>NC_083689.1:42837500-52837500 GCF_033118175.1 Dama dama | reverse complement strand
CATACATGACTACTGGAAAAACCATAGCTTTGAAAAACCAAACCTTTGTTGGCAAAGTAATGTCTCTGCTTTTTAATATGCTGTCTAGATTGGTCATAACTTTCTTCCAAGGAGCATGTGTCTTTTAATTTCATGGCTGCAGTCACCATCTGCAGAGATTTTGGAGCCCAAGAAAATAAAGTCAACCATTGTTTCCACTGTTTTCCCATCTGTTTGCCATGAAGCGATGGGACCAGATAGCATGATCTTCGTTTTTTGAATGTTGAGTTTCAAGCCAGCTTTTTCACTCTCCTCTCCTCTTTCCTCACAAGGCTCTTCAGTTCCTCTTTGCTTTCTGCCATAAAGGTGGTGTCATCTGCATATCTGAGGTTATTGATATTTTCCCCGGCAATCTTGATTCCAGCTTGTGCTTCATCCAGCCTGACATTTTGCATGATGTTCTCTGTATATAAGTTAAATAAACAGGGTGACAGTATACAGCCTTGTCTAACTCAATGAAATTGTGAGCCATGCCATGTAGGGCCAGCCACCCAAGATGGATGGATCATGATGGAGAGTTCTGCCAAAACGTGGTCCACTGGAGAAGGAAATGTCAAAGCATTTCAATGTTTTTGCTTTGAGAACCCCATGAACAGTATGAAAAGGCAAAAAAAATATGACTCTGAAAAATGAACTCCCCAAGTTGGAAGATGGCCAATATGCTACTGGAGAAGAGTGGAGAAGTAACTCCAGAAAGAATGAAGAGATGGAGCCAAAGCAAAAACAACGTCCAGTTGTGGATATGGCTGGTGATGGAAGTAAAGTCCAATGGTATAAAGGACAATATTGCATAGGAACCTGGAATGTTAGGTCCATGAATCAAGGTGAATTGGAAGTGCTCAAACAGGAGATGGCAAGAGTGAACATCAACATTTTAGGAATCAGTGAACTAAAATGGACTGGAGTGGGCGAATTTAATTCTGTTGACCATTATATGTACTACTGTGGGCAAGAATCCCTTAGAAGAAACACAACAAGAGTCTGAAATGCAGTACTTGGGTGCAGTCTCAAAAATGACAGAATGATCTCTGTTTGTCTCTAAGGGCAAACCATTCATTGTCACAGAAATCCAAACTATGCCCCAACCACAAATGCTGAAGAAGCTGAGGTTGAACGGTTCCATGAAGACCTACAAGACCTTCTAGAACTAACACCAAAAAAGATGTCCTTTTCATCATAGGGGACTGGAATCCAAAAGTAGAAAGTCAAGAGATACCTGGAGTAACAGGCAGGTTTGGCCTTGGAGTACAAAATGAAGCAGGACAAAGGCTAATAGAGTTTTGCCAAGAGAATGCACTGGTCATAGCAAACACCCTCTTCCAACAACAGAAAAGATGACTCTACACATGGACGTCACCTTATGGTCAATACCAAAATCGGATTGATTATATTCTTTGTGCCAAAAATGGAGAAACTCTATACAGTGAGCAAAAATAAGACCAGGAGCTGACTGTGGCTCAGATCATGAACTCCTTATTGCAAAATTCACACTTATATTGAAGAAAGTAGGGAAAACCACTAGACCATTCAGGTATGACCTAAATCAAATCTCTTATGATTATACAGTAGAAGTGACAAATAGATTTAAGTGATTAGGTCTGATAGAGTGCTGAAGAACCATGGACAGAGCTTCGTGAGATTATACAGAAGGCAGTAATCAAAACCATCCCCAAGGGAAACAAAGGCAAAATGGTTGTCTGAGGAGGCCTTACAAATAGCTGAGAAAAGAAGAAAAGTGAAAGGCAAAGGAGAAAAGGAAAGATATACCCATCTGAGTGCAGAGTTCCAAAGAATAGCAAGGAGAGATAAGAAAGCCTTCCTCAGTGATCAATGCAAAGAAATAGAGGAAAACAATAGAATGGGAAAGACTAAAGATATCTTCAAGAAAATTAGAGATACCAAGGAATATTTCTTGCAAAAATGGGTACAATAAAGGACAGAAACGGTATGGATCTAACAGAAGCAGAAGATATTAAGAAGAGGTGGCAGGAATACACAGAAGAACTTTACAAAAAAGATCTTCATGACCCAGTTAACCACGATGGTGTGATTACTCACCTAGAGCTAGACATCCTGGAGTCTGAAGTCAAGTGGGCCTTAGGAAGCATCACTGCAAACAAAGCTAGTGGAGGTGATGGAATTCCATCTGAGCTATCTCAAGTCCTAAAAGATGGTGCTGTTAAAGTGCTGCAATCAGTATGCATCAAATTTGGAAAACTGAGCAGTGGTAACAGTACTGGAAAAGGTCAGTGTTCATTCCAGTCCCAAAGAAAAGCAATGTCAAAGAATGTTCAAACTATTGCACAATTGCACTCATCTCACACGCTAGCAAAGTAATGCTCAAAATTCTCCAAACGAGGCTTCAAAGTGAATCAGGAACTTCCAGATGTTCAAGCTGGATTTAGAAAAGGCAGAGGAACCAGAGATCAAATGACCAGCATCCGTTGGATCATAGGAAAAGCAGGAGAGTTCCAGAAAAACATCTGCTTCTGCTGTATTGACTATGCCAAAGCCTTTGACTGTGTGGATCACAACAAACTGTGGAAAATTCTGAAAGAGATGGGAATACCAGACCACCTTACCTGCCTCTGGAGAAATCTATATGCTGGTCAAGAAGCAACATTTAGAACCGGACATGGAACAACAGACTGGTTCCACATTGGGAAAGGAGTACAAGATTGTATATTATTGTCAGATATATCACCTTGACCCTTTAAAAATCTAGGGCTGTATAATATGTATGTAGCAATACTCCCCACTCCCAACCCCCAACCTTTCCACACAGCTGAAGGCCCAGAAGATAGAAGGTTAGAGGTGGGATGCAGTCACACATTGGAGATGCCAGAATTTGAATAAAAGTCCAAGTGCGATTCCTAGTACTAGTTCTGACCTCTTGACTCCATGACCTAATTTTTCACACTCCTCCAGATGCAGGGAGACGCTCAAACCATTTTGTATCTCAGAAATTAACCAACATATTAACCAGGTTGGCCCACGCAGTTCGATAGCCTTATAGCTTTTAAAGCTGCATTCGAAGTCTTATTTCTTTTTTTAAATGGCAATTAATGACAAATGGAAAATGAGAGCTGAGCCTGACCAGGGTACTGAAGAAACAAAGGGTTCATTGTGGGGAGGGAGGCACCACTTTGCTTAATGAACTTGTCCTTTCTGCATTTCTTTTGAATCTCTCTCTCTAATGTTCTCCTGCCTCCTCCAGATCCTCTATGGGGCTGCTTTCAGATTTTTTCATTATTGACTACCTCCTCCTTAATTTCTTCACTGCATAACTCCAGCCCACAAAGTTCTTTCCTTTCAACTTTATTAACATTTGTTGTCTGGACTCCTAAACTGTCTCATACAACTAATTATCTGCATTGGCCAATTCTTTCCTCTGTTTCTCCAATAAAACCGAGCTTCTTGAGAGTGAAACTGGTATCCAAGCCTGTGGTAACCACAGCACATTGTAGAGGGTAAGTTTCATGTAGCTGCTTAGAGCATTTCATGGTACAAACTAAATGGTCCAACACAAAAGCTGAAATCACCAAAAATCAGTGGGAGTAATGAAGCCACAAGGAACAGAGAAGTTTTTTATTTTCTATTTTGTTTTATTTTTCCTTCAGTGAGTGTGTATTACATTTGTATTTAAAATTTATACAATAAGTAGCAAAACAAAGTTGGAAGACTTCTGTATCTAGCATATGGTGATTAACATTTCTCAAAAAGAATTCTTGGTTCAGAAAACCTGAAGATGCTGGATCTGTAATATATAAACATTTCCTTAAACATTGCTCAATTCAGCTGTCAAAAACACTTTAGGGCTAATGCTTTGAATTCCTAAAGGGAAAGTAACATATTCTTTATGTGGTAGTCCTGCAAGAAATTGAGAGAAGTTTCAGAGACACAAATTCTAAGAGATATGAAACGCTGGAAGTTACATCTGTTATGAGAACACTTGTTTCCTAGTGGCCAAGATCACTTGGTTTCAACAAGTGTTAAGTTGGGAGACAGGAGATAAAAACTTGAGCCCTTGAAAAGGAGAATTAGAAAAATGAAAATCTTCTACTTAGAAAAGGCATTTTGGCTTTGAATGGAAGGTAGAAAAATTTCCAAAGAAATTCTTCACCCTTGAGTACTTTTGGGCTGGAAATCATGTTCTTTTTGTGCTCTAAAAATCTCTAAGCTGAGAATTTAGTCTAAAACAGTCTCAATAAATAATAAAGTGGAAAAAATGTTTGCAAATTAGATTAGAGATATAACATTAGTATTCCAATATATATAAAGAGTGCCTGAAATAGAGAGTAGATACATTAATAACCCTATAGAAAAATGGGATAGACACACACTGTTTGCAGAATAAAAGAAGTGTAAGTGACTTAACCATAGGAAGAAATGCTCAGCCTCACTCATAAGAAGAGAAAGACCAATTAAAACTACACTGAGATACCGTTTTTCACCTATCAGGAAAGCAGAAGTCCAAAAAAGTAGATAGTATATTCTGTTTGTGAAGCTGTGGGGAAACAGGCTTTTATACATTGGTGGTAGAATTTAAAAATAGCACAACCCTTACAAAATGAAATTTGACAGTAGCTAACAAAATTGCACACATATATTTACCCTTTGAAATATTATTCCTACTTTTAGAATTCTGCCTCTAAAATAATACAGATAAAGATATGAAAAGACATATGTATGTGCAAGGTATTCACGGTAGCACTATTTGTAATAGCAAAAGAGGGGAATCAGTCCAAACGTCCATCAGCAAGGAATAGATGGAATAAATTATACTATACCATAAATTGTATCATTTATTCCATGGAGTGCTGCAGAGTTGTAAGAAAAGATTTAGGAATGTTAATGTATAATACAGAATATCTGTTGTGATATTTCCCAGGATATATTGTTAAATGAAAAAAGTAGAGAAAATTATGAATATAACTGCTATTAAGCATCCATATGTGCTTATGTTTTTTTAAAAAATGAAGGATAAATGGTTGATATAGGGAGAGGGACTGCAATCATGCAGATATTTTATGTAATTTTAAAACTCAAAGTAATTACAAAAAATTATTTCTCATAAAAATTGAGAACAAAATGAAACAATTGAATCTAGTTGTCTATAGAATTGGTGGGATAATCACACAAGGAGGAACTATTTTATGTGATTTTACAATCCAGTAATTTAACTATACATCCCAATTCGGTTGCATTTTAAAGACAAAGGTATCTGTGAAACCTTTCAGAAATCTTATTGTTAATGGAAATGTTAGTGTTGTTTTTCTGAGACTGTTATGTGTGTTGTGGGATAAAGCAGATGAATATTTATGCTGGTTTCTCTGAGAGCTAGGATTTTCAGCATGACAGAGGGGAGATACTGATGTAAAATTGAATATTGAGTAAAAATCCCTCTTAGTCCTGATTTTGGATTGAAAGTATTAGCATGATTTCATGATGAATTTTTTTCTTAAAAAATGTATTTGTTAGCTCTGTCCACTGAAAGGATCTAGAAAAAAAGATAAAGCTAGTAGCAATGATCAACTGGGCCTCCTAGATTGTATTTTCTATTAATAAATAACATTTACCTCTAAAATAGCATTTTTCATTAAAGGGAACTCTGATTTCACATTGGCTCATTTCAAATCTGGAGTAAAACGTGTGCAAAATGATCTTGAATGTCTTGTCATAATCAGAAGCAAGAACATTCTCAAAGACTACTTGGGTCTTGTGTAAAGCACCCAGGATTCAACTTGAAAAGGTTCCCAGTGACCATAGATGGGACTCTAGGAATTTCAAGATGGATAATAACTGCAGTGAATTGAAGCAAATATGTTTAAATCCCCAAGTTCATCATGATACTTTTGAACAAATTTTAAACCTCTTCGGTCATTTTTGGAAAGTGCTGGGTAGGGAACCAATTCATAATCGAACGTAACAAATAAATAGAAACAATAAAGCATTTTATGTTTATCTCTTCTTTCCAATATGAACTGAGTCTCTGCATACTCAACTAGTTGAGGGGAAGTTTTTATTTTTATTGCTTTACAATGTTGTGTTGTTTTCTGCCATGCAACTGGAATCAGCCATAACTATGTATATATCTGCTCCCTCTTGAGCCTCCCTCCCACCCCTCCCCCTTTAGGGGAAGTTTTTAATAGAGAAATCCGAGGAAAAAAGGAAGAGTGTTGCAGTTAGAATACTGCCATCCTGTAACCTTTAACAAACTGATGGATCTTGGTAATGACCGTGAATGGCTGCAAAAGAAAGGCAATCAAACATTATCTGCCTTGTTATGGATGATGTGGTACATATCCAGTTATCTTTTTTTTTTTTTAATTTTATTTAGGCTTTGCTAGGTATTCTTTGCTGCTCGGGCTTTTCTCTAGTTATAGCAATGGGGGGGAGAGCTACTCTAGTTGCAGCGCTTGGACGTCTCATTGCGATGGCTTCTCTTGTTCTGGAACAGTGATCGTGACCTTATAAACAGTATCAGAAAACATACATGAAAAAAGATATCATTAGTAAAGACAGCAGAAACAATCAGACCTGTAACTACAGAGAGTATAATTTCGAGGGTATAGTTTGTAAAGTAAGTCTTTTAATACATTTAAAGAAATAAAACATCTCATCAAAAGTATGAGAAAAGAATAACAGACTGTCAAAAATGACATCCAGAAAGATTTAAAAAAGAGCTAAATAGAACTTCTAAAAGTAAAAAATATGATAATTGCAGTTAGGAATTCAGTAGATAAGGCAAATAACTAGTCAAGACACAGCTGAAGAGTAATTAAGTGAACTGGAATATAGACTTAAAGAAATTACCCAAAGTGTAGCATGAAGAGACAGACATGGAAAAGTTAAAAATGAAAAAATAGTGCTCGCTTCGGCAGCACATATACTAGGATTGGAACGATACAGAGAAGATTAGCATGGCCCCTGCGCAAGGATGACACGCAAATTCGTGAAGCGTTCCATATTTTTAAAAAAAAAAAAAAAGAAAGAAAAAAAAAAAAAGAAAAAATAGTAAAGAGACATGGGGAATAGAATGAAAAGGTCTGACGTGAATCCTAGGAGAAACAAAATGTGGGAGAAGCTATATCTTTTAAGAGGTTTGGCTGATACTTTTCCAGAATTGATGAAAGACAATTCATGTCTGATTCATTAATATCCTACTGCATCCCAAGCCGAGTGATTAAGAAAAATTGCATTTCTAACATCATAGCAAAACTATAGAAAGCTGGAGTTATAAAAACAGAGAAATAACACATGAGCTACAAAGTAGTAGGAGTGGTACTTGGAAAAAAGAGGAAAAACAGCTGTGCCGTGAGTACTGTTAGCCTAGTTGCTTGGCCTGAGAATGAGGCTCCAATGCCCCTTTCCTCAGTTCTAGACAATAATGGCCATCACAATTCCATCATCTGTGATACTTCTTTCTTGGTCCTTTTAGACGGTCAGATTCAAGGAAGAATCCACCATGCTCCCTAAAGTTGAAGGTACTTCAAGTCTGCCAAATTTCCTGTTAAGTGTCTGTTCTTGGGCTGAGGTTACTGGAAAGAAAGTAGTTTCTCTCTGAGGAAAGAGAAGGATGGAACTACAGAGTCTGATGAGGAGGCAGCCAGCACGAACTTCTCTAACCATCTCATTCCTACTTCTTAACTCCTACCAACCTATTTCTTTCTGTTTTTATCTTTCTAAGTGTTATATACAGTTGAAGACCTTTTCATAATCCTTTTTATTTCCCTTTCTTCTTCCCTGTTCTCAATTTTGAGAATATATATCTGTTTTTTTTTTTTTTTTTAGTTTATCATATATATGTGTTCATATCTGTGTGTATATATGTATGTTTATATTTAAACTTTTGCAAGTCTGACGGCTGTGAAATGGTATCCTGTCCTTTTTATTTCACTCTTCCATGACTTATATAAAGGTTGAATACATCCACCCCCCCATAATTGGAATCATACTGTTTATACTGTTCAAAAATTTCCTTTCTCCCCACTCTCCTTTTTTTGATGAGTGCATTTTTTGTTTTTGTGCCATCAGGGTTGCACTTTTTGGAATTACTTCTTCATATCCTTTGTCTGGTTTTCCACTGAGTCTTCTGTTTGTCGTTTAGTTTCCTTCCAAGAAGCAAGCGTCTTTTAATTTCGTGCTGCAGTCACCATCTGCAGTGATTTTGGAGCCCAAGAAAATAAAGTCTCTCACTGTTTCCACTGTTTCCGCAAGTATTTGTCAAGAAGTGATGGGACCGGAGGCCATGATCTTCATTTTTTGAGTGTTGAGTTTCAAGCCAGCTTTTTCACTCTCCTCTTTCACTTTCTTTTTTTTTTTCTCTTTCACTTTCATCATGAGATTCTTCAGTTCATCTTTGCTTTCTGCCATAAGGGTGGTGTCATCTACATATCTGAGGTTATTGATACTTCTCCCGGCAATCTTGATTCCAGCTTGTGCCTCATCCAGCCCCGCATTTCGCATGATGTACTCTGCATATAAGTTAAATAAGCAGGGTGACAGTATACAGCCTTGATGTACTCCTTTTCCTATTTGAAACCAGTCTGTTGTTCCACATCCAGTTCTAACTGCTGCTTCTTGACCTGCATACAGATTTCTCAGGAGGCAGGTAAGGTGGTCTGGTATTCGCATCTCTTCAGAATTTTCCACAGTTTGTTGTGATCCACACAGTTAAAGGCTTTGGCATAGTCAATAAAGCAGAAGTAGATGTTTTTTCTGGAACTCTATTGTTTTTTCTGTGATGCAACAAATGTTGGCCATTTGATCTCTGGTTCCTCTGCCTTTTCTAAAACCAGCTTGAACATCTGGAAGTTCTCGGTTCACATACTGTTGAAGCCTCGCTTGGAGAATTTTGAGCATTACTTTTCTAGTGTGTGAGATGAGTGCAGTTGTGTGGTAGTTTGAACATTCTTTGGCATTGCCTTTCTTTGGGACTGGAATGAAAACTGACCTTTTCCAGTCCTGTGGCCACTGCTGAGTTTTCCAAATTTGCTGGCATATTGAGTGCAGCACTTTCACAGCATCATCTTTTAGGACTGAAATAGCTCACCTGGAATTCCATCACCTCCACTAGCTTTGTTCACAGTGATGCTTCCTAAGGCCCACTTGACTCTGGATTCCAGGATATTTGGCTCTAGGTGAGTGATCACATAATTGTGGTTATCTGGGTCATTAAGGTATGTTTTGGATAATTCTGCTATGTATTCTTGCCACCTCTTCTTAATATCTTCTGCTTCTGTTAGGTCCATACCTTTTCTGTCCTTTATTGTGCCGATCTTTGCATGAAATTATATCTATCCTTATACCAATCTCATATTATTTCCATTACTATAGTTTTATATGTTTGTTTCTCTATCAGATGAAACAAATCCTTTGTTCTTTTTCTTTAAAATCACCTTGAATGTTTTTGGCCCTTTACTCTTCCATGTGGATTTTAGACACACTTTGTCAGGGTCAACAAAAACTGTTTGTTTCCATTAAAGTAAATTTACAGATTAATCGGTGAGAATCCGCATAATTATAAAATTATGTTCCCATCTATGAACATGGCTTGTCTTTTCAGTTTAGTTCAGTCTAGTTGCTTAGTTGTGTCAGACTCTTTGCGACTGCATGGACTGCAGCACACCAGGCTTCCCTGTCCATCACTATCTCCCCGAGCTTGCTCAAACTCATGTCCATTGAATCGGCGATGCCATCCAACCATCTCATCCTCTGTTGTCCCCTTCTCCTCCTGCCTTCAATCTTTCCCAGCATCAGGGTCCTTTCCAATGAGTTAGTTCTTCACATCAGGTGGCCAAAGTATTGGAGCTTCAGCTTCAGCATCAGTCCTTCCAATGAATATTCAGGACTGATTTCCTTTAGGATGGACTGGTTGGATCTCCTTGCAGTCCAAGGGACTCTCAAAAGTCTTCTCTAGCACCACAGTTCAAAAGCATCAATTCTTCAGTGCTCAGCTTTCTTTATGGTCCAACTTTGTCTTTCCAGGTAGATGTTTTTAAATCTTTTAATTAAGATATGTAATCTTCTACTTAAATATTAAATATCTTTTGTTATCCTTAAGTACTTTACAGGTTTAGTTATTGTAAATAGGATTGTTTTCAAGTTTTCATTTTCTAATTTGTAGTTGCTGATGTTTGATTTTGTATCTAACAAATTTGCCAAAGTCTTATTTCTTCTAATAGTTTGTCTGTGTTTCTTAGTATTTCTTCCTAGACAGTCATGTCATTTTAAAATAACGGTTTTTGTTCTTTTTCATCTTTATCCTCATTTGTTCTTTTCTTATTGTAGTTTTTAGCATCTTTAATATAGTGTTTATTAAAATATTAATAGGAGGCATTCCTGTCTTATTCTTGTCTTGAGAGGGAATGACAATATTTTACCATTAAATATGATATTTATAATAGGCTTTTAATAAGCTAAAAAATTCTCTCAGTTTGCTGGGTTTTTTATCATGAATTTGTATTAGATTTTATTGATAATTTCTTTTATCTATAGAAATGATTGTATGCTTTTGTTTCTGTTCATTCACTGATGAGATTAATTGCATTAGGAGTTTTTCTACTATTCTACATGGCTGTGATATATTTTTATCTTTAATATTCTGTTTGACTTAGCTTTTTACTCCTTAATTTAGAATTTTAAAATTTGTGATTATAATTGAGGTTGGTCATATGAATTTTTTTTACTATACTAGTCTTTTTTAATGAGAAAACATTTGTTTTATTCTTATAGTAGCCTTAATGCTTAATAATGATCTAAATGTGACCTTGTCCTTAAATTAAGGACTTCGTTGTTCTTGTGGATTACAAAATATAAACTTTATTATTTTCACAATTTATTTATTTATTTTTGACTGCGATGTTGCGGCATGCAAGTTCCCCAACCAGGGGTTGGACCTGTGCCCCCTCTAGCTGAAGCACAGAGTCTTAACCACTGGCTGCCAGGGAAGTCCCTAATTATTTTTATTGAGATAGATATTAGGACTCCACAGACAAAGAGTTCTAAAAAATGCTTCCCCCCCCCAAGTATCTCATTTTTATGAGAGAATACTATCAAAACCAATCAGATTTATATAAACTCAGATATGTTGTTCAAGTATAAATGTAGAGAAAACTATGAAATTGAAAAGAGTTATCAGAGCTTACTATAAAATTTTACTTGACGTAGGTCACAGGCATGATAAGCTCAGATTTTAGTGTTTGTCATACTGTTCTTATATGTTTTGTATAAAGCTTATAGAGATCTCTGTCATTAAAGGATATGAAATGCTTTCCTTCCCTTTCTAATGTCTGAAACGTTTTGTACAAGATGGGGTTATCAGTTCCATAAAGTCTTGATGAAACTTACCTGTAGAACCACCCTGCTTGGCACTTTTTTGTGTGGGTAGATTTTTTTTAAATTTCATATTCAGCTTCATTAATATTTAAGTCTCTTTAGATTTTATATCTCTTTTAAAAAATTTTTTATTAGAGTATACTGTCAGGGGTACAGCAGAGTGAATCAGCTACCATTGTTCAGTTGCTAAGTCATGTCTGACTCTTTGCGACCCCAGGGACTGCAGCATGCGAGGCACCTCTGTCCTCCACTGTTTCCTGAAGTTTGCTCTAATTCGTGTCCATTGAGTTGGTGATGCTATCTATCCATTTCATCCTCAGCCACCCCCTTTTCCTTTTGCCTTCAATCTTGCCCATCATCAGGGTCTTTTTCCAGTAAGTCAGTTCTTCATATCAGGTGGCCAAAGTATTGGAGCTTCAGCAACAGTCATTCTAATGAATGTTCAGGGTTGATTTCCCTTAAGATTAACTGGTTTGATCTTCTTGCAGTCTGAGGGGCTCTCAAGAGCCTTCAGTTATACATATGCATATATCCACTTTTTTTTTTAAGATTCTTCCCTTGTTTAGGCCATTGCAGAGTATTGAGTAGAGCTCCCTGTGTTATACAGCAGGTTCTTATTAGTTTTCTATTTTATATATAGTAGTGTCTATATGTCAGTCCCAATCTCCCAATTTATCCCTCCCGACCCCTTAACTGCTGGTAACATAACCATAAGTTTGTTTTCTACATCTGTGACTCTACTTCTGTTTTGTAAATAAGGTCATTTGTACCCCCCCTCTTTTTAAAGATTCTACATATAAGTGATATCATGTGATATTTGTCTTTCTCAATATGATTTACTTCACTCAGTATGACAATCTTTAGTTCCATCCATATTGTTGTAAATGGCATTATTTTGTTCTTTTTCATGACTAATATTCCGTTGTATATATGTGTACACATCTTCTTTATCCATTCCTCTGTTAATGGACATTTAGGTTATGTCCATGTCATGGCTATTGTAAATAGTGCTGCAGTGAACTTTGGGATACATGTGTCTTTTCAAACTGTTTTACTCCGAGTATATACACAGGAGTAGGATTGCTGGATCATAATGGTTGTTTTGTTTTTAGTGTTTTAAAGAACTTCTATACTGTTCTCTGTAGTGGTTGCACCAACTTACATCCCCAGCAACAGTGTAGGAGACCTCCTTTTTCTTTGTACCCTCTCCAGCATTTATTGTTTGTAGATTTTTTGATGATGGTCATTCTCACTGGTGTAAGGTGAGACCTCCTTATAGTTTTGATTTGCTTTCTATCTTTTTGAGTCAACTTTGGTCATTTCCCATTTATATTTCATTTAACTTTTCACATAAAGTTGTTGAAAGTATTACCTTGAGGGTTTAAAAAAATTAAATTGCATACATTGTCTCTTAGTTGTAGCATGTAGGATCTTTGTTGTGTCATGTGAGATTATTCATTGTAGCACATGGCTTCTCCAGTTGTGACTTCAGTAGCTGTGGCATGTGGGATCTTAGTTCCCTGACTGGGGATCAGACCCATGTCCCCTGCATTTCAAGGTGGATTCTTAACCAGTGGACCACTGGGGAAGTCCCCACCTTAGGATTTTTTACTTTTATCTGTACTGCATCTACAGTTAAGTTTCCCTTTTCATTCCTAACATTATTTATCTGTGCTTATTTCCTTTTTAACTTGGCCAGTCTTTCTAGAAGTATATCTTCTGATAGTCTTTTGGCTTTGTTAATCCTTTTTTAAAAACCTTTGATTTTATTTATTTCTGCAATTAACTGTTATTTTCATTTATATACTCTCTTTGGGTTCATTCTTTTGGGAACTTTTCAACTTGAAAATAATACAGGGTTTTTGTTTTCCCTGTAACACCATTTTAGTTAAATAGTCTGTAATTTATATTATGGTTATTTTGTTAGCTGTTTTTTTTTTTTTTCCCCAGTAAGTTACATGTGTATTTTCCACTGTGCAGAGGGTCCACACCCCTAACCCGTGGGTTGTTTGAGGGTCAGCAGTACAGTGTTTCTTTCTCTATATTGGTGTTTGTATTTGTGTATGTATGTATGTAGTTTGCCTTGTGATCAAAGACTATGGTCTGCCTGATAATAATTCTTCAGTATTTGCTGAGATTTCTTTTGTTGCTTGCCAGGTGGTTAGTTTTATGAATATCCTATAAGTGCTTCTGAAGAATAAGTAATTTATTTGATGGATACATGGATATATGTAAATTTTTTTGCTTTATATACTTACATATGTGAATTTAATTTTACACATAAGGTATTCATGTTTCCTGTTTTCTTACTAATATATGGCTAGCTTTGCTTTCTTTTCTGAGAAGTTAGTAATGAAATCTCTTTTTCTAATTATTTTTCTTCCTATAATTGTTCAACTTTTGTTTTGAGTTAAGGTTGTTAAATGTATATAGATTGAGGATTCTTATAACCTCCAGATGCACTGCACCTGATGTCAGTATGATTATTTTTATCCCTAAAAAGTCATTTTTGCCATGAAGTCCATTTCATCTGATACTTATATATCTACCAACTTTCTTTGCTGTTAGCATTTTCTTGGTATATATTTCTCCATCCCTTTTCTTTCAATCTTTCTCCCATAGTATTTTGGATATATTTTTTCTTTATATAGCGTATAGCTAGATTTTGTTTTGTTAATTCAGTTAAATACATTTGCTTTTTAGTGGGTGAACTTAATACAGTCCCTTTTATTATGATTTATTGACATAGTTGGATTAATTTCTGCTATTTGTTTCAGTAATGACCTTTAACTTTTCAACATGCTTGATTGGGCTCCTGAAGTGTAAAGTTTTTCTACCTCCTCTCAAACAATTTAAGAACTGTTAAGAATGCTTTAATTCTGATTTCTCCATTCTCTATGATTTTGTTGGCTAATATTTTATTTCCAACTTGTTTTTAACCAACTTTATAAAGTAGTCATTATTAACATAATCAGTGCTAATATTTTACAGTTCATGCTTGTTCATATTTACCTATATGTTTATTGATTCCTTTGCCTACTTTTTCCTTCTGGAGATCAATTTCTCGAGTTATTCTTTCATCAGATGTTGAGCTGGTAAGGTTTTTTAGATTTTCCTGAAATTGTCATCCTTTTGCTCTCCTTGAATGATACTGTATCTAGTTATCCTTCTGGTATCTGTTGTTATTGATGGAAAATCTAGTGCCAATCTAATAGATGTTCCTTCTGTAGGCAATCAGTTTTCCCTTGATTGTTTTGAGGTTTTTCAGTTGTATTTAATTATTAGCCAGTTTTACCCACTCCAGTACTCTTGCCTGGAAAATTCCGTGGATGGAAGAGCCTGGTAGGCTACAGTCCGTGGGGTCACAAAGAGTCGGACACAACTGAGTGACTTCATCTTCACCATTATATATCCAAGAATTTATTTTAATTTATCCTGTTTGGCTCTCAATATGCTACTTCAACCTTTAGATTTCAGTTGTGGAAATTTCCTGATTTATTGTCATTTCCTGGTTTGTTGGCTTTCCCCTATATTCACTTTTCTCTTCTCCCTCATCTTTTATTAGGGTTATATTGGACTGTGTGTTTTTAACATCTCTTAACTGTTATTTCATATTTTTCATCTCTTCATCTCTTGTGCTCTTTCTGAATGACTTCTTCCACTTTATTTTCAAATGAGTTGATTCTCCAGTAGTGTCTGATGTGTTTATTACATCCATAAAGTTGCAATTTAAATGGTTATATTTTTCATTTCTAGGGGTTTTCTTTTTGCTTCAGTGACATCCAAAAGTTTTGATATGTATTACTTTAAGTAGTGTTCTTTCAAAATATTTTAAAATTTTAATTATGACTTGGTTCATGATTTATATTTAAGTGTATTTATTGTGTGTGTGTGTAGCAGAGTTTTATTAAAGTAAGAAAAGGGACAGAGAAAGCTTCTGATATAGACATCAGAAGGGGGATGGAGAATGCCCCCCTCGCTTGTGTTAGCAAGGGAGTTATATACTTTTTAATTAGTTATTACAATAAATTGAAAGAATGTCTGGAGGTTGTAAAGATCTTACTAGACCCATTCCCATAATTTACATTTTAAGATAACGGAATCAGCCAGAAGGTTTTCAGGAAGGAGAAACTGTCCTCAAGCAGGATACATTGTTATTATATAATCCTTGGTGGTTTAATCGCTAAGTAGAGTGTCCGATTCTTATAACCCCGTGGACTGTAGCCCGCCAGGCTCCTCTGAGTACTGGAGTGGATTGCCATTTCCTTCTCCAGTGGATCTTCCTGACCCAGGAATCGAACCCCAGTCTCCTGCATTTCAGGCAGATTCTTTACCGACTGAGCTATGAGGGAAGCCCGTATAATTCTTAGTACAGAGTTTAAATTGAGTTGTTTGTTGTATAATCATCAATTCTGGGCTTAAAGAAAAAATTGTTTTATGTGACTAAGACTAAGGAATGTAGAGAAAAAAAGATGTTTGTCCTTTACTCCTCCTTGAGAATTCCAGACCCCTATCTCCTCCTTGAGAGCCCCAGACCCCTTTCTCCTCCTCGCGGACCCCGGACTTCTTATCAACCTGCCTAGGAATTAACTCTCTCATTCCCCCCTTTTCTTATAGGAGAATTATGTTGCCAAGGGAAAGGGGTGTTGGCAGAAACTAGTTTCTGCTGAGATGGGACGCTGTCCCTAAATTGTTGAGGCAACATATTCTCCTAACCCTCATATTGAGGGTCTCTGATCCAGGGGCCCCAAGTAGTAGTTGGAGGAAGTTGTAGCACTCATAGGAGCTTGGACAACCATTTGTAACTTAAAAGCTTTCAGATGGTTAGAAACAAACCCCATTTTACAACTATAGATGTAAGGCAAAATAGTCATTAAACCAAGTTAAAACCTAATCAAAATTAAAAGTTACATTATGTCCATAGTTATATCAGTCCATCTTAACATTGTTAGATGTCATCACAGAGTTGAAGAAAGTCCTTTCCTTTAAGTGGAGAAACCCACCATGGGAAGTCTTCAATTGATGAGGAGGGGAGTGCTCTGCAGACCCAGCAATTAGACGGATTGTGGAATGCAGCATAGAAATGAGTCCAGGACAGGAAGGCGCTGTCTTGAGGGTCAAACAGCAGACTCAGGACTTTTAGAATCAGCAGAAGCAAGCCCACCTAGATTCTCAGGCCCATCTCGGTTTCTGGCTCAAACAGCGGCTTGTTTAACTCGAAGGCTGGGTCAGGAGTTAACCTCCCGGTAATGTCTGTTGAAAAGCTAAAAGCTGAGCCATGTAGTTAATTTTAAGGCTTCAGGATCTATGACAATCAGTTCAGTTCAGTTGCTCAGTTGTGTCCAACTTTTCGAGACCCCATGGACCGCAGCACACCAGGCCTCCCTGTCCATCACCAACTCCTGGAGTTAACCCAAACTCATGTCCATTGAGTCAGTGATGCCATCCAACCATATCATCCTCTGTCATCCTGTTTTCCTCCTGCCCTCAGTCTTTCCCAGCATGAGGGTCTTTTCAAATGAGTCAGCGCTTCACATCAGGTGGCCAAAGTGTTGGAGTTTCAGCTTCAACATCAGTCCTTCCAATGAACACCCAGGACTGATCTCCTTTAGGACGGACTGGTTGGATCTCCCTGCAGTCCAAGGGACTCTCAAGAGTCTTCTCCAACACCACATTACAAAAGCATCAATTCCTCAGCACTCAGCTTTCTTTATAGTCCAACTCTCACATCCATACATGACTACTGGAAAAACCATAGTCTTGACTAGATGGACCTTTGTTGGCAAAGTATTGTCTCTTCTTTTTAATATGCTGCTTAGGTTGGTCATAACTTTCCTTCCAAGGAGGAAGCGTCTTTTAATTTCATGGCTGCAGTCACCATCTACAGTGATTTTGAAGCCCCAAAAAATAAAGGTAGCCACTGTTTCTGCTGTTTCCCCATCTGTTTGCCATGAAGTGATGGGATTGGATGCCATGATCTTAGTTTTCTGAATGTTGAGCTTTAAGCCAACTTTTTCACTCTCCTCTTTCACTTTCATCAAGAGGCTCTTTAGTTCTTCTTTACTTTCTGCCATAAGGGTGGTGTCATCTGCATATCTGAAGTTATTGATATTTCTCCCAGCAATCTTGATTCCTGCTTGTGCTTCGTCCAGCCCAGCGTTTGTCATGATGTTCTCTGCATATAAGTTCAGTAAGCAGGGTGACAATATACACCCTTGACATACTCCTTTTCCTATTTGGAACCAGTTTGTTGTTTCATGTCCGTTTCTAACTGTTGCTTCCTCACCTGCATACAGGTGTCTCAAGAGGCAGGTCAGGTGGTCTGGTATTCCCATCTCTTTCAGGATTTTCCACAGTTTATTGTGATCTACACAGTCAAGGTCTTTGGCATTGTCAGTAAAGCAGAAATAGATGTTTTTCTGGAACTCTCTTTTTCGATGACAGTATCATGCTTTTTCTATGACAGTATCTGTGCACAAAAACAATCTGTCATAGCGACAGTCCCTTCTTTTGCGGGGGGCAGTTCGAGCCCTCGTTAAAGCTATGGGTAGAACTGTAAACCGACTGTTTTGTGTTTCCTGAGTTAGCTTACATGGGTGTCTTTTAATAATGTCATTAGCCTTTTCAACTTTTTTCTGAAGAAAAAAGTCTCCAGGAACAGTGGGGTTTCCAGGAACAGTGTAAGTGATATTCTGTTCCTAGAGCTTTTGATACCCCTTGAGTTACAGTAGCTTTAAAGGTGGAGCATTATTGCTCTGAACTTTAGAGTTTAAGATCCCACTTATATCATGAGAAGTCAGTACAGTAAGATTTTGCCCATTCATTAACCTTGGGCTTTAGTGGATACTGCTTTTGATGTGGAAATAGGTGAGTGTCTTGAGCTTGATAATGCCAGGAACAGCATTTTGTGCTTGACCCACAGCTTTTCCATCAGCCCACACTTTAGGATTTACAGTTTGTTCCATGAAAACAGAGGCCTGGACTTTGTTTAATATATCCCTCCCTAGAAGGGGTGAGGGAGACTTTGGCATGATTAGGAACACATAAGAAAACAGCACGGAGTCCCAGCTGCCACTTAAAGGATGACTGACATAATAATGTTTGGCTCATCCAAACAGTCCCATTATAGTAGTGGATCAGGAGGAAAGCGGACCATGGGCTTCAGTGAGCACAGAGAAAGTTGCCCCAGTGTCCTAAAAAAGTCAACTGGTTGGCCCTCCTCAGTTATTAACACCTGGAGTTCCTCAGGTGTAATTAGGATGGGACCTTGTGTGGGCAACCCTGGGCACTTTCAGTCCAGATTGTCTTGAGAGTCTGATAGTTCAGAGGCAGTCTCTTCTCCAGTGTGGTCCTTTGCAGACCGGTCCCGGAGCCGGGGGCGGCTTAGATGCCTGAGGGAAATCCCGCTTGAGATGTCCCTCCTTTCTATAGTAATAACAAGGCTGTCCCTTTTTACCTGGGTCCTCTGGGCATTTTTCTCAGGCTGTTTCAGAGCAGGTCTAACAGCCATTGTTGGGGCTTCATTCTTTTGCCTGGTTCTTTTTTGTCTCGAGTTTTCCTCCTCATATTCTCTACCATAATATACCGTCTGAGCCAGCTGCAACAGTTTTTCTAAAGACTGATGTGGTCCAAACACTTGTTTTTGTAACTTATGGCAGATATCTGGAGGTGACTGAGCGAGAGGTCTATCTTTTAAGATCATTCCTCCTTCTGCACTTTCAAGATCAACATCAGTAAACCTGTGGAGAGCCTCCCATAGTCTGTCTAGGAATTTACCAGGAGTTTACTTCTCTTCCTGTTCTATGTCAGCCAACTTAGCGTAAAGTCTTAGCATGTGCTCACTTGAGTCCTACAAGAATACATTTGGCAAAGTGGCTTTGTTATGGGAACCGCTTGGCTCCCAGTAGGAAGGAGGGCTACTTAGTGTTCCCTCTTTCCCCTTGTCTCACGCTGAAGCCATTCATCTCCAAAAGTAGTAGCTTCCTCCAAAGCTAGAGCTCTCATGTCAGGAGTCAGTGTCTGTCCCAAGACATACATTACATCTCTCCAAGTAAGCTCATAAAGTTAAGTTAGTCCCGTAAAGGCTTCTATGTACATTTTGGACCCTCTAAATAGTCTTGACCGCAGTTGGGACTGTTTGAAATTCTACCGAGACTGAGGCAACCCCTCCTAGAAGGGTGCCCTGATTCTCAGCCTTTTCAGTTGGGAGCCCCAGGTAAAGGGGCAAAGTAAGAGAACAGGAGGCAGCTGAAGGTTTCACACCCAAGTCTGCACCCTTAGGATGTAAGTCTGGCATGTCTTTCAGAGAGATAAAGACCAACACATATGGCACTTCTACCCATTTCACTTATTTTCAACAGGACCAGTCTAGTTGTAAAACAGTTAATAATTGAGATCCTTCAACAGGTCAGCATTCCCTGTCTTGCAAAGGATACTGTGGCCATTCAGTATCACAGAAGAAGATCAGATGTGTCTTTTTAAGTTCTGGGGATTGAACTTGTCCCAGTTTTTTTAAATACATTTTAAAGAAGTGGTTCTGAAACTGCTAGCTCCCATCCGTAAGAGAGAAAAAAGCGACATCCATAGCCGTGGCTTTTTTCCACTGAAAACATCCTTCCCTGCTCTAAATGGGGGTGTAGACAGACTCTCCACTGAAACTTTTCTTCCCTGGTTGAACTTAGTCTGTCCCTTACCGACGCAGGCGTCTTGCTCGTCCCTCCCATTTCTACTGCCGAGGTGGGATGGAGATGCACTAGGGGTAGACCTGATAGCATCCCAGACTGATTTAGTTCCATACCACCAAGACCTTTGTTTGATTTGCCCTTTGCTCTGAGGCCACCCAGAGTGTAACAGAGTAGCTTTCCTGGAATGTTTCCCAAGCTAGTACTACTAGGGGAAGCATCCTTCTTTTTTTTTTTATTTTTATTTTTTTCATTTATTTTTATTAGTTGGAGGCTAATTACTTTACAATATTGTAGTGGCTTTTGTCATACATTGACATGAATCAGCCATGGATTTACATGTGTTCCCCATCCCGATCCCCCCTCCAACCTCCCTCTCTACCCGATGCCTCTGGGTCTTCCCAGTGCACCAGGCCCGAGCACTTGTCTCATGCATCCAACCTGGGCTGGTGATCTGTTTCACCATAGATAATATACATGTCTCGATGCTGTTCTCTCGAAACATCCCATCCTCACCTTCTCCCACAGAGTCCAAAAGTCTGTTCTGTACATCTGTGTCTCTTTTTCTGTTTTGCATATAGGGTTATCATTACCATCTTTCTAAATTCCATATATATGTATTAGTATACTGTAATGGCCTTTATCTTTCTGGCTTACTTCACTCTGTATAACGGGCTCCAGTTTCATCCATCTCATTAGAACTGATTCAAATGAATTCTTTTTAATGGCTGAGTAATATTCCATGGTGTATATGTACCACAGCTTCGTTATCCATCCGTCTGCTGATGGACATCTAGGTTGGGGAAGCATCCTTCTTATGTGTACATATGTGCATTCCTGAGTACAGTCCTGACTGCAGTAGAAGCGGTGAGTCATAAAGGGACGAACAACAACCAAGATGTCCCTCTTGAGTGTCACCACACCAGTATATGTGATAGCAAAAGAGATGATGGAGGGTTGGCCAGCGAAGAAAAAATGATTTTTGTTCTCGAGCTATTAGGGCCAATCCTTCTAGTTCATTTCCACACATTCCACAAAAGGAATATCTAAGGAGTTGAGACAAAAGCCAATCAGAGAGCCTCCTCTGGTCCATTAAGAGCTAGCGCTACCAAAGGAAGAAGCCCATTGCATTTCCAATCTGACCAGATCCTTCAGTTCCCAATCTGTGTCCTCAAAAACCTCATGGTCAACAGCAGGGCTTCTATCCACATAGATAGGAGACACAGCTGTGACAAAGACTCACTTTCAGGTTGCTGGCCCCTGAGGCAGGCAGCAAAGAGAGTAACCTCTAACCTGAGAGACGTTCCTGGAGCTAGAGCTCTGCCTCGCTCTCAAACATGCTCTTGTAACTTTCTGCTCCTAGCAAGGCTAGGCGCTTCCATACATGGGGTCTAAGTAAAAGTACATAGTAACAGCATGTATCACAGTTCTCCTGAAAGTCTATGATCTGACAAATTAGATTAGTAGTTGTAATTCCCCACTCAATTACGAAATAGAGACCAGGAAAAGATGACTGAGAAAGGAAAGTGTGGTCCACATGCTTGCCCATTTCTGGTCACTCCCCTTGCAGGGACCTTGGGTTTCTCTTGGCATTGGCAGGTCAGTATAAACTCCCCACAAAGCTCCCCTTTTGGGGGTTGCCTTCAGTCATTACAAAGTCATTACGAAGGCACTGTGCAGGACATGTCATTCGCACAAGTACGCCATAGAGTTATTAGTAAAGTAAATCAGAAAACTTGCATACTGAGAAAGCAGAGAGGCTAGAACTCTTGAGTGTTCTTACCTTGTCCTGAAGATCCCAGACAAGCCCCCAAGATGATAGCTTACTTTGAACAGTGTTGGATTCGTGATCTCTGAAGAAGACGATTTAGCTTTGGGACCAGGGACCAGGCTTGATCATTCAAGAGCTTTTGTGTAGCAGAGTTTTATTAAAGTAAGAAAAGGGACAGAAAAAACTTCTGACATAGACATCAGAAGGGGGACCGAGAATGCCCCTTAAGTGTATTTCTTAATTTCCAAATGCAACAGAAAGTTTCTAGTTACGTTTTTGTTAGTAACATCTATCTTGTGGTTAGATAAATACTTGTATAATTTCAATCATTTGAAAATAATTGAGACTTTCTGTTAGTGTATGATCAGTTTTTGTAAATGTTCACATGTGCCTGAAAAGAACATATATTCTACGTTTTGATTATGAGATAGCCTGCCTGCCTTTCCCTTTCTTCCTCCTTTCTGCCCCTCTCTTTCCTCTGGATATGGAATTTTACGATGGCATTTGTTTTCTCTTAGTGAATTAAATGTATTATTCCATCCTGCCTTATGTTGTTGCTGTTAAGAATCTGGCTATCAAGTGATCACTGTTTTGAAAATAATCTCTGTCCCTCAATCTCTGCCTACTTTTTTGTACTGTATGTCTTATCCACACAAGGCAGCTAGGGATGGGGTTGCCAAGCTGCAGCTGGGTCAAGGGACCTTCCTCCCTCAAGGGTGGGTCTGCCCCACTGGGGGCTGGTTTTCAGGCAGACCATCGTGGGCACCGGTGGAAGGCTCCTGGGGCATAGGTGGCAGGCTTGGGTGAGGGCATCACACTTGTAGCGCTAGAGGTAATATGGCATGTTCTTCTCTATCACCAGGGGCTCTTCCATGGGACCATACCACTTCAACACACAGCTGTTCTTGTCAATGAAAAACTTGGTAAAGTTCCATTTGATGGCATTTCCCAGCATGCTCCTCCCCTTGGGCTGAATTTTCATCCACTTCCACAGAGGGTGGACATCATCCCAGTTCACACAGATCTTGCTGAACTTCACTGAATTTGATGCTGTAGCCATGGCGAACTCTTTGATCTCAGCATTGCTCCCTGGCTCCTGCCTCCTGAACTGGTTGCAAGGGAGGGCCAGAATCTATAAACTACACTCTGCGCATTGGCTGTTCATGTCGACCGCTGAGTGTAGTTTACATCCGTCTTGCCTCTTTGCGAGGTCACACTGGTGACTGTGCACACTTGGCCTGGTGCTTGTTCAGGTTAACCATGCTCCCGTCAGTGTTCTTGACTGAGAATTCCTACATGGAGTGTGCCCAGGCCAGTCACAGGACACATCATGGTGCTGACCAGGAGCGCACAGGGCCCCAAAGAGTAGTGCCAACCTCAGCAGGTGGCACAGACAGCTCCCAGCTGTCTACTTTTAAGATTTTCTGTTTTTATGATTTTTTTATACTTTCCCATGATGATGTATTTAGGTGTAGATTAAAAAAAAAATTCCTGCTTGGAGTTTGTTGAATTTATTCAATCTGGATTTGTGTCTTTCATCTGTTCTAGAACATTTATAGCTATTATAGCTTGAAATATTGTCTCTGCCTGTTTCTTTTTCCTATCTTTTTGACATTCCAAAGAAACATATGTTAGACCTTCTTATTCAGTAGTCTTTCATGTTTCTTTACCTGTTCTCCATATTTCCCCTCTATATGCCACTTCTGTTGAAATCTCAATAGTTTTGTGCAGCGTGTCTTCTGGTTTACTTGTTTTCCCTTCTACTGTGTCTAATCTACTATTGAATCTGCCCATTAAATACTCAGTTACAAAATTACAGTTCTAATTTTTAGAAGTTTTATTTGTATCCTGTCAAAGTTTGATTTATTCGTTTCTAAAATTTCCTATTTGCTGCAGATATTTTAAAGGATGTCTTTTATTTAAACCTTGTATACATATTTTAAAATACATATTTTTATAGTTCCAGGTCTTTTTCTGCCAGTTTACATTAATGGTACCTTGTTTCCTTACAAGCTTGGTGGTTGTTTCACTGTACTATTCATTATTATTAAAAATTATTTGGAGCAGATTTAAGTTCTCTTCTGCTAGGTGCCTAGAGGTAATTAATGGTCTGGAACCATGGCAAATCAAGTTCACAACTTGAGGTTTCTTAGTCTGCCGATGAGATGTGAATCTAGATTGTAAACCATATAGAAGCAGATTGTGATTTCAGTTTATTGGGGTCAGCTTTTTCTTTTCCTTTTTCCTCTTCCTTCCACTGCCCTGTGCTCCCCCTGTACTGAGTATTGGCAGGGCAGTCTTTATAATTCACCTTTAAGCTAGAAATTCAAAAGACTAAACTCTCAGGAAAATGTGGGGAGAGTTCCCACTTTGGGTGGCTCTAAACTTTGACTTTATTCTCCTTTCCCCACAAGGCTGCGAAAACCAAAACCCAAGTTGAATGAATCAATGAATTCAGCAGGGTTGAGTGGCTTTAGTACTCTGGTTCTATTTAGTCTCTTCCTTAGATTTTTGTTTTGTAGTTCCTAAACATTCTGTTGCTTTTTTGATGCTTTTAGTGGCATATTTTTATATTCAGGTTTTTTTGTTTTCAGAGTGGTTTGATCTGAATAATCCAACTCAGTATTATTGGAAATGAGTTGGCCATTGATTTTTTGAAAAAAAAAAATTGCAGAATACTTTACTAAACTATTTTATTGTTTGTGAAAGATTTTCAGTTTAGTTTATACAGTCAAAATACCTGCAAAGAAAGATACATATTTTCTTTTATAGTGGTATAGTAGGTAATTTGTTTTTGACAGGAATCCTTACGGTATTTCATGATTATCCATGATGATGGCATTTGATGTGTATGTGTGTTTTACCTACTTTTATATGTGTTTATATTACATATGTTTATGTCAAGTAAATATGTTAGAGTAGCATTAAAAATGTATATATATAAAAAAAAAAGAATGTATATATAAATTTCATTTTCACTGAGGGTCGCTGAAAAGGAACTTATAGTGAATTGTATGCCATTTTGCCATCTACCTAGATGACTGTGTGATAATCCTTCTACTGTGACCTCTCATTTGGCAAATTATATTTGTATATTACCCAGTAGTGAATCATCTTTACATATCTGTAATGATTTTCTTGACCAGTGTATTAGTTATCTGTCACTGTCTGACAAGTTACCATTAACTTAGCTGCTTAAAGCAATGCACATTTGCTGTTTCAGTATCTGTGGTTCAGGATTCCACGCATGACTTAGTGGGTCCTCCGTATCACTGCAGTGCTGCTGCTGATGCTGCTAAGTTGCTTCAGTCATGTCTGACTCTATGCGACCCCATGGATGGCAGCCCACCAGGCTCCTCCATCCCTGGGATTCTCCAGGCAAGAACACCAGAGTGCGTTGCCATTTCCCTCTCCAAGACATGCATGCATGCTAAATGGCTTCAGTCGTGTCCGACTCTGTGTGACCCTATAGACAACAGCCCACCAGGCTCCTCTGTCCACGGGATTCTCTAAGCAAGAATACTCGAGTGGGTTGCCATTTCCTTCTCCAGTATCACTGCAATAGCTGACATCTAACCTGAGGCTTGACTGGGGAAGGATATCTTTCTAATAAGCTCATGGGGGTCCAATGGTTTTTGCAGAATTCAGTCTTTTGCAGCTTGTCAGATTAGGGGCTTCATTTTCTTGCTGGCTTGAGCCTGCTCTCAGTTTCTTGCCATGTGTTCATCTCCATGAATAGCTCCCAACATGGCAGCTTGGTTTTTCAAAGCCAGTGAGAGAGAGAGCGAGAGCAAGTTCTCAGCAAAACAGACATTACAGTGTCAGGTAGTGTGATGACATGTACATATTCACATGCATCCTGTTACCTTTCCTGTGTTGGTTAGAAGTAAGTCATATCTCTTACTTAAGGGGATGTGTCTGATTTTGGTCTAGATATTATGAATTGTCTGCAAGTAACAGGAAATGATATATATATAAGATGTTTATTTCTCTTACCTAAACACGATCTTCAGGTCAGCAGGGCTGGTGTGGCAGCCCTGCTTCAAGTAGACACGGGGGGTCTTGAGTTTGTTCTAGTCACGCTATGATTCCCGCCCTAAGGAATAGCCCTTTCTTCATCATTTTAAATGACCAGATCTGCATCCCAGAGAGCAGAGTGGAAGAAGGGATGTAGAAGCAAAAGCCAGTGACACTTAAGTCTTTTAAGGAAGACCTGAAATCTGGCAAATGATGTTTCTGCTTCTATCTTGTTGGCCAAAATGTAGTCTTTTTTACTGATACTTCATTTGCCCAGCAAAAATTTGGCTGCCATGGAAGAATGGGAGAACAGATCATGAGGAACCACTACCAATTTCTACCACAACTAGTTTTAAGCTAAACAAACAAACAACCAAAAAACTCTTTGCTCTGGGATGTTGTTGTTTAATTGCTAAGTCATGTCTGACTCTTGGTGACCCCATAGACTAGAGCCCACCAGGCTCCTCTATCCATGGGATTTCCCAGGCAAGAATACTGGAGTGGATTGCCGTTCTTTTCCTCCAGGGGATCTTCCTGATCTTTCCTTATCCAGGGATTGAACTCATGTCTTCTGCATTAGCAGGCAGATTGTTGACCACTGAGCCACCAGGGAAGCCCTGTTCTGAGATTGTTGTTGTTGATCAGTCATCCAATTGTGTCTGACTCTTTGCGACCCCAAGGACTGCAGCACACCAGGCCTCCCAGTCCCTCACCATCTCCCAAAGTTTGTCCAAGTTCATGTCTATTGCATCGGTGGTGCCATCCAGCCATCTCATCCTCTGACACTCTCTTCTCCTTCTGCCCTCAATCTTTCTCAGCATTAGGGACTTTTCCAATGAGTTGGCTGTTCTCATCAGATAACCAAAATACTGGCGCTTCAGCTTCAACATCAGTCCTTCCACCAAATATTCAGGTTGATTTCCCTTAAGATTGACTGGTTTGATCTCATTGCTGTCCAAGGGACTCTCAGGAGTCTTCTCCAGCACCACAGTTTGAAGGCATCAATTCTTTGGCCTTCTGCCTTCTTTACAGCTCTCACAACCACATGTGACCACTGAGAAGACTGTAGCGTTGATTATACAAACCTTTGTTGGCAGAGTGATGTCTCTTGCTTTTCAACACACTGTCTAGGTTTGTCATAGCTTTCCTGCCAAGAAGGAATCATCTTCTGATTTCATGACTGCAGTCACCATCCGCAGTGATTTTAGAGCCCAAAAGAGGAAATCTTTCACTATTTCCACCTTTTCTCCTTCTGGACCAGATGCCATAATCTTAGTTTTTTTAATATTTATTTTTAGACCTGCTCTTTCACTCTCTTTCACCCTCATGAAGAGACTCTTTAGTTCCTCTTCGCTTTCTGCCATTAGAGTGGCATCATCCCGCATATCTGAGGCTGTTGATGTTTCTCCCGCCTATCTTGATTTCAGCTTGTAACTCATCCAGCCCGGCATTTCTCATTATGTGCCTGGTGTAATAGGTTAAACAAACAGGGTGACAACAGACAACCCTGTCATACTGCTTTCTCAGTCTTGAACCAGTCATTTGTTCCACACAGGGTTCTAACTGTTGCTTCTTGACCTGCATACAGGTTTCTCAGGGGACAGAAAAGATGGTCTGGTATTCCCATCTCTTTAAGAACTTTCCATAGTTTGTTATGATCCACACAGTCAAAGGCTTTCGTGTAGTTGATGAAACAGAGGTAGATGTTTTTCTGGAATTCCCTTGTTTTCTCTATGATCCAGAAAATGCTGGCAATTTGATCTCTGGTTCCTCTTCCTTTTTTAAACCCAGTTTGGACATCTGGAAGTTCTTGGTTCACATAATGCTGAAGCCTGGCATGCAAGGTTTTAAGCATGACCTTACTCGCATGGAAGACGAGTGCAACTGTCCAACGGTTGTCAAATTCTTTAGTACTACTTATTTTGGGATTGGGATGAAAATTGACCTTTTCCAATCCTGTGGCCACTGTTGGATCTTCCAGATTTGCTGACATATTGAATGTAACACCTTGATGGTATCATCCTTTAGGGTTATGAATAGTTCTACTGGAATTCCATCGCACCACTCGCTTTATTAATAGCAGTGCTTCCTAAAGCCCAGTTGTTTTCACTTTCCAGAATGTCTGGCTCTGGGTGGCTGACGACACCATCATAGTAATCCAGTTAAGATTTTTTTTGTACAGTTCTCTGTGTATTCTTTCCATCTCTTCTTGATCTCCTCAGCGTCTACTAAATCTCCACCGTTTCTGTCCTTTATTGTGCCCATCTTTGGCCAAAATGTTCCCTTGATAGCTCCAAGTTTCCTCAAGAGATCTCTAGTCTTTGCCATTCTGTTGTTTTCTTCTAGTTTTATGCACTGTTCATTGAAGAAGACCTTCTTGTCTTTCCATTGCTGTTCTTTGGAACTTTGCATTTAGTTGGGTACTACCTTTCCCTTTGGGCTTCCCTGATAGCTCAGTTGGTAAAGAATCCACCTGCAATGCAGGAGACCCCGGTTCAGTACCCATCGGTGATATGGATCAGGTCAGGAAGATCCTCTGGAGAAGGGATAGGCAACCCGCTCCAGTATTCTTGGGCTTTCCTTGTGACTCAGCTTGTAAAAGAATCCTCCTGCAATGTGGGAGACCTGGATTCGATCCCTGGGTTGGAAATATACCCTGGAGAAGGGAAAGGCTACCTACTCCAGTATTCTGGCCTGGAGAATTCCATGGAATTCCATGGGGTCGCAAAGAGTTGGACACAACAGAGTGACTTTCACTCCTCTTTCCCTTTCTCCCTTGCTCTTTACTTCTCTTCTTTCTTCAGCTATTTGTAAAGCCGCCTCAGATAGCCACTTTGCCTTCTTGCTTTTCTTTTTCTTTTGGATGGTTTTGTTCGCTGCCTCCTGTACTGTATTACAGACCTTCATTCTGTAGTTCTTCAGGCACACTGTTTACTAGATCTAATCCCTTGAGTCTATTCGTTACCTCCACCGCATATTCATAGGGGATTTGATTTAAGTAGTACCTGGCTGGCTTGGTGGTTTTCCCCCTTTTTTTAGTTTAAGCCTGAATTTTGCTGTGAGAAGCTGATCTGAGCTACAGTCAGCTCCAGGTCTTGTTTTTGCTGACTGTATACAGCTGCTCCATTTTCAGCTATGAAAAATATAATCAATTTGATTTTGGTATTGACCATTCAGTGATGTCCATGTGTAAAATCATCTCTTGTGTTGTTGAAAAAGGGTATTTGTTATGACTAGTGCATTCTCTTGACAGAATTTGGTTAGCTTTTGCCCTGCTTCATTTTGACCTCCAAGGCCAGACTTGACTGTTACTCAAGGTATCTCTTGACTTCCTACTTTTGCATGCCAGTCCCCAATGAACATCTTTTTTTCACATTAGTTCTAGGAGGTCTTCTAGGTCTTCATAGAACTGATCAAGTCTAGCTTCTTGGGCATTGGTAGTTGGGGCATAGACTTGAATTACTGTGATGTTGAATGGCTTGCCTTGGAAGCAAACCAAGACTGCACCCAAGTACTGCACCTCAGTAGTTGTGAGGTTGCACCCAAGTACTGCATTTCGGACTTCTTTGTTGATTATGAGGGCTACTCCATTTCTTCTATGGGATTCTTGCCCACAGTGGTAGATATAATGGTCATCTGAATTAAATTCGCCCATTCCCATCCATTTTCGTTCACTGATTCCTAAGATGTAGGTGTTTATTCTTACCGTCCCCTGCTTGACCACGTCCAGTTTACCTTGATTCACGGACCTAACATTTCAGGTTCCTATGCAGTACTAATTGTTTGCAGCACTAGATTTTACTTTCATCATGAGATACATCCACAACTGAGCATTGTTTCCACTTTGCTTCATTCTTTGAAGGCCCAGGTGCTTCATTCATTCTGGGGCTGTTAATACTTGTCCTCTGCTCTTCCCCTGCAGCTTATTGGACACCTTCAGACTTGGGGAACTCATCTTTCAGTGTCATAGCTTTTTGTCCTTTTATACAGTTCATGAGGTTCTCATGCCAAGTACACTGGAGTGGTTTGCCATTCCCTCTTTCAGTGGATCATGTTTTGTCAGAACTCTCCACTATGACCCATCTGTCTTGGGTGGCCCTACACAGCATGGCTCATAGCTTCACTGAGTTATGAAAGCCCCTTCACCGTGACAACCCAGTGATCCATGAACAGGGCCCTGGGATAGTTAAGTATAAAATTATTTTTTTTTCCTTTAGATATTTGAGAAATTACTAAAAATTCAGTTTCTTTTCTGTAGGATGGGGAGGACTTGAAGAGCAGAGTATGCCAAAGAGAACTGGACTAGCTTGGACAAAGTACAGTGTGGATATGAGGAAGGCTGGTTGTGGAAAAGGAGCCTGCAAGGGTCAGGTTCTTAAAGTATATTATCTCTATTTTATCCTCCAACAACTCTTGCTGTCAGTGCAGTTCAGTCACTGAGTCATGTCCAACTCTTTGTGACTGCATGGACTGCAGCACGCCAGGCTTCCCTGTTCATCACCAACTTGCAGAGCTTGCTCAGACTCATGTCTATTGAGTTGGTGATGCCATCCAACCATCTCATCCTCTGTTGTCCCCTTCTCCTGCCCTCAATCTTTCCCAGCATCAGGGTCTTTTCCAATGAGTCAGCTCTTCGCATAAGGTGGCCAAAGTATTGGAGTTTCAGCTCCAGTTCTTCCAGTGAATATTCAGTACTGATTTCCTTTAGGATTGACTGGTTGGATCTCCTAGCAGTCCTAGGGACTCTTGAGTCTTCTTCAATACCACAGTTTAAAAGCATCAATTCTTTGGCACTCAGCTTTCTTTATGGTCCAACTCTCACATTCATACATGACTACTGGAAAAGCCATAGCTTTGACTAGATAGACCTTTGTTGGCAAAGTAATGTCTCTGCTTTTTAATATACTGTCTAGGTTTGTCATAGTTTTTCTTCCAAAGAGCAAGTGTCTTTTAATTTCATAGCTGCAGTCACCATCTGCAGTGATTTTGGAGCCCTAGAAATAAAGTCTGTCATTGTTTCCATTGTTTCCCTATCTATTTGCCATGAAATGATGGGATCAGATGCCATGATCTTCGTTTTTTGAATGTTGAGTTTTAAGCCAGCTTTTTCACTCTCTTCTTTCACTTTCATCAAGAGGCTCTTTAGCTCCTCTTCTCTTTCTGCCATAAGGGTGGTGTCACATGCACATCTGAGGTTATTGATATTTCTCCCTGCAGTCTTGATTCCAGCTTGTGCTTCACCCAGCCCAGCATTTCGCATGATGTACTCTGCATGTGCTGTGGGTAATATTATTCTGGCTACAGAACAGGGTAATTGCTTAAGGACTCTAAAATGGTTTATAGGAGGACTTAAATTGAAGAAGGTAGGGAAAGCCACTAGACCATTCAGGTACGACCTAAATCAAATCCCTTATGATTATACAGTGGAAGTGAAAAACAGATTCAGTCGATTAGATCTGATAGACAGAGTGCCTGAAGAATTATGGACGGAGGTTTGTGACATTGTACAGGAGGCAGTGATCAAGACCATCCCCAAGAAAAAGAAATGCAGAAAGGCAAAATGGTTGTCTGAAGAGGCCTTACAAATAGCTGAGAAAAGAAGCTAAAGGTAAAGGAGAAAAGGAAAGGTACACCCATTTGAACACAGAGTTCCAAAGAATAGCAAAGAGAGCTAAGAAAGCCTTCCTTGGTGATCAGTGAAAGAAATAGAGTAAAACAGTAGAATGGGAAAGACTAGAGATTTCTTCAAGAAAATTAGATTGATACCAAGGGAACATTTCATGCAAAGATGGGCTCAATAAAGGACAGAAATGGCGTGGACCTAACAGAAGCAGAAGATATTAAGAAGAAGTGGCAAGAATACACAGAAAAACAATGCAAAAAAAGATCTTCATGACCCAGATAACCACAATGGTGTGATCACTCACCTAGAGCCAGACATCCTGGAATGCAAAGTCAAGTGGTCCTTACGAAGCATCACTATGAATAAAGTTGATGGAGGTGATGGAATTCCAGTTGAGCTATTTCAAATCCTAAAAGATGATGCTGTGAAAGTGCTGCACTCAATACGTCATCAAATTTGGAAAACTCAGCAGTGGCCACAGGACTGGAAAAGGTCAATTTTCATTCCAATCCCAAAGAAGGGCAATGCCAAAGAGTGTTCAAACTACCGCACAATTGCACTCATCTCACACGCTAGCAAAGTAGTGCTCAAAATTCTCTAGGTCAGGTTTCAACAGTATGTGAACCATGAACTTCCAGATGTTCAAGCTGGATTTAGAAAAGGCAGAGGAACCAGAGATCAAATGGCCAACATCTGTTGTGTCATAGAAAAAACAATAGAGTTCCAGAAAAAACATCTGCTTTATTGACTATGCCAAAGCCTTTGACTGAGTGGATCACAACAAACTGTGGAAAATTCTGAAAGAGGTGGGAATACCAGACCACCTTACCTGCCTCTTGAGAAATCTGTATGCAGGTGAAGAAGCGGCAGTTAGAACTGGATGTTGAACAACGGACTGGTTTCAAATAGGAAAAGGAGTATGTCAGGGCTGTATCTTATCACCCTGCTTATTTAACTTACGTTCAGAGTACATCATGCGAAATGCTGGGCTGGTTGAAGCACAGGCTGGAATCAAGATTGCTTGGAAAAATATCAGTAACCTCAGATATGCAGATGACACCACCCTTATGGCAGAAAGTGAAGAAGAACTAAAGAACCTCTTGATGAAAGTGAAAGAAGAGAGTGAAAACGTTGGTTTAAAACTCAACATTCAGAAAACTAAGAACATGGCATCTTGTCCCGTCACTTCATGGCAAATAGATGGAGAAACAATGGAAACAGTGAGAGATTTTATTTTGGGGGGCTTCAAAATCACTGCAGATGGTGATTGCAGCCATGAAATTAAAAGACGCTTGCTACTTGGAAGAAAAGTTATGACCAACCTAGACAGCATATTAAAAAGCAGAGATATTACTGCTGTAATCCATGGGGTAACAAAGAGTCAGACACGACTGAGCGGCTGAACTGAACACTTTAAACCTAGAACTTGATGTTAAAGCCCATGTTCATTCTTTAGTTTGAAGAGTTAACAGATTCCCATAAAGAGAGCCATGTTTCTTAAGGTCTTGAGTGTGATACTAGTCTTTTTATTCACCAGTTATGCAAGCTCTCAACTTTGATATTTTGAAGTTGCAGGCAATGAGATGAGGATGTAATTGTTCAGTTGCGAAGTTGTGTGGGACTCTTTGAGACCCCATGGACTGCAGCATGTCAGGCTTTCCTGTCCTTCACCATCTCATGGAGCTTGCTCAAACTCATGTCCATTGAGTTGGTGATGCTATCCAACCATCTCATCCTCTGTCGTCCCCTTATCCTGCCCTCAATCTTTCCCAGCATCAGGGTCTTTCTCAGTGGACCAGCTCTTCCTATCAGGTGGCCAAAGTTTTGGAGCTTTAGCTTCAGTATCAGTCCTTGCAATGAATATTCAGGGTTGATTTCCTTTAGGATTGACTGGTTTGATCTCCTTGCTGCCCAAGTCAAGAGTGTTCTCTAGCACCACAGTTCAAAAGTACCAGTTCTTCAGTGCTCAGCATTCTTTATGGTCCAGCTCTCACATGTGTACATGACTAGCGGAAAAACCATAGCTTTGTCTATATAACCCTTTGTCAAAAGTGATCTCTCTGCTTTTTAATACACTGTTGTCATAGCTTTTCTTCCAAGGAGCAAGTGTCTTTTATTTCCATGACTGTCGTTACCATCCGCAGTGATTTTGGAACCCAAGAAAGTAAAGTCTCTCACTGTCCATTGTTTCCCCAACTATTTTCCATGAAGTGATGGGACCGGATGTCATGATCTTAGATTTTTGAATGTTGAGTTTTAAGCCAGCTTTTTCACTCTCCTCTTTCACCTTCATCAAGAGGCTTCTTAGTTCCTCTCACTTTCTGCCATTAAAGTGGTATTATCTGCATATCTGAAGTTGTTGATATTTCTCTTGGCAATCTTGGCTGAATGAATCACAAGCTGAAATCAAGATCGCTGGGGAGGTAATAGATGGGAGGTATGGAAAGGTCTCTTTATTCAGGCTAGCTGTGATAACCAGCAGTCTGAGTGGTGGTCAGGATGTGACTTGATAAAAGTCTGTCTGTTCCTTCCTTGCTTTCCATGGTCTGCTTATGCTTTAGTATGACTGTCCAGTGGGCACTGGCTAGCATGAACCTCCTTAGGAAATTCACGGCCACTCTCTCTTGCCCATTGGAGATAAACCCTGAAAAAAGCTCTGACCTACCTTTCCAGGAATGGGACTAGTCAGACTGGGCAAGCATGTTTGGAAGTTTGCTGCTCTGGTTCATTTTTCAAAACAGTTGAGTCCCTTCTGCGTGGTTTCTCTGTGGGGTTTAAGTCACAACGTCAGAGATGGGGAGCTTTCTCTTGTCATACTTCCTCTCTTTTCTGCCTCCCTTCAAGTACTTCTGAATGTTATATTTATTTAGTTCTGATCAGTTAGACATTTTCTCTCCCAGCCATTCATCTGCAGGTAACATTAGTTACAGAGGAGAACCCAGAAAGACAAGGAGGCAGGCAGTAATTGAAGAATGGCAGGAAATATGTACCCTGTCCCTGCTGATGACAGCCATACTTCACAGCTTGCACTTCCTGAGTAGAAGACTTGGGAAAGGGAAGGCTCAGAGCTTTTTCAGGAAGTTGGCTGCATCCCATTATCTCCAAATGTGTGCAAAGTGTTTAATGAACAGCACTGGGTACAAGGCTGTCATGTGGCTGTGGGGCAGAAGGATTTGCTCGTATTGGACAATTCATAATCCCTTTGTTTCAGGGAAATCTCTAAGACTGACTTCACAGGCTGCCTCCCAACACCCATTGCATACACAGCCTTGAGGTTTAAAGCTAATTTATTTCTATCTCATTTTCTTTCAGCTTTCTACTGCGTTTAATCAGTTGCTTTAGCCTCACTGCCCCTTCAGCCAGGCTTACCGGGAAAGGATTATAGCTGGGCCCTCATGCCCCAGCTTCATTTGGAGCATCTGGTCAGCGTGCCAGAACACAGAATATCTCAGAGGCTTCCTTTGCTCTTTGAATGGCAAACACAGGGTAGTTTAAGCTGTCATGGAGCCTTCCTTTTATAAAACATCCAGAATATGAGAAGGATAAAGGGGAAGCTGAAGGCTCTTAAAAACCAGCTGGAAAGTGCATGAAAACTAAAATGCAGTCCACCTGCTCAGTTCCCAGGAGTCCTTCCCAAGTTCCTTTTTGTGGTTAGGTCATTTAGACTCTCACTGCAAGGACTTGAGGGAAAAGGCCATTCCAGTAGGGTTTCTGTTTGGGTGAGAGTTCCTGAGGGGCATCCTGAGGGACTTTCCTTCACGATGGTCAATATGTTACTTCACTCTGAGCGAGTATCTTTTCATAATTCTCATTGTCTTTGTGGAAAACTCTTTTGGGTATGTGTCCACACTGGGGTGAGTGTTAAGATTCGAAAAGAAGCAAAGGCTAAGCAGAAGGTGGGCCCAGGAATAAACTTGCTGGGCAGTTTTTAGGCAGGAAGAGAGGACAGAAATCAGGAAACCCTGGTGCATACCTTTACCATCTAACATGAAATGCCTGTTGCATAGATGCTCTTGCCAAAGAACTGTGGAAAATAGCTGAGTGGAGGAGCATCCAATCCCCCTTAGTGTCTCTGTTGAAACGATTTATTCAAGACCACAGAGCCAGCTGGCAGACAAAATGAAAAGATGAGTCAGAAACTCTATAATTTTTTTTCAAGCTAAGATGTGGCCTTCAGGTAGCATTTCCTGCACAGAGGACTCTTAGGATACAGAGCAGCGTGTTCCTGCAAGATTCAGATAAAGCCCCTCTCTCCAGCCCTGTAACTCACAGTAAACTGTGCATTAGATGAGCTGCAGTTTCTGCTTTTGCAAAAGTAAGAAATAGTTGGGAGCTTATCAAGTTAGATAGTGCCTTATGGGGTGTCTAACACAAAGTGTCTGGCCTACCCTCCCTCTCCTTCCCTCCACTTCCCTTTCCCCTCTCTCCTTTGTTGCTGCAACCTTGTCTTCAGATAGTCATAGTGACCTCTTGGGTCCCTGCATCTTTCTAACTATAGCTAATCCTGGTCCTGCATTCTTTTTTTGTTTGTTTTGTTTTTTAAGTAATTTTTATTTCTTTTTGACTTTACTGGGTCTTTGTTTGCTGGATGGGCTTTCTCTAATCTCAGTGAGCGGGGCTACTCTCCATTGTGGTGTATGGGCTTCTTCTTGTCATGGTTTCAGCAGATCACAGGCTTCAGTAGTTTTGGCACATGGGCTCAGTAGTTGCTATTCCCAGGCTCTAGAGTGCAGGCTCCGTAGTTGTGGTGTATGGCTTAATTGCTCCATGACATGTAGGATCTTTGAGGACCAGGGATTGAACCCATGTCTCCTGCATTGGCAGGCAGATTCTTTACCACTGAGCCACCAGGGAAGCCCTGGTCCTGCACTTTTAGTCTGCACCCAAAGGCTCACTAAAACTGCCCAGCTAAGAGACATAAAAAGCAGAGACATTACATTGCCAACAAAGGTCCGTCTAGTCAAGGCTATGGTTTTTCCAGCGGTCATGTATGGATGTGAGAGTTGGACTATAACGAAGGCTGAGCGCCGAAGAATTGATGCTTTTGAACTGTGGTGTTGGAGAAGACTCTTGAGAGTCCCTTGGACTGCAAGGAGATCAGTCCTGCGTGTTTATTGGAAGGACTGATGTTGAAGCTGAAACTCCAATACTTTGGCCACCTGATGCGAAGAGCTGACTCATTTGAAAAGATCTTGATGCTGGGAAAGATTGAGGGCAGGAGGAGAAGGGGATGACAGAGGATGAGATGGTTGGATGGCATCACTGACTCAATGGACATGGGTTTGGGTGGACTCTGGGAGTTGGTGATGGACAGGGAGGCCTGGCGTGCTGTGGTTCGTGGGGTCGCAAAGAGTCGGACACAACTAAGTGACTGAACTGAACTGAACAGACATATAAGAGTCTTGTTTTCTCCATGAAATGTAGTTAGACCTCTCTATAGTATTTTGGCAAATGTCCAGATTAGTGTCATGAGGTGACTTATTCAAATTTAAATTTTATGTCTTCAGCTCTGATTTGGTAATATATTCACATGGTTCAAAATTCAAAGGTCACTAAAGGCCAAGGTGAACTTCCTCACACCCCATCCCTGTGCCATCCAGGTGCTCTTCCTCAAAGCAACCAAGGGTTGCCAGTTTCTTCTAGAGATATTTATATATAGTCTAAGCAAATATACCCATATAGTGTTTTTTCATATATTTACACAAAAGGTACTTCACTGTGCATACAACTTACTTGTTTCCATTTAACAATATATCATAGACATCATTCTTTATCAGTACATAAACAGCTTCTTAGGAGGTGACTTTCATTTTAATATATGTAGAATGACTCAGGTAGAAACCTTTGGGGAAATGTGTGCGTTGACCCATGTTTAAAAATGACAGTGCTCCAATTAGACTTATTGCTTAGGCACAATTTATTGTTTAAATGAAGGATGTATTTGATTGTTGTGTCTAAGAAGTGATTACTGATGGCTTTTTAGAGCCAGTATGACTCACAAAGCATCTTTGATGGTAAGTTTAGAATGACTGTGTCATTAGTTCTGATTGGGAGTTTGTGCGAGTCAGAATTTTAGTTTAAAACCTGTTAAGGGAGGAAAGCAGCCATAAACTTGGTCTCCTTGGCTGCAGTGCTTCCCCTGTGTTGTGCTGAGACCATTTTTTTAATAATCAGGGGGCTGCACTAGGTCTGCCATGGCCACTCGGCACTTTGGATCTAAAGATGCCCAGATATTTCTTTGCAACTATGAAAAGTAAAAATAAAAAAGCTTAGCTATTTGCATTTTCCCTGCTGAAACCTGCTGACAGTTGGGAATTCTTCCAGACCCAGGTGGCTGACTAGTTGGGCTCTGGCCCTCTTGTGGTTATGTTCTTGGTAAAGAGGTGATCCAAGAACGATCAGGGAATGAGTTGGGATGAGTAGGACGGCTCCATCTTGAGTGTTTGCCAGGGCAGCCACTTTAATGCTTGTGGGAGAGCCAGTCTATTTACAGAAGACAAAAGGCACATTCTTTGCTTTGGAGGAATGCATTGGTTTAGAATCCTCAGGGCCAATATAAGACATCCAGAGGTTCTGAACACTGAAAAGAATATGGTACCCATCTCCCCCAACCCTCAAATCACCTTCTCCTCACAAATAGGTAACTCAAAATGGAAGTAATTCCAAATTTTAAATTAAGTCTGCTAGCCCCAGGAAAGATGGCTAGTTATATTTTTTACAAAAATATATCAAATAGACTTTGGACTTTTTTCCTCACATTTTTTTGGCTACCCATGCTTTGCTGATGCCCAAGGAAAAATTAAGTGTCTCTGTTGCATGATCTAACATTGAGAGTTTCTAGTTCTGCTGAGGAGCTACCCTCTTCCTAGGATTTGGATGACAAGAATTATTTTACAGTATCAATAATTTTGAAGTTTTTTGTATTTATTTTTAAAAAATTTTTGGCTGTGCTGAGTCTTCGTTGCTACTTGGACTTTTCTCTAGTTGCAGGGAGCAGGGACTAGTCTCTAGTTGCCACATGTAGACTTCTCATTGCAGTGGCTTCTTGTGTTGTGGAACGTGGGTGTGCAGGCTTCAGGAGCTGTGGCGGCATGTGGGCTCAGGAGTTGTGTTCCCAGGCTCTAGAGCACAGGCGCAGTAGTGGTGCTGAGTGGGCTCAGTTGCTCTGCAGCATGTGGGATCTTCCTGGATCTGGAATTGAACCTATGTCTCCTGCATTGGCAGGAGAATTCTTTACCACTGAGCCACCAGAGAAGCCCCAATTTTGAAGTTTTTAAAAAGAATGTTCTTTTGTTTATTTAAAATTATCTTTACCTAGACTGAACATTTGAATAGCTCTGAAATTTTCCTCCCAGAAATGCATTTTCTTCTTGAGTGCTCCATGATGAAATCAGTCTTAATTTCAGTTCAACTAGTGTGTAAAAACACACAGTGAGTGATTATTAGTCCCTGAAGGAGGCAAGACAGATGGAGCCCAGAATGGAATTGGCTTTATGATTAATTGAATCCTTGAAGAGCTGAATAGAGTTAGAGCTGATCCAGCCCAATCAGCGCCTTGAGACGGCTGGTGCTGTCCCAAGCCTGAGAGAGGAAAGGGTCACAGCAACCCAGATTTATCCTCTATTAAAATGGATTGGATGTATGTACCAGACAGTTCCCATTTTTAAGCCATTGATGCAGGATAATTGGAATGGAAACAAACAAGATTAGAACTAGATTACAGGTATTTGTGCAAGTTGCCTCCTAAATCAATCAGAGTCCATGATTTGTTCTGAGGGTGCGTTATCATTAGAGTGAATCATTGAAACTCAGCGACACATCTGGAGCCGGCCAGCCAGAAGGGAAAAAGGGAGGGGGGAGCAGAAAGCTGCTTAGGGTAGGGAACTGGGTACAACTGTGGAGTGCTTTTCTGTCTTTGGGGGCAGAAGTCTTCCAGAGAGAATTTTAATTTAATTTTGCTCTTTTTTCTTTCCAGCAGAGATGCATGAAAGTATAGGTTTGAAATGACTGCCTTCTTTCCATAGTGAATAGGTGGATGTGTTCTTTTTTTAATGTTTGGACCAGTCACCTAGGGCAGCTTCTGCCTATGGAGACCCTGCCATCCAGGGAGAGAAAAGGGCAAAGGCCTTCTAGGTGCTGTGGAGGACTGCAGCCATGTGAATCACCAAGTCCATTAGGATTGGGTGCCCTGGTGCCTTGCCGGGGGTCTTGTTAGTGCAGAACATTATGTGTGGAGCTAGAGAGATCAGGTTTGCTTTCATGGTTGGGCTCTACTTTCTGGGCCAGGGGCTGAGGGATGAAGTCCAGGTTACCTCATAGCCCTCTGCCCCACTGACTCTAGCTGTGGTCATGGGCTGGGGTGTCGGGCAGGTGATCCTCAGCCCGAGGGTGACTCATCTAGTCCTGTACTCACATGGGTCACAGTCTCAGATCTGGAGCTGGCTAACTAACATCTGAGTAATTGTTTTACATATAAAAGCAAGAATGGGTACATGAGGGGCTTTCTCACAGAGATGTGTTGCCACCATCCCTTTCCTTTCTGAGTTACCTTCCAGGCACTGGTGCTTATGTTGCATTCCTGGCAACATGCTAGGTTTAGACCCATAGAAGCCTCGTCTGGTAGGCTAGCATTACCCCTACCTTCGAACTGAGCTTTTTTTCTTTTTTCCATTTTGAGCTCTTGTGAGTCAGGCTACAGGCAACTCATTTACATGGGAGACAGTCAGAAGGCAAGCGTCTTGAAGTCTACTTTCATTTTGCCGTGGGAGGTGTTTTCCTGTTGAATTGCTAACCTGGCAGGTCAGAGGGAATCATAAAGGATCTTGCTCATCCCTAGGTGGAACAGAGTACAGCAGAGCACCTCCGAAGGGGGTGAAAAAACCTTCCTTGATGACAGTTCCGGCATCCTCTAAGCGTAGAGAGTACTGTCCCCAAGGGAACGAGGTGAGGTTTCTCGGTCCCGCAGCAGAGAAGGTGAAGCCATGGTCCATAGCGCACACTTAGGCCGCTGTAGAGCTAAGAACTGGACTCACTTCTCTCCTTCCCTTTTCCCCTCCCCCGTGTCCTGCTGTTACATTGGCCCTGCTAGCTGCTCTGGCTGTGGTTTCCACTGCTACCATTGTGTCAGGCACAAAGGAGTTTAATTTGTTTGTTTTGTTGGAGTTCCCTTTATGAAGAATGGTGTCTAATCCCTGAGCTGAGAAGCATCTAATCCCCCTGTGTCTGATACAGCCTTTGTTCCTGTCTGAGTCGTCTGCTCCCTTTCCAGCTCAGCCTCAGCTGGACCTTCTGCCTCTTACTAGCCTGGACCCCAAGAGCCAGCAGTGCTCAGCAGACTCTCCTCCTCGCTTTTGTGTGGGTGTGTGGGTATAGGAGGGGGTTGGCGATGCTTAGGGGGCTTGGCCTGGTTTCCTGGACCTGAAAGGACTCAAGTGTATATGGGAAAAGGAGGAATTAGTGGTGCAGTGCCAGTCTTGCCTGGGACCAATTGGTCCTTGGCATCCAGGTCTCAGTACTCATTCCTCTTTTTGTGCTTGAGCCTGGACATGACCTCTCATCTGCTTAAAACAGTGCTGTTCCTGGAAGCTCAGTTGCTCTATTCAGTGACAAGAGGACAGGCTCGACATTTAACCTTACTTGTTAAAACAGGTGGAAGAGGAACTTGGCAGTGCCATCTTTGGAATCTGTCCTCTGGGGCAGGGGGCAGGTATAGCCACCTTTGCTCACCCCCCAAGGAAGCCCAGTATGACAGGAAGCTCTTACTTTAGTCTCCAGGTTGTCACACACTGCTTGTGGCTGTCGTGTCCCACCTGTCTGTCCAGTGTCCAGGGCTGTGGACAGGGAGAGATGTGGTCAGAGAGATGGCTGAAAGAGGCCATTCCCTGCAGAGGAAGCTCATAATCTGTGGTTAGGATCTGTCTCTGGGAGGAGGGATGCCTCCTAGGCTTGTGTCTCACAGACTGTTTGGGCTTCAGTGTTGCTCACGTTCAGAGTTTCTGTCAGGCCTTGTGTCGCTCTCCTCTGGGGCCAGTGTTCTCTATTATGACTGGGTAGGTGGACAGACTCTGTGGGAAAGCCTGGAACATGGGAGACCCATAAGTGTGGGGTAGGTGGTGGGAGGACAGACATCTGCTTGGACACATATCTCTGTGTATCTCATGCAGTATGAGGGCCCTGTCCTTGCGCTGTTCCCCTCTCTGTGTGGCACCGCAGCCCCTGGACTGTGCAAATGTGATTCTTGATGACAAGCTGGAAGGGGAGGACTAAGCCAGGTAGCAGTCAGGGCTAAGGGCTTCCCACCAAGGGGGATACTTTTTGGAATAGTGTCAGCTACCGCCTCCCACCATGGGTGAATTGTCAAGAGGTGACTTTATCTGCTTAGTGTCCCCAAAGAAGCGTGCCGGGGAAGTCCTACAGGAAGCACAAATACCATCTGGGGATGCTGAGGGACCCACAAGCCAGGAGCACCAAGGCCCCACTGACTTGGACAGGGACCTTAGCCAAAGCCCTTGGCCTCTCTGCGCTCTTACCTGGAACTGGGGAATAGCCTCTTATGCCTCCTGGGGCCATGGAGAGTGATGAGATTATTCCAATAAAATGGCTCTGATTGTCTTGGAAGAAGTATGCTATATCTCTGCCAGTCGTGGTTGTTATAAATAGTGACACTTGAAAATCAATAGGGCACCACTCAGAGGAGCCGCAAGTACTGCCCACGCTTGTTTGTTTTCCAGTTTATTCTCACCTTTTCCTAATGGAGGGAGGGGCAGATGCTGCCCGCGCTGCACACCTCACTGAGGCTTGGGAGGATTAGCTGCGAGGTAATGAGCACAGTAGAACCGAGCTGGGCAGAAGCATTTGGCGGCCTTGCTTATTGCTCATGGCAAACAGGCTGAGAGAGGCCAGCTCATCTGACAAATGTTTACTGAATTTCAGCTCCTGTTACTTTCCAAAGAGATGGAAAGATGAATTTGGCATTTTTACTGCCCTCAAAATGTTTAGAGTCTACATCGAGGCATGAAGAATGTTGAGAAATAGCCAGAGTAACTGCAGTATTCCAGACACTGAGCTAAGAGGTTTACATTCATTTTGTCATTGAATTTATCCAATAGGTTATTGTTATGAATAAATACAACTATCATTTACATTTTACACGTGAGGAAATGAGACCTATGTGACCTGTTTCCCTAGGGTCACATAGCTAAACTGTGTTAGAGCTAAGACGTGAACCCAGGCAGTGTGACTCAAAAGCCAAGTTTTTCACCAGTGTGCCATGCCAAAGTGATGACAAATGCTGAAGGAGAGACAGAGACATTGAGAAAGACAGGTACATTGAGGGACAGAGAGAGACAGAGATGGGGGAAGGGGAAAGAGAGAAGAAAAGATGGATGGAAAAATGAGGGGGTGAGAGAGGTTGAGAGAGGACCAGCTAGATATGTGATGGTTTTCTATTGTTTTCTCTGCCTGTGAGTGATAATCAGCCTTATTCTTTGCCTTTATTTCCGTGTGCTGTAGATCAGATCCAACCCTAGGAGGAAAATCAGGATGTGTATCAGGAAAGGGCAGTAGATAAGAAACTTGATTTTGGTGGCTCACCAATCCCAAGGAATGACCCTCATCAAACACTCCTGTCACAAAGGACTCTGCTCCCTTGGGAGGGTAGTTTAGTGTTTCTTCCCTCCTTTTTGATAGATTGAGTAGTGGTGCCTCTGTAGTTGAATTCTGCATTGGAGTCCTTCGCTCACTTGCCCCCTCATCACCATGGGCTCCCACTGGAATCTTTGAGAGTGTGAGTGCCCATCTCAGCTTGTGATCCTGAGCCCAGAATGCTTCTCAGAAGAAATCCTCTGCCTTTTGCTGGAGATAAGCACCCAGGGTGAACCTCTAATACAAACATGAGGCTTCTGTGGAGTGTCGGACCCACACCTCTGGGAGGAGAGTTTGCCTGTTGTCACCAAGCGCAGGAGGGAGACCCTGTCAGTGGGGAGAGGGTCAAGCACAGTATTTTTAGCAAGTAATCCTTTATTGTTTACTCAGACACTTTAAAAATAGATACCACCCTTTCTTTCTAATTGGCACCATTTGTCATTCTCTGTCCTTGATTTTCACACACTGAACTGTTCATGAATATTTATTTACCCTTCCAGGGCAACTCTGTATGTGTTTTTGTGTGTGTGTGCACACACGTGCTTGCATGCGTCTCACAAGCTCATTCTGCTCCTCCTTTCTTTCCTGTCATGAAAGATGACATAGTGGGAGGCAGGGGCTCCTTGAATCCCTTTCTTTGATGCTGATGAGTTCCCACACATGTGTTTCACATTCCTGCTTGTGAAGCTCCCTTTCTGCCTGCCCTGATTGTCCAACCTTTCCCACAACTCAGCCAGCCTTGAACTCCCATTCCATACCTCTGCCCTCCTTGCCTAGCTGGTGAAATGCTCCTCCTTGGCAGTGAAGTCCAGGGTCCCCAGGTTGCTTTGATGAGGCTCTTCAGATTTGTTGTTGTTGTTCTTGGCAACGGCTAGACAAGGGGCTTCCCAGGTGGTCCTAGTGGTAAAGAACCTACCTGCAAAGGCAAGAGACACAAGAGACGTGGGTTTGATCCCTGGGTTGGGAAGATCCCCTGAAGGAGAGCATGGCAGCCCACTTCAGATTTCTTGGCTGGAGAATCCCATGAACAGAGGAGCCTGGCAGGCTACAGTTCATAGAATCGCAAAGAGTCAGACACGACTGAAGCAACTTAGCATGCACGCATGCAGACGAGGGAAGCAGGGATCAGTTTTCACCTCTTTTTTTCCCTCAGTAAACCCTCTGCTTGTCAGCCACAGTGACAGACAAGCCCTAGCAGTTCTGAACAACAGAGGAGCCTGGAGCCTGCCTCTGGGATTTTGTGCTGGGCTGAGGACTCTGGAGAGAACCTCCCCGTTGTGGGTGAGCCCGTCAGCCTGAGTTGGCCTCTTTCCTGAGCCATTGTTCTGTCTTTTGGCTCTCTAGAGTGGCCGAAAAGAAAGATGACTGCCTGAGCAGTTAACTGAGGAAGCTTGTTATTGGTGATATGCACGTCTCAGGTGTGTTACACTTAGCATCCCTCAGTGCACTTTCCCTTTGCTCTGATGGAAGTCTGCATTCTCTCCGTCTTAATGTCTTCTCTAAACCAGAAATGATTTCAGATGTCATCTTTTCACCCCTGTCTCCTAGCAAGGAAGCCATTTCTTATAGCCCATTTCACATTTAACTGCTTCTGGTCTTAAAATTCATTTATTCATTAAAAATATTTGTATTGACTATTTACTATGTGCTAGTACTCTTGCCTGGAAAATCCCATGGACGGAGGAGCCTGGTAGACTGCAGTCCATGGGGTCGCGAAGAGTCGGACACGACTGAGCAACTTCACTTTCACGTTTCACTTTCATGCATTGGAGAAGGAAATGGCAACCCACTCCAGTGTTCTTGCCTGGAGAATCCCAGGGACGGGGGAGCCTGGTGGGCTGCCCTGTCTGGGGTCACACAGAGTCGGACACGACTGAAGCGACTTATTAGCAGCAGCAGCAGCAGGCTACTGTAGTGGGGGAATAGTGGTGAACAAGACAGTTAAGTCTCGCTTCTTAAATAGTTTACCTTTAGTCAGAAATAATTTTTTAAAAATTAGTTAATACAACTTGGGTTTGAACTGTTCAGGTCCAGTTACATGCAGATTTTTTCAGTCAGTATGCACTGTAGTACTACATGATTTGAGCCTGGTTGACTCCAAGGCTGGGTAAGCCTGTGGATGTAGAACCGTGAATAACTAGGGCTGACTGTAAAGTTACATGTGGATTTTCGACTACACAGGGGTCAGCACCTCCATCCCCTAGTTGTTCAAGGGTCAACTGTACATCATTACAATTAACAGCTTCTTGATGTTGCCTCAAAGGACAACATCAAGCAAGTGAAAAGACAGCCCACAGAATGGAGAAAAATTTTGTAAATCGTATATCTGATAAGGGACTTATATTTAGAATGCATAAAAACTCTTGCAATTCAATAGTAAAAAGGATAAATAACCCAATTTAAAAATAGGCAAAGGATCTGAATAGACAGCTGTTCAAAGAACATATACAATGGCCAATAAGCACACGAAAAGCTATTCAACATCATTAGCCACAAGGGAAACACAAGTCAAAACCTTAATGAGGTAATACTCTATACTCTTTAGAATGGTTGTTATAAGAAAAACGGATGATAATAAGTGTTGGTGAGAATATGGAGAAATTGGAACCCTTATAAACTGGTCATGGGGATGTAAAATGATCCGGCCATTTTGGAAAACGGTCGTATCAAGTTTTTCTAATGGTTAAACACAGAGTTATCATATGACCTAGCAATTCCAATAGACCCAAGACCACTGAAAACATATGTCCACACAAAAGCTGGTACCTAAATGTTCACAACAGCATTATTCATAATAGCCAAAAAAATGGAAACAACTAAAAAAAAAAAGGGAAACAACTGAAATGTTTACTGGCTGATAGTGGATCAGTACAATGTGGTTTATTCATCCATAGGAATATTATTTGAGAATAGAAGGAAATGGTGTGCTGATACATGTAACACATGGTTGAAACTTAAAATATGCTAAGTGAAAGAAACCAGTCACAGAGGACTGTGTATCATATGAGCCCATTTATATAAAATGGCCAAACTAGGCAAATTGTAGAGCCAGAAAGTAAAAGTTGCCCAATCCTGGAAGGGTGGGGTTTGGAGAAAAATGAGAAGTGACTGCTAATAGGTATGGGTTTTTGGGGGGAGGGTGGCTGATGAAAATGCTTTAAAATTGAATGTAGTGATGCTTGCATCACTCTGTGAATATACTTGTATAATTTCAATGGGTAAATTGTATGGTATATGAATTATATCTTAATTAAGCTATTTTAAAAAGTCAGTGATAGGTGTTATGAAGAAAATAGGATTATGTAGAGATTTTAGATTGGTTAGTTAGGGAGACCTTTTTGAAGAGATGTCCTTCTGGTCCCAACTGAAATGTTGAGGTGCAATCAGCCGGTACATGTTAGGCTGAGATTTTTTTTTTTTTAGGCAGAGGAATAGACAGTGCAAGGACCCTGAGGCAGGAGCAAGCTTGGTCTGTTGGTGAAGCAGCTGGGAGGTCACTGTTGCCTGAGTTGAGTGGAAGACTAAGAAGTGAGGTTGGGAAGTTAGCAGTGCATCTAGAAACCAAGGTAAGGTATATTTGGGTTTTATTCTAAGAGTAATAGGAAGCTACTTTAAATAGGGGAGTAACAAGATCTCATTTGCGTTTTTTTGAGCGATCCTTCTGGTTGCCTTGTGGGAAGGAACTCTTCATGTCTTCAGAATTGAGAGCCTCCTATCTTTAATCTTCCACCTCTCGTGGTAGGAGATTTTTCCTGGTGTCTTGTTCAAGTCACCCCTTCTCATCAGGATTCTGGGTGGTGGATCTGGTGACCATGATAATCCTTTATAACCTGGAAGATTATTGCTCTTCAGATTAGAAAGTGGAGTCAGAAAGTTTCTATAGTTTCTCCATGGATGTGTCTACTTTCATCATGTGGTTGTCAGTTTCCAGATTTGGGACCATGGTGTCTCCTTGGTTTTCCACAGCTGGGCTAGCTCTGGCCCTAGTTCCTTGGCACCAAATTGAGTAGGGCAATCCTTCTGCCTCTGCTAGCTAGCAGCAGACCTGCTTTCTTCCCCTGAGGTTGAGGACAGTCGGGAGGGTGAGCAACAGAAGGTGCTGTGTTGAAGCTCCACAACCCAGTTGGGTAGGCAGGGCTGGAATGAACCTTTTTACAGCTCCAGATAGCTCTTGAGAGGCTGGTGATATGGTGAGTTGGAACATAAGACAGGAGCAAGATGACCTGGATTTGAACCTGGTCTCCACTACTCTTGACAACCCACTCCAGTGTCCTTGCCTTGAGAATCCTACAGAGTAGTCCATGGGGTCACAGAGTTGGACACGACTGAGCGACTAACACACACATACACACTCCACTACTCATTAGGTGTCAAATGTTAGGCAAGTTATGTAATCCCTCAAGCAGTTTCTTTGTTTGTAAAATGGGGATAACCAACCTACCTAAGGCTGGTCATTGCAGAGAATTAAATGTGGTATACTTGTGAAGCATGTAGAAGACTGCCCAGCAGGTAGTGATCAGAGTGGTAACTGCTATTATTATCATCTTTGTTCACCCAAATGTTAACTCAGAGAGTCGGCTCAGGACACGTGTGGGCAAGGCAGTAGATGGCACATAGTCATTAGAGCTTTGCTTGCTCTGCAAATATTTTTTAAAAATTTCATATGTATTGTCTCCTCTGACCCAAAGAAATGCATGCTCAGTGTAAGTTTTCCAAACCTTAAAGTAATATGTAGTATAGAAAGTTGAAATGACATCAAAAGGACATAGATCAGTTGCAGAGAACTGCCTATTGGTAGTTTATTCACTCATGCAACAAATACATATTGAGTGCCTGTTATGTACATCCTCTGAGTAGCATTGTGAAGAGTAAGGGAGGTAATGTAAAAAGAGTGCCTTGCACATGCTGGGCAACCAGTAAGCACTCAGTAATGATAGCTTTATTATTGTTACTGTTACTCTGACTGGAGGCTGAGGTATGGACATTGTTGTTTTTTTTCCCCATTTATTTTTCTTAGTTGGAGGCTAATTACTTTACAATATTGTAGTGGTTTTTGCCATACATTGACATGAATCAGCCATGGATTTACATGTGTTCCCCTTCCTGACCCCGCCTCCCACCTCCCTCTCCATCCCATCCCTCTGGGTCTTCCCAGTGCACCAGCACTGAGCACTTGTCTCATGCAACTTGTAAAGTTGCAGGATATAAAATTAACACACAGAAATCCCTTGCATTCCTGTACACTAACAATGGGCATTGTTTTAAGCAGGCTTTTTTTTTTTCCCCCAGCTGGAGAGCTGGGATATATGGGTCATAAAGTTGATTATCCTCTCTCGTATAGTGTTCTGGATCTTAGGGGCTTAGTGTTTTTGCTGGCCTGTGGCCCTGACACTGGACCCAGTTCTTCCGTTGATGTGTCACTTCCAGGAAACAGAATACTGTGAAATGTCTCTCTTGTTTCCTTGTTGATCGTTAGTTTCTTTTATTGCTATATAACAAATTACTTCCAAACTTAGTGAGTTCAACCAACAGTATTCATTGATTATTTCTCACAATTTCTGTGAGTCATGAATTTTGAAATGTAGTCAAGATGTTGGCTGGGCTACATGGTCTGCTTCCAGCTCTCGTGCCTGACAAGTTGGTACTGGCTGTTGGTTAGAGGTCTTAGTTCCTTTCCATGTGAGCCCCTTCACAGGGCTATTCATGTATCCCCCATGGCTCCTTTCAGAGTGAATAACAGAAAAAAAGCAAGGCAGCAGTGTCATTGCCTTTCATGATGTAGCCTCAGAAATCAGCACCATCACCTCCGCTGTCTTTTTTCTGTTACACAGATAAGCCATGCTCAATGGCGGAGGGAAATATACAAAGGAATCAATACCAGAAGGCAAGGATCGTTGGTGACCATTTTGGAGACTGGCTGCCATACCTAGAACACCAAGAACGCTTTCCTAAAAAGACCCTGTGGAGGGAATCCCAGGCATGAGTCCCTTTGTAGATACTTGTCTGTGAGGTCAGTGGTACCCACAACCCTTCCCCACGCTCTACCTCCACAGTGTTGAGCTGCCTCTTAGCTGAAGTGCTCGCATATCGGGGGGAGGACAGTGGTTTCATTTTTCAGTCTTTGATCATGATAATAGCTAAAGTGAGTGACAGAAGACTGCTTTCTTGCAACTCTGTCAGTGACTTGTGCATTAGATTCTGGATTTCTTGAGGTGGACTGACCAGTTGCCCAGCCTCCTCTTACAAGCTTTCAGAGGAGGGGGGCCATTTTTGGTACATTGAAATCCAGTCATTTCAAGATGAGGATAAATGGTATTGTACTAAAAAAGGGCTGTTAACATTTTCATTCCTTACAGTTTCATGTGTTCTGTTAGGAAGACTCTCCCTTATGAATTGGGAGAGGTAAGAATTAGGTGGCAGAAGAGATTCTTGGTTAAGAACCTGGGCTCTGGATAGACAGGCCTCTTGACGCTGTATCCTGGACAAGTTACTTAATCTTCTAAGTTTCAGCTTCCCCAGCCGAGAAGTGGGGACAGTGCTGCTTCACTGACTCACTGTGAGGATTAAGTGAAACAATGTACATGTAGTACAAACGAAGCTCCTAGCACAGAGCATGGCACATGGTAAACAAATACAAGAGCTGTCCATAATAATATTGTTGGCATCAGTCTCATCATCATTATTACCCTCTTTGACCCTAGATTAGACGAGGAGAGGGGTAGCGACTTACCCAGCAGTGCAGAGGGACTCTGGGCCTATGGACTCCATCCCTCCTCCAGCCTCTATAGTTTCCAGCTTGAATGTCCTTCCATGTGATGCCTGAACCACAAATAGAAGTTTGGGCAACTCCCAATTATCTAGTGTGAATAATTCACTCTGAGATAATCTGTGTGCCTGGCCAGCTTCTCAGATCAGCTGACTGGATTATTCTCCTCTTTCAATTATTCAACAGTACAAGTAATTGAGAGCTAGCATTAGAATGTGAAGGCTGTGAGGTCATCTTCTGTTGTTCTCAGTTGCTTATCCCTGCCAGTGGTGATGTTCAGAGGAGCATGAAGGCTGTAGACAGGAGCCCAAGGTGGGAGGACAAAAGTGGGGTCGGGTTTGAGAACGAAGGATGAGAGCCCTGGAATGACATCCTGGGGAAAGCAAAGCTGCTGACTGCAGACCAGGAGAGCCAGCGAGGAATGGTTTTCAAGGTGCCTTTTCTCTCACCTGGGCCAGAGGGAGGGCTCGAGTCAAGGGTCATGCTTCCCTGAGGAACTCTTTGAATTAAACTTGACTCTGAAATCTTTTTTTTTTGTTTTTGACTGAGCCATGCGTCTTCCAGGATCTTAGTTCCCTGATCAGGGATCGAACTCAGGTCACCTGCGGTGGAAGTGCAGAGTCCTAACTATTGGACTGCCAGGGAATTCCTGAGTCTGAAATGTTAGATATTCCTGGAGTCCCTTAAAATATGGTTGACCACCCTCTTCCCTTCTGTTTGGCATCAGGGGACTGCCTTAGGAAACTCGAGGAGCCAAGCCTTTCTGTAAAGTAGGGGCTCTACATTGAAATGATCCCTTCATATAAAAAATAAACAAAGATTTATTTACAAATTTATAGTGCATATAAATACATAATATAAAAAATCAGCTTTTATTTCTGAGGGTATGAGGAATGAGGTTTTGAGATAGAGGAACTTTTCTCTTTTGCACCTTCTATGCTGTTATGAATCTTTTTTTTTTTTTAACCATTAGCTTATATAATTTTCTAATTAAAAGGTAGAATGAACTCAAAACATATAAGAAGTTGCTGTTGGGTTTTCTGGTATGAGTTTTTTTAATTGTTGTGGTATGTAGCCTTTAGTTGGCTTGAGTTTTGGGGTTGGACACAATAATTTGTTCAGATCCCTTCAGCCAGGTGGCCAGTGAGGCATTATTCTTGAACACCACGGCCCAGGCTCCCTTAGAGTTAAGTTAATGGGGCTTAACAAGCACTCATCTGCCCCTCATCACCAGTGCCATAGTCCTGAGGTTGCCATCCTCCCTCCTGCTCTTATGATCACCACTCTCTCCTTCCCTAAGGACCCAGGAACCATTTCCCCTGCATCTGCTAGACCTGGGGTTACCCTGAAGTTATCCATCTAGACTCCCTTTTGCTTCTGAGAAGGAGGATTAAACTCTTGATCCAGATACTATTTTGATATGTGGTTTGTCCAAGATCAGTAATTTTGAAGGGAGGAGAAAGGTTAGTTGGTATTTGAACTGTTTCTCTTGAGTTAAAAAAATAAAAACTTTCATTTAGTTTGTGGCTTAAGAAAAGTTGTTTGAGCTCAGTTTGGTGTTCATAGTTACTGAGGTTCACTCCAGGTCTTGACTGGTGATTGGTTCCAGCATGTGTTTAGGAGGAGCAGAGGCAGAGTGGAGGCAGGAGCTTTTTTGTCTTTGGGGCTCTTAAAAGCAGCAGTAAATTGTGATGTGTGTGGATCAGGAGCAGAGCCAGCTCACAGAGCCCTGGGCCAGAGGGCCCATCTGCGGGCAAGCTGCTTTTCAGCCTGGCTGGAGGTTCTTACATCTGAGCCCAGCATGGCTGCATTAGGCCAAACCTTCAAACGTGGCTCCAGAGTAACAGGCATAGCCAGAGCATTTAGCTGCTCCACGTGGAAGCTGAGCTCCATTTTCCTGTATTTCCATTTCCTGGGAAGACCTTAGTGGCAGAAAGAACTTGGTAGACACTTGTTGGCCAGCATCACTGCTTAGGGCACGCTCCAGGTCAGTAGTGAAGTTGTTGGAATGGCTCAAAAACATGCAGAACTTGGGAGCTGAATGAAACCTAGAGATGCCTCTCCTGGATCTGGCTCCTGAAGGTCCCTGTGATCTCCTGTCCCCAGCTGGCCTTGGAGCAAAGAGGCCACCTGAATTTGTCTCACCTCTCCCTGAGGACCCTGACAGAGCCCTTCTGGGCTTTAGGAGGAAGGTTATGACTTCTTTAGGCTGAAGGACATAGGCGTTCCCAGAGTCCCTTGAGAAGGGGGTAATTAACTTTGATAATTAGCCTGAGAGATGACTTAGGCTGTTGGCTGGGGCCAGATGAGGGAGTTAGAGAAGTGTGTGTTGGGCTCTGGAGGTGAGGAACACCAGGGACTCTATTCCTTCAAGCCAGATTAGGGGGAGAGCCCTAGTGCAAGCACTTTGTGCTAGATGCTGAGCAAGTGGTGGCTTTTGTGTCAATGAGGATGTGGTGGGTTTTCCCTTTTTGTACCTAAAATACCTGCTTTCCTCTCCAAGACATAGAAATATCCTGGAATAGAGAGCCACTCTATGGAGCCTTTGGTGTGGATGGCAGTGGTTCTGGAGGGAGCCACATACCTATTGTTAGCTCCTTATCAAATATGCTGAGCTGAAGTTTCCAGGTTTTGGGGGTCATAATCTCCATGGTTGGTGGGTGCTATGGGAAGGAGGTTTGAGTTAATGGGTAAAGGAAACCTCCAAAGAGTTGGTTGTCTGAAGACTTTATGCTTTAATACTGTGTGAATTTCCTAAGTATGAAGCTGCTTGTTGTCCACATGGTCTTGTGCTTGGGCCATGGGGACAGACAGACCTGTAAGGATGGGCCACTGTTAAAGGACTTCCCTGGCAGACCAGTGGTTAAGGCTCTGCAGTTCCACTGCAGAGGGCATGGGTTTGATCCCTGGTTGGGGAACTAAGACCCTACATGCCACAGGGTACAGCTCCCCCCTCCCTCCCCATCCCCCCACAAAAAGGGGACAAACAGCAAGCTATTTGGAGCATGTAACCTCTGTAACCAGACTGTTACATACCTGGTCTGACTCCCAATCTAGCTCCAAACAGCCAATTACTATCCAATATTATGGCTTGAATCCTATGGACAGAGGAGCCTAGCAGGCTACAGTCCATGGGATTACAAAAGTCGGACACGACTTAGCGACTAAACCACCATCATTATGTCTTGAGGTGGTATGAAACGGTATGGTGAGCTGTGAAGGCTCTTGATTTATATTGTTTTTGGTCTCTCAAAACATTTTTCTATCTTCCTCCTTTGGAAACCACCTTCTTTCCTTTGAGAATAAGGCTGTTAGTCTTTGTGACCCACCTCTTCTGTTCCCAGTTAGGGCTTGTCATATAACCTGGACTAGACATTTGTAGTGCCTCTTGCGTCTGTGCAGTGACTGGCCCAGGGGTTGGCATGTGACACAGGCAGGACCAATCAAAGTCCTGCCCTGGAATTCTATTCCACTTGAGAGGGAGAATTCTCTATGCTGGGATTGATGCATCTGGGGGCAACCAGTGACCGTCAGACTCATCTTTCTGTGGAGAATGCAGCTTCATCTAGAGAGAAGGCAGAGCCCAGAGATGTAGCCTGAGGGAGGGCCTGGCATGCTGCTTGAGCCTCTGGACCCAGTTGTCCATTTACTTTCATCATCATTCTTCATGATGGGTCCCAACAAACTAAGTTTTTCTCTTAGATGAATCTGAATTCAGTTTTGATCCCTCCTTGAGTCCTGACTAATAGAAAACAGCTTCCAACTCATCTAACTCTTTGCTTCCAAATAGCCAATATCATGTCCAGGGAAGCTGCTTCATGACTGGGACCTCATACAGTAAACTTGCTTCATACACTTTGGGTGCTCACTTCATGTTTCTTCCCTGAGTAGCAGCACCCTTTCCATCTGCTGCCAACCTGTGGGAGAAGGGTGGAGACCTGAACCTGGGTCTCCCAGCCTGCCTCTTCGTGTCAGTTAATCTTATCATCTGTGCATGCATTTTTCATCTCCTTCCTCTGCTTCTGCAGAGATAAATACAAACTGTCAGTCTTGCTTTGCAGGGGCCTTGCCAAACATGCCAGCAATGGGGAGTTGATCAGTCTACCGCAGGCTCCTGTTTTCCATATGTAGAGAGGGAACCATATTCCTGTGGCACAGTGCTATTTGAGGCTGCAAGTCTGATTATATCCCTCTGAAATCAGGCTGCCCTTTGGTGCCCAGCTTGAGCTGGTGCTGAATTTATTGTCCCTAAAACATCAGGGCAGTGTTAGAGGTTCCTTGTCCACTGCTTTTTTCCCAGGCTGCTTGTGCCAGCTGTGGGGCCCTTGTGAGGCTGTTAGGTGTCTCTCTGTGGCAGATTCATTGTTCCATATTTTTATTTAATTACTTACTTTTATAGCTCTTAGAATAAATCTAATTATCCATCTGTTATGCTACATTATGCCACTGCAGTTCACGCGATTCTTTCTCATTGTATGATATTTGTTAACTTGACCTTGCCCTCTTCCAGCGTTCATGCTCCCCTGTGTGGCTCTGTGCCACCTTCTCAGTGGATCCCCAGCACGTCAGTCTGTTAGGGCCCCTGGCAGAACTGACCTGTGGGTGGCTCTTAGATGAAGCAGAGGTTGGTGGAGTTTGGAGTAGTTCAGAGGGAGGAGCGTGGCCGAGGAGCCACCTGCAAGGCCATGCTGACCTGACTTCAGTTTGGAAGACTGGATTGGTATTAGGGTGCCAAGAAAGAAAGCAGAAGTTGTAGCCTAAGTCCCTGGCCTTTAGCCAGAGTGCTGTTGTCAAGGTCAGCCAGGTGAGGTCGACCAGGAAGGAGGTGACCGTGCACACCTGTGGACGTGTCTGTGACTGCCCCACCATGGCTGGCAAGTGGTGCCTGACATTAAGAGTGAGTCAGGACTGATCTCAGACACAGCACAAGTGAAAGTTGCCTACTGGAGACTGATTTCAGGAACCATGTGGAGGATCCTGGCCCTCAGATTGTTTTTTTTTTTTATTCTTTTCCTGCTGCCTAAAAATTTTTAATACTATTGGGAATTAATGTCTTGATTTTTTAAATACATCCATTACCTCTCTTTGGGGACAAATATAGATACTCCCAGAAGGGGTATGCCAGGGGTTATTGAACACCTCTGCTGTGTCCCTTTTCTCAAGCAGTTGGGAAAGCATGGTGATGGGGACACACAGGGAGTTGATTTAGGAACCAAACTGGAGGAGGAAGGGAAGAGAAGGCAAAAATTGAGAACATTAACTGGGTTCTGCCTTGTGTGAGCCCTTGCAGTGGGTAAACTGCTTATAATGGGAGGGAGGTCATGTTTCCAACCCATCCACATACCTAGTTATGGGGCCGGACCACCTAGGCCTCAGTGTCCCAGCAGGGGAGTTATACCAAGCCGGCCTTATCCTTTTAGGTAGCTGCTGCTCATTGAGTACTGGCCACTGGGCTATACCATCTGGAGAGTGAAGTTACAGGTGAATAGGCAGCAAGGCATAGTCCCATGTCTTTGAGGGTGGTGACAATTTAGTAGGGGAGACAGACTTTGACCAAGTCTGTTGAGTGAAGGGGTCCCAGGAATGCATAGCAGGGGCCCTTTCTGGGAGGTGGTCACTGAGGGCTTCTCTGAGAAAACGGTTGGAGAGAGACCTGGAGGAATAAGGACTAGCCTGATGAAGCTGGGGGCAGGGATGGGGAGTGTTTGAGGGAGGACACTCCAGGCAGAGAGGCAGTGGTGATCGTTGCACATTTGAGTTGAGATGTTCATTGTGGGAGGAAGTCAGTTTTTGTTTTTACATGGGCTCATTTTCAGCGGGTTCCTGAATGGAAACACTGAGGCTGCTTCACTAATTCCCTGGGGGCACATGTGTGTGGCCACATAGGCTTTCTGTGTGGAGACACTTGGGTCAGAGGCTCTGTGTTCTACTGCCTCATCCTCCAAGGTACCCACAGCCCAGGACTGGGCCTGCTACAGTGGCTGAGGCCTCCCCAACCCCCTGCCTCTGGCCCAAGCCCATATAAAAGGCCTTCTGGATGCAGGCCTGGTTTGGAGCTCATTATAGCCTCATGGCCAGGCCCTCCATTTTCCCTTCCAGGTTAAGACTTGGCAGGCATCAAAGACTGCCAGGAACACCCCACAGGCCTTCTCCCTTAATGATCTTGCTACCGCCCCCAGTCTGCAAGGCCTTCTTAGCCAAGCTTTTCTCACCAGAGCCTCTGGTGACTTTTCACAAGCTTTTCTTCATTCCAGCAAGAAAGATTCAGTGACTAATTGCTGGTTTTTTTTTTTTTTCTTCAAGACTATTGACATAGACTGTCGTGTTGGGGGTGGGGAAGAGCAGGCTATAGTCTTGGGGGACTGATGTTTCCTGCTACTGCCGTCATTAGACTGAGGCCCATGTGGTATTGATGTCCGCACTTTATCTTTATTCTCATATTTTTTGTCGTTTCGACATTTGGTTCTTTGAACATCTAACATGCCTTTTATGCTTCTCATCTCCTACAGAAGATTGTTGTGTTTTGTCCCCCACCGAAGCTGTGTTTTCCTTTTGTCAGATTTCTCACTTTCTTCTTTATTGTATTTTGATCAGTGTGGCCATGTAGGTCTGGGTTTTATTGGGAGCTTTTCATCTTCTTGGCAGTGGCCCTTGGGGCCTGGGTCTTCTTGCAGAAGCTGGGCTCTGCCACAGGCACCTGAAGCAAGCTTCTCCTGGCCAGAGCTGGATAGAGCCCAGCCTGTCATCTGTCCAGGGACATTCCAGCGTAGTTGTTCTGAGACATAGTCAGGCATCAGCACTAGGAAGACTTGTCAAAATACAGATTTCCAGGCCTCATCCCCAGAGTTTCTGATTCACTAAGTTTGAGTTGGGGCCTGAGAATTTTTACTTTACCCTTGTTCCCAGGTGATGCTGGTACTGCTGGTCCAGAGACCACACTTTGAAAACCATGGTATTAGTGTAATTCCTGCTTCACTTTGAGCCAAAGTGTCCAGGGTCCTATGGATGGGAGAATAGTGAGGGACTAGATTCCTTCTCCAAACTGGTCCAGCTCTCCAAAACCAAATGAGAGCAGATGTTGGCAGTGGCAGCATAATGTTTGAAACACTTTTACAGTGCTTTCAGTCACCCTGTACTGTTTGATCCTGAAAAACAGACCCCTTGGTTAAGTAATTCAGCTTCTTGACAAATAATAGACGTAAAGTTCATATAAGCTCAGGACTTTTTGACTGTGTGTGGTGTAGCCCCAGTGGAATCCAGGTCTTCTTGAGCTTTCAGGCCTCAGCCACTTATTAGCTATGTGACCTTGAGAAAAAAGCTACTTAACTTTCCTTGAGTCAGTTTATTGATTTGTAAAATGGGGGTAATAATAATGTTTGCCCCATAGAGTTGTAGTGACAATCATATGACTTTATATTTAAAAAGCACTTAATTGTTGTTAAGTGTCGGAACCCCAGAATCTATTCTCCTAATGACTGTGAGTGGCTGCCCTTATTTTTTGCACTTCTGCTGTCACAAAGGCCCAGGAGAATGTACCACTACTCAGTAGATGGCATTATCTCAGGCAGTCAGGACGGGGCTCACTCAGTTTGGAAAAAAGGTCCTCCTGTCTGTGGTCTGCTCTGAGGGAACGGTGGATGGCTTGTGCCTCTTGGAGTTGGGGTGGAGCAGTAGCTGCTGGCCGGGGTCAGCATGTGGAGTCTGAGACCAGGAGCGCAAGGTCATCAGTACTCCTCAGGAGCTGCTGCAGTAGAAGCTCAGCCCTGGAGTGGCCCTTCACAGGTTAGTTTGTAAGGAGGAAAAGCCCAGTCGGCCCTTTCAGGGTTTTCTGTCTTCCTGACTCCTCTCTCCACCTTCTGACTAGGGCATGTTTTAAGTAGAGGGCTGGTCCTGATGATGCTAATAGTATTCAGCCTGTTGAACAGCATGTGCCAGGCACTGTTACATTGGATACCTTGTTTAATCCTCCCAATGAAACAATCCTTACTTTACAGATGAAGAAGTTTGGGCAAAGATAGTTTAATTACAGTTAAGCAGAAAGAGGTCCAAGATTCCAGTTCAGGTCAGTCTGGCTCCAGCGCCCATGGTCTTTATAAAGTTTTGTGAAGTTTCCTCCTTGTGTTCGTCCATGATGTTTCCCTCTGGGGTGTCACTTTCCATCTCCATAGGCGCCTTGCCTTGTCCGGTTCCTGGTATTCTTTGCTTCTCAGCTTAGTGTCCAGGACAATGGAAGTGGTTTTTTTTTATTGACCTTTGTATATTCATAGAATTTAACACAAAACCTTATACAGAGGGTGACCATATGTTCTATTTATGCCTCTTTTCCCAGTGCAGTAATTAATAGTGCTTCTTTTCACTCTTAAAAATGTCCCAGTTTAGACAATAAATTATGTGGTCACCCTACTTGCACGTGATTGGGACAGTGGCATTTTAATAGAGCCTTTAAGACTCAAAGAAACAAACCCCAGATGGTAAGATTTTAAGAACTTTTATTGCCCAGTGAGTAGGAGGATTTAGATGAAGGTTCTGCTCAGCACCCCACAAACATACCAAAAATAACTATTTCTAAGACCAGACTTGAGGCCAGTAAGGGTCACAAAGTCAATTAGATTTATCGAGACAGGAGTCACACTGTGGCTGACATGCCAGGCCAGGAAGAGAGGAAGTACAAAAAACTTAGGCTTTCCCACTTCTTCCAAGCAAAAATGATCCCCAGCCTAACACTTGTCTGTCCTTAAGCCCCTTAGCCTTCCTGCAGGAAAGAGCTAACTGGGCTTGAACTGTTCCACCATGCTGAATGAACTCAAGCCTGATGGGAGCCTGGGCTCTTATCCTAGTGCTTTTTTTCTGGGGTTCTGCTCGTCTCTGACTCTACCCCTGTACCCTGGACGTGGGATCACACTCACCCACACCCTTGGTGTGTACAAGTCACACTCCAGATTGTGTCCTTGCCCCATTTGCAGGCAGCTGAAAACTGCTGTGCATATGTCAGTTCACACTTGAACTGGTTTAATGTTTTTTTCCTTTAAGTTGCAATCTAAAATTCAGCCAGACAAGCTTTAATGAGCACTAAATTGTCAAGCCTTTTGTTTCCCTTGCTATTTCCCAAGCCATGGAGATTCTGTGTTTGATTCAGCAACAATTGCTGAATCTTAAACAAACCATTTACATTTTGACATTAACTATTTTATGAGTGTAACTTTTTTGTTGTCATTAGAATGCTTCTAACAGAAGGCCTTTTTAATGACTTATTAGTGAAAGAGTTAAAAGGGTCTATGGAAGGTGATTCTTAACATTTTCTTTGAAGGAAACAAACAAAGTAGATTTTTATCTGAATTCATTGGGTAATAAATACATGCAGACTTTTAGCCTTTCTCCTCCAAGCTGAGGCTTTTGCTCTTGCTGAGGTCATTCTAGGATACCTTCCTGGCCAAGCCCCCCATTTTTCAGATTACAGTATACCTAATATTGAAGGCCCCCCTTTTGCACAGTGACTTGTCTAATAGAATCCCTCTGCATGTTTCTGTTGGCTGTTAATTTTGTCTAATTAGGGGCAGGAACTATTTTCATTCTTCGCTTTGGCCCCAAGATGCTTAGCTGAGGACCCTCTGCACTCTGGGCCCAATCAAGATTTGTCGACCAGCTGGCTGGACAAAGAGCCTCAGACAAATAGCATGCTCACAAACGAAACCATCCATCATTCTGTCTCTGGAAGCTCTGAGTAATTGGGGCTGTTCTCCAGTGTTTAAAGATCTCCACAGAATGGGAAGTCTTTACTTTCCTTTTAGGCTTCCATTTCAGTATCTGGTGAATCAGGCACAAAGGCTTTGGGCAAGACTAGTCCTCCCAGTTCCTGCATCAGGGAAGCTCTGTGTCTTTCTTAACCTGGAGGAGACCTGATGAGCCCTGAGCCTGGCCAGGGAGTCTGCAGACCCAGTGCATCCAGTTTTTTCCTCTGTTACAGAGGAGAAAGTGGACAGAAAGTGGACTGGGGTACATGGACCCACAGTCACTCGAGCCATGAGATTGGCCATATGAAATAGAGCTGGCCAAGGAGGCCATGTTGATCCACCCCCATGGAAAACCAGGAGGAGCCTTGCTTCTCTTGAGGCTGTTCTTGCCTCTTGGAGCTGGAACTAATTGTTCACAAAGATCTTTCCAAATACCAATAATGCAAAATATTTGGGTGGTTCACCATATTGTTCACCATATTTAAACTGTCAGAAACCTTAAATATCTAAGCAGAACCTCAGCAAACAAAGGATATTTTGGGGACTTGTTATGTATGTTGCACAGCAGAGAGATTTGTAGTCTATACGACTTCCAAATCCTGGAAATGAAGCATTTCAGTGTTGTCATTTTCTGCTATAGACCATCCCACGATCGTTGCCTTGCCTTTTACTATCGAGAGATGGCTCATTCATAAACATTTCTGCAGTTGTGTGGCAAAAGCAAAATAGGCTTTGCTTAACTCCATTGGCTCTGATTGAGGAGATGAAGCGGTTGGGAGGAAAGGTGAGTGATTTCCCAGCACATGTCTCAGAACTCTTGAGAGCAGGATTTAAGTGAATAAGGAAGTTCCTCCTGAGCCCTAAAGGCCTGTTGAGAAGGTGTATTGCCTGCACCTTGGAACAAGGATGGCCAGTGGTCTTCCTGGGGTGCTCATACCCTGCCAGACTAACCTGTCTGCTCTTGTCAGCCTTTAGCATTTAGGGGAGCTGGTATAGACCCATCTCACACCTACTCTGGGTTCTCTGATAGACTTGATAAATCTCACTGTGAAAACTTCCCATATGATTAGCCTAAATTTCCTTCTGTTTAACTTTGTTGATCCCACCATGCTTCCCTTAGATTGTTTGAGACACATGGGAGACATTTGTTGAATATTTATAGGGCCACAGATAATTTCCCTTTAGCTCTCTCTCTTCCATGTTCCCCACCCTGTGGCCTCCCTTTCAGTTCAGTTCAGTCGCTCAGTTGTGTCCGACTCTTTGCGACCCCATGAACCGCAGCATGCCAGGCCTCCCTGTCCATCACCAACTCCCAGAGTTTACCCAAACCCATGTCCATTGAGTCGGTGATGCCATCCAACCATCTCCTCCTCTGTTGTCCCCTTCTCCTCCTGCCCTCAATCTTTCCCAGCATCAGGGTCTTTTCAGATGAGTCAGCTCTTCGCATCAGGTGGCCAAAATATTGCAGTTTCAGCTTCAACATCAGTCCTTCCAATGAATACCAAGGACTGATTTCCTTCAGGATGGACTGGTTGGATCTCTGTGCAGTCCAAGGGACTCTCAAGAGTCTTCTCCAACACCACAGTTCAAAAGCATCAATTCTTCAGCACTCAGCTTTTTTTTATAGTCCAACTCTCACATCCATACATGACTACTGGAAAAACCATAGCCTTGACTAGATGGACCTTTGTTAACAAAGTAGTGTCTGCTTTTTAATGTGCTGTCTAGGCTGGTCATAACTTTCCTTCCAAGGGGTAAGCGTCTTTTAATTTCATGGCTGCAGTCACCATCTGCAGTGATTTTGGAGCCCAGAAAAATAAAGTCAGCCACTGTTTCCACTGTTTCCCCATTTATTTGCCATGAAGTGATGGGACTGGATGCCATGATCTTAGTTTTCTGAATGTTGAGTTTTAAGCCAACTTTTTCACTTTCCTCTTTCACTTTCATCAAGAGGCTCTTTAGTTCTTCTTCACTGTCTGCCATAAGGGTGGTGTCATCTGCATATCTGAGGCTACTGATATTTCTTCCGGCAATCTTGATTCCAGCTTGTGCTCTTCCAGTCCAGTGTTTCTCATGATGTACTCTGCATATAAGTTAAATAAGCAGGGCCTCCCTTTAGCCGGTTCTAATTAGCTTCTTTGATCCTTCCTCCCTGTCTCTCCCTCTAGCTTGTTAATTACACTTCTCCCCCATGAATTCTTCCTGTACTGGTCTTGTCTGTCTAGCCAGAGGAGCTGGGACTGAGAATCCAGGGCCGCGTAGTGGGAGGTATTACCTTCTTCTTTGTCCTGTACCACAGGTAGCCCCTCCCACTTCTGAGAAGCCTGAAAACCCAGGCACTCTGCCTTTCTTAGCAGAAAGGTAAGAACAGTAATTTTCATTAAAGTACAATATATTATGATTAAAAGTGTTACTTGAATGCTTGGTATTTGCCACGAAGTGTGCTAATAATCTCTTTGTATATTAATCACACTTCATACTCACAGTAATCTCATGAGATAAATATTACTAATTCCTATTTTATAGATGAAGAAACTGAGGTCTGAAGAGGTTTATTAACATGTAGCAACCACACAGCTTGAAAACACTGGAGCTAGAACTTGGGTCTCTCTGACTCCATAGCAGCTTTTACTCAGTATTTGCTTTTTGAGTTTGGGCTTTTTGATAAGATGAAAGTCCAGGTCACTGGCTCTTAGATCACCAAAAAACATGCTGGGATGTCAGCTATTTACCCTTAGTGTGGGAGAGGGTTTTTGAATTGAGATAATAAAACTTGGTGCAGAAGCAAGTTGGTGTGGTGCTATGGGTCTTTATGTATCTGGACCCTGGGAAAAACCTCCTTCTGCAAAAAACAAGAAGCTCATCAATGTTTTAATTGCTTTAATTCTTAACTCATTTTTCTGATAGTTTTACCCCTCAGAAGGTTAAGGGAAAGGGCTTCACTGAAGTGGTATTCTGAGCGTCATGAAGGAATTGTTTGGTGAAGTGAAGGTGTTGGAAACTTTAGTCGAAAGGGACCATGTTCAGAGAAACCAAGAGAAATACAGAACTCTGAGTTTGAGGGAAAGAAGATTTTAGAAGGTCCAGGGAAGAGCAGATATGATGTTTGGGGAAGGGCTTTGAAGGGAAGGATGACTCATAGTCTGAACAATGAAATGTGCTTAGTTCAGTCACAAGTGATTACTGTAAGGAACAGAGAGGAGACACCTATTCAGGCCAACAAGGCCACTTGGGGAGTTGTTAGTGTTGAGCTTTGTCTAAGAGATGATAAAGGGGCCTGTAACCAAGAACAAACAGAGAACAAAGGGTGTAGGTCTCCGAGAACACTGTCAGGACTGAGGTGCGAAGAGCAAAGGACCTGCCTGAGCAGTTGGTGTTTGGAGTGAGGAATGGCAGGGAGGACATTGGGTCACCTGCCCCAGCCAGGTGACTCAGTGTAGCAGGTGACAGAGGGCTCATTGCCGTCCTTCTGTTTTACCTCTTCACTTCTCTTTTAAGGAGAATGGCCCTCCTGTCAGAAAGAGTACAGCAAACATGGTTAAGAAGAACTTGAGGAAGGAGGGAGAAGAGCCACTGGCTTCTTAAAATTAATTAGGGTCTGAAAAATCAAATGAAAGCTCACGGATATCATCATGAGACTGTGCACATATGGATCTTTACATCATTGAGAGAGGAGTAAGCAAACATGGTAACTGTTTTGCTTTTCAGAATAACAGGGCAAGTTTTGAGACCTCATTTATGAGCACTTCTAAAGAGAGATGATCTCTTGGAATTAGTGTGGATTCCATGAAAATAGAGTGATTTAAAGCTTCATCTCCCTTCCTTCCTCCTCTTCCTTCTACAGAATAGTACATTCATCTTACGTGTACCACTTGATAACTTTTTAAAAGTGAATATACCCATGTAACTACCACCTGAGTCCAGAAATGGAACTTTATCAGCACCCCAAAAGACTCCCATACTGCCTCCTAATTCTGATTTCTTTTTTAGAAAAATTTGCCAGCCTACAAGTTAAGACTCAGTGTTGTAGACAAAGAGGGAACCTACATTTCAGAAGTGTTTGTCCAAACACGTAGCAAAGTGACATTTTAAATGTTGCTGTTACTAAATTTTTAATTTTATAAATAACCCACATTCATTGTTTTGGTTTTTTTTTAATCTTACCATGCAGGAACAAATATATGGTGTCAGTCCACCCATACCATTTATAACTGGCTTTTTACCTGCTCTGCTTGTATTCAGGGCCATGTTGAGGAACCCTTGCCTCATCAGAGGGTGATAGGAACAGCCTTCAGGGATTTGACCTGGGCAGGCCCAGTGTGAGTCAGTTTTGTGATACTGCTACCAAAAACTTGGATATGACCTCAGTTTTTAGGAACAGATGACCTTGGGGCAGAGTATTAATTATTTTAAATAAAAATTGTTAGTGAATTCCAGAACTAATTGATGAAAGTTTGATGAGGAACAGGTTGTCTTCATATCTCAAGGAATCTCCCCACAAAATACATGTCAGTTTCAAAGGGACAAGGAGTATCTTTATAGTGGAGAAATCTGGCAGGTACCACCACGATCAGGTAATCAAAGTGAACCCAGCCACTCTTGAGCCTGAATGAGGTCACGTGCCGCCTCGTATGAGGCGCTGAGAGAAACAAGACTGCTTTTGTGTCACTCCCGCCAACATGCACTACCTCAGTCTAACCAGGAGAACACATCAGCTTCAGGCTGTGGGACATGCTACAACTGGCCTGTGCTCTTCCAGACTGTTACTGTCGTGAAAGAAGACAAACACAGACTGAGGAAAGCTGTCTCAGAGTTAAAGGAGACGCAGAGACATGCTTCTCAATTCATAATGTAAGGCCTGGGTTGGACCTTGAACTAAAATTATTTATAAAGGATATTTTGGAGACAGTTGGCAAAATCTTAATATCTGTAGCTCATGCATCAGTGTTAATTTCCTCATTTTGATAACTGTACTGTGGTTATGTTCTTAAGAAATACACATTTGATACATTTAGGGGTAAAGGGGCTTCAGGTCTCAGGAAAAATGTGTAAATATAGAGAGAGAAAATATAGTAAAATGGTACCAATTTGTGACTCTCGATAGAAGTCTTGTTTTTTTTATTCTAGTGAAACCAGAGAGAAGTTTTAATTCCTTTTAGTGTTTTTCTCATTTGACTAAATTGCAGTAGAATAGCAAAACATATTTTAATGGAATGAATAATTATATCCTTTTTCTCAAAATAGTTTCCTAAGACAATTTAAATTTTCTTAAAATTAACCTATATCTTCAACATAGAGTTTTTGATTCTACACTCTTGAGAATGGATTTTGTGGATAATGTTTTTTTTTTTTTCTTTTATCTCCTGCATTGGCAGGCGGATTCTTTTTTTTTTCTTTTTCATTTATTTTTATTAGTTGGAGGCTAATTACTTTACAATATTGTAGTGGTTTTTGGAAGTCTTTTTTCATTTTGCCACTTTTCTGTAAGTTATTTTTCTGTGTAATTTTCTATGGTATTTTTAAATTTTTATTTATTTATTTGGCTGCACTTAGCTGAGGCAGGTGGGCTCTTTAGATGAGGCCTGTAGAATCTAGCTCCCTGACCAGGGATTGAAACCAGGCCCTCTGCACTGGGATCATGGACTCTTAGCCACTGGACCACCACTGAAGTCCCTCTATAGTAGTTTTTTAGTGCCCAGTCTGAAATGATTTGGACTTCCCAGGTGGCACTAGTGGTGAAAAAACCCAGCAACCGGTACAGGAGACGAGAGGTGCAGGTTTGATCCCTGGGTGGGGAAGATCCCCTGGAGGAGAACATGGCAACCCACTCCCATATTCTTGCTTGGGGAATCCCATGGACAGAGGCGCCTAGTGGGCTAGAGTCCATGGGGTCTCAAAGAGCCAGACAGCACTGAGCAGGGTGGGGCAGGGGATGCCCCAGGTGTCCGTGAGGTAGTGCTGTGTTTGAGAGCTCCCAGATGTCAAGAAGATTCTTCAGTGCCCCTTCCTCTGAGTCCCCTTTGTCTCTCCCAGGGTGGGCAGGTTATCGTTCTGTATGTTTGTGTCTGGAAAGATGTTCTGGAGATGCTCTTGTGAGCTGTATCATTGTGGTGAACTGTGGGCGGCCTACACTGGCTTCTGTGACTGGCAACTGTTTGGGGACTGTATTTGAATGGGTCCTGTGACGCTCCCTTCTTTTCTTCAGTATCGAGATGGAACTTCTAAGGGGTCCAGCGTGGTTCCCACCGCAGTTACATGGTTTGAAGCTCACTACAGGCTGGATGTCTTTGTTTCTCCTGGAAGCTTCATTTTCATGTGGAAGAGTTGTATGTGGGTTTTTTTTTTTTCCCTAAGTTGGTAACTGTCCATGTATTGATTGATTAATTGATTGCTTAACCACATTAATCCCTAGATGGTAGGCTAGTATAGATCCTTAATGAGCCTGTTTCGGGAGTACACATCCTACAACTTGTTGTGTTCACAGGTGACCCAGGGCCACTCGCTGGGACTCAGACAGGCTGAGGCCTGAGTTCAGAGAAGGGACCTTTCTCTCTCTTAGTATGCACAACGTCATCAGGCAAGATCACAAATGATTGAGCCTGAGGTTTCCCCCTTCCCCCACTGTACAGCATCTTCTCAGACAGCATTTCAGAACAGTGGCAGCTTTGTCTTCTGTTATTAAGACAGAAGGAGTAATGATTGTCCTACCTAGAAATATTGCAGGGACTCATGAGAGAGCACATACCCTCTGTGTCTCCAGCGTGCTGTGAACAGGCCCAACATCTCGGTTTGGGCTGGGACTCTGGACCACACAACTCTACACCAGGAGTTTCACCTTAGTATTTCCTCAGCCCCCTTTGAAGCCATCAACCCAGTCTGTATTTCCTGTCCTCCCTTTCTGTTTTTCTCCTTTTCCACTGATTCAGACTCCCATTTTAGTTCTTGCTGTTCTGATTCACCCATGAGCATGCTGGGTGAGCAGATTCTGTGCATTTCCTGTTTCTGGGCACACGCCCCCGCTGCCAGCAGTGTCTGCTCCACGGCCCCCGTGCATCGCAGAGGACCCCACAAGGAAGAGGGCCTGTGCTTGACTTACTGCTCTGCCCTCACCATCTTAAAAGCCCTCAATTTTAGAACAAGGGTCCCATGTTCCCTGGAACATTATGTAGTCGAGTGCCAGGGAGGGAGGAGGCACTGCCTGCCTCTGAAGCAGGCAGCGTTGTCCTGAACCCCCATGGCCAGGCCTGGCTGCCCACCCTGAGATCAGCTCCATCACCCCCTCAACACTCCCCAACACTTGCTCAGCCTGGTTAGCTAAAACATGACCTCTGACCCTTGGCAGGTTCCCACATCGGTCACCCCAACCCAAATTGTTTGGTTTCTGCAAATGCAGTCTCTTCCGTTTCTACAGTGCCCCCTCCCCCCGACTCCAAGGTTTACTGAGGAGCAGCTGCTGCTGTCCCTCTGCACTCAGACAGCTGACTCGCCTGCTGATTGTGAACATCCCAGTAATCCAAGTGCTAATGGTGTTTATTCAGCCCAGCCGGCTTAGCCCAGAACAAGGTTTATTCTCATTTATCTCATGGGAGACGAGCTATGTCCTTAATATCCTTCTGTTGACTTTGAGCACACCAGCGCCACTGATGTTGCTGAGAGACATGCCAGGCCCCTGCCCTTTTAACTCACCCAAATCCTCAGTTGTCAGGACACCCATCGTCCGGCCGGCAAGACACCCCCACCCCCATGCCCGCCCCCAGGCTCCGTGGCTGTGGCTCTGATCCTGAGTCTGTGGACTGGGAGGGGCTGAGACCAGCATACATGTGCCTGGGGCCTCTGGGCCGAGGAGAAGCTGTGTTCTCAAGGGTATGGTCTGGCCGCAAAACATGTACAGCAAACGCACTGTGATTGTAATCTTCCAGTCACAATGTACTGGCTAGCATTTTGGTGCTCACTGGCTTTTCTGTCTTTAACTCAAGGTAGTTTTAGCTCTGCCTCCTAGGTGAAGACTCTGAAGCAAAGGGACCCACCCAAGACCATCAGCCATTTTACAGGATTCTCGCTGAGTATTCTCCTGGCCCTGCCCCTTACACATCCTATAGACCTCACTCTGCGCTGCTTGGGGCACTTCTTTCCCCAAAAATGGCAGAGAGCATTCAGAGCCCAAGTCTGAGCTCTCGGGAGAGAGGTTCTCTGAGAGCAGGTTGGCGTCTGCCCTTCGAGGGCAGACTGCTCAAGAGAAGCCCTTCCCCACTGTCCCTGGCGGATGGACTGAGTGCCATCTAGAAATGTGAGATTGGTCTTTTCCACCCTCCGGCTGTATTTCATCAGCCCCTTGACTGGACAACACTAGAAGGCTGTTTTCAGAAGGGTTTTGTATGGAGTCTCTGGCATGTCCATGGAACCACTGAAGCCCTGGGCCCTGGGGTAGGGCCTAGAGTTATGTGGGTTCTCTCATTCAAGCTGGTCAAGGTGTAGGCCCAGGGCTGCCAAGGCCACACTCGGCTACAGGCCCACATTTGGCCAGTGGTCCTACTCTACTTACGCAGGTCTTCAGGACTCTGCCGCAGGTGGGAAAGAGTAGATTGATTGCCTCACGAAAGTGATTCTATCAAGTGGCTGTAGGCACGAGGCTTTCCCTTTTTCTCGCTGGTGTACTTCTGTGTTTGAGCTCTATTCTTTGCTACTCTGGATGGGCTTCCCTCCATTTAGAAGGGGTCCGGACGAACCTGACTGCTGTTGGCTGTAGGTACCCCTGGCTTGCAGCACACTGTCTGCCTTGTGGAGAAGAAACTTCTGTGTCCTGACTCCAGGGTCCAAGACTGAAGGGCTCTGATGGCCTGTCCTCGGCAGCCCACTGAGGGCCTCGTGAAGGGGGAACATAATGAACCAGTGCTGGGCCACAGGGCATGGGGGAGTCCGTTCCAGGAGGAAGGGAAGAAAGGGTGTCAGAGCCTGGTGAGGGGAGAGGATGCTGGGCAGGTACAGACACACACCACACCACAGCGCCGGCCTGACCTGCCAGTGGTGGGCTGGCCTGCCTCAGAGTGTCCCTCCAAGTCCTCTCCCACCCCTGGGTCATTGTCCTGACATGGGCCCTTCTCCTGGACCCTCTCTTGTGTTTGTGCCCTGGAGGCACGTTTCCAACTCCCCACTTTGCCTTGCAAGTGTCGAGGAAAGAGAAGCAGGAGCAAGTTCCACTTACTGGGCAGGTTATGGGTCCCGTGTCTCCCCTGCTCAGTCACAGCCTGACCTGCCTTTGTGTTGGGGGTCAGCTGCACCTCTCAGCCCCGTTCTCTGTGATTCTTCAGGGCAGCCTTCCACTGAATGGTCTCCTAGCCTCTCTGGACATGCTCATGTTGTTCCCTGAGCACATGCCGGTCTTCTGGTCCACAGACCGTCTTCCCCACCTGACTTTCACTCTCCTGCAATCTCGCTGCTTTTGGGCAGCCCTGCTGGCTCTTCCAGACAAGACTTTCCTATTCTTTCTCTGAAGCCCCACAGACCATAGGTTCAGAGCCAGCTGGCAGGGCCTAAAGTTACGTAGCCATTCACTTATTCACTCTGCAGCCTGTAAGTGGAGTATGGTGGTGTGGCGTCTCTCGTATGTATGGACCCTGGCTTGTCAGTGTTGAGCGGAAGAGAAGAGGCTGCGTATCCGCGAGGATCTCTTCTGCACACGGGGCGTTTCTGAGCAGCTAACTGGCTGGCCTGTGCCTTCCTCTAGATCTTCCCTGGCACAGTACCGTGTGGCCCTTTCTACCCCACATCAGGCTTCTATGGACAGAAATACTGGGAAGCCATGTCTCTTCTTAGCTTTGGGCATTTTTTGTTTACTCCCACTGGCTTATTCTTCCTCTGGGGAATCCTAGGGATTTGCCTACAGACTGCGTGCCCTCCCCTTGGCCCCTGGTAGTTTGTTTTTTTACTGTGTGTGCTTCGGTTCCCTCTGGGGTTTGGGTCTTCTCTCCCCTTCTACCAGCTGAGACCTGGGTGGGCAGAGGCCAGTCTTGTTTGTGTCTCTCCCCTCCCCCAGCTCTGCCCAGGCCGGTGACAGGGAGGCACTCCAGGGCTGCTCAGGCTGGGCCTCCCTGGGGGCCCCTCTGCTCCTGAGCCTTGTCGCCTCCCTGGGTCTTGTTCTCAACAGATCTGTAGACGAGAACGAGTCTTCACATGCTGTCTTTGAAGGAGTTTGTCTGTGCTGCTCTGGGGGCCCACTGGGGATGGGGCTCCTCTGTGCTGTTCCTGAGGCTGATGCGATGTTGGGCCTCCTAGCCCCCGCTTCCTCGGGAGACTGCATCTGACGTTTGTATGAATTTTCTCAGCATGGTTGACTTCTTTTCCTAGACCCTGCCTGTTGCGGGTGAGCGTTCCTCAGACACACGATGGCAGAGACAGCCCTAATTAGCTCACCCTTTGATGAAGCAGCTGCCTGTCTCAAGTTGGGGGAGCAGGGGTAAGGGAGAGGCTCAGCGCCAGACTCCCAGCGTCAGTGCCCACCTGCCTGTCTGGAGAAGAGCTGTCAGCCTTCCTCCCCAGGGACCCCAGCCCTCTTCTCCAGACGGCTCTTCAGACACGAGTGAACTTGCAGTGGGAGAGGCCGGCACCCACCCTCATGTCCTTTCTACAGAGGAGATGCAGAGGGGTGCGGGCTCCTCCCGTTTTACAGCAGGAATACTGGCCCTGTGTGCTCGGTCTGACTGAGCCTTGAAGCCGCCGCCTGGCAGCAGCAGAGGGTGGGCCGTCAGGCACTCACTGGGCCCCGTGACCGTACTGTCCGGCCAGGGCCTCTCCCATGAGCTGCCTGCTCTCTCTCCTTGCCCGCATCCCCTTTCTCTGGGTTTTGGACCAGGAATCGTCTCTGTGATTTGTCTGTATCCTGAGCATTCTGCTTCATTCTCCCCATGCTGTGAGGGCCCCCTGCCAAGGTGGGGTTTTGGAGAAACAGGTGCTTTTTGGGTCTCCAGGGCACTTCTCGGCGGCCAGAGCCCGGAGGAGAGGGGGGCCGTCTGTGTGCTTGCGTCTCACCGGGGGCCCAGTCCCCACCCCATCCCCTTGCCGCCGGTCTCAGGCTTTCACTTGCCTGCCACCTTTCCCAAGACCTCATAAGCTGCTGGTGAGGGCATCTAAATCTTCCTCAAGGGCCTGACCACACAGGTCCCTGCACTTGGCTCTCAATCCTTAATTCATCACCAGTTTGGTCTTAGAAAGCAAATGGTTCCCAGCCATGTCCCTGTCTGGCACCCTGCCCCAGAGGAGGTCTCACCCTTCAGGCCCCCATCCTTTCATCCGGGAGGGCTTTGCCTGAAATGTTTGTTTGAAGCTCATCACTCTTTTCTCTAGCCCAGAATGGGGACCTGAGTCCCAGGGACAGCCCTGGGTTTTGAGTGTTTCGTTGTTGCCCGTTTGCTGGCTGATGCAGTCACGGTTGTACACGTGTCAGCTCTCTCACGCCCTGTTGTCCGGGACCTGCGCCATGGCAGACCCTGTGCTGGGATGCGGGGACAGGCGCAGAGTGGAGAGTGCGGCAGGAGGCAGCTGGGTTGGTCCCGTGTCGGGATCTCCCCAGGACCAGAGGCTCCCTGGATCCTATTCTTTCTGCCTGCCTTCCTCCTCATGCTCTGTCTGTGTGCGCCACCCAGGAGGGGAGAGGATGGAAGAGGCCTTGCAGCTCCACACCCGCTAGTGTTTCTGCAGAGCGTGATGGTCCCGGGACCTTGAAGGCAGTGGGGGAGCAGGTATGGCTGCCTCGAGGAGCGTGGAGGAAGGCTTTCCATTGGAGGGACCCTGAAGGAGCATGTTTAACATATCAGGATCTTAAAATGGGATTTCCATCCCCAGATCACTCCAGCCTGTTGGCTGATGTGGAGTGGACGCTGGCCTGGGGCCCTGGGCCCTGTTGCCTGTGCCGTCGGCACCTGTGTTGCCAGGTGGACCCGCGCCATTTTGTTTCTGTTTACCCAGCTAAGTCCTTGCCTGTCCAGCACGGGAATCCCCCCTTGTTCTTCCCCAGGGATGGCCGCTGTGGCGGCAGCCCCCTTACCTGGGCTGGGCGTGCCCCCAAGTTGGTGAGTAGGTGCAAAATCATGCTTTCTTCTTCTTCCCCACAGCAACCCAAAGGTCCAGGTGGAGGCCATTGAGGGGGGAGCCTTGCAGAAACTGCTGGTCATTCTGGCCACGGAGCAGCCTCTCACCACAAAGAAGAAGGTGTGTTTCTGCCCATTGTTCCTGTTCAGACCTCAGCACACCTGTGAAACCTAGAAGGCGAGGAGGGTCCCTCTCCAGACTGCACTCGTAACCTTTGGGGGCCTGAGTGGTCATCCCTGGGTGGCATGGCGGGGAGGGCTTCTCTCTGAGGCAGCCAGGCAGCCTGTGAGGTATCTGAGGCCTGGGTTCAGCTCCCAGGTGCTGTCCCAGGTTCAGCACCTCAGTTCCTGCCCTGGGCCTCCATTTGTCCACTGGGTGATGTTGAAGGTGTCTGATGTCTCTCCTGCTCTCTCAGCCTTGGGTCCTAGGGTGCAGCTAATCCCGAGGGTGGCAGGTGTAGCCAGAGAGAAGGGGGCTGGGCTGGGGCACTTGGGGCTCCTCTGGGTGCCTGCCCCAGGGCCTGGTTTCTGTGGCCCCTCACCCATCCGGGTCTGTTTCTCCACAGGCCCTGTTCGCCCTGTGCTCCTTGTTACGACACTTCCCCTATGCCCAGCAGCAGTTCCTGAAGCTGGGGGGGCTGCAAGTGCTGAGAAGTCTGGTCCAGGAGAAGGGCATGGAGGTGCTGGCCGTGCGTGTGGTCACGCTGCTCTATGACCTGGTCACCGAGAAGGTGAGAGCCCGGGGCCTGGCCGCCCCTGCCCTCTGCTTTGTGTGTGCTTCTGGTCATTTGACCTCCCCCTCCCCCAGTATCTTCCATCTGTCCCTCCATCCTCATGACGGAGTGACCTGAGCAAATGTGCCAGCCCGGAGCTGGGCAGGGATGCTGTGGAGCCCAGGACTTCTGAGATGTCACAGTGGATGTTCTGTGGGAGGTGACTGCTGAGCTCAAACCTGAGAGCTGTGCCGAGTGGGAGGGAGGAGGGGACGCTGGCAGTGGTCGGGACCAAGTGTGCAGGCACAGGGGTCAGTGTGACCGAAGGCCCGAGCAGCCAAGATCAGCCCTCCATGGAACGAAAGGTCATGTGTGGTGAAGTGTAGGGTGGGAGCAACCAGGAGCAGGGGATGGAGCAGCTTGTGTCTGGGGCCACCACAGCAGCCAGGAGACCGAGGAGCTGGTCTGGAATAACGCTGAACCTGAAGGTTCCGGAAACCTGAAGGTGCCTCCTCTGGGAGCTTTGGCTCGGGCCTGGCTCAGACTAGCTGCCATCAAGGGCCCCAGGGGCTTGCTGCCTGCAAGGAGACTTGGTGCCCAGCCCACTTTGGTCTTTGTGAGCTTGGAAAGTATCTTAATTAAGGAGAGGGTAAAACCAGCCAGGCCTGATTGTCAGTTCAGCTGCTGCAGAGAGCTCTGGCAGGGTTTCCTCTGTTGCCTCTCAGGGGCCACACTCTCCCCACAGCCGACTCGGATTAGTGGAGCAGGGCTGGGCAGCCCCGGGGACCACGCTGGAGACAGAGGTCCCCTCTTCCTCGCTGCGCCTCCCTGGCTCCGTGCACCCCTCCCCCAGGCCTCAGGCTGGGTCAGGGTCATCCGTTGCCGCTTTCCTCTCCGCCTCTTGGCTTCTGTCTGTGTGCGCTCCTGTCTATCCCTCTGGCCCTGTCTCATCTCCCAGTCTGTCCCTCTCCCTCGCTCTCCCCTCCCCCCCTCTCTCTTCCTTCACCCCTCTAAGCTGCAGAAACCTGATTTCTCAGAACAGCAGGCAGCCATGTGGTGCTCACATCCAGTTAATAAGGCCTGGGCACAGTTGACGTCCTGGGAACAGGCCAGCAAGCCTGGGGAAGGATGTGTGCATTGGTTGGCATTTCCTGGGAGAACCCTGTCACTTTCCCCTGGTGTCTTGGTTGTTTCTGCTGCCCCCAGCCCTGGCACAGGGCACTGTGACTGCATCATCCCCGGGGAGCCACTGCTAGCAAGGCTCTCTGAGTCAGCTGGCCCAGGAGCCGGACTGGAGGCTTTGGGGTGCCATGAGGATCAGGGGGGGCCTGGCGTCTCTCTGCAAACAGTATGAAGATAACCGTCTGTCTGCAGGAGGAAGATGGTGGAGGGGTTTCAGTTGGAGTGTTGGAACAGATGGCACGCGTGCTCTACGCTTGAGGCCATCAGGGCATCTTGTTCTGTGGTTTCTCAGAGAGAATACACTGGGGATGGGTACAGGGCTCCTGAAGGAAGAAGTGTGACAGGGTGGAGGGGTGCCATGCTCCTTGAGGGCATCTTTGGTGTGGGGAGGTAGTGGCTGGACTTCAGAATTCCCAGGGGAGTGTGGACCCACCTCTCAGATTGTCAGGCTCCTCGGTCCTTGCCCCTTCCATTGTCTGCCAAACCCCAGGCATTTCTTCTTCTGTCCCTTGGCTCTGGGCAGGCCCTTTACTAAGAAACTGTGTCCTGATATCTGGGCTCCTGCAGAGCTGGGACGCCTGCCTGTGGTCATGAACCCACATTTTCTTGTGCCTCCATGGAGCTGAAGGGCCCTTCCGCAAGTGTTGCCTGGGTGTCTGCCTATCCCGTGCCGTGCCCAGCCAGTAGTCCATGCCCTCCTGGTGCTTCCAGGCAGACATTTACCAGAGACCCTCCTAGAGCACGTGGGCCCTGGAGGCTTACAATCAGGGCCCTGACTGTTCAGGGCAGTCAGGGGAGTTGCTGAGACCCGAGGGTTGATTGAGGTTGACTGTGGAGTTGGTGCTGGGTGAGAGGGTGCCTGGAAGTGCGAGCTGCCCCTGCACAGGCCCTGGGGGAAGGTTAGTGTGACAGGTGCCATAGTGAGGGCACCAGTGGGGAGGTGTCCGAGCACCTGGGGGGCAGGGCCTGCAGAGCCTCCACGTCCCAGGCAGGGGAGTCCATCTTTATCATCAGAAATGCCCAGTGTGAAGGGTTTAGGGTGGGGCCTGGAGGGGGCAGGTTGGGCCCGGGAGGCAGGGCACTGAAAAGTACAGTGAGGAGCAGGGCCCCTGGGGCAGAGAGCTGACAGGACTGGGTGTGTTTTGCAGGTGGAGCTGGCGGGATGGGAGTAGGTTAGGAAACGACAGCCATGTCCTTTTCTGTGTCAGAAAGCTGACCCTCCCTGCTTCCCTGCTTTCTCTGCTGGCTTTGAGGAGCCCCAGAGCCATCAGGTGGTCTGCTGTGGGCCCTGAGCTTTTTCTGGGCTTTCTTCTTGCCTGCCCTGTCATCTGCACACCCCATTTTCCCCTGGAGTTAGGGCAGTGAGTCCTTCTTTCTTCCTGCGAGTACATTTAGTGCACCCACTGCTGCTCCTCTGTCTCTGCATACCTTCCTCTGACAGGTGAGGTAAGTTGGTAGACTCCTGGTGGCGTGCTGTGATCGTGCAGTGGTTAGTACTCTGCGTAATGAAATGAGGTGGTAATCTGTCAGGTCGCAGGTGTTCCCTTCCCTGCCTCTGAATTCCTGCCAGGCTTGGTTCCCGCCACATTCTGTTGGAGCTGGGTTTCTGCACATCACCAACACAGGCCGTGTGTGTAACTTGCTGCCCAGACTTCCCTCGGTGTAGAGGCCAGGGATGCCCAGGGCTCTGTGTGTTGAGTGCCCAGCCTGGCCCTGGTGCCCATGCACCGTAACAGCCTGCAGGCTACAAACATGGGACGGGCCCAGGCCTCTTGTCACAGCCCTGCCATGTGTGTGAACCCTCCACCCTCATCCCCTCGGACAACTCCCACAAGCCTCTCAAGACTCAGGGAAATGCCAGCCTCCTCTCCCCGCCATGCCCGACTCCTCTGAGGCAGTAGATCTGTGGTTGTGGTGGTGATGCTGCCGCTGGCACAGCTGACGTTTGACGATGGTAAAGCTCACTTCGTTGGTGGGCTCCGTGTGCCAGGCACTGGCTGTGTGTCTACTGTCCCATTGAGTCCTCCCAACAGTCCTGAAGGGGCTTTATCATCTCGTCCACATGAGAGATGGTGACATTGAGTCCTAGGGAGGCTCAGTGCTGGCCCAAGGCCATTTGGTCATTCAGCTGTCAGCAGTAGAGCAGGATTTGAGCCCAGACTATCTGCCTCCATCCCACCCTGCTGCACGAAACGCATCGTGACATTTAGGACTTGCTCTGCTAGATCCTGAGCTGCTTGAGGGCAGGGATCCTGTCTCCATCTTGGTTTCTCCAGCACCTGGCACACTGCAGTTTTTTTTGTTTTTTTTTTTTTTTAATGAGTGGATGGATGGATGGATGGACTGGACGGGCTGGAGAGCATGTGTGGAGCTGTGAATCCAGCTGACTTCCCCCCTGAAGGGCCTTTGAGGCCCAAGGGTATGGATAGAGAGGGGACAGACTCACGGGTCAGCCAGGTGCCTTCCAGTCTGAAGGGCAGAGCTGACGGCTCTCTGTGTGTTCTCTGTCCCGTGTCCCCCCGCCCCCGCCCCGGCCATGCGGATGGCAGATGTTTGCGGAGGAGGATGCCGAGCTGACACAGGACATGTCCCCTGAGAGGCTGCAGCAGTATCGCCAGGTGCACCTCCTGCCCAGCCTGCAGGAGCAGGGCTGGTGCGAGATCACCGCCCACCTCCTGGCGCTGCCGGAGCACGACGCCCGCGAGAAGGTGCTGCAGACGCTGGGCGCCCTCCTGGCCACCTGCCGGGACCGCTTCCATCAGGACACGCAGCTCCACAGGACACTGGGCACACTGCAGGCTGAGTACCAGGCACTGGCCGCCCTGGAGCTCCAGGAGGGCGAGGACGAGGGTTACTTCCGGGAGCTCCTGGACTCCATCAACAGCTTGCTGATGGAGCTGAGATGAGGCTGCCCCTGACACTGGGATGCTCCTTGTGAGACTGAGGGGCACCAGCTTGGGTGGGCTCTTCAGGGGATACCAGGCAGTAGGGAGGACTTCCCTTCTGGGGCCTGAGCATCATCTGGGCAGTGCTGGCTTGGCCATTAAATGGAGGCATGACAGCCGATGTCTACTTGTGTCTGTGCGGTCTGGGCACAGCGCTTTGGTGGTCGCTGGGTGACAGGCCCCTGAGGTTCCCTGGTGCTGTGCTGGGTGGTCGCCTGGTAATGGGCCCCGTGGGAAGGATCCAGGCCCAGGAGTTAAGAGAATCCCAGCTAGACCTTGCTCTCTCCCACCAGTGGCTCTGTGACTTTGGGGTGACACTTAGCTTCCCTGAGACCGTTTGCTCCTCTGTCAGAGGGGAATGCCATTAAACGCGAGAAGACACACAGAAAGCACCACACCAGTGTCCGGCACTTGTGCTCGTCCCTCCTCACCCAGCTGTGTGGGGCACTCTGCCCCCTCCATCCCGTGCCTGCATGTTAATTTCAAGGCCGGTGGCAGAAGCTTGAGGGCATCTCCACACACAGGGGTGCTGTGTCAGCCCAGGCAGCTGATGGGTGAGGCTGGAGCTCTTCGTTGGCTCTGGGTCCTGGGTGGTGGGACTGGGGGGCTCGGTGCACTCTGGAGGCCTTTGGGTGGAGGTATCACTCTGGGAGAGGAATAATCTCTCCACAGCTGGTAGTGGGAGCCCAGGCCTGCTGGGCCCACCTGGTGGAGCAGAGGGGCCTGTCTGTGCCCTTGCCCCTCTTCTGCGTCCATGTGATCTGCACTGAGCTGGAGGTGGCAGCCTTGGAGGCAGGGGCAGCTGAGCCTGACAAGTCGCAGCCCCCACCCCGGAGAGGCGGAGCGCCAGGCTGGGAGCCTGCTGCAGGTTGCCACAGCAACCCCTGCTCAGGGCTTTCCTGATTTGGATTCTGGTGCGTTTGTTTTTCAGCTTTTCCCAGTGCACCAGAGGCTCACTCCTGCTGCTTAGGCCGCCTCTCCCAGCCTCTGTGTAGAACTCTCCCCATCCCGGCCTTGCATGTAGAAATCACAGTTTCGCTGAGCTGAGGGCAAGCTGAGGCCCAGAGGAACCTGGGGCAGGTCAGTGGCCTCAGCCCTGCTCCTGCCCACGGAGAGCCTGGGAGGGCTGCTTCAGCAGAGCGTTCTCCTGGGGGGCAGGAGGGAGGCCAGGGTCTGTGGAGTTGAGGTAGGATGCCTCGGGGCCCAGGCGTCATGGGGATCAGTCCACTGAGTTGGATGCCTGCTGGCTCGGGTGTCATGGGGCTCAGACCAGAGTCCACAGAGTTGGATGCCTGCTGGCTCACAGCCTCTAAACCTGTCAGTAGCCCTGTACATTTCACAGATGAGGAAGTCACGGCCAGGGAGGCTGAATGATCTGCCTGAGGTCACACAGGCGGCAAGGGGCAGAGCTGGAGTTTGCTGGGCGGAACATGCTTTGGAAAGGGTGAATGTTTGGCTCAGAAGATCATTTTAATCTGACAGGCGGTGGTGGGAGGGCCAGGAGAGATGGCCAAGCAGGCCAGGTCCGGAAAGGTGCTGGGACGTGGGAGTGAGTGAGGGGAGGCAGACAGTGCCAGGCGACTGAGCGCACAGCCAGGTGATGGCACTGCGTCTGCCGTCTCCTTCACATACACAACACAAGGCATCAGCAGGGGTGAAGCTTGGTCTGCAGTCTGCCTTCTCAGTGGCCTCATCTGGGTCGTCCTAGACCTCTGCCTTCTTGGTCCTTAGTCTCAGGCCCTGACAGAGCCTCCCAGGAGACAGGCACAGTGTGACCCAGGACGTGGGCCACAGGGGTGTGGATTCTGGTTCCGCCACCCAGTTCATCGGCAGCTGTTGTCTGCAGGTCTAAGAGGAGCCCTTGTCTGCCTTCCCTTGGGTGACGTCAGGACCTAGAGCCAGGGAGTACGACCTGGGCTACATAACATGACGTCTGGCAGTGAATGCTGAAAACTGTGAAGAAAAACAAAGCCCAGAATGGGGGATGAGGAGAGTCAGGGAAGGCCTCTCTGAAGAGGTGCAGTGTGAAGAGAAGGAAGTGAGGCAGTGAGCCCTGTGGGATCTCGCGAAGTGCTTTGTATATAAGGAGATAGCAGAGGCAGGAACATGGCTGGGGTGTTGGAAAAAAAGCAAGAGTCGGTGGAAGGGAGAATAGTAAGCACCACGAGGAGGGCGGACCCTGGCAGCTCTGGTGAGGACTGGAGCTGCTGCTTTGCTACGGGGGCCATTGGAAACTTGCGAGCAGAGGACAGACCCGACGTGACTGACATTTTACAGGACCACGCACGTTGCTGTGGTGAGAATAGATGACACCGGAGCACGGACAGAAGCGGGCAGCCCGCACAGCATCCGATGTAGAATCCAGGTGAGAGCTGATGTGGTGTGAACCAGGGTGATAATGGAGAAGGTGACGCGAAGTGGTCAGACTCCACATGTGTTTTAAATGTCATCGTGAGAGGACTTGCTGACTGACCTCATGTGGTGTGTGAGGGAACAAGAGTCAAGGATGAAGCCTTACCTCAGGATTTCAACAAAGGGTGCAGCAGCAACTCCACAGCCATGTTTTAGAAAATGAACCTTGACCTATAGCTGTCATCTTACCCCAAATTTAACTCAAAAGCATATATAGACCTAAATGAAAAATCGTACAACTTTTAGAAGGAAATAGGAAAATTAATATTTGTGACCTTGTGTTAGAGTTTTTAGCTATACCACCAAAGCACAACTCATAAAGTTAAAAACTGATAGATTGAACTATATCAAAATTAGAAACTTGTTCTGTGAAATTAAGAAAATAAAGACAAGCCAAAAACAGGGTGAAAATATATACTTGGCAAAAGGATTTGTATCCAGAATCAATGTAAAAAAAAAAAAATACTTGACAAAAGGATTTTGTATCCAGAATATATGAAGAATTCCCAAAGCAAGAAAACAGTCAACCCAATTTTCAAAAATAAAGATTTGCAAAGACATTACCAAAGTGGATATACAAATGACACATCAACAGGTGAAAAAAATGCCAGTGAGACAGCAGCTCAGTCTCATTCCTAGGTATTTACCCAAGATAAAAATCTTTGCTTATACAAAAACTTGTACTTGAACATTTGTATCAACTTTATTTGTAAAAACAAAACAGGAAACAGGCACACTGTCCCTTTTCTGGGGGTAGACAGACCAACAGGGTATAATCCTCTCTGCTCCACAGGGAAGGAACAGATCACTGTGCCCGCGTGCATCTCAGATGCATGCTGCTGACTCGAGAGAAGCCACACTCAGAAGGCTGCATACTGTTGCTTTATTTATGTGACATTCTGGAAAAGGCAGAACTAGAGAGAAAGGGTTTTTTCAGGACTTAGGGGACATTTCAACAACAGTGGGGTAGCACAGTGGAATCTTGGGGAGCATGTTGGAAGTGTTCTCTGTCTCAGTTGTGGTGGTTACACAACCACCACATGTGTCAAAATTCAAACACCCCAGAAAGTGAATTTTACTCTGTGTAAATTATAACTAAAAAATTGTAAGGTAATAAATACTTCCCTGGTGGCTCAGATGGTAAAGAATCTGCCTGCAATGCAGGAGGCCTGAGTTTGATCCCTGGGTTGGGAAAATCCCCTGGAGGAGGAAGTGGTAACCCACTCCAGTATTCTTGCCTGGGAAATCCCTTGAACAGAGGAGCCTGGTGGGCTACAGTCCATGGGATGACAAAGAGTTGGACACAACTGAGCAACTAACACTTTCAAATACTCAAACGTTTCCTTTCCTAGCATTTGACTGTTATCTGTGCTTCTGAGATTCCTTGATGTCTATCGCATCTGATGGTGGAAAAACTAACTATGCACTCGAACTTCTTTTCCCAGCTCCACCCAGCAGGATACCTCGTGGGTGACTGGAAATCTGTGGTGGGATTATTTATACCAGGGAAGTTGGGAATGTTACAAATCAAGGCTTAATTTATTGTTTTGTTGATTGTCTAGACTTAAAAGAGGGTGCTGAAGACATTAATGCCAATTAGGCTTTGTGTGTCATCTATATTTAGCACAAAAATTGAGGAAACTGTCTTACAGTATTCTGATTCGGCAAAGTCATCATTCACTGACAAGTAAAATGCCCACACATGTGTTTCTGTTTTTTCACTTCCTTACTCCTTAAGGTAAACAAAAATATCAACCAACATTAACATCAGAACTAGACTCATTTGTCAGTTTCAACCATAGGTTGGCTATAGATGCAAGATTTGAGCAAAAATCAAAGAAGGCCTCAGTGGAATTTAAGCTGTGTGGAATCGAGAGTAAAGAATATTGCATATGTCATTGGACTGTAATTTCTTTATAGGAGTAAAACGTGTAACAAAATATACGGATGTATATGCAACCTCTCCCCATCCCACCCTGAAAACCTGGTTGTTGCACATTTTTCATCAAGCAGAAGAGAACCACGGTCAGTGGCCTGGACCAGCTGAGTATTAGAGACCGAGACGGGGAGCATGTTACAGAGACGAGACTCGAGCAAGGTGAGTGAGGATGTGATGGTGGAAATCTGGAGAAAGCGTGACAAGGAGGGAGAGCGTGGCCGCCAGCAGCACGTGGGGCTGAGAGGAGGGCTGGACCGAGCAGGGAGAGTGATGGTGGGCACTGGAGACAGTCCCAACGTTCCCCTGAGGAGCTTTGTCTCAGGGGAGGGAGACGCGGACCCAGAAAAGCTTTTTGTCTCTTTAAACTCGGGTCCATGACAACATATTTTTGTGTGCTGATGAGAACCACTGGGGGAAGGCAAACTTGGTCAGGCAGGAAATGGGTAAGAATTGAGGGCTAGAATGCTTTTGGACTGGGATCCAGTGACTAGTCACGGGGTGTCCTCACCCAGGAGCCTGGAGAATCCCCGCAGGCTGACATGCAGTCCTGAGGGCCTGTGCGGGAACGGGGCAGGTGCTGCGGGAGCCTGAGGGCCTCTCTGGGGCTCCTGAGGGCTGGTCAGAACCTGGGGGCATTAGAGGGACTGTCTTGGCGGCTGGGAGGAGGGGCTGGGCGACTCGTGAGCTGTGTGACTTGGGTGAGGGAGTCGGTCCCCACTCCTCTAGTTTGAGGGGCAGTAATAGCAACACATCATGGGCGGTAAACAAGCAACAGGGGGATGTGGGTGAAGGCTTACACGGGCCCTGGGTGTGCCCAGCATGCGGCAGCTCCTCCTCTTCCTTCAGTGGGGCGGTGATCCTTGCCTGGGTGGAGAGTGGAAGCTGTGAGGATTAAGGCTGCAGAGGTGAGGGGGTTCCTTTGTAGTGTCTGCCCAGGGGTTGTGGGAGGCACTGCCCTGTGGTTAGCAGGGCAGAGGGGAGGGCAGCGGGGCTCTGCCCACCACACTGAGGTCGTGGCCAGAGCAGGGGCGGCTGGGCCCAGAATGCCAGGCTGAGGCGCCAAGGGGAGGAGCTAGCCTGAGGAGGTGTCACACAGGGAGGTGATACTGAGGGTCGTGGCTGCCCTGGCTGAGAAGCAAGAAGCCTCCGGATGTGAGGGGAGGGGAGACAGTCCTCTTAGTGGTGGCCAAGGGGCAGGAGCAATCCCCACACAGACACGGTGAGGCTGGTCTCCCCCGAGCTCAGCCCATAGTCTGAGGAGGGCGGAGGGCTCAGGATTGCTGGGCAAGATCTCTGATGCCACCTCTGTGACCTGCTTTCTGCCTCCCAGTATCTTCTGATTGACTGGTTTAAATCATTCACAGTTAAACAACTATTTCTCAAGCATGTGCCAGGGCCTTTGCGAGGTTATGGGGTCACCAAGACCATCGCCTTTTCCCCAAGGAATGCCAGATGGCCCTGTGTGGGCTGGCACTGTGACGCCACATGCTGGGGACAACGGCCAAGGCCTGGTGAGAAGGGGGTGGTCGTGGGCCACGCTTGCCTGTCATGGTCCAAGGGGAGATTTTAGGTGCTACAGCAATGAACACTTTACTAAAGTTAATTTTAATGTGTATTAGAAAAACTGTAGTACATCAAATATTTCATAGCTTTAAGCTCAGTAGAACCTTCATCTTTTTGGTCAAGTGTGTGCTATTTGTTGGGATGGCGAAGGTAATGCCTGAAACATGCAAGTGATGGGCTCATGGGGGGCAGCGTGTGGGCATCCCAGGAATCGCCTCCAGTGGGCAATGTGGGTGCAGAGGGCATGGCCAGTCCAGATACTCCCAGGGCAGGCATGGGGTCTCTGAGGGCTGTGTGCAGAGGACTGACTCTTTAGAAATGTTTTTGGAAGCTTCTTTTACCACTTGGTGGAGAGTGGATAGATAATGGATGCTGGGGGCTGAGGGAGGGGGCTGTCCAGACCAGGGTGGGATCAGCCTCAGAGAAGTGGATGGGCTGAGCGGACAGGTGGACTAGACGGTCTACCTGGTGCTGGGGTGCGGGGCTGTAGGTCATGGCAACAAAAGCCACGAGTGTTCCAAGTGTCAGTGTGGATTCTGAGTCATCCATGAGGAGGGGCCGAGTGAAGGGAGGTCAGTGTCTGTGGGCCTGGCCCCACTAGGGATTCCCTGGGTCCCCAGGGTACCTGTTCACTGTGTCCTGGGCCTTGGAGAGTGGATTCCTATCCCTGTGAAGCAGGGAGGCAAAATACCAGGGGAGGTCTTTCTGATAGAGACTTTTGACAAGACACCTGAAGGAGATCTCTGCTCTCTGGGGAGAGCAGAACCAAAAGTGGCAAAGGGCAGATGCAAAGAATGGTGAGAGGAAAGGCCAGAGACAACAAGTGGCCACGCTCATCAATAGGACTCTGCCTTTTAGGCCATGGAAGGCCCTGGAAGGTTGAGCTAAGAGAACGACATTCTCTGACTCGTCTCTGAGGGGTTACTGTGAGCCATGGAAACAGGGTGATCGGGGACGTCTGGTTTGGGTTGGGAGGGCGGTGTGGGGAAGGCAGCCACTGCAGTGGTCCACATGCAGATGACCATGGGAGCCACCTCCTGGCCTGTGCCCCTGTGTTGTCCCCTCCCACCATGGACCACGGGTGGTTTGTGTTACCAACATAACTGACAGCATCACGTATCGCTTTGAGGATCAGGTTTTTAAAACGTGTGGTAGCTTCCATCTGGTTGCCATCCTCTTGGTTCGCTCACTCTGGTGGGGGCGGGGGGCAGCTGCCACGGCGTGAGCTGTTCTGCGGGAAGGCAGGCCCACCGGGCACGGACCGCAGCCTCTCGCCCCCGCCCCGTGAAGGAGCCTCCAAGTGGCTCACAAGCCTCCAGAGACAAAGCCTCAAAAGAGACCCAAGAGTCAGAACCTTCCACTCGGCTGCTCCTGGATTCCTGATCTTCAGAAACTGTGAGTGATGCTTGTTGTCTTAGCTGCTGAGTTTTAGGGCAGTTTGTTATATGCTGAGAGAAGCTAATGCAGTGATGAGGCCTTAGACCAGCTGATGGCGAACAGAACTGGTGAGAAGTAGTTGGCCCCAGCATACATTTCAAAGGGAAGAATCTGTGTGAAATATGTACAAAGACATCCAAGTGGAGAGTATAGGAGACCGCCAGTTTTAGAAGTCTAGTTCTAGGAAAAGTTGGCATTTGGATGGTATTTAAAGCCAGAAATCTGGCTAAGATCAGGAGTGAGCAGAATCAAAGACAAGAGGCTGAGGACTGAGCCCTGGGACAGACAGCACAACTTCGAACAGCTAGGAAGAGGAGGAGAGGAGCACTGCGTGAAGAAGACAGAAAACCAGAGTGAGGTGCTTCGGAGGATAAGGGAGGAGCTGTGAGCGGGGAGGGCCTGTGCACCTGGGCCGCTGGCGGTGAGAAGAAGATGGGCGTGCAGAGCTGACTGGAATGGCGGGAAGTGAGGAAGGGGAGACAGGGACGACACACTCTTTAGGGAATGGGGATGTAGGCTGGGAAAGGACAGCAGGTTTAGGAGGTTTGTAAGGCAGCCATTATCATGGTACAGTTGCAAACCAGTGGGGATTATTCAGAAGGGGAGGGGTGACATCCAGGGAGATATCAAGGATGCCACTGAGGTTCTGACCTGCACCCTGAGGTGTGGACATGTGAATTCCCGTTGTGGGCGTGGCCCTCCCAGCCGGCCCAGCCTGGAAGCTACAGGGAGGTGCAGCCCTGAGCCCTGGGCAGTACCATCCCCGAAAGAGGGCCAGTGGGAAGCTGGAGCAGAGCAGATGCTGGGGGCCAGTCCCGGAGATGTCTGATGTGAAACTCCACTCTACAGGAAGGCAAAGAAAAGGACTCTGGCCCCTTAGACTTGGTTTCATAGTGGACTTTATTGGGAAAAGTTAGTGTAAAAAACATTCAAATTCATAAAATTTAAATAAAGTAAAATTATACCTTGTAGTTATAGTAATCGCTATAGTAATCACAAATAAGGTAAGTCTAAATTACTGCCTAAGCAAACACTATTTTGTCAGGCTTCTCTCCAAAGCCCAAGGCAGGAAGCACTGCAATTATTAGAAGTGAACCCAATGATGAATTTGCATTTGAAGCTGAAGGAAGGTAAAAAAGCATGTTCTGATTATGGCATCACAACATTCTAGCCTGAAAAAAGCAAATTTATTAATGTCCCACAGCAGAGTACATTAGTAATTGTAACCATGCGTTAAAACCCTCGTGTCACGTTATAAAGAGAGTAATCCATTTTCTTTAAGATTATATTGTTTTAATTAGTTTTGTGTGACCTGTCCCTCTAAAGACCTGTCTGGGAATGTTCCTTTCTCCAGGACCTCCTAAGACGCCCAGGATGCTTGCTCCGGGTCGTCTTTGGTCATTTACTACCAGCCAAGTGGCCAGAACTGGGGGAAGCCCCTCCCTGAACCAAGGTGCAGGCAGATACCCTCTCCCAAACCTACTGCTGCCACCACTAGGAGGACAGGCATCTCAACTTGGTCAACAGTGTTACTAACATGTTTATGTGGGAGTCTCTTTGGTTATGGAATTTTTGCTTTTAATTATTTAGGAGTATAAAAAATATAGCTAGATATATGCTCCTGAATTCTATGACTGAAACACAAGTACGTCCTTGCAAAATTCACCAGGTTGGCCAGGTCTCAAGAATCTATTTCCCTATGGAATCTAACATCAGTTTTCTGTTTAGCAAATACACAAGAGTAAAGAACAGTGAGGGATCTTTAGGAGGGCCGGGGGCAGCCTTAGATGCTGTCCATAGCTTTGAACTCACTGAGGGCCTGCACGGGGTTCACATGCTTCTTCTGAGATGCCCTTTTAATCTTGGTCTGCGTCTCATCCTGTTTCTCTCTCTTCACCAAGGGCTTTTTCTCAGGTGCCTTCATCTTCCACGACACAGCAGGGAGGTTGAGGGACGCCATCCCCTGGGACTTCTGGTATTTGGTGGAGGCCACGTACGATGCCTTCACTGTCTGCACCACCGCATTCATCAAGTTCTTTGCAGCTTGGATCAGGGACATGGCGCTGTCCACCTGAGAGGCACAGACGGGAGGTGAGGAGCACGGGCCAGGGTCTGGGGAGGAAGGTCCAGCTGGCCTGTCGGTCCCTGACAGGGAGTCCCCACTACCCCCAGGCCCGGCAGCAGCCCTCGCTCCTGATCAGCTCTCCCGACGGCTAGGTGCTGTCATCCAAACACCCTGAAAATGCCTGTGTTTCAGATCCTCTGAAGGGAGGAGTAATAAAAACATAAGGTACCATTGCCCTACCCCTCAACAACAGTTTTCACTCAAACAAGGTGGGGGACGATCTGCAGAAGCAGCACCGTGAACAGCCACAGGGATGGGTGGGGGGCTTAAGTCAGCCTCCTGGACAGAGAGCCCCATGCTTTCAGTAATGACCCAGGGGGCTCCCCTCATATTTAGAGAAGATGGTAATCGCTCCCCAGAGACAGGGGCATTGATGTTGGACAAGGTAAGCAAATGTCTAAGTATGTCCAACATTCAAAGTTCTTTGAAAGGAAATTGTGTGGGGTTTAGCAGAAGCTACGAGGCTTCCATGGAGGGAGGTGTCCTTGTTCCCCTAGGGTGACAGGTCCAGAACTGTGCTGTGACCTGGGAAACAGACAAGGGGACAGAGTATACTGGGGTTCATTGAGGGTAGAGGGGGTTTGAGAAAGGCTGTATGTCTCTGCAATTTCTGAACAGGTTCACTTTCTCTATAGAGGAAGAAAAGAAAGGAGGATAAAAATACTCTTTCCCACAGAAGCAAAAGGGAAGAGGCCAGCAGAGTCAGGGCTCCTAGCTGTCACCAACCATGCTCAGTGGAGCTGCAATGCGCACAGAGGAGCCGGCGTGCAGCCCTCAGCCTCCGAGAGGAAACTCTGGGTCCCCTCCCAGCACGTCCTCCCCACTGACAGACGAAACTTACCCCAGAGACAACCAGCTCCCCGCCAAGGTTCTGCACCTCGGCCTTGACTTTGCTGCAGATGTTGAGCTGGTGGCAGTAGAGGGCAATGCGCTGAAGGTAGGCCAGCAGGTCCTGCTTGCAGGCTGAGTCTGGGCACTGATGAGAGAGCAGACTTAGCACCAAGCACTCTGAAACACACCCACCCCTAGGGCTATTCTCACACACTCAGTCACACCCCAGCTTCCACACTCAGTGCTGCAGCAAGGACGAGAGAGGATTATCCAGGTTCCCGGGCTGTCACCACCCTCAGCGACTCTGCTGGGGTCCCTGCCAGTAAGTGAGAGCGAGAGTCTGCCTCTGGAGAAAAGGGACAGTGCCACGAGCTACAGCGAAGGGCTATCTGCTCAGAGGGACCAGACCTCCGATGTGAGCACTGTAAACACCTGATGAAACGAGAGTCATTTCAGGCAAAGATGGAGAACAAGTGAATCAACCAAAGCAAGCAGGGCACCTCTCAAGTGTTGACACAAACATCTCCCTTCTGTGAGGCTGGGGTTCTTTATTCTCAGGAGCTCCTGAAGCATGGCAGAGCCATCCCTCATTTGCATTTTAAAATGGTTGTGTAAGAAGACCGTGTTAGGAGCTGTGTGGAGGGCAGAGCAGGGAGTCAGTGAGGAGAGGCCATAGTCTTGCGGGCACGGGCTATGCACGATAGACTGAGTGGTGGCTGCTGAGAGGAACAGACCAGGTGGTGCTCACATTCGTGTGGCCAGTAGATGTACTGGGGATGAGTACCAGATTATACGTGAAAGAGGGGCGTTGAGGAGGGCTTCCACGTCTTTGGCTCGAGCAGTGGGGGGCCACTGTGACTCCAGCAGCCCTGATGCAGGCTGAGCATGTGGACACTTGAAGGAAAGGAGTGGGAAGGCTTTGTAACTATAGCTGAAAATGGCTTGTAAACTTTCCTGGAGGTTTACACTTTTTTCAACACATCAGTAGAGAAAAGGGATGAAGGCTGGGTGGTTGGGAACACAGATGTCTGCCCCCACTTGGGCACATCATGCGTCCAAAGCACCAGACAGAAGAGTTCCTGATTCCTACATGAGACACGCCCACAAGAGGCTCTCACACACTTAATTTCAGTATATCATTGGGGCTTGCAGAATTAGCTCCTACCCAGAGCTGACATCCTCAAGAGATCCGAAGACCTAACAGTAAAGGCTGGTTTTAGCTGTCAATCAAGGCAAGATTTTAGGACATACACACCTGCTCCAGAGATGTGCTGTAATGCAAACTGGGTCTGTCTTACAAAACTTGTCAAAGAAACAGGAATTCAGAAATCCTTAAAACTCTATGCTGATGTTAATCAAGCAGGTTGGTGAGTTAAGAATAATGTCTGAGACGGGAAAAGTGCTGTGGCTCATGAAAAAAAAACACCGTTACCACCACCAGGCTGCCCGAGTGCAGGATGAACTTTGAGGCTTGTGGGGCAACTCTGTTACTTACATGGTCTGCAATGGTGCGGCCAAGCTTATCCATCCTGGAGCCTGCCTCAGCAATTTTCTTGGCGGCACTGATCACATCTGATGTGTTTTTGAGTGGTCCTTTACCTCTGAAAAAAGGGAACAAGGATGATTGTAACTAAAGCCCTCGTAGGTGGAGATGAGCAGCACCTCCTGCCTGCGTGAGGGGGCCTGCAGGGAGGGGCTGCTCACCGGGTGAAGTCCGTCATCTCCATCATGATCATGCACATCTGCTTGGCCAGCACGATGATGTCATTGCCACTGTCGTCCCACTTGGACACCTCAGCATCCAGCTTGCTCTTTTCTTCCTGAAAACTAGCCACCTGTTCTGCAATCTTTGCTTTCTGCTCCTGGGGAAGCTGAGCCATGATCGCCTGAAATCAGAAGCACAGAAAGCTCTTACATAAAGAGAATATGAAGTTCTCACAGTGCATTAACCAAGAATATTTCCACCAAGCAATCTATGACATAGGTAGGATGATGCTTTAATAGGTTTCATTTTGCCTGAAGAGCCACTTATTCTTATTTTGCGCAAAAGTTTATAGCTTCCCGACCCACTTTCAAGACTAAGTTTTGGTAAAGAGAAAAACGGGGTATGAGGGGCTGAAGGCTAATGTACAAGCTTCGTGATCACACCTGCACAGGGACAAAACCTGCTTAATTTAATTCTTTAAAAAGTTTCATCATCTGAAGTCAGAACAACAAATACCACATTAGACAGCTGGAATCTGATTTTTTAAAAAAGATACAAATGAACTTATTTACAAAACAGAAACAGACTTGAAAAACAAACTTAGGGTTGATTACCAAAGGGGAAACATGATGGGGGTGTGGGTAAATCAGGAGCTTGGAATGAACATACAGTATTTTATACATATAAGATAACCAAGGACCTACTTTATAGCATAGCAAATTCTACTCAATATTCTGTGATAACCTATGAAAGAATCTAAAAAAGAATGAATATATGTATAACTGAATCACTTTACTGTACACTTGAAATTAACATAACATTGTAAATTAACTATACTCCAATAAAATTATTTTGAAGAAAAATAAACTTCCGTTAACCTTAAAAAAAAAAAAAAAAAATCCTCCGCCTCCTGCCATGGGGATGAGGGAGGGGCTAATGCATGCAGGCCTTTCCCTGGTGGTACCGTATATACCTCTCCAACTTTCGAAGATGACCCAGAAGTAGTCTTAAAATGTAAGTTTTAAAAAAGGCAGAAGAGAACCTGCTGCAGAGCATACTTCTCAGGTGCCTGAGACGGCACTCACACCTGAGCCTGCGGCTCCTGGAGGCCCGCTGCCTACCTCAAGCCCCAGACTCAGGCATGGGGCTCCTCTCGACTCAGCTCCCCAAGTGCTAGGACCCAGTGGGGCTTAAAGCAGAGATGAACCCGCTGTTCAAAACAACTTCTAAGGGTGAAAAAAGACTCCTTAGTAATATTTCTTGGCATCCTCCCAAAAACATAAATGCAATTGATTGAAGATTTAACGACTCAAATGAATGCAATGGCTCTGATTTTCTTGAATGTACCACTGTTACTTTTTTCCCCATGAATAATTAAATAGTTCATGCCCATGGTATCATTGAGATAGGCAAAGACAGCAATCTTTTTTGAGTTTCACTGTCCTATTAACAAGCATTGCATTGACTGGAGCATAGCGCTTTCCTGACTCAGGGCTCTTCATAAACCAAAGCCTCAGGGTACAGCTGAGGGGCTCATGTTCCTGCCCTGCTGTAGCTGAGGAGACATTCTGGATAAACCTACAATGGACTAGCAGGTGCCACAACTTAGGCTAAGGTTCCACTCCCAGAGAAAATGAGAGGAAAAACGGTGTTCTCAATAATGAGAGAAAAGAAAAAGTTAAGAACAGAAGAGAGACAGGGAGGTCTGCAGGACAAGTTAAACCTGGTCCTTACCCGGGCACTCTGGCCAGCTATTAGCTGGTCGTCTTCTGTCTGGACGCTTGTCCTGCTTCTGACATCGAAGTCTTCCGTCTCAAAGTCAGAGTCATCCAGCTCCTCAGGGGTCTGCCACCAAGACAGAAATGACAAATCAAACACAACCCTGGGCTGCCAGCAGCCCCGAGCCCCTGGGCCCACAGCCCCAGGGTCTCATGTAAAGACATCCAGAATTTTCTGCAGTATTCCAAACAGCCGTGAGCAATGAAGTTAAAATTGCTCAATATTTGAACCCTGCTTCATTGATGCATGTGTCAAGCAGTCCGTTCAACAAACAGCAAGCAAAGGCACCACACCAGCATTCCCAAAGGACTTAGGGGGTTTCAGTTTCTACCAAAGAGTCAAGACTCTGCTTAACAAAAGGTTTTCACTTCATGTACTTCTCCAACACCTGCATCTTAAGACAAATGTGAGAGTCGTTCTGGGTGAAAAACATACTGTAGTAAAAATAGCAGTTTCATACATTAAACAGATTCTTATAACTTTGCCATTTTTTTATGGAAAAAGAAAAGTGAATACTGGGATTTCTCTTCGGTTAGCAAAGGTTGATCTGAGGAGTAAAAACAGACAATGTATTTTTATATACTTTTTATTCAAGGAAAAGAAAACATGGCAGATAAAGTCTGAGTAAATACCAAAGGAAATGATTACTTTTTTGCTTTAATTATGAAATAAAAATTCTTATTTTGTACACCCTCCAGCCTCTCGTGATTAGCTGCTGACTTGAAACATAATGTAATCTTCTGGAAATTATCAGCAACAGGGCAGCAGGCAGAACAGCTGGGGTTGGCTCTTGGCCCGGCCGGCCGGCCGGCCTGTGACAAGAGGGCAGTGAGGCGAGTCCCTCATCTGCACCAGGACCTAATCCAACCCCAGCCTGAGGGCTTCCTGTGAGGAAGCATCCGGACTGCCCAGAGCATGTTGGGTTTGTACAGGTGTGAAGACTGGGCCTGTCCCTCTGTGTAGAGGTGAGGACTTTGGGGGTCACTTGAGGCACCAGTGAGTCACACGTCAATGCAACACCTGGAGTCCAGCTGCTGTTGGCCATTGTGATTCTGGGGTGACAGACACTTGAGCCTTATTAGTGAGGGGTGCCTCTTAACAGGATCTCAAAAAAACAAAAACCAAAAAAACAGGACCTCTACTTCCCCACCTTCCTCCATAGCCCATCACAGACCCAAGAGCTGTTCTTACCAGGAAAACCAAATTATCTCCCAGTTGTTCACTCACCTGTTGAATATCTGTGTGCCAAGCAAGCAGTTCTGGGCCTTTAAGGTACAGAATGACAAGAGAGACATCCCCGAGCTCACAGACACAAGACTGCAGGCACCCAAGGGTGTGGACAGTGAGACAGAAGCAGCTGTGTGAATCCAGGTGAGAGATGCTGGTGGCCTAGACCAGGGTAGGAGCCATGTTTGGAATACCTATTTATTGTGAAGGCAGATCCAACAGGATCTGCTGATAAATCAGATTGAGCGTATGAGGCAAAAAGTGGAATCAAAGATGAATCTAAAGTTTGGGCCTAAGCAAGTGGAAGACAGACATGCCATCAACTGATGAGAGAACAGGGTGGATCGAGGCGGAGCTCACTTTGGGGATGACAAGCTTGAGGCAGACAAGCGAGAGGCAGCAGGCAGGGTGGCTAGAAGAGTGGGCCACAGGAGTCAGCCTCTCATTTTTATGCTCCAAGTGAATGAGTACAGTCAGAAAAGAGACAGGTGAGAAACTGCGCTACAGGGTGTACCCCTGGTCAGGGGCTGCGAAGATTAAGGATGAGGAGAAACCAGCAAGACTAAGGAGGAGGGGATTTTCTTATGATGCGAGAAATTAAGGCGTAACGTTTGTCTGCTGGGGGAAAAGTGCTGGAGTAATAGGGAACGAGACCCAGTGCAGGGAACAGGCTCAGCCAGGAGCAGATGATCAAACCACCTCAGGATCCTCGGGAACGATGGATCCCTGGTGACTCAGGGTGAAGTGTCTGCCTGAAATGTGGCAGACCCGGGTTTGATCCCTGGGTCGGGCAGATCCCCTGGAGAAGAAAATAGCAACCCACTCCAGTATTCTTGCCTGGAAAATCCCATGGATGGAGGAGGAGCCTGGCGGGCTACAGTCCATAGGGTCACAGAGTTGGACATGACTGAGTGACTTCACTTTCACTTTTTTAGGATCCTCAGTGAAACGGTTACCAGGGCCAGACAGGTAGGATGGGGCACAGGTGGGGAAAGGTGAGGCAAGCAGGAAGTTATGAACTGTTCCCAGACTCTATGGCTGTGTAGCACCAATAGTGACCCAGGACCCCATCCTGCAGTCAGATGGCTGTACTTCTATGCACCATGTTCAGCAGGAGACAGGATTTCACTAGGGTTGTATTTTGAAAGGCAAATAAGGGGAGTAAAAGGGTGCAAAAGAGATTGGTACAGATGAAACAGAAGCTGGAATAGGAGTGAGGGTTGCAAGTGGGGAGGACCAACCGGCTGAAGATCCTGATGGACTCAAAGCACTGTTGGGAGTCAGAACCAAAGGGAGCAGCTGACTGAAGGGATGATGGAGATGCTGGTTATGACAAGGAACAAGCAAGAGTAGGCCAGAGGCTGAGTACGAGGAAGGACAAGACATCAAGAAACCAAGAAGCCCTGGGGCTGGAAGGATGGCTCCTGAATTAAATCAGGGCAAAAAGGAGGAGCTAAACCAAGGCTGCTGCAGCTCTACCTGTCCTCGATCTCTGAGCCCTCCCAGGTGACCACACCCAGGTTCCATCTCACCACATCTGCCAGAGCCTCTGTCGTACTTACATACTTACTCTCCAACACAGCAGTAAGCACGCAAGAAACAGCTACTACGTGCCAGGCCTTGACCTGAACATGTTATCTCCAATTCATCCCATCAAAGCTATCAACACCATCATCTGCATCTCAAAGAGACGAGGGAACTTGCTGAGAGTCTCAGATGTGAGGAGGAACGCTGCTTCCACAGAACAGGCCCTAGATTTGCAGGCATCCTGGGGTGTGTGCAGTGCCAGCTCATTTAAAACCCCAACGGCATTAACCTCAGACACTCAACAACTCATGATTATTAATGTTTCTTCTATTCTCTGTCAGCATGCAAAGAACTTTGGAAAAACAGGGCTGCATTTTGCCACGACTGGTGCGCTTCACCCGGGGATCCCTTCGCATCTCTGGAGGCCAGGCCTCCCTGAGCATGGGCTGCTCTCCAGCACAGCAGCAGGGGTGAAGAAAGCAACAGGCTCCCCCAGATCCCCTCCCAACCCCCAGAACGTGCAGGTGACCCGGGCCTGCAGAACAGCCAGCCGTACAATCCTTGAGCCATTCTCTCTGCTCCTTAACCCAAGAGGAGTGCAGTAATGCCCAAGTGTTTCTACATTGCATACAGAATGCATCCAGCCTGATGCAACTACCTTAGGAATGGCCTCTGTTTCCAGCTGAGGGGGTAAAAAGTGGGACAGAACCCTGCCCACCTTGGGAGGTCTGACTAGCAAACCGTGAAGGTGTAACGGAAACTCCCCAACATGACTAGATTGTCAGCAGAGCCCAGTAGCCGTCTACTCAGCAAGCCTGCGTTCCAAATGCTGGCTCTGTGGCTACGGCAGGGCTGGCCCGAGCCTGGGGGCATCCAGGTGACCCCAGGAGAGCTTGGCACAGGCCCTGCTCTCAGCTTCCAGAGCAACACATTCATGCTCAGAACAGCATGTGACAGATCAACTGCTATGTGAGTCCCAGCCTAGCACATGGGATGATCACAGAGGAGGTGGTGGTTTCTCAAAACCCCATTGTTCATGCCCACTCCCGGGGATCCCAGACACTGTCTCAGATGGTGAGAACTGCCGCTGGCTCAGAGGACAGGTCAAATGGGGCCCAGAGCAGGTGGCACTTCCCTTCAGCCACGGTGAGAGGGCCCGACACTTGGCCCTGAGATCAGGAGCAGCACCAAGGGCTGCATGCCCCTCATCCTCACCCTCGACACCCTGGGGCTCTAGACCCCGCCTGCCTGCCAGCCCTCTGAGGCGAGGAGTGCTCCATGTAAAGAACAGCTTCAACCTGCATAAAGGAAATACTCCCTTCTCTGAAATTCACTGACGAACCTTTATTTTCTGTCACTGCCCTTTAACTCAAGAGGAAGCCTCAACTCATACTATGACCCCTTTTCTCAGCCCAAGTTTGGGCTCTAACTTGGAACTAAAAGTCATTTTAGACAACGTAATTAAACATATCTCCTTCTAACAGCTCTTAGATTCATGGTTTTAATATACTGCCAACACATCTGTTGAGTTCCAGAATGACGCATTGCTCAAGTTTAGCAAATGATAAGAAGAAAGCTGTTAAAACATCTGAAATGCAGTTACTCACCCTTATCATCAACACTGCTTTCCTGATGTCCCGGATGCCATCATACACCAGGCGGGAGGCATCGATAAACTCGTTCTCATCCATGGGCTGGGCGGGGTCTGAGCTGAGGGCTTCCACAGCGGCTTCCACTTGCTCAGTAAAACGTGGCATGACTGTGGAGAAGAGAGCCGATAACATCACCACCAGACCTCCTAAATCCCTCAGATGGAGAGAGGCAGAGTGTATGATGAAGAGCCTCTGCTTCTACCTATGTGAGAGGTATTTATGGTTCAAATAAATTAAATGCCATATTTTACAAAGACTTGAATCTACTTGTTTGTCTCTGGCCAGATTCTGCATCACAGGATTTAGATGGCTGAGAATTTGAATTGGGATTAACTAGAGGCCTTGCTAGAATGGGACCCTCCTTAATTTAGTGTGTTCACTAACTAGAGATATAACTCGGAAGTTCATCTTAAAATACTAAGTTCAGAGTGACTCCCATTACTACCCGTGAGACACAAGCAAGGGAAACGTGTTTGTGTGGCCTTACTGTGGCTGACCAATGACTCCTAAATCTGATGTACCTTCCAGAACTCTTGTCCTAAAACCAAACTGAGTCCCAGTATCCTACTTCCTAACCACAGGGCCATCTGTGTGTGAGGAGCACAGGTAAGGGAGGGAGCCCCACACCTGTGTTGGAGAGCAGCTTGGTTGCTTCCAGCACTTTCTCTGTGTAGACCCCTGGTTCATAGTTGTCCATCTCTGAGGTGACGACATGAATAACCCGGGCAGCCCGGCCTCGAATTGCACCAGCTGTGCGGTCCAGCCCATCCACATCTTTCTCTTGGAGAGCAATGACACATTTGTTCACGTCTTCCAAAATGTGATTCTCTGAGGAACAAACAAAAACAGCTGAATGAGGGAGGAGGCCTCCCACTAGAAGGGGACAATTTTAAGTTGGTATCTGTCATTCATCAAGGGCTAACTGTGTGCCAGCTACAGTGCCAAAAGCTTTACACATATCATTTCACTCAAGACACCAGATTACCCATGGGATCAACTCTTCTCTCAGAAACTCGACCTGTAATCACCTCCAAGAATAACCATCTTTATTCCAGGTTTAGAAGACAGAGGCAGAGATGCCCATCTTTCAGAATCCTTGATAACTTCTCTTTCCCTTAAACAATTTCACCGATTTTATATTCCAAAGTCTAAATTAGAAAAAAAGGTTCACTGTTCCCAGTCCCTTGCCCCTCACTCCAGGAGATGCCAATGGTATTCAGACAAACGACCAAGACATCAGGATAGCTCTAGAACATGAGAAGGGTCTGGAAGGCAGGCAAAAGCCTTATGGAGCTGGATTTGGAAGATCTACCAGAACTGTTTTCCCTCAAAGACAAAACTTGACCCGGGTACTAGGAACCCCAGAATGAGGAGTCCACTTTAACCTCATCTATAGCGAAGTGGGAGCAACCAAAATGTCCCGGAACAGAGTAATAAATTATGGGCACTGTGCAGCCATTGAAATGGATGAGGATCTGCAGGGGCTGACCCAGAATGGGAAAGGGAATGTTCTCACCACCAGGAACTGTGCAGTCCACCAGCAGACAGCCCTCATGACAGGGCTATCCACACCACATGGGGCCGGCGGGTGAGAGACACAAAGTCTCCAGGTCACTGTCTGGCTATTTCCTTCCTGCTAAGAAAGCAGCTTTCCTTAAGACACACAAGAAATCTGAGAAGCAGTGTCTGTTAAAGACATGCTCCCTTCCTTAAACCCAGACAGTACATGTCACGATAGGTGAAAGACTACTGACTCTGGTTTTTCTGAAAGAGTCAGGACAATTAGAGCAAATGTTAATCTGTTTAAGAAACTCATTTGGGGACTCCCCTGGTGGCTCGGTGGTAAAGAATCCACCTGCCAATGCAGGAGACACGGGATCAGTCCCTGATCTGGAGGATCCCACATGCCATGTAGCAACTAGGCCCATGTGCCACAACTACTGAGCCCACATGCCTCAGCTACTGAAGCCCGAGAGCCCGCACTCCGCGACAGAAGCCCCCGCTTTCCGCAACTAGAGAAAAGCAGGTGCCGCAATGAAGACCCAGCAGAGCTATACATAAATACAAGTATAAGTGATAAAAACAGAGAAACACAGCTGACCATTTCTTTGCCATCCTGGTTTTGTTTTTGACCTGTCATTATCTAGGACTGGTTCCTGATTTAATTCCCTTCTAAAAGTCATTACCCTTCCCTGATGGCCTCTGCTAACACAGTCATGTTACATAACACAATGTCTAGAAGTGTTATTGCAATAGCTTTACCTCCTAAGATACTTCAAACAAGCAAGAGGACCTGATGCTGTTTCCTCTTATCTCAAGGGGAGCCAGAGGTAAGTGGAAGTACTTGGCAGATCCAGCAAAGAACAGAGCCACCACAACGCCCTGCCTGTGGCCTCTGGATCCCCACCAGGCTCCAGGAACAGGGCCCTCCATTGTGTAGTTCCCTAGAGGGGGCACGCATGGCTTGCACCTACAGAACTAAACATACTCTCACCATGTGATACAGCAATCGCATTCCATGGTATTTATGCAGTGGAGCTGAAGACATAAGTCCACATAAAGACCTGCACACAGATGTCTATAGCAGCTTTACTCATATCTGCCCAACTAGGAAGCAATTGAGATGTTCTTCAGTAAGTGACCTGAAATACTGTGGTACATCCAGATGGTGAAATATTATTCAGCACTTTAAAAAAAATGTGCTATCACGGTATGAAAAGACATGAAGGAACCTCGGGAGTTGCCAGGTTTTGGAGCAGGGAAGAATGAATAGGTAAGGACAAAGGATTTTTAGGGCAATGAAAACACTCTGTACGATGCTATAATGATGGCTACATTTGTACACTACCAAGAGTGAACAGTGTCACTGTAGGTTCATCAGTTGTAATGAATGTGCTGCTGTGATGGGGGATGTAGATAAAGGAGGCTGTGCATGTGTAGAGGCAGAAAATAGAAAAATCTTTATACCTTCTTCTTAATTTGGCTTCCTCTCAAATTGCTCTAAAAGTCTTTTTCAAATTCTTTAAATCATCAATTAAAATAAATATCTTTCCAAGGAGCCAAAATATAGCAGTAAAAAAAAAGGGGGGGGGGGCGGGAAATGAATTACCACAAGACAGCTAACAAGACCATAATTCAGCATCTAACCCTTGCTCCTTGGAAGGAAAGCTATGACAAACCTAGACAGCATATTAAAAATCAGAGACATCATTTTGCCGACAAAGGTCTGTATAGTCAAAGCTATGGTTTTTCCAGTAGTCACATATGGATGTGAGAGTTGGACCAGAAAGAAGGCTGAGCACCAAAGAATTGAGGCTTTTGAACTGTGGTGCTGGAAAAGACTAAAGAGAGTCCCTTGGAATGCAAAGAGATCAGCAATCCTAAAGGAAATCAACCCTAACTATTCACTGGAAAGAAAAATGCTGAAGCTAAAGTCCCAATACTTTGACCACATGGTGCGAAGATCTGACTCACTGGAAAAGACCCTGATGCTGGGAAAGGCTGAAGGCAAAAGGAAAAGAAGTGAGCAGCAGAGGATGAGATGGTTAGACAGCATCACTGACCAAACAGACATGAATTTCAGCAAACATCAGGAGGCAGTGAAGGACAGGGAAGCTGCAGTCCATGGGGTCAAAAAGATTCAGACATGACTTAATGACTGAGAAACAACAAAAAATTAGGAGACTTGTTTGAGTTTATACCACTGCACTACTAAAAGATAAAATGTATTGAACTTTTCACATAAACCAATTTTAGGTCATCCTGTTCCAGCAACACAACAGACTCTACACATGGGCATCACCAGTCTGTCAATACTGAAATCAGATTGATTATGTTCCTTGCAGCCGAAGATGGAAACGTTCTACACAGTCAGCAAAAACAAGACCGGGAGCTGACTGCGGCTCAGATCATGAACTCCTTATTGCCAAGTTCAGACTTAAATTGAAGAACACAGGGAAAAACCACGAGGCCATTCAGGTATGACCTAAATCAAATCCCTTATGATTATACAATGGAAGTGACAAATAGATTCAAGGGATTACATCTGATAGAGTGCCAGAAGAACTATGGACAGAGGTTTATAACACTGTACAGGAGATGGTGATCAAAACCATCCCGAAGAAAAACAAATGCAAAAAGGCAAAATGGTTGTCTGAGGAGGCCTTACAAATAGCTGAGAGAAGAGAAGCAAAAGGCAAAGGAGAAAAGGAAAGGTATACCCATTCAAATGCAGAGTTCCAAAGAATAGCAAGGAGAGTTAAGAAAGCTTTCCTAAGGGAACAATGCAAAGAAACAGAGGAAAACAATAGAATGGGAAAGACTAGAGATCTCTTCAAGAAAATTAGAGATACCAAGGGAACATTTCATGCAAAGATGGGCCCAATAAAGGACAGAAATGGTATGGACCTAACAGAAGCAGAAGAGATTAAAAAGAATACACAGAAGAACAATACAAAAAAGATCTTAATGACCCACATAAGCACAATGGTGTGATCACTCACCTAGAGCCAGACATCTTGGAGTACAAAGTCAAGTGGGCCTTAGGAAGCATCATTACAAACAAAGCTAGTGGAGGTGATGGAATTCCAGTTGAGCTATTTCAAATCTTAAAAGATGATGCTGTGAAAGTGCTGCACTCAATATGCATGCAAATTTGGAAAACTCAGCAGTGACTGGAAAAGGTCAGTTTTCATTCCAATCCCAAAGAAAGGCAATGCCAAAGAATGGCAATGCCAAAGAATGTTCAAACCACCGCACAGTTGCACTCATCTCACACGCTAGGTAAAGTAATGCTCAAAATTCTCCAAGCCAGGTCTCAACAGTACGTGAACCAAGAACCTCCAGATGTATAAGCTGGATATACAAAAGGCAGAGGACCCAGAGATCAAATGGCCAACATCTGTTGGACTATAGAAAAAGCAAGAGAATTCCAGAAAAATATCTACTTCTGCTTTATTGACTATGCTAAAGCCTTTGACTGTGTGGATTACAACAAACCATGGAAAATTCTGAAAGAGATGGGAATATTAGACTACCTGACCTGCCTCCTGAGAAACCTGTATGCAGGTCAAGAAGCAACAGTCAGAACTGGACATGAAATAACAGACTGGTTCCAAATTGGGAAGGGAGTACATCAAGGCTGTATATTGTCACCCTGCTTACTTAACTTATATACAGAGTACATCATGTGAAATATTGGCTGGATGAAGCACAAATTGCAATCAAGATTGCTAGGAGGAATATCAGTAACTTTGGATATGCAGATGACACCACCCTTATGGCAGAAAGGGAAAAGGAACCAAAGAGCCTCTTGATGAAGGTGAAAGCAGAGAGTGAAAAAGCTGGCTTAAATTCAACATTCAAAAAACTAAGATCATGGCATCCGGTCCCATCACTTCACGGCAAATAGGAAACAATACAGCGAGAGCCTTTATTTCCTGGGCTCCAGAATCACTGCAGATGGTGACTGCAACATGGAATTAAAAGACGCTTGCTCCCTGGAAGAAAAGCTATGACTAACCTAGACAACATATTAAAAAGCAGACACATTACTTCACTGACAAAGGTCTGTATAGTCAATGCTATGGTTTTTCCAGTAGTCATGGACAGTATGAGAGTTGGACCATAAAGAAGGCTGAGTGCTAAAGAACTGATGTTTTTGACTGTGGTTTGGAGAAGACTCTTGAGAGTCCCTTGGACTTCGAAGAGATCAAACCAGTCAATTCTAAAGGAAATCAGTCCTGAATATTCACAGGAAGAACTGATGGTGAAGCAATAATACTTTGGCTGCCTGATGCGAAGGACTGACTCACTGAAAATGATGCAGATGCTGGCAAAGATTGAAGGCAGGTGGAGAAGGGGATGACAGAGGATGAGATGGTTGGATAGCATAATTGGCTCAATGAACATGAGTTCAATGGACATGAGTTTGAGCAAGGTCCAGGAGATCATCAAGGCCAGGAAAGCCTGGCGTGCTGCAGTCCATTGGTCACAAAGAGTCAGACATGACTGAACAAGAACAATGAACCCATCATAAGAATAAAGGGATTTAGAGCCCATGTTTAGATCAGAAACATCTTTTATATACTTATTATGTCAATATGTATGTAAATAATATCTACATATCCCTTAAACTAAGCAGACTGGTACTGAGCCTGCCTACCATACTAGGCCTTAGGCTAAAAATTGCTACTTTTACTGAATCTAACACAACAAATATCTGGAGAAGGGGAAGAGAAGGAATGAAAAAGAAACAATGTTGCTAATTAAACTATGAACCAAAGTTTTCTCATATCACTGATTTTCAAGACTCATCCCAGTTTTAGGATTGTTAATACTAGGGGTGGGAAAGCACCTTCTGGAATCACTAAAGAACACCATTCTTTTTCATTCATTAAACAAAGTGGCCCAAACTTCACCAAGGATTTATTAACCTTCATCTTGGCAAGTAGTTTTTAAAAATCAATTTATATTTTCTTGAATTTTTACAGGTTTTCTTCCAGATGAACCCAAACCAGGGAAGGGCCTGCCATTCTTTAGCCACCAAGGAAGGCTTCTATTTCAGGAAGCTGCTAAAGTAACATTTTCTACACTCACTGAGAAAGCTCCAGCCAGCTGAGGCCAATATGTACCCAGGACACAACCAACCTGTTCTCTACACTTGAACCCTAAGGGAGAAGTGAGTTCCCACTGGACATACATGCAAACATAGGAGGGTTGGAGGTACCCACACTAACTTAAGCCATAAGTTACTTTAATCTTTAACAGAATTTCTAAGGAAACTCCATTCCAAGTAGACACACCAATCTGGATCCCATTAAAAATTACTCTTGATGGTTCAATATAGTCTTTATCTGTAGATGCTTCAAACAGGGAAACACACACACAAACACGACACTCTTATCTCCAAGGGATCATATTATGGACATTAATATACCTGGTTTTCATTTGAAAATCTTTCTAGGACTGCCTCTGCAGATCTACCTCAGCCATGTCAATGGCTGTGCTGTACCCTACTGAACAGACGGAGAGGCCATCATTTGCTTATCCAGTCTTCTCTTAAGCGTTTTGGTTGAAGTGAACATCCTTGCACAGGTTACTTTGGCAAACATCTGTGTACCCATCTCTCGGGAAAATTTCTAGCAATGGGATTACTAAGTCAAAAGGCATATGTGTATAAAGTAGATGTATGATGCCTAATTGCCCTCTGGGAATCAAGCCAACTGGTATTCTCCAAAAAGCCTGCATGAACTTACACTCGGTCCACAATGTCTAACAGGCCCATCCTGCCCTCCCCTTGCTCTGGATATCTTTATCAGTGCAGCCTTATGCATACACAAGAGATGATAATATTAATGATCTATATAGAGAATGTACTCCAGTATTATGAAAAGAGCCTGAGTGCTTGACATTTCCAATTTTTTTTAAAAATCACAATTACTGTGGAAACCAGGCACAGACGTATTTAGTGACTTGTTCAATCTAGACTGCATGGGAGTCAGAGATCAAATATCACCACTTCCTTACTGTATTCTTCAGTCCTGGAGTTTTGCGGTTAAACAAACAAAAAAAAAAAAACTAGGTACAAAAATCCTTTTATTTAGACCACTCAGACCAAATTATTTTGGCATAGTGACAATGAAGAAGAGTACAAATTACTACTCTTATTTGTTGCCCCAAAGTATCTAATGCATTATATTGTTTCCAAAAGCACTTAGTTAAGAAAAAACAATAAACGCAATTATAACCACTTTAACCTACCATTTGCAACCCAGAAAAAAGAAAAGAAGAAGGGAGGGGTTAGGGTGCGGGAATCAAAACTTCCACATGAAAGCAGAGTAAACGAATGAGAAAGTAAATTGCATGTCCACGGAAAACATTTATCAAATACAATTCAAATGAAATTCAAATAGTCTTTATCGCTTTGATAAATTTCAAACCACTTGTCCTTAAGGAATCAGTCCATATAAATATATTCATGGTTTAGTGAATGTTGTGTAGCATCCTAAATCACCTCCAGTATTTACAAGGCAACATTCTGAGTAGAATAGCTTCGGGAAAACGAGTGCCCCTCCCTCTTCCCTGGAAGTGGCTTGCATGTCCCTCTGTATTTTTAAGTGCCACTGGCTCACATGTGATACACAGTGACTCAAGTTCCCCGAGCCCTGCAGCCTCATGAAACACTGGCATCAGGGTCTTGGTGGCTTTACCAAGTTATGCACAATATGACCATTATTTTTTAAGCTGGAAATTTGGGATATAACTTATAATAAGCACAAGGGAACTTCTGAAACCAATGGGACAGAATATGCAGAAATAATGGAGCTAAAACAGCAGAGGGTCCTTTCAGTCCTATCCCCTAAGTAACTTACCCTTGGAAGGGCTCTCATGAGTAGATAGGGCTACAGCAAACGCACAGGCCCCATGGATTCCAAGAGGGACTGATGGAAAACTCATTACTGGAAATATTCCTCCAAACCTATCCCACTGCCAAAGGGCCACAAAACCCCAGGACAGGGGAAAACACCAAGACTCCAAGGAGTCAAGCTGCATTCTTACTTTTCATTAGGTAAAATTTCATGAAGTGCACCAACCTTAAGCCACAGCCTGTGCTGGGCCCAGCAGCCCCTTACTCAGAAACATGCCCACTTCGCTGAGCACAACTCAGAGCACGACTGTGGCTCTGGGCGATGCCAAATGGCAGAGAGGGCAGACCTTGGCTTCTGCTCGAAAGACTGCTGAAAAGCACATGGCTTCTACAGACGACACCTGCTGCCCAACCTGGGGGGACGCCTCTCAAGAGGCTGTGAGCTGGGGACCACTGGGTGCCTGTCCACTAGAAAATGGGATTCCTCTCAGTCTGCTGGGTGAGATGGGGAGATAGCTCTAATCTGCCACATAAATAGTGCTAAAGCTGCCATGGATGAGGTTAGTGCCTAAGGGTATAAAGGAATCTAAATGCCAAAACTTAACTGATCAATCCAGTAACACTCTACATAGGCATCTGCCTGCTTCCTTTCATCCCAAGCCCCTGAAAAGCACACCATGACAACCAGAGGAATTTTGAGTTAACAGCCTTGTCCTGTTAATTAATTAATTACCTGACACTAAGCAAGCCTATGACAAAACCTTAGAGAAACACACTAATGAGGTTCTCTGAAATACAGATGCTCTGAAAGCACCACCACCTCCTGACTGAGACAACTGTTCTGTGTGTTTATTTGCTAAATGGAAACTGTCTAAACTTCCTTTCCATCAAGTCAACCCTTCTATTTTCCCATATTTGCATAAAAATTGAACATACTCACCAGACAAGAGTTATCTGTTAGAAAATCTGATTTCTCTTTACTGTTCTTCTGTTTTATGTCATATACCCTAAAGATATTGCCTGGATCCCACTAAATGCCACTGCAAAATCCCTTTTGTTCTCTGATCTGAAGAATGCTGCATGAGGGACATCTGATTCTATTACATTTTATTTTGCTATAAGAGGACTAGAAATCCCTTGAGACCAAGCCTTATTTGGTAAGTAAGTTTAAGAATGTAATATCTATCTCCGGAGGGGGGCTTTGCATTTAGATTTCAGAATTTGTTGTTTGCTTAAAGTGTGCTGTGAAGGTGGAATGTTTTTCTCTAAACCTATGAAAAAGAATAATTCAGTATTTCGTTGGGAAAAACAACAGAAGGCCAAGATTTCCCAAAAAAGCAATTGCTGCATTTTTGGCACCTGCAAAAATGTGCTTGCAAATAGGTTTTTTGTTTTAAAGCACCAGCACCTGCAATTTGGCAATCCTGCAGCAGCATGGTTCACCCCCTTGTTTTGCAGTTTACAGACTCCCTGCTCCCCACTCTCTCAAGTAGAGCCAATGCTCCAGTCCCAAGGAGAGCGAGCAGAGACAGGGGAACATTGGTATGCAGAACACACTGTTACCTTATATAGGTCACTGCTGGAGGACTGTGCTGTGCATGTACTTAAGCACCACTTCTGTTTCAAGCCCCATTGCCACTCACATCTCCCACGTTCCAGACTGTGGTTCCCTGGGGTGACAGGTAGTTTCAGTCCTACAAGGACCAGCCGCTGACTGCCCACAGCCACTGGCCTCGGGAAGCCTGGCACCTCCAGAGAGCAAGCAGCGCGGCCAAGGGCAGCAGAGGCCTGTTAAATGGAGAATGCATTTATACTTGCTCAACCCTAAGGAGATGGATTGAAATTTATCTCTGTGTGATAAACAGGGAATTGCAGTTGACAGACATTTTCTATATGAATGCAATTTATTATGTCATTACCAGTTTATGTTTATATAATGAAATCAACTGTTTTTGTGAGGTGAATTACCCAGATTTATTTTTTGCAAGTTCATAATTAAATGGTACTTAAATATTTCCTCTCTGTTTTCTATCTGTGCATCATGCAGACAGAGTCTTTCAAAAGTAGGCAGTTCAACTATGATCATTTCTGAGGGAGAGAGAGATGCTTTCTAAGGGGAACAATTTTTACAAAAGAAACCGAAGCTGATGATGCTGGGAATCCCGTCTCCTAAGTATCACAGGCTTGTAACAAACAACCACAGTCCAGACGCAGGTCAGTGTTTTTTCTACACACAACAGCAGCAAAAGGGGTGGATGCTTATGGAGTTGTACAGGTCACAGCTGCAAAATCTTACCCCATACAAACAGAGAACACTTCCTCCAGGAAGTTTCCTGATTCACGCCTCTGAAATTGAGACCAGTCCCACCACACGCAGAACAACTCCAACCCTATGTCCCACTGCTTAGAGTCACTGGTAGCTGTTTTCTTTAATTAAAATGAAAACCAGCACAATATTATTGCTAGAATAATTTTTTTTTTTTTTGCTAGAATAATTTACCTGCCCAGACTAGGGGATGTTTTGATTGTCCATTATTGTAATATAGGTGAAAATAATTATGCACATCCTCACATACTTCTCTGGGGAATCAGCTCATTACCTGAGACAGCCAAGAAGTCATCAATGGAAGTAATGTCATCGACAGCATCTGTGAGAACTCGGACTTGTTTTTCCCACTGTTCTTTAAAAAGATCCATGTTCTCTTGGGCCAGTTTACTCTGTGGTTTTGCTGCCAAAGCCAATGCAGCATTGATAACCTGCAAAGACATTAAAGTTCATTGTATACTCTTTCAGAGTCAGGAAAATAAAATAAGCCAGACACTTTGGTTGGTGGAGTGGCTATGGCTTTGTCTCCTGTGCGTTTCATGAGGACACATGATACCACATGCTCCACTTAAACAGTTACAAAGATGAAACAGAGACATATTAAACAAAAGGCTTTACATATGTATGGAGAAGCAATTCATCAGAAATACAGTACTGGAAATACTGGAAGTATGGATGGTAACAAACACAAATTATCTCTAATCTCCCCATTCTGTGACAGCAACTCTTCACAATTTCTGACATTTATATTCCAGGCTTTTTTTCCTCCTCACATACACATGTACATGTGCCAAGTCAAAAAATTCACAATTAGAATTATATGCTAATAAAACTGACTATCCTGTTTCTTGTAAATACTTCTCCATATCATTAAATGAACGTTAAAACATTAACTGTTTATTATTTGATCTTATAGATGCACATCACTACTCCGACTGTAGGATGCCCAGGTTTGTTTCAGTCACCCATTATTCTTAATCTTGTGATGAACTTTAGCATTTTAGGCTCTTGGAATGTTCTCAAACTATGTATGTGAAAAATGTTCTTCTGAGGCATACTGTACTTGACATACAACTTCAAACAAAGTATAATATTTATTAAGTTTAAAAGTTATTTCTTCTAAAATATTGTAAGTCATTTCTTTAAAAAAAAAACACACAAAAAACGGCTTTACTGAGATATAATTTATATACCAAACAATTCACCTATTTAAACTGTAATATGCAAAGATTTTTGGTATATTCAGTTTTGTAACCATTACCACAATCATTTTTAGAACACTTCTATCACTCCAAGAAACCCCATATCCACTAGCAGTCCCTCCTTATTTCCCCTAATCCTATCTTCCAGCAACCACTAACTCTGTGATTTTTTTTGAATTTATCTATTTTGGTAAATTTTTATGAATTACCTATTCTGGACTTCTCCTATAAATGGAGTCATATTAATATGTGCATTTTTGGAACCAGCTTCTTTCACTTAACATGTTTCTAAGGTTCATACACACTATAAAGTGTATCAGTACTTTGCCCTTTCTATTGACAAATAATATGCCATTATATGAATTTACCACATTTTCTTTATTCAATTATCAGCTGATAGACATCTGAATTCCACTATTTGGTCATTATGAATAATGCTATGAATATTTACATATGTGTTTATTTCCACTGTTCTTTTATATATAACTAGGAATAGAATTGTGGGGTTATATGGTTAACTTTATGAGGAACTGCCTATCTTCCAAAGCAGTTGAACCATTTTACATTTCCACCAGCATATGTGAGAGTTCCAATTTCCTCATATCTTCAACACTTGTTTTCCCTTTCTCCTTCTCCCTATTCCATTTTTTAAATAACAGCATCCCAGTGGGTGTGAAGTGATATCTCACTGTGGTTTTGATCTCCATTTCCCTGATGGTTCATGATATTGTCTCTTAACGTACTTATTGACCCCTAGTGTGTATTCTTTGGAGAAATACCTTTCAGATCCTTTGATATATTGACTGAATGAATGAATAGTGAAAGTAGTTTGAAAAAGAGCTGAGAAAATCACTAGGAAGATCTCTAGGTACAAGTGCTTATGGGTTATTGGAAATAAATGTGTTCATAGTAATGCAACTTTGAAGGTAAGCAAGGACAGGGAAAGCGGGTGGTGCTGGAGTTGAGATCTATGACAGGACAGTAGTTACCATAGAGTCACTTGGGCATCGTGCCAGAGGGCAGGAGTTCGGGATTATGTTTTTTGGTGCTACAGAAACCACATGCGTTCAGGTCATGTGTGTAATTCCCAATATATTAGAGGGGGATCCAAGAGTGAGGTTATCAAATTACCCCTCAAAGACTGCAGTAAAAAAACTAAAGAATCAGACCCACCTGACTGGTACAACTAATTCCTCTTCCCTCCCAGCTAACTGGAAGGGATGGATTATTGAAACTATCAATTATAGACTGTAGGTTTTGAGGACTAGGACCAGTTACTATTAACAGCCCACTACTTTCAAAAGTGAATGGGTTTGGACAATAAATTATTTGTCAGAAATACCCTAGCTTTCCCATGTGTTATACCATGGTCTCCCCAATTTTCATGATTTCCAGGCTTGTTCTTTGACCTCTTTTCCTTCTTCCCTTTGTTTCCCACTGGGTGATTCAAGATTATGGACTAATCTTCATTAGTTAACTCATTAATTCACTAATGTTATCAGTGAATCAGAGTGGAGCAAGACCTTGTAAGAATACCTGGCTGAAGAAAATGTTTCTTAAGAGGGCCAAGTAAACAGCGGCAGGGAATTAATTATATGTTTTAAATACTAAGATAATTTTCCCTTACAAAGAGAAAATTGCTCTCTTTGTTCTGTAATCTTTAACAGTATAATGGAGGAAAAGCATCTTATCTAAGGTGAACTTTCTTGTTTTGATTACAAAACTGTGGGACACAATAAATTAAATACTATTTTCTGATGTATTGGGACTAGAAAGATACTTAAAATAATACCGTGAATAATCATCCAACATGACACTTAGTAGGGAAAACTCTAGAATCATTTACTTTAAAAATCTAGATGTTATTGATCAGAATACCAATTGTCATCATTAGTTAATTAATAATGGTCTTTCTAGCTAATGAAATAAAGTGGGAAATGGAAATAAGAAAAGGCTGTTTAGAAAGTAGACAATAAAATTACTTTTCAATGTAGAATATCTTTGTTTGTCTAGAAAACTGAAGTAAGTCAACTATAAAACCTCTTAGAATTAATAAAAGTTCATTAAAGTGAAACGTGAAAGTGAAGTCGCTGAGTCGTGTCTGACTCTTAGTGACCTCATGGACTGCAGCCTACAAGGCTCCTCTGTCCATGGGACTTTCCAAGCAAGAGTACTGGAGTGGGGTGCCATTAAAGTAGCTAGAGACAATGTAAATATATAAAAATGAGAAACATTTCTATATACCAGAAAACAGGACATAAAATGAAGGGAGTATAAGCTCTTCATGAAAACAATTAATAGGAAATACGTGGAATTAAATCTGTAAAGAAACCTAAAGGACCAAGATATCAAAAGTGACTTTTTCTGAGTACATTATAAAAAAAAAAAAAACTTGAATAAGTAGAAACACAGTCCGTGTTTAGGAGTGGGGAGACTGACCTATTTATTCACAAATTAATCTGGAATAGTTAATGGCTGAAAGCAGCAAATATATACATGGGCTAGAGATCAAGAGTAATGAAGAGAGTTTAAATGTAATACAAAGCTAAAGTAATTGAAAAGAATAATCTAAAAACACACCCTATCATAAAGCAGAAGTCAATATATGGCAAAAGAGACATCCCAAATGAGTGATGTGGGAATGGTCCATTTTTACATTTGATGGGCTATTTGGAAAAAATAGTCAAAGTCTGAACCTCATACTTATATTTATGTGCAAAATAAGATCATTCCCAAATGGATAATGAGTTAAATTAAAAACGATATGGCTAAAAGAATGTGTTTAATTATGCACTTACTGAACAAATAAATATTTCTTGTTTTAGAATGGTTAAGGTTCCATGCTTCCACTGCAGAGGGCACGGATTTGATCCCTGGTCAGGGAACTAAGATCCCACATGCTGTGTACCAACCCTGGCCCCACCAAAAAAAAGAAAATTCTCTGCTTACATTTGTGTTTAAGTATACATGACAAATGAAGTATATAATGTCTGACAAATCAGTAAGGAGAACACTAAAATACTGGTAGAAAATGGAGGTAAGACACGAACAGCCTACCTAAAGTGACCTATAAATGATTAAGAAACAACTAGAGGGAAATATTTACTCTCACTTCTAAATTAATGTGAGTCACTATCCTTGCTCTTTAAATTTGCAAAGAGCCACAAACTAGGCACCACCACCATATATCAATGGCAACTTTTTAAATGCTAAGGCTAAGACCTCGAGTACAACACTGAACAGCACATTCCTGTCTGGTTCTGATCCTAGGGGAAGAACTCAAGCGCTTCATCACTGAGTACGATGCTATCATGCTAAGGAAATTTTCTTCTATTCCTAGTTTACAGAGTGTCTTTAATCAGGTCTGGATGTTAGATTCTGTCAAATACTTTTCCTGTTTCATTCCCACCATTCTGGCTACTTCTGTGTCTCTTTTGCTGTCATCTTCTTCCACTAATGCTTGAGTTCCAAGGCTTGATCCTATGCTGTTCTACACTTCTCCCACCTGTGAGAATTTCTAGTTTCATGATTTTACATACCACCCATGTGCCAACTACTCCCACATCTCCATCCCAGACCACTCATTCTAGCTCCCAACTCATTTCCTAACTACATACCCAACAGCTCTACTCAGATGTCTCAGGTATTTCAAAATAAACATTTCCAAAATAAAATTCATGATTTCCTGCTCCCAATCATGTTGAATGCATCTCACTTTAAAATATCTATCACTCAACTTCAAGAGGACTCACAGTGTTGGGGACAGCAAGAAAACTAGATTTCCTTAGTCCAATCAGTATCTTCCTCTCCTCAAGTCTGGACTCTAAAAGAGTAATTATTCCGTATCTTCTCCTCAAACCTGTCACATTTCTGAGAGCATCATCACTCTCAGCTTACAGCTCTGCTTCCTATTTAAATGAAAAGATGAATACAAGCAAAAGAGAATATATGCAAATCTTATCACTGCATCTACCCATTTACTTCCATTTATGCCACATGCTCTGTCTTACCTCTTTTTAACTGTGGATGTTCCTATCTATGCTCCTATCTCAGAACAGTCTTGCCAGTTATCCACAGGATCTCATTTCCTCTCCTCTACTGTAGGACAATATCCAAGTAATTCTCTCCGCTCTAGTCTTTATTATCGGTATTTCCCTTCTACTGGATTATTTCCATCAACTGAACATTAAAAAAAGCTCCCAACTAAAAATAAAAAGCAAAAGTCACTCTCAACCCTGTGTATGTACTACATGCTACCACCCCATGTCTCCATAATCCTTACATTTAATTTGAAAGAGCTATCAACTTGCTATATTCAATTCATCTCTTTTCTCTTGAATCCACTTTACTGGATCTCCTAAATTCTACCTAAACATCTTTGTCCAAGATAATCTGTGAATATGTTGCTCAATCCAAGGATCAATTTTCTGGTCACATTCTATAACCATCTGACATGAATAATGACTCTTTCCTAGGAACATTTTCCCCACTTATCTTCCCAGATAGAGTGAGCTTCTGGTGCTCTTCTGGTTAATAATACTTCCTCAATCTCCTTTGCTGGATGCTGCTCACCTCCCCAAACTCTAAATATCAGGGAACCCCAGTTCTATTTCCCAGACCTTTTAATTCTGGGATTATACATTCCACTGGTGAACTTATCAAGGCTCATGACTTTAAGCACCACGTATGTGTTAAAGAATCCCACATTTATATATTTTGTCCAGACCTCTTCCCTAAACTTGACTTTATTGCTTGCATGTCTAAGAGGCACCACAAAATTATCATAAATGATAGCTCCATCCTTCTGGTTACTTAGGATCAAAACCTGGAACTTTTCCTGACTCTTCTCTTCCCCTTCACTTCACTAATCCTTCAGTAAATTCCACCTTCAAAATATATTTGGACTCTATAACCAGTGCTTACCACTTCCACTGTACTCTTGCCTCTGTTTCAGTCTCCTATGCTGCTGTGACATATTATCACAAAACTAGTTGCACTTAAAACAACACAAACGTGTAATCTTACAGCTCTGAAGAGCAGAAGTCTAAAGTGGGTCTTACAGAGCTAAAATCAAAGTGTTAGCAGAATGTTCATTCCAGAGGCTCTAGGGGAGGAGAATCCAGTCCTTGTCTTTCCCAGTTTTTAGAGGTTACCCACATGCCTTGGCTTGTGGCCACTTCACTCCAACTCCTGCTTCCATGATCACATCTTCTTCTCTGATGTCAACACTGCTGCTTTCCTCATATAAGGACCCTTGCGATTATATTAGGGACCTACTGGATAATCTAGGTTAATTTAACCATTTTAAGATCCTTAGTTTATTTACCTCTGCCAAGTCCCTTCTGCCATACAAGGCAATATATTTACAGGTTTTAGTAATTAGGATATTGGGCGTGGGGACAGCACATTATTCTGCTTACCATAGCTTCCTAGGGTGTCTCTCTATCCTTCCTCACCGAAGTCAGAGAGACCTTGGTAAAATCAAAGTTAGATCATGTCAATTCTCTACTCAAAACCCATCAATGGCTTCCCATGTGACTCAAAGTAAAACATCAAATGCTTTACCACGGCCCTAACCCTAACCCTAACCCGATAAAAGGCTCTATACCATGCTCACTCCTGTTGGATATTTCACCCTTCTTCCTCAGTTCAGTTCAGTCGTTCAGTCATGTCTGACTTTTTGTGACCCCATGAACTGCAGCGCACCAGGTCTCCCTGTCCATCACCAACTCTCAAAGTTCACCCAAACCCATGTCCATTGAGTTACTGATGCCATCCAACCATCTTATCCTCCGTCGTCCCCTTCTCCTCCTGCCCTCAATCTTTCCCAGCATCAGGGTCTTTTCAAATGAGTCAGCTCTTCGCATCAGGTGGCCAAAGTATTGGAGTTTCAGCTTCAACATCAGTCCTTCCAATGAACACCCAGGACTGATCTCCTTTACGATGGACTGATTGGATCTCCTTGCAGTCCAAGGGACTCTCAAGAGTCTTCTCCAACACCACAGTTCAAAAGCATCAATTCTTCGGCACTCAGTTTTCTTTATAGTCCAACTCTCACATCCATACATGACCAATGGAAAAACCATAGCCTTGACCAGACGGACCTTTGATGACAAAGTAATGTCTCTGCTTTTTAATATGCTGTCTAGGTTGGTCATAACTTTCCTTCCAAGGAGTAAGTGTCTTTTAATTTCATGGCTGCAGTCACCATCTGCAGTGATTTTGGAGCCCCCCAAAAATAAAGTCTGACACTGCTTCCACTGCTTCCCCATATCTATTTGCCATGAAGTGATGGGACTGGATGCTATGATCTTAGTTTTCTGAATGTTGAGCTTTAAGCCAACTTTTTCACTCTCTTCTTTCTCTTTCATCAAGGGGCTCTTTAGTTCTTCGCTTTCTGTCATAGAGTGGTGTCATCTGCATATCTGAGGTTATTGATATTTCTCCCGGCAATCTTGATTCCAGCTTGTGCTTCCTCCAGCCCAGCGTTTCTCATGACGTACTCTGCATTTAAGTTAAATAAGCAGGGTGACAATATACAGCCTTGACGTACTCCTTTTCTTAATTGGAACCAGTCTGTTTGTTTCACGTCCAGTTCTAACTGTTGCTTCCTGACCTGCATACAGGTTTCTGAAAAGGCAGGTCAGGTAGTCTGGTATTCCCATCTCTTGAAGAATTTTCCACAGTTTATTGTGATCCACACAGTCAAAGGCTTTCACATAGTCAATAAAGCAGAAATAGATGTTTTTCTGGAACTCTTCTTGCTTTTTTGATGATCCGGCGGATATTGGCAATTTGACCTCTGGTTCCTCTGCCTTTTCTAAAACCGGTTTGAACATCTGGAAGTTCACAGTTCACGTATTGCTAAAGCCTGGCTTGCAGAATTTTAAGCATCACTTTACTAGCGTGTGAGATGAATGCAATTGTGCGGTAGTCTGGGCATTCTTTGGCACTGCCTTTCTTTGGGATTGGAATGAAAACTGACCTTTTCCAGTCCTGGGGCCACTGCTGAGTTTTCCAAATTTGCTGGCATATTGAGTGTAGCACTTTCACAGCATCATCTTTCAGGATTTGAAATAGCTCAACTGGAATCCCATCACCTCCACTAGCTTTGTTCATAGTGATGCTTTCTAAGGCCCACTTGACTTTGCATTCTAGGATGTCTGGCTCTAGGTGAGTAATCACACCATTGTGATTATCTGGGTCTTGAAGATCTTTTTAGTACAGTTTTGTGTATTCTTGCCACTCTTCTTAGTATTTTCTGCTTCTGTTAGGTCCCTACCATTTCTATCCTTTATTGGGCCCATCTTTGCATGAAATGTTCCCTTGGTATCTCTAGTTTTCTTGAAGAGATCTCTAGTCTTTCCCATTCTATTGTTTTCCTATATTTCTTTGCATTGATCGCTGAGGAAGGGTGCAGCAAACACCGTCTTCCAACAACACAAGAGAAGACTCTACACATGGACATCACCAGATGGTCGACACTGAAATCAGATTGATTATGTTCTTTGCAGCCAAAGATAGAGAAGCTCTATACAGTCAGCAAAAACAAGACCAGGAGCTGACTGTGGCTCAGATCATGAACTCCTTATTGCCAAATTTAGACTGAAACTGAAGAAAGTGGAGAAAACCACTAGACCATTCAGGTATGACCTAAATCAAATCCCTTCTTCCTCAAAGTCTCTATATTTGCTGTTCCCTCTTCCTGGACTGCTCTCCCCTTAGACACAGTCCCTGGCTTGTTCTATCATCTCCTTTCTGGTCTTTGCTTCTACATCACTCTCTCAGTGAGGTCTTCCTTGACCATCCCAATAATGCGATTTAACATATACACCAACATTGTGTATGTATGTCTATGCTCAGTCCTGTCCGATTCTCTGCGACTCCATGGACTGTAGCTCCTGCCAGGTTTCTCTGTCCATGAGATTTCCCAAGCAAGAATACTGGAGCAGGTTGTCATTTCCTACTCCAGGGGATCTTCTCCACCCTGGGACTGAACCCAATCCTTGCGTCTCCTGCACTGGCAGACAGATTCTTTACCACTGAGCAATCTGAGAAGCTGCACACCAACGTTATATGTTACATTAGAAGAGAAGGTGTCAAAGCAATGATTTAAATGCTTCTAACTTAAGAAACTAGAAAAAGGGGAAAATAAACCCAAAGCAAGTTGAAGGGAAAAAAACAGAGTAGCAATTGATAAAATATAAATTACCAAAAGTCAGTCAAGAATAAACAGCTAACTGTTTAAACAAATAATCTGAATATTATACCTATTAAAGAAATAATTTCTTATTGCTTAAATAATAATTTAAACAATTTAGTTGAAAATCTTCCCATATAGAAAATTCCAGGCCAGGCAGCTTCATTGATAAATTCTCCCCAAACATTTAAATAACTAATACCAATTATATAGACTTATCAAGAAAATGAGAGAGGGAAACCTCTTACAGTATGGAAATCAGACAAAACAAAACAACAGGCCAGTATCAATATACAAGGAGACTAGAGTGTTTCTGGGGCCCTGTTACCTGCAGACATCCATGGGAGGGGGTTAAGGGAGGAAAGAGACACAGAAAATGCTGTGAGAAAACTTTTTAGTCAGAGGCATGTCCTTTGAGCTCTTCTGTGCAATTACTGTGTAAAAATGTTAAGAGAAAATCAGAAGTAGAAAGGTGAGATAATAACACATGAATGAGAGCTTGATGCCACAGGCTTCCCTGGCTGGTATGCTTCAGCTCATTTAAGAGCTGTATATTTTCTCATTAACTATACAGACCAGGCCTATCTGAGTTTATGCTTATTTGATAGGGACTGAACAACAACAAATGCTTATCAAGCCTGTTAGCTACAAAAATGATCAGAATTCCCACAGCACAATGGGAAAAGCAATAATATGAAAGATAAATCTAAGGAGGCTGAAGAAAAAAATGTAAGAACATTTCTTCTTTCTCAATTCAGTTAGCGAGAAAGCCACTCCTCCCCGCCCCAAAAAAGGACAAAAAAATGTAGATAAAGCAGCAGCTTCAAAGACTTGATTCACCCTTGCTTAAATTTCTAAGAAAGGCCATGCATTAAACCCAGCCATATGAAATATTAAACTGCCAAATTTGTATTAACTTAAATGTACAATGCTCATTCTTCCATAATGAACTAAGAAAAATAAAATATTAAGTGAGATCATCTCCAAAATGCCCTTCTCTGATTTTAAAGACTCAATTGTCAGAAACCTGCTGTTGGCAGGGTTTTTCCACTTTGTTTTGACCAGCACTGGATGAACTGAAAAATGAAAATCTGTTAAGCAGCTACCAAGAAATAAGACTTGAGCCACAACCATGAGTGAGATGATATGGAGAATCAGGTCCTTTTCCAAAACATTTTGATTTTTTTTTTACCTGATAAGGGCATGTGAGACTGGTGCTATCTGCTTAGATGGAGTTAGGTCCCTGTTCTGGAAAACAGAGTGAGATACTGCAGACACAAAGCAGAAGGCAATGCAGAGAGTGCTGACCTAGTTTCTTCCCTACTCATGACAACAGTAAATCACCAAAAAATGTGGGTGCTTTTCTCCCCCAAGCAACAAAATAAATCCACCTTCAGGTTACTTCGTCTGAACTCAGCTTTAATACCACAAACATTTCGAGTTAAAATCACTTAACTCCTAAAATGTTAGTACTTTAGAACAGAATTTCCCATTTGCAAAAGTTAATCTATTAGATGAATGGAAAGATGGGGAAGAAAACTGCTCTGCAGGTTCCATCTGTCATCTCTCCCCTCCAGAAAGGAACAATAAGGTCTAGGAGCCAACTCCACACTATAGGTGTGGTCACAGAAAAGCCCCCAAAAGAGGGGCCAGGGCTGCCTGAATGCAGCAGTATGTGTATGAAACATAAAGAGAGACTGGAAAAACCCAACACATATTCTATATGGTGGACGGATGCTGACAGTAGCCTCAAAGAAACATACACTTTAATACTGTCTACATGCTACAGCATATTAAACACCATGTTAAACTACTGGTGAATTAACTAACTAGTTTATTCAAGTTGATTAGCTTGCCTAGGGTTTATCAAACAAGCCAGTGATGCCTGACATCACTTGCCCATACCAGGCTGCAGAGTGGGACAGCCATTAGCCACCTTAAAGGAGAGGTCCTTCGAGTACGAAGGCCCAGGGTAGGTGAGATGCAGCGCTCAGAAATTTGTTTTACCCTCCTCAAAGAATTTCAGAATTTTAGTTACCAACCCTTTAAAATTGGAACTTAACAAAAAGTCTGAATTGCGGACTTCTCTTTACAAATAAAGAAAGAATCCAGCGACAATGGGCTGGAATGGAGTCAGTTACCTCATTCAGAAATGGCGCCTGCTATCCAGATTGTCATTATCGTGCCTGCAATGTCTGCTGTATTTGCTGTCATTGAACCTGCCCAGCCCTGTTTGCAAGCCAGGGTAGGAAGGAGCCTGGGAGAGAATCTGGGAGAATAATCACACCAAGTAACACCTTTTTATCGAGGACATACACCTAATGGCAACTAATGGTACTCCAGTACTCTTGCCTAAAAAATTCCACAGACGGAGGAGCCTGGTAGGCTACACTCCATGGGGTCGCAAAGAGTCGGACACAACTGAGTGAATTCACTTTCTTTTCTTTCTATACCCAATCAGGCATCATCTGGGTATTGTCCTGAGGTCTGTTGTAGTAGGAGAAATAAACTACAAAAGAAAGGGAGAAAAGATGCTTTCTGATGCAATCTAAAGCCTGGGCAACAAGTCCCAGCCAAACGTGACTTATGTACTCCATCACTCTTATTAGAATCTACTAGACTCTCTTTTTCGAGGCTTTAAGATCATTTATATAAATACTCTTAGTAGGTGTGATCAGCGTATGTTACCATCTGTTTCAGCCGACATGTGAAAGCATTGTCGCTTTTCAAGCATTTAAAAATCAAATGGAGAACCAAAGGCATTAAAAATAAAGCACTGATAGGATAATATGGCAAGCCTGAGAAAAGAATGCCAAGTCTGTAAAATCTGCTCTAAATTTATTTCATACAACTTGATCATCCATGAACTTTCCGGAAGTGATTAAATTCACTATGCTTATTATCTGTACAGCTACTGACTGGCCAAACAGACTTAATGACTAGATTAAAGCTGAGGAAACGTTGATCAGATCATGTGGATCCACAGGTGACCGAACACACTAACACCCAGAGGAAGCAACTTTCATTTGCAAACTAACCCACATGGTTGAGAATGAGAACAAATGCCCTAATTAACCTGCATACCAGTCAGAATCCCAGATTAATCACCAGTCTTTACTTATTTTGGTCAGGAATCATGCATAGGAAAGAGCCAAAGTAATGATTACAGCGTATCTTAAAGCTGGTGGCAAACATAACACACAAACTTCATTGCTGTGATCTCTTATACTCTAGTTCCCTTGGTTTATTCCTCTTTATTTGTGGTCAATGTCATCTGGCAGGACATTTAGAAAGAGGTTTAATGTAAATCTTCAGAGTATGCCCATGACCATTCTCTGCCTGAGAAACTGGAGAGGCAACCTCTTCCACCAAAACAGCACCGACACTACTCAGAAACCCCTGTGAGAGGCATAGAGTATCAAGCCACACAAACAGAATCAGCACACCTCACGGGAGGGAGCAGCTCATCTAATATTTAACAAAACAAGCATTCTTCTGCGTGCTTCAGAGTCCTTCTAAAGCCCCAGATGCTTAACCTAGCCTCATCACCAGCCTTACAATATGCCATTAGAAATGGAGAAAAGTTCTCAAGTTTTACCAGTAGTTGGCCGAAATTGTTATTAGTATCTGTATCATAAGGGTACTTCAGAACACAGCAGATTAAGGGTTCCAGTTCTTGAATCTCACACCCTCTAACAAGATCCAAACACTAGGCATAAAAATGGAGTGTGGGTGGGCAGCAGTTACCTTTTCAGGCTCATGGGGTAACAATCCTGATGCCAGGACTACCACATGTTGCAGGTGGCCGTCCCTTAGAAAGGCCCTTAGGAATGGCCACTGCCTGCCCTCCGTTTGCCAGCAGTGAAAAGGGCTATACATTTTAAATGAAGGGTTAGGAGACAGTAACACATGACGCCTTAAGGAAATATCACTGGAAGTTAAACATACATTTCTCTACATGGACTGTGATCAGTATTTTGTCCTCAAGGCTTCTATCTAAGATCCTAAAAATGAAACATAAAATAAAATTCATTTCCACTTTAATAACCCTAATCCAATTTGGTGATAGCTTAAACACTGCTGGTTGTACGTTACCTGAGGACAGAGGGCTTCTAGCTGGCTTGCAGACATTCGAACAAGCTTTACACCTTCTTCATTGTTTGAGATGGAACAGGCCAAGTTGGCAACCTAGAAGAAAAGATAAAAAAGATCTTTGAAGATTTTTCTCTTTTGACTGGAAAGGAAAACAAATGTACATCTACCCCATCCCTGACCTTTAGAGAACAAATGAAAAAAGCACCAAAGGTGTTTTATTTCTCACAGACTGATTACCTGTTTATGAGGACAAATTTTTTAGCTCTGTGCTAAGGAAATTAAACAGAGTCCTAACACACGTCAAACTGTAAGTTGGTGGCAAAACCCTGAGAGATCCTAGGGCTTGTAACTCACCAGTTTTATATGGGTTCTAACCTCCCTATACAGTAACCTCAGAACAAGGGTCTGCTGGTGTGAGCAGTGATGTGAGGAAAGCTAAGGAACCGAGGCACCAAAGAATCACTGGTACCCTCAACTACAATAAAAATGTATTTTGCAGCTATTCCTGAAGGAAGGGAATCGAAATTCTAAGTTGCTGTTCTCATTTGACAGGTAAAGTCAAGATGAGTTTTATTTGAATGTGAGGCTATTTTTCAAATAAAAAAGAACAGCATCCACACATTGAGATGGACTTAAGGTCATCCTCATAAGAAATGGAAAAAGAAACATAGATGATATCCCATAGTTAAGAGCAAAACTGTCCTTCAACTGGTTTCTTAAAAGCATTGACAGCTGGACTCTTTCCTGAATGATACTACTTCGTTTGAACTAAAATCTTTACCTTCCCATCCAACTGCCTCAATGACACACTACTCATGTGGCCAGAAACAATCTTTCCAAGTTGTGTCATATTTCCTCTGCTGAAGCTCTGGCTGTGCTGAATATTGCTCTGTAGTGGCTGCTAGGGCCGTGATCACTTATCCATGTTTCTAAATAAATAGGCTTGCCAATTCTGCTGGCAATACCAAGGACCAACTGAATACATGGTGCTAAGAGATATCTTCTCCCCAGTTGCAAACTGAGTTATGAATGATAGACGCATAGGCAGTTGAGTATCAGAGGCACACTCTGAGAACTTAAAATGCCAGAGTAAACAAGGGCAATGGCAATAACCTTTGATTTTCACTGCTCCACCCAAGTTAAGCACACAGAGGCACAAGAAAAATTATATACCATTACTGTTGTTTGCAGTGTTACAGTTAGGGATTATCAGCTTTCTGTAAGACTGCTAACTATCATAACTAGAATCCTGCAATGCTTAATCATAAGGAGAAACAAAAGAACATGCAATTTAAACACAAAAATTATGGAAAAAGAAAATTAAGTCTGATTTTAATGTGTAGGGGCCTTCAAGATCACATAAAGAAGTAACATTTACACTCCCTGAAGGTTACAATTCCACTTTCCAGTGTCAACTGGACCTGAGCAAAGAGGCACTTCTATTCATGATGACAACCTATAGAACTGATTGTTGATTTCTATTTGTCTGCTTTAAAGTGCTGCAAAATATGACATAAAACTTTTACAAATGTTATTCCATTTTATGGTGCTCTACCGAAGGAGAAAGCTTTAATTAGAAGTGTTTACAAAACCATAGCTTCTATTGCTTCACTGCCTTAAGAATTGGCATTTTGAAACCAAATATAAAATTGGAGGCTGATGACTGAATTAGCAATTTGGGACTAACAATGACCCCTGGTCCCGCCCCATGCCCACCATTTTAGGAGGCCAGTCAAATGTTAGATTCAGGAAGGTCTGTCACTGTTTCTGCCTTCAGCTCTCTAGCCACCACACAATTCTATATTCTCCCAATTTTATGAATCTGTAAAACTCAGAAAAATATTTAAGTTAAGAAACAAAGGAGTACAATAAGTATTATCTAAAGCTGAAATGGCTTAATTCTCTATACCATCATTCCTGTTTTCCGACACAAATCCTAACAAAAGTTATGGAAGACTGATTCTTTATTTTAAAACATTAAAGTGTTTCTGATGTACTGTTGAAGCAGTAATCTTCTACAAGAGTACACTGCCTGTTTCAGGAGGCCATCCCACCTGCCCTGGGAGGAGGAAGCGGGCGCCTGTCACTGACAGTCTTCTCCAGATGAATGAGCTTCAATTCACCCTCCGGGGACAGGGCTACTCACTTCTAACAATGACAAATGTGCAAATGCAACATCTCAACCACAGCTCTCTTAGAAGCTAAATTCATATAATAGCACCAGGCTTGACTGCCATGAAAGCTGGGTATGAGGGAAGGGGCTTCCTAAATAATCTCTGTGGGGCTCTAGAAATTTGGATAGCAGCTAACTAGACTGAAGAAGTTTCTAAAGTCTGAATTAAAAACACTCAAAGCAGCTGACTTCCATAGAGAACCTAACAGAGCTGAGACTTTGGAGAGTGACTTTGGAGTCTTTAATTTGCTCTGGGAATAAACTGTCTTACCTTTGCAACCACGGTAACTTCATGTATTAATAATTTAAATGTCCGTGATTCCCGCTAATCTAAGAGGTAGGCTAAGATTGAAACTATGACTCCCACCTTTGAAATTGTGACGCCGCTTCTGCACTACCTCTGCCTATTCCATTTAAGTGTGGACCTTGTAGACAAGCACAACATTTCAGAAAACTTTCAACTACCCAAAAAAACAGCCCTGGGCTTTTGCTGCTTTTAGTAATAATTTGTGCTGTGTGGAAAAAAATTGTCACAGCCAAGCTGTGTAAAATCAACAAATATGACATCTGTACATGACAGAAAAGACAACTTTTCAGACACTGAGAAAAGCTCCAGAACTTCTTTATTTAAATAAAAGTTATTAAGCAAAGTTATAAGGCAGAAAATCTATATCATTATGACAAATTTTCCTGTTATACATGTGTTAATGACTTTAAATAAATTTAAAATTTAAGTCAAACACAAGTTGCTTCCCACTGCCCCTTAACCTGGAACCTTTACAGGAAGAAAAAAGAGATTTCTTTTTGTTCTTAGTAATAAATTAATGACCTATTCTCATAGTAGTCTATACCTGTTGTGGAGGTGAAACAAGTGAGAAGAACTGTGAAACAGGAAGCTGTTAAGTCTAAGTAATGACCCCACAACCTGAGTAGCAGGCCATAAAGTTGAAGCTCAAAACCTACATCACTTGCTACATGGTTTTAGGTCAAGCTATCACCTGAGATTTCTTCTTTAAAAATGGTTAAGCTATCTGTAATCTCAAAAAAATCCAAAATAATAATAAAATCAACTTTTCTAAATTTGTCATATAGGAAGAGAGAAGTCCCAATTGCACATCATATAAATATCAGAACCACTCGAGAAATTTTTTAACAATCATTTCCAAACCCACAGAAGAAATGATGATGGAGCAGAGGTTAAGCTTCTAACTTTCCAATTTCCAGGGAAGGGCCTTTTGACGGTTTTATCAGGAGGAATAAGATAGCTTACCCCAAAGTGAAGCACACAGGGATGATAGGAAAGCTCCGAACTGGACTATGATGATGACTGCACAGTTACGTAAATTTAGTACAAACAACTGAATTGTGTACTTAAAATGGGTGAATTTTATGGTCTATAAATTATACCTCAATCATGTATTAGTATCTATAAGCAACTGGCAGAAGTAAATATAAATGGAAATTTTCAGTGATGGAACGTAATCTAAACCCAGGCCTCAAAGAACTCCCACATGTGAAATACCAGAAATGTGAACCCACCAAACTCAGCTGGTAAAGAATCCATCTGCAATGAGGGAGACCTGGGTTCAATCCCTGGGTTAGGAAGATCCCCTGGAGAAGGAAATGGCTACCCACTCCAGTATTCTGGTCTGGAGAATTCCACAGACTATAGTTCACGGGGTGGGAAAGAGTCACGACTGAACACTGAACAATTTTTACTTTCACTTTCATACAAGGAAATAGGGATCTTGGGCAAAAGTAAGCAAAAGAACTGTGTAATCGGATCCATGACTACAAATAATCAAACAATCAAAAGTGGAGTATTAAAAAATGTTTCTTTTACATTAACAGAAACAACAAAGTATATAAAATACAGAAAAGGAAAAACACACTCAAAAATAACTAGGCAGACTTGAGAAGGATCAAAATAGAATATCAAGAGGAAAGTAATAATGACTACCATTTCTAGAAATTTAAAATAATACTAACAAGACACTGCTGAAAAGAGAATTATTAATCTGGAAAGTCAAACTGATGAAATTATTCAGGAAAACCAAGACATTTTCATGACACGGAATCCATAATTAAGAAACATGCAAGATAAATTGGGACTGTCTACTACTGTGAGGATTTCAGGAGGGGATACAGGGAGAAAGGGGAAGAGGCCATACTCAGAGAGGCAGGTGACAATGAAAAAATTTTCAGATTTGGGAAGACATTTTAAGCAGAGTAAATAAAAAGAAATCTACACTCTGACACACTGAAGTAAAGCAAGATTTTAAGTAAAGGCAAGATTTTAAAAACAGCCAAAAAGTAAAAACAAATTATCTACAAAGAAAGCTCAGTGAGACTGCCTGTTGCTTTCTCAACAGCAACAATGGAAGCCAGAGACAGGGTAATAATACCTTCAAATCCCTGAAGAGAGTAGTGGGGTGGAAATCGTCCTAGGATTATACAGCCAATAAGCTACTGTATTTTTTCAAGAATTAAGACAAAATAAAAAATTAAGACAGAACAAAACCAAAAACAATCTCAGAGCACTTATTCCAGACAGATCTTTCCTGCCTCAACTAAAGACGTTTCATACAAAGATGCTTCAGGGAAAAAGAAACAATCCCATAAGGTTTAATGTCCAAGAAGAAATGAGAAGCAGTGAAAATATGGTATCAAGTTAAAATTTATGCAAATTTTAAATAAGTTATTAAAAAACACCAATGGTGTCTAACTCATGGGGCTAAAAATTTAGAGAAATGAAATACTGTACAAGAATATTTAAGTTAGAGAATAACTAAAGTTAAAGCATTCTAAGATTCTCATACTGTTTCAGAAGGAGAAAAAGATACTGACTAACCTCAACCTCTGAGTTAACCATACATGCTTAAAACATCTAGAGTTGCTACTAGTAAAACAGTGTATGATTTCCAAACAAGAAGAGGAGGTTAAAAAAATAGGAAGAAGTGGGAGGACTCAAACCAATCCAAAAGAGAAAAATAGAGTCAGAAATAGAGGAGGGATGAAAGCAGTGAGTTAAAAAGAAAGAGAGAAGAAAAATGCAGTGGTAAGAATGAATCCACATGTCATGCCACACTTCAGTGAACAAAACTCCGTAATAAACAACAACAACAACAAAACCCCTGCTAACCTGAGTAACAACAACTAAACTTATGCTATTTACAGGACTCATTTAAAACACAAAGAAACAGAAGCGTTGAACATTATTTTAAAAACGAAAGAAAGCTACACTGGGGTGATCAGGAAGAAAGCACTGGACTCACAGCCCCTTAGTTCCCCTAATATTTTCACAGGGAGGCTGAAGGACAAGCGCTGGTTTAGCCCCTCACCAAATAACACATGTTTGGACTCAACTTGGTGTAAACTGAATGTTATGACCTTGCCTTTTTAGAAGGAATTTACAAGGAGGAAAAAAAAAAAATGCATGGCACCTGCCACTACATTTATTACTAAAATATTGAGGGCCCTATCTATTAACTCATTCCCTGTTCCTTATGTCAAAGTCCCACATTAGGATATTTTTTACTTACAATAGGCTTATTTCCCGTGAAAAAGTGGGTATACTTCCTCCATTCTAAAGACAACAACTACACAACCAACTGTGTTTCTTCCTTTCCTCCATGCTACCAGGAAGTGCAATGCCACAACAAAGCACAAGCATGGCAATTATAGTTACCTGAGAAGTGTATTACTTCTCATCTGCATCCTGATTTTCAACATCTACCTTTATCTTACATTTTTGTTCAAAATGAGCCATACCAAATCAAATTTTAAGAAGAGGCAGGATATAAATGTAAGGATCTCCGGTAACAGGATTAGAAACTGTGAATTTACTAAAACCTCATAAACTATTTTAGACAGTTTTTTTGCTTGATATTTTTAAAAAGCTTTTCATGTATAGATAACCACTCAGATGAAACTGTCATCATTTCCATTTACGTGTTACTATATGGACCACTTGAAAAAGTTCCCTATTTCTGTCTAATCTGAATAATCAGTCAGTATAGCTAGGAATGGTACCTGTCTAAACAGTAGTCCACCAACTCTACTGGTGAGGCAACAGGATTACACTCTTTTCTGAAGCAGAGCGCTTCCTTAATCGTTCCTCCTAAGGCTCCAAGAGAAGAGATTCTCAATGCTTCTTAAGAACAAAATGCATCCATCGCCTTCACCTGACCATCCCAAAATTTGAGTAGGTGGTTAAGTTCAGCCAAAAAAGCTTGTTTGGGATTAAGGTGTTAAAATAGTACATGCAAGACACTTTCGTCTTACACACCCCATTTATCTGAAATTGCACACCCTTGAAAATGTGAGAAAATCAAGCTTAATATGCTTAGGAAGTTTTTCCTAATTTCAAGGTCAGCATTCTCCCCCAAGAATACTTCACTGCTTTCATGCAAACATCCTACAGTACTAGAAAATTGAAGCTTCATTTGATTTGCCATTTGCAAGAATTTCAGCCTACAGTATTGTACAGAGATACTGAGAAAATATCCAAGATGTCACAGGTAAATTGTATAAGGTCATTGTTTAATTCAAATGCTCCTTACAGAGGCTTCTTCAAGGTCACTTGTCTGCACACCGCAGAATAAAAGTTCCAATGCAGATCACTCAATTTGCAGTTAAAATACACATTTCAAGCCAATAAAATCATACCCTATGAAGTCCCAGAAAATGGGAAATACTTGGACTGGGGGTGGGGGTGGGGGGGGGTTACTGGGGGAGTGACATAGCAAGTAATGATAATCCAGCTCAAAATTGTACCAAATGTATTTACTTTTTGGTTCTTAATTCACAAGACAGTGAATGAAACACTATCTTATTGTAGCAAGTTCATTATAATAAGAGGCCTGTTTTAATACAATGTCTGGGGCTGAGGGGAAAGGGATACTAAATGATAGTTTTTATAGGCAAGATTTCATGAATAGTATTTTTCCTATTTCACTCTCAATTCCTGAAACTGAAAAAGGACCCAGAAGACAGCAAAATTAAAAAGGGAAAACTGATTCCTCTTTAGTTATTAAGCTGCTCACAGCAAAGGAGGTAGGCAAAGAATGAGGCAATTAAAAAGGACACATGGATGTTGCACTAATGACAAAAAGGTTAATATTTCTGACAGAAAACAAATTTTTCACCTCAATACACTAAACTGACAAGCAACATAAAGAAATCATTAACTTTATATGGGAGAAAATCAGGCAGAAAAGGTGTTACTGTTATTATGAAGCATAGCCATGCCCTTTTATAAACAGATGAAAGACAAGTCCTCAGGCTCTATGTTCCAGAACAGAAGAAAATGGTGGTGAGAAGGGTCACCAGCTCATCAATACAGACCCTTAGCTCCTGCTCCCCTACTCACTGGCCTTGAGACACACAACCTTTATGTACCCTTCACCTAAGAAAAGGAACTCAATACAATGTGTGGAGCTAACAGATCCCACTGACAACTATAGTGCGGCATCAGGGTCTTAGTCAGACCCTGAGAAAATAAGAGCAGTCACACAGCAAACAGTGTTATTTGCTTTTTCCAGTAAAATCATAAAGTCATTTAATAAGGATCTGGTAGGCAGCAGGCACCATACAACCTTCCAAACACTATGCCCACACAGAGGGGCTGGGGAAATTCACTTCTGCTCCTAAAATCTCAAGAGTCAGTAGATGGATTTTATTCTTCAAACTAATCTCATATTTTCAAAATGTGGTGTACAGAGAAGATACCATAAAAGGTTCCCATTTCTCAGTGAATGCTATCCCTAATACTACTCAGAAACCATGAATACATTCAAAGCAACTTTACATGACATCCCAAATTAAGGCATAACCTTTTTACATTATTTTATTGGGGGGACAAAAATTAAGGAATTTGTAACTGATTGAGTGGTAAACTATATACAAAGAATTGTACGATCAACACAATGATTTCTAGTGGCAATCTGAAAGGTTCTATCCTATGCCTTGTCTCAGACAATATTTTATGAACATCAGATTGGATAAAAGGAGAAAAGATATGTTTATTTTTTAAAAAAGAAATGACAAGTTTGGAAGGTATTGTCAATAATATTAACAGTATTGGTGGGAATGCAAACTAGTACAGCCGCTATGGAAAACAGTGTGGAGATTTCTTAAAAAACTGGAAATAGAACTGCCATATGACCCAGCAATCCCACTTCTGGGCATACACACCGAGGAAACCAGATCTGAAAGAGACACATGCACCCCAATGTTCATCGCGGCACTGTTTATAATAGCCAGGACATGGAAGCAACCTAGATGCCCATCAGCAGATGAATGGATAAGGAAGCTGTGGTACATATACACCATGGAATATTACTCAGCCATTAAAAAGAATTCATTTGAACCAGTCCTAATGAGATGGATGAAGCTGGAGCCCCTTATACAGAGTGAAGTAAGCCAGAAAGATAAAGAACATTACAGCATACTAACACATATATATGGAATTTAGAAAGATGGTAACGATAACCCTATATGCAAAACAGAAAAAGAGACACAGAAATACAGAACAGACTTTTGAACCCTGTGGGAGAAGGTGAGGGTGGGATGTTTCGAAAGAACAGCATGTATACTATCTATGGTGAAACAGATCACCAGCCCAGGTGGGATGCATGAGACAAGTGCTCGGGCCTGGTGCACTGGGAAGACCCAGAGGAATCGGGTGGAGAGGGAGGTGGGAGGGGGGATCGGGATGGGGAATACGTGTAAATCTATGGCTGATTCATATCAATGTATGACAAAACCCACTGAAATGTTGTGAAGTACTTAGCCTCCAACTGATAAAAAAAAAAAAAAAAAAAACCTTGGGAAAAAAAAAAACTATATTAACAGTAAACCCAGCAACAGTCTTGACAGATAGAACACTAGACTCAATCTGAGAAATTTATTCTGGATGAGTGTCAAAACAGAGAGAGTCAAAAAAAAAACCCAACTGCCCCCACAAAGACCAGAACTGAGAAGATGGACCTGAGCAGCAGCACCTCTGAAGACAAAATCCTGGAGCTGGCTGGCTGTGAGGTCACTGCTCAATGGCAGCTTTGGCAGTCTGACTTCGTCCATCCACCCACCCATGGAACAAGTGTTTGACAAGGGCTGGCACTTTAGTAGAGAGCATTCAGACAAGAGGCAAAATGAAGAGAGCCTCTCAAAGGTCTGAGGAAATCATCTAGACTAGTGCCGTCCAACAGAAATACAATGTGAGCCACATTAAGAGGTGAGGTTAGAAAAAACAATATTTAAACTCAAGATAATACATTTAAACATGTAATCAATTAAAAAGTTAATGCCATGAAATTAAAAGATACTTATTCCTTGGAAGGAAAGTTATGACCAACCTGCTGTTGCTAAGTCACTTCAGTCGTGCCCGACCCTGTGCGACCCCACAGACGGCAGCCCACCAGACTCCCCCGTCCCTGGGATTCTCAAGGCAAGAACACTGGAGTGGGTTGCCATTTCCTTCTCCAATGTGTGAAAGTGAAAAGTGAAAGTGAAGTCACTCAGTCGTGTCCAACTCATAGCGACTCGATGGACTGCAGCCTACCAGGCTCCTCCGTCCATGGGATTTTCCAGGCAAGAGTACTGGAGTGGGATGCCATTGCCTTCTCCATATCACCAACCTAAACAGCATTTAAAAGCAGAGACATTACTTTGCCAATAAAGGTCCATCTAGTCAAGGCTATGTTTTTTCCAGTGGTCATGTATGGATGTGAGTTGGACTATAAAGAAAGCTGAGAGCCAAAGAATTGATACTTTTGAACTTTGTGTTGGAGAAGACTCTTGAGAATCCCTTGGACTGAAAGGAGATCCAACCAGTCCATCCTAAAGGAGATCAGTCCTGGGTGTTCATTGGAAGGACTGATGTTGAAGTTGAAACTCCAATACTTTGGCCACCTGATGCGAAGAGCTGACTCACTGGAAAAGATCCTAATGCTGGGAAAGACCGAGGGCAGGAGGAGAAGGGGATGACAGAGGATGAGATAGTTGGATGGCATCACCCACTTGATGGACATGGGTTTGGGTGGACTCCGGGAGTTGGTGATGGACAGACAGGGAGGCCTGGCGTGTTGTGGTTCATGGGATTGCAAAGAGTTGGACATGACTGAGCGACTGAACCGAACTGAATGATATCTGTTAAGTACATTCTTTTTCCATATCATATCTTTGAAAGCAGGTGTATATTTTACATTTATAGCTCCTCTCAATTCACTTGTGCACAGCAACAAAAAGATGGACAGGGGTAGGTCCAGAGAAGACGACTGTGGCCCCCCTATTCCTACAACCAAGAGAATCCACCAGTGGAATGTGATGCCTCTGGAAAAAGGGAGTCTCCCACTGCTGAAGGAGTCTAAGAAAGGGTAAGTGCCAATGCATGGGTATTAAACAGAATGGGATTTACACACCAGAGGGACAATCAATACTTCTATGAGAAAGGACCTCTTACTTCACAGAGAAGAGATGGTCTCAATCAGAAAACTAGGCTCCATAAGGGCAAACCTCCAGCAAAAAGTGAAACAATGCAAGGAACACCAGATAAGACAAGTGGTAAATCACTGGGTAATTGGCCATAAATAGGATCAACAAAGCTGCGGCACACAAATCTGCCCTGTCTCACTTATTCTGTGTGGTGTTTATGGCTGGGTAGCAAGCTAACTGAAAACCATATACTCCATGTACCTTCAAGGTGGGGGAGGTGGTACCTTCAAGAAAAGTCTGGTCTGTGCATTGGATTACGTCTGAATTCGCAGGAGATTTTAGGACTGCTTTGCTACTCATCACTTATGCTAATGAGGTAACTCGAGGTGAGCCACTACATATGTTAGACTAATGAGACAACTCAGGAAGAGGAGGCCAATGCCAACCATGTGATTATAGAGGACTGAGGCTTTCTGGAAAAACCTAGGTCTAGGGGAGGAAGGGATTCTATCAATCACACCTACATAATGAAATTTCAATAAAATCTTTGGACACTGAAACTCAGTGGAGCTTCCCGGGTGAACCATCGATGGGCCAGGAGGGTGATTCATTGGGAGAAAACAGGAAACTCTGTCTCTGAGACCTTCCCATACTTCACCCTCTGTGTCTCTCCATTTGGATGGTCCTGATTTGCATCCTTTACATTAAAATGGGAGTCATAAGGACAACACTCTCCTGGGTTTTATGAGCTGTTCTATCAAATTACTGAAACTGAAGTGGGCCAAAGGAATCCTCCAAATTTGTAGCTGGCTGACCCGAAGATTGGGTGGACTGGGGACCCCCAAACTTGCAGCTGGCATTTGTACTGAGGGCAATCTTGTGAACAGAGAGTGAGTTGGTCATGGGAACCCTCGAATTTATACACAGTTGGGTCTGAAGTACAGGTGAGATAGGGACCTATCTCACCTGTAGATGCAGCTGGCATCTACAATGAGCACAATTTACTGGGCTTTATGCCCTTTACCTGTGGAGCCTATCCTAAGTGGTTAGTGGCAGAACTGTATTATTTTAGAACAAAAGGATCTGGCAGAATTCTCAGTGGCTGCAGAATCTGAGCTCTTCCTTTCCTGCCAGAGGCCTATCAACACCTGCCCTCCCCAACTCTCACTTAGCACTCTCACTTCCTCCAAACCCTCAGGAAAAAAACGGCAAAGGGCCCTAAAACCAAAGCTGGCCTGCAGACATTTATTTCACTCAAGATGGGAAATTAATAAAAAGAAAGGAAGATGGCAGGAGATTAACAAAATAATCACAATGGAGTATTTTACCTTTGCTTAAAACAAGTCTCTCACTAATTGAGTGTTTTCTTATAATACAAAAGTACTAGTGTGGGGAGGAGAAGGCCTGTCATTGAAGAATCAAGTTACTCTTTGAATCAGGAATATGAGGCTTCCATAACAAACACTTTAAAAATTCATTTTGTTTTTATGCACACATGCAATTATTTATCTTAGTACCTCTATTACCATAAAGTAATTTAAATGTTTGCAGAATGGTACTACAAGGCCTTTGGTTATGCCTCAAGCAATGAAAAGCTATGTGTCATTTAATATACATATATTATTATGTGTGGGGGATGATGGGGGTGGAGGTCACTGAGAGGGGAGAGAGGTGAGAAAAAAGTCAGCAGTGAGCTGTGACAGGGAATATCGAACTCTGAACACTATTGGGCGCCTGGTTAGTTCAGAATGAAATAAAAAGCTTGAGCACGGACAAAGTTCCTAGAGTAAGCTCTCCAAAGCCACCAGGTCCACCTAGTGCTTCTTCCTGGGCATGAGGCTGTCCACTACACCAGTGAGCCCGAGTGGCACAGCCTTCATTCTAAGAGGGATGTAAGTTACTTAACTTCCCTAAGTCTTAGTTTCCTGACCTGAGGAATGTACACTATTTGCATACATTGCATCCATACAAGGTACAGAGTAGATGCTCAGCAAGTGTCAGTTCTGCTGGATGGAGAGGCTGAGGACTGTACAGCAAGTCCTTAAAAAGTGACCTTCCTCCAGCTGAAGAACAGACTCTGAAGGTTCAGCCTGCCACACCCTTTCAGATGCCCTTTCCCATGCCACTACAGCTGCCTGTTACCCCAGGCTGTGGGCTGGCAGTGCCCTTGCTTCCTATCTCACAGGCACACTTTCTGAGATGCAGGCTACTTACAGGAGGCTGGCTTCCTGAAGACAATCTTTGTATATTTGGACATTATATCTTATGTAGTCATACAACTATTGTGATAAGATTATGCTTAATGGAGCCACAAACTGCAAGCCTTCGGACCAAATGCCAGAATCATTAACTTGAATAGAAGACTGACCTACATATTTTGTACATAATTAATTCAGTTAAGGATAACGATCAATGTTCAAAGAAAACTCAATGTAAAATTAGTAACATGTTTAATGTGATAACTGATACTTTCCTTAGACTATTTTACAGTATTAACCTGGCCTAATGTCACTATATATCCAAGTGTACAAGAAACACATTTTACATAGAAGGCTCATTTTCTGTTGTTACATAATGACCAACTTACCAAATGGTCTATAGAATATCTCCTCCAAATATTAGGTGTTTTACATTCGGGTTACAAAATTAAATAACTTGCCCTATACTTACTATGTGTCAAATTTTTGAAATACAGTAATAATGACTCAATTAAACAGTAATATAATTTCAGTAATAAAAAGGTAGGAGGAGCAAGCCTAACTTATCTGGAAATTAAACAGCAACTTACTCTTTCTTCTTATCACCTTAACAAAGCAACACTAACATACAGATTTCTACTATTCAAACATATCTAATTAGTAGCATGTTAGGGCTGCTTCTTTCTTTAGGGCCAGGAGGTGGTGGCTGCATCACAAGGCTTGTGGGGCCTTAGTTCCCCAACCAGGGATTGAACCTGTGCCGTTGGCAGTGAAGTGTAAAGTGTTAACCACTTCAAGGCCAGGGAGTTCCCAATTTCTTTAGTTTCCAAAAAGGGTGATGGAGCCGAGGCTGTTCTCAGGCAAAGGGTTAAGCACTTGACACACATCATCTCTTAAATCTCAAAATAATATTTAGATAGGCATCATTAGTATATTCTCATTTTATGGATGAAACAGAATTCATAGGGATTCAGTAACTTGCCAAGATGCAAGCCCAGGCAGTATGACTTCTAAACTCCAGCTTCTAGCCACTATTTTCTCCAGTGTCTTCTGAGATTAAGCATGTCATGATCTATCTGTATCTGCATTAACACTAAGTGGAGATGTTAAGATTCCAGGAATAGGGACTATTTTTTATTTAATCAGGCACATAATTAACGTAAACTTACCAAAATGGTAGTTTTGGATAGATGTTTAAGTAATTATGCAAAGGACTTTTGTCTTACACATATTGTAAATAACATGAGTCCCTAAATTCTTCAGCTGATTCAATAATATGGTTAAAAATCGCCACATACCACCAAGTTACCCATAGTTAATAAAACGGCTAACACACTTACCTCAATTAATTTGTTGGCATGTTCACGGAAAACTTGGGCATATTCTTTAACTTCTTTCTCATTTCCATTCTTTGCAGCCTCAATCAATACTAAAAGTGGAACGTTGGTTTCCAGAAATGAATCTGAAACATGGTCCATGACAGCTTTGCGGAGCTAATAATTAAATTGTAAAAATTTGATTTTGTTTCTACCAAAAAGCTAGATTGCTTTCTTCTCTTGCACTTTTAAATCTAATGGAAATTCATGACAGTTTGGCTGCACTTATACGAAAACCCCTCATGTGAGCCATGCAGTTATATAATCTGCAACACAGGAAATACAACTGCAGAGATAATAGCTTATACTACAGTTAAAGCATTTCAGCAACAGAATCTCAGTTTTCAAAATAAAACCCTTTTTGCTTGGGAATTACAAAACTAAAGCTTCTATCTTAAAGGAGTAATTAAAAAAAAAAAAAAAAAAAAAAAAAAACCTCAACAGAAATGAGCTCTAGATTTATGAATTAGCACACAGCCCTGGAATATAATTGGCCTAACTGGCTAAATAAAAATGAGAAGGGAGAGGGTGTTAGCACTTTCTGAATAGGGTTAGCACACTATGAACCCTAAAACTGAAAAGTTACCTTTATAACCATTTGTGGTATTACTTTACCAAAAGGATGATGGGTAGCTACATTCCATCTTTAATTTTGCTTTATATCAGACATGAACAATAAAATATTTCTCCACTAAGTCTGGAAATTGTTTGTATTACAACTTCTTTTTAAGTCTTAATGTTGCTTTACAAATTCAATCCTATCTTTTTTTAAAGGCTAATACTCAATTTGCTCCCAAAATGTTAATGAGATTCTTTAACATTAAATGAAGAGAAAGATGTCTGTACTTACAAACTCAGAAAACTGAGAGCCCTAAATAACTCTATACTCAGCATATCTGTAACTAGAAACACATCTTCACCAAGAATCAAAATCAGAAAGGGGCAAGTCAAATATGTAATTTCAATTTCTATCTCTACTGTTTGTAAGTTAACATCACAAGATCTTTCAGGGTATTTTCTGAGGTCCCCAAGTCATTTTAAATTGATTTTCTTTTTTACAGCACAATTTATTTACATCATTTTTACAGCACAATTTATTCAGTCCATTTCAGGACTGTATTATTCTAGGTCCCCAAGAGATTTTAGTAGCCATTTAGAAGCTTATTGGCAACAAAACAGTCAAATTTCCTGTGAAAAGTCATCCTTTAATTCAAGAAAGCATATGGGTCGAGTATTTGTTGGAATTCTAACCAAAACAACAAAACCAAGAACTTGGGGAAGCAATCAGCACTTCTCTCAGCTTACCTGCCTACGCAGGTCTCTGGTCTTCTTGGTCATCTTATCTATTGCAGAATTGAGTGCATCACTTCTTTCTTTACGTCCAGCCTGGAAAACAAGGAAAGAGATGCACATTACAGTAATTTATAAGAAAATTTAATGGTAGTCAATAACTAAGTTCAAATCAACATTGAAAAACCAATTTTTTAAGCCCCAAGTTGGGATATAGTGAGGAGAGCACCATGTGGCTTTGTTCATAAAAACCTAATTTTACAACTCTTAGGCTCCATATTATTTCATGATGGAAACTAAGGGAGTTTTGCCAAAACAAGAGAAGCCAAAAGGCAAGACTTTCGCTTAAAGTTCTGCTGGAAAAATTAAATGTATATTTTAATTCAAAGTTCAGCATACAACAATTTCATTAATGAACCAGTTCTCCTTGAACTGCAGGCAAAAAAAGGTAATATCTGATTTTGATGAACTCTAAGATATGAGGAACGTCAAAATGTGAAAGATGGCACCTGGCACTAAAACAATGAAACAATAAGTTTTAAAACAAAGATGCATCACGATGGATAGGAGTTTATAATGTATTTTATACAGCTCAAATAAAACAGCGCTTTTTAAGATTACTTCAGTTAATATTGTATATCATATAGGCCAAATAAGAACGCTTTGCAAGATTATTTAAAATGTCTAGGTTAAGCTTAATGCAATTGTATTGCATAGAAAAGAACATATTGGCCACTCTGAGAGAGGTATATAAACCAGCATTTCTTAAGAGAGCAGGGGGTTGAGTGGACATTTGCCTTGGGGAACATTCTAAGCAGAATCAAAATTGATGGTAGTTTTCAGAAAAGGGACAAAGGTAGTTACCCCAGGTAGAGCTAGCTAGACATATGCTTAGAAATACCTTGTAAGACATCAGGTTAAACTATGAAATATATTAAAAGCTTTTCCTTACAAAATGCCCAGTCAACAAATGTGGCTCATTCTGTAAAGCATGCAGTAATTACGGAAGAGATACAAATGGACAAAGGAACTTAACCCAGTGTTCCTCTAGCCACAGGTGCCCTCAAGGCATTCTGATATAGATAATCTACCTAAGTCAGTATAGAAGGTGAAGAGCCAAGAAGATGTAGTTATACACTTTCTGAGTGCCTTTTAACATCTGTTACTCAGTTTCTCGCTTATCTCCCATCTGTTGAATGTGAACAATGATACTTGTCCCTCTGCCTTTGGCTCTGGACTATTAGGAAAAAAGAGAAGGAATATTTAGGGATATAGGTTATGCAGCAAAAGAAAGGAGGAGACAAAACATTAAAAGTTGAAATACAATCAAAACATTGATATGGTCCCTATCAAATCTAGTCAGGGTCACATTCCAAATCTTTTCTCCACCTGGACTGTCAATAAAATTAAGTAATTCACTAATATTAATGGGCTTAAGAAAAAAAATCTCAACAAAAACTGAGGAAGTATGAGAATTTCTTCTACCTGTAAGAATGAACTGTGATTTATTCATGGGCATCAGTCAGAAAAGAATGTGACAAGAATAATTAGTTACTGACAACCTCAAAGATCAAAATACAAGGATCTAAGGCAAAGGAGGCTAAAATTAAAAAAAAAAAAAAAATCAAACTGACCTCATAATTAATGCTTAAATCAGGAAAAGCTCAGCACATTTCTTAGAAACTCAAGTCCTCACTTAGAGTAAACCTAGTACAATCTGTCATTATACCTAGCTATGTTGGGGTGGGGGGGGGGGTGTTTCAAGAGATCATTTATTTCAGAAAACATGTTATCTGAAGCTCAAAGGTTGAGTTCAACGCCCTCATGAGCACCTAATTACTTGCAACCAGAAATGTCCTCAATTTAGGTAGAAGGATTTACTTAGAAAATTATATAAAAGCAAATTCTTAAACTTGACTTTTGAGGGAATTGCATTCACACAGCAAAATTCACTTTAAGATGCAAAACACAACATGAATCTGTTAATCCTTTGTCATACTATCCTAAAAATCAATTTGTCTTTCTTGTTACTTTAGGAAATAGAGGCTTATGCCTCATTTCTCTGGGGGCGGGGGGAGGCAGTTCAGAAGCAGTTATTTACTGACTTTTTAGGTTATGCTAGATAGATCATCTTTTAAATCAAAGCATCCTTTTAAAAAGAAAAAAAAGAAAAAAAAAAAAAAAACAACAAACCAGTCCAAACAGCAAGTTTATAATTCCAATCATTTAAAATATAACAGAGGTGAGTATACACACTTACAAACTTAAGCTTGACAAAAGTAGAAAGCTTGCTGACCTGTAAAATAACATCTTCTCTTTGAGATTAAAGCTGTTATGATCTTTTGTTTATAGTTCTGGCTAGGCCAAAGTAAAGTTGACCAATGAATTTAAGTAAATTCTTGGCTCCCACCTAATTGAGAGACTATCCCACTAAGCACAGAGACCACCTAGGCTCACTCAGTTTTGATATGTATGCCCCTGCTGAGCAGTGAACAAAGGCATTCTAAGAAAAAGCATGTTTGGGGTTTCAACATAAATCTCCTCCTCAACAAGTAAATATCAAATGAGAGGCAAAGGTTATTAGCTGTGACTGCCTCTAAGCAACTGTTTTGGCTGAGACAGTAAAAGGGCTTTCAAAACCCATTTTCAAGATAAGCATAAGGAAGCCACTTCACCTTCCTCCTGCTTCTATTTCTTTAGATATTCTTTAGTGAGTACTCTGCATCCACAGGAGTAGGCAGGACTAACGGTAATTCTTTCTCAGTAGGTTTCTAATCTGAGATAAAATAATTCAGAGCAACTCCTAATTCAGCAAGACCCAGTATTGTGCGGGGCCTGACAGGAGTTCTGAATGACATCAACAGTGGGTCAGAGCAGTACATAAAAGTCATACAGGAAGTTACACTGAAGTTTGGCACTGATTTTTTTTTTAAGGTATTAAGAACTAGAATTTTCTGGAGGATTTTACCCATTTTGGTGGTGACTTCTGAGAGAACAAACTTTTTTTTTCCTTTCAAAGAACTGTCTCCTGCCTCAGAAACAGTAAGCATTCTCTTAAAACAAATCTACAAGTCTCAACCATTCAAGATGATACTGAAGGAGGAAACAGAACAGGCTCTATCTTGAAAGCAGGACTGCATCTTGGGCCAGACTGTGGACTTTGAGCTATATGCCCAGTATCTATGGAAACAACATACCAACTGGAAAACCAGGCCCCCGGAAGGAAGAGCCCCAAGGCTCTCCATCGCCTGAAAGAATACCTTAATTATATGTGTGACCAAATAGAATCATACATTCTATTATGCTTATTGGGGTATGACTACAAGCCTATTGATAACTGTCCACTGTTAACTACCTAGGCTTAAGGCACAAGAATTGTGGGTTAACTTTGATTGTATCTTTGTTTTTCCTTTGTTCAGACTAGTTTCAGGGAACCTTATACACCTGGGGTATATAAAGTTTTCACAAAGACTGGTGGGGTCCTTGGCTAAGAGGAGACTCTGCCTTGGGCCCGCCGGTGTAATAAACTGCACTCCACTATTTGCATTGTCCTTCTGAGTGAGTTTGTTTCCTGGAACCCGTGGCTAGAACAGTACCAGGCGTCAGCGCTGTGTCTGGCACATAGGTCGACCAATTCCTTGCCCATACCCTACCATCTCTCCATTCCCTAACTTCATTCTAACTCTTCCCAGTTGGAAAGGGATGAAATATGTCCCTCGCACTGCAGGTGGCATCTCAAGGCACATTATTCCCTAGACGCCATGTGACAAAGATTCCCAGGTAAAAGCCCCAGAAGTAACAGCACAAAATAAACACAGAGCTTCCAGGGAAAAACACAAAGTGAAAACTTCCACAATACTTCCAGCGTGAAAAGTACACTAATCTGAAGAGTCTATATGGTCCATTCAGAGCTCTTCTGCGAGAGGCTTCCTTCTCCTAATTCTGCACACTCATCCTGCCAGAGCCGGGCCACTCCCATCACTTCACTGCCTCTGATCACTCAGATATGATCCATCCACACACATTTAAATTCTTCAGACAGGCCAAGCTCTCTATCACCTACCTGGAATACTCTTCCCCTCCTTCTAACTCCTACCCATCCTTTAGATGAGGTATCACATTTCCTTGTAGAAGTTCCCTGTGGCCACCTCCAACCCTAAGTTTCATTTAGGTGTCCCTCTGGGGTGCTTCCATGGCACCTCATGTTTCCCCTCATAGCCATTCTCAAATCATACCCCGGGACAACTGCTGACATAACAAGATGAGAAACCAGGGACCACAGACGTGCTTAAAGTCACAGGGCTTAGTGTGTCATCTACATGGCAGATTATCAGTCCCCTGCTTTCCTGTTATCAGTGAAAATATAAGGCTTTTCAAATAACCTCAAATACTGTCTACCAAATACTTTCTATATTTAATCTAGAGTAAGGCTGGAAGAGAATAGCAGCGGAGGGTAAAATCCAATTTAAGGACTATTTAAAAGGGAACATTTAAAAACTATTTAAAAGGAAATAGGACGCTCCGATTAATTTAATAGGAAGGTCTAGTTCAATACAATGCCTCCATCAGCCATTAGAAAATTAAAATTTAAACACCAAGAACCATGACATTTCACAAGATCCAAGTCAGAATGGGCATCTGAAGCCTCTTTCCCTCAATGACAATGAGAGAGAGAAAAGAACAGAGCAGCACTGTTATCTCCAGGTACAAAAGGGGAAAATGAGGTCTGTCATCCACTATACTGCCGTCAGGTAAAGCCAGGGATAAGGAACTTTTGAAAGAAAGTATTACCAAGATGCTGCTGGAAGACTTCAGAGAAGAACAGGGGACCTGATATTAAAGAAATTCTCAAAAAAATATTTTGAAAACCCAGGGAGACTTGAGTTCAGTCAGTATCCTCACATATGCTAAGTCGCTTCAGTCATTCCAAGTCTTTGTAACCCTATGGACTGTAGCCTGCCAGGCTCCTTTGTCCGTGGGATTCTCCAGGCAAGAATACTGGAGAGGGTTGCCGTGCCCTCCTCTGGGGAATCTTCCTCACCCAGTGACTGAGCCTGAGTCTCTTACGTCTCCTGCATTGGCAGATAGGTTCTTTACCACTAGCACCATCTGGGAAGCCCTATATCTTCATAAGTAGGACTAAAAGGTTTGCTGTGGGATGGGCAACACATTATCATACAATATACATTTAGTGGATAAGAGAAAAAGCAATTTGACCCTTCTTGTTTTACCTGGCGTACACATGACTGACGGGCTTTGCATAAACTCAATGTGTGACAAGAGTTGAGGCAAAGATTAAGTAACTTAATATTAGAATATAGTGGTCAAATAGACCAGCATTCCCAAATTCCTTTCAAAGATACACTCTCGCTCCTTACAGTTGCAAAAGATAGAAGTTTCTGGTTTACCTAATGTTACCTATTTCATCCTAAAAATACTAAAACTGGGTAGGAAACTCTAATGTTACATACTATAACCTCGCTTTCTTTCTCTCTCCCCTCAAAGAGGGCATAAGCTTAGAAATGAGCCTTACTGGTTCATCTGAGTATTTTCTCAGATGACCTTGCTTACTACCTTTAGATTTTTCTCAGCCCCATGCCATATTGCACCTAAAAATGTGCCTATAAGTTCTAACAAGCTTAGGTATTACAACCACCATTAACATTCCACTATGGCATAACTATGCCATGTCCCTTTACATGGCCATTATAGCACAGAACCAAATGAACTGTAGTGAATATGTTGCAACCTTTCCACCAAATCCTGGGAGACCAGAATGAATGTATGAGCTACTACTTTCCCTTCCTGGGGAAAACAAAATCCATGATGGAGAAAAGAACTGAAGCATGTAGCTGAGATATTCCAATAGCTTTGAGACACCAGTTCTCTTCTTAAAAAAACCATCTACTTGTTAAATAGGTGCTATGCATAGTAACTTGGGAAACTGTCAGAAGCGCAAATAGGTATATAAAGCAAATAGGTATACAAACTAAATATATAAAGGTCATTTAAAAAGGCCTTAATTTTGAAGCTACTAATAATCCAGGAAAAAATAAGATTACTCAAATGTAAAGATATTTCAAAAGGATTTTTTTTCCTTTAAAAAGTGTAAGATCTTTAAAAAAAATTTTTTTTTAATTGAAGGTTAACTGTTTTACAATATTGTGCTGGTTTCTGCCATAACATCAACATGAATCAGCCAGAGGCATACATATGTCCCATCCCTCTTGAAGCTCCTTCCCACCTCCCTCTCCATCCCGCCCCTCTGATCGTCACAGAGCACCAGTTTGAGATCCTTGAGTCATATAGCAAATTCCCACTGGCTATCTATTTTACATGTGGTAGTGTGTATGTTTTCATGCTGCTCTCTCCATTCATCCCACCCTCTCCTGCCCCTGTGTCCACAAGCGTGTTCTCCATGTCTGAGTCTCCATTGCAGCCCTGCGCAGAAGGATTTTTAAATGCTCAGTTAACTGGCAAAATCAGGTTAAGATTTGTGATAAACCAGGAAACAGTTTTTGGTTTCTGCGTTGATTTAAAAATAAATAACAAAATAAATAAATAAATAAATAACCTTCTGAAGGATCGGATCCTCTTTTCTCTGCTAAAGATAATGGGTTAATAGGGGATCTCTGTTTACTGAAGATACTACAGATTTCATGTTCACCAACTTGTACTGGATCATTACCATAATATGGCAAGTGTGTGTTTTAATATTAAGAAAGATTATGATCTGTTTCACCATTCATTAAAATTAAGCATATATAGCAAAGATCATAAAATCTTTAAAAGACAAATGACTAACTGGAGGAGATATCTGTAAAGTATGTCACAAACAAAATTAGCTTCTTTAATAAGCAAATAATCCCTGCAAATCTTTAAAGAAATGACCAACTGTTGGAGTGGGAAATGGAATGACCAAATGAAATACACAATCTACAGAAAAGAACAGATAACAGTATACCAACATCCAAAATGATGCTCAGTCTCACTCATAACACATCAAAGAGAGCATGTTTCACCTATCAGATTCACAATTTTAATGTCTGCTGGTTTCTAATATGGTGTTAAGGTGGGGGGGGGGGGGGGCCGGTTACTATACATTTACATATTACTGGGGAAGTATAAATGGTTTAAAATTCTTTGGAAGGTAACGTGGCAATGTCTAGCAATTTTAAATAATATACTCCCTCAGTTCAGTTCAGTCACTCAGTCATGTCCAACTCTTTGCGACCCCATGAATTGCAGCACGCCAGGCCTCCCTGTCCATCACCAACTCCCGGAGTTTACTCAAAACTCATGTCCATTGAGTCGGTGATGCCATCCAGCCATCTCATCCTCTGTCGTCCCCTTCCTTCTCCTCCTGCCCCCAATCCCTCCCAGCATGAGGGTCTTTTCCAATGAGTCAACTCTTCACATCAGGTGGCCAAACTATTGGAGTTTCAGCTTCAGCATCAGTCCTTCCAATGAACACCCAGGACTGATCTCCTTTAGGATGGACTGGTTGGATCTCCTTGCAGTCCAGGGGACTCTCGAGAGTCTTCTCCAATACCACAGTTCAAAAGCATAAATTTTTCAGCACTCAGCTTTCTTCACAGTCCAACTCTCACATCCATACATGACCACTGGAAAAACCATAGCCTTGACTAGATGGACCTTTGTTGGCAAAGTAACATCTTTCCTTTTTAATATGCCATCTAGGTTGGTCATAACTTTCCTTCCAAGGGTTAGGGTTACGGTTTTAATTTCATGGCTGCAATCACCATACCCCCTACACCCTAGCAATTTGTTAGGAGCTTACCTTATATATAAACTTGCCTAAGTATGAAAAAATAATATTCGTTTTACACTGTGTCAAAAGCCTCAAAAAAACCTACATGTCCATAGATTATAGTACAGCCACACAAGGGTAAAGCTATGAAGCTATTAGGTACACATGTATGCTCACACACAGGGAAAAATTATGAAGGCATCAGATAGACCCCCAATGTTCTCACTTTCACAAGAGCAAAAAACAGAGGAAAAGAATCAACTCCCATGGGAGCTCAAGCCTTAGCAACACGGGGTCAATATCTCAACAACAGCTATAATGTTGACATGCTGCTATAAGCCATTCCTAGTAAGAAGTGATCTTGTTCTCTTTGGGCCAAATTTTTGTTACTGGATTTCTCTGCATTGACGATATCACATGTTCAAATATTTTGCTTGCCTTAAGCACATGTTGCCATCTCTCTATCCCAGAGCACACTAAGAGGGAGGAACGGCATTTCCAAGCTTCAACAACCAAGACTGCATATAGCTGATGTACTGCAAATTCATCCTCTTAAATCTAGCCAATTGGGTCAAAGAGCCCACTAAAATTGAAAGAGATTCTTCTAAATATGAATGGGTATCTCAACTCTTAATCCTATCCTGTGCAAATGGTTTTGTACAGCCTGTGGCCGTCTATGTAGGCAGGAGGAAACATATCTAAATAGAAAGTTACTCTAAATGCAGAAAGGGAGAAGCAGCAGGAGAGACAAATCCAAACTTGGCTCTATTTCAGAATAAAAAATGAACCCTACCACATACAGAGGACGGGGGAAACACAAACACAATGAAGTCACGGGCAGGCAAGAATAAAAACTGCATGCATGTTCAGTCACTCAGTTGGGTCCATCTCTCTGTGATCCCATCGACAGTAGCCCACCAGGTTCCCCTGTTCATGGGATTTCCCAGGCAAGAATACTGGAGTGGGTAGCCATTTCCCCCTCCAGGGGATCTTCGAGATCCAGGGACCAAACCTTCATCTCCTGTACTGGCAGGCACTGAGCCACCTGGGAATCCCCAAGGGCTTGGTAATACAAATTTCAATCAGTCTATGTACTTTTATCAAGACTTCAAGACAGTTCTGTTTGGTTTAGGTTGGTCTGATGTCTACAATAGGTAAAATAAAAGATCTTTGTGGTTTAAAAACACCTCAGCTCAAACTTTTATGGAAGATTTTCCCTTACCTAAGATTTATCACCCCAAAATTTACTGCTGAATTTTCTAGATCTGGGCACAGAACACAATGTTAGCATATGACACTAGTTCTGCCATCCTGCCAATAGCAACAATTGCCCAAAACCACATCTCCAAAACTAGAAGGAGAAATCCCACATTTTTAAAGTCACAGCATCAAAAGGAACACAGCTCATCATCATTAGTGTAACCATCACTCCTTCCTACTGCTTTCTCAGTCACATTTAATGAAGACAACAAAAGAACTTTAAAAATATCACAATCAATGAAAGGCAAGGATGGGGTCAAACTATGGATTCTGCAGGCCTAATGTGGACAGTCTACTTCTTAAAAGGCTTTTAGCTTTTCATGAAGATGGCACCGAAGGCGAAGAAGGAAGCCCCTGCCCCTCCTAAAGCTGAAGCCAAAGCAAAGGCTTTGAAGGCCAAGAAAGCAGTGTTGAAAGGTGTCCACAGCCACAAGAAAAAGAAGAACCGGACGTCACCCACCTTCCGGCGGCCCAAAACACTGCGGCTCAGGAGGCAGCCCAAATATCCTCGGAAGAGCGCCCCCAGGAGAAACAAACTTGACCACTATGCCATCATCAAATTCCCCCTCACCACCGAGTCAGCCATGAAGAAAATAGAAGACAACAACACACTGGTATTCATTGTGGATGTCAAGGCCAACAAGCACCAAATTAAACAGGCTGTAAGGAAGCTCTATGACATTGACGTGGCTAAGGTCAATACTCTGATCAGGCCTGATGGAGAGAAGAAGGCATATGTTCGACTGGCTCCTGACTATGATGCTTTGGATGTTGCCAACAAAATTGGGATCATCTAAACTGAGTCCAGCTGGCTAATTCCAAATATAAAAGTTTTCACTATGAAAAAAAAAAAGGCTTTTAGAAGGAAAGATTCCCAGCAACAGAGATACTTATTAACACTCAACAGTGGTCCTCTGTGTTTTCACCAAAACTCTAAAAGCCTGTAATTCTGAAAGTTCTCCGATTCTGTGGCTCTACCTAGGATAATCAAGTAACTTGATAATCAACTAACTACTCTTTAACCCATGTCTAACATGACAGATTGGTAAGGCCATCAATTTATCAAGGCATATTCTATCTGCCTCTGTCAGACAGATTCTGTTTCTTGGGAAGATAACAAGCTGATGTTTAGTGCCAAACCCCATTTCTTAAAGAGCAAATCACAGACTTTCCCTGTGGCCCAGTGGTTAAGACTCTCCCTTTCAATGTATGGGATGCAGGTTTGAACCCTCATCTGGAAACCAAGGTCCCAAATGCCATGGGGCAACTAAGCCTACATAGGGCCAACTACTAAGCCTGTGTATTCTAGAGGCTGTGCTCCACAATGAGAGAAGGCTATGCGCTGGAACAAAGACCTAGCATGGCCAAAAATAAAAATGAAGAGTAAATCAAAAACTTTGCCTCCAAACACACGTTTAAAAACAGTGAACTCTAGGATTTATCATAATTTTCTCTCATCCTCGTTCCCTCCCACCTCTCAAAAAAGGCTAGTGTTGATAAAACTCAAATAAAGATATTAATAAAATATCTTAATTAATAAAATATAGGCCCAACTAAGAACCTTAAAAGGTTCTTGGGAAGGGATATACTCAGACCCACAAATCTTGGATCTCCACCCTAAAAATGGCTGCAACTTTTTGATAATTGTGAAGAGATCTCCAAAGAACCATGGCCGAGACTGGTAGCCAGAAGGTTTTCTTTAACCAAGCACCTCTGGGATATGAAAATTTGGGGAGTCAGGCATGATTGGTTAAGAAACACCTGATTTTTCAGCATAAAGCAAAATCCAGCTCCCTCTCTACCACAAACGATTAGAAAATTTCACGATATACATCTGCTTTTCCAAAGAGGTAAATATTTATTCCTGATTAGCAATATATATTAAAAGCAAACTTTCATGAAGAGTAATGCAGATAAGTGTTAACACCTAAACCCTGCCACATGACTCATTTAATTTGCTTAAAACCATTCACAGAGAGGACAGACGGCTAGATTTTACTTGTCCTTTGCCTTGCCATGAACAACTACAACAGTGAAAATTGAAACAGATGATATCAAGAGTACTTTCCAGAGGTTGTACTGCCACTTTAATTAAGTCAAAGGCATATGTATGCAGAATAAAGCCGTTGTAAAATGAAACCAAGAAAAGGTTTAATTCAGAAAGAACACCGGTTTCTTTTTATTCCTTTTAGCTAACGAGAGATAAAGATCAAAAATTGATACATATCTCCATCAATAGGAACAGTGTACTCCAACCCATTTTAAGACAAACATCACATTTCCTTTGACTCCACAGCCTAAACCTTTTGAACCCAAAGAGAAGTCAAGGGGGCAAAAAGGCTAGTGACCTAGACAGACCATGCTCTCTGGGTACTGTGGTATAGCAGGCATTACTGCCCACTTCTCCAGGTGCATAAAAAAATAATTACTCTTGATTGCACTGGTGCTTTTCTGAACAATTTTCCTTGCCCACAAATCTGTTATAATAGTATTAGGATAATGTAATTTAAGGGTTTTTCATCTGTTAGTATACTGTAAGTAGGCCAAGTAGACTACAAGAGCAGAAGGGAACCAAGAGTTCAAGGGGAATGAAATGCTTTTCCCTCTAAATTTTCACATATAACTCATCCCTAATCATGGTTGCTCTAATCCAATTGATTTCAACACTTTTCTCCACATGGAACTAAAGTGGTTACTTCAGGGGAGAAATTAATCCAGCTCCTCCTGCCTTGCAAAGGTTTTTTTTTCATCAGAGGATGACTAACTTCAGTAAGAGCATTTACAGTATCCCCAGGGCTTCTTATCCTTAAAAAAAAAAAAAAAAAAATTTTTTGAGAGACCACCCTTATCAGACACCCCTCACTGGAAGCTTTGAGAACAAGTTCTGTTCCTATAGAATGGTCACTCTGAAACCTAGGGTCACAAACCCTCTAAGAATTTGATTAAACTTTATCGACAGAAAAATGCACAAGCAACAAAACTCTACAGGCCAATTATGGACTCAGATTAAGAACTTCCAGCCTACACAGAGACAGACTGTGGAAAGGATCCAGGTCAGTTGGAGGAATGGCATCCTGAATTCTAAACAAGGCCCTCTCCCTCTTTTCCTTAACCAGTAAACAAGAAAACTGGGAATACTAGTTCCTGAGAATAAGGGGTTCCACTCATGGCAACGTTGGCCTGGGGACTTCTCTCTGGCCCGGAGAAACTGACTGAGAACTGCCCTGCTGGTAGGGTCTTTCTTTCCCCTCTCCTTTCAGAGGTGTCAGATATGCCCCATGGGTTTTTAGACTCTACCAAACCAATAGGAGTATTTCTGTCATCTTCTCCCTCCCTCTACACATCCCAGGCATTTTCCTCAATAAAATTCTTATACCTCTAATCCTATCTTGGGGTCTGTAACTAGGAGGAGCCAAACTACACACCTGCAATTGTTGCTGTCTCCACAGAGCCCTGAGGAAAGCACCCTGGAGTCTTCAGTCCTCACTCCGGTACTGCACTCCAACACAGACACAACACCCCTTGAGAAAATAACTTCTTACACACACCCAGTGTGATAAAGCCCCTGGAAGCCAACAGATTGATGGTGTTCTTGTTTCTCAGATACCATGGGGTAGTTTTCAGATTTCTGCCTTCAAGTCTGACACAAGACCTACTGAGGCTAAGTATGAGAGAAATGGTATGGGAGAAACGGCCAAGAAGGCCAAATCAGTAATGTCAGGTATACAAGAGGCCTTGCCTTCATCAGGCAGAAACTATGACCATAACTCACAGTAGAAATAACTTTCATGTCTATACAGTAGTAAACATGGAGGTGTATATTCATAACGAAATTCTGAAAAGTGATACTATTCGACAGGAAAAGATAGTGTTAGGTCACGTAAAAACAGCCAAAGCAAAAATCCTATTCCAAAGTATAAGTGACCTTTTGTATTCCCTAGAGAGACTCTAACAACAGTGAGTATGAGAATCGAAGTTGGTTCCTAAGTGTGCCAACAGGCCTGTTGAGCATGCAAATGCTCTATTGTTTGAGGGCCACAATACCCCAACCCAGATCAGTAGAGGCTTTTAGCTTAAGGAGTAAGTGAAATTCTGAGGGAAATACAAGCGACCATGTCAGAATCTAGCCATGCTGTACCACTTGTACTAAATAATTTCTGTTCCACTGTTAACACTTACAGCATGCAATATTAAATGACTATATCAACCTACCCTTTTCTCCTACCAAGACATCCAAAAATTTCTGGATTATTATTTTTCAGTTAGTATTGTGATAAAACACTATTATATAAAATAAGACAGAGAAGGAGAAATCATTTTAATTAGCTTTCTCTTAAAATTCTCAAAGAGTAGAATAACCAAATTCTCTGTTTTCCAACCTTTCCCCCCTTTATTCTTGGTTTATAACACTAAACTCTTAATGGCGAAGAAGCAAAGCCCACTGAGCTAGTTTACCAACACATCTGAAGCAAATCATAGTCATAACTTCTATTTTAACCAAGCATGACAACCAGGTGATTGAGTAGCTTTCCAAACTACCAGAGCAGCAGGCACTCGCATAGGCTGCTGTTAAATCAGCACTTCATAAATCGTGCAGGCTCCTGCCCATTTAGATGATCTCTCTGTGCAGAATCGGCAGTCTAACGCTGGCTCTTCCAAGCATTAAAAAATCGTCACTCTGCTAACCCAACTCACTGTTCAGACGGATCTTCTTGAATGCAGCCTTTATTACAACCTCAGTGCTGCTTCCTACACTGAAGGAATACCATGTTTTCAGGTCAGGAGTTCTTCTTTCTCGCTTTATTATAATCGGGGGTCTTACAACGACCCCGATATTGTTACAAAGCACGCTGCTTTATAACAGTAAAGCTTCTGGAAAACCCAAACAAAAGACACGTCACCCGGTGACGTCAGCCTATATACAGTTCTGTGTGGTCGCAGCACATAAGCAAATCCATTCTTGTGCCGTTTCTCGGAAAAGCTTTTCAGTAAATGCACTCATGCTGCTCCAGGAGCTCTTCTCTGCAACAAGCCGCCCATCTGCCATCAACAAGTTAAGACCGAGAGAGCTAACGGCTGCGGAAAGGAGAGGCTGAAGCTTTGATTAACCAGCTGAGCAGTTAGAGGAGGACGAAATTAATAACATATTCAAAACTGATTTAGGGGATCAGAGTGGTCAAAGAAAATGAAACCAATGCTTTCGAGAGGAATATCCTAAGGAAAAAACAACTTGCCCTGGTGGATTTCAATTTTACTCAGAAAGCCTGGGACACAGAAAACAGGAAACTGGTCAAAGGCTCCTGCATGTTAGAGCCTTTTACAGACTCACTGCGTTGAGTCTGACAACCGAGACTGAATGCAGCCTCCAATGTGCTCAGAAGAATGGGTAAGTCCATGTATTTAATGTGTCTTGTACAGTCAGCAAGGAGTCACGCTTTTAAAATAAGCCATTGAATTCACATTTTATGAGAAAAATCACTTGTCACATTTTTGGATTTTGAGGTTTAGGTAAAATATATATTGCTGATGACAGGATGTGTTCTATCTCCTTTCTTAATGGTTTAAGTTTTGTTCTAGTCATACTAACAAGGTTAGTTTTTCTACAGCAAATGAAAAAATAAGTTATATGTAGTGAAATCTTTTGCCATAATGTTGTTGTTGTTTTTTAAAAGCCCGTATGCTCTGCTGAAAAATATTCTATCTTCTTGTTTTCCTTAAATTATATTCTGCAGGCTTACATTTCAAGTGGCCATTAGGGGCCCCTATGCTAGCAGCAATATATGCAATGAGTATGGTTTTAAAAATGCTGCCTGCGCTGGGTATGGCGTGTCCACCCAAATGCCGCTGTGAGAAGCTGCTCTTCTACTGCGACTCTCAGGGCTTCCACTCAGTGCCAAACACCACGGACAAGGGCTCTCTGGGCCTGTCCCTGAGGCACAATCACATCACAGAGCTCGAAAGGGATCAATTTGCCAGCTTCAGTCAACTCACCTGGCTCCACTTAGACCACAATCAAATATCAACAGTAAAAGAAGATGCTTTTCAAGGACTATATAAACTTAAGGAATTAATCTTGAGTTCCAACAAAATATTTTATTTGCCAAACACAACTTTTACCCAACTGATTAACCTGCAAAATTTGGACCTGTCTTTTAATCAGCTGTCATCTCTGCACCCAGAGCTCTTCTATGGCCTCCGGAAGCTGCAGACCTTGCATTTACGGTCCAACTCCCTGCGGACTATCCCAGTACGCCTGTTCTGGGACTGTCGTAGTCTGGAGTTTCTGGATTTGAGCACAAACCGTTTGCGAAGTTTGGCTCGCAATGGATTTGCGGGATTAATCAAACTGAGAGAGCTTCATCTAGAGCACAACCAGCTGACGAAGATTAATTTTGCTCATTTCCTACGGCTAAGCAGTCTGCACACACTCTTCTTACAGTGGAACAAAATTAGCAACTTGACATGTGGGATGGAGTGGACCTGGGGCACTTTAGAAAAACTAGACTTGACTGGAAATGAAATAAAAGCCATCGATCTGACAGTATTTGAAACGATGCCTAATCTTAAAATACTCCTCATGGATAACAACAAGTTAAACAGCCTTGATTCCAAGATCTTAAACTCCCTGAGGTCCCTCACAACTGTTGGCCTCTCTGGCAATCTGTGGGAATGCAGCCCTCGAATATGTGCTTTGGCCTCCTGGCTGGGCAGTTTCCAAGGTCGGTGGGAGCATTCCATCCTATGCCACAGCCCCGACCACACCCAGGGAGAGGATATACTAGATGCAGTCCACGGATTTCAGCTCTGCTGGAATTTATCAACCACCGTCACTGCCATGGCTACAACTTATAAAGATCCAACCACTGAATACACAAAAAGAATAAGCTCATCAAGTTACCATGTGGGAGACAAAGAAATCCCAACTACTGCAGGCATAGCAGTTACTACTGAAGAACACTTCCCGGAACCAGACAATGCCATCTTCACTCAGCGGGTAATTACAGGAACAATGGCTTTATTGTTTTCTTTCTTTTTTATTATTTTTATAGTGTTCATCTCCAGGAAGTGCTGCCCTCCCACTTTAAGAAGAATTAGGCAGTGCTCAATGATTCAGAACCACAGGCAGCTCCGATCCCAAACACGACTCCATATGTCAAACATGTCAGACCAAGGACCATATAATGAATATGAACCTACCCATGAAGGACCCTTCATCATCATTAATGGTTATGGACAGTGCAAGTGTCAGCAGCTGCCATACAAAGAATGTGAAGTATAATATCTACCCATCATCAAAAATTATATCAGATAAGTAACCTATTTTACATAGTAGGGGCTAAATACATATCTAATTTTTACCAATGGTGACATTAAGCCTAATTTTTCCAAACCAAGTGGAGACTTAGGTTTCTGACGTGTTGAAGTATTTTTAATTTTTTTTAAATGAAACCATATTTTAAGTGTTAAATGAAGCAATGCTCACATTAATTTGCACTCTTGTGGGAAAGTCTAAAAATGCTTACTTCAAAATAAGACATTTCATGTATGTAATTATAAACTATTGTGTGTAAACATGTACACTAAGGTCTCCATATGCTGTTTTTTCCTACTGAAAACAGTTTGGAAAGATGCTACTGAGCAGAAAGAGATATGGATCAATACTTGTTTGATCATTGCTCTCCACCCCAAGTACCACAACTGGCCTGCTGCTTAAAAGGAGACTTAGCAAAATTCTCTTGTATGATAATTTGGTATTTACTCAAACTTACAATTTAATGCCAGTGTGGGGAGTAGAATTTTATGTATGCTGAAGACTGGTCAATATTAAACACTCTTCTTCCAGAGTTTTTGCCTGGGTTAGTAGGTATTATCAAAGTCCACATCATGAAATCAGAACCCTTTATGTAATTCTAATATGCTGAGTGACTCTTTAATGTATTTAAACAATCCAAGTGATTGTGAAAAGGTCTCATTACAATGAAATCAATACTAAATAATGACACTGATTTCGCATCATATCTCCAGTTTGACTTATAATGGACATGTTGATTTTTGTGGCATTTAGATAATTATTTTAAACTAGTGTTAAATTATCACTTTACTAATTAGTTTACTAAATCCTATACTTACATTTATATGTGAAAAAAGATTTAGAAATTATTTTGGAGAGAAAAGAGATAAACTGAGTCAATTTAGCAATCTTATGACCAGCTGCTCACTCTAGTTTGAAAGCACACACACAAATACACCCTCATTCTCTCTCTCTCTCTCCCCCCCCCTCCCCCTCTCTCCCTCCTCCTCCCCTCAACTGTCATGATCAAAGATGCCTTGACAAAGGGGTTTAAACCTCTTTCTTCGGCCTTTTCTTGATCTTCAAGCCTCAAAAAAGCCAAATTAAAAATAACTGGCTAGCAACAGGCATAACACTGATTCTTATTAGAATACCTTTTAAAAGAACCATTTTAAAAAAGCACTTTCTAAGTATTATATGCCAAATTTTGACCTTTTAATGGATATCAATTCTTAATGTTTAAGAGCAGGTCCTTCTAAGTAAAGGGAACAACACAGATCTGAAGCAAACCTTCTCATGGCAGAACACTCTACATGCCTATGAAGCCACACAGTGGTAACTTGAAGGAGGTGAGGGGATGAGAAAAAGGCAGCATTTTGAAATCTGACTCTCCCTGAAACAGGTTAGCAAAGTTAAAAGGAAGAAAAGCAAATGGGCAACTATACATGATCTGAATCAAACAGAGCAAAGGCCCTGGGACCTGCAGCTGGAAAGGGGTGAGGGGGGAAGATTCTCTTATTAATATAAATGTTGAGTAATTTAAAAGTGATAATGATGTCACATTTCTCGTGTAGAAAAGAGCCACAAGTATTTTGTTTATTTAATTATGGTTTCCCCGGAAAGACTATGACACATTTAGGATTTAGATGTAAGTTACCAATTCACACAGAATTCTTCCATAAATGAGGTTCTAGGTATGTACTAGCAAAAACCATGAAATTAGACTACTGACTTGACTTTCAGAAGATGAAAACTGACATTTGCTGATGAAGAAAAAAAGGCATACATTCTTAAGAGAAAATCATTACCATAAAAAAAAGTTATCCTTTACTTCATTCAAGGCATATTTCCCAGGATGGAACTGAAACATGTTAAGACTATAGTTTAACCCATGAGATTTAATACTGAGAGATGTCTACCTACATTTCAAAGAAAATGTATCTCAGTAAAAAGCAGACAAGATCACAATTATAGTAAAAATGTGCTCTCTACAATTTCTAAGTGGGCAGATTCATCTGGTCAAGTCTCAGTCCACCTCAGCAGATCTTGAGCAGTGAGAATTTCATCTCTTAATAAAACTAGACCCTAGGCCTGCCTGGGTAAGGACAGAAGTTGATTTCCTGGCATAGAGCACAGCTCACACTTTCCTTACAGAAGGACTGGATCAGAAGCCCCTGTTACAAATGAGAGCGCCACAAGCTAAAATTTACCAACCCATTTATCAGGATAATCATGGCCATTTGTCAGGGAACAGCTTTGTCACAATACAACTGTGTCTTAAACATACAAGATTCCACTAGCTCTGGAGGATAGCAGAGCAATTTCCATCATTTCAATCACAACCCAAAATTAATTGAAACTGTGAGCAGAAGGGCGAGAAATATTGGCTGGAAATCCCTACATTAATCCTAAAGATTACAGTTAGTAAAGTGGACCATCAGTTGGCAAAATCCTTAATGTACATAGGAAAGTAAGTTGGAAAATCAAACCATTTAGTAATTCAGGGGAACAGCATAGCCAAGGCCACCAAGGCATACTTTTCAGTTGAAAAATAACAGATTTTTTTGGCCCTTCATTTTTTGGGCAATGCTGTCTGAGAAAAGTGAATAACAGTGCCAAATAGCGCTTTCCTTTTCTAGTTAAAGAGCAAACTTCACTTTTCAAATGCCTATAGGAGGCAAGATTCCTTTTAATTTTGGTCTATTTGTGTTTCTGTATGAGTACAGGTTTGAAGATGAGACTGTTAGTCAGTCATATGTGCTCTCTTTACCAACTGGTTCAGGTGAAGAGCATCACAACCACACTGCAGATGCTGGCAATATAATGTTATTAGGCCTTTTGTTTTTACTGTCTTATTCTCTTCAACTCCCCCATCCCCCCTTTTTCATTTTCAAGATTAGAAGAAAATGACCACTTGAAAACCAGAAAAATAAATCTCTCTGTAAAAAGGAAGCTAATGAAGGCTCTGATACTGTACCCACCTAGTAACCAAGAGCTAGTATAGAATTATTTATATTTATTTCTGTAGCTTGCCAGGATTTCAATCACCTTTATGAAATTAGAGTTAATAAATTTACAAATGCATACAACTCAGAGAATACCCACTGCCAACAACAAACAGCAAAGATACTAATTTTTAAGCCAAAAATCTGCACTAACACATGTAATTTCTTAATGTGGCTACGTTAATTTCTATACCAATTCAATGAATGGAACTGACTGAACTTCCCAACTCCACTAATTATTAAAATTCATCTGCTTACTCTAATGCTAGTCACCAAGATCTAGACTCTTTCCAATAAAAATGAGCCCTACCTATGTAGCACTAGGTCTTAATCCTAAATTCAAAACAGGCATACCATTTTCTTTAGGCATACCTCCTCCACACAACGATGGGGGGGTGGAGACTATAAATGCCCTGATCTCTCTAAAGTATGGATATCAATATGAAATTTTGAAATATTATTTTTACATGATCATTTTCCTAATAAAGCAATACAGTGACAGATCTGACTCAAAAATCTGTTTGGGGACATGCTTTTCATACCTTACAGGTTAAACTGCTTCAACTAGAAAAAGATAAAAGAGATGAAGATAGATAATTAAATATTTCTGTTCCTAACCTAGGGCAAACACGTAGTACTTAATTTAAGGTCAAAACAAATAGTAAATGGCTATTTAAGCTTTCATATTGCTATTGCAAACATTTTGGAAATGTCTGCTACTACTGCAATTAACCTGTTCCTCCTTGGTAATTTTTAAAAGCCTAATCTATGGAATGTTTGATGAACCTTCCGACCAACACTGAAACTGGAAACTAAAAGTACAGTCCAAACATATTGTGTTCAATCACCCTAAGAGCCATTTTTTTGTGGGAGTGGTAGGGGGGTGGGGTGGGGTGGGAGGTGGTCAAATGGGTTGTGGGGGAAGGAAGAAGAAAATACTATTATATCGGGGCAGGGGGTAACCAAGTGCAGTGTACAGGGAAGCTTTGTTATTAAAATTATGTATACTGTAAAAAGTGAATGTCTGTTTTTTCCAGAAGCTTTTCCTTGGTAACCTATCAATTCTGACATGTGAAGCTTGAAAAATCATTTATGACAGATACAGAAACCTTAAATGAACAGTTGTTTTGTACCATGTTCTCTATAATGCCAAATGTGCCAGTTGGAAATAGAGCAGCTAATCATCACCTGTCTTCATTCAAAGACAGGCAAAAAACTAGGCTAAGAAGTAAAGTGGGGGAGGGGGGCTGGCTAAAAAAAACCACCCAGCTGATAAACAGCAGTCATACAATAAGAAGCTGCTCTATCACAAGCCTTAGCTACTGGACAAACAGCTGTCTATAGGGCTCACCGGGCCCAAGGCTGACCACCATCCCCCACCCCTCTAACATTCGTGTTCTGCCACAGCCTGGGGAACCTCAAAAATGTACTCAATTGCCTATACCCATCAAATAGCAACTTGGCCTCTGCCTCACGGATCTGTTAGTACACATCCTAGCAGTACCTCCCACACCACCTGTGGGAGGGAATCCACAGGTCCTGACCATGCTGAGGTCTCTAGGATCCCTACATGCCCCACCCTGTCCCAGACAGCAGCTCAGTAACTATGGATAGGGGACAGGAAGGGAATATTTTTAACCTATCTCTCCTTGCTTGGCATAAACATCCCAAGGACAGGGCACTTTGCCTGGGCAGCACTGGGGGCATAAGCTAACCTGGCCTTGAGAACTGAATGCCACAGGTCGCCACACTTGCCAGGATGACCTTAACAGTTCTCCAGACCATCAGTGCAGCAAGACCAGATAGGCAGGAATAAACATCCAGGGATGAGGAGATCAGAGGGGCTAAGGGAGTTCTTACACCAAGCACCTCAGCAGAGGCAGGAAGCACAAGACAAAAATTGACTGCCAAACTCATACAGTATGCACTAGAGGGCACAGGTGATTGTGGTTTCAAGTTGCACAAAAGAAATGAGATCCTACCCTTTATGGAGTTAAAAGCAGAGTTTATTAACATAATTCTTATACATTTTATCTTGAAAATCCCATGTAAAGCCATATCTGATAGCTTTATCAGTTATTTTAATTAGCTTTGCCTGTATGCCACAGCATTCTCAGGTTCCCACTCAGATTTATAATAGAATTCTTCAAGGTCTGTTTAAAGAGATTTTTTTCTTTCTTTAAATATATCTAACCAGCTGGGTACTCAAGTCTCCCTTAGAGAGACAAAATGTACTACAAATTGTCTTTTACAAAGAAAGAAAAGGAAAAAGAGGTGAAAATCACAGCTATTTCCAACATCTCCCCTTAGCATGAGTTCCTCATCACTAGACAATGTTTTGGGAACAGTCTTAAGGGACAGATGCTGAACCTCCCTGAAGCCCTATCTGAAGGAGACATTAAAGAGCAAGAAATCTCCAAAGGCAAGTACAATGAAACATGCTATACTGCAGAGCCCCCAAACTGAATATACCATCCTTTTATACACGGAGGACCAAGAGCAAAGCTAGCCCAGGCCTCCTGGCTAGAAACCCAACATGACAGAGCACCTATGAACCACCACCACCAACTCTGAAGGCAGGGGCCAATGGCTATACCACCACCCTGAGAGAAAAGGCTCTTTCCTCATTTGGGAACCAGATTTTAAAACTGCAGCCCCAGACACAATTTCCAAAGACTTTTCACAGCTTCCATGAAGAGACTTCACAAAGAACCACAGTGAACAGAAGCAAAAATGTCATAACTTGACTGAATATCTATTTACAATTGTGCTCAGTGTACAAAAACTCCACCTTTATGCCCTGGTATTTCTACCAAACACACACACACACACACAATCTTCAGGTTGCATTTTCTGGAAAACCATAAGATAAAAAATCTATAGCCATTTATATGTGTCATTATCATGAGAACCAAAAATGTTCCCCTGGCCTTGCTGCCAAATATTATACATAGAAGGCAACTGCTCAGCACCTCAAAATCTCTGAAAGCAATGTGTTTATTATTACATTGGGTCTACTTCTATAAAGTCAAGGAAATTGAGTAATATACAGTCACACATACAGACTGGTTGAAATACTGATGTAAAAAGATCAAAGGCAGGGAGTCAAAGATGTTTCATAGGATGCCAAAAATTTCTTGAAACTATATTGTGAATATTGTGTATGAATCTAGGAATTTTACCAGATCCTAAACTGTTTTGGTTAACTCACCCAAAATGCCCTAACAGAATATTCTAGTATACACTAGTTTGGCTTTGATCTACCTGGTAGCCAAGGGAAAGAACAAAATCAACAGCTTTCGTCTGATAAAGGAAGCACATCGGTTTATTTGGAGGGAATGACACAAATGCAAAAGTCTGAATTGCCTTTAAAAATGAGTCAGCTGTAGGAACAATAAGGAAACATGTCAGTACCTCCACGGAGCTTTTACAGAACAGGTAGACATGTTTTTCACATCAACTCTTGAAAAAACTATGGAAAAGGAGGCTACACAGGCATGATGCATGCTCTGTGGTATGATCTAGCATTTGTGGTGACCCAAGGCAAGAGCCTATAAAGTCAGCAAGAATGAATATGTATCCAACTTTGAAGTACAGTTTGCATTTCCTCCTTATAATATCCCTGGGACCCAAGCTAGAGTGTTCATCACGTAGGGACATCCAGTAAATTCCTAACCTACCATTACATTATAAATCTTCCAGGCTAGAAGTACAATTTAAAAATCTTCCACTACATGAATGAAGAGAAGCACATTTCATGCATCTCTAGTTATGTTGATGATAATCATAAAGAATGATCTGGATAAGAATCTATAAGATGATAACCAATTTCCTAAGAAAGAACACACTTAAAAAGATAAAGCATTCACTACTGTGGATAGCTGTCAGAAATTTAACTGTCTTTAAAATTTAAAACTCATTCTGTATGTCATTAGCAAAACCTTCTACGTTTCAACAAGAGCAAATAGAGACCTGTGATTAGAGACCTGCTCCACACTTGGGCCCGTCACGTTGGACAAGTTCATCAACCTTCTGTGCCTTGGGTCTCTAACTCTTAAGATGGAATTAATAACAGTAACAAGCAAAAGGGAATTTAATACATGCAAAGTCCTGAGAACAGGCTGGCACACAGTAAATACTTAACAAATATTTGCTATTTTTAATAACAGTATGTGAGAACTAGATGTGACAGATCCATCTTTAATCCCATTAAAGACATATTAGGCTCCTGAGTTGCTCCCAGAAACTCTCTACTTTCCAATATTACTTTCTACACTAAGTTAACATATGGTATCCAAACTGAAGACTGATAATTAGCAAGAGCTTTTAATAAGCCAACAACCTCGATACACCTCTTATACCTAATACTAATATAGAACTGACCACATTATCTCACAGTCAAATAATCTGCTTTATATAAATGTACTAAAATATTAGACACAGCATTACTCTGATTTGGCTTTATGAATCAAGGCTAAATTTAAAGATTTAGAATTCCTAATTCCAAAATTACTTCTGAGTAAGACACTTAAAAATCAAGTCATTATATAGGACAACACGTATTATCCATTATCATAAACAGATACTATTTTTCAAAAGAAATATAAAATAATCTCATTGATAGCTTCTGACAATTTTATTTTAGGACAAAATACATAACTGAGGATTAAGCATCACTATTATGTTGGGGTTTTTCTGCTTAGGAAAAAACATACTTCAAGTATACGTCTAATGTAGGAAGCAGCCCATCCAACTGTGAAGGATTTGGGTCCTAGGCAGATCTGCCAGAACTACTGAGGGGTCTGACCAAGTGAATGAAGTATGAGAATTTTAAGACAAAGATAACCTATCAGTCAAAGAGAATATGTTTCATGATTGCTGGACAGTGATCCTCCATATTACCAAAATTTCTATTAAATATAAAACTTGCGGGAATTAACCTCTCAGAATGAAGATCTACATTTGGTCATATCAAAGCCTATAGATCATGTGGCCCAGATTTTTCAATTCAAGAACTTCTTGACATTCTTTCCAAGATCAATTATCTGGTTTATCCAACAAGGCAAACTGCTTCATCTGCTCCTTTACCCACAACTTTTCTGCACTTTCCCACATCTCTTGACCCTAATTGCTCTCTTTCCTCTTTTACAACCACATTCCACTTCTCTTCATGCTTTCCAAAACTCGAAAGATAAGCTACTCTATTAAGAAGAAAAAGTTCGACTGTCATATATCCATTGCTAAGCAACCCCTTTTAAAGAAATAGCCATAATTTCAAAAATACTCCTTGACTCCACAAAACCAAATGCCCATCAGCTGCAAATGAATTTATACAGCTTGGGAAATACTATTAGAAACACAAGTACACATCTTGAGTTGTCTTCTTAGTCTACCCGTCCCTTTGTATAGATTCAAGTATCAAATAATATTATTCACCATTCTTACACTGTCAAATGATAAGAAATATGAGCCATTTAAGAATAGTGACTTTTTTGCTCTTAATAAATAGCACTCATTCCAGGTATATGAGCAAATAAATTCCCTAACATTCTTCACATGTTTAATGTTAATAGTTACTTAGCTGGGTTAATGGGGGGGGGGGGGTGGGGGGGGTGGGCGGCAGGGAATGCACCCTAGGGAATAAAGGACACAGGTATAGAGAATATGGTTCTAAAATCTCAGAAATGTAGAGTTCTCAAGATAATAGGTGGTAATCTTTACTTCCCTCATCTGTGCTCTAAATTTTCATATACATTTTGTCAGAATTCCACTGAATTGGTCACAAAAACACTGATCTTTCACGTGAAAGTATTTTTTGCCATAGCTTTTGCTCTAAATATAAAGACAAGAGCATTAGGCCCTTCATGCTAGGACTGTCACCCATGGCACACACTAAGAAACTGGACCCAGAAATAACCCTGCCAATGCTACCTTCTCTCTGATCAATCTCCCTAACTCTCCCTTGAAATTCAAAAGGGAAAATGGCAGTAAGAAAGAAGGAAAAAGAATACACCACTTTCAGCACACTTCTATAGGCATTCTGGGACAGTGCCAGGTCACCGTGTCTTCCTCTTGTCTCCTGACAATCCCTTCAAGCCAGTAGGTGCAAAACTGCTCTCTGACATTTGCTATCAACTTCCAACAACTACAGCCCATTTTATTATTTTGGTAAAACTGCTAGTCTAAGATTTATCTACTCCTCTACATGAAAACCTGGAGAAGGCAATCGCACCCCACTCCAATACTCTTGCCTGGAAAATCCCATGGATGGAGGAGCCTGGTAGGCTGCAGTCCACGGGGTCACTAAGAGTCGGGCACGACTGAGTGACTTCACTTTCCCTCATTGGAGAGGGAAATGGCAACCCACTCCAGTATTCTTGGGACAGAGCAGCCTAATGGGCTGCCATCTATGGGGTCACACAGAGTCGGACACGACTGAAGCGACTTAGCAGCAGCACCTACATGAAAACCTAATAGCAAGTGGTCAGGAATTTTCTTCCTTTTGATGCAGCATTCCTGAAGTGTCAAAAGACATTATAGTGCATAAGCAATACCATCATCTAGACATTCAATTTGTGCTCACTTAGAATTACACATGAGATGAATTACAGATAGAAGTCGAAGAAAGAGTCAACTTGTAAAAGTGTTTATCTAAAGTGGGCTTGACGTTCCCAGCAAAGACATCACCCTAAGTTACTACAAAAACAATTAAGCAAATATAACTTTGTTAAAAATACAAACCTTTTGGCTTCCCAAAATAATCATCAGTATTTTTAAGATCATGCCTTATAAATCTTTTATGTCAATTTTCAAACACACATACACACGCCTCATTTTAAATTGAAAAAAGGATGGGGGAGGGGGCCTAGGGATTAGACAAAACCTATGATAGGCTATATTCTTTAGTCTGATTTATGATTTAGCATTTAAATTAGTTGAATTCCAAGACCTAATATCAACTGGGAGTAAGAACACTATAGATGGCATAGATTGAGAATGGGAGGAGTGAAAAAGATTAAGATTCTGCTTTCCACATGTTAAAAGCTGAAATTCAAGTAGTGGATGACAAATTACCACACTCTTCTGGTACATCAACCTAGGAAACCTTTGAACAGTTATCTATCAAATAACAGTCAACCAAAAAAGGATGGGATTCAAGTGCACCACCCCTCTCTCAACATCAAAGTCACATGAGCAAATCACGTTCTATTGGAAAACTAACAGGAATAAGGTCAACTTAATTCATGAAAATGGGCTGAAACACTGCCTATCAAAGGAATCGGTACTATTAAGTATCCATATTACTTTAGGAAGGGAGAATGGTTAATACTACAGTAAATCCACCATTCGTCACACCTCTAAGTATGTTCTCCAATCCAAGTAGCTGAAACAGATGATCCTGCCCTCAATGAGGTCTGTGTAATAAACCAAAGACCCAGTAAGAGAACATGAGTCAATCAGAAAAGCAGGTTTCAATATGGGAGGAAATGTATGACTCATTTACTTGAAATACAAGGCAAGTATTTAATAAAATGATAATCATATAATGTTCTCTATTTTCATAGAGGATTGGGTTACAAAGTGTGTGCATTTATCAAAACCTATCGCATATTTAGAATTTGTACATTTTACTGTATAAAATTCACCATACAAAATTAAACCCAGATGCATGCTGTAACATTTACAGATGAAATATGCCAAGTATCTGCAATTGAGTTTGAAATGAATCAAAATAATAATAAGATGGACTTTCCTGGTGGTCCGGTTGTTAAGAATTCACCTGGCAATGCAGGGGACACAGGTTCAATGCTTGCTCCGGGAAGATTTCACATACGTATGGACAGCTAAGCCCGTGCGTGGAAACCACTGAGCCCACACATCACAACTACTGAAGCCCTCGCACCCTAGAACCTGCGCTCTGCAACAAGAGGAGCCACTGCAATGAGAACCAAGTGCACCGCAACTAGAGAAAGCCTGAGTGCAAAAATGAAGACCCAGCACAGTTCCCCCACCCAAAATAACTTAAAAATAAATAAAACAGTAATATGATGGACACAGGAATGGATAAATATTGCTAAAGCAAATATCAAAAAATCAATTGCAGAATCTACAAAATAGGTGTGTGTAAATATGCATGTTCAATTGAAAAGTTATTTCCAGTTCTATATATGTATGAAATTTTTCATAATAAAATTTGGGGAGGAAAGGGAATATATAATCACAAGTCTAATTTATGGTATGGGGCATCTAACACACTATTCTTCTCAACTGGAACTATAGTGTTGCATGATGGCTAAGAGCTTGAACTCTGGAGCCAGGCTAAGCTCAAACTGCAGTTTTGAACTTAATACCTGTGAGATCTTAAATGAGTCATTTAATCTCTGTCTTAACAGTATGAAGCTCATGTTCAGAAGATTAAATGGGAAAGTGTGTAAAACACTCAGAACAACTCCTGGCACACAGTGGTAAAGTGTGACCTGTATTACTACTACTACTTTGTAATATATTTAAATAATTCAACAAGTTCTTCAACGTTCACTATATGAGATGTTCAGGTGATATAGGCACTTGCCCTCAGGAGTTTATAGTTTAGTCAGAGGTTAAATTTAAGAGTCAATAAGTAACAGACCCATCACAAGCAAGGAAATCGAAACTGTCATCAAAAATCTTCCAGCAAACAAAAGCCCAGGACCAGATGGCTTCACAGCTGAATTCTACCAAAAATTTACACAAGAGCTAACACCTATCTTACTCAAACTCTTCTAGAAAATTGCAGATGAAGGTAAGCTTCCAAACTCATTCTATGAGGCCACCATCACCCTAATTCCAAAACCAGACAAAGATGCCACAAAAAAAGAAAACTACAGGCCAATATCACTGATGAACATAGATGCAAAAATCCTTAACAAAATTCTAGCAAACAGAATCCAATAACATATTAAAAAAATCATACACCATGACCAAGTGGGCTTTAGACTTCATGACTTCAGACTCTACTACAAACCCACAGTCATCAAGACAGTATGGTACTGGCACAAAGACAGAAATATAGATCAATGGAACAGAATAGAAAGCCCAGAGATAAATCCACGAACCTATGGACAACTTATTTTCATCAAAGGAGGCAAGGATATACAATGGAAAAAAGACAACCTCTTTAACAAGTGGTGCTGGGAAAACTGGTCAACCACTTGTAAAAGAATGAAACTAGAACACTTTCTAACACCATACACAAAAATAAACTCAAAATGGATTAAAGATCTCAATGTAAGACCAGAAACTATAAAACTCCTAGAGGAGAACATAGGCAAAACACTCTCCGACATAAATCACAGCAAGATCCTCTATGACCCACCTCCCAGAATATTGGAAATAAAAGCAAAAATAAACAAATGGGACCTAATGAAACTTAAAAACTTTTGCACTACAAAGGAAACTATAAGCAAGGTGAAAAGACAGCCCTCAGATTGGGAGAAAATAATAGCAGACAAAGGATTAATCTCAAAAACATACAAGCAACTCCTGAAGCTCAATTCCAGAAAAATAAATGACCCAATCAAAAAATGGGCCAAAGAACTAAACAGACATTTCTCCAAAGAAGACATACAGATGGCTAACAAACACATGAAAAGATGCTCAACATCACTCATTATTAGAGAAATGCAAATCAAAATCACAATGAGGTACCATTACACGCCAGTCTGGATGGCTGCTATCCAAAAGTCTACAAGCAATAAATGCTGGAGAGGGTGTGGAGAAAAGGGAACCCTCTTACACTGTTGGTGGGAATGCAAACTAGTACAGCCGCTATGGAAAACAGTGTGGAGATTTCTTAAAAAACTGGAAATAGAACTGCCATATGACCCAGCAATCCCACTTCTGGGCATACACACTGAGGAAACCAGACCTGAAAGAGACACGTGCACCCCAATGTTCATTGCAGCACTGTTTATAATAGCCAGGTCATGGAAGCAACCTAGATGCCCATCAGCAGATGAATGGATAAGGAAGCTGTGGTACATATACACCATGGAACATTACTCAGCCGTTAAAAAGAATTCATTTGAACCAGTCCTAATGAGATGGATGAAGCTGGAGCCCCTTATACAGAGTGAAGTAAGCCAGAAAGATAAAGAACATTACAGCATACTGACACATGTATATGGAATTTAGAAAGGTGATAACGATAACCCTATATGCAGAACAGAAAAAGAGACACAGAAATACAGAACAGACTTTTGAACTTTGTGGGAGAATGTGAGGGTGGGATATTTCAAAAGAACAGGATGTATATTATCTATGGTGAAACAGATCACCAGCCCAGGTGGGATGCATGAGACAAGTGCTCGGGCCTGGTGCACTGGGAAGACCCAGAGGAATCGGGTGGAGAGGGAGGTGGGAGCGGGGATCGGGATGGGGAATACGTGTAAATCCATGGCTGATTCATATCAATGTATGACAAAACCCACTGAAATGTTGTGAAGTAATTAGCCTCCAACTAATAAAAAAAAATAAAATAAAAAAATAAAAAAAAGACTAGCTGATAAATTTCTCCACTTAGGTAAACCATGAAAATTATCAGATATCCAGATTTTTCTGTACAGACTTAAGAATTCTACAGTTAGAACCAGAGAACCACAGACTGGTTCAAAATTGCAAAAGGAGTACATTAAGGCTATAAACTGTCACCTTGCTTATTTAACTTATATGCAGAGTAAGGTACACCATGGGAAATTGTCAGGCTGGATGAAGCACAAGCTGGAATCAAGACTGCCAGGAGAAATATCAATAACCTCTGATATGCAGATAACACAACCCTTATGGCAGAAAGTGAAGAGGAACTAAAGAATCTCTTGGTGAAGGTGAAAGAGGAGAGTGAAAAAGCTGGCTTAAAATTCAACATTCAAAAAACTACAATCAAGGCATTCAGTCCCATCACTTCATGGCAAATAGATGGGGAAAAAGTGGAAACACTGACAGACTTTATTTTCTTGGGCTCCAAGATCACTGCAGTCACAAAATTAAAAGAAGCTTTCTCCTTGGAAGAAAAACTGTGACAAACCTAGACGGTAGAGTAAAAAGGAGAGACATCACTTTGCCAACAAAGGTCCATCTAGTCAGTTACAGTTTTCCCAGTTGTCACGTACAGATGTGAGAGTTGGACCACAAAGAAGACTGAACGCCAAAGAATTGATGCTTTTGAACTGTGGTGCTAGAGAAGACTCTTAAGAGCCCCTTGGATGGCAAGGAGATCGAACCAGTCAATCCTAAAGGAAATCAACCCTGAATATTCATTGTAAGGACTGATGCTAAAACTGAAGCTCCAATTCTTTGACCATCTGATGCAAAGAGCCAACTCACTGGAAAAGACCTTGATCCGGGGAAAGACAAAGGGCAAGAGGAGAAGGGGATGACAGAGGACAAGATGGTTGGATGGCATCACTGACTCGATAGATATGAGTTTGAGTAAAGTCCAGGAGATTGTGAAGGACAGGGAAGTCTGGTGTGCTGCAGTTCACGGGGTCGCAAAGAGTTGCACACAACTGAGCAACTGAACAACAAAGAATTCTACATAATTTTTGACTTAAGGGACTCTGTCGGTAGTCCAGGGGTTAAGACTCCATGCTCCCACTGCAGGCAACACACAGGGGACACTGTGTGTTTGATCTCTGATGGGGGAATTAAGATACCAAGTGCCATGCAGCCAAATTATGTGTGTGTGCGCGCGCGTGTGTGTGTGTATAAAATTATATAATTTATATATATGTGTGTGTGTGTGTGTGTGTGTGTGTGTATTTTTTTTGCAGCTATTTTTTAATTTAACCAAAGTAGGGGAAACTGTAAATGGGGAGATCCTACCAGATATCAACTTCTGTTGCTTTCTGCATCTCTTTTTACAAGAAAAAAAAAAGTGGGGGAGGGACATGCTTTCCCTTTCTGCTAGAGGGGGAAAAAACGGAGACTCTCTCACCCACCAAACATTGAATGTGTGGGACCGCAAAACACCTCCAGGCGAAGGTCTGCAACTAGAACCATTAGTAAAATATAGTTCTCAACAAAGTACAAATTTTTAGGAGACAGGTGGGGGAAAATGTTTTACCCAGTATGTATTAGATTTTCTCTTTTTTTCTAGAGGGTAACTACTTTACAATGGTTTGTTGGTTTCTGCCATACAACTCGAATCAGTCTTAATTATATATATAAATTATATACAGGCTCCCTCTTGAGCCTGTATTATATCTTCTGTATTGGTACTACAGGGTTTCTACTGGTGAATCTACGACTTCCCGCATCCACAATAACTTTTATATATAGAACTGGCTGGTTAGTTTGCTTGGTTAAAAGACCAGTCATGGGGTTTGGTCATTGTAGAGATCAGATTTGCTCTTCATATTCTGAACTCAAAACTTTTCGCCTGTGAAATTGAAAACATCTGTCAATGGTTACAACTGGTACTCAAAACTGTGAGGATATCAGTGAAAATGCTTTTCACTGCTAAGGAGAAATCAGAGTATATGTCCCATGAAGTAAGAAATACCTCTGCATACAGTATAATATATAAGCCATCCTTATCCCTTTTAAATGAATAGTATCCACAAAAGATAAGAAAGAATAAGATGACATCATAATAAATTAGTCCAAAGTGGGGGGGGGGGGGGGGGGAGGAACTAGGAAAAATGTCTATAGAAAGGCTTAGGGGAATTTTTTTTTCCTAACAGAGGGACACAGTAGGTCAAATGAATCCCACCCTAAAATTCTTTACTGTCACTGTATCACAAAATGTCTGTATTTTACATTACTGCAGCCAGAGAAGTTTGTCAAACTGTTCTTTCTTCCTCCGCTTCTCTCACTTAAGTTTCTCTCCAGTGATGATTGGCAGCCTACTCATTCAGCCTTTCCTTACTTGAGAGCTTTCAAGCATTTACACTTTTCACTTAAGTCTATGGAAGAGAATATTTCAATAGGCACAAGTCCTCTGCGTTCAGTTGGGGAAAAACGGAAGTAAAAAGATCTATGTCAAGACAAAATAAAACAACCTCTATTTGTCTCAAAGAGAATGCCATTACTTAGCTCATTTCTTGTCGAAGATTTTGTTTTTTAAACTTTGGCACCTCTCTCTGATTTCAAGTCTTGCACCAACATTTTTACTTGATTAAAGAAAGAACCTCTTGCTTGAATATGTGTACTTACATTCAATGCTTGCATTCAAGAACTTGTATTTCCATAAATAAACCACAGATACCCAAATTCCGCAGACGTAGGTAAAAATAAAAACAAATATTCTTAAAATTATTTACAAGTATAGAAATCCTGCAGATGTGATGTCAATGAGAACTGTGAAAGACAAGTTTACCATAGAATGCTATATAGAAGGAAATGTTCTGAAAACCTACACTAAACCAGCTCTATGATTGGGCTTCTTCCCTTTCCTGCCAAGACAAATGACTTCTAATCCTAAACAACTAAAATAGCCTGTGTGGGGAAAAAAATCTTTTTGGATAACTGTATAGAAGCTCAAAAGTTAGGCGATTAACTTTGTATTCAACCATGAAATTTTTACAAAGGAATTTTTACTTGGATTATGTCAATTTATATGATGACTCTCATTTGAAAATTCTTTTCATAGAACCAGAATAAAACAATCTTTTCTCTTTTTGGGGTACTACTTCTGCATGTACACACACAGCAATAGCTTATTTAATGAACAGTATAAACATAAGTCACCCTCCAACCGGAAGAAACATTGGAGTATTTATCTCACATCAGGCAAATGAAAGATTGTGATGATTTGTGTTGGGTCAATTTAGCCAATTCAGATCTAACACTTTCCAGAATTCCCTTCCCTGCACAGTTCCAGTTTATCCTGTGTAGAAAGCTATAGGCATGTGTATGGGTGTGTATAAATTTTAAAAGAATTATCTTTGCCTTTATAATTTCTGTATTGTACAGTTGCACTTGTTAAAAGTGACTCCTAATTTCTTATATTTTGAAAGGCAATATAGAGTCTAAAAAGCAGCTATAATTAAACTATAGTAGTCACCAGATTCACTGGATCCTGGGAAGGAAAGTACAACGGTGTAAAAAGGAAGGGATGGGACAGAAAACAGAAGAATGAAGGCAGTGAAAAGAGGATGTACAGTGGAAAAGAGGCTGAAATCACTGACCTGGAAAACTGCTAAGAAAGAGGTGAAAGTAGCTCTCTGAACTGAGCCTGGAAGCAGGAAATGTTGATGGAGGCAGGGGTCAGGGGTGGCTATTAGCCCACAGCCCCAGTGCACTGAGGAACTGTTAAAAGTGTTGCAATATCTCTCACACACACACTCACACCAATACTTAAAATAATGCCAGGCCTCATAGAGGCTTCCAGAATCCTGCTCCAGCACAACAGCATGCTGACTGGGCAGCACCCACATTAACTAGTTGTACCTATAATGAGTATCTCCCCGACTTAAAGACAGAAACCATCCATTCCCATCATAGTTCACCTTTACCCCCAAGCACTGCAACATAACTTCCCAAGAAGACCAGTTGCCTTGATCAACTTGAAAATCACCTAAAGATGTGAAATTTAGGGACCTAGAAGCCCAGGTGTCAGATATCAAGCACAATAGTGCCCAGCAATATAAGAAGAGAGGCTCAGTGAGATAGGAGCCCAGTAAAGAGGCAACATGGTTTCCCCTCTCCCGATTACCTATGATATACTCAACACAGAATATTTTGTGAAATTCTCCCTAAAACTGCACTCCCCAGGCATCTATCACTGGTTACATTATTGCATGTTTTCCACTGGCACAAGACAAAGAGGACTTTTTGTTTGTCTGTTTACTAATAGTCTTTCTTCCTATAGCACAGTGTGGCAGTGTTTCTACCATGGCTATAGGCAATGCACAACATCCCCTACACTGAATCTAAAAACTCCTTCTGTATGGCTGAGGTTAAAGGTTCAATATTAGAAAGCAGAAACTACTATCAGTCACAAAAAGACTTGTTAGCCAGGGTTCCCCAACCCGCTGTAGTGGTTAATAGGCAAGAGTCATAGAGGTATTATCTTTGGGGCTCTAAAACCAGAAAGCATCAGTCAATGCTTTTTCTGGACAAGAGCCAGAGTTATGAGTTAAAGACCACAGGAATTTTCAGATATGCAAAACTGAAAGAGACTACAGTAAAATGATAAAACCTTGAAAATTATTATAGTGAATGAAGACCACTATAAACCATCTGTGATGAGAAAAGGTAATAAATTATGAAGTGTAAAGAGATCTGACACTCAAATAAACATTTCAAAGAGAACAGTAAATGCCTATTGGCTATACAGATAATACACTAAGATGTGCTGTCATAATAGTAATTATTTGTTAAAGAGAAGTAACCTCAATAATATACAGAACAGTTAATAATCTAGCAACCAGCCTAGGGCTACTCAATCTGACTTGGTTGAAAAACAATTCAGACATGAAACACGACACAATGACTACATTCCAAGCATGTGAGGTTTACAGACTTCATTACAATAAGGGACTGGAAGCTGATGCCCCAGTAGAGAAAATAAAAGAGGCCTCAGATTAAATACCTAAAAAAGTAGCAGGAAAGCAATGACAAACAGGAAACAGCTTTCTTAGAAGTGAAAAAAGATTGCAAACTTCTGACCAAAAAAGGGGGCTGTGGAATGCAATTCAGTGGTCATAAGAGCAAAGTATATACTTAAGAAAACACTTCTGGGGGGGGTGGGGGGGAGCCCAAGCAGAAGTCAGGAGATTATCAGAGTAAAGTCTTTTTTAAAATTAAGTAACATAACTCTCAAAACAGACATCTTTAATTATGTGTGTGTATGTACTTTACTGTATCTACATAAAACATTTCTGGAAGGAAACAAAATATAAGAAGAAAACAATGGATGGCTAGAGAACAGAAATGAAAGGGGACTTCATATATACTCACTATATACTCTTTTATAGCCTTTTAATTTTGCACTATGTAAATATATTACCTATTTTAAGAATTAAAAAACCCTTTTATTATGTAGAAAGCAATACCATAGTCATAAAGATCTCAGCTTAACAATAAAGACCTACATTTTTCAAAACAAACCTATCAGAGTCAGCAAATGAAACACTTTCCCACTTTCCCATATTATTTCTGAAGCAACTAACCATTAATCCAATGAGTAAGTTCACAGATAACATCTGAAAGCAACTGTTCATATCTCCTAAGTGAAGACTGATGTCAGCCAGCCCACATGCCTCACTTCTAAGCCAGCCCAGCTTAACTACAAAGATTTTTCCCTTCAGCCATTTTAGAACTCTAAAAAGAAATAAAGGTTATAAACATCAAAGGGAAAAGAAACCTTCTAGACTTCACATTACCTGTTCCAGTGTCTTTTTGATACTACATATGCCACACTTAAGCATTGTTTTCGGTTAATTATTTAACCAGCTCTAGGGTGTGTAAATTCTCTTAAACATTGTAGAAAAAGTTTTATTCATAAAATCATCTTCTTGTGCTAGAAAGAAGTTTCAATAAACTACAAAGAACAAATCAACGTGACTTGTAGAAAAACAAATGAAAGGGACCTCCTGGTGGTCCAGTGATTTAGACTCTGTGCTTCCAACTCAGACTGGACCCCTGGTCAGGGAGCTAAGTTCCCACATGCCACAAGGCACAGCCAAACAAAAAGCGGAAAAGAAAAGAAAGGAAAAAAAAAAAAAAAAAAACGAGAACAAGAAAATAAACTATATGGACAGTCATAGTATTCAAATTTTAGAAATCTACTTCAAATGCAGTCACCAAATAAATCCAAAATGAGCAGGAAAGAATAATGAAGAGATTTTATACAGAGAGGCCTATTCAAAACTCAATTCAGAAAATGAACACTGTCACTCAAGAGCCTCGCTTCTCCATGCCAGGAAACTCAGAATTATCTATAAAGAAGTGTGCCAGACCCAAGCAAAGTATACGTTTTAACAGTAAAGAGAACATATTATGAATCTGGGAATAAGGCCACCAACTTCAGGCAAGACAGTTAAAAGAAACGAAAGAAATAAAATAACCTCTGCAACAGTCAGTAGGGGTGTATTTGCTAAAAATTAATACAATCTTCAGATATTATTGCCAGAGTGCACATAAAAAAGGAAAGATTCTCCAAATGAATTTGGCCACTGCAAAGAGAGGAGAGGAGATGGTAAAGGGAGGAAGGGCAGAATGAAGCTCTTTGACTCAGCAGGAGAAATGCAACTACGCTAAGAAATCACTGGAAAGCAGGACAAGTAAAAAAGAGGCCTTAAAGTATTAAACACTTAAAATTCTAAACTTTATTAGTAATAGTAGTGGTAATCGTAGCAGTAGTAAGAATAGCAGGGGCTATTTCACAAGCTCCCAACCATGCTGTGTGCATAGGCACAACCATCATCCCCAACTCAGTGTTGAGAAGACCGAGATTGGGGAGTGACTCTTCCAGTTCAGTGAAGCTGTCAAGAAATAGAACAACATCAGTCCACTGACAATCCTTTCAATAAGAAATTTATCTTAATGCCAACAACCTACACTTATCAGTAAATGCAGAGTTCAAAGATCTCTGGATGGAAAACAAAGCTTCCAATTAGGTAGACTTCACCACCCTAGAGCAGGCCGCTAAATACCAACAACACAAAAAGAATTTTAAACACACAGAGGAGACACCTGATTTCTCTGCAGAAACACTAAGTAATAGTAGGTGGAGCCGTGGTAAAGAATGAGCCTAACAATGCAGGAGACTCAAAGAGATGCAAGTTCAATCCCTGGGTGGAGAAGATCCCCTAGAGTTGGAAATGGCAAACCACTCCAGTGTTCTCGCCTGGAAAATTCCATGGCAGAGGAGCCTAGTAGATACAGTCCATGGGGTTTCAAAGAGTCGGACACAAACTGACTGAGCATGTACACAAGCATCCCTGACAACTTCACAACTAATGAGAAATCCACTAGCCTATACAATCTTTGTCATTTTCAGCTTCTATTCAACTCCTCGGCCCCAGATAAAGAAATATCAACATCATCAGAACCTAACTCCAAGCAGCAACAGAACTAAGAGCTAAAGCTACTCAAATAGTCCCTTTCTAAAACCCACTGAAAATTTACTTGGGGCAGCAAACATATGCTCTGTCTCCCAGGACATCAGCTTAAGAGAGAGATTCCCACCCAAAATAGGCTTCACAAGCACCTGTCCACACTGATCTGAGGGTGACTGTATCTACCAAAACACATCTTTTCTGCCATTGTGCCTGAAATTCTATCATCAAGCTTCTCTCTGAGAGTCTTCTTTAAGGGGGGGAAAAAAGGGAGGAGGTACAAATATCCCCAAACAAAGTGACAATAAAAACTGGGGAAAAGAGATTATATTTGTCTATTTCAACTGACATTTTAACTAAGAAATTATGACAGCTAAAAATGAATGTTTACAGTTTTCCCCCTTGTTTCAGAAAAAGCTTAAGAACTTCTGAAAATTCCTTCTCTCATATGAATGTTTTTGGAGCCTGTAACAGTTTGGTCTGGTAGAAAACACTGGCAAATAAAATGTACTAACTACCTAGCAGATTAACATAAATGGAAACACACTGAAAAGAAGTCATTATGGCTAATTTGAACCCTTGTTAGTAACTGTAATTTTATATATATTATATACACAATGTATTTTAAGCTTGTATAGTTGTTGTTGATTTATATGATGGAACTGAACATACTTCTAAAGTCCAAGAAGCACTGAAAGCTGGAAGAAGGCTGGTAACTTCTGCCTACACTTCACCATACATAAGCCCCTTGAGTTCACTAAAGTTGACAGATTTGCAGTTTAACTCCACAAGTCAGCAGCAAACCCTACAGCATCAACCATGCTGTTCTGGTAGGTGTAGCACAAAGATCAGAAAAAGCCAGTATGACACAAACTCAAGAGCCATACTGTTGATCTACAAACAATAACCCACACAGGAAAAAAAACTCTATTATAGGCTAACAAAGTAATTAATATTGCTTTAAACAAGCCACTTCACTTACAACCTCTGCTACCTCTTTTTTGCAATTTCCTCAAGTTCAGGTGGGCCTCAAGTTCAAGTTTATAGCTCTATCTCATAGCTATGAGATATATATATTTATAATTTAATGAGAACCATTATTTCTATCAAAATTCCTCCTTCAAATCCATTATATTCCTGTGATCAAAAAAAGTTTTCACTCTAAAAAAACTATGTAATTAATATAAAAGCTGATTCTTTTTCATAGTTCTTAAGAGTTCTAAGCTAATCAAATTCTAGTGATTATATGCAGAATCATCACATTAAAAAGTCCATAGTATTTAAAATATGATCGCTTAAGGGCCATCAATATGCATATTGTACAGATCCACCACTTTTTCAGAGACAAAATAAAAAGTCACTCTGAAATGATACATGTTCAATCTGATTTCTCAATTTTTAAAATTATTTTTGATTCAACAATTCTTTACTTGATATATTCACAATTTAGATGAAACAGCCATAGAAAATTACAGACCATTAGTTTGTTCAATAGAAAGCCAGAAGATTAAAGAAGCCAACTTATATATACAATGTAGGCTTTTAATGTGGCCAAAGTCATTCTGATGGCAATAACAGACACAGGCCCCATCTCAAAATGGGGAAAATATTCTTTGCTTCACACAGGATAAACAAGTTGAATGAATCTATAGAAAATATAATTTAAAATACTCATCACATCATTAGGATACATACATGTGAAAAAGCATGTGAATATTTTAAAGAGCTTTATTAAGATATGCATTTATGTATTAAGATATATGTACTTATTATAATGTATATATTAAGACATAATTGATATATAATTCACCCAGGTAAAGTATACCACTTGATGTTTTTTAAAGTATATTCACAGATATATACAACCATTACCATTAGAACATTTTTACCATCTAAAAAGAAGCCCTGTATACCCTTTAGCTATCACTCTTCCAATCCTTAGATGTGAATATTTAAGTATCAACATTAAAGTTTTAATATCCAGGACATGGTGAACATACTTGGTTTTAAGTTTTAATGCCCTAAATTTGTGTCCTTTTCTTAAAAGTAATTTTTAGTATTCAGTCTAAATTTGCTCCTTAAACCTCCAGGATCACAATTTTATCCTTTCTTCAGGTAATTCCTGTTTGTGAAAAAGGGTATCAAGGCAATCAACTCTTTAAGTACATTCCCTCGTACACATGAACACACCACCTTTTAGCACCCACAACAAACAAAAATACATAAAAACAAAGCCACAAACACATTTTAAAATGTGTCTATCCAATACTATCTGCATAATAAGGAATTATCCTTATTCTATGCCATGTGCCTTTCTTGGGTTTAGAAAAGTAGAAACGGACTCCAAGTCCAACCGTGCCAAAATTAACAGGGCCTTAAAGAATGTTAGACACTCTTTTCCTCCACCCACATTAAATATACACCCCAAAAACTGTTGATTCACCGGATTTGTAGCTGCCAAAGAAAGTAGACTAGCTCAGTGGTTGACATTTCCTTTTGGCAGTCATTAGTCCTTAATGTGTCGCTTTCTAGAGGCTAAATGCAATGGTTTCATTCCTTTTTGCTTTAGTAGATCATTTTTTTGGGCCTGAGGAAATGTATCAAAGGATAAAACCACCTTAAAAGAATGCTGTCAATCAAAGATGTTATAATATAAAAGTAATATGATTAAAACTCCTCTCTCCATAAACCCCTTATCATTAGAATCAGAATAGTAACTTTCTACATCGGTGCAAATTAAAAGGGAAAAGCAAACATTTCCCAACACCCCTAACTGTCAGTGAGCCACCCACTAACAGGAGAAAAGAGGACTGCTTCTAGCAAATCTTCCTTGTGAAATGGTACCTTCCCACCAAGTCAGGTTTGCCATCCCCTGTACACTAATTAATTGCTGGTTCTATATCTACTATTGTTTTTCTCCCTTCACCCACTCTTCAATGTCAATCAATAACAACCTTGTCTTTGAATACCCTATTTAGTATAGTCTTAGACTTGAGTGTTTTATAATAAAATAATTTCATTTGTACTTTTTTAAAAAACTTGATTGCATAGCATTATCTCTTCTAAGCCAGATCGCCTCATTCTGGTTTTTGCCCACAAAAAGTGCTAAAAAAAAAAAAAAAGAGGGGGGAACGCAACAGTACAAAGAATGTTTATATTCAAACACCGTTTTCCCTAGCTAGAGGCCATGTATTTTCATAATCAACAGTGAAAGCAAGGAATCTGAAACCATTATGGCCAACAAAATACTGTTAAAGCCACCTAAAATTGTGCTGAGGCAACTTCTTAATCAGTAGGAAGTGTATAGGCGATAAGTCATGTGACCACGGAGGGGCACAGGCCTGGCTAATTACTATCATATATTATATTCCATTCAAAGTTTGGTGAACAACCAAGGTAACATCACTACTAAATTATACAATAGTCAAGTACAGATAAGAAACAAAAATTTCTTACTACACATGATAGAGCTTTAAAACTACGATTCAGTGCTCGCTTCGGCAACACATATACTAAAATTGGAACAATACAGAGAAGATTAGCATGGCCCCTGTGCAAGAATGACACACAAATTCGTGAAGCATTCCATATTTTTAAACACTCTCCAACATAAATCACAGCAGGATCCTCTATGACCCACCTCCCAGAATATTGGAAATAAAAGCAAAAATAAACAAATAGGACCTAATGAAACTTAAAAACTTTTGCACTACAAAGGAAACTATAAGCAAGGTGAAAAGAGAGCCCTCAGGCTGGGAGAAAATAATAGCAAACAAAGCAACAGACAAAGGATTAATCTCAAAAATATACAAGCAACTCCTGCAGCTCAATTCCAGAAAAGTAAATGGCCCAATCAAAAAATGGGCCAAAGAACTAAACAGACATTTCTCCAAAGAAGACATACAGATGGCTAACAAACACATGAAAAGATGCTCAACATCACTCATTATCAGAGAAATGCAAATCAAAACCACAATGAGGTACCATTACACGCCAGTCAGGATGGCTGCTATCCAAAAGTCTACAAGCAATAAATGCTGGAGAGGGTGTGGAGAAAAGGGAACCCTCTTACACTGTTGGTGGGAATGCAAACTGTATGGAGAACAGTGAGGAGATTCCTTAAAAAACTGGAAATAGAACTGCCATATGACCCAGCAATCCCACTCCTGGGCATACACACCGAGGAAACCAGATCTGAAAGAGACACGTGCACCCCAATGTTCATCACAGCACTGTTTGTAATGGCCAGGACATGGAAGCAACCTAGATGCCCATCAGCAGATGAATGGATAAGGAAGCTGTGGTACATATACACAATGGAATATTACTCAGCCATTAAAAAGAATTCATTTGAATCAATTCTAATGAGATGGATGAAACTGGAGCCCATTATTCAGAGTGAAGTAAGCCAGAAAGATAAAGACCAATACAGTATACTAACTCATATATATGGAATTTAAAAAGATGGTAATGATAACCCTATATGCAAAACAGAAAAAGAGACACAGATGTACAGAACAGACTTTTGGACTCTGTGGGAGAAGGCGAGGATGGGATGTTCTGAGAGAATAGCATTGAAACAAGTATACTATCAAGGGTGAAACAGATCACCAGCCCAGGTTGGATGCATGAGACAAGTGCTCAGGACTGGTGCACTGGGAAGACCCAGAGGGATGGGATGGAGAGGGAGGCGGGAGGGGGGATCGGGATGGGGAACACATGTAAATCTATGGCTGATTCATGTCAATGTATGGCAAAAACCACTACAATACTGTAAAGTAATTAGCTTTCAACTAATAAAAGTAAATGAGGAAAAAAAAAAAAAAACTATGATTCAGGGGAGGGCAATGGCTGTGATAATGCTTGAGGCAGTAGACTATGGAACGCCTAGATGATTAAGTAACAACCATTTCTGACCTTCTAAAAAAAAGTGCTTGCTAACTATTTAGCCTAGAACACTACATCATTCAATGACTACACTAGTTACACTCCTTTTTTGAAGAATCAAGGAAATCAAATCAAATACAGTGACAAAGGGTTTACTTCAAGGACAAATGCACAAGAAACCAAACACAGCTGGGCAACCAGCCTCAGAGGCAATACAGGAAGCCTAGGATCCTCTCCTAACTGGCTGCACCATTCTCCAGTCTCAAACGCCTGACCCAACGTTACCCTCCATGCGGCCTAGCTAATTCATAGCTGCTGTCCAACCACAGATTCATTTTGCCATGACTCCTCATGACCTTGACTCTACTTAACGGCATAAGTCCTTACTTCAGTTTTCATTTACTAACTGCATCGTTTTCTCATTTTTCCATACAAATTCCCAAGAGAATTAATTAACCTAGGTAAGAACTGGGGACTGGGAAGGGGACTGGATAGAATAAAGCAAGCTCTTTTAGATTCTGCAAGACAAATGCCTTCAGAAAGGCTGTAAGACATGGCAAAAACTGTGCCCTTAAATATCTAATATGCTGGCATCTACTCAAATAACCATAATAATAAGATATGTCTTTTAACTTTTTATTATGGGATTTTCCCAAACATCCAAAAAGATTAAGAATAGTAAAAAGAACTTCCTTATTCAGTATTACCAGCCACCAACTTTCTGCTTTCTTGTTTCATTTGTAATAGTTATGTTAGTTTTGGGGTAGGGTTTTTAAAACAAATCTACAACATCATGTCATTTCATAAGGCATTCATCATAAACCTATGTTCATCACTGGATGGTCAAATCTTGAGGGTTAAAAGAACTATCATTTGTCCAAAACCTCAAATTGCAAATAGACAGTTACTGGTCTTTATCATCAAAACCCTGAAACTAACAAAACTTTTTTCTTTTTATGGCTATACCTCATGGGTGGGATCTTAGTTCCCTGATCAGGGATTGAACCTGGGTCCCTGGCAATGGTAGGGCAGAGTCCTAACCACTAGACCACCAGAGAATTCCCAAACTACTGTAATTCTTGATTCATAGTGGTTTTGAGAAAATAATTAATTTTACAGTAGCAGGGAAAACCAAGTTAAAAAAAAAAGTTTGATTCCTGCTCTAGAGTTTGCCAAAATGAAAGATCTACAGACAGCAAGTAAGAGCTAGTCAATGGAATCCGTTTTAACAAACACTGTGATTAGCATTCTACTTTTAAATGGAAGCTTTTGGTAAACGCTACAAAGTTCAATGTTGCTTTGAAACAGAAAAACTCAACACATCTCTTACTAATGATTTGAAGTCCATTTCCTAAATTAAGAAATTTCGGTAGCCTAAGATAAACCATGTTTGAAAAGGTTTAAGGGAACAAGGGATTCCTTTATCACCAAAAAAATGACTCAATAAGAGTATATATAAATGACCAACTTTAAAAAACTGAACAATTTTCCAGTATTTTCACCAATACAGAATATTAAAAGCAACATAAACACATACATCTATTTCCCAGCAACAAGTGCATTTATTGTTAGGAGCTTTAAAGATTACAGTTGGGTACACTGATCAAACATCTAGAATTTTTCTTGTAAAATATTTCAGGTTATGCAATGTTCATACAGAAACAAGGGCAAGTCAAAACACAGATCTTTTTATTCCTAGAAGATGAGTTCCTTATGTGAGTCTACAAAACCAGTAATTCTCCTTCAAAGCAGGGAGAAGTAATTCAGGACAAGTAAGTTCTGGAGTTAAAACTTAAAGAACAATTAGCAAGGAAGCCTTGAAGTAAGATGCCACACTGCATCTATATGGTACAAACTGCAAATTACAAAACCCGAAGTTAGAATATCTGCAACTGGAGTAAAACCAGAAGGTCAATCACTTCAACCCATCTGAAAATAATACTTGTAAGACAATTTATTGACTAGTTATTATTTTAGCATAAAGCAACTCAAGTGAAATATCTTCTTTATGGTATGTTTCCAAATTACACCATTATGTAAAGGTCTTATACTGTTTTCAGAGAATGACCAAACAAAATCTGTTCGTAGCAGTCTCTGGTTCTAAATACTGAATATTCCACTTTAAAATAAATAAATAATCAGCTGTCAAGTACTTATTTAGCAGTCATCTGATGTGAACACAGATTCAACATAAAATGAAATTTAAAAAAAATACATTCACTCAGAGAAGAAAAACATCACATTCCACTGACTTTTGTGATAAAGAAATACAAAAACCAAAGTAACTTTCAAGAAAGCAGGCATGAAATCAAAGAGAAGAAATTTCCTGGCAGCCAGGGCTACATCTATCTCTGGCAAGGACAGTCTAGAAATTCAACCAGTTCTTTTTAAACTACCTTAGGTCCTCTAAAACACCCAATTTAAATTAAAAAAAATTGTTAAGATCATTGGACAGAAAATATTAGGGTAGAAAGTTACGACTGATAAGCTTTTAATTTAACATTTTGGCCCTAAATGGGTATTCTAGACAAACAGGCTTATTTTATTAAAAAAAATAAAATGCCTAGTTTGCTACATTTAAACAATGACACTATTTTTAATGAATCGGTTTATTCTCAACATGACAACTTTGCCAAAAGTAAAAAGAATAGATGAGGAAGAAAGAACTGTATTATTAATTTCGTAAAACAATACCAATTTGCACATGTATACAGCATTTTCTAGTTTTATGCTCATGTCAAACATGGCATCCCTTTTCCATTCCACACTCAAATGAGGTGGGGTGGGAAGAAGATCCTCTTCAGCTAAAATTAGATACTTAAACTACAAGATGATGCAGACTGAGGGTGGAGGCTGTTGCTTCGGCTCTCTGCTACAGACAGAACAAGAAACCAAGATATCACACAGAGCCAAGAAGACAGGACAGCATCCTCAGTCACTGACTACCCAGGTCCCTGTTCACCTTTTCCAGACTACAGTTCATTTATTGCTCTCTTCTCTCAAGGCATGTTGATATTTTTGCATTACCACCATCAACTTTCCCATCTTCTTCATTTTCCTTGGTCTTGAGTGTTTCTCTGTGCCTTCTAACAAAGTCAGGTAGAAGGGTAGCTATTAATGACTGTTTCACAGCTGAGAAAACAGCTATGGGGGAGGCTATTTGACCAAGCTTTAATGATACCTATTCTAGGTAAGCATTATTATCTACCATCCTTGGCATCACATATGAAAGGTACCACCAAAAATAGCTCTGGACTAAAAATCAGAAGCCTCAATTCTAATCTTAACTATTCTTACCTGGGTATGATCAGGGCCAAGTTACCTCCAGGTCTTAGGCTGTTTTGAAAATAGGTGATTGGTTTTAGTTCTGATTAAGATGGGGTAAACACATTCCATGTCTATCCCAATGAATGCAACTAAAGACTCTGGAGAGAATACACAGAAGAGCAATCTTGAGAACTGAAATGAAAAAGGGCCAAAGTCACAATTACAGTTGGCAGACAGGGGTGTATCTGTCTGAGTAACTATCAGAAGAAGCAGACTCTAAATAAACAAATAAATAATCAAGATACATAAGTACTAAACCAACTGAATCAGTCAATGTCATCAACCAACTCAATCTAATTAGCATATATATTAAAAGAACACTCCAACCAACAATAGCAAAGAAAAAAAAATAACCATAGTCAAGTGCAGATAGAATATCACAAAGGTAGCACTACTGGGTCATAAAACAAATCTCAATAAATAATTTAAAAAACTAAAGTCATGCAAAATATGTTCTCTGACCATACTGAATTTGAATTAAGCTAGGAATCAGTAAAGGCTTCCTAGGTGGCACAGAGGTAAAGAATCCGCCTGTCAATGCGGGAGATAAGGATTCAATCCCTGAGTTGGGAAGATCCCCTGGAGTAGGAAATGGCAACCCACTCTAGTATTCTTGCCTGGAAAATTCCATGAACAGAGGAGAATAGCGGGCTACAGTCCACGGGGTCACAAAAAGTGAGACATGACTGTACACACACACAGACAAGGAATCAGTAACAGAAATTTAACAAGAAAATACGTGGAAACTAAACATACTGTACTTCCAAATAATCCACTGGTCAAAGAGGAAAACTCAAGGAAAAATTTTAAACTAAACAAAAATGAAGTATGAAGACAAAGCAGGGCTTATATGGAAATCTGCCCTAAATCTTTATACTAAAAAAGAGAAAAGGTCTCAAGTCAATAACCTAATTTCCTACCTCAAGGAACTAGAGAAAGAACAAAATAAACCTAAAGGAAAAAGAAGAAACAATGAAGAACAGAAATCAGTGAAATTGAAAATAACGGAGGAAAAACACACACACAATGAAACCATAAAAAGCTGGTTCATTCAAAAGATAAATAGAATTGATAAACCTACAGCAAGACTGGCAAAGAAAATAGAGAGACTAGACTCAAATTACCTACACTTGGAATGAATTAGAGAATATGGCTATAGACTCCCCACAAATACTAAAGGGATAATAAGAGACTGCTACAAACAATTTTCTCATATAAAACTTGATTAAATGGATAAAATGGACCAATTCCTTAAAAGCCACTAACTTTCAGAATTTATCTAAGAAGAAATATATAACCTAAAGAATATCACATCCAATAAGAAAAACTGAGTTTGTATTTTAAAACCTTCCAAAAAATTAGTTGGCTGGACCAGATTAAAGCTTGGCAAACTTCTGTAAAGGGCCAGACAGCAAATACTGTGGGCTTTTAGGGCCATTCCATCTCGGTCACAAGAACTTAACTATGTCACTGCAGTGGAAAAGCAGCCATGGACTGTAAGTAAACAAATGAGTATGGCTATGTTCCAATAAAGTTTACAAAAATAGATGGCAGGCCACCTAATAAGTTTAATTTGTCAACCCTACACTATGATAACTAATGTTACTTTCAAATTCCAAAATTTATAATTCTATACTTCCAAGGTCAAAAATCACTGATAAATAGTTGAAGAAAAAGGATAATGCAAACACTATCACAGAGATAACTGACTCCCCCCCCCCCCAAAATGTGATGCGTTTATTTTCTTCTGATGCAAAACCAAAGATTTCTACTACCGTACAGAGATCAATATATTATCAGATCATGAAAAAGTGGTGTGGGACATGCAGGACATGATGGACAACTCGAGGGTATGGTCAATCCCTTTGTAACACGACACTACACCATCACTGAAGCACACACTCAAAAGAACACTGAGGAACTGAACTGAAATGTGGACAAACGTGACAACTTCCAGGCATGCCTTCAAGCACCTCCCTTAAGATGGACTCAGTATCTAAGCTTCAGTGTGGGGAGGATTACAGGAGGATTACAATTCTTTGGAAGAATAAAAAGTTCACACTTCCGAAATTTCACAGAAGAAATTTAAGGTCAAAACACAGTGGGTTCATTTCTCTTCACCTCCAGGAACAAAGCCGATGCTTTATTCAAAACCACATTAAGCTTCTAGTTCAGATCCCAGTCTGACCTTGTACCCTCCTACACTGAAGTTCTTTCCATCGATTAGAGCTAACAGGGTCAGTTTCACTCCTGGTCAAAGGGTCTGAGTGTAACCCAGTCCCATCAGGCTAGCATCGTTTACTTTAGCAGAGAGAGAAGTTCTACAGTCCAGCTTGTACTTAGCAGCAATGCCAAGGCGGTTGTTGTTACTGCCGGTTGTCTACTGGAGGTTTATCAACATTTCAATCTTCTCATTCACCTTCTGGTAGATTGACCCTCCAAATTCAGTGCCATCATTCACATGAGTGTGCAGCTAGAAGTCTGCAACCTTGTAACCCAGGGTACAATTATTCTGTGACAATTTGGATTTGGCTGTGTCAAAACTCATCTGATAGCCAGCAAGCCAACCTTCAAAGGCCAACACAGTCCAGCCACAGATGGTTGGTCCAGAAAAATCTATATCAACATTACTGCCAAACTGAAACAATCCCATTAATACGAGGCCTTCAATTTCCCACTCTTCTTTCCTGTGTTCGGTACAAATATGGGATCAAGAGTCAGTTTCAACCCTTCAGCCAACTTATTCTCCCAAGTGACTTCTATCCATTACACTTCTGGGTGAAGGTCAGTCCACAGTTACAGATCCTGTATTTGGTCTCTAGGTTGCCTGATGCTTTCCTTTTATCAGCATAAGCATGGCCAGAAGTAGAAAATTTCACTCCACTACATGACTTGATTCTCAGATCTATTTTGACCATGCCAAATCCATATTCTTTGTTGAAGACATCTTTGGCAGCCTTTCCTAGGTCACAGTAAGTCGGTGTATTACACCTATCTCCGACCAGAGTGCCTGTTCCCTCCGCCAGGGCACCGCTAAAGGTCTTCTTCAGACCAACACTGTTCCTAACTGACTGTTTTGATCAAGACTTTCTGCAAGTATGTACTGTAGTAAACAAAGTCCCCTCCTCCCTCCAACAACTCACTCTCTCAGTCAAACTAGAACTAAATGAATCATTACCTTAAAAAAAAAAAAAAAAAAATCACATTATTAAGGTAAAGGCTAAAACTCAATGCATCTGCAGCCTGACACTGGACAGGCTTCTGGGCCTGCTCCATCATCCTAATTTCAAGAGATCACTCCACTACTGCTCCATTAAGCCAGTGCCATTTTATCTAATATATAAACAGGCATCTTTCTGTGTACAAAAGGTTAGGATCTTGCCTGTTAAAAACTGCAATTCATAATGCCAGAATGGCATAGCAAGAAGTACCTCAAACCTCTTAGAAAGCAACATAAAATACAACTAGAGACATCTTCTTCAGACTTAAGGTCTTTTAAACCTCTCATCTGATACCACAAGAAAATCATACAATTTTTGACAAATAAGCTTTCCAAATTACATAAATGTCAAGAGGAAGAAGTCCTACACTTTTGAATTTTGCATTCAATGCAACATCTATTTATACCTAAATTCTCCAAATATGCTAGGCAGATCACAGAACAGCTTACACTAACAAATCAATAAAATCATACAGCTACAGAACTATGGACTAGCAATACAGGGAAGAGTCTACTGCAGGAAACCCAAGGGTTCACACAAAGATGGAAATCGTAGCGTATTATATAACAAAACTCGGGCCCTATAGCTGCATATCACAGAACCAACTGAAACATCTATGACATCATGCAACACCAGAGAGTCTAGCAGGATATTCTAACACAGCGTTCTTTTCTTGTTTAGCTCACTTCAAGCAGCTATACAAGAGCTGGGTTTACCTTATTTACTGTGAAGTATTTCAGTAATAAGTTTCATTTATAGAGCTATACAGTGAAAAATTCCATGATTATTAAAGACGATGGTATAAAATCATATTTTCTGACTTACAAAGATGCATTATAATAAAAGTAGTAAGTGTTCAGATTCTCAGTTCACAGGGATCTGAGTTCAAACTGCAGCTATATGATTACACATTTCTGAGCAAGTAATAATTCAATAAGGGTTATTATGGTAGTCAAACAGGTAATAATATACGTCTCTCAGCACAATGACCAGTATATGGTAAGCACTATAATAGTAAGATAATCCTTAGTTCTGCTATCAAAAAAAGAAACAATAAGAACAAATAAATGTATACATACACACACAGTCCAAATGAATTCTGGCATGCTATATACCAAAAATGGTGATATATAATGAACAGAGAACTTTATAATCAGAAATAAAATAACCTATTCTAATTCTGAAAATTAGAAAATGTAGCTACAAAATAACGCAGTAACAAGCTCTTCAAAGAGTCCTTCCAAAGCTTGGAAGCTCTGGCTCTGCTAAAGTGGTTCCAGGAAAGCATTCGCAAAACTGAGAAGAAATCAGCATCTAGATTAAGTGCTTCCCTTCACTGCAATGACAATATATCTTCGAGAGCGAACATTAACTGCACCTTATTCATACATTCATATCTATTCTCTTAATCATATAAAAATTTTATACCTGATATGTTACATAATCAAACCCCTCAAATATAGGCCCAGTCCAATACAAAAAATGTCTAGTTACTTCATTATTCTTTAAAGGTCCTAAAATCACTGCCTCCAATGTTTCAGGGCAAGAACAAAGACAAATTTAACCTTAAGCAACATCATCCTCACCAGGTCCTAAGCTGTACCAATTTTATTCTGCCTAAAACTAGTTTAAGGTATAAAAAAATACAAGCTATAACAGCTACTATGTAAGTTACCATCCAGACACTGAAGGAAGAAGTTGATGGCTTAACTCTTTAGCTACTCCTCTTAACTGGTTGGCTATCCAGTAGCTGTAACTATTCAAGAGAAATGTAAGACAAGCAAGAAATAAAAACTACATATGTAATCTAAAATTTTCAAGTAGCCATAGGTAAAAAGAAACAGGTAAAAAAAATAAGAACAAATTTTATTTAACCCAATATATCCAAAATATTATCAATGAGACAGAGATATTTACAGCTTGAGTGAAGTATGTCTTGGAAATTTGGTGTATAGTTTACAGTCACAACACATCTCAATTTGGACCTGTCACATTTTAAGTGCTCAATAGCCATCTACTGGTTACCACACTGGATGGAACCAAGCTAAAGCTACTCAAGTCCAAGACATGTACTACTTCTCACCAATTACAAATTCTAATTCTAGTAACTCAGCACATGACTGAACTGCTAGACAAGATTGCTAAGGTCACAATCAAGTGGAATTCTGGGAACTTCCTAGTAGTCAAATGGTTAGGGCTCTGCCCTTTCATTGCCAAGATACTAGGTTTGATTCCCAGTGAGGGAACTAAAATCCTGTAAGTTATGCATGTGGCAAAAAAAACAAAACACACCCAAATGGAATTCATTTCAAAGACTGAGGTCTTTTATGTTTCAGACATTGTGTTAAGAATTTTCAGACTGGGGGACAAGAAGGTTTTGGGTTGGGATAGGGGGGAAGGGTTGTTCACTTGTTTATTGAGGGGAATGTGAGTATGGTAATAGAAACAAGTTTGGCCCTAATAAATTCTACTACTGGGAAAAACTCAAAGCACATGACCTACAAAGGGAGAAAGGACCAAATTAAGGATCAGCATATCCCTTAGCAGAAGAAGAGCGTGAAATAAAGAATTCAGCTGTACCCAAGTACACAGCTCTTCAGAAGGCGGTGTTTCACTGGCACTGAAATATCTTCAGAGAATATTATAACACAGAATTGGGCTCCAAAGTCAACTACACATTTAAGAAACAAATTTGAACACATTAAACTAGTAGCTGATTTTAACCTGTTAACCTAATTGTTTTTTTCATTTTGTTCATTATTATTTTTTATTATGTTAATTGCATAACATAACATTTACCATCTTAGTCAATTTTAAGCATATAGATCACAAGTCTTAAGAACATTTATATTACTGTGCAGCCATCACCACATCCATTTCCAGAACTTTTCATTTTCCCAAACTGAAACTCTGTTCCCATTAAACAGTAACTCAACACTCCCATCTCCGCTAGTGCCTGGCACTCCCACTCTCCTTTCTGTCTCTATGAATTTAACAACTCTTAGGAACCTCATGGAAGTGGGATCATACAGGATTTGTCCTTTGTGTCTGGCTTATTTCACTCCGCATAATATCCTCCAGGTCCATTCATGCTGTTGTCCCATTAACTTAACAGTTTGAACATTCTACGAATATCTTATGACTATGTAGAGAATATTAAGAGGGTTAAAACATTATTTTAAAATTTAGAAAATACTGCATACAAGAAAATGGACCAACTGGAAATACATATACCTAAAGGTTAGTAGCAATGGTGGTTCAATAACTTAATGCACATGTGTGACTTTCAATTAGAAAAAATAAACAGTGGCAATAACTTTTTTCAAATTCAATTACATTTCAACTTCAATCCATTCACTTTTAAACCCATCCAAGTTGCTTTTCCTTCCCTAGAATCCTCACAGACAGAGTAACCTTAGGTTGATAGAGCAAGAACAAATTAAACTTAACCACAATAACCACATTTCATATCAAGGAAACTGGAAAGTCATTTGTGAAACTACAGAGATCCACTGAACAGTCCCAAAACCCTCCACTGCCAGGCATCTGAAGTATTTCCATAATGTTAAGTAAGCAGGGGTCAAATGAATTATTTTTAACACCAATGTTTCTTAAAGCTTCAGAGTAAGTCAGTAACAGATCTAACATCATCTCTTAACTCTCCAAACTACAATGCAAGAAGCAGCACTAAGGCTGCTGACCTTCTAGCCCTTGGAGTCTTTAAAAGAGAGCTGGGCCCTCACCTTATCATCATTTACCCTCACTGCTTATTTCAGAGTATCTGATTTAATTTTTTTCCAAAAATGTCATCTGTATACTGAAAAACTGAAAAATCTACAAGAAGTAGAGGTAAACCACCCATGGCCACCTCCTCCATAATGCTCTAGAATGTAAGACAAATAAGAACAAGAATCTTTATTTTTTTTTACTAATGTATCCCTAGCACCAAGAATATCCCAAACTGTTCACTTTATCCATTTTCCCCAAGTCAGCATGAGTTCTTATGAAGCAAGCACCTATTGAGTGCTTCTAGCTTATACTGAACCCTGAAAGAATATTTTAAAAATAGGCCTATCTTTCAAAAGTTTAAAACCAAGCTACAGAAATTGCATGGATAAAGGTAATACAATTAAGCAACAATTCAAGGAAGTAAAACAATTGAGTGCTACTTGCTTCAAGTAGCAAAAAAATAATGTAGAATGGTGTAGTTTGAAATGGAGTTCAGCAGAGAGATGGGGGTGGGGGAGGGCAGGGAAATGTGAGCACTGAAGGAAGAGCAGGTTAGATTTAATCAAGTGGGAAGGGAATTTCAAAAACATAATGAACAATGTCCTACTGAAGGCATAAGCTCAGACTGACCTGAGCAGGTAGAAAAACACGAAATGGAGAAAGTGAAGAGAGGCAGGAATAAGACAATGGCAATGGAGACAAAAAAGGACAAATGCAATAAACCATCCTAGCAGTTTCTCCACCTTACATGTACATTGGCATTTCTTGGGGAACTTTTAAAAATACTGATGCCTGGAACTGAATCTGGTAATTATGACTTAATTTGGGTACAATCTAGACATCAGGATTTCTAAAAATTGCCCAAGGATTCTAATTTCCATCCAAAGTTAAGAGTCACTGCCCTATCTCAACAACTGTACATTTTGAAAACAAAGCTCTATTAAATTTATTAATAAATTTATTAAATTATTATAAATTATTAAATATGTTAATATTTTATTTAAATATTACTATTATAATTGTAATTATTAAATTATTAAATATAAATTATTAAATTATTGTAAAATTACTAAATCACTGTCTCAGAGGAAACACCAGTGTAACTTGCTAAGTGGCAACACAGGATGAAGAAGGAAGGCTCAAAAAATTACAACAAAATTATTGCAGTATGTATCTATAAAAATAATGACATGACTGGGAGAATTCAACAAGAGGAAAAAGTAAAAATACATGAGCCTTTCTGGATTTTTACCACTCCATCAACAAGTTCTATGTACTGAACCAGTTTTAATTAATACAAACTGTCCCAATCCTCCGTATACCATAATAACTCATCTAATATTTTTCAAAAGAACTAATCAAAACTGAAAGTGAACCGTTTTTTAAAAATCAAGGTAGAGCTCAATGCAAAGACCATAAAATAAATACTTGATAAACTGCCTCAGGTTTCCCAGCTAGAGATAAACTCATCCTCCTTGCAATTCCCATGGTATTTTAGTAAAACCTATGATGGCACTCGCAAAAAATGGGACTGTAGAGATGCTGTATGTTTCCGAAGGGAAGGATCAGTGCCTCATTCCTCCCCTTAAACAATGCCCAGCACACTACTCTGCAGATTACACATAATATGAACTGCGTGACAAGAAGATACTGCCAGGTAAGTTCTGACTATCACTGGAGGTTTTTGAATGCTTCATGAATAAGCAAACCCTATCCCCAGTTGATTCTGCTTCTTGCAGATCCTTTTAACCCAGTTCAGTTCAGTTCAGTCGTTCAGTCGTGTCCGACTCTTTGTGACCCCATTAATCGCAGCATGCCAGGCCTCCCTGTCCATCATCAACTCCCGGAGCTTACTCAAACTCATGTCCATCGAGTCGGTGATGCCATCCAACCATCTCATCCTCTGTCGTCCCCTTCTCCTCCTGCCCCCAATCCCTCCCAGCATCAGGGTCTTTTCCAATGAGTCAACTCTTCGCATCAGGTGGCCAAAGTATTGGAGTTTCAGCTTCAGCATCAGTCCTTCCAATGAACACCCAGGACTGATCTCCTTTACGATGGACTGGTTGGATCTCCTTGCAGTCCAAGGGACTCTCAAAGAGTCTTCTCCAACACCACAGTTCAAAAGCATCAATTTTTCAACGCTCAGCTTTCTTCACAGTCCAACTCTCACATCCATACGTGACCACTGGAAAAACCACAGCCTTGACTAGACGGACCTTTGTTGGCAAAGTAATGTCTCTGCTTTTTAATACACTGTCTAGGTTGGTCGTAACTTTCCTTCCAAGGAGGAAGTGTCTTTTAATTTCATGGCTGCAATCACCATCTGCAGTGATTTTGGAGCCCAGAAAAATAAAGTCTGACACTGTTTTCACTGTTTCCCCCATCTATTTCCCATGAAGTGATGGGACCGGATGCCATGATCTTAGTTTTCTGAATGTTGAGCTTTAAGCCAACTTTTTCACTCTCTTCTTTCATCAAGAGGCTTTTTATGTTTTTAGTTCACTTTCTGAAGTGAAGGCTTCTCTTCACTTTCTGCCATAAGGGTGGTGTCACATGCATATCTGAGGTTATTGATATTTCTCCTGGCAATCTTGATTCCAGCTTGTGCTTCCTCCAGCCCATTCTCATGATGTAGTCTGCATATAAGTTAAATAAGCAGGGTGACAATATACAGCCTTGACATACTCCTTTTCCTATTTGGAACCAGCCTGTTGTTCCATGTCCAGTTCTAACTGTTGCTTCCTGACCTGCATACAGGTTTCTCAAGAGGCAGGTCAGGTGGTCCGGTATTCCCGTCTCTTTCAGAATTTTCCACAGTTTATTATGATCCACACAGTCAAAGGCTTTGGCATAGTCAATAAAACAGATATAGATGTTTTTCTGTAATTCTCTTGCTTTTTCGATGATCCAGCAGATATTGGCAATTTGAACTCTGGCTCCTCTGCCTTTTCTAAAACCAGCTTAAACATCTGGAAGTTCACTGGTCACGTATTGCTGAAGCCTGGTTTGGAGAATTTTGAGCATTACTTTATTAGCGTGTAAGATGAGTGCAATTGTGTGGTAGTTTGAGCACTCTTGGGGATTGCCTTTCTTTGGGACTGGAATGAAAACTGACCTTTTCCAGTCCTGTGGCCACTGCTGGGTTTTCCAAATTTGCTGGCATATTGAGTGCAGCACTTCCACAGCATCATCTCTCAGCTCAACTGGAATTCCATCACCTCCACTAACTTTGTTCATAGTGATGCTTTCTAAGGCCCACTTGACTTCACATTCCAGGATATCTGGTTTTAGGTGAGTGATCAAACCATCATGATTATCTGGGTCGTGAAGATCTTTTTAGTACAGTTCTTCTGTGTATTCTTGCCATCTCTTCTTAATATCTTCTGCTTCTGTTAGGTCCATACCATTTCTGTCCTTTATCGAACCCATCTTTGCATGAAAAGTTCCTTTGGTATCTCTAATTTTCTTGAGATCTAGTCTTTCCCATTCTGTTGTTTTCCTCTATTTCTTTGCATTGATCACTGAGGAAGGCTTTCTTATCTCTCCTCACTATTCTTTGGAACTCCGCATTCAAATGGGAATATCTTTCCTTTTCTCCTTTGCTTTTCACTCCTCTTCTTTGCACAGCTATTTGTAAGGCCTCCTCACAACCATTTTTGCCTTTTTGCATTTCTTTTCCATGGGGATGGTCTTGATCCCTGTCTCCTGTACAATGTCATGAACCTCTGTCCATAGTTCATCAGGCACTCTGTCTGTCAGATCTAGTCCTTTAAATCTATTTCTCACTTCTACTGCATAGTCATAAGGGATTTGATTTAGGTCATACGGATCATAGTAGTGGTTTTCCCTACTTTCTTCAATTTAAGTCTGAATTTGGCAATAAGGAGTTCATGACCTGAGCCACAGTCAGCTCGCGGTCTTGTTTTTGCTGACTGTATAGAGCTTCTCCATCTTTGGCTGCAAAGAATTAATCAATCTGATTTTGGTGTTGACCATCTGGTAATGTCCATGTGTAGAGTCTTCTCTTGTGTTGTTGGAAGAGGGTGTTTGCTATGACCAGTGCGTTCTCTATTAGCCTTTGCCCTGCTTCATTCCATACTCCAAGGCCAAATTTGCCTGTTACTCCAGGTGTTTCTTGACTTCCTACCTTTCACCCTAAGGTTTCTTCAGATGTGCTTCACTGCCCTCCCACTTTATCCTCACTCCAGTATTTCTGGACAGGACACAGCCTGATCACTGTTATGTGAGTCAATTCAAGCAAACTATTAGGAGAAACATGCTCAGAAATTTTTTTCTAAAATATATTTCTGAATCTTGACATAATTCCCTTCAAAAGCCCCATCATAATCCTTTAAATTCTGCCCAACATCAATCACTGTTCTAGCTTTCACTTACATAGTAAGATGCTATGTAAGATGGCTGTTATGGTCCCCATATCTTCAGTATAAATGAGTATTTCCCACTTTTACTTACATCCATGGCACAAAATAGAAAGTACTATTTAAATGTCTGGCATTCTGGGGAGAATCCAAGAGGTGACTCACAACCAGAGGTGACTAGCCCAAGACCTGACCAAACCTAAGACTGAAGGAATATTTTTTTAGATTGGTTAGGAAGCTCTGGTATGGAGCAACGAGAACAGATTTATCACATACTCTCCCCTACAAAGGCTGTTTTTAAAGTGGCTTCCCAATCATAACTATTAGACACTTTCACATCACTTCAGCACTGTACATGATGGCAGGGAACTGATTCACATACATGCCACGAGGCCTTTGTTTCCCTCTTTAAGACTCCAATATCATGAGTTAGTCTTCAAATTAGACATTTTTTACATTTTCTGATTTCCACGCTTACATATGGGTTTTTAAATGTGTCCCACATTTTCACTGTTGACTTATCAACTGCTTTTTCCATCTGATTTAACTAAGCCTCTAATCTCATTTTTGAGGTAGACTGCATATGATCAAAACATGGCAATGGCTTAAAAAAATTCAATATGCTTGACTAATTTCACAATATGGTAGAAACAAGATAAACACAGGAAGCCATTCATCTTCACCCCAGGAATTCCATCATGACCCACCATTATATGTTCACTTATATAAGAATATAAATGAACAAACAAGATGTATGGCAAACGAACATATGAGAAAGTACCAAAGATCTTTTCCCAAAAACTCTTAAGTAGACAAAAATCACTAAAACTAATTCGCATTGTCCTTCTTCCCTTTAAAATGATTCTCTATAATTTTTATTTAATTTATTTCTTCTTTGCCACAGTAAAAGACTGGGTACAAGATCTAAACTATAGTAACCCTAAACCAGCATTAAATAATTGAAATGGAAAAGTATTAAGGAAGTAAAAAAGACATTACCAATAGAGAAAACAAGTACAGTATTTTCTACGGCAAAAAGAAAGGTGTTAAATTTCACAGCATTGGTTTTCAAACACAAATCTTAAAAGTTCAAAAACACTCCTCACTTCACCTAACACAGCAGTTCAGTTCAGTTGCTCAGTCGTGTCCGACTTTGCTCTGCTTGGCAAAAATCTAGTCTTATCACATTGTATATACAGTTCATTCAAGAAACTTCATGTATTATAAATATTTTCAATATTCCCTTTTGCTCAAAATTACATGGTTACCTAGATGTGGTAAAAGAACTTTAGGGGTGTTGAAGGTTACTATCCATGTAGACACATGCTGAAATATGTAGACAGAGGTGAAGAAATACAATTTCTGCAAGTTACTTTCAAATGTTTCATAGAAAAAAGGGTTGTATATACGCACATACACACATATATTTATACACACAAACATATTTATCTGTTAATTAGTGAACTAGATAAAGGGTTTATTGTATGATTTCTATAAGCTTAAAATTTTAAACACTAAAAAGTTGAGAAAGGGGACACACAGTAAGCTATCTATCCATTCCTTGAAAAATTTACTCCACCCAAAAGTCAAGAAGCTAAAAACATATTTGACACTTACAGTTAAAACACCTCAGACCCAACAATTATTACAGAAAACTCTTGTTACTTCAAAGAAAGTTTTGAAAAACACCTCAGAACCAACACCTGTCAGGGAAAATTCTTCTTACTCACATTGCCCATGTACTCCGAGAGCAGGTCCTGCAAGGCCTGGCGGACAGCATTACACTCTGCCACGATTCTCTCACGCCGGTCATCACGTGTGCAGGATGAATCAGCCATCAGGGCAGCCCCACTAATGATGCTTTCCAGGCGCTCCTCCAGGGAAGGCCTAAAGCGCTCCTCGCTGAAGCTCAAGGGGTCCACAATGATTTGTTTCTGCAAAGGAAGCATTAGTGACTATTAGTGTAATCTCTATTTCCTCCAATATTCAAGAAGGTGAGGACAATGCTGTTTAGAAACACCAATATATAACACAAAAAATTTCAATGTCTGAAACAAAGTTTCAGATGGCAGATGAGGGGCATCCCACACAAGTTGGCTGATGGTGGATTACTTCTTAAAGAAGGCACTGGAAGCAATACTATCAAGCTGAAGGGGTCTGAATAAGGTATGATATCTCAAATGCAAACAGAACTATGTCAGCATAAAAATCATGTTCATGCTACTTAATCTGAATATCTAAAGGTTAACATATATCATAATAGTAAGTAACCAAATGAGAATTACAAGAAAAATAAACATCAGCACTCTTTTCCTTTTCTAGGTACAGAGTGTAAAACTGTTATATGACAGTAACAGAACTGTTTCACCACACACAAAAAATAAAAACAAAGCGCTGACTTCTGTCATCAAGGTTTCAGAAAAGTCATTTATAATCAGTTTCAACTGTCCTCACCTTATCCATTTCAAAGTTTATAAATGATTCAGTCTCAAATTCATTCTGCTAATTCCAAATTAGAGACTTTATTACCTCAAAAACCTTCAGATATTCTGTAAGAGATGACAGCAATCTGTCCCAACAAAGCCACTCTCTAAGACACAATTACCCCCAAAAGAATACATCCTTCCTCTGTCTCCCCTTTACTCCCCCGACTCCACTCAAATCTAGATTTACCACTGATGAATAAAGTCAGGTCACAAGTAAGCTATAGGTACAAGGTCTAACATCAACAGTCGCAGAACAGGATCTACTGGCCTTCCATAGACTTTCCACTTGATACAATTCATCCTCACACCAATAAATGTCTGTACAAATATTTTGCCTTTATTTTTCTTTATAGGGACTATGTTCTTATTGATTTCAATTTAAATGCCAAGTTTTTTTCCCCCTAAAAATAGCCTGCCCTTTTCCAATAAGTACACATTTCTTCTTTCTCTTCCCAAAAACCATCCGTTTCAAAACTGAACATACGATTCCTTCGGTTTATTATTAACCTACATTATAGCTGATCGTTTTTCTTACCAGACTAAGATACTGCAGTTATTTCTCTGGTCAAAACTGAATACACAATGCCTTCTTCACAATGACCAACAAACAGGAAGGAGGAAGGAATAGGCAGAGGGTTTTAACAGTCACAGAACTTCAACAGACCTATAAGCATTTAGTCCAACCCCCTCATTTTATGAATGAAGTTTCACTGTACCCTGAAGAGGTTAAGTGGCCTCTAATAGATACTACTCAACTTAGGGCAAAATGTAACCCTTACTGCCTTGAATGAGGCCAGTAGCTAATACTATCAAATTTGAAGGGGAAAAACAACAGTGCCAGTTAATTGTAAGATATATCTTAAGAATTTGCTCTAAGTTCATTTAATGTTTAAGGTTCCAGGGTCAAAATTCAGTTCTAACATCATAGACTTTTGGCTTAACACTGTCTTTACCCAAGCCAAACAGGTGAGACAAAGGAAAGAAAAATCAAGAAAAACTGTTAAAATGCACTCCATTATATTCACTCTATACTTCAAAGCATTCCTACTTATGAAAGGATGCTTGTCACCTGGAAGGTAATTTTCTCTTATGCTAATTTTTAAAAAAAAATTAACAGTGGGTTCAAAAAAAAAAAAATTAAAGAAATCTTGAACTGCTGCCATCTACTGGAAGCCATGAGGCATTGTGGGTCGAAATTTAAAACCATAAAATACATCCCCAAAAATTATGATTCGAGTTGACACATAGGATAGTGTGTGCACAGAATATATACACAGAACATAACTGGGGCATCATTTATAAAAAGTGATTATATGGCATTATGCTAACAAAGTATTTTAATCCTAAATTTGCTCCCACTTGATGAAATGTTGTCTTTATTACAATTTAGTTATTGAGAAGTGTGTCCAGGCAAATAAGATTAAGATGACAGCACTTTTGCTGTAGTCATTTATGATGTGTCTGTAACTCTCACTAGACTGGAGCACACAACCTAAGTGCACTTTGCCTCTGTATCGTCCATAGGTTCACATCTCCCAGAAGGTTAAAATCTAGGTTGAAATGAATAGAATTCATATCTAAAGAATGACCTCTTAAGGAAACACAAGTTGTATTAAAAAAAATTCAGAAGTTTAACTAAAACTAAAAAAGAAAAGAGAAGGGAAGGGGAAGAGGGAAGGGAAGGGAGGGGGAAGAAAAGATAAATCCTTTAGGCCAAGATCAAGCTGACTGATGGTTCATAAAATTTCTTTCAACTTACACTACAAATCTAAGACAAAATTGAGCTTTCATGAGAAACCTTGATCACATTTCCCCAGAAATCTGTTAACTTTGAGGGATCGTCAAGAGCCTGAAGTTTCCTCCCAAGTACAACTTACATCAAAGTTATTGAGGGCATATGCCAGTTCTCCTCCTCCTCCACCCTGGTGCTGAGAGGCATCATCTGATGCAGTGGCCTGGGCTGCATTAGAAATTCCTGTGACTGCCTGTTGCAGCTGCTTGTATATCAGGTCTCTGTTGGCCTTGTAGGCTGCGACGTCAGGGTGCTGTAGGCATGCCTGGGATGCAGTATAGAGGATTGGAACGTTTTTCTGCAGGATTCCTCTGGCTGCAGCCATCTGATCACGATGGCCCACATCTTTCAGTTCCTACAAAAGTAAAACAAGAATATGGGTTCCACTCATAAAAATTTGTCAGTGAATTCTAAAAAGTTAGAATTTCTGCTAATTAGATGTTATTTTCATTAACAGTTTGGCTTGAAAGTTCATCACAAAGGACACAGTATGGCTTAGTAGCTCAGAGTTCAAACTTTCCCAAAACACAAAGACCTGAATTTGAATCTCCAGCTCCAGTTTTTACTATTATGATCCTATTTAAACTCTCCATACTCAGTTTCTCCTTCTGTAAAAATAGGAGCAATATTTTGCTCTCTTATAAATGCCTTGAGGATTAAATGGAACAATGCATGTAAGGCATCTAGAACAGCACTAATAAAAAACAAAACCATAAAAAAAAAAAAACATGAAAACTAGCATCTTGATTATAACCTTATTAAGATGGATATACCTATTTCAACTAAAATACAAAAAATAAGAGACATTTAAACAGAGCAAAATTTATTAAGAGGACTTCTTTTTTATTAAGTTATAAAAGTTCACTGAGAGAGTTTTATGAAATTTCGGATGAGATACTACAGATATCTCAAAACCACAAACTATTTATTCAAACCAGCCAGGTAAGGATGTGGAAGGCTATTCTCCCAAGTACAGACCATCTCATTTCCCCTTCCCATCCCAAAGACCACCTTAGGACCCAGATTATTAGGGCATAAAGCTGAGGTCCATGGACTCCATGACTTTAACCCAAAAGGTTTGTATTAATATTTCACTATAATACTCTATAGACATGCAATCTTAGGTGAACTGTCCTTTCTCAATTTCCTCTATCCCCTAATTATAATCCACAGTTAAAATGATTTGAGGTTCCTAACATGGTTTCAACTACCAGCATCTGCTTGGTAAACTGGGTGAATATGCTAAGTGATACCAACAATAAACAAGATGGGAAGGGAGTACTTCTGGTATTCCTATGTTACTGCAATTACTCAGAGAAAACTAAGTCTTCAGTAAATGTGGATTTGCCACCACAGGAGAAAAATGTAAGTGATAACCATAACTGACCACCAACTGTTTCAACTCTATTTTATGTGTGATTCTAGAATTTCAACATTAATCTCATCAACTGAGTCCTAGAGTGTAATTTAAATGTTTTTAAAATAAGTACAACACGTGCAAACAGTAAGAGAAAACTGACTTAGAAAGGCCAAAGTCAATTACTCAATTTAAAGTCTGACTTAACTGTTTATGGGTCATCTTTCTAAATGAGTTCCTAATTAAGCATTAGAGACACCAAACTGGCTTTTGTCTGAAACTTCATCTCACTATGTTTTAGGTTTGCATCTTTATTGAAACTTTGTACAATATGACAGCTTACTTTTCCTGCTAGAATTCTTTTCTCATTTGCAATCTGAATTTGCAAGTAATAGCTCATAGCACTTCAAATGCCCTGTAGCACAGTACATTAGGCTAAATATTCAGAAACAGGACCCCGTGGATTTTGATTATCAGTGATCATTTCAAGACTCAAGCTATGACAGGGGGTTGAGGCTCACTATTATGCTTAAACAGCTGGTGCACATGTTCTGTGTGGTATTTCCTAAATGTCTTCCCTCACCACAACCTCAGGGAATTTTACGCTTTCTAAGAAGGCATTTGCCTTTATAATATCCTCTATTTTATAAAAACACTTTGCAATCAACTTTGACATACTTCCTAAGTATCCACAGCCTAAATCAGCACAGTGTTTTACAAAGGTTAGCAAAGACACTTTGTGGTCATCCAAAGTTATAATAGGTGCCACAATTCCTGTTCAACACATAATTTTTCTAAAGCCACTTCTCAGCCTGGTATGATAAACTCCTACCTTCCTAAAGACTACATGAGGTTCAATACTCAAAAAAGGACACCATGGACTTAGAGGATGATCATTTTAAGACTTGAGCTACGACAAAGGGCTAGGGCTCACCAGTATATGAAAGCAGCTGGTGCACATGTGCTGTGTGGCATTTTCTAAATATCTTGCCCTCACCACAATGTATCTTTGACAGACTTCTTTTTACAAGTACGGAGGATGTATTTTAATCTATGATGAAAATGACAGCCACCATCATTTGTCCTAACTGCTAAAGTGTTCTACCTTCTCTCTTTTTAGAAGTGCTTCTGCCACAGCATAAAGAACTAGATTTTAAGTAAAGATAGGAAAACAGACACTATCACAAGGCAGGACTATTTACTATAATAAGAAAAATAATCAATCATAAGAATTCTTTTCAAAATATACAGTGCTAGGACTTCCCTGGTGGTCCAGTGGCTGAGACTCCATGCTCCCAATTCAGGTCTGATCCCTGGTCAGGAACTAGATCCCACACGCTGCAACTAAAATCCAATGCAGCCAAAAATAAGATACACAGGGCTGGTAAGTAATCCAGATTAATGGGGGAAAATAAGCTATTAAGCAATGTAATAGATTACATACAAAATTAGAGTTCCTTGATCTACTTTAGGCTTCATAATTCCCCAGTGTGACCAAACAAACTCAGGAACAAACAAAACAAAGTGGAAGTGACTCCTTCCAACATAATTTGAACTAACCATCACACAAGTAACCAAGAAACAGAAGCTAAGTTCTAAGCAATCCAGAACACTTTCTAACGAAGATCTGGAAATTCAAATGACAATCTCCTCTCATGTCCCTCTTAACAATATAAAATTGCAGCCATAGTTACTTTTGATCAGATGTCTTCTCTTGGATTCAAATGACTATACTTAAAAAAATGGTCCATGGTCAAACCCATCCAGTCCACATGATTTACACATGAAATAGACAGTGGCAACATTATCCATTACCAATTTGTTCATGCTTTCAGAAAAATAATCACAAAAATCAGAGTTGACAGACTAGGTAAGAAGCACTATGTTTTTAACAAACCTATCTCAACAAGCTCGTGTACCTGGGTGGGTGGAATGTAAACACCAAAGTAGTCCATCTTTAGCATATTGGGGAGGCAGAGCTGACAGAAGTAGGCAGAAGTAGTCCTCCTCAGAAAAACCAGCATCAGTGCTATGGCAGATCCAACCCCTACCATCTAGTTCACCCTGACAGTCAAAGAACAGTCTGCAGCCAGTCTAATGGAAATTCAAAACTTCTACTCAGCAAATAACATTCTAGCCCAAGAAAGTAACAGATTACGGCCACACACAGAATCCCATTCCAGATGGATCTGCAGTACAGCGAAATGGGGTTTTTCTCTCACTTGTTAAACAAGTATATATGGAACACTATTGTATCTAGGCAGTGTTCTAGGCACCAGGGATTACAGCAGCAGATTAAACAATATGCCTGTCTTCTGGAGCCATATAGCCTAGGTTCAAAACAGGCTCTACCACTTCTAGATGAATGTCTATGCCAAATTAATTAACTTCTCTACACTATAGTTTCTCCATCTATAAAATTAATATCTGATCAATTACAGGATCTATCTTATACTATTTTTGTGAGGATTAAACAAATTTCTCCTTACAAAGTGCTTATAACAGTGTTTAGTGTATAGTAAACACCTTTTTAAAGTTATTCACTATTATTTTCAACAACATCCTCACCCCTACACCATGTTCCAGAAAAACCTTAAAGACAAAATCGTTAAATTCCAGAGCTCCTATACATCTTATAAGGTTCAGCATTTCCTCACTGGGTGGCTGTTGCCTAAATGGTACAGGGGAGCTAAAGCAGCCAAGTATGCACATCATATCCAAATACTGTTCGTGACGAAATCCCTTTTTTGGACTAGGGAGCCTGCAAAGATAAAAGGCTTGATGAGGAGGTGAACTATTAGATACCACACCTGGGGAGAGAAGGAAAGGTCACAGGTGAAACAGTCCAGGATACTAAGCATACAGCAGTAGAGGAACTCTGCCAGAAAACACAAAGTGTGGAAAACTGTGACCAGTAACTAAAGAAGACCAGTGGGAAGTACCTAAAAGGGAGAGTGAAGATTCCACCAGGCTGGTACATTAGGATAAAATGAATTGCAATTTAATTCCCAAGAAAAGCATTAGTTTCAAGAAATACACACCAAGCCCCAGGTCCTATAAAAGGTTGTTTTATGATCGGGGGCACACACGCGCCCATAGCCAGTCTATTCAACAAATTCTACTGTAGGAGGCTAAAGGTTAAAGATTCAGACCCAAGGAAAACTCTAAGTGACCATGATATACTACAAACCCAAGACAAACTTTAGACTCTATCCCTCAAGATACCAGCAGAAAACAGATGCTAAGATCAAGCTAGGTAAGATGTTTAGAGACTATAATACAAAAGTTATGGGGGTAAAGTACAGAAAAACCACAGTTTATTAGGGCACTTGGGCCCAAAGAGACGAAATTAGACAGCACTTACCTGAAACCAGGGAACGAGGCAGAGGGAGAACACAACCCAAGAGAGGCTATGACATTTAGCCACCCAGGACAACCAGGAGGCAGGGATAAATCCCAGTTTACTGTCCTCTGATCTCCTAATGATGCTCCCACACTAGCCAACTCAACCAGAAGCCAGAGGGCAAAGAAGCCCCTGGATGCAGTCCTGAAGATAGGTTAGGCTCCTGGGGCAAAGAGCAGGGTGATCAAGGGCAGAAAACACATATGGAGGGGCTTATAGAAGATCTTTTGGCACATTAACGAGTAACTTCAAGATTTTTATGATATCTTATTTGGGAAGCTTTTTTTTTTTTTATATCAGGGGATTATAATTAAGGAACTCTTCATGGACTCAAAGCACACAGAATTAAAACTCAGGGAGCATTACTCTCCAGTAAGTTTCTCCAGTAGCATACAAAATTCTGGATTATTATTACTGTGTTTATATCAAGAACATCATCACTTTACTTATTCCACCATTTTGAAAGATATGCAATATCTAAATGTGTCAGTCTAAATGTTCTCCCTTTCCTCAAATAATAGTAAGCCTTCATAAATCAATATCAGACTAGGTTTAAAGACAGTAGGACTATTCCCCAAACTTTATTTTTTATATATAACATTTATTTCACATATTCAAAAGAGACCTTATATCAAGCACATCCAGTAAAATCAATTGCGAATATAATTTCGGCAGCTTGCCATATTCATAGAATAACCATATTATCATACAACAAGTTCTTCTAAGGATTAATCAGCTCCAGCAAAAAGAAAAAACTACTTGTGATTTGTGTGATAGAGACACAAGCTAATTCAAGGACAAATGATAAAAGTGCACTGAGCCTACATTAACTAAATTACTCAGGCAATACAACAAATCTAGCTATATTATCATGTATAATATTAAGTACTCGAAACATAAAAATCAGGACCCCGTATGTGCAGATTCAGACTGATCACATCTTATAGCTTGAAATATGAGCAGTAGCTACTATTCACCAACTGCCCACTGCTAAGGGCCTACTAAGAATCTGGTGCTATATTAAATACTTCACATAACATTACTTAATTCAATCTTCTCAACCTTGTGGGACAGAATTTTCATTCTAATGTAAATGTAACCAAATCAAAGTCTAAGTCTCCAAAGCTGAAGCTGTAATATACTGGACATTTACAGTACCGACCCCACGTTCCTCATGCCTGTCAGAGTGCTCTTGTTGAATGTTCCTGTTCTCAGGAAGGTCTACCCTGTCACAGCAGAAGGGAGATCTTCATTACCCTGAGTCAGATATTGTTAACTGCTTTCCTCTTTACAATGATTAGTAAGGAATGGGCATATTATACAATCCATTATTAGGGCAACTCTGTTAAAGGCTTCTAGATCATTTGCTTATTAAGAGAGACATATGGAACAAACAACCTTTTCTTTCCTCACTGGACATACTGACAAATGCCATGCCTACAGCTTCTTCAGTGAGACACACTGAAGACAGAAGTGCTGGAAATGTAAAGACATGGAGACCTTGATGATACTTGCAAAACCTTTACATTTAACAACCCTGAAGTCACTTAACCTATCCTGGGGCTTCTAATCAGTGAGAAAATAAACCCCCAATGTTCATGCATTTAGGAGTTAGGTTTTCTGTAAACTGCAGTGCAAAATTATCCTAACCAACATAGGTATCAGTTAACAATAGTAAGAATTCATCTTTTAGCACAAGCTTAATCAGGGCTATGGAAGTTATTAGAGCCAGATGGTGACACATGCATCCGCCCTATAGAATACATATCTAACACACAGCATCCAACAGAAAGGGCACAGGAAGACTTCAAGCATCCCAACAGCAAAACACCAAAGGGTGAGCAAAAGCTGCAAAAATAAGAACACTGGTCCACATGTCACACAACATAAAATCCTAATACTATAAAACTACTAATAACAAATGATAAGAAATACTTAAAAGTTACAAAATATGGAGGGCAAGGTACTTTCTGACATAGAATTCCAATATGTTTTTGACTGGTTTTTTAGAAGTCTGAATTAAATTTCACCATCAACTCAAGTTCATCCTTGAACACAGAGAAGAAAGGCGTATCACTTCTCCAAATGCTATGGCAAACTGCTAAGGTACCTAAAGCAAAATTTTCACAGGAATCGAAACAGGAGCATAATATGGATACAACCTAATTCTAACTTTAGGAACAATACTGAAGGACACGTCATATACTAAACGTCTTAATAGAACTATATTAGAAGAGGGAAATATTGGTACCTTTTGAAGGCTTAGGTTGAATGCATTTTTCCCACGAGGTAATAATATAAACACTTAGATATATCCCCAAATCAGGACCGTACCTGTTGTCTTTTGGCTGCCATAATGTTCAGTTTATCCACTTCAGGTTTCAGGGCTTTATACTGTATTCCCAAGTCCTGTTCAGTGCCAGCATTCCTCAGTTTCAAGATACCATCTTCTACCTATAAAACACATCCCCACAAAAGAAAAATTCTCAACAATACAAGTCTGTACATAAAGAAGATCTAGAATTTTTTTATTCCTTTCAACAGCTACTCAGATAGTAATCCAAACTCCCTCTTAAATTTACATTTGGGCAGGTACCACATGGGAGTTTTATGGGAAGTAGGAAAGGACAGTATTATTTTGGCTTTCATGTAAAAGGATATAATTTAACATATCTTGATTTCTCAACTCTGGAACTCTGTTGGTACAAAGAAATGCTTAATCACTACCACAAAAAGGGAAGAAGTCAAAAACAATACCTTTTCTGCAAAGACAACATAGGCCCACAGCACAGCCAGTATCATGTCCACGTGGAATACAGGAGCAAGTGGAAATTAAAAACATTCCTGGTCCACTTGGGTAAACCAAGCTCACAACCAAACCAAATCCTAAGGAATGCTGAACTAAGTATTAAGTATGGCCAGCAGCAGACTCGCTGTGATAGAACAAATTACAGACATAGGCCTGTACTTACAAGTTTCAGCTGAACAAGTAATTTGTAGACATCTGCCATGTCAGCCAAAATAAGCAGCCGGGTAACAGCAGAGAGCAAAGCCCGAGCTGCCCGAACCATGTTACCACGCTTCACGGAAGAGCAGGGATCATCTGCAAACTCTCCTGCAGCACTCTTCATCAAATCACCTGTTTTACAGAATGGAAAATAAACTCAGCAGGAATGAACCAAATAACTGGTCTACATTTAAAAAAACAATAATTCATACTTTGTATGTTCATACACAGAATTTAAGGATTTTTATTTCTGCTATTTTCCTCTTGCATTTGTCTTCTAGCTGTCACTAAGACAAGCAACCGCATATATTCCTGGTAAAAGCACAGTATCTGCAAAGTGATTTAGCACTATGTATCAAGAACCTTAAAAATACTTCTTTCCAATAAGGAAAAAAAATACTTCTTTCCATTGATCTAGTAATACTCCTTTCCAAAAAGGACCATTATATGTATCCTAACAGGGAAAAAAATTCAAGATTTGAATGGGAGGAAAAAAATGATCTAACACAACCTACCCACACATCCAAAGAATAATAGAGAAACAGCAACCATTATGAAGGACCACCACACTTCATTAAGCATTTCAACTATCTAACGCATAGAGCTCAAACAAAGACTCACTGGTATGTGAAAAGACAGGAGTTCGTCACGGACTCATTCATTTTCCTCATAGCAAAACACTTACGACAGTTGAAATGCCCAAGCAAGCATCTAGTTAAGTAAATTATGGTAAAGCCTACAATTGACTATTATGCAAATATTAACATATATATGAAAAATGTTAAAGTTTATGAAATGTTAAACAGAAAAAAGATGAAATGATAAATGTATGTAATCTGTGCTTTAAAAAAAGGAAAAAGATTGGAGTAAAAACACAACGATTATACAAGATACAATCTAATTCTACATTATTCTGTACTTATAAAAGCATTTTCTATAACAGACATCATATTCATAACTTTAAAAATTAACCTAAAAATATACACATTTTACTACAGTTATGAGGAATATCCAGCTTATACAATCCCACCTTCAACAATGCTAAGAAGTTCTAACATTTCCTAGAAACTTGTAAAGTAACTTATACTGTTTTGTTATGTGTTTCTAATAATAACCATTTAAGGTACTTATCATTTTCTCTTCTTACAGATGGAAGTAACTGGTGAGTCAGGGCCTGTTCCTCTCTATGGTGATTATCTTTGAATTCCTGGAAAAGCAATTACTCCCTCCCTCGGTGGCTCAGCTGGTAAAGAATCTGCCTGCAATGCGGGAGACCTAAGTTCGATCCCTGGGTTGGGAAGATCCCCTGGAGAAGGGAAAGGCTACCCACTCCAGGATTCTGGCCTGGAGAATTCCATGGACTATACAGTCCATGGGGTCGCAAAGAGTCGGACACGACTGAGTGACTTTCACTTTCAACTAAACGTGTCCACTTCTGTTTAAAGCCTAAAAGCTATTCACTCTCTCATCTCTTCCACAAATGTTTTAAAAAAGCACACTCTCATGAAGCCAAGCTAATTCTGAAGAGACCTACAAAACTTCTCTTAACTATCAAAATTTTAGTTGCAAAATATGAGCTTTAGCAGGGGAGTTAAATTCACCCTCAGTTCAGTCACTCAGTCATGTCTGACTCTCTACGACCTCATCGACTGCAGTACACCAGGCTTCCCTGTCCATCACTAACTCCCAGAGCTCGCTCAAACTCATGTCCATCAAGTCGGTGATGCCATCCAACCATCTCATCCTGTTTTGTCCCCTTCTCCTCCTGCCTTCAATCTTTCTCAGCAGCAGGGTCTTTTAAAATGAGTCAGCTCTTCAAATCAGGTGGCCAAAGTATTGGGACTTCAAGCTTCAGCAACAGTCCTCCCGATGTATGTTCAGGACTAATTTCCTTTAGAATTGACTGGTTTCATCTCCTTGCTGTCCTAGGGACTCACAAGGGTCTTCTCCAGCACTACAGTTCAAAAGCTTCAATTCTTAGGCACTCAGCTTTCTTTATGGTCCAACTCTCACATCCATACATGACTACTGGAAAAACAGTAGCTTTGATTAGATGGATCTCTGTCTGCAAAGTTATGTCTCTGCTTTTTAATAAGCTGTCTAGGTTGGTCATAGCTTTTCTTCCAAGGAGCAAACGTCTTTTAATTTCATAGCTACAGTCACCATCTGCAGTGACTTCGGAGCCCAAGAAAATAAGTCTCTGTTTCCCCATCTATTTGCCACAAAGTGATGGGACCGGATGTCATGATCTTCAATTTTTAAATGCTGAGTTTTAAGCCAGATTTCCACTCTCCTCTTTCACTTTCCTCAAGAGGCTCTCTAGTTCCTCTTCACTTTCTGCCATAAGGGTGGTGTCATTTGAGGTTATTGATATTTCTCCTGGCAATCTGAATTCCAGCTTGTGCTTCATCCAGCCCAGCATTTCACAAGATTTACTCTGTATGTAAGTTAAATAAACAGGGTAAAAGTATACAGCCTTGACATATTCATTTCCCAATTTGGAACCAGTCCATTGTTCCATGTTTGGTTCTAACTGTTGCTTCTTGACCTGCATAGATTTCTCAGGAGACAGGTAAGGTGGTCCAGTATTCCCATCTCCCATCCAAGTACTAATCAGGCCCGACCCTGCTTAGCTTCCGAGATCAGACAAGATCAGGCACGTTCAGGGTGGTATGGCCGTAGACTGGTATTCCCAAATTTTCCACGGTTTGTTGTGATCCACATAGTCAAAGGCTTTGACATGGTCAATAAAGCAAAGTAGATGTTTTTCTGGAACTCTCTTGCTTTTTCAATGATCCAACAGATGTTGGCTATTTGATCTATGGTTCCTCTGCCTTTTCTAAATCCAGCTTGAACATTTGGAAGTTCTTGGTTCATGTACTGTTAAAGCCTGGCTTAGAGAATTTTGAGCATTACTTTGCTAGCATTATGGGATGAGGGCAATTGGTGTGGTAGTTTGAACATTCTTTGGCATTGCCTTTCTTTGGGAGTGGAATGAAAACAGAACTTTTCCAGTTCTGTGGCCACTGCTGAGTTTTCCAAATTTGCACTTTCACAGCATCATCTTTCAGAATCTGAAATAGCTCAACTGGAATTCCATCACCTCCACTAGCTTTGTTCGCAGTGATGCTTCCTAAGGCCCACTTGACTTCCCACTCCAAGAGGTCTGGCTCTAGGTGAGTGATCACACTATTGTGGCTATCCAGCTCATTAAGATCTTTTTTTATATAGTTCTTCTGTGTATTCTTGCCACATCTTCTTAATCTCTTCTGCTTCTGTTAGGTCCATACCGTTACTGTCCTTTATTGGGCCCATTTTTGCATGAAATGTTCCCTTAGCATCTAATTTTCTTGAAGAGATCTCTAGTCTTTCCCATTCTATTGTTTTCTATATTTCTTTGCACTGATCACTGAGGAAGGCTTTCATTTCTCTCTTGTTATTCTTTGGAACTCTGCATTCAAACAGGTTTATCTTTCCTTTTCCTCTTTGCCTTTAGCTTCTCTCAGCTATTTGTGAGGCATCCTCAGACAACCATTTTGCCTTTTTGCATTTCTTCTTCTTCGAGATGATCTTGATCCCTGCCTCCTGTACAATGTCATGAATCTCCATCCACAGTTCTTCAGGCACTCTATCAGTTGTAATCCCTTGAATCTATTTCTCACTTCCGCTGTATAATCATAAGCGATTTGATTTAGGTCATACCTGAATGGTCTAGTGGTTTTCCCTATTTTCTTCAATTTAAGTCTGAATATTGCAATAAAGAGTTCATGATCTGAGCCTTGTCAGCTCCGGGTCTTGTTTTTGCTGATTCTATAGAGCTTCTCCATCTTTGTCTGCAAAGAATATAATCAACTTGATTTCAGTTTTGACCATCTGGTGATAACCATGTGTAGAGTCTTCTCTTGTGTTGCTGGAAGAGGGTGTTTGCTATGACCAGTGCCTTTTCTTGGCACAATTCTGTTAGCCTTCGCCCTGCTTTGTTTTTTACTCCAAGACCAAACCTGCCTGTTATTCCAAGTATCTCCTGACTTCCTACTTTTGCATTCCAGTACCCTATGATGAAAAGGACATCATTTTTTGGTGTTAGTTCTAGAAGGTCTCATAGGTCTTCACAGAACCTTTCAACTTCAGCTTCTTCAACATTTGCGGTTGAGGCATAGACTTGGATTACTGTGATGTTGAATGGTTTGCCTTGGAAACAAAGAGAGATCATTCTGTCGTTTTTGAGATTTTGAACCCAAGTACTGTGTTTCAGACTCTTTTGTTTTCTATGAGGGCACTCCATTTCTTCAAAGGGATTCTTGACCACAGTCATCTGAATTAAATTCACCCATTCCCATCCATTTTAGTTCACTGATTCCTAAAATGTCAATGCTCACTCTTGCCATCTCCTGTTTGATCACTTCCAATTTACCTTGATTCATGGACCTAACATTCCAGGTTCCTATGTAATATCGTTCTTTATAGCATCGGACTTGACTTCCATCACCAGTCACATCCCCAACTGGATATTGTTTTCGCTTTGGCTCCATCTCTTCATTCTTTCTGGACTTATTTCTCCACTCTTCTCCAGTAGCTTATGGGGCACCTACCGACCTGGGGAGTTCATCTTTCAATGTCCTATCTTTCTGTCTTTTCATACTGTTCACAGGGTCCTCAAGGCAAGAATACTGAAGCAGTTTGCCATTCCCTTCTCCAGTGGACCACGTTTTGTCAGAACTCTCCACTCTGACCCATCTGTCTTGGGTATCCCTACATGGCATGAGTCATAGTTTCACTGAGTTAGACAAGGCTGTGGTCCATGTGATCAATTTGGTTAGTTTTGTGTGATTATGGTTTTCATTCTGTCTGACCTCTGATGGATACGGAGAAGAGGTTTATGGAAGCTTCCTGATGAGAGAGACTGACTGCAGGGGAAACTGGGTCTTATTCTAAGGGGCAGGGCCATGCTTAGTAAAACCTTTAATCTAATTTTCTGTTGATAGAAGAACCATACAGTATTAAGAGTAAAGACAAGCTCTGTGAATATGTCTGTGTGTACTGTGAGAAATAACTCACAATGAAGAATTTGATAGTTAGAGTTTTCCTGGATCTAAGATACAGACACATGACAATTACATGGATATTTAACAAAAATGTTATTTTACAGTACTTAAAATGAGTGCTCAATCATTCATTTATTTAACAAATATTTGAGCACCTCAAAGACTGTATTAGGTGCCAGTGATACAGTGCTCAGGAGACAGCCCATGTCCTCCTTGAGCCCTATGGAGGGGGAAGACAGACAAGCAAGCAATTAAAAGCTGATTAAGACAAGGCATCTGTACTCAAAGGGCCCACAAATCAGGGAATATTACAATGCAACCAGAATTAAAATAGCCCTGTGGACAAGGTGCTATGGGAATACATTAGGAAAAGCTATTTACTCATGTACGAAGTTGTCTCTAAAGTCTTACAAAAAAGATATTTGCCTTAATATTAAGCAACAGAGTTTCATCTATTTATTGAGAGCTTATTACACACTAAAACAAATCCACTACCAGGGATATATGAAGCTGAGCAAGACTTGCTCTCAAATTGTTTATAAATCAGAAAAGGAGTGATCATACAAAAATTATGTGTCACTTCTAACATACAAGCTTTAAGAAAGGCACAGAATAGCATAGGGCCAAAAAAGGAAGCACTAAAGACCAGGGTGGGGTATAAGTGAAATGCCAGCAACAGTTTTATGAAAGACACAGTACTCTGAAATAGAATCTACCATCAAAGGACAGGAAGAATTTGGGGCAGCAGAGTTAAGGGAGTTAGTACCTCAAGCAAAAGGAACAGCAACATACTAATATCTAACATTTATTAAATGCCCAGTCCATGACACTACACATATTTTATTTAATCCTACCCACCACCAAAAAATAGGTGGTATTAGCCCTTCTATACAGAAGAGACAACTGAAGTTTAGACAAGTTAACTAACTTAACCAAGTCAACTAATAGTAAACGACAGAGTCAGGATTTGTAATGCTTAATGCTTATGGTCTTAGGACCACATAACAGGCTGCATGTACAATAAAAAGGTGTATTTGATGTGTATTCTCTAGTCTAACTTGGAAGTGAGGGATATGTATAGAAGCAAGCATCCGATGATGAAGGGTGGAAGGCCACAGAGAGAGTACAAAGAATCCCTGAGCCAAAGAAGGAAATCAAAGTCAACCTAACATATAATAAACTTGGCCAGAGATAAAGATCACAAAGCCACAAGGAAAAGGCTCTGGTGGTCCAGACGGCTGAGACTCTGAGCTCTTAATGAAGGGGGCCTGGGTCTGATCCCTAGTCAGGGAACTAGATCCCACAGGCTACACTAAAGATCCTGTGTGCTGTAACTGAGACCTGGAGCAGCCAAATAAAAATAAATAAATTTGGGGAGGCAGGGAAAGAGCCCAGGAAAGAGCAATAGTTATAAAGGCTGGGGTAAAATGATTATATGATAACCCTTGATTATTAAGAGGGAGGGAGGGCATTCCCTGGCGATCCAGTGGTGACAACTCTACATTTTCACTGCTGAAGATCTGGGTTCAATCCCTGACAGGGAACTAAAATTCCACAAGCTCACTGGCATGGCACTCCCACCAAAAAAAAAAAAAGGGGGGACGGGGGGGGGCGGAGTGAAGGAAAAGAAAGCATGGAAGATCACTTAAAGAATTCAAGGTACACGTGTCCTGAGATGGAGAAGAGAGCCAGAGCATAAACGTGTGCACATGAACGGGGGAAGGTTTTTTTTAAAACAACTGGAGTCCTTGAGACTGTGCATTTAGGAGTAAGGGAAGGAAGACTCTGTGACAAGAGAAACAAGGAGACCCAACATGATAAACTGTCAAAATCAAGAAGTATTTGCATACGAAAGTGGTCAACAAAGTCAAATATATACATGTAGATCATCAGAAGAGAATTGAGAATCCAGAAATATAATGAATTAATTTTCAACAAGGCTGCCAAGACCATTCAATAAAGGGAAAAAAATATTTTTAACAAATAGTGCTGGGACAACTAAATATTCACATACAACAAAATGAAGCTTGACCCCCAATCTCATATACTTTCAAAATAGATCAAAACCAAATATAAGAGCTACATTTATAAAACACTTAGAAGAAAACATTGATATGTCTTCAAGACCTCCAATTAGGCAATAGTTTCTTAGATATAACACATGAAGTACAAACAACGAAGAAAAAAGAAACAAAGTGAACGTCATCAAAATGTAAAATGTTTGTGCTTTTAAGGACAGGCTCAAGAAAGTAAAAACACCCACAGAATGGGAGAAAATTTGGGGGTACTGATAAGGATCAAAGTACCAATAAGACATAAAGAAATCTTGGGTTTCCCTGGTGCTCAGTGGTAAAGAATCTGCCTGCCAATGCAGGAGACACAGGTTCAATCCTTGATCTGGGAAGATCCCACAGGCCACACAGCACAACTAAGCCCATGCACAACTATTGAGCCTGTGCTCTAGAGCCCAGGAGCCACAGCTACTAAAGCCCACAGGCCTTAGAGCCTGTCTCTTTAACGAAAAGCCAACGCAATGAGAAGGCCTCGCACTGCAACTGCAGAGTAGCCCCAGTTCACCACAACTACAGAGAAGCCCACACAGCAACAAAGATCCAGCATAGCCAAAAATCATTTTAAAAAAAGGAAAATGCATATCAAAAAAGGTACTCTTAAAATCAACAATAAAAATACCCAAAAAATCCTATTTAAAATAAACAAAGGGGGACTTCCCTGGCGGTCCAGTAGTTAAGATTCCAAGTTTCCAATGCAAGAGATATGGATTTAATCACTGGTAGAGGAACTAAGATCCCACATGCCATGTGGTGTGGCCAAAAATAAATTAACTAATTAAAATAGGAAAAGGAATTATACCACATGTCTCCAAAGAAGATATGTAAATGAATAATAAGCACATGAAAAGATGCTCAATCTCAATTGCTCTAAGGGCAAAGCATGTCAAAATCATGAAATATCACTTCATATCTATTAGGATTGTTGTTGCTGTTTAGTTGCTAAGTTCTGTCCATCTTTAAAAAAGACAAACAACAACAAATGTTTGTGAGGATACAGGAAACTTGAACTCTCATAGTCCATTGGTGGGAATATAAAATAATACAGCCACTTTGGAAAACAGACCAGCAGTTCCTCAAAAAGTTAAATGCAGAGTTTCCATAGTTATTCAGTCTCTAGGTCATGTCCAACTCTTTGCAACCCCACGAACTGCAGCACGCCAGCCTTCCCTGTCCTTCACTATCTCTCAGAGTTTACTCAAATTCATGTCCACTGAGTCAGTGATGCTATCTATATGTTACCATGTGATCCATCAATTCTACTCCTAGGTATATACCCAAGAGAACTGAAAACAAATGCCTACACAAAAACAAATATATGAATGTTCACAGAAGCACTATTCTTAACAGTTGACATATGGAAACAATCCAAACACCCATCAACTAATAGATAATGTGGTGCATCTACACAATCAAATATTTAGCCATAAAAAGGAATAAAATACTGATAGATGCTACAACACGGATGAACCCTCAAAGCATTATGCAACATGAAAGAAGCCGGTCACAAAAAGCCATATATTGTAGTACTCCCCTTATATGAAATGTTCACAATAGGTAAATCCAGACAGACAGAAACTATCACTGGTTGCCAAGGGCTGGGGCAGAAAGGAAGACTGAGGATTACTAACTGCTAATAGGTTTGAGGTTTCTTTCAAGGATAAAGAACATGTTCTGGAATCACAAAGTGGCGACAGCCTATATAACCTTGTATATACACTTAAAAACCACTGAATTTGTATGCTTTACAAGAGGGAATTTTGTGGTATGTGAATTATGACTCAATAAACAAAGACAAACAAGAGTATCAAATGCAGTGACCTGAAAGTGTACATAATGTGGAGTTACAGGTTAGCTTAAGGTCTGACTTTGCCACTTACCAGCTATGTGACTAAACTCCACAGCCTGTTTCCTCCTCTGAAATATGTAGAGAATACCTTGCTGTGAGGGTCAACTAGTAACACATATAAAAGGCCTTTATAAGGTACTTTATTACCTTGCACCGGAAGATAATACAGGGTTGGTAGAAATTATTACTATTAGGCAAAACACAATGAGAAGACAGAGAAAAGATCTTCATTGCACTTCCTGAGTATTCAAATCTGTTCAACAATGTTCCTCAAGGGCATTCTTGCCTTCTTTCAGCAAGTGTTTACCGAGTGCCTGCTATGAGCCAGGCACTAAACACTTGGTATAGAAATTAACCAGACATTGGGTAGAGAGGGAGGTGGGAGGGGGGATCGGGATGGGGAATACCTGTAAATCCATGGCTGATTCACATCAATGTATGACAAGACCCACTGCGGTATTGTAAAGTGATTAGCCTCCAACTAATAAAAATAAATGAAAAGGAAAAAAAAAAAGAGGATAAAAAAAAAAAAAAAGAAGAAATTAACCAGACAAAAATTCCTGGCTCTAGGGAGCTTATAATTTAATGAGGGAATGATAACAAACATAATAGATAAAACAATTATGGAGGGGCAGTAACAGAAAGGACAGAGAGGGGGGATATAATATAGAATTTAAAACGGGGATCCAGGAAGGTCTCAATGAAAAGGTACACTTGTGGAGTCTTGAAAAATGCAGCACAAGAGGGATGTGGCTGTCTCAAGGCAACATTCCAAGCAGAAGAAACATCAAGTAAAGACCCTAGGGTAGATGAACTCTAAAATGATCTCGGAAGACTAAGAAAGCCAGTGGAGGTAATGAGGAAGAGGGACTGGGGGAGGTAAAAAAGCCAGATCTAATGGGTAACAGAACCAGTTAGAAACAAAACTGCTCTTTCAAGAATCTGATCTGCTCCTAGGAAGAAAATTCAAGGGCCTATTAACAAAAAAATTTATTTTGTGCAGTATTAGCAGTAGAATGGAAGAGAGTATGATCATGAATTTACAAGTCAGACAGAAACTGTAGCTTCACCACTACCAGATCAGTTTCCACAGTTGTGTAACAAATAATACAGGTGACCCTCACTCTGCACAGTAGTGCTGGTCTATAAAAATGATCACACAAACTGACACAATGCGATGCGATCTTAATTATCAATGGGAAAAATTACAACTGTCTTGTGATCTTCAAAATTTTCTCCCAGTTAAGAGCTTACTATTCCTTATATATATACACACACACACACATACATACAGGGAAATGCAACTAAAATAGTACAACTAATATTTATTTAATATGTAACTTAAAACATTATGAACACTGAGAACTAAAATGTTTCCTTGTATGAAAACTACTCAAAAGTAGTTTTTGAAAAATGATTACCTTTTTCAACGTGATACAGAGTGAGCATTTTTTACTCACTTCACAAATTATCCTATTTCTAAGTCTGGATCAGTTTCAAACATTTTACCCTTTGCATTTTCATAATGATGAACTATCTCCAAGAGTCCCTTTAATGTGAAGGTTTTGATGACATCATTTCCTCTTGGACATCATTATCCTTTTCATCACAACTACTTATCTCACTTACTTCGGGGAGTTAGCCTTCACAAAGTTACTCTGAGTATCTAAAGTTTCTTAAACAGCAGCACTGTCAACATTTCCTCAGGTAGCAAATTCCTTCTGTAACTTGGATTTATTAGTTTTCCTTTCTTTGCTGCTTTCATCTTTGCAAATTCCCTCTTTCAAGACTCTCTTATAAAATGGCGGGTTTTATAAATGGTGGGTTTATCACTGAGATACAAGGAGGCAATGCAACTACACATTGCATGAACTGAATAGTTGCAGCGATCAATCAATCACTAACAGACCATAAAAGAAGGAACATGATTCGTCAGTGATCTTGATGCACACCTTTTATTTATGTAATGATTTCTACACTTCACAGTTAGCAGCTAAGTCTATACTTTATGCACTCACTCAGCTAATACATGAACATCTGAACCATGTTATTGGAGGACTGGTAATACTAAACTGTGGTAACAAATCTGTGCATACTGGATATATGCAAAGTGAGAACTGCCTCTATCAACCTCCCAGTGTTTAGAAGAGGGGTTAGAACAGTGCCTGCACTCCCATACTATCCTTTTTTATCACTATTGGAATCAGTTACAGACAGATTGGGCAGGGAAAGGATGCAAAATGACACTAACGACACATATTAAAGAATGAAGAAAAAAAAAAAAGAATGAAGATTGTAGATTAGGGAACACACATAATCAGGACCACAGGAGGAAGTGAGAGCCATGGAGTTCTTGTACCCTTGGATGAGAAGTGAAAGCAGAGGCTTCCTGGCAGTATAAAGTTCAGCACTGCTAGAGAATCTGTTTTCTCAGAGGCAGTAAATGAAGCTCTCCTAAAAAACTGAAGATGCAAATGGAAATGAGGATTTGAGGAGAGTGAAAGAAACTCTCAAGCAGCTGCTATAGAAAATGAAAAAGTGAATTAACCTGAGGTAAATGAAAGAACTGTGGGAAGAACTAAAGGCCCAGAGTGAGCCAAACAGGATGAACTGAAAGTAGATTCTTAAAGCTACAGACCATCTAAATGAATCAAAACTATTTAATGATTAGCTTACATTCAAATGGACAAGTATAAAGTCTTAAAATTTAACTTTAATTACTTAATCTCACTGTAATAATCCCCCAATTTATTCCCAGCTCTAATCTCTTTTTGCACTATAACCCCCTCCTTCCACATTCTCATTCTGACCTAAATTCCTCTTAAACAATTTCATGCCTCTACAGCTATAACATGATATCATTCCAAAATAGTATCAAGGCAGGTAACACATAAGTGGAACTGAAAGGAAGAAACAAAGTAAATAAATTCATATCCACCCTCATCTCTCTTAGCTCACAACCATAATGGCAAGTATTTAACTTCATAGCTAAACATTCGTTATTAGGAATGAAAATATACATGAGAAACATACTGTATGATGGATTAAAACACACAAATTTTTTCTACTCACAAAACTATGAATATGAAAATATGCCTTTAGCTTTACAGCAGGGGGCACAAATTCCTGTTAAATGGTCATCTCTATACAAGGAACATGACACTTTGAGACTGAACTGATGGTTAATAAGTTAAAAACAATAAAATCTAACTGTCAATTAGTTTACAATGCAGGCATGTAAAAGTTACCAAATGCACTCTTTCCGTAGGCCAACTAGGAAAACTGAGACAGACTGCTCCCAGTCAGCAGTAAAGGTTGAGAATATAGCTGGGTCTTCTAGCCGTGACTCAGCTGTCTAGAGTCTACTACTTGACATCTGGTATTAACCAAGATACAATGGACACGGAACTTAAGAGAACGCACTACTACTGCTCCATCAACCATAAAACAGATCTGTCAACAAGTCCATCCCCAGGCATTTTCCCCTAACTAAGCTGGGGGTAAAAGTTAAGCTCCTCTGGAGTTCAAAACAAGAACAAAGGGCAACTGTAAATAAACTAAAAACCACAGTCCTACATTAGAACAGGACAAGATAAAGGCTTTCTGAAGCAAATACCCTGAGCAAATTCCCTCCAAAGCAATCTTAACTTATAAAATTATGGGTAAAGGACAGGCTAGAAAAGTGTGTGTGTAAATCTATGGCTGATTCATATCAATGTATGACAAAACCCACCGAAATGTTGTGAAGTAATTAGCCTCCAACTAATGAAAAAATAAAAAAAAAAATTTTTTTTAATAAATAAATAAATAAAAAAGTGTGTGTGGGTGTACGGGAAACAGACACACACACACACATACAAATAGACAGGAAAAGAAAAAAACAGAGAGAGAGAGAAGGCTTATTTTTTCTAACTTGAGCCTAGGAAATGTGAGATATTATGAGAGATTATATTGCTCCTTTAAAACAAAGGATGTTGCTATGTTAGTGAATATACACTTCTCCCAGAACACTGTCTGGCATAGATCAAACAAGGTATTTGAACCGGGTCTGAATCCCAACTTGGCTATTTGGTGTGACCTCAGGTTGCTTCAGCTCTGTTTTCTCTTCTGTAAAATCAGAATACTATCTCCCACCCCCACTGAGCTGTTTTGAAAATTAGATGAGGCAATAAATACAAAGCTCAACAATTATTTCTGTGCCCCTTCCACTTTCCCACCTACCTTCTCCAACTCTTAAAACTATTCAGAACATTGTCATTGCTCTCACATCAATCATTTCTTAATTTTCAGAAATAAGGTCATGTTAGCAAGTTTCCTAAAGGAGGAAAAATTGACTTTTAATTTGTAGTGATGAAGTAGTAAAAGAGGTGCCTCCTTCACTCCAATCTCCATAGTGCAGAAAGTGGTAAAAACTGATCCTTTTGTGATAACAGCTACAAGCAAAGCTATAGTTCCCCTTGCTGGGGGCTTCCCAGGTGGTGCTAGTGGTAAAGAACCTGCCTGCCAAAGCAGGAGATGTAAGAGATGCAGGTTCAATCCTCGGGAAGATTTCCCTGGAGAAGGGCATGGCAACCCACTCCAGTATTCTTTGCCTGGAGAACCCCATGGACAGAGGAGCCTGGTGGGCTACAGTCCATGGGGTTGCACAGAGTCAGACATGACTGAACTGACTTAGCACGCATGCACAGCTGGGTATTTTAGCTTTTCCATGTGATTTTTAGAATTAAGAGAGGGAGAGACCCCCCCAGTGAGGGGTAGGGCGGGAATTAAGCCAATCTGAAGTTCCTCCAAGTTTGGAAAAATCTGTCATCTTCCTCTTATATCCTATTTACAACTTCTCATCCCCAAAAGCCCATGCCATACCATAAGAATTGCTTCCAATCACAATGCCATAGCAGAGGATACCAAGTCCTCAGAAATTTAGCTATGGAAACGTCTCTATAAGCCTTCAAGTGTTCTCCAAGAAGACTCAAAAGATAAAGTTATATTTCTCCTAAAAATAATATGAAGGTTTGGGTAAACTCCAGGAGCTGACGATGGACAGGGAGGCCTGGCGTGCAGCAGTCCATGGGGTCGCAAAAAGTCACACACGACCGAGCGACTGAACTGAACTGAACTGAAGGATACTTCTAATAAGTTCCTTGGCCAGAACTTTTACTACCTTTAGGTCCAGAAAAAAAAAGAACTCTTACCAGTCCAGCAAAGGGACATGGTTTACCTTCTGTAAATTACATAATTCACCCATTTCAGGTATCTTTATTAATGAAAGAATTTTTAAAAATTTCTCTTAAATCGCAGATATACAAGAATCTGTACTGCAAAATAAGAACAGAAATCACAATGTGTTTACATCATTAGGGTGGGATGGGGGAGGTGTTTCAACATATTTGAAAATACTAACACAGGTGGTATATCATCAGGCTGTATAGCAAGATGGGTGATTATTTTCTACTCTGTGGGGGTTTTCTTTTTGAACTTTCTATAATGAATGTATTTTTAAAGAAAAAAGTCCTCAAGTGATTTTAAAATGTAAAATATCCTTAATTCATGCTTGTGACACATAAAACTCAGGTTTTCCTAGAAAAGAGTAACTTAAAACACTCCAAAAAAGCCTGTATGCAAAATTTCTTTTTTTAGAAGTATAAAAAATTCCCATGGCTACTAGTGTCAGTGCTAGAAAGGAAAATTAGCATTCATTATGAAATAAAAGCTTTGTAAAATCAGCTATCTTGAGAAGCTTATCCAAAATATGGAAAAGCAAGGAGTAAAATAAAGAAGGGGCCCATTTGCAGCCCCAATCTCAGAGTCATTATTTTTTGTTGAGTTGCTGCAGGACAAGTTCAGTTATTATACAGACCTTAATAGACATTTCTTAAATAGAACATTTTATAAAAGCATATTTTTTTTTTTACCAACTGCCAGATCCAAAAAAAAAAGAAAAAAAGGTATTTTAAAACATCCACCCAAATATGCTTTTGAAGCCCAACAAACACAGTTCAGCGTTAAAACAACAGAAGCATCCAGGAGAAGAGTTAAAAGCCATTTATCATCTTAAGCATGTTCCAATTATTTACTCATTTCATGATCAATTTCATGACCATATGTGGAATTCTGATTCACCCTCTCCCACTAATTTCCTGGACGACTTGCTCAAGTCACTTTCATCTATTTATCTCAAAATGCTTTTAACTGGCTAAAATTTTTCATCCTCTCAGGTATCTGATACTATCCTTGTTAACAATGGCAGGCTCAGTCTTTAAAACTGCCCTATTTATCACACTCCTTTTAGATTTCTGAAAAGTGACTAAAACTCTGGTCATAACAATTTTAAAGTCTTTAGTTTTCTGGTTCAAAATAACCTCCTTAAATCATATTACTCTATAGAGGGTATTATTCAGCCATTAAAACTTATGTTATAGTAGAGTACTTAAAGATACTGAAAGCTGTTCAGGATCCATTAAGCGAAAAAGGTAAAATTGAGCAAAACATAATTCTACCCATGTCAGTACATTCATCAAAGACATGGGTGTACCTATTGCTGATTCTTGTAGATGTTTGGCAGGAAACCACAGAATTATATATAGCAATTAACCTTCAATTAAAAAACTAAATAATTTAAGTGGCAAAAAAAATGCAGACTTCCCTGGTGGTCTGGTGGCTAAGACTCCGCACTCCCAATGCATGGGGCCCGGGTTTGATTTCTGGTCAGGGAACTAGATCCCACATACCACAACTAAGGCTAAATAATTTTTTTTTTTTTTTTTTTACACTGGAAGGGTCTAGATCAAAATATTAACCATTGACTTCATCTATGGGTAACCACAAAACTATAACTGATTTTTACTTCTTTTTTTGCTCTGTCAAAAACACGTTAACTGCAGAAAATTAACTTTTGCTAAAGGAATTTTTTAGTTCTACACAGAGTATCCAGAGGAAGAATAGGGAAAAAAAGCAAGCAACCAACATCACAGTTAACTCTGTTACAAACTGCCCTATACTTAACAGATGAGCATTTTAACACAGGAGAAGGCAAAAAAAAAAAAAAACCAGCCAGCCCTAAATTTGAATACCTAGAACTTCCCTATCACAGGATTCCTAATTCTTGAAAGTTACTTTTTCATCACTTTAGTTCCACTGATAAACTTACTTTATACCAAATTTTCTAAATTTATCTGATTAAAGGATCTCACCGAAAACTGATAACTGTTTTTATTTCTTTGTTATCATTCCACCAACTTTCTTTTTATAAAATAATAAATTGACAGGACCATGTCTTCATAAAATTATTTGCCAACTTCAAGGTAATCAAGGATTAGCACGCATTTTCCAACCTGTCCCAATCCCTTCCCCCCAGTCCTCAAAATTTCTAAATTCATTTTCCATGATCTGGTAATAAAGTAAGACATCTTCCACGCTCATCAATGAAGACAAACAGGCAGTATACTTGCAAAGAAAACCAGATTTTATAACATAGTACTTATCGGAAGGAACCAACGGTGGAATATATCTGTCATAATTCACACGCCCTATGACACGCAGATGAGCATGAATAAAACAGTTAATCCTCTTCGCCTTCACCTTTCCATTCATCAATGAGGGCTATTTGGCAAAAACCACAGACCCCTGGATAACACCTCCATAGTTGTAGAAAAACTGACCATGATTCAAAGAATTTCTGACAGATGCTTTAAGAGAACTTTCCTGGGATGCCATTTTTAATCCACAAAACTGTTTATCTTTAGAAAATCAACCCAGAATATTTAATATCATGTTATTTAAATACTGTAAGTCCATCTGAATCAATTCAGGGAACACCTAGAAAAATTCTCAAACTACACCCTTCTCCATCCACTGTGGGTGAGAAAAGGAGTTTTGAATTTCTACTTTTTCTAGTAGACAGAATTGATTTTTTTAAAAAATTAAAATAGAGCACCACACATATTCATGTTCTCATTTTCCTTACTAATTCAAGTGTGCCCTGCTGCTATTCAAAAACACTCCAAAGAGAGGCACTTACTTCCTGATTACACATTCAAATAAATGCATAACATGCATTTCAACTTGGAATCACTTTCTTAAGAAATTAACTAGTAGAAACCACGTTTCTACATCATGATTGAAGTCAGGCCAAAGTCAAAAATTCAGTACCTAACTTTCTCAGCTACACTTACAAATATATTAAGGCAGGAATATTATCCACTGTATCTTAAAAGTATCATTATCCTGATTAGTACTATTATTTTTGTGAGTTTAACAAGACTTTAAAAAAAGGGAGGAGCAATTTCAAAATGACAGGAAACATTAGAATTTAATAACTTCATTCTCCTTTCCTCACTCTCAAGATGGCTACACCATCTGCAAAGTAGCATATGCTCACACAAGGATAGTAATCCAGAAGTGGACAGCATCCCTGACACATCCCAGGTGAAAGAAAATACAGCCTTCACCCTAAAGACTTACAGTTTAAGTCAAGCAGACAACTTTAAGACATAAAACACCTGGATGACAACTAGTTAATGATTTTTGGAATTTATATTTTGCTTTTCCTGCTCAAGTTAAATGAAGAGCAACAGAAAATGGATTAAATAGAGTGGAGGAACAAGGGTCAATAATGAACAAGTTTTAAATTAATCACAGTCCTCAGGAACATATGAAGGGTAGGAATTGGAGTGGGAGCCCTTTAAACAACAGATACAGCCATCACAGGATCACACAAAAAGAGACATCCACAAAAATAAGCAGTGAAAACAGGATGAAAAATCTACTGAGATAGCAAGGGGAAAAGGAAGGATAACAAATGAGAAGGCAGAACTTAAAGCAAGAGTATGAGAAAAATCAGCTATTTCTTGTTAAGTTTAATGAAGAAAGTGATTACACTAATCCGGAAACCTAATTAACTTAAATTTAATCTTTTTCAAAATGTTAAATGTTTCTCTATTGCACTTCCATAGCATCATTAACACTTTTTGAAGCCTGTACTTAATATTCCAGGGTAGGAATACTTGTCATTTTTCTCCTGTGAAAAATTAAAGAGCCCATGTATAAGATCCAGCTCATGATTCCAACCTGAATAAAACCAAACTAACAGCACCAGGCAAATTAAAATGCAGTCTCTCACACACCCACACAAAGCTCCTCGAAGCTATGTTTCAAGTCTTCACATCATGAACTTAGCAAGCCCAGACTTCACTCTGTCTCCTGTCTATCTCTCAAATCTTACTCGAAACAGTCACTGGCAGCTGCTTTGTCCTGATCACATCTGCCTTTTAACATCTATCTTGCAGGCTGCCTATATTAGATGTGGGTACATCAGTCTAAAGCTGTCAACATCTGCACTGGACAGGAGACCAATTTTCACCTCCTTCAATCTGACTCTAGTCAGTTGCCAGGGAGAAAATTATGCCTCAAGAGCCTGACAGCTTGGGCTCAATATTCTTTGTCAGGAATAAAATACATCATTATTTCCCCTAAAACTGCCTTGCCAAGATTTACAATAAAATAAACACACACACACACACAAACATGTACAATCACACATATACCTGTGGGTGCACACACATTTCTCCATATGTATATATCATTTTCTCCCTTTATACAAATCATTCACACACCTAACAAGGAAGAAGACCTCTCTGTCCTCAATTTCACTACATAATTACTATGGTAAATAAAAGAATGTCTCTTAATAGCAATTTAAACCCTCACTGCCTATCCCTTCTTTATGACAATGTCCTTAAAAGACAGTTTTATCAAGTAATTCTGTACTTTCAAGATTTTAAAAAGCTAAGAAGACATTTGTGGAACAAGTCCACGTCACCAATGAACTATAACTGCTAAGATCACAAGAAGCTGGTAAACTCAACAGCTTTAACTATTGTTTTAGAAGACCAATAAACAGTGCTTTCTTGCTCTAAGTGACAAGACACTTTCTACAGAAAAGAAAGTTCCTGTAACAACTGCAACTAAGTACTGAACAACACTGACTGTTCTCATAAGCTGAAGTCCTTCTACTCAAGGACAATGGGCTTGCATTATAATCAAAGTTTACCTGAAAAGGAATAATGATCTCAAAACCAGAACTGGAAAAGCCTCCCAAAAAATCTTAACACAAATACTGCCTGACATAAACAGACATGAAAGGTGGAAAACTATACGCCAAACATCAAAATGTTTGGTTTCTGTTTACTGGACAAGGACATTTAGTAAAAAAAATTTACTTATTTTCACTTTCTATCCATTTAGAGAGAAGGGGTATGAAGGTGTTACTATTAAATGTTTTTCCAATATTAGAGAAAATAAATCTCGAAATTTCAAATATTGGCGAGGATTATTGCAGTGAATTATCTAGATATTTTCATGTTGTTCACCATGTAAATAATAGCACATACATGAGAGGTGACTGGGTGTAGTTAGTAGCAAAGCGGTCATAGAACAAAAATCAAAGCAAATAGTCTGAGAGGCAGTAAGAGCCATGGATTTAGCTGCAGTCTTTGCTCTATTCAACAGAACTCAACCACCTTTTCAAGGACTACCATAAATCAGGTCCCACCATTAATATCATTACAGACAGACACAATCATGTCTTGATTCTCAACTCCAAGTTAATGCTACCTCTGCATACCAATAGACTAGCAATGAGAAACCTAGAAGATTAGCATCTCCAGGCCAATAAGCCAAGTCTCAATTTTTGAAAACTTGGCAGAATGCAAGTCAATAAGAAAAATAACAGATTCAACAAATCTGCAAAGGAGCACTATTATTTATAAATACTTATCACTGCCCTAAAGACTCTCACAAACACCATCATGTTTCAATATATTCATAAACACAAAGAAATGGTCAACATCAATTACTGCAAATAATGCGAATTTTTAAAAAGAAAGTAGCATATTACACCTCTAAAGACAGCAAAAAATATCAATGAACTATCCCATTACTTGTCAAGAAGGATAATTTGCTTTCATTAAACATCATATTATTAACATTATATTCCGCACTCCTCTGGAGAATGGGGAGCTCCCCCCTTCCTTGTGCCCTGGGGTGAACATGTGACCCACACTGGCTAAACAATCTCCTTTGGCAGTAGCAAGTGTTTCAGTGCCGAGCATGACCAAAGCAAAGCTAATGACTAAGATATAAACACTAAGAAAAGTTTTATCTGCTGAGATGAAAAAACTAGTATGACCACTTCAAACTAGAGGTGGGCATCTTATCCAATATGTATATATGGAAATAGAGGTAAACACAAGGAGGCAAATGATGAAGAAAGTCATGCATCCTTTCAGTCAGTCACATCTGGCTGTGCTTGAACTCTGGATCTACTCTGGGAATTCCCAAACTAAAACTCGTAAGAATTTCCCAGGTGACTCAGCAGTAAAGAATCCACCTGCCAAGCAAGAGACACAGGTTCAATCCCTGGGTCAGAAGATCCCCTAGAGAAGGAAATGGCAACCCACTCCAGTATTCTTGCCTGGGAAACTGCATGGACAGAGAAGCCTGGAGGGCTACAGTCCATGGTGTCGCAAAGAGTCAGACACGACTTAGCAACTCAACAACAACAAAGACCTCAAAACTCCCTTTTTGTTTAAACAAGTTTGAGTTGAGTTTCTGTATCTTGTAATTGGTGAGGTTATATGAATATTAAGCAAGACAGACAGATATAACCCCGTATGTGCTGTGCTATGCTAAGTCGCTTCAGTTGAGTCTGACTCTTTGTGGCCCTATGAACTGTAGCCTACCTACCAGGCTCCTCTGTCTATGGGATTCAAGAATACTGGAGTGGGTTGCCATGGCCTCCTCCAGGGGATCTTTCCGACCAGGGATCGAACCCGTGTCTCTTACATCTCCTGCATTGGTGGGTAGGTTCTTTACCACTAGTGCCACCTAGGAAGCCCTATTAGAGAACAATTTAGGACTACATTTTAAAGTCCTAAAATCTATGTCCCTGAGGAAACTCTCTGAATGGTAGTTAGATGAGTACACATATATTGTAAATTCCTTCAAACTGTACACCAATCTATATACTTTGCTATATATGATATAAATATACACTCAACAGTTCAGTTTAGTTGCTCAGTCGTGTCCGACTCTTTGCAGTCCGACTCCATGGACTGCAGCACACCAGGCTTCCCTGTCCATCACCAACTCCCAGAACCTACTCAAACTCATGTCCATCATGTCAGTGATGCCATCCAACCATCTCATCCTCTGTCAACTCCTTCTCCTCCTGCCTTCAATCTTTCCCAGCATCATGGTCTTTTCAAACGAGTCAGCTCTTTGCATCAAGTGGCCAAAGTACTGGAGCTTCAGCATCAGTCCTTCCAATGAATATTCAGAACTGATTTCCTTTAGGATGGACTGGTTGGATCTCCTTGCTGTCAAAGGGACTCTCAAGAGTCTCCAACACCACAGTTCAAAAGCAACAATTTTTTGGCGCTCAGCTTTCTTTATATACTCTTAATGTTTTTTTAAAAGATCTGTGAGCCCCATGCTCGCTTCGGCAGCACATATACTAAAAGATCTGTGAGCCTTATATTCATATTCCAGGAAATGTATCTTAAAGATATAAATTATTTAAAGGGAAAACATTACTTGTACAGTGTTCACTTACAACAGCATTTTTATATCAAAAACATAAAAATAACTAAGTCCAATAATAGGGAAATGATACAATAGAAAGTATATAGTTTTAAAGATTATAAATACCAAGGTTATACTAAATCATAAAAAAATGCCTGTAATTAGTTTAAAATTTTTAAAAGAAAACAGTAAAATGGCATAAGCTAGAAATAAAAGGCATATATGTAGCCAAGGAATTAAAAAGAAACACAAAACTAAATAAAGACTATAATAACTCCCTAAAAATGTAAATCTAATAAAATATAGAGGATATATGTATTGTATATATACATGGTGCTAAACACCAATGAAAGAAATTTTAAAAAGATGTAAATAGACAAAAATGTATTTTGTTCATAAAAGACTCAACAGTAAAAATGTCGACTCTCCCCGAAGTATGATGTAATCCCTATCAAAATCCCAGATTTTCTATAGACAGGATTATCTAAGATTTATGGGGAAAAGCAAAAGCAAAAAAAAAAAAAAAAAACTAGAATAGCTAAAACAATTTGGAAAAAAAAATAAAGAGGGAGAAATCACTCAACCCAATTTTGAGACTCATAACTATAGCAATAAAGACTGTGAGCACTGGCTGAGGGATAGACACATAGATAATAGAACAAAATAGAGAACCCAGAAATAATCCCACACAAGTACAGCTTGACTGATTTTTTTCCCCAGCTGACTGATTTCTAACAGGGTGCGCAACTCAATAAAACAGTCTTTTCAACAAACGATAGTGGAACAACTAGATGTTCACAAAGGAAAAAAGAACTCAACCTAAACCTTACGTGCCATACAAAAATAATCCAAAATGAGCCCAAGAGTTAAAAGTAAAACATAGAATTTCTAAAAGAAAATAGGAGAAAATCTTCATGAGCTAAATAAAGCTTGTTAAAGAACTCTTAGACATGACACCAAAAGTATGATCCATACATTGGGAGAGGGGGATCAATAAATTGGACTTCACCAAAATTAAAAACTTAGTATGCTATTTAAAACTTAGATCTGTTAAGAGAATGAAAAGACAGGCTACATCCAAATCATGGAGTACTCACAGTATACCTCCTTGTAATTAAAAAGCTACAAACTATTGATACACCAACTGGAGGGCTCTCAAGGGCAGCCTGTTGAGTTGTGTGTGTGTGTTGGGGCGGTGGGGTGTGGGGAGAGCCAATCTCAAAAGATCATACATTGTATATGATTCCATTTATACAATATTCTTGAAACGACAGAATTAGGAGATGGAGACAGATTAGATGCCAACGGTGAGGGATGATGGGGAATGTAAGCAACATGGATATGATTGTAACAGGTATCAAGAGGGAGAGCTTTGTGGTGATGGAATAGTTGTGTATCTTGTTTGCAGAGGTGGTTGTACAAATCTTCACAGGTTAAAACTAGAGAACTGCTGTGCCAATGTCAATTTCCTGCTGCTGATAATAGTACTACAGTTCCGTAAACTGTAACCATTGGGGGAAAATGGGTAAATGGTATACTGGACTACTCTATATTTGCAACTCCCTATTAATCAAAATACTTCCTTGGTGGCTCAGACGGTAAAGTGTCTGCCTACAATGCGGGAGACCCAGCTTCGATCCCTGGGTCAGGAAGATCCCCTGGAGGAGGAAATAGCAACCCACTCCAGTACTCTTGCATGGAAAATCCCATGGACAGAGGATCCTGGTAGGCTACAGTCCATGGGATTGCAGAGTTGGACAGGACTGAGCAACTTCACTTCGTTAATCAAAATTAAAAGCTGTTACTTAACCTTTTATTAGTGTAAATAAACACTGAAGTAAACAATGTAACAGAATTTTTAATCTGACAGAAGACCACACAGCAGGATCTCAGAGTGGCTCTAAGTTAATGAGAGTATGCTCATGTCAGGTAATTCCCCTGGAATTTTTAGTAGCTCTCACTGCCTCAATATATACCCTAAGTGATTCATGTCTGAGGAAGGCATTTTAATTTTTCACATACCAGGTCCCTCAGCTTTATCTATAAGGAGCAGCCATGTAGACAGGCCAAGCTGGCAGTAAAACTGCATGCACGCGTGTGTGCTCAGTTGCTAAGTCGTGTCCAACTCCTGGCAACTGCGTGACTACATGACAACTGGCCTATTCTCCCTCTCCAGGATCTGCTGTAGCAGTCCCTTCCTTAACAGCACCATCTCACCTCCGACGACCCCAATGGTTTCCTGACTGTTAGTCCAGCCTCCAGGCTCTCCCCCAACCCCCTTAAGGCTTCCTGTACACACCTGAGAAACTAATCTCCCCTAAACACCACTTCTTTTCATATTCCATGTTATCCAGATGGTAGAACTTCTTAAAACAGGAACAAAGTTAAGGAGACATATTTCAGTTTAATTTAAGAAGAAAAAGGCGTTAAAAATAAACACAAAGCAATGCTGGAAAAAGCTGCTTCCAGAGGTGCAAGTCCTGTGTCACTAGATACATTTAAGTATATGGGAACCTGAACCTGGGAGACCTATTCCAGCCACAGAACTAACTCAGAATCATTTCCCTGATAGTGCGTCCTTCTTCACTTGACATTCTAAGTCACCCTCTAAAATCTAGCTCCAAGCTCTTTTGTATCCAACCTCTCCTCCCAGCACTCCTCTCCAGTCAGAGCCTTCACTGTTCCCCGTGCACATCTTGCTTTGTCTGCTGCTTTTCTTACCTGAATGACTTTTTCTCCCTCCCTTCTTTTACCTTTCAAGATCCAGTACACCTTCAGGAAGCTTTTCTAATCTCATGCGTACCTTCCTATTCCATTCCATTCTTTGCACGCTACTCATGCTATTAATTATTTACGTCCGTATGTCCTGATTATAAGCTCCGAGACAAAAAAAGCAGTAAAAAACACCCTCCTGTCTGATAGAAGACAGTCTCTCTCTCCTTTTTTAAAATTATTTTCGCCACTCTGCACTACATGCTCAATCTTAGTTTCTTGACCAGGAATCAAACCCAGGCCCCTTCCAGTGGAAGCACAGAGTCCTAACCAATGAGCCTCCAGGGAATTCCCCAAGTCGGTCTCTCTTCACGAGAGACCGCACATGGTCACCCAGCCCTTTCCCCACTCTGGCCTAACACAAGCTTCTCCCCAGGAAATCCACTGTTGTGAACCTGCAGTGCACCAATCATCTGCCCCTTTGCTGAGAAGAGTATCTTTAGAAGCCGTGTGAGGATATAAGAATACATAAAGGTGCACCTAAGACTCTTGGGACCTTCTCCCTCATTCACCCAGAAATGCCCATAAGCTGTAGGGAAGAAGTTACTGATGCAGCAGCAAGTCTCTGTTCTTGGCCTTTGAGATCTACTGTAAATTGTAGCTAATGGATTAAAAAGCACTATTCTAGTAGAAACCATTCCTCATCACTTAACTTCCTATTTATTACTATCATCACTGGTCCTCCTTTTTAAATGCCTCCCCCCTTTTCAAACAAGCGTCAATTAGGCTTTCCCATCTCTGCTTCTTGGATGTCCCCTAACCAGTTAAGAGCCCTCTTTTTCTTATCAGAGCCCTATTCAAGTATCCATGAAATACTTTTAGATACTCTTTGCAACACACAGGTATTGTTAAAGTACGTATGTATAAGGAAAGGCTGTTAATGGGTATGAGATTTATTTTGGGAGTGATGAAAATGTTCTGGAATTAAATAATGGTGAAGCTGCACAATTCCGTGAATATACTAAAAACCACTAAATTATATACATTTTAAAATGGTGAATTTTATGTTAAGTGAATTATCTTTTGTTTTTTTTAAAGGTAAGATTCTCCACCAGCATCCCCGTACTTACATTTGGCACTGGGGCAAAAACATCTTAATTTTTAAGAAACACCTTTTCTCACATACTTCTTGGAGAACATAGTCAATTACCTTCCTCAAACATTTAAGTGCCTATCATAGACAAGCACCATGATAGCTGCCACAGAAAACAGCTGTCAGACCATCACAGAGCCTATGCTGCTGGAGCCTAAGAGGGGAAGATAACCAGCTATTTAACTATCACTGTGCCAAGAGCTAGGAAGAAAAAGTGTAAAGGTAAGAATGACCTAATCAGAGTGGGAAATGTGGGGGTGGGCAGGGTCCCCAAAAACACATCTCTAAGAGACACATGTAAGCTTCAGCCCATATCAGGCAGTTAACAACTAATTTGGGCTGACAAGCAGTACAACAAAACCCCTGTGAACAGAGGTTTTGAGGCCATGCAATTGATAACTGGCTCCCATCCACCATAGGAGACTCACTTGGTCTTGAGGTAAAGCAACCCTGCATTTATGTATGTGTATGTTTCACCCACTGACAGTGTTATGATAAGGTTTTAGTGTCCTTACAAATGTTTGTGTTTATTATTCATATATTCAGGGACAAATACAAAAAGAAAATTAAGTGATGCTGAAAAACTGCATACATTCAAGTCTCTGATTATTAATGATTGCACAGAATAGCACAGACAGGGCTTATACAAGCTCAAAAGATATAGAAGGTTCAATTTTTGGCTCAAAAGCATTATAAATAAGAACCTAAATCAACTATTTATTCGAGACAGTAAGCTCACATCTTTAACCGGAGATCAGATGTCAGCTAACTATGGCCTGTGGGCCATAATCTAGCCAATCCACTGTTTTCATAAATAAGTTTTACTGGAACAAAGCCATGCCCATTTGTTTTTACACTGAATAGCTCCTTTCCCAACACAACTGCTGAACTCAATAGTGTTAAGAGAAACCTTATCACCAATAAGGTCTAAAATCCTTACTACTTGGCCCTTTATGGGGGGAAAAAAAAAAAAAGGCCAACTTGTACTGGATGAAAGTAGCCCACACTGACTAAGATCAAAAACATCTTTTTATGTATCCTTTAGCAATTAAAGGATGTTCCAACGGATAAGCAACAGACTGGAAATGCAAGAACTCTACTTCATTAGTCAATCCACTATGGAGTTCTTGATAAATCATAATTACTCTATATTTTATATAGCAGTAAAATTCAGAGCAGTTAGGTCAGAGTTTTCCATAAGTGCTCAGGACTGCCGAAAGCAGGACTGGGAGAGGTTTTTGTATTAATTACATATTCCTGAACAATAAATTATCCCCAAATAAGTATTTTAAACATTATCTCACCAAGTTTTCTGTGGGTCAGGAATTCAGGGTTGGCTGGGGCTGCCATCATCTGAAACTTAACTAGTTTCAGTAGTTGGATGATCTTCCAAGGAGGCCTGGTTACATCTTGGTAAACTGGTACAAGAGACATCAGATCCTCTCCACAAGACCTCCTGAGTGTCCTCATAACCTAGCCAGCTTCCCCCAGAGTCAATAATCCATGAGAAAGAGATAGGAAAATACAACATTCTTCTTATGACTTTGCTTCGAAAGTAGATAGTGTAACTTCCACACCATATTCTATTCTTTATAGAACTAATTAAGAGTCTCTAAGTACAACACATATTCAAGAAAATCAAAGTTAGGCCTCATTTTCAAAGGAAAAGGTGTTAAAGAATCTTCATATATAAACATCACTTCAGGGTTTCAAATGAGTAAATAGCTTCAACAACATAACCTACAAGGTTCAGTTGACTCAAGAATCTGTGCTTAACCATTATCATACCATGTATTTTGTTCTATTTGTCACAGGAGAGAGACTGCATCACTATTTGTTAACATTCACCAAAGAAAAAAGTAAGCCAACAGAAGAAAGGCAAAGCACTTCAGCTTTTCACATCTGACACAGTAACAATGATGGGAGGCAGTTATACATTTGCTTTAGTTTTAGTTCTGTTTTGTTTTCCTGCAAAGAGAAGGAAAATTATGGAGACTAGATCATGAACACATCAAAAATAATTGCAAAGCTGTACCGGAACAGATAAGCATTTATGATTCAATGCCACATAAAAAAATTTTCTCAGATACAAACAAAAATAACAGAAACTGAAATTTAGATATGCATTCACAATTGGGAGGAGTGGGGTTGTACTTAGGAGGGTGTATTATATCATAATTGCAACAGATGTGTATCAGAGTAACTTCTGGAACAAAGAACATATATAGTAGGGGAAAAAAGTTATTTGTTACAATTCAATTTATTTTGAAAATAAATCTCTTTGTAGACCCATGAACACTTAACCAAATTCACCTGTTAATACTGTTTCAATAGGGGAAGCAAGAAGACCAAGGAAGCAAAACTTTCTCATAGAGGGCAGAGAAATAACAGTCATCCTGATTTCCTCAACAAAAAGTTCAAAAATGGTCCTGAATCAATTAAATCACTTTAAATTCATTCAAAATTCACTCTGCCAGGTTGAACAGTATCCCCCCCAAAATTTAGATCCTCCCAGAATCTGTGAATGTGGCCTTATTTAGACATAGGGTCCTTGTAGATATAACCAAATTAAGATGAGGTCATCCTGGATTAGAGTGGACCATAATTCAATGACTAACATCCTCATAAGAGGGAACTTGGCAACATAGATACATGGAGAATACCAGGTGACAAAAAAAGCCAGATACTGGAGGGAACCTGTATACCAAGGATTGCCAGCAACAAGCAGAAGCTAGGAAAGAACATGGAATAGTCTTTGTCTAAGGCCCCAAGAAAGAATGAATCCTGCTGACACCCTGATTTCAGCTATCTCGACTCCAGAACGCCAAAAAAAAAAAAATTTCTGTTGTTCTAAATTAACAAGTTAGTAGTCATTTACTATGGCAGCCAGAGAAAACTAACACATCCACTCAGCTAGGATTATGGAAACTTAAGTAATCTCACCATTTTTAGTATTAGAAATATTTATTCACAAACTCAGAACAATAGGAGATAGCATCTCCATTTAATGCCTTGCCCTTTTTGGGTACTGTCACAGGGATGAATTTGACTTAAGACTCCACTGGACTATGCATACTGCTGTCAGCCAGAGGGCTACTGAGGCTCTCCCAAAGGCCAGTAGAGCACATGCATAGAGCATGGAAGTCAGTTCACCTTAGCTGACAGCCAACAGTCCTTAAAAAAAAAAAAACAACCTATGTTTTTGTTGAAGTCCTCCTGCTGGACCAGAAGTTTAACAAAAAAACTACAGGTTTCAAGAAGATATTCTTTCAGATTTAAAGTCCTCTTATCTAGATAAGCAAAAAGGACCTACTATATATAGCACAGGGAGCTCTGTTCAATATTCTGTAATAACCTAAATGGAAAAAGAATTTTTAAAAAAAGATACATGTATAATTGAATAATTTTGCTGTACACATGAAGCTAACACTGTTAATCAACTATGCTCCAATATAAAATAATTTAAGAAAATAAAGTCCTCTTATCATGATTATTGCATCATAGTGATGGCAGTTTTTCTAACAGTAACCATTGGTAAGCTGTGGGTTACCATTTCACTTCTTATTACTTCTGAGTTTCCCAAAACATGTTTCCTTTAGGCTCATATTTAAATTATTTTAATCTCAAGTCAGTGCAAATATGCAAGGCTGATTTAACCTATCAGTCTGATGGAAAGAGACACTGTCTAGGTTATTTTCAGAATTGCTAAACATTTTTCTACTTTATCATCCCTTTATCTTTAGCACACACTAACATATATTACCCAGGATAAAAGATACACTTCTGCCCCATATATTTCCCATCAAATTGTGCTACAACATTCCTACAACTATTACTTGGAACACTGAAGAGAATTGGATTCAGATTCTCCAAAAATGATGTTTCTTTGTTAATCACTCCTGATTAAAGCTTAAGCCAGTACAACTTAATACATTTCCAATAAGTGAATATTCGTAGTTACTTGAGCAACTGGCAACATATAAGAAAGAAAATACTGACCGCGAAGTCACCTTCAAGGATTATTTTTCTAGAAAAACCTGGCTCTCTCCATGTGAAAAGTGGCATTGACCTACCTTGTTTTCGAACATCTTCTACAGCAGCCACAAGCTCCTCCTTGAGAAACTGACTCTCCTTTGCAATTTTATCCCCCTTCTCCAAGAAATTCTCAGTTGCTTGTTCAACAGATGCAGCCAAAACATGGGCCTTCTTAGAACGACCTCTTTTCTTATTAGAGGGCCCCTTGCTATTGGTGTTTACCAAGGTTGTAACCTAAAAGTTTCAATTTTGAAAATTAAACCATAGCCAACTAAATTTAAAAGAAAGAAAAACACAAAGAGTAACATCTTTACAGATAGCAAGAATAAATTACTCATAGTAAAATGAAACATCACATTTATGAGAATCTAGTAAGTATTAACAAATAAGATAAAATTCTCTCCATATTTAAAATATTCAGCAATGATACTGCATATTTAGTTTCCAAAATAATTTAGCTATCTCAATATGTAAGTTAAGAAATATAATGAATATTTTAATTTCTCAAACATGATCATTAGGCTTTTAAGCTTCATTTTACAGATTAAAAACTAACAACAAACAAATTACACATCTCTATTATGTCATCAAGAAGTTTAGAAAGAGGTTAACAATGAATTTTGGAGCCCAAGAAAATAATTTTTTTATATTTAAAAATATTTATTTTATATTTATACTTAAAATATATTTATTTATATTTAAAATATTTATTTTCTTGAGTTCCAAAATCACTGCAGATGGTGACTGCAACCATGCCACTACCTCTCATTTTCGTGCTCAAGTACAATGTCTGTCTCCCTCACACTCAGACACAGACACATGCACGTGCCAAAATGTGCCAAAACACTACACGTGCACAGCAAGTTGCTAACAGTTTAATGAAATGTCATCACATTGTGATATCTGTATTTGTAACAGAACATACCAAACCTACGCTCTCAAATTAAACGATCTTCTAACTGATCCTGGACAACAAAAGGTGTATTAAGCGAGATGAACAGACTTAATAGTCAAGGTTCCACATCCTATCTTTCTTAGAAATACTTTTAAGTATTAAGTGGTATGCACTGCATACCACTAGCCCCTATTACTGCCAATCAAGACTGAAGAAAATGGCAACAAATATATTTCTAAAAGGCTAAATGAATCCACACATAAATATTTAATTATTAGTGGAGCCAAACTGTCTCATTACCATCAGCCTAAACTCAACGACTCAAATTAAGGCTTTGAACTAAACAACTTTGCCCTGTGTTTATTACCCAGGCCATGGAACCATGGAATGTTATGGAATCATGTTACAACAACTATGTATGTGTTTCCAGATTCTTACCTGCGTAACAAGAGGCTCTAACAGTCTTTCAACTGCCAGAGTCCTGATCTCTAGACTTTTGGGGTCCCATTTGAAGTTTATGTTGCCTGTGTGGACAGCAGTCATTTCTGAAAGAGAAACAGCCAGTCAAGCAAATAAATATCAAACACACATATGAAACATAAAAAATCTCCTACTCAAGGACTTTTTTTACACCAGGAAAGTTACAATCACAAGATGAAAGAAATTCTTACCAGCCTGCACATGAGGGCCCAGTAATTCTTAAAACCCCTTACACATAAGATTCTGAATTTACCAACATTATGGGTACTACAAAAGGGCATTCCCAATCATGAGCTTTTCCCCTTGGGCTTCTCTGGCACCAAGGTACTTCTACCTCCAGTTTTTTCATACTAACCCAGAATCAGGATGAAAAGCTCAAGGGAAAGAAGGCTAATACAGAAGATTCTGATTTGTCTTATTCCACAATAGTTATAATAAACTTATTATCTGTAAACCTCACTTCATTTTCTGATGGATTCTTAGAGAATATCTTATCTTACTGTATTAAAACCTAACACTTCAGTCTACTGCCTTCTGCACCTACAGCTATTATCACTCACAGCCTGAAGAAATTTCAAGTCACACTTAGTCAAGTATCACTGTATCACTGTCAAGGTAAACTTCCATTAGACAGAGGCTTTAAGACTAAGGGGAAACGCTTCAGCCATAATACCAGGCAGTTGGTGTTTACTTCTAAAAGTAGTGCCTCAAAGATTAAACAGAAAAACAGGTGAGGTATGTAGATGAGGTAAACACTAATAAAAACAACAAGCTGTTCATAGAAATACAAACCTTAAAAGGGTGCATTCTTATGAATTTTTACCTCTTGATTTTCACTCTAAAGGAAAAACGAAGGTCCATGGAAAAACCTGGGTACAATGATGTTTACAAAAGCACTATATATAATCATTAAAAACTGGAAACTACCTATATTTCAAAAAATAGACCACTGAATAAATAAATCACACAATCACAATATGGGATACTGTTCTGCTCTTAAAAAACTACATTAACAAAATTTAGGAAGAAATAATAGTATTCTCACTGCCCAGGTCTTTCTTTCTATTAAGTACTAATTCCTTTAAAAAATTTTTTTAAAAAAGGTATATTCCAAAAAAAAAAAAAGGTATATTCCAGGCCTGATATATCCTACTGTACAGAAAGCAAGGAAAGACACAATGACTAACAAGAGCATATTAAAAAGATACAAGAACCAAGGGTTCCACTGGCTAAATTCACAAGTTGAATATCAAGAAGATGACTGTAACTGCCTATTGGACAGCTATCCTATGACCATGCATGGTCAGTCATTTCAGTCGTGTCCAACTCTTTGCAACCCTATGGACCGTAGGCCACCAGGCTCCTCTGTCCATGGGATTCTCCAGGTAAGAATACTGGAGTGAGTTGCCATGCCTTCCTCCAGGGGATCTCCCCAACCCAGGGAATGAATCCATGTTCTCTTGCACTGCAGGTGGGTTTTTTTACCTCTGAGCCACAGGGGAAGCCCTAAGGATCCTCAAAAGGAAAGAAAGGGGGTGAAAAGAAAATTTCTGTACCATAAATGTACAACAGAATTAGAAAATGACCATTTTGTAAACCCCAATGTAATAACTGATTCAAACTAGGGCTATCAGTGGATATTAACACCATTAGGTTAGACTACTGGGGAACAGACTATTTGAAAGGTGCCAAAGTATCATCTGACAGGTTTTACTTAACTAATCACAAAGGGGGCAAGACATACCTTTACAACATTGAGATCTAATGGCCATCTCCTTAGAACAAAGTTTGGTTGGCATTGCTAGTAATGCAACTCTGATATTATATGCCTCACATGCCATGCCTTGGCATGTAAAGTGCCCTATATGAAGTGCCCTATATTCCCTAAAAAGTATTCTTAATGAAAAAAAAAAAGTTTCAGATGTTTTTCAAGAGCCCCAGTATTACTACAAACTGAGCAAAGTTAACTGTCCAAGAGCAAAATGAAAATTAAATATTTAACCTGAGTCTAATGAAGCCTCTGCATAGGGATTCTAAGCCTTTTTCAATGTATGGATCCCTTAAGCAGTCTAGTGAATCTTATAGACTAATGTTGTCTGGTAGAAATATAATACAAGCCACCTATGCAATTTAAATTTTTCTAGTAGCCACATTAAAAAGTAGAGAGAAACTGATGAATTAATTTCAATAATATATTTATTTAACACAGTATATCCAGAATATTATCATTTCATCATGTAACTGATTTTTCAAAATTACTGATTACATAAGATGGTTTACAAAGTACTAAGTGTTGGAAATCTACGATGTGTTTTACACTTAAGGCATATTTACATTCAGACAAGTCACATTTCCAGTGCTCAGTAGCCACATGAGGATAGTGGCTTCAGTACTGCACAGTGCAGCTACAGACGCTTTCTCAGAATTTTTTTTAAATGCATGAAATGCAATTCAAACGATTACAAAGGAAACATATATGTTGAGATTTAGCTATCAAAAGCAATATATAAGCTCTTTATTAACATACTAAATAAGATGTCAAGAATTCTGATAACTACTTCAAAGTGATAATGAACACACTTTCTCAAGACAGATTACAATTACTTCATGTATGAAAAGCACTGAGATTCCTACTGTTGGGACAAAGTTATAGGTTCAACTGAAGTTGGAGTTTGTTTTCTATTGTTAATAATAAATTCCTATTAATAATAACAAAGACAAAACTTTTCCAATCCATACTCAGTGCAGGTTAAAAAACCCTAACCTGAACTGAATTTCATAGACGTATATAAGGGATACAGATGCATGTTAAATACCACAAGGGAACAAACAATTGGAATATAAGGCATTCTTATAAGACAATGGGGCCTTAACTCTTCAAAAAGTCAATATGGGGGTATGGGACATAATTTAGACAAAAAGACAGGAGACAAAATAATCTAATGCAATACACATATTTCATTGGGATCCTGGTTTGAAACAAAAAGCTATTAAGACATTTGTAGGAAAACTGGTAAATTTTTATATTAAATATTATATTAACTGGAGAAGAAAATGGCAACCAACTCCAGTATTCTTGCCTGGAGAACCCCATGGACAGTATGAAAGGCATGCTTGGGGTTGCAAAGAGTTGGACACGACTTGGCAACTGAACAACAACAAATTAGATATTATGGAATTACTGCTCAGTTTCATAGGTGTGATAATGAACTGCAGCTGTATAGAAAAGGACTATTTTTAGGAGATCGTACTGAAATCTTTAGAAATCAAATGTCAGGGTGACTGCAACTTTCAAATTCAGCAAAAGTAAACATACACAGAGAGACCACAAATTATTTAAAAATATTCATAAGTGTTAAATCTAAATGTAGATCATGTGGAGAGGTTGGGTACACCTGAAATTTCTCATCTTAAAAAAGAAGAAAATGTTGTAGAGGTTTATGAGAAAATGTTCAAAATACATACTACTGAAGACAGAAAGCAGATTTCAAAAACAATATGAAGTATAACTGCAGTGGGATATATAAACTGAACATTAACAATGATGTTATATCTTAAGATTGGGCGATTACGAGCGGTGTTAACTTTTCTTTTTTCACAATTGTATTCTCTGATTTTATAAAATTATAGGTATTTAGAAAGTTGAAAAAAAAAAAAAAAGAAAGTTGCTTTTGTAATGAAAGAAGTAGAATCTTTATTTTACAAGGTGCAAGGAGGACAATACAATCAAAAGGCATGCTTCATCATTACTCAACCACTTTGAACTTGTTTCCTCTTTTATAAAATAAGGTTATCATTTACTTTAAAAAAAAAAAAGACTATCACACTCTTTAGAGGGCTTGTGTGAAAATTAAACAGACTATGATCCACTGAATAAAATGAATCCATGACAACACCAACAAAGAAGGAAAAGTTCTTCCATAATAGGAAATCAGATAACATATAGAGAAGGAGTAACACATATAGAAAAATCACCATTTAAGAAACCTCACAATATATTCAGGCAAGAATTAGCAAAGAATGCTAAAGCAAACAGGTGAAAAGTTTACTAAAAAACTGAATATTCAACCCAGTGCTCTGTGCCAGTCTAGAGGGGTGGGACTGGGGGGGAGGGGGTAGTTTAAGAGTAAAGGGATATATGTATACTTATGATTGATCCACACTGTTGTTGTACAGCAGAAACCAATACAACATTGTAAAGCGATTATCTTCCAATTAAAAATAAATTTAAATAAAAAGGAAACTGAGTATTTACATAGTCTCATAATAACTCCCAAGAGATTACTGATTACCAAGAGGGGAAATAAAGTATTTAACTCTGCAGAGCAGAAACTGGGAAACACCACCTTAGCCAAGTGACAAAAATTAACATTCCTAATAATGGGGTAAATGGACATCATGTACTTCCTAACACAACACAATGAGAAGGATACACCATTGCCTTCTGTGGTATTTCAAAGTTACATAACCCCAATCCTGTCACAAGGAAACATCAGACAAACTCAAAGTAATGGATATTCTATAAAGTAACTAGCTACAGTCTTCAAAAATGTCAAGGTAGGAAAAACAAAGAGGCTGAGAAATACTTCCAAATTAAAAGAGGCTAAAAAAAGATATCAAAACTAAATGCAGTCATTCTGGACTGAAAATTGCACTAGGAATAAGAAACAATTGAGACAACTGATATAATTTGATCAGGGATCCTGAAATAGATAATAAATAGTATATATCGATGTTAAATTTTGAAAAATCCCATCATTGTATTGTAGCTATGTCCTTATTACACATAATGGGAATGATGTCTACAACTTATATGGTTTAGAAAAAAATAATGCATTAAATATACACATATACACAAAGAAGAATGAAAAAATATTAAGCAGAAGGAAAAGTGGGAGGGAGAAGAGAGATAAGGAACAGAGGGAAACTGAATGGAAGAATGCGGGATAGGGAGAAGGAAGGGATGGAGAGGGAGCGGTAGCAGGAGAGAGGGAGGGGAAGCAGAAGGGGTAGAAGGGAGAGGGAGGAGAGGGAGGGAGAGAGAGATGTTCTGAAATGGCTGATGTAGCTGAGAACTGATTTTTTTTTAAAATTTTATTCCATTTTAAATAATGTTAAATAGCCACTAATGACTACCTTATCAGACAGCACAGTTCTAGACCCTCTACGAAAAGCAACAGACCTCTACATCTCATATTTGAATAATGACCAGGACAAAGTAGAACTGCACGTGTCTGTGACTAGTCCACTCCTAACAACTTTAATATAAAAACATCGATCTGTGTCCTCTCCCCTAAATGCATGCTTGAGGCACAAATAGATAAGACTCCCTTAGATATTGCTGAAAATATTACTGCAAGCATCATCTAACATTTCACGAAGACTATGTAAGCATCAAAAATTCTAGAACCTGGGCTTCCCTGTTGGCTCAGTGATAAAGAATCCACCTACCAATGCAGGAGACACGCGATCAATCCTTGGTTCAGGAAGATCCCACAAGCCACAGAGCAACTAAGCCCCTTGCACCATCACTACTGAGCCAGCACTCTAGAACCCATAAGCCACAACTACTGAGCCCAAGTGCCACAATTACTGAGGCGCACACACTCCAGAGCCTATGCTCCACAGTAAGACGAGCTGCCACAATGAAAGGCCCATGCAAGACAACTGGAGAGCAGCCCCGCTCAGCACAACTAGAGAAAAGCCCATGCAGCAAGGAATGCCCAGCACTGCCAAATAAGTGAACAAAATTAAATTCTAGACTCGCTGAAAATAGGATGCCAAAAGGAATGTAGATTTGCTTAATCTGGTAACAAAGAATGCCAGTTTCCATGGAATTCGCTTCATCTCAAGTGGGCAAATTTGCTCTCTCTACACTCATATTGTGTAAAGCCTATACTCTGGTTTTTAAAGGTTATTTGTCACTAAACTGATCAATCCAAGTCAGTAAACCTTAGGAGATGGGACTAGTCTATATTGCTACAGGGCTGATAACTGTAGCTCAAGCAAATGTCATGAAATGTCAAAGATAAGACATTTCAGAAGGAATGGTTTTCCCCATGCATCCCACATTTCTGTATCCTTGCATTCCAGCCACTGTATCAACACAAAACAGAAAATCTTTCAAAGGTTGTAGAGGACTTAAGTGAAGCTACTTGCAAGTAGACATGTAGTCACATTTTCACATTTGTATTTTAATTATTAAACAAGTACGACACACAACAATTCACTTTCCCAAAGAAATACACTCATTTTTTCTTGAAATAAAAAGCCTTCATGAAAGGAGCCCAGAGAAAAAACATTAGGTCAATCCTGCCTGGGGAAAGGCACTGAGCCTGAGGATTTGATCAGTTTTGAAAACCCACAAATCAAGATCCAAACATCGTACACATGCATTCTTATTGCTTTAGAATTCATAGCTCAAGCCCAGTGAGCAAAATTGAAGACCAGGCTGAGAATCCTTAGCTGAAAGACAGGGTTCAGGCCACAGAAAAGCTGCCAAGGAAAAGGAAAGCTGTTCAGAGGTAACTCAAAGAGGGAACAAGCTGCCCAAGGTGAGCCTGGGCAGACTGAACCAGTCCAGTCATGGGGTAAAAAGGCTTCAGACACTTGGGAGAAAAATTAGAATTGCCATAGAGAAAGAACAAGAGTCCCCTGATTATCATACCCATGTTGAAAATAAGGATAAAAACATTCTCAAAAAATGTCTTTTTGTCTTTTGTTTCCCTAATTTTGATACTCTGGGGTACAAAATAATTTCACTTTCTTGTTAACAGGAAAAAAAGGAAGAGTGTAAGCACAATAACGAAATTCAAACAATGCTGATCTCTCTGGGTCTGGGAACTGATAAATGGGAAAAGCCTGTGTCCAGCTTCCCATGAGCCCCGGTAGTCTTTATTACACACATTTAAGGTTGGCAAATCGTTCAATTTTTTAAGAGATCTCAACATGCAGATTTTTATGTTAAATCTTCCAAATTTAATGTTAGAAACTTGTTCCAAAAAATTCTACCACTGTATGGGACAATCATGTCTGAGTACTATGTTTGCCCTTTTGATCACCACTTTGCAGTCACTAAAGATTTTCCAATGAAGTCCTTTCTGATTATACATTCCAGAACTCCACTCCTCTTAAGTAATGTCTCTGAGAAGGTCTTCAGCCTGCCCCATAAGATACACTAGATTCAGGTTCCCACTAAGGATGTTAAGGCAAAAGACTCACTCACTCACTTCCATTGAGAAACTTGAAATATACTGACACTTGAAAACTGAGAACAGTGTGTTTTCAAGTCTTTTAACAACCATGAAGGAAGCAGACTGCTTTGTGATGCATCTTTAATAAAATGTCCTGCCATGAGTGACTTCAAACATTATTAAACCATACTACAAAATCAAGTTATGCTTTTGTGACTACAACCCTAAAATGATTTACAGGCCTACCAAGACTCCTACCTCAAGCCTAGTCATATCTTCTGCTTCTCTACAATTAATGACATCGTTTAAGGTAGCTAAACAAATAACTTAAACTCTAGGCAATTTCTAGTTTTCCAATTAACTTACAGAGCACTCCTTCACAAGATCTATTACAAAACCTACTAGAGCTAGCCAGCCTTAATGAATTACAGCAACCGGAGGTTTTTCCAGGAGGGGATCAAGGTTGGTGAAACTAAATAAAACGTTAAACTGTAGTTGTTCAGTCTTTAATACCTTATAAATAGCAATCCTAGCAATAAAGCAAAAGTTCACTATAAATTCAGAAAGGTGGAGAAGGAAATGGCAACCCACTCCACTGTTCTTGCCTGGAGAATCCCAGGGACGGGGGAGCCTGGTGGGCTGCCGTCTGTGGAGTCGCACAGAGTCGGACACGACTGAAGTGACTTAGCAGCTTTACATTACGTCCAGGATACATATCCTATTATAAACATGACTCAATCACCTGGCTGAGGTGGTGTTTGTTTCAGGTTTCTCCACTGTACTGTTACTCTGCCTCGCTTTTCTATATTGTACTGTCATTATCTGAAGCCCACACTTAAGGAGTGGGGAATGATACTCCATTCTCTTGGGGGTGGAATATCTACATAAATTATTTGGAATTCTTCTGCACAAAATGTTTTGACTTTTTAGTCATGTATCACCAAATTTTGAAAGACTTAAAAATAAATCTGTTCCTGTGTCCATCAAAAGATGAATGAATAAAGATATGTTGTGTATATATACATACACACACACACAATGGAACACCACTGTAAAAAAAGAATAAATTTTTGCCATTTGCAACAACAACAACAAAAAAAAATTCAGAAAGGGGCAGAGACAGTGGGCAGTTGACTAGAAATCTTCATGATAGAAAGAGAAATGGAGAAGCAATAAGCAGAGAGTAAAAGCACAGCTCCTCCAGAACTAAGGAGGCTGATTGTTGGCAAATGGCCTCATTCATGCAAAGAGCTACATACCTTCTCCAAAGACATTAAATGTTCATTTACAATGGAATGGCCACATCATTCTTAAAATGTGTCTGCTCCAAAGCTTTAGACTATCCCTACCTAACTACTCAATACCAACTTTTTTTTTTCATATAAACAGGAAGGTTAAGTTAATACAATGGGTGGATGGTTCATTTAAATGCAAATCAAGAAATTTAGAAATTGAAAGTACCCACAGTAGCGCTAACTGTCACAGTGCACAAAATACAGGATTGTGGATTAGTCAATGCAGTCCTAGGTATGCTAGGCTACATCTGTATTAAACAGAACTAACAAAGCTGTTGGGATCTTAACCTCCAAATCTCCAGGTTATTGTGAAAAAAGAAAGAAAGAAAGAAAGAAAACCTTATGATTAACACTGACTGACACCTGTTTATTTGACTAAATCCATCCCCAAGCCTGGGTTTCCCCAGTGGTCCTATGATGATCTTGGATCAGAAAGATCCCCTGGAGTAGGAAATGGTAACCCACTCCAGCATTCTCACCTGGAGAATCCCATGGATTGAGGAGCCTGGCAGGCTACAGCCCATGGAGTCGCTGTAGTGAAGGAGAAAACACGGGTGCACCCACAGGTCCCCGAGCCTGTTACTTTCTCCTAAAATGTAAACTAGTTGGGAATAGGGGGAAGAGGGACAAGGAGAATCCCTTGTACAGAATCACTGTCCTCCCATTCCAAAAAAAAAACCTAGCCTTGGTCAAACCTGAGAGCCAAAACATAATGAGAGTAAAAAGTTTCCATCCACAGCAGAGTACTGGATTACATAAACCATCATCTCAGTAATCCACTCATATACAAATACATTTTATACCATTTACATGATACACAGTACAAATTGGCACTCGGGTATAGAGTTAGAAGAAAAAGGACAGGGCTAGGTCTTTGTTTTATTTTAACATTGTAATATTATGATAATTTTATTACTGCTAAAGGTTATATAATTATTTTTAATCACAATAAAACATATCATCACTCTCATTTTCTTATCTTCTCTAGAGTATCAGAGGTAACAGGGAAACACAGTGATTACCAAAAGCATTAAGCAAAGGACAAAAGGTAAACCTAAAGAAACAATGGCTGATCCACTATTTAGCCACTCAGTCAAATATTTTATTGCCTTCTCTGTATAGACACTATTTGAGACCAAAAAAAAAGTCTGTCTTCATGAAACTACACTATAGTAACAGCATAAATAAGTAAACAAAACAATATCTGTGCTAGAAAGAAAATTAAGCAGGGTAATGGTAATGAAATGAGGTAGGATCCTTCCAGGATCTTTCCATCTGGATAACACTTGAGCTGAAAGTCAATAAAGAGCCAATCAAGTGAATTATTTGGGAGAGGAGCCTTGCACACAGAGGTAACAGCGATAAGGCAGAATCTCCCAGGACTTGGAGAAAGAGGTGACCAGTGTGCCTGGAGCACAGAGAAGAGGTGAGAGATCAAATGAAGAGAAAAACAGAAACAAGCTCCAGAGCTGCTGAAGTAACTGCACTGTGGGCCAGATATCTGTGTCCATTTACTCAGCTTCCATTCCACGAGATTGAGACCATTAACAATGCAAGTGTTTAAGAGAAAACTGCACTAAGCCCTCACAACAGATAACTGATTATGGATGCACAGGAAGTCCCTGTTTCCACAAGAAACTGGATGGTTTGAAAAACAAAGATGAAGCCAGCATCTGGCCTGGAAGCTCAAGAGAACAGAGAGACAAAAGGGAAAAGAGGGTTTTGTTTTACAACAATGGGACTAAAAGGCAGAGAAACTTCTCACCCAGCTGAGAAGCACAGAGGAATAAGAGGACTGTACTTTTTCTAGAGAGCCAGGAGAAAAGATGCCCAAACTTGACTAGAGGAAGTTATCCAGACTGAGTGAGAAAACAAGAAAGAAGTGTCTCTAAAACTTGTAGCATATACCTTTGATGACTTGGTTATCATCTATTTGTCAATGACTGACCAATTACCACATCCTAGGTGCCAGGGACACAAAGACTAATCAGAAATCCCTACCAGATCATCACAGCAATCAATTATTAAGTACAAAAGGAAAAATGTTCCTTTACAATAGAGCTATCTGGCAGACGCCACTTAATCACAAGTATTTAAACTTATTAGCATCATCACAAGCGGAACAACCTGACAATAGTTTTGATGCTGAGAAAGGTAAATCATCACATATGTACCGTTCTTGCCACAAGTGGTAACAATGAGACAAATCTCATTTGTCTGTAGACAAACTGTAGACATTCTCTACAATTGCATTAAACTCTCCAAAAGTGTCAATGTCACAGAAAAAATAAAAAGACTGACAAAACGAAACAAACACAGTACAGATCTTCTACTGATTCTTGGATTTAAAAAAAGAAAAAAAAAAAAAAAACTATGAAGGACATCACTGGGACAACTTGTCCCATATTCATATTAAATATGAATACAGATTGTACAGGACTTCAGTACTTCTAGGAATCTTGATAAAAGGCAAATTCTGAATCAGTAGGTCTAGGGTAATATTTAAGAGTCTGCATTTCTCACAAGTTCCCAGGGACGGCAGGCATTGGCTCTTGGCTGCTGCTGCTGCTAAGCTGCTTTAGTCGTGTCTGACTCTGTGCGACCCCATAGATGGCAGCCCACCAGGCTCCACCATCCCTGGGATTCTCCAGGCAAGAGTACTGGAGTGGGCTGCCACTGCCTTCTCCACATTGGCTCCTGGACCACTCTTTAAAAGGAATCATGTTACTATATCAAAGTAAAATTTCTTATATATTATAGTTGGTTAAGTAAGGCAATGTCCTTACTCTTAGAGGAGTTACATGCTAAAAAACATAAGGGTGAAATACTTGGTATCTGCAGTTTATTTTCAAATGGCTCAGATAAAAAGCTTATATACAGTAATAGAGGAAATCTGAAAAATGTTAACAATTGATGAAACTAAGTGAACTGAAGAATCAAGTACTCATTTGTATTACTTTTTACTTTTCTGTACATTTGAAGAATTTCAAAAAACGAAAGTTGAGGGAAATGCTCATGGTCTAGAAAGAAAAACAGTTTATAATACAACAGGAAGTATAAAGTTGTAAAGCGATCCATCGGTGCAAAGAGGAGCACCCAGGAGGGAATCCCCAATGGGCAGAGTCATCACTGAGGATCTGATGTCATAGGAGGGAGGGCAGTTGTTTCAGGTTGTGCAAAGGGACCAAAGACCTTTGGCACCTTCCAAGAACCACAGGTGTGAATGAAAAATATTAGATAGTGAAACGGCAGAAGATAAGGCTGAAAGATAAGCAAAGCAATTAAGAAGGCATCAGGTGCTGCTGCTGCTAAGTCGCTTCAGTCATGTCCGACTCTGTGTGACCCCCATAGACGGCAGCCCACCAGGCTCTCCTGTCCCTGGGATTCTCTAGGCAAGAACACTGGAGTGGGTTGTCACTTCCTTCTCCAATGCATGAAAGTGAAAAGTGAAAGTGAAGTCGCTCAGTAGTGTCAGACTCTTAGCGACCCCATGGACTGCAGCCCACCAGGCTCCTCTGTCCATGGGATTTTCCAGGCAAGAGTACTGGAGTGGGGTGCCACTGCCTTCTCCAAGAAGACATTAGAGATTATCTTAACTTAGAAATACAATTTTATACTTACTATTTATAATACTTGAGAAATCCTGAAAAGCACTCCCCCAAAGAAACACAAAGATAAAAGGTAAACCGCCCCCCCACCACCATAACCGTATTAAAAACCAAAAGCCAGTGCCATCCTGGCCAGCAGCACTTGCCCAGTCTAAAGGCCTTCACACACACACTGCAGAGTTCAATTCCTCAAAACCCACAAGGCCAGAGCCAAGCATCTTCCTTATCTATTCCCCCTGTGGTTTTCCTCATCTCCACTGACCAAAGCTCTACCAAACTAGGCCCCTAGAAGGAGACTTTAGGCCCCTTTCCTCCTCTTCCTTCCCCTCCTTGCACCTCACTTTACTTACCCTCCCTGTTTTCAGGAATCTTCTCATTTCCAATCATTCTCCAGATAGCCCCAGACAGTTATCATCACCATGGAATCAACTTCCCTCTGAAAAAAACATAGGATTGCTTCCCCAACCAAAGACAGGATGAAGCTGAAACTCCAACAAATAAACCTTACTCACACTGATCTGTCAACCTCATCACCTGCCTGCACACCAAACTCTTCTCCAGGGAGTGCATGTCTCCAGACCTTTGTGCAACCCCGATCCGCTGCTCAGGGCAGACCTTCAAATTTTTCCATGTTCCTTCAAGGCTCACACAGATGTTCTCTGCTTCTAAGAGCTGTTCCCTCTTTTCTGGTTCTCCTATCATTTTACAAGCATCTCTTACAGCACTTATCAAGCAGTATGTCCATCTCCCATAAAGCTGACAGCTACTTTGGGCACAGGGACCATGCCTTTTTTGAGCATGGTAACTTTCATCTAACAACATTCTATAAATGATTAACTGAATTGGCTTAACTGTTTTAAGATTTCACCTAGTAACACTGACACATGTGGAGAGAACTAAAAACTCTCTCTCTCCTGTAATACTTTAGCAAAACAGGTACAGATTGCTAATTCTTACCTATCAGTGATATTACCAAAGTTAATGTCATTAGTTTGTAAACTTCTTGAGTTTAGCAATGGTGACTTAGACTCTTTTTTCTTTTGGGCACACCACACAGCCTGTGTGACCCTACAGCCTGTAGGATCTTAGTTCCCCTAACAAGGATCAAACCTGTGCCCCCTGCAGTGGAAGTACAGAGCCTTAACCACTGGACAGCCAAGTAAGTACCACTTACACATTCTTAACATCTTCCCTAGCACCTGCTTTTAAAGTCAGGCTTAATAAATGCACTGTATTTAACTGAACCCTTCCTTGAAACTGAGATACAGCAAATATAGCCTTAGACCCTAACTCAATAAAGATACCTCGAAAATACCACCTGCTTCCACTGGTCTTAATGACTCCAAAGAAGTTTAAATTTCTCTCAAGGATTGCCATATTCCATTTCCTTGAATTTTTTTCCTTTCCTCCCAAGGGATCAAGCTCACATTTCACTTTCCCACTTCTGTGCAAAATGACAGGTTTCTAAAGATACACTTCAAAGTCAGTCCAGAGCTTTTCTGAGAACATGATGACCCCAGGCCCATGGAAGCAAGAAAACGATAACAGATGATTATAAGAAACCTTTGCCAATTTAGAGATCCCCAGGAACAGAAAATCCCCATGAACACTGACTCATCAGTAATAGTAACTTACCCTTTCAGTTCTGCCTTACTCCGTGCACTATCATTTTTCATAAACCATGATTAACAGTCTAGATTAATACTGAAATATTTAACATAATGAAATATTCAACATATGACAAGGGAATAGTTAACAATGCATCTTTGCTTGGAAACAAAGTATCGATGCTGCACAAGGCAAATGGACTATTAGCAAAGGCTCCTATCTTTCATGTAACTTGAAATGGGCCTCTGTGAATGCGTTTTTTAAGTTATGACCACACTTTCAGTTTCAAGAACAGCCTGCACTCTACCTGGCTAATAAACCAGTACAAGATTATGTAATCTGGTAATTAACCAGGCTTCCAACTTACTCCTCAATTTATAATGTCTAATACTAACAAAATAAACCAGAGCAATAAAACATTTTCAAAATACAACTGATGATCCACTTGTTTATGACAGTAATTTAACAATGAAATCTCAGAACAAGAGAAAGAAATCCACAGCTCAACATAATAAAATAGAAGAGCCAAAATGAAGTAATCGACAAAAGAACTACTCTTTAAATTAGCAATTAAGGAATAACATCAGTTATTTAACACTAAGATTAAATTGAGTTAAATTATTTCATCACAAAAATTTAACACAAAAGAGAAAAAAATGTAACAAAAATGTTACATTTTCTTCTTCAGTATAGCTCTGGAAGTCCTTTTTCAAAAACTCTTACAGATGAAAATAGCTTCCACAATATAATTCCCTCTCTTCTTTTACTACAATGGGAACACTGAATAGACAAGAAATTTTAAAATCTAATCACACTACTCATACAATACTTGTTCCAAACGATCAAATCTTTGCTACAAATATTCAGAAAAACACTCAAAGTTGCCTTCCTAGCTGTATTTGCCTTAAATGCACTACTCCAAACTTGCAGCCAGTGAAAAAGCACAAATTAAATCCCAATTAAAAGGGGGCTTGATAGATGACAGTCCATCAACAAGCAAACAGAAATGCATGCTCATTTCAAGCTCCATTAGAAATGGGGTAGGGGGTATGCTGGCACATATTAGAAAGAAAAATAAACTAAAGGGGAAAATAATGAACATTTGGAAGCTCCAACAGAGAAAGGGCAATGCTGAAGTTTTATTCTGAAGCACAGTTATTTCTGCACACTCTGAACTTTCAATAATGGACAAATTTAGTATAGTGCTCTTACAAGTGAGCAAAAACAGCATGAAACAGGGTAAATCAAGCCAGATTGTTCACCTCACTACCCTGTTCAGCCCATTCAGCCCAGGCCCACAACATGAGGGCTGAGTCAATCATCACAATGCACATGAAACAAAAAACATTCGCACCATCTCAAAGCAAGCACACTGGCACCTGGGCAAATTTCAGTAACTGTAGCTTTGTAAGACTCTCTACAATGCCTGGTGTATTAAACTTTTTTCTTAAGAGAAACAGAAGGTACCAATAAGACTTAAATCCTCCAACACATAAAGTATAACCAAAATTGCTTCAAGACTTCTAAGGATGTAGCTTCACAGTCACTCAAGAGAAAAAAAACTTAATTGGGCTGGGAAAGCATAAAGGATAATCGATTTCACATTTTTCACTATGTGTTTATATAGAAGGTCAAAGTTGCAAAACACATATTTTTTAATTAGTTTACTTTTACCTGTTTTTCTTTTTTATATGCAGTAAAATTAACTTCAGTTTCCTATTTCACAACTTTTGAAAAACTCAAGAGTTGTGTAATCACCTCCAAAATCAAGAGACAGAACAGTTAAAAGAATTTGTTTTATTTTCACAACAACACACACATTCAACTAAACCACAGAAGATAAATGTACAAAAAATTATTTACCTCAAGATCAAATTTGGCATCAACTTACTGCAAAATTACAATGAACAAAGGTGTGGTACTGGCATAAAATACCACATAAAGACATAAGAGATCAACAGAACAAAATGAAGAACCCAGAAACAAACCCTCTGATAGGCATATGATTTTCAACAAGGATGTCAAGACTACTCAAAGAGGAAAGGATAGTCTTTTCAAGAAGTAGGGCTGAGAAAACTGGATATCCACATGTAAAACAATGAAGTTAGACTCTTACCTTCTATGGTATTCAATAATTAATTCAAAATGGATCAAACACCTGAATGTAAGAGCTAAAACTATAAAACTTTAGAAAAGAATCACAGGGCAAAAGTTTTATGACACTTGATTTGGTAATGTTTTCTTGGATATTACATCAAAGACACAAGTAACAATAGGAAAAAAAAAAAATTGAACTTCATCAAAATAAAAACTGGTATACCAAAGGACACTACCAAAAGTGAAAAGGCAATCCAGACAACAAAAGAAAATAACTGCAAAACATACGTGTGATAAGAGATTAATATCCAGAATATATAGAGAACTAAAACTCAACAACCAAAAAAAAAACAAAATTCAATGATGTGTGAAAGACTAGACATTTCTCCAGAGATGATATACAAATGGCCAATAAACCCATGAAAAGATACTCAGTATCACTAATCATTTGGGGAATGCACATCAAAACTATGATAACCATCTCACATTCATTATGATGGCTACTATCAAAACAACAAAAGAAAACAGGGGAAAAAATGTGTTGGTAAAGATATGGAGAAAAATTAGAACTTCCATTCCCTACTGGTTGGAATGCAAAATGGTACAGCCACTGTGGAAAACAGTATGGCAGTACCTCAAAAAGTTAAAAATAAACTTACCATATAATCCAGCAATTCCACTTCTAGGTATATACCCAAAAGAGCTGAAAGCAACGTCTCAGAGATATTTGAACACATGTTCAGAGCAGTATACTATTCACAGTAGAACTACCCAAATGTTCATTAAAAACTGAATGGATAAGCTAACTGAAATACATATAAAGTAATGTTGCTGTTGTCCTCAATAAGACAAATATATGATTCCACTTATATGAGGTACTTAGAATGGGCAAATTGATAAAGAAATAAAGTAGAAAAGAGGTTACCAGGAACTGGGGAGAGAGCAGGATGGGAAGTTGCTGCTAAATAAAGATCCTGTTCAATGATGGAAAAGTTCTGAAAACGGATGGGGATGATGTAAACGCACTTAATGCTCAAAAATAGTGAAATGGTAAACTTTACGTTACATATATTTAATAACTTCAGATTTAAAAAAAAAAAAAAAAACATTCTTTTAAGAGTAGCAAATCTTTCCCTGGGGAATTCCACTCCCAAGAAGTTTCCCTGAAGATGTCAGGACAGGGAGAAGATTCAGCTGCAAATTAAAGCAGCTCTAGAAGCAAACTAAATGTCCAACAGAGGACTGATTAAAAAAGTTATGTTGGAACAGTAGGGGATCATTAACATGCTATGTTAACACTGTGAGATTAACATATTTCATTAATTTTAACAATTTCATCAATACATATTTCACATCTTTAAGTCTCTAAACTTTGGATGTGTTCTAAAATTGATGATAGTTCCTAGTGTATTTAGTAGTGTTTATTTCTTGTGTGTGGGCTCAGTCATGTTCAAGTCCCTTGAAACCCTACGGGCTGTAGCCTGCCAGGCTCCTCTGTCCATGGGATTTTCTAGGCAAGAATACTGCAGTGGGGTGCCATTTCCTACCCCAGGGGAATCTCCCAACCCGGGGATAGAATCCACATCTCCTGTGGCTCCTGTATTGGCAGGAGGATTCTTTACCACTGAGCCACCTGGGAAGCCCTTATTTTTTCTCAGAGGTACATAAAATAAAGGTTAATCTTAATGCAATTAATAGGGGAAATGTTCGAGTATGATAAATGGACAAGAGCAAATAAAGTAAAAGTCTATTTTTTATAAAAGTTAGAATAAATACACTCTTAGAAAAAATATCAGAGGATGCACACCAAAATGTTAATAGTGTTTATCTCTAGGTGATAAAAATGAGAGGTGGTTTTATTTAAAAAAACAACTGGATGTAGGGACTTTCTTGGCAGTCCAGTGGCTAAGACTTCATGCTCCCAATGCAGGGAGCTGGGTTTGATCCCTGGTCAGGGAATGTGCCATATGCCACAACTAAAGATCCTGTGTGCCGCAACTAAGGCCAGGCATAGTCAAATAAATAAAAATAAAATGTTTTAAGAAAAAAAAAAACTGGATGTAAAGCCAAGCTTCCTCCACCCCCATATCAATCTGGCAAATCCTATATAGAGCATAAGTGTATCTACAAGTATTAGACATGAGTCAGGCATCACAAAAAAATGAAAAATGCAAAAGACTGTGGTGGCCTTGAAGGAACTCATCACATAGCAAAAGAATTAATGGTCCACAAGAGCCTTTAGGGAGGTAAATAAGCAACTCAGTGCTATGTAAATAACAGCACTCCATAACTAAAATAATAAATTAGCATTTTATCACATCAGACCTTAAAAATAAATATCCTTTATGAAAGTGAAAGTCACTCAGTCCTCTCCAACTCTTTGCAAACCCATGGACTGTAGCCTGCCAGGCCCCTTTGTCCACAGAATTCTCCAGGCTAGAATACTGGAGTGGGTAGCTGTTCCCTTCTCCCGAGGATCTTCCAACCCAGGGATCGAACCCAGGTCTCCCGGACTGCAGACAGATTCTTTACCATCTAAGCCACTAAGGAAGCCCAAATACCCTTTTTAAGTTCATCACATTCGTTACATAGATGACAAAGTTCAAACTCTCCAGCTGAGATTCATTAAGATTAAAAACCCCTAAAAGCAGTTGACTTCCCCGGTGGCTCAGACAGTAAGGCGTCTGCCTACAATGCGGGAGACCCGGGTTCGATCCCTGGGTTGGGAAGATCCCCTGGAGAGGAAATGGCAACCCACTCCAGTATTCTTGCCCAGAAAATTCCATGGACAGAGGAACCTGGTAGGTTACAGTCCATGGGGTCGCATAGAGTCGGACATGACTGAGCGACTTTCACTAAAAGCAGGTTATGATCATAAATCAGGTAACAGACACATAATCAATGACAAATTAGCAACAGCGGAAAACACCCTGTCATACAATTACTGTTTGCTGTGACATTTTAAGAATTACATTAAAAAAAAATCCTCAAGTTTTTCTTCCTTACTATGTGCTTACTGTACTATAGGGTAAAGAGGCCACAATAAAAAACTTTATTTCCTGTCCTCAAAGAAGTCACAGCACAGCTGAGGAAGGGGGGGGGGGGGGGCGGGCGGTGGGGAACACAAGGAAAAGCTCTATGACAATGGAGTTGGCAATGATTTCTTTGAAGACACCAAATGAACAACAAAAAAAACAGATAAACTGGACTTGATCAAAATTTAAAACTTTTGTACATTAAAGGACATACCAACAGGGTAAAACTGAGATAAAATATTTCAAGTCCTATATCTAACAAGGGATTAACAGCCAGAAGATACTAAGAAATCCTATACCTTAACAACAAAACATCCAAACAACTAAAATGGGCAAAGGACTTGAACAGAGATTTCTTCCAAGAAAATACACAAATAACCAATAACCACATGAAAAACACTCAACATCACTAAACATCAGAGAAATACAAATCAAAACCACAATGAAACATCAACTCACATCTATTAGAATGACTTATTAAAAAGTAAACAAATCTTTTTAAAAATTAAAAATAGAAATTAACAAGTGTTGATGAAAACATGGAGAACATGGAACACTTACACATTACTGTTATGAATATAAAATAACACAGTTACTGTGGAAAACAGTACGGCAGATCCTCAAAAATTTAAGCACAGAATTACCATACTAAATGAACTAGAAATTCTATTTCTGGGTATATATCTAAAAGAGCTGAAAGCAAGAACACAAACACGTATTTGCACACCTGTGTTCACAGGAGCATTATCCACAGTGGCCAAAATGTGGAGGCAACCCAAGTGTTCATCAACAGATGACTGGATAATGGAGTATTACTCAATCCTTAAAAAGAAGGATATACTGACAACATTTGTAAAACTTGAAAGCATTATGCTAAGTTAAACAAGCCAGGTATTAATACAGTCAAATTCAGAGAGACAGAAAGTACAATGGAGGTTGCCAGTGGGCCAGGGGGAGAGGAAATGGAAAACTATTGTTTAACGGTTATGGACCTTCAGTTTAGGACAATGAAAATTTTCCTGGATAGGGACAGTGACAGTGGTTACACAACAAAGGGAATGTACTTAATGCCACTGAAGTATATACATAAAGATAACTTAAATGGTACATCTTGTTATATGTATTTTTAAAAGATGAGAATGTCATAATCAGGTGCAAATTTTAGAATTTCCAGTATATTAAAGATCACTTTCAACAACAATGATCAATGTCTCAACAGAAGAGGCATATCAATCAGATGGATAGCATTTGTGTCAGAGAAGGACAGAGCATTCCAGAACAAATGCCTGGCAGATGCAGAGACATATAGCAAAAATTCTTATTAGAAGATAAGGCTGAAAAATAAATTAGGGCCAGGACTTAAAAGGTGTTGAATGCCAATCTAAAATTCTGACTAGTGCAGCAATAAGGCAGCAGTGTATCTCCCCAAAAGATTAATAACTATAGCTTATATGTAAAAGACTGAATGGTGGAGGGAAAGACAGAAATTCAATTAACTTTAGCAGACACTTACAGAGCAACAATAATGTTCCAAATTCTCAGATTATAAAAACTGAAGGGAAAGGAGGAGTGGGAAGTGACTGCAAAGGGATTTCTAGAGTACTAGTAATTTTCTTTTTCTTGATCTGGATGGTGGATATGGTGGTGTTCACTCAATTCATTAAGCAGTACTCCTATAATTTAAACGCTTTTCTATATGTATGCTATACTTGTTTTATTAAAAACTTGTTTTATTAAAAATAAAAAACAACTGATCAGTTCCGTTCAGTTGCTCAGTCGTGTCCAACTCTTTGAGACCCCATGAACCACAGCACGTCAGGCCTCCCTGTCCATCACCAACTCCCGGAGTTTACTCAAACTCATGTCCATCGAGTCGGTGATGCCATCCAGCCATCTCATCCTCTGTCATCCCCTTCTCCTCCCGCCCTCAATCTTTCCCACCATCAGGGTCTTTTCTAATGAGTCAGCTCTCGGCATCAGGTGGCCAGAGTATTGGAGTTTCAGCTTCAACATCAGTCCCTCCAATGAACACCCAGGACTGATCTCCTTTACGATGGACTGGTTGGATCTCCTGACAGTCCAAGGGACTCTCAAGAGTCTTCTCCAACACCATAGTTCAAAAGCATCAATTCTTCCGCGCTCAGCTTTCTTTCCAACTCTCACACCCATACATGACTACTGGAAAAACCATAGCCTTGACTAGACGGACCTTTGTTGGCAAAGTAATGTCTCTGCTTTTTAATATGCTGTCTAGATTGGTCATAACTTTCCTACCAAGGAGTAAGTGTCTTTTAATTTCATGGCTGCAATCACCATCTGCAGTGATTTTGGAGCCCAAAAAAATAAAGTCAGCCATTGTTTCCACTGTCTCCCCATCTATTTGCCATGAAGTGATGGGACCATATGCCATGATCTTAGTCTTCTGAATGTTGAGCTTTAAGCCAACTTTTTCACTCTCCTCTTTCACTTTAGTCAAGAGGCTCTTTAGAAAAATGTATATACATAAATTATAGAAATTATATAATTTCTAAATATAAATTATATAACATGTAATTATGTTTTATATAAATATATTAAAATATATATAAATTATAAAACAATTTATCCAGAGAACTACAAGCGGTTTTGATAGTTCAAAAATTAATCTAAACTAGAGTGGAAGCAGAGAGAAGGGAAAACAAGAACTTATAAGAGGAAGAAAAGATGGAAAGGATTTCATCTGATTACAGCTGGGTGGAAAGGAATAAGAATGAAATGAGGATAGTTCTCATTCACCCAAAATATCAACTTGGTAATCAAGGCCCTCCATAATCTGACTGTTGCTCTTCTGTCATAGTTCCACCCACAAGCCAGATTCCATAAAGAAAAGACTCCTTCCTCCTCCATTCAATGGGCATCTAATGTTTTCTCTATTCTCCAGGCCAGGTACCACACCAAAGACCAAGGCTCACTTTCTAACAGAAAAGACAAACAGGGATATCAATAACAAGGTACAAGAGATCTTGTACAATAACAAAGTGGAAGAGATCTGCTACCAAAAAGGAAAGTGCTAGCTTGAAGTCTTGTTAATAGGACTAAGAGCTCATCATAAAAATGATGGAATACAAAGAGGGAGGAGGTTCATCACTGAGCAAACAATACAACAACAGTAACATAATCCTAGACCCCATGTCCAATTCATATTTCATATGTTAAGCCTATCTCATTTCTCCAAAATACAGCTCCCTTTATCTCACCACTCTCAGTCCCACCATCTTCCTAGCTCAACTCCCTACTTCCATTTGTACACAATACAAGCCCTGTAAGCACTAGCAGGAGTGATCTTAAAAAGGAAATCAGATCATGAAACTCCCTACAACAGTTTCTTACAACTCTTAGAAGAAAATTCAAACATGTGATCTGGAGTTTCCTGGCAATTTCATGTGAGGCCTTCCCCCCACTCTAAAAGAACTTAACGCTACACAAGTGTTCTCTTAGGTCTCTCAACACATGGAGTTCTTTTCCTGTCTCAGGACCTTCAGGGAAGCAGGGATCCCTGTTCCCTCTGCCCAGATCTTCATCAGCAAACAAACCACAACAACCAGGTCTGTCTATCCTGTATCACACTGTCCCTTTCTCAAAGAAATCCCAGGACTCTGCCAGTTACTGCGCATCTCCACATCTGGTTTAGGTCTAAAAAAGAAAAAGGTATCTCATTTTGGTCCTCTGGTGCTCAAGTGACCCTATGGATCAAGTGAGACTTTCGAATTCAAGAGAGAAGCTTCCACTTTAGCATCAGTGTTGGATTTTTAACCTAAGTTTGATGACAGGAAGACTATGCAGAGAAGTGATTCTCAACTTAGAAGAGGGCACCCCTGATCTCTAAGTCACTGTATGGAATGAGATGTTGATAATGAAAGGAGGGTGACATCCCATCAATGATGTAAGGCTTTCGAGATACGCTGGATAGAATCCTCAATAAGAGTGTATAGAACAACAAGTAAAACAAAAACCCAGACTGAGAAACAAGAACCAAAAGTAAAAGGAAAACCAGGAGAGATTTACCTCACAATTCCATAAACTCCTTTACCCTTTGATGCTTCCTCCCAACCAAACCCTACTCCTGTTTCATCCAGTTCAAAAGCTGCCGTCTCCTGGAAGCATTCTAGTCTTATCCAAACAAAATTTATTAGCCCCCCCTTTTCATGTCTCCACCAGTTTTTATCATTATTATTACGTAAGACTGACCATTCACAAGCTTATCAATACTATTATGGGAGTAAATGTCAACATTCTTGTACTACACCTGGGGTGTGGGTGTGTCTTTCCTATTACACTGTGAGGTCTTGGGGTTAGAGACCATTTCTTATTCAATTGTGGGCGCTTAAAGTGGATAAAAAATATTTAACTTAGTAAAAGTCAAAGAGAGTAAATAATCGGGCAGAGGCTCTGGATTAACTTCTCAACCGGTTCCTCTTATAAAACAAAATAACATCCTAATTAACTTGATTTATAAATTCATCCTTTCCTAAAGTAACATACACCTGTAGTGTCTTTAAAAATCACTGCTAAAGAAAATACCCTCTCATCGAAATGCCTATCTTGTTGCAACAATACCATGATGTAATCATTTCCTTTACCATAAACAAGAAAAGTCTTTAACTTGGTTGGAGACTTAACATATCTTACTTTTTTAACATATCTTACTCCATTCTAAATTACTGTGAGTTCTGTCCAAAACACACACACACAGACAAAACGTTACGAAGACGCAAGGATACATTAAGAGGATGTGAGTCCTGGATCTGAGCCAACTGCCGCCCGCATTATTGGGAAGCCATTCCTGCCAAGCCAAGGTTAGGTATTCAGTCAACATTTTTTTCCAACAAGTGTTTCACACACGCACACTCCTTTAAAAGTTAACAAAAAGAGATTCCAACGCCACTCGTGAAAACTAGGACTAATCAGAATTAAGTACTTCCAATTAACCAGCACAGTAAGTCAGAGTAATTTCAAAACAAAGGTTAACTCGGTGCACGCCAGAAGTCCACACACGGGTGTGGCGCCCATTCCCAGTCAGGCTGTGTCAGGGAAAGGGCCACCCACTTTCACATTCGCTCGGGCCGGGGCTGCGGGCTCAGCCCCCGTCGCGTCCACCTGACCTGGAAGTTTCGGTGGTGGGGGAGGGGTGCGACCACAGAAACCACAAACCACAAACCACACGTACTTCAGAGGAAAACTCAACTCCCGGAACCACCCGCACCTCGAGTAACGCGCAGACTCTTCCCCACAAGCAAGGCGGGCGCGGGGACCCAGCGCGGGTCCGGCGCGCGCACCGAGCCCACTTGAACAAAGTTTAGACACCGGGAAAAACTTTCCAGAGAGGAAGCGCCGCGGTAGCGCGGGGTCCGCCAGTCGCTCCGCTCCAGCCGCCGCGGCCCCTCAACTTCCCGAAGGCCAGGAAGCGCCGGCCCCGCCCGCCGGGCCAGGGCCCAGGCCGGGGGCCCCGCCGGGGAAGCGGGCCGAAGGCCGCACCAGCGCCGGCCTGAAGCCGGATTCCGGGGGAGGTCGCTGAGGTGACCGCGCCCGGCCCGCCCACTCGAGGAGCCCCTCGGACGGTTGGGGAGCCCGCACCCGCACGAAGACAATTACCTGCGGCGAGCTGGGCGAGCGCTGGAAGATTCCAGAGGCCAGAAGCCGACGGGACGCCGCTTTGTCTCCCCCAGTCCTGTACCGAGGAGGAAATGAGCCGCCCGGCGCCCCCGCCCCCGGCCCGCCCCCCGCCCGCGGCCCCCGCCCCGCGGCCCGCGCCCCGCCCGCCCTTCCCAGCACCTCCCTCCGGCGCGCTCTTCCCAGCGCCTCCCGCTGCCGCCCAGCTTTCCCAGTTCTCCCTTTGGGGGTGAGTCCTCGACCAAAAAGGCTGGCAATGCCAGACCCGGACCCCTAAAAGGACCTCTTGCTCTCCGGCCTTCACCTCTGAGTTACTTCATCCCAGGCTACTAGTAACCAAAGATGGGAGTGACACCCCTCCCACCCCTGAGAGGAAGGAGGAACGCTCTCTCCTGGAACAGCCCGCGAGCGGGGGAGAGCAGGTGAGTCACCTCTCTGCGCACAGGTGAGTCTCCGGGCGCGGCCGGCTCAGGCCCCTCCCCCTCGCTGGTGCCCCGGGGACCGGGCGAGGCAACGCAGAGCCAGGGGCAAGCGCCTCTGAGGAATGCCACAGGTGTTCCTCAATGACCGGCTTCCTGAAAAAAGTGCTCTAGCCCCCGCTCCTAGTTTCACAGCAAGAGAAACTGAGGCCTCATAGCTTGAGGCGAAGTGCAACTAGAATCCGACTCTAGGGATCTCATAATGTGCGATGGAAGCCCTCCGAGAAATTACCTAATCCATCTGTCACTTGACAGATGGGGTAACCGAGAGCTCTCCTGATGGAGGACAAGAGTCTTGTCACAGCGGTGTCCCCTCTTAAGATTGCCCCCAACGCAGGCACACACACACACACACACAAATTTGAAGGACCTGGCATCTGTCCCTATCCCTCTGGCCATTTAGGGAATTTTATTCCCTGCCTTCCTTTCTTAACTTCCTGGTGAATGTTCCCCCCAAAAAACTACAAGATAAACAAAATACATATTCACTATCAGCCTAGTATAGAAAACACTAATGACGTTTTTTTCTCCATCATGGGATGGTGAAAACGGTTGATTTCAGTACTGGCCTACAAATCCAAAATAATGCAAGACAACAATACCCACAGAGCACTGAACAAGGTGCTAGGGAGACCTGCCTTCAACATGTTTACCCTTTACTACTTATATCTCCGTTTCTCAGGAAATGCAAACTCCTGGAGGACTGCAGCTGTGTTCCCGTACAGCACCCAGCACAATGCTCATCCCCTAGGCAGTTAATGCCTGTGGGTGAATGTGCCCGCTGTAATTCAAAGCACTATGGATTTGTGCTAGTTGGGAGTTGCTGACAAAAGGCAGTAGGACCATGAAGGGAGAGAACAACCTTCAGGAGACAGACCTTAACAAGGCCATTTTTGTCCAGCCACATCTCATTCTATGTCTAGCTTCAGAACCTTTGCTCCTATGGCCTCCTCTGCCTGGAGTGGCTATGGCTTCCCTCCCCCTCCCCCACTATACTTAGCTACCTTAGAACATAGTATTCAATCAATAAATATTTGAACTAACAAGAGATAGAGTTAAAGGATTATGTTTCATAACTTTTTATATTCATCACTTTACTGAAGTACCAGTTACTTAGTTTGCAAGGTCCCATGTTCAAAAATTGCTAACAATTTCAAGATCCCAACATTGGAGCATAAAACCAAGCATGGGGCTTCCCAGGTGGCACAGTGGTAAAGAATCTGCCTGCCAATTCAGGAGACACAAGAAATGCAGGTTTGATCCCTGAGTTGGGAAGATCTGCTGGAGGAAGAAATGGCAACCCACTCCAGGATTCTTGCCTGGAAAATTACATGGACATCGCTTCTTGGCCTTTTGGCTAAGATCAAGTGAAAATTACACGGACAGAGGAGCCTGGTAGGTTACAGTCCATGGAGTCTCAAAGAGCTGGACACAACTGAGCGCACGCACACACAAACACAGACACACACAAGAAGCCTTCCTAAGCATAGGGCCCTGGTATAGATTGAATGTTTGTTTCCCCTCTCCCCCAAATTTACGTTGAAAACCTAATGCCCTTGGTGATGGTATTAGGAGATGGGGCCTCTAGTACGTGATTAGGTCATGAGGGCAGAGCCCCCATGAATGGGATTTGTACCCTTATATAACAGGCCCCAGAGATCTCCCTTGCCCCTTCTGCCATGGGAGAACAGAGCTTTGACTATGAATCAGGAAGACAGCTCTCCCTACAACACGATGATGCTAATGTCTTGATCTTGGACTTTCCAGTCTCTGGAACTGTGACAGATAAATTTCTGTTACTTATAAGCTACTCATTCTGTGGCATTTTGTTATAGCAGCCCCAAAAGACTAAGACAGGTCCTAAAGATGAAAGTGTGGATTTGTTTGAGGAAAAGAAGGATCAGGTGACAGAAAAGGAATATGATAAGAGACTTGCAGTGTTCCCTGTAAGCTATGGTGAGTCACTTCCTGACCCCTGAGAAACCATGACACGCTCACTAGGGGCAACTTGAGCATTCATTAAGTCCAAGGCACCTGCTATGTGATGGAGCAACAGCAATGAATAAAACTGACTTTAAAACTGAGATAAAATTGAGATCTGTGTTCTCACAAAATTTGAAATGTAATAGAAGAGACAGGTATTAAAACAAGTAAATTACCAAAAAAAAAAAAAGGTCAAGTGTGAAAATAGGGTAGAGCAACAAGTAGATTTAGGGGAAAATTAACCTAATCTGGGGCTTCCAGGTGGTGTTAGCAGTAAAGAACCCCCCTGCCAATGCAAGAAATGTAAGAAATGCAGGTTCAATCCAACCTACATCTCTTGGAAATGAGTCCAAGATGGCAGATAGAAGGACATGCACTCATCTTCTCCTGAGAGAACTCCAAAATTACAACTTGCTGCTGAACAACCATCAACAGGAGAATGGTGGATCCCACCAAAAAAAGACACCCCCTGTCCAAGGGCAAAGGAGAAGCCCCAGCAAGACAGTAGGAGGGGTGAAATCGTGTTTAGAATCAAAACCCCTACCTGCCAGAGATGCTCGGAGGGCACAAACAAAACCTTATGCATACCAGGAGACCCCACAGAGACTGAGGCAGACCTGCCTTTGAGTGTTTGAGTGTCTCCTGAGGAGGTATGGGTCTGCAGTGCCCTGCCACAGGGGCAGGGACTCTGGATGCAACAGGCCTGGGTGTGGCATAAGCCCTCTTGGAGGAGGTCGCCATTAACCCCACCATAGAGCCCCAGAAATTACACAGGACTGTGGAAACAGAATCTTGGAGGGCTGAAACAAAACCTTGTGCACAACAGAACCCAGGAGAAAGGAGCAGTGGCCCCACAAGAGACTGAAACAAACTTGTCTGTGAGTGTCCAGGAGTCTCCGGCAGAGGTGTGGGTCAGCGGTGGCCTGCTGCAGGGTCTGGGGCACTGAGTGCGTCTATGGGTGCACAGACCTTTTAAAGTAGGTCGCCATTATCTTCATGACAGGTCAAACAACAGAGGGAACACAGCCCTGCCCATCAACAGCAACTTGGATTAAAGATTTACTGAGCATAGCCCCGCCCATCAGAATAAGACCCAGTTTCCCAAAGATAGTCAGTCTATCCCATCAGGAAGCTTCCATAAGCCTCTTATCCTTATCTATCAGAGGGCAGACAGAATGAAAACCACAGTCACACAAAACTAACCAAATTGATAACATGGACCACAGTCTTATCTAACTCAATGAAATTATGAGCCACGACTTGTAGAGCCACCCAAGATGGATGGGCCATGGTAGAGAGTTCTGGCAAAACGTGGTCCGCTGGAGAAAGGAATAGCAAACCACTTCAGTATTGTTGCCTTGAGAACCCCATGAACAGTACGAAAAGGCAAAAAGATAGGACACGGAAAGATGAACTCCCCAGGTTGGTAGGTGCCCAATATGCTACTGTAGAAGAGTGGAGAAATAACTCCAGAAAGAATGAAGAAACAGCCAAAGAGAAAACAATGCCCAGTTGTGGATGTGACTGGTGATGGAAGTAAAGTCCAATGCTGTAAAGAACAATATTGCATAAGAACCTGGAATGTTAGGTCCTCGAATCAAGGTAAATTGGAAGTGATCAAACAGAAGATAGCAAGAGTGAACATTGACATTTTAGGAATCAGTGAACTAAAATAGACTGGAGGGCAAATTTAATTCAGATGACCATTATATCTACTACTGTGGGCAAGAATCCCTTAGAAGAAATGGAGTAGCCCTCATAGTCAACAAAAGAGTCTGAAACGCAGTACTTGGGAGTCAGTCTCAAAAACGACAGAATGATCCTTCTGATCGTTTCCAAGGCAAACCATTCACTACCACAGTAATCCAAGTCTATGCCCCAACCACAAATGCCGAAGAAGCTCAGGCTGAACAGTTCTACGAAGACCTAGAAGACCTTCTAGAACTAACACCCAAAAAAGATGTCCTTTTCATCATAGGGGACTAGAATGCAAAAGTAGGAAGTCAAGAGATTCCTGGAGTAACAGGCAAGTTGGTCTTGGAGTAAAAATTGAAGCAGGGCAAAGGCTAGCAGTTTTGCCAAGAGAAGGCACTGGTCATAGCAAACACCCTCTTCCAACAACACAAGAGAAGACTCTACACATGGTCATCACCAGATGGTCAAAACCAAAATCAAGTTGATTATATTCTTTGCAGCCAAAGATGGAGAAGCTCTATACAGTCAGCAAAAACAAGACCGGGAGCTGACAAGGCTCAGATCATGAGCTCTTTATTGCAAAATTCAGACTTAAATTGAAGAAAGTAGGGAAAAGCACTAGGCCATTCAGGTATGATCTAAATCAAATCCCTTATTAATATAGAGGAGGTGATGAATATAGATTCAAGGGATTAAATCTGATAAACAGAGTGCCTGAAGAACTGTGGATGGAGATTCATGACATTGTATAGGAGGCAGGGATCAAGACTGGGTTGTTATTTCCTACTTCAGGGAATCTTCCTGACCCAGGGATCAAACCTGCGTCTCCTGCATTGGCAGGGAAATTCTTTACCACTGAGCTAGCTGGGAAGCATTCTATAGGTTACATGATGTACAATATGGTATCACTCAGAATGCAGAAGCAGATACAAGAATCCAGCTACCTTGCATTAAGCCAAACATTAAAAAAAATTTGCAAAAATGCAAAACAATGACATTTCTCCCCTTGAATTTTCTTTTGTTTAGAAAACATTGTTATTTTTCTTTTTAAAAATACTGTTTACTTTAAACTAATGCTTGTAAAAGCAGATCTGCCAAAATAAACTTTAAGACTTTCTATATTAAAAGAAAAAAAAGCTATTTATGATAACATGTAATACTACAGTCAATACTGATAGATAAACTCCCATAAAGAAAAGCTCTTCAAGATCCTCAAAAAATTTTAAGAGTGTAAAAGGATCTTGAGACTTAAAAGTTTAAGAACTGCTGTTAGAGTGTCCCAGGAATCCATCCTTGAACTTTTTCTGTCTACCATCAACCCATTGGTGATCTCATCCAATCTTTTTGCTTTAAATATGCAGGCAACTATAGCTTTGTATTTCAACCTGAACCTTTCCCTCTGAATTCTAAACTTGCAGATCCAGCTCACTACTTGATACCATCATAAGGATATCCAGAAGGCACTTAGGCATCTCACACTGTATGTCTATGTGTCCAAAATTGATTTCCTGAAACCTCTGTCCAAACCTACCAATCTAATAATTTTCTTCATTTCATAAATGGCAATCCCATTCTTCTAGTAAGCCAAAACTTTGGAGTCATCTTTGACTATTTTATTCCATGCACACATTTCATATTTGATTCCTCAGCAAATGCTGTGCCTCTTTCTTCAACATATATTTGGAATCTACCAACTTTTTACCATCTCCACTGTTACCATCCTGAGTCAAGCTATCATCATCACTTAGCTTGAATTTCATGTGCGTGCATCCTCAATCACATCCAACTCTGCGATCCCATGAACTGTAGCCCTCCAGGCTCCTCCGTGGGATTATCCCAGCAAGAATACTGGAGTGGGTTGCTATTTCCTCCTCTAGGGGATCTTCCTGACCCAGGAATTGAACCTGCAGCTCCTGCATTGGCAGGCAGATTCTTTACCAACTGGGAATTTAACAGCAGTCTCCTAACTAGTCTTCCTACTTCAGCCTTTGCCTCCCTCAGTCTGTTCTCAATTCAGTAGCTGGAGTGATTCTATTAAAAAATTTAATAAGTCCAAACATGTCACTACTACTCTGCCCAAAACCCTCCAGTGGCTCCTGTCTCAGACTAAAAGGCAAGTTCCATATAAGGGCCTCCAGAGCTCACCTGCCCCCACACACCCCTCTGACACACTGGCCTCTTTACTATTCCTGGAACACTTGGAGGCAGGCTCTCGCCTTAGGGCCTTTGCTTTCTGGCTGGAATGTTCTCCTCCAAATAGCTCCCTGACTCACTCCTTCACCTCCCCCAGGTCTTTGCTCAGCTTTCACTTTCTTGGTGAGGCTTCTCCTTGGCCACAGAATCTAAAACCGCATTCCCTCCCCCCAGCATCCCATCCCTCCTTCAATGCTTTATTTTCCTCCTTAGGCTGTATCACCATCTTACATATAAAGTCATATAGTATATACTTACACATATATTTTCATAATTATTGTTTTCTCCTGTCTAACTCTCACTAGAATTTACGCCCCATGAGGGATAGACTCTTTTTTTTTTTTTTTTTTTTTGAGAGATAGACTTTTTGTCTGTTTTCTTCAGTGCTATATCACTGGTACCTGGAATATACTTCTAGAAGAGGACCTGAAGGACATGGTGGTGGTGGTTTAGTTGCTAAGTCATACCCAACTCTTGTGACCCCATGGACTGGAGCCTCCAGGCTCCTCTGTCCATGGGATTCTCCAGGCAGGTGGGTTGCCATTTCCTTCTCCAACATAGCAGGTCCCTCAATATACATTTGTTAAATGAATGAAAGAAAGAATACACGAGATGTATAGAAAAGTCATTGACTGTATGGATAGGGAAGGAAGGAAAGAATAATTCTAGACAAGGGACAAGCAAGTTTGACAGCCCCAAATCCCACTACTGGAAAAGAAGTTCTGTGATTTGGGAGCAGTAAAGCAGGCAGAGGCCAAACTGGAGAAGGCTTTGTGAGGCTTTAGACTTGATTGTGAGGGAATGGGGCACCACAGAGGATTTCAAACAAAGAGGCAGTTGATCACATTTTGGTTTTTTTTTAATTCATTTTGCAAAAATGCAGATTGTAAAGCAATGCACATAATATCCCATTTATGTTTGAACACTGTATACATATTTGTTTTAATGCTCTTTTCTCACAACATCTGAGCCATTTAAATCCCACCATCTGTTCAAAACCTCCAGGTCTTCCCATCTTACTCTAAAGAGTGGTCTTGCCCAGCAACTTCAAACCCATCTTTGGTTTTTCCCTTCTATCTTTCCACTCCAACCTACTCTGGAGTCCTAGACATTCCTGTAACACAAGGAAACACTTTCCTTCCTCAGGGCCTTTTCATTTCCCATTTCTTCTGCTTGGAATGGTCTCCCAGATAGCTCCTTAGCTCACTCCATGGCTTCACTGAGATCTCTGTTCAAATATCATCTTGTCTAGTAAAATAACACTAGCATCCTTTCTTCCCCTCTCCATTTTATTTCTTAGCACTTGTCACCACCTAACATATTAGGGGTTTCGACATCTCCTGGTCACAGAGACCTTCCCTGACCACATCCCCTACACCCCAGTCCCTCTCCATCCATGTTACTACATTATCTTACTTACAGCATTTATCCCTTCTCTAGAATTGTCTTGTCTAATGACTTCTTTTCTTTTTTTATTAATAATTTTATGTATTTATTTTTGCTGTGCTTATTCATCCTTGCTGCACAGGTTTTCTCTAATTGCAGCGAGCAGGGGCTACTCTTTGTTGTGCATGGACTTCTCATTGCAGTGACTTCTCTTGTGGCGCACAGGCTGTAGTACATGCAGGCTTCAGTAGTTACGGCATGTGGGCTCTAGAGAACAGGCTCAATGGTTGTGATGCATGGCCTTAGTTGCTCCGGGGCATGTGGGATCTTCCCAGACCAGGGACTGAATCCATGTCTCCTGCACTCCAGCAGGCAGATTCTTTACTACTGAGTCATCAGGGAAACCCCTGATTTATTTCTATCTCCTCTATTATATTATAAACTGCATGAGGACTGGAATCTGAATTTTTTACTTCTCTGCTCAAATAATTTAGGACAGTGCCTGGAAGATAAAATGCACTTTAAAAACATTCGGAGAAAGACTGAGTGGCCATAGATGTAGGAGGAAAGCCAAGTGTCGCCGAAATCAAGGACTTGTTCACTAATGTCAGTTGATGATATCTGATAACTTCACGTTTCAACTTCAGGTTGATTAAGGTGCATCAAGGATGTTAAGGAGGACTTCGATGGTGGTTGAGTGGATAAGAATCAACCTGCCAATGCAGGAGAAACGGATTCCTGGTCCAGGAAGATTCCATATGCCTGATCAAGGAAGATTCCACATGCCTCGGAGCAACTAAGCTTGTGCTCCACAGCTACTGAGCCTGCACACCTAGAGCCTGTGCTCTACAACAAGAGAAGCTATCGCAATGAGAATCCAGCACACCGCAACAAAGAGTAGCACCCACTTGCCACAACTAGAGAAAAGCCCACGCAAAACATGAAGACCTGGCACAGCCAAGAATAAAATAGATAATAAATTAATTAATAAAAAATAATAGTTCTAAGAAAGAAAGAAAGAAAGTGAAGTTGCTCAGTCGTGTCTGACTCTTTGCGACCCCATGGACTGTAGCCTAACAGGCTCCTCCGTCTATGGGATTTTCCAGGCAAGAATACTGGAGTGGGTTGCCATTTCCTTCTCCAGGAGATCTCCCCAACCCAGGGATTGAACCTGGGTCTCCCGCATTGTAGGCAGACACTTTACCATCTAAGCCACCAGGGAAGTCCAATAGTTCTAAACAAAACCCCCAAAAAAAGAATGTTAAGGAAAAAATAGTCCACAAAAGTCAATCAGAAAGACTTCATGGAGTATTCTGAAAAGAAACATAAAATAATGTCAAAATGTCAATAAAGATGAACCATAAGAGATCATTTTAAAGATTTTCTACATTACATTGTATTGTTGTTTAGTTGTTAAGTCATGTCCGACTCTTTGCGCCCCATGGACTGCAATATGCCAGCCTTCCCTGTCCATCACTATCCTCCAGAGTTTGCTCAAACTCATGTCCATTAGCCAATGATGCTATCCAACCATCTCATCCTTTGTCACCCCCTTCTCCTTATGCCCTCAATCTTTCCCAGCATCACAGTCTTTTCCAATGAGTCAGCTCTTTGCATCAGGTAGCCAAAGTATTGGAGCTTCAACTTCAGCATCAGACCTTCTAATGAATATTCAGGATTGATTTCCTTTAGGATTGACTGGTTTGCTCTCCTTGCTGTCCAAGAGACTCTCAAGAGTCTTCTCTAGCACCACAGTTCAAAAGCATCAATTCTTTGGCCCTCAGTCTTCTTATGGTACAACTCTCACATCTGTACATGACTACTGGAAACACCATAGCTTTGAGTACACAGACTTCTGTCAGCAAAGTGATGTCTCTGCTTTTTAATATGCTGTCTAGGTTTGTCATAGCTTTCCTTACAAGGAGCAAGCATCTTTTAATTTCATGACTGCAGTCACCATCACCATCTGTAGTGATTTTGGAGCCCCCCAAAATTATAATCTGTCACTGCTTCCACTTTTCCCCCCATCTATTTGCCATAGGGTGATGGGTGTAAGGCATAGTTCTGGCGAGGCAGAAAAGGAAAGACGACCTCAACAGAAGTAGGTTGCCTTTATTCAGGCAAGGAGGGGCAACAGTCGGCCTAACGACCAGGCTGAGCGCCAAAAAGGATCAGGGAGGCTTCATACTTATAGGCAGGTTTGTGGAAGTGATAAGGGAAACGTCAATCAGGTGGTATATTTTGAGTATTCTTTTGTTGAGATGACACTTGTAGTTGGGCAGGGGGTGATAAGTCTTCTGGGCAGGTGTAGAGGGTGGTAGGTTTCCGGACAGTGGGTGATAAGTCCCAGATAGATGCAACTGGCCTGGAGCATCAGGATGGAACTAAAGTTATGCTCTGTTTTCTCCGAAGTTAGATGATTCAGCAAGGGGCCTTTGAGACTGTTGTTCTCTTTTCTAGGCCCAAAAGACTCCTTCAATGGGATCAGATGCCATGATCTTAGGTGTTTTTTTAATCTTAGTTTTTTGAATGTTGAGTTTCAAGTCCGCTTTTTCACTCTCCTCTTTCACCCTCATCAGGAGACTCTTTAGTACCTCTTCGCTTTCTGCTGTTAGAGTGGTATCATATGCATACCTGAGGTGGTTGATATTTCTCCTGGAAATCTTGATTACAGCTTGTGATTCATCCAGCCCAGCATTTCGCATGATGTACTCTGCATATGTAAGTTAAAGAAGCAAAAAAATAAAAAAATAAATAAATAAAATAAAGAAGCAGAGTGACAGTACACAGCCTTGTCATACTCCTTTCCCAACTTTGAACCACTCCGTTGTTCCATGACCAGTTCTAACTGTTGCTTCTTGACTTGCATACAGGTTTCTCAGAAGACAGGTAAGGTGGTCTGGCATTCCCATCTCTTGAAGATTTTCCACAGTTTGTGGTGATCCACACAGTCAAAGGCTTTTGACTGTGTGCTCGATAAAGCAGAAGTAGATGTTTTTCTGGAATTTCCTTGCTTTTTCTATGATCTAAAAGATGTTAGCAATTTAATCTCTGATTCCTCTGTCTTTTCTGAATCCAGATTGTACATCTGGAAGTTCTCAGTTCATGTATTGTTGAAGCCTAGCTTGAAGGATTTTGAGCATTACTTTGGGAAATGAGCACCATGCGAAATTACCATGTGAAATGAGCACAGTTGTATGGTAGTTTGAACATTCTTTGGCATTGCCCTTCTTTGGGATTGGAATAAAAACTGATGTTTTCCAGTCCTGTGGCCACTGTTGAGTTTTCCAAATTTGCTGGCATATTGAATGCAGCACTTTAACAGCATTATCTTTTAGGATTTGAAATAGCTCAGGTGGAATTCCATCAGCTCCACTAGGTATGTTTGTAGTAATGCCTCACACTATAGGATGTCTGGGTCTAAGTGAGTGACCATACCATCCTGATTATCGAGGTCATTAAGTCCTTTTCTATATCATTCTTCTGTGTATTCTTGCCACCTCTTCTTAATCTCTTCTGATTTCTGTCCTTTATCATGTGCATCCTTGCTTAAAATGTTCCCTTGATACCTCCAATTTTCTTCTTCAAGAAAAAGATCTCTAGTCTTTCCCATGCTATTGTTTTCTGCTGTCTGTTTGTATTATTCATTTAAGAAGGCTTTCTTATCTCCTTGCTATTCTCTGGATCTCTGCATTCAGTTGGATATATCTTCTCCTTTCCCCTTGCCTTTGGCTTCTCTTCTTTACTCAGCTATTTGTAAAGCCTACTCAGACAACCACTTTGCCTTCTTGCATTACTTTTTCTTTGGGATGGTTTTGGTTACTACTTCCTGTACAATGTTATAAACCTACGTCCATAGTTCTTCAGGCACTCTATCAGATCTAATCCCTTAAATCTATATTCATCACCTCTATTATATATTCATAAGGGATTTGATTTAGATCATACCTGAATGCCCTAGTGCTTTTCCCTACTTTCTTCAATTTAAGTCTGAATTTTGCAATAAAGAGCTCATGATCTGAGCCTTGTCAGCTCCCAGTATTGTTTTTGCTGACTGTATAGAGCTTCTCCATCTTTGGCTGCAAAGAATATAATCAATCTGTTCTTGGTATTGACCATCTGGTGATGTCCATGTGTATAGTTGTCTCTTGTGTTGTTGGAAGAGGGTGTTTGCTATGACCAGTGTGTTCTCTTGACAAAACTCTGTTAGCCTTTGTCCTACTTCATTTTGTACTCCAAGGCCAACTTACTGTTATTCCAGGTATTTCTTGACTTCCTACTTTTGCATTCCAGTCCTCTATGATGAAAAACATCTATTTTGGTGTTCTAGAAAGTCTTGTAGGTCTTCATAGAAACTTTACACTTCAGCTTCTTTGGCATTATTGGTTGGGGCATATACCTGGATTACTGTGATGTTGAAAGGTTTGCCTTGAAAACAAACAGATCATTCTGTCATTTTTGAGACTGCACCCAAGCACTGCATTTTGTACTCTTTTGTTGACTATGAGGGCTACTCCATTTCTTCTAAGGGATTCTTGTCCATAATAGTAGATATAATGGTCATCTGAATTAAATTCTCCCACTCCCATCCCTTTTAGTTTACTGTCCTAAGATGTCAATGTTCACTCTTGCCATCTCCTGCTTGACCACATCCAATTTACCTTGATTCATGGACCTAATATTCCAGGTTCCTATGCAATATTTTTCTTTACAGCATCAGACTTTACTTTTACCACCAGACAACTGAGCATCATTTCCCAGCCTACTTCTCCACTCTTCCCCAGTAACACACTGGATACCTTCTGACCTGGGGGGGCTCATCTTCCAGTGTCATCTTTTTGCCTTTTCATACTGTTCATGGGGTTCTCAAGGCAAGAATACTGGAGTGCTTAGCCATTCCCTCCTCCAGTGGACCACTATACACATTTTGTCAGAACTCTCCACTATGACCATCGGTCTTGGGTGGCCCTCCACAGCATGGCTCATAGCTTCATTGAGTCAAGCCCCTTCACCATGACAAGGCTGTGATCCAGGAAGGGCTATATTGTGAGGATTTCATCATTATTTATCTACATGTGCTGGTAAATAGCTTACCAGTTTACAAAGCACGTACCTAAATGTTATCTCATTTGAGGAGGGAAGAACCAGAATGAGTAAAGATCTAAAAACAATGAAGATGAGAACTGACTGGGCAGCTTTGCAGTCAGTGTTTGGAAAGACTTTACCACTTGTTTGTTGCCATGAAATGATGGGCACCCCATCCCCCAATAAGGCCCATGTACATGGTGCTAAGTTGCTTCAGTTGTGTTCGACTCTTTGCAACTCTGTGGACTGTAGCCCTCCAGGCTCCTCTGTCTGAGGGATTCTCCAGGCAAGAATACTGGGGTGGGTTGCCATGCCCTCCTCCAGGGGATCTTCCTGACCCAGGGATCAAACCTGCGTCTTCTGTGACTCCTGCATTGCAGATGGATTCTTTTACCACAGAGCCACTGGGGAAGCCCAATAAGGCCCGTAGAAAACATCAAAAGGACTCTTGGATTAGCCTGAAGAAAGCCAACAAAGTCAGATTTGGACAGGAGAGAAAAAAAACTAAAGGTAAAACCTAAGGATGGGACCACATCAGGGTCAAAGGCAATTGGATGCCTGGTGGCCCTGGTTGCCTTTCCGTTCCCTTTCAGATGAGTAGGGGAAAGCCATAAAGCCCTGCCACCCTGACAGTGTTATCTATTAGCTTAGCTAACACCAGAGATTTTCCTCATTTCTGTGTAGCTCAGTTCACAACGCTGTCTGTACCTTAGGATCACCTGGAAAGGTTTTTTAAAAACATGATACCCAGGTACCACCTCAAAGAGTCAGATTCAGTTGTTCTTAGGTAGAGGCTAAGCATTTAAAAAATCTCCCTGGGTTGACTTCCTTGGTGATCCATTGGTTAAGAATCTGCCTGCCAGTGCAGGAGACACGGGTTTGACCCCTGCTCTGGGAAGATTCCACTTGTCAAGGGGCAACTAGGCCCATGTGCCACATGTGCCTATTGAAGCCCACATGCACCAGAGCCCACACTTCACAAGAGAAACCACTTCAGTGAGAAGCCCATGCACCATAACTAGAGAGTAGCCTACAATCACCACAACTAGAGAAAGCCCACAAGCAGCAACAAAGACCCAGCACAGCTAAAAATAAAAATATATATATTAACAACAACCAAAAATATCCCTGGGTGATTCTCCTGTGCAGCCAGAATTGAGAATCACTGATTACTTATATAAGGCTGGACAGAAAACAAAGTCAAATCATACATACCTAAAACTGATTTCTTAATTCATTTCTTCATACAATCATAATTATTTTAATACTCAATAACTGAAAATAATAATAGTTTATATTTACTAAGTCTTAGATACATGTTAAGAACTTTGGTTCCATGTTAAGAGCTTCACCTATCATCAAAAGTTCTTAACAATCCTAAAGTAGTTACTATTGTGTTCCTCATTCTGTAAATGAGAAACAGAAGTTTGGATCACACTGGGAATATGGCAGTGCTGGGACCCAGATCAACCAGAATCCAGAACCAGACTCTTAACCTTGTCCCACTTAGCCTCTGAAATGTCAATGACTTTTAAAAAATCTTTGTTGACCTGCTACATTCAGAATAGTTTTCATTTTAAGACCATATTATTAAAAAAAAAAAAAAAAAGACTATATTATGATGGAGGTAATTTCAATTCCTAGTTTTTATACTATTACAACAATGTGATAAGTGGGGCTGGTTGGGGGTTTTTTAGGGGGTGGGGTGCCAGGACAGGTGCTCACTTGTATCCTTTATAGGCCTTTCCTAATAAGAGAATGCTACTGGCTTTAATCAGTGAGTTAAGTTTTAAATAAAAACAACCAAACTTAGGCCCTTGACACTTTTGAAACATGTGTAATGTTCTCTTTATTTGTGTTATTCATCTTCCCAGTAGAAACTAAAATCAAGATTTAGTTTTTAAAATCAGTAAGCAGTGGGTGTTCATGATTCTTCTCTGATATGATCAAAGATGTTTACACAAAAACAAACATTCCCCTTGCCCTTTCATGCCCTTTCATGCATATTTTTATCAATAACAATCGAGAAAGAGAACCTGAAAAGAGAAAAGTTAAAGACAACCAAACACAGTCATATCTAAAAGAAGTCTTTTAAAAAGGGAAGGAGATGGAGATGGGTGTGGTGCTTTATTCTTCTTTTTAAAGTATGAGTAGGCTTTATTATAGAAAGCTTGTTCTTTGTATTCACCATTCTAAAAATTCTTTGACATTTTTAGATTTTTATAAGGGTATGAAATGTTCTATCAAGATAAGAATTGCTGCACTGTAATATAAACTCAATTAATATACTTTAGATTTCAGATGTATTAGTGAATGAGTCATTTGTCTCCATTCATTGGTTTCATTGCTTAACAACAATTTTTCTAAATTCCAAGAAACATTGAGAAAAAGAAAACCTGTTTGAACAGAGCAGAGATATACATCTGCCAAGAATCTTTAATGCCCACGTGTGTCCCCAGATGGACAATGAATACAGGAAAACTTAAAGTAGAAGCCAGGGGCAGCCTTTGTCTTTGGTTTGCCCAGAATGAATTTGATTCTGGGTTGACTAGAGTTAGGTGGTCAAGTAGGCCCTAGGATTCCTAGACTCCCTGAGCTCACAGTGGAGTCTGGCCAGCATACATTCCCTCTTGTCTGTCTCCCACCATCAGTTCTTAGCAGTCCAGCTTCTTTTTTTCTTTAGTCACAGTAACTCACTCTTCTCTCTGCCCTTGAGTTTGGCAGGACCTGCCCCTCTATTAGAGAAGACAGTTACCATATTCATTCATTCATCCATTTGTTTGCTCAGTCAACAAATATTTTAGAGCACCTACTATGAGATGTGCATTGTGCTAGATCCTGGAAATAGAGTAGTGGGCAGTCCTCATGAAATTTACATTCCAGAGACACAGAAAGACAATAAGTAGATAACAAATAAACAATGTGATTTCAAATAGGGGTAAGTGCTAAGAGTGACTAGGAGGAAGCATGCTTATTTGGATAGAAAGGTCAGGAAAGGCCTCACTGAAAAGGTGATCTTTGAGCTGAGACCTGAATGACCAGAAAGAGTCCTGTGATGGGGCAGAATATCTCATGGGAGGAAACAGCAAGTGTAAAGGCCTGAGGATGGGGAAAAGCCTGACATAATCAAGGAACATGAAAAAAGCAAGTGTGTGAGGAGTAGATAATGAGGAAAAGATAGTACTGCATAAGGTCAGAGGAGTAGGCAGGGGCCAAATCATGTAGGGCCTTGTAGGTGATGGTAAAAAGTTTGGGTTGTCCTTTAAGAGCAATGCAAACCCCCTCAGACTATTAAGAAATAAAGTGACCATGATCTGATTTGCATTTTTAAAAGGTCACTGGACTGCTATATTAAGAATGAAGTGTGGTTGAACAGCAAAGGAAACTATAAAACAAAAAGACAACCTCCAGAATGGGAGAAAATATTTGCAAAGGAAGCAACCAACAAAGGAGTAATCTCCAAAATATACAAGCAGCTCATGCAGCTCAATATCAAAAAACAAACAACCCAAACAAAAAATGGGCAGAAGACCTAAACAGACATTTCTCCAAAGAAGACATACCGATGGCCAACAAACACATGAGAAGATGCACAACATCACTAATTATTAGAGAAATCCAAAGCAAAGCTACAGTGAGGTATCACTTTACACTAGTCAGAATGGCCATCATCAAAAAACCCACAAGCAATAAATTCCAGAGAGCGTGTAGAAAAAAAGGAACCCTCTTGCACTGTTGCTGGGAATGTAAACTGATACAGCCACTCTGGAAGACAGTATGGAGGTTCCTTAAAAAACTAGGAATAAAACTACCATATGACCCAACAATCCCACTACTGGGCATATACCCTGAGAAAACCATAATTGAAAAAGATACATGTACCCCCAATGTCACTGCAGCAGTATTTACAATAGCTAGGACATGGAAGTAACCTAAGTGTCCATCAACAGATGAATGAATAAAGAAGCTGTGGTACATACATACAATGGAATATTACTCAACCATAAAAAGGAACACATTTGAGTCAGTTCTAATGAGATGAATGAACCTAGAGCTTATTATACAGAGTGAAGTAAGTCAGAAAGAGAAAAACAAACATTGTATATTAATGCATATATATGGAATCTAGAAAGATGGTACTGATGAACCTATTTGCAGGGCAGCAAAGGAGATGCAGACATAGAGAACAGACTTGTAGACACGGTGGGGAAGGGAAGAGTGAGATGAATAGAGTAGCATGAAAACACACACCTTTCTGTATGTGAAAGAGCCAGCAGAATCTGCTGTATGGCTCAGGGAGTTCAAACAGGTGCTCTGTGACAACACAGGAGGGTGGGGAGGAGCTTCAGGAGGGACAGGACACACGTATACCTATGACTGATTCATTTTAATGTATGGCAGAAACCAACAATGTTGTAAAGCAGTTAATTAAAAAAAAAAAACAACTCTGCTTATACTGCAGGGGGCAGGAGTTCAATCCGTGGTTAGGTAACTAAGATCCCCCATGCCCTGCTGCAGGGTGTGGCCAAAAAAAAAGAAGAATGAAGTATAAGAGAACATGAGTGAATGCTTGTCATCATACATTAACTTATTCACGTATTCAAAAATATTTTTTGAGTGGCTAATTGCCAGACAGTATGCCAAGCACTGGGAAATCATGGTGAGCCAAACAACATTCCTCCCCTCAGGGAGCTTACAAGATAACTGGAGAGACAGAGAAGTATAGAAACTTATAAAGAGCTGAGTGCTGTGCTGGGAGTAATCTCCATTTGTTAAGGGTACCCAGGGAATTCATTCATTCATTCGTTTAGTAAATATTTATGTGCCAAGCTCTTGGAATACAATGATGAACAAAACAGACAACATACATACTTCCATGGTGTTTACAGATTAATGTCAGAAGCAGACATTAATTAAACACTCTCACAGACATATCATTACCCACTGTGATATGAGCTCTGAAAGAAAAGTAATATGAGAATGTATAAGAGGGGAGCTTGGATTAGTCTGGGAGGATGCGGGAGACCAAAGGATGAGCTGCAAGTAAAGAGGTAGGTAAAAGAGGAAAGGAAGATTGTCATTTGTGTCTCAATAAAACTGGAAAAAGAAAAAAAGGTGACTTCCCTGGTGCTCCAGCAGCTAAGACTCTGCACCCACCATGCAGGGGACTCAGTTTCAATCTCTAGTCAGGGAAATGGATCCCGCATGCCACAACTAACGGCTTGTATACCTCAACAAAGATGGTGCCTCAACTAGACCTGGTATAGACAGATAACTAAATTAAATAAATAAATATTTTAAAATAAAAGAAAAAAGAAAGGAAACAATGCTGGACCATTGGTGGTGAAGGGAGGGCGTTCCAGAGCAAAGGGATAGTGTGTACAAAGGCGCAAGGGCTACAAAACAGAGTAGATTCTGGAGGGAAGCAAGGTGTTCAGTGTGGCTGGGCTACAGATGAGAAGGACACAGCAAGGTTAAAGAGAACAGAGAAGCAAGCAGGTGAGAATCATGCCATGCTAATAAATTCTTTTGACTGGTAAAGGATTTTAAGCAGGAGAATGATGAGGTCAGATGGATTATTAGAAATGTCTCTGGACACAGAGAGGAAAGTGAACTCTGCCCCCCACAACATGCCACACTTTATCTAGAGCAGCAGATCCTACTGAATGTGGGCATTATGCCCTCAGTAAAACCCTTCTTGGGGTTTCCTGGCTTAAGTGAGGTCCAGTTTAGCAAATGAAATTAGCCACCTTATTACTACTTCTCCCTAGCATCCATAGCCTATCTCAGGACCAATAGCAGTCGTGAATGCAGAAGACATCTGCCTGTTGTGCTGAGAAACAACCCATCAGTGCCTCCAAGACTAGGCACACGAGTTTCCTCTGCCTCATGAGCCATAATGGAGTACACAGGGCAAGGTCCCCTTAGATCTCAATGCCTTATTCTTTTAATTAATTTGCTTAAGGTGAGGAATGTGACCCCCTGACTGCTATCATTTGCCCTCAGCATTTTGCTCTTACCTTGAGCTTTCAGCCAAACATCTGGCTCTCTGGACTAAAACATTTTTTACTTGGTGGTAAGCAATACTTTCTGACTACCCGGTCCATCAAGGGGTGTTTCCATTTAGGGGGTAGGGAGAGGTTGTCCTGTGTTTTCACTGAGGCTGAGGCCCAGGAGACTAGGGTAAGATTTCCAAAATGTGGCCTAGGCAGGTACTCCCTGCCTCAGGTGGCTTACCATTGTTATAGGACCAAACCTAAACAATTTAGCCTGCCACCATGGCCTTTGGGGATCTGCCTCTTCTACCAGCTGTTCCCCTGCCTGGTGGGCTCTGTCCCCAAATCTCTCTATGGCAGTGCCTTTTTATCATTCGGGTCTCAACTCAGCCTCCCTGATCACCCACTCTAAGGTAACTGGATAGTCACTCTCTATCCCATCACCCCGCTGTATTTTCTTCATAGTACATGTCACCATCCAAAATTATTCATATTTGTCTACCTACTTATTATTTGTCTTCTCCCACGAGGATGTAGCCTGACATCTTGGACCTTGTCTGTCTTGTTCACTGGTTTATCCCCAGTACCTAGAGAAATGTCTGGTACATAGTAGGTGCTGAATGAATGACTGATGTTAACTTATCTTTCCAACCTTATACCACTCAATTCCTACATTCATTCCCTGAGCTTTGGAAGGATGGAGGGTTATGGAGATCCTTAGACTTGCTTCACTAATCAAAGCCTCTAATTCCTTCATCCCGAAATAACTTTCCTCTTCTCCCCACCACCTACCTTCCTACCCCCACAACTATTCTCTCTTTTCTTCCAAATTCTAAAATCCTCCCAGATATTCAAGCCTGGTACACACCTCTGTCAAGGCTGATCTTCCTGTGTTGCAATGAGATGTTTACCTGTCATCTACCCCACTTGTCCACATCTGTAAGTTCCTCAAGGAAGGCATCCATTCACCTCCTTATCCCTAGCACACAACACAACAACCAGCACATGATAGGTACTTCACTAATGTTTGCTGACTGATTAAGAAAAATGTGGTTCAGAGAAATATGGATTAGGAAACTGTGGTCATTTTTATGGCAGGAGTAGGATGGGTTGTTATAAATCTAGATCTAAAACAGAGAGGCAGCCCCTTCCTATGGACCAAGCCAGAAAATAACACCATATTAAATCCTGATAACTAAGAACAAAAGGCTGAAGGTGTGGCCAGAAAGATGCTACTTCTGATTATCCATGTACTCCCGAAGTGAAAAAGAGCAGTGACTTCACAGGTGAGAAGTACCGGAGCTTTCTCACTATCAACTCTGGGAAGATCAAGCAAAGAGGCCTGGGAGAAGTGCAAGCTAAAGTCTGTATTTCTAAGCTAAAGTGCTTCTCACTTCTCCAAGCATGTCCTCAAGCCTTATCTCACTAGGGTCTAGGGGGAAGGAAAGTAGGTTTTATCCTATCAAAGAGGCTCCAAGAGCTGCCTGCCTAAGGAGACATCACAGGAGTGAGTTGCTCTATAGCTGTGCTTTTATCCTATTTGGGAGCTCTTAACATGCTCATCCAAGCTTTAGCTGCTAAGCTTCTAGAAGTCTCTATAATTATTGCCTAAAATACAGAACAGTAGAATATGTAATTAGATGCTTTTAATAAAGGCCTTTTGGATGATGCTGATGATGCTGAAGATGATGGCAGGTTTGATAATGATGATGATGAAGAGGCTATCCTTGAGGACAAGGGCCAAGAGGGAACCCTTGTCTTAGAATGGAGCAACAGCCAATATCTCAGGCAAAGGGCTGATCAGGATACAGCCCAGTAATTGTCTGAACTCAAGCTGGGCCAACAGTGGCCACCTCAGGGCTTAACTTCTGATCGGCTGTGTAACCCCACCAAGCCTCAGTTTCTCCATCTCTAAATGAAGAGATATTACCTCTTAGGTTGTTGGGAGGCTCTTTGGAAGTACCCAAATAAACTGTTTATCAGAGAGCCTATACCACAGTAATTGCTTCATTATAATACTAGTAAATACAAACAGCATTACTTTACAACTGGCAATGGCCTAACAATTTTACATATATTAGTTATTTATATAATACCCTATAAGGTATGAACTAATATCATCACCTCTTTTATAGATAAACTAAGGTGCACAAAGGTAAACTGAGTAATTTGCCCATGGTCATAGAGCAAGAAAGTGCCAGAGCTAGGTGGCAACCCAGGCAGTTGAAATCCAGAGGCATTACACAGCTCTGGTGGCTATGGCGGCCATGTAATATGCTATTCAGCTTTCCCTTTGTGAAAACGCCTATAGTGAGCAGAGCTGATTGATTTCAAGATCTATCACAGCATCCACACCAAGGCCATGCATCCTCTGGGTCTCTCTCAACCTATGGCTGAACCTAGCAAGGGTACTGGAGTTGGGGCATTCTTGCCCAATATGGGATTGCTATTTTTGTGTGTATGGTAAAATATACATAACATAAAAGTTTATCATTTTAACCATTTTAAAGTGTACAGTTCAGTGGCATTAAGTGCATTCATGTGGTTGTGCAACCATTACCTCCATTCATTTTCAGAACTTTTTCATCTTTCTATCCATACTGATTAAACATTAATTCCTCATTCCCCACCCCCACACCCCAACTGAAGCCCTTGGCAAGCACCATTCTACTTTCTATCTGTATGAATTTGACTACTCTAGGTCTCTCATGTATGTGGAATCCTACAGTGTTTTTCCTTTTGTGACTAGCTTATTTTGCTTAGCATAATGCCATCAGGGTTCATGCATGTTGTCATGTGTTAGAATTCCTTTGCTTTAAGACTGAATAGTATTCTGTCTTTTGTATATATGACATTTTGTTTACTCTTTTTTTAATTCATTAAAAATTTCTATTTGACCATGGAAATTTCTTTCCCTTTTTTTTTTTTTCTTCCATTTTGTTTATTCTTTGATTGGATGACCAACCTTTGCTCAGGACTGTCAGTGAGCCTGGCTGAGACTTTTTCAGAACTCCACTTCAGTCTGAAGCTCTTTCTACCCAAGTCTCCCTTATTGCCCATCTCCTTTTCCAGGTTGTCTAATCTGCATTGTAGTCGGGAGACTCTCATCATCTTCCCTAGCTCCCTCTCCCTTTATCCTTCACAGATGCTCCTCCATTAATCTCTTGCATGCCTAATCTCATCTTGATGTCTATTTCTCAGAGGACCATACTGTCACAACAGCTTCTTAATAAACATTATTTATCATTATCATTATTTCTTGGGAAGGGGAAGAGGCATATAAAGCAAATTTATAAAAATAACTTAGGACAGTTATATAGCATAACTGTGCATAGTAACTTCTTTTGGTATGTATATCTCATTGTAGAAAAGTTAGAAAATACACAGGTAAAAAGAAGAAAATTAAATTCACCCATTATTGTACTATCTTATATGGTTTTCAACCATTAATGTCATTACTGTTTCATTTTGGGGTAGCTCTAAGATGTTTATCTCTACATATGCAATATCAGTTTCTTTTTAAGCAAACTGGTTTCTTTCATAGAAGGATTGAGTGGAAATGACTATGGAATTTGGATTGTATAAAATAATTTAGGAATGCATTCATTTGTTCACTCATTTAACACATATTTATTGAACAGCTACCAAATATCAGGCGCTGCTCTAGGCACAAGGGATGTAAGACAGACAGCTCTTGTCTGCAAAAAGCATACAGTTTAGCGTAACCAAAGACGCTCTCTAGGCATTTACAATATGCTGCTGTATAGACAGAGCAGGGCCACCCAGCCCAACTTCCCAACTTGCTTTCTTGGAGAAGGAGGTATCTCATTCAAGACTTGAGGGATGGCAAAGAATTAACCAGGCAGAAGACAGGAAATTTTAAGAGGCATTGTAGGGCTAGAACCTAGGTAAAGGGGATCATGCATAGTAGATTTGGTTGCTTAAGGAGCAGCTGTAAACAACTAACTGTGTGTGTGTGTGTGTGTGTGTGTGTGTGTGATTAGCAGTAGATTTGGTTGCTTAAGGAGCAGCTGTAAACAACTAACTCTGTGTGTGTGTGTGTCTGTGTGTGTGTGTGTGTGTGTGTGTGGGATTAGCAGTAGATTTGGTTGCTTAAGGAGCAGCTGTAAACAACTAACTCTGTGTGTGTGTGTGTCTGTGTGTGTGTGTGTGTGTGATTAGCAGCCACTCAGCAAGGGATAAGGCCTTAACCAGTCGAAGAATCTTGGGCAGACGTTCTCAATGGAGGTGGCAGAGACCCAGGAACCCACTAGAGGAGAGTAGCTAACTGATCCCCAACTTTAGATTGGAAATACTGGCCAAGCATTCAGTTCTTCAAGGGCAAGGATGGCAGCTACTCCCCCTCTGTGGAGTCTTTAGGCCCAGGACAAAGCCAAGTAACAGAGAGGATTCTTAATTATAACTAGTACCCAAGGATCATTGTTTCTCAGCCTAAAGAGGTCTCAGGCTAAAGAATCACACTCTGGACAATTCTGGCATCAACATGAAGTATAGACTCCATGGTCTTGGAAGTAATGCAGAAAAAATACGAAAGCCTAGCCTTTCTCTGAGAAGATCTGAATTATTTATCAACAGAAGTAGCAACACTGCCCATCACAGAATTTCCAAGAGATTTAACAATCAATAGAAAGTGAGTATTGTTTCAAGAATTATTTTGCTATAAACTTTTAATTTTTGGTTGGCAGCAGCTGACATCTTATTTTCTGCATCCTATATTATTGTTGGCCAAGTTCTATTTTAGCATATGACCACAAATGAAATTATTCAATGAGATAATATAAAAAGGTCTCAATGTGTACTGAAAGGCACCATCATCCATTAAATATGAATATAACTTGGGTTTTTGAGGAAGAAAGTGGTTGACAACCATGCTTTGGTATTTTTAGGTACGTAGGTAAGGTGGGCACCCACACATGTCACCACATGCCTCTGAACAACAGAGAGAGCTCCTCACTTCTCCTGGACCAGGAGGGGATGGGCTGAGGTGACCTGGCAGTGCTTCCTCAGTGTCACCTTCCTTGAACATCAGCAAGCCCCCCATTCCACTTGTAAATTCCATGCTTAGCAAAGCAGCTGCCAGCAAGTGGCCTAGGGAATGAGGAGGCCCATCTCTGTGGTCAGGGGGGCCTTGGCATTGAGACGGACAGGAACATGCCCAGACCTGGCAGCTGGACCCTCTAAGACAGTCAACCACAAAGATCAGTACTGGTCAGAGGTGTGATGTCTTTCCGATGCAAGAAATGTCACCACCTCCCTCAGGGACAGGCCTGGGTGGGGGTTGTCACTGGGTGGGTGGATACCCACTGGTCTCAGCCAATTTGGCAGTCAGGGTAAAAATAACACCAGGCGCATCATTTTCCAAAATTAAGGGCGATGCTATAGCAAATGTATGCAGATGTATACAGACACAGATGGGAACAAGTGTATTTAATTGTAAATGAGTCAGAACGGAGCAAATGAGATTTCCCTTATATTTGGGTTCCAAAAATTACAGAGAAAATGTGCCTGAGGCAGAAACAAACCAAAAAAACCACCAGAAGAAAGTGGGGGGGGGGGGGCTAGATTATTGATTCAGAAGCCACATGGGAGGGAATCTTTGGCATCCAGAAGGGGTGGCTTTGGTTTTCTCTGGGGTTTATGAAAGCATCCTGGCTCCCAGAGACCCTAAAGTGACAAAGATGGCTGGACTCATGGTCCTCTGGTCTCATCTGGCCCATAGATGTCAAAGAAAGTGGGGAAAGGAAGGGAGGGCTATAATGGGCTGTCCTTAGGAAGGGAGCCAAAGGTCAGCTTTTGTGACCTCAGAAAAACAAGTTGAGGTGGAGAAAAAAACATCTCTGCCCAGCTCCACGTGGCTAAAGAAAGAGGAATGACTACAGAATCCTTCTTGTTTGGAAAATACCATTTCACTTCAACAGCTTTAAGGAAGGCAACCGAGTAGAGTGCCTGGCTCTTGGCAGATGTTCAGTAAATACTAGAAGAAGGAAAGGAAAGAGAAAACATGGAAAGAAGGAAGAATATATCATCTTGCAGGTCCCTCCCATTCAGTGGACTGAAGCAGTGCTGGAGTGACGAACAGAGGAAGCAAAAAGGCAGACTGCCCAAGTGCAGGAGACGTGCTGCTCTGGGGGAGAATGGATACACGTATGTGTGTGGCTGAGTCCCTTCCCTGTGCATCTGAAACTATCACATCATTGTTAATTGGTCATACCCCAATACAAAATAAAAAGCTTTAAAAGTGAATAAATAAAGGAACATACTGCACAGACACATACAGCTGTGCCCTCTTTTGGGGTTCAGGGGGATGTGGGAGATGGGCTGGAAAGTGAGGCACACTGATCCTGCCGGGCCTCCTACCCCTGAAAGCTCATGCCCTCCACAGGCAGTAGTCTGGAATTCACATCTACCCCTGTGCCTGCACTATGGTAATCTGCACCTCAGAGAAGAGAAAAGACGGGTTTCAGCATAGCCAGAGAGCTGTCCTTAAGGGCAGCAGCCTGACACACAAGCTGAAAGCTCTGAGCATCTGGGCCGCCTCTGTCTGAGCGCAGCACCTCTGGATGGATGCCTGCGAGTAGATGAATGTATGAATGGAAGCATAAGTGAATGAAGGAGCACAACAAAGACTCTTCCTACCCCAAAATGGTCTCATTCCGTGGTTTGAACCCTTTACCACTCCCTTCCCAGCCTTGTTTCCTGTGTCCTAATGAGTCTCCGCAAACCCAGCCTTTTCACTGTGGGCCAGGCCCCTGCCTGCTGCAGAATTCCAGGAAAGCATGAAGCACAAAGGCTCCTCTCCGGGAAAGGGCAAAGGGAGCTTTCATCCCCAGTCACCCTGCATTCTTTGTCAGTTTTGCAGTCTTTGCATTCTCTCCCCAGAACACCCAGAGGGCTAGGTTGGCCTTCTAGACATTTGACCTAAGTTCCCCCCACCCCCACCACTCCCCTAACCCCTCTCTTGCCTCTGCTCCACCCCCAGGATTTTAGCCTTGAAGAAAGCCAATACTGTGTATCTAGTGATTTGCAGTTAACTCCAGGGAGGGTTCTGAGTGTTACAATCCAGAACAGTATATGGCTCGGCTCTGCAGGTCCTCTGAGCCACCCCTCCCAGTTACCAGCAGACACAGAGGCAAAAGAGGAAACTGAAGCAATGCCACACAGCATCACACAGCGCAGCCGTGAGCAGCCCAGCACAGTCACTGCGGCTTCAGTCTGCCACATGCCAGCCTGGCAGAAGGGTTCCTTAAAATGAAGTCAAGGAGCGCTGAAGAACCGCTTCAAGCAGAGGCCCATGTCTGCTATTCACAGGCTCTGTTTCAACACTGGCTTCCTACAAAAGTTCAGGGCCCAAACTCTGGTTCCGTTCTATAACCTGCCTCCCCTTGCCCTGCCCTTGCCTTTTATGCCAGACTCTGCATCAGGTGTCCTACTTTATAGACTTTCCACCTCCCTCCCTCTGTCTTCCGCTTCTTCCTTCTTCTCCCCCTCTTCCTCCCTTCTTCCATTTGCTCAATACCACCATTTATGAAGCTCTTCTAGGTAAAATGAGTTCAGTGGCATATGTGACAGAGCAGGGACTATGGCACATACCAAACTAGGAAATTAGAAGGCAGGTTTTGAAAAGATGGAGAAAGAGAGATTGTTGGAGAAAAAATATATTATTAGTATAATAACTACCAGAGCTAGACCATAAGAGGGAAAAGCATCTTGTAGACGCTTCAAGCTGACTTTGCACTTTGGAAAGGCAGACACTGTCTTGCATCTCCTCCAAGCAAGACCTAAAGACTAACATCCCTGCCTGTGTTTTCTGAGACATCTTGTTTTGGATTCCCACAAAACAAACCCTGAAACAGGAATTCAGGTGCAAATTGTTTATTTGGGAGGTGGTTCCAAGAAACACTGGTAGGGAAGTGAGGAAGTGAGACAAAGAAGAAAAGGAAAGCACTAAAGTGTGTGTTACAAAGTTACACGGACCACTGGAACTCAGATGTGCTGGGGACTGGAAGATAACGTGAAGGTGCCCCAGGGTTACCCACTGAGAGATGAGGAAGCTGGGCTACATGTACACTCCCATTACTGACTGATAGCAGTGCTCAGAGCTGAGCCATTAACTCCCTGGCACTCCCTGCTTTCCCTGTGCCTAGGCCAAGTGTGCTCCTTTGGCCAGAAAAAGCCTTCAGGGAAAGTCCCCTGTGTTTGCATCAAGCAGCCTCTGGTGAGTAGATGTGAGCACTGAGAGGATTTGAGCAGGGCCACACCAACATTTGCTTCCCTGGTGGCTCAGTGGTAAAGAATCCACCAGCCAATGCAGGTCACGTGGGTTCAGTCCCTGGGTCAAGAAGATTCCCTGGAGAAGGAAATGGCAGCCCACTCCAGTATTCTTGCCTGGAGATCACTTGGACAGAGGAGCCTGGCAGGCTACAGTCCATGGGGTCGCAAAAGAGTCGAACACAACTGAAGCGGCTAAACAACAACAGCGACGTTTGATACAAACAGCTGCAGCCTTCCAATCAATACCCTTTAACGTCAGCCACTTGGAGTTGGTTTCTATCCCTTAAAGCTAAACAACCCCTCACTAAGCTATCCCCCCTCTCCCTTATCATCCCTAGTAGCTTGCCATGGCAGCACAAAACCCCTCACTCTTCCTCTTTTCTCTTGTCTCTATGGCCTTAAAAAGGTCCCTCTTCTTTACCTCAAAGTATTTTTGAACCTCAACCCATGTTTATTTTCTATGCTCTTGTCTTGGAATATTTCCCTTCCACCTGAGCTTCTGCATGCATGCACATATGTGCCTATGAGCGTGCATACAGACATACACAGATACACACATACACACCTCTTGCTTCCTCCAAGACTTTGTTCCATTATTAGTTACCCTCCTTAACAGAGGAGCAGGAATACTAAAGAGAGTATTCCAGGCAGCAGAAGCCATAAGAGTTTGCCTAGAATCAGGCCTAAGAGTGCCCCTCCCAGTGGCTTCCCATGACCCAGGATACAAAATTCCTGAGCCTGGAATTCAATGGTTTAATCCAATTTACCATTCTATACCTAATCTACTTCTGTCTTTTCCTATGTATCTCATTAATCAACAAATATCAAGGGACTTCTCTGGTGGTCCAACGGCTAAGACACTGACCTCCCAATACAGAGGGCCCAAGTTCAATCCCTGATCAGGGAGCTAGATGCTGCAACTAAATACCCTGCATGCCACAAGGAAGATCAAAGATCCCTTGTACCACAATTCTAAGTCCTGGGACAGACAAATAAATAGTTGTTTTTTTTTTTTTTTAAATCAAGGGCTTTCTACTAACAAGCATGGGCCAAGCACCAGGGAAGAGCCAAGACAGACACAGTTCCACAGTTTCTTTCCTCACAGAGTTTACAGCTCTTTAGGGATGCAGAAGGGAGAGACAGAAAGGAGATCATAAGGAGACTGCCCTTCTTTGATCCAAAAAACATTCTGAGAGGAGCCCAGATCCAACTGCCTTCCTGGTCTCTGTGCCTCTCCCATCTGTGCCTCTCCCAGCCTCCAATAAATGCTGTCTCCTGGTATTCACACCTGGTGTGGCTCCTTCCCACACTGTGCCAGAGTCAGTCTATGTGACCAGTAGAATATGGCAGAAGTAATGGTACATCACTACTGACATTAGGTTATAAAAGACACTACAGCTTCTGTCTTGGGCTTTTCTCTCTCACATTATTTTCTCTCAGATTCCATTGCCATTTCATAAGCATCTCTGGAGACAAGGAGACTTCCAGCAAACAGCCATAACAGTGACTCATCTTAGAAATAGATCCTCCAGCCTCAGTCAAGCCTTCAGATGACTGCAGGGTCCTAGGCTATGCAGTCTCCTGAGAGACCCTGAGCTAGAACCATTTTGCTAAACTATTCCCCAATTTCCATCCCTCAGAAACTATGAGAGATAATAAATGTTTAAAGCTACTACATTGGGGGGAGGGGGTACTTTGTTACATAGCAATAGGTTAATATACTGCCTTAATATACCACCTTCCCCTTGATATCCAAGGCCTTTCTGCTTGTCCCACATGGTTCTCACTGTCCATCTGCTCACCAGCATCTCTTGCTGGGCCTGGTAGAAGGCATCACAACATGATTCCCAAGATGCTTTCAAAGCTTCAAAGTTGGCTGAAACTGCCCACTTTACTTTCCCTTAGCGGTTTTTCCCCTTAATTCATGTTCCCTTATATACAATTCAAAGGAAAAAAAAGAAGCATTAAGTTCCTGATTCGTGTATACTTAACTTTTTCCCCATGGCCTTGAAAAAGGACTTCTGGTGTGAGAGAGGTCTATCTTTGAGCCCCTTAAAGCTTCTACTCTTAAATAATGTTTGTTGGCTGGTGAGATGGATGATGAGTATGTGAGTGGGTGAGAAGGTATGTGGATGGGTAGATCACTGGTGGTATTAAAAAAAAGTTTCTACTCTTTCTGTGAACAAAAGAAGTGAGCTTATCAAGAGAAGACAAAACTTGGACCTCAAAACATTGGAGCTGAATTCTGAATCTGGAATTTGTGTTCTCTAAGTGGACTCCAAACCTGGCCGCTTCCTTGTCCTCCTCTGACTCAGTCCCTCTGCCTCACTGGACAGCTCTTTCCATCAGAGATATGCAAACACTCCCAGGGTAGTTTCCTCACAGAGCACAAAGGAAATACACAAATACAGACTCATTTTAAAGCTACAGTGCAGGGGAGGGAGGTGGGAGGGGGGATCAGGATGGGGAACACATGTAAATCCATGGCTGATTCATGTCAATGTATGGCAAAAGCCACTACAATACTGTAAAGTAATTAGCCTCCAACTAATAAAAATAAATGAAGAAAAAAAATAAATAAAGCTACAGTGCAGGATTTGGACATACTGAGAATTGACTTATACGGTTGCATTCTCTATCAGCAGAGGATTCAAGCTCTTAACTCAGTTTTACTCTTTTTGTTTTACTTTTCTATCCTGAGAAGTAGCTCTGAAAATTCCCAAGGGACATTAAATCACCTACCTGCCCCAGGTCACCACCATAAGATTTGGCACTGAGGGGCCATTTTGCTAGGTTTGAGATCATCCAGAGTTGGACATAAGACCGAAAAGAGAAAATCAGTCTTGGTTATTTTGGCAGCTTTGGTTGTGCTCCTATCCTTTGGAGTGAGTGCAAATGGTTCTGCAAGTTCCAAAGGAGATAAAGATAATACAGAATACTGTTTATTGAGCCCCTACTATATACAAGGTTGTTATATCAATCCTCTCAGTAACCAATGAGGGAGGAATTGGTGGCAGTTTGAAAGCATGGCTTTAAGTTTTTATTTCTCTTTCCAGCAAAAGATGATCTCTATCCTGTGTTGTCTCCCCTTGAATCTGGGCAGGCTGGTGAATTCTTTGGCTATAGAGTAGGGTACAAAATGATGCTATGTGGGCCCCATGACTAGATCATCAAAGGTCATGAAGTTACTACCTTGCTGGCTGGGACATTCACTCCTGGAACCTGGAATCATAAGAAGGCCCAGAGGCCACCATGCTATGAGGAAGCCCAAGCCATGTGGAAAGGCTGTGGTTCACAGTCCAAGCTGAGTCCAGTTTCAAGTCAGCCCAGTGAAGCCCCAGACATCATGAAGCAGAAACAACTCTTTTCCACTGTGCCTTGTCCAAATTACTAACCTGCAGAATCTGTGAGCATGACAAATTGGTTGTTTTTTTTTAAAAGACAAACGTGTGTGTGTGTGTGTGTGTGTGTGTGTGTATAGGATATTAAAAAAGCAGAGACATCACTTTGCTGACAAAGGTCTGTATAATCAAAGCTATGATTTTTCCAGTAGTCATGTACGGATGTGAGAGTTGGACCATAAAGAAGGCTAAGCGCTGAAGAACTGATGCTTTCGAACTGTGGTGCTGGAGAAGATTCTTGAGAGTCCCTTGGACAGTACGGAGATCAAACCAGTCAATCCTAAAGGAAATCAACCCTGAATATTCATTAGAAGGACTGAGGCTTAAGCTGAAGCTCCAATACTTTGGCCACCTGATGCAAAGAACCGACTCATTGGAAAAGACTCTGATGCTGAGAAAAGATTGAGGGCAGGAAGAGAAGGGGACAACAGAGGATGAGATGGTTGGATAACATCACCGACTCAACGGACATGAGTTTGAGCAAACTCCATGAGACAGTGAAGGACAGAGGAGCCTGGCATGCTGCAAACCATGGTGTCAGAGAGTTGGACATGACTTTGTGACTAAACAACAAAGTGGCAGAAGGTTTCTGACTATAAAGCCCATTGTTTTTCCATGAGGGACCCAATCAGGGATGAGATATTAGGACAGCTGGGTTGTAGGATTGGGAGAATCATATGGTTGTACCTTTCCTTGGTTGAACCCCAAATCCTGCATTCACCTTTCCATCTCAGAGCAGAAATGCCCATATACTTCAAGCCCTGGGGACATTTGGCAAAGATGAATCCAGGTTCTTTGTTACTGTCTGATGCTCAGCACTAAAAGCTGGAGCAGGGTTCCTGGGTCTGGAAGACTCATCTCCATACACATCAGAGCTGGTGCCTGATTCACTCATTTTTCAAGCAGATCCTGACCTCCAGGAGATGCTGTGAGCTAGGATCTCTTTGAGAACCAATCAAAAGCCCTTTGAAGATTGGCTTAAAAAATATATATATGGATTTACCTGTAGGGTGAAGGTGAGGCAGGTTTGGTCTTTTGTCTCCTTTGGTGAGAGGAGACGGGGTCTGATTTCTCCACTCTTTTCCCTGTTTACAATGGTGCTGAGGGTTTCATTTCATTGGTTTCATAAAGTCTCTGAAGGGTTTCAGGTGTCAGGTGCCGTAATAAGTGTGAAATATAATTTCTTTTTTATCAAGATAAAAAATCCAACCTCAGAGATTCAACTACTGGGAATCTGCTCGTAAAAGGCAGGAGCCCTAGTGTCGACTTTAAATAAATTGCAACTGAAGCATAATCGAGCGTCAAATTATCACTGCAGATCCTCTCAGGAATTCTCTATCAATGGATAGACAATAAGACCTCAGTCCCATCCAGGAAGGGGGCCAGATGGAAGCCATAGTCCTGCTACCTCTCATGTCTAGGGGCTTCCCTGGCCCATCTTTTTTTCCTCAGAATGTACAATTCTCCCTGTACAGGTTCCCAGTTCCACCCCACAGACCTTCCTTAGCACCCTCCCCACATCCTCTCAAACACACTTTCCTGCACAGCAATTTCTGGTGAGTGCTGCAGGCTGAGTTTTCCAAAGGTACAGCCCTGGCCATTAACCTTTAAAGAGCAAAATGCCAACAGTGCTGCGTCACAGGGGGCACACCTTCTATTTACAGCTCCTTTTTCAGATCACAAGGTATGAGGCAAAGAGAGAATTTTGCTTGACTAACAGGAAGTGCTTAGCATTAATGTGGGGGAAAAAAAGCCATGATATGATCTGAGCAAGTCATGGACAACCCAGGTCAAATAGGAGATTCTAGGCAGCGTGTTAGAGGGTTCTGGGACCAAAGCTACAATGAGCAACTCTGGGCAATTCTATAGGAAGGGAAAATTAGCATTTACTGAACTCTTACCATGTGTCAGGTGCCATGCAAGATATTGTACATATATTATATTATTTATTCCTCATTTCAGGTCTGGGAAGTCCCATTTTATGAACGAGTAAACTGAGACTCAGAAAAAAGTGATTAATTAACTGAGGTTAATTGCCCCAAATCACACAACTAGTGTTGGAAGGACCTGGGATTCAGATTTGTTAACTCCGCATTCTTCATTTTACCTACTGCTTGTGAGAAGTATATCCTTGCCTTGGCACAGACATCCTAGCATGTGACTCCCACCCTCCTCAAAATGAAAACAGAAAAGATTGAAAGTTATTTCCAATACGTTTATTGAATGACTTGAATGAAAAGATCTATTACAACCCTTGAGACGTTTCTAGAAGAAACTGAATGTTAACTGTGGGACTCAGAATCTAGAGTCTATGCAGTAGAAACACCTGACTCCGCCTCCGAACCCTCCCAGCCTCCTGCCACAGCGGTCCACAGGGCCTCAGTCCGTACACAAGGCTTCTCAAGTACCTGCACTACTTTCTCCACTCTAAATGCATGTGAAGTTCTGTGCTCAGTCGTTAAGTCACCTCTGATTCTGTGCGACCCCATGGGCTATAGCCCACCAGGCTCCTCTGTCCATGGGATTCTCTAGACAAGAACACTTGAGGGAGTTGCCATTTCCTCCTCTGGGGGATCTTCCCAACCCAGGGATCAAATCCGTGTCTCTTGGGTCTACTGCATTGGCAGGCAGATACTTTTAACAACTGTACCACCTGGGAAGCCCAAAGATGACTCCAAATGACCACCTCTTGAGGCTGGTAGAATACTGATGTCTAATCATTTACCCACCCTCACAAAGCCCAACGTCTCAGGCAGGGTCATATAGATTCTTCCACATGTCACCCACCAAAGCCACCTCTGACACACCCATGGTCCCAGCCCCCTGGTGCCCTTGGATCAGGAAGCTCTGTTACTTTGGGGTGGGTTCTTGGGGTGCCAACCTCTCTACTGCACTCTCTTAGAGGTTCTGCTTGGGGTGCCAACCTCTCTACTGCACTCTCTCAGAGGTTCTGCCAGGAGCAGGATTTAGGTCTGCACAGTTTAGAATATTCCTGACTTTAGATTTCTTCCCCATCTGGCTGCCTGCCAGGACAGCTTCCTCTCTCCTACCCACTCTAGGGCCCAAGTACAGCCTCATCAATGAGCTCAGGTTGGGAGAAAAAACAAAACAACATAAAATGGAAACTTTCTGCTCATTCCCCATTATTTTCCACAGTAGGAAATGAAAGCACTGTTTCATTCAGCCTCAAGCCAAAAACTTAAGCATCGTTTTCAATTCCTTTCTTTCTTGTACACTATGTAATGTTTAATCTATCAGTCTCTATCTTCTATATATATCTATATTTTGAAAATATATCTATATTTTGAAACTTCTATCTTCAAAATATAACCAGAATAAAAATAAAACCACTTCTTTCGCACCTCCAGTGCTACCGCCTCAGTCCACGTGCTATCACTCTTATCTGGACTACTGCCTTCATAACTAGTCCCTCCGCTCCCATTCTCGGTCCCTTTTAGCCTGTTTTATGCTCAACATCTAGAACTGCACTGTTTACTCTACTAGCTACTAGCCACACGTGGAGGACTTCCCAGGTGGTGCAGTGGTAAAGAATCCACCTGCCAATCCAGGAGACACAGGAGATGCAGGTTTGATCCCTGGGTTGCGAAGACCCCTCAGAGGAGGAAATGGCAACCCACTCCAGTATTCTTGCCTGGAAAATTCAATGGACAGAGGAGCCTGGTGGGCTACAGTCCATGGGGTTGCAAAGAGTCAGACACGACTGAGCACACACACACACACGTGGCTTTTCAAGTATAAATTTAAATAAATTGAAATTTTATTTCCTCAATCATATTTACCACACTTTGCATGCTCAATAGCCACATGTGGCCAATAGCTATAGCACTGGGCAGAGAAGACAAAACGTTTTCATCACTGAAGAAAGATTTTTTGGACAGCATCGATCTACAGTGAGCCTTTTAACACTTCAGTCAGATGTCTGGCACCTGCTCGATGTGCTCCAGTGACTTCCTGTCACACTTAACCACCTCCTCCCGGAAAAATCCACAGACCTGACCATGACCTACAACGTTGTGTGGCCAGGTTGCTGCTGTGCCTCCTGTCTGGTTTCCTTATTACCCTCTCCATCTCTCACCCCCTCCAGCCCTCAGCAGCTCTGATATCCCTCGAATGTACCAAGCATGGTTCTTCCTCAGAGCCTTTGCACCTGCTGTTCCCTCTGCCTTGCACATGCCTACCTTAGATAATCATGTGGCCTACTCCCTCACTTCACTGAGATCTCTGCTCAAATGGCCCCTTTCCCACCACTAATTTCATCTGATTTTAAAGGAGTTATGTCCTCTCCCTCCACCCCTAGTCACACTCCAACCACTTATTCTGCTCTGTATTTCTTTACAGCACTTCTCGCTGCCTGACATTCTATGATACCTGTATTTGTTTTTAGTCTCTCTCTCCAACTAGAACCCTTACTCCATGAAAACGAAGGCAGTGCGGTTTGTTCACTGCTCTGTCCCCTCGTGCACAGAACCCTGCCTGGTGCATAGGAGAGACTCATGAATGTTTATTTATTGATTGAATGACTGCATGTTTTCTATTCTGCAAACATCATGGAAGCAAAGACCTACAAAGAACTTAGCCATCTGCTTGGAATGGAGAAGATGAAAAAATTGTAGCGAGAACTAATGAATTATTATCTTAATAAATTATCCAATTATAAACCTATATTATAGAAATTGGTGTGTGTATAGTCTTATGTCTCTATAAGGCTTATTTTGAAAACATGAATTTGTTCCAAACCGATTGATATATTAGGAAACAATTTGAACAAAAATGCAAAGTTTGCTTCTGTGCAACTTCATCCATAAGAAACACAAGGTAAGTACAGAAAAATGCACCTACCTGAATCAACACACGTATAAATACACAAAATACAACACACGCAAACACCACACATGTATTATGATCCATACCCATCCACATCTAGTGTGACAACTTCCCAACAAATTCAGATAGCCCACCTTCTTCCACTTCACAACTCATAAGATGCGACTTGGCCAACACCAAATTCCACAAACGGCAGTTGTTGTTTTTCAAATCAGAGTGCTATATTTACTATAATATTTATGTTTTTCTTAACTATTTAACATCTACAAAGCTATGTTATCATTTTTGTCAGGTTCCTATCTTTTTAAAATGTGTCACTGGTGAAGTTTTCATTATTGTGCTCCTAATCCCATTTTTCTATAAGTCCTGAGAGATTTTGCAAAGCTGTGTGATGTTTATGAGCACACATGTCACTGTTGGGGCCCAGGTTAGGCTACCCCAAAATGTGCCTCAATGGCATTTTGCTTATTTTAAATTAAAATTACTTAAACAGCCAACACAAGAGGGACAGTGTGACTCTCCTTTCTGTCTCCCTGAAAGTAGGAAATCAATCTCTCATGTGACAGATGCATGCCCTGCATCTGGAGGTAAAAGGACACCCTTACAGCCAAAGACAGGGAATTCAAGCCAAGAGATGTATATGAACCGTGTTACTTCTTTAATTTGCTACTCCAAGCCCAAACACTGTTTAGATTCTTCACTAATTGGGAGCTCAAAACCCGAGTTTCTTTGTCCTGTTAATTTCTCACTAATTTATTATTTCCTTATCTTCAAAGTGTAAAACTGCCTGCTTTGGCCATGTCTTAGGTGCCACTTCTATGGAACCTCCATGCATATGAATTAAATTTTTTCTTTTTTTCCTGTTAATCTGTCTGATGTCCATTTTATTACCAGTTCACAAGAACTCCACAGAAGTACAGGGGGAAATTTCTCCCTCCTCAGCATCACCTTCTAACAGAACTGACCCTATTTGGGTACATCTACCCTCTGCACCGCCCCCCCCCCCCCGCCCCCAACTATAGGAAAAGCACCTGAAGGGCAACGTGATTTTTACTCCTTTTCTAATCCCCAGAGCTCTGCCTGCAAGACTGCACATATAATGTAAGGAAATGTGTGTTGCTCAATTTATTCCACCCCAGCCTTCTCTCAGGAGATCTCCCATTAGCATTCTATCAAACTGGGTGTGGAACAGGGTGGCCAGAAGGAATTGCCCAGGGAAGATCTTTGTTGGCAACATTCTCTCCCAGAGCTTCCAGGAATCCCACTTCAGGGAACCATTAACTTTCATCTGAGCGGGTGGGAGCCAATCCACCCTCGACCAACATCCTCAAGCTGTGGAGGAAGGGCATGCTCAGGGCCCAGGAGGTCGAGCCAGCAGGCGCCCCCCTGTGCAGGCCCTGCAGCTCCCAGCCGGAGCAGCAGCTAGTGTGGTGAGGAGGCCCGAGTAAGATATATTAACATCACAAAAGTTAATGGACCAGAAAGGGAAAAAATTAACATAAATTACCTTCGCCTGAAATCCTGCCTGCCCTGGCAGCTAGAGAAAAAGTTCAATGCGGAGCCAGAGGAAAAATCAGGCCTAGGGAAGCAGAGGCCTTAATGGGCTAAAATATCACCTCCAACCCTCCCTGGAAAACAATAACTCCCTGATCATCTGGGCCTAGTAACAAATTATGCAAGGCAAGTGGCACAAAGAAGCTAGTTTTACTCTGCTGCTCTCTGGCTAGTCCTTCGTGCAGTGGGTGCTTTATGCAGCTTTTGCTGGGTGTACAATGCATTCTCTGGGAAGATGGTAACTTCTCTCCATCCAGGGAACCTTGGGGGTATCCCTGGCTCCTGCTGGGCCTCCTTGAGTCCCAGTAGTAAGAGCCCTCTGTAACAGGAAACCAGCTTCCAGGCCTCTCTGGATGCAGGATATTCTCCCTGCTTCACCCTATGCTCCCCTGCGCCCTTCATGCAAGGTTTATATGACTACTGTGAGGCTTAGTGAGAGAACATAATTCCACTATGAAATTTCAAGTTCCCAGGATAAGGGGCTGACTGGGGAAAGGGAAGAGATGAGAGAAGGTGTTGATGGAAACTGGGTGTACAGAGCAAAGCAGCAAGCTGGATGGTGGTTGAGAGATCCCTGGTGGCAAGAATGATCAGGGGACTTTGAAGACCAATGAGGCCCAAGACAAAATTTTAAGTTGTTGATGAGCTGTGTGGTATGGGGCCCCTTCTGCTTTTCCTCAAGCTTTCAGTAAAAGGCTATCACATATTGACTTGAATTAGATATGCTTTGAAGAGTGAAGAACATTGGTGGCCTGAGAGAAGAAAGGGATGAGAGGCACAGCAGGTCAAGAATTCGGCAAAAACATGTGGTAAGAGTAAATATTTTTATAACCCTAATGGAGTGGTAGATACAGTTCTAAGTGGCTTATGTTCATACATTACTGGTAACTCATTTAATGCTATGAAGGAGGAGCTTTGATTATTCCCATTTTACATACAAGGAAACTGAGGCACAGAGAATTTACATAACTTGTCTAAGGTCACACCACCAATAAATGGCAGAGCTGGAATGCAAATGAAGGCCCCAAAGCCATTCTTCTCAAACACTTCACAAGAATTCCCAAGACATGGGGCTCAGGACTTGGAGATTTCTATTGTACTTGAGGGTGGGGAGCAGCATAAGGTAAGTGCTCCTAGCTGAACATCACAGGAAAGAGACCCCAGGAGTCTGGGAGACTTGCATAAACCCAAGGGGCTGATAGCTGAATTACATTCAAATGAGGGAGGAAGGGGACTTCCCTGATGGTCTAGTGGTTAAGAATCCCCCTGCTAATGCAAGGAACACGGGTTCAATCCCCGGTCCAGGAAGATTCCACATGCCACAGAGCAACAAAGCCTGAGCACCACAACTATGGAGCCGGTGCGCCCTAGAGTCCACACACAACTGAAGAAAGCCTGCACACAGCAACAAAGACCCCGGGCAGCCATAAACAAATAAATGTTTTTTAAAAAGAAAGAAACTACCAATCTATCTTACAAAATGGCTCTACTATTAAAAAAAAAAAAATAGGAACAGAAGGCCAGTGATGCCCAAAGTTCTTTCCTACATTAAGGGTCTGTGAGACCAAGATCAGAGGTCCTTCCCCGGAAGGGGTTGTGGTATTGTTGTAGAGGGAACACATATCTGGGACAAATAAAACAGCCCACTGTGGGCTAAACACAGAGCCTACAAGGCAGCAGGGCAGTAAAGAGAGCGGTCTGTAAAATGCTCTCATGTAACATGATAACATGTAACATGTAACAAATGATAACAGTAAAATGATACATGTTAGATGAAATGCATTAGGGAAAGAAGAATCCACGGAGACTTCACGGAGGAGGTAGCGTCCTGCAGAATAGTAGCTACAATCACAAGGCCCTGGAGTTTCATTTCAAGCATTTCCCAGCCCTAGCCCCCTTCCTTCAGGCCCCTACTTTACTCTCTTTCCTCCCATATTCCAGAACTCCTCTAATTGGATCAGCAAAGCCCAAGGAAGTGCCTTGTGGAGAGGTGGGAGCAAGATGGTCAAAGGCTGGGTTTGCTCAGTCAGTGGGAAAATGACCTGCAGAGGCTCTGGCTCTCGAAAATGGTCTGGAAGCCGAAACTGAAGGGAAATTTGAATTTCCCACTCCAAATCATCTTTGGTTAACTGTTACTTTTTAACCGAGATACGATTCACATAGATTAATACTACTTTAAAACATACAATTTTGTGGTTTTTAATATATTCACATGGTTGTGCAACCATTACCACAATCTAAACATGTTTATCATCCCAGAAAGAAATCCTGTGCCAGTTAGCAGCTATTCCTCACTTTCCACTCACTCCAGCCTGGCCACTTTTAAACTTTCTGTCTCTGTGGATTCGTCTATTCCAGATACTCATTTCAAGGGAATTATATAATGTATGGTCTTTGATGACTGGCTTCTTTCACAGAGCATGATACTTTCAAAGTTCATCTATACTGCTGTATGTATCAGTACTTCAGTGCTACTGGTTCCTGGCTCCAGCCATTTCTTTCTCAGGTAAACTGGTCTGCATTCTCTGCATTCACCTAGCTCCCTCATTTTCAGGATAGCAGTTTGTCCTGTGATCTCAGTTTCTGATGAGACTAAGAAAAGTTGTTAATTTTCAGTTTGCTTAGTTTTTTCTTATTATAAGGCAGTGGGGATTTTGATAGGAATTGAATCGAATCTGTAAATTAATTTAGGCAGTAGTGTGATCCTAACAATATTGAGTCTTCCATGAATATGAAACCGGGGCAGTTATCAGTCAGAGCCTTCAAACTATAACTTGCTTACTAAATAATATTCCATAACTTGCCTTTACTAACTAAGCTTCCTTTAATTGTCTTTGCAATTCATTGCAATTGTCTTTGCATTCGCATACCCTCTAAGCTTTACATCGCTTAGACAACATACCATAAGACTTCTTTAACTGACAACCCCTATAGATAATACCTCTGATGTATGGATCACTATAGTAACTGTTGCTTACATTGTTTTCCAGAAACATGGAGGAAAGTTCAAACCAGTTAAGACCACCAGCCATTCAGGTGAGTCTGCTCGAATTTCTGAAGGATAACAGTTGGATATCAGAGGGCCAAAAACTCTATCCTCATGTTAATGCAGACTTTTTCTGAAAATGCATCCCCTGAAGAAGCATGTAACTTAGATAGGCCTGCTGCTGCTGCTGCTAAGTCTCTTCAGTCATGTCCGACCCTGTGCGACCCCATAGACGGCAGCCCACCAGGCTCCCTCGTCCCTGGGATTCTCCAGGCAAGAACACTGGAGTGGGTTGCCATTGCCTTCTCCAATGCATGAAAGTGAAAAGTGAAAGTGAAGTCACTCAGTCGTGTCCGACTCTTCAGGACCCCATGGACTGCAGCCTACCAGGCTCCTCCACCCATGGGATATTCCAGGCAAGAGTTCTGGAGTGGGGTGCCATTGCCTTCTCCGAGATAGGCCTGCGTGGAATGTCAATTGCTTCACCTTTCTCTTGCCTCTAATTATCTTTCCCCACATCTGAGGTCACTCTGCTTCTTTATCCCATAAATATCCCAAGCCTTTCACCTTCAGGAAGGTAGATTTGAGACGTGTTCTCGCATCTCTCACTTGGCTGCTTTGTGAATAAACCCTTTTCTCTGCTGCATCTCACTGTTTTACTTGCTGCATGTCAAAGGAAATGAACCTGGTTCAGTAACAAACATGGGATATATTTTCATTTATTTAGGCTTTCTTTAATTTCTTTCCATAATATTTGTATTTTTCAGTGTACCTTTGCTTAATTTTTGTCCTTCTCTGCCTCAGCTGCTACAGAGCTGAAGGATTAAGATGAGGGGAGGGATAGGTAGGATTGTTCTCAGCCAGGAGCAAGACCAGGACTCTCTTGGGATAACCCATGCCGGATGCTGGGCAGTTACCTAAGGGCCTACACGCTGAAGTGCTGGGCACAGCTGCCGGTTAGCATGTACTTGGCACTGTCTCATCTGGGCCACTCCCTGACTCTCAGTTCTTGAAATGCTGAGATAGGAAATTTTTCAGGCTCATTATTCCAGGAAAACATCTTCTTCTTGGGCGAGCCTTAGAGCAGCAGCCTCAGGGACTCTGAAGTCTGGTCCCCAGCTCCTATCTGCCCTTGGAATTTCTGCTGCCAGGAAGGTGCTTTCTCCAGGAATGTCATTGGCAGAGAGGACAAGAACCATGCAAACTACATTTCCAAGCCTTCCCCTAATCATATCAAAGTCCTTTGCAAGGAGTCTTCTAGCCTAACTGGAGTTTGATAATTACAAATTATTTCTAGCAGAAATGCTGACTGTGGGAAAGCAGGTTAGAGCAAATCTGATTCACATTAAAGCCATGGTCAGATCATCATGAACCTACAGGATATTTATTTTTCCATCAGCTCCTCCCTGATTCCTCTACCTCCCTTTTTGGCCTGACTGAGCTGGAGACTCGCCTAATACAAATAACAGCATTAAAATAAAATCATGTGAAAGCTCAGGGGAACATGCCTGAGTAATGGAGAAGATAATAAGCTTGGACAACCACCCCAGCCCTCTCCTCTTACTCCCTCAAAGCAGATGAAAGTTCATGACTGATTTGGGACCCCTTCTAACAATAAACAGGAGGGAAACTAGAGCTTAAGTGGTTTAAGAAAAAATTGTAATAATGTACCAAATCGCTTTTAACTCCACTGATACTCACTTAGTCCCCATATCTCTGAAGTAATTTTCACTTTCTAAGTTATGATGGGGGGAGTTGTATACTGAACAGAACAAAACGATAAAGCCACAAGAAATAAACCAAGACAGAGGTGGCTTCATTCGTTCATTCATTCATTCATCAAATATCTACAAATATCTACCAGGCACTGGTGCAGGAGACATAGAGGTGAAGGAGGTGGCAAAACTGTCCTTGTTGCCCCACTGTTCTTCCCCCCCCCCCCCACCCCCTGCCACTGTTCTTAAGGATGGAGGTATAATAGATGTGTAGCCAAATGAGCCACACTACCAGCAAATGGACGGCTTTCAAGAATCTGCAGCTTAAGACTCTTCCTCTCAGCTTAGGTTGGTGGGGCAGGGAAGTTGGGAGTGATCATCTCACCTCTGCCTGTGGGGAAGTGAAATTAGAACTGCTCATTTATCTTTGAAAAAGAGGAAAAAAAAAGAAGGAAAAGAAAGAGAGAGGAGATTGTCACTGATCTCCTAGAGGAGGGTTTTTTCCACTGATCTTGTAGCTTTGGGATGGACAACTCTGTTGGTCTCAGAGATCTGGTTCTTTGGACATAGAGTCTGGCTTGAGGAGTGAGGGAGGTAATCAAAATATTAGGAAGCAAAACCACAAAGAGTGTCTGAACCTAAAAGCTAACATCTGGTAGAATGTTATACTGCCCATAACATGGAGCTCTTCCCAATCTGCTTTCCCAAGAGATGATGAGAATAAGGAAGAGGATGGCTAAGAACGGTCTTGAGGTATATGGAGAGGTGCCAGCAGCAGCAGCATTTCACTGTGGGGCAAATCACTTGGGGTCATCTGGGGGCTACTTTACCTTATTACCACGAAAATGCTCCGGATTTTATTATTGGGAACAGTGACCATGCTTTTGGCTCCTCCAGGGCCTGGGTGTTTGGTGAGTCATCCCTCAAATCTTCTCTCAGTGTGAAATGGATTGCTGCATTTCCAGGGCTTAATTGTCCGCACCAGCTAAAAGCACTCTGCCAGTAATGAAAATACATCCACTCTTTTTATCAAGAAAAAAGGATAATAACTCAGCCAGCTTTAGCTCACATTTTATTGAACATCAGCCCAGCTTGTTTCTAAGGACATCTCTGATGTGAAGCATAGAAACTGAGGGGTGGGGGTGGGGGTGGGAGGTATGGGGTGGGGGCAGGGGGAGAGACACTCAGGAAAGTTCTGGGGGAATGAAGGGCAAAAGAGAGCCCAAGGCCACCCTCCTTACCCCCTCAGAGTCCACAACTTTCCAAAATGACAGCTGTCCCTTCCCAAGGGGCTGGAAGAAGTGATTACTCAAAATATAAAATTGCTTTGTCTCTAGAGAACAGACTTGTGGTTGCCAAGGGCAGTGGTAGAGGGATGGATTGGGTGTCTGAGGTTAGCAGATGCAAACTATTACATATAGAACAGATAAACCACAAGGTTCTACTGTGTAGCCCAGGGAATGACACTCAATATCCTGTGATAAACCATGATGTTAAAGAATATAAAGAAGAATGTATATGTGTATATGTATAACTGAATCACTTTGCTGTACAGCAGAAACTAACACAACACTGCAAGTCAATTATGCTTCAATAAAATAAAATTTTTAAAAACCCTTTGTCTCTCATTGAAGGTGAAAGACGGTAATAACAAGCATAATGATGGCCCTTTATAGTTTTCAAAGAACATACAGAAACTCTTTTATTTGATCCTTGTAACCTTCCTGAAGAGTTAGCCAGATAGCTATTGTGTCATTCATTGCTATAGGTAATGAAACTAAGGCTTAAGGAAGGGAAGTGACTTACCCAGAGGTATCAGCTAGCGTTAGAGTCACTGTCTAATACTTGAGCTGGGCAGCCTTTCTAGAGCTCCACCCGCATCCCTGAGGTGAGGTGGCTCCCTGCAGGGGTGCAGGTGCAGGAGGGGTGACAGGGAGAGGGACTGCGCTGGAGGGAGTAACTAGTGCAAAATGGGATAAGGTCTTAGGGACTTACATGGTTCTGAAAGATTACATTTGAAGAACCTGAACCAAGCTCTGCATTCCTTCAGTTCCCTCTCCATAACTTTCTCTTATACCAGTGCTTGAGCACTGTCCTCCTGCAGCAATATTCCTGAGCACCAAATTACAGTCAGTCATTCCCTACTTCTTCCTTGCTCACAGAAGCCTACTTTTACTCTCAAAAACCAGAAGCCTGGTTTTTGTCAGAAATTGATTGCACTGGTTCTTCCATGAAGTTCACTAGAAGCTAGACTGCTCCTCTGCTCAACTCTACACCAATGAGTCACTCATTCTCTTTGCTAATGACCAGTTCACGAATGCGTATGTGATCAAATTTTTGTTATGTTATGAGATATGAAGGGAAATCTGCATACTGTCAAAGGAAGGGTTTCCTTGTTCTAAAAAGGGGAGGATTTGCTCTCTTCCTAGGCACTGGTCGAGGGAGTTGGAACTTAGGCAGCCATCTTGGCACCCAGAAGGACCTAAGCACAAGAGGGTGACTAAGAAGAAAGAAAGGAATAGTCTAGCCCTAGATGATGCTGACTTGCTAAATTAACCAACCTTACAACCCTAGCCCCTCTGCCTTCAGGTTTCTTTATATGAGGTAGTAAAATTCCTCTTCTTCTTTTTTTTGCACCACTTTGGATTGAGGCACCTTCTCCCTTCTTTCCACTGAAAGCATTTGAAATGCTATACCTCCTCTCTGTTTCTCAAACTATTGAAGCTCCTTCTCATTTTGGGGCTGTTCCTATTGTCTGCGATAGTTTTCCACCAGATGTTCACCTGGTTGTCTCCTTCTAATCACTCAGACCTCAGTTCAAATTTCACTTTTCCACAGAGACTTTCTATGAACTAAAGAAAGATGAGCACCGAAGAATTGATGCTTTTGAACTGTGGTGTTGGAGAAGACTCTTGAGAATCCTTTGGACTACAAGGAGATCAAACCAGTCAATCCTAAAGGAAATCAGTCCAGAATATTCATTGGAAGGACTGATGCTGAAGCTGAAGCTCCAATACTTTGGCCACCTGATGCAAAGAACTGACTCACTGGAAAAGACCCTGAAGCTGGGAAAGATTGAAGGCAGGAGATGGGGAAGACAGAGGATGAGATGGTTGGATGGCATCACCAACTCAATGGACATGAGTTTGAGCAAGCTCCGGGAGTTGCTGATGGACAGGGAAGCCTGGTGTACTGCAGTCCATGGGGTCCCAAAGAGTCGGACATGACTGAGCAACTGAACCGAGTTGAAATTTAAACCAGTTTTCCAATCACTATGTTTCCACTTTTGGCACTTATTAGTATCAGAAACCATGATGTATTCATGTGTTTACTTGTTTATTGTCTATTTTCCTCAAGAGAATATAAGCTCTACCTGAATAAGAACTGCCTGGCTTCCTCACCACTGTATTCCTAGCACCTGGCACAGAGCCTAGAATGTGGCAAGTGCTCGATAAACATTTGGTGAGTGAATAAATGAATCCCAAAGACAATCTCACCATGCTGCTTCCCAGTCTCTCTCTCCCCCATAGCTGTTTGGGTAATGTGTCTGTACCCTTGGCCTTTCATCAATTCCTTTTACAAAAATCTAAATTGCAGGACCACTAAGAAATAAAGAAGGCAGCAGAGAAGAAGAACATCATAAAAGCACAATTATTTTAGGCTTAAATGTAAAAGGAGAGGAGGCTGATTGCATAACATATGTAGATATATGCAAATTACCATGCAAGTTAAATAGCAAAGAAGTTTAAAGTGGTGAAGTCCAGAGTCCCATGTTGGGTATGTTTTCCTTCCCACCAGGAAGTAGTATTAACTTTTTAGACTCAGAAAGTGGGGATGCTGACATACTGTGAGAGGAAAATCAACTAACAGTTCCACAAGTAAAAAACAATATAATGTAGTTGTTGGGTTTTTGTAAAAGATAAAAATAAAAAACATTCCATGCATCCACTTTAAAGACTAGAAATAGGAAGCATAAAATTCTGTCCAGTTTTACACGATGGCCAGCTAAGATTACAGAAGAAGAGGGAGAAAGGAAACAAAAAAAAAAAAAGAAGAGGAAAAGAGAGCATGAGAAACAAACCCTGAAGTTACCCAAATCCTTCATCAGAAAGAACTAATCCATGTAATAGTTTTTATATTCACAGAAAACAAGCAAACTAACAAAAAACAAAAGCACCACCACCACACACAAACAGCCGTCTGTTTTAAATATACATATGTGGGTTTCCCTGGTGGCTCAGATGGTAAAAAATCCATCTGTAATGCAGGAGACTCAAATTCGACCCCTGGGTCGGAAAGATGCCTTGGAGAAAGGAATGACTATCCACTCCAGTACTCTTGCCCGGATAATTCCATGGATAGAGGAACCTGGTGGGCTACAGTCCATGGGATCACAAAGAGTTGGACACGACTGAGCAACTAACACTTCTACTTTCCATATATATATATGTGTGTGTCTGTGTATATATATATATATATATGTGTGTGTGTGTGTGTGTGTCTGTGTATATATCTGTATGTGTGTGTATATTATCAAAGTTTGTTATAACTCCCTATCTAAAATATAGGAGAAATAGGTACTCACTCATTCATTTGTTCAACAACTATTTTTGGAGTACACGACTCCTGGACCTAGACGCAGCTGCTGGGGAACATCTGAGAACAGGATATGGACATAGTACCTGCCCTTGTGAGGCTTACGCTCTCTCAGGTTCTCTAATTTTCAATAGAGGAAATAGCTTTACTTGCTTTCTCTAGAAAGAAAAGATCGTTCATCTCATTTTACAGAGGAAAAGGTCTATTTTTTGGAGCACCACACTATGGGTGGTCCCTGTGCTACCATTAAAGATTTGAGGGCCCTGTCCCAGGACCACGAATGAAATTGCCTTTTGCCAAAGAGGTCAAGGAGAAGCTGGCCTTCCATGCTGGACTTTCTAGGATATTACTAATTTTAAACATTTAGAGCCATCGTATTCCATGGGACCTGCTCCTCAGCCATCACTCTGGCCATCACCATATTTCACTTAGTTATAATAGTCTCCTATCTCCCTGCTGCCAACCTTGCCTTCCTTCTGCCTATGCTCCATAAAGCAGCCAGAACCATCCTGTTAAAACCTAAGGGAGAGCTTGTCTCTTCTCTGCTCCATCCCTGTGCTGACTTCCTGTTCACTCAGATCCGAAATCCTTATAATGGTCTATAATCCGAAATCCTTATAATGGTCTATAATCCCTTTCCTCTGACCCCCTTTCCTTCTCTTCCCCCTCCTGCTCACTCTGTTCCAGCTGCACACCACCTACAGCCCCACATCAGCCTTCACATTTGACACCACTCTATCCGTAGTGCCCCTCCTCTACCTCCCATATCCTCACGGTTCAGTCCCTCACCTTTCTAGGTCTTGATTCATTTGTCACCTTCTCACCGTGGCCTTCCCAACTGTCCTATTTAAAAATTGCAAATCCCTCTGCCTTCCACACTCCCTATCCTCTTTCTCAGCTTTATGTTTCTCCACAGCTCTTATCACTCTCTAACTTATTGCATATTTAACTCATTTGTCTTATTTATATTCTGTCTTTTCCCCATAGAATAAAAGCTCTGAGAAAGCAGGGATTTTCATCTGTTTTGTTCATTGTTGACTCCTCAGTCCCTTGAAGAGTGACTGTCAAATTAAAAACTATTTGTTAACAGTCCTTTAGTTTGAACTGACGTAGTTTTATGGAAAAACGTGACCTCATACTTCTTATTTTTGTGATTTTACAGAGGACCAGTGAAAACTTCATCAAAGGCTCAGTCTGGTCCTCACACTCAGGCTTTGGAAGCTCTGGCCCAGAAAGCTGTCAGTCCCTGGAGATAAACCCTGGCCCTGAACACCCCCACCCCACCCCCACCACCAAGCCAGTCCCAGAAGGGGTGGGGCCCCAATGACACTTAGCAGTTAGGTGCCTGAACAGTAAATGTCAGAGCCTCCTCCTAAACGCAGGCAGATTTACTTTGCAGACGGTAAGGATGCATTTTAATTTGTTGATGTGAAATCTTAATTGAACTAAACTGCTAGAGGTAGTCTCTGTTCTCTGTCATAGTCTTAATTTAGTTGGCAAAACAAGATATCATCAAAGGAAAATCACAGGCGAAGATGCCGTGCCCAAAAGCAAACACCCTTCTGCGTTTGGAGGTGGGCTGATGAGTGACTGGCACAAGCAGGAACCCCATCCACACAATGCAGGATGCCAACTGGGCTTTCCAGGGGTACTCAAGGGCCATGACATGGGCTCAGACAACGCAGCCAGGTTAAACACAGCTCCCCTCCTGGTTTCAATGTTCTGTTTTTGAATTTTCAATGTTTTCCTTTCTGTTGTTAGAGTAGGAAAGACATGGGGGATGGTGGTTTCCACCGGAAGGCACTGAAGTATGAGAGATGCCAGCTACTTCACTCATTGCTGGGGACCTTGAGCAGCTCACTACTTCTTGGCCTTGGTTTCCCCATTTGCACAACAAGGAGGCTGGAATCTACATCCCTAAAGGCTTCCATCACAACATGCCACATATGACACAGCTAGGACCTTCAGGACTGTGTCAATATCTAGCCTGAGACTCCTGACTCTAGTCCACAAAATCTCTACTGAGTCTCCGCCATGGCTTATACTCACACCAGTGGCCTCACTGTTTCCTACAGGGGGTCAAGCTGCAGACCTGTCACTAACACAGCCTCAACCCTGCCTGACAGCATCTCAGGCTGCAGTTCTGGTAAGGAGGCCTTAGGAATCATTCTCCTGATGAGTGATGCTCACCTTGTCCCTTTCCCAGATGTCTACCCCCCAGGATCCTTCTCCACATGTGACCTGTCCCAATGCAGCAGCCTCTACCTGTTTAGTCTCTTCATGTCTGGAGAAGCTCCTGCTGGAATGCTGCTTCAAGCTTACCTTTGCTGTAATGCCCTGAATGGACAGAAGCAACTCATCAGTGGAGACTGGTGGGAACTGGCCCCCTGGGCAGTCCAGCTCAGATTTCTGCATTATCGTACTTCAAGGACAGTCTCTGCAAGGGAGTTCCCAGGGAAGTGACTCAGGCCTTGGCATGTTTCTCTGAACCACAGCTGTAGAAGGGCTGAGGGCAGCTTCCTTAAGGGTTAAGTTCCTGGGCTGACAGATCCCCACTCATGTGACTCACTGTCTGGAATAGAGGGTTTCAGGTCCCAGTACCTGCATTTAGTCACAGGTTTGTCTCATGCAGGGAATCAGGTGCCAGGAGGTTTAGCAAAGAGGCAATGCTACGTAGAAGGAAGACCACAGCTTTACAATAGAAACCACCTGGCAAGTCCGTCTGCTCACTCAGCCTGTTTCTTCGTCTGTTAGGTGGGGATGTTAATATCTACCTCAGAGAACTGTTGTGAGAACTAGATGCCATGTTTCTAGAGTGCTACCCCTGTGCCAGATTACACTTTCCAAATGGTAGCAACTGACGCATTGTTGTTATTGTTTAGTCGCTAAGTCGAGTCCTACTCTTTGCGACCCCATAATGTAGCCTGCCAGGTTCCTCTGTTCATGGGATTTCCCAGGCAAGATACTGAAGTGGTTTGCCATTCCCTTCTCCAGGACATCTTCCTGACCTAGGGATTGAACCTGTGTCTCCCAAGGCTCCCGCACTAGCGGGTGGATTCTTTGCCACTTAGCCACCTGGGAAGGCCATAATTGATGTGTTATTATTATTTAGGTCCTAGTACAGTGACTGCATCATCAGAGGACACTTGGAACTACAGATCTACTTTCAGTTTGGGGGGATGATGCAAAATACAGATCATACAGACATATTCCTGAAGTTACTCTCTCCTTGAATTCTTCTGTCCTGCTCTACTTCTCCCTCAGTCTGTGAGGAGGCCAGAGTCAGGAGCTGGTTGGTTGGGTGATGGCATTTGAGAAACAAACTGTGAGCTCTGCCTCCCTCTACCCTTGGTAGAAGCTGAATATGTCCTTTTCTCATCACAGGACAGAAAGTTTAAGGATACTAATCAAAAGCCACCAGGCTTCATGCACAGGAAGCGCTTGGACTTTTGATCAGTCTTCCTTGGGGTGTGGTCCTTTGTAGAGACTGGGCTTAGCCTTTGATTAGGCAGGATTCTTTCTACTGGAAGTGTCAGAAACCTCTCTCAAATTCTCAAGTAAAAATTGAATGCTTTGACTCTCAGACTTGAGCAGGATTCTAATAAAAGGATCAAAGGAAATCCAGGACCAAGGGACTGGAACCAGGGACTTGGCATGAAAGGACATGCTCTCCCATGATGAAAATCAAACCTGATGGTATGGTAGAGTCTGGGCCCACTTTATGTTGGGAGGTCAGGAAAGGTGGATTATGGGCAGATCTGTGGATAGAGTGGCTCCAGGCAGAAGTAATATTTTAGCTAGTGCAAAGGCCCTAAGTCAGGAATAAGTTTGTTCAAGGACAGAAGGAAGCCAGTGTGAATGGAGAGCAGTGAGCAGAAAGAAAACAAAAACGGAGGCAGGAATCAGAACATGAAAGATCTTATAGGTCAAGATATGGAATTTTTATTGTAGTCAAAGGATTGTGGGAATTATTTGGAGGGTTTTAAACAACAGAGGAAGTTAATCTTATTTTATTTTATTTTATTTTGGGTTAATTCTTATGTTTTTAAAAGAACTCTCTGATTACTGTATAGGAAGGAGACCAGGAGTCAGGATAGAAAAAGGATTTGGAGGAAAGGCTAGAGGGAGGAGCAGATTTGGGCCATGGGTAGGGAGAAGTGTTCTGTTCTGGTGATGTTAAATCTGAGATGCTGCCAAAATGTTGCACTATTTCCTTAGGACTGCTGTAACAAATGGCCACAATCTTAAAATAACAGAAATTCATTCTCTCACACACAGTTCTGAAAGGCCAGAAGTCTGAAATCAAGGTGTCAGCAGGGTTGGTTCTCTCTGGGTGCTCTGAGGGAGGATGAGTTCCATGTCTGTCTCTTCTAGCTTCTGGTGGTTGCCAGCAGTGCTTGGCTGTGGACACATCACTCCAATCTCTGCTTCCATCTTCACATGCCATTCTGTTTCTCTGTGTCTCTATGTCCTCCCTTCTTCAGTGATATTGATTTTAGAGCCTATTCTAATCCACAGGCTTAGAAGAAGTGATCTCATCTTCACTTGATTATATCTCCAAAGACCCTACTTTCAAATAAGGGCATATTCACAGGTATTGGAAGTGAGGATTTCAACATACCTCATTTTTTTTTTTTTTTTGGCCACACCACACAGAATGTGGGATCTCAGTTTCCTGACCAGGGATCAAACTTGCGCCTCCTGCATTGGAAAGCGGAATCTTAACCACTAGATCACCAGGGAAGTCCTTCAACATATCTTTTCAGGAGACACAATTCAATCAATAGCAGACATCCAGTGAGCTGAAAGGTATAGAAGGCTGAACAAAAGGTTAGGTCTATTTTGGAGATACTAGTTTGGCAGTCATAGAAAAACACCATGGGACTAGATGTAGATAGAGAAGAGAATAGGTGTTAGGTTGAACTCCAGGACTGTCTACTATTCAGTGGTTCGTGGAAGAGAAGGAGCCAGCATAGGAGACTGAGAAGTGGTCATGAGGAAGAAAACCAGGGCAGCATGGTGTCTTGGAAGCCAAGGAGAAATCTTTCTTTCTTTTTTTTTTTAACCTTAGTATTTTTTTTCTTTTTTATTAATTTTTATTGGAATATAATTGCTTTACAGTGTTCTATTAGTTTCTGCTGTACATCAAAGTGAATGAGTTATACATATACATGTATCTGCTCTTTTTAAGATTTCCTTCCTATTTAGATTACTCCGGAGTACCGAGTAAAGTCCCCTGCCCTATAGAGTAGGTTCTCATTAGTTATCTGTTTTACATATAGTAGTATATACATGGGGGAGACCATGTTTCAAGACAGAAGTACAGTCAACCACGCTGAGAAGCAGCTCTCAGACATGGCAGCATGCTGACCATTGGTGACTCTTAGTGGGGCAGGTGTTATGACTGGCAGCCCCACCAGAACCACAAGCAGTGGGGGAGGAGTGATTTCCCCAAAGGAAACAGAGATGTTAGACAGACAGACAGCAACAGATGTCCACTCTCCCTTACTGCCCTCACAGGGTTGCCCTGAGGTCCAGTGAGACAGTGTCCATGAAACTGCATTGTGGGCTGCATAGCCACTACACAAGGTAAGAGATTATTAGAGTGGGACTTAGTAAACAATAGATTTGTTTACTTGTTCACTCAGTGGGTGGTGGGGAATGGAAGCCCTCCTGGAGGGGCAGAAGAGAAAACATGAGGTAAAAGTGGAGAGAAGAACTACATACAGCTCTTTCCAGAGGTTTTCACCACGAAGAACAGTAGAAAAACCGGGTGATGACAGAGGCGAATCTGCAGTAAGGGGAGGGTTATTTATGTTTTAAAGCTGGAATACATTAGAGAATGTCTATATGACACTGAGCATGCTCTCGTGTAGCAGTTAGTTGTTGATGGGAGCAGGAACACTCCAGCCACTGTATGAAGAGGGAAGGCAGGTCATGTGAGGAAGCATCCAAATAGGCAAGTAGAACTGCTGCTATGAAAATGAGGGAGCACTTCTCTAATTGCTTCTATGTTCTTCATGAGGCATGAGGCGTGGTCATCAGCTGAAAGTGAGGGGTGAAGAGAGTGAAAAATGTTCAAAGACAGGAGAAGCTATGAAGCAGAAGTTTTGAAGAGTGAGAAAGTGAATATATTAGAGGAGTATAGGAGAATTACAGAACAGTAGGTGGCCTCTTTAGAGTTCCATTCATTCTCGGACCTCTCTCTCGACATCTTTCTTCTGGGTATATACCTCCCCTCTGGAAAAAGTCCTGATTGGCTCTGTTTAGGCCTTATGCTTATCTCTGGCCCAATCACTGTGCCCAGAGGATGAGATACTATTTTTAGGTAGACCTGGGTCACATACTTATCCTCATGACTAATGGGGCAGCTGTTATGACTGGCAGCCCCACCAGAACCACAAGCAGTGGGGGAGGAGTGATTTCCCCAAAGGAAACAGGGATGTTAGACAAACAGAAAGCAACAGATGTACACTCTCCCTTACTGCCCTCACAAGGTTGCCCTGAGGCCCAGTGAGACAGTGTCCGTGAAACTGCATTGTGGGCTGTATAGCACTGTACAAGGTGAGGGATTATAAGAGTAAAGTAGTTATTGCTCAGTTGTGTCTGACTCTTTGCGACCGCGTGGACTGTAGCCTACCAAGCTCCTCCATCCATGGGATTCTCCAGGGAAGAATAGTGGAGTGGGTTGCCATATCCTTTTCCAGGGGATCTTCCCGACCCAGGGATCAAACCCGGTCTCCCGCATTGGAGGCAGAGGCTTTAACCTCTGAGCCACCAGGGAAGTTATGAGAGTAGGACTTAGTAAATGATAGATTTGTTTACTTGTTCACTCAGTGAACAGTTACTGAGCCTCTAAAAAAGGCTTTGTCCTAGGTTTATGAAAAAGAAGAAATAAATCACGAATCAGATGTGATCTTCCCCATAAAAAAGCTTGTAGTTTAGTAAAGATGTATCAGTTAGCTTTTACCAGGTTACACTGTAGTAACAAACAACTCCCCAAACTTTGAGGTTTATAACAACAGAGGTCTGTTTCTTGCTCATCAGCTTCAGGTTAGCTTTGCTTCTGCTCCAAGAGTCGAGGACATGTCATTCCTAGGGTGGAGGGTAAAGGATACTGTGATGGCTCCTAAAGCTTCCCCTCCGATCACTTCTATTCTCAGTTGATTGGCCAAAGCAAGTCTCATGACCAAATCTATGACAATGGGGTAACGAAATATACTCCCTCCAAAGGGAAGTACTGAAAGTCACACACCAATATATGGCAATTTATAATGCTTTTACTGAAAGGAAAAGTGAATAATATGGAAAAACAATATAATCACCATAAAATCACAAAGGGGTAAAAGAACATGAGTACTTATAATACAACATAAAATGATCAGAGCCCTCGGATCCAGGGCATTAGGAACTCATACTCTCCAGTTGGGCAGACCAGAGAAGAGTTCACTCCAAGAGGAGGAACTGGCTTTGGGGCTGGGTTTTGAATAATACCAGAGAATCTAGGTGGGTATAGAAGAAGACAGGGCATTCCAGTAGAGGAAGAATAGCATAAGAAAACCATGGAACATGGAAAGTAAGATGCTTAAACAGGGAAGGGTGAATGGTTTAGTTAGCCTAAAGCAGAGAAATTAGAAGGTAATACCGGAAAGATAGCAAGATGAGTATGTCTGCTGGTCTCCGAGAGCACAGCGTCTCATCCCACCCCATCCAACTGCCCTTCCAAGGGTCCCTGGACCAGGACAGTGCCTGAAACTGCTGGTAAATGAGTCCAGAGTAGGTAAGCTCTTGGCTAGATTCTTCTGCCCTTCTTGACTTGGTCAAGTCCAGGTCCTAGCCCAGAGTTAGCTCTCTCTCTCTCTCAACATCTCTTTCAAAGTTTTGTTAGAAATCGGACTTCTAATGTTCTTATAAGCATTTCTATACATTTTCTGTTGGTTTCTTCTGCCTGTATCAGTTAGCTTGCTATCCAGATGGTACTCCCACACCAGGAGACATTAAAAAGAGGTTTCCCATTGGACTTCTCTGGTGGCCAGTGGCTAAGATTCTGTGTTTCCAATGCAGAGGGCCCAAGTGTGATCTTTGGTCTAGAAACTAGATCCCACATGACACAACTAAAAGATATGGAATGCCACAGTGAAGATCAAAGATTTGACATCCCACAGATAAGACCCAGAACAGCCAAATAATAAATAAAAATAAATAATTTCTTTTTTTTTAAAAAAGAAGTGCTTCTCTGGTGATTCAGTGGTAAAGAATCTGCCTGCCAATGAAGGAGACATGGGTTCAATCTCTGATCTGGGAAGATCCCACATGCGATGGGGAAACTAAGCCTGTGTGCCACAACTACTGAACCTGTGCTCTAGAGCCCAGGAGCCGGAACTACTGACGCCCAAATGCTCTAGAGCCTGTGCCCTGCAGCAAGAGAAGCTGCCTCAATAAGCCCATGCATTGCAATGAGAGTAGATCCCACTTGCCAAAACTAGAGAGAAGCCCGTGCAGCAACGAAGATCCAGCACAACCATAAATAAATAAATATGTTTTTTAATTAAAAGAAAAAAAAACAAGGTCTCCCCAGAAGCAGTAGGATGGACAAGACAATCTGGTAGAGTGCCCAACCTTGTAAAGAAAGCCTCAGGTTTCATTCCGCCGGTTTCTCTTTTCTACTGCAGCAGTAAAATGGGTTTCTGTTTTGTTTTGTTTAGAATAAGATCTCATAATTTATTTTGTTCATAATGTCATAAAAGAAAAATAAAATAGCTCTTTACAATTGCACGCGTTACAGTACAAATTTCATTCTTTCTGGATTCAGCTTATTATTACAGCAATGATTTGGGTTAAATGTTATATAACAGAAACTTTCTGCTTCTTATTATGTGATAAGAATGTGATGATCAGTAAAATTAATTTTATAACAATTTTGTTGTTTTCTTTGCAGTTATCAAATGCAGTACACAGACGGAAAAAGCTTTGTGAGAGGGTCCTGGCTTATTAGAATTAATGAGTTACCCACATGGTGGGCGTGTGGTCTAATTAATACAGGCCCTGGGCAGGTTTGCACTTTTAATCATTAATGCCCTGCAGCCTGCTGGAAGCATGGAAAGAAACAGGCTGACTAGAGCATGCCAGAATACAGGGGCAGGGCCACAGGAAGGCCTCCCACAGCCCAGGAACAGCCTGCCTGCAGATGTAAGAGGAGCTCAGGGTCCTGTTAGTAGGTGTAATCCTTGGTGGTCCTACCTCAACGGAGGCAGGGGGATCTCTCCTTTGGGTAGCCTCCAAGGTCAAACATCTCAGTAGGTGCTAGAGTATATCTCAGGCCTGAGGAGAGCCCTGCATGTCACTCATTCCATCATCCATTCACTAAAAAATATGTATTAAGCACCAACTCTGTGTCAAGCACTGGATAGAGCAATAGACAAGACAGAGAAGCTCTCTGCTCTCTCAAGGTTTCATTTTAGTGTGGGAATCAGACAATAAACAAGTTAAGGAATAAATCAGCAAGATAAGGTTAGTTAGTAATAAGTGCTATGAAGACAATAAAAGGGTGAAGTGATAAGAGTGCTTGGGTAGGCTTACTCTAGACTTCTAGTTGGGGGCAGGCTTCTCTGCAAAGCTGATGTTTATGCTGAGACCAGAGGTAAGGGAAGGAACCTGCTTTGCAACTTGCTGGGGGAAAGCATTCTAAGCATTGGGAACAACAGGAGCAGGAAAAGACTTTTCCAAGGCAGGAAAAGACTGCAATTATTTGAGGAACAGAAAGCAGACAAGTGTGACTGCAGCATAGTAATCAAGAGAGGGAATGATTAGAACTGAGGTTTGAGAGTTAAATAAAGATGAGATTATACAAAGTTTTGTAAAGCTAAGCGTGTTAGTTAATAGACAATCAGGAGAAATCAGAAACCACTCTAGGGTTTCAAGGAGAAGGGGTTTACTTTGAGGAACTGGTAGCAAATATGTTGGAAAGGCTGGAGGAACAAAAAGAGGGAGATGAGGTTTTCCAAAGATTAGTAATCACAGGAAGTCACTGTTAGCCCTAAGGCTGGAAGAACAAATTAGGCAGAGGTTGTAACTATAGCTGAAAACTGCTATTCCTTGCCTGAGAAGGAACACAAGAGCAAGCAATTGTTGCTATTACTAGAGGTGCCATCAAAGTGTGGAAAAGAACATGGCTTCTCCCTTACTCCTGCCTTCCAGTCTCCAGCCAGTGGTTCCAACTAGAAGAATATAACACAAAGCCAGCTATCAAAGGAGTACAGGAAATGTGGGTTGCAAGCTCCTTGGTCTTGGGGGGACAGTATAGAAGGCAAATGTGGAGCCAGACAACAACACTCACCATCATGTCAGGGTAAGGGTATGGATATTATTCTATAGGCCCTCCTTCATGAGCTTTGTAATTGATATGTAGAACAGGCTGCAGGGGCAATTTTAATTTCATGTCAGTAAAACAGGAATGAGTTGGACACAACTGAGCAACTGAGCAACAACAAAACGGGAACGACAGTATTCGTGGGTTTGTTATGAGGATTTAGGGAAATAATGTATAGAAAATACTCAACACAGTAAGTAAGTGTCTCAGTGGACTTCAGCTATTGATGAAGCTATACTGAAAGTAAAACCATTTGTGAGACTTTTAAATGAGATAAAGGTCTTATCACTCAGAAAGATTGGGAACCAATGGTTCTGGAAGAGCTCAGTCTAGACAAATTGAGAGAATCACAGCATCTCCATTTCCAGTTTGTTCCTACAGGGTTTACACTGAAGACGTTTGCTGGGCTCTACTTGGGCCTCAGTAGGAAATACAGGGTATAAGGAATCTGATGGAGGATTTGGGTACCAGATAAGATCATGAATACTGTTCCAGTTATCTATTGCTGTGTAGTAAAATACTTGAGAGCCTAAGAGCACAATCATTTTTTAATGTTCATGAGTCTGTACATCAAGAATTTGGTTGGCTACAGTGGGAGATAGCTTGTCTCTGTTTCACGGTGTCTGGGGCCTCAGCTGGTACAATTAGAAGGATATAGGCCTCTCAACAGCTTGGGGCTGAAATCACCAAATGGTCATTCAGTCATGTCTGGTACCTGACTTGGAGATTAGGACTGGAGGCCAGAGTGCCTACACATGGCCTCTCTAGGTGGTATGGCTTCCTTACAACACGGTGACTGCCGGCTAGTCCGACTTCCTATGTGACTCAGGGCTCAAATTATGAGTTTTTCAGCTAATAACGTGGAAGTTGTATTGCCTTCACGACCAAGCCTCAGAAATTTCTCAGGCTTCCCAGGTGGCACAGTGGTAAAGAATCCGCCTGTTAATGAAGGAGACACAGGAAATGCAGGTTTGATTTTTGGATTAGGGAAAATCCCCCAAAGAAGAAAATGGCAACCCACTCCGGGTATTTTTGCCTGGAGAATCCCATGGCCAGAGGAGCCTGGTGGGCTATAGACCACAGGTCGAAAAGAGTCGTACACAACTGGGAGACTGAGCACACACAGAAGTTTCCTGGCACCACTTCTGCTGCAAGCTATTGGTCTATCATTTGTAACCTATACTTCAATTCAGTCGCTCAGTCCTGTCCAACTCTTTTTGACCCCATGGATTGCAGCACGCCAGGCTTCCCTGTCTATCACCAACTCCCAGAGCTTGCTCAAACTCATGTCCATTGAGTCAGTGAGGCCATCCAGCCATCTCATCCTCTGTCGTCTCCTTCTCCTCCTGCCCTCAACCTTTCCCAGCATCAGGGTCTTTTCCAATGAGTCAGTTCTTTGCGTCATGTGGCCAAAGTATTGAAGTTTCAGCTTCAGCATCTGTTCTTCCAATGAATATTCAGGACTGATTTCGTTTAGGATTAACTGGTTGGATTGCCTTGCTTTCCAAGGGACTCTCAAGAGTCTCCTCCAACATCACAGTTCAAAAGCATAAATTTTTTGGCACTCACCTTTCTTTATAGTCCAACTCTCACATCCATACATGACTACTGAAAAAAACCACAGCTTTGACTAGACAGACCTTTGTTGGCAAAGTAATGTCTCTGCTTTTTAATATGCTATCTAGCTTGGTCATAGCTTTTCTTCCAAGGAAACAGCATCTTTTAATTTCATGGCTGCAGTCACCATCTGCAGTGATTTTGGAGCCCAAGAAAAGAAAGTCTGTCACTTTTTCCATTGTTTCCCCATCTATTTGCCCTGAAGTGATGGGACCAGATGCCATGATCTTAGTTTTCTGAATGTTGATTTTTAAGCCAACTTTTTCACTCTCCTCTTTCACTTTCATCAAGAGGCTCTTTAGTTTTTCTTTGATTTCTGCCATAAGGGTGGTGTCATCTGCATATCTGAGGTTATCGATATTTCTCCCAGCAATCTTGATTCCAACTTGGGCTTCACTCTCATGAAGCTTGTGTTTCATTTCACATGATGTACTCTGCATGTAAGTTAAATAAGCAGGGTGACAATATACAACGTTGACGTATTCCTTTCCCAATTTGGAACCAGTCTGTTGTTCCATGTCCAGTTCTAACTGTTGCTTCTTGACCTGCATACAGATTTCTTAGGAGGCAGGTCAGGTGGTCTTGTCTTCCCATCTCTTGAAGAATTTTCCACAGTTTGTTGTGATCCACACAGCCAAAGGTTTTGGCATAGTCAATAAAGCAGACGTAGATGTTTTTCTGGTATTCCCTTGCTTTTTTGATGATCCAACAGATGTTGGCAATTTGAACTCTGGTTCCTCTGCCTTTTCTAAATCCAGCTTGAACATCTGGAAGTTCACAGTTCATGCACGGTTGAAGCCTCGCTTGAAAAATTTTGAGGATCACTTTGCTAGCGTGTGGGATGAGTGCAATTGTGTGGTAGTTTGAGCGTTCTTTGGCATTGCCTTTCTTTGGGATTGGAATGAAAACTGACCTTTTCCAGTCCTGTGTCTACTGCTGAGTTTTCCAAATTTGCTGGCATATTGAGTGCAGCACTTTCACAGCATCATCTCTTAGGATTTGAAATAGCTCAACTGGAATTCCATCACCTCCACTAGCTTTGTTGCAAGACCCCACAGACTTTACAGTCCACAGAATTCTGCAGGCCGGAATACTGGAGTGGGTAGCTGTTCCCTTCTCCAGGGGATCTTTCCAACACAGGGATCGAACCCAGGTCTCCCACATTGCAGGCGGATTCTTTACCAGCTGAACCACAAGGGAAGCCCAAGAATACTGGAGTGGGTAGCCTATCCCTTCTCCAGTTGATCTTCCCAACCCAGGAATCAAGCCAGGGTCTCCTGCATCGCAGGTGAATTCTTTACCAACTCAGCTATGAGAGAAGCGCTATAAAGAAGTTATAAACCCCAGACTCAAGGGGAAGGGAAGTATATTCTACCTCCTGATAGGGGAATGACAAAGTTCTAGAAGAGCATATGAGATGGGAAATATTACTGTGGCTAGTTTTTGAAAATATAATCTGCCACAGACCTGCAGGTTAGACCTGATACTTCCATGGGCTGCAGACCTTGCCAGCCATTCTAGAAAAATAAGGTCTGAGCTCCCTAAGGAAGATAGGGCCAAAGGCACATGCCCATCTCCGCCCTGCCTTAATCTTCAGAGGAAGCCTCCCCAAAACTCCCAAAAGGAGACAATTTGGCACAGAATAAGTCCTTAGACATCCTCAGAGAGCCCACTGGTAAAGACTCAGGAGACAGAGATCACATTAGAAAGCAAGAGAGATGGAAACTATGCTAGGGAGTCTCATCTGAGACAGGATAATGATGATGATAGTGATGATAAGACATTTAATGAGTGCCTATTTATGACCAGGCACTTACATCACTTACATATATCTTTTTCATTTAAGCCTCTGAAAGGAAACATAGAGCCGTAAATGTAGAAAAGAAAAAGATTGAAAATTAATGAGCTAAAGATCTCTCTTGGTAAATTATATATATATATATATATATATATATATATATATATACATACACATATATATATATAGCAGAATAAACTCAAAGAATGTCAAAGGAAGGAAACAGCAAGATGAGGAACAGAAATTGAAGAAATAGAAACCAAATATAAAGCAGAGAGGATAAGCCAAGCCAAAAGCCGATTCTGTAAAAACTGAAAAATCTCTGATGATACTGATCAAGGAAAAGAAGACAAAAATAAACAATGTCAGGAATGAAAAGAGGGATATTGCTATGGATGCTTCAGGCATTAAAAAGAAAACGAGAGGATATTATGAATAATTTTGTACCAGTAAAACTGAAGACATCTGTGAAACAGACAAATTTCTTAAAATATATAGCTTACTAATAGTGACTCAGCTTGATATAGGAAAACTGAAAAATCCTATAATCATTAAAGAAATTGAATCAGAAGTAAAAAATCTTCCCATAAAGAAAATCTACACTTTAGTGGTGGGTTCTAATTCTTTAAATATCCCATAGGAGAATTAGTATTCCCTTCTTCAGATGAGGAAACTGGAATTACAAGACTTTAAGCAACTCACTAAAGGCCAGAGCTAGTAAATGTCAAAGCCAAGATTTGAACTCTGGTTGGCCTGGCTCCAAAGCCAAGAAGTTTAGCTATTATACCCCCCAGTCTCTTCTTCACATGTTGTAACAGCATATATGTGAAAGTGAAAGACAAGACTATGACACAAAACTGTACAACAGATTCTAGATTTGCAGAGATAGAAGATAGAGCATTTTCTTTCTGGGGAAGCCCTGGAGACGAGAATCTGGTTATGCACACACAGAGAAGGAATGTGACGATTATCCCTAGGATAGCACCCCACCATCTTTCAAGACCTATTTAAATGCCACCACTGCTATCCTGCAAAGCACCATAATCCCTGCCCTAAGCCCCATAGCTGGCCCTGCCTCCTGCACTCTTTGATGCCCTCAGCACTGAATGTGGGCCTCTTCTATACATTGTCTGCTGTATATCATTTTCATTAACGTTTTCCTACCTTGAAAACACGTATCTTCCTAAGGATACCCTGTAGTTTGAGAAGCCTGCATTAGAAAGTTAAATATTGGCACCCGAGGTGACCATTGAGGCTTTCAACATTGTAAGGCAGCTATTGTTGATATCTAGAGCATCCAAAATATGTTCTTGTTAAATGATATTTTAAAATTTTTCACCAAAAGAAGAACTAAAATTTAAATATTCATATAGCAAACGCTGTGGTCTCCGAAGATAGATTTTTATCTTTGTAATAGGCATGAACTGTTCCATGATACATTGTAGGATTTCATTTTCTCTCTAAATCAAAAGTAAATTCAGTTTAAATTCTGTGGAACACTAGAATATTGTCCCATCCTTTGCTCCCCGCTAGGTAATAAGATTATACTTCTACATTCTTTGCCAGGTAACTTTACAGATTCTTCCTGTGGGTGGAGTGTATTTCTCCATCTGTTGACTCTGGGCTTGGCCATATGACTTGTTTTGACCAGAGTCATTTTATGAGACTTGACACAAGCAGAGACTTAAAATGGGCTATGTACCGGGCCTGTTACCCTTGCATTCCTTTGTGTCCATTAGATGGACATTCCCTGGCTAGCCTGCTGCTCCTGGAGGATGAGGGGCACATGGAGCAGAACCAAACCACCCCAACCAAAACCAGCCTACAAGCAACTAACTCACAGTGATCTCCAAACACATGAGTTAAGTAAATGCTTACTGTTGCATGCACTGAAATTTGGTGATTGTTGTACTGTAGTCATAGCTGACTGATATAAGCCCCTTCTTATCAAGATACCAGGTCCTCAGATCAGTTGCTGTACTCCCTGCCTGGGTTGTCAAGTATATCTGAAAGTGAAGGATCTCAGGCAGCTCCACACCCTCTGTGACAAGTCCAGCTACAGTGACCCGTGTCAAAGCTCCCAAACTGTGGCCCTTTGTGCTCCAGCCTCAGAGGCATTCATGGCCCTCAGTGACTGCCTGGGTTTGATTCTCAAACCCATAACCTTGAGCAATTCATGCAACCTTTGCTTACGTCATCTGTAAAACGGAAACCATAATATTGTTTACTTCACAGAGGTCTTGTGAGAAGTAAGTGGATGCATATAAAGTGCTCAACCCTGTGCCTGGCATACAGTAAGTGTGCCATAAATGCCAGTTGTTACTGTTATCATGTATTTATTCGCCTAAATATTCCTCCTCCTAAGTCCTCCCATCTCAGAGGGCTTGCATTCACATGAACACAGGTCTCTGCTCTGATGGAATCATGCCTTCATTCCAACCAACCTTCCTGATTTGGGACCATCCCTCTTCAGTGTGGGAAGCATTAAGCTTCCAACCCTAATCTTTGTTCGGAAAGGCTGTATGGAAGTTCTCTCAATAGCCTGATGCTTGTAGCTTCTCCTTTCTACCTGGAAATACACAAATCTTCATGGGGAGCCAAAAAAGTCTAAACCTCAGAGGCACAAAGTTTGGCTCTCCTCCCAGAAGGGGTAGAATGCTTTTCATTCCTTTGAGGTGAGCTGAGCCTGCAGCTGAGAAAAACTAGACAGGGTTATCTTCCCAACTGGTCATTCTGCTACATCTAACTCTCAATATACCTTCAGTAATAGACTGTGATTTCCTTGGCTATGTTTTACTTACTGTGTATCTCCAGAGCTTAGCAGAGAACCCATACTTAGTAGGCTCTTGATAAATGTTGGGTAAATGAATGAATGAAGAAGATGTGTTACAGGACCAAGACAACTTCCAAATTAGGGATGCAGTAAAAACATCAGCACCCACGCTGCCACTGTGTGCTCAACCTCATCCTTAATGCTGAGGCTCATAAGGTAAAAGTGCTTGAGCCTGGACTCAAGTCCTCAAAGACCTAAGTCTACAAAGGAAACAAAGCTCAACCAAACAAAGCACTTCCTCTGTCTGACATCAAAGAGAGCCCACAGAGGTGCTTGGTTTGGAAGCTGCGGTGGGATTGACAGTGCACAGAAGGCTTAGGGAAGGAAGAGGCAGAATGTGGCCCACGGTTTGAAGGTCTGAGCGGGGTTCAGGCACTCAGCAGAGTGCCAATAGCTTGTCAGATGTCCAAGAACATCACGAGCAAAGGCACAGCACAAGAATGAGCTTGCTATTTGTGGAAAATAACAAGGAGACCAGGTTGACCTGGCTGTAGGACTTGTGATAGGGAGTCATGGGAGATAAGCTTGGCTATTTCAGGCTGTGACCTGAGTGTGGAGACGTGGAAGTCAGGCTGGGAGTGGGTCCTGATGAGTCAGGCAACAAAGAACATGTTCCTGAGATGAAGTGTGACAAGCATCCACTAGCAGCAGGAGCTCTCTTCCCTCTCATTCCAGGATTAGATGAGATCTGAATTCAAGTCAGAGATTCCAGATATAAGCCCACTAGAGGGGCAGAGCCCATAACTCCTCAGGAAAATGGGAATTTGTATTGGTGAAAATGTTTGGTTGTAAGCAACAGAAAAACTCTAGGTAACAAGCAAAAAATGATTATATTAAGAAATGGTGGGGGGTGGGGGGCAGTGGGGTGGGGAATAGCTTACAGAATCAAAGAAAATACTGAAGTGGCTATCCCAGTAAGATGAGGAGCCAGAAAACTGAAATCAAGGGTGTGAGAAAACTGAAATCAAGGGTATCCTCTTCATGTTGCTGTCTTGGCAATATATGAATTCCATTTTCATGTCATATCACTCAAGACTGAAGGGAGAAAGACCATCTGATTAGCCTAGGTAGAGTCACATGCCAACTCCTTGCCCAAGCAATGGAGGCTGTCTTCATTAAACAGTCCATAGTGGGACATTTCTGGTGGTCCAGGGGTTTAGACTCTGCCCTTCTAATGCAGCAGGCTCGGGTTCCATCCCTGGTTGGGGAATTAGCATCTTGCAAGCTGTGTGGTGTAGCGAAAAAAACAACAGTTCACAAATTGTAACTGTTACAGCAGGCCCCAAGCTAAATCCCCAAAATTGATGCCAGGGGAAATGGACACTAAACAAGCCAAAACAGTAGTTTTCTACTGCAAGATGTGTGATCTGGGAAAGCCTAAGGCTTAGTTCATCTTAAGAGACTGGAGAGACAGGAAGGCCGGCCCAGTTTCCTGCACTGGTAGATATATGTGATGATTAATAGCTTGTGTTCACTTGACTTGGACACAGGAATCCAGATACCTGGCTAAACATTATTTCTGGGTAAAAGTTTGTTAGGAAAGTATTAATATAATTACCCAGACTCCCTGATCCTAAAGCCCTGACACAAGGAGAATGAGGCCATCTGAGAATCCTGATGCTGAGCAGCACGGGTAGGGAGAGTATCAGGGCAACTGAAATCTACACCCATTTAGTTGGAGCCTCCCTGGACCTGGTCCACCTCAGCCCGAGAGATGGGATGAGTCCTGAGCATAGGTGGCAGAGGGACTTAGAAGCTTTTGAAGAATTAGGTAGGGATGAGGTAGGCTTAGGGCTGGGTGACCTCAGAAGGAAGAGATAAGAAGGCCTCAGATTCACGCTCCAGTCTCCTCTGCACTGCTGAGCAGCCCAGGAAACTTGCCTCTATGGACAGTATTGCCCTGGCTCCTTGCCCTCAGCATCCTGTTGCGTTTGGCCAGTGAGAGGCATGGGAAGGAGATAAGCCAATGGGAGGAGAGAAAGGTAGGGGTATTTACTCCCCGCCCCTATTCCCACTGCTGGACCTCAGGGTTAGCAGCAGCTATGTTCCTTTACAGAAGGCCACAGCTCCCTGGAAAGGGCTCTCCCACACACAGCTCTCAATGGGTTCTGGCCAGCACCACTCCCTCCTTTACCCCTTGGCCTTCCAGCCTGGAATTGGTAACTGCTTTCTTCTGTGGTTAGGCCTGGGTGCCTCCAGGTCCTTTGTTGTTTCCTGTAACCCCCGACCCAGGAGACATTTCCTTCATTGCCTCTCTTCAACTTACTCTGAGCGTGCCATCTCTTTTCTGCCAAGTGCAGCCTCTCACTGTGGCACAGCAGCAGGAAACCCCGTCTCCTTGGCCACTTGATGGGCATCCTTGCCTGGGTTGCCCCAGATCAGTCCACAAAAATCAAGGAATTTCAATCAAGTGTTCTCTGGTATATGGCAGGACCCTTAAAAGGTTATTCTGTCACCTCCCTGCCTCCACACATGATCAGTAACAAGGCAAGAGGCTGGCCAGCCCAGAAAAGGCTGTCAAGCAAGCAGAGGTCCTCTGGCCTCAGTGGCCCACCAGGATGGATTCTCTCCCCTCAGGCCTGACTCAGATCCTCCTGCCAATATCTCGGCCTGTCCCTGGTCCCCTCCATGGACTTTCCAGTAGGGAAATCGCAACCCCCTTTATAATCTATCCCTAAACATCAGCTGTCTTCCACTTGCTTCTCCTTTGCCCAGAGATAATACTTTCGTCTGTCCTCCCACATCCATCACAGCACATGGGGTGCAAAGAGGAAGACTGGGGCCCTTCTCTGAGCCTTACACTCCCATCCCCAGCCTTGGTTTCCCCCAGAAGAAGCAGGCAGGGGGAGGCCTGTCTCAGACTGAAGACAAGACAGCTGCTCATTAGGAAAGCTGAGAAGTGAGGTAGGTGACTAATGGTGTCAGGAGCAGACCCCACCATGAGCAGAGAAGTGAGCAACGACATCAGAATTGACTGAGGGAGAAAAAGGAGAGGAGAGGAGAGTCAGTGCGCAGACCACGCAGGGCTCTCACTCCCAGGGGATTCTCAGGAGACAACCAAACCAGCCTGCCTTCTCCCTCTTGGGAGCTGTCATCTCAGAAGAGAGGACAACTCTGTCACCTTGTGGGGCGAGGGATTTTTGGAACATGGATACAGCAGGGATGTTTATTCATTCATTTCACAAACATTTATTGAGTGCCTACTCCACACTGGGGGCCAGCTGTGAATCAGATAAACATAATCCCTGCCCTCTTGGAGCTTGCTTCCTGATGCATTGAAAATGAAAACTCCCTGCTGGCCCACAAAGCCGCACTTGGTCTGGCCCCTGTCCTCCTCTCCAGCTGCATCTTGTGCCTCTTCCCTGTCTCAGTCTCTCTAGCCACAAAGGCCTTCATGCTATACCCTGAGCAGGCTATGTGCACTCTTGCCTCAGCACTCTTGCATTGCCTGTTCCTTCTGCCTAGAACATTCTTCTCCCAGATCGTCCTTTCCAATAAAAACAAAAGAAACAAGTGGAAACTAATCAAACTTACAAGCTTTTCAACAGCAAAGGAAAATATAAACAAAATGAAAAGACAATCTATAGAATGGGAGAAAATATATCCAAGCAATGTTATCGACGAGGACTTAATTTTTAAAATATACAAACAGCTTATATAATGCAACAACAACAAACAATCCCATCAAAAAGTGGGCAACAGACCTAAATAGACATTTGTCCAAAGAAGACATACAGAGGGCCAACAGGCACATGAAAAGATGCCCAACATCCCTAATTATTAGAGAAATGCAAATCAAAACTACAATGAGGTACCACTTCACATCAGTCAGAATTATCATCATCAAAAAGTCAACAAATAACAAATGCTTGAGAGGGCGTATGGAGAAAAGGGAACTCTTCTGCACTGTTGGTAGGAATGGAACCTGGTGCAGCCTCTGTGGAAAATGATGTGAAGTTTCCTCAGAAAACCATAAATAGAATTACCATATGATCCAGCAGTCCCAATCCTGGGCAAATATCCACACAAAACTATAATTCAAAAAGATACATAAACCCCTATGTTCATAGCAGCACTATTCACAATAGCCATGACAAGGAAACAGCCTAAATGCTCAACAGATGAACGGATAAAGATGTGGTACTTATATATAATGGAATACTACTCAACCACAAAAAAGAACAAAATAATACCATTTGCCGCAACATGGATGTAACTAGAGACTATCATACTAACTGCAGTCAGTCAGAAAGAGAAAGACAAATACCATATGATACCACTTATATGTGGAATCCAAAATATGACACAAATAAATCTATCTATGAAACAGAATGATGAACATAGAGAACAGACTGGTGGTTGGCAAGGGGAGAGTATTGAGGGAAGGATGGAGTGGGAGGTTGGGATAAGCTTTTATGTATAAAATGTATAAACAACAAAGTCCTACCATATAGCACACAGAACTATATTCAATATCCTATGATAAACCATAATGGAAATAAATATTAAAAAGAAGAGAATGTATACATATATATATAACTGAATCACTCTGCTGTACAGCAGAAATGAACACAACACTGTAAATCCACTATATCTCAATTTAAAAATATTGATAAAAAATAAATAAAATAAGAAAAGATCTTCCTTTCCAAGGCTGCCTCCTTCCAATCATTCAGGTCTCCACCAAGGGACTTTCCTAGTAGAGAGGAAAGCACTCCAGGTGGAGAAGAAAGCTTGATGACAGTCCTCAGGTGGGAGAGTTGGAGAGCTCAAAGAAAACCAGTGTGGCTGGGGAAGAGATGGCAAGGGGAAAGGGGAAATTATCTACTCAGAGTTGCCCTGAAAGTCAGCCATAGCACAAAGTCTGTAATCCAGGGATCAGGGAAGAGGGTCAGAGGAGGGAGACCAAGGACAGCCTGTATGAGAACTGTACGTATTGACTTGATCACAGTTTCAGTCAGAAAATTAGAGATACCAAGGGAATATTTCATGCAAAGATGGGCACAATAAAGGACAGAAGCGGTATGGATTTAACAGAAGCAGAAGAGATTAAAAAGAAGTGGCAAGAATACACAGAAGAACTATACAAAAGAAGATCTTAATGACCCAGATAACTATGATGGTGTGATCACTCACCTAGAGCCAGACATCCTGGAGTGTGAAGTCAAGTGGGCCTCAGGAAGCATCACTACAAACAAAGCTAGCGGAGGTGATGGAATTCCAGCTGAGCTCTTTCAAATTCTAAAAGATGATGCTGTGAAAGTGCTGCACTCAATATGCCAGCAAATTTGGAAAACTCAGCAGTGGCCACAGGACTGGAAAAGGTTAGTTTTCATTCCAATCCCAAAGAAAGGCAATGCCAAAGAATGTTCAAACTACTGCACAATTGCACTCATCTCACATGCTAGCAAAATAATGCTCAAAATTCTCCAAGTGATGCTTCAATAGTACGTGAACCGAGAACTTCCAGATGTTCAAGCTGGATTTAGAAAAGGCAGAGGAGCCACAGATCAAATTGCCAACATCCGCTGGACCACAGAAAAAGCAAAAGAGTCCCAGAAAAACATCTACTTCTGCTTCATTGATTACACTAAAGCCTTTGACTGTGTGGATCACAACAAACTGTGGAAAATTCTTCAAGAGATAGGAATACCAGACCCCCTGACCTGCCTCCTATGAAATCTGTATGCAGGTCGAGAAGCAACAGTTAGAACCGGACATGGAACAACAGACTGGTTCCAAATGGGGAAAGGAGTACATCAAGGCTGTATACTGTCACCCTGCTTATTTAACTTACATGCAGAGTACATCACGTGAAATGCTGGACTAGATGAAGCACAAGGTAGAATCAAGATTGTTGGGAGAAATATCGATAACCTCAGATATGCAGATGACACCACCCTAATGGCAGAAAGTAAAGAGCAACTAAAGAGCCTCTTGATGAAAGTGAAAAAGGATAGTGAAAAAGCTGGCTTAAAAATCAACACTCAAAAAACGAAGATCATGGCATCTGGTCCCATCACTTCATGGCAAGTAGATGGGAAAACAATGGAAACAGTGACAGACTTTCTTTTCTTGGGCTCCAAAATCACTGCAGATAGTAATTGCAGCCATGAAATTAAAAGACATTTGCTCCTTGGAAGAAAAGCTATGACCAAACTAGACAGCATATTAAAAAGCAGAGACAGTACTTTGCTGACAAAGGTCTGTATAGTCCATCAAACCATCAAAGCTATGGTTTTTCCAGTAGTCATATATGGATGTAAGAGTTGGACCATAAACAAAGCTAAGCGTGGAAGAACTGTTACTTTTGAACTGTGGTGTTGGAGAAGACCCTTGAGAGTTTCTTGGACTGCAAGGAGATCCAACCAGTCAATCCTAAAGGAAATCAGTCCTGAATATTCATTGGAAGGACTGATGCTGAAGCTCCCACCTGATGCGAAGAGCTGACTCACTGGAAAAGACCCTGATGCTGGAAAAGACAGAAGGCAGGAGAAGGGGACGACAGAGGATAAGATGGTTGGATGGCATCACCGATTCAATGGACATGAGTTTGAGCAAGCTCTGGGAGTTTGTGTTGGACAGGGAAGCCTGGCATTCTGCAGTCCGTGGGGTTGCAAAGAGTCGGACAGGACTGAGCAACTGAACTGAACTTGTAGCAGCATCCCATGTAAGGAGTGAGAATGCAAGCCATTTATGCGCTCCTCAAGGTACTCTCATGTGACCTGTGTTGGCTGAAGGGAAGGATTCTCACAGTGTTCATCACAAGACTCTGGTCTGGTGCATAAGTGAGCACATTCATTCAGGAATCAGTATTATTTACTGAGCATCTCCTATGAGCCAAGCACTGTCCCAGGCACAGGGCAGGTTGAGATGATCAAGAGTGCCAAGCACCGTGCCCTCACCCAGTGTGAGTTCACATCCCCATGGGTGATAGGCAGACTTGGTACATGTTCCATGCACATTTCAGTGTACATGGTACAGGCATGTGCTGCCTGGTGGGGGCCTATGATGCTAACTGTGCATCTTCCATAATCTTTCCCTGCTCCCACACCTACCTCCTGCTCTTCCCTGCCTCACAATGAAGGCCCCAGGCAGGCAAATAATTCCACCCCCATGAGCTGGGGGCCAGCTCATTTTAATTTCTCAAGAAAAGTTTAATTTTGCCAACAGCCAGAGGCAATGACAGCAGCTCTAGAAATCTGGCTGCTGGTACCATGGGCTGGGATAGGCAGCCCAGAAATAATTGCCTCTTTGAGTGTTTTATTGGAGTGTGCACGTGCTTCCTGCTTCTCGTGGGGACCATTCCCTCCCAGGGTGCTTCTTAATGTGAGGAATGAATTAGGCCTGTGGGTTGCTTCAAGGCAAAGGTGGAGGGTAGGTCAGCCTCAGGTTTATACCTTGTCAATCCTCCCCTTTCCTCCAAAGCTGTGTTATTCAAGCAGGAGTTTGGAGAACACCTGCAGACCTGTTGGGTGCACCAAAGCCTTAACACCTTATAGTCATACAATTTTCCCAAGGTTTGCATCAACCCCCATGCTGCCTTGGAATTGGAATCCCCTCGCTGTGCAGTTGAGGGTGGGTGGCCTTGAGCCTTGCTCTGAGCTCTGAAGACTGCACTGCTGCAAGAGCCTCCCCCTTGCTACTGTCCTTAGTGCAGGGTGCCTGCTTCTCCTTGCTCTGCACAGGGAAACAGAATGTTAATGATGATTAGTCCAGATTCTCCCAGCTGTGGAACCAGCCAGATGGATCCTAATGCCACATCCTGGCTCAGTCCACTGGATCTGTGACTGTACCAAGATGGCTGCCTCCTCTGGCTGCTGCCCGGTGTGAAGGGAGTGAAGCCAGAGAAAGAAGAGAGGGGAAATGACTGTAACAAAGGGAGAGGATTCATTCATCTGCCCCAAACCTGGTGGGGGCCTTCTCAGGATCACCGAGACTATCTCCCTGACTCCAGCCTAGTCAGTGCCTTCCAGCCTCCCCAGGGATCCCATTCCAACCCATTATTTCCTGGACCCTCGTCAAGGTCAGAGAATAGGCGGAGAGGAGCTCCACTTCCATGCAGTTATTCCAGCTCCGTGCCTCAGCGGAAATCCTCTGGGGTTACAGGCCTGTGGACTAAATTCTCTCTAAAATAATTACGTTTCATCTAGGTTATGTGATTTCTTGTGACACAGAAAATGGTTGTCAGGGTGGGTGCAGGGTACCAGGACCCTGTTTAGCCCTGGGGAGAGACACAAGGACCTGCAGGCCTGGGGACTCCGGCTGATGCTGCCTGTGGCTCCAGTCCTCCAGGAGGCCCAAAGAAGTGCTATGCCATTTCATTCCTTCCCCATCTTGGCTCCTGGAAAACTGCTACTCATTCTTCAAAATCCTGATCAAAGATCACCTTTTCTCTGAAGCCTTCCCTGATGCCTTTTCAGGCAGAGCTCATCACTCTCTTTTGGCTCAACAGTCCACTCTGCAAACAGAGTGATCTTGAGCAAGTTACTGATTATTATGGAACCTCTATAAAATGAGAGTAATGTAGCATTTGCAGGGTTAGGGAGGAATTAAGAGATGATGTTTTCTTAGAACTGTGCCTAGCACATGGTCAGGCTCAGAAAATGACAGTTCTTGGAGTGATGATGGCAGTGATCACACTTTTTCAGTGGTCTGTTTACACATCTGTCACCCCTAATAGGATGTGGGCTCCTTAAGGACAGAGACACAGTTGAGTCACTGCTGTGACCATAGCACCCTGACTAGCTCAGAGTAAGCACCCAATAAAGGGTAATAAATGTCAGCAGTATCATTAGGATACTTAAAATAACACTAACTGGCCTTTAGTGAGTGTTTACCATGTGCCAGGCACTGTTTCTTGTCATTTAGCAGGATTATCTCACATAATCGTCACAACAATCCTATAAGGTAAGTTTGTCATCCCCATTTCACAGGTGAGTAAAGCGAAGCTTATCGAGGTTAGATAGTTTGCCTGAGGCCATACTGTAAGGAGTGAGGGATGGAAGCAGTTTTTTTTGAACTTGGTCAGTCTAATGCCAGGGTTTTTGAACAACTCCACGCTTGACTGCTGAGCATGCTCTATACTGTATCACAATCTTCAGTCCTAGGTTCAGTTTACTCATGTAGCCCCCAATCCCTGCACAGATATTGGCACAAATTAATGCTCCCCAATTAATGCTTCTTGGATAAATAGGTGAGAAAAGGAGTGGGAGAAAGGAGAAGGTCAAGGGCAGATGAGGCCAGAAGAGGAGTGGGGAGAAGGCCAGGTCTTGGCCTTAAGGTTTGCACACCTTTACTGGGACTGGTGCCATTTTCACCATGCCAGCTTCCAACTGTGTTTGAAAGGGTGCCCCTTGGGAACAAATTGAAGCTCAGAAGAAGGGGAGTGGAGGACTCAGGGGCTCCCTCCTTCCCAGGAGCCCCTCCCCATGCCCAGGACCCCTGGCCTGAGTGGTAGGGGATAGAGAGAGGTGTGCCATACCTGAGTGAGCCAGCATTTGGGAGAAGAGGAAATAAAAGTAGGTTGCAGCATCTCTGTGCCTTAGAAGACTAGATCGTGGGGATCAGGCAGTCACCCCCACCTACCATCCACCCTCCGCCACCTCTGAACTCAACATTCAAGGCCTGACTCACTCAGTAGGCTCATGGCCGACCTTGATGGAGGTGAAGCTGTCTTTGATGGAGAGAGGGCTGCCTCTTCTCATCTCCCCCAGAACACTGAAGGGAGGACCCACCCAGGGCCACGTGACCTAGGGCAGCTCCAGTCTACTCCCTGACCTTCAACCTCTTTATAGTTAAAAGACTTGTTATTGTTGTTTAGTCACTCAGTCCTGTCCGACTCTTTGTGACCTCATGGACTGTAGCCCACCAGCCTCCTCTATCCGTGGGATCATCCCACCAAGAATACTGGAGTGGGTTGCCATTTCCTTCTCTAGGGGATCTTCCTGACCCAAGGACTGAACCCACATCGCTGCATTGGCAGGTCGATTCTTTACCACTGAGCCACCAGGAAAGCATCCTCATGCCTAGAGGCAACTTGCAGCACAAGTGCCCAGAGGCAAGTGAGTGGAAGTTCTCTGCTCCTGCTGTTCTGTCAGTACCCTGGCCGGGGTAGAGCCTGCCCGCCCACCTGTCCTCAAGGCCAAGGTCATGTGGACTTTGACTGGCTGTGTCCAAGCCCAGCCCTGCTTCTTCAAGTCCAGTTGGTGCTAGGGAGGGAGAGGGAAATTTTAATTTACATTTCTCCCCTTGATTCAGAGTCTGGGCAGCTATTTTGACTGCTTCACTGGGATATTCTTTAATTCTGAGTTTCTTTTTCTCATTACGGTTTGAAAATTAAAATTTCTCTGCCTTGGGCAAGTGAAGGCTGAGTGAGGGATGGCTGCTGCCGCTGCACATTCCTTATTTAAGTCAATTTGGAAACACCGACTGCTCCTTCTCAGGCAGGTGACCGAGAGAAGAGGACAGGGCAGACTTTAGCCTCCCTCCTTCCCACAGCGTTGCCATTAATCCTCCCATTATTCCTGTGGCCCTCACTGACCTGCCTAATCACAAACATAATAACACCCTGGCTTGTAAAGCTCTTCCCCATGTGTTATTTCCAGCTGATCGTCACAACAGCCCTGCAAGGAAAGTAGGTGTTCTTATCCTTGTTTTTATTAATGAGGGAACTGAGGGTCCAGGACATTTCACAGATGAAAGAGAAGCCCCTGAAATCCTTGGGGAGGGGGCAACATGGTGCAGGTAGTTGACGTTGCGACCCCCTACCTTTAGGTCCCCTTGTTTCTGAAAAGACAGCTGGGACTGGGCCGCCTCCTCTCATCACCCCCAGAACACTGAAGGGGAGACCCATGCAGGAGCCATGTGACCTAGGGTGGCTCCTGGCCCCTCCCTGACCTTCAACTCCCTTATATTTAAAAGGAAGTTGCCCTAAATTACGCCTGGAGCCACTCTGCAGTGCATGTGCCCAGACTCCAGGGGAAAGGAGGACAGCTGTTCTCTGCTGCTTTGCTCCAGGACTGTCCTTGGGTGGTGACAGCTCCTCCCTGTGTGAAAACAGCCAGCTGTCTCTGCCTTGCTCTTTTCTCTCTTCACATCTCTCCATGACTTGCCCACAGACTCTCAGAGGAATATCTAATCCACATGGGTCTCCCAGGTGAGCTCCAGAACATCCCCTCGGAGAGGGGCCTGGAGAAAGTCTGGTGGGAGGTGACTCCGTAATTTCATCAGAGCCCTAGCAGCACACTATCCTTAATGAGCATGTCGGGAGGAGTCTGGGGTCTTCTGAGGCCTGGAAGAAAGGGTTGAGGAATGCAGGCTGGGCTGCACCTCAAGTAGTCTTAGAAATTATGACTGCCCCCTGTTGTCAAATAGCAGCACCAGCCTTCGAGGGGCACATGCTCTGGTGGGAAAAGAAGGTTCTCATTTGCCCCATCCCCAGCTTCCTCAAGGACCTGGTAGTTGCCACATTCTTCTATTCCCTTTGTAGAACTCCAGAGAACCAGGAGCCCCAGCTCCCAAGTGACCCTAAACCTCTTCCACAATCTCATGTGTTTGTTCCTGGTGTGAAATGACAGCCACTCTCATCTGCCTCTCTTCCTCCCTAGGGAGTGGGAGCTTAGGACAGACCGCTCTCTTCATCACCACCTCAACCCCATGGCCACAGAGGGAACTCCAAACCTAACCTGAACCAGCAAGAAGGATAGTCTGGGAAACCAGGGGCTTCCTGAGGCTAGTTTAAGAGGGAGAGCTGATGGAACTTGCCTGGTGGTTCAGTGGTTAAGACTCCACACTCCCAATGCAGGAGGCAGGGGTTTGATCCCTGGTCGGGGAACTAAGACGCCACATGCCGCAACCAACAAAACAAAAGAAGAGCTGATGGAGAGAGGAGGGAAAGAGCACCTTCTGGAGATAAAGGCTTTGGATAGTAACTCAAATCCTTTGGACTGTTGAGGCAGAGAAAATAAAAATCGGATCATATTTCAGCTCTGTCTCAAGCTGTGAAATCTCAACCAACCTCTGGAAACCTCAGTTGCCTCCTTCACTTTCCACAATGGTGATCACCCCATATTGCTATTGTAAGATGGAATGAAATAATGTACATAAGATACTTACCAAGCCCTCCACATACATTAGGTGCTCAGCAAATGGTTGCTATTTTTATCACTATTTGGTATTCAGTTTGGTTCAGTCCTGTCTTTTTTCAACCCCATGGACTGCAGCATGCCAGGCTTCCCTGTCCAACACCAACTCCTGGAGCCTGCTCAAATACATGTTCATCAAGTCAGTGATGCCACCCAACCATCTCATCCTCTGTCATCCCCTTCTCCTCCTGCCCTCAATTTTTCCCAGCATCAGGATCTTTGCCAATGAATCAGTTCTTTGCATCAGGAGACCAAAGTATTGGAATTTCAGCTTCAGCATCAGTCCTTCCAACGAATATTCTGGACTGATTTCCTTTAGGATTGACTGGTTTGATCTCCTTGCTGTGCAAGGGAGTCTCAAGAGTCTTCTCCAATACCACAGCTCAAAAGCATCCATTCTTTGGCACTCAGCTTTCTTTATAGTCCAACTCTCACATCCATACATGACTACTGGAAAAACCATAGCTTTGACTAGACAGACCTTTGTTGGCAAAGTAATATCTCTGCTTTTCAATATGCTGTCTACGTTGGTCACAGTTTTTCTTCCAAGAAGCAAGCGTCTTTTAATTTCATGGCTGCAGTCACCATCTGCAGTGATTCTGGAACCCAAGAAAAGAAAGTCTGTCACTGTTTCCATTGTTTTCCCAGCTTTTTGCAATGAAGTGATGGAACCGGATGCCTTGATATTCATTTTTTGAGTGTTGAGTTTTAAGCCAGCTTTTTCACTCTCCTCTTTTACTGTCATCAAGAGGCTCTTCTGTTCCTCTTTGCCTTCTGCCATAAGAGTGGTGTCATCTTCATATCTGAGGTTATTGATATTTCTCCTGGCAATCTGGATTCCAGCTTGTGCTTCATCCAGTCTGGCATTTCTCATGGTGTAATCTGTGTATAAGTTAAATAAGCAGGGTGACAATATACAGCCTTGAAGTACTCCTTTCCCAATTTGGAACCAGTCTGTTGTTCCATGTCTGGTTCTAACTGTTGCTTCTTGGCCTGCACACGGATTTCTCAGGAGGCAGGTAAGGTGGTCTGGTATTCTCATTTCTTGAAGAATTTTCCATAGTTTGTTGTGATCCACACAGTCAAACACTTTGGTGTAATCAATAAAGCAGAAGTTATTATTATTCCTATTTAATATTAGTATCCATATAGCCAAAGCTATGGCTTTTCCAGTAGTCATGTATGAATGTGAGAACTGGACCATAAAGAAGGCTGAGCACCAAAGAATCGATGCTCTCAAACTGTGGTGTTAGAGAAGACTCTTGAGAGTCCCTTGGATAGCAAGGAGACCAAACCAGTCAATCCTAAAGGAGATAAACCCCGAATTATTCATTGGAAGGACTGATGCTGAAGATGAAGCTCCAATACTCTGGCCACCTGATGCGAAGAGCCAACTCACTGGAAAAGACTCTGATAATGGGAGAAATTGAGGGCAGGAGGAGAAGGGGGAGACAGAGAATGAGATGGTTGGATGGCATCATGAACTCAATGGACATGAGTTTGAGGAAACTCTGGGAGATAGTGAAGGGCAAGGAAGCCTAGCATCCTGCAGTCCATGGGCTGGCAAAGAGTCAGACAGGACTGATCAACTGAACAATAACAATTAGTATCAGTATTATTATTGTTGTTGTTAATGGAGATTTAGGAAGTAGGGATTGGAAACAGACTTTCTTGTTTGCAAAGACACTCTGGCCACAGTGAGCTGGGAGGGGAGAAAATCTCCAGACAAAGGGTCTTCATCAAAAGTTTTGTGTGACCTTGTGAAAGCCCCACCTTATCTCTCCAGCGTCATCTTGTTGACCCACTCATAGACCCAAAAAGGCTACTCTGTTTCCTTGTGGCAGCTAACTTTACCCTGGGAACAACAGCACCTTGGGAAGCTGCAGTCAAGGAAACTGGGCAGTCAAGTCCCTCTCAATGTCAGATAAAGGGGCCCCTGTTCTGATTCCCGTCAGTGGTGAGGGATGATACTCAGACTGCCAGTGAGCACAAGGGCCTGCCCAGATGGAACAATGGTTGGACAGGTGCCAAGGCCTTGGGAAAAAACTGAGGTCCCCAGAGAGAAACCAGAGCTGCCCCCGTGGGCACTGCCCTTCTTTGTGCCTCTCACTCTTGGCTCCTCCCCACTGCCCACCCAACCTCATTTCAGACAAGGAGGGTGGGACCAAGGTGAGACCCCACGAGGTAAAAATTGGGGCTCCTCTCCTGGGGAGGGAGTTTAGAGCATTGGACTTCCCCCCTCATCACTAGCTCCAGGGACCATAATATGACTGAAGGGCCAGGAAAATGGGGTAGCAATCCTAAAATCCTGAGAAGGGAGAGTCCCCAGAAGTCAGCATCACCTCACCCCATCCCTCTTCCCCAGTCCCAGTTCTTTGTTTCTTCTTTCTCTCCTGACTCTCTTCTTTCCATTGTCTTTTCACTGCCTCTTCCTCTTTCACCTCTCCTATGCACAGGCTGGCCTTGCAAGTTTTCAATTTCTATTCCTAGACCCCCTAAACATGCAGGAGTGTCTCTTTTTGTTTCTCTTGTTCCCTCTCTTCTCTCTAATTGCCTCACCCAGAGGCAGGAATTCCTGCCTCCTCTGATAGAGAGACAGGAGAGCTAAGCCCCAGGGTTTAGGCTCAGGCTCCTCAGGGGCAAGTGGGGGGCAGGGGCTGGGCTGTGTGGAAGAGGAACGCATGAACTGGCTCATGAGAGCATAAAGAAGGCATAGACAAATGGAATGCAGTATTGATTGGGCTCTGGGTGACTCACCACCCCAGAGGAGGGATCTAGGAGAGTGATGTCATTGCTGGAGCTGATGGTGACACTGGCAGCTGCACCCCATCCCTGCCCAGAGACATTTACTTCCTTTGTTAGCTTCATTTTGCCTCCTCATTACAGGGCAAGGCTGGGGAAACAGATTTCACCTTTGGTGTCCTTTGGAACCACAATGTGGTTTTCTTAGACTGAGACCTTCCTTCCTACATCTTTGCTCCAATTCCTCCACCTGTCTTACTAAATGTACTAATGTGCACATGGGCACTCACTGTCTCACACATGTGTGCACACTTCTGATATGTATGCACAGCTTACATGTGCGCACACATGCGCGCGCACACACACTCTCAAACATACTCCCACCTGCCATCTGTTTCCTTCAGTGAGGGGAATAAACTGGGCTTCCAAACAATGCTAGGGGCGCGATTCTCCCAGGGAGTGATCTGAGGAAGAGCTTCTGTGTGCTTATCTGTTGGCATCTTGATGCCTTTTGCCTCTTGGCTTCAGGGACTGCACACTAGAGCCAAAATAAGCCCAGCATTTGAATAGGCATGTGTCCTTGAATATGTTCATTTCCAGCTTCATAATCATGGGGAAACTGGGAAGGGATGTGGTTGGCAGGGGACAGGGATATGTGGAAAAGGACAATCTGAGTAGGGGCAGAGACTTTAGAAACTTAACTCCAAGACAAATTCCGTAAGATACCCCTCTCCCACACACCCACCCTCAAATTGACTATATCTTTCCCTCTACATCCTGGGAAGAGAGAGCTGAATCTCCCTTGTTAACTAAGTACCAGGAACCCAGCTTAAGCTGCGGCAGATCAAGAGTTCCAAATATGAATGGGAATATTAATACTATGTAAATCACATGCAAATACATTGAAAGCAAAAATAAATATCTTGCAGGTCTTGAAAAAGAACGATTAGACTGGGGTGAAGGCAGTGGAGAACCCATAGCCCACATAATGGGGGTGACTTCTAGAGTATGGGTGGAAGATGAGCCCACTCGAGTCCTCTGGAGACCCTGGCCTATGGTGGAAATGGTTTGTTTTGACCATGAGCAACCTACTCACAAGTATTTGCCAAATGCCCATTTGACATGGCGGCAGAGATGGATTTTCTGTAAAGCTAAAGAAGCTTAAGCTTCAGGGCTACAAATTTCCACAGGCCCCTGCCAAAGGCTGCACTTATTCTTATGTCTATAATTTTGCATTCTTCTTCTTAAAGAGAGCTTCCCCAAATTGTATGAACTTTGGGACCCATAAAACCTGGGTCCACCTCTACAGTGAAGAGAATAAACTCCCTATTCCTAATTCAATTAGCAGCCTCCTTTGAGATCATCTATCAGAGATGCCTGTCAACACAGTCTTTTCTCTGGGTGGAAGATCCGAATGAGTTCCTCCTCCCAAGGCTGCTCCTGGCTCCAGGATTCCAGAGTTTCCTGCCTTGAGGCTGGTGTTGGAGGAGGATGAAGGTAACTGCTTTGTTGTTAAAGGGAATGTGACCCTCTTGCCCAAACTCTGAACCTCAGGGAACAAGTACCTGATAATGAGTAGTAATTATATCTTACATTTGTAGAGCCTTTGAGAGTTTCTGAAGGGAATGTGTCATTTGATCTTCACAACAACCTTGAGGCAGGGAGGAGATACATTAATACTATGGAAATTTGTTATAGACAAGGAAACTGAGGCTAAAAGAGGTGATATTAAAATAATAACAGCTCACACTCACAACTCTGTAACATCAGGGATGCTTACATGTATTATTATTGTGCCCATTTAATCTGCACAACTCTATGAAGTAGGTACTATCATTACCATTAGTTTTAGAAATGGATAAATTGCACAGAGAGGTGAAGGAACTTTACCTAGCCAGACTCAGGAGTAGTAGCACAAAGACCAAAACTCAGGCAGTCTGGCTGCAGAGTTCTTGCTCTTAATCAGTTCACTACCCAAACAACTTATGCATGTTCATGGGCCAGAATTTATATTCAGATCTTTCTGACCCCAGAGCCCTTTTTCAACACTACTAAGCATGACAGCTTCCCTAATGAAGGAAGGGCCAGCCATTTGTTGTCAGAAACCTGGAGGGAGGCACAAGGTGATTGGTCTAAGGACGAGGTTCTAGCCAGAGAAGGAAGGATGAGTACCAGAGTGCCTCCTGGGCTGACTGCTCAGAGTGAGCCAGCAATCACCAACCTCAGATGAGCCTGGGGAGGCTTCCTCCCTCCTGGGCCCACAAGACCCCAAAATCTTTGACCATCTCTCTCCATTCCTGTAATCCCAACAAATGAGATCATGATTATGGTCAGAGGTGTGTTTAGGAAGATCACCATGGCAGCAAAATAAAAGGTAGTAGATTAGGGGTCAGGGTGAGTTAGGAAACATTTGCAAAAATCCAGGAGAGAAGTGATGAAGTCCCAAACAAAGGCAGTGACTGTGGTATGGAGAAGAGAGATGCTGCAAGAGTGAACAAATGAAGGGTGAACGGGGATGTCTTCAAATGATACAGCCTACATTCAGGCATGGGTGGAAGAAGGGGGACAGACAATGCGGGAGGTAGGGGGACAATAAACAGTGAGGCCTGTAGGATGAGCAGCCCCTGGAAGCTTCCAGAGGTAATAACATTCTATCTTTCTGCTCTCAGGGTCCCCAGTCAGGCTGGTCCCCCCCAGGCTTTGTGTGTGTGTGTGTGTGTGTGTGTCTGTGTGCATGCAGAAGTGTCAGCCCTGGGCTCTAGGGCCACATCACAGAGAGGTGAGCAATGGGGAGCATCAGGAAAGTGTGATTTAGAGTCTCATTCCCACTGCCCTTCACTGTGCTGCAAGGACAGTTCAATGTAATATATAATTACCGCCGCCCAACAAGGCTGCACTGTACACAAAGCTCCCCACCTTCCTCCTGCTCCCTCCTGCCTGCGTTTAGACTATAAATCAGTTTTCAATCCTGAGTGCTACCTGTAAATGTTCAAGCTCAGGATCCTTGCCTCATATTTCTGCATCCCTGGGGGGTGGTTCAGGCTCTGAGTGGCCCCCTTCCCCTAGTCTGATTCTGACATGCTTCTGATCCCCTGATTGATGGTAGGAGGGGCAACAAGGGAGCTGGAATTGGCTCTAGGGTCACTGGGACCCTGGCTTGGGGGGTAGGGGTGGGTGGCTCTGGGTCTACCTGACTTGGCCAGCACACTGGCCAGTGTGCATGCTTTAGATCACTTGGGTAGGAAGACAGTGAGGACTTCCCTGGTGGTACAGTGGATAGGAGTCCACCTGCCAGTACAAGAGATATGAATTCCTCCTAGTCCGGGAGGATTCCACATGCTGCTGGACAACTAAGCCCGTGGGCCACAGATACTGAGCCAGCACTCTAGAGCTCAAGAACCACAACTACTAAACCTTCGCGCCCTACAGTCTGTGCTCGGCAACAAGAGAAGCCACAGCAATGAGAAGCCCGTGCACCACAACAAAGAATAGCCCACCCTTGCCGCAACTAGAGAAAGCCCACGAGCAACAATGAAGACCCAGTGCAACCAAAAATAAATAAATAATTTAAAAAAAAAATAAGACAATGAAACTAATCCTTCCTCTAGAAGGGCACTGGAGAAGGAAATGGCAACCCACTCCAATATTCTTGCCTGGAGAATCCCAGGGACAGAGGTGCCTGGTGGGCTGCCGTCTATGGGGTCGCACAGAGTCGTACACAACTGAAGTGACTTAGCAGCAGCAGCAGCAGCAGAAGGGCACCCTCCTCCCAATGACCACCCTCCTTGGAAGTGTCCAAAAGAAAGCACCCTCCTCGTGTACTGATGTGCGGATGCAGAGGCACAAGCCACGGTTCTGTCCTGAGCTGGGGTGGGAAACCCCATGGTGCACCTTGGGGGTGACAAAAGGACAAATCAAGAGAGGGCTTCCTGATTCCCTGAGGACTTTGATTCTCTTGTTTTTTTTAAAAATGTAGATGCTTGCCTTGTCACCTTCCTGCCTCTCTTTACTAGGATGACTGTAGTGGCCTCCTCACCCCTCTACCTGCATTCACTAGTTCCCTCTGAACACATCCTCCTGCTGAATGGAGGTGAGATCTTGCCTCTTGCTTCCCTGATTAAACCTCTTTGTGAGAGTCCTTCTTCCCTTAGGATAACACCGAATTCCTTCCCAAGGTTCACAAGACCTGACCTTGCCCATCTTAACCACACTAACCTCATCAGGGACTTCTCCTTTCATTGCCTCACACTAGCCACACTGCTGTCCATTTCTTCAACACATCTGCTACTGAAAGCTGAAACATCCTTCCTCCCCTCCTCCTTTTCAAGGCTCTTCCTATGTCACCATCCTTCCTTGATGACTCCACCTGAAGTAGGTCCCCCTTTGTACCTCAGCACCCCACTTGTTCACTTTATAGTACTGTTTATATATAATTTGTAATTCTGTATTCTTGAGCTGGTTTCCTCATCTTTTTGTTTTTTGTGGGTTTTCCCTATTAAACTGGAATTTCTGTAAGGGCAGGGGCGATACTATGTTGTTTACCACTGCATTCCAGATGCTTAGCATAAATCCTGGCACATAGTAGGTGTTAAATATTCTTTGAATGAACTGAATGCACGGCAGGTGGTTGCCAACAGAAGTCCTGGAAGTTGAAGCTGACTCTGCTGACTCCCATCACACCCCCATTTGCAAACTGCAAGCAGATTCCTCCTTCCCTAGGAGATCAGGCTTGTACCCACCCTGGGGAAACTAGAAGGGGCTCCCCCAGGGCCTCAGCCCTCCTTTCTCTCTTTTGGGAAAACTCTCCTAGCTCTGGCCACTTCTGGCTGTCCGTGGAGCTGCCCCTCCACCATGCGTCAGTGGTCAGTGTTCACCACCTCACACTCCCCATCGAGGTCCCTGGGTTGCTGCAAATCACAGCCTATTCCAAATCCGTACCTGTGCCCACTGGTCAGGGCAGAGAAGATGAGCCTGGAAGGAAGGGAGGGGTGCTTGGGCCAGGGACTCAAAATGGAAACAGGAAGGGAGGCTGAAGAGGCAGCTCTTCCATGCATTTTAATATCCATGAAGTAAATGCAAATTAACTGAAAGCACCTTTTGAATAAGCGGCTTTTATTGAGGGAGCTGCTCTAATCCGTAAATGGCTTTATTGACCACAAGGAGCTTCCTGGTGGGGGAGGGGGTGGGAAATATAAACCCGCTGTCAGGAATTGCTCCGCAGCGCCCTTGTCCCTGCATTTTTAGATTCCAGACATGCTTCTTGTGGCTAATGGAACTTGCAGATCTCTAACCTCGGATTCCACATTCTACTCTCCACCCCCTCCTGGAGCCTGGGGAGCCTGCCCTCTGGGTTTGCGGGCGGCTAAGGCTGCTGGATGCTGCACCGCTGATCTAGATGTTGAGTGAATCTCAGGGCTGTAAGCAGCCGAGCGTGGCTCTAGTGATATGGCTCTACATCTGGGAACATGAAATAAGCCTATGCCTGTGTATAAAGGTATGTGCGTTGTGTTTGTGTCCCTTTACACACACCCCTGGGAACAAGCGTAACTGTATGTCTCCGTGACTGTGTGTGTGTGTCTGCAGCCTCTCCTCATGTCTCCAGTCATTTGTACTCCTCCTCAGGTTATAGGGGCCTGGCCTCAGCCGAGGAATCATGTTTTTTCAAGGACTAATGACTTTATCAGAATGATAATGAACTGATGACACGTGGAAGCTCCCAGGCTCTGGAGAGAAGCCAGAGAACAACTGGGAACAGAATGGAGGTTGGTGGAACTTGGGGGTTCAAGGACCTTGTCTTTCAGAAAGTCCACTCTGGCTCTGTTCAGATTTTAGAGGGTGAGGGGATGTACAAAGGAAACCCAAAGGGTGTGGAAATATGTTATTAGTATTCCTGGCCTGGTCTACCTGCCTTTTCTAGGAGCCTCCAATCCCTGTGCTGCTGTCTCTCTTGCCCTCTCACCTTGACCATGGTTGTGAGTTGTGAGGGGTAAGGCTGGCTACTCTCTGCTCCCAGTCTCTTCCATCTGGCCCTCACCCAAAGCCAAGTCCTGCCCAGAGATGGAAGGAGGGGACTGCCTCTAGATATAGGATAACAAAGAATTCTGAGAGGGGCAGGGACACATAATCAGGCCTTGAGGCAAAAACTGTAAAGTTATCCCTTGAACATGCAGCCTGTCAAGGCTAATCGGCCTCAATGACCTTTCATAATGGATTTAGGGCCAGGTGACTTGTCATTGGGGAAAGGAAAGTGCAGAAGCTTATAGAATATCCTCGCTGGAGGGACCTGGATTACAGAAAAGAGACTTCTCTCATTGGTCAGACAAGATAAGTGACACCCTTCTCCTAAAGGTTTGAGAGACATTTCATACAGACCTGGCTTACAGTACACAGGGGCTTGCTTCACTGAAAAGCTCCCTACTCCACTGCACCAAGAGACAGCCACTTTTCCCCAAGCTGAAGAGCTCCAGCCCCCTTAGCAAAGCCTGGAACACAGTAAGTGTTCAATAAATACTAGTTGTTGTGAATATTAGGGCTTCCCAAGTGGCGCTAGTGGTAAAGCACCCATGTGCAAATGCAGGAGACGTAAGAGACATGGGTTCGATCCCTGGGTCAGGAAGATCCCCTGGAGGAAGGCATGACAACCAACCCTAGTATCCTTGCCTGGCGAATCCCATGGACAGAGGAACCTGGTGGGCTACAGTCTACAGGGTCACAGAGAGTCAGACCCTGGCCTCCACTGTGGCCTCTCCTTGCCCAGTCCTGGCTTCCTCTCTCTGGGCCCTGCAGGGAGTCCTCCTTCTGTCCCAGTGACCTTTCCCTCAAGTCTGCAAATATATTCTTGGCGAGTCTTGGAAATAAAATTGTGCTCAATATTTGTATAGGGCTTTTCTGCTGCCCAGCCCTTTACAGACATTAGCTAATTAAATGAAGAAGGATGGGACGGAAGAGGGCCTGGCCTCCGCAGTCAGGATTCCAGGCCCTCCTGACCTGGGTGGCTTCAACCTTATTTTTCCTTTACTCTTTTTCTGCAAGATTGGACTCACTCTGAAGAAGAAACTTCTGGGGAGTTGGCCACTGAGACAGAAAGCAAAGTGAGAGGAGGAAGTTTAACAATATGTTGAGGGACTTCCCTGGTCATCCAGTGTCTCAGACTCCTCACCCACAATGCAGGAGACTCAAGTTTGATCCATGGTCAGAGAACTAGATCCTGCACGCCGAAACTAAATATCCCGCATGCCACAATGAAGCTCAAAGATCTTGCATGCTCCAACCAAGACTTGGTGCAGTCAAATAAATAAAATAAAATAAATATTTTTAAAATAATAATAAAATAATATGTTGAGTAGGTAAGAGTCTTCCTGATATCATTCTGTCACATATCCAGTCATATCCAGCAATTGGCTCGGTCTAAAAGTGTAATTATGTGTCTTCCACAAAGGGGTCAATCACCTTCTTGCCCTTTGGAGGAGGATATCAGGACAGACAGACAGTAACTAGAGCCAGAGCAGGTTGTCAAAGGTCCTTCCCAGAGAGCTAGGGGTCCTGTTCCTGGTCTAGGGTCAGTGTTGACCTCTCAGCCTACCTGGGAGTCACAAACTGGACAGTGGTTCCTAGCCTGGAGAAAAGCACATAAACCTCTGCCCCACCCTACTCTTCCTGGCCATGAGGGCTGGAGGGGAGCCATCCTCGGCATCAGCAGAATTTCTCATTGCACTGCCCCCCACCTACTCCCCACTACCCTCAGACCCTGCCTGTGTCAGCAGGGAATCACAGTGTGGAACTGTACTCCAATGGGGAGCAAGTCAATTCCCACCCGGGGAGGAGAGAAAGAAGGAGAGATGGGAGTGGGGAGGTTATCATGGACTAGAACTAGGGGAAAGACCAGAGAAAAACAGAGACCGTTACAGAGACTGAACTAAGGAAGACATAGGCCATGATTCAGACTGAGACTGTGGGAGAGCAAAGAAGGAGACTGCAAAGAGAGAGGGAGGAAGAAACAGCCCCGCAGGTAATAACTGTGTAGAGACTGAGGATTTCTTGGTAGAGCCAGGAACACCCCCAAGTAGAAATGCCCCCAGGAGGCCTGAGAGAGCTGCCATGAATCCTGGAAGAAGAGCCACACACCTCACCCACCAACCGCCCAGAAGGACAGCATCCACAGGTGCCCACCTCAGATGTGTGGGCTCCTCCAAGAGGCAGGCGGTATACATTCTCCTCCCTGATCCCCTCACAGGGACTGCAGCCTGGAGACGCAGGGCCTCCTCCTGTGGTGAGTATCCTCCCCTCCCCAGGCCTGCCCCTGCCCACCGTGATCCCATTCATCTGCCTGGTGCTGATTGGGGAGTCAGCAATTCTGGAGGCCCCGCCAAGTCCAGCAGAGAAGGGCCTGACCTTCTCTCACCGTAATTATCTGTCTCATAAAAAATAGGCATTGAACTTCATAAAACCAATTAAGACTTCAGGGCCAGGGCACAGAAGCAAGCCGGAGTCCAGGCAGCACTGGCAACTGTGTGAGCCAAGCCCAAGGGCAGGGCAGCACGTGACAGCTCCCTCCTCTCAGCCCCAGCCCCAGAGGCTGCTAAGCCCCTGCAGCTGTAACAGAAGAGGCTGAGGTCAGACCCAAAGAAAGACTGGCTGAATGGCTGGCAGGAGCTGTGAGGTTTCTTCCCTTTTGTGACTGGCAGCCTAGCAGAGACTGGTTCCTCCCTCCCATAGCCCTCTGTGGTTTCAGAAAACCTCAAGAGCTTCCCATCAAGTTACCAAGGCAACCACAGCCCAGCAAGATCCACAGTGATGATGAAGAGAGAGAGCGAGCAGAGACTGACAGCAGCCCCCTGACAGGTTGTCACACATTCCAGGGTGAGCAAAGAGGCAGAGGCTTCAGGCCAGAGAAACATCCCCTGCCTCCCTGTCCAGTCTGTTCCGGGCCTTGTTTTCCTGCAGCCCAGTCCCAGGTGGGTGAAAAGACAGGCGAGAACACAGCTTCCCGCACTGTTAGGGGGGATGGTGGGCATCTCCTCCACAGCTTCCCAAAATGGCAGATGTTGTTGCTCCTGGCCCCATGCTCCTGGCCCCAACCTCTGCTTTTAAAATCCACTGGTTGAGTTAACGTCAGGTAAAAATTTTCTTATGTGCGGTTCAATGGCAAATATTTAAATAGTGATTTTGAAAAGAAAAAAAAAAATCCAGTGGGACTCCTCTTCATAACCACCTGCTCTCTCCATACAGGATGCAGAGTTGCTACGGGATCATGAGCACAGGCTGTTTTGGAATTGGGTTTTGTTCTTGCTGTGGTCACTTTCTAATACTCTGTGATCTTGGGCAAGTCACTTCTCTCTCAGTCTCAGTTTCCTTAGCTGAAAATGGGGATAGTATGATAAATTCTCAGGACTTAATTCTGGTTCGATCCCTGGGTTGGGAAGATACCCTGGAGAAGAGAAGGGCTACCCACTCCAGTATTCTTACCTGGAGGATCCTATGGACAGAGGAGGCTGGTGGACTACAGTCCACTGGCTCACGAAGAGTTGGACACAACTGAGCAACTGACACTTTCATTAATATCATACATATAGTGTGCTCGTGCAAGGTCTGGTACAGGGTGACTTTTTGTTTTGTTTTTAAATTTTTGGCAACACCTTGTAGCATGTGGGATCCTGGCTCCCCAAATAAGAATCAAGCCCATGTTCCCTGAATTGGAAGCAGAGTCTCAACCAACCACTGGACCTCCAGGGAAGTCCCACTGGGTCAGTTTTTTAAAAGAAATCTAGCTGTTAAACATTTTATCCTTATTAGTAGCATTTTAATTTTTATTATAACTATGTGCTTCCATTTACTCATCTGTAAAAGAGGAATCATGATTCAATGGGTCAAAGATTGAACAAGATAAAGCATATGAAATGCTTAGAACAGTATCTTCCCCTTAGAAAGTGCGTAATGAATTGGACCTGTTATTATTATGATTTCTACACCTCCCTTGCCACCTCTCCCCCGCCCCAAGCCTTCAGATTAGATACCTGGAAGTTATCCCTGAGCTGGCCCAAACTCCTAGCTCCGTAAGTAGTACTGGCTGTGAAAAGGAGGCTTCTGGAACTGTACTGAACTTCTAACTCACTTCTGGACCAAGAATAATGCACTCCCTCATTTCCATCCCAGGAGCCTAGGGTTCCCTGCGCAGGCTAATGTCCAGCTAGATCAACATCCTGAAGGAAAGGGGTTATGGTCATTTAGAAGGGAAAAAGGTCAGCCACCAAGTTAGGGTAGGGAACACAAGAGAATAAATGAAAGACCACATGGGTGGAGTTACAATGCCTTTTAAAGGTTCCTGCCTTTTGCTGGTCCAGCTGAGGCCTCATTTCCATAAGGAGATTTCAGATATGACAAGCAGTTGCAGACTGCTCCCAAACACTCGCCATCTTCCTCCCAGGAAACACCAACACTCCTCTAGGGCCCAGTCACACTTCTGACCTCTGAGACCCAGGAACTGGCCTGTTTGTGACGCGGTCTTCCTCACACTCAGCCCTTTTCGCACACCTGTACCTCATGATCCAGTCGCACACAAACTGCTCCGGAGGGTGTCCCAGGGTCTCCAGTGGATGCTGCAAGCTTAAAGCCTGGGCTAAGACTACAGATGGAAGAACTTAGGTGAAACCTCAGGAAAATGTCCTAGTTCCAGAAGCTGGGAGACACAGAGAAAAAGGCTACAGGTAAGCTATGGAATTCGCGCCTCTGCAGATATTCATCTGGAGCAGGCCCAGTCCCTAATCTCTATTGCCCTAAACAGCTTGAGAGTTAATCCCTCAGTGGGGGTAGGTGGGGCTGGGGCTCTCTGGGCCCTCAACACTGGAGCCAGGGACTCCTACATTGGGCTTGTCTTCCCATTCCCCTTACCCTCCTCTCCTCCACAGCCTGGAGGACTGCTGCCTTAATGTTTATAGCCACCCTGAGGCCTGTGGGATGAAGTGGTGCCCTGAAGGCCTGGGAATTCCTGCAGAGTCAGACTGTAGAGAAAACTAGTGATTTGGGGTTCTGAAGTCAGACACCAGTTCTGAGGATGACTTGGACTTATATTCCCCTAGAATAAATTCACAGATTTGGCCCTGTGCTTACTTGAGAAGGAAATGGCAACCCACTCCAATATTCTTGACTGGGAAATCCCATGGACAGAGGAACCTGGTAGGCTACAGTCCATGGGGTTGCAAAGAGTTGGACAGAACTTAGCGACTAAACAACAACCACTTCAGCTCTGCTAGTGATACCTGAGATCCGGTCCTCTACCACCAGCCACTGTATACTGGCCTCCCCCCCATTCTTTGTACAGAGACAACTACTGATAAAGGCATTTTACCATCCCTGTGCCCTTAAGTCAATACTCATATGGCCCTGTTACTGGAGAAGAGGAATTTGGCTTTGAGATGACTGGGTGGTGGATGAGGAAATCTGAGGGAGATGAGTGGAAGAAAGCAAGAGTAGGAGGCCTTGAGAAGTCTCCTCTCAGGGGCTTTTCCTCAGGGCAGCTGCTGCCCAGAAAGCCTCAACTACGTCAGCTATGGGTCAGGAATGAGCTCTCAGCTCATTCTCAGAGTGCTGAGATATGCTCAGCACTCCTACTGAGCATATCTCCTACCCCATCCCCATCAGACTCCCAGACAAGTCCAGGATAGTCACAGAGGACTGTGGTTGGTCTGGGAAAAATAGAAAAAGCCTCTCCCGTTTCCCCATCATGATGAAGAATCTAGTGGGCACGGCATGGGTATTAGCAACACAGATTAATCCGGAAGTCATTCTGAAGAAAATATAGCTCCCCAAAGACAGCTAAACCACTAGTAGCTGCTAAGGACTAGTAAGGGGCCAGTAGTTGCACTGTCCCCAAACTGGGACCCATTTGGCCTTGGCCACGGCTCCCAGATAGAGACCTGCCCTCCCAACTAATCTCCCAGAGGCAGAAGTCAGGTTCCTTTCAGCCCAAGAAATCTCAGGGAAAAATCTAGAAAAGCGATTTTTCTCTCAAGTCTCTGTCTCTGCCTGCTAGAAAAAGACAACTTCCAACTCTCAAAGGGTTTGCCCTGTTCACCCTTAGAATGACAGATGGATACACAAAATTTCTTTTTTTTTTTTTTTTACAAAATTTCTATTATGTTCAGAGTCCAGGCTGAAGATGGTCCCTAGAATCCTCTCCTGGGATGACCCAGGAGTGCCCCCTGCTTCCAGGCTTGTCTGAAGCCAATTTGGGGTGGAAGAAGGAAGGCGTGTTAAAGCCCATTCTAGTTACTCCAGCAGAAGGGGCCACGCTTTATGCTGCCGTCTCCACACACTGCCCAAATCAGAGCTGGATCTCCCCTGGAGTCACTAAGGATGGGAACAGCCAGAGAGGAGCTGATCTGGGAGAAGGACAACACACCAGGGCCCTGCAACCTGGCCTCTGGCACATGCCCAGAGCTCAGAGGAGGGCTGTCCACTCTGCAGGGGTCCCTGGCTTCAGAAGAGGAGTCAGGTTCCATGTAGCAAAGTCAGCCACCTTCTCTGTGCCCCAGAGAGAAAAGGCTGTGCCACATTCAGTGAATTGCCTCAGTGAGAGTGCGGTGGGAGATCTACACAGGAGAGACCCCGCTTCTCCCCAGAAACTCCCTCAGATGCCAGTGAGACATGACCAAATTTACCACTGACAATACAGATAAGAACAGCTGTTTCCAAAAAGACCTTTGGCTCCATGTCTGTAAGCTCAGGAGAAACTAGAAGATTCTTCAGGTCTCTTTAGCTCCAACATTCTGTGAGCCTATAGGATTCCACAGCCCAGCCCACCCCACCCCTAGTGGCTGCCTTCTGTCCTGACCACCCACTACTCCCCACTCCTAGTTCTTTCTTTAACCTGATTTAAATCCATCTTGCTGCATCCTAAATAGGGGCAGCTAGGAGGGAGGGTCTTTTTCCATCACTTCCTGTTTTCAAGATCAGAGACAGAGAGGGAAGCCAGGGGTGGGGGGTGCAGTGTGTGTATGTGGGTGGGGGAGACAGGACACAGAGAAACCCAGAGAAGAAGGAGGAGCAAAATAAGGGGTGGAGAGACAACCAGCTAAGACTCAAGTAAATATCTGAGAAAAACCTTCTGACTGGCTGGAGAGGTAGAGAACAAACCTCAGAACTGTCTCCAGTCATTTTCCCTCTAAATGGTTCATAGGTGCACCTGCACTCTCACTGAATGTAGGTGTGAGCGTTCACGCACATGTACGGCCTGCGCTGTGCTTAGCTGCTCAGTCGTGTCTGACTCTTTGCTTCCCCATGGACAGTAGCCCGCCAGGCTCCTCTGTCCATGGGGATTCTCCAGGCAAGAATACTGCAGTTGGTTGCCATACGCTCTTCCAGGGGATCTACCCAATCCAGGTATCAAACCCAGGTCTCCCGAATTGCAGGCAGTTTCATGACTGCTTAGACTGTGGGAAAGGCCTAGCTGGATGTGGGGCTGGAGGGGGAAGCAGTTCTTCCCTGGCAGAGAGTTCTGCCCCTACCTGCATAGTTATGCTCCCTTTCACAGCCCACCTCCCAGCCTCCAAGCCTTCCAGCACTAGGTCTTTGTGATTTCAAAACAGCTCCCTGCCTGAGTGCCACCTCCAGGAAGTGTTGAGCTGGTCAAATGAGGGGATGCAAGGAAGGAGAGCAATCCTCTTCCCTCCAGAGCACGACCTCCATCAACAACCTCCTTTTACCTCCCCTCCCCTCCACCACTTTCATCACTGCCACCAACAGCTGCAGGAACAGTCCTCATCACCCAGACCAGTGGACTGCAAGGAACAGCCCACTTCCCTGAGGTGGGAGGGGATAGGTCTGGGGCAGCAACATTCCCAGCAATGCCAATACCCTCTGCCTCCCTACTCCCATAATTAAAGAAAGAAAAGGAAAAAGAAAAAAGAAGGAAAAGGGAAAGCCCTCCCAGTTAGTCCTTACAGCCACTTTGCAGTCACCCCAGCTCCCTGAAATCCCTGCCCAAGCTGTCCACAATTCTGCCCTCCCAAGAGAGCCTGTATTTCTCAGACCTTTGAAAGTCACTCCAGGATATCTCACCTTGAAAGACAGATCTGCTCTTAGAATGCAGGGAGACAGTGATGAATTCGCCCACACACTAGCAACCTACTTCCATTAACTCCTGTGTCCAAATAATTTCTTTAAATCACCAAAGATGAGGCTGGGGGAGGGGAAGGCAAGTCTGTGACATCAATCTTCAGTGGGGATTCCTCCTCCAAACCTGTCCAGGGCCAGGCAGGAGAAAAACCCAGCACATCCATACTCTGGAGACTTCTGGAGAAAAGCGAAGTTTTTCTCCGGCATCCCACAGTGCCTCCTGTGACCTCAGTTATCTTCAAGTCATCCCACTCCCTTGGATTCTTGGAAAAACAACACAGACATGGGTCTATGCACCCCTTCCTAGGGGCTTTCAGAGCTCTGGCTGTTCCTGGACAGGGTGGTGGTGCTCCTCAGAGCATTCTGACCCCTTAGGCAGACAAGAGAGCACCATGCCCTGTGTGATCAGCATCCGGGGGACCCAGAAGGGCAGGGCACAAGAAGGATAACAGATAAGATAGAAGACAGATAAGCTCTGTACTGCGGTTCCCAGTTTACCCATTTCTTCTCAAATTACCCTATTTAATGCCCTCATTTTACAGTTGAGGAAGTAGAAACTCAGAGGAGTTGACTTGCCCAAAGCTACCAGCTAGAAAAGGGATGCATCTGAGTCCAGCACTGGTCTTCTCCTCTTCAGGGAGATTACGTCCTGGTAGTTTAGGAGACCAGGAAACAGGTAACATTTCAGCTGCTAAGTACGTCCCCCTACCCTTGGCTCTGGAACACAGTATCATTAGCTCAAAACTATAGTTCTAGCCCCTGCCCTGCTTACACTGCTGCCCCTAAGCCAGTCTCCAGCTGGATGTTTGTACACCTTGGGGGTGGGCCAGGTGGGACCCAGAAGGCAGAAGGGACAGAGAAGGGAAATGCTGGCATTTCTCCAGGGTCCAGGAGCGGCAGAGAGAGTGAGAAGTGGGCAGATGGGTCTAAACAGGCCACGTGGGAAGGCTGGGCTACAGGAAAAATGTGGGCACAATGTGGCCTGGCTAAAACATGGCTGTGCCCAATTGGCAACCTGAGAAGTTTTCCCTTCCTCCATTCTCCCCACCTCCCTCCAAATCGCCTGCTTCAGATGTGATTCTTTCCAAATGGGCTCCCCTCCCCCACAAAGGGCATGTGGAGGGAGGCTGTGGACTGATTACTGACATCGTAGGCTCCTTCCAGCAGCAGCAGGCTGGGGAGCTGGCGGCCCAGACCACAACAGGAGCAGCTTGTGATGGTCTGTTTCAGCAGACTGGACAGGATTCCCCATGGCTCAGACCTGAGGCCGAAGGGCCAGGATAGAAAACACAGGAAAGAGGAGGCCCCCAAAGTCTTGGCCAACAGGCCGGCTTATTAGTGGCTTGAAACATATAGCCTTTCCTTGCCTGGGAAAAGTCAACATTATCTAGCTCTGCGATCCTGACTGGCTGCAGAGGCTCAGTGTTGGGATCCCCCTTACAGGTGCTCAACCTGTCCCAGGCCCTGGAGTTCCCAGAAATGAGGGAGGAGCAAGTAGGAATCAGTCACCGGCACTTGTTGGCTCCCTCCATGCCTCTTAATAGTAGAAACTCAACTCTTCTTTCAAGTATCTCATTGAAGGGAGTAGTGGGGAGGAGAATAACTTTCCCTCCCAGGGTCTTGTGGAACTGCCAGTAGTTTGAGTTATCTAGCGAGACCAAATGCATCAAGAGATGTTAAGAGGAGCAAGATACAAATATTGAAATTCTGAGACTGGATTCAAGGCATGACCTCTTCTCTGGGAATATTATCTATTACCCTTAAATGTGTACGTGCATGGCCAATCGCTCAGTTGTTGCATGAGGGCCACTGATACAGCAATATGTTCCCAAAGAAGCTCATTGTCTTCTAATGTAGGGGAGAAGGCTGGAGTAGGAGTGTAGGGGAGAGGTATCTTCTTATTTCAGCTAAAGTGACCAAGGGGCCTAATCTGGCATCTCTACTAAAATGGAGGTGGGAAAACAAGTTACCGTGAATGAGATGGGCCTCCTACACTAACATGAATCATTCTCAGGACACCTTTGAGCCTATCTAGGCCCTGATCTTTGTCTAGATGCTTCTCTCTAGCTGAGGCTGGGAAGCCAATGCAGACACTTGCAACCTCACTCTTCACAGCGCAGCCATTAAGGAACCTGATTAGCAGAGCCCCATGCCGGGCTGCTAATGGGTTGGGAACATTAAGCATAAATGGTTTCCCAGTCATGGGCATGAGTAGAGCCCAGGAAGAAACAAATATTTTAATCTCAAAGAACTAGAAATCTAGGAGGGGTGAGTTTCCTCAGCTTACTCTGCATCTATTGTTCTCCCATCCTCTACCTACAACAGTTTCTGCAACTCTCAGATCCAGGGATTCTCTGCCCTAGGAGGGCTTACCCCACCTCCATGAATGGAGTGGGGGATGGTGGGAATATACCTGCACTCATCCAAACAAATGAGAGTAGAAGAGATTGCCAAAGATTCACAGGTAGCATGATTCTTGGGGCTGCCTTGGCCAATAACCCTGATAATCAGGAAATCCTTGACATCTAACTTATTTTATCTAAATATTTTTTTATTTATTTGGCTGTGCCAGGTCTTAGCTGTGGCATGCAGGATCTTTTATCTTCATTGTGGCATCTCCAGTTGCGGATGCAAACTCTTAGTTGCAGCATGTGGAATCTAGTTCCCTTATCAAGGATAGAATGTTGTCCCCTGCATTGGGAACACAGAGTCTTAGCCACTGGACCACCAGGGCAGTCCCCCTTGACATCTAATTTACATTAGTCTTGGGATAACTCAAGGCCCATTTCCCAGTAGCTGGGGAACTGGGGGAAAGGACTAGTATGGAAGGTCATGGATGGGACACCTTTAGATCCAAATTAGTTGCTTCAGGCCAGCGGTTCTCCCAGTGTGATTGGGACCAGCAGCAGCTGGGACCTTGCTATGAATGAAAATTCTCAGGCCCTAACCCAGACCTACCGAACTGGTAAATTCTGGGTGTGACAACAAGCAATCTTATTTTAACAAACTCTCCAGGTAACTCTAATGCTTGTTTTAAATTCGTGAGCCACTGCTCTTGGCTCTACCTCTCAGACAGAAGGGGAATGTCAAAAGAAGGGAGAATTAGGGAGGGATGCAACAAGCAGCCTCATCCAAAGGAAAAAAGAAAAAAATAGGAACTTTCCCAACGTCGACTTCCAAAGCTAGGCCTCAGAGGAGTCCTCTGATCTTCTCGGACTGCAAATGACAGAGTAGTGTCCAAGTGGCCCCGCAGAGAGGAGTCTGGGGAAAATAATCAACTCTGACCTTTTGCATTTTGCCCAGAACAGGAAAGGACAATGAACAACCCTGTCAGGTCATTTATCTCCTGCTCAGTTTTTCTGAGCAGCCTTTCCCCTGGGCCCCCCTGAGACTCACATCCCTCCTTCTCCAGCTCCCTAGCCCTCTGGCTACCTGCTGCATCTCCTGTTATTTCCCCTCACCCACTGAACAAGAACTAATTCAAACTGTTTCTTAAGCAGACCACCAGTGAGTGAGGCCCTACTCCATAGGGAGGAAGAGAGTGAAGCCCATCATAACCTAAAACTATAATCTATAATGGGGCAGGTTTTCTTTATACCTGTCCCTCTCCCACAGCCCAGGCCACACCAGTTCACAACGCTGTCATAAAAGAAAAGAGTGGTTTTCCTCTTTTCCTGACCTTTTATACTGGACCTGAATGGCCATGCTTGCAAAGAAAAAAAAGACAAAATTTCGGTTCCCAACCAACCTGTAAGTTTCCTGAGGGCCAATACTGATCTATAGCTTATTCTTCTTTTATATCCACCATACTAAATGCCCAACACACTAGCTGCCTAATGAATATTTGATCAATTGAACTGAAGAGAGTGCCCAGAAACAAGAAACTAAATAGTCTGTTTCCAAACTGGAACTACAACAGTGATCAAGAAATGAGTTCTTCCTGAAATGATTAGGAAAGAAACCCCATCCTGTCACCTTTGATGCCAGGCACAGCTATCTTCATTCATTTATTCAACAGGAATAATGTTCATAGCACACCTGCTATATGTGGAATGTAGATCTTAAGGCCTAGTGAGGGGGGGTGGGGGCGGAAACATGCATTTCAGATGGCATTAACTGTCTTGAAAAAAAAAAACCAAGGTAGGTAAGAGGGCTACAGATGGTGGGAACAGGGGTAAAGAAGAGCCATCCTGAGGAGCTAGTGTCTGCGCAGACACCTGAAGGAAGAGGAGCAAGACGTGCAGCTCTGTGAGGGGAGAGCATTCCAGGCAGAGGGAAGAACGATGCAAAAGCCCCGCAGTGGGGGCATTCTGCAAGGAACCCAGCCTGAAGTGAACAATGGGGAGAGGCAGGAGATAAGACAAGAGAGAGAATGGTGCACAAATTACATAAGACCCCGTAGATTATAAGGATCGTAGATTTCATTCCTAGTGAGAGAGGTGATTAGCAAGTTCTGCACAGAGTGAAATGTTCTGATTTTAATGGACTACTCCAGCTTCTGTGTTGAGAACAACCTGTAGGAGGTAGAGCAGAAGCAAGAAAACTGCTCAGGAACTATGACAGAGCTCACTCATTTCCCCCACAAATTCAGTCTCTCCTGTCACATTTTAGCTGGGCACAAGGCTACTCAGAAAAAGAACTACATTTCCCAAGTTCCCTTGCAGTGAAATGTGGCCTTGTGACAAAATACTGGCTGATGGGATGTGAGTAGAGGGATATATGCAACTTTCAGGTCATGTTCTTACAGGAAGGGGTTTGCTATCTACTTCTTCCTTCTCCCCTTTCCATCAGTTGGAATCTCATGAACATGACCGTGGCAGCTGGAGCATCTATCTTAGGCAACAGGATGGAAGTTACATGTTGAAGAACTGACAATATTTTCCAAGGAATTAGATAAGGAGAGATGAAAGAAAGAGAAAATCCAGGAATGACTCCAAAGTTTGGAAACTAATAGAACAGAGTTGCATTTATTGCCATGGAGAAGACTGGGGTACCAGTGAGTCTGAGTGGACTATCAGTGACATTCACATGGAGATGTCAAGTAGCAGCTGAATATGAGTATAATGTTCAGGGGGAGATGCAGGGCCTGAAGGTAGCCATTTGGGACTTACTAACATATAGGTGATTTTAACATCCTGAGATAGATGGGATTATCTAGGGAGGGTGGAGAAAGAACAAAGCTATGATGACAGTCCTAGGGCATCAGAGGTAGGGGAAACGAGGAGACAGCACCGGACACCGAGCAGGCAGGGGGAGAACTGAGAGAGGAGCGTCTGGGAAGCCAAATGAAGAGGATGTCTTAAAATGAAGAGAGCGAATATATGTGTCAAATGTTGCTGCTAGGATGAGTAAGAGGAGGACTAAGGGATCCCACTGAAATGAGAAGCCACCAGTGACACTGACAAGAAGAGAATTTTCAATGGAGCATTGAGAACACAAGAGGATGAGGAGAGAGGAAGTGGAGACAATTCTGAATTCCCAGCAGGTAGAAGTCATTCTAGCAGCCTAAATTCCACCCTTCCTATCACAGTCCCAGGCATTCTGAAGGACAGGAGGGCACCCAGCAACTGAACCTCATCCAGCTCCCCTCACCCACATGTCTGAATGACCCTGCTATCTCGCCTCTCCCAGCTTCCCAGGCATCCCTGCGGCTCCTGCCCTGCCCTGCTGGCTCCCCAGGCGGCTCTCAAGGACTACCTGGGCAGGCTCGGCAGCCAGGCCTGACGCTCCTGGACCATAACTAGTGCTGCCGCTAACGATGTTTGGCCCCTATGGAACAGCAACCTGGGAAATTCTGATACTTCCAATTTTCCCCCTCAGTGCTTTTCCAGATGCAATTTCCCAGCCAGTGTCTGTGCTCCAGCCCTGGGCCCTGGTTGCAATGAAAGCAGTGTCTCAGATGCCATTCCAGAGGGCCTAATCAGTTAGCTGAGGTCATTTCCTGGCCATTGTCACAGCATTATTATATTAACACAGGCGCACCTTTGGAGGAAGCAGAGAGGTTACTGTGAGGAAAGGGTGAGGGTACCAGGCCGGCTTCACACAGCCCGTAAGGAGCACTGCTAGTGGTGTGATGAGAACACTGATAGCTAGAGAGAAAAGCGCCCACCCAGAAGAACTCTGGAATTTCCAGCAGAGATGCAGCTCATCCACCTGCTCTTCCCTGATGATTCTCTCTGGGGCTCCTCTCTCAGTAGCCAGAGCCCTGCACACTGTCCCGTGGCATCTTGAGGCTAGACCTGGTCAAAACTCAAACCCAGCTCTCCTCTGCCCCTGTGGCTTCAAGCATTGGCCTCTTGCCCTGGAAAGTGCTCAGTTTAGAGTCCTGCCCTGACCTCCAAGGTCTGAGGACGAGGTCTAGGGCAGGGGCTAGGGTGGGCCCCGCGCCTCAGGGATTTGGAGGAGAGGTCAGAGGGTTGCCTTGGATTAAGAGCATTGGGACTGACTGGACCTTGGCTTCTGCCACAGGGGATAAAAACGGAAACCAGCACCTACAAAGCACTTGCAAATGGGAGACCAATTTAAAACCTTTTTTTTTTTTAATGTAAAATATACATAAAATTTTACCATTTTAACTATTTTTGAATGTGCAGTTCTGTGGCATTAAGTACATTCACACTGTTGTGCAACCATCACTACCATCACTCACCATAGCACTTTCATCTTACCCAACTCAGACTCTGTAGCCAACAAACACTAACTCCCTCAGCGTAGGGTGTTGCTTATTTATCTCTTATAATCCTTATTGTGAGGTAGGAATTTTCTCCATTTTTTACCAATAAGGATATAAAAATAGGAAACAGTGAGAAGACAAGTGTTGCCCTGCCCAGGGACAGACAGGCAGGAAGAGGGTTTGAATCCCCATCTGCCTAGTTCCAGGACTTACCAGTGACTCAGTGGTAAAGAATCTGCAGGCTAATTCTGGAGATGTGGGTTCGATCCCTGAGTCAGTAAGGTCCCCTGGAGAAGGAAATGACTGAACGCTGGTGCTTTGTAGTTCCTCACTCTGACAAGTCTGGGATGTAGGGCCTTTATGGGAATGGTATCACTAAGAGACATCACTGATGACGAGTCACTTAACACATGATATTGTACACTCAACTGTAACGCAATGGAAGGGCTTCTAGCCAGCATGGTTTGTACTTCCCAAAGCAAAGTCAGCCATTATTAATATCTTTTGACCACCTCACAGGACCCAGCAGGAAAGGGTTCCTCAGACATCCTTCTTTAATTTGGTACCACTCTCCAAACTTGACTGTGTTCACTTCCAGGGTGTTGGGCCTTCACATTGCTCAGGGACTCCCCCTCTGCAGTGTGGAAAAATGAAAGGAGTCAAGGTGTGCAGTCAGATGAACTTGGGTTCACATTCTGACTCTGCTACTCTGTAACCTTGTGAGTCCAACTCATGGGAAAAGAGATTCCCTTAAGTTAACTCAAGCATAGAAGTTTGGGCCTCTCAGGACCTCCAGGGGCAGTCACTGGAGCTGGGAAGGAATTTAAATTCAAGGCTCCTCAGCAACTGGAAGTCATGGCTCTGTCGTGTCAGGCTCCATTGGCCCCTAATGTGATTCAGCTTCACTGGGCAAATATGCTTCTCTTGCAGGCTCTGATTGCTGCTGAAAACTCTTTACTTTACGTTGAGGTTTCCTAACCTAAAGTAAAGGAATAGATAGATAGACAGAGGGAATCAAATTGGCTCAAACCATCTTTTCTCCACGGGGCCATAAATTAGAGGTGACTGGCTAGCCCATGAACTGTCTGACCTTGGGTCAGAATCTCCCTCTGGTTCAATTACCTAAGAGCAGAGGAAGATGGAGGTGGGTAAATGGTAGTTTAAGAAGTTGGAGTGAGAGGTGTCACGTGGTATATAACATTGCCTGCAACCAAGTTTTGAACAGTCACAAAGGGGGATGTGGAGTGGGTAGATAAACAGACCTAATATGTATATTCTAACTATGTTACTTACACAAGTTACTTTACCTCTCTGGCCCTCAGTTTTTTCTCATCTGAACAAATGGGAAAAATGACTACTTCACAGGATTGTTGTAAAGACTAAATGAAAGGGGGCTTCCCTGGTGGCTCAGTGGTAAAGAATTTGCCTGCCAATGCAGGAGGCATGGGATTGATTCCTGGTCCAGAAATATCCCACAAGCCTTGGTGCAACTAGGCCCGGGTGCCACAACTACTAAGCCTGTGCTCTAGAGCCCGGGAGCTGCAACTACTGAAGCCTGAGCACCCTAGAGCCTGTGGTCCTCAAAAAGAGAAGCCATCATGATGAGAAGCCTGCATATTGCAACTAGAGAATAGCCCCCTCTCGCTGCAACTAGAGAAAAGCCTGTGCAGCAATGAAGGCCCAGCACAGCCAAAATAAATAAATAAATGAATTTTAAAAAAAAAAGACTAATTGAAAAAAAAAAAAGACGAATTGAGAGAACAACAGTCTGATAGTTGCTTACTAACAGAGTAGGTGCTTAATAGACATTGTTTCCCTTCCCTCCTGTAGGAAGGCCCACTTCCAGTACTATATTGAGCTCAGCTAAAATGAAAACAAAAAAACCAAGATGGGGTTCTGTCCTCCATAGTAGATTGAAGTCTCCCTGGACAAACATGACTCATCCTCTTTTTGTTTCCCTCTTGGTACCTCCACTTGATATATTGATATATTTTATTCCCTTTTGCTGAAATGAGCCTCCTAGCCAAGCACCTAGTGGGAGAGAGAGTTGCGTCCTCCTTTATATTCCTGAAGGGCCAGAATTGCTAGCTAACCCTCTCCAAGAGCCACTGGCAGCATGAGTGATAGGGAGCAAAGAGGGCTTCTATGTCAAAAGGAAGATTAATGTGCCCCCACACTTAGAAGGATGCTTTGATGGAAAGCCTCACACGAGGCAGCATTTTTTTTTTTTTTTTCAAAATGGTATATATAAGACAATAAAAATAAAAATAGGTCTTCCCCCAACTCAGGGGCCTGGGGCAGATGACTTATTTTTCAGTGGTTAATCTATGCTCACAGGAATTATCCTAGGTCTCATTCCATCACTGACTTAGTAAATATTTATAAAATATCTGCTCTCCTGAAACTTACAGTCTCATCAAGGAAGGAATTTACAATCTAACCAAACAATCCCACTCATGAATATTTAAGTACAAATCATGATGAGCATTATGAAAGAAAGAACATGTTTAAGGAGAGCATATAATGAAGAACTTGACATAGATTAGGCAGTCAGATCAAGTTAAAAATTTTGATCTTCATCCTGAGAGCAACGGGAGGTCATTAAAGGGTTTAAGCAGAGTTTTGGCAGGATCAAATATAGGTTTTGAAAAAATCGCTCAGCTATAATGAAGAGAATGGACTGAAGGGTGACTGTTATGGTAATTCCAAGCAAGAGATAATAGTGCCTCTAACTTCTGTAGTGGTGGTGGTGGTAGTGATAGAGAGGAGTTGTGGACTAAAAAGATATTTAGGAGGTAAAATTACAGGACTTGGTGATTGATTGGATATGGAGGAGGAAAGTGTGGAGAGAGTGTGAGAACAAGGATTCCAGCTTGGATAACACGATGGATGAAAACAAGGGAGGAAAAGCCCACAAGCTAAGTCTGAGGCCGCCCTTCAGCAGCCTTCAAGACATCCAAGTGCCAATGTTAAGTTGACAGCTAGATACATGGGTCTCCAGCTTCAGGCAGGAGTCAGGGCTAGGGATAACAAATGTGTGGGTCATTTGTTCAAAAGTAGTTCAAAGGCAGTAGATGAGTTTGCCTAAGGAGAGAGCAGAGAGTGAGAAGAAAAGAGACTTTGAGTCAAACCCTGAGAAATTTGGCCACATCATTTAGGGTAGTAGTTTTCCTCCACTGGGAGGTTCCCAAGACTCTAAACGTCCATAAGGTCAAAACTATTTTGATAACAAAATCAAGACATTCATTTTTCACCGTGTTGACATTTGCACTGATGGTGCAAATGCAATAGTGGGTAAAATAGCTTATACCTTGCAGTGGCACTAAACTGTACAAGCAGTTCTTGTATTCTTCATTGCAGTAAAAAAAAAAAAATTCACTTTAACTTAGGACTGAACTTGATACTGTAAACACTATTAATTTTTACTAAATCTCAACCTTTGAGTATATCTTTTTAATATTCTGTCTGAGGAAATAGGAAGCACACATAAAGCACTTCTGCTGTATCTCAAGTATAATGGTTGTCTCTAGGAAAAGCATTTTTGCAATTTTTTGAGTTTCAAGCTGAATTACCCTCTTTTTTCATGGAACATCATTTTTACTTGTTAGAATGACGAGAAGACAAGCTAAGATTACTCAGATTTGAGTGTTTGGCAGATAGTTTCCCAAAAATGAACAAAGTTAGCCTGTCACTTCAAGGAAAACAACTGACAGCTTTTGCTGCCAATGATAAAATTCAAGCTTTCAAGTGAAAATTAGAATTTTGAGACATTTGTATCTGCCACCATGAACTTGATGGCTACCCAATGCTTAAAGACTTCCCTGATGAGACTGATGGTGATCCAATGAATGTGATTTTTAAAATATTGTAAATGAAATGTATCAACATTTGGAAGATCTATACAATTCAAAGGATCTATATTTTCCAAATGACCAATGCATGACATTACAAAATTTATTCAAAGTGCAGGTTAAACCAATGGATTTTAATGTAATGGAGTAGAAAATGATAGTTTCAGATTCCACATTGCAAGTGATCTTTAGGAAATTACCATGTGTAGAGTTTTGGTGTAATATCAAAGAAAAATATCCACAATTATTTGAAACCTAAAATACTCCTACCTATTCCAACTCTCTGAGGCCAGATTTTCTTCATATACTTCAACCAACACAAAATATTGACATTGATTTGAATTCAGAAGCAGAATTGAGAATCCAGGTGTCTCCTAATGTTAACCAAAATATAATATTTAAGTTAACATATAATGGTTTATTATTGTTATCTTAACATGGGTTAATAAATATTGTTTTAATTTCTCAGTTTTAATTTTTGGTACAGTAAATACTGATAGGTATAACCCACAAACAAAAGCTCTGGGAGGCCTTCAATAATTTTTAAGAGGGCAAAGAAATCCTGAGAGCAAAAAAATTTGAGAACTGCTGATTTATAAACTGAAATCCCTTCATTTTAAGAGATCATTCTATCCATCTCCATCAATAAACAGCTGAGAATAAGGATATCTCTCCCAGTTTGCAAATATCTCTAAGGAAGAAGAAATATTACAACTCACAAACACTCACAAAGTTTTGGAGCTGTAAAGATGGACCCCAGAAGCTTCCAAAAGGGTCTAGGGAAAGCCCCCTAGAGGGAAAGACCTCACCCTGTCCTTCTCTCTTTCCATAAAAGGTAATGACTCCAATAAGTCAGTTAACCCCAGTTCTTACTCCATCAGGGCCATCACCTCTTCTCATCAGCACATCCTACTGTTGATTTTTCAATCTGCTGCTGGTTGAGGCAGTGCTAGAGGAAGGGAACATGAAGGGGCAGATGGGGTCAGCCGTATTTCTGAAATGCCAGCACATTCAATTTGTCTGGTTATTTTGCGTGAATTTCCTCTTGAGTTCAGAGGCTCCTAACTCAGCAGAATTAAAATGGAATGAAGTAATTAGAGCAGCAGGCTGTGAGGATGTTCTGGGCCTGGCATGAAAATGTGGGGCAGGGGGAAAGGAAGAAGAGAAGAGAGACTTAAAGAGAAGTGTAGACAAGAGACCCACTCCAAGGGCCAACTCCTTAGGAAAGCCTCCCCTCACCTCCCTAATCCCTTGGTCAGCAGCTCTCTCCTCAGCTCTGCTTCCTAAGAATCTATCCTGGCCCGGCCCCTCACAATCAGACCCCACCCTCCATTTCTAGTCCCCTTTTCAGAAACTCCCACCAAATAAACCTTTCCTCTGCTCCTACTAAACTTATCTTGCTCCTCCTATATCACAGTTCTCTGTGCCTTTGTACATGCAATTATTACACTCTATTGAAATAATTGCTCATATGTCTGAATCTTCAATAAGACCAGCGGCTCCCTAACCTCTGGATTCTATGCATGCATTACATCCTACTCACTAAGCAAACTGCCAACTCACAACAAGACTTTCTCCATTTGGTCCCCAAACTGATTCCTAAATTAGTTTAAACCCATAAGCCCTAAGCTATAAACAGGATGATGCAGTCTTGTTATAGTGCAGTAGTCTGAGTTTAGGTGCTAATGTTTTGCTGATCACAGGAGTGTAACTGGCTAAGTGATATGATTAAAAGGATTGGTGGGTGGGTTATTTGTGCCTTGGCCATGGAACACCTGAATGTCTGGTTAATTTTGATAAAAGCTGGTGACCACATTCCATTACCCCATAAAAGATAGAGCCCAGAGGCTTCTCACTGTGGAGCAGACTGTTCCTGTTTCACCAGCTTTTCCTGTTACACTTGCTGAATCTCTCTGTAGAGTTGCTATCCTTCCTTCTCCTTCTCACCACCCCCTCACTTTGGCTAGAGGAGATGAACCTAGAACCTCCTGGGCCCGTGGGCTTGTGGGACATCAGCCACCCCCTCTGTGCTGTCAGGAGGAGCAGCTGCTCTCTAGAGAGGACATTTACAAACTGACTCTCTTGGGACCAGAATCTCTCCCCTTCCCTTATTTCCGAGTCTAGCGAGGGTGGGAAATAGCAAGAGAGCCTGCTTTTGTCTCAGTCATGACTAGTAAATCCATGTTCCCTGCATAGGTCCACTTCTTTGGGTAAAAAAGGCCTTTTATTAGACCCACTGCTGGAATGAGAAAATTAACCTTTAACCAGTAGATTTCCCTCACACACACACAATTTTTGAGATATGGCTGATTTTCTGCCAAATAAGTAAAGTTAAAGGAGAAAACTACTATCTACTATTAATATCATCTTTTCAGGAAAGCATGTAAATACAAATATAACCTCACATTAAAGAGGAGAGGTTTTATATTGAATATATTTAGCTTTATTTAAAGACTCATTACATTGTCCTTGTTTTTTCTCATTGCACCATGGCAGTGAAATGGACCCGTAAATACCAGGAAATAACTAAACCAGACTATAAGCTTCTTTGAGCAGACAGTGGTTTTTACTCATTTGTATTTTCCTAGGACCTAAAAGAACCTGCTTTATGATAAATGCTCGTCACATTTTTGTGGAAGAAAAGAGGGAAAAAAGAGAGTAAGGAAAGAATTCGGACAGGAAATAGATATCAAGTCCTAAGAAAGTGGGACCCTGGAACAAACTGTCTCTACCCCAACTCTGCTCTGTGACCTCCTCATAAAGAAAAGAGCTGCTTAACCTATTCCCTTGTTTAACAGCATTCAGTAGTTCCCCACTTCCCACGTGATAAAGTTCAAACTTCTTAGCGGAGTACACCAGTCCCTTCACAATTGGTCTCCAACTCCCTTTCTAGTCATTTTTTCAGATACTCTCGCAGGACGTCCCTTACCTCTTACTCACGCTAAACTCACCATTCTCTGCATTCACCACAGTCCTTTGTAATTCCTGTTCTCGCTGTCTAGAATCCACTTCTTCCCTCCATTCAGATTGGCCAACTCTCAACTCGTCCTTTAACAAGAGCAGTTCTTTCCTTCTCTCTCTCATGTTGGCTGTTCCCTCCTCTGAGATCACATGTTACCTGTACAATAACAATTACCAACCTGGACTCTTGCTATTTCTATGCTTGTCTCCCCAACAAGACTGTGCCTCTCAGAGGAGAGGAACCATAATTTTTTCCATTCTTAACATTTCCAGTATCTGGCACTGTTTGCAAGTAAATAAGTGAATGGGGGGAAAAACAACAACAATAAACCAATCAGTTAATTTCCCTTTCTTGCTGGGCAGTCTAGAGTTAGTGTGCCAACTGTGGATTAGGGTCACAAATTCAGGTTCCTTCTCCCAGAAGGTATGAAAGCCATCTGAAGTACCTGATTAAAACCCAGTGCACACTTCTTTACCTTTAGTGCCTGAGGCACTGCTGAGGCTGAGCAAGGAAAATTCAGGCATCATTTTCAATACAAAGTCACTTACACAAACCCATTCAACTCTACCTTGAAGTTACTAATGCCAACAACACCAACAGGGTCCTTGGTACTCAGGAAAGGAAAAGAGAGTCTGGGCTGAGGGCCTCAAATTTAGGTTTTGTTGAAACTGAAGTCATATCTAAATAGTAAGTATAGTCTGGGTGTGTTGATCACTCACACACATTCACCAAGTATAAAATGTAGGAAAACAGAATGTCTCACCCATGAAACTGTCATTTTCTATGGTCTTTCTCTACTTGTTCCTCATTATCATTACAATTTTAATGAGTCACGTCACCCCTCTCATTCTATATCAACTTGTTCCATGGATTGGAAGTTCTTTTTATGTCTAGGCCCTTAGACATAGAAACAAAAACAAGAGTAGGACATGCTTCTTGACTCATATCTTTAATGTTACTTGGACATGGTTAAGACTCTTCTTAAAAAAAAAAAGACTCTTCTGATACAGGCTCTACATACAGACTGTGACATATTAGATTAGCTCATTTAAGCAATTTCCAAACTCTGGGAAATCAGGGATCCCTGAGCCTGTCCAAGTCTAGACACATAGGACCAGAGAATTTTAACCTCTGCCAGAGGCCTACAGCAATCTGGAGCCAGCAGTAAGCCAGCTTCTCATCATCCCAGGGCATGAGGAAAGTTGGGAAGACCAAGAAACAAGGTTAGAGATGATCAAGTAGGAGATGGAGAGCAAGGATATTCAGAGGAAAATGACTGAAGGGAACAAGAACGGGCCAGAAAACAGAGGAAAAGAAAAGAGGAGGGAAAGTGTAGAGGAAAGGGATCAAACAGGCTTCCCAGGTGGCGCTGGTGGTAAAGAGTATGCCTGGCAATGTAGAAGACATAAGTGTCTAGGGTTCAATCTCTGGGTCTGGAAGATCCTCTGGAGGAGGAAATGGTAACCTGCTCCAGTACTCTTGCCTGGGAAATCTCATGGACAGAGGAACCTGGTGGGTTACAGTTCATGGGGTTGCAAAGAGTCGGACACTACTGAGAGCACGCACAAAGGATCACACACGTGAAAGCGATGAAGGAAATGGCTGAAGGAGAAGATGCCAATCTCATTAGAAGACATTAATTTCCTCCAAAGTAGGAGCAGTCTCATACTTCTTTACATATATTTATTTACTTATCTATTTGGCTGTGGCGGGTCTTCGTTGTGGCATGAAAGATCTTTAGCCACAGCGTTTTTTTTTTTAATGTATCCCTCATATAACCTCATAAGTACTCAAGAAGTGCTTATTGACTCCTGCACAGGGATCAAACCCAGGTCTCCCACACTGCAGGCAGATTCTTTACCAGCTGAGCCATGAGGAAGCCCAAGAATACTGCAGTGGGTAGACTATCCCTTCTCCAGCAGATCTTCCTGACCCAGGAATCGAATCAGGGTCTTCTGCATTGCAGGTGGATTCTTTACCAACTGAGCTATCAGGGAAGCTGATGGATAAGGCTTTCAAAAGGAGAATTCAAGTGTCTGGTATTGTCCCATCAGACAAGTCCCTCAGAATCCTGGGACTGGGATTCTGGTATTCATAGCACCCCTCAATCTCTCTTTCCATCCCAGGTTCTCCATCCTGTTAGAGGTAGGATTTCAGACTATGTAGTCTTTCATTTATTCATGAGTCAGCAAAATCTACCCCAGGGGCAAAACTGCTCCCTGTGCTGGGCCTGTACACCCCAAAGGGGGCCTCAGACCTTGGTTAACCCATCAAGTTGTGATACTTGCCCACTTCTCCCAACTTTTTTTTAATATTTATTTTATTTACTTATTTATTTGGCTGTGCTGGGTCTTAGTTGCAGCATGCAGGATCTTTAGTTGCCACATGTGAACTCTTAGTTGCAGCAGGTGAGACCTAGTTTCCTGACCAGGGATTGAACCCAGGTCCCCTGCATTGGGAACCTGAAGTCTTAGCCACTGGACCACCAGGGAAGTCTCCTAACTTTTATTAAATAACTCCCCTTGGCTGGACACTGAGGAGAGTCAAATGAAGAATTCTGAATCTAGATGCCTGGTCTTAGGTGTACACTCTGCCTGTCTCCCTTTGCAGGGAGTGAGTCCTCAAAGTTCTCACAGAGAACTTCTCATGAATTTTAGCACAGGGGCTGCTTTCTCAGGCGATGTCCCTGAGCCAGCCTCTCTCCAGCCCCTTCAAGTACCTAGTGACTGAACTGCTTCTCTCCCCTGCCCTCTGACCCGGCTTCTTGTGAGGACAGGCCTAAAGCAGGCTTGTTCCAAGTATTCTGTGCTCTGCTAGACTTCCCAGTGGCTTCGTGCAGGTGTTTCCAAGTCTTTGCTTTCTAGATATTCCAACAAATCTATCCCTAGAGTCATCTTGCTAGAGACCCCAGCAACGTATAACCTACTCTTTTATAAGTTCTTATTTGACCTCCCTTCAATTTTGCAGTTAAATCCAATGCTAATGGTAGAATAGCTCATGTAAAAAAAGTCCTTCAGAGACTAAGCAACTAGTCCCCAACTTCCAGTCCTCTTTGTTCATAATCAGAATATTCTAGAGCCCCGATGGAACCTGTTTGAGCACCACCATTTATCTCTAGAAAAGCACTGAATACAGCAAGAGGCTAAGGACATGCTGACATCTTCTCGTCAGCAGGCCAGAAATGATGGTTTCAATTTCCTTTCTCATTTCATTTATTCCCAGGCTGCTCCCTCCCCACCTTCATAAGCCAGTTCTTATTTCAAAAAGTGAAAGTAATAAAGCTGTTCTCCATTATTCATTGGGTTGCATGCTTCCCCTCGGGCACACATACCCCTTACACCCTCCCCTCCAACTCTTCTTATCACCTTCCTTTTCCCCTCTCTACCTCCTCTCCCTGGGCGCTTCCCAGGTGTGCTAGTGGTAAAGAACCCATATGTGCTAGTGGTAAAAAACAATGCAGGAGACATAAGAGGCGCAGGTTTGATCCCTGCGTTGGGAAGATCCCCTAGAGAAGGGCATGGCAACCCAGTCTAGTATTCTTGCCTGACGAATCCCATGGACAGAGGAGCCTGGCGGGCTACAGTCCATGAGGTTGCAAAGAGACAGACATGACTGGAGTGACTTGGTACACATGCACACTTCTCTCCTTTACCCCTTCCAAACTGAAGGGCAGTTCAGAGCCTATGCCCTTCCTCAAAGTCCTACACTATTTCTAGAACCTTCTGAGCTAATTCTCAGCTGGGTTGATGATCACAGAACTAAATACATACTTTACGATCTGCTTTGCATTCACTCATTTCCTCACACCAATGTCTCAGGCTATATACATCTTTCAGAGATAACCCTACAAAAACCTGCGGTTCCAGAGAGAACTGAAAAATCCCAGTGGGATTCATGGGCCATATTCCAGCTGGGTTTACCATCTCCCATCCCAACAACAGGAATTATCATCCCTGAGTGGGGCTCACACCAAATAGCAAGGCACTGGCCTTGCAGCCTGGGTCTGGACCAAGAGCCAAGAATTCTGTGGAGACAGCCCCTTTGTAGGTACCTGCATCATCATTCTTCTGGCTGGCATGGTTTGCCATCCTTGGTCAGTAAATACAAAGAGATACAATACAGCATGTTGGGTAAGGGATGGGGTGTGGAATAAAAACTTGAATTTAAGTTCTGTCCTGATACTACATAAGTGAACTTGGTTACGCTACTTAACTTCTCTATGCCTTTGCTGTAAAGTAATAGTACCTCCCTGGTTGGAAGGATCAAATGAGAATATAGAAGTAAAGCAGTTAATACAATCCTTGGTACACAAGGAGCACTCAATAAAACTTAAAAGTATTACGATCATATATGAATGGACATCCATAGTTCAGATAAACTGTTCACTCATTACAGGCTTTTAAATAAATAAATACAGCCTTATTTTTAAGTATTGCCTCTAGGAGTTGTTTTAATGAATTGCTAGAGCAGAGTGATTTATTAAGTACCATATTGTTGAAATGCAAATAGATACTTCAAAGAGGTGAAAAGTAACTTGTTTTCTTGAGTGGGATAACATTTCCCCTGGGATCCTGTTTACAAATTCAAATATTTTGTAAGCAAATAGAACTAAGATGAACTCTAGCTCTTATTTAGGTGAAAAGATTAGGAGAGTACTACATTTCTGAGATTTGAGTAAAAGAGGTTTTTACCTTATAGAAATGGAACCATTGCACAAATGAAATGCTCTAATTACAAAAGCAGGAGGAAAAATGTCAATCCTGAGATTTTTCCTTTTATGCATATTTATTATAATGTTGCAAAAATTGGGTAATGGCCAACCTATTACACAAATACAGTCAATTTTTAATTATTCATATGTGGGTTAACCAAGGCAGATACCTAACCAATACTGTTTGCTTTTTTCTGTTCTATCTGCCCTTTATTTTTATTGTCCCTCCCCCACAAACACACACACGGATACACACATTTGCACACATACACACTCTTTCACACACACACACACACACATCCCACTTTGCCTAAAGCAAGTTGGGCCCAGAAATACCTATTCTGTTGGTTACAAAAGATGTCGGTCCCCAAGACAAGAATCTGTTCCTTTTCTCCCTCACCGGAGGTTTCCCTTTCCCAAATATCTGGTGGGAAGAAATGGGAAAGAATGAGGAAGGAAGGAAAGGAAATCATGGTATAAACTCCCCAGCCCAGCAGTGCAGGCTGTGAGAAACAGAAGGCTCCTGCTCCCTGTGTGCTGGCATCTCTCTTGCCATTTTACTGAAACTTTGGGGTGTTTTTCTCTCTGCAGCACCCACGCTCCCTCCCTTTCTGCCAAAGCTTCTTGTTGTGACAGAACGAGAGGTTGGTGGGTTGGTGGGGAGGGGAAATGCAGCTAGGTAGCCTGAGGGCAGAGTTACAGCTCCCCCTCCAGGAACAGGGTGGGTGGGTGGGAGATTAAGCTACAGACAAATCCTAGAGGCCCCTCTAGTGCTGAACCTCACACATACCCATAGCATCTGTACACACAGAACTGTGTACCATCTCCCAAACTCACCCATACACACACCCACATGCAGGACTGGAAATTTGCTGGGCACAGCCATGCCTCAGGAACACTCAGGCAAGACATTCCTCGTCACAGTGGCACAGATCTGCCCAAAGCAACCCATGCCCCAGGTCCCCTCCTTTGATGGGCTGGAGGATGTTGCTGGACGCCGGGGCACGTTTGTGCTGTAAAAGAATGGCGTGTCTTGAAGAGCCTCACTCAGCACTTCAAACACAGGGACCACCAGTGGCAGGAGAAGCAGGCTGCTCAGAAAGTGACAAAAAGTGGAGTGGGAGTCACTCAGTCGAAGCTGACTCTTTGCAACCCCATGGACTACAGTCCATGGAATTCTCCAGCTCCGAATACTGGAGCAGGTAGCCTTTCCCTTCTCCAGGGGATCTTCCCAACCCAGGGATCGAACCCAGGTTTCCTGCATTGCAGGCAAATTCTTTACCAGCTGAGCCACCAGGGAAGCCAAGAATACTGGAGTGGGTTGCCTATCCCTTCTCCAGGGGATCTTCCTGACCCAGGAATCAAACCGGGTCTCCTGCATTGCAGGTGGCTTCTTTACCAGCCAAGCTACCATGCTCAACCCTCTCCTTAGTAGTCTCCACTCAGAACACCCAAGGGCTCCAGCAGCACACCCCAGAAGACACACACCAAGTCCTGATTAGGCGGCAGAGGAAGTAAGGGCCGCCACCAGCCACAGTCTGTGGCCTCCTCGTTCCCCTCAGCCTTAGCTGATGTCCCAGGCTTGTCTAAGGGAAAGGCCTTTCTACATGAGGGAAGAAGAAAGGATTTGAGGAGCTCTCAAAGCTCTCTCAAAGCTCCAAGAGAAACAGCCAATGAAAACCAGCTGATAAATCTGCACACCAGGCTGAAATACAGAGGTCCCAAAGTTGCCAGGCTAGACCCTGAACAGGAACGTCAAAAGGCCATCCTCTACTGTGTGAAATGAGGCTTCACGATCTCAGCTGCCAAGTGGCCAGTGTAAAACGGACTTAATTCTTCTCCTTCCAAGCCACTGCTAGGCAAGTACACTGACTTTTCATCTTCCAAAGTCCTTCTCTTTATTAGACATCTCCATTATTCTTTGTATTTTATGCACATTAATTTAGATAACTCCACAAAGTGCTATCTTAGGGAAAGCTGAGAAAGCTTGAGGTTCAGAGATTTCACACAACTGGATCAAAATTACATGGTTTGCCCTTTCCACTGCTTCTCAAGGTCACTCCACTGTGAATCCTCCTGTCTGCCTCTGATTGAGTGTGAGACTGGTGGTAAAGACAGTGCTGCAGAGGTAGAAGAGGAAGAATCTACATGTTGACCTTCTTCCAAGGGAGACAAAAAGTAGTGCAACCTGGGTCTCCTGACCTCTGCCTGACCTTCAGCACTGGGGATGAGGCCAGCTCCCTTGAAGCAGAGTCCTTCCCTGGGTGGGCTGTGTCCAGTACATGGGTGGTTAATCTAGAACTCTGTTTCTCCTTCAGGACCACAATTTTCTTGGCCAGTGTGCTACATGGCTGCAAAAAGCCCAGCCCCGGACATGCAGAGAATATGTTGGTTCAGAAACACTTAAAAATTAATCAGCACATGGAGATGCAGGCTGTTTGCTCAGGGCAATGTGCCACTTATGTTGTAATGTGCCAAACTCCCTCCTTCCATTTCCCCCAGCTCCTCCCCCTCCCCAGGTCCTGGCTGTTACCCTTGTCATTCTGGCAGTGAGAGTCTGTTCCCTTACTCCCTCAGGGGTGACTGTTTGCAAAGCTCAAACTGCCACCTGAGCAGCTTCCCCAGGTGTGTGTGTATGTGGTGTTCTTCCTTCTCCTCAAACTGAGAAGTAGTGAATCCACTGGTTTCTCTACCTTCTGGAATGTGTCCTAGGAGGAGAGGTACTCAGTTTTGCATTTGCTTTCAGGAAACCTGCCCAAGTAGCTACTCCTTGAGGCAAGAACTACAGGTCAGGCTTTCTTGAGGATGACCAAAAGAGAGATTATTCCTCCCAGAGGGGCTACCACCAAAAGTTTATCCCATTTTATCTCCTTTCAAATAGGGCTGCTCTTTCTTATAGCCCAGAGAAACATAATTCATTCAAATAGTCATTCAACAAGTGTTTATCGAGCATCTACTGTGAGCCAGAAACTGTCCCAGGTGCAGGAATACAGCAATAATAAGACAGAAAAGGACTGTGCTTTCATGGAGCTTGCATTCTAGTGGGAGAAGGTGGATAAGAAATGAGTAAAATAAGAATCAGTGCCAGGATGAATGTGCGATAAGGTAATATAATAGCACAGAGATAGGATCAGCCGACTATGGCCCACTGCCAGTTTTGTAAATAAAATTTATAAAGTAAATAAAGAACACTCAGCAAGGAGCTACTTTATTCTTTTATTTTTATTCATATTTTAAAATATTTTTGAATAGATAATATATTCAGTGAGTCTAAATTTAAAAAAAATTAAAAAAGGATATGCAGAGAAGTCTCTCTAACAGCCCTGTATCCCAGCTATCCAGTTTCCCTCCATATAAGCAGCAAATTTTAATATTTTATGCATCCCTCCAGAGAAATTTATTCACATAAAAAGCAAATACATGTGTGGAATCTATAACCACCCCCCACCCCTAGGGAAGTTATTTTAAATTGGGAGATCAGGAAACTTGTAATTTAGGCTAAGACCCAAATGATATGAAGGTGCCAGCCAGGCAAAGGTCTCTGGGTAGCAGCTTTCAGGCTGTGTGTGGGAACAGATAGTACAAAAGCCTCAAAGCTAGAGATGGCAGTTCCAGAGGAAATGAGGCTCATGTGTTTTGGGGCATACTGGGCAGTGATTTGAGGTAAATTACAGAGAAGTTAGGAAGCAGGAAGAGTCTTCTCTTAAAGGCTCAACAGGATCCACAGATTCCAAACTCCTTCGTCTCCATACTGGAGTGAGAAGGAAGTAATTCCTGATACCTAATTCTAGTGTTTTTTCCTATCTTCTTGGTCTTAAAGGGGGACCACTCTGTCTTTTAATAATAGACTCCATCAGTATGTATATGCTGTATATATTTGTATGAACATGGAGGAAAGTATGGAGCAAAACAAGAGTATGGAGGGGAGAGGAGGGTTAACAATTAGCATTTCTACAGATTCTTAGCCTAGGAGCTTGATAAAGACTTTGTAAAGATGATGATTACCAACCTGAATCGAGCAGATGGGTCTTTGCCTGGTCGCAAAGACAGAGAGCAATAACTAACTCTCCACCCAGGACTTTGCTTCATAAAATGTAGAGAATTTTCAATTTATGCAATAACTATGTGGGCATTACTTCATGGCAAATAGAAGGGGGAAAACATGGAAGCAGTGACATATTTTATTTTCTTGGGCTCCAAAATCACTGTGGACAGTGACTGCAGCTGTGAAATTAAAAGACACTTACTCCTTGGAAGCAAAGCTATGACAAACCTAGATAGCGTATTAAAAAGCAGAGACATCAGTTTGCCAACAAAGAGGTCTGTATAGTCAAAGCTATGGTTATTCCAGTAGTCATGTATGGATGTGAGAATTGGACCATAAGAAGGCTGAATACCAAAGAATTGATGCTTTCAAAGTGTGGTGCTGGAGAAGACTCTTGCGAGCCCCGTAGACTGCAAGGAGACCAAACCAGTCAATCCTAAAGGAAATCAATTCTGAATACTCATTGGAAATACTGAAGCTGAAGCTCCAATACTTGGGCTACCTGATGAGAAGATCCAGCTCATTGGAAAAGACCCTGATGCTGGGAAAGATTGAAGGCAAAAGGGGAAGGGGACAACAGAGGATGAGACTGTTAGGCACCATCACCGACTCAATGGACATGAATTTTAGCAAACTCTGGGAGACAGTGGAGGACAGAGGAGCACAGTGTGCTGTAGTCCAGCAAAGAGTTGGACATGACTTAGAGACTGAACAATATGGGCAGAAATTTTCAATCTCCAGTTTTTGAGGGTACTGGCTATGTGTTCTGTATTTTGGGGAAGGTAAGTGAAGTAGAGTACCTAGTCCCTAGGTAGGGTAGGGTAGTCCCTACCCTGAAGGAATCCAGCTGGGGAAAGACAACTTGAACTTAAGAAATAATGGTGGGTTAACCTAGATGGTGAAAACTAATTTAGGGAAGCTAGGAACTAATGTGAGCAAGAGCTGTCAAAGAAGCTCTCAAGAGAAAGTGTATTCTAAGCTGAGTCTTAAAGGACAAGGAGGATCTGAATAAAAATAATGGTTTATTGATTAAAAGGAGATAATGTGAATGTAGAGAACAGCAATTGGCACTGTAACCACTCAATAACTGGCAGCAGCAGTTGCTTCTTATTATTCCTATTATTGTTACAGTTGACAAAACACTTTTCCATAAACTATTTCATTTCATATTATACTAACCTTGTGATTGGACAGAGCCACTGTTACTGTTTCCATTTTACAGAGGAAGAAACTGAAGCTCAGGATGAGTATGCACACTGTCCAAGTCATAGACCAGAAACTGAAACTCAGGTGCTTTGAATCCACACAGCATAGGCTTTCCCTCTATGTGGGGAGAACAGCAGGCAATTCAAGCAGGCAGAACAGCAGGAACCAGAGAAAGACACAGGGAGCCTTAGTAAACCAAATTATGAATCACATGTCAGTTGCACCAGAAGCGAACTAAGCAGCTAAGCGCCTGCCTCTTTTTCTCTCACTCTATTTTCAAAAGAGCCTACGTGCTCTGCCTTTTCCCTTAGATAGGCTCCATATTCCCAGATCCAAGCCCTAGCTCAGGAAAAGGAGAAACTTAGAGATGGACAACCTCAGAGTAGGAAAACTGAGCAAGAGAAAAATCATCCTTTCTACAATCTCATTAGCACTATAGACCTGCACACACATGTATCAAACCTTCAGGTTGTCAATGTTGAGTTACTAAGCCTGAGGCCTGAAGTAAATCAGGCTATGTCTAAGAAAAAACAGGCTATGTTACTCATATTAAGTATGAAGTATCTGTGTGGATTAAAATGCAATCTACTGTTTTGTAAGCCCTTTCCTTTTTCTCAGGATCCTGCTTAGTGGCTGGAAGGGCTATCTTCTACACCCTTCACTCAGACCCACCTGAGCACACTGGCCCTGTCCTGTAACCTCACAGAAGGGTCTGGCTGAGATAAACCACCTACCTTTTGTCTATCAGAGCCAGGTTTATGAGGCCCTGGGGCAAGGGGCTTCAGTGACTGCCTTTGGAATAAGGCTGCCTTCCAGGGTTGCCCCTGGCAACCAAGCTGCTCCAATTGCATGCATCTGTTAGAGGAGACCTGGGAGATGGAGAAGTGACTGAACCATAACATGCAGGCAGCAGCATATCAGTCATGTCCTCTTTTTTTTTTTTCTCCCAGTCCCCAACCCCACTCCTGTGATGAGTACAAGTGCTTTCCCCTCACCTGTCTTCCCCAGGTCAACAGGACCAACCTAGATTCTCTGTGGGAACAAGGAAGTTGGGGAGAATCTGTCTGTTTTGCCCTACAGCTGAGATCTAGGTACACAATACATCCTTGGCCAGTTTCCCCACACCACAGTCCTCAAATGACTAATATTTTTTTAACCCCTTAAGCATCAACATTGCTTTCTCCAGAAAGCCCTGACTTGCTTCCTGTGCCTCAGGCAGGGATAGGTGCCCTTGCCAAGAAACCTTGAGCATCACTCCATCATGTTATACACCACTCTGTGTGTTTTTATCTGTTTTTATTACCTCCTTGAGGTTAGGACTTTGTCTTCTCTAGCACAGGGCCTGGCAAACAGAAGGCACAAAATAAATTCCTGTTGAATGGATAAGTGAATGAATGAGAACACAAAGTTCTGACCGGGAAAACAGGGCACTGGGAGGGAGCTGTTCAAGCACTGGCTGGAGGAAGCAGCCTGCACAGAGCACAAAGGGGCACGAACGATTCAGCTTCATCTAGAATGTAGAGTGTGAGGAGGGAGCAGGGAGGGCCCTCCAGGACAGTCTTGAAAGCTGAATGAATACGTTTAGGACAGGAGCGTGCAAGCTCACAGCAGCATTTTGGGAAGACAGATTTGGCCAGGTGTACAGTATGGACTGGAGCAGGGAGACTAGTCAGGAGACTGTTTTGACAGTCTAGACTGGCAATGTAAGGGGTCTAGACAAGAGCAGTGATGAGGGGAAATCAAAGGAAGAAATAAACCACCCAACTCTGTTGGATGGCTTCTTCAGGAAGCCTAGGAAACATCAGTTCTGCCTGACCCTGGTTAATTAGCATCCTGTGGTTGCCATCTGAGCTGACTGGCCACCAGAGCACTCTGCTCTCTGCTGAAAACTTAGCTACCATCCTCAGCACAGCTGTTACTTTGAGGTGGTGGGTGGAAGAGTATTTCCCTTTCCACTCACCTATACTCTAGGTGAGTATTTCCCAAACCAGTATTCCTGGAACAGTGGACAATGGTATATTAGTAGTCATCTTGCAAAGAAAAATAAATGAGTTATCTTCTCAGATAACTTCAGGAAACTCCAGACTCAACAAAAGGCAAAGCCATTTCTATACCCAGTTATCTCAGGGGGGCCATATTACACACACATATACTCGCAGTGTTTGTCAACCTTAAATGGCACTGGAGCCTTTTTCATGCCATACCTATTCACAGCTCCTAAAGGAACACTCACAAAATAGCTGGAAGACTCCAGAATCACACTGGTTTGCCATGCCTCCTCTGGAGCACATCAGGACTTACATATATAGAGCACACTGCCTGCACGCCCAGCACCCTTGCTTTTGTAACCTCACACATGGCCCTACCTCAGAAGCAGTATAAAAGCTGTTTACAAGCTGTGGCCCTGAAGTCAGCCTGCTTGGATTCAAATACTAGCTCTACCATTTAACAGTTATCTAGCCTCTCAGTTTCCTTACCTATACAATGAAGAAAATAATAGAACTGACTTCAGTGGGGTTGTTTGGAGGATTGTTTTAGTGAGATAAGCCCTGAAGAGCACTTAACACTGCCTAGTACATAGTAAGCCCTCAATAAATATGAGCTAATCTTTTTATCTTATGCAGCCAAGTATTCTATGATGAGAGCCCAAGTCCTCCAGTCATAACTCTGAACTGAGGCAACCCGGTGAGGTCTGGCATGAAAAGGCAAGGAATCACATTCTCTTTGGGGAATTAGGAATGGGACACAGGGAAGAACGATTAATGCTAGGAGAGAAAGCTGAAAAGATCATACACAGAGGAGCCAGGAGGAGGCCTAAGAGTCACAGCAAGCAATTTTGTCCAGTCTGCTCCTCTCTCTCCATGCCAAAATTCCCATGTTCTTTTTTTAAAAAATGTTTTACTTATCTATTTGGCTGCATTACATTTTTTTATATTTATTTTTTAATTGAAAGATAATTGCTTTGCAGAACTTTGTTGGTTTCTGCCAAATCTGCCAAACATCATGATTACATCTTGGTTGCAGTATGTAGGATCTTGAATTTTTGCTGTGGCATGTAGGATCTTTAGCTGCAACAGGTGGGATCTTTTTTTTTTTTTCAGTTGTGGCATGAAGAATCTGTAGTTGTGGCATGTGAGATCTAGTTCCCCAACCAGGGATTGAACCCTGGCCCCCTACATTGAGAACACGGGGTCTTAGCCACTGAACCACCAGGGAAATTCCCCAAAATTCCCATTTTCTGGTACCTCATTTGCTCTTCCTTCATCAGAGATATCAGGCTCTCCAGTATTTCAAGCTAGTGCCTTCCTGGCTGGAGTACTATTAAAATCTGTTTCTATCTACGGAACACTTCTAAAATGTGTGGAAGGGTTTTTTCACACCAACCATCAATTCTCTGGCTCTCTGGACACCAGTTGGGTATCCTAGAATTTAATTCAATTCCAACACTAACTACCTGAAGTTAGCATCAGGTCTCACAGGTTAAGGGCTCAGTCCCACGAGACTGCTTCCCATTTCAGATGCCAGTTGCCAGCCCTTAGCCTCCTCTACTTCCAACCAACCAGCCATATATCAGGGGTTCCCATGACCCTCTTCAGGGGCAATAACTTGCTAGAACAGCTCACAGAACTAAGGAAAGCATCTTACTTGCAGTTACTAGTTTATTATAAAGGATTCACTTAGTCGTGTTTGACTCTGCAACCCCATGTACTGTAGCCTGCCGGGCTCTTCTGTCCATGGAATTCTCCAGGCAAGAATACTGGAGTGCAACACTGTTCCCTTCTCCAGGGGATCTTCCCAACCCAGGGATCGAACCCAGGCCTCCCACATTGCAGGTGGATTCTTTACCATCTGAGCCACCAGGGAAGCCCAAGAATACTGGAGTGGGTAGCCTATCCCTTCTCCAGCAATCTTCCCAACCCAGGAATTGAACCGGGGTGTCCTGCATTCCAGGCGGATATTTTATCAGCTGAACTACCAGGGAAGCCCTATTATAAAGAATACATACATAGATTGGTTCAAGATGGTGGAGTAGGACGTGCGCCCCTTCTGCCAGAGCACCAAAATTGCAACTAGTTGTTGAACAACCATCAACATTGTTCTTCCTGTCTTTGACAGGAAGACAGTGGATGAGGGCCAGAAGGGTCCCAACTGCAGGAGCTTCTGTCCCCATGGACTTGGGATGCACCATGCTCCTGGCATGTGAATGCATTCACAAAACTGAAAGCTGTTGGAACTTTGTCATTTAGGGGCCTTTATGGAGGTTTTACCACATAAGCAAGACAGATTATTTACTCATCTCTAGTCCCTCTCCTCTCCTCTCCTCAGAGGGTAGGAGGATCAGAACGAAAGTTCCAGACTTTTAATCAGGATTAGTCTCTCTGGTAACCAGCCCCTATCCTGACCATCTAGGATCCCACCAAGAGTAACCTGATTAGAACAAAAGAGGCTCCTAACACCCTGGAAATTCCAAGGGATTTAGGAGCTCTGTGTCAGAAACAAAAGATGCTACTATCACCCCCATCACTCAGGAAATTACGAGGATTTGGGGAGCTCTTTGTCAGAAACTGGAGACAATGATCAAATATGTGTTTCTTATTATGCCACAGGTATCAACTCCTTAAGTGTTTATAGATGCTTTTGGTATGAGTAAGAAGCTCATGTCAAATCCTCCATGATTACAGGGAACACCACTTCACCGCAGTGTTCTTGCCTGGAGAATCCCAGGGACAGGGGAGCCTGGTGGGCTGCCATCTGTGGGGTCGCACAGAGTCGGACACGACTGAAGTGACTTTGCAGCAGCAGCAGCAGCAGCTGTATCTCCTTGCCCTCACCACACACGCACACCTTTCTAGATACTCACCTTGATCCAACAGCTTTCACACATTCCAAGGAGAGGCCTTTGGATTTGCAAAACAGAATGATGGAATGAGAAAATAATTCCTTTTTACCAATACAGCATTTTACAAAGTGCTTTTTATATACTACCTGATTTTGAATAATAGCCCTCAGAGGAAGGTATTATTATCCCTATTTTACAGATGAAAAACTGAAGTTTGAAGAAACCAAGCAATAGCTCAAGGTCATACAGCTACTGAGGGTAGAATCAGAACCAGACAGAACCTGGTGATTTTGACCTTTAAGCCAGGGACCTATTCACTATTCCCTCCAATCTGCACTCCACCTCAACCTAGGACTCAAGGGTCAGGCCCATCCACTTGAGAATCACAGTCTTGATCTGACTGAGAACTTGTCTCTGAGCAGGTCGTGCTCAGTTCCGTGGAAGTTGGTGGGTAGGCAGAACCCCAGATACCGAGCTGTGCCTCTGAAAGTGACTTTTGAGAGGAAGTGAGCTGGCAAGGGTGTTCAGGGATGCCAGGAGCAAAGTCTTGGATCAGAGCTGCTCTTCCCACTCTTGTCACACACCCTCCTCTGGGGAGATCCGCAGCAGCTGTGATATGGTTAGGTTCAGTCTTTTGCCCTGATATGGTCTGACAGCAGCTAAAAGGCTACAGTGGGAAGATACTAAGACTGAAAATCCCTCAGTGGAAACGTGGTTTCTTGTTACTCTTCTTCATGGTCCCACAATTATGCTGGGGACTCAGAAAGGTTCAGGCACCACGACTGTCTGACAGGTTTTGAGTTTCATTCATTAGCCATGGTAAGAGGCATCTCATCCTTTCTCGCCTGTAGAGACAGCCTGAACTTAAGCATGCTGAGAGAGATGATAGGTATCTGCTTCCTTTGTTTTTCCTCTTTAGACTTGTCCCTCCTCTCCTCCTGCAGTGGGAATCAATTTCTTTTCACTCATGAACCAGCTGCTGAATCCTGGACTCGCTTCATGTCCCCTTTCCTCCTCTCTCCTCATTACAGAATCAGAGGGTATCCCAAATCCCCCTTGTTTTTTTTATCCTCTGAATTCCAGGACTGACAATTTATTCATTACAAGGGTGAAAAGGATATATTCTTTCTCATTCACCTTATCCTGTGGGAATGAGAAGGCAGGCGATTTCAGCCCTCATTCTACTCTATCCAAACTACTAACCTTCCCAGCTCTACCTCAGCTGTCAAAACCTGAGACAGCACACAAACTAAGGCACACAAAGTTCCCCCTGGGGACATGAAGGAAAGCTCCAAGTTTTTTTCAGTTTCTCCCAACATACAAACACACACACACACACACTCGCTGTCTCTCTCTCTCATCTCCTCCCAGCCTTCCCCTCCTTTCCTATCCCTCCCTCCTCCCCTTCCCTTTTTCTCCCTCACCCTCCTTCCCTCTATCCAAGATGTTAATGGAATTGTCCATTAGATGCAGCAGCTGCCAGAGTGCTAGGCCGACTGGGCAGAGGGCCTGAACCCATTTATTCCAAACTACATCCCTAGCACATATCTCAGGTTTTTATCTTTTCATTTCCGCATTGTGCCTCAGCCAGGTCACTGAGTGCCAGCTCTCTGGTCTGAGAGCCCAGACACTTCCCTAGAGCACACACTGATGCCTGCCGTCCACCAGACACAGAAATAGTTCATGGAGATGGGGGAAGGAGGATAGCAGGAAGGATAAATCAGCACCATCTCCCAGGTCCAACTTTGTCCAAGAAAATGTTGCTTAAAAGGCCTTGATTGTGGAATCTTTCTCTGACATTTATCTATAATTGTGACAATTTATTACAATGTCACAAAGTCTAAAAGCCACTCTCAAGAAACCATAGCCTGTTTCTGAAGACTCTGGGCCTGAGACCAGTGACATCCACAGTGTCATTGCTGTCTGGTACCTACTCTGACCTCTACCACGAGTTATTAGAAAGTCATATACTTTACTAGCTGTTCAGGATAAAGACAACAAAACAATCACTTTAATTATAGTGTGGGAAAATCCTAGAGTACAGCTGAGTACAATCTAGCAAATTATGGAAACATGGCTTGATCAAAGAATGAAACTCTGGTTTAGCATGGGACTCCGCCTTCAGTTCTTGGTTTGGTTCTTCCTGTTTCTCCCAGTTTTATCTTTGACCTGTGATTCACACAGAAGCCATTCCACAAGTATTAACTCAGTGCCACTATGTGCCAGGCTGCTCCTCCTTGCATAGCCCTTGAGTTCATGGCAAGACTGACTCCTCCTCGTGGTTCTCCAACACCCCTATCCAGCTGGTGCATGAGCACTATGACCAGAGGCTCCTCAAACCAGATGGACTGATTTGATCATTTCTTGAGCTGAGCTTGCCTTTCTTCACACTTGAGTCAGGAAAACAATATTCACAAGTGACTACTTTGTCCATAATTTGTGTTTCATAAGCAATTTCATTTGAATAAGTTAAACATACTGCATAGTCAAAGAGGGAAAATAGGCAATGTATGTTATAAAGGACACACGTTCCTCCCCAAGCATCCCTTCCTTAATGAAGTCTCTCCCATTTCCTAGTTTTTCCAAGACTGGAGGGGCAAGGTCCTCCTCCCGATTTCAGCAGTAAGAACATGATCCAGGCCTAGCCCATCAAATTATTTCACACCTCTGGGCATAGCAAGTGGCTCAAGGAAGGTCATATGATTTATTTTTTTTTCTGGTCATATGATTTAAAACCACATCAATCACAGTCTTCTCCAGGCTTCTGTAGGAGTAATGGTAAAGGTGCTTGCTTTCTCCCTCTGGAATGTGGTAGCACTGGTTGGGAGCTGCTGGTGGCCACCTGGCTGCCATGTGTGGAGATCCTGTCTAAGAATGAAGCGATACAGCAGCAAACAAAGCCAAGTGATGCAAATAATCTACACCTTCATGTATCATTTGAACGCATGGATTTAGTCTTTCTGAAGCAAATCTGCTCTTCATTGGAGGTATTTGGGAAGAGAACAGATAGCTGCCCTTCAGCGGTCTGAGGGCCTCATGCCAGCTCTATTTTATTCCCTCCCATAGAATACACTGGGGAAAAGTTAGGGAAACGAGTAGGAGCCATCCAGAACCCCCTTTCATCTCTTGGTTTAAACACAAGATCTCCTGAGAAGCAGCAGGAGCCACTCTCGTTCTCCTGCGGGGGAACTAAGCTTGTGAAAAGGTTAGGGATATTTGAGTCATGTCCATAAATCTTTGAGAACATCTGGGTAAGTATTTACTGTTACCTCTCAGACACATTTTTCCTAGGGCCACTATCAAAACAGATGGGACAGGGTGTGTCAGTGGCATATCAGGAGAGAGTTCTCTACCCCCTCACCTACTCCATCCCTTCCTATCCTCACCAATAGAACTATGAAAGATAAGCTCTCAGAGGTAATCAGAAGCAGTCAGAAACTGTCCTGTGGAGGGTTTCTTGGAATAATGTAAAAATTCACCCTCATTCTCTCAAGATAGAGCCAGTCCCAAATATCAGAGGCTCTGATGATGAAGCCTGGACTCAGAGAGGAAAGTAGCAGGTAGAAATGGAAGAGGGAGGGAAAACACAGGGAATTATTACAAAAAGAGTAAAACAGAATTTCCCAAGAACAAAATTGCATCATGAAAAAGCCAATAGGCTGAGCAAAACATGGTAGAGAGGGGACAGTTTCCAATCATCTATTAACACATCACCCCATCAAAGCAGAGACTTCCCTAGGCAGGCGCTGATGTTCTCCTTTCAGAAAACTCTGGACCCTGCCCAGGGCAGTGTAGAGTCTGGCTGATTCTCAATGAATGCACAAACCTGCCCAATTGACTCTGCCGTCTAGTCATGGCTCAAGGGTTCTTGAAGTCAAGATGCTTCCATAATTGGTTAAGCCCATGTGGAACCTCAGTCTGTGGTGCTGTGCTAACAAGGCTGTTTAAACCCTTCCTGGCAAGGAAAGCACAGCTGTCCACCAGATGTCTGTTGAAGAAGCCATCTATTGCTAGAAGAACACATCCTCATCTTCTCTCTCAGTGGGCCTTTATTCCTCTATATTTTCTGGACACAAAAATAAGGGCTGTTGTTCCCAATGCTCATTATCATAGGGCATTAATCATTGTCACTATACTCACAAAGCATTATAGTGTCATTTAGGTTGCTCTATACTCTACCACTTGGGAAAAGTGCTGCCTTAAGTTAGGTTCCCCAGAAGCATAATGTGAAACAGAATGCAGGTCATGTGATTTGTTGAGGTCTGCCTTCAGGAGAAAGAGAATGAAAGAAGCAGGAAATAGTAATAAGGATGGATGTGGTCACAGTTTTGTATTTGGCCTCAACCTGATGCCACAGGACAATTCTGGAGCATGAATGGCATCAAAGAACTGCTCCTTCTTTGGTGTAAAGAAATGATCCTTCCTCGAGGCCTTTGTACCTCCTTGACTGAAAGTTGCAGCAGGTAAAGACAGGGTCTCCCATTCACCAGGAGCAATTTTTCTGGAGAAGGGGGCAACTATGAGACACTGGACTCAATACAAGCAGCTAGGCTTGAAGCAGATACACTGATGTCATAAGTGAATTTGGGCAGAGTACCAATAACATTCATTAGAGCTGCTGTATTAGTCAGCTCTGGCTGCCTTATGAAAATACCACAGAGTAAGTGGCTTAAATTTACTTCTCATAGTTCTAGAAGCTGGAAGTCTGAGGCCAGAGCACCAGCATGGTTGAGTTCTTGCATGGGCTTTCTTCCTAACTTGTCAATGGCTGCCTTCTCGCTGTGTGCCCACATGAGGTGGGGGATTGGGAAAGTGGGGTAGGGTAAGCAGCAAGTCCTCTGAGTCTGTCTCCTCTTATCAGGGCACTAATTCCATCAGGAGAGCCAACCCTCATAAACCTAATTACCTCCCAAAGACCCTCCTCCAAATACCATCACATTGGGAGTTAAGGTTTTAACATATGCATTTTAGGGGACAAAATTCAATTCAAAACAGCTATCATTTTGTAAACAGGGAAACGAGACAACTGTTAGCTAGATTTGTTCAATGACAGCCATTTCCTTTGCACCTAAATTCTTCCAGAACCCCATTTGTCATCTGCTGTGGAAGAGACCAGTTAGACTCCCAACTGCCTGACCTAGGCCTAGGATCTCCCAAAAGTTTCTCTTTTCTCCATCTCAGCAGGCACTGCTTTTTGCCCTGGGAAAGTCAGGCTGTGATTATTTGCAAGACTCAGCCCTTGGTAAGTATTCTGTAGGTGACAGCAGAGGCATCTGTGTGCAATCCTATCCAGCTCAAGCTTTGAAGCTCCAAAGCAGAGCCATTAACATTCTCTTCAGCCTCAGACAGTTCTCTTCAGCCCTTGTTAGTCTCATTTTCTTCCCTCTCAACTTTTTCATCAGGAGCAGCAGCTTCCTTTTCCCTAGAACTATTTCTTCTCTTCAAAGAGCTCTGGGCTCCAGGGAGTCCTGTGGCCAAGAGACTTGCCAGACACTGATGGATTCTCAATGAAGATCACACTGTGCCACCTGCTCTGCAGCTAAGAACCCAAGCACCTTCAACTCCTCTCAGTTCAGGACTGAGCAAAGGACCAATCAGGAAGATGCCTTCCCTCTGGCTTCCAGGGCGGTCTTCAATGGTTAGGCCATGGGTTATGGAGGTTATCCTGAGTCCTCCAACCCACCCCTACTTCTGGATTTATTTATATAGAGGAGGTCAGGGAGGAGAGTCACACAGGCCCTGCCCTGAGAAAGTAGAAATCTATCCTCTGTCTCCCCATCCTCCATTCTGAAGCCTTTTTCTATTCACAGGGGAGGAGGCCAAAGGACTCACCCTTTTACAGAGGGGGTCCTATAGGCCTGAGAGGGGCAGAAGAGAGTTCTCAATTAGAATGCCATCAATGCCTCTATAATTTATTAAGAGCTGTCAAATATTCAGCTGTATGGAAGATTCTTAGAAAATAGGAAGAAGGAATCTTAGGGAAGCTTAAATTCTGCCACTGGCCCCAAAGTAAATTTCTTAGGTAATCTACAGATTATAGTAAGAGGGATTCCTGTGCCTGCAATTCAGACAGAGAAGAATGAGTTAGGCAGGTGGTAATTCAGCTTCATTGTCTTTCCTCTTAAACTTGTCTCTTAAACCTGCCCTTTCCTACCAAGAGCCACTGGTTGTATTCCTGTGTCCTCACCAAGGTTTTTGAGGGGTAAGGGGAATTGTGTCATATTCTCCCATTACCATTCTCCTACTTGATTCTGTTATTTCTTTAGCTTTCCTTCTCTTATGCCCTACAGCTATCTTAGGCATACAAGTTCTCACTCCTTACAACTGCTTCCAGAGAGGCATATGAAAACAACTTTCCCAGGATCATATTTTACCAAACTCCTCTGCAAACAGAACAGCAGCTATGACAACAGAGTACCATCATTTGTATTCATTTCTCTGTCCCTTCTGGCTGCAGAGCTGGGTCTAGCATCACACAGCGCCAACAGCCCAGGTGGGCCCAGAGGCACACAGAGAAGTACTGCTACTCCATCTGCTGGTTTGACAGCAGTCCTGGGTTGCAGTCTTTCGACTCCTTGCAAGGCAGGTTCTGGCTCTGAACCAGAAGAGCAAGATATCTTTTTGTAATGATAGAGAAAGGATAATCAGCCATTTTGTCAAAAGTGATGACATTTACCCCTCCCACCTTAAACCTGCAGACACAGATACAAACACAGCTGGAAAATACAAAGCCAAGAATTACTGATCTAACAGGAGCTGGCTCTGCTCTGGACAATCATTGTTTGGGGGCTATTAAAACCCCAAACCAAGGAGGAGGTGGGAGGGGTTAGGATGGAGTCTCGAAAAACACTGATGAAACTGGGCTTTTTCTTTTCTTCTTTCCATCAAGCCCTTTCCTTCATCTCTACTTGTCTTCTTTGTGAAAAATACCTCCTTTGCAGATTATTTCCCTATGGCTTGTGGTCCATCCAGAGCTGTCTTTATGCTCACAATTTCTTATTTATCTACCCTTAGCAAGGCAAGGAAAGGATGAGGGTAATAAGGGTAATAGATGAGGGTAATAAGCTTCCTTAACAGAAGAAAGAAGGAGAAATGATATTACATACCTTTACACAGAAAGGAATTACTTAGTTCCTGAAATCTCTGTTCAACTACAGTAGGTACACAGTGTAATTTGGAAGTTTCAACACAGGCTCCACTATGTAGTATCCGTGTCATATGAAAGACACGGATATGTAGCAAAGATGCAAATTTTCATAGAAAACAGTTAAAAAACGGTTATGTAACTCTAAAATCTTCACCCATATTAAGAAGTTGTTGGGTATTAAAAGAAAATTTTTGAAAGACTATTTATTTGGTGAGAAGTGTTGGTATGCTGTTGGTATCCCCCTCCGGAGAAAGAAGGGTACCTGCATTTCACCACTAGCCTACTGAGAAGAGCTTCTAGGGAACCCTCAAGGGGCTTGATGCAGTTAAAGGGGCAGAATGGACTTATTTTTGATTCCAGCCCAAGAAATATAAGGGCCATTGTATGGGCTAGCATCTGCTTAACAATGCTGGGATTGCCCAGTCTCAGAGCTTATATGAGCAAAACACTGGTTTCTCACCAACAGGCCACTGAATTCCTATAGAGGAAGAAAGCAACTGACAGAAGACAGTATACTTGCCCAAGTCAAGTGTGCATATGTCTATGTGGTGGGGTGGGAGGAGTACAGATCTCCGAAGAACTCACAAAAGTACCCCAGAAGAAAGCTAAATTTAAACATTGGCCATTCCTCGAGAACACAAAGCTGGCTTCAACAACGTGAGGCAAGCACAGTATTTCCTGCTCCCTCATACTTTCTTGCTCTAATCCCGAAAGTGTCAGAAACTTCAGGAAAGAAAGAAGGACCACACCCATCTTCTTACTTGTAGCAAGCCCCAGTTGAAAGAGGACAAATAGCTTATACTGAAAAACTTTGGAAACCGGGACAACATCTGGGCTGAATATGTTAAGTACCTAACTGAGATCAGGTTTTATTATGTAAAGCGACTATAGTGCTTCCTAATACCTGTAGAAGAAACGTTTGTCCAGGAGCAGAGTGAGGACTACCACCATGGAGCAAGTTTAAAGGAACAGTGGGAGCCAAAAGCAAAGTTTTTGTTTTTTTTTTAATGATTACATACCATGAGCCCTGCTTATCACTGTTCTAGTTACAACTGTAAAAGTTGTTTCTCAACATTTATTTTAAAAAGTAATAAAAACACCACCAAAGGGGTTATAGCAAGCAGAGCTATTGTCAGAGTTAGTGGTTCTCCTTGGCTTAATAGCACTCTAATGTCCTTGTGAAAAATGAGGCCTGTGGATTTAAGCTCTGCCACGTCTCCCCTTTTTTCTTTTTAATTAATTAATTTTTTATTGAAGGATAATTGCTTTATAGAATTTTGTTATTTTCTGTCAAAACTCAACATGAATAAGCCATAGGTATACATATATCCCCTCCCTTTTGAACCTCCCTCCCATCTTGCTTCTCATCCCACCCCTCTAGGTTGATACAGGGCCCCTGTCTGAGTTTCTTGAGCCATACAGCAAATTCCCATTGGCTATCTATTTTACATACGGTAATGTAAGTTTCCATGTTACTCCTTCCATACATCTCACCCTCTTTTCCCCTATCCCCATGTCCGTAAGTCTGTTCTCTATGTCTGTTTCTCCATTGTTGCCCTGTAAATAAATTCTTCAGTACCATTTTTCTAGATTCCATATATATACATTAGAATATATTTATCTTTAGCTTTCTGACTTACTTCACTCTGTATAATAGGTTCTAGGTTCATCCACTTCATTAGAACTGACTCAAATGCATTCCTTTTTATGGCTGAGTAATTTTCCATTGTGTATATGTACCACAACTTCTTTATCCATTCAAACATCCATTTAGGTCTTTTTCCCACTTTTCACCTTTTTTTCTGAATTTCCAAAAGCATCCTCTATTCCCTCCTCCTGCTACCCTGCAATACATACCATAGTTCTGAGCAAAGTTATTTTTAACAATGTCCAAAAGCCTCCTGTACTGTCACATTCCTGTCCCACATCCTGTCCCTTGCACCCTGAGCATCCCCAGGGGTAACAAGGGAAGTCACAAGCCACCTCAACCGTTTCAACGTCTCTTTTATGTAAACACTTACTTCCATCTTCTCAATTTTACCTCCTCATTCTTCCCCTATATTCCAGGGGAGGGGAGGGGGATGAGACACATACACATACACCCACATACAAAGCTTTATACAAAGAAAATTATATATGTGAATTCTCTGCCTTCCAGGAAAGTACAACTTAAGAGAGCTAACATTAAATAGATAAGCACAAACAGCAGAAAAGCAGCATTAAGCCAATACATGATAAATAGCAGGGGAAATGCATGACTGAGGTGAGCAGCAGAGTTGGCCAGCTGATGAACATTTACTTGAATAAGCTACTAGGTGTCAGGTACTGGGCTAAGTTCTGGCAATAAAATTGTGAACAGAATAGACACAGTCTCCGTGCACATGGAGTTTTCAAAGTACTGGGGAAAATAAGCACCAAGCAAATTTTTTTTTAAAAGTAGTTTAATGAATACAGGTGCACAAAGTGCTATGGAAGATAATATGTAGGACTGGTTTGGGAACTAGGACTCTGATCTAGTCTGGGGGTTAAAGAAGTTTGCCTACATAAGTGATATTAAAACATGGGGGAAGCTGAAAGCTAAGTAGGATTAGACAAATGGCTGGTGGGGAGAATAGAGACCTAGAGAGCAGAGAGAACATATGCGAAAGCAGAAGCAACATACTGAAGGAGCTGAGACAAGGCCTGAGTGGCTAGAATGAATCTATCAAGTGGGAAAGAGGCCAAGGTGAGGAGGCTGAAGGGATTAGCAGAAAGCTAGGGGATTCTAAGTGTTGATTAAAAGCAATGCAAGTAAAAATTATAGGATCAAAGATTTGAAGTATTGGAAAGCTTTTAGTGTTATCCAGTCAGACTACCAGGATGATGCTGGATTCCTCTCTGCCTGTTCCCTGTCACTAGATCAACATGAATGAAGGCCAGAAGGACTTAGCATGGGGGCTGGGGGATTCCGCAGGAAGCTGGTGTGAGCAGCAAGTGAAGTATTCATAGAGCCCCACAGGCTGAAGCAGGAAACTCTCTACTTCCCCAGAGTATGAGCGAGAGTTGCCTATCCAGCCAACCTGCCTATCTGTGTGAAGACACTCTCCCAGATCAGCCAAGGAGAAGTAAATGGCGACCATTTGTGTTTATTAACCCTAGCTTAGTGAGAGGAAAATTACTTTGAGCAGGTGTCAAGGTATGTTGATATGTTCAAGAGGGACTGGCTAGTTTGCATTCATGACAGAGAAACCTATTGTGAAGGGTAGCCTGTGGAGAAGCAAAAGGACAGCAAAGCTAGAGTGCCAACCACCCCGAAGAGCTCTGGACTACTTACTCTGATAGTGGAATGTGTTTGCCGATGTTAGGGCAGATGCTTCGTTGTGTGTTGGAGGCAAGCAAGGAGGCTACTCCTTGATGGTACAAACCAATGAAACACATTATTTTCATGGCAGTAATAAAACTGGCCCCGTTTTCCCTTTATTTTCCTGCTTCCTACGCTATGGCAGGTCTGGGTGTGCTTAGGAAGGATCTCATGGCCAGGTCATGATATTCACTAATTAGCACTTAGTGAGCACCCCATACCATGAAGAGCTCTGTGGTGGCTCAGGATACAAGAAAATGGAAGTCTCTGTATTTGAGAGGCTCACAAATCTAGATGAGAAAGGAAGAAACAGGCACCATATGATAAACCATAACCTCGGGTACCAAATGGATGTATGGAAGAGAACTAGGTTTAAGGTGGACTACATCACTGTGAAATGGGCTAAAAACCACCAAGCTGTTTGAAGCAGCAAGCACTTGATCTGGGTGGCACATCAGTCAGGTGTAGTGAGGAGGTGGGAAAACATGGGGGGCCAGGAGGTGGAGCCGTGGCGTTAGAGGAACAGGGTTAGACCAGGGGCCTCTGACAAAGGAGTAATGGGGAGTCAGCTTTCAAAGGTGAAGAAAATCATGAAAAGCCCTAATGGTAGACTAAGGAGCTTGGAGCTTTGATTTTATTCTAGAGACAATGAGAAGCCACTGAGTTTCTGGGCAGGAGTTTTAGAACAACTATTCTGACTGGAATGTACAAAATAATTGGAACAGAGAAGAGGAAAAAAAAGGCAAGGATGTCAGTTAGGAGATCAGCATATGGCAGGATTTAAATTTTTTCTTCTCTTTTTTGCTGAAAGAACTGGATAACAGATGTCTCCCTTAACCTCCCATAGAAATTTAAGGAAAAGGAAAAAAAGTTTTGGTTGTAGTGACAGGGGATTGGGATTTAAAAGACCATTAAGATTGCTATAAACGAGCAAGATAAACCAGCCTCAGAGGAGCATAATGCAGGCAAGTACTCCAGGCAGACTAGAGATGCCCCTGGGTTGTAGATGAAGATGAGTTTGTAGGACCTACAACCTGGGGACCCAGGCCTTGCTCCTTGGCAGCACCAGAGGGACACAACCCAGAGAAGACTGACCCCATGTTACAGCCAGGAGATAGGACTCTAGGCTGCAGGATTCACAGCCTCACAAAAGGTTTCTGTAAGTCAAGGATGAAGATCAGACACTCAGGCAGTGGACATGAAGGGTCGGTGCAAATAATAGGACACCAGGCGTCTCAGCAATAACCAGCAACTCAGAACCCCTTCCAATCTCATGGCGAAATATAGGATCCTGGAACCACAATTCAGGTCTGAAGATGAAACATAAGTGAGGTTAAATTTCCCACCAGTCACACAGGGTAGGAGCATATAATTGGAGCTTACCTTAATTTAAGCTTATAAATAAATGTGATACTTCCCCCACATCTGAATTTATAAACTGAGAGTCATACCTGCTATAATTGCTGCAGTTCAAGTGTGAGAAAATGTCACTTACATTAGAATAACTGAAGTGAGAAGACAAAGACACACAAGCCCCAGAGATATCATGCAGGAGGAAAGAAAAGGACTTCTTCTGCCAAGAATCTACAGAAAATCCCAGGACATAGTGAGAACGCAGGAAATATCTCCTTGCCTCTGTCACTCTCAGGCATCCTTAACAGGGGACTCAAATAAATGCTTTATGTTTAGTCATGGTATTCATAAATTATGATGAGATGTAACTTTAAAAAGCTTTCTTCTTGGGCTTCTTTGGTGGCTCAGTGGTTAAGAAAAATACGCCTTGCAATGCAAGAGACACTGGTTCACTCCTCGGAACCGGAAGGTCTCACAGACCCCAGAGCAACTAAGTCCAAGCACCACAGCTACTGAGTCCATGCACTGCAACTACTGAAGCGTGCGCACCTGTAGCCCACGCTCCACAACGGAGGGCAGCCCCTGCTCAGGGCAATTAGAGAAAGCCTGCATGCAGCAACAAAGACCCACCACGGTCAAAAAAATAAACTAAATAAATAAATAAATCTTTTAAAAAAAAAAGCAAAAGGATGAGATTTCATCATTGAGTTTCCACTTGGTGTCAGATATGGGATATTAATGAAGCATCATTTGCTCAGTCATGTCTGACTGTTTGCAATCTCATGAACAGTAGCCTGCCAGGCTCCTCTGTATATGGAATTCTCCAGGCAAGAACACTGGAGCAGGTAGCCATTCCCTTTCCCAGGGTATCTTCCCCACCCAGGGATCAAACCCAGGTCTCCTGCATTGTGGGCCAATTCTTTGCCATCTGAGCCATCGAGGAAGCCCATAAGGTTCTAGCAAGACCCATATTAATAAAATTCTGTTCGTGTCCTTAAGATGCTCACAATCTAGTGGGAGGGATGGACATGCTGACAAATAATTAAGCTCCCACATGTGTGTCATAACAAATCTGTGACTAAATATTCTAGAAGCACAGAAGATCAAGTGAGAAGTTGTCTCAGGAAGCTTGAAAAGGGTTTCAGAGAAGATGAGATTTAAGAGGGTTTTACAGGATAAGTAAGAGCTCAACATCTGGATAAGAAATAGAAGAGCATATCAAATAGTGGGAAAAGTATATACAAGGCATTGAAGCATAAAGTAGTAGTAAGCTTGCAATGGAGGAGTGGGAGATTACATTCAGCGAAAAAGATGTTCTGCCTGGAACTGTCCCCTAAAATCTTTAACCGAGGCTACCCATATAATCAACACATTCACCTCAAAAGAGCTTCTGAGATACACCAAAGAGAAGTCAAGTGTCACCACTATGTGGCTCTGTGCTGGAGACTACACAAAAGGATACAGACACTTAACTACCCACTGAGACCCTAACTACCCACTGAGTACCTAACAGCCTCAGGCAAAACTTCATTTTTCTCTCTGAAGACTTCTAACTGAAAATACTAGCATATTTTCCTTCCTCAATACTATCCAACCTGGACTACATGAATGTATCCCCCAATAAAATAGCCTTAATTAAAAAAAGATACTATCTAACCTCATCATCTTCATCTATCAAACAAGCAACTTTCAGATGAAATACTTTAGTTTAAAACCCATATTCCAGGAGTCTAGATAAAGCCTGGTGACTCAGAGACTGCTCAGCTCATCATAGTGCTCAGTTTTCAGTCCCAGGGGTGACCTCCCTTTAAGCCCTACTTCTTCCCCCTTTTTAGCCCTAAATACACGGGCAGTGTGGAAGAGGGCTATGCTTGCCTATCATCCATTGTAACATTAAAACAGGAGGGAAGATGGCAGGGAACAAATTTTAACGACTGACACAGACATTGAGGATATGACAAAGACTGGTTGTAACTGGTTAGGTCTAAGGTGGTGGAAAATTTGATTTCTAGTAGACCTTGAGCCTCATTATATGTTCACTGTAATACATCAGCTACATGACATAACCACAGGTGCCATGGCAATTCCAAGACCAACCATGAAAGGCCAAAAAATGTGCAGGGGCCCAATTCCTGGAAATCTCTGCCCCTTCTCCAAAATAGCTGGAATAATCCTTCTACTCATTAGCCTATGGAATGATCAGATTCATAAAAAGTACCCAATCCATATTTTGGCACCTCTCATCTTCTCTCTGTCTGTGGACTGTGTTTCTTCCAGGGCTGCTCTTGCTTTTTGAGGCAGATCACATTCTGTCTATGAAATGTGTATGTCTCTAAATAAACCCACTTCTTTTCACTTTGCCTCTAGCTGAATGACTTCTATGCTGAGACATAAAGAACCTGAGCTTCATTAAGCTCTGAAACCAGGTGTGTGATCTTATTGAAAAGACAGTGGATTTGAGTCCCAGCTTATGGGTTCAAGCCCCAGGCTGGGTTTTGGCTGGGTTTGAGTACCATGTGAGTTGTGCAGTTACAACTTATGCAGTTAACAAAATATGACACAAGAAGAAAATACCTCAAAAAACTCTAATAGAATTTTTCCCTACTAATGTGCCTCAAGATTTATTGAGACATCAAAATCTTATTTTCAGCACATTAATGGCCTGGATTGCAAATGTACAGGTTGTATATTTTGTGATGTATTTCTGATAGAATTCAGGGATCAGGGATGAAAAGATATTATCACTGATAGATTCTTTGAGGGTGAAGGGAGGGTCTTAGAAAACTGACTTCAACTAAGAAAAGGAAGATAATTTGGTTTTACTTTTCAAATAAAAAGTGTGTTTGATTTTGAAAAACAATCATCCAGACTCACATTTTTGTGTTTAACAACCATCTTGAAATTGGTCTGCCTCAGAGGACAGCACAATTCTGGGCTACCTTAGCATGAATGATTTATGACATTCATGAACTTGGCAACTACATCAATTTTTCTAAAGCTGGCACCCAACACCACCTGCATGTTAAGTGAAGATTTATGATTTCTAAAACTCACCTCATTATGCAGAGGTACATGAATTGTCTTATATGTGCAGTCTATAACTCCCAAGACAGATAAGGAGGCAGCTATGTCACAAAATTCATGGCTCTTTCCTGCTAAAGCTGAAGTTTTGGAGAAAAACTAAGGAAATAACTGGCCCTTTGCAGAAAAACAGCTTTAGCTAACCATTATACCTCCAAATGATGAACCTGCTATAGCCTACCACTATATCTTACAGGAGCAAAGAGGCTAATGGTGAAAGTCACTTTAATCATGGCAATGAACTATGTCTATGTTTTGAACACTGCAGCAATAGACAGAACTTAAAGTGACTCTTTGGAAATATCGACCATTCTGTCAGTTTAATTTTTTCCCCAGTTTGGTGTCTGAGACCTCTTGCTGATCAAGTGGCCCCGTCAGACCCACAGACATGGACTCCAGAGAAGGGAATTCAATACCTTGGCGTGCCCAATGGCAGAGAATTCAATACTTGTGTGCTCCCTCAGAGTGAAGAAAAGCAAATGCTGGTTTAGGTTCTGAAATGCAGCTTGTTTTCTGAGATTCTTTAGAAACGCAGCAAATCTTTCCACATACCCTGCAAGATAGTAGAAGCAAAGAGGATTAAGTGGAATAAAGTTATGAATCTCAAGGAAGAATAAGATTATACAGACAACCATTAAAAATGACAAGTATATGTGACCAGGTTGACAAGCAAATATTTTTAGGAAAGGTATAAAAAGCAGAACACAAAAATGGCAAGCACACACACTGACTGGAAAAAAACAAAACGACAGAAAAAATGGTGTGGACCTCCCTGGTTGTCCAGTGGTTAAGAATCTGCCTGCCAATGCAGGGACAGGGGTGCCTAGTCTTGAAAGATTCCACTTGCAGGGGAGCTTCTGAGCCCATGTGCCACAACCACCGAGCCTGCGTGCTCTAGAGTCCGGGAGCCTCAACAAGAGAAGCCCGCACACTGCAACTAGGGAGTAGCCCCTGCCCACCACAACCAGAGAAAGCCTGATGCAGCAGTGAAGACCCAGCACAGCCAATAAATTAGAAAAATAAAAATTATTTTTTTTAAATGGTGTTTCTAGCCTAGAGATTTTCAATAACATAAAGTTAAGCAAAAAACAATGAAATTCTAAGTAATTTATTTTCAAATATCCCTATCAATCAGGATATAGACACACATGTATGACTGCTAGCTACCCTAAATCCAAGAAACTCCTGTCTCTCTCTCCTTTGCAGAGCTCAAAACAGTGGGCCATTCTCCACGGCCTTTGATAGTATAGAACACCTGCACTCAAATACCCAAGGTGACAAAAGAAAACTAAAATACTAAAAGTCTCCAAGTAGGGGTAGGAAAATTATTTGGGAAAAAAGATTGTGGGAAACCCATTTTCAACTTTAATGACTTATTAGATGTCATCTGATTTCTGAAATGTGCTTGGGATTTGTCCAGCTCAGACTCTGGGCTCTGACAATGCCTTAGGTCTGCTTGTCCCAATGTGGTTAGTCTATCTCATGGAAATGATGCTCCACTCACAAAACAGTGCACAAGAGCAAGAAAGTGGTATCAGAGAACTACAAATTGGGCAAATCAGGAAAAGTGAAGCCTCTTTGGCTACTAGGAGTATGTATATATCCAAGAGCAGAGTAGATACACAGAGAAGACTTGTATTTGAATTCAGGGACTCAGTTACTACTTCACATTAAGTTACTTGTAGACACTTGATCACTCAAACACAGGTGGTGTTCTCCAGGGCTTTGGTGCTGGTGTTCTACTGGCTGCCTTTAATCCTGAGAGCAACCACACACACAGACACACAGACACACACACACACACTACTGGCTGCCTTTAATCCTGAGAGCAACCACACACACAGACACACACACACACAGTGCTGGTGTTCTATTGGCTGTCTTTAATCCTAAGAGCAAACACACACACACACACAGACACACACACAGTGCTGGTGTTCTATTGGCTGCCTTTAATCCTGAGAGCAACCACACACACACACACGGTGCTGGTGTTCTATTGGCTGTCTTTAATCCTGAGAGCAAACACACACACACACATACCACCCCATCTCCTGGCACAGCCCAGGGTAAAACTGACTTCTTTTTGGGAAGTCACGGAAAGCTGAAAGAGCTCACAAAGGGGGCCTCATCCACAGCCTCTGCAGAGAGTTTGCACTTTGCCAGGCTCCCCAGGTGATGCTAGTGATAAAGAACCCGCCTGCCAGCGCATGAAATATAAGAGACAAGGGTTCAATCCCTGGGTCGGGAGGAGGAAATGGCAACCCACTCCAATATTCTTGCCTGGAAAATCCCATGGACAGAGGAGCCTGGCAGACTACAGTCCATGGGGTCCCAAAAGAGCCGGACATGACTTAACAAATAAACAGGCTTAGAGACAGATCACTAGCCTATGGTAGAAGAGAGATGTTCATGAGACCCACGGCAGCTATCACACTCACAGATTCCCCCTTGCCCCTGAAGAAGGGGACCACAGCCTCCCTCTAGGAACTAGCCTGCTTTACATGATGCTACACACACAGTCACTACTCCCACTCCACCCCAATCACTAGCTCAATAAAACAAAGAACTGGCACCTAAACGATAGGCCTATGAGCTGACCCAGTGAGCCTTCAAACAACGTGCCACTTTCCTGTGCCTTTGCTCTGCCCAATAAAGGTGCTCCGTAATGATGGTGTACTTCAAGCATACAGAAAGATAGCGGGGTAGTGCAAACAGCCCTGGGGATACACAAGAGTACAGGAAAAAAGCATTCCAATGTATTTACATTTATTTTTTATTTTTTCTATTTTATATATTTTAATAATAGTACTACATGCAAATACTTCTAAATACATAAATACATACATATCTAAATACATAAATACAAGTACTACTTCTAAATACATAAATATTCACAATGGAGGTATGTGCTCCAGTTTTTTGTTTTTAATCTTTTGGCTATGCCATGCAGCATGCACAATCTTAGTACCCCAACTAGGGATGGAACCTGTGCCCCTTGCAGTGGAAGAGCAGAGTCTTAACCACTGGACTGTCAGGGAAGTCCCTCAAATATTCTTCTAACAGAATGTGTAGTGAAAAAATGTGACCAGAAGATACCACGATACTTGGGGTGTTTCTAAGCAAGGTGTGATCCTTAATTGCCACCCATATCAGAACCTCCTGTCAAACTTGCTAAACATGCAGATTACTTGAAACACCTCAGACCTACAGGACTAAACTGCTTGGGTTGGTATGCTTAAAGAGCTTCCCAGTAATTCTGATGCCTACTGAAATATGGGAACTACTGCCATGGAAGAATTAGGGAAGCAAACACAAAGAAGTGAGCTGTGGAAAGGGCAGAGTCAGTGCAGAAGCTCCATAAAGATGACTGATCCTGCTGGGGCCTGACCAAAGAGGAGGAGCTACCCCTTGTTCTTCCTGAACTCTGGTTCTATGGGTATTGAGACAATACCTGTACTTTCCCAACTAGCCTTCAGATAAATCCTTATCACCTAAAGAAACTTGGGTACTTCCTCTCCTGATGGCTGGGAAGCAGGGGTGGGGAACCTTAGAAACCAACATCCTCTCACATAGAGAAGATGTTAGTCAGAGGAACTGAAAAGATAGCTGATATACTTTCACTAATTATATACCTTAAAAAGTGAGGACAAGACACGAGGAAGGAGGTATATGAGTCAGAAGTGTCTGTAAACGTTTGAAAAAAGACCCTGTACTTATTGAACATTTAATCTGAAATCATGTGGGTGATTTCTAAAAAGCATACCAAGTAAAAATTGAGGCTGTAGAACAGAAGCTACACTGTGTGACTTTGGGCAACTCACTAATTCTATCATTTCCTCATCTATTAAATGACAAATTAGATTTTACTTTATATTTTTGTGTAAAACTGTTTCAATCTTTTAAAAAAAAACTTTTATTAAAGTTCATTTAAAATGATGAGTTAGTTTCAGGTGTACAGTAAAGTGAATCAATTATATACACACATACGGTAAATGCATGCATGTTCAGTTATGTCTGACTGTGACCCTAAGGATTGTAGTCTGCCAGGATCTTCTGTCCATGGGATTATCTTGGCAAGAATAATGGAGTGGGTTGCCATTTCCTCCTCAAGGATATCTTCCCAACCAAAGGATCGAACCCACATTTCCTGAGTCTCCTGCATTGGCAAGCAGTTTTTTGTTTTTTTTACCACTGAGCCACCTGGGAACAGTATGAACTCCCCAGGTCGGTAGGTGCTCCATATGCCACTGGAGAAATAACTCCAGAAAGAATGAAGAAAGAGACAAAGAGAAAACAACACCCAGTTGTGCACGTGACTGGTGATGGAAGTAAAGTCCTATGCTGTAAAGAACAACATTGTATAGGAACCTGGAATGCTAGGTCCTTGAATCAAGGTAAATTGGAAGTGGTCAAACAGGTGATGGCAAGAGTAAACATTGACATTTTAGGAATCAGTGAACTAAAATGACCTGGAATGGGCAAATTTAATTCAGATGACCATTATATCTACTACTGTGGGCAAGAATCCCTTAGAAGAAATGAAAAAAAAAAAGAATCCCTTAGAAGAAATGAAGTAGCCATCATCGTCAACAAAAGAGTCCTAAATGCAGTACTTAGGTGCAGTCTCAAAAATGACAGAATGATCTCTGTTCATTTCCAAGGCAAACCATTCAGTATTACAGTACCCAAGTCTATGCTCCAACCACAAATGTCGATGAAGCTGAAGTTGAAAGGTTCTATGAAGACCTACAAGACCTTCTAGAACTAACATCAAAAAAAAAGATGTCCTTTTCATCATAGGGGACTGGAATGCAAAAGTGGGAAATCAAGATATACTTGGAGTAACAGGCAACTTTGGCCTTGGAGTAAAAAATGAAGCAGGACAAAGGCTAACAGAGTTTTGCCAAGAGAACACACTGGTCATAGCAAACACCCTCTCCCAACAACATAACAGACGACTCTACACATGGACATCACCAGATGGTCAATACCAACATCAGACTGATTATATTCTTTGCAGCCAAAGATGGAGAAGCTCTAAACAGTCAGCAAAAACAAAACTGGGAGCTGACTGTGGCTCAGATCATGAACTCCTTACTGCCAAATTCAGACTTAAATTGAAGAAAGTAGGGAAAATCACTACAGTGCAAGTGACAAATAGATTCAAGGGGTTAGATTTGATAGAGTGCCTGAAGAAATATGGACGGAGGTTCATGACATTATACAGGAGGCAGTGATAAAGACCATTCCCAAGAAAAAGAAATGCAAAAAAAGCAAAATGGTTGTCTGAGGAGGCCTTACAAATAGCTGAGAAAAGAAGAGACGCTAAAAGCAAAGGAAAGATATACACATTTGAATGTAGAGTTCCAAAGAATAGCAAGGAGAGACAAGAAAGTCTTCCTCAGTGATCAATGCAAAGAAATAGAGGAAAACAATAGAATAGTAAAGACTAGATAACTCTTCAAGAAAATTAGAGCTACCAAGGGAACATTTCATGAAAAATGGACCCAAAAAAGGACAGAAACGGTATGGACCTAAAAGAAGCGGAAGATATCAAGAAGAGGTGGCAAGAATACACAGAAGAACTGTAAAGAAAAGATCTTCATGACCCAGATAACCACGATGGTGTCACCAATCACCTAGAGCCAGACATCCTGGAATACGAAGTCAAGCGGACCTTAGGAAGCATCACTATGAATAAAGCTAGTGGAGGTGATAGAATTCCAACTGAACTATTTAAAAATCCTAAAAAATGATGCTGTGAAAGTGCTGTATGCAATATGCCAGCAAATTTGGGAAACTCAGCAGTGGCCACAGAACTGGAAAAGGTTAGTTTTCATTCCAATCCCAAAGAAAGGCAATGCTAAAGAATGTTCAAACTACTGCACAACTGCACTCATCTCACACACTAGCAAAGTAATGCTCAAAATTCTCCAAGCCAGGTTTCAACAGTACGTGAACTGAGAACTTCCACATGTTCAAGCTGGGTTCAGAAAAGACAGAGGAACCAGAGATCAAATTGCCAACATCCGTTGGATCATCAAAAAAGCAAGAGAGTCACAAAAAAACATCTACTTCTGCTTTATTGACTACGCCAAAGTCTTTGACTGCATAGATCACAACAAACTATGGAAAATTCTTCAAGAGATGGGAATACCTGACCACCTTATCTGCCTCCTGAGAAATATTCACGCAGGTCAAGAAGCAACACAGTTAGAACTGGATATGAAACAACGGACAGGTTCCATATTGGGAAAGGAGTACGTGAAGGCTGTATATTGTCACCCTGCTTATTTAACTTATATGCAGAGTACATCAAGCGAAATGCTGGGTTGGATGAAGCACAAGCTGGAATCAAGATAGCCAGGTGAAATATCAATAAACTCAGATATGCAGATGACACCACCCTTATGGCAGAAAGCAAAGAACTAAAGAGCCTCTTGATAAAAGTGAAATAGGAAAGTGAAAAAGTTGGCTTCAAACTCAACATTCTAAAAACGAAGGTCATGGCATCTGGTCCCATCACCTCATGGCAGATAGATGGGAAAACAATGGAAACAGTGACAGACTTTCTTTTCTTGGGCTCCAAAATCACTGCAGATGGTGACTGCAGCCACCATTAAAAGACACTTGCTCCTTGGAAGAAAAGCCTCTATGACCAACCTAGACAGAATATTGAAAAGCAGAGACATTACTTTGCCAACAAAGATTCGTCTAGTCAAAGCTATGGTTTTTCCAGTAGTCAGGTATGGATGTGAGAGTTGGACCATAAAGAAAACTGAGTGCTGAAGAATTGATGCATTTGAACTGTGGGGTTGGAGAAGACCCTTGAAGAGTCCCTTGGACTGCAAGGAGATACAACCAGTCCATCCTAAAGGAAATCAGTCCCGAATATTCACTGGAAGGACTGATGCTGAAGCTGAAACTCCAATACTTTAGCCAGCTGATGCAAAGATCTGACTCCTTAGAAAAGACTCTCATGCTGGGAAAAACTGAAGGCAGGAGGAGAAGGGGATGACAGAAGATGAGATGGTTGGATGGCATCACCGACTTGATGGACATGAGCTTGAGCAAGCTCTGGGAGTTGGTAATGGACAGGGAAGCCTGGTATGCTGCAGTCCATGGAGTCACAAAGAGTCGGACATGACTGAGCCACTGAACTGAACTGAACTGAGTCACCTGGGAAGCTCTGAGCCACCACATGTGTATCCACTTGTTTTTAGATTCTTTTCCCATATAGGCTGGGCTTTCCTGGTAGCTCAGCTAGTAAGGAATCTGCCTGCAATGTGGGACACCTGGGTTCAGTCCCTGGGATGGGAAGATCCCCTGGAGAAGTGATAGGCTACCAGTATTCTGGCCTGGAGAATACCACAGACTGTATAGTCCATGGAGTCGCAAAGAGTCGGACACGGCTGAGCGACCTTCATTTTTCCCATATAGGCCATTACAGAATATTGAGTAGAGGTCCCTGTGCTATAGTAGCAGGTTCTTATTAGTTATCTATCTTATATATAGTAGTGTATATATGTCAATCCCAATCTCCCAATTTATCCCTGCCTGCAAAGGTTAGATTTTAAATGATATTTAAAGACATTTCTATGTTTCTAGAACCCAAGTTCAGGCTCAATTCCTAGTTCAGGTTTTTGCTAAGTCAGACTTAGCAAGTTCAGACTTTTGCTAAGTCATTCTGATTAAAAATAAATTAAAACATTCATAAAAGGCTCCTACATCCTTAAGAATTATTAAATGGGTCTTCATAAAGAGCAAATCTCTGCTTTTGTGAGTCCTACACCCTCCCCAAATAGGGACTTCACACACAGACCCTTGGACCTAATAGCCAACCGTTTTTCAAACCTGAATGAAAATCCAAGTGAGGTTAACTAATTTTTTACCCTGTGCAATAAGACTGCATTATCACTAGAATGTAAATATCAAATCTAATCAAAGTGATTATCTTAATTTATTGCTGCCTTAGTTTTCTGTCAGGGTCATCCTCTATTTCTCTCTTGTCCTTTCAGAAGGAAGGCAGGTTGGTGGGTTACCGGGCATTCCATACAGAAAGAAACCTACTAATTGTCACCATCCCTAGGGACAGAAACATCACTGACACAATACTTCCTACACTTCACTGGGGCAAGTTCCATTGAATTAGACTTGAGTGAAGTGACACTGTGAAATGTACTCCAATATAGTGTAGCTAATACCCAAACAGAAAAGTGGGAACTGTCTCCTGAAATCTGCTGCAGGTACATGAAAAATTCCAAGGAGAATAAAAATGACAAATCCCTGCAGTATGTCACATTTTTATTTCATGAAGATGGAAAGTGCCACAGCATGATATTCATCTTTGGGAAGACTGAATAAAATGTCATCTGAACCACCAGTTTAAAGAGACTCCTTTAAAAATATAAACTTGATCTTATGTGTTCTATTACAGATTGAACTTCCTTTATAGTTGTCCTGGAACCTAAACTACATAAAAATATTTTTATAGCTTTAACTCAATTGCGTAAAATAACTGCTGTTAATAATGGATTAGGCCAATGTTACAAAACTCTTCTTCCGTATACGTAGAGATAAATGATCAGACCCAGTTTTGTTATGAGACAGCAAAGCCTAGTGGTTAGCAGTGTAGGTTTTGGAGTCAGACAGTCTAGCTTCAAATATGGCCTTACCATTCAATTGTCATGTGACCTATATAACATACTGGACCACTTTACGCCTCAGTTTCCACATCTGCAAAATGGGAATACCAATAGTATTATTCCCTTGAGACCATTTTTTTTGCACATTCCATTAAAGAATGTTACAAAGCATTTAGGACAGTGGCGCACTTAAGTAACACTTGACAACTATCAGTGATTGCTATTTAAAGACAATTCCTGTTAATGATTGGGAATTAAACATTTAAAAGTTATAATTTAAAACATAGCATGTACAGGTATTAGACAGCCATCTGTTCTGCCTGGTAAACAATTACCCGCATGAAAATTATGTACCAACTCCTTTCACTTTTCAGCATGACACTGAAATGATAACAGAGAAATGGAATACAGTGCTGTGATATATGATGAAGAATTGTATCAGCCGACCATGGATCTAATCGTCCACTCTTCTTCATTTGCACCCTGTTTCTTTTTAGACTCAGGCTCATTCCTTCCAGCCTTCAGGCTGCAGGCTATGTTAATTTGCAAAGCAACCCCAAAGCTTGTCCTTCACACTGGCAAATAATAGGATACATGCAGCCTCATTCTCAGGATACTGCTTTGAATAGTGTCTAGAGCTACAACATCCCCCTTGTGGTCATATTGAGTATTTACCAGGCTCTTGGGGAAACCAACAAAAACCTCAGCGATATGTGTACCCCCAGAATCATCCTCTCAGACATCCTTTAATCAACTAGTTAACACTATTTGATTCCAGAATTCTTATGATTAACACTTTGTGGTTTTTAAGTGTATGCAACAAGAAGGGAAAAGAGCAAATTCTTAGGAGAACCAGTAGATAAAAGAGAGATGTGAAGAGGATGCAGTGAATACCAATGATCCCACTTGCCCTTCTCCGTGTCATATGCAAGGTAGGGATGTGAAATTTTCAATTTCTACTTTGCTTCCATGTTTAATATTATTTATCATTCCTCTCTCTGTTTCTATGTTCTTTTTTTGAAAATTTTTATTGGAGCATAGTTGATTTAAAACGTTGTGCTAGTTTCAGGTGTACAACAAAATGAATCAGTTATACAAATACATATATCCACTCTTTTTTAGATTCTTTTCCCATATAGGTCATTACAGCCTATGGAGCAGCATTCCCTGTGCTATACAGTAGGTCTTTATTGGTTACCTACTTTATATATAGTAGTGTGCATACCAACCACAAGCTCCCAATTTATCCCTCCCCTCAATGTTCTTCAGCATCAATGTATTGTTTTAATATACAAATATCCTAAAAATAAGGGTCATTAGACTTGGATGACTGCAGAAAAATCTACTTCTGAGGGAATTAACAAAATAAGAGAAATGAAAGCACTAAGTAGACAAGTAAGGATAATAAATAACAAATAAGAGTGAGGGTACTTCTTAAAAGGACATGTATAAAATATAAACAATATAATGTTGGACCTTTATTTTCTTACTCCCACTTCCCTTCTCTCTAACAAGGTAAACTCTTCAACTGTCTTCTTTCCCTCCCAAACTTCCCCAAAATTTCCTTCACAAGTCCTCACATCGGAATAGTGGAGCATCTTTCTCTTTTGAAATTGGACTTTGAGACTTAAAAAGTCATTGGCATCTTGTTACACAACCCATGCCCACCGTCCCATGCAACAAGGTTTCAAGATGGGTCTGAGGACCTGTTACAGAACACAAATTTGTGTGCCTGACACACAGTGAAGCCAAACCAACCAAAACAGGAGTTTGGACCAGAGAAAGGTTTTTTTTCCCCCCCAGAGAAAGGTTTTATTACAGGGTCAAGCAAGGAGAAAGGGTGGCTCATGCTCTAAATAAATCCCTGAACTGAGAGCTTTTAGAAAGTACGTTTTTATAGGAAAAATTTGGGGTGAGGGCTGCAAGGCATGTGACTTCCTTCTGGTGGGTTGGTAGTGAGGAATCTTGCCCTCAAGTTGAAGTTACCATCCTCTATCCGGGCAGGGCCTACTTCCCACAGAACTCATAAATACTACGTATATTCAGGTGATGTTAGTGGTAAAGAACAAGCCTGCCAAAGCAAGCAACAGGGGTTCAATCCCTGGGTCGGGAAGATCCCCTAGAGAAGGAAATGGTAACCCACTCCAGTATTCTTGCCTGGCAAAATTCCACAGAGGAGCCTGGTGGGCTACAGTCTGTGGAGTCACCAAGACACAGCTGACCACACACTCCCTGAGGAGGAACCATGACCGTGCCCCAGTGCTGTGCTATTCGTACTTGACTACACCTCTCTTGTTTCCGTCCCCTAATAAGCAACTGTTTAAATCTGCCTTTTGGAATTCAGGGTACCTTAAAGAAGCTCAAAGAAGTCTACAAACAAGAAACCGGGGGAAAAGAAGGGCTTTCCTGCCCAGGTGGACCGCACAGGGGCCTGCTTGGTTTCTGAGCCTCAGTGAGGCCCAGCAAAGCTGGGTAGTAGGATCCTGAGCTCAGGTGTGTTTCTCTCTCGACGGTCTGCACGATAATTAGCCTAAGATGACCCAATGCTTTGAATGAACGAAAGTCTTCTTTAGTAGTTCAAAACCCAAGGTCCCTGTGCTAAAACACAGAAAGAATTCGCCTAAGGTCTCCATATGCAGGTGCACTTCAAGTTACTGCAACAGCAACAGGCAGTCAAAACACAAAGGACGAGCAACAAAGGCTTCAAACCCCAGGTTTACATTGAACAAAAACGCAGGACAAAATGGCGCCCTCCGCGAGAAGGAAAAGTCAACTCGCGCGGACCTTGCGGCCGCCAGGGTCTCCCAGGGAAACGGGGGTGGGAGGACGAAACTCACGTGAGCTGGAGCACCCTATGACAGCGGCAGTCAGACTCCACCCAGTTCTTCACTTCTCCCTGTGCACATGCGCTCCAGGACCTCGGCGGGCGGCCAGTTGCGCAGGCGCAACAGAGCCCGCCTCTCACGTAACTGACGCAAGGAGACTGTAATCTGTTCGCAGTTTATCCCGTGTGACCTTGAGTCCTTCCTGCCGCCGAGGACCGGGGTTGTCCACAGTTTTGCCTTATACTACTCTTAGGCCTCCTCGCCTCTCACGGAGCCCTGACCTGCCGCAGCCGGCACAGAAGGACATATTTTTCCCAACTATTAGGCTTCGAAGCGTAGTAGCCATAGGCCCTGACTCCGGGCGCGGCGTACAGGTATTCTCTGATCAGGCAGCACGAGCGGCGCCTCAGAGGATGAGCGGGCTTCCAGGCCGCAGCGGGCAACCCCCGCCCCCCACCCCACGTGGTAGGAGGTTTCCAGAAGCGCTAGCACTTCTGCGCCGCGCTACCCTCGGCCGTCAGAGCGTCTCTTTGCTGTCTCGTACTTCCACCGTCTAGCAGCCATGATAAGCGCCAGCCGAGCCGCAGTATCCCGTCTCGTCGGCACCGCAGCCTCCCGGGGCCCCACAGCCTCCCGCCACCAGGTAAGGGACTGCCGGGCCCTCCCCGAGGGGCTCACGGTCTTGGGAGTCAATGCTGCAGGCCGCGGCCTTCGGGGTCACAATCCTCCGGGAAACAGGAGAGATGGAAAATAACAGACCTTTAGTATTCAGTGTTGCTGGTTCAAGGATTAATTCAGGGTTTTGCCTTTCTCTCTTTGCTGAGTCACACCCCTTGGTAGCATAGAGTTTTATTTCACCGTTATATTTCACCAAGTAGCTGGTAGTCGTTCTGATAGGCTTTTTGATACGGATTACGCAGTTTTGGCCTTGAGGTCGTAGTCTATAGGGAAGGAAAAGCTATTATAGTTTTCATTTTCTCTTACGGGTAGAAGAAGGAGTCTTCTAAAGTCTGGAGTGTGCAAGGGCCCCGTTACTGTGATATGACGAAGGAAGAAAGAGCATCCGAGCAATAAATTAAAAGTCAAGCTTTGTTTGCGAACATTTAATAGTTGTTTTCCAAGAATCATCATCTCCGTTATTTCAGAAAAAATAAGCAAATCAGGAAAAGGCCATGGAGTGATTGCTCATTATCGTGTAAGACTAGAAATACATCTTTTGGAATTGTGTTTCTTTGCGCTCAGGTTGAGTAAAGGACGAGTTGGAATAGCCTGAGGTGAGAATGTAACAAAGGTCTTTCATCCTGATCAGAGGCCACTCCTGACAATTTTCCCCCCACTCCGCATTTCCCTTGCCCCAAACTGATTCATAAGGTTGCTACTTCTAGTCCCCTTAAAGTATTAGCTTGGCAACATCAGGGGAAATGGCTCAGATTAAGTTAAATCTATATTTGCAACACACACATGTGTGGATCTTAAGGGGACACTGCTGTGATAGTGAAATTGAGTAGTTATTTTGTAATGTATTTTTGCTTCTCTAGGGAATGTTTGGCAATGTTTGAAAATGACTTTGGTGGTTACAATCTGGGTAACCATGCTACTACTAAGTTCTAGTTGTAAAGATCCAAGTTGTTGCTGAACACCCTGCATTGCATAGAACAGCCAGGCTCCCAGCAAAAGTTTTGTTCAAAATCAATAATGCCGAAGTTGAGTAACCTTTTGGTAATGTAATTCAGGACAGTATTACATGAATTTGTTTGTCTGACTTATTTGGAAAACTTATACTTTCTTGGACTTGATTGCTGTGTCAGTACCGTTATGCCTGTTATACATAAAACATCTTACTATTTCAATGAACTTTATGCATGGTAGCCACTCAGAATGAAAACCTCAAACGTTCACATATTCTTCAGAAGAATAGTTAAGCCCAAGTTTTCATATGTAGTTGATGGCTGATGCAATTTTTTTTTTTTTAAGGATGGCTGGAATGGCCTTAGTCATGAGGCTTTTAGAATTGTTTCAAGGCGGGACTATGCGTAAGTATAATTTCATTTCTTTTAATAGTAAGATGATAAATATTAAGTCCCAGAGCAGTGGTCTCTAAGTTTATGATTATTTTGTTCAGGGAAAAAAACATTTATATTTATTAATAGAGTGTTTATTTCACCACAGTAGCAAATAATTGTTTTCTACCAAACCTTCTTCAAGGTTTACCTTCATATTGTAAAATAGGGCTTTTTTTTACCACCATTTTGGAGACCACTGTTAACTGATCGTAGCATTGTTTTAAATGTTTTACAGATCAGAAGCAATCAAGGGAGCAGTTGTTGGTATTGATTTGGGTACTACCAACTCCTGTGTGGCAGTTATGGAAGGTAAACAAGCAAAGGTGAGCATAATTGGAGGCTCTGGACCGTATAGTGGTAGCTAGTAGACAATTCAGAATTCTGTGTCCTTTGGCTTAGCTAAGGGACATTTTAAAGGTTGCGTTTAAATTCTTAAGACTCTCTTGAGGTGCATCTTTGTGCTTAATTTATGCTGGGAATAATCAAATGGATTTAACTTCCCAGGATTTTAAGTGTGTCCTAGTACAGAGGTAATAAAATTTTACCTTTTTGTAAGTCAGTTAAACAAAAGTTAAAGGTGCAGAAACAGTCTAGAAGCAAATGGAGCTCCAAGAAATGCAAAGGCTGGGTCATAAGTAAATAATGTTCTTTATTTCCTGCTGTGGTAGAGGCTCTTTTTCCTGAATCCTACCTATTCTGTTCTTTTTTTTTTTATTCTGCTCTTAAAAATCTTTATTCCCACATGGTTCTCCTCAATAATATTTGAAGCACCTGGATCTTTTAATTCCTTTTTGGCGATTAAAAAATAATTTTTTTTTCTTTACTGCCCTGGGTCTTGCTACATGAAAGCTTTTTCTAGTTGTGGCCATTGGGGGCTACTGTCATGTTGCAATGGCTTCTCTTACTGTGGACCAGGATCTCTAGGGTGCTCAGCCATCAGTAGTTGTGGCTCATGGGCTTAGTTGCCCCACATTGTGGAATCTTCCCAGACCAGGGATCCAGCCTGTATGCTCTGCATTGGCAGGGGACCACCAGGGGAATCTGCAAATTTTTTTTAATGCCTGAAATTTTTAGCCATCACCAAAACAAAAGTACAATTAATTTTATGACACCAGTAAGAAAGATCTGATTTATATATATTCCTGTGTGGTTTTTTTTGATGTTCTTAGTTGATTGTTTCGATCTCAAATAGCAGTTGCTTACTGTATCAGTATTTACAGGGCAGAAAAATATCCTCACTAGTACTGCTGTTTAATGTTTGCTCTGTGTCTCCAATAATTGATACAAAGACACTGGTGGTGACTGGAACCTTACTCTGTCCTCCTTTGGGAGTTTTAGGTGCTAGAGAACGCTGAAGGTGCCAGAACCACCCCTTCAGTTGTAGCCTTTACAGCAGATGGTGAGCGACTTGTTGGCATGCCGGCCAAGCGACAGGCTGTCACCAATCCAAACAACACATTCTATGCTACCAAGCGTCTTATTGGTCGGCGATATGATGACCCAGAAGTTCAGAAGGACATGTGAGTAATAGTAAGACTGTATTTATTTGCAAAGGCTGTTTAGAACAGACTTACTAGCAGGATCCCTGGGGACAGGCCCTGCCCTTGCCCAGAGGGTGTCTTCTTCAAAATATTCAATTCTGCCTTCACAGATTAGGACTTTGCTATGTGTGACATGATATATGAAGATTTGGGTGGTCATATCTGGACCATGTAAATTGGTGTTAAACACGAGACAATGACATAGGCTTCATCTTGTGCTGATCAGATAGTTCGATATGTTTTCAAGGTTTATCCTTGCTGTCTCATGTTATCAGTATTTCATTTGTTTTTATGGCCAAATAATACTCCATTGCACACATACATAGAGAATTTAGTGTTTATTTGTTGATGACATTTGGATTGTTCCCACTTTTTGGCTGTTAATGAGTAATGCTACCATAAACATTTGTAGGTTTCTATGTGGATGTACGTTTTCATTTTTCTTGGGTAGACATCTAGTAATGAAGTTTCTGAGTCATATGGTATCTCTGTGTTATCCAAAGCAGCTGCATAAATTTTTGGTGAGAAGAATGTTCAGGTTTCATCAGGATGTTTTTACGTGTTAATGATTACTTTCTAAAGGATTTCATTAAGTGAATTCCTGAAGTTCTCATTTGTTGACCATGGATCTCGTGGGGTGGAAGATGGGCTTTCATGGTGTATGGTAACTTCATGATAGATTGTGCTGGCATTTTTCTCAAATATTTGTGTCTTTCAGTAAAAATGTTCCTTTTAAAATTGTCCGTGCCTCTAATGGTGATGCCTGGGTTGAAGCTCATGGAAAACTCTATTCCCCAAGTCAGATTGGAGCATTTGTGTTGATGAAGATGAAAGAGACTGCAGGTGAGAAAGCTTAGTTCATATCTTGGAAAATTCAGAAAACTGCATGATTACTCTGAGATCACTGGCTTCTGTATCTCATTGACCTTTGAATGAGTTTGCACTGGCTTTTGCACAGAATACCTAGAAATGGCAAAACTTCATTACTCTTTCTCTACAAATTGAACTTCTCTTCCAAGTTTTCCTAATGGTGGCTTGCATGTTTATTTTTCCCAGAAGGGAAACCAAAAGACTACACTTTAAGCTTTTGTGTCTGTTAGATAAAACTTACAACTTCCTGTTTGAGAAACAGTGGCTCTTTTAAGTCTAAAAAACTAGGTCATTATAGTTGATGAGCCTTCACTAATGTGTTATAGGTGAGATCTTGAGTTTTTTAAATCAGAGTGTTTTTCAATAAGATCTCTACATGTTAGGTCATATGCTAAAAAACTAATGGGTACTGTTTTTGATCTCAAGAGGATGACATGGGTTGTCAGGCTACATTATTAATTGTAGCTTATTTTATTTGATAGGATTCTCATGGTTGATTTCATTGATTTCTTTTCCAGAAAATTATTTGGGGCACACAGCAAAAAATGCTGTGATCACAGTCCCAGCTTATTTCAATGACTCTCAGAGACAGGTGAGTTCAATAGCATTTTTAGTCACGAAATAAATGGTACTTGGGACACAAGGGTAAAAAAATGCCTTTTTTCTTCTTCTATAGGCCACTAAGGATGCTGGCCAGATATCTGGACTAAATGTGCTTCGGGTAATTAATGAACCCACAGCCGCTGCTTTGGCTTACGGTCTGGACAAATCAGAAGACAAAATGTAAGTTTGTGTAATAAATTTCCACTTAGATGCGTGAGACTAAGTTCATGGAATCTTGAAATCTATCCTCAATCATCATCTTGATTTCTTAGTGTTGCGCCTTAGACTAAAAATATACTGCCTTGACCTTTTCCCCAGGTTTCTATGGTCTGTGTTTTTCATTCATTTCAGGACTATTCCTTTGATTACTTTTTCTCTTTCTTTCTTTTCTTTTCTTTTTAAAAGTACTGACTATGGTTATTTTACTCCCTTGGTATGCCTGTTGGCAAGTATTCATCCGGAAGTTTACCATTTCATTTTAACTCTTACATGTTTTACATGTTGCTGTAAGGACCATATGTTAAGACATATGACACTTAGGCAGTCATCAACTTTGATAATTATACCTGGGTGGGGGGAAGTAGCCAGGTGTATGTTAGTTTGGTGACTGAACTCTACCTGTGATGAATTTGGTTCTTGAAGGCCTTCTTTTTTCTTTCTAGCATTGCTGTGTATGATTTAGGTGGTGGAACTTTTGATATTTCCATACTGGAAATTCAGAAAGGAGTATTTGAGGTGAAATCCACCAATGGAGACACTTTCTTAGGTGGTGAAGACTTTGACCAGGCCTTGCTGCGCCACATTGTGAAGGAGTTCAAAAGAGAGGTTAGTTACCAGTGGATTTAATGTGTAGACATGGAGATACTGAGGGTTTCTTTGGACTGCAGTTTGCTTTATGATTTTTTCTCCCGTTGCATAGTCCACTGAAATTGCATTTCAGTTTCATGGGTGCTCTGAACTGTTCCAGTTATTGTCACTTCAAATTGTGAACAGACAGCAATGAAAAGGATACAGTACCAGGTGTATAATAGTACTATGGCATTATATATAGGAAACCTGAATGTCTTTGGATTGGGGAATCCACGTTTTTGGAGAGAAGTGCTAGAACCACTCCTCACAGATACTGATGGACAACTATATAGGTTTCCTCCACTATCTGAAAATGTCTTCCTGTGAAACCTATGATAAGCTGAAATGTTGTGAAGCAAAGAAGCAATTACCTTAGGGCACCTTTTTTCTAACGGATGCACAAAACAAAATGTTCATACGCTTCCAGATCAAAGCTATGGTGGCTTGATACTCAGATAAATGTAGTTACTGGGCAAGGAGCTTGGGGTGCACACTGCTTCTATAATAGCTTGTTGCAAAGCAAATGCCGAATATTAGTTGTCCTTTTTTGTAAATGTGAAAATCCTTTTCAGGTTTCACTTGGTTGGCAAAAACAGGTATTAATACAGATCTTTTATAAAAGTGAGGTGTGGTTTAAAGCAAGTTTTGGAAAAGTGGGAGAATACCTGTATTGGAAAAGGAATTTTGAGAACTCCTTTTTTGAGCCAGAATCCTACAGCTGGAAAGAAGTGAGAACAGTTCATCCCTTTAACTCCAGACATAATATATCTTTTTCAGATTAGGTCTTTTTCCTGTAGAGTTTTAAAGGCAATGATTAGTTTTTGCTTGTTTATGAAGGTATGGCTTTATTTTGTTTTGTCTACACCTTACCACTGCGATTTAAGTAGTAGTCATTTTCTTACTTACACTAGTTATATTCTGTCTTGTTAGACGGGGGTTGATTTGACCAAAGACAACATGGCGCTTCAGAGAGTTCGGGAAGCTGCTGAGAAGGCCAAGTGTGAACTCTCTTCATCTGTGCAGGTGAGACGTGGACAAATTCCAGAAACCTTGATGGATCTTTTCAGCCGGAGTTTACTTGAATAGCATATTTTAATTGGCATAATGTTGGTGAGATTTTTTTTTAACCATTTTCTGGTTGGTGGTAAAAAATGCTTTTCCATTAACGGAACTATTGTGTTTTTAATGAGTGAGCTGAAATTTGTTAAGCACCAAATCAGGTTATGTTACAGGAGCCAAATAATGGTTTAATTGAGAGCTGAATGACATTGAATATACTTATTTGCATTCAAGATGGTATTTTTTAAATCTAGACTGCACCATTATGCTATGTCACTTCAGTCTTTTCCCAACTTTTTGGACTTTTTGTGACCCTATGGGCTGTAACCCGCCAGGCTCCCATGTCCACAGGATTCTCCATGCAAGAATATTGGAGTGGGTCACCATTTCCTCCTTCAGGGGATCTTCCTGACCCAGGAATCGAACCCAAGTCTCTTATGTCTCCTGCATCTAGACTGAGCAGTGTGTAAAATTAGAATTACTAACCTGGAAATACTAGGAGACTCTCAGAACTACTTCTGTTTTTATTTCAGACACCTTTTTATGTAAGTCTCTAATTTATTTAGATCACCAGTCTAGACAGTGAGTTAATGAATCCTGGCTGAAAGCCAGGGAATATGTACCTGTGCAAGTTTGCCTCCATGGGCAGATTTGCTCAAATCTGTTGAAAGTTTTACCATATGTTGCTCCAGTTCTGAGAGATGAAGTTTCTCTTTGCGTTAACCACTAAGAACAGAATAACAGCATGTTAGGTCCATGTCAGGAATATAACAAGATGACAGGAGTTCTAATTCTAGATTCTCAAGTGGCAGCAGGAAAGAGCATACTGCTAGGTAGGTAGTTGATCACCCACTCTGGGAAGGGAATAGGTGTTTATAGTGGCTGTTGTTGTGTTGGTAAAGTGGGTGACCTTCAGTCACATCTGGATTTTTTTTTTTAATAGCAGCTATGAAAGAGGGTCATCCACGAAGTTGATGGTATTCCTTTGTTCAGCTGTTAGAATTTTTAGCATGATGGTTGAGACTGAAATATGTAACACTGCCAGAGGATAGCTTATGATTCTTTCTTCCTAGGGGGTTCACTTCTTGGAGTGATACCTTGGTTGGTTTTACTGTGGCTGTATCCTATTGAAATGTACTTAGATTGTTTCTTTGCATTTTGCTGTTTTATTAATAGCAAGATATATTGACCATCTTTGTACATTAGTGTTTGTGCATGTGTGATTGTAGGTTAAACTCATAGAAGCATTTATTGCCCTTGTGGAATTTATACTGTAGTTTGGAGTGGTGGACATTAATTAAACATTATATCAATAAATGTCAGAAGTAATATACAGTTACTCTGTAGATAGACTGGTGGAGATTAAGTTTCTATTTCATTGTTTGCTGTATGACTTTGGATGAATTACTAATGTTTGTTTTCTTGTCTATAAAATGAGGATAATTAGCACTCCATTTCCCCCTTAGAGTTGTGAGGATTAGTAAATTAATAGGTATAACATGCTTAGGACAATGTGTAGTAAATAGCAGTGGTACTATAAGTGTATATGTTAATTTTATTTTCTAAAACAGGCAAACTTAGATTTATAATAGAGGAACTTGACAGGTATTTGACATAATTAGAGCCTCCTGCAAGGTGAGTTGATCAGGAACACATAAAGTGTCAGATAAGTATGAGGTGGTGGGGTAAGACCTGAGAAAGGGTCAATGTGGCGGAAGTACAGACTAGAGGGGCAGGAGGAGCATAGAAGATAAGGCTGGAGGCTTTACAGATTGGAGGATTTGGTGTCTTTCCTGAGATAATTGACTACAAATCACTGAAAAATTTTAAGATGGGGCAGTGACATGGTCAGGTTTGGGGAAAGCACCCTGAGGTGAAGTGGAAAATGCGGGGGAGCTGTGGCAGCCTGAGTGGGTGTGAAAAAATGTAGAGGTCTGTTAAAGCTACACCAGGTGGTGAGAGAGGAAAGGACTTGGACCCCAGGGTGAGGTAGGGAGAGATACATGGTTTAATTAGAGAGAGAGAAGGGACAAAACTTCATGATGGAACTGGCATTTGAATGTGGAAAGTACTGGAGTTTTTCAGGTTGTAACTTAGAGCATATGGAACTGCACTAGTACAGTAACCACATATGGCTATTTAAGATTAAATACAATTTAAAAATATTTATTTGACTGCACTGGGTCTTGGTTGCATACAAACCCTTAGTTGCAGCATGTGGGATCTAGTTCCCTAACCAGGGATCAAACCTGGGTGCCCTGTATTGGGAGCTGAGTCTTAGCCACTGGACCCACGGGAAGTCTCAAAATACAATTTTTAAGAATTCCATTTCTCAGTTGCACTAGGTGAATTTCAGCTTTTCAGCCATGTGTGACTAGTGGCTGCAGGATTGAGAAGCACAAGTAGCATTTCCATTGCCACAGAAAGTTCTGTTCGATTGCATTAACTTAGATAATTTTTTTTCTGATTCGGTTTAACATTGTGCAAAGAGGAAATTGTTATTGGTGTCCTTGAAACTATATCCAGTATCATTGTTTTTACAGAAGGTTTGTTAATTCTTATTAAGCCTTTAACTGTCCAGGGTACTCTCCCTGAAGAAAAGTGGCTAAGGATTTGCTCCCCTCAGTCTTTATTGCTTTTTGTCCTTGCTTTGATGTGAAGTTGGAGGTGCAGCATAAATTTAACTCTCTTCCTGGGAGTTCACCCCTGAGACACCTGTTTCTGCATGTTTAATAGTTTTGTTAGTCTAAATATTCTTAATCCATGCCTTATTAGGATTTAATGTTTATTGATACTATATATTACATGGTGTGACTGTAGCAGTGTTTGCTGCTCTCTGTGACTATCATAGCAGTAGTCAGTCCTTTAGGCATTTTTGTTGTAGCTTTTTTAACCATCTTAGACTTGTAAAGCCCTGGTTTAGTGGCAGATTATTTGGTTCAGAGCATACTTTTTTCTCAGAAGTACACGGAATTTTTTTTAAAAAACTTGGTAAAAACACAGTAGTGTAATTTCTTAATGCATGTTTTAATGGCAGGACAATCCTTCACCTTTTGAATGGGGATTTTTTTTCCTGCTACTCTATTCCATCCTTCATTATTATTAATAGGTTTGTAGTGTTACTTCTGAGAAGATAAGAGGTTAAATCTTTTAAGAGTCTGTCTTTGGTAGCTGTTTGTTTAAAGTGTGTCTGATCCTCCCTGTGACTTTCGAAATATTTTCTAGTGTGTAGTCTTTAATTGAAGTAATAGACTTCACAACTGGTCTTCCTGCTTCCCTTGCAGACTGACATCAATTTGCCTTATCTTACAATGGATGCTTCTGGACCCAAGCATTTGAATATGAAGCTGACTCGGGCTCAGTTTGAAGGGATTGTTACTGATCTAATCAGAAGGACCATTGCCCCATGCCAAAAAGCCATGCAAGATGCAGAAGTCAGCAAGAGTGACATAGGAGAAGTGATTCTGGTTGGTGGCATGACTAGGATGCCCAAGGTAAGTACCCATGGAATTCTTGGCATGGAGAGCAGAGAGGGCCAACATATGATTTCTTAGGACATAGCATATGCACACCATATGGCTTATGTTGTGTAGGGACAGGTGTATGTGACCTTTCTAAATCTTGGCCTGAAAGGGGTATGAATTTGTGTACTCGCTAGAGTTCTAGTCTTAAAGAATATTTTTTAAAAGGATTAAGAAGTGGGGGGGAATGTCTTTGGAGTACTAGCAAGGAGGGCCCTGAACTTCAGCTTTATAGAATTTTTCAGAATGAAACAGTATGAGGGCCAAGACACCTTAACATACAGCTTAACTAACTAGCCTCTATAGGCAGTTTTGGATATGTGTTTTGCAGTATATTGTTTGGGTTTCTAATACCATCTTCAACAGAGATTTGTGCAATGATGCATTCTGTCAACACATCATTCTGATAAGACAGGTGTGTGGAAAACTAATGACTGAGCACAGAACATGTTGAAGGTATAATTCTTTATAGCTTGAATAGAACTATCTTGGGCTTTGATTTTCATAATTTTTTTTTTTTTTTTTTTGAGTTCTTATGCTTAATGCAAACAATAAACTGGGGGTGAAAAAGAGAGGCTTTGAATCAAGCAGATATCTTTATGTTAACAAATTATCTCAGATGTTATATTCTTATTCTCAGATGTTATATTCAAATAAACTTTTTCCTAGCATTAGTAAAATATGGAGGGGAAAACATGCCTCACATCAGCACTGGTATTGAATTATTGAATTACTACTGCTGCTTTTAAGCTGAGTTTTAGTTGATACATAGAAGAGGACTTGGACAATATCGATTTAAGTCCCCTTGCCTTCCGCTTCTGTTCCTAGTGTGTTGCTTGGGAAATCAGATGACAAAACTTAGGCAAATTGTTTCCAGATTTTAAAAGGCTATAAATGAGATATTCCGAGTAAAATATGTGTTTCCAAATAATATACTTAACTCATTAAAAATAACTCAACTGCAAAGTAATAATTTGAGTAAACATTCCTGGACGTGAAGCAGCCGGTCCCGGATCTGGTGGGGCTTGGGGATACACGCGCTGCTGTCGTTCTCAGGCAGGTGCCCTAAGCAGCTAGTGACAAGGTTCTGTTTTCTTGGTGCTCAGGTTCAGCAGACTGTGCAGGATCTCTTTGGCCGAGCCCCAAGTAAAGCTGTCAATCCTGATGAGGCTGTGGCCATAGGAGCTGCCATTCAGGGAGGTGTGCTGGCTGGTGATGTGACAGATGTGCTGCTGCTGGATGTCACTCCCCTGTCTCTGGGTATTGAGACCCTGGGAGGTGTCTTCACCAAGCTTATTAACAGGAACACCACTATTCCAACCAAGAAGAGCCAGGTAAAAGTCACCCCCTCCTTACTTTCTCACAGAGATACTAGATTCTGTGAGGGATGTGATTGTAGCCACTTCTGTGAGCTCTTTCTAGAAAACCTTTCTTTTTGTTTTGCAGTTCATACTAGTTGAATGTGGGTGGGTGGTAAGAATCTTATCATTTATTCTCTTATATTCCTGGAAAAGTTACCTGGTAAGGAGGTTACCTGGTGGTGATTTTAGGGAAGTCATCAAGTGTCTTCCTTCACAGGACAGTAATGTGCCAGAAGGACCCTCATTATTTTAAAATCCCTACATTACTCTCAGAGGCAGTAAATTAAATGTCTGGCTGACACTAGGGGAGTGTGCTTGTCTTCCCAGTAAACGATAGTTCTGAGATACCAAGCCCAGGGTTATTTGGACAGTGGGTCTTAGATTTAGAATTACTTCCTAACTTTCTGAGTTTTGATGTTTTTATGAAAGAACTATGACTGTTGCTTTGTTTGCAGTGATCTATCGCCACAATATCATTCTGAAGAAAAGTGATGATTTCCTGTGACTATGAACATAAATGTCCTTTCTCTGACCCATTCCTCTGGATGAGCATGTTTCAACATCTCACTTTTTATAGCTCCTTGTAGGCCTTATGTGCTAGTGTTGCATCTTTGTACAATGCGTTTGCTTAGCTGAAACAATAGCTATTGTATGCCCTTCTGCTGTGCTAATCCTGCTCCTGTTCTCTGTAAAGACATAGGCCTTTGTTCTGAACATAGTGTACATTAGGATTCTTCCAATGTTGGGATGTGAATTTCTTCCTTTGGTTAGCAGTTTGTAGGGGGTAATGGTTTAATCAGGCTGCCAACCCAGCAAGTTTCCTTCTTTTCCCTAGGTGTTTTCTACAGCTGCTGATGGACAGACTCAAGTGGAGATTAAAGTGTGTCAGGGTGAGAGAGAGATGGCTGGAGACAACAAACTTCTTGGACAGTTTACTTTGGTAGGTATTAGGAATCCTGAATTTCATGCTCATGATCATTCTTTTTATGGTGAAGTTAAACTATTCTGACTCCTAATATTATTATAAACTGCAGACACAGTTTTTGTTGTTATTTTCGCGTAGTATTCAAATGAATTCTGCAGCCAGATAACCAGGGCTTCAGTTTTTACTTGAAAGCCTTGCCTTGCTTCTTGTGCCTTGGGAACTAAGTCAAGAAGTTTATAAGCTTCAGGGAAATGTCCATAAACAGTGCTTTTTAGAATAAGTTTCTCATTACTGCTTTTAAAGACATTTGATACTGTTGCTGGTTTTTTGGCCACACTGCACAGCATTTGGGATCTTAGTTCCGTGACCAGGGATTTAGCCTGTGTCCCCTGCAGTAGAAGCACAGAGTCTTAACCAGTGAACTGCTAGGGAAATCACTTGCTACTAGCTTCTAGTCAGCATTGCTTATTGTTTCTTACTGACATGAGCAATGGAGAACTTTGCTCTCATTGTGTATTCTTAGGTACATAAAGCCATTACAGTTACTTGCTGCAGCCAGCCTTCACTGGTATGAGTTCTTTATTTCAGGCAGCAATGAAAGTACTACCCTAACCTAAAAACTCCTGTTTTTGTACATTTAAAGTGTAAGTTTCACTTGTTTCTCTCAGAAAACAGGTAACTAATTCCCCCAGATCATCATACAGGTTTTGGAAATAGAGCACTGGACCTGTTGGTGAGAGAAGCTTACTCTGGTATTTATTTATCCTAGATTGGAATTCCCCCAGCCCCTCGTGGAGTCCCTCAGATTGAAGTTACATTTGACATTGATGCCAATGGGATTGTACATGTTTCTGCCAAAGATAAGGGTACAGGACGCGAGCAGCAGAGTAAGTTCTCTTACTTATTAGATTGTAAGAGTGAGGTAAGGGCTTCCCTAGTGGCTCAGTGGTAAAGAATCCGTCTGCAGTGCAGGAGATGTGGGTTTGATCCCTGGGTCAGGAAGATGCCCTGGAGAAGGAAATAGCAACCCAGTCCAGTATGCTTGCCTGGGAAATCCCATGGACAGAAGAGCCTGGCGGGCTACAGTCCATGGAATCGCAAGAGAGTCAGACTCGACTTAGTGACTAAAATAACAAGAGGTTAGAGACTTTGAAGTTCCTCTCCGTTAGGAACTACACTCTAGACTGTGTATATCTTCCCCTTCCCAGCCTCAAGGGAGGATGGTGAGTCCTTGCCCTCATTCTCCTTAGTTATCAGTGTCTCGCTATCAGGTATGGTGTTTATTCACCAAAACAAACAAGCACTGAGCCTCTGAATCTGAAGTTTTTGGTAGGTAGGGCAGTTAGTTGATCTCTGTATATTAGACCCTTGGTCTCCCTCTGCTTATTATAGGCCAGTAGGTTATTATTATTCTCCATAATTCACATCAAGATTAGCTACTCTGAACAGGAGGATTCTTTTTCTTAATACAATAGAGAAAGAAGCATATGAAGCATATCCTTTTCCTGAGAAATAATGCGGTGCCTTTTTTTTCATTATAGTTGTGATTCAGTCTTCTGGTGGATTAAGCAAAGATGATATTGAAAATATGGTTAAAAATGCAGAGAAGTATGCTGAGGAAGACCGGCGAAAGAAGGTGATTACTTCACTCGTAGCTTATGTGAAGTGCCTTTCTTATTTATTCTCATATAAAAATTGTCATTGAATCCAGCTTAAAATCTCTTAGACATCTCAGACCACAGTGATTTCTCCCTCTTTTTATACTCTTTTAATTGTGTGTAGCCATTAGCAGGTTGATTGGTAAGTCTTCGTTCATACTGCATTTTTAATTTCTCTTAGGAACGAGTTGAAGCAGTTAATATGGCTGAAGGAATCATCCATGACACAGAGACCAAGATGGAAGAATTCAAGGACCAACTGCCTGCTGATGAAGTAAGTCCTCTCTTAAAACAGCTCAATAAGTTTGGGGTGTATTGTCACTGATGTCAGTGACAGTCATTTTTCTCTGGATCTTGATAGCAATTTCTTTTAAAAAGTCTGTCTCTACACATTCTGCTGTATGTTCTGGGCTAAATGAGGGTCTGGCTTTGTTTTGGTTTTAAGTGCAACAAGCTAAAAGAAGAGATCTCCAAAATGAGGGAGCTCCTTGCTCGGAAAGACAGTGAAACGGGAGAAAACATAAGGCAGGCGGCATCTTCCCTTCAGCAAGCATCATTGAAGCTTTTCGAAATGGCATACAAAAAGGTATTTTGCTCCTAACTCAGTGTAACTGCTCTTGATCACTTTCACTGAGGACTGATACACAGCCATTTATGGAACTGGGAGTATTGGACTTGGAAGTAAACTTCCTGGTCTTGAATACTTCGGGAGGGAGAGGGGCTGAACCCAAAGGGAAGAAATCACTGAAACTGGGAGAGTGGAACAGGTAGGATATAGCTCCTTCATTTTTAGTTCATCAGAGAACAAACTGTCACCCTTAACATTAAACAAGTGATTCTCAAATGCTTTCTTACAGATGGCATCCGAGCGAGAAGGCTCTGGAAGCTCTGGCTCTGGGGAGCAAAAGGACAATCAAAAGGAGGAGAAACAGTAACAGCAGTAAACTTTGGAGTTGAAAGGACAACATGCTTGGGAGTGAAGGGATTTCCTGAGCTGAAACGGGCAAACTTCAGTCTTCTACTGTGTTTTTGCAGTATTCTATATATAATTTCCTGAATATGTAAATTTAGTGACCATTAGCTAATGATCATTTCATGAATGACAAGTCCAGCAGTACAAAATTCACAGTCTTTTGTCCTTAGCCTGTCATTCTTTTTCATTTCAGCTGCATGTAAAGTTGGAAAGATGATTTATTGATCATTCTAAAGATGTAACATTGTTTTGTATTGAAGTAGCCATATTTTCAAGGGGTGAAATCTCTCACAGTGAAGACAGTTGGGTCTGGAATGAAACCATAAGGTGATGAGATCCTTCTAATGACCTGAGTACTGCTGTAGCAGCCTGTATGTATGTGGAATTCCTCAACTGAGGCCTTGCAAAGCAAGCCAGCTGTGCCATGTTGGGAGGAAGGGCAGGGAAAGCTAGGTCAACAGAAAATTGAGCTAACTATTTATGTTAGATCCAGCTTTTAAAACACAAGTCACCCAAATTTTCTGAAGGCATACTTTCCTAGCTACCCTTTGGCCTTATGTCTGGCACTTGTGTCCTTGATGACTGTTCTTTTTGATCCCTTCTGGACTTTTTTAAAAAAAATAAATAGGAAAACCATCTTGATCTTTTTGTCTGAGGACCTGAAATTTAGCTTCAGAAATATATGATATGAATTACATTTCCCAGTTCCCTGACCTGTATACTGGATTTCCTAACACTAGCCAGTTTAAAATTTCTAACAAATTGAAGAGAAGGCTGGTATGATAATCATTACCATCAAAGGCAGGTCTGATTCAGGAGTTTCTGTCTAGCCCATCTGAGGTTTGGAGTGCTGAATGTTAGGTCTTTAACATGAAAATTAGGCCTCATACTTTTCAGGCTGCTTTCTGCTCTAAATAAAAACTTCAGAATTGGCTCACCATAGTGAAACATTAAGTCCTAAGGTGTGATTTCAGTGGCTTAAACATCATAAACCAGATAATTTCTATATTTTTGCTTTTTCACCTTCAGCGAGTTGTCATGTCCTACTTTTTAAAATGTAGTTCTAAATATCACACACTACCAGGAAAGTGACTACATCTATAACCCAAGTTTTAGGAATTAATTTATTTTTAAAAAATTAAGGAGACTTAATTTTTAAAAGCTTTTAAAAGCTTCTTGAGGTTCATATGATAAATAACAGGCTCAAGTTTTCAACCACATGAACACTTAATGGGAAATTTGGGGGATGTGCAGTATTTCTTTATGAACTCAAACTGCCGTATATATGGTGGTGGTTCAGCTACCCACTAGTAAAACTAACATCAGCACAAGTAGCCTTGAAAGGCAAAAAGAAATTTAAAATCAGATACAATCTTCATGTTGTGGCAACACATGCATTATAGGCCCGGAAAGGAAAACTGGGATTATTCCAAGTAGTCTTCCCCACTTAAAACGCACCCCTGCTACACAACAGAACAACACGTGATCAGACCCCTTCTATACTTTGACCTTGCTCAGACTGTCTTCTATATTTCCACTTGACTCCTCCCCTTACTTTTTTAAGTAAGGCTTTGAAATTGTCATAAATAGCAGACTTCAAGTCCCTGTCATTTCCTGTCCTTACCCACAGCAATTATTACCACCTAATTTGTCTTTCCCCCATTGCTATGTGAGTTTTTTGGTCCTCCAAATCCCTGCTTTTAAATACTAACTCCTAGGGTGGTGGTATTATTAGGTGGGGCCTCTGGGAGGTAGATCATTCTCAAGATTGGGAATAGTACCCTAATAAAAGAGGTTCCAGAAATCCCTGATGCCCTTCTTAACATGACACATTATGACCTGGAAGAGGGCTGTAACCTGATCATGCTGGCACCCTGATCTCTGACTTCTGGCCTAAATTGTGAGAAATAAATTCCGTTTATAAGCTACATAGTCTATTTTATTCTGGCAGCCTAAATGAACTAAGGCCCACCCTTTTTTTGCAAGTTTTAAGCCAGAAACTTGTTCACTGTTACTTCCCAACATTAGAACAATGCCTGTCACTTAAGTACTCAAATCTTGTCAAACAATCTCTCCATCTGTCAAGAGTTCTAGGGGTAACAAACCACACACAGAAACTTAATTGGTGAAAGATTAAGAAGTCTTATTTAGAAAAAGAATTCAAGGAGAAACTAATAATGTTTACAGAACCAGAAGTGTGGCCTGAGGTACTCCTAGGCCAGTAAAGGGGGAGTAAGAGTGACCAGAGTAAATTTGCAATCCTCTTTTATAGTTTCTAGGTATTAAGTACAATTCTGTTGCTGACTCAAAAAAACTTACCCAAGGTTTTTTCTTAACTTTTAATTAAACCTATTAGAACATCTAGAAGAATGCTGTCATGAACACATAAAAACACCATTCATGTGGGTTCAGTTAGCATTTTGCCACATTTGTACTTTTTAACATTCTGCTCTATCTACATGTTTTCTGAACGTCTTGACACTTCAACCTAAATGGCACACTTAAGAGCAAAACATTCTCCCTACAGCTAATAATCAGGAAATTTAGCACTGATAAGAATGGTTCCTTTGCCTTTTTGTCTTTTCATGGTGTTGATTTTGTTTTCAAGGGTATAGGCCACTTGTTTTACAGAAGAGCTCTTTGGATTCACCTGGTGATTCCCTCGTGCTGAGAGTCATGTACACATTATTGGTAGGAATACTTTGTCTTTATCAGTGCATCAGTTGCCAGGGAGAACAATATGATGTCTGTGCTTTGCTCCACATTTCTTCATCATTAAGTTACCTTTAATAAAGTAATCTGTAAGGGTGGCTTAATTTTAAGTATAACGTTTATACTAGAGATTCCGTAGCAAGAAGGAGCAGTAAAGAAAAAAGAAGTTCTTACAGATGGTACATGAGAAGGCTGGGAGTGAAAAGAAATCAAAATTTGAAAATAAACTGCTTCAAACAGCCTTCAGTATTTCAGATACCACTGTGACTCCATACTCCAGTCCTAAGGCTGTTTTGTAAGGGCTATGTCTTCTTTCCTTTCCTCTGCGATGAGAACAATGCAATGAGTGAAAGCCCTAGATAGAGGAGCTACAAAGCAACCTATATTATTCAACCAGTGAAGCAGACAATGTAGTAGTTACAGAAAGACCACTGACAGCCGTTTAAGTAGGTCAAAACCAGTCAAGTACCAATCTCATGGTTAAACCTTATTACAATGCACCACCATCAATCCCGTTTCTGCTACAATAGGTTAGGAAACTCAATTTTCACACTAGAGAGAATACTGCAACTAAACCAACCTTTAATAATTACAGGTTTTCAACTCACAGGAGATCTAATGAAACAGGAAATGTTCCACTTAAACCAGAAGCTCCTAAACAGGTTCTTGTAGCCCCTGACCCAAAAGGTAGATATTTGGGGCAATGGCTGGGAAGTGGAGAGTCCACATGAGTGACTTCAGGGACCCAGAAACCACTGATTATAGAATGCAAGATTGAAAATACTATTTTTTTCTCGGGAAATGGTTCACTGCTCTTGATTTCTTGAAGGAATCTGTGACCAAAAGGGGGTTAAGAACCATAAGTTTTTCCTAAATGGGAAAGCAATCTACTTTACTAGTCTAACTGCTGAATTCAAGCCATAATTCTTGATCCATGTTCCCCCTTGCCTTTAGCCATCTCCCGTCTTGCCTTTTCATTTCTTAGGTATCCTGGATCTACCTTCTTTCATGAAGCCTTCCCCATTCAGCCCACACTGGCTGTTTCACTCAAATTCTTACTCTTTATTTTTCAAATTTTTAATGTTCAGGAACTTAAAGCTTTTAAAATTTTCTATCTTCCCTTGGATTATTTTGAAGCAAATTCCAGAAATCATAATTTTACTCTAACCTTTCAGTATGTACCTCCAAAAGGATTATTCTATAAAATCTAACAATATCATGATCACATCAAAAAATTAATCCCTTAATAGCAAAACCGTGAATGTTCAAATTTTCCCAATAGTTTCATAACTTTCTTTTTTTGGCTGCACCACAGGGCACACAAGATCTTAATTTTCTGACGAGGGACTGAACCTGTGCCCCCTGCAATGGAAGCACAGTCTTAACCACTGGACCACCAGGGAAGTTCCATAACTTTTCCAGTCAGGAGCCAGTAAAGCCCACACCTTGTATTGGTTGATAGATCCCATAAGTCTCTTTTGAACTATAGGTTTCTCTGCTGCTTTTTCCTCCACTTGGCAATGTATCTGTCCTGCAACTTCTGACATCCTAAATTTCACTGGCTGCATTCCTGTGATGTCATCAACATGTTCTTCATCCCCTATGGATCTGATTCAGCTTAAGCTTTTTGACAAGATTGGGTGGTATGTACTTTCATCAGAGGGTATACAACTCTGGTTGACTCTTTTGTGATGTCAGCAGCCACTGATGATCATTACCTAGTTCTCTAATTTCATTAAAGGTATACTATGCTATTTTTTCTTCATTTTTATATGGAATACCTCTACAGTGAGACACCTCATATCAAGGAACTAGTTAACCTGAAGTACAGTTCTTATGGGAAAGAACTGGTTTTTAAAGTGAGTTAGTTTTGTAGTATTAATCAAAGGTGAGACCAGTGAAATTTCTTGGGTGTCTTTGTGAACTCATGCGTTTTAACTTGCTTAATATGCTTCAAGGGGCTTCCCAGCTGGTTGAGCAGGTAAAGAATCAAGCCTGCAATGCAGGAGACCCAGGAGAGGAGGGCTTGATCCTTGAGTCGGGAAGATCCCCCTCCAGTACTCTTGCCTGAAGAATCGCATGGATAGAGCCACCTGGTGGGTGGTCTATGGGGTCACAAAGAGTTGGACAAGACTGAAGTGAAGCAGCACACAAGGACGCACGCATGCATTGTGCTTTATACTGGCTTAATTTTAACAAGACCCCATTAGTAAAGGACAGTGTTTTCAATAAACAGTGCTAGGAAAACTGGACAACCACAAGCAAATGAATGAAAATGGATCACTATATTACACCACATAGAAAAATTAAAGTGAGTTAAAGACCTGAATGTAAGACCCAAAACCAAACGCTTGTAACAGAGACAGTAAGCTCCTTGACATCAATTTTGGACTTACTGGATTTGACACCAAAAACAAAAGTAAACAGGGGGGGAGTACACCAAACTAAAAAGGTGCTTCTGCACAGCAAAGGAAACCATTAACAAAATGAAAAAGCAACCTACTGAATCAGAGATAATATTTGCAAATCAGGTATCTGATAATTAGTTCCCAAAATACATTAACACAAACCAATAGCAAAAAAATAATCCAAGCAAAAATGGGCAGAAGACATAGACATTTTTCCATAGACACACAGATGGCCAAAAGGTAAATGAAAAGGTGCTAAACATCACTAATCATCAGGGAAATAAATCAAAACCACAATGAGGTATCACCTCACACCTTAGAATGGCTATTGTCAAAAAGACAACAAGTGTTGGCATAACAGAAAGAAAAACACCAATACAGTATACTAACGCATATATATGGAATTTAGAAAGATGGTAACGATAACCCTGTATGTGAGACAGCAAAAGAGAAACATATGTATCGAACAGTCTTTTGGACTCTGTGGGAGAGAGTGAGGGTGGGATGATTTGGGAGAATGGCATTGAAACATGTATATATCATATGTGAAACGAATCGCCAGTCCAGGTTCGATGCATGAGACAGGGTGCTCAGGGCTGGTGCACTGCAATGACCCAGAGGGATGGGATGGGGAGAGGTGGGAAGGGGGTTCAGGATGGGGAACACATGTACACCCGTGGCGGATTCATGTCAGTGTATGGCAAAACCAATACAATATTGTAAAGTAATTAGCCTCCAATTAAATTTATATTAAAAAAATAAAAAATGCAAAGATATTCAATGTAAAAAAAAAGTGTTCACATAGATGTGGAGAACAGGGAACCCTTGTGCACTATGACTGGAAATGTAAATTGGTGTAGCTACTATGGAAAAGAGTATAAAGGTTCCTCAAAAAATTAAAGATAGAACTACTAAAGGATCTAGAAATTCTGCTTCTGGGTATTTATCCAAAGAACAAAAATTTTGAAAAGATGTATGCAGCCAGATATTCACGGCAGCTTTATTTATAGTAGCCAAAATATGTATTCATTGATGAATGGATAAAAATGATGTGGTGTATATATACAATGGAATACTATTCAGCCATGAAAAAATAATGAATTCTTGCTGTCTGTGATAACTTGAGGGCATTATGCTAAATGAAATGTCAGAAAAGACAAATACTGTATGATCTCACTTATGCTCATGTTCACAGAGAACAGACAGGTGGTTGCCAGGGGTGAGGTTAGGGGTAGGGTAGGAGTGATAAGGAGTGTTATTTTATATAACTTCTAGTTATAAAATAAATCAGGATTCCCTGGTGGTCTAGTGGTTAATAATGTGCCTTGCAATGCAGGAAACAGGTTCAATCCCTGGACCTGGAAGATTCCATATGCCGCTCAGCCACTAAGCCTATGTGCCTCAGTTACCGAGCCAGTGCTCTGGAGCCCTTAACCACAACTACTGAGGCCCATGCACGCTAAAGCCTGTGCTCTGCAACAAGAGAAGCCACCACAATAAGAAACCTGCACACTGCAACTAGAGAAAGACTGTGCACAGCAATGAAGACCCAGCACAGCCAAAACCAAATTTTTTAAAAATTAAAAGACAAGTCAGTCTTGGGGATGTACCATATAGTATGGTGACTGTAATTATATTGCTGTTTAGTTGCTAAGTAGTGTCCAACTCTTCGTGACCCCATGGACTGTGGCCTGCTGGGCTCCTCTGTCATGGAATTTTCCAGGCAAGAATATTGGAGTAGGTTGCCATTTCCTTCTCCAAGGGATGTTCCTGACCCAGGGTACAAACCCATTTCCTGCATTGGCAGGTGTAGTCTTTACATCTGAGCCATCAGGGAATCCCTGTAATTTATTATACTCTGTTACAACAGACTGGTTCCAAATCGGGAAAGGAGTACGTCAAGGCTGTATTTTGTCACCCTGCTTATTTAATTTATATGCAGAGTACATCATGAGACATGCTGGGCTGGAAGAAGCACAAGCTGGAATCAAGGTTGCTGGGAGAAATATCAATAACCTCAGATAGGCACATGACACCACCCTTATGGCAGAAAGTGAAGAACTAAAGAGCCTCTTGATAAAAGTGAAAGAAGAGAGTGAAAAAGTTGGCTTCAAACTCAACATTCAGAAAACTAAGATCATGGCATCTGGTCCCATCACTTCATGACAAATAGATGGGGAAACAATGGAAATAGTGACAGACTGTATTTTGGGGGGTTCCCAAATCACTGCAGATGGTGACTGCAGCCATGAAATTAAAAGATTCTTGCTCCTTGGAAGAAAAGTTATGACCAACCTAGACAGCATATTAAAAAGCAGAGAGATTACTTTGTCAACAAAGGTCTGTCTAGTCAAGGCTAGTAGTCATGTATGGGTGTGAGGGTTGGACTATAATGCAAGCTGAGCACTGAAGAATTGATGCTTTTGAACTGTGGTGTTGGATAAGACTCTTGAGAGTCCCTTAGATAGCAAGGAGATCCAACCAGTCTATCCTAAAGGAAATCAGTCCTGAATATTCATTGGGGGGACTGATGTTGAAACTGTAACTCCAATACTTTGGCCACCTGATGCGAAGAACTGACTCATTTGAAAACACCCTGATGCTGGGAAAGACTGAAGGTGGGAGGAGAAGGGGATGACAAGAAGAAGAGATGGCTGGATGGCATCACCGACTCAATGGACATGAGTTTGACTAGGCTCCGGGAGTTGGTGATAGACAGGGAAGCCTGGCATGCTGCAGTCCATGGGGTCGCAGAGTCAGACACGACTGAGCAACAGAACTGAACATATTGAATATTTGAAAGTTGCTAAGAGAGTAAATCTTAAAAGTTTTCCCAACAAGAAGAAAAAAATTAATTATGTGTGGTGATGGATTTTAGCTATACTGTGATCTTTTTACAGTATATAAAAGTATTCAATCATGTTGTACATCTGAAACTAATGTCAATTGTACCTCCATAAAAAAAGTCTAGATATTAAAAGTATCCATAAAAAAAAAAAAAGACCAAGACCCCAGTAGCCTTTGCTCCTTTGCTTTCTAAATGATATAGCAAAGTGCTTCAGGCTCAATTTGTTCTTTTCTGCCTCAGTCCTATAGTTACCTCTCCTCTTACACTATTGTCTATTTATTTTCCCCTGACCACCACCATAAATTTAATGCATTGCACTACATCTAAAAATACTTAGTACTCACCCTAGCACTCTGCTAGACAGAAAACTAGTATGAGATTAATATTTATGGAACTGAACTAAAAGATTAGCCTCTATCTAGCAATTCTACAAGGATCTCTACTGATTCAAAACAGGCAGCACTGGAAATATTAAGCACTTACTTACCTCCTCCTCAGGTGGTTCAATGGCATGACTTAATCTCACTCTGCTAATTATTCTTTCATGTTATGGGAAGACCTACAACAGCTAGTGAGTACTCCCTAAAACAATTCTAAAAAAAGAGAAATTTTTTTTTTCTAGAGCTGAATGAGAAAAAGAGTTCTCTATGCATATCATTTAAGTTAGAAATCATTCTAAGGTAAAGCATTTAATGGTTAATACCTGATTAACTTAGCAAGATTGAATTAGTGTAAAGATATTTTATCTACAGAGGAAACTCCTATCATTCCCTAGTTGTAGTTCCTCTTCCCACTGAAAGGTTATGTTTCAACACTAGGGGTTCACAGGGGAGGAAATGATACCTTACACTGGCCCATTTCAAGTCACTTTCACACACATCTGCACTCCAAAGTTAAGCCACTGTGCCTTATGTCAATTTGCAAAAAAACTCATGTTTTTTGTATTATACCATATAGTTTAGGTCTTCTCCAGTGACTTTTACTTACTGTAAGACTTTTTTATTTGAAGCTGGAATCTACAGAACCGCATTCCTCAAATTCACTATGCATAAGTACACCAAGAATTGAGGGCAGACTACACATTCCTTTATTGACCTCTACTTCATGAACTTGTAAGCATTTTAGAAATGGTCTAATCCAAAGAATTTTCTATTTTTTATTCTTCTAGGCACAGAAACATTTTTTCTTTTTAAAGAAAATACTATCTGTAACTCTTGGATGGATGGATGGACAGATGGATGGATGGAGCAGGGAAAACATATACTAAGATACCTAGGGGAAAAAAATGATTCATTCTACTAATACAGTTAAGGTTATAAATATTCAGGATTTTAAACTCCAACTCTGAAAATTTCTAACAATTATTAACACATCAGCCATGGAAGTAGGGGGAAATATACCACAAACCCATTTTATTGGCCCCCTCTTTCCACCAGAAGGAAAGAATCCAAGAACTGTACTTTGGATCTGTTCTTAAGTTTCTCAAACTTATTTGCTGATGAAGCAAGTACTGTCATAGATCTTCAATACAAAGAGTACAGAAAATAGTGGAAGAGGACAGAACAAATTAGCAGAAACCACAAAGAGAACTAAAATTCACTGGTGACACATGCTTCCTGTAAATGGTATTAGGAGCTTCACACAAATTATCCAGGATAATAATACTCTCAACAAAACAGATGGAATTCCCATTTTACAGTTAAACAAACAGAGATTCTTCAAACTTTAAGAAGTTGACTTGCTCAAGGTAAGGAGGAGAGTCAAGGCTCAGCCCTAAGACTTCCTAGCTCCAGACTTCTCTTTAACAAATCCACTGACTTCTAGAAGAGTCATAGCAAGAGTCAAAGCAAACCCTTCCAGAACCATCTCTCCCTTACCTTTTCCACCTTGGCTACTCCTAAACTGGCCTCTACACCGGCAACCAATTCTCATTCTGTACCTAAAAGCACTTTAGTCTCAAGTTGCTACAGGTGTTTTCAACATCAAAACAATCCATCTGTTTTCTTTTCCCCCGAATCTGCACCTATTTAGTAGGAATATCACCTACACCCTGTATTTAAAATTATTACCTAATGTTAGATCTGGGGGGAAAGTTCCGAGGTCATCAAGAACAAATCTTTCATTTTTCAGAGGACAACCTGTGCCTAGAGAGGCTATATATTCTGGATTTTGAAAAAAATTTTAATCACTGATATTACAGGAGGTTCTCCTGGACAATGGTCACAGACTCCTCCTTAACAAAGGGAAGAGCATCTCTGTTCCTCCCAAATCTCTTCTACTAGAGATCCATGTCAGCTTTTGTCTCTAATGCTCTATTTCCAACTGTTAAGTACAGAGATAGTGAACTTGCAGCAACTTGGCAAATAAGCTTTTAGGGCTACAGTTAAACTGCCTGGATTTAAAATATTCTAAGAAATAAGTTGCAGGAATATTACTGAGCCACACAAAGAATGAAATAATGCCATCTGCAGCAACATGGATGGAGATTGTCATACTGAGTGAAGTCAGAGAAAGACAAATATCATGGTATCACTTATATGTGGAATCTTAAAAAAAAAAAGGTACAAATGAACCTATTTACAAAACAGAAATGCAGTCACAGGTGTAGAAAACAAATTTACGGTTACTAAGGGGAAAGGAGAGGGGAGGAATAAATTGGGAGATTGGGATTGACATATATACACTGTTATATATATAGAATGAGGTTTCCTAGGTGGCTCAGTGGTAAAGAATCACCCTGTCAATGCAGGAGCTGAAAGAGACAAGGGTTCAATCCCTGGGTCAGGAAAATCCCTGGAGGAGGAAATGGGAACCCCCTCCAGTATTCTTGCCAGGATAATCTCATGGACAGAGGAGCCTAGTGGGCTACAGTCCATGGGGTCGCAAAGAGGTAGACACTGTTGAACACCAATATAAAAGAGCTGACTAATAACAACCTGCTGTATAGTATAGGGAACTCTACTTGATACTCTGTAATAACCCATATGGAAACAATCTAAAAAGTGGATTAATGTGTATGTGTAACTCATTTGCTTTGCTGTACAGCAGAACTAACACAACGCTGTAAATCAACTATACTCCAATAAACATTAATTTAAAAAATGAACAGCAATTCTATCTGGGATGTCACCACGCTTACCTCAGCATAAAACCAAAAAGCAAGCCTGTGAGCTAGTCTAGAACACCTGTAAAGCCATCAAACATGGGCCAAAACAACACTATAAACATAAAAATGAGCAAGAAAAGAAAATCAAGGCAAACTAGTATAAAAACAAGGAATTGGGGCAAAGAGAATGAAGTAAGGAAAATGGAGGGACACAGCAGACACCCAGTCAGTAAGCAGTATTTGACTATTTCAGAAGGGCCACTACTAAGCACAGTCAATGGCACACAGTAGAAGTACAATACCTATTATATAATGAGTGAACATATATGGTAAAAATTACAAAATGGAAGCGATTCCATTCTGGGAATTCATTTGCTGGGGGACAGACTTGCCCTGAGTCAGTGTTCTCACTCTCAGCAACTTCCTTTCACTTTTCTTTGCCTGAGTTTCCGAATCTACGAAATGGGAGTAAAAGCCCCATTTCCAAGGTGTAGATAAAGTTGAGATAACCCGCAAAAAGGATTCAAAGCTCACACAAATGCAACCACCTGAGCACCCACCGCTGGCGTATTTCATAAACAATCTCAGATTTAATAAGCGGAAGAAATTTTCAAAAATCCCCCACAATCTGCTCATCTTCCCCATCTAACCATTTCAATACTCTGGGAGTCATTCTTGCTCTTCCTCCTCATCCAACCTATCATCCAGGCCTAACCATTCTAACCCTCAAATATCATTCACTGTACTGTCATCACCCTAGTCTAAGCTACAAATTATCTCACATAAATTATTAACCTTGCTCCACCACACGAGCTTTTGCAATTCCTGAAATGTGTTATGCTCCCTCTTGACAAACTCCTATTCACCCTTGGTTTCATTCTAGTTTTCACTCACTCCTCTTTCATTACACACTCACACCCCTCTGAAGTACTTATGTATTTGTGCAATTATTTTACGACACAAACGTATAAAATCACAGACGGCTATAAATCCAACTAAACTGAGAGCACCACGAAGTTAGGCACTGTTAGCTGTCTGGCTCTTCTCAGGAAACCCGGGCCTGGCACACAGCTTGGGCCCAAATACCCGAATGACTCCAGCTGAGGTGGAGACATAAAGTAGCCAACTACAACTCCAAAATAAAAAAGACAGCTGCCCACGTTCCTTCAACATTCTCCCCACCTTCACTCTCCACAGCTCAAATCAAACCATTCAAGGTATCAGATACCTCATGTCTTCAACCTCAGGCAGCCCCTGCTTTCTCCCCTTCCCCATAAAGTTCCAGGTCCAAAGAGAACCCCTCTTAGCCCTGGGCCGGGAAGGAACGTGCTTCTTTTGCCCGTGCGGGTGTCGGGGTGCTGGATTATCCGGGAGAAATTTCCTAATCCTGACACCCTGGCCGAGCGTCTGAACACTAGTCCGCGGAGCCGTGACGCACGCAGGCCCAAGCGCTTCGTCAGCTGTGAAATAGCAAACAGTGAGGCGCTTCTTTGAGACTTCTCAAACGCAATTCAAACCGCGCGTCCCAGCTCGAGAGTAAAAATGTGTCGCAGACCCTCAGAAGTCCATTCCAGTCAAGAAGGTGGGAGAGAAAAGACAACGACCCCCGCGCCTTGCCCTTTAAGAAACACCCCCGGTTTAGGCAGCCAGAACTAGAGTAAATTCTCGCGAGATTCATCTACTTCCGCCCGCTTCCTGCTCTTTGCTCTCCGAACCGGAAGGAAGGAGGTATTTCCCCGCCCCCGGCTTCTACCTCACAAGGCAGCGCGGCCCCAGATGAGACCAATCGGCGGGTTCATTGTAGGCCACGGCCCAAACAGCCAATGGAAAGTCGCGGCGCGCGCAGAGCTCCCCCTCTTCCTCGCTGGCCCCCTCCCTTCCGCCCGCCGACTACCACTCAGCCCCTGGCGGAGGAAGTGATGTCACAGGCCCCATGTGAGCGGATTGCAACACATGCAGCTGCCTGGAGAGAGGGAGCCGGTGTCCTACGTCAGAGCCGCCGCCGCGGAGCCGCCGCCGGGGAGGAGCAGCCGCTGCCGCCCAGGACTGGGCCCTTAGGTAAGCCAGGGAGAGGGAAAGGCCAGCTACCACCGCGGCGGGCCGCGCGGGGCGGAAAGAGGAGGGACTCTCGGGGGTGGCAAGGAAGGGGGCCGCTCTGCCCCAGCGGCGGCGCTAACTCTGTGGTCTTGGTGTCTCCGGGCCCCGCCGGGCCGCTCTAGGGAGGAGGAGGCGAGAAGATGGCGGACGACCCCAGTGCTGCCGACAGGAACGTGGAGATCTGGAAGATCAAAAAGCTCATTAAGAGCTTGGAGGCGGCCCGCGGGTGAGCGCCGCATCTGGGCCCCCCCGTGCCCTCTTGGTTCCGGGACCCCTCAGGATGGCCGCCCCCGCGCCGCATGGCCGGATGAGTAGAACCAGGCACTAGCCAACTCCCGCCTTCTGGACCTGTGGGTAGTAGCTTCAGTCCCAGGGGCGAGGGTCTACGCCGTTGGCCCCAGAAGGGGCAGTTCTCCGTTTTGGGGCTAGGGGGTCCTGCTCCCGGTCCTCGGACCACTCGACCCCCTCGTGGTAGGCCACTACTACTTCTGTATCTCTCTCTGGCGCTGAATCCAGCACCTCCTTTTCTGAGCTCCAGATGCTGCCACCCACCTCGGGTACTGTTGGGGGAAAGGGCCAGGCCTTTCTTTCCAAAGGCCCTTCCCTGATTTCCTCTTTCCCTTCCTTTACATTCTTAAGCCAAGCCTCATTAAAATGGCCTCTCCCTCCCGGGCTTCTTGAGACCCGGGTGGGATTAAGTCTGGATGGGGCGGGAAGGAGAGGTAGTCAAGGACAACCTTTTTCTGACTTCCTCTGATTTCTCTGGGTTTTACCATTCTCCCAAGATGACTTCCTCCTAGTCCTGTAATTACCATTTAGCTTCCTGGTTTTAGCTGTTACAGGACCCACCTATAAACTGAGAATGTGTGCGCCCGGAGGGGAGGTTTTGGCTGACAGCTGTGTATCTGTATATACAGGAGAAATCCGAATTATGGGGTTGTTGGTATGAACAGGCTCCCTTTTGGCCTGTCTCTGGAACTCCTGGAGTAGAGGTGCCTAGTGTATTAATGATTGTTGAAATTCAGAACTGGATTGGGTGGGCTTTGAGTTTTCTTTGGTAGATTTTGAGAAGCAGCTGTTAGGTGTGTCCACTGTGGGAAGGGTGAACTAGTTTAAAACTAACTTTATGTGCTCTTTTAAAATTTTAAAAAAAAGTTACTCTTTAGGGGAGAGTGTGTCAGGGGTGTATCTATTCTCTCACTTTATTACTTTATTTTGTTCTTTTCCCAGTCATAGAAACTTTTTACTTACAGGAAGTGGCAAGGAAAAAAAAAAGTTTTTGGAACGTTACATATTTGTATGTCTGAGCATTCTTAGAATAGCAGAGTGACTTTTCTGGGACCATGTTGAAAGTTGTTTTCAGTACATGAATTGGACATTCTGGTTTCTGATGCAGGTTTGTCCTTGGTTGGTAGATTTGCAATGATGGGATTCATCAAACTCATAGTAGTTACTCCTTTATGAAGTAAAGTATGCTTAGATCCATTGAAGCCCAAGGCTAACAGCTTTGCCATTGTGCTTTGTTCTTAACAATTAGTTTAGTGACAGTTCTGTTTGGGGTGAAACTTCTGAAAGTTTGGTTCTCTTCAGTTACTGGAGTTTTTGCTCACTTTCTCTGGTATGAATTGAAGGTAGCAGCTTATTTTTCATTCCTTAGGTTTGTTTTTCTTTGAATTTAGTAGAATTATTCAGACATAGTTAATATAATCTTACCAGAACTTGAACACATAGATGATTCTATGCTACATGGTAGAATGAATAATTATTCCCCAAGTGTGAGAATACTGTACAGGAGGGATAATATAATAGATCATGACCCATTATGATGCACTACCAGGAATTAGCCAGATTCTTTTGTTTCATTAGCATCTTCTGTTGTTTTGCTTGAATCCTTCACTTGAGTATGACTTTTCTAGATTGCTGTTGTTGCTGCTAAATAAGCAACAGCATTCCTTTCTACTGTTTAATGGAGGGAGCTCATTCTTAAATTTGTTCCTAGCCATGTTACCTAGCCACTTGAAACTTTTAAGCTCCTCTTTGAAGCTTAAAAGCTGTAGTCCTTTGATTAACAAACTTAGGTAAAGTTGAAGCATGCTAAAAATGAGGTTCTTATGCACAACTTTTCTTGCAAGTGGTAGTTAAGTTTGAACATTTTATACAAGTTTAAGCTGTCCTATAAACAACGTGGTTGATAATCATGTCCTACTTTGCTTTTATTCAGGATTTGGTTATATTCTGATCCCATGAAAATTTAAATTATTGACCATCGCTAGGTTTCAGTAAGGGAGTCACAAGTATATTCTTTTTGACTCAGAAGTTTCTTGGTATATACCAATTTCTTTTTGAGAATAGCAAGATTGTATTATGGCTGAGTTATATTAGTCAGACTCATTAGATTATCATAGCAGTGAGAATTGTTTTTCCTTCTTTCCCTAATGTTAAAATAGTCATTGAGAAACATGGTGGACTGTTAATTTTAAGCACAAACTGGATGGTTACAATGAATCCATTTCTGGTGGTGTTTAAGGGGCAGGGGCAAGTTGTGGGTTTCAGGAGAAAACAGGTGTTCAAGCATGTTTATTAGTACTAGATAGTGAAACAGTGGTAGACTAGTAGAATTGTTTTGGAAATGAAGATTTCTTCACCACCACTCTCCCTCTCCTGCCCGCCCCCCCACCCCTGCCCCAGTCAGTTCTGGGCATGAGAATCAGATTGGTTTGTTTTTAACTTTGGCTCTTAAGGTATGCTGGGATAAGAGTGATCTTGAAATAGAGATAGCCAATATGTGATTATCTTGATATATGATCCCAAGGTAATGTAGCTTTGAAGGAAAACCACCTGCAAAATAGACTCACTGATTAAGTAAATCTGAACAGAGTGAAGTTTCTAAGCACATTAGTTTTTTAAGCAGTTAGCATAGTATAGATACTGTATTAAGCAATATATTATTTCATTTAGTCTTCACAAGAGGTATTGTCTCTTTGTCATACTTTCTGAATTAAAAGGAGTGTTATACATATAATTTGAATTTATGTTGGGTGGAACATACATATTTAGCTTTGTATAAGCCTGGTGAAATGTTGGTTTCTGTGTGTGCTAGTAAAAAAAAAAAAACCAGCTAAGTCTTTTCCTATCCATAGGTCCCACTTAAAATTAATTGTAGTTCTTCCTGGTTTATGATTGCTCTTGGTGTATTCTCCATAGTTGGCTTAAATGAGGACAGATGTGTACAAAAGCCAAAACTCGACCTAGGGCCATGTGGATGGAAACCATGGTTGTAGATATTTTCAAAAAGGAACTGAATCAGGTGAAGATATGTAGAAGAAAGGTATGTAGCAAATTTAGGTTGTTTAATGTTTCTGAGCCTGCGAGAGGTAGCCCCAGAAATAGTGTTGGAAGCTGTGTAGTTTTCAGGTAATAAAATCATAACCAGAGCCTGTTATAGCAAGGACGGTAGTGAATATAACTAAGGAATGGACAAGGTAAATCTGGACTAAATTATGTCTGTGAGTATTAGAATATTTTTTTTTCACTTATCTTCTGCAGGGAATCATATATTTCATATATAATCAGGGCTCAGTCAGATAACCCATGTTTAAAGGATTAGGGCAGTTTCTAAGCTTCATTTGAGTCTTCTGTGGTTTGGGGACATTTTTTAAGCTTTTGTTAAAAATAACTTGTAGATACCTTGAAGGAAATAAATTGCCTGACTTTACATGACTGTCTTTCTTACCCCCAGATATATATGGGCAGGGGTGGGAGTGGGGACACAGGATGCACAGCAGGATGGGACAATTTTTCTCCTCTGAGAAGTTCTGATACTAGCTGTGTGGGTTTTTTCCCCCACACCAAGCAGTTCTTCAAATCTCACTGGACACCAAAAAGGTATTCCTACAGTTGGATTCAATTCTGACACTACCTAGAGTTACTATCAGATCCCACAAAGCTCAGTCCCACAAGACTGCCCACACATATGATGCCAAAGCAAGCCTGGGCCTTGGGGGTTCCTATGACTTCTTGGGTTCAATGATATGTTAGAAGGGTCCAAAAACCTCAGGGAAACTATGTTAACTGATTTATTACAAAGGATGTTATGAAGGATATAAATGAACAGCCAGATGAAGTGGTACATGGAGCAAGGTCTGTAAGGGTCCAAGTGCAGAAGCTTCTGTCCTTGTGAAACTGGAGCATGCCACCTGAGTTTACCAACCCAGTTCACCAACCCAGAAGTTCATTAAATCTTGTTCAGGAATTTTATATAGATTACTCTGCAACTACCCCTTCCCATAGGTCTGGGAATGGAGCTGAAAGTTCAGCCCTCAAAAAACTTGGTCTTTCTGCAGACTGGTCCATCCTAATTCTGCCTAGGGGCCCCACCCTAATCACTTCATTGGCATAAACTCAGGTATGCTCCTTGGGGACTCCTTATGAATAATAACAAAAAAACACTCCCCATCTCAGGAAGTTCTAAGGCTTTTAAGAGCTTTCTAAAAGCCAGGGACAGACCAAAATCTCCAGAAAATTTCTCACATTATATTGAATTAAAAGTTAGTATTTTTATGAGATCGATGAATGGGTTTTTTAAATAGAATATAAACAGGTTGTTTATATGATTTGAATAAATTAAACTGTGTAAATGTGTTTGGGTTCCTTCCCTAAGTGGAAGTTGTTGATTAGTAGAACATTCACCTAAAGGATTCTTGGAATGGTCTCAAAGTGATGAATTTCAGGTGGTTTTATTTTTTTAGTTCTCCACATCCTAGTTACAGGTGGCTGTAACTAGAATGATACTTTGTTGTCTTTCATACTGATACCAGGATATTCAGGCTCTTAAAGAGGATGTTTTTCATCCTCTCTTCTGGCTTTCCCTGCCTTTCCTGTCTCTGATAGTTATACAGGTAAAAGAACCCACTAGAGAAAAGTCAAGAATTAGAATATTTTTAATTTCCTGGGAAGAGATGAGTGTAGAACACAAACTACAGTGACTTCCCACAAAGCGGTCAAAATATAGATGCCACCAACATGTCTGGGCCTGTTGAGGTGGTAAAGGGAAGAAGGACAGATAAGAGTATATTTGATAGGGTGTGGTGGTGGTCCTCAGTCTACTCCAAGTGTATTAGGCTGCCTGCCTCAACTCAGAACTAGTCCTCACAGCCGTTGTATTCTGGCATGGTGTTCTATGCACTGTGAACCTAATGAACAATTACTCTCTTTGAATTTCAACTCCTAACAGACTTTTTATTGTAATAGCAGATACACTTATCCTTCCAGGAAAGGAACATTTGCTCTGGACACATTCCTAGGTAAGCAGGAGTACCTAATTAGAATACTGTTTAAGGCAGAATGCAGTATAGGTCTCCAGTGTCCTCCCTACCCGCCTGCCCCACACACACACTGGTTGGACCCTTTTAGCAGAGGGCCCTTTTTTTGAGAAAAAAAAGTTTTTGTGGAAAAACTTAAAATGTGGGTTTTGCAGCAGGGCTAAATGGCTTCAGGCCCTATTTAGAGTCAGGAGAAATTTGCCTTTTTTCCCTAGGCCTACTGCTGGAACCATCCATCTCTGAACTTGGGCAGCAGAAATTTTTGAGTCCACCCTGTTCTCCAGGGATCTCAGGATAGAACCTTCTCCTAGGATACATTCTATAGGAGTGTCTGCAGCAGCCTGCTCTTTTAGTGAGGAAGAGAAAGGATTTAGAGGGGGTTCAAGATTCTTCCCACCAAGTTGGAAATTACAAGGTTTTTCTGTGGGCAACTGTCCTCAGAGAGCATGAGGATTGAAGTTCCCTCTCATAACAGCTTCCTCTTAATACTGCCTATTAGGTAGTAATGAAAGTTTCCTCCCCACCCCCCTTTGTGAACAGGTATCTTTTTCTTTGAATCAAGTGAATCAAGATAAAGCGTCGTTGCTCTTTTTATCACTTCTTCCAAAACATAATTGTTTGATAAAGAGCCATAATTTATTTGTTTTTCTTGTGGATACAAGGATAAAAACAGATGATTCTTTCACATTGATAGACTGATCAGGCTTTCTGTGCTGTAATCCAGTGCTGTTTCTCTTTTAGCTACTTAATTTGTATGTAATACCCATTCTATAAGTATTTACATGTCACTTTGTCCTTATTTTAACCCTTGAAGTTGTTTTTTCATTTTATCCTTTAAGGTTTCCTTTAAAAGAATGATCTAGTCAAAATAGAAGATTGTCTTTTTCTCGATGTCTGTGGCCTTCTAACTTAGATTTTTCCCCAGTTTCACATCTAAGTATATGAAAAATGAAGCCCACAGATGCATTTTTACTATTAACTAGTCAGCTTACAAGCTCCATCAAACATCTGCTGTAGGTTGGGTATTTACACATTCAGGGAAGCACTGTGCAGCACCGTGAGAAAATGGTCTGACACACAACGTGGAGTGATGATGGGAACCATTTCCGGTCTCAGAACGGCAGGGTACATGCTGATGGGGGGGGGGGGGGGGGTGTAGGCAGATTGTTTGGGTCTTAAATGAGGTATTGGGCATGGTCAAAAATGGAGAGATTGTTTAACTACTTGGGCAGATTTCCTAGATAAGGCAGGTGAATGTTGTCAGAATGTTACTTTGGGCATTGTTTGACTGATACAGTATCTTTGATACACTGATGTAGTGGAGCTGTAACTGATCTGCAGCTTTGAAATGGTCATTGACATTCATTCTTGATTAAAAGCCAGTTAGCCTAAAATTAGACTGAAAAACTTTGTGTTGGTTGATAGTTGGTGAGCTGTCAGGGTATTGAAATAGTGCAGAGTATTTGCATATATGTGTCTCACTGGTAAAGTTGGCTTGACAGAGTTTGACAGTCCCAACACTAGTTTGCAAGTAGTGAAAATGTACTGATCCCCAAACATTAATTTCTTAACACCTCTGGCTATTTTTAGCTTTTTACTGAAAAAAAAAAAAAAAAAAAGTTTTCCTCCTTTCTGGCCATCCCATTCTCTGGCCTCCTCTGGCTTTTATGTCTCTACTTAAAAGCAAGAAGGATCCTCAGGAAAGACAGGGTTAGAAGTTCATGGGCAAGAAAGATTGAGTTTTAATCAAGCAATGAAATTAGTTTCCTGAAGATGGGTTGAAGAGCATATATTTTGACTCCTCACAATGACGCTATGAAAAAAGCTATTACTGCCATTTCATGGATGAAAAATTTGCAGTGCTGAGAGATTAAGTAGCTTTACTAATACAACAGTCTTAACAAGGGGCAATGCTATCTGTCCCCACTTTCCTGATCCAGAGCCTCTGGTCCTAACTACTATGCCACACTGCCTTGCTCTTTGATTTTGCTGAATAGAAACATTTTTCTTTTGCTGAATAAAAACATCTCCTATTCTCTTCTGAAAGGAGGATTCTTGTCCAAGGAGATTTTCAATTTACTAGAGGGAGCAGATGTGCAGCGACCCGAGAGCAAAGATAAAAGGGAACAGGCATGCTGTTTGCAAGTCTACCTTGGAAGAACTTGGGTACTGAACAAGTTTGTTCTTAATGAGCATCATTGGTGAGGGAAATAACTAGCTTCTAAATCCTTCCCCAGAAGCTCATGTGTATATTAGAAAGAAGATTAACAGGAAGGCTGTGGCTTTTGTTTTATTTGAAAAGTACTTGCATAGTGGCCAGGAAAGATAAGAAGTGGACTTTCTTGCCCTGTGTAGAACCTTGATGGTTAGTTGGTCCCTAATGTTGGTTGTGATTGCTGTCTCCTGGTTTCTCATTAATGTGAGAATGCTAGAGAAATTTTCCAGCTTCTGCTGCTCCCTAGTGGAATATTCCACTGTGTCGATTTGTTTGTTTTTAGTTTCCCTTTTATGACAAAGTAAATTCCTGTAATAGTAGAAAAAGTAGTCACACCAGATACATACAGTTTTGTTTTAGAGTACAGTAATCTTAATGCTTTTGAGGATAAAACACTAAAATGAGCTTTTTGTAAACTTTACTTTCTGCAGAATATTGGGACATTTTGAGTTACTGTGTCTTCTAGGGTAGAGGCTGCTTTAATGTCTTGGCGTGTTCATATCTTCGTCCTTGTCCCAACTGGTAATGGCATCTAACCCTGAGGTCAGTAGCACAAAACCAGTTTCCAGTAACTCTGTCAAGCCTCTTTGAACAGTAACAGAATCCTCTCTTGGTATTCTGTAAGCTCTCTATAGAAAGCAGCCCTACCCACCTCCTACGCGCATCACAGGTAATACTTGGGAGCAGGTTTGAGGTGGGGTTGAACCAGTTTAAAGGTGGCAAAAGAGGATACTGAAAGTGTCGTTTTTGTTATGGTAAAAGACTGATGGGATGGTTTGAGCATTTTAGTGAAGCTAAAGCAGAGATGATTAGTCATTTCCACACACGTTAGTTCTTCTCCAAAGACTGGCAAACTCTTAATTGGTATTTTATTTAATAGTTTAGAATAAAACCCTTGGTGTCGGCTTAGAAGAGACTGTATAAAGAAGACCCTTTTTCTTATGTTAGCAATTAACCATTTATTCATTCTCAAATGTTTAAGCATGCATTCAGTGCTGAAATGAATTCTACCTTCAAGAAGTGTTGTTTCACAGTTATTTGGTGGAAATGACTCCTGGTGGCTCAGATGGTAAAGAATCTGCCCACAGTGCAGGAGACCCAGGTTCAATCCCTGGGTGGGGAAGATCCCCTGGTGAAGGGAATGGCTACCCACTCTGGTATTCATGCCTGGAGAATTCCATGGAAAGTGGAGCCTGGCGGGATACAGTCCATGGGGTCGCAAAAGAGTCGGATACAACTGAGCAACTAACACACTTTCTTTGGGTGAAAGAGAAAAACAGGTCAAATCTTTGAAGTGACTGATAACCAGATAGAAGTAAAGGGGAATTAATTTCTGTATTTCTCCCTTGTGATGAATTCCAAAACAGCTTATAGTGTTCTGACCATATTGTTTGAACTGAGTTTTGGCTTGGTTCTTTTGTTCTGTTGGAAGATTTGGCAGGTCCTGTAACACAGTAAAGGTGATTATCACCTACCACAAAGTTAACTATTATATCTCTCTCTTTAGGCTTACTCAGATTCAAATAAGTCTATAGCATCACTTAACAGTGTTGCTACTCTCCCCTGCCCCCTAACTGTGCTGTGCCCTTAATTCTTTCTGGCTTCTGTTAAGGACAGGGGGGTGGGGCGTAAGAAGCTATCAAGTTCCATCTAGTTACCATTTAGCGATCTATCTGCTATCCATGCTAGGCACTTGATATATATATTCTTTTATAGAATCCTCATGACTTTGTGAAGTAAGGAGAAACTGAGACTCTTAATTTGCCCAGGTTGTGGCAGTAGGACAGTCATAAACCTGTCCGTCCTAATCATAACCACCATCCTATTACGTTCCCTTATTAAACCCACATAAAAATTGCTTTAGTTTCAGAATTTAAACTTAGCTTTCTGCATTTGGTTAAAGAAGAAAAATGGAAAACCTATAGTGAATAAAATGACAGAAGTAGTAGAAATTGGAGAGGAACCAATTGATTTTCAGCTGGGATCCCTACCATGTAGCTAGGCTAGTGAATCCCAGAAATGCTGTGTCTAAAGTTTAAGTTGAGCTTTGTGAGCTTGAAAAGGGTATAGGGGAAACCTTGATCATCTCTATCCTAGGCTTATCTTGGTCAAACGTTGAGATGATAGCTTCCTGGGGAGCATATATTCTTAAATCCCAACTAGAAAGGATAGTAGGCAGTCTCTAAAATGCTCCTCGCCCTAATCTGAAAGTAGGGGTGATAAGATGGATGGCAGTGATTTGAGGAGAGTGTTCTGGCTGGGGAAAGTTGGACACATCTGAGCTATTCCAATTCATTGTAGTTACGTTATTGCTAAGATACAGGACAGCAGCTTACCTGCAGGAGATGAGCTCTGAGTTTCTTTTAAGTAGGGGTGAGATCATGGAATCTCCTTGACTTCAGCTGGCTGAGAGGTCCTTCTTAAAGGCATAGAAAAGAAGCCAAACACAGTGATTCTTAACCCTAGTTATGCATTAAAGTCTGATTCTATTTAAATCAATCCATTTGAAAATTGAGACTCTCTCAACCATAATCACTACCACCCTCACTCCTCCTATTCAAGAGCTATTGAATCAGAATATAAAGGAAGAGGAAATCTTTTTGTATCTAAGCATTTTTGTTTGTTTTGCTTTTTCAGAAAGCTCTTCAAGGGTTCTGGGGCTCTCATGCAAATTGGCCAGTGGATAAGTTTGTGGGTGCCACATTTTCTTTCTGAAGTGTTCTTAAGCATTGTTAATGATAAGCACTGGCAAGATCTTTACAAGTCAAAGACTACTGAGATTTTCGTTGTGTCACTCTTATGACTAACTGCATGAGCAGGCTTCCTGAATCCAAAGGCTGGAACACTGCTAACTGTAAAGCTACATAAACATACACCCCCTAACCCAAGCTTTGCTCTGATTACCTTGAGTTTTCTTCTTTAGAGTCCTTGCAGTCCTGGTAATCTGAACCTTAATGTTTCCCTGTCCGTAGTGTTTAAGGGCCATGAAACCTTGGATTTGATAAGTAACTGGTGGTACTACCCCTGACCGCCCATTCTAGGGAGAGAAACTTTTCTTTCAACAGTCACCTTTGAGAATGCAGGAAGAGAAAGCTGTCAGCTGTCTCTTTAAATTCTCTTGCTTTTCCTAAGTTGTGTCTAGTTTGTTTAACTGTCCGTATTTAGTCTATTTACAACTACTCCTTCTGTCTCCCAGCTGTTTTATTTCTCAGAAGTTAGTCCTCTGAGTGGAAGCACTGCTGAACTCTTCTTTGAAAAGGGAACATGCTCCTAAAATGATGAGAAGAAGGGGTCTGAGAAGAGGCCCCTCGCCACCTTGCGCAGCACTTTGTATGCTGTGTCTTTTCACAGCCCGCCTGTCAGTCACTGCTGCGTGCCTCATAACCCACGGGCTTCAGTGGGAAAGGGACGTAGTGACAAAGCCCGAGGCATGGATGAAACTATTAAAATTATAAGGTGGAGTTTGCTTACACTGCCAGCAACTCAGTGAGAGCTTTATTTCTCACTCTCCCCTAAGGGCTCTTTGCTCTACTTCAAATGAAATACTCAGCTTTCTTGGTTTTATTTTGGTGTTTACACAAACTGGTCTAGCGACTTTGATTGGCTTGCCTGGGGGGCGGGTGGGGGGTAAAGGAGTGTTTATTTTGTTTGGAAACTTTCCTGGAAAAGCTTTTTTTAATTTTTAAAAACCAGAAGCTTCCCTTTTTTTTTTTTTTTTTAAGTTTTATTCTTTTGGCTGTTCTGTGAGGCATGTGGGATCTTAGTTCCCCAAACAGGGGTCGAACCTGTGCCCCCTGCAGTGGAAACAAGTCTTAACCACTTGGACAGCCATAAAGTTCCTGGAAAAACTTTAATTTGCTCTTACCAAACCCAACATGCAAATCATGAAGCCTTTAAACTTCTAAAGTAGAGGCCATCTATTTAAATAATCCTTGTATCCTCATCCCCAGTGGTGTCAGATGAATTCGGAAACTTAAGGTTTCCCCCAGACTGGGTAGAGAGGCACAAAGGGAAACTAGTGAAAGTCGCTCAGTCATGTGTGACACTCTGTGACCACATGGACGACAGCCCACCAGGCTCCTCTGTTCATAGGATTCTCTAGGCAAGAATACTGGAGTAGCCATTCCCTTCAGGGGATCTTCCTGACCTAGGGATCCAACCTGAGTCTCCTGCATTGCAGGCAGATTCTTTACTGTCTGAGCCACCAGGGAAGCCCAGTTTTTTAAAAACATTAGTCAGAATTCAAAATGAGTAAGAAGCCAAGACTGTCAAGTGGCTTCCTATTTAACAACTTAGTAGAAATCTACCAATGTTTTAAGTGGAATTCCATAACAAGATTATGTTCTTAGGTATCTCTACTACTCTGTCCTTCCTAGGATGTTAAATGGATGTGAGTTTAAGGTTGCCCAACTCTGGTGCTATACAGTAAAGTTGCTTAACGGATGCTTATCTTCTTAACCTCTCCACAGTGAAAAGTAAATAGCTGCTTATCTTAAGGTCATTGCTTTGTCCTCCACATGATTATCCTGCTTTAGGGACTTCCTTTAGGCATTTCAGCCTCTCAGTTAATTTATCCCAATGATAAACGTTAAAGAGGTTCTCTTTAGCCTCAAACTTTACCTCCTTTGGGTTTGTTGCCTGTTTAGCTTTCAGATCTCTGAGCCTCCACCCTGCTATCCTTTTAGCCCCTTCTCATTACATTTCCTACAACTGAGCCCTTTTGAGAAGTAGCTAAACTCTTTTGGTCCCTAAAGAGTCCAAAAGCCCCAGGGTAAAGAAATTCTCTTTTGAGAATTGTTCATCTGAAAACAAATATAAATCAGTAAAGCTCAGATTGAATTTACCTATCTCACTTAGATTGCAACTTTTCCCTGTCTTGTATAGTTTCATATCATAAGGTGAAACCTACAGTCTAAAACAAGTTTGAATTTCAGTTTACTTGCCTAATTTTTCTAGCCCCTCCTAGAGCAAACTCCTTTTCTCCTCTTTGGCCTGTAAGATTTGGCAAAACTCCAGAAGGAATTATCAAAAAGTGTTTAAAAAATTTAGGTCCCTAGCAAGATACATACTGGAAGTGCAGTAGTTTGTTACTAAAAGAACACCCACTGATTGTAAAGAGCAGTTTTCTTTTTTGTAATAGAAGATACCAACTTGTTTCATTTGGCAGTTCTTTTTCCATCTAATTCAGAAACTGGAACATGGCCACTACAGTTGTATATATGTCTGATTTTTTTTATTTCATGATCATTGCTTTTATTTGTGGTGACTAAAGCTGCTTACCATGAATTGGTTTGATTCTCCGCTTTGACTAGGGTATCTGCTCCCCTGTCCAGTGGTGGCAGCAGAGCACACACCGTGCTTTACCACCTGTTTGTAGTTCACGATTCACAAATTAATCAACCTGCAGTTTATTGAGGAAAGTATCACAAAGGTTGTGAACCCGCCTTCTAAGTTTTGAGTAGATACCCCAACAGAAAGAATGCTGGTTTTGAAGACAGTCTGAGAGCAACTATCCTGATTGTGGAAGGGCTTGCTAGTCAGCTTGTCTCCTTCTAAAGAAAACTTTTCTGACTAGGGGACTTGTGAATTTTGCCACTAGGAGAAAACTATGAGGTTCTTTTCCAATGCTGGTACCAAGATGCACATTTGTGAAGATAACTTTATTCTAGGAAGATAGTTTCCAGACACTTTCAAACACTTATAGTTACAAAGCTAATATTAGGGGTTTTCTCTCTTTTTTTCTCTACTATGCCTCTTCCCTTCTTTCTTATGACACTGGCACATAAGCCTATTTGACTTGACACTGTAGCCATCTTTGTAATTTCTTTTTCTTGCAGACTTCCACCAGACATTGGATATATGTGAAGTTAACACACTCAGCAATTAGGAAAAAGTTTTAGGTGTTTCTGGTGGTCTATCCAGTTTATCTAAAGAAAGCCCCCACCCGTTTCATTTTGACACTAAAACTTGTAATGATTAAACTTATCATAGCCTTTAGGATCATGATCTTGAAGAATCTCAGGAAGTAACTTTCCTATAGACTCATTAAGTATCAAGTAGAAACAGTTTGTAAAACAACAGTCAAATTTCTTAACATACTTTGGCTCATATCAGATCGGCTTTTGCCTTCAAAATATAAATTGGCTCAATTTATTTTTTATTGACATATAGTTGATTTACAATATGATTTCTCTACAGCAAAGTTATATATATGTATATACATTGATTTTTTTTTCTTTAATATTCTTTTCTGTATATAATAGCTTACATCTGTTAACTCCAACCTCCCACTCCATCCCTCCCTCAACCCCCTTGGCAGCCACAGGTCTGTTCTCTGTGAATCTCTTTCTGTCCTGTCAGTAGGTGCATTTGTGTCATATTTAAGATTCCACACTATCACATAAGGTGTGATATATGGCATTTGTCTTTCTCTTTCTGACTCACTTAGTATGGTAATCTCTCATTGCTTCCATGTTGCTGCAAATGGCATTATTTTGTTCTCTTTAGCGGGCAGTGGGGCTGAGTAGTACTCATTGTATGTATGTACTGCATGTATATGTCTTCTTTATTCATTCATCTTTTGATGGACGTTTAGGTTGTTTCCAGGTCTTGGCTATTGTGAATAGTGCTGCTATGAACATAGCGGGGTGTGTGTATCTTTCAGTTAGGGTTTTGTCTGGGTATATGAAATTGGATCAATATATAATGATAGATATTAGAAAGCCAGCCATTAGATTTGGTCAGGGCACATTTGGGACTTGTAATGTCCCATGTATATATTTGTTATACTTCTAATTCTGTTCATATTGTTACTTGTTTTATGTAGTTTTTTTAACTTATTTTTACTAATGGTAAACACAAATTAGCACTTCTCAGTAAAATCCTTTGGCTTTTCTTGTAAGCTAGCAGATTAAGAAACCTTAAAGGAAATAATGTACTAGCACTCTGTTTTTTTTTTAATTACTGAATAATTCCATTGTTTGGACATATACCACATTTCATTTATCCATTCATCAGTTGGACGTGGGGTTTTTTTCCTACTTTTTAACTATTATGAACAGTGCCTTTGGTGAACACAAGTTTTTGTGTGTACATATAGTTTTACTTCTCTTGAGCATACACCTAGGAGTGGAATGGCTGAGTTATGATAACTGTTTAACCTTCTGAGGAACTGCCATGTTGTTATTCATAATGGTTATATACCATCTAACATTATCACCAGCAATGCATATGGGTTCCATATCTCTGCCTCCTGCAGAGGAGGCACTTTTTTTTTTTGGTAACACTTTTTTTTTTAATAGTGGCCATCTTATTGGGTGTGAAGTGGGTTTGTGTTTTGATTAATGATTAGTGAATTGCTATATTTTGATAATTTTTTTATATTCAAAGAAAATGAATATTGAAATATTTCTTAACTAGTGATGCTAATAATAAGTCTTGAGAATGTCTGGGTTAAAAAGACATGTTGTTGGCATCAGCATTAAGGTTAGAGGGGTTGATAGCTGTTCAAAAGGAAGCTCCCATGTGACAAAGCCTTGGGGGTGTGTCCTCCATAAGTTAGGGTTTTGTCCTGGTTTTTAGTTGCACAAACTTCAGTTTGCTTGGTTACCCGGAGGTAATCAGACTATGCATTTCTCTCTTTAATCAAACTCAAAAGTGATTAATATGTAAAATACATTTAGAGGTACACTTATTTAGAGAAAGGTGTGTGTGTGACAGAGATTTCCTAACTGGGATATTTATGTGAATCCAAGACTCTTGTTTCTCATTATCAGGATACTTAGGGTGCTGAATTAGTGATTCTAAGTTTTTGTGGTGAGCCTGGAATTTTGAAGGAGGGGACCAGGATATTAAACTGGTATTTCATCTAGACTTTGGGAAGACTTGTTGCACCATCCTATTATTGCATCTTCCTCTGAAGAACCACCAGATTCTAAGCCTCTGCCTTGGACTCAAGGTTAAATTCCAGTCTTGTTGTCACACCCTTACCAAAGCTTCTCCCTTCATTCCTTGGTGAATGAGGCGTTTCCCAAGTACTCCTTAAAGTGCTTTTTGTCTTTACATATAGCTAAAGCTAGTATTAATTCAAATAATTAAACACCTGTCATATTCTTTTTAAATTGAAGTATAGTTGATTGTATATACATTCTGGAGAAGGAAACGGCAACCCACTCCAGTATTGCCTGGGGAGTCCTGTGGATGGAGGAGCCTGGTGGGCTGCTGTTTATGGGGTTGCACAGTCAGACACGATGGAAGTGACTTAGCAGCAGCATATACATTCAGTGATAGTTATATGTGTGTATATATATATTCTTTTTCATATTATTTTGCATTATGGTTTATTACTGGATATTGAATATAGTTGCCTGTACTGTACAGTAGGACCTTGTTGCTTATCTGTTGATACTTTATATATAGTAGTTTGTATCTGTTAATCTCAAACTCCTAATTTATGCCTTCCTCCAACCCCTTTCTTCGTTGGTAACCATAAGTTTTTTTCCTGTATGAGTGTTTGTTTTGTAAATAAGTTTGTGTCATATTTTAGATTCCACCTTAAGTGATGGGATGTCTTTTTCTTTCTACAAATGGGATTATTTCATTCTTTTTATGACTGTGTGTGTGTATTTAGTTTTTTAAGCAACCTTCATACTGTTTTCCACAGTGGCTGCACCAATTTACCAACACCCTCCCACCTATGGTGTAGAAGGGTTCCCTTTTCTCCACAACCTCTCCAGCATTTGTTATTTGTAGACTTTTTGATGATGACCATCCTGGCTGATAGGAAGTGATACCTTGTTTTAATTTTTATGTGCATTTCTGTGATAATTAGCAATGTTGAGCATCCTTTCATGAAATGTCTTCTGCCCATTTTTTGGTAGTGTTTGTTTTTTGTTCGAGTTAGTTGTATGAGCTGTTTGTATGTTTTGGAAATTAAGCCGTTGGTCACATCATTTGCAGGTATTTTCTCCCATTCAGTATGTTGTCTTTTTGTTTTGTTTATGGTTTCTTTGCTGTGTGAAAGTTTATAGATTTGATTAGGTCCCATTTGTTTATTGTTGTTTTCATTTCTGTCGCCTTGGGAGACAGACCTAAGAAAACACTGGTACGATTTGCCCGTGTTCTCTTCCAGGAGGTTTTTTTTTTTCCCAGGAGTTTTATGGTGTCATGTCTTAAAGTCTTTAAAGCATTGAGTTTATTTTTGTGTATGGTGTGAGGGTGTGTCTTCATTGATTTAAATGCGCTGTCCAACTTTCCCAACACCACTTGCTGAAGATAGACTGTCTTCACTCCGTTGTATGTTCTTGCCTCTTTGTTGAAGGTTGATATACCTACCATATTTTGAACACTATTCTAGCTCTGGGTACACTCTAATTACAGAGGTATAGCCCCTACCTTCATGGTCACTTTTAGAGTGATTTATTTTTCCTATATTAGGGGTATCTCACTTTTAACTCCATTTACTAGTGATAATTCTTTACTTACGTAGTACTTAAACCTCTAATGCTATTCTTCCACAGCAATGGCACAAGCATGATATCGTTGATCATTCCTCCCAAAGACCAGATTTCACGAGTGGCAAAAATGTTAGCAGATGAGTTTGGAACTGCATCTAACATTAAGTCACGAGTAAACCGCCTTTCAGTCCTGGGAGCCATTACATCTGTACAACAAAGACTCAAACTTTATAACAAAGGTAATCTGGAGCTTGACCTTACCTCCTCTACTTTGTCTTGGCTATATTTTCCACTTTGATTCTGTTGTGATGTTTTTGGTCACAAGTGCTTTCTTACCCAGACATGAGCTGTGTTCCTTTGGTCTTTTTTTTTTCCCCTAAGTTATTTTTTGAAAGTTAAGTAGTATGTACTATACTTAAAATAATAAATCCTTTTGAAAACATCTCAAGTTTCAAAATTAGGAAGAGAAATCTGCCTGAGAAATTTACAGGTATTTCTACTTGATGTAAATTATGATTTAAAGGGACAGGACCAGTGGGCTGTGGGAACATTTCCTATTAATTGAGGAAAATTAGGTGTGTATATAAGTAGAGAAATTGTTTGTTCTTTGCAGTACCTCCAAATGGCCTGGTTGTTTACTGTGGTACAATTGTAACAGAAGAAGGAAAGGAAAAGAAAGTCAACATTGACTTTGAACCTTTCAAACCAATTAATACATCATTGTATTTGTGTGACAACAAATTCCACACAGAGGTAAGAAGTTAAAACAGAATGTTTTTGTTACCCTAAAAGAAATCCACCATACCTATTAGCAGTCATTCCCAGGCCTTCCTCGTCCCTGCCGCCATACCCCAAGATCTTTCAGCTATAGGCTACCCCTGATCTGTTTTTCTGTGCCTTTTGTGGCTTGTTCCTTTTACTTAGCGTGTGTTCAAGGTTTATCCATTTTGTGGTATGTATTATGCGTCATTCCTTTTTTATTACCAAATACTATTTTCTACATTTTATCTATTCATGGATATGCCACATTTCACTTAATAACATCATTTGGTGAAATTGTCATTTCCACTATTTGGCTGTTATGAATAATACTGCTTTGAACATACATGTACAAGGTTTTGTATGTCCCTATGTTTTTACTGGGGGGCCAGGTATACAAGCTAGAAGTGGAATTTCTGGGTCATATAGTAATTATGTTTAACCAATTCAACAATTGCCAGGCTGTTTTCCAAATAACTTCCATTTTATAAGGCTGGTTCTTTTTTAAAAAAAAAAATTTTTTTTTTTTTTTCATTATTATGACAATGAATGACATGAATATTCAGCATGTTTGAGGAAAGTGCTAAGCTGGGTTTGAAGAACTAATTAGAAGCAGAGAAATAAATGACTACCTGATCTCTAGGTCTCCTTATGTATCCATGATACTTAAATATATTTCTTGCACTCTTAGTTTCAGCTCACAAATTATAAAAATCTTCAGTAGTCAGGACCATAAGCGCTTTTTCCCCCCATCCATTAAAAAAAAAAAACTTTTGAGTGACAGAACTGTCATAATATGATGAACATTAAGGGTAGAAAGGAAACCTCATTAGAGTGACCTAAATCAGTCAACAGTAGAACAATCAAGAATTCACAGCTGGCTTCTAGTTCAGTCTCTTGCCTTTCATCAACATAGGGGAAAACCTCTATAGTGGAATTAGAACTGACATTTGTTGACACAGTTTACAATCGATGATTCTGCTAACTTGACAGGAAGTTCAGTTCCAGTCGGATCTTGAGTGATTGCATAGATGGTGGAGACGGACTTTTCTCTTGGCTGTCACAACCTCCTTCTGGCAAAAGTTCCATTGGGGAGGCAGTTTGCCACCCTCTTCCAATTAACTGTATCTGCTTTGATGAAAGCAGATTTTGAGTCTTCTTGATTTAAATAGTACATGATACTCATATTATCTAGTTTTACCTTACTTACCTAAGTTAGCTTAACTCTTTTTCCAGAATACCATTTCATCTTAACTAGCTTTGTTTTGGCTCTAACTAGTATATCAAAAACTACATACACATGTGGTATACTGAAGAGCACAACTGAAGTTGTGTTTAATCAGGATATTTATATATTCTTATTATGAGGGGTAAATCTGTTCCCTGATTTTGGCCCCACTCTGTGGCATGTGGGATCTTAGTTCCCTGACCAGGAATCAAATCTGTACCCCCCCCTGCATTGGAAGACAGAGTCTTAAGGCAAAATTTTTAACATGGGCAATATTCATATCTTAATGCTAATTATCAAGTATGCTTTGGTTAAAGGGTGATTCTTAGTGACTAATCTGCTTTCCAGTCAGTTCGTGAAGAGCTGTTTTCTTCCCCAGTTAAATGGTATGGGTAATAATTCTTAGCTCTATAGAGGCTGCCACCTAGTAATTAGTCACCTACCATGTCTATAGACGCCAACTCTTGCCCATCTATATGGGTCCCAGAACTATTTAAAGATCTGATCTTTCAGGAGGCAGAAACAGAATGATATAATACTAACCCAGAAGGATTTTCTCATAAAAATTCACAATTATTACCTATAGTACCTTTAAAATTGAATTTTAGATATTGATGTCATTAATGTTACTCAAGACATAATTAAATGAAACATTTCAAAACTGGATCTTTTTATAGACGATTTCTGGGTTTTGTCCTCAGTGAGTACACCTGTTCTAGAATTGATTTGCAAAAGATTCTTATTAGCCATAGTGAATACTGCCTATTAATGCTGGGGTTATTAATGGTAACAGCAAGTCAACTTTTGGAGCTTAGACTTTGAATATTATGTTCCCTAGACCACCATCAATCTAAAAACAACCTAGGAAGAATTTGATCCCTATAACTCTGTATTTGTTTTGGGTTCCTGTGCCTAGGTCAGCTTTGTAAAAAGGCTTTACGTTGATATTGTTGGTTTTCTCCTGCATCAGGTTCAGATTTGTCTATATGAATTACATATTTATAGCTAAAGCCTTTAAATTACTCCGTGAAATGGTTTTTCTGTAGTACTCCATACCGTTCTGAGTGGAAAGGGCTTGTATATGTCCCTTTGGAATTTTGTCTTAACTTTGCAAAGCTTTGAGACTTACGGTGTGGTACCTCTGTTTGCTTTTCAGGCTCTTACAGCACTACTTTCAGATGATAGCAAGTTTGGCTTCATTGTAATAGATGGTAGTGGTGCACTTTTTGGCACACTCCAAGGAAATACAAGAGAAGTCCTGCACAAATTCACTGTGGATCTCCCAAAGAAACATGGTAATCTAGGAAGAGAACATGAACACTTTTGCTTTGTGTCCAGCATTAAGGAAGCAAATTGTGTAATGGGGGAAGTAAACTCAGGTGATGGGAGAAGCATTGTTACTTGTGACTCTTTTGACTACAGAATTAGTGTTAACTCAATAAAAGCAATTTTCTTCTGAAAGGAATAGTGATTTTCTCCTTTCCTTGGGAAATAGCATGGTTATATAATTACTTTTTAATTAGCAAGGTATCATATACTTAATAAATGCCTTTTTCTCTCATCACTTTTGTCAAAGGTAGAGGAGGTCAGTCAGCCTTGCGTTTTGCCCGTTTAAGAATGGAAAAGCGACATAACTATGTTCGAAAAGTAGCTGAGACTGCTGTGCAGCTGTTTATTTCTGGGGACAAGGTGAATGTGGCTGGTCTCGTTTTAGCTGGATCAGCTGACTTTAAAACTGAACTAAGTCAATCTGATATGTTTGATCAGGTAAGTGAGAAGTAGATGCTCCATTATGTAAGTTTCTTGGTGGGAGTAGTTGAGTTCTCTGAGTGCTGGGACATGCACATCTCTTTTCTTTTACAGTGATAAATTCCATGTTAAAAACCTCTCTCTTGAGTTGGCAAAATTTTGTGTGTATTATTAGTAATATTAGGAGATATTCCCCTACTATGTCTGGACTTATTTTCTTTTGAAATCAGCCATTTTGGGATGGAATCTTTCTTGGCCCTATGTTGGCCCCTGGTTTTAGTAGGTTGCCATAATTGGCTTTAAATTGAAGTTTGATTTCAAAGAAACTAGGAGCTGGTTTTATAAGTCTAATAGGATATGCAATACAGTTGGCTGGGGAGGTGATCTTCATGAGACCTGTTCATGAATAAATTGGGCACCTTCCCCCATATTCTTCCTCTTGATGTTTCACTGGCTAGTTTTGCATGCCATTAAGAGGTCATGGTTCTTGGTAAGGGTGTTTTGAAGTACTAATGATGTGCTTTTTCTTTTTTTTTATTTTGTTTTGTGTTAGAGGTTGCAATCAAAAGTTTTAAAATTAGTTGATATATCTTATGGTGGTGAAAATGGATTCAATCAAGCTATTGAATTATCTACTGAAGTCCTCTCCAACGTGAAGTTTATTCAAGAGAAGAAATTAATAGGTATCAGTGAAATACAGCTTCTTTACTGTGAAAAGTTTTTGTATGTGTGTATGTACAAAACAAGACACTGAGAAGGGTAAAAGAGGAAGGTTTAGCATTTTTATTAAAATCCTTCTCAATGGAATCATAATTTTAAATCATCCTTTAGTTGTCACATCTAATATTAATAATAAATGTTTGTCTTTCTTACTGTTTTTACCCTTTGGCAGTAGGAACCAAACTTCAGTCAAATTTCCCATATTATCTTTTGTTTTAGAGCGATAAATAATTCAAAAGCTCAAATTAAAGATTAACAGGGCCATTGTTTGGCTGTGTTTCCAATTTGATACATGCACATTTCCAAATGATTATGTACTTGGCCCAACTGGTACCTCTTGAGACTCAATTTCTGGAGCCTCGACTAGTGGTGTGATTTTTCACTAACTTTTGGCAGTTGTTTTTAAGTTGACTTTTTCTCTTTCTCTGATTTTGAGTAAGAAGGTGTATGTGTACAAAAAGAAACATTAATATACATTCTTATTGACCTGTCCCTAACCACAGGGCGATACTTCGATGAAATAAGCCAGGACACGGGCAAGTACTGTTTCGGAGTTGAAGATACACTAAAGGCTTTAGAAATGGGAGCTGTAGAGATTCTAATAGTCTATGAAAATCTGGATATCATGAGATATGTTCTTCATTGCCAAGGCACAGAAGGTATGATAATTAGTAAATGAAGTTTCCATTTGTTACTAACCTGTGTATTCAAGAAGCCTGGGGTGGAGATTGGACAAGGTGGCTGATTTCAGGAGCAATTAAAAGGCAGATGTGTACCTTGTTCCCCACTCCCAGCCTGTACCCGATCGAACTGATAAATGTCTGCCTAAGATTTTTTGAGGATAAGGGCTGTATCTTAAATGTCTTTGATGTTTCCTTATGATAGGACCAGTATACCTGGTAGACATTCATTCACTGCATACTGACTAATGTGCTTATGAAAAGAAGGTTGATAGAATCAGTTCAGGAGTCCTTTCATCTAACCTAATTTTCATCTCATGGAACTTAAACCTATTGGTATCTGAGAAGCAGGTTAACACATCTTTTTTCCCCTAATACTGCAGAGGAGAAAATTCTCTATCTAACTCCAGAACAAGAGAAGGATAAGTCTCATTTTACAGACAAAGAGGTATGTGATTGTTGATGTGCTTTGATGATACATGCAAGGAAACATAAATCCGTATGTTAGAGCACTGGCAGCATAGAGTAGCATCAGCCTCGGGAAGCCAGACCTCTCCTTGTTGGCAGTGGGAGTACCAGGAGGTGGTCCACTCCCATGTGCCATGTAATAGTCTGATTCCAAGGAAGGAGGCCAGGTGATGGTTACCCTGGTTCTTTTTTTTTTTGTTGTGGTTTTTTTTTTTTTTTAAAGTTTAAAAAAGTTTACTTGCTCAACACAGGTCCCTTTTAATTGGTAGCATCTTCAAATTCTGAGTTGGACAACTTTGGTTTTTAAAAGGCTCCTCCAAAAAGCAGTTTTGGCTTTTCTCTTAGCTGTTGAATGAGTATTGTCTAGAGACACTTTGTAACAGCCTGACTTCTCAAGACAATGGGAGGAACCATAAATTGAAAAACTGCCAAGTGTGTGTTAACATTTCATTACTGATGCTAGAGCCTGGGGAGGAATGTTGTTTGAAAAATCAGAATTTCTGTGCTGTTGCATTTATGTTGCCAGAACCCATAATTTGCTTACAGTTTAACACACCATAGATCTGAGAGGAAGAGGGAGAATGGCAGGCAGGGTAGCAAGTATCCATGTCTTGATATATCCTAATCCCGCTGTTTCTGTATCTCATGGCTGCCCCTGCAGACAGGACAAGAACATGAGCTGATTGAGAGCATGCCCCTTCTGGAGTGGTTTGCCAACAACTATAAAAAATTTGGAGCTACTTTGGAAATTGTCACAGATAAGTCACAAGAAGGATCCCAGTTTGTCAAAGGATTTGGTGGAATTGGAGGTGAGTAGCAAATCAGAAAACTGAATGCCAGGGTCTCAGCCACAACCTTTCCTTTGTATCCCAAAAATATATCATTACTTCCAGAGAGGTGTGCTCATATATCATCTCCCCTTGCTATAATTCTGCAATGGGATTGCTCCCCACCCTCCAGTTTTGTCAACCACAGCTATTGTTTGTTTGTTCGCTTGTTCCCATAGGTATCTTGCGGTACCGAGTAGATTTCCAGGGAATGGAATACCAAGGAGGAGATGATGAATTTTTTGACCTTGATGACTACTAGGTAGTCGACATGGGTCCGGCAAAACGTGCCTCACCCTCCAGCATCCAACCCAAGGAGCATACCCGTGGTGGAATCCAAACAGATCCCTGCCTTACAATTGGAACATTTCCAGAACTTAATCCATGAGCATTGGATATTGAAAAGAAAACCGAAACAAAACCAGACCCAACCCTACACTTTGGTTTGTCATGGTGTCAGCGCAGCAGCCTACAACTAAGTTCCTAAATGCCACTTTGGACTAATTTAAAAAAGAATCCCAGTTTTTACTTTTACTTGATGGTGAAATTGGTTGCTCTTGTATTTTATGGAAAAAAAAAAGATTTTTTTAACCTTCATACATAGAAGCAAAAATACTTTAACTGCTGTAAACCTTCAAAAGTTAATAGAAATGAGATCATACTGGTTTGTTTCTTATTTTGATTGGAGAAAAATTAAATTGCTGCATTTTGCAGTGACCCATTTACATGGCATTCTCAGCTTAGACTGCATAAGAAGAAATATATGTGGTGAAATGTTGGAACCATTTCTCTCAGTCTCTGTTTAATGTTGAAAGAGTGAGCTAATAGGCAATTTCAGCTTCACTCCCTCACTACCCCTCCCCTCCAGGCCGTCAGTTTCAAGGATGATGCAGGTTGCATTGCAAAGATTAAACTGACACATGAAGCATTTGGGCCACTGCTGTTTCCTTCCATCTGTTCTGCAGGCGCATTTTGCGCCCAGGTTTTGGGAGCCCTTAGCATCAACTGCTTTGACAAGGGTTCACATAATCTTGCATACTAGAAACCAGTTCGGGATGGATATGATGGGACTTCTATGCTATTGCTGGAATTGGGAGAAATAAAACATGCAATTTAAGTGGAAGCAAAGACATTTAAATATTTTATTTTGCTTGGGTCTGTCCTTGCAAAAGGGAGGTGGTCGTGTTTTCCTTGTGTTGGATGGCATGAGATTATGTGAATGTTTTGATTTTTTAAAAATGAACTGCAAGGTTTTTCACAGGAACGACAGACGAGACATGTATGACTGTGCATGTAATTGTAAACCCCTGACCTCCTGGTGGGGTTGGAGCATCTGTTTGAAATATGGGACTTACAAGCACCTCTCATAGAAATTATGGGAGGAGGGTGGGAAGGGCAGGGGTGGGAAGGGATGGGGACACAGCTTCTGGCACCAAGGACTTAACCATGTTGGACCCAAAAGTGGGCCTGAAAACTTGAAGCTTAGGCTTCACAGCTGGGTTGTAAATCAGACTTGACCCCAGCTAACATGCAAGGCCACGGACAGGGTGCCTGAGGTGACAGTGAACAAAGTGTATAGGACGTGCCCAGTGGTAGCAATTGAAAAAAGTATACCAAATGGACTTTGAAGGACCAAAGGTTTTAAAAGTCGATTGGTATCCTCCCACACTGCTAGGGTAGTGGGGTGCATTTGGTTTTCAAATTGGGTACTTTAAACACTTTAGTGCCTGACTGCTGTTCTTCACTGACTTGACTCAGTCACTCGTAGCTTTATTGGTCTGAACCAGCTCCTTGTTCCCAGGTTGCAGACCTGCCTATCGTTCCAGTAATCCTGTTTCACTTGAATGAAGGGAGTGTGTCTTAAATGTAAAGCTTCTGGTTCTCAACACTGTACTCTGAGGTCCAAATGACTGTCTGTCAATGTATAACCTGATGTCTCAACCCCCAGTAACAAGAGTCAATTCTTTGGTATTCACCAATGCGGGAGGCTTCACCAGAACAGGCTTTTTCTTTGGGCTCTGCTGTTTGTTTGCAGAACACCCAAGAGCGAGCAAACTTGCTCTCTTCATAGCAGTACCTTAGGGTTTTGCCATTGTAAATGGGTCTAATGTGATATATGACAAGATCAGAGAAATTGGATGTAAATTTACATTTTTGAATATGCTTGTTGTTTCACATGATACATTTAGGGTATGCAGCTCCTTTTGTAGTTTTTATTTTTACTATTTAAGTTTGGAAATGATGCCAAATTTTTGTATTTCTTTAATCAATGTGTTCTCTTCAGTGATATATATTGCATTATATATTGATGTGTGTATCAATATATACTGATATGTATTACACTTACACAATACAAACACATAAATATGAGGGGGTGAAAACCGTAGCCTTTGCATTCTCTATAGCCTCTACAGAGAGATCCTAAACAGCAAAATCTTGGTGTTGTGATGTACAGAAATGGAGAAGAGTATTAAACCATATTTAAGAATATACTTTGTGTGCTTGAGATTCTTTAGGACTGTTCTAAGAAAGGTCTGAGCTGTGGAGACAGTGTGAGTGAGCTCTCCAAAGCATGTGCAATTTCCTCATAGTTACTCTTCAACCATAGATTTAGTGATTTAGTTGTCTTCTGCTACATTTTCCTATGGAAGGATATATGCAAAAGGCCATGATCCCAGTGTTAACACCAGAGAAAGAGGTTCCAGTTGATGGGCCAAACTAATTTGTACCTTACTCTTTTCCCTGTGCAAGCCAAAGGGAAACCTGCCCTTTTTAAAAAAAAAGGGGGGGGGGGTTACCCTTGTTAACATTCTATGGAGATAGATGGCACTTTTAAAAACAGGCTGAAAGAGGTTTAAGTAGCAGCTCTTCAGTGGCAAATCTTTATGCCAGGCTTAATTCCAAAATTGATTCTCTTTCTACATGTGGTTGCCTTTGAGTCAACAGCATGATCCAGATGGAAAGGTGGAAACTAAGCCTCCCCTGCTCTGATCTTGCACACCTGGTACCTGTAGAAGAGCAGCAACCTCATTCAAGGGCAAGTTAGAGGCTGGCTCAATGGAACAGGGCTTCTAGGATGTGTTAAAACAGAAGAGGATTCTTGTTTCATTTGCTTTTCCCAAAAGTGGAGCTCCTATTTAGTAGTTAAGAAAACCTAGTTGAAGTACCAAGGTGGTACGTGATTTTCTTTGTCCAGATTTAAGAAGTATTAACAAAACTGACCAGTAAGGGAATCTCTTCTGTCACTTTGCTTTTTCAGCATAATTTTGTCCAGTTTCTCATCTGATTTAGATGACAGCCTTGATGAAACCCAGTCACCCTATGGGAAGAGGCAGACATGCCCATGCATGGCAGAGGTAGTGTTTTCTACCCCTAGCTGCTGTTTGAAGTCAAAAGTTAGAAGGCAGCACAGTAGTGCCGGTTATGTGGGCTGTTGTGCTTGCCTGTCTGGGCCTGCAGCACTTGCCATCTTTTGTTCCCTGGCTCCAGTTCTCATGCCATGGTGCTCCCAGACAGACATAGTGTATTCAGGGCTGAATGCCAAGATGGAATGTAAGCTTCATGCCAGCTTCTCCCTTGTTGCCAATTTGAGTGTGTGCCTGCTGGGACTCCTACCTGCCAAGTCCACCCTGATGGGGCTGTGCCTCCCAGGGACACAGGAACTGACCGACCAAGAGGTGTGGAAGTAATGGGCGCCAAAGTTATTGAGAATGTGGGCCAAATAACTGGCACTAGAAGTATATGTGGAAACAGTTTATCTCCAGGGTTCTCTTTGACAGTCAACTCCAAAACATGTCTGAGAACTCTGTTTTGGGTATAGTCAAATTGCTTGGTAAGCTCACCGTGGGGCTTAGTCAAGAGCCCAGGACAAAGAATCAGCTCTTTAGGCAAACATCTCTGGTTTTGTGTCTGCCATTTGTTGAATTTATGACTTCACATAAGTCCCTTTCTATCTCGCAGTTCCGTATCAGTGTAAGGATGAGTCTGAATCTCAAAGAGCCTTTCCAACTGTAAAGCTATCAGGATATAATAGTGAGCAGGACATCTGACATCTGATGAATAGAGACACATTTGGCCATGTGTCTGAGCAGCAGTTCCCCTACCTGTAACAGTGTCTGCTCCCTATAGACTGTGGTAAGGATTAAATGCAATGAGGCACATGAAATACACAGTGGCACTTAGCAACTCAGCTGGGAGATGATCACACCTGTACCAACTTTGGTCCTCTACAAGTGGCCTGGGCGAATTTGCACTGGAAACCACAAGGTGGTGCTAGAGTTAAGGATACTGGTTGTGGAAGAAAGTTGCTTCCGGTGGGGAGATCTCTGACAAGCATTAAGATTCCTGGGACAGCTTGTTTAACTTTAAAATTTGGCTATATGGATAAGGCAAACTACCAAAGGAAGCAGGGATGAGTGAACAGGGAGGATAACCAGGGCTTTGAGTGGCCCATCTGAAAAATAACTACACTCACTAACATTTGTTGGACAGTTACCACGTACCAGGCAAAATGCCATGTCACGTGCGTTCTCTCATTTAATCCTTAGAAAAACAATGTGCCTCATTCTGTTGTATATCTGCCCATTTGGTTCCAAAGCCAATGCAAATACAGGTCATTCTTCACTCAAAAAGAGAGAACAGGTGTTGCTACTGCTAAGACGACCAGTCAATTCACCTCATCAACCTCTGCTTTCAGAGACAACCAACAATTTGGATTGCATCTGGAATACATTCATTTGGCAGTTATGTCCTTCCCTCGGAACATACATGTTCTGACAGCCCGGTCACATCCACAGTTGAGAATGGATAAAAGAAGTTCCCTTGGACTCTAGAGGATCCCTGTAATTGATCCAGCATCTTCAAAGAAGAATGTTTACACATAGTGGAATTTCTCAGACACTAGGGCATTGGCCCCTGCTCTTAAAAAAATATGCTGTCAGAGGGCAATTAATGAAACTGGAATGTGGACAACGGATAAAATGTTGTATCAATGCTTCTGATCTCCTGACTTGATAACTATATGTGGTTATGTAAGATTATACTCTTTCTCATAGGAAATATACACTGATGTAGCAAGAGGTTTAAAATAAGATGTTCATTAAGAAAATTTTTGAAATTTCAGAAATAGGGAAGAAAAACCTAAAAGCAGCATTTAACTAACGTTTTAAGGTCATCATGAACATCCATTATAGAACGAGTGTAATATAATGAATGTTTAGGTTCCAATTGATTCACAAAGTATCTAGAACACAACTTTAGTTTGACCCTTCATTCAAGTTTGCTTTTTACTCAGAATTTGGGTTTGACTCAAAGGTCAATATAGGAGACATAGGTTCGATCCCTGGGTGGGGAAGATCCCCTAGAGGAGGGCATGGCAACCCACTCCGGCTTCTAGAGAATCCCATGGACAGAGGAGCCTGGCGGGCTGCAGTCCATAGGGTCGCACAGAGTCAGACATAACTGAAGCGACTAAGCAGCAGAGAATGCATTAGAAGAGTTAATTCTGCAGGGTGTACAGCTGAGGAGAAATCCCCAGCCAGAGGGGCTGGGGATGCTGAACCTAAGAACTGGGCCCCAGTTGGAAGGAAGAGAGCAGAGGCAGTGCCAGGAGAGGAGCTTCTGTCAGTCAAACACTTCAGAGATGAAATCAGCTTTGGAGTTGGGTCAGTGCTGAGTGAGATGAGACAGCATGAAGAACAAGACTTCTTGGGGGACCCTTGAGTGCTGCTTCACTGAGCGACCCTGGGGATGAAGGGAAGAAGGCAACGCTGCTACCTTAAAGCCTACAACCCATTCACAGAAAGGACAAGAGTGACATCAGACTCTAGTCCTTTGTCCACAGCCACACCCCTTCAATACTTAAGGAATCATAATTTCAGCACTTATAGGGGGCTTGGACTTTACCATCCCAAACTCCTAATTAAAGGGGTAAGAAAGTTGAAGCCCAGAGAGCAGCCTAACAACCTGTCATGCTCATGCAGCAAATGAGGAGAGCCAACATGAGCAGCTGTTACAGCTCCAAATTCAGTGCTCTTACCAAATGTGCGATCTTGTTATTCTTCATCTAAGCCCCTTCTCCTCCTTGTTAGAGATGAGAAAAGAGGATCGGAGAATAAGGGAGTGGCACGAAGCCAAAGACAGAGCTGGGAAGGGAAAGGTGGCCACCATCCAGGTGGAGTTATGAAAAGTTGTTTTGAAGTCACTTCCCTGTGAGTCAGGGTTGGCTTGAGTGTATAGATTAACTTGCTTCTCCAGCCTCCAGGGTTCCACGTTAGCACCATCTAGGTTTCCCTTACAGTCAGGCTTCTGGCTCTTCCACTCTGGTGAGAAACCCTGCCTGGGCTCAGCCCCTTCTGCTTGATTCTTCATCCTCACCCAAAGGAAACTTAGGGGGCAAACCCATATTCAAGGAAGCCTGAGTGAGTGAAAGTGTCTGACTCTTTGCAACACCATGGACTATATAGCCCATGGAATTCTCCAGGCCAGAATACTGGAGTGGGTAGCCTTTCCCTTCTCCAAGGAATCTTCCCAACCCAGGGATCAAACCCAAGTCTCCTGCATTGCAGGCAAATTCTTTACCAGCTGAGCCTGGAGACCCAGAAAAGGAAGGTGGAAACTTCAAAGAGAAGCTCTCCAAGCAGGAACGGCAAGGATCTTTTGAGGTAAACCCAAGATTTAGGAATATTTTGCTCCATGGAGGAAGGGAGGTGGGAGCCAGCCTTGAGAACAAGGAGAAATCAGGGCTTGATGCTCGAAGGCCTGCCCCAAGTTAAACATCTGTCCAGACCTGAGCACATTCCCAGGCTAGGCTCCCCTGGGGACTGGGATGAACCAACCCCCTCACATAGCAATCCCCACTGGAGGGCCTGCAAAGGGGCACTCTGTTTTTAAAAGGACAGGATGTCACCTGAGGAAGAGGAGTTGCACTTCAGTCCTCAAGGCTAGAGGCCCTCCCTCACACCCTTGTCAAACTTGGATTCTAGAGACAGATGACACGGAATGGGCTCTTTCCTCCCTGGGGAACTAAGCAAAGGCCCTCAGAAACTCAGACATTGCTCAATGCCACCTCTATTCCTTACATTGTGCCTAGGTTAACTCTGGTCTCCTTTTCCTTCAGCAAGTATTTACAAACATTTCCTATGTCCTGGGACCTGTGCAAGATGCTGGGGCACAGTGGTGAGAAACAGTCACTGTCCCTGCCCCTGCCCTCCAGCAGGAGACAGCAAGTATTATAATAAAAGTGAAGACTATTAGAGGATAAGAGGAGGGCACCTCCACTTCATCCAGGGGTGGCCAAACTGCCTGGTGAGCCAGGGTTGGCCTGGAGAGGTGAGAGGCGAGTTTCAAAAGGCAGATGTGTTGGTCCTGACCTGACCCAAAGGCCAGGAAACTACTCAGATTTTAAAATACTTTTTAAAACCTGCTATCATTTTTGTTGTTTATTAACAGCTTTATTGAGGTATAACTTACAAACTATAAAATCAACCCACTGCATGAATAGTTCGGTGATTTTTTAAAAATGAATTCATACAGTTATGCAAACATTACATAATCCAATGTCCACCTCTCAAAAAGGTCTCTTGTGTCCCTCTGTAGTCAACCTTTGCTCACTCCCAATCCGAGGCAACCAATGATCTGCTTTCTGTCTAAATAGTTTTGCCTTTCCTAGAAATTTCATGTTACTGGAATAGTGCCATATGCAGTCTTTTACATCAGGTTTCTTTCACTTTGCTTTTTTCATTTAGATGAATTCTTTTTACATACATCCATGTAGATGCATGTTCGTTTCTTTTTATTGTTGAGTAGTGTGATATAATAAGCAATATACATTTGGTCTTTGTCTCCTATTCTTGGCAAAGACTTTCTCTAAAACCCTTGGAATCTCTTGAGTGATGAATGTCTTTAGTACACTAATGAGATACCCAGATAGTTTCAAGATGTGGGCTGCTTGCCAAATAAACAAAAATAGGATTACAGGGTTGGAACATTCAGCCCTACCCTGAGAGGGGGAAGGGGCTTGAGATCGAATCACCAATTTCCAATGATTTACTCAATAATGTCTACATAATGATGCTTCCATAAAAACCCCTAAATTATGCAGTTCGAGAGCTTCCAGTGTGGTGAACACACCAAGGTACTGGGAGGGATCCTTGAAATTCTATATGAATTTGAGGATGAACTTTTCCATATCTGCAAACAATGACATTGGAATTTTGATAGAAATTGCACTGAATCTCCAAATTGCTTTGGGTAGCATTATCATCTTGAACATATCAAGTCTTCTAATCCATAAACACAAGATGTATTTCCACTTATTTAGGTCTTTAATTTCTTTCAACTGTGTTTTACAGTTTTCTGTGTATAAATCTTTTACATCCTTAGTTAAGCTTGCTCCCAGGTACTTTAGTATTTTGGATGCTACTGTAAATGGACCAGTTTTCTTAATTTCCTTTTTGGATTGTTCATTGCTGGTGTCATTCTGGTTTTGATTTTCATTTTCCTGCTGAACATATTTTTTTTTTTTTTTTCAGATGATAGTCCTTTATTAAATTATTTATTCCACCTGTAGCATGTGAGATCTTAGTTCCCTGACTAGGGATGATACTGTGCCCCTGCATTGGGAGCATGGAGTCTTAACCCTTGGACCACCAGTAAAATCTACAGTCTTCTTAATAAGGAAAATGATCCTGCTGAACATCTTTTCATGTGTTTACAAGCCATTCATATATCTTTTTTGGTGAAATGTAATCTTTCATTCTTAATCTCCCACTTTACATTTTTGAGTAAAGAGAGAGAGAGAGTCCCTCTGTCTCTCAGATACTTTCTTCCTTCTTCTGTTCCTCTTACTCTCAAAAAATACTTCACAGGTGGAAGGAAAACACTGTGCACGAGGTTAGCAACAGACACTGGAGCCGTACCTAGGTCCCACTCTGCTGCTTACTAGCTGCATGACTTTAAGCATGTTGTTTCACTTCTCTTTAAATTTCTTAAAGGTTTTAATAGGATGCTTTGTTAAATAAACTAAGCTATTTCATTTGTCACATAAAATATTAATAACTGCAGCCTACTACAGCCAAGCATTGTGCTAAACCCTACAATGCAGTCATAAGTAAAAGAGACACAACCATTGAGCTTCCAATGCCTTATCCCAGTGAATGTGAATCCCCAAATGCAATTATCACCTGAGGGAGGGCCACAGGTTGAGTGTCTGTCACAGGGTATTTTGACCTGGCTGTCAACTTTTGTGAAGACATTGGTGCTTTCATTGAGCACAGGCGATATTAGCTAGGCAAAGAAGAGGAAGAACATCTCAGGCAGTGAGAATATGTTGGCGGTGGCAAAGAGTACAGTTAAGGAGGTAGGTGGAGAGAAGTGTGGATGAATCAAAGAATGAAAGGGCAATGTGGTGGAGGAAGCGAGAAGGGAGGCCAGAAGAGGCAGTCCAGCTGAGTCTCAAGAGCCTTGCTGAGACCTTGAAGTTTTATTGAGGAATAGGAGAAGCTGCTGAGGTGTTTTAAGTAGAAGGGTAACAAATGCAGATCTGCTTCTCAAAAAGATCCTTCTGGCACAGTGCAGTTTGAGAAGAGAGCATGAGGCTGAGTCTTGAAGTACTGGGACATTTTTTTTTTTTTAATAGGAAATTTTTTTTTTTTTTTTTTTTTTTTTTTTAGATTTTTGGCTATGCTGGGCCTTCATTGCTATGCTGGGGCTTTTTCCAGCTGCGGCAAGTGGGGGCACTATTCTTCGTTGTGGTGGTCAGGCTTCTCAGTGTGGTGGCTTCTCTTGTTGCAGGGCACAAGCTCCGGGCGTGAGGGCTCGGCAGTTCCGGCAGTTCCGGTGCATGGGCCTAGTTGCCCCACAGCATGTGGGATCCTTTGATGTCCCCTGCATTGGCAGGCAGATTCTTAACCACTGGACCACCAGCAAAGTTCTAGTACTGGAACATTTAATATCCAAATAGAGCGTTGAACATCAAGACATGTAAGCAATGAAAGAAAAGCCTTCAAGAAGAGATAATCAGTGACTTCCCTGGTGGTTCAGGGGTTAAGAATCTGCCTTTCAAGGCAGGGGCCTCAGACTTGATCCCTGGTTGGGGAACTAAGATCCCACATGCCATGGGGCATCTAAGCCCACATGCTGCAAATAAAGAGCCTACATGCTCTGGGCTATAGAGAAGCCTGGGCGCCACAACTAAGATGCACAACACAATGCAGTCAAATAAATCAAAAAAAAAAAAAAAACAAGTGCTCGTTTCGGCAGCACATATACTAAAATTGGAACGATACAGAGAAGATTAGAATGGCCCCTGCGCAAGAATGACACGCAAATTCGTGAAGCGTTCCATATTTAAAAAAAAAAAACACAGATGGTCACTTACAAGTCCATGCTGGTGAGAATTGCTAAAGGAAAATGAAGACTGAAAAAAAATCTACTGGATTCAAGAGTCAGGGGGTCCCTGGTAACAGCTAAGGAGCCCCCAAACACTGCTGCTCAGACCTTGGGAGTTTGTCTAGCCTCTCTATGGCCCCACAGTCACTGCCTCAGGACTTACCCTCTGGCAGATCAAAGCAAGTCTTTCTCATTAAGATTCTTAAGATTCCCTGGCAGCTCCTCTGGCTGGCTGCACTAGCTCTATCACAGGACCAGGCCAGTTTGCCCATGTCTGCCTATGTATCTCATCTAACCCACCTCACCCACTTGGCTGCTGAGGAGCCAGAGGTTTCTACTGGGTGCCAGCAAACAGGCAGTCTCATGCCACAGTTAAGCACTACTCCGAAGTCACACACCAGTTCCTAACACAGCTCTACCACTTATCAAGATCTTGGTGAAAGATATGTAAATGGCTGAAACTGTTTTCCAATTTGTAAAACAGTGACAATGAAGCATGTATCAAACACTCCACCTAGAGAATTAGCTATCATAGGTTCACATTCATTCATTCAACAACTGTTTATTGTATAGGTAACAGCAATATAATAGACAACAAGGCAGACATCATCTATGTCAACAAGGAGTATCCAATCTAGTGGCAGACCTAGTCAAACAAAGATCTGATGCTTGATAGGAAAAGCACTGGCAGAGAATTGGGTGGGTGGGGGAACAAAAGTCACACCCCTAGTACTGTTGCAGGGGGTTGGCTTTTCTTTGGGCAAGATCACTCATTTATAGCATAAATACAGGGTTGGTGCCATTGGTAAGATAAGGTCTGGTTCCTGTCCTAAAAGAGAATTAGGAGGTAAGCACAGGAAAATAATATAGTTAAGGAGAAGAAAAGTGCAAAGAAATCCCAGGAAACTGTCATACTGGGTGTCACATTGGCTTTTTATGCAAAAAGTCTCAGCTTATTTGGAACTCGGGTTCCAAATATCCCCACCACAGAGAGGCCTGAAAGCTAGGACCCAGGGCCATTGGAGTATCAGTCTCTCTCAATGACAGGGAACAACATAGAAACCCTACTGCTACATAGGGTTTTTCCAGGCTCAAATCCATGTCAACCCAGAAGTGAACACAAGGCTTCCCCAGAAGAGGCCTGGGGTTCCTGCAAATTCTGTAGCTGGAGAGGAAGCTGCTAGAGCTCCCCAGCCTCTCAGGCCTTCCTCCTCTGCTAGGCTCAGCTATAAATAGCTTGCAGGTTTCCAGCTGGGGATCTCCCAGCCCTGAAAGGAGTAAGCACCGCCTTCTCACCTTGTCCTGCCCTCAGCCTGAAGCAGAAGGGGGTGGTAGCTGGCGGCCGGAAGGAGATGCTGCTGCTGCTAAGTTGCTTCAGTCAGGTCCGACTCTGTGCGACCCCACAGACGGCAGCCCACCAGGCTCCCCCATCCCTGGGATTCTCCAGGCAAGAACACTGGAGTGGGTTGGCATTTCCTCTCCAATGCATGAAAGGAAAAGTGAAAGTGAAGTCGCTCAGTCATGTCTGACTCTTAGCGATCCCATGGACTGCAGCCTACCAGGCTCCTCCGTCCATGGGATTTTCCAGGCGAGAGTAATGGAGTGGGTTACCATTGCCTTCTCCAGAAGGAGAGGAGGGGAGGGCAAAAATGAGCACCACAGAGAAACTGGCCACTGGACTACATTACCCACAATCCTAGATCATAGCTGGAAAGAAGAGGCTTCTCTGGGCCCACAGCCTTAGGTGGGAACAAGGCCAGAGGCAACCTAGTGCCTGCGTGTGCAGCCCAGGCCCAGTTTTTTCCAAAAATCTAATCCAGAAACCTTCAGTCATGGACCTTAGAGATCATCTCCTCTCCATATACTCAACTCACAGGCACTCAGCTGATCTGAGGCCAGGGAGACGGACAAAATTCCGTTTATTTTCACCTTATTCACAGTGTGTGTGTGTCTATAACCAAAGACTGGAAGTCTATGAGTGATTTTATTCTGGATCAAGTCCAGAGGCTTCTTAGTGCTAAAAGCCCCCCTCCCCAGCATTTACTCGATTCATTACTCCCAAGCTCTCAGCTTTTCTCTCCCTGCCTCACCTGAGGAGGAGCAAATGCTCACAGGCTGGTCCATGTTGCATTGCACTTCTGGAAGCGCTCGGGGGTGGGTGCTCAGGAACTGCTGTCTCTGCTGAGATCTAGTCCCTCTCGGACCTTTGCTCATCTCCCAGCAGGCAGATCAGGGTAATCACGTGGCTGAGGCACGTTTAAGTCCCTGGAGACGCTGTAGGAGAGCCTGGAGGGGTTGCTGTTTCCTGCAGTGGATAAACCAAAGGTGTCAGGCTGAGGAAGGGAGGCCATTCTGGGTGGTAGAAGCACCCAGTGGGCACTACTCCAGACCTCAGTGCCACCGGAGGTGTACACCTGCCCCAGCTCTGGCTGCCCCAGCTCTGGCTCCCCCAACTCCAACCTTCCAAGTTTCCACAAAGAGCCAAACTATTCATGTCGGATTGTGGTGCTCATGAAGGTCCAGATTGACAGGGAGCATAGCGGTGAAGATATTTGGGACTAGACCTGAAGTCGCGGACCCCTGTCCAAGGTGGAAAGATACTAAGGCTAGCCTGACAACAGGGTCTTTCCCTCCTTCCCCTCGCTCAGATATGATAACAACTCTCACATCCTGAGGCCGGCACCAGGAATGTAAAGATGGAGTCACAGTCTCAATAAATAAATGATGTGTTAGGTGCACAAGAGGTCTATGGGTGGGGGGTTGGAAGGACTTCCAGACGGCCAGAGGTCTGAAACAAGTAAGGGTGACGCACAGTTCCACCACAATGGTGTAGAAAGGATATTCCAGGCAGAAGGGACAGGTTGATAATGGCAGAAAGGAGCGAGAAACGGAAAGCAGAGAAATAGCGAAGACCGACTAGCAAAATGCGCGCGCGCTGGCGCGCAGCAAGCGAGGCCAGGCCCTCACACCACGCTAAGGTGTGGGCTTTAGGCCTCGGGTCAGCAGCCGCCGGAGAAACTCCAGCAAAGTCGGCGGCGCTCAGAGAATCAGGGGGTAAAGTGGGACAAAATACGAAACCGGTGGGGAGAGTGGCAACCTCAGACCCTCTGGGGACGCCCGAGTCGGCCTATCCCGCGTTTACCTCAGCCCGGCCAGGCCACGCGTTCCCGGCCCCGCCGCCGCCGCCGCCGCCCCCTCCTTGGCAGAGTCTCCTGGCCGCGGGCTCCCGGGCGCGGGCGGGCCGGGAGGGCCGAGCTCCCGCCCACAGCCGCCTGCGGGCCGCCTGCCAGACGCGGCGGGAAGGAAGCGCCTTGTATGGGCCTCAGGCAGGGAGGAAGCGCCAGGCAGGGCCCCAGGGAGGAAGCGCCATATTTGGCGAGGGGCTGGCCGGGGGCGGGGAGCGCGCCCGCGAAGGAGGTCGCTTCCGCCGCCGCAAGACCGAGCCACGCCGCGCCGCCCCACCCCCGCCAGCTCCGGGCCGCGACCCCCGCCCGACCCCTCCTCCCATCGGAGGTACGCACGGCTTCTCGCTCCGCTTCCTCGGTTCCAGAGCTACGGCGATTGGGGACGGAAGGCGGGGTCCAGGCCGGCTTTGACGACTGACAGAGCGGAGAAGGATTCCCGGCTCCCAGCACTCGCTCTGTGGCAAAACACTTTGGTCTCTGAGCTTCGGATTCCTCTTCCTCCGAAGGAAATGGGGATAAAATGAGAGGATGCCTGTTAAGCACCGCCAGGAGCGGCACTGCCCGCAGTAGCAGCGCATTAACCCAACATTTGTGTGTGGCGGGAGAGGGGCCGAGGTGTTTCCATTCCCTTGCTGTGTCCCTTTAGCCTCTTTATAGCCTACTAGGTGCCTGGGGGTGCTATATGGAGCTGACGCTTTCAAGAAAATATTTTTCTTGAAGAAAATAGGGCTACCTTAAAGTCTAGAGTTTTTCCTTTCAAGCTCTGGGAGTCAGACAAGACGGGGTTTCAATCCCAGCTTCTCCCCTTCCAGCTGATTGATGCTGGGAAAGCTACTTTCCTTCCCTAAATCTCAATTTCCTCATCGGTAAAATGGGGATAATAATTCCTAATTTGCAGGGTTGTTGTGGTAATCAAATGAAACTGGTGTGTGTGTTTAAGAGAGAGAGAGAAAGAGAGCCCCTGATATGGAGGAGGTGCTTAATTAATGACAGTTCTTCCGTTCACTGGGCACTTTCCCATCCTGCCAGCGGGGAGGAGATAAGAAAGGCTAAGTAAACTTGGCCATTCCTCCTGGAAGTCCTACTCTCTTGGAGAAGACTGTCCCTTCTTTAGAATGTATGGGACCTTGTTGCTAATATTTGGTTCTTCTTCTAGAGGCATATCTGTGGCCCTTAATGCTCCCCTTTCTCAGTTCAGCCACCACCGCCAATGAGTTGCCATCCTTGCCTGCTCTTCTCTACCTACCCTAGAGCCTCGATGACCTGAACACACTGGCAAGGGCAAAAACAACCTGGAGGAAGTTGAAGTTCCCATCAGAGCCAGAACCTGGTATCTAGGACACCATACATTCCCACGCCTGTCAGTACCACACCCACACGTTTCACCAAGAGATGGGTATCAATCTCAGAAAAACATTTCCCAACCCTCCCTTGTTGGCCCTGCCCTGCACTCATCAGTTCTGCCTGTCCTGGAGTTCCACTTAAATATAACCAGAATCTTTTTGCCTCTCAGTCACAGCTCCATCCTGCAGTTTGCAGCCCCTGAGAGGTTCCAGGCAAGTTTGTGAACACACACAATAGATGTGTCACCCACGGCCTTGTTTCCTTTCATCCTTGCTGGGCAAGGAGGCTGTCGTTGGCATGGTAACCTTGCCTGTAAAAGTTGCAGCCCTCAAGGATGTTTTTCAATTCCAGCGGGGACACAGCTCCTTCCCCCCACCTCCCCCATGTAGATCACAGGGTGACATGTAGCTGTGTCATCTGGCCTCCCCCGGAATGGGGATGTGGTGCTGGTGGCACAAAAGGACTAGTTCATGGAGGGCAAAGGACTTAAGGGAGATGTTGATTGGATCTCTGAGGAACAGGTTCCTTCTGTTCCTTCTGTCCTTCTGTATGTGTTGATCCTCAGCCACCAGAGAAACCAGTTCTGAGATTCAGAATATTTAGGGAGACACTCTGGATCTCGTGGTGAATGATAAGCACACATCTTCACTTAAATCAGGCACCCAACAAATCATATGATTCCTGGTGCTTAAACCTGTAGAATAAACTGATAAACCCAAAAAGCCTCCAGAATCCAGTGATTTCCTTTCTCCTCAGGCCCTGTGGAATAAATGAATATTTATTAACCATCTCCCATGTTCCAGTTTCCCCATATATTATTTCAACTAATTCTTCCCACAGCCCTTTGAGGGAAGTATTAAAACACTCCTTTTACAAGTGGGGAAACTAAAATTTGGGCAGAGATCTCAAGCAACTTGTCCAAAAATACATGGCCTTGAAGTGATGGCACTGAGACTTTCAGATTCCCAATCCCTCACAAAGTCCTGTGTTCCTTTGTATTTGTGATTGTACTACTGTTAAAGGAATCCTTGCCCCCAGGTCCCAAGGCATTCCCTTTCTAGGAGGTCCTCAGGAACGAAATGGGCATCACCATCGGTCCCTGTGGCTGTGGGGTCCTGTGCGGCCCTGAGCGGCACAGCAGTAACAGCGTCCTCATCCTCAAACCTGAGGCTTCCCGCTGCCAGCTGCCTTGTCTCCGTCACGGAGTTTCCCCGGCAGAGGGCAAGCCGAGGGAAAGTGGTTCCCAGCTGCTAGCCTCATCTAGACAAAATTGCATTAGCGCCAGCCCCGGCTTCCCTCAGTCCCTCCAGAGTGAGCACATTCGGCTCCCCCGCAGAAGGGAGGGGCAGAGAGACACCAAACAGAAAATTTCTCTGGCTGGGAAGCACTTGGCTTCCAGCTGCCATTCATCTGGTAGGTCGGGAAGATTAATACTGATCCTCTGGAGATTACAGAAGTCTCTAAAATGAACCCTTAGGCAAAAGGTATGCCAGGGAGAGAGGCTAGTAGGAAAGCCCAAGGTTTGAGTGCAGGGGGCTGGAATGAGAGGCAGTCTTAGGAGGGAGGAAGGCCACTGATCTCCTGTCATGCTGTTTTCTGGGTGTCATTCTTCTTTCTGTGGAACTTCTGGCCTTTTATCCAAAAGGTGGAAACAGTCATTTCCTGGCAACTGAAGCAGGGTGAGGTAGGAAGCAGTAGGAGGCGGGAACTATCAGATTGTGACCTCGAGCAAAACAGGGGATGCCTTAATAGTATTAATAGTTAGTATTTATTTACAGTGTGTCAACCACACTTTCTTTATTACCTCATTTAATAGATCTTACTGGTACCCCTGTCTTAGAGAAAACAAAATAGGTTTATGGGGCTCCTCAATGACCATAGCTCCCAATAAAAGTGGGCCAAGCACTCTGTAGATATTGTCTCATTTAATCCTCACCACGAACCAGTGAGATGGAACCATTATGCCCATTTTCTAGAGGTGAAGACTGAGAAGCAGGAAACTTGCCTGTGATCACTAAGTAATTAATGTAAGTGGCAGAGTGAGGGATTAGAATTTGACGTGTGACCTCAGAACACATGCTCGACCACTTTGTCTTGCTGCCACCAAGGCTTCTCCATGCCTTTGGGGACTTCTGCTCACATAGCCTGAGACCACAAATATCTGCCCACACTTGCATTTTCCTAGTAGTTGCCACACAGGTGAAAATCCATCCAGGAGCATTCATTTGGTTTAGTTCAGACTTGCCATCAGAGTCTTTGTAGGGCCTGAATAGATAGGTCTGGGTAATGTGGGGCCCTGTATCTTGGGGCTTGGCTATCTCCCATCCAGATTCCCAAGGTGGGAGGAAACCCAGAGAGGTCTTCATTACCCTCTTCATGCCTTGAGATTTCCCTAAGAGATACAAAGATGTATAAATTGAACAGTCTTTAAGACCCAGAAAAGTGCTTCTTGCAGGAGAGGATGAGGAGTCCAGCAACTTCAACCAGTGAGAACTGAAAGCAACATCCTCTCCAGCTGGGCAGGCTCCCAGTGGCCTTTCTCAGAGGCTCCTCTGCATTATTACATGAGCAGACTCCATTGCTTCCAGCCCCACTGCAGGACTGTGGGGGTGGGAAACACTTGGAATCCTGAGTCAGAGGCAAGGTTCCACTTCACTTTCCCTGGAACAGCAGGTCAAGGATACAGCAGGCAGTGTATCTGGAAAGGAAGGGTAACAGGAAAGTGAAAAGGAATCGTGCTCATTTCCTCCCCTACCATCTCTTTTATTTTTAAAAACGTTTTATGTATTTAATTTTTATCATACCATGTGTGATGCATGTTATTGCAGAAAATACATGTGATGGAAATGAAGATTTTTAGTGTGAGTGTTCCTTCCTTTTTTCTTTTTTTTTTTTTGTTGTGCCATGTGGCATGTAGAATCTTAGTTCATTGACCAGGGATCCAATCCATGCCCCCTACAGTGGAAGCTTGGAGTCTTAACCACTGGACTGCCAGAGAAGTCCCAATGAAAGCATTCCCCCCAGCCCTTTTTCCTCTCCTAACTTACCAACCCACCAAAAGGTTTCCAGCTCAGAATCCAATCCCACGTTCCAGTTTAAAGAGTTCAGTTTTTATAGTCCAGTTCTGGACATTTTGTCATGCAGAATCAGAATTGGGAGAGGGGAATAGTTAGAGATGTGGAGCCTGTTGTTTTTGTTCAGTCACTAAGTCGTGGCCGACTCTTTGTGACCCCATGAACTGCAGCATGCCAGAGCCTGAGAGGCTGGAAAAGGGAAGGACTTGGGCATAGAGGCTAAACTGATGCATTTAATAAAGAACAAAGAAGGAGAGGGAGAAGGAAAGCTAGAAAGGAAGAGTATGAGGAATTTTATGAAGTATTGTAGGGCATTAAGTAGATTCTCTATAATTCCCCAAGTAGAGATTGAAATAAGTTTGTACTTTCTGACTCCAGGGTCATAATTCCTTATTTGCAACTCTTTGTTGCAAAGCTTGTAGAGCTCTAATCATATAGAGATCCAGAATTTGTTAGGGATCCATACAGGAAAGTACAAAATATCATTATGTAATAAGTGAAAGAAAATAGTCAAGGATTTATCCTGTCTTTTTTTTTTTTTTTAAACAACTATGATTAAGCCTAAATTCATCATCAACATATTTTGGCTAACAAATGCAAATGGAATGATAGAATTACAAAATCACCATTTTGTAACCTCTAATGAGATAATAGATTTGGATAAGATCATTAGATTCCTGAAACCATAGGGTGGTGAAGGATTGACAGAAATTTTTTTTTTCAGAAATTTTATAATATCAATAATACTTGAACCCATCAATTAATTTTAACATCACAAAAAGAGAGACCACCCAAGAGAACTGAAAACATCTTCACATAAAAACCTGTATACAATGTTCATAGCAGCAGCCTTATTTGTAATAGCCAAAGTGGAAGCAACCCAAATGTCCATTAACTGATAAGTGGATTTGTAAAATGTGGTATATCCATACAATGGAATATTATTCAGTGAAAAAAAAGGGGGATGTACTGATACGTGCTACAACATGGATAAACCTTAAAAACATTGTGCTAAGTGAACAGAGATACCAAATGCCATATATTTTATTATTTTATCTACATGAAATGTCCAGAATAGGCAAATCCATAGAGACATAAAGTAGATTGGTGGTTACCAGGTGCTGCAGGAGGGTTGGGTGGAATGCAGAGTGATTGTCAATAGCTACAGGATTTCTTTTTTTTTTTTTTTTTTTGCTACAGGATTTCTTTAGGGAGTGATGGTAATGTTCTGGACTTAGGTAGTGGCAATAGTTCTACAACATTATGACTATATTAAAAACCACTAAATTGTACACTTCAAAGTTTAGTTTTATGTTATATTAATTATGTTTCAATTAAAAAATCATATATAGGAAATTTTAAAAAGAGAGAGAGAATCGATGTCTCTTGATACACTGCAGGAGCAAGTATATCACATGACCTAAAATGTGAACCTGAATTTGATCAAACCTCTAGGTATAAAATGAGTTTATAGGAAACTCATGAGCTAGAGGGACATAGTAAATAACATTATGAGAGGAGAAAAACAATGCAATCTATCAAGTCCTAAAAGTGGTAAATTCTTTAGGACAAGTAATCTGGTTTCTTCAATAAATAAATAGCAAGGGCAACTATTACAGATGAAAAGAAATGTAAAAGATATATCAACCAAATGCAAAATGTAGTCTTTTTTAGTCCCTTGATTTAAACAAAGGAACTTCAAAAATACTCATATATATATGAGTATATATATATATATATATATACACACACACACATATGTATATGTGTATATATATACTGAAGGGCTTCACTGGTGGTCCAGTGGTTAAGAATCCATCTGTCAATTCAGGGGATGAGGGTTCAATCCCTGTCTGGGAAGATCTCACATGCCACAGGGCAATTAAGCCCATGTACCACAACTACTGAAACCCACACGCCTACAGCCTGGGCTCTGCAACAAGAGAAGCCACCACAATGAGAAGCCCTCACACGGCAACTAGAGAGTAGTCCCCAATCGCTGCAGCTGGAGAAAGCCTGCACACAGCAACAAAGACTCAGCCCAGCCAACAATAAATAAATAAAATTTTAGAAAGCATAAAATGAAGTATTTTTCAAAAAAAATTATGTAATGTCTAGAATTTGCTTCGAAACAATCCAGTGGATGTTGGCAGGGAGCAAGAAAGGCAGTGTAGATGAGACAAGACCAGCTGTGAACTGACAGGTGTTGAACTGATTGTTAGATACAGAGAAGTTCACTACACTACTCCCTTCTACTTTCGTGAATGTTTGAAAATTTACACACAAATGTAAAAATGAGGCTTGACTTACCCACAAAATTGGGGCATATTTAAATGTTATATATTATTTAAAGGAAAATGGGTTAAGAGCAAATAGAGTGTGAGGTCACTCATGTTTTCTTGAAAGCTGAAATTAAAGATCATGTATAAAATCTGAAGGAACCAGTCAAATTATTGTTACCATTCTTGTTATTCCAATAACCAAGTTGGAAGTGGAGTAGGGGAACCAGGACCCCCCCAAGGAGGCAGGAAGCAATGCAGCCTGTCAAATACCCAGAAACACAGTCAAACTAAGTTGTTGGCCTCTGGCCCCAACCTGCGTTTCAAGCCCCATTTCTTGCCCCCTCCCCACTTTCCTTGCTTTCAGGCCACACCACCATTAAGTCACAGGTTCCTGAACACCCTGACCTCCTTGCCTTTATACTTGTTATTCCCCTGCCTGCAAATCCCTCTCCTGTGAACGCCTCATCTTTCTTTTACACCCTGTTCTCCTCCACCTTCATAGAATTAGTCACTCCCTGCTCTATACACACCTCTGTCACAGTGCAAAGCAATTATTCATTTCTAAATTTTCCCCCACCCAATTCTGTGATGCCCCAGACTCTATCTTGTTTATTTCTACAAGCTCAGAGCCTGACATAAATCAGGTAGTATTTGATTACTATGTTTTGGATAACAGACAGATGGAGTGACTGAGGAACACATAGACTTTGGATGGCCCAGTGCTCAGGGTGGCCCCAAGAAAGTTACCCAGACTTGGGCTCTCCCATCATGTGCCTGCTACATTGGTGTACAACAAAGCAAACAGTCTGATCCAAGAACAACCAACAAAATCACCTGGTTTGCAACAACTCAGTTATAAGCAGAAGAAACAAGTTTAGGAGAAAAACTTTGAGCCTAGTAATGTGCATGAATTGTGTATGGAAAATGAAGACAGAAATAATTTGGTGATGGGGGCAAGATCTCAAGAGTTCTCTAATAGTTGAGGGAAGGTGACAAGCTAATAAAATAGTGCTTTCTGACTTTTAAAAAGCCTACAGCCCCCAAATTTAGAAGCCAGCAGCAGCCCTCTGATGCTTCTATCCTGCCAGATCCGACAGACAATCCACCTACAAGGAATATTAAACAGGCAACCTGTGTCCCCTCAGCAAAAACCTAGAGCCCTGAGTCCCTAGAAAAATTTTCCCTTCTTTTCTTGTTAGCGTTCTTCTTAACACCTTACAACTGAGGGAGCAGATCTGTGCAGGGGAAGAAAGTACTCCACCGGAGGACCTTCATAAAGACCTCTACATCACACCAGATTCTAGAAAATAATTGTTTGCTTACTTAGTCTTTTTTTCTCTTTTTCTTTCATAAACAAAATTATTTTCTTCTGTTGATAAAAAAAATACCTGCTTATTTGGAAAATACAGACAGGTCCCCAACATGAAATAAAAATATCCCATAATCACACCAAAACTAACATTAACATCTGACGTATGTGTGTGTGCATGTGTGTATTTTATATAATTGGAATCATGTCATAAAAACTTTTATATATTCAACTGTGGTATATTGTGTTACTAGTCATGACTATTTTAGTCATTACTATTTTAGAACATGATTTATAATGACTGCCTAGTAGTTCATCATATAACAGTTGACTTCAGCCATCACCCATAGGACATTTATGTTGCCGCCAGTTTTTTTTTCCCATTACGAATAATACACTATAATTAACAGCAATCCTGGAAGAATTGCTAGGTCCAAGGGTATGAACTTTTATAACGTTTTTGGTGCATGTTGTTGAATTGTTCTTGGGAAGGCTTGCACCAGTTTATTCTCCCTCCATCAGTGTGTGAGACTTTCATGCCTCAAAGTGCTATCTCTCATTTCACCATGTGTGAAGAAAACATAAGTTTATTCTCACAACAAAGATATATTTTGTAATCAGAAAATCATTCACATTCTTTTGGAGGGGGCCACACCCCGTGGTATGTGGAACTTTCCCTACCAGGGATCAAACCCCTGCCCCTGCATTGGAAGCATGGAGTCTTAACCACTGGATTGCCAGGGAAGCACTCATGTTCTTTTTTAAAAGAAAAAGAAAATAAGCACTATTTTCCCCATTAAACAGATGAGAAACCTGAGGCCCATGGATGAATAACTTTAAAAGACTTGGTTTTTTTGAAGCCTGACAGTTGGATCTGAGGAGGTTGAAAAAAGGGTATTTCTGGATAGAATCAAGATGCTTCTAAGAAGAAAATTCTAAGAGCTATGTCAGTTTCATTAGCCAAAAATGAAGTCTGACTCTGAAGAGAATGAAAAATGACTCTGAAGAGACTATTCAGGGGAGTCATCACAGATCTGAGGGGACAAACTAGGTTCTGAGCCTTCCGGAATGGGATCAGAAGCAGTTAGCACTCCAGAGTTCCCGTTTTACAGGAACCTGGGGCGATCAAATGTGTGTTTGCAGCATTCATAGAATATCGAGAACATTCCCAAAGTACTGCTTGACCTCATCACTGATCTAAGAAGAATTACAAATGGGCCAGGTTGGGTGGACCTGAGAATATTAAATAAGTGGTTCTGAGAAGAGTTCAAGATGGATAATTGGTGTTGAGGTGATTGAAAACTGGTTGTGATAAGGTAGCTGGAGATTCACTGTCTCTGACAAGCTGATGTAAGGAAATTAAAAGACATTCAGAGGTGGTTGGCAGGCTGGGATGCTTTTGTTTTTCCTTCTCCCACCCCCTCCAAATCCCCTGGATCAACCCACCCACAGCAGACACTTAGTAAATTTGTTCAATAAACGAGTCCCGGTTTGTTTCTCAGGAGTCTGGTCTTCAGATCCAAAAAGATTCTAGGATGAGAAGTTGGTTCTGAGCAGAAGAGAGCTTCCAAGAATGCTGAGATAATTGTCTCTGAGGAGGGCACCCACTTCTGGTTCTGTGGAAATGGAAACCTCTGGGTTTGTCTGGGAACTGAGAAGGCACCCAGGCCCAGGTGTACAGCCTGATTTGGGGAGAAGACTCTTCAGCATAGATTCATTTCCATCCATTTGCCTCTCCAGATTAACTAAGCCCTTTCCCTCAAAATGAGTCCCAATTGAGAGTCTTAAGAGGGCCTCCACCGCTACTACCCCCAGGTCTGTTCTTTGGACTCTAGTTTGCAAATCAGCACCATGATCTTAGAAAGCTGTGTCCTCCCAGCAGAGGGGCTGGTCAGAGCCCAGGTCAGGGCAGCCAGGAGGAGAGAGGGCCCATGAGAATCCTCCCCAGGGAGGAAGGACAGGTCTGTAGAATGGAGTGAGATATAGGAAACCCGCCTGGGGAACAGGCACCTAAGACAGGGAAGGAAAAGATTTAAAAAATCTGGCTTTAGTGAGTATAAAGGATTTAAAAATACTATACTTTCTTTTTATTTAAATCAACTATACTTTGACTTTCTTTTTTTCATTTGGCTGTGCCGAGTCTTAGTTGAGGAATACTGGATCTTTACTTGCATTTGAACTCTTAGTTGCGGCACGTGAGATCTAGTTCTTTGACCAGGGATCAAACCTGGGGCCCCTGCATTGGGAGTATGGAGTCTTAGCCACTGGACCACCAGCAAATCCTGAGGTATAATTTCATATCCTAAAATTCATCCTTTTTTTTTTTTTTTAATTCATCCATTTTAAGAATACAATCAATGAACTTTTAGTAAATTTACAGAGTTCAAACATCATAATTTATTTTTAGAACATTTCCATCATCCTCAAAATAACAAGTTGATTTGCAGTCAAGACTTACTCTTTTTTAAAAAATGTTACTTTTAAATGTGTTTTTGGCTGCTTCACTGCACTCAGGATCTTATTTCCCCCACCAGGGACTGAACCTGTGCCCCCTGCAGTGGAAGGGCAAAATCTGAACCATTGGATCAATAAGAAGTCCCTCAAGATCTCCTCTTATCCACACCCTCTGGCAACTACTAACCTGCTCTCTGTCTCTATGGATGTGTCTTTTCTGGATATTTCATATAAATGCAACCATACAATATGACCAATCTTCTTTATTATAATGTCTTTAAGGTTTATCCATGCTGTAGTGCACATTTGTATTTTGTTCCTTAAGGATTACAGAGTGTTATTTCTTTGTTTGGATATACTCCATCTTATTTATCCATTCACCAGTTGAATAGACATTTGGCTTGTTCCAACTTTTTTGACTCATGAATAATGCTGCTATGAATACTTGCATCTGTATCTTTGTGTGAACATGTTTTCATTTCTTTTGGGTAGAAGCCAGGAGTGGAATTGCTGGGTCATATGGAAGATCCCCTGGAGCAACCCACTCCAGTATTCTTGCCTCGAGAATTTCATGGACAGAGGAGCTTGGTGGACTACAGTCCAAAGAGTCGAACATGGGGAGGGAGGTGGGAGGGGGTTCAGGATGGAAAACACATGTAAATCCATGGCTGATTCATGTCAATGTATGGCAAAAACCACTACAATTAAAAAAAAAAAAAAAACACTACAATATTGTAAAGTAATTAGCCTCCAACTAATAAAAATAAATGGAAAAAAAAAACAACAAAGAGTTGAACACGACTGAAGCAACTTAGAATGGTGCGGCATGGTAAGTGTATGTTTAACTTTACAAAAAATAACTAAGGACTTCCCTGGTAGTCCAGTGGTTAAGAGTCAGCCTTCCAGTGCAGGATGCGGGTTCAAGCCCTGGCAGGGAAGCTAGGATCCCACATGCCGAGGGGCAACTAAGTCCATGCACAACAACAGAGACCTGTTGCAGCCAAATAAATAAATATTTCAAAAAAGAAGAAGAAATGGCTAAACTATTTTCTAAATGGCTAAAGTGGTACCTTTTTACATGCTCACCAGCAGTGTATGAGGGTTCCAGTTTCTTCACATCACCAACACTTGTTAATGTCTGTCTGAAAGGGTAAATGTTAAGGATACTTTTCTAAAATAAGTCAAGTTACGCTCTCCCTAGCCCAATCCCAACACATACCCAGGGAGGCAACAAGTGCCAGTTTATGAGAGTTGGGAACCTACCCTCTGGCCCCTGCTGTCTTTTCACTCTCAGGCTGCTGTCCAGTCCCAGGCTCCCTTGGCCCAAAGGAGAGACAAAAGATGTAGTTACAAGACTGCCTCAGAACGGAGGGTTGGAAATGTGGTAAGACTGGGTTTATGATAACTAGGGAGTGAGGGGGGCCCGTGTTCTAGAAAGTCCATCCAGGTAAGATCCCACAGGAGACAGTAACAAAATGCAATGTGTACAGATAAGCTCCCAGGACTAGTCTCCCAGGATTGCTTCCCACATCAACTGATCTTAGCCACTTTCTCCTTTTTAGGTAGGAGCACCTCATCAGTGTGTGGCCCACCACCCACCAGGCACCTATTCTCCTTAGAAGAGTATTGCTGAGGACTTAAGTACATTTGCTAAACTGAATAAATAAGGACATATAAATAAATACACCTTGTTTAGCCCCAGACATCTCGTTAAAAGAGGGTATGAACAAACGGGTGGGAGTTTGAAATAGAGCAGTAAAGATGATGAAGGCACTGGCTCTGTTTCCATGCAGAAAAATGAAATGAAACAAAAAATTTTTAGAAGGCTAGGTACTGACTCTGTGAGTGTGGGGGGAAGCAGGTGATTATTGCTTTGAGTAAGAGAGAGGCCAGTGAATGGGGACATGGTAGGAAGAAGGAGCCAGAAATGGGAGAGGGAGGTTTGGGAGTGGATGGGCCCGCATCTACACAATGACTTGCACTCACATGCCCACAGCAGCTTTATTTCTAATAACCCCTAAAGGAACCAACCCCAACGTCCATGCACACGTGAAAACATGAGCAAATTCTGCCATTCCTACACAGCAGAATACTGCTCAGAAATGAAAAGGAGTCACCATTTATTTATACTTGCAACAACATGGATGAATCTCACAATAACACCAAGTGGGAGAACCCAGGCCAGAACCAGTGGATATTGAATTATTCAATTTGTATGGAACTCCATAAAATGCAAGCTGATATCTTTATAGTGACAGAAAGCAGATCAATGGTTGCCTGGGGACAGAGGTGGAAGAAGGAAAGATTTCCCAGGGATATAAGGAAAGTTTTGAAGGTGATGGATATGTTCATACCCTTCACTGTGGTGATCATTTCACCTGTGTACACATGTATCAAAACTTATCAAACTACACTTTACATGTACCTCAGCTGTATTTGTATCAGTGTTTTGTACTTATATATACACACCAACTGTCCCTCAATAAAGTCATAATAGCAACAACAACAGTAATAACAACAAACAGCCTCCCTGGTGGCTCAGACGGTAAAGCGTCTGCCTACAATGCGGGAGACCCAGGTTCGATCCCTGGGTCAGGAAGACGCCCTGGAGAAGGAAATGGCAACCCACTCCAATATTCTTGCCTGGAAAATCCCATGGACTGAAGATCCTGGTAGGCTACAGTCCGTGGGGTCGCAAAGAATTGGACACGACTGAGCGACTTCACTCACTTAAGTGCTGAGGAGAATGGACTTACGGGATGGCTTCCTGAAAAAGAAGATGAGATCGTGCTGCTTGGATCTGAGGAGCTGAGCCCAACTTGACCTATGAGAACATATCAAGTAAGCTTTGCCTGAAAAGTCTCTCCTAGGTTCTAGTAGTGGAAAAAGCGAGATGGGACGAAAAATCACTGCAGTGGAGGGCTAGATTTGCTGTTTGGGTGCAAAATCTTATTAGCGCCCAAAGGTGTATGGGTAGAATGTTGAAATCTTATTTGCTCAATACCTGATTATTTTAGATTTTGTCTCATTTCCCCTTAGGACCACTAGGATCTTACTCTGCCCAATTTTCCCCTCTGAAACAGAATTAAGTGCGGCTGCACCAGGGAAAACCGCAGAAGAGAGAGGGGGACATTGGAGAGAAGACCTCTGCCTCTATTGCACCCTTTCCTGACTGCCATTTCTTCCTGAAGTTGGGGACGAGCTGTAAGTGGGGGCAGGTTGAAAGGAAACACACCTCAAACCCAGCCTGATGGCAATGCTAAGCTCCACCTTTCTCAGTACTTAGGATTCTTCAAAAAGGATGATACTAAACATTCCTGAAGTTAAGAGAAAAGATGAACTCTCAGATACCAAGAGGTAAGGGTCAAGGGTCCTAAGGATTTGGTTCTTTCTTTCATTTCAGAATTGAAACCTGTCCTTTGCTGGCCGAGTTCCCCTGACTGCTCTCCTCTTCCATCCCATTCCTTTCTGTCCCTCTCCACAATCCCAAAGGCCTAGACAATGTCCCCAGGTAACAATCAATCGCTTAACATTCTCTGGGTCCCTGCGCAAACCTCAGCCTTTAGGATGATGAGAGCTTTTATCATCACTACCCTGTGCCCTTGGTTTTGGATTTCTCTCATAGGAGCCAGAGTTAAAACGAACACTTTCCTTTTACTTTATACTACAGGACTATAAAATGGGGCAATTAGTGTGTCTTGGCCTATTTCAACCATGCAAAGAAACTTGAATCTCAGTTGTCAGAACCTAAAGAAACTCTGGTGACAGGACTAGTAATAATTAGCTGGCAGGCTTGGCAGAATTTCTGTCTGCATCAGAATCACCTGGCATGCTTGTTATCAAGGCCAGTTCCAGGAACCCAATTCCAGACGTCAGGAATCAGACACTCTGGGAATGGGGCCTGGGAATCTGACTCTAATGCTCTGTAACAATGTAGGAGTCCCTTTGTTTTAAAGGAACAGAGTGAGTATCTTTGCTCCTTCTTTCGTGTTTTATTCTTGTCGTGTTTTGTTTCTCAGGAGTCTGTGATGAGAAATTCTTAAGAATGTGTAACAGGCATAGACTTGTGTTCCTGGACCAATATGGGGAGGGTAGGTGGGGCTGGCAAGAGGTGTGCCAGCGCAGTATTGTCCCATCAGGACATGGCAATTTTGCCAGGAGGCTCACAGGGATGTGCACTTTGCTAGAGAAGGTGGCTTGTTTCCCCCCTGTTCCAGGCTGGGGAGGCTGGTGTCCTGTGAAAGGGCAGAGATCAACATTGCTGGTGCTTGAGGGCTAGAATGGAAGAGGAAGCATTGGGCTGATGCCAGGGGACTGCTGGAATTCCCCTGGCTCCAGGAGAGGTGCGGGTTGGTAACCAGTGAGACCCTTAGGAGGAGAAGGTGTGGAGGCAGATTAGACCTCCATTTCATTCAGGGCCTGATATCAATACTGAATAGAGGAGATACTTCATTGTCCTTGATTTGGGGGTCAGAAGTTGGGAGAGGAGCCAAGGCTTGGGAGTTCCAGAACTATCAGATTCCAAATCTATTGTACCCATCTGAATAAAGGAAGGGGTGTCTGACCAAGTCACAGAAGACTCCTATCCAGGTTGGAGGCCATGTTTCCCTTCAGGAATCTATCCATCCATCCCCCCTGGCTCACACAAAATACAAGCCAATCAGGCTGACTTCTACTTGCCCTGCCAAACTCAACTTTTTCACCTTTCCTAAGCCCCTGGGTGGGTTTGAGAGCCTCATGCTTGCCCATATTATATAACCTAAAACCACGTTACAATTTTCGGCTTACATCTCTTGTCTCCCCAGTCGACAATCTGCATTGTTGTGGCCAGCTCAAGGCCTCTCACACGATAGACAAATGCTCATGAGCCCATGAGTGTCGCTCTGCATACGAGTGTGGACCCTCAAGGGACAGGGACCAGAGGAACCTAGCACCTAAGGCCTCCTGCACAATGGGGAGAGACATAGTCTAGATGGAACCTTAGACAGCAGGCCAACCTCCTGCCCACTCTGCCCTGTGTCACAAAGCTGCCAAGGATCACAGCTCCAGCTGGCAAGAAATGAGGTTTCTTCCTGGAAGGATTCTTGGCTTGAGAACTGGCCCATGCCTCTTCCAGTCTTCCTCAGTATCCTCAGGTTTCTGGGGACCTAGAAGACAGGAGGGGGAGACCGAGGCAATCCCACCTTTGTTACTGTTTCCCAATGCCCTCTGCCTACCCCTTAATTCCCCAGAGTGCTTATGGCAGGGATTCCCTAGAATACAATTTCCCAAGACCAGATAGAGATGGCGGGGCGGAGGCAGGGGGGTGGCGGGCAGGGCTGGTTGAACATTTGTGGCCAGAATGGTACTGCCTCTGGCCACAATTACTCCACCTACACATCTGGCCTTTTGTAGCTTTAATTAACCAAGATAAGCTTACAGCCCACCAGACTGAGGAACAAGCCCAGTATCAAAAAGAGGAGACCCACATTCAATTTTCTAAGAATTCACTCCAGTGACACACACTGGGCACGTCTCTGGTTATAATATCCTTGTCCTCGTAGAAGTCCCTCAAACCCCTCGATAGAGATGGCTACTACAAAGGCCTCCCCCTAGCCCAGGAAACACACCCAACCACAGCTATTTTATTTTCCTTTTAATTTTTCTGAAGGATATACACCACATATCCCATGGGCAATAAAGCGCATTCAATGTGTTTATAAGCCAAACAGTCACTTTGTTTAAGCAAACACATGTACAAAGTAAAATAAAACCACAAAATAATGAACTGCATGTTCATAACATACAAAAATTGCCGCCTACTCAGTAGGTAACTACAACATTCCAACTCCTGAATTATATTTATAAATTTACATTTTCAGTTTAAAAAAATAGACTTTTGAGAGTTCAGATTTTTAGATTTTGTTTTCTTACATTCTGGAGAACTGGAGCTCAAGCTCAGCCCCCTTCCTTATTTTGCTCCCAAAGCCTCCCCGAATCACCACTCCCTGCCCCCCTTAAGGCTAGAGGTGAGCACATCCCTCACAATTGCACATGTCAAACCGTGTCAGCAAGGCGCATCACGCAAAAGGCACCGAGACGTGAAACTTTTAAACCAAAAGGACAAAAAAAAAAAAAAAACTACTTTCAAAAAAAGGAGAAAAACCAAACCTATTTTGCCACAGGTGAGTACAGTCGGGCAGTATTTACAAAACGGTTAACAGAACAACACTCTGACACATGCTCCGTTTAATACCGAGAACTGCTGTTTCAAAAAAAAGCTTCAAACTTAATCGTCACAGCATTATCACAAAACAAAGGATCACCATTGGTTTTGGCTTTTCTTTTTTTTTTTTCCCAAAAGCGAGGATCTAATTCCAAATAATACAATAGAGTATGCAAATTATCTTCACATCAAGAGTACCCCAAGAAAAACAAAATCCATGGCACAGACACTGTACAAGAGTACAGGGCTGGGCTCTGAGGGGCCCAAACCCCATTTTTGCCAACTTGATTTTCTAACAGTGAAGGGAGCAAGGGGTCAGGCATACGATGGAGATGATACTGAAATGATATATCCAGAATCCATGCAAATCAAGTTCTTTGGATAGATGTGAAGAACTTGGACATGGCTGTTTCAGGCAGCTGAAGTCAAAGGGAATAGGGACTGGGAAGGAAAGGGAAGTGGACAGAAAGAATTGTTGGCCAACAGACCTTCCACAGTGACCGCTGGGGTCAAGTAGAGAGGGAGGACTTGGCTCTGAGAACCTCTATCTGACCTAAGAGGAACCCCCTCCTATGGCCATCTCCTCCTCCTGTCCTTTAAGTCTCTTGTGTTTCATTTTCTGCCTTTTCCTTCCCCTTTAGCAAATTTCAATTGTCCTGGGAGAAAAGGTGGTTGTCATGTCCGAAAGCCCAGTGGAGGCGCTGAAGGAGTTGGTGACAGCTGAGGAGGGGAAGCTGCTGACCTGGGTCGGGAAAGCAGGAGGGACGGAGGAGTATGTGGTGGCCACCGAGGGGGACGGGAAACCACTGTGGACAGGGGATGGGTAGGTCGAGGAGCCGGGAGAAGAGTAGGAGGTGGGCACCGGCGACGGATATGAGGTGGTGGCTGGGGATGGGTAAGAGGTAGTAACTGGGGATGGGTAGGAGGTAGCCACGGGGGACGGGTAGGAAGGGAGAGAGGAGGGGGCAGCAGAGACTGCGCTTTTGTCTGCTTTTTTGTCCTTCTGCCGCAAGTGGATCTTGGTATGCCTCTTGCGTTCATCGCTCCTGGCAAACTTTCTCCCACAGATGTCACAGGCGAAGGGCTTCTCCCCTGTGTGGGTGCGGATGTGGGTGGTGAGGTGGTCGCTGCGGCTGAAGTTGCGCATGCAGATGCGGCACTGGAAGGGTTTCTGGCCGGTGTGGATGCGAATGTGGCGGGTGAGCTCATCTGAGCGGGAGAAGCGCCGGTCACAGGACTCCACCGGGCAGGCGTAGGGGCGTTCATGGGGGGGCGTCTTGCTGGGCCGGTTGGGGTACTTGCGCATGCGGCTGGGTTTGATGAGCTGAGACTGGTAGGTGCTGTTGAGGGCCTTCAGGTCCTGGGAGCCCGACTGTGTGGCAAAGGCCTTGATGGTAGAGAGTGGAGTGAGTGAAGGCTGCTGGGTACGGCTCTCCAGGCCCTGGAAGGGCTTCTGGTCTGGGGTGCCCAGGCCCAGGTCCCCCTGCTGTTGTGGAAACAGATAGTCGGGGATCATGGGGACCTGGAAGCCCCCCTTGGCACCAGGGTAGGCAGGAGGTGGGTACTGAAGGGCGGGGCCTGCTGAGCCCGGAAAGGCCTGGCCTTGTGGCTCAGGGAAGATGTCAGTGTTAGGTGTGGGGAAGGTGGGTGCCGCGGAGTAGATGGGGCTGCTGTCATTGGACTGCACTGCGCAGCTCAGCGGTGGGCTCTGGGAGGCCGAGGAGGAGGCCGCTGGAGATGATGCTGAAGATGAGGTGGCCGGTGGGTTGGTCATGCTCACGAGGCCGCTGACCAGGCTGAAGAGGGGCTCAGGCCACAGGGTGTTGCCACTGTTGGGTGCAGGCTCCAGAGAAAAGCGGCCTGTGTAGGTGATGGGGGGCAGCCGGGTGGTTTGGCTGGGGTAACTCGTCTCCACTAGAACCTTCTCGTTATTCAGAGAGATGTCAGGAAAGGACTCTGGCAGGAGAAAGAGAGGGAGGAGGCCTGGTTACTGGAGAGCAATCACCGGAGGACGCGGAAGACCCACGCTGCCAGACAAGAGGTCGGGCCAGCTACCATTGACTCTTGAGCTGGTTAATAATTGATAGCAGCAGATTGAAATGTTCCTGGACCCGCTCCAGACGCAGAACCCATTTCAACAACCGCTGACGCAAATACGGAGAATCCCCCTCCACTGCAGCTCCCAGCGCTCCGCAGCGGCGGCTGCGCGGGCGAGGGATTCCCGCCAGTACCCCCGCAACGGCCGCGGCTAGTGCGCGCCCCCTACCCCGGGCTGCCGGGACATCCCGGGCCAAGGATCCCGGCCTTTCCTCGGGGATAGCGGCAGGCTAGGCAAGCCTTTCTGGAGGGGGAGGGGGCGCAGCCCTGCTCGACAAAACAAGCTCTCCCTCCTCCATCCACCCACGCAGCCCCACAGCTCTCCATCCAAAACAAAAGCTGGCTCCTCTGCGCACCGTCAAGGACCGGGTGGGGGTGGGGAGAATGTCTCCAGGCAGTCCTCTAACACAGGACCCTGGGGATGCGAGGAATGGAAGGGAAACCCCATTTGCATCCCTGCGGCGAAGGGGGCGCTGCAAAGGCCGTGGGGAAGGACTGGACGCCAGGATGTCGGCGAACGGGCTAGCTCTCGGCGTAGGCCACGGCTTACCTGCGGTCAGGTGCTCGTAGGGCGGCTCGCTTGCCTCCCCCTGAGGGTTGAAGGCGCTGCTGCTGTTGCTGTTGCTGCTGCCGCCGCCCCCTCCACCTCCACCGCCCCCGCTGCTGCTGCTGCTGCTGCTACCGCTGCTGCCCTCCGGGGCCCCGGCGGCACCCAGGAACTGGGGAGCCCCATTGCTCAGCAGCATCATCTCCTCCAGCTTAGGGTAGTTGTCCATGGTGGGCGAATGAGGAAAGGAGCCAAAGGGGTCGGAGATCTGCAGCGGGGACATCAGCTGCATCTCGGCCTTGGCTGCCGCCATCCCGGACCGGCGGGCTGGAGAGCTGGTGTTGGGGCGGGTGGGCGCAGCCGGGGACCGAAGCTGCGGGGGACACGTCTCGGGGGCTTGGCCAGGTCACATGCGGGACGCGGGGCACACTGTGGAGAGCGCAGGCGGGGTCCGCAGGCTCGCCCTCGCCGCCGGCCGGTGTAGACGCGGCGCTGCTACCGAGGCTGGGGTAGGGGCCGGTCCTGCGGCGGCGGAAGCTGGCGGCGGCGGCAGCTGGCGGCGGCGGCTCCCCAAGTTCTGCGCGCTGGGATCTCTCGCGACTCCCCGGATCCGCCTCTATTTGAAGGGTCTGGAACGGCACGGACCCGCCTCCGTCGTGACGTACATGGCCATATATGGGAGGCAGGAAGCCCTAATATGGCAAGACCGGCCGGGAGGACCCGGAGTGACGTGAAGCCCCCTCTCCAAGAACTGTAGGCACTGCCATCCCGCACCCTGGGCCCCACGCCGGCTCCCGCACCCTGGATGCCCAGGCTTCGAGGAAAATTAGTGCTCAAGCCGCAGCTGAGGACTTCCAGACCAAAGCTGCTCAGTAGTCCCCGGCGTTGCCCCCGCCTCTTCCCTCCGCCTTCTTCCCTCCTCCCGGAGCCGGAAGCAGCCGGGCCATATCGGGGCGCCCCAAATAAGGCGCTGCCCAAATAAGGGTTGTTCCGGCGGGGGATCCTTCCTGCTCCTTATATGGCGTTTCCGGGTCTCTGCTTACTGCTCTCTGGCTCCCTCCCTCCTGCCTGGTTCCAAGCCCGGAGCCCAAAGCGCGCGCTAGAGCCGGGGACGCCCAGGCGGGGAGGGCTCCGGGCGCGTAGTGCTAGGCGCACCGCGGTTCCCCGGCGGGGACTGGGCTGGGAAAGCCCGGGCCCTGGGCGGAGGCGAGGGCGAGGAGGACTGGGGTTCTGCCGCCGTCATCCAGGGCTCGCCCGCCCACCTCTGGGACCGTGGGAGCCGGGCGGGAGCGAAGGGGAGGAGAGGCTGGGCTGGCCAGGGCAGAGGCCGCCCAGGAGAGGCGGGGCCCTGACCCCTGGCCTCGACCAATGGCATGGTGCCTTTCCCGGTGTCGCGTTGGAAACTGAGGTTTAGGAAATAATAGCCAGATGGTTCCTGTGCAGTGCGGTGGCCCACCTGCTTCTCCGCCATCTGCTAATGAAGTAGGGTTGTTGGGGCCTCGGGATCCCTCTGCGCCACCAGAACCGAAAGACGATTCTCTGGTTCTCTCTGGGGAAGAGCCCACGCTTGGGTGGCTGGACAAGGGAAGCTGATTGTCTCTGGAGAAACCTGAGTCCTTTTCCCACCAGGAGCTAGTGGTCCTTGGGATGGTGGGAGACTGACCCACCGTTATCCAGAACAGGTGTTTGGTGGGGGGGGGGGGGCGAGAAGTGTGGGAATCTGAACAGGAGGCTTCCCTACGGGCTGTCTGCGGACCCCCGGCTGGCGAGAAGAGAGATTTGCTTAGCGAGTTGGTGCTGCCCTCTGGAGGTCCCCTCTCCAGCTCGGTTCCCCCGGTCCCTGGCCGAGTAGGCTCTTCGCCGCCTTCTTGCTCCCCCTCCCAGCTCCTGTGCTGGGCGCTGCGCCAGGCAGGGGGAGCCTTAGACGCAGTGAGCGCTAACTGAGCAGGCGCCGCAGCCTGGGCTCCCCCTGCAGTCCCCGGGGAGCCGCCACAGCCGAGGCTCGCAACTCCCCGGCGGGGTAACACTCCCCTCCTCCAGCCAGGCCAAGGGCTAGGGTGGGAGGAGGGGGCGGTTAGGCTGGCAAGGTTCCAGCCGGTCTCCTGGGAGCTAGACGCAAACGGGGAAGCCCTCCGCATTGTGTCCCCGCTCCCCCCCTTCAAGTGCGCACCCCAAACAGAAAGGGGATTCCTGTTGGGGCAGGCTTCTGCTCTAGCTCTGAATCCAGAGGAGGTGGTGTTTTTCTGAATTTAAAAAGAAAGCAGAAAGTGTGTGTGTGTGGAAGGAGTGTGCTGACGGCACTGGGAGGGAAGGAGGGGGGCGGGTTAGGGTCTCCCTGAACCCAAACAGCTTCAGGAAGTCGGGGTTGAGAATGTAAAATGGGGGAGGAGGATGTAACTATCTTCGGCTTCATCCCTCTGTATTCCACACACACACAAATCGGCTTAAGGAATCCAGCAATGAACCAGGGCTCCCTTATCTCTGTTCTCTAAATCTGAGCTCCCCATCCCAAACGCTAGGACCTGGTGGGGGCCAACTCCCACTGGTACCGAGTTGTCCATTAGAAGCAAAAGCCTCCTGCAGGGCCGAATGGCCAGGCCAGTCAGGGTCAGATGTGTTGTGTCTGAATGCCCATTTTGCTCCTCCCTGGTGGGGTACCTTGGCCAGGCTTTTCTTATCTCTCTTCAGCTATAAAACAGAGCTAATGTTAATGATGGAAGGATTGTTGTGAGGACTGAAAACTTACATGGACTTCCATGTGTGAAGTTCCAAAGCACAGTGCCTGCCTTGCAGCTGACATTCAGTAAACAGTGGCTATTGCTGTTTTCTGGGGCTTTTGATCCACTGGGCTGCCCACAGTTCACCCACCCATCCTCAGCCCCCAAGTAAACCCCAGTGACCCTTTTCTGAAAAGTTGTACGGAGAAGAAGAAATATTCTAATCCTAACACAGGGGCCATTGTCCTGAAGAGCTCATCTTAATCCTTCTTGCTGCAGTAGAACATTATTTCATAGAGCAGATTTTTTTTCAACCTTGACTGTGCACAAATGGAGCTCTGAAAAAGAGGTTTTACCCTAGGCTAACTGAATCACAATCTTCCTGAGCTCGTGAGGGCCAGAACTGAGCAGACACTTCCTAGGATCCTTTTTCTGTGTCTGGGGAGCTACCCAGGCTCTGAGAGTACATATTCCTCCTCCAGCCAGGGCAAACTGGTTTCCCTATGATTCTAATGTGGAATCTGACCCATGGGATCTTCAGGTCCTCACTGAAGCTGGGCACTCAAAATCCTAATAGTCTGCATCTTTCGCTTTGTGTGTCCAACCGTTCTTTTCCTAAATGCTCCCAGTCAGCTATTTCCTTTGGAGAACCACCCCCAATCCATATGGTTGAGGGAAGAAAACCCCATCCTAGATCTAGGTGAGGACATGTCACCCCTACCTGGCCATCCATCTAGGATGCTTTCTTCCAGCAGTCCAGGAGCATTCTATCTCCCTAGGCATAGCCACTGCATCAGGATGGGCACATGACCCAAACCAGGCTAATGAGAGCCTCTTCTAGGACTTTTTCTGGAACTCTGAACAATAGGAATTCTCTTTCTCGGGTGGTACTAAACCAATGGAATGTAAGCCTGGAAGCCATCTTGCCATCTGACCTGGAGAGCTTACCTGAGAATGAAGCCCATGCAGAAGAAATTAAAAAACAGATCCACACCCAGAGAGTAAATCTCTAGATAGAGTTGGGGCCTTTGAGTTACACAGGTTAATAAATTTCTTTTTTAAATAAAGCTTATTTCAGTTTCTATTACAATCTGGCAGGTTCTGATTAAAACACCCATTATCCACAACAACAATAAATTTTTTGAGGACTTTCTGTGGACAAAGGCCTGAGGCATAGGCTTCTGCTCCTGAGAAGCTTACAGTTGGGTAGAAGGGAAGCTGGACTCCATGCTACAAGAGAATTAAGATTAGGCAGCAGCCCTGAGTCTGGGACTCTCAGACCTTGCCCACTGGGTGACTGATGCCAAAAGGTCTAGAAAAGGTGAGAGGCCCTCAGAGGGTCTGCAGGTCTGAGCTGATGTCTGTGCTCAGACTTTCCTTGCAAACCAGAGAAGAGGAAGAGGAAGAGGTGAGCAGAACTGAGCTGATCCATGGCAGCTGACGCTAGGAGAGAGTCAATGGGAACCATCATGTCTGACCCAGGGCTGAGCAGGCTGCAACTCTTGGAGGAAAACAAGCCCCTTTTTCCATCGCCACTTCCTCCTCCTCACCCCAGGCTACGTCAGCACCCACATGTGCTGCTCGGATAGTGGTTTGCCACCACTGTGACCAGCCCAGGGCTCAGGAAGTGACTCTTGCTTTGGTTCTGCCTGGGGTGCCTGTCACACTTTCCGATGGCTGATCAGCTCCGCCGGAAACATGGAGGGCCTGGCCTTCAGTGGGTCTAGGGGCAGCTCTGCGCCCACCCCAGGGAGGGTCTTTGGGTGCTGAGAGAAGAACCTGAAGAGGCCAGGTATGGAGTGGGACAGAAGATGCGCTGAGAGGGTGGGGGAGAAGTGGAGGCATGGTGGAAGAGGAGAAATGAGAGCGAATCACCCCAGAGTGCTCCCGTGGGAAGCCATCCTATTTCCCCCAATTTCAGATGGGAAAACTGGGTGCCAGAGGAGATCCTGAGCCCTAGGACAGGTGGAGAAGGACAAATTCTGAGACAGGCCCACACAGAGTGATGCTGAGGCCTCAGGAAGTGGAGGGTCCCCCAGGCCCTGAAGAGGTGCCTGGCTGCACCCTCCAGATGGAATCCAGGGCTGCAGCGAGGAGTCCATGTAGGATCTGGCCCAGGTGGGGGGTCTGCCTGTGAGAATCAGGGTCTGGGCTGCTGTCCTTAGAGTCTGCATGAGGGGTCATGTGCCGGACAGAGTTAGGTAAGGCCTGAAGGGAAGTCACGGGAGTGGCACAGAGGGACCATGAAGGGAAGAGGGAGTGGGTCAAGGTAGGTGAACATTTCAGCATGCTCACTGGGTCCTCTCTGCCCTGCAGAAGCAGGAAGAGGCTGCTGTCCCTGGACATCAGTCCCTTTGCACTGTGCTGAGTGGTCCCTCTCCCAGGCCTGGGGTCAGCGGGATCCTGGGCTCAGAGGACAATCCATCCTTCCTTGCTCCACCCACCCCCAGCTGAGTGTGCAGCAAAGCTGGCTGCAGAAATCTCTGGAAGCTCGTTGGGCAGGCAGAGGGAGGGGAGTGTTACATAAGAACCCACTGATGTGCAGGAAGTCTAGAGCAGCCTTTAGATTAGAAAGGCAGCGTTCCCATCCAGCCCAGAAAGGCAGGAATAGCAACGGTGGTTATTTCTGGCCCCTCACCACCGCCCAGCTCCAGGGCTGCTCAGCTTCGTGGTGGGTGAGCTTGGACTCTGCAGACCTGGGGGGAGGGCAGAGGGAGGGCAGGTAGCCCCTGGGTTTACCCCACTCTGGCACTGGCCTCACCGTCCCCTCCCCCTAAACACCGGGATGCCGAAATCAGAAATCAGTGGTGATGTTTGTTTCCTCTGATTTTCCTCAATCTCTAGATGCATTTCCTATCCCCACCCCCACCCCCCAGACACATTTACAGTGTGACAGGATTCATACTAAACACTTGACAGGTATTTGTCCTTACAATGCCTTATGAAGTAAGTTCCATTCTCACTCCTGTTTCACTGATGAGGAAACAGGTTCAGAGAGGGCAGGCAATTTGCTCAAGGTCAGAGAGCCCAGCAATGGCAGAACCAGGATTCCAATCCAGACAGTCTGGCTTCAGGTCTGTCTGGCTGAACCTCAGTTCATCCTAAGAACTGTTTTCTGGGGCCCCAGCATGAATCAGACAAAGCTTTCATCCTACCAGCACTCTTGAGTCAAATCGAATAGGAGAGGCAGACATGAACACATCATTTCAATTCATTCATTCGGCAATTACTTATCACACATCTGTTCCACTCTGGGCATTCAAAATATGAGGAGCAGTAAGGCAGGTTCTCCCTTTTTTGCTCAGTGGGGGAGACCGACAAGTAAACAAGCAATTTCCACAGTGTGCTGTGTGCTATCCTGGGGGAACCCCTAATCCAGCTCCCACCCACTGAAGTGGTTCCCAGGCAGTCAAAGAGCCAACACACAATTTTCAAATAATTCCAGGAGGCTGGGTGGGGGAGGACTGGTAGTGAGACCAGCCAGGAAACTGTGTAGTCATCCAGGAGAGAGGGTAAGATCTGCATGCCTCAGGGTCAGCTATCAGAGACTCTTCAGGGACCTCCCAGTCAGAGAGCAAGAAAAACTGACCCCCAAATTTACAGACAGGCCTCTCAGCCCAAGGTGCATCTGTTCCCGGTGGTACTGTGGCAACGGGAAAGTCAGAGAGGTTGGATGGAAGAGTCTTCTCTTTTTCCTCCTCTAATCATCCCCCTAACTGGTCTATCCTTATGGAACCCCCGCTTTTTACTTATTTATTTATTTAGCTGTGCTGGCTCTTCGTTGTGGCATGCATACTCTTAGTAGGATCTAGTTCCCTGACCGGGGATCCAATCTGGGCCCCTTGCATTGAGAACATGGAGTCTTAGCTACCGGACCACCAGGGAAGTCCCAGGAAATCTGTTTTAGGGCAAAGTCAAACTGAGTGACTAAAGAGGAAGCTGGCACCCAGAAGCAGGGAGAAGCACTTCCATCCGGATTATCACACTGACGAGTAGTAATGAGAGGGAGGACAGTTAGCCCCGGGGCCCAGGAACATCCACAGAGGTGTCTTCAGGTCACTCTGGGCAGAGGCCACGCTTCTGTTCTATCAGCCAAGGGAGGGACTCTTCGGAACTGAAAGGATTTGTTTTCCCTCTGGTCAAGCTACAGAGAGAGCTATCATGGCAGGATGATGATGTCTTTAGGCTGACATTGGACTCATTGTTTTTTTTCCAAAAATATGTTATAGTAAAAATGTTACAGTTACTGTAACATTAAAAATATGTTAGTTTTTACCTGCAAAAAATATACATAACATAAAATATCCCATTTTAACCATTTTAAGTGTCCTATTCAGTGGCATTCAGTTATGTACAGTGCTGTGCAACCGTCACCAGTATCCATAGGCAGAACTTTTTTTTATCATCCCAAACAGGAACTCTGTACCCATGAAACACTGGGGATAGGGAAACATGAATTCTCTATCCTGTTGCCTCCTCTTTGGCCCCTGGTAACCTCTATTAGAGTTTCTCTATATATAAATTTGCCTAGTCTAGGTACCTCCTGTAAGTGAAGATATTTGTCCGTAATATTTGTCCTGTTGTGCCTGGCTTAGCATAATGTTTTCAGGGTTCATCCATGTTGCAACATGTATCAGAATTTCATTTCTTTCTAAGGCTTAGTAAGTATGTATATACCACATTTTGTTTATCCTCCCATCTCTTGATGGACATTTGGGTTGTTTCTACTTTTTCGACTATTGTGAATAATGCTGCTATGAATATTAATGAACAACTATCTGTTTATGGATTCTGTTTTTATTCATCATGCCTCTCAGCAGTTACCAAATAGATTAAAGTTAGATTTAAGAAGGACTTTCTGGTTTCCTACTACCAGCGACCTAAGCAGCAGCATCTCCCCCTATGGATAGTTCCAATAACCTGAGTCTCTTCCACTTCCTCTAATCCCATCCCTAGGCTGGGGTGGTGTCCAGAAAGGCAGCACCATCACAGGAGGCCTCACAGGGGTCACTCTGGAGTCATACCTCTGGATGACTTATTTTTAGTAGTTGGGTGGGGGTTTCATTGTCTTCTCTTGGGTTCTGGGTATGTTTGCCACCACTACCCACCCCAGACCCAACGTTCTCCTTTCCCTGGCAACATCTAGACTGTCTCCCTTTTTCTCTCCCAGGCTAAATCGGGAGTGTGAAGCTGCTCTTCTTCCCAATTTAGCTTTTGAATTAAAGTGAGAAGTGAATGTGGCTGGAAAACTGACTCCCATCTGTGTGTGAGAGAGAGAAAGGCAAAGCAAGCGAGCATAAGCACATGCTGGGGGGGTCAGGGTTGGGGGTAGGTGGTCTGGGCAGCTGCTGTTTAGTACAGACACCCCTCCTCAGGTGCAGGCAAACAGCTCTGCAGGGAGATGCTGCAGGTGGAAGGCTGGTGTTTTTTTGGGAGAGGAAAAATGCTGCAGAGATGTCATTCATATATTCCAGAAAAATGGGCTGAATTATTAGAGTGTGCCAGGCCCTGTACTAGATGCTGGGGAAACAGTGGTGAACCAGGTAGGCCCATTGCCTATGCTCGGGCTTTCAGTCTAGTGGGGAAACATGGGCAATGATGAAACAGGGTGATGTGTGCTGTCAGGCGAGAGAAGGCCACAGGGGCCTGGACCAGGTGCGGTGTCACATCTAAGCTGAGACTTGAAGCGCATGCAAGAGATTACCAAGTGAAGCAGGAGACAAAGAGCACGTGAGCAGAGGGCACTGCATGTTCAAAGATTTGGGTGGGCCTGGTTTCCCCGAAGGAGGGCGCTGGCCCCCCGGGAAGCCTACCAGTGGGCTCAAGAGGGCTAAGAGCTTCCATTTCCTCCTCTTCTTCCAGGGAGAAGAAAGCCAGAAGAGAATGCCAGGGCCAGAAGTCTGGGAGTACATGAGTCCTTTCTGCTCAGGCTCCAAAATAGTTGAAACAGAGGGAGGAGGGAAGCCCCAGGTCTCCTTCTGAGTTGCCACTCAAAAGCTGGACCTGGCAGGTCCAAGATGGACATGGAACAGAGGAAATGGGATCTCACTTGCATCAGAGGAGACAAAGGAATCAAGAAGGGTCGCTGCTTGGTTTAGCTTACCCCATCTTCCCTCTAGAGGCTGCCTGTGTCGGTCTCTGGGGGACCCGTCCTCTTCTCACCTAATGGCAATGAATCATGATCTGGTGGAGACGGGGACAGGTCAAAATCTTGGCAAAGAAAAGAGGAAGAAAGGAGCTCTTTGGGGGCCATGCATTTCTCTGTCAACTCTCAAGTTCCCCAATGACAGGCACGGCTAAGGGATGCTGGTGTAAAACTTGCCATTAATATTTCAGGCAGCATTATTTATTGATCACTCATCTGGCTGGGACAAAAGAAGAGGGTAATTCATTAGGTGTGCGGGGCTGGTGGGGTCAGTTTGGGAAAAAGGTCAGGCAAAGGTAGGTTACTGAGGAGTCAGCCCAGGCTGCTGGAAGAAATACCTTGGGGTTCAAGGGTCTGAAGATTAGGGTCTTTGTCTCCTTTTTCAGCCCTACAGTACCCATGATGAAAATCAGGGAAGGGGCAGGGGACGGGGAAACCTAGGGGCAGACCTGGGACTGCCACTGTGGCCGTAAGAGAGTCATCTCCAGGGAACCCTGCATCTAGGTGAGTGTCCCTCTTGCTCGCCCGAATTGGCCCTCTCTTGATAATATTTTAGAAGCCCAAGTTGGGTCCTTTGGGCTGTATGACCCTCCCAGGGTCAGCTTGGCAATTTCCTTGCTCCCAGGAGACGCCTGATCCTTCCCCAAAGGGAGTACCTGCTTGCTGGGTCTGACCATCTCCTCTGCACACAAACTGGGGTTGGGAAGTGATTGAGAATTCATATCTGCTTATTCACCCACATGGATGCTTTCTTCATGAACCTCCAATTCCAGGGACTGCGGCATAAAGCATCCTGCTCAGCGGACCTTAAAAGCCGACTGACTGCTGAAGGAAAGACTATCCCCCAGCAAGGGCCGGGGAATCCCACACTGGGGGTGAGCTGCGCCACCTAGTGGGCTTTTTTCCTCCTTGCAGACATCCTTCCCACCCGTCACTGCCTCCAGCCTAGATTTGCGCCAAGTTCTCGGGCAGAACCCAAATGGCTCTAAGACTTAAGGTGCCCTCCTCCTTTATGCAGGCCTGACCCAGCTCAGAGAGGGTAAACCTGGGGTTAGGCGGAATCTGTGACGGAGATAATCACGTACTTGCAGGCATTTAAGGCAATGGGGAAGCCAGCACTTTGGCCTCAAAATAGTCTCTCCCTATTATTCTGAATGCCACATATATGAGGACCAGAGGCCCCCAGAGACCCTCCGTCCTCTACCTAACCTCCTTTCCCCCAGGCTGAGCAAGGGCTGGGCTCAGCTCTGCTGATCAAGGAAGAGCTGGCATAGGCTGGAGCTGCTGGCTTTCCTCTGACGTCACAGCCTGGAAATCACATTTTAAGCAGGTTCTCCTAGTGTGGGGCACACACAAGGAAGGGAGGGGAAGCAGAATGAAACCGCTTCAGGCCTGAGGACCGTTTTAGCCAGGGACCTCAGGCCTGGAGGGCTGCCCAGTGTCCCCAACATGGTCTGGGTGTGGGACACAGGGCTAGACCTCAGCCCCCACTTCAAAGCTTATCTCTCTCAGTGCCCAGTGGGTTTCCAGGCAGTGATCAAGCACCCTCCACATAGCTCCTGCCAGACATCTCTGTCATGACTTCTCTTTCCCACTCCCCTGGCCTAGAGAGATCTACTAAGGCAGAGGGGAGAGGGCAGGTGACCCCAGGGAATAAGACAGCAAGGGGTCATGTAGACCCAGATGTGCTTCACCAGCCTCCTCCCCCCATTCTGTTTGTCACCCTCCATCTCTCCTCTCCTCCCCAGCACCACAGGGGTCAGACCCTGTGTGGAGGTCTAGGAGACAATGTTTCCATGGCAACGGACCAGTGAACTTGGAAATCTAAGCATCTTCTGTTGACACAGGGAAACCCAGATGTGCAGGGAGAGGCTGGAGATGTGGACTCTGACAGTGACCTCCTTGGCCACTGGTCCCTGTGGATGGAAGTGTGTAATCTGAGTGTGAGTTGTGTGAGTGTGTGTGTGTGAAATGCAGCAAATGGGATTTAGGTTAGAGAGGCCTAAACTGCTTTCCTGGCCATATGGTAGCTGCTATCAGGAGATGCAAGCAACTTACTCTCTGGAGATCTTTCTAGAACAAGGGAGTCTCTCACCTGATTTCTACTCTGACACTTCCTCTCCTTTCTGATATAGAAAGGGGCCAAATTGCCCAGAGGGCAATGGCGAAAGGAATGCTGTTCAGAGCGCTATTGACTGGAGAATTTCAGGAAAGATGAAAAGGGCATCTCACACGCCTCCCTCCCTCCACCCCCAATCTCCACGGGCACCTCAGGTTCTTGGCCAGCTGGCTCAAGTTTGGCAGAAGGACATGCCCCTGTGATGCCAGGGAAGGGAGAGGAAAGCCTCTTCCAAAATGTAGGGACATTTTGCCAATCGTGGGGTCCAGGGCCTGGAGCTAGGTCTCCACTCACACTCCCCACCCCGTCCCCAGCTCTGCTTCCTCCACTTTCCTTCTGTAAGGCTGAGCTGCTGTTTCTCTAGCTTCCTTCACCCTTCCTTCTCCTTCCCTCACTCTCTTCACCCCCTCCCTCTCTGCTCTTTTCCCTTGTCTCTTCTGATGCTGCCTCTGCTCCTCTGCCATCTTTTCCCTTCTCCTGGTTTCTGTTCCCATCAGTGGTGCCCCTGATGACCTAGGCTCCACCTCCCCAGAACTTGACCCCAGGCCCTGCAGCCTCCCTCCTTCTCTCCTCCACCCCAGCCCAGCAGCTCAGGGCTCCAGCCATCCCTCCACGGGCCACATGGGCTTGCCTCACTGGCTCCGGCCCTTGGGTCCCTGTCTGCCTTGTTTGTCCCCAGGGTCAGATGTGAACCATGAGGCTGGTTCCTCATCTCCATCTCTCCCTTCATCCCACCTAGATCCTCCCTTCCGTGTCTGGCTCACCATCCCTCTCCATTGTTTTTTAGCCTTTCTAGGCCATAGCGATCCAGTCCCCAGGCTCTGCCAGGAGCCCCCAATATCCCATTCTCTTTTTCCTGGAGCTTCATCATGATCTTTGCCCCTAGAACTTACACCCTGGCACTTTCTGTGAGGTGTCAGAATGGGGAGGGGTCTCTGGGTAGGATTCTGAGGGACAGGACAACCTCTGAGGGTGGTCCCTTGCCCTTCATAAGTCCTGGCTCTTTCCAGCCCCCTGGCTCTATATTGACCCTCCAAACCATCTTCCCAGATGGAACCAGCTCAAGCCTATCTCTTGGAGATCAGATCTCTTGAGTTCACAGTTTGACTTCTTCACCTCTCCATCCCACAGCTGAGCCCTGGCTTCTCACTTGAAGTCCTTCTCACCTGTGGACTGGTAGACCAAGAACAAAGCACAGAGGCCAAAACAAATGAGGTGCCAGAATTTGGTTTATTGGCTCATCCAGTGCCAAAGGTCCATTGGGCACCCTCTTCCCATGGATCTGGAGCCCCCTGGCTCCTAATACCTTTTTCTTCTTCACACGCTCCTCCGAGCCCTGGCGGAAGGAAGCCACAGCAGACGCTGGGGCAAAGTGTGGGGCAAAGGCTGGGCTCTGACAGGGGTCTGCTTACAGGGGGCCTAGCCTGCTTGGCACAGGAAGAGGGCCTTAGGGGGAAGGAAGATGGGCCCCCAGGAGAGGAGGAAAGGAATCGGCTCAGCAGGGGCCTCACTGAGGGCCCAGAGCAGTGGAGCCTCGTCCTGGGGCAGGAACGGGAGGAGGCAAGAGAGGAGCGGATCAAGGGCAGAGCAGCGGGTGAGAGGCCCCTTGGAGCCCTACTCTCTCATGGGCTGGGGTCCTCTGAGGCTCAGAGAGTAGGCGGGAGGGCCGAGGGGGGAAAGGGCAGCTGGGTTGGGTGGGGGGAGGTTACTGCTGGAGGGAAAGTCCTTTACTCAAAAGCCCCCAGCTCTAGACCCAGAAAGATACACACTCACACACACATACACATTTTCTCTTTCACACACGCACACCACCTCTTTTCAGTGGGCACAGGTAGCTCACAGCCCTACCCAACACCCTCAGCTGCAGCTCTGGCCTGGCTCCTGGTCACTTAAACACACACTGAGCCCCTGTCCTCCATTCACACCTGCAGGCCCAGAGCCCAGGTTCTCCGAGGCCTCCCCACGCCTCCTTCTCTGCTGGGCCTTCAAGCTCCAGTCAGTCTGGGCTGTGGCTGGCGGCCGCCCCTGACTCAGAGAGAGCAGTGGGGCCACGTGTTAGGACAAGGGGATGGCCATGGTCTTCAGCAAGGCACTGGGTGGGCGGGGGCGGGGCTGGAGCGGGGAGGGTAGCATTTGGGCTCTGAGGGGCCCGCACCTCCTCGAGTGGCTCCATCCTCAGCTCCTGGGTCCAGCCTCTACCCTCGGCCCCCCACAGCAGGGCCTCCCTTCTCTTTCCCAAGCCCTTCCAGGGGAATGGCCACTGGGAGGCACCGGAAACAGCCATCTGAGAGGCCCCGGGGCCTGAGGCTGAGGGCTGCTGGCACAGTGTGGAGCCGGGATTCTGCAGCCTGCGGGGAGGGGGCTGGGGCCTCAAGCTGAGTCACCCCCTGCGGAGGTCTTCTTCTTGGGCCGGGTCTTCAGCATCTTGGAAGCCGGTGGCTGTGGAAGGAAGAGAGGGAGACGGAGGGCTCTGCCTGGAGCCACAAGCCCTTCCCACTTCCCCAAGCTCTGGCCCGGCTCTCACCTCGGCTTTGGGCACTTTTTTGATGGGTTTGACCCTCTTAGGGGCCTTGTCTCCCATGTCATCCTCAGAGATCTCTGTCCGGGGATCTGCCTGGTTGGTGCCTGACCTTACGCTGAGGGTGGGGTCATCTCCTGGTTTGGGGAGGAAAGGAGAGCAGGGGTCTGGTCTCTCTCGCACCCAGCCTCCTCACCCTTGCCCCCTGCCCGCCCTGGGCCCGGCCTCTACCCAGGTCTTCAATGGTGTCCAGGAGGCTGCCGGGGCTGGCTCTGAGGCGGCCGTCGGGCCCCTGCAGGGGCAGTGCGTCCTCGTCCCGGATCAGAGTCAAGTCCTGCATGCTGAAGCTTCGGAGCTTCTCTGATAGCACCCCCTGGCCCTGGGGTCACCACCACGCACCGGGAGGACCGGAGAAGAAGGGGCGGGGTGGAGAGAGAGGTCACCATGGGGCACCGGGCAGCCACTGGACTCAGTGCTCTCCCCATGGTGTCCTCACCCCATCCCACGGCAGCTCTAACAGGCGGGGGCCACGCGTTCCCTTTGGATGGGTGAGGAAACTGTGGTCTGCTGAGTGGAAGTCCTTTAGTGGGGGGATGTTAAAGGCAGGATGGGAACCCCAAGCTGCACAAGCCCCCAAACCTTCACCGACCCGAGGATGCGGTGGATGCAAAGGGGACTGGCTGGGGGACGAGATGAGCAAGCTGGGGCCTGGGAGCTGGGTCTGCCCCCAACTCACCTTGGCAGCAGCCGTGACTGCAGCATTGGCGGCCAGATTCAGACCCCTCTTGCCCACCCTCATCATGGTCTCATAGCTCTTGTCTCGGGCCTGTGTGATGTACTCGTCTATCTCCTGAGGGGTTGGAGGAAGAGGTGAGGGCTGGGTCCTACCCTGTTTTACCCTTGTTCACACCTGGCACTGCCTGCCCCAGGGAGCCAGGGCCCTCCCAGATCACCCACAGGGAGAGCCATGAATGCACGTGGCTGCAGGCACTGGGCTGCCTTGACCCGAGATAGGTGGGAAGCGAGCATCCCTTGTTCCAACAGACCTTCTCTTTGTTGGACAGGGTTGGGTGCACGAACTTGCGGTAGAGCACGCTGGAGCCTTTGGTATAAGGGGACAGCAGCCATATCACAAAGGCGATTTTGAGCTCAAAGTAGAAGGGGAACCTGTGGGTGGGAGACAGGTAAGGGCAGAGCCTGGGGCAGGAAGTCAGGAGGCGTATGGACCCGCTGCAGGACCCTGGCTGGCCCCCCACTCCTTAGTGCCCTAAGGTCCCCATGTGGCTTAGGAGACTGGTCAAGGGGAGGCTCAGCTGAGACTCCCAGTAGCAAGGTGAAAAGTGACCCCAGCAGGAATTCCCAGCAGCAGTGGCTCTATCACCCTCTTCTCTCGGACAGAAGAGCACTCACTCCTCTATCCTGGGGTCAACACCAAGGCGAGCTCCCTAACCTTCCAGGTGCATTCTTGGGTCCTCACTCCCTTCCTGCCTGCTCTTCCTCCCATGAAGAAGTCGGGCTTCTCCAGCTGTGCTCTGGATCTATCCCTAGCTGCTGTGACATGGCCCCTGCTTTTTAAGGACTGTTCTCTATACTCATGGCTCCTTCTCAGGCCACACACTCCTTTAGGTCTCCTCTATCCTCACAAATCTCTCATCAAAGCTCCCTCCTTTGCTTGCATCAAGAGGCACCTGCGCTCACCTGTTCTCAATTTTTAACCCATTACTCTTTCCTAATTTGACCCCATTCAACTTTCTCTGCTCAAACTCTTTTTTCTCAAAGGTCCTTGAAATCTACAAACGCCAGGATCTTTTGTCCTCTACCTCTCAGTAAAACTCTTTTGACTTCCAGTGTACTGTGCTATGTTTGTCCTCTCTTCCAAGAGGCATTTGCTCATTTAGTAAACATTTTTGAGCGCCTGCTGTGAATATACAGATGGTTAGACCATTCCGTGTCCTCAAGAGTGCATATATATAGTCTAGTAGTGCCTAGAAAAAGCCTTTGAAATAAAAGCTTTGAAATACAATCCAATGTTCACGAGATTGACTCATATGCCTGTTTTACAAATAGGGAAACTGAGGCCTAGAAAACTGTGACCTGCCCAAAGTCACTGTAAGTCTGGCAGAAGCAGGTTTCCTGAATTCTATTGTGCTGCTTTGGCTGCCAAAAGAAGGGTGAGAGTTATGTCTGTTCTTATTCTGCTCAATCAAGCAAGGACTGGATGGGGGCTGAGAGGAGGGGACACCCAGGACCCCATGGGACTACTGGGGAGATGCTACCCTAGGTGGACTGGCTATGTAGAAGAAGTCAGAAGCCCTGGCCCCTGAGGTGCAGGGAGGCGGGGGTTGCTGGACCTCACCAGGAGAGCACGATATCTGTGAGTGTCTCGGCAGTGGTGAAGAAGGCAAAGACGATCCAGTACATCATCCACTTCACCTAAAGGTACAGAGGGCGGTGTTAGCTGGGGCCTTGGGGAAACACCCTGGACCCCACCTCTACTTGCCAACCATGCTGGAGGCACTGTTGTGGGGGGGGGGGCACAGAGGGCCCCAACTTTGTCTGTGTATCACACCAGGGCTGGGGAAAGGGAATACACAGGAGCCTCCCCTGAACCAGGTCTCATTAGTGCTGACAGCATTAGTATAAAGTCATCCCCGTCTGTCATGTGACCCACTGTCCTCCCTGATCTCTGCCACGTAAGTTGGGTGGGAGATGAAGGGTCACACACTCACATATTCCTTCACGTTTTTTGTCTTCACGGCCTTGTAGGAAGAGTAGGCTGGGTACAGGGTGCCAAAGATGAGCCTAGGGAGGCAGGCACGGTTACTGGGCCTCTCGGTCAAAAGCAATGGCCTCTCCCTCCCATCTCTGCATCAGTCCCTGGGTAGGTAAGGGGAGAATGGACAGAACTCCAGGGTACCACATCAGCTGACTGATGATCTCAGGTCAGGGAGTAAGGTCAAAGCAGGCAAGCCTGAGGTGATACACAAGCATGGAAGCCCTAGCCAGCTAGGGTGATGCCCTGGAACCCTTTATTGTTCAATTCTTCTCCAGCCCCTGACAGAAAGACCTAGAGGCCAGAGGGTCTGATGTGGCTTATCTGGCCCTGAACCTCATTTGTGCATAACCATATCATGGGGTGGGGGTCAGGTCACTGCCTCAGAGGCGTCATCCTTCTCCAGACATCACGCACTTTCTTACCCATTAGCCCTTACCCGCTACCTCCCCGTCGTAGGGCCAGTACCACCACCCAACAGGGTACCTGGCAGTCAGAAGTACTACTGTAGCCCTGGGGACCTGAGGAGCAGAGGGCACAGGGGCAGGAGGCCCTCGGGGGCAAAGTGGTTTATTTCCCAATGTAAACACTTCTGGGACTAGGCTCCGGAAAGTGCTCTGGGCTAGAGATCCCGGCTATAGTGGAGTCTGTGCTGTTCCCATCAGAGACCACATAGAGGACACAGGTGAGGCAAGGAGAGGACTGATGTCACTCGGGGAGCTCATTCACACAAGAGGAGCAGCCACTCTGAAGGCCACATGGAGGTCTGAGGCCCCTGGGTTCCCTCAGGTGGGAAGGGGAGACTCTGGTGGGTCTAGAGGAAGCCAGAACACAAGAACATGATAGCAGGGAGGGGATCCTGGGGTGTCAGTGCCCCAAAGGTGGAGGTTGAGGGGCAGGGTCCTGAGCTGGGGCAGGTTAACTGAAGCCATGCAGAGTCCTTGCCAGGCCCAGCCTCTTGACAATGTGTGGATGGATACCGCCTGTTCCCCATGGACTTGCCTCACTGAGGCAGGATACTTCAGAGATGGAGTCGGGGGTGGAATCCTCAAGGACAAAGTCCACAGTTGTGGGAGAGGGTACCCTCCTGGAGCCAGGGGGAGCTGGGAGGGACAGAGCCGGCAGCCTGGGATGAAGGCCACCTAACACCCTTCCCTCCACGGCTCTCACAATCCCAGGCTGAACACACATATCCTCTCCCAGTTACCTCCCACACTTTGTCGTCCCAGCATCTCTGCTTCCCGTCCTCCTGGGGGGCCGTCAGAGCATGTGCCCTCACCCCCAGTCTCCTGACAGACAGTGGAAGAGGGAGGAGAAATGGGGCCCTTCGGGGAGGCCAAGGCTGCCATGGCCCTAAGCTATGGAATGAGGACGCGCTGCCTTGTTCCCCTGGCTCTCCCGATGGGAGACGAGAGCCCAGGTTTGAGGGGCTCCTCCGGCCAGATCTGCTATGTGGGGGAGGGGACAAGCCGCCTCCCCTCATAAATCAAGCCATGCTGCCTAGCCCCCCCACCCCCGGAGGATGAGGGAGGGCGCAGAAACAGGGAAATTAAAAATAAAAGGGGTGGGAAGCCAGGCCTGCCTTGCTCCTCGAACATTCACTCCCTTCTCCTCCGGATCCCTCATCTCCACGTCTCTGGGGACCCCAAATAGGGATGATGTGCCTTTAGGTGATTCTGCTGTATGAAGCCACGGAGTGGTCCATCCCAGGCTTCCATACCCCTCACCCGCCACCCCTAACCCCCATCCCCCTCCCAACCGGCCGCGCCCCGCCGCCGCACTCACACCACCAGGCGAGAGATGATCCAGGACACCATGGCGGGGCCGGGCGGGGCGCGGGGCGGGAAGCCGGCCCGGGCTGAGGATGTAGCTGCTGGAAGCCGAGCGGCGGCGGCAGCAGGAGCCGCAGTAGCAGCAGCACCCGCAGCAGCAGCCGCCGCGGGGGCCGCGGAGCGCCGAGCCGCCGCCGTTAAAGGGGAGGTCCCTGCCGCAGCGGCGGGCCGTGGGCGGCGGCGGCTCTTAAAGGGGAGGCCGCGGCGGCGGCGGCGGTGGCGCGCCCCCCTGCACCTGCTGTCGCTGGGCATGCGCCTTTGACCTGCCTTCCTCCAAAGGGTTGTTCACCTTTTTTGGGTTCCAAACCCAGGATTGAGGTCCTCAGAGGCCTTCATGGTTCCATCCGGACATCCTAGCCCTCCTCCTGCGCTGATCACAACAGGCTGAAAGACTTAAATATCCTAAGAGGAATAATGACTATGACTTACTGAGTGCTTATTGTGTGCCGGGCCCTGTGCTAAGAGCTTCACATGTGTTATTTCAGTGACCATCCCATAAGATAGACGTTATAATTATCATTTTGAAGATAAGAAAATGGGAAGCTTCAGGGAGGTTCAATAATTTGCCTCGGGTCACAGAACCACTAAGTCATGCTGCTAAGAAAGGAACTCAGGAAGCCTACTGAATCGGCTACTTCTTCCAACTGCTATCAAACCCTTCTCCCCTATCACTGACTGTCAAGACACCCACCCAGGAAGTCCTGAGGTCAAAGGCATAGAGGCATATGTCCAGCCCGCCATCACCAATCACTCCAATTGTAAAAGGACCTAACCCCATTCCCAATCTGATCTGCTTTCTCAGGTGGTCAGTTTCTAAGTTTTGTAGGGGAACAGGGCCCTGTGCTCTCAAGGATACCCTGGGGCAGGGGAATCTCCCTCTTTGTAAAGAGAGGCTGGTAGAGAGGCCTGAGGTCCAGGGAGGCGATGAATAAGGGGCTCCAGTTCCATCCCCATCAGCAAGCACTGGTGGCAATGGATGCCCTAATTCTGAAGACATTTATATCCAGAATGTAGGCTAGCCTGCCTCCTGATTTTCACCAAAGCAACAAAGCTCCAGCAACCTCTGCAACCTCCCTTCCCCCACTGCTTTCCTTTCCCGTCCCATTTCAAAGCTTCTGCATTCTTTATGTCGAGGTATAATCCTCTGATGATCACAGCACCAGCCCGTGCCCATCGAGGCTTAAAGGACATGCTCAGAACTCTGTATTTCAGTTATGGTGCTATTCAAACTCAGTATCCTTGAACTACACACAATGGTCTATTTCCACCCTGATAATTGTATTTCCAGGCTCAAACACTTTGGAAGATGTTTTTCCAACAGGATCCAAGGAAGCAGCCTCTGATGACCCCTCTTGCTATTCTTTACAACTTCCTCTTCAAAAGGCCTTTTCTCATTGGAACACAGTCTGTCCTCACCCTTCAAGCCACTTCAATTTCCTATGTGGGCAGCCAGGCCTCTTGTTTTGAGCAACTTTGTCACTGATTGCCCAAAACCTTGCTCAGGCCACTCTCCATGGCCCTTTTCACCCAGGCTGCTTCTGGAAGGTAGGAACCCACCTTTCCCATAGGGCAGAAACTATGGAAAGCCCATGTTTGCTCCTACACTCTAGCTCATGTAGCACATTCCCCTTTGTCCCTAAGCCCTCAAACCACAATGGCCTGGCACATCCCACTCCCAGCTGGGCACAAATTCAGGAAGCAAAGAGTAATAATTGGATGCAACAATGTAATGATGATATGAAAATGAACTATCCTCCAACTCCAACCCCACCCTCAACCTGGCCCTGCTTTTTAGAACAACTGGCACAGGAAGAAGTTAGTCCACTATGAACAGATTTGTTAGATTTTTAATAAGAACATGGAAATCCCAATCAGCCCTTCAACAAAATTAAAATACAGAAAGTGAAATTAAAAGTATTCTACAGTAAATGACTTTTATTTAAAAAAAAAGTAACTGTGAACATATAAACAAGCCTGCAGGGCACTACAGTACAGCTGGGAAGAAGGTAGATACATTTCCCAATGTATCTATGGGCCAATGAATTCCATCATTTTCAAATAAATTCTTAATAAAACTCCACTGAGCTGGAAAGTTTTGCTGAAAATATTTCTGGACAAAAAAACTCCCAAAACAAAAAGCCTCATGTAGGAAAGCAAACTTTCCTTTGAATTTGGAACTACAAGAGGAGTCCCAAGGGAACGCTGGTAATAGGTGGAAATGGTTCCTGGAGTCACCAGTGTGTGTATGCATGGAACACACCACAGCTCAGACACGACAAAGTTCTTTCTCAAGATGGCTGTTCCCTCAAGATAGGGCTGAGATGGGAGGGGGGGTGAAATTAAAAGAACCCTAAAAAGCCAATTCTTTTAAATTCTGCTTTGGCTGATTTTTGTGCTATAATGGGCAGTTGATTTCTAAAAATCTTATTTCTTCAAAGAGTTTTCTCGAAGGAAGACTAAATGTAATGTGCCTTTCCTCATAATCCAGGAAAACAACTGTGGTATTTCAAAAGTTCTAAAAATATCTACTTTCATGAAATAGTAACTATTTCACTACAAACCTATTTTTCACTAAATACACACGTTTCCTAATCCTGGAGCCTCTTGGGAAAAGCAGTGGATTCTCCCTGGGTCCTTCAAGACTTCAGTGTTCATGGGAGAGATGGTGGGGAATGGCTTCACCTGGCTCCTGGGATGGGCTGTGTCAGAGGTCATGTGTAGAGACATCATCAGGCTTCCACCAGGCGTGTTTAAATAATTAGCCCCCACATGTACCAGGTATGTGATTTCCCCCTACCTCCAAACACATTCCCACTTAACTAGGCACAAGAGAAAAAAAAAAAAGCAAGGTGTGCCCACATTCCTGGTTTCCACAAATCTCAAATCATGAGAATGTGCAGGACAGCCCAGCGATGTTCAGGCAATTTGAAGTCCCAAAAGGCCACAGGATAGGGATGTGGCACCCTCGGCTTGGAGTCTGAAACTGTGTGTGTGAACAGTGCGACTTTCCTGTGTCAACCTTCAGTATTGAGGCAGCGTAGAAAAGAGTGGCTGGAGAGTTTGTAATACTGACCACACTGGCTCCAAGTGAAGGACCTCTGCTCCAGCAGAGAACCCTGTCGTTCCCTGTATGTGTTGTGAGTGAAAGACCTGCTTCACAGGGGAGTTTGAAATTTCTCCATGCCTACGATCTTGCCAGCTTGGATTCATGAGCCTTGAGGGTGCCAACAGCATCTTTCACTGCATGATAAATGATGTTCTTCACCTGGAGAGAGCAATCAGCACAGTTAGTTCATGGCAGCCACAGACTGTGTTCTGCAAATGAAAATATCCTGCAATGACTAAAAGCCTACTGATGAGTGAGGAAAGCCCTCAACCAGGATTGCACGCTCCCCTAACTGACTCCAAAAGATGATTTACAAATCACACAGAATATATAGTCTATATTCAAAAAAGAATGATTCATCATTTGAAAGGCTATATAATCACCATCCTCTATGTGTATGTATGTGCTGGGCACTACTGCTAAGCTCTTTATGTGGACTTTCATTTAATCCTTACCATAATCCTATGAAGTAGATTCTATTATTATCCCCATTTTATAGATGAGAACTGAGGTTCCATGGTTAAGAATCTTACATTAAGGTAATATAGCTAATAAGAATGCACTAAAAACAGTGGGCAGGTAGGATTTATTGGGTATTTTTCCCTTTCGTGCCTATATTTTCTAATTTGTCAAAAAGGAACACATATAATGTATAAAGTAAAAGTTATTAAAATAGAGTGAACAGGATAAAGACAGTTTTAAATCAACATGATGATTATTTCTGGGGAAATGGAATGGGAAAGGGTACATGGAGGCTTCAATAATATAGTTGTTGTATACAAATACATTGTATATATGGTATGAATATGATGCTTTATCTCTTAAGCTGAATGATGGCCATACAAGCCCCCTTTCTATTCTCTATTACACTTTTTTGTATTAATTCAACAAATATTTACTGAGTACCTACTATGTGTCAGACATGTCCTAGGGAAAAGCAGTGAACTAAAATAGTAAAACCCCTGCCTTCATGGAGCTTAAATAGCTTATGTTCTAGTAGGGATAGAAACAAAAAAAGATACATAGTATGTTAGATGGTGAAAACTACAGGAAAAAATAAAGCAATAACAGAGGACTGGGAGGTGATATGTGACAAGTAGAGACCTAACAGAGGGTAGTCTAAAATATATATGCCTGAATACTTGCATTATACCTATAATATAAGTGTCATCTATCAATCTACCAACAACCAAGAAAAATATCCAACCTCATGGGTCACTGACACACCTGAGTCACAGGCATGACGCAGGAAAATAGGCCATAAGTGAGAGGCTGGAAGAATGCCTGTTTGGGTGCTAAACCTCTGCCTGGGGAACCTTGCTTTCTTATTCTTTCTTTCTTTTTTTTTTAATGTTATTAAGCATCCAAGTATATTAACAATGAAATTCTACCCTTAAAGTTCCAATCCATTTCTGAACAGAGGAAAATCTGATTCTCCAGTTTAGATTTATGAGGGGGAAACAACTCTTAGGGACATGGATTAAGGTCCCTAGCAGGGCTTTTAAGGAATTGAGTTTGCACAGAAATTTGCTGGGAGAAGCAGTTTTGTGGAAACAGGTTTAGAACACATTGCCACAGTGCTTTTCTCACCTGATGGGGGAAGTCAGTCTAGTTTAGTCACCAACACTGAAACACTGTATCTTCCAGGGGCAGAGAAAGAGAAGACTGCCACATTGGAAGTGATTAGGTTAAAAGATGAATATTCTCTAAAAGCAAACCTGAAGAGGACTGATTATATACTTCCTGAGGGAGGAGGCCATACCCCAGACATGGGTCCTTTAATCAGCTCTCTACAGTTCTACTGCCCAGATAATATCCTCAGAAGGCAGTGTGCACCTCCTGTGTATGTAGCCTACAAGGAGATAAGACAGGGCTGGAGTGGAGGAGGAGTTCTTTACCTGCAGTTTATCCTCATGGTTTGTATGAGTGTTAGAGAGATGCCTGAATTCCTGCGTCAGGCGAAAACAGTGCTTTACATGTTCTGGAGATACAAAGTCTTCTGCTACTTTTATGCAACTGTATAGATTGTGCACCTGGGAGAGGAAAGGTACAGAGGCAAACATCAGGCACCGGAGTCAATAACATGTGCAAACTGTTCATCATTTAGTTCAAAAGGACACTTTAGAAATACTTCTGATATCCCACTTTTATAAAGACAACAAATGCAGAAAGACTGTAAGTACAAATTTATAAATGAAAATGTTAGTAGTTGTGCAAAAATAGGATCTGGAAAAATATATACCAAACTGTTAACAGTAGGCTACTTTCTGGGGAAGGCAGAATAAGGGGATTGAAAAGGGGATTGAACTGAGACTCACTTTTTCTTTAAATGAGCATTTAAAATTACATGGAAGAAAATGAAAAGGCAAAAAATAAATTGCAGTTTAAGAGTAATTGGTCTAACCCACACTTTTATATCTACTGCCAGATTAGCAACAAACTCAGAAATAAGGAAACTATGGGAACTGTGGAGCCCCACCCACAAGCTGGGACATACCTGGTGTGGGGCTCCAGCAGGTATGAAGACAGCATCTCCCAGGAACTGAACAATGGCCCAGCCTTGCACACCATATTCCTCATAGAGCCGCTTACGTAGGGTCTGGTCCAAGTACCAACTTTGGTCATGAATTGGATCATGATCAGGGGGATTCTCTTGGCCTTGCTCTTCTCCAACCTGATCATGAAACCACGATCAAAACCCAAAGATGGAAAAATCAATAAACACATAAAGATTATTAACAGGATAAATCCAGCTGGCTGCAGTAATGGCTACTTTATTTAATATCCTCTAAGTGAGGATTCAGCCCTATGGGGCCTTGTAACAAAGGACACAGGTCTTTAATGCCAAGGGACTCCACATGAGAAACCCCAGTTAGACTGTCTTAGCATCCCCAGACCTTTAATCTGTGAGCTGGGAGCCCACGCAGGGACATACCTTTCGAAGCAGCTCCCGGATCTTCTCTGCATCCTTGGCTGCATAGATATGCCACAAAGCACCGGGTTTCTCCTTTCCATCATGAATCCTTTGCTTTGTCACCTCATCAGCATCTCCCTCGTCAATTGTCTTGAGAACCTCTGAAAAAAGCAAAATGACATTTCAATGTAAGCAGCCATTTCAGTACCTCTGAGTGAAGCAAAATGTCCAATTCAAACAAGTTTAGTCTTAATCTCTACTATTCTTTATCTGGAACAACAGACTGGTTTAAAACTGGGAAAGGAGTACGTCAAGGCTGTACGTTGTCACCCTGCTTGTTTAACTTATATGCAGAGTACATCATGTGAAATGCCAGGCTGGATGAATCACAAGCTAGAATCACGATTGCCAGGAGAAATATAAACAACCTCAGATATATGCAGATGATACCACTCTAATAGCAGAAAGTAAAGAGGAACTGAAGAGCCTCTTGATGATGGTGAAAGAGGAGAAAGAGCTGGCTTGAAACTTAACATTCAAAAAACTAAGATCATGGCATCTTATCCCTCACTTCACTTCAGTTCAGTTGCTCAGTCGTGTCCCACTCTTTGCGACCCCATGGACTGCAGCACGCCAGGCTTCCCTGTCCATCACCAACTCCTGGAGTTTACTCATTGAGTCGGTGATGCCATCCAACCATCTTATCCTCTGTCGTCCCCTTCTCCCGCCCTCAATCTTTCCCAGCATCAGGGTCTTTTCAAATGAGTCAGTTCTTCACATCAAGTGGCCAAAGTATCGGAATTTCAGCTTCAGCATCAGTCCCTCCAATGAATATTCAGGACTGATTTCCTTTAGGAAGGACTGGTTGGATCTCCTTGCAGTCCAAGGGACTCTCAAGAGTCTTCTCCAACACCACAGTTCAAAAGCATCAATTCTTCGGTGCTCAGTTTTCTTTATAGTCCAACTCTCACATCCATACATGATCACTGGAAAAACCATAGTTTTGACTAGACGGACCTTTGTTGGCAAAGTAATCTCTCTGCTTTTTAATATGCTGTTTAGGTTGGTCATAGCTTTTCTTCCAAGGAACAAGCGTCTTTTAATTTCATGGCTGCAGTCACCATCTGCAGTGATTCCGAAGCCCAAAGAAATAAAGTCTCTATTTTCACTGTTTCCCCATCTATTTGCCATGAAGTGATAGGACTGGATGTCATGATCTTAGTTTTCTGAATGTTGAGTTTTAAGCCAACTTTTTCACTCTTTCACTTTCATCAAGAGGCTCCTTAGTTCTTTTTCGCTTTCTGCCATTAGGGTGGTGTCACCTGCATATCTGAGGTTATTGACATTTCTCCTGGCAATCTTGATTCTAGCTTGTGCTTCGTCCAGTCCAGCATTTCTCATGACGTACTCTGCATATAAGTTAAATAAGCAGGGTGACAATATATAGCCTTGATGTACTCCTTTCCCAGTTTGGAACCAGTCTGTTGTTCCATGTCCAGTTCTAACTGTTGCTTCTTGATTTGCATATAGATTTCTCAGGAGGCAGGTAAGGTGGTCTCATATTCCCATCTCTTTCAAAATTTTCCACAGTTTGCTGTGATCCACACAGTCAAAGGCTTTATCATAGTCAATAAAGCAGAAGTAGATGAATTTCTGGAACTCTCTTGCTTTTTCAATGATCCAATGGATGTTGGCAATTTGATTTCTGGTTCGTTTGCCTTTTCTAAATCCAGTTTGAACATCTAGAAGTTCACAGTTCACGTACTGTTGAAGCCTGGCTTGGAGAATCTTGAGCATTACTTTGCTAGCGTGTGAGATGAGTGCAACTGTGTGGTAGTTTGAACATTCTTTGGCATTGCCTTTCTTTGAGAGTGGACTGAAAACTGACCTTTTCCAGTCCTGTGACCACTGTTGAGTTTTCCAAATTTGCTGGCATATTGAGTGCAGCACTTTCATATCAACTTTTAGGATGTGAAATAGCTCAACTGGAATTCCATCACGTCCACTAGCTTTGTTCATAGTGATGCTTCCTAAGGCCCACTTGACTTCGCATTCCAGGATGTCTGGCTCTAGGTGAGTGATCACACCATCGTGATTATCTGGGCCATGAAGATCTTTTTTGTACAGAAGAATTTTCTGTGTATTCTTGCCACCTCTTCTTAATACCTTCTGCTTCTGTTAGGTCCATACCATTTCTGTCCTTTATCGAGCCCATGTTTGCATGAAATGTTCCCTTGGTATCTCTAATTTTCTTGAAGAGATTTCTAGTCTTTCCCATTCTATTGTTTTCCTCTATTTCTTTGCATTGATCACTGAGGAAGGCTTTCTCTCTCCTTGCTCTTCTTTGGAACTCTGCATTCAAATGGGTATATCTTTCTTTTTTCTCCTTTCCTTTTTGCTTCTCTTGTTTTCTCAGCTTTTTGTAAGGCCTCCTCAGACAACCATTTTGCCTTTTTTCATTTCTTTTTCTTGGGGATGGTCTTGATCATTGCCTCCTGTACAATGTCACGAACCTCTGTCCATAGTTCTTCGGGCACTCTGTCCATCAGATATATCCCTTGAATCTATTCAGTATCATAGTAATCCAAGTGTATGCCCTGACCAGTAATGCTGAAGAAGTACAAGTTGAATGGTTCTGGTCCCTCACTTCATGGCAAATAGATGGGGGGAAATGTGGAAATAGTGACAGATTTTATTTTCTTGGGCTCCAAAATCACTGCGGATGGTGATTGCTGCCATGAAATTAAAAGACGCTTGCTCCTTGGAAGAAAAGCTATTGACAAACCTAGACAGAGTATTAAAAAGCAGAGACATCACTTTGCTGACAAAGGTCCATAGAGTCAAAGCTATGGTTTTTTCAGTAGTCATGTATGGATGTAAGAGTTAGACCATAAAGAAGGCTGAGCACTGAAGAACTGATGCTTTCAAATTGTGGTGGTGGAGAAGATTTCTGAAAGTCTCTTGGACAGCACAGAGATCAAACCAGTCAGTCCTAAAGGAAATCAACCCTGAATACTCAATGGAAGGAGAGATGCTGAAGCTAAAGCTTCAATACTTTGGCCACCTGATGGGAAGAGCTGACTCACTGGAAAAGATCCTGATGCTGGGAAAAACTAAAGGCAAAAGGAGAAGGGGGCAGCAGAGGATGAGACAGTTAAGATAGCATCGCCGACTCAATAGACTTGAGTGTGAGCAAATTCCAGGAGATGGTGATGGACAGGAAAGCCTGATGTGCTGTAGTCTAGGGGGTCACAAAGAGTTAAACATGACTTAGCGACTGAACAACAACATTCTCTATCTCTTGGGAGTGATAAAAAGTAGACTCAAAGAATCAAAAGTCACATTGAAGTCTAAGCTTCCTACACATGGGAAGTGACCCTAATCTTCCATACTTTTGATAGAGACTCAGCATTTTTTGGAAGTACAGTTATTTTTAAAAACATATTTCCTGTTCAAACTGTGTAGCCATATCTTATGTTCAGATTGCACGTTATTTCCTATTGTATGTAGATGGACTGTATACTTTCTCAAGACCTCTTCAAACTCTAGGATTCTATGGATTTAAGGCCATGAAGAGTAAAGCTTCTCTGCCAAGGTAAGAGGCTTGGCTTCTAATCCTTATCTATTATAACCCTTTAAAGGACAACATAATGAAAAGATCTACAGGTGTGAAGCATCAAAAGCAAATGTGTGGCAGAAAATATTACCAAAGTAATGACATTGATTATCTTTGAACTTTGAGATTTTGAGTTATTTTCTTCTTTAAAATTTTGTTTTCTGAAACCTGCACAATTAACACATATTAATTTTACACCAAAATAGCAGACAGTGCAAATGCAGCAAAGTATCAGTTTTATTCTTCATTTCTGTGCAAATGACCTGGCTTTATCATCTGTTACCCCACAGCTGAACTGGCTACTGGACGAAGTAGGCCAATTTGCCCTTTTTTCTTTTTCCTCTTTGTGATGCTACACACTCAGTGTTAAGGGGCAGCATTCCCAGAGACAGAATAACTCTGGTTGATGACACACAAGTACCACTCTTCTTCGCTACAATCACCCCTTTGTGCGCCTACAATGTATCATGTTTGGTGGAGACTTAAGAAAAAGCAACTAGCCCTGACTGAGGAGAAAGACATCCCATTTTACTTCTGAGGCTAAACCTCACCCTCCTGAAGCAGTGAGTTCTAGAAATCTTACCTTCATCATGAGCACCCTCCCCAATGGGGATCCCAACATACACCATCACATTAACTGCATCAGACACATCTAAGTGAAGATTTGTTGTGCCAACTCTTCTGTCTTCTGCTGTTATCAAGCCTGAAGATAAAAGGAAGATACACAAGGTGAAGTGGCAATATTCTGTATTATTATAATTATTTTTTTCATTTTTGGCTGAGTGGCGTGGCATGCAGGATCTTTCTCTGACCAGGGATTGAACCCACGCCCTATGCAATAGAAGCATGGAATCTTAACCATTGGACTGTCATGGAAATTCCTTGGATGGAGTCTCTGAGAGGAATCTTTCTAAGGCTGTAATGTATGTTTTATGGACTGGGCTCATAGGGCTGCTATGTAAATCAATGATAAAAGCAAACATTCAAAACCATCCTGGATATTGTCAACTTCTTCAGCACCTGTCACTCTGCCCTCTATCATCTCTACACAAGACACTGATTACAGATCTCCCTCTTCAGGTAAAATGTAAACAAGAGTGTCCAAAAAGATCAGTTATGGCCTCTCCCTCATACCGTAGGCATTGTACATCTTGGGGCCCAGATCGGGCCTTACAAAATAACTGGGCAGCCTGGAGGCCAGATTGAGCCTGCCATCTCGCTTGGTATATTCTGGCAGAGGAAGGTTCTCCATCAGATCTTCAAACCTACAAAAAAGCATAAGAGATGACTTAGGTTGTTACAGGGGAAAAAAGGCAAAGAGGTGGAGCTTACTTTTCTGTGATTACTTTGTGATGGCTTCAGCAAAGCACAAGTCTCTCAAGATGACTTACTGTAGTTCACTAACCTTGTTGGCATCATGTCCCGAAAATCTTCCCCAGGAGGCCAGTCCTTGAGTTTGAGCACCATTGGCTGCCCATCTTCTGACCTTAATCGCTCTGGAAGACAGAAAGCACTCCTACAAACATCTGCTGGGTTGGCTATTTCCTGATTCTCCAGTGACTAAAAGGTTTAGAAGACTAGACTCTCTCTTTTTTTTAGTTTGCAAATCTCTATAATGGATTACGTGGGCTTTGTTTTCCTCACCCACAGAAAAACCATGGTGAGTTTTTCCATCTCAAAGTGAAAGTGCCCCACACAGCCCATGTGATCATGTGCTTAAGTCCAGGTAAGGTCTGGGAGACATGTGATTGCCATGAGAGCTACCTGGTTGCCACCATGATAGACTATTTCTCCCACTAAGAGGATGTATCAATAATTTGCTATTTTAGGGGTAGGGCTGGGCATATAGATGCTTACTTTCCAGTCTGCTTTTATAGAACCAGATATCAAAGCTACTTACTGCATATGATCTCGAAGCCATCCCAGAAATCCCGAACTTTCACATCAGAAATTATAGCACAGTTCCTGCAGTTCACCAAGTCCACATCCTGGTCTCCAAATTCCTGGCTAAAGGCTTCTGGCTTCCAGAGTTCAGACTTGAGCTTTTTATGTACCCCTGAAACCAGCACTGGCTGTGGAAACAAGAGTATCTTAATCACCGCCATGTAGGAAACACTTAATGCAGGGCTAAGGATAGAATAGGAGGGTTTCCTGAGGACAACCTCTTCTTCTCCATGATGACTTATTGATCCCTCCCAGTTTCAGAATCCATGGATTCAACATGTCAGCTACAGAAAATGAAAACACTTCTATTCTGTTACTATACTTGATTCTCACAGGGTGGGGGTGGGGGTGCATTCCAGAGAAATCACTTTTATTGCCCTGATATGTACCACTAATTTGAGGTGAGAGGATGAAAAGCCAACAAATGCAACTCAGAATACTCCCTCACATCTCATATGAAAAACTATCTAGACAATTCCATAAACTCCTCCTTCCTCACACCTGCTAATGTATAAAACTCAGGAAGTGTTATCACACTATCACACAGACTTGTGTGGTCTTGAAACATTTACCTAGAAAAGTACCACCCACTTCCACCCACTCTTGCCTCACCCCATATCTCACTTAAGGATTTTCCTCTAAAGGTGTCATTAATGCCATATCACCACCTCACAGGAATTTCAACTGCACTTTTAAGAACACAGAGCTACACAGCTGAGAAAGAAAAAAGATCCATAGTGTATTTTATGAATCTTCTGATTTTCAAAAATCAAAGAAAACTCAAAGTAGCAAGGCTGTCTACAACAAACTTACTGTATATCTAAATTTCCTTGGCAGAGTATCTCCCAGAGAGAACTGAAACTATCCTGCTAGCTTTGGTGGGTGGGCAGGTAGACAGCCAACCCTGGGATCTGCTTATTCTTGCTTACCTGGCCTTGCTTCCAACACTCCCGGAAGATCTTCCAATTGTTTTTGTTGCTGGGGTCATGAAGACACAAAAGTCTTCCATCACAGAGCCAGGAATGAGAGGTATGGGGGTCCAGCACATTTAACCCCATCACCATCTCCTTCACTTCCTTTTGGGTATCAGTCAAGTTACAGGCCCGCTTTGCAGCATCTGAGGTTTTCTTATTTTCTACCACTGAGGCAATGATGTGGTCAAGGAAGTTGGGTAGGCTGGCCTTGTTCTTCACTCCCTGCCAGACACAAATCCATCAGGTTAGTATGACTGAGGCACCATCAGTAGAGTATTAAAAAACAGTCTCACAGTTTTATTCACATGGAGTTCTAATCTACCTGATTCAATTTCATAAAAATTATTATGAAGTCTTTTGTGGTTGGAAGGGGAATCTATTAAGTCAATATCTTACATTTTCCTGGCCTTCATGTATTCTGTTTTTTATTTGTGAAAGAAAAATACAGAAAAATCCCCTCTATTGCAAGAGATTTGAGACCTAAGAAATATCTCTGGGGACTTCCCTGATGGTCCAGTGGTTAAGAGTCTGTGCTCCCAATGCAGGGAGCATAAGTTCAATCCCTGGTCAGGGAAGATCCCACATGCTGCATGGTACAGCCAAAAAAAAAAAACAAACAAAGAAATATCTTTGGCATTGAGGCCCATTTTAAGCATATGCACATAGACTTTACGGATCACAAAATGCTATAGCTGAGTGAAAAAGATCATTTACTTTGAGGGTTATACATTTTCTCTGGCCAGCAGGTTCAAGGGATATAATACTTCAATTAAGTAACTGAGGTGACTTTCCAACACAGTGACTTTTTACTGGGGAGTGTACCCACTAAATGTTTGTATCCAAGAGAACTGTATATTCTGAAAGTAGTCTCCCACTCCTCAGTTTGTCCCCTACCAAGAATCTCTCATTTGTTTTGGCTGGTGGGAAAGCTCAGGCCCAGAGATGAAAGTGACAAACCTAAGATCACAGACGTGAAGGAAGGGGAGGGCTTCTGTAAACTGTCTAACCCAATGTCTTAAGTATCACTAATCATTATCTCTATAAAGTATATGTAACCATATAACATCCTTGGAAAATTTAAAAAGGAAAAGGAGAACTGGGAGTCCAAGCCAAGTACAAATAAAACAGAGCTCAACGTAATTTTGGAGGGCATTTATCCAAAAGAGAAACAAATAACCCACACTGTACAGGGCTCGACTATCATCAAATTTCAGTCAGTCATAAAACAGAATGAGAAACATGTTTATGTACTTGTTTGAAATGATCTCTGAAATACATAAACTGAAAATAAAGACGCAATGTATAAAAATATCTGTGTAAAAAGAGGAGGAAAAAACTATATACTGAATGTATTTTAATATCACAGAAAGGACAATCATGAAACAGTGGTTGCCTACAAAGGGGAGGCAAGAGCGAGAAGAAGCCTTTTCACTGTATCTTTGAAATTTAAATTTTATATCTTTTGAATTTATTTGTTCAGTAAATGCTTGCTAAATACCTATGTATCGAACATTGTGGCACTATGGCTATCAGGTGAATAAAACAGACAAAAATGGGGAGTTTCTAGCAGTTTAGTGGTTAGGACTCTGTGCTTCCACTGCTGGGGACCCAGTTCAATCCCTGGTTGGAGAAATAAGATCCCAAAAGCCGCACAGCATGGAAAAAAAAAAAAAGACAAAAATGCCTTTAAGTGGTGAGACAGAAAATAAATAAAACACAGTAAGTCAGATGATTATAGGTGCAGAGGAAACAGATATGAGTGGAGGATGGGAGTGGAATGGACTTTAAAAAAGGGTAATCTAAAAAGAAGGCTTACTGAAGAGGTAACAATTCAGAAAGGAGGAGAGGGTGCTGATGAGGAAGCAGGCCATGTGGTGACATGGAAAAGACAGCTCTCAGTGGAGAAAAGGACACATATAAAGGTTCTGAAGAGAGCATGGCTAGCGATGTCCAAGGAAAAGCAAGAAGGTGGGTGTGGCCAGAGCAAGAGTGGACAATGAAGAGTGGTAGTTGAAGTCAGGGAAGTGAGGAGTAGATAGGGCTGGAACATTTTAGTCCACTGAAAGGACTCTGTTTTTATTATGAAATTGGAAGTCCTTGAAAGATTTTAAGCAGAGGTGATAAGATATGATTTATATCTTAAAAGGATCATATTAACTGCTCTGTTGAAACTGACTGTAGAGTGGAAAGGGAAGAAATGGAGATTACTGCAAGAATTCAGGCAACAGAGGATGTTATCTCAGATTAGAATGGGGAAGCAGGGGAGCTGATGAGAAATGGGTGTGCTACGAATACATTTTAGCAATCAAACTGAAAGGATATGCTAACAGATTAGACACAAAATGTGAGAGGGGAGTCCCAAATGACTCTAAGACTTTTGGCCAAGCAATTGGAAACCCACTGACCAAGAGAGGGAAAAAATAAAGGAAATGCAAGTTTACAGGCATTAGTCTTAGACGCTAAGACATGTTAGACCACATGGTCTTAGACGTGTTAAGTTGGAGGTATCTATTAGATATCCAAGAGGATACCACACAAATGTATTGCCTATGTTAAAAAAAAATTAGCTATCTGTTATCATCAAGAAAATAAAGTGATTCCTGCTGATGACTGAAAAATTCCAATGCCTCAGTTTCTAAGTGATTTCCTAACATGGCACAAAAGCTTTACTACCTAAAAGGATCTCAAACATTCCCCAAACTCAATATAAAGAAAGATCTTATCAGCTGGGACTGATAGTGTAGAGAACACAAGTCACTCTATACCCTTTAACCTAGTTAGCAGATCTTTTTCTGATGGTTCTTCCATGGAAAAGCAGCAAAGGCTAGAGTTTTAGGGAGGACACTTACTGCTGAGGATGTAGAGAAGACCGGGGGAAAGGGTATGCCTGTGTCCAAGGGGGTTTGAGGAAGCTTTCCGGGCCCGGAGTGGAGGAGGTCTCGAAGGCTAGAGCCTTCAGTTTTGTTGTTGGAGGCAGTGGGACCCAGTAACAGACTGTTAAAAAGCTTTGGAGTCAACGGAGAGACCTTTGCAGTGGAGTTGAACGAGTCCAGCCCAAAGGGTGAATGAGACTCTTTATTGAGCACCGACCTCAGGGACCCTGCTTCTGTAAGAACATAACCAGGAATAGCATTAGGCACAAGGAATACCCAGCAGGCAACTGCCTCCTAAAAATCAGCTAAGTGGAAAAGAAGAAAGACTCTCCCCTCCCCTGCCCCCCAAACTACATACAGCCTGTCTGGGCCAAGCCTGATGAGCTATGACTATGGCAAGTCTCATGGCCAAGGAGAAGCTCTCCTACTTCTTCCTTTCTTTTCCAGATCTGGATTTCAAACTTCCTTTTGTTCCCATTCATCTTTCGTCTCCCTCACTTTCTAAGTCAGTGTTTCTTCAAGTGAGTCTCCAGAACACTTGTAATCTGGAATACTTGCAATCACCTGGAATGCTTGTTAAAAATGGAGATTCTCATTTAATAGTTCTGGTGGGGCATAGGAATCTTCATTTTTAAGGATTCCCCAGGTGATTCTTGTGCCCATCAAAAGACAAGTCTAGCCTTCCTGGCTAGTAATACTGGCTTAATAACAGGGCAATCTGGGAAGATTGTTAAAAACCTCACATCAATTCTGACTAAAGAGGTTTGGGCTAGAGCCCAGGCATGTGCCTTTTTAAAAAAGCTCCACTTCTATTAAGAAGTTGAAAGAGATTCCCTCATTTTACGTGATCGGCCAGAGAAAGCAAGCAGCATGCTTCAAAAATGTGGATGGTAATGTGTGAGTTTGAAGAATCCCAGAATAACTCAAGTGTTCTACCGACAGGCAGGGCAGGGGCTTGTGTTCATCTCACCTTTTGTTTCTTCTTTAGCCTTCTGAGTTGCTAAATCCGCCAACCAGTGCAGGGCAGAGGAGGGTGGGGCTGTGTCGGGGCAAGGGGGCCTGATGGCTTTTAGCTCACTATTGCTATTTGATGTCGAACTGTCTGCTTTCAGAGGCTCATCTGATCTGCTGTCAGTATTGTCGGCTTTGGGAACATGGTCTGTCTCTGGTTGTGTTCCCGGTGCAGTTCCTCCTCCGCCTGAGAAGGTGGTTTCATTTCCAGAAGAGGCACTAGGGTTTATGCTAGGAAGCTATAGCACAGAACGCCAAAATGATTAAAGTGCTGTCCTTGTGTAGAAAAAATACAATGCAAATAGTAAGGACTGATGACACTAAATAAGTCTGGGAAAGCAATTTGGAATTGTCCCATAAACTGCTATTTCACTCACTCATTAATTTAATATATATTTATTGAGTCCTATATGTGATAGAAACTATGCTAGGTTCTATGGAAAGAGCAATGAACAAGACAGGGTTTTTGTTTGGCATGCCTGAGGCTCAATTTCTACAATGGCAAATCGGTGATCAGAACCTGACTGCACAAAGCTGCTCTGAGGATCAAATGAGATAGTATATGCAAAGAGCTCAGCACAGTGTCTGGCATACATAAATGCTCAAATTCTGTTGTTAAAATTTTCCAGATGATGTGTTCTAATATATCAACTCTACTGAAAACATATCTTGAGATTTCTCAGGGTTAATCCTTGTACCTCTTATTGATCACGTGTAGCATTCCTGGAAAGTCCTCCAAAAGTAAGCAGTGTGTTTTTTGTTTTTAAATAATGTCTTATTCTTAGTGGTCACCATCAAACTAGAATGACCTCCACCTGACAGAAAATGGGAAAATTACTGCCTCTCTATGAAGGCTTAGGATGGTTTCAGGTGGAATGATCCCAGATCAGTGGGCCAATATTCATGTTTCTTTCCTCAGTACCTAACATGACAAGGCAGGGTCCATGCACACAGATAAGACTGTATTCCTAGTGACCTTTTCTATACTCTTTATCTGCATAAAGACCCTGAGGTATAAATCCTGACAAGATGCGAAGAATCTCTTTGTGCTACTTCAACCAAGCCTGAACTGGTTTTAAAGACAAATGAAAAGAAACTCACACCAGTTAGGGGGAATTTAAATCCCTCCAGTAACTGTATGTGCTCTCTCTAGACAGGCTTCCCTATCCCCTAGTTGCCCAGGAATCCAAGAGTAGCCTGGAACAAAGAACTTAAGTTTCTCTCAGTTTACCTGTGAGAAACACCACTTTTCACACCATTTTACCTGTGACATCCCATTAGTGACAGCAGGTCTCAATACAGATTTGTTCTGCCGACTAATACAAGGGCAGTTTGCTTTAATTCCCCACTTGCCCCGGGCAGCATGTACCATGTCTCCAATATTGTAAAGAGCTGGAAAAAAGATAATTATAATAATAATAATCAACCTTGGAATACTTTACATTATCTCTCTCAAGCCTTACAACATTTCAATGAGGTAGCAACTTGTACCCTTGATTTCTGATGATGAAACTGAGACTCAGGGAAGTTAGGTTATTTGCTTAAGTACATAAAGTTGGTAAGTGAAAGTACTAAGACTTTAACCCAGGTCTATCTAGCACTAATGTTCCATACACATTTAACCACTAAGCTACACTCCCTCCCTCCTCTAGTAAACATTAACAAGGTGTCCTTCAGCAGAAACTCTAAGGGTAGATTCCTTAATATTCAAGCGTATATAAACGTTTTGAAAAGTATACTTGAGATTTAGGTACTTTACTATAAGTTGGAAGCTATTCTGCTTGCATACACTGGGGTATAAAGATACAGGGGGTGGTTCCCCAAAGTGAAGGAGACTATAGGCAGGGGATTCACCAGCTTCAGTGTGTGAAAGTATGTTAGTGAAAGTATGGAAGCTGGAAATAGACTTTCTGGAGGAATCACTGAAGTAAGTTGCCATATGACCATTCCTTCCTACTGGCAAGCTGCCTTCTTCATGGTTTCAAGAGCTTTGATTAGCTTCAGCTGGATTTTTTTTTTTTTAAATATATTTATTTTTGGCTGCACCATGGGGTATGCGGGATCTTAGTTCCCTGACCAGGGATTGAACCCAGGCCCCCTGCATTGGAAGCATGGAATCTTAACCACTGGACCATCAGGGAAGTCCCTCAGCTGGATTTTTATAAGCCTAAAAACAAAGGTCTTTCTGGAAGCCAGGGGACTAGCTTTTTCTTTCCTTTTTTTCTTTTTGCCATGTTACACAGTTTGCAGGATCTTAGTTCCCCAACCAGGCTTAAACCCGGGCAGAGTTTGTCTCAGCAGAGACAGCACAGAGTCTTAATCACTGGACCACCAAAGAATTCCAAGACAGGTTTTTTCTATTCTGGCCCTGCTGACCATAGGAATGTAAAATGACATCTGAAAAGCAATACACCCCTACACCCAGCAAGGTGAGGTAAAGTATGTGCCCTGGTGGCATATAATCAATCTAACATTTCTGAAGATTCAAAGTCTCAGAGAAATCTTGTGAAGCTTAAAAACAGTCAAGCTGACATAAACCATTTTACCAAATTTTATAGTGTATACATTATAACTTAAAAATATTTTTCTCCCACCAAATCTAAAAAAGGAATGCCTTTTACCTGTGCCAGGGATTATCTGTGTGGGCATGAGATTCTCTGGTTCATGGGACTGCCCCTTTGCACACTTCAACCAGGAGAAAACCTCTTCATCACCCATCTCTTCTGTCTCTGAAACAGAAATGAATGACTTTCCTATTTATGAGGGTCAGAAGATGTATCTCTCTCAGTGAGTGAGAGTTTCAGACTCTAAAGGCCAATTTTCTCATGGGTCAAAGAAGATCACAGCTAACTTTTATTTATTTTTGGTTATACAGTTTGTGGGACCTTAGTTCCCCAACCAGGGATAAAAACCATGCCCCCTACTGTGAAAGCAGAGTCTTAACCACTGGACCAACAGGGAAGTCCTTAACTTTTAAAAATACTGCTTCACTGAGGTATAATTTACATAAAATTAGTTCAACAATTTAAAGTGTACGCTTCAAATTCAAATATATTTGAATTTCGACAAAGGTATCTAGTTGTAGAAAACTGTGTGACATTCAGAATTTAGAACATTACTATTCCTTCCCAAAGTTTCCTTTAGCCCTTTGCAGTCAATACCCTTTCCTCAAACCCTGGCCACTAATGATCAAATTTCTAACACGAAAGTTTTGCTTCTTTTAGAATTTCATATTACTGGAAACATATGGTATGTCATCTGTCATTTGTGTTGAGATATTTTCATTTGGCATAATGATTTTGAGATTTATCCATATTGTTCCATGTATAAATAATTCATTCCTTTTTATATCTGAGTGCTGTTCCACAGTTTGGATGTACCACATTTTGTTTACCCACTCATGAATAGTTGGACTGCTTTCAATTATTGGTGAATAGTTGGACTGTTTCCAATTATTGGCTACTATGATCCAACCAGTCCATCCTAAAGGAGATCAGTCCTGGGTGTTCATTGGAAGGACTGATGCTGAAGCTGAAACTCCAATACTTTGGCCACCTCATGTGAAGAGTTGACTCATTGGAAAAGACCCTGATGCTGGGAGGGATTGGGGGCAGGAGGAGAAGGGGACGACAGAGGATGAAGATGGCTGGATGGCATCACCGACTTGATGGACATGAGTTTGAGTAAACTCCAGGAGTTGGTGATGGACAGGGAGGCCTGGTGTGCTGCGATTCATGGGGTCGCAAAGAGTCGGACATGACTGAGCGACTGAACTGAACTGATGAATAAAGTGCTACAGACATTCAAGCACAAGACTTTGTGTGGACATATTTTCATTTCCCTTATACATACTAGTAGAATGCTAGTTGATGTTTAAATTTATAAAGAAATAGATATACTGTTTTCCAAAGTGATGGTACCAAATTGCATCCCTACCAGCAATGTTTAGTAAGTTTTAGTTGCTCCATATCCTTGACAGCACTTTGCACTCTCAGTTTTAAAAATGTTATCCACCCTAGTGGGGATAGTGGTTTCTCATTATGGTTTTAATTTGCATTTCCCTAGTAAGTAATGACAGTTTTTTCCATGTGTTTATTTTTCATTGACCTATCTTCTTTGATGATGTATCTGTTCAAATATTTTTCCCATTTAAAAACTGGGTTGTGGGGACTTCCCTGGTGGCACACTTCCAGTGCAAGGAACTTGGGTTTGATCCCTGGTCCAGGAAGATTCCAGATGCTTTTCCTTGTCTTTTTAATGTTCTAATTTTTTGGCTGTGCTGGGTCTTAGTTGCTGTGTGGGCTTTTCTCTAGTTGCAGACAGTGGAGGCTACTCTCTAGCTGCAGTGTGCGGGCTTCTCATTGCACTGGTTTCTCTTGTTGCAGAGCATGGGCTTTAGGGCACTCGGGCTTCAGCAGCTGCGGCACACAGGCTCAGCAGTTGTGGCTCCCGGGCTTGAGAGCACAGGCTCAATCAGCTGTGGCGCACAGGCTTAGTTGCTCCACAGTATGTGGGATCTTCCCTGACCAGAGATTGAACCCATGTCTCCTGCATTGGCTGGCAGATTCTTTCTAACGGAGCCACCAGGGAAGCCCTTCCTTGTCTTTTTTTGAAACTATTTATCTATCTAGTCAGTTATGTTTGGCTGTACTGGGTCTACTGTAGCAGGGGCTAGTCTTCCCTGTGGTATGCGGGCTTCTCGTTGCAGTGGCGTCTCTAGTTGCAGAGCACAGGTTCTACACACATGGGCTTCAGCAGCTGTAGCACTTGGGCTCAGTGTTGAGGCTCACAGGCTCTAGAGTGTGGGTTCAGTAGTTGTGGCGTATGGGCTTGGCTGCTCCACAGCATGTGGAATCTTCCTGGACCAGGGATCGAACCCATGTTGGTAGGTGGATTCCTATCTACTGTACCACCAAGGAAGTCCTATATTGCTATTACTTTTGCTTTAAACAATTATTATTTTAAAAAGATTAAAAATAAGAAAAAAAGTCTTTTATATGTACCCACATATTTACCATGTAGCACATTCTTCATTCCTTTGTATAAATCCAAATTTCCACATTGTATCATTTTCTTCTGCCTGAGTCACTACCTTTAACTTTGCAGCATGGGTCTGCTGCTGATAGAATGATGAATTCTATCACTTTTTCCATTCCTGGAAAACTATTTCACCCTAGAAAGATATTTCCACTAGGTATGAATTCTAGACTAACAGGTTTGTTTTCAGCACTTTAAAATGCTGTTCCATTGCCTCTAGAGTATAGTTTTCTGACAAGTTAGCTATCATTCTTATCTTTGTTACATAATGTGCTTTTCCTCTTGTGCTTTTCAGCTTTTCTCTTTACCACACTGTTTTTCAGTAAGTAATTAGGATGTGCTTTGGTGTGTTTTTCTTAATGTCTTTTTCATTTGAGGATTATTGTTGGACTTGTAATATTATAGCTTTTTCATCAAATTTGGAAAATTTTTGGCTTTATTTGTTCCAATACTTTTTCTATCTCTGCTCTCCTGCCCTTTCTCTTTCTGGAACTCCACTTACTTGTTTGGGAGACTACCTAATGTATCTGGTAGTTCAACAAGGCACTCTTCAACTTATAAATTTAAGTCCTCTGTCTGTACTCAGTTTTTTATAGTTTTTATTTTATGTCTTCAAGTTCACTGTTTCTTCTGCAGTATCTAATATGCCACTAATCCTACCTAGTGTAATTTTTTCTGAGATACTTTTCATCTCTAGAAGTTTCATCTGTCTTTTACATGTCTTCTATGTTACTCATTATGTTTTCCTTTATGTCCAAGCATATTAAAAGTTATTTTAATAGCTGTTTTAAGGTCCATTTACAATAACTCCATCATCACTGTCATTTCTGGATTTGTTCTATCAATTGTTTTCTTCCTCCCAGATTACTGGTTGTATTATACTGGTTGCATTATTCTTTTCTGTACACCAGATCTTTCTTCACCAAATGCAGAGCTTTGTGAGTTTTACGTTTCAGAGTACTGGATTTTGTGTAATCCTTTAAAGAATGTTTGGTTTTACTGTAGCGTATAACTAAGCAATTTGCAGATGAATTTGATCCTTCCAAGTCGTGCTCTATACTTCATTATGGCAGCTCCAGAGCAACCTTATTCTGGGACTATGTTAGTTCTACTACAAAGGGTGTGACCCCTTTGGACTCTATCCAATGTCTCTCCACTCTGGCTGGTGGGAATACAAATTGTGAGTTCTGTATACTATTCAGTTGAATGGCTTGAGGACAGTTTCCTCTGATGCATGTGCAGACCACTATATAATAAAAAAAAATTGAGATGATTTCTCTAGATCTGGTGTTCTTTCTGTAGCACTTCAGTACACTGCCTCACTCTTCTCAGATTTTAATCTTGGTCTGAACTTGTGAGATTGCCAAACTTTATTTTAATTGCCTTTCCTTGTGGTAAGGCTAGAAACTGCCTCCAGGCAGTAAACTGGGGCAACTGTAGGACTCACCTTGTTTCTTCATTTTTCTGAGGGAATACAGACTCAAGCTGCCTGTTGTCCAATATCTGAAACTGTGAAAGTGTGAAAGTGAAAATCGCTCAGTTGTGTCTGACTCTTTGAGACCCCACAGTCCATGGAATTCTCCAGGCCAGAATACTGGAATAGGTAGCCTTTCCCTTCTCCAGGGGATCTTCCCAACCCAAGGATCGAACCCAGGGCTCCCACATTGCAGGCAGATTCTTTACCAGCTGAGCCACAAGGGAAGCCCAAGAATACTGGACTGGGGAGTCTATCCCTTTTCCAGTGGATCTTCCCGACCCAGGAATTGAACCTAGGTCTCCTGCATTGCATTGCAGGCGGATTATTTACCAACTGAGCTATCAGGGAAGCCCTCTGAAACTGTGGTTTTGTATATTTTGTCTGATTTTCTTATTGTTTATGATAGGAGGGCAACTTCTACAGAAGTTTGTCTTTCATGGGCAAAAGTGGAAGATCTTAGCTGTGTAACATGCAGTACCTAGTGAATGTGTTAACCACTTGACATACACTATCTCATTTAATCCTCAAACAATGCTGTGAGGGACATACTTGTATTATCTTTGTTTTACAGACAAGGAAACGAGTCTGAGGGGTTAAGTAACTAGCCCAAGATACCATAGGTGGTATGATAAGATACAGAAGTAGGATTCAGATCCCAGTAGTCTAAGCTCTAAATCACTGTTACAATGGTTACACTGTATCATAGAAGAGGGAAGAATGATGAAGTCAAGGGGCAAGGAAGATTCTTGGCAGGTAATAAGATAAAGCAAAAAGAAAGTGAAGCAAAGGATTTGAGTAGACATTTTCCCAGGGAAGATAAACATAGGGCCAAAAAACACATGAAAAGATTCTCAACATTAGTAGTCATCTGGGAAATGCAAGTTAAAATCACACTATATACTACTTCACAGTCACTATGATGGTTATAATCAGACAGATAATAACAAGCGTTGACAAGGATGTGGAAAGTTTGCAATCCTCATACATTGTTGGTGGAATTATAAAATGGTGCAGCTACTTGGGAATACAGTTTGGCAGTTTCTGAAATGGTTAAACATAGAACTGCCATATGCCCCATCAATTCTACCACAAGGTATATATTCTCAAAAAAAATGAAAACACACATCCGCACAAAAACTTGTAACAAATGTTCCACTATTCATAACAGCCAAAAGCAGAAACAACCCAAATGTCCATCAACTAAAGAATGGATGAAGAAAATGTAGTATATCCATACAATGGAATATTACCTGGCAATACAAGGAATGAAATACGTGCTATAACACGGATGAAACTTTGAAAGAGAATGCTAAGTTTAAGAGGCCAGTCACAGAAGGCCATATATTGTATGATTCCATTTATATGACATGTACAGAATAGGTAAGTTGATAGACACAGTAAGTAGACTGATGGTTACCAAGGTTTAAGGGGGGAAGGAATAGGGAGTGAGTGCTATTGAACGCAAGATTCATTTTTGGAGCAATGAAAATGAAATTAGATAGTGGTGATAACTATATAAACTTGGGAATATACTAAAAACATTTGAAGTGTATACTTTAAAAGTTTTAACCTTCTCAGTTAAGCTGGAGTATTGGCAATTTTAAGACCTCCCAATGTGACAAAACATAAGCTAAAGAAGGGGCCCATAGCTATTTCTGCTTCAGTTTCCAAGTCCACACCTCCACTGACAGTTCACCTTCAGCTGTATAGGACAACATTTGCTCACCACTGCGTGGTCGGCTTTTCCTGAGCCTGTAACAGTCAAGGCAGACCCCAAATCCGCATTTGCGACAAACCCAGTGGATGTTGAAGAGGGTTGTTTCACACACATCACACATCTCCCGTACACCTCGGACTGCTCGCTTCCATGCCACTTTCTCTGGTGGAAAAAGGAAGAGGAATACTGTTGGCAATGATCATCCTGAGAGAGAGCAAAAGATCCCAGATCCACTGATTCCCATTCAAGCATTTTGTCTAGCAATTAAACTCAAAGATTCATGAAGTTCGTATTTCTATAATTGTTAAGAGAAACAAAAACATGGAATTTCTAATATTTCTGAACAAGTGTCAGTGAGAATGAATGCCATATGTTGTCACTTAATAGATACTATAAAATTTTCAAATTGGGGAAGCTTGAAATAAGAGGATTTTTCTCTTTAAGTATAGGGCATAATTTTATAGTACAATATTCCTTGGTCTAGAAATAGGGTATAGTATCTCATAGACATGGAAATACCATAAATGTATGAATAATATGGGTTTAAGGTATGAAACACAACAACCAGTAGCACTTAATCTATTCACAAACCATCAAGTATTACTACTTACTGACACAAATTAGTTCAAAGCGAAGAAAATATTCAGAGTGAACCAAACCCAAATAGGGATCAAAATGCAAATTATGGCAACTGTGCTACAAAAATGAAAGACAAACAGGGAACGAAATTTTAGTCTGTTAAATGCCAAAGATGAAAAGACTGAGGACTGCTAGGCATAGGTATTGCTTTAGCTATTCAATTTACTTCATATAGAAGTTTTAGCAGCCTTAATTCATCCATAGAAAATGCTATCTGCCACTCATTCCACACTTCACTTTAAGCAAAAGAAAATGAGTTTCCAACTAGAACTGCCTAGAAGACAAGCAAGAGGGTGCCTTACGGTGTGGCTCCACCATCATCATGGCCTCCTTCTCAGACATCACAAGTTGGCAGAACTGGTCTCCAACATTGGCCAGAATGTATTTTGAGGTTTCTAGGTCTATTCCTTCTGCTAGGGAGGAAGAGGGAATCCACAGGTTCATGGCATCAGGGTCACTTTGCTGGGGACTCAGAAACCCTTCCACTCGGAGTACACCTTTTCGAGTGAAGATCAACCTGAGATAGGAAATACACAGTCAAATACACAGTAAATAGCAGCAACCATGCAAACCAACACCCACTTAAAAATCCTACGACCTAAAAGAAATTAAGTGAGACTTAATAGGAATCAGGCAGAGTTAAGAACTTGTACCATATTTGACCAACACAGTATGCACTAATAGAAAGGCTTATTGTTAACACTTATTAGGTCCAGGTTCTTTAAAGAGCTGTCTACCAGTTTCTCTAACCACTTATTCCATACCAGCAACCACACCAGTAAATGTGACCAGAGAAAAATACAGATCTGTGCTCACTGTCACACTTGAAATGCCTGTCTGCTTACATCAGGTGAGCCTTTAATGCTTGTTTAATATCTTCTTTCTTTTCAAAACTCCAGTATTATTTTCCCCACGAGGACCTTGCTAATTATTTCACTCAAAAACTTCTGCAAGGAGCCAGAAGAGAGAATTCCCACAAGCTCCCACCACACTATCACACATTGCTACACCTGCCCCCATGTACTCCATCTCGTCTTCTGCTACTATGGATGAACTAGTTCCTAGTGAAGACCAATCTCCCCACCTCTGCTCTACACCTTATTCTCTTGCATAGGCATCGCTTCACTAATTCTCTGTTCTACATCTATTTTCCTTTCTTTTTGTCGTTGTTCAGTTGCTCAGGCGTGTCCGACTCTTTGTGACCTGATGGACTGCAGCACGCCAGGCTTCCCTGTCCTTCACTGTCTTCCTGGAGTTTGCTCAAAGTCATGTCCACTGAATCAGGGATTTTCCTTTCTACTGAATCACTCTTGTCAGTATTTGAATGTGCTATCTCAGTCCCCTTGATCCCACATCCTCCTTCATTTATCTGTTTGTAAGAGCAAAGTTTCTTAAGAGATTTGTCTATACTGATAGTTACCAGTTCCTTTCTCTTTTATTTTCTCTTAAACCACAACATTCAGATGTCCTCTCATCAATCTACCAAAACTTTATTTTGGCTGCACTGTGTGGCATATGACATCTTGACTTCCTGACCAGGGATGGAACCCACATCCCCTGCAGTGGAAGCACGAGTCTTCCACTGAACTGTGAGGGAAGTCCTAAAACTGTTTTTGACAAGGTCATTCCCCCCTGTTAAATCCAAAGGTCATTTTTTGTCCTTAACTGACCACACCCAATCACCAGCATTTGCCAGAGTTCATTATTCCTTCCTAGAAACACATTCTTTAGTTGTCTTCCAGAATACCTCACTGGCTGTTCCTTCTCAGTCTCCTTTACTAGTTCCTCCTCATCCTGAAACAGGAGGGAAGAGGGAGGGCACAGACTTTAAAAGAACGACATAGCCCAAGGAACACGACATAAACTGATTAGAACAAACAGGTCCAAGATGTCAGAGTGACTTCCACTAGACCTTTGAGCCTCAGTATACACTCATTAGAACACATCAGCAAAGTAAACTGACACACCCACCAGTGCCATCACAGTTCTGAGGCCAACCATCAAAGACCCAAAAGTGGGCGATGGCCCAACTCCTGGAAATCCTTGCCCTTTCCCAGGATGACAGAGGATGAGATGGTTGGATGGCATCACAGACTCAATGGACATGAATTTAAGCAAGCTCTGGGAGTTGGTGATGGACAGGGAAGCCTGGCATGCTGTAGTCCCTGGGGTTGCAAAGAGTCAGACACGACTGAGTGACTGAACTGAACTGAATTTCCCAAAATAGCTGGAATAATCCCCCCATCATTGTTGTTGGTCAGTTGCTAAGTCATGTCCAACTCTTTAGGACCCCATGGCATCACCACATGTGGGATCTTAGATTCCCAAGCAGGGATTGAACCTGTGCCCCCTGCAGGGGAAGTGCAGAGTCCTAAACACTGGACTGCCAAGGAAGTCCCCCATCAAGTAGCCTCTCTAGCCTCCCCACATATCAATCCTCTTTCCCTTCTTTATCTTCCTCATAGTTAAACTTGTTTTTTTTATTTATTATCTGCATCCCTAACAAGCCTCCGGAGGGCTGGAATTTGATGGTTTTGTGTACTGTTTAATCCTCAATGCCCACAACAATAGCTGACACACATTAAATGCTCAATACACATTTGCTGAAGAAGTGAATCCATGCCACATGGATAAACCACTTGGATTTTTTTATTTAAAAAACCAAGGACTCTTGAATGATTTCTTAGAAGAAATTCCTCTTCTAAGTTTATCAAGCAGAAGCAAAGTGAGTAAATAGCTATTGTTTGGTAAAAGCAAGGGACATTTCAAGGATTGTCAACAGTTATCCCTATTTTAAAGAAGGTTCACGTTATCTCCTAATCTTACTTCCCCTTCTTTCTTAGGGGACGCAAATTACTCTAGCACTAAAGAGGAGTAACTGGTTAAGCAAATCTATAATACAAAATGGCATCCTTCTGCTCACATCACTGGTTTCAAATGGAACTCAAGTTAGGAATAATAACACAGTTCAGGGGGCAGCAGGTGAGACTGGTAAATTTCAGTTCTCTTAAGGGCAAAGTCATGTATCATTTCACAACCTAAATAACTAATGGGATGGCAGAACCTTAGCACAGACTCTGAGAGCAACGGAGTTTAGGAAAACAAGAAAAAGATGCTGAAATATGTTTACCAATTCAGAGAAAGAGTGGAAGTTATGTATCACTAAGGAAACTGGGAAGGAGATGAAGAGAGGAGTTTGGGTACCTCCGGAAGTGAAAGAAGCGGCAGGCCACAGTGGAATCATCTTGCTCCTGTTCCTTAAACTTCCGATACCGCTCCAGGCGGCACTCACGACACTTATGCAGGTGAGGGGCTACATTAATGCACGACCCATCCTGCAGGAAGGGCTCTCCGGACTGCTTCAGCTTCTTTACTTTGCTCACATCTTTCAGCACTGACTGGCCCACTGGGAGAAGGCAGAGAGAGAAATGGTTGGTCATGAAAGGTTTAAAAGAGATGCAAAAACATAATCCTCCTGAGGACAGACATTGTCCTGACCTGAGTCACTCCTTGCACTGGATGGGCATGAGCCCATCAGGTCCATCCTTGGCAGAAAGGAACAGAGGGAACAAAGAGTCTTCAACTGGGAAGTAAAAACCATGGAGAATTTGTGGGAAGTACCCCATGACAATGAAACAACACTGAGTATGGGTGAGGAAAACTCAAGAAGGCAGAAGGTAGCTTCTTGCCACCAGCCCCTCAGGATACAACTGTTCTACTAATCAGGAACTCTTGGGGTTTCTATGGGAAACCAAATCTTAATGAGAATGGTAACTTGCCATTTTCTTAGACACTTGTCTTTACACAATTTCAGACCATAACCTCACTCCACAGGAGTTAATTGCTTTTGAAAGAGGTTTAAAACCATAAATATGTGACAGACAGGAGCAAACTGAGGAGCAGTTCTCTTGCTTCATCAACTCTACTAAAGGCTGCTATGTGAGAATAAAGACTAGTACTGAGTAACTCCCCTACGTTCATTAAAGGGGAAGGACCAAAGGCAGGAGAAATACACTAAGGGAGGAAAGAGCTCCTGACCAAAATTAACAAGACTATCAAGACTTTGTGGGGTTATCATTAACAGGACAGATATCCCTCTTACAGTGCTGGTTTAAATCAACCCTGCCTTGAACCAGATGATCTGATGAGGGATCCCTACTGCGCCCTTTGGACTATGTAATTCTATGAGATTATAGGACTTTCCATCAAAAAGAGGGCCTCTGCTGCCCAAGAGCACAGCAAGCATTTGAGGCAAGTGCCAGAGCCAGGCCCATGGATAATCTCAGCAGGATCACCTTTCAAGGGAGCAGTCCGAGGCCGGCCCTTGGGGGCCTGCTTCCCTTTGCCTTTTCCCAGCAACAGCTCAGCACTGCGTTCCCCATTGGGGCCCAGCTTCCCCATCAGGTGCTCCGGAATCCCCTTCAGGCCGGTCTTGGCTTGCAGCTGCTCCTCAGAGTCGCTTAAATCTGACAGGTCACTATTGGTACTGGAGTCTGAGTCCTGTCTGCAAGCCAAGCTTCGCTCATCCAGTGAGAACCTTTTCACAGCTTCAAAAGGAGCTTTGTTCTCCTGTGAAAAATCTGCTGGGGAGGACAGAAAGCTGCCTGAGTGCCTGCCAAAGACGTTACTAAAGGTTTTAAGGAGAGGATTGTCCTGCTGCCCAGGCCCCACAGTTGGCCTCTCCTCTGTGGGGCTGGAGGAGAGAGTAGGCATCTCAATGGGCTGGGTGAGGCTGCTGGTGGGGGAACTGGAGCGGCCATTCCCCATGGCAGAGAGGCTTGGCCCCCCAGTGGTAAGAGCTGAGCCCAGAACACCAGACACCAGTTTGGAGGAGTCAGTTGTGATGAAGAGGGTTTTCTTCTTTGCTAAAGATGCCGAATCAGTAGAGGAGTGAGACTCGGGCCAGCTGGGTGCTGCCTTGGAGGTGACAGTGGTAGCAGAGGAAGAGCTACCTGAGGCCTGAGATGCAAAGCTGCTGAAAGGGCTATGTTCAACTTTCTCCACAAATGCCAAGAAAGGGTTAGAAGGCTCTTCTCGGGACAGTTTCGGGGGCTGTAAAAATAGATTTTCATGACTGTCTGGGGTGCGGGCATTTAGGAGGCTCCGTGGGAAGGCTGGCGTGAGGGTGGGCATGGACTCTGCAGGCACTTTCCGATCCACAGAGCTGCCAGCCTTAGAGCCTGATTTAGTGTCTGCTCCGAGAGTGGATCTCCCTTTACAGAGGCTCTCAAGGCTTTGTTTAAATGAGTCTCGACTGGAGGAATCATCAGCCAAATTCTCTGAAACGGTAGTGAAGTAGTTACTGGTGGGTAAAGTTTGGGACATGCATTGAAAAAACAAGTTTTTGGAGAGATCAGAGTCTTTCTGAGACTCTGGTGCTGGGCTACAGCCAAAAGAGAAGCCCAAAGGTTTGTTCTCTGTGGCAAGAACCCCATTGGACTGGCTCCTTCCACTTCCAAAAGTCAAAGCTTGTGATGAACCCGGGAGAGATGCTCCAAATCCAGAAGAGGCCAGGATAGAATTCCTTGAATTCTGAAAAGAAGATAGCCAGAGTTAGTGATGCTGGCTTCTCTTGACAATCTTATGATATCTTCTTGGACCTAGCCAACATTTCTTATGGGTCAATCAACTTTTCTCTCCTACAATTCCAGGGAAACTGCTCTTATAACTGTTACTTCACCAGGAAAGAAAACTGCCACAGACAACACAGAGGGGTCTTTAGCAAGGTGAGACAGAGATGGCAGGATGAAATGATACCCTTGGCTGTCAACCAACTGATGGTCAAAGCACCAGGAGGCTGTGTAGGCTTCTAAGTTATCTATTTAGAAATGAAGACTCTGCCAGGGAACTGAAGAAAGGGGTTCCCGAATATAAATGAGCTTTTAGTTTGAAATAGAGTGAAATATTACTAGTGACCCTGTAATATTAATCTACCTCAAAGACCTTAGGGGCTATGGTTAAAGCTTTGGTTGATTTAAGTCATTGCAAATTGCCCACTCTTACAAAAGTGACTTCAGCCCTATGAAAAGCTCATTGTACATTAAGGAAAATCACTTGTCTGAAATTGTCTGAAAATCGTTAAGATGGACCCAAGTCAACGTAAAAGCTGAATTATCTGTTTCTCTTAAAAGTTAGACCTAAAGGTGCTAAATTAAAGAGACATACCAGTTACTGAACACTTCTGTTATCATTATGATTTAACAAGTCTCCAAAGTGGAGAACTATAGATACTGATAACATCCACCAACAAAAGCATTCAGCATAACAAACTGGAGAATGACAAAAAAAATCTTTTTTTTATACCTTAAAAATGCTAACTTCCGCATTTGGATAAAGAAGGATGTGTACATAAAGAGGGGTTAGAATCACTTTCATGTAGTATATCACACACTCATATACGTGGATAATACAGAGAAATATCCATAGGCAGGTAGGTACAAGTACTTACATAATACTTATATTCACTTTAAAGTATTAGAAATAAAAATTATTTCATGACTGCTTAATAGATATGGAGTTTCTCTTGGGGGAGAAGAAAATTTCTTTATGTAGTAGTGATGGTTGCATAACATTGTGAATATATAAATGCCGTGATACTGTACACTTCAAATGGTATAAATGGTAAATTTTATGTGTTAACTTAATTTTTAGAAAATTAACATATACCAAGTAAATGAAAGGGTGTTGTTCAAAAAAAAGTGGGATTAGGGGGTAGTTTCTTCATTAACTATGTAAGAGGAGTCTACATTAGGACTTTCTTTGAGGGTGGCAAAGAAGCATGAGAACCAGGCAGGCCCTCTACGGCTTGCCTCCAGGTAACATCTGCTACAGAGACCAGTTCATGGCATTTCAATAACTTAGTTCATGCTCCTTTTTTCTTTTCCTTCCCACTAACCAAAAACCACTGACCTAAAACTCCTCCAAATAAAAAGAGAATAGAGAGACACAGCACTGATGCTATGCTGTTGTTTCACTGGCTGGATCTGGCCAGGTCCCTTGACACCTGCGTGACTGCAAGGAATGAGCATAAGGATCTCAGGTTTCACTACTAAAGTTACTCTCTAAAAATAAACACACACATGGACTTCCCTGGTGGCTCAGTGGTAAAGAATCCTCCTGCCAGTGCAGGAGACATGGGTTCCATCCCTAATCCAGGAGGATCCCACATGGTCGTGGAGCAACTAAGCCTGTGCATCACAACTGAGCCTGTGTTCTAGACCCCAGGAGCAAAAACTACTGAGCCCATGTGCTTCAACTACTGAAGTCTGAGCACCTAGAACCCATGCTCTGCAACCAGAGAATTCACCACAGTAAAAAGCCCTTTCACTGCAACTAGAGGAAAAGACAGTGCAGCAATGAAGACCCAGCATAGACAAAAATATTAAATAATAAATAAAATTATATAAAAAAATACACACATGAATGAAAAATAATTGGATGCTCTTTCATTTTCCTACAACTGATTAAATTTCAAATCCTTTTCTTATAAGAAAGTGATGACAAACTGATTTCAACACAATTTTTAGGGCAGGAAGTTTCCTGATGGGCTGTGTCCCTGGTTCATGATGGAAACATCCATTTCTGGACTTTTAAATCATATCCACCGCCCCCCCCCCCCCAAAAAAAAAAGAAAAAAAAAATCATATCCCAAGAGAATACCTAGGCTAACCCACTAGTAAAGTTACTGACACAGTCACAGAAATTTCTCAGACCTGCTTGGAAAATGCCCTCTGAATCTGCACTTCATCTATTCAGATTTGCTACTCCAAGAACAACAGTATTCAGTGGATCTCTTCATGAAGCATGTAATATTTGCTCTGTTTTGTAATCCCCATTTACATCTATTCTGCCTTTGACATGGATCTAATTTTAATCAATGTGGGCAATATGATGACTTAAAAAGAGGAGAAATCCACATAAGATCCCCACCTAGTTCTCTTGGGAATGCTGGTAAACTAACAGAGAACAAATCATGAAGAGTGTAAACTTTGCATTTACAGGCCTTCTCTTCTTCTGCCTTGGCACTTCACCTCCCTCCCCATCCCTGCACACTAAAGATTAAAAAACTGGATCTGCTATGGAGGGGAAGAAGTCAGATGAAATGTATATGTCATGTTTTATATGACACTGTTATAAAACGATTCCATTTTAGGATGTGAGCTCCTTTAAATAGGATTTCAATTCTTTGTTTATAATATACAGTACTTAGCACACAGTAGTTTCTTATACATAATTTATAAAAGTCATTTAGTATTTTATTTGTAGTTCATATTCCAGTTTGAATTAATAGCCAATTTGAAAAGAAAATATGGCCAGCATCATTAATCATACTTTGGTGACCAAAATAAGAGCCAAAAGAATATAAAAACTGATTTTGATACTGTTTCAAATTTGATTGGGGAGCCAACTTGATGTTAACTTTATTTAACAAAAGTTCCATTTCAGCAACAATATATGCATATCAGATAAAGAGCCTAGCAAGCTGGATACTACCACGATTAATTTCATCAAAATTTCCAAGTAAGGCTTAAAAGATTAAGTTAAGAGGGGAAAAAAACCTTCTATGGTCATATCAAAGCGGCCCAGCCTCAAAGGAAAATATAGAAAATGATGAACTGAAAATGGGTTGGTAATAGTAGCTTTCACATAGCCCTAATTATAGTGTTCACTGTTTCCAACACTATAATTCATTAACCTTGCCTCTCAAAGGCCTGGTGGAGGCTAAACCACTACATGAACTAAATAGATAACTGAATTTAAAAGATTCCCCATTAGATCTATTTTAACGACACATTAAATTGGATTGTATAATCAAGTTTTGATTAGCCCAACTGTTCAGGTGACTTTTAAGAGCTGAGAAAGTTTTAAGAATATACACATTTGTCCAACAAGCAGTAAAGGACTATCCACAGAATACAATTTAAACACATCTCAGAAATACTCCTTCCCTATGGCATCTGAGATGCTTTTTAATGTGTTAAGAACAAAGTAGGGTGAAAGGGTGAACCCACATCTTGGAAATCTGCCCCTGAAACAACTCACCTCTCCTGGGGCCTGCGACCAGCTGCCTTTCTGTTTTTCCGGCCCAGTCCCTGTTGCAAGGCCAGTGTCTGAGATCCTCACCGTGGTTGGGGTGGAGCTGGCGGTAGTGACCACAGCTGCTGAAGCCACCATACACTGGCCAACTTGATCCAGTGTTTTTCCTGCCTCTTTATTTTCGGCTCCACCCACCTCTGGGGCCAAAGGTGTCTGACCTGTGGCTGTAGAATACGGAGTGAAAGGTAGAGGTGTGTCCCCACCCACAGGCTCATCCTGCACCACCAGAGTCCTGCCGTTTTCTTTGGTGTAAGTGGCAAAGCGAATGTTGCGGTTAATCTGGGGGACAAATGTAGTCGGTGGCTGCTTGATTCTCTGATCCAGCCCTGGCTCTCCACTGGCATTCCCTCCTTTCCAGGGCCCTCGGCTTGCCTCGCCTCCATCGCTCCCATTACTGTCTACTTCACCCCTGTCTCCTTTCAATTTCTTTGATGCAGGGTCACACCCAGAGTCCGAAGCACTTTTCCTCCTCCGGCCATCTTTCCCCTCTATGCTCTCTCTTTTCTTCTTTCCTTTGGAAGATTTTACTGCTTTTAACGTACCCCCCTACAAAACAAAATTCAAAAAAGATTTATTACAAGGGACTTTCCATCCTGTGAAAACCATAAACCATTAGCTCTTTCCCATCTCTAGAAGCAGACAATCAAAGCTGGGACAGATTGCCAAATTCCAATGCCAGCTCTAAGACATCCCCTTTGTTAAAAAGTTCCAATCTTCCTGTGGTTCAATTTACACACACATATTCAAGATAATAGTTACTAGAGGTTAACTCACTTGGCAAAACTTCCCTTAAATGAAATGTACTCCTTTCTTTTTTTTTTTTTTTTTATTTAGTTTTATAAAAGTCCTCGTCTTTGTCTTCGTCAAAGCCCCTCCGCCAGTGCGGGGACGCTGGGAGCGCAGAGATGTAGGCCGCCCTGCTCTGCGCCTCCTTCTCCTGCTCCTGCAGGAAAAGGATGTACTCCTTTCTTAAATGGACTTTTTCCAGGATTTTAAAAATTTGTGGAATTTCTTTTACAAAAACGGACTGATAAAGCTAGTCTGGGAACTTATTTGCCCCTTGGTGGAAAAAAAAAAATCTGCTTTATATTTATCTCCTTGTTTGACAGAAACTGGAAAGTATTGAAATATAAAGTCTCCTCTATCTAGAAGTCACTAAAAACTGGTGACAACTTAACAATAGGAAAAGAAACACTTATGAGTCTGTGACCAGAGGAAAAGTGAGCCCAACAGAGACGGGTTTGAGTTGCTCTTATGGACACTATAAAGAACACAAACAATTTCCAGATCTTATTTCAAAGCATTAGATACAAACAGGGGGAAAACTAAAAAGGCAGGCTACAATAACCAAAAACTCAAATCTCTTAGCTCTTTTAGTAATTTCATCCTATCTCATGAAATCTTATTTAGCCTTATTTGAAAGGTCAGTAACCTTAAAAGACACAGAATTAGAAGGGGGTAATTCCTATCTCTGAGTGAAAACTATTTCCCTGAGAAGGACAAGAGGACAGGGGCTTGGGACACAGTTAACACTCTCTCAGGCAACGTATACCTGGAACATTCTTAGATTGATATCCTATTATTTCTTTTTAGCTGCATTTAACTAACTTTCAGATAGTTTCATTTAGATAATGTGCTGGGGTGGCAATAAGCTAGTGACATAGTTATTTTGGCTGTTATTATTTACCAGCTTGATTAATCGACTCTCATTGCCCTTGAATACATATAGATTCTTTGTGCAGATCTGTATCTTTGTTGTAATCAATCATTATTATAGCTCTTATAACTGAATTTTTTTCAAATTTTTCATTTCTTCTTGCTAGTTTTCTCTTCTTTTTTTTCTGTCTTCATTTTTTCCCCCTTAAATTCCTTCTGAAAACATTAACCAAAGCTCAAGATTTACTTGTTTCTCCCATACTTTTGGTAATATTAATCTAAGTTTCTAAATCTTTCATTTAAGAACTGTTTCTGTTTGTTAAGAATTATTTTCATTTGATCATTTAAAAATCTTTTTACCCGTTCTTCAACCTCTATCATCACTCAGTTTTCAGCGTTGTGAAGTATTTAAGTATGATCACTGAAATCTTTCCTTTCTTGCTCACTCTTTCCAAGAAAATGAGGTGACCATGGATCTCTAAGAAGCGTTACTGTAAAACTTGGCAGATTTGTCAATAATTGTATTTTGCTAGCTAAGAAGATAGTCACACCATGGCAAAGCTGAAAACAGAAGAATCAACGTCTGTTGCTGAAAACCAAAGATCTCACCTTTAACTCATTCAGCCAACTTACAGAGCCTGGCTCACAGCAATTTCCCTGAGCAACAACTTGTATGTATGTCCTACTAATGGTGAGCTACTCACATGTGAGTAGATTAGAACACTCAGACCAGTACTCCCTAGCTATATGTGGCACAATCTAAATGTACCTAGCATATAATAGGTGCTTAAAGAACAAATGAAATGAGGAAGGAAATAAAAAAGGGACCCAATACAGCATCAAAGTAACAAGTGTTTTTCAGCCATGTAAGCACAGTCAAGAGACTTATCCTATTTGTAATAATATAATATGTAGTAAAGAACTATTAAATTTTACCGATTCTACTTTTCTTACCCTAATCTTGTTTTATCAACCAAAATGACTGGATAAAGAACAGGAAGAACTGTATACCCAGCAGGAGCAGCCAAGAGAGCAATACAAACACAGGTGCTAAGAAAACTATGAAGAATATATGGACAGATGGCTGTCCAAGTCAATGTCCTACTGAAGGAAATTCACACAGGATTCCTTGATTGTTTCAGGCACTGATTTACAATGCGTCTTTTAATGGGTTATGATAATTCTGAATGAACCAAAAGTTGGTCTGATTCAGAAACTATGGAGTAATCCACTGTGTGCTGAGCACTGAACTAGGCACTAGTTTAGTTTGAACTCTTCTTGGGATATGAAATTTCAGATTTCATATGGAGCTCACTACCACCTAATGGAAAGAAAAAAGGATGTAGCTTCTTCTCCATTTCTTATTACTGGGTAGGTCATGAATACTACTACTGCTTATTATTACAGCTTTGTCTATTGTATCTTTTAAATATACCTGTCCTAAAAAAATGTAAGAAAAAGGTAGGCCATTTTAAAACAGTTAGGCAACATAGCCATAAAGAAAAGGGTTTGCTCAGACTAGGTCTCTTTCTCGAGATTATCCTCCCTCAACTAGACAAGACTGTGGTGAGAGCAAGAACTGTATAGTGGTCAGAGCTTGAAACCCAAACCTATTAACATGGATAACACACACATAATGAAGTCTATGTAACAAGATAATGCAAGCTCATGAGTCTGCTCAGAGACTCACTCCATTACTGTACCTCGCTCTGAGGCGCCGAATTATCCACGAGCATCACATGGATCAATCTGGGATCTACGGACTTGATCTCACCACTCTATAGAAGGAGGGGGATAGAAATAAGAAAAGAGGAGAAAGATTTAATGCCTGCCCACCAAAGACATAATTATGTATTTTTTCTTACATAATCTATGCAATTATCTCTATTTGTTTCTACTTCCCTGCTAGAATGAAAGCTCCATGAATAGGGATCTCTATTATTTAATTCACTGCTGGAATAACATTTGAAACAAGGTCTAGAATATGGTAAGCACTCAAATATTTGTTAAATGAATGAATGAAAAAATTGAGTTCAATGCCCAATTGTCTCTTTTAGGGTTACTAATTTCAAATACTGCATCTCTAAAACCTTCCTATTCTGTAATTAAAAAAACAAACAAACAAAAAATGAACTTTCCTGGTGGCTCACTGGTGAAGAATCCACCTGCCAATGCAGGAAACATGGGTTTGATCCCTGGTCCAGGAAGATCCTACATGCTATGGTAACTAAGTCTGTGAGCTACAACTGCTGAGCCTGTGCTCTAGAGCACAGGAGCCACAACTACTGAGCCCATGTGCTTAAATTATTGAAGCCCTGCCAGTGTCAGAGCCAGAGCTCTGTAACAAGAGAAGCCACCACAATGAGAAGCCTGCATACCGCAACTAGAGAGTAGCCCATAGACCCTGCAGAGCCAAAAATAAATATAAATAAATAATAAAATTTAAAAGAAAAAAGAAACCTTCAGAAAAAAAACTAAAGGTTTTGGCAGGGGCCAATTTGACGGATACTGTCAGATTTAATGTGTACATCCTTTGACCTGGCAATTACACACTTGGGAATTTATTTCAATAAATAAATAATGTGAAAAATGTATGATGATATATGCTCAAGGATATTCACTGAGGCATTATTTGTATTAGTAAAATACTGGAAATGATTTTTAAATGTCCATCAATTTTAAATTAAATTAGTTATAATATACATCAATTCAGTGGATAGTATGTATCTGTTTTTAAAGAATTAAGTAGATTTCTATATATATTTACAGAGAAAGATGCTAGTAATTTAAAATTAAGTTAAAAACATAAATCAAAGAACTACATGTATCATATGATCCCATTTGTTAGTACAGTATGATTTATACAGTTCTTACCTAAATAGACAGTATAAAAATATCATATACACACATAGAGAGAAGGTATTTGGAAGAATATGGAATATATACCAAACTGTTAATGGTGGGTACCACTGTCAGGAGTAATATTTGCCTATGGGAAGGGATGGCTTTCATGTTCTATTTTATATATATGTGTATCATTTGAAATTTGTAAATGAAGATTGAATAATTTAATAAATTAAATAAAGAAATAACTAAAATCATTATGCTCATATTACATGTGACTGCTGAGGGCAAGTCTGAAACCAATTCAAAGGTGTTATAAATACATATGTGTTTGCCTCAAAATACTCTTGTTTTTGATAGATAATTCTCCAGGTAGTTATAGATGCTATGTTTTTTCTACTTATTTCCTTAGAAAACAATTCATTTTATCAGCATCTAGGGGAGAGTGGCATAAGTATTATAGAAGCAAATGCTAATTGATTAGATTTGTAAATAATAAACATTATGAATATGATAAAATAATGATAATAGCACTTCACGTCTGTCTACTGTTGTATAGATTTCAAAGCACTTTTCAATACATCATCTCAGTTCCCAAAACACATACTGTGAGGCCAAGGGTGGTTACCTAATTACATCTAATTTACAGATGAGAACACTGAGGTTGAAAAAGTAGAACAGCCTTTCTCAAGGTGATAGAATCAAAAGTGATAAAGCCAGAGATGGAACCCAATTCTTCTTACATGTAATGAAGTGCTCCCTTACTCCATACCACCCATGGTAAGGGGATGGATGGACCGCAGACAAAATAACACAGAGCCTCACCTCAGTTACGGACACCTCCATAAGACGGGTGATGGAGTCTTGATGGCTTACAACACCACAGAGCCAACTTTCTTCTCCCTCTGGCTGGTATACTTTGACCCTGTGACCTTGAACACTGTAGGGACCTAAAGAAGAGATCAGTCAGTACTGAATATTTTTGGCTAAGCTGTATTTCATGATTGTTCCTAAAAATCAGAAACAGAAAGAAGACTTATTGGCATTTTCAATCCTCTTGTATGGAGTTGAATAAATGAGCAATTTCAGATTTACTATACACAGCAATTTAAAAATAAAACATAGTTTTTCCCAGTGACTTTTGTAAATTTTATTTGGAGATTTCTTAGACTATCCTAGGTTCTGATACCTTATCTCAATCTTCTAATTCTAGAAGTAATATAGGAAAGAGAAAGGCAACTTACAAGTCAAAAACTATAGATAATATGAAAATATACACAGATCTATCTGACATATACTTAAAAAAAGTAGGCTAGTAAGTTGAATGTATTATTTTGTTATGTTAGCATAAGAATGACACATAACCATTTGCCCTTTGCAATCTTACTTTCAATACAGTAGGTGGAGAATTCAATTTATGAGGTTTCCAGCCTCTGCTCTAATAACAATCTGAACAAATATAGCACCTGTCTTCCTAAGAACATTGAGTTTCAAAGATATTACTTTATCAGCAGGTAATGTTACCCTACAATTTCAGCTGGCCCTCCAAGAACAACAGTTTCTCTCTCCTACATATCTTATACATTTGAGACTATATAGTTAAATCACTGCTTATTTTAATTATCTTTCAGAGCTATAATTAAGCTTAATTTTTCTATACACATTCATATATATGTCTACGTCTTATCCTGTCCCTTGATTTCCTTCTCACTGCTACCTATTTTTCCTCACTATCTTTCCTCTCTCATACCTTTCCTTGATCATTAAACATCATTTCACACTGATACGTTCCTTCTTCAAAGAGGCCAGTTTTCCTACCTTTACCTATTTAGATTTAGTTTGACAAAAGAGAACCAAGAGCCCTATTTCACTGAAAATCATTATTATCATGAGGTCAGGAAGGACAAAGAGCAGATGTACAACATGAAGGGAAGGATAAATGAAGCCAGAGTCTACCCTTTGTGTAGAATCTTGGGCAAAATCTGTATGTAAAATGAAAAAGTTAATAAATCTCTTTTCTTTTCATTCTTAAAAGTTAACATGCTCTTAATGTGAATGAGTCTGTGGACACCTTCCTTTATGAACATACCTTACACTCTAAGTTGTTATTTGTTGGTGTTAATAGTCTTTGGTCCACTGAACCCTACAAGACAGTATGCTCAACAAGGGCAGAGATTTTCTAGCTTGTCGTTAAATCCCAGTACCTTAACACTGTGTCGACTGCAAGGTTAGTCCTTACTAAATATTTAAGAAATAAAGAAATTTTTAAAAAGACAAAATTGCATATTATGAAAGGTAATACAAAAAGGAAATTGGTTTGAGGGAGATCCTATTTTTCCAATCCATTCTAGAGATCCAGCTAACTAGAGTTACTTGTGACACTACCCACAAAAAGAAGATAAGCACAGATGTTTTAAGAGTTGCATGGTGTTTCCCCCATTCTATCACTTTCAACATTGGCCATACACCCGATTCAGAATTCAAGGACAGAAGACTATTCTTACCTCGGCTGAATATCTCTTGTAGCTTTTGGTCACTGATCAAAGCATTAACTGTGTCTCTCAGAGCAGCATGTTCCAAAAGAATCTGGTTTTGGCTATCTGTTCCCATCTAGTAAAGATAAAAGAAGAAACAACTGAATACTGAAATAAATAGCAATAATATCTAACCAGAAGAGAAAAATTATACCCTTGAGGAGCTCTACATCAGCATATATCAAAATGTTCCAAAGAACCCTAGTCTGACTACAAGATGTTCTACAAAAGTTAAAGATGCTACGATCATTTAGGTTTAGGAAATATTATACCTCCCTTGAACAAGGTGGGAAGGGGGCAGGACATCAACTGCTTCCCCAACCCATCCAGTCAAAAATCTGTGTATGTCTGACTCACCTAAAACTTAACTCCTAATAGCTTACTGTTGATTGGAAGCCTTACTGATACATAGTTGATTGACATCTATTGTGTATATCCTATATATTTTTCTGTATTCTTAAAATAAAGCAAGAGAAAAGAAAATATTGAAATCTTGAGGAAGAGAGTACTATACTGTATTTATTGATACCCTATGTTCATGATATCTGTTTACAAGATGAACTATCTGTCAATGCACTACATCAAGACTGCCTTATTCAGGGCTTCCCTGGTAGCTCAGTGGTAAAGAATCTATCTGCCAATGCAGAAGATACGGGTTTGGCCCTTGATCTGGAAATATCCTACATGTCACCACAACTATTGAGCCTGTGCTCTAGAGCCTGTGGTCTGCAACTACTGAAGCCTGTGCGCCCTAGAGCCCATGCTCTGCAACAAGAGAAGCCACCACAATGAGAAGCCCACACACTGCAACTAAAGAGTAGCCCTCACTTGCTGCAATTAAAGAAAAGCCTGTACAGCAACGAAGACCCAGCATAGCCAGAAAAAAAAAGACTGCCTTATATAAAACAAAACACTACAGATATTAAAAGTATTACTAACATTAGACATCTAAATGAAAAGACACAGTGAAAAAAAGTCATCTTAATTTATAGGTACTATATTTATTGAAGAACATCCATACACTAAGTGGACCAATGTAGTTAAAACTTGTGTTGTTAAAGGGACAACAGCATACTATATCTTTCTACAAACTTGCGTTGTTAAAGGGACAACAGCATACTATATCTTTCTACATACAATAGTACATTTAAAGGCTCTGAGAAGACATGTAGGAAAAAAGCATGTTTAGGTAAATGTTCTTCATACTTATTTGACTGTAAAACATTTTATTCCCTGTAAATCTTGTTATTTTGATACTTATCCACAATTCACTGAGTGCCTATTCATACAAGCACTAGGATTACAAAGATGAATAAAACAAGACTGATGAACTGATGAGAGGGAGTGAGGCCTAATAAGGCAGGAAGACATTTCGACAAAAAAAAAAAAATCATCATTAATATTTCACAAAACACAGTTTAGTAAATATTGCTCTTGGCTGCCTCAATAAGACAGCAAAACTCTTGGAAGTCTCCTAAATTTTAACATTCAGACAATAACTCTTGTGAGAAATAAATATTATCATCCATATATTCTGAAACTCTAACTCAGATACTAGCTTGTTTAAACTACTAACCTATCCCTTTTTTGTAACTAAAAATATATCTAAGCTCTTCAATATTTAATGTTGATTGGAACCAGCCCAAATTCCCAGCCTCCTTGCCACCGGCAAAGGTATAGGCCCTTCTCAGACAAGTTACAGAAGCAGACACCTCTGGAAAGTCACTACTTCTCTGGAACTGTGGTCTTAAGTATAAAGTAGTTTTAGGGTAAGGTGGGGGTGTGGAGGGGAGAAAAGAAGCCTCAGTCACCAAATGTACTTTTCAAGGGAGCAAAGAAACTTTAAAAGGCACATGGATTAAAAAAAAAAAAAGGCACATGGAATTACTGGGAGAAAGTACTTGCTTCAACATTAAAAGAGAAGAGGATCGCTTCTCAGCCTTTTGGCTAAGATCAAGTGTAAAAGAGAAGAGGAAACACTCTATTTACAATCAACAGAGAAATTAGCAGGGAGAGAAATAAATTCAGGACTAGACCAACTGATAAGTACCTGGAACAAATGCAACCCATTAGCATCTGACAGGAAACGAAGCTCCCGATCCAGAAGGTATTCAACTGGAACCACAGAACCCAAACCGAGTTTATCTACCAGGGGAGTGAAAGTCTGTGAAATACAATGACAAGAAATAGATTAGTACTTGGGAGAGAAAATAAATGACAATTAAACTGAATATCTAGTTGCAAAGAAAATGTCCATTATTAATATATATCTTTCACTTCAGTAAATTCAGATAAGCTAAAGCATAAGTTCTGAGAGTCATTCCTAACCCACCATCTGTCCTCAAACAATCATATGAAGCAAACTAGAGCATAAAGTCAGCTCAATAGCCTTATTAACAGCTAAAAAGGATAAGAAGAATAAGAAATTCCTCATTCTCTTTTGCAATTTAACTAATCTTGTCAGGCTTAAAGAAGGTTACATTACAGTAAGCTCTCAGAATAGTTACACCATTATCATCTCTAGAACTCTTGAAACCTTTGTGAGATTTCTAAACTGATCAGTGATATAAAAATGCATGGGTAAATTCATATTTAGTGTTTCTTAAATAATCTGCCTACAAAAGTCACCCAGGGACCAAGATCAATTTGAGCTTCTTCTAAAAGTTCAACTGGAAAATAAATAAATAAATAAAAGTTCAACTGGAAAGTGGCTTTAAAAACAAATGAAAAGAGTTCAGTAGGCGATGATATGTAAAATCAATAGGTTAAAAATGTTTGTTTTGAGCATTATTTAATTTGGTTAGTCATAGGAGAACTAGATTTTTGCCTTGTGAGAGTCTGAGCTAAGAAGTAGTACACAAAATGTCTATGCTTCTAACTTATCCAACTAATAAATGGGTGATTCAAAATGCTAAAAACAAAAAATTCCTCACAAACAGTCTGATTTAAAAATGGGCATATCACCTGAATAGATATTTTTCTAAAAACAGACAAATGGGCAACAGGTACATGAAAAGGGGCTCAACCTCACTAACTTCAGGGAAATGCAGATCAAAACCACAATGAGTAATCACCTCATACCTAAATGAAAGACAAAGAGGAGGGGACCCTTGTGCCATCAGTGGGGATGTGAAAAGACAAACACACCAAGTACTGGAAAGGACGTAGAGAAGGGGGGACCCTTGCGCCATCAGTGGGAATGTAAACTGGTGCAGCCACTACAGAGAACAGTACAGAGGTTCCTCAGAAAAGTTAAAAACAGAAACTACCATGTGACTCAACATCCCACTTCTGAGTATTTATCCAAAGAAATGAAATCACTGTCTTGAAGAGATCTCTGTACCCTCATGTTCACTGCAGCGATATTTACAACAGCCAAGACAAGGAAACAACCTACGTGTCCAGTGATGAATGAATGGATAAAAAAATGCAGTGCATACACACACACACAAATATTATACACAATGAAACATTATTTAGCCATAAAAAAGGAGGAAATCCTGCCATTTACAACAACACAGCTGAATCTCCAGGGCACTATGCTAAGTCAAATAAGTCAGACAGAGAAAGACAGATATGGTATGATTTCAATTACATGTGGAATATAAAACAACTGAACTCATAGGCACAGAATATATTGGTGGCTGCCAGGGGTAGGAGGAATGTGGGAAATGGGTAAAAGTGGTCAAAGGGTATAAGCTACAGTAATAAGAAGAGTAAATTCTGAGGATCTAATGTACAGCACGGTGACTATAGTTAATAATGCTGTACTGTATACTTGAAAGTTGCTAAGAGAGCAAATCTTAAAAGTTCTTACCATGTATGTGTTGTGAGAAGCAAATTAGATAATATGTAGGAAGGTACTCTATAAAACAATGAGATTATTATACTTTACTGAGATTTTTAAAATGTTCTTGTTCTGCAAAGCTAAAAAAGAAAAGTTCTTACCACACACACAAAAATGTAACTATGTGAGACACAGAACTGTTAACCTTACTGTAATCATTATTTCACTATAAATATAAAATCATCACCTTGTACACAGACTTATACAATGTTATATGTCAATTTTACCTCACTAAAGCTGGAAACAAAACAGTTTCTATGGGAAAAAACAGACTTTAAGAACTACATTGTTTCATAATATTATTATGAGAAAAGAAAGGTGAAAAATTATTTAGAAACAAAGTATCAAATGTTACTTAATATAAAACATTCCAGAAAGCACAGGAAAAGAGATCTCTCCCAATTTTTGCTTTAGTAACTTCAGAATAAAAGCCTGTTAAGGACAAAGCATTAGAGTTTGGGGAATTCTAAAGAGTTCAGCTATTGCATAAATACCATATAGAATAGGAATAAAGCCCAAATATGTTTCTAGCCAATAAAAGTCACTCACCAGGGCTGGCCACTGTGCAATTGAGACTCGAGTGCCCTGGATAAGGACTGGGTCCTTCCGAGGTGCCCATACTAGAGACCCTTCCAGCAAAAGTACAATAACTTCTTCAGCGTGAACTTTAACCCAGGAGTGCTGCTTCCAGTTACAGCCGTCAAACTCTACAAAGATCTGGAAAAAGAGACAAAAAGTCATCTTGAGGTTACATTGGAAAAAATCCCACACTATAACATAAAAACAAACACAAACTTCCTGTTTTGAAAACTTTTAACTTGTTAACTTCTTTCAATGGATTTCAATAAAAACCAATCTTACTTCAGAGCCAGAAAGTTGGTCTCATCCTCACTCTGAGAAGAGGGTACAGAGTTAAGGGGGCATTAGTTATTTACAGTTAGTAATTTCTAGCCAAGATCCTACTGAGATTTATAACTCTTAGTTTCCAATTTACATCTAAGCACACTAACTGGGGGCTATGCTAGGTTCATGAATACGGAAAGGAATCTAGAACACTGATCTCAAGGAGTTCATAGTCTAATAGGTAGAATGACAAATTTTTTACACTTCTATTGTGAACTTTTAAAATTAATAAAGGCTAGAGTACTTATAACCCACTTCAAAGAATTTTAGTTGGCTTTTGGGAAAGATGCAAGAAAATGATGAAATGTAAATTTGCAATTAGGACTATGCAAACTACAACAGGAAGTCACTATTAAAGTATAAAAAGAGGGAAAACTTATGAGAATAAGGGTCTATACAGCTGTATGACTGAGGGATACATGATGAATGATGGATTACTGATTTGGCTCTGAGCTTCCTAAAGGCCAATCTGAAAATGGAGAGGTCAGTTGCATTGTCTTCACTGTCTAAAAAGAGAACACAAAGCAATGTCTCATGGAAGCAACACTTTTCCAACCACTTGGCTCTACAAGAAATTTCTCATATGACACTTCCAAAGGCAACAATGTAGGGCAATTAAATTCATTACATAAAGCTCTAGGTTTATTACTTGTAATATATTAAGTAAGTTTCACATCTACTTTAAAAAAAATGATGGGAAAATAAGGCTCAAAAGGGGAAGCATGATTTTTACAGAGAAAGAACATTAAACTGCATTACATTTAAAATATGAAGGGGATCATTCATATATTAATATGTGTTCTGGGGGAATCATATACAACTTTAAGTAACTTGCTGACAATTTGGAAAGAGATGTATTCAAACTTGTATTTAAGTCCAGACTCAGGCAACAAGAAAGGCAGTAATGAACAAAGCTTGGGGCTTATGTTCCTGAAGGCTTGGATTTCTGTCTTAACCTTAAGATGCTAGTTTTAATCGAAAACTTGAGCAAGTCACTCTTTGCTTCTCAAGTATTGGTTTCATCCTTCGTGATAAGACATACCTCATGGACTGGTTGTGAAGACTAAATAAAGTCATAGATTCAAAAGTACTTTGGTCAATTGTAAAGCACTACTTGGGCAATAACATGCCATAAGATAAAACAAATAAAATAAAGTATAGGGAGTGTTTAGAAGCAGGAGAGATCACTTCAGGTGGGCAAAGGGACTGATATGGGCTGAGGTTAAAAAAAAAGTCCCAATCAAGTTCTAGGACGGCCAGGAGCTACAGCACACTGTGGGGGAAGGAGTGGGCAATGAGACTAAAAAGATTAATAGTCAATGTGGAAGACACCAAATATTGGGATAAAACTTGGGTTCATCCATCTGCCAATGGGAGATATATATGTGTATGTGTGTGTGTGTGTGAATGTGTATACATGCAATTGCCAGTAAAAGGTTTCTGAGGTAAAAACATAAGCAGAACAGTTTGTTTCAGGACAATTCAGCTACTCAGTGGATGAAGATGGTTTAAAGTGGGAGTGCGGTGGGGAACAGGGGGTGTTCTTACATGACCTAGAGTGCGAGCAGTGAGACAAGGAAGGAAGTGACCAGGGCTCATGAGAGTTGATGAGTCATATCAACAAGCAGGATGACTGGCTGGAATAAGAGTAAGGGAAAACTCAAAAATGACTTGGATTTTGAACCAAAGACTAGGAGAACAGCAGCCCCATTACTGTTCAGTGGTGTCATAACTGATGTCCAGAGGAGGCAATGGCTGAAGGACAGACAAGGCCTTCCAAGCCATGAAAAGGAACAGAGGCTGTCGAAACCCTAGGTGGAGTCTGACCTTGAGTGACACAGTGCTCTCCTGGGCATAGCTTAGAAAACCAGAGGTTGAGGCTCTCTGGTGCCTGACAGCTAGGTGCCATGTACAGTGGTAATCTGCCAACTACTTTAAAAATCAACATGGTGCTGGCGCTGGTGCTAATCGCTTCAGTCGTGTCTCACTCTGTGCGACTCCATGGACTGTAGCCTGCCAGGCTCTTCTGTCCATGGGATTCTCCAGGCAACGATACTAGAGTGGGTTGCCATTTCCTACTCCAGGGGATCTTCCCAACCTAGGGATCGAACCAGCGGCTCTTATGTCTCCTGCATTGGCAGGCAGGTTCATTAGTGCCACCTGGGAAGCCAACATATGAGTCACAAAATTCTAAGTCATACCAACATACAAATACAAGGACAACACTACAAGAAGTCATTGTATCAAAGCTGTAGTGATTTTAATTCTTTATATAGGAATTTGAACATTTAAAAAGTTAGTATTCAGGAATTCTATCATAACACATCTGAAAACACCATGGAAGAGCTAAAATATTTGAAAGCCATATTTTAGCAAATTTAAGGGCAATTATTTCCTAACCTGCCTGGGCAAAGGAATAAAGTATTGTACTTGGCAACCACAGTGCTGTATGTTCTAGGACCAAACAACTGCTCTAGGCTAACAATATAAATTTGTTTTGAGAGCAATATGAAATGTGGATATATGTAAACATGTTCTACCAGTATTATGGCTTATTTCTCATCCTAGCACTCTCTGTTCCACTTCCTAGCTAGAGATGCAAGGAGTTACAATATATAAATGAGGTGAAGAATCATTTCAGGTCAAAGTACACAGAACATGAACTCTTAAAATGGTAATGGCCAGGGACTTCTCTGGTGGTCCAGTGGTTAAGATTCCATGCTCCCGATGCAGGGTGCCCAGGTTCTATCCCTGACCAGGGAACTAGATTCTACATGCTGCACCTAAGACCCAGTGCAGCCAAACAAACAAATATTTTTTTTTAAAATGGTATTGGCTAGGTCACAAAACAGGAAGAAGGGATATAAGCTAACAAAATCAATGGTAGTGCTTGGACCAAGTTAGAGATGGCCAACGCAGGTTGATAATCTGGACAGAACAGAACTAAAACAGTTTTGAGTTGATTTTTAAGTATTTTTAAAATTTCTACTATTAGAGTAAAAGTAGCAAAAAGTATTATTGTGCAGCTAGAGCCTAAGGACTAGATGTGTAAAATATTTCTTTAGTTAAGGAGAGTTAGTAGTAAAACACTTTCATTTCAAAATCCCTTTTATGGTCTATATGTAATGCACATTCATTTCAGTGACATTAAAATGAAATAATTTTTTAAAAAAATCAAGTAAGTTAACCTAAGTTTGATAAAATCAGACAGTAGTAGTCTGAGTAATACAAACTTTCATGCTAACCACATAATTATGTAGTAATCAGTTTGGATTCTGGTCCTCCCTATGGCCATTCTTACTACAATTAATAAAAGTATTATTCACTCAAAAAAAACAGAATGCCTCAAAAATATGTGTGTGTTTGTGTGCATGTGCAGAAAACACTTGCCAGGGCCAAGAAGATCAAGGTGAATAAGGTAGCACCTGGCAGGAGGGAATCAAACCTTAGATGAGCCAATAGAGAGGTACAGAAATTATTAGAGAGGTATGTAATAAGAGCAGTAATAAAGACTGAACATATTAGAGAAGGTATATAGGTATATGTTTTGGGAAACAAGAAAGGTTTCATGGAAGAGGTAGTGGTATACAAACTGGATCTCAAAGGACAAACTGTATTCTTCTGGCAGAGAAGGGAGAGAAAGACTGCAGCAGGTGCAAAATCAGAGAAACCTAAGAGCAGATTCGGTGTTCTAGGAGGAGGATGTAGCAGCTAGTAAGTCAGCTGTAAAGTGTTTTGTTGGCCTGTTAACGGATGATAAATTGAAACCCGGTGGCAAAGGTTCTTGTTTGGTCAGCAGAGTGGGGGTTCCGTTGGTATGTCTGAACTCTCCAGTAGTCAATCCCCCCATACCCTTCAGTCTGTTGCCCAGCTATTTCTACAACCCTAGCCATGGACACATTCGAGTTTATGCTGTCTTCTATAGGCCTTGGGGGAGCGTTTGATTGTTTTAAGGTGGGTGGGAGAAATGACGATATACACAGACATCTTTCATGTGCATTTTATAAAGATAATGCCATCTAAGGGGAAAAATGTCTCAATACTCAGTTTAAATAGGAAATCAAAACAGAAGTTACAAAAAGTATTAAACATCCTTTATTCAAATTATGGAATAACATAAGGAAGTTTTAAAAATGAGATATATCTAATAGATGAACATAGATCTCTAAGATATACTATATGGAAAAAAGCAAGCTGCAGATTTTTCAGGGAGTTGGGAGGACAGGAGAAGGGTTGGGATAGGAGCAGTAATAGTATTATCTGATAATAAGGTAATACTTTATCAGTAAATGTTCCTTTTTTGTCCTTAGACATATTATTTATATAATTAACTTTTTTTTTTTTAAAGGAAAGAATTAACTTTTGGATCAGGTTTGAAAGGAACTCATAGAGGCAAGAAACTGGAAGCAAGGAGAGTAATTATAAAGTGATGAAAACCCAGGTAAGAGATGTAAAAGGCCTAAACCAAGGTCTAGATCAAGACTGTATGAATGAAAAGCATATTTGAGAAATTAAGAGATAAAAATAACAGGATATGGTAATGACTGTGAGAAGGTAAGGAAAATGTAACTAATTTCCAAGGCTCCTAACTTTTCTTTTCCAGTTTTCCTAACTACATTCTAAATGAAATATGAACTGTTACAAATGATATTAGAATCCCAGCAGGCATAGTGGTAAAGAATCTGCCTGCCAATGTAGGAGGTGCAAGAGACAAGGGTTAGATCCCTGGGTCAAGAAGATCCCCTAGAGTAGGAAATGGCAACCTGCTCCAGTATTCTTGCCTGGAAAATTCCATGGACAGAGGAGCCTGGTAGGCTACAGTTCACGCGGCTGCAAACAGTCAAATGCAACTGAGCACAGAAATAACCTGAATACAAACTCAAGTGTGTGTATATACATATACATATATACATATACATATATATAAATCGTTTTAGGTGCAGAGGAATCATAAAGATGTGGATTTGCATCCCAACTTGCCCATTTCTTAGCTGTGGGAGCAAGTTACTTTAGCCTCTTTGAGACTTACTTCCTTTGTCTATTAATAGGGACAGTAAGTGCCTCACAGAACTGTGGTAGAATTAAATAAAATAATGTGAAATGCCTAGTGGATCTTGGGCTTCTGATAAATATGCATTTCTTAAGCAAATTCATAACTGGTTAGAATATAAACTGGAATGACTTAAAAGGAAAAAAAAACTGTCATATATCAAGAATCTTAAGTATGTGTATACCCATAATAGCATTTCTGGCAATAATCCTAGGAAATCATAGTAAACACAGAACAGGCTTTATTCACAAAAATATTCATCACAGAAATATTAATAAACCATAAAATCTGAAACAATTTCAGTATCCAATGAAAGAGGAACAGTTAAATAAATTAGCCAGTCAACAAAAACTATGAGATTTTCTTTGAGAGCATTTATTGTTTCCCTTTCAGTTATGAAAGCAACACAAGTTATCTGTGGAAAATACAAAAAATGACAAAAAATTAAAATCACCTATAATACAAAATTTTTGGTAATACATGAAAATAACTGACATATTAAGTTAAAAGAAAAACTCAAAACTGAAAATACAGTATGAATTCAACTTAAAAAAAAGATGAGAATATGTACCAAACATAGCAGTTTTTAATAGGCTGTGATTCTACGGGGGCTTTTTTTTTTTACTTATTATTTTTATTAAAATAACTTCTACATTTTGTATACTAGACATGTACTATTTGAGAATCAGAAAAACAAAACACATCTAACAACTCTGATGTAAATCACAAAAACCAAGGGACAATGTACCTTGGATGGGGGTCCCAAATATAAATCCAATCATGTAAAGAAGAAAATCAGTTGTGAGTCAATATCAGTAAAAATATACAAAAGAAAAAACCTTAAAGATCAAGTTAAATACAGGGGGCCACAGAGTAGAAAATCCATAATAAATAAAAAATCAGAAATAAAAGTTAACATAATACTGGCTTCTAAATATTCTACTTAAGGTGAGTAATAGTAAAAATGCACATGTTCCCTGTTCTTGATGAACTTACAATCTAGAAGGTCAGATAAGCTATATATCTTGTTATGTATCTACACCAAGAAAAATTAATAAATATTGCAAAAGTAGTATCTCACCAAGTGATAAAGGAAAAAACACTGGGATTTAGAAAGACTTGATAGAGGTGTTCTTTTCTCTTCACAGAATTTCAATGGACGACAAAATCAAAAGCAAAGGGTAGAGGGGGTATAAAACACAGAAGCCAGAAAGTACTAGGAAAGCAGAGGATCAGCAAGAGTGCATATTGTAAATATCCCTTTGGCAATGCCCAGCTTTCCTTGTCTGATTCTTTGCAGGACAAGGATCCCTCTTATCTGTAATTTGGTCTCCTGAGTAGACCAGGAGGGGGCTTTGTGCAGATCTCTGGATAGGTTTATCTCCCATTGTAAATTAATAACTTTACATGTGGATTTACAAATCAGTCTCAAGAGTCTGGCTAGTGAGAATCAGTTCCCTAGAGCCTGATTACCCCTGAAGACACACAACTCCCCCACCACCGCCCCCTCCCAGAGCTCCTGCCCTTGCAAAACTAAGCGAGGTCACTGTTCAATCAGGAAGGTTTTATCCAACTGCAGAACAAGGGTAAAAGACACTTTAGCGGTAGGAAAAGTGGGATACGGAGGGCTTAAAAACCACCAACCTGTCAAAGGCAGTGGAAAACTGAGAAACAGCAACAGGTGTTGTGTCCCCCAGGCCTTGAGGAAGCAAAGCCTACTGGAACCCACTCCAGCTGTTGCTGAGAAAATCACTAACAGAAAATGCCATGTTAGTTACCCGTGGTTTAGGCGGGTGGAGGGGAAACTAAATCAACAAGAAGGTGGAGAATAGAACTAGGCCAGTGAGTACTAAAGGAGGGAATGAGCCCTTGACAGATGGAGAGTTAGTGAAACAACTCTTAGAAACAAATGTATAATTAACAAGAAAAAAATCTGATTGTACAGTAAAGGGAGAGGATGCTGGACAAAATGACCAGTGTACAGTGTGACCACTGGTGGACATATTGTAGTCTTGAAATAAACAGAATGCAAAGACAGTAAGATAGAAGTATCAAAAATGACATACACACATAAATGAAGACAAACTTTAAAAAGCAACTTACACAAAGCATTTGAGTGCCTAAAAAATTCAATAGTGGCTCCATGTTTCAAAAACAGACCTCCTGCTGTAAGAGGAGAGTTAGGATGAAAAGTGTGTGGCCTCACACTTAACCATTATATATTCTTTTGCACCATCTCATTTTTATTTAAAGTTCTCTAAACCATACACGGATTCACAAAACATATTCTACTGACTTTAATAAATAGCATACTACAATATTATATTTTTACTTAGCTTAGGGATTATAAGCAAAAAAAGAACACTTACGGATAATCATTAAAGGTTGATCTCCTAATTCAATTAGGGCTGAAATTCTATGTGTGAACTTGGGTTGAGAATAAATAATATTAGATTGTACACTGGAAATTATTATATTATCTAGAAACAAACTAGACAGCTATTTTAAAGTCCACCTATCCTGAGACAAAGTGGAGAGGTTGCAGGAAGAGTTTTTTCTTTTTTTTAAAAAAAAAGGAGATATGCTTTCACTCCTCTTCGAAGACTACCAGACGGAAGAAATATGGTATTAGCCTGGACACTCCCACATCTATTACATCAACTCAAATCAAAGAAAAGGAGTACTTTACAGCCCACCTTTCCTTTTAAAGGGTTAAAAAAATTAAGGCAGATATGCTTGTACTCCTGTTGCAAGTTCTGGATAGCTGAGATAGATAAGATAAACATTCAAAACAATTCATGACTACTAAAAGCATAATTTAATTTTATCATATAGAAAGAAAAGGATGAATTAGTTAATAAAATTGATGCTGCCACAAGTGGTTCCTACTCAGTAGGAAAAGTTACATTGTCCATCACACATACCACTTATAAACATATTCCAGATGGACTAAAGATCTAAAGGTAAAAAAATGAAACATTAGAAAGAAAATCTGAAGAATAGTTATACAGGCTCAAGGTGGCAGAGGTGAGGCTGGGTGTCTTCTTCCCAAGCAGTTAAACCCAGAAGCCGTTAAGAAAGGTCTAATAGACCTGACGATATAAACATTTTATTTTTCTATGTGGCAAAGCAACCCTTAAACAAAGTTAAAAGACAAATGAGAGAAATGATACTCTTGACAGGTAAAGGGGTTAATGTGCCAAATACAGAACTTGAACAGAATAAAAAAACTTCCATTTTTTCAAACAGGCAAAAACTTGGCATAAATAACTCATAAAAGAAATGTAAGAGACTAATAAACACAGAAAAAGATCAGTGGTCATGAAAATGCTAGATACTATTTTTCACTCATCAGATTGCAAAAAATGACAAAGACTGATGACACCAGAGATGGCAAGGATGAAAAGAAACAAGCACTGCCTGCATGTGGGTGAGAGTATGAAATGCTACAATCTCATAGGAAAATAAACTGGGATTACCTAATAAAATAAAAATATATACATGTACTCCTTAACCCAACAATTTCACTCCTGGATGGCTAAACTAGAAATAAAGCCATGATTACATAAAGACATATGTACAAGGATACTAACTGCACTGTAAGTGCCAAAAAATTTAAAATACCTTGAATGCCCATCATAAAGGGAAATGATTGAATAAATCATTGTACATCCATTCTATAATGTAGTTATCTAAAATGATGAGTAAGGTCATGGGTACTGATACTCATGGTCTAATGTTAAATGGAAAGAAAAAAAAAAAAAGACACAGGCTACAAATATTGCACAGTATGATAGCATTTGCTTAAAAAACAAAATGAAAAAAAACCCCACTATTTGTATAGAGAGAAATGTTTTTATATTTTTGTACCAGTATTAAGAAGACACACAAGGCTTCTTCAACATGTGGAAGCTGCTAAAGGATGCAGATTGTTGACCTTCTTGTGTATACTCTTGGCATTTTGACATTCTGCAAAATGCAAGTTTTGCTTTTATTATCCCCCAAAGAAAAATCTATGTTTTTGTGTGTGTTACCATGCCTACATATGTGAAGGTCCCAAGGTCTCTGTCACATGGACCAACAACGATCCAGAACACAAAGAGAACACAGTGTTAGAAAGGCATAAAAATCCATGATACTAATTTTGCAACTAGACTTTTTTTCAAATATAACAAGCCTATTTTGAAATACAAATAAAGTTACTATTACATGGAAGAGGGGAAGGAAAAAAAGATATTTAATTACTTAATTCAAAATCTCAGTACTTATTTCTCAGCATAGCTTTGGTGAGGAAAATGCCCAGCTATCAAATTCTTTTCAATAAAACTCTTGATCAAGATCCTGATTTATGGCTTTAGTAATGTTTTTTAAAAAAAAAAAGGGGGGGGGGTTCATTAATGAATCAGGACTACATTTTGAAAGATTTCTGGATCAAAATTGTTTAGAAAGAGGATATTAATGGAGCCTAAAATTGTAAAGTGTTTGCAATCACTTCAAAAACTCATTCATTCAACCCTCAATTACTCATCCTTAAGAGGGGGCGCCCTGCCATGCATTACTCAAAACCAGGCATGCCTGAAAACATCTTAAACATAACTGAATGAAAATCTGTCCAATCACAGGCCAGCTGCTTGCAAACTCCACCCTTGAGTACAGGAAGAACACTTTTGATTGGAAGACAGTTGTGTTTACTACGGTTGTGTGGTGCAAAATTGGAAAGGCACACATGCCAAGGGTCCAAAGGAAATCTCTTTAATGAAAAAGGAAAACAAACGGACAGTTCTGATTCTATATTAGTTGTTGTCATTAACTGAACCTCATCATCACAGCAGCAATTCTTGAGCAATTCTCCAAGCTAGTAAAATATTTTAAAGGCTGAGTTTTGTTGTCGCTTTTTTCTCATCTATGTTCCTTGATTATACATAAGAGACAAGCATAAGCCTATTCTTAAAACCCCAAACTGCCTTTGCTTCTAAATGCATACAGCTCCATCCAAGACCTCAACACAGTTGTAACACTTTGTTTTGAATCACTGAAACTTTTAACTTGATTTGAGAAACCAGTTCCATGGGCCCAGTGGCACAATTCTTCAGTCTTTAGCTTAGTAGGTGTCCAGCATCTCAGTGAGCTTCAAAAACCACTGCTCTTTGGGAGCTCAGCAAACAACAAAGTGAACGGGTAGCCATTTCAGGTGCAGAGCTCATTAGCAATTCATCTGATGGAGGAAACAACTAGAACAGAAAACTTCGACTGAAACGCTAGGACAGACTAAGTTTTTAGGTCAAAATATGCATTTAATGGTGGATCTTAACCTAAGTTTCGCGTTCAAGGTGGTAAATTACTGGATCTAAGAGGGACACTCCCCCCCCCCACCCCCCGTCTTAACCTAAAAAGCAATCTTCTAAAGAAATCGCAAAGGAATTTAACTCCAAATCTCCTTGCTTAATCATCCTCTTCACCTCATTATATTCCTGATACCTCTTTAAAAATTCGCCCCACTAAAGCCTCATAAATGTCCAAGCAGCCTTTTTCTTAAAGCCAAAGCCAGCACAAGCAAAACAACCCAGAAGACTAATATATGGGGCGGGACGGGGAGTCCAAAACCACTGATCGATAGGTAGAAAAATGAGTATCAAAACCCTGCAATGTTAACATCAAATCTTACAAAATGAATTCCCGTTTACAGCGAAAAAAATAATCTGCAAAAGCAAGTTCATCAAGAAAATTTTCCTTCTGCCTGCGGATCTACCACAATCTAAAAGAATCCCCCTATTTTTCACAGCCTTATCTCAACACAGAACCTAGGGCCGCTATCAGAATGAGGAACTAAAGAGGCTTGCCAAAGTTCAAAGACAACATTTCGTCGCTACATTAACAAAAATAACACATCACGGACACGAATGCTAGTTAAGTTCTACTACTGAACAACTTTATCCACAAAATACACCAAGACAAGTATTCAAAAGTGGCCAAGCCCCAACATAAAGTTGCAAAACAAAACCTCTCCCAAGGTTTGGGGGAGTTGCCCAGCTCGGAGATAAAAAGCACCACCCAACAGCCCCATTTGTCTGCTAAGACAGATCTCAAACTTATCAAAAGCAGCCACTACGGCAGCTCCTGTCACCCAGAAGCGCAAAGAGAGAGGAGCCTGAAGAGAGCTGGCCTTTCTGGAGACAGCCTGGCCGAGTCTGGCTCAGACAAGGAGGAAGTAACTGCCAGATAAAAAAGCCCTGAGCAGCTCCAACTGCAGCCTCTCGATCTCCCACAAGTGCCCACATTCCCGCCCCATTCGGGGCTCGGGGAAGAAGGGAACAGGGCGCAGGTCTCCCACGAGAGGCTGGAGACTACAGGTCCGCTTCTTCCAGGAGGCAGCGGCACACGGGCAGAACTCTAAGGGGCCCCGGAACCCAGGGTGCTAGAGCCTGCTCCGTAGGAGTGTTGGGGGGGACGCTGAGAAAGGGGTCGCTCAGGAGGCGGGGCCTGCCGGGTGGAGGCAGCATTTCCTAGCGCCCTGGCTGCCCCCCGAGGTAAACCGGGGCGCGCACCCCGACGCGGAAGCCATGCTGGTCAGAGCTCGGGGTGCTGAGGAGCCGGCGGGGGGCGCTGAGGAGATCTGGGGGCGCGGAACTGGGTCACCTCCACCCCACCGCCCCCTCACAAAGGCCCCCGGGGAGGCCGCCCGCAGGCCGTGCAACCCCGGCCTCGAGTGCCCGCCTCGGCCGCCACTCACCGCTAGGTCCTGGGGCACCGCCCCGCTCATGGCCCGCACCGTGCCGGCCCGCCAGGCCCGAGTGCGCAGCGCAGGCCCCGGATCTCCGCCCGCCGCCGCCGCCGCCGCCGCCGCCGCGGGGACCGAGGCCGAGGACGAGCCCGCGGTGTCCGCGAACAGAAGGAGCAGCCGCTTGCCCACCGGGGAGGCCGCCGCGTCCGCCATCGCCAGGGCCGGCCGGACCCGTGCTCCCGCCCGCCGCCTCCCACCACCTCCGCCGCCGATCTCCCGATCCGCCCGCAAGGCCTCCCTCCGCACCACCCGCGGCCGCGGCTCCCCCCCACCCCCCCCAACAGCCACCACCAACCACCGGCGCCTCGCAGCGCCCCCCGTGGCCGGGAGCGGAGCCGCAACCCGGGCCCCGCACAGCGCCCCCCGCGCTTCGGAGCGGGGCGGCAGCTCCGGGCCCCTCGCAGCGCTCCGCCCCAACCTCCCCGGGGCCTGCAGTGCCCCCTGCGGCAGGGAGGGGAATTGCAGTTTCGGCCGGGGTGGGGAAGTGGGCGGGTCCTTCAGTCTCCCTTGGCACCATCCTGGTGCCATATTTCCCTTAGGGGGCCCCTTCATCTGAGAAGGTTTTAGCTTACCCTCCTCGGATACCAAAGACTTTAACTGGGGTGGGTGGCTGAGGGGCAAGTTACCTAGAGAATTGATATTCTGAGATAAGAAGTTAGTGCCCCGGTACCTGATTGATTTCCAAGCCTGAAAATAGGCACTACCCTCCCATCCTTATCTTTTAGGAAACTTCCCATTGGCCCACGGGACATAGTATCTTTCTTCTCACTGGTCCATAACATGGTACCATTTCATTATTTGAAATTATGGTATCATTTCATTACCAATACTTCATAGGTCCCTTTCCAACTGACCAACGTTTTATACCCATTGTATGTGATAATGCCACTCAATATATTGGCTGAAGGCCAACATGCTTCCAACATCTCGATAGTCTGACATATCCCAGTGGAGCTTCTTCCTGCTTCCAAATCAGCCAATGTTATTAAGTCCAGGTGTTTCTCAATTCAACTTTTAAGGGAACTGGAAAGAGACCAAAGTATATCTTACCATGGAAATAAGTGGAGCTGAGGACAAAGAAAACCCCACCACTCCTATCTGAATTCATAGGCATGGAAGGCTGATATTGTATAGAAGGGGAGATATTTTTTGCCTAGATTTTTGTTTACACTGGGCAATGAGAAATCTCAATCACAAACATTGGTTATGTTAGAGACTAGCACAAGCTCCATAATCTTATGGATGCAGAGTATACATGGAAGTAGATACAAACCAGGAAAAGATATGGTATTAATCCATGATTACTACCCTAAAAGTACCCATTTCTTTCACTGATCTGACCCACAATTAAGAGCAGTAGCATTCTTTCCAGACTTATGTGCCTACCCAGAAATCTGTTCAAAATCTTCTTTACCCTTGACCTACTTGCCTTGTAGCAAAGGTTGGGGGCCAGAGGGAAGCACCAGTTATTGGCTTCAGTCAAAATACAACATCCAGTGAAGCCATTCTAGAACTAACCCTATGGAGCACCAAGGAAACATTTCTTTGGATTTTTTCTTCTCCCTATTCCTTATAATGTCCATTTCCCATAGCCAACCTGAGGCCTGATTCAATTTTTCTTGATTTTTCTGGGCCAAGACACCTCTTAAAGCACACACACAAATTGTAGTTGGTAGAAGAGAAAGAGGGATGAATCCATACATGACCTAGCTGCCTTGCAGATTTTCCATTAAAATTCACTGTTGGGATTTTCTCCCACGTGGAGCTCTTATTACTGTCCCACTGTCCAAAGCTGGCTTCTCACAGCACCAGACACAAGTGGTGTCTTTGTGCCTAAGCTCAGGAATGGGAAAGCAAAGATTAAAAAAAAAATTAATTCAACAAATATGGCAACATTTTTCATAAGCCAGTAAGTTTTCAAAGTGTTGGGGCTACAACACTGAATAAAACAAAACCCTCATCAAGTTTATATTCTTTCCTATGCTTCAGCAATGGAAAATGAAATCACACTAGCCTTCAGAGAAAATAAACAGTAGAAAAACCCAACAAAAAAACTGAACAGAAAGGAAAAAAAAAGCAGAGGGAGGTAAGTTTAGATGTTCAGGCCTTAACCCTGCTCAAACAGTAGGTGAAACGTAACAGCAGTTTTATACAAAGAACGAAGCTGTAATTCTGAGATTCTTTAACCACACGCTATAGCCCTACCCCCTCAAAGCCCTTCTTACTTCGTTTCCAGGATAGGTGACAACTCCCACTCTTTTCAGGGTGTATTTTCATCCCCTCAAAGTTCCTCCTCCAGGTAGTCAAGCCAATCCTGTCTTCCTGCACACTTCATTGGTATTCAGTGATGAGTGCCACCAATTTGAAGCAGGAAACTGGGTCGGAGGCTAAGCAACTTGACTCTTCTTGCCACCTGGCAAGTCAGTGCCACAACTGGTAAAGAAAGGCTATGCCTTAGGGACAAGAGGCTCCTGCCTGGCTCTCTAAGCAACTACACTTCACCCACACACATTGGAAGAATGCTAACAGAGGGAGAAGAAAGGAAGGGTGGAATAGAAAGGTTTAAAGAGAGAGAGTGAGCCACACTGCTTCTTTCAGCAAATGAACATTCCAAATTGAAGCATTAGGGAAAACACCACCTTCTAGAGCAAAAAAGCAGCTCTGCTGCTAGGGTAGTTTTCCAAAATCAGTATTTTCAGGATGGAGAAATTGCTGAGGTCTTTGGACTTTGAATTTTGACAACTTTATCTCCAGCTCTCCACAACATAATGTGTGAAAACTCTGAAAAGACACTCCTGGACAAGGTCCCTATCATGCCTTCTCCATACTTCCCAAAGCCTACAAACCATTCTAGACAAGTTTCTAATTGCACCATCTAGCATTTCTCAGGGAGGAAGAATGGATTAATACTTGACTTCACCCTGCTGGAAGTGAGAGTGACAGGAGGTAAGAAGAGATGGGTATAAGTACCAAGGAAACAGGAGACCAAATCAGACTGCCAGAAATAACTGAGGTCTTAGGAGAAGCTGGGTCACAGGATATAACTACTGTGGCTGCAAAGGGCCCAGGGACCAAATACTGTCCTTGAGGGGCAAAAGTTCAGCCATGTCATAGAAGCAGCAGCTGGAAGAGTTGGGTGGCCTTCTCCCCACTTCCTCCTTGCCTTTCTTTGTGAAGAAAGGAAGACGACACTATAGTACACAAGGTTGCTTGGGAAAATGGATTATTCTAATAAAACTTTATTTTTTCAAACACAGCCACAGAGGCAGGACCTCATGTTTAACACACACAGACTTATGGATTTTTTTTTAATATAAAACAAAGTTTACGAAAAAGTTTTTTCCACTTTTTATATTTGTAATCCCATTAGCACAGGGACTTTGGCAGCAGGTGGGAGTGAAGGGCAGCTGGAGCTGCCAGTGGGCAGTCACCGGGCACAGGAGGAGAGCACCAGCCTGGGAGTGGCTTCACTCACACACGCAGGAATACTCACCTACTGATCAGCCACACCACACACACAACACAGATGCAGATGTCTACCCAGGGTCAACCACTGCAGAGGTGTGTTCCACTCTGGGTAAGCCCAATATGTGAAAATCCAAATTGTCAAAACAGCTAAAGTAGAGGGAGGTTGCTTGCTTTACAAAAGAAGCAATCACAGGCTGCTTTTAAATGGTCAGCAGTCCAAATGCTTTGAAAAATAGCATTTGGTTTATACAGAACTGTTGGAACAGATCTACCGTGTAAAGCAAAATAAACCACTTCTCGAAAAGGCTTGTCCAAGGACCACAGGTACTTAGATTAGGAAGCAAAACAATAGCTCCAGCTAGTTTAACTTTCCAGATCTTAAAGTAATGGAATTCAAATATGGCATCTATAGACGTTCTCCCTTAGGGATGGTGCCCTAGGGCTTTGAGGAAGCCAGGTTGGAGGCAGAAATTATTGCCCTCACTTCTTCAGCTTTGGGCCTGCAGAGAACCCCCTGACATTACCAGTGGCCTATTGTAAGCTGGCACAATCTGCAGCAGAGAGCCCAGGGATGAGGATGCCCCAGGAGGAAAAGAAGCTGGTACCAGGGAAATTATGGCCTAAAGAGGGAGAACAGCCAAGGGAGGGATAAGACCAAGGAGGGGCAACTCCTGGGCTCACAGTTTCCTTGGATTCTCTAGAGAACCTCTCTCAGGCCCCTACAGACCTGGTAGCTCACTGGTACTCGTGCTAACTAGCAGGTGAAGGGAAGGAGTCCTGCAGGGGTAGAACCTCTAAAGGCAGGAGGCTGAAGAAGACATAGCCATCTCCTCGGGAGTGGAGGCAAGGATGCTAGGGCCTCACTGATGCGCCTATCCAACATGTGGGAGACCCAGAAAACCATAGGTTCAATTCCATAAGGAAGAAAACACATAGGTCCCCTTCCCTAACATGAGCAATTGGTTCCTACAAAACCCTGGGAAAATGTCCTTCTTCCAATAAACAGGAAGGGCAGGTCCAATTTGGTCCTGCAGGGTCTAAGCAAAGCTGGACAAAGCCTCAAAAGCCATTATGGCGGCAGCTTCAGTATGTATCTCCCCTGGAGCCAGCTCTATAGAGCTTCTGAAATCCTTAAACCCATCAGTGTGGCCACTGAGACCTGTTGCCCGGGCCCAAGTTGTGGGTGTGAAACAATAAAAGAAATTCAATCCAGCAACAACAAACTCCCAGCTGCTTCTCACAGTCTGCTTTACACATCTTCAGCCAATCCCTCAGTGAGCCTCAACCTCTCGGAGGTCTCTAAGGACCAATTAGAGGCAAATAAACATTTCCTGGCAGGAATGGAAGACAAGCAAACTAGTAAATGCTGACATCCCCTTCCTCTTTCTCAACCAACTCAGAAAAAATGGCTAGGCCCGGATCTTATAACGAGTTTCTCTACAGTCTGCTTCCAAAGGGCAGTGCTGGGGTGCACTCACCTATGCCTGCTGGGGACTGAACACTACTTCTGCTGCAGGTCAGCCTCCATACAGGGGCTTCCTTCCTTCTTCTTGACCCTCAAAGGGTCAAGTAAGTAGGAGGGAAAAGAGGTCCCATCAGTAGGGAGGGAAAGAAAGAGATGGAGCCCTTCAGCCCTGCCTTAATTGCCCACATGTGCTTGCATCTACTTAGTGAAGGAGACAGGCAAGTTGTATCCAGCCTTGGCAATCTGATGAGAAAAAAAAAGCCAGCTCAGAATCAATATGCAGCACTCTCTCCAGCCAATACTAGATCTATCTGGAGGAGGTGTGGGCCTGAGGAAAAGACCATTAGTTGAGGACCCCCAAATAGAATCCTTTGCAGAGCCACTGTTGCTAACAGATTACAAGCTTGCTTCCAGAGCTCCTTAGAGCCCCGACTCCTAGAACAAGCCTGCTGTCCCGTGAAAACCCAAGATCCTGGGAGTACTGTGGTGCTCTGCTGTTAGGGAGCAACTGCCTTCCTTCCCTAAGGCTACCCAAACACACCTTTCCTCGAGCACTCTCATGCACTCACACACTCTCACACAATTTCTCCAAGGAGGCTGAATGAACCCCCCACCCTGGCCAAATTCTAAGACACAAGTGCCCTTTGAAGCAAAGGGGCTAGTGAAATTCCCCGAGCTGGGGTCAGCAGACCCCTTCCGTCCCTGCCCATTGCTTTCTCGGTGGCAGGGATACTCACACTCAGGGCCGCCATGGGAAGGGTCTGCTCTGGGGCTGTCCCTCCCGCCACCAGCTCCGTTTATCTTGTCCCGGCCAGTCTCTCGGCATGGTCGAGCTTCCTGGAGCAAGAAGATTTCCGGCTGCCCTGAGTCGGAGCCCTCCATTCACCCCCATTCCCAGGCTGGGCCCCCGGCCTTGGGACCTCGACACTTGTTAGTAGCCGTAAGAGAGTCAGTCTGTGTAGCCCCAGGAAGTAGCCTCTCAGTTTTAGTTCTCCTCAATCAGATTCAAGTCCAGGTCCCCAAAGTCCTGCTGGCACAGTGTCCGCTTGCTCAGCGCCTGCCGCCCCCACCGCACGGCCCCCTCCTCTTCCTCTTCGCTTTCACTCAGCACCTGGGAGGAACCCCCAATGGGGCTGCAGGACGCAGAGAGGGGTGGGGGGCTGCAGGCCATGAACCATGGTGGAGAGATACTGCTGCCTTCCCGGGCTGTTTCTTGGAGACAGAGACCTCCTGAGTATGGTTTCTGTCAAACAAACAAACAAACAAAATTAAGGCAAAGAAAGATATTAACTTCCCAGAGAACCTTGCCCAAGCTGTATTTCAAAGTATCCCTCTTGGTTACCCTTGAAGGCAGGAGTCCTATGCATTAGGGTGAGGTCATGAACTCCCAGATAAAATTTTGAAAATTTAGTGTACATGCGTATTTTTTTGAGGAAAAGAGCCCATAGTTTCTATCAGATTCAAGATTAGAAGCCTGTTTATAAACTTCATGTGTGTAGGAATACTGATTGATGGCTTGTTTCACTCCTATATTGCCAGTGCCTAGTCGGAGTCTGTTACATAGTAGGTATTCAATAACGTTTGTTGACTGCTTGAATGAATGACTATGAATAAGTAAGTTCTCAAAGTGGTTTATGACCCAGTGGTCTAGAAGGAAGAATATGAAAAGAGTGGACAAGTGCCTACAACAACTGTACTCACTACTGGGAAGACAAAAAACATTTGTTGAGCGAATGAATGATGCAGCAGTCTATTTTACTTAAGCCCTCACAGGCCCACGTGAAGCAGTGAAGGGCAAGGGACAAAACCAGCCATGCATGAGAAGGTGCAAGGCACTAATGATTGGGTTTTTCTGAGCCATGCCTAAGGAGGGAAGATGCCTCCGGTAGGACAATCTGGGATCTCTGTTGGAAGGTTTAACATGGGTCCACTAAGTTTCTCTGGAACCCCCAGAACAGGAATTTCACAGGACACAGGACTTTCAATGCTAAAACCAGGATAATCCTGGGCAAATTGAGATGGTAGACCACCCTTAGCAAAGGCTCAGGCAGACAGGAGCGCCAGGGGAGGCCACGTCAGGAGGGCCTGGAGCTAGAGGACACCTCACAAGTGAAAATGGAACAGTCTTCACTACTCCCATCCTAGCTTCCCTGGTCTTGCCAGTCCCACCTGATTCATCTTGTCGAAGTCCAAGGAAGGCCGCAGCCGCCGAGGGTCCTCCTCGTGGCGCCGCTTGACCCCAGCTTTGCGGGCATCAAGATCACAAGGCTGTGAGCGGCTTCGGGGAAGATTGCGCAGGCCTCGAGGTCGCCAGGGCAGCTCTGGGGAGGATGCAGGGGAGCTCCGGGCAGAGGGCAAGAAGCGGCTTGCCTGTGGGCCCAGGCTGGGTGACAGGGAGAAGCGGCGTTGGGGTGGGCAAGGTGACAGGGACTCAGCATCACTCTCCCAGGAGCCACTTTGCGGGGAGGCAGCAGAGGGATGAGAGGAATCTTGGGCTAGGGCCAGGCTGAAGAAAGGGGGGCTGTAGGGTCTGTGGGCCGGGGCACATTGAGAAGAGGCACTGGGAGCTTGGAGGAACCTGAGGCTGGAGACCCGCTTCGGGGGGCTCTGGTGAGGCACCTGCGGCCCACCCCCTCCACCACTGCCCCGGTGCTTGATGGGAGTCCACAGCTTGGAGGGGGCGGGCCGCCACACTGGCTGCCAGCGAGACAGGTCCACGGGCACTGAGAGTGAGCGGCAGTGCCTCTTGGATGGAGGGGCAGGGGGCACAGGAAGCTTTTCTGGGTCTGGGGGCTCAGGGCTTAGGACTTGGGAGAGGGACTGCTCCTGTGGGGAACTTCCCGGGCTGGGTGGTCTGAGGTGCAGGCTCAAGCCTGAGGGGTGGTAGCTGAGGTTGAGGCTATCCTGGAACTCGGCACAGGAACAGTGGGGCAGGCCCCTCCAGGAAGCACCTTCTGGAAGGCATTCATAATAAATATAGAATTAATGATAGCTAATATATTTTCAAGAGCTTACTATGTGCTAGAAAACATAGTGAGCACTTTATGTGAGGTTTCCCCTAAACTTCATGAGTTAGGTACTATCACTACCCCCATTTCACAGATGAGAGAAGTTCTGTAACTTGCCAACAGTTATGCAGGAATCAAATGACCAAAGCAGGGTTCAGAACCAGATCTGTCTGATGCTAAAGCTAGGTCTTTTACCCAGTAGACTATAGTGCCTCCGTTACGAGGAACCACCTGAAACTAAAAATATAGAATCATAAACTGCCTGCGAATCCCTCTCAAAGGTAGAATGAGTCAAGAGAAGTGAAGGTGTGTGTGCCATGCTCATCTTTCACTCCACTCCACCGAGCTCTACTTTGCTCCCCCAACCCCCCAACCCTGAGTTGCAGAAAGCTGGCCTGCACTGTCTGTCCTTAGCCTTTACCTTTCCTATGTGTCAAAGCACCAAGACAGGGTGATCAAGCAGGTAAGAGATCATTTGTATTCCCAGTGAAGGCAAGGGTGGGGAGGGTACACTGGGAAAGGCCTTTGATGGTGCTTGTGTTCCTCTGGGTCTGGCCACCCACAAGGAAACACTCAACATACTTACATGGAAAGATCTTCTAGTCTTATTATGATTAGTTTAAAAAGAAAGTTCCAAATATACAGAATGCAACCTTTTGTGTTAAAAAAGTGGGAATAAAAAAAATTTACATTTATATTTGCTTCTATTTGTAAAAAAGCAAAAACAAAAACTCTGGCTGAATAGACAAGAAACTAATAACAGGAGTTACTTTTAGGGAGGTGATAGAAGCTGGGGAGATAGAAAAGGAAGGGGGACTTTTTTCAGTTTAACACTTTTCCTATTTTAAAAAATTTGAAACATGACTGTATCGCCGACTCAAAAAATTACATTATAAAAGTTCCCACAAGGCTAGAATAAGAGCAAGGTAAACAGAAAACTCCCATACTGGTGCAATAAAATGGAGACAAGCACCAATCTCAGCAGCTGACCCTGGTAAGAAAATTGTGAAGGCAGGCTAGCTAGACCTGGTTACGGAAAACCAATAAAAGAAACATGTGGATGGAGGCATGGGCATACACACAAATATACACACAATGTCTTACCAGACACAAGCTGGAAAGGGTTCCCACAGTTGGAGATGTCTGCATGATCAGGCAAAGGCTAAGAGACAGAGAATATCCATCATGATTCAAGATCAGGACAGAGTTCCAGGAAGCCCTTTCAGCTCACCCCTGCAATTCATGGGCTATAGGGATATTAGGGACACCTAAGTGTTCTCTTCTTGTCCTCCCAGTTAGTGAGTAAAATAATTCCCATCTTCCAGTATCTCAAACCCTTCTCCACCCAAATGTTAGTGTCCCTTCTCTTAACAGTAAAAAATCCCTGCCCCCCTCCTTTTGGGCTGGGTTTTGAGTCTTTAGTGGGCACATCCAGTACAAGTACCATGATTCATACAGCACAGGACAAGGGTGAAGTAGTAACAACAAATAGCCTCAGAAAAAAGGGCAAGGGGCTCTTAAAGAAGTGGGAAGACTGTCTTTTACCAGACTGATGCTGAAGCGTGTGCATTTCAGCTCATCCAGAGTCTGCTTCTGTAGCTGCTCAGTGATCAGGGTTATCATGATTCTCCCCGGGATTTGACTTGCACACTTTGGAGCGAATGATGGATGTCTTCCCTGTTGTTCTTCCAGACCTCACTCGTGAGCCGTCTTCTGCCACTGCAGCACCATTCTAGCACCATCAGGACTTCCCTCTCCAGTCATGCCTGCTGAGTCTGCCAATTACAGATGGATCAGCCCCAAGTGATATTAGAGATGTACCTAGTCCAGAGATGGAAAATGCATGGCACACATACCCCAGCATCCCTATGTCAGGCCTCTGGCAGACATCATCAACTGATCACAGCTCTTTCCGGCTAAGCCTAAACATAGCCTCAGAAACATTCTCAACTTGGCACTCCGGATAACCAGTATAATAAAATGGAGTTGGCAAGCAAGTTGAAACCTATTTGCCACTCCTAACCTGGTTCGTGCTCTGCTCTGCCTACCCAAAATACCAGCACCACTTAGAAAACAGCTCAAATGAGAGAAATGCCCACATTGTTATTTCCATCCTGATTAGTTCAATATTTTATCTTCCAGTCAAAAGCAAGGAGAGGTAGCCTTTTCCTAAACTACAGAAATAGTAACAGTGCAGTGGCTGTAGGAATGACTTTCTACTTCAAACCAGAGTAAACAAGGTATTATATTCTCCTTTATCCCGAACAGCTGATATTATATTATTGTTCTCCAACAGATACTGTACGTACTCTCTTATAAGAAGATAAGGAAATGCTACCAGGGTAATTCCATTCACATTTCAACTCTATAGATGTTAAAAACAACAACTCTAACTTCATTCAACAAAGTTTTTAGCCTGATTTGACTCAAAGACCATGAATACAATTAATCAAGACTCTTTCTCATGGTCAATTACAGTAGAAGCAAACTAATTCTATCAGAGAACAGGCTTCAAGCCCACACAATTGCCTGAGGGACCTCGATCAAGGGAGGAGGAGGGGAAGTTAATCTAACATTTCCATACTGTTCTGCCTATTCCCAGAAATGACCAGCAGGCAGACAGCAATCAGATAGTATAAGGAGCATTTGCTAGCAGAGAGAACAAACTATCAAGAAATCAAATCTGATTTGCTGTGATGGTCTTGGCAAATCATCAAACTTTTCTTTCCCTCAGTTTACCCATATGAAAAATGGGCAGAATAATCTTAATCTGTCACAGGGATAATATAATGCAAAATATCAAAACGTAAGTATACCACTTGGCCTGTACAAATCAGAAGTCCACACAGACTGCCGTTTCTCACCCTTCCTATTTGTTGCTCTACAAAGCCTCAGGGTGCTACAAGTGATAATATTAAGATGAAGAAGGCAATTGGGTAGATTTATTTGGCTGGGTATCAACCTCCCTCACTCACATGCCAAGAAAAGCCCAAAAGGCTTGACCTTGAGGGCAGATAACTTTCAACTCTGGCCAAAAAAAAAAGGGTGGGGGGGGATCCCTTCTACTCGATTTCCACCTCAGAGGGAGGCAGACCACAAAGAAAAGCAAAGAAACACACTTCGATGTACTTGGAGTTTAGGCAAAAAGGAGGCAGGAGAAGTCAACCACCACTGTAGTTAAATAACATTTTCATGCATAATTATTATTACTACCCTGAAGTTCCAGTTTCCTGAGCGCTCCCTTCAGCTGCTTCCCCCATTCTTGTAGGAGAAACTAAAGCTTGTATCACTTCTTCTCTTGGTTTCTTAACTCTGCCCTCAAAGACCAACCAGAGAGGAAACCTAAGGCAGGCTTTTACCCCCAGAGACCCCAGGCCTCAGGCTGACCAGCCATGAGGAGCAGGGAATGCAGCAAACTCTTTCAAGGTTTTCATGAGGCATTTGGCCAAATAGCAAACTTCCAGCCCTCTCTGGGATCAAGAGAGTGATTTTGTGTTTTTCTGCATTTTAATTGTTGGGATGTGACCACACACAGCGGTAATTAGAACAATGCAACTACCACCACGCAACTGATACTTTCAGTCTGAGTTTCCTAAAACAGGCCAGGCTGAGAGGGGGAACAGAACGGAAGCCATAAGGAATCAAACCAGGACACAAAAGAAGGCAAACCAGCTCCGCGAGGGGCCTCCTCTTTCTCAGGCAGGCAGAGAAAAAAGTGTAAGAAGCCCTCTCTTGCCGCCTTCCTTCCCCTTCCATTTTGTGTATCTGAGGGGCACAGACAGCCCTGAACGTTCACTAAACAAGTTAAAACTTCTCAGCTTAACAACTGGCATGGGGCTAAGCCCAACACAGAGCAGCAGGCCGCTAGGCCCTCCCTCAAACCCCACCAGGCCCAACTCTCAATTCAAGCTTTCTCTGCACCATCACCTCTCCCTCCAATAAAGGTTGGACCCCCACCCCACTGGGTGGCAGTAACCCCTGACATAAGGGTTTCAGGGATGCTGAGGTTGTGCTAAAACCTGGATAACCTAGGATCAAGTCAGGCCAAGGAAGAAGACAGTCAAAAACCCCTGGAGACCTTCCCCCTAGGTCCCAGTCCCACAGCTCTGGGGGAGACTGAAGAAAAACATGAGGCAGGGAGGCACACGAACAGGTATGTGGGGACCTGACTGCTTTTTCTCCATATGGCACCGGTGGGCATAGGGGTGACAAGTGGGAGCACCCCTCCCCCCACCCCAATGAAGAAGCAAAAGGCTAGGCCCCCCTCTCCAATCCTCAACCTCTCCATCGGTTGCTCTGCCTGTCCCCGCGGGGTGGGGCATGGGGCATCCGCTAGCCCCTTGGGGTGGGGGGGAGGGTGCCGGGGCACGCTCAGGGGGGCTGTCGCTCGCCTGTTCCCAATCAGCTCCCATCATCTGGACGCGGGGAAGCGAACTCAGGACACAGGGGACGGGAGGGTCTGGGACTTAACACTCCGCCACCCCCTCCCCCACCGGGTCCCGTGCTCTCCCCGCGGAGGCGGCCAGCGAGGCCGTGCCTCGCGGGCGGACGGGCAGGGGGAGGGGAAAGAGGGAAGGAGGGAGGGACGGTCTAGGCGCCCGCCCCGAGGCCCCAGCGCCACCTGCCCTCCGCCACCTACCGCGGCTCCTCCAGTTCCCAGGGCCGCGGCCGGAGCAGCTCTGAGCGCTCGGTTCGCCCCACGGTGCCCTTAAAAGGCTCCGGCGTGAACCAACGGGCCCCTGAGGAGAGTGGAGAGATTGCTTGGGTTAGGAGAACCCCCCTGAACCGTCCGCGGAGGCTCGAGCCCCGCGTCGTTTTTCTCGCAAAGTCTTTCTTGGCTGACGCCGTCGGAAAGAGGCCGGGCTCTTTGATTTAGCGATGAGGGTGGTTTCCTCCTTAGGAAGTCACCCCCTGCAAAATATTGCCGAAGGTGGACTGGGCCAGTCGAACGCAAATATCGAAACCCGCGGGGGAGGCCGTGTTGGTCGAAGGTAAACAAAGCCATTGCCCCCGCCCTCTGCTACTATATCAGCCCACGGACAGCCCCCAACTCGATTCCGGCAGCGTAACGGAATTAGCCAGGGTTCCTCTCACCTGTTCTCCTGCCCCCACTCTCTACGGCCTCGGCTCTGAAGGAATCCCCCTTCCCCCAGCAGAGGACCCGTCCGCGTCGTGAAGGCTTCTGGGAGGCGTAGTCCAAGCGGCGATTAGGGCCTGCTCTGAGTCCCAGGAGCCCCTCTTCCAGCGGCCGGATCGGCTCGAACCTTATAAACCCAGGACCGGTAACGGTTGCGGGCCGTTCCCACTTGGTTGTGTAGTTAGCTGTCACTCAAAATACTGTAATTCCGACGAGGGCCCAGGGCTGTTCACTCCTTCTCCTCCCTCTATGCCCCCACCCCCAGCAGGATGAGGTAATGGGATTGTGATTATGACATCATAGGCGGTTCAGTTGCTTGCGTGGGGGAGGGGGGAGAGGGGAAAGTACGGTAGTTGCAGCTGGACCCCTTTAAACCTTTCTGGGAGGGAGGAAACAGGTCGCTGGGGGAAAAGATATTGATAGTGCTATATTCCTCTTCAGGGAGAGGAAAGCACCTTTTATTAAATCTCCATCGCTACCACTGCCTCCTACTCAGCCAAAGTTTAAGTCCTTTTTGAAGAGACTGAATGTAGCAGTTGGTAGGTGAAGAGGCTGTGGAACAGCTAGGTGGTTTCTGGCTCTTAAGTAAATTTGAGTATCAGCTATCAAAGAAGGTTTAGACAGAGGGTAAAACATGGGGAAAGGAGAGGTTTTAAACAATGACTTCGTGTTATGATCACTTTGTAGGACAGAGTTTTAGATTTTTAATCAATTGGAAAGCAGAAGTACTGCAAGTAATCTTCACTATTACATTCAGCAAGAAGTCCCCTAAAAGACACGTTTTCCCTAAATATTTTATGCACCGCTGAAGTCTGGGACAGATAAGTAATTGTGACCAGCTCAAAGGTAGAGCCAGTGGTGGGAATCTTCCTCAGAAAGACAGAGAAGGCAGGAGCGACCAAATCTGCAAACTGAAAAAGAAGAGTAAAGGGAAAGTGAGGTAGTTAACAAGAAAATACGCAGAGCAGGGGGGTGTGATGGGAGATACACTGCACATTTGTTTGCCCTGCACATTTGTTTGCCCTGCACATTTCCCCTTGGCAAAAGAAGGGTCAGGGACCATGAAGTGTAGAGGACACGGTTTCCAGTAATTGCTGCTATGGAGCGTTTATGTGCCAGGCACTGTGCTGTGTACTTTAAATATGTATTCTCATTTTTGTTTACAATCATCAGATGAGAGAAAATTTCCTTGTTTGACAGATGAAACAGCAAGAGAGGTTAAGTAGCTACCCATGTGGTAGACAATGGTAGTATTAAAAAGCTGTCTGAGACTCTAAAGCCCTTGGTCTTCACCACTAGGTAAATCTCCCTTTTTATTTAATAATAAAATATCATGCTTACTAAAGGTAAGTGATTGAGTATAAGAAGTTAGCATTGGTGCATTTGCAAATTTGAAACACTTAAAACAACCAAACCCTGCAAATCAAATTTCAGGTCTTGATTCAAAGGAAAATGACACCCATTTCATCAAGTATAAAACAGTGTCCCCAGTGCAGCCCAGCCTCTTCCCCATTTCTAACTATAACCAGATCTCTTTATGCCACTTTTGGTTCAAGGTTTTTTTTTGTTTGTGTTTTTTTTTTTTACTTGCATTCTGCATATTTCCCCCCTTGCTGTACCATTTTCCTTCTTTTGTTCTTGGGCTACTACCTTGAGCCCTATCATAATTGTGACCTCCTGGGCTAGACCCCATCTCTGACCCTGTTCCAGTGGGTTTCAGCAGAGGATACTACCTGGGCTCCCTCCTAGTCTTCATCCTGATTCTCTGAGGGTTCCAGGGCCTGGACCCAGTCATCCAAAGGGGTGGAATCCGTTGGCTCTAAGAGATTGTCCATTCCACACCTAGGAAGGCAGCAGAGTCAGAGAAATGTGCACTTCATTCAGACTCTCCCTTTTCAGCCAGTGAAAGTGAAACCTCTGCAAAGTGGGGAGAGATAAGGCTTAGTCCACCACTCAAGGAAGGAACAAGGAATAGTGCACACACCCCTCAACCTGCAGAGGCTGGCTGGGAGGGTCCCAGGAATGTAGGGCTCTTCTCCACTTCCTGATCTGGGCATCCCAGGAGCGACGGCTGTACCTCCTGTTCTTGTTTGGTGTTTGAGGGTGAAGTCCTGGTTGTCGCTGTGCCCTATAAATGACAAATGTGTCAGACTAAGGTCAAGGCCAAGGGGCACAACTTACTGCTTATTATGGTGAATTAGGAGACTCATTAGGGATTTCCTGAGAATGAGGTAAGATCAATGTCCTCAATCCAAAGAAAATGTTTAAATTGGATTAAACATGAAACTTCCCAACTCTCTAATATTCTTTCTTCTGGGTAAGCTAAATTAGATATTCCAAGTCCCTCACTAGTCAAGATAGATAGAGAGGAAAGTATTTGACATCTCTTTAAAACATATTCTACCTTTTCATTCATTAATTTGTATATATGCTTGTAAGCTTACATGTAATTAGGCAGGTATGTTGTAATTAACAGTCAGATGGAGGCATGGGCCTTCCCAGGTGGCACTAATGGTAAAGAACCCTCCTGTCAATGCAGGAGATGTAAGAAAGGCAGGTTTGATCCCTGGGTCAGGAAGATCCCCTGGAGGAGGGCATGGCAACCCACTCCAATATTCATGTTTGGAGAATCCCACAGACAGAGGGAATCTCCTGGGGCTGGGGTCCATAGGGTCGGAAAGAGTCAACTGAAGTACAACTGAAGTAATTTATGCACGCACATGGAGGCATGAGGTGAAAATGGAAGAAAAAAAATTCATTAGCAAACACGAATAAAGCTTTGAGAAGTCTTATGGGTCAAGTATAACTTGTTCCATTTAAAAAAAAAAATCTTGGAAATTTATTTGGGGGACTAGATTATAGGATAATTTAGTAATGTTGCAACTTTGTGGGAGCATTAACATTTTAGTATCTTTCCATCATCTGACATTGAAGAAAAGCCATGTGGTTGACACTCTTGTGACTACCCACAACTGCACTCACTTGGGGACCTGCTGCAGAAAGCACTGGTAACCAGGTGTGCGCTTGCCATAATCTATCTGCTTTTGCCGCCGCTGTAGGACAGTTGCATCTGTCTCTAGCTCCCACCTATAAAGGTAGACAGTGGTCCCAAGAAGTGTTATGATAGTCATCAAAGCAGAAACCAGCTCTTCCCACATTACCTTAATCTCCAGCCTGATTGTCAAACTTACCTGGCATGGCAGGGCTCTGTACTGACTCCCACACTCATCATCTCTATCCTGGAGGATAAGGACTCTTCACACACCTTCTTTCTGGGGAAGCAGATTCTACAGATGAAAAGGGTATTAGGATAAAACCCAGCTAACTATACTATACCTCTCAGCCACTACACTACCAAGATCCTGGCACCAGATACAGGTTATATTCCTGACTCACTGTCTCTCAAAGGTTGCATTTCTAATTTGTTTCTCAGAGTGTGGTCTGTAAGCCATTTCTGTGGGTAGCTTATGGGTGCCTTGATAATTCCTCAGCCCCACTCTAGACCTATTGAATTATCACTTTGGGAAGTTATATTTTAAAGAGCTTCCAAGGTTATTTTAAACATTTTTTATTATGGAAAATTTCAAGTACGCAAATAGCATAATCCTCTGCTACTCAAAGTTTGACCCCAGGACCAGCTGCATTAGCATCAGCTGAGAACTTGTTAGAAGTGTAGAATCTTGGTAACCAGATCTAGTGAACCAGAGTACGCATTTTAGCAAGATCCACAGGTGATTAGTATATAGATTAAACTTTGAGATCACTGGATATCATGGACCTCCTAGTTACCCATGACCCAGTACTCATGGCCAATCTTGTTTCATCTATACTCACCACCAATCCCACAGGATTATTTAAAAGCAAACCCCCAACATTAAGAATAAATGTTTAATACCATCTAGACAGAGGATGAGAGAGATGGTTGGATAGCATCACTGACTTAAGGAACATGGGTTTCAGCAAACTGTGGAAGATGATGAAGGACAGGGAAGCCTGGCGTGCTGCAGTTCATGGAGTCCCAAAGAGTTAGACGCAACTGAACGACTTAACAATAATAACCACCTAGTCAATGTTCAAATTTCCAGAAACAACCAAAGTTTGGGATCCTTTGGACTCTGATAAAGATTACGCCATGAGATGATTCTTTCCTTGAAAAGAAATTTCTTTTACCTCACAAACCTAGTGTCTCAGATGCTGCGCGCTTAAAAGGGTCACGGACCCAGGAAAGCTCTTGGAAGGGGCCAGTGCTACTCATCATAAATACACACACCTGTCTTGCCGCAACATCTGCCACCCTGGCTGCAAATGTTCCATCTATAGGGAAAGGCTAGCAAAAATAAGGAATGGTCCACGTAACGGCACGAGAAAGAAGCAAGGGAAAAAAACACAACCCATTTAAAACATCTTCCCACATAAATGAATTCCTCCAGGCCTTATCCTAGGGAGTGGTCGTCGCTAGCAAGGCGCAATTTAAATGTCCCGGGGTTGAAGGGGCTGAAGGGGCCGAAGGAAAGGAGAGCTCAGAAAGGGTGTGGTGATTGGCCAGAGGGAGAGCCAATGAGGGGCCAAGCTCCCTATGGGGCGGGGCTTAGCTAGGGGCGGGCCCAAAGCAGGTAGTCTAATCGGAAGCCTGCTGGCCTGTGGGGCGGGGCAAACATTCTTCCGAACAGCTCACGCCCCCGGTGATGTAGGAGGCAAAAGATTGGCCCAGCGGGTCTAGGCGGGTGCGCGGAACGGTAGGCTGACGCAGCTCTGAGGCGAACGTGATAGGTTTTTGGGAAGGCGGAAGGTTTGAATGGTCAAGGCTTTTGGCTGTTAATCTTACTCTGAGGCTGTAACGTCAACCGTCTGCAGAGAGAAGCTGCAAAACCCGACCCTGGCCTATCTGGTCGAGAGGCATAGATGGCTGGTTAAATCGCCGCCTTTACCTCAGATTTTCTTTAATTCTTCTAGAATCTTCGCTTGTGTCTGATTTCCCTGCCTACTTTCATTGCTCCTGAAGGCAAGTCTTGGACTCAAACCTGAGGTAAGCCTGGAACTGTGTCCTCCACAGAATGACGGGCCTCGCGAACGGTGTTTAGGGGGACAAAACAGGTATTATCGCGAGTTAGAAGACCTGAGTTCCTTCCTGTCAGGAGTCGTGAACTGTGTGGCCCCTAACAAGTCAAAGGCCTCTTTTCATTTCATCTTCAAAACCCCGAGATTGCCTTTCTGTAAGTTAAGATTCCAATGGAAAGGCCAAGCCGCTTCCGGCAAGTGCTATGTCACCTTCAGGCCAATCTGTGATTCACCGTTTGGGAATGCCCCCTTCTCCAATATTGGTTTATTTGGTTGCAACTGGAAAGGGTGGAGGAGGTTGTGTAGGTGACGTTTTCCCTCTCTTGTGTTGTTTAGTAGAGTCCGACTCTTTTGCCACCCTATGGACTGCAGTCCACCAGGCTCCTCTGTCCATGGGATTTCCCAGACAAGAATACTAGAGTGGGTTACCATTTCCTCCTCCAAGGGATCTTACCCACCCAGGGATTCAACCCACGTGTCCTGCATTGGCAGGCGGATTCTTTTACCGCTGAGCCATCTGGGAAGCCTTGTCTCTTAGCTAAGTTTTGTTTTTTCTTAGAACTTGGAGACCATGTCTGCAGAATTCTCATCCAAAAGAGAGGAGGGAAGCCTTGCCTCAGGACCTAGTTTTAGGTCCAATCAGAGGAAGATATTAAACCTGCTTCTTGAGAGAGATGCCTCCTTTTCCATCAGTTCAGATCTCCCTAGAACTCCAGTGGAGAAGAAACTTTTTGGTGACTCTGCAAACCTAAGCATTTTGTCTGGGTAAATCTACCTTTTCTTTTCACATCTCCTTTGCTCTTCTAAACAGTTTTTGGGTTTTTTAAAAATTATCCTGGTTCAAAGATAAGGGTTAAGCTACTGCCCTTGACTAACCACTTGACAGTTTTGAGTCTAAGGCTTCTTTTCTGTGACATAGAAATAATAATCCCTTACTATCTTTCTAGGATCATATAGAATCAAGTGATGAGGAAAGTCTTTGAAAACTATTGCATCACATGAGTTGTCACTTTATAAGTACTACAGTTAACATTACTTTTGTTGTTGTTTAGTTGCTAGTGCCCAATTCTTTTGCAACCCCATGGGCTGTAGCTGGCGAGGCTCCTCTGTCCGTGGTGTTTCCCAGGCAGTAATACTGGAGTGGGTTGCCATTTTCTTCTCCAGGGGATCTTCCCAACCCAGGGATTTAACCCAAAACTCCTGCATTGACAGATGGATTCTTTACCACCGAGCTACCAGGGAAGCCCCTATTGTACTTTAAATTCTGGTAATGCCATGCTCTGATGCCTCAACTAGCCAGCAAAGTTGGAAGTCAGAGAAGTACTGAAGACTCCAGGGAGAAATAAAATCTGTGTGCTCATGGTGCTCAGGGCAAAAGATGAGAAGTCAAGACCCACCTCAGCCATTTTCTTAAATTACCTTGATTCAACATGTTGATGAGGAGAAAATGAGGCATTATTGGAGTAGAGAAAAGGTGGGAGATTTTTCTCAAGCCTAGTCTGACGTGTTTCCAAAAATCAGATTTATTTGAAGACTGTTTTATGTGGTAGTCAGGGAGGGGTATTTCAAATGAAGAGGATAATGTGATTTTTGCCTTTTAGGATATTATAACCCAGTGGGAATCTTGATGTATTATTATGTCTCAACAGAGGAACCCCAAAACGTTGCCTTGATCTTTCAAACCTTAGCAGCGGGGAGATGTCTGCCACTCAGCTTACTGCTTCTGCAGACCTTGATGAAACTGGTAGGGAAAAGGGAAGTAAAGGCCTCAAGGGAAAGAATAATTGTTATGGGAGAGGACAGTAGTATGATAGAGATGGAAGGTGGTAAAAGTGGATAAAAAAAAAGTAGATAGAGAGCCTTGAGGATGAAATTCTTTGAGTACCTAGAGGATTTTTGAGAAGAATGATTCAGCCAATGGGAAGAGAATTGACCTGAGTAGGAGTCACTTTGCATTGAGAAAGTTAGACAAGAAGGAATATTTTGTTGATTGATTGTGGGAATGAAAGTGCTAGTTAAAGATGATAAGTTTTATGCCCCAGTCTAATTTCAGCAGAGACAAAGAAGCCAACATAAAGAAATGCTTTGTCAACTAATTCTTATGTGTTTTTATAGGGTGTGTACCCCAAAGGAATGTGTTTTACTAGTCAACCATTTTGGTATTTGTTCTAATTTCATATTTCCTGAGTGATAAATTTTCCTTTCTACTGATGAAAAAAATCTCTGTAGGTTAGCATAATGCACTATTACCGAGAAATTTTCCTTTATGTGACACGTGCAGATTTTCAAGTTTCCATGAACTTGTACCATGGTACCTTGTATCATGAAATTGGTATTTATCAAGAGCCTTTGTGTTTAAAAGTTCAGCTTTTGAAATTAATACGGCTCACTGGTAATGAAAATTAGAAGGAAGGACAAAATACATGAACAAGAATAACTCTTTACATCTGATTGCAGGTCATTTGGAGTCTACAGGACCTGAGCAAGTACAGTTAGCTAGAATGTAAGTTCTTTTGCTAAATGAATCCCGTACTAAAGTATTAAAGCCTTCTCAGCACTGGCCTAGGGATTTTATCCCATGCAGACTCTATTATAGAGAATGTTTCACCTTAGGTGTAAGGGGACTTGAAGGCGTAGGTTCTTCCCTTGAAAGATATTTTAAGTTTCCAAAATTGAAATTGTGTTGTGAGGGACTTCCCTGGAGGCACAGTGGATGGAAATCCACCTACCAATGCAGGAGACTTAGGTTTGATCCCTGGTCTGGGGAAATTCCACATACTGTGGAGCAAGTAAGCCCATGTACCTTGAGCCTGTGCTCTAGAGCCCAGAGTCACACCTACTGAGCCTGCATGCCGCAACAGCTGATGCCCATGCACCTAGAGCCTGTGCTCTGCAAGACAAGAAGCACTGCAATGAGAAGCCTGAGCATTGCAATGAAGAGTAGCCCCCGCTTGTTGCAATTAGAGAAAGCCTGCAGGCAGCAACAAAAACCCAATGCAACCAAAAAATAAAATAAATAAAAAATAGTAGATTACTTATATAAAAAATAGTGTTGTGAAAATGAAGGCTATTTATTTTAACCCTCACATACAATCAGTATTGTCTTTAAAATGGAAGAGAATGGTATACTGAACTTAGATGGAGGCTGTTATCTGCATGTGAGTAGTACTAAATCTTAGTGTTCAAAAGTGCAGCAGAGTGCAGGCTCTGGAATCAGAGTGTCTGGATTTCAGTGTCTTACTGCTTCATCAACTTACTTTGACAAGTTTCTTAACCTCAAGGAACCTCAGTTTATTTGTAATAAAGAAATAATAATAATGGAGATAATAGCACTTTTCATAAATGACTCCTGTGAGGATTAAATGAAGATGTATACCTAATACATATGCTGCATTTTACAATGTTTTTTATTATTACTATTGAAGATTCTTTATTGAAGATCTTAGAAAAATGTTCAGTTAGAGAGTACTCAAGGAATGAAAAGTACTTTATCATGAATTTTCCATTTGATTGTTTGAATATTTTTGTAACTTTATTCTTCAAAGTTTAGATAAATTAGGTGCCTCTTTGTGCACTAGGGAAGACTCTCCATGAGTATTTTTAATCAATACATGTGAAAATTTTACTTTATATTGCTTTTATTTTCTTTGAATTGCTTATATGTCCTAACCCAGGTAGACTAGATGAAGTCTGGGGAGGGAGGATAGAAATCCATAAAAATAAATATTAACTCCCAATAGTCCATGCTGAAAAGTTAGCAAATTGTAAATTGTGTCTATATAAGATATAGGACAAAGTCATCATCTTTGATGCATATCTATATATGGTTATGCCAGTGAGGTGAGGTCCTCATCCCCAGGATGTCACTCAATGTCTTGTTATTTACCACAGAGAACACCCTATATATTGTTATTGGAAGAGACATCAGTTAGGTACAGGTCTCCTAGAGTGCGAGAAAAGAAAGGTGGGATGTCCCGAGTCACTGAAGAATAACCAAATCGTGTTTGAGGTTTGAATGACTGGCAGTTTTTCTTTTTTTGATCTACAGGAATTACCACCAACATCTTATAAAATGTAGCCCAGTGAGTAACTCATCTTTCTTGAGTTTGGGTTTGTCAGGTGGGAGGCAGAGGATTTCCAGCTTAGCTTGAGGATGCCGGATGTTCTTTGAAAACAATCTCTTGTAGACACAGCTGTTTTGTAGCACTCCGAATGCCTTGGACCGTGGCTGCAGGAAGAAAGACGCAGTATGTGGCTCATCTGCAAATAAGGAAAATGTGAGTGTTTAATGGAAACCTAGGTCCATTAGTAGTTTTATTCCTTTGAGTAGAGCAACTAACTCATCAGTATCACTATGAGACTTAGAGCTGTCTGTGCTTCAGTATGCTTGACAAGCAAATTGCAACACTAGAGGAAAAAAATTCTTTGTAGTTTTTTTTTTTTTTTTCCATTTAAGGTTTGATCCTAGTATGGAAACCTGGCTTCCAGTCTTCCACAGCAGGTCATCATTATTACTCATGTTCAGTTGATTGTAATGTAAAAAATTTAGGACTTAAAACACAGGGATAATTTACATAACTTGTTCACATATTCATTGCATGGCTTCATATACAAGTCTAGGTTTCTTAATTTCTTATTTCCCTCTTAGTCTAGCTTCTTAGCCCCTATTCTGAGGAAGTCATTGTCCTTTTTTGTCTGATTCTCAGATCATCCTTCAGTTCCCAAGTTGAAACTAGCTTCTCCAAAGCTATATAATAGCTAAAATAATTCTCTAACTAATCCCTTCATTAATCCCCTTTTCTAACCATCTTTTTGCTTTTCCTGTCCTCCCATCCTTTCCTCCAGGTCAGTATGTATAAATGATAACTGCTGTTCTTCTTTGCTCACATTGCCTAAGTTATGCCCATGTTTTTTGGCTGTCCTAATCAGCTTTTTCTTGAATTAATACTGTTCTACTCTCTGTTTATAATCACTATTTAAAAATCTCATCACTCCTTCCCCTGTCCGTCTCCCTTTTTCCTCCCTCCCTTTGGCTTGTGATCATAAAATCAGTACCCTCAGAGCATGCTGTTTTATACACCATACATCAAATCCAAACCATAATTTGTATTTTCAGGATATGTGGTCAACCTTGATTACATGTACTATGTTTTGTGAGGGTTATCCATGGCTTCATCAGATGAAATGTTTTTGGCAGAGTCTGCTGACACCTCTTCTTTCAGCCAGTGTAGTTTTTCTTATGCAGGAAAAGAGCACTTCAAAGCCCCTGGAGTGGTGGGTACCCAGGAACCCGAGGTCTCCTCTTTCTCTACTGGTGAGTCACCGGACATCATCCTCAACAATCAACTGAGGTGGTGTGGAGTAGAGGATTGCAGATCTGGATTTATGGCCCTTTGAATTTTCTTAGCTGACTTGAGTGAGAAAAGGGGGTTGGAGAAGTAACCTTTGAGCAAGGAAAGGGAGGAGACATGTCCTCTGATCTTTTTATGTTCAAGTTTAAGAAGAAGAATAAATTCTTGGGCTTTTAAAGCATTTTTCCTTTATTCTTTAAGTGTTTCCCTCCTCTTTCTCATGGCTTCCAGGTGGCTCAGTGGGTAAAGAATCTGTCTGGAATGCAGGAGATGTGGTTTCAATCTCTAGTTGGGAAGATCCTCTGGAGGAGGGCATGGCAACCCACTCCAGTATTCTTGCCTGGAGAATCCCGTGGACAGAGGAGCCTGGCTGGCCACAGTCCAAGGGGTCCTCAAGAGTCAGTCAGACACGACTGAAGCAACTGAGCATGCATGCACCACCTCTTTGTCAATTTTAAAAGTACTGTGTGCCCATTGTGAAAACTGTGTAAAAAATATAGTAAACCATAAAAAAGAAAATAGCTACCTCATAGAGAAAAACTATCAACGTTTACCTCATTGCTTTCAATCTTTTAACCATGTGTATAGTTTTACAAAATTGAGGTCATATTGTTTTTTTTTTTTTTTTTTTTGAGGTCATATTGTATATATAACTTTATATTCTATTATTTTAAATAAATATTAAAACTCTTAGTAAGCAGTTCTTAATGGATGCTTTTATTCTAATAATTGAACTGTAATTTATATAAGTACATCCTGATTGTTGGGCACTTATGGGTATATACATTTTGCTTTTACAAATAATGATATTGTGTAAATTCCTGAGCACAAATTTTGCCTGTTAACAATTTTTTTTATTTAGGATTAGTACCAAATATTATAATTACTAGATTAAAGGGTTTAAATATTTTTAAGATTTTTGATACATATTGCCAAATTCCTTTCCAAATAAAGTTCTAAGAATTTACATTTTCATGAGCAATCCATAGCTCATTTGGATAAATGATTTGTTACCACTTAAAAAAATTTGCTAATTAGATGGGTAAAATGTTTTATGTTAAAAATAATTAGTAATGATTTCATGTCCCTTAGCCATGTATATTTTCTCTAGTGAATGATTGTGTCCTTTGTCCATTTAGCTACTGGAGTTTTAAGTTAAACAGGTGCTCACTTGTTGTTGTGTTTGTTTAATTGAAGTATATTTGATTTACAAGGTTGTGTTAGTTTCAGGTATATAACATCACTTGTTTTTAATAAACTGTGGACTTGATATACTCCAGAGATTTGGATCCTAATCTCAACACTCTGGGGAAGGCATTTTAATATGCCCCATACTAAGGAGATAAAGTTGAGCATGTTTCAGATTTTTCATATCTTGGAGTAAGGCAAGACTTGGAGCATAGTAAATTGCTAGATAGCTGTTAGTATATGTATATGTAATTTTTTTTAATATAGTAAAATATACGTAACATTTACCATCTGAACCATTTTTGTGTACAATCCAGTGGCATTAAGTATATTCACAACATTAAGTATGTTCACTATCCATTTCAGAATTTTTTTATCATTAAAAACAGAAGCTCTCTGCTCACTAAATAATGGTGGTGGTGGTTTAGTCTCTGAATTGTGTCTGACTGTTGTGACTCCCATGGACTGTAGCCCACCAGGCTCCTTTGTCCATGGGATTTCCCAGGAAAGAATACTGGAGTGAATTGCCATTTCCTTCTCTTGGGGATCTTCCTGACCCAGGTATTGAACCTGTGTCTTCTCCGTTGTAGGCGGATCCTTTACCACTGAGCCACAGGGAAGTCACCCATTAAACAATAACTTCCCCTTTCTCCCTCTGGTAACCTTTAGTCTACTTTCTGTCTCTGTGAATTTGACTGCTCTAGGTACTGCTTCATGTAAGTAGAATAATATAATATTTGGCCTTTTCTGTCTGGCTTATCTTACTTAGCATAATATCTTCAAGGTTCATCCATACTGTAACATGCATTAGAATTTCATTTCTTTTTATGGCTGGATAATATTCTATTATATGGATATACCACATTTTGTTTATGCATTATTCTGTTGATGGACATTTGGTTTGTTTCCACCTTTTAGCTATTGTGAATAATGCTGCTATGAACATTAATATAAAAATATCTGTTTAAATCCCTACTTTCAATTCTTTGGAGTATATACCAAAAAATAGAATTGCTGGATCATACATGGTAATTGTATGTTTAATTTTTTGGTAGAACCACCATACCATTATCCATAGCAGCTATATCATTTGACATTTCCCACAACAATGTACATGGTTCCAACTTTTCCATATCCTTGCTGACACTTGTTATTTTCTGTTTTTTTGTTTGCTTGTAGCTTTCCTAATAGGTACAAAGTAGTATCTCTGTGGTTTTGATTTGCATTTCCGTTATGACTAGTTATGTTGTGCATCTTTTCATATGGTAGTTGGTCATTTGTATATCTTTTTTCAATAAATGTCTATTCAAGTCCTATTTGTTTCTGTTATTATTGTTGCTATTGTTGTTGTTGAGTTTTGGAAGTTCTTTATGTGTCTTGAATATTAACCTCTTATCAGATATGTGATTGGCAAATATTTTCTCCTATAGGTTACCTTTTCAGTTTTTTAATAATATTCTTTGATGTACAAAGGTTTTTAATTTTGATGAAGTCCAGTTTATCCTATTTTTCTTTTGTTGCTTGTGCTTTTATATAATATTCAAGGAATCATTGCCAAATCCAGTGTCATAAAGCTTACCTCATACTATTTTCTTCTAAGAGTTTTATAATTTTAACTCTTACATTTAGGTCTTTGATTCATTCTGAGTTAATATTTGTATATTGTTATAAGTTAAGAGTCCTAGATAGTTTTTAATATTGTCAATATACTTTGTAGGACAATGGAAACTTGGTGGAAAGTGAAATGAAACATCTGGGCAGTCCCATTACTACAGTTTCAAAGTTACATAAAAATCCAGAGCTAGCAGAAGATCAGGCAGAAGAGATATCAGATGAATTGATGGAGTTTTCACTGGAAGATCAAGAAAAGGCTAAGGTAAAATACTCTCTGATAGTATCTTTGTGTTTTTCAAGTTCCTTCATTCTTGAATAAATAAAATTGTGTCTCTAATATGTTGCAGCCACTGGACTATGTGGTAGGTCTGAAGAGATCAAGAAGATATGGTCTCTATACTCTAAGGGTTACCTGACTGATAGAGTGTCAGGTCATCATGGGAATATTACTGCTGGTAAGGTTTGTTAGCAGTTTGAGTAAATCACCATCAGTGTAATCTGGTGTAAAAGATAGCTCCAGAATAATAGTAATAGATAAAATATGTTTAGGATGATTTTTCAAATGTTTTAGAGTATATCTTTTTGTCTTCTTTTATCCTCTCCATATCACTAAGAGGAATATATGAAGCCTGTGTTATTAGCAATATGCCGATATGTCAAAGATGCTTTCTTAGGCATTTAGATTTTCTCTCTCTCTTTTTTTTTTGCATTTTGATTTTCTGAGTCAACTTCCTTTCTTTGAAACAAATATGTGCAGGGGTTTGCTTTTTTGGTGATATCCAACACTCTCCTGTCAATGGTTGTCCAGCAGTGAGTTGCAGTTTTGGAGTTCTCGCAGGAGAAGATGAGCATATGTCCTTCTACTCTGCCATCTTTACATGTAGACTGTTAAGAAAGTTCTAGGACCCACAACAGATTTCCCAATTTGGGGATCTGGCAAAGGGACTGAGAACCCCCGGGGAATTTGACTTTAGAGGCCAGTGGGATTTGATAACAGAACTTCCACAGGACTGGAAACAGACTCTTGGGGGACACAGACAAAACCTTGTATGCACCGGGACCCAGGAAAAAGGAGCAGTGTCCCCACAAGAGACTGAGCCAGACTTGCCATGAGTGTCCAGGAGTCCTCGGCGGAGGTGTGGATCAACAGTGGCCTACTGCATGGTCAGGGACAATGAATACAACAGTGCAGGCATAAGTCCTTTTGAAGGAGGTTGCCATTATCTTCATTACCCCTACAATAGTTTGGTGTTAGGTCAAACAACAGGAAGGGAACACAGCCTCACCCATCAGTAAAAAATTGGATTAAAGATTTACTGAGCCTCTTTCCCGGCTGGAACCATGGAGGGTGCAGAAGAGAAGAAAAAGAAGATTCCTGCTGTGTCAGAAACCCTTAAGCAAAAGCGAAAGAATTTCGCAGAGCTTAAGATCAAGCGCCTGAAAAAGAAGTTTGCCCAAAAGATGCTTCGAAAGGCAAGGAGGAAGCTTATTTATGTAAAAGCTAAGCATTACCACAAGGAATACAGGCAGATGTACAGAACTGAAATTCGAATGGCTCAGATGGCACAAAAGCCGGCAATTTCTATGTACCCGCGGAACCCAAAATGGCATTTGTCATCAGGATCAGAGGTATCAACGGTGTGAGACCAAAGGTTTGAAAGGTGCTGCAGCTCCTTCACCTCCGGCAGATCTTCAGTGGCACCTTTGTGAAGCTCAACAAGGCATCAATTAACATGCTGAGAATTGTGGGGCCATACATTGCATGGGGGTACCCAAATCTGAAGTCTGTAAATCTACAAGCGTGGTTATGGCAAAATCAACAAAAAGCGAATGCCCTGACAGACAACACATTGATTGCTCGATCTCTTGGGAAATACGGAATCATCTGCATGGAGGATCTGATTCATGAGATCTATACCGTTGGAAAACGTTTCAAAGAAGCAAACAACTTCCTGTGGTCCTTTAAATTGTCTTCTCCACGAGGTGGAATGAAGAAAAAGACCACCCATTTTGTAGACGGTGGAGATGCTGGCAACAGGGAAGACCAGATCAACAGGTGTATTAGAAGGATGAACTAAGGTATCTACCAGGATTATTTTTGTAATCTGATCCATTAATAAACAATTGAAACAAATTGAAAAAAAAAAAAAGATTTACTGAGCATAGCCCCTATAAAGAAAGCTGAGCACTGAAGAATTGATGCTTTTGAACTATGGTGTAGGAAAAGACTCTTAAAAGTCCCTTGGACTGCAAGGAGATCAAACCAGTCCATCCTAAAGGAAATCAGTCCTGAATATTCATTGGAAAGACTGATACTGAGGCTGAAACTCCAATACTTGGGCCACCTGATGTGAACAACTGACTCACTGGAAAAGACCCTGATGCTAGGAAAGATTGAAGGTGGGAGGAAAAGTGGAAGACAGAGGATGAGATGGTTGGATGGCATCACCAACTCGATGGACATGAATTTGAGTAAGCTCCGGGAATTGGTGATAGACAGGGGAGTCTGGCGTGCTGCAGTCCATGGGGTCGCAAAGAGTTGGACGCAACTGAGCGACTGAACTGCACTGAGCATAGCCCCACCCTTCAGAACAAGACCCAGATTCCCCCACAGTCAGTCTTTCCCATCAGTAAACTTCCACAAGCCTCTTATCCTCATCCATCAGAGGGCAGACAGAATGAAAACCACAATCACAGAAAACTAACCAAATTGATCACATGGATCACAGCGATGTCTAACTCAATGAAACTATGAGCCATGCTGTATAGGGCCACCCAAGACAGTCAGGTCATGGTGGAGAGTTCTAGCAAAACGAGGACCACTGGAGAAGGGAATGGCAAACCACTTCAGTATTCTTGTCTTGAGAACCACGTTATCTGTATGAAAAGGCAAAAAGAGAGGACACTGAAAGATGAACTTCCCAGGTCAGTAGGTGCCCAATATGCTACTGGAGAAGAGTGGAGAAAAACTCCAGAAAGATTGAAGAGATGGAGCCAAAGCGAAAACAACATCCAGTTGTGGATGTGACTGATGATGGAAGAAGTCCAATGCTGTAAAGAACAATAATGCATAGGAACCTGGAGTGTTAGATCCATGAATCAACGTAAATTGGAAGTGGTGAAACAGGAGATGGCAAGAGTGAAAATTGACATTTTAGGAATCAGTGAACCAAAATGGACCAGAATGGGTGAATTTAACTCAGATGACCATTATATCTACTACTGTGGGCAAGAATACCTTAGGAGAAATGGAGTAGCCCTCAGAGTCAACAAAAGAGTCTGAAATGCAGTACTTGGGTGCAATCTCAAGAATGACAGAATGATCTCTTTTCGTTTCCAAGGCAAACCATTCAGTATCATGGTAATCCAAGCCTATGCCCCAACCAGTAATGCTGAAGAAGCTGAAGTTGAATGGTTCTATGAAGACCTACAAGACCTTTTAGAACTAACACCCCCAAAAGATGTCCTTTTCATTATAGGGGACTGGAATGCAAAAGTAGGAAGTCAAGAAACACCTGGAGTAACAGGCAAATTTGGCGTTGGAGTACAGAATGAAGCAGAGCAAAGGCTAATAGAGTTTTGCCAAGAGAACGCACTGGTCATAGCAAACACCCTCTTCCAACAACACAAGAGAAGACTCTACACATGGACATCACCAGATGGTCGACACCAAAATCAGATTGATTATATTCATTGCAGCCAAAGATGGAGAAGCTCTATAGAGTCAGCAAAAACAAGACTGGGAGCTGACTGTGGCTCAGATCATGAACTCCTTATTGCCCAATTCAAACTTAAATTGAAGAAAGTGGGGAAAACCACTAGACCTAAATCAAATCCCTTATGATTTATACAGTGGAAGTAAGAAATAGATTTAAGGGACTAGATCTGATAGACAGAGTGCCTGATGAACTATGGATGGAGGTTTGTGACATTGTACAGGAGACAGGGATCAAGACCATTCCCAACAAAAAGAAATGCAAAAAGGCAAAATGACTGTCCGAGGAGGCCTTAGAAAAACTGTGAAAAGAAGAGAAGCAAAAAGCAAAGGAGAAAAGGAAAGCTATAAGCATCTGAATGCAGAGTTCCAAAGAATAGCAAGGAGAGATACGAAAGCCTTCCTCAGTGATCAATGCAAAGAAATAGAGGAAAACAATAGAATGAGAAAGACTAGAGATCTCTTCAAGAAAATTAGAGATACCAAGGGAACATTTCATGCAAAGATGGGCTCAATAAAGGACAGAAATGGTATGGACCTAACAGAAGCAGAAGATATTAAGAAGAGGTGGCAAGAATACACAGAAGAACTGTAGAAAAAAGATCTTCACAACCCAAATAATCACAATGCTTCGCTCTCTCACCTAGAGCCAGACATCCTGGAATGTGAAGTCAAGTGGGCCTTAGGAAGCATCACTACAAACAAAGCTAGTGGAGGTGATGGAATTCCAGTTGAGCTATTTCACATCCTAAAAGATGATGCTGTGAAAGTGCTGCACTCAATATGTCAGCAAATTTGGAAAAGTCAGCAGTGGCCACAGGACTGGAAAAGGTGCGTTTTCATTCCAATCCTAAAGAAAGGCAATGCCAAAGAATGTTCAAACTACCGCACCATTGCACTCATCTCACACACTCATAAAGTAATGCTCAAAATTCTCCAAGCCAGGCTTCAGCAGTACGTGAACTGTGAACTTCTAGATGTTCAAGCTGGTTTTAGGAAAGGCAGAGGAACCAGAGATCAAATTGCCAACATTCTATGGATCATCGAAAAAGCAAGAGAGTTCCAAAAACACATCTACTTCTGCTTTATTGACTATGCCAAAGCCTTTGACTGTGTGGATCACAATAAGCTGTTGAAAATTCTGAAAGAGATGGGCATACCAGACCACCTGACCTGCCTCTTGAGAAACCCGTATGCAGGTCAGGAAGCAACGGTTAGAACTGGACATGGAACAACAGACTGGTTCCAAATAGGAGAAGGAGTATGTCAAGGCTGTATATTGTCACCCTGCTTATTTAACTTATATGCAGAGTACATCATGAGAAATGCTGGGCTAGAAGAAGCACAAGCTGGAATTGAGATTTCCAGGAGAAATATCAATAACCTCAGATGTGCAGATGACACCACCCTTATGGCAGAAAGTGAAGAAGAACTAAAGAGCCTCTTGATGAAAGTGAAAGAGGAGAGTGAAAAAGTTGGCTTAAAGCTCAGCATTCAGAAAACTAAGATCATGGCATCCGGTCCCATCACTTCGTGGCAAATAGATGGGGAAACAGTTGAAACAGTGTCAGACTTTATTTTTTGGGGCTCCAAAATCACTGCAGATGGTGACTACAGTCATGAAATTAAAAGACGCTTGCTCCTTGGAAGGAAAGTGACCAACCTAGACAGCATATTAAAAAGCAGAGACATTATCTTGCCAACAAAGGTCCGTCTAGTCAAGGCTATGGTTTTTCCAGTAGTCATGTATGGATGTAAGAGTTGGACTGTAAAGAAAGCTGAGCACCAAAGAATTGATGCTTTTGAACTGTGGTGTTGGAAAAGACTCTTGAGAGTCCCTTGGACTGCAAGGAAATCCAACCAGTTCATCCTAAAGGAGATCAGTCCTGGGTGTTCATTGGAAGGACTGCTGTTTAAGCTGAAACTCCCAATACTTTGGCCACCTGATGTGAAGAGCTGACTCATTTGAAAAGACCCTGTTGCTGGGAAAGACTGAGGGCAGGAGGAAAAGGGGACAACAGAGGATGAGATGGTTGGATGGCACCACCGACTCAGTGGACATGAGTTTGGGTAAACTCTGGGAGCTCATGATGGACAGGGAGGCCTGGCGTGCTGCAGTTTGTGGGGTCGCAAAGAGTCTGACACGACTGAGTTACTGAACTGAACTGAAAATCACTGCAGATGGTGATTGCAGCCATGAAATTAAAAGACGTTTACTCCTTGGCAGGAAAGTTATGACCAACCTAGACAGCATATTTAAAAGCAGAGACACTACTTTGCCAACAAAGGTCCGTCTAGGCAAGGCTGTGTTTTTCCCAGTAGTTGTGTATGGATGTGAGAGTTGGACTATAAAGAAAGCTGAGCGCAGAAGAATTGATGCTTTTCAACTGTGGTGTTGGAGAAGACTCTTGAGAGTCCCTTGGACTGCATGGAGATCCAACCAGTCCATCCTGAAGGAGATCAGTCCTAGGTGTTCATTGAAAGGACTGATGTTGAGGCTGAAACTCCAATACTTTGGCCACCTGATGTGAGGAGCTGATTCATTTGAAAGGACCCTGATGCTGGGAAAGATTGAGGGCAGGAGGAGAAGGGGACGACAGAGGATGAGATGGTTGGATGGCACCGCCGGCTCAATGGACATGGGTTTGAGTAAACTCCGGGAGTTGGTGATGGACAGGGAGCCCTGGTGTCCTGCGGTTCATGGGGTTGCAGAGTTGGACACGACTGAATGACTGAACTGAACTGAACTGAACTGAACTATGGTGTCTCCTGCTGGAGATACCTGGGTGGTAAAAATCATACAAGGAGGAATTTCCTGGCAGTCTAATGGTTAGGACTCTGTGTTCTCACTGCCAAGAGCCACTGTTAAATACCTGGTAGGGAAAATAAGATCCTACAACCTTGTGGCATGGCTGGAAAAAAAAAAAAAAATTACAGCAGGGAAGAAAAAAAAAAAAGAAATCTTACTACTAGGGGCTTAGAAAAATGATAGTTGCTTGTTCTGCACCCTTGGTTAGCTGAATATACAGAGTTTGAATGAACTAAAGTGTTAAAAAAGATGATTAAGCAATTATCTAAAGTAATGCTGTTCAGTATAGCTTTCGGAGATGATGGAAATATTTTATATTTGATACAATAGCCACTAGCTACTAGCCATATGAGGCATTGAGAACTTAAAATGTGGGTAGTGCCTCTGAGGAACTGAATTTTTTTTTTTTAGTTTTAATTCATGCAAATAGCCATGTGTGGTTTGTGTTTCTATAATGAGTAGCACAGATCTAGAACACTAGTATGGTCCTTGGAGCAGGAGCGTCAGTATCAGGTAGGAACTTCTTAGCCATGCAAATATATGGGCCCCACCCCAGATCCTAAAAGATGATGCTGTGAAAGTGCTGTACTCAATATGCCAGCAAATTTGGAAAACACAGGAGTAGCCGCAGAACTGGAAAAGGTCAGTTTTCATTCCAATCCCAAAGAATGTTCAAACTATTGCTCAGTTATACTCATCTCACATGCTAGGAAAGTAATGCTCAAAATTCTCCAGGCTAGGCTTTAGCAGTACGTGAACCAAGAACTTCCAGATGTTCAAGCTGGGTTTAGAAGAGGCAGATGAACCATAGATCAAATGGCCAACATCCATTGGATCATAGAAAAAGCAAGACAGTTTCCAAAAAATATCTACTTCTGCTTCATTGACTATGATAAAGCCTTATCGACTGTGTGGATCGCAACAAACTGGAAAATTCTTCAAGAAATGGGAATACCAGACCACTGACCACTTTACCTGCCTCCTGAGAAATCTGTATGCAGGTCAAGAAGCTGCAGTTAGAACATGAAACAACAGACTGCTTCCAAACTGAGAAAGGAGTACATCAAGGCTGTATATTGTCACCCTGCTTATTTAGCTTATGTGCAGAGTACATCGTGCGAAAAACCAGGCTGGATGAAGCAGAAGCTGGCATCTAGTCCCATCGCTTCATGACAAATAGATGGAGAAACAATGGAAACAGTGAGACTTTAGTTTCTTGGGCTCCAAAATCACTGCAGATGGTGACTGCAGCCATGAAATTAAAAGACACTTGCTCCTTGGAAGAAAAGCTATGACAAACCTAGGCAGCATATTAAAAAGCAGAGACATTACTTTGTTGACAAAGATCTGTCTAGTCAAAGCTATGGTTTTTCCAGTAGTCCTGCATAGGTGTGAGAGTTGGACCATAAAGAAAGCTGAGCGCCGAAGAATTGATGTTTTTGAACTGTGGTGTTGGAGAAGACTCTTGAGAGTCCTTTGGACTGCAAGGAGATCAAACCAGTCAATCCTAAAGGAAATCAGTCCTGAATATTCATTGTAAGGGCTGATGCTGAAGCTGAAGCTCCAATACTTTGGCCACATGATGTAAAGAGCTGACTTATTGGAAAAGACCTTGATGCTGGGAAAGATTGAAGGCAGGAGGAGCAGGGGACGACAGAGGATGAGATGGTTGGATGGCATCACTGACTGGATGGACATGAGTTTGAGCAAGCTTTGGGGGTTGTTGATGGACAGGGAAGCCTGGCGTGCTGCAGTGCAGTCCATGGGGTCGCAAAGAGCTGGACATGAGTGAGAAACTGAACTGACCCCAGATCTGAATCAGAATCTTTGTGGGTGGGGCCCAGCAATCTAGTTCAATAGTTCCTCCGGGTGATTTTGATGCACACTAAAGTCTAGGAGCCATTGCACTATAAATTAAATTTTTAAATTTTTTAGTTTTTAATTAATTTTAGTTGGAAGATAATTACTTTACAGTATCATGATGGTTTTTGCCTTGCATCGACATGGATCAGCCATGGGTGCACATATGTCACCCCATCCTGATCTCTGCTCCTGCTAAATTAAATTCTGTTTTCTTTTAATTTCCTTGTTTTGTGGGAAAACAACAGAACCAAGATAACAATCCAAAAGGGGCAGACTTGGTATTGGGAGAATTGGCAGTGACCTTCCTGAAGAAAACATTTTTGAGGAATTGCTGATTATGAAGAGTAGATCTGTGGAAAAAGAGCAAGTTAGAGATAGTTAGCATGGGGAAAATACTACTAGGCTTTTTGGAAAAAAACCAAAAAAGCCCATTGTGAAATGAACACTTAGTGTTGCTCTTGAAATACAGGTTAGTCTTCATATTTGTAAAATGTGGAGTTAATACAGACAAGTCTCAATAGTATTAACATAATAAAGTTGAATTTAATGTTGATCGAAAAGAAAATTCTTTTGTTTTCAATTTTATTGTTTTAAATTTTTCTGAAGTGTTTAAACTGCTTTTGTGAATTTATAAGTACAATAACTGAACAAAATTGAATCTTTCTTTGCTGATTGATGATCTTTCAGTCTTAGAAACATCGTTCATTTTAAATTGTATAATATAAACATTATATGACAGTGAATTTAAAATAGACTCACCCCAGTAAATACTCTGGAATTTTGTTTGTTTACATGGAAGAATAACATGTGACTGTTAGGTATTTATTTTATTGGTCTTTAATAAATATTAAACCTCTTTATTAGCTTGTTTTCTTATATTATGACTCCTATAAAGTAATTTTTTATTGAGAGCCCACTGTTTAAGACTGTGCATTGCAGTAGATTTTAGGTTAGAAAAAGTGTAGGGATTTTCTGTTACTGGTTTATCTCTTTGATGCTAGATGGAATGAGATACCTTATAAAGCAAGGAGATTGGTGTAACCTTCGTGATTTTTTATTCATTTCTTTAAAAAAAAATCTTGTTGACACTTGTTAAGGGTCAGGCACTGTGATACAATGGTGAACAAAACAGACTAGGTTTATGCCCTCTTGGGGTTTATATTCCTGACATAAAGACACAAAAATCCAAAACCAGAAAACATGTTCATCAACTTACTAGATGAACTTAGTTCGAGTTTTTGGTTGCAAATAACAGAAATAGATTCTAGTTACCTCAGGCAGAAAAAAGATTTTTCTGGAAGATATTGAGGAACTTGGAAAATTACCAGGAAGTCTGGAAAATAAGATGAGGCCCGGCCAAAGTGCTACTATAGGAACGTTGTGCTCTGGATGCCACCACTTGCTGGCTAACTGCTCAGTGCCACCATTACTGGCCCCTTCCACAGAACATAACCCACCTTGCTGCTGGACCCTTGATCAGGGACATTGCTGCCACCCACTATACTGTCCACTGTGATGCAGCATAAAAACATCTTAACCAATGCTGTGTTTTTGTATTGTTCCTCAAGGTTCAAAATCCAGTCAAGAATATGAAGTTGACTATAAGAGAATGGAAAAGGGATTATCTGTCCCCTTTTGTCTTCTTATCAGGAGGCAGGGCTTCCTTCTGTCTAATTTGAGATTTTACTAAAATAGGATGCTTAGTAGCCAAATTGCAAATAACTGTCATAGAGACAAAATAATTTAACTATTGCAAATTGTCCAAGTGTAATGTAGGAAACAAAATGGGGACCAATATAGTGTCTGACAGAAGGAAACCTTTAAATGGAGGTAATTAGGAATGGCCTCCTCAAGCAGGAGATATTTAGTTGAGAACAGATTCATGAACTGTCCCAGTTTGTCTGAAACTGAGGAGATTTGCAGGACATGGGATGTTCATTCTAAAAGTGAGAAAGTCCTGGATGAATTAGGGTGAGTTGATAAGGAACTATCAACTCCTTCCAATCCCAAAGAGAGGCAATGCCAAAGAATGTTCAAACAACTGCACAATTGTACTCATCTCACACACTAACAAAGTAATGCTCAAAATTCTCCAAGCTAGGCTTCAACAGTATGTGAACCAAGAACTTTACGATGTTCAAGCTAGATTTAGAAAAAGGAAGAGGAACCAGAGATCCAATGGCCAACATCCACTGAATCACAGAAAAAGCAAGAGAATTCCAGAAAAACATCTGCTTCATTGACTATGATAAAGCTTTTGACTGTGTGGATCACAACAAACTGTGGAAAATTCTTCAAGAGATGGGAATACCAAATCACCTTACCTGCCTCCTGAGAAATCTATATTCAGGTCAAGAAGCAACAGTTAGAAGTAGACATGGAACAACAGACTGGTTCCAAATAGGAAAAGGAGTACATCAAGGCTGTATATTGTCATTCTGCTTATTTAACTTATATGCAGAGTACATCATGCAAAATGCTGGACTGGATGAAGCACAAGCTGGAATCAAGATTGGGAGAGAAATATCAATAACCTCAGGTATACAGATGACACCACCCTAATGGCAGAAAGTAAAGAGGAACTAAAGAGCCTCTTGATGAAAGTGAAAGAGGAGAGTGAAAAAGCTGGCTTAAAACTCAACATTCAAAAAACGAAGATCATGGCCTCCAGTCCCATCACTTCATGGCAAATAAATGGGGAAACAGTGAGAGACTTTATTTCCTTGGGCTCCAAAATCACTGCAGGTGGTGACTACAGCCATGAAATTAAAAGATGCTTGGTCCTTGGAAGAAAAGCTATGACCAACCAAGACAGCATATTAAAAAACAGAGATGTTACTTTGCCAATAAAGATCTCTCTAGTCAAAGCTATGGTTTTTCCAATAGTCATGTATGGGTTTGAGAGTTGGATCATAAAGAAAACTGAGTGCTGAAGAATTGATGCTTTTGATCTGTAGTGTTGGAGAAGGCTCTTGAGAATCCCTTGGACTGCAAGGAGATCAAACCAGTTCATCCTAAAGGAAATCAGTCCTGAATATTCATTGGAAGGACTGATGGTGACGCTGAAGTTCCAATACTTTGGCCACCTGATATAAAGAACTGACTCATTGGAAAAGACCTTGATGCTGGGAAAGATTGAAGGCAGGCGGAGAAGGGGACGACAGAGGATGAGATGGTGGGATGGTGTCACCAACTCGATGGAAATGAGTTTGAGCAAGCTCTGGGAGTTGGTGATGGACAGGGAAGCTTGGTGTGCTGCAGTTCATGGAGTTGCAAGTCAGACACTACTGAGTGTCTGAACTGAACTGATAAGGAATTGTACATGACAGGAGTTGATAAGGATCCATACATAGCTAGTTTGTTTCATGACAAAGGAATATTGTTAAGTGCCAAAGTCCCAAGGTGAAAAGATCTTGGTGTGTTTAAGGAGCTGAGAAACCAGTGTGAGTGAGGGAAAAAGTTGCCTGAGGTAGGAAAGGAGAGGTAGGAGACAAATTGTGTAGAGCCTCTAGGCTATGGCAAATTTTTCAATTTTATTCTAAATAAATGCAGTGGGAAGTTATTGAAGGGTTTTAAGCAGGGTACTAGTATAATCTGATTTATGAAGACCATACTTGTTGCTGGAAGAGGAGTGGGTAAGAGTTGGGGGAGGGGAGAGGAAGGAGTTGGAAGTAGGTACAAGTAGGAAGCAACTGCAACATTCCCAGGGAGAGTTATTGGTAGCTTGAACTAAGGTGGTGGCTGTGGGACAGAGAGAAGTGGATGAATTCAAAATACACTTTGGATATAGAATCAACAGGACCTGATGGGTTGGATATAGGCTATGAAGGAAGGATGGGTCAAGGATGACTCTAGATATATGAAGTTTGAAGTGTTTGGTTTCAAAGAAAACAGAAGCAAGCAGAAGAAAACTACCTTTTCTTGCCAAATATAGCAATCCATGTTCTCTGGTATTCATATGATCTGCCATTCCTCTTGTTACATGAAACAAAGTGTCCTTGCTCAGATCTAAACTCAGCCATTTCACTTATTTACACTGCACCCTTTGCATTCGTTCATTCCATAATCATGGGGTTACAGTAGTGAACACAGCACAAGTCCCTGCTCTCGTGGAGTTTACATTCTAGTCAAGAGATAATAGACAAATCCCGAATATATTTATAATTGGCTGATAGTAAAAATACTATTGTAAAAAAAAGTGGGGTAAGAAGAATGGAGAGTGCTTGGATTACAATGTGGTAGAATGGGAGTTGATATATATATATATATATATATATTTGGTTGCACTGCATGGCACGTGGAACTTTCCTAACTAAGAGTTGAACCTGTGCCCCTTGCAGTGGAAGCATGGAGTCTTAACCACTGCACCACCAGGGAAGTCTGGGAGTTGATCTTTTTGATAGGTTGCATAGGTTAGAGAATATCTCTCTGAGAGTGAGCAGACTTCTGAAGCAGCAATGGAGCCAAGCAGCTATCAGGAGGAATGAGTTCTTCCAGGCAGAAGGAAAAGAAAGTGAGTGCCTCTGAGATGGCAGAGTGTGGCATATTCATGGAAGAGCAAGAAAGCTGGAGCAGTGAGCACATGCAGAGTGGTAGATAAGGGCAGAAGACAGGTAGCTAGACAGATCATATAGGGCCTTATGATCTATTGTAAAGACTTTGCAAAACCTCTGAGTCAGATGGAAGCATCTCTTCTTGTTTGCTCCTACAGTACTTCTCTCTCTTCCTCTCTCCTATATTATCTATTTTCCTCTTTCTCTTAGATTAATAGTTGTCAATTTTTTTTTGTATCAGGATTCCTTTACAATTGTAATTATTGAGAACCCCTTGCCTATACCTGATCTTACAGGAAAAGCATCCCGACTTTCTCTATTGGGTATAATGTTAGCTGTAAGTTTCTTGAGATGTCCCTTACCAGGTGAGGAAGTTTCCTTCTTTTCCCTAGTTCACTGAGATATTTTAGCAGGAATAAGTACCAGATTTTGTCATGTACTTCCTCTGTATCTACTGAGATGATCTTATGAGTTCTTTTTCTAACCTACTGATACTGTGAATTACATTTATTGATCTTCGTTAAAACAACCTTACATTTCTTTGATTACTTAGTCATGATATATTATTCTTTTTATGTATTGTTGGATTTAATTTACTAAAATTTTGTTGAGAATTTTAGCATCCATGTTTGTGAGCAATATTGATCTTCATTGTTTTGTTTTCCTTATAATGTCTTTGGTATTGGTATCAGTGAAATGTCATCAGTTGGAAAGAATTCTCCCTTTTTCAGTTTTCTGAAAGAGTTTGTATAGGATTGGTTTTCATTTTTTAAAATGTTAGGCAGAATTCACCTGCGAAGGTGTCTGGACCTGAGTTTTCCTTTGAGAAGTTCTTTTTTTTTTTTTTTTTTTAAGTTATTGTATTGTATTTTTTGTCCATGCTATATGGCTTGCAGAATCTTAGTTTCCCAACCAGGGATTGAACCTGCATCCCCTGCATTGGAAAGCAGATTATTAACCACTGGACCATCAGGAAAGCCCCTCTCTCATTTTTCTATTCTCTACTTCATTGAATATTTCCTTCCTCCTGCTTGGATTTAGTTATTTCTAGGTCATTAACTTGAATTCTTTCTTCTTTTTTTTTATAGGTACTTACAGCTATAAATTTCATCTAATCACTGGTTTAGCTAAATTTTTACCCAAGTTTTTGTATGTTGTATCTTCATTCTTGTTCATCTCAAAATATTTTCTGATTTCTTTGGTGATCATTGTTGACCCATTGGTTATTTAGGAGTGTGTTAATTTCTACATTTGTGAATTTTCCAGATTTTTTTCTGTTATAAATTTCTAATTATTCTATTGTGTTCAAAGAACATACTTTATATCACTTCAATCCTTAAAATTTATTGAGTTTTTTTTTTTTTTTTGAGTTTTTTTTTTTTAATATCCTAGTATATAGTCTATCCTAGAGACTGTTCCATGTGTATTTGAGTAGAATGTGTATTTGAGAATACTGTTGTTGGGTACAGTATTCTATAGTTGTCTATTAGATCTAGTTGGTTTATAGTATTACTTCAGTTTTCTTTTTTTTAGTATTTATTTATTTTTGGTGGTGCTAGGTCTTCATTGTGCTGTGTGGGCTTCTCCTTGCGGTGGCTTGTGTTGTAGAGCACAGGCTCTAGGGTTCTTGGACTTCAATGGTTGTGGTACATGGACTTAGCTGCTATATGGCATGTGAAATCTTCCCCAAGATTTGCAGGTTTGTGAGCTCAAACCTGTATCCACTGCATTGGCAGGCAGATTCTTAACCACTGGACAACCAGGGAAGTCCAGTATTGCTTCAGTTTTTTGAGCTTTCTAAAAATGAAACCATCCTAAATTCTGCCATCACTGGTTTTGCCATTCTCACCAGAGCATTTGTTGTTCCTACAGCCTAGAACACTTCCCCTGGGCAAACATGATTTTCTCCCTCATTTCAGTCTCATATCTCCACATTTGTCAGAAAGCCTTTCCCAACAAGCTTCTAACCACAATATTTTTCCTGTCTTTTATCCTTTTTTATTTTTCACTTATGGCACTTATCAGTATATGAAAGTACAGAGTATAATTATTTGTTTGTCTCTTCCACCCTCTTATTCACTGCTATGTTACCTGGTATGTACTTGAAAATTGTCTAACAGGTATGTAAATATGAAAGTCTGGAAGTAAGAACAGAGGTATTGAGATAGAAATTTGGGGATCATCAGCATAGAGGGAAAATCTAAATTCATGGGTAGGAAAATATCACTTAGAAAAAAGGCCAGATCCTAGCTCTGAATCCAACATCTATTAGAGGTTTGGTAGGTGGGGAAGCTTGACAAAGAAGACAGAATGAGTCAGAGAGGTAGAAGAATCACAGTTTTTCCAGTAAACGGTTGCCTATACGAGGACTAAACTCAGAAACTAGGTAGTGCCACTGAAGCTAAAGAAGAAGAAAGTAGCCAAGTCAATGGAAGCCACTGTGTGATTCAGGATGATACAGGGCTAAAGAAGTGACTGTCTGATGTGACAGGAAGATTGTTGATAACCTTGATAAGAGCAGTAGAGTGTTACAGACAGAAGCCAAGTCTATGTGTGTTAAAGAGCATATAAGCTATAAGGAAATGGTTGCCTCTTCAGTTTATGAAATAATTATCCAGTTTAAAAATCTGTAAGTAGAACTGAGCTTTTCTTCCTTCTGGTCTTTTCAGTGCTTAAAAATTCCCAGATTTGGAAAGTGTTCATTAGTTTCTTAAACAATGAAAGCCATTAGTTTGTAGATCTAAGACAGCTGCTCCTGGGATCTGCCCTCACCAGCTTCTGGACACTGGGAAACTCCTGACTAGCTAGACAAAGCTAAAGTATCATTATCATCATTCCTCTATGACCTAGCACTTATACTCTTTGCCATAAGTTGCCATTTGTTTTTATATAGATGTATTGGAAATAATCTATCAAAGCAGTAATGGCTGTTTCTGTTTGTTGAAGTAGTTTTCTGTTAACCTTTATTTCTGGCTTCTTGTCCTTGGACTATATGAAACCCAAAGAAATGTTTACCACCCTCATTATTGCCATCATAATAGCTACCAAAAACCTAAAGCTTCAGTGCAGCAGAGTAGAGATTTGAGAAATAGACCCATGCATGTATGGTCAGTTGGTAATAGACAAAGATACAAAAGCAATTAAATGGAGAAAGCATAGTCTTTTGAACAAATTATGCTGGAGCAATGGAAAATCCATGTGAAAAACAAAAACTTCAATCCATACTTCATATCACATATATAACTTTACACAAAATGGATCATGGGCCTAAACATAAGAGTGTAGAACAGCTAAAGAAAAAAACTGGAGAAGAATGCTTGTGACCCTCTGTTAAGCAAAGATTTCTTAGATGTGATGCTAATAAATGGATGCATTTCACCTAGTAGATAGTTAATTCAAACTCTTTAAAATGAACTCCTTGCTTAATAATTACAGTGTGTTCTAGAGAGGTTCTTTTGGTTAAAGAAACAAAGATTGACTAAGGCCAGCAAATTTGATATTCTGATCTAGCTTCCTCCTGCATTCTTCTCAGGACAAAACCAAAGTAGTATGAAGGGAAGTCATTCATGGAGGCTGGGTAGTTTGCTTCTCAGTTGTTTACCACATCTCCTCTACCACTATACCTTTGGTTCATCCATCCATTCATCATTGGTGTCATGACCTTGACTGTATTTCTTGGCTTCTTCCTTTTAATAAAACTTTTGACTTCTACTGCTGCCTAATTATTTTGACATTTTGCAAGTTCAGCTCCCAGAGAGGGAACCTGATTGACCCAGATTATGTTTACATATTTTTGACCACTAAATAGGAGGTTTAGTCAGCAATAAGGTCCAGTCACCAGTGGCTTGCAGTAGGATTGTGGAGACTATAGGGTGTTGCCTGGCAGGAGTCCAAGGGAAAAAGTAGGTATAGAATGTTGGTATATCAGATGTGATCTGTACCTTCAACTGGTACCATGAACAATCGAGTTTTCTTTAGACAGGACCATGGGTGTGACAAATACTGTTGTGTAGATGTAGTTATTGTGTTGTTGTACAGTAAATTACTGATGTTCTTACTTTCTTCTCCCAGAAACCATTGACTATCAATATGTCTTCCAAGTTTGACTCTCTTATGGTCTAGCCTGCTTCTAAATCAATCCATGGCAGTTAGTGAGATGAGTATATAAAGAAGGAAAACAGAGGATAAGAATCTTGGATTAGTTTAAAGTTGCTATCAGAGATCTTTTAAAATATCCCCCTGCATCTGGGTATATACACCCATATCATATCTTTCAAAGAGACAATTAGTCTATCCTTCTGTACTTAGTCTAATCTTGGGTCAGCAGCTTCCATGGTATTTAATCCATTTTTTTTTTTCCTGATAGGCTTCATAGTATCAATCCTATAATGGTCACCCTGATTTTTTTTTAAATTTATTTATTTTAATTGGAGGCTAATTACTTTACAATATTGTAGTGGTTTTGCCATACATTGACATGAATCAGCCATGGGTGTACATATGTTCCCCATCCTGAACCCTCCTCCCACCTCCCTCCCCATCCCATCCCTCTGGGTCATCCCAGTGCACCAGCCCTGAGCACCTTGTCTCATGCATTGAACCTGGACTGGCAATCTGTTTCACATATGATAATATACATGTTTCAGTGCTATTCTCTCAAATCATCCCACCCTCGCCTTCTCCCACAGAGTCCAAAAGACTGTTCTATACATCTGTGTCTCTTTTGCTGTCTCGCATACAGGGTTATCGTTACCATCTTTCTAAATTCCATATATATGTGTTAGTATACTGTATTGGTGTTTTTCTTTCTGGCTTACTTCACTCTGTATACTAGGCTCCAGTTTCATCCACCTCATTAGAACTGATTCAAATGTATTCTTTTTAATGGCTGAGTAATATTCCATTGTGTATATGTACCACAGCTTTCTTATCCATTCATTAGCTGGTGGACATCTAGGTTGCTTCCATGTCCTGGCTATTATAAACCGTGCTGTGATGAACATTGGGGTACACGTGTCTCTTTCAATTCTGGTTTCCTCAGTGTGTATGCCCAGCTGTGGGACTGCTGGGTCGTATGGCAGTTCTGTTTCCAGTTTTTTAAGGAATCTCCACACTGTTCTCCATAGTGGCTGTACTAGTTTGCATTCCCACCAACAGTGTAAGAGGGTTCCCTTTTCTCCACACCCTCTCCAACATTTGTTTGTAGACTTTTGGATAGCAGCCATTCTGACTGGCGTGAAATGGTACCTCATTGTGGTTTTGATTTGCATTTCTGTGATAATGAGTGATGTTGAGCATCTTTTCATGTGTTTGTTAGCCATCTGTATGTCTTCTTTGGAGAACTGTCTGTTTAGTTCTTTGGCCCATTTTTTGATTGGGTCATTTATTTTTCTGGAATTGAGCTGCAGGAACTGCTTGTATATTTTTGAGATTAATTCTTTGTCAGTTGCTTTGTTTGCTATTATTTTATTCCACTCTGAAGGCTGTCTTTTCACCTTGCTTATAGTTTCCTTCGTTGTGCAAAAGCTTTTAAGTTTAATTAGGTGTCATTTGTTTATTTTTGCTTTTATTTCCACTACTCTGGGAGGTGGGTCATAGAGTATCCTGCTGTGATTTATGTCAGAGAGTGTTTTGCCTATGTTTTCCTCTAAGAGTTTTATAGTTTCTGGTCTTACATTTAGAGCTCTAATCCATTTTGAGTTTATTTTTGTGTATGGTGTTAGAAAGTGTTCTAGTTTCATTCTTTTACAAGTGGTTGACCAGTTTTCCCACCACCACTTGTTAAAGAGATTGTCTTTTCTCCATTGGATATTCTTGCCTCTGTCAAAGATAAGGTGTCCATAGGTGTGTGGATTTATCTCTGGGATTTCTATTTTGTTCCATTGATCTGTATTTCTGTCTTTGTACCAGTACCATACTGTCTTGATGACTGTGGCTTTGTAGTATAGCCTGAAGTCAGGCAGGTTGATTCCTCCAGTTCCATTCCTCTTTCTCAAGATTGCTTTGGCTATTTGAGGTTTTTTGTATTTCCATACAAATTGTGAAATTATTTGTTATAGTTCTCTGAAAAATACCATTGGTAGCTTGATAGGGATTGCATTGAATCGATAGCTTGCTTTGGGTAGTATAGTCATTTTCACTATATTGATCCAATCCATGAACATGGTATATTTCTCCATCTACTTGTGTCCTCTTTGATTTCTTTCATCAGTGTTTTATAGTTTTCTATATATAGATCTTTTGTTTCTTTAGGTAGATATATGCCTAAGTATTTTATTCTTTTTGTTGCAATGGTGAATGGAATTGTTTCCTTAATTTCTGTTTCTGTTTTCTCATTGTTAGTGTATAGGAATGCAAGGGATTTCTGTGTGTTAATTTTATATCCTGCAACTTTACTATATTCATTGATTAGCTCTAGTAATTTTCTGGTGGAGTCTTTAGGGTTTTCTATGTAGAGGATCATGTCATCTGCAAACTGAGAGTTTTACTTCTTCTTTTCCAATCTGCATTCCTTTTATTTCTTTTTCTGCTCTGATTGCTGTGACCAAAACTTCCAAAACTATATTGAATAGTAGTGGTGAGAGTGGGCACCCTTGTCTTGTTCCTGACTTTAGGGGAAATGCTTTCAATTTTTCACCATTGAGGATAATGTTTGCTATGGGCTTGTCATATATAGCTTTTATTATGTTGAGGTATATTCCTTCTATTCCTGCTTTCTGGAGGGTTTTTATCATAAATGGATGTTGAATTTTGTCAAAGGCTTTCTGTGCATCTATTGAAACAATCATATGGTTTTTATCTTTTAATTTGTTAATGTGGTGTATCACATTGATTGATTTGTGGATATTAAAGAATCCTTGCATCCCTGGAATAAAGCCCACTTGGTCATGATGTATGATCTTTTTAATATGTTGTTAGATTCTGTTTGCTAGAATTTTGTTAAGGATTTTTGCATCTTTATTCATCAGTGATATTGACCTGTAGTTTTCTTTCTTTGTGGCATCTTTGGTTTTGGTATTAGGGTGACAGTGGCCTCATAGAATGAGCTTGGATGTTTACTTTCCTCTGCAATTTTCTGGAAGAGTTTGAGTGGGATAGGTGTTATCTCTTCTGTAAATTTTTGGTAGAATTCAGCTGTGAAGCCGTCTGGTCCTGATCCTGATATTAGATTCTATTATTTCCTTTTCCCATTGCATGCTGCTTATTTTACTGTTTTTCTTCCCCCATTAACCTCTTTTAAGCCTGAATGATATTTTTCCTCTTTCACTCCACAGATTGGAAAAGAAAAAATTTTTTAGGTTTTCTTTTTTTCCCCTGAAGGAAGTTCCAAAAAGAAAGCTTGAATTTGCCTACATGGGAAACTATTTACATAGCATTTACATTATATTACGTATTATAAGCGGGCTTCCCAGGTGGCACAGTGGTAAAAAGTCCACCTGCCAATGCAGGAGATACAGGAGATGTGGCTTTGATCCCTGGGTCAGGAAGATCCCCTGGAGGAGGGCATGGCAATCCACTCCAGTATTCTTGCCTGGAAAATCCATGGACAGAGGAATCTGGCAGACTACAGTCCACGGGGTTGCAAAGAGTCAGACATGACTAAAGTGACTTAGCATGCATGCATGAGTGTGCATGTACATGCACACACAGGCACACACAGATATTATAAGCAATCTGGAGATAATTTAAAATATAAAAGAGGGAATTCCCTGGGTTAACCACTTTGCATTTCAACTGCATGGGGCATAGGTTTGATCCTTGGCCAGGAAACTATGATTTCACATGCTGTGCAGCATGGTCAATAAATAAATAAATAAAGTAAATGTACAGAAGGATGTTCGTAGAGTATACTACATGATTTTAAATAAGGGACTTGAGGACCCCCAGATTTTGGTATCTGTAGGGGTCCTGGAACCAGCCTCTCACAGATACCTCACAGTTGTCTCAAGGGACAACTATATACTCTTGCTTCTTAGTATTTTTCACCCAGGCTAACTTTTTTGGCTTGTTATCTTCAGTTTTGTTGGGATTCTTAAATCTTGATAGTCAGGGTCTTAGGATCCCATAGAGAAGCTAACATATGACTGGAGGAATTAAGCTTGCATTTGCTTTTTTCTACAAGTATTGGTATATATGATGATCAGGTCTTAGGAGAGATGGAACATCATGGAGTTTGAGGAGAAGGTGTTAATGAGGAAGGGAAGACAGGTTCCTTACCTGGGGGCATTGTTTCTCAAACTTAAGCGTTTCTAGGAATCACCTGGGTATCTTGTTAGGGAGCAAATTTTAATTCATCAGGTTTGGGAGGAAGCCTAACATCTGGGATTCTGCATTTCTAACAGCCTCCCAGGGGAGGTTCACAATGCTGGCCTGCAGACACACTTTAAGGAATAAGAACTTTGGGGTTTCATGTTTCCAAACAGCCACCTCTGAACCGGAGCTCCCTGTATCGCTCCTCATCGTTGCCAGACAGCTTGAACAGTCCAAGTCTGAAGCAGCTGGTAAAATTCAAGGACAGCACAATACCAGATAAAGTAAAAAAGAAGTATTGTTCAAACCACAAAAAGCTTGGAAAGGTAAGAAGCTTTTTTTTTGTCAGAAACTTTTTAAAAAGACAGTCTCTTTAATCTTTATCTCATCTTCTCCACCTTTCTGGGTTGGGGGTTGCTTTCGCATAGCTTTTGGCTGTGTACTTTTACTTTTATCTCCTCTTTCCATTTTCCTTTTCTACATCTGCACCCATATATAAAGTATTTAATAATGAATATGTTATATTATAATTTTGGAAATGATATTGTCTTCCCAACCACCTTTTTTAAGATCTGAGAGAATACAAGAGAACTCTGATTGAGAAGGACATTTATTGATGTTTTATAGGCATTTGGACAGAAATAACATCATAGAGATGATGTTTTGGTTTGCTGGAAAGCAAATTCTGAAAAAACTTAGCCCTCATAAAACTTAAGTAAAAACTTAGCCCTCATCCTGTATCTCTCCTTTAAAAAGGAAATCTCAAAAAAAAAAAAAAAAAAAGAAATCTCAGTACTTTGGCTATTTTATGAAATCAGTGTATGACATTATAGAAAAATAGAAAATCCAAAAAAGCAAAAAGAAGCCATTGCAAAATGTGCATAATCCCACAGGCCAGAGATAATTACTATTAATAATGTATAGCCTTTCAGACTTTTTTTAATGCAAATATGTTTTTTCTTTTATTAAAAAGGCATTACAAAGTACATGTTTTCTAACCTACTTAATGATGTCATATTTTCAAGTTAATGAAGTTAATTTACAGCTTACTTTTTATTCCCTAATAGTAATTGATAATGTGTGGGTATGATTTGTTTAACCAAGATCCTGTTATTGATCATTTAATTTATTAGTAATTTTTCTCTATTGTAAATATCCTTAATAGCCAAATCTTTCTACATATCTTTATTTTCTTAGTAAAACAAGTAGAATTATTAGATCAAAGAGTATGCATATTTTTAATGAATCTCCCAACACTCCTTCCATTCCTTGGTTTTTAAACCTTTAACATGAGGATTGGGGTGGGGGGAATCTTGTCTTAGGACTTAGGTCTAAAGAAAATGGTCTCCCTCTGTGACATCAACATGACTCAGATGCTGGAGGAAGATTCAAACCAGGGGCCTCTGATTGGTGATTTCTCCAAGGTGAGTGTGGTTACTCCAGTCCTATATTTCATCCTATATTTTGGATCTGAATCTTATCTGCTTACAGAGGACACTAAGTTTAATTAATATGTGTCTTCAGCAAGTACTCACTGATAACCTGAAGGTGCTGTAGTGGTAGATCTAGGCCCTAAGCCTTTCATGAGAAAGTATCCCTTATTCATTCTGGAAATATCTACAGAAGTGGAAAAAGTATGAGGCTTTCTTTTGTCTGTTTTTTGGTGGTGCCCTATGGCATGTGGAACCTTAGTTCCCTACACAGGGGTCGAATCTGTGCCCCCTGCGGTGGAAGCAGAGTCTTAACCACTGGACTGCCAGGAAGTCCCAAGTACGAGGCTTTCTACTTTTTTAAAATTTAAAATCATATTTGGTGACTACAGAAGATAGAAAATGGAATCTACCCTAGATCTTATCAGAGTATTATTGTTTTTGTTTATTTATTTATTTTTTTTTGGTGTATATTTTGGTGTATATCTCTGTATGTTTTTTCACAGAGAAGACACATGCATGTACACAAATACACTTTTTGTTTTTCCATGTTTGTTTTGAGGTTTTTATTCCATCTCCTTTGATATATCAGGAACATCTTTTCATGTCAATAAATAGTTCTTCATCATTTCATCACTTTTAATAACAGCACACTATTTCTTTTTTTTTTTTTTTTTTTGGCTGCCCATAATTTCCTGATAAATCCTTTCTTCTTATTTACTTCTACAATTTTTCCTTATGAACTGTACCAAGATGGACATATTTGTGGCTATATCTAAGAATTTTTAAGCATTCGTAATTAGCTCCTTAGGTTCAGTTCTTAGAAATGGAATCGTTGCATATGCACATTGAGACCATTGATTTCTGAAGGCATCTGGGGTTTTAAATGTCATTTGGATAGGACAATATATGGGTCATGATTTCAAATTTGGGTATAGAGAACTTGCCGTTTTTTTAGCTTTTGGGTATTTCTAGGTATGTGCACTGCCAACCGTGTCAGGGAAACACCAAGATCTGAAGTACGTCAACCCAGAAACAGTAAGCAGATTTCTGGAGATGGTAACTGGTTACATAAGCTGCCATCTGGTCTGTTCTGTCCCTAAAATCCCCACTTCCATTTGTATTTCTTTCACTTTGTTCACTCATGTGGGCTCTGTATTCAGCTGAAGCTATGTTAAAAGACTCATTTATATGTCACCTTTGTAATTAAGCAAATGATATATAATTGTTACATAAGAAAGGAAGGAGGAAGGGGAAGGGTGAAAAGCAAAAATCACCTGATTAGGCTGGCCTTACATCCTGGTTTACATGTTTCAATTCCATTTATGCCTATTACTGAATATTATTAATAGTGCTCTCTATCACTCTCAAAAGTATTCTAGTTTGTGCAATAATTATTTTGTCACTTTACCCATTGATCTTACCATCAGAGATAAGCACTAATCATACTTTCCTTATGGCCTTACAGATTTTATTCTGGTATAATAAGTTTTATAAAAATAGTATCATAATAAGCATGTAATTTTGTAGTTAGCTTAATAAGTCATTGTAAACATCTTTCTGTATTATTAAAAAAAATCTATATTATCCCTTTGATGGCTATGTAATATTCTGTTATACTGATAATATATAACTTTTTTAACTAAACTTCTTTTGTTGAGTATTTATTTATAATATTTTGATAATCTAAAGCAATGGTGAGATCAACATTATTGTGCCCTATCTTTATGTACTTCTGTTTACTTAAGATGCTAGAAAAGAAGTTGCTGAAAATGTAATTACATTTATTTATTTTTTTATAAGTATTTACAGAGTTTCCTCTGGAAAGTTTGAGCCAATTTACATAACCACACATAGCTTAAGTTTCTTCCTCTGGATATCAACCGTTTCCTTCGATATCCCTTTTGAGAAACTCGCTTTCTAGTCTTCCAGTAGAGGGTGGGGAATCATTTCTCATTTCTTCTTGTAAAATTGAGACAGCTGCTACCTGTGCCCTTAGAGAAATCCTTGGGTGTCTTCTCAGAGATTGATTGTAGCTGTGTCTTCCTCCAAATAAGTAACTTGAATGTTCTCCCTTGTGTCCTGGCAGTACTGACTGTTTTGATTCTCCAAAAGGCTATTTCCTGTTTTATTCTCTTACTTGCGGAGGGTTGGTGGGGGGCGGTTGCACCATTGCCATGTTTCAAATATAGGGGGACTTTGGAGGCTGGGCATACAGTGGGATCCTGAGTGACTAAAAGGAGTACATATCAGGAACTGGGTTACTGGCTCTTCTCTCCCTCCGAAGAGGCAGGGTATTCAGTCATAGTTTCTGTACAGGTGGCTGCCTTGCTATCGGGGGAGTTCCAGGGTCTGATTGAGAAGTTTTATATCATCGATTGCCGCTATCCATATGAGTACCTGGGAGGACACATTCAGGTAAGGTTATATTGAGGACTTAGCAGGGGAGGGCCTGGAGATACTGCTTATTAAGAAGTCTAGACAAAGGGTCCTGCGACCTCTGGAACCAGGGCAGACATTATACATTTGGAACACATCAAGGTTGTCAGTCCTCATTCCTGTTGTAATTCTGTGAACCTTGAGCAATTTACTTTCCCTTTGCCTCCTAGACCAATCTGCCTCTTTCCTATAGGAGCCAAAAGCTCCTACCTGGACATAAAAACATTAATCCAGGGACTGAGCAGCACTTTGCAGACACTTAATGCTTACAGACATTTCTCACAATAATCCCTACACTTCAGGTAGTTCCGGTCTATAAATGTTTGTTGAGCACCTAATATATAACCAAGCTCCATGCCAGGCCCTGGGGGTAGATACAGGTAGATTTCCACTCTGAAAGTACTTAATAGTGTAGTCTTCCTGAACTAAATATTTCAAGATGGTATTCCAGTTATTTCTAAGTGTTGGCCCTGTTCTCTCACCCTTAAGGAAATACTTAATAAAATTATTTTACAGGGAGCATTAAACTTGCACAGTCAAGAAGAACTATATAACTTCTTTCTGAAGAAACCCATTGTGCCTTTGGATATCCAGAAAAGAATAATCATTGTGTTCCATTGTGAATTCTCCTCTGAGAGGGGTCCCCGAATGTGAGTGTCTACATGAGGAGGGGGCGTGGAGAGGGTGATGGATCTTGAGTTTGGACTTACAGTCAAGGAACCTTCCCAGCCCAGTTTAGACAGAAACTGAATGAATGAATGATTTCCACTGTAGTTTAAAGAATGTTAAGGAGGTGGAAGGAAGGAGTTTCTACAATTCAAAGGTTTGAAGTAGTGAAGGAAAAAGGATTTGGAGTTAGGTACCAATGGAGGAAAGGAGAAAGAGAGGTGCTACTTGCACCTTGTTTTGCAAAAATAAGATCTGGAGCTCCTTTTGAGGGTTAGCAAAAATCTCTTCTTCCTCCCCTTCCCCAGTGAATGACCCATGGAATCCTGAACTTGCTTTTTTCCCATCCCGCCCATCTGGATTTTCTCTAAAGGTGCCGTTCTCTGAGAGAAGAGGACAGGGCTCTGAACCAGTATCCTGCACTGTACTATCCAGAGCTGTACATCCTCAAAGGGGGCTACAGAGACTTCTTTCCAGAATATATGGTAAATCTTGCATGGGGCATGTGGGGCAATGGGGGAGCCCAGACTTGGGGCCAACTTTAACATGCAGCTCCCAGGGCCTGCTAAGCCCTCTGAGAAGAAAGTGCTGTTCCTTCTAAGCCATTCCCTGCAGCATCTCTGTTATACCTCGTGGGCAGACTGTAGGCATCAAGAGGATTCCTTACTCTGTCCCTTGCCTTTCAGGAGCTGTGTGAACCACAGAGCTATTGCCCGATGCATCACCAGGACCATAAGGCTGAGCTGCTGAGGTGTCGAAACCAGAACAAAGCATGGGAAGGAGAGCGACAGCTGCAGGAACAGATTGCCTTACTGGTGAAGGATGTGAGCCCATGATATCAGGTCACCTACTGGCTGCCTGGGACTCACCAAAAGGCACTGTAGAAACCCTGAGCAGAAAGAGGCCATCTTCTGTGCAGCCTTTTTTCATTCTAAGATGTTAAAAGATGTCAGTAAACCAACAGGCTGCCAAACTAAAGAAATCCCAGGCATGGGGATTGGTTATGTTTTAGTAGAGCTGTTGGCTAGTAAGAAAGTCCTCGAGCTAGTTCTCCAAGGTTGGAGCCTTGGGTTGCATGGAGATTTATGTTGCTTCAGGGGGCTGTTGCATTCCTCTTCCTAACTACTCGCGTCTTCTCAGAGGTCAGCCAGATCTTTCTCCTGGGCTTCTGCCTATGCAAGAGAGAGTTGAGAGAGTTGTCCATCTTCTTTCTTTGAATTTTCCTTGTTTGTCTCCCTCTCTCTTCTTTTTTTAAAAATGGAAATATAAACATTGATGAATGAGAAAAACTCCTAGAAGATGTATATAAGGAAGTAATCACCACATTTAAATTCCTTCAGACAAAGATGTAGCCATCTCTGTTCATAGCTGAGGCCAAAGTGCTTTTCTCCAGACCATGGTTCTCAAAGTTTGGGCCCTGGTCCATCAGCATTATCTGAACTTTGCTTGAAATGCAGGTTTTCACAGCCCACTCCAGACCTACTAAATTGGAATGTCTGAGGTTAGGGCCCAGAAATCTGGGTTTTAAAAATCTCCCTTTCAGGTGATTGTGATGCATGTCAAGGCTTGAGAACTACAGCTCTGGAATTAAAGAAAACCTTTTAAATGGAATTCTTCAGCAGTGTTCCAAACTTTCCTTTCCTACACCATTCCATGGTATGAATTGCTTAAAAGTGTGCCCCAGACTCAATTCTTTGTGGTATCAAGACTCAGAAAACCAAAATAATTGCCTTTCTGTAAGACCAAGTGATAGGTCTGAGTTGTATTCCAAAGGTTCCTTATCTTCACCCTTAATAGAATTTTAAAAATATTTATTTATTTATTTTTGGCTGCACTGGACCTTTGCTGATGCTCGGGCTTTCTTCTAGTTACAGAGAGTGGGGGCAGTGTGTGGAGGGGGCTACTCTCTAGTTGTGGTGCTTCTCATTGCAGTGGCTTCTCATTGGAGAGTACAGGGTCAGTATTTGTGGCGCATAGGCCCAGTTGCCCTGCAGCATGTGGAGTCTCTTGGACCAGGGACTGAAACTGTCCCCTGCACTGGCAGGCAGATTCTCAACCACTGGACCACCAGGAAAGTCTGCATCAGAATTTTGACTTTTCCCATTTTCCAAATTTTTTTTTTTTGTGCTCCACTTCATGTTTCACAGAGACAGATTTAGGATGGTTGGAAGTAGAGATCTGTGCCATATGAAGATAAGAATGAAAGAAAAGGAAAGCACCAAGCAAGATCAGTTAGACTTCAGAAAGATATTTAATTTAATTAATAAATTTAAAAAAAAATTTGTCCACGCCATCTGGCATGTGATATCTTAGTTCCCCAACCAGGGATTGAACTTGCACTCACAGAAAGATATTTTAAGTTACATTCTTCAGCATTACCCAGGCTTTCCTTTTTTAGAGCTCTTTAAGGTGAGTAGGTTTTTGTCTGTGTAGTAAGGTACAGCCCTACTTGGCCTGGACGGCAGTGGAATTGCACATTGTCATTCTATGGCATTAACCTGGTAAGTAGTCATAGCTCAGGACTAGAAATGGACAAAAGGCTGTGAAGCCTAGCCTGAGATAGAATGGAGACAAAAATGACACCTTCCCAGATCTGGATGGAGCAGGGAGACTTTTTAAAAAGTGAGTGGGAGGGAAGAGTGTGCCCGAGTGACTGAATTGATTTTTGCAAGGCTCAAGAACACTCTTCTCCCAGAGTGCTGCATGCTTGCCTCACAGCAGAGGGCACTGCTGTATTCTCTAAGGCAGCTGCTGCAGCCTGCAGTCTCCACTCCTAGCTTGAACCTGCCTGTCCTGAGCCCTTGAGTTCTGAGCTCAGAAGGGCTGGGGGAAAATGGAGAGAAGAGCTTCAATAGGTGCAGACAGCTGAAGGAAAGATGCTGTTATTTTGTCCCACTCCACATACTTCCTCACAACAGGTAGGAGCTTAGTCGCCTGAGCAGGAAACTGCTTGAAGCACCTCCACTTCCAAATGTGAGGATGGGTCCCTGACTCACTGCCTACCCTAGTGAGTCATTTCCTATAATTCTTTCCAGAAAGGGAGAGCAAGCCCCTACCTGGGAAAAGACTGGTGCACAAGTATTCACATCTCAGTGATCCTAAATGGAAGTTCCAAGTTGTAAAACATAAAGCTAGGGCTTAATCAGCTATCTACTTTGTGGAAAATTATATTTGCCTAAAAGGCTACATTTTCCCATATAGTTTCTTGTAATATCTTCCCACTGTATAGGTACCATGTCACGTGATTCATGTTATTTTTAGGAACAATAATAATAGTAGCTAACAACCTTTCAGCTGTTTACTGCTTGCAAGTAAACATTTACTCATTTTATATAAATAAACTAATTTTCACAACAATCCTGTGAGGCAAGTAAGTAGTCACTATTATACATGTGTACATTTATCCCAATAAAGAAGTTGAGGAACAGAAAGACTGAGTAACTTGTTTAAAGTCCTACAGCTAATGAATGGCAGAGTTGGGATATGAACCCAGGCAGCATGGCTCCAGAGTCTGTAATGCTAATGGATTTTTCTGTTACTAAATCCTCATCGATGGAACGATGTGTCTTTCTAAATTGGCATTGTATTAGGTGTTAAATATGTAAGTGCCTCAGTTATAGGTTCTTGAGAAGTCAGGGCCAGAGGGTTGCTTCAGCTTGGGAACTGAAGCTAAGGGCAGATACTAAGACCCCAATCCAGAAATCTTTGCATGAGGCTATGAAGGGGTTAGCTCTGTGCTGGTGTCCTTGTACTGACTGGTATTCATTCAGCAGGAAGTCAGGTGATAAAGAATGGAAACCTTTTGGTCTGAAAACACTTCTGGTTGCAATCTCAGCCCCAGTACCTAGCTGACCTCTGCTACAGAGAGGGAAGCATTTCCCTTTCCTTACCAGCCATATATAAAGTGAGAGGCATGGAGGATCTTCTTTCCCCATTCAGTTCAGACAAATGTGAGGGACTCACTAGTTTCTTTCAAGGGATGTCAATTCTAAGTACCACAAGCATTCAAATATGTCACAGTTCCTGCCCTCAAGGTAGAAATGACTCTGTTTGCTTCCATCCCTACAAGCACTCTGGCCCACTACCATATTCAGCAAAAGGAAGAAGATCTAGCCTCCAACTCCAAAACTGTAGGTTGGCTGGTAGGGGCTGGCTGAGTTCATAGAATAATTAACTTCTACGTGCCTCCTGCAGTGATATCATTCCGTGTGTGCTATGTGCCTGGCACTAAGCTAAACCCTTTACTCACTATATACTTGTTTAATCCTCAAAACTGTTATACAAAGTAAATACTGCTATTAATTTTTCAGATGAAGAAACTGAAGCACAGAAAAATTAAGTGACATGCCCGAGGTCACCCAGCATGTGTTGATAATGTCAATTGAAACCAGGTAGTCTGTAAAACTTGTTCTCTTAACTGTTTTTCACTGAACTGCTAACACCCTGGGTTAGCTAAGGCCCAACAGTGAGAGAGGGCTTGATAGAAGGCAGGAAACCAGGGTTACAAATGAAAGTGGAGTAAGATACAGAGTCTCTGGACCTTTGAGCCCCAATCAGTGGCTTGCAAAGCCCTCCCACAGCAGTTCGTGTTTTAATCATTTTTGCACCTGGCACAAAGCTGGGCTCATAATCAGCCTCAAAAGACATTATTGAATTGAATGATGGTTGAGTAACATCTTTGTGGAAAGGATTGGCTCATTTGTCATTATCCACAAGGTTCCCAACAGCAATGCTGCTTATCTAGCAGGTGTTGGCAGCCACAAAGGACATGGTTGGTGGGGAGAGAGTGTGCTGGAGGAGCTGTAAATATTAGTCTTGGAGTCATATTTATTTGCAGAGGCTTCCTCAACCCTCCACTAACCTTGGTTACCAATCCTCATTAAAGGCCCGATAATGTCAAGCTCTTTACCACAGTGCCCAGACAGAATTATGCTCCAAGCATCTCATTTACTCTCAAACAGAGGCTGGTCTTTTATGGGTGGCTTTGGATATTGCTTTCAGCCCATCAAGTTGACCTTGTTCCTTTTGCTTTACTGGTTCCTTTGTGGGGAGAGCATGGAGTAGACCCACTGAGTAGGCACCCTGAGCAAATGCCTTTTCTAAGCCTACCCTCCTATCCCAAACTGATTTGCCTTGGTTGCTGAAGGAGAGAGCAGAGGTGATACCCCTTGATCACCTCCTACATCTTTGTTGATTCATAGCACCCTTTCCTAGCATCCTAATCACCTGATGTTGTTATATTTTGCCTTGTAAATCCCATTTTGGAACTCTTGCCAGAGTGAAGCGGAGAGTGGGCGCTATCAGCTCCCCAGCCACAAGTTTCCTAATCTTACTGGAGGGAAGGACTTGGGAAAGGTACAAAGAGGTAGGGTGGGACTGGTGGGGGTTGGGGGGAATAGGCCCTGTATAAAAGCTGAGTAGACAGATGTTCACTTTCACAGCTCTCCTGTAAGACTGGCAGGGCAGATATAGATTAAAATGAAGCACAAACTCCATTTAAAGTGCATTACAGCCCAGGAATCATCTCCCCTTGGGCAGGAGAAGGGAGGAAAGGGCACAGGAGGCCACATAAGTCTCTTTCCTTATCTAGCACCACATGTCTCTCTCCTAGCTTTGTGAAGGGTGATTTACACCCCGGCTGGAATGACTCTCTTTCTGAGCTGATTACATTGGCAAATGCCCCCCAGAGGCCACAGCAGGATGGCCGTATTCAGAAGCAGCAGCCAATAAATCTCAGAGGTCTATATTGCACTTCTCAGTACCCTCCCTCCTGGCCCTCTGCCAGGTAGGCTATGGAAGTAGAAGAGGGCTTGGCTGGAAGATCAGGGGAGGACACCCTTCAATACCTTTCATTACCATCTTCCCTAACTACTGTTTAGTTGTCGTTCTTCCAAGGCATTCTGCCTCTGTCTTTATCCAGGGAGCAGGTGGGAACCAGCCCAGTAAATTTATCTAATAAATAACCCTTATCTTTATGGGTAGAAGTCCTGGATTTCTCCTAGGTATTTGCTCTTGGTAGAATGGCTTGCTCTCCTAACCCTCCTCTGAAAATGAGGAGGCTCCTAAATGGTCTCTCCAACCACCTTTCTCAGTGATCTTTCGTCTAGGGAAATCTCTGCAGTTTAGTCTGAGGGAGGTTTGATCCCTCCATCCTTCCTCATGACACTGAAGGGGCTGAATTTTGGAGGAGTGTAGTCTGGCAAAGGTCCTGGGATCTTGCCCAAAGTCTGTCCCCAGCAAGGTCATCTCACCTGTCTGCAGAATCTTGGGGTTAATAATACAACGGAATCTCACCCCTGAAGATACTGATGCGGGGAAATGATATCAGAGATGTGCAAATTCTAAGAGGGGAAAAAAAAAAACCCTTGAAATGCAAGTGCCCTCATGCATTTGTTACAAGATCTTATTTGGGGTGGTTGTTTCTTGGTGGTAGAGCGGATTCCGGAAAGTGAGATAGGCTACTTTTTAAAAAAACAAATATTTGGACCCCCAGGACGACGAGTTTCCAGTGGCAGCTCCCACAGTGACTCGGCTGCTCCGGGGCGCGTGCCCTGGATCGCCCCCACCCCCGCCGCCCTCCGGGTCTAGCAGGAGAGGCTGCGTGATGCGTCCGTCGGCTTTGGAGTTGGAGGGCGGCGCCCGGGACCCTGGTGGGAGAGTGTCGCGCCGCGGCGCTCCCTGCGAGGAGGGGCGGGAGAAGCGGTGGGAGGTGCCGGTGGAGGAGCCCGGCTCACAGAGCTCCTGTGCTAGGAGCGAGGGTAACGCCGAGTCGGGTGCAGGCAAAGCACGCGACGTCGACAGCCAGCGCGCGCGCACCCCACCATGGCGCGCCCGCGGAACCCGCGACCTTTGCCGCCTGTGCTCCTGCTCCTGCTGCCGCTGCTGCTGCTCCGAGCTGGTGAGTGTCGTTGGAGCCGCCCAGGCTGGGGAGCAAGGGGATGGGGCTGGTGGCTACCGTGTAAGTGGGGTGCCGGCACCAGAGCCCGGAGAGGTCTCAGACCCCACACTGCGCCCTGGTGCCGGGCGTCCGTCTGTCCAAGCCTGGAGGAGGCCTAGGGTGTCAGGAAGGGGCTGGGTTCTACGCCTAGTCCAAGTGTCTGAACTTGTAGATTGAGTGTCAACCGTGGCCAGGGCACCCAGGCATCTCCTCGCTGTCGGTTCCCCCTCTTCCTTCTTTTGAGGTGCTCCTATATAGTCATAGAACAACCCGCAGCCAGGCCACTACCAAGACAGCATCTCTAGGAGGCAGGGAGAATCAGAAGCAGAACGCCTTTTGCTCCACATGGGCTTTACCACCTCCACCCCGTGTAAAGACTGGGAAAGTGGCCACTAGGTACAGATGACAATATTGAAGTTTTTGTTAGAACTAACTTGTCACTGGGAACTCCCTGGTGGTCCAGTGGTTAGGACTCTGCACTTTCACATACACACACAAAAATTGACTTGTCACAAATTAGGGTTGAAAACTGCTGCCCAGAATTCGCCAACACCATTACTGAGTGGTTGAGAATATTGCTCACCACCAACAAACCCCCTCTTCAGGATGTACTTTATTATTATTTTAATTGGAGCAGAAAACTCACTATTGGGTAAGATGGGCTTTCTGTATAGGCTGCCCAGCACAGTGCCTTGCCCTGTTATAGATCCACAATAAGTGTTTTATGGAGTACATGATGCAAAGCCTGGTTTTAGAACTATGCCATTCCTCTAAGGAGCATGCATGTGGCCTCTGGGAGAGGGATGGGTGCATGGAATCTCACTGTGGGGCTCCTGTCCAGAACCTGGCTGGAGGGACACTTGAGGCAGAGACCAGGTACTTATCTACACATGACCTCCTCCACAAAGTAGGACTGCAGAAGTACAATCTTGGCTGAGAGACAGATGTGGAAGGAAGGAGGGAAAGTACTGACCTGTTCAGACTGACTTTGTCAGTAAATCAGAGCAGCAAGACATCACTGATCTGATTGAGCTGCCCAGGAAATTTTACTACCCTCACAGTATGGCTGTATGTCAGGATTCGGGTAAATTTTTAACATCTTCATCATGACCAATTTAGTGGAACAAGTTACCCTGTGTTAGTGATGAAATTTAACATGACCCCCACCTTCTTTTGTGGAGCTGCAATGCCCTCAGATCTACCACTGCTCAGACTTGGTGAACTGTATCAGCTAAGAAATTAGGTTTATTTTTGAAAATTGTTATGACTCAATATTTAGTCCAGTTGAAGCAACAAGACTTGAACCTGCTACATTTCTTTCAGCAAGCACTTTCTGGGTACCTACTAGAAGTAACATCTTAAACTTGCAGCACATCTCAAACTGTTTAAATCCATGTCCCTTTTTTGATAAAGATAAAAATCTTATGTCTTCCTTAAATAAATTTTGAAATTTCAAAAGTCCTTTTGTTCATCTTTCACATATAAAATTGTTATGTATGCTTTTTTGATTTTGTTTGTTATCATTGTTGTTTCGGCCATGCCATGATCCTAGTTCATGTTTTGGCCCTGCAAGATCCTAGTTCTTTGACTAGGGATTGAACCAGGGCCATCAGCAGTGAGGGCACAAAGTTCTAACCACTGAACTATAGGGAATTCCTGTCAAGCATGCCATTTTGAACCACAGGTTCTCTTTGGAAATTCTGATATGTCCCTAAAAGGGTCCCATCCTCTCTCTTTCTTATCCCCTGCATTGAGAAATTCTGGTTTAGTCCAATCCCCCTTTTAAAGATCAAAATTATGGACTTCCATGGTGGTCCAGTGGCTGAGACTCCATGCTACAAATGGAGGGAGACTGAGTTTGATCCCTGGTTAGGGAACTAGATCCCACATGCTGCAGCTATAATCGTGCATGCTGCAGCAAACATTGGAAGATTCCATGAGCTGCAACTAAGATCCAGTACAGCCAAATAAATAAATAAAAATTTTTTAAGTCAAAATTAAGGACTTCCCTGGTGGTGCAGTGGATAAGAATCTGCGTGCCACTGCATGTGACACGGGTTTGATCCTTTGGGAAGATTCCACATGCCACAGAGCAACTAAACCTGTGAGCTACAACTACTGAAGCCTACACACTCTAGGACCCTCAAGCCACAACTAATAAGCCCCTGTGCCACAACTACTGAAGCCACATGCCCTAGCACCAACAAGTCGCAACTACTGCACCTGCATGCTGCAACTACTGAAGCCTGTGCACCTAGAGCCTGTGCTCTGCAACAAGAGAAGCCACCACAGTGAGAAGCCAACACACTGCAACAAGAGAGTAACCCCCATCTCTGCAACTAGAGACAGCCCGCATGCAAAAACGAAGACCTAGCACAGCCAAAAATAAGTAAATAAATAATGACTAAATAAATATAGCAGTGTGTACATGTCAAAAAATAAAAATAAATGCCAAAAAATCCACAATGAACAAAATACCAAAATTTTAAAGCAAAAGTAACAATGCCATGTCAAGGCATATTAGAACCTGAAGCAAAAGGAAAAATCAGTACTGCTCACCCTGCCCTTTTTTACACGTTGGATATGGCATCAATTGTCAAACTTTAAGGGGCATCATTCTGTCTAGTGAATTTGCTAAAATTCAGATTCCCAGGCATTATCGCCAGAGATTCTCGTTTGGTAGTTTGGAGCTAGGGCTCAGAAATGTGCATTTTAATAAGTAATCTAATTGATTATTATATGATTGGAAGAGAATGTTGGACTAACTAAACTTGGAGGCCCCTCCTAATTTTGGGACTCTATTAAGTAGAGAGAAGGTGCTCAGAGAAGTTATTGGGGTGGCTCATAAAATATCTGTTATCTGGTTATTTTTTAAATATTAGTGGGAGCTTACAAAGAATAAGCACTGTTCTAAACACTGGTAACAGAGTAGTGATAAGATAGACATGGAGATCTAGCTGGGAAGAAAATTTAAAAATGAAGTAAAAATATATCAAATGGTGATAAGTACTATGCAGAGAATTGGAATAACAGTATGTTAGAGTAGCTGGGGGGCTATTTTACTTTGGTTGGTTGGGGATAGCCTTTGTGAGATGCCACTGAATGACCAGAAGGGTCCAGTCATGTGAAGATCAGGTGGAAGAGCATGCCAAACAGAAAGGTTAGGTGGGCACAAGCTTGTCTTATTTAATGGCGACCAGAAAGAAGGTCGGTGCAGATGTAGGGAAGTGGGAGAGGAAGAGAGAGCTAGGAGGTAAGGTTAGAGAGCTGGGCAGGGCCAGATCTCTACAAGGCTTTGTAAACCAGGGTTCATAAACTAGATCTTAACCTAAGTGCAATGGAAGCTGGTGGAAGGATTTAAGCAGAGAAATGAGATGATCTGATATACAGTTTCTAAGTTCACTTCAGTTCAATCACTCTGTCGTGTCTGACTCTTTGTGACCTCATGGACTACATGAGAGACTTGCCTGTCCATCACCAACTCCTGGAGTTTGCTCAAACTCATGTCCATCCAGTTGGTGATGTCATCCAGCCAGCTCATCCTATGTCATCCCCTTCTCCTCCTGCCTTCAATCTTGCTCAGCATCAGGGTCTTTTCCAATGTCGGTTCTTCTCATCAGGTGGCCAAGGTATTGGGAGTTTCAGCTTCAGCATCAGTCCTTCCAATGAATATTCAGGACTGATTTCCTTTATGATTGGTTGGTTTGATCTGCTTGAAGTCCAAGGGACTCCCAAGAGTCTTCTCCAACACCACAGTTCAAAAGCATCCATTCTTTGGCATTTAACTTTCTTTATGGCCCAACTCCCACATCCATACATGACTACTGGAAAAAACATAGCTTTGACTAGATGGACGTTTGTTGGCAATGTAATGTCTGCTTTTTAGTATGCTGTCTGGGTTGATCATAGCTTTTCTTACAAGGATCAAGCATCTTTTAATTATCATGGCTGCAATCACCATCTGCAGTGATTTTGGAGCCCAAGAAAATAAAGTCTCTCACTGTTTCCATCGTTTCCCCATCTATTTGCCATGAAGTGATGGGACCGGATGCCATAATCTTCGTTTTTTGAATGTTGAGTTTTAAGCCAGCTTTTTCGTTCTCCTTTTTCACTTTCATCAAGAGGCTCTTTAGTTCGTTGCTTTCTGCCATAAGGGTGGTGTTATCTGCATATCTGAGGTTATTGATATTTCTCCCAGCAATCTTGATTCCAGCTTGTGCTTCATCCAGCCCGGCATTTCGCATGATGTACTCTGCATATAAGTTAAATAAGCAGGGTGACAATATGCAGCCTTGACATACTCCTTTCCCAATTTGGAACCAGTCTGTTGTTCCATGTCTGGTTCTAACTGTTGCTTCTTCACCTGCATACAGATTTCTCAGGAGGCAGGTAAGGTGGTTTGGTATTCCCATCTCTTAAAGAATTTTCCACAGTTGTGATCCACACAGTCAAAGGCTTTATCATAGTCAATAAAGCATAAGTAGATGTTTTTCTGGAACTCTTTTGCTTTTTCTGTGTTCCAACGGATGTTGGTCATTTGATCTCTATTTCCTCTGTTTTTTCTAAATCCAGCTTGAACATCTGAAGTTCTCAGTTCACATACTGTTGAAGCCTAGCTTGGAGAATTTTGAGCATTACTTTGCTAACATGTGAGATGAATGCAACTGTCTGGTAGTTTGAACATTCTTTGGCACTACCTTTCTTTGGGATTGGAATGAAAACTGACCTTTTCTGGTCCTGTGGCCACTGCTGACTTTTCCAAATTTGCTGGCATATTGAGTGCAGCATTTTCACAGCATCATCTTTTAGGATGTGAAATAGCTCAACTGGAATTCCATCACCTCCACTAGCTTTGTTTGTAGTGATGCTACCTAAGGCCCACTTGACTTCACATTCCAGGATGTTTTGCCAAGAGAATAGTTAAGAAATGATCCCATATAATGCCAGTCAGCATTAAAATTATGTTATATTCACACAATGGAATGCTATACAGCGATGAAAGTAAGCTATTTGCAACTATACTTAACAGTGTGGGTGAATTTCAGAAACTTAATATTGAACAAAAGAAGCCAAGACACCAAAAACACACATGTGATTGAAAAACAGGCAAAACAAATTACTAATGTTAGAAATCAAGATGTTATATTTGCTTTGTTAGGAAGATGGTGACTGGCAGATGGCTTCTGGCATGCTAGTAATGTTCTGATTCTTTATCTGGGGGTCTGGTTATATAGGTATATATAATTAGAAATTCATTAAGCTATACATTTTTTGATTCATGTATTTTTCTACATTATACTTTATTAGCAAACATGATATACAAATAACTAACAAAAACATGAAAATATGCTCAATATCATTAGTTATTAGGGAAATGAAAGTGAAAACCACAATGAGATACTAGCTTACACCCACAAGGATGGCTGTAAAAACAGAACAAAAAACAGAAAACATGAGTTAATAAGTATGTAGAGAAATTGGAACCACCCTCATGCATTGCTAGTAGGAATGTAAAATGATACCAGCTCCTGTGGAAAACAATCTGGTGGCTCATCAGAAAGTTAAACAGAATTATCATGTGACCCAGCAATTCCACTTCTAGAGAAATACCCAAGGAAAATGAATACAGGTGTTCAAGCAAATACTTGTACATAAATGTTTACATAGCACCATTCACAGTAACCTGAGGATGGGTTACCCAAGTGTCCATCAGCTAATGTTTACATAAACAAAACAAATTATGGTATCCATACAATAAAATATTATTCTTAAAGAGTGAAACACTGATATATACCACAATGTGGGTGAACTTCAAAAAAAGTATGTTAGAAGAAAGAAGCTAGATGCAAAAGTACATATTGTATGGTTCCATTTACATGAAACATCTAGGATAGGTAAATGTGCAGAGACAGCTGACTACTAGGGGAAGTGAGAATGGAGAGTGACTTTAATGGGTACGAGCTTCCAGTTGGGGTGATGAAAATGAATGGGATTTAGAAGTGATGCTTGTACAACACTGAATATACTAAATGCGATTTACTTGTGCCCTTTACGATGATTGATTTTATGTTGCATGATTTTCTCTCTCTCTCTTTTTTTTAAATAGTTTGCATCTTTTGACTGCCTTCATCCAGTTCTTCCTTTCCACCCTCTGCCTCTGGTAGCTGCAAATTTGATTTCTTTTCCTATGAGATTGTTTGTTTGTTTTTGAAGTATAATTGACCTACAGTGCTATGTTCCTGGTGAACAATATAGTGATTTGCTATTTCTATACATCTCAGAACGATCACCAGATATGAATTTTACTTCAATAAAAATGTTTCACAACCTAAAACAATTTATTTAAAAAAATGGATGCAACAACAAAAAATGGTAATTATGTGAAGTGAAAGATTTATAAACCAATTGTGGTAACATTTTACAGTATATACATGTATCAAATGAACATGTACACCTAAAACTTAAAAAATGTTGTATGTCAATCGTATCTCAGTAAAGCTGGAAAACAAAAAAGATGGCTGAATGGTAAGGAAGAATGAATTTCCAAGATGGAATCATGAGACCAATAAGGACTCTCAACTAGTACAGACAGGAATTGATGGTGGCTTGAGCTAAGGAAGTCGTGAGAGATGTGGAGAGAAGTGGACAGGTTCCAGATATGCAGTGGAATTGACAGGACTTGCTGGATTGAACATAGGATGTGAAGGAAAGAGAAGAATTCAGAATGACTCCTAGATGTCCTGCCTTGAAAAACTGGGGGATGATGGTGTGTTGTTACCACTTGATAGGGACCCTAAGGCCTAGGGTGCAGGGCCTTTCTCCAGGGCTAACCTGTAACCAACCATGATATTCTTGAGTAAGTAACAGAATCAGTAAAAACTACCCCAACCCCAGCTGCTGCTGCTGCTGCTGCTAAGTCGCTTCAGTCGTGTCAGACACTGTGTGACCCCATAGACGGCAGCCCACCAGGCTCCCCAGTCCCTGGAATTCTCCAGGCAAGAACACTGGAGTTGGTTGCCATTTCCTTCTCCAATGCATGAAAGTGAAAAGTGAAAGTGAAGTCGCTCAGTTGTGTCCGACTCTTAGTGACCCCATGGAGTGCAGTAATCCCAGAAAGTTCCCAGTATAAGGGTTTTTATTATATATATTTTTTAAGTTTTTAATTCTGTTTACACCATGTTACTCTTAAGTGACTTTTTGTTTTTGGCTGTGCTGTGAGGTTTGCAGGATCTTAGTTCCCTGACCAGGGATTGGACCTGGGCCCCAGCAATGAAAATGCTGAGTCCTGACCACTGAACTCCCAGGGAATTCCCTTAAGTGACTTTTAATGGAAGACTGAGAGTTGTTGCTAACTGTTGTTTAGCACTCCCATGCATTCTCAACTCTCTGGTTATGATGCTAGCCCTGTTCATGGCATAACTCTGCTCAGGGCCCTCTTCCCAGTGCCTGGCAGGGTCATCAGGCTCAGCCTCAAACAGTTGTTCCCCTTCCCTTCCCAGGAGGCTGAGCAGCCTTTCTTTCTTTCTTTCTTTATCTGAGCAGCTTTCTTTATCAAACCCCTGCCCTTTCTCGAGCCTGATCTCTTCTGTCCAGATTGTGACCACGGCAGACCCTCCTACTGGACTTCTTGATCCCCGCTAAAGGCCTCTGTGCTACCCCAAGACTTTCCTGCTAAAGATTTCGTCCAGAATGCCCCCACCCTACCTTATGACTTGGTTTTCTCAGACAGCTATTCTGACCTTATGTGAGCCTCTCTTGACCTCTCTCCCTCCATAGGGCACCACCTCCCCACAGAAGGCCGACTCACAAACAGCTGTATCCAGGCCAGGAGGAAGTGCCAGGCCAATCCCACTTGCAATGCTACCTACCACTACCTGAATTCCTGTGCCTCGAGTATAAGCACCTCATCACCTGCAGAGGAGCCTTTGGTCCCTGAGGACTGCATGGAGGCAGCACAGCAACTCAGGAATAGCTCTCTGATGAGCTGTACATGCCATCGGCGCATGAAGAACCAAGCTACCTGCCTGGACATCTACTGGACCATTCATCCTGCCCGCAGCCTTGGTGAGGCCCCGCTCCTAGAGTGGGCTAAGCTTGGGAAGATGGCTTTTGGGAGTTGATTTTTAATCCTGTTGAATATGGGCCACATGGTAGATTCTGTCAGGGATGATAATGAAGCTCTGCATTTGACATCAGTAAGAAATGCAAGGAGCAATTGGTTGTATCCTTTTGGGTCCCAGAATACTGCCCTGCCTCCCCACTACTTCCCCCTTTCTTTTACCTGGAAACGTGGCTGCCTCTTGGAAGATCTCTGAACCAACTGAGGCTCGACTTGGGGAGCTCCTGGAACAGATGGATATGGAGAGGAAGTGGAGGGAAATGGTCTTAACCCATAAATATAACATACAAATACAAGATAATCCATAGGTTCAGAGAGACTGGGCGGCTGTGTCCTGGTGCAGCCTTTAACAGGATACTCATTAACCAGACAAGAGATGGTAAAAGACAGAGGGCACTGGAAGACCAAAGAGGAGCTTCCTCTGACTCTAGAAATCCCTTTTTATATAGTCAATTTTACTGGACTACGCTGGAATAATGAAACAGGGTCTTCTAAAACAAAGGTTAAGTTCTTACTCAGGTTCTGTCTTGGCTGTGTCATATGTCCTCTTCATTCTGGGATCCAGTTCAGCCTCTACCTGGGATGTTCCTTTCTTATGGCAGAGGGAAATGAGCATTGGCAGAATCATTTGATGCCTTTAAAAGTTTCTACTCGGACATTACATGAAATACTTCTGCTCACATTCCATTGACAAGCAGATCACATGGTCAAACCTGATGTCCTCCCCCAGGGGACACTAAAAATCACATGGCAATAAATGAGGATGTGTAGTCTTACAGGAAGGGTAAAAATAAGTAGAAACAGTAATGCAATCTACTGTAGTACATCACTTGGTCAAAACATTCGTTTCCCTCCCTTCCACAAGCAAAATAGATCTACTCACTGTCTAAGGAAGGTGCCTAAGTATTCTATTTAAGCAGAACATCAGATTCCAAGATCCCCGACTTGGATATTATCTTGTGACAATTTCTGTATAAGGTCTGAATGTGTGGTTCCTCTTAATCTAGAAACCTATAAACTAAAAAGTCATCTGCTTCCCATATATACTCAATATATAGTAAGGGAACAGGGACCAGAGAAGCACAACAAACTCAGAAAGAGGAATAATAGGAAGCACACAGGAGACATTGATTCATAGCAATTCTGAAGTCCTGCCACACAACTGATGCAAGGGCTGTCTTCCCTGGGAGTAGGAATTGCTCTTTAATAAGGCCCTGCTTTTGCTCATTGGGGAGCAAAAGCCCAGGAGTTTCTCAGCCCTCTGGGAGGTCCTTTCTTGTCCATTATTTTCTTGGGCTACATCTGAAAAGGTCATTGAAGACTATGACCTCCTTAGGGACTGAAGAGCATTCTCTGCTTGCTTCTTACTTGAGGAATGTTGGAGCATCTTAAGTCTCAAATAGTCAGAGTCTCTTTTAATCTAGGCTGGTAGCTCTTTGCAGTACAACTCTGTCAATACATAATTGTGTTTTATATCTTTTGTTTTCTGTCACCTCGTGTGCCAGTAGCTGTTCCTATAATCCTTTTCAAGACATACATCTCTTTCCAGACCTAATTAGAGGTACCTTGCCCTTATCAAACTTCTGTGCCTGAGCCACTATCTCAGTCTTTTTACCCTGAGCATATTTGTCCAACTGGCAGGATTTATTCGATACTGTCTTAATTGATGAGAGATCTCCACAAAGGGCATGATAGCCATGAACTTGAATTTGTCTTTGCCCCAAGGCTGAGTTGTAGTTGAGCTTATTACTCAAAGCATTTTTCAGTTTTATCTTTTACCATTAGAATATGAGAAGCAGTTGCATTTCTTAATCCTGCAAGTCCTAGAATTTCTGTATTCTTTCTCCTCTGTTTTCTCCTTATTGGTATATTGGTCAGTTCTCTAAGCTTATGTCTTTCTTCTGGTACCTTGCCAAATATAGCCATGAGCATTCACGACATACTAGTAATCTTCCTTTTCTTAGCTTCTTCCTCTTAAAGCACAAGCTCACTCGGTACCTCATCTCCCTTCCAGGTTATTGCAGGCAACAATTTTACCAAACATTGTGCCACTGCATAATGAGAGCTGCCAGCCCCCAATAACAGCTTATTCACTGCCCACTGCCCACTCCCAAAGCTAATACCGTTTATTTTAGATTTTTTTGTTACTTCAATACTCCACTTCTAGATACCAATTAAATGTTTAATAGGAGTTTGCTAAATTATGTAACCAACTGCAAAATCCTTGGCTTTCACCAATAAAAATGTAACTTTTGTTCATGTTATACACATCTGCCATGGGCTTCCATGAGTTGGCTTTGTTTTAGCTCCACCTGTCTTCTTCATTTGAGGATCCAGGATGGTAGGTGGGAAAGAACCACAGCAGGACCACGTGATAGTTCTTAAAAATTCTTCTTAGAGGTGATTAAGTCTCTGCAGCTCACAATCCACAGACCAAGGCAAGTCACATGGCCAAGCCTTACAGTAGGGTGGGAAACTACAGTACTCTCCTAGGGGGCCTAGAAGGCACATGGCAACAGGTAAGGATATATAATCATCTCCAGCAAGCAGTTGGAAACAGTAATACAATATACCACTTTCCTTGTTCCCTGACTTCCTCTCCTCATCCTAATCATCTCACTTCTAGGGCTTCACCCGAACCCTCTCCCTAAATCCTCTTGTCTTCCCCTTCTTTTCCCTTGGGAGCTCCCAGGTCTCCCCAGGCATTCAAATCATCCTTTCTGATTTGCTTGATACTATCCATATCCCTTCTCTACTGAAGACATACTCACAGAATGTCCCTGCAAGCTCATCTCTGTCTTTAAACAATAGTTTTTAACCAGCATTTATTAAGCACCTTGTGTATGAGCTATGCAGTGATTTTTTTTTTTTAATTGAGATACAGGTGGTTAACAATGTTGTGTATGCAGTGATTTTATAAGATCCTGTACATCTCTATCAGGAACCCATAGCCCCATGACGGCATCTGAAAGAGATGTGCTTTCTTTTTAATCATTGTCTCTCCCTTCTCTGCTTTTCTCGGTCAGGTTCATTCTGGGCCTGGTCACGTTTCCATCACCTCAATGTGTGATAAATCTCCATAGTCAAGTGGTCAGTCCTGGAACAGAGTTCACTATGGCCCCTTCTCCAATTGCAAGAGCAAACAGGACAGAATCCCTTTACTTGTTTACATACCCATGGGCAATATGTGTAGTAGTTAGGAGTGGAGACTCTGGAATCAGATAATCCAGATTTCAAATCCCGGCTCCACTTATTAGCTTATGTGAGCCTGAGCAAGTGAATTAAACCTCTTTTATCCTCAGTTTCTTTTTACCTACCCAAAGACTTCTATGAAGACTAAGTGAATTTGTGTATATATATATATATAAATATTTATATATTTATATATATATTATATATATATATTTATATAATAATATTTATATTATTTATTTTATATTATTTATATTATAATATATTTATATATAATTTAATTATATATATAATTTATATATATTATATAAATATATAATAATATTTATATTATTTATTTTATATTATTTATATTATATATAATTATATAAATATAGTATATTATATAATTATATATATAAATATAATATAAATATTTATAATATGTGTATAAATATTATAAATATATAATAATTTATATAAATATTTATATAATATATATTTATATTATAATAATAATATATTTATATTTATATATAATTTAATTATATATAATTTACATATAATACAAATATATAATAATATTTATATTATTTATTTTATATTACTTATATAATAATAATAATTATATTTATATAATAATATATATTTATATATATAATACCACAGTGCCCAGTATACAGTGTGCACAACAAACAGTAGCTTTATTATTCTTACCATTAAACCCAGTTTATTCATCAAGCCCAACTTGAACCTTTATGGCCCCGTTCTTTTTCCTTTCCTTCGCCCAGGATGCAGCTAGTTGGGTAGAGATTGTGCCTTTGCCTTTTCCCCAGGAGCTTCAGCCCCTCCTACTCTCATCCCCAGCCCAGTCCTCAGGATTCTGATGCATCCTACCTTGTCTCTAGGTGACTATGAGCTGGATGTCTCTCCCTATGAAGACACAGTGACTAGAAAACCCTGGAAAATGAATCTCAGCAAACTGAACATGCTCATACCAGGTATGCAGGGCCAGCCAGGGCTGGGGTATGGGAGGGCCTGGGCCCTGCGGGAAGGGTGGCTGGTGGGGAACACAGCTGGGGAATAAGAGGGGAGAGTTCTAGACTGCCAGGTGACTAAAGAAGCCCTGTCATGGTGAGAGTCTAAGCTATGGGGCATGATCTAGTCGCACAAGTCAACAAAAAGCAATAGTTATTAAGGAGATAATCGAAGAGAGCCTGTTAGAGCTTCCAGCTTCCAAAGGGTGGATCTCAACAAAGGGTTAGAAGGGAGTGGCAGCAGTTCCAGGGAAAAAATGTGCTGAAATGGAGTATTTACCCTAATTCGAGGCAGCCAGGAAAGTAGCTTGTGGTCCCTGAAGACTAGGAAATTGCTTGTTTTCAACCATTCTAATGGGATGGGCGAGGTGTTGGGCAGGGAATAGTGAGAGAGAGTGTGACTCCTCAGGAGTGATTCAGGGTGGGGAGCCATCTGTCTGGCAAGGACTATGATGCATTTTTTCAAGAAAGTGAGGCTGTTGTGTTAATTGGAGAGGAAGACACACATGCACTTTCTTTTTGAAAGAGATGTGAGATTTGTTGTACAGTCAGTTCTACATGTTAGAATTTTGAGAGAAAAGTATAGAAATTTATATATTAGAAACTCTAGGTTACAAGGAATCTGGGAATAACCTATTCCAGTTACTCCATTGTTCTGACTGCTGAAATATTCTGTTAATAGAAATATCACCATGATTTCCCAAGACTCAGAGTATGGGTTTTTTAATGCATGCATCAATCAAAGAAAGATGGACAGAATACAGATACAGAACCAAAATCCTAAGTAGAATTAGGTTGCATCTGTTGTGGACAGTTCAGAAAGTATACTTTTCCACACCAGGAGGACTGTGGGATCCTAGTTCCCCCACCAAGGAAGGAACCCCTCAAAAGTGAAAGACTGGCGTCCTAACTGCTGGACTTCCAGGGAATTTCCCAGAAAGTACTTTACAATGTTGTAGGGCCTCTTGGTTACAGTTTCCACCATGGGATCTCACTCATTGCATAGAATTGTAAAAAGGATTTGGTTAGATGTATATGGGTTAAAAACAAACAAACAAAAACCTAGGCAAGCAGAGGAGCAGGATGGGGGAAGCTCATGAATACCAATATTGTTTGAGGCTAGCGCAAGGCCTTTTTCAGGGCAGTCCTCCCTGACGGTAGTGCCCTTCCACTTCTGCCCTTGATACATCAGAGGCTGGGCTGCAGGTCTGTGAAGAGGACTGCTGACTTGCTTCCCCTCTCCCCCCAGACTCGGACCTCTGCCTCAAGTTCGCCATGCTGTGCACTCTTAATGACAAGTGTGACCGGCTGCGCAAGGCGTACGGGGAGGCGTGCTCCGGGTCCCGCTGCCAGCGCCACACTTGCCAAAGGCAGCTGCGCGCCTTCTTTGAGAAGGCCTCAGAGCCTCACTCTCAGGGCCTGCTGCTGTGCCCGTGCGCGCCCACCGACCAGGGCTGCGGGCAGCGGCGGCGCAACACCATCGCCCCCAGCTGCGCGCTGCCTTCGGAGGCCCCCAACTGCCTGGAGCTTCGGCACGTCTGCGTGTCCGACCCGCTGTGCAGGTGCGGCTGCTATGTGCTGGGTGCTGGTGAACGGGGTGGGTGCCACTCCTTCTGGGCTTCTTCCTGGGCAGGGTTGAATATAACCTAGCCCAGGGATCCTGGACTGACTTCACCACGTAGCTATTCTGGATACCTTCTGAAACTCTTTTCTAGGGGGAAATGTGAGTGTGTGTGTGTACGGTGTAAAAACCTTAGAAAATATAAAAATGTCTTAAAATATCACCCCAAACCCGTCACCTGGAGTTAATCTAACATACTTTGGAGAGCATTTCCTTCCAGTCTTTTTTCTCTACAGATAAACAAAATCAGACATTTTGAGGGTCTATTTATCTTGCTTTTCTTCCACTTATGGTACATATCTGGCGAGTATTTTCCGATGGAAGCAGTATGGAATAGAGATGAAGACAAGCTCTGAAGTCACACATATGTGAATTTAAATCCTTATCTGTGTGACCTTGCATCTATCACTTAACCTAAAACTCTGTCACTTAACCCAAGGTTCCACTTACTCCTCTGTAAAAACTGGGATAATAATGCAGACCTCTGGGGATTCTGGTGACAGTTAAATTACATAATTTGTGTAGAGAGTTAGCTTACTGGTGCAGTTAAGTAAGCACGCAGTAAATGATGGTGCTTATTTTGTAATTTACTGTCCTTTAACAACTTACTTTTTGACTGTGTACATTGTATTTCACTTTATAGATGCCCCATATTTTATTTAATAATTCCTCTATTTATAAATATTTAGGTTGTTTTCTTTACTGCTATAAATAATGCTGCAATAAATATTACTGTTATTCATTAATCTTTGTGCACAAATCTAATTATTGCTTAGGTTGTGTTGCTACAAATGTCATTACCAAATCAAAGAACATGAAGAATTGTAAGGTGTCTGATCAAAATTTAAGCAAAATTTTAATATGGCCTACCTTGACCTTCTCACGCAAATGTTCATCAGATTGAAGTTATCATCCTTTCAAGTCATATTTGTTGACAGTGAGAGTCACACCAACTTTGTGTTGCAGCTTGGTTCTACCACTTAGTTCTCTGTAACCTTGGGCAAATCACCTCTCTTGAGTCCCACTTCCTCTTCTGTAAGATATTACATAGTAAAAGCTCTTAGTTAGCATAATATTAACACTTAGTAATTACTATGGGCTAAGTACTGTTTTAAGTACTTAACATCTATTAACTCTTCTAAAATTCACAAGAACTCTGTAAGATTGTTGTTATTATTATTATTTTTTATCATCCTCAGTTTACAAATGAAGAAACCACAGCAGAGAAAGGATAAATAGCTTACTCAAATTCACCCCTAGATAGTAAATCAGGTTTGTTAATGAAGTTTAGAATGAAAGAAGTCTGGCCTAGAGGCTCCTAAAGGCTCTGCTATGCTGTCTGTTGTTATGCTGGTAGCTGTTACTATTACTCTCACAATCACATAGCAAGATATTGTCCCTCCCTTCAAGGAGTTTGCAGTTGAATGGGGTTGACAGAGAAGTAAACCACTGATCTAACACAAGGCAAAATGTAAGGAAAACTGCACAAATATATACAGAAAAATATACTCATAATTCCATTGCCTAAAGATAATCAGCTTTACCTATTGTAGGATGAGTGTTAAAATAATATCTAACATTTACTGAATACTCACTGTATACCACGCCCTATTAAATGCTGTACATTTAATACTTTTACTTCATCCTCACAAAAATCCACAAGGTAGTGCTATTTTCATCTCTATTTACTGTCAAGGAAACTGAGGTTAAAGAAACTGCCTGAGGTCTCATAATTAGGGATTTTGGAGCCCAAGTCAAAAGTGGTATGCTGTGGAGACTGGGGTGATGGTACATTTGACTGTGACAGGAGCAGGCCTTACTCAGGAGGCGGCCATGGCTCAGGCTCTGAAAGGCAGAGAAGGATTTGGCATGAAGAGAGGCATGTCAGCTTAAAGGGGCAGCAAGGTGATGGCTACAGGCCAGACTGTCAACAGGGACTCTTAAAATTTCCTTTTTTCCAGATCGCGTCTGGCAGATTTTCAGACGCACTGCCATCCAATGGACATCCTAGGGACCTGTGCAACAGAGCAGTCCAGATGTCTGCGAGCATACATGGGGCTGATTGGTGAGGCTGGGGGACATGGGTAGGGAGCCAACCGGTTGGCCAGCCTGGCGGGTGAAAATGTTCTCAAGACTGAACCCAGATGGAGTGGTCCTGAGACAGGTGGGAGACGGATGGGAGCTGAAGGCGAGGTTGGCTTAGTCACCGATAATCTTCTCTTCACCCCACAGGGACTGCTCTGACTCCCAATTTTGTCAGCAATATCAATGCCAGTGTTGCCTTAAGCTGCACCTGCCGAGGCAGTGGCAATATGCAAGAGGAGTGTGAGCGGCTGGAAGAGTCCTTCTCCCACAACCCCTGCCTCAGTGAGTGCTCACCACCTGCTCCCAGTCCCTGTGGCTGGTTCAGCTCAACCCTGGGAGAGGGAAGGGGTCAGCTTTGTGATCCACACTGGTTCCATCCATCTCCTGCAGATGGAGCCGCCCCCTTCTCAGCCCTCAACATAGGCTTACATCTCCCCAGCCTGGGCCTTTCTGCCTTCTCCCATTCCCTAAATGACCACCTCCCTGCCCCTGCCAAGCTGCCTCTTCACCTGTCTGAGCCACAGGAACACTCTTCAGCTCAAGGAATAGCAAACAGAATGAGATAATATCCCACTCCCACCTGCCACACACCCACCCTCCTATATGCCAGGGTCCCTGAGACATTTCCTTTCCTTCTCTTGGAGCCTAAGAAATCTCCAACATCTGCCTGCTCTCAGTCTTCCTTCTCTCCTCAGTGGAGGCCATTTCAGCTAAGATGCGTTTTCACAGCCAACTCTTCTCCCGGGACTGGGCAGCCTCTACCTTTTCGGTGATGGAACGCCAGGTAGGGGCTCCTCTGTTACACCCCCTCCTGCCTTTTCTGGACCATCAGGGGAAACCCTGACAAGGGAGACAAGAGATTGGGGGTGGCGTGAGTTCCTTGTGGTCATGAGGACTGTAGATTTCTAATGGACACCTCAGGGGAGGGGAATAGGCCTTAATGGAAGCTGAGGTGGTGCAAAGGGTGGAGCTGACTCCATTTCATTTTTTCCGCAGAACAAAAACCTTGCTCTGAGGCCACAGCCTTGGGTGCCCACTCTTTTCTCCTGTACTCTTACCTTGATTCTGCTCTCGAGCCTCTGGTAGCTGGACTTCCTCAGGGGCCTTCTTCCCCTCTGCCACACCAGCTGACCTGCTGCCTGCAATGGGTGAGGAAGGGACAGCATCGGGAAGGAGGTTCAGTCTACCACGTGGCAACCCTGACCTGTGTCCAGTCAACTCCAGATGAGGTCATGGTAGAAGCTGACTAGCCTCGTTCTCATGCCCTTCACTTCCTTTTTTTGTTTTGTTGTTGTTGTTGTTTGGCTGTACCACACGGCTTGTGGGATTTTAGTTCCCCGACCAGGGATTGAACCTAGACCCTCCCAGTGAGTACTCAGAGTCCTAACCACTGGACTGCCAGGGTCACTCCCTTCACTTCTTGTTGGGCTGCCCCTTCTTAGGACTTCAGCGTATCACATGGTGGTATCCAGCTCTCCCAGGCTCTCTCCTTATTTCTTTCTCCTGCCCACCCAGGATCACTCAGGCTCTTAACAAATCAGTCACACTCTGCTGCATTCTCCAGGTAGGCAGAGTTGGGTGTTCTGAAGTGACCTGGAAAGACATTCCTCATGGTGAGGAAAGCTGGAGGAAGACTCCTGTCTATCCCTAGTTTTCTCCTCTGAGTGGGGGATGGGAACCTACTGCCAGCCCTGCCCCAGGATCCTACACAACACTTGAGCTTCAGGAGCTGGAGCATTTGGGCCTTGCTTTCTTCCTGCTACTGTCCTAGAGTCCCCTTAGCCTCTTGGATTATGATTAAACATTTTGACTTAAAACTTCTCTGTTTTCCCATTGTCTCACATTGTGAATTTATATAGAATGAGCGGCGTTTACAGACACAAGAGCACAGGCCAGGTTATCTAAGAGACACAGTGACCCTGCCACCAGGTTCTGTGTGACCCCAGGCAAGTTTCTCAGCCTCCTTGTGCACTTGGCATGGAGTTGGAAGAAAAGTAACTTACGTGAGGCTGTACGAGGTACTAGTCCCAGCTGCTGCCTAGGATCTGTTACTCCCTGTACATCTGTGCACATGAGAACCTGTAGATATGTATAATATTTTGTAAGTAAGATCAGGTACTGCCTGTCAAAGTGTTAAGTCACAGACCCCTTTCAACATCCATGAGAAGAGCTTGAAATACATCATCCTTTTCATCAGCTGCATGACATGGACTTGTATGAATGCATATTCCTACATACATAGTTTATTTAACCAGTTCTGTATTGATGGATATTTGTTTGTCTTCACATTTTTCTCTGAGCCAAGTTTTAAGGCAGCGAGGAGGTGACTGGCCGTAGGATGTGCAGAAGAGCTGCCAGAACAATGGGTGGCATAGGGAAGCCACTCTCTAAACATTCTTGTATCCACATACTCCTGCCCCAGGAAATGCCTAGCCAACCTGCCATTCTGTACACTTCAGTGGGGTACCTGGTGGACTGTCCTCTTTCCCCTCCCAGGAAGATCTCTGAACCGTCAGGGCCTCTCCATTTGCTTTGGCTCTCTTATCATGGGGCTGGGGAGTTGAATGGTACAGTCATTCCTTGCTAAGTGCTTGAATTAGACTAATAGGTCATCTGTACTTTTCTCTGAAGAAGGTCCAAATTCCTGGTAAACAACCAGACCACTCTCCCTGCCTAGGGCCCAGAGCCAAGACCCGGGGTGGGGGTGCACAGTGGCTGGACTGAAGCTTTTAATGGTATCCTGGCTGGCCAGGGTGGTTAATGCCATTAGACTAGTTTCTGGGTAATGAGGTGGGAAGGTCTCCTGGCAGCAGTGGTAAGCAGAGAATGCTGAATTACAGGTCTCTACATGACTAGGGTGGAGCAGATTGTCTTTTAAACAGCTATCTTGAAATTCACCCATTCAATCTTGTATTCATTCAGCAAACCTTAGCAAGTGCTTGCTCTGTTCCAGGCTGTATTTTTCAAGATCTGTCCCTGCCTATTCATGTGCTACCATTTTGGTGAAGGGGCAGCCCAGCCCAGGACTTTGGCAACCGGACCTTGGCTTTAGGCACTTGGGACTTTTCAGTTATCCTGGCTGATTGTAATACTCAGCTGTTTGACCTTGTGAAATACTCTTTATCCTTCTGAACCACCATTTCCTCATCTCCAGTAGGGATGCCAATACGAGTACTTAAAGATTGCACTTTTGCTTTTGTTTTAAATAAATACATTAGCAATTTAATTTCAGTTAAAAAAAGCAAATTAGCAACATCAACTAATATTTACATCAATTTAAATGGTTTTGGTTGGCAATGTTTTTGGCTTCTTATTTCTGTAAAAGCTTATAAGCATGAAGAGTTTATGTTCATTTTGATCTCCATGTATATTTGTTAGATAATAGTAAAAATATTTAGAACTATCAAGATTGTTTGAAGACTAGAAATAATTATAACATTTAACATAGTGCCTGATACAGGATGAAGAGTCAATAAATGGCAGCTGTTACTGAAATTATTATTTCTGGGAGGGGATCTGTGGGTATTATGTATTCCACTCCCAGCCCTGGAACCATGGTGAGTGATGATGCTGGCTCTGACTCCAACTGGGGGCTGAATTCTGGGTGGGGCTGCTTCTGGGCGATTTGCTGTTCAACTCCAGGATGAAAACCAGAGCTCTTGGTTTGTAGCTCAGGCCCTGAGGGACCTTGGACCAGGTGTGGAGTCAAAGACAGTGTCTCAGTCAAGGATCTTTTGGCTGCAAGTAACAGAAGATCCCTTGGAGGAGGAAATGGAAACCCACTCCAGTATTCTTGCCTGAAAAATCCCATGGACAGAGGAGCGTGGCAGGCTATAGTCCAAGGGGTCACAGAGTCCGACAGGACTTAGCAACTGAGCACGCACGCACACAACAGAAACATTAGAATTACTTAGTAAAAAGGGAATGTCATGCAACTTAACTCCAGGAAGTTCAGCTGGGGCCTTGACGAGACTGAAACTAAAAAGTCAGGAGCCAGTCTTCAGCTCCAACTGTTGAAGGCCTAGACATCTTGGGCCATCTACTTCATTCTCTCTACAGACCTACTTCCTTTGCATGACCTTCCAGGGCCAGCATCTTCAACCAGATGACCTCCCATCCCAGTTCCAAAGTCATGAAAAATCTGACTGTGCACAGGTTTTAGATTGGCTTTCCTGGGTTAAGGGCCCATCCCAGGTCTATCAGCTGGGTAAAAGAAACACAGACACACATGCAACTAAAGTAATTACAGGGTCCCAGGCCTCTTAGCCAAAAGCAGTTCTCAGAGAAGCAGTGTGTCTCAGCAAGACCCCAAGAGCATAGACACTTGGCAGGGACTTGAGGTAGATTTTAATCACCCGAGGTCCAAGTTTGCTTTTTTTGTGGCTTCCTTCCTGGTGTAGGAGTGTCTTCTTTGAGCTTCCTTCTTGAAGGATGGGAGTTAGGGACAGACGCCCAATGTTGTGGCTCCTTTGAGTCTGAGAGCTAAATGGCTTTCTTCTTTATGGCTGCAGAAGGAGGCTTTACTACTGTGGAGCTTGCTAGCTTTCTGGTCCTGACAGTTGAAGAGTGAAGCAAAGTCAAGGGGATCAGAATATGCCACTCTAAAATATGCCATTTTGGCATAAGGATTATTTTGATCTGAAGCCAATTAAGAACCAACAACAAGGTCTCTGTCCTCCCCTTACCTGCCTGAAAGGGCATAAATGAAGATGGGGAGTCAACACCAAGATAAGCTTGCACAAACAGACCTTACGAAAATAGCCATTACTTCCAATTTTTCCCCCCATATGTTTCTTAGTTTCTTCTGCACAATTTATTGTTCCCTGGGGCCCAAACTCTCTATCCTTTGTTAAAAGGGTACATAAGGCCCCTAGTCTAATCTTAAGTCTTATATAAGTTTCACTTCTTTTCTGTAAACTCCCATGTAGGTAAATATTAATAAAAACTGTACCTTATCTCTTGTTAATACATCTTTTGTTAACTTAATTCACAAGCCTGCAATTACTGACCATAAGAGAGTAGAAGAAAAGGGTTTTCCTCCGCAGCAGAAGCAGTGCCACTTCTTTGGCTGATAACCCTCCATTTTTGCTTCTGTATCCCATCTTATTGACAGTCAAGGCTCTCACTCACTCCTCTCATGGAATCTTGGGTTCTCAAAAATTCCTGACTCTTTTCAGCACCTCTGCTTCTCTCAGGAGGAAGCCTATTCACATGGGAGACTTGGTGCAATAAAGTTCCATCCTCAGATGCTGAGCTGGTCAAGGCCTTATCTGACATACTGTGGGAGTTGTGGGGGTGGAGGAGAGACAAAGACAATAATAATAACTAACATTTATTAAGAGTTTAATGTGTGCAAAGCACCAGGCTAATGGCTTAAAGAGCATTATCTCATTTGCTTTTCAGAAGTATCCTCTTTTATTTTCTTTGTTTTACAAGGGCACTGTAGCAAAGCTAAGCAACTTGTCCAAGGTTACGGGGCTAACATGTGTCTGATCCAGAATTCAAACCTCAATCTCCCTGACTCCCAGGTGCAGTCTTTGATCCAGTGATCACATTTGTTGGGGTGAGATCCCACTACCTAAATTTCAACAGAGGCCATGATGAAGAGCTTGGGGGTCAGAGGGCTCTTTTCGGCTACAAACATGACTTCCTCAAAGAGAAGGTATTTGGACTGGATCTTGAATGAATAGGGTTTATCAGGTAGAAACTGGGGAAAGGGCACCCCAAAAATCAGAATGGGCAAATGCAGGCTGGAAAGGGAGGATGACAAGATGTCTGCTGTGACTGGAATTATTTGAGGGGAGGTGCTCTCAGGTCCTCCTGTCACTCAACTCCCCATTCCACTGTCCTAGGGGAGGGTTCTCCTCTGGGGACATACCCAACTGTAGAGCTGCTGTTGAGAAAGCCAGACCCTATGAAGCAGGCAGGAGTCTTGGGGAACTGGTGTGCCGAGTTCTGGCTTGGCATGCTTGGCATCTCTGGTCATAGGGAGCCCCATGGCTTCTTGACCCCTCGGTGACATCCAAGGGCACAGAGGTCATCACTGTGTGGGTGAACAGATAAAGTGAGACTGTGTCTGGCCTGGAACAGTGAAAAGCAGAAAGGGATAGCCCATCCCCTACAGAGGGATACCAGCAAATAACCACTCCCCACCCTTCCCACCCCCCACACCCATGATCTTCCAGTTGCTGTGGTCAACTGCAGTGTCAGGGCATTTCAAGAGTCTGGTCTTCCCAGACTTTGGTTGGCTTTGGGGTTCCCATGGAGGCTTCTTCCTGCTGTACCTACTGTGGACTAGGTATGGCAGGCAGTAGGCACATGTAGAAATGAAGACAAATTTTGTGATGGAGACAAACAACAGAGACCTCATTATTTGAGCACTTGATATGTGTTGAACATTGCACTGAGAGTTTTGCATATGTATCTTTTTAAAGCTAAGTTGCCTCATAGGCTTGTCTCCACATGGTATTGTCTGGCATCCATAATATTTGAAAAAATTTAAAGAATTATTGTACAGTCTTTTGAAAAAAAAAAAAAAATACACAGCAAAACCGAAATCCTTTCCCCCTATCTGTCTCTCTCTATTGTATACACAAAGCAGCAGCCATCCCCACAGAATCTCTTCTCTCAGAGGAAGCTCAGAGGAGAGATTTACACCATGAATATATGTAGTTAATATTTTTCCTTTGTCTCACATGTGTAATACAGTTTAAATTTCCTCATGTCTCTCTAAGGGCAGACACTATTATCCCCATTTTACAGATGGAGAAACAGATGTCCAGAAATGAATTATTGCCCAAGGTCACATAGCTAATCACTGGCAAGTATCTTTTAAGCAGAATTTGTGCTTGCTGTGAAAGTACCTGTGATCTAGGGTCTGTGAGGCTCTTGAGGAAGAGGCAGTTCATTCATTGTGGGGGGCTTCATGGAGGAGGCAACATTTGAGTAGAACCTCAAAGAATAAAGAGAAGTTCAACAGATAGAAAAGGGCAGTAGAAGTGTTCTTTAGGAAGGCAGGAAAGCCTGAGAGATGAACATAGCAAATTATGAGGTGTCAGAAGAGAGGCAATCTCATTTCTCCCCATCTCATGCCTCCCTCTCAGTGGTTATGGGTCTGGCATTTAGGAGACTTGCCTCATTTCCCAGCTTTGCCCCAGGCACATTCTGCCTGTGCCCTTTAAGAGCCTCCCTCACAAAGCTTCCTTGTGTCTTCTGAAAGAGACCATCTAATTCAGACTGGTTTCCTACCCACCATTCCCCTCCCCGACATAGGGGAAGAGAGAGAGATGTGGTGATGGAACACAGAATGAACCCCCTCTTAGGCCAAATCAAATACACTTAATTCTTCAGGAATTACATGTCAAGAGTGTCTTAGGAAACACAGCTCTCTAGCTGTTTAGTGGAAGCACGTTGTAGTGAAAAGAGCACGGTGGAAAGTGGATTCTCCCTTTGCATCTCAGCAGAACTACTTATCAGCTAGATGACCTCAAGCAAATTGCTTAACTTTGCTAAGCTTCAGTTTCTTGATATACAAGAATCATGGGCCCTGTTGTCAAAAGGTGGTGACTGGTAGGGTTTGTCACAGAGGGAGAAGAAATGGCTGGCTGGGAACATACTGATCTGATAGTTACTTTAGTATCGGGTGTCAGGGACTTGTTAAATCCAGATTTTTCCTGCAGGAAGTGGACAGTTTAGGCCAGAAACTTGCATTGTTACTTCATGGGTTTAATGTCTAAATATATTTTTTCATATTCTCCCTTAGCCCAGAAGAGATTTGAGGTGGCTTATACAAATACACAATACAAGAAAATGAAAATAAAGGCACAAAAACCAAGATGAAGAGAGAACAGTGAGTGATAGATCATTTCAGTAATCTGTAATGTGTGTGAGCAGATCCTGCCCAGATGAATACCATTGGCACGAAACCCTTAGTATTAATATATCATGCTTGCAGGTAGTAGGGCTTAGAAAGTATATCTTAAATGGAGCTAAAGGTAATACTTCTATTTTAGAAATGAAACTGAGGTGAAGTCCTGCTCTGGTTCCAGCATATACTGTGCATGTGCCTGCATGAGGGAGCAGGAGAAGAAACTTTTTGTAAATTATACAAAGTTTGGGTCCCTTGTGTTTGACAAGAGACCAGAGGCAGCTGCCTTTGCTTTCTCTGCTGCCCAAGGAATCACAAAACCTGATTGAAATGGCCAGACAAGAGAAGGGAGGCAAAAGAGAATAAACAGAAATTAGCATTTCAATAAATTATCCTGCCACTGAAATGTATGGAGTGTTTGTTATGTGTCAGTCAGCCTGCTCAGCCCTTCACATTTAGTATATTTCATGTTAATGTTGTCTGTATTACATGTTAGAGGGAGCTAGCCTAGGAGCTAAGGACACAAGCTTGGGTAAGAGGGGTAGAGCCCCGTCTTCCTCATTGGCTTGCTGCAATCCTTGGTTGATTATTGCCTATGTTCCTTCACCTGCGGACCCCAGTTTATCCCTTTATTGGGTGGTGGTAGCGAATCTGTAAGCTAAAGCATGACACAATATTAGTATGCAGTAAACAACATAAACAGCGGCAATAGTTTTTTGCCTTATAAGGATGGCTGCTGCTGCTGCTGCTAAGTCGCTTCAGTCGTGTCCGACTCTGTGCGACCCCATGGACTGCAGCCTACCAGGCTCCTCCGTCCATGGGATTTTCCAGGCAAGAATACTGGAATGGGGTGCCATGGCCTTCTCCGATAAGAACGGCAGGGACGTCCAAATCTTGAAACACTATCCCCCGCCACCTCCACCACCCCCACCTCCCAGGCCCCTCGGTTTGATTAGGGTGGTAACAGGCGCGGGTTCTCCCTCGAGCGGGCTCCGCGGGGCGGGGGGGAAGCCGCAGGCGGCGTGCAGAAGGGGCGCGCCGCCTAATGCAGTTGGCAGTTAATTAGAGGGAAAGGTTATGTCATTAACGGTGGGATCGATGCAAAGGGAATTAAGAGGCTCTGGCAGTGCTGCTGCCGCGCTCTGTGCGCGGGCCACAGGCCGAATTCAAGCAAAACTCAATACGCATTAGCGCACTATCTGTGGCTGCCCCGGGCGCGAGTTGCAACATCCTAGTTGGGTGGCCCGGAGCGGCGGAACGCGATGCGTTGCTGGGAAGAGCCAGTGTCCCAGCCTGGGCTGCCCGGATCCCCTGCGAGGGGTGGGATGCGGGATGTCCTCCCCTGGGGAGGCTGGGGGCAAGGTGGCTGCCTCCTCATCAGGGGCCCTCCCATGACTTTAATCACAAGGAAGCCAAGTTGACTTTCCCAGACTGGGCCAGGCCACAGTGTAACCCACCCTCCCAGGGCTGACTTCTTCTTGGCCTTTGTCATAGCGTCATTACATGGTGCTCTGTACAACATTTTGATCAACGTGTTTTCCCCAACCAGACTGTCAGCTCCAGGAGGGCAGGGACTGTGAGGGTCTGCCCTGTTTAACTACACTCACAGAGCCTGGCACATGGCAGGTGCTTAGTGAATACTTGCAGATGGAGTGGATCTCTACAGCAACCCAGTGAGCTGTAGAGTGAGGAAACTGGGCCTGTCACTTCATTTCCTTGTGCCTCAGTTTCCTCACTGTATCAGCTCACTGGGTTCCCTGCACAGACTCTTTCCTTGAGCAAATGACCTCCTCTGCCTGAATCTTATTTTCCTGTCTAGGGAAAATTAGTTGCTGCTGCCTCCAAAGTATGTGCCAGGGACTGTTTTAACACTTAGATTTGCTCCTTTAATTCTCACAACACTGTAAAATAGAGACCATTTTATAAACATGGAGGTAGGCCCATCATTTGCCTGTTTACACTCAAATCCATTGCTCCCCTTCTGATAGTCCATGTCACAAATGGGTTTCCCTGCCAGCAGGCTTCATTACCCAGGCTTCCTTGTCAGCTGAATCTTGTTTGGCAGTCACTGGCTCGGGATTAGGGGACTGAGGACAGGAGGAACCAGGACGCCGTCAGCCTTGGCAGCTTCTGGGCTCCGTCCCCCTTCCTTTGGCCTCCAGACCAGGGATGGTAGTGGTTTCCTGTTCTTGCTAATTTCTGGGTCACCTCACTTTCCTGTTTGGCTTCTCAGTTCTTCTACTATGTGAGTGGTCATAGTATTAAATTGTCTGTATTAAATTCCCTCTGTATGAAATACTTAAGAGTGAATTCATTTTCCTGATTACTCTAAGAGTCATGATTGGAATCCAGATCTGGCTGACCACAGAAGTGCACTTAAAGTTTTTGTTTCTTTTTTTTAATGGAAGACGATAGTGGGGCAGGGCACTAAAAGTGATAACCATTTAACGGCCTGCCCAGAGCTCTTCCCAGGTCCCTTTTGTGAGAGAAATTAGTTTTAGAGATGGTTATATACTCATAAAGCCTATTTATAATTTATTGTGTTTAAGAAATTCTAAAAAAAAGGAAATCCTACTTTGCATAGCTAAAATATTGTTTATACCCATAAACAAAGATTACTTACCAGAGTTGTTCTAAGATTAAATGAACTAATATATGCCAAACACCTGGTACATGGTAGATGTTCAGTGATAGCTTTAAAACCTGGATAAATTTTAGTACCTTCAGTTTTCTCAGCTTGGTGATACTGGAGTGTGGAGGACAGCAACTCTGTCTTTCATTCCTTCACATTCTCATCGCACAGTAGATTAACCTTGCCCACTGGGACAGTGAGTGAGAAGTAGTAGTCAGATGGCTGGCCTGGCAGCTACAATACACAGAAGATGTGTGCAATGAATGTTAGATCTGAGAGAATACTTCTAAATCAATTGGACCACCCTAGAGACTTGGCTGGCAATGAATGAGAGTGTGAGGTGCTTTTGACACATGCATCCAGCATCTGATTTGAGCAAAGATGTCTGCTCAGCGGTCCCGAGGGCAATTTTCTCCTGATTGATTTGGAACTTTCAATCTTAATGGAAAAGAAGCCAAGTATAAAGCAGGTAGTTTTCTCCCTGGATCAGAAATCTTGTTGTGCTTTCCTTTCTAAACTTGGAGGCTAAAAAAAATAAAAATAAAAATAAACTTGGAGGCTGGCGGTGGGTACCATCTCCTGTTACCTGCAAAGGGGCTACAGAGGCCAAAATTTACTAGGGAAAGGTGTTTATTTTTCTTTTTCTTGTGGGGGGAAAGGTGTTTAAAGGTGGGGGTGGGAGTTGGGGAAAGGAGCTTCTTAATCCATACAACTCCCAATGACTAGGGAGAACCAGGAGACCAGAAACTGGTCCTGATGCATCCTGGTTGTAGACAGTAGTTCAGGTCTTCAGCTAACATAGCCTAGAGCCTGAGGCTGGGAATCCCACCTGTGCCCTTGGCCAAGGCACTTCATTCGAGCCTGCCTTGATCACTGCATAGGTTGCTGGGGCTTCATATGAGTCACTGATGCAAATATAATTTAAAGGAGTTTATTGAACTTACAAATATATTTAAGGTTATGGTTTTAAGCTAGATAAGTAGCTGAAAAACTGCTTTTTACCATAATAGCATAAGCCTCCTACTCCTAGAAGTTAAGAGCACAGGATTTGGAGTCAAATAGACCCAGGTTCCAATCCTAGCTCACCGTGACGTGACTACTTCCCACTTACCCTTTCTGTGCCTCAGGTTCATCTGTAAGACAGGAATGACAGTGCTTCTCGGGAAGGGCTGTGAAAATAAAATAAGATACTAAGGCAAGAGCTTAAAAAATGTTACATGTTAGAATTGTTCACAAATTTATCTGCCAACTTAACATTTTGGGACAGAGTAGGGAGTCTGGTCAACTGGATCATTATAGTCTTCAGGACTTTCTAGTATACATGCTTTGGTTTGTCATCTATGGTCCACTTTTCTAGTAACTGTTCCCAGTCATTGTTGTTCAGTTGCTAAGTCGTGTCCGACTCTTCGCGACCCCATGGGCTGTAGCATGCCAGGCTCCTCTGTCCTCTACTATCCCCTGGAATTTGCTGGAATTCATGTCCATTGAGTTGGTGATACTATCTAACCATCTTATTCTCTGCTGCCCCTTTCTCCTTCAATCTTTTCCAGAATCAGGGTCTTTTCCAATGAGTCGGACTCTTTGCTTCAGGTGGTCAAAGTATAGGAGGTTCAGCTTCAGCATCAATCCCTCCAATGAATATTCAGGACTGATTTCCTTTAGAATTGACTGGTTTGATCTTGCAGTCCAAGGGACTCTGAAGAGTCTTCTCCAGCACCACAGTTGGAAAGCATCAAATTTTCAGTGTTCAACCTTCTTTATAGTCCCAACTGTCACTTCCGTACATGACTACTGGAGAAACCATAGCTTTGACTATAAGGACCTTTGTTAGCAAAGTAATGTCTCTGCTTTTTAATATGCTATCTAGGTTTGTCCTAGTTTTTCTTCCAAGGACCAAGCGTCTTTTAATTTCATGGCTGCAGTCGCCATGGTGGTGGTGGTGATTTTGGAGCCCAAGAAAATAAAATTTGTCACTGCTTCCACTTTCCCCCCTTTTATTTACCAGGAAGTGATGGGACTGGATACCACAATCTTAGTTTTTTTGAATGGTGAGTTTCAAGCCAACTTTTTCCCTCTCATTTCACCCTCATCAAGAAGCTCTTTAGTTCCTCTTCACTTTCTGTCATTAGAGTAGTATAATCTGCATATCTGACCTTGTACCTCGTTTAGTCACTCAGTTGTGTCCAACTCTTTGTGACCCCAGGGACTGTAGCTCACCAGGCTTCTCTGTCCATGGGATTTCCCAGGCAAGAATACTAGAGTGGGTTGCCATTTCCTCTCCAAGGGATCTTCCTGATGCAGGGATCAAACCCGTATTTCCTGCATTGCAGGTGGATTCTTTACCACTGAGCCGCTGGGAAGCCCATAATCTGTGTATCTGAGGTTGTTGATATTTCTCCCAGAAATCTTGATTCCAGTTTGTGATTCAACCAGCCCAGCATTTCACATGATGCACTCTGCATAGAAGTTAAATAAAAAGGTGACAACTTACAGCCTTGTCATACATCTTGCCCAATTTTGAACCAGTCAGTTATTTCATGTCTGGTTCTAACTGTCGCTTCTTGACCCTCATACAGGTCTCTCAGCAGACAGGTCTGGTACACCCATCTCTTTAGGAATTTTCTACAGTTTATTGTGATCACCACAGCCAAAACTTTAGCACAGTCAATGAAACAGAAGTAGATTTTTTTTCTGGAACTCCCTTGCTTTCTCCATGATCCAACGAATGTTGGCAATTTGATCTCTGGTTCCTCTGCCTTTCCTAAACTCAGCTTGTATATCTGGGAGTTCTCAGTTCACTTACTGCTGAAGCCTAACTTGAAGGATTTTGAGCATAACCTTACTAACATGTGAAATGAGCACATGAAATGTCCCCTTGCTATCTCCAATTTTCTTGAAGAGATCTCTAGTTTCCCATTCTGTTGTTTTCCTCTACTTCTTTGCATTCATTAAGAAGGTCTTCTTATCTCTCCCTGCTATTCTCTGGAACTCTGCATTCAGTTCGATGTATCTTTCCCTTACCTTTCCTTGCTTCTCTTCTTTCCTTAGCTATTTGTAAAGCTTCTTCAGACACCACTTTGCCTTCTTGCATTTCTTTTTCTTTGGGATAGTTTTGGTCACTGCCTTCTGTACAATGTTATGCACCTCCATCCATAGTTCTTCAGGCACTTTGTCTATTAGATCTAATCCCTTGACTCTATTCATCACCTCCACTGTATGATCATAAGGGATTTTATTTGATTTAAGTCATACCTGAATGGCCTAGTGATTTTCCCTGCTTTCTTCAATTTAAATCTGAATTTTGCAATAAGGAGTTCATGATCTGAGACACAGTTAGCTCCAGGTCTTGCTTTTACTGAGTGTATAGAGCTTCTCCATCTTTGGTGCAAATAACATATCAATCTGATTTTGGTATTGACCATCTGGTGACATCCCTATGTAGAGATGTCTCTTGGGTTGTTGGAAAAGGGTGTTTGCTATGACCAGCATGTTCTCTTGACAAAACCGTTAGTCTTTGCACTGATTCATTTTGTTCTCCAAGGCCAAACTTGTCTGTTATTCTGGGTACCTCTTGACTTCCTGCTTTTGCATTCCAATCCCCTGTGATGAAAAGGACATCTTTTTTGGTGTTAGTTCTAGAAGGTCTTGTAGGTCTTCATAGAACCAGTCAACTTCAGTTTCTTTGGTATCAGTGGTTGGAGCATAGACTTGGATTACTGTGATGTTGAATGGTTTGCCTTTGGAAACAAACTGAGATCATTCTGTCGTTTTTGAGATTGCACCCAAAACCTTCATTTCAGACTCTTCTGTTGACTATGAGGGCTACTCCATTTCTTCTAAGGGATTCTTGCCCACAGTAGTACATATAATGGTCATCTGAATTAAATTCGCCCATTCCCATCCATTTTATTTCACTGATTCCTAAGATGTTGATGTTCAATCTTGCCATCTCCTGCTTGGCCATGTCCAGTTTACCCTGATTCATGGCCCTAACATTCCAGGTTCCAATGAAATATTGTTCTTTATAATCATCAGACTTCACTTTCACCATTAGATACACCCACAACTGAGCATTGTTCCCAGCATTGTTCCTTGCTGTTGGCTCAGCCGCTTCTTTCTTTCTGAAGCTATTAGTAATTGCCGTCTGCTCTTCCTCAGTAGAGGGACACCTTCCAACCTCAGGGGCTCATCTTCCAGTGTCATATCTTTGTGTCTTTTTGTACTGTCCATGAGTTTCTCCAGACAAGAATGTTGGAGTGGGTTGCCATTTCCTTTTCCAGTGGACCTCATCGGAACTCTTCACTATGACCTGACCATCTTGGGTAGTCCTGCCTGGCATGGCTCATAGCTTCACTGAGTTACAAAAGCCCCTTTGCCAGGACAAAGCTGTGATCCATGAAAGGGGTTCTCACTCATAGTTCTTCCCAAATAGCTAGACCTGGGTAGCCATCTCTGTGCCATATGACCCTGTCCTCTTGGCCATTTTTGGTTGGACCTCAAGTGAACACTTAACAAATCAGATTCCTCTCCTAGGAAGTGGGGAGTCATGTAGAATCCAGAACTAGTACAGCTGATGGAGGAGCTGAGGAAACTGATGTGGAGAAGTGCAGAGAGATGTACAAAGAAGAGGCAATTTAGCTTGTAAAAATGATGGAAATGGCCTTATTCCTGATGATTTTTCAGTTCCATAAGGCCTTGATATGCTAATTTCCTGTGCTTGGAGTCAATGCATTCTGCACACCCAGCTGCTAGTGCCCACCTTTTCTTAAACTGGCACAAGTGCACCTCTTTTCCTTGCAACCCAAAGAGACTACTCTAGGATAAAGGTGTTGTTCCTTTATAAGATAAAACATATTTTTTAAAAACCTGAATGGTTTTCTTAGAAATGAGCTTATATACTCAAAACACACCTATACCTCAGTTAACTATATGCCACGTGCTAAGTCACTTCAGTCTGGTCTGACTTTTTGTGACCCTAGGGACTGTAGCCCACCAGGTTCCTCTGTCCATGGGATTCTCCAGGCAAGAATATTGGAGTGGGTTGTCATGTCCTTCTCCAGGGGATCTTCCTGACCTGGGGATCGAACCTGCATCTGTTATGTCTCAGCATTGGCAGGCGAGTTTTTACCACTAATGTCACCTGGGAAGCCCCTCAGGGGCTTCAGTTAACTAGAAAGCACAAATCAGTAAGAGCCGTTATAAAGCAGAGTATCAACCACAAATTAGTTGAGAAACCTCTTTTTCCCCCATATTTTCTTGAATGTCTTGTCATTATACTGAAAGTCTCAAAATGTTTGATTTGCAGCAGCACCTGGATATTCTAAAAAAATTCCATTACATGATCATGTAGTTTCTAAAGGGGTGTTGAGGACCTAAGGGTGGTTGGGGTTATAGGACTGAGCTAAACCAAAGAAGCAGGGAAGGGAATTCCCTGGCAATCTAGTGGTTAGGACTCCACACTTTCACAGCTGAGGGCCCAAGTTCAATTCCTGGTCAGGGAACTAAGCTGTATGGTGCAGCAAAAAAAAAAAAAAAAAAAAAGGCGGGGGGAAAGAAACAAACAGGGAAAAGGAGGGAAAAGCTATCTAAGCGTGTATTATCTATCTATCTATCTGTAATAAATGTCTATTATCCCTATCATAAAGTGGGGATATTAATGGAACCACTTTGTATCATTGATCCAAGTAGTAAATGAAACAGTGCATACAAAATTCTTTGCTGCCTGGCATATAGATTAAAACCCATAAATTTTTTTTAGCTATAAGATCATGAAAATGTGACAAAACTTGGTGCTGGAACCAGGTTTTAAAGGAAAATGCTCTAAAATTAAATTTAAATTAAAGTAAATGCTCTGACACTCAGTAGCTTTGTGTGGGTAGGTACTGGGTCTTGGTTGCTATAGTTTTCTTAGAACTCAGTGCCTCTTCCGTAAATAATTTTTTGAATAACCACTGAGCCCTCAGGAGGATATCACAGGGCTGAATAGCAGTTTGAAAGCTTTGGAAAGTAAAATGATGATTTTGAAGAGGATTCTAAATCTGGGGTAGAAGTATTGAAAAGTAGGTAGATGAGAAGAATGGAGAGGAGGAGTTCATGGACTTAGAAGGTCAACATGAACACACATACATTCTTAAATTTTCCAGAGTCTGAGGTCATGAGCTTAGTCAAGGAATAAAACATGATATGGGTTGTATTCAGTTCAGTTCAGTTCAGTTCAGTTGCTCAGTCATGTCCGACTCTTTGCGACCCCATGAATCGCATCATGCCAGGCCTCCCTGTCCATCACCAACTCCCAGAGTCTACTCAAACTCATGTCCATCGAGTCGGTGATGCCATCCAGCCATCTCATCCTCTGTCGTCCCCTTCTCCTCCTGCCCCCAATCCCTCCCAGCATCAGGGTCTTTTCCAATGAGTCAGCTCTTCACATGAGGTGGCCAAAGTATTGGAGTTTCAGCTTCCGCATCAGTCCTTCCAATGAACACCTAGGACTGATCTCCTTTAGGATGGACTGGTTGGATCTCCTTGCAGTCCAAGGGACTCTCAAGAGTCTTCTCAAACACCACAGTTCAAAAGCATCAATTTTTCGGCGCTCAGCTTTCTCCACAGTCCAACTCTCACATCCATACATGACCACTGGAAAAACCATAGCCTTGACTAGACGGACCTTTGTTGGCAAAGTAATGTCTCTGTTTTTTAATATGCTGTCTAGGTTGGTCATAACTTTCCTTCCAAGGAGTAAGCGTCTTTTAATTTCATGGCTGCAATCACCATCTACAGTGATTTTGGAGCCCCAAAAAAATAAAGTCTGCCACTGTTTTCACTGTTTCCCCATCTATTTGCCATGAAGTGATGAGACCAGATGCCATATCTTAGTTTTCCGAATGTTGAGCTTGTATTACACCCCCTCAATTCATATGTTGAAGCCCTAACTCCCCAGTACCTCAGAATGTGACTTTATTTGAGCACAGGGACATTTCAGATATGGTTAAGACGAGGTCTGCAATAGCCAAGACAAGGAAGCAGCCTAACTGTCCATCGACAGATGAATGGATAAGTAAGGTGTTTTATATAGATATATATATGTATATATAGTGGAATATTGCTTAGCCACAGAAGAGAATGGGGCTTTCTCTGGTGGCTCAGTTGTAAAAGAATCCACCTGCCAAGCAGGAGACCTGGGTTCACTCCCTGGGTCAGGAAGATCCTCTAGAGGAGGAAATGACAACCCACTCCAGTATTCTTCCCTGGTAAATCCCATGGACAGAGAAACCTGGAGGGCTACAGTCCATGGGGTCGCAAAAAGTCGGACATGACTTATGACAGACTTTGACTTTCATAGAAGAGAATGAAAGAATGCTATTTGTTTTTTTAAATTTATTTATATTTGTGCTTGTGCACACAGGCTTTCTCTAGTTGTGGAGAGTGGGCGCTACTTTCTAGTTTCAGTGTGGAAGCTTCTCATTGCAGAGGCTTCTCTTGTTGCAGAGCATCAGTTCTAGAACCTGAGGTTCCATAGTTGGGGTGCACGGGCTTGGTTGCTCCACGGCATGTGGAATCTTCCCAGACCAGGGATTGAACCCATGTCCTTTGCATTGGCAGGTGGATTTTTATCAACTGTACCACCAGAGAAGTCGAAAATAATGCTGTTTGCAACAACATGGATGGGCCTAGAGATTATCATACTAAGTGAAGTAAGTCAGACAAGTATTATATCACTTATATATGTGATATAAAAAATGATACAAATTAGCTTATTTACTAAACTGAAATAGATTCACAGACACAGAAAACAAATTTATGATTACCAAAGGTGAAGAGGGGGCAAGGACAAATTAGGAATTTGGGATTAATAGGTATACACTACTATATATAAAATAGATCCATCTACAAGGACCTATTATATAGCACAGGGACCCATATTCAGTATCATATAATAACTTATAATGGAATTACTTTGCTATACATCAGAAACACTGTAAATTAATTAAACTTCAATTTTAAAAAAATATGAGGTCAATCTGGAGAAGGGTGGGCTTCTAATCCAAAAGCTCTAGTGTCCTTAAAAAAAGACAAAAACTGGACATAGACAAGCACACAGGGAGAATATCAGGTTAAGATGAAGTTAGAGATCAAGGTAGTGATCCTACAAGCCAGGAACACTGAAGATGGCTAGCAAATCACCAGCTAGTTGAGAAGACTGCAACCCTTCCTCTCACAGCCCTCAGAGGGAACCAACTCTGCTCATAGGTTGATTTTGGACATCCAGCCTCCAGAACTCTGATACAATGAATTCCTGTTGGTTAAACCACCCATTTTGTAGTACTTTGTTACCACATTTGCTAGGCAGCCCTAGCAAACTAACATTAATATGTGAAACAAACAAATCCAGAAATGCTGCCCCTCTGGCTTTCCCAGTGGTAATTCCTGCCCAAGCCCAGATAAATAGATCTCTATGTGCTTGCCCCAAACCACTTCTGTTAGAACAACTCTTGCCAGGTAGGCTTCCAAGCAGCAGGCAGAATGATGTGGAAAGCCGTTGACCTATTATTCCCAAGGAGCACAGTAGTTTTAAGTCTGAACAACTGCAACCATGCAATTAACAACAACAACAAAATCCTGCCTAGGTCTGAGGAGCTTAAAAAAAGTTTGCAATTTAGCTATTTTATCCTAATGGTATTTTAATAAGTAATAACTGCTATACATTGATTGATTATTATTACAGGTTAGGGAGTTTGCTAAACATTTTATACCCATCATTTCTTTAAACCTCTCAACAACCTTAGGAAATAAGAATTATTATTATTTACATTTTATCAAGGAAGAAACTGAGACTCAGAGGATTAGCTTGTCTGTAAATGCATAGCTAGTCAGTAATGGAGCTGACCTCAGACCCAGAGTCCATGATTTTTGTTACCACACTCCTCTGTCTCCTGAGAGGGTACTGGGCCTCCATGCAGAGAAAGCTTATGGAACATTAGATCCCTCCCCTGTCTCCTTGTATATTGATGTAAAAGCTACTGCTTGTTTTGCCTGCATTTTCAAGCTCAAAATGAAAGAAAAGTGACTGGCACATAGTAAGTGCTCAGTAAGTGTTACTTATTATTACTATTAATATTGCATTGTACATATTCTTCTCTGGCAAGGGAGGTGAATCCCTAGTCTATTGCTAACAATGAATACTTAGAAGTGTTCCTCAATGAACAAGACAAGTGGAGTGGGGCCTGGAAAGTTAAGTTGATCTAGGAAGAAAATGAGAAGTGAGGGTAGGGAGCTTAGGCTGGGGGTAGGGGGGTGGCGAGGGACAGAGAAAGTAGTTGGCCGAAGGCCAGACACCACTTTGCCTTTGGTGTGGCTACCCCTGGGGTTTCAGAGGTGGGGGTTGTAAAGGCTTTCTACTCATGATTGGTCAGTTCACCTTGCTTTATCCTGTATTTTCTCCCTTCTGGGGTGTTGAGGAGGCTGCAGCTTGTGGTTACATAAAGCTTCCTGGAAGAATTCCAGGAAGAGGAGACATGCATGGGGTGCTGACAAAGGTTCCGGGAGTGAAGGACTGTGTGAGCAAGAGTGATTGTGCACTGTCCGACGGCACCATGACAAGGCCGGAGGGCAGTGGAATCAGGCAGATTTAGGTGGAAATTCCAGCTCTCCCATTTTAGCAACTGTGTGACTTACCTTCTTGAGTGTGATTTCCACTTCTATAATAAGGATGATAATGGTACCTATTGCAAAAACACTTAAAAGCCTAGTAGAATGCCTCATAAATAATAGCAGCTATTACTGTTATTGTTAGAGTTTAATATCCTCTCTGCCTCCGTCCTGTTCCCTCAGTCCTGAAAATTTGAGTCAAATACCTCCAAGTGCTCCTTGATACCTCTGCTTTCCCCTGGTCTTTCCAGTAGGGCCAGGCCTTCAGGGACACCTGGGCAGCCCCAGGACAATGGAAAGCATCCCTTCATGACTCCGGGATGGTCCTTTTTCCCTCACAGCCTAGGAAGGGTTGATAAAAGTCTTATCTGAGTCACATTCCATTACAGGATTAAATCAGACTTGCTCTGGGGCCTTCTGTCTGCTACCCTAGGCTGCATGCCGGCAGCTCCTTGTTACTGCCTTTAGCCCAATCTGAGGTCATCACACTTCTTTGGGCCCAAGGGACCCTTGGGGGCAGAGGCTGAGGAGAGGCTCTGGCCGCCATTTGGGATCCATTTCAAGTAGCAAGGACTGACTAAGCATGGAGTTCAACAGCCCCGCACATGCTAGGCACTTTGGTTTGCAGACTAGGAGGAAGGATGCTCACCTGGTCAGCTCCAACCTGAGGAGAGAAAAGACAGGCCCCACGAGGGCAGTGACAGGGATGAAGGAGATCAGCAAACAAGAGGGAATGGGACAAAGGAAAAATTGTGTGACTGCAGGCAAGTTGCTAAATTTCTCTGAGATTTAGTTTCTTTAACTCTGAGGTCATAATATTATCATTTACCGCAAGAAGTTAATTTAGATGGACACACATGTTAAAACAACCAGGTTTTAGAGAGAAACCTGAGTTTGGATTCTGGCTTGGCCACCTTGTGCCGTAACTGTTAACTTCTCAGAATGTCAGTTTTCTCATGGGTAAAAAGGAGGAAATAACGCTTCCCTCCCAGGGCTGTACCGGTTAGAGAAATTTATGCATAGCAGTTAATGCTTACTGGGGCAAATGCATACCTTGTCTGCTGTCCTAGAACTGCTCAATGAATGGGTACTCATAATTCTTCCTAGGCAATGTAGGTGGGAGTGGGCTTAGCCTTCTGGTCTACCTTCTCAAATTAGAGAGGCAGCAGAGAAGATGCATTTCTCTTGCCTAGGTCTCGAGTGTGTGTGTATGGGGGGTGATGGGGTTTCGGGGAGAAGGGTTAGGATGGGTGCATGTCTCTGTGTGTCCCCTGGCAGAAAGAGCCTGGACTGAGCCAGATGCCACCTCAGTGTGGGGTCAACACCATGAAATGTATACTGGACTTGGGACCAATCTCAGCTTGGAGGGCACAGCAGGAAGAGAGAAAGTGGGATTTCGTTAGCCTCCAACACCCAGGTGGGCCTTACAATGCATGTGTATTCAGTCATATCCTATTCTTTGCAACCCCATGGACTGTTGCCCTCAGGATCCTATGGTATTTTCCAGGCAAGAATAGTGGAGCAGGTTGCTATTTCCTCCTCCAGGGAATCTTCCTGACCCAGGGATTGAACTCAAGTCTGCTACATTAGCAGGTGGATTCTTTACTACTGCACCATCTTGGAAGCCCAGGGCCTTGGAGTGGACAGATGAAAGCTGGAATCTGTCTGTGAGACTATCCAACAACAGGGAAGGCCTGAATGCTCAGCACCCGGCTGCCCCAGCAAGGGCTCATTCCTGAGTCTGAGGTGCCACCTCAGGAGCTCCCAGCTAGTAATTCAGTCTCTCTCTCTGCTCAGATCTTTTATCTTTCTGGCTCCCTTTTCTTTCTTACTTCTTATTTTTATTTGCCAACACTCCATAATTTTATTGTGATTCTTTTATTGTGACCTAGACCTAGTGGGTGATCTGGCAAATGTGAAGGGGCACCATACCCTTTGCCTGTTGGAAACACAACAATCTTTGTGTAATGACTGTCTGCATGGCATGATCTCATCTCATTCTCAGAGTAACCCTGTGAGTGAACTTCTCTTAATACCCTCCTATTACAGTTGAGGAAGCTCTCATTCTATGAGATAAAACAACTTTCTCATGGTTATTTGGTTACAAAGTGGTTGAAGCAAGACTTATTCAAAGATGGGGTGACTTTTCCATTCCAACTCCAGGTAAAGAGCATTCTCAGGTCTAAGCTGTACTTTCTACACTCATGGATCCTGGGGAAGTGTGAGAGCTGAGCTGTTCTCTCAGGGGATGCCGCAGCCTCTGTGGAGTGGGCACTGTGCCTCCAGAAACAGTGGGCTGATGGAGGGTCCTCTGATGTCTTCCTCAGGGGGCACTGAGCTCGTAGGAGTGGGTATGCTGAAAGTGTAGATGGCTTCGTCCAAGTTTTAAAAGGGAGCCCAGAGGTTCCTGGGGAACAGAAGAAAAATAAAGCAAAAATGGTGGAGGCAGTCGGTTACTTTGAAGTGAAGCCAGTGGATGCCCCCTGCTGTGGTAGTGATTGGGTTTCCCTAGTAGCTCAGTGGTGAGCATTCCATGAACAGAGGAGCCTGGAAGGCCACAGTCCACGGGGTCCCAAAGAGTCAGACACGACTGAGCGACTAACATACACATGGCAGTGGTTAGGCACATGAGCCTTGGAGTCTAACATTTGGATTCGAGTGTCACATTGGCACCTGCTTCTGTGGGTGACCTTTTACAAGGCATTTAAATTCTCAAAGCGTCAGTTTCTCCATCTGTAAAATGGAGATGATAGTGGTACTTTGTTGTGAAGATCAAATGATATCATGTTCCATAAAGCTCTTAGTCTAATGCCTGGACCTCAGTCAATTTATTTTAAAAGGTATTATTGTTAAAAAATAAAAATAAATAAAAGGTGTTATTGTTAATAAAATTAGACTAAGAGTAAATACCTATCAGAAGTGTTCTTTATCTTGATCTGGGTGATGGTTATATGAGTGTGTATCTATGTAAAAGAAAAAACCTTGAATTGTACATTTAAGATCAAATTACTTTTCATGTGTGAAAATTAGTACATTCTACATTTTATTGTATGTATCTTATACCTTACCCCCCCTCCAAAAAAAAAAGAACAAGAAAAACAAAAGGAAGCTCTTGCAAGCTAGAGTTTAATAGAATGAAATGGTTCAAATAAAAAAAAATTGCAGACTAAAATGTAGGAAAAAATGTATTGTGGAGGTATATCAGTCAGGAAGTTAATAAAAACATTTTCTTCCCCTCAAATTTTGTAATGGTTATGGGATTCATCAGGGTTTTTCTGTGTTTTTGACCACACTGCACAGGATGTGGGATCTTAGTCCGTCCCCCGCCCCCAGGGATTGGACCTGTGTCTCCTGCAGTGGAATCAGGAAGTCCTAACCACCGGACCACTCTGGAAGTCCCTGTCAGTTTTTTTTTTTTTTTTTTTAATGTGTAATTTCGTGTGCTTTCTTTTATTATCCTAAGTAAACATTCACTTGTAGTGAAAAAAAAAATGTGAATGAGCCCATCTTTGGTAGCACTGTGCACGGGGACCCTCTTGGGGAAGGAGAGAAAACAGGAGTTGCCAGGTTGGATAAAGACAGAGTCACACCCAGCCTGCCCTTATCCCTCAACTGGTTGGAGCCAATAAACTGCTTGGATGTGGGGTCCTGTGGTTGTCCTGGGGGAAGCCTGCCTGATGGGAAGCCTGCTGTGCTCAGGCTCAGCTTTTTGCCCCTACAGAAGGAGCTCCCACTGTATCATCTTCCCCACTGGGAACAGCATGAACAACACAGTGATGTCAGTCCAATCAATTCTCCCTCCTAACAGTTCTCAGCAGTGACCTGGGAGGTGAGGCATCCTTAGGGGGACTTTATTGAGTAATAAGAATTAAGAACACTGAGAAGGGGGGTCATCCATGCTCTGGGCCCCTGATTAACAGGGCTGGTAGCAAGGCCTCCCATTATGTCCTAGAGCTATTACCTCGGGGAAATGGAACTGGACAAGCCTGCCTTCCCATTATGCAAAGAAAGGGCTTTTCAAGTAAATTTCCATTTAAGTATGAGCTTAGATCAGTGAAGATGGGGCCATAATAGCTGAGATGGTCATCACAGCTATTAAAAATACATTTTTTTACCATGTGCTCAGGCTGCCTTGTCATTTTCATACCATTTATCCCCAGAAGACTGTGACTCAACCTTTCCCAAGTTTCTCACAGGCAGGTTAACATCCGTCTGTATTTTCAACTTTTTAATTCTTTGACATACATCCTGAGTGAAATTTACATCCTTGACACAGCCTACGGATGTATTCAGAATGTGATAAAAAATTGGTCCTGGATTGAGATGGAGATGGGTGGTGGGCAGTAAATAAGGCACTCCACTCACTGGTCATTGCCTGTGGTGCTGGGCTTACCTCTCCAGTTAGACCATCTTGTTTTGCTGTTCCCTACACAGGACCTCAGACATACATAGTGCATTTTTAGCTCAATGCCTTTAGATGGTTGTCTCTGCTGCCTGGATACTCTTCCCCCATGCTCTATCAGGCTGACTCCAGGTCTCAGCTTGAACCTGTGTCTTCAAAGATGCCCTCTGACTCACTCCCCACCCCCAGACATGGTTAGGACTTTCAATTGGTTTTCTATCTTTGAGTAACAAACTGCCCTTAGCCATTTGCTCATGATTCTGCAGTTTGATTGGCTCAATCTTGCCTGGATAACCCCTGTAGCTGCAGTCAGTTGTTGAGTTGACTGACAGCTAGCTATTCCTGGGTAACTTTGCTCATATGTAGGAAGCCTCAGTCAAAGTGGTGTAAACAGCTGGGACAGCTGGAATGTCTGGGAAGCTAGGATGCTAACCTGGGGCTTCCTTACATGGTGGCTTCAGGGTAGCAGGAGAGTGCAAGTAGAAGCTGCCAGGTTCCTTAATGCTGAAGTTCAGAAGTCACATAATGTCACTTCTACTGCATTCTGTTACTTGAAGAAAGTCCTAGGGCCAGCACAAATTCAAAGGCAGAGAAATAGACTCATTTCTTTATGCAAAGTCACCTTGCAAAAGGGCAGGTATCCAGGGATGGAAGGGCTTACTTTGTCCATCATTTAGCACAGACTTAGTTCCGTAAGCATTTCCTTCAATGCTCTTATAACTGGTGTTGACTAATGCCTTGTATGATTGTTTACTTGTCATTTTTATTTCCTACTAGACAATAAGGTCTATGAATGTAGGGATTGACTATCTTGTTCATCACTCTATTCCCAGAGCTTGGAACATAGGGCTTAGTTGTTCAGTTGTGTTTGACTTTTTGTGACCCCACGCACTATAACCCGCCATGCTCCTCTGTCCATGGGGATTCTCCAGGCAAGTAAACTGGAGTGGGTAGCCATGCCCTCCTCCAGGGGAATCTTCCCAACCCAGGGACTGAACCCAGGTCTCCCACATCACAGACAGATTCTTTACTGTCTGAGCCACCAGGTAAGCCCTAGGGGAAACTAAGTAGTTGTTAAATGAACAGATGGATGAATGAATGAATAAATAAGGGTCCAGGTGTCCCAAAGTTGCAGCTAAGGCTTTGGAGATAGTCTTGGGTTTGAATCCTTGTTTTTATCACTTTCTAGGGGTTTGACCTTAGACAGGTTGCTTGATCTCTGAGCCTTAATTTATCTTTAGAGATTAAAATAAACTGCACCTCAGAGTCCAGTCCTAACCATGAGGGTTTCAACTCCATGTTTGCTTTCTTTGTTCTTCTTTGTGACCCTCTTAGCTTTCATACTCATTAGGTGAGGGCTGCTAGTTTCCTTTCCCCAACTCCCAAGCATTGGAAACTGGGCTTTCAGGGCAAGTGGCTCTCAGAGTACATCCTTTGAAGGTCCCCAGGAGTTGTTATTATTATTTTTGTGTGTGTGTGGTGCCATGAAGCATGTGGGATCTTAGTTCTCTGACCAGGGATCAAACTAGCAACCCCTGGAATGGAAGCACAGACAGGAGTCTATTCTGTATAGACCATTGCCCCAAAACTATTAATGGTTATAAACCAGTGGTTCTCAACTAGGAGTGATTCTGCCCCTCAGGGGACATTTGGCAATGTCTGAGACATTTTTGGTTGTCACAGACATTTTTGGTTGGGGAGAGGCATGCTGCTGGCATCTAGAGGCTAGCAGCTAGGGATGTTAAACATCTTACAATGGACAGCCCTCTCCCAGCCCCAACAAAGAATTGTTGATCCAGGGGATCTTCCCAACCCAGGGATTGAATCCAGATCTCCGGCACTGCAGACAGATTCTTTATTGTTTGAGCTACCCGGGAAACCCCAACAAAGAATTAAACGGTTGAAGGCAGGAGGAGAAGGGGACAACAGAGGATAATACGGCTGGATGGCATCACCGACTCGATGAACATGAGTTTGAGCAAGCTCCGGGACTTGGTGATGGACAGGGAAGCCTGGCGTGCTGCAAGTCCAGGGGTTCGCAAAAAGTCGGACACAACTGAGTGACTGAACTGAAACTGAAATAATCCGTAGAGCTGAAACCATGATAGGACTGACTGTTCTTTCCATCCTCACCGGGTTTAGATGCACTAGGTTTTACCTGGTAGTAGTCAGCCTTCATCCTTCTTTAGCTCTGGTGTCTGGTGATGCCCGCAGTCTTCTCATTCCTGGACCTCACAGCTTTTGATTAACAGATTTTCTGCTTGGCAAGTTTGTTGAGGGGAGGGAGGAAATGACTCCATCTGCTGGCCACAGCTGGGATCACAGCAGGAGAAGGCAATGGAGTTTTTTCTGGGAAAGGACTCACGTGTGTCAACCTTCAGTTCAGTTCAGTCACTCAGTTGCTTCTGAGCAAGGGTCTTTTAATTTCATGACTGCAGTCACCATCTCCAGTGATTTTGGAGCCCAAGAAAATAAAGTCTCTCACTGTTTCCATTGTTTCCCCATCTATTTGCCATGAAGTGATGGGACTGGATGCCATGATTTTAGTTTTCTGAATGTTGAGTTTTAAGCCAACTTTTTCACTCTCCTCTTTCACTTTCATCAAGAGGCTCTCTAGTTCCTCTTCTTAAGGGTGGTGTCATCTGCATATCTGAGGTTATTGATATTCAACCTTCACCGTGTTACAAACCCCTAGAGTTCCTGAAGAATGTTAGTTGGGACAGCACACAACTGGATAAAGTTGTTACTGAAGCTGTTGTATGTGATAAGCATCGGGTTAGAACCTAGAGTTGAATTCAGCAACTTCTTATTCTTTCTTCTTTTTAAGAAATTGTTTTAAAAATTATCCCAGAGGAGTAGACCTAGGAATGGACATGATCCTAGAACTTCATTTTCTCAAAGGGGGTTAATGTCCTGGGCTTAGCAGCACTTCAGCCCGGAAGGTGCTCATAGCTGCCTAGTGGGTACTTGGTACACACTTGCTGAACTGAATCCAGAGTTTAGGAGAAACTGCACCAGCATGCGGCTGCTTTTAAAAGCCCTGTTGGAAAGAACATTTACTCAACCAGAGAAAGAAGAGAAGGATAGAAGGAGGGAAAGGTGTTAAGGGATGCCTGGGTACTTTATGTGTCATTTCCTCTGATCCTCGCAACAACTTGGTATGGTCAATTACTGACCATCATTATCATCACCCACATTTTATGTTATAGATGGAGAGGTTTAGTGACTTGCATTAAGCCATTGCTGGTATATAATGGAACCACAATTTGAATCCAGGTCTCTCTGGGCCAAAGAGACTAAAGTCCTATTTCCGTTATACCACAAAGTTCTTCCATAACAGAAGTGTTTTGTTTGTTTGTTTTTTATGTTTACTTATTTATTTTTTGACCATGCTATGTGGCAAGCATGAATCTTAGTTTCCCAAGCAGGGATAGACCCATGCCCCCTTCAGTGGAAGTGGGGAATCTCAACCAGTGGACCACCAGGGAAGTCCTGAAATGATTTTAAAATAATAATAAAAATGTAAACAACTACTGTTTATTGACTTCCAACCATATGCCAAGGTCTGTGCTAACATTTCACACAGATTATCTCATTTAAACCCTCTTATTAAATCTCACCATGAGCCTGTAAGGTAGGTATTGTTCCTATTATTCCCATTTTATAGACCAGGATACTGCTGAAGTTCATAAGAATTCAGTGTCTTACTCTAGGTTTCATAGCTGTGAAATAGCAGTGTGCAGGGGGAAAAAAGGGAGTTTTTTCAAAGGATCAGAATGGAAGAACGAATGTAAAGAAGGAAAGGAAAAGAGAAAAACAAAGGGAAAGGAGGGGAGGTGGAAAGAGAGTGTCACTGGAGGGGCTTCTCCAGAACTGGTCACCTGTCTGGTCTTGGCCATAGAAGAGGTGAGGAAAGGGCTATCAACACTGGGAAAGCATCGCAGTAAGGTGCACACACTGCCGCCTCCCACCTTCAGAAGTTGACCTGCGGCAAACATAGCTACCTGGTCAAGTGGAAGAGAAAATACAACGGAATGCCAAGTCTAAAAGACTAAATACCGCCTCAGCCAGTGAATGAGGCACCTAAAAATTGTATGATGCAGATTCAGGCATGAATTCCATGAAGGAACACTACCTAAACTTAAGAGGGCACCTTTGCAGCATCTTTGAAGCAACTTTCGTGTTTCAAAAATTAGTCATGAATTGAGTGTTTTGATTTTAAATTTTTAAAAAAATAAAAATGAAGAATTCATAATGTTCTATTTATTAACCTGAGTAGTGGTTCATGGGTACTCTTTTTATATTATTCTTTAACTATTGTTATATACTATGTGTTATGTGTAAGCATATTTATATACTATATCTGATATAATTGTATCATATCCATAAAATAGGGATAATAATATCTGCTTTGCAGGGTTGTCATGCAACGGATGGGCTTCCCAGGTGGCTCAGTGGTAAAAAATCTGCCTGCCAATGCAGGAGCCACAGGAGATGCAAATCTGATCCCTGGGTCGGGAAGATCCCTTTGAGGAGGAAATGGCAACCCACTCCAGTATTCTTGCCTGAAAAAAGTCCAAGGACAGAGGAGCCTGGTGGGCCACAGTCCATGGGATTGCAAACAGTCAAATATGACTGAGCAACTGAGCAGACACACATGCAAACAAGTGATCTGATATGTAAAGATGCCAGCAGAGAGTAATTGCTCAAAATAGCTTACATGTATCCAGTGTTCATTGTGTTAACAATTGTTCTAAATATATTACATGGATTATCTCATCCAGTTCTTACCCCAAATGAATAGCATGAATTCTTGTTATGATCCTCACTTTACAAATGAATGACCAAAAGGACATAGATTAAATGATATTCCAAGATTTTGAGAACATCGGCAATGGTGGAATTAGAGTTTGAACCTAGTAATATGGCTCAGGGCCTGAATTATATAGCTCTCCACTCAACTATCTTCCAGTAAAGAACTCACTATTACCCACCATTTTACCTCCTGAGAGAGAAGAAGGTAAAAGGAAGCCTAATGTCATTTTGGAAATAAAATACCTTTGAACCAGACTGAGACTGGTGATGTTGGAGGCGCAAGGAGGTAGAGATCAGGAGTTTACAAAGGTGTTGGGAGGGGTCCACATTACTAAAGCTGATGATCATGATTTTCATTTTTTAAAAACATTTAAGAAATAAGATAATTATTTAAATTTTTTCTCTTGATAAAAGGGAACAGTTTGACTCTTGAGTGAATGAAAGAATGAATGTGGGGTGGTTCCTGGCCATCAGAGGAACATGGAACAGTTTATAGCTGACCCTTGAATAACATGGGGGTTAGGGGTGTCAACCCACTAGTCAAAAATCTCAGTATAACTTTTGACTCCTCCCAAACTTAACTGTCAATAACCTACTCTTAACTGAAAGCTTTATCTGTAACATAAGCAGTAGATTAACATATTTTGTATGTTATAGGTATTATATAGTATATTCTTATAATAATGTAAGTTAGAGAAAGAAAATGTTATTAAGAAAGGAAGTGAAACACATTTTACAGTACATATATGTATTTATTGAAAAAAATCTAAAGAAAAAAAAAGATTTGCTTGTAAGTGGACCTGCACAGTTCTAACCTATGTTATTAAAAGGTTGGTTGTATTACTCAACTGAACACTGGAAGCCTCCATGGTGTTTTTACTGTTGTACTGTTTAAGTCATATATACTTTAAAAATTTACCCTCGATGGATCATGGTTAAAGTCTCCAAGCATAAGGAACCCTGATACTGAAATACTAGTTAATGAGGAGTTTCCAAATGATACTGCTGCAAATTTGCCTTAAGGTACTCTTCACATATATCTGTGAATTGTATTCATCTAACAAAAAAAATCTTGTTTAACACAAGAAATCTCTGGGGCTTAACAAAACAATGTTGCAATGAGAAAGTATATTCAGGGCCAACAGGGAGGGGAGAGTGGGAAGTGATGCCAATGGGTATGAGGATTCTTTTTGAAGTGATGAAAATGTTTTGGAATTGGATAGTCATCATAGGCTAAACCACTCACCTTTTTACTGTCTCCTTAGTTTTGCCTTTTCCAGAATGTCACATAGCTGGAATCATACAATATGTAGCCTTTTCAGATTGGCTTCTTTCACTCAATAAAAGGCAGACAAGTGTCCTCTCCAAGTCTTTTCATGGCTTGATAGCTCATATCATTTTAATGCTGAATAATATTCTGTCTTCTGGATATACTAGTTTATTTATTCATTCACCTTCCAGAAAGTGAAAGAAAGTGAAGTCGCTCAGTCGTGTCCGACTCTTTGCGACCCCATGGGCTGTAGCCCACCAGGCTCCTCTGTCCGTGGGATTCTCCAGGCAAGAATACTGGAGTGGGTTGCCATTTCCTTCTCCAGGGGATCTTCCCAACCAAGGGATGGAACCCAGGTCTCCCGCATTGCAGGCAGATGCTTTATCCTCTGAGCCACCTTCCAGAGGACATCTTGTTTCTAACTTTTGGCAATTATGAATAAAGTTGTTATAAACATCTGTGCAGTTTTTTGTGTCGATAAATGTGTTCAGTTCCCTTGGTTAAATACCAAGGAGCAAGACTGCTGCGTCACATGGTAAGCGTATGCTTAGTTTTGTAAGAAACTGCCAAACTATTTTCAAATGTGGTTGTACATTTTGCATTCTCACCAGAAATGAATTAAAGTTCTTGTTCCACATCCTTGCTAGCATTTGGTGTTAAGCAGCAATCTAGATTTTGGCCATTTCAACAGGTATGTAGTGGTATATTTATTTTTATCCATGAATACTGTATTTTTCAAGTTTTCTGCATTGACCATACATTATTTTTGTAATAGAAAACATGTGTTATCAAATAGTAATCTGCAAAGTCTTTGTAATAGCAAGGAGTGGTGGTGTGGTGGAGAAATAAAAATTATATAGCATTACAGTGAGAAACATAATACAAAGTAATGATAGTATCAGAACAACTATGGCTTTAAAAATGGTTACAAACATGTGACAGTTATATCCAATTTATCTTTTCATTCACCAGGCCAAAATATTCATTCACTGGCTACACCCAAAATGTATTGTTTGTAGAGAACTGCTTGCCAGAAGCATCTTAAAATCATTTCTATTTTCTTGTTACTTAAAAACAAAACATAAAAATTATAAAATTATAGACAATTATAAAATAAACAATAACATATCAAAGAGCAAAGTATAATAATTCTAAACAAGTCATAAAAGCATTATCTATCTTACTACCTGTAATACCATAAAGAGTAACATTTCATATTTATTCAATTTATATTCAGTACGGTCCATGGAATTGTAAGAGTCGGACATGACTTAGTGACTAAACCACCACCACCACCATATATCTATGTCTATATCTATATACACACACAGGTAGACATGTGATATACTGTAATTTTTGTGTTTGCTAACAAATCATTGTTTTTCTTAAATTATAAATTTAAAACAAATATAAAGTGTGCAACACTTTTGAAACAAGAAAAAATAGAATTTTGACCTCATATACTATATAGTATGATGGAAAAAATTTGACTTTAGAATAGTCTTTAATAGTACAAGTTAATCTAAACATGCTTTACATAATTTCATTTATATATAACACCCAAAGAATGGGTTCAAGACATTCCCAAGGGAATTAAAAAAACCATATATTACTATGAAAGGGTTAAAGATAAAACAAGGTTGAAAATGTTCATGTAATACTTAGTAATGTTCATTTAATATTTAAGGGTTTTGGAGTCAGAGCAGAGTTATAATCTAAACACTCTCCTTGGAAGACTGAAATTCTGAACTTTCGTCTTGTTTTATCTGTAAAATTGGGATGATACAAATCATGCTGCTGCTGCTGTTTAGCCGCTAAGTCGTGTCCAGCACTTTGCGACCCCATGGACTATAGCCTGTCAGGCTCCTCTGTCCATGAGATTCTCCATGCAAGAACACTGGAGTGGGTTGCCATTTCCTTCTCCAGAGGATCTTCCCGACCCAGGGATCGAACCTGGGGCTTCTGCATTGGCAGTCAGGTTCTTTACTGCTAGTGCCAGCTAGGGAGCCCTCAACAAATGTTAGTTATCTTCTCCCCTCCCCGGGGTAAGAAAGAGGGTGGATAAAAATAAAAATTCAGACAAATTGAAGAAAGTAAGGAAAAACACTACACCAGTCAGGTATGACCTAAATTAAATCCCTTATGATTATACAGTGCAAGTGACAATAGATTCAAGAGATTAGATCTGAAAGATAGAGTGCCTGAAGAACTATGGACGGAGGTTTGTGACACTGTACAGGAGACGGGGATCAAGACCATCCCCAAGAAAAAGAAATGCAAAAAGGCAAAATGATTGTCTGAGGAGGCCTTACAAATAGCTGAGAAAACAAGAGACGTTAAAGGAAAAAAGGAAAAATATATCCATCTGAATGCAGAGCTCCAAGAACAGCAAGGAGAGATAAGAAAGCCTTCCTCAGTGATCAATGCAAAGAAATAGAGGAAAACAACAGAACGGAAAAGACTAGAGATCTCAAGAAAATTAGAGATACCAAGGGAACATCTTGTGCAAAGATGAGCACAATAAAGGACAGAAACCATATGGACCTAACAGAAGCAGAAGATATTAAGAAGAGGTGGCAAGAATACACAAAAGAACTATACAAAAAAGATCTTCATGACCCAGATAACCATGATGGTGTGATCACTCACCTAGAGTCAGACATCCTGAAACGCGAGGTCAAGTGGGTCTTAGGAAGCACCACTACAAATAAAACTAGTGGAGGTGATGGAATTCCAGTTGAGCTATTTCACTTTCTAAAAGAAGATGTTGTGAAAGTGCTGCACTCAGTATGCCAGCAAATTTGGAAAACTCAGCAGTGGCCGACTTTCCTGGCGGCTCAGACGGTAAAACGTCTGCCTACAGTGCGGGAGACCCAGGTTCAATCCCTGGGTTGGGAAGATCTCCTGGAGAAGGAAATGGCAACCCACTCCAGTATTCTTGCCTGGGAAGTCCCATGGATGGAGGAGCATGGTAGGCTACAGTCCATGGGGTCGCAAAGAGTCAGACACAACTGAGCAACGTCACTCACCGACTCACACCAGTGGCCACAGGACTGAAAAGGTCAATTTTCATTCTAGTCTCAAAGAAAGGCAATGCCAAAGTTCAAACTACCACACAGTTGCGCTCATCTCACATGCTGGCAAAGTATTGCTGAAAATTCTCCAAGCTGGGCATCAACAGTACATAAACCAGATGTTCAAGCTGGATTCAGAAAAACCAGAGGAACTAGAGATCAAATGGCCAACATCTGTTGGATCATAGAAAAAGCAAGAGAGTTCTAGAAAAACATCTACTTCTGGTTTTTCAGTTCAGTTCAGTTCAGTCGCTCAGTCATGTCCGACTCTTTGCGACCCCATGGACTGCAGCATGCCAGGTCTCCCTGTCCATCACCAACTGGCGGAGTCTACTCAAACCCATGTCCATTGAGTTGGTGATGCCATCCAACCATCTCATCCACTGTTGTCCCCTTCTCCTCCTGCCCTCAATCTTTCCCAGCATCAGGATCTTTTCCAATGAGTCAGATCCGGTGGCCAAAGTATTGGAGTTTCAGCTTCAACATCAGTCCTTCCAATGAATATTTGGGACTGATTTCCTTTAGGATGGACTGGTTGGATCTCCTTGCAGACCAAGGGACTCTCAAGAGTCTTCTCCAACAGCACAGTCAAAGGCATCAATTCTTTGGCACTCAGCTTTCTTTATGGTCCAACTCTCACATCCATACATGACTACTGGAAAAACCATAGCCTTGACTACACGGACCTTTGTTGGTAAGATAATGTCTCTGCTTTTTAATATGCTGTCTAGGTTGCTCAAAACTTTCCTTCCAAGGAGCAAGCATCTTTTAATTTCATGACTGTAATCACCATCTGCAGTGATTTTGGAGCCCCCCAAAATAAAGTCAGCCACTGTTTCCACTGTTTCCCCATCTATTTGCCATGAAGTGTTGGGACCAGATGCCATCATCTTAGTTTTCTGAATATTGAACTTTAAGCCAACTTTTTCACTCTCCTCTTTCACTTTCATCAAAAGGCTCTTTAGTTCTTCACTTTCTGCCATAAAGGTGGTGTCATCTGCAAATCTGAGGTTATTGATATTTCTCCCAGCAATCTTGATTCCAGCTTGTGCTTCTTCCAGTCCAGCATTTCTCCTGATGTACTCTGCATATAAGTTAAATAAGCAGGGTGACAATATATAGCTTTGAAGTACTCCTTTTCCTATTTGGAACCAGTCTGTTGGTCCATGTCCAGTTCTAACTGTTGCTTCCTGACCTGCATACAGATTTCTCAAGAGGCAGGTCAGGTGGTCTGGCATTCCCATCTCTTCCAGAATTTTCCACAGTTACTTGTGATCCACACAGTCAAAGGCTTTGGCATAGTCAATAAAGCAGAAGTAGATGTTTTTCTGGAACTCTCTTGCTTTTTCAATGATCCAGCGAATGTTGGCAATTTGATCTCTGGTGCCTTGGCCTTTTCTAAAACCAGCTTGAACATCTGGAAGTTCATGGTTCACGTATTGTTGAAGCCTGGCTTGGAGAATTTTAAGCATTACTTTAGTAGCGTGTGAGATGAGTGCAATGGTGTGGTAGTTTGAACATTCTTTGGCATTGCCTTTCTTTAGGATTGGAATGAAAACTGACCTTTTCCAGTCCTGTGTCCACTGCTGACTTTTCCAAATTTGCTGGCATATTGAGTGCAGCACTTTCACAGCATCATCTTTTAGGATTTGAAATAGCTCAACTGGAATTCCACCACCTCCACTAGCTTTGTTCGTAGTGATGCTTTCTAAGACCCACTTGATTTCACTTTCCAGGATGTCTGGCTCTAGCTGAGTGATCACACCATTGTGATCATCTGAGTCGTGAAGATCTTTTTTTGTACAGTTCTTCTGTGTATTCTTGCCACCTCTTCTTAATATCTTCTGCTTCTGTTAGGTCCATACCATTTCTATCCTTTACTGAGCCCATCTTTGCATCAAATGTTCCCTTGGTATCTCTAATTTTCTTGAAGAGATCTCTAGTCTTTCCCATTCTATTGTTTTCCTCCACTTCTGTGCACTGATCATTGATGAAGGCTTTCGTATCTCTCCTTGCTATTCTTTGGAATTCTGGATTCAAATGGGTATATCTTTCCTTTTCTCCTTTGTTTTTCACTTCTCTTCTTTTCACAGCTATTTGTAAAGTCCTCCTCAGACAGCCATTTTGCTTTTTTTGCATTTCTTTTTCTTGGGGATGGTCTTGATCCCTGTCTCCTGTACAATGTCACGAACCTCCGTCCATAGTTCATCAGGCACTCTGTCTATCAGATCTAGTCCCTTAAATCTATTTCCCACTTGCACTGTATAATTGTAAGGGATTTGATTTAGGACATACCTGAATGGTCTAGTGGTTATCCCTACTTTCTTCAATTTAAGTCTGAATTTGGCAATAAGGAGTTCATAGACTACGCCAAAGCTTTTGACTGTGTGGATCACAACAAACTGGAAAATTCTTAAGCTGATGGGAATACCAGGCCACCTTACCTGCCTCCTGAGAAATGTATGCAAGTCAAGAAGCAACAGTTGCAACCAGACATGGAACAACAGACTGGTTCCAAACTGGGAAAGGAGTACATCAAGGCTGTAACTTGTCACCCTGCTTATTTGACTTATACGCAGAGTACATTATGTGAAATGCCAGACTGCATGAAGCATAAGCTGGAACAAGACTAGGGGAGAAATATTAATAACCTCAAATATGCAGATGATACCACCCTTAAGGTAGAAAGCAAAGAGGAACTAAAGAGTCTCTTGATGAAAGTGAAAGAGGAGAGGGAAAAAGTTATCTTAAAACTCAACATTCAAATAAACTAAGATCATGGCAATTGATCCTATCACTTCATGCAAATAGATGGGGAAACAATGGAAACAGTGAGGCTTTATTTTCTTGGGCTCCAAAATCACTGCAGATGGTGACTGCAGTCATGAAATTCAAAGACACTTGCTTCTTGGAAGAAAAGCTATGACCAACTCAGCTGCTGCTGCTCCTGCTAAGTCGCTTCAGTCGCGTTCGACTCTGTGCAATCCCATAGACAGCAGCCCACCAGGCTCCTCTGTCCCTGGGATTCTCCAGGCAAGAATACTGGAGTGGGTTGCCATTTCCTTTTCCAAAGCATATATGCATGCTAAGTTGCTTCAGTCGTGTCCAACTAACTCTATGCGACCCTATGGACAGCAGCCCACCAGGCTCCTCTGTCCACAGGATTCTCTAGGAAAGAATACTGGAGTGGGTTGCCATTTCCTTCTCCATGACCAACCCAGACAGCATATTAAAAAGCAGAGACATTACTTTGCCAACAAAGGTCCATGTAGTCAAAGCTATGGTTTTTCCAGTAGTCATGTATGGATGAGAGAGTGGGACTATGAAGAAAGCTGAGCGCCGAAGAATTGATGCTTTTGAACTGTGGTGTTGGAGAAGACTCTTGAGAGTCCCTTGGACTGCAAAGGGATCAAACCAGTCCATCCTGAAGGAAATCAGTCCTGAATATCCATTGGAAGGAGTGATGTTGAAACTGAAACGCTATTTTGGCCACCCGATGTGGAGAACTGAGTCACTGGAAAAGATTCTGATGCTGGGAAAGATTGAAGGCAGGGGTAGAAGGGGAGGACAGAGGATGAGATGATTGGATGGTATCACCCACTTGAAGGACATGAGTTTGAGCAAGCTCCAGGGAGTTGGTGGACAGGGAAGTCTGGCATGCTGCAGTCCATGGGGTCGCAAAGAGTTGGACACGATTGAGGGACTGAACTGAACTGAAAGAGGAAGAACTCACCTGTGGCCATACATCTTGCTTCTTAAAAAAAAAAAAAAAAAAAAATCTAGCGTATATCAGACATCCTTGCTAGACAACATACCTCACTGTCATTCAGCGGCAGAGAATCTGCCCAGGAAGTACACTCTGTCTTTAGTCCAATCACATCATCCTTAAGGTGCAGGGCAGGGCTCTCTCCCTTCTGCACACTCTTGCCCTCCCAACCCTAGTTTCCAGTCCACCTTTCCATTCACTCATTCCTCTCTGCCCCGCCCAGAAATCGTGGCTTTGCCCACTCTTTCTTCTTCTAACTTTCCCGGGGCCAGTAGTTCTTCGCCAATCGGAGACGTAATTGTTTCTTTTCTCCCGACCTCTTAGTGACTTTACGAGAAGGAAGGTTTCTGATTGGTTTTTCTGTAGCGAGAACCCGCCAATAACAGACAGACTTTTTTGGTTCAGAGGGTCAGGCAGTATTGTCGCTGATGATTGGTTGGGGTGGCCGAGACAGGAAAATGGCTGCGAGCTCCTCTATAGTGTCGGTGGCCGCGACGGCTTCCTCGGTGCCGGTCCTGCCATCCAGCTGCGATTTCTCAAATTTGCGGGAAATTAAAAAGCAGCTGCTACTTATCGCGGGCCTCACCCGGGAGCGGGGCCTCCTGCACAGTACCAAGTGGTACGATGTCGGGGTCCGAGGGGACCGGGGTTGGATCCTCGGCCTTGGGGGGCTTGGGCTGATTCAGTTTGTGTGGCTGTTCCAGGTCTGCGGAGTTGGCCTTCTCCCTCCCGGCATTGTCTCTGTCTGAGCTGCAGCCGCCGCCGCCTATTACAGAGGTAACGACGTATTCACAGCGAGTGCTCCCCAGCATCAGAAGAGATGCTGAGTGCCCTGTCACCAGAGGGGAGCACAGTGTTTTATCAGGGATGTTTGTAGAGGGAGTTCAAGCCATTCACAAAGATGGATGTTTTAAGCAATTTTATCTGTATGTGTTTGCTAAGCTTGGAAAGACTTGGTGCTCCAACTTAAGCTTTTGGAGGGATTAGTAAATAATGCTTGCTTAAGATTTCAGCCTTTTAGATTTTACAGTTCAACCTCGACAGTATTCATAACGAGGAGAAGCATCAAAGGTTTTTACAACAGTGTGAAACCGATTTTGGATCCAGACGGTTCTGGGTTCAAATCTCAGCCATACTAGTGAGTTTTGACAATTTACTTAATTAACCTCCTGAGCCACAGTTTCCTCGTCAGTGACATGCAGATAATAGTAGTCACTTTATGGGGATACTGAGAGAGTTAAATGAGATATGAATCCATTTTGTGTATGATCTATAGTACATATGTTTACATAGTCTGTAGTCTGAGAGATTTTTGTCATAATCCATTTTGTTTTTCCTGAAGATGCCATTTGATTCCATTCTTCCTCCAACCACACACACACACACACACTCACACACTTAAAAACAGTAAATATTCATTAATCCAAAAGGTACAATGCATGACATATATACACTACCATGTGTAAAATATATAGCTAACAGGAAGACACTGTATAACACAAGGAGCTCCACTCAGTACTCTGATAAATAGAGGGATGGTATGGGAGAGTGGGAAGGAGACTCAGAGGGAGGGGATATATGTATACTTACGGCTGATTCACTGATGTACAACAGAAACTAACACAAAATTATAAAGTAATTATATTCCAGTAAAAAAAAAAAAATACAAGTCACACAAAAAATGTATAATGCAAGTGAGAGAGGTGGAAGAAAAAATAAGCAAATGATGAATGTATGTGAAAAGGGCCACCAGAATCCTAAGCTTGAATGGCCACATTTAGGACATGTTCATCCAATGAAGAAAACATGAATATAATTTTGGTTCCAGTTTTGTGCTGACAGTATTTGGGCAGGAGGGATGAAGAGAATGAAGTTATTAAAAGTTTTAATCAACTTATCCCTAGAATTTGAGGAGATTGTATGTTTTTACCTCAAGCATGTATCATTTAATTTTTTTACATAGAGAATATAGCTGTGTCTTGCTTTTACAGTACTAATGTGTCAAAACTTGAAGAACAAAAAATACAACTAATTCCACAATATATTGCATTCATGTGGACATTTAAAAGTCTGGAGAAGGAAAGGAATGTCAGATATTAATACTAGACATTTTTCATGACTTTTTTACTTTTTCCTCATATCATATGTGTATTATTGGCCCCGTTTTACAGATGAAGAAGTGAATACTCAGAGAAGCTAAGTAAGTTCACTACTAACATCTTGAATCCAGGAAGTCAAGGAGTCAGAATTTAAATCTAGGTGCCTAACACTAAAGCATATGCTACTTCCCACTACATTTGCAGAAACAATACAAATTTCTGAGTGCTAAAGTTCTTTCCCCAACTTTTTATTTTGAAAGAATGTACTGTTACCTTACTTTATAAACTAATAAATAAGTATTGGGTTTTGGGGAGGAGGAAAATAATTATTGTTTCTTACATCTTGAATTTAATAAATATGCTTCTTGGATTTGAACTTTTGTTATCCTGTTCTTAATCACCAACATAAGCTTGTCTCTTTTTTAGGAAGATGCCCAGGATATGGATGCTTACACCCTGGCCAAGGCCTACTTTGATGTTAAAGAGTATGATCGGGCAGCACATTTCTTGCATGGCTGCAATAGCAAGAAAGCCTATTTTCTGTACATGTATTCTAGATATCTGGTGAGGGCCCGTTTTAAGATGTCATTCTTTTTATCAGTGAAGCATCCATGTTTAGAAGTCCCAGTAGAAAAAATTTCATCTTTAATAGTTTAGCAGTAGTCTACTTGGTGAATATACTTTATAAATACTTAATAAAGAAGACATCAAAAGAAAAGTAAAAAGAATAATGGTATGAAAGAAAATATAAAAATATTGACCGTATTCATTATTGATAAAGGCAGGGGGCAGTAGACCGTCTATTTCAGGAGTAAAAGTTTATATAGTTTTGACATTGGTTGAAAATCACCTGTGGCTTTGGTTGTGGCTATGGGTGAAATTTGTTGCCCAGAGCCACTGGGGGCCTCAGCTCACCACCCACTCCTCTGTATGGGGAGGTGAAACCCAGACCATGACATGTGTAGACGCTCTGGGCGTGTGTGCATGCTGTGTGTTCACATGCTGTCGTGTCTGACTCTGTGACCCCATGAACTGTAGCCTGCTAGGCCCCTCTGTCCATGGGATTACCCAGGCAAGAATACTGCAGTGGGTTGCCATTTCCTCCTCCAGGGGATCTTCCTGACCCAGGGATTGAACTCATGTCTCCTGCTGCTCTGGGCGGGTTATGTCAGTTTGAAATACTATGCCCAAATAATTCTTGAAGAAACTTCACTTGTCCAATAGAAATACTTCAGTATGTGTACAGGGATGTATGTACAGAGCTGTTCATTGAAGTATTTTATGTAGTAGGCAAAAAAATTAAGAACCTAAATAACCGTTAGTCAAGAAATTCATTGTTAATTTTTGCCTGAAGTTTTCTTTATAATAATGTTGTGAAATGATGATATTCTACTCCAGAACTCTCTTGAGAAGTAAATTCTACTCTGAGCAAGGCCCTGGGATTTCCCTGCTGGTCCAGTGGCTAAGACTCCCTGTCCCCCATGCAGGGGGCCTGGGTTCGATCCCTGGTCAAGGAACTAGATCCCTCATGCTACAACTAAGGGTTTGCATGCTGCAGCTAAAATCGCACATGCCACAGCTAAAAAAAGATCCTGCATGCTGCAACTAAGACCTGCTGTAGCCAAATACATAAATACTTATTATTTTTTTTAAAGAGCGTATTTTTCCCTTCACTTATTTATGTATTTATCTAGTGTCAGTATGGACTCAAGGATACCTATTTTTTTAAATTGTTTATAATTCATTATTGTACTTTATCATTTTGGTACTCAAATTATTCCAGATTCAGCAGTGTGAGCGCCTAAATAGCTGTTTAAAATTAGTGACCAACAGTAGCTTTCATTTTGAACTTGGACCCTTTAGGTCAATTCAGGCTGCTGGTTTTAGAACAGGTTTCAGAATAAACTGAAAAAAAAAACCTACTTAACTGATTTTCTCTTACAGTCTGGAGAAAAGAAGAAGGATGATGAAACAGTGGATAGCTTAGGTATGAATTTCTTTCTCTTATCTTTTGGACTAAAGCAGAAGTTGCAGACTAATCCCTGTAGGATCCAGGCAGGTAATATAAGTGTGGGAAGTGGACTGAGAAGTCTGCAGGCTGGAGAGCACAGCTGCCGCTGAGGGCTCCCTTGTGGGGATGTGGGCTTGGTTGTGTCAGAGGCTTTCCTCCCTTGGCCTTACCCTGTTCCCTGCAACCTGAACCTGGAAATTTAGATTTTTAGGTGAAGCTTCTGATATTTAAATATTGATAATTAAAAATTTAAAAACCTATGTGGACCTAACAGAGTATGACTGCAGACCCATTATCAGTTGCAGTTTCTATAATAAAGTAAATGGACTGTGTAAGATGTCATCGGCCATTGGTGAATGTTGGCTGGAAGTTCCAGTTGTAACTTTGGTTGACGCCAGAGGGAGTATCTGAGTCTGAAATAAAAAGCAGCAGTCTACCCTTCGGTCAGGAACTCTGTTTCTTTCCTAGGCCCTCTGGAGAAAGGTCAAGTGAAAAATGAGGCTCTTAGAGAACTGAGAGTGGAACTCAGCAAAAAACACCAGGCTCGGGAACTTGATGGCTTTGGCCTTTATCTGTAAGTGTTACAGTATAATTTGGAACTTCTGAGAGATATTCTTCTGAGTAGAGGGGAGATGTTATTAACTTATGTGATCGTTCCCTTCTTTTCTAGGTATGGTGTGGTGCTTCGAAAGCTGGACTTAGTGAAAGAGGCCATTGATGTGTTTGTGGAAGCTACTCATGTTTTGCCTTTGCACTGGGGAGCCTGGCTAGAACTCTGTAACTTGATTACCGACAAAGAGATGGTAAATTTGAGATGAGCTATATGAAAAATCTTTTGCTTCAAGTCTTATGTAATTCTTTAATAATCCAGTAGGGGGAGAAAAATTTTGCTAAACCTTTCATTATAGCTACCTCTTTGCTCTCTCTCCTATGGTCTCTTTCACTGTTGGGATTTAGGTCTTTATTTGAAAGACCAATGTCTAGCTTTTCTTTGGTAGATGCTGTTGGATTTGCATCCAGTTGTGTTAAGACTGTCTTCATATTCATGCTTTCAGATTCAAGTTTTACTGTAACTTGTTTTATAGACTAAATGCTATTATAGTTTCCTAATTCCAAAGATGCTATAGGAGTGATTTCTCTTAAATCAAGAATTGTATTGAAAACATGTTTAATGTCTCTTCTGAACTGTCATAGGTCTCTGTTAAGATTTAGAAATGTGTTAATTAATGAAATAATGTATATGAAATTGCTTTCTGAACTGTAATTTTTATTAGTCATTGTTAGAGAACAATGTCTACAGAGTTGTCTACAGAGTTTATTTTGCTGTTCTTCAGTAGTTAATAGAAGCAACAACATACTTCCTTTTTTTTTTTTTTTTTAACATACTTCCTTTTGTTGACTCTAAGGGACCAAGGGCTGGTTGATTTCCCTCTATAATGGCACATGCTACTAAATTTGAGTCTGAAATCTTAATCTTGGTTTACCTCTATTCACTTATCTCTAACTACCTACCAGACTTTCAATGAAAGTTTGTTTAGCTCTGAACTTAAAAAAAATATGTAAAACCACATTTCTCGTCTTGCCTCCTCAGTTCTCTTTCTTCCTCTCAACCTGATGGACTCTCAGTTATATCACTACTTCTCAGAATGTACTGTCTTGATGCCTCAAAGTCATATTTTGTCTCTTCCCTTTTTCTCATCTCCCTTTAGTCAGTCACCAGACATTGCCATGGTTTTCTTCTTGTCTGAATCTTTTTCTCTTGGTTCCCTTTGCCATCTTGGTTATCATCTCACAGCTAGATTACTTAAAAGTAATAAATACTTTCTATCTAGCTTTCCTATTTTTGTACTTTCATTTCCAAGCTATCCTACATATTGTTTCCAAACTTATTCTTAAAGCACTCATGTCATCATGTCACACTCTTAACAAAAATTGCAGTATTTTCATGTTGCATCTCATTTCTGGTTGTAGCATAGCACCCACTCTTAGTTCAGTCTTTTTTTTCCTACAGCTTCCCAACACATAGCCTCCCCTCAAACTGAACTAGTTGCCTCATACTGTTTACCTACACTCATGACTTTTTCCTCTGTTGTTACCCTTATCTAGAATGTTGTCTTTTTTTCTTCCTCACCCCTTTTCTATTCAGTTTCTACCCATCCTCCAAGACTCACCTCAAATCCTATCTTCTTGAAGCTAGACCATTCTTCCCTATTCCTCCTATTATGTTTGTGAGTCCTATTCACTTAATTGAACAGCATCTTAGGTGGTGCTAGTGCTAAGGAACCTGCCTATCAATACAGGAGACATAAGAGATGTGGGTTTGATCCCTGGGTTGGGAAGATCCCCTGGAGGAGGAAATGGCAACCCACTCCAGTTTTCTTGTCTGGAGAATCCCATGGACAGAGGAGCCTGGTAGGCTGCAAACCATAGGGTTGCAGACTTCAACTCAACTGAAGCAACTGAATACACACACACACCTGTTCATTATTAGGTGCTCTAATAAAATTTTGGTGATAAATTCTTTTAGAAAATAAAGATAGTTCCTTGATGTTCATTTGGGAGAGAGGTCAAAGTATATTAAGTATGTTCCTCTCTCTCCTGCTGCCAGCTGAAGTTCCTGTCTTTGCCAGACACCTGGATGAAAGAGTTTTTTCTGGCCCATATATACACAGAGTTGCAATTGATAGAGGAGGCCCTGCAAAAGTATCAGAATCTCATTGATGTGGGCTTCTCTAAGAGCTCATATATTGTTTCCCAAATTGCAGTTGCCTATCACAATATCAGAGGTGAGTGAATAAGGATAACGAAGTACCATCAAATCCTGAAGGTAGCACTGTATTGTTTTCTGAACTCTGTCTTATTTCTGCAGATATTGACAAAGCCCTCTCTATTTTTAATGAGCTAAGGAAACAAGACCCTTACAGGATTGAAAACATGGACACATTCTCCAACCTTCTTTATGTCAGGGTGAGCTGCTTCCATTGCTTAGACCTGATTAAGCTCTTTTGTGCTTTGATCTCCTGGGTTGGATTGTCACCTTGTAGCGTTAGATACAAGAAAAATAAGGGTTCCTTTTTCATGCTTAGATCATCTTTGTTTTCTTTCAGAGCATGAAATCTGAGTTGAGTTATCTGGCTCACAACCTCTGTGAGATTGATAAATATCGTGTAGAAACATGCTGTGTAATTGGTAAGAGTCACTATTTTTTTTTCTTTCAAGATTATCTTTAGTGTAAGTAATCCAAATAACAACAATATAAAAGTGTAAAAAAATAGGAGGGGACAGTTCTCTGGCAGTCCAGTGATTAGGACCCTGAGATTCCACTGCAGGGGGCATGGATTCAACCCCTGGTCAAAGAATTGGGATCCTGACAAAAAAAAAGTGTCAAAGGTAAAAAAATTGTATACAGTAGAATGTGAAGGATCACTGTAATCCCACTCACAAGACTGGTGGATGCAACTCCAGAATATTTTTCTGTGTAAATACTAAAAACAGTATATGTGTAAGTATGGTTATTTACAAAAATTGTGTCATCATATTAACTACTTTGTAATGAGCTTTTTTTTTTTAACCTAAAATATATCTTTTTTCCATCTTTTCATGCTATTACATCTAGAGTTGTATTATTTATGATGGCTATGTAGTATTTTATTATATAGATGTGCCATTTTTAAAGTTTAATTATTTTCTATTGTATAAGTTGTGGACATGAGTTTGAGGAAACTCTGGGAGTTGGTGATGGACAGGGAGGCCTGGCGTGCTGCGATTCATGGGTTCGCAAAGAGTCGGACACGACTGAGCATCTGAACTGAACTGAACTGAACTTAAAACCAGTTAAAATCAAAGGAGACATACATATGAAGAGTAATGCTTTAGGAGTTTCTGGATTTTTATTTTATTTATTTATTGTTTGGCCATGCCACACAGTTTATGGGATCTTAGTTCCCCTAGCAGGGTTTAAAGCCAGGCCTTTGGCAGTGAGAGCAAGGAGTCCTAACCACTGGACTACCAGGAAATTCCCGTCTGTTTTTTAAAATAATTATTTGATTGGTAAACTTTTTTTTTTAATTTATTTTTATTTTTGGTAAACTTCTTAATGAACTGTTTTTGTTTTCTCTTCAGTATATCTGTGCATGCGTGCATTCTCAGTTGTGTTTGACTCTTTGCAAACCCTTGAACTGTGGCCCACCAGGGTCCTTCATCCATTGTATTCTCTCAGCAAGAATACTGGAGTGGGTTGCCATTTCCTCCTCCAGGGAATCTTCCTGACTCAGGGATCAAACCGGCATCTCCTGCATTGCAGATAGATGCTTTACTGCTGAGCCATCCTGTCCTTTGCCCCCAGTATATCTGTAATGCCTGACAAAGTTCCTAACATATGGTCATTAAATGTTTGTTGAATTCAGCCACCTATTTTAAGAATAAGGAACATTAGATAAGATAAAAAGTATATTTCAGCTTCCATATTATAGCCAATTCAGAGGAAGTGAAAGGAGTAAAAAGGTTGGGGAGAGAAGAAACTTGAGGACCTGAAAGAGAATGAAACAATAGAGTGATAAATAGAGTGATGGCAAGAAACCTCTACTTATTTATTTTTTTGCTTCTGATTTTATGTCTTGATGTGAGTTGAATGCTTCCTTTTGCATCTTTTCTGGAGTTCTAGTCTCTGACAGGCAGCTTTACACACACACACGCAAATACACACACACACATACATATATATATATATTACTGTGTAGCATGGTTAAGATTTGGACTCTGGAACCAAACTGCCCAAGTTTAACTCTTGGTTTTGCTACTCACTAGCTGTGTGACAGTGGATTTAAATTCTCCTCATCCATAAAGGGATTTATCAGTAGAACCTTTTCCTATGTGTTTGTTTTAAGGATTAAGTAAATTAATACATACAAAGCACTTATAATAATGTTAAGTTGCCCAGCACATTGTAATTATACAATACATTGTAGCTGTTCCAACTGGTCAGAAAAGCTCATCTACTTAATCTTTGCACAGAACTTGCCTATTCTGACTTACTTAGCATCTCTTTTGTCATGCCCACTGCTTTAGTAGCTAAAGCTTATACTCCTGCTACCACTGCTTCACTTCTGTTCTATTACAGAAGTTAACCCTTGGACAATCTGCTTAAAGTTTGGTTATTTTTCTGTATCTGAGTCTGAGTCAGTGGCAGAAGCAAAGGTATCTTTGTATATATTAAAGACCTCTCATCTTTTTTCCTAGGTGATATCAACTTGAATGATCTTATGTGATACAGACAGTTGTTATAAATGATTTCTCCTGCATCAAACTGACAGCTGAATCTAGACAAATTTTTTTTAAAAAAGACAAACATATATAGAAATAGTATTACTTGTTTTTTACTAGAGTGGAATCATGAAGTTTCTCGCAATTTGCTTTTTCCATTTGACAGTTTATCATGGTCTCTGTAAATTATATGTATATATCTAAATACATCCTTTTATTTAGTTTATGCACATACACTTTTTACATAAAGGAGATTTTTTTTCCCCCCTCACTGCACCCTTCATCCATTAAAATACTTGTGTTAGCATGTTCTGGTACCACATGAAAAATATACATACACATATATGTGGGGTTTGGGCTTCCCTGGTGGCTCAGTGGTAAAGAATCCGCCCACCAGTGCTGAAGAGGCAGGTTCAATCCCTGTGTGAGGAAGATTCCCTGGAGAAGGAAACGACAATCCACTCCAGTATTCTTGCCTGGGAAGTCCCAAGGATAGGGGAGCCTGGCGGGCTACTGTCCAATGGGTTGTAAAAGAGTCGAACGCAACTTAGTGACTGAACAGTGACAATGCAGGGTTTAATGGGCTGTTTGCTTACAAAAATAGGATCATATTGTACCCATTTCTCTGCATTTTACTTTTCTCATTCAACAATATCTCGTGAAAAATCATTCAGAAGTCTGGTATATCTCTCATTTTTTTCCTTCTTTTTAAAATAATTGAGGTATAGTTGATTTACAATATTTTATTGGTTTCAGGTATACAACTTAGCGAGTCTGTATCTTTTCTGTACAGATGGTCATATAATTTTTATTTTTCATTTTGTTAATGTGGTATATATCACATTGATTAATTTGCAGGTATTGAACCATCCTTGCATCCCTGGGGTGAATCCCACTTGATCATGATGTATGATCTTTTTAATGTATTATTGAGTTCAGTTTGCAAATACTTTGAGGACTTTTTCATCTACGATCATTAGCGATATTGGCCTGTAATTTTCTTTTTTTTTGAGATGTCTTTGGTTTTGCTATCAAAGGTGATGCTGGCTTTGTGGAATGAGTTTGGAAATGTTCCTTCCTCTGTAATTTTTGGGAATAATTTGAAAAAAATAATTGTTAGCTTTTTTCTAAATGTTTGATAAAATTCATCTGTGAAGCCATCTGGTCCCAGACTTTTGTTTGTTGGGAGTTTTTTTTTTATTACTGATCCAGTTTTATTACTGGTAATTGGTCTGTTTATGTTTTCTATTCCTGTTTTAATTTTTGGAGATTATATATTTCTAGGAATATGTCCATTTCTTCTAGGTTGTCCATTTTATTGGTATATATTAAAGATAACTTTATTGAGGGATAATTTGTATACCATAAAATATACCCATTTTAAGTTTACAGTTCATTGAGCTTTTGCTGACTTACTCAGTTGTGTAACCATAGTCACAATCCAGTTTAGAAAATTCTTATCAAACCCCAGAGTTTCCCTGAGTCTCCTTGCAGTCAGTCCTGCTCCCATTCCCAGCAGGTCTGCCTTCTGAGTGTGCAGTTTTGCCTTTTCTAGAAATTTTAAATGGAATCTTGGAATATTTAGTCTTATTATGTGGCTTTTTTCACAGAGCTGTTTTTTGAGGTTTGTCCATGTTATAGCATAGGTCAGTAGTTCTTTTTTTTTTTTACTGCCAAGAAGTATTTCATTGTCTGGATATACACCACATATCATTTATGCGTTTACTAGTTGAGATAAGTCAGATGGCCTTTATTCCCTTTCTTCAAATAAAATTTTTAATAGAATCCTAAAATCTTTCATATACTCTTTTTAAGGCCAGTGATAATAGAACTTCTTGATTCTTGTGGAAGAGAGGAGTTCAGAGTTCTACATTTTTAACCTTTCAGGTACTTTCTTAGCAACCTAGTAAGATAGTTGGAAAACTACCAATCTGAAGCATACTCTAGGAATACCTTACCCTTTATTAAGAAAATATATGTATAAATGCTGCTATCCAGAGGAAATAAACTGAAGAAAACCTTTGTGGTGTTATGAAACACTTTTTTTAAAAAAACCAGAATGTATGATAGATCAAATATATTTTCCAAGGAAATGATATTGCCTATACAATTTGGTTTTTCTGCAAGGACTTTGGGGGAATGAGTTCATGCCTACCCTGTGAAATGCTGCCTATTTTAGTGACTTATTTTAATCTTTCTAGTTGTTCACATACTTTTTTTTCCAATTAGGCAATTATTATAGTTTGCGTTCTCAACATGAGAAAGCAGCCTTGTATTTCCAGAGAGCCTTGAAATTGAATCCTCGGTATCTTGGGGCTTGGACGCTGATGGGACATGAGTACATGGAAATGAAGAATACGTCTGCTGCTATTCAGGCTTATAGGTGAGGTTTTAGTTGGAGGGTGAGGTGGAGCAGATTGTTGTGATTTTAGGAACCTCTGGGAAGATCACCTGGAGAAGGGAATGGCTTCCCACTTTAGTTTTCTTGTCCATGGATAGAGGAGCCTGACAGGCTATAGTCTGTGGGGTCCAAAGAGAGTCAGACACATCTGAGCAACTAACACTTTTACTTTATTGAGTCTGTAAGTCGCTAACTTCGATTCTGCCTTCTTACCAGTTTTCTCTTCCATTTCTTAGGCATGCTATTGAGGTAAATAAGCGGGACTACAGAGCCTGGTATGGCCTTGGGCAGACCTATGAAATCCTTAAGATGCCATTTTATTGCCTTTATTATTATAGACGGGCCCACCAGCTTCGGTAAGTCTGACTACCACCTGATGATGTTTGTTGTGGGAAGGGCTGACACTTTTCTTTCTCTTTGGATAGCTACTGAAGAATCACAGTGAATAGTTTTAACTTTTGGAGACCTAAGTTTAAACATGCCATATGTTTGTTGTTTGGTCATTTTTATGTAGTGTATTCTACTAATATGTTAATAGCATAACTGTGGGGACTTCCCTGGTGGTCTGGTGGTCAAGAATCCGCCTTGTAACGCAGGGAATGTGGGTTAGATCTGTGGTTGGAGAACTAAGATCCCACATGCTGCGGAGCAGCTAAGCCCAAGTGCCACAACTACTGAGCCTGTGCATTACAACTAGAGTCCCTGCACTGCCATGAGAGATCCTGCGTGATGCGACGAAGACCGCCCCCCCATGCCGCAACTAAGACCCAAGGCAGCCAAATTAATTAATTAATTTAAAAAATAGTATAATTGTGAACATAAAATAATATAATTATACTAAGTATTGGATTAAAGCCCATTCCTTTCATGGATTTGAAACAGTTGTGGTAGTGGTTCCTCAAGGGAAGACTTCAGTTATCTTTTTTTTTTTTTTTTTAACTTCAGTTATCTTTAAAGTCTTTGCTCAGGTTTTCTATTTCTCGTTCCTTACAGGCCCAATGATTCTCGAATGTTGGTTGCTTTGGGAGAATGTTATGAGAAACTTAATCAACTAGTGGAAGCCAAAAAGGTACCTGAAATTGGGTTCTGGAGAATTTATGTGGGAACCTAATGTTTGGATGAGGGGTTGAGCTATTGGTGCTTAATTTTCCTTCATTCGTATCTGTCTGCATAGGGAAGTCTGAATATTTATAGGCTCATTTGCCTGGAGAATCCCAGGGACGGGGGAGCCTGGTGGGCTGCCGTCTATGGGGTTGCACAGAGTCGGACACGACTGAAGCGACTTAGCAGCAGTAGCAGCAGCAGTGTGTATAAAGCGAAGCAGGACTGACATAGTGGGAATGTTAGTATGTAGCCTAGACCTCAGGTCTAGTAAAAATGCTTTGTATTCTATAAGTCTGAATTTCTGGGAGGATTGCAGGACCTGAGTGAGTCATGGCACATGGGGCAATGGTTGAAGTGACTGGTTTATTTATTTCTTTATTGACAGTGCTATTGGAGAGCTTATGCTGTGGGAGATGTGGAAAAGATGGCTCTGGTGAAACTGGCAAAGTGAGTGAAAGAGTGAAATGTTAGTTGTATTTCTGTTGGCTTCTCTGGTAGGTGGATCCTGCATGTTCTCGAGCCTCTTATCCATCATCTACATGAATGAGGGGATGTTCAGTTCAGTTGCTCAGTCGTGTCCGAATCTTTGTGACCCCATGGACTGCAGCACGCCAGGCCTCCCTGTCCATCACTAACTCCCGGAGTTTCCTAACTCATGTCCATCGAGTCGGTGGTGCCATCAAACCATCTCATCCTCTGTCGTCCCCTTCTCATCCCACCGTTAATCTTTCCCAGCATCAGGGTCTTTTCAGATGTGTCAGTTCTTCTCATCAGGTGGCCAAAGTATTGGAGTTTCAGCTTCAGCATCAGTTCTTCCAATGAATACTCAGGACTGATTTCCTTTAGGATTGACTGGTTGGATCTCCTTGCTGTCCAAGGGACTCTCTCAAGAGTCTTCTCCAACACTACAGTTCAAAAGCATCAATTCTTTGGCCCTCAACTTTCTTTATGGTCCAACTCTCACATCCATACATGACTACTGGAAAAACCATAGCTCTGACTAGACATTGTTGGCAAAGTAATGTCTCTGCTTTTTAATATGCTATCTAGGTTGGTCATAACTTCTTCCAAGGAGCAAGCGTCTTTTAATTTCATGGCTGCAGTCACCATCTGCAGTGATTTTGGAGCCCCCCAAAATAAAGTCTGTCACTGTTTGCACTGTTTCCCCATCTATTTGCCATGAAGTGATGGGACCAGGTGCCATGATCTTAGTTTTCTGAATGTTGAGTTTTAAGCCAAACTCAGGGATGTAGTACAGTATCATACAGTAGATCAGTATGAATACTGATCTGGAAACTTAGTCATCTTGACTCAAGAGAATACTAGTACTTTTTGAAGGGGAATTGTTTTCCCATTTGGAAAATTCAAGAACTAATTGAAAGAAATGGAAATTTTATGTGAGAGCAGTCTAGAGAAACTAATTTAGGTATCAATCTCCTTCTAACCCCCAGGAAAAGACAGAATAACTCAGAAATGATAGGGAAAGAGGTTCTTAAATGCAATTTCATTCCTACTAGTTATTTTCTGGATTCTTACAAAAAATCTGAATTGCTTGCCATCTTTTTGACCTTACTCGGTATTACCAGGCAATTTTAGCAATGGTATGTTATCCAGCTTAAGTATTTACTAACTTTCCCTCCATCACCAGAAGCAGAATGATTTGAAGCTTTGATGAAGAAACTGTCACTTCTGGGCACTAATATTATTCTGGGTCCCACTGTGTCATTTACGTCAAAATTTGTACTTGTCTATATATTGTCATTTTGTGATGTTAACTTGTGTGCTTTTACTTTTTTTTATTGCTAGCTTGCTTTGCAATATGATTTGTACCTAACGACCAATTTCTTTTGTAGGCTTCATGAACAGTTGACCGAGTCAGAACAGGCAGCCCAGTGTTACATCAAGTATATCCAAGATATCTATTCATGTGGGGTATGTGTCATTAGCATGAGAATTGGGTTGCTGATCTTATTATCATCACCTCAGTCACCCCTGCTCTCCTTATCTAGGAAATAGTGGAACACTTGGAGGAGAGCACTGCTTTCCGCTATCTGGCCCAATACTATTTTAAGTGTAAGCTGTGGGATGAAGCTTCAGCTTGTGCTCAGAAGTGTTGTGCATTCAATGATGTAAGTATCAGTACTTTAGTGAAAGACTTGGATTTTAAGTTTGAGGACATGACTTTACTGTGATCTGGGGGTGGAAGGTGGTTAAAAGGGTGAGTGGAGAGGCTACCTTGTTCTGAGAAACTTTATAAGTCAGTATTTTAGAACTTGTTTTTGACAATAACTTTGGATATATTTTGATACATTTGCTTGACCTTGTTTCAGACCCGGGAAGAAGGTAAGGCCTTGCTCAGGCAAATCCTACAGCTTCGGAACCAAGGCGAGACTCCCTCCACTGAGATACCTGCACCCTTTTTCCTCCCTGCTTCACTGTCTGCTAACAACACTCCCACACGCAGAGTTTCTCCACTCAACCTGTCTTCAGTCACACCATAGTTGGCTTCTTTCAAACCAGAACATTGCCAGACCCATATTAAGCCTTATCTCCATGTAAAAAACAGCCACATCTATTTTTCCAAGGACCTTATTTTTGTTTGTACAACTCCTTGGGGACAGTTTATAGAGTCACCTTCAGAGTAGACTGACAGAAGAATCCTGGCAGGAACAGATACTGTCTTTTGCCAGTTTGAAGCACTTCTATCTCCCTTCTGTTCAGAGTGGCTACAGATCTTGGCCTTTTTCCCAGGTCTTTTGGCACCCACAAAACATGCCTTTAACAGCACTTTAGCACAGGCAAGTCTACAGGAACAAAGTTTAAATGCTGCTGGGAGTGAGAGATTTCTTTAGAAAGGCAAGGAAGAAAGCCTGCCACGTTACCCTCTGCTGACAGTAGGGCACTGGATACCCTAGGAAGGTCAGGGCACTGGATAGACATGACTCATCATTCTTTGATGTGCTAAGCATGACTACTCTGATATCAGAGATTAGTTTTAATGGAGTCAAGCTGTACTTTTGTTCTCACTAGGAAGACATTCTTCCAAAACATGACTTTGGGGTGTCTCCTAGAAACTTTCAAATTGGAAGTAACAAGTAGAGTTGAACAAAGGGGCAAAAGGACTCACTGAGTGTGGAACTGATGGCCCCTACTACGGGGAAAAGATGTCTAGAGTTAGCTATACCCCTACTAAAGCAGAGCAAGGAGACAGGATTACAGAGTTTCACAGATATTTGGGTGTGATAACTTTTGTGACTATACAGATAAGAATAAACTCTTTAAGTCAGTCTGTTTTAATAAATATTTTTGACATAATTGTTTGTGTCTCTTCCCCCGACCCTATCTCCGGCAGAATGATTTTTTTTCCTAACCTTCACCTGTTAGACAAGGTAAAAGTAATCATTTTTGCTGTATTCTTGGAGAGTTTCAGGCCTGTGCTTGTGTGTTCCGTAGGAGGTAATATGCTGTGATTATGTCTGCTGTGATTGATTTGGACAGTGGATACTATGGGTTATTCTGAGCTCAGGGCCCAGCCTTCCTTGATTCTTTCTCCAGAACAAGTTTGTTACCCATTCATCTCCTAATATATGACGCTTCATTTTTAAGGGAGGTTTAGCATATCTAATGTCCCTTGCATTCGTTTCTTACGGAGATTTCTTGGGTTAGCTGTACACCAGTTGCTGGTTTCCACTGCCATTCTTGTGCAAGGTTCCCAGGGGCCTGGATGGTATTTGATTTTCAGTTTTTCTGCCCCTTTTATAATTTACTTCAATGATAATGCTAGATTTGTAATTCAGATTTAAAATGTGAATAATATCTTTATTTTAATATAACTTGTGTGCATAGAAACCATATAAGTAAAAAAGTGTAAGATTACATAGGTGATTATATTACAAAAGGGAGAAAAACTACTAGTGTCTGAATATTGCATTTTAGATAGAGTTTCAGGTATATATATGGTAAAGCTTTAAAGAAACCTACTTCTTAAACTGAGCAGCAAACCCACCTGAGGGGAGTGCTCTCTCCTCACAACCTTAGTATTTTTTGCCAAAAGGCCCAGATTTGAGTAAAGGGGAACGCCGTGAGCGCAGGATTCGGGCATAAGGGCTGCAGTCTGTTGAACTTTGGCAGGTGGGTGTTCGGGGAAGTAAGTTACGAAGAAACGGTTTCTTCCCTGGGGGCTGTTGGTTTGGTTGCTGGTTTTCCTGGTTGGCACCGAGGCGCTTTTTGGTAGAAGCCTGGCCTTGAAGTTTCAGCACAGTATGATACTGCTCTGCGATGCATGCTGCCTTCTTCCGAAGGTCCAGTTTTACTAGCGTCATGTTATTTTGCAACTCAGCCAGGGTCTGATCCTAAGGAAGATGAACAAAGTTATAGAAAACATTTCTATCTGATCTACTAAAGAAACTCTAGAGGGCAAGGTAATACACACTATAGTTAATAAAACTTCTTTTTACAAAGATTAGTTCTGTATGGTGAGAGCTTTAATGGAATGGTGTGTGTGGAGGTGGGTGGGTGTTGGTATTTAAGACCCAAACAAATAGCACTGAATAGAAGGACCTTTTCTAACACATCAGGTGGTATGAGCCTGAATAATTTCACTTAACCTCCAAGAGCCTCAGTTCCTGGGTGGGTATCAAATTAGGATGTATTTTTTTTACATTTCCATGTATTTGGATGGAATCAGGGTGCATTTATTGATGACAGTGTCATAGCTTAATTGTTAGTGTTTCGTTTTACTATGGTTTCTTAGTTTACGCATCTTGAATGAAATATGATAGTATCTCCCTCCCAAGGATAGTTATAACAGAAAAAGCCTACAATTACTTAGCATAACGTCTTGTACTTAGTGAATGGTTACTTTGCAACGAAGAGAAACTCCCCTCACTAAAACATTAGCCTAAAAATCTTTTTTATCTTCATCATATATATTCTGACATGGGCTGATGGGAGAAAGTGATATATAGGCTGCCCCAACCTGTTTGATTAAGATGTCATCACAAGTGGCCAAGGCTTGGCGAAGTTTTCCTGCTCCAGTGTTGTGGCAACAGGCTCTTTCTGCTGACTGGAGAGACTCACCAAGTTTCTGAAGCTCTGTCCGCAGTAGCCTTATATTCTGAAAAAGGAAGAGTAGGAACCAAATTGTGGCCAAGATGTCACACTAAGTGATTTACAGGAGTCAGAGAACCATCTGAAGAGAAGTAAAATTAAAAAGGCTAGCTGTAAGAATGCAGTAGCCACTTTCCAGGATGGCACAGAAAGCATCTTGTCCTCACGTAAACCAGGGATACAGTGCTGGGAACTGTCTTAGGTGAAAGCTTTGGTAACGGAGAAAGCTAGTTACCTTCTGGCCCTCCTCTAACTTCTTGTCCACATCAACGATGAAAGGCTTGGCTGAAGGTGGGGGTTCTAACATTTTCTGATACTTCTGCAGCTCTGAGGGAAAGAAGCAATAAACTCACATGTATAGGCTTTCTAGCCTTGTACTTACCTCTTTAACTGAATTAACAGTAGTTTGCAAAAAAACATAAGTGAGGCCATGTGCATCCTAGAATGAAAGGTCAGGGGGATGTAGCTTGGCGGTCAAGGAAATTATGTTGGAGTTGGCCCCAGAAGGCCCAAGTTTGAAGGACTGCTTCCTGCCCTCTCTCCCTCTTCACCTTCAGCGGTGGAGTTTAGCTCTGCTTTGCATTGTTCCAGTTTAGCCTTAATCTCCTGGAACTGCTGGGTGGAAACAGAAGCCAATCTTTGTGACCGCCGTAGGGACAGTTCAGACCCTGAGGGTTGATGGGCCACTTGCTGCTGTCTGGCTTCCTGCAGGAGAGCTTCTAGCTCTTCAATCTTCTCATCTCGCTCCTAAAGGGAAACAGAGAACACAGTTCTGTTCAGAGTCAGACGAATCCTGCAGGTATAGGTGACTGAAGAATGAACAAAAATTGCCCTGTTAATTAGCATTTACACCATTTCTTGGCCAGTCAAACTCTAAATCAGTTCATCAAACACAGATTGACATAAAGCACTAAGGAGAGGAGAGAAAGGTGAATTACACATTCCGCCCCTACTTTATCTCAGGCAAGCTAGCGATGGGAATCTGAGCAGCTACTTGGGACTGGTTCAGGGCAACTCACCTGAAGTTCTTCTTGGTAAAAACTTGTCAGTGACTCCTTGAGGATTGTTAGTTTGTCTTCATACAGTTCCTCTAGTAGTTCCTTTTGTGTGTCCAAATGTTCACTGTCAGAAGAGAAAAGAGAAGTCAGTGCAGATTCTGAGGAGTGAGCTTGGAAAGCAGATCTTGAGGCATTACTCCATCCTCATCTCTACTTCCTACCCTACGGTCTCGGTGATAGAATAAGAGGGGTTACTCAGCTGGTACCTGCACCACTGTTCTCGTTGTTGCATCTGCTCCACCATCTCATTGCAAATTTCATCACGGAGCTGCATCTCCAGCCGCAGTTTTTCCTGCCGTTCTTTCAAAAGCAGTGCTTTCATGGCTTCTACCACCTGTAGGAGCTCCTAGGAGGGACACACAGGTCAGAGGTCATCAGAAGTCCATGCCCTAAAAACGTACAGGCCCACTTGGAACACAGCATGGAAAATGTATAGCCGTCAAGCTTCTGCGCCAAAGTTTTCTTGCATTCTCACCTCCTTCCCGTATGTAGAGATGTCAACTTCATTTTCAATGTCATCACCAAGGCCTGGGTCAGTCTTAGTTCCAGTCTCCAAGCTGGGAGAAGCACGCAGACTGTGTTCCTTGAGGAATGAGTGTATCGATGGAAATCCCAGTTGCACAGGTGGAGCATGCACAAGCTAGTGAGGGGAAAGAAATCTTAATCGAATCCATTACTAGTCCCTAGCAGCCTTCTGAAGTACAGGTACCAGCCCAAAGTGAGCACAATCATCACACCTATAGCTTCACACCTGGCTAGCAATGGCTGAGAACTTGGCCACATGAAGGGTCTCATCATAGGTAGACGCACAGGGATTCACATTGACAATCATGCAGGAGCGGCCTCGGCCTGTGAAAAAGCCTTGGAACACTCGAGTCAGCTTGCTGTCACGGAAGGGAACCAGGTTCTGCTTTGACCTGGCAGGGAATTAAAGAGAATAGTGCTGTGAGCAGAGCTCTAGCCCCTGAGGAGATACTAGCACTAGCTGCAGTGATGATCAGGAAGTTTCTTAGCAAACTGCAGAGTGCCAGGCCATCCTGGCTTGCACTGAAAAGCTTACCGGTTCTGCTGGTTTTGGCGCAGGGCAGCAATACAGCGGCCCAGGGTGTGCAGAGAAGTGTTAATGTTTCCTGCTTCCTTCAGCCGCTCACCACTCTTTTGATCTTTGCAGCGCTCTGAGCCAGCAAGATCACAGAGTGATAACCTTGAGTGATGAACAGGATCTGATATTAGGACCCCACATGTTACATGCTTTTTAGCCCCTTCATATCATTCTAGGGAGGGGAGGAACTGTGAAGAAACTACCCAAGGAAAGAGAACATGAATCTAATGGAAGTAATTCCTCTGAGGACTTTCTTGTCCCCTCCCTCAACCACCATTTATGGCCCCAAAGCCCAAATTTCTAAATGGAAAAACTTACTCGCTAATCTTGGGGATTATATCTCCTTCCCCCTGAAGGTGCAGGATCCGGATTGAGAAAATGCTATGACTAGAAGTTAAAAAAAATAAAAGTCACTGCGTATCTTCTATGACCAGGTGGAGGACTAATGTTTCCTGAAACACAGTGAAAGGCTGACTCATTAACCTACTAACCTACGGCTGGAGTTCTGGTTCAGGTGGGTGCTGGCAAAGCTCTGGTTTTTACGACCCACTTTCAGGAGTTTCCAGGCCTCCTCAGCATCCTGAACATGAATCCAATTGAGATCTGATGTGAAGGAAAGAAGGGCATACATAAGATGGGAGCACCTTACTCTTTTTCAAGTCTCTCTGAAGGTCCCCTCCAGGGTTTATGCCAGCCACCCTGCTTTCCCATACCTTTTATGTAGGGATTGCCATTTTGATCCTCACACAGCCGCAGAGTCTGCCTCTTGCGCTGCTGGCTAGGTGGTTCTAACAGGTCATAAAGCAGTTCATTGTAGATCTCAAAGAAGGAGATCCAGATAGAGAAGCGAAGATCTGCAGGGACACTTACAGGGGCAGTGTCTGGCTGTGCCCATCGGTGACTCATTTCTGGGGAAAAAGCCAATGTCCAGAGCATCAACTCAAGGGTAGTCCACCTCTCCTTTGGCCTGCAGGGGCCTCAGAAAGTGGGACTCAGGTTGCAACCTCTGATCTGTACCCCTGGAGTTTTGGGGAGCAGAAAATGGGTTCCTACTGTTAACTGGCACAGAGCCCAGTCATAGTACATACCATCCAGCTGGCTACTGCTGGGAAACTGGCTACTGGAGGAGAGCCCTGCAATGCCACTGTCAAAACTGGTGCTGGTACCCATCCGGCTGTCAATGTAGACACTTTTCTTCAAGGAGGTGGACAGTTCCTCCTGGAGGGGTCCAGGGATAAGATAAGCACAAAACTTTCTGGAGGTCTGTCCCCTATCCCTGCCTGTGTGAACACCAACACTTTACCTCTTGGAGGCCTCCATTTAGTAGAGCCAGTTTCTTTAATTCCTCCTGCCGGATCTGCTTGCTGTCTAGCCACATTACCTCATTGGAGAACAAGGGCTTCAGATTAGGTGTTGGATGAAGCTGGCCTTGGAGGCTATTGAAGATCAGAGCCAGGGACCTGGGCAGGATCCCACCATCCTTGATGGTACCTGGAGGTATGCGAAAGAGGGACAGTTGCAGCAAGCACTGTTCAACTCAGAGCATCAGAAGCCAAAGACAATCAGCAGTTCTGTGAGGCCCACTACTCACCTTGGATTGTGTAGGTTTTCCCCGAGTTGGTGACTCCGTATGTATAGATGAGCCAGTTCTGTCCTTTAAGTACATCCTTTACCATCTCCTTCACAGTCAGGTTGAAGAAAGATGCCTGTCCCACTTCTGGTCCAAAGATCTAGGGACAGACCCAATTTCTCAGAGGCCCATCCTTCACCTGGAGAAGGCAATGGCAACCCACTCCAGTACTCTTGCCTGGAAAATCTCATGGATGGAGGAGCCTGGTAGGCTGCAGTCCATGGGGTCACTAGGAGTCAGACACGACTGAGCAGCTTCACTTTCACTTTTCACTTTCTGGCATTTGAGAAGGAAGTGGCAACCCACTCCAGTATTCTTGCCTGGAGAATCCCAGGGACGGGGGAGCCTGGTGGGCTGCCGTCTATGGGGTCGCACAGAGTCGGACACAACTGAAGCGATTTAGCAGCAGCATCCTTCATCTCTCACTTTTACCTGTGCCGAGCCAGAAAATACATCCCTTCCTGAGTGGTTGGCTCTGGAGACTACTCAAGCAGCTTCTTCCTGCAGTGCTGCCAGTTGCTGCCTAAATACTCTCTGCCAGTCCATCTTTCATCCAAATCAACAAATACTTACAGAATGCTATCTGCTAAGTCCAATGCTGCACATAAAATGGAGCAACATAATGGTCACAAGCATGGGTTTGGTAGATAGATGAATCTAGATTCAAGTCCTAACTCTACCAATGACTAGCTCAGGAACATTATATTCAATGAGTCACAATATCCTTACCAGGAAAATAGGGACAGTGATGATAGTAACAAGAGTTGTTGGGAATTAATGTATATAAAGTACATGACAAGCTGACAACACATAGTGAAGTGAAGTCGCTCAGTCGTGTCCGACTCTTTGCAACCCCATGGACTATAGCCTACCAGGCTCCTCCCTCCATGGGATTCTCCAGGCAAGAATACTGGAATGGGTTGCCATTTCCTTCTCCAGGGGATCTTCCTGACTCAGGGATCGAACCCGGGTCTCCTGCATTGCAGGCAGATGTTTTAACCTCTGAGCCACCAGGGAAGCCCTGCTGCTGCTGCTGCTGCTGCTAAGTCGCTTCAGTCGTGTCCAACTCTGTGCGACCCCATAGACGGCAGCCCACCAGGCTCCCCCGTCCGTGGGATTCTCCAGGTAAGAACACTGGAGTGGGCTGCCATTTCCTTCTCCAATGCATGAAAATGAAGTCGCTCAGTCATGTCCGACTCTTAGCGACCCCATGGACTGCAGCCTACCGGGCTCCTCAATCCATGAGATTTTCCAGGCAAGAGTACTGGAATGGGTTGCCATTGCCTTCTCCAGGGAAGCCCTAGGGTCCCCCAAATCGTAGACATGCATATATAATAAACTCAGTCAAGTAAAATGCTTTCCTTCTGAAGAGGGAATAAAGTTGCCCCTACATGTTGGTCCCTTGTTCACATATCAGTAACTCCATACCTGGGAAAAGGTGAATCTGTGGGTGGCCTGTCCAATTCCTCGCTCGTTGCTCTTCTGGGCAAAAGAGTCCTTGGGTGCCTGAAGGGTAAGTGTCTCCATATTCTCAATACAAACACAACCCTGAGATGGGGGAAAACATAGTTGTCACAGAAGGAAACATTCCTGGGAAACTCTGCTGTACTGTATCATTCCTTCTTTTAAATCCTCCCTCCTCAGAAACTTACCTGATCCTCCTGTCGTTCTAACTCTGAAGGTAACAAGGGCCTGACCCTCAGGTATACTTTCACCTTCTCTGTACCATCTTCAGATGGAACCTGTAGTAGAATTCCCAGTCAGAATCACAGATTAATCTCAGTTACTTCTGAGCAGATGAGCAAACACAACATAGTTCCTGGGAATCATGCTAATACCATCCCGATTAACCTCAGATGACTCTGTGCTGTTACTCTGGTTCCATAATCATTCCAACCCACATGGAGTTTTTCAGTACTTAATCGCCATTCCTTGTCTCTTCAGTATCCTGCAAACTTGGCTTACCAAGATTATCTGCATCAGAAGGGGCTGACTGGTATGAAAATCAGTGTGTGATATTATAGCAAAACACAGTAGTTAAGCACTTTGCGTGTGTGCTAAGCCACTTGTGTCCGACTCCGTGACACTATGAACCATAGCCCATCAGGTTCCTCTGTTCATGGAATTTTCAAGGCAAGAATACTGGAGTGGGTTGCTATGCTCTCCTCCAGGGGATCGTCCCAACCCAGGGATTGAACCCATGTCTCTTATGTCTCTTGCATTGGCAGATGGGTTCTTTACCACTAGTGCCACCTAGGAAGGCCCAGTTAAGCACTTTGGAGGCAGACATCCCTGAATTTGAGTCCCAGTTTCATCATTTAGTAACTATGAGATCTTAAATAATCACACCCACCACGTTCATTTAACAAATATTTATAGACATCTACTCTGGCCTAGATATTCTAAGAGGCTCTGGTAGCCCACAGTGAAGAATATTACCAAGGCTTCTGCTCTCATGAAACTTCTACAGAAGAGAAGACTTCTGAGTGGAGCTGTTCTCAACTATGGCCATTTCCCTTTCAAGAGACATCTAATATTAGGACAGGTTTCCTGGTTGTCACAAATGGGAAAGAGCTACTGACATCTAGTGGGTAGAGGCCAGGAATGCTGCTTAACATCTTAAATTGCACAGGATAGCCCCCTGTAACAAAGAATTATCTGGCTCCAAACATCCATAATGCTGCACCTGAGAAACCTCAGCTCAGCAGAAAGTTTCCTTAAATGGAAGCTATGGTTGATATTAAAACCTGAATGTACACTTCACCTACTTAATGGTGATATGACCTTGTGCAAATAACTAAAACGTCTGGGCCTCAAGGTGAAGGAGAGACAATGACTGCCTTTCCTCATAGAATAAACTGAGAGTAAGCGTTCAGTTTCATTAATGCAACGCAATTAATAGCTTTCTTATGGACACACAACTGTACATTTTTTACTTATCATGCTCTTAATTTTGAGTTGACCTGTCAAAATCTAGAATTGCTGGGTTTTTTACCTCATGCTTCTCTGTATGGACAACTAGTAGGCTGATTATATCACTTTCAGTCCCCAAGCCACTCTTCAACTCCTTTACCTGCTTGTCTTCCAGGGAGGTGGAGATGACAGAGCAGTCTGACAGCAGGTCCTTGCGTATCACACATCCCAAATCTGCAGCTGTGGACTCAAACATGGGGGAGACTACGACCTCCTCATCCGACAGCAAGCCAGCTGGTGGAGAAAGGATCCCTTGCGACATGTCAGCAGGGGCAGTTTAGGTCTAAAAGGAGACAAGAGTGGGTAGGGAGGACAACCTTAAGGGATAAAAGGGGCTGAAGAATTCTGAAGAATTCAGCCTCTTTTCTAGGTAAGAAACAATTCCCTGGCCCCAGGACGACGTAGTCTCGCTCCCTGAATTCCTACTCCCTTTCCCTTTCAACTACCAGCAAACGGGAAAGGAATGAGAGTAAGAGTTAATCATTTAATCCAATCTGAGGCAGCATTTCGGACCGCGAACAGGAATGAACAGATATCCAACTCCGAAAACATAAGGCCAAGTTCCAAGTAGGGAGCCTCCCTCAGCCGTGTCAGTAGCCCTAGGTTCATTCTCCAACCTCGCCCCTAGGCCCACGGTTGAGGACAGAATTAAGAAAAACAGAAATGGCGGCAGTACACTCCTACTCCGCCAGAGCAAAGGTGCCCCAACTTGGCTCAAGTACAGCCGCACACTCACCCAAAGACGCCACACTTCTACGGTACCGGCTCACTCACACCCCACAGCCGAAACTGGGCTTTCACAGCTTGAGAGCACAACTCCACCCACGAAGCACACCTTTGTTACTGATACAATGTTTTAAATTGCGCGCTGCGTTCGTTCGGCCAATCAGATAGCGAAGCTTGCACCTACCAATCAGTGCAAGGGGGCGGGCGAAACCCGGAAACGGTTTTCTTCGGCTTGACCTCTCTGCTAAAATGTGGGACGGGTTACCAACTGTCGGATTTTGGAGCTGAGTCAACTGGAACTTCGGTTTATCAGTTTTTCTTGAATCCTAGGCATTTATTTTCTAAGAAGCCTGAAGGAAATCGTAAGGCTTCAGCCACCATTCTCTGTTCTTTCGCACATTCCTTCCCAGGAACTCACAAGAACACCTGATTTTGGGCGCTAGTTCATCCTAGGGTAGGGAGAGGGGACTACATTTCCCAGGACGCACCGCGAATAAACGCTGGAACTCTATTTCCCAGAGTTCCTTGGGCTTCAATTCTGCCAGAAATCTTCCTTCGGGGGTTGGAGACATCGGGGCCAAGATGGCGACGGGAACGGGCAGTAAGTATTCGCCTTGCTCTTGCGTGGAAGGTGTTTGTAGAACCAAGGCCAGGCAACAGATTTGTCACACTCTCAGGGAGTAGAAGCAATGATTTACCTGAGAACCCACAGCCGTCAGAGACTTGGGCTCGAGCGGCGCTGTTAAGGCCAGTGGTTGGGGGTTGAGGCCCCAGAAGCGTGAAGTCTTACATTTTTAGTAAGGCCGCGGACTTTTTTTGTTTGTAAATTTTTACTTTATTTATTGGCTGCGCTGGGTCTTCGTCTCTTCCCGTGGACTATTCTCTAGTTGCCGCGAGGAGTGCTCCTGTCTAGTTGTGGTGTGCAAGGCGGCGGAGCTTTAAGAGAAGCAGCCCAAGAGAATTCTTGTATGTTTGTCAGCTCTGCGGGGTGAGAGGGGGGAAAAGGTGCCTTAGAGGCTCCGGCGTGCGGACAGAGATACTGTGAGCCATGTGGAATGGCCGGGGTCCCAAGGAGTCATTTTTTGACGAACCTTTTTGAGGCCTGTACTCACAGAGAAGTGGGGCATGTTAATCGTGAGCTTTTTCTGCCACTAGGGAAAAAACGCATTTCGTGTATCTCAGCCATTTTCCCCCGTTTCAGGGACTGAGAAGATCTTTGAGGCCTAACAGCTTGAGGGGAATGGGTGTAACAGAGAAGTAAACAAGTTTATGCTAAGAAGGAGGCGGGGCAGTGGGGGTGGGGGTGGGGGTTGGCCGCTCGGAATCCTGGGAAATAAGGCCTGGGGTCCACTTTGGAATAAAGCATTCTTTTTTTTTTTTTTGGCCAGGGCGGGGCGGGGAGGTTGGTGGTAGGCAGGATCATGGAACCCACGTCCCTTCTAGTGAAAAGACAGACTTAACCACTGGACCACCAGGGAAGTTCCTGGAATAAAGCGTTCTTAAAACTGGGTTTTTTGGAAGAACTGCCCTAAATTAACTTGACTTTTTTTTTTTTTAAATGGTAGAGTAGCCAGGGCATTTAAAGAAAAATGTTTTCCTAGATAATCAAGTGCAGTTCTCATGCAATGAATAGGCACCATCCTAGTGGTGGTGTTTACTAGAGAGGTGAAAATCAAGATTTGGTGATAGTGGCTCACTTTGTCCTTACAGGTTAGGACATTTTTGTATTAGACTTTTAATCCTCCCTTTGGGGCTTAGAGTTAGTGTCTCAGTGGTTGTCTCTAAATCTTCTTTCCTTTCAGAACATAAGCTGTTGAGTACTGGCCCTACAGAGCCATGGTCCATCCGAGAGAAGCTGTGTTTAGCCTCTTCTGTCATGAGGAGTGGAGATCAAAATTGGTAAGGTATCTAGGATGTCTGCGTCCTTGGGTATTAGAAACCGTTGGTTTTTTTTTTTTTCTTCATGTAAATACCGGTGGATTCTAGTAGTTAACCTTTAAGCAGTATTTGTTTAGCAGCCTTCTTGAGATGCAGTTCACATATCATAAAATTATATTCACAGAATTCCCAGTATATTCACAGAATTTAATTTATTAAAATTATTAAAACTTATTAATATAATTTATTAAATTCACAGAATTTAATGTATATCTGTAATAGGACAAACACTAGAGTCTAATTTTACATTTTAAATACAATTGAAAGAAACATCTTACCCCTTAAGCAATCACTCTACAAATCTCTTTACCTATCTAACATTTCTGCCTCCCTCACCAAACACTCATCTACTTTCTGTCTCTCTATAGCTTATTCTGATCATGTCATATAGATGGAATCATATACTTTGTGGTACTCTGGGGCTGGCTTTCACTTAGCATAATGCTTCCAAGGTTCATGCTGACGTATGTATCCGTACTTTATTCTTTGTTTTGATGAAATTGTAGTTCCTTGTATGGGTTTACCACATTTTGTTCATTTGTTGATGAACATTTGGGTGGTTTTTACTTTTCTGAATATTATAATTAATGCTGCTGTGGACATTTGTGTACAAGATTTTGTGCAGGCATGTTTTCATTTCTCTTGAAATAGTGGAATTGCTGGATCATAGTTCAGTTCTCCTCCTGCCTTCAATCTTTCCCAGCATTAGGTCTTTTTCAAACGAGTCACCTCTTCACATCAGGTGGCCAAAATATTGGAGTTTCAGTTTCAGCATCAGTCCTTCCAATGAATATTCAGGACTGATTTCCTTTAGGATGGACTGGTTGGATCTCCTTGCAGTCCAAGGGACTCTCAATGGATCATATTATAATTCTTATATTTACCTTTTTGAGTAACTGTTTTCAAACTAAAAAGTGGCCTCACCGTTTTACATTCCTACCAGCAATAAGTAGGGACCCAGTTTTTCTGCATTCTTGGCAAACATTTAGTCTTTTTGATTATAGCTATACTTGGGAGTGTGAAATGGTATCGTATTGTGGTTTTAATTTGTCTTTCTCTGATGACCATTGTTGGTGAGCATCTTTTCATGTTCTTTTTAGTCATTTGTGTGTCTTTTTTTGTAGAAATGTCTGCTCAGATCTCTTGGATTATTTTTATATTGAGTTTCAAGAATTCTTTATATATTCTGGTCACAAATCCCTTGTTAGACAAATTGTTTGTAAACATTTCACCTGTTTTGTGTATTGTCTTTCTTTGGTTGACATCTCTCAATATTGTCTATAGCACAGACGTTTTTAGTTTTGATACGTTTATTTTTTTCTTCTGTTGCTTGTGCTTTTGGTGTCATAGCTAAGAAACTGTTTACATCTATATTTTATTCAAAGAGCTTTTAACTCTCCACATTTAGGTCTTTGATCAATTTTGAGCCGATTTTTGTGTAGATTGTAAGGCAGGATACCCTTTTGCGTGTAGGTACGCAGCTATCCCAGAATTCAGTATTTGTTGAAAAGATCATTCTTTCCCTGTAGAATTTGTCTTGGCATTGAATATTTCTTTTAAGTACAAGGAAGTAGGACTGTGTGTGTTTTCCAATCTTTTTGTCTACCAGGACATACTCTCATTTTTAACATTTGTTCTCCACCCTCCTCCCCTTTTTTTCTCTCAGTATCTAAAGATACCTTTTAATTTTCTTAAGTGTTCAAATTGCTTAATAAACATTTGCATTTGTAGGGTTTATCTCTACTATAACCATTCAAATGAGTTTACGAAAGCACCAGTATTGATCACATGTAACACTTCTACAATTCTATGTATTTCTCAAATAACTTTTCAAAGAGGAATACTCTAGGTAGCAGCTATTCTTGAGCTGATAAACCCCGACAAAACAAAGCATGGTAATTTGACGAATCTCAGATTGAACTTAAATATAACTCAAATATAAACTGAACTCATTTTTATACAAAAATCAGGTAAACTGGATTGAAACAGAATCCAATATGTATATTTTATTACATTTTTCTTTAAAAAGTTTAAGAACACTAAGTAAAAGTTTGAAATTTTAAATTGTATTTATGTTTTGAGGAGGTTCTTAAGACATAAAGTTCAAAATTCAAAATGGTACTTGTCTGTATCTTATCTCCCAGGATTAGCAGTTCCTTGTGTGTTTCTCTGCCATTAAATTTTATACTTGAACAAATAAATATTTTCTTTTTCCCTCTCCTTTTTAAAAAAATACTTTATTTATTTTTGGCTGCGCTGGGTCTTAGTTGCTGTGCCCGGGCTTTCTCTAGTTGCTGCGAGCAGAGGCTACTCTTCCTTGCAGTGTGCGTTGTGGTGACTTCTCTTGTTGCAGTCTGGGCTCTGAAGGCAGGGCCTTCTTTGCCCCATGACATGTGGAATCTTTGCAGAGTGGGAATTGAACCTGTGTCCTTTGAATTTGCAGACAGATTCTTAACTATTGGACCACCTTTTCTCTCCTCTTTAAACACAAGTGGCCCTGGAGTAGGAAATGGCTACCCTCTCCAGTATTCTTGCCTGGAAAATTACATGGATGGAGGAGCCTAATGAGCTACAGTCCATGGGGTCTCAAGGAGTTGGACACAACTGAGCACTCATGCACCCATGCAATGTATAACATGTAATTTTTACTGCTATGTAAAGCAAATAAAATAAAGATCTTTCTCAAAATAAATACAATTGGTTATTCACTATGCACATTTTACTTTACTTTGGCACTGCTGCCTTTTTTTTCCCTTCTACTTAGTATTATACCTTATAGATCATTGTACATCCTTATATGAATATCTAGCTCTTTTTGAAACAGCTGCATGATACTGTATTATGGATATACCATTATTTAACGAGAACTCTGTTGATGGACATATGCTAATAGAAATATAGCATTGTATAGTTATGTGTGGATTTGTATCTTAGACAAACTGAAAGTAGAATTATTGATTCAAAGAACATGTAAGTTAAAAAAAATTTGTTAAGCATTTCAATTGCCCTACTCAGAGATTTGTTTCAGTTTATACTCCCATTGGTGATATGTCATACCTGTTTTTCTATGCCTTGGCTCATAGAATGTGTTGTTAGGTATTTTTGATCATTGACAGTATAAGATCAAAACTTTGAAATAGTTCTCGTATCTTTCACTTGCATCTGTCCTATGATGAGTGAAGTTAAATATCTTCTGTTAAAAAGGCCACCTGTATTTCCTTTTCTGTAAACTGTCTTCCACTTTTTCTATTTGACTATTAGTCTTTCTCTTTAATTTTACTGGTGGGGTGGGGAGGGTGAAGGTGGCTCCTTGTATATTAGGGAGATTAGTCATTTATCCACATCTTGGGGTACATTTTTTAAAAACTGGTGTGCTATTTGGCTTTATTTGATGTAGTATTTTTACATTAAGGGTCTTAAAATATAGTTTATTTATTAAAAATTTTCTCTTATAGCTCCTGGATTTTGTGACTGAATTAGAAAGTTCTTCCCTAGTCCAAGGTTATAAAATACTTTTCCTTTTTTTTCTCCCAGTACTTTTGTGTACGTTTAAAAAAATATTTAAATCTTGATTTGGAGGCTTTTCTTGATTTAAAGAAAGTTTGTTATGGATCAAACTTTATTTTTTGCTGATAGCTGTCTACATAACAATGTTAAAGTGAATTTTTTTATAAAAGAACTCTGTGAAACCATCATCCCAACACAGAGTTTAAAAGTTTTCTTTTTAAAGTTGTGAGATACTTCAACCTCATAGAGAAGTAGGCAGAATAATAAAAACTGCCCATGTATCTGGTACTTGGATTTAACAAATCCTAATGTTTTGTCATGTTTCCTTCAGATCTTTTTAAAGAAATAGACACCGTTGAAGCCCCTTCACATTCTTGCTTCAAGCCATTTCAGTCTGTTTTCATTTTCGCCTTTTCCTTTTTCTTTATATCTCTTAGCTTTTCATTTTTTTTTTTTCTCTTAGCTTTTTAAAAGATCATATAAGTGCATCGTAGCAGAAAATTGTCTTTTTTTCAGTAAATATTGTTATAAATATGTTCTGTATCACCACATATATTTCATAGTTATTTTATGGGTTTAATATTTTCTTGAGGGAAAGTTCCATAAGTTAAATGTGCTGTTACAGGACTTAGGAAAAACCTAACTGTTCATCAATCTGATCAGCACGCTTGTGGTTATTGGGGGGGGGATGTCCATGCCTTCTTCCTGGTGCTGCTTTTGTGAAATTATTTTCTTATATTACGTTCTTAAGAACTGAATTAGTAGATCAAAAGATAACTTTTGGGAGTCTGGAATATTGCTTCTCAAAAGACAGGTATTTTCTAAAAGAACCAAAGAAGAAATTTCCCAAATGAACAGAAATGATAACTTAGTGTAGGTCCTAATACCTTCACTTCACTCAGGAAATACATCATGTAGGGAAACTGTTTATCAGGGATGCTTTCCCTCCAAAATGACTTTTCAGTAGCTGTGTCCTTTGCCATAGTCATGTATTCCAGAATGTTTCCCAGCAGCAGTATTTTCCCCCAGATTTTGTACTCTAAACCTCGAACCGTGGATGTATACCTTCTCTCTCTCTTTCTTTTTTTTTTTTTTTTCAATTTAGTGTGTGATGCTTTTCTCATTTTGTAGGGTATCAGTTAGCAGAGCAATCAAGCCCTTTGCAGAACCTGGCCGCCCTCCAGACTGGTTCTCTCAAAAAGTAAGTTCCCAAGTACATGTTCTTTTAGAGCACTTTTTGAGATGTAAAGTGGGTTCCCTTCCATGTCCTGCCCGCCCCCGCCCCCACCCTTCCACCACCCCCATTTTCTTATCTTTAAGTATCTTGCTCATTTGGGCTTCCCTGGTTGCTCTGCGGTAAAGAATCCTCCTGCCAATGTAGGAGATATGGGTTGGACCCCCGGTCGGGAAGACCCCTGGAGAAGGAAATGGCAACCCTCTCCAGTATTCTTGCCTGGGAAATCCCATGGACAGAGGAGCCTGGACGGGCTACAGTTCATCAGGTCGCAAAAGAGTTTGACACAACCTGGTAACTAAATGACAGCAACATCTTGCTATTTATTTGTTCTTACGTTTGTTTCTTTTTTTAATTTTATTGAAGTATAGTTTGATTTACAATGTGTTAATTTCTCCCCTCCGTACCCTCCCCCTGATAACCACAAGTCTGTTCTCTGTATCTGGAAATCTGTTTCTGTTTCTGTTTCATACATATGTTCGTTTGTATTGTAGTTTAGAGTCTACATATAAATGATATCATATGGTATTTGTCTTTCTCTTTCTGACTTATTTTGCTTAGTATGATCTCTGATTCTGTCCTTGTTGCTGCAAATGGCATTATTTCATTCTTTTTTATGACTGAGTAATATTCCATTATGTGCATATACACACACACACACACACACACGTACGTCATTTTCTTTAGCCATGCATCTGTCAATGAACATTTAGGTTGTCTTCACGTCTTGACTGCTGTAAATAGTGCTACTATGAACATAGAGGTGCATATATATTTTCAAATTATAGTTTCGTCCAGATACATGCCCCAGAGTGGAATTACTGGATCACATGATAGTTCTATTTTTTATATTTTGTGGAACTTCTGTACTGTTTTCTATATTTACATTTCCAACAGTAGTGTTAAAGGGTTCTCTTTTCTCCATACCCTCTCCAACATTTATTATTTGTAAACTTTTTGTGATGATCTTTTTGACCACCGTGACCAGGTCCTGCCCTTTTAAATCACAAGGCTTTTGAACCATGAAGAGTAGTTGAGAATACTTTTCCTTTTACTCAGTATTTGCCAATCCATCCATGTATGCTCACACTATTACAAATTGTCCTTTTCAGTGTAGCATAAGAGTGAAAAAATGAAAAGCCCAGTCTTGTACATTAGATAGATCTGGGTTTAATATGATTTTACTTAAAACTTTGAACCATGATCCTTAGTTTTCTGATTTGTAGAATAGAGGTAAAAGTTGATTCAAGCTTGTTTAAAAGATTTTGTTGAGATAATACCTAGAAAACATTTAGCACAGTGCCATGTATATGGTAACTACTCAGTAGATATTAGATATAAATATTGGCTGTTAGCTTGTCTCTCCCCCAGATACACAAATTCCATGCCAGAATTTATATTATGTATTATACAAATACATATTTGTAGTATGGTATTGATTATTTTGAACTGATTTGATTGCAAAGTAATTTGTTCTCCTGGAAGCTACTCATACCTTAAACATAGCTCTCCTGTCTAAACCTTAGTGTAATATGTTGAAATTTTTAAAAGTCGTCCATTTTTAGGCTTGGTCATCATGTTTTCACTTTTTTTCACAGCATTGTGCTTCCCAGTACTCAGAGCTTCTAGAGACCACTGAGACTCCAAAGTGAGTACAGAGCCAGGCATTTGAACCAGATCTCTTTGGTGAAGAATATTTACTGTAGAAGTCTGCTTTTTTTTTTTAAAAAAAAAGTTATTTATATTATGGTATGGTAAAATTGTAAAAATACTATAGTAAAAATCTTTGGTTAGGTGGTGGAGAAGCCTCAAAGAAAGCAGGTGAGACTAGAAATAATGTTCTTATTTAAGTCTGTGTGTGTTTGTTTTTTTTTAAATTTTCCATAGACGGAAACGGGGTGAAAAGGGAGAAGTGGTAGAAACTGTTGAAGATGTCATTGTTCGGAAACTGACTGCTGAGCGAGTTGAGGAACTAAAGAAAGTGATAAAAGAAACCCAGGAAAAATATAGGTACTTATCAGAGATAATGCAAAATGGTTGGGAGAGACAAGTGGGGCTAACTTACTCTAGTCAGAAATTTTTAAATAGATTAAAAAACCTAGTCTACCCCCCTCTCATCCTACAGACGACTGAAAAGAGATGCAGAGCTAATTCAAGCTGGGCACATGGACAGCAGGCTGGATGAACTTTGCAATGACATTGCGATGTGGGTTATATTATTTTTCCATCTATACTCCTTCTTCTCTTTTTGCCCTTTTTACTCCTTAAGTAATCTGGCTTATTTCCTACATCTGCCACCCTTTTAGACTTGAGAGATTTTTGGAAAGGGACAGCTACAGAGTGGCCTGGAAGCTGGGAGGGGGTGGTGAGTCTTAGAAGGTAATGTGATAGAACATTTCACTGTGAGAACATAACTTAGTTCTAACTTAAAAGTGGCTCTAGTTTGCCGGGGTAAAGAACTGGTAGTTAGGTAGTATTTTGCTGATAAAGTTTGTAGGTTTTTTTGGGGTTTTTTTTTTTTTTTAGGCTTTTCCTCTAAAAAGAGCTAGCCTGGCAAAAAAAAATTTCCTTGTGAGGGCACTATGACCTGTGGAGGAGCTAGAGTCAGCTAGGACCTAACCCTTAATTTTCTCTTTAGGAAAAAGAAATTGGAGGAAGAGGAGGCTGAAGTAAAGAGGAAGGCTACAGATGCGGCATATCAGGGTAAGGTGAACCTAATGATTAGCAGTTGACTGTACATTACTTCATGTTGATGGCAGTCGAAAAATACTTGTTAACACAGAATCCACTAATTCCAATTTACTTGCACACTTTCCTCTGTCATCTTCTCTTTCATCAGAATAAAAGTGTCCCTTTGTGTCCAGGAAGAAGCTCTTAGAAAGTGAGCTCTATTCAGATCTCACTAGACCTTGTGTTCTTTTAAGTACAAAAACCTGATAATAACCTACTGAACATAAACAAGGTTTTAGAAGTCAGATTCTGTAAGAGGATTGAGAATAGCTCAGTCACTGGATAAGGGGAGGAACTTAAGCATTTATAACTCTAGGAATACATGCTCTGAACCAATAAGGTCTTTCCTTGTTTAAAGCAGAATCTCAAGTTGTTGTAGAGGATACTGAGGGATGTTTAAACTACTTTCCTACTGTAGGAAACTTTGGGGTATACGAATTTGCTCATAGGAAAAATTAGGCCAAAAACTTGCAAAGAAAGCTTTCTAATCCATATTCTTAACACTGCTTTAGTAATACAACATCTCTATTTGTCTTTTGTTGTATAATAGCAGAGTAGAGTCTAGTTTTATTTTTTTAATCTTGAGACAGAAATCATTCTTTTTTATGTTCTAGCCCGTCAAGCAGTAAAAACACCCCCTCGGAGGTTACCTACTGTGATGGTCCGCTCTCCTATAGATTCTGCCTCCCCTGGAGGTGATTATCCACTTGCGGACTTGACTGCAACCACTATGGAAGAGGCCACCTCTGGGGTGAGTACATTTCCATCCACAGGAATTGATCAGCAAGGGGCAATAAGCCAGCTGAGAGCTGAGTAATGAGGAAACCACTTTTGGCTTAGAGACAAGTTCCCCTCTTGGTCTGAATGCTGAAGACTCATCATGTTCTGTGCTTTAGGATAAGAATGGACCTAAAAACACTGAGCCTTTTGAAGCATTTTTAGAAATAGGTAAAAGACTAAGTTAAGGAATTACTTGTAAGTGTACTGGTCTTATGAAATTCTTGCTGAAATATAGGATGACTTATTTGTAAATACAATATTGGTAGTGGGTAAGGAGTTTATAAAAAGGCAAGTTGGGTGGAAACATTGAGTCACTTTGGGTTTGAGTGGGTGGAAGAGAAAAATTTGGGGGGGAGAAAGGTGTGATTAAGAGCAAGAGGGGTTGAGGGTTTCTAGGCAGTTCCACTCAGGACTAATAAAGTAATAGTTCGATACACTAACCCATCCAGATTAGTAGGGAACCTTCCTGAGTTTGAGAAGTCAGATAAAGGTTCTCTGTTGTCTCTTAGGTAACCCCTGGGACTTTGCCGAGTACCCCAGTCACCTCGTTTCCTGGAATTCCTGACACCCTTCCTCCAGGCTCTGCACCCTTAGAAGCCCCCATGACCCCAGTAACAGATGATTCACCCCAGAAAAAGATGCTTGGACAGAAAGCAACTCCACCCCCTTCCCCTCTGCTGTCAGAGCTCTTGAAGAAGGGCAGCCTCCTGCCTACTAGCCCCAGACTGGTATGGAGACTTCTGTGGGTGTTTGAGAGCTGTGGTGATTTAGTAACTTGGAAGGGAGTGCCCGGGACCTAAAATATAACCTAAAATATACATGGAAAAAAAGTTCAAAAGAGGAAGAGATCTCCTAGTTAAATGTTAATTTAAAAACAAAACAAGTAGTTGATAGTATCCTTGGGTCCTGAGGTATCTGAAACCATAATTATTTTGGTTCTCTTCTCCAGAGAACTCTTATCCATAAGATTTGAAAATCAGAGTTTCCCCTGGGTCTGCAATTATTTTCTTTGGATATTAACTTTTAGTTTCATGAAGTTTGGCCAACTGCTGGAGCTTTTTTTGGGAAGTGGTAGTAAAGGAAAGCTTGAGTGTAGCCTTCACCTCTGTTCTTCCCTGGTAGGTCAATGAGAGTGAAATGGCTGTGGCTTCTGGCCACCTGAACAGTACAGGTGTCCTCCTGGAGGTAGGCGGGGTCCTTCCCATGATACATGGTGGGGAGATGCAGCAAACACCCAGCACTGTTGCAGCCTCCCCTGCTGCCTCAGGTAAGTCACTACTTTTCCGTTATCTACTTTGTTTTAGCAATGTTGAACATGGCATTGATTGCCCTTGGTTTCTAGCCTTTGTTATGCAGCTGTGAATCCTAGATTTAAAGCCCAACCTTGGAGCTGCATTACCTCTTAAGCCACTTGGAGCTCAAAATTATAAATCCATTTCATCTTCAAAATATGGAATATCTTAGATGAACATGGTATAGGTTGTATTAGGAATAGTGAACTTAATGGTCAAGGTGCAAGATCACAGAAGGGTGATACCTGAGACTATAGTATAGGGAAACAAGATTTGGAACTAAAATGCTAGACTTAATGAGTTTCAGGCCTGCTATGCCCTGAGTTTGTGACTTTGGATAGATAACTTTAACTCTTGAGTCTCAATTTTCTCTTTTGTAAGTTGCAATATACATACTTCTCAAGGATGTAGTAATAATTAAATGAGGCAGAAAATGTAAAGCAAAAAAGAGTTTTATAAAATGCCAAACATTAGATTTTGGTGTTTGAGTGATGTTACATTTGAGTGGTTTATAGCATGCTTAACTTCAGTGGAAGTGACAGATTTACTCATACTGTTTTTGTTTGTTTTTAAATTGCTCCTCATTTTTCATATGAGTTGTGAATTCTAGTGCTTTGAGTAATTCCAAACTTGGCAGAAGATCTTAAGTAAGATTTGGAAAAGTAAGGATATAGATAATGAACTTATTTAACAGAGGAGTTGCTTTCATCCTTTGAGACTAAAAATTTTCTTGGTTGAGTCTTAAAGTGGCTATTATTTGCTTTTTGTTCATGTGCTTTCTTCTTACCTCGTTTGTGTGCCTCTTTGTCTGTTAGGTACTCCCACTCTTTCCCGGCTTTTAGAAGCTGGTCCTACACAGTTCACCACACCTCTTGCTTCCTTCACTACTGTTGCCAGTGAACCTCCAGTTAAACTTGTGGCACCCCCTGTAGAATCTGTATCCCAGGCTACCATTGTCATGATGCCTGCGCTGCCAGCACCATCCTCTGCTCCGGCTGTCTCCACTCCTGAGAGTGTAGCTCCAGGTGCGTCCTTGACCCACGCCCTGAGCAGCAGCTAGATCCAAAATTTCATTCTGAGCTTCATTTAGAGAAAGGTGACCAAGAGCATTAGCTTCTGTTCTCTGTAGATATGTACTATCTTTATCCTTACAAAAACAAGGATATGAGAAGAAGTGGGTGGCATTTATTTATTGGTGAAAAGGACTAAGTGTACACATACAAGTGGGCTTGAGAATGTGTTCTCACCTTTCTAGATAAAACTGAGGAGAAGAAAACATAGGCAGATGTAAGATAACTTCTACTGAGCTTAAGTGTATGGGTACTTGACATCTGTCTAAACTTTGCTGTGATCTCCAGTTGAACAGTTGGTAACAAGCTTCTGAGATGGTTTTCCTTTCCTGTTATTCAGTGAGTCAGCCTGACACCTGTGTTCCCATGGAGGCTGTGGGGGATCCACATACTGTGACTGTTTCCATGGATAGCAGTGAAATCTCCATGATCATCAATTCTATCAAAGAAGAGTGTTTCCGATCAGGGGTAGCAGAGGCCCCTGGAGGATCAAAGGCTCCCAGCATTGATGGGAAGGAAGATTTAGATCTGGCTGAGAAGATGGATATTGCGGTGTCTTACACAGGTGAAGAGCTGGATTTTGAGACTGTTGGGGACATCATTGCCATCATTGAGGACAAGGTAACTATTCAGCAAAGCCCCAAGGAATGTCTCATGGGTTCTACATAGACGTCTCTCTAAGCTTCTTGCAGTAAGAATTACATAAACAGCTCTCCTGCTTCTTCCCATCTCCATCTCTGTAGTCCCAAAGCCCTTTGATGCTGACATACTAGTCATCTGCCCAACCTACTGGTTTGCACCAGACAGGTACCTGTACATTGGTTGCTTCTTCTACCTGGAGGAGATGGAGAGAGAAGCTCAGATTCAGGCCATCTCATTGGGTGCTAATGAATTGAGGGACTTGGGCTTCTTTTTCTGACTTCAACAGTGTATGTATTATGGGACAGGTAGATGATCATCCCGAAGTGCTGGATGTGGCAGCAGTGGAAGCAGCACTGTCATTCTGTGAAGAGAATGATGATCCCCAGTCACTGCCTGGCCCCTGGGAGCACTCTATCCAGCAGGAACGGGATAAGCCAGTACCTCTCCCTGCACCAGAGATGACAGTCAAGCAAGAGAGGCTGGACTTTGAAGACACAGAAAGCAAAGGAATCCATGAACTGGTGGACATCAGGGAGCCCAGTGTTGAGATCAAAATGGAACCTGCAGAACCAGAGCAAGGCATTTCAGGGGCTGAAATCGTATCTGGAGTTGTTCCAACCACAAATATGGAGCCACCAGAACTCAGGAGTCAGGACTTAGACGAGGAACCCAGAAGTATAGCAACGGGAGAAATTACTGAAGCAGATGTTTCCAGTAGGAAAGGTGATGAGATTCCACTTACAGCAGTGAAGACAGAGGTATTTAAGACCAGGGGCTTGGCAGGGGGTTGGGAGAGGGTAGAGGGTTATACTTTATGTAAGAAGTGACAGTTTGGGCCTTTGGTTTTCCTGTGGTATTCCTGAGTTTTGACATGTTGGTGTCCAAAGCCCATAGGTATGATCAGTGCTGTATATATTTACTTAACCCTGTTCCTTTTAAGGTGACCATTAGAATCATATTTCATGGATAAGACTTAGAATTTCTTGTATAGTTTTATTATCATTGAAGAATAAAGTAGAAGCTATAGCGATTTACCAGGACTTAAGGTACTTGTTCTTTTTTGGTCTTCAGGCATCCCCTGAAAGCATGTTGTCTCCATCACATGTTGTCTCAAATCCCATTGAAGATCCGTTAGAGGCAGAGACTCAGCACAAGTTTGAAATGTCAGGTAAATAAATAATAAAGCCAGGAAATATGTACTCTGTAACTAACTTTAAATCATTTGCTTTGGCTTCTGAGGGATTGTGGGTTGTGGGCAAGTAGAGGAGATAGAGTAGGTCAGCATGGAAAGGAGAGCTGCAGGGGATTATTGTCCATAGGAAGGGGAGGGCTAAGGTGGAAAAATCTTCAGGTAGTCTTTCTCTCCTCTGCAGACTCATTGAAAGAAGAATCAGGGACTATTTTTGGAAGCCAGATAAAGGTATTTCAGACTTTTCTTTATTCCTCTTGCTGTGTGACTAGATTTCCCTATAGCACTACCTTTTTAATGAATTTCAGTAAATTCACGTCTTTATTCTCTGAGATGAGACTGGTTAAGGAGTTGCATGGGGAAAAGCTGCAGTGGACAGTTAGGCATAGTAGGAATACTGTGGCAACATGTGCTTCCTATCTGAAAGAGTTTATGGCTATCACACAGACCCTTCTTTGCATATAATGCACAGAGAAGCTTTGATACATTCAGAAGATTTGAAGTGAGTAGTGATAACAGAGCCAGGGAGAGCATATAGGAAATCAGATTATTAATTATTACTATGTAGAGAAAGTCATCCAAAGTTTTCTTTTTAGAATTACTAAAGCAGTAGTAACAAACAGACTTAAAGTAATGCGATGTGAGCTTGCTCCATCAGATAAGACACAAAATAAAAACTATTTTTGATAATTTGTACCCAGGGTCAGAGTTCCTCTCAAGAGCAAGGGGAAAGAAGGAACGCCTCTTAGCTTAGTCTTAAGTAAGTAGCTTTTTTTTTTCCTTCCTTTTAAAAAGATCCTGGGTCTTATTCTTTGTCCAGGTTCTAAATTACTTGATCAATCAGTATCTGTAAGTAGATGGTAGTATAAGTGATAGAGGGCTCAGTCAGGAAATAGTGTGAGGCCATTTTCTAGAACTGATCTAACCCAAAAGACAGATCATGTTTAATGTGCTTTGCTAGATAGTTTTGTTCTCCTTTCAATTTGTTGACTGGAACACACTATGTCTAAGGATGCCCCAGGTGAGGATGAGGAGGAAGATGGAGTCAGTGAAGCGGCGAGCCTAGAGGAGCCTAAGGAAGAAGATCAAGGAGAAGGCTATTTGTCAGAAATGGATAACGAACCCCCTGTGAGTGAGAGTGACGATGGCTTTAGCATTCACAATGCTACACTGCAGTCCCACACACTGGCAGACTCCATCCCCAGCAGCCCTGCTTCTTCACAGTTGTGAGTATTAGTGATTTTTTCTTTGAGGTCAAGGCAGTGAAGGTGAGAAGTAGGAGAGGATCTTTTTAGTCTTACTTTTTCATTTTCACTTTCTTGGCCTGAACAAACATTTGATAAATAGTTAGAACTTTTTTTTTGGACTTATACCAAGTGGGATTCTCCTATTTTATTTCAGCTCTGTCTGTAGTGAGGATCAGGAAGCTATTCAGGCACAGAAAATCTGGAAGAAAGCCATCATGCTTGTATGGAGAGCTGCAGCTAATCATAGGTGAGTGGGCTTTACCAGTTAATAGGAACATTTTCTCCTGCTCTTCCTCATTGTTGGTAACTAGAAAAGTCTAAATAGGCTTATATATGACTGGTAGCATTGGCTCTTAAAACCTTTAGCCCTTTAGATCAAATTCCATTACTTGTGCTTCTTGGAGGAAAAGTCAGTAATTGGCACCAACTTCTTTTTGGACAGGTATGCCAATGTCTTCCTGCAGCCTGTTACAGATGACATAGCACCTGGCTACCACAGCATTGTACAGAGGTAAGCCATGACCCATTCAGCCTGCTAACTGGGCCTGAATTGTAAGCTTTCCAGTCTTAGGGGACTTTTCTATAGACAGGAAATTTAAAGCAAATTTTATTTGATGTAAGGATGACGGAATACTAAACTAATTATTTCATTGACTAGATCATTGAGTCTAAAAAGAATTAACCCCCTTTATTACCTTTCTCAATACTTATTGGACTGACTTTTTGTTTTTATGTTAAGTACTTGTTTGGGGGTTAAGTACTTATTTTAGGGCTTTATATTTGAGTCTTGGCAGCTGGGACTGAAAGTATATATTAGGAAGTGTATGTGGTAATAATATATTCAAAGATCCTGTTGAGTCCTCTTTCCCTCTCTGCTCCCATTTTTCCCCTGCTCTGTTTTTTAGGCCTATGGATTTGTCAACTATTAAGAAAAACATTGAAAACGGACTGATCCGCAGCACAGCTGAATTTCAGCGTGATATTATGCTGATGTTCCAGAATGCTGTGATGTATAATAGCTCAGACCACGATGTCTATCATATGGCAGTAGAAATGCAGCGAGATGTTTTGGAGCAGATCCAGGTACTTTGAGTATCCTGAGTGTTTTAAATTATTCAAGAGAAGGATTTGTGTTGATATTAGGAAGGGGTGCTGGGATTTGTACTTGGAATAGCCATCAGGAACACAGTACAATTTTCTTCTCGCTGCATTTATGTTGGTTTTCTCATGTTGGTTTGCTAAACGAGTTGTGAGGAAATATTCTACCTTTCTTGGGCATACATCAATAAAATTTTTATAAAACGGTGAATGTATATTTTTAAGTGACATAAAGTTTGTACATGGTAGACAGCCCTTTTCATTGCAGGGAACCTACTTCTATCATGTAGTTGCATTACCAGGCACCCTTTGGGTATTGAACTTAGAGGGATGTTGTCTGTCTCTACAGAGAGATAGTGATTAGTACCTAGTGATTACTTAAGTTGCTTCAGTTCATCTAGTTTAATTGAAGTATAGTTAATTTACACTGTTGTGTTAGTCTCAAGTGGACAGCAGATTGATTCAGTTTTATATATATATATATATATTAGTTTGGTGCAAAAGTAATTGCAGTTTTGCATTATTGAACTTTGCCATTTGATATTGGAATACATTCTTAAATTTGTTAAATAAATGTGATTTGTTATACATCATTTTAATGCACGTTTCTTTTTGTTTTTTGCTAATGACACTACTTGCCGTGTGTTTTATATTTATTTTAGACTATGGAAATGATGTTAGACAAAAAGCAAATTCAAGCGATTTTCTTACTCGAGTTCAAAATAGGTCATAAGACGCAGAGACAATATACAACCTCAACAACACATTTGCCCCAAGAATTGCTAACAAACATACAGTGCAGTGGTGGTTCAAGAAGTTTTGCAAAGGAGATGAGAGCCTTGAAGATGAGCTTAGTGGCTGGCCATTGAAAGTTGATAATGATCAATTGAGAGCCATCATTGAAGCTGATTCTCTTACAACTATATGAGAAGTTGCCAAAGAACTCAACATCGACCATTCTATGGTTGTTCAGAATTTGAAGCAAATTAGAAAGGTGAAAAAGCTTGATAAGTGGGTGCCTCCTGAGCTGACTGCAAATCAAAAAAGTCGTTTTGAAGTGTTGTCTTCTCTTACTCTACGCAACAACAGGCCATTTCTTGATCAGATTGTGGCATGCAACGAAAAATGGATTTTATCCAACAGCAGGCGACAACCAGCTCAGTGGCTGGACTAAGAAGAAGCTCCAAAGCACCTCTCAAAGCTGAACTTGCACCAAAATCCGGTCATGGTCACTGTTTAGTGGTCTGCTACCGGTCTAATCCACTACAGCTTTCTGAATCCCTGTGAAACCATTACATCTGAGAAGTATGCTCAGCACATCGATGAGATGCACCAAAAATTGTAACTCCTGCAACCGGCATTGGTCAATAGAAAGGGCCCAGTTCTTATCCATGACAATGCCCAACTGCAAATCACACAACCACCACTTCAGAAGTTGAACGAATTGGGTTATGAAGTTTTGCCTCATCTGCCGTGTTCTCCTGACCTCTCGCCAACTGACTACCACTTCTTCAAGCATCTCAACAACTTTTTGTAGGGAAGATGCTTCCACATTCAGTAGGAGGCAGAAAATGCTCTCCAAGAGTTTGTTGAATCCCAAAGCACGAGTTTTTACACTACAGAAATAAACTTTATTTCTCATTGGCAAAAATGTGTTGATTGTAATGGTTCCTATTTTGATCAATAAAGATATGTTTGAGCCTGGTTATAATGGTTTAAAATTCATGGTCTGAAACCACAATTACGTTTGCACCAACCTAATATATATGTTCTTTTTCAAATTCTTTTCCATTATAGGTTATTGTAAGATAACTGAGTATAGTTCCGTGTTTTATACAGTTAGAGCATAGAGATTTTGATGCTGTATTCTAGCAACAACAAAAACTTAGAGCCATTTGGTATTTTCTGATTGTTTATCATACCCAAGAAGAATTAAAACCTAATGTGCTAAACTTCTAATTAGTAGATGTATTTGCATGGTGTTTGCAGAAGGGTACCATAGTCCTATTTACAAAGAGCTCAGGTGTCTTCGTTCTTCCTTGATGGATCAGGTCTCTAGGGCCAACTCTGTTTCTTCTCCCTACAGCAATTCCTGGCCACACAGTTGATTATGCAAACCTCTGAGTCTGGGATCAGTGCTAAAAGTCTTCGAGGCAGAGATTCTACCCGCAAACAGGATGCTTCAGAGAAGGTGAGGAGACCAAGGAAGAGCATGTGTGCCAGTGTTCCAGTGATAGAAGTCTGAAGCATCCAAGGAACCTTATGTTACTACTTGGTACTGCCAGGCTTCTACATTCCAGTGGTATAAAGACATCAAGATCTTAAAATGGTAGTTGTTTGCTCCCATCAGACATTGAAGAAACCTGCTGTGACTGAAAAACTCAGTCATATGGGAGAAATTGTGAGCTGAGTGAATGAATTATTATCTCCTCTGGAAGAGTGTTCACAAGTTGGGAGAAATGACTTAGCTTGTAGCATATGGGGACCATCAGTTCCTAATCCAGAGGCATAATGGCCAGATTGCTTTTGGATCTCTTTCCTCTTATTCTTGAGTTTTAAAATTTTGTCTTTGTGTGCGTGGTGCTTGTGTCTCTGTCCTAAGGTTTGGGGTGCTTGCAGCTGAGAGTTTCTGTGGAACCTGATCAGTGTTTGTTTGTCCTCTAACAGGACAGTGTCCCAATGGGCTCTCCTGCCTTCCTTCTCTCTCTCTTTGTAAGTATTGAATGGCTGCAAGGGGTGGTGTTGCCACAAAGATTTTCAGCTCTTGCTGGGGGTGGGTGGCAGAGGGAAATCCAATGTGCAGACTGTGGCAATGTCTCAAACTTCTGTTTATTCAAGTCATCAAATAAGAAACTGCCTCTTCTGCATTCCTGTCTTTCTGCATGTGTGTGTGTGTGGGTTGGGTAGGGACTGTTTCAAGACTTCACTAAACTGAAATGAGGTATTCTTGGTAAGGATCTAGGATGCACCTGCTCCTCATTTCTTGACTTCACCTTTTGACAGTTCTTTTTTTACAAATAGAAGATTGCTCAGAGCAGCAGCTGCTAACTGGCATTTAAAAAGATACTTTGCGCATGGGTTTTTTTTGTTTGTTTTCCTTTTCCTCTAATAATAAATTGCAAGAGTGATGCCCGATACATAAACATCCAGAAAAATTTAAGGTAAAGATCTCAGTAACAATGACCCCTACCTTTAGTAGTGGCTGGTGGAATTAGAGATAAGCTTAATAAAGCTAACCTAAAGACTTCTTTCTTTTCCTCTCTGATTTGAACAAACTTTTGACTGTGTTCATTATGAGGCACTAATTCATGATATAATGAAGGGATATCAGCCTAGAAAACCATCTGATTTGAAAACTCACTGGATTTTCTCCTTGAGCCTTGTTTTCCTCATCTGTGTGATGGAGATAATATAATGAGGTACCTGTCCAGCCTACCTCACAGGGATGTTGTGAGGATAAAATGAAATAATAGGTGTGAAACTGGCTTGGAAAAAAAATTAAAGTGTTATACAAATGCAAGGGTGTTATTTTTATACTTAATGTTGTCTCAGAGGCAACTTGTGTTCATGAGCTCTAAGAAGTCCTTGCATATTAGAAATGTGAAAGTGGCCTGGCCCAGCTAAAGAGTTCACTAGCTCATCTTATCTACAGGTCTCAGCCTGTACAACAGACAGAACACTGTAGTCTCCATTCTTTCTTACTGGCCTGCAACAGTGACTGTGTATCCTGAAGCAATTGACTGGTTGTTGCAAGGCTGGTTAATAGAATCTTTTATCTATTGAAGACAGCAAAGTATTGCACAAGAGGAAGGAGCTGGGCTGCAGGGAGAGAGCAGCAGATGGAAAGAAGCTTTCTGATTGTCCTGATCTCATGGAAAACAACTCAGGAGGTGCTAGGGAACTAGTGCCAGGGTCAGTCTGCAGGAAAGGCCTTTCTTATAGGGATCAACAGCTGGACAGGTATGTTAGCCAAGAATCTCACTATCCACTGCCCTTTCTGGCTCTCACACCCATCTTTTACTCTTCTTGTTCCTTTGCACATTGTTTGGGGCCTGGGTGGGATGACTCAGTCGTTCTGTGGGACCCCAGGGCAGGAGCAAGTTACTCTGTCCTGTTATTTCTTCTCACACACTACTCGAAGGTGCTTTTTAGCCCACTCTGTGGGAGGACCATTAAATGCCCCTCATTCCCTGGATTTTTCTGTTAATTCTCCCCGCTCTTTCCCCCTAAAACCATATCCCCAGCATTCTTGTTGCACCTTCTCCCTTACGTCATAGGTAACTCATTCACGCTCCCTTTCTTTATCTGCCTGTCATCTAGGATGGGGGAACCAGGGGGCGCCGCTGTGCCATTGAAGCAGATATGAAGATGAAAAAGTGAAGCCTCAGAGTATCTGCACTGAGCTGAACCTGAAACAGAAGTAAAGATAACGCTTGGGCTTGTGGCCCAGTTTCAGAAGTTGAAGTTACAGAAGAGGAGGTGCCTGGGCCACATGATATAAGCTGGGAAAGTCTCTCTCAGAGAGTTGGAGTAGCACAATTGCCTGTTTTAGGGCAAAAATCATGGGCTGTGTTAATGTCCTGATGTTTTGCTAGCAGATTGTAGCTAGTTTGTACTGTCTTGTGAAGTGTACAGACTTTAAAAACAAAAACCTGTGAAATGTGTATGTACACAATAAACTCTGAAAGATAAGAAAACTCTAGCCTTTGATGTGTTCTTAGAGTATGTGAGTGTGTGTGTGAATCTTGCAATTTGTTCTGCATGGTAACTTTAATAATTTGTGGAATGAGATTGTTAGAGCAGGAAAGTGGTCTTATAATATGAACTGTTCTACTACAGGTCAGAGAATGTAAGTAACCAAGATTGAGTTTATAATATTTAAGAGTATTGCATTATGCAGTCAGGACTGTTTTAGTCAGCTTTTCTTGAATGATTGGGAAAACTTAAGGTCTTCAGTGTTCTGTTCATGGCATTGTTTAAAGAGTAAAGCATGAATACAGATACCATTTTTATCCTCAGCATTTGTTCTATTTATGACGATCTTTGCAGGTGGTATTTCTTTTATTTAGTTTCAGCTGCACTGGGTCATTGTTGCTTTGTGTGGGTTTTCTCTAATTGCAGAGAGTGGGGGCTTCTCATTTTGGTGGCTTCGCCTTGTTCTAGGTGTGCGGGCTTCAGTATTGTGGCTTGAGGGTTCCAGAGCGCAGGCTCAGTAGTTGTGGCGAACAAACTCAATTGCTCCATGGCATGTGGGATCTTCCCGGACTCAGGGATCAAACCTGTGTCCCCTGCACTGGCAGGTGCATTTTTATCCACTGTGCCTCCAGGGAAGTCCTGTAGGTGGTATTTCTTGAATAGTATATTGTTATTTCCTTTCTATATATTTCTATGTATAGGGTTCTTGTATATTTTAGAATTCATAACATTACTATTTGAAGATTTAACTCAGTTATCAAATTTATCACCTGAGTTTATTCCAACTTTTGTTGCTAAGTAAAAATTAGATTAGTGAAATGAAGTATTTGTAAACTTTTTATTAAAAAGAGTTGGAGATTAATAGGGTATTATCTAGTATTTTGAGCATTCTTGAGGAAGATATGAACTTTATGATTGGAAATCATAGATCTTTCTTTGGCTTAAATAAAAATATAAAGCTGGTTAGAATGCTAAGGACATAGAAGATATACATCTTTGTGAGTGATAGAAAGTTCAGTCAATCCAGGAGTTAGAAAACTAATTACAGTATATTCCCAAAGCGATATGCAAACATGTATATAATCTAAGCAGTGGAGTCCTAAAAGTTGGAGAAGTTTGTGGAGGAGGAGGTCCATTAAAGGACACAGATTTTGGGTTGGTAGAAAATGTGATTCATAAGCTTAAGCAAGCTAAATTAAGGTAGAGGCATCTGAGGTGGGAACAGTAAGAAGACTAATTAAGGATTGTATTAAGGAATAGTGAATTACAGGAACTAGGATAAAGGGACAAAATTGGGCTTTGACAGACTGAGACATTTATCTTTGAGGTATCTATTGTAAAGCATTAAATAGGGAGACTGTATTTGTTCAGAGCAGGTTGGATTAAAAATAGAGAAGCTGACCAGGAGGTTATCACATTTATTCAGGAATAAAGGATGGGCAGTGAGAACAATTACCGTGGAAGAGAATTTGGAAGTGGACTTGTTTAATGAATATGAGAGAAGACTCAAAACAAGACTAAGAAAATAGTGATGGTAGGCATAAAGAATTTCAGGAGAGCAAATGGTGTGGGGGGCTTCCTTGATAGCTCAGTTGGTAGAGAATCCACCTTCAATACAGGAGACCCCGGTTCGATTCCTGGGTCGGGAAGCTCCCCTGGAGAAGGATAGGCTGCCCACTCCAGTATACTGACCTGGAGAATTCATGGACTGTATAGTCCATGGGCTCACAGTCGGACACGATTGAATGACTTTCACTTTCACATGGTTTGTGAGATGTTCAGAAAAGTGGTTTTAGTGTTTTAGAAGAGTTGAAGGAGATGGGTAGGGCACCTTAAGGGAATGGCCTTTGGGTACATGGAGAAATGAGGTAAGAATGCATATAAAAAGTAAAAGTGGAGAGATTTGGAAGTCACCTTAATAAAGATCAAAGTCGAAACCTCAAAATAGCTACATTTCTTCTTCTTTTTAAAGACACAGTAAGGAAGCAGAGGCCCAAACAAGAAAGTAGAAAGTTGTAAAGGGACAGGACAAAGTGGTAAGAAAACCAGGAGTGCAGTGTAATGAAAGCAAGGAAAGATATTTTAAAAACTTGATGTTGCAGTTCTCTTTCTGAGAAGTGAAAGCTGAATATCACTAGAAGGATGCTGCAGGTAATTGTAAAGCATGCTTTGAGGATTTAATGGTTGATAGGTTAAAAATGTCTATATGCTGAGGAAAATACCCCATGTGCATCTTATTTGTTGCCTTGCAATTGAGTTTAAGGGTGATTTAGGATAGAGGAGTTCAGCTAGCTATGCTCCAGTTTTTTCTCTTCTTTCAGAGTATGAGGAAGTCTAAGAACAAATACTTATTGGGAAATATTTCTATTGTACTGTTTGACATAGGGCTTTTTCTTTATTCCCGATAACAGATCACTTTTTCTCCTGATGTCTCCCTTCAGCTAGATATTACTCTTCCTAATGATGAGTAGAAAAACTTTTCTGACCCGTTACCTTTCTACCAAAGTTGGGAGATGGAAATGCCATAGAAATACTGATTTGAGTGTATTTAATGCATTTTTTTTTTCTGTGTATTTATTTACAGATGGGGCATGACTGGGGTTGGTTGGATTCTGAACAAGACTATCCCAATGACTCTGAGTTGAGCAATGACTGCAGGTCCCTCTTCAGCTCATGGGACTCCAGTTTTGATCTTGATGTGGGCAGCTGGAGGGAACCTGAGGAGCCAGGGGATGAGGAACTAGAGGAAAGCAGCCCAGGGAGAGAAGCTAGTGAGCTGCTTGTGAGGGACGGAGGCAGTGAGGAATCTCAGGAAGAGGCAGAGCAAGTCAGCCGCCAGAACCTCCTCTTTCTCTCTGAGGTAATGGGAAGCCATTATTTCCAAAGGTGGAAGAGGCTCAACTTCCTAAGAGAATGCTTACCCATACATATTTCTACCACTCTCTATGTTGTTTACTAAAAATAAGGTCTGCGTTGGCAGGAATTGAGTTGATTGCTGTGTCTCCAGCACTTGGTGCTGATACAAAACATGTCCCAAATATGTACTTTTTGACTGAATGTTCTAAGAGCCCAGTTATTACGAGCCTGAATCATATGAATTTCTGTATGTAGGAAGGAATTTGAATTTCTGTATGTATGAATTTCATATGAATTTCTGTATGTATGACTGTCTTAGGAGGATCCTTGCAATTCATTCTTTCATATTCCTGTGAGGTGACACTTGCCCAGACTCCCCTGTAAGTTTATAATGTTAAGACTTCTGGGCAGTGTTTTTATTTCTCTGGTTAAGGGCTGAGGACCAGAAATAAACAGAACTGGACAGAGAGTTTATGTGGCAGCTATACACATTCAGGAGAACCTAGGTCAAGATCAGTAAAAATCCAGTTTGTGGCAGAGTTTTCAGCAGTTTTTTAGATAGTCGTTACCAGTTGATTAGAGTTGACACTTGAGATGGAAAATTAGAACTTAAGCTTCTTGAGGCAAGAATCATGTCTATCTTGTTTATTGTTAAGTCCCTACCAACTAGCCCAGTGCCTATGTATATAAGATATTTGATAAATTTAAAAAGACTGAATGAATCAATTAACCCTACTATCTCAGATTTAGTCACAGTGGCCGTGTAATGATGTGGCATTATTAATATGTAGATGATCATTTCCACTGATGTTCTTATATATCTAACAATAAACTATGGTTGCAGGTAGCTTATTTAATGGAGCCGTTGTGCATTAGCAGCAAAGAATCAAGTGAAGGCTGTTGCCCTTCATCTGGTACCAGACAAGAGGCAAGGGAAATTGAAGCTACTGAAGGAGAGGGGGAGCCCTACAGAGAACCTGAAGAACTTTCAGCCAAGGAAGACCCCTTAGTCGCTGAGAAGTCATCACTGGGAGAAAATGGAAGGACAGAGGTGACTCGACCTCCCTCAGATATTTCGGCACTTCAGGAACAATCCATAGAGAGTGAAGAGGTATAAGTGAATAACTTAAACCAGCTGTCTGATCAGTCCTGTGCACAGACAGGCAGAGCAGAATGGTTAGAGCACATAGGCTGACTCCAGAGTTCAATTACTTGAGTCTTAAATCCTGGTTTTAGCATCAGCTGTGTAGGCTTAGGCATGTTAGTGAATATTTTAGAACCTCAGTTTTCTCTGCTGAAATGAAGTAACAGTGTTTTGTCTCAGGTGTGCTGTGAGGATTGGATGAATAATTCGTGTGCAGCACTTGGCACAGTACCTGGCTCATAGTAAGCCATCAGTAAAATTCAGAATGCCATTGTCATTAATATAATCTGACCAGCTAGAGTGGTTAGCTCCGGGGCAACAAGTAGTGACAGTTTTAAAAGAAAACAGCATCTGTCTAGACTTGAGTATATTGCTTTTTCATTTCTTGGGGGGCTATAGAATCAGAGTTCTCCAAGAGTTCTCCATTGCCTTAGGTCTAGTTAAACCACCATTTTCTAACTTATTCTATAACTTATTTAACTGACCTCTTCTTACCTTAAGATCAGCCTTCTTTTACCCCATGTAAGAAAAATTACCTTGAAGATAGCAAATACCTCTCTAAACTTTCCTTTGTTTCTTGGCATTCCCAGCGGGGAGTTCAGCAAGAATCCAAAGAGGAGGACCAGGGTGAAGGGTATGTATCAGAAATGGAGGACCAGCGTTCTTCAGGTGAGTGTGATGATGGCTGCAGCATCCAGGAGACTCCTCTGGTGGATATCCTTTTCAGTCGTGCTGCCTCCTCAAAGCTGTAAGTATAGATTTGTATTCAAGATTGTTAGGATTCATACTTTTACTTGTGTTTATGCCTATTTGAATTTGTTGCCATGAGCATTCATTACTTCTGTAAATTGAAAAATAGAATTAGAGTTGGAAAACACTAGAAATAGAATTAAATACAATTCTACTATATAAATAGTAGCCTCTATGCTTTCACCTTATAAAACAGGACTGTTTCATCAACATTAAGAATCTCTTTCATAAGTAACGCTTGTCTCTATGTTTATTCAGGAAATATTGATGAGTCAACTTGTTACTCAGGTCTAATATATAAACTGTACTTTTAAAAATACTAAAACATCTCCTATTAACTTGAAGTTAAAAATTATTTCTAAGATATTATGTCCCTTGTTGCTTTTTTCACAGGTCTTGGGAAATTGTTCATATTTTTTTTTTTTTTTAGCGTAAATAACTCTAAGGCCACAGGGCACGTTTTAGAATGTTAATTTATTTTCAGTAAAGTGAATGTGAATTTCTTTTTAAATCAGAAAAGCAAGGTATTTCTAGTTTTTGTAACAAATAGTTCCTCTTTTGGACCTAGTCTGGTGTTTATGTATTGAGAGAAGACAGCACGAACTGTTTTTTCTTCTTCACTACATCCTAGATCCATCCACATTATCTGTGGTAAGGCAAACCAATAATTATTGTAGCCTAAGGTCTACCACTGAACCATGCATATATGTTTTTGTAAATAGTAGATTTTAAATTTTTGTTACACAAATAGAATACAGCTAAAAACCTAGCTTGTTGAAGAATTACTTCCTTTGCTTTTCTTTAATTCCCTTTGTAAGTATGAGCGGATGGCATATGATGACTAAACCCCAAACAGGAAATCGCTAATCTGGGACATTTTTTCTCATGACATTTCAGCATCTTGAAATGCAAACTCCACACTCTTATCTTAGAATTTAGGTTAAACATGAAATCTTTGTTAGAAAGCAGTAGATATTAGTAATTAAGTCTGCTTGACTAGATAACTTAAGGGGAAACAGGTGTTTGAGTTCGGTGTTATCATTACGGAAGCTTAAAACTACTTTGAAAGATAGACATTCCTTGGTCCCTCTCTTCTGGCTTCATCTTTAGTCTGTACTGACTCTTGGGGTAAAGCAGAAGTTTTGGAGTACCACTGTTAAGTCTGCAGGTCCTTTTTACTCCCACAGTTTTACTTGTAGTTGCTTGGTGTGCATTCCCAAATAGATGGAAATAAAGATAAGCAAGGGGTTGTTTCTTAAAATATTGCAAAGGTGATTGATTATGAAGTTACCAAACATGGCAGTACATTTTACATAATGGTAACTTAATATCTCTTTTGTGGATATATGAACAAAATTGTATCAGAACTAGGGACTTGTTGTTTATTCTGGCTGACTGACCAGAAACAAAGGAAGAGGTTTGCTTTGGGCTTTAAGTGTCATGTTCTTACAAGGATAAATTGATTTTTATGGTATATAATTTAGATACAAGTGAGCTATTACATCATGAAAATGAGTTGTTATATGGAGTTGTTCAAACTGGAGAAAGATGAAATATGAGTTGTGTTCAAATGGATGCACACAATATGGTACATAAAGCAAAACGAGGGTGTGAAACCTTAGGTATAAAGAGAGTCTGTTTAGAGAGAATAAGGCAGTGTATAAAGTATGAAGTGTAACATGATATTTAACTTTGGAGTAAATAGAAAACTTGCCAATTGGGAAAATTATAAAATGAAATAAAAAGTTGAGCAGTTGTACCTCTAAAGAAAAAACTAAATAAATTAGGCAGTTTAGCCCAGAGAAGGAAGGACCATGAGGAGAAATGAATTTGTCTTGGTGTTTTAAAGGTTACTATACAGAAGAGAATGAAAAAGAAAAATATTTAAATCGTATAGCATTCAGGTGAAGTGTGAGAGAATTCCTTGGGATATGAAACCAAGTTTCCCCCCCGCCCTGGAAATATGGGAGAAGTACTTATTAATGTGGCATATTTCTGTATAAAAAGAGGACCAGATTCATTTATCAGATACTCATTTGAGCACTTAATATGTGCCAGGAACTTGGGAGACATCAGTAAACAAAGACTACCCTCATAGACTGGTTGTTTAGAGTCATAGGTGCTGAATTGCAAGATTGCAAAAGGCAGAGGCAGTTGCTTGTAAGAATGTAACAACTTCATTTGATAATAGTGATCAGTAGAGAATACTTATAGTCTGGGGTCCTTTATGGAAGCCTTAAATATGTTTTCATTCCTGTGATGTTATTTCCTTCAGATGTTAGCTAGGGGCACTGTGTGTTGGGGAAAACTCATTGCTCATCCAGGAGAACAGAATACCATATGTGAAATTACTGTTTCTTTGCTGTCCTATTTTATGCCATAGGTCTGATCGATGCCATGGTGATCCTGTTCAGGATCACTTGCTATTTAAGAAGACTCTCCTGCCAGTCTGGAAGATGATAGCCAGTCACAGGTAGGACTCCAAGCCACTCTGGATATTCACAGCCACTCTTCTCATTTAGGGTGACTTCCTGGAGTTTCTTCATTCTCTCTGGATTTGTCCTTTATCAGGTTCAGCAGTCCGTTTCTGAAGCCTGTGTCAGAAAGGCAGGCCCCAGGATACAAGGATGTGGTGAAAAGGTCAGTGGAAAAGGGGTCAAGAAAGGTTGGTTGCTTTTATATCTGTCTTTTCATACTTTATTTTGCATCTGTTAGATTATTTCCTTATTTCATTTACATTACTTAAGCTCAAGATATATTTTATAGCTGAATAAGTTATCATAAAGTTATGATAAGCTCAGTCCTTATTTGAGAATGTAAGGAACAACAAGATAAAGAGGCTTTTTTTCATTATTGACTTTTCAGTAATATGATCCATTTGTTACATTAGCCTTTGGTAGTTTTTGACACTTATTTTGGAGGAAAACTTTGAAAGGAAAGCTGTATTCCTTCAGGCAGTTATAAGTATGCAAGGCAAAGATGGTAATTCAAATGGATTTTACAAACACTGGTTGATTGCAGTATTTTGGATTTTTATATCATAGTTCATCTAAAATGTTATCATAAACTAGTGTGTTAATGTATAAAAGATCATGAAAGAACCTTTGGAGACAGACTCCTTAATTCTGTAGATGGGAAAACTAAGACTCAGAGGTGATCATGACTTGTCTGTGATCAAAAGTGAAACAGCAGAGCTAAAACTAAACTGGAGTCTTACCTACCTCCTAGTTCAGTCCTCTTTCTACTCTGCTGTGCCTTCTCTTATACACCCACTCTCTATTATGTCCCACTATATAATATTTATCTTAATATTCATTTTATCTTCATGAAAAGAAAAAACTCTGAGATTTTGATTATATAGTAAAAACTGTTGATTAAATACCTAGTGTATGACTACACATTGTAAACCGTCAATAACTCCCATGTGACAAATTGGAGCTCTTTACAACTTTGATACCACCAACTGTAAAATGTAATGGCTGGTCCTATGGGCTCTGGAGTCAGGCTGCTTCTGAATTAGAATCTAAGCTGTGTGACTTTGGGAAAGTACCTAATTTCTTTGATCTCAATTTTCTCATTGCCACTTGTGATCATGGTACTTACCATATAGGTTTACTGAGAGGATCAAGTGAGTTAATATAGAAAATACCTAGCATAGCACTTGACTTATATAAGCAGTCATTATGTTAGCTGCTTTTGCTATTTTATTATCTAATGGGGATTGTTATCTTTACTACTGTTTTCATTAAGAGCTGGTTAGTTTTTCAAGAAAGCATGTTAGGTCACCGCATGTTCCTTGATTTCCTCTGGTTTCTCTTGGCCACCTGTAGACCCATGGACTTAACTAGCCTGAAAAGGAATCTGTCCAAGGGACGGATTCGCACCATGGCTCAGTTCCAGCGGGACCTGATGCTGATGTTCCAAAATGCTGTGATGTACAATGACTCTGATCATCATGTGTACCATATGGCTGTGGAGATGCAGCGAGAAGTCTTGGAGCAGATTCAGGTACTGTAGGTAGGCAGTTGCAAGAAAAAGGAGTGTAGTTTCTGGAATCTGATTTTAGAAAGTCTTGTGAGAATAAGGGTGATGTTGAAGTGACCTTGTGCTCCCAGAGTTTATGTTTAGAGGTGATTCAAGGACCTGAAGGGTTGACATTGTAACTGCTCCTCTGTGGAACCAGCTTTAATAGATGGTGAAGTAAAATACTCTAGGAAGGCAGGCAGCAGTACCTGGAGATAGATAAGTAAGTAATGGGTGCATCTACTTCCAGAGCCTCAAGTCAGAGGGCTAAACATGAATACCTGAGGCTGGAGTCACTGTCCATTTTTTGATGCTATGTTGGTATTAATATATGTCCACTTTGTCCCATCTATAGGAGATAAGATATGGTAGCCAGAAGAAGAAATTTGAGGGTTTCTTTTTTGGGCAGTGTCTTATTGACACTTTAAAAAAAAAAAAAAAAAAAAACATGGTTGAATCTCTGCAGAGAAAGAAATAAAATTGCATTCAAACCTCCATAAAGATTCATAGCTGCTATCTGCCTTGACCCTGTAGGTGCTGAGTATTTGGTTAGACAAAAGAAGAGACTTAAATAGTCTGGAATGAAAACTAACCAACCCTGTGGATGATGGAAAACCTGTTTTGCTAACTTGGAGCTGCTTCCCTGAACTTTTCTGGATTTTGGACCTTTCACTGAGACTCTGACTTACTGAAGATCCCAATACTTGTTTACCATTTCTCTGTTGTCTTTTCTAATAAGAATTACACCTTAACTTACAACCAAAGAGTTTAAGGTGCTTGTGGACATGATATAAAGAAAACACAGAAAACAGATTTGGGGTTATGCCATATATGTTGCCCACATCTTTGTTCCGTAAGGTTAATTTAGAGGTAAATAGATTAAACTTCTTTTACTGCTCTTTAAATAAATGTTATTTCACAAGTCGAAAATTACCTTTTAATAATTATAGAAGCTGGCAGTAGAGGGGATAACATTGTCTGGTGAAATATGGAAGGTATCTGACACAGATTTTCTTACATACACTGGAAGGTGCTGGGGGTAGGATGAGGGAGAGCACATATGATTTATCTCATCATTTGTAAAGTGGAGATAATACAAGTGTCCTTCGAATGACTAGGAGGATGAAATAAATTATGAGGAAAACGTTAGAAAACATCTGTTGCTTTTAAGATTTACAAGGGGATAAAAGTCCCTGTGGCGGGTTCCCTTTCTTGGCTAAAAGGAGCTAGCCAAAGACTGTGAAGTGCTCTACTGGAATTGGCCCTCTGCAGCCACCGTCTCTAAGCTGGGTTTCTGGTCTCCTAGCAACAGTCTGTGATACTAAAGAAGCCCAGGCTAAGGTGAGCGCCCAGATGAGGGCTGGACTCTGAAGGAATCTGGGAGTGCAGCCCACAGAGATTCAGGGGACCCAGGAATTCTGCTTTCCAGCTGGGCCTTACCCTAAGCATCCTGGTGGCAGGAGGGGATGGGGAGAGGGTGTGTGTGTGTGCACTGTGGAGGATGGTGCTGAGTGGCGTGGAGAGCTGCAGACCTAGTCTCCTCCTGGGCACCTGGGGTCCTCGGCTTTGCCTTGCTCCTTGGGCTCTCCTAACTTAATGAAAGCACCTAGGAAAACCCATGGCAGGAGATAAGGTAAAAATCGTATTACTGAGACACTGCTTGTGGAAAAAACTATGACAGTTTCCAGCTTTATAAATTAATAAAAATCAAGCACCTGATAATGCTGTTTAGTCACAATTACATTAAGTTGGGGGTGGGGGTGCATGTCATTGCAGTTGATACACGTTAAGAATCTTAAATTGTAGCTGAAAAGCCAGAATGGAGCTATCAATGCCCCCACCTCAGATCTACGTAGAAAAGACTCTGGCTATTATCAAACCAGATATTGTTGACAAAGAGGAGGAGATACAAGATATTATTCTCAGATCTGGATTCACCATTGTTCAGGTAACTTCTGGGCAGTATGATCATGCTTTTTTCCTCTCTACTGTGTTAGATTTTTCTGCCTTAGCTTTTAGCTAAAATGGTATTAAAAACTCACTTTATCTTAAGTAAAAGATATGTTTGAAAGCTCTTCTTACTCATAGAGTTATATCCCTAAAGTTGTTTTTTAGAATACCTTTGATTTTACCTTTTAAAAATGTTTATGTATATGTGTTAGCCCAGTTTGATCCTTAGTATTTAGCATGAAATTTAGGTTTACTCTTCTGAGTATAAAGGTTATATGTGATAATTTTCCAAAAAGTATTTCACACTTTAAAAATATATAAAATGAGAAGTAAAACTTCTTTTTCCCATCTCTCCTCTCCCAACTCAAGTCTCACTCTGCAGAGACAACCACTTAACACTTTCTTTCCTTCCAGAATTTTTGTATGCATTTACAAATATGTTTCCCCAAATATGTCCTACTGTAAAGTAGGACAGTCGCCCTCCCTGGACCCTCTTTACCCTCCCTCAGCTAGCATGCCAGATCATTACATCTGAATCTAACTTCTGTGTAAATACTCTTCTGTCCTAATAAACCACAGTCTATTTACTTGATCTTCTCTTGATGAATTTTTAGACTGTTAAGTTGTTGTTTTTTTTTAATTTAATGTTTTAAGCCTTTTCCTTGTTCTGCAGTTAGTAGTTTGAAAATGAATATATAAAGACTATCAAATAGAATGGAGTATTTTTAATCTTCCTTTTTTTGTACCATTCTTATTTGAAATTTCACTTTTTTATTATTCAGTGTCATATTGCTTGTTGAGTCTTTTAAAAAATAAAAAAGATAACTTCAGTCTTCAGAAAGATGGGTTTTTGAATGAACTTAGAAGGATACATGGAGGCTGAGGATGAGATGTTACAAGAAAGTTTAAGGGAGTAGTAATGCAGGAAAGTATAAAGAAATATTTAATATAATTAAAAGATTCAGGTAAAGATGAGCTTTTAAATAAATGTTGTTAGGAAACTGGTAGACACTTTAAAAAAAAAACAAACCTGGATTCAAATATTACACTATATATACCAGGATAAATTCCAAATGGATTTGACATTTAAATATTAAAAAATTAAACCGTATAAACTCTAGAAGAAAAATGACTGAATTTCTTTTTATTTTTGGAAGGGGACAACCTGTTTACTGGGTACTGTAAAATAAAAGATTGATAAAAATATAAACATAAAAAACTTGAGCGTGGCCAAATAAGCATAATAAGCAAAGTCAAAACACAGGTGACAAACTTGGAAAAAATATTTGTAACTCATAAAGACTAATCTCCCAAATGTATAAAAAGCTCCTAAAACAGGATAAAAATTCAGTTGAAAATGGGCGGTACATGTGGATGGTCACAGAAAAAGAAATAAAAGTGCTTCTAAAACATGGTAAAAGATGCCCAATTTCTAAGCAGGAAAAAAGCAAATTAAAACAACACTGAACTACCATCTGGCAAGACTACAAAAGTAAATGACATAAGGGAGGGAATCTGGCAATTATCTATCAGTATTTACAGATGCATCTTCCCTTTGACCCAGCAGTACTACTTCTGGGAATCTCTCCTGTAACTTGTGTATTAATATGCAGTGACATATATCTAGGTAATTTTTTGTAGCATTGTTTATTTACAAGCAAAAAATTGAAAACAACGCCACATTAGGAAATTGGTTAAATTCACCCTGACGAATCCGCCAAAAAGAATACTATGAAACTAATTATAAAAAGAGCAATGAAGAACCTCTCAGTGTCCTGTTAGGGAAAAAAGCAAGATGCAGAACTATGTGTAGCTTTTTTTCTATGATAGAAAGAGAAAAAGTAATATATATTCATGGTTGCCAGTATTTACAAAATGAATTTAGAAGATAAATAAGCATTAAAAAATGGTTGCATATAGAGGGTAAGGAAGAACAGGCTGAATTAGGACAGGAATGGGAATGAAATTTTCAGAATGAACCTTTTTATATTGCTTTGAATTTTTTAATCCCCAAAGTATGTTCCTCATTAATTTTAGAAGAAAGACAAAACTTATAAATAAGATAAAGTTTCCAATTTGATTTTTTAAAGTTTGAAAAGAATTAGTGAAAAGGTAATTAAACAGCAAGTGATAGTTAGAAATTACAACTTCTTATTAAAAAAAACAAAACTTGGTGTAAATGTTAATATTAACACTTTCTCTAGTCAGCAATAAATTTTAAACCAAAGAACATCTTGGTATGTAGTATGCTTCTTTTTGGTTTAATTGTGATAAAATATATACAACATAAAATTTACCTTAACTGTTTCAGTTCAAGGGCATTAGAGTACCTTCACATTGTTGTGCAGCCGTCACCACTGACCATCTCTAGAACTTTTTCATCATCTCAAACTGACACTCTGTACCCATTAAACATTAGCTCTCTGCTTAGCCCTCTCCCCAGTCCTTGGTAACACTATTCTACTTTCTGTCTCTATGACTTTGCTGTTCCAGGTATCTGTTGTCAGTGGAATCATTTTTGTCCTATGTATTATATGCTTTAAAATAGGCTTTATTGTATTTGAGAGTTCATTGAACTTGAGACTTTCTTTTCCCATCTAGGAAAAAACCTTCTAAAAAATGATGTGTTTGTTTAGTAGGTGGCAGTCTTTCCTGTGTTACAACAAACTATTGGTTCTTTTTTTTTTTTTAATATTTATTTATTTGGCTCTGCTGGGTCTTAGTTGTAGCACTCAGGATCTTTAGTTGCTGCATGCAGGACCTTTTTTTTTTGTTTTTTGGGTTTTTTTTGGTGGGGGCCACAGCAAACTCTTTTGTGGCATGTGGGATCTAGTTCCTTGACCAGGGATTGAACCAGGGCACCCTGAATTGGGAGCACAGAGTCTTACCTACTGGACCAACCTCCTTTTCTGATATTAAGTTCACTTCTCTTTGTGAAAATACTTTGTTTTGTTTTTTGTTTATTTACTTAGCTTTTGGCCATGGCTTGCAGGATCTTAGTTCCCTGACCAGGGATTGAATCCATGCCCTCTACAATGAAAGCACAGCATCCTAACCACTGGACTGCCGGAGAATTATCTTGTTGTGAAAATACTAATCTAAATTACAAAAAAGTTCATCTGATCTAATTTTGAAGCAATTAATGGAATCATTGCTTCAGTATCAACTTTATTTTAGAATGAGCCCTCAGTTTTTAAAATTATGCTGCATTAGCTGGCATACCTGCAAAAGATAGTTTCCCTTGCTTGTTAAGGGATATGTGGGAAGTTAAGTGCTTACAGTGCAACAGATGAGATTTTTAACCCAGCAACAACAAAATTACTCAAACCAATAGGCATAGGAATCACAAATACAGGCGTGTCTTAATTTTAAAATAATAGAATCAACGATTATACTAAATCAAGTGCTGTTATCACTTCTCAGATTTCTTCTATTTCTTGACTATATAAATTTTAATATGAAAACATGTCAGCACCTTTTTTTTTTATTTTAATAGTACTAGAGCTTCCCAGGTGGTGCCAGTGATAAAGAACCTGACTGCAGGAGACGTAAGAGACTTGGGTTCGATCCCTGGTTCAGTACGATCCCTGGAGAAGGAAGTTGCAACCCACTCTAGTATTCTTGCCTGGAGAATCCCATGGACAGTGGAGCCTGGAGGACTACAGCCCATAGGGTTACAAAGAGTTGACATGACTAAAGTGACTTAGCAGGCTTCCATAACTGATCCTTGACTGTGAGAATGCTAGTTTTTGTCGAGTAGAGCCTGTTCATAGCAGTGCTGAACTACCTGGTAAGCATCTTTCCAGGCTTCTTGAACTGGGGCAGTTTAGATCCCTCTCTACAAACCAAGCAATTTTATCAAGTTTCTGAAACCTGAAGACACAGGATAGTTTTGTGGGGTTTTTTTTTTTTTGAAATACAAATTCTTTTATTCCAGGTGTTTAAAGTGAATCTTTAGATAGCTTTAAATGTGAATTTAAATGTGAATCTTAGATAGCTGAATGATGGTAGATTTGTCATTTCTGCCTGTGATTAGATTTGGTTTCTCTAAACAGCAATTTAGAACAGCAATTGAGTAAGTAGGAAGTGACTTGTGAATGGAGTTAAAATAGAAAAATTGGAAGAATGACTGACTTGGCTTCTATGATTTTTTAAAATTTAATAATTCATGTAGCTTCTCATTTGTGAAAAAAATTAATATTTATTTGTCTCAAACATTTCATTTTCTTTCAAATTCACAAGCTTAATGCTAACTACTTATCTTAAGCTCTTACTGAATCAACGTATTTATGGCAGAACCAGAATAAAGAAACAAGTGAAAAACTTGTTTACTGCATCATGTTGCATACTACTTCAAAGTACCATAATGAGACCAGTTCTCTTAAATAATGTAGGAAAATTTCACAAATAGATAGGGAAAGATGAATTTGGAATATTCTAAAGTATTTTTTACTTTATACGAAGTATGTATTAACAAGATATTGAAGATTGGCATGTTTTTACTTTAAGGAGATAAGATTATTTTGTCATTAATGTTGTTGTTGATTTTTAGTCACTAAGTCGTGTCTGACTCTTTTTTGTGACCCCCAAGGCCTGTAGTCCACCAGGGTCCTCCATCCATGCGATTTCCCATACAAGAATACAGGAGTGGATTGCCATTTCCTTCTCCAGGGGATCTTCCTGACCCAGGGATCGAACCTGTTTCTTCTGCATTGGCAAGTGGATTCTTTACTGCTGAGCCACCATTAATATACCATAGATTGAAGGAGGCTGCCAAGCAAAAGCACTTTTCTTAAGTAATAATTCTTATTTACAGCCTACATTTTAAAAAAATTTATTTAATTGGAGGCTAATTACTTTACAATATTGTAGTGGTTTTTGCCATACATTGACATAAATCAGCCATGGGTGTACATGTGTTCCCCATCCTGAACCCTCCTCCCACCTCCCTTCCCATCCCATCCCTTAGGGTCATCCCAGTGCACCAGCCCTGAGTGCCGTGTCTCATGCATCAAACCTGGACTGGCGATCTCTTTCACATATGGTAATATACATGTTTCAATGCTATTCTCTCAGATCATCCCACCCTTGCCTTCTCCCACATAGTCCAAAAGTGTGTTCTTTACATCTGTGTCTCTTTTGCTGTCTCATATATAGGGACATCGTTACCATCTTTCTAAATTCCATATATATGCGTTAATATACCGTATTGGTGGTTTTCTTTCTGACTTACTTCACTGTGTATAATAGGCTCCAGTTTCATCCACCTCGTTAGAACTGATTCAAATGCATTCTTTTTAATAGCTGAATAATATTCCATTGTGTATATGTACCACAGCTTTCTTATCCATTTGTCTGCTGAAGGACGTCTAGGTTGCTTGCATGTCCTGGCTATTGTAAACCGTGCTGCGATGAACATTGGGGTACACGTGTGTCTTTCAATTCTGGTTTCCTTGGTGTGTATGCCCAGCAGTGGGATTGCTGGATTGTATCCAGTACTCTTGCCTGGAAAATCCCATGGATGGAGGAGCCTGGTGGGCTGCAGTCCATGGGGTCGCGAAGAGTCAGACACGACTGAGCGACCTCACTTTCACTTGGAGAAGGAAATGGCAACCCACTCCAGTGTTCTTGCCTGGAGAATCCCAGGGACGGCAGACCCTGGTAGGCTGCCGTCTGTGGGGTCGTACAGAATCGGACACGACTGAAGCGACTTGGCAGCAGCAGCAGCATGGTAGTTCTATTTCAGTTTTTTAAGGAATCTCCATACTGTTCTCCATAGTGGCTGTACTAGTTTGCATTCCCACCAACAGTGTAAGAGGGTTCCCTTTTCTCTGCACCCTCTCCAGCATTTATTGTCTGTAGACTTTTTGATAGCAGCTATTCTGACTATACAGCCTACATTTAACGTTTTTATCTTGCCTACTGTTCATAATACAAAAATAAATCTCAAATTTGTGGTCAGATTGGTACTATTTCAAGTTATTAGTGACTTGTGAAAGTCGCTCAGGTGTGTCCAACTCTTTGCTATCACATGGACTATACATCCAGTCCATGGAATTCTCTAGGCCAGAATACTGGAGTGGGTAGCCTTTCCCTTCTCCAGGGGATCTTCCCAACCCAGGGATTGAACCCAGGTTTCCTGCATTGCAGATGGATTCTTTACCAGCTGAGCCATAAGGGAAGCCCATTAAGGACTTAATGAGGTATCATTGAACTGTCAATAATGCTTTTGTTGACTTTGTTTCTCTTTTAGAGAAGAAAACTGCATCTCAGCCCTGAGCACTGTAGTAACTTTTATGTGGAACAATACGGGAAAATGTTTTTCCCCAATTTAACAGCTTACATGAGTTCTGGACCACTTGTTGCCATGATATTAGCTAGATATAACGCCATCTCTTACTGGAAAGAACTCTTGGGACCAAGTAATAGCTTAGTAGCTAAGGAGACACACCCAGACAGGTAACTTTCCTAGGGGAGAAATGGAATCCAACTATGAAAATGAAAAAAATCTGATTTCATTATAATAGGAATTTCCTTTAATTTGAAAGTTTTCCTGAATAACCTGATTTTTTTTTTTTTTTTTTGGTGGTGGTGATGCAGGGTTGGGTGGGGAAGGTCCATTCTGTGTTTTAACTACTTAAATGTGTACTTTAATATCAAATACCACAAAAGGTCTCAGAGAACGTTTGATTTATGGTTGACTAGCTTATTTTTCTCTCATTCTTGAATTAAACTGCCACTGGTTTAGGAATTTTCATGGGAAAATTGGGATGGTATTTTGTAGAATGGTGGTAGTAGAGATTAGAAACTCAGATTTTCAGCATTATCTTTAATGTTTAGAAACCAGAGGACATTGAGTTCTTGACACTTTTGAAAATACCATTGTTTTTTCAATTGTCACAAGATAGCATCTCTTTTTCACCCAGATAACTATTTTTCCAGTATATCTCTCCTGCAGATTTAATTATATTTGGCCCTCATGTAGATAGATTTATGCTTAAAATCAAAATAGATTAAAACCTCCATATGTGAGAAGTGGAGATGCTTCTGTAAAATTTCTAAGTAGAATACATATGTAAAAAGTAAGGAAAGAATGTCAGATTGGGTGGTCATCATTTCTAACTTGCTTTCAGTCTGAGGGCGATTTATGGCACAGATGAGCTAAGAAATGCACTTCATGGAAGTAATGATTTTGCTGCAGCAGAAAGAGAAATTCGATTCATGTTTCCTGCAGGTGAGTTACAAATGAGTAATTAGTTAATTGCATTTACTTGTTTGCTTTGTCTCTTAATTTTGGAGATGTAGCTGGGAAGGAAGATAACAGGGTTTATCTCCAGTATATTCTGTCATATTTTCAAGTTGTAGTTACTTAACAATTTGAAGTCAAGAATAGAAAACTTAATTTTTTTCTCAGAATGAAATTGTGACCTGTAGGGAATCTTTTGAGAAGAGTTTACCTTTCTTTCCTGGACTGGGCATATCAAGGGTTTTTCTTCTGTGTTATTTACTCCTTTTAATTATCCCTAAATGCATTAGTTGAATTTGTTACAAATGAAAAGAGACTCTTCTTTGGCACTTTTGATGGATTTGCCATATTCTCTAATAACAGTTTAATGTTTAACAAATACTCATGCTTTTATGAAATTCGTAGTTCTCCATCCCCCTTTTTTGTTTCTATCCTGTGAAGTGGGCAGTTTTGAAAATTTCTTTGGCCTTTTTTTTCCTCTCAGTAATTTAGACCTTATTCCTCAGTATTTTTCTGCTAAAGATTTATTCAAAGAAAACTGAAAATTTTCTTGGAGATTTAGAAGTTTGGATTTTTGAACAAATAAAAACCTTTTAATTAAAGATATCTATACACAAAAGGATTTGCTTACTACATGCTTAATTCTTACTGTGACAGAAATTTCTGTCGTATCTATCCCCTTAAGGTATCTTTTTCTTTGGAGCTGTTTTTATTTTGGAATATTTACACAAAAGGAGATAGCATAGCAGCCATGAAATTAAAAGATGCTTGCTCTTTGGAAGAAAAGCTATGACCAACCTAGACAGCATATTAAAAAGCAGGGACATTACTTTACCAACAAAGGTCCATCTAGTCAAAGCTGTGGATTTTCCAGTAGTCGTGTGTGAATGTGAGAGTTGGACCATAAAGAAGGTTGAGTGCTGATGAATTGATGCTTTTGAACTGTGGTGTTGGAGAAGACTCTTGAGAGTTCCTTGGACTGCAAGAAGATCAAACCAGTCCATCCTGAAGGAAATCAGTCCTGAATATTCATTGAAAGGACTGAAGCTGAAGCTGAAGCTCCAATACTTCGGCCATCTGTTGGGAAGAGCTGACTCATTAGAAAAGACCCTGATACTGGGAAAACAGGAGGAGAAGGGGATGACAGAGGACGAGATGGTTGGATGGCATCACTAACTCAATGGACATGAGTTTGAGCAAACTTGGGGAGATGGTGAAGGACAGGGAAGCCTGGCGTGCTGCAGTCCATGGGGTCGCAATGAGTCAGACATGACTGAGTGAACAACAACAACGAAGATCACATAGTATAATAAACCACTAATGAACCCATCATTCAGTTTCAATGATTTTGATCTGTCTGCTTTTTTTAAAAAAAATTGAAGTATAGTTGATTTAGACCAGTCTTGTTTCATCTGTCACTCCTGCTTGTATTTCTCCTGCTTCTGTATTATTTTGGGGCACATCTTTAACATGAGATGTCTTTTTGATATGGTAGATGTTTAGATTTTGTCCTACTAGTGAATTAGACTTTTTCTCCTTAGCTTTTAACTAAAATAGAGTTAAAAACTCATTTATCTTAAGTGGAACAAATTTTTTAGAAGCCCGTCTTACTCATAGGGTTATATCCTTAGACTGTTAGTTTGTATTGCCTTTGATATTACTAATTAATTAATCCTCTGCATACAGTTAGACATTTGAGAAGCAACAGTTGTAGGACAGATATAAATGATTACCTACTATACTGCAGATCTCTTGCTATGAGAATGTGAAGTCTTTGAGAGAAAGTTTTTGGAGTTTGTGATATGAGCTTCTTGCTTAGCAATGAGGAGCTATGTACAGAACCCTATACAATAAGTCACTAAAGCAAATTACAAAGATATTCTTAAGACATATTCCTAAATTCTTGAAAAAGCTAATGCTCTTCCTTTTTAATAGGGATTGCTGATTCAAAGCTTTACTACATTCCATTCATTCAGCAAGTTTATTGAGTTATTGAGTTGTGCCAGAAATAAAAAAATGAATAAGATATCCCTGTTCTCTCAGGATGATTTTGTTTTAAAAGGCCAGAAAAATAAATGTACAATGCAGTGTATAACTTCTGCCATGAAAAAGCCTTTAAAAGTACAGTGAAAATTTGTTTATGTGAGAAACATGAAAACACATTTTAGTTTCTCATTAATTGATCCAACTCTGTTGTCAAAAATCAGTTGGCCATATATGTAAGTATCTACTTTTAGAGTCTCAGTTCTGCTTCACTGATCTTTATTGTTTGTTCTTATGTCAGTACCATACAGTCTTAATATTGTGGTTTCATAATAGCAGTTTTTTCTTTTTTATATATCTGTATTTGTTCCAACTCAAGTGTGTGGCTAGAACACTACGTTTCCACTCACAAAACTTGTTCTGAGGTATTTTTCAAATGGCTTTGCAAGATGCCTAGGTAGGCTTATAATTTTGCTATTCTAAATATTATTTTCCTTTATAAAACAATTCCTATATATGGATAGTGACTCCCATCAAGTTGGTTCAGTTTAACATACTAATTTCTAGGGTCCTGGTACTATGACTGTAGGGGTTGGAAGGTTTAAAAAGTAGATCCCAGAAAATGAAAGTTGCTTTAATGAGTACTTTTCTTTTAAACATCAAGGTATATACTTCAGAACACTTTAGTGATGAGATTTTGTCCACTAAAGAATCTGCTTGATAGCTAAACACTTCAGACTGAGAAGTTTACATAGGTTACATACACCTTATAACAAACACTACTGTCTGTTAGAATAAGCCAACCTGAAACTAGGAAAAAAAGCTAGCTCCACATCAGTGCCTAAAGTATCACACTTAATAGAAATCTTAACTTTCCCCTAAAGCAGTTGTCATGCCGTACATATTTTTAAATGCTAATAAAAAATAAATACTTGAAAACATGTTATCAGAAGAAATGGAGACAGAGTGTTGAACACGTAACCACGTAATCCTCAGGCAGAGCTTAGTCTACTTCTTCCATATGAGAATGGTCATCATCTCCTTCCAAGGGCAACATCTCCTCAATTATGGCAGCATTGCTGTTGTCAGTAGTGGGGTCATTCTCATGGATACCAAGGCCAAATTTGATCATCCTCTAGACCCTGTTAGCTTGGGTCTGGGGATCCTCCAGACCAAAGTCAAGCTAGGAGAGCCACTTCATACAGTAGGATGACCTGGTGGTTCAAAGACTTATCATTATTATCAGCCTTTTGCTTCAGGGTCTTAATGATGAAATGGTCTGGGGTTTACCTCCAGTTGCTTCTTTGCTGCCATGTAACCCATTGTTGAGTTGTCTCTTAGGGCTTGAGCCTTCTTGATTCTTTCCATGTTTGCTATGCAGCTGTACGTGCTCGTGACAATGCAGCACAGGGATGTCACCAGTAGGTTTGATACAACCATCTTTTTTGCAGAGGGTTTGAAACGTTTTCTTTTCCTGTTCCTTATTTATTTTGGGCTGTGCTGAGTCTTTGTTATTGTGTAGGCTTTTCTTTACTTGATGCAAGCGGGGCTGCTCTCTAGTTGCAGTGCATGGGCTTCTTATTGTAGTGGCTTCTCTTGTTACAGAGTATGGGCTCTGTGGTGCACAGGCTTCAGTAGTTTCTGCGTGTGAACTCCGTAGTTGGAGTTCCCAGGCTCCAGAGCACAGGCTCAGTATGGCATACAGGCTTAGTTGCTCTACAGCATGTGGGATCCTCCTGGACCAGGGATCAAACCCTTGTCTCCTGCATTGGCAGATGAATTCTTTACCACTGAGCCACTAGGGAGGCCCTCTTCCTATTTCTTTTTCTCCTCGTCTTCTGGAAGTTCCAGGCCCTCTTCAATGACTGACACTAAGGTCTCGCCCTCAAACTTCTTTAGCTGTTGCATATAGTACTCATCAAGTAGCAGTTCCAGAATCTGGGCAACACTGTTACTGCTTGGGTGCCTGACCCCTTCAGTCATTAAGTAGTCAAGTAACCAAGGACAGGACTTCTTTTGTACCAGAGCTCCAGTTCATCAGTTCATCTCAGAGAAACATCAGTTCATCTCAGAGGTACCAAGCATATATAGAGTCAATGTTCCCAGGAGGAATTCTGATATTATCTGAAAATCCAAGTCTCCCAAGCCTCAGGGTACCAGCCAGGCTTGGTCTCCCTTCCCAGGCAGCCAAGTGTCAGTTGTTCCTCATTAAAGGTTTTGAAATCAGGTTAGTGGAAATTCCCCAAAATTCAAATAATAAATAGCCAGAGACAAATAATAAATGATTTTCAAAAATAGAGAAACAATCCAAAAAAATCCAAAAATGAAGATAAACAATTTTATTCACAATAGCATCAAAAACAATAATATATTTAAGAATCAATTTAACAAAAGAAGTGCAATTCTTGTGCAATGAAGAGTACAAAATAAAATGCTGCTATGAAAGAATATCTAAATAAATAGACATCCCCTTTTAGGGGCTTCCCTGCTGGCTCAGGTGGCAAAGAATCTGCCTGTGATGTGGGAGACCTGGGTTCCATCCCTGGGTCAGGAAGGTCTCTTGGAAAAGGAAGTGGCAATCCACTCCAGTTTTCTTGCCTGGAGAATTCCATGAACACAGGAGCCTGGCGGGCTACAATCCGTGTATTTGCAGAGTGGGACATGACCGAGCAACTAACACTTTCCTGGATCAGAAGAGTCAATATTGTCAAGATGACAGTTCACTCCAAATTGATGGATAAATTTAATGCAGTCCCTATCAAAGTCTATGCATTCTTTTATGTAGAAATTAACAAGTCAATTCCAAAATGTATATGGAATTGCAAAGGATCTAGAAGAGCTAAGGCAATTTTGAAAGCGAAGAACAAAGTTGGAAGACTTCCACTAACCTGATTTCAACCTATTATGAAACCAGAGTAATTAAGGCTATATGGTCCTGACTTAAGGATAGACATAAAGATCAATGAAGCAGAATTGAGAATCTATAAGGAGATTCTTACTTTTATGGCCAATTGATTTTCCATGAAAGTGCCTAGACAATTTGATGGGGAGAGGGTGATCTCTTCAACAAATGGTGCAGACACAACTGGGTATCCACATGCGAAAACAAAAACCAGCATAGACCCTTGCTTCACACCACACACAAATAGACCTAGACACAAGAGCTAAAAACTAGCTTTGGTTTTTAGGAAGAGCACAAGCTTTTTCAAGGATTAGGAATATGTCCTAGAACATCTTTATAACTTGCTTTAATGACTCATCATATAGGGTTTTGTATATCATTCCTGACTGACTGCTAAGCAAAAGGGAGCTCATATCACAAACTCTTCTAACTGGAAGAAAATATAGAAAATCTTTATTACCTTGAGTTGGACAAAGAGTTCTTATATATGACATCACAAATATGATCAGTAAAATAAAATATTGATACATTGGATTGCATCAAAATTCAAAGCTTTTCTTTAAAAGTTGTCATTAAACATATGAAAAGATAAATCATAGACTGGGAGAAAATATTTGCAAATCATATATCAGATAAAGCACTTGTATCTAGAATATATTAATATAAAGAACTTTTACAACTCAATACAAACAACTGAATTAAAAACTGTGCAAAAGATTTGAATAGGCGTTTTGCAAAAGAGGATAACAGGCTAATAAGTACATGAAAAAGTTCTCAGCATAATCACTGAGACTCTGTGGGAGAATGTGAGGGTGGGATATTTCAAAAGAACAGCATGTATACTATCTATGGTGAAACAGATCCCAGCCCAGGTGTGGGATGCATGAGACAAGTGCTCGGGCCTGGTGCACTGGGAAGACCCAGAGGAATCGGGTGGAGAGGGAGGTGGGAGGGGGGATCGGGATGGGGAATACGTGTAAATCTACGGCTGATTCATATCAATGTATGACAAAACCCACTGAAATGTTGTGAAGTAATTAGCCTCCAACTAATAGAAAAAAAAAAATGCAAATCGAAAGCACCATGAGATACCTTTGCTTACCCACTAGAATAGCTATAATCAATGGCAAGGATATAGAGATACTGGGACCCTTTTTGTTTCTGGTTGAAATATGTTTTTGTTGTATTGCAAGGCTGGGTCACCTATAGTGTTCAAACAAAGCTGAAAAGACTAAAATTTCCTTAAATCTTAGATAATTTATTTTAACAACTGAAAAATAAGCAGCAATATTAATATATACTATCATAGAAGTAGGATTTATGTGTATATTCAATAGTTTATAAGAGAGCAAGAAGCATGTATTATTCACTCTTATATCTGTGCCACTGTGCAAACTGCCCCCATTTTGTTGACAGGAGTTAATTTTTGTGATGAATTAACCTAGATTATATGTATTCTTTCAGCTTTTCATAACATTGTCCATTATGTATTTACTGTTAGAAAATGGAAATGTAAATACAAAAAAGGAGATTGTTGAAAACATAATCAGAATCTTATGTGTGAGCACTATCAATATATTGATGTATTTTTTGCTATTTGTATGAGTCTTATTTTTGTGTATGTGTGATTGTGTGTTTTTGAACAAACTATTTGCTATGCATTTCTGTTTACTTTTAAAAAAGAAAAACTTAAGTATTTCTCATGTCATTAAAATTTCTTTGAATGTGTCCTTTTTAATGACTGTATAATATTTCATCATTTATATTAGCTTTAATGGGAATACATTTGTATTTTCAGTGATTGTTGAGCCCATTCCAGTTGGACAAGCTGCTAAGGACTATTTAAATTTGTATGTAACGCCAACTCTGCTTAAAGGACTCACAGAACTTTGTAAGCAAAAACCAGCAGATCCTTTTGTAAGATATCTTTTTATTCATACTAAAGAATACTGTCTATATCTTTCGTAATTAAAATATTATTTGAAACATATAGAGAGTCATTTAAAAAAGCTATTTTATATACATTTTAGATAATTCCTTTTGTATGACATTTGATTACAGTTGACCCTTGAGTAAGAGTAGGACTTAGGGGCACTGACCCTTTGCACAGTCAAAAGTCTGGCAGACTAAGAGCTCCCATGTGCAATAACTAAGACCCAGTGCAGCCAAAATAAGTAAATACTTAAAAAAAAATCTGGCATATAATTTATAGTAGGCCCTCGTATCCTCAGTTCCTCTATATCTATGATTTCTGCATCCTGGGTTCAGCCAGTTGTGGATTGTGTAGCACTGTCATATTTACTATTGGAAAAAATCTCCACGTAAGTGGATCCCCACAGTTCAAGTCTCTGTTGCTCTAGGGTCAACTGTGCTTATTTTCTTGCTGTGTTTTGACTCTTAAAAAACATTCTAAGTAAGTTTTCAATCATTGCACCCTTTAATTTCTCAGCATTGTTTTTGTGTATAATTTATATAATCAAATGATAAAATTAGATATATACTTGAATTTTGTTCAACATTTTTATTTCTCATGATATCTAAATTTTCTGAATAGAAGATTTGTATTTATTCACATGCTCAATGCCTCAACATTGCTCATTCAGGTGGAAGAACTGTTGCGTATGAGGACGTAGGATGATCATCCAGGGCCAACTGTCAGCCTGGATCCTTCCTTATAGATACTCTCACCCATCTGAAGAGTCTTAAAGATAATCAAGGAAGGTTATTTTAATATTAGCCCTCCCAAAATAATATGTCTGGCCTTTGTTAGAATTCTCAAAAGGAATGCTTTTTGGAAGACAAAAGATTTAATCTTTCCCACATGTTAACATTACTACTTTTACCAAAAAGAAAAACATCGACACGTTATTTCTCTAATAATTCTTTTTCATTGTGAAAATAGTACTTTTTTTATTTAGTAAGAAACCTGAAACTACTGAAAAACGTAAAGAAGAGAAGAAAAAGATACTCATGGTTCCATTTCCTAAACATGGTCTTGAAGTCATCTTGCCTGGACTCAGCTCTGATTCCAGACACCTAATCTCTCCCTGAGTCTCTTTATTCGCATTAGTAAGATATAGATGAAAGAGAAGAGTGAAAGAGCTGGCTTAAAACTCAACATTCAAAAAATGAAGATCATGGCATCTGGTCCCATCACTTCACAGCAAATAGATGGGAAAAAATGGAAACAGTGACAGATTTTATTTTCTTGGGCTCCAAAATCACTGTAGATCATAACTGCAATCTTGCAATTGAAAGATGCTCCTTGGAAGAAGAGCTATGACAGACCTTTTTGTTGTTCAGTCACTCAGTTGTGAATGTTTGCAGTCCAATGAACTGCAGCACGCCAAGTTTCCTGTCCTTCACCATCTCCCAGAGCTTGCTCAAACTCATGTCAGTGATGCCATCCAACCATCTCATCCTCTCTCCCCTTCTCCTGCCTTCAATCTTTCCCAGCTTCAGGGTCTTTTCAAATGAGTCAGTTCTTTGCATCAGGTGGCCAAAGTATTGGAGTTTCAGCTTCAGCATCAGCCTTTCCAATGAATATTTAGGACTGAATTTGTTATAATGTTGCTTATATAAGGGAAAGTTTTTTAAAAAATATTTTATTTATTTATTTTTGGCTGTACTGGTTTTTCATTGATGCACACGGGCTTTCTTTAGTTGTGGTGGCCAGGGGCTACTCTCTAGTTGCAGTGCATGGGCTTCTCATTGCAGTGGCTTCTCTTGTTGCAGAGCACAGGCTCTAGGGTGCATGACCTGCAGTAGTTGTGGTTCCCAGACTCTAGAGCACAGGCTCAGTAGTTGTGACACAGTTCTTCCTGGACCAGGGATCAAACCCATGTCTCCTGCATTGGCAGCATATTCTTTACCACTGAGCCACCAAGGAAGCCCACTTCTGTTTTTTATGTTTTTTTTGGTCCATGTGTCATATGGGATCTTAGCTCCCCGACTGGGAATTGAACCCACATCCCTTGCATTGAAAGGCAAAATCTTAACCAGTGGACTGCCAGGAAAGTCCCTTTCTAATACATTGTAATATTATATTTCCTTCCACCCCCCCCCCCCAAAATGGATATGTCTTTGATCATCCGGAATTTTTGTTGTTGTTGTTATAGGAAGTGAGGTAGATGCCACATTTTATTTAATTTTCCATTTGGTTACTCAGTTGACCAAAACCATTTATTGATGGTTTGTTTTTATTGTAGATTTTTTTTCCTTGTAGATTTAAGATAGTTTGTTTTTTTTATTGTTGTTGTTTTTTTTCTTGTAGATTTAAGAATCTGCTATTAATATATACTAAGTTCTTGCATGCATTTTGTGGGTTTATTTCTATTTTGGGGAGTTGGTTTATTTCATTTATCTATGTCTGTCCATTTGTAAGTACCATACTGCTTTAAGTATTATAGGTTGATAATATATTTCAAAATCAGATAGTTATAAACCTTTCAATTACTCTTCTTTTTTAGAATTTTCTTGATTTTTTTTGCATTATTATTTCTAATATGAATATTTTCAGTCAGAATACATACTGTCATATTGCTTCCTTAAAGGGCAGTCCCAAGGTACACTGTGATCACCAATGTATATTTTTCATTTCACTTCATCCATGTAAGTCTTAGATGTAAGTTAAAAACACTCGGGTGGGGATGGGACTGACTTGATAAGAAACAAAATAAATGAAAGATGATAATTCAACTGCTTTAACTTCGTGTATGTGTGTGTGTGTATATATATACTGGTAAAATTAAACATTTTCCCCTATGTTTAATTGTATTTCCTCCTTTATGAATTATCTCTTTTTCTTTAGATCCCCTTATCTGTTGGAGTTTTGTAAGAATTCCTTTTTCCATTACTAAATTATAACTAATCTACAATACTGTGTTAGTTCCAGGTGCATGACATAGTAATTTGATACTTCTTAATATTACAAAATGATCAATATGATAAATCTAGTTGCCACCTTTCACCATACAATTTATTGTGTTGTTATTATTATTTACTATATTCCCCATTCTTCTGTACATTTAATTCCTGTGACTCGTTTATTTTGTACCTGGAAGTTTGTACCTCTTAATATCCCTTACGTCTTTCACTCATTCCCAACCCACCTTCCCTCTGGCAACTGCCTATTTGTTTTCTGTATCTGTGACTCTGTTTCTGTTTTGTTTATTCATTTGTTTTAGTGTTTATATTCCACTTATAAGTGAAATCATATGGTATTGGTCTTTCTCTGACTTACTTCACACAGCACAATACCTTCTAGATTTATCCATGTTGTTGCAAATGGAGAATTTTCTTTTTTATTGAGTAATATTCCAGTATGTATGTATATGTCTATGTATATGTCACATCTTTTTAACCTGTTCATCTGTTGACTTAGGTTGCTTCCATATCTTGGCTATTGTAAATGATGCTCAGTGAACGTAAGGGTGCATATATCTTTTCAAATTAGTGTATTTGTTTTCTTCAGAAAAAGACCAAGAAGCAGAATTGCTGGATCATATGGTAGTTCTGATTTTAATTTTTTTTTTTTTTTTTTTTAGTTCTACCAGGTTATTGCTACAACCCATCTCCATCCACCCTCATGCACGCGTGCTCGGTCATGTAACCCCATGGGCTGCAGCCCGCCAGGCTCCTCTGTCCATGGACTTTTACAGGCAAGAATACTGGAGTAGGTTACCGTTTCCTTCTCCTGATTTTAATTTTTTAAGGAGCCTATTACTTTCTTTGCTGGCTATATCAACTTAAATTACAACCAGCAGTGCACAAGGGTTCCCTTTTTTCACATCCTTGCCAACATTTGTTATTTGTGTTTTTTTAAAAATTAATTTATTAATTGTTTTGGTCTTCATTGCTGTTCGTGGGCTTTCTCTAGTTGCAGTGAATGGGGGCTACTCTTCATTGCACTGTGCAGGCTTCTCGTGGCAGTGGCTTCTTTTGTTTTAGAGCATGGACTCTAGAGAGCTCAGTAGCTCAGGGCCTCAGTAGTTGCAGCAAGTGGGCCCTAGAGAATGGGTTCAGTAGTTGTGACTCATGGGTTGAGTTGCTCCAGGACATGTGGAATCTTCCTGGACCAGGGATTGAATGGGTGTCCCCTGCATTGGCAGGTGAATTCTTTTTTTCTCCATTTTTTTGTTTGTTTTGTTTCTTTTTTTTCCCCACCTTTATTTTTTGTTTTGTTTTTCTCATTTTTTAAAAAATCTTTTTAATTAATTTTTTTCAAACCCTTGTGTTGAGGGCTGATTTTCAATAGATAACAGCGAGGGAGCTGCGATGCTATGTATGAAACCCTGATAGCAGGTGAATTCTTAACCACTGGACCACCTGGCACATCCTATTTGTGTTCTTTGTGATGATAGCCATTCTGATTGATGTGAGGTGATAACTCATTGTGGTTTTGATTTGCATTTCCCTGATGCGACGTAGCATGCATGCATTGGAGAATGAAATGGCAACCCACTCCAGTATTCTTGCCTGGAGAATCCCAGGGATGGACAAGCCTGGTTGGCTGCCGTCTGTGGGGTTGCACAGAGTCGGACACGACTGAAGCAGTTTAGCAGCAGCAGCAGCAGATGGTTAGTGATGTTGTGTCTGTTAGCCATCTGTTTGTCTTCTTTGGAAAAATATCTATTCAGGTTCTCTGCCCATTTTTAAATTCAGTTTTTGTTTTTATGATGTTGAAGTGTATGAGTTCTTTGTATATATTGAATATTAATTTCTTATCAGATATATTATTTGCAAATATCTTCTCCCATTGAGTAGGCTGCCTTTTCATTTCATTGATAGTTTCTTTTGCTGTGCAAAAGCTTTTTGTTTTATGTGGTCCCATTTGGATTTTTTTGCTTTTGCTTCCCTTGCCTGAGGAAAAATACATCCAAAAATATATTGCTAATAATACAATATTGTGAATCAACTATATTTCAATGAATATTTTTAAAAATATATTACTAAGACTGATTTCAAAGTTGCATACTGCGTGTGTGTGTTTCTTCTAGGAATTTTATGGTTTCCTCTCTGCAGTTAAGTCTTTATCCATCTTTCACTTATTTTTGTATGTGCTGTGAGAGAGTAGTTCAGTTTAATTCTTTTGCATATAGCTATTCAGTTTTCCCAAAACCGTTTATTGAAGAGATTGTCTTTTCCCTACTGTGTTCCCTGTCTTCTTTAGTATACGTTAATTGACCATATAAACGTGGTTTCATTTCTGGTTCTCTGTTCTTTGCTGTTGATCTGTGTGTCTGTTTTTATGCCAGTACCATACTGCTTTGGCTACTATAGCTCTGTAGTATAGTTTATTTTTTTTTAATTTTTTTTTTTTTTTTCAGTTTGCTTTAGCTTTTATTGTTGTAGTCGCCTGACCTCACAAGGCTATCATATAGTCTTCCACATTCCTTATTTTTTTTAATTTTCTTTTTTTTTTCCATTTATTTTTATTAGTTGGAGGTTAATTACTTTACAGTATTGTAGTGGTTTTTGCCATACATTGACATGAATCAGCCATGGATTTACACATGTTCCCCCTCCCAATCCCCCCTCCCACCTCCCTCTCCATTCCATCCTTTTGGGTCTTCCCAGTGCACCAACCCTGAGCACTTGTCTCATGCATCCAACCTGGGCTGGTGATCTGTTTCACCATTGATAGTATACTTGTTTCAATGCTGTTCTCTCAGAACATCCCACCCTCGCCTTCTCCCACAGAGTCTAAAAGTCTGTTCTGTACATCTGTGTCTCTTTTGCATATAGGGTTATCATTACCATCTTTTTAAATTCCATATATATGGGTTAGTATACTGTATTGGTCTTTATCTTTCTGGCTTACTTCACTCTGTATAATGGGCTCCAGTTTCATCCATCTCATTAGAACTGATTCAAATGAATTCTTTTTAATGGCTGAGTAATATTCCATTGTGTATATGTACCACAGCTTCCTTATCCATTCGTCTGCTGATGGGCATCTAGGTTGCTTCCATGTCCTGGCCATTATAAACAGTGCTGCAATGAACATTGGGGTGCACATGTCTCTTTCAGATCTGGTTTCCTCGGTGTGTATGCCCAGGAGTGGGATTGCTGGGTCATATGGCAGTTCTATTTCCAGTTTTTCAAGGAATCTCCACACTGTTCTCCATAGTGGCTGTACTAGTTTGCATTCCCACTAACAGTGTAAGAGGGTTCCCTTTTCTCCACACCCTCTCCAACATTTATTGCTTGTAGACTTTTGGATAGCAGCCATTCTGACTGGCTTGTAATGGTACCTCATTGTGGTTTTGATTTGCATTTCTGTGATAATGAGTGATGTTGAGCATCTTTTCATGTGTTTGTTAGCCATCTGTATGTCTTCTTTGGAGAAATATCTGTTTAGATCTTTGGCCCATTTTTTGATTGTGTCATTTATTTTTCTGAAATTATATAGCTCTGTAGTATAATTTAAAATCAGGGCATGTGATACCTCTAGCTTTGTTCTTGTTTCTCAGGATCATTTTGTCTATCGAATGTCTTTTGTGTTTCCATACAAGTTTTGGAATTATTTGTTCTAGTTCTGTGGCAAATGCCATGGGTATTTTGATAGGGATTGCATTAAATCTTATTGTGGTGAGTATGGTTATTTTAACAATAGTAATTCTTCTAATTCATGGATGTAACATATTTTCCCATTTGTTTGTGTTTCCAGTTTCATCAGTGTGATAACAGTGTTCTTAGGACAGGTCTTTTACCTCCTTAGATTTATTCTTAGGTATTTTTTAATGCAATTGTAAATGTGATTGATTTCTTAATTTCTCTTTTTGTTGGTAGTGTACAGAAACAACACATTTCTGTATTAAGTTTGTACTGTGCAGCTTCACTGAGTTTATTAGTTCTAACAGTTTTTTAGTGGTGTCTTTAAGGTTTTCTCTGTATAATATCATGTCATCTTCAAATTGTGACAGTTTTACTTATTCCTTTCCTGTTCAGATTTCTTTTATTTTTTTAATTAATTTTTTCTGATTGCTGTGGCTAGGACTTTTAACACTATGCTGAATAAAAGTGGAAAAAGTGGGCATTCTTATATGATATTACTGTGGCATAGTCATATATGATCTTTATTATGCTGAGGTATCATCCCTCTATACTCACTTTGCTGAGAATTTTTATTGTAAATGGATGTTGCATTTTGTCAAAAGCTTTTTCTTCATCTGTTAAGATGATTGTATGATTTTTATTCTTCAGAATGTGATGTATTACATTGATTTGCAGAAACTGAACCATCCTTGCAGCCCTGGAATAAGTCCTACTGGATCATGGTGAATGATTCTTTTAATGTACAGAATTCAGTTTTCTTTGAGAATTTTTGCTGCTACGCTTATCAGTGATACTGACCTATAATTTTCTTTTCTCGTGGTGTTTTGTCTAGTTTTGGTGTCAGGGTAATCTTGGCCTCATAGAAAGAGCTTGGAAGCGTTTTTTTCCTCTTCAGTTTTTTGGAGTAGTTTAAGAAAGATAGGTGTAAGAATTCTTTATGTATTGGTTACATCAAGCTTGTTGTATTAGCTCCAAAAATATTTCCCTTTTTGTTTAACTTCTAATTTTGCCTTTTAAATAATATTCAATAAGTCAGACCTTAATTTTTTTTCTTATTGTGAGTTTTACTTTATCATCTAAGTTTAGAAAGTTCTATTCCATTGGAAATAGTGAATATTTGCTAAATATTCACTTTTGTTTTCTTCTATTAATAGTTTTTTTTCATTTTTAACTTTCCTATGTCTCTGAATTTACTTTTATATATATCACAAAATGAAGATCTAAACTGATTTTTTTCTGACCAGTTGTTCTTGTACATTGATTTATGAGGCCACATTTATCACACATAGAATTCTATATGTGAGCATGTATTCCATTATGTTGAGCTGTATGTTCTGATAACAATAAACAATTGTTTTTAACATTATTTTCAGTACTTTTGTATATACTTAACAATTTTTTTTGTTTTTTGGTGGTAAATATAAGATCAGCTTTGTCATTTTAACCATTTTCAAGTGTCGAGTTCAGTGACATTAATTACAATCACAGTGTTGTATAGCCATCATGACTGCCTATTTCCAAGACTTTTTCATCACCCTAAACAGAAACTCTGTAACCATTAAGTGGTAACTCCCCATTATCTCCTTCTGCCACCCTTTGGTAACCGCTAGTCTGTTTTCTGTCTCCATGAATTTGTCTATTCTAGGTATTTTACATAAATTACATATAAGAATTATATAATATTTGGTTTTTTGTGTGTCTGACATGTCACTTGTCATAATGCTTTTGAAGTTCATTCATGTAGTAGCATGTACTAGAATTTTATCCTTTTTATAGTTGAATAATATTTGATTATGTGTGTGTGTGTGTGTGTGTATATATATATATATATATATATATATATATATATTGTTTATCCATTCATCTGTTGATAGATACTTAGATTGTTTCTCCCTTCTGGCTATTGTACATAATGTTGCAGTGAACACTGGTGTATAAGTATCTGTTTGAGTACCTGTTCTCATTTCTTTGAAGTCTGTACTTAAGAGTGAATTTTCTGGGTCATATGATCATTCTGATTTTAGCTTATTGAGTAACCACTAAGTTATTTCTCACAGTAGCTGCACCCATTTACATTCCCACTAGCAATGTATGAGTGTTCCAGTTTCTCCATGTCCTGGCCAACACTTGTTCTTTTCCATTTTTTTTTTTAATAATTGTAACCATCTTATTAGATGTGAAATGGCCTATCATTGTGGCTTTGGTTTGCATTTCCCTAATAACAAATGATGTTGACCTTCTTTTCATGTGTTTACTGGCCATTTGTATATTTTCTTCAGAGAAAGGTCTGTTCATATTCATGTTCTTTGCTCATTTTTAATTGTTTTTGTTGTTGAGTTGTATGAGTTATTATGTGTTGTCGATTTTAAATCTTTATATGATTTGCAAATATATGTTCCCTTTCTATAGGTTATCCTTTCACTTTAAAAAATAATAATTTTATTTATTAACATATTTTTTGATCTTCTTGGCTGTGTGGGCTTTTTTCTAGTTGCAGCAAGAGGGGACTACTCTCTAGTTGCAGTACAAGGGCTTCTCATTACGGTGGCTTACCTTGTTGGGAGCACCATGCCCTAGGGTGCTCGGGCTTCAGTAGTTGTGGCACACGGACTTAGTAGTTGCAGTTCCCAGGCTCTGGAGCACAGGCTCAGTAGTTGTGGCACACAGGCTTAGTTATTTCACAGCATGTGGCATCCTCCCAGGTCAGGGATGGAACCCATGTCTCCTGCATTGGCAGGCAGGTTCTTCACCTTTGAGCCACTAGGGGAAGCCCCATGTCCTTTTACTTTGTTGATGATGTCCTTTGATACATGAAAGTTTTGAATATTTGATAAAGTCTAATTTACCTATTTTTTTTGTTGCTTATGCTTATGGTGTCATATCTAAGAATCTATTGCCAAATTCAAGGTCATAAAGATTTACTCCATTATTTTCTTCTAAGATTTTAATGAGTTTAACTCTTATATTTATGTTATTGATAAACTTTGAATTAATTTTTTATATTAAGTGAGATAGGGATCAACTTCATTTTTTGCATGTGGAAATCCAGTTTCTAAATACCATCTGTTCAGGATACTGTATCTTCTCCATTGAATGGGCTTGGAACCATTGTCAAAAATCTGTTGGTCATACATATAGGTTTATTTCTGACTCTCAATTCTATTCCATTGATCTATATGTATATCTATATACCTCATTGTCTTGATCCCTGTACCTTTATAGAAGATTTTGAAATTGGGAAGAACAAAATTGGAAAATTCTCCAACTTGCTTTTCTTTCATGACTTTTTCTAGCTATTTGGAGCTCCTTGAAATTCTGTATGAATTTAAGGATTGACTTTTCCATTTCTGCAAAAACAGCAGTTGGAAATTTGATGGGAATTGTGTTGAATCTGTAGATCACTGTGAGTAGCATTGACATCTTAGCATCTTAACATTATTAAATCTTTCTATCCATGAACATGAGATGTCTTTTCACTTATTTAGATCTTCCAGTTTCTTTCAGCAATGTTTTATGATTTTCAGGACACAGGTTGGTTAATTTATCCTAGATATTTTTTCAAGGCTATTATAAATGAAAGTGATTTCTTAATTTCCTTTTTGAATCATTCATTGTTGATATGTAGAAACACAACTGATTTTCTGTATTGATCTTGTAACCTGCAACTTTGCCATATTCATTTATTGGCTCTAGTAGCTTTCCTAGATTCTTTGGAATTTTTATACAGGCATATGATGGAGGTGTTGCAAGTTAGGTTCCAGACCACGACAGTTAAGCAAGTATTGCAGTAAAGCAAGTCATGCAAGTTTTTTGTTTCCCCATGCATATATAAAAGGGTTACACTATTCTGTAGTTTGTTAAGTGTGCAATAATATTATATCTTAAAAATCACAATGTGTATAACTTAATCTAAAAAAATGTTAACCATCATCTTAGCCTTCAGTGAATCATGATTTTTTTTTGCAGTAAGATCACTGATAATAGACCACTATGTTTGTGTTAAGTCGCTTCTGTTGTGTCTGATTCTTTGTGACTCTATGGACTGTAGACCTCCAGGCTCCTTTGTCCTCTTGCCCATGGGATTCTCCAGGCAAGAATACTGGAGTGGGTTGCTGTTTCCTCCTCCGGGGGATCTTCCCGACCCAGGAATGGAACCCACATCTCTTATGTCTCCTGCATTGGCAGGTGTGTTCTTTACCACCACTCCACTTGGGAAGCCCTAGACCACTATAACAAATCTAATAATAATGAAAATATTTGAAATATTATGAGAATTAGCAGACACAGAGACTTGGAGACACAAAGTGAGCAATTGCTCTTGGCAAAATGGTGCTGATAATCTTGCTCAATACAGAGGGCTCAAAAACCTTCAATTTGTAAAGAAAAAAGAAGCTGTATCTGCAAAGTACAATAAACTGATGGAGGAATATTATACCTTTATATACAAGGGTCATGTTATCTGTGAACATCGTTTTACCTTCCTTTCCAATTTGGATCTATGCTTGACAATATTGTCTAATGTAATACTTACTGCTTCAATTTTTAGTGGTCATTTTCTTATTATTCTTAAAGTGAGTTTGGAAACTTTTAAATTGATAGAGTATATATTGAAGAAAGTATGTGAACATTAATTAACATAAAGGTTTTTTTCCTTTTCCATAGATTTGGCTAGCTGATTGGCTGCTGAAAAATAATCCCAACAAACCTAAACTGTGTCATCATCCAGTTGCGGAAGAATCTTATTAAAATAAAACCCTCAAAGAACAAATCATGAGCTGTCTTACTATAAAAGGCATGCTTCTACTTAAGAAAAAAATAACTCCTAAGGGTTTATGTAACTACATGTGAACTTATTTCTTTTTTTTTTTCCATTTATTTTTATTAGTTGGAGGCTAATTACTTTACAATATTGTAGTGGTTTTTGTCATACATTGACATGAATCAGCCATGGATTTACATGTATTCCCCGTCCCAATCCCCCCTCCCACCTCCCTCTCCACCCAACCCCTCTGGGTCTTCCCAGTGCACCAGGCCCGAGCACTTGTCTCATGCATCCAACCTGGGCTGGTGATCTGTTTCACTATAGATAATATACATGTTTCGATGCTGTTCTCTCGAAACATCCCACCCTCGCCTTCTCCCACAGAGTCCAAAAGTCTGTTCTGTACATCTGTGTCTCTTTTTCTGTTTTGCATATAGGGTTATCATTACCAAAATTTATTAAAAATAAATTTTAAAAGAACATCTATTTTGTGCAGCAGATAACATTATCTAAGATAAAACATTAGTTTGGGGTACTATTTTTTTTCTAATATGAAAATGGTATTAATATGAGAAGCACTTAGAATGTCAACAAAGCAATTGCAATTTTTTATTTTTGCAGTTACAAAGTGGTGTTCAGTTAAGAGAACAATAATTCATATACGATGCATCAGAGACAACTGAAGATGGTAGAACTACCATCCCTATATAAAACTGATATTTGCTGTGCACCAACAAGAACCTACTTTACATTTCTTTGCCAGTTTATTAATAAAACACACATAATACATGAGGCAAAATTAGTATCTATTGAAAATACCACCAGGGCAAGGCTAGCTAAAGACACATTTGGTAGTATGTTAACTATATAGAAAAAAGCACTATACAGTTTAAAAACAAGTCTTGTACAGCTTTACAGTTCTTTTTTCTTTAGAAGGAGTCAGTTGTGCACAGGGAGGTTTAACACTTTTAGACAAGCAGGAAACTAGAATCAACGTACTTGTTATTATCATCTTCAACTTCCTTCTCTTCCTCTTCCTTCTTTTCAGCCCTGATGACTATCTTTTTTGCTCCATATTTTCTCTTCATCTTAGCAGCCTTCTTTTCACAAAGCTGCTTGTCATTTGCTGGAATGCCGTTCCACATTTCTCCCAGTTCGTTCACAACATTGCCAATGGGTATGCTGGGCTATTCTCTTTTGATTTGGGAGAAGAACAGGAGAAAAACTGAAGGCAGCCTCTTGTATGCATTGGGATCCTTGAGCTTCTTTTTTGTTTCTCCTTTAGGAGGAATGTAGGTTTTCATTTCTCTGTTATAAAGGCCTTGTCTACCTCTAATATGCCTTCAAATTTTTCTTTTTCAACTGACATGGTCTTCTATCTCTCAGCACTTTTTGGAAAACTCTGAGAAGGTGACTGGGTACTTGTGCTCCTTCTGGCAAGTTTGCCCAAAGAATGCACATGGTGGTGCTTTGTAGTCTCTTAGGGCATCCTTTCCCATGTTTAGTTATTTTTCGTCCATGAGTCTCAAAGTCATCCAACACCCATCTGGCTCTCCCTTGCCCTCATGCTGTCTTTATGAGGTCATTGTGTTGCAATGGCTGTCAATTTAGGATATGATTTTAACAGTGATGTAGCATTAAGTAACAGAAGGCTGATGTAAGATATTGCTTATTATTTTTTAATTTTGAGAAGATGTGGCATTTTAGTTATATTTTCCCTAGCTTATATTCTGGATCTACATGCATAATTAATGCATAGTTCAGAAAGCTTAGTTTAAAAAATGTTAAGTATATAAATAATTACAGTTTTCTTTTGCTATCCTATGGGCATCCCTGATAGCTCAGTTGGTAAAGAATCCACCTGCAATGCAGGAGACCCAAGTTTTATTTCTGGGTTGGGACGATCCACTGGAGAATGGATAGGCTACCTACTCCAGTATTTGTGGGCGTCCCTGGTGGCTCAGCTGGTGAAGAGTCTGCCTGCAATGCGGGAGACCTGGGTTCGATCCCTGGGTTGGGAAGATCCCCTGGAGAAGGGAAAAGCTACCTACTCCAGTATTCTGGCCTGAAGAATTCCATAGACTCTATAGTCCATGGGGTCGCAGAGTCAGACACAACTGAGCAACCTTCACTTTCTACTATCCAATAGTAGAGTGTTCCTAGGAAATCTCTCATAAGCAGAAAGAATATAAAGTGAAGACACAATTACCTTAGTTAATTCACATCTTGCTAACAGAAGCACAAAGTAAATTGAGATAAAGCCCAGATGCTCACTGACAGTTCAAAGCTATGCTGTTTGATGCTGGGATGCTGAGTGTAGTTCCTTAGAAGGAGCTTGGTGGGGCTACTTTTTTTTTCCCAATTATTTTTATTAGTTGGAGGCTAATTACTTTACAATATTGTGGTTTTTGCCATACATTGACATGAATCAGCCATGGATTTACATGTGTTCCCCATCATGAAGCCCCCTCCCACCTCCCTCCGCATCCCATCCCTCTGGGTCATCCCAGTGCACCAGCCCCGAGCACTTGTCCCATGCATCGAACCTGGACTGGCAATCTGTTTCACACTTGATAATATACATGCTGTTCTCTCAGATCATCCCACCCTCGCCTTCTCCCATAGAGTCCAAAAGTCTGTTCTATACATCTGTGTCTCTTTTTCTGTCTTGTATATAGGGTTATTGTTACTATCTTTCTAAATTCCATATATATGCGTCAGTATACTGTATTGGTGTTTATCTTTCTGGCTTAATTCACTTTGTATAATGGGCTCCAGTTTTATCCATCTCATTAGAGCTGATTCAAATGTATTCTTTTTAATGGCTGAGTAATATCCCATTGTGTATATGTACCACAGCTTTCTTATCCATTCGTCTGCTGATGGGCATCTGCTTCCATGTCCTGGCTATTATAAACAGTGCTGCGATGAACATTGGGGTACATGTGTCTCTTTCAGATCTGGTTTCCTCGGTGTGTATGCCCAGGAGTGGGATTGCTGGGTCATATGGCAGTTCTATTTCCAGTTTTTTAAGGACTCTCCACTCTGTTCTCCATAGTGGCTGTACTAGTTTGCATTTGGTGGGGCTACTCTTGTTGCTCAGTGTGCACACTGCTTCTGAATTCAGTTCAGTTCAGTTCAGTCGCTCAGTTGTGTCCGACTCTTTGCAACCCCATGAACCGCAGCATGCCAGGCCTCCCTGTCCATCACCAACTGCCGGAGTCTACCCAAACCCATGTCCATTGAGTTGGTGATGCCATCTAACCATCTCATCCTCTGCTGTCCCCTTCTCCTCCTGCCCTCAATCTTTCCCTCATCAAGGTCTTTTCAAATGAGCTCTTTGCATCAGGTGGCCAAAGTATTGGAGTTTCAGCTTCAACATCACTCCTTCCAATGAACACCCAGGACTGATCACCATTAGGATGGACTGGTTGGATCTCCTTGCAGTCCAAGGGACTCTCAAGAGCCTTCTCCAACACCACAGTTCAAAAGCATCAATTCTTTGGCACTCAGCTTTCTTTATAGTCCAACTCTCACATCCATACATGACCACTGGAAAAACCATAATCTTGACTAGATGGACCTTTGTTGACAAAGTAATGTCTCTGTTTTTTAATATGCTGTCTAGGTTGATCATAACTTTCCTTTCAGGGAGTAAGCATCTTTTAATTTCATGGCTGCAATCACCATCTGCAGTGATTTTGGAGCCCAAAAAAATAAAGTCTGACACTGTTTCTACTGTTTCCCCATCTATTTGCCATGAAGTGATGGGACCAGATGCCATGATCTTAGTTTTCTGAATGTTGAGCTTTAAGCCAACTTTTTCACTCTCCTCTTTCACTTTCATCAAGAGGCTCTTTAGTTCTTCTTCACTTTCTGCCATAACGGTGGTGTCATCTGCCTATCTGAGGTTATTGGTGTTTCTCCCGGCAGTCTTGATTCCAGCTTGTGCTTCATCCAGCCCAGCGTTTCTCATGATGTACTCTGCATGTATGTTAAATAAGCAGGGTGACAATACATAGCCTTGATGTACTCCTTTCCCTATTTGGAACCAGTCTGTTGTTCCATGTCCAGTTCTAACTGTTGTTCCATGTCCAGTTCTAACGTGCATACAGACTTCTCAAGAGGCAGGTAAGGTGGTCTGGTATTCCCATCTCTTTCAGAATTTTCCACAGTTTGTGGTGATCCACACGGTCAAAGGTTTTGGCATAGTCAATAGAGCAGAAGTAGATGTTTTTCTGGAACTCTTGCTTTTTCGATGATCCAGTGGATGTTGGCAATTTGATCTCTGGTTCCTCTGCCTTTTCTAAAACCAGCTTGAACATCTGGAAGGTCACGGTTCACGTATTGCTGAAGCCTGGCTTGGAGAATTTTGAGCATTACTTTACTAGCGTGTGAGATGAGTGCAATTGTGTGGTAGTTTGAGCATTCTTTGGCATTGCCTTTCTTTGGGATTGGAATGAAAACTGACCTTTTCCAGTCCTGTGTCCACTGCTGACTTTTCCAAATTTGCTGGCATATTGAGTGCAGCACTTTCACAGCATCATCTTTTAGGATTTGAAATAGCTCAACTTGAATTCCACCACCTCCACTAGCTTTGTTAGTAGTGATGCTTCCTAAGATGCACTTTACTTCACTTTCCAGGATCTGGCTCTAGGTGAGTGTGAGTGATCACACCATTGAGATTATCTGGGTCATGAAGATCTTTTTTGTACAGTTCTTCTGTGTATTCTTGCCACCTCTTCTTAATTTCTTCTGCTTCTGTTAGGTTTGTACCATTTTTGTCCTTTATTGAGCCCATCTTTGCATGAAATGTTCCCTTGGTATCTCTTAAGTTTCTTGAAGAGATCTCTAGTCTTTCCCATTCTATTGTTTTCCTCTATTTCTTTGCATTGATCACTGAGGAAGGCTTTCTTTTCTCTCTTTGCTATTCTTTGAAACTCTGCATTCAAATGGGTATATCTTTCGTTTTCGCTTCTCTTCTTTTCACAGCTATTTGTAAGGCCTCCTCAGACAGCCATTTTGCTTTTTTGCATTTCTTTTTCTTGGGTATGGTCTTGATTCCTGTCACCTGTACAATGTCACGAACCTCCGTCCATAGTTCATCAGGCACTCTGTCTATTAGATTTAGTCCCTTAAATCTATTTCTCACTTCCACTGTATAAGGGAGTTTCTGAATTTGCTCACTGAAAAACAAATACTGAGTTCTGTTTTCCCTTTTGGCGTTTCTTCATAAAAGCAAAAATCCTCTTTAGATTTATTTTGATTAGTGAAAACAGATGTGTGTAGGACTTTTTTAACAGCAGAGTTACAAAAGAATGCACACTTTCCAAAAGAGGGGGATACCTATATTTATTGTAATGAAAAAGGTTAGCGCTCCATTACAGTTTTAACCAGTCATATATAACTATTTCCTCAATGTTAGTAAGTGCCCTCCACGGGTGACCAGACGGTAGAGTGACAACTCATTTCTGTTTGTATCACTGAAAATCCTGCAGCCTGGGAGGCCCCTTAATCCTATGAAAAATGGAATGATTGATCCTTCTACCAAAGTCTTCAATATTTCTCAATTATATTTTTGTGATAAGATACTAGTTTGCAAAAAACGAAATATTCTCAGTTATTAAGAGTAAATAATTAAATTGGCCTCATCTCTTCTAAAAGCTAATGTAATTATAAAACTGAAGATGGAAATGAGGGCGACCGAAGAGACACCTTAACCAAAAGCAGTTAGTATATCTTGGCTGGATACTGGTTTTAAAAATCAATAAAAGACTTTTAGGGGACAATTAAGGAGGTTTAGGTTTGGAAATGTTAGGTGATGTTAGGAAATAATTGCCAAATTTCAAAGAGTCAAAATTATATGACCATGAAAAGAGAAAGTCATTATCTTTAGGTTGCATGCATTCTGAAATATTTACGGGTGAATTGTGTTATATTTGCAACTTATTTTCACATGATTCAGCATGAAATATTTTTATACATGTAAAGATAAAGCAAAGTTAGCAAAATATTAACAATTATTCAGTATAGTTGGTGGGCATCTTAGTTTACTATTCTTTTCATTTTTCTGTGCTTTGAAACTATTCACAAATGAAGTTGAAGGGGAAAGATCTATTATCAAAATCTAGTGGTCAGTTTTTCACATTCTTGATAGGGAAACATTCAGATCCTATATAGCTCTTGATTAGATACAAAAATGAAATATACTAATCATTTATGATATATTCTAGCCAAACATGTACCTTAAAATTATCTAGCCTTTAGGTCAACCTTCCTTTCTTACAGTAGTAGGAGATAATGTGGTCATCTAAAGAATACCATAAAGAAGCAAAAATTTACAAGATGGGATGTTCTGTAGGACAGCTGCCCTGGTCTTCCAACAAATTGGTATTAGGAGAAATGGGACTCTTTTCAATTAACAGAGATGTAAGATACATAATCAGAATCAACACTTGTTTCTAGATTGAACCCTCATTTAGGCAGACAAGTGCCAAAGGACATTTTTGAGACAACTGGAAGATTTGAATCTTGACTAAGTATTAGATAAAATGAAAATGTGTTCAAAGGTAAAGATTGTTAACTGAAGAAACATATTGCAAAGCAGTATGTACAGAGTAGTCTCTCTTTGATAAAGAAATACATATATGCACATATGTGTGGATTAAGTTGTAGAAGGATGCCCACTCAAATGTTACTGTATAATCTCTGGATGGTGGTAATATATTGTTTTTTTTCTTATTTTTGCTTAGCTATATTTAAATTTTTCTGTAATGTTCCTATTACTGCTTTTGCCATTTTTTTAAAAGGTTCAGAAAGATAAGTGTCTCACTGGTTGCAACATTGAAAGTGTTAGCAACACTTCCTTATTAATAGACTATCTTCAAGGTATATGTACAACCAAGATGCTTTACAAGTTCTAGGTCCTGATGTTTATATGAGTTTTGAGACATATTCCTCCTGCAACTGGTTTGTCCACTGTATTTCAAAATGCCTTTAACATTCATGTTGGAAAGACAAGCTAAAAATCTTAAAAATACAGATAAATAGTGGATGGCTATATTTTGACCAATGGCCAAGAGCATATAGGAAAAAGCAAATAATTTGTTAACAATGAGATTCCAGCTTCAGGAGGTTATTTCCCCCACAAGAGCCTCCTCTTGTGCAAAAAAGTGGCTGCATTATATATGGCAGAAAAATTCTATACTGGAAGTCAGCTTCAGTCCCTAGACCTGCCATTTGTTTTGTTTTTTAAGTGGAAGAAAAAAATAGAGAAGACAAACTTAATTTGAGAAATGCTTTGGGAGAAAACAGAAATACATACAGATGGAAAACAATGTAGTTAGCCATAGGATTTTTAAATTTTGAACACGTTTGAGGTCATTATTTCATAGATCAGAACTGGAAAGTGTAGCATAGAGTGAATAAGAAAAATGAGAAGACTGCCTTCTGATATAACCTGCGAGGTAATACCGAAGTCCTGTGTATACACTTGTTACTAAGCAATGGTGATTTAATGCATTTATCATGAATGATAGTGTGATATTCTTATTAATCAAGATACACCACTTCATTTAGTTCCTTTTTCTAGGACTCAAAAAGACCATAAAAGCAAGCAAGCAAGCAAGCTTGCAGTTTTCTTATGACTTGAGATTAAATAGCAGTTTAGATCTGGGATGGCATCTAGAAGTGCCTCCCCCCAGCCTACCCCACCCCCGCTGCCAACACACACACACACACACACACACACACACACACCCCACTCACGGTTTTCTTAAACTTTGCGAAGAAATATGGTACATGTCTAACCTCGGTATACCAAACTCAGCTTCTATGTGAAGGGTTTTGAAAAGTAAATTAATGCTTGGAAAACCCAGGGCAATAGTTTATCTGCCCTAGCTTAAGGATGACACGGTTCAACTTGATTTGAATATATATATATATATATAATTCTGGGCTTCCCTGGTGGCTCAGCTAGTTAGGAAGCTGCTTGCAGTACAGCAGACTCAGTTTTGATCCCTAGGTCAGGAAGATCCCTGCAGAAGGGAGTGGCTATCCATTCAGGTATTCTTGCCTGGAGAATTCCATGGACAGAGGAACCTGGTGGGCTATAGTCCACGGGGTTGCAAAGAGTCAGGCGCAACACTTTCACTTTTCCTATATAATTTTCTTTATTTATTTATGGCTGTGCTGGGTCTTTATTGCTTTGCTTGGGCTTTCTCTATGCAGTGAGTGGGGGCTACTCTTCATTGTGGTGCAAAGGCTTCTCTTTGTGGTGGTTTCTCTTGTTATGGAGGACAGGCTGTAGGCGCACAGGCTTCAGTAGTCGTAGCATGCTGGCTCAGTAGTTGTGGCGAGGCATATGGAATCTTCTGGGACCAAGGATAAAACCCACTTTCCCTGCATTGGCAGACAGATTCTTATCCACTGTACCACCAGGGAAGTCTGTGAACTGTGAACAGTTATTCTCAAGAAGTGTTTTCCCATCTCGGAAATACTGCCACTTCTCTCTTGTAGTTACCTCTATATAAGAGTATTTGGATTAAGCTTTGATTTTTCATTCAGAGATGGCTCAATTCTTCCTTGTTTGCTGCTATTTTCACTTTAAGTGCTTTTTCTTGAGTTCCTTATTTTTGTTAAGTTTCCCTGGTGGCTCAGATGGTAAAGTGTCTACCTACAATGAGGGAGACCCAGGTTCGATCCCTGGGTCAGGAAGATCCCCTGGAGAAGGAAATGGCAACCCACTCTAGTACTCTTGCCTGGAAAATCCCATGGATGGAGGAGTCTGGTAGGCTACAGTCCACAGGGTAGCAAAGAGTTGGATACATCTGAGCAATTTCACTTTTATTTTTGTTAGTCTGCTTTCTAATAACATTCACTATACTAACCTTTGGAAGGACTGATGCTGAAGCTGATACTCCAATACTTTGGCCACCTGATGTGAAGAACTGACTCATTGGAAAAGACCCTGATGATGGGAAAGATAGAAGGCAGGAGGAGAAGGGGACAACAGAGGACGAGATGGTTGGATGGCGTCACTGATTTGATGGACATGAGTTTGAGCAAGCTCTGGGAGTTGGTGAAGGACGGGGAAGCCTGGCGTGCTGCAGCCCATGGGGTCACAAAGAGTCGGACATGACTGAGCAACTGAACTAACTTTGTGCCTTTCATTTAAGATCTATAATTGCTTTCTAAAAGTTAATTAAATCTTAGAAACCCCCTGGCTTATGAGAGCCTTTAATAGAGAAATTTACTTCTAAAGGTAGAGTCCACTGATTTCTGGCAATTTCAGATAAAGACTGTAAGGAAGATAGCTTTCACCTCACTGAAGGATGTGACTAAAGAAAAAAAATCATTGTGGAGCAGTTCTGCATAGCTTTCCTATTAACTAGATTCTTTAGTCCATTGGAAAGGGGAGATGACTAAGTAATGTGATGTCTGTGCCATTCCTGCATCCAAAGTGACCCAGAAAGTTCTCTCCCCTCATTCAAGGGTTGATGACACTGCTGAGACTGATGCCTTTTGTTCCCAGACCAAACTGTTTTTTATAGCCCACCCCCTGCTGGCACTTCCCAAAGTGCCACTGCCATCAGCTCCAGAGGGAGCCCCTTCCTCAGGCTTCCTGGCCAGCAGCTGCACTGTGATGGCAGGGAGCTCGGAATGGGAGGAGAAAGCAGCTTGCAGACAAATGGGCAGCTAATCCGACCAACAGCCCATCACTAGAACCATAAAAAAAATTCCTTCCCCCACCCCCCCCCCCACTTGCCTCATCTGCATTTCTTGGCTGAGGTGGTGATGGAATGCTCCTTGGGAAAGTTATGGTTTCACATGGTCTATCAAGCAACCTCAAATTTCCCCCTTTTTTCTTTCTCAAACAATTCTGCTCAGTTAGCCTAGTATTGTCAAATCACTACAGACCTTACAGGTAGTAAAAGAACAATGAGGCAATAGTAGAAACAACTTTATGCCGATGAGATTGACAAATTAGATAAAGTCCTTAAAAGACACAGCTACCAACAGTGTCTCACTCTAAGTGAGAATTTCTGGATCCTTCTTTAAACTTTCTGTCATCATTGTTTGGATCTCTCAGTGTTCAACTTTAGTTTAGAAGCAGCCCTACTGAACTTACTTAATAAGCATTCTCAACTGTTCCACTAAGATCCAGTTGCTTTCACCACAAGTTTTCTATTTTGGGGATAGAGAGGGTAAAGCTATATTATTAGAATAAAATTTAAAATTTTTTATTTTATAAGAACATCTCAGGGATTAATCTTATTTTAATCAGGATTATAAAGTTCTGATCCTTCTGGGTGGCCTTTATGTTAGAGCCAGAATGACAACCTTGCTGGTCTTTATATAGTGTTCGTAGTCCTTAACAATGTGAGAACGTTTCAAGGCGAGAGAGGTAAAGCTGTTTTATAAAAATAAACATCTCAGGGGTTAATAAATCTTATTTTAATCAGGATTATAAAATTCTAATCCTTCTGGGTGACCTTTATGTTAGAGCCAGGATGACAACCTTGCTGGTCTTTATATAGTGTTCCTAGTCCTTGACAATGTGAGAACATTTCAAGGTGTCTTTAACATATATATGTGATTAGAGCCTCTTGCACCATAAAATGGTTAGCCACGGACCCATATAAAACAGTCAGTCTACAATGAGGTTGAAGCTTTGGAAACATCACATCCTTTTCAGTGGTACTTGCCTTTATAGTGTCATTTAGCAAATAGACTGTGAAGAATTAGTCATGCCAAACTTCTAACCATCTGATGACTAGCTACAGAATAAACATCCCAAATGAAAATTTTTAGATTTTAAAGGTTTAGTCTTTCTTTTCAAAGTTTCAATTAAAATAAAATACTATATCTACTAGGACCCCCTAGTTCTCGTCTAACTTGTTTGCACCTTTCAGAGATACAAGATCAGCACTTATGTGCTACACATAAGTAGCACACCATTATGAGTTCCTTCATGCCTCTCAGAGATGGTTTGAGAAAATGGAATATTTGAAGCCACTGTAGTCTTTGTGATGAGAAACATAATACACTAAATTAAATCAAAATGTTAGGCTGTTAGGCACATTAATGAAATCACATTATTATATTCCTCTTTCTGTTACGCATATCGTAGGTCCCAATCTGAACACCGTATTATATGTAGGAAGCCAGACCCTCTGTCTAGCTTCCTGTAGGTCTGGATGCCCTCAACCTGTCCTTGGCTCTTCAGTAGTTACCTAGGTCTGAGGCCTGACCCTGGGATCTCCTATGCCATCTGAGCTGGCCTTTTCACTGGATTCCATGCCCTTGTATCTTCTTAGAATACTTTTCTTCCTTTTTAAGATCCATTTTTAAACTAGCCTTTTCTTGATCGTTTACCTTTATCAGTGAGTTTGGTATTCCTGACTTCTACATAAGCTGCTATAAAGATTTTGATATGCCAGTTATATCTTAATACGATTTTTATAAAAAAAGATTTTGAAATTCTGAAACACATCACAGAGTAAGAGTTAGAAACAGTGTGCCAACGTGTTTTCTTCCTATTCTAATTGATCAGGGGAAACTGAGTTGGATGTACTCATTGCCCATATAGAAAACAGGTTTCCTACCCCATGAGTAGTTGTTTGAAATTAAATTTCACTGCTTGTGACAGAAAATACTGAGTATCTAGTGTATATATAATATACTATAAAAATATTTTATAGTTGTTAATCTGGCATTCAGAGCTCCCACAGACTGGTCAGTGTTTATCTTTCAAAACATATCTCCCCAGAACCTGCCTTATGGTTGCTGCTCTAGCTACAGTCATCTGTTCACATTGCTCATTATTCACTTTGTTCATTTGCTAAAGCCATTCTCTTCCTTTACTCTGCTCTCCTATATCACAATACTGGAGAGTCTCCTGTTCTTTTATGCTTGTACAATTCCTAGCCTAGGAGACAATTTCCTGTTATTTTGCTCTAATGCGTGCTTGTCTCATGTGCATACGAACTACTCATGCTTAATTGCTGACTTATCTGGCATGTAATAATATACTTTGATATAATGTGCTGGACATAATGGTGAAATGGTTTAGCATTTGTTCTTTATAAACAGCAAGGCAGTTTTATATCATAACTCCATCATGACTTCCTAGCTCTGTGATTGTGGGAAAAATTGCTTAACCTCTCTGAGTCTGCTTCCTCATCTCTCTTCTGGGGCTAATGATAATACCAACATTGAAAGTGAAAATGTTAGTTGCTCAGTCGTGTATGACTCTGAGATCACATGGACTGTAGCCTGCCAGGCTCCTCTGTCCATGGGATTCTCCAGGCAAGAATACTGGAGTGGGTTCATTCCCTTCTCCAGAGGATCTTCCTGATCCAGGGATCAAACCTGGTTCTCCTGCATGCAGTACCTACCTTACCAGGATTGTTTTAAGGATTAAATGTGATAATATATGTAAAATTACCTAACAATGCTTCATGACACTGAGTTAGCACTCAGTCAAAGTTAGCTATTATTTTTTACCTTGTCTTTTTTTTTTTTAACTTATGTATGGACTATGTTCCCATCATTAATGGAAGGATTACTATCTATTGTTACCTATTATTTGCCAAGCACTGTGCTAAGCACTTTCACTTATATTATCCTATTCAATTTTTACAGCAATCTTGAGGTTAAAGTGATTTGATGTATAGGCCATATCTGGGAATTATTAGAGCCAGGGTTTTGAACTTAATTATATTTGCCTCTAAAGCCTTTTTATTACTTAATGGTGCTTTCTCATAGACATGGGAAACTTCTTATTTTTCTCACAGGGTGAACCAAGTGTGTGTACAAAAGTTCATTCATTTAATGGATTTATTGTGTATAAATATATGAAGTGGAACTTGGGGTTTTACTCCATTTATGCTATTGCTTTTTGTGGCCAATAGTCATATGTTCTCTTCCTTCTTCACTCAGAAAGTGCTTCCAAATTCCTTTTCATTCTCTGTAATACTTAAGGCACTAGTACCTTTATTTACACTTAACCACTGCATGCTCTTGCTTATCTGCTTAAAACAAAAACCTTTGCTAATTAATTTTCAACTTCCTAATCCAATCCCTTTATTTATAATCGAAGCAAAGAAAGCTCAGAGTAGCTAAGAGACCTGCCCAAGGCCACACATGGAGCTAATGGCTGGTGATCCAGGTTCCTGGCTCATACCCAGAGTGCTATTCATTATACCAAGAGCCTCTGGAGAAGAACCACTTGAAAATATTATCGTCATAAGCAGTTAAAACCTCCACCTGCTGTCTTATTGGTGGTAGTAATTTAATAGTAAATCCTTGTAAAATATAATGTACAAAGAAGATTCCTTCTGCACAGAATTCAACTTAGTAAAATCTAATCATAAGACTCTATGTTCATGAAGAACATCTGACTGTTGCTATTTTACAGGCTATTTCTAGAAACCAGAAGGGATTCTAGTTTATTCTGTATGGCACTTGGTATGGGACATCTTATGAAGGCCAGAACTGTCAGAATAGAGAAATTTAGAGGCTAGAAATAAAATTTTAGAATTTGAAAAATAAAAAATTTGTGAATATCTAATGCAATCTAATAAAATTCCCTTCTTTTTTATAGTAAAGATTTTGAAACAGAGAAAGTGGCATAGCTTTACAGTAAAATCTGTGGCAAAATCAGCATCACTTTTCTCACAATACTGAATTACCTCTCTTGGTTACCTCAAAATTAAATTGTGTTGATTGTCATAGAAAATTGCAGGAATAAATCCTTTTGGAAAAATGTAAGACAACCTTCATGCAACTAAAATTAAACATTACCTTAATCTCTTTTTGTACACAGACCCCATTATTATTCAGGCAATTTCATTACAAGTGCAGATTTTCTTGGCTTTTTGATAGTCCTTATGTGTTACTGGCAGAATTGATTTTTCACCAGAAATATCAGAATTCAGAAAAAGAGAAAATGGAATTATTTCAGCTAAACAGGAACTTTGAAAGTCTCCTGGTGTGATGTATTGCGAAATGGCCTCAATTTTTCAGCAAATTCTGGACATGGACAGGAGTCAGAATGGGAATCATCTCTAAGAGAATCAACAGTTCTTTCTAACGTCTTTGCCCTAGAGACAACAGAAATGTCTGGCTGTTCATTAGAACTTTAACAAAATTTTCATCCTTGCTGTTTTCTTTAGGTTGTGGAGTGAGTAGGTATACCTATCGGAGCCCAGAATTTGAGAGAAATTTTGTATTATTGTTAATTTTTAAAGAAAATTTCATTCTTTCCAGTTTGTGCTCCTATAGATTCCTGCCTGTTTTTTCGTTTGTTTTTTTTTTCCCTGTCACACCATGCCACCCAGTCTGGGTATGAGAAATCAGGATGAGAAGATGACAGTCAGCGTATGACACAAGGGGGAAATGCATCCATACCCTCAGCTCAGGCCTGTCCTTCAAACTCTGGAGATTGTTTCGAGTCAACCCCAGGACACTGGTGAATGTGGGAAGCTCTTGAGGGGCAAGAGGTGGGAGGGTGCCAGGGGCCTGGAAGATCATATGGAGCTCCCTGCCAAGCTGGCCTAGGATTAACCCGTGGTTTCCCAGCCAGAGCTAATCCAGCTGTCTTGCTTTCCTGGGGTCTCTCATCTTAATCTATGGAATTGACCAACTGAGTTTGACCGTGACTGGCTTTGTTTTGCAAAACAAAATTGGTAAGGCAGGCCTCACGCTGACTGACTGAATGGTGTCATCAGCCCAATTCAAGGGGTGCCACAAAAGCAAGGAAATGAAACTTCAATTTCCTCCTCATGTTAAGTGATAGCTTATCATACCGATTATGACCCTTATGCAGCTCAGGGTAAAGTATTTTATTGCTTTTTTTTTTTCTTTCCTGTGAACAGCCATAAACCACTCTCTCCCTCCACGTTTTCCTCTAACCCCTGCCCCCAACAACACACCTGATTAAGGCTCATTGGAAAGGACTGCTCTCTGTTGTCAAAGGACAGACAACCCAAACTTCCTTTCTTAACCCTACCAACCTGTCACGATTTTATCTTGATTCTAGGAAGTACAAGATTTGTTTTAAGGCAAAACAGAAACAAGCCAACAACCAGGGTGGGAGGAAGTCTATCTGGCTTCAGAGTACCTTTTTAATGTTCAGTTCCTCTCACTACTTGGATGAGCTCGCTTCAGTTCTGGGCCAGGCAGAGATGGTTTGCTTTCATCTCTATGTTCCTACTGCCCCAAATAAAAGTACGCACTTTTATTTGACTGTTTATCACACCACATTATTATGGACACAGGTGTGTTTTCCTTTTTGATCAGGAAGAACTGTGTCCCTTCTTGTTTACCTCCTAGACAAGCACCTAGCACAGTCCATAGAAGACATTCACTGAATGAACAGATTGATGGAGGCTCCCCACAAAGATTAGCTCATCTATTTCCCTACCTGCCAGCAAATCTGTACCTATCTATTCCTAAAATCAAAAAGAGGTTCAGTTGCTCAGGTTACTCATTGGGCACATGTAGACAACAATGGGAGAGGTGTGGTGTTTCTTTGGACTTGGACCTGTGCCCTCTTCCCTTCACTTCCTACTCCTTTTAGGAAATCTCATTTACCCCCGTGGCTTCAGTATTGGTGATTCCAGAATTTGCATCTCCTTCTCAGGGTTCTTCTCTAGTTTATTTAGCCATTTCCCCCAGACTTAATAGCCAATTGCCTGCTTAATATTTCCACTTGAATGTCTCAGGAAAAATTTAAAGTTAATGTGTTTGAAATGGACTCTTGATCTGCATCTTCCCATTATCCCTAACCTGGTCCTCATTTTGCCTTTATCTGTAAACAGCATCACCTGCCACTCAGTTACTAAAGCTAGGAAACTGAAGGTCATCCTAGATGCTTCTTCTCTCACCCATCAGCAACTTTTATTGGTGCTACCTCTTTTATCTGTACTGTCCATGTTTCCTTTTGCCTCTGTTCACTTTATCCCTACCTTAGTCTACTTCACTATCAGCTCTTGCCTGGCTTAATACAACTGCCTCCTTGTCTTCAGGCTTCCACCCTTGACCGTCTCTGGTTCATTTTCCATACAGTAGCCAGCACGAGTTTTCTTACAAGGTAAATAGGAGCCTATCACTCCCTAACTTAAAATCTTTCAATGGCTTTCAATTTCTTTGGAACAAAATTCAAACATTTTACTGTGACCAGCTGGGTCTTGAATGATCTGGACCCTGCTTACTTCTCTAAGTTCATCTCATGTCACCACATGCAAAGCATTCTCCAGTCATATCAAACTTTTTATCGGTTCTTGGAATTTCCCAAGCTCTTTTCTGCTTTGGGCCTTGTTACTTGTTAATGCTTCTCTCTGAAATATGTTTTCTTGAAGCTCTTACAACTAATTCCTTTGGGCTTAAGTTTAAATGTCAACTTCACAGAGCTCTGACCAGTTTTTCTTAAGATGTTGCTGCCTTATTGTAAGAGCCCTACAATTTCCATCATGACACTTATCTCAATCTGTACTAGCCTATTTTTTTTTTTAACTTATTCATTGTATGTGTCATCCATGAAAATGCTAGTTCCATGAAGGCAGAGACTTTGTCAGTGTCATGGACTTCTTCATCCCTCGCATTAATGCTATGTTTATAGCAGAGTATGTGATCAAGAAATGTTTATTGAATGCATGAAGTGAGTTATAAATAGGAGGACTATGTGATTGCCATCAAACAGTACACTTTCTGGAATGAAAGTAGGCACAATTACAATTATACTTGGAATAGCAGGTGTAAACTATGAAACAATAGGAAGAGTACTAGATTTCTAGAGATGTCAGCATTCAAGGTAACTCTGATTTTGTGCCCTTCAACATTTTTTTTTAGGTGAAGCCAATTTAAGGTGAATATGAGGGAGGGGAGAAGGGGTACGTGCCATGAAGGTTAATGTAGCTGGGAGAATAGGCTGACCTTTTCCTTTTCCTTGGCTCAAGTGATAATGGTATGTTTGAGAACCTCAAATGTTCTCTTTCATTCTCTTTAGACTTCAGATTTTCTTTTTGAATATCACATACCATATACAGGGGCTTCCTAGGTGGCACTAATGATAATCTGCCTGCCAAAGCAGGAAATACAAGAGAAACAGTTTCAACCCCTGGGTCGGGAAGATCCTGTGGAGTAGGGGCAACACACTCCAGTATTCTTGCCTGGATAATGGACAGAGGAGCCTGGCAGGCTGTTCCATGAAACTGCCAAGGGTCATACATGACTGAGTGACTGAGCACACACATACTATATGCAAGCCCTCCCCCATCAGTTAACCTGTCTAAAGTTACTGCCCAGCTGATTGGTCCTGAGAGTAGTTTGGACCACTAACCCCAACTCTAAGAGCAGAGGAACTAGAAATTGATTACATTTGAAATTTGAAGACCTGAGGTCTATCCTCAGCTTGACATTTAACTAGGCAAATGACCTTGGGTAAATTTCTTTCCCCTTCTGTGAAGTGAGAGGTTTACAGGAGATGACTGGTAAGGTCTCTTTGATCTCTGAAATTCCATGTCCTGTACAAATCACCTACCAAAGGCAGAGTGTAATGAGAGGCTGGCAGAGGCACCAAGAGGGGTAACAAGGCCCTACTTCCAAAGAGGAGACTTGACAGCTCTATCATTGAGGCATAGAAAAATACATACTGTCTAGATATCATAGGTGGTAAAATTTAGTTTGTATCAAATGCAAGGGCAATTTCAAAGAGCAGATAGACCTTAAGGAGGAAAATGGTTTTAAATGAAATATGGAAGTTGCATGGAAATGGTGTATACAAGAATTGTCATAACCTGGTCTAGCTGGAACTGAGGAAACAAGGGATAAAATTGAAAAAGCAAAATAAGTGTTGTTACCTCTGGGAAGGGTGGTAAGCTGGTGGGAGAAGGGAGTCAAGGTATTAATATTATTCACTTTTTGGTCTGTGTATTTCTAAATTTTTTGGATTTTTATGAGATTATGTTCATGGAAAACATTTTTTCAATATTTATAATAAGATTGTGTCAAATTTAGAAGACTTGAGATGTCAAGCCAGAGAATTAGGACTGTATTCACTAGGATAGTGGTCCCCAACCTTTCTGGCAACAAGGACTGGTTTTGTGGAAGAGTTTTCCCATGGATTGTGGGTGGGGTGGATGGTTTCAGGGTGATTCAAGTACATCACATTTGTTGTGTACTTCATTATTATTACATCAGCTCCACCTCAGATCATCAGGCTTTAGTCCAGAGGTTGGAGACCTCTGCTCTAGGACATTGGTGGTTTTCTTTTTAAGTCAGGTTATGATGAAGGCAGTGTCTTAGTAAGTAAGTATGGTAGCATTGTGTTAGGTAGACAGTTGAGGAGCAAAATATCTGTTATTGAGTTAGCACACAATTCAGGTGCAATATGAAAAGTTGAGCAGAGGGAGAAGTCAAGGATGACGCATTAGTAAGCCTTAGTCACTCAAAGTGTCGTCAGGTTACTGATGGAAGTAGAGGAATCATTTCTGTCACTCGAATAGAAATGGCCTGTGGAATATTAGAGCTGTGGTGCCTGGAGCTTGCACAGAAGTGGAGATTTTGGAATCATCAGCACAGAAATAAAACTGGGATTTTAAAGTAGCTAGACACTTCACAGGTAAGAACAGAGAGGGAAGTGTGTCCTGACTGTCAGTTTCATGTTCTTGTCCCTGCACTGCCTGCAGGCCCCTAGGACAGGACGATCCTGTTGACTGAGGTTCTGGCTGAAGTGGAGGGGTTATAAATGAACTTGAGCCATGGAGAAACGCAAGTGGGGCCTGATGGGACATTCAAAGTTCTGTGACAGCCAAGAATAGGTAGATTCTTCAGATACTTGAGGGCAAGAGGTGAAGGCAGTTGGGGTTTAAGAAGTGTATCTATCTGGCTTACACCCTACCTAACTCCTCACCAAAACCCAAAGCTGATGCATTTGAATAAGGTTAAGGAAAGAATAGTGTAAGAGAGAACTAGTGAAAAACTGAAGTAATTAGGGTTATTCAGGTTGGATAAAAGGAATGTTTGAAGGCCCGAATCCATGATGGAGGGTCCTAGAAGATTTGGTAGACTTAAAACACAGCAGTGCTGATTCAGGCAAGGGATGCAGCAAATGTCCTGGTAGGCACTTTATCCTAGTAAGGAAGTATTAGCTTCTCCCTCTCTCCCTGATGGTCTTTCAAAACAGGGTGTAAGATGTGCTCCTCTTCACTAGGCCTTTGACTGGGAGCTCTCTTGCTAAGAAGCAGATAGCTGAATCAAGTGATTTCTTATAGATTGCCAAGAAATGGCAAGGGACCATCTCACCATCCCCTAGACCTGTCATAGGTGTACTCTGGTACCTGAGAATCTGAGGGGAATCTGAGAACCTTTCCCTTACCCACATCCCACCCATCCCCTACCATATTCCACCTCACTTACCCTCTGCCTACCTCCTCTGTCCCTGACCAAATGCAGTCTGAGGCTTCCCAGAGCCTTGGCCTAGTTTCCTCAATGCTTTCATTGGTCATCATACATTCATTTCCTGATAAAAAGGGCAGCCTGGCAGGGTGGGCAGAGCACCAGCCATGGAGAATGTTCAGGGCCTTGGAATCTAGTGTTCAGCTATCTCACTTGGTGATACAGGGGGTTGGAGGGCAGGGGGAGCTTTCCTCCTCCAAATCTAACGTTCCTCCTGTGGGGTGTGTGTGCTCACTCAGTTGTATCGATTCTTTGTGACCCCGTAGACTGCAGCCTGCCAGGCTTCTCTGTCCATGGGATTTTGCAGGCAAGAATACTGGAGCAGGTTTCCATTTCCTTCTCCAGGGCATCTTCCTGACCCAAGGATAGAACCCATGTTTCTTGCATCTCCACATTGGCAGGCAGGTTCTTTACCACTGTGTCACCTGGGAGGCCCTTCTTCCTGTGGTAGGGAATGCAGTAGAATTAGAAGGATGTAGAGCACTAGTCTCACACAGAGGTCTTTAACTTCTTCTAAAAGTCTTTGCTCTGATCTTTGTTTTCATCCCCCTCCCACCCACCCAAACATCTTTATCTAGGCCCTTGATTACTATTTTGAGATCAGTGATATGAGTAGTTTGTGATCTGGGACTAGAAATTTGTCTTTCTCTGGATCCTGTGTTTTTTTCCTCTAGCCTCTAAAATAAACACCCCTCTTTTGACTTTCCTTTGAAACTTTGACCTCTACTGTAGACCACAATGGTTAGCCTTTTTCTTTGAGTACCCCCTGGAGAACCAGGATTCTGCCCTCCCTAGTCAGCGGGAGCCAGGCTATCTGCTTTATCATTCCAAGGAAGGCCTTTGCAAGTCAAAAGTTAGGTTTCTTCTCTCTGGAGAAGGGCTGAGAAATGTGACTCTCCTACTTGTAGAAGAGGGAGGAAAAGGACACCTTTTGCTGCATATAAATGGAGTCCTTCTACAAAGCTGTCATGACAGTTAAGAATGTCACCAGAGATCCCTGGGGTCCCAGAGTGTAAATGGTGTAAAGGAAGAATATAAATTTATATGGTAGTAAGTCTGAATTCAAATCTATCTCCTTGTATTTAATTTAAGGTTGGTTGCTTAACTTCTCTGAGCCAGTTTCCTCAGTAGTAAGGGGAATACTTGTAACTCTTTAACTGGATTGTTCTGAGGACTGGAGATACATATTAAGCATCTGACACTTAGTAGATGCCCAGTTACTTCCTTTCCACCCTTAGGATCACACACCAGCAAGCCCTAAGAAGATTGGCAGGAGACCATGGGAAACTCTGGGAATAGGCCTTAGGGTTTTCTTGTTGTTGTTCAGTCGCTAAATCATGTCTGACTCTTTGCTGCCCTGTGGACTGCAGCATGTCAGGCTTCTCTGCCCTTCGCTCTCTCCCAGAGTTTGCGCAAGCTCATGTCCATTGAGTTCTTAGGAGTCATGAATTCTGCTCATGGTACAGATGGGGAGAAGAGGGAGAAAGAAGAGGAAGTGAAGGGGGAGGAGGAGGAGAAAGAGCTTTGTAAGGGCCTGGCAAGCCTAGACTGAGAAAACAGAGGCTTATGTTCTCCAGGCAATGTGGAGCAGTGCCCGGATTTAATGAAATATGGGACTTGGCTCATGGACAGGTTTCCCTCATCAAGTTGATTCCTTTTTCAGCAGTTTTTCAAGATTCACTATCAGATTGTGACGGCGACCTGCCTGTCTTGGGCCCTGAACCTATCAAACATGAGTTTTTACTGTTCTGTCACCTTAATGATAGCCAGCTTGTTAAGGATGAGCCAAAAGAGAAGGAGTAAAGGGTTGTAACTATTGAATCTGAATGCCACTGTAATGCCTAGGAATGACTCCCTGACAGGAAGGTGATGGATGCAGAGAAATCCAAACTCCTTTAGTTTGTGGCCCAGGGTCCATGTGGGAAGACTGGTTGATTGCCATGAGGGTAAAATGAATGAGATTAGAAGAAGCTTGGAAGGATTGGGACTACGAGCTTTTGGGGAAGTAGGCAAACTCTTCATGGAATTCTGTTTCCTTAGTGAAAATCTCAGATATAAACCCCTAGAAAACATGAGGCATGTTCTCCATGATTGATAGTTGGGTTGGAAAGATCTGCTGGAGAAGGTATAAGCTACCCACTTCAGTATTCTTGGGCTTCCCTTGTGGTTCAGCTGGTAAAGCATCCACCTGCAATGTAGGAGACCTCGGTTTGATCCCTGGGTTGGGAAGATCCCCTGGAGAAGGGAAAGGGTACCCACTGCAGTATTCTGGCCTGGAGAATTCCATGGACTGTATGATCCATGGGGTTGCAAAGAGTCAGACATGACTGACTTTCACTTCACCAGGCATCAGGAATGGTTTTATTTCTGAAAATCTCCCCTAAGATCATTTGGGAATGTCAGCAAGGTCCTGGGGAAAATGTCAAAGCATCAGATACCTGGGGTCTTTGGATGGAGATTCAGTTATGGATAAAGAGAAAAGTCTAGTTTGTTCAATTCCTTAGCAGTTTCACAACTCAGGTTTCATGATGAGTAATTTGGCATCTATATTTATTGAGGGTTTAACCTCAAAGTCAGATAACTTTTTTGCCTCTGAGCCCCAGGAAAATAAACTTTTCTTTTGGTTGCCTGTTACTTCACCACAATTTTTGTGCTTAGATGGTATCTTTTACATTCCCCCTTCTACTACCACCTCTCTCTCTCTCTCTCTCTCTCTCTCACACACACACACACACACACACACACACATTTCTTTGTTGCTGACTGTAGTGTGTGTGTGTGTTTTACCTTCCTTGAAGGGAGGTAGAGGAAATCTTCCATTTCCTTGACATAGGCTACATTTTTATGGATTTCTCCTTGTTTCTGGTGTCTGGCATCTGTGATAGTTGGTAGTTTTAAGTGCACAAATGACTGAGGGCAGGAGGAGAAGGGGATGACAGAGGATGAGATGGATGGATAGCATCACCAACTCAGTGGACATGAATTTGAGCAAACTCCGGGAGACAGTAAAGGACAGGGGAAGACTGGTGTGCTGCAGTCCATGGAGTCACAAAGAGTCAGACATGACTTAGCAACTCAACAACAACAACAAAATAGAGATAAGGGTAGACTTGCCAAGCACCTGCTTATGGTTTTTCTTGAGATGCCAACTTCCTTAATAAATATTTTACCTTCTTTTTCACTTAAACAAAAGTGATGGATTGGTTAGTCCCTGTTGGCATTAAAAATTAACGTACTATTAATTCTTTTTGAAGACAAAAAATTTGTTTATTGTGGACAAATATAAAAATACAGAAAAACACAAAAAGGAAAACTAACCACTCTATTTTGGTATTACATGATAGCTAATATTTTTCTCTTTTTAAAACAAAATTGAATTCATTCTGAACATGCTGTTTTGTAACTTTATTCACTTAATTGTATCATGCACATTTTTCATGTTACCAAATATTTTTCCAGAATATTATTTTAATTGCTAATATTCCATTGTGCAGCCATGACTTAATTAGTTTGCCCTGATGTTGAACATTTAAATTGTTTTTTTCAATTTAAAACATTAGGAATGTTTCCCTACTCTTGGTGATCAATCATTTTACTTATTTATTTAACATAGCTGAATATCTCTTCTCTGTGGGGTGTTTGGCCTTTGTAGAGAGGTGAGACTCTAAAGGCTGAGATCCTCAGATTTAGGAGACCAGTGGCTGAGCCCCTAGGGCTCTCTTTATGGGAACTACCCTCCCCCCACAGATTACCAGTGGAACACGTAGAAGTGCAAATGAGGAAGGGAGAATCCACAACTTTCCCAGTCTCTTGCCTTGGAGCCCAGCTCCTCCGTGTACAGACACCCCAGGAAGCCTAAGTTGAGAGAGCAAACACACTTTGAATATGGTTCAAGTTCAAAGGGCTTGCTTGTTCCTCAAGTTGCTTAGGTTGCGTTAAAATAATACCTTCTAAATCAAGAAATCTGGATTATTTTCCTATAGGCCAGTGCTTGAGTCTGAATTTTATTATCTGATATCTAACACTAATATCAAGGGATTGGTATTTCCAGTTTCTCTTTTAGACTTGTACATCACTGGAATATAGAAGTGGAGTCTCTCATTCCCTTTCTGATCCTAAGGCTTCCAAGGAGAGAAACAAAAAGTCTCAAAAGTGTATACTAGAAGCATTTATTGCAAAATGAAGTTGAGTTCCCAATTTGGGAAAATAACAAAAGAGAGTTGTTCTACAGCTCTTCTGGGAAAAAATCCCTCTTGGGAGGCTTTGACTGGATAAGTTGTAGTCACCTGTCCACTTACTGTGCCAATTCCTTCTCCATGGCTCCAGAAATGGTTTCTGAGTTAGAAAAGTTGTCAGGTTATATGAGATACTGGTTTCCCCAGGAATGCGTAGGGAGAACTTTTCAAAAATGTGCATTGAGTTAAAAAACCCAACACCAAAAATACGTCCCTATAGGCAGGTGTGTAGTCTCTGCCTCACTTATCTCTATGAACTTATAGCTGATCTTTCTGGAGCTAGCCAGAGTAGGGGACGGTTACTCCTTCAGGAGTCTGGACAGAACACTTCCATTTTTGGCTTCCATCCCCTCTGATTCTTAGCCATACAGCTGGGCTGGATGTGGTCTGAAACTCCAGGGGCAAGTATTTTGAAGGTCTTTCTGGATATAGACCCCAAATCAAACTTCCCCTTTAGCAAGCTATAGTATTATAGGCAGAAAGACCAGGAAGTAACTTGCAGAAAAGATGAAATGGGGTCTACCCAAGTTAGGAGGCACAGATTCCCATTTCAGCTCTGTCAAGAACATGCTGTATCATCTTGGGCCTCCACTTCCCCATGTACAGCAGATATCAAGAGGACTACAGATCAACCCTGTGGTTTCCCAATTGTTTTCCTTACCTCTTCTCTCCAAGAGAGAAGCTGTGTCCCCTCCACTGTCATACAACTGAGCAGTAAGTTCCTGTGAGGTGCTGTCAGGCACTGCCCTTGCCCCGGGACCAAGCACTGCCTGGGGATCGCGTGCAGTAGTATTTGCTCACTACATGCCTACACTGGTCACACTTGACCATGCAGCACCACTGGAATTTGCAGTTACAGCTGCTGATAGCCTCAGTTCTTCTCTCTTCCACCTGCAGGCCGCATTCTGTGCACAAGCGCCCACAGCTGCATTGCTCCCATCTGGATGTGTTGCAGCTGTTCTGCAGACACTCCCGACCTTCTGTGCCATAGATGCCCAAGCTGGAATTGCGGGTACAGTAATCAGGCGATTCCTCTAAAAAGATCAGCTCAGCTTCTGCACTAGGAAGGAAGGCCTCGGTGGGTACCCAGTGGCCCTCAGCACTGTTCCCAGCCCTTAGCTGCCGTTTATCCATCTCAATTTTCAGTGCCCGTTCGTACTTGGCCTTTAGGTAGTTGCCCAACTCCCTGAAGTTAGCTAGCTGTAGCCAGCATGTCTGGATGCTACAGCTGCCCGAGATGCCGTGACATTTGCAAGTTCTCTTCATGGTGGCTCTCACTGCCTTCAGAGAAAGAAAGAGAGAGGGAGGACAAAAGGAGATTGGCTCTGAGTAGAGAAGATCAAAGGCTAGCAATTAATGGAACATTTTAGAGTTGTGTTTCTTAACTTTAGAGTACATCAGAATTATAAGGGAGGCCTGTGAAAAATATTTATTCCTGGGCCCTACCTCAGATCTTCTCAATTAGGAAGTTCAGGGGTTTAAAGGCTTTGGTACTGGTGATTTTAATGCTTTTCTGCGTGATTCTTATGGAAAAAGCCAGGCAAGTGTTGAGAAGGTGACTGGAGACAGGAAACCTAGGCTTAAGGCCTAACTATATCGCTTGTGAGCTTGTTTCTCTTTCTGCCCATAAGATTAAGCATGATCAAGAAAGCACTTTGTTAAAAAGAAGATGAAGAAGAAAGTACTCTGTAAACTAAAAATGAAAAATATGATAATTGGCACTGTTACTAAGTGTTGCAGCTGGGGGCTAGAGTGTTTATGGGTGTTTGGATTTGTCTTTTGGGCTCTCTTCCAGAGGGAAGGAAACCTGGGGTCTGAAGCCCTATCCCCAAGGTTGCTTTATCCCCATTATTGTTGCTTTGAAAACCTCTTCTCTACACTGGGCAGCCAGGACATCTAGGTACAGGTTCAAAGCAAAATTTCTATGCTTTTAGCTCCAAATACAACTAGAATCCAGATTTGAGTTCAGAACACTCCGAGGATTGCTACGTACCCCAGAAGTCTTGGGGGACAGCTGACCTTCCAGAGAAGCTTAAATCAGTCCCAACCTCTCCAGACCCAGAAAGACATTAGGACATAAGTTGTATAATAAACCCTTGTTAATTTCCTAGAACATGCAGTTGAAATGGTTAAAATTTTAAGTCATGGAAGCAAGGCCTTGCATCTGTATTGTTTTATGTTCTCAGAAACCTGCCTGTAGAAGGAGTTAGCATATAAGGTTTAGTGATAAAAGGACTAGACTGGAAGATCTGTTTCATTGCCTGGTTCTGATGCTAATTGGTTGTATTACCTTGGCCAAGTGATAGCTCTGCCTTAACTGGTTTTGTCATCCAAAGAATAGGGGTAGCTACCCTAGTCCTGCTGGGTGGTGTGGGATGAAACATGTTTGAGACAGCTCTTGATAAGTTGTGAAGGTCTGTACAGATGTGAGACTGTTGTAAATGCTCAGCCTATTGGCTCACTGGTCAATACATACCAGCCTGCCTGCCCTGTTGTTATGAAGATTCATCAGGGCTCTGGCATCCTTCCCCTTCTCCAGGCTGTCCACAAAGAGTTTGGAGATTCTTTCCCCAAATTCAACATTGTCACTACAACCTCCCCAGATCCAGCCATGGCCTCCTGCACATAAGGAAAGAGTAAGTTCTTTGTATAGCTTCCTGCTGAGTCCTAGAAGAGTCACGGTCATTTTAGGTGACGTAGCCAAACCATCCCCAAGAGTTGTAGAAGTGTGTAAAGCTATAGCTAAGTGAGACAGGGAGGGAATTCCCTGGCAGTCCAGTGATTAGGACTCCATGCTATCACTGCCATGGCCTGGGTTCAATCCCTGGTCGGGGAATTAAGATCCCACAAGCTGCACAGTATGGTAAAAAAAAAAAAGAAAAGTGAGACAGGGAAATGGAGGTATTTAGGGTGGGAATGGGGGTAGGGGGCAGTCTTATTTCTAAAGTCAACTTCCCACCCTTCAGATACTCCCCAGCTCTAGACAATTCAACTCCATACCCAAAGTAAAATTAGGATGCTAGGGCTGGCCCAGATGATCTCAAAGGTTCATTGATGTTCATTCTAGAATTCTGTACCATTATTGTACAGTAGTCTTATTAGAGCTATCTCCTCCCTCATTAGTGACAAATCTGAATAAGGATTTTCCAGGCAAGAATCCTGGAGTGGGTTTCCATTTCTTTCTTTAGGGGATCTTCCCAACCCAGGGATCAAACCCAGGTCTTCCACATTGCAAGCAGACTCTTTACTGTCTGAGCCATCAGGGAAGGCCTATAAGTCTCTTAGGCTGTCAGCAAATAATTTGATAGCTGTGGATTATGGACAAGCCATTCTAAGCCTGAAATAGGAGGGTTAGCTTTAAACTTTCTTTGGTTTCCTCCTTCCTAGATGCCTTATTGATTTTAGAGCTTGGTGCTACTTGCTTATCCTCTAATCATCTTAGAGTCTTGATCTAGGAGCACCCACCAAGGAGATTTCTGCTGGGGTTTAGGGGTTTGAAGAAGCTGTGTCTCTCAGGCTTTGTCTGGAAGACTTTAGCTTATGCTCAGCTCTAAACCCCTTACCTTTTCCCACACCCTTCAGAGGGCACAACTCACCTGTTTTACCGTTTTTTGACTCATCACAGCCACAGTTTTCAAAGTCACCCATGCTACAGTTCTTGGTGATGGTGTACATGACTCCAGCAGAGCTGATAGCGTGAATGAAAGAAGTCTCCCTGGTAGCTTTGAAAAGAAAGAGGCAACTGAAAACTAGGACCCTGATGACCCAAAGCAGGGGCTTTCAAAAAGCAATACCATTTCATTTCTCTCTCCTATCCCCCTCCCTCTTTGGGTTTATTAAGAGGATGTTATTCTGCTTGAGAGAGCAGTACATGCTTTCCCAGCATCCTTGCTTCACACAGGCAGGAATGAGCATCCCCATGCTACCGATGGGGAAAGTAAAACCCAGAGAGAAAGTGATGAAACTGAGGCCACTCTCCTCACCAGTTATGGCACTGGGACCAGGACCCAGTTCCCCTGATAATCCAGCCTAGGCCTCTGTTCATTAGCCATTGCTTCTGGTCCTCAGGCAGTAAGGATTCAGGGCTGTGAGGCTGGCTTATGAAAGAGAGAAGGGCATTTTTCTTCTTTCTGAGATGGACCTGGAGCCATGTAATAATTATAATGATAATACCTACTGCTTACTGAGCTTGTATCTTACTAAGTCCTTATAAATATTGTCCCATGTTGTTTCTCACCCTGTTTGTTATATACCCCACAGGAAAATACTTTCCCCCTCATTTTCTTTACCCCATTCCCCTCAACTTTCCTCAGGAAACTCTTCATTAATCATTTCTACATAAATGACTTTCTTGCAAACTACTATGCATAGTTATAAACAGCTGCACAGGTACATCATGCACACACACACACACACACACTCCACACACACACACACCACATACAGACACCACACACACACACACACACACACACACACACACACACCACACACACTCCACACACACACACACACCACACACCACACACACATACACCACACACCCTCCACACACACACACACCACACACACACACACCACACACACACACACTCCACATGAGGCATAGCTCAATGTGATCTCTCGGCTTCTCTGTTGTTGGGATTTTATGACAGTTGAAATTCCCTCAGGGGCTACGAACACTGACTCCTTTCCTCATTTTTATTTCATGCAAATATAAGTGTGTACAAACACAAATACAACATGAATTGAAAAATAGAGTAATTACACTTGTATATAGATACCTTTGATTCACCTCATTTAACCCTTACAACACTCCGGTGGACTAAACAGCTGACCTTATTGACCCCAGGGATAACACTGAGGTTCAGAGAAGGGGAAATAACCCACAATAAGGAAGTGGCAGATCACTGCCTGTATATGATAACTTTTTCATTTCACTGCACACATACATGCTACACATACATACATGCTGCACACCCAACTTCATGGACATATACCCCCTTGTACAGGTTGCACAAACTTACCACTTCTTAGCCTGTTGTGAGTGGAGAGCTGGAGAGCATTTTCAGGGCAGTTCCAGCGTTCCCAAGCAAATTGGAATTTGCACTCCTCGATGCCACTCTGGGCGCCCAGGGCCACACTGGTGGTATAGGTCAGATAGGCCTGGCAAAGGGAAAAGGGTGCGAGCTTCAGCCCTGGCTCTCATCAGGTCGTCTGGGTCAGAAGGTACAGACAGGAATCAAATGGGTTAGCTCTCCATTAGGGAATGATTGGTCATAGGTTCCTCTGCGTGGCTGACTTCTGACACTGTCTCCCCTCCCGTCTTTTCTTTCCCTAGAAGAGTTCCCTTAGGAACATGAATGGATAAAAACAGGAGCAGGAGACCATCCTACCTTGGGCCCTGTTATCAGGAAATTGTTCACTGACCTACCAAAAAGAGAAAAAGTGAGGCAGTTGGTGAATGGGGATGAGATAGTGGAAGCTTCCTTGGTGAGGAGTGAACAGTGGGAGGGAAGGACTTACCAAGCAGAGGCACTGAAGGTTACATAGCATATGCCCACAGCCACTCTGAGCATAAGTAGATCCCCCATGGCCCTTCCCACCCCCAGAAGACCAAGTCTAGCCCAGGGCCAAGTCCAGAGAAGTGAGGAAAGGGCAGGCCTTTCTCAGTATTTATGTAGGGAGATGCTGAATGGCCAAGGGGTGAAAAATCAACAGCTCTTCTCATTTGTCCCTCACTGGCAGGGCTGCAGGAGCCACTAACCCAATGAGGGACCAGGGAGGAGGGATTCAGCCCAAAGCCTGCAAGGGAAACCCCGCCCTGCCCCGCCCTGCCAACCTTTCTTCCCTCCCAGGCTGACAGAGGAGCTGAAACCTTTCCCTGCTCAGGAGGTTTCTACCCTCTATAAGTCGGACTTCTTTCTCTTCCTGCTCGAGGGCTCATTAATCAGAATCTTATAGCCCAGAGAAGACAAGTTTTCTTGTCTCTGCAGAATTAACTCTGCTAATTCTGAAGAGAGGTCACCTCTCCCTCAAAGTTATGGGGTTCTCACTCATTAACGAGACCCCACTCCTTACCCTGCCTTCCTCCTCAGGGTGTTAACAGTTACAGAGGAACTCTATCTGGAGCTCTCTCCTCCTTGTTCTACCCAAGTAAACAAGTGCACCATTGTTGCCTCCGCCCTTGGTGACTGTAAAGTGGTGTGGGACACTGGAGCAGACACCTCTGCAAAAGTCCCTTCTACTATATTCTACCAGGATAAGTTCAAGTAGATTTCCTTCATTCCTAGTAGGTCTGCAATTTTGTATTTTTTAGAACTCCAGTTTGTTATTGTTGTTCAGTCACTCAGTTGTGTCTGACTCTTTGAGACCCCATGGACTGCAGTTCACCAGACTTCCCTGTCCTTCACCATCTCCTGGAGCTTGCTCAAACTCATGTCCACTGAGTCAGTGATGCCATCCAACCATCTCATCCTCTGTTGTCCCCTTCTCCTCCTGCCTTCAATCTTTCCCAGCATCAGGGTCTTTTCTAATGAGTTGCCTCTTCACCTCTGGTGGTCAAAGTATTGCAGCTCCAGCTTCAGCATCAGTCCTTCCAATGGATATTCAGGGTTGATTTCTTTAGAAGGGAACAGCTACCCACTCCAGTATTCTGGCCTGGAGAATGCCATGGACTGTATAGTCCATGGGCTCACAAAGAGTCAGACACAACTGAGCGACTTTCACTTCACTTCCTTTAGGATTGACTGGTTTGCTCTCTTTGCAGTCCAAGGGACACAAGAGTCTTCCCGTTTGTTAACTGCCTGTATATGTAAGAATCAATCTTTGGACCACCCAGGGCTATATTTGATGCCTTTCTTTCTCATACCACTTTGTTGCTAGGACAGAAGCTCAGCCTTAGGCAGGAATCTGTCTTTAAAGTTCACTTTGTATTCTTAGTACTGAAGAAGATGCCTCGATGAATGAATAAATGAGTGAAGAAATAAATAAATGAAAGAACTTGTGACCCCTAGGAGAACCTGAGGCATTCTTAGGTAGGGCTGGATACTGCAATGAATGGATGGAGATCTTCCTTGCTTGGTGAAACTCTTTCCTGAGGCAGAGGGAAGGCAGGCTGATGGGATGCAGAGAAGTACGAACAGGAAGTTACTGTCCTAGCTCAGTACTCTGTGACCATAATCCAAATCACTTCACAGCACCCTGGACTGGATTTGGATGAGAAAGGGAGGTCAGAAATCATCCACCAGAAAAAAGAATGATCCCCCACCAAAGGAGTTCCAGGGGCCAAGACGTCCCAGGGCCTTTTTAGTGCAGTGTACTCAAAGTATGGACTGAGGTTAGTGTCAGTCTGCAAACTGTTATCTTTATGTGACAAGATAAGTATAGAAATGAGAATGTTTAGAGATTTTTATAGCAATTTTACAGGGTGATTTTATATATGTTGAAATCTAATAATAAGAAATATGGGCTTATATTCTGTCTTTTTTTCTATTTCATTTCTCTAGGAGGATGAGTGTGAATATCTCAAATGCAAAATGTCCTTAATGCACTAAAGTTCTGGCTCTTAACCCAGCATGGTCTCCTCCTTTGCTTGCTTGTAGGATTCTTTCCTTGGGGAAAGAGATGTCCCATACTGGGTCACTTGGGAAAAGCTCATCAAGTTTGCCTCAGTGGGCTCTTCTCTGTTTTCTCCCTTTCCCAATCAAGAATCTAATGTTTATACCTGACACTGATATAATATTGTAAGTCAATGATACTTAAAAAAAAAAAAAATCTATTGTGTAACTCTCACTTAAGACAGTGAGGTTGATTTCCATGCCACTGTCTGTGTGGTCAGAACAGGGGTCACATTAGACCTGAGGAATCCCACATTCCCCTTGAAAGAGTTTTAGGAGTGATTCCACATTCACTTCCTGCGTATGAGTAACTGGATCTTATTCTTTTGTGCTTCCCATAGCACTTGGCATTGGTTGGTACTCTATAAAGATCTTCTTTCATTTTCTAGGAAGGAAGGTGGTGGTGAGCTTTTTGTGTGTAAACTTTGTGCCTGTCCCTGCTCACATTTTCTGAAGATCATATAATTTCTCTAAGTGGAATTCCTGAATGGAATGTTAGGAATGTTAAAGAAAGGTCTTTAGGTCTTTAGGATGTTAAAGAAAGGTCTTTCCTTCAGGTATTAGGAACTTTGGACATTGGCCACTAGCTTGTTATGTGACCTTGGGCAAACCATTTACTATCACGTGAACTTAGTTACTTCATCTGTAAAATGAGGCAGTTGGGAAGATGTTGAATGTTCAATGACCTCTAAGGATTTTATCAGCTCTCTTCTATGCTATTATCCTAGTTTTAAGATTTACGAGATTTATTAATCTTGGAGGTGATTGTACAAAGAGATGGGGAAGTCTTGTCTTCTCTGTCAACATGGTACTCATATATCTTTAAATCCTTCGGTTGGCCAGCTAGATAACCCTGTAAGATAGATACCTAGAGGGCAACCAATGCCTTCTTCAGAGTCCTTTGGGACCCTGTCTACATAAGACCTCTGTGCTAGACTGACCAATAGTCATTCACTGTGGTAGAGGTTCTCCTGGAAGGAGAGAAAGCCGGAGATAGACACTCTACACTGAAGTCTACTTGCAGCCAAGTCTACTTACAGCCAACCTGTGAGTCCATTTCCTTAAACTCAGTTTTATTATCTCATTAGGCTTTTTTTTTTTATGTGAACCTTTTAAAAAATCTTTATTGAACTTGTTACAACATTGCTTCTACTTCCCCTATGAGGGATTGAACCCATACCCCATGCACTTAAAGGCAAAGTCTTAACCACTGGACCATCAGGGAAGTCCCTCATTAGTTTTTCTTTTTTTAATATTTTATTTATTTATTTATTTTTGCCTGCACTGGGTCTTTGTTGCTTTGCATGGGCTTTTTTTCTAGTTGCAGAGAGTGGGGGCTACTCTTTGTTGCAGCACATGGACTTCTCATTGCAGTGGCTTCTCTTGTTGCAGAGCACAGGCTCTAGGGATTCAAGCTTCCACAGTTGTAGCTCTTGGGCTCAGTAGTTGTGGCACATGAGCTTAGTTGCTCTGTGGCATGTGGAATCTTCCTGGACCAGGGATCAAACCTGTATCCCTTGCATTGGCAGGTCAATTCTTATCCACTGAGCCACCAGGGAAGTACCCTCATTAGCTTTTAAATGATGATTCAATTCTTGGTTTCTCTCTTAGGAATGGAAATCAGGAACTGAAAAAGTGGAAACAGTGACAGATTTTATTTTCTTGGGCTCCAAAATCACTGTGGATGGTGATGGCAGCCACGAGATTTAAAGAAACTTGCTCCTTGGAAGGAAAGCTCTGACAGACCTAGACAGCATATTAAAAAGCAGAAACATCACTTTGCCAAAAAAGGTCCATATAGTCAAAGTTGTGGTTTTTCCAGTAGTCATGTACATATGTGGGAGTTTGACCATAAAGAAGGCTAGGTTCCAAAGAACTGATGCTTTTTAACTGAGGTGCTGGAGAAGACCCTTGAGAGTCCCTTGGACAGCAAAAAGATCAAACAAGTCAATCTTAGAGGAAATCAACCCTGAATATTCAACGGAAGGACTGATGCTGAAGCTCTAATACTTTGGCCAACTGATGCAAAGAGCCAACTCACTGGAAAACACCCTGAGGCTGGGGAAAATTGAGGGCAAGAGAAGAAGGGGCAACAGAGGATGAGATGATTGGATGGCATCACTGACTCAATGGACATGAGTTTGAGCCAAGTCCGGAAGATAGTGAAGGACAGGGAAGCCTGGTATGCTGCAGTCCACGGGGTCTCAAAGAGTCCGACACAACTTAGTGACTGAATAACAATGACCAGACAAACAGGATAGCGGTGTCTCTGAACTAGTGGTGTGCTGGTAGATATTCAGCAACCAGTTCCAATGTGACAGGAGCCGTGATTGGTAGTGTTTGCTGATTTGCATGGAGTGCACACTCCTACCATGGCTGACTTCAAACTGCTGATGTGGACTTGGAAAGAGATGAATAGCTGCACATAATTATACAGTTATTTTTACCATAGATATAATAGATGTAAATAACCTTAACAGTATAGATAATAGAGATGCTAAATTTTGAGTACTTATCTTTGTTTTCGTTTTTTTGGCTGTGCAATGTGACTTATGGAATTTTAGTTCCCTGACCAGGGATCAAACCCTGGGCCCCAGCAGTGAGAACACTGAGTCCTAATCACCAGACTACCAGTGAATTCCCCTTTTCCCCCTTTGCTTTTAATATAATTTATTTATAAATTAATTATAAATAATTAATGTGTTTTATTATATATAATATATAATTTATTTATAAATATATATTATTATATAAATAATTTTATAAATAAATTAATCGCTCAGTTGTGTCCGACTCCTTGCCACCCCATGGACTGTACAGTCCATAGAATTCTCCAAGCCAAAATACTGACATCAGTAGCCTTTCCCTTCTCCAGGGGATCTTCCCAGCCCAGGGATCAAACACAGGTCTTCCTCCTTACAGGCAGATTCTTTACCAGCTGAGCCACAAGGAAAGCCCATTTATTTATAAGCTTAACTGTAAGTTTATATATTTTAATTTAATTAATTAATTTATTTTTATATTTTAATTTTAATAACAGCTGTGTTTAACAAGCAGTTTGCAAAATTCTGGTCTGTGTTGTTGTTTAATCACTAAGTCGTGTTTGACTCTTTGTGACCCCATGGACTGTGGCCCTCCAGGTTCCTCTGTCCGTGGTATTTCCCAGGCAAGAATACTGGAGTGGGTTGGCATTTCCTTCTCCAGGAGCTCTTCCCCAACCAGGGATTGAAACTGCATCTTCTGCATTGACTGGTGAGTTCATTACCGTTGAGTCTCCAGGGAAGCCCATATCTAACTATACTGTAGAACATCAAGTGGTAAGTGGAATGCAATGAATAAATGCACTGTATTCCACTGGAATGGTATTCATAGAGCTAGAGATGAGTAGGACAGGATAATCCTGAAGGCCCCTTCCGCCTCATGTTCCAGGATGTTGAGATTCCAGGAGTCTCAGGGGAGCACTGGGGGCAGTAATCAATGAGGAGTAAGCCAGAGTCACCCTTGCTGTGCCCAGCTTTCTGGAAATCTAGAGACTATTTATAGAGCCACAGAGTGTCTAAGCTAGAGGGTCCCACTTTTACAAGGATGTAACTGAGGCTCAGAGGAAGAGAGAATTTACTCAGGGTTACAGAGTGAATTGGGGCAAAGAGACCTTGAGGGTACCATCCTGGTTTGCCCAGGATTGAGGTGTTTGCAGTGGTGTGGGACTTTCAATGCTTAAACCAGAACAATCTTGGGTAAACCAGGACCGTTTTTCACCCTTTGGTGACTATAGTATGTATCCTAAGTTAATACTTCCTCTTAATGTGTTTTCTCACTAAACTCCCCAAATCCCTAGTTCCCCCTCATTTCTTTTCCAGGCTCCTTTGCCAGGACTCTGAGATTAGAGGGGCTGTTTAGACTGTGGAGCAAGTTGGGGTGTGTGTGTGGGGGAGTTGAGTGAGAGGGCGGAGGTGGTTGGAGAATGCCAGAAGAGAAAGAGATAGGATTTCTGACTTTTAACACTCCTCTGCTAATTAGATAAGGGGCGGAGATGGGGGGTGGAGGGAATGAGCCTCCATGCATATTCTTGTGAGCAGTGACACTGAGCAGAGCTCAGGAGTTTTTAATCTCTGATCCCCTCCCCTTCTCCCTGGAAGCTCGCCTCTTCCCACCCCCTGGTGACTCCCAGTCCAAATGCCACAGCTGCTTGCGCTCCTGACCCTCCCTTTGAGCTCCTGACCCGCCAATTTAGCCTCAATGACTTGCAAAGTTCCTCAACAATATGCCCAGGGAAGAAAGAGGAGAATATTTCAATTTTCCCTTTGAGATCTCGGGTTCCAGGTGGGAAGAAAACAGGCCTTCCTGTGTGGAAAATGGGAGCAGTTGCTGGAACACATGGGCCTGTGAGGGCTGGGACACGTGAGAGAGGATAAATCTGCAAGCTGTGACTGGGTGTTTCTAGCCTGAAGGTGTATTTCTTTCATCACTTGGGAAGCTCCTTAGGACTTGGCATTGTCAATCTCAACCATATAGGAATCTCTTCAAGGATAGTAGCACATTCTCCTGTCAAACTGAGGTGCCCAGATAGCAGAAGCTGTATCACCTCAGTTCAGTTCAGTCACTCAGTTGTGTCTGACTCTTTGTGACCCCATGGACTGCAGCATGCCAGGGTTCCCTGTCCGTCACCAACTCCCAGAGCTTACTCAGACTCATGGAGTTGGTGATGCCATCCAACCATCTCATCCTCTGTCGTCCCCTTCTCCTCCCACCTTCAATCTTTTCTAGAATATGGGTCTTTTCCAATGAGTTGGTTCTTCACATCATGTGGTCAAAGTATTGGAGTTTCAGCTTCAGCATCAGTCCTTACAATGAATATTCAGGACTGATTTCCTTTAGGATGGACTGGTTGGAACTCCTTGCAGGCCAAGGGACTCTCAAGAGTCTTCTCCAACACTACTGTTTAAAATCATCAATTCTTTAGCACTCAGCTTTCTGCATAGTCCAACTTTCACATCCATATATGAGTACTGGAAAAACCATAGCTTTGACTAGACAGACCTTTGTTGGTAAAGTAACGTCTCTGCTTTTTTCTTTTAATTTCATGGCTGCAGTCACCATCTGCAGTGATTAATCTGAAAAGTTTTGAAATTGGAGGGGCTCATCCTAGGAGAGATTTCAGTTGGCTTGAAACTCCTTTATTATATCTTGTATTCTCTCACTGTTCAAAATGCCCATCTCTGGACATTGGATAAGACACAGAAATTCCCAGTTAAAGTTTCTTGATTGATTATTGGGGAAGAAAGTATGGAGATGATTGGGGGATTTTATTAGTTTTCAGAGAATATACCTCCATCTGTTTATTCTAAAGATATCTGCCAACTTAGTTTTGGCTAGTATTCCACGGTTATGGTCTAAGATGAATTATCATTACTTGTTTTTATCCTGGGGGAGCTCTTAGTTTGGTCTGAGAGAGAGGAGCTTAAACAATTCATACTAATACAGTGAGATAAAGTACTCTGGTTTGAGGGGGAGCAGGGATAATCAGCGGAGAAGGCAATGGCACCCCACTCCAGTACTCTTGCCTGGAAAATCCCATGGGCAGAGGAGCCTGGTAGGCTGCAGTCCATGGGGTCGCGAAGAGTCGGACACGACTGAGCGACTTCACTTTCACTTTTCACTTTCATGCATTGGAGAAGGAAATGGCAACCCACTCCAGTGTTCTTGCCTGGAGAATCCCAGGGACGGCGGAGCCTGGTGGGCTGACGTGTATGGGGTCGCACAGAGTCGGACACGACTGAAGCGACTTAGCAGCAGCAGCAGCAGCAACAGGGATAATCAGTTAACGCCATAGACAAGGACTTCTGATAGAGACCTGCCATCTGGTGGCAATGAATGGTATAACATGGCCTTGCTGCTCTGATGAGGGACTCAGGACCTCAATTTCAGCCTTTCTGAGCACCTGCCTAATGGGTAGCCAGCCCAATGGTTGGCAGTGTGATGCATATACATATGCATATTGCTTCTAAGATGACATTGGTCTTTAAGAAATTTTCAGTGTGCTTGTTGATATAAAGTATATTTGAAAATGTTGTCAACCAAGTAACATTTTTTATACATGTATAACACTTGATATACACACATGAACAAATACACTTTAAACAATATATAAGTGATTAATATTTGTTACCAAAAAGGTAAAGAAAATGGAAATATGTAATGTAAAAAATGAGAGTCTCCCCTGTCCCACTTTCTGTGAGTAACCATTATCAACAGTTTAGTATGGATTCTTTTCTCTGCATATACATATGTTTATAAGTACATACCTAATTTTAAAATAGAATTGTGCTGTAATTCCTCAATTTGGTTTTTATGCTTTTATAATATTTATTTATTTGACTGCACCAGATCTTAGTTGCAGCATGTGAGATCTTTGATCTTCATTGTGTCAGGCGGGATCTTTGCTTGCGGCATGTGCAATCTAGTTCCCTGACCAGGGATTGAACCCAGGCCCCCTGCCTTCGGAGTGTGGAGCCTTAACTACTGGACCATCAGAGAAGTCCTGGTTTTTAAACTTTTATATCATGGACCTTTTTCTGTGATACTACATATCAATCTAACTTGTTTTCTCTTAATTTTTATATTAAATCAAAAATTAAGCATGTTAAAATGAATAAATAGTCTATAAGGTTTGTTAAGAAAAGCAGTAGCCTCAACTATACTCCCATTGTCCTCTCAAGAAGCTACAACTTTCAATTCTTTTATCTGTGCTATTAGCATTATCTCCATATTTCTTAAAAAACAACAACAACAACAACAACCTATTTGTGTCCTATTTATTGATTTTTTTTTCAGTTTTAAGTATTATTTGTTGTCTTCCCACCGTGGATGATGAAAATTGGCCTCTCTTTTCTTTTCCCACTTATCAAATCCAAATGCATCTTTCTCATCTTTTCTTACCCCATGGACTACTGTAGTCCACCAGGCTCCTCTGTCCATGGAATTCTCCAGGCAAGAATACTGGAGTGGGTTGCCATTTCCTTCTCCAGGGGATCTTCCCAACCCAGAAATCGAAACTGGGTCTCCTACATAGCAAGCGGTTTCTTTACTGACTGAGTCATCAGGGAAGCCCTCATCTTTTCTAGTTTAGTTAAATTTACTTAGGTCAGTATTGAATTATTTACATTATGATCATGTATACTATTTAGAGGAGAGTCATATAACAAATCAGGCTTACTGTTCTTTCTCTATGTCTTTTTATTTTCCCTGGAATTAACAATATTATTTTTTGTTGTTGTTTGCTTCGTTTTCTATGTAGTTGTCAGCACTTTAGGCCCAAATTCTGCCCTTTTCTAAAAGACCTTTTGTTTAGCTCTCGGACTTGCTCCAATCTGGCTTAGTTACTTCTCTATATATTGCATAGCTATCACCTTAGTGCCTTCTTTCACCATCAGGATGAAGGTTCAGTATATTTCTTCACTTTGATGCACATCTTGTTTCTTAAATTTTGTGTTTTTCTATTTTGTTTACTCCCTCATTTTGGTGGATAACATTTTGGTAGCTTCCTGAGAAAGGGTCATAGGAAGCAAATTTTTTGAGACCTCATATACCTGAAAAATTTACTCTCATTTGATTGATATTTAAAATCTTTAAACTACTATTTTGGTAGAGTTTAGAATTATAGATTGGAAGTATTTTCCTATAGAATGTTGAGGTAATTGTTCCAAAGTCTAGTTTCCAGTGTTGCTGTTGAGAAATCTTATCTTGGATGCTAGTCTTTTGTAGCTTACCTGTTCTTCTCCTCTCCCCCTACCCCTTTAGAAGCTTTTAGAAATGCTTTGTTTGGCCCCAGCACAGTGAAATTTCCCAGTGATGTGGCTTTGGTTTAGAACTTTTTAGTTTCTCGTGTTTAGTACTCCTGGACTCTTTCAATCTATAAATATGTCTCTGTGGCCTGATAAACTTTCTGCATCTGGGGTGGACTGAGTAAGATCGATTCCTGCCCCTGCTTAGCAGAGACCATCTTCCAGCAGGTGATCTCATGTCCCCCTGCCCAACTCAGGAAGTAGAACGAAGGACAAATCAAGGCAGATAACAAAAGGACCATTCTTAAGTACTTGAAACTATTGAAAAAATGTTGTAAATAAAATATTTTGGTATTAACATTATAGTGAACAATGCTTACATCTAAATGTTTACAAACTTCTCTTAACTTTTTCTTTCACACTCACCCTTCCATTGAAACTGCTTTAGATTACCAGTGATCTCCACATTGTCAAATCCAGATTGATGTAGATGATTCACTCTCCAACTTGTAACTTCTGTTTCTTGCAGCTTCCAGGACTTCACAGGATTGGTTTTCCTTTTACCTCTGGTCGCTCTGTTTCCATCTGCTTTTCCTCATCATTTCTCTGACCTACTAATGTTGGAAAGTCTTGAGGCTCCTTCCTCAGACATCCTCTATTTTTTATCTGTATTTACTCCCACATGGTAACCATCCCAAAATAATATCTTTTTTTTTTTTCTCTTAAATTATCCCCTTTCGCCTTCAAGAGTTAGCCCTATTCTTAGGGCAGACCTCCTGAGAGGGAGATTGCTGCATGTCCTGCCAGACTCCAGAGTTATATCTTTACACCTCACCTAAGTTATATCTTTATAACAGACCTCACATAAGCTCCAAACTTTTTATTTTAGCTCCAAACTTAAAAAAAAATACATGTGTTTATTCATTTTTGACTGTGTCAGGTCTTTGTAGCAGCACTGCCATGTGAGGGCTTCCCTCTAGGTGTGGCTCTCTGTGGGCTTCAGAGAGCATACAGTTCGCGGCATGTGGGCCCTCCAATGGAGGGATGTGGGCTCAGTAGTTGTGGTGCCTGGGTTAGTTGCCCTGAGTCATGTGGGATGTTAGTTCCCTGACCAGGGATTGAACCTCCACATTGGAAAGTGGAATCTTAACCACTGGACCACCAGGGAAGTCCCTTTAAACTTGTATATCCAACTGCCTACTGGACATTCTCCAGGAAGGCCTTATTGGCTATTGAGCAAGCATTTCAAATGTGACATGTCCAAAACAGAGCTTCCTGTTCTCTTCCTCTTCACTCTCAATCTGATCCTCTAACAAGTCATCCCATCTCAGTAAATGGCAACTCTATCCTTTAGTTCAGTTCAGTTCAGTCGCTCAGTCGTGTCTGAATCTTTGCGACCCCATGAATCGCAGCATGCCAGGTCTCCCTGTCCATCACCAGCTCCTGGAGTTTACTCAAACTCATGTCCATCGAGTTAGTGACGCCATCCAGCCATCTCATCCTCCGTCGTCCCCTTCTCCTCCTGCCCCAATCCCTCCCAGCATTAGGCTCTTTTCCAATGAGTCAACTCTTTGCATGAGGTGGCCAAAGTATTGGAGTTTCAGCTTCAGCATCAGTGCTTCCAATGAACACCCAGGACTGATCTCCTTTAGGATGGACTGGTTGGATCTCCTTGCAGTCCAAGGGACTCTCAAGAGTCTTCTCCAACACCACAGTTCAAAAGCATCAATTCTTTGGCACTCAGCTTTCTTCACGGTCCAACTCTCATATCCATGTATGATCACTGGAAAAACCATGGCTTTGACTAGATGGATCTTTGTTGGCAAAGTAATGTCTCTGCTTTTTAATATGCTGTCTAGGTTGGTCATAACTTTCCTTCCAAGGAGTAAGCGTCTTTTAATTTCATGGCTGCAGTCACCATCTGCAGTGATTTTGGAGCCCCCCAAAATAAAGTCTCTCACTGTTTCCACTGTTTCCCCATCTATTTCCCAGGGCAATTCTAGACTCTTTTTCCTCACACCCAACATCTACTCTGATAGCAAATCTCAACACAAACAGGCTAGATATTTTACATGCTAACCTTTATTGTCTGTTTCCTGTAACAGAATATAAACATCATGAAAACAGAATTTTGTCTATTTTAGTCATTGTTGTATCCTCAGGGCCTACAATAGTGCTGGGTACATAGATGACATTCAGTAGATATTTGTTCAATGAATTTTAAAAGATACACATTCTTAGGAATGTTTAAAAGTCAAGTTTAGTAAGGCATAACTTACACACAGTAAACTTTATCCTTTTTAAGCATTGATATATGAAAAGTTCTGACAAATATGCACAGTTATGTAGTAACCATCACAATCAACACATAGAACATTTCCATTACTCCAAATTCTTCTGTGCTCTTTATAATCAACCCCTCCACCATCATAGTCCCTGGCAACCACTGATCTTATTTCTGGGTGCATTTACGTATGTACATATGTAGTATTTTTTAACAACTTTATTTTCTTAGGGTAGTTTTAGATTTACAAAAAAATTGAGAGAAAAGTACAGAGATTCCCATATATGCCCTGTTCCCATACACATGTAACTTCCCCTGTTATCAGTATTGCTTACCACAATGGTACGTTTCTACTTACACTGACCCATTGTAATCGCTCAAAGTCCATAGTTTACATTAGGGTTCACTCTTGATGTTGCTTATTCTATGGGCTCAAACAAATATATAATGACAGGCATCCATCATTATGGTAGCAAACAGTGTTTTTATTGTCCTAAAAATACCCAACAGGAGACTGACCCAGACTTGCTTGTGAGTGTCCAGGAGTCTCCAGTGGAGGCATGGGTTGGTGGTGGCCTGATGCAGGGTTGGGGGCACTGAGTGTAGCAGTACATGTGTGGGATCTTTTGAAGGAGGTCCCATTATAGTCTGGCCCCAGGTAAATAGAGGAAGGGAACACAGCTCCACCCATAAACAGAAAATTGGATTAAAGATTTACTGAGCATGGTACTGCCCATCAGAACAAGACTCAGTTTTCACCTCAGTCAGTTTCTCCCATCAGGAAGCTTCCATAAGCCTCTTTTTTTTTTTTTTTTTTCAAGTTTAAATTTAATGACTTTGGTATTAACTATACACATACTAGTAAGTGCTAAGACTTAAAATCTTCCGGTTCAGTTGTGACTCCAGACAGGATCCAGAGAGGAGTTCTAAAAATCTCTTCTCTGGGTTTTATGGAAACTTTCTTTACCCTCCTGTGTTAGCCTCTTAAGGCACTGCATCAGCCTTAAAAGGGCATTCCGTAAGCCTCTTATCCTTCTCTATCAGAGGGCTGACAGGCTGACAACCACAATCACAGAAACTAAAAAATCTGATCACGCGGACCACAGCCTTGTCTAACTCAATGAAACCATGAGCCATGCCATGTAGGGCCACCCAAGACGGACAGGTCATGGTGGAGAGTTCTGACAAAATGTGGTCCCCTGGAGAAGGGAATGGCAAACCATTTCAGTATTCTTGCCTTGAGAACCCCATGAACAGCATGAAAAGGCAAAAAGATAGGAGACTGAAAGATGAACTCCCCAGGTCAATAGGTGCCCAATATGCTGCTGCTGCTGCGAAGTTGCTTCAGGTGTGTCCGACTCCGGGCGACCCCATAGATGGCAGCCCACCAGGCTCCCCCGTCCCTGGGATTCTCCAGGCACGAGTACTGGAGTGGGTTTCCATTTCTGTCTCCACTGCATGAAAGTGAAATGTGAAAGTGAAGTCTCTCAGTCGTGTCTGACTCCCAGTGACCCCATGGAATGCAGCCCACCAGGCCCCTCCATCCCCGGGATTTTCCAGGCAAGAGTACTGGAGTGGGTTGCCATTGCCTTCTCCATCCAATATGCTACTGGAGATCAGTTCAGTTCAATCACTCAGTCGTGTCTGAATCTTTGCGACCCCATGAACCACAGCTCGCCAGGTCTCCCTGTCCATCACCAACTCCCAGAGCTTACTCAAACTCATGTCCATCGAGTCAATGATGCCATCCAACCATCTCATCCTCTGTTGTCTGCTTCTCCTCCTGCCATCAATCTTTCCCAGCATCAGGGTCTTTTCCAATGAGTCAACTCTTTGCATGAGGTGGCCAAAGTATTGGAGTTTCAGCTTCAGCATCAGTCCTTCCAGTGAACACCCAGGACTGATCTCCTTTAGGATGGACTGGTTGGATCTCCTTGCAGTCCAAGAGACTCTCAAGAGTCTTCTCCAACACCACAGTTCAAAAGCATCAATTCTTCAGCGCTCAGCTTTTTTTATAGTCCAACTCTCACATCCATACATGACTACTGGAAAAGCCATAGCCTTGACTACACGGACCTTTGTTGGCAAAGTAATGTCTCTGCTTTTTAATATGCTGTCTAGGTTGGTCATAACTTTCCTTCCAAGGAGTAAGCGTCTTTTAATTTCATGGCTGCAGTCACCATCTGCAGTGATTTTGGAGCCCCCCAAAATAAAATCTCTCACTGTTTCCACTGTTTCCCCATCTATTTGCCATGAAGTGATGGGACCAGATGCCATAATCTTTGTTTTCTGAATGTTGAGCTTTAAGCCAACTTTTTCACTCTCCTCTTTCACTTTCTTCAAGTGGCCGTTTAGTTCTTTTTCACTTTCTGCCATAAAGGTGGTGTCACCTGCATATTTGAGGTTATTGATATTTCTCCCATCAATCTTGATTCCAGCTTGTGTTTCATCCATCTCCACTGGAGATCAGTGGGGAAATAACTCCAGAAGGAATGAAGAGATGGAGCCACAGCAAAAACAACCCAGTTGTGCATGTGACTGGTGATAGAAGCAAAGTCCGATGCTGTAAAGAGCAATATTGCATAGGAACCTGGAATGTTAGGTCCATTGGAGGTGGTCAGTGATCAAACAGGAGATGGCAAGAGTGAAAGTTGACATTCTAGGAATCAGCAAACTAAAACGGACTGAAATGGGTGAACTTAATTTAGATGGCTATTATATCTACTATTGTGGGCAAGAATCCCTTAGAAGAAATGGAGTGGCCATCATAGTCAACAATAGAGTCTGAAATGCAGTAATTGGATGCAATCTCAAAAATGACACAATGATCTCTGTTCATTTCCAAGGCAAACCATTCAATATCACGGTAATCCAGGTCTAAGCCCTGACCAGTAATGCTGAAGACGCTGAAGTTGAACGGTTCTATGAAGACCTACAAGACCTTCTAGAACTAACACCCCATAAAGATGCCCTTTTCATTATAGGGGACTGTAACGCTGGGTTGGAAGAAGCACAAGCTGGAATCAAGATTGCTGGGAGAAATATCAATAACCTCAGATATGCAGATGATACCACCCTTATGGCAGAAAGTGAAGAGAAACTAAAAAGCCTCTTGATGAAAGTGAAAGAGGAGAGTGAAAAAGTTGGCTTAAAGCTCAACATTCAGAAAACTAACATCATGGCATCTGGTCCCATCACTTCATGGCAAATAGATGGGGAAACAGTGGAAACAGTGGCTGACTTTATTTTGGGGGGCTCCAAAATCACTGCAGATGGTGACTGCAGCCATGAAATTAAAAGACGTTATGACCAACCTAGACAGCATATTAAAAAGCAGAGGCATTACTTTGCCAACAAAGGTCTATCTAGTAAAGGCTATGGTTTTTCCAGTAGTCATGTATGGATGTGAGTGTTGGACTATAAAGAAAGCTGAGCGCTGAAGAATTGATGCTTTTGAACTGTGGTTCTGGAGAAGACTCTTGAGAGTCTCTTGGACTGCAAGGAGATCCAACCAGTCCATCCTAAAGGAGATCAGTCCTGGGTGTTCATTGGAAGGACTGATGCTGAAGCTGAAACTCCAATACTTTGGCCACCTCATGCGAAGAGTTGAATCATTGGAAAAGACCCTGATGCTGGGGAAGATTGAAGGTGGGAGGAGAAGGGGACATCAGAGGATGAGATGGTTGGATGGCATCACCAACTCGATGGACATGAGTTTGAGTAGGCTCTGGCAGTTGGTGATAGACAGGGAAGCCTGGCATGCTGCAGTCCATGGTATTGCAAAGAGTTGGACATGACTGAGTGACTGAACTGAACTGAACTGAACTGAATAGTCACTTACATTAAAACCCCAAAAGGAATTCAGGGTGAAGATTAGGATGAGGCACTCTGTGCTCTGGTAAATGTAACAGAACAGGCTTTCAGATGGTTAGATAGTTTCAGGATACATTTTTTATGAACCTGGATTCTTGGTTCTTCCCATACAAACCACTAAGATATCTGTTCCTGTTACCTAGCAGTAATCTTCCACAAGACTTGTGTGCTTGCTTAGAGGTGACTTTCGCCTCTCACATATGTACTAACCACCTCCCTTATTCTTTGAAACAGTCCTCAGAACTCTCTGAGAGACTCTCTCCCAGGTTATAATCCTCAATTTGGCTCAAATTAAATTTTCCATTTCTTTCTTTAGTTCAGTCTCTCAGTCATGTCCGACTCTTTGCAACCCCATGAGCTGCAGCACATCAGGCCTCCCTGTCCAACACCAACTCCCAAAGCCTACCAAACTCATATCCATTGAGTTGGTGATGACATCCAACCATCTCATCCTCTGTTGTCCCCTTTCCCTCCTGCCCTCAATCTTTCCCAGCATCAGGGTCTTTTCAAATGAGTCAGCTCTTCGCATGAAGTGGCCAAAGTATTGGAGCTTCAGCTTCAGCATCAGTCCTTCCAATGAATATTCAGGACTGATTTCCTTTAAAACTGACTGGTTGGATCTCTTTGCAGTCCAAGGGACTCTCAAGAGTCTTCTCCAACATCATAGTTCAAAAGCATCAATTCTTTGGCGCTCGGCTTTCTTTATAGTCCAACTCTCACATCCATACATGACTACTGGAAAAACCATAGCCTTGACTACACGGACCTTTGTTGGCAAAGTAATGTCTCTGCTTTTTAATATGCTGTCTAGGTTGGTCATAACTTTCCTTCCAAGGAGCAAGTGTTTTTTAATTTCATGGCTGCAGTCACCATCTGCAGTGATTTTGGAGCCCCCCAAAATAAAGTCTCTCACTGTTTCCACTGTTTCCCCATCTATTTGCCATGAAGTGATGGGACCAGATGCCATCATCTTAGTTTTCTGAATGTTGAGATTTAAGCCAACTTTTTCACTCTCTTCTTTCACTTTCATCAAGAGGCCCTTTAGTTCTTTTTCACTTTCTGCCATAAGGGTGGTATCATCTCCCTATCTGAGGTTATTGATATTTCTCCCAGCAATCTTGATTCCAGCTTGTGCTTCCTCCAGCCCAGTGTTTCTCATGATGTACTCTGCATATAAGTTAAATAAGCAGGGTGACAATATACAGCCTTGATGTACTCCTTTTCCTATTTGGAACCAATCTGCTGTTCCATGTCCAGTTCTAACTGTTGCTTCCTGACGTGCATACAGATTTCTCAAGAGACAGATCAGGTGGTCTGATATTGCCATCTCTTTCACAATTTTCCACAGTTTGTGGTGATCCACGCAGTCAAAGGTTTTGACATAGTCAATAAATCAGAAATAGATATTTTTCTGGAATTCTCTTGCTTTTTTAATGATCCAGCAGATGTTGGCAATTTGATCTCTGGTTCCTCTGCCTTTTCTAAAACCAGCTTGAACATCTGGAAGTTCTTGGTTCACGTATTGCTGAAGATTGGCTTGGATAAGTTTAAGCATTACTTTCCTAGTGTGTGAGATGAGTGCAATTGTGCGGTAGTTTGAGCATTCATTGGCATTGCCTTTCTTTGAGATTAGAATGAAAACTGACCTTTTCCAGTCCTATGGCCACTGATGAGTGTTCCAAACTTGCTGCCATATTGAGTGCAGCACTTTCACAGCATCATCTTTTGGGATCTGAAGTAGCTCAGCTGGAATTCCTTCACCTCCGTTAGCTTTGTTCGCAGTGATGCTTCCTAAAACCCACTTGACTTCACATTCCAGGATGTCTGGCTCTAGGTGAGTGATCACACCATCATGGTTATTTGGGTCATTAAGATCTTTTTTGTATAGTTCTTCTGTGTATTCTAACCACCTCTTCTTAACATCTTCTGCTTCTGTTAGGTCCATACCATTTCTGTCCTTTATTGAGCCCATCTTTGTATGAAATGTTCCCTTGATATCTCTAATTTTCTTGAAGAGATCTCTAGTCTTTCCCATTCTATTGTTTTCCTCTATTTTTTTGCGTTGATCCCTGAGAAAGACTTTCTTATATCTCCTTGCTATTCTTTGGAACTCTGCATTCAAATGGGTATATCTTTCCTTTTCTCCTTTGCTTTTTGCGTCTCTTTTTCTCACAGCTATTTGTAAGGCCTCCTCAGACAGCCATTTTGCTTTTTTGCATTTCTTTTTCCTGGGGATGGTCTTGATCCCCGTCTCCTGTACAATGTCACAAACCTCCGTCCATAGTTCATCAGGCACTCTGTCTATCAGATCTAGTCCCTTAAATCTATTTGTCACTTCCACTGTATAATCATAAGGGATTTGATTTAGGTCATACCTGAATGGTTTAGTGGTTTCCCCCACTCTCTTCAATTTAAGTCTGAATTTTTGGTAATCTTTCTTAGATTTCTTTTTTATTTTTGTTGATAGTACTTACCCTTGTCCCTCATCCTTGATCCCCACGTCCGTGTCAGCATTTTCCACCCTTTGTGACTGGGGAGAGGCTGACAGTGTCAATCTGGGAGGTCAGGCCTTACTTGGTGAGAAAGGTGATGGCAGCAGAGCCCCATGGAAATGTTTCTTTGGTAGTTGGAAATTTGGTTAGGAGCTGGGGAGAGAATACAAAATTCTGAAGGTCTAGATTTGGGAGTCGTCTGTGGGGAGGAAATAACTGAAGCTGTGAGACTGTGTGAGGCATCACAGAGACGGAAGGAACTGAGACAAAAGAGCGGAAGGCCAAGGATCAGTTCTCACCCAAGTGACACCAGCAAAGGAAGCAAGAAAATGAGTAGGAAGTAAGGTTGGGGTACCAGGGCAGTATGGAATCCCAGGAAAATTTAAATTGAGGGGTGGAATGCCAGCTGAATGATAGATGTAGTAGCTGTGTCACAAGGGAGGAGCCATGGTAAACTGCAGTACTCAGGAAGGCTTGTGGCAGAAATAGGACTTGAAAGATGGGTAGACTAACTGGATGGAGATGAAGGTGGGGGAGCCATCCCTGGCTGTGAAATCCCACCTTTTCAGGAACTGTCTACCTATACAGAGGCCAGTTCTTACCTTCCATGGGCTATGAGGGGTACTGTTTCACTCTCTGGATATCATTTGGATCATTCAGGTTTTCTTGGATTTCTAGAGATGAAATCATTCTCTCTTAGTTCCTAAATGACCATCACCCTACTTGCCCTGCAAATTCTGCTTTTCCAGAGGAAACAAAAGAGAGGGGCTTGAAGAGAAATGGGCAATAGTAGGAGGATACAGTCTTAACAATTCTGTATGAAACTCGAAAGGGAAGTCAAAGGAAACAGATGAAGGTTCTTCCTGAGGTTGGGGCCAGAAGGGAATGATGTAGCGTTGTGAAAATATTTTAAGAAGCAGTGGATAGCCAAAACTAAGAGTCAGAGTGACCAACTCACCCTGCTTCTCCCTCAGCTTGCCCTATGTTAACACCAAAAATCCCACATTTTGGGAAATTTGGGACAGTTGATCATCCCGTCAGGAGACCTCAGCTCTAGCTTTGTATCTACCATTAACTTCATTCCCCTCTGAGCCTCAGTTTCCTCCTCAAGTGGTAAAGTAAGGTACCTGGGCAAAATGATATCAAAGAGTTCCTCCAATCCTGATGGAGGAATCTGAAAATTTACCCAGGCTGCCTTGTCATCCAGACTTTCTCTTGGAACCTGCCTTGAGTTTGGGCAGAAACATTCTCACCACAGAGGGTGCACCTGAAGGCTCCAGGTATAGCAAATTCCTATACAGACCCTCCTGTCCTACAGATCCTTCTGTTAGTGACATAAGTTAATATCAGCATACAATGTACATCCCCAGCTAGTTCAACTTAAGATTTTTCGACTTTACAATGATGTGAAAGCAATATGCATTCAGTGGAAAAACTGTACTTTGAATTTTGAATTTTGCTCTTTCCCCAGGCTACCGATTAATACTTCTCATGATGCTGGGCAGTGGCAGCGAGCCACAGCTCTGAGTCAGTCACATGATCTCAAGGGTAAACAACTTACAACCATTCTATACCTATACATTTTGTTCACTTTCAGTATGGTTGTCAATACATTACAGGAGATATTCAACACTTTATAAAATAGGCTTTGTGTTAGATAATTTTGCCCAACTCTAGGCTCATGTTAAGTGTACTGACCATGTTTAGGGTAGGCTAGGCTAAGCTATGATGTTCAGTAGGGAGATCCATATTATAATTGTTAGTTGTCACCTACAAAATAAAGTGAAGGTGATTATTCCAGTTGTCAGATTTTCTCAAGGAATGTAAACTATATGTAAATCAAAAATAAGAAACTTAGAAAGAAAAAGAAATTTCTTAATGCTCCCAACTGGCACTATATTCATTTAAATTATACCCTATACAATCATGCTGGAATGAAATGTGGTTATCATTTCTATTTAGAATTTAACCTGGCTACTAAAAGAATGATTTCTGTCTTTCAATTTCTATTAATATAAAATAGAAAATGTTTCTCTGTGTTGTAAATCTTCTAAGTACGTACTGTTCTGAAAGTAGCCTTTTATGTTAGCTTTACAAGGTCATCATCTTTTGGCAAGAATTTTAAAACCAATAAATTTGAAAATAGTTTCCTTGGACTTTTCCAGTGTCAGTGGTGGCATAACACAAGAGCCTAGACCTTAAAACCAGATTGCTTGGGTTTGTATCACAGGTTTGTATCAAGTACAGTTTGGTGTTTCTACACCTCTATCTTCAGCTATAAACTGGGAATGATGTTAATAATAGCTACCTCATAGAGCTGTCATGAGGAATAAATGAGTTGATATATCCACAAGCGCTCAGACCTCTTCTTGGCACAAGGTAAGCACTAAGTAAGTGTCCCAGTGCAATGTCAGATCCTTCAGTTCAGATATTTTCATTTGTTTTGTGCACTTACATATCCCCAGAACTGTGTGTTCTGTATGTGCCTAGAAGTATGCTTGGCTTGTAACAAGCATTCAATAAATATTTGTTCAATGAAAGTATGTGTCTTAGTAATAGGTATTCAATTTATGGCTATTCACGAGGTTTTTTAAAGTCCATGGGATTTATCTATTTTAAACCTTTGATTTTTACAAAGGAAAACAGGCCCAGAGAGAATGGATCTTTTCAATGTCACATGAGCTTTCCTGGCAATAAAATTAAACACCAAATACTTGCCATAAGAGAAACACAGTAGATAGAACCTCTGTTTTCCCACTTCATCTTTTTTTTTTTTTTAACCAGGTGCTCCTGTCTCAGTATTTATCAGAACGTCTTACATAGAGACACTCAGCTTTTATCTGAATGGATGCCATGGTACCTGAAGGCATAAGATCTGTTGCAGCAGGCAGAATCAGTTTTATCCCATGGGAACAAAGTGCCTTGCACTGAAAGGATAAGGGTAACTGTGTCCATGCTGTGTTCTTGGCTCCTGCCTGCTCCTCTTTCCTTCCTCAACAAGCTTGGGACTCACATGTGTAGCTGAAACTCCCACAGCCAAGCCAGAAGCAAGCATTACACTGGTTTTGTACTAATCCTGGTTTCAAATCCCATTTCTGCTACTTACTACCTGTTGTACTACCTGTGACCTTGTTGTGTAAGTTATTTCACTTCTGTAGTCTGTGCATCTCTAAAATGGGTACGCCAACATACAGTGGAGGTAAATGTTAGCAAGAATACTGGCCCTACTGATTTGTTCAACATGATGAATACAAACAAGACCCACAGCAAGGCTTGTTGTAGTTGCACGTTGGGTTCTCTGGGAGGAAACTCTCTGATGAAGGGCAGGACACTTAGGAGAGTGCTCTTGGGATCATTGTCTGTGGAAGGAAGGGGAAGGAGAGGGCAGAGGAAGAAGCTGGACTGTGGTTCAGGCCCAGTGAAGACCCCAGCTGACCCGTCACAGAGAACTCTACAGCTGGGATAGGTCTGCAGAACTGTTGCCAGTTAAGGTGAGAAAGCTGGGCCTTCACCCTTCCCCTGACTGTGTTGTCAGTTATTTGATACAGGCTAGTCCTGGACATTTTCTTCAGCCAAGGCATTCTCCAAAGAGGGCTGAAAGCTGAGGGTCATGGCAGCATTCCCAGAAATTGGGGCAATAACTGCATTCCTGAAGGGGCATCTGGTTAGTGCTACCCAGGTTCCATCACTTCCAAACTCCAGAACCAGGCATAAAGAAAAGATCCTCAAATCTTCTAGATGGGAAATACAGGGCATCCACAAAGGAACAAGAATAAGAATGACATCAGAAGTCTTAAAAGCACATTAGAAGAGGCAATGGAGAAATGCCTTCAGACACTTCATAGAAATCAGTTTTTAAACTGGAATTCAATTCTGAGCCAAACTATCAAATTTGCAGATACAATAAAGACATTTCAGACATGCAGTTTTGACTTTTGACTTCCCATGCACTGTTCCTTAAGATGGAATTGAATAAGGGATTCAGGAAGAAGAGGATCTTCCAAGAAGACTTGAATGGCAGTCTGAGTAGAAGTGTTGAGCTACAGCCTAGAGACAACAGGGGAGCCTGGAGTGGGAGGCTGGGCCCTGGAGGGAAGCTGTTAATAGTCAAAACCACATTTTACTTATGACTGTCAACAGTTGGTAAATCTGTAAAGAAAAATAAATAAATGACAATTATGAAAGTCAAGATAGAGTTCACCTCCAGAAAGGAAAGTGAGTGGAGGAAGAGCTTCCAAGGTGGTGACATTTTGTTTTTTGATCTGGGTGATGGTTATATGGTTATATTTGCTTTATTAGTAGTGGTATAACCATATATATACATACATATATGTGTGTGTGTTTCACGGCATTTTCTATGTATATGTTTTATAATAAATTATTTTAAAATATTAGAAGAAGATAAATAATAAGGGTAGCCCTCAACACAGTTCCTGTTGGAGCTGTGTTCCTGGCCTCAAGCACATAGTACAAGTTCAATAAGTGTTAGCTGTATATCATCATTATCATCATCATGATCCTGCTATCCATTCCTGAACAAGTACTTTCAGTTTTTGGTTTCTATAAGGGTGTGAGACGTATTCCAGAAGAGCATGCAAAAGAGGGGAGGATTAACACTTGGCCAGGAAATAGTTTTATGTTTGCACTAACAAAGAAATTGAATCCAGGGCTTCCTGTTCTGAAAATGGATCACTAGCAGAGACAAAATTAAGATATTTCCTATTTCCCCTGCTTCTTCTACAGCTGTCAAATGGACAGTAGGATGGGAAGAGTTACCTCCTGTTTTCCCAACAACAGCCTCTGACCTTTGGCGGGCATGTCCTTTGCCTCTGACCAAATGTGAACCCCAACATGCCAACTTCTTATGGGGCAGACGTGTCTTGGACTCACTGTCGCCTCCTCTTACACTCATCTCTTAGGGAATTAGGCTGATGGGATAGAGAGAGCTCTCCATCAAGAATCTGGGGGCCTGGGCTCCAGCTCTGCCTTTAGGCAGTGTGCGTCTTTGTCATCTGTAAAGCCAGAGTTCTGGGACTAGGTCAATCCTGAGATTCCTTCCAGCTTTGATAGTCTGTGATTGTAGTATCCTTCAAAGGTCGTGAAAGAGGAGAGAGGTAGCATAGCTAACAGGAAGAACATGTGAGTTTTGAGTCAGGCAGACCTAGGTTTAGAACCCAGTGCCACCACCTACTACTTATGTGAACTTTGTAAATCAGCCTCAACTCCCAGATCTATAAAATTGGAATAGTACCTGCAATGTAGAGATGTGAAGATGAAGTGAAATGGTGTATGTCCATGGTTCCCAAACTATATGTTGAAGCACCCTAAGGCTATGCAGTGAACTTATATGGGTACCACCACCGGATATTTCAAAAACTAAGGTAAACACAGTGATATATGTTGGTACCAGGAGAAAGAGTTTAAAAATTAGATTGGCTACATTCTGTGATGTCTTGTGTTGTACTCTCACAAAGCTGGGTTTTCAGTGTGATAAAAATCAAGTGCCACGTAAAAATCAGCATGGAACACTAAGGGTGGTGGTGTCCAATCTGATTAAGAAGTTGAACAGTGTGAAATAGGTGCACACATCTCATTAATAACTAGATGTGGTTATTTAAGAAGAAAATATAGACAACAGTTTCCTTTCAATTTTCATGTATCATTTTCTCAAACAACTTCTTAATTATTAGCATATAAATGCTTCTTTGCTTCTTTTGATTGAATTATTTAGTAAATGGAGCTATTAGGTATTTCTTTTGGCCTAAAGGAATGGTGGAAAGCTTCCTGAGACTCTGTGGGTTCTGAGAAAAGAGAAAGTTTGAGGACCTCTGATGTATGGAAGAGTATTTGGTACACAGTAGGTGCTCAATAGATAGTAGAAATTATTAAGGAATCTTGCATAAGGGAACACTGAATTGTCTTTTATAGTTTATGTAGTAGTGATGGGAGCCAAACTTGAATCAAGAGGAGTTGACACATTTTTATAATAATAGCACATAGAAGGCACTGATTAAAGGTCAGCTGAATGAGTGAACGTGTCAAAGATAAAAGGTTTTACAAGCCACCTGAGACATGACTATCAAAGAGAATAACCATTTTTTTCAGAGTCCTTTTGTGTCCTCATCATGGCCTATACCTTGAATAATTTGTCCCCGAATCAGAATCCATTCTCTCCAGAGGGTTTTGGTCTTTAGCCCCATTTTAAACATGTTAAATTGCTGCTATAGAATTCCAGTGTGAAGACTTTGCCACAGATTTCAGCATGTTTGGAACCTACTGATTACAGTCTAGTCTGGGCTCAAAGTACGACTGGCTACAAGGCAAAAGAAATCTTGAGTGTGAATTACATCATAGGTATGGTAAACTAGTCACTGGTTCAGACTACTTCACTAAAAAATAGCTGTTTTAAAGCCCCCAGGAAAACAACAACAAAGCACAACAAATCTGCCCCTTATAGTCCATCAATTTTAAGTTTAAATCAGTTTAGAATAAAAGATTTAATTATGTTCCCAAACAGTCTCTGCCTAAGGGCTTCCCCAGTGGCTCAGCCTGCAATGCAGGCAACACCTAGAGTTCGATCCCTGGGTGGGGAAGATGCACTGGAGGAGGAAATGGCAACCCACTCCAGTTTTCTTGCCTGGGAAATCCCATGGGCAGAGAAGCCTGGCGGGCTACATTCCATAGGTGTTGCAGAGTTGGACATGACTGAGCACACACACGCAGCAATAATATGGGAACAGACCTCGCTTCTCAAATAGTCAACTCTCAGTATTTGAAATCAGACTTGTTTTTATGCCATTCTCTGTTGATCAGTTCTTAGGTGACAGCTAACTTTTATGTGATAGAAACAAATCTTAGATGTGCCTTCCTTTCCCTTTAACCACTAAATGCAGTTTCTGAAGCACACACAAAGCAAACTTTTGTTCTTGGTTCTGTCGAATATGGGATTTTGATAGTGGGAAGACAAGACTACTGAGAGGTTTATTTATTACTGGATTTAAATCACAAACTAGAACTTTCGCTACTAATATTTATTTGCTTTAACAGAAAAACCAGGATAACTTTTGGCAGTTTTCATTAAAAATGGAAATTGTAACTATGAGGTAACTTTAAAAATAAGTTGCAAAACAAGTCCGTGTCTTGTCAGCTGCTCCAAGGTGTTTTAATTTTTATTACCCTTTTTGTTTCTTTGTCCCTCTGACAGCTCCCTTTCAGGTTCAGAACTGGACTGATAATTCACTCTCTTTGCCTTCTCCTGTCTGACTTTCTCTTACCAATCTGTTGCAGGTGGGCCCCCCTCCCTTTTTTTGTGTCCAAAAGGCACTGAATAATAATTTTGGGGGAGAAAAGATCTAAACCTTCTCATAACCATTGAATAACTATGTATGCTTATGAAACATGTTAGGCAAAAGTCTGTTCCCCATCTACCCCTTTTCTTAATTTAAAAATAAGAAGCAATAGGGAAGGAAAAAGGTCCCCAGTGGGGTATGAGTTCCTAACAAGGGTTAATTTACTCCCGTGAAAGCTTTGCCAATAGTAATTTCAGCCAATGGGAGCTCACCCTGATGAGGTAATGCTTTCAACCCACACTTGATTGGTTGCTCTCTTTCTTACTTGGTGTACTCCCAGAGGCTGAAAAGTGAAGCCGGCTTGTTTTAGGAATAATGTGAGCTTTTTTCTCTGGCCATTCACTCAGCTCCACTGAATCTTTCTGTAGCACGGCTGGTGCAGAGAGCTGCTGAAAACAGGTGGTGCTTACAGAAATGCTTAGAGCCGCTGGGGAAAATCTCAGGTTTCCCTTCTCAAGCAATTAGATATCCTGCAACTTGAGCTAGCTCTTTTATCTGGGGCTACAGGGGTGTCTTCTAGTCTGGCCCTTTATCCCCATCCTGTCAGTGACTAGAGATCTCAACAATGAGAATGTGGGTGAGATGAGGCTGATGCTAGACTGTGAGGAGCTGAGAGAAAAGTCAGCCTGTCCTGAGACAAATATATGCCATAATGCTTGTCACATACCAACTGTGGAGCCCAGCAGTGCTTCACTTTGTGAGTCAGGCTGATTGCCTCTTTAGCGCCCCTACAAAGCTGGGGGTGGGATTAGGGGAACTGGGGCTTCTTTCCAGCCATCTCACTTCTGTCTGTTGCCTTTTACTGTGTTTAGCTCCAGAAACAGATCACTCTTGGGTTTCCCTGATAGCTCAGATGGGAAAGCATCTACCTGCAATGCAGGAGACTGGGTTTGATCCCCGGGTGGGGAAGATCTCCTAGAGAGGGGAATGGCAGCCCACTCTGTTATTCTTTCCTGAAGTATTATATTACATGGAAGTGGGGCCTGGTGGGCTACAGTCCTTGGGGTCACAAGAGTCAGATATGACTGAGTGACTAAGGCGCACATATCAAGTATGGCTGAGCTCTCTGAAGCTTTTCAGGGCTAACTGGTTAAGAGAAGGACATTTGTACACATGAATAGGACCCTAAAACCACATGGGGGAAAATTAGTGGGGAGAAACTTCTAAAACAGAATTGAATCAGAACACATTATGTGGACTCTCAGAACTGAGGATGACAGCATTCCAAAGGTAAATGTATTACTTGGGGAGCTCTATGGAGAGGGTAATCTATTTGATTTGAAACACAATTTTGATGTAAACATCAGTCCTCTGCCCTTTGTGTTTGAGCTTCATGGAATAAGTTCTAGAGTCAGAGGGAATGAAATTTTACTCCATTTTATTATCTAATCCTGGGAAAGTAGCTCTTTTTCTGTGACCCATTTTAACAGTTGTCAAAAAGGAGAATCAACCTGAATTCAATGGAAGATTTTTTGAGTGAAATGTTCACCCTAAGTGTTTAAAAGGGTGGAGACAGCACTTAAGATTCTGATAATATTCTCTGAAACACCCTGAAACTAACTCCACCCACGTCCTTATCCACAGGATAAAGGTCTTTTCCTTATCTTGCTCACCCCTCCCACCCCCAGCCACTATCCATCTTGTTAGAGACCCGGACCCTCTAGATTAGATTTATCCCAGAGGACAAAGACCAGGAAGAAAAAGAAGTATAAAAAGTAGGAGACTTCCAGGTTCAATTTGCAATTATGGTATGTTTACAGAATAAAGCAACTAATACATATGAAAGTTAACATGGTAATGGAAAGGATTACTGCTTTCAAAAGAATAGGAACTATGTTCTATTCATTGCTAAACATTCAGTGCCCAGTCCAATGTCTGACACGTGGGGTTCTTTTCTTTTTAATTTTTTTAATATTGCAAACTTAGTTACACAAAGTGAGAAAGAATGGTTTACTGCATCTCCCTGTGGTCAGTTTCAAACTGTTACCAATTCATTAGATAAACAATTAATTAATGTTTTCTGAAGGAAGGGATTGTTGAAATTTCTTAGATTTAATTTACCCCATCCTTTTCTTTAGAAGATTATGATCAGTAGCAGTATGAACAGTAATATCAAAAAATCATATTTCCTATAGTAGTTTTCATTATGTTAATCACATCTAAGAAAAAAAGGGGCAAAAGTCTTAGGGATATTTTTCATTCTAGGTTATTTGATTAAAGGATTAAAAAATAAGCATCTTGATTTTATAAAGCACAGAACCTCAAACTACCTGCTACTCCTGCTTATGATTAATAGTTCATCCAGCTTCAGAGTTTTAAAAATGTTTGGGCATGGGAGGTGACTGAGAATTATACCAGGGCTGACTTGTAGGGTGATCATCTCTCTGCTTTGACTGTGATATGGATGGAATGGGGCCAAGGTCTCCATGTTTCTTAGTGTTTCTATTTTATTTATCTTCAACCTTTGTCCTGTGGGTTCTTTACCCTTAAGGACACAGATAACAGGCTGCTGAGTCTAATATGTTTGCTTGAACAGCCTTTTGGCAGTCTTCAACTTAATTTTCCAGGAAGACCAGAAAAAAGCCCACCAGTGATCTGAATTGAGGTGATCATCCAAGCTACAAGACTGTGAGTGTTTGGGTAAGTTGCTTCCCTTAGGGGTTTCTATGTTTCAGTAAAATGAGGCTTTTTGGTATAGTGATATAGTGCAGAACATGCAGCCTTTAGAGTAAAAGAGACCAGTAAAAAAGACCAGTGTTTGAATTTCCTCTTCATGTTTTTCATATTTCTCATCTGTAAAATGGGTTGTTTCAAGAAAAAAAATTATTGGAAAGCACCTAGTGCAGTGGCTGGCACATAGCCAAGTACTCAATATATATACTCTTAGATCAAAATGAGGAAGTTACAAAAAGAAAAATAGGAAATGGAAATGGATAGGCAATTCACTCAGTAAGAAATACAACTGGGCAGGAAGCATACAGTACTTCAACCTCACTAGTACTACTGTTTTTGCTCATCAAATTGACCAAAATAAGAATATATATAATATCCATTGTTGGTGAAATTTTAAGCAAATAAGCATTTTCCTATATGTTCATAAAACCGCTTCTGAGGTGCTTTCGGTAATATCTATCAAAATTTAAATGTATTACTCTTCAACTCAGCAAGTTTGTTTCTTGGCATCTGTTATACACAAATATACACATGATTATACAAATATTTATTGCACTATTGTTTTTAATAGAGAAAACTGGAACAGCTTATATTTACTAATATGGACAGATTTCTATGGAATATTATGTGCAAATATTTATATATAAAAATGTATTATAGAACATTACAATATGATCTTATTTATGTAAAGAAAAAGGAATGTGTGTATTTAATAAATGTGTAAAAAGAGGTCTGGGAGGATATACTTCATAAGGTTTACCTTCAGGGAAAGAAGTAAGATTAGGGAACAAAGAAAAAATTTTACTTTCTATTCTTCTAAATGTTTTGGATTTTCCAAATGACTATATATTATTTTTTATTTGAAAAAATAATTTTAAAACAGGGCAGTGGTGTGAATTAGACCATCCCTCAGCCCCATGGTGAGTACTTGTTCAGATCCAACTTTAGAGTTGGGTAGAGTCAAGCACTTCTTAGATCTGGAAGGGTGGGCAGAACTTGTATTTAAGAAGCAAAACTTCCTCTTTATGGTTTGGGGTTTGGATTGTTGAACCACTGAACCCAAGTGACCCTTTCTGAAGACAGTAGGACTGCATGGGAGTGAGGAGACATGTTTCAGGAAACTTGTGTCCTACTCAAGGTGCTCTATTGAAACAAAGAAAGGTCTTGGGCTTCTTTGGAAGAGCTTCAGCCCCTCGAAGTCCAAGGCTCCTGGGCTGGCACAGAACCTTCCAAGTTCATCTGTCTTTCTGCTTCCTCACGGGTCAGCATGTCAGGCATGCCAGTTCCCTAATGACGAAATTTCTCTTCAGGTCTTAGGGAGCTTTCTTGGATTACTGGAGCCCACCAATTTCACTGTAGTTGCATGTTTAGTTCCTACCACTGTGTATAATACCTGAGTGAGAAAACGGATGAAACATCTTATTTAGAATAAGGATAGGAGGAGTTTCCCTGGTGGCTCAGTGGTAAAGAATCCACCTGACAATGTAGGAGACATGGGTTAGATCCCTGATCCGGGAAGAACCCACATGGAGCAACTAAGTCCATTCGCCACAACCACTGAGTCGACTCCCTGGAACAGACCCTGATGCTGGGAAAGACTGAGGGCAGGAGGGGAAGGGGCAACAGAGAGTGAGATGGCTGGATGGCATCCCCGACTCAATGGACATGGGTTTGAGCCAACTTCAGGAGACAGTGAAGGACAGGGAAGCCTGGCGTGCTGCAGTTCATGGGGTTGCAAAGAGTTGGACACGACTGAGTGACTGAACAAAAACCTTCACCCAGCTTGAGAAGCAGAATATTATAAACGTTGGGAAGGTCCATGGTGGGGCTGCCAGCCCTGTGGTACAAACTGACCACTGCACAAAGGTCTTTGCCAAGGTGGAGTAGATTCCTCCTGGAGGATGGGACCTTTCCTTTGGGTAAAAAGGCTCTGCTGCTGCTGCTAGGCTGTGGGCCCCTAGAGAATGATCCTTTTTCTAGTTCCCAAAGAGACCACTCACAGGCTTCTGCAGCCCTGTCCTGGGGGATGTTCCGCCTGTGTGCTCCGTATCCTCTACTAGAAGCAACAGTTATACTTAATTTCAGAGTAGTTATTCTCTTATTTTTCTTTAGCATTTTACCATATGCGTATGTGGAAGTTCCCAGATGGCACTAGTGGTAAAGAACCCTCATGTCTGCCAATGGAGCAGACATAAGAGACGAGGGTTTGATCCCTGGGTTGGGAAGATCCCCTGGAGAAGGGCATGACAACCCACTCTAGTGTTCTTACCTGGAGAATTCCATGGACAGAGGAGCCTGGTGGACTTATGATCAATAGGGTCTCAAAGAGTGGGACATGACTGAAGTAACTTAGCACACATACATAGGTGTATGTATCCATAAGTTATCCACCTCTCTACTTTTTCCCCTGAAAATTCCATTTGCCATTGTATTCATTTTTCAGTATTGTTCTAACAAATTGCCACAAACATAGTAGCTTAAAACAATACAATTCAGACCAGATTCGCTGATGGTCTAGTAGCTCCTAATGCAGGAAGCATGGGTTTGATCCATGGTCTGGGGACCAGGATCCTGCATGCTGCACTGCATAGTGAAAATTAAAAAACAAGAAAAACGCACAATTTATATGTGGAGGCAGCGTGTATATGGTATGTCTCTGTACCTTCTACTCAATTTTTCTGTGAACCTAAATCTGCTCTAAAGTTCCATGGCATGTGGAACTTCCCCAACCAGGGATCCATCTGTGCCCTCTGCAGTGGAAGCATGCAGTCTCACCCACTGGACAGCCAGGGAAGTCCTAAAGTATATGTATTTTTAAAAAGGCATTAACTAGTAGCATAAGGGGAACTGAGAACCCTCTGTTCAGTCTTTGTAATTTTTTGTGTAAATCTAAAATTAAAAATAACCAACCACTATCTTACATTTCTGTGGGTCCAAAAGTGTAACTTGGGCCATGCTGGGCTAAAATCATGACTCTAGGGGAAAATCTAGGGGTCTCTAGAGGAGAGTTAGACTTTGGTGTCTCAGTGGTATAGAATCTGCCTACCAAGCAGGAGATGCAGGTTTGATTCCTGGGTCGGGAAGATCCCCTTGAGGAAGGCATGGCAACCCAATCCAATATTCTTGCCTGGAGAATCCCATGGACAGAGGAGCCTGATGGACTACAGCCCATGGGGTCACAAAAAGTTGGATGCGCTGAGCAACTAAACAAGCAGAAGCTGCGGAGAGTTATTTTCCTTGCCTTGCGTAGCTCCTAGAAGCTGCCCAAATTCCTTGGCTCAAGGTCCTCTTCCTCCTCAAAGCCAGCAGTGGTGAGTTGAGTCAGTCCCACATCTAATCACTCCAACCTCTCTCTTCTGCCTTCCTCTTCCATTTAAATGTAAAGACCCAGATAATCCAGGATAATCTCTACATTTCTGAGTCTGTTGATTAGATACCTTTTCTCGCCTTTGCCATGTAACCTAACATAGTCACAGGTTCCAGGGAGTAAAGTGTGAATACCTTTGAGACATTGTTATTCTGCCTCCTACAACCATCTTCACGTGCTCCTTTGTCACATGCCTCTTCTGCCCACCATCTAAAAGACTATTATTCTTTTGTTTCTTTTTTACAAATAGCTCAGTCCATATTTGTCTGAGTTGTTTTCTGAACAAGCAAAAAGAATAAATACTCTTATTGTGATATATTGACAGTGTCTGGACACAAAATGACATTAAATATACTCTCTGGATGTTAAACTCTGGGTATTTATCAATAGCTTCAAGTCTGAACTTGAAGCGCAAGTAAGGTAATTCAGATACTACCAGTTAAGCTCCCTGTTGTTTCCAACTTTTTGAGTTGCAAAATGAATACATGTAAATAAATTTTAAAAAGAGCAGAAACCATAAATGCACAGTGTGAAAAGAATTCTAAAGCAAACACGTGTAGCCAGCACCTAGTTCAAGAAATAGGACATAGACAACACCCCTTCCCCAAAGTTCCCCTTGTGACTCTTGTTTATCCCTTACCATCTCCTTTGCTCTTAGAGATAAACCACTACCCACTTTTATGGTAATAAGCTGTTTGCCTTTTCTTTGTAGTTTTTTTTTTTTTTTCTTTGTAGTTTTACCACCAAAGTATGTCAGTTCAGTTCAGTTCAGTTGCTCAGCCGTGTCCGACTCTTTGCGATCCCATGAACTGCAGCACGCCAGGCCTCCCTGTCCATCACCAACTCCCGGAGTCCACCCAAACCCATGTTCATTGAGTCGGTGATGCCATCCAACCATCTCATCCTCTGTTGTCCCCTTCTCCTCCTGTCCTCAATCTTTCCCATCAGGGTCTTTTCCAATGAGTCAGCTCTTCGCATCAGGTGGCCAAAGTATTGGTTTCAGCTTCAATATCAGTCCTTCCAATGAACACCCAGGACTGATCTCCTTTAGGATGGACTGGTTGGATCTCCTTGCAGTCCAAGGGACTCTCAAGAGTCTTCTCCAACACCAGTACTTCCAAACAATATACAGTAGTTGAGTTTTGTCTCACTTTAAACTGTATAAGAGGCATATTGTGCGTTTCTTTTGTGGTTTATTTACCTTATATGCTATAAAATTCAGCCATGTTGTTATCTGTAGGTTTAAGTCTGATTCATTCATTTTTCATTGCTGTATGTATTTCATTGCATGGTCCATTCTTTTGTGGCTGATAATTTGTGTTGTTTCCATTTTGGGGCTATCACAATCACTGTAGCTGTGAACATTTTTTGCATATATATTCTGGTACCTATGTGCACATAGTTATCCAGGGTATGCATTCAGGAGTAGAAAAGCTGAGTCAGACTTTTTTGGTCTTCAACTTTAGTGGATAATGTTAAATTGTTTTCCTGCTATCAGTGAATGACAGATTCTGTTGCTCCACGTCCTTGCCAACACTTGGTATTATCAAACTTACTAATTTCAGCCATTCTGGTGGGTGCATTGTTGTGGCTGTAGAGTTGTATTTCATTTCAATTTGCTTTCCCCTGGTTATTAATATCATTAAATATTACTCATAGGCCATTTAGATTTCCTCATATGTGCAGAACCTATAAAAAAGGCTTCTTCTGGTGTAATTTTATATTGGATTGTCTGTATTTAAAACTTATTTGATTTCTAGGAGTTCTTTATATAACATGGATAATACTCCTTTTTGGGTTGAATGCTTTGTAATTAACTTTTCCAGTTCTTTGGCTTGTGTTTTCACTCTTTTTATGGGGTCAAATGTAATGTAGTTGAATTTATTACTCCTTTCTCTATGGTGAGAGAATTTGTCTTTAAAGAATTGTGAAGACATTCTTGTATAATTATCTTTTTTGAATATTGTTTTAAAATGTTTTTATTGTTTAATGTTCATATAAAAATGCCCCAAAGAGTATGACAAAACCCACTGAAAAAATAAATAAATAAATAAATTTAAAAAAAATGCCCCAAAGATATATACAGCTTAATAATAATTTATTACAAACACCCATGTAACTACCACTCAAATCGAGAAATAAAACATTGTTTACAACCCAGACAACTCATTCTTGTTCCTCCCTTCCAAAGGAGCCACTATCATGACTTCTACATTAATCACTTTTTGGCCTTTTTTTTTTTTTCCTGTGCTGGGTCTTTGGTGCTGTGCATTTGTGACGAGCTGGGGATATTCTCTAGCTGTGGTATGCAGACTTCTCATTGTGGTGGCTTCTCTTGTTGTGGAGCCTGGGCACTAGGGTGCTTGGGTTTCAGTGTTTGCAGCTCTTGGGCTCAGTAATTGTGGCACATGGGCTTAGTTGCCCTGCAGCATGTGAATCTTCATGGACCAGGGATTGAACCCATGTCCCCTGCATTGGCAGGCAGATTCTTAACTAGTGGACCACTAGGGAAGTCCTGGTCTTCTTTTAAAAAAAAACTTTTTTCCATCTTAATATGTATCCTTAAACATGATGATTGTTTTTTCCTTTTTGGAAAAAGTTACATCTAGCTTTAATTTTAAAAAATGTAGGGAGCTAATTTTTATTTAAAAATTTTTTTGAAGTATAAACTACATACAGAAAAGCATTAAAATCATGACATCTGAATAAATTGTCTCTAAGCAAATATACTCGTATAATTGCCTCCTAAATTAAGACATAGAGTATTTCCTTATGACACCTCTCCCAATCATTTTCTTTTCTTTTCTTCCTCCAAAAGTTTCACTCCTTAAACAAAATTCTAAATTTTAAAACCAAAATTTAGTTTTCCCTGCTTTTGGAATTTATTTAAATGAAATCATATACTATATGTTTGTATCTGGCTTTTTTATTTTTCTGGAATTCGTCATGTTGTTGCTTGCAGCTGTAGTTTGTTTTCATTGTTGTATAGTATTATATGGTATAAATATACCAGAATCTATCATTCATTATTCTATCACTGACAGCTACTTGAGTTTTCATTTTTCTGCCATTATGAATGTGCCATATATGCACATTTTTATATGTCTTTCAATGCCTATGTGCACATATTTTATTGGGTGTGAGTGACACTGATGAAGTTTAGAGTACATGTATATTAAACTAGTATGCATATATATATTTTATACATATTTCTGTGTGCATGTGTACATATTATAGGTATGTGTATATATTGGGTTGGCTAAGAAGTTCATTTGGGTTTTCTGTAAGATTTTATGGAAAAATTCAAGTATGCTTTTTGACTAACCCAACATATATATTTATGTATTTTTTTCCTTTTAATTAAAAATTTAATATATTTACATTAATTATAAATACTCAAATATTTGGATTTGTTTCTGAAATTTTTTTTACTATTTGTCCTGTTTCTAAAACTTCTTATCCTTTATTTGAATTGTTTCCTCCATTTCATTTTATCCCCTCTAATCTCCTGGAAATTATACATACTGTTTTATTTATTTTATTGGTTGCATGGAAATTTTGACATGCATATTTAACTCAATAAATTATGAACTTAATATATTTAGCCTCCTCTAGACAACACAAAGCCTTACATATACTGTAACTCCTTTCATCCCCTCCCAATATATCTACAACTATTCAGTAATAGTTGAATTTAGATATTATCATTATTATTAATATTTTGTACAGCCAGTGTTTGGATTTACAGAATTTTTGCAATTTTCTTTGGTCACCATTGCTTCCTGCATTTTGGAGCTTCCTTCTGGGATTACTTTCCTTGGTATGTCCTTTAATGAACATCTATCTGTTAGTAGTAAATTCTTTTTTTAAATCTGAACTTTATCTATTTTTTCAGTTCTTACATTGTTTATCTGAAAATGTTTTTGTTTTGCTCTCACCCTTGAAATGTTGTTTCACTGAATTTGGAGCTGATGGCAATTTTCTTTTAATATTTTGAAGTACATTCCAATGTCTTCTGACTTCTGCTGTTGCTATTGAAAAATCAGCTGTTAGCCAAAATGTCATTTCTCTGAAGATTAATTTATCTTTTCTTCTGCTTAATTTTAAGATCCCCTGTTTCTCTGATGTCAGGAATTTTCACTATAATTAATTTTCACTTAGTATGGATTTCATTTAAATTTTTTGGCATCGAAATTTTTCATCTTTCAGAATTTAGAATATTTATCATCAATTCTGGAAAATGTTCAGCCATTTATTTCTTTGAATACTGCCTTCCTCCATTCTCTCTATTATCTCCTTCTTGAATTTTAATTAGACATTTGTTGAATCTTACCCCATCCTTCATGCATCTCAACTTCTTATATTTTCCATTTCTTTCCTTCTCTGTGTTATATCTTGAAATTCTTCAGACAGATTCTTTGGATCCCATGATCTTTCAGAAAATGAATTCTTCCTTCAGCTGTCAAATCTGATAGTCAAGTTGTCCGTTTTGAGTTTCTGATTCAATTGCCATTTTTAAAAAAATTTCTGTGGCTCTTTTTCAAATCTGCCTGATCAAGTTTGATAGTTTATTTCCTCATTATCTTTATTTCATTTAATACCTTTAAAAATATTAATAAAGGAAAAACTTTCTCTACTCTTAACACTTTTGGCACTAAAAATGTGGGTTTTCTGCACAAAATAATTCTTCAGTTCTCAGCAGACATCAGCTGGGTATCCTATTAACACCACCTGGAGTTATCACAGACTTCATGGGTTAAAGGCTCAATCCCACAAGACTGCTCACCTCCCTTCAGATACCAGTCACAAGTGGCTCCTCAAGTTACCCACACTTTTGTCTGAACTGGCTACAAATAAGCGGTTCCCATGACCCTCTTCTCAAGTTTAATAATTTTCTGCAGTGGCGCACGTAAACCAGGGAAACACTTTATTTTCTATCACTTGTTTCTTATCAACGATATTTTAAAGGATGCAAATGAACAGCCAAATGAGGTACATAGGGTGAGATCCAGAAGGCTCTTGAACTTAAGAGATTTTATTCCTGGGGAGTTAGTGGTATACCACTATCCCAGCTCATTAATGCATTCACCAATCCAGAACTTCATCAAATCTTGTTCAAGAGTTTTTATAGACTTTAATTTCCAGCTCCCCTCCTTCACAGGAGGTCAGCTGTAGGGTTGAAAGTTCCAACACTCTAATCATTTGGTCTTTCTGGCATCAGCCCCATCCTGAGGCTATAGCGGCCCCACTGTAAGTCATCTAATTAGCATAAACTCAGAGATGATGAAAAGGGAGTCGTTATGAATAACATGGAGGCTTCCCTGGTGGCTTAGATAGTAAAGAATCTGCCTGCGTATGCAGGAGACCCAATTGACCCAAGGTTCAATCTCTGGGTCGAAAAGACCCCTTGGAGAAGAGAACAGTTACCCACTCCAGTATTCTGGCCTGGAGAATTTCATGGACAGAGGACCCTATTATGAAAAACAAAATATACTTCTCTTACCACATCACTTAGGAAATTACAGGGATTTTAGAAGCTCTGTGCCAGAAACTGTGAACAAAGACAAAATACACATTTCTTCTTATGTCACAATATCACAAATATATGTTCTTTATATATGGTATTTGATAACTAGAATACTTGCAGTCATTGCAGGTATTATTCTTGAGTTCACTTTTCCTTGTGTTTTCAATGATATTTTAGTATGAGGTCATATTTCTATAGGAAACTTACCTGTAGGATTTTTAGAGAAGATTTACTTTTGCCTATACCAGGTGCCTGGGGCACTAAAGTGATCATCTTTATGGCTTTTAGTTACTTTCGCAGCCTCTGTGATCTCGTCTAGGCTGAGAAACACATCCCCATTCTCCAGGCCTCTGTCATCTTGCCCTTATATCACATTGGCAACCTCCCCTAAACTAACACCTCCACAAAACTGAAGAGCTATGTCCTCACAATGAGGTGCTTTTCTGGGTCACACAGGTAGTTTGAAATTCTCACCCCCATCTCCCACAACAGTATGCTTGCACACTTGTTCAAGAATATCCAGAGGAGAGTTTTCTTTTTTCCTATTCCATCCAGTTAAAGTGGAGACAGTCAGGTATCCTTTCCCTTTCCCTCTGTGAAAGTGAAAGTCGCTCAGTCATGTCCGACTCTTTGTGACCCCTTAGACTATACAGTGTGGAATTCTCCAGGCCAGAATACTGAAGTGGATAGCCTTTCCCTTCTCCAGGAGATCTTCCCAACCCCGGGATCAAACCCAGGTGTCCCGCATTAGGTCAGGTTTTTTCCCCTTAATCTCCCATCGAGGAGGTAGCTCTTCAATTTTGTGGAGGTGTTAGTTTAGGGGAGGTTGCCAATGTGATATAAGGGTAAGATGATGTGCCTGGAGAATGGGGATGTTTTACTCAGCCTAGATGAGGTCACAGAGGTTGCCTAAGTAAAGTGACACTTAGGACACTTAAACTGAACTCAGGCTTATTAAACAATAAATGGGCATCTGCCATGCAGAGGGCATAATTACACAGGGTTTACCACAAGGCAAGAATCAATCATGTCCAATGTGTATACTGCTGTATCTCCAGCACTTAGCATAGTACTTGGCACATACCAGGTGCTCAATTAATACAGTTAAGTGTATCAATGAGTAAGAAGTATCAAAGTTTTCCAAATGGAGGAAAACAACACATATAAACCAAGTAAGAAGAAACAAACAGTAAAACTTTATTAAAAATAACAAATTTGGTTAAACCAAAGACCATTCCCTTTTTCAACAAATATTTTTACAATAGTTGTTTTTGGTAAGACACTTTTAGGATACAGACAGTGCTACACTCTAATACAGATAATAAGATACATGTATAACAACTATAACACTTCTCCCATGCTTACACAATTTAGTTTCTCTCTCACTAGGAAAGGCTAAAATAAGAGTATAAGGCTTCATGCTTCACAGCCTCTCTGCTGATGAGCTCGGAGATTGGGAAGACACTAAATGCCACTGCAAATCGTTATACCCTTGTCTTTAATGGAAAAGAGCAATCAGGTGTAAACTACAAAAATGTGGTTGTAGTTTGATTGCAATTTGCAAATATTTGGGCTGTCAGTTTGCCACAGAAGGTGTGGTCCTCATGAAAGGAGTTTGAGAAGCCAGGCTGGTCAGATGGTATGAAGGCTCAAAAACATAAGGCCTCTAAGGAAAAGGTAGGGTATGCAGTATGGGAAGATCTTCCTACTTGAATTTCTGGCTAAAGGGGCAGCAGAAGGCCCCTGGTATTGTAAAGGCCCCAGTCTTTTTTCTTTCCTTTATGTGGATGTAGAAAGAGGGAAGAGGAGAAAGGAATATTATTTATTTTTTCCTTTTTAAACAATAAAAGTTCCTATTGTGGAAAGAAAATCTAGTTGACTATAGGAATTTAATCAAGAAACCAAAACAATGTAGTCTTATAGATGATGATCTCAATGACTTATACTACTGTCATATACTGAACTCTGAGATATCAGGCCAAAAATGTGGACTTGGCAAAGATGAGAGTTACTGTCAATTGTTCCAGCTCCCCAAACTGGATGGCATCAGTGGCTGTGTGAGTGAATACAGAAGTTCAAATCAACATCATGTTAACTTTGGTTCTATTCTGAAAACATTCTATTTCAGATATATGTAAAAGGAAGCTTTTTCAGGGCAGAGATCATGGTTATATCCTGCAACACGGTGCCTGGTCCTTAATAGTTGCTCAGGAAATATGTGGTGAATAAATAAATGCACAAAGGTTACTCTGGGTTGCTAAGATCAGAACAGTATTTGCCATTATTTTGGATTTGGCGTGGGATTCGTACACCCTGGAACAGTTTCTTCTTTTTTCAGCTAGTAATATTTTTTTTTGTTTATGAAGAACAAGCATTCTTGCACACTGGCACAGTGGTCCTGGGGAAAGTGGCACAGACAGACCTCCACTGTATTCTTTAGACGACCCAACAACACCACTCTCTAATGGTGAGTGTTTCTTTTCTTTTTTCTTTTGGTGAGTGGTTCTTTATCAGAAGATTTAAATTTTTCTTGGGGGGAGGGGAGAGGTTTAGCCTTTTCTTTTTCCCCCAGAAGAGATGAATACTTCAAGAACAAAAGAATGAATTGGCCAAGTTTGATTGAATTTGATAGCATTTTACTGCTCTGCAGGAGTCAGGATAGTTACAACCTCATCTCCCTGTGCAGAAGTTGTTCCCACACACAAAACTGCAAGTATCTTCTCATTCTTATCTACGTGTATGTCTAATTCTATTAGTGGGCACTGTAAATATGCTTTTAATTAGGGAGGAGGTATGCTTGTATTTATTGTAATTCTCAAGGTACAAATTCTCAAGGTAAAAACAGTACTAAGAGTTTGGGAGTTTTGGGTGGTGCTTGGTTTTCATTTAAAAATAAACAGACAAGTATTTAGCGACTTCTATTAAGGAAAATTTCCACATAGGGTCTCATCCCTGGCAATAAAAACCTAGATATGGTGGCAAAACATTTCCAGATACTTCTTTAGGTCTCTGAAAGCAGTATAGGAGAGAGGAGTCAAAAAACTGTAGTATACACTTTTATGCATGCTAATTTATTTCAGTATTCTTCTTCCTGTTCTACCAATGGGGCTGTAAGGTACATTTAGGTTAAGTACCTTGACTAGAGTCACGTGACAAGTAAGGACAGGGCTAGAACTCAAATGTAGGTTTTCTTATTACAAGTTCAATGGTATTATTCCAAGGCCAACATTCGTAAGTATTCAATGTTTGTTGTGTCCATTTCTAAATAATATCATTGGCAGGGGAGAAGGTGATTGGACATGTCTCTCTGGGTCTTGATGGCTAGTGTGGCTCAGTTTCTTAAGACAATTGTACTAAAAAAGATGATAGCAGCCTTGACTGAACAAAAGTTAATTGTTATGCTAGTACTCAAATAGCCTTGGTCAAAGATGAGATCAGTAAGGGTGAGGAGGGCGCCTGAATAATGAAAGTTTCCTTACTGATAGCACAAGAGATGGGCTCAACATCCTGCTACATCTAAAAGAGCCGAATTGAATCAAACTGATCAAGGTAGGGTTGGAACGGTGGGCAGGAAAGAAGACCGTTTGCCTTCGCTTTGAATAATCAGGGTATCTGTTGCAAAGTGACTACAGAGAGCTACTCCCTGACTTCAAGTCTCAGCTCAGTGACACTGGTGACATCAGGGAGGTGACACATGCGGAAGTCCTCCTGAGTATCCAGGACCTGGTCTGGGGCTGCAGGAAATACATTTCTTTCATAGGGATGTGACCCACGACTTGACTTCTGAGAAGCATAAAGCCTCTGATCAGACCAGCTGGGTAAAATGTTTGTTTCCTTGGGCTAGAAAAGTCATCTTGCGAAGAAATAACTAAAAAAAACCAAAAACCTCAACTCAAGTAATAATTTTCCTGGCAGGCCTCACCTTCAGAAGAAATCTTAGAAATATACCAGTCACTTCTTATCTTGGCCAAACAGCTATCTGAAATGCTGTTTCTAACACTAGTTATATATTAAATTGTGACCTCTACACCTACCAGTAAAGCATTTGTAGGAGAAATGAAGAAAAAGTGCTATAATCTTAAAGTAGTCTCTTAGTGACTGCCAAATGTAGACATTCTATTTGTTACAAGATATTAAATCTGAAGTTATGTTATCAGTCAGATGATTCTTTGTTGTGGAGAAGGCTGTCCTGTGTGTAGTTAGGATGTTCAGCAACATCCTTGACCCCCATGCACTGGATGCCAAAAGTACTTCCCTGGTTTATTTTTCCCAATAATTTATTTATTTAATTTATTTTTGGTTGTGCTGGGTCTTTGTTGCTGCTTCCATGCTTTCTCTGGCTGCAGTGAGTGGGGGCTACTCTTTACTGCAGTGCATGGTCTTCTCTCTCTGGCGGCTTTTCTTGTTGGGGAACATGAGCTCTAGAGTGTGGGCTCAGGAGTTGTGGTGCAAGGACTTAGTTGCTTCACGACTTGTGGAATGTTCCCAGGCCAGGGACCGAACCCATGTCGCCTGCACTGGCAGGAGGATTCTTATCCACTCTAACACCAAGTAAATCCGAGTACCTCCTGAGTTTTGACAACCAAAAACATCTTCAGACATGGCCACAAATTTATCCCCAGTTGAGAACTACTGCTTTAACCAAAGCACTGGAGCTGGTGGTAAAGAATCTGCCTGACATTGCAGGAGACTCAGGAGACACGGGTTTGATCCCTGGGTTGGGATCCTTTGGGAGTAGGAAATGGCAACCCATTCCAGTATTCTTGCCAGGAAAATCCCATGGACAGAGGAGGCTGGTAGGTTACAGTCCATGGGGTTGCAAGGAGTCAGGCATGACTGAGCATGCTTGCACCAAGGTATTACAGAAAAAAAAAAAAACCTTCCCCCCCTCCAAAAAAACTCTAAAGTGAATTCTGAAATGGATTATCCCTAGAAATGAGAGGATTCAGACAAAATTACGAGATGAATGTAAAAACTCACAAGTTATAAAAGGTCAGGTGAGAATTACCGAGTGTTGTTTTGGAGACTGTTGCTGGTATGCTATGATTCTTAGCATAGATGCCTGCCTGCCTCTTACCTCAAGATAAGTGAGAGGGACCTTCAGTGGAACTACTTAAAGTACTTGAGATGTGTCTCTAGCAGTTACAGGAAGCATGGTGGACTTGTGGTTGTCTCCTGCCTGAAAAATAGAGGACAAGAGACAGGCTGGGTTGACAGTTGGGCTGGCAACTGTAACAGCAGCAAAGAGGAACACTGAAACTGCACTGGAATTAGCCTATATTTCCAAGTTTGTTTGGGCAAGAAGTGCATGAGAGCATCATGTGGACCAGGTGTGGACCATACAACATAAAACATGGCCTAAACAGCGCCATCAGGAAAAAAGCTCCCCCTCCTCCAGACACTTTCTTCTATTTGAATGGAAAATACTCCCACTAATTTAGTTTGGACCAAACACTTTACTGCCACCTACTGGAAAATTGTCAAAATAAATATACAAATCCACAAGGATGATGTGAATGGCATTCCCTCGGGGTAAGGAGTGTATAACCTTGCACAATGTGGGGTGGTCCCAGAGTCACTTACAAATGGGCCAGTATAAGAGCTACCTTAGATCCTATCTGCCAGGGTCCACACTGAGAAAAAACAGTTTCAAGAGACAAGAAGTTGGAAGTGGGCTTCCATGGTGACTCAGAGGGTAAAGAATCTGCCTGCAATGTGGAGACCCAGGTTTGCTTCCTGGGTCGGGAAGATCCCTTGGAGAAGAGAATGGCTACCCACTCCAGTATTCTTGCTTGGAGAAGAACAGACAGAGGAGTCTGGGGGACTACAGTGCATGGGGTCCAAAGAGTCGGACACAACTGAGTGACTAACATTCACTTTTACCAGATTTTTAGGGACGGAAAGAGAGTAAAGAACTGCCAGAATAAAATCTTGATTTTGTTCAGATCAAGGTTACTATGATAACCACCAAAGAATGGAGATGGTAGTGGTTTCTGAAAACTGTCAAGCATCCATTAGAAAAAAGGCAGCTTTAATCACCTGCCAGGCCCAGAGTGTGAAACCACCACACGGAAGTAAAAGTTACAGATGTTCCTGCTCCCCGATCTTTTTCTCTTTCTTCCGTTTTTTGGTTGGTAAGCTGGGAGAGAACAAGAAAGACCAGGCATAAGGCCTCTGCAGGGCAAGCAGTGAGCCAGCTGTCCTAAGACGGAAAAGATTCACTCTGTGATTCAATGACCATAGGACTTTCTATTCCTAATAGGAACCACAGAACTCATGAACCTGAGTCAGGTATATGACAGATCGACTCCACCGCACAGGTTTAAAGGGATGATGAAATTTAAAAAGAAAGCTATTTTGTTCTGTTTTTTAAAGTTATACCCCTAAACTCTGTATGTTGAACATATTGATTACTTATTGTAACAAAGTAGGATCTGGAAAAGATATCTTCCAAGGATATGCTCTTGAGTTTTATGGGAAAAATGGTCTTTGAATCAGTTCATTTGTTCAGAGCCCATGCTTTGGGAGTAGAGCACATGAATGCAAGGGACTCTCTGTCATCTGGGAGCTTGTAGTCTTGGGTTTCATACTCAGAGTAATGTAACTATTAATGTCAGTTATGTCAACAAGAGCCTGTGTTGCATAGGCAGAGCAGGTTCAGGAGGGTTTTTACTCTAATGATTTCCTCTCCAATGAATTTTTTACTCACTTATGATTAAGCTTTAGAAGCAATCATGCTGCCCCTTTTCTTCAAGCATGGAATCACAGGTAAAGCTTCCATTTAAGATATTTAAAGAGAGATGCAAGACTGAATGCATATAGGCTGCATCTTGATTGGGCTGCTTTGAAACCTGGTCCTCAGTTTGGCAGATTCACTTACATTTCACTTTACTCAGGCTTAATTAGGCTCTGAGAATTTAATTTGGATAAGACAACTTTATAATTCAACCCAATGGATGGAAGTTGATTTATTAACCATGATGTGAATGTACTGAGAAAACCTGTATTGCTAGTATCACTAGTACCAGTCATATGCTTTGGACTATTGCTTCTTACTGGATTTGTTGATTTAGTTGAGATTTCCTGAGTGATGGGAAGATTACCTGATGAGTGTGGAATCAGAGCATGGGTCTTTGTGTCTTCTTAAAGGCTATCTTTAACTTGTTTATTAGGATATAAACTCAATGACAGAGCTCTTATTTTCTGATGTATTCTAAGAGACTAGAATATAGTAAGCATTCAGTATTTGTTGAGTGAGAGACTGAATCTGAACTAAGTTTTTTTTAACTGTTCTGTTAATGGATGGGTTATTGGTCCTGGTCATTAGAATCATAGCCTCTCTCCTAGACAGAGAGCCCACAGTACATTCTTATTCAGATTCTGCAGGTTCTAGACTCTTTATGGACCCCACCCCTCTCTTATGACAGCATCAACTGGGCATGTGACACTTTAGGTGATAGATGGTTTATTTTACTCTAATGAAATTTGGGAGCCACCCCATTCTCTGTAACACATTTACAGATCATCTCATAGGGTGACTTTTCTTTTCCTTCATTCCTTTTTTTTTTGGGTAAATCTTGTTCCAAGTTCTAAGAGGTTTCTTCTTTTACATTTTCTGGGTTTCTGACTTCCAGCTCAGGCAGGTAGGGTAAAACTGAATTGTGGTGGTTTATATTTTCACAGGGGCCTCCCAGATGGCTCAGTGGTAAAGAATCTACCTGACAATGCAGGAGATGCAGGTTTGATCCCTGGATCAGGAAGATCCCCTGGAGAAGGAAATGGCAACCCACTCCAGGATTCTTGCCTGGGAAATCCCATGGACAGAGGAGCCTGGTGGGCTACAGTGCATGGGGTCGCAGAGTAGGACACAATTTAGCGACTAAACATTTTTACTGACACCAAGAGTTCTTTGTGCAGGCGTGGATCTACCTACCCGCTATCCTATCAAGGAATCTAAAAGCAGAAAACTGCGTTTTACTCAAAGTCCTTAACAGACTAAAGCAAAAAAAAAAAAAAAAAAGAGAGAGAGACTGACTGAATATTCGTACCTTTGTGAAGGTGGTATGAAGGAAGGAATTGCACGGTCGGTCTGGGTGGCTATGCAAGCAAGTCCAGATTCCCTAGGCTCCGAGAGCTCCCTCATTCTTTCTGGCTTTCAGCTTTGCCTCTCAAATTCTGGATCAGTATAGGACACTCTATGTAAGCATATGGTCTCTCGACTTTCATATTCCCCGACGCTTTCGGCACCAAAGGCATCTATATTATCTCTGGAGTCTAGGTCGTGTCCTTGGGTGAAGAGAAAGGGTGGAGGCGGACAGAGTCCCTAGTCTAATCTCCATCACTGAGAAAGAGAACGTGAGTCATCCCTTCAGTTTGCCGGGAGATTTTCTGTTCAAGTCTCTACTCTCCTCACTAGATAAGGGTACCGGGGTTTTTCTGGTTTCCTGCAAAGTGGCATGTTCCCTCCGCAGAGACCAGGAGTGACCTCGGGCTGCGGAATTCGCCCTTCATGACTCCTAGGTCCCCTCCCCATTTTCCTCTTCTTTCCAACCTCTCCAGACTAAGGACCCCCAGACACCTCCCTCGGGTCCGCGCCCTGCTTCTCAACTCTAACTCAGGGGCCCAAATTTGGAGTGACGGAACCCCTCTCGCCCGTCACCCGGGCTCTAAGTGCACAGACTTCAGAACTGCACCCAGCGTCCGTGGGGGGTCCCCAGCTCTCACTGCGCACTCGCCCCGCCCCCGCCCGCGGGCCCGCCCCGCCCCGCCCCCTCCCACGCACGTCACGTCCGGCCCGGCCCCAGCCCGCCCTGCGCCCTGCGCCCTCCGCCCTCCGCTCTCCTCCGCTTGCTGTTAGGGAGGCTCTGCGCCTCAGTCGCTGCCTCCGTGGCCGCTCCCGCCCCGTCTTCCGCGTCTCCGCCGCCGCCACGGCCGGGGGCATCTGGGGGTCGCCTACCGGGCTGGCCCCGAGCCACAGTCGTCGCCTCAGCCTCCCGCCAGTGGCCGCCACAGGAAGAGGCTCGCCCGTCGCGGAGTCACTTGGGGCCTCAGTTCTCGCTCTCTTTCAGTCGCCGCGGGTCCTGGAGAAGCGGCCGCGGCCGGGGAACGGGGCGTCGCGGTTCCAAGGGTAGGTGAACGGGCGGGTACCCCTATCTGCGCATGCGCCGGTCCCGTAGCCGCGGCCCTCACCCCTCTGCCGCCCCCAGTCGCCGTGTCCCACTCGCGCTGGGTTCTAGGGCTTTGCCCCCTCGGGGAGCGTGGTAGACCGGGCAGAGCCCTGAAGGTGCGGCATTCCGTAGAGAGGGTCCCCTTTCTCCTCAAGCAAAATACGGTGAAGCTGTGCCCCTGGCTTCCAGGGGGTGTGGCAGTCTTCGATGCTCTCAGCCGCTGCAGTGCGCGTGAGCGGGTGTGCGTTCTCACCGCCAAGCTCCCCCTAAGTGGAAGGCACAGCTACCCACGCTTGTTTGCTAGCCTCCCCTGCACACCGGACCTGCGCCGCCTCCCTGCCCTTTTCCTTCATGCTGGGCAGTGAAGTTGATGCCGAAAAAAAAAAAAGTGTGGTTTAATCCGGGCTCTATTGCGCCCCTTTTTAAGATCACGTGAGAAGAGTGGTTGCTTACTTCCTCAAATCGTTCAGAGAATATAGCCAAAATTGGGCTGTTGGTGCACTGGGGACTTGTCTAGAATGCACTCTGCATAGACCAGGCTAGAGAGGGTATAGCACTGTCTCAGGGCGCCTGGTTTCCTAGATAAGGTAATGGGAAATTCAATCAGTTGACACACTTGCCCAGTGGGAAGTTGGTATACTTCAATTAAAAGTCAATTAAAAACCGAACTGACTTTTAGAAAGGCATTTCATTCGGCTCCCCATTATGCCGTCTAATCAGTGAAAAAAGTACTTAAGATTGGGCATTTACCTTATTTTCAAGTTGAGGATAATCTAAAAATGGCAACCGGGACCTCAGCAATGCAGATTGCTGCTGCTAAGTCGCTTCAGTCGTGTCCGACTCTGTGCGCATCCATAGACGGCAGCCCACCAAGGCTCCCCCGTCCTTGGGATTTTCCAGGCAAGAATACTGGAGTGGGTTGCCATTTCCTTTTCCAAATGCAGATTATGAACTTTAAATAACTGAGGTGCACTTACCTTAAAAGGCGGACATTAAAGGGTGGTGTTGAATTACTGACTTTCTGGGTTAATGTGGGGCTGTGTCTTCAACTTTCGTTTTTGTAGCCTTGCATGCAATACTGTATGATGGCCTGGGTGTTTCTCAGGTAATGTGCATTTAGTAAGTGCCCGTACTTGAATGGAATTAATGAACTGTTTCTCATTTGTGTATCTGTCAGTAGCTTCTTATTTTCTTAATCTCTGCTGCTTTTAAAATTTGGGCCGTATTTTCAACGATTTAATTGTGTTACCGGTTAGGGATCTGGGACACTTTTTAAATCCTGGGAAAGATGTAGAAAGGTTTATCAGTGTCATAAAATTATTCCTTAGGTGAAGTAAATGTTACATTGTATATGTGTTTTTTTTAAACAATATTTTAAAATACTCTTTTTTATTTCATTTTGCTATGAAATTACATTGAATGAGAATTCCAGAACAAAGTTATATCAATATAAGACTACATGTTTGTCTTCTTTCTTACATTATTTTTCATCTGTTTTCAAGTATGTTTTCAGTTTTAAGATATAGTTGACATGACATTGTATATTTTTTTCTTTTTTTTTTTTTATATTGTAGTGGTTTTTGCCATACATTGACATGAATCAGCCATGGATGTATATGTGTTTTAAACTACATATATACTGTTTTATTTTTTGGTATCAATATGACTATAGAATTCTCGTATTTTCTGTCTTTAAAATTTTATTTATTTGAAAAATTGGTGGGCTGTTTTTAGAGAAGTTTTAGGTTCACAAAAAAATTGATCAGAAAGTACAATTTTCCTATATATCTCTTTCCCCCGAACACAATTTTCCCTATTCTTTATTGTTTTTATTAGAATGCCATTTGTTTTAGGACAGAGATAATGACTGAAATGAATGTATTGTGCCATGTCAGTTTCCCCCACCAATAAAATAGCTATTTTTATTATCATCTATGAATAACCCCAGTCTGTGCATGGCTTCCCTGGCTTAGTTGCTAAGTCATGTCTGACTCTTTTTCGACCCCATGGACTGAAGCCCACCAGGCTCTTCTCTTCTTGGGATTTCCTAGGCAGGAATACTGGAGTGGGTTGCCAAAGCCCCTCCCTGTTTGTTGTACCCTGACTTTAATATTGGAGAACATAATATAAATTGTAGCTATATTAAAAAAAATTTTTTTTTTGTAGCTATATTTTGGAAAATAATTGTGATAAACGTGTATAATGTAAAAATTACCATTTTAACCATTTTTAAGTGTAAAAAATACCATTTTAACCATTTTTAAGTGTACAATTTAGTGGCATTAAGTACAGTCTCAATGTTGTACAACCATTGCCTTCATGGGTGTTCAGTTGTGACCAATTGTTTGTGACCCCATGGACTGTAGCCCTACAGGCTCCTTTGTTCATGGGATTTTCCTGGCAGGAATCCTGAAGTGGGTTGCCGTTTCCTCCTGCAGGGGATCTTCTAAACCCAGGGATCGAACCTGGGTCTTCTGCATTGAAGGCTGATTCTTTACATTCTGGGCTGAGCCACTGGGAAAGCCCTTGTGCACCATTGTTGGTATCCATTTCCAGTACTCTTTCATCATTCCAAACAAACCGTGTAGGCAGTCTTTCCCCATTCCCTCTTCCTTCTAGCCCCTGGTAACTGCTGTTGTACTTTCTGTCTCTCTAATTTGCCTGTTCTACGTACTTTATATAGGTGGAGTCAAATAGCATTTGTCCTTTTTGTGTGTTTGGCATATTTCATTTAGTATGTTTTTCAAGGTTCATTCGTATTGTGTGTATCAGAATTTCCTTCCCTTTTAAGATTGGATAATATATTCCATCGTGTGTACATACAACATTTCATTTATTCATTCATCTCTTGATGAGTATTTGGATTGTTTCTACTTTTTGGCTTTTGTGAGTAATACTGCTATGAACATTGGTGTACAAGTATCTGTTTAAGTCCTTGAATTTGATTCTTTTAGGTATATACCTAGGAGTGAAGTTGCTGATAATTCTGTGTTTAACTTTTTTTTTTCCCATTTATTTTTATTAGTTAGAGGCTAATTACTTTACAATATTGTAGTGGTTTTTGTCATACATTGACATGAATCAGCCATGGATTTACATGTATTCCCCATCCCGATCCCCCCTCCCACCTCCCTCTCCACCCGGTCCCTCTGGGTCTTCCCAGTGCACCAGGCCCGAGCACTTGTCTCATGCATCCAACCTGGGCTGGTGATCTGTTTCACCCTAGATAATATACATATTTCGATGCTGTTCTCTTAAAACACTGTGTTTAACTTTTTGAGGAACATCTAAACTGTTTTCCAGGACTGCTGCATCATTTTACATTCCCATTTAGCAATGCACAAGGGTTCCAGTTTCTCTCCAGCTCTTCAGCAGTTGTTACTTCCCTTTGTTTGTTGGTGTATTTGGTAATAGCCATCCTAATGGGGGTGAACAGGTATCTAATTGTGATTTTGATTTGTATGTCCCTAAGACTGATGCTGACCATCTTTTCATCTGTGTATCTTTGGAGAAATATGTTTAAGCCCTTTGCTCAATTTTTTAAATTGAGTTTGTTTCTTTGTTGTTGAGTTACTTTCAAAAAGTCATTTTGTAAATGATTTAAATCTTTTATCTGAAAACTTTAATGGTTCTTAAAAATGAATGAAATACTGAAATTAAAAAAAAAAAAATAGAATTGGGGAATTCCCTGGTGGTCCAGTGATTAGGACTCCATGCTTCCACTGCAGGAGGCATTGGTTCGATTCTTGGTTGGGAAACTAGCAACCTACATGCCACAAGGCACGGCAAAAAAAGAAAAAAGGAAATTTCTGTTTACAGATGGATAAACAGCGAAGAGATTTTTCATCTGAAGAACATTTCCAATTATTTAGTAAGTCACACTGCATTAAAAAGATCTCAATTAGATATATATCAGGATGGAGACCTTACTTCTATAACCTTAGCATTACAAAGGTGATGCATTAAACGAAGATTCTATCCTCTCCAATGAGTAGGATTAATGCTCTTGAACTTTCCTTTCTTTATATTTTGTTAACATAGCTAGGAGCAGAGAAGGGGATTACTGGATGGAGAAAAAGAAAGTGTGGTATGTACACGTGAACTTGACCTGAAACAGTGTTCTCCAAGTGATGCAGTAGGCTCCTATGTGGGGTGGTTCACTTTGGGGCCTTGTAGAAGAGCTGACTTTGATTGGAAATGGGAATAATGAAGGATTTTTAAAATAGAATGTAATAAAGATGGGTTTAAAAAAAAAAAAAAAAGATGGGTTTAATGCACCAACTCATAATCACATGGTACACTAAATAGATATGAATTGTAATGGTATGAAGGATAATTCATTATCAGATTTATTTATTCACTCATGGGATATTTATTTTTCTTTTTCTAAATGTAAGATACATGAAGGAGCAAAACCAGAGCAGTTACTTGATGATAGTTGTATAACTGTACATTTATTAGACACTGAATTATGCACTTGAAAAGAGTGAATTTTATGATATGTAAATTATACCTTAATAAAGCTGTCTTTTAAAAAAGCAACCCACCAGTGGACTCTAAGGAACTTATATATTCTCTTGGGGGAAAGAGACTTTAAACAGACACAGAAGGGGATATATAATAAAACTTATGATGAATGTTTTAGAGCTGAGGAATAATGTGCCCTAAGAAAATTAACAGGGGATATCATTAGGTTAGATGGGTTGGAGAACCCCCTCCAAGAATGAGACTTGAGTAAGAGTGGAAGATGAGAAAGAGGAAGTAAGTAACAGTGTTTGGGGTAAATGAACCAGCATGTATAAAAGTCTTAGGTTGAGGGATATGCAGTGGGTTGACAAGATAATGAAATTTATTAGGTTTCTACTAGAGAAATAAATACTCTAAATCTTTTTGGTTGGGTTTTTACCTAAGTTCAGTATATTTTTTCTTTTGTATATGATGTGTAATAATTCTATTCTCTTTGGTTTTAAGCATTTTTCAGAGAAATGTATGTCTGGTTTCTGTTATTGCCCTTTTCTGAAATAGAAAAATAGAAAACCTTGAACTGTTTACTTAAAATATGCATTTTTGATTTTGTGTATCAGGCGGCTGTTGCTTGTAATTGAAAAGGAAAAGTGAAAATAAAGCTCAGATCACTTGCTGATTGACATAGTAGGTGCTTAGTATTTTGGGGGAAGACTAGAGGGAGGTCCTTTTTGGATACCAGTCAATCCACCTGCCAATGCAGGAGATTCAGGAGATGCGGTTCAATCTCTTGAGTTGGGAGATTCCCTGGAGGAGGAAATGGCAACCTGCTCCAGTATTCTTGCCTGGAAAATTCCAGGGACAGAGGAGCCTGGTGGGCTATAGTCCATGGGATCACAAAGAGTTGGACACGACTGAGCACCACACACACACACACACACACACACACACACACACTGGATTAAAAATTTGGAAAAGTGAAAGGAGCTCAAATTTAGGATCAGATAAGAGAATATTTTTAAGTTAAAAGCAGACCATATTGTGGTTCATTGTAGAACCACTTTTGAAACTAATAATTTCAAAAGATATATGTACAAGTGTTGGCATAATGATTTTTGAATGGCAAGTACAGAATATTTGCTTTATGAGTTACCTTTATGAAGTATCATTTCATACGTTTCAGTAAAACTTCAGACAGTATTTTCAGTGTTGGCTGCAGTCATTGTTGTCTAAAAGAGCGTCAACTAAAGGCAGCAGACTAGATTTCTACTCACTGTTTTAGTGACCTGCTCACTAGTCAAGTGACTTTAAACCAGTTTCTTCAGCTCTCTGAAATTTTTTTTTGTTATTCTTCTGAGAAAGAAAATGATAATCTACTATGCTTATCTCACAGGGGATGGTTGTGAAGATTCAGTTGGATAGTGAACTAGAAAGTATACCAGAAATGATAGCATCATTTCAGATATTAGAGTTCTGCTGTTGTATAATATTCACAACCTGGGAAACAAAGTTGAAATCCCCTTTTTTTTTTCCTCTCAGAGTTCATAATTAAGTTGAAGAGACACATACAAAAAAGTATAATCAGTGCTTTTTTGTTTGTATGTCACTCTTGCCCCATACTCCCCCAGCAATTTTTACACAGGTCTGTGCAAAAAGAGAGAAAAAAAAAAAAAAAAGAGAGAGAAATATTCTGCTCTCAAGGGATCCATTTGGTTAGAACAAGTTGTGGAATTACTTCCAATGGTTAAAAAAAAAAAAAAAGAAGTGTATTGTAGTTTGGTATTAAAGAGCAGCAAGAAATGATATGCTAGTCTTAAGACCATACTCATTAGTAGGCCTAAGGTGAGCATGTTTTCAGTGGAGGAACATGAAAGGTGAAAAGTTGCTGGAATAGAGGAGTCTTGAAGAGTCAACATTTGTCACAGTTGAGATCATACGCATGATGTAATTGACTAGAATGTGTTCTCTTTAATGCATATATGCTTTCTCAGATATTCTGTGTCATCTTCTAAATTCTAGAGCTGTTTTTTGTTTTTGTTTTTTTTTTTTAAAAGACTCAGTTGTGTTGGTACTTAGTCGGAAGAGCTAATTTAACTTTTACTCACTTTGACTTAGTAGAAAATCATGCTAAAGTAGTAACCAGTGACCTTGGAGTGCACGTAAAGGAATGGTTTGGGAGTCAGCTTGCTCTAGCACATTACAGACTTACGCTTTCATGAGGAGACGTCATTTAAAGTGTCACATTTTCTCATACTTTAGGATTAAACATCACTCTAGCCCTCTAACCTGTTTTTCATGTACTGTTATGTGAACTTTATAAAACTCAAGATCTGACTACTGATAAATACTTTGAGGAAGTTTCTTCATCTATCTTGGAGACTAACTTCAGGTACCTTATGGTTTCCTTGACTTTTTGAATTAGATTTGTGGCTTATTTCCAAGTAGATGTGAGAGTAAATCTTTTTGCCCGTATAATACTGCACATGTTAGTGTTACTAGTTTCTTAAGGCTTAAATTACTTCCATTAGATTTGGAGTTAGATCCAGCAGCACATTCTAGCATCATCATTTACAAATTTTGAAGTTTAGCTCAGTGCCTTGAGGCTTAGTACCTGTAAAAAGGGAATAGTGCCTTTTATATTAAAAATTAGCATTTTTTAGGTATGAGAAATAACTTATGAAGTGCTTGTAGATATAAATCAGTTTCTTTTCATTCTTTTAAAAAGTTATAACTGATTTACAGTATTATTAGTTTTATTATTATTATCAGTATTAGATATGCAATGTACTGATTGTTGTATTTTTATATATTATACTCTAAAGTTATTATAAAGTGCTTTTCTTTCTTGATTTGATTATCTTTGATTATTGCTGGAAGGAGATATGGCAGCCACTTTTAATCTTTTATTTAGTTTTTAATCACTTAAGGAGATATTCACTTCTTCTTAACTTTGAATAGCCAGTGTTATTCTTATTTATGCTTCTTATTTATGTCTTTATTCAACACATATTTTATTTTATTTTTTTCAACATATATTTTAAACTTTAAATTATGTGTTAGAGATTGTATGAGGCTATACAAAGGTGAAATGACAGGGTCGCTACCTACAAGGTCCTCTCTTGAAAAAGACAGACATATTTTTAGATTCTATGGGATCATTGCTAAAAAGGTAGGAAACACAATAGGAGTAAAAGAGAAGGAGAACTGTTTGCCTTAGGAAGTCATGGAGGCTTTGACAGAGGAAGTAAAGTTGAGACTTGATGGTGAATTGGAAGTTTGATGTACAAGATGGAATTTGTCATGGTGTTGAGTTAGGGCTCCAAGACAGGAAGCAGAATGCACGCACAGCTTGGGAGGTGTGGGTTGTGAATTTCAAGTAGTTAAATATTGTTGGCGAGTAGAGTGAGGTGGAGGAATGTCAGGAAAGGAGATTTTAGGTGAAGTACTTGTAGGCCGTGCAATAGTTTGCAGTCTACGGTGTATGTCCATATGGACATACGGTTCATAAAACTTTGTATGTATTACAATCACTCGAAGAGCTGATTAAACATACAGAGTCCCAGGCCAGGTTCTCATGGATGCTAGACTGGGGTTGTGGCTGAATATCTCTATATTGAACAAACCCCACCCCACCCCCAGATGAAGTTAGGAAACCAGTGCTGTAGGTCACTGGTCTCAAAAGTGAGGTGCTGGCACTTTGAGTGGGCAGGGTGATCTGTTAAAATGTGTGTGGAGGTGGAGGAATACAGTTTACATTTCTGTTTATTTTTAAATTTTTTTTTCTTTTGCTGAGTTGTGCTGCAAGTAGAATTTTAGTTCCCGGATCAGGAATCAAACTAGTGCCTCTTGGGTGGAAGTGCAGAGCCCTGACCACTAAACTGCCAGAGAATTACTTTTAAAAATGTTATTATAGTATGTGTTTATTATGTTTATAATATCTTAGGGTATTCAATATTTTACCTTAGATATACACATACGTGTATGAGAGGTATGGTTATAATCTTTTTGCTGATTGAAAAATTTGGAGCCCAGGGCTCTAGGCATTGGAAAACAATTGAGGAATTTTGTGTAGGGAATTCAGGTTAGGTTTGAGTATTGAGGATATCAGTAAGGAGAATAGAGGAGGGGACTTAGTCACAGGTGATTTTATTTCCCTTTGTCTTTATTACTTTTCTTCTGATTTAAAAGTTTGAAATCATGTATGTTATAAAATAATTGACTGTGGCCATGAAAACTTGTTGAGAGTTACTCAGAATTAACCAGGTTATTTACTAATAGATTTTCTCTAGGGGCAACCAGTTTTTACATGAATACTTTGAATAAAATAGGGGTAAATGAACTGTCTCAAGGTGAAATGTTTTGTTTAGTGGGTTGCAGTTTGTAAAATATATGTGTTGCATCTAGCACCATGGTTTGGCGAGTGTGGTTATACAAAATATACTCGATTTCATTGCTCGTTGTAGTTTTATGAAATCACTATGGAGGAGGGTTGGTTATTAAACATCTTGTCCCTGAAGTTAACCTCTCTAAAAGATCTTATATAACTTTGAAATTGTTTTTCATGTTAGAGACTACGTGCTTTAGCAGGCATTTCAGGATATTTTGGAAGTAATCATCTACTAAACATTTGTCGTGGGAACGTGGTTTTCTTTCCCCTCTGTTTTTAATGTTTCTCCTGGAGGTATATGTTACTATTAACACTTTTTTTTTTTTTCTTTTTAGTGGGTGTGGTGTTTTTGGAAGGGAATCCTCACAAAGTTCTTTGAGTTGCCTGTAGGACTTCGGTTTAGATTTAGCTAAGCCGTGTGTGTGTGTGTGTATGTATGTATGTGTATACATGTATGTGTGTGTATGTGTGCGTGCATGAGCACTCAGTCATATCTGACTCTTTTCGATCCCATGGACTATAGCCCACCAGGCTCCTCTGTCCGTGAGATTTCCCAGGCAAGAATACTGGAGTGGGTTGCCATTTCCTTCTCCTATTAACATGTTTTTGAAAACCACACTGTATGATAATACTCTTCTGCTTACCTGAACCCTCTTGAGCAGGGACCTGCAGTGTACTGAGCTTATTAGAAGATTTTACATAGATTATCAGAATTTACAGAAGATGATGAGACCAAATATTAAATACATTGCCAAACAGGTTTTCCCTGCCCTTTTCTCTCTCCACAGCCTCTTTTGCTGGCCTTTTAACGGTATGTAAAGAAGAGAAAGAAATTGATTTTCTTTCTAATGCATGTGTGGATTTTCTCAGTAAAATGTAACGTGTGTAGGTATTTTTTATATAAGGAAACCTAGGCTTAGCGACATGGAAGCTGTTCAGGATCACGTCTACAGAGCTGATACTTGAATAAGCACCTTTCTAGTGCTGTGTATACACGTTACATATGCACTTTCTAGTTCCAGTTGGAAAACTCCTCTTTTCCAACATGCGCTATTGCCTGTTCAAATTAGAAAGCTCGTATTGCTGTATTCTGGATAACAAAATGTTTCTTGTATATGAAGTATGTAAGTGTGGTACCAAGCTTAAACTCATGTCTTTCACTCTGATCTAAAAGTGCTTCCATGTTTAATTCTGAGTATATGAGTAAGGATGGAATAGAACTGGGTGGGATGTGTGTGTGGGTGTGTGCACAAATGATGGGTCCAATGAGGAAAAATGTATTATGAGAATGGTGTAATCCCTGAAGATGTGTGCCGTCAAAGATTGTCCTGTGCAATACGTTTGTTTATCTTTAGCAGAATCATACCCAGGTTAGCCGTCGTAATTTGAAACTTTGTGTAAGATTTTTGCCTCTTGTTCTCAGACAGATTAAAAAAAAAAAAATTTATCTATGTGGCTGCATTGGGTCTTAGTTCTAATTCCCTGACCAGAGACTGAATCCAGGCCCCCTGCATTGGGAGCTTGCAGTCTTAGCCATTGGACCACCAGGGAAATCCCTCTCAGACAGATTTTTTTTTAGGCAGAAGAATGCTTTTTCTTTTAGTCGCCTTCTTGAATAGATTGACTGATGTTTCTTGTCTCTTCTCACAGTTAAAAATGTTATAGGAAATTAAAAAAGAATTTTTTTTTCTTCTAGATTAACTGCTGAAGTACTGATCGAGTTCTGCGTTTCTTCAATGAGGAACTATAGGCTGATCTTCTGCCATAATCTCAAACAGCCATAAATGACAAAAGAATGCTTGCTCAGTGAGGGTAGCTGGTGCAGAAACCATTTTTTAAACTTAGGTGTTTAAGTACTCAAAGGTAAGTTTTCACAATGGTAATTATTCCATGCTTATATATCCACAGAGATTTTAGAATTAATTTCCTGTGACTGCTATTGAATTGTTAACTTCAGGTTTTATAGTTATTAACTGACATTAGATGTGTTAAAGAATGGGTTTTGCTTGTCTGAAACTGTTTACATTTATGGCATTTTGCTGTCCCTAAGTTAATTTTTACCATTTATATAAGTTTCATTTGTTCTCCAGTGTGTTTACCTTTTATACGTATGGACATATACAGGTACGTATACATTTATTTGTGTAAACTTTTAGAATATTGAGCTTTTTTTTGTTTTGCTCTTTCTCTTGTAGGTGAAAGGAATTGTGTCTCTGGGGTGTTGAAAAAATCTCAGTTGGTGTCTTTTTGTTCATTATCAACTTTTGAAAAGTTTTTCTTTCCTTTATCCATATAAAGTAATACATTTTTATTTTGTTTTTATTTTTTATTTCTTTGGCCATGCTACATGGGTTGTGGGATATTAGTTTCCAGACCAGGGATTGAAACCACGCCCTCAGCAGTGAAAGCACAGAGTCGTAACTATTGGACCACCAGGGAGTTCCCATAAATGATTATTTTAGAAAATGAATATTTTTTGAGATTATTTGTTCTTTGATGATTCAGAAATTGGAAACATTGTTTTTGCCCACTGATTCTTTATTAATCACAAGTCCTACAGAGTTAAGATGAATAATTTATTTCTTCTGAACTGGACTGTGGAAGTTTCCTTTTGAATAATTACGAAGCAGCAGGGTTGATAAAAGAATATTCTCATTAAAGGTAGATGCCTAGAGCTGAAGCATTTCCTTTGTTTATAAAAACATTATGGCTGCTCTGTCATGTAGAAATAAGAACTGGTTAATCTTGTTCTTATTAGCCTATCATTTAAAAAAAAAGATTCTCTCCTGTTAGGGTGCTTATGAATTGAGTGGTTAGATACCAGAGTCCAGAAATGATTAGGTTTGACCTTTTACTTGTGTCATTATTAAGCTTGGTCAGTAAGGTCTTATTGGAGCAAAATTTGCCCCTTAGTTTGTCTTTGAGACAGTAATATCCTTGGCGAAGTTGAGTGATCAGTTTTGCCATTGTTTGATAAACATGCAGTCTTGGCATGGCATTAGTATTGGCTTCCCTGGTGGCTCAGCTGGTAAAGAATCTGCTTGCAGTGCATGAGACCCCAGTTTGATTCCTAGGTTGGGAGGATCTGCCGGAGAAGGAATAGGCTACCCATGCCAGTTTTCTTGGGCTACCCTGGTGACCCAGCTGGTAAAGAATCTGCCTGCAATGTGGGAGACCTGGGTTCGATCCCTGGGTTGGGAGGATCCCCTGGAGAAGGGAAAGGCTACCCACCCTAGTATTCTGGCCTGGAGAATTCCATGGATTGTATAGTCCATGGAATTGCAAAGAATCGGACATGACCGAGCAACTTTCACTAAAGGAAGCATTCAGAACTGACTTCACATAGTAGAGAAAATGCTTAGATGATTGTATTGAGCTTTAATTGTAGAACACACTATGGGCCTGGTAACTGGAACATATTTAATAGATAAGAACACATTCAGGTGTAAAGCCTTCTTCTTTAATGTATTTAGTCATATTGCCACCAGTTAATCATTATAGTCCTTTTTTTTTTTCCTTTCATTTGGCAGAAAAGACAGCTTTGATTTCTGGCTGCAAAAAAGATATGAGGAAGAGCTCCTCCCCTTCCTTGAGTAACTGCAACTCCGTTCTTGCTAACAAAATATTTGGAATTCCACTTGATGAGCTGCAGCAGGGAGGACATCCAGACAATGAGGTTCCGTTCATAGTCCGCCATGTAGTGGACTATATTGAGGAACATGGTATATATTTCCTTACTTTGAGGGCTAGCCTTTGTTTTAATAGACATAACTTACTCCTTTTTGACCTTGGGTTATTTTTTTCCTCAGTACTCAATGTCCAAAATATTGTGAGGAAAACTGATGGAAATTCTTTTTTTTTCAGTGTGTCTTTCACTTAAAGTTATATATTCAGATATGCCTGGTTTAGAGCCTATTTTAGTGGGAGGGATGATAAGAATATTTTTAACGAATATAAGAGGGTGGGATAAAGTAGAATATCCCTCAAGACAGAGACAGTGTGTGTTTTTAGATGTGTGATTTGAAGGTGTTCAGCCCAATCAGGGGAGACAAGAATGGCTTTCTGAAAGTATGAATATTTTAAGTTCACTGGAGAATGAATATATATGGTAGTTGGAACTTATTTAATTTTTGCCTTGAATTAATGTAGGAGGTCTGGAGCAACAAGGACTTTTTCAAGTCAATGGGAATGCTGAGACAGTGGAGTGGCTTCGGCAGAGATACGACAGTGGAGAAGAGGTGGATTTGGTTAAGGAAGCAGATGTTCCCTCAGCTATTAGTCTTCTTAGGTTTTTCCTTCAAGAACTTCCTGAACCTGTTATCCCTGGCAGTCTGCATATTCACTTGATGCAACTTTCTCAAGGTAACATAATCTGAATCTTACCAATCAGTCACTTAACATTTAATTTTAAAATCTTTATCTTTTGGAAATCTTGACATGTAAGCAGTAATTATAGTAATTCTGAGAATAATTTCTTGAATTCCCATTTGAATACATATGCTCTTTGGGGCTATATTGTCTAGTTAAAGGAATGGCAACCTCTTAGATTCCTGTAGTGCTCTTTACTTTTTATGATTGGTCTTAGTGAGCCTAAGATATAGGATGAGAAGGAGGAAAAGCAGGAGACAAGAACAAAGAGAAAGAAAAGAAGGAACAACAACAACAAAAAGATGTATGGCAGAATGTCCCATAATAGCCAGAGGTGTTGGTTAGTGGTGATGTTACTATGTTTATCCTTGGTTTGATTGAATATTCTAGCAAAAACCAGAAGACAGCTTTGATTCTAAGTTTGGACTATACCTAAAACTTGTTCTTGGACACCTGCCTGAAGGAAAGTGAAAGTTGCTGAGTTGTGTCTGATTCTTTGCTGCTGCTACTGCTAAGTTGCTTCAGTCGTGTCAGACTCTGTGCGACCCCATAGACGTAAGCCCACCAGACTCCGCTGTCCCTGGGATTCTCCAGGCAAGAACACTGGAGTGGGTTGCCATTTCCTTCGCTACCCCATGATAAAATATCAAATTGGACATCAGATTGCAAACCAAATAAAGAAATTGATTTGTCTCTGTTGGGTTAGTTTTTTTGGGGCGACTAAAAGTAGGGCTTAGCTGGGATGGACAAGAAAAATAAAAGTAGAGGTATGCAGAAAGGTAAAAGAACAAAGAAGCGAGGAGATGCTTCTGTGTCTTGAGCCAGATGGTATTCATGTGTATATAATAGTGTGACATGTTTCATTACATAGGAAAATTTATGAAGTTGACATGTAATACAGTTGACTCTGGAACAAAATGGGTTTGAACTTACATATTTTTTCAATAAATTTGTACTGTGGTACTGCATGATCTACAGTTGGTTGAATCGACACATGCAGAACCGTGGACTTCGTGGACCTGCTGTAATATCATACACGACTTTTCAATGGTGTGGAGGGTTGGCACCCCAACCACTGTATTGTTCAGGGATCAAATGTATTATACATTTCTTTGGATTTTTAAACTATTTTTTCTGGCTTTTCTTTGTATTGTGGAATCTCTTTAATTTTTTGAAATGGAACTTCTAGAGAAATTCAGTGATAGTAAGAAATTATAACTGCTTCCTTAATCCCTATCGCTGTGAGAGCTGGACATTTTGTTCGTATATGTCCTTAAGTTGTGTATGGTTAGAAGAGGAGGATTTTCTTTTGAGAATATTTTTCCATTTTATTTTTTCTTTCTTTTTTAAATTTAAAAGCAAGCCTAAGTTAATAGATGCCTCTTATTTATGTGTTAAAAGTCAATACAAAGATACTTTATGATCCTCTTATGTATGTTTTTCTCTATACAGCTAGATGATAGAGCTCATTTTATACTTGATTTATTCAGGAATGGTTAGACTGATTCAGTTTTCTTTCTTTCTTTCTTTTTTTTTTTTAGTTTTGTTTCTTTATTGTGCCACCTGGATCAAAGAACAAGTTTCAGAATAAAGTATCAATATCATCGCCTTTTTTCAAAGTGTAACTTTCTTTTCTTGTCCCAAGAAATATTATTTTTGTTTTGAATTTCTGAATCTCTTTCAAATTTCTTTTCTTAGAAGTAGGAATATTTTCAGATGTTTATATTGAGTCACCTAATAAGCATTTTTGCACCCGTTAAATATATATAATGAAACTGATGTGTTAAGAGTTTTTGAGCTCTTTTTATGTCTTCAGAGCCACTTATTTTGTTTTTATAATGATAGGATTCCATTTTCCTTGTGTTATAGAATTGTCGACAGGTCTTTTAAAGTTCTAAGAATCTGATAATCTTTCAGTTTTGACTGAAAATTTATAAATGAATAAGTGGAATAAGATTTAGTGATAATAAAGTTACTGCCTCTCGTTAATGCTACCAGTCAGAAGCTGTTTTGTCATTGAGGTTGTCGTTTTCACTGTTACTCATTTAAAAGTATGACAGTATCATACACTGTGTTACTTATGGAGTTACAGTATATATCTTACTAATTATTCTATGTCAGTATTCACTTATGAAGGAATTTAAGACATGCAGAAATGCTTTTGGCCTGTTTTGAGAAAACCACCATTCTTCTCCATTGCCCATGTACATAATCATTAGCACACACACCCGTATACACACACACATGCATGCACACACACCCATGTAAGACACCCATTTCTTTAATAGCTATGCAGATAGGTGTGGCGGTACTCGAGGTGGTACTTGTATTTCTGTTGTAATAAAATCTATTCGTTCATCCTTTAATCATTCATTTGGAAAGGTGTCTGGGTCTCTGGACAGAATTCTTTCCATTTATTGTAAGTAACTCTTACATTAATATTTTAATTGATGTTCACAAATAGATGAAATTAGTGCTTTTAAGATCATGGAGGGAGCATCTTTCCAGTTGAATTTGAGTTAGTGGTTTTTTTTTTTTTGTTGTTGTTTTTTGAAGAGTAGTTTTCATTTTCTGTGGCAGCAGGACATTGCAATGTGGTGTGGTGTGGTGTGGTGTGGTGTGATGTGGTTTGATCTTTAATTTAGACCAGTATTTCACAACCTTGGTACTCCTGATATTTTGGGCTAGGTAATTCTTTAGTATAGGGGCTATCCTTGAATTTTAAGATATTCAGTAGAATCCCTGGTCTCTGTCTACTAGATCCACTGGTAGCCCTTTCCCCCAGGTTATGACAGTCATTCCATTCATTGTCAGTATTATCAACCATTGGTTTAACTCTTGATAGTTTGTCCAGTTGTTTATACATCATATTTTGGTGGAAAACACAATTCACAGTTCTGTGAATTTGTTGTTACATTAAAAAAAACTGTTAGAATGCTTAAAAGATTTTCTAGTCAGGGGAATCTTCTTTGATATGTACATATATTTTTCCTGGTTATGATTTAACTAGGTTGTGAGCTTAAAATGGCAACCCACTCTGGTACTCTTGCCTGGAAAATCCCATGGACGGAGGAGCCTGGTAGGCTGCAGTCCATGGGGTCGCTAAGAGTCGAACACGACTGAGTGACTTCACTTTCACTTTTCACTTTCATGCATTGGAGAAGGAAATGGCAACCCACTCCAGTGTTCTTGCCTGGAGAATCCCAGGGATGGCGGGGCCTAGTGGGCTGCCGTCTGTGGGGTCTCACAGAGTCGGACACAACTGAAGCGACTTAGCAGCAGCAGCAGGCGGCTTAAAAGGAAAAAAACTGTTTAAGCAGATATGTTTTTGACACACACACACACACACACACACATTTAACTAGGAAGTAGGCTCAAAAGGAAAAAAAGTTTAAGCAGATATGTTTTTAATACACACACACACACACACACATGCTGCTCTGCTTATTTGAAAACTTTAGAAGCAACCTGGTAGAGGTAAATGTTTTTGAATACTTTTTTGAATACTAGAAATGTTCACTAATAAAAGTAAAGCAGTATGTTAAACAGTATTTCAGGCAAAACCAGTGTAGCCCACAATCTTAAGACCCCCGTCAAGTCAAATGTTTTAGTAGTGCAACATCTTTTTTCAGTTATTATGTTATTTTCAGTTATTTTGTGTTATTTCTGTTATTTTCAGCTTCAACTAATTTTTATTGAACCCCCTACTGTGTGCCAGGCACTGTTTTAGATTCCGAGAATGCAGAAGTGAACAAAACTGTCTTAGAGCTAAAATTCTGAAGGGGCTTAAGGAGAGTTAAATGATAAAATAAATAACAAGAGTATGTTACATAGCTAAAGAGAATGTTATGTAGAATTTGTCAATGTTGATGTAATCATATTGATAATATTAATTGAGGCATATATTTTTGAGTTGACATACATGGTTTTTCTTAAATCCTTTTCTGCTACATTTAGGTTGTTAAAAATTTCGGTGGCTCAGACGGTAAAGAATCTGCCTTCAGTGTGGGAGATGTGGGTTTGATTCCTGGGTCAGGAAGATCCTTTGGAGAAGGGAATGGCTGCCCACTGTGGTATTCTTGCCTGGAGAATTCCATGGACAGAGGAGCCTGGCAGGCTGCAGTCTATGGAGTCGCAGAGTTAGACACAACTGAGCGACTAACAGACTAACACTTTCACACTTTCATAGTCAACAGAAATTCAAAAAAACATTCATTCAGGGACTGTCCCAACCAATTATAAAGACAGAGTACCTGGGCAGTTGATAATATTATGAAATGTAGAAGAATTGTTATTGGTTGCATTTTAAATTTTAAGTAAAACTCATGTGACCATAGCCGTTTCTGTTAACTTCTTAGAGTTGCATTATTTTGTAGAGATGACCAATATAATGGTCAGAACATTTTACCAATAATTTTTCCCCAATAATTATTTTTAAATTAATTTTAAGAACCTCAAGAAAAATACAGAATGAAAGATAATTGGATTAATTTTCCCTGTTAGAGCAATTAACTACTTCATTTTGAGGTACCTCTGAGAAATTGCTTCTCCTCTTTGGGACCCTCACCAGTCAGTGGGTTGATACAGACCTAATTTCTGTTAATGAAAACTCATTGACCTGAACACAGAACCTGTCTTCTGGTAGTTGAAAATTCACTTGGTAAACCAAGAAGAGGAATTCGGGTTTTTTTTTTTTTTTTGCTCCATCATGCAGTATGTAGGATCTTAGTTCCCTGACCAGAGATCGAACCCCCTGCATTGGAAGCCTAGAGCCTTAACCACTGGATTGCCAGGGAAGTCCTGGAATGCATATCTTAATGTATTGATAGTTCTGTTGATACTGCTGAATTTAATTGTCCTTTTCAGAATGTTAAAAGAAGAAAGTCTGTTTTTTACTGTTTCTTCCTTGTCTTTTCTTTCATTCTGATACTGTTAGCTGGTTAAATTGCTTCTCATTTTTGCTTACTAGTGGTTGGTGTTGACTGGTATTGACGAGTACATTTTGACTTCTTAGAGTTGGCACTAATTTGGAAACACATGTACAGTCATGCAAAAGACAGTATGTTGAGAATTATTATTATTATTATTATTTTTAAATAATATCTGTCAATTTATTTAAAAATGGAGCATACTGAACAACAAACTATCTTACATCTTTAAGGAAGAAAAAACACTAAATTTGAAAAGACATCACCCACTGAATTTGGACACAACTCCTCTACTCAATTAAGAGAAACATTTGTACAGTCCAGGTCTTTATTTTTACACCCTTCAGGCCATGAATTCATAGGGAATGGGTTCCAGCAGTTCAGGTTCCTTTCCATTGGTCCTCACAAAGTGTGCTTCTCTGGGTGGAGCAGGCTGGCACTTCAGCTGAACCCAAGTCCCTTTCTCTTTGGCTTCCTTCTTTTTCTGATCATTTTCCTTCACACGTTTTAGGAAGCTATCTCGGCTCTTAGAGTGCTTAATATGCTCGATACGCACATTAATTCTCTTGGCAAGAATCTTGCCCTTAACTTGTTTGTTTACAATGATGCCAACAGCATGCTGGGTAACATTGTAGACTCTCCCAGTTTTGCCATGGTAACATTTGTGGGGCATTCCTTTTTGAACAGTACCCATTCCCTTGATATCTACAATATCACCCTTCTTGTAGATTTGCATGTATGTGGCCAAAGGAACAACTCCATGTTTTCTAAAAGGCCTAGAGAACATGTAGCGGGTGCCCCTCCTCTTTCCCTTTGTGTTGGTCATTTTGGCGAATTAGCCTGAGGGGCCGGGGGAGAGACGGGAGGCAGCGGGAGCCACACGCGGGCCTTTTCAGAATGTTGAGAATTAAAAAAAATAAGCTCTAGGATTGGAGCCAGTGAATAATAGATGAAGAAAACATCCTCCAACAGTTGAGGGGGTGCATTCCTTCTCCAGTTCTTCCACTTAATAAGTGAAATGCAAAGCCCTAAGGCATTTGGCCTCTAGTGGAGGAAGTGAAGAGGTTTTGAATTGTTATAGTAAACTGATGATGTAGGTGGGGTAATGTGAATCTGGCAAAATATCTGAGCTTTGCTTTTACTTCATTAAGAAAAAACCCTGTCATTATGTTTTATAGATTATAATAATGAAGATGAATTTGGAAGAAAGTTGAGGTTCCTCTTGCAACAGCTTCCACCTGTTAATTACAGTTTGTTAAAGTTCCTGTGTAGATTTTTAGCCAATGTAGCATCACATCATGAAGAAATTTGGTCAGCAAACTCTTTGGCTGCTGTCTTTGGTCCAGATGTCTTCCAGTAAGTTTTTTCACAAATTTTTGTTTGATTAAAAAACATTATATTTGTGAAATAGAATCATTATACTGTCTCCCAAGGGTCATAGGTTGCTTGATGAACCATTATTTTTTATAGTAGATCTGATTAATCCTCCCAGCATTTCTGTGAACAAGGTACAAATTAGGTTGACTTTACAGATGGGAAAACTGAGGCACAGAATGGTGGCATAAATCACTCAGGTCTATAAAGTGACTCATTGGTTTTTTCAGACTTTGTCTGTGATGGATATAAGGACTCTGAATTCAATTTGGACTTTCATTCTTAGTATTTACACAGATGTGGAAGATCTGAAAGAACAAGAAATAGTAAGCAGGATAATGGCTGGACTTCTGGAAAATTACTATGAGTTTTTTGAGAATGAAGAGGAAGATTTTTCATCTAATGATTTGAGTTCAATTACTGAACAGGTGAGAATATTTTAAATATTCTACTTGGGGGGAGGTTTTTTTTTTCACTTGGTAAAGAATATGCTCTTCAGGGCTTGGCCCAAACGTATGTGGAATTTTGAAGTACTAAACTGGAAGTAATTTTCTTGGTTATTATACATTATCATAGGTGATATTTCCATGTAGTATATGAATGTGATTTTTTTTCTGAACAACTTTCTTGTCATTTTGGGTAATATGGAAAAGGAATCGAAACCAGAGATATGCTAGAGCTTTTGTGGATTTTCTTGTGTTTTTCTTTTGTTAAATTAAGCATTGTTTATTTTGTAAGAGTAGTGTGTTTTTGTTTTTGCAAAGAAATTGCTAGCATAGAGGAATGTAGGCAAAGGTTGAGAATTAGAAGGTAGAGGGAGAGGTGGTATATAAAGTTGACACAGACTTTTAAAAATGTTTTTTTGATTGAAGTAGCAAGTCAGTGCAGCAGTGTAACCATTATCATATTAATTCCCATTAGGGAAGCATCAGGAGAGTAATGGTTTAGGTTGCAGATGTTTTAAATATTGTGGCTCTTGAATGTTAAAACCCATTTCTCAACAGAATATTTTATTGTTACTGTTATGCCTTAATGGTTGAGACTATAAAAGGGTCCTCATTCATTTCTTCTTTATGAAGTGAGAATATTGATTCTGAGTAATTGTTATTGACTGTAAAGCCACATTAATCCAGACTTCTCAGGTTTAGAATTCATGCTTTAGGTCTGTCTGGAAGTTTTTCTTGTATACTTAAGTGAAATGATTGTCAAGCAAACTTTTATATTAAAACCTATAATGTTATTTATATTTTGAGTGTGGGGTGGAGCTGCTACCTTTTTAAAAATAACTAATAATTTACCTGGTTAAAAATAAGTAAGGTAAAAAAAAAAAAAAATAATAAGTAAGGTAAAATATATAGTAAAATGTCCCATTCTTACCTGTGCCCATCCTTTCCCTCTCATTGGTTTTTTAATGTGTTTTTCCAGAATTTCTTTATGCAAATGTAAGTAAATATTTCTTCTTAGTATTTTTAATAGGAAAGTAGCATACTTTACATACTATTCTGCACATTGTTCTTTTTTAATCATTTGACAATGTATCTTGGAGATCTTTTTTTGGAATGTAAAGAGCGTAGACTTTTTTTTTAAAAATATCTGTGTAAGTTCTCTGTTGTATGAATGAAACATATAATTTATCTGAATCATAGTCTCTGTATCCACTTGAAATGATGATAGCACATCCCAGTTTTCTCAGGGGTGTCATAGTTTATATCTGCTTTCTAATGTAATTGTTAGAAATAATAAAAAATATAATAAAATAAAATAATATAATAAAATAATAAATAAAAATTTATTATTATTTTACTAGCTCCCCTTTTCACTTTCAAATGTGTCCCAAGTTTAGATGATAAATTATTATGGTTATGCTGTTTATTGATGGACAATGGATTACTCCCCTTCATTTGTTCTTAAACTATAGCGCAGCATGTCATCTCTTGAATGTTTATCATACAGATTTTCATCCATTCTTATAGGTGTTGGCTTTTATTATGTGAGTTAGGAGTTTTATTTCCTAGGTAGCCAGGCTTTTATTTAAAAGGATTTCTGTACCGTTGTGAACTATTATAGATAAGTCTTTTTAATAATTGGGAATTATACTTTCCTTAGGTTTGTTTGTTTTGTGTTTTTAAATGAAGTTTAGTTAATTTACAACGTTGTGTTAGTTTCGGATGTACAACATAGTGATTCAGTTATACATGTTATACATTCCATTATGTCATTATCCTTTTTCAGGTTCTTTTCTTTTCTCTTATAAATCATTACGAAGTATTGAATATAGTTTCCTGTGCTATATAGTAGTGGTGCACAATTGTCCCAAACTCCTAATGTATCCTGCCCCACCTCCTACCTTTGGTAACCATAAGTTTGTTTTCTGTGTCTGTGGATCTGTTTTATAAATATCTATTTTTTTTAAGATTCCACATATAAGCGATATCACATGATATTTGTCTTTCTCTTTCTGGCTTACTTCACTTAGTGTGATAATCTTTAAGTCCACCCATCTTGCTGCAAATGGTATTATTTCATTCTTTTTAATGGCTGAGTAATATTCATTGTGTGTGTGTGTATGTATCAGTCACATGTATATATATATGTGTCTATCACATCTTCTTTATCCATTCATCTGTCAGTGAACATTTAGATTGCTTCCATATTTTGGCTGTTTTAAATAGTGCTGCTGGGAACACTGGGGTGCATGTATTTTTTCAAATTAGAGTTTTTGTCTTTTTCAGATACATGCCCAAGAGTGGGACTGCTGGATCATATGTGACTCTATTTTTAGTTTTGTAAGGAACCTCCATACTGTTTTCCATAGTGGCTGCACCAATTTACATTCCCACCAAGAGTTTAGGAGGGCTGCTTTTTCTCCACACCCTCTCCAGCATTTATTTTTTGTAGACTTTTTGATACTGACCAGTCTGACTGGCGTGAGGTTAATACCTCATTGTGGTTTTGATTTGCATTTCTCTAATAATTAGTGATGTTGAACAGTTTTTCATGTGCCTTTTGGCCATCCATATGTCCTCTTTGTTTTTTAATTTAAAAATTTTTTTAATTATTTTATTTTATTTTTCCTCTTTGGAGAAATGTCTGTTTAGATCTTCTGCCCATTTTTTTTTTTTTTTTGTACTGTATGAGCTATTTGTATAGTTTGGAAATTAATCCCTTGTGATTTGCACTGGTTGTAAGTATTTTTCCCCCCATTCTGTAGGTTGTCTTTTTGTTTTGTTTATGGTAAGTTTAATTAGGTCTCATTTATTTTTCTTTTTACTCTCAGAAATGAAGCCAAAAAGATATTGCTACAATATGTGTCAGAGAGTGTTCTGCCTATGCCTTCCTCTAAGAGTTTTATAGTATCCAGTCTTATATTTAGGTCTTTAATCCATTTTGAGTTTATTTTTGTATGTGGTGTTAGAGAATGTTCTAATTTCATTCTTTTACATGTAGCTGTCTGGTTTTCTCAACACCACTTATTGGAGAGTTTGCCTTTTCTCCATTGTTCAGTCTTATCTCATTTGTCATTGATTAGTTAGCCATAGGTTGGTTCCTTAAGTTTTTTATATTTTCTTCATGTAACCATTTTTACCATTGTCTGACTTTCCTTCCCTCTTTTTCTTCTTCCTTCCCTCTTTTTCTTCTTCCTTCCTTTCCTTTCTTCCTCTCCTCTCTCTTTTCGAGTATCAGAAACTGTTAAGAAAACAGTAACAGATGTCAAATTATAATTTACCATGTATAAACTGAGGCTGAATACATATATATATATATATATATATATATATGTTATATATGTATTTGTGAGATAAGTCAGTAGAATTTGTAGCCTGAAACAGTGCTCCATGGAACTTTTGGCATATTTTTTTGAAGGTTTCTAACTATACAGTATGTGACTTAAGAAACTTGATTAAAATAAAGAACTGACACAGCTGTTCAAAATTATTTTTGCTGAAAAAAAAATGTCAAGAAGAGAACAAGTAAATATATATGCCTTAAATGTTTAATGCTTTTTGATACCCATATGAACTCTCATCTTTGGGGGATTCTGTGTGCCACCTTTTTTTTCATTGTAGTTCAGCAGTTAATTTTTTAAAATAAAGTTAATGGCTGCTGAAAATGAAACAACATACATACATTTGTGTTACTCATTTTCTACTCTTCTGAGATGATTTGACTTATAAGAAACTGATGATGCCAGTTTGATCTCATGTTTATATCTTGACTCTTCTAAAGTCTGCAGGTTGTATCTTGATTATGTTTTACATTGTGTAATTCTCTGATATTTCTATTATCCTGCAGCTTTCTTATGTAAACTGAAATATATTCATAGCTCACATATATTACATTTATATTTCTATTTTTTAAGCACTATAAAAACTGACTCAAAATATATTATGCTTTACATTAAATAGTTGTGGTCAATTAACACCTGGAAATAATGTTGAATTCTACAGATTTGACTGTGAATAGAAAAGAGGATATTAGCATATTGAACAGAATATGCTCAATAAACAGGTAGTGTAGTGAGTCCTGAGAGACAGCAACGTATATCATTTATCTTGGCTCATGTTGCTAATCACCAGAATCTATTATCTTGTCTACTTTTCTTACAGTTTGAATTATAACTGGATTGTAAGTAATAGTACAGATTTCTGAAGTTTCTTTTTTAGGTAGATTTCATATCTTTCATATTTGTCTTGTGAAGCTGAATTGATCAGATACTGAGTGAAAGTAAAATCTCCTCAAACTCAGCACCGTTTGGTTGCATTTTAAAGTTGTTATAACTTAAATGCTGCTAATTTGTTATCCACATACATAAAGAGGTGGGCAGACCTGACCTGTCCTGGCAGTGCATGGATTTTCCCCCTGATTTTGATACTTGAAGAAAGCAAAGCTTATTTAGCACTCTACTTTTAGAGTTTCATCCCATTAATGCAAGTATTTGGCCATTAGGTCCTTTTCAAGGTAGTAGATTTTTTTTTTTTTAATAGTATGAGAGGTCTCATCTGATTGGAGATGTTGAATAGGGAGTGTTTGAGTAATGACCCAGAGTCAGAGAACAGATTCTTTGTATGGGATCCTTAAATGATTGCAAATCCAGTAGAGTGGTTTGAAGATGTAGGTGATAATTATGTTTCTTTATACATTTGAGAAGGCAGGTAGCAGCGTTCTCCACAAGCTGGAGTCTGGAGAGCAGGCATTTCACGAGGTCCTAGAGAAGGGAATTACAGCAGTCAAAGAAGGAAGAGATGTAAGTATGGCTGAGGGTTTTCCATAAGTGATAAGTTGAGTCAGTTGCCTGTATAGGGCAGATTCAGAATAACTTATGAACAGAATAGAGTATTGATAAGCAGAAGGTGATAAGTTAATAAGAGGATCAAGAAGAACTTTTGAAGCTAAGTTGTGGGGTGATGGAACATTTTTATCTAATTTTTACTCTTACCCAAACCAATTTGGTGAATTCTTACTGCAGGAAATTCCACTAGAAGGCCTCGGGTGAGGGGTGGGGGAGTGAGAAGAAAAACCCACAGGCAATAGATTGTGTTCGTGTCCTATCTTAGTTGATGGTTACTGGTGAAAATATTAGGAAATATCTATTAATTATGTGAAGCTTATTGAATCAAATATATATTCATTATAATTGAGGGTAAAGTTTTAATGGAAAGAGCTATTGACTGTAGACAAACTGATTTTAAAACCGGTGATGTAACATATTAAAATTGCAGTACTTCTGAACCAAAAATGTGTGTACTGAATAGTTATCTATTCTCAGTTTAAATAGTTACCTTACTTTTTAATTTTGCAGTCTTCTACTCTTGTACTCAAACCTGAGAACAGTATTTTCTTGTCAGTTTTTTTCTTCCTTGGATTATCAAGTAGATATTAATTAAATACATTCTTGATTTTAAGTAATTTGTTAAATACATAGATAAAGAAAGAGTGTTAACTTTCCATTTCATCCAGTTTAAAAACTGACCTGTCATTTGAAATTTTCACCTTTGTGTATAAATCTGACTTCTCAGTTAATCACTTCTGTGTGTGTGTGTGAGTCGCTCAGTCGTGTCTGACTCTTTGCGACCCCATGGACTGTAGCCCACCAGGCTCCTTTGTTCAAGGGATTCTCCAGGCAAGAATACTGGAGTGGGTTGCCATGCCCTCCTCCAATTACCACTTAGGCCAATGATTTTCAGTACTTGTTGATTAGGAGTTGGTAGTGTATCGAAGTATAATTACCTTTCCTCTGATTCAGGTTTTTGTTTCTGAGAGTCTTGTAGCAATTGTTGTATTTGCCTGTCAGGAAAACCACCAGTGTTATATGTAGCAGTAAATGTATTCTAGGTATTGTCAGCCCATTTGGCTAGAATGGACATAACTATTTATGTTTACTGTTTAATGTTTTTAGTGACTAGTATTAGTTTATAAAAAATGTTATGACTTTATGGCTAGTTTCTTCTATGGGATAGCTTAATAAATGTTTTTCATTTGAAAATATTTTGTTGGTTTTCCTTCTCAGATATTTGTGTCTTTTTAATTAGAATGATTATTTACTTATGTAGCCAATTTGATAATAGAAAATGTTTTATAGTCCCTGCCAGAAAGAGAATTATAACCTTGAGTTGTGCTTCATGGTAAAAATAAGTGAGTTCTTCCTTGTTGTAAGGTCCAGTTTCTGCATGAAGAGTTGAGTCTGAATCATTTAGAAGTTACCCGTCATTTTCTAAAACATAGTTAAGACCTTAAGGCAAAATTTCTGTGCCTTTTTTTCCCCCACACTTATTCTGTATTAAAATTACTTGTTCAGTGCACTTGGAAATTGGAGAGGTCAATTGAAGTCTTTGTTGTAGCTCTTAGATTTACAAATCTGATTGATTAGGAAATGAAGCTTTTTAAATGTTAATTAACTATAGTGTGCATGCTTTTTCGTAGTTTGCAGTCTTATTCATATTCCTAGTGATATACTAATATAATCATTACCTTCTGCTTTAAAGTATTATGTTTGGTTTGAAATTTTACTCTAAGGTGGAGAAGTTGGCAGATACTTTGTAAGGGAAATTGGTGTTAGGAAATGGAGCGGAAAATGAGTTGTATTTAAATTTTTCTTAGAATAGTATGTTTTAGATGGTATCAGTTAACAATTTCATTAAATTTTATTTCTTGGTTTCCTCTTATTTATATAGGTTAATGAACTTTCTGAGGAAGAAGAGGAAGATGAAAAGCTGGAACATATAGAAGAACTATCAGAAGAGGGTGCAGGAAAATCAGATGACATGCCAGAGGTGGTACAATTAAGGATGACTGAAAACATCCTGGAACCAAATAGTGTTACAGCATCAACAAGGTAGTATTTCATTTGAAAGGACTAGTTTTTGAGCACTTCATTCTAGATGTAAATTCACTCAAGCACTAAATTACACAGATTATAATGATATATGAAAGATTAGTTTGTATGTGAAAAAGAACAATAAGAAAATTTTAAAGAAGTAAACTGGTTAAGGAGTTTTCAGCTATTAACACCTTCTAAAAAAATAACCTCTTATGTTTATTTTCTCTTAAAGTTTATTGGTTTTTGTATTATTAGTGTATTAGTTGGGTTGGGTAAAATTTCAGCACCTTTGAAAGTAGAATTGCTAGAGAAATATATAGTGGTTGAGTTGACTATATTTCCAGCTCCTAGGCACTAGATTGAATTAGGCTTTAAGGAGAGGACTCTGTGATCCTTTAAGATGGTGCTTTCTAATCCTTTCATGTATAAAGTGCTATTAAAGATGGTAGGCTGGAGGCACTGTCATAGCACACAGGTAGACCATTGAACACACTATTTAGGAAGCATTAGAGAACTCAAGAACGCCTAGAGAACTCAAGAACGCCCCATACATAGCTCTAGGTTTGCTAAATTCTGTCCTAGTTCTCTGTAAAGCTCCATGGTTTACTAGTTAGGGGGACAGTTACTTGTTTAGGCCACTAGATATTTTTCATTAAATTTGTGTTCAATAAAATAGTGATTAAAAAAGTAGAAAAAATAATAATTTGATTAAATAATTATTAAATAAATAATTATTAATTCAGTTAATAATTTAACAGACAACAGAATATCATTTAAAAAATAACTAGTAATTTAAGGGAAGAACTATTCAGTGTCATCTAGAAAAATTATAAAGTAGTTTAAAGTGTATACTTATAGTTTTGTTTAGTTGCTAGGTCATGTTTGACTCTTATGATCCCATAGACTGTAGCCCGTCAGGCTCCTCTGTCTATGATATTTCTCAGGCAAGAATACTGGAGCAGGTTGCCATTTCCTTCTCTAGGGGATCTTTCCAACCCAGGGATAGAGCCCACGTCTCCTTCATTATAGGCGGATTCTTTACCACTGAGCCACCATGGAAGCCCATACTTCTAAATACCACTATTAAATTTCTCTTTGGGACTCTATATTTTTATATTAGTTAACAGTTTCTTCAGACATGAAGATAATTTTGGTATATTAACATATTTATTCACCTTTTTGGTGGTGGTTTAGTTGCTAAGTCGTGTCCAACTCTTAAGACCCCATGGACTGTAGCCCTCCAAGCTCCTCTGTCCTTGGAATTTGGAATTTCTCAGGCAAGAATACTGGAGTAGGTTGCCATTTTCTCCTCCATTTCACCTTTTTGCCCCTGGTATAGTTTTTTGTTTGTACTTTTTTTTTTACATGATATTCTTAATTCTATGTTAGATATATATGAAAATACTTATAAGCTATATGTTAAAAGTATATAGCTATGCCTTAATTATGTGTTTACTTTCTTTTTTCTGATCTTTGAGTTATTCAGCTTACTCTACAGCTTTTGTTCTTAGGTCTTTTTCTCCTTCTTTTGACTTTTTCTAAATAAATTTGGAAAATTCGTTAGGCTGAAAGAGAAAATTTTTCTGTGACTATTGATAAGTATTTCCAGACTGCTTAAAATACTTGTCTCAGTTTTCATTACTGTTCGCAGTATTTTCCTGAGCACCTGAAAACAATAGATTTAGACTGGTGTTCTTTATTTTCTTAGAGTTATGCTCTCCAATAATGTAACCACTAGCTCCATGTGGCTATTTAAATTTAAACTTAAATAAAATTGAAAAAAATCTCCACGGTTGTGCTAGTCACATTTCAAGTGCCCAGTAGCCATATGTGATGAGTGGCTACCATAATGGACAGTGCAGATATAGAGCAGCAGTTCTATCACTGTAAAAATTTCTTTCAGATAGTGCTCATTTAGAGAGGTAAATTCATTAGATATATTATTTGTTTACCAGCAAGGTTAAATATTGTTTGAAATGCATGCTGCTAATAGTTTCTTTTTTTTTGGATCATCTGTCTAGCTTTGTAGAGGATCCTCCTTCCCTCCAACACAGCCATTTTTAGATGGAGTCATTGGAGATTTGAGGATAGTCAGGATTCCTTAATTGCAAGTCATAGAAACAGATCTTGGCTAATGGAAAGAAAGATAATTTAATAGACGAATGCTGGATAGGTACCAGATTTGAAAGGAAAAGCACAGAGAAGAACATGGGAGCTCTAGCGAATTTAGTATAAAAGGATCATGGAAGAATCTCTTCAGCATGTGGCTGTTGCTGTGAGATTTCAAACTACTTCCTTCGATCTATCATTCTGCTTAAGATCAGATTCCTGTCAGGTGGCAAGGGAGAGGATCTGACATAAATTGGATCCTGTGTCCATTCCCCAACCAGGGTAGAGGTGAGTCATTGTAATTTATTCATGTATCAGGAGCACTGGATGGAGGGAAGAACTAGTTTGCCACAGAAAAATGGGGCTAATACCAAAAGAAAGGGTTAGGGGTATCAGGCAACACAAATAGATGTGTAGATTTAGTGCTAATCTCTATAAATTTCAGTTAATATTTATACATTAATATTTTAGTTTTGGCTGATTGAGTGCGTAAAGGCAAAGAATACATTCACCTTAAAAAACTTTTTTTTTTTAGTTTCGCATTGGGGTATAGTCAGTTTTCATTCCAATCCTAAAGAAAGGCAATCTCAAAGAATGCTCACACTACCGCACAATTGCACTCATCTCACACACTAGTACAGTAATGCTCAAAATTCTCTAAGCCAGGCTTCAGCAATACGTGAACTTTCAGATGTTCAAGCTGGTTTTAGAAAAGGCAGAAGAACCAGAGATCAAATTGCCAACATCCACTGGATCATCGAAAAAGCAAGAGAGTTCCAGAAAAACATCTATTTCTGCTTTATTGACTGTGCCAAAGCCTTTGACTGTGTGGGTCACAATAAACTGTGGAAAATTCTGAAAGAGATGGGAATACCAGACCACCTTACCTGCCTCTTGAGAAGTCTGTATACAGGTCAGGAGGCAACAGTTAGAACTGGACATGGACCAACAGACTGGTTGCAAATAGGAATAGGAGTACATCAAGGCTGTATATTGTCACCCTGCTTATTTAACTTATATGCAGAGTACATCATGAGAAATGCTGAACTGAATGACCACAAGCTGGAATCAAGATTGCTGGGAGAAATATCAATAACCTCAGATATGCAGATGACACCACCCTTATGGCAGAAAGCGAAGAACTAAAGAGCCTCTTGATGAAAGTGAAAGAGGAGAGTGAAAAAGTTGGCTTAAAGCTCAACATTCAGAAAACTAAGATCATGGCATCTGGTCCCATCACTTCATGGCAAATAGATGGGGAAACAGTGGAAGCAGTGTCAGACTTTATTTTGGGGGGCTCCAAAATCACTGCAGATGGTGATTGCAGCCATGAAATTAAAAGACACTTACTCCTTGGAAGGAAAGTTATGACCAACCTAGACAGCATATTAAAAAGCAGAGACATTACTTTGCCAACAAAGGTCCGTCTAGTCAAGGCTATGGTTTTTCCAGTAATCATGTATGGATGTGAGAGTTGGACTATAAAGAAAGCTGAGCGCTGAAAAATTGATGCCTTTGAACTGTGGTGTTGGAGAAGACTCTTGAGAGTCCCTTGGACTGCAAGGAGATCCAACCAGTCCATCCTAAAGGAGATCAGTCCTGGGTGTTCATTGGAAGGACTGATGCTGAAGCTGAAACTCCAGTACTTTGGCCACCTGATGCGAAAAGTTGACTCATTGGAAAAGACCCTGATGCTGGGAGGGATTGGGGGCAGGAGGAGAAGGGGACAACAGAGCTATGAGATGGCTGGATGGCATCATCGACTCGATGGACATGAGTTTGAGTAAACTCCGGGAGTTTGTGATGGACAGGGAGGCCTGGCGTGCTGCGATTCATGGGGTTGCAGAGTTGGATACGACTGAACGACTGAACTGAACTGAACTGATAGCCGATTAACAATATTGTAATAGTTACAGGTGAACAGCTAAGGGACACAGCCATACATATACAAAAATACATTCACCTTTGATGAAAGAAAGGTAGGCAAGAAATATCCTAGAATGCACAGAACCTAGAAAATAAGGATCTCTTAATAAATTCATTTTAGGGAATTAATGGATACTGTGTTGCATGAAACTAGTGATTGAACTTTTGCTAACTTAATGTCTTGTGTCTTTTTTTTTCCCCTTAAGATTTATGTATTTTGACTTTGCTGGGTCTTTGTTGCTGCATATAGGCTTTCTCTAGTTGTGAGCAGGGGCTACTCTTTATTGCGATGTGTAGTCTTCTCATTGCAATGGCTTCTCTTATGCAGAGCATGGACTCTAGGCATGTGGGCTCAGTAGTTGAGGTCCGTGGGCTCAGTAGTAGTGGTTTGAGGGCTCTAGGGCACTGGTCCAGTAGTTGTGGCCCATGGGCTTAGTTGCTCCATGGCTTGTGGGATCTTCCTGGACCAGGGATCAAACCCGTGTCCCCTGCATTGACAGATGGATTCTTAACCAGTAGACCACCAGTGAAGCCCATTAAAGTTTCTCTTTGAGTTTTCCTCTGAGGTAGCTTACAAATATTTTATGGAAAAATTAGGTAGCCTACTTTGTATTTCTGTGGGAAGGATAGGTTAGAGACCTCAGGGAAATAAACATTAAGTGACAGTTGAGCAATTCTTAAACATTTTGGTTTCAGATGTTACACTGTTACAAATTATTAAGGATTCTGAAGACTTTTGTTAATGTTGATTTTATACCTTTGGATATTTACCATATTATAAATTAAAACAGCATAAACTTCTGGATGTGTTTTTTGTTGAGTTGTACTTTGAAAGATGCTTAGTATTTGTAGCTGAAATACAGCTCTTTATGATCTAACAGGTTGTTGTTGTTGATAGATTTCTCCTCCTTTGTTAGTTTTAAGTTATTGATTCTCAGACTTTTTGGTTTAGTTTGTGGACCACAAAGAATTGTTACTGTGGGTTATAGCTATTGGCATTTACTCTTTTGGGAACCAAAACTGAGAAATTTCTTGAAGTAGTAATAAACTCATTACATGTTAATGTAAAACTTTTTAATCAAAAGTAGCTTTTTCAGAATCTTCCAAAAGTTTTTAGTGAGAAATTTTTTACTGGCGTTGTTTATATTTTTACAAATTTTTTTCCTGTCTAAGTTGATAGATGGTAGCTAGATTCTCACATTTTCTTTAGCATTTAATTTGTTGCCATCTGAAACTCCAATACTTTGGCCACCTGATGTGGAGAGCTGACTCATTTGAAAAGACCCTGATGCTGGGAAAAATTGAGGGCCAGAGGAGAAGGGGACAACAGAGGATGAGATGGTTGGTTGCCATCACCGACACAATGGACATTGCGTTTGGGTGGACTCCGGGAGTTGGTGATGGACAGGGAGGCCTGGCATGCTGCAGTTCATGGGGTTGCAAGGAGTTGGACACGACTGAGTGACTGAACTGAACTGAACATCTGTTATTTTGGTTGAAGTATGTGAAGAAAATCTAGCATTATATAAGCAGGTAGCTGGAAAAAGGTAGAGAATTTTTATAGCCTTTTCAGATAATTGTGGATATTCTTCTTTGACAGTACTCCAAAACTCAGTAAGTTGTAGTTTTTTAAAGGTTATTTGTAATGTGGAACCTGAAAGCATATCTGAATTTTTCATACTCTGATCCGCTGGTCTCTCCTGTACTTTGAGAGAACCTTTCAGCCATGCTTGATTTTGTAATATGGTATATTGGTCTGAGGAGGCCTTACAAATAGCTGTGAAAAGAAGAGAAGTGAAAAGCAAAGGAGAAAAGGAAAGATATTTCCATCTGAATGCAGAGTTCCAAAGAATAGCAAGGAGAGATTAAAAAAAAGCCTTCCTCAGCGATCATTGCAAAGAAATAGAGGAAAACCAACAGAATGGGAAAGACTAGAGATCTCTTTAAGAAAATTAGAGATACCAAGGGAACATTTCCTGCAAAGATGGGCTTGATAAAGGACAGAAATGGACCTAACAGAAGCAGAAGATACTAATAAGAGGTGGCAAGAATACACAGAAGAACTGTACAAAAAAGATCTTAATGACCCAGATAATCACGATGGTGTGATCACTGACCTAGAGCCAGACATCCTGGAATGTGAAGTCAAGTGGGCCTTAGAAAGTATCACTACGAACAAAGCTAGCGGAGGTAATGGAATTCCAGTTGAGCTATTTCAAATCCTGAAAGATGATGCTGTGAAACTGCTGCACTCAGTATGCAAGCAAATTGGGAACACTCATCAGTGGCCATAGGACTGGAAAAGGTCAGTTTTCATTCCAATCCCTAAGAAAGGCACTGCCAAAGAATGTTCCTTTTTGTGCAAAGAATGCACAATTGCACTCATCTCACATGCTGGTAAAGTAATGCTCAAAATTCTCCAAGCCAGGCTTCAGCAGAAATTCAGCTGAAATCCCTGTGATGGACAGGGAGGCCTGGCGTGCTGCGATTCATGGGGTTGCAAAGAGTTGGACACGACTGAGCGACTGAACTGTACTAAACTGATATTGGTATTTTGAAAAATACTGCCTTACTGAGTTATTCAGAGCTTCCACATAGTGATATATATATTTGTTTGTTGCATTATATCAAAATATATATTCTTTAATATCACCACTGATTATATAAAAAGTATCTTTAAGTATTAGTATGCTATTAAGCTTCTGGTGGATGATACAAATTTTCCAGAATTCTAATTTTTGCTGGAAAACCCAAATTTTAATAGTTCTGTTAGTCTTGCTCATTTTTGAGAAAACTTCTACCAGATATTCAAGTTGGAATAACTGTAATCTGTCAGTCTATCTTTCAATAAAAATGAGTGTTTCATGCTAAAAGTTAAACTCTCAACTCAGACAAGACAAGCCTCGTACCGAGCTGTGCAACAGAATTTGCTTTGTGTGTACTTCCTATTTGTCACACCACATATTAAAAAGAAGTATATTCAAGGGCTGAGATATAATTAATAATATGTATTACTTCTTCATCAAGGACTTGCTCCTTTTAAAAAGAGATTGCAACTGAGCAATGATGAGGAATGCACTGGGCATGGTTTGTTTGGTCCCACTTGCCTGAACTTGTGCTAAGACCCAAAGCAGTTTTTTTCTGCCATTGATTTTGCATCATCATGCAAGTATCAGCACAGTGAAATGTTATGAAAAAACAGTTTTGATCTTTGGTTTCACAGACCACCCTTACAGAACCAGTTTAAATATTATCTACTACTTGGTTTAAATATTTGTGTATGGATTGTACTGAGTGACTTATTTATGCATCTGTTATTTCTATACATTGTTTGCCACTAGCCATATTTTGTTAAGATTGAGCCAAGTGCAGAGTGGAAAAAAGGGTGGGATTTAGGGTATGGGTGATGGACAGGGAGGCCTGGTGTGCTGCGATTCACGGGGTCGCAAAGAGTCGGACATGACTGAGCGACTGAACTGAACTGAACCTAGGTTACACAAAAAGCACAAGTTTTGGTTACTTCTGAGGCTCAGTCTTACCCATGAAGTACAAGGAAATCCCAAGCTTGTTTCTAAAGTGTGTTGTATCTGTAGATGAAAAATGATTGCTTCATATTCACACGTTTATCTACTACTTGGCTTTATTTAGATATACAAATGGTAGGGGAATCTTTACCTTTTAAAAATTTAGAGAGAAAATAGAGAGTTGAAAGAGTTCTTTATTTTCACTGTGCTTTTCACAGTCTTATTTCCTAGACTGTATTGTAAAGGTTTATTTTGGCTTGAGGTTAGTTAACTTTTAATTTATATTGCTTCTAGAACTGCAAATCAAAAAACCAGCTAATTGGCATTATTATAAAGTTCATTTAAAATTGTACTTTTAATGCCTTGTTAAAACTTGGAATTTAGAAAGAATAAAAAGTTTGATGCTCTCCTGCATGTGCTGTTGGTGCTAGGGCTTCATTTTTGTGAGCTCATTAGTTTATGATGGTTTGATTTTAGGTGTGATGCAGGAAAGAAGATGTAGTGGTTAAGGAAGAATTCCAGGTTGAGGGGTTTGAGACTGGTTTGCACTTCATTCTGTGGATACCTTATATGTTGAAATCCCATGGACAGAGGAGCCTGGCAGAATACAGTCCATGGGGTCGCAAAAATTGAACACAACTTAGCAACTAACACTTTTCTGTTGTTGAAGAAATGCCCCTTCAGCTGATTATAGGTGCACAAGAAATGTAGTAGTAACTTTTTCCTTTAAGTCCAGTAAATAATTGGTAATCATTTCACCACATTTTCACTATCTAGGTTCCACTTAAAAGTGACAAGAGGAAGAAAATGTACTTGGGTGGGAGTGTCAGAAATGTTGGGTGGAACATTTATGCTTTGGGTGAATAAGATAAATTGTTAAAGTAAAACATTTTTTGAAGTTTCAGCGCATAATAAGAACCACACAGGTTCTCTTCCTCCTTCCTGTTGCCCTGAAAATGATACATTTGGCATTTTAAAGACTTGTGGTTGTTATAACTTACTGACTTTCTAATAGTGAGGAATCTTTTCAGTTTACTGTTGTCATAGGTATAGGGTATTCCCAAATTGATGGGGAAAGTGAAGAAATGGATTTTGCTGTTGATTGGAAAGGAATATGTGGCTTTTGTTTTGTTTTATATGTTTACTTTCCAAAACTACAGTTTTTGAAATAGTCATTTAGTGGGGCTCTGGCATAAATTATCTGGAAATCACCCTAATTTTAAGTTGTAAAAATTAACCATTAATGCCTTTCTGATTTGGATAATGAGTAATAATAGTTCTCTATCATTCATCTGTTTTAGCAATGTCATATTTGTCATAATTTATAGCTCTTGATATAGTAGTGATTAATGAAAACAAACAGACTTTCCCCCCTGCTTTATAGTAGGTTATGCTTAAATATTTTTATAGAATAAGCCAGATTCAGAATTTTGTCCCCCTTTCCCTACCTCCCACTGAGTTGCATAGTACTTGGGAAAAAATTTGTGGACTATTGATTGGGTCCTTGTCAGTAGTGACCTCATGTTGCAGCCTGCTTCAGTTTAGACTGCAGCTCTGATTGCTCAGCAATTTTTGTAAGCCCATCACCATCGTTTATGGTATTTGAAGTCGCTTTACTTGATGTTTTTGTTAGGATATGCCACAGTGTTCAGAATGGCTTGCAAGGCTCTGTTACACAGGTAAAGTGATCTTTTATCAGATTTAATTGAAGCAGAGCGTCAATACTTTTATTGAAGTATTATTTGTAATATTAAGTATTTGCAGTTGGGAAATTAAAATAATAGTAGTTCCCTATGATAATTGTATTTGATTACAAACAATTAGTAATTGGAATAAATGGCTGCAAGATTGATTTTATATTCTCAAGAATGTCCTGTGATTCTAGACAGATTTTAAAATAGAGTTCACAGCGGAAGGGAGAAAAAGGTCAGGGAATCACTACAGTCTTCAACATTACACTTAGTTGTAGCCTCAAATACGTGTGACTTTTGTGATTTATTGTTTGTCCTTTTTGTCTGATATTCCTTGTCTGGTGGTTTAATGAAAAGAGATTTTTAAGTGGTCTTAATGGCATCTGTCTATAGTACCTAAGTAATTTGACCTTGAATTTGTCAGCATTTATTCTTTGTGTATCTTTATTAATCAGAATTCACCATTCTTGAATTCACCTACTTAACATTATTTTGATTCTGCTGCAGATGCATAGCCAAAAAATCGTTTTCTTTTTTAGCCATAGGTTTGTGTTAGCTTTGGTTTGTACATAAGTACTTTATTCCCCACAGAACTTGAGAAAAATTTGAAAATAAAGAATAGTTAAATTATTTGAAATATGAAAACTAAATCAGTCCTTTGCCCTTCAGGAATTTTGAAAACAGTTTTACAGTCAACTTTGTAGCCTGTCTGACTCATTCAGTACAAAATCTATGTATTTGATTTGTTTACTGTAGCTTTTTGTTAGGGAGAAGGTTCCTACTGAAAATAGCTATTTATTTGATTGTCCTAGCCTGTTCTTCAGGGCCAAAGAATGTTTACTTTCATTCTAATATTCTGACTTGCTGATGAATATTTTTACATACATTTTAATTCCAGTAGCATTTAAAAAGGATAGGAAATTGAAAGATCAAATCCTCTGCCTACCCACCAAATTTAAGACCATTAGAACTTTTTTTCTGTTTGACTTCTTTGGATAGGTTGAAAATATGATTAAAGTTTAATCTTTTGAGAGGCTAGATAGCTCTTGGCCAGTGTTTCTTACATTTGTTATTATGGATAAGAATCATCACTGATGCTTCTTAAAAATAAAAACTCTGAGGTCCTACCTCAGGTTTGGAGAGGAACTGAAGAATCTCCTTTCTTAAAGCTCTTTTTTTGAACTGGGAAAGAAATCATACGTACAGAAATGTATATCAAAACAGGTTAGTAAAAAGCAAGTATTCAAATATTCTAGAGTTGGAAATAAACACTGAAAGCACCCCAGTAGCTCGCGCAATCATGATCTCCTTACTTTTTTATATATTTTGGTGCTTCATGAAAATTATATCTTGCTCTATGTGTTTTCTTGATGCAGCTTCTTTCACTGAACATTTTATGAGAGATTTCTCTATGTGGTCACATGTCACTGTGCTTTATTCATTTCATTGCTGTAAAGTATTCCATTATATGATTACACCACAGTGATCCAATTTACTGTTGCTGGGCAATTAGATCATTTTTATTTTTGACAATTGTGAGTAACATGCTATGTGCATTGTAGTACACATCTTCTGGTACATGCATGCACATTTACTGTCTTTAAACTTGAGTAACTATTGCTGAATTGTTTTTCATGGTGCTTTTCCAGTTCACATTCTCATTAACAGTGTGTAAGCATTCCCATTGCTTCACATTGAGTATTTCATTGTCATTTTAATAAGATTAATCCCCTTTTCATATTTGTGAGGTGCCTGGCTAAGTATCTTTTCTATTTTTTATTGACTTTTCTTTCTTACTGCAAAAGGAGCCCTTTTCAGGAGCCCTTAAAAAATAAGTGTTGTAAATGTATTTTTCTCATTGTGTTTTACCTTTTCCTTCTCATATTGTGCCTTCTGATGAATAATTCCCAATTATAATTGTAGATAAAAAATTCTGGCAAAATTCTGTTCTTTATTTTATGGCTAAGTAGGATTCCATTATACATGTGTGTATGTATGTATACATGTACCACATCTTCTTTATCCATTCTTTTCCTGTGGTTAATGCTCTTTGTGCCAGTTTAAGAAATCTTTTCCTAGCTATATACGCCTGTCTTGTAAAAGTTGTATCTTTCACCTTCCTTGTTTAGGTCTGAAATCTACCTGGGATTGATTTGTCTGCAGTGTGTGACAGTTGCTAAGTTACCCTTGTCATTCTAGATACCACATTATTGCAGTACTCATTTTTGAAAAGACTATTTTTTCCCCTGCTTTCTATGGTGGCACCTTTGTTCTAAATCAGGCATGGGTCTGTTTCTATTCCATATGTCTGTTCTTGTGCCAGTACTATACTGTCTTATTTACTTTGGTTTTGTGGTTATTTGAAGTCTAGAATAGGGTCCAAATTTCCAATAAAGTAACATTGTCACTTCAGGAGAGTCTGATATAAGAGGTCCATGGATTACATCCCTGTTTAAGGGGTATTAAGAAAGCTCCCATATTCTAGTTTAATCTTTTATTAGTGTATGTGTATAATTATAAAAACATTTATTAAATATAAGCCTTTTGAAACATGGTTGCACACATAATTTATGTACTTTCTCATGTTGTGTTTCCTAATCTTTATGAACATTAGTAGTTTAAAAATTATACATTGACTCTGTGTAGCCTAGTCCATTTTATATATTTATTTGCTGATATTTCTTAAAAATAACTATGCAAATACAGTAAAATTTAAAAAACTTTTTTATTGACATATAGTTGATTATAATATGGTGTTTCAAGTGTACAGCAAAGTGATTCAGTTATATGTATATATATTTTTGTCCAGATTTTTTCCTGGTTATTACAAGATATTGAATATAGTTCTCTGTGCTATACAGTAAATCCTTGTTGTTTGTCTGTTTTATATGTAGGGTTGTGTATCTGTTAATCCCATACTCCTAATTTATCCCTCCGTTCTCCCCCTTTCCCCTTTCATAACCATAAGTTTGTTTTCTATGTCTGTGAGTCTGTTTTTATTTTATATATGTATTCTTTTGTATTATTTTTTATATTCTACATATAAGCGATATCATAATAGTATTTGTCTTTGTTTATATGACTTATTTCAATTAGCATAATGCCCTCTTAATCTATTCATGTGCTGCAGATGACAAAATATGTTCTTTTTTTATGACTAAGTAGGATTCCATTATATATATGTGTGTGTATGTATGTATACATGTACCACAGCTTCTTTATCCATTCATCTGTTCATGAACCTTTAGGTTTCTTCCATATCTTGGCAATTGTAGATAATGCTATTATGAATATTGGGGTTTGTGTATCTTTTCAAATTAGTGTGGTTTTTTTTTTTTTTTGGATATGTACCCAGGAGTGGAATTTCTGGGTCATAAGGTAGTTTTGACTTTTAGGTTTTTTGAAAGCCTCCATACTGTTTTCCATAGTGGCTGCACAAATTTACATTCCCACCAACAGTGTGCTGCTGTTGTTTAGTCACTTAGTTGTGTCCAACTTTTTTGCATTCTCATAGACTGTATCCCGCCAGGCTCCTTTGTCCATGGGATTTCCCAGGCAGGAATACTTGAGTGGGTTGCCATTTCCTTCTTCAGGGGATCTTCCCAACACAGGTATTGAACCCACATCTCCTGCATTGACAGGCAGATTCTTTACCACTGAGCCACCAGGGAAGCCCTAATAGTATACTTGGGTTCCCTTTTCTCCACATCCTCACCAACATTTGTTAATGTGTATTCTTTTTTTAAAAAATTAATTTTATTTTTTATTGAAGGATAATTAATTTGTATTCTTTTTGATGATAGCCATACTGATAGGTATGAGGTTTCTCTTTGTGGTTTTGATTTGCATTTCCTTGATGATTAGTGATATTGTATTGAGTGATTATTTTATCTTTTATTTGATTCTTTGTGAAATGTCTATTGTGCACGTATGCACTAGTATTCTATTGATAACCTAACCTAATAAAAAAGAGGAAGAAAATTTTCCTGGGAGGATGAATAGAGGGCTAACAATGGCGGATTTGGAAAAATACAGCAATGTAAGCGCTATGAAAAAGTAAAACATGGCACAAGGCTTCAGTAACAGATTGATGGAGTGAGTAGTTGAGAATTAGAACTTTTTGAGAATTTGTTGTAAGTTAAAGAAGGAGCTCACCAGAAATGACAAATTAAATGGTGACAAGAATGATGTTAGATTTATAAATTTTCTTCACATAAACAGACATCAACTTGTCAGTGGATAACAGGTATTAAAAGTAAAATGAGTGTTTCTAAATAGGTCACAAATTTACTAAACTTAGAGAGTGCTCATCTTACTGAGGAAAATATACCAGATTTAACTTTTATAATGAAACAGCAACTCATAATCAAAATGAAAAATCAACCACACCATTATAGTGGAATATCAGAAAAATATCTGATAGCCTAGTTGACATTTAAACACTCTTTGGGGAAAGCTTGATTTGCCATATTTGTATTTTTTTTTTCTTCAAAAGTCACTAACTTTCAGCTCATCTGAAACTGCTAGGAAGAAACTGATGGCTACACTGTTCTTTGTGCACATATATGTGATTCCCGTCCTGCCGCCCCCCCCCCCCGCCCCCGCCACCTTTTCCTGATTTCAGAAATGAAAATGATGAAATGATTTCATTTAAATATAAAAAAAATTAGGTACTTTACTTGAGGGTATCAGCATGAAAGCATTTCGCTAAGAATAATTCATTCATGAATAATAGATTCAAGGGATTAGATCTGATAGACAGAGTGCCTAAAAAACAATGGATGAAGGTTCGTGACACTGTACAGGAGGCAGTGATCAAAACCATCCCCAAGAAAAAGAAATGCCAAAAAGGCAAAAGGTTGTCTGAGGAGGCCTTACAAGTAGCTGAGAAAAGAAAAGGGAAAGGAGAATGCATCTGAATGCAGAGCTCCAAAGAATAGCAAGGAGAGATAAGAAAGTTTTCCTATAAGTGATCAATGCAGAGAAATAGAGGAAAACAATAGAATGGGAAAGACTAGCGATCTTGTCAAGAAAATTATAGAGATACCAAGGGAACATTTCATGCAAAGATGGGCACAGTAAAGGACAGAAACGGTGTAGACCTAACAGAAGCAGAACATATTATGAAGAGGTGGCTAGAATACACAGAAGAACTATACAAAAAAGATCTTAATGACCCAAATAACCATGATGGTGTGATCACTCACCTAGAACCAGACATCCTGGAATGTGAAGTCAAGTGGGCCTTAGGAAGCATCACTGCGAACAAAGCTAGTGGAGGTGAAGGAATTCCAGCTGAGCTACTTCAAATCCCAAAAGATGATGCTGTGAAAGTGCTGCACTCAATATGGCAGCAAGTTTGGAGCACTCATCAGTGGCCATAGGACTGGAAAAGGTCAGTTTTCATTCCAATGCCAAAGAATGTTCAAACTACAACACAGTTGCACTCATCTCAAATGCTAGTAAAGTAATGCTCAAAATTCTCCAAGCCAGGCTTCAACAATACGTGAACCAAGAACTTCCAGATGTTCAAGCTGGATTTAGAAAAGGCAGAAGAACCAGTTGCCAACATCCATTGGATCATTGAAAAAGCAAGAGAGTTCCAGAAAAACATCTACTTCTGCTTTATTGACTATGTGAAAGCCTTTGACTGTGTGGATCACAGCAAACTGTGGAAAATTCTGAAAGAGAAGGGAATACCAGTCTACCTTACCTGCCTTCTGAGAAATCTGTATGCAGGTCAAGAAGCAACAGTTAGAACTGGACATGGAACAATGGACTGGTTCCAAATTGGAAAAGGAGCACGTCAGGGCTGTATAATGTCACTGTATTTAACTTATATGCAGCGTACATCATGTGAAATGCCGGCCTGGATGAAGCACAATCTGGAATGAAGATTGCCAGGAGAAATAACAATAACCTCAGATATGCAGGTGACACCACCCTTATGGCAGAAAGTGAAGAGGAACTAAAGAGCCTTTTGATGAAAGTCAAAGAGGAGAGTGAAAAAGCTGGTTTAAAACTCAACATTAAAAAAATGAAGATCATGGCATCTGGTCCCATCCCTTCATGGATTGGGAAACAGTGAGTGACTTTAATTTTTTGGGCTCCAAAATCACTGCACATGGTGACTGCAGCCATGAAATTAAAAGACACTTGCTCCTTGGAAGAAGAGCTATGACAAACCTAGGCAGCATATCAAAAAGCAGAGACATTACTTAGCCAACAAAGGTCTGTCTAGTCAAAGCTATGGTTTTTCTAGTAATCATGTATGGATATGAGAGTTGGACCATAAAGAAGGCTGAGCACTGAAGAATTCATGCTTTTGAACTGTGATGTTGGAGAAGACTCTTGAGAGTCCCTTGGACAGTAAGGAGATCCAACCAGTCAATCCTAAAGGAAATCAATCCTGAATATTCATTGGAAGGACTGATGCTGAAGCTCCAGTACTTTGGCCACCTGATTCGAAGACTCATTGGAAAAGACCCTGATGCTGGGCAAGATTGAAGGCAGGAGGAGAAGGGGACGACAGAGGATGAGATGGTTGGATGGCATCACTGACTCGATGGACAGGAGTTTGAACAGGCTCCGGGAGATGGCGAACAACAGGGAAACCTGGTGTGCTGCAGTCCATGGGGTCACAAAGAGTTGGACATGACTGATCAACTGAACTGAACTGAATTCATTCATGAAAAGTAGCAAAATATTGGCAGTTAAAAAAAACTTTTTTTTTAAACTAGAGAGGTTATGTGTGCCAAACCAGGATGGTTAGTGTTGTCTGATAAAGCAGTTGTGCAGTTTGCTACTGATGTGTTAAGGGAGACCTGAAGATTATTGGATGCATGGTAAATGGTGTTTATTTGGTTTCCTACAGACAGTCCTGATGATATTAACCTGATAGACCTTCTTTCTCCCTCATGTTGGTTAGACTTTGTGTTGGCACATTTTACAGAGTATTTTCATAAAACTAATTTAAATTTACTTTTAAAAACGATTCTTTTCATTAAGGAATCACATGCATACAGAAAAGTTCACAAATCATAAGGTCATTGAATTACTCAATGAATTGAAATTTGTATAATCATATTTGTATAATCATAGCATAATGAAGCAACAATTCTTGCTCCTGTCCCTTCTCAAGTGCTACCAATCTCTCTCCTCCCACGGTAGCCACTATCTAACTTTGATTATTGTACATTAGTTTTTTCCTCTTACTGACTTTTTTCCTTAGAAGATTGACTTTTCTGAGATGTATTTTTCACACAATAAAATGTATTCATTTTATAAGTGCTGATAGTCGCTCAGTTGTGTCTGACTCTTTGCGATCCCATGGACTGTAGCCTGCCAGGCTCCTCTGTCCGTGGAATTCTTCAGGCAAGAATACTGGGTTGGGTAGCCATTCCCTTCTCCAGAGGATCTTGGATCTTCTTGACCCGGGGATCAAGCCCGGATCTTTTGCTCTGTAGGCAGATTCTTTACCATGTGCGCCATTGATGTATCTGTTAACAGCCAGAGCAGTCAAGATAGAGACTGTTTCTGTCTCTTCCCTTGCTGCTTTAGATCTTGCAGCTCTCTCCCTGCAATTTCTGGCCCCAAGCAATTGCTGATCTGCATTCTGTCACTACATAGGCATAGAATTTTGCCTGTTTTAGAATTTCATATAAATGGAATCTCATAGAGTAGGTACTCTTGTGTCTTGCTCTTTTTGCTTTGTATAATGTTTTTTGAGATTCATATTATTGCATGTGTCAGTTATTCAAGACTTATTCTAAAAAATTCTAAGTATATTCCATTGTAGGGATATTCCACACTTTGTTTATGCAATTACCTATAGGTTGTTTATGCAGTCAACCTATAATGGAGTTGATGACTATTTTTGGCTGTTTTGAATAAAGCTGCTATGCTTGTAGAAGTCTTTGTATGGACTTAAACTTTCATTTCTTTTGAGTAAATACACAAAAGTACAATTGCTGGGTCACATAGTAGGTTGTGTTTTTTTTTTTTTAATTTATTTATTTTAATTGGATGCTAATTACTTTACAATATTGTAGTGGTTTTTGCCAAACATCGACACGACTCAGCCAGCCATGGGCACACATGTGTTCCCCATCCAGAAGCCCCCTCCCACCTCCCTCCTCATCCCATCCCCCAGGGTCATCCCAGTGCACCAGCCCTGAGCTTCCTGTGTCATGCATCAAACCTAGACCGGCGATTTGCCTCACATATGATAATATACACGTTGTAACGCTACCCTCTCAAATCATCCCACCCTTGCCTTCTCCCACAGAGTCCAAAAGACTGTTCTTTACATCTGTGTCTCTTTTGCTGTCTTGCATATAGGGTTGTCGTTACCATCTTTCTAAATTCCCTATATATGCGTTAATATGCTGTATTGGTGTTTTTTCTTTCTGACTTACTTCACTGTGTATAACAGGCTCCAGTTTCATCCACCTCATTAGAACTGATTCAAATGCATTCTTTTTAATGGCTGAGTAATATTCCATTGTGTTTATGTACCACAGCTTTCTTATCCATTAGTCTGCCAATGGACATCTGGGTTGCTTCCATGTCCTGGCTACTGTAAATAGTGCTGCGATGAACATTGGGGTGCACATGTCTCTTTCAGTTCTGGTTTCCTTGGTGTGTATGCCTAGCAGTGGGATTGCTGGGTCGTATGGCAGTTCTATTTTCAGTTTTTTAAGGAATTTCACACTGTTCTCCATAGTGGCTGAACTAGTTTGCATTCCCCCCAACAGTGGAAGAGGGTTCGTTTTTCTCCACACTGTCTCCAGCATTTATTGTTTGTAGACTTTTTGATAGCAGCCATTCTGACTGGCGTGAGATGGTACCTCATTGTGGTTTTGATTTGCATTTCTCTGATAATGAGTGATGTTGAGCATCTTTTTATATGTTTGTTAGCCATCTGTATGTCTTTGTTGGAGAAATGTCTCTTTAGTTCTTTGCCTCATTTTTTGATTGGGTCATTTATTTTTCTGGAATTGAGCTGCAGGAGTTGCTTGTATATTTTTGAAATTAGTTCTTTGTCCGTTGCTTCATTTGCTCTTCTCCCATTCTGAAGGCTGTCTTTTCACCTTGCTTATAGTTTTCTTCATTGTGCAAAAGTTTTTAAGTTTCATTAGGTCCCATTTGTTTATTTTTGCTTTTATAGCAAAGGGTCATAGAGGATCCTGCTGAGATTTATGTCAGAGTGTTTTGCCTATGTTTTCCTCTAGGAGTTTTATAGTTTCTGGTCTTACGTTTAGATCTTTAATCCATTTTGAGTTTATTTTTGTGTATGGTGTTAGAAAATGTTCTAGTTTCATTCTTTTGCAAGTGGTTGGCCAGTTTTCCCAGCACCACTTGTTAAAGAGATGGTCTTTTCTCCATTGTATATTCTTGCCTCCTTTGTCAAAGATAAGATGTCGGTAGGTGTGTGGATTTATCTCTGGGCTTTCTATTTTGTCCCATTGGTCTATATTTCTGTCTTTGTGCCAGTACCATGCTGTCTTGATGACTGTGGCTTTGTAGTATAGTCTGAAGACAGGCAGGTTGATTCCCCCAGTTCCATTCTTCTTTCTCAAGATTACTTTGGCTGTTCGAGGTTTTTTGTATTTCCATACAAATTGTGAAATTATTTGTTATAGTTCTGTGAAAAATACCATTGGTAGCTTGATAGGGATTGCATTGAATCTATAGATTGCGTGGTATACTCATTTTCACTATATTTATTTTTCTGATCCATGAACATAGTATATTTCTCCATCTATTTGTGTCCTCTTTGATTTCTTTCATCAGTGTTTTATAGTTTTCTATATATAGGTCTTTTGTTTCTTTAGGTAGATATATGCCCAAGTATTTTATTCTTTTCATTGCAATGGTGAATGGAATTGTTTCCTTAATTTCTCTTTCTGTTTTCTCATTTTTAGTGTATAGGAATGCAAGGGATTTCTGTGTGTAAATTTTATATCCTGCAACTTTACTATATTCATTGATTAACTCTAGTAATTTTCTGGTGGAGTCTTTAGGGTTTTCTATGTAGAGGATCATGTCATTTGCAAACAGTGAGAGTTTTACTTCTTTTCCAATCTAGATTCCTTTTATTTCTTTTTCTGCTCTGATTGCTGTGACCAAAACATCCAAAACTATTTTGAATAGTGGTGAGAGTAGGCATCCTTGTCTTGTTCCTGACGTTAGGGGAAATGCTTTCAATTTTTCACCATTGAGGATAATGTTTGCTATGGGTTTGTCATATATAGCTTTTATGATGTTGAAGTATGTTCCTTCTATTCCTGCTTTCTGGAGGGTTTTTATCATAAATGGATGTTGAATTTTGTCAAAAGCTTTCTCTGCATCTATTGAGATAATCATATGGTTTTTATCTTTCAGTTTGTTAATGTGGTGTATTACATTGATTGATTTGCAGATATTGAAGAATCCTGGCATCCCTGGGATAAAGCCCACTTGGTCATGATGTATGATCTTTTTAATATGTTGTTGGATTCTGTTTGCTAGAATTTTGTTAAGGATTTTTGCATCTATGTTCATCAGTGATATTGGCCTGTAGTTTTCTTTTTTTGTGGCATCTTTGTCTGGTTTTGGTATTAGGGTGATGGTGGCCTCATAGAATGAGTTTGGAAGTTTACCTTCCTCTGCAACTTTCTGGAAGAGTTTGAGGATAAGTGTTAGCTGTTCTTTAAATTTTTGGTAGAATTCAGCTGTGAAGCCCTCTGGTCCTGAGCTTTTGTTTGCTGGAAGATTTCTGATTACAGTTTCGATTTCCGTGCTTGTGATGGATCTGTTAAGATTTTCTGTTTCTTCCCGGTTCAGTTTTGGAAAGTTATACTTTTCTAAGAATTTGTCCATTTCTTCCAAGTTGTCCATTTTATTGGCATATAGTTGCTGATAGTAGTCTCTTATGATCCTTTGTATTTCTATGTTGTCTGTTGTGATTTCTCCATTTTCATTTCTAATTTTGTTGATTTGATTCTTCTCCCTTTTTTTCTTGATGAGTCTGGCTAATGGTTTGCCTATTTTATTTATCTTCTCAAAGAACCAGATTTTAGCTTTGTTGATTTTTGCTGTGGTCTCCTTTGTTTCTTTTTAATTTATTTCTGCCCTAATTTTTGTGATTTCTTTCCTTCTACTAAACCTTGGGTTCTTCATTTCTTCCTTTTCTAGTTGCTTTAGGTGTTGAGTTAGGTTATTTATTTGACTTTTCTCTTGTTTCTTGAGGTAAGCTTGTATTGCTATGACCCTTCCCCTTAGCACTGCTTTTACTGAGTCCCGTAGGTTTTGGGTTGTGTACATAGTAGGTTTTATAAGAAAGCTGCCCAACTGGCTTCCAGGTTGGAACATTTTACATTCCCACCAGCATTATGTGAATGTTCTATTTGCTTCACATCCTTACCTACACTTTATGTTAATCTTTTATTTATTTATTTATTTTTTTCATTTATTTTTATTAGCTGGAGGCTAATTACTTTACAATATTGTAGTGCTTTTTGTCATACATTGACATGAATCAGCCATGGACTTACCTGTATTCCCCATCCCGATCCCCCCTCCCACCTCCCTCTCCACCCGATTCCTCTGGGTCTTCCCAGTGCACCAGGCCCGAGCACTTGTCTCATGCATCCCACCTGGGCTGGTGATCTGTTTCACCATAGATAATATACATGTTTCGATGCTATTCTCTTGAAACATCCCACCCTCGCCTTCTCCCACAGAGTCTAAAAGTCTGTTCTGTGCATCTGTGTCTCTTTTTCTGTTTTGCATATAGGGTTATCACTACCATCTTTCTAAATTCCATATATATGTGTTAGTATGCTGTAATGTTCTTTATCTTTCTGGCTTACTTCACTCTGTATAATGGGCTCCAGTTTCATCCATCTCATTAGAACTGATTCAAATGAGTTCTTTTTAACAGCTGAGTAATATTCCATGGTGTATATGTACCACAGCTTCCTTATCCATTCATCTGCTGATGGGCATCTAGGTTGCTTCCATGTCCTGGCTATTATAAATAGTGCTGCAATGAATATTGGGGTGCATGTGTCTCTTTCAGATCTGGTTTCCTTGGTGTGTATGCCCAGGAGTGGGATTGCTGGGTCATATGGCAGTTCTATTTCCAGTTTTTTAAGAAATCTCCACACTGTTCTCCATAGCGGCTGTACTAGTGTGCATTCCCACCAACACTATAAGAGGGTTCCCTTTTCTCCACACCCTCTCCAGCATTTATTGCTTGTAGACTTTTGGATAGCAGCCATTCTGACTGGCGTGTAATGGTACCTCATTGTGGTTTTGATTTGCATTTCTGTGATAATGAGTGATGTTGAGCATCTTTTCATGTGTTTGTTAGCCATCTGTATGTCTTCTTTGGAGAAATGTCTCTAGTTCTTTGGCCCATTTTTTGATTGGGTCATTTATTTTTCTGAAATTGAGCTTCAGGAGTTGCTTGTATATTTTTGAGATTAATCCTTTGTTGCTTCGTTTGCTATTATCACAATCCGAGGGCTGTCTTTTCACCTTGCTTATAGTTTCCTTTGTAGTGCAAAAGCTTTTAAGTTTCATTAGGTCCCATTTGTTTATTTTTGCTTTTATTTCCAATATTCTGGGAGGTGGGTCATAGAGGATGTTGCTGTGATTTATGTCGGAGAGTGTTTTGCTTATGTTCTCCTCTAGGAGTTTTATAGTTTCTGGTCTTACATTTAGATCTTTAATCCATTTTGAGTTTATTTTTGTGTATGGTGTTAGAAAGTGTTCTAGTTTCATTCTTTTACAAGTGGTTGACCAGTTTTCCCAGCACCACTTGTTAAAGAGGTTGTCTTTTTTTCCATTGTATATCCTTGCCTCCTTTGTCGAAGATGTCCATAGGTTCATGGAATTATCTCTGGGCTTTCTATTCTGTTCCATTGATCTATATTTCTGTCTTTGTGCCCGTACCATACTGTCTTGGTGACTGTGGCTTTGTAGTATAGTCTGAAGTCAGGCAGGTTGATTCCTCCAGTTCCATTCTTCTTTCTCAAGATTACTTTGGCTATTCAAGGTTTTTTGTATTCCATACAAATTGTGAAATTATTTGTTCTAGTTCTGTGATTTACCTACACTTTAATTTTCAGTATTTTAACGTTGTGGGTTTCAAGTTGTATGGTTGATAGCTTTGGTAAAAATGAGTTTATTATCTATGTTTTTATAGGTATCAGTAGATACTGTGGTTTAAAATTTGCTAAGAAAAATCTGTTACCAGCACAGTGAATGATACGGCCTGAATTTTGTTTCTAATTTGCCTTTTCGTTTTGTAGCTTGAGAATATCCTCTCAGTAGTAGCCTGTACTATTACTTTTGGCATGGAGCACAGGGCCAGCATTGAGGCCTTCATAGTGTCCTAGGTGGATACTTTTGTTTGGCCCAGTAGTCAGTTTTTTTTCCCTTCAGGCTTAAAATAGGTCAGTGTTCTTCCAGGTAAGCACCAGATGAAGTAGTTGCGCCTCCACCCCCCCCCCCCACCCCCAAAAACACAAAGGAACTAACACACAAAACAGACAATAAGTATTTTAAGGGTCTTCTGTGAAAAAGAGTTTCTTTGGAAAATTAGAAAAATAAAACTTAGTGCATGCTCTCCTGTGTGTATCAAGGTAGTGTAAATGTGGAGTTTTCACCACATTTTGTAGTCATTTAGTATTGAAAATTTTATATCTAATTTTTTTCTTTGATTACAGTGCCCATACATCACCCATCAGCATCTTACCAGCCTCTGCAGAGTAAGTAGTATACTTATAGAAGACAGCTTAAAAAGCTTTTAAAAATATTAATAAGCTGTAGAAATTAAAAGCATGTATTTATTGTAAATACTTACTTTAGAGGAGAGATTGTACATAAGGTAGTGAAACTGGTTAGTATTTTATATACTTTAGTCAGAACAAATGAAGAAGGAACACATTGCTCTGATATACTTTTTTTCAGATGATTTTTTTTTAATCTTCTGAAATGACTGAACATCAGTAGAGCTTTTTTTTAGTAGAGGTTCCCTGCCCCACCCCCTTCCCCCCAAATGACTGCTTTATTTATGTTGACTATGGTGCATGGCATTTGGAATCTTAGTTCTCCAACCAGGGATTGAACCTGTGCTTCCCGCAGTGGAAATGCAGAGTGCTAATCACTGGACCACTGGGGAATTCCCTGAGAAGTCTTTTTAGATGGCTTTATATGTTGTCATGAGGACTGAATTACTGGGACAAGTGATCATTCCTGCGTCAGTATTAATATTGACATGATTGATTTGTGTAATGTTTGTTTGGGCAAATTTCATTTTAAAGTTTAAGCAATTATCATGTATTCCTTTTCTGTATTTGTTTTTCCACTGTAGCCTATTCATTTAAATACCATTGTATATATTTTTTTTAACTGGTTGTATATTTTAAAGTTTGTGTTTATGTGACCAAATAATCTAGTTAGGGTGACTGCTTCTCACTAAAATGTGTTCTGTTTTATAGCATTTTAGAAAGAACAATTAGAACAGCTGTGGAACAGCATCTTTTTGATCTGCAGAGCAGCATAGATCATGATCTTAAGAACTTACAGCAGCAAAGTCTGGTGTGTAATAATGAAGCAGGAAGTGTTAATTGTGATGGGGAAGGATCTAATAACCAGTAAGAAACTTTTAAAACATTTGACTATTTTTTGTTGAATTATAAAATTGTTTCACCTTTTAAAAAACAGTTTTTTCTTTAATGATAGTGTCTGATCTTACTTGAGCATTGCTGAAAGTGTGAAAAATGACTTTGTATATACTTGCTTATAAATTGTATATACTTCTCATTAAAAATCTCATAAGTCTTTTGTTAAGATAGTAGACATTGAGTCCAACAAAGCCTGTGCACACCAGATGAAGTAGCGGGCATAATTACCTTTAGGATCTGTGTTATGTGAAAAATAACTTTAAAAAGAGTAGACCTATATTCTGTTTTCCAGATGGTCACACCATGGCATATAGTTTTCTAGATAGATAGGTACTGGGACAGCAGATTGACATCACTCCTAGTGCACATGGTCATTGAATGAATTGGTGAATGGAGTCATCCTTTGCTATTTAACTTGTTATCCTGTCTCCAGGCTTTGCCTTCCCTACACACTGTTGTTTTAGGTTAACTGTTAATAATTGGATTTGTGCAAGTTAAAAGTACCCTATGTACTGTGTGGTGTGTGATGTTACTCCATTCTTCATCTGACTTGTATAGTGATGAAAGCTTCATCTCCTTTCCTGTTACCTCAGCCCTAGAGGTGCTTTCTTCTGAGTCCACAGATGATTTTTATAGCTTGCATTGGTCAGTTTTTGTTTTGGGGACAGATCTATAGAGCAGCATAGGTCATGATCTTAAGAAAGACGTACCCAAATTTGGAGAATTCATAGAAAGGCCAAAAAAAAAAAAAGGTAACTAGGTAGAATTTTGTTTTTGTGTTAAGAATTAGATTTTTAAAAGGCCAAATATGTCAAATACACCAGACTAGCTGTCACATATGAAATGAAACTTAGAAATTAATGGATATAAATACCAATGCTGGGACTATGTTTATGGAATACCAGATTGTACAACCGCAGGTGTGCCATATAATCTGCATGGATGGATCACCACCAGCCTGTGCAGTGATATGATGGCCCTGATTTGTGTGCTTTGAAGGCATTATTTGAACTGTACAAGTGGATCTGTAGGAAATAGTTGAATATGAAGGAAAGAAGCAGTATCTAAATGGTAGAAATAGTAGAAAAATGTTTCGAAGGATATAATACAAGCCGATTTCTTGGAGTTTGCCCTTTTGGCTTAGCTAGAGATCCTGAAAACCTGTGTCTGTGCTCAGATATTATAGAAATACCCATACTCTCATGGTAGAATTCTCATATTGCCTGGTTGGGGTATCATCTTTATAAACAACCTGCAGTGTTTTACATATTCTAAATTATATAAGATGAAAAAATCTGCAGTAGGACGCTATTCCTGTTGTAGTTGAAAAGGTGTTGAACTCTATGTTGCCCAGTGCTAGACCTGGGTTTTAATCTGCAAACAGGTTGTTGTTATGATTTAGAGTGTGTGTTTGTAAGGGAGATCACTGTTTTGGTACATAAATTATTTTTAAAGCCATTCATTTGCTTGTGAAAATATTCAAATTGGATAATACCTAAGGTAGTTCCTCACAACATTCCATGGAGGGACAGAAATAAACTTTGAACCCTCTATAATCTAACTTGACATGCTAAATAAACTGAATCTTTATGAAAAAGGTACATTTTCTCCCACAAGGAGAAGTTTCAGATTGTTACTTTTATTTATTTATTTAAAAGGCATTACATATTCAACATGTGGCCTGATCTGACTTTTTAATCTTCATTACTAGGGTTGATATTGCTGATGGTATTATTAATGCCAGTGAACATAACAGAGACTGTTCAGAACCTGTGGCTAGCACTAATTTAGACAATGAAGTTATGCAGCAAGATTTTGTATTTGAGGATGAAGAAAATAACCAGGTAAGAAATGTAGGGTCTTAAAAATGTCTGTGTTAAGTGTACTAGATCAACAGTCCCCCACCTTTTTGGCATTAGGGACTTGTTTCATGGAAGAGAGTTTTTCCATGGATTTGGTGGTTCAGGTGGTGATGAGAGCAGTGGCAGATGAAGCATTGCTCGCTTGTCCGCCTGCCGCTCACCTCTGCTGTGAGGTGATCCTCACAGGCCAGGATCCTAAGCAGACCGCGGCCCAGGGGGTGGGGACCCATGTATGTACTAGATTACAGTTCTCATTGCTTCATGTGTTCCTTTGATACCAGAAACCATAGTTCACTGTCTGCTGATACATGTGTTCGCCTTGATTCCAAGTCCCAAGAACATACATTCTTTCAGTGGAGATCAGGAACCATCATTGAATAGAGAAGTAGATACAGAATACCTTATTTTTAAATACTTTTCTGGAAGGAAACAAATTACAGTGTCACCTGAGGTGACTGGTGGTTTTATGGTTGAATTTTGTTCTTTTAAAGCCGTGTATGTCCCAGATATTTTCTGAAGAACATGGAATCTTTACATAATTATGGAAAACCCATGAATGTCATTTAAGAAGTAAATTATTTTCACTGTCAACAATTTTTAGTAATAACATTTTAAAAATAATTTCAGTGAGTGTACAAAGCATTTTTCTAAGACATGTTTCAAAGTTTTGTTAACACTTTTTAAAATAAGATCCTTAATGGATGAGGAAATTTTCTTCAGCATGTTTTCATTCTAAATCATATGCTAACATACATATAGTAAGGAATCAAAGATTTGTGTTTAGGCTTTGCCTGTTAATAGCAGTGTAACTTTGACTAAGTTACCTAGCTTTTCTGAGTTGTTGAACTGGAAAACATTTCACAGAATTTAAGCTGCTCCTGGACTTAGTTTTATTTGACTCGTATGTAACTAGTATTCTTACTTTCTTTCACTGGCATATTAGATTAATCTCTTTTCATCTGTTCATGGTTATTGATTCTGTTCTTGTCTCTTTGCTCCACTGATACACTGTCTTCATTTGGCTTTCAGGATATCTTACTCCTCTTGTTTTTTTTTTCCTCCTTGACTGGCTGTTGTATCCCTTTGCTGATTGCTTTTTGTGTTCTGAAATTTAGTATAGCCCAGGGCCCAGTTTTCTCAAGTCACTAATTTTCATTTACCCATTGGTAATTTCATTTAGTCTGATGGTTTTAAATACCATCTCTCAGCTAAAGGCTCCCAAGTTTATACCCTAGTCCAGATCTCTCGCAACTTTAGATTCCTATACCTAGAAGTTCTGCTCAATGTTGAATATCTTTGTTGTTGTTCAGTCGCTAAGTTGTGTCCAACTCTTTGCAACCCCATGGACTGTAGCACGCCAGGCTTCCCTGTCCTTCACTGTCTCCCTGAGTTTGCTCAAACTCACGTCCATTGAGTCAGTGATGCCATTCAATCATCTCATCCTCTGTCGCCCCCTTCTCCTCTTGCCCTCAATCTTTTCCTACCATCAGGGTCTTTTCCAGTGAGTCGGCTCTTCATATCAGGTGGCTGAAGTATTGGAGCTTTACCTTCAGCATCAGTCCTTCCAATGAATATTCAGGGTTGATTTCCTTTAGGATTGACTGGTTTGATCTTGCAGTCCACAGGACTCTCAAGAGTCTTTTCCAGCACCACAATTTGAAAGCGTCAATTCTTCAGCACTCAGCCTTCTTTATCATCCACCTCTTACATATGTATATGACTGCTGGAAAAACCATAGCTTTGACTATATGGACCTTTACTGACAAAGTGATATCTCTGCTTTTTAATACGCTTTCTAGGTTTGTCATACCTTTCCTTCCAAGGAGCAAGCGTCTTTTAATTTTGTGGCTGCAGTCACCATCTGCAGTGATTTTGAAACTGAAGAAAATGAAAACTGTCACCATTTCTACTTTCCCCCCATCTATTTGCCATGAAGCAGTGGGACTGAATGCCATGATCTTTGCTTTTTTCAATGTTGAGTTTTAAGCCAGCTTTTTCACTCTCCTCTCACCTTCATCAAGACACTATTTAAATCAAGCTAGGGGATTTGAAAAAAAAAAAAAAGACACTATTTAGTCCTCTTCATATTCTGCCACTAAAGTGGTATCTCTGTATCTGAGGTTGTTGATATTTCTCCTGGCAATCTTGAATGTCTTAACATCTTAATTAAACATCTTAATATCTTAAAACATCTTTTTTTTTTTTTAAAGACTCATTTATTTGTTTATTTTTGGCTGTACTGGGTCTTTGTTGCTGTGTGGGCTTTTCTCTAGTTATGGCAAGGGAGGATTACTCTCCAGTTGTGGTGTGTAGGCTTCTCATTGTGGTGGCTTCTCTTGCTGCAGAGCATGGATTCTAGGGCGTGCAGGCTCCAGTAGTTTCCATGTGTGGGCTCAGTAATTGTGGTTCTTGGGCTCTAGAACCTGGGCTCATGGGCTCAGTTGCCCTGAAGCATGTGGCCTCTTGCTGGAGCAGGGATTGAATCTGGACCACCAGGGACCACTGGACCACCAGGGAAGCCCTGATAAACATTTTATAAACATTTTATAAGCATCTTAACATGCCTAACAAGCTGCATGGCAAGGTTTAAAAAAAAAAATTCTACACCTTTATTATAAGCTAAATGCTTGCATAAATTTGATTATAAACTAAATGCTTGCATAAATTTGGCTGTTTCTCTTTCCTTCATCAACCATGAATGAGAGTTTCCCTTGCTCCACATCCTTGCCAGTGTTTGGGATTTTGGCCATGCTAATAGGTGTCCAGTGTTATCTTGTTGATACAGTTTACAGTTCCCTCATGACATAGTGTTCAGCATCTTTTCATATGCTTATTTTGCCATCTAAATATCTTTGCTGAATTTAGGTCTCTTGTTCAGTTTTTGATGTAGTTGTTTTCTGAGTTTTAAAAGTTCTTTATTACTTTGAGTAAGTCTCTTATCAGATATAAAATATCAGGTCTTTTGCAAATTAGTATTTTTTTAAATGTACTAATGAATTCTGTAGAAAATCTTAAGGGTTTTTGTATTGATATGATGAGATTGATCTTTCAAGTTATAACAAGTTGTATAGTAATTTGTACTGTTTGAGAGTGGAAACCATCAGTAAATCAGTAGCCTGATTTGAGTTCACATCAAAATATCTGATGCTATCAGTAAATTTCTCATAATGTGCTGTGCCAAGATGCTTCAGTCATGTCCAACTCTTTGTGACCTTGTGGACTGTAGCCTACCAGGCTCCTCTGTCCATGGGATTTTCCAGGCAAGAATACTGGAGTGGGTCTCTGTGCAGAGGATGTTCCTGACCCAGGGATTGAACGTCTCCTGTGGCTCCCACAGTATAGGCGAATTCTTTACTGGTGAGCCACTGGGGAAACCCAGATTTCTCATAAAATCAATTCATTTCAGGATTAGCAGACCTTCATGGCTGGCACCCTGCCAAATTTGCGATTATTTATATCTTCTGAACCTTGAGACATTGCTGGAATTTAAGTACCTCCTTGCAGAAGTGAAGGCCAGAAGTATTTGGGATGCTCTAGCAGACAACCAAGAGGAAGAAATAGCTATCAATTGGACTTGAATTGTTATGAGACTCCACTTTCTTTTTTTAAACAGAAATACTCAGTACCTCTGGCAGACAACAACCATTCAATAATGTGTTTTTTTTAAATCAGTCTATCTTTTTAAAACAGTCTCTCTTTTAAAATTAAAAAAATTGAGGTATAGTTGACATATTACATTAGTTTCAAGTGCATAACATTCAGTACATATATATATTGTGAAATGATCACAAGTCTAGTTATTAATATCTGTTACCACAGAGTTAAAATTTTTTTCTTGTGATGAGTCTTTTAAGATTTACTCTCAGCAGCTTTCAGATATACAATATAGTATTATTAACTATAGGTACAGTGATGTATATTATAGTTCTGTATCTTATTTATTTTATAACTGAAAAGTTTATACCTTTTGACTACCTTCACCCATTTTCCCCACTACCAACCCTCACCTCTGGCAACCACCACATATGTTTTCTATATAGATGTTTAACTTTATTTTAAAATTCCACATAAAAGTGAGATCATATGGTATTTGTCTTTGTCTAACTTATTTCACTTAGTCACAATGCCTTCAAGGTCCGTCCATGTTATTGGAAGTGGCAGGATACTGTTTTTTTTTTTTTTTTTTTAATGGCTGAATAATATTCCATTGTGTGTGTATATATGCATGTGTGTGTGTTATATATGTATACACACCCACAGAGTAGAAAATTATTCAGCTATTTATCTATTGAGGGATGCTTAGGTTGTTTCTGTATCTTGACTATTGTAAATAATACTGCAATAAACATGGGGGTGTTTATTGGTGCATAAACATGCACCTATCTTTTTGAAGCAGCATTTTTTTTTCCTTCAGGTAAATATCCAGAAATGGAATTGCTAGTAAACATATGGTAGTTCTATTTTTAATTCTTTGAGGAGCCTCCATACCATTTTCCTTAGTGGCTGTATCAATTTACATTTCCATCTCCAAAACACTAGGGTTCCTTTTTATCCACATCCTCCCCAGCACTTACTTTGTGTTGTCTTTTTGATGATAGCCATTCTAATGGGTTGAGGTAGTACCTCACTTTGGGTTTGATTTGCATTTTCCTGATCGTTAGTGATGTTGAGCACCTTTTCATGTACTTGTTGGCCATCTGTACTTCGTTTTTGAGAAAATGTCTATTTAGATGTTCTGCCCATTTTTTAATTGTATTATTTGTTTTTTGCTATTGAATTTTATGAGTTCTTTATATATTTTGGAGATTAACTCCTTATCCAGATACATGATTTTGCAAGTATTTTCTCCCATTCTGTAGGTTATTTTTTCATTTTGTTGATGGTTCATCTGCCGTGAAGACCTCATCACTTTTGACCACATTAATTCAGTGAAAGAAATTGGGCTAGACTGAAGAATATTTAATATATTTTTATATAACCTTTAAAAATTGTGGATCATTATGATGTATATAATATTGTATATAAACTATACCTCAATTAAAACATTTTTTTTTAAGTCTCCATAACCTAACTGATGGGGCTTCCCAGGTGGTGCAGTGGTAAAGAATCTGCCTGTCAATGCAGGAGACACAAGAGACACAGGTTTGATCTCTTGAGTTGGAAAGATCCCCTGGAGTAGGAAATGGCAACCCACTCCAGTACTCTTGCCTGGGAAATTCTATGAGCAGAAGAGCCTGGAGAGTTACAGTCCATGGGGTTGCAAAAAATTGGACATGACTGAGCACATACCTTTTACATTTAATCTAACTGACAGAAAAATTTGAGTTGGCAGCTCATTTAAATGGAAAGTTGTTAATCAAAAAATTTTTTCTGCTTAACACACAGCAGAATTTTGCTCCAGTGTGTTTTTATATCTGTTCAACTATAAAATCAAGTTGGAGACTACAGTTTTAAGTTTTTCTGGATAATCTAAATCTTTAGATTCTAAAGTTCTGTAGCTTTATTTCTGCCATCTGGTGGTTGAAAATGCTTTAGTAAGTTTTCTTAGAAGCAGATGAAGTGTATAGAATAAAGCGGGGATAGTTAGCTTATCTAAAAGAAGTAGCTGCCATACTTGAGCAAAACTAGGTCAGTGGAGATGGAAAGATGAGTGGCTAAGCTGTGTGGAAGTATCAGTGGTGGATGGCTAAGAAATGGATGGAGACCAAGGAAATTACTGATCTTTAATTAGCTCCTGTCAGTAAGCCCTGACAGCCCTTAATACCTTGGCAATATGATTGTGCTGTGGCTGCTGCTCCCACTGTTGCTGCCATTGCCACCACCTTTTTTCACCAGAGGGCTTTCCTGAATTGAGACCAGCGTGCCTTACATGTCCTTTATGAGGACTCTGATGTTTGTGGAGAAGGGAGGGAAGACAGCACAGGCTGCTTTGTCATCTGATATTTTAGAAAAAGAGCTTTTCTCTTCTTGTGTATAAAGGATTGAATATTTTATCTGGAATAAATTCTGCGAAAGTAAAATTTTTATAAGTGATGAAGTATATTTTACTTTCTAAGGAAAGTATTGCACATTCCCTGTATGTTATGTTAAATGAAGTCTGGCTGTATTCTAACATGACTTTAATAACTTATTTTTCTTTGTCCTGCGATATTGTACAGAGCACAGTTCTGCACTTGACTCTGAATTTCATCTCTCTTCACTGCTGGACTGTCAGCTTTTGCTGCTGTAACTGCATTTTTTTTTTAATATTATCCTTAATTGAGATCTTGTTTAATACTTTTCACTATTTAAGAATTATGTTGCCTAAATCTGAATGGAGGATATGTGGATATTAGTTATATCAGTGGTCATATTTTATTCCAGTTATTTCATAGTAAAAAGAATTATAGGTTAAATTAGGGTTGGTCATGTAATAGTATGCTTTATAATAGAGCTTTATAGCTTTCTTATAAGCTCTTTCTTTTGATTCTCTGACAGCAACCATAAGATAGGCACATAAGTAATTGTTACTGTCTTATTTTTCATCAGAAGGAAAGAACTGGGATTTGAATTTGGTGGAGTAAAGCAAAAAGGCTCGTTTTAAATATTGAGTCTGTGTAATGGTTTTTCATGGTTCCTGAAACCTTCATATTTAAGACTGTAAAGCTATATTCCAGAGCATGAAGGTTGTTGAAGTCTGATTTTTAGATCAGTGGTTCTATACACTTTGGGTCCCAAGGACCTCTTTATACTCTAGAAAATTATTGAGGGTCCCAAAAAACTTTTATTTACGTAGGTATGTCTATCAGTATTTAGTATATTAGAAATTAAAACTGAGCAATTAAAATGTTTATTAATTCACTTAACATAATAAACTTACCCAAGGTAACATAAGTAAGATTGCTTTTTTTTCTTAATAAAAAGCAGCTATTTATTTATTTTTTATTTTTAAAAGAAGATATTTTGAGGCATGGCATTGTTATATATACTTACAGATCTTGCTACTGTCTGACTTAGAAGTCAGCTGGATTCTCATATGTGCTTCTGCATTCTCTCTGTTGCTATAGATTCTTTTGTTTCAAGTGCATGAGGCTAGTTAGCTTCACAGAGATACATAGTTCAAAAAGAGTATTTTAATAACTTTTTACAGATTGTCTTTCACATTAAACAAAACTGCACAAGTAGTAGTTTCTTAAGAATCTAGGAAGATCAAATCTTGTTGATTTCTGAGGTGATCATCAAAAACACTAAAAGGTTTACATAGTTTGAAGTAATGCGCAGGACAGTTGTAGACTTCATAGGTATTTATTTATTTATTTTTTTTTTGAATTTTCTTTTTTTTTATTATTATTTGTTTTTTATTAGTTGGAGGCTAATTACTTCACAACATTTCAGTGGGTTTTGTCATACATTGATATGAATCAGCCATAGATTTACACGTATTCCCCATCCCGATCCCTCATACATATTTATTTTAGGGAGGAGTAGGCATGGAATGGTATGTCTAAGCCCATTGGAAAATTAGGGAGCATTCTTATATGCTTTTGCGTTTCAGAGTTGTTTTTTCAAATATATGTCATAAAGGGATCTGGTGAACTATGTGACTCCTCTGTTACCTGCTAGGAAGTTAACCAATTTGTATTTTCATTGCTGACAAGAAAGAGAAGTAGCGGATCATCATTTTTAGAGGAGAAAATTCTAAGGAAGGAAAAAGAATGTGATAGTAGTAGCAATAGCTATTGCCCAGTAGGGTAGCAAGAAGTACCAGGTCTTCATTTTATACACACGCACCCCCATACACACAACTCAAGTTTTGAGGAAGGTAAATTACTCTCTAACAAAGGATGTTAACACCTACAGACTATTATTATAAGTAGTAGTTAAAAGAGGGGCATTTGACTAACTTGTAATCTAATATCCTAATTTAGATTGGAAACTTCTCAACTTTAAGGGGATGGGAACTCCATTAATAAGTGATGTTCTTTTTGTCAGTGTGTAGGTATATTGTTAGAGCCATGCAGTGACCATGGTGATGGTGAAGATGACTGTCTTGAGAGGTAAGCATTTTTTCTTGTTGCTGCTAATTAACTATTCATTTTGAAAATTGGAGTTCTTTACAGATTCTGGGGTGAATTTTTTAGATGAAGCTTTCTGTTACAGCGTATATTTTAGGTGAGCAAACAAAACCAAACGTCTTATTTTGATGATAAGTGTAAAGCATATTGGAACTTCCCAGATGGCTTGATGGTAAAGAATCCACCTGCCAATGCAGGATACTCAGTTTGGACCCCTGGGTTGGGAAGATCCCCTGGAGAAGGAAATGGCAACCCACTCCAGTATTCTTGCCTGGGAGATCCCGTGGACAGAGGAGCCTGGTGGGCTACAGTCCATGGGATCACAAAGAGTCAGATAGGACTGAGCTACTGAGCTGCAGCAGCAGCATAATGCATATTAAGTGTCCATAAATATTCAGAGTAGATGCAGGTTAAGACAGGTGTTATAAATTGGAAAACATTCAGAAATTAGAGCACTGCCTTCTTGGAAACACTTCAAACTTTTCACTTGATTTGTAGAACAGTTTGGGAGTTTACTAATACTCTGAATACATGCTTCAGTGAGTTAATTCATAAGTCTTGGAACTGTGGACAACTAACTGAAAGATTGTAACATACTTGCCTCAACAAACATATAGGGATGTTTTTGCTCCTATTCCCGTCCCTCTGTGTGTCCCAGTACAGTCCTGCGCAGTTAGTGCTTGTTTGTGTCCTTGACTAGCGGTAATGGAAGGGGGCATTCCCTAGGCAATAAGTCTTTTAACTATATGTAGTCCCCATAGATACTTGATAGAGTCCCTTTGAACAGAAGCTTTTTAGAATGTTTTAAAGTAAGTTTTGGATGTCGTTACTCTTTTCATGATTCGTCAAGACATTGCTAAAATATGTGGATAATTTTCTTAAGAATGACTGTTTGATCTTCTGAAAACACATCAGTAATGAAGTTGCAGACTAGGCTGTAAATACTGAGAAATCCCATACAATGTTAATGATTTGGTGGTAGCCTGTTGGCAAGGGTAAACTTGCATCAGTGTTGTTGTCTCTCTTAATTGTGAGTAGAAAATGTGTTCTCTGAGAATTCAAGTAAATTCTTTGGAGCCATGTCTCTGGAGCATCCCCCTACACTGAAGGTACACAGATTTCCTGCTTACAGCAGCTCCTTGTGCTTCCTTTCAGGAGGCAGGAATGATCCTCTTCCAGCCCAGGGAATATTGGAACTATGGGCTGAAGATAAAAGATTAACAGGCATCCCCAAAATGATGACATCTGGATTTGATAGAACAATAAGGATCCATCTAGTGAGGACTCAAGCTTTTTCGAGAAAGCTCTTTCCTCTTCAACTTACGTATAGATTAGCAAACTGGTTTTTAGACCAAAACATTTTCTCGGTTAGGTAGATTACATTTTGCTTGTTTAACCCTCATGTTTCTCAAATTTAGATGATTAGGTCTTTCAATCTGTTAGGCTAGAATTTAACTCATTCCCCAATTTGTTCCCACTCCTGAGAAAAAGAGGGCCTTTGTTTGCCGGGGAGTTGAGTTTGTTTTCCATGTTCCGCAGACAAGGTAATTATGTATATATGAGGAGCTGACTTGCCACATTTAGCTCAAGGCCTGTCTTCTGAGTGCAGTTTTATGGCGGGGGAGGTGCAGCGCCTCTGAGTGTCACTGTAGATTGTATTGGCACAGTGTCTGGGGAGGAGAACGTTCCTCCAGTCAGCATGTTGATAACCTACTGTGATACTGGATATTCTGTTGAGGTCAAGTAGGTAGAGATGATTTGTGACAGGTTGCTTTATCACTTGTTCTAGATAGGGATTAGTTTTTATAGGGAAATAAATGAATTGAAATTTTATAAAATTTCCTTTTAATGTGTTACCATTATGTTTTGAAGAAGGAGAGGTTTAGTTTTCAATTAGCAATAATCGCACCTCGGATAAACCTCATTTGCTACGATACTGCCACTGCGCAAACCTGAAGGAGAGGTTTAGAAGTAGTAACTTTGTTTTGATTGTAATAGAATACCATCAGATTTAAAATTTAGGACATAGTTATACCTTTAAAAAAAATCTTTAAATGGAAAAAGATGTCCCAGAGTATGGAAGAATGAAGTCAATTGGTTAAAACTATTACTTATTCTATAAAATCTTTTCCATTGTATATTAATTTCTTTTATTTTTTATTTATTGTGGATTATATTTTTCCTTTTAAAGTGCTTTTCATTTTGGGGAGTGAATGTGTAAGGGAGTGGTGAATGTACTTAATTTTTCTGAACATGAACTGATTCTCTGGATATTTTCAGCAGTGTGTGTTTTTCAGATATAGGGCTCCAAAGAACGGGCATATGTGCAGGTGTTATTTGCTTTTCTCACACTGTAAATGCTATCTCTATGAGGAAGAGAGGAATCAAGATAAGAAATATGCAGTGATAGTAACCAATTTATTCTTAAAAGACTAATAACTTTACTTGATTTTTAGGAAAGAATATTTGTCATTTGACAGTGATAAATTGTCACACTTGATTCTGGTAAGAACTACTTTTCTTTATGGTTCTTTAAAATTTGACTAGGTTTAATCTGCCAGTTATTGTATCTGGCTTTTGACTCTTGGGTTTAATAGGTTTAAAGGAGATTTGAATGCAAATACTCTTACCAGTTGTTTTACAATCAAGCAGCAACTTGATTTGCCACTTTTGGTTTTTGGTTTGTTTTTGCTTTTGTTTTCTAATTTGCCACTTTTGATCGCAAGAAACTTGTTTATGAAAACAATTTCCTCAGTTTGGGATCCAAACTTTGTCTTGAATGGTGGTAATGGGACAGTTGCCTATGTAGGCACAATAAACTAATGAGGACCACAGAAGAACATAATCTGGTTGTTTTTAAATAGGGCGTGAAAAGCTTCTTGTTTGTGAAATGTATTCTTTATTTTAAAATACAGGATTCTAGTAGCAAGATATGTGATTTGAATGCCAACACTGAATCAGAAGTGCCAGGAAGTCAAAGTGTTGGTGTTCAAGGGGAAGCAGCATGTGTCCAAATTCCACATTTAGATCTGAAGAATGTTTCTGATGGTGATAAATGGGAAGGTAATTTTACCCACACACATTATTTTTCTGATAATGTTATTTGTAACTGAAATTACCCAAGGCAGTAATGAGATTACTGCCCTTTTCTGAGCAACCTTATTCGTTTTTATTTGATTCATGTAAGAGTGAGTCATATAATTTTACTCAAATGTGCTAATGAAATTATGGGACAGTTATCTCATTTGAATTAATTCTTATCTGATCCATTAGCTCTGAGGATGGATGTTAAAACATAAAGAAAATAAAATCAAGGCTAGGCTTTTGTTAATTGTTAAACTAGGTGCTATCTCCCAGTTTTTGGAAGTGCAGTATGTTAGGTTTTAGGGATTCACTACTTTAAATAGAGAGCCTATAATACAGCTACCTTTTCTTTATAATCAAAAGAAATACATTTAAAAAGAAATTATCTTCAGAGGTATTTGTAAGTGAATATTGTACTCTGTCCCTGTATCTCTGTTAGGTTTTGAAGGTAATGGGAGCAGGGTCCTAACAAGTTTTACAAAGGAGAAAAATTTTAATTTTAACTTAAAAAGGCAAAACCACATGGGTTAGAACTCAGCAGATGTGTATTTAAGACCTTCATTTCATTGTATGTAAGTTTTTTTTTTAATCAAAAGGAGCAAAAGCTATAAATAAATACCAAATGATTCAGTGAATGATCGGCATGCAGAAGGGTTTAATGAGGAGTATATGAATATCTACTGTTCACTTTGAAATCCATGAAGAAAACAAGATGGTTAATGGAATGGGAATGTTATGAAGCAAGTATAGTAAAATGTTAATAGTAGAATCTAGGAGATTGAAATATGGATGTCCTTTGTAAAATTCTCTAAAAACTTTGCTGTGTATTTGTAAACTTTCAAATAAAATGCTGCAGTTGAGGAGTAGAAATAAGACGCATATTTGGGTCCGGGGGGGCCTCTGGATCATACCCTTTCCTTATGTAAAGAGATAAGGAGACCACTCAGAAATCTTAAAGTTACATATTTGTTCACTTGAATGACGATCCGTTCGTAATCTCACCTTTGGCAAGTTAGCCAATAGCATACAGTGGCAGTAACGAGGAATTGCAATGCCAATATCATGTACTCCTTTTGCCACCTCAAGTCTACACACCTGATCACAGTTGGAGCATTTTTATTTATTTTTAAGGTCTATACCAATATTTTAAAAGCCCCAACCAAGTCATTCTGCTAGTCTTTACTGTTGTCTTTAAACCCCCACTCCTCCCTTTTTGGTCTAAATGTTTGGCATGCCCAGTGGTGTATTATGTGTCATAACTTAGACTAAATCAGGAAGCTATCTTCCATTTACTTTGTTCTGGGTTATTCAGGATGTTTGGGGTTTACGAAGATGCTCCCCAGGGTTAGGGATATGTTAGCATTCTGGTGGCAATGAAGATCAAATGTCCCTTTAAGTTACTCATCCTGGTGTAGTTACTGAGAAGGAGTGGTGGTCATCAGAGCATCCTTTGAGCTGTAAGTTAGGGAAGGAGTCTCTGAAAGATGAAGCTGGGCTTCTGACAGCATTTAATGCTGCTGCTTTTTGGAGGATGTAGATAAATAGCCCTTTATAGTCCTTGGTCTGAGGGTCCTGATCTTGTTTAACCATAGAAGACCATTTGTTTTCCATTGTCTGAGGAGATAGGACATTCTCTGTCCAGCTTCAGCTTTCTGAGGGCTTCCCTAAAGGGAGCCTGATGCTAGGCTCTCTTTTGTTGCCTTGTTGGAATCCACCATTTACAGATTGTGGTGGTAGGGAAGGGAAAGTCACTATGTACTCCTGATCCCTGATTTTCAGTGTCTGAGCTGTCCTGGCTCAACAGCTGTGACAAGTCCACATAGACCTCCTGCTGGCTTTTCCAGGAATACGGATCAGTGACTTTCAGAGAGCCAACAGCAGTCGACACCTGAGTGAACTTCTCAGCCATGAACTCTGCATGTGCTTGGGAGAGTGGCTGTTAGCAGACCATGTTGTTCTTTCCACTTGTGCCCACAATACAGAGACTGATTTTCCATAACTGGGAGTTTAGGATATTCTAAAATAATAGTCTTCCTCAAGAAACCAAATTACTTTAGATCTGCATACCTTGGAAGAAGCGATGTACCCCGTTTGAAGTGACCTAACAGGGAAGTAGGGTGTCTTCAAATGGAGAACCATCTCATTCTTCCCAAGTATGTGGGTTTAGGTTTCTTGTATTGTTCCAAGGGTAGGTAGTCAGCAAAATGCAGTTAGCGAGTGGGTAGCACATGTCTGCCACCAGTATGCATTTGTAGCCATCCAAAGGTCTTGGTTTTTAATGGAAGTGGACATCTTTACTTCAGATTCTTTCCTGCTGACTCTTGTATGGGATAACAGTAGAATCTTTTCACAGAGCAAACTAAGGGAGATACTTTTCTGTCAAATTGTTTATACTGAAAAGCTTCCACAGTATCTGATTAAGTTTCCATTTCTTCAGTTTTATGTTTGAGTTTTAATAGAACAGCCCTACTTTAATTTTTTTGCCTTGCTTGCTGAAATGGAAATGTATGTTTGTGTTTGTTTTTAAAGTTTGGTTAGTAGTAATTTCTTTGAATAAAGTTTTTGAGCAGAATGCCTAACTGGTTTTAGGGAAATGTTTTTGGTATCTTTGGCTTTGTGTTAGTTATGTGTATGGTTTGTTCTGACTGTGCTGTGTGTTCACTTTAGTATTTTTTGCCATTTTTTCCATTTTATTAGCGTCATGCCCTATCACTTTCCCCCTCATTGATTTCAAAACAATGCATCTGCAGAGAGATGGGGAGGGTAAGTATGGTTCACCATAGTTTAGCTTTTTTGCCTTTTTATGGTTCACTTTGTTTGCCTTTTTATTAGCCCTTCTCCTGCTGTCCCCAAATATTAGGAAAACTGGGTTAAAAATGATACCCAGAAAAGACTGTTTTTTGTTAGTTCCCTCTTTTCTTAAAACAGGAGATTTCTCATAAAATGTTTATTACCAGTTACTTATTTTCTGGGAAGCAGGTACAAGGGTTGCTTTGAAAATCACTTTATTGCTGGGTTTATTACGGGATTGCACGCTATGTACCCAATTTTTAGTTATCAGATTGATCTGGGCTTTAAAAACTAAGTTGATTATGTTCTTATTATCCTGAAAAAATGTAGTGCTTTAAATTGCTAAGGCATAAAGTTAAACTAAATTAGTAGCAGTTCATAGGTATTGTGCGAAAACAAAGAAAACGTCATTCTTGCTTTTTGACACTGTCAAGCCAATTTTTGCATCCTAAAATACTTAACTCATTTTTGCTATTAAAAGCCAAAGCATCAAAAATTTACACTGTAGTCATATATTAAGTTAATCTGAAGATGGAAAAGTCCTGATCCTCTCCCCAAATCAAGGGATACTTGAAGATAATTTTGTATTTGGAGTATATTTGTGGGTTTTATCTGTATGTGTTCTGTATGTAATCAAGCCTTATTTGTGCAGAGACATCAGATACCTCAACACAGCTTCATTTGAGAACTTACAGGATAGCTCCAATAAAATAAATGTGCTTAAGGAGTACTGCTATTAAATTTTGTCTTGTTAATACTTTTGGGTTTAATTATTAAAATATGTATTATACACAGGAATCCTGTAGCAGAAAATAACCACCTCTGTTTAATGTTAGAGTCCAGGTATTGTCAGGTGAATTAGCTGCTTGTTTATATATGTAACAGTTCTTTTGTTGGAGTCCAAGAGCTCCATTTGCTGAGTATTCTGAATAGCATGGGGAATAGCTTCCACTTCTTAACATAGTCACTTGACAGTGAGGGACAATTTATTCATCTGGCAGCATTTGGCTCAGTTAAATTTCCAATTAAGAACTGTTAAATGTTTACTGTTTCTAAATGAAGACTTTTCCCTACTTGAAAAATAACATTTAGTATAATTTTGAAGAGCTTGACAGTGTCCCTTCTTGCTTTGTGACTGGGTTCAGAAATTTAAAGTGTAACTCCTTATGTGAAATTAGAACTGAAGTAAAAAGTAAAGCTCAGACAATTTTAAACTGTAGTAGGCTATATGAAGATCCTAGGATCCCATGAATATTATATGAACCACTACAGAATGATATGGTTTAAAGAACATATAGCTGATACTGTGTGACTTTTTTTTCATACAGAACCAAGAGACCCATGGTACTATTCTTTGTGTTTGTTTTCCAGAGCCGTTTCCTGCTTTTAAGTCTTGGCAGGAAGACTCTGAGTCTGGAGAAGCTCAGCTGTCTCCACAAGCTGGAAGAATGAATCATCACCCCCTGGAAGAAGACTGTCCTCCAGTATTATCACATCGGAGTTTAGATTTTGGGCAAAGCCAGCGTTTCCTACATGATCCGGAAATGTTGGATTCCTCATCTAAAGCACTTTCTTTTGCTAGGTAAGTGATTTTTATGTTCTTATGGGCAGTGAATCCTATCACATACCCAGGTCCTTTGAGAGATTTTAATCCTCTAGGCCTATAATTAAGAGCTTTTGTCCCAATTTCATGAAGCATGCTTTTGTGGTTTATTATTTTGAGTGCCCCTAAATTCTGAGTTCATTGAGCATCTATTAAGGTCTGCTCTCTAATAGACATCTTTCCATGATGTATTTATTTTTTCATTCATGACTGAAATTGATCCTGAAAGTTAAAACGTTTCCTTTGTAGTTTGAACATCAAAAGAGCTCTAAGCTGCTTGGTGTTTTTGTTTCTTTTCTGCATTTGACCAAGGGCCTTTTGAATAATTCCAGATTGTTTTCATTGCTACTGTGTTAGCTTTTTGTGGTCTCTAGCTTGGTTCAAGTTTCTTTTTACCACCTGTCCTTCAGTGTTAGGGGTTTAATTGCACTTAAAAAATTTACTTCTTGATAATAGTATGATGTTTTATCAGGGTGATGGGAGAGATGGTGTTGATAATTTGAAAATTTAACTAACAGTGTTTACCTCTTTTTTTTCATCTCTTGTTTTAATTCAGGATTCGAAGATCATCCTTTAGTTCAAAAGATGAAAAAAGAGAAGACAGAACACCATATCAATTAGTCAAGAAACTTCAGAAAAAAATCAGACAATTTGAGGAACAATTTGAAAGGGAAAGAAATGGCAAAGTAAGTTTGTAGCACTGTCTGTTGTAAAGTAGATCTGTTGGAACTTAGAGGACATCCTCCCATCTCTTTCCTGGGAGAGAGAACTAATCTAAGATGTCCAGAAAAGTAGCACTCATATAGATCTGAGATCATATAGTTCCTTAGGTTTCTGATTCCGGACCAGTGTTCTTGCCATTGTACCACTGAATTTTTATATTTCTGTTGGAAAGGAGCTTGTTGAATTTTAAGGCAAATACTTTACATTGACAAATTATATTAGTGCTATTTCTGCTCCCTTAAAAACCACAGGTAGCCAGGGGAGGTGGGGGTGAAGGGATAAGGTATTTAATCGTTAGAACATGTGAAGTAGGAAAAGTCTTATGCTTGAACTCAGAAGATGCTTAGTCAGATCTGCTTTCTGCCAGGTGCTAGACCATTCTCTGAGAGAGCTTTACTTAATATCTTACTTAATATCTTTACTTAATATCTCAATATCTTACTTAAAGTAAGATAAATGAAGATTGAGTGAAATCTCTGCTGTGAACACTGTCAAATACTATTTGAGCAGAAATTAAAATAACCTTTGGGACTTCCCTGGCAGTCCAGTGGTCAAGACTCCATACTTCCATGCAGGGGGTGAGGGTTCAGTTCCTGGTTAGGGGACTAAGATCCTGCATGCCACACTGCGTGCTGCAAAAAAACCAAAAAAAAACACCCCAACAATAATAACAACCCCATTTTGCATACCCACAAAGATTTTAATGATTATTTCTTTTTTTTTTAGAATCTCATTTATTAATTTTACTGAGGTATTAAAAAGTTTCTTAAAAACATTATATTTATGAAGGAACAGTGTCAGTCTGTGAGTAGATTTATAGTCGTAGAGTTGTAGGTTGGATTATCTGGGAAGCATTCTGAGACAGAGATTTCAGTGCATGCCATTTCAAGGGAGTGTTAGGGAGAATTGCAGCTGTAAGGAGTAAGGCAGCATGGTTGAGAGGAGAATGTAGACCTGGGATACAGTTGCATTCATGGCCTCAGCCTGATTCCACAGTGTTTCAAGCTTGGATGGCCGAGTTAAGATGATTCAGGATTGACTGAATTAAGATGAAGAAGCCAGGCTTTTTTAATCCTATATAACCAGTCATGGATGTGAGCTGCTCCAGAGGAGGGGGTTGTAACCTTGGGTCAGGCAGGTCATGTAGTCAAAGGCAGTTCCCAGAGAGGGACTTAGCACAGACGGGGGTTGATGAGTGCGTAATCTGTGATTCTGTTTTTCTAATTTTTCAGCCCTCCTACAGTGATATAGCAGCCAATCCAAAGGTATTAAAATGGATGACAGAGCTCACCAAACTGCGAAAGCAAATTAAAGGTATAAAATGGGCCATTTTTCAATATAATTGCATTTTAAAATATTATTTATAATAATATCTGAGCATTATAGTTACAATTTTTGATAACTTTAAATCTTGAACACTGGCAAAATAAAAGTTCTCTTGTTCTTTTATTAGTTATAATCAAAGTTGAAATACTGTATTGTTTTCTTCGAAATATCTTTCCTCTTCGTTTATTAGTAATAGCCTTTTGATGGATGCTCTAGATGATATAGTCATAGGTGGTATTGTATTGTGAAGTTTATTTGAATATTTCAAATATTAAGCAGTTTTGAATTTGGGTAGGTATTAAGAATTTTTGATGGGTATTTCATCTAAGACTATCTAATCATCAATCATTTATACTACAAAGGCTAAATTGTAAGTTATGTTGAATAAAAAACTGGGTCTTGTGTTACTGGGTGTCAGCCCAGTATAGCAGTTGCTAAGAAACATTTACTTTGTGGGTATTCAGTGAACATGCTTTTTAATAATTGTTAATACTTAAAGAATTATCTGTACCAAGTGTGGGTGTATAAGTTGGAGCATCACATTTGGTTTACTCATTTGAATTTATAAAACAAAAATTTTAATGTCTGTAAGTACCAAGTTATTGAAAACATCTCAGGTTGTAGCAGTGAACAAGACAGAGTCCCTGTTGTCACTTGAGTTTATTTACATTCTTGTGGTTAAGTAAGTTCTCCTACTTATTTATAATTTTCCTTTATAAATTCTATAAAAAATTTTCTCATTTAACACCAGTTTCCAACCATCAGTGAAAATCACTACTTTGATTGTATTACTAATGAGTGTCATTAAAATATTAGCCTCCTAATTTCCCAGTTTTCTTTCATTCTCACTGTCCTACAGTAAGTGCATTCTCTGCATCCAGAATTATTTTTAATTAAAAAAACTATGTACTATCTTTTTTATAACTCTTCAGTGGGCTTCCTTTTCCACTTAGAGCAAAGTTCAAACCCTTTGCTGGCTTTCAGGGCTTTCTATACTCTGCCCTTTCCCCCATTTTATCACTTTTCCTTATTTGCTGTTTTTTTAAATATGTCATGGTTTAGGAACATTGACTTGACTGTTGCCTCAACTAAGGAGAAATGTTCTTCACCTAAATCTTCTATCCTAGGTTAGTCCCTTTTTATTCCATGTTCAGCTAGGGTGTCACCATATCAGAAAGGCCTTCTTTGTCAGTTCCATCCAAAGGAGTTGCTCTTTCAAAAAGCTTGTCACTTTAACATTGTGACATCATTCTATTTTATCTTCTTTATAGCACTTAGCACTAACTGAAATTATTTTATGAATCTGATTACTTACTTTTTTTTATTTCCTGAATGTATGACAACAGAGACCATGTCTGTTTGTTTACTGCTGTTATGTTCATCAGAGCATTTTACTCTAGTAGGCATTCTATGAATATTGGTTGAAAGAAAAATCGTACAGTTCTCCTGTTGTATATATATAATATAAATATTTCATGTGACCTTGAAATACCTGAGCCTATGTGTTGTCGATGTATACTTTCTTCTTGTATGTCTTGCGTTTCTTTTAATTTAGTTGCATTTTAGTTAAAATCAGTAGTACTGATTTATCCTCTTTTAAAATGTAGATGCAAAACACAAAACCTCTGATGGAGAATTTGTACCTCAGACACGTCCACGTAGTAACACTCTTCCAAAAAGCTTTGGCTCTTCTCTAGACCATGAAGATGAAGAATATGAAGATGACTCCAAGGTCATTCACAAGGAGAAGAAGCCATCTAAGGAAGCAACACTTGAACTTATTCTGAAAAGACTGAAAGAAAAACGTGTCGAGAGGTGTCTTCCAGAAGATATCAAAGTAATCTTGAACTATGGTTTTTGCCCAGACTAGCCTTTAGAATCACTGAAATAAAATAATTATGATAGAGGCATAATGATGTCTAGGTAATCTGCTGCCCTGAGTTGACAAGTTTTCAGTTAAGAAAAATGTTTTTATCAGCACAACAGAAGTGCCTGAGTCACAATAATAAAACTAAGAAAACTTGAATGTGATCTGTTCACTTATATTGGAAGCAGTTAGCAAGATGAGTGTGTTTGATATACCTGAGTTTGAATCTTGGCCTTGTATCTTAGTAGTTGCATGTAATAAACTCTTAGCTTATGCCAGTTCCTGACTGTGCATTCTTCCAGTGAATCCCTTCAGTAGCCATGTGACTGTGATTATGCCCATTAAATAACACAATATGGCTATGAGGACTAACAATGCGTTTTCGTGATGAACCATTATTCAGTATAACCTATGCTTAGGGCAGTCCTGGCCAAGGCACTTGGCACCCAAGATCATTTATCAGTTGAAGTTTGCTGAAAGAGTGCAGAGGTAGATTGCTTCAGGTGAACTTTTGTCAGGTAGTGATGAATCCTGATGTGCAGCCCTCTCGACAACAGAGTACACCTCATGGTCTCAATATTAGTCTTTCTCCCTTTAAACAGAGCTGGCTTAGAAATTCTAGTCATTGCCCTCCCCAGTTTTTCTTGGTTTTGCTTTTATGTTATACCAACCTCCTCTCCTCCCCACCCCCTTTCCTATAAATGATTTTGATTGGATTAACTTTATTCAGATTCATTCTCCTAGGTTTAAGATTCAAACTTGAGGTTGAAATCAGTGTTTTACAAAGTCTACACTCAGCTATCCTTTACTGAATGTACTTAATATAAAATACTTGTTATAGAAAGTACATATCCTCTGAATATTTTTTTTTTTAACCTTTTCTTTTTTTTTTTTTTTACCTTTTATTTTCATTCTGGTGGTAAACAGGGTCGTTTTAACCACTCCTGGTAGTAACTGGAAGGCTCCCCTGGTGGCTCAGTGATAAAGAATCTGCTTGCAATGCAGGAGACGTGGGTTTGATCCCTGGGTGGGGAGAATCCGTGGAGGAGGACTTGGCAACCCACTCCAGTATTCTGGAGTATCCCATGGACAGAGGAGCCTGGTGGGCTACAGTCCATGGGGTTGCAAGAGAGTCAGACATGGCTTAGCGACTAAACAACAACAGAGAGTAACTGGAGAGTTTGTTTGGATTAAAGTATAGTCTGTGGAACATTGGTTCATTGGTATGTTAAAGATCATGCTATGGAACAGAGGGAGAGGGGGTTATGGGCAAATAAATTTGGGGCTCCTGCCTACTACCACTGGAGTACTAAAACATGTCAGAAGAGTATCTTATGTATCCAGATGAAGGGGAGCAGAAATCATAGCGTAGAAGTATAGGGTCACAAATCGATATTGTTGAGCTCTTTTCAGGAGCTTTCCACTGTACTAGTACCAAATTTTCTTAATAGTTTAGGAGAAATACCAAGATCTATACTTGTGTATGCATGCGTTTTGAATATGTGCTCACACAGAACAAAATTATAATGCTAATAAAAGATTATGTGCACTGGGAAGACCCAGAGGGATGGGATGGAGAGGGAGGTGGGAGGGGGGATCGGGATGGGGAATACATGTAAATCCATGGCTGATTCATGTCAATGTATGGCAAAAACCACTACAATATTGTAAAGTAATTAGCCTCCAACTAATAAAAATAAATGGAGAAAAAAAAGATAATGTGCAAAATTAAATGATAATAGGCCTTTATTTTGTTTATTGTGTGCTGAGAAGGCACTGTGTAAATGCCTTTACAATGTATTAACTTGTTTAGTCCTCATTAGAATTCTATGAGATAGGTGAAAGTGAAAGTCGCTCAGTTGTGTCTGACTCTTGGAGACCCCATGGGCTATACAGTCCCTGGAATTGTCTAGGTCAGAATACTGGAGTGGGTAACCTTTCCCTTTTCCAGGGTATATTCCCAACCCAGGGATTGAACCCTGGTCTCCACATTGCAGACAGTTTCTTTTTCAGCTGAGCCACAAGGGAAGCCCTATGAGATAGGTGACGTTATCCCCATTTACAGATTAGGATATTGAACAAAATGAAGGTAACTAACCCAAGTTCACTAAGCTCTTGTATTCATAACTTATTCAGATAAAATATAAATCAAACCACCAAAGGGATTGGTACCTAGTTACCAGAAGACCAGATTCTCCAGGAGACTGAAAAACATTGCCTACAAATCCATAAGCAAAAGATGTGTTCTTATTAACCTAAGCTAGGGTAATGGGCTGATCCTTTCAACCAAATTACTTACATTGCTGAAGGGAATGATGTAGCTAATGGGAGGGTTTTTTTTTTTTTTATTCTAGAAAATGACAAAAGATCATTTGGTAGAAGAGAAAACAACTCTCCAGAAAAGTCTTCTTTATTATGAAAGTCAACATGGAAGGCCGGTAATGTTTCTCTTGATGAAAAGATTTGATTTTCTTTCTTACAGAACATGAATCACTTTTGTGGCCCACATCTTTGAGCTGTTCCTTAGAGTATTGTTTCCTACATTTGGATGATTGCCTGCTTATTTAAAATAACTTTTAAAAATTGGAGGGAAGTCATATTGCCTAATATTTTAGAAATTTTAGATTTCAGATGACTAGGTGATTTCCGTTTTTCTTGCTTCAGGTGACCAGGGAAGAAAGGCATATTGTTAAACCTCTCTATGATAGATACAGACTTGTAAAACAGATGCTGACAAGAGCTAGCATCACTCCTGTCCTTGTAAGTAAAACATGCGAGTATTTATCTAGTTCATTTTACCAAGACCCACTCTTGCCAAAAAAATCCACATGGTAGTATATTGGAGAAATACATAGCCAAGGTAACAAGGATTGTGTATGTAAGGTGAGGTTACTGCTTTTAAAATAATAGGAAATTAATAAGTGCCTACTACTATCTCCCAGGCACTCTTACAAGCATTTTAATCCATGATTATGTTATTAAGTCCTGACAAGTTAAGTTACAACAGATAGAGGATGGTAGCCTCATTTCACAGGTGATGAAATTGAGACTCAGGAGTGATGTGCTCAGGGTCATCTACTTATAGAATTAAAAACTCATATTTCAGACCCTTGCCTAATTTCTTTCCATTTAAATTCAAGTCTTTGAAAATACATCACTCTTGTGATGGCTATTAGTTCCCTTAACTGCAGAATAATATAAACCTATTTTTTCATCTTTTTAAATGAAAAAGTCTATTAAAATAATATTATATATCCATATATATGTGCATTTTTTTAAGAAAAAAAGAAAACTCTTAATAACTTACATGCATATTGAGTGCTATCTCCAAGTGAACCATTAGATGGTAGGGCCTGTGTCTCAGGCTCTAATAGAAGACAGCAGGTAGCCCATTCTGCATCAGGGAATTCATTCTTTGGAACTTATAGTTTGCTTAAACTTGCTGGCCATTTTTATGTTGATGGCCTCTTGAATAGGGGTTCCCTTTAGGCTTCGACATTTTGCCCTTACAGAAACATTCTTTTATAAACTGACCATTTTTTTAGTTGGCTGTCACTCAACAGAACTTTATTTAGATATAAGCAGTTTTCTTTGAACAGTGAATCATGTATGGTTTATACTCTTTTCACACATAGCTAGTTTATTTAATACTGATTTTATCTTTTGATTACAAAGTGTTTCTGTGTGTCATTGACGTTTTCATAACTCTATAATAGTATAATTAGTCTTTGAATTTATTTATGAAAATCACCTTAGAATTCCACAGGTTTGTCTTTAAAAACTGAGTCTATAGGAAGCATTTCTAGATCTTATGGACTCCTAAATTTGACTATTATAAAGAAAAATTTGGAGTCTAAAAGTTAAGCCAAGACAATAGGAGAGAATCATTTTTCCAACTGCCAACTGGTACTGGCAGTTCCTCACAAGTTTAAACATTGAGTTACTATGTAACATAGCAGTTCTCTTCCTTGGATATACCCAAGAAAATTGAAAACATTTGTCCACATAAATTTGTAGGCATGTCTTAAAAGTAGCATTATTCATAATAGCTAAAGTGTGAAAAACCATCCAGATTTGCAGCCAACTGATAGGTAAATATGATGAGGTATATCTGTATGGCGGAATATTATTTGCCATGCAAAGGGATGAAGTACTGGTACACACTATGACATGGATAAATCTTGAAAAACACTTAGGCTAAGTGAAAAAAGCTGGACACAAAGGCCACTTCTATGAAACATCTAGAATAGACCAGGCCATTGAGACAGAAAAGAGATTGTTGTTTGCCATGAGGTAGGGAGAGAGGGCTAATGAGTACAGTTTCCTTTTAAGGTGATGAAATGTTCTAGAAACAGATAGTGGTGGTGGTTGCACAACTTTGTGAATATACTAAAAACCACTAAATTGTATACTGTAAAAGAGTGAATCTTATGGTATATGGATTACATCTTAGTGAACTGTTATTTTTTTTGAAAAGAAATATAGAGGGGTCCTCAGACCAAGAAAGTTGACAGCTTTGTTAAAAAGAAAAAATGCTCCCAATTAAATTATCAGTAACACTTCATTAGTTAGAATTTTAAAAACATTCATTGAATGAGCTCTTTAGAATTACCTAGACGTAAATTACCATTTATCACTCTTATGCATACATAACAAGTAAAAAGCAAAAATATAGTCAGAAATTCCTAAAAACTTTTAAAGCATATGGTTAGGAATTTGAAGATAAAGATTAAGATCATTAAAATAAAGTTTAAGATCTGTTATACTTTATCTGTAATAACAAAGTGAATCTTCCTTAAATACTAAAAATGTGACATTTGTATGTTTATTGTCACAGGGATCTCCATCCACCAAACGAAGAGGTCAGATGTTACAGCCAATCATAGAGGGAGAAACTGCACATTTTTTTGAAGAAATCAAGGTAATCCTTAAGAGAAATCATTCTGTGATCTTTTTCCTAAAGGAAAAGTTGAAACCATGGCATGTTTGATTCTCTGTTTGCATATATATATTTAGGAAGAAGAAGAAGATGGTGTTTGTCTGTCCTCTGAGTTAAGTGATATCTTGAAAACTGCTGTACAGGCACAGTCATCATTGGATAACTCAGAATCTGATGCTGAAGAAAATCAGGAAAGACTGGCTCTAGATCTCCGATTGTCAAGTACTCGAGCAGCTTCTATGTACGTATGCCGGTTTGTGATTTTAGCCTGTTTATGTAAGAAATACTCAAAAAATTTAGTGTTAAATAATTGAATACTTGGAGAGAATGAATACAGTGCTCAAGAAATACAATGATTTTAGAAAGTGTGCTTTACAAAATATGTTGTTATTCACGTTTTCTGAATTGAAAATTAGTGTGTGATAAAAATTAAAAGAAACTAAAGTCCTACATTTGCTGTATGACAGAGTGCTGGAACCAGCTGAGAGTTATCTGTTAGTTTATGCTCCATCAGCGTCTTTACTTGATGTGGCCTTGGATTCTAATCCTTAGCCCTGGCATCACTTTAGGATCATGTGGAATGTTGTTTTGTTTTTGTTTTAAGTACTTATGCTGAGCCCTACAAGCAGCTATTCTGATTTAATTGCTCCAAGGTGAATCTTAGACATTGGTTATTCCAGAAGCTCATCAGCTGAGTTGATTTTGCAGCCAGGGTTAGAAACACTGTTAAGAACATGGTGAATTTAAAGTACCCTTTCAAATGTTTTCTTCCCATTTCAATTTTAGGCCCGAATTACTGGAACAACTTTGGAAAGCCAGAGCAGAAAAAAAGAAACTACGTAAAACATTACGGGACTTTGAAGAAGCATTTTATCAACAAAATGGAAGGTTTGTTTGAGCATCACAAAATTTAATTCTCTTTCTTCTTAAGTCACATGTCCTGCCCATATATTGAAATAAATAGATAAGAATAGAAATGTGCATTTAAGGATGCTAGCATTGAAAATAAAAATAAAAAACATTCATTTATTCCTTGCAGCCCTGCTGTTAATGGAAAGAAAAAGCTAGAGCTGGAGTAGACAACATCTGACAAAATATATCAGTATTGTCCTAGAGAGATGTGGTTGAGTGGCAGTTATTTTAAGTTCCTTAATTCAGTATTTTTACCCTTTTGGAAGTGTTTGTGAATGAGATCTCCTTTTAGAAAGGGTCCCAAATGTGTGTGTTATTCTCAGTTAGTTTGGATTCTTCTACTGAGATCATGGCTGCTTAGACTGTGTGTTGTCTCATTCTAGGACACATACTTCCAAGGTGTGTATTAGTGTGGCAGTCTTGTGGCTCCTATAATACAGTATGGCCAAGTGCCTTTATCTAACTGGGTAATGCACAGTTGACCCAGTGGGACTTTAAGGAAAATACATTCTAATTCAGACTGTGGCCAGAAGTGACAATTTATCTCAAGCCTCAGAAGAGTTTTTCCATGTTACCAGATGATCTTACCAAGCCATTAACTCTAGTTAATGGGAGTTAATGGGAGAACAGTAGTTCTCCCGCATCAGTTTTGTGTCTGTTTCAGTTACACCATGATTAACTGTGGTCCAGAAATATTAAATGGAATGTTCTAGAAATGAACAGTTCATAACGTATAAATCGTTAACTGTTCTGAATAGTGTGATGAAATCTTGTGCTGGCCCACCCAAGACGTGAATCATCCTTTTGTCCAGCATGTCCTGCCTCTTAGTCACTCAGTATCCATCTCGTTTAACAGATTAGCCATCACAATATCTCAGTTCCTGTATTCAGTTAATCCTTATTTAACTTAATGTGTCTCAAAGCACAGGAGTAGATATGTTAGCAATTCGGATATGCCAAAGAGAAGCCATAGAGTACTTCAGGTGAAAAGAGGGAAAGAAAAAGAAAATTCTAAAATCAATCAGTCATGGGAAAAAAATAAACATATGCTGAGGTTGCTAAGAACTATAGTAAGAACAAATCTATCCATGAAATTGTGAAGAAGGAAAAAGAAATTCGTACTAATTTTGCTGTCAAACCTCAGACTATAAAAGTTATGGTCCAATGCATGATAAATGTTTAGTTATTAATAATATGAAAAAAGGCATTAAATTTGTATAAGATGTTTGAGAGAGACCATGTTTGCATAACTTTTATTAGAGTGAATTGCTATAGTTATTCTGTTTTATTATTAGTTATTGTTAATCTCTTACTGTGTCTTAATTTATAAATTAAAGTTTATTATAGGTATGAATGTGAAGTATATATAGGATTTGGTTTCAGGCGTCCACAGGGTTCTTGGAATGTATCCCCATGGATAAGAGAAAACTACTGTATTTGAGTCTTCTGTGTAGGGTGGCATGTATGGCTTAAAAAAAAAAATCTCAAGTGCATCTTCCAAGTGCTTTCTAATTCTTTGTCTTATTGGGAAAAAAACCTTTGTTTATAATTAGGATAGTTCAATATTTTACCTGATTATTAAACTGAATTATTGTATCCCTAATATAATGTGAGAAAGATGACTTTTTTGCTACCAGTAAGATGTTTTGCATCTTAATTCACTGAAGCCAGAGTTAAGTAATATATGAAATGACTCACTGTAATTCTCTAGAACTTCAAGATACACTTACAGACCTGACAGAGTCTAGCAATGCATGTCTTATTAAAATATTTGATTATCTCTAATAACCTCCAGTCATCATTGATACTGATAATGTCCATTAATGTGTCAACACATTATATCCAAACACATTAATGGATATTATCAGTATCAATGATGATCAGAATTCGAAGTATTTTAGGAATATTCTGTTCAGTTGAAGGGAAATAGCCCAATAATCTTTTTTTCTTGCAGTTTTTTATTTGAGCTTATATTGGGTAATATTCTGTCTCACATTATGACAACTTCTGGGATTTTATTTTCCAGATGATCTCTAAGTTTTATTTTTTCCCCTAGGAATGCCCAGAAAGAGGATCGTGTTCCAGTGCTTGAGGAGTACAGGGAGTACAAGAAAATTAAAGCCAAGCTCAGGCTTCTTGAAGTTCTTATCAGCAAACAAGATTCTTCAAAATCCATATAAAATATGGTCCTTGACAACATCATAAAATCAGTTGTATTCCCTGAAGCTATCATCATGTGTACTTGGCTGATAACTTAAGTTCATTCTGTCAGGCACTCAGAGAGTTGCATTTTATACTTGCTGGTGGTGCCACTAGAGAAATGATGGGAGGGTAAGTAGACCTTATCTAGGGAGTGCGATGTTCCATATTAACCACAGACTGTCCTCTCTACCTTTAGCAAACACCCACTTTTCTTCGTTTTGTACTGCAGATACATCGTGTTATTAAAAGACTAATATTTTATCTTTTCAACTTTAAGAACTTTGAAGATAGAAGCTTTTTGTTATTACCAACTTTATTATTTTGTTTCTCATTACTCAAGAAAATTGAGAGGAAAATCTTCACATTGAATTCTTCTTCGGTTGCCTTTTTCTTACAGAATGACTGAAAATTTGAAAGAAAAGCCTATAAATGTGCACATATGCAACTATGTTCCATGTTTTCTTAAAAAACCAAAATCAACTGAAATTTCAAGTCCTACAATGGAACCTATTTCTGTTAAATGCCCAAAGTGACGCTTTTTCATCCATAGTATGTTAGCAAAAGTTTGCAGTTCAGTGGTCACACAGCTCCTGGATGACGATAACAATGGCTAGACCAAAAAGTGACCTTGCTTATTAGTGTAGTGAAAATACACACCACACATCACACACAGAACTGAATTATATCACATGCTGCCTTTGGGACTTAAGTTACTCTTTGTTTCCTCAGTTGCAGTTTATCAGTTGGTGATGATGTGATTTGTCTGGATTAGATCCTGCGTTTTTTTCCCCCCTACCCACCTCCAGATAATGTGAGAAAATAGCCATGTCAGCATGTAGGAACTGATGGTGCTCAGATCTGTGTGTTCAATCAAATGGGCTTAAATTGGCAAAAGAATCATTATATGCCTGAAGTGAATCTATTCTTAACAAGGGCTATACCACTGCATTTTTTCTTGTACCTTTGGTGGGATATATCATTTTTTTTTTTTTAATTAGCAAAATCCATGAAGAAAACATCCTCTAAAGGGATTTGCTCAGTCACATGCTATTTAAAGCACCTGGCTATGTGATTATTGTGGTATGCCCCTTGTCATACCTTCTAAGCATATCTTCTTTCCTTTGGGTTTGCATGGCTTTTCTTCAGGTTCTTTCCTGGTATAATTCTGCTAATTAATTTCACAGAATAGTGACTTTATTTGTGCTAACAATGTAATAGTCATTAACAGCATATTCTGATCAGGCTTGATCTAAGTGTTAATTTTTTTCCTGGTGCTTTTTTGGATGGATGTGTGTCTCACTTTGTGCCCATGTTTTGCATGCAGTGACTCATGCATGGTTTTCTTAACTAGCTAATATTCATAATTTGTTTCACACAAAAATGGACTTTTGCAGCATCCTTTAATAAGATGAGGGAAGCATGAACCTCAGACTTCTGGCACTATTACATAGCACATGAAGTAGCTTGATAATAAGTAGCATTTCTAGTACTTCACATTTCACCTTTGTGTGCAATGCCTTTTTTGGGGGGAGGGAATGTTCCTTGGTAGTGAACACGTTGGGGAATAAAGCACTAAATCCAGCCCTTTTCATGTGGTTTCGTTTTGATACAGCTTGGTTATTCATAATGTACACCTAGAATCGTGAAATTGAAAACACCAAAAGATGTTATCACTTTGATTTTGAATTCATCATGCAGTGTGCATTTAGTTTATGTCTTTTAGTCTCCAGACAGGAGTATATCCAAACATCTTATTTAATGTGCACTGTGTATTGTTTTATATGAATGTTTTATTTTATATACCACATGCAAAAATGTCCATATGCACTATTTAAATGTTTTAAATAATATATTCCTTCTTTATAATGCTAAATCTATATTAGTACCATATTTTTATAAGTCATTGGCCGACTGGTTTCATTTTAGAATTAACAGCTGCTTCATGATGTTGGTTATTCACTGTTAATGTTTGGCTGTGAGTAGAATAGATAAAAAGTAGCCTAGCAGCATGCATGCTGTGTGACAGTATTGTGTGTCCTAGTTCAGCAGTAAGTGGTAGAATTAGGCAGTTTGTGATAATTTTACTTTGGTACAAGTAAAAACTGTATATCTATATACAAATAATATATAGATATATATGACTGTAAGTATCATTGCATTGCTGTGTCTGGCACTTCATTGTATAGACTTTTGTAATAAAAGAACTTTAATGTTCTAAGTCTCTGTAAATGTTTTTTGTTTTTTTCACTAGATGTTAAAAAAGAAAAATAGAAACCTCAAGTGTTCCCTTGCCTTAATGTTCTCAGGCTCTGTTTGAATTACCCCAACCAGAGACCATGTGGAGAGACTGCAGGGTTACTAAACCACGTGACTGGCTATAGCTCTAGGGAGTGGTAAGACAAAGAAGAGCCATGTTGTTGATTCTCTTTGGAAATCTGGGGAGAAGATGCAGAGAGAATAGTCTTCATTTCTTATTACAGTCAGTTATCTTATTAAGAAAATTTGAAATACAGTGTCTAAGAGAAGAGCTTGGTTTGAGGAAGGTGAGTATATTTAACAATTCCTTTATTTGAGTTTTACAGTCCAGGGACTGCTGAGCACAACATGGGAGTCTATGGTCAAATAATGTTGCTTAGGTTAAGAGAACATGTGGCTTTTCTAGGAGGGCTTATGTAACCTCTATTAGAAAAGTTTCCTTGCAGTTTCCCAAATGCCAGCCATTCACAACTTCGTAACCATCCAAACAGGGCTTTTGCAGCACCCTCATTTATCCTTTCCAAACATAACTTGTGTTTTTATAACCCTAAAGCTCCTGCTTTGCTCTTTTTTTCTATTTCAAGGATATTTTGCTTTATAAAGTAATTGAGGAAGCACTTTTGCGAAAGTGTTAACTTTAGAAACTGTCTAGATGAATTTATCATTTGAAGATATTAGTGAAATTTCTGTAGGTGGTTGGGAAGTTTGTTCTACACTTTGCCTTTTTCCAGGAGACTTCCAACTAGGAAGAATGGAGGTGAGATTATTTTACCTGGGGTCTTATATATGGTTTTCTAAGATTCTAAACATTTATTGGCCCATGAAGTTAGAAACATGGTGTGTGATGAGAATACCAGCAGTTCTTATACTCTCTGTAACACTGTGAAAAGTATCTTTACTTACTTAACCATTTACTTAGAGACCTGCCCCAAGAACTAAAAGCAGTATTATTTTATACTTTGCATTTTCATTCCTAGAATTTAATAATAAATCTCATTATTATAAAAGTCTTTACCTGTACCTGTGTGTATGTATTGTGGAGGCATGTTGTAATATGCATGGATTATATATTGTGTCCCATTCCTAGAAATAATTTGATGATTATCATTGACCCTGATGATAGTTTGATGGTAGCTGGTTTTGTGCTTTTAAAATGTACCTGAAATGGGGACAAATTTAGGAACTAACTCAGTTCAGGAATAAATTGTTAGAAATGCTCCATGATTGTATCACAGATTCTCACCTCCACTTTTTTTCAGTATTGTAGAGCGGAAACCTTCCTCATCACTCGGTTTAGTTTTAAACTGACATAGTGTAATTCTTTCTCCAGCTCCACAGCATATAAAAAGAGGCTAGAGGATAATTTAGAAGGAGAGAATGAGTCAGTAACATTTTTGTATGTAAGGGGACAGTAGGTTATTAGCGCCTATTGTGAAATACTTTGAGTGGGAGGATAGTGTTTTAAGCTCCCAAAACATGCCTAGCATGGCCAGTTAACAGATCTAATATTTTAAAGCTGCGTGGAGCACAGTATTTACTATGCATGTCAAGTATAAGTGGCATTTCCTGTTATCTAGAGATGTAAGGACAAAAGCAATTGGTCTTACTCTCACCTTCCATTTAAATAAATGGAGTCTTATGCTTTCTATGTTACTTTAAAATTGGGTAAAAAAACTGGGAAAAAATGTGACATCTTAACAGAATAAGATTCTGGGTTCAGGAAAATTGGGGACATCAGGAAAATTGTGGGATGTCCCCAGTCCTCATATCATGATATTCCATAGTACCCTGGTTAGAACAAATGCTTACTCTCGGAATTCTTGTTGAGTGACAGTCTGGTAGTCATCTTGAATTTCTGTAGAATAATACTTTTTCTCAAGTCTCTCTTTCCATTTTTTCATCTGCTCTGCACTCTGAATCTCCTGTAAAGTTAGAGGAAAAGCATATACTGCAACCTTTATATTTTTCTCTATTTTAGGCCTATGCACATAAGCATCACAGGGTTGAGAATCTTTAACATTACTCTCCAGGGCTGTGATTTTTGAGCCGCTCTGGCTTTTTGCCCTGCCTGGTTTTGAGGTTTATGCATAAGCAGAGTCACCAAGAGAACTTGGTGTTAAAACTGTTTAGCAGGTTAGGGGTTTTTAAAATTATGAATATTGGCTTATTCCCATTTCACTTCCTGGTGAAATATGCATCTTTCAAAAAACCCATATCAACCATCACTTTTCTATGAAGCTTTCCTTGACATTCATAGATAAATGATACATTTCCTCATGGAGCAACAATTAGGTGGGGGTATTTGCACAAGTTCCTAGGTTCTAGTCACTCCACCTCTTCCCTATAGGTGGTAGCTGCTTCTTAGAGTTGTTTGCGGATTAATTTGGCGTTCCACAGTGGTTCTTGCAGTCCTCTCATGCTCAGAAATGAATTCTGTGATGTAACCCGCCTTTTTGAACTACCTAACATGTTTCTGTTTTTTGGACTGGACCCTAACTGATGACTGATTGGTAACTGAGAAGGTCCAAAGAAACAGACCCTTGTAGATAGTGTACCTCCACCAAGGGACACAGTTAACTTGAGTTTGAGATCACCACCTGGTTATTTGGGATTCCTCAGGTTACTGAACGAGCAGGCAAAGAAGTGACGGAGGTGACTCATCCAAGTTACCAAGGAGAAATTGGTGTTGCTACAAAATGGGCTCAGAGAGGGCTGTGTTTGGAAGCCAGGGAATTCTTTGAGCAGTGCCTCTTAATACTTCCATGTCTAAAAATAAACTCATTTATTTTAAACATTGAGTTCTTAAGGAATTGTCATTCGAGCTGAACAGATCTTAATGTCGTCCAGAGATGGCCACAGTTATTCTTGGTACTTTGCTTCTCCCCTTCTGGGGAAAAAATAAGAGTGCTTTCATTTGTATATAGGATAGTTCCATCTTATTAGATAGAAACTAGAAATATTGTCATTTTATGGAAGATCAAATGTGTACTAAATTGCCGAAGGGGTGAAATAGGCTGACCATTTATCTAATATCTCTCAACTGAAAATTTGCCTTCTTACACTCTTACGCTCTTTTATACGCTTTGATGCTGGGTCTCAGGCTTTGCAAACCTCATTCCCCAGACTCCCTTGCTACCAGATTTATTAGGTTCTGCCTTACTGGATGATGGCAGGGAGAAGGTTCTTGTTTTCTTTCTACCAGCATTGCTTCTGCAAGTGATGGTTATCTCCAGCAGTGTTTGGCTCCAGGCTGCAAAGGTCCAGCTTCTTTTGGCTTCCCCAGAAGCAGATTCATCACACTCCCTAAGAAGTATCAGGAGCAGCAGAGGTGGGAGGGAGGTGACCCCAGAGGTCTGAGTAATAGCTCCAGGCCCCTTCTTAAGTGTCTTAGGTTCTGATAAACCCATCTTTTGTAACCTTAGCCCTGGGAGTGGTACTATCCTCCTAACAGTTATTATTTATGAGTTGCTTCAGTGTTTTTACTGTTTCTATCTTCCAGTACCTGTGTAACCAATTCTCTGTAATTTTCTCTGTTTGAAATACATAGTATCATTTCCATTTTCCTGACTAGGTCCTCACTCATACATGTAGTATGTCATTTGGTCAAGTGTACTTTTGTTTTTAAGGAATGTTTTCAATTTTTCCTTATCTTGGTTTTAAATGTTTTAAAATTAATCTGTGGGCATTTTCTATTTTGTTGCTATTATAGATTCTTTTATTATAATATTTAATGAACTGGTTGCTGTTTGCATATATGACATGATGACTGTATTTATGTAAATTATTTTTTCCTACTACTTAATCTTTTTGTCATAATTTTTCAGTTCATTGTATACCTGAAAAAGAGAACCATATCTCAAACAGAGGTAGTTTTTACTTTTTCCTTTTCAACTCTTGTACTCCTTGCATATTTCTCCTGCTTAATTCTTTTGACTGATCCTTTTAATATATCTTTGTCTTGTCTTTGACATGTCCAGTTTTTCCCTGTTAGGTAAGGTGCTAGCTTTGGGGTGAGGTAAATTTGTTTTTATCATGTCAAGTAAGAGTCCGTTGATTCCTGTTTTGTTTTCCCCCTCAAAATTGATGTTGAATCTTACCAAATATCCAGCATCTATGGAAAATAATAATGTAATTTTCCTTTTTTGATTTATAAATAGAATGAATTATGTTAATTAGTTGATTATATAGTTTTAAATCATTTTTACAATCTTAGAATAAACCATATCTGAGTCATATTGTATTCTGTTGGATTCTGTTTTCTAATATTTTATCTAGGATTTTTGCTTTATGATACATGTGGTATTTTCTTTTTCTGTTTTGTTTGTTTTTTGAGGAATACAGCCATTACCAGCCATATAGAATCACTATATATTTGCTTTATAAAAATAATTTGGAAGTTTTCAGTTTTCTCTTTGCTCTGGAACAATTCAAATAGCTTGAATTTATTTATTCCTTACAAATTTGGTAAAATTCCCTTGTGAAACCATCTGGGCCTGAGTTACTTTAGAAGTAGTTCTTTGATGACTTTATTTCTTCTATAGAGTGGATTTAAAAGTCTCTCTTTTGGGCTCAGTTTTGATAAATATTATTTTCAATTTATTGAGGTTTTCTCTATGGCCCAAAATATCTGTTTTCATGAGTGGATTTTTGAAAAACCAGGTATATCTTCTGAGAGTATGCAGGTTAGTACATAACTGTACGATCACTTTATTCATTACATATGTATTTTTAAATCCTTTCATTTTTTTTTCTTGATCTGTTCTCTACTTTTAGTGCATTCCTAAAGTGTTTTCCATTTTCTTAAGTTTAGTAGTTTTGATGGATGTTGATGCCATATTATTTGGTGCATAGATAATCATGACTATTAAAGTTGATCTTAGCCTTATAAAGTGCCCTTTGTCTCATTTAGAACTTTTGGTTTAGAATTCTACCTTGATTTACATTAAGTTGTATCTGCTGATAATTTTGCTTGCCTTTTTACCTTGGCTCATACTTTTATACTTAACTTTTCTAAGTCACTTTGTTTTAGGTATATATTTTAGGCTATAACATAGAATTAGGTGTTGCTCTTTGATTCAATCTGAAAACATTTTCTTTTAAAGTAAATTAAGCTTATTTGTCTTTACTGATATATCAGATATATCTGGTCACAGTTATATTGTTTTAAGGTATATTTAAAGTCTTACCATGTGATATATCTTCAGTTTTGGTACTGCTTCCTTTTAGGAATGTATGTATTTTTGTTTTTGTGGTCATGTATCTTCATACATCCTAGGTCATCCCTTTCTTGTTTTGGTTTCCTCCACAAGAACCAAAGAAGTTCAACAAAAATTGGGTTGTAATTTCTTCCTCTTCATCTCTTTCCTCTCTACTCCCCAAGTATATTTAATCATATTACCATATTATCTTTTATCTAAGAGATGGAGTCTATTGTAAAACCCATTACACCATTCTGTGTGCTATTTAGGAAAAATATTGCTACCAGCTAAAATACGGCATGTTATCAATTTTAAGGTACATCTTAATTTCAGAGATATTAAAATATGGAAAAATGTGTTTTAAAATTAATAAATCAATATTTATTACTGTACTCTTAAATATGTAAAGCTTCTTCTTTTTGGTTGTTAACTCTAAATGATAATTCTTCAGCATTTTAGCCATTACATATGAAATAAGTAGCTTTTTTTCTATGCTGTATCTTCTCCCTTCTTTTTCTAAAATATCTCAATCATCTCTTGTTTGGCTGAAGATGATCCTCACATAGAATCCTCAAGCATACAGTGGTATTCCCCAAGTTTTTACATTTCAAAACTGTTTGAGCCTTTCTACTTGAAGCACAGCTTTGCTGGATATAAAAAACCTTGGCTTACATTTTCTTTCCTTGCATATATTGTAGGTGTTTTGTTGATTTATGGTGCTGAATGCTGTGCTAATCTAATTTTCTTAGATTTCTAAGTAAATTTAAGTTTTACTTGGACAAGTCTCATGTTCATTTAGGTAATTTTTCCCAGGTACACAGTAGATGTCTTTTAAAAGTTTATATTGTCTTTTATTTCAGAAATGGCTTATTGAATTACAGCTTTGTTTTTTAAAAGAATCTCAAACTTACAGAAAAGTTGTAAGAACAACACAAATACTTTTTATCCTTTGAAGTATTTAACATTGCCAACATGAATGCCTCATTGTCTCTGAATACTTCAGTGTGTATTTTCCTCATATAAGGACATTCTCCTTTATATGCAGAGTATAGTCATCAGAATCAGAAAATTAATAGTGATGGATTATTACCATCTAAATCCTCAGTTCCCCATTCAAATTCACCAGTTGTTCCAATGATGCCCGTTATAGTAAAAGGATCCAGTCCATGATTATGCACTGTATTTACCTAGTTTTTAATCTCAGTCTGGTGTAGATCCTCAGCTTTACCTTGACTTTCATGACCTTGACGCTTCTGAAGAATATAGGCCAGTATTTTGTACAAATGTCCCTCAGTTTCTTTTGTGTAGTGTTTTGTCATGTTGTGCATCTCTGATGAAAATTTTGCAGAAGAGATTGTGTGTGCTCTTGGTGTTCTATCAGATGACATGTGATTTTAATTTAGTTCTGGTATTGTTAGTGGTGCTGATTCCAGACTTCTCTACCCTAATGTTATTCCTTTTCTTTTGGTAGTAAGTGTTTTGTGGAGAGGTATGGAAATGTACTATTCTTCCCTCAGACTTTCATTCATGTAAATATTTAGATCAGTGTGGACTCATGGAATCCTCTTTTATTCCATGGGTTTAAATTAAAATTCATTACAGTGCTTAAGTAGTCCCAGCCTTGGCCAGTGGGAGCCCCATTAACGCTGACTTTTTGTGTCCTTTTATGAAATTTCCATCATTCTATGTGGAGTATGTAGTATAAAGCACCTATACTTTCCAGTCCTGGAATTAACTGTACTTCCAAGGAGCACTGGTTCCTTTTGGAGGAGAGTGGTATTTGGAAACCCAGTGTCTGGACACTTGTGTCATTGCTACTAGGATGTCACTCTAGCTTTCTCAATGTACAGAACTAGAAGATACATTCACACACAGACACACACTCCTGCGTTTCTAATCCAATACAACGTTCATTTTAACCTTCAACCTTTCCATTTATGCAATTCCATTGTCTGATAATGAGAACCCTTACTCTAGCAGTATACATACTTGTTTGCTTATTCTGATCTCTCAATCTTGCTGTTCTCTTTCTCAGTATATTGGAGAGTGGGAAGCTTCCAGAAGTAGAGCAGTGTTCTAATTTTTCACTTGGGTGGTAGTGGTATGTGAAGATTTGCTTAATAATTATTTAGTAAACATATATATGTTTAGTCATTTGTTGAATATATATGTTACAACTTTGAAATACAGGAAAAATCATTAAAGTGATTCATCACATTAATGATTATAAGAGAATGATTACATAATTATCTCAATAGAATATACTCACTAAACTGTGTGTGCTAATCCCACAGTGAAGCGTACAGCTATAGGATGAGGGTATCTGGCAAAGAGCACCAGTAGGAGAGAAGGAATATTTGGAATCCAAACAATTTGTCCTAAATAAAAAAGGATCTAGATCCTGGGAAAAATCTGGAGGTAGCAACTACTGCTCTGAAGAAAGCAAATCATTCAATTCTTAATAAGAACTTTTTCTAATAAAGCTATCACTTTATGAGAAAATTAAAGTCTTACTTTTTCATCAAAACCTTCTCTTCTGGCTTTTTCAGCCAAATCTTTGTTTTCCATACTGAGAATATGAAATAAAAAACAGAGGCATATGATAGTAAAAAGGAAAATGACAGTATAAAATACTACCAGATCTATATTAAGGATGAATTACATTTCTGTTCTTTCTGATAACACTAGTTATCTAGACAATGTTGTCATTAATAAGTTCTCTAGAGTATCATATCTCTAGCTGTAAAAACATGTTTATATTATGTCCCACTTCCAGAGATCTGTATTTGGGAAGCATTTTGACACCAAAATGATGCAATAAATATAAGTATATTCTTAAATATTTTGTGTAAAAATTTCTTTACTTCAGTAGCTAAAAACATGTATTAGTGTGCATGTACTAAAATAATTTCTTACGTTTTTAAGAGGAAAATTACTTTCCTATTAAAGCTGTTAAATCCTGTTACTATCTGTTAAAGCTTTCTCTGAGTGGCATGGTGTGCCTTTTGTTAATTTTAAATTGTTTAGAGTTTCATGACACTCAGAAATTATGACGTGCTACTGGGTGTCTTGATAACTTATTTAGAATCAGCACATCAAATGGTTGTTGTTTTATAATCAAAATCTTACTCTCATTGTAAGTTTCTAATATAGAGCTTTAAAATGCTAAGTTAAAAATTGAAGAAAAGTGATCTTACCGTTCCTTGTCTTCATCTGTTTCAGGTTTTTTTAGTTTGAGTTTTTCGAGAGCATTGTTGTAACTCTGGGCATAATTTAAAATAGTTTAAAAGTTCATAAGAAATATATTCTGTATTTTTAATTTTTGACTAAGATAAAGGAAAGAGGGAATGCTTGCCTTTAGGGGCTTGCTGCCCTAAGAAATGTAGAGGCAAATACTATGGTTATCCTTCTTTCACCTTGTCACTACTTACAGTTTCTGCCTCTGGTGAAAAAGTTGGCATCACACTTGAATTTGGGGGAAAATCTTTTAATAATATTATTGTTTATTGCATTGATGATATTAGTACTTTAGTGCACATAACCAACATCATAATCAAGAGATAAAAGATAAAAACCCCACAGTTAAGCTCACTGAAATGAATTGAAGTGAAGTGAAAGTCGCTCAGTCATGTTTGACTCTTTGCGACCCCTTGGACTGTACAGTCCATGGAATTCTCTAGGCCAGAATACTGGAGTGGGTAGCCTTTCCCTCTTCCAGGGGATCTTCCCTACCCAGGGATCGAACCCAGGTCTTCCGCATTGCAGGCGGATTCTTTACCAGCTGAGCCACATGGGAATCTCATTGGGGAACATAATAGATTACTTTCACAGATAAGTTCTTGGACAGAGTTCTTAAGCGCCCCCCGCCCCCCCCCCCCCCCCCAACCCCACAGCTAATAGGACTTTTTCTATGTGAAATGCTATGGTTAGAGCTGAGGATATGCAGAGATAGACAGAATGGTATACACATGACTCTGCTACAATTCATAATACATGTTGAGAGGACAAGGAAGATTTCCTCTCTGACAGGGAGAATAGAATGTCAGTGAGAGAGCAGAGGGAATATTCTTGCACTCGGGGAATGACATGAGCAGAGGCCCAGAGGACACAATGAGAGCAAGCGTGTGCTCAAAATATTAGCTGGTGCATGCAGTGCTGTAAGTGGAAGCATAGAAGGTAAAAATTGTATACTTAAATGATAATGAATAAGGATACATTGACACTTTGAGACTAGAGAAGGCCCTTGAATGTTTGAATAAAGAATTTGGACTTAATTTTGACAAGCCCAGGGAAACTTTGAAGAATTTTGAGTAGGGAAGTGACATGATCCAAGGCAAGGAAAGAGGCTAGAACAGATAAGAAGATACTACCATACAGAAAATAGTGCTTTGCATTTAGTGCTCAATAACTTTTTTATATACTGAACTCTGAAATACTTTTTGGTCACATTTTAAAAGCCAGAGAACATTTCTCCTGGTAGTGAAACAGTACAAATATGAGTTACACTAGACCAAAGCAAAAACCCAAAACCCCTCCCTGCACTACCACTTGGGGTATAAACCAGACAAGACTGGCCTCAGAATTCTGATTATGAGAAGAATTTGACATACATACCTTTTTAATCATTTTACCAAGTTGAAAATCTGGCCTTCTGCCTATTGAGTAGTCAGCTTTCACTTCAGAATAGGTATCATTAATTATTGCCAAGAACATGTTCTGGGGAGAAATAGTCAAATGAAGTATTTCAGTAAAAATTTAAAAGTTAATGGCTTTGACAAGTGCTGGGATTTGTAAAATTAGATTTAAATTTTAAAAGTAACTTATGTGCTCAGTAAGAGAGAAATGGCTATGCAGACTATATATAAAAAAATGTAGTGGAATGGGAAATATTTAGTGTGTGGATATGGGCAAGTATGTGTATGATAAATGGGAAAAGCAGAATGTAAAATAGTGCATATAAACTGGTTAATATATAGAAATTTATTAATGTTATATATCAGAAGAAAACTTACAATAATATGTGTTCACAGGGTTTTTTTTTTTTTTTTTAAAATTCTGTAGAGTTGTTTAAATGCACAATTTTACTAGGGCTCTTAAAACTACCAGTATCCAGATTAACACAAACAGAATTGTGGCGAGAGTATTCTTAATCTCAAGCCCCCCTCTCCACATTTTACCGTGGCCCAGATCTGTTGCTTTGAGGACTCCTGCCCACCATCAGAGTATAACTGCTGTGCATGACCAAAAAAAAAAAATGTTTTCATGGAGGACAGTAGCAGTGCTTTGAGTAGAAAAGCAAGTTTCTTGATTAGGAAGGCCAAATAGGTTTGTCCTGAGCACATGTGAGAGACTCATAAATTCTGGGGACTCATAAAAATGACAAAGGTGTGAGCTTTCAGCCATAAGGGCCAAAAGCTGTTGTGATGGGCAGAATATGAATGACCTGATTCATACTTACTGGTGTGAAATATCCCAGACTGGAGAGACCTGGGATATTCAAGTTATATGTGTAAAAGATTTAGCAACTCTTGGCACACAGTAAACACTCAGATGGTAACTATTATGGTCACATCCTCCATTGGACAACTTAAAATCACTTACACTTGCTGGATTACTAGAAATCTACACCATTCTTAATAAATGTTATGTGTTCTGACAACTAAGCAGTGATACTGTAATTTCTTCTAAATTAGTAATTATATTTTTTATTTTGAAAAATATAAGCAAAAAAAAGGGAGTATATTCGATCTTTCTTACCAGCAGGACAAAGAACACAAAAAAGATGAAAGTGATGAAGTAAATGGGTCCCAAGATACGATTGGCTTGCTGAATGCCAGCAAAATTAAAATCTCCAAGAACAATACGAAATTGCGTGAATCTTTTATGAGGATAAAGAAAAGCATTAGAAAATGTTACATCTCTTCATACATACATGACAACTAATGGTTACTAATGTGTCTAGGAAAAATACCTAACTGCATATGGTATGTGCTTTCTGGCTTTAGTTTTGTTAGCATAAAACCGGATGTAGATAATTCCCCTGAAGGCAAGACCTAATGGCTGAACAGATAGTTTAGGAAATGATGGGCTTCAATTTATTTAACCAATGTGAACCCAGTGTTCATCTCCAAGATTTTAACCTTGAGATTCCTGCTTACCAGCTTGTCTTGACAGTTATCTCCTTAGCCATTCCTGTGCCCTTATAAAACTTAGGATACTTAGACCTTTCCAAAAAGTGACTTTCAACTTGGACATAGACCCGAGAACCCTACAACTTCTTTTATCAATGATATGCTTAATTTCTGCTTCTCTACTGAAGTAATAAGGGTGCCAACAATTTATCACTTGTCAAGTCTCAAGCAAGTGCTGGTAATGATCCTCAAACATGAGCCTGAGTTTTGTTTTTATTTTCTCCAATAAATATAAAAACTTGGCTTTGATGTGAAATAGCATTGAAAATATAAAGCTTCATTTTATTAATTTTATAGATGGAAAAATTAAGAAATTAAGGCTTTGAATGAGCATAGTAGTAGGAGAGGTAGAATTAGGATTTCATAACCTGAAGTCTTATTTTCTCATCATTAGCTTGCAGTGGTATTGCCAGACATACCAGAGATACATTAAAAATTATAAAAGTGTAATATATATAAATACATATTTTATATATATTTATATATTTAAGGGGAAACCTGGAAAGGAGTTTTTACTACTATGTAGACACTTCACTATCATTTTTCCAGTAGTTATGTACAGATGTGAGAGTTGGACCATAAAGGCCAAAGGATTGATGCTTTCCAATTGTGGTAATGTAGAAGACTCTATACAGTCCTTTGGACTGCAAGGAGATCAAACCAGTCAATCCTAAAGGAAATCAACCCTGAATATTCATTGGAAGGACTGAAGCTCCAATACTTTGGCCACCTAATGCAAAGAGCCAACTCATTAGAAAAGACCCTGATGTTGGGAAAGATTGAAGGCAGGAGGAGAAGGGATGACAGGATGAGATATTTGGATGGCATCACTGACTCAATGGACATGAGTTTGAGTAAACTCCGGGAGTTGTTGATGGACAGGGAGACCTGGTGTGCTGCAGTCCATGGGGTCGCAAAGAGTTGGACACAACTTAATGACTAAACAACAGACACTTTGCATGATTAGTCAAAGGACTGAAAAAATAATGTTTCTTATTTTTAAGCCAAAACATGAAGGGAACCATAGGACCATGTATAATGAAGAAAATGTATTCAAAGAAATCAGCTATTTGGAGTCCTAGGACTCAAGAGTTTTCTGGAATTTCATGCTTGGTACCTGCTGGTGCTGCTGCTAAGTCACTTCAGTCGTGTCCGACTCTGTGTGAACCCATAGACAGCAGCCCACCAGGCTCCCCCGTCCCTGGGACCTGAGACCTGACTAAATCATATGTAAAATATTTATCTAGTTTCTAATACTGGATTCAAATGCTTTTTACGTAAGACAGAAATGCTGAATCTCAGCAAATCAAACTTTTTTCTCTCTGGCATAGGAGAATATGAGGTTCTGTTTAAGTGTTTCTAATATGATTTTTTTATGCTTAGGTTGTATTTAAGAAATGATAAGTATTTGATACTTTTTCAAATATGTCACTTTTTACACTATCCTGTTCTCTAAAGATATTTTCTGACTTGTGTTTTATTTCTCTAAATATATCATTATTATTTGAAGTCTTTGAGTCTGTTTCTGTTGTCTGTTGTATCTGTTAGTTCTTACTTAGGATTTTTTCCTCTTTTTATACGAGGTTATCTTTGACCATGAGCAGAAAATTATACTTGAAGGACTTGGGATGAAGATACCGTTCTCTAGAGAGATTTGTATATGTGTCTGCAGGTGTATATGGACATTCTAGCTTGGGGCTATCTTAAACCAAGTTCAAGATAATGAGGTTCCCTGGATACCTAGGTGATTAAACCCCTACTTCAAGTCACTGAGGGATTTATTTTTAACTTGAGGCTGTAGCACTTCAGATCCCTGCTTTATGTATGGTGAGGTTATCAGACACTGCTCTTCTCCCCCTACCCCGCTTTCCAACACAGACACAAAGGCTCTGGGTTTCTCTTCTGTCTCCTCCTTGAGAAGTAACTAGGAACACAATTTCTTAACTGTTTCCTCTGGATCAGCAAAAATGCCTCCACGATGGAGATTTTGGGGAAGATGGAGTAAGGAGCACTAGGAATCTGTCTTACCACCTTGACAACAGTCTCACTGGCACAATCTGATATAACATTTGAAATGAACTCTAGAGTCTGTTGAAGGCTTGCAACATTTAGGAAAGGACTGTACAATTTGGGTGAATTTAAACTTTTAGTTTGACAGCAGCTACCCACCTCCTGGGCTTCCCAGGTGACTCAGTGGTAGAGAATCCATCTCCCAATGCAGGAGACTCTGGTTTGATCCCTGAGTTGGGAAGACAACCCTGCAGGAGGAATTGGCAACCCACTCCAGCATTCTTGCCAGGAAAATTTCATGGACAGAGGAGTCTGGTGGACTATAGTCCATGGGGTCATAAAGAGTTGGACATGACTGAGTGAGTGAGTGAGCATGTGTGCATGTGCACACACACTTCCAATCCCTCAGCCCATGACAGGTGGCCCTGCGTGTATTCCTGGAGCAGCTTGTGCATGGCTTATGGGAGCCAGGGTGGGCAAGAAGGATTGGGTGGTCCAAACATTAGGGGTCTGTGTTCTGATTGCTGCTGCTGATGACAGAGGCAGGTATCTTACTACATTGGTTGCAAGTCCCTCCCTCTCTGGCCGAAGCAATGTCCTTGGGATTGAAAAGCCCAATGCCCTTTCCTCCTCCATTGTTTCTTTCTTCCCTTTGGGAACCAGACATTAAAGACTAGGACACTAAAAAAACAAAAAAACCCTGCATATGTGGAGGAAATTAGAAAATCACCATGCATACCCAAGGAATGGCACAGACTCAGAGCTGAGAAGATCTTTAAGTTTACACCTCAGGCTGATCCTCAGCATGGAAACAGTTAACAATGAAAAACAACAGAAAACAGCAGGCCATGGGGAAGGGAAATTAGCTGATTTCTAAAATTATCACATTGTTACACTTAAATGTCTAGTTTTTAACAAAAAATGACAAGGCATACAAAGAAACGGGAGTATGGCCTATTCAAAGAGAAAAAGTGAATCAACAGAAACTACCCCTGAGTAAGACCACATGGTAGATCTACTAGACCTAACCATTTTAAAGATGCTCAAAGAACTAAAAGAAGTTGGAGAAAGTCAAGAAAACTAAGTATGAACAAAATGGAAATATCAGGAAAAAGAAAACCTCAAACCAAAAAGCAATTCTAGAGCTGCAAAGTACAATAACTGAAATGAAAATTCATTAGGGGAATTCAAAGGTAGATTTGCAGGCAGAAAAAAAAAGTGAATTTGAAGATAGAGCCATTGAAATTACTGAGTCTGAGGAACAGAAAAGAGTTTACAGAAAAAGTGAACAGATTCTTAAGGGACTTATGAGACATCATCAAGTGGACCAAGATATGCATAAGCATATGAAAAGATGCTAAGTATTGCTAATCAGTAGAGAAATGCAAGTCCAAAATACAATGAGATACCATACCTCACACCCATTAGCATGGCTACTATCAAAATAATTTTTGATAAGGCTGTGGAAAAATTGAAACATCTATGCACTGTTAGAAGAAATGTAAAATGCAGTGTCCACTGTGGACAACAGTATAGCAGTTTCTCAGGAAATTCAAAATAGAATTACCATATGATCCAACAATTCTACTTCTGGGTATATACCCAAAAGAATTCAAAGTAGGATCTCAAAGCGATTTGTACACCGTGTTTTCACAGTAGCATTATTCAGGAGATTGAAAACATGGAAGCAGCTCAAGTGTCATTGACAGATTAATGGATAAGCAAAATGTGGTGTGTGTGTAACACACGCACAGTGGAGTATTATTCAGCCTCAAAAAGGAAGGAAATCCTGACATATTCTACAACATTGTTGACGATATGCTAAGTGGAATAAATTAATCAGAAATGGACACATACTGTATGATTCTATGAGAATTACCTAAAATAATCAAAATCAGAGACAAAAAGTACAATGATGGTTGCAGGGGCTGGAGTAGGGGGAGAAAGGGAGAATTCCTGTTTAATATAAGTTTCAGTTTTGCAAGAAAGAAAGATTTCTGGAGATGAATGATGGTGATGATTGAACAATACGAATGTACTTCACTCTTAGAAATGGTTTTAAAAGTGGTTAAGATGGTAAATTTTATAACAGCTTAAAATCTTTAAAAAAACCTTCAGGGACGAATAGCTTTGGATGCTGGAGCTACTTCTCTGGGTTCTTGCTTTCTGATTTTGGACACTCATAAATTGTGAAGAGATTGATTTGAATAGCCTTGCACATCATTACCAAAAGCAGAAGTTCCCTCATTAATCCATTCCTAACTTTTCTGTCTGCTTAATTTATGTCTTATACTTTCTTTCCTCCCATTATCCAAGGTGAGACACATTTCCAAGGTTCTGTAGATTATTACATTCATATTTAATGTCCAATATTAATTAGTTTTATTACTGCACTTAAGATCCTAGGAAGGGACCAAGAAGTTGAAACTGCAAACATTGACTCAGGGTAAACTAATTAGACTTCTCATTTGTAGTTGGAAGGGACCTCTGGAAGTTCTTTAGTTCAGCCCATTCATTTACAGATAAATTAAGATCTAGAAAAATTAAATAGCTAGTGGCAGAGGTAGAAAGTAGAATTCTATCCTCTTGTTTAGTAAAGGATTATTTCAGAAAAAATGTTATTTCAAACAGTGGTACTTCAATTATTTACATATGGATAATGAAATTTTTCCGACTAAGTCAGTTCAGTTGCTCAGTCATGTCTGAATCTTTGTGATCCCATGGACTGCACTAAAATTTACCCCCAATTGAGTAAAAGGACCATGGACATATTTGAGGAATTCTGAACTGAAGAAAGTAGTACAGTTTTTCTCAGAGCCATATGTTACCATGGACTACAAATTTCCAAGAGTGATGCAAAATTTCCTAAACTTTCTTAAATATGAAACTATTTCCCCCAGATAATCTTAGTCTAGATTGTACAGAACACATTTTTGAGACCTGATATTTTAGACCAGCAGACCCCAAAGTATTTGGCACCTGGGACCAGTTTCGTGGAAGACAATTCTTCCATGGACTGCAGAAGCAGGGATGGCTTCAAGATGATTTAAGCACATTACATTTATTGTGCACTTTGTTTCTATTATTAATTACATCAGCTCCACCTCAGATCATCAGGCTTTAGATCCAGGAGGTTGAGGACCCCTGTTTTAGACAAGCATATATATATATATATATATATATATTTTTTTTAATACAACTTGTTTTACCTACTCAAAAGTGGAAGTCTTATTTATTAAAATTACTCACTTTTAAAGAAGAGCCTGAATACTTTTCTAGGCACTCTGCCTAATCAGTTCTTTAGGTTAGTTATCTGCTAGTTGCTTTATGTGTATAAAGCTATTTTTAAAATTCAGCTTTGCCAGATGAGCAAAGGACAATCAAGTCAGTATCAATGAAAGGATTCTAAAGATACCCTCAAAAGAAAACACTTAGAATTTCTTTTGCCCAGAGAATAGATACTATGGAGACATGGAGCCAATATTTTTTAACTTAGATAAAATTTTCACTTCTAGAAAAGTAAAAAATTATTTTTCTAACTTGACCTAGTAACATGTGAAGACTGGATAACACTATCAATTTGGATCTTTCAATGCCTAACTACACTTTGAGTATAACAGATATTTAGCCATCAGTGAAAGTATCAAACCATTTTAAAATTTATTAAAGCTTATTACACTACTTACAGGCATTTTCATGATTTTTTGTTATAAACTGGAAAATATAATTACGTTTATACTAAGAGCTTACATGGCATTTTGAAAAGTGGAAAAGTCGTCAACCTGTGATCCAAAAACAAGAAATCCTAACTGAGCGTAAGCAAAGAATATTATAAAAAACATGATAGCAAATCCTATTATGTCTTTGATACATCGTGACAAGGTTGATGACAGCTGAGACATTGTCTTATTAAAGCTTATGAATTTGAATATCTGAAAAAGAACAAAATTAATTGGAATAGAATACTAAAGATTATACTTACTTAGAGTAAGTTAATTTCAGAAGAAATCTGCTTCAAATTAAAAGAGATGCTTAATGATAGTCAAGGATGTTTGAGGATTTGCCAGCAATCACCACAAAGCCAAACTACTTTAAAAATTACTGTATAGTTAAGAGTATCTTTTTTTTTTTTCATAAGTTTGTAGTTTGAGTTCTTATTATCTAGTGTAATAAAGTCGAAGTCGCTCAGTCATGTCCAACTCTTTGCAACCCCATGGACTGTAGCTGCCAGGCTCTGCCATCCATGGGATTTTCCAGGCAGGAATACTGGAGTGGGTCGCCATTTCCTTCTCCAGGGGATCTCCCCAACCTAGGGATTGAACCTGGGTCTCCCACCCTGCAGGCAGACTCTTTACCATCTGAGCCACCAGGGAAGGCCTTTATCTAATGTAATAAAACATATCTAATCTGTTATGGCTGATAAAATAGAAATACCTTTATCCATGCAAAGAAGATGGTTATGGCAATTATATTATTGTAATAAATGTGCCAGTATGCAAGAAAATAGAAGTCTGAATATTTTTCAGTATCTCTTAGCAGTTGTCCAAGCATGCGATAAATTTGCATATTAGAGTATGAGCTGAAGAAAACAGTCGAAAAACATAACTAAATGGAAAAATAAGAAGAGTTAGTTATCATTTCTACCTCTAAATCTGTAGCCTATATACAAATACATGAAAAACTTCATCAAAAGGTCAACCAAAAGGAAGGGATAAGACATAGGCTTTTATATAAATTAAAGTAAGCCTCAATTTATAGAAGTTTAAGGTAGCATAATTATAAAAGTAACAAAATATTGGCTATATGTATTGGCAAATCTATATGCCTTTTTGTTTCTTTGAGGCATAAAACACAAATATATAAAATGATTATATAATTCTGACTAGGTTATAAGAGTTTTTGCTCCATGTAACTACATGATACCTAAGAGTTTAATATTTTTCACTCTTAAGAAAAAATTTTTTTACAGTTCCAAAGAAATAACCCCCTTTAGGACTCTGTAACAACTCTTTTAAAAATTTTTCTTAATTTTTTATTGAAGGATAATTGCGTTACAGACTTCTGTTGTTTTCTGTCAAACCTCAAAAAGAATCAGCCACAGGTATACATATCAGTTCAGTTCAGTCCCTGTCATGTCTGACTCTTTGCGATCCCATGGACTACAGCATGCCAGGCCTCCCTGCCCATCACCAGCTCCAAGAGTTTACTCAAACTAATGTACATCGAGTCAGTGATGCCATCCAACCATCTCATCCTCTGTCGTCCCCTTCTCCTCCCGCCTTCAATCTTTTTTTTTTCCTTTCATTTATTTTTATTAGTTGGAGGCTAATTACTTTACAATATTGTAGTGGTTTTTGCCATACATTTACATGAATCAGCCATGGATTTACATGTGTTTCCCATCCCGATCCCCCTCCCACCTCTCTCTCCATCCCATCCCTCTGGGTCTTCCCCATGCACCAGTCCTGAGCACTTGTCTCATGTATCCAACCTGGGCTGGTGATCTGTTTCACACTTGATAGTATACTTGTTTCAATGCTGTTCTCTCTGAACATCCCACCCTCGCCATCTCCCACAGAGTCCAAAAGTCTGTTCTGTACATCTGTGTCTCTTTTTCTGTCTTGCATATAGGGTTATTATTACCATCTTTCTAAATTCCATATATATGCGTTGGTATACTGTATTGACTTTATCTTTCTGGCTTACTTCACTTTGTATAATGGGCTCCAGTTTCATCCATCTCATTAGAACTGAGTCAAATGAATTCTTTTTAATGGCTGAGTAATATTTCATGATGTATATGTACCACAGCTTCCTTATCCATTCGTCTGCTGATGGGCATCTAGGTTGCTTCCGCCTTCAGTCTTTCCCAGCATCAGGATCTTTTCCAGTGAGTCATTTCTTCGCTTCAGGTGGTCAAAGTATTGGAGCTTCAGCTTCAGCATCAGTCCTTCCAATGAATATTCAGGACTGATTTCCTTTAGAATGGACTGGTTGGATCTCTGCAGTCCAAGGGACTCTCAAGAGTCATCTCCAACACCACAGTTCAAAAGCATCAATTCTTCGGTGATCAGCTTTCTTTATAGTCCAACTCTCACATCCATACATGACTACTGGAAAAGCCATAGCCTTGACTAGATGGACCTTTTGTTGGCAAAGTAATGTCTGCTTTTTAATATGCTGTCTAGGTTGGTCATAACTTTTCTTCCAAGGAGGAAGCATCTTTTAATTTCATGGCTGCAGTCACCATCTGCAGTGATTTTGGATCCTCCCCCAAAATAAAGTCTCTCACTGTTTCCATTGCTTCCCCATTTATTTGCTATGAAGTGATGGGACCAGATGTCATGATCTTAGTTTTCTGAATGTTGAATTTTAAGCCAACTTTTTCACTCTCCTCTTTCATCAAGAGGCTCTTTAGTTCTTTGTTTTCTGCAATAAGTATGATGTCATCTGCATATCTGAGGTTATTGATATTTCTCCCGGCAATCTTGATTCCAGCTTGTGCTTCATCCAGCCCAGCATTTCTCATGATGTACTCTACATATAAGTTAAATAAACATGGTGACAATATGCAGCCTTGATGTACTCCGTTCCCGATTTGGAACTAGTCTTGTTCCATGTCCAGTTCTAACTGTTGCCACTTGACCTGAATACGGATTTCTCAGGAGGCAGGTCAGGTGGTCTGATATTCCCATCTCTTGAAGAATTTCCCACAGTTTGTTGTGATCCACACAGTAAAAGGCTTTGGCATAGTCAATAAAACAGAAGTAAATGTTTTTCTGGAACTCTTTTGCTTTTTCGATGATCCAACAGATGTTGGCAATTTGATCTCTGGTTCCTCTGCCTTTTTTAAATCCAGGTTGAACATCTGGAAGTTCACAGTTCATGTATTGCTGAAGCCCGGCTTGGAGAATTTTGAGCATTACTTTACTAGTGTGTGAGATGAGTGCAATTGTGTGGTAGTTTGAGCATTCTTTGGCATTGCCTTTCTTTGGGATTGGAATGAAAACTGACCTTTTCCAGTCCTGTGGGCACTGCTGAGTTTTCCAAATTTGCTGGCATATTGAGTGCAGCACTTTCACAGCATCATCTTTCAGGATTTGAAATAGCTCAACTGGAATTCCATCACCTCCACTAGCTTTGTTCATAGTGATGCTTCCTAAGGCTCACTTGACTTCACATTCCAGGATGTCTGGCTCTAGGTGAGTGACCACACCATCGTGATTATCTGGGTCATGAAAATCTTTTTTGTATAGTTCTTCTGTGTATTCTTGCTACCTCTTCTTAATATCTAATGCTTCTGTTAGGTCCATACCATTTCTGTCCTTTATTGTGCCCATCTTTGCATGAAGTGTTCCCTTCAAAGCTCTAATTTTCTTGAAGAGATCTCTAGTCTTTCCCATTCTATTGTTTTCCTCTATTTCTTTGCAATGATCACTGAGGAAGGCTTTTTTTTTTTTTTTTTTTTTTTATCTCTCCTTGCTATTCTTTGGAACTTTGCATTCAAACGGGTATAGATTTCCTTTTCTCTTTTGCCTTTCGCTTCTCTTCTTTTCACAGCTATATGCAAGACCTCCTTAGACAACCATTCTGCTTTTTGCATTTCTTTTTCTTGGGGATGGTCTTGATCCCTGTCTCCTGTATAATGTCACGAACCTCCATCCATAGTTCTTCAGGCACTCTGTCAGATCTAATCCCTTGAATCTATTTCTCAGTTCTGCTGTAAATTCATAAGGGATTTGATTTAGGTCATATGTGAATGGTCTAGTGGTTTTCCTTACTTTCTTGAATTGAAGTCTGAATTTGGCAATAAGGAGTTCATGATCTGAGCCACAGTCAGCTCCCAGTCTTGTTTTTGCTGACTGTATTGAGCTTCTCCATCTTTGGCTGCAAAGAATATAATCAGTCTGATTTTGATATTGACCATCTTGTGATATCCATGTGCAGAGTCTTCCCTTGTTTTGTTGGAAGCGGGTGTTTGCTATGACCAGTGCTTTCTCTTGGCAAAGCTCTATTTGCCTTTCCCTTGCTTCATTCTGTACTCCAAGGCCAAATTTGCCTTTTTCTCCAGGTATCTCTTGACCTCCTACTTTTGCATTCCAGTTCCCTATAAGGAAAAGGACATCTTTTTTGGGTGTTAATTCTAGAAGGTCTTGTAGGTTTTCATAGAACCGTTCAGCTTCAGCTTCTTCAGCACTACTGGTCCGGGCATAGACTTGGATTACTGTGATATTGAATGGTTTGCCTTGGAAACGAACAGAGATCATGCTGTCGTTTTTGAGATTGCATCCAAGTACTGCATTTCAGACTCTTTTGTTAACTATGATGGCTACTCCATTTCTTCTAAGGGATTCTTGTCCACAATAGCAGATATAATGGTCATCTGAGCTAAGTTCACCCATTTCAGTCCATTTTAGTTAGCTGATTCCTGCAATGTCTATGTTCACTCTTACCATCTCCTGTTTGACCACTTCCAATTTGCCTTGATTCATGGACCTAACATTCCAGGTTCCTATGCAATATTGCTCTTTACAGCATGGGACTTTACTTCCATCACCAGTTACATCCACAACTGTGTGTTGTTTCTGCTTTGGCTCCATCTTATTCTTTCTGGAGTTAATTCTCCACTGATCTCCAGTAGCATATTGGGCACCTACCGACCTGGGGATTTCATCTTTCAGTGTCCTATCTTTTTGCCTTTTCATACTGTTCATGGGGTTCTCATGGCAAGAATACTGAAGTGGTTTGCCATTCCCTTCTCCAGTGGTGTACATATATCCCCACCCTTTTGAAACTCCATCCTATGTCCCTCCCCATCTCACCCCTCTAGGGTAATACAGAGCCCCTGTTTGAGTTTCCTTAGCTATACAGCAAATTCTCGTTGGTTATCTAATTTACATATGGTAATATAAGTTTCCATATTACTCTTTCCATATATCTCACCCTCTCCTCCCCTCTCCCTATTTCTGTAAGTCTATTCTCTATGTCTGTTTCTCCATTGCTGCAGTGTAAATAAATCCTTCAGTACCATTTTCTAGATTCTGTATGTATGTGTTAGACTATGATACTTATCTTTCCCTTTCTGACTTACTTCACTCTATATTAATAGGTTCTCAGTTCATTCACCTCATTAAAACTGACTCAAATACATTCCTTTTTATGGCTAAGTAAGAGTCCATTGTGTATATGTACCACAACGTCTCCATCCATTCATCTGTCGATGGACATCTAGGTTGCTTCCATGTTCTAGCTATTGTAAACAGTGCTGCAATGAACAATGGGACACAATTCTTTTTCAGTTTTGGCTTCCTCAGGGTATATGCCTAGGAGTGGGGTTGCTGGGTCATATAGTGGTTTTATTCCTAGCTTTTTAAGGAATCTCCAAACCATCTTCCATAGTGGCTGTATCAGTTTACATTCCCACCAACAGTGCAAGAGCATTCCCTTTTCTCCATACCCTCTCCAGCATTTATTGTTTGTAGACTTTTTGATGATGGCCATTCTGACCGGTGTGAGGTGATATCTCATTGTAGTTTTGATTTGCATTTCTCCAATAATGAGCAATACTGAGCCTCTTTTCATGTGTTTGTTAGCCATCTGTATGTCTTCTTTGGAGAAATGTCTATTTACGTCTTTCTCCCACTTTTTTGAGTGGGTTGGTTGTTCTTCTGGCATTGAGTTGTATGAGCTGCTTGTATATTTTGGAAATTAACCCTTTGTCAGTTGTTTCATTTGCTATTATTTTCTCCCATTCTGAGGGTTGTCTTTTCACCTTGCTTATAATTTCCTTTGCTGTGCAAAAGGTTTTAAGTTTAATCAGGTCCCACTTGTTTACTTTTTATTTCCATTACTATAGGAGGTGGGTCATAGAGGATCCTGCTTTGATTTATGTCATTGACTGTTCTGCCTATGTTTTCCTCTAAGAGTTTTATAGTTTCTGGTCTTACATTTAGGTCTTTATTTATTTATTTATTTTTATTTTTTTCCATTTATTTTTATTAGTTGGAGGCTAATTCTTTACAGTATTGTAGTGGTTTTTGCCATACATTGACATGAATCAGCCATGGATTTTCATGTGTTCCCCATCCCGACCCCCCCTCTGCCTCCCTCTCCATCCCATCCCTCTGGGTCTTCCCCATGCACCAGCCCTGAGCACTTGTCTCATGCATCCAACCTGGGCTGGTGATCTGTTTCACACTTGATAGTATACTTGTTTCAATGCTGTTCTCTCTGAACATTCCACCCTTGCCTTCTCCCACAGAGTCTAAAAGTCTGTTCTGTACATCTTTGTCTCTTTTTCTGTCTTGCATATAGGGTTATTATTACCATCTTTCTAAATTCCATATATATGCATTAGTATACTGTATTGGTCTTTATCTTTCTGGCTTACTTCACTTTGTATAATGGGCTCCAGTTTCATCCATCTCATTAGAATTGATTCAAATAAATTCTTTTTAATGGCTGAGTAATATTCCATTGTGTATATGTACCACAGCTTCCTTATTCATTCGTCTGTTGATGGGCATCTAGGTTGCTTCCATGTCCTGGCTATTATAAACAGTGCTGCGATGAACATTGGGGTACACGTGTCTCTTTCAGATCTGGTTTCCTCGGTGTGTATGCCCAGGAGTGGGATTGCTGGGTCATATGGCAGTTCTATTTCCAGTTTTTTAAGGAATCTCCACACTGTTCTCCATAGTGGCTGTACTAGTTTGCATTCCCACTAACAGTGTAAGAGGGTTCCCTTTTCTCCACACCCTCTCCAGCATTTATTGCTTGTAGACTTTTGGATAGCAGCCATTCTGACTGGTGTGTAATTGTAGTTTTTCTTTTTTTGTGTTGTCTTTGTCTGGTTTTGGTATCAGGGTGATGGTGCCTCGTAGAATGAGTTTGGAAGTGTTCCTTCCCCTGCAATTTTTTGAAGGAGTTTTAGAAGGATAGGCATTAGCTCTTTTCTAAATATTTGATAGAATTCTCCTGTGAAGCCCTCTGGTCCTAGGCTTTTGTTTTCTGGGAAATTTTTGATCACAGCTTCAATTTCAGTGCTTGTAATTGGGTTGTTCATAACTTCTATTTCTTCCTGGTCCACTCTTCGAAGATTGAACTTTTCTAAGAATCTGCTCATTTCTTCTAGATTATCCATTTTATTGCCATATAGTTGTTCATAATAGTCTCTTATAATCTTTTGTATTTCTTCATTGCTTGTTGTAATTTCTCCTTTTTCATTTCTAAGTTTGTTGATTTGATTCTCTTTTGTTCTTGATGAGTCTGGCTAAAGGTTTCTGAATTTTGTTTATCTTCTCAAAGAACCAGCTTTTAGTTTTATTAATCTTTACCATTGTTTCTTTTGCTTCTTTTTCATTTACTTCTGCTCAGATCTTTATGATTTATTTCCTTTTACTGATTTTTTTTTGGTTCTTGTTTTTCCAGTTGTTTTAAGTGTAGAGTTAGGTTGTCTTTTCAATGTTTTTCTTGTTTTTTTGAGGTAGGATTGAATTGCTATAAACTTCCCTCTTAGAACTGCTTTTGCTACGTCCAAGGAAAGTTATGACCAACCTAGATGGCATATTAAAAAGCAGAGACATTACTTTGCCAACAAAGGTCCGTCTAGTCAAGGCTATGGTTTTTCCAGTGGTCATGTATGGATGTGAGAGTTGGACTGCGAAGAAAGCTGAGTGCCGAAAAATTGATGCTTTTGAACTGTGGTGTTCAAGAAGACTCTTGAGAGTCCCTTGGACTGCAAGGAGATCCAACCAGTCCATCCTAAAGGAGATCAGTCCTGGGTGTTCATTGGAAGGACTGATGCTGAAGCTGGAACTCCAACTTTGGCCACCTCATGTGAAGAGTTGACTCACTGGAAAAGACCCTGATGCTGAGAGGGATTGGGGGCAGGAGGAGAAGGGGACGACAGAGGATGAGATGGCTGGATGGCATCACCGACTCGATGGACATGAATTTGAGTAAACTCCGGGAGTTTGTGATCGATTGTGATGGACAGGGAGGCCTGGCGTGCTGTGATTCATGGGGTCGCAGAGTTGGACACGACTGAGCGACTGAACTGAACTGAACTGAATAGGTTTTGAGTTGTCATGTTTTCATTGTCATTTGTTTCTAGAATTTTTTTTAATTTCCCTTTTGATTTCTTCAGTAACCTGTTGGTTATTTAGAAACATGTTTTAATCTCCATGGGTTTGTGTTTCTTACACTTTTTTTCTTGTAATTGATATCTCATAGCATTGTGGTCAGAGAAGATGCTTGATATGATTTTGATTTTCATAAATTTACTGAGGTTTGATTTGTGACCCAAGATGTGGTCTATCCTGAGAGTGTTCCATGTGCACTTGAGAAGAAGGTGTATTCTTCTGCATTTCGATGGAATATCCTGAAGATATCAATAAGATCCATCTCCTCTGATGTATCATTTAAGACTTGTGTTTCCTTATTAATTTTCTCTTTTGATCATCTGTCCATTGGTGTGAGTGGGGTGTTCACAGTCTCCTACTATTATTGTGTTACTGTCAGTTTCTCCTTTTATGTCTGTTAGTGATTGCCTTATGTATTGAGGTGCTCCTATGTTGGGTGCATAGATATTTACAGTTGTTATGTCTTCCTCTTGGATTGATCCCTTGATCATTATGTAGTGTCCTTCCTTATCTCTTGTAATCTTCTTTAAGGTCTGTTTTGTCTGATATGAGGATTGCTACTCCAGCTTTCTTTGCTTCCCATTTGCATGGAATATATTTTTCCATCCTCTCACTTTCAGTCTATATGTGTCTTTAGATCTGAAGTGGGTTTCTTGTAGACAGCATATATATGGATATTGTTTTTGTATCCATTCAGCCAGTCTCTGTCTTTTGGTTAGAGCATTTAATCCATTTACATTTAAAGCAATTATTGATATATACGTTCCTACTGCCATTTTCTTAATTGTTTGGGGTTGATTTTGTAGATCTTTTTTCTTCTCTTGTCTTTCTTGACTATGTAAGTCCCTTTAATATTTGTTGTAAAGCGGGTTTGGTGGTACTGAATTCTCTTAACTTTTGCTTGTCTGAAAAGCTTTTTATTTCTCCATCAATTTTGAATGAGATCCTTGCCAGGTATAGTAATCTTGGTTGTAGATTTTTCCCTTTCAGTACTCTAAATATATCCTGCCATTCCCTTCAGGCCTGCAGAGTTTCTGCTGGAAGCATATGGGGTTTCTGTTAAGCGTATGGGGTTTCCCTTGTATGTTACTTGTTGCTTTTCCCTTGCTGCTTTTAATAGTCTTTGTGTGTTTAGTCTTTGTTAGTTTGATTGGTGTGTGTCTTGGCCTGTTTCTCCTTGGGTTTATCCTGTATGGGACTCTTTGTGCCTCTTGGACTTGCTTATTTCCTTTTCCATGTTGGGGAAATTTTCAACTATAATCTCTTCAGAAATTTTCTCATACCCTTTCTTTTTCTCTTCTTCTTCTGGGACCCCTATAATTTGAATGTTGGTGCGTTTGGTATTGTCCCAGAGGTCTCTGAGACTATCCTCAGTTCTATTCATTCTTTAAACTTTATTTTGTTCTTCAGAAGTTATTTCCACCATTTTATCTTCAGCTCACTGATTCATTATTCTGCTTCAGATACTCTGCTATTGATTCCTTCTAGAGTATTTTTAATTTCAGTAATTGTGTTGTCTCTGTATGTTTATTCTTTAATTCTCCTAGGTCTTTATTGATTCTTGCATTTTCTTCATTTTGTTTTCAAGGTTTTTGATCATCTTTACTAGCATTATTATTCTGAATTCTTTTTCAGGTAGTTTGCCTATTTCCCCTTCATTTATTTGTACTTCTGTGTTTCTAGTTTGTTCCTTCTTTTGTGTAGTATTTCTCTGCCTTTTCATCATCATTATTATTATTTTTAACTTACTGTGTTTGAGGGCTCCTTTTCCCAGGCTTCCAGGTTGAATTCTTTCTTCCTTTTGGTTTCTGCCCTCCCAAGTTTGGTCCAGTGGTTTATGTAACTTCATATAGAGTGAGATTTGTGCTGACTTTTGTTTTTCCTCTGATGGGCAAGGCTGAGTGAGGTGGTAATCTTGTCTGCTGCTGATTAGGTTTGTATTTTTGTCTGTTGTTTTGATGAGGTGTCCTGCGCTGGTTGCTACTGGTGGTTGGATGATGCCGGGTCTTGTATTCAAGTGATTTCCATTGTGTGAGTTCTCACTATTTGATACTCCTTAGGGTTAGTTCTCTGGTAGTCTATGATCTTGGATTCAGTGCTCCCACTCCAAAGGCTCAGGGCTTGATTTCTCCAAACTAGTTCTGAAATAATGGAACATGGAAGAATGCTGTCATCATTTCGGATTCAGTGGTTTATGGCAGGTCTGGGCAGGTTGGAAACCACCAGGTGGGACTGGAGGAAGGCGGATTTGGTTGCAGCTCTTTCCAGGTGCAGTCCAGGTAAACAGGTGTGTGTGTTGGGGCTGAATAGTGAAGGGCCATGCTGGGACATCGCGATCTAATTCTTTCTGCCTGGCTTTATCCCAGAGTTTACAAATACCCCATGCAGCACACTCCACCTGACTCTGGAGGATTCTGGAGCAGGGGGTGTGCAATTGCACTCATGTGGTCCAGCTCTGGGCTGGTGGCTGTGTCTAACAATTCTTTTAGGAGAGGATTTTTGATCCAGATTATCTTTTATCTATTATTATTATAAAGCTATATGACTATTAAAACTATTATGAAAAATTTCCTTTGACTTCTCTTCCCTAAAATACTCAGTTAAACATTTAATGCTTATGCCCTATGTTAAGCGTTATTGGGGATATCAGAAAAACTTTCAATTTGGTTTTGGGAAACAAATTTTATACACACACACCAGGTAGAAGGCCTGGCAAGTCTGTGAAGTTCTGCCATTGGGAACAGGTGACCTGGACCTGTCTTGTCACTGTCAGGCTAAAATATGTAATTATATATAATATAAATATATATACACACAAATATACAGACAAACACACTCAATTGGCTATAACGAAGGACAAATAAGAGTGAAAGATCAGATTGTATAAGCCTGAATATTTGCTCATTGTTTCTAAGACCAAAATCTTACAGTTTGTCTTGCTCTGCCCTCTATGTTTATTTTAGTATTTTCTAGTTTTAAGAACTGGCAGCTTCTTTCAAGGACTATTCCCCCAATCCTGGTGGCACCTCTGTGCCTACAAGCTACCCGCTCTGGCTTCTCAAACCTTATCCCCACCTTCAGTATTCTGCCTAGGCTTGTCTTTTACCTATTTAAAAATTCAGGATAGCAGATTTAGGCAATGTAGAATACATTTTAAAGGACCTCCAACTAATAAAAAAAAAATAAAGGACCTTGCCCCCAAATAATCTTTATTTTCAACACATTCCTGTAAGAAATACATATTTTTGGGTGGGAATAGGGAGACTTAACTGTGCCAATTAAATCATAATACCTATGGAATCACCTGTTCCTCTAGGTTTATGCTAGTCCTCACAAGGACCAAATCAGAGAAAAAAAGACTTCTTCCTTTTGGAGGCATACCATTAATACCTACTTTGACAGTTCATCTTATGGCTGATACTTATGGCTTTTAGAATAAATCACAGATGAATAGAAAATTCTACTTTTTTTTTTACAGCTCCCTCATTTGTGGGTTCAGATGTGATTTCTATCAGCCATATCTGTGAAAATATACTTACCACCAAAAGTAATAATTCTAGCCAGTTCCAAATACTTTTGAAATAGGCAAATTTAAATTCTTTCAGTTTTTTGATTTCTTGTATTGTGAAGACAATAATAAAAATACAAAATATGATTTCACAGGAAGCAATAAAATAATCATAGAAGCTAACGTATCTGAGGAGCTTCACAGAGTAAAACTGCCATGAAGTAAGTATTCCTCCAGTTGCAGGGAATTCTGCCACCAATCTGTAAAATGAGGTTTGTGAAAGTAACTGCATTTCAAGAATTTATATTTCAGTACCTAACTCAATTGAAATTTCCAGTCAGTGATGTTGTATACTTTAATAGTTATTTTGTACAAAATATGTTTTCTCAGGGTAACAGGCTCAAAAAATTCTTTTTAATCCTCCACTTTTTTTGGTGCTCTGAAAATTCACAGTGGTCAAAGACCAGTGTAAATGAGAAAGAAGGAAAGATGTGACTTTACATTCATTTTACTCTGTTTTGATTGCTCATTCGTAACTGGACTGCTAATTTATCCCCAGAGAATAAGGGGTGATGTTCAAGAACATGCTGTACTGTTAGTTACTGTTATTATTCAGGACTCCCCAAATATTTCAGAGGAGGGAAATACACTCTCCCCCTTTAGCTTATCAGAGATACTTCTTGCTTCTAAATCTCAAGATAACATACTATACTAAAGCCAATGTTTTCTGTTTAACTTTAGGCACTAGATTTTGGATACAAAGATCTATATGCAAGTAGAAGTATAAAAATTACTGCAGTACCAAATATAAAAAGATTTTTAGGTAATTCCCTGTATTCCTAGTTTTTTCCATAACTGCAGGTAATTAAGAATTGGCAGTAATTTAAGGAACCAGGATCTCTATCACAAATTCATAATGTAATTATTCCTATCTGAAGGTGTTAGCAAATCTTATTGGTACTGGAAAAAGGTGCTGCCCGCCTCAACCCCAAAAATACCTTACCAAAATCCAGAACAAAACCACCAGTTAACAAATAGAAAACAGTATTTTTTTTCACCTTGCATATAGTTGGTGCACAAATTTGAGCAAGTGAGTGAAATGAATGAAACTCAGTATTTTGACCTGAAGTGTAGACTAGTAAACAAAAAGCAAAAAATGATGAGCATTTAGTTTGCCAGATATGTGTACAAAAGGAAAATAAGTGGATAAGGTCATAGCGTAAGCAATATGCTCCCATACAACTATTGATTATACCACCAGGTAAAAGTTTCAAAATCTGCTGAAATTTCTAAAAAACATTTTAAAAGATAAATAAAATAAGCATGAAACCTAGAGACAGAAAATATGGACTTAATGTAGTATTGCAAGGAGTTCTTCGTATGACTGTAAGCCAATTACCCCATTGTTTCTATTCTTATTTAGGACATTGGAGTGATTTGTATTCTTTACTTTATCCCTACCAGGACTATCGGGAAAGGTGAATACTGTTGGTAAGAAGCTGATTCCCTGAAAGAAACTACTATAACATGCTGCTGACAGTAATTCATTTGCTTTCATTTCTTTTTTTCTTTTTTGCTTTCATTTCTATGCATTTTAAAGGCTGTGACTATCTTTCACCATCACTGTTGCACAAGGGCCAAGTTCCCCATTCAGAGTAAAGGCTGATTCCATATTCCATTCGGAAGAAAAATATAAAACTCAAGAGAAAAAAGTGGCTTACTAAGACTCAGTGGACACTAGTGTTTACCTGTCCAGTATTCACTATCCTATTCCTCCTTCCCAATAGAACCTTAATTGTATCAGGCATTCACCCATTCCCAGATGGCTTAGAAGCCAATTCAATCTCCAAGCAGATTCAATCACAGTAATGCTATTTGCTTTGCCAGTCCTCAGGCCTAAGTCAAATAGTATGGTCCAGGTCAGGCAGATTATCTAAGATAATCAGACCTACAGAAATAATTTTTTTCTCTTCGGCTGTTTCCTCCTCCTCCTCATGAGAGGGGATGTCTCTCATCCTTTTCTTGGGTCCAATGGGTTAGCCCTGGCATGTTATCCTCATGTAATAGTAGAAGTACAAGACAGCAAGTTTTAATGTACAAACCGCTTTCAAATTTCTGCATGTATCATGCATGTGTGCATGCTAAATCGCTTCAGTTTTGTCAAACTGTTTGTGACCGTATGGACTGTAGCCTGCCAGGTTCCTCTGTCCATGGGATTCTCCAGGCAAGGATACTGGAGTGGGTTGCTATGCCTTCCTCTAGCAGATTTTCCCGACCCAGGGATCAAACCCATGTCTCTTATGTCTCCTGCATTGGCAGGCGGGTTCTTTACCACTTGTGCCTACTGGGAAGCTCTTGCTTTTATCATATATACTGACATTCCATTGACCAAAGAAAGTCAAATGGTTGAGCCTAGTATCTAGTTCTGGGGTATTGCACCCTGCCCTGGGTGACAGGGTACTACAAGTTTACATGGCAAAGATGTGAAGAATTGGGGCCATTTGCAAATCATCATCCGCTATAATCATGTCTAGGATGTTGGCTATTGTTATATATTGTTTGAATCTTAAATTGTTCATTCTTGAGCAAAAATTAATAACTTAATAAAGAAGCTCATTGTGAAAGGAAATCAACAGATTTGAACGATCTGATTTAAAGGAAGAAATCGTTAGGGCTAAATGTTATATTTGTCCAGCTGCAAAATGACAAGAAATAAGGCTATATATTTTTAAGTAATATAAAACTAACCTACTGTATGTAATTCTTCATGTTCTGCAATATGTCCTGAAACAGTGAAACAATGAATATGATGTTGCTTTTTCTTCATCATTATTGGAGAAACTACATTATATTTATATTGGAGCTTATGATTTTAATCTCAGTACAAACATGCACAAACTGGAAACTCTAAAGAGGGCTCTGGATGCCTTTTAAATTCAATATACTAATAAGAGGTCTTGAGTCACTCACCTGATAATGCAAAATAGATTTACATTAGCATTGTATACTGAAAAATCAATAAAAATAACTCTAGTGCCTCTTGTGATCCAGCTGTTCATTCGGAGGTTAATGAACTTGTTTAGGGTTTCAGATTTTGATTTTGATAAAGTGAAAATATACCCCCCATTTTGGTAAACACCAACAAATCCCCAGTGCCAAGGGGAGTTCATACCAGGAGAAGAGTACTTCCATCTGTTAGACAAAAAAAGAATAATGGAGAGATGAGAAAGCTTGACCGAGAATAAGAGTTAACTTTTGGTTCAAAGTAGTTAAAAAAAAGTAGTACTAAGTTCATAAGCATTACAGTAATTTTGAAGTAAGGTGGTTAAGGATTAAGCTAAAAGGATTAAGGTTGCATATGTTTTCATTTTTTAATGCTTATTGTGGACAAGTGCTATGAGAAAAAAAAATTTAATCCGTTGCCTCAGGGAACTTGAAATCTAGAAAACAATGATGAATTTTTTTCATTAACATGTTCCTGTTGTCTTATCTTCAGTCTTTGAGGAGGACAAGAACATCCAGGGTTTTAATTCAGAAATATCTGTCTCAGTGTGGGGAAAAAGATGCTTTATAGTGTGGCTTCTAACAATCACATGCCATTTATAAATGTCCAATAAATAAAAACTTTGTTACAATGTCTATGTTGTTATATAGGTATCTTATTTTAATGAAAGTACACAAAGTAAAATCTATATAAGTAAATTTTGTTTCCATTCTTTCTACTTTTAGCTTAGTTGTGTGTGTGTGCCTGTGTGTGTTCAGTTGTGTCCGACTCTGTGACCCTTTGGACTATAGCTGTCAGGCTCCTCTGTCCATGGAATTCTCTGGGCAGGAATACTGGACTGGGTTTGCCATTTCCTCCTCCAGGGCATTTTCCTGTCTCAGGGATTGAACCCGTGTCTCCTGAGTCTCCTGCATTGCAGGCAGATGCTTTACCCGCTGAGTAGTTCAGGAAGCCCAGCGAACTTAGTTATGGATATCAAAAAATTAAGCTTTGATTCTTCATTTCAGTTCCTATTTAGTCTCCCCAAACAGATCTGAACAATATCCAAAGATGCTCTGCTTAAACTTGTTTTCCTATCACTAATACCATGTTTGCTTTCACCAGAGAAGATAAAAATGATAACACTAAGAAAAAATACTCATTTAATGAAAATTCCATAGTTGTATCTTTGCACGTTTTCCACATGATTGTTAAAATGAAACAAAAACGTTTGTTATGCTAACCCTCTCCTACTTCCAATTTTTAATACTGGTTTTAATTAATGAATGTTACATTTTAGAAAGACAAACACAACTTGATTCGTATTTTGGTTGTTAGGAAATGACACATATTGAAAGTCTAAATCCATGTTAATTTTGGAATGTAAATTATTTGTAGTTGTTATCATTTGGAATGTTAGAATACCTAACAGATTAGTCTTGAGATCAAATTAAAATGTGTAATTAAATAATTGACTTATCTCATAATTTTTTATTGAAAAGGAAATAGTGTGTGGTACTATTATACTATTATAGCAGTATAATATTTAAGAGAATGTGTCACTATACTTAAGAACTTACATACAAAACAAGAGAACTATACAAGTACGTTGTGGCCCTCAAGAACGCCCAAAACTCATACAAAGAGAAAATAAGTTAACAAACCCACGAAGCAATGATCAGTCCTAGGGATACTGTGGAAACTGCTCAAGAAGGGAAATGTAGTTACTGTACTTATATTTATATAAATATAAAATAAACATTGACTAATGATTAACAAAATTACAGTATAACCACAGGCTAAGATGAATAGGAAGTTTGTTGGAGGAGGGAGTGGTATAAGAAGGATATATGACACACACTTTCTGTGACAGAGATAATAGATATACAAAACTATAAAACCAAGTAATAGCAGTATATGCATACTATTTAGAAATGTGAAGTATATACAAGAAACAACTGAAAGTGGTTGCTTGTGGAATGGAAATTATGAGCAGGAAAGTGGGGACCTTTGTAAATGGTTGCATCACTTTGATAAATATCAAATTCTAAAAAAGATACTTTGCCTCTATGATTTCATATGACCTTATATGCAATGATACCAGTACCTTCCATGTTAAGGGTAGGTAGTGTTAGTGGCACTGGGCTTTTACATTTTCAATGTAAAGTGTAGACGTGAGTCTATACTAGTATTAACCACAGCCACTTTGGAGAACAATGGCCAAAATATCTTTGGCAGGCATCATCTGATGCAGTGTCTGTAAACCTAACTGCCCCTTTTCAAGATGTTGTGCTGTGCTGAGTTGCTCAGTTCTGTCCGATTCTTTGCGATGTCATGGACTGTAGCCTGTCGGGCTCCTCTATCCAGGGGAAAAGTACTGGAGTGGGTTGCCATGCCCCCCTCCAGGGGATCTGCCCAACCCAGGGATCAAACCAGGTCTCCTGCATTGCAGGTGGATTCTTTACCAGCTGAGCCACTAGGGAAGCCCAAGAAAACTGGAGTGGGTAGCCTATCCCTTCTCCAATAGATCTGCCCAACCCAGGAATTGAACCAGGGTCTGCTGCATTGCAGGTGGATTCTTTACCAGCTGAGCCCTACTGGCAACAATACAGTAGGGAAGCCCTACTGGCAACAATACAAGATATCACTGAAGTAAGCCAGAGTGAGAAAGCAGCAGAGTACTTCAGAGACATTCCCTAGGGATCCCAAAAAGCATTTGGGATGTGTCTAAGAGCATCTTGCCAGAGCCAGAGAAATTGATTGAGTATTATAAAAGCAAAAATGGGCACTTTGCCTTGTGTTCAATATGACTTAACACTTCATCTACTACAGCTGGGGGGGGGGGGGAACACTCTGTGTCCTATGGTAAACAAAAAATTAACTGGTTTACTCTTCCTTTTCTCAGCACTGCATCTCTGAGTCTTCCTTTGATACTATTATTGAAAGAGTCTCCTTACCTGCCAGCTCCCTGTTGGTATCATTTGGAAAATAAATATATTTTCACAGTTGTTTGAAGATACAATGCTAAGTGCTACAAAAGTTATGTGTAATTTTACACTACTTACTCAGTATCCTGTTTAAGGCCAAAATCAGCCATATCTTCATTTTTAGAAGTGTATTTGTCATAACATTCATCCATCAAAGACCGAAAGAATGAATAGACCTTGCATGTGCCATTGCGGACTTTTAGTTGACGGACTCTGGGGAGTCCTAGAAGTATGTTCTCATAGTAGATGCGACTGCTGTTCTTTAAATCATATAGCTTCTCATTATTGTACCATGAGTCCCAGTACAGACCATCCAAAAAGGGTCCTTCCATAAACTTCATATAGAAAAATACATATTATGGGAAAAATATTTTCATGTCAACTGTGAACAGAATCTACATTCATAATGTTATCCATAAGAATATAAAAATCAGTGATTTTGAGGACAAGTATGAAAATTATTAGCCAAGCCACCATTAATAATGGTAATGGTAGGTGATGTTGATTATAATGAAGATGGTTAACATTTACTGAGTACTTTATATGTACTGTTCTAAGCACTTAACAAGTATTAACTCATTTCTATAACCTTTCTTCTCTAAGGGGTATACTGAAAACCCTTCACCACAACATGGGCAAAGAATTTATTGGCAATTCAAGGCATTTTTAACAGTAATTTTCACCATATACGATTTTAAAGTTATAAGAACTATATCACACTGAGAACACGGGTTCTCAATAAACATTGGTTGATTATAATAGTTTGAAGAAATGACATTTATTTTTATTCATTCCTTCAATAAATAAGTATCAAAGTCCCTATGATGTGTGCCAAAGGCTTTTTTATGCAATACCTAAAACTATTTCATCCAATCACACCTTACCTTCCAAAAGTCAGTTATGCTGCGAATAGACTTAAAGTTGGTTCTTTCTTCACCAGCCACAGATGTGTCCAAAAATAGAGATGACATAACTTTGTTTAAGTAATACATATGTGGGTTTACCATCCCAAAAGTCACTAAGGAAAAGAATTTTTTATTTTAAAACTTACGTTAAAAAAAACTCAAGTTTTTATCAGGATTAAAAATGTAATTTGTTCCTAATTTTGTTTTGAAAATTCAGTTTTATTTTGCTAACTATAAAAGCAATAATAAAAAAACCAAAATATAAAAATACAAAACAGGAAGAACTTTTCTTTAACCCACTATGTAAGAGTTAGGTTTGGCATATATTCTTCAGATTTTTCTAAATGCAAACACAATATAGAGAAGACAACTTTATTTTTACAAAACTGAGACTACATTTTACATACTATCATGCAAATTGGCTTTTTTCCAACACTGGGAGTATGCAGCACAATTTAGTTAAGTAGTTAAGGATATGAACTTTAAAATCAAACAGATTTTTTTTTATCCCACCATAGGGATATCTTCTAATGTTTTGAGAAGTGAGATAGTTCACGTGGAACACTTAAAACTATGTTTTGGCATATGATAAGATTGAAAAAAATATTACCTAGTATTCTTTCTCATTCTTTCTAGGGGTAGGTGTGTAGGTTTTAGATCAGTGAAAGTGTTAGTTGCTCAGTTGTGTCTGACTCTTTGCCATCCCATGGACTATTAGTTCAGGGTATAGACTAAATATGTCTTTTTTGCTAGAAGATATTTATTTTTAGTAATAATCCATCTTCAACATTATTCCATGGCAAACATGAACCTGTGCCATTTTTTAATGTTGCATATTATGTCATTATATACACCAAAATATTTAAAAAATCCTCTGTCGGAGATTTCCCATTCTTCCTAGTTATAAAAAGGTGTTTTTTAAAAAATCCTTGAATAATGTGATTGAGTGATTTTAAATATTTTCCACTCCCCAAATGTTCTGTAATAAGCATTTAAAAACTATAACTTATGAGATGGTTAAAGCTGTTTTTTAATCAATAGCTGACTCAAGCTCACTCCCAAATACCAATTAATTAGTTAACTGATAAATATTGGGCTGGCCAAAAAGTTTGTATGGGTTTTTCCATACCATCTTACAGAAAAACCTGAATAAACTTTTTTGCCAGCCCAATAACTGCCATACTGACATATGTCCAGCCAGTGAGTTTACATCTACTGTATACTGGGTGCTATAAAGACAAAATGCTCTTTAATACTGATCATGCTATTAACTCACAGAGAGGAGGAATGTAGGTTGAGATGTTTTCCTGGTCCTCCCTAAAGATTTGCACTGATTTGTATCTCCTGTAACTCAGAACTAGCATATTTTACTATTAACTGTGTTAACATGCTAGGGAAAAGATCAAAGTAGACATCAAGACTAACTCCTTAGGCCTTATTTGTTGTCTGACCCATTTGTAGTCTGACTAGGGTGAAGCTGATGTATCTGTATAGCTCTAAAAGAAATCAAGAATTGGCAACTCAAGGGAATATATTCAAGATAGACCTGCCAACAGGAATAATTGATTCAACCAAAGTTGACTATGAAAGCTTTTTATTAAATCCGTGACTTAAAGTTGTGCCCCTTAAGAAATGGACATGGTGTCGATCTAAATGAATTTAAAGTGTTTGAAATGTGTCACTATTTTTTGAGAGGTTTCAGTAGTCTAAAAGCCTAATTTTTAAAAAATAAAACCCATGTTTTATTTTTCATCTACAGATGACTTTAGTTCAAACTGTTTTCATCTACATCTGTGTACTTACATATACACAAGTTTATTAAAAAAATAGAGTAGAGTAACAACTCCTGAAGTGTGGTTCTAATTTCTACGTCCTCTCTGTAACGCAGTTTATGTTTCGGAATTCCTGTGAGACATAAAACAAAATTTTTTCTTTAATTTATAATGTATGTAAATCACAGGGGTGGAAAAACAGAGGCAATTTTAGCTGTTTACACTGTGAAGGAAAGCTCCAACAGCTTCTGGTTATGTTTTTACTCTCACTTTTATGAAGAAGGAATAATTAGTAACATTTTCCCATGGTGATAGTGGGCAATCATTTTATGACTGTTCATGATGAATTTTATAACCGGATGTTTCCTTACCAGTCTTGTTTTAAACTGAAAATGCAAAATACAAACCAAAGAAAACCTCCTCATCTGTCCCTAATCGTTTTTCACCATCCGTCAACACTGCTTGGGATGGCTGGCTCCTGCCGGAGGAGGAAAAAGGACTCTGCCTGGGATTCTGCTAGGGTCGCTACTCCTTCGATCAACAAAGGCCTTATAAGGCTGGCCCAGCGAAGGCCAGTGTATAGCAAGTGGCTGCACCCAGATCCAGCTTCGGGCAAGGGCAAGAGGCGAGATGTCTCCTCGAGGATTCACTTTTCCTGTCACACACAATGAGCCTCTGCGATTCTCAAGAAGAGGCTGTGAAGGGTAACCGATCTGGAGATTATATCTCTCATCAGAAATCATGCGGGGTTACAAACTTTCTTGCAGGGTATTTTGAATTGCCAGTTCCGCCCTACCCCACCCACTCCCTAGGAGCGCCCCTCACCGCCCAGGTGCCACCGCGAAGCCTCAGCCATTGCCGACTTGGACTACGACGCCCGTTTCGCCTTTCTATGCCTTCAGAGCCTGCGCGGTCCTCTTGTGCACGTGCGCCCCTGGCTTGTGCGCCTGAGCGAGTCCTCTAACAACGCGCGCATGCGGGGCTTGAAGATACGAATGCGCGTGCGCACTGAGGGCTGCGTGGAATGGTTTGGCGTGAGGCATGAGGCCGGCCTACGCATGGCAGCAGCTGGCTCCTGGGTGTTGTCGATTTCTACGGCAAACTTGGCGTTAGGCCTGAGCATAATCATGAAAATCGTACTAATTATAATGGGCTACTTTTTCTTGACTCTTTAATTAATCTGTTGGCTTGTTTAGTCTTCATACTGCCCCTTCCTGAAAGGTAGGTGTTTTGTCCTCGTATTAGACTTGAAGAAACTGAGGAGAATAAATTACTTACCAAAGTCGTGTTGGGGCAAAGTTTGCTCAACGCCGACGCCGGAAATTGTAACGGAGACCCCACTCCGCCGCTGCAACTTTCAGAAACCGGTTATTACTAATTGAGAGCTGTTGCTAGAAATAGCTTCCACCCCGCTTTCCACCCAATATGGCTGAAGAGAACATTGAAATATATATATATTGGGGGAAGAAAATCTGTTTAGCAGTGATGATGTAAAAGGGTAGGCCAAAACAGTAGTTCTTGGGAGCCCAGACTCATATCTGACATAGAAGCTTTGCAAAGATGAGATTTGTAAACTAGCTATAGATAGGAAAAACCATGTTTGACTGTAAATTAAGGCATCCACAAGCCCGCCAGAATGTGTGACGGGAGGGGATTCTCCTGTTGGTAAAAACGAAAATAAAAAGGAATAAACTAAAAAGCCCCAGGTTAGCCAGCTGAGAAACTGGTCATGCTGTTTTGAAAGTAAAAAGTAAAGCCGCTTTTTCTTATTCCTCTGAAAGAGATATAGAATAATGTTGATAAATGCTGTTTCATGTCAGGTAAAAAGGAAAACTAGGCCATACAACAGCAGGGGTCAAAGACTATCAATGATAAAAGGAATAGGAGAGGTCTAGGAGAAGGAAATGGCAACCCACTCCAGTGTTCTTGCTTGGAGAATCCCAGGGACCGGGAGGCCTGGTGGGCTGCCGTCTATGGGGTCGCACAGAGTCGGACACGACTGAAGCGACGTAGCAGCAGGCCTGCAGCCAGTGGAGTAGAGACCTGAGAAAAAGAGGGCTACTGGCCTAACTTAAAGATACACAGGATTTGCCCTTTCCTGTACTGGGACTCTCAGAGGCTGGCAAAATTATGTTTTCTAGAGTAATAGGTTATCTGAACTAGAAATGGAGGAGGAAGCCCCCCTCCCATGTAAGTTTTCAAATTTACATGAACTATAAGAATTAGGCAGAGGGCTGCAGACTATTTTTAATCCATTGAGCTCGGTGGTCTTGAAAAATTAGAAACCTATTTGGTTAAAACAAAACCACAATTACAGGAGAAATAATATCATGCTTTAAGTTATTGTGGTTGCCTTTGAAGTGCAAACGTAAAAAGTCTAGTTTTGTATCAGGAGGAATAAACTGAGCTGTGAGCTTCGCCAAGATAAAACTGTTCTAGGATATAGTATTGTTGCCCTTCTGGAGCTTGTTATTCATAGGTTTTGCTGAGTGTCACAAACCAGTAGTTTTATCTTAAAGATCTAGACTTTTGTGAAGAGGAGACAGTCTGTTTTAAATATTTGAAATTTTATTCTGTTTTGACATAAAACTAAGGAACACTCAGATAATCTATACCATGTTAGTATTCCCATCAGAAAAAAACAGATAAAACAGTATTTAGAAAGCAGTATCAGTAAATCTTATTAAGCATTAGATGTGTTTAAAATGTTGATATTAATTTATAAACTGTAGGTGTGTGTATGACTTAAATGTTAAAATCGCACATTTGTTAAAGATCTTCTACAATTATAAATCCAGATTTTCTGTAGGCTTCACAAACCAGAGAGGTAAATAGAATGTGCAGGAATCAAAGGATAAATGTATTATAAATATATATTAGTTGTGTTACCTAATTAAAGCCATAATCTGTTAATACAGCTATGGATTTATTTCAAAAATTTAATTGAATATATTATTGATAGTGTAGTTGTTGTGTTTTCCAATGTTGGTAGAGAGGTTAAAGTTCTTCACTTTCATAGAGTCCAGATTGAGCTGCCAGCCGCTGAAACTCTCCTTCAGGGTTAAAAGCTTGTTTCACATTCAGACCTTTCCCGTTAAGTGCTAAATATTTGCTGAAAGTTGGTCGGACACGTAACTGTTTAGGAGCTGGAAGAGTTTGGTTTGGACGGGCTGAAATAGATCAAATAAAAGTTAATTTAGAAAACTTGTTCTAAACACAATGGTTGCGCTAGGTAGTCGTTATCAGACAGGAAAAGAAGAAACAGAAAACTGACTATGTATAAGAAGAATCCGTCAGATTTTATACTATGCTGGAATTTGTGTTTCTTACTAAATCTCAGTTAAGTTCTTTTTAACACTTGACATAGCACTTTGTAAGAGCGTGACATACCTGTAACATCTAATCTTGTGTTACATGTGGTCACTCCAGCTTCATTAACTGCAGACACAGTATACCATCCAGCATCTTTCTTGTTTACATCTTTTATCAATAAAGTAACTCTTCCAGAGTTATCATGATATAAACTGGAAAAGATAATTACAAGTTGAAAAGTAAAGGAATTAGTTTTTCTGTGAGAATTTACTTATGATGTCTCTGACCTACAGAGTCAGACTAGTAAGAAGAAAAAAAAGCATTTGGAAATTCTGAGTCTGTAGTTAGTCATTGCATAACTGCTGCTTTTGTTGAATTAAACATCCCCTTAATCTTGTTTGTATCATCTATTTCCTTGAGTCATCTTTTATTGTTAGTAAAAAGGTAAATCCTAGCCTACTTTAACTGCTAAATTTCTGATTAGTGGAATCTAGCTTAGTGAGGCTTATCATATTTCTATATATTTTTTAAAAAATTGAAGTATAGTTGATTTACAATATTATGTTAGTTTCATTTACATATGTTTTTAAAATTAGACAAATTGAGGTCACAAATGCATGCCATTTATAATTCATTTCAAAGGATTACTGGATTCACCCAAGTACTCTATAGTTAACTCTCGAAATACTTATCCTACCTTATTCGATCAGTGTTGAATTGTACCATTTCATTATTTCTTTTCCAGAAAAGCTTTGGTGGAGGTATAGCCGAGATTTGGCATTCTAGCTTCACTGATTCTCCCTCAAAAACTTTTTTACTCTGTGGTTTGTAGATGAACATTGGTGCTCTTCTATGTTCTTTTGCTACATATTAATAAAAAATCCATGTATTTGAAATATTATAAAAATATTAAGTCAAACCAAAGTATTATGAAGTCTGTATGCTGATATAAAAGTTTTAGAAAGTACTAACAACAGGAATGGAAGGTTTTATGTTTCAACTTCAGTTAAAATAATATGCAGTACTGTTGTATATTGTATTACTATTTATAATTCTAAAACAGTAATATAATGATGAATTGACTTTATAATCATGTTTCATTTGAAGAATTTAAGTTATGTTGTCATCATCTTACCTATAGGGAGACAGACTGAGTGGTGGAAAGAGAACCAACAACTTGGGTCCAAATTCTGTTTGCCCCACCAGCCATGCACATTGGGGAAATTTTTGTTTAGCTTCTCTGAGACTAAATTTTATTTATTATAAAGTGATATCCAAGTAATAGTGACTGCTGTGCCCACACCGAACAAAATTATGTGAGGATCAGTTGCGGTTATGAATGAAGAAGCACTTTGTAAACTATAATATACAAATGCCAGTAATTACTGTGTCTTTACTTTTCTTCAAATACCTGAGGGAAAAGAGTAATTGGTAGTAAATGCTATAACCCTAGCTTTTCTGAAGGAGAAATGAGGAGATTGGATGAATGCCAGCTGAAGTCTGTTTCAGCTCTAACATTATAGTATTTTTGGAGCTATTGGCATAGAAAGGTTTTGCCCTAAGTGTAATCCCTTGAATTCTGTGTGTGGTTTGTGTGTGTTTAAAATTCCCAGATCACTAGTTTTTCCCTTCGTCTGAGGTCCCTTATTATATCATAGAATAATCTTACAGCATTTTCATTCATCTGGGTAGAATACAAATTCAGGATTTCCCATCCTTTAGCTTGATCAAGCTTTTATATAATAAACAGTGAATTACAGCAAAATATCTCTGATGTAGTATATCTTAAGTCATTACAAATGTGATATATTTAAAGCAGTTAAATTGTAATATTTTAAAACAGGACATTAGTTTTATGAAATCTACTAAAAACAAGTTTGACACATGAGTTTTATTCTACTTGTTTTCTAAAGCAAGTCAGCATATTTTTGTCATAATTAAAGACTACTTTCTGGTTAAAAATGCATAGTCTAAGGCTAAAAGTTAACATTTACTCTTCAGTTTTAAGCTATGTGTGATTATAACAACCTGTGAAAATGTGAATCAGATTATTTTAGACTATAGACCAGAAAAATGATTAGCTTAAAATTTTTCATTTTAATGTTTAATCTACAAATACTGTATGTCTAAAAATGTAACTGAAGTATACTACCTTCTTTGGTCTGTCTGAAATGTTACCTTATTTCTCTTCCAGAAAAGCTTTAGTGGTAGATTTGTCATTGTAGTTTCTTTGAGTTTCCCTCAACCTCTGCCCACTGTGACTTTTACATAAAAATTGATGTTCTACTAGATTCTGTAGTGTAGACATTAACCTTAAATGTAAAGTCTTTTTCAACAGTTTCTTTTTTGATTTGACATGTTTTTAAGGAGCTCTCTGGTATCTCTTTGAAAGCTTACCTAGGACGTCCAGCTGCACAGTAAAGGTGGCTTCTCCTGCTCTGTTCTTGGCAACACATGCATAAGCCCCTGCATCTGAAGCTCTGACCACTTCAAAGATGAGTGAATGAAAACCCTTCTCAGACACTATCATTTTGTGAAAATCATCTGATTGAACTGGTCGTCCATTCAGATACCATGACACATCAGGAGCTGGTAGTCCACTCACCTGGAGAGGGAAATGCAAGATGACAGAAGTTTAAATTACAGACCACTGGAACCCCTTTGTCCATTTATGAATTTTAACAGTTTAGTACCTGAGTGGGTTTGTGATTAAGAATGCAAAGTACAATCTTATAAGGTATTTTCTTTCAATAATTTTTAGCAAAATAGTAAAAATGATAACCCTTGAAATTAATATATTATTTTTAGATTATCTCAGACCACATCTAGCTCTTTCATATACAAACTCAGGCTCCTTAAGATCTCTTAATTACTATATTAAGGACATTAATTTATGTTATATTGGTTTCCACAAGGAATATGGAAGTCATATGGCTTTTCTGGCTAATGGCAAGTGCAGATGAAGTCCTAGAGACACATATATATGAATCTTGCTAATCTAATTAATAACCTTTCCAAAACAGAGTGTTCTTGAGCTATAGTTCTGGTGTATGAATGACATTTTGTTAAGTGTTTTCATATAAGCCTTAACAATCAAATGTGTACACTGAATTTCACTCATAAGGAATCTGGAAAAATATTTTATGAAGAAAAAGTTCTCCAAAATGATGTTAATAAAAATGTAGGCCTTTCTAATAAGTTATTTTAGCCTGAAGAATTCTTCTAGGCCAAGAGAGGGCAGGGCAGCTTGAATTTCTTGAAGAGGCATTTTACTTAGGAAATCCTATTGTTATGAAAACTTCACTTATATAGGGTATTAGGTGTTTGGCACTATTGTAAGTACCTTATACCTATTTACTCAGTTTATCTTCAAATAGCTTTATGACATTGGTACAAATTTTATTCCCGTTTTACAGGGAAAACAAAAGGGTAGTGATATTAAATGATTTGTCTCAGGTTACACAGCTGGAAAATGGCAGGGCCAGGATTCTAACCCAGGTAAACTTATGTATAGTGTTCTTATCCACTATATACACTACTTGGGCTTCCTTGGTGGCTTAGACGGTAAAAAATCTGCCTGCAATGCTGGAGACTTAGGTTCGATTCCTGGGTCAGGAAGATCCCCTGGAGAAGGAAATGGCTACCCACTCTAGTATTCTTGCCTGGAGAATTCCATGGACAGAGGAACTTGATGGTTATAGTCCATGGGGTGGCAAAGAGTCAGACATGATTGAGTGACTAACACACACACATACACACATGCTACTTGTCAGGCTGTGTAGAAAGTTATGAAGAGGAGGAGACATTTTTCAAAACCTAGTATCCCATTGTTAATTTTTCTTCAATATTTTTGAACTTTTTTCTTACTTTGAAGTCCATTCTGCAGAATCTTCCTTCTTCAACTGTCATGTTCTCTGGCACTTGAATGAAACGAGGTGGGTAAAATTTCTCCTGGATTGCATCCTGATCATTCACATCTCCCCTTGAAGATGATCTGCTTCTACAAAAACATTTTAATAATCACTATGCAGAAGAATTGTCATTGCTCTTTCTTTCATGCAAATATAATTTAGCCATCACATTTGAAACCCCAGAGGCTATGCTGTTTGATCTGATAGTGTAGTAACAATGGAGAGAGGCTGCAGAGCTGTATTTATCTGTGGCATATTTGATGACTATTAGAAATGGTAGCAATTTAGAAACATCTGGTACAAATGATACATCTTTGTTTCTTTTTTTCAGTGCCATGAATTGATGAAGAAGCTAATCTATTAAAATGCATGGACAATTCTAGTCACATGCAATGATTGTATAATTAGGATTAGGTTTTCATTATGAGAAAGTTTACTCTGGAAACATGGTCCTGGCTTATTTGACCAAGGCATTTAAAAATTTTCCTCTGAGACAAGTTGTGATAATTAACAGGTAGAATTTTTTATCGTCATCTTGGACGTTAGAAAATTCACATTGTTTTTCTCTATTGGTTCCAAAGCAGTATAAACATTATTTTCTTTTTTATAACCATACTTTTTTATTGTGTGTATTAGTTGCTCAGTCGTGTCTGACTCTATGATCCCATGGACTGTAGCTCCACTGTCTCCTCTGTCCATGGGATTCTCCAGACAAGAATACTGGAATGGATTGCCATTCCCTTCTCCAGGGGATCTTCCCAACCCAGGGATTGAACTTAGGTCTCTCACACTGTGGGCAGTTTCTTTACCATCTAAGCATAGTTAATTTACAGTGTTGTGTTAGCTTGAGGTGTATAGCAAAGTGATTCAGTTATATACAGATATATATTTTTCAGATTCTTTTCCATTATAGGTTATTACAAGACATTGAATATAGTTCCCTGTGCTGTACAATAGGTCCTTTTTGTTTATCTGTTTTGTACCTAGAAGTGTGTATATGTTATCCTAAACTCCTAATTTATCCACCCACCAACCCGCTATCCCCTCTGGTGACACTGTTTTTTATAAAAGGTTTGTAAGAAACTTGAGGATTTTGTAAATATTACATTTTAAAAATATGAACATGTTTTAGGTAGCAAAATACATACTTCTTTAAAATTAAAAACATTTTTTTACCTTACTTGTGATGTAGGAACTTGCAGTCGTGCATGTTCTATATTGTGCTGCTTGAAATTAAAACAAAGTGATAATGTTAACATGCCACTGGTAGCTTGAAATTAAGCAGAATTTAGTAGCTGTAGTTGAAAGGAACATTTCTGTTGTGGTTGTGTTTGTATTGTCATAGATAGTTCTATATATTTAGCTGTTAAGCATTTAAAATATGGTATATTAACCTTCCAGTATTCTAGCAAGAAATCTATAGAATTAAGACTATTCAATAGATATGGTTTATGAAAATTAACTAAACTTTGAATTGATGGTGGTTCATTTTTCAAATGACTATTTTTTATGTCAAACGATGATGAATCCCCCTGGTGTATTTGAAATGGGAGGACATAGTACAGAGTGTCTTTTGGTAAAACAGTAATAGTCATGAAGTCACTTGTGTTGGCAGTAGATAACAGGGTATTATGCCTACTACTCTTAAGTGGCACGAACAACAATAAACACATATTAGACTGGAAAATACTTTTCTTTTTAGCTCAGGGCACAAAATCTTGATGGACACTCTGGAAGCTATCTGCAGAGCTATGAATAGCCTTTGGAAAACAATATTACTTCCTGCTTAATAAGGATGTATTTAATTTAAGCAACTGTCTTTTAGGATTTATATCTGAGCACCAGAAAGTTATTCATATTTGAAGATGAAATCAGGAATTGATGAATATTATAATCAATTGGTAAGGTATTGTGTGCCTGTTTCTCATATTTCATTGTGCTTGGTATAGTGAGAGACACAAAGAAGTAGAAAATATAGTCCTTACCTGGACATATGAAAAACATCTGTATAGCAACATAGCAAATAAATACAGGTAATTTATTTGGGATGAACTTTAATTTTGTTTGTATTTTGTCATTCTAAAGCAAAATTCTTATAACTCTGCAATAATTGTTGGTGAGGCTTTGAGTTTCTCTAAGCAAAATGTCAAAAGAACAGTCAGTATGGCAGAAACCAACACAATATTGTAAAGCAATTCTCCAATTAAAAATAAATCAAATATAAAAAAGAGCAATCCATGAATTTTTTGTTAAAAAAAATCTACTTAAAATCATAATATCCAAATTAAGTTTTTTACTTTTTCCTGTAGTGGTTTGAATATGTATATAGATTTGTATTCATAGGTATGATATTTTTGGTTATATATATTGCATTGGCCAAAAAGTTCATTCAGGTTTTTTCATGACATCTTAGGGAAAACACAAATGAACTTTTTGGCCAACCCAATAGTTTGATGACATTTTGTATAATTTAAGTAGACTGTTTGAAGTGTAAGATTTTTCTTTTCTGATTTCATAATATATTTTGCTGCTATCTCTTTTCTTGGTATTATCATCTTCATTTTAAAGTTTTTGAAGAACTAATGAGGAAAACAATACATCCTTGCCCTTGAAATCATACATTGAATTTGTAATATAATGTTACTTTGAGTAATATAATCAATATAATGTTACTTTGAGTTACTTCTTCTTATAGAGATATATTTAGGTCTTATTCTTGCTTTAATCTCCTATTCCAACTCCAGAGCCCAACACACAGTAGATGGTTCATATGAATTAGTTGAATAAGTGAACATGTGAAGTGTTCAGTAGCTGGGAGAACTTTAAGTTCTGTCCTCAGGCCCTGGTAACTTGCTGTGCTGGAAAGACCGCACTCTATCCTGTTTAGTAGTCTAGTCGCATGTGGTGAAAAAGGGGAGTGTTAGTTACTCAATCCTGTCTGACTCTTTGTGACCCCACAGACTGTAACCCACCAGGCTCCTCTGTCCATGGAATTCTCCAGGCAAGAATACTAGAATGGGTAGCCATTCCCTTCTCCAGGAGATCGTCCTGATCTAGGGATTGAACCTGGATCTCCTGTGTGAATAGTCTACCTGCAACGTGGGGTTTGATCCCTAAGTTGGGAAGATCCCCTGGAGAAGGGAATGGCTACCCACTCCAGTGTTCTTGCCTGGAGAATTCCATGGACAAAGGAGCCTGGTGGGCTACAGTCCATAGGGTTGCAAAGAGTGGGACACAACTGAGTGATTAACACAGAGTCACATTTAATAGAAACAAGCTTATTTTCCTCTTATACTTTAGAAGGATGCTTTTTAGGAGGTTGGAATTCTTGAATGCCTGGTTTCATCCCTTTTGCTCCCAGTTTCTGTGGACTTTTTAGGAAGGACTAAGAGATAACTACAGAAGGAAGACAGGAAGCAATAGCTGTTCATTCTGCCTCTCCAGTGGTACACTTCTCTTTGAGGTTAACTTGTTAAAATAAAATTGGTCAGGAACATGCCTGTGGAATATTCACTTTATGTTCTCCATAAAGTTAATCCCTTCTTGGAAAGGATGCTTTTGTTAGTCCTGGAGCCATTATTCATAAGGTTTTTGTTGTCTGTTTTGTTTTTAATAAGCATTTCAAAATACATGGAACATGTCAAAGGAATTAGATGTTTCATTAGTACACGAGTTTATTTTAAAACTTTGAAATGATAAACAGCTTATGAGAAAAGGTTGCAATTACTTTCTTTAGAGTTTTAACTTCCGTCCTGTTAAAGATTTACAACTCATAATTTTTCTGTCCATGTAGACGTTGTAGGGAGAGTCCTAGGTCTAACTGACCCCTAAATGTCCAGATGAAAAGTGACACCATTAGCCTTCTGGTGTTTTGACTTTGTAACATTTCATATGGAGATATTAGAACCACCAGAAAATAGGGTAAAGTTAAAAAATTTTTGTGTATGTATTCAACTAGTTATGGCCTGTCCTTTTTTATATCTAATGCAGCATGGAAATAATTGACTTTTGCTTCAAATGCTATTTATAAATATTTAGAAAAACATAAATCTAAAAATCACATGAAAGAAAAGTGCTCCAGTTAGATAAAGATTAGTTTAATTTACCTGTGCTGAATCTTGTGCTTCACTGTCATTTTGACCTTGAAACACAGCAGCTGCATTCTGTGGTCCTAGCAATCTGCGAGCCATCTTCTCCTCATACGTTAGCCGCTTTAAAGAAAGAATCATAAAGGAGATAGTAATGAGATTTAATAAAAGTTGTTTATATGATTTTGCCTTAAAACCACCAAGAATTATAACAGAGAAACATGATTATGCCTATTGAATGATAGATACTATATTTTTAAGAAAGCATTTTCTTTCATTCAAAGCATTTCCACTTCCTTCATCTGTAAATATTCATCTCTGTTTTCTAGGAAAGACAAGCTTTGTTGTTGTTCAGTTGCTAAGTCATGTCTGATGCTTTGCGATCCCATGAACTACAGCACACCAGGCTTCTCTGTCCGTCACTATCTTCCTGAGTTTACTCAAACTCATGTCTTTTTTTTTCTTTCAAAAAGTCCGAACAAATTTTTTGGCCAATCCAGTAGTGGATTAAAGGCACATAGCAGTACTGTTTCAGATATCAGTGGCTAATAATACAATGTGCAAAATAAGAAATGTAGTTGTTTTCCATCAGTAGTATATACCAAAGTACATGAAGAAGTCAGGTTGACAGTATTTCCCATTAGTTATTTGGTCATCAGATGTTTTTATGGAAGGGCAACGCTTAAAACAAAATTTGAATTAAGTCATTCAGGTTGTTTCTTTTTTTTCCCATTTGCTTCATTTTTTACTACTGAACTCCTAGAAGGGATTTCATGCAGAGAAATACAGAATAGGATCCAAATATTCCCTCTTTTTAGATAATCCTATCCCTTGCTGATTATATGGGCATAGCTCTGTGAGACAGAAACAACTCTCTTACTGAGATAAGATTTTATAGTTCTATTGTCTTTTTATACAAAATAGGCATCTTGCTTACTTGGTTTCCATTGTGAAGAAGGCTGTCCTTGCATTTTAGCTTTCTCTCCAAATCTTGAATAAGAGCTTCTTTTGATCCTTGTATTTCGTGGTCAGGAGTCCTTGGTGTGAGCTTAGCATTTGCGTTTTGGTATGACTTAACATTTACAGGTTGGCCTACTGAGGGTTGTTGATAGCTTTAAAAAGAAAAAAAGATTTAAAAAAAAATCTTTAAGAAGTGGTAAAATAGAATTGGCATCTTTTTGTCAGTCACCTTTAGGTAGGTTGAATTTACCACTTAGTATTGCTGGTGTTATTAAAATACCAATTGCCTTAATAACAGTCAAGAAGAATTTTATAGGAATGGTTACCAGCTGTTTTTTTCTTTTCTTTTTGTCTTTGCAAATGAAAATTAAGTAGCAGGAGGAGCAATTTAGATTAGGCATAAGAAGAATGTTTTTCCCTGACGATCTTCCCTAAAGAAGTGAGAGTGAGTCTGGTAAGTGGCAACGTGAGGGCTCTTCCAATATTCCAGTTGAATTTCCTAAGTTTGATTTATGGGTAGATAGTAAGCATTAGTGTACTGGAGCTGACTCATATGGGCTTAAGAGAATGATTTTTAGTGTCTCTTCCCAACTCACTGTGATCTCATGTTGAAAGTCTGAAATTGATTGGTGGGAATATATACACTAGGGAAATTGGTTAGTACCACAATTACCACCTTCCAGAGCTGATCGTTAAACATTTACCAGCCTGACTACTGGTGTTCAGTGAATATTCTCTTGCTTTGAATTGAATTTACAGTTTATATAATCTCTGGCTTTAATTTCTACTTCCTATTAATTTCATATTCTAGATATCCAAGTATGGCACTATATAACAACTTCTAAAGTAATAGTTTCTTTAATGTTGCTAAAATGATTTTTAGAGAAAGATGATTAGAGGAGGAAGGAGAAAGAAATGTAAACTGAGAAAAAAGGGGGTCTGGAAAAAAACAAGTTTGAATGGCATTTGAAGAGCTTGTTTTAAATCCTTATTTCAAATTCCAGTCCTAAATTTTATTCTAAGATGTCCTTGCACCTCTCAGAGTTTCCCTGCTCATTCTGATAGAGGGCAAGGGTGGTGTTTAGGGAGTCCTGTATTTTTAGATCTGTTAGGTAGCTCATGCTTTTAACAGAGTTTGTTCATATTTTACCTAGTTTATTTACTTAGGGTGCTGCAGGTGCTCGCTTATACCCATTTAGTATAATAGATATTATATTATGTGGGAAAACGTGCCACTGCCCTCTGAATATTTTGCCATTATCAAAATAAACATTCTCCAGAAATCCAGGTGAGGAAGCCTTGGTCTGTTCTCCGGTATGTTCGTGTTCACAAATTCTCAAGGATCGTTAAAAGAACTTGTAAGCTAACGGGAAATATATTTCCTCTGAGTGGAGCCAGAATTTTAATTTTTGCAGACTTTGGGGACTTGGTTAGTAATCTCTAGATTGTAAATATACTGAGGGGAAGAAAGATGTTTTATTACTCACTGTTGTATTATTTATATCTACTAACCCAAAGCTTTCAAAATAGTGAGGTGATACTATTAGTTCAATGAATGAATATTTTTCATTGTATTCAAGATACTCTATTGAAAGTTGAATATATATGTTTTCCCTTGTTGTATTCCAGATACTCAGGATTGCCTATTATCAATCCTCAACAAAAGTCTGATTTGTTCAGTGAAGTAAATAGCCAAACAAAATGTTTAAGTAAATAGTAGGGTGATTTTGTTTTAAGATTGAATTCCCAGGTCAAAGTGTTAAAATTCCTTTGGTTTTATAGATCTACTATTTCTTCAAATGTATGAAGTTAGAATAGTCTGCCTGGGGTTTTTTTTTTTTTTCTTTTTTTTTCTTTTGAGCTAGCCTGCCATTTTTTAAAAAAAGTTACATGTGTTTGGTAAAGTGAATTAACATTAAATAATAATTTTGTCACACTGTCATATTATAGTGTAATATGTCTGAGAAATCCTAAAGGACTGTTAAAACCAAGGCTGAGAATTACTTATATGTATTTATGTAACTTCAGTCACTTTGTTCACTGAATACCTGCGTTATTACCATCTTAACATGGTTTAAGAGTTAGGACTTGCTATCTGTTCATAATTAGAAACTAACGTTATACTTGCACGGTGCTTTATAGGGTTTTCTCCCCCTAACATTAATCACCCAAATCCTTACTTTCGTTATAGATCAACATACTGAATCACCTAGCAGGTAAGGTAGTCATGCTGAATGTCACACAGCAAGCTTTTTGAAAGGAGTACTTAAAGAATTCCTCTAAATTTCCAGTCTGTTGGTTCAAGCAAATGTATGAAACGTTTGCTTAAGGGTTCCTTACTGATGAAAAGCTAACTAAAGCTTTCAAGCTTCTCTAGGTCAGAATCCAAGGAATTACTTTGGAAGACAGGGCAAACTTAAGCCCGTCATAACAATGAGGGAGTTGTGCACAAATGTTCAAAGGGCCAGAGCTTTCCACCCTGTGCAGCTGGACACTGCATGGGTATCAAGTGGCTGTGGGAAGATTAAAAGAGTTATCTATGATTGCTGAAAATGGAACAGCTAAAGCTGGATCTTTGATCTCTAGTTTGGGGTCCTTCTGTGCTTTATTTCTCATCCTCTCCATTTCATCCTTTTTTCCTCTCTTTAGTTCTATGCACGGAACTAAGTACATGGTCATGGCTCGCTAGTATTTATTTGATGGCCTTCTTTTCTGGACAGGAATTTGGAATAGGATTAAAGACTTTACTAAGAAGAATATAGTAGTCAGAAAAGGTTATTTGAGATTTAAATATGCTTATACAGGAAATTTAGAAATAATTGAAAGCTAGATGGAAAAAGATTATCTGGGTAAAATGTAACTAAGAAAAATCTACAATGTGTGATAATGGGTATAATGGGAATTTGGGATGGAAGAGGAGGAGAGAGCTCTTAATTACTGAAGGCATCTTTTAAAATTATTAGGCCAAACCTGTGAGAATACCTTTTTGTTGGTCAAAATTTTTATCAGCCATTTCAGATGGTTCTACCTAGTATCTACAGGATTCTAACAAATGTGTTTGGCTTTCTTGGTTTTTATTTTTAAAAATATTGAAAAATTTTCTTTGCAAGTAGATTTGCTGTGGTTAGACCACTAACAATTGGAATCTCTTGAAAACTTAGCCTCAAGAGAAAACTGAGAGAAATTAGCAAGAATTTCAGCTTATCTGTTGATAAACCTGTAACCAACAAAACATATTCCATCAGTTTTTCAGATGCTTCTGATTTAATTCTCTTGATGTTCTAGCCAGCTGAGGAATAGGAAAACTGATAGCCCAAAGTTTGCATAAGCACAAAGTATTTAGTTCATGTTTTAAAAAAAGCACAACCACTATGTCCTTCTTCATATCAGTTTCTCCTCGGACAGTTTTAGGGCTGTGGAAATAGTACATGCTTGCATAAGTCTGCAGGTATTCTTCCCTGTATTTAGATTGGTCCAACCAGTTTGAACAAAGTGTGGTTTTAATGATCTTCGAAACTTTAAGGTCACAAACCTTTATCTATTCAAGCCTTTTTTTTCCGATCATCGGGAAAATTCACATACTTTAGTGTCTGAATCCCATATTTTCTTTTTAGCCAAGTGGATATTCAGGATCAGAGGGGAAGATGGATAGTAAGAAAAGACTAAAACTGAGAAGAAACTTAATAGCCTCTGCTTATGTGAGAGGAAATCCTATCTGAAGAAGAGCAGACAGGTGTTCACCTCAGCTAAGCTTAGAACCAGAGTGATCAAATTTACAGCATGAGGAACTTAAAGCTGGGGAAATAGTTCACTGTTCTTGGGTATGTTAGAATTTTTTTTTTTTTGAAGATGGAAAATAATAGGTGAGTAATTGTATAATATGAAGTAATAGGTGATTTGGGTTTAACTCAACCTGGACACTGGAGAATGGGTCAGATGACTTATTGCCAGTACCCTGGTTCAAGATGTTCCAGGAGAAATATGGAATGAGACCATGAGGTCACATTGACTTTTTAGATAGTGAAGAATGACGTACATAACCCATGCCGCTTCTCCCCCCAGATACTAGCTCTCAGGATACACAGTTCTATCTAGCTCTCTCTCTCTCTTTATATATATATATATATATATATTTTTTTTTTAAAAGCTCACTTACTTGGAGTCCACAGTGGAAGGGATTTTACTGCTGCTGTAATCAGACTGTGATGGTAATATGGAGCTGAGGAAGCTGGCTGGAGACTGGTTATAAGTAGCTGTAACCCTTTGGCCTGGGTTGGAGCCAGTAAGCTGCTGAGGAGAAGCAGGGAAAGCAGAGGAGGACATAGTGATGTGAGAGCTCACAGTTGAGGAGGCAGAATATCTTTGCTCTGTGCACTGGCGGGGTTGGATGGTAATGGAAGACTGTTTGGTCTGGCTAGAGTAGCTGGAGATTTCCGGTCCGGGAGGCTGAAGTCTGGAGCCACATGGATTTTGGGATTGGATGAAGTGTTTTGGACGTTCGTAGTTAAACATGTTTAGCTGGTTTATGGAAGTTGAAGGCAACTTATTATTGTAATGACTTGCTCCTGAAGGGGTGGGGTCCTGAATCTGGGTCTGCAAGCCTGGAATTACAGAAGGTTGCAGTGAATCAGAAGCGACCTTGGTCTGTGCCTCCTTGTTGAGATCCTGGGAATACAGTGCTCCTGGCTTTGATGGAGTGGCCTTCTCTTGAAGAATATTGTTCCTTCAAAAGAAGAAAGTGATTCAGTTACAGTATTTGCATAAAAATGGTACTGTTTAAGATCTTGAGGAGTTTATGTGCTTTTTTTTTTCTCTTAAAGCTTATGTGCTTTCAAAGTCATCTCAAGGTGGAACTTTTCTGGCTTATAGACTTTCCATTCCTTTATGTGTTGTCTTTGCACAAATGACTTCCACTTGAGAATAAGAAAAAATAATTCATTAGTGTTTGCTTACCTCTGGGTGATTCTTCAAGCACACCTGGGGGCTTCAAGATGTAGGAAAAGTTTTGATTTTGAGTTTGCCAAGTGTTTGTTTATGAAAAGAAAATTTGTGATGTTGCTCAGTGTGATAATTTTGTTTCATGTTTAGCTTTTGACCAAAGCCTGCAGTTTCATTAGCCACAGAGAGTTACTGATTTTAAATTATTAGCAGTTAAATATATTAGCTTCTATTCAGTTTGAATTCTTCCCTTTGCTCATCAGTACCAATGAACAGCTCTTCTGATGCACCATTAATTCATATCTTGGTGATCTGTGATGAATGACATGGTGAATCAAGGCGAGCAGCGTGCTTCTTTTCTAAAGAACATTACTGTCCATATTTGCTCCTTCATCCTTTTACAGTTTCACAAAGTACAGCAAACATCTGTACTTCACTGTTGTCAACTGTGAGTGGATTTCATTTTACCTTATAATTCACTGCCTCTTTTTCTCCCTTTGATTCCCGATTGACCATAGTACCAAACTAGATGATAATTAAGGAGTGACTGCATTCATGTATCTCTCTGTATGTATATAAGTTACTGGATTCCAGAACCCTTTGTAGTTTTTGTTATTTTTTGATTTTATTATCTAGTCATTGGTCTTGCTGTTCTCTTAATTATTTGGTTTCCCTTTAAATTATTTTTGTGTTTAGTATGTATTTTAGACTAAATTTTGAAATTGCTTTCATTCCTGTATTATTTTTTCTTTTGAAATGGCAAACGGGATGTACAGAAGCAAGTAAGGCAGCTTTGAAGCTAGCCTATACTTTTCCAAGAAAAGATGGTTGACATTTCTCTTACTTAACTCTGCACTGGCACTCCTGACCTTTGACAGTAGGTCCCCATTTTTCCTTTGATGAATCATTTGCCCCTAAAATCAGCCTCAAAGAAATATTTTCACATGATTTTTTCCATTAGTATGGTAAATCTGGGAAGGACTATATATATACTTTACAGGAAAAGACTAGCCCCATAAATTGTTTTAACATTGATTCTGTCTTTATTCAAAATATCAAGTAATTTAGTTCAGAATATGTTTAGTTTGTTTCATATAGTATAAACCAACACTGAGGTAATGATAAATCAAACCTTTAGGTAGTAAAATTAACCAAATTTGTCATAATTGAATCATTGTCTTATGATTATTTAATTTCCTCTCTTGAATAAAGTATCACTTTTAATGAAAAATTTCTAAACCCATCAACTTGATTCTCAGGTTGTATGTATAGTTTAGAGTTTAAACAGTTTTAGGAAAGAACAAAAATGCAACTAAACAGTCAAGAGAAAGATTCTATTGAAAAAGGCACTTAAAAAGCCATACAGTTCTTAATTTTGAGTTTATGAACACAAGCACATTCAACTAGGGTGCATTTTAGTAATTAAGTATATTAAGCCTTGAAATTACTGGAGAAAAACATCCAAAAGGAGGCTTTAATTAGATACTCTTAAAAAAAGAGACTATTTCAAGGCAAGTAGTTTTATAGTTATGGGTTTACTCCATTGCAGAATTGAATCCAGTGTTTGATTTTAAATTCCTTTATGGGCCAACAGATCATTCAGATTACTTTCAAATAGCAAGGAATAAACTGTTAAACAAATAGCCAGTAGATATTTTCCAGAAAGTTCCTTGTTTTTCTTTATGTGTATTTTTAGAATGTCAACTGTCTTGTACATTTTGATATCAGCTTACATAGTTAACAATTACTGTTATTTTTTTAAAAAATTCAATTAAAAATATGTTCTTTCAAACATTTCATTTTCATGTCTGAAAAAAATTTTGTACAGATGTTCATGCAGATAACTCTGGAAGGCTTTTCTTCTTGTTTGTAGTTACTGTTCAACAGTCAGTTCTATAATCCTTCTGTTTTATGACAGTATCATTTTATTCCAAACAATGTTAAATAAATTTCAGAGATTTTATGAATAAAGTTCTATTAATACTCCTGTTTAGAAAACTCTTAACTTTCCCCCCTATCTCTAATATACCACAAACTTAAACAGAAAACTGAGGATATTTTGAAGCTATAGGACATTGCACAGTTACAGTTAGGCCAGGTGTCCTTTTTTCAAAGAAAACTGATGATTGAAAAATAATGACACACAACTATCTTTCCTTCTACTTTTTGTAATGCCTTATAGTTTCAGTGGAATGAACAGGCCTCATTCTTTTCAAATCTTTGTATAATGCCATTATGATCTTGTGGCTTTTGAACTTTTTATCTGAAGATCACTTTTTACATACTGTTCTGATTTGGACAAAAAACAAAAACAAAACCCAAAACTGAAGCAGGAATAAAGAAGGGACTTACTTACCCGAGTTCCAGAGAGTGCCAGCTGGGTTAAACCTACTACTAAAGGGAAGGAAGAGGCATCCCCTTCCCTCGCGGACTAATCTAGTGGCTCTGTGCTTAGTATTATAGCACCACTGACTTTTATCAGCTGCCAAGCAGTGACATCTGATGTGCTTGCCTGTCCATCTACCTATGCTGGCATGTCAAAGTAAGAGTCCATGATCTAAACAATATCTCAGATGTCTTAGTGATATTTAAGGAGTGGGATTACATGAGCTTCTCTTGCAAGCCTCTTTATTTTAGATGTGAACTTAGACTAGTATCATTAGCAAGCTCATGTAGGGGGGACAGCAAAGAACTGGGAAATGGGAAAAGGTGTAGAGAAAACTCATTTTCTTTTTTTGTGATTGGAGCTTTGATCTTCCTTGTTGAAAAAAGGACTGAAAGGGAAATAGTATTCTAAGACTGACATTCTGACTACTAAGACTTCTCCAGAAATAAGACCACTGATGGATGGGCTTCAAATTGATTTCTGTTAAATAGCTATTCATCTGAAGACCTCTTTTTTCCTCTCTTGCCAAATGGAAGGAAGGGTGGAGTGGTATTCAATTAGTTTATTTCAAGAGAGGGAGTGTGTCTAGGCAAAGGCAAGAGAGCAGAATGATGGTGTCACGTCACTGGGAAGGTGGGGAAGTGGAAAAACATGATTTGGTCTATATAGCAAGTTCTCTGAATCTGTATGGCATACAGATCCTTGACCTTATACTTTTATTGACCTTATACCTTTGTACTTTTATTCTAAAAGAGTTGAAACACTTAAGAAACTATCCATCAAGCAGTGTTTACAATTAGGGCTCTGTCCTGTAGCTTTCTGTATCTCCCTTGCTCCTTATAGTTACACAATTTCCTTTCTCCTTTCACCAAGGAGACCATCTTAGCCTTTTATGTTTCCATTTTTGTGTATGTGTGTGCAGAGAAGTATTAATTAGGAAGAAAGCTTCAGATCAACAAGAGGTGGTAGAGAGGGGTAGGTGACGTGAGGATCAGGCTAATCGAGTGGAATTATCCATATTTAGTGGCTTTAGCTTTGGTATAGTTCTGTCGTTTAAAACATAATTATTTATTCCCCTCCCTCATGGTGTTAGAAAAGGCCCTGATGCTGGGAAAGATTGAGGGCAGGAGGAGAAGGGGACAACAGAGGATGAGATGGTTGGATGGCGTCACTAATTCAATGGACATGAGTTTGAGCAAGCTCCGGGAGATGGTGATGGACAGGGAAGCCTGGCGTGCTGCAGTCCATTGGGTCGCAAAGAGTCGGACACGACTGAGCGACTGAACAACAACCCTCATGGATACTCCAGCCTTGATGTAATTGCCATGTACATCAGGGTCCAACAAATAGATAATTGAGCACAAATGAGCCACTTAAAATTCTTCACAGCTGACCATGTAGGTGTATATTCCTTTGGTGTTCAGAGAAAGTTTGATGACAGCCACCTTAGTAGAAAAAGCATTACTTAGTAGAAAAAGCATGCTGGACTTGATGAATAGGCATTTGCTTACTTATTGTAAGGAGTCTTATTGTAAGTATTATAAGGAGTCACCCAAAATATTTCTCCATTCCTGCTCATTGATATTTCAGTTTACCTTAATATGGGCAAAGCCTTCAATCCAAATTAGACTTAAAATGTAGTGCAAGTCACAATAAAAATAACAAGAATAGCAGACACATATTAGCCTTTAGTTTGAGCAAGACCCTAATCTAGGCACTTTAAATGTGATATATGTGACTGATACTTGATTCTTCCCAAGAACAGAGCTTGATTGAGATATGCCCTACCAGCCAAGTGTGGTAGATGCCCAGGACAAACTTAAATCCCCAATTTTGCCAAGGGCAGATTCTAAATGTTCCATAGTTGAGGAAGAATTTTAGTTTTTATTTATTCTTTATCATTTACACTTTTCCTCTTCTTTCCCCTTGACCTTTGTAAGATAAACTTTCATTATAGTGTGGTAGCTCCCTGGTACATTGAGGCTAAGGTTCTTGCTACAATTAGGGGATCAAGAGATGGTTTTGGAAAGGTAGATAAGATCTTTTATAACACCATTCTCAAAAGTTAAGGGTCTATATTCAGTAATTTACCATGAATCTGTTTTTCTGCCTTTTAATATTTGGTGTGCTTTTTAAAATGGTGTTTTATGTTTTCTCACAAATATGGCTGTTTGAATGATTTGGTGCTTATTTGAGAAAAATCATCCTAAAGCTGAAAGAATTAAGAAATCTGGTGGGTGAACCATATTCCAGCCTACCCAGTAAAGACAACTTTCCCATTTCTGTCTCTAAATTATCAGTAAGGGCCTCTAGTAAATCATTCTAATACCTCCCAAGATGTATGTAACTTCCTACTGTTGCAGGTGTTTCCTACTGAAATATTTCCTGCTACATGTCCAGGAAATTCCTTCTTGCCTCATCATCAGGGGGTAGCTGTTTAACTGTCACTCATTCATCTCTTGTTTTTTAAAATGTGAAGTATATATGTGATTGTAAAAATGGTGCTTTGAACTTCTGACCTTCTTCAGAGGTCAGATGTGTGTATGAGACTAATTTCTATCCTTCTCAGCTATATCAACTGAGAAGGAAAGTGTCCTATTGAAGATGAAAGGACAAAAGAATGAAGAATGTTTTATTCATTTTCAGATTATGCATTAATCACTCTGATTTTTGAAGTTCTGCACAGCCATATAGCAAAAGGGAATCGCCTTGGAGCAGTGGACTCAGTCTTATTCTTCTCAAGAAATAATGGTGGATACTTCACTGGATTTGGAGTCAGACAGTACAAATGATAGTATTAATTTGGTTAATGCTCTGCAGCTTTATAGACACATTAACCTTTTTATTATCTATTTTGGAGACCTGAGTGTAAGTACTCACTCTACTGCATATCTCTGAACTTTAATAAAGTGAAAAACAAAGATAGTATCTGTTTTACTAAATCAGTGTTGCAGAGACTCAAATGAAACAAGAAATCCTACAGTGGACTATTTTGTGGTATAATGTATCTCTTCAACTAGGTTTTTTTCTGAGGAAGGGACTCTTTATTACTTATTTATCTTGTCTAGGAGAATATAGCTCTTGGTAGACATTCAGTAAAAACCTGCTAACATTCATGGAACTTTTACCTGATAATTGTCCCCACAAATGAATTTATTAATGAAAAAGATAGTCTTATATGAAAGATACTAATAGTAAATTCAAGGCCTTTTTAAGTCCTAAAGGTTCACTGATAAACACAGGTACTTATGGAGAAAAACTGTGGATGTGAGTATTGACCATTTTACCAAGGCACAGAAACTGACAGACATATACAGTGTGCTTAATAAGTGTTTGTTGAATAAATTGCGGTCTTAGTTATTTTTCCACACACCCATTCTTCCTTGATCCCGTGAGGAATGTATTTATAGGGGTAGCTACTGCCCAGACGACTGGTGATCCCATTAAGCTAAGGGGATTCCAGGAGACCAACTGAGAATTCACAGTTATAGGCTATTGGTGGAGATAACACTGACCTTGGTAAAAAGACAATGCAGTGAAGTAATAGTTCCTATTTATTGAATTCTTACTATGTATTTCACACATTGTTCCAGGTCTGTTAGTCTCCAATGACTTTTAAGTATCAGTTTTTAGGTTTTTAAAAAATCAATACTTTGGTTTGAGGTTTGTGTTTGGGGGCTGGGGATGGTGCTGATTGTGTTGTTTTAAATGCACAGCCTACTTGGCACATTCACGTACTGATATATCTTTCTGTTTATACTTTTGTCCTTTATATGCAAGGACAATTGTGTCTGTATTCTAAGACTAACCATGTAGGAATCTGTATCACAAAATGTTTTACCTATTTGTACTGAGATAGGACATTGAATTCTAATTTGGGAAAAGACTCCATTCTTCAGAAACTTTTGCTATTTCAGTGTTGTTGTTGTTGTTTTTTTTTCCCCCAATAAGTCTCTGTAGCAAACCCTTAAATATGTATCTAAGACTTATTATTTCTTCCTATTTCTAAAACTTACATGACTTACTGTTTCAGCCTTGGTGAAATGCATGATGGAGATATGACAGAGGTAAAGTGATTCGTCCATGCAAGCTTGCCGAGGGCAGGAGCTTTGTCACGTTCACTCTTCTTTATAGAGAGCCAAGAACGTTTGCTGGATGTGTGAATGTTAGGTCTGTCTGCCCTTACCATTGTGGTTGTAGCTCAGAGGAATTTTCATTGATGATGCAGAACTCCTCCTTTGAAACCTGGATCTCATGTTCATTGTGACTGGCTGTTTCAGGAATAGTTGGCATAAGGTTTATTGGAGTATTGTCTGGATTTTTATCCTTTGTGTGGCTGTCACTGCTCCAGGGAGAGGAGACCAGTTCTGGAGGAAATTTTCTTGTGGGTGACTTTCGAGAACCCTCTGATTTCTCCACTTTTCCTTCTGAAAAATAGAATTAGTCACCAGTTCAGATAGAAACAGAGAGAATCTTCCTCTTGGTTCAGGGCTGAATTTGAGCAGGGTGATCCTGAGGAGTAATTACCTGGAGAAACAAAGAGTCTTGCTATGGAGACTGCAGTCCCAGCCTCATTTTCTGCAATGCACTTGAAGTCTCCAGAATCTTCAGGAAATGCTTCTGTGATAATTAAGGTGCACACTTCCTCTGGAAAGGGGAGAGATTCAACTTGAACAGAGTATAATTAGGTGCCCCAAATTAACAAACAGTGTGGGAGGATATCAGGGAGAGTAGGTATTGGGAATAAATAGTGTATTCCTGAGATTAAAAAAATAATCCCTCTGATTAGATTTTTGTCTTTGAGTGGGCTCATGAAGATAAATCCTAAAAACGCAACCTAAAGCAACCCCAGTGTGGTCCCTAACACCTACTTCTTAGACACATCTGTTTTCTCTACTAGACTATCAGCTTCTTAAAAGCAGGGATTACACTTTACCTCTTGAATTCTAGATTTCTGTAGCTTTAGTGCTTAGCATAAAGGTCCTATAAGGATGATTTTATTAACTGACCTAAGCGTTGTTATTGCCGTGGTAATTAGACTTGATGGTAGGATAGTGATGGCTACTTTGTGGTGGCCATCACATGTACTTCTTTGACAGCCAACAATTTAGATGTTTGATGTCAGGACACCTTTCTGCCTCTGTGTGTTGCTCACGAGGCACACATGGAATAAGAGGATGTCAAATGGAATTAGAGGAAGAATTCATGCCCTGTGAGGTCAGGGATTCCTCAGTGCCACAAATGGAACTTGGCCATTGCCTGTTTCTAGTAAATGTTGAATGAATGAATAAATGAACAAATATACTGATAAATCCAGTTTTCTTGCTTCTTCCATTGTATAAGAGTTGGCATAAGGTTGTGTCAAAACTTTTCCTAAAGGCAAAAGTGGTTTAGGAATCAAAGTCTTCTGATGCTTATTTGGTTTAATTTTTTATTATCAAGATGTTGAAAAATTGTGCTTACCAGGAATGGATGATAAACAAGCTTCTGAAAGATAAAACAAGAGAAAAGAGAATTTAAACGATGGCAGTTTAGTTGAGAGAAGATGCCATGTGTATGCAAGAAATAACTTGAAACAAGTACAAGATTGACTGAAATCTTGTATCACAGACTGTAAATTCTGTAGAAACTCAGAAAAGGTATGGAATGAATATTTGGCAGGGTGCTAGAGCTAGAAAAACCGTATTTCAGTCCTGTTCTACAACTAGCTTGCTCTGTGACTTTGTGAAAATTATTTCTCTGGGCCTTAGTCATTCATCTCTAATGTGAAGTAGGAACAGCTATATCTCTTCTCTGAGTGTAAACTGTTTGCTGAAACACTAATCCTGAGGTGGCCTTTTTCTCCCAAAAAATCCTTTTCTTTTACCCTGTCTAATTAAAGTTGAATATTATAAAAATACTGTATTATTACTGCAGAAAAATACACAGAAGATTAATAATAGTTTTCTCTGGGTAGTAAGAATGTAACTTTATGTTTCTTCTAGATTTTATATTTTAATATTTATTGTAATAAATTTTATTACTTTCAAAAAATGTAATAAATGTGACTTTTAAAAGAAATACCATGTGGCATAAAAGAGGTGTTTCTTCCTAAATGTGATGTGCAAATGCTCAGTTGTTTTGAATATTTAAGTGAGTATATTTTCTTCACTTAGTGTAAGAAATATCTTGGGCTTGAACCTTGACTATAACACTTATTAGCCTTGTGACCTTTGGCAAGGTGTTTAGCATTTCTAATTTCAGTTTTCTTGCTTATAAAATGGAGATGATAACACATACCTCAAGATACTGATGTGAGGATTAAATGAGAAATTGTTTATAAACTCAGTATTTAGCATGTTGGACATGACTGAAGTGACTTAGCATGCACACACAGGAAACTTAAACTGTAAAGTTTTAGAAAGCTATGCATCAGTTTTCATTTGTGTTACTCTTTTAAAAGTATGTTTATTCTCACATTTATTTTCTTGTTTGTATGCCAAGAACTCATTGGGAAGATAATTAAAGATTAATCTGTGAAAACAGACTAGTCTTTTTATAGTTATTAAAACAATTATTTGATCAGAACAAAGCAGCTGTCTTTTCTTTTTTGGTTGTTTATGTTGAGGAATTATTTATATTTAAGTAATTGTTTAGCAGTAGCAATCTCTGAACCTGTAACAAATCAGTTATTAAATGTTAAAACATGAATTAGATTTCAAGGTAAATCAGAATAAAAAGTAAATTATAAACTTATCACTGTACTTTTTCTCAGAATTCGGAAGTCATCTGAGTCGGTTATCTGCTCTTTCTCTCTGTACCAGTGAACTTGAACTGCGGCTGTGGCCTGGACTCGGCATTCAAACACGACAAACTGACCTCTGGTTGTAGAGATATCTTGAAGATGCTAAAGAACAAACACAGAATTCACAGAATGGAAGAAACTGTTTCACCGTATACAGTGATTTGGGGTGTCAGTTGCAGTAAGTGTGCATGCTTTTCATCATAATTATTGACAACTGATGATACCTTAATCAAAATAAGGAGCTTGCTGGGCATCTTAGGTGCTTTATAGTCAGGTGTAAGTTTTTATCTCAAATTTCATGGAGTTGTGTTTAATGAGAAAGCTTTCACTCTTTCTCCCAAGAACCGCTTTTCAAAACAGAAAACCGATTAGTTGAGAAGTCTTCACTTTTTTGTGTTATTTTTTTATTGAGCACCTATGAAGTCGCAGATTTAATCTTTATTACTGGTTGAGCAGCATGGGAAGTATTGTAATTTGTTAATGATTCTGAATCATGACTTAGAGGAATTGGGCCAAAATCACAACTTTTCCACTAGGGGGTTGAAGCTCATCATACGAACTTGGAAGACTTAACCTTTGTGGAACTCCTGTTCTTTGTCTGGGAAATAGGGTTAGCAAAATGCTCAGCATACTTGAGATTTTGAGGCTCATTTCAGAGACATAATCTTAAAACTTTCTTTAAAGAATGAAGAGTTATATTGATATATAAAAAGTATTTATTAACAACAGCTAGTACAGTCTCACAATTCATACATGAACAAGTGACATTTGTGGTAAATTTACCCGTTAAGTTCTAATCTCCCTCCTCTCCTATTCTCAGCTCCAGGGTCCTCTGGAATCTAGAATCACATTTCAGATTATAACTTGGCCCTCAGACCAAAGAGAGAGGACTTGAGGTCCTTCTGCCTGGTGAGACCTAGGTAAGACATAATGATCCCCAGCCCAGCCCTTGAGCCTGATGTCCAGGGCTGCATATTACAAGGAAGGAATGCAGCAGGAGAGAAGACTTGTGCCTGATAGCATCTGCTGAAAGTGGGCTTTCAGAATTGATAGTAGTGCTCCTTACTCAGAATGACATTGTTTCCTGTGTCTCCCATCCTGTATCTGGTAAGTTCCAGCTGTACTTCTCATACCTTAGGCCAGCAGTGGCAATAGTTCCAGTTCTGTTAGGTTTGAAAACTGGGAGACAGAGAGCCTGCAGAAGATAGCAACCTTAGCTTGGTTTGACTTAGCTGATTGAATCCTGCTGTTTCCAGTGAGTGATAGAGGAGGCATCTAAATCCTGATCTCTGACTGTGACCCAAGCCAGAAATATATATGGTTTTGCTTGTTGACTTCTTCAAAAGGGCATCTTATGGCCAGTTAAGAGAATGTGATGAATTGAACCTTGAGGTCAGGCAAAGCATTGTCTATTTGGAGAGAACGGTCTAAGAATTGCCTTCCAGAGCTGGAGGATTGACACAGAGCAAAAGTCTAAAGAGCATAGGATGAACCATGCATTACCCTGTGACACTGAACAATAATTTCATGCTTTCTGGGACTCAGTTTTCTCATATATAAAGAATTGTAATCCCTGAGGTCCTTTCTAGTTTTCTCCTTTCTTCTTCTTACACCTTTGATAAACCCTACAATTTGTCTATAAAATCCAAACTCCATTATGCACTGTGCATAGATTACCTTGGTAAACACAGGAGCTACAACACAAGTGGATCCCAACAGGCTGCCGCAGGGACTCTGCATCTGGTTAAGAAACAGAAGAGACACTGTCATCCATATTGTCAAGGCTCTGAAACCTTAGTTGAATGGTGGCCATGAGCTAGCTGTTACCACCCACACCATACATTTACTTTATGAAAGGGATGATATTCCTAAATTAAGTGTCGGTTTGGATGTCTGCTCCAATGCCACCCCTTTTTCCCCTCCCCTCCAGCATTCTGTTAGTTGAGATGGTGAAATACAACACTAGGTGATTACATTTGAGAAATGAGTATTGGTGATTATTTAGAGACTGTACATTAAAGGTTTAAATAACTTCTAAATTTTACTGACTAGATTTTTTTCTTCCTCCTTACAGTTGTTCTTGTATCTTTTAGGTTTTTGAAAAGCATCGCCCTCTCCTTTTTTAATTACAAGGGAATTCATTCCTTGGATAGTTGGAATATTCTATTATGGGACTGAGCTCCTAGAAACCAACTGTCCCTTATGGTCTGGCACACAGACAAATGGACAACCCACAGAACTACCGCGGAGTTATTTCTGAGACCCATAGATTTCTTAGGAAGCTTTTCCTGTGTATACTTTTCAAGAAAGTTGCATTGATTCCTTCCTCTCTGGGCCTGTGTCTCCATTACTAAAACCCCTCAGAAAGCTTTAAAGTTGAACCTACCCTCTGGGGGTCAATATACAGTGGTTGAACTAATGTAGAATAACTTGATCTGATGTTAGAGGTTTCATTAACAGGGGAACTGATGGTCAGAGACACTCTAGTGGTTTTCTTCTTTATCCTGTGGGGGAAACAAAACCGAACACAATCCAGTTAAAGAAAGATTAGAGGTGGCTTTGATACAAATGCCTTACTGAATACATGAGTATATATTGAATATATGACATTTTTACCTTTAATTCTTATTTTTCTTTTGGTTTGCATAATAATTCAAGTGTTTTCTCTTTGAGCAAGTATTAGTAGATTATAGCTCCTAGTCGTTTTGGTTTAGATTTCCTTTGTCTTACTCTCATAATCAGTGGGCTCTTACACTTAAATTGCATGAGAAAAAACTTCCAAAGCAAATAATCAGATTGCACTTTGGAAAGTTGATAAATTGATTGGTCTATTTTTTTAAAAGTAGAATTCCCCCTATAGTCATACATGACAAATGCACATTCACATTTTGTACTTACTCTGACATTTCTGTCACATATGCCAAGCATAATCCCAGAGAAAAAACGTTTTCTTACTTCTCTGGGTACTTACCTATAAGAAAGGGAAAAAAGAAATTCTATCTAAATCTGATGGGAATTTAATGAAATGTAGTTCAAGTATATTATACTCATACTAGGACCAGAAAATTAAGCAAATTAATTACATATAGCATATCAATCCAAAACATATGAATTCTTGACTAAGGATGGAAGTATTTTAATATTTGCAGTGTAAAAATTCCAGATGTTTACCTTTATGAAGTTATGATGCTTGTACCCAGAAGAACTGCTGACTTATTTCCCAAAAATTTCATTTCAGAGGGCATATATTAGTATCTCTGAATTTGCATTTTGATTTGAAGTCCTTAGCATATTTGTTATGATGAGAAATCCATTGAGCCTAATTAAACTTAAAAGCTTTCGCACAGCAAAGAAAATGGTTGATGAAACAAAAAGACAGCCTACTAAATGGGAGAAAAGGTTTGCAAATGATATGACTGATGAGGGGTTAATATTCAAAATATATAAGAAGCTCATACAGCTCATCAATAAAACAACTCGATTAAAAAATTAGCAGAAGACCTGAATAGATATTTTTCCAAAGAGAGAACACAGATGGCCAACAGGCACATGAAAAGATGCTCAATGTTGCTAATCATCAGGGCAGTGCAAATCATAACCACAATGAGATATCATTTCATACCTGTCAGGATGGCTATCATCAAAAGAACCCAAATAACAAATGTTGGCAAGGATGTGAAGAAAAGGGAATCTTTATACCTTGTTGGCAGGGTATACTATGGAAAATAGTATGGAGATTCCTCAAAAAACTAAAAATAGAACTACCATATGACTCAGGGATATCCACTGCTGGATATGTATTTGGAAAAAACAAAAACACTAATTTGAAAAGATACGTGCACTCCAGCAGCATTATTTACAGTTGCCAAGATATGTAAGCAATCAAAGTGTCCATCAATGGATGAATGGATAATGATATATATATGGAATACTCAGCCATAAAAAAGAATGAAATTTTGCCATTTGCAATAACATGGATGGACTTGGAGGGTATTGTACCAAGTGAAATAAGTTCAGACAGAGAAAGACAAATACTGTGTGGTATCACTTTATATGTGGAGTTTAAAAGCTACAGAAAACTAGTGAATATAACAAAAAGGAAGCAGACTCACAGATATAGAGACCAAACTAGTGATTGCCAGTGAGGAGAGGGAAGGGGGAGGGGTAATATAATAATAGGGAATTAAGAGATACAAATTATTATGTATAAAATAAACTATAAGGATATATAGTACAACACAAAGAATGTAGTCAGTGTTTACAATAACTATTAATGGAGTATAAGCTTTAAAAATTGTGAGTCATTATATTTTACACCTGTAGTAGTTTAGTCGCTAAGTCGTATCCAGCTCTTATGACCCCATAGCCTTCTAGGCTCCTCTGTCCATGGGATTCTGCAGGCAAGAATACTGGAGTGGGTTGCCATGTAACTTATATAATATTCTACATCACTTGTAACTCAATTGAAAACAAAACGCTTTGAAACACATTGCTGTGTTTACTATAAGGAAGGTATGTAAATGATCGTATTATCTCTGTGAAGACTTTGTAGAGAAATACATCTCAGTTCGTAGAATGAGGAATAACTGGGCTTCTCCTGTGCAACTGGTTTAGTTTTTCCTCAAAGATACTGTGGATCTTAACATTGGTTTTATTTCCCTCTGTATTAGCTACCTGAAAGTCTAATGCTCACTTCATGAAAGCCAATAATTCAACAGCGACTAGAATCAGAATCTTCTAAATCTGTAACTTGATGCTTTTCTTTTTTTCATTTTATCTATGCTGAATATTTACCTACACCAGCATAGATCGCATGACCCCACAAATATCTTTATTTCTTGATAGAAGAGGTATATTGGAAGATGTAGACTACCTTGAATAACAAAATATTGTAATTTCCAGAAAGCCATTGCTTTATGGAAATGGGGTGAAATTGTAACTATTCCAAAAATCCAGGCTGTATAGTCACTTTACACTACAATTCTTAAAGGACATAAAATAGTTCCCACTTTTAAAAGTCTTTTGCAGAAGTATTTGATACCACCATTAGGACTAGGTTTATCTAATCTCCTTTTAAAAATCATTATTTATTTATTTATTTTTGGCCATGCTGACTCTTTGTTGCTGCGCTGGCTTTTCTCTAGTTGCGGAGAGCAGGTGCTACTCTCTGGTTGAGGTGTGTGGGCTTGTCATTGTGGTGGCTTCTCTTGTTGGGCTCTAGAGTGCATGGGCTTCAAAAGTTATGGCTCAGTAATTGTGGCTCCCAGGCTCTAGAACACAAGCTCAATAGTTGAAGCACACAGGCTTAGTTTCTCTCTGACATGCAGGATTTTCCCAGACCAGGGATTGAACCCATGTCTCCTGCATTGGCAGGCAGATTCTTTACCCCTGAGCCACGGGTGAAGCCCTTAATCTCCTTCTGATCTCACGATATAATACTGTAATAGTTGGTGTCTTTTTTCAGTCTTAAGACCCCCTTTATCATCTTAAAGTTTTATATTCATTTTAGAGTTAATTTACTTAAAAATTTTGATGATATAAAAGAGTTACTCTTTCGTGTTTGATTTCCTATGGTGGATAATGGCTTCAGAGTGTGCATTTTATTGTTATTTAAAATTTACATATATATTATGTCTATTCCTTTCTATGTATATAGTACTTTATAATAAATTTGTAAAATTAAAATAAATCTGCAAACTGGAACTACGTTTTAACTGAGTTAGTTGTTTTTCAAATTTCAAAGAACAGATAGAATTTTTCTTTGGTTGTTCAGAAGATAGCTTTAATTCTATGAGTGTATAAGGGCCAAAGGGATTGCAAATACACACAGATTACCTTTATGTCCAAAACTGGGCACAAAAAGAGTCTATACTTATAGACTGTCTAAATAGGATAGAATCAAACAATGTTAGCTGTATTTATTTGATTTGGATCATTTTTCTGATGAATGAAAGCTTTAGAAACACTCAAAATTTTTAATTAGTCAAGACCCCAGGAGCAATACAAAGGAGTTTAGAGTTAGCCGGCACAATAAAAGTGTATCAAAAGCTCAATACTGCAAAAGATGTATGATAATAATAATATAGGTGCTGTCTTAGTAATTTATTTAACTTATATGCAGAATACATCATATAAAATCTCAGGCTGGATGAATCACAAGCTGGAATCAAGATTGCCAGGAGAAATGTCATCAACCTCAGATATGTAGATGGTACTATGCTAATGGCAGAAGAGGAAGTAAAGAGCCTCTTGATGAGTGTAAAAGAGGAGAGTGAAAAAGCTGGCTTGAAACTCAGCATTCAAAAAACTAAGATCATGACATCCAGTCCCATCACTTCATGGCAAATAAAAGGAGAAAAGTGGAAGCCATGACAGATTTTAGTTTCTTGGGCTCTAGAATCACTGTGGACTGTGACTGCAGACATGAAATTAAAAGATGCTTGCTCCTTAGAAGGAAAGCTATGACAAACCTAGACAGTATATTAAAAAGCAGGGATATCACTTTGCTGACAAAGGTCCATATAGTCAAAGCTATGGTTTTTCTATCCATAGTCATGTACGAATGTGGGAGGGAGACCACAAAGCAGGCTGAGAGCTGAAGAATTGATGCTTTTGAATTGTGGTGCTGAGGAAGACTTTTGTCTTGGACTGCAAAATAATCAAACCAGTCAATCCTAAGGGAAATTAACCTTGAATATTCACTGGAAGGACTGTTGCTGAAGCACCAATACTTTGGCTGCCTGATGCAAAGAGCCAACTCATTGGAAAAGACCCTGATGCTGGGAAAGATTGAAGGCAAAAGAAGGGGGTGGCAGAGGTTGAGATGGTTAGATAGCATCACTAACTTACTGGGCATGAATTTGTGCAAACTCTGGGAGATAGTGGAGGACAGAGGAGTCTGGTGTGCTACAGTCCATGGGGTTGCAAAGAGTTGGGCATGACTTAGCAACTGAACAACAGCAACAACATCTTAGCAATACCACAAGACATCAAAAACACTAATGTCAGAAGACATTTAATAATGCCAGTGACATCACAAGACAGCATGTAATCACCCCACAGGCTGCTGGTAGTAAGTGCTATGACTTCAAAGGAGACAGGAGCTTGACTGGTATAATCAAGAACTCCTTATTGCAAAATTCAGACTTAAATTGAAGAAAGTAGGGAAAACCACTGGACCATTCAGGTATGACCTAAATCAAATCCCTTATGATTATACAGTGGAAGTGAGAAATAGATTCAAAGGATTAGATCTGATAGACAGAGTGCCCGATGAACTATGGACACACATTTGTGACATTGTACAGGAGGCAGGGATCAAGACCATCCCCAAGAAAAAGAAATTCAAAAGAGCAAAATGGTTGTCTGAATAGGCCTTACAAATAGCTGTGAAAAGAAGAGAAACTAAAGGCAAAGGGGAAAAGGAAAGATATACCTATTTGAATGCAGAGTTCCAAAGAATAGCAGGAGATAAGAAGCCTTCCTCAGTGATCAATGCAAAGAAATAGAGGAAAGCAATAGAATGGGAAAGACTAGAGATCTCTTCAAGAAAATTATAGATACCAAGGGAACATTTCTTGCAAAGATGGGCATAATAAAGGACGGAAATGGTATGGACGTAACAGAAGCAAAAGATATTAAGAAGAGGTGGTAAGAATACACAGAAGAACTATACAAAAAAGCTCTTCATGATCCAGATAACCACGATGGTGTGATCACTCACCTAGTGCCAGATATCCTGGAATGCAAAGTCAAGTGGTCCTTAGGAAGCATCACTACAAGCAAAGCTAGTGGAGGTTGAGCTATTTCAAATCCTAAAAGATGATGCTGTGCAAGTGCTGCACTCAATATGTCAGCAAATTTGGATAACTCAGCAGTGGCCACAGGACTGGAAAAGATCAGTTTTCATTCCAATCCCAAAGAAAGGCAATGCCAAAGAATGCTCAAACTACCGCACAATTGCACTCATCTCACACGCTAGTAAAGTAATGCTCAAAATTCTCCAAGCCAGGCTTCAACAGTACATGAAACACGAACTTCCAGATGTTCAAGCTGGATTTAGAAAAGGCAGAGGAACAAGAGATCAAATTTCCAACATTCGTTGGATCATCGAAAAAGCAAGGAGTTCCAGTAAAACATTTACTTCTGCTTTATTGACAATGGCAAAGCCTTTGACTGTGTGGATCACAACAAACGTGGAAAATTCTTCAAGAGATGGGAATATCAGACCACCTGACCTGCCTCTTGAGAAATCTGTATGCAGGTCAGAAAGCAACAGTTAGAACTGGACATGGAACAACAGACTGGTTCCAAGTCAGAAAAGGAGTACATCAAGGCTGTATATTGTCACCCTGCTTTTTTAACTTATATGCAGAGTACATCATGAGAAATGCTGGGTTGGAAGAAGCACAAGCTGGAATCAAGATTGCTGGGAGAAATATCAATAACCTCAGATATGCAGATGACACCACCCGTATGGCAGAAAGTGAAGAGGAACTAAAGAGCCTCTTGAGGAAAGTGAAAGAGGAGATTGAAAAAGTTGGCTTAAAGCTCAACATTCAGAAAACAAAGATCATGGCATCTGGTCTGATCACTTCATGGGAAATAGATGGGGAAACAGTGGAAACAGTGAAAGACTATTTGTTTGCACTCCAAAATCACTGCAGATGGCAACTGCAGCCATGAAATTTAAAAATGCTTGCTCCTTGGAAGAAAAGTTATGACCAACCTAGACAGCATATTAAAAAGCAGAGACATTACTTGCTAACTAAGGTCCGTCTAGTCAAAGCTATGGTTTTTCCAGTAGTCATGTATGGATGTGAGTTGGACTATAAAGAAAGCTGAGTGCCGAAGAGTTGATGCTTTTGGACTGTGGTGCTGGAGAAGACTCTTGAGAGCCCCTTGGACAGCACGGAGATCCAACAAGTCCGTCCTAAAGGAAAACAGTCCTGAATATTCATTGGAAGGACTGATGTTGAAGCTGAAACTCCAGTATTTTGGCCACTTGATGTGAAGAACTGACTCATTTGAAAAGACTCTGTTGCTGGGAAAGATTGAAGGCGGGAGGAGAAGGGGACGACAGAGGATGAGATGGTTGGATGGCATCACTGACTCAATGGACATGAGTTTGAGTAAACTCCGGGGGTTGTTGATGGACAGGGAGACCTGGTGTGCTGCAGTCCATGGGGTCGCAAAGAGTCAGACATGAATAAGTGACCGAACTGAACTGTTGTGCCAGTACTGTCCTTTTCTCTTTATCTCTTGTGTGAGGAAATAACCATTCAGTGATATAGAATGCTCTAGGATCAGATTGCCTGGATTTACCATTTATTTGGTATATTAGGTTTACCTCTATTACCTATATAAGCCTCAATTTCCCAATCTGTAAAACAAGCACAATAATAGTGTTTATTTCTAGGGTTGTTTTGAGGAAAAATGTGATAGCCTAAAAAAGCACTTAACTCATATTTGTGCCACATTTCAATAACTTAATAAATGTTAGATGCTATTTTTATTGTGATGGTGATTGCTATATGTAGATCTAGGGAGAGTTCCACCTTTCCTCAGAAGGTTTGAATCTAGTTGTCTTTGATTTTTCTTCTCTTGTGAACTTACAATCCTTATATTAATAGTGCACCTCTGGTTTTTTTTGCCCATGCCATGTGACTTGCAGGATCTCAGTTCCCAACAAGGGATTAAACTGGGGCCACAGCAGTGAAAACCTAGAATCCTAGCCAGTAGGCCACAAGGGAACTCCTATAATACACTTTTGTTTCCAATTCTTTACTGTTGTGTACTTTAATCTTACATCAAGTTCCTTAAGATCAGGCATCTTTCCGTGTGTCTCCCATCCCCAAAGTATCTAGTCCAGTGTTGAACACATAATAGGCCTGGAGCTGATTGATTTTATAGATTATTGCATGAGCAGATGCTGTTAACAGTTGTCCTAGGAGATGTGTGTTAGTTTGTGTTATTTCCCTCAATGCCACTCCACAAATAAAAGCAGTTGATATAGAAAGATTCCTCCTCTTCCAGAAAAGGGAAACCTCTGTACTGTTGGTGGGAATATAAATTGGTATAGCCACTAGGGAGAGCAGTATGAAGATTCCTTAGAAAACTAAAAATAGAGCTACCATATCCAACAGTCCCACTCCTGGGCATATATCCAGAAAAAACCATAATTTGAGAGGATACATGCACCCCTGTGTTCATAGCAGCACCATTCACAACAGCTAGGACATGGAAGCAACCTAAATGTCCATTGATGAAGGAATAGATAAAGAATATGTGGTACATGTACAGAATAGAATATTACTCAGTCACAAAATAGAATGAACTAATGCCATTTGTGAGACATAGATGGGACCGTGAGACATAGATCAGCCCTAGAGATTTTCATATTGAATGAAATAAGTCAGAGAAAGATAAATATCATATAATATCACTTATATGTAGAATCTAAAAAAGTGGTACAAATGAACCTATTTACATAACATAATTAAGTCACAGATTTTGATAAACCTTACTGTTACCAAGGGGAAAGGGGGAGGAAGGAATATACATTTTGAGGCTGGGATTGACATATACATACTATCATATATAAAATAGTTAACTAATAAGAACTTATTGTGTAGCACATGGAATTTTATTAAATACTCTGCAATGACCTATATGGAAATAGAATCTAAAAAGAGTGGATATGTGTTTGTGTATAACTGACTCACTTTGATGTACAGCAGAAACTAGTACAACATTGTAAATCAACTAGATTACGATTTAAAAAATGGAATATAGCCATCTTAGGTGAAGTTAACCAATTACAGAATTGCAGACTAAGACATGGGAAATGTTGTCTAACATCTTCAGAGAACAAAACTCTAAGGGTCATAGAGGTTATGTATTTGCTGAAGGTCATGCAATCTGTTGGTGGAAGAGTCAGGATGAGACTCCAAATTTCATGTTTTCTAATGCAATCCATATAGGCCTATAGCAAATGAACTCTCTATTACTGGATAAATGTAAAACTGCGGATATTAGTCTGAGTAGTTGAGATGGTAGTAATTTTTCTTTTTTAATCAGACTAGAGCATTTTTGTGGTTCGGAATTCACTGGGTAATGGAAACCATCTTTTTAATTTGTGTGTTAGCTTCTTGAGGGTCTGTTTTGTTTACTCTTGTATCCCTAGTTCCTATAATAGTGCCGGGCACATAGGAGATACTCAATAAATATTTGTTGAATGAATACATTTGTTAGCAGTCTTGGCTGAGATGTCAGTTGAGAATGTTTGTGACTTCTGGAGATTCTAACCTCTAAGTATCAGACCCTGGAAAGAAACCCTAGAAATAGTAGGGAAACTCTGGCTGTGGCAGGAAGATAAAAATGAAATGCTTCCCCTCATGGGAAGAGAAGAATTAAGAGAAAGTGTAAGAAACATTTGGAACTTCTTGGAAGAAACATACCTTATAAATAAAACATCATTTGGTTCAAGAGGCTAGAATTTCGTTTAAGCCTCTTGGTATATTTTGAAGGAGAAGCTAGAAAACATCAGCAAAATAGTTTTGGTGGTGAATGAAATTCAAGTTTTTGCCCACCTTCAAATTGTCCTATGCTCCCTGGCTAATGAGGAAAAAAGAGGAAATCCAATTCTTATAAAGGGAAGGCCTCCTCAACATCTCAGATGCTTCTTGTTCTAAGCATGAACAATGAAACTTCATGCACAAGGCACTAGACAGCCTGTGCCGTCATTTCATCAGTGGCATGAAGAGGCCAGGCAGGATTTCCCATCTTCTGTCCATGATCTTCCAGCTAATAAAAGGAGACAGTGATAACTAATAGAGCCATGAGATGTCCTGAATCTTACATTGGGATATGCTACCGGTTAGCGTGAATTAAACCATCTTTGTCTGAAGACGATACTGAAATGGATAAAATTATAGAGACACCAGATAGTGTGGGAAAGAGAGCACTAATTCAGGATTGAGGAAATCTGGATTGTGGTTCTAGATCTATCATTAACTAGTTATGTGTCTTGGACAAGACTCTGGTGTATGCATGTGCACGTGCACTCAGTTGTGTCCACCTCTTTGTGATCCCGTGGGTTGTAGCCCACCAGGCTCCTCTGTCCATGAAGTTTTCCAGGCAAGGATACTGGAGTGGGTTGCCATTTCCTAAGCCAAGACCCTTTGGAGTCTTGGTTATCGCATATCTAATAAGAAGTGAGAAGGTTTCTTCTAGGTCTGTTTGCGTTTTCAAAATATTTTAGAAATTAGATCACAGCAGGATCCTCTATGACCCACCTCCCAGGGTAATGGAAAAAAAGCAAAAATAAATAAATGGGACCTAATTAAACTTAAAAGCTGTTTCACAACAAAGGAAACTATAAGCAAGGTGAAACAAGGCAGCCTTCAGAATGGGAGAAAATAATAGCAAACAAAGCAACTGACAAAGAATTAATCTCCAGTATATACAAGCAGGTCATGCAGCTCAATTCCAGAAAAACAAATGACCCAATCAAAAAATGGGCCAAAGAACTAAACAGACATTTCTCCAAAGAAGATACATGAAAAGATGCTCAACGTCACTCATTATCAGAGAAATGCAAATTAAAACCACAATGAGGTACCATCTCATGCCAGTCAGAATGGCTGCTGTCAAAAAGTCTACAAACAATAAATGTTGGAGAGGGTGTGAAGAAAAGGGAACCCTCTTATACTGTTGGTGGGAATGCAAACTAGTATAGCCATTATGGAGAACAGTGTGAAGATTGCTTAAAAAACTGGAAATAGAACTGCCGTACGACCCAGCAATCCCACTGCTGGGCATACACACCAAGGAAACCAGAATTGGAAGAGACACATGTACCCCAATGTTCATCGGAGCATTGTTTACAATAGCTAGGACATGGAAGCAACCTAGATGCCCATCAGCAGATGAATAGATAAGGATGTTGTGGTACATATACACAATGGAATATTACTCAGCCATTAAAAAGAATGCATTTGAATCAGTTCTAAAGAGGTGGATGAAACTGGAGCCTATTATACAGAGTGAAGTAAGTCAGAAAGAAAAACACCAATACAGTATATTAACGCATATATATGGAATTTAGATGATAACAGTGAGAGACACAGATGTAAAGAACAGACTTTTGGACTGTGTGGGAGAAGGCGAGGGTGGGATGATTTGAGAGAATAGCATTGAAACATGTATATTACCATGTGCGAAATAGATCGCCAGTCCAGGTTCGATGCATGAGACAGGGTGCTCAGGGCTGGTGCACCGGGACGACCCTGAGGGATGGGATGGGGAGGGAGGTGGGAGGGAGGTTCAGGATGGGGAACACATGTACACCCGTGGCTGATTCATGTCAGTGTATGGCAAAAACCACTACAATATTGTAAAGTAATTAGCCACCAATTAAAATAATTTATTTTAAAAAATTTTATCTTTTAAAATCTCTGATTTTCATATTTATTGGAATAGACGAAATTCCATCAGAGGATGAGGGAAAGAAAAATGAATATTGGCACTAAAGGCAAAAGCAGTCAGCACTTAGGACTGGGGCTTATACTGCCATTCCAGAATGCAGAAGTTTGAACGATGAGCTGTGCTTTAGGTAACAGCTTAAAATGTGATTTATTTATGCAAATAAACCTTTCAGAACTCATTTGGGTAAGTTATAAAACCAAACCAAGCATGAGAACCACCCCTCTTCCTTCCAGAAAAGGAATATTTCTAAAAGAAAACTCACTCTTCTCTTGCTAAAGCCACTGTAGTCATTACATTTGATACTCATATATTTTCCTCTAGGAGATAGAAAAGGAGGTTTTCAGGAAGAAAAACCCTTTTGCTCAATTGCTGTGAAATAATACCATACACTAGAGTTTGCTCAATTGCTGTGAAATAATACCATACGCTAGAGTTATCAAAATGATATGGTGGATTCAGAATATGTGTGGGCCCTATGTGTGACCTGTCCTGAAGTGTTCCTTCTTGATTTTAGGTAGCACTGAGGATGTCCTTGAGAGGAAAAAATAGCCAGGGATTTCACTTTGGTGATGAGTTATTCTAGCAGGCTTCATGTCTCACGTAAATGGTAACCTTTGCTGAGTGTAACCCTAGCTCTTTGTAAAGAGAACAGAATTAGACTCCACCAAATGAAGAGTCCAAGACCTTGGCAGTCACCCTGGAAAGATGACAAGATACACAGAGATCAGGAACAATGATGAGGCTCTCATAACACTGCCTGAATAGGATGTCTGCAGAGTTAGACTAGCTTCATGGATGTAATGTAAGTTCAGTGGTCTGAGGAGTAGAACATCAGGTTTGTTTAAAAGTACACAGAAAAGAATCTGATAGTAGCTACAATTAGGCAAAAATTGGGGAAAGAGAAGGGAGGTCAGGCAGGTTAGCAACATAAAATGTTTCAAATATTTCAAAGTGTCACCTTAGTGGGAATACTTAGTGAAAATTCACACAATAAGCTAAATTTGGTGCATTCTTTTTAAGTGTTATTTAAGTTATTTGATGGATGAGTTTGAATTTCCAGTTTTTTTTGTTTGACTATTTTATGATTTAGTATGTATTTTAAATAATAAGTTACCTTTATTTACAGAATGATAATTAATATGAATTGTCCACAAAGGAACAGCTATTGTGGAAGACATGTATTTTTCATTCATGATGAGGGAGGCAAAATAGTTGAGGAAGGAGATACATGAGTTAAGGTGTTGTGAATTGTGTGTGTTTAATGATTTCTGTCATTTCTGAATAAGTCTAGAGCATCTTATACTCTGTGGCCCACTGTAAAAATGAATTTGACATATGAACATATTTAAGCTGTTTGAAGAGAGGATAGTATTTGACATAAACTGAATATTTTGGTGATGGTTTTGAAAAGTTCCTGAGGATATTTTGGTACACAGGAAATTCTTTTTTAAAAACTTTTTATTTTATATGGGTGTATAGCTGATTAACAAACAATGCTATGAGAGTTTCAGGTGAACAGTGAAGAGACTCAGCCATATAAATACATGTATCCAATCTCCCCTAAATCCTGCTCCCATCCAGGCTCCCACATAACATTGAGCAGAGTTCTTTGTGCTATACAGTAGGTACTTGTTAGTTATCCATTAGTACACACATTAGTGTGTACATGACTATCCCAAACTCCCTGACTATCGGTTCTCCCCACCCTTCCCCTGGCAACCATAAGCTTGTTCTTGAGGTTTGTGAGTCTGTTTATCTTTTATAAGCAAGTTCATTTGTATTTTTTCTTTTTAGATTCCACATATAAGGGATGTCATATTAGTAATGATATTTCTCCTTCTCTGTCTGATTCACTTCACTCAATGTGACACTGTCTTGGTCCATCCATGTTGCTGCAAATGACATTATTTCATTCTTTTTTATGGCTGAGTAATATTCCATTGTATATATGTACCACATCTTTTTTATTCCTCTGTTGATGGACATTTAGGTTGCTTCCATGTCTTAGCTATTGTAAACAGTGCTACAATGAACACTGGGTTGCATATTTCTTTTTGGATCATGTTTTCCTCTGGATATATACCCAGGATTGGGATTGCAGGGTCATATGGTAGCTCTATTTTTAGTTTTTTAAGGAGCCTCCATACTGTTCTCCATAGTGGCTGTACCAATTTACATTCTCATCAACAGTGTAGGGCCATTCTCTTTTCTCCACATCCTCTCCAGTGTTTATTGTTTGTGGATTTTTTGGTGATGGCTCTTCTGGCTGCTCTGAGGAGGTACATAGGAAATTCTAAAAATGCACCTTATCATTTCTTCCCCAGTTGATCTAGACCATTCCTCAGTAACAGTGGGTTTTTATTTTTCCAGATCTCTTGATCATTTATCATACTGTCTTTGTGTTTGGCTTTTTCTTTGTCTTTTGTTCTGTCTTTCTTGCTTTGTTTGTATGTATGCATGTATGTATTTTTAAATTGTATTTATTAATTTTGGCTGTGCTGGGTCTTCATTGCTGAGTGTGGGCTTTCTCTAGTTGCAGGTGGGCGCTGCTCTTGGTTGTGGTGAGCAGGCTTCTCATTGCGGTGGCTTCTCTTGTTGCAGAGCAGTCTCTAGGTGCTTGGGCTTCAGTGGTTGCAGCTCGCGGGCTCTAGAGCACTGGTTCAGTAGTTGTGGTACACAGGTTTAGTTGCTCCTCAGCATGTGGGATCTTCCCAGACTAGGGATCAAATCCATGTCCCTTGCACTGGAAGGCGGATTCTTTTCCACTGTGCCACCGGGGAAGAGTCCTTTGTATTTATTTTTATGTATTTGTTTACTTGTTTATTTTGGCTGCACCACATGGTTTGCAGGAGCTTAGTTCCCCAACCAGGGCAACAGCGTCATGGCAGTGACAGTATTGAGTCTTAACCACTAGATCACTAGGAAATTATCCCTTTCTTGCTTTGTAGAAAAGTAAATCTCTTCTTTTTATTTTCAACACACTAATGTTAAGGGTGGGTTGTTATTTTCTAGATGACTGGAAATTTTACTTAATCACATTCAGTGTTTTACCTCTTCCTAATGTTTTGTCAAATTTCTCTATTTTATGCAGTGCCAAAGAGATGATCAATTATGTTTTTTTCATGTTAAAGTAAAATACTCACTGTCCTGGTTCTCATGGTTTCTCCAGTAGCTAAATGGTATTTGGTATAAAGCTGTTTTAAAGGACAACTGTTACATGCTAGCTATACTTACCAGGTGGCACAGTGGTAAAGAGTCTACTTTCCAGTGCAGGAGATATAAGAGATGTGGATTTGATTTCTAGGTTGGGAAGATCCCAACTAGCATACATAACTAGCATACAGATTTCTATTTGAATATCTGCACCATATTTGTTTTCCTATTGCCAAGGTCCACGTTGTTCATGACCTTTCTCAGACTGCTTCTCCATCAAAGAATAGGATGCCTGATCATGTGTTAGGAATGTTACTACTTCCTCCCCCTGATGCTGAGAACCTAAATGGGCTTGGAAACAACTGGGACTTATCTTGAAACTCTTGCTCACTGAGGTGCTCTTTTAGGGCATATGATCTCTCTACTGTGACTTGATGTTTTAGTTCAGGAATTTAAGAAGCATCAACTGGGCAGTTCATCTCTGATCCATGTGTTTTCAACTCGGGCAGTTGGGCCTTGAGAGTACATTTATCCAAGATGGTTCCTTCACTCACAAGTCTGGCATCTTGGTGATAGTTGGCCTCTCTCTCTCTTTCAAGTGATATCTTTTCCTGTTGGGCTGGGCCTTTTTGTACAACTTGGGCTTTTCATAGCATAGTGACCTCAGGGTAGTTGGATTTCTCACATGGAGGCCTAGGGCTCTACGAGCAAGTATTCCAAGAATATCTCTCTTTTAAAGAAAAAATTGGTTTTGTTTTTATTTCTTGGACCGTTATTTATGGTGGTATAGGAACCAGTTTTAAAAGACCCAGTTTATAGAGCTCTTCTATACAAAAAATTCAGACCTTAGGGCTCAAATACTAAGATAAACAGATATTTGGTTTGAATTATATGGCAAACCACTTTTTACTTTGTTGGAGAATTTTCAAATTTAGCTAAAGATTGGACTTGACATTTTTTCTCTTATTTGAGGATAAAATACTGAAACTGAAGTTTTCAGTGGTGACAGAAACCTAGACTCCAGGAGAATAATTTGCAACACTTCTGGTCTCATTCTCCAGCACCTGCAGTGACGGCTGGTCAGAGACTGTTGCTGAGAGTTAAGAGTCTTGCTGTGTTGTAAACAGCAACTTTCAATCCAGCTTTGGCAAATTGACAAAATTTGTATTTTGCAAACTCTCCTCGCCCCCAGAACCCTTTCTTTTTTTAAAAAAAATTATTTATTTTAATTGGAGGCTAATTGCTTTACAGTATTGTGGTGGGTTTTGCCATACATCAACATGAATCAGCCACAGGTGTACATGTGTCTTCCCATCCTGAACCCCCCTCCCACCTCCCTCCCCACTCCATACCTCTGGTTGGAGTTGTCCCAGAGCACTGGCTTTGAGTGCCCTGCCTCGTGCATCAAATTTGCACTGGTCATCTATTTTACATATGGTAATATACTTGTTTCAATGCTATTCTCTCAAATCGTCCCACCCTTAACCTTCTCCCACATAGTCCAAAAGTCTGTTCTTTACATCCGTGTCTCTTAAATCTAATGTTCTTTACATCTGTGTCTTGCATATAGGGTTGTCGTTACTGTCTTTCTAAATACCGTATATTTGCGTTAATATACTGTATTGGTGTTTCTCTTTCTGACTTCACTCTGAATAACAGGGTCTACTTTCATCCACTTCATTAAAACTGACTCAAATGCGTTATTTTTTTTTTATAGCTGAGTAATATTCCATTGTGTATATGTGCCACAACTTCCTTATCCATTTGTCTGCTGATGGATATCTAGGTTGCTTCCATGTCCTAGCTATTGTAAACAGGGCTGTGATGAACATTGGGGTACATGTGTCTGTTTCACTTCTGGTTTCCTTGGTGTGTATGCCCATCAGTGGGATTGCTGGGTCATATGACAGTTCTATTTCCAGTTTTTTAAGCAATCTCCACACTGTTCTCCATAGTGGCTGTACTAGTTTGCATTCCCACCAACAGTATAAGGGGGTTCCCTTTTCTCCACACCCTATCCAACATTTATTGTTTGTAGACTTTTTGATGGCAGTCATTCTGACCGGCGTGAGATGGTACCTCATTGTGGTTTTGATTTGCATTTCTCTGATAATGTATGATGTTGAGCATCTTTTCATGTGTTTGTTAGCCATCTGTATGTCTTCTTTGGAGACCTGTCTGTTTAGTTCTTTGGCCCACTTTTTGATTGGCTTGTTTATTTTTCTGGAATTGAGCTATATGAGCTGCTTGTATATATTGTAGATTAATTCTTTGTCAGTTGCTTTGTTTGCTATTATTTTCTCCCATTCTGAAGGCTGCCTTGTTCCACCTTGCTTGTAGTTTCCTTCATTGTGCAACAGCTTTTAAGTTTAATTGGGTCCCATTTGTTTATTTTTGCTTTTATTTCCATTACTCTGGGAGGTGGGTCATAGAGGATCTTGCTGTGATTTATGTCAGAGAGTAGAACCCTTTCTTGTACACACTTTGTAATGTTTTCTTCCTTTAGATTTCCAAAGTTATCACACCATCAGGGCACATCAACACTGACTTGTTTTATACCAATCCTTTGATAGACTGGTTCAGACAAAGACACAAATTTCTCTGTGAAGACATTCCAGTCCTCCATTTGTCTTTAAACAGGAAGAGCCATTACTTTAACACAAATGACACCCTCTCCAGTGGTGACACTCTGAGGCAGACAGGCCAGTTGTCGAGTCATCTTAGAGGTGGGGGAGATTAGATTCCTTCTAATGTCTTTCACATCCTGCTAAATTCATAAGAGACTGATATTTAATCCTAAAATTTTTATTTCCTTTGATATTTAGCCTAAAATAGAAAGAGGATGTTTGTCCTTTTTGATACCACTGGCTTAAGTACGTAAGTTTTTATGTTATAAGATCATGCTCAGTTTTTAAAAAAGGCTCTTCCATTTCTGTTTGCCCTCATCACACACATGCAGAGTTATTGCCAAGAGGAATGTTGTGTGCACAAGGACAGTTAAGACCACATACTGTCCTCAGCTGGGAGTCAGGTTACCCACCACATGGACAGCGGCATGTGCTAGAGCTATGTGTAACTAAAACTAAAAGAGTCCTAGAGAGGAGAATCTGTAGCATTAAGCAGGCTTTGCAAATTAGAGAGGGGAAAAAAAAAAACAAAAACGACCAAACCAGATCATGTTCAGTAGTCCTCTCTGAGCTTGATTTTAACAACTTAAAATGAGATTGGTCACTAGCACTGTACTAATCACATTATATACATTATTTCATTCACTCCTACAAAAATCCCAAGATGTAGACATATTATTCCATTTTATATATTAGGAAAAAGCTTAAAGAGGTTATACACATTGCCCAAACCCACATAGCTGATAAACAGTAAAGTCAGGAATAAAATCAACACGGTCCTTTTCGAGAGCAATGAGCTTTTAACCTCTACTATATGAAATATACTTTCTTGACCTGTGTACTTCTTGAGCAATAGGAGGAAAGGGGACCTAGGTTCCAATGAAAAGCCTAGCCTTTGTCAAAATTCAGGTTTGTTTTACTTCTATGAATCTATTTCATGATTTTCTCTTTTGTGTTTCTGTCTCTCTCCTAATACCCCCACTGTCTTGCTTACTGTATATAGCTTTGGGTTTAGGAGGGACCTAATAAGCATATGAACAGAGATGTCCATTTAATAATCTTCTCATATACAGGACACTGGGTCAGAAACTTAACTGACAGTGCTCTTGTTTATTAGAATAAACAAGATATATAAGAAATCTTAGATATATAAGATATATATATATATATGCTTAGATATATAAGAAATTAGATGTGGTGTTGAGATTAATCAAACTGGGTGGTGTATAAAAAGCTGATTCCAAAGTGTGAGAGAGTTGTGTGGTAACTGTACTGATTTCTTTTGGGAGATATGAAATAGCTTTGGGTCAAAACTCCAAAGACCCATATCAGAGAGCTTGGGAGAGGCAGAGCTGAAAGTGTGTTCAATGAATAAAAATATTGAGACCCAAAGGACAAATTCTCACTAGGTCCAGCCCCTGCCCCAGAATATGGTATAATGATACCCCAGGTCAGTTCTCTCAAGAAAGTTATCAAAAATGTTTGCAAACAGTGCAACCGAAAAGGCTTAATTTCCAAAATATACAAACAGATACAACTCAGCAACAAAAAAACAACCCAATCAAAAATTGGGCGGAAGCACTAAAGAGACATTTCTCCAAAGAAGAAATGTAGGTGGCCAATAGGAACATGAAAAGATGCTGAACATTGCTAATTATTAGAGAAATGCAAATTAAAACTACAGTGAGGTACCACCTCATGCTGATGAGAATGGCCATCATTAAATGTGGGTGTGGACAAAAGGGAATCCTCCTACACTGTTGATGGGAATGTAAGTTGATGCAGCCACTGTGGAAAACAGTATGGAGGCTCCTCAGAAAACTAAAAATAGAATTACCATATGAGTCTCACTCCTGTGCATATATCTAGACAAAACTCTAATCTAAAAAGACAGTTTGCATCCCATGTTCATAGCAGGATTTTTCACAATAGCCAAGACATGAAAACAACCTATTATAAATTTTCATTGACAGATGCATGGATAAAGACGATGTTGTGCAATTAATATGAAATCTTTTGAAGTAAAAAAAGATGTTGTACATATATACAGTGATATACTACTGAGCCATTAAAAGAACAAGATAGTGCCATTTGCAGCAACATCAATGCAACTAGAGATTATCATTCTTAGTGAAGTAAGAAAGAGAAATACCATATGATATCACTTATGTGTGAAATTTAAAATATGACACAAATGAAACTATCTATGAAACAGAAACAGAATCAGGGACATAGAGAATAGACTGGTGGTTGCCGAATGGGAGAGGAGTGAGAGAAGGTTGGGCTTGGAGTTTGGGATTCGCTGATGCAAACTGGTATATACAGAATGGATTAACAACAAGATCCTATTGTATAGCTCGGAAAACTATATTCAGTGTCTGGTAATCAACCATAATGGAAAGAATATGAAAAAGAATGTGTGTGTGTGTATATATATGTGTATATTTGAGTCACTTTGCTGTACAACAGCAATTAACACAATATTGTGATTCAATTATGCTTCAGTAAAAAATAAAAACAAAGAAAGTTACCAAAGAATGCGCAAGGGGAAGGGGCAAAGGTGATTAGCATAGGTTAATCAGGACATACTTCTTCCCTAACTTTCTTATTGTAGCACAGTTTAATTAGCTTGTTGTCACCTTGGCAATGTTGAACCCTGTGAGAGACCAAGAAGCTGAGTGGAGAGTAGGAGAAAGAAGTGTTGACAGTGACAGGCTTATGGAGGCAAGGGCAGTTAGAAATGTCAGAGATGAAAGTGTCAAGATAGTAGACACACGTGTAGAGCAGAAGCTTTTCGAGGAGGTTATAAAGAAGCTGGGGTTTAGAGAGGACCGAGAGAGGAAGTCAGGCTTTGCAGCTTCAGACTTAATCTCAGGGCTGTCCTTGGTCCCTGCAGTGACCTCGGGGACTGCAGAAGTGTTGTCCCCTGGAATCATAGACTATTGACCATGACCTGGGGAGTACATCAAGTAAATCTAGCCTCTCAGTTTTACTTTAAAGGGGACTTACAGTGACTGTCTCATTGATCTCAAAGCAATTTTGATATTTATGTCAGGCTTTAACATACCTTTCTTTCTTTTTTTTAAAAAAATTTTATTTATTTGGCTGCTCCAGTATAGTTGTGGAATGTGGGATCTAGTTCCCTGACCAGGGAACAAACCCAGGCCCCCCGCACTGGGAGCCACTGAACCACCAGGGAAGTCCCTAACATCCCTTTGTTTTGCAGTTTCCTCTCCTGCTAAAAATCCTATTGACAGAAGACCCTATGTGTGTATGTTCTTGTGTGTTTGTGTGGGTGTGTTGTTTATGTTGGGTCTGGTTTGTCAGACAATAGAGTGAAGGAAGATGATTCTAGTTACCTTTTTAGCTGCAGAACTGACACCAAAATAGTCAATCTTGTGTAGTCCTTTGTTTCTGAGGGCTGGACAGCATAATTGGATAACATAATTTAGATAACCCTTTGCTTTCTAGGTGCATACATGTTCTGAAGGGAAATAATTGATGATAACAGTTCCTTAAGCACCAGAGAAAAGCACTTTATAATTTCACAGTGGTTCTCAAAGTTTAATGTGTATATGCATCACTTGAAAATCTTGCTAAAATGCAGATTCAAATTGAGTAGGTTTGGGTGGGGACCTGAAATGGTGCTTTTCTCACAAGCTTCCAGATAAAACTGATTCTGTTGATCCATAGACCACATTTCGACAAATAGCAGGGCAAAGCGTCTTAACATTGGTTAAAGTGTGAGGCATTCATAAGAAATATAAGTAAGTCATTTTGACAGGAGACAGAAAATTGGAAGGATTGGTTAGTATCAAATCCCTCAGAGCCTTGAATGTCAGGGTAAGGTTTTAGATCATATAATGAGCTAAGGAATCATTGTAGGTCTGTACTGGGTATAGAGTGACCTGATAGGACTTAAGGGAGATTTATCTGTCATCATGTATAGAACAGATGGGGTAAAAGTTTCTGATTGGGTATCAAGTAGCAGAGACTCAACTGGCTCTTTAATGCTAGATGAAGAAGATTGCACGAAGGAAAATGGAGGAGATTGGCAAAAAGGAAGCTACTTGCTTAAAACTGGCCTTGGGAAGTTGTTTGGATCATAGATCTCTTTGTCCAAATTCCAAGAGATCCCTGCCAATCCCTTCTTTATTTAAGAATGCAGCCATATTATATGTACTTGGTAAATTTTTTGCTTGATCCAATTCAGTGAAAAATATATTGAGTGCCAGGTACAGTGCTTTGCTATCTCAGGTGTTTGTATATCTCTCATAATGTCTAATGCAGAGTCCTGCCCTTCATCAAATTCATTGTACTATTAGTGGATGAATGAATTTATTCTGCTTAATTTTCCTATTTTAATTTAAGGTACAGTAATATACCTTGATAAGACTGTTTTAAAAGTAAAGATGTAATACACACAAAAATATGATAGTGGTAACAATTGAGGAACAGTGAGGGGAAGAGAAAGGGGAGGAGCACATAGATATTGTAAGTTATTGGTTTTGTTCCAGTTCTTGGGTTGAGTAAAGGGTTTATAACATTAAGCAAATGAACCAATAAATAAGATAAAGTAGAAGAGTACCATGTATGTTAATTCATAGTTTCAAAATATGAGTTATTATGTGTTATGCACCTGATGTCTGTTGAAAAACCACACACACACACACACACACACACACACACATACTGAAAAGAAATATTATGGAGAATCCGTCCTATAGGGTCTTCCAAAAGGAAATTAAAATCACTACATCAGCCTACATGTGTGGTAGGATTTTCTCTGCAGTAAACTTTGAGTAATTATCCTATGTCCAGCCTAAGGCTTGGTGAAATCAGGTTAGGCAGCAGACCCAACAAAATAGACATTCTACTGTCTAAATTTCTATTACATTTTATAATCTACAGAGTGCTCTCCCACATCAGAACATGATTTCCTGCCATTTACTCAGTGTTACCTCATTGGATTCTTGAACCTGAGATCATAGGTCCCTTTATGAATGTCTTTGGTGATTTAATGTGCTCAAAGTATTGTTATACTTAATATTCTCCTGAAATTAGATTGTATGATACTAAATCTTTCCTAATCATTGAAATGACAACAAGGCATAAATATAATCTGGAGGGTCAAATCCATTTTCAAAATATGAGGGCTGTATGAACACAATTCCCTCCTTGTTATCTGTTCTAGAAAAATGAATGAAATTCTGGACAATTCTACCAAGCTATAGGAATAACCAATTTTCAGAGAAGTAGGATACACTAAAATGTGTTGTTGTTTTAGTCTCTAAGTCATGTCCAACTCTTTGTGACTCATGGACTGTATCCACCAGGCTCCTCTGTCTATGGGATTTCTCAGGCAAGAATCCTGGAGTGGATTGCCATTTCCTTCTCCAGAGGATCTTCCTGACCCAGGGATCCAACACGCATCTGCATTGGCAGGGGGATTCTTTACCACTGAGCTACCTGGGAGCTCAGGTGCTAAAACTACCCTGTTCAGTTCACTTCAGTTCAGTTCAGTCGCTCAGTCATGTCCGACTCTTTGTGACCCCATTAACTGCAGCACACCAGGCCTCCCTATCCATCACCAACTGCTGGAGTCTACCCAAACCCATGTCCATTGAGTCGGTGATGCCATCCAACCATCTCATCCTCTGTCGCCCCCTTTTCCTCCTGCCCTCAATCTTTCCCAGCATCAGGGTCTTTTCAGTGAGTCAGCTCTTTGCATCAGGTGGCCAAAGTATTGGAGTTTCAGCTTCAACATCAGTCCTTCCAATGAATACCCAGGACTGATCTCCTTTAGGATGGACTGGTTGGAGCTCCTTGCAGTCCAAGGGAATCTCAAGAGTCTTCTCCAACACCACAGTTCAAAGGCATCAATTCTTTGGCACTCAGCTTTCTTTATAGTCCAACTCTCACATCCATACATGACTACTGGAAAACCATAGCCTTGACTTGATGGACCTTTGTTGACAAAGTAATGTCTCTGCTTTTTAATATGCTGTCTAAGTTGGTTATAACTTTCCTTCCAAGGAGTAAGCGTCTTTTAATTTCATGGCTGCAATCACCATCTGCAGTGATTTTGGAACCCCCCAAAATAAAGTCAGCCACTGTTTCCCCATCTATTTGCCATGAAGTGATAGGATCGGATGCCATGATCTTAGTTTTCTGAATGTTGAGCTTTAAGCCAACTTTTTTACTCTCCTCTTTCACTTTCATCAAGAGGTTCTTTAGTTCTTTTTCACTTTCTGCCATAAGAGTGGTGTCATCTGCATATCTGAGGTTATTGATATTTCTCCCGGCAATCTTGATTCCAGCTTGTGCTTCCTCCAGCCCAGCGTTTCTCATGATGTACTCTGCATATAAGTTAAATAAGCAGGGTGATAATATACAGCCTTGATGTACTCCTTTTCCTATTTGGAACCACTCTGTTGTTCCATGTCCAGTTCTAACTGTTGCTTCCTGACCTGCATACAGATTTCTCAAGAGACAGGTCAGGTGGTCTGGTATTCCCATCTCCTTCAGAATTTTCCACAATTTATTGTGATCCACACAGTCAAAGGCTTTGGCGTAGTCAATAAAGCAGAAATAGACATTTTTCTGAAACTCTCTTGCTTTTTCGATGATCCAGCGGATGTTGGCAATTTGATCTCTGGCTCCTCTGCCTTTTCTAAAACCAGCTTGAACATCTGGAAGTTCATGGTTCACGTATTGCTGAAGCCCGGCTTGGAGAATTTTGAGCATTACTCTCCTAGTGTGTGAGATGAGTGCAATTATCCGGTAGTTTGAGCATTCTTTGGCATTGCCTTTCTTTGGGATTGGAATGAAAACTGACCTTTTCCAGTCCTGTGGCCACTGCTGAGTTTTCCAAAACTACCCTGAGTATAACTTAATTCTTTTGATTCATAAAGTATTTTTAGGAACTTGTGATGTTCTATGCAACTGAATCTTTCAGAGAATTGAAACAAACCTGTGAGTGCCAAAAATTTTAAAATGATAAAAGTAGTAGATGCTTAGGGCAAAAACTCTAAAAATTCAGAGTACAGAAGGTATAAAATGAAAAATAAAAGTTGATCCTTTCCTCCTTAAACCTACTAGAGGAAGAAGAACAAACAAAACCTAAAGTTATTAGAAGGAAAGAACTCAAAAAGATAAGAGCAGAAATAAATGAAATAGAGATTGAAAAAACAATATAAAAGATCAATGAAACTGAAAGCTGATTCTTTGAAAAAATAAAATTGATAAACCTTAATGAGACTTCTTATGAAATAAAAGGAGAGAAGCCAAATCAATAAAAGCAGAAATGAAAAAGGAAAAGTTATAACTGTCACCACAGAAATATAAAGAATCATAAATGACTTCTGTGATCAACTGTATCCCAATAAAATGGACATCCTAGAAGAAATGGACAAATTCTTAGAAAGTTTTAGGCTCCCAAGATTGAATCAGAAAGAAATAGAAAATATGAACAGACCAATCACCAGTACTGAAGTTGAACCAGTAACTTAAAATCTCACAGCAAATAGAAGTCCAGGCCAGATGGTCTCACAGGTGAATTCTAACAAACATTTAGACAAGAGTTAATACCTATCCTTCTGAAAATATTCCAAAAAGTTTCAGAGGAAGGAACACTTTCAAACTCGTTCTATGAGGCCACTGTCACTCTGATGCCAAAACCAGACAAAGCTGTCACGAAAAAGAAAATTATAGGCCAGTATCACTGATGAACATAGATGCCAAAAATCCTCAACAAAATACTGGCAAACCAATTCCAACAATACAGTAAAAGGATTATATACCATGATCAAGTGGGATTTATCCCAGGGATGTGAGGGATTTTCAGTATACAGAAATTAATCAATGTGATATACCACATTAACAAACTGAAGAATAAAGACCATGTGATCATCTCAGTAGATTAAGAAAAAGCTTTGGATAAAATTCAGTATTCATTTATGATTAAAAAAAAACTCCAGATAGTGGGCATAGAAGATACCTGACTCAACATTATAAAACCCATCTATGATAATCTCACAGCTAACATCATACTCAGTGATGAAAAGCTGAAAGGATTCCCTCTAAGATCAGGAACAAGAGAAGAATGCCCACTCTTGACACTTCTATTCAACATAGTTTTGGAAGTCTTAGCCACAGCAATCAGGGAAGAAAAGGAAATAAAAGGAATCCAGATTGGAAAGGAAGAAGTAAAACTGTCACTCTTTGCAGATGACATGATACTATACATAGAAAATCCTAAAGCACCACCAGAAAACAAACTATCATCAATTAATTTGGTAAAGTTGCTGAATACAGAATTAATATATAGAAATCTGTTGCATCTCTGTACTCTAACAACAAAATAGCAGGAAGATAAATTAAGGAAACAATCCCATTTACCATTGAATCAAAAAGGATAAAATATCTAGGACTAAACCTACCTAAGGAGGCAAAAGACCTGTACTCTGAAAACTATAAGATGCTGATGAAAGACAGTGAAGACCACACAAACAGTTGGAAAGATATACTGTGTTCTTCAATTGGAAGAATCAGTACTGTTAAAATGACCATTCTACCCATGGCAGTCCACAGATTCAGCACAATCCCTATCAAATTAACAATGGTGTTTTTCACAGAACTGGAACAAAAATTTTTTAAATTTGTGTGAAAACACAAAAGACCCCTGATAGCTGAAACAATCTTGAGAAAGAATGGAGCTGGAGGAATCAGGTACCCTATGGTTTTTCCAGTAGTCATGTACAGGATATAAGAGTTAGACCATAAAGAAGGCTGAGCACCAAAGAACTGGTGCTTGAAACTACAATAATTAAAACAGTATGGTACTGGCACAAAAGCAGACATACAGATCAATGGAGCAGGATGGAAAAAGACCCACGCACTTTTGGTCAATAAATCTGTGGCAAAGGAGGCAAGAATATATAGTGAAGAAAAGGTGGTTTCATCACCCTGATACCAAAACCAGACAAAGACAACACACACACACACGAAAACTACAGGCCAATATCACTGATGAACATAGATGCAAAAATCCTCAACAAAATTTTAGCAAACAGAATTCAGCAACACATCAAAAAGCTCATACACCATGATCGAGTTGGGTTTATTCCGGGGATGAAAGGTTACTTCAATATATGCAAATCAATCAATGTGATACACTGTATTAACACATTGAAAGATAAAAACCATTTGATAATCTCAATAGATGCAGAAAAAGCCTTTGACAAAATTCAGCACCCATTTATGATTAAAATTCTTCAAAAAATGGTCATAGAAGGAACCTACCTCAACATAGTAAAGGCCATATATGATAAGCCTACAGCAAACATTATTCTCAATGGTGAAAAACTGAAAGCATTCCCCCTAAGATCAGGAACAACACAAGGGTGTCCACTTTCACCACTGTTATTCAACATAGTTCTGGAAGTCCTAGCTACAGCAAATTAGAGAAGAAAAAGAAAGAAAAGGAATCCAAATTGGAAAGGAAGAAGTAAAGCTCTCTGTTTGCAGATGACATACTGTACACAGAAAATCCTAAAGATAGTATCAGAAAATTGCTAGAGCTAATCAGTGAATTTAGCAAAGTTGCAGGATACAAAATCAATACACAGAAATCACTTGCATTTCTATATACCAACAATGAAAAATCAGAAAGAGAAATTAAGGAATCAATCCCTTTCACCATTGCAACAAAAAGAATTAAATATCTAGGAATAAACTTAACTAAGGAGACAAAAGAACTGTACACAGAAAATTATAAGACACTAATGAAAGAAATCAAAGATGACATAAAGAGATGGAGAGAGATTCCATGTTCCTGGGTAAGAAGAATCAATATTGTGAAAATTACATCCAGTCCTATCATTTCATGGCAGAGGAGATAGGGAAACAATGAAAACAGTGACAGACTATATTTTTGGGCTCCAAAATCACTGCAGGTGGTGACTGCAGTCATGACGTTAAAAGATGCTTACTCCTTGGAAGAAAAGTTATGACCAACCTAGACAGTATATTAAAAAGCAAAGACATTACTTTATCAACAAAGGTCCATCTAGTCAAAGCTATGGTTTTTCCAGTAGTCATGTATGGATGTGAGAGTTGGACTATTAAGAAAGCTGAGCGCTGAAGAATTGATGCTTTTGAACTGTGGTGTTTGAGAAGACTCTTGAGACTCCCATAGACTGCAAGGAGATCAAGCCAGCCAGTCCTTAAGGAAATCAGTCCTGAATATTCATTGGAAGGACTAATGCTGAAGCTGAAGCTCCAGTACTTTGGCCACCTGATGAAAAGTGTTGATTCAGTGAAAAAAAAACCTGATGCTGGGACAGATTGAAGGTAGGATGAGAAGGGGACTACAGAGGATGAGATGGTTGGATGGCATCACTGACTCAGTGGACATGAGTTTGAGCAAACTCCGGGAGATGGAGAAGGACAGGGAAGCCTGTTGTGCTGTAGTCCATGGAGCTGCAAAGAGTTGGATATGACAGAATAGCAACAACAACTAACACCATATACAAAAATAAACTCAAAATGGGTAAAAGACCTAAATGTAAGACTGGATACTGTAAAACTTCTAGAGAAAAACTTGGACAGGACATTCTTTGACATAAATCACAGCGATATATTTTTTTTGGATACATCTCCTAGAGTAATGGAAACAAAACCAAAAATAACCAAATGGGACTTAATTGAACTTACAAGCTTCAGCACAGCGAAGGAAACCATAACAGTATAAAAAGACAACCTAGAGAATGAGAGAGCATATTTGCAAATAATGCAACTAACAAGGGATTAATTTCCAAAATATACAAACAGCTCGTGCAACTCAATATAAAAAACCAAACAGCTCAATTAAAAAATGAGCAGAAGATCCAGATAGACATTTCTCCAAAGAAGATATACAGATGGCCAAAAGGCACATGAAAAGATATTCAACATTGCTAATTATTAGAGAAGTGCAAATCAAAACCACAATGAGGTATCATCTCACAACAATCAGAAAGGCCATCATCAAAAAAAAAAAAAAAAAAAAAAAAGAAAGGCCATCATCAAAAACTCTACAAATAAATGTTGGAAAGGGTGTGAAGAAGAGCGAATGCTCCTGCACTCCTGGTGGAAATGTTGGTTGGCGCATCCACTGTAGAAAACAGCATGGAGGTTCCTCAGAAAATACAGAAGTAGAACTGCCATATGATCCAGTAATCCCACGCTTGGGCATATATCCAGAAAAGATGGAAACTCTAATTAGGAAGGTACATACACTCCAATGTTCATTGCATCTCTGCTTGCAACAGCCAAGACATGGAAGCAACCAAAGTGTCAACAGAGGAATGGAAAAAGATGTGGTGTGTATAAATATAACTGACTATTACTCAGTCATTAAAGATCAAAATAATGCCATGTGCAGCAACATGAATAGATCTACAGATTATCATACTAAGTGAAGTAAGCCCACTAAGTGAAGTAAGACAGAAGGACAAATATCATGTGATATCATTTATATGTGAAATCTAAAATAGTAATCCAAATGAACTTGTTTGTAAAAGAGAAATAGACTCGCAGACATGGAAAACAAACTTATGGTTGCCAAAGGGGAAAGTGGGGGGAGGGATAAATTTGGAATTTGTGATTAATATATATATACTATTATACATAAAATAAATAAACAACTAGGACCTATGTATAGCACAGGGAACTATATTCAATATCTTATACTGACCTACAGTGGAAAAGAATCTGAAAAAAAAGCTGAATCATTTTTCTGTACACCTGAAATATTGTAAATCACATATATTTCAATAAAAAATAAAAATTAAAAAAAGCTGACCCCTTCTAGTCTCTAACTTCTATTTTTAACAGTTTTTAATATCCTTTATGTGCTGTGCTGTGCTTAATCATGTCTGACTCTTTGCAACCCCATGGACTATAGCCTGATAGACTCCTCTGTCCTTGGGGATTCTCCAGGCAAGAACACTGTAGTGGGTTGTCATGCCCTCCTCCAGGGGATCTTCCCAGTCCAGGGATCAAACCCAGGTCTCCTGCATTGCAGGTGGATTCTTTACCGTCTGAGCCACCGGGGAGCCCTTATATATGTAATTATACATTCATACAGTTCATTTTATTTTTTCATAAATGCAATCATACTATTTATAGTATTCTACACTTTGCCTTTCCATTTAATATATCTGGGTCATCATTTGATAATAGCACACAAAAGTCTAATTCATTCTTCTGAATTCCTACATAGAATTTTCATATGGTTTATAATAGTTAATATAATCATTTCCCTGTTGAAGAATATTTGTATTGTTAAAAACAATAGTTAGGTGAGCATCTTTATAAATACACCTTTGAATACTTTTGTAAGTTTATCTATAGCAGTGGAATTAGAGGGGGAAAATATGCATTTTGAAGTTTAATAGTTAAGGCCAAATTCCCCTTTTCTAAAATGATACATTCTCAGTAGTTATTTGAGAATCATTCCTTACAATCCTTAGAATTTGACATCTTATCATTTTGTAAACCTGCATTTCTTTAATCTTGAATGAGGTTGTATATATTTTGTGTGTCTATTAGTCACTTTTGCTTTCTACTCTTGTAAAATGCCTGTTGAGAAATACGATCTTCCAAATTGCACATGGACTTCCCTGGTGGCTCAATCAGTAAAGAATCCGCCTTCAGTGTGGGAGACCTGGGTTCGATCCCTGGGTTGGGAAGATTCCCTGGAGGAGGGCATGGCAACCTACTCCAGTATTCTTGCCTGGAGAATCCCCATGGACAGAGAAGCCTGGTGGGCTACAGCCCATGGGGTAGCAAAGAGTCGGGCACAACTGAGCGACCTAAGACATACAAATTGCACATGAACATTAATGATGTATTTTTACAACTATACTTTTACAGTTAGACTTCATTCAAAGAGAATATTAAATAATCTTTTAGAATTTTGAGATTATTTTTCATTATTTTGTTAATGCAATATGTTGTCATACTAAATATCTAATATCAAGATGATGGCATTTGGTCTTTCTGTTTGATTTAATGAACAGTTGTATCTTACCCAGACTTCAATCTAATTTGAGCCTTGTGCAAGTTTGGAAAATTCCTGGAGTGGAAAGCTAAAAAAAAAAAAAAGAAAAGAAAAAGCAAGGGGGTGGGTATGTGTGATGGGTGACTTCATTCCCTGCTCTGTCAGAACAATACATACCTTCCTCCCACTTTGGTGAGAAATAACCTTGGGAATAAATTTATACCCGTGGGTACAATTCTGAGTTTAGGGCTCGTGCCTTGTGTGGTGTATGCTGTTTCTGCCACACTGTGGCTTCTAAAGAAATGTCCAAGAAAAACAACAATAATGCTGGTATTTGGTTTGTCATTTGTGGCTCAGGGCATCAGTAGGGCATAGAGCAGAATTCTTGCTGAGGAATATGATCCTTCCTTGATTCTAAATTTATCTTTGTGGAGCAGCTTTTAAATATGAGGACAGCTGGTGTTGGATAAATCTGTCCTCACAAGGGGGGGACATTGAAATAAAGTTAAATTGAGATTGAAATAAAGTTAAATATTTGGGGTTAAATCCAAATGCAAAAATGTAGAAAGTACTGATTAATCTTTGATGCTTCACTTTCTGCATCTTGGTAAATAGGAACTAACTATTCATTGTAAACTCCTAGTAACAGTCCAATTTGAAATTTAAGATAGGGAGAATGTGTGCCCTAGTTTAAGTTCTAACATTTCATAAAAGGTAAAACACAATTCTTTCTTTTCACGCCATCCTCCACCCTGTTGATAAAAATGATAGGCTATCCATATCTGTTTTTGTTAGCTACCTTTCTTTCGTGTCTTTCTCCTTTGAGTAAAAGATTGCTACCAGTGAGATAGTGAGGCCCACATTTCCACTTGGGTTAGGATAATAATCCTCTGTGGCCTCTAAAAATCTGTGAGTGATGGGACCCCAAACTCCTAATAGATTCTCCCCAGGTGATTAAATGTCTTGCTAATTGCTAAAGGATAAATAAGGGTGGTGAGCTCAGAGAACAGTCCCGTTGCTAGCTTTTCTTTAGCTGACTGGATTACTAAGGTAGAAAAGCACTAAAAATAAGTCAGGGCACAGATTCTCCTGCCAGGGTTTGAGTATTGAGATAACTTGTCTTCTCGGCTGGTGTTGACATCATCTATTCTAATGTGCACTGGAAATAGGAGCCAGAATGAGAAACATATTTGGCCATGGACTAGTGTCAGTAAAAGTCTGTAGCCCTGTACTCATTGCTGCTTCTTGTCAGACTTAATTAATTAGTTTCTCTAACTCCTGTGGGAGAGAGCTAAATACCTCAGGGTGAGAACTCAAAACAAACTCAGGGCCAGTCTCGGAGGAAATCGGTCAATCTCTTGCAGTTTCAAATATAACTTTGCTAGGTCTCTTCCATGTCAGTTGAGTTTCAGTGTTTCCCCTTAGGGGTCAGAGTCCACCAGGGTTGAAAAGTGGGAAGACCTCTCAGATGTTCAGTCCTAGGACTTGAAGGTTTCACAATCACCAAGTTACCTGACATGGAATAGATTCTTGATGCTGAATTTCTCTTTCTGTTGTTGCTTCAGATGTCTTGAGGAGAGAGCTTTTGCTGGTCAGAATTACTCTGTGGATTTTGTTTGAACTCAAATGGAGGGGAAGTTCATGTAAATCACTACCTTCTTTATATTTATCCCTATTCTCTCTTCATTTTATAGAAAGTTGTCTTTTTGGAGTAATGCTGGAATAATACTGTCTCACACTCATTAAGTACTTGATACTCAAGAAACACTTTCACACATTCGTCTTGTGATCTTCAGGACAAGTCTTTAAGGAAGGCAGATGTTATTATCCCCTTATTAACTGCTAGACTTAGAAAAGCCAACAGATTGGGAAATTGGCAATGATTGGTATTAAGAGTCCTGGGAGTTCTGGAATTCTTGGTCTACTCAGCAATGTGCAGTCTGACCCAGGGCCCTTTCTCCAAGCCCGGAGATTTGTTCTATTTTTATAAAATAATATATTTAAATGTTTCTATAAAAATGCATTTTAATTTTAGAAAACTTGAAAAATATGGCAGAAAAGTGAGAGAAAAATATCAGCCACACACCCAAGTACACAAAAACAAATTCCTTAGGTTTTTGACTAAATCTGTGGGCTGGAAGGAGAGATGAAATAGACATTCAGTAATGCTGATGTCTATCTACCCATTTCCCTGCATTAGCATAATATATATTATAGACATTTTAGTTAAGCTGCCTCCAAGGATCCTTTGCAGGCAGGTGTTTATGCTAGACATTTTGAACTGAGCTTTAAAAAGTGCCATCCCAGGTAGAAACCAGCTATTCACTGTTGTCCTTTCATTACTTTTTTTTCTTTCCTCCACAAAACCCTCTTCCTTTCCTCTGGCTATGTCATTACAACCTCTCTTCATCTTTCCCCCTGCTAGTTGTCATTTCCAGTCTTAGAGTCACCAGCAGTATTTTTGCAGACCTTTCTTGAAATTCTGCCTGGCTTCTTCAGAGTAGAGTGAAGGGCCAGGTAACACTGATGCAATAAAAGGGCTGTTCTTTCTCTGGTATGCCATGCTCTTGACCTGGCACTGAAAAGGTACGTCTGACCAAGAGGACTGCTGGAAAGTGCAGGGACTTTAGCAGCTCCAGATGTTTGGAGCCACGAAATGTTGAGTTCCAGTATATCTTTGAAACCTCTATAGTGTTTTTCTTAGTGCTTTAATAATAGATTTTAGGCAAGTGTTCTTTGACAAGTGTATGAGTGAGTGAGTGAGTGAATGTATTTGGTCCTGTGAGTTGAGGTGGGAAGTCACTGTACTGACTTCCTATAAATTAAAAGCATGGGGATTATATTCCCCATGTCCTGAGCCCAAGGAATTAGAAATATTTGATTTTCCTCATCTGTAGGATCACTATGATATGAGAAAACCCAGCCAACCAGCAGCCTTGGTTTCAAAGGTACTCACAGCCTCCACGTTGTCTGTCTGCTTTTCTTCTGTTGTCCTCACAGGAAGAGCCCCTCGCGGCTGGGTTTGTTTGAGGTAGATCCCTGCTCTCTGGCAAGGAGGGGCATAAACTGGAATGACAGCTGTCAGAAGAGAGGCTAGGGTATCAGCTGGAAGGACTGTGGAAGGGTCTCCCTATTCCACTGTATTTGGTGCAGCCCCAGCTTTCTGTTAATCACACTTGGGAGTACCCATCCTTGCAACAAAGACTGAAGAATATGTGACCCTGAGTTAACCACTGATAGTTATACATAAAATCTAAATGGAAACCAGGGTATAAAAGACAAGGCAGAAGCCAAAGTCTCATGGTGAGCGAAGCATTTTTAGCTGGAATGTAAAGAATTTTGGTATTGGCATTTCAAGGAAATACAAGCTGCCCTTCCTCTCAACCCAGAAGATAGGAGATAGCTCACAGTTGCTTGGGTCAGGATTACAATTTTACTGATTTCAGGAATGTAATATTAATCTCAGTATTGACTTTGGTGGAGGATCTATGCAGGGGTTGTAGATCTTTTTGAGGTGGTATGTGGAACAGCACATTTTTTCTTTGAAGCTTAAGATTTCTGTTTTACATGACATTTGTAGATACACTTTTGTTTGTGCTAGATTGATCAATGCATCTAAAATACAATACAAAGAGTTTAGATCCAATATATGGAGAAACTTCTTGTTATCATGAATAAGCTGAAGATCTCTGTGATAAGTATAGACTCTGTCATCAATTATGATTAAACAGCAAGCTTTCTTGAGGAGCTGCTGTGTGCCCAGTACTGAGCAGCTAAAGAATGCTATGGAAAAGAGCTAACAAAAGGAAGAAACATAGATGTCATGCTACATTTACAGTAAACTAAGAGAATCCCAAGTTTAGTCCTTAGTATCCCTGAGTAAGTAATCCAAAAGTAAATAATGCAACAGTACTATAGTACAGTACAGTAGACTAGTAAGTGCAGTTGATCACAACTCCACATGCAGGGTATAAAATTTCCAAAGCCATTCAATTCAGCCAGTATTTTTTGAGCATCTCATGTAGGTCAACTATTTTCTTTTTTTTCATAGCTCTAGACTACTTCTCTGTCTAGTTTTATTAAGTTGTTTAAAAATTAAATGATGCTTTTGGTTGACAGAAGCTGGAGGAATTCAGTATAATCCTATTTCCAGTAGTAGTACAAAAAGGCAAATTGTTTTGGAATGATTCATTAGAAATATGGTCTCCCTCATCAAGGGATGGCATGTCCCATCAGAAGGGAAGTAATTTATGTGATGTAATCACGAGTGCTGATGGCTTAAAGGGCTCTGTTAGCTGTAGGAATATGTGACTCAGCATCTGGCTCCTGGAAACTGGTTCTTACCAGGCTGTCAAAGATCAAGGCAAGCTTCAGGTCATCCAAGCCAACTCCTCTTTAAAAAACTTTTAAAAAACAGACAGGACCTCAAGTCCAAAGAAGAGAAGCCATTTGCCAAAATAGTGAATTACCTTGAATGCCAGAACAATGTCAGGAAAAATTGTGAAATCTGTAAAAAAAATTACTGAGAATCCTTTAGAAAGCTTTGCATTGACTGTACCTTCTTCCAGGTTATTTGATCCTGTAGTGATTGGTACTTTTCAATGTCTTTGAACTGTTTTAAACTGTATGAAGTTGTAGAAAACTGAGGGTAATGCAAATTATTCTTGTTTATAAAAAAGTAAACCAATTTTGCTTTGTGGAGGTGCAGTTGACCACTCCCTCCAAGAGGCTAGTTTTGCTAATTAACAAATTAATTTCAGCATTTCTGGCTATCTCTAGAACCAGTTTTTTTTACATTTTCTGACTCTGTCTTTAATTAATTAGTTAAATAAAATCTGTGACAAATATTAATTTAATATTTACCTGAAAGTCATAATTTTACCTTAAATAATTATCCTTTAATAGGAAGGAACTAGGATTTTAGTAAGGACTCTCTGTTCCTTCCTTTCCTGTGAATAGATGTAGGCCCTGTTTACATGGATTTCTGAGATGGCCAAGCTATCACTTATAAATTTTTTGGGGTCACATTTTTATGTTTAAAAGCCACTTGGATAACATCTTTAAAAAACCTTACTGAAATGAATTTCATGTAACATAAAATAACTTTATTTTCTTTTTTAGAATGTTTGTTGTAACACTAACCATTTAAAAATGAACAATTCAGTGACATTTAGTGCATTCACAGTGTTGTACAACCACACCTCTATCTAGTTTCACAACATTTCCATCACTCCAAGTATTGATAGAACACCTTATCTGTTAAACTGTTTCCTCCCACTTTTCCCTCCCCTTTACCCCTGGAAACTACAAATCTGCATTCTGTGTCTATGGATTTAGCCATTGTGTATATTTAATATGAGCGTAATCATACATTATGTGACCTTTTGTATCTGACTTCTTTCACTTAGCGTAATATTCTACACTGTCCGTATAATAAAAGTTATGGTTTTTCCAATAGTCAAGTATGGATGTGAGAGTTGGCTGAGTGCTGAAGAATTGATGATTTCAAATTGTAGTGCTGGAGAAGATTCTTAAGAATCTGTTGGATAGCAAGGAGATCAAACCAGTTGATTCTAAAGAAAATCAATCCTGAATATTCATTGGAAGGACTGATGCTGAAGCTCCAGTACTTTGGCCACCTGATGTCAACAGCCAGCTCATTGGAAAAGACCCTATGCTGGGGAAGATAGAGGGCAGGAGGAGAAGGGGGCGACAGAGGATGAGATGGTTGGATAGCATCACTGACTCAGTAGACCTGAGTTAGAGCAAATTCTAGGAGATAGTAAAGAAGGTGTGCTGCAGGCCATGGGGTCGCAGAATCAGACATGACTTAGCGACTGAGCACCAGCAACAATCCAAGTTGTAGCATATATCTATGATCCATTCCTTTTTATGACTGAATAATATTCTGTTGTATGAATATACCACAGTTTGTTTGTCCATATGTTTATTGATAAACATCTAGGCTATTTCTATGCTTTTGTCTATTGTGAATAGAGGTACTGTGAACATGCATGACCATCTACTTGTTTAAGCATCTGTTTTTAATTCTTTTGGGTATGTATCATGGAGCAACAGTGTAACATCATATGGTAATTCTGTGTTTAGCTTTTTGAGGAACCTCCAAATTGTTTTCCATGGAGACTGAACTATTTTACATTCCTACCAGCATTGTATGAGAGTTCCAATTTCCCCACACCCTCAAAGACCCTTGTTATTTTCCATTTTTAAAATCATTGCCACCATGCTGGGTATGAAGTGGTATCTCATAGTGGTTTTGAGTTTGATTTCCCTAATGACCAAAGATATTGCATATCTTTTCATGTTCTTGTTAATCTTGAACAACAACATCATGTTTTGAATATGCTAGGTAAGCTGGCTATTAAAAAGAAATCTTTGATAACTCCCACTGCAATGTAAGTAATTATCTCTTAATTTATGTTTTTTTAAGATTTTATACAGTAAGTTTATTAAATGATTCTATAGAGAAAGTTATCATTTTTGTACAAAATTAGAGAGGATTTTTTCCGCTCCCCACATGATGCTCTTTATAGGGTGTTTTCAGAGACCATACCTGAACCTTACAGTACCAAGCAAGAGCTCTTCAGGAACTCAGAGAAATGTTGCCATGGTGATAATATATGTCCTTGTGAAACACCACCGTGCGAGCTGTTTCATGCATTAAAGTGTTGCTTGGAGCCGTCTCTTTGTAAGATTTATTTGCTAATTTGCTTTTAAAATGTGGGTAAGTAGTATATTTTAAATAATAACCATAACAATGACTAGCATTTGTTGACTATTTATTGGGTACTAGACTCTCTACTAGGTATTTTATGTAGATTATATCACTTAATCCTGGTGGACTATTAGCTTCTGAGGGTTGATTCTCATTTTTCTTGTCCATGCTTCTAAGAGCATCTAACAGAGTACCTGTTACAGAGCAGGTTTTCAACAGATGTCATTGAATTAATAAACAACCCTTTGAGGTAGTTTCTCTGATTACCTTCATTTTACAAATGAGGAAGCTGAGACTAAGAAATGTAAAGCAGTTTCTCCAAGATCATACAGATGGGCAGTGGTGGAGCCTGAATCAGAACTCAGGCAGCCCACTCCAAAATCTGTAGCAAGTTGCCTTTTAAGCCATGGTAATCAGAGCCCCACTTTCACCTCTTCCTTCCAATTTCTATAGGGTGGCCAGGTATTTTTGTCAGAGAAGAAGCAATAATTCATTTCAGTTCAAGAAGATATTATTAATAGCCATCTGTGTGCTCAGACATTTGTTGGGTGTAATGTTGAGAACTGGGAATTAAGAAAATGAGATTCTAGTATAGATTTTGACACTCACTTGAATAAATTATATACTCTTGCTAGATTTTGGATTCCTCATGTGAAAAATGGAACTAGATAATCTAAGTGTGCTCCTGCAATTAACTGTGATAACTTTAAGAAATGGCACTGATAGGCAACAATGAATTCATTTGATGAGGATAGGGGTAGTGGGGAATGTAATTGGTGTATATATCTTAATCTTTAATCAACAAGGAGTAAAAAAAGGGAAAGGGCAACAAGGTGATAGATATATGATGGCAGTGGCAGAGTGTATCATCTAGAAGAGAAAATAAGGCAACTATCCAAGTAACAAGGAAGCCTCAGCTTACCCTTTAAGATACGATTTGTTTCTATCTTAACCCTTACCTTTGAGAAACATAATCAGTTCAGTTCAGTTCAGTCATTCAGTCATGTCTGACTCTTTTCTACCCCTTGGACTGCAGCACGCCAGTCTTCCCTGTCCTTCACCAACTCCTGGAGCTTGCTCAAACTCATGTCCATAGAGTTGGTGATGCCATCCAACCATCTCATCCTCTGTTGTCCTCTTCTCCTCCCTTCTTCAATCTTTCCCAGCATCAGGGTTTTTTCCAATGAGTCCATTCTTCACATCAGGTGGCCAAAGTATTGGAGCTTCAGCTTTAGCATCAGTCTTTCCATTGAATATTCATGGCTGGTTTCCTTTGGGATTGACTGGTTTGATCTCCTTGCTATTCCAGGGACTCTCAAGAGTCTTCTGCAACACCACAGTTCAAAAACATCAATTATTCGGTGCTCAGCTTTCTTTATAGTCCAACTCTCACATCAGTACATGACTACTGGAAAAACCATAGCTTTGACTAGATTGATCTTTGTCGGCAAAGTAATGTTTCTGCTTTTTAATATGCTGTCTAGGTTTTTCACGGGTTTTCTTCCAAGGAGCAAGTATCTTAATTTCATGGCTGCAGTCACCATCTGCAATGATTTTGGAGCCCAATAAAATAAAGTCTCTCACTGTTTCCGTTGTTTCCTCATCTATTTGCCATGAAGTGATAGGACTGGATGCCATGGTCTTAGTTTTTTGAATGTTGAGTTTTAAGCCAACTTTTTCACTATCCTCTTTCACTTTCATCAAGAGGCTCTTTAGTTCCTCTTCACTTTCTACATTAGGGTGGGGTCATCTGCAAATCTGAGGTTATCGATATATCTCTTGGCAATCTTGATTCCAGCTTGAGCTTCACCCAGCCCAGCATTTCATATGATGTATTCTGCATATAAGTCAAATAAGCAGGGTGGCAATATACAGCCTTGGCATACTCCTTTCCCAATTTGGATCCAATGGATGTTGGCCATTTGATCTCTATTTCCTCTGCCTTTTCTAAATCCAACTTGAACATCTGGAAGTTCTTGGTTCACATAATGTTGAAGCCTAGTTTGGAGAATTTTGAGTATTACTTTGCTAGTGTGTGAGATGAGTGCAATTGTGCAGTAGTTTGAACAATCTTTGGCATTGCCTTTCTTTGGGATTGGAATGAAAACTGACCTTTTACAGTCCTGTGGTCACTGCTGAGAAGCATAATAGCCTATAGATATTCAGTGTTTTATATAGCTTCTCAGTGCTTTCCTCTCCTTTGTATCTTATAACTTTGCTGAGGCGTAGTTTGTTCCTTGGACTGCGAGGAGATCAAACCAGTCAATTCTGAAGGAATTAACCCTGAACATTCATTGGAAGGACTGATGCTGAAGCTCCAATACTTTGGACACCTGATGTAGAGAGCCAGCTCACTGGAAAAGACTTGATGCTGGGAAAGATCGAAGGCAAAAGGAGAAGGAGGCGACAGAAGATAAGATGGTTAGATAGCATCACCAACTCAGTGGAGTGAATTTGAGCAAACTCCGGGAGATAGTGGAGGACAGAGGAGCCTGGAGTGCTGTAGTCCATGAGGTCACAGAGTTGGACATGACTTAGTGACTGAAAAAACAGCAGAAGACTGGGGATGATAGTTGGGAAAACCAAGGGCCTAGCCAGGTTTGTACAGTTGTTTAATGATTCTCAATCTTGAGTTTTTGATACTACCTTATCCTGGGATCTGAAGAAAATGTGAAATTATTATTTTTTAATAATGTGAATTTTTAAAAAATCACTTGATTAATAATATATAAAAATATATGCTACATGACACTTTTCCTTTGGTTTCTAAAAACAGAGGATATTGCCTAATAAAACAGATACTAATAGAGTACCCAAACTTCCAAAACAATGTGTTAACTTTTTAGGAAAAAGATCTTATAGACAAAAGGCTTACTTAAAGGTTCACTTATTTTATGCTTTAAATTGGGTCAAATGATCATATTACTTATTCTGCAAAGTTTAACCAGTAAATGCACTAAACGCTCATCAGATACCTGCTGTGTACAAAGCACTATGTTAGATGCTGAAGAAATTCCAAGATGACTTTCCCTCAATCTTGTAAATGTTATGAAACCTATACAGCTAACTATAGCATATGATATAATATCACGAGTGCCTGAAGCTAAATCTGAAGTGTTAAAGGAAGTCAAGAAGATACCCCTTTAAGCTGTAGTGATTTAGAAAAGCCTCTTGGAAGGGGAGATATGGAGCCAAGTCTTGAAGGATGTATCTATTATATTAAGATTAGAATGAGAGAAAGAGATGGAAAGAGAGAGATGTTAACAGATGGAGGGAACAGCATGAAAATTGCTCTGGAGGAAGAATATTCAGGGTGTATTTGTAGTTTATGGGAGTGGAGGAAAGTTTAAAAAGATGGATAGTGGGAAGTAGTGGGAAATAGGGAGAAGAAAAGAATTCCAAGTTGTGAACAAGTTTGTACACCCTGACAAAAGCGGATTTTTCCAACAATTATTTCTTTGTGTGCTTATCAATTTTTCTTTCCCATTCCTGCCCCACACTAAATAAAACTAAAGAACAAACAGTTAATCCCTTCATCCAGCAAATGTTTGTTGAGTACTTCCTCTGTCCCAGGTGTTATGCTAGGAGCATAAGCCATAAACTAGACACAGCCCTGCCCTCGAGGAGCTCAGTCTGGTGGGAAAGACCAACTGTTGGTTAGAAAAAGGGTACATTCAAAGTGCTCATTATATTTGAAATGGGGCCACCTTGAAAAAGAATGATATTGACTGCACTGGGCTAATCGCCTGAACTCTGTTTTTAGCCCTTGGGAGCAACCTCAGGATGAGTGGCATACCAGAAGAACAGCTGCATACTATATTCTGAAAATGATGAAAGTGATGCTTCTGTTTTTCCAGACCCAGAGCAGTGACTCTGAGAAGGAGAGCCAAACTCTTTCTTTCCTGGCTTGTGATAGTGGACACATTGTTGCAAAGATTTTTGAGGGGAAGTTTCAGATTTTCCTGCCTTTGTCCCAAAGAAAGGAGATAGAGAGAAGGAAAGGATAAGGGAATAGTAAACTATAAAGTCCTTTCATTAAAAAAATAGAACTGGTCTATTGGTATTTCTTAGATGCAGCAATAGATGGTAATAATAATGATAGATGATATTTATTCAGTGCTTACTTTGTGCCAAGCACCATGATGAGGGCTTTAACAGAGTAATTTAACTAACACAGTAGTCCCAAACACCAGCTACTTATTTTCATCACTTTTTACAGATAAGGAAACTGAGGTGTAAAAAGATTAAAGAACTTTCTCATGTCACATAGCTCATAAGTGGATATGTGGAAAGTATATTGGAATGGGTTTTACATTTCATATTTTGCAGAGAAAATTAAAGCCCAGAGAGAAGAGATTGGTCTGTAGGTGTAGAGCAGAATGATGTCAGAGCCAGATTTAGAACTTGTATCTCAATGTTATGTCTTAAAAAATTTTGTAATTCTTTTGTAATAGAAAATGTAAACAGATACGTTAATCAGCCTCTTCAGTTACCTATTCATGATCAATATTATTTCATCTGTATTTCTACTCTCCTACCCTCTACTGTATTAATTTGAGGCAAATATTAAAGATTATATTATTTCATCTGTAAATATACCAGAATGTTTCTCTAAAAGATGAGTCATTCAGAGAGCATAATTGTAATACCATTATCTATATTTAATAATTTAGGTGAACCAAAATTATTAATATTTTTATAATTATTTAAATATAAAAATATTTAAATTACAAAACTGGTAATATTTTGCAAACCAAAATTTGAAACCATCTTGTCTGAGTTCACATTTCCAGTTGTCTCTAAAGTGTTATGATTTTTTCTTACAGTTTGTTTGCTTGAATCAGTATCCAGATAAGGTTTACACATTACAGTAGATTGATGTACTTTTTAAGTCTCATTTAATCTATAGCTTTCCTTCCTCCTTTTCAATTTTCTTATAATTCATGTCGTTGAAAAAACTCTCCTATAGTTTCCTGCAATTTTTATTTCTGTAGTTTAAGATGTTCCTTTGTCTTCTGTATGTATTTCCTATAAATTGGTGGTTGGATCCTCTTCTTGTCATCCTTTGAATCTCTTATCCACTCATGAAGGGGACTCCATTCCTTCCTCCACTTGTTGTTGTTCTGTTGCTCAGTCCAGCTCTTTGCGGCCTTTGGACTGCAGCACGCCAGGCTTCTCTGTCCTTTACCATCTCCTGGAGCTTGCTCAAATTCATGTCCATTGAGTCAGTGATGACATCCAATCATTTCATCCTGTGTCATCCCTTTCTCCTTCTGCCTTCAATCTTTCCCAGTATCAGGGTCTTTTCCAATGAGTCAGCTCTTCCCATCAGGTGGCTAAAGTATTGAATTTTCGGCTTCAGCATCAGTCCTTCCAATGGATATACAGGGTTGATTTCCTTTAGGATTGACTGGTTTAATCTCCTTGTCATCCAAAGGACTCTCAAGGGTCTTCTCCACCACAGTTTGAAGCATCAATTCTTTGGTGCTCAGCCTTCTTTATGGTCCAGCTCTCACACTGGTACATGACTGCTGGGAAAACCGCAGCTTTGACTATAAGGACCTTTGTCAGCTAAGTGATGTCTCTGCTTTTTAATATGCTATCTAGGTTTGTCATAACTTTTCTTTCAAGGAGCAAATGTCTTTTAATTTCTTGGCTGCAGTCACCATCTGCAGTGATTTTGGAGTCCAAGAAAATAAAGTCTGTCCCTGTTTCCATTGTTTTTCCATCTATTTGCCATGAAGTGATGGGACTAGATGCCATGACCTTAGTTTTTTGATTGTTGAGTTTTAAGTAAGCTTTTTCACTCTCCTCTTTCACCTTCATCAAGAGGCTCTTTAGTTTGTCTTCACTTTCTACATTAGGGTGGTGTCATCTGCGTATCTGAGGTTATTGATATTTCTCCTGGCAATCTTGATTCCAGCTTGAGCTTCATCCAGCCTGGCATTTCGCATGATGTACTCTGCATATAAGTTAAAATTAGTAGGGTGACAATATACAGCCTTGATGTACTTTTTCCCCAATGTTTAACCAGTCACAATTAAACCAGAGATATTTAATTGATCTCTTGAAGAATTTTCCACAGTTTATTGTGATCCACACGGTCAAAGGCTTTAGAGTAGTTAATAAAGCAAAAACAGATGTTTTCTGGAATTCCCTTGCTTTTTCTATGATCCAATGGATGATGGCAATTTGATCTCTGGTTCCTCTGCCTTTTCTAATCCAGCTTGTACTGAATTTCTCAGTTCATGTACTGCTGAAGCCTGGCTTGAAGGGTTTTGAGCATCAACTTGCTAGCATGTGAAATGAGCACAATTGTGCAGTAGTTTGAACATTCTTTGGCATTGCCCTTCTTTGGGATTGGAATGAAAACTGACCTTTTCCAGTCCTGTGGCCACTGCTGAGTTTTCTAAATTTGCTGGCACATTGAGTGCAGCACTTTAATCATCTTTTTAGGATTTAAAATAACAGCTGGAGTTCCATTACCTCTATTATCTTTGTTCATAGTAATGCTTCCTAAGGTCCACTTGACTTCACACTGCAGGATGTCTGGCTCTGGATGAGTGATCACACCATTGTGGTTAATTGAGTCATTAAGACCTTTTTTGTACAATTCTGTGTACTTTTGCCACCTCTTCTTGATATCTTCCACTAAAGACCCCCAGACTGCCCTAGGCTACCTGGGGAAGTCCCACACCTGTTTCTTGAGCATCCACCTGGGCTCCAGGCTTCTTCAATTCATCTGTGCAGCCATCTCAGCCTTAACTAATGAAGTTTTCACCCACTTTGGTCCTGTCAGCCTATCTTAAGGATAATGCTTGATGCTCAGTTCTAGTTGGCTTCAGTGGTTTAGTGTACAACATTAATAGGTTAATATTCACGTTTAAAAGTCCATTCAGAAATATGCTTTAATTCTTACTTATTTGTTTAAGGTCCAGTTCAAATATAATCTTATTTATTTAACAATAATTTCTCTAGTGGAACCATGAGTCATGTATTATGCTAGGTGCTAGTGTATAATGAATAAGACCTAGCTCCTGCCCTCTGGAGTCTCATATATGTGAAAGACAGACTTATAAACAAATACAGGTTGACAGCATATAGTCAAAGCTTTGGTTTTTCCAGTAGTCATGTACCAATGTGAAAGTTGGACCATAAAGAAGGCTGAGCACTGAAGAACTGATGCTTGAGAACTGTGGTGCTGGAGAAGATTTTTGAGAGTCCCTTGGACAGACAGCCAAGAGAGCAAATCTGTCAAGCCTAAGGAAATCAGTCCTGAATATTCATTGGGAGGACTGGTGCTGAAGCTGAAGCTCCAATATTTTGGCCACCTGACACAAAGAGCCGACTCATTTGAAAAGACACTGATGCTGGGAAAGATTGAGGGCAGGAAGAGAAGGGGGCGACAGAGGATGAGATGTTTGGATGGCATCGCTGACTCAATATATATGAGTTTGCGCAAACTGCGGGAGATAGTGAAGGACAGGGAAGGCTGGTGTGCTGTAATTCATGGGGTTGCAAAGATCGGACACGACTGAGCCGCTGAACAACAACAGTTAACTTCACAAAAATAGTCAGGTAAGTATGAATGAAGGTTCACCTCAGTGAGGGACAGGTAGCAGGCTCTCGGGCACTCAATAAAATAGACTTTTGTGATGGATCTAAAGGAGAAATAGGGGTAAAACAGTTGAGAAGATGAGGAGAATCTCGGGCAAAGAAAACAAGATCAAAGGCACAGAAATAACTAACAATGTTGATTGCTGTTTGCTATGTTTTTACTGTTTGTCAGGCACAAAGCCAGGTGCTTTGCATGCATTGTATCAGTTGACTGTTACAAAAACTGTTTAAAATGAGGATTATTGGTTTGGTGAAAAAGTTCGTTCAGGTTAAGATGCTTGTGAAAGTCGCTCAGTCCTGTTCGACTCTTCTCGACCCCATGGACTGCAGCCTGCCAGGTTCCCCATCCATAGAATTATCCAGGCAAGAATAGTGGAGTGGGTTGCCATTTCCTTCTGCAACATGATGTTTTGAAAAACCCAAACAAAGTTTTTGGCTAGCCCAATATTATAATATCCATTTTGCAAATAAGGAAACTGAGGTTGGGAAAGTTCAGCCTTGCCCGAGGTTGTCTAATGTGCCAGAGATGGGATTAGAACCCAGATCTATCTGATTCCAAAGCCTAAACCCCTAATCCTTAAATTACTGAAGATAATTTATGTTCAGAATATGATAGGGTAAGAACAAAGTCATAAATGGAGAGAGGGCAAGGAAGGTTTATAAAGGCCAGACTGCAAAGGTTTTTGTGTTCTGTATCTGTGAAATTATTCTTTATCCACTTTTTATTGCCCCCAACCCCCTAACAACCAAGCCAAAGGAATTTTATTTTTCCCTCTTAACCCCTGTGTACTTAATATTTATATCTCACATGCATTTATAATTATGTTTTTTTACTTATTTTCCTCTGTTCATCACTAGGCAACAAAGTCTTAATTAAAGGATTATCACAGTGCCCTACTCATTTAGTGAATGTGCTCTACTCACTTTGGGAGTGAGTGAATGAATGAATGAATGAATGAACCTAAAAGAATGCCTATGGTAGTGTAAGGTTTAGGCACTGGGCTTTATAATTCCATATCAAAGAAGTTATGGTTGCCTTGAAGTAACTGAAAACTCAGATTAATTTTAAGCTATTCCTATATGCCAATTGGTAAATCATATAACCCGAGCATTGCTCCTCAGCTTTCAGTGAGCATGACATGAGACAAGCCAATTGGGCTTCCCATGACTTACAAGGAGATTTTGTCTGAGTCACAAATTTTATGAGTCTAACCCAGGGACAGAGTGGTGCTTCTAGTAGTTCTTTGTGATTTCTGGATGTTGTGGCTCCCTTGCCTGGGATCTATTTGGTGCTCAGTATTTAGCTATAAATAAGTCTTGAGCCCCAATGTCTAGCCTGGGGTTGGGGAGCAGAAGGAGGGAGGCCAACTGGAGAGGCTAGAAATGTTAACAAGAATGTGAAAACTGGAAAGGAAGACAGGAATCCAGTCTTATTTGCTTGCGTTTTTCTGTAGACATGCAACCTGATTGTAGCCTTTGGTCAGTTGTGTCTGCAGAAGAAATTGAGCTTTCCTTTCCCTAAGCCTCTCTCCCAAAACCTAAAACCTGTTTCATTGCCACTCCCTGGGTGGCGCTAGTGGTTAAAAAAAAAAAAAATCTGCCTGCCAATGCAGGAGACATAAGAGTTCAATCCCTGGGTCGGGAAGATCCCCTCTGGAGAAGGATGACAGCCCACTCCAGTGTTCTTGCCTGGAGAATCCCATGGACAAAGGAGCCTGGCAGATTATAGTCCACAGAGTTGCAAAGAGTTGGACACAACTGATGTGACTTAGCACAGAACATATCTAAACCTGTTTCATCCCTGCCCCTACATAGTAGTGAATGAATTGCCTCATTTAGAGTCAGGAGATGTGTATTCAAGTCTTGACTGCCAATTACTGTGACTCCAGGTAAATCACATTGTCTGGTAAAGTGGTGTTATACCTTCTTCCTGTCACTCCACATAGAATAAAATGAATCATAGGGTTGAAAGTATTTTGTAGGTTATCAAGCTCTGTGTAATTGTAAAGGAGAAAGAAGATGTGGTTTCTTGAGGGCATTTTAAACTGAGGAATCCAGATTGAGGAAATCTTTCTGAGCTGTCCAGTGTGCCACGAGGTGGCAGCAGGAGCCTGTCTTAGAGCCTGTCCTTAGCAAAGGGGAAAATAAGGAAAGATTGGGATGCTGCTTTGCCCTTTTCTGCGAAGTTGAAGAAGAGGATTTATTCCTTTATCACTACCTAAATTCCTAACTCCACTAAATTCTTCAAGTCCATATTAAATAATTTCTCAGAGGGCTTGTATCTGCCCTCCCCCCCGCCCCCCTTTTTTTTAATTCTTGGCCACACCATGTGTGTGACCAGGGATGAAACCCACGCCTCCTGCAGTGGAAGCACAGCATACTAACCACTGGACCACCAGGGAGTTCCCTGAGTTGCTTTCTTAAAGCGAAATCCCAGAGCACTTTCCTTCCTCCTTGTTGAAGTTAAACCAGCCCTAATAGGTTTCAGTTAATGGTTGCAAATCTGTTCTGGGCTTTGGGCTTTCATACAACTGTCTCCTCACCCCCACGCCTGCTAGGGATGGCACTGCTGTCGACTCCAAACTCACTTTCATTTTCATCCTTGAGTCAGCTGTAGTGGACCTGGAAAACCACCTAATCCAGCTGCTCATTTTGCAGAAGAGGAAGCTGAGGCACAGAGAGGGAAATAATTTGTCCAAGTTGAAATAAACAATCAGTTTATTGAAGAGTGAAAACTTCAGTCCCAGTTTCTTCCTGTGGGTTCAGTCTCTTTATAAATGTGAATATTTCCCAGGTGTTTTGGGAGGCTCAAAGCAGCTTTTGTTTCTCCAGGTGGTGAGAATTTTGAGCACTTTCTGAGGTAAAGGAAAATAGGAAATCTCTCGGTAGCAAACATTTGAAAAAAATCTTTGGAAGAAGAGTTGCGATAAGCACCTGTTTTAGGAATCCCCAACTATCTGAAAGGTAGGCCTTAAAAACTCTCAGGTACGCATGCTTGAAGGACTACAACACACAACACCTCTGGAGAAAGAAAGAAAATCATTTTAAAGGATACATTTCAGTCTATGGGCTTTCATGTTAGGCTTGCCCTCCCAGTTATATTCTTCTCAGAGCCATATGTTAAAAGACAGTTCTCAGTGTCCCCTGAGTTACGGAAAAAGGCAAGAATGAGGGAAGCCAGCCTTAATCATTTACTACCTATAAAGGGCATTCTCTGTACACAGAAAATCCACATAAAGTTGGCAGAGAGGTAGAACAAAATAATGTGGATTAAGAGTCTCACAGATACTGATTCAAAGCCTGCCCCAGTTACTTACCTTTATAGGCAATTTTCATTAAGTCACAATTTTCTTATTTATACAGTAGATATAATAATATCTACCTTATTAGCTATGTAACCTTGGACAAGTTCGTTAATCTCTGTGTACCCACTCAAGTATTCTTGCCAGGATGATTCCATGGACAGAAAAGCCTGGTAAGCTACAGTCCATGGGGTTGCAAAAAGTTGGACATGACTGAGCGACTGAGAAACTGAGCATGCACTCACCTCCATTATATCATCTATTAAAACAAGGATAATATAAAATGAAAAGCCCTACTTCATTGGTTTTATAATGATTAATGACTAATAAGTTATTATCTACAGCCATACATGGCACATAATCAACAGTTTGGAAAGTATTAGTATCACTGTTCTTTTTATTAATGCTACCACCATACAGGGTTGTTGTAGTGATTAAATTAGTGTATGTAAAGGTTTTCTAAAAAGAGACTAGGCTCTCAATAAGATGGTATTTATTTTTATTTATATGTGAAAGATCCTCTGGAGAAAGAAATGGCAACCCACCTAGTATTCTTGCCTGGGGAATCCCATGGACAGAGGAGCCTGGTGGGTTACAGTCCATGGGGTCACAAAAAGTTGGACATGACTGAGCAACTGAGCTTGCACATGCAGCATATGGAAACCTGTCTTGACAAATATATTCTTCCTGTACATTTCTCTTTTTATTCTTCTCTTCTTTCTTGGGCCTTAGCAGAAGCTTAGATTCACCCCTAGGGTGTAGGGTGAAAGAGTTGTAGAACTATGTTTCAGATGGAGAAGTGAAGGGGAAGAAGGAAGAAGGGATAAACTAAGAGATCTGTACAGTCTGTTCATCATCTCCTTGGGTGTTAGGCTATCTGCACAGGTTTTCCCACGTCCACCTCTTAGCCTACCTACGGAGACCTTCTCCTGAGAAGGCTGTGAGTGGTGACTGGGCAGGAGAAAGCTGATCTGGAAGCTTTGACACTTAAATTCATGGTCAGCAGAACTTCCAGTGGCTCTGACCCTGGTGTTCACAGAATTGCTTTGAAGACTCACTATGGAGGAATAAACCAGCTCATCCAGCTCCATTTCATGTGAAGTTTCTGTGTGAATTTAAGAATCCTCAATCACTAATCGCTAAAGTTAGCTTAGGTAGGGAATAAATATTGTTATAATGCAATTTACTCCAAAAATATTTCTCAACAGAAGTCAGGGGCCAGTGTGCTCAATTAAGTTCTGCCACTGACAAGCTTTGTGGTAGACAGCAAGTCACTTCCCTCCTTGAGCTTCGTTCCTCCCAGTAGATTGTTTCAGCCCTAATGTTCCAAAGTTCTGAGATGAAGGAGTGTAGAAGAATGTTTCCAATTTGGGGGTTGAGAATTCTAGAGAGAGAGAGTGAAGAGAGTTAACTCTGATCCATGCTTTACCTTTTGGTTCTTTGCACTATCAGAGGCTGCCCTTGTTTCCTCCCCTCCCGCAGAGGATGGTGACAGTGTAGTATGTTCATGAAATTGCTTTAAAGCTTCCTCTTTGGAGGCTGGAAGTGCTTTGAGGACCTGGTTTCATTTGTCTCTGCCCTGTCCTGTGCCTGGCATGCTTCTTGCCATAGAGTAGATGCTTAATAAATGTTTGCTGACTTAAATAGAGTGAATACTTTGTGTTCTTAAAAATTTTTTTGAGGTATATTAACATACAATACATACATTTAAAGTGTGCAGTTTGATAAGTTTTGACACACAGTGTGTCTGTGAAACCATTAGTGCAGTCAAGATAATTAACATATTCATCACCCCGCAAAGTTTTCTCATGTCTCCATGTGTAAAACCTCGCTTTTATCCTCTATCTTCAAACAACCACTGATTGGCTGTCAGTGTAGTTTAGTTTGCCTTCTCTAGAGTTTTATATAAATGGCATGCAGTATGTACTCTCTGTTTGGGGGGAGGGTGTATTTTTTTTCACTCTGTGTAATTATTTTAAGATCCATCTGTATTGTAGCCTATATTAATTGTTCATTCTTCTTTATTGCCAAGTAGTATCCGTTATATAAATATATTGCATTTGTTTGTTTATTCATCTGTTGGACATTGGATTGTTTCTGATTTTTGGCTATTTAATGTAAAGCTGCTGTGAACATTCATGTATAAATCTTTGCATGGATGAATGCTTTTATTTCTACTAGGTAAACACCTAGGAGTGGAATGGCTGAATCAAATGCTAGTTGTCTGTTTAAGGTTTCAGATCCACCAACAGTTTATAAGGGTTCGGTTCCTCTACGTCCTTGCTGCTCTTTCTGTGTGTCACTCTTTTTAACTTTAGCCCTTCTAACAGATATGTAGTGTTAGTATCATGTGGCCTTCGTTTAAATTTTCCTAATGACTAATGAGCATGGGCATCTTTTCATGTGTTTATTTGTCATCTATGTATCTCCTTTGGTGAAATGTCTCTTCAGTTTTTCTGCCCATTTGAAAAACTGGGTTGCTTTCCTAGTATTGAATTTTGAGAGTTCTTTGTATATTTTCAGCAGAAAGTCTTATATTGAATATGTGCTTTGCAAATATTTTCTCCCAGTTTGGCTTGCCTTTTCATTCTCTTACCGGTGCCTTTCAAGAGCAGAAGTTTTAAATTTTGATACAGTGTAGTTTATCAGTTTGTTCTTTAAAGGAACATGTTTTTGGTGTTGTATCTAAGAAGTCTTTGTCTAACCTAGGTTCTTAATTTTTTCCCTTGTTTTCTTCTGTAAGTTTTAGAACTTTGTTTTACATTTAGGTCTACAATCAAATTTGACTTTTTATATGGAATAAGGTATTGAATCACTGTTCTTTTTTGCATATGAACATCCAGTTGTCCCAGCCATTTGTTGAAAAGTAACTTTATGTATAATTTTTTCAGATTAAAAAAAAAATCTCTGTTAATCCAGATCATTCCATTTTACAGATAAGAAAACAGACTTGGAGAAGTGACTTGCCCAAGGGCACATCGTCAATTAGAGTAGGTGTAGACCTAGAGCCCGAGTCTTCTGATTTCTGGTCCGTTAGTTTATTCATTATACTGTCTTTTTACTTTACCCTTCTAAGGATGCTGTTCTTGAGTATTACCATTGTGCAATTTTTTAGGAGAACTGAGGCCTAAGAGAGGACCATCACTTAAAGATCACATGTGAAGGTCCTCTCTTCCCAGACCTCATACTCTTATTATTCTCCCCTCACTCACTCCGCTTCAGTCTTCTTGCTGGTCCTTCAATCCATAGGTGTACTCCTGTTTTAGGGCCCTTACAACTTATTCTGCTCTCTCCCTAGACTCTCTTCACTCAGCTATCTGCATGTGTTACTTCCTTACTTCTTTCAAGTCTTTTTCAAATGTCACCTCAGTGAAACCTTCCCAAACCACATATTTAAAAATTTGCAACCCCTTCTTCCAACGACCTACATGCCTTTTCCCTGCAGTGCTCTGTCATCAGGTTATGAAGCCAGGTCTCACGGAGTGACAAGAGTTTGCTTGTCAGAGTGATGCCAAGGCCATGGCTGAGTGAAGGTGGAAAGTCTCTTTGTATATGCCCAGGGTTGAGGAAGGATACTGAAAGCAGTGTGGAACGGTCTGCTTTTTTTCTCCCATTATCTTTAGGAAGTTAGATTCCTCCATAGATTTTTAGCCCAACTCTCTGATTTGTGGGCTGACTCTGACTGGTATGAATTTGTAGGAGTCCCCTCCTCCAGGTTTAAGTAGGTGTCAGAAATTTTAATGTTTCAGCTCTTTATTCAGTCCTTATTTGTGCCTGGAACCATGCATGTATTATCTTGAATCCTCACAACAGTCCTATAAGGCAGAAATTATTCTCTATCTTGTATGTTTAACTCCAGGGTCAGAGATGTTAAAGCTTGTCTCATTTCACACAGCTGGTAAGTGGTAGGATCAGAATTCAAACCCAGGCCTGGATGACTCAAAACTTTTTGTACTATGCTTTGATAATGTGTTTCCCCTTTCCTGTCCATCCCTTTCCACCTGGGAGCAATATCATCAAGTAACTACTGAAGCATGGAGGTGAATATTCCAGTGCCATCTCTACATCTCTTGTGGAAGGCAGCAGGAATCTTTGTCCGTAGATGGCAGAACTGAGGTGGCACAGAGGGGTTAGTGACATGCTTAGGGCTACAGATAAGTCCTTGGAAGAGTTGGGGTGGGAGTCTCAGGAATCCTAGCTTCCAGGGGCATTGTTTGACAGTCCATGTCCCACCAAAATCAGAGACAATTTTATTTTAAGTCTGAATGTATGAGTAAGTAGCTGCTTCTTGTGGCCTTTCAGGAGGATGAGTAAACATCTGAGATCTGTGACCTGTTTCCCACCCGCTGCTCTGAGGAGGAATTGAAGTCCCTGCACACAATACTGTAGGTTTAGGTTCCACTGAATCATTGACTCATGAGCTATATCCCAGACTCATTCTAACAGATTATTGGTAGATGCCCAGCATTTTATTAGGCTCCAAAGTTAGATTTAACTTAGGTTTCTAAGAGCTCCTGGTGGAAACTCTTTTAGAAACAGCTCTGAAATCCTGTTTTGTAATTTCTTTCTCAACTCCCTGGAATCAGAGAGCGAGGGTATTTTTTTTAAGAAGACATATGAAGAAGCAGGGGATTTGCCTGAAAACTTTGATGAAGCTGTCTGTGATTACAGCAGACATGATTTAGCTTCTGCTTGTCTCTCTCTAGGAGCCCCTTATGCTACTGCTGAAGTTCCTCATCAGTTTGAGATGCTGAGAGCATGCTTATTCTGTGTAGTAAGGTGCATGGGTACCATTCGGACACCCATTCCCCTGGAACATTTTCATCTGAACAGACTGGCCAGGCCTGATGGTATAAAAGTCTGAGCTGCTGGTCAGTGTCAGTCAGGGATGCCATGCTTCAGATATAGCTTTGCAAATTTTCCAATCTGTATAGTCTTTGTCAGTGATCATGTATCCTCTCAGTGTCCTTGGGGAGCTAGGGAATTAGATCCTGATGAAAAGGCACAGTCCCACTCTGTCTCTTTCTAAATTCTTAGCGTGTTGTAATTGTTTGGCTTATAGTGCATTCCTCAAGAGTAGGGACCCAATCTTAGTCATTTCTTTATGACCAATATCTGGCAGAGAATTGGGCAGGTACTCATTAAATGCTAGTTGAATGATGAATGAAAGGTGATCAAATTTTAAGCTGGACAGGTTAGGATTTACTACTGTGTGACTTTAGGCAACTGTTAACACTTTCCTGATTTGTAAACTGGGTAACATCTACCTTCAAGAATGTTTTTTTCTGGGGTTAAGTTAGTTAATGAGTGGAGAGACACAATGGCCCTCTGGACAGCTTAGAACACAGAATCACAGAATTACAAAGTTGCTAAGAGCATAACCAGCCTCATCCCTGCCTGGCTAAATCCTAATCACCCTTTGGATCTCAGTTTTAACATTTCTTCAAGAAAGATTCCATTATCTACTTCCTGTTCCCATTGTGCACCAGATGAAGTTAGTTCCTTCTGCCAAGTGACCTCTTAATGTTACATTTTCTCTGTTATATCACTTGTCACAATTTACCTTTTTAAAAAAGTATTGGCTTTGTAAATTCCAGGAGAGTAGAGAACTATGTCAGTCTTGCTCATTATTGTATTTAATCAGTTAGTAGATGCTTCTTAAATGTTTATTCAATGAGTGATGCATTTGACAGATGAAGAAACTTGAAACTTAGAAAGGATAAGCAATTTCCCCAAATTCCAAGCTAGGCTCATGTCTCTTTTTTTTTTTCCCAATTTCTCCTTTATTTATTTATTTATTTTTTTCAGTGGGTTTTGTCATACATTGTAGGCCCATGTCTCTTAACTTCTTGTACCACATCTGCCTCATGGACAGTTACTTTGGATTCTTAGTTTTTTTTTTTTTTTTAAGGTTTTTACCTTTTCTTACCCATTTGAAAAAAATTATACAAATATGCATGTTCATAGTAGACTATTATAAATTATAGATAAGCAAATTGGCCAAAAGAGAGGAGAAGGGAGGTTAGAAGGCAAAATGGAATAAAGAAGATAGATCACCCAAAAGTTTTATCACCTGGAGATAAACACTGTTAACATTTTGGAGTATTCCCTTTCAGACATTTTTCTAAGTGCTATTCACAAATGTGTGTGCACATACATGCACATACTAAAATATTTGTTTTTTAAAAGTATTTATTTATCTATTCATTTTTGGTTGCACCTGGTCTTACTTGTGGCACACGGGCTTAGTTGCCCCGTAGCATGTGGGATCTTAGTTCCCTGACCAGGGATTGAACCTGCATCCCCCGCATCGGAAGGCAGATTCTTAGCCACTGGACCACCAGGGAAGTCCTGGTCTTTGTTCTTAAATTGAGAAATTTTGAAGGGAATAAAAAGGTGTAAACTTGAATCTTCAGGAGATGACTGACTGGTGACTGTCTAGGAGTCAGGGACTCCTGCGGCTGTTAAAAAAACAGAGGGCATCTCCTGGGATCCCTGGATGACAAAGACTGCCTCCAAATCAGTAATACAATAACTTTTGCTTTTGGGGTTTATGTTCCCTTAGAGAAGAAGACAGAGAAGGACATGGCAACCCACTCCAGTATTCTTGCCTGGAGAATCCCATGGACAGAGGAGACTGGTGGGCTGCTATCCATGGGGTCGCAGAGTTGGACACGACTGAAGCATCTTAGCATGCATGCATGCATTGGAGAAGGAAATGGCAACCCACTCTAGTATTCTTGCCTGGAGAATCTCAGGGATGGAGGAGCCTGGTGGGTTGCCATCTGTGGGGTTGCACAGAGTCGGACACAACTGAAGTGACTTAGTAGCAACAGCAGCAGCAGAGAAGAACAATAATGTGGCTCATTGAAAAAGACAAAGTTCTGCCCTCCCTTGGACTTTTATAGAGAGTATGGTTTTTCTTCTAGTAGAGTCATAAAGAGGCTCACTCTCCTAGAGGCTGGTTGCCCTGGAAGACTGGCCTTTCATTTCTAAGAGCTGTTTGCTCAAAGAACTTTGCCAGCTTAGTTAATTGGAAGTTAATAGGGCATTTTCTTCCACCTTTAGGACCTTCTCAGCTGATTGTTTTTGGTACAACTTGTGTAGACAAGTAACACGTGGGCCATAAAAACCCACCTTGCCCTTGAGGTTTCCCTGGAACCATGATGTTTATGTTTATTCTCCTGTTCATGCAGATTTTCTGCGCACTGGATCTTGTATTTCAGATAGAAGTTTGACATTCTGTTTCTTTAAGTGCTGAGTTCCAGGAATACAGGCTTCACTTACTATTCAGATGCACACACCACTTCCAAGCAAAGGTTTGTTATACCCTGATTTATTCTGTCAATACATCTGCAGTTTGCAAATACTGATTGAACTCCTACTTTGTGCCAGAGTCTGTGCTTGGTACTAGAGCCCCTACTGTGAGTAAGACCCAGTCTTTTCCTTCTGCAAGCTTATGTCTTGCAGATGTAAACAGGCCTTCATCATTCTGCATGGTAGCTCTCTATACATAGAGTACTGTGAGAGCCGTGACTAGGGGCTTGTCACAGGCCTGGGGGGCTAGAGAAGATTTTCGAAAAACATTTAAGCTGAGACCCAAAGCACTTGGGATTTTGCAGTTTATTGATATTACAGTAGTCTGCGTAATGAGGCTTATGTCTTTACACTCTCATTGGATAATGAATAAAACATAGGTTTGAGAACATTCGGGCATTCAATAATTTGTGCGTAATGACTGCCTACCTTGTATTTTAAGAAATAATTTTAAAAATCTATATTAAATGCTTTTCCTTGCCTGTTGTTGTTTGCTAAGTTATGTCTGACTCTTTGGGACCCCATGGACTACAGCATGCCCGGTTCCTCCGTCCTTCACTATCTCCCAGAGTTTGCTCAAATTCATGTCTATTGAGTTGGTGATGCTGTCTAACCGTCTCATCATCTGCCACCTCCTTCTCCTTTTGCCTTCATTTTTTCCCAGCATCAGGGTCTTTTTTTTGCCTAGTCCTGTCTTAAATACTCTGAGTGTGACACCGGTATAGAAGGAATAAAAAATGTAGATCAAAGTCTCTGAAAGTTCACAGTCTCATTTAGAAGGACAGATTTCTCTCCCTAAAAATAGGGGATCACAGAAAATGGTTAGTGACCAGAAGGAAGATGGATGCATTCCTGTCAGCAGCACCACACATCCTTTTACTTCTCCCACAGGGCAAATACCATCCCAGCATCAACAAGGAGTTTGATTTGGGCACAGAAACGGGGGAAAGTGCCTTCCTTAACCCACTGGAAATTCCCTTCTTCTTATTTCTCTGGATATTGCATGAGCCTATTTATTGCATAGGTGACTTCAGGGAGGATTTTAGGAATTCCTGGGCTTATTCGTCTTGAATACTTCTCCTTGACTCCTCTTCTAGAATAGTTCCTCTTTTCTTCCCCAGTATATTCTTAGGGCTTCCCAGATGGTGCTAGTGATAAAGAACCCACCTACCAATGCAGAAGATATAAGAGATGCAAATTCGATCCCTGGGTAGGGAAGACCCCCTGGAGAAGGGCATGGCAATCCACTCCAATATTCTTGCCTGGAGAATCCTATGGACAGAAGAGCCTGGCAGGCTACAGTCCATGCGGTTGCAAAGAGTCTGACACAACTGAAGCAACTTAGCATGCACACACACATATTCTCACTTACGGGTATAAAGATAAAGTGAGTCCTTCTTTGATATCAGCTCTGCCTTCATTTACTCTTAAATTTTGTTTTGGCAGTTTTCTACCTGGCCATAAGGAAAGGCTTCAAAACCAAGACATGAAATTACTTCTCTGGTATACTGTAAACTCTTTAAATCCTCAACTAGATTGTAAACTCTTAAAGCTGTGTCTTATACTTGTTCTGTACCTAACACACTGCTAAAGACATAGTGAGGACTTAATATATTTTTTTTTGGATTTATTATTCTACAAAAACAAAGCTTATAGGAAGAGAGGTTGACTTTTTACTGAACTGATGAATTATATACTGTTCCTCATAAGTACTGAGTAAGGAGAAGCTTCTTTAAATTGAAGCCTCTGTAATCAACTATACTCCAGTATAAAATAAAAATTAAATTAAAAATAGTGACTATAAAAAAAGAAGTACTTAAAGCAACAAAATGGAAAGGCAGCCTATAGAATGGGAGAAAATATTCATACATACACAAAAAGGAAGCCTCATGCTTGTTCTGTCAAGTTATTTACACCTTTTTCAGAATATTACATTTCCATTGTTGAAAAATATACACCATATTTTATACCCACAGTTGGGTATAAAAACCCAAATTTGGGTGCTCTTTATGTTGAATCATTTATGTTGTTGATTCTCTGTTAGAAATTATCTGGGAGATCTTTTAGAAGCAATCAGACAGAAAACCTATGGGACTCTGGCAGGATGTATTAGCATTTGTCATTCAGCTCTGGTTCAGTAGGCCCATATGTACATCCCACTAATAGTCATGTTTTATGGAAACTTTTAAAGATAGATAAATTACTGTCAATCCAAAATGATTTGAGATCAGGAGACAGGAACAGATACTTGGAGCATTGGCTAGAGGGAACTGTTTTTGCATGTCTATCAGGCAAACACCATCAAGTTTCAGTCTCAGATAGATTCATGGCAAGGAAAATACAGGCACATCTGGCAACGAGGGAGAGGCAAATGAGAAAATGAGGTCTCATTTCATTCACCAAGTGGTTCAGCTGAAGACCAATGGGTATGCACCATCCACAAATACTGCAGAAACAGTATGGTGGACTTCCCTGGAATCTTTGTTTACTCTCAGAAATATGTTCTGTCTCCACTGTGGCCCCACAACACTTGGTTTTATTCTCATTATATCTTCCTAAGTAGCTACTTATAGACCTGTGTTCTCCCACTTGTCAGAAGTGTAAGTCCCTTGTAAGTAAAGGCGTACATTAAAGCTAGTTAATTCACTACTTTATGAGATAAAAATAAACCAAAGAAAGACTATTATTGTTTTTAATTAAAATTTATTTTATTTTGGAGTATAATTGATTAACAATGATGTGTTAGTTACAGGTGTACAGCAAAGTGATTCAGTTATACCCATACTGATCCATTCTTTTTCAAATTGTTTTCCCATTTAGGTTATTATAGAATATTGAGCCGAGTTCCCTGTGGTATGTAATAGGTCCTTGCTGGTTATCATTTTAAATATAGTAATGTGTATATGTCAATCCCAAACTGCTAATCTGTCCCCTCCCTTTCCCCCTGGTAACCATAAATTCATTCTCTAAGTCTGTGTTTCTGTTTTGTAAATAAATTCATTTGTATACATGATATCATACAATATTTATCTTTCTCTGTCTGGCTTACTTCACTTAGTATGATAGTCTCCAGGTCCATCCATGTCGCTGCAAATGGCGTTATAAGAAAGACTACTATTGATATCATTAATTACTTTTGTTTCATTAAAGCTCAAGAAAATATCCAAAGTAAAGACAGAATGGACTTTTTAGGAGAAGGAAATTGTTCTTATCATGGAGCCAAAATGGACACTATAATATTTAGTAACAGACTAGGGAACTCTTTTGAGTGCTTGGGATGGGGTGCTAGGGTTAGAGAAGCTGGGGTGTTTGTGTTTGGGTGAAGGGAGAGGGTGATATCAGAGTTTGATGAAAGCTCTTTCCTGCTTTCAGTGGCTTGGTCTAAATCTTTTTAGTAATGGAAACTAGTTTCAACATATCCTTATAAGTAAAATATCACATTGGATCTTAATTATAGTTTTAACCACTGCTTGTCAGAAGAGATAGAATTGGTATCTAGGGAGAGCTGTTTTCTGGGTTAAGGGGCTGCATCTGTACTTTTAGGATTCTAAACTGACAGTGTTTGAAGTTGGTTTTTAGATAAGAGCTTTTATTTGTAGCTAATACTGTGTTGCATGCATGCTTCTGTGGTCAGTTGTGTCTGACTCTTTGCGACCCCATGGATGTAGCCCACCAGGCTCCTCTTCTCCAGGCAAGAATACTGGAGAGGATTGCCATTTCCTCCTCTAGGGGATCTTCCTGACCCAGAGGTTGAACCTGCATCTCTTGCGTTAGCAGGAGGATTCTTTACCACCGAGTTACCTGGAAAGCCCAATACTGTGATACTGTTACATTTTATTTCCTCTGGTTATCCTGCTATGCTTTCTTGTTCATTTTCCCCAAAATGATTTAACAGAATGACCAGAATTTCTGAAGACAAGGAAAAGCTAGATGGGGGGAAGAAACAGAGACAGAGGGAAGTAGAGGAGAGAGAGAGAGAAAAAAATTTTTTCAGGAGGGAAAATATGGAGGCTAATGTGGAAACAAAAGGGCTTCCCAGGTGGCGCCAGTGGCAAAGCACCCACCTGCCAAAGTAGGAGACATAAAAGGGTCAGGAAGATACTCTGGAGGAGGAAATGGCAACCCACTCCAGTATTCTTGCGTGGATAATCCTGTGGACAGAGGAGCCTGGCGGGCTACAGTCCATAGGGTTGCAAAGAGCCGGACATGACTAGCAGTTTAACAAACATTCATGTGGAGACAAAAACTATACACACGGTAGAAAAATCAGTTATTCAGAGAAACATGACCTTTTATTCAAAAGAAAGAAGACAATATATTGTGTATTATATTTTTAACATACAAATAAGGTGCAGCCCCAAGTTTAATAGTATAAGGAAGTATAAGGAATATGTATCCGAGGAAGAGATAAAACTGGTCATCATTTGTAAAAGTCACTGAGCTAATTTGACCAGTAGCTTAGTATCCTATCTGAAGACAGTCTAGCAATTCTTCAATATAAATGACTCTGTAGGGATGAGAGATATTTTTTAAATGTTTAAATCATAAGCTATGCAAGAGGTTTTAAAAAATCTGGAGCTAACTGTGTGTTACTGATGAAGTTCATCAGACTCAATGATAGAGTTGTAATAACCCCTACTTAATATATATAGTTAGAGATAAAAAGTCATTTTGTAGTGAAAGATCTATCTACATTGGCCATTAATAAGTTAGTTTAAAGCATAATTGGAGTGCTAAAGAGTTTGTGACCAATTCGAGTGGCAATAATAGCATTGTTAGTGAAGAAAATGCACTATTGCCATAAACTAGAGAATCTGACTCAGGCATGTGAATTAATTGTATTTAAAATACTTATTGTAAATATTAAGTGAAATCAACCATTCCTTCAACTTCCAATCCAAACTCAGTTATTTAGCTAATTAGTAAATTATAATGAGTCTCTCTGACATTGCTAATTAATTAAATAGTTATATGGTTAAAAGTTACAGTTTCAACATGTATACTATCTATGGTGAAACAGATCACCAGCCCAGGTGGGATGCATGAGACAAGTGCTCGGGCCTGGTGCACTGGGAAGACCCAGAGGAATCGGGTGGAGAGGGAGGTGGGAGCGGGGATCGGGATGGGGAATACGTGTAAATCCATGGCTGATTCATATCAATGTATGACAAAACCAACTGAAATGTTGTGAAGTAATTAGCCTCCAACTAATAAAAAAAATAAATAAATAAAAGGTAAAAGAGAAAAAAAAAAAAAGTTACAGTTTCTATTTCTGAAAGTGGAATTGCTTCAACACTAAGGAGATACAGCATTGTTTTTAGTGGACATATCATTAGTAATAACTTTTGTGGATATTCCATTGAACAATAATATCTGGGGATTTTGTTCTCCAGCCATCAGTGTTCCTTGTCTCTCTTGCTTTCTTACTGTCATTTTTGCCACAAATGGTGACAGCTGGGTGTGTGAGTTATTATTCTAAGAGAGTAGGGTGGAGAGAGAGAGAGAGTGTGTGTATGTTTGCATTGGGTGGATATATGAGACATATAGATCTGGCCTAAAGCAAAACTGGTTAGCATAAAGTTACTCTTTTTTTTTTTTAAATTTTTTTTAGTTCCGGTGTCCTTGGCATCTTGCCCAGCTCCAGTTATTACCCCTCCATCTCCCATATAAGAAGGCCTGTGGCATTAAGTGTTACCAGTTCTTATATACTTGCTGATGTATGAGCTAATCTTAATGATCCCTTGTATCCATCTGTGTGCACACTGGAGATGGCCCTATTTTGATATCTTTCCTTAGGTGCAAAGCACCAGCAGTGGTGAATTATCAACACCATGTCCTTCTGGAAATTTTTGTTGAGAAAGCCATAGAAGAGAGGATTTATACATGTAGAAGCCAGAGCAATCAAGTGGCATACTACAAATACCAGGTCATAGTGGCAGCTCATTGGATCTCATGATACCAGTCAAAGATGACATTGAAAATGTTCAAGAGAAGCCAGCAGACCCCAAAGGGTACCACAATAGAAATCAACACCATGTTGATCCTCTTGTTTTCCCTGAGCCAGCTCTCACTTTCTCTCTTCTTGTCTATTTTCCCATTTCTCCTGTGGAGACAGGTAACAATCTTCAGGTAGCAGACAAGGATGAAGTTCAAGGGACAAAATATTGCAGCATAAACAGGGAGGTGGTAAAGAGGAGCTGGTTCATTTTGGAGAGCTAGTTCTCTATACAGGCAACCCAGTGTGGGTAAATGCCAGTGGGAAGAGAGAAGTTTTGGAAAGGCTCATTGGTGAGGAAGAAGAATAGGAGGAAGGGAATAGATAATAGAAGGGAAAATAGCCAGATCAATGTGATAGCCGAGTAGGCGTGAGCTACCCTCATTTTCCAGCCCCTGGGTTCATCAGTTCAGTTCAGTTCAGTCGTTCAGTCATGTCTGACTCTTTCCGACCCCATGAATCGCAGCACGCCAGGCCTCCGTGTCCATCACCAACTCCCGGAGTTTGTCCAAACTCATGTCCATTGAGTCGGTGATGCCATCCAACCATCTCATCCACTGTCGTCCTCTTCTCCTCCTGCCCTCAATCTTTCCCAGCATCAGTGTCTTTTCAAATGAGTCAGCTCTTTGTATCAGGTGGCCAAAGTATTGGAGTTTCAGCTTCAACATCAGTCTTTTCAATGAACACCCAGGACTGATCTCCTTTAGGATGGACCAGTTGGATCTCCTTGCAGTCCAAGGGACTCTCAAGAGTCTTCTCCAACCCCACAGTTCAAAAGCATCAATTCTTTGGCCCTCAGATTTCTTTATAGTCCAACTCTCACATCCATACATGACTACTGGAAAAACCATAGCCTTGACTAGATGGACCTTTGTTGACAAAGTAATGTCTCTGCTTTTTAATATGCTGTCTAGGTTGGTCATAACTTTCCTTCCAAGGAGTAAGCGTCTTTTACTTTGATGGCTGCAATCACCATCTGCAGTGATTTTGGAGCCCCCCAAAATAAAGTCTGACACTGTTTCCACTGTTTTCCCCTCTATTTGCTGTGAAGTGATGGGACCGGATGCCATGATCTTAGTTTTCTGAATGTTGAGCTTTAAGCCAACTTTTTCAGTCTCCTCTTTCACTGTCATCAAGAGGCTCTTTAGTTCTTCTTCACTTTCTGCCATAAGGGTGGTGTCATCTGCATATCTGAGGTTATTGATATTTCTCCTGGCAATCTTGATTCCAGCTTGTGCTTCCTCCAGCCCAGCGTTTCTCATGATGTACTCTGCAGATAAGTTAAATAAGCAGGGTGACAGTATACAGCCTTGACGTACTCCTTTTCCTATTTGGAACCACTCTGTTGTTCCTTGTCCAGTTCTAACTGTTGCTTCCTGACCTGCATACAGGTTTCTCAAGAGACAGGTCAGGTGGTCTGGTATTCCCATCTCTCAAAGAATTTTCCACAGTTTATTGTGATTCACACAAAGGCTTTGTCATAGTCAATAAAGCAGAAATAGATGTTTTTCTGGAACTGGGGTTCATAGTCAACTGATATCTTTCAATAGCAATTAACACAGGTGAGAATATGGACACACAGATGGAGACACTCTGCACATAGGAGGTGACTTTGCATGTGATGTCCCTAAATATCCAGTGATCCGTCAGAGTGTAGATGATAGTAAAAGGGATACACATGACACATACTATGATGTCAGAGAGGGAGAGATTGGCGATCATTATGTTGATGGCATTCTGAACTTCTCTCTGCTTCTTAAAGATGATAGTAATGAGAGAGAGAGGTTTCCAAAAAAGTCCACAATTAAGACTACTGTAGAGACTATGAGTAATAGGAGCAAGGCTAGGAAAGGGAGCCTACAGGACTCAAAGTAGAAAAATGCAGAGTTGTTGCTCTTTATTGTTTTATTAGATTGGATAGTTTAGGAAAAGTTTCATCATGTCAGGGTTGTAAGAAGAGCTTTTCTAAGCTTACTTGTATTATGGCTGAATATTTTGACCATCAGTTCTTGGAAAGAACTTTGCTCTGAATCTTCCAATGAGTAGTTATTAGGATTTAGTCTTCCTCTTTGCTTGATGGAAATGCATGAATGACTTGAGTAAACTCTGGAATCTTAAAAAATTAAACAGAACCCAGAAAATTAAACCAAGTTCTTAATAATCTGGAAAGTTCTGTAGGTGGAAGAGTGTCCCTGAGAGGAAATAGATATCCTTGCCTTTCTTTCATCTCAGGGTGTTTTATTTGTCCCAACAGTATAGCCTTTAGAGATAATGAGGAAGGGAATGTGACAGCATTCTGTTAACTGTATAAATTAGCTCAAAGGTATCTTTCCATCTGTATCAGTTTCTGTCTGTTTTTTGTATATGTGTTCTGTGGATTCCAGAGTACTATGTTTGGAATTGATTTCTACTTGGAGCATCACTGTTTGGTGTCTATATGACTTTGACATAAGTTAATTACCCTTCTGGCTCCATTTATAAACTCTATAAAATGAGGATAAACAATGTCTTTCTGAGTTCTTGTGAGGTTTAAATGAGATAATGCAACTGAATTTGTTGCTCACGGCCATCATAGAGCATGTAGTATGTGTTTAGTATACGTGTGCAGAATAAAATTTGTCAGTTCCATTCCCTAGAGCTAATCTATATCCCTAAGTCTGGGGGCTAGACTCTGAGACCATGCCTGCTTATGAAATAGCATATGCCTTCCCCTCTTTTTCTTTCTTTTATTTTCTGGGGCTGAAGCCAGACTTGGCGCAAGCAGCTCCTGGGAACATCACTCAGATTCTAGAGATCAAGCAGGGTAGGTGCCTAGTGAGCTATTACTCAGAATTAACTTTATTTAGAAAGCATTCCTTTAGTTTCTTTTCCTTTGGGTCTCTTCTTTTTCTGACTTCTAGAGGAAAGGGGGTCCCTAATCCTATGGCTCAGCATAGCTTAGGGTGATCATATTCAGTGAATATATCCCAGGATACACAATAGGCATGATGAATGCCCTGCCATTCCAAGTGGTGATACTTCTGGCCCAAAGAGGACATGTTGAAAGAGAGCAAATGAAAAAAATACCCCTTATCTTGGTTTATTATTTAGAAATTTGAAGAAAACAGCATAAATGGTATTGATAAAAAGCTGAGCAATAGGAATGAAAGAGAACAAACTTTTGTTTACTATTTGAAACTGGCCTGCTGTCACATTCTTTCTGAATTCAAAGGCTTAGAAGAGTCTTATAAGGAAAGAAATCACTGCAAGAATATTTGTGTCTGTTGTGGTTTCAACAATAGATACACACAATGAGAAACCAGAGATGAATAAGAAGCATTGACAGAGACAGTATATTTGATAGAGAAGGGCCCAAGGAGCGATATGTGGCTCAGATGTGCTGTGATGATAAGTAGAAATCGCAAAATTTGTAAACAGGTATTTGAAATGCAGTTCAGGACTTGGATGATTCAGGGGTTCAATAGAATTAGAGTTCACAGATATTGGCTGAAGGGAAATGTCAAGATAGATTTAAGCCCTTTGTGACAGTCAGTGGACTAGAACTATAAATGAGAAATAGAATACTTGCCACCAAACAAGCTTTGCTTGGAGGAGGAAAGGAATGAAAAAGAAATAGGCAATGTACAGATACATATGGGTATGCTAGAATGAGCACTATCCTGTCAGGAGACTTGTCCTGCTACTAACTAGCTTTTTTTGATATTAGGCAAGTCACTCCCCATCTCTCAGCCTCAATTTCTTCATCTGTCAAATGAGATTTTATTTTATTTTAATTTATTTATTTTAATTGGAGGCTAATTACAATATTGTAGTGGGTTTTGCCATACATTGACATGAATCAGCCCTGGGTTTACATGAGTTCCCCATCCTGAGCCCCCTCCCACCTCCCTCCCCATCCCATCCCTCTGGGTCATCCCAGTGCACCAGCCCTGAGTTCCCTGTCTCATGCATTGAACCTGGACTGGCGATCTGTTTCATATATGGTAATATACATGTTTCAATGCTATTCTCTCAGATCATCCCACCCTCGCCTTCTCCCACGGAGTCCAAAAGACTGTTCTGTACATCTGTGTCTCTTTTTCTGTTTCGCATATAGGGTTATCATTACCATCTTTCTAAATTCCAAATGTATGTGTTAGTATACTGTATTGGTGTTTTTCTTCCTGACTTACTTCACTCTGTATAATGGGCTCCAGTTTCATCCACCTCATTAGAACTGATTCACATGTATTCTTTTTAATGGCTGAGTAATATTCTATTGTGTATATGTACCACAGTTTTCTTATCCATTCGTCTGCTGATGGGCATCTAGGTTGCTTCCATGTCCTGGCTATTATAAACAGTGCTGCGATGAACATTGGGGTACACATGTCTCTTTAGATTCTGGTTTTCTTGGTGTGTATGCCCAGCAGTGGAATTGCTGGGTCATATGGCAGTTCTATTTCCAGTTTTTTAAGGAGTCTCCACACTCTTGTCCATAGTGGCTGTACTAGTTTGCATTCCCACCAACAGCGTAAGCGGGTTCCACACCCTCTCCAGCATTTATTGTTTGTATATTTTTGGATAGCAGCCATTCTGACCAGCGTGAGACGGTACCTCATTGTGGTTTTGATTTGCATTTCTCTGATAATGAGTGATGTTGAGCATCTTTTCATGTGTTTGTTAGTCATCTGTATGTCTTCTTTGGAGAACTGTCTGTTTAATTCTTTGGCCCATTTTTTGATTGGGTCATTTATTTTTCTGGAATTGAGCTTCAGGAGTTGCTTGTATCAAATGAGATTTTTAAAAATGGCTTATTTCACAAAACCAGCAAAGTTTTGTGCTTCCCAGCTGTTACTGTCTATAATAAAGAAAAGCTTTCTATGACTCTTGCGAAGTTGTGTGTATGGTAAGTTGATTCAGTCGTGTCCAACTCTGTATAACCCTATGGACTGTAGCCTGCCAGGTTTCTTTGTCGGTGGGATTCTCCAGGCAACAGTACTGGAGTGGGTTGCCATTTCCTCCTCCAGGGCATCTTCCCAACTTAGGGGTTGAACGTGTCTCTTGTGTCTCCTGCATTGGCAGGCAGGTCCTTTACCACTACTGCTGCCTTGCAAAGTTAGGTCTGAATAATAGTTTTCTCTTAACAGATGTGGAAATTCATACAGTTTGCAAATTTTCTAACAGATTGGTAGTAGAGATAGGAATAAACATCAGAAACCTTTGTGTTGCCCATTCTTATTGATCTGGGTTGTCTGGGCCGAGTGAATGAGTATCACTCACCACCCTGCAAGAGCAGGTTTAAAACTTAGTAGACCTCCCTTTACTCTCCTCTATAATGATCAGTTGCGAAGTATAAATTAGTTCTCCAGTTTGTAACTTCCTATAGAGGCTGGAAGCTCAGAAAAGCCAGAAGAAGGTCAGATGATCCTCATCTGGGAGGGAATCGAAGGGAAGTGCTGGAGTTGTATTATCCAGTGCCCGCTGCACAATTTAGAGAAGATTAACAAGCAAATCCCCATTGTGGACTTTGAATGGCAATGTGAGGTTTACACTTTACGTAACTGGTAACTACTAAGTTAAAACATTTAAATCTTGCCTATCTGGAAACAACTTAATACTGGGCCTTGATTTCATAAAAAAGTTCTTGGAATACGTTTCTGTTTTTGGAAAGGTTGTCTTTGGCCTGTTTGGTTGGGAAGACCCAAAGATGTGAGATCTCAAATTACCAAGTGATATTTTGCCCCCAAATACGAGTAACATATGGTAGAGATAGGTAATCTTCAGTCTTTCAGCTTGATTTGTATCTAGATATGCTCATGAGGCACATGCCTTGAACTGGCTCTAGGTATGCCTTTAAATGCAAAATTACAGCATTACATTACACATTTTTTGGTAGTTTTATATTTAAAAGTTTTAAGGTGAACAAAATAAGAGCATTACTCTGCGAAAGTCTCCATATGCATATTTGTTTCTATATCCGGGTGTCTTTTTTTAGTTTATGTCTTTGTCTCTATTGGTACAACTCTTTCTTTGACTGAGGAGAGTTGTTAGGGGTAGTTTATGTGTGTCTGCCCTTAGGTCTCTGTGTTTTCTCCTTACCTCTAATTGTCTTCCTTTCTTTCTGCCTGTCTGCCTCATTGTGTTCTCTGTTTCCTCCTTTCCCTTAATTATCCTTAACAGAGAAAAACTGAAGCATATTTTAGATTATCTCTTATATTTCTTTTGGTGCTATTGTGCTTTGACCTCGAAGAAACTCTACAGGTATTTTAATACACACCTCCAATTTGACAGATGTTGTGACTTTGTCGTTAATTACTGGCAGATCAGGAATCACAGTCTTAGTCCCCCGCTTCTTGGAGAGTTTCATGTTCTTTCTACTGTTTTCTGCCACCTCCTATTTTATACTTCTTGAAGAAATTCCTGTATCTGTTGTTCTTAATTTTAAAAGCAGATGAGTAGAACATTTTCTACTTCTTTTATATTAAAAAATTTCCTTATGTAACTTCAAAGAGTCTGTGTCCCTGGGCAAAGTGAAACTTTACACTCCCTCACCCTCTAAGTATGTATATGAGGGTCCCAAAATAAGGCAGGATCATCCTACAAGAATTCTCTCTCCTTTTCCTTAAGCCTCTAGGAATACAGATTCTATGGCTGTGTTGATGCAAATAATATCTCACATTTTGCTTAGGGCTTAATTATTTTAAAGTACTGCATGCATGCATCCTAAGTTGCTTCAGTCACATTTGACTCTTTGTGACGCTGTGGACCATACCCATAGCCCACCAGGCTGCTCTGTCCACGGTGATTCTCCAGGCAAGAATACTAGAGTGTGTTGCCATGCCCTCCTCTAGGAGATCTTCCTGACCCAGGGATTGAACCAGAGTCTCTTATGTCTCCTGAATTGACAGGTAGGTTCTTTACCACTAGTGCCACCTGGAAAGCCCCTTTAAAGTACTACCCCATTTATTTATTTGCTCAATAATTTAAGTGCTATGAAAAGATGCTCAACATTACTATAAGAGAACATCATTATAAGAGAAATGAAAATGAAAATCAAAATGAGGTATGACCTCACACTTGTCAGAATGGCTGTCATCAAAAAGGCTGTGCTGTGCTGTGCTGTGCTTAGTCACTCAGTTGTGTCTGAATCTGCAGCCCCAAGGACTGTAGCCCACCAGGCTCCCCTGTCCATGGGGATTCTCCAGGCAAGAATACTAGATACTAGATTCATATCAATGTATGACAAAACCCACTGAAAAAAAAAATAAATAAAGGTTTTTTTATTAAAAAAAAAAAAGAATACTAGAGTGGGTTGCCATGCCCTCCTCCAGGGGATCTTCCCAACTCAGGGATCAAAGCTAGATCTCCCACATTGCAAGTGGATTCTTTACCAGTTGAGCTACTCTGGAAGCCGCATCATCAAAAAGTCTACAAATAATAAATGCTGGAGAGAGTGTGGAGACACTGTTGGTGGAAATGTAAATTGGCACAGCCACTATGGAAAACAGTATGGAGATTTCTTAAACTAACAATAGAGCTACCATGTTATCCAGCGATCCTATTCCTAGCCATATATCCAGAAAAAATAAAAAACTCTTAATTTGAAAACATACATTCACTCCAGTGTTTATAGCAGCACTATGTATGGCAGCCTAGAAGTGGGAATAACCCAAGTGCCCATCAACGGTTGGTTTAAGAAGATGTGGCACAATGGAATATTACTCAGCCTTAAGAAAAAAATGAAACAATGCCATTTGCAACAACATGGATGAACCTAGAGAATATCATACTCAGTGCAGTAAGTCAGACAGACAAAGATAAATATCACATACATGTGGAATCTAAAAAATAATGCAAATGAATCTATATACAAGACAGAAACAGACTCACAGATGTAGGAAACAATCTTACAGTTACCAGAGGGGAAAGGGAGAGGGTGAGGGATAAATGAGGAGTATGGAATTAACAATAAAACGACTATACATAAGTAAGTATAAGCAACAAGGATTTACTGTATAGTACAGGGAACAGTAGTCAATATCTTATAACCTATAATGGAAAAGAATCTGAAAAAAATGTTTATATGACTGAATCCCTTTGATGTATACCTGAAACTGACACAATATTGTAAATAAACTATATTTAAATTACAATTAAAAAAAAGAATTTAATGGCCAACAAGGTGGGCTCTTTTGATCTCAACAGCAGTCTTGTACTCTGGTTCTGATTTTGCAAACATGGCAACCAAGACCCAGTGACTTGCTTATGGTTGCATAGTTAATAGCAGGGCCAGGAATGAGACTTATACTTTCTAAACCATACACAAAGTAATATTTCTAGTTTATTTTGTTCATTTCTTAAAAATCAATCAAATTGATTATTTGTGTTTCATGAAAACAAGTAGAACTAGAATCGTCATAAAGATACATCTTGGAGCTTTCCCTAAGAACATGGTAGAGTATTAAGTAACCATAAGAAGCCTAAGAAACAAAAGTTTACCTTTTCACAGCCTTATAAAAGTATAATTGGCTTAGTTATTCTGTATTGTTAGGTCCATACCATTTCTGTCCTTTATTGAGCCCATCTTTGCATGAAATGTTCCCTTGGTATCTCTAATTTTCTTGAAGAGATCTCTAGTTTTTCCCATTCTACTGTTTTCCTCTATTTCTTTGCCTTGATCACTGAGGTAGGCTTTCTTATCTCTCCTTGCTATTCTTTGGAACTCTGCATTCAAATGGGTACATCTTTCCTTTTCTCTTTTGCCTTTAGCTTCTCTTCTTTTCACAGCTATTTGTAAGGCCTCCTCAGACAACCATTTTGCCTTTTTGCATTTCTTTTTCTTGGGGATGGTCTTGATCACTGCCTCCTGTGCAATGTCACTAACCTCCATCCATAGTTCTTCAGGCACTCTGTCTATCAGATCTAATCCCTTGAATCTAATTCTCACTTCCACTGTATAATCGTAAGGGATTTGATTTAGGTCATACCTGAATGGTCTAGTGGTTTCCCCTGTTTTCTTCAATTTAAGTCTGAATTTGGCAATAAGGAGACCTAGCAGAAGCAGAAGATATTAAGAAGAGGTGGCAAGAATACACAGAAGAACTGTACAAAAAAAGATCTTCATGACCCAGATAACCATAATGATGTGATCACTCACCTAGAGCCAGACATCCTGGAATGCGAAGTCAAGTGGGCCTTAGGAAGCATCACTATGAACAAAGCTAGTGAAACTGATGGAATTCCAGTTGAGCTACTTCAAATCCTAAAAGATGATGTTGTGAAAGTGCTGCACTCAATATGCCAGCAAATTTGGAAAACTCAGCAGTGGCCACAGGACTGGAAAAGGTCAGTTTTCATTCCAATCCCAAAGAAAGGTTTTGCCAAAAATGTTCAAACTACCATACAATTGTGCTCATTTCACAGGCTAGCAAAGTAATACTCAAAATCCTCCAAGCCAGGCTTCAACAGTTTGTGAACCGGGAACTTCCAGATGTTCAAGCTGGTTTTAGAAAAGGCAGAGGAACCAGAGATCAAATTGCCAACATCCACTGGGTCATCGAAAAAACAAGAGAATTCCAGAAAAACATCTAGTTCTGCTTTATTGACTACACTAAAACCTTTGACTGTGTGGATCACAACAAACGTGGAAAATTCTTCAAGAGATGGGAATACCAGACCACCTGACCTGCCTCTTGAGAAATCTGTATGCAGGTCAGGAAGCAACAGTTAGAACTGGACATGGAACTACAGAGTGGTTCCAAATTGGGAAAGGACTATGTGAAGGCTGTATATTGTCACCCTGCTCTTTTAACTTATATGCAGAGTACATCATGTGAAATGCTGGGCTGGATGAAGCACAAGCTGGAATCAAGATTGCCAGGAGAAATATCGGTAACCTCAGATATGCAGATGACACCACTCTTATGGCAGAAAATGAAGAGGAACTAAAGAGTCTCTTGATGAAAGTGAAAGGGGAGTGGGGAAAAAGTTGGCTTAAAACTCAACATTCAGAAAACTAAGATCATGGCATCTGGTCCCAATACTTCATGGCAAATAAATGGGGAAACAATGGAAACAGTGACAGACTTTATTTTTTGGGCTCCAAAATCACTGCAGATGGTGACTGCAGCCATCAAAGTAAAAGACGCTTACTCCTTGGAAGGAAAGTTATGACCAACCTAGACAGCATATTAAAAACCAGAGACATTACTTTGCCAACAAAGGTCCGTCTAGTCAAGGCTATAGTTTTTCCAGTGGTCATGTATGGATGTGAGAGTTGGACTATAAAGAAATCTGAGGGCCAAAGAATTGATGCTTTTGAACTGTGGGGTTGGAGAAGACTCTTGAGAGTCCCTTGGACTGCAAGGAGATCCAACTGGTCCATCCTAAAGGAGATCAGTCCTGGGTGTTCATTGAAAAGACTGATGTTGAAGCTGAAACTCCAATACTTTGGCCACCTGATACAAAGAGCTGACTCATTTGAAAAGACACTGATGCTGGGAAAGATTGAGGGCAGGAGGAGAAGAGGACGACAGTGGATGAGATGGTTGGATGGTATCACCAACTCAATGGACATGGGTTTGGGTGGACTCTGGGAGTTGGTGATGGACAGGGAGGCCTGGCGTGCTGAGGTTCATGGGGTCGCAAAGAGTCGGACATGACTGAGCAACTGAACTGAACTGAACTGAACCGAAATGCCTCTTTCAGAATAAGAAAATTTTTTTCTCAGTTTACTAAGATTTATTTTTTAAAAATCTTGAATAGGTATTAACTTTAATCAAATATATTTTTCGTCATTTTTAAGATAATCATATTTTTCTCCTTTATTCTGTTTGGGTAATAAGATTGATGTTCTGTTGCCAGATTGATTCTGTATAACTCCTATAAGAACAAATTAATTGTGATACCATATCCTGTTTATATATTTCAGTTTTCTGTGTGATACGTTGTTTAGGTAGAAATGTTCTTTAGTGAGCTTACTATACGTTCTTTTTCTTACTCTTCTTAGTGGATTTTGGTATCAGAGTTATGTTAGTCTCATAAAATAAACTGAAAAAAATATACTCTATTTTTTGTCTCTAAAAGAATTTGGATGTTATTAGGCTTATTTCTCACTTGAATATTTGTAGACACTGATGGTGAAGTCAGCTGGGCTTATAGTTTTCTTTGTGGGAAGATTTTTATGAAAAACAGAGTGGTTATAATGTGTTAGTTACTATTGTTTGCATTTGATAAGATATGACGAGAAAGAGAGGCTTGAAAAAATTGGTTGATTTGCAAGTCAAAAAGAATTTAATTTCTTTGTTTGAGAGGATATTAAGAGAGCACCCAAAGTTCAGAACTTGCAGGTTTGGAAGATATAAGTGCTTCTTGTTTCTGTCTGGTAAACGATAAAACTTAAGACCTTTGAATGATAAAGTTTGATTAAAAATGCTTAGCCTTTAAAGCAAGGATCATATCAAGGATGTGAACATATACTCATTGTTAAAAGCCTATGAATGGATTAAAGTGAGGTTTAGTAAGTCCTTTTTATTAATTGTTGGACAAAATAATAATTAAAAAAAAGAGATTGGAGGTGTGTTTGTCCCAATAGAAGCTTGATGGGCTCAGGTATCTGAATGGATTCCAATGAGGGAGGGGTTGTCTTAAAAAAACAGCTGTGAATGTGGCTATTAGTATATGGAGCTGATTAAAGTAAATAAAAAAATCAAGCTCATTTGTGAGAGAACTATACATTCAAAGTGCCACCAGCCTGGATTAAAAGAGTCTCCTACTGTTGGCCCCAACATTCTATGGGAAGGAAACATGCAAAGAAAGCTGCTAAGTCCTCAGTTCAGTTCAGTCACTCAGTTGTGTCCGACTCTTTGCGACCCCATGGACCGCAGCATGCCAGGCCTCCCTGTCCATCACCAACTCCCAGAGTCCACCCAAACCCATGTCCATTGAGTTAGTGATGCCATCCAACCATCTTATCCTCTGTCGTCCCCTTCTCCTCCTGCCCTCAATATTTCCCAGCATTAGGGTCTTTTCCAATGAGTCAGCTCTTCGCATCAGGTGGCCAGAGTATTGGAGTTTCAGCTTCAACATTAGTCCTTCCAATGAACACCCAGGACTGATCTCCTTTAGGATGGACTGGTTGGATCTCCTTGCAGTCCGAGGGACTTTCAAGAGTATTCTCCAACAGGAGGGCCGTCTTTTCCAATGCCGTCTTTACAGTGATCAAGAATAACTGAAAAGCATGTTCTGTCAAAGGACAGAACCAAGGGCCATGTGAACAATGGATTAGGGAGTGGAACAATCGATAATGGAAATCAGGACCTATTCAAAAAATATCCACCCTCCCCCAGGGTAGGAACCCCTTGTAATCATCTGCCCAGGGGGATTTTAGAATTGTTTTTTCCATCTTTCTTCTTTCCAAATGGAAGTATTCATTGCAATTATCCTGACCCTGCTCCATTGTTGTATATATCTTGGGATAGGCTGGAACAGATAATGTATATTATTAATTCAAATGAGCCTCATCTATACCTGATGTCAGTTCAGTTTAGTCACTCAGTCATGTCTGATACTGCGACCCCATGGACTGCAACATGTCAGGCTTCCCTGTCCTTTGCTATCTCCTGGAGTTTGCTCAATCTCATGTCCATTGAGTTGGTGATGCCATCCAACCATTTCATCCTCTGTCATCCCCATCTCCTCCTGCCTTTAATCTTTCCCAGCATCGTTCCCATCTCCTCCTGCCTTCAATTTTTTCCACTGATTCAGTTCTTTGCATCAGATGGCCAAAGTATTGGAGTTTCAGCTTCAGCATCAGTCCTTCCAGTGAATATTCAGGGTTGATTTCCTTTAGGATGGACTGGTTGGATCCCCTTGCAGTCCAAGGGACTCTCAAGAGTCTTCTCCAATACCACAGTTCAAAAGCATCAATTCTTTGGTGCTCAGCTTTCTTTATAGTCCAACTCTCACATCCATACATGACTACTGGAAAAACCATAGCTTTGACTAGATGGACCTTTATAGGTAAAGTAATGTCTCTGGTTTTTAATAAGCTGTCTAGGTTGGTCATAGCTTTTCTTCCAAGAAGCAAGTGTCTTTTAATTTCATGGCTGCAGTCACCATCTGCAGTGATTTTGGAGCCCAAAAAATAAAGTCTGTCACTGTTTCCATTATTTCCTCAGCTGTTTTCCATGAAGTGATGGGACCAGATGCCCTTTTCTCTATATCTATATGTTTATTTTTATTTGGTTTGGTTTGTTTATTTATTTTGTGTGTATGTTTTTTTATATTCTGCATGTGCGTGAAATCATACAGTATTTGTCTTTTCTTCATCTGACTTCCAATTAACATAATACCTTTGAGGGCCATCCATGTTGTTGCATGTGTTAAAATTTATCTTTCTTACCACTGAGTAGTATTCTGTTTTGTGTGTGTATCTGCATGTATATGTCTGTGTCTGTCTGTCTGCATGTATCCCATCTTCTTTATCCTTGAAATGGTTATCTTTAAAGGACTGACATAAAATATCTGCCAGTCTAGAACTTATACTAAACAGAATTATCTTTCAAGAATGAAGGCAAAAGAAAGACATTTTTCCAGACAAACTAAAGGTAAGAAAGTTCATCTACAGAGTATGCTTACTGTAGGAAATTGTAAAAGGTGCCCTTCAGAGAGAAGGAAAGTGATGCTGAGGGAAGATCTGAGATTAAGAAGGGAAGAAGAACAGAGAAGGTGGCAAACATAGAAGTAAATCTAATGAGCACTGATTATACAAAACAGTAAGAACAATGTCCCAGTAAAGTTAAAAAATTTAAATATACAACAGTAACAACAATAATACCATCCAGGAGGGTGATAATGCATTTTAAATGATCTTCATGTCACCTAAGGGTAGGATAAAGAAAAGTATTAATTTTGTTTCTGATAAGTTAAATATGCATTCAGTAATTTCTGGGACACCTGCTAAAAAAATAAAAACAGTACATTAATTCCAAACCAGTAGATGGAGAAAAATGGATAATAAAATAGTCATTCTTTACAGTGTGAGGATTATGGAAGTAATAATAAACCTGAGGATTTCTGACTTTGGCAACCAGGCAGATGATTGCATTCTTAACTGAAACAGGAGATAGGAGGAAGAGAGAATGTGGAAGGAAGAGGGTGAGTTGAGTGTGGGACAAGTTGAATTTGAGAGCCAGTCAAGTCGGTTTGATCTGGAGGCAACCACTGAGTTTTCTCAAAGAGGTCAAGGCGAAAGCAGTGGGGTTTTGGTTTTTGACCTTTTAATTTTTGTTTTCCGTAGCTTCTTTTTAAACTACTGTGATTCTTAGTTTTCTCTGAACTTATGATCTTGTCTAACTATTCTGAAGTCATCCTGGTTATATTGTCTTAAAACACATTTTTTTTTTTTTTAAAAACACATTTTTAATAGGTTGTCCAAATATCAATTAGAGGAAAATTGTGAAATTCTCATGTCTCTGCAAGCCTTTAAAAATAAGGTGCTTTTCCAGCAAAGGAAACATTAGAGTTTCATAAACAAAACCAAAAGACAACCCACAGAATGGGAGAAGATATTTGCAAATGATGTGACCGGCAAGGGATTAGTCTGCAAAAATTTATGAACAGCTCATAAGACTTAATATCATCCAAACAAACAACCCAATCAAAAAATAGGCAAAAAACCTTAATAGACATTTCTCTAAGAAGACATATAGATGGCTAAGAGACACATGAAAATATGTTCAATGTCACTAATTATTAGAGAAATGCAAGTCAAAATTACAATGAGATATCACCTCACACTAATTGGAATGGCTGTCATCAAAAAAATCCACAAACAAGAAATACTAGAGAGGGTATGGAGAGCAGGGATCCCTCCTGCACTGTTGGTACAAATGTAAATTGGTATAGCCACTGTGGAGAACAGTATGGAGGTTACTTAAAAAACTAAATGTAGAGCTACCTTATGAGCCTGCAAACCCACTCCTGGGCATATATCTGGAGAAAACATGATCTGAAAGGATATATGTACACCAGTGTTCATTGCAGCACTGTTTACAATAGTCAGGACATGGAAGCAACCTAAATGTCCATCGACAGAGGAATATATGAAGAAGTTGTGGTACATATATACAATGAATGTTACTCAATCACTAAAAATAATGAAATAATGCCATTTGTAGCACCACAGATGGACCTGGAGATAGTTATAACTTGAGTGAAGTTAAGTCACAAAGAGAAATATTTTATGATATTGGTTATATGTGGAATCTAAAAAAAAAGATACAAATATCTAAAAAGAAGATATAAGGAACTTATTTATAAAACAGAAACAGACTCACAGACTTAGAGAATTAACTCATGGTTACCTGGTAGGGAGGGATAACTAGGGAGCTTGGGATTGACATGTATACACTGCTATATTTAAAATAAATAACCAACAAGGATCTGCTGTATACAAAAAGTAGAATGGGACAAGGAAAAGATACAGATGAGATGAGATTGGCCATGTGTTGATAATTCTTGAAGCTACTTGATGATTCATAGAGATTTATTACACTGCTTCTTGCTTTGTGTATGTTTGAAATTTTCCATAATGAACAAGTTAAAAAAAATAAGGTGCTTTTCTAGTCTAAGATGTTAAGAGTTTGCCACCTTTAGCTAAGAGCTTGTCTTCTTCAAGTATATGAAAAAAAAAACAAAACATTTTTTTGGTATGTAGGAATATATTCTTTGCTCTTCTCTGCCATCTGGTGGTATATGAATGGAACATTGCATTTGGAGAGAAAATAAGAAATTTCAGCTATTTTGAAAAAATATTATATTGACTATATATCATATGATGCTGAAAAATATATAGCATATATAGTTATTATACTGAAAACATGTTATATACTGAAGAGAAGCAGTAAATTGTTGAAACCACCAAATCACAACAGTAGTTTGAGGGCACAGAAATTTATGTCTGTGGAATTTTTTGGCTTCTCTACCTACTTTATTTTACCTTGCCCTGCTTCAGCATCTAGCATTTTCAACCTCATATGTAGTGCTAAGTAAACTGAGTAATCAAAGTTAAATTTTTCCTTCAGTGCCTCTCTTAATTAAATCAGTGTTGGCTTTATGACCTGTACACATGTGTGACCTCCTTCACTCCTCCCTGTGCTTGTTCTCCTCTTCTGTCTCTGTAGCCCTGTGGTAGGAAGAATAATGACCCTCCAAGGGAATCTACATCCTAATCCCCAGACCTGTGAATGTGTTCCCTTACATGGCAAGAAGTACTTTATAGATGTGATAAGGTTAAGGACCTTGAGATAGGGAGACTATTTTGAACTGTCTGGGTGGGAACAGTCTAATCATATGAGCGCCTTTGCTGGTTGTAGTCAGAAGCCAAAGGGAGAGAGAGAAAGATATAGATAGATAGATAGGTAGAAAGATAGATAGATAGATAGGACAGTGAAAGAAGCAGTAGGAAAAAATGGAAGTGTGAAAGGAAACAGACTCACCAGTGCTGGTTTTGAAAGGTGGAAGAGAGGGGCATGAGCCAAGAAATGTAAAGGGCTTCTAGAAGGAAACAGTTTCTCCTCTAGAGCCTTCAGAAGGGAATGCAGCCCAGCTAACACTTTAATTTTAGTCTAGTTTTGACTTACAGGACAGTAAGATAATAAGTTGTGCTATTTTAAACTACTTGGTTTGAGATAATGTGTTATGGCAATGATAGATGTGAATGAGCTCCCCTGGAAGCAGGTCCTCCAGCCCTGGCTGACATCTTGATGACAACCTCTTGTGAGACCCTGAGCCCAGATCACCCAGCTCAGTGCCTCACAAATTCCTGACTCACAGAAACTATGAGATAATAAATTTTGTCATTGTAAGCTGCAGAGTTTAGGTGATTTGTCATAGGGAACTGATGCAGATCTTGGCACCTGGAAGTACCATTCCTCTACCTAAAAATGTGGAAGTAGTTTAGGAAGCAGTAGGCAGAAGCTGGACAGACTTTGAGGAGAATGTTGGAAAATAGTTGAAGTGTCTTGACTAGTTTGTTAGAAAAAGCATTATGGCCTTTCTGAAGACTGTGGATGAAGTCTTAAAAAGTAAGGAAGATATCAGTGTAAAATGAAGGAAAGAGGGTCATATATATGTAGGCAGAGAGTTTAGCAACACTGTCAGCTGTGTTAATGTGGAAAGTAGCAAATTACATAAATAACTTGTTAATTTAGCTAAGGAAAATTTCCAGGAAGACTGTTGAAGGTGTTTCCTGGTTTCTTCTTGCTGCTTATAGTAAAATGTTGAGAGAGAGAGGCTAAAGAAAAGCTGGTTAAACAGAAAGAAGCCAGGACTTATTGGTCTTAAAAATATTTCTAGCATCTCCAAAAAACAAATGATTCTAAGAACTGGCTTCTAGGTAAAGATCAAATCTAGGAAACTGTGGGAAGAAAAACTTGATCTCATGAGCTTCTAAGTCTAGAGGAGTAATTTTGTTATACAGCAATATAAGTAATATACTTTCACATCCTTACCCTAAGTTGGTCACCTTGCTTCAGGCCTCATGTAGAAAATAGCAGCACACCTCTCATCTTAACAGTATCCACAGTCTACTGCCATGTATGTCTCAGCTGTCTGCCTTCTTGTTGAAGTCTGAAGGCATGCCAGCCTTTTCATTTGTGCTTTTTAGTCATCCCTTTCTCATGGACTTTGATTCAACAGTACATTTTCTCTCTTTCACTGTCCATTTCTCCTTCCGCATTGATTCATTCTCATCAACAAACATGCTGCATCACCTCCCGTCTTATGAAAACAAACCCTCTGTTTATTTCATGTCCCTCTGGGGCATTAAGCTGTTTCTCTGCAATCCTTAACAACAAAATTTCTTTGACTCTTCTTCCTCACTTCTTATTTCCTCTCAGTCCACCCTGTTTGCCTTCTGTCTCGAACATACCACCAAACATTTGTTTGTCAAGGTTACACATGACTTTGATGCTGATAGAGTGGTCTCTACTTCATTCTAGTCTTGGCTGATTTGTCAGCAGTATTTGCTTTAGGTAAAAGTGAAAGCAAGGTCGCTCAGTCATGTCCGACTCTTTGTGACCCCATGGACTGTAGCCTACCACGCTCCTCCGTCCATGGGATTTTCCAGGCAAGAGTATTGGAGTGCTTTAGGTAACCTCTCCCTAATTTATATACCATGCTACTTACCTGTTTAAACTGTACAATTCAATGTTTTTAATATACTCACAGGATTATGCAGCCATCACCCACTCTAATGTTAGAACATTTTTGTCTCCTCTAAAAGAAACCTGGTACTCATTAGCATTCACTCTTCATTTCCCTCTCATTTCCTGTTCCAGCCATAGAGAGCCATTAATCTACTCTCTGTTTCTGTAGATTTGCTTATTCTGAACATGTCATATAAATAGAGTCATATAATATGTGACCTTTTGTAGGTGACTTCTCTCACTTAGCAAAATGTTTTCAAGGTTCATCCATGTTGTACCATGTATTAGTACTGCTTCATTCATTTTTATTGTCAAATAATATTCAGTTGTAAGAATATGCCACAGTTAGATGATCTGTTCATCAGATAATCTATTCAAGATATTTAGATTGCTTTCATTTTGGGGTTCTTAAGAATAACACAGCTCTAAACATTTGTATTCAAACTTTCATGTAGACATATGTTTTCATTTTTCTTGGATTTATACCAAGGAGTGGGGTTTCTGGGTCATATGGTAACTGTATGTTTAACCTTTTAAAGAAACACCACCTCCAACTAATAAAAATAAATGAAAAAAAAAAAAAAAGACATGTACTTAAAATATAAAAAAAGAAAAAAGAAACACCAGACCTTCCCACAGTGGCTGGACCATTTTACATTTTTATCAGCAATGTATGAGGATTCCAATTTTTCCACATCTTCACCAATACTTAGAGCAATCTGGTATATACTGAATGTTTTGTCCTCAACATTTGTTCTTCCCCAAATTCATATGTGGAAACACTAATTTCCAATGTGATGGTATTTGGATGTAGGGCCTTTGGGAGATAATTATGGTTACATAGATCATGAGGGTGGAAACCCCATGATATGATTGGTACTCTTGTAATGGGATGAAGAGATCAAAGTACACAGTCTCTATCTCTGTGTCTGTCTGTCTCTCTTTCTCTTCCCCTCTTCTGCTCTTTCATCCAGCTACGTGAGGAAACAGGAAAGACTTGCACCAGAGTCCTCTCACCAGAAGTCAACCTGCTGGCACTCTGATCTTGGACTTCCAGCCTCCAGAACTGTGAGAGATAAATTTCTGTTGTTTAAGCCACCCAGTCTGTGGTATTCTGTTACAGCAGACTTCATTCTTCAAACATTTTCTCATTTTGGCTTCCAGGACATCACACGATCCAGGGTTTTCTCCTGTCTCACTTGCTCTTTCTCATACTCATTTGTGTGTTTACCTCATATTCTTCCTCTTTATTCTCCATTTCTTCCACTAAACTTCTAAATATTGGAGTACCCTAGGTCTCTATCCTGAGCTATCTTCTCTGTCTACATATGCTTGCTTGTCTCGTGTCATTAAATACGATGTACAAATTGCTTCCAAATTTATATCTAGCCCTGACCCTTCCCTTGTCTCCACACACCTATATCCATTTGTTTACTTAACACCTATTCCTAGATTTCTAATAAGAACTTCAGATAACATGTCCAAAAGAGAACTTGTGATTTCACCCACAGACCTGCATCTTCTCCCAGTCTTCCAAATATCAGTAAGTGGGATTCTGTCTACATGCTTGCTCAATCCAGAAGGCTATGTACCATTCTTGATGACTCTTACTCTCTTATACCCTGTATCATGTCCATCAGCAAGTTTCTTTTGACTCTGCTACCATAGTGTATTTGAATTCAACTCTTTGTTTTCATGTCTGCTACTACTATTCCTGGCCTAGTCTCAGATATCCTTGTCTCTTTCCTGGGTTGCTATGGAGGACCCCTACTGGTTTCCCTGCTTCTATCCTACAGTTCATAATTCATGTAGCCACCAGTCATCTTTTAACTTTTAAGGCGTCACATCATGTAACTCCCTTGTTTAAAATCTGTGAGTGGTTTCTGTTGCTCTTAAAATCTAAACTTGTGTGCCTGACTTATGGCCCTGCATGATCTAGCCCTTGCTAGATCTCTGTCCTCATTTCCTACCACTCTTCTGTCAGCAATATGCAGCCCACTGGTCTTCTTTCTTCCTTGGGACCTTTACACTAGCTGTTCCTTCTGTCTGGAATGTTCTTCCCTGGTTCTTCACGTGGCTGGCTTCCTGTCATTCGTGTTTCTGCACCTGTCGTTTCTAATTTTTTTGTGTGTTTATCTGTTGTCTGTGTGCTCTCCCAGTACCTGCTTTAGCAGCTGTAAAATCCTTGTAATCAGGGCTTTGTCTGTCTTGTTCAGGGCTGCATTCTCAGAATTTAACAAACACTTTTAAAATATTTGCTTTTTCAATCTATAGATTCAGTGCAATCCCTATCAAGCTACCAACGGTATTTTTCACAGAACTAGACCAAAGAATTTCACAATTTGTATGGAAATACAAAAAACCTTGAATAGCCAAAGTAATCTTGAGAAAGAAGAATGGAACTGGAGGAATCAACCTGCCTGACTTCAGACTCTACTACAAAGCCACAGTCATCAAGACAGTATGGTACTGGCACAAAGACAGAAATATAGATCAATGGAACAGAATAGAAAGCCCAGAGATAAATCCACGAACCTATGGACACCTTATCTTTGACAAAGGAGGCAAGGATATTCAATGGAAAAAAGACAACCTCTTTAACAAGTGGTGCTGGGAAAACTGGTCAACCACTTGTAGAAGAATGAAACTAGAACACTTTCTAACACCATACACAAAAATAAACTCAAAATGGATTAAAGATCTAAATGTAAGACCAGAAACTATAAAATTCCTAGAGGAGAACATAGGCAAAACACTCTCCGACATAAATCACAGCAAGATCCTCTATGACCCACCTCCCAGAATATTGGAAATAAAAGCAAAACTAAACAAATGGGACCTAATGAAACTTAAAAGCTTTTGCACTACAAAGGAAACTATAAGTAAGGTGAAAAGACAGCCGTCAGATTGGGAGAAAATAATAGCAAATGAAGAAACAGACAAAGGATTAATCTCAAAAATATACAAGCAACTCCTGAAGCTCAATTCCAGAAAAATAAATGACCCAATCAAAAAATGGGCCAAAGAACTAAACAGACATTTCTCCAAAGAAGACATACAGATGGCTAACAAACACATGAAAAGATGCTCAACATCACTCATTATCAGAGAAATGCAAATCAAAACCACAATGAGGTACCATTACACGCCAGTCAGAATGGCTGCTATCCAAAAGTCTACAAGCAATAAATGCTGGAGAGGGTGTGGAGAAAAGGGAACCCTCTTACACTGTTGGTGGGAATGCAAACTAGTACAGCCGCTATGGAAAACAGTGTGGAGATTTCTTAAAAAATTGGAAATAGAACTGCCATATGACCCAGCAATCCCACTTCTGGGCATACACACTGAGGAAACCAGATCTGAAAGGGACACATGCACCCCAATGTTCATTGCAGCACTGTTTATAATAGCCAGGACATGGAAGCAACCTAGATGCCCATCAGCAGATGAATGGATAAGGAAGCTGTGGTACATATACACCATGGAATATTACTCAGCTGTTAAAAAGAACTCATTTGAATCAGTTCTAATGAGATGGATGAAACTGGAGCCCATTATACAGAGTGAAGTAAGCCAGAAAGATAAAGAACATTACAGCATACTAACACATATATATGGAATTTAGAAAGATGGTAATGATAACCCTATATGCAAAACAGAAAAAGAGACACAGAAATACAGAACAGACTTTTGAACTCTGTGGGAGAGGGTGAGGGTGGGATGTTTCGAAAGAACAGCATGTATATTATCTATGGTGAAACAGATCACCAGCCCAGGTTGGATGCATGAGACAAGTGCTCAGGCCTGGTGTACTGGGAAGACCCAGAGGAATCGGGTGGAGAGGGAGGTGGGAGGGGGGATCGGGATGGGGAATGCTTGTAACTCTATGGCTGATTCATATCAGTGTATGACAAAACCCACTGAAATGATGTGAAGTAATTAGCCTCCAACTAATAAAAAATTAAAAAAAAAAAATAAAATATTTACTTTAAAAAAAAATGTTATTGAGATGTAATTGACATGAAACATTGTATTAGTTTTAGGTGTACAATCTGTAGTATATATAATGAAATGATCACCAAAATAAGTTTAGTTAATATCCATCGCCACACATAGATGCATCTTTTTGTTTTTTTCCTTCTCATGAGGACTTTTAAGACCTACCCCACTGGTAACGTTCAAATATACAGTGAGCTTCCCTGGTGGCTCCGATGGTAAAAGCGTCTGCCTACAATGCGGGAGACCCAGGTTTGATCCCTGGGTTGGGCAGATCTCCTGAAGAAGGAAATGGCAACCCACTCCAGTACTCTTGCCTGGAAAATTCCATGGATGGAGGAGTCTCGTAGGCTACGGCCCACGGGGTCACAAAGAGTCAGACACGACTGAGCAACTTCAGTTTCAGTTTTCTTAGGTGTCTCAGCAGTAAAGTATCCGCCTGCCAAGCAGGAAATGTGGGTTCGATCCCTGGGTTGGGGAGATCCCCTGGAGAAGGAAATGGCAACCTACTCCAGTATTCTTGCCTGGGAAATCCCACGGACAGAGGAGCCTGGTGGGCTACAGTCCATGGGGGTCACAAGAGTCAGACACGACTTAGTGAAACAACAGTTGTTAACTATGGTCACCATGCTACATCCCCAGCACCTTTTGACCACTTTTACCTATTCTGCTCTCTCCATATCCCTTACTTCTGGCAACCACTAATATGTTCTTTGTATCTATGTTTGTTTTATCTTTCTTAAACTTCATATATAGATGAGATCATACAGTGTTTGTTTTTCTCTGACTTATTTCATTTAGCACAATTCCCCCAAGGTCCATCTGTGGACACAATTTAATTATTTTTTATGGCTAGAAAATGTTCCACTGTGTATATATATACACATCACATTTTCTTTATCCATTCATCTATCAGTTGACATTTAGTTGTTTCCTCATCTTGGCTATTGTAAATAATGCTGCAGTGAATATGGGAGTGCACATATATTTCTGAGATAGTGATTTTGTTTCTCTCATAAGTAAAATTGCTGGATGATATGGTAGTTCTATTTTTCATTTTTCAAGGAACCACCATACTGTTTTCTGAATTGGTTGCATCAATTTACATTCCTACCAACAGTGCACAAGAGTTCCTTTTTCTATACATATTTGTCAAAACTTATTTCTTTTCTTTGTGATGACAGCTATTCTAACAGGTGTGAGGTGATAGCTCATTGTGGCTTTGGTTTGCATTTCCCTGATGATTAGTGATGTTGAGCATCTTTTAATGTACCTATTGGCTATTTGTATGTCTTTTATGGAAAAATGTCTATTCAGATCCTCTGCCCTTTTAAAAATCAAATTGTTTTCTTTATTTCTCTTGAGCTGTATAAGTTCTTTATATATGTCAGATCTTAACCCCTTGTCAGATAAATGATTTTGCAAATATTTTCTTCCGTTTTGTAGGTTTCCTCTTCATTTTGTTGATGGCTTTCTTTGCTGTGCAAAAGCTTTTTAGTTTGATGTAGTTGCACTTACTTTTGCTTTGGTGTCAAATCCAAAAAATCATTATGAAGACTGATGTCAGGGAGCTTACTCCATATGCTTTCTTTTTATTATCAGGTCTTATATTCAATTCTTTAATCCATTTTGAGTTGACTTTTGTGAATGTTGGATAGTGGTCCAGGTTCATTCTTTTGCATATGACTACCCAGTTTTCCCAGTACTGTTTATTGAAGAGACTGTACTTTGTTATTGGCTCCTTTATTGTAAATTAATTAACCCTATATGCATGGGTTTATTTCTGAACTCTGTTCCATTTCATCCATCTGTGTGTCTGTTTTTATGCCAACACCCTATTTTTTGGAGTTTAATATAGTTTGAAACCACAAATTATGATGCCTCTAGCTTTGTTCTTCTTTCTCAAAATTGCTTTGGTTATTCAGGACCTTTTGTAGTTTCATAGAAATATTAGGATTGTTTGATCTATTCCTGTGAAAAACATCATTGGAATTTTGATAGGGGTTGCATTGAATCTATAGATTGCTTTGGGGAGTGTAGACATTTTAACAATATCAATTCTTCCAATCCATGACCACAGAATATATTTCCATTTATTTGTGTCTTAAGTTTCTTTCATCAGTGGCTTATAATTTTCAGTGTACAGGTCTTTTACCTCCTTGGTTAAATTTATTCCTAGGTATTTTATTCTTTTTGATACAATTGAAAATTGGATTATTTTCTTAATTTCTCTTTTAAAATATTTGTTAATTAAATGCATGCATGAATGAATGACTTTGAACTTCTAAACTGAGTTCTTTTTTTAAAATTTAAATTATTTATTTATTTTACTTTACAACATTGTATTGGTTTTGCCATACATTGACTTGAATCCGCCATGGGTGTACATGTGTTCCCCATCCTGAATCCCCCTCCCAGCTCCCTCCTCATCCCATCCCTCTGGGTCATCCCAGTGAACCAGCCCTGAGCACCCTGTATCATGCATCCAACCTGGACTGGCGATTTGTTTCACATATGATAATTTACATGTTTCAATGCCATTCTCCCATATCATCCCACCCTCGCCCTCTCCCACAGAGTCCAAAAGACTGTTCAATACATCTGTGTCTCTCTTGCTGTCTCACATACAGGGTTATTGTTACCATCTTTCTAAATTCCATATATATGTGTTAGTATACTGTATTGGTGTTTTTCTTTCTGGCTTACTTCACTCTGTATAATAGGCTCCTGTTTTATCCACCTCGTTAGAACTGATTCAAATGTATTCTTTTTAATGGCTGAGTAATATTCCATTGTGTATATGTACCACAGCTTTCTTATCCATTCGTCTGCTGATGGGCATCTAGGTTGCTTCCATGTCCTGGCTATTTTAAACAATGCTGCAGTGAACATTGGGGTCCACGTGTCTCTTTCAATTCTGGCTAAACTGAGTTCTGAATAAGAATAAGAGTTGTCTTGGCACGAAAGGGAAGAAAAAGAAGGCAAAAATATCCAGTTAGTTTGTTTCACATGGATTATAGGCATGCAGTAGATGTTAATCCCCTCAGTCCTTGATACACTCAGGTACAACCTGGCAAAGTGACAAGAGTATTCCTGTGCTGAACTCCTTAAAGGGTATTTATGATGGATAAGTGTTTGACCACAGGATTCTTTATCCTCACAAATAGGAAGTATTTTTAAGGATATCTGGCATTTACTGTTGTTATGCTAGATGCTGAGTGGGGCCCAAGGATGTTCAGGAGTCAGCTGCTGCCTGTTAGGGACAAGAGACAGTGGAGTCAGTGGAACCCATAGTGATCCACGAGTCCAGTGAGTATAGTGTATAGGGATCTGGAATATGAAACAGAGGATCCTGGTGGGCACAGCTTGGGATGGTGGCCCTGAATTATTATCTTCATATATAAATCAGATACTTTTGTCTCTACATTTGGGATATACTTTCAGCAGGATCTAAGGGTAACTACAGTGTAACTATAGTCTATAGTATAGATGTCAAATAGAGCTTCTTCACTACTTTAAAAGTTTTAATAATGAAAAGTTTGATTGAACTGGAAATCCTTTTGCAGAAGAAATCTTCCCTGTTACTCTCTTGCTCTGTCAGTAATCTCTAGCTCACTGGAATACTACTTTCTCCCTTGGGATTTTTACACTAGTTGTTCCCTCTGTCTGGAATGTTCTCATTTGACAGTAAAAGAAAATGCAGAAGTACTAGATTTTTTAAAGTGTGATTTCAATTGTGGTTCATTTTAGAATGGTTATAAAAACTGTGTTATATTTTCATCTACCTACCCATGAATAAAGTTTCCTGTGGATAGTGATTGTCAAAAATTGAAGAGAACTACCTGGTCATTTCAGTTGTAAAACCAGTTTTCTTCCTTCCCTTTTCCCTCTTCCCTACTTCCCTTCCTCCCTCTGATCTTCCCTATATCCTTCCCTTCTTCTCTTCCTCCCTGTTTTTCTACCTTATAATCTTCCTACCTTCTTTTCATACTTCCTAAATAATCCAATTGAAAAATCACTCAGTAGGGTTTACAGTGTAGGTATGTGCTTTGGAGTGTGGAGGACTGTTGGCTGCCTGGCATAGTATATCAGAGTCCAACTGAAGTGAGAGGGAGGATGGTAGCAGCCTTTGATTGTAGGGAGCTTGAGAGAGGTGATGAGGTTGTCCACACAGGATGGTGGTGACAGCAGCAGCCTGGCCCAAGATGTTGGAGATTGAGTGAAGTGAAGGGGACATCTGGGTATCATGGCCACCAGAGTACCATGCTGGTAATTTACTCTCAAGGAGAAAGTAATATATAGTATTATCATTGAAATTCTTTTGCAAATTTGGGATTATTTTAACATGAAAAGAATAAACTTATGTTTAAATGAGCAAGCTAAAGTTTCTCATTAAAATGTTTTGGTATCTTATTTTTATTTTTTATAATTTATTTATTTATTTATTTTTGGTTGTGCTGGGTCTCTGTTGCTGCACGTGGACTTTCTCTAGTTGCAGTGGTGGGGCTACTCTGTTGCAGTGCATGGTCTTCTCATTGAGGGGGCTTCTCTTGTTGCAGAGCACAGGTTCTAGGCCTGTGAACTTCTGTAATTGCAGCTTGTGGTCTCTAGAGGGGAGGCACAGCTTGGGATGGGAGGCTCAGTAGTTGTGGTGTAAGGGCTTACTGGCATCTTCCCTGGACCAGGGATCAAACCCATGTCCCCTGCACTGGCAGATGGATTCTTATCCACTGTATCACCAGGGAAGGTGAAAAATGAAAGTGTTAGTTGCTCAGTCATGTCCAACTCTTTGTGACCCCATGGACTATATATAGCCCTCCCAGGCTCCTCTGTCCATGGGATTTTCCAGGCAAGAATACTGGAGTGGCTTGCCATTCTTCCTGCCCCAGGGATTGAACCCGGGTCTCCTGCATTGCAGATAGGTTAAGGGAAGGGACTACTAGGGAAGTCCTTCATATCTTATTAAATATCTTCTCTGTTGAATTTTCTTCTAACAAGACCCATATAGGTAATTCCAAATTCCTTCCAGTTTGTCCCTGTTATATAAACATTATCTCTCTCTTTTTTTTTTTTTGTCTGCAACATGAAAAAAGGCTGTGGAACGTTATTTTAGGCAGAGGAAGTCACATATGCAAAAGCCTGGAGCTCAGAGAACCTGACTTTTATGAGAATTGCAAGCAGTTCAGCACATCTGGAAAGTATGAAATTGATGATGGGACAGCTTTCAGAAGAGAAGACATCTAACACCCTCAGATGAATGATGGTAACATTCACTGACATAGGAGATGTATTCACTTCTATGACCCTAAAACTGACAACCAAGAGCAAGGTGTCAAGGAGGATGCTCCCCAGCTGGTACAGATAACCATGTGTCTAAAAACTGCACAAGGATGCTTCTTGTGCTCAGAATTCAGTCACAAATTGCCCTAAACTTATGCCTGCAGGAGTCCCTCCTCAGAAACATGAAGATGGATGGAAAATGTAGCCTCTGTCATATCATATCTGCTTTCAAATGTGTTAATAGGAAAAAGGATACCTTACAATAGACACATGTTATAGGATAATTCATTGAAATGTCAGTTTGCTTTTTATTCTGTTTTCCTGCCCTATTCCAAAAACATTTTTCTACTTTCTTCTTTTGAGCTTTTGTTGAGCAGGACCAATGCAGAAGTCAAAACGCCTTTTGTTTTTTAAAGCCTACAGGGACCTACTGTGTAGTACAGGGAACTCTGCAACCTAGATGGGAGGGGAATTTGAGAAAGAATGGATACGTGTATGTGTGTGGCTGAATCACTTTGTTGTATACCTGAGGCTAGCACAGTATTGTTAATTAACCATACTCCAATATAAGATAAAATGTTAAATTTAAATAAAAATCTCATCCTTTAGTTCTGCCTTAAAAGAAAGAAGACAGTCAAGTTTTGATGTTTAGTCTCAGACTTAGTGATACTATGATCCATGCATTTTTATTGTTTATTTGTTGGAATAAAGAGAGAAAATTTTTTTAAAAAAGAAAGCCTAAACTTACTGAAGGGTTTATGCCAGGTATTCCCAGAGGAGAAGAGAGAGAGGCAAGAGCCTCAGAGTGAGAGTCTACTATGGAGACCCCAAAGAGAGATTTATTTGGAGAAGGAGGGCTCCATGGAGTGGCAGGGTCCAGCATCCAGTCCCTCTATGCTGCTCTTTTGTAACCCCCTGGGGATGTGACCTATTCTCAGCATGGAGTGGCTTTGTGATACAGTGGGAAGCTGAATCTTTGGTATTGGGATTGCTAGTTTTGGTAAAAAGTCTCGGCTCAAGCTGAGAGGCAAGTTTCAGGAAACAGCAAAGTCACCTTCCTGCAAGGGATCCTGTAGCCCTGGATAAAGAGCCTGTTGGCAGGGACCAATCTGGACCAAAGATCAGAGGACTGTCCCTAAGTAGTGTACTGTGTATAACCTGAAGTCTTTGTCCTAGGAATAGTACTTGACCTTAGTATTGATTGAGGTTGAATTTCTATCAACTTGAGGAGTGGTGGCTTAAAATGAGATTTGATAATAGAAAAGGACTATGATATTTCTATCTCCTAGACTATGAAGTAACTTTAATACTCACTGTACACATTTATAGCTTGCAAGATCTAGGGGAGATTACTTATACATGAAAAGACCTTTTCCCCAGAAATATTCTGCTTAAGTCTTTCATTGTACCTTTTCTGCAAAACAACTATTTCAGTTTGATATGTGCCTCCAGAAATTAACGCTAGATGGACTCAGGATGCCTCAACAAGCTTAGTTTTCTATTATTTTTTTCTACCCCAAAAGCTGAATGGTAGGAAGGAAGGAAACAGCTAGCCCCACATTTGATAGATGCAGATCCCTTTCTGTTCTCTACATTTTCCCAGTACTCCTGAGACTGACTTGGGGCAGAGAGCAGCAGGAATGGGGTGAAGACTGGTTTAATTCCAGTTTTATTATAGCTTTATCTTTCAGGTGCAAATTGTCATTCAAATAGACAAACTTCATATTTCTTTTAATTTGAGCCAGGTAAAATTGAGCTCTGAATTGAGCCTACTTCGTTAGACTTTGGATAAATGATGACTAAAAGGATAGAATGACAATCCAACTCCTTCATTAATGATGTTTTTATTTTCCAAAGAAGGAAGCCTATCCAGAAACCATACAAGGAAAAGTGTTACAGGCTTAGCCATGTATGAAGAAGTCAGTTGACTGCAGATTAGAATGTGTAACTTTGCCACTACCCGTCTATGTGGCCCTGTGCATGTCCTTTTAAGTCTCTGGACCACATCTGCACATGGAAGTTTTGGACTGGATCAACTAAAGTAAATCTCTTCATGCTCTATGCTTCTTGTGATTCTAGAATGTATAGTAAGATTATTTTAAAGTAGAGATACAGGGTAATAAAGGAACTTTATTGACATTAAGTGCTTAGATATAATGGGATTTATTCTTCATAGAACTTTTGAATGTGCCTGTAAGATCAGTGTTTTTACAAAACCATTATCAAAGCCTTGTGATGAAACTTAGAAATTGTATTAGTATATGTTTTGGCTGTATGCAGTAGATAATCATATCAGAGCTTGGTGAAAAATAAATCCTCCCAAAACCAATGACGGGAATTAGCAAATTATTAGAATTTGAACTGAATTATATGCAATTTTAATCCTTGAAAGAAATTCCTTTATTTGATTCCTATGAATGAAAAGTGCTTTCTGTGTTATTTCAGAAGCTGGAAAGTTGACCATATTTAGAATCCTGGGCAGCAAAGTAAAACAGATTTCAGGTAAATTATGCTGTACAAATAGTCTATCCCAAGAAAATAAATCACTGCTAAATTTACTGAGAGATCTCTTTCAGTGATTATCATATGGAATAGGTTCCTCAGGAAGCATTTGAGTCTTGATTTCATAGATGCTAATCATTTATATAATGTTGCTTGTATAAATCTTGGCTAATTATTTTATTTTTTTACTGTTTTTCTAGTTTTATTTGAAAAAAAAAAAGGATGCGTGTAATTTCTTTTCTCTAATATTAATGTATTGAGATTATGATAGCAAATACCATTTAACTAAAAATGTTTAGATCCTGAATGATCCAGAAAGGCTTTATACATAATCTGAACTCACTGACCAACTACAACTAAATACCAGTCTTATAGCTTACTGAGTAGACTAAGCTGTCCTTTATTCTCTTCAGTGTATAATTAGAAATTAGGTAGGATCAGATTCCTAAGGACTCAAAATATATATGGTGGTATGAATGTTACTTAATTCACAGGTCTTGAGTATTGAACATTTCACAAATTAAATCTTACTCTGAGTTGCCACTCTAGGTTAATGGAAGTTTGATCTCAATGAACACATTTTACTTTTTGTATAAGTAGGGAAGAGAAGCTTTATCAAGCAGTTACACACATTTTGAACCACACTGTAAGCTAAAACTAGAAGTTGAAATGAACTTAACAGGTAAGATTGAAAAAACTTCATTTTCACATGTCTCATGGGGAGGAAAATATCCAGTATAAATTTTGCTGAAGAAAATGAATATTTAAAAATTGAAGTTCTTATTGCAACTTTATTTTTTTCTTTTTTTTTCATTTATTTTTATTAGTTGGAGGCTAATTACTTTACAATATTGTAGTGGTTTTTGGCATACATTGATATGAATTAGCCATGGATTTACATGAGTTCCCCATCCTGAACCCCCCTCCCACCTGTCTCCCCATCCCATCCCTCTGGGTCATCCCAGTGCACCAGCCCTGAGCACTTGTCTCATGCATCCAACCTGGACTGGCAATCTGTTTCACACTTGATAATATATATGTTTCAATGCTAGTCTCTCAGATCATCCCACCCTCGCCTTCTCCCATAGAGTCCAAAAGTCTGTTCTATACATCTGTGTCTCTTTTTCTGTCTTGCATATAGGTTATCGTTACCATCTTTCTAAATTCCATATATATGCGTTAGTATACTGTATTGGTGTTTGTCTTCCTGACTTACTTCAGTCTGTATAATGGGCTCCAGTTTCATCCACCTCATTAGAAGTGATTCAAATGTATTCTTTTTAATGGCTGAGTAATATTCCATGGTGTATATGTACAACAGCTTTCTTATCCATTCGTCTGCTGATGGGCATCTAGGTTGCTTCCATGTCCTGGCTATTATAAACAGTGCTGCGATGAACATTGGGGTCGACGTATCTCTTTCAGTTCTGGTTTCCTCTGTGTGTATGCCCAGGAGTGGGATTGCTGGGTCATACGGCAGTTCTATTTCTATTTTTTTAAGGAATCTCCACACTGTTCTCCATAGTGTCTGTACTAGTTTGCATTCCCATCAATAGTGTAAGAGGGTTCCCTTTTCTCCACACCCTCTCCAGCATTTATTGCTTGTAGACTTTTGGATAGCAGCCATTCTGACTGGCGTGTAATGGTACCTCATTGTGGTTTTGATTTGCATTTCTCTGATAATGAGTGATGTTGAGCATCTTTTCATGTGTTTGTTAACCATCTGTATGTCTTCTTTTATTGCAACTTTAAGAGTAATAGAAATAAAAGTCATAAAATTCAAAACCAAAAGATGAATAATTTATGTAATTTTAAAGGAATGCAGTTCTGTGACCTTGTTATGGAATTAGTAGGTTAAACACTAAATCTGGTGTAATCTTACCTAGGCAAGATGTGATCGGAAGCTTTGCAGGAACAGATGAGTTAGGTCTAACTCCCTGAATAATGGACACTGAGAGCACTTCTTTTCTAGGTGGGTATTGAAGTTTGCTAGGACTGCCATCACAAAGAACCACACACTGGGTTGCTTCAACAACAGTTTTATTTTCTCACAATTCTGGAGGCTAGAAGTCTAAGATCAAGGTGCTGTCAGAATTAGTTTTTGGTGAAACCTCTCTTTCTGACTTGCAGACTGCTGCCTTCTTTGCTCCTAGTGAGGAAGAAAAGCTTTATTAAACTGTTTTACACATTTCAAACTATATTATAAGATAACACTAGAAGTTGAAATGGAACACAGCCCTGCCAGCACATTGATTTTAGCTTAGTGAGACATCTGTCTGATTTCCTTACTGTAAGATAATAAATTTGTGTTTTTTAAGGCAATGAGTTTGTGGTAATTTGTTACAGCAGCAACCAGCCAGCATACCACACACTGTCATGTGCTGTGCTGTGCTCTGTTCAGTCACTCAGTTGTGCCCGACTCTTTGCAACCCCATGTGCTGTAGTCCACCAGAGTCCACCAGTCTCCTCTGTCCATAGGGATTCTCCAGGCAAGAACACTGGAGTGGGTTGTTATGCCTTCCTCCAGGGGATCTTCCCAACTCAGGGATCAAACCCAGGTCTCCCGCATTGCAGGTGGATTCTCTACTGTCTGAGCCACTGGGGAAGACCAAGAATACTGGAGTGGGTAGGTAGCCTATCCCTTCTCCAGGGGATCTTCCTGACCCAGGAATCGAACTGGGGTCTCCTGTATTGCAGGCAGATTCTTCACCAGCTGAGCTAACAGGGAAGCCCACACTGTCAGACCCTTGATCATTTACTTGTGTGACTCCAAATATAGCATGTACACACATTGTTTCTTGTACTTGAAATGCTATTACCTTCTTGTATGCCTAACTAACTCTTAAACCTACTTCTGAAGTTACCTTCTATTAGGAGAATTTGCTGAACTTTGGGTTTCTGTCCATTTCTACCTCAACACACTATGTTTGCAACATCTGTCATACTTCTCTGTTATTGTTATTACTGTCATTGATTTCCCCTCTTGTCCAAGACTGTTGAGCTCCTAGAGGCTTGGGACTTTATTTACAGCATCTAGCCCATGAATGAATTAAGTGGAATGATGAATAAATGAAAATAGAATGTTCTAAATGTTTTTAAGTTAGAAGGCTCATATTCTGTGTGTGAGTTTGTGGGTATGTTTGTACTTGGATGTGTGTTCTTTACAAAAAGGGAGTCTGAGAAATATCAATTTGTTAAGTCCTCTATCTTAGTCTATTTGGGCCAATATAACGAAAATACCATAGACTTGGTGACTTATAAACAACCAAAATTTCTCATATTTGTGGAGGCTGAGAAGTCTAAGACCAAGGTGCTGGCAGATCCAGTATCCGGTGAGGGCTCACTTCCCAGTTCATAAATGGCTGTCTTCTTGCTGTGTCCTCACATGATGGAAGGAGAGCTAGAAAGCTCTTTGGGGTCTTTTTATAAGGGCACTAATCCCATTCATGAGGGCTTCACTCTCATGACTTACTTTCCAAAGTCCCTGCCTCCACATACCAGCACACTGGGGATTAGGCCTCAACATATGAATTTTGGGGGACACATTCAGTCCATAACATCCTTTAATTCTGGTAATCTTTTCCCAACTTCCCACCCAGGTGGTTGGCAATTAAACATGTTATTACTAGAGTTTAGTTTCACATATAAGGATTCCAAGTTTATTTGGGGTTGCTGATGTGGATCTGGTCCCAAGACAAAGGTGATATAGTTTTTTTCAAGATAGTTTTCAGCCTGCACGGTTATCCATGTGTGTATGAGTGTAGGATAAAGTAGACTCATACAGATAAAGTAGGATAAAGTAGACTCATACGGCTTACACTGGCTGGGTCACTCTTTCCTCTGATGGACAAAAACCCAGAAGCTTTTGGTCATGTATTTTATTTTTAAATTAATTAAAAAAATTAATTGAGATATAATTTAGACACACAACATTTTATTAATTTTAGCTGTACAACATAATATTTGCAATATATATATTGTAAAATGATCACTGTAATTTTAGTTAACATCCATCATCACAGTTCCAATTTTTTTCTTGTGATAAGAACTTTTAAGATCTACTCTTTTAGCAACTTTCAAATATACTATATAGTATTGTTAACTGTAGTCACCATTGTTGTTGTTGTTCAGTTGCTGAGTTGTGTCCGACTCTTTGCAACCCCATGAACTGCAGCACGCCAGGCTTCCCTGTCTTTCACTATCTCCCTAAGTTTGCTCAAACTCATGTCCATTGAGTCAGTGATGCCATCCAAGCTCTGTTGCCCCTTCTGGTCTTGCCCTTAATCTTTCCCAGCATCAGGAAAGATGCTAGGAAATAAGTCAGCTCTTTGCCAAAGTATTGGAGCTTCAGCTTTAGCACCAGTCCTTCCACTGTATATTCAGAGTTGATTTCCTTTAGGATTGACTGGTTTGATCTCCTTACTGTCGAAGGGACTCTCAAGAGTCTTCTGCAGCATCACAGTTCAAAAGCATTAGTTCTTTGGTGCTGAGCTTTCTTCATGGTCCAACTCTCACACCCATAAATGACTGCTGGAAAAACCATAGCTTTGACTATATGGATCTTTGTCGGCAAAGTGATGTCTCTGCTTTTTATTACTGTCTAGGTTTTTCATAGCTTTTCTGCCAAGGAGCAAGCGTCTTTTAATTTCGTGGCTGCCATCACCATCCACATTGATTTTGGAGCCCAAGAAAGTGAAATCTGACACTGTTTCCACTTTTTCCCCATCTGTTTGCACGAAGTGATGACTGGATGCCATGATCTTCGTTTTTTGAATGTTGAGTTTTAAGCCAGCTTTTTCACTCTCCTCTTTCACTTTCATCAAGAGGCTCTTTAGTTCTTCCTCATTTTCTGCCATTAAAGTGGTATCATCTGTATAGCTGAGGTTGTTGATATTTCTCCCAGAAATCTTGATTCCAGCTTGTGAGTCATCCAGCCCAGCATTTCGTTTGATGTACTCTGCATAAGTTAAATAAGCAGGGTGACAATATATAACCTTGATGTACTCCTTTCCCAATTTTGAATCAGTCGATTGTTCCATGTCCAGTTCTGTTGCTTCTTGTCCTGCATACAGGTTGCTCAGAAGGCAGGTAAGGTGGTCTAGTATTCCACATAAACTGTGGAATACTCTTTCTAAACAAATAAGGAAATAATAAATAGCTCAGGAAAGAATATTATAAAGCAGTTAAATTGATATTGTATAGGAAAAACAATGACTGATACTTGGGTATGAATCTTATACAATTATGATGATGCGTGAAAGGTCACATTACTTATTTTACCAAATCAAATTAAATTTGACTTTAAACTATATATGCAACAGAATGGCAGTAATGTCAGCATGTCATTATTGGGTCTCCTCTCCTTGTTTTCCACTCAAAGGCACTTGCCTCTCTTCCCCTTTCCTTCTTGGGAAGCGTAAGAGCAATACTTTGATAAAATGCTTTTTGTTAAAAAAACAAACAATGAGGACTGAACTTAAAAGAGACTCTCCTAAGGCAAAAGAATACACAGATAAATTCAGCCTGTAGAGATATTAACTATCTTGTTTGGTACCTATGTATTTGCCTCCAGTATAAAGTCTAGGCTTTTAGAAGGGATTTATGTTTGTTTGCTCCATATGGAAGGGGATTTCAAAGGTGGAGGGATTGGAAAAAGACAGCTTCCCAAGTCTAAGAGAAGTGACCAGACAAAAGGTACAAACTTCCAGTTGTAAGATAAGTCCCGGGGATATCATGTACAGCACAGTGACTATTTACTTCTGCTTCATTGAATACTGGAGTGGGTTGTCATGCCCTCCTCCAGGGGTTCTTCCCAACCCAGGGATCAAACCCAGGTCTCCTGCATTGAGGGCAGATTCCTTATCGACTGAGCCACTAGGGAAGCCCAAGAATACTGGAGTGGGTAGCCTTTCCCTTCTCCAGCAGATCTTCCTGACCCAGGAATCAAACCGGGGTCTCCTGCATTGCAGGCAGAGTCTTTACCAGCTGAGCTACCAGGGAATCCCAATCAGATAGCTATTTGAGGGCAATTAGAAGTTTCTAACTTACACAGATTCTCAGTTATTTCCTTAAGATAAATTTCCAGAAGCATCATTAATGGTACAAAAGAATGGCCAAATTTTAAGGCTGTTAGGTCCACTACAAATATTATACCTCATCACAAACAGCAAAGTACCATTTTGGAAAGTAATTTGGGTAAATAAAAATGGAGCATGTATTGGTTGGCTAGGGCTTCCATAACAAAATACCAAAGAATAAGTGGTTTGAACCACAGGAATTAATTTGTCTTCCATTTTTGGAGGCTGGAGGTCTAAGATTAAGGTGCTAGTAGAGTTAAGTTCTTCTGAGACCTTTATCCTTTGCTTGCAGGTGGCCATCCTCTCACTGCCTCTTCACATGGTCATTCTTCTGTGCACATATACCCCTGGTGTCTCTTCCTCTTCTTGTAAGGACACTAACCATACTGGATTAGGGCTTCATCCTAAGGGCCTGTTTTAAGATAATCACCTCTTTAAATACTTTATCTTTGATTATAGTTACATTCAGAAGTACTGGAGGCTAGTGCTTCACATTATGAATTTAGAGGTAAGAGAGGGTGGGGACACAATTCAGGCCATGACAGAACTCAACTGCAAAAATTAATTCTGAGTCCATGGGGTTGCAAAGAGTCGAACATTACTGAGCAACTGAATAACAACAAATAATAAAAAGTTGACTTAAAAAAGAAGTAGAGTTGCTGCTTTCTGAAAATATAGCTGTTCACAGTTTCCCCTCTCTTTCTCAGCTCATTCTTTTTCCTTTTCTGTAGTTCTCTTTTTCTGTTAGGTGCAGTAAAATATACCCTTTTTACTGTGCAGTTCTTTTGAGTTGTTTAAACATCATATTCAATTAGATCTTGTTATCACACTTGTAGGAGGGATGGAAAGCAAAGGTTGTCTAAATTTCAGTTACATTTTAAAACATTTGTTTTGGAAGGCTGAGATACTTGTAAGCAAGGAAAAGTCAAGAAACATACTCAGGCAATGATCTAAAAGGTAAAGTAGGAAAAAAAAATGTTTTTCCACCTGAATGATCTCAGAGGTAGGAAAATGACAGCATCATTTAAGTATTTATATAACGCGCTTTATTCACTGTCCCTACTTTTAGCAATCTAATCTCTGAAAAGAGTCTTCTATCCCAGTTATCTTGCGCTTCTCCTGACTTTCTAAATGTCTCTCAAACATGCTTGTGTGTTGTTTCCTATCATTCCTACCCTCTTTCTGTTGTTGTTTAGTCACCAAGTCATGTCCCACTCTTTGTGACCCCATGGACTGTAGCCTGCCAGGCTTCTCTGATCATGGGAGTTCCCAGGCAAGAATATTGGAATAGGTTGCCATTCCCTTCTCCAGGGTATCTTCCTGACCCAGGGATTGAACCTGAATCTCCTGCATTGGCAGGTGGATTCTTTACTACTCAGCCAACAGGGAAGTCTGCCTTCCTTCTGTAGGTAAGCCTTAGACTAGACATATGCTTCTATGAAGCTTTTCTAGTCAACAGAAATTAAATCAGTAACAGATCCTCAATAAGACTGTGTGGATGATTATTTTAAAACAATATAGGAAAAAATGTTATTTTAGAATTTACAATTTAGATGAGAAAACAAGTTACAGTCTTATTCTGTTTCAGAAATTCATCTTTTACTGTTTAACATTTATTTGGATGACTCTAAAATAAACTTCTTCAGGTCTGATCTTTCATCAGAGCTATAATCTTGGGCATCCCAGAACACAGTGCTCCATGAATACCCCAGTTTCACCTTAAACATTAACAGCTATGTTCACCATCACCCATACTTCCTCTAAAATAGTTTCTTTTCCTAGATTTTTGTAGTTCTATCATGTGGTAATTTTAGGCTTCCAGATATCAAACACTCGAATGCTTTTATTTTCCTCATTATTTATCATCAATCGGTTAGCAAATCCTGACATATCTGAATTGTGTTTTGTAGTAAGGTAATACTTTCCTATTATCCTTCTTTTTTAATTTTTTCAATGGCATTTATTGCTATCTAACATGCTGTATACCATTCTTATTGTTTGCTTCTCCCCACAAGAATGTAATTTCCATGAGGGCAGACATTTTTGTCTGTTGCTTACTGCCCTGTTTCCAACACTTGGTATAGTAGTTATTGGATAAATTGAGAAATTGAGCACTTACTATGTGCCAGGCACTGTGCTCTGCATTTACATGCAGAATCTCATTTAATTTTTACCACATTGGGAAGGTGTTTTATGTTATGATTTTAGATAATAAAACTTATAATTTTAAAAAGGTTAGGTGACCTGTCCGAAGTCACACAACTCGATGGTCACACAGTTTGTAGGTAATAGAGACATAGTTTCTCCCTAAACCTTGAAGCCTATCTATAGCCTTTGAATTAGTATTTATACTCCTTAATCTAAATTTCAAGACATTCCATAATACCAAGACCCTCAACCTAACTTAGTTTTTTTCTATCAAAAACCTCCTGATCCAATCAAACTGGTCCACTTTCTGTTCCTGGGAGTTTATAAATTTTCTCCAGATTTTGTTCCGGTAAACTCCCTATAGAAATCTTACCTAGCCTTTGACTCTGTGATTCAGTGCAACTTCTACCTCTTTAATCATTTCTGAATACATTCCATTCCAGGGTACAGTGAGGAATTTCTCTTCTAATTTGCTACATGGTTTTGGGGCTCTCCATCACGTGCCTTAAACCATGTGGCACTCCTTGTATCTTGCTTGGAACACAAAAGTTTCAGTAGACGGAGGCCATTATAACTTTCTTGTATTCCCACCTGGGTTGATATGGCAGTTATCAAGGATGTGCGATACTTACATACAGTACAGTGTTTATGTGCTTAACTTGGCTCCCAGTCCAATCGAAAACGCCTTAAAAAACCTAACATTTTAGTTGGGAAGGAAGCTCATACAGATAAGAGGACCTATGAAAAGATGTGTACACCGGGGGAGTATGTAAATATCCGCTGAGCCTCGCAAGAGGGTTCCACTGACAGCACTGGGGTAGCGGGGCTCTCACGCCAAGCCTCGGTCGCAAAGTCTGAAGCGCTTTCGGCGCGCTGCTGTCCTTCCACATGGCCTCGGGCTCGCTTTTGCGCAGGGCCACGTGCCAATGTTTGTCTAATTGTGCCTCTGGCCCACTATAAACGGTTAATAACTGCCTTCCCTGACCAGGCCCCTACCCTCCATCTTTGTGCGGACGGGAGGGGTGAAGACGCCAGGTGTAGTGGCCCAGCCGAAACGCGGCGGGTAAATCCAAGACCCTAACCCCAACAGTCAAGTTTTCAAAAAACCCGCGCGTGACGCCCCAGGCCGCATCCGTTGGGAACGGCCCCCAGCGCGTCCCCGCTCACCGCCACCCCCCGCGCCCCGCCCCCGCGGCAGCCCAGGGCGGGAGGAGGCGTACGGGTAGCAAGAAAACTCTGCACACTGGGGGAGCCGAGGCCAGCGCGCACTGGGGAGCGCGCCCGTCCAGCAGCTGCCGAAAACGGAAGTGGATGCAAGCGGATGGCTGTGATTGGCTGAACTGACATGTCTCTCAAGGGGCTGGCGCGAACGCCACTGCGGTGCTGGGTGAGGGGATAGGGCTAGGGGAGGGGGAAAAATCACTGGGAACAGCCACGGGGGCTGGGGGCAAATGAATCGCAGAGGTTCGCGAAGAGCAGAGAGAGTCCCTAGTGAGCGCGCACTGGGGATCCTGGGAGTGAAAGCAGAGCGGGAAAGGCGGTAGCGGGAGCAGCGCAGGCCAAAGGCTTGAATAGACCGCGGAGGGCGGGGAGCCCGTGACCGAGAGCGGCGCTGCAGCGCGGTAGGCGGGACTAATGAGGTCGAGGCGAGGATTGGTGGACTGCCCTGCGCTGCCGTACGTCGGCGGTGACGCACGCTTCGGGGAGGGTGCGCGCGCGTTCAGCGGCCTCTTTGTGTGGTGCACAGATAGGGGAGCGGAGGTGGCGGTGGAGGTAGCGGCGGCTTTGGTTGCCTTCCAGTTTCCTCGGCTCGTCCTCTAGCCGGCAACTCTCCCCTTCCCTCCCCCTTCCTCTCTTCCTTTTTCCCTTCCCTTCCCTTCTTCCCTTTCCCGTCGCTGACCGACGGGGGCGGCTCCAGCGACGGCTGGGCCCAAGTTGTGAAGAAACCTTAGCCAACCATCACGGCGACGGCGAAACCTCGGAGCTCCCAGGGCGGGGGCAAGGCCCGGGCGGTGGAGATGGAGAATTCCCAACTGTGTAAGCTGTTCATCGGCGGCCTCAACGTGCAGACGAGTGAGTCCGGCCTGCGCGGCCACTTTGAGGCCTTTGGGACCCTGACAGACTGCGTAGTGGTGGTGAACCCCCAGACCAAGCGCTCCCGTTGCTTTGGCTTCGTGACCTACTCCAATGTGGAGGAGGCCGATGCCGCCATGGCCGCCTCGCCTCATGCGGTGGACGGCAACACGGTGGAGCTGAAGCGGGCGGTGTCCCGGGAGGATTCGGCACGGCCCGGTGCTCACGCCAAGGTGAAGAAGCTCTTTGTCGGGGGCCTTAAGGGAGACGTGGCTGAGGGCGACCTGATCGAGCACTTCTCGCAGTTTGGCACCGTGGAAAAGGCCGAGATTATAGCCGACAAGCAGTCTGGCAAGAAGCGTGGCTTCGGCTTCGTTTATTTTCAGAATCACGACGCGGCAGACAAGGCCGCCGTGGTCAAGTTCCATCCGATCCAAGGCCATCGCGTGGAGGTGAAGAAGGCTGTCCCCAAGGAGGATATCCACTCCGGTGGGGGCGGAGGCGGTTCCCGGTCCTCCCGTGGCGGCCGCGGCGGCCGAGGTCGGGGCGGTGGTCGTGACCAGAACGGCCTGTCCAAGGGCGGCGGCGGCGGCGGTTATAACAGCTACGGTGGTTACGGCGGCGGCGGCGGCGGCTACAACGCCTACGGAGGCGGCGGCGGCGGCGGTTCGTCCTACGGTGGAAGCGACTACGGTAACGGTTTCGGCGGTTTCGGCAGCTACAGCCAGCACCAGTCGTCCTATGGGCCCATGAAGAGCGGCGGCGGCGGCGGCGGAGGAGGCAGCAGCTGGGGAGGTCGCAGCAACAGTGGACCTTACAGAGGTGGCTATGGCGGTGGGGGTGGCTATGGAGGCAGCTCCTTCTAAAAAATTTTTTTTAATGCTTGGGAGTGGCTATAGGGGTAGCTCTTTTCAACCACCCAACTAGGGTCAACTCCCAAGTCCTTTTCGCTCCCACCGCCTTCCCCGTTTTGCCCTTGGGGGAGCCACTTCTAAGGCTGCTTACCCTTGGGGGTGTTGCCCTATATGCCTGCCACCTCTCTCGTCTCTCCCTCTGAAGATGGACTTGGCCCCACATACACATTTTTGTGTTACAGTCATTGATGGACTCTATTTTTTTATTATTACTTGGACTTTGGTCGTTTTTATACTAGCAAAATGTCTTGTTTTAATTTGTGTTTTTTTGGGGGGGAGGGAGTGAACTTGCTGATTCTGTAGCAAAACCTGGGCGGGGGTTGGGGGGTTTAGTTTACTTTGTTGTAAGGACTTGATATCTGGCTACAGCGTTTTCTATGAAATCTCCTTGGATCCCATGCCCGAAATTTGGAAGCATATGTACAAAAATCATTTTTACGTTTTATTTTTAATAAATCATTGTGTTTGACCGTACATGTCTAACATTTTTTTTCTAGGATCCATTCCGTACCGTTTTAAGGGTAATTTTTCGTGTTAATTCTTAATTCTTGATATGTACTTAGAGAAACTTTTAAAAGGTCCTGTGAGGTTTTTTCTTTTCCTTCTTGCTGTTGCCCAGGTAGTGATGTGCTGAATTTTATCCCTTACAGGTAAAACATTTGAAGTGGTGGATGTGGCTTTTTAAAATCTTTAAAGTTTTTCCTACATCCATCTCTTGTACTAAGTGATTTGCTTATCATCTTGACATGGTTGGTCACTTCTATGAGAATTTACTTCAAAATATGTACTGTGTAGTTCTAAAGAAATAGTTTGTGTTAAGCATGTGTTTTCATTCATATAAACTGTTTTAAAAAATTCAGATGGCCTAATTTCATCCCTCTTACTGGTTTGTCTGTAATGAATGGTTACAAATAAGGGTTATATTTTACCCTCAAACTTTAAGTGCAGTTTTGTATTTTCAGAGCAGGTTTAAATTTTTTTTTCCCCCCCCTATAGCTGAACTGTTGTCCTGGAAATCCTTCCCCTAACTTTTGTGGCACCATCTACTGGCAGAATGTCAGTATATCTGCAAAATAGTTGGTTGAAAAACTTTTTCAGGACAGTTGCATCAGATTTTAGAAGTTTTGCCATCAAAAATCTGTGCAGACTTTGGTTATACATTTATTTGTAACTAAGATGGGCTTTACAGGAATGTAGTTAATGGTCCATATCACGACTGCCCTTTCTACATGAGGTTTGAAAATGTAAACTGCTATGCATAGCTTGGGCAGTGGCCCCACATTGCTATGATAACTAATGAACCAGCTTCATGTACTGGTATCTTAGGTGCAAGTTGTAAAGCAAAATATCTGTGTATTCTGCTTGGTTAACAAATGTATATTTGTAGCCCTTTCATGCAATAGAATTCAAGTTGTTGTTTATAAAAAGCAAAACAAAACAATGGTATAGGAAAAAATTGCCTTCCTGGATAGACATATAGAATAGCAACGTTTATGGATATCACAAATAAAGAATTCAATTCTTTACATGATTGAGTGAGAGTATGTATAACCTGGTGGGTGGGTTCAGAATACCTTTTAATCTAAGTACCTACATTTGATTTAATGATATGGTAAAATATTTGATTGGAATTTTGCTTAAGGCTTCTTAGTAGTCACTTTGACAAAGGGTAGCTGATACTTGGTACAGGTACTTTTAGTACCTCTACAACAAATGGGATAGATGTGTTTGCATATTGAGTAAATTAACAAGATAGTCAAGTTTTGCATTACAAATGGTTTTACAAATTTGCTTAAATTTCTGTTTTCACTCTTACTGAAATGCATCATACTGCGTTTCTTCATGTGGTGATTTGGTCTAGCTTTTGCGGGGAGTGGGGCTCTAAGATACAGAAAATGATATGCTTAAATTTTTTACTGTAATTATTGTGCTTGTGTTTTACTCAGTTTTAGGAGGAAGATCTGTTTCTTCTGGTTCAACTGGAATAGTCCACCTTCTGGAGGGTTTTCAGAATTTAATAAGGTTATTGTCGTTTGTATTTCCCACGTAGTGATGTGTGAAAAGTTATGTAAAAGGATTTCCTAATTAGAAAAGTGGCTTAGTGTTCATGGTATATCATCACTTTGTTGTCATGTATCTACCTTTACAAATTTCTTATCTGGATTGGTATTCAGTGAAGGCAGAAATAGTGGTCTTTAAGTCTTTCCAGATTTGGCATGTGGGACTGACTTGTTTGTTATGGTTTCACTTTTTTCACCTGTAAGATTTACCTGAACATTACTACTACAAATTTAATCAAGACTTGGGGAGGAAGTAGTACAGAACCTAGTCAGCATTGAATATAATTTTTATGCAATGCTTGAATCTAATTTTGAAAGATTAGCAAAATAAAATTTTTTTTGTCTTTCTGTTGTGAAGAACTTCTGCATTTACAGTGTTTCAGTGGTAATCATTAGTTCGAAGAGGTTTGAAAGATTGAAAGTAATTTGGAGTCTTAAAAAGCTTGCAAATGATTGACATTCATAGTGGTTACAAATCAGAGTGATGTACTGATAGCTTCATTCTGTAGCTTAGTGATTTAGAACAGAATATTTAAATCTTCATAATGAATTTTTGTTTTCAAGTGAGGTTAAAGCTTTGAGGATACTTAAGAATTTTCTATTTCTGATTAATCACCTCAAGAACAGAAATGGCAGTGTCAGTTATTTGATTTGTAGCTTTGTTTACCTTTAAGTGTGCTTAATACTCTCAAATTTGAGAATTTGCGTTTTAAACTAAATTACCTATGTTTTTGCTGATTAAAAGTGGGCATTTGGATGTTGAGTCAATTTAAGCAAAGCTGCATCTAGGCAATGTAAGGATTATTCCCCAAAAGACAGTGTTTGCACTTAGAAGAGGGTAAGTTAAGTCTTTCTTCCGTTTTAACCAACTTACTGCATCAGTGTTAAGATTTTGGTCACTGGGAATATAATTTCTCTTCCCTGTTTTAGAAGGCTTTTTTTTTATTAAGTGGAGCAACAAAGATTGCCTCTAAACCAGGGTAAGACAGTGAATGCCTTTTCCTTGGTGTCTTATTGCAGGTTGCTTTGCTGTACCTTTGTCTAATGTTTTCTATTAAAAGTGAATGTTGTAAAAACTTTTTTCCAATAAAAATTCCCTTTCTACCGTGTTATTTTAAAAATTATAATATTGCATGTTTGGCATATTTTTGTATTTTAAAAATTAAAATATTGCATGTTTGGTCAAATGTTGCCAAGTAACATTTGGCAATGTTACTAGGAAATAGAAAAGAGAAATTGTACTGAATGTTGAGACTGGTGTATTTTTAAAAGTGAGAATTAATGTTTAAATAACTGCTTAAAAACTAAACAAAGAGTGGTAAAAAGCCTACCAATATGAGGAAATTATCTTCTCAAGGATAATCCTTGTTAATAGGTGTATGTTCAGCAAGGTCTTCTGTATGTACCTACATTTTAAAAGTAGAATAAAATAGTTCAGCAGTGTATATGATTGGCATTCTCAGAACAAATAGACCTTCCTCATCCTCTTTAATGCCTGTATAATGTTCCATAGCATGGCTGTACCATAATGATTGATGGACATTTCTTGCTATTACGAGTAATGCAGTAATTGTTGGAATTGCACATCATGTTCTTGCTTACCACATACACACTTAGTTGTTAAGATGGCTCACTCAAGTTAAATGTGCTGGATAACTAAAACACAGCAGTTCTCTGGTATCATGAGTATTTTTTTGTTCTCAGTATATATTCAGGGAAAGGTACATGCTCATTGGCAGCCTTGTTAAAACCTTAGGGTATATTCAACTAAAACATTTTACTGAAAAATTTCAAAGCTAGATAATAACATGATAAAACAGTTGATGGCCTATAAAGACCCTTATGTTGCTCCTTCCCTGTTTTCTCCCAGCACTTGGAGATGATGTATGTTAACAGTTTGCCTATTTCTAGGTCTTTTTATTTGCAGGGAGATATCTTTATTTTAGGAACAAGTATTGAGTTGTTTTAGATATACATACGTAAGTATTTTAACTTCAAAGACACCCATATGTGTACATAATCGCTCTGTATCATAAAACTGGTATACTATAGTATAGATGCACCATAGTTTATTGTTTAATATGTTTCCAAACTACTTTTGCAGGCTTTGTGTTGCCATTTGCAACATACCAAAAAAGATCCGTCCCTGCTCACAAGGTACTTGCAATTTTTGTTTGAGTAGTGGGAATTCCAATAATTGTGATAGATTGTGGGCAGTTTAGTTAGAGATGGGTATAAGCAGTTGTGTCGACTTGGTGGGTCAAGAAAACATTTGGGCTAGTCTTGATATTTAGACTATGTAGATGAGTTGGCAGAGGGCATGCTACTATCATGCCAATACACAGCATGATGTAATGGGCTCCTTACGTTTTTTCTTATGTTGCTAGGCCACAGAGAACTTCAGAAGTATATCATCCATTTTTATTGCTTTGCATTATTTTATGGCTTATGATTTTTGCTAAGTCTTAATAGCAAAATCAGCTTAAGGGATATGGGACAGATTCAACGACAAGTACAAGTCAGTTGAGATCTTGAATGGTAAATGATAATCATTGTATGTTAAAGTTTCTGTGAGAAGTATAATTCATAGTTCGGAGACCCCCTTTATTAAGCCATAGTTGGCAATATTCTCTTCTATTTTTTTCCTTTGATATATGTCCCCTATATTTTGACTTATTAGCTGGTTTTAAAATAGAATTTTGTTAGAAAATGTTTGCAGTAAGTAAATCAGTTTCTGACATTTGCTATAATTGGAAACAATATGTTCTGTAAATTTTGTTTTAAAAATAAAGCTAACAGTTGTATAGTTTGGCAGGGGGAGGCAGGGTTAGTTTGAAGAATAAATGGGCATGAATTACTAGCTTCAAATTAAATTTGAGTTTAGCACATCTTGAATGTTCTTGATGCTTAAAATTTAGTCTCTTACTAAGTATAATGTGTGGAAGTATATTGTTGGGAAACAGGATTTATTGCTCATTTTTAAGACAGGCATGCAACTGGTTTGGGAAAATTGGTCTTTGACATTGGAACCTGCTTGTGGGTGAACTTCATATTCTTTCTAAATGAGAAAATAAATGCCATCAGATAAAACATAAAAAGAGATACTAGAAAGCTGCTTTTTAAAAAAGATATCTCTCATTAAGGAGGCTAAAAGGGCAGTTGAATCACTTGAACGGACCTATCCCACATACTTTTATTAATAAACAACACTTGTTGACAATTTATTAATAATAAACTTTCAGTTGGAGTGGAATGATTTGCATCTTCAGAGAAGAAAAAGATTCAAAATTTCCTTTTTTAGCTGTGTGCTCCCTTCTCAGGCAGATTTTCTTTGGCTCCTTTAATTCTTTTATCACTGCATATGGTTGGTTTAAAAAAAAAAAAAAAAACCCAAAAAACATGTCTGAAATGGGTTTTGTTCTAAAATTATCTGATATGAACTTGTACTGTTTTGACAGTATGCTTATATCCCAGCATTTTCTGTCAGTTTCATCAGGGATTGATTACCTTATTTGTGCAAAACATCTAAGATCTGGAGATAACTGCAGTGGGACAAACACGGTTCCTGTTGTCAAGTAACTTGCATTCTGTTGGAGATTCTATTTCTTTTGAAATGCATCCTTTTCAGCATTGTGGGATCATCTCAGATTGTTCACACTGTATAGACAAATTGGAGTTAGTCCCATCATCATTTAAGTATACTCTGGTTAAAATGAAGGCTTCACTCTTTCACTGGTTTTATTTGGATACCATATGAAAGGTAGATTTTTCATTGATGCTTTTGTTGCTAATGTAATTAGCCTCAGAGTAGGCATCTGATTTAGTATTTCATAGTCCTTAATGGCGGAGAAGGCAATGGCACCCCACTCCAGTACTCTTCCCTGGAAAATCCCATGGACGGAGGAGCCTGGTAGGCTGCAGTCCATGGGGTTGCAAAGAGTCGGACTCGGCTGAGCGACTTCACTTTCACTTTTCACTTTTATGCATTGGAGAAGGAAATGGCAACCCACTCCAGTGTTCTTGCCTGGAGAATCCCAGGGATGGGGTCGCACAGAGTTGGACACGACTGAAGTGACTTAGCAGCAGCAGTAGCAGTCCTTAATGGTGGAGAAGGACATGGCAAGCCACTCCAGTACTCTTGCCTGGAAAATCCCATGGACGGAGGCGCCGGTAGGATACAGTCCATGGGGTTGCGAAGAGTTGGACACAACTGAGTGATGTCACTTTCACTTTCATGTGTTGGAGAAGGAAATGGCAACCCACTCCAGTATTCTTGCCTGGAGAATCCCAGGGACGGGGGAGCCTGGCAGGCTGCCGTCTATGGGGTTGCACAGAGTTGGACACGACTTGACGCAGCAGCAGCAGCAGTCCTTAATGACATAAATTTTGGTGTCAAATAGACCAGGTTCTCTTCTTGACCCGGTCACTTTCTTGTTCCATGACCTTGAACACATGGTCCCGAACCTGTTTCCTTGTGTTTAAAAAGAGGAGACTACTGTTAATATCTGTCTCAGGATTGTGAACAAATTATGCTTTAAACTGAACAAATTATACTTTAACAACAAATTCGGTGAAAGTATACATGTAAAGGATATACTATCATTGTTGGTACATAGTAAAGTTAATATTACAACTTTGGTTGAGAGAGATGAGTGTACCTTTATTTCGTCCCCCCCCCCAACCACAAAGTATTTGCACAATTAATGAGGTGAATGAATAGCCATCTTTAAAAAACTACTGACATAAGTGTATGTAGTCCATAAAGCACTCTCAGTATCTGAGATTTGGTTTTTAACCTAGACTTTGCTTTTGATTTGCTGGGTGAGCTTGGATATGGGAGCCCTCTATTCCTCTGCTTCAACTCCAGTAGGAGAGGTGTGAACCATGTCTGTGTTTAAGTATTTATTATAAGAAAGTTACAAGTAATGTGTTGAGAGTGCCTTCCAGGTAGGAAGAAGGATCAAGAAAACCATTATGAAACAGGTATTTGACTTAAGAAGTTGGCAGTATAGAGAAAGTAAAGGGGAAAAGTTAATTTCAGTAGAGGGACAAATAGGCAGAAACATGGGGCACATACAGAGAAGTATGCCTACTGTGTGCTGAAATGTTGTACAAAGTACATTTGCAAATATTCTCACTGGATCCATTTCAGTAACCCTCTGCTTCACAGTAGGGTAGCTGAAGCTCATCTCAGAAAGGTTAAACTTTCCCAAGGCCACCCAGCTGGTGAAATGATTGAACTGGGAGTTGAATCCAAGTCATTGATTTCAATGGCCATACTCTGCATAAAACTTGGGTACAAGTGGCTAATTTGTATTAAGGGTAAAGGAGAGTTGTGGGAAATTGGGAGAAGTTGGGACCATATTAGTATTTATCTGGCAGCCAGTGGAAATTACTAAAAGTTTTTGAGAAACAATAGTGGTAGCGAGACTGTTAATTTAGAAAGACTAATTAGTAGCACTAAGTGAAAGAGATGGCATTTGATTGATGTTTCAGGTGGTAAGGCTGCTATGACAGCTTATGTTAACCATGAGAGCATGAATAAGGAGCACTGGCGATAGACGGAAATGGAATGTAAGGGAAGTTGTGAAAGTTTAGTTAGCAAATGATTGGATATGGCAGGGAGAAATGAAGAAGAGTGAGTAATTCAGTCAGAATTACTGTGTAAGTAAGAGGGTGGTGGTGTCACCAGAAGTGGGATGAGAAGATGTAGAAGGAAGGTTTGAACATAGTTGAAGATGTTGGTAAGTGCATTGAACCCTGGTGGCTCAGATGGTAAAGCGTCTGCCTACAATGTGGGAGACCCGGGTTCAATCCCTGGGTCAGGAAGATCCCCTGGAGAAGGAGATGGCAACCCACTCCAGTATTCTTCCCTGGAAAATCCCATTAACAGAGGAGCCTGGCAGGCTACAGTCCATGGGGTCGCAAAGAGTTGGACATGACTGAGCAACTTCATTTTCACTTTTACAAAATGGTTAAGGGATATTCTCTTTTTGCCCTTCCTGATCCACTCTGTACCTTTCTGTTCCTTGCTCTGTGTTCTCAGAAATTTGATTGTTAAAGAACTATACTCTTCAATGGCTTCATGTTGGGTTTGACAGTGGGAGAAACCAGTAGGAAATCTAGAAGAGTGAGAGAAAGGTGAGGTTAAGATATTTGTTCCCCTGTCTCCAAAGTATACATTTTCAGCAAATAGTTTATCAAGGCCTCTTATCAAGCTCTGCTCCAGTGGCCAGCTATAGGTCTTCTCTGGTAACCATTCCCTCCTACTGCTACTTCAGGCTCCCTTTTTCTAGCCCTAAGATGGTTTACCAGACCTTGTTGGTTTTCCCTTAACTGCCCACATCCTTGTAAATAGTTCCTTTTATTAAAACTCCAGTAACCCTATTTGAATGTGCCATCTGTTGTCATCTCTTCAGTGGAAAAAAAAAATCTCACATTTTCTAATGATTTGGTCTCCCAGAAACCATCAAACTTGGAGAAGATCTAGCTGTTTATCCTCCCCACCTGTCAATGAGTTTTTCCACACTGATATTTAGTATCTCCCTGTTTCCTACTGTGTCAGGTTAAGTGTTTGACTCTCCTGTTTCGCGATTCAGCTGGAAATGCAGCAAATAACAAGAAAACAAAAATCCTTGCCCTCAGTAGAGCTTTGTTTTAGTAGGGGGAGACAGATAATGAAGCATAATAAGTTGTGTGGTATTTAGAAAATGATGTGTGGATAGAAAAGGATAAGGAACCAGGAGTGCTGCAGGGCAGGATATTTGTGAAGATAGTGCAATTTAAAATGGGGTGATGGCCTTCCCTAGTGTTAGAGAATCCACCTGCCAATTCAGGAGACACGGCTTTGATCCCTGATCCAGGAAGATCCTAGATGCCAAGGAGCAACTAAATCCGTGTGCCACAACTACTGAGCCTGTGCTCTAGAGGCTGAGAGCCACAACCACTGAAGCCCACATGCCATAGAGCCTGTGCAGCAATGAAGGCCTAGCACAGCTGTAAATGGGTTAATGGGGTAGTTTGGGTAGGTCTCTGAGAAGGTGATGTTTAAGCACAAACTTCAAGGAAATTTGGGACTAAGCAATGTAGATGTTCAGGGGAAAAGCATTCCAGGTAGAGGCTTAGGAAGAGCAAAAGCCCTGAGGCAGGATTATACCTGGACTTTGAGGAAGTGCAAGTTGGTCAAAGTGGCTGGAGTTGAGTAAAGAACAAAGGAGTAGCTGATGATGTCAGAAAGGGACTAGCTTATACTTCAGTTGCTCAGTCATGTCTGACTCTTTGCGACCCCATGAATCGCAGCATGCCAGGCCTCTCTGTCCATCACCAACTCCCGGAGTTTACTCAAACTCATGTCCATCGAGTCGGTGATGCCATCCAACCATCTCATCCTCTGTGGTCCTCTTCTCCTCCTGCCCCCAATCCCTCCTAGCATCAGGGTCTTTTCCAATGAGTCACCTCTTCACATGAGGTGGCCAAAGTATTGGAGTTTCACCTTCAGCATCAGTCCTTCCAATGAACACCCAGGACTGATCTCCTTTAGGGTGGACCAGTTGGATCTCCTTGCAGTCCAAGGGACTCTCAAGAGTCTTCTCCAACACCACAGTTCAAAAGCATCAATTCTTTGGCGCTCAGCATTCTTCACAATCCAGCTCTCACATCCATACATGACCACTGGAAAAACTATAGCCTTGACTAGACGGGCCTTTGTTGGCAAAGTAATGTCTCTGCTTTTTAATATGCTATTTAGGTTGGTCATAACTTTCCTTCCAAGGAGTAAGCATCTTTTAATTTCACGGCTGCAATCACCATCTGCAGTGATTTTGGAGCCCCCAAAAATTAAGTCTGACACTGCTTCCACTGTTTCCCCATCTATTTCCCATGAAGTGATGGGACCAGATGCCATGATCTTAGTTTTCTGAATGTTGAGCTTTAAGCCAACTTTTTCAGTCACCTCTTTCACTGTCATCAAGAGGCTTTTTAGTTCCTCTTCACTTTCTGCCATAAGGGTGGTGTCATCTGTGTATCTGAGGTTATTGATATTTTTCCTGGCAATCTTGATTCCAGCTTGTGCTTCTTCCAGCCCAGCATTTCTCATGATGTACTCTGCATATAAGTTAAATAAGCAGGGTACAGCCTTGACGGTACTCATTTTCCTATTTGGAACCAGTCTGTTGGTCCATGTCCAGTTCTAACTGTTGCTTCCTGACCTGCATATAGTTTTCCCAAGAGGTGGGTCAGGTGGTCTGGTATTCCCATCTCTTTCAAAATTTCCCACAGTTTATTGTGATTCACACAGTCAAAGGCTTTGTCATAGTCAATAAAGCAGAAATAGATATTTTTCTGGAACTCTCTTGCTTTTTCGATGATCCAACGGATGTTGGCAATTTGATCTCTTGTTCCTCTGCCTTTTCTAAAACCAGCTTGAACATCTGGAAGTTCACAGTTCACATATTGCTGAAGCCTTGCTTGGAGAATTATGAGCATTACTTTACTAGCATGTGAAATGAGTGCAATTGTGTGGTAGTTTGAGCATAGTTTGGCATTGCCTTTCTTTGGAATTGGAATGAAAACTGACCTTTTCCAGTCCTGTGGGCACTGCTGAGTTTTCCAAATTTGCTGGCATATTGAGTGCAGCACTTTCACAGCATCATCTTTCAGGATTTGAAATAGCTCAACTGGAATTCCATCACCTCCACTAGCTTTGTTCGTAGTGATGCTTTCTAAGGCCCACCAGACTTCACATTCCAGGATGTCTGGCTCTAGGTGAGTGATCACACCATCGTGATTATCTGGGTCGTGAAGATCTTTTTTGTACAGTCCTTGTGTGTATTCTTGCCACCTCTTCTTAATATCTAATGCTTCTGTTAGGTCCATACCATTTCTGTCCTTTATTGAACCCATCCTTGCATGAAATGTTCCCTTGGTATCAGTAATTTTCTTGAAGAGATCTCTAGTCTTTCCCATTCGGTTGTTTTTCTCTATTTTTTTGCATTGATCGCTGAGGAAGGCTTTCTTATCTCTCCTTGCTATTCTTTGGAACTCTGCATTCAAATGGGAATATCTTCCCTTTTCTCCTTTGCTTTTCGCCTCTCTTCTTTTCACTGCTATTTGTAAGGCCTCCTCAGACAGCCATTTTGCCTTTTTGCATTTCTTTTCCATGGGGATGGTCTTGATCCCTATCTCCTGTACATTGTCACGAACCTCTGTCCATAGTTCATCAGGCACTCTGTCTATCAGATCTAGTCCCTTAAGTCTATTTCTCACTTCCACTGTATAGTCATAAGGGATTTGATTTAGGTCATACCTGAATGGTCTAGTGGTTTTCCCTACTTTCTTCAATTCAAGTCTGAATTTGGCAATAAGGAGTTCATGATCTGAGCCACAGTCAGCTCCCGGTCTTGTTTTTGCTAACTGTATAGAGCTTCTCCATCTTTGGCTGCAAAGAATATAATCAATCTGATTTCAGTGTTGACCATCTGGTGATGTCCATGTGTAGAGTCTTCTCTTGTGTAGTTGGAAAAGGGTGTTTGCTATGACCAGTGTGTTCTCTTGGCAAAACTCTATTAGCCTTTGCCCTGCTTCGTTCTGTACTCCAAGGCCAAATTTCCCTGTTACTCCAGGTGTTTCTTGACTTCCTACTTTTGCATTCCAGTCCCCTATAATGAAAAGGATGTCTTTTTTGGGTGTTAGTTCTAAAAGGTCTTGTAGGTCTTCATAGAACCGTTCAGCTTCTTCAGCATTACTGGTTGGGGCATAGGCTTGGATTACCGTGATATTGAATGGTTTGCCTTGGAAATGAACAGAGATCATTCTGTCGTTTTTGAGACTGCATCCAAGTACTGCATTTTGGACTCTGTTGACCATGATGGCTACTCCATTTCTTCTAAGGGATTCCTGCCCACAGTAGTAGATATAATGGTCATCTGAGTTAAATTCACCCATTCCAGTCCATTTTGGTTAGCTGATTCCTACAATGTCAATGTTCACTCTTACTGTCTCCTGTTTGACCACTTCCAATTTGCCTTGATTCATGGACCTAACATTCCAGGTTCCTATGCAATATTGTTCTTTACAGCATCGGACCTTGCTTCTATCACCAGTCACATCCACAACTGGGTATTGTTTTTGCTTTGGCTCCATCCCTTCCTTCTTTCTGGAGTTATTTCTCCACTGATCTCCAGTAGCATATTGGGCACCTACTGACCTGGGGAGTTCCTCTTTCAGTATCCTATCATTTTGCCTTTTCATACTGTTCATGAGATTCTCAAGGCAAGAATACTGAAGTGGTTTGCCATTCCCTTCTCCAGTGGACCACATTCTGTCAGACTTCTCCACCATGACCCGTCTGTCTTGGGTGGCCCCACACGGCATGGCTTAGTTTCATTGAGTTAGACAAGACTGTGGTCCATGTGATCAGATTGGCTAGTTTTCTGTGATTATGGTTTCAGTGTGTCTGCCCTTTGATGCCCTCTTGAAACACTACCGTCTTCCTTGGGTTTCTCTTACCTTGGGCGTGAGGTATCTCTTCACAGCTGCTCCAGCAAAGCGCAGCCACTGCTCCTTACCTTGGACCAGGAGTATCTCCTCACGGCTGCCCCTCCTGACCTTGAATGTGGAGTAGCTCCTCTCGGCCCTCCTGCGCAGCTGCTCCTTGGACATGGGGTAGCTTCTCTCGGCCACTACCCCTGATCTCGGACGTGGGGTAGCTCCTCTCGGCCGCTCCTGTGCCGTCGCAGCCTGGCGTTCTTGGTCGCCGCCCCTGACCTTGGGCAAGGGGTAGCTCCTCATGGCCACGCTTCTGCGCAGTCCGTCGCAGTCTGTGCCCTTCTGCGCGGCTTTGTTAAGTATTGTAAGGATTTTGGCTTTTACAGCATGACTGGTCAACTATTTCAGGGTTTTGAGCAGAGGAATATGCTCTACTTGAATTTTTTAAAAAGATTCTCTGATTTTCTCAGGACAAAATTCTTTTAGTTGATGTGGTTGGTTTTGATGAGGCTTTATGAGAAAAGCAATCAGAACAACTTGGATTAAGGTATAAAAAGACCTGCAGTCTCTTAATTCTATTACAGGCATCTGCATTTTTGAGGGAGAGATTATTCTCTGGCCGAAATGAATCTTTGATTATGATGTGCTGTTTTTAGAAGGGACTACTTGCAAGGTTGGCCCTTGTCTGGGCACTTTGATTTAGGTAATGTTCCTACCATTCCCTAACTGATAAAGGTGGTCTGGAGTGTGCAAGCAGTCGGATTTAGGCTAAATACCTCCTTTCTTCTGGGACTCTGGAATTTTGATGTGTGCTAAGCAGTGGGTACCTATAAAACCTGGAGTACTTAGTCCTTGGGCAGAAACATCACTCACAAGTGTTGTCTTTGTGACCCTTCATGGTAGGGAGAGAGCATAAAGAGGCCTGCACTCGGGCTCCTCCGGACTGTCTTTTCTCCAAATGATTCCACTGTGTATCTTCACACTGTGTCTGTAGTAAACTTTATCTGTGAGTACAAGACTTAGCAGTGCTGAGTTCTGTGAGTTCTTTTAGCTCATCTCTGAAGCTGGCATTGGTCTTGGGAACCACTGGAAATAGCTAACGTTAAATTTTTTTTTCTAAATTTAATATATATATTTTTACTGTAACTAAGTGGAAAACATCACGTTGTGGATAGAAGGTGCAGTTTTGGAAAACCTGTCCCATAGGTCAGTCAGCTCTGTGTCTAGTGGAGAGCTCTTCTGAGCAATTTCTGCTTTGTTAATTTCACTTTTTTCCAAAAGCTCTAGGTCTTTTCATTATTGCAGCTTCTAGTAGCTCAGCTAGTAAAGAATCCACCTGCAATGCAGGAGACCCTGATTTGATTCCTGGGTTGGGAAGATCCATCCCCTGGAGAAAGGATAGGCTACTCACTCCAGCAGTATTCTTGGGCTTTTCTGGTGACTCATGGTAAAGAATCCACCTGCAGTGTGAGAGACCTGGGTTCAATCCCTGGGTTGGGAAGATCCCCTGGAGTAGGGCATGGCAACCTACTCCAATATTCTTGCCTGGAGAATCCCCATGGACAGAGGAGCCTGGCTGGCTATAGTCCATGGGGTTGCAAAGAGTAGGACACAACTGAGTGACTAAGCACAGTACAGCAATTTTGAACATGTGGAGACTCACTACCATCATGTAAATCTTTTGTAAGCAAGTTTAGAAAAAGGACAGCCTCATAAAGATCTTTAAAGTAATATAAGTGAAGGCAGTTGTTGACATAGGTGCCTGTTGACATAGATGCCATAAATAATTCCTTAGGGAGATAGGAAGTATAGCTACTAGAAGCAACAGCATTTGACAACAGGTGGTAGATATGTCAGTATGTTAGAAGGATCATGCTTTGCTTGTATACACTGCAACAAGATGTGTAGCAAGCTGGTCTGATTTAACTACTCGGTATTACTCCCCTTGGAAGGAAGTTGTTCTGTTCTGATCATATAATAAGACTTTGGTTCACAGGATATGAAACTTCGGTCACAGAAGGGAGATTGTGGCAAAATTACATATTTGACATACCTCTTCTGAGTATCTATTGCTGACTTCAGAGTCACAACCAGTTCCTTTGAGTCTCTGGATTCATGTATCCATGAGCTTGAAAGCTTTTATTTTCATTTGGTGGGATTATTTGTTTTCTTCCCTCCAGTTGAGTTTAGTCACAGTTTTGTACTTTTATAACTGAAATTGCAGACAGTAACTTCCCCGTTAGGTTGGAAAAAATTATGAGTGAGGAGGATAAATATGGACTTATTTAGTAGGAACCATTAATGTATCCATCCCTTGGCTCTAGGACTACCATACTAGGAAATTTAACATAAGAGAACAATTCAGTGAAAGAAGAAGTTATTGCACAAAGATGGTGATGAGAACATTTATAGCAAGAGATTGGAAGCTATAAATGTGAAATGTTAGGAAAATGTTTACTAAATTGTGCTCTATGAAAATGTGAAATATTAAAAATACATCATCCATCAACAAGTGAATGGATAAATGTAATGTGGTATATACACACAATGAAATATTTATTCAGTCATAAAAATGAATGAAATTCTGATCCATGCTAACACATGGATGGACTTCATAAACATGCTCAGTGAAATAAGCCAGACACAGAAGGGTATGTATTATTTGTTTGCATGTATATGAGGGATCTAGAATAGGCAAATTCATAGAGATAGAATGTAAGATAGAGGTTACCTGGGGCTTGAGGAAGGCAGGAATGGAAAATACTGTTCACTGGGTACAGAGTGTCTGTGGAGATAATGAAGTTCTGCAGATGGATAGTGGTGACTGTCACATAACACTGTGAATGTACTTAATGCCACTGAATTGTTTCCTTAAAAGTGGTTGATGTGGTAAATTTTATGTGTATTGTCACAATAAAAGTTATAATTGAATATGCAATAATGATATGTATTTAGTGTAATACGAGTATGTTAATATGTTAAAGTAGTTGAGATTAAACAATTGAACCTTTTAAATTTTTGAAAATTTTAAGTGAAATCATGAGAAATTGAAACTATCTAGTTGTAACTATTTACAATTATAAATAGTCTTTTTTTTAATACAAATTAAAAAAAATCATTTATTTTTGGCCAGGTCTTGGTTGCTGCATGTTGGCTTTCTCTAGTTGTGACAAACGGGAACTATTCTCTAGTTGTGGTGCGAGAGCTTTTCATTGTGGTGGCTTCTCTTGCGGAGCACACGTGTGTGCTCTTGTTGCCCGGGCTTCATTAGTTGTGGCTTGAGGGCTCGAGGGTGCTGGCTCAGTAGTTGTGGTACACGGGTTTAGTTGCCCAGCAGCATGTGGAATCTATGAAAAAGTAGTCAGTAGGAATTAATCCTCTTTCTTGTGTAGAATGTTCTGTGAAGGAAGCAGATTTTTGGCCCTTTACTAAACCATTGGTATAGTCATTAGATTTCACTTTTATGAAGAGATGCACATATTTACCAGCAGAGGGCATAAGTTGCAGGTTGATGATTAGAGAGAAGATGGGATTCTTAGGGGGAACCTGGAAAGACAAGTGTTTGCAATGTGCTAGCCTGTTTGAAACACCCTGCTTGCTGCTGTAGTTGGTCTGGCTTTTCTTTGACTCAGTGGGGTCCAGTGGTGTGTCTCCAGCTTTCCCCAAGAGCGTTCTTTGGCTTGGCTTGGTAAGCTAAGGGACCAGAGGAATTCAGGGGTAAGGACTTAATAAGAGTGTGTATTGAGAGCTTTGGATGTCAGCTTGTGTTAGTATCTTTTGGGGTTCAGATGCTGTTGCTCCATATCTTCAGGTGAGGTGGAGAGAGCATGAGGCCAGGCATCTGAGGATCCACAGCTTGCTTGGCCGCCAACTCACTGAGTGATCTTGAGCCAGTTGCTTTCTGTCAGTCTCAGCTGGCTTATCTCTAAAATGGAGGTAGTAAGATAGGGATAGTGTCCCCAAGCACAGTAGTTAATAGTGGTCTCTGAAGTCAGGCAGATTGGGTCTCAGATCTCTGGGGTTGTAATCAAGTCATTTAAAGTCTCAGAACCTCAGTTTCCTCATGTTTATTTGTTTATTGACGTTCCATGTTTCAGTCAAGCTTGTATTTACTGCATTACTTTTTTTAAAATTTATTTTTGGCTGTGCTGGGTCTTCACTGCTGCATGCAGGCTTTCTCTAGTTGTGGTTAGAAGGGCTACTCTCTAGGTGTGGTGCGCAGATTTCTCCTTGCAGTGGCTTCTCTTGTGGCAGAGCACGGGCTCTAGTGTGTGGGCTTCAGTACTTGTGGCGCTCAGGCTCAGCAGTTAATGGCACATGGGCTTAGTTGCCCCATGGCATGTGGACATCTTCCTGCATCCAGAATTCCTGCACCCATGTCCCCTGCATTGGCAGGCGGATTCTTAACCACTGTACCACCAGGGAAGTCCTGCTGCACTACTTCTGAAGAGAAATAGTTTTTTCCTTTTACCTTTTGTCCCCTTTAACCCATTTCTCCTTCCCCTAACCCCCTGCCTCTGGCAACCACTAATATGTTTTCTGTATGAGATTTTTTTAAAACAATTTTTTACAATTTTAAACAATTTCTTAAGAGTCCAGATTATACAGTATTTGTCTTTCTCTAACTTATTACACTTAGCATAATGCCCATGATGTCCATCCCTGTTATTGCAAGTGGAAGCATTTTAATGTTCTTCATGGTTATATAATACTGTTCTGTGTGTGTGTATGTGTGTGTGTGTATCATCTTCTTTATCCATTCATCCATCAATGGACACAGGTTGTTTCCATACCTTGGCTGTTGTAAATAATGCTGCAGTGAACAATGGGGTACATACATCTTTTTGAGTTAGTGTTTTCATTTTCCTCAGATATATGCCCAGAAGTGGAATTACTGGATCACATGGTAGTTGAATTTTTAAGTTTCTGAGAAACCTCAGTACTGTTTTCCATAGTGGCTACACCAGTTTAAATTCCCACTAGCAGTGTAAAAGGGTTCCCCTTTTTCTACCTTCTCGCCAACTTTTGTTGTTTCTTGTCTTTTTGATATAGCCTTTTTGACCGGTGTGAGGTGGTATCTCACTGTGGTTTTGACTTGTATTTCCATAATGATCCATGGTTTCCATGATGTTGAACGTCTTTTCATGTGCCTGTTGGTACCCGTATGTTTTTATTTGGAAAAATGTCTATTCATATGTCCTGCCCATTTTTTAAATCTGATTTTTTTTGCTATTGAGTTATATGAATTCTTTATGTATTTTTCATATTAACCTCTTATCAGATACAGGATTTTGAATCTTTTCTCCCATTTCATAAGCTGCCACTTCATTTTGGGTTGTTTCCTTTGCTTTGCAGAAGCTTTTTAGTTTGATGGCATCTCACTTGTTTATTTTTGCTTTTGTTACCTTTGCATTTTCCCCAGCATGTATTTTTGGTTCCTTTGTTGTAAATTAATTGACCATTTATGTGTGAGTTTATTTCTGGGCTCTGTGTTCTGTTCCATTAATTTATGTGTCTGTTTTTCTGCCAGCATCATGCTGTTTCAGTTCATACATCTGATCACGTGCTGTGCTGTGCTCAGTCGCTCAGTCGTGTCCCACTCTTTGCAGCCCGCCAGGCTCCTCTGTCCATGGGATTCTCCAGGCAGGAATACTGGAGTGGGTTGCCATGCCCTCTTCCAGGGGATCCTCCCAACCCAGGGACTGCACCCAGGTCTCCTGTATTGCAGGTGGATTTTTTACCCTCTGAGCCACCAGGGATAGCTAATCATGTTGTTTTAATTGATATAGCTCTGTAATAAAGTTTGAAATCAAGGAGTACGATGATGCAGCTTTGTTCTTATTTCGCAAGATGGCTTTGGATTTTTTTTTTAGTTCCATACACATTTTAGGATTATTCTATTTCTATGAAAAATGCCATTGAAATTTTGATAGAGTTTATAAAATTTGTGGGTTGTTTTGGGTAGTATGAGCATTTTAACAATATTGATTCTTCCAGTCCATGAGGATGGAATATGTTTCCATTCATTTGTATCTTCTCCAGTTTCTTTCATTAATGTATTTTTCAATATATAGATCTTTCATCTCCTTGATTATATTTATTTGTAGGTAATGGGGATTTTTTTTTTTCGGATGCAGTTATAAATGTGGTATTTTTCTGTATTTCTCTTTCTGATACTTCATTTTTAGCATATAGAAGCACAGTAGACTTTTTTGTATTGATTTTTATATCCTCTAACTTCGCTGAATTTATTAGTTTTAACAGAGGAGAGAACTCTACTAAACTCATTTTATGGAGCCAGCATTAACCTGTTACCAAAACAAGACAAGGATGCCACCAGAAAAAAAGTTATAGACCAGTATCCCCAATAAACATAGATGCAAAAGTTCTCAACAAAATATTAACAGCAATATATTGCTGAATGTGGCAATACATTTAAAGGATCATCGGCATAATCAAGTGGGATTTATTCCAGGTTTCAGTATCTGCAAATCAATCATTGTAGAACACCAAATCAACAAAATGAAGGGTAAAAATCATATGATCATCTTAATAGAAGTGGGAAAAGCATTTGACAGAATTCATCTGTTTATGTTAATAACTCTGAACACAGTGAGTGTAGAGAGATTGTAACTTGGCATAATAAAAGCCATATGTGCCAAGTCCATAGCTAACATACTCAAAGGTGAGATCACGGACAAGACAAGGATGCCCACTCTCACAACTTTTATTTGACATAGTATTGGAAGTCCTAGCCAAAGCAGTTAGGCAAGAAAAAGAAGTAAAAAGCATCCAAATTAGAAAGGAAGAAGTAAAACTATCATTATTTGTAGGTGATATTGTACATATTAATGGAAAACTCTAAAGGTTCAATCAAAAAACTGTCAGAGCTAATAAAATTAAAGTTGTAGGATACAAAGTCAACATACAAAAATCTGTTGCATTTCTGTGTATCTCATATTTAAAACAGGGTTATTGGGAGGATTAAATGAGAGGGGTACATGTAAAGTCTTGAGTACAGAGTCTGCTGCTGCTTCAGTCATGTCCAACCCTTTGCGACCCCATAGACAGCAGCCCACCAGGCTCCTCTGTCCCTGGGATTCTCCAGGCAAGAATACAGAGTCTGGCCCAGAGTAAAAGGTCAAGGGATGGGAGCTGTTATTACTGTTCAGTGGATGTTTTATCTTAAGTCCAAGGAGATGAGGGACATGACGAACTTTGTAAGCTTTAAAGTACAACATAAATGCCACAGGTAATTATTCTCTTAAATATGTTCAGGGCATGGGTTCTTCTCTCTCACAGGAGGAGTCCTGAGGGAAGCCAGGCATCTCTGGATAAGATGATGTTCTCTTTACCTTTTGACTTTTTCAGACCTTGAGTTCCTTTTCATTTTCTGCCTGACTTGCTGTGCTGGGGGCATTCTAAGCACCTACAGGAAGAGTCTACTCATAAAGTAGTCAGGAATCGGAGGGGAAGTTTTGCTGATACAGGTGTGGGTGGGCCTTAATTTAACTTTGGTGTTGTCTGGTCCTTGGTAACCTGTTGGTAATAGTGACCACTGAATGACTCCAGGAGAGGCCCAGGGCTGTGCTTCCTGGAACAAGGTACCCTGGCTGACTTCTCGACCTCAAAACTAAGGACTCACAGAGCTATAGTTTGGTAGCATTGGCATAGGCAATGCAAATTATAGCTGCTAATGGTTACTCAGTGATTATTACAGGCCAGGCTCTCTGCTAAGTGCTTGATAGTCTTGAAACCTAACAACCCTGGGGGGCAGGTACTATTATTATCCACTATTACCTTCTTTTTGCAGATGAGGAAATTAAGACTTGTACCTTGCTAAGGGTTATATTTCTGGTAAATATACTCAGATCCTGGTCTGACTGATTCTAATAGTCTGAGTTCTTTTCTTTGTGGTCTTTCCATTTAGCTGTGCATTAGTGTCACCTAAGAAGTTTGCTGAAATTCCTGCTCCTTTGGTCCCAGTTCTATAGGTGTGTGGTGGAGCCTGGCACTGTGGTGTTTTCTTTTTCCCAGGTTTATTGAGGTATAATTGCCAAAATTCACCTCCTTCAGTGTCTAGTTTGATAAAATGTAGTTGTATGCAATTGTATAGTATCGTCACAGTCAAGATACGCAGCACTACCATAAGCCTAGAAAGTTTCCTTGTGTCTTTTGATCCCTTGATGCCTATACTTTCAACCAGATGGCTTTGATGCACAGCTGGGTGTGGGACCACTGGATGAATTCTGGTGCCTGCAGGTGTGAGGAATTGAGGCTTTGAAAGTGAAAGTGAAGTCGCTTAGTCATGCCTGACTCTTTGCCACCCCATGGACTGTAGCCTACCAGGCTCCTCCGTCCATGGGATTTTCTGGGCAAGAGTGAGGCTCTGAAGAAGGAGGATAAAAACAAGAAAAGAAGAAAAGGACACTTAGAGCTGAACCAAGCTTACTGCTATGCAGGCTCCCAGTAGAGAGATGGAGTGTGGAGAAGAGAACTCTCTAGACCAAAGCTACTTAAAAAGTTTCTTCTCCTCACATGATTTTTTCCTCAGCCACACAGAGCTGGAAGATTCTGAACAAAGTTGGTGTACATGGTTGGGTAAATGGTTCTGGAATGGAGAGGTGGGGACTCTTGGTAAGCTGTGGGAGAAGCTTTGAGTATGGGGAGGAGGCCCAGCAAGGAGGTGAGACCCTACTGCTGGAAATTCCAAACATGGGACCTCTTCCTCCAGGAAGGCACTACTTTGGTTCCTTTGACTTTCCTAATCTGAAATCCAGTTAGGACAGTTAGCCTTGAGCAAGCAGTTTCAGCCTGTGGCCCAGAGAACACTTGGATAATAAAGGAGAAAGTGTAAAGTATAGCACTGATTGTAGAGGAGATTCTAATGGCAACTTTGTGCCAGGAGTCTGGAGACTTTGATTCTTGGTTCAGCTCTGGCCCTGGTTTTGCCTTTCTTTTCTTGATGCCCTTCTTTGAGAAGTCTCTGTTCAGCTTATCTCTCATGAATAGAGTGGAGGATAAAGTGTAGGTGATAGCGGTATGATTTCAACACATATGTTGTAGTGACATTGGTTAGCACTGCAAAAGTAGGTTGCAAAGGAAATTCTGTAAAAATTTTATACTGGCTCTCAATAGTTGTAATATATTGAAACCTGAAATATGCTTGGTCCTTTAGTATTTACTTTTCTGATCCTCAAAAAATTTCTCTCTGGTTTGTTTTATGTGACACTTCCCCTCTTTCCTATATGGTGAGGTTGTGACTAGGGGTATGAAGTTGTGAGAGACTCATCTTACTCTCGTATCCCTTTTATGAATCATCCACTCGTCTTCCTGGTGGATGTCTGCACTCTGGCATGGATTCTGGGATTCAGTTTCCTTATTTGTGATGTTCAACTTCTGGTCCCTGTGATTCACCTCAAGAGGAAATATCTGGAGCAGAGCAACAAGGCTGATTAGAAAAGGAAGGGGCAGAGGGAGAAAGATAGGAGGGGTATTGTTGTGAAAGGAAGGAGTAGTGATACAGGGCTGTAGGGTGTAAATAAAATCTTCTGAGCCCCTTCTCACTTGAGAAAGAATGAGTTGGGTAGCGGCCTAATGGCCTCATTTAGGAGGACTTTGCGGTGTCACAGGTGGGGAGTCATCTTTGAGAGTATGTGCTAGCCAGTGTGAGTTCAGGAGGCTGTGTAAAGTTTAAGTTACTATAGTTTCTGTTACCCCAGTGTCTGGCTTCCCTCGTTATGGTCTAAAGGCTTTCTGGCAGTGAAGAAATTTAACAGGTCAAAATTACAACTATAATAGGTTTACTAAGCATCCCTCATACTTTCACATACTTCATATTATCTTCCTTAAATCCCCCTCAAAACTTTATAGAGTCCAGTAAAAATTTCTTCTTAAACAATATTATAGGCTAATGAGAAGAAAAATAAAACATTTGAGACATTTTTAGAGTCACGTGATTTTAGAGCTGAAAGGGACTCTAGAGTCTGTCCCTAGGTTATGGATGAGGGGCTGAGGTCGAAAGTAGGGAAAAGACTTACTGAAAGTCACTCAACCAGCTAGTGGTAATATGGGTCCTGAAAAGCAGAGACGTGACACAGAAGATTCCGGGAATAGAGATGCTCATGTGTGGTCTTTCTGAGGCATCAAGGAACTTTCTTAACCCATTATTGTGGCTAAGCTTCCCAGGTTGGCTCAGTGGTAAAGAATCTGTCTGCCAGTGCAGGAGCCGCAGGAGATGCGGGTTTGATCCCCAAGTTGGGAAGATCCCCTGGAGGAGGAAATGGCAACCCACTCCATTATTCTTGCTTGGATAATTGCATGGACAGAAGAGCCTGGTGGGCTACAGCCCATAGGGTTGCAAAGAGTCGGATACAACTGAAAGGGACTGAGCACGCAAACACCAGTGGCTGATTGCCCCAATTATGCCCCTTGACTGTGGCTGTGAGGTACAGACCAGCCTCCAGCGTGCCCCCTATGTTATGTTTTCTCTTAGGTGGGTCAGAATTGAGGCTTGAAAGGCAGTTGGAGATTACAGGGTGCGAGAGGTCTTTGACTGGAGATGGGGGATTTAGTTGGAGACTGACTGGTTGAAGCTACAGCTTAAGACAGATTTTAACATGAGAGACTTTTGGAAGGTGTTTTAAGGTTGTGCTGTGGAACTTGTGGTCTTTCAGTATGGCCTGGGGAAATAAATGTATATGGTCCCATTGTCATGGCTTTACTGCAGTTTAGCCTCTTGCAGTAAAATAGTATCTGTTTCAGTTCCCTTTTTCTTAACTTCTTTCTGCATTCTTCTCGGTTCCATCAGGCTCTTTTACCCTAACTTCTCTTCATCTATCAGATTCTCAGAGCTGCTGTAGATTTTGGGAGGAGGAATTGGAAAATGAGCTGTGACCTACAAGTCAATTTCCCCAGGTGGATAAAGTCCACTGGAAGCCACAGAGGGGCCTCCTCATTCCAGCAATCTGGCCAGGCTGACAGACTCACAGCCTATGGGGGCAGGGGAGGAGGTGGGGACCAGTATTTCTCAGGCTAGTGAGGAACTGCCCCAGTCTTTCCAGTCTAGGCAGAGGAGGCAGGAGGTACTGGGGTCGGCTGGTCGCCTGGGGATGCCTGGGCAGATGTGGAAGCGACTGGAAAGGTGGCCTTGCACTTGGGTTGCTGTTGCTGCGCTGTTCCTAGGAGACGGAGGAGCAGCAAGCCTGCGGGGGAGGGGGAGCAAGTGGGTTGCTGCTTTTAGCAGCTGAAAGGGCTGCAGGGAGCTCTGGGTAAGACGTTCTCTGCTGCTGCTGATTCTGCGGTAGAAGCTGCCGAGAGTAAGTCAGAGGAAGGAGGATCGAGAGGGAGGTGGCTTCATTTGCAGCCATGCTGAATCACTGCTGCTGATCAGATCTCCCGCTGGTTGGCTGGGAGAACCGAGCAGAATAGAGCTAGGATCCTCCGGTGCAGGCACAGCTCAGCGGCTGCCACCCCGGCTGGGCCTCACACAATGGACGGGGAAAGGTATGTATGTGTGTATAAGTGTGTGTGTGTGTGTGTGTGTTTGTGTATGTGTACACGCACTCACAGTGCAGCCACCAGCTTTTGTATTGGCGTTGGTTAGACAGGGCTGGAAGACCTGGTCACTGATGGATCCCAGCCGGCGGCAGAGTCAGAGCAGGGAAACCCCTTTCCCCAGAGATCTGGCTTCCGCAGAGACAGGTCTGGGTTTGCAGGGCAGCGGAGCACCCTGAAAGAAGTGACTTCCTGACTGCTGTTCGGGAAGAGTCAGCATGGACTGTATCAGGCTGTTTCAAGGAGGCGTTTCCCTTTCCTGGCTACTTTCCCCCGGGGTGTTTTTTCTTTGGTGGGTGTTTTTTGATGTCATAGCAGGGCTGGCCTGGCACAGAGTACTTGCTCAAGTTGTCAACAAGCATGCCAAGCTGATGTCTTTCCTAAAAGTGTGTGTGTGTGTGTGTGTGTGTGTGTGTGTATGTGTGTGTACCTGTATGCACACAAAAGTTAAAGTAAGAAGGAGAGAAATCCGTTCAGGTGTCACTTGCTCGGAACTTTCCATTTGCATTGAAAGTTTCCTAATGATACTGGAAGTTATATTCTTTAGGGAAACTCTTGCTCCTTTCGTCAGGGGTTTCTTTATGAAATAGAAATTACCAGAAAGGAATTTCAGTACTTCTGTTGAGCTGGATCTAACTAGCGAGAGATTTTTTGCCTGGCAGCCCCATGCATTTTAATACATTTTAAGGCTGTTATCTGAGGCTCTGATTCTTTAATTGTGAAGGTGCTGAGTGTGGTGCAGGGGTGGGTCACTTCTCTGTGTGCCAAAATGTCTCCTCTTCATTCTGTGAGTCTGCGGCTGGTAGAGAACAAGACTTGCCTTTTCCTTGAGGTGAGAAGACTAAGAGCAGTCAGGCCATGGCAATGGACCCCTGAGGGAGGACGGCTGCTGCTCTAAGTCACCAGTTTGATTCAGATGGTAACCAGCTGGTTAAAGGGTAACAGGTTCAACTAAGTCAACAATGCCTAGAGTGTACCTCAATAAACAATTTCTTTTGCATGGATTGTCCCCAGTCTTGCATCTCATGGGGGCACAGTGATGTCATTAAAGCTCTCTAAACCCCACTAGGACTGGCAGGATTATATAGTGTCCTCTTGTCTGAAGAGGCCCCCAGGGGCTGTGTTTCTTGATGTAACTCCTAGGAAGAGAACTGGGACTCTTTAGACTGAATGTACTGCTGGTTGAGTGTCTCTCCTTGAGTGTCCTTTGCAACAGGAGCTTAGTGTTGGATCCTGTGTAGCCCCCTGGGTGACAGAGCATCTGAAAGCCTGCTTCCTTACGGCAGAAGTGTGCAGTGTCCTCCACCTTCTTGTATTGGTCTAGTAGCTAACAGAGGGCAGGGGTGATATGAATGGAGGTTTAGAGATTCTAGATCAAGCCTGTTTGCTTACATATTAGGACTGAAAGGTCCATTTGAGACTAGCAACAGTAGATCAAAGCACTGCTTCCCAAGCATTTTGGGGTACTTACTATGTTCTCAGTTTTGTGTTCCAAAATGTAACGAGCCCTGGCCTCCTAGGAGCTCTCTTGTTCTTCAGCAGTCTGGTCTTTCAACTGGGATGGCTGAGGTCTTTGGCATTGCAACCCCTAGTTTTTACACGTGTTCTTTTGCATTCCTTCTATCAAAAGCAGAGAAATCCAAACCTTGCAGCTTCCAGTGTTCACCAGGTCCCTGAGCTCACTACCTTTTGTTCCCACTCTAAGACCAGCTTACCCTGCCAGGCATTCAAGTCTTCTGAAATCTGGCTCCAGTCCCCATTCCTACTGCTCACTCATATACCCCTACTGAGAGATCTATGGGTCTCTCTTGTGATCACTCATCCTGTGCACTACTACATCTGGTCTCAGATCCTTAGCCTCCAGAGTTTCTTTTGCGTGGAATGCCTTTTGCTTTCACTTTTCCAAAAGTTATTCATCTATCAAGACGGTTTTAAAATTCCACTTTCTCTTGGAAACTTAAGCTCTTCTGGTTCTGGCAGATGTTCTACCTAATTTCATTACTCATAGTTGGGTACTGAATAATAGGCCCACCCACAAGATGTTTTTGTGCTTTTGTTTCATGTATCTTGTAAGTTCCCACAGTGGGGGATAGGTCCTCAAGGGCAAGAATGTTGCCTGTACCTCTGAATACTCCACATTATCTACTGTGTGGCTGGACACATAGTAGGTATTAGATAATTATTTGCTGATTAGCTGATGACTTTTGTGAGAAGCTCCAATAACTAAAAATTGCCTCTCCGAGAGGCGATTGAAACCTCTGGCCAATAGGTTCATCCTTGGCTATCAGCCTTATTATCTCAGCATGGGTAATTGACCCCATGGAATGCTTTGAGGTAGGGCAGAAAAGGGGGAAGTAGGGTTCTTTCACAAGTTCCCTGGGAAACTCGGGGCCAGAGAAACTGGGTGACTGGCCTAGGATCATATGTCAGACCTCTAGAGACTGGAGGGAGCCTAAGTTTTGTTCTTCCACATTTAACCTGCTGAAGCTTAATTGGGGCTGTTTTTAAGCATTAAGAGTTTTCAGCCAAGAGATTTCTAATGAACAATTTTCTTTCTTTGCCATGAGGGTTTGAAAATAACTTCTACCTTAAAAGACTATTAATTAAAACATGGGCTTTGGGGTAACATAGAGCTTGCAGTGAATCTATTTCATAAACTGTATGACCTTGAGTGTGTCACATTTCTTTCAGAATTAATTTTTCTTTTTGATGTAGAGGGACAGTATCCATATCTCACAGAGTTGTTGTGAATATCAAAGGAGGCAATATAGATAAAGCACCTAGTAAGTTTTTCTGGCACAGAGTAAGTTCTCGGTAAATGGTAGTTGCTATTATTGTTAGTGTTCATCTGTTGCCCTGTTGTACTCCATAATTTGTTCTTGGATACTAACCAAGGCTTATTTTAAGGCCTTCCTATATTTATAATCCAAAGCAGATTTTGTGGGACCATTCCCATGAGAAAATTAAGAGGCTATCAGGTCATCTTGCATCCACCCAAACTGTCTCCTCACAGTGAGATACCACACAGGGCTTGGCTCTTCCTCTTGTAGGGTTCATCAACACTTGTGTGTGTGTGTGCACATGTGTGTGCTCAGTCCTGTCAGACTCTGTGATTCCTATGGATTTGTAGCCCACAAGACACCTGGAATTTTCCAAGCAAGACTACTGCAGTGGATTGCCATTTCCTGTTCCAGGGCATCTTCCTGACCCAGGAATTGAACTTGAGTCTCTTGCATCTCTTGCATTGGCAGGCAGGTTCTTTACCACTGTGCCACCTAGGAAGCCTTACCTTAGTCCTCCTTTTTATAGACACCCCGAGGCTTCAGATGCCTTAGTGGTTTGGAACCATGACATCACTACAGTGACAAATTTGTCTGTGTGTGTGTGTGTGTGTGTGTGTGTGTGTGTGTAGAGCACATTGAAAATGACAGTAGCTTGGCTACTGGGATTTTATTTAAGTTCTAGAAATCAGCCTTCTGGATAGATTACAGTAAATTCCCAACTTATACGAGGTATCTAGAATGGTCAAATTCATAGAGACAAAAAGGAGACTGGTGGTTGCCAGGGTCTGGGGAGAGGGAGAAATGCTTGATGGGCATGGAGTTTTAAATTAGGGAAATGAAAAAGTTCTGGAAATAGATGGTTGCACAAGAACATATACACACTTAAAGCCTCTGAACTATATTCTTAAAAGGGTAAATTTCAAGTTAAATGTATTTTTACCACAGTTAAAAAAATTTCCAGGCAGTCTCTGGGATATTCACAAGAATTGCAGAGAACCACAACTTTTAGAAGAAGCATCACAGAAGCGGGTGTTGGCTGTCCATTTTTCTTAAAATTGTGATGGTTTTCTTTATCAGAAGCATCAGGATGCCTCTTACTGCAAGGGGCATTGTGTGCCCAATGCTGTGCCTTGAATTTATGAGAACAGTCCTAAGAGAGAGAATGCCTCATTCTTATGGAGGACAGCCTGCTCCTAGAACCCTGAGAGCTTATTTTTCTGTCCTTGATCAGGAACAGATCTTATTTTAAAAAACAAAAACAAAAACATGATGTAGGCAGCTAAATCTCTCAAAAGCTGAGTTTTACAACGCCCGGTGTATCACTGGCAAGACCCAGGGAAGAGCAAGTGTTCAGTGCCCCAGGCTTTCTCTTCCTCTCAGCCCTCTCCCATCCATAGAAGGCATGGGTGGAAACTTCTGTAGAAATTTTTGGGCATCACTGCTGCCTGAAGCGTATGTGCATTTCAACCATGATAATTGAAACCAAACTTTCCATTTTGGAAATAATTTTTGGTGAAGCAAGGTTTTCAACTGCAAGAAAACAAAGTCAGTTGGAAGAAACCTCTTGATTTCCCCATGCCCAGATTTGAGCTTTTAGGTTTTTGCTGTTTGCTAGGTTTTATATTGTTAAGACACATCCATACAAGAACATTTTGGGGTAAGTTTTCTAAAGCAAGTGTTTTATTTGATGAAAGTTGCCATCATAGAATTGACCTAATTTTACCTTGAAATTAGGTTAGACTGAAAAGAGCATTAATGCACTGTGTAAAAAATAATTTGAACATGTTTTGTTCTTAAAATTTTTTCTCTATCAAGTTCAATGGTTGTCAAGTTACAAATCTGTAACTTTTTATAATTTAAAAGGATTTTTGGACTCTCAGCCCTGCTTTCACGGACTTTTCTTTTTAACTTATGAAAGTCTCTTGTAACCTCTATCAAAACCACGCACATGGAAGAGTTCAGCTCTTCTATTCAAACCTAATAGAAGTTTGGCTTCCAAAAGGCTACATAATGAGGACTGTGTTTTCTTTCAGTCTTTCTCTCCCCTTGTCTCATTCTGTCTGCCTGAACTCATGTTTTTCTTATATTTTGCATTTTTACGCAGCCTGCTGAAGTGATTACCTTCTTGGTTTGGAAGGAAGCTATTTGTGAATTGGACTGTTAGGAATGTGATTAGTAACATACCTGTTCTTGAACTGGTTTATGAAAGAGCACATTACAAGAATGGCAGCAGCTGCTGACCAGCTTTGATGCATCATGACGGGCTTGTATGAAAATTCTGAGTTCTGTCCAATTAATAATATTAACTCCAGTATATACTGTAGTTCCCCACAATCAGTGGAGTGAAATAGTGCCATGGCACAGGTCCTAGGGGATTCAGTCTTCTTCATTGGCTTGGTTTGGCCACACCATGATGATCCTCAGAGAGTGGATCATAAGGATTGAATCTCCCTTGGCCTGTTGGACTGTGGACATTATCCCAAGACAGTGGACATTGTTATGAAGAGCATAAACCCTGGAGTGAATTAGACATGGGTCTGAGTGTCAGTTCTCCACTTAGTAGTTATGTGGGATTTCTGGACAAGTTTTATGTCAGTGCCTGAGGAGGTTATACTTTATAAGGTTGTTCTGAAGATAAAATGAGATAGTAGAGGTAAAGTAAGGTTTCAGTAAACGTTAACTGTTACTACCCAGGAACCATAACTTACTGATGCATTATCTTCCCTGGGTCCATGTGGCCTGTTGCAGGGAATCAACTGATGCTTGAACTGAGGTGGCACAAGTGAAAAAGTAGGAGAATATGGGGCTCTATAGCAGTCTGTGTGTGTGGGTGTTCCTTGAGGACAGGGAGGCACTATCACACCCTGAATCCTGTTACTTGGATGTCTTCAAGTGACAGGTTGTTCATTCATCCAGATGCAGAAATCTCAATTGGGTCATTTTGGCCTTGAACTTTAGGATTGAGAAATATGCTAGTTCTCCCAGAGCTAGTTTACCCAGAGCCCCGTAGGTTCCAAAATCTTCTCTTGTCCTTTGCTGCCCAGACCTGAAGAAGTGGAGTCATGCTGATGAACTCATCATGAGAAACTGAGGTACAGCAGTCAGAGTGTCATTTTATTAATTTGTGATGAAAAGTATTACTGGCACAATGTTCCTGAGGGCCTGCTACCACACTTTCTTGCTTCCTAAAGGAGAGCCACAGGGGAAGCCAACTTGATCAAGAGGCTGCATTTGCGAGCTGGGGACTGAGTAAGGGCATTGGAGTGTTTATAGGCTTCAAGTTCCACAGCAGGGAGCTGACATGAGGCTGAACCTAGTGATTGTCTGATAACTAAATCATTTCTTCCATAGTGTGGGGTGAGCTGGACCAAGAGCTTTCTCAGCCTGATCCTTGTTTTTTGATTTCCCTTTCTAAAGGAAATTTTCTTACCTTTTTTTTTTCCTTTTTTTAAAAGGGACATTTTCTTTATTGAGGGATTTTAATGCATTCGGCATAGCCTTCCTCCGACTTACAGAGTTGTGTTGACCCCTGTAGGTGACTTTGCCTCTCTTTATTCTGTCTCATTTATAGCTTGACCATCATGTGCTTGGGCTCTATCTGTGTGGCCCTTGCTGCCTGAACTTTATTTGCATCTCTTGAAGACTTTCAGCAGGGATGCAGTTCTTAACTCTCAGCAGTGTTTCTTAGACTCCCCTTTCCTCTCCTCTCCATTCTTTCACACCCTGGATGCTCCAGAGTTCTTCATTTGGCAGATTCCCCCAAACACATCTGGACAATTAGATGCTCTGAGGTTTCCGCGTCTCCTGCTTTGCTGACATGCATGCTATTGTCCTTTCTATTCATTGCCTGGATTTTTCTTAGTGATGGAAAGAGCCTAAGAACTAACGCAACAGGCAGTAACTCTTCTTGCTTTCTTCCTTCTTCTCTAGAGGAGTGTGACTTTCTCTTCTACCCCTGCCTCCCCCCGCCCCGCTTCCTGTCAAGAGCCTCCTGCTTCTCAATCACCAGTGCAGGAAGCTAGTTTGGCTAAGAAAGCCCCTCCCCTCCCCCTATCACCTCCTTTGGAGAAGGACAGAGGGGGAAGTTGAGAGGGATAAAGCTATAATTGTTTTAGAGGATGTGAGAAAAGATGGGATAGTTGGTAGTTATACCTCATTTACGTATCCAGCCATTCAGTTACTCAATCATTTATTGAGTGCCTGCCATGTGCCATAGGCTAATAATATAGAGGGAAATAAGATACCATCCTGGTTTTCATGGAGCTCAAAATCTAGGGTGGGCAGTGGTATGCAAGAACCAGCACTCATCCACTTGCTAGAGCTGCTTGTTAAATTTTTAAGAATTTTGTGAGTCAGTCATTAAATACAACCCTTATTAAAATTATGTGATTTACTAATTGTATTAAAGACATGGTAAAGACTCATCTCTTCCTAATTATTTTACTAATGGGCTTCCTTGGTGGCTCAGACAGTAAAGAATCTGCCTGCAAAGTGGGAGACTGTCAGCAAGAGGTCTGAGGGTTGGTGAAAATGAGCTAGACATAGGGGACAGCGAATGGGGATAGGGCAAAAGAGCTTGGTATATTTAGGCAATTGTGAGTATTTTAGTACTTGAGTAACAAAACGTCTTCAGGACAGCAATGAGATAAGGGAGCACCAGGCTGGATCTCTGAGATTTCTTCTGTATGCAGTGAGGAACCAGTGAGAGGTTTCACATAGGACATGCCATGCACCCAGTGACATTCTGTAAAGATCATTCTGAAGTCTGTGAGGAGGAAGTTACTGTAGTAACTACCCAGATAAGAGATCATGATGGCCTGGACTGAAGTTGTGGTAGCAGTGACTGTGAGAGGGAATGGAATAGAGAGAGATTAAAGGACTTAGAACTGATGGGACTTGTGGTAGTATGTGAAGTGAGAGAGGGAGGGAAGAAGACATCAAAGATGATATCCCAGTTTCTGCCTTGCATAGGTGAGTGGGTAGTTGGGTATGACTCTGAGACAGACAGTACAGAAAGATGAGTAGGTTTCAGAGAGGGTGGGAAGCATCAGTTGAGTATAAGTTACTGTGAAAAATCTAAGTTGGGGACTCAGTTCAGATAATGGATATATGGATCTGGACTTTGGAGGAGAGGGGAGGGTGGGAGAAAAGGCTGTGGGAGGTGGCATGCCATGGAAGAGGGCCTAATGTTTACAGTTTATGTATTTTTGTTTATAATTATTATAGGATTTTATGTGTATTAATTTATAGTTTAATTTTGAAGACCAACTTTACTTTCATTTTTAAGATTGTTAGGGTTGGGGGCAGTGTTTGGGGCAGATCATCCCCACCCTGCTCTACTGTCTACCACCCATAGGGACAAAGTGGAGGGTTTTCAGATCAAATTTCATTGATGATAAATATGTCATGAAGACCTGCTGTGGGCCTGGCCTTCTGCTGGGCAGGCTAAGCTGTTGAGAGTCCTTGGACACATCGTCCTTGCTTACCAGGAATATGGAGTCTAGCATGAGGGGGCTGGGTGTTCAAATATGTTCTATGAAAAAGGTCATCAAACACGGGTTTGTATTCTATGTGCAGCTGAGTTACAGGCCAGAAATACTACAACAGTTTAGGGGAGGCAGAGATCACTTAGGAATGAAGTAGTCAAAGGACTTCATAGAGGAGGCAAAACCTAACCTACTGGGCCATCCTGGAAGACTGCAAAATTCAAAGACTAACACAAGGAAGAGCAAGCTTCCTAGTTACTAGTCACAGGAGATTGTTGTCAGCGCTTCCAGCATGTGTCTCTTTGATCTACATCTGTCCCATATATGTAAAATGGAACTAATAATGTCTGTCCACTGGGCCTTTATGAGCTCTAATCTCGTAAAGTTTCTGTCAGAAACCTTTAGTTGTTCTCTGATCAATACCAGATATTTTCTCTTCCTGGCTTTTAAGTCTCTGCAATTTGAAGACAGTATTTATAATGAATATTTGTGCAGTGTTTTACAGTTTCTAAATTTACTCCAGGATTGCAAATATAGTTTAGTATTAATTAGAAAATATGTCATATACCACATTAACAGATTAAAGGGAAACATCCATATGATCATCTCATTAGATTCACGAAAAGATTTGATAAAATTAATATAATTTATGATTGAAATTAAAATGTGAGTTTCTTAATTTGATAAAGGCCATTTCAAAAATCCTAAAATTAACATACAATGAGGAAACATCACAAACATCTTTTTAAAATTTAAAATAAGGAAGATGACAAGAATATTCATTAGGACATTTTATGTTTATCATTCTGTGATATATGTCTAAAGATGGCATAACAAGGTCAGTGGGGAAAAAGAAAAAGTATTCAATAAGTGGAACTTACAGGAAAAAATTAGATCCATATTTCATATGGTGACATAAAAATCAACATTAGATAAAATAAGGGCTTAAATATCAAAAGTAAAATCATTAAACTTTTAGTATAAAATAGAAATTTACATCTATCCAGCCTGGAGTAGGGAAGGACACTTAAATTATAAAAGAAATTATACTTATGGGATTTTTAATAGGAAGTTTTTAATTTTTACTAGGTCCTCTCTCTCCTTGATAACATTCTGTTTTGAGATTTTCTTAATGTTTTTAAACACATGATTCTGCCTTGATATTTACCATCCTGTGCTTAGCTAACTTCTTTGCACCCAGAATGCAGACAGTCCCACAGTTCAGATGTCTGTGGCTTACATTTTCCTGCTGAACTAAAAGTGGGAAGGAAGCCAGTAGAGGCGAGTGTCCTGGTTAGACAAGCTGTGGGTCTGGCATGCTGGTTATTTTGGAATGTTCCAACGTTACCAGTCCCAGTGTGAGATCTAGAGAGACTCTCAGGTCTCCGAAACTTTATCTTAATCATAGAAACCCCTTTCTTGAGCCAGTTTGCAAGGCTAGGTAACATCAAAAAGAGGCCCACTAGAGAAAGGCAAAGGAAGTTACTGTCAGTGTCTTAGAGTTGGTGTGAACTGTGGGTCCCCAAATCTACGCCAGTGGAGAAGGTTCCGGCTTTCTGTGAGAAGGCAAAGCTTAGCCTGGTCCAAATAGACATAACTCCAAGGTCTCAGACTTGGCTTGGAGCTGAATAGTTTTATTAGTTTGGGGAGAAAGTCCTTTTCTTGCTCATTTTTTGGATTCTTCTTTCCCACCCCACCATCAAGTTGAGATATGTTGCTTGAAAGTGATTGAGCAACTCGTTGGCATCCCACAGGAATTTGAGTGTTTTATCTTTGGTGTAGAAGGCTTTGAGATTATAGGTGCCTCTTGCTAGTCACCACTTGCTCACCTAGCCCACATATAGTCATTTTATAACAGTTACAATCCCTTGTCTTTCTATGGGATTATGGTTTCTCCAAAGCTTTCACTCTTATGCCACTATTCTCCACGCTATGGCCAATGTGATCTTTCTAAAGCACACATGTATTCACTTGCTTCCTGCTCTACTTCTTTGCTTAAAACTCTGAGGGCTTCTCATTGTTTTAGAATGAAATCCAAACTCCTTAGCTTTGTTTTTATGTGGCACTTATAAGACTGTTCGGTCTTCTAGACCTTTCTCTTGATACTTTCTTTTAGTTTTACTGAACTTCTAGTGCTCTGATCCCACTGGACTCCCTTTCTCTTGGTCTTTGTTCATATTGTTTCCTCTGTTTCCCCATCTTCCTTCTTACCTGGTTAATTTCTGCTATTCCTTAAGATTTCTATTCTTCCTCAGCTTCTAGTAAGTTTTTCCTCAACCTGCCATCACTGAGATAGTTCCCTATCCTTTGTGCTTCTGTGTGGGCATGCATGCTAAGTTGCCTTAGTTGTGTCTGACTCTTTGTGACGCTCTGGACCATAGCCTACCAGGCTCCTCTGTCCATGGGATTCTCCAGACTAGTATACTGGAGTGGGTTGCCATTTCCTCCTCTAGGGGATCTTCCTACCCAGGAATCGAACCTGCGTCTCTTATGTCTCTTGCATTGGCAGGCAAGTTCTTTACCACTAGCACTACTTGGGGATCTCTTTGTGCTTCTGTAATTCCAATCAGATCATAATACTCTGATATGTTTAAATGTTGACTTGGCTTTCTCCATCACTGAACGCTAAGCTTTGTGAAAGCACGATCTGTGACTTACCTGTTGTGTTTCTCTTGAATTTAAACACAGTGCTTGGCACGTAGTAAGCTCCACTAAATGTTTGTTGAATGAACCTACATCCCTGTGAAGTGAGTGATACAGTGCTTAGTCTCCCCTCACCCCGTACCCTTTTAGGGATGGAGAGATGGAGAATAAGGACCTCCCACAAAGTTACACCAGTGCTTGATGGAAGAAGCTGAACTAGGGTCTGAGGGGTACATTTTGCACTGGAAGATCCTGAAGAAATTCCTGACCCAGTGATTTCCTTCCCTTCTGGGCCTGTGGTGAAGAGAACAGGCTGACAGAGATGCTCCTGGTGGGTGGGCAAATGGATGGGTTTGTGACAGTTGGATCAATGAGTTTGCCAACATGTGATCCTCTCTCCTCTCCCACTCCTTTCCTGTTCACAGCATCAAACCGAGCTCCCAGCCCCCGATACAGACTGGGGATGATGAGAAGAACCAGAGGACCATCACTGTCAACCCTGCCCACATGGGGAAGGCGTTCAAGGTTATGAATGAACTGCGGAGGTACTTTTCCTATTTTGCCCGTGCCCTTTTGGAAGGAACTTGCTGGGTGAGCGTCATCAGGGTTTGAGAACAGAATTCAGAACACCACCACCTAGTGAAGTCTGGCTCTTCCCCCACCCCCTGTCAGTCAGGTGGCTTTCCCTTTCAAATTCTGATAGAGACAGAATGACTCCCCCAAAGCTCTCTCTTTTCTTTGTATTTATTTAACACCTATCATTTTAGTGCTTAATCACTGGGGAAAAATCCTTTATGGTTGCAGCAGTTCTGCTCATAAACTTGATTTCCAACTGAACCAGCTGCTTGAAGGCCAATAATAGAGTGATTGCAACACCTACACACAATTGCAGATTAAAGGTTGCAGATGCCATGCATTTTCTTTTGGCCTGTCTCTCTCTTTGGTCTCAACTTTGTCTTTGTCAAGGCAACCACACGAAAGGGAGTATACCTAGCTTCTAAAATGCAATTTAACTCTATAAAGAAAGAAATGAAGTGCAAAAGCACTCATTCTCACTGAGCTAAACAGCGAGGGGTATGTAGACTATTTGTAAGGCCAAGGTGCATGTTTGCTGAGCTTTGTTGCAAGACAGGTGCAGGACATTGAATGAGTTTTTCTGTATGAAGGCTGTGCACACAACCTCTTCTTTATCAGAGCTTCCTTTGCCTGTGCCATTATTTTTCTTTTTTATTGAAATACAGTTGATTTACAATGTTGTGATATTTTCCAATGTATAGCAAAGTGATTCAGTTATATACACTTTTTCAGATTCTTTTCCATTATAGGTTATTATTAGATATTGAATATAGAGTTCCCTGTGAAAGTGAAAGTCACTCAGTTGTGTCCAACTCTTTGGGACCCCAAGGACTATACAGTCCATGGAATTCTCCAGGCCAGAATACTGGAGTGGGTAGCCTTTCCCTTCTCCAGGGGATCTTCCCAACCCAGGGATCAAACCCAGTTCTCCCTCATTGCAGGCAGATTCTTTATCAGCTTATCCACAAGGGAAGCCTAAGAATACTGGGGTGGATAGCCTATTCCTTCTCCAGCGGATCTTCCTGACCCAGGAATCAAACTGGGGTCTCCTGCATTGCAGGCAGATTTTTTTACCAACTGAGCTATCAGGGAATTCTGCAGGCCAGAATACTGGAGTAAGTAGCCTTTCCCTTCTCCAGGGGATCTTTCCAACCCAGGGATCGAACCCAGGCCTCCCATATTGCAGGCGGATTCTTTACCAGCTGAGCCACAAGGGAAGCTCCATGGTTCCCTCTGCTATAAAGTAAATCCTTGTTGCTTATCTATTTTAGATATAGTAGTGTGTATCTGTTAATTCCAAACTCCTAATTTGTTTCTCTGCTACCCTTTCCCGTTTGGTGACCATAAGTTTGTTTTCTGTGTCTGTGAGTCTATGTCTCTTTTGTAAATAAGTTCATTTGAATCATAATGTTAGATTCCACATCTAAGTGATGTCATGTGATATTTATCTTGCTCTCTCTGACTTTCTTCACTTAGTATGACAATCTCTAGGTTCATCTATGTTGCTGCAAATGGCATTTTTTTTTATGGCTGAGAAGTATTCTGTTATATATATACACACACACATATATAATGGTGATATATGTGAAAGTGAAACTTGCTCAGTTGTGTTCGACTCTGCGATGTCATAGGCTATACAGTCGGTGGAATTCTCCAGGTCAGAATACTGGAGTGGGTAACCGTTCCCTTCTCCAGGGGATCTTCCCAACCCAGGGATTGAACCCAGGTCTCCTGCATTGCAGGCAGATTCTTTACCAGCTGAGCCACCAAGGAAGCTTATATATATATATATATATATATATGTATATATATATGTGTGTGTGTGTGTGTGTGTATGTATATGTACACACACACACCCATATCTTCTTCTTTTTCTTTTTTACTACCACCAGCACCTATTTATTACCTTGAAAAAGTCTTAAAGACATTTATCATTTGTAAAATACATCATTATCAGTGCTTTTCCACTTAAAAGAAAAAGAAAAACACTGTCATTAAGCCATAATATGCCATTAGCTGCTAGATGCCATCTAGTTTTCTATGATGTTAACTCTGCAAAAATGTACATACATACATTTTATGGATGTTAACATATGAAGTAACAAAATACAATTAAAAAGGGAAGGAAAAGGAAAATTAACAAATTTCTGTACATATTAATGAATATATATTAATGAATATATATATTCACAGCATGAAAAAAATGTATATACCATATTTTCTTTATCCATTCATCTATCAATGGACATTTAGGTTACTTTTATATCTTGGCTATTGTTAATAGCCAAGATATGGAGTACATGTATCTTTTTGAATTAGAGTTTTTGTCTTTCCTGGATATATGCCCAGGAATGGGATTGTTGGATCATATGGTAAATCTCTTTTTATTTTTTAAGAAATTTTCATGTTGTTCTCCATAGTGGGCGCACCAATTTACATTTCTACTGACAGTGTAGGAGGATTCCCTTTTCTCTACACCCTCTTCAGTATTTATTATTTGTAGATTTTTTGATGATGGCCATTCTGATCAAGGTGAGGTGATGCCTCACTGTAGTTTTGATTTGTGTTTCTCTAATAATTAGTGATGTTGAGCATCTTTTCATGTGTTTGTTGTACCAGTTCCATTATTTATCACATATTTCATCCTATTGTATGTTATAACTGTTTATCTCCTCTTTCTGTGTAGTTCATGAGCTTCCTGAGGGCAGGGACTTCTGAATCATTTTAATCTCTAGCACCTAGTACTTCATAGGAGCTTTGAGTTATTCACTAAAGATCTCCAGACACACTGGCTAGGCTCTGAGATGTGTGGGAGAGGGTGCAAGGTAAAAAAATGATAATAGGTCAATGAAAATGGTCTTCCTACAGTGCAAATAAGTGTTATGAAGGAAAAATGTATCAGGTGCCTGCCAGGTGGTAGGTGTGCAGTAATTATTTGTTTCTTAAAGGGTGTCATGAAAGAAAGCATGTAAAACTGCAACTTTGGAGAACACATCCTAAGGGGAAAGATGCTTGAGCTAAATTCTAAAGGACAAGTAAGAGTTAGAGAAATGAAAAGTGGTAAGGTTAGGGAGAAGTCTTCCAGGCAGAGAAAATGGCATGAGCAAAGCATGTAGAGCTGAAGATGCGATTGTTGGGTAGGGGTTTGAACTACTTGTAAAAAAATTTCTATATTCATTCACTTGTTTTTCTTTTCTTCAGGGTCTAGGCTTTGGAATTAAAAACCAAGTTAAATTAGATTTGTCTTATGCGCTATTGCTCAGTTTTTATTAATATTAGGCTTCCTGCCAGATTTCCTGGAAGCTCCATCCATAGTTGTTTTAGGCAGTAGATAGTGCTAACATTCATGCCTAATGTTTCTTTGTCACTAAAGAATTTGTATTGTGTTCCCTAGACACTATTGAAGTTCCTCATTTTGTTCCCTTGAGTTTGGCTTGTGTCCTTTGTCTGATTTAAGGCTTTAGGTCTCCAAATAAATAACCTAACTTTACACGTGGAGGAATTAGAAAAGAAGTTTAATCTAGGCTCAAAATTAGCAGAAGGAAAGAATTAATAAAGATTAGAGCAGAGATCAAATGAAATAGGGATTAGAATGACAATAGGAAAAAAAACGAAGCTAAGAGTTTTTTTTGAAAGAAAAAACAAAATTGACAAATCTTTAGCTAAACTAAGACAAAAGAGAGAGGACTCAAAATTATAAATGAAAAAGGAGACATTAAACTTATCATAGAAATACAAATGGTTGTAAGAGGCCACTATGAACAGTTACATGCCAACAGATTGGATAACCTAGAATAAATGGATAAATTCCTTGAAACATATAAACTACGAAGACTGAATCAAGAAGTAGAGAATCTGAACAAACCAATAATAATTAAGGAGACTGAATCAGTAAGCAAAAATGTCTCAACAAAGAAAAGCCCGTGACTGGATCATTTCACTGGTGAATTCTACCAAATTTCAAAGAAGAATTAACACCAATCCTTCTCAAAATCTTCCCAAAACTTGAGGAGGATGAAACACTCCCAAACTCATTTTAACAAGGCCTGATATCAAAGCGAGATAAGGACACTACAAGAAAAGAAAACTATAGGCCAATATCCCTGACAAGTATTAACGTAAAATTTTTTAACAAAATACTAGCAAACAGTATATGTATGATCTGGTAAAATATGATCTGATGAAAGGATCAAATACTATAATCAACTGAGATGTATCCCTGGGATGCAAGGGTGATTCAAGGTAAATCAATAAAGATGATACACCACGTTCATAGAATGAAGGATAAAAGCCATAACATCTTTTTAATAGAACAGGAAAAGTGTTTAACAAAATTCAACATCCCATCAAATTGGGTATAGAAGGATTATACCGTAACATGTTAAAAGCCCTATGTGACAAACCCATAGCTAACATCATACTGAATGGTAAAAGTTTGAAAGCTTTTCCTTTAAGCTTTCAAACAAGACAAGAACAAGACAAGGGTGCCCACTTTCACCACTCTTTTTGATCATAGTACTGTAAGTTCTAGCCAGAGTAATTAGGCAAGAGAAAGAAATAAAAGACATCCAAATTAGAAAGGAAGAAAAAATTGTCTGTTTGCAGATAACATGGTTCTGTATATAAAAAACCCTACAAGACTCCACCAAAAAAACTGTTAGAACTTAAAAATAAATTTGGTGAATTTTCAGGATACAAAATCAACATACAAAAATCAATTGCATTTCTATACACTGATAGTGAGCTATCTGAAAAAGAAATAAAGATAACAATCTCATTTTAAATAGTGTCAAAACAGTAAAACATTTAATAATAAATTTAACCAAGAAGGTGAAAGATCTGTACACTGAAAACTTGATGAGAGAGATTGAAGAAGACACAAATGAAAGATATCCTGTGTTCTTGCATCAAAAGAATAGTGGTAAAATGCTCATACTCCCCAAAGCTATCTGTAGATTCACTGCAATACCTATTAAAATTCCCATGGCATTTTTTCACAAAAATAGAGAAAACATTCTTAAAATTTGAATGGAATCACAAAAGACCCTGAATAGCCAAAACAATCTTGTAAAAGGAGAACATAGTTGGAAACATCACACTCTGATTTCAAACTACAGTTGGCCCCTGAACAACATGTGTTTGAACTGTGAGGGTCCACTTATCAGATTTTTTTTTTTCACTAACTGCTATAGTACTGTACTATCTGTGATTTGTATCTTGGATATAAAATTGTGGATATGGAGAGCTGCTATAAAGTTAGATGTGAGTTTTCCACTGCATGTGGTGGGGAGTTGGCACTCCTAATCCCTACATTGTTCAAGGGTCAAGTGTATGTGAGAAAGCTGTGGTAATCAAAACAGTATGGTATAGACATATAGACCAGTGGAACAGAATTGAGAGACCAGAAATAAACCCACATGGATATGGTCAACTCATATTTGGCAAGGGAGCCAAGAATATTTAATGGGGAATGGATAGTCTTTCATCAGATGGCATTAGGATAACTAGATGTTCATGTGCAAAAGAATGAAATTGGACGCCTATCTTATACCACTCACAAAAATTAACTCAAAATGGATTTAAAACTTAAATGTTAAGACCTGAAACCATAAAACTCCTGGAAGAAAACAGGGGAAAAAATAAACAAATAGGACTTCATTAAACTAAAAGTTTCTGCACAGCAAAGGAAATGATCAACAAAATGAAAAGGCAACCTATGAAAGGAAGAAAATACTGGCACACCATAAATTTGAGGAAGGGTTAATATCCAAATATATAAAACATAGAACTCAATAGGTAAAAATGGTTAAAAATGGGCAAAGGACCTGAATAAACATTTTTTCCAGAGAACATACCAAAATGGCCAATAGGTACATGGGAAGGGGCTTAACATTACTCATCATCAGGGAGACTCAAATCAGAACCATAATGAGGTATCACCTCACACCTGTTAGAGTGGCTATTATCAAACAAACAAAAAACCCTAAGAGATAACAAGTGCTGCTGAGGCTGTGGAGAAAAGGGAACCTTTGTGCACTATTGGTAGGAATGCAAATTAGTACAGCCACTATTGAAAACTATATGGAAATTCCTCAAAAAATTAAAAATTGATCTGCTATACAATCTAGCAATCACAGTCTGGGTATGTAGCTGAAGAAAATGAAATCACCGTCTTGAAGAGATATCTGTACCTCCAGGTTCATTGCAGCAGTAGTCACAGTAGCAAAGACATGAACACAACATTAAGTTTTGATCAGTGAATGAATGGATAAGTAAGATATGGTATATTTACACAATGAAATATTATTCAACTGTAAAAAAGAAAGAAGTCGTGTCATTTGCACCAACGTGTATAAACCTTGAGGGCACTGTATTTAGAGAAGTAAGTCAGAGAAAACCAAAGACTGTATGATTTCATTTATATGTGGAGTCTAAAAAACCTGATCTCTCAGAGAGATTATTGGTTGTCAGGGAGTGGAGGTTGTGGGAAATGGGGAGGTGTTGGCCAAAGGGTACAAACTTCCAATTGTAAGAAGAGTAAGTTCTGGGGATCTTATGTATTACATGGTAACTACAGTTATCAATACTGTATTGTGTACTTGAAAGTTGCTAAAAGAGTAGATCTTAAAAGTTCTCACCAGAAGAATAAAATTTGTAACTATGTGTGGTGATGGATGTATTACCTTATTGTGGTAATTATTTCACAGTATGTATCAAATCATCACATTATACTCTTGGAACTTACACATTGTTATATGTCAACAGAATTGGGGAAAGAAGACTTTTGGTCTTTCACCAGGCCTATTTTGCCTGGTTTAGGCCACTCCAGTGACTACTTAAAGGCAGAACTCAGGAAATAGATATGCCCACGGAATTCCCCCCAACTCTCACTTTATATTATTAGTATTTTTTCCTTCTGCTTAAATGACTGAAAATCCTGCTATGTCCTCCCCCCCCCCCCTTTTTCTTTGCAAGTTAACCACACTTTTGCATTTTTCCTTAAAAGCATCGACTTGGATTTAACCTCTTCCAACAGTCCTGGTGCTTCTCTTTTGTGTAAATTAGCATTTGCCAGTCTGTTCTGAGAAACATTTTCTCAAGATGCTCTGTGGGAAAATAGATCTGAACCAAAACGAGTTTTAAAAATGCTGTACTCCCCTCCAAGATTCATAATATATATAGGTAGATTAAAACCTCTGAGAAGTCATACAGTAAACTTCTCTAACTGAGGGTTTCCCTCATGGATGGTTTTGAACCCTCTTTGGTTGTTATGTACAGACCGAGTGTTTTGTGAAACTTATTTTGGAAAACACTGGTCATTTGCTGAAACTTAAGTGAATAATCTTTGTATTAGTCAGGGTTTTTCAGAGAAACAAAACCAATAACATCTATCTTTATTATTTATTTATATATATATAATTGGTTCTGCTTCTCTGAAAAACAAGATATATGTAAGAGGAGATTTATTATTGGAATTGGCTCACTTGATTATGGAGCCTGAGAATTCCCACAGTCTGCTGTCTACCTGCTGGAGAACCAGGAAAGCCAGTGGTATAATTCAGTCCACATCTGAAATCCTGAGAAACAAGAGCCAGTGGAGTATGTCTTATGGTCCAAAGGCCTAAGAACCAAGACCTCTGAGGTCTGAGGGCAGAAGATGATGTGTAGTCCATCTCAAGGAGAGAGAGAATTCACCCTTCCCCCACCTTTTTGTTCTATGCAAGCCCTCCGTAGATTGGATGTTACCCACCTACATTGGTGAAAGGGATATTCTTTTCTCAGTCTACCAGTTCAAAGGCTAATCTTTTTTGGAAAGACCTTTGCAGACATGTCCACCAATAATATTTCATCAACTATCTGGGCCTCCCTTATCCTGGTTGAGTTGGCACAAAACATTAAACCGTCACAGTCTTATTCTTCTTCATTTTGTTTTTTTTTCAAATGGACCACAATCTATTTATGTTTTTGCTGGGAAATTTTAGTTCAGGTTTGGGCATGGGTTTCCCTTTAGTTTTTCTTTAAATTAAAATTTTCTCTCTTAATTTTTTTAATAAAAAGAATATATTGTAGAATATTTAGAAAATACAGGTGAGGGAAAAGTCACAGTGAAAACCATTATTAGCATTTAGGAGAAGATCTTTTTTTCTTTAAAATATATGTCTCAACTGGATTTTTTTTTTTTCTGTGGGTGATTTTTAATTTTAAAAATATTTTAATTTTATTGGGATATAGTTGATTTACAATTGTGTTAGTTTCAGATGTACAGCAAAGTGATTTAGTTATACATATATGCATTATTTTTAGGATTTTTTCTCTTATAGGTTATCACAGAATATTGGGTAGAGGTCCCTGTGCTATACAATAGGTCCTTGTTGATTATCTGTGATGTAGTGTGTGTGTTCAACCAGATTTTTATTCTTAACATTTTGTTGAACAATTTTTAAAAATGTTACTAGCTGTTCTACAACTTCATTTAAAGTGGTTGAATGATACTCTATTTTTGTTTTTTTATTAAAAGCAGTTTCCTGTTGTTGGATGTCTAGGTTTTCCAATTCCTTGCGTAAATACTCACAGTGGTTTTGTGTAGGGCAGGATAGTGCACTGGTCACAAGCATAGACTCTGGAGGCAGACAGCCTGGTTTTAAACTTTGGCTTCAGTGCTGATTAGCTGCGTGACCCTGAACAAGTTAGTTAATATCTCCAACCTCACTTTTGTCAGCCATAAAATGAGGCTAATAATAGTTCCAGTCTTGCTGGCTTGTTAAGAGAGTAAGTGCTTAGAACAGTGACAGCATGTTAGTGCTGTCACTGTTAAGTACTTGTGCACATTTACAAGTATTTCTATAGAATTAATTCCTAGAAGTAGAATTGCTAACTGAAACAGAAAGCAACATAATAATAATAGCTATTCCTTAGATATTTTATGAGTTCCTGCAACAGAGTGAACATTCTGTGTTAGCTTATTATGATGATGATGATGTGACTTCAGGAGTATGGCAGTAGGTGGGACAATCAAAGCCTTGCCCCCTCAATCTCACTTGCATTCTAGTGGTGTTCAAAGATTATATCAAGTTTTAAGGCATTTAAATGACTGGCTGAAAAAACTAGAGTGGAATGGGTGATGCAGGGAGAGAAAGGGGGCCTGAATAGACACTTTATTGATTTGGGCAATTTCAGTCAGAACTGGGGAGAGGCATACTTTGTTTGGAGGAAGGCCAGGGTGAAGCACCCGGACATCCTGGGGTCAGGCTAATGAAATGTTACCTGATATTCCAAGGACCTGGGATTATTTCCTGCATTATTTTCACATTCCCCTCCTTCAATTTTAAGCTTTTTTTGTTCGGGCACACATGTTCTTTGTAATTTATGAATCACACAATTCACCTGTTTCCTATTCTTTATACTTACATGGTAGAAAATGAGCTGCTGTCATGGTAACCAAGCAGCCTTCCTCCTCTTTTTGTACTTCATCACTCTACTCTGGTCAGACCAACAGCTGCTTCTGGGCAGCAGAACCCTAATGGCTGTTTGTCTTCTGACTTACTGGCCAGTCAGCAAGTGGGCACGTTGTCCTTGTTGGAATAGCACCTCCTGATCAGGCCTGAAAATGAGAGACAATCTTCTATCTCATCTTATCTTTACAGTTTTAATTTCTTGTCTGTCCACTGCAAACAGTTCTCTGCTTCATCTTTTTTGTTTTTTAGATTATTGTCCAGTATGGTTTTTTTTTTACTATAGTGATAAAATAAAGATAGTAATGAGGTACCTTAGCACACTGCTTTCTGTTTTTCTTTTGAAGTGTATCGTTTTTTTTAGCCTTTACATTGTTTTTTACTCCTTGCTATTAGTATAACTTTTTAAAATTGAAGTTTACTTGATTTACAATATTGTGTTATTAATAGTTTTAAGTATATAGTATACTGATTTTTTTTTCAGATTATATTTCATTATAGGTTACAGGATGATTTCCTGTGCTGTACAGTAAATCTTTGTTGTCTTTTATGTGTAGTAATTTATATCTTTTAATCCTGTATTCCTAATTTGCCACTTTCCCCTCATCTTTGGCCACCATAAATTTGTTTTCTGTGTCTGTGCATCTGTTTCTGTTTTGTACATACATTCATTTGTATTATCTTTTAGATTTCACATGTAATATGGTATAGTATTTGTCTTTCTCTGTCCGACTTATTTCATTATACATAATATTTTCTAGGTCCATCCATGTTGCTGCAAATGGCGATTTTTCATTCTTTTTTATCACTGGGTAATATTACAGTTTGTGTGTGTGTGTGTGTGTGTGTGTGTGTGCGCGTGATCTTCTTAAGTCAGTCATCTGGGCATTTGGGTTGCTTCCATGTCTTGGCTATTACAAATAGTGCTGTTGTGAACATTGGAGTACATATATCTTATTGATTTAGACTTTTTATTTTTTTTGCAGATATTTATGCTGTTTTTTAAATTTTGATAACAGGTTCATCAAGATATACTTCATATAACATGCAGTTCACCCATTTAAAGTATACACTTTAATGGTATTTATTATATTAGCAGAATTGGGCAACCAACAGTCAATTTTTGAATATTTCTATCACTTCTCCCAAATCCCGTATACTTTAGCAGTAATTCCCCCATTATCCCTATCCACTCACCCTGCCCCCCCAGTACTAGATAATCACTAATCTACTTTCTGTCTTTATAGATTTGCCTATTTTGGAATCATATAATATGTCTTTAGTGACCAACTTTTTTCACTTAGCATTATGTTTTCAAGGTTCATTCATGCTATAGCATGTCTCAGTATTTCATTCATTTGTATTGCTGAATAATATATCATTGTATGGATATACAAATTTGAGACCATTTGGCTATTATGAATGTTGCTGCTGGGAACATTCAGAAACAAGTTTTGGTGTCGTGTGTCTTATTTCTCTTGGGGGTGGGATTCCTGGGTCAAATAAAACTTACGTTTAACCGTCTGAAGAACTATCAGACTGTTTTCTGCAGCACTTTATACTTCTATCAGCAGTGTATGAAGGTTCCAGTTTCTCCATATCCTCATGAACACTTATTATTTCCTGTGTTTTGATTATAACCATCCTAGTGTGTGTAAGGAGTTATCTCATTGTGGTTTTGATTTGCATTTCTCTGATAACTAATGATGTTGAGCATCTTTTTATGTCATCATTGGCCATTTCTATATCTTATTGGAGAGTTCTATTAAGATACTTTGCCTATTTTATATTGGGTTATATGTCTACTTATTATTGAGTTGTAAGGTTTCAAGTTCTTAATATATTCCAGATACAAGACTTTTATCAGACATATGATTTAAAAAGTTTTTCTTTCATTTTGTATGTTTTCTTTTCATTTTCCTGATGTCCTGAAGCACAAAAGTTGTGAACTTTGATGTCTAATGCATTTTTTGTTTGTTTGTTTGTGCTTTTGGTGTCCTATCTAACAAATCATTGCCTAATCCAAAGTCATTACGATTTATCCTAATGTTTCTTCTAAGCGTTTTCTAGATCCAGCTCTTACATTTAGGTCTTTGATCCATTGTGAATTGATTTTTGTATATAACATGAGATAGAGATCCAACTTCATTCTTTTGCATGTGGATATCCAGCTAATCGGGCTTCCCAGGTGGATTTAGTGGTAAAGAACTCACCTGCCAATACAGGAGCTGTGGGTTTGATCCCTGGGTCAGGATGATCTCCTGGAAAAGGAAATGACAGCCCATTCCAGTATTCTTGCCTGGAGAATCCCATGGACAGAGGAGCCTGGTGGGCTCAGTCCATAGGGTCGCCAAGAGTCGGACACAACTGAAGCGACTTAGCAAACAAAGCACATCCATTTAATCTTAGCACCATTTGTTGAAACAACTATTCTTTCCCAGTTGAATGGTCTTAGCATCCTTTCAGAAATTAGCTGACTATGAATGTGAGTGTTTACTTTTAGACTCTCAGTTCTATTCTGTTGATCTGTATGTCTATCTTTGTGCTATTACTATGCTGTTTTTAGCTTTGTAGTAAGTGTCCAGGTGGTTCAGTGGTAAAAGAATCCACCTGCCAATGCAGGAGCCGCAGGAGATGCAGGTTTGATCCCTAGATTGGGAAGATCCACTGGAGGAGGAAATGGCAACCCACTCCAGTGTTATTGCCAGGATAATCTCATGGACAGTAGAATCTGGCAGGCTACAGTCCAGGGGTTTGCAAAGAGCCGGATACAACTGAGTGACTGAGCACGTATGCACATAAGTTTTGAAATTGGGATACCTGAGTTTTTCAACTCCTTTCTTTTTCAGGATTGTTTTGGCCATTTTAGATCCCTTGCACTTATAAATTTTAGAGTCAGCTTGTCCCTTTCTGCAAAGCAGCAGCTGAGAGCTTGATAGAAATTGTGTTGAATCTGTAGAACATTTTGGAGGAGAATTGTCACCTCAACAGTATTAATCTTCTAATTCATGAACACTGGAGGTCTTTCCATTTATTTAGGTCTTCTTTAATTTCCTTCAATTGTGTTTTATAGTTTTAGGGTATAGGCTTTTCACTCTTTTTGTTAAATTTATTCCTAAAATATTTAATTCTTTTTGATGCTATTGTAAATGGAATTAAAAAAATTTTTTTTTGAATTGTTCAATGCAAGTGTACAGAAATACAATTGCTTTTGTATACTGACCTTATATTCTGCAACCTTCTTATACTCCTTTATTTATTCTTCTAATTTTTTAGTGGATTCCGTGGGATTTTGTATGTACAAGATCATATCATTTGTGAATAGAGATAGTTTTATTTCTTTCTTTCCAATCTGTATGCCTTTCATTTCATTTCCTTGCATAATTGCGCTGGCTTGCCACGTTAATGTTATCTTATTTATTAGCGGTATTTGATACAATTGATCATTCCTTCTTTTTTGCAACCGTCTTTTCACTGGGCTTTTTGGGCACCACACCCTTTTGGTTTATCTCCTGCCTCACTGGCTGTTTTCTCATCTCTTTTGTTGGTTCTTCTTCTTCCCCCAACTTCTTAACCATTTCTTGCCTGTAAATTCCAGGCCCTAGTATCCACTTGCCTACTTGACAACCCCACTTAGATGTCCAAAAGGCAGCTCAAATTTACCATGTCCAAAACTTGCTCTAATCATAAATGAAGTATTTTGTGGAAAAAAGGGAGACAAGAAATCAATTAATATTTACTGAATGTTTATTATTAACACTATTCATTATCTTGTTTACAGCACATGTCATTTCTGTGATTCTCAGGGGTCATGAATCCTGGTCAGTTTGATTCCAGGATCTGAGCTCCTTCCTAACATCTCTACTGTATTTCCTTTAGACACTTTGTGTATAACTCAACTTTCTCTCCTCCAGATTGTCCTTTGGAGTAGTATGTGATCGCTCAGAAAAAAGAATCTCACAGGATCTCTGGTGACTGGCCTCAGAAGTGCTTATGAACCATGCAGTGCCTCTCTGGAGCTGCACCTTCCCTTTTCTCTGTGTAGTGGAGACGAAGATGTCTCCAGTGTGAAGAAAGGTGGTGGGAAAGCCTACTTTGAGTGTTTGGCAAGTGTTTATTGGTTACTTTCCCAGGTTAGAGTTTCTCTGGCCTTGAGATGTACCTCCTGCTTCTTAGAACTGCTCTCATTTATTTGCTGACTGGATTCTCCATCTTTATTCCTTGTTCCTTCTTGTCTCTTCTTCATTTGTTCAAGAATTATCAGCCTTTCTGGGTTTGTGTAAGATATCCCACTTTATTTGCTTTCCCAGTACCCGACATTGAAAATTTGTTCAGCATCTGTGACTCATCTGTGTCAATACTTTTCTTATTAAAATATTAATACTAGTTGCCAAAAAATTTACTTGTCTTTTTAAATAGCCCTGATAACTCTATTTTCTCTCACAAATCTTTAACAGAAGTGAAAAGGTTCAAGATGAATCTATTCGTGTTGGGAATACATTTTTAAAATGTATTTTTTCCAAATTTAAACAAGACTATTCTCAAGTAATACCTACAATCTCATTTGGCCCGCATGGTATATGTCCCAAGGCAGCTAAGATGAGAAAATTGGTGGGGTCAATTTGTTCACGTTCTTATAGCCTGTTGAGGCAGAGCCAGTTCTGTTCCCAGTTGAGCTGGTTTATTCTGATAAAGTTTGTGTTTAGGGTGTGCTGTTTACTGCAGGATGAGGTCCCACCCCCAGGTTTTGCCTCTTGGTGCCCAGAGGTCTGACCCTTCCCAGAAGTCCCCTCACTGGTTCCTTATTCCATGTGCTGAATCTTTCCTGATCCCCTTTCCCTTTTGGAGCTAACCTAGCTTCTGTCTTTTCCCATTCAAAGTATCAACCAACCATGAGGCAGAAATGGTACTGTACCTGGAGTCAGAACTGGATTGAAGACTAAGGCTTTTGTGGTTTTGGGTCACCTCTCTGAGCATCATAGGGTGATCTCTAAGGGCATTTGCAGTTCTAGCCTTCTCAGGCTTTATGACTCTATTTCTCTGAAAAGTGAACCTGGACTAACATCTGAGTAGTTGGCTTAATATGCTCTACCAGGGAGGGCAAATATGTAGCTTCTCTTCCATCTGCTTACCATGGAAGATTCATTATATTATCTCATCACTCTCATGTGGAACCCAGTCGTGACCTCAGACTTCTCAATTCAGTATCAGTTCTGTTCAGTTGAGCTGCTCAGTTGTGTCTGACTCTTTGCGATCCCATGGACTGCAGTACCCCAGGCCTCTCTGTCCGTTACCAACTCCCAGAATTTATTCAGACTCATGTCCATTGAGTCGGTGATGCCATCCAACCATCTCATCCTCTGTCATCCCCTTCTCCTCCCACCTTAAATCTTCCCCAGAATCAGGGTCTTTTCCAGTGAGTCAGTTCTTCGTATCAGGTGGCCAAAGTACTGGAGTTTCAGCTTCAGCATCAGTCCTTCCAATGAAATATTCAGGGCTGATTTTCTTTAGGATGGACTGGTTGGATCTCCTTGCAGTCCAAGGGACTCTCAAGAGTCTTCTCCAACACCACTGTTCAAAAGCATCAATTCTTCAGCGCTCAGCTTTCTTTATGGTCCAACTCTCACATCCGTACATGACTACTGGAAAAACCAGAGCTTTGACTAGACAGACCTTTGTGGCAAAGTAATGTCTGTGCTTTTTAATATGGTGTCTAAGTTGATCATAACTTTTCTTCCAAGGAGCAAGCATCTTTTAATTTCGTGGCTGCAGTCACCATCTGCAGTGATTCTGGAGCTCAAACAAATGAAGTCTCTCACTGTTTCCACTATTTGCCATGAAGTGATGGGACCAGAAGCCATGATCTTAGTTTTCTGAGTGTTGAGCTTTAAGACAACTTTTTCACTCTCCTCTTTCACTTTCATCAAGATGCGCTTTAGTTCTTCTCTTTCTGCCACAAGGGTGGTGTCATCTGCACATCTGAGGTTATTGATATTTCTCCCAGCAATCTTGATTCCAGCTTGCGCTTCCTCCAGCCCAGCGTTTCTCATGATGTACTCTGCATATTAGTTAAATAAGCAGGGTGACAGTATACAGTCTTGACGTATTCCTTTCCCTATTTGGAACCAGTCTGTTGTTCCTTGTCCAGTTCTAGCTGTTGCTTCCTGACCTGCATACAGATTTCTCATGAGGCATGAGGCAGGTCAGGTGGTCTGGTATTCCCATCTCTTTAAGAATTTAAGTTTGTTATGATCCACAATTCAGTGTAGTGTGCAAGTAACCACTGCCAGTGGATCACAGTTGAAATGGGTTTAATCTCTCTGTCTTCCCTCCCACTTCTAGTGCTTCGAGCTGAAGGAAAGACTAGTGGTGACCAGGATACTATAGAAGTTAAGAACGTGGGTTCTTGGGCTTAGCTCCTTATATTCAAATCCTGTCTCTACTGCTCCCTTTCTGTGTAACCTTGGGAAAGTTACTTAATGTCTCTGGGTCTCAGTTTCCTTTTTTTTGAAACATGGGACATAATAATAGCTAAACATCTTAGGGTTGTAGAGAGGATTAAATGAAATAATATATATATTTTAAAGTGCTTGGAACAATGCCTGGCACATGTAATTCAAAAAATGTTAGCTATTGTAATGATAATAGCCATGATAAGAATTTCAAAGGCTGGTAGAGGAAAAATTCTTGAATTGGTAGGGCTTGTGGTATCCTTTCAGTCTTCAAAGTAGTCAAATATTCGTTCCCTCTCTGTGTAGACTGATCCTGTTTAAAATATCATTCCTTCCTTTCTTTATTAGTAAAAATTTGAGCCTGCTGTGTGCTGTGCATTCAGCCAGGTGTCTAGGATATAACAGTAAATAAGTCCTTTTCAAAGGTTTGTCACCTTGTTTGGGGTGAAAAACAAGTAAAAATGTGATTACAGTTTTCTTAATAACTGCAGTGATTGGAGTTTGCACAGGGTCTTTAGGGAGCTCTGTGTATATATGTGGAGTTTCTTTGATGATAGTGTTAAACCTGGGTGAGAAGAGAAATATACTTGAGTCCTCCAGACATGGCTGGCCTCTTACCAGTGTTTCATAGGCAGTGAGTGGATCACTTGGGGAATAGCTAATACCTGTTCTCACTGGTGGCACACCTCAGTGGCATGCTCGTGCTCCTTGGTGTTCATTCAGCCACTCAACTAACAGCCTGAAACTTTCCACACTGCTCATTGAGCTGTCCCCCTGCCTCAGTCAGAGCTGGTAGAGTTGGGGAGCAGAGATGTGAAGACAGATGGAGGAGCCCTGAATTTGCAGCTACATTGTAGTTGGATCTCTACAGAGTTGAGTGCCTCAGGAAAGCATGAATGTCAGGCTTATCAGGGACTTGGAAAAGGTGATGAGTCCATCCCGCTGCCTGACTCAAGATGTGGCAGATCCATTTGACAGCCATGGCCAGTGATAGTATGGAATGTGGGTGGGAGAAAAAATACTCTTGTGTGGCTGGGGGTGGGTGTTTGTGCTGTGACCCATCCTTTCCCCTCACTGGTGTCTTACAGCAAACAGCTGTTGTGTGACGTGATGATTGTGGCAGAAGATGTCGAGATAGAAGCCCACCGTGTGGTCCTGGCAGCCTGCAGCCCCTACTTCTGTGCGATGTTCACAGGTATGAGGGGCAGACAATAAACCCACACGTGTGGGACTGCAGTCCCAACTGGGAGAATGTTGAGGGTGGTGGTGTGAGTGGGGGAGGAAAGAGAAGGCTCCACCCCAAGGAGCTTTTATGTGCCAGATTCTTTGCTCTGAACTATGGAGGTACAAAGAATTGTGATGGACCCACAGCCTCAGCCAGGCCTGTCGAGCATGCAACCCCTATTGCAGTTCACTCTTTGGAACAAAGATAGAATTACAGTCCATGAATTCTCAGACTTTGTTGTGTATCGTAATCATGTGGAGGAACTTGTTAGAGATGTAGACTCTTGGGCTCACCCTCAGGCTTCTTCCCTCTCATTTTGCAGTTTGGGGACACTGAGACTGAGAGCAAGGAAGGGACTTGCCTGAGGTCACACGGTGAATGAGTGGAACTTGGCTTATGGACTCCTGGCCCAGGGCTGGCTGGCCTAGCTGTTTCACATCTTGTCAGCCCTTAGCCATTTCTTCCAGGCAGGGGCCCTGAGCCTCCTCTAGCTTTTTTACAGGAGTGTTGGGAGAGAGAGTGGCTCAGATAGTAAAGAAGCTGCCTGCAGTGTGGGAGACCTGGGTTCAATCCCTGCGTTGGGAAGATCCCCTGGAGAAGGAAATGGCAACCCACTCCAACATTCTTGTGTGGGAAATCCCATGGACAGAGGAGCCTGGCCCGCTACAGTCCATGGGGTCACAAGAGTCAGACATGACTTAGCGACTAAACCTGGGAGAGAGTTGGGAGACATGATGGCGGGGCTTGGGGTGGAAAGAATAAGACAGAAGTATATTCACCATCTGCATTCTGTCCCAGCACCTTTGCCAGGTTTCCAGGGAGTCCCTGTTTCCTGGACATGCCAAACAGCCTTGTCCATCTGTTGCACGTGTGTTACTTCTGAGCCCAAATTCCCTTAAGCCCATGGGCTGAGCTTGCTGTCTGCAGTACCTCTCAGCCCCTCCCCTGAGCCAGGCGCAGGCAGTGATGTATCTATCATGGCAGACTGAAGGCCAGCTGGCCTGAGCGTGGCCCCTGGATGCGGTCTGGTGTGCCTTCCACATGCTCACCTGTGCCCTGTGCTTCCTCTGAGTGTGGTCACTGTCATTCTGCACTCTTGTCTGTTTCCTGGTGCGTGTGCTGCCCATGCTCTGGAGTCTCATGTACTCACCACTTATCACCCTGCAGTTTATCCTTCAAGTGCCGCCTCCTCTCTGACCACCTGAGCCATAGTTCCATACTAGGTCTTCTACTCCATAACTCATCTCTGTTTTTTTTTTTCATAACTCTTATCACTATCTGAAAATCATATTGATTAGTTAAGTATTTTTTTTTAACCTGTGTCTCCTTATTGGAATATCAGTTCCATAAAGATTGGGATCTTGTTAGTTTTGTTTGTTTCCATATCTTGAGTACCTGGTACACACTAGCACTAAAATATTTTTTAAATGAAAAGAATGTCTCCCACCCTTGATTGTGAGTTCTTGGGCGCTTGGGGACCATGTCTTCTCACTGTCGAATCCTTAGTGTCCACTCCGGGGCCTGGTGTTTAGGAGACAGTGAACAACTGAAGGTTAAACGAATGAGTGTGGGATTGCTAAGGATGGGTGAGTATAGGCACATTTTTCCTGAATAGGTTCTTGTCCTTTTCCTAATATAATACACAGCCTCTGCTGGGCAGGAATGGTTCTTGATGGGTGGATGGTGGTGTGGACTTGGAGCTTGTTAATTGAGAGTTCTTCACATAGTTCTTCACATGTGTGTCCTGTCTTGGCTCATCATGTGAAGGACTGATCTCAACCTGGAGCATTGCTTTTGCTAAGTGCACCAAGCCACGCTTACCTCACTTTGAGCCTTGTACTAGGAATTCCATAATGCAGCCTGGAAAACCAGCTACTTTCATTACCTGGAAATTTTGAGGCACTTCTATTCGAAGTAGTCTCAAACTCTAGTAGTAAGGTTTTTATTTCTTTATTTCCTTGTCCTTCATCCATCTTTCTTTCTTTTAAAATAATTTATCTTATCTACAAATTTAGTTGCAACTTTAGTAAATAGTTCTGCCAGTCATTTTTCTCCATGTATGTGATTTTAAAAGTCTAGTATTGAAAGAGGAGTCCACTTGCAATTGCAGTGAATTATAGTTTTGGCTCCTTTTTTTTTTTTTTTTTTTTTGCTAATCAACTTGCCTCTGGGGTCATGGAAGTGCCTAAGCAAAAACAAAGTGATTTTAAAAAGGGAGAAAAAATATGCTTCTGGATCAGATCTTGGATCTAGTAATTGAAAGGAGGAGAGAATCGAGAGAAGAAAGTAGTCTAATGTGTGGCCCAGCCCATGGCGTCCATTGAATCTGGTTAATATTCATCCTCCTATCTTTCTTTCCTTCCATCCATTGTCTGTCTGTCCATCCATCCACTCACCCATCCACCTTTCCATATGTTCATCCAAACACTATTCATATATGTTCATTACAGAAAAAAAATTAGAATAAGAAATACTTGATTAAAGTGTGTGCACATTTTGAATCCTTGTGAGACATGTGTCTCAACTCCACAACACTTGGAACAGTTGTACCAGCATATGCTTCCATCAGCAATGTATCAGATTTGTGTATTTTTTGAGGCCCTTTGATTTTGCTTAAATGTTGGTAAACAGGTACAAGAAAATAACTGCAAAATTTTGTTCTCATTATCAGGTTCAGCTTCCAAATGCATAAAATTGATAATGAAAAGGTCCAGCTGACTCTTGTTAAGTCTGTTTCTATTGGCATGTTTAAGGCCCCAAAGAAGAGAAAATATATGTGGCTTTCTTCTGACTTGAGTGGTGTGATTAAGATTTTTTACTCAGGCTTAACATGTTTTTATTTGTTTGTCTGCTGAGTTCATATTGCCCAAATGTCTGTTGATGGTTCCAAGTATCAGCCCCACTCCTTGACAGTGTCCTTCCCATAACTTGGAATAAATATGAAACTGAGGTCTGAGTGCCCACTGGAGAGTGTCCGAAGGCAACCAGCCTGTGAGAGGGTGTGGGATGGGCAGTCGCCTGAATTGCAGTCTACTCCTTTAAAGTGGTGTGATTGGAGAGGCCAGCAGGGCTGACCCTGTCCTTTTCCCTGTGAGTATGGAATACTTGAGATTCCCCTGAACCCCTTTCTCCCCGTCTAGCACCTTCATTCCAGGGGAAGATAATTTCCCCAAAATAGCCCAGTCACTTTTCCCCCCATCTTTTTAGCATGCCCTTTACTATGGGTTCTGTGTACCTATAGTATTGGTACTCCATACAGATCACTACATATCATCCAGAATTTTAAAAGCAGTCCCATTTTATGGTATTAAAAGAACTGAGTTCTAAAGAATATGTGGGCTCAGGAAAAGACATTTGAGCTCCATCCCAAAAGAAGCCCTGGGAGTGAGCTGTCTCATTCTTCTGGTTCTAGTGTATTGATACTACATGCTGAGGCTGATTAGATTGGCTTTTTTTTTTTTTTTTTTTAAAGAAAAGTTGCTTTTAGATGCAGGTTGATATTCAACTGGTATCTTTGAATATATGGTGACTAGAAATAAGGAGGAGAGTCAGGAATGTGCTGGAGGTAAGAGGCAAGGGACTTGGATGGAGTGGACACCAACTAGCCACAAGCAGAACAGTCAGGGCCAGGCTCTCTTACTCACCTCTAGGCATGCACTCATCACACAGAACCACTGTTTTGGGCTTTCTTCATGCCTGACTCTGCCAGGCCTTGGACCATGTCTGTGTTCTGAGTGTCTGAATGATGTATTGATGTCTTTGAAGATCTTTGCATAGCGTGCAGTTTAGCATGACTTAATCCAAAGCAATGGAGCAGGGAGGGAGGGAATATGAGGGAGTAGAATCTTTCCTTTGTATTAAGAGGGCCTTGAGGGAGTAGTCAGAGTAGATAGGGTCTGGCCTCTGAGGATTTTGCCCCTAAGGAGTTAGAAGTTGGGTAGAATAGTTCAGGGGGGTGGAAAAAAAGGAAGATCAGAGTCTGTGTGGGATTGAGGAGAAGCAGCCCGGTCTTCCATGTGTCTTTTAGAGTTGGTTACCTCAGGGCAGAAGCTTACAGTGTCATAGGATTTCTTTTTCCTGTCCCTAACACACCACATCAAAGTCAGATGTCCTTTTGTGGCTTAAGTGTCCTAGATTTGAGGTTGTCATGTCTAAAAATATGTTGCTCTTGATATAGAAATGGTGAGTTTTTTTCAAGAATTGATTTGGATGTAGTTCAAGCCTGTGTTGATGTAGTTCAATACAGGCTTGTGTAGTGCCCTGGAAAAGAGACTACTGTTCAGACACCTACCAGCATCCATTAAGGTGCAGCTGATTTGACCAAGATGGTCTGGGGTAGACTTGTCTGGACTTGGTGTAGCTCAGTCTTGAAATTTCAGATATTCACTGGAGAGAACCACTGGATGGAAATTTTTTATGAGTGTTCATAGAGGAGGTTTGAAGTTGTTGATGCAAAGGCCTCTTTGATATGGATTAAACATAGGGTGAATGCCACCTTCATTAGAGGATGGTGTGGTATCTTAGAAAGGGCTTTGGAGCCATCATGACCTGACTCTAGCAACTGATAGGTTTGTAAGCAGTTACTTAACCTCTGTGATCCTGTTTTCTTGTTTGTGAGACTGGGATAATAACAAACAATAATAACAATAAGCAGGGAACAGATACACGTAAGAGGAATAAGACACCCAATACAGAATGAAAGTGTGAAAGTGTTGGTCGCTCAGTCATGTCTGGCTCTTTGTGACCCCATGACTGTAGCTTGCTAGGTTCCTCTATGCATGGGATTCTCCAGGCAAGAATACTGGAGTGGGTTGCCATTGCCTTCTCCAGGGGATCTTCCCGACCCAGGGATCGAACCTGGGTCTCCCACCTTGCAAGCAGACTCTTTGCTATCTGAGCCACCAGGGGAGAGCACCCAACAAAGAATAGGTACTTAATAAAGCTAACTCTTTATTATGTGAAGAGCACGTCATAGTTTACACAGCTCATGTGGATGTGTGGGGTGGCTCTGATACCTGCTTCCCTGGTGGTGGTGAGGGTTGACCTGAAACATCTCTGGCTACATAGGCATTTCCTTCCTGATTTGGTACTCTAGCTGAGGAGAAAGACCTCTCCAGGTGGAGGAAGGCTGAGATTTCCAGGGAGGCTGTGTGCTGGAGTGATCTCCAGCACTGCAGCTCTGCTGAATCCTACTGCTGCAGTTCTCACACTCTCGTTATCTCCTTTGAATGTCACACAGCTTTGGCGTAAAGGCAGGGCTGGGAATGTCCTTATTTCACAGGAGACAGAGGTCAACCTTTTGCAGTTATCTGGCATAGATGGCTCACCTGCAAACCTTACCTGCGGGAGGCTTGGCTGGGATTCAGCAAGGTGGCAGGTTATTTCTTTCCCTCATATGATGCTAACATGTGGCACAGGTCTCAACTCTAGCCAAGAGTTGGCAGCCTAGATATTAGGACTTAGACAAATGAAGGTTAGGGGGTGAGAGAGTGTAATAGCTATCCTAACACCCAGGCAGGATCATTGTGCAGAGGATAAGGATCTTCTGTTTTCTTTTTACCCAGATCATGAAACTAAATTTCAACAGTAAGGATTCAGTTGAGGAGTGAAGTAGAATTCTGTAACACAAGGACTCCTGAATGCACTTTTTCTTTCCTTTGCTGTGCAGCTTTGAGGGGTGGCTGGTGGTCTGTGCCTGGCTCTTTGGAAAGACCTCACAGCCATTCTACCATTCCTTTCTTGCTCTTGAGGCTCCTTTGGCTGAATAATGGGGTTGGGTTTCTATCAGCGACCTAGGATATGAGCCAGTGATTTTCTAGTCCTCCTGTCTTATGTGGTGGTGAAAGATTCTCCCCGTGGCTCCTCAAGATGCACTTCCTCCCGCTTCGGGCAGTCTTCTACCTGAAAGGAGCTCTGTTGTGCATGTGAGCTTCCCTGGTGGCTTTGAGAGTGAAGAATCCGCCAGCCATGCAGGAGACTTAGGTTTGATTCCTGGTTTGGGAAGATCCCCTGGAGAAGGTAATGGCCACCCACTCCAGTATTCTTGCCTGGAAAATCCCATGGACAGAGGAGCTTGGCAGGCTGCAGTCCATGGGGTCACAAAGAGTCAGAATGACTAACACTTTCACACTTTGGTGCATGTGATGTGCTTGCTAAGTTGAGACTATGCCTTGCTCTCCTGGGCTCTCTATGCTTCTTGGAGACTTCTAGGTGCTAGTCTGAAGGTAGAGTCTGAAGATTTAAAGAGGTTTAAGACGTAGTCCCTTAGTCTAGCTGTCATCATCTTTCACCCAGTTTACTGCAGCAGCCTTCTAATTTGTCCACCTGCCCTCATTTCGTTCTGTCAGTCCCAACCCATTTTCTACGCTGTAACTGTACTCATATTTACTAAATAAAAATCTAATGTATTCTGTACTTGCTTAAAGTCTGTCAAGGGCTCCCCATTGTCCTTAGAATGAAGTCTAAATTTCTCTGCATGGTGCACAAGGCCCTCAAGTTGTCCAGAGCCTGCTTGTATCTTCAGCCATCTCTCCCCCTTCCTCCTTTTATATGCTGTGCTTCTGCCAGACTCAAATTCTTATGGCCCCAGAATAGGTCAGGTTCATCAGTCTGATGAAAACAATGGATTCTTTCCACAAAAAAGTATATATGTGCTCCTGTATGCTCATTATTTTGCATTCAGTTCAGGGTAGAGGAATCCCTGCTTAAGAACCTTTTAAACTGAGTCTCCTTTTCTAGCATTTAATACACTTTGAAATTGCTGGTTTTCTCATCTTTCTACTAGTTTGAGTTCCATGAGGGCTGGGAACATGACTTGTTCACCATTGTCTCCTTGGGCCTTGCCCATAGGGAATGTTTGATACTTGTTTATTGAGTGAATGAACAAAAAAATATCTGCCCTTGCTAGGTAGATCATGATCTATCTGGAAGAACAGGATATGATGTTGACAGAGGACAAAAAATGTACAACTAATGTTTTCTTTCTTTTTCTTTTTTAAATTCAAGTATAGTTGCTGTTACAACATTACGTAAGTTATAGGTGTACAGTAAAATTCACAATTTTTAAAGCTTATACTCCATTTATGGTTATTTTAAAATATTGACTATATTCCCTGTGTTGTACAATATATCCTTGTAGCTTATTTTATTAATTTATTTAAAAAGTATTTATTTATTCTTTTTGACTGTGCTGGGTCTTCATTGCTGCACGGGGGCTTTCTCTAGTTGCAGAGAGTGGGGCCTGCTCTCTAGTTGTGTGTAGGCTTCTCATTGTGTGGCTTCTCTTGTTGCAGAGCACAGACTCTAGGCGCATAGGCTTCAGTATCTGTGGCTCGTGGGCTCAGTAGCTGTGGCTCATGGGCTCTAGCGCACAGGCTCAGTAGTTGCGGCACGCAGTAGTTTTGCTCTGCTCTGGGCCAGGAATCAAACTGGTGTTACCTGCACTGCAAGGCAGACTCTCAGCCACTGGACTACCAGGGAAGCCCTGTAGCTTATTTCATACCTAATAGTTTGTACCTCTTCATCCCCTCCCCTCTTCCTCTCTGCTAGTAACCACTAATTTGTTCTTTACATCTGTGAGTCTGATTCTTTTTTGTTATATTCACTAATTTGTTGTATTTTTTAGATTTCACATATGTGATATGATACAGAATTTGTCTTCCTCTGTCTGACTTTTTTCACTTTAGCATAATACTCTCCAAGTCCATCCATGTTGCTGCAAATAGCAAAATTTCATTCTTTTTAATGGCTAAATAGTATTCCATCTATATTGGGATAGTATTCCATTCCATATATACAGACCACATTTTCTTTATACTTACCTGTTGATTGATGCTTTGGTTGCTTCCATATCTTGGCAGTTATAAATGATGTTTCTGTGAACATTGGTATGCATGTATCTTTTTGTGTTATTGTTTTTGTTTTTTTTGGGGGGATGGGATATACAGCCAGGAGTGGAATTCCTAGGTCATATGGTAGTTTTATTTTTAGTTTTTTGAGAAACTTCTGTACTGTTTTCTACAATGGCTGTACCAATTTACATTCCGACAAATAGTGGTGGGAGGGTTACCTTTTCTCCACATCCTCACCAGCTTTTGTTATTTGTGTTCTTTTTGATGATAACTGTTCTGACAGGTGTGAGATAATATCTCATTGTGGTTTTGATTTGCATGTCACAGATGATTAGTCGTGTTGAACATCTTTTCATGTACCTGCTGGCCATCTGCCTTTCTTCTTTTTTGAAAGTTCAGAGTCTGAGGTGGCTGGGCTGGGCCTCTTGGGAAAAATCAGCAGAAGAGGGCTCTTGGGTTAACCTTGAAAATAGAGGGACTTACAGGGTTTATGTTCTGTACTCTAGAAATATTTTATCAAAGTAGCAGAGGTGAGTGAAAGAGCAAGAATGAAGAAGCCTTTGATGATTTCTTCTTCTTCAGAATTAACTTTAGTCTGTGGACTTATAAAATGTCAAGAGAAAACCTCTCTTCTTTCTTTCTTTCTCTGCTCCAACAAGTATTTAAGTGCTTGTTATATGTCAAATGGGCTTCCCTCATGGCTCAGACAGTGAAGAATCTGCCTGCAATGCAGGAGAACTTGGTTCGATCACTGGGTTAGGAAGATGCCCTGGAGAGGAGAATAGCTACCCGCTCCAGTGTTCTTGCCTGGAGAATCCCATGGACAGAGGAGCCTGGCAGGCTACAGTTCATGGGGTTGCAAAGATTTGGACAGGACTGAGCGACTAACACTTTCACTCTTCACTTTAGGAATGCTTTTGTCAAGGTCATTAGTTAGGGTCAGGTTTAAATTATAGAGGGATTTATTAAAAATGACATGAGATCTAAAGTTAAGCCAAAGGTTGAAATCCCAGCCCTGCCCTCTTACTAGCTGTGTGAAAATGCCTCTTGATATGCCAATTCTATAATTTATAAATTGGAAGCAATATCTCGTACCTCCTGGAGTTGTTACAAGGACTAAATGAAATAATGTGTGTAAACCCTGAGGGCCTGGCATGTAGTAGCAACTATTATTACTACCACGTTCAGGGTTTGTTTAAGCTGAAATCTTTGTTTTATTGCAGTAATTTCTACTGGTTCACAAAGATATTACATTGGATTTTACGAGTCCTTATGATTTATATTAATATAAGTCTCCAATTTCCTATAAAGGAAATTTATCAGAAAAGACATGGTCTTTGAGGCCCTAGATTTTTTTTTCTCCATTTTTTCCTTGCTTGTTGTAATTTTAAGTATTTAGTGCAGAAATTTTTTATTTATATAAAGAAGAAAGGAAAAAAAATCCCATCGTCTAGAAAACTGTATCTTAACATTTTCTGGGTATTCAAGACTGATGAAAATGATTGTTCATCTCATCAGAAAATCAAACTTTTGCCCATATGTACAAAGACTTTCATACAATTTCAGGAGATTCCACTTGTTTACCCCTAAGATACAAAACCCTAACCTGACTCCCAAGCTCTACTTCCATAGAGAGCAAGCAATCAGGCCAGGCTTTCTCTGATTTCATACTCACTAAAGACTCCTGAGTCTCTTGGTTCTTGTAGTAATGTTGCTTTTTTTTTTTTCCAGCCTTTTTTTCTAAGGTCCAAGTTCTTAAACTGAGAATTGGCAATCTTTGATGATCTTTTGCAATATAATTACCAACTGGACCTTTGCTAGTGAACATCTTCATAGCTGTTTGGAGAGAGGAATTTAACTTTTGATTTCCTTATGTGTGTGTTCTTATTTGTCATGGAGTATATTCAAGAGAGAGATTGTGAAAGCTTGTTTTCTGGGTAGAGGAGAAACTCACCATCTTTTCCTGTTTCCTCTTTGCCTCTTTGTCCTGTCTCAGGGCTCTTTGTGCTGAGGGCATTTTGCTGGCTTCTACCAGCAGTCAGAGAGAAGAGAATAGACTGGGGATCACTGGGCTGCCTGATCAGTGGGAGCCAGCAGGGTTTGGAATAGGTCTCCACACCCCCATCTTTCCTCCCTCTCTGGCGTCATTCATATCTAGAGCTGTGTCAGGATGGGAACTGTGGATTGGTGGAGGAATCACGCATAGTCCATGCAGCTTGGAGGTGGGCGTCTGCAGCCCACGTGCTGTACTGTACTGTATTTTCTTGGCTCCAGTGCACAGATGCCACAGACAGAAAACAACCGCCCAGGCTCTGTTTTCACGCTCATGTAAGGACTTCTGAAGCCCCGTTTCTTGTAGTCACGTCGCCCTGCATCTCAGTCTACAAGGACACATCTTGCCTGTCTTTTCCTCCTGAAACCAGCAACGTTTGTTGAATGAGCCTGGCTCCAGACAGAGCCGTGTGCGCTGCATAGAGAGAGCAGGCTGTGGTCAGGGGTCTCGGGACTGTGCAATCGTGTTGCTTCTGCTGCCCTAGTTCACAGGCCTGTGTTCTCTCTTTCTTGGATGGTTATCAGGGCCTCCCATCTGTTCTCCCTGCCACTGGTCCAGCCTCCACCAATGCATCCAAAATTTCATTCAAAGACACCCATCTGTTGATGTCATTCCCTCGTTTAAAACCGTTCAGTGGTGCTACTCTTAGGATAAAGTCCCAACTCATTTGCATGGTTTACTGGGCTCTGCAAGTCCTGGCTCCTAGCTGTCTCTCCAGCCTCCTTCCTCTCACTGTCACTCCACATACCAGCCATGCTACCCTCTCACTGTTCCCCACATTTATCCTTTTGGCACTTTTCCGTTATTGCACTGATGGTTCCTGCAACCAGCTCATCTTTCCTCACCTTTGCTGCATGTGGAATAGCCAACTCAAATGTGACCTCCTATTAGGAGGCCTTCCAGGATTCCACAAATAGGGTGTGTTGCTCTATCTTCTGCATTCTTTGGATTTAGCATACCACAGTGATTACTAGTGTGGACTCTAGAGTCAGACTCCCAGCTTTCAAGTCTTTCCTGGCCCCTTCCCACATGTGTGACTGTGGGTAAAATGAATTACATTTGCTCCTGTGCCTCAGTTTCTTCATCTGTAATATGGGGTGTTAAGAATAATGCTCTTAAGTCATTGGTTAAAAGAGGCAATAGTTTAAAGTGCTAAGCCCAGTGCTTGGCCATAGTTAGCACTCAATAATTGGTTTTATAAAAAGTTGTTCTACTGGTACTTTGCATATCTCTCATCATCTCATGTAGTTTAATATATCTGCCCTACTAGACCAAGTGCTCCTTGAGGACAGGTTCATATCTTGTTCACTTTCTCTTGCCCCCTGTGTACAAGTTTGCAGGAACTTGGTTGAATAATTTCTTGTGTATAGATTTGCCTTCAAAATGAAAAGGGGCAATGGACAGAGTTAGGGAATGCTTGAGATTGGGCTTGTGGATGATCCCAGGCCCAAAGTTGATATGACCTTGATGTCCGCTAGTGTGTCCTCTGTGGCTGAGTGTTCCTTTTCCTGGCTCCAGGAGCACAGATAGTGCTTTTGTTTTGCCAAGACAAGGTAGGAGACCATGTGAAAGTTAAGCACATCCTAGGCACCAAGTTCATGTCCATTTTGTTTTTGTTTTGAACTGTAGGTGACATGTCTGAGAGTAAAGCCAAGAAGATAGAAATCAAGGATGTGGATGGGCAGACCCTGAGTAAGCTGATTGACTATATCTATACGGCTGAGATTGAGGTGACTGAAGAGAACGTCCAGGTAAACTTAGCTCCAACTAATAGCTCAGTGTATCATATACTCAGCGCCCCACCCCCCACACCCATTTACATCATCATTTTGTTTAACCCTCACAACAATTCAGTTGGTAACTGGAGAGGAAACTGAAGCTTCAAAGAGAGTGGGTGACTTGTCCTGAGATACGTGGCCAGGGCGAATGACCCTCATATCCCGCCTGCCTGAACATGGGACCCATGTTTTTAACCACTAGGCCATAATCCCTTGGAAAGAGCTTGAGCCCCAGAGCAGAAAGTCTTTAACTCATGCTGGTTCAAACTCTTGGAGCCTGGGTGACCCCTCTTCTCCCCAGTCATCATCTCATCTCAGGGATTTTGAGTATTGGCTTGTGAGGCTGTTCAAAGTTTTTCTTGTGTCAGTGTTAGGCAGTGAAATGCCTCTGAGCCTGTGGAGGTGCCAAGCACCAGCCTTGAGTGTCAGCAGAGGTGCGTGGCTGTGAGGTGGATTGTCTGTGCCTCTGCCTCCTTTTGCTGCCCCGGTCTCTTCCTCAGCCATCTGGAGCCTAGAAAAGAGGAATCAGCAAAGACACTGCTTCACCCAAAGGTGTATGTCCTCACTGTGGGGTATGAGACATCGGTGTCATGGCTCCAAAGGTGGGATGGTTGAGGGTGTGGCCCGCGCTGGAAGCCTGTGAACCACCAGGCCAAATGCAGACACAAGATGTGCTATTTCTTATCATTAGGGATTTTGCTATTAAAGTAACGGAAATTATATGGGATATGAAAGGTTTTTCTCCCTTTTTTTGTTTTTTTAAAGCAAAATTCTACCTTATTTATTGTGAGAGAGATATATTAAACTCTATGAGATGATGAGAGATATGCAAAGTACCATGACATATTTCTCTTATTCAGAACACCATGCCCTTTTTAAGATTGAGGTGTTTGGGAGGCCACATTGGTAATTGTGTGTTCGTTCCATCTGACCAGAATGTTTGAGGGCCTCTCGTATGTCAGACACTTCACTGGGCACTGTGTTTGTACCAGTGAGCAGAGGTGATTCCATTGTCTCCTTTCATGGAATTTGTGTTCTAGGGTGAAGACAGACACTCTTCTAATAGGCACACATCTAATGTTTATGTATAAATTGTGTAAGTCCTTTGAAGGAGAGGAACAATTTGAATGAAGTGGGGAATCTAGGACGGGCTCTTTCAGGAGATAAGATTTGAGTTGAGGACTGAAGGATGGGTAGAAGTTAGTTTTGCGTGGTAAAGGGTACCTTGGTAGGGGTGTTAGGGTACAGGCAAACCGAGGGTCTGAGGCACCCTGCATTCGGGCCTGTAGAGCCTGCCCCAGGGTATAGCCTGTTTTTGTCTCTAGCTCTTAGACAGACTTTTGGGTGGTATAGTTTCTACAGTGAACTAGTCTAATCCTTCCTCACCCTTTAAAACTGAAATTTCTTTTATGCACAGTAAAATGCATAGCCACTCCATTATTTCTGGTCTTTCCCATCCAGAGTGGAGTGGGCGATGCCATGGTTACATACTAGGTCAAGCAGCAGAATTTAAGCAGCTGAATAACTTTTGAGCAGTAACAGCAAGTACAAAGTAATTTAGTATAAAATATGTATAGGGCGTGTGTGGAAAAACATTTTTTTTAAATGGGTGATAGTTATATGAAATCACCATGTCTTTTAAATTCATTTAGGTGCTTTTGAGACTGATATAAATATTGAGATTTACAAAATGCAGGAGATTATATCCTTTGCAACTTTAATGAAAAATGCTAGATTTCAACCTAAAAAATGTGCAGGGGGTAAATAATTTTTTTAAAATTTTGCATTAGAGATACTATAAACATGAAAGTGATAGAGGAATGTGCAGAAAAAAGTTAACTAGCAAGCCTGCTTGCTGTCTTCAGAAAGGCTTGCTTACAAGATCAGTCTTCATCCAGAGTTTGGTAACTTGGATTTTCAGAGAGTTCCCACTCCTCTAGTGATAATGGTAGTAGCTTGCACTGCTTAAACTGTTTGTACAAGCAATATGGTTTATGCCTATCACCTGCTATCCTTATGAGAGTTTGGAATTTCAGCCCATGCTAGGCAGAAGGTGCCTGTGTAACTGACGCCTAACACACGTCTTGGCCTCTGAGAGTCAGGCTAGCTTTCCTAGTTGGTAATGTTTTGCACGTGTTGTCACAGTTCATTGCTGGAGGGATTAAGTGTGTTCCCTGTGACTCCATTTGTAGAGGATTCCTGGAAGCTTGTGGCTAGTGTTCTCCAAAATTTGCCCCATGTACCTTTTCCCTTTGCTGATTTCGCTTTGTATCCTTTCAAGGTAATAAATCTTAGCTGTACTCATAGTGAGGAAAACTAGAGCTTCTCCGACACCCCCACTAACATTCTGCCTCAAGGGTCCGTTTTCTCATTTGTAAAACATGATCATAATAGTGCCCTTTCTATTGGGTGGTCATGAGTTAGACTGTCTGCCTTTAAATCCCGGCTCCACTGTTTCCTAGCTGTGACACCCCAAGCAAGTTACTTAACTTCTCTGTGCCTCAGTGTTCTTGTCTGTCTCATGGGCATAATAATAGTGCTTAACCTCCTAGGGTTGGCGTGAGCTTTAAATGAATTACTACAGGTAAAGCACTTAGAGGAGTGTGCCCCTGTGTCAGCAGACAGGGTGGGCGCAGAGAGCACTGTGAACACAGAAGCGTTTTCACCAAGGAGCACGTGTCTGAAGGTGGAGACAGGTGGCCAGGCAAATGGGTGCCCTCCATTGTGGTAGGGGCCAGAGTGGAGGTACCCAGGAAGCAGAGAGTGTTCACCACCACCTTGATGAGGGTGGTGAGGGCAGACCTCACTGAGGATGCATGGTGTGTGCTGGGTGTTGAAGGAAAGTCTTGGAGGTCAGGCCTGCCTCCTCTTCTATCTGTCTGTGACCCCGGTGGCCTGTGAGCCCCTGGAGGGACCTGCTATGTTCAGTATTATCTGGGAATAAGGAGGGGGCTGCGTGTGCAGAGACTCCCCTGGGAAGCACAATGTGGAATAAAACTCTGCAGCTTGGAATCAATCATATATGTGAACTATTTCCCTTTTTTCCCTTAACTTTATGGTTTGGTCAGGAATGACCTTGGGGGAAAACCAAAACTGGTTAAGAGAAAGTTTTAGATCAAAATGTGGCTGCTTCCTCCTGCTGTGATGTATCTATCTGCTGAGAGTTGCTCACAAGCTGTCTGTGAAGACTATGTGTGAGGATTCATTGCACTGAGGAGGTGTACGTGGAGGTTCCTGGGAAAACAAGGGTTAGAGACTTGGGGCTTGGTTAAATGGCTGGGAGATTATGCCCTGCTTCTCTTTCCAGCCACACATACCTTGGAGAGACTGAACTGCCCTTCTACAGTGGAGGCAACAATTCGTAACTGATTCTTATTGATACTCACTGTAAGCAAAGCACGTGTTTGATCACTTCACATGCATTATTTTGTTTAATTATTGTAACCACTACTGGAAGGTTCTACTATGATTCTTCTCTTACAGTTGAAGGAACTGATGCTGCAAGGGGTTAAGTGGGCATTACCCAAGATCACACAGGTAGTTAGTAGGGGAGTTGGGGTTTGAATTCAGCTCTCTCTAACTTGCTGTGCCCAGTTGATGTGGTCAACTCGAATTTCTTGTGAAGTGGATGATCAGAATCTTGACTTCAGCTTGTATTAATGAATAATAAAAACCAGTGTAACTAAGGACTCCCTGTGCACCAAACACCGTGTTAGTTGCTTTAAATGTATTATTTCATTTGAGTCCAATGACAAGCCTTTAAGGCGGTACTATTACTATCTTCATTTTACTGTTGAGGAGTCAGAGGCAGAGAGAGGTTATGTAATTTGCCTTTAGTCACATGGCTGGTGAGTGGAGAAGTCAAAATTCTAAGTGACGCTATACTTCCATTAAATTTTCTTTTCTAAATATTCTAAGTGACACATTTAATCACAGGGTAGTCCTGCTAACTCTCCTGTACACCCCCTGCCCCCTTCTTCTTTCTCTCAGTAAATTTTTGTTTAGCACTGTTTCTGTGCCAGGACTCAGGCCTGGTGCTGGCAGAGGCAGGACTTGCTGTGTGTGGGGGGGGCAGGGGCAGCCTTGTCACCTGGGCCTCTGACTGGCACCCTCCCTCCGTGCGTGGCCCTGCTTCTCTGAAATTCCAGGAGTAGGTGCTTTCTGAGGCAGGGCATTTCCTTTTGTTTTTGTTAAAGGAAACAAACTCTGTGACGGGATATCCTCTGCTGGGTTTTCATGTTATCCGAGGGAGAGAAAAAACAACAACAGGGCCTGTGCATGAAAAATGGAGGGGAAGCCATTTGCAAGCTGGAGGGGAACCTGTAAACTCTTTGCCGAGGGTCATTCCAGGGCCTGTTTTCCCAGAACCAAAATGCTGAGATGGCGAGAGGCAAGCTGAAAGCTTTTAACCCAGGGTCATTTTCCCTTCCTGCTGTGGTTCCAGCCAACTGCTCCTTCTCAGTCTTAGCCTCCTTCCAGGGGCCAAGCCACACAGTCCTAGCAGTTCCACCAGGACAGTCTTGCTTCCAAGTTGAGGACCTGCGCTTGGCCTCTTGTTCCTAATCTTATTACTGCTACCGCTTGAGGGAGCCGAGCTGCAGGCAAGATAAGAGGAGAGTACATCGTTTTCCAGCCTTGGCTGTAGGAGAGGGAAGTGAAGGCCACCTCCTGGATGTTTTTCGCTCTTTCGTAGCCTCTGAGGATCTGTGTTGCCTCTCCTTGTGTGCAGTCCCCAGAGCCCCTTTGGACCAGGGCCCTATTTATCCCTGAGACTCAGCAATTGAGCAGTGATACAGCCTCCAAACTTTCCCCCTCAGCATCCTGACTCCCTTGGCTCTTCTTCATGCCTTCCTGTGTGAAGCAAGCAGTGGGAAGAAAAGAGCCTTTGACTCACAGCAGATCATAGCATAAAATCAAAGAGAGGGAAGGAGCAATTAGAGAAAGCACCAGCCCCGCTCATTTTGGGATGTCAGCTTGGGAACACTTTAGGGCAGGAGTGGACCCAAGCAGGATGGGGGAAGGTCTGAAAGTTTTTGTCTGCCACGTGGATTTTGTGAACAGTGAGGATGCTGAAAGCTGTGTGGGTAGCTGTATCCAAGGAGGTTTTAAAAACTGAAAGTATAATCTAAGGAGTGTGTTCAGGAAATATTTATTATTTCACTACTTTGGGTAGTTGTCATGAGGTTGAAAATTTTAGCACCAAACTGTGCAACTGACTTTGTGGTAAAGAAGAGGGCAAAGGAGAGGGTGTGTGTCCCTGGCATGACAGCATTTTGGCTTGGCTGGGATGCAATCTGGGAGGTGGGGATTGGACTCTCAGAAATTCCTTCTCCGTGGCACTAGAGGGCTGCTGTCCATTGCATCCTCTAATCACATCTGACCCTTGGGGGCTCCTACACCCGAGTAGGGTGTGTGCTAGACAGCATTGGCTTACTCCTCCCCACCAGTGCTTCTCAGTCTACCTGGATACAAGTTCCTTGTTCCCGGGGTAAACAACTCTCCCAGTCTGTCCAGAATTGAGGGCTCTCCTGGGACACAGGACTTTGAGTGCTAGAACTGGCAAGGTCTCAGCAAACCAGGATGGTCGGTCAACTCGTGGCCTGGCTTTAGGGTTTGTAGCTGGTGCTGGTTTAGGGCACGTGTTATGGAGGTCATCTGGGGAGTTTGGAACACAGCTTTCCTTTCCTGGTATGTATTCAGCAAGAATGGTTAATGGTTCTCCACTTTACTAGCAGGCCGAGACTAATCTGGTCCTGAAATCTGTTTGGCTAGGCTGAGCAAGCGCATAGGTTAATTGAGTTCCCCAGTTTATAGCTGCTTTGTGGGAACGGAGCTTAGGTGGTCAGATTTGGAGCCTGACTGTGTTCACTTACTGTCTCAAACTCTCCAGCGGGTGATCTTATCTTTTTCCTTCTCTGGAATGAATCAGTGGTTCAGAAATTACCAAGAATGTGATGGTAATATACAGTTGTCTTGCTGGTGGAAGAGAGAGGGGAGAGGAAGGAGAGAGGGGAGAGGAAGGAGAGAGATGTTTTCTAGAACTCAGCTGTCATGAGGGAGAGGTATAATCTTGCAGGCAGGATGAACTTCCCTTTGAGAGCAGGCACTTAGCTCTGGAGCAGGACCACTGATAGTAGAGGCTCTTGGTGGCGTCTCTGTGTGGGCAGGAATGAGGAAGGGGGCCAACCACCCCAACTTTTGCACTGAAAGTCCTGTGTCCTGGGAAGTCTTTTGATCCTGGGCAAACCTGAATGGCTGGTTACTCTAGTGATGAGACAAGGCCCAAGAATGGGGCAGTGGGGCAGAGTTTTTAGCCTTAGCCCATGGTGGTGAAGAGAACTAGAGATGAGGTTCAGAGCTGTTTTGGGGGACAGTTAGTCTCTAAAATTTAAATCACTCAAAAAAAAAAAAAAAAAGACTTTTATAGTGCTCTTAGTCAGGAAATCAAATGCATTTGCAGCCCATGTATGTCTTCCTGGGCAAGCCTGGGTGGATGCAAACAGCTGGGGTCTGGCTGGCCCAGACACTCTCCCTGAGAGTCAGGGGAGCAGCTGAGAGCAAGGACTCAGAACATGGGGTTGTTTTGGGGTGAAATGGATGCTGGGGGCCCCAAGCAATGCAGTCTGAAGCCAAACTCTTCACAGCTATCTGTTTTGTTTTGTTTTTTTCCTTAAGTCACTCTCAGACTGTCTGTGCCAGAGTAGGGGAGAGGAGGGGGAAGCAAAGCTGGGTTGAGGAGGACTTTGCTGACTACCCTGGTTTTTTGATCTGAGGGCCGGCTTCGGGAGCTGTGGCAAAGTCCAAAGGAACTCGACCAGGGTTGATGGTCTGAGCACCCAACTGGCCTGTTCAAGCTAGTCTTCCCTGAATTTTAGGAAAAACACATGCACACACACTTGATCAGGAACTTGTTTCTGTCTCCCAGGGTACAGTATAAATACTCATGTGCCTCATGACCTTTTAAAAGGAACCTTAGCTCTCCTTTTGCTGAGAACCTACCTCAAGATGTTCTTTGCTATTTATCTGTTGAGTGGGAGAGTAGAGTGTGTGTGTTTGAGTCCTGATGGATTTGGGGATGATGCCCTCATTCCAGTAGATGCTAGAACAAGATCAGGGGTCTGACTTCTGCTGAATCTTGTAGGCTGGCACATACGTGCTCAGTAATTAAATGGTGAATGAGTGTGTTAGCTATTCAATAAATATCTTTCTGAGTAAAGATATTAACTAAAGGCTATAGGGCAGTGTTCTCAACTTGACTATACATTACAAGCACCTAGGGAACTTTAGCAGTATCTCACTGTCCAGGCTACACCCCATTCCTATTGAGCTGGATCTTTGGGGGTGAGACCCAGGTATCAGTATTTTAAAAATTCTCCAGGGGATTCTAATATATAGCCATGTAGGAAATCAGTCTTTCTTAGCTTGGGCTGTTATAACAAAATACCACAGAGTGGATGGCTTATGCAACAGAAACTAATTTTCTCACAGTGTTGTAAGTGCTAGATCTGGGTTCCAACTGATTGAGTTTCTTGTGAGGGCTAGCTTACCAGTTTGCAGAAGGCCACCTTCTCCTTGTGTCCTTGCATGGTAGAGAGAGAGAACTCTGCTATTTATTTTTCTTCTTATAAGGGCCTTAGCCTAACCGTGAACTTCTAGATGTTCAAGCTGAATTTAGAAAGGGCAGAGGAACCAGAGATCAAATTGCCAACATTCGTTGGATCATCGAAAAGGCAAGAGCGTTCCAGAAAAACATCTACTTCTGCTTTATTGACTATGCCATAGCCTTTGACTGTGTGGATCACAACAAACTGTGGAAAATTCTTCAAGAGATGGGAATACCAGACCACCTGACCTGCCTCTTGAGAAATCTGTATGCAGGTCAGGAAGCAACAGTTAGAACTGGGCATTGAACAGCAGAGTGATTCCAAATTGGGAAAGGAGTACGTCAAGGCTGTATACTGTTACCCTGCTTGTTTAACTTATATCCAGAGTACATCATGAGAAATGCTGGACTGGAGGAAGCACAAGCTAGAATCAAGATTGCTGGGAGAAATATCAATACCCTTAGATGTGCAGATGACACCACCGTTATGGCAGAAAGCGAAGAACTAAAGAGCCTTTTGATGAAAGTGAAAGAGGAGAGTGAAAAAGTTGGCTTAAAGCTCAACATTCAGAAAACTAAGATCATGGCAGCTGGTCCCATCACTTCATGGCAAATAGATGGGGAAATAGTGAGAGACTTTATTTTTGGGGGCTCCAGAATTACTGCAGATAGTGACTGCAGCCATGAAATTAAAAGACGTATACTCCTTGGAAAAAAAGTTATGGCCGACCTAGACAGCATATTAAAAAGCACAGATATTACTTTGCCAACAAAGGTCCATCTAGTCAAAGCTGTGGTTTTTCCAGTAGTCACGTATGGATGTGAGAGTTGGACTATAAAGAAAGCCAAGCACCCAAGATGCTTTTGAAAACTGTGGTGTTGGAGAAGACTCTTGAGAGTCCCTTGGACTGCAAGGAGTTCCAATCAGTCCATCCTAAAGGAAATCAGTCCTGAATATTCATTGGAAGGACTGATGCTGAAGCTGAAACTCCAATACCTCGGCTACCTGATGCGAAGAATTGACTCGTCGGAAAAGCCCCTGATGCTGGGAAAGACTGAAGGCAGGAGAAGGGGGTGACAAAGGATGAGATGGTTGGATGGCATCACCAGTTCAATGGATATGAGCTTGGGCAAACTCTGGGAGATGGTGAGGGACAGGAAAGCCTGGTGTGCTGAAGTCCATGGCGTCATGAAGAGTTGGACACAACTTGGCAACCGAACAACAACAAAGGGTCTATGAAGTGGAGAGTAGTGGAAACTAAGGCTGGGGTTGCCTCAAAGTCCAGGCTGGGAAGTTTGGACTTACTTGGGCAGGCAGTGGAGAGCCATGCAAAGGTCTTGAGGCTGGTCGTGGTCTGATAAGAGCACTGCTTTGGGGAGATGAGACCTTGGTGGTGGGATCCTGCAACTCAGAATGTCACCTTCTCTTCCAGGTGCTGCTCCCAGCCGCCAGCTTGCTACAGCTCATGGATGTTCGTCAGAACTGCTGTGACTTCCTGCAGTCGCAGTTGCATCCCACCAATTGCCTGGGCATCCGTGCCTTTGCAGATGTGCATACCTGCACCGACCTGCTGCAGCAGGCCAATGCTTACGCAGGTAATGGGAAACATGTAGCTGCACCTTTCCAAGCCTGTGAATTTAATAACCTGGTCTGTGGTGGACTCCTCAAAGATTATGAGGCTAGTGTGTTCTACTGAGAAGCAGTTATGATTTAGTCAAGGACTTAAGACACAGGTGGAAAGATAATTAACAATAGAGGAGTTCAGCTCAGTGCCAAGTGGAATATGACTAATTGCCAGATGAAAAGTTCAGACAGTAATTTTCATGAGAGAAGAGGAAGGAGATCTGAGAAGACTTCATGGGGGAAGAATAATTTGAACTAGGTCTTGAAATAATCTTTGTTTAGGAAAATTTCTATTTTGATCAAAGTGTTCTGTGAACACCATTTGAAAAGTCAAATACTGTTGCAAGTCTCATAATGATAAGAGTCTCCTGCTGTTTTTCCACACCAAGTCTTGCTCTCTAGAGCCACTCATTTGCCTCTCTGAAAGAATTAAAATACAGGTGCTGATTCAGCCAAAAGTTGCTTCATATGATATTTACCTCTTTTTGTAAATAAAATGTTATGCGACTGGTTTCGGGTTTATTAGTTTTAGATGTTGTCTGTTGACTTCTCACAGAAGAATAACTGCACTTTCATAGACATCCCCTCATATACAGTCACTGTTCCCCTCTCTTTATTCTTCTAATATCATTTCTACAGCTGAGCTAAGTTATAATTGGTTTTTTATCAGAAAACTTTTGTTTTAATCAGTAAGGCAGTGAATAGATGCTTTTTAATTTACACAGTATTATGATCACTAACTCTTACAAGGGAGGTACACTGAACAGTCTTCTCAGTACATCAGATAATCTGTTGAGTCCATTTTATTTTTCTTGGAGACATTCTCCTCACTAGAGCTTGTCACCCTGTGATTTTTATAGGGAGTAGTGATTTGAGGATGAAGGTCATGAGTGACCTAGGAAACAGGTCTGGTCATATCAATTGATAGATCTAGTCATGGCCACCTCCTTCCCTTGCAGTAAAACCTCTCATTCTTCCCCTGTCCAAATGCTGGCAAGGCTTCTGTCTGTTCTGTCTCCTATCCAGGAAGCAATGTCTGGGAGTTAACTGAGGGCCTGCTAGCTGCTCACATGTCAGCTCCCTGCATTGTGTTAGCCCCTTGATCCACAAGTCAACAAGCATTTCTTCTGTTTTTCAGCATCCTCTTTTTGCTCTGATCAAGACCCCAGGAGCCTACATAGACTCTCACTTCTTAAGGTCTGTTTCTGAGGACACAAATGGGACCAGACATTAGGATGTCAATGATGATGATTTTTGTGAAGGAGATTCCCCAGTCTGCCTAATTCTGAATTCCTCTGACTCTTTCTGACCCTAATCCTTGACTCTCCTGTTTCTCTGCTGTCCCTCCTGTGCCTGTATTACCTGGCATAATATCCTACCTCGTTTCTGTTCTCAGGGAGTGGTCACTAGTCCAGCCTTCTCTAGTCTAGCCTCTTTTTTGAGGGATGTGCACAGACTTTGCTTCAGCAGAAGCTGAAGGCTTAACTAAGGCCCAGATCAGTGTGTGGACATCTGCTGGTGCAGGGGTGAAGGGAGAATGCTTAGATGCCAGGAGGTCTCTGTCTCCCCTCCCCAGTCCTCTCTGTAGAGTGTGCATGCTTGCATCCATACGCAGCACATATCATACCCTTTCGTAGTTGGCTCATGAGGTCATCAGAGGTTTGGGCTGTGTATTGAACTCCCACGTTTAACAAAGGCTCCTAGGTCTTGTGGCCTGGCTTTCCTCCACTTTGAGAATCTCTGTTTTCTCCCTTGCCCTTCTCCCTGTCTGATGGTGAGACTCACCTGTGGGAGAGTGGGGAGGATGCAGTTGGGAGCACTTTGCGGTTTTGGTGCTCCCTGACCCTGATGTGGGCACGGTGATGTGGTTCCGCAGCATTTGGGTGTGTGCACTACGTGTGTGTGTGCAGTGTCATGGTGGATGGCTCTCAGCTAGTGTTTACTGAGCTCTCACTTTGGGTCACATCCTAGACTAAGCATTTTATGTTCATTTAGAGCATACAGTAGCTGAGGAAAGTAAAGCGCAGAGGGGTGAAGTCATTTGTTGGGGTTAGTTAGAAGAGACAGAGACAGGATTCAAACCCAGACAGTGTTTACTCCAGAGCTATGTTTATAACTACTCCGTTCTGTGGCTTCCAGGCCCAGCTTGGACATAGGGTGGCCCTGTGAATCAGAAACTGTGGAGTGTTGGTGGCTAGAGCTGGCATTTTCCATCGGAAGTGTGAACCTCAAAGTCTGTGCCATGCAGTTACCAGATTCCAACAACCAGACGTTGTAGACAGATGGCCAGCTGTCTCTGCTAGATGCAGGGTGTTCAGTCATCTTGGGGTGGGAAAGTGAGGCGTGGATGTCTTCTCTTCCCTGTTGGGAGGCTGCCCCTCATGGCATGCGTGAGCCCTCCTCCTTCTCTGGCTCTGTCAGTGTGACTGCAGGCTGAGAGCCTCCTCCCTGTTGTGCAGGCCTTCTGGGGAACCTGGGACCAGCTCCGGGATAGCTTTCTTTGTAGCCCTCAGCTGTGTGCAACCGAGAAGATAAAAATCATATTTTTAAGGTGGTGTGATAATACAGAGGTTGTTAGACTATGATGAAGAGACATTAGAAGAAACAGTGTTAAGACTTCACCCTGTGTGGTATATAGAGAAGTAAAAAATGGTTAATCTGCGCTTACTCTATCGCACTCAGCCACTGCTGTGGGCCTGCTTTGTGTCTTTGGTCTTGCACCCTCCGAATTTAGATGGAACCTGGCGGCTCTGCTATTGCTGCCTCCTGAGACAGAGCTGCTGTCTCGCCCATTTAAGTGTGGATGTGTGGGTACTGATCAGAATCACACACACAGAGGGCAGTGTCGGCCCTGTGTGGTCACAGGCTTCCATGGCCCCACACCTCAAGTTAGGAGGTATCTGAGCCCACGGACTACAAGGAGACCCTCCAGATCAGAACCGGGGATCACACCAGCCAACACTTTGGAGCTGAGTGACCCTAAGCCTGTTTTCTTCTCTCTCTGACGGGAGGTTGCTCCTCCTGCTTTGTTTTCAGGATGGTTTAGGGGATTGGGGTCAGTGTGGGAGGGACAGGTAGGAGTGCCTCCTGCAGAAGTAGGTGCCATCATAGGGCCGTGCCCTGGATCCTCCCTGTGTTCATGCCGTCTGTGGCAAGAGAGCCTCAGAGCCCCACGGGACCTGGTGGAGAGACGGAACTCCTTGGGTCAACACCACGACCCCTGCTGCAGACTGCATGCAATTTGCGGGAGAAGGACCGTTTCTGGAGCTTCTGATGGTGGCTCCTCTGTATACATACACACAGCTGGGTATGTGTGCCTTCCCCTCCTTCCCTATCTCTGGCCAGCTGGCCTCTGCCTTCACTTGTCCACAACCCCAAACTGCCTCTGAATTCTGTTCATGCTCCTTCTCTAAGATGAACTTTCTGTTCTTATTATTGTTGCTATCTTAATACACAGCCATCTGTGATTATTGCAGGAAAGGCTCCACAATCCTACCCGGAGGGCGTCAGAGGCAGCACGCTAGTATACAGCTTCCCCCGTCTCTCATTCCACATATATATTTTCCAGCCAAAAAAATCTTAGCAGTATATTCTGAACATCTTTCCATGTTAGCAGACATATTTCTATACCATTATTTTTAAAACTTTAGAGAATGTATTCAATAAGAGCAACTTGTATCCATGATAAAAATTTCAAACAAGACCAAAGGTATGAAATACACAGTTGATCTCTCAGGTCCTCTTAAGAAAGCAGGGGACCCTCTTGGATATCCCTACAAGATATGTATATATTACACTTTTTAACTTACACAAATAGAAGACTTTTGTACTCATTATACTTTTTTTTTTTTTAACTTAGTGCAATATCTTGAAGTTCTTTCCAGACTCTTGTGTATGGCTATTCTTACTCTTTTTGTCTGCTGCATCATAGGGATGAACTATAATGAACTATAATTTAGTTAACCAGTCCTCTCTTAATGAACGTTAATGTTACCAGTTTTTTTTTTTTTCCTTTCCTTTTACATCAAATGCTTCAACAGGAATTCTTGTACGTAACATTTTGGAGTATACTTGCTGGTATGTAAGTAACCGTGAAATTGTGCTTGTAGGGTGCCATCTTAGTGTATAGCACAAAGTAGCTCGTAGAGAGTATGCATTAAAAGATACTGCCGAATTGCTGTCTAGAAAGAGTAACCTATTTTTAAGGTTGACAACTGCCTTCTGATAAGCCTTCAGCCCCCTGGCGAAGGACACAGCGTGATTCTGGGGGCTGGAGCACCATCTCTTTCCACCTAGTTGCCTGGTTGATTTCCTGTTTGCAGTGGGCCTGTCTCTTCTTCCTGTGGCAGTCCCTTCCCCAGGGGGAAACAGTCCAGTTTCCCCCTTAGGGTTATGCCCCCACATTTTTGCTGTGATATGTGTTATGCTGGGCTGGGGAAGTGTGAGTCCCATAGTTCAAAGCTGACTGGGCTGGGGAAGACCCTTGCCTCCAGCTGCTGGCGTCATAGTTCTCCTGAGTACCGGGTAATTGGGAAAAGGACCCTCATATTTTGCATAGCCTGTTTCTTATATCTCATTGTTATTGTTTCCAGGGACTGCTTAATCTTTAACTTCAGAGGCATGGGCCCAAGTTTATGGGGATTTGGTTGTTTGGTAATTGGATGACCATGCCTGGGCCATCAGCAGAGCTAGTTGAGAGGGATGTTAATGGGACCCTATTAATGAAATGGCAATTAAAATTCTTTGAACAATGTGTTTACATCAGCCTGCCAAAGCTGAGCTGAAACCACCCAGCCATGGGATGGAAAAACCATTGAATTTCACATGTTTGTGGAGAGAAATGGCCTTTTTTCGATTGATTGAGTCATTTAAGACCATGGAATGAAGTAATTAAACTAAGGACAGCAAAAAACTTTGACAAAGCATTTGAAAAAACACAACCCTCTGACTTAGTGAGGGTTATCTGGTGAAATTGCTGCCTCCAGCTTGGCATCATAAGATAATAATGATGGTGATAGTCACAGTGGAAGCTTCTGCCATTTCTGAATACTTGTGAGGTACCAGGCAAGGTACTACACACTTCAAAACTGTGAGATGTAGTTATTACTTTCCTAACTTATAGATGAAGAAACGGAAACCTTGGAGAAGTTTAGTAACTTGCTCCAGATCACATAGTTTGTGAGTGGCAATGCCAAGATTCACGAAGAGGCTGCCTGACTCCAGGGCCTGTGCTCTGAGCCCACTGTTTATTTTCACAACTCCCCAGGCCAGTTCAGTCTCTCTGCCCGTGGCTGCTGCCTCACTTCTGCCTCCCCTTGATTTTCTGCTTCTACCTTGGAAGTGGCAAATGAAGCATTCGTGTGGATGCAGGTAGTTTTTATTGTTAGTTGTTCTCCTTTTGGGGATTTGAGGAGACTTCCCTGTTCCTTCCATTTTCTGGAGAACAGGGAACTCTGTTGTTGAATCAGCAGCACTGATAACTGGGCAGTTCTGATACAGCCCTTTGCTCTGTGTGTGTGATAGCAAGGGGAGGCACAGTACATACACTTCTGGAACTAAGTCAGCTTGGCAATAGAGCTCTCATCCCACCATCCCAGGGAGAATGGAGGCAGTGAGATTTAGAGTCCAAGGGCTGGTGGTTGTGACCCTTGTGGGAAGTAGTTAGGTTATTCTGTTACTCTCTGTGGGAGCTGAGCCTTCTCCCTGGAGCAAGGAAACTATGGGCCCTGAAAACCAAATACTGATCAAGAAAGCTTACCTCTGCACTCCAAAAATAGAGTAATAGGAAGGAAGGGAAGGGGAGAGAGATTTAAAGTAGCTCTGTTTTTTTTTAAAACCCTACTAAAATGTTTTGATTCTGTTTGTGTGTCTACCTTTCATTAGCTGGTCCTGGAGCCTGATAAGTGGTTCCATTCAGAGGCACTCACTCATACCTGTTTGCTGGGGCCACTGGCCCTGGAATAACTGCAGGTCAAAGAAGTCATAGATGAGTTATCACTTCCATTTGTTCTGGGCTTGTAGTTTAGATAAACCTGATCAAAGCTTTAGGTTTATTTCATACCATCAGGAGGGAGGAATGGACTTAGGACTTGCTTGAGAGGTTGCCTGAGGCCTAGGAAGTCTTGAAGAAGCATGGGAAGGGAAGCATGGTAATTTCAGAGCTCGATATCTGTAGATGCTGAGGAGTCACATTTAAGCAAAACAGACCCAAATAAGACAGAGCCTCCCCTCATGGGGATCATAGTCCCAGTATGAGAGAAAGACCTCAGGTGATAAGATGGGTTGATGAGCATTGTGATTTTAATTTCTTATTTTGTGTGACTTTGGGAACACAGAAGAATATCACGTCATCTAGCCTGATAGGTGGGTTAGGGAAAGATTTCTATCCAGGGGTCTGAAATTTGAACCCAGGTCTGATGCCAAAATGTTTGAAACACTACCATCCTAAGATTATTTTTTTTAAAGAAAATATATTTAGATTCATATTTTCTTTCTCTCTCTGCAGTATCCTTAAGGGATTCTTAGGATGTTCTGATGTCTATATCGATTTTACCAAAATGGTCTGCTCAGGACAGGCTTTTATTATTTTGGAAACTAAGATTCTTATCAGAACATTTGGTATTATATATAGATAGCATTGGTTTCAAAACCAGGCTCTACCACTTACTGCCATGTGATACTAAGATCATGACTTAGGCTTTCTGGGCCTCGATTTCTTCATCTGTAAAGTGGAGATATTGATATTCGCTTCAGCTGGGATTTTGGAAGCTGTAAGTGACATAATATATGTAAAATACCTAGTATGTTAGCCATTTTTAGGAAGAACCCTTAACTTTGTCCAGGCTTGCTTCTTTGAAAAAACCCAGCTATTCCCCCTTTTGTGGGAATGTGCCACCCAGTTTCCTTATCCTTTCAACACTGGGAAGATATATTTGTGTCGCTTGGTGGGGAAAGGATTTACAGTTGTCTGGTGCCCCTCGCCTTCTCCATAATTTCTCATCTAAATAGACAGGAACAGTTCCATTATGTTTCATTAATCAAAACTTGGACTTTTTTTTTTTTTTTGCTGGAGAAAAATAAATTATTATTACTTGCAGCAAGTAGGGAGAATACTGGGAATCTTTTCCAAAGCCATGTCTCCAAAACTTACATCTTAGACAGTGTTTGCTACTTGTAGTAAAGCCTGGTTAATTGAAACTCCTAACCAGATACTAATTAGCTATCTTTTTGTGTGTGTGTGGTTTGTTTACACTCCTCCCTAAAGGGGAAAAAAGCGAGAAGATAAGAAAAGTTTAGGTAAGTTTAGATAAGGTGAAAGTTTATTTTGGAGAATCCCCCTTCAGGGGCTTGCCTGTGGTTCAAAGATCCTGTGCCCTTGCACATTCCACCTGACCCCCAAGATGGAGCCTTGCCTGCCTCTTCAACCTCCCCGGGAGCCTGGCACAGTCCCCCATACTTGGTGGAGGCTCTGTACATATTTGTTAGATGAATGAAGACACAGCCTAGGCTCTAGCTATACTGAGCTGTTGCTGTTTTCTAGATATGCTCTGAATTGGCCTTCTGTTATTGAATGTGGAATGCCTTTCCTGGCCTGGTCCTGTGGACTTTGGGTTGAAGTTACTGGTGTCTTGTGTTATCCTTTTGTAAGCTAGTCGTCTCTTTGTAGACATCAGCTCTACTTTCTTCCTTTTTCAAGAAACACTGCTTTTGGCACATCACGTATGAACAGTTATTGAGTACTTGCAATGGTTTCAGGAAATGTGAATTATTGTACATATATTTATCTAATGCCCATCACACCTTTATGAGTTAAGTGCTATTATTAGCTCCATTTAATGGATGAGAAAACTGCAGCCTTAGGAAATTCAATACTTATATCATTAGAAAGTTTGTCAAACTCAGTGGAGTTAAAGTAGGATTCTGAGACCTTTGAGTCCACAGCCTCACTGGCAGGTCCTGCAGTCTCAAAGGATGATTGATGCTGTGGAAATGCTTCTCCGTTGGAGAGCAGTGCTGCCTGCAGAACTGGGCTTCGTAATGCAGGTACATGTGCACGTGATATTTCTCCTTCATTTCTAAAGAGTTTCTTATAGATCTCAAAGTAGTCTAATATATGTTATCAGTTTTGAACTTCAGAACAACCTGGAGATCGAGGTCAGGCTTTATGGTCCCACTTTATGATCAATGAAGTCAGAACCTGAAAAGAAGGGACTATAAGAGGTGGAGCTAGGTAAACCCAGGTCTTCTGACTGTTAGCCACAATTAGTCACTACATTCTCCCTTAATACATTAACAGCAAAGCAAAAGAAATGAACAAGTGTTAAAGGCAGAAGCTGATTCTCAAGGTGTGTCTTGCAGGAGCAGAGTGGGTTCTTTCCAGGAAGTGCCTGAGAAGAGCGCTGACCTGAGTCCAGAGTCTTCTGGGCAACTCCTGTTTCCCAGGAAACTGAGTTAGCCAGAGGAGCCTGTTCCTATTTTTTCCTACCCTGTTGTGTCTTGAGTGTTGCTAACAGAAAGGGATCTCCTCTGGGGCTCAGCCCTGTGTCCCAGGCTGAAGGGAGAAGGGAAGGGGTTTCTGGGCCCTTCTTTGTGTCTTGCTCATGCCTTGCAAATCTCCTTGGTCTCTGGGTGTGCCAGCCCTGAGTGAGAGAAGCTCCTGTCCAACACCTCCCTTGTTGTCTCCTCCCCACCAGATGCTGCTTCCTGGGAGGATTTCTGAAGGGATTTCAGTGGGAGGTTCCAGATGGGCAAAGAAGCAGCCAACTTCAGAGAGATGGGACCCAGACTCACATGCTGCGATGCCCCAGAGTGTGAGAGATGGGGAAGTGTGGAGGGCTGACTGCTTTTTGCCTTGCTTTATCTTTGAGTACTTCTTGTTTGTCCACCATGTCTTCTAGGATACGCATCGTTGCACTTCCACCTTCCTTTTCAAAACCCAAGCTCGTCTCTTGGCTTTCTGAGCTCTGAGGAAGAATTTCTTAAAGCTCAGAATTTTACTTCCTCACCTCCTCTTTCACCTCCCCTTATTCTTTTCCCTCTTCTGAATGTTAGTTTTTTTTTTTTTCTATCAACCAAAGATAAAGGTGGAAAGACCAAGTATGGCTCTGGGACACAGAGATGTTGGTGTTGGCTGGCCTGCCTCCCCTGCTGAACTCAGCCATGGCTAGTCCCCAGGAACTCTCTGCCCTATACTTGGTCAGTTTTTCTCTCTGTAGTTTCTTGTGTGTTGTCAATGCATCTGGCGACTGGTCCAAAGACTTCTTGGGCCAGAAGAGTGTATAAGGAGAATCCTGTTACTTTCCAAGCCTCCAGGCCAAGAATGAATTCTCATCATCCAAAGAAATGGGATGTTCACTTTTATTTAAAAATCTTTAAGAATGAATACTTAAAAAAAATAACTATAGTCTTAAATATTCTGAAAGTTAGATAGTTGAATCTCATACTTAAAATCTATGCTTTAACAAAATATTTTTTTTCTATTGCTGTGTAGAGAAGCAAGACCAACTTCTTATGTTGTGACAGTTGCTTCCATCTGTAACGGATCTGACTTTTAACTTTGTGTTGTTATGTACAAACAGCCCTGAGCTTCAGGATGGGCAAGCTTTAATTGTGGCTTCAGTTATGTTATTAAGCTAGTGGAGAGCAAGTGGGGAGCCTTTTTTGCCCAGTGAGAGATGGAAAAGATTATTTATAACTCAGACTTTGAGAGTAGAATATTGACATTTAGGGACTCTGGATGAAAGGTATATGGAATTGTTTGGATCTGAAATTCTTTCAACATATAAAGTTCAAAATGATTTTTACAAGAAATGATTTAAACTTTAAGAAGTTGATGAGTGTGATTAGCATGCTCCGATTTTCATTTTCCTTGTGCAGCTGTGGCAGAGTTGATGTTTCAGCATGGCCTCCCAGGCATGGAGGTACCTGGAATCTCACTCCAGGGGCCAGCCAGACCAAGTTGGTGGGGGTGGGGGGGGGGCTTCTGGAATTATGCAAGAAGCTCTCAGGCTAGAGGAGGGACACCACAGAAGAAGGGGAAAGGTCTGGAGGGCAAAGAGCACAGGTGCTTCTGGGGTGATGGTGCAGGGTTGTGAGAACTGAGGAAGGAGCAAGGTCTGGGGCAAATGACAAAGGACGCTGTGACCTCCAGGGCCTCTTGCAGCCGGAGTTGTCAGCCCTTGGCCTGGCTCACCTTGAAGCAACTCGCAAAACATGTTCTCAATTCCCTTCTCATCAGAGCATGGGATGGAGGGAGACTTGGTTTTTATCTCCATTGTATGCATGAGGATAATGGTGCCACAGGACACAGCTCGTAAATGACACAGCCGGGACTTGAATCTAGACTCCTTCTTTCGAAAGTGCCTGCTTTTTCCCTGGCATCTCACTGTGTCTGTAATAGCAGGATGGTGGCCTGGGAGAATGTCAGGGTCAGAATTGTCCTTGGCATTTCCCTCATGTGGCCCTTGGGGCTGTGAGATTTATCTTGTTCTTATTGTTCCAAACTCCCCTCTATATTACAGCCTTGGAAGGCCCGGCTGCTGTGGACCATTCCCAGTGGTGGTCTTGGCAGCTGTGTTGCCGCCATACCCAGACAGAAGCTTAGTTGAGCCTTCTTATGAACCAGAGATAACAGGCTTGACTTGGGCAGGAAGGGATGAACCCTTCGGCCAAGCTTCTAATGCTGACTTCCTAACAGAACCCCCAGAGACTTTGGCCATGCAGCAGTTCTGACCCACTTTTGTTTGGCTGAGCGGCGGGGGGCACCGTCTGCAGCTCTGCCAGCCTGTGCCTTGAAGGGTAGTGAGCCCAATTAAATAGGCAGGCCCCTGCAAGGCTTCTCTGCAGCGCCATTATTAATCTCATGGAGCAGGGAAAAAATATAACCTCACAACTCTGTGCCCAATTTTCCTCTGTGATGATGTTCAGGACAGAGGGTTACACAGGGGGATGCCTTTGCTGCTGAATTAAAAGGCTGGTTTCCCTCAAGCCAGGATGTCTACCTTTCTCTCTCCCTCCCACCTCCCCCAGAGCTCCCCGGACTCTGCTCTGAATCCCATAGATTGTCATGGCCTTGGTTCATGGATGGGCAGTAGCGTGTTATAACTTGGTTTTCTGAACTTACACTTTTTTTTTTTTGGAACAGAGCAGCACTTTCCAGAGGTGATGCTGGGGGAAGAATTTCTTAGCCTAAGTCTGGACCAGGTGTGCAGCTTGATATCCAGTGATAAGCTGACTGTTTCTTCTGAAGAGAAGGTATGGCATGGCGCTCTTTGAAACAGAAGCCTCTCTCATGAGGTGGTTGTGGGAAGGACTTGTGATTCAGTGAGACCTTTTCTCTTTTCCAAATTAAAAAAAAAAGGTTTATGTATTTTTTGCCCCTTAAGAAAAGACTTTCTGGCCCATGATCACTATATACGCTTTATGGACACTTTAAAGAAGGCGTAATGGTGATGATGATGATGGCGACAAAGCTGCTTCCATTTCTCAAACCTTTACAGATTGCCAAGCCCTATGCTAAGTGCTTGTTGTTCTTCAGTTCGTTCAGCCATCACCTCAGCCCTGTGAGGCAGGCATCACTATTGTCCTCACATTACAGATAAGGAAACAGACTCAGAGGCGTTAATTATCTTGTTCAGTGTCACTCAGTTGGTCTGCATGTCACTTGATCTTAACCACTGTCCCACATGGCCTCTTGTGAATATCCAGTATTTAAGCCAGAGCCAACTTTTAGGGAACATCTAAGCACGTGTCTGCAATGCGGGAGACCCGGGTTCAATCCCTGGGTTGGGAAGATCCCCTGGAGAAAGAAATGGCAGCTCACTCCAGTAATCTTGCCTGAAAATCCCATGGACGGAGGAGCCTGGTAGGCTGCAGTCCATGGGGTCACTAAGAGTTGGACACGACTGAGCGACTTCACAATTCCAATAGGGAACTGGAATTTTTACTGATGAGGAAACCGAGCCTCGCAGAGGGGTTAGGAACTCCTGGAAATCACACAGTTTTTCGGTAGCCAAGCCAGGAGTAGAACCAAGGTCTCCTGACACCCAGTCCTCTAACTCACTGACCACACACCTCTTCATTTGTGCTGGAAGCGTGACTTCTGCCCCTGCTTAGCTGACCTGTGACTGCTGATCTGTCCTGCCTCCCAGCCTTCCTTATCTCTGACCCTGTCGATTCAACAGTGATTGCCCCTTAGTCATGCCCACTCTTCTCGACCCCATGGGCTATAGCCCGCCTGGCTCCTTTGTCCATGGAATTTTTCAGGCAAGAATACTGGAGTGGGTTGCCATTTCCTCTGCCAGGGGATCTTCCCAACCCAGGGATCGAACCTGCATCTCCTGTGTCTTCTACATTGGCAGGTGGATCCTTTACCACTCTGCCACCCGGGAAACCATTATGCTGGGAATATTCTCTACTTTGCTCTTCATCTAGTTGAATTCCCAAACAGTTCAGATTCTTTTTCTACCAGGAAGAATTTCTTTACTCCAGGAGATGTAGTCTACTATACTGGAAATAACACAAACTTCAGTGTTGGCCACTGGGATCCAAATCTTACCTCTTGTATTTACGAATCAGTGATGTGAGGTTGGGCAAGAGACTTTGCTCCTCCACCTCTTTCCTCATTTGTAAAACGTAGGAAGTAATAGAGCATGTTCCACAGGGTGGTTGTGGGGATTGAAAGAAATAAGGTATGTAAAATACCTATTATAGTACCTGTTACCTTGTGGGTACCTAGTCAATGTTAGCTGAGTTGACTGTTGACTGGGCATCTGGAATTCATTATTTTCTCCTCTGTGTTCCAGGAAAACGCTTACCTTGTTCTCCTTTTTACTGTAATTAGTTCTCAGCTAGTCTTACCTCCTCCACTCACTATGAGTTCCCAGATGGTAGGGACCACACCTTATTTGGGATTTCAGTGGCTCAGTGGTAAAGAATCTGCCTACAGTGCAGGAGACACGGGTCTGATCCCTGGTTCTGGAAGATCCCCTGGAGGAGGGAATGACAACCCACTCCAGTATTCTTGCCAGGAAAATCCCATGGACAGAGGAGCCTGGTTGGCTACAGTCCATAGCGTTACGAAGAGTTGGACATTACTGAAGTGACTGAACACACACACACACACACACACACACACATGCACACACACACACAGAGTCCATAGCATCGCAAAGAGTTGGACACTACTGAAGCGACTGAACACACACACACACACTGCTTACTCATCTCAGTCCTCAGAGATGCTCAGTAAATGTTTCTTGAATTGCCCTAGTCCACCCTTAGTGTCCAAGCTTTAGGCCCTTTCCTGAAGGAATATTCAAAGAAAAGCCCTTGGGGAGGATTTTATGTTGGATATGAGACTGCATCCAAAGGTACCTGTCCAGAGAATGGGGTGAAATTCACAAGGCCCTGCCTATCGTCCTGCAAAAGTTTGGTCAAGAAGAAAAACAGTTGTTGGTTGGAACTATGGGCAGTCCTGGACTTCAGAGAGATTCCCCAGAAGGTGCTTGCCACAAGCTGGGCTCTCCTGTAGGCTTAGGGACATCTGTGCTTCCGCTGGCTGATGTGAACAGCACCTCTGCAGGCTTCTTCCTACCCCAGCCTCAGAAATGGAGAGGCCTTCCTCACTTCTTGCCAAGCCTCTGTACTGTCTTCTCCGGATTGTGCTACCAACTTGGCACAATTTGAAGGAATGAGCCAGTTAACTGGTGTATGAATGTTGGTCTGTTGGCCAGTTTAGGGCCTGCTCAAGCATATGTCAAGTGTAGTTTGAGAAAATGGAAGCAGACATATAAGCAGCAGGATTTGAATCAATTTAGGGGTGTTGAATTGAGAGGGAGACCCTCCTATCTTAAATTCATGGTGGCCCATCCTGCTCTGAGGTCATAGTAAGTTTTCTTCAGGTGAGGGCTTATCTATGCTGGTTGTGCCAGGACAGACGTGGAGATGGTTGTTGGTAGGGGGAGGCATTATAGTGCCCTGGAAACCACTTGGGTTTTGGACATGGGCAGAACTGGTTCCACGCTCAGCTTGATGCTTACTGGTTGTATGACCTTGAGAAGTCACTAGTTTCTTTGAACCGTAATTTACTTACATGTAAAACTGAAATACTAAGAGTGCCTCCCTTATAGAACTGTCTTGAGGATTAGAGATAATGGATTAAAAAATGAAAATACAGTTTTGGTAGGTGCTCAATAAATGGCAGCTATCATTGTAATTATCATAGTTCTCTATTTGGAGGTACTATTGATAAATGGCAGTGGTATCGATTTTGCTATTGGTAATGGTAAAATAAACCATGGTGTTAACTGCATCTTTTCAGAAACAGAAACGTGGCAATAGATATATACACTTAAAACTTGCCTGTAGTGGCTTTCATATATTCATATGCTTACATATGAGTTGCCCTTTCTGTAGAATCAGTTTGGAGTGTATGTATTTTTCACATTATTGATGTTGTGTATCATATTTGGGTCTCAGAAATTATGTGTAACTTCAGAGTTATATGATGCTTTTCAGAAAATATATTACTCATGGTATGTTTAAGGTTGGGCATGTAATTTTGAGGCTTATTAATGAATAGTGGGTTTTGCCCATATTTTCTCTTTGCCAAAACCCATAATTTTTTTCCCCCTTAATTGATCGCTTATTTCTGGAAGTTTAATAGCTGGAAGCTTTGACAATTAGGTGTTTGTCATTCGAATGTTAGCCCTTTAGGCTTTGAAGATTCTTTCATCTGTTCCAGGAGATTTGGTGATTTCTACTGCTTTTAATCACATTGTGTGATAGGCATAATTGCTTGCATGCACAATGGCTTTTTCTTGCAATATTGTGTTATAGCGAAATTTTTTTTTATAGCGAAATTTTTTGAGTATATTCAAAGTAGTATCAGGGATCGTCATTTAAGTTAAAATCCAGCTGCATTTAATGTTAGCATCTGCAGAAAATTCAATTGCATCGGCAATCAAATAACCTGTATTCAGCAAAATTCACACTTGAACAGCAGTATCAGTTATATTATGGCTTACTTCTCTACTTGCAGCCTGCAAGTTTCTTTCAACATATATTATAAAATGCAGCCAGGTTTCAGATGTGTCTTACAACTATGCATCTTGAAATAGAGGAAATGTGGTATTTTACTATTAATGCTAATTTTCAGTGTCTGTGGCTAGGCCCAGACAGCTTGTTTGCTGGAAGTTTGAAAGTATAGATTCTGCAGCCAGAATAACTGAATTCGATCCTGGCTCCACTACTTTAACAAGCTGAGCGATCTTTAACAAGTTACTTATCTCCTACCAGAATGCATACACCATAATAATCAGGAAGTTTGACTGTCTTACGGTTACTGCTAGAGTGGTATCAGGTCCTTGCATGCTGTGTGCTTAGTCGCTCATTCGTGTCTGACTCTTTCCAAGCCCACAAACTGTAGTCTGCCAGGCTCCTCTGTCCATGGGGATTCTCCTGGCAAGAATACTGGAGTGGGTTGCCATGCCCTTCTCCAGGAGATCTTCCCAACCCAGGGATTGAACCCAGGTCTCCCACATTGCTGGTAGATTCCTTACTATCCGAGCCACCAGGGAAGCCCATTAGGCCCTTGGTAGATACAAAAAGTGTTGAGTGAGTGAATAAAAGAGCCCTTCTAAATCTCAGTTTTCTCATCTGTGAAAGAGGGGTTGATGATAATATAGTATCTATCTTATGGAGTTGTTCTAGGGATGAAATGAGATGATACATGTACCCATTGATTGGGGCCTTTCTCAAGGGGAAGCTGTTCTCAGGCCCTGTGTTGGTCTGGGTGGTTGGCATGACCTGCGCCTGGCAGGAGCTAGGCTGGTAGCTGTCTTTTGGTCCATCATCCCCAGCATCGTCTGGGCCTCTCCCAGAACTCAGATGCTGTTTTTCGTCATGAGCACTTGCTTTTGCCCATGCCTCATCTCTTCCACTATGCTCAAGCTCCTTGAGGGCTATGAGGGTACCTTAGCCATCCGTGTGTCACACACAATCCTGACGCAGAGCCCCGGGAGGCACTAGGAGGTGCTCAGCAGACATTTCCTGAACAAGTGACAAGGCAGACTGCGGTTGGACTCTGTCCTGAGCCAGCTGAGATTATGGGGACAATTTTAATATTTTTCCAGAGAATAAGGACAAATGGGGGAACTAGAGGTCAGACAGGGGCATGGATCTTTGCAATTTTCTCTCCTGGTTTTCCTTCTTGTAGTTTTTGTTTTAAAATTCCAGTTATTTGAGAGAGGACAAATGGAAGTGGTAGGGATCACAGAATCACTAGTTCTTTGTGATCACGCCACCACCACCGCCCCTCCCCTCCCATCCTTGCTCAGGTAGAGGAATGACGCAGAGAAGCAAGCACCTTCTAGTCCCCTGAGTCTTTCCTATGGGAGGTGTCTCAGGGGCAGAGCTAATCCTGTGAGCAGATAGCCTGTTTCTTGCATCCCCTTTGAGACACAAAGGTCAGCTCTCACCACGTGCAGCCTTGTTGATCCAGGGGCAGGGTACTCCGAGGAGAAGGACACACATACTCCGAGGAGACACACATACTCCGAAGAGAAGGGATGTGACTAAGTTCTATTGCAGCCATGAAATTACAAGACCCTTGCTCCTTGGAAGGAAAGTTATGACCAACCTAAACAGCATATTAAAAAGCAGAGACATTGCTTTGCCAACAAAGATCTGTCTAGTTAAGGCTATGGTTTTTCCAGTAGTCATGTATGGATGTGAGATTTGGACTATAAAGAAAGCTGAGTGCAGAAGAATTGATGCTTTTGAACTGTGGTGTTGGAGAAGACTCTTGAGAGTCCCTTGGACTGCAAGAAGATCCAACCAGCCCATCCTAAAGGAGAGCAGTCCTGGGTGTTCATTGGAGGGACTGATGTTGAAGCTGAAACTCCAATACTTTGGCCACCTGATGCAGAGAGCTGACTCATTTGAAAAGACCCTGTTGCTGGGAAAGATTGAGGGCAGGAGGAGAAGGGGACGACAGAGGATGAGATGGTTGGATGGACACAATGGACATGGGTTTGGGTGGAGTCTTGGAGTTGGTGATGGACAGGGAGGCCTGGTGTGCTGCGGTTCATGGGGTTACAGAGTCAGACATGACTGAGTGATTGAACTGAACTGAACTGCAGTTTGACCACTGAATTTCTAGGTACTAGACTTTTCTGAATCTTTGCTTTTTCAGCTGGCAAATATGTTTCTACTTCTCAAGATTTCCACTCCTTGTGAAACTCTGTTGAGGCTTTTCAGAGTGAGAACTAACAGAGAAATGACTTACATTTCAGGTATAGGTCAGCAAGAAATTGGTTTGATCTCTTCAAAAAATTAGATTAGTGTCAAGTATGTGTTAAAAAGAGAAGTACAGATTTGTTTCTTTCTGCATGATCACATTTTATGTACTATTATCTCCTAAAGCTATCATCAGGGGCCAAATTCTGATACTGTATTTCCTGGAAAGAATTGGACCTTGTCTCCTGGGATCTTTAGTGTTGTGGGCCCTTCTGTCTGAATTCCTGGCCTCTCCCACCAGCACCAGGGATGGGTCTGGGGTACAGGCAGGAGCTCCCTGGCCAGTAGGCTGGGCTTGAGTGCTTGCTGCCAAGGCACCATCCAGGGACCAAGCAAGTACATCCTATGCTTAGGCTGGGCTCTTGGCAGCCCTACCACACTCTGAGGTCAGCATTAGACCTGCCAAATTCTCAGGCTGCAAACAATGATCTGGCCTGGACCCCTGAGTCAGTGATACTCTTTTTTACTGTTCTCCTCTGAAAGCATAGTTCATTAAGCACCTGTGACTGGAATACTGCCACAGTATGACCAAAAACCTACCTTGACTGCTCACAATGATTATTTCACACACTGTTAAAAAAAAGGTGTTTATGTTGCAGTAAGCTCAGAGACATGAGCAAATGCAAAGTGCATGGCTCAACTTTTACAAAGCCAGTATCTGGATCAATAAACAGAACTCCAGGTCTTCCTTCCAGTCACTACCTCCCACTTCAAGAAGCCAAACCACTATTTGACTTCTTATAGATCAGTTTTATCAGCTTTTAAACTTTGTATAAATGGAATCTTGCATGCTTTTATGCCTGACTTCTTTTGCCCAGTGTACTGTTTTGCACATCATTCTAATTCTTACAACAACTTGCAAGACCATTTTGCAGAGGAGGAAACTGAGGTTTATTTATAGTAGATGGTTCTATGATTTGATGCTGACTGGGTCTGCTGCCCTGCTTTTTATTAAGGAACCTCTACCCTGATAGGGAGACCCTTAGTTATTACCATTCAAGAACTTTGGGGGAGTTCCCTGGTTGCCTAGTGGTTAGCATTCTGGGCTTTCACTGCTGTGGCCTGGGTTCAGTCCCTGGTGGGTTCCTATAAGCTGTGAGGCATGGCCAAAAAAAAAAAAAAAGAGGAAAGAGCTTGCAGTCTGGTGGGCAGACTGATAATGTGGCTGAGAAAAGTAGCTGGCTGTAATCAAAGTTCAAGGAAAGTACCCTAGAGTATTTTATTGCAGATTTTGGGTGTAGGAAAGGCCTCACAGGAAAAGGAATATCTGAACTAAAACTTGGAGAATGAAAAGTTGGGTTTTTGGAAATCCATTCAGGTTGAAGGAATTGTAGCAATATAGGCATGGAAGTTTGAAATAACTTACTGGGGGGAGAATAATTTGTGTAATGAGAATCAAGGATTTTTGGTGGAGGAACTGGAAGATAAGGCTGGGAAGGGAGTAGGAGTTGTGGAGAAGGTTAGGAAGTGAGGGCTTTCTTCTTTAGACCAGTATTTACCCAACTGCATGCTATAAAACCATAATGGTATGAGATGGTTTTAGGTAAAAAAAAAATGTGTTAAAGTGAGATGCATTTGGGAGACAGTGGCTAAAACAAAGGAACCAGGTTAAGAAACTGTGGGACTTGTCTGAGTGTTTGTATATTAATGAGGATTGTGAATCTCTAAAAGGGCTTTGTAGTTGTATATGATGTGCTCCCCAGGCTCGTTTGGGTCCTAGAACCTCTTTACTATAGAATGTCTCTGGCTTCTAGTATTTTGAGGAACACATTAAGGAAGCCACCTTTCTTTGGTTGCCCCAAATAATTTTTGATTATTGCATCTGTCGATTTTCCTTTTCATTTCATTAGTGATCTGTATTTTTTGATGGTGAGACCATCTTCAGAGGGTGTTATATCCATGGGAGTCTGGGTTATCCTGGGCTGTGAAGGTGCCTCTTCTAGAACAAGTTTACTGGTTTGGAAATAGTTTTTATATTTTTGTCTTGAGTACTCCTCGTACCACCTGGGTAGTATTAATTCAACCCCCACATCTGTATGTGACATGAGCCTTGGGTTTTGGTTTCTTGAGGATGAAGTTTTCACTCCCCAGGCCATAGGCGATGGTATACTTCCTTCCACCTTCTCATAGCAGATAGTTGGAGTTCATCTATTCTCGGTTTTACAGCTGAGGCTACACTGTCCTCAAGGAGCCTGTGGCCTACACATTCAACCTGATGGGATACTTGTCCTGAACCAACAAAGCCCATATCGGAATTCTACAAGCCTGTGAGCCATTTTGGTCTCAGCTTTCATTCAGCTCCCAGACTTAAATCCTTTGTTATTTAAAGCACTCAGCATTTACCTCTTGCTTCTGAGTATGGCTCAAATCTATTTTTTGGTTTTATACCATTTTTTCATGTGTTTAGAGCTATAGGGGAAGATTCCTTCTGAGTCAGCTCAGCATGCCATGTTGGCTGGAAGTTGTTGTCCCTCCTTGGGTCATGTTCCCGTCATCTGTAGGATCAGTACAACTGAAGTAGCCTGTCAGCTTGGAGGCCTTTGTGTCAAACCATTGCGCTTCAGTCCTTCCCCTTATCCTTTGTGTAGTGAATCATAGTGGAAGTCTTTTTGCTGGCTGCAGACAGTAGTAGAAACCTGAAGAACAATTTCCAGGCAAGGTGCTGTTATTTTTATAGTTTTGTCATTGTTTTTGTTTATATGAAGTCAGATTTCTGGCAGTGTGCTGTTGGAGGAAGAGAAAGAACCATGTGCCTAGTCATTCCTGCCTTGGTTAATCTATCCATTCTCTCAAGAAATATTTCTTGAGTGCTTTCTGTGTGACAGATACTATGTTAGCCACAGGAGAGACATTGATGAACAGATAAACACAAGATTCCTAGCCTCATGGAACTTACAATTACATGGAGGGAGACAGATGTTGTCAAACACACATGCAAATAAATATGTGGCTACAGATCGTGAGCATAGCGTGCTGTGAAAGTGCAGACTGAAAGCAGTAGTTCTGATTGCTGCCCTGACATCATGACTGGGTAGACCACTTTCTCACTCTCTTACCTCAATTTCTCTTTTTGTGAGTGTCTCTAGCAGGGCTCTTGTGGGTCTGAAATGAAGCAACTACAAGAAAGAGCTTTTTCAGTGTCATTTAAAACCTTAAGATGATGATACTATCTGAGAGATGAGGGCAACTAGATGAGGTTTTCCTAGAGTCTGGGGAGCCTTCAGACCAGTGGTATGCTGGTAAATGTTTAGCAGTTGGCTCTCCAATAAAAAATTCCAAGAGCTTTGATTTGTTTGCTGATCCCTTTGCTAATTTCCATGGTGTAAATATTTCCACCAAGGTAATGTCACTATACACTGAATTGGGACCAGCTCCAAGCCATCACTGCTCCCAGCTGTGCTCCATGCTGTGTGTGGCAAGAAGTGGGAATATGGGAATATTAACACACCTCTTGTTAAGTTTTGATTTGAGAAAGAGCACAGAAATATGACAGAATCATTCTTGTGTCTGGATGTGCTGTCCTGTCTTTTTTAAAAAAGTAATCTTATTTAAGTTTACAACGTTTTTATTAAAATATAGTTGACATACAGTATTTTGTTAGTTTTAAGTGTACATCATAGCGATTTGACACTGAAATAAGTGATGAAATGATCACGTTAAGTCTAGTACCTGTCTGTTCCCACACACTTATTACAATATTACTGACTGTATTGTTTATGCTGTATATTATATCCCCATGACTTATTTTATAGCTGGAAGTTGTACCTCTTAATACCCCTCACCTGTTTTACCCATCCCTCCACCCTTCTTCTGTCTGGCAACCATCTGCTTATTCTCTGTCTGTGAGTCTGTTTTCATTTGTCTTGTTTTGTTCATTTGTTTTGTTGTTTTTTAGATTCCATATATAAGTGAGATGATATGGTATTTGTCATTCTCTGACATTTCACTAAGCACAATATCCTCTATATCCATCCATGTTGTCGCAAATTTCACTCTTTTTTATGGCTGAATCATATTCTGTGTGTGTGTGTGTGTGTGTGTGTGTGTGTGTGTATCACATTGGAAGTGCTGTCTTCTTTATTTAAAATCATGGCAGTGCATTTGGCAAATGCTATTGGCTCAGTCCCTAGGAAAGAAAAATGTACCAGGGGATGTTCTAGAATGACAGGGAGGGTGCAGTTAGGATTTTGGATTTAGAAACATAGTTTCCCAGCTCAACAGTATGCCCAGGTTTTTTAAATAATTGTGCCTCAGAGATGCTATATTGCATAATGTTAAACATGAATTTTTGGCATTAGAGGTGAGTCCATGTCTCAGATCCACTGCTTCCTGGCAGAATGGTCTTGCACAGGTTGCCAGCCTCTCTAAGGCTGTTTTCTCATTTATAAAATGTGAGCAGTGGTACCTCCTTCACAGAGTCTAGGGTGGTCATACATGTAAAATCCTCAGCACTGTGCCTGCTGTTATTGCTGAAATTAGTCCTTCTCAATCTTGAGTAGCAAATCTGGTCCATGTAGGAATCTAGGTTTTCCCCTGATGTTCTCAAAGCTAGCTTATTTCCCCATCCCGTGTTTGGCTGAGAATCACCCTTAACTGGACCTTTCCCCTTGCCAAGTCACCGCCCTACCCTATTTTAATCTGAGTCCCCCTCTTGATTCTCAGAACATGTTCTTTTTCTTTTAATTTTTAATTAGAGGATAATTTCTTTACAACATTGTGTTGGTTTCTGCTGTACGTCAGCATGAATCAAGCGGGGCAAGTGCACCAGGGCTCCCCTCTTTGCTCAGTATGCAGGTCCGTCTGGCTTGGCTCCCTCTATAACTTAGGGGATAGAGTGGAAGGATCGGGTTCATCTCGTATTTTCTGACCAAGGCTTGTGCTTACATTGGAGGTGTGAGCTGAGGACTATGAAATCCGATTTTCTCCATCTCCTTTCCATGCAGCAACCTTGTAGCACTAAAAAAATTGGTTCTGAAACATGAAGCAGTGAGGAAATGATGCTGTGGGCTTCCCTTGTGGCTCAGCTGGTAAAGAATCTGCCTCCAATGCGGGAGACCTGGGTTTGATCCCTGGATAGGGAAGATCCCCTAGAGAAGGGAAAGGCTACCCACTCCAGTATTCTGGTCTGGGGAATTCCATGGACCGTATAGCCCCTGGGGCTGCAAAGAGTCGGACACAACTGAGTGGCTTTCACTTTCTTTGTCTAAAAGTGAAACATTAAGTGTGCCTTGGGGGCAACTGGTTATTTCATCATGGGGTCCACGAAAAAAAAAAAATTTTCATCTGAGTAGACATTACCCTGTCCCATGATTGAAGCCACAGGGTTGTTGCTTAGAGCCAACAGACCAGGAGTTTATGCAGTTTTCCTTTAAAGGGCCAGAGAGTAAATATTTTGGGCTTTGTGGGCCACAGCGTCTCAATTCAGCTCTGCTATTAAAATGTGAAAGCAGCCGTAGATGACTTGTAATGAGTGAGTGTGGCTGTGTTCCAAGAAAATTTTATTTACAAAAACAGGTGCATGTGGCCTGTGGGCTGAGGTTTGCCAACTGGGTAGCTACTGAGAATAACGGGAAAGAGTCTGAGCATTAGAGATGGGAGTGTGTGGACCCAGCTCTGCTGCTTTCTGGCTCTGGACTTGGGTGAGTCACTCAGTACGGGGCTGGAGGGTCTACTCACTGGCCGTCAGGAGAGCCCGTGGTTGTGGTATCTCTGGAGAGTGTGGCGCAGGGCACGAGCTGCTGCTGCCTGTACTTGCTGCCTCTTTGCCTTGGCCACTCCTTTGACAGCAGGGGCTGTTGGGAATGATTGTGGGCCCATAGGCTAGTTGGAAGTTCATTTGCTTATTTCCCAAGCATGACATCTAAATGAAAAAAAAACATGCGACCTCCTCTAGCTGTGGAGAAGGTCACCGTTGCTGCCAAGTGCTGTGGCTTTCACAGCTGAGTAGGTAAACAGTGCAACTGAGCGGAACCAGTTAGACAAGTCAAGCCAAAAATAAAGATAAGGTTAAATATCGACTTCATTAGACTCAGCCTGCATTGCAGCTTCTATAACAGACTAAACTGATTGACAGGGAAGGGTGTGATCGGCAAATCCCACCTACTCAAGGCCCTGCTGTTCATTCTTTAGGAAAGCGTTCTCATCCGGCCATGCGCTCTGTGCCTGGCACTGTGGCAGGAAGTGCAGGGACAGAGCTGATACCCTTCTCACCCTGCAGGAATCACAGTCCAGTAAAGGGAAGAGGAAGGCAGTGTGGGCAACCAAGGTGCAGAACAGAACAGAACTGTGGCGGTCCATCACCTAACCCAGCAAAGCCAGGCGTCTCCAGCATCCTTTATCCTTTGGTTCTGGGGCCTGGCTCTGCTTCCCTAATCTGGCTGCCTGCTCCAGTCTGTTTACAAGCTCATTCTGAACTCTTTTGTCCATTCATTCTTTAAATACATTTGAATGTGTATTATGTGCCAGCAAGTAAGACAAGGTCCCTGTTCTCATGAATCTTAAGGGCTAATTGAAGAAACGCACAGTTATTTACAAAACAATGCAATAAGGTTGAGACACATAGTTCCGTGAGAGTTAATGATTTTTAGAAATGAACTAGACAAGGATTTCCATGACATGTGTGTCTATGTTTGTACACATGTAGGTTATTTTATATAGAAATGGGAGCAAACCACACATGTACACTGCTCCTTCCCTTCTGTTCCATTCCACTCATCTCTCTCCCTTCTCTTCTCTTTCTGATGGATTCCTTTCTGATATCTCATCCAATCCGAGTATGCTCAGCCTGACTTAAGTACATGTTTAGGAAATAGGGCCAAAGCATTAGTAACATATCAATACACACAAATACACAGTTAGAATAAGAAAAATTGGAGATTTTTTACCCACACTGGGAGATACAGCTTTCACTTCAACTTGTGAATTTTGAAATTGTAAATTTTTCTGTAGTATTTACCTTTTCCCTTAGGATTTCTTTTCTTCTCCCTTCCACTTTTTATTTTGAAAAATTTCAAACCTATGGTAAAGTTGGAAAAGAATGAACATTCATATACTCTTTACCTAGATTCACCATTTGTTAACATTGTGCTTCATTTGCTTTTTCTCTTTCTCTCCATAATCCTTTATTTTGCTGAATATTTAATTTTTATTTTTGACAGTAAATTGTAGACATCATGACACTTTACCCTTAAGTATTTTAGCTTGCCCTTCCTAAGAACAAGGAAATTCTCTTTCTGAGCCATAAAACCACTATCACACCAAACAAATGTAACACTGACACAATAATATTTTCTGGTATACAGTCAGCATTCGAATTTCCCAACAGTCTCAAAAAATGTCTTTCATGATTGTTTCTTTTTAATCCATGACCAAATAAGGATCATGCCTTGCATTTAGTTCTATGTCTCTGAAGAAGATTAAGTGTGCATGCTGTCGTGACTGACTCTTTGAGACCCCGCGGGCTGTAGTCTGTCAGGCTCCTCTGTCCATGGGATTTCCCCGGCAAGAACACTGGAGTGGGTTGCCATTTCCTTCTCCAGGGGATCTTCTGTTTCCCTGCCTTTTTTAGTGTCTTTCATAATGCTGACAACTTTTAAAAATGTCAACTAAAATTTTTTTTTCATTTATTTTTATTAGTTGGAGGCTAATTACTTTACAATATTATAGTGGTTTTTGTCATACATTGACATGAATCAGCCATGGATTTACATGTGTTCCCCATCCCGATCCCCCCTCCCACCTCCCTCTCTACCGCAGCACTGTTTATAATAGCCTGGACATGGAAGCAACCTAGATGCCCATCAGCAGAAGAATGGATAAGGAAACAGTGATACACATACACCGTGGAATATTACTCAGCCATTGAAAATTTTTTTGTTTATTTGTTTTTGACTATGCTAGGTCTCTGTTGCTGCGCTTGGGCTTTCTCTAGTTGTGGCAAGTGGGGGCTGCTCTCTAGTTGTGGTTCATGGGCTCCTCATTGTGGTGGCTTCTCTTGTGGTCCACAGGCTCTGGGCACATGTGCTCTGTAGTTGTGCTACAGAGCGCAGGCGTAGTTGCCCCTCAGCATGTGAAGTCTTCCTGCATGAGGGATTGAACCTGTGTCCCCTGGATGGCCAGGGAAGTCCCCAGTGCTAACAGTTTTGAGGAATCCAGGACACTTATGTTGAAGAGTGTCCCACACATGGAGTTGTCTATTTCTTTGCGATAAGATTCAGGTTTAACGTTTTAGAAAGACTACTGCATAGGGAATGCTGTTTCCCTCTCATTAAGTCACATTCAGGAGTGTAATATAAATTTGGCCTGTTTACTAGTGGTGTTAACTTTGACCACTTGTTAAAGGTGGTATCTGTCAGATCAACCAGTTTGAATCTCCCCCACTCTCCCTATGTAATTAATAAGTATTCTGTCAGATGACACTTGGAAAACTGTGAATATCTTGTTCCCAACAACTTTTCACCCAATGGTTTCAGCATCTATGGTCAATATTGGCTGAATCAGTTATTATACTGGTGGTTGCAAAGTGATGTTTTTTTAATTCTGTGCTTTTACCTTATTAGCTGGCACTTTTCTGTGAAGAGCAGCCTTCCCATACTTTTTAAAGTCCTTATGGATTCATGGATTCTTTTTATTCTTTGGGTTTTGATTCATTGCTATTTTTTTCTTTTAACTAAATATATTTTAAATGAGGTATGATTTACACACAGTGAAATGTATAGATATTAAGTGTAAGATTTGATTAGTTTTGACAAATGCACTTGCCTATATAGCTCCCTCTCTATCAAGATATAGGACGTATCCATTACCACCAAAAGGTTTCTTTGGCCCCTTCTCAGTCAGGGTTTATTTCTTCGTTATCCTGTTAGATGTTTAAATTGTCCCAAATGTTGGCCATGAAAAGGCCCTATCTAGCTCGCTCTGGTCTGTCTGTTGTATCCCCTTGATCTTTGATCACTTTCTTGCTTTCTGGCACAAGAAAGTGTTTTGTCTTATTATTAGTTGTTGTTATTATTGTTTTTCAGTTCAGTTCAGTTCAGTCGCTCAATCGGGTCTGACTCTGCGACCCCATGAACTGCAGCACACCAGGCCTCCTTGTCCGTCACCAACTCCAAGACTCCACCCAAACCTATGTCCATTGTGTCCATCCAACCATCTCATCCTCTGTCGTCCCCTTCTCCTCCTGCTCCCAATCCCTCCTAGCATCAGGGTCTTTTCCAATGAGTCCACTCTTCGCATCAGGTGGCCAAAGTATTGGAGTTTCAGCTTCAACATCAGTCCCTCCAATGAACACCCAGGACTGATCTCCTTTAGGATGGACTGGTTGGATCTCCTTGCAGTCCAAGGGACTCTCAAGAGTCTTCTCCAACACCACAGTTCAAAAGCATCAATTCTTTGGTGCTCAGCTTTCTTTATAGTCCAACTCTCACATCCATACACGACCACTGGAAAAACCGTAGCCTTGACTAGACGGACCTTTGTTGGCAAAGCAATGTCTCTGCTTTTTAATATGCTGTCTGGGTTGGTCATAACTATCCTTCCAAGGAGTAAGCGTCTTTTAATTTCATTGCTGCAGTCACCATCTGCAGTGATTTTGGAGCCCAGAAAAATAAAGTCAGCCATTGTTTCCACTGTTTCCCCATCTATCTGCCATGAAGTGATGGGACTGGATGCCATGGTCTTAGTTTTCTGAATGTTGAGCTTTAAGGTATATATTGTCACCCTGCTTATTTAACTTATATGCAGAGTACATCATGAGAAACACTGGGCTGGAGGAAACACAAGCTGGAATCAAGATTGCCAGGAGAAATATCAATAACCTCAGATATGCAGATGACACCACCCTTACGCCAGAAAGTGAGGAAGAACTAAAGAGCCTCTTGATGAAGGTGAAAGAGGAAGAGTGAAAAAGTTGGCTTAAAGCTCAACATTCAGAAAACTAAGATCATGGCATCCAGTCCCATCTCTTCATGGCAGATAGATGGGGAAACAGTGGAAACAGTGGCTGACTTTATTTTTCTGGGCTTCAAAATCACTGCAGATGGTGATTGCAGCAATGAAATTAACAGCTGAAAATATCCCGTGTCAAAACTAGTTTAATAATTTCTCCACTAGTGGACTTCAGAAAGTTTCTTTATCCTCTTACAAAAATCCTGCAGCAAACATCTTGGAACACATATTCTTGCACCACTTGTGTAAATATTTTTGTTGACTAGAGCTCTAGAAGTTATATTTCTAGGTCAAAGATATGCACATTTGAATTTTTGATTGCTGTTGCCAAATTCTTCCTTCCCCTCTTAAAACGCCATGTTAATTAAGCTACCATAAACAGTGGTGGTTTCCCCGCTGTCTTACCAATGCTGACATTTATGCATGTCTATGTGTATGGTGATGCAGGGTTTGAATCTGAACTTAACCTTGAGTAAGGTGAACATTCAAACCATAGATTCCCCTTTTTGGTTCTAAGACCTGTTTTGATTTGTATAGAAATGAAATCTCTCCTCAAAGAAAAGGTTCAACCCAAGGAGAAATTTTTGCCATTCTCTATCATTCAGTTTCAAACTCACCATTATTACCAACTTTTGTGGGGGACATCTTTATAGTTTTTGTTCTGCATTAAACGAACATGGGAAATAGATGAAGAGAGGTGTTTGTGTGATGAAGACATTGCCCCCAGGGCTTCTGGTCCTCTTGGGAATTCTTTGTAAAATTTGATTCAGAGTTATTGCTCTGCATTTCTACCCTGGGGTAACTGTTGGAATTGATTTTTATTTTGCAAAGAACTGGATGATTATATGTTTGGGGCAGCAGGTTTTTCTTAGTGTACATTTGTGTGTGTGTGTGTGTGTATGTATGAGGGAGGCAGAGAGAGCACTCTCTGACATGACATCAGGTAGTAAATATATTCTGTTTTTACTAATATTTTCAATATTAGACCTTAGGTTAAATGCCTTTGTGGATGACTTGTAACTTTTCTTTCTTTTTTAAGGTTGAAGAAATTGTTTGAAAGCTATTTAAAAGTTATTATCTCTTTGCTAAAGTTCCCTATTTCGGTTTTCCTTACAGGTATTTGAAGCTGTGATTTCATGGATCAATTATGAGAAAGAGACCCGTTTAGAGCACATGGCAAAACTGATGGAACATGTCCGTCTCCCTCTCTTGCCGAGGGATTACCTCGTTCAGGTGAGTGCTGTGGGAAGAATCAAGCGCTTCCCTGGTCACCCAGGCCTCTAGGAGTAGCAATGGACAACCCTGGTTGTATGGAATGGTGAGGAGTTTCATGGGTCTTTGGTGTAGAGTGAGGGCACTTACCCACTGACCCTCAGTGTGAGAATGGGGTAGTGTAAGGTTTAAGAGCACAGGTTTGAGAATGAGACACTTAGGTTTAGTTCCTCCTCTCCCACTTCTTAGCTTTGAGTCTCAGTTTCTTTTTCTCTAGAAGGGAAATTGTACGACAGCCTGGTAGGGTTGTTATGAGGACCAAAGGAATTGTAAGTATGCAGTTCAGGTGTTTAGCATGGAGCCCAGGGATAACACATGTTCAACAGAAGTTAGCTGCTTTTGTTGTACAGGACTTCAGCGAGGAGGGTCATTTCTATGTTCATGTTTCTATGTTCTCTTTTTGCTTCATATTAAGCAACTTGGGGCCTAATTCAGGACATTAAAAACCAGCGGTTCACAGCTGCCTGGAATACATACTGCATATATGGGCTTCCCAGGTGGCTCAGTGGTAAAGAATCCGCCTGCCAATGTAGGAGACACAGGAGATGTGGGTTCGATCCCTGAGTCAGGTAGGGATCTGAGTCTGAGGAGGGCATGGCTACCCACTCCAGTGTTCTTGCCTGGAGAATCCCCATGAACAGAGGAGCCTGGTGGGCCCATTCCGTGGGGTCACAAAGAGTCGGACATGACTGAATGAGCACACACTGCTTCCTCTAAAACATCGCGCCACATGTTTTTTCATTTAATCCTACAACAACCCTGTGAGCAAAGGTTATAACCCTCTTTTTACAAATGTGGGCTTTGAGGCTTATAGAGGTTGGGATTTATGCAGAGTCCCCAGCTAATAGATAGGTGGCAGGGTTAGGATTCAAATCCATGTCTGTCTGGCTCCAGAGCACCCCACCTTCCCTAAGCAGGCGCCACCTTTAATACTGTCTGTTCTGTTTGTGCATTACACAACTGACTTTGTAGCATAAACGGCATTAGATGTTTTCCAAGCAGGCAGAAGATAGCATAAGGAACAAGTTCCAAGGCAGAAGGCCAGCTCAGCCGTTCTCAGGAGGTCTCTGGAGGAATGGCAGGTGTGAAGCAAGGATAAGAGGAGGTTCAGTATCCAGCAGCAGAGCTCTGTCACTTCTTGACCATAAGACACTGGGTCAATCCTCAACCTTTCTAAGCCTCTGCCTTCTCATCTGGCGAAAAGAGCCCCTGCCCTTATAGGATCATTTGAGGATCAAATGAGATAAATCATGTAAAGCCTACAACCCAGTGTTCAGTGATACTACTACTCTCGTCACACCACTGCTGCTGTTGGCACTAGTGGGAGACAGTATCCTTACGAGCACTTGTAAAGTCCTCGGTTTATGACAGTGTTGACCACAGGCCTCAGAGGTCAGTGGAATGTTCACTGGATGTCTGAACCTCAGCCTTCTTCTCAGGGTGTTGAGCTGATTGCTCAGCCATGTCCGACTCTTTGCAATCCCGTGGACTGTAGCCCTCCAGGTTCCTCTGTCTGTGGAATACTCTAGGCACGAATACTGGAGTGGGTGGCCATTTCCTTCTCCAGGGGTCTTCCCAACACGGGGATTAAACCTGGGTCTCTTGTCTTGCAGGCAGATTCTTTACCTTCTTGGCCACCAGGGAAGCCCAGTGTATACTCACAAACCTTCAGACGTGGCCTGTGTTTTACCCCGTGGATGGTATCACTGCCACCTGGTGGCCGCACATCCTTCCTGTAGGAGGGGCCCCCTCCGCGGAGGAGCCAAACCCGCCCCAGCTCCCAGTGTCGGAACCACGCCTCCCACGGAGTGGGCCCTCCCACCCGTAGTGGTGGAGGCTTGGCTTCCAGCACAGTCTCACCTGCACAGGGACCAAGGGCGGCCTGCGGACTTGGGTTCTGGAGAAAGCTAAAGGGGCCTTAGGGAACCCGTACTCACCGCCTCCGTCGAGTGCCCGCAAGAGAAACTTAATGAAGACTTTAGGAAATAGTTCCTGTGTTTTTAGGGCAAGGTCAGGTTTAGGTCTGGAGAAGAAGGAAGACAGAGACAATGGGTGTGATCTCTGTGGTGTGGGACTTTTTTTTTAAGGTTTTTTTTTTTTTCAGAACACCTTCGGAAGGAGATATTTCATTAACACTCTTTTGACCTTGAAACTTCAAACAGTTGTAACCACTGAGGATGACTGATGGAGGAGGAGAGAAAGGAAAGCTCTGGGCAGACATGTACCAACATTGATTCCTAGGGGAGGTGTTGTTTGTTGGTGGTGGTGGTGGTTGTTTTTTTTTTAAAGAGCTAACATTTATTAGGTTTTCATTAAATATTCAAAAATATTGTGCCAAGTGTATAACATGGTAGGTCTTATTTAAAAATGTGTTCTTGTCATAAAATATGTATAATATAAACTTCATCCTTTTAACCATTTGAAGTGTACAATATAGTGGCATTAATTGCATTCATTGTGCTCTACAACCATCACCATACCCATTTCTAAAACTTTTTCGTCATCCCAGATTGAAACTCTGCCCACTTGAGTACTCTCTGAATGAGTGCTTTGGGAGAAGTAGCTACTCATGCATTTTTCCTTCTTTCAAAGCTTTTAAAGAGATCCTCTCCCACACTTTTAATTTTTTTTTTTAACTGACCCTAAATGTTTATGATTTGTCCCAACTTGCCTTGGCCCCTCAATGGGACAGAAAAACCTTCCCAGAAAAGGGAGTGTTCCTGGGGATTGTCTGTGGGGAAAGAGGCATCCAGAGGTAACAGAGGTGTTCTCACTGACCCTCTTTTTCCTGGCACTTCTGACACTGCTCTGCAGATGATGGCCCAGGCCACATTCCTGTTCCTAGTTACAGGTGAGGACCCCGGAGAGGCTCAGCCAGGCCTGTGCATGACCACTCCAGGGCTGAGAGAGTTGAGATGGAAAGGCCCTTCTCATTCTCTGACTAGACCTGAGGGCTCATGGTCAGAACCCTTGTTTTGTTCATCATTTTCTCCCCTGAGGTTCAGCACTGAGCTGCTGAACCAGGAGACATTCAATCACTGTTAGCTGCTGAATGGAACTGACCTTTGCTGATAACTCCCAAACATTCCAGCAAAGAAAACATGAAGTAGCCTTCAAGGATCACATTATACCTTACAGACATGCCATGTAGCAATCTGACCTGCACCCAAGGGCAGAGATTTGAGAGTTGGGGTACCAACATGGTTCACGCTTAGCTTTGCTCATGAAATATTTAGGCTTAAGTTCTTGGCTCTAGAAAAAGGCATGAAGAAGTCACAACCCCAGCTTAGACGGGGTCCAAGTGGAGGTCAGTTGGTGGGACTTTAGTGCAAGACATTCTTTCTGCTCTGATATGTTACAGAGTGCCTCACTGGCTGCTTCTCCCTGAGGCTTGTACAGTAAGAAAAGGGATATGAATTCTTCATGAACATCACCTTATTACACCCAGTGCCTACAAGAGTTGGCTGTTGGGTCCCACTGTCTTCCTGTTTCCCTCTCTCTCCTTCTCTCAAATGCCTGGCCATTTGCCTTAAACATTATAAAGTTTAGGTTGATACAAACGTAATTGTGGTTTAGGACTGTGAATTTTAAATCACCATAACTAGGCTTAAACACATCTCTTTTTTTCTTTTTAATTTATTGTTTTATTGAAGGATAGTTGCTTTACAGAATTTTGTTGTTTTCTGTCGAACCTCAACATGAATAAGCCATAGGTATACATATATCCCCTTCATTGTGAACCTCCCTCCCATCTCTTGCCCATTCCCACCCCTCTAGGTTGATACAGAGCCCCTGTTTGAGTTTCCTGAGCCATACAGCAAATTCCCATTGGCTATCTATTTTACATATAGCAATGTAAGTTTCCATGTTACTCTTTCCATACATCTCAATCTCTCCTCCCCTCTCCTCACGTCCATAGGTCTATTTTCTATGTCTGTTTCTCCATTGCTGCCCTGTAAATAAATTCTTCAGTACCATTTTTCTAGATTCCATATATATACATTAGAATATGATATTTATCTTTCTCTATCTGACTCACTTCACTCTGTATAATAGGTTCTAGGTTCATCCACCTCATGAGAACTGACTCAAATGCATTTCTTTTTATGGCTTAGTAATATTCCATTGTGTATATATACCACAGCTTCTTTATCCATTCATCTGTCGATGGACATCTAGGTTCCTTCCATGTTCTAGCTATTGTAAGTAGTGCTGCAATGAACAATGGGACACATGTTTCTTTTTCAGTTTTGGTTTCCTCAGGATATATACCTAGGAGTAGGATTGCTGGGTCATATGGTGGTTTTATTCCCAGTTTTTTAAGGAATCTCCATATCGTCTTCCATAGAGGCTGTATCAATTTACATTCCCACTAACAGTGCAAGAGTGTTCCCTTTTCTTCACACACTCTCCAGCATTTATTGTTTGTAGGCTTTTTGATGATGGCCATTCTGACCAGTGTGAGGTGATATCTCATTGTAGTTTTGATTTACATTTCTCTAATAGCAATGCTGAGCCTCTTTTCATGTGTTTGTTAGCCATCTGTATGTCTTCTTTGGAGAAATGTCTATTTACGTCTTTCTCCCACTTTTTGATTGTGTTGGTTGTTCTTCTGGCATTGAGTTGTATGAGCTGCTTGTATATTTTGGAAATTAATCCTTTGTCAGTTGTTTCATTTGCTATTATTTTCTCCCATTCTGAGGGTTGTCTTTTCACCTTGCTTATAGTTTCCTTTGCTGTGCAAAAGCTTTTAAGTTTAATCAGGTCCCACTTGTATACTTTTGTTTTATTTCTGTTACTCAGGAAGTCGGTCATAGATGATCTTGCTTTGGTTTATGTCATCAAGTGTTCTGCCTATGTTTTCCTCTAAGAGTTTTATAGTTTATGGTCTTACATTTAGGTCTTTAATCCATTTTGAGTTTATCATTGTGTATGGTGTTAGGAAGTGTTCTAATTTCATTCTTTTACATGTAGCTGTCCAGTTTTCCCAGCACCATTTATTGAAGGGGCTATCTTTGCCCCATTTTACATTCTTGCCTCCTTTCTCAAAAATAAGTTACCTATAGATGCATGGGTTTATTTCTGGGCTTTCTGTCTTGTTCCATTGGTCTATATTTCTGTTTTTATGCCAGTACCATACTGTCTTGATGACTGTAGGTTTGTAGTATAATCTGAAGTCAGGAAGATTTATTCCTCCAACTCCATTCTTTTCCAAGACTGCTTTGGCTATTTGGGGTCTTTTGTGTTTCCATATGAATTGTGAAATTTTTTCTTTTAGTTCTGTGAAAAATGCTATTGGTAATTTGATAGGGATCGCATTGAATCTGTAGATTGCATTTGGTAGTATAGTCATTTTCACAATATTGATACTTCCTACCCAAGAACATGGAATCTCTCTCCATCTGTTTATGTCATCTTTGATTTCTTTCATTAGTGTCATAATTTTCTAAGTACAGTTCTTTTGTCTCCTTAGGTAAATTTATTCCTAGATATTTAATTCTTTTTGTTGCAATGGTGAATGGATTGATTCCTTAATTTCTCTTTCTGATTTTTCATTGTTAGTATATAGAAATGCAAGTGATTTCTGTGTATTGATTTTGTATCCCACAACTTTGCTAAATTCACTGATTAGCTCTAGTAATTTTCTGATACTATCTTTAGGGTTTTCTGTGTACAGTATCATGTCATCTGCAAACAGTGAGAGCTTTACTTCTTCTTTTCCAATTTGGATTCCTTTTATTTCTTTTTCTTCTCTGACTGCTGTAGCTAGGACTTCCAGAACTATGTTGAATAATAGTGGTGAAAGTGGACACCCTTATGTTGTTCCTGATCTTAGGGGGTATGCTTTCAGTTTTTTTACCATTGAGAATAATGTTTGCTGTAGGCTTATCATATATGGCCTTTACTATGTTGAGGTAGGTTCCTTCTATGCCCATTTTTTGAAGAGTTTTAATCATAAATGGGTGCTGAATTCTGTCAAAGGCTTTTTCTACATCTATTGAGATTATCAAGTGGTTTTTATCTTTCAGTTTGTTAATATGGTGTATCACATTGATTGATTTGCGTATATTGAAGAATCCTTGCATTTCTGGAATAAACCCAACTTGATCATGTGTATGAGCTTTTTGATGTGTTGCTGAATTCTGTTGGCTAAAATTTTGTTGAGGATTTTTGCATCTATGTTCATCAGTGATATTGGCCTGTAGTTTTTTTTGTGTGTGTGTTGTCTTTGTCTGGTTTTGGTATCAGGGTGATGGTGGCCTCATAGGATGAGTTTGGAAGTGTTCCTTCCTCTGCACTTATTTGAAAGAGTTTTAGAAGGATAGGCATTAGCTCTTCTCTAAAAGTTTGATAGAATTCTCCTGTGAAGCCATTTGGTCTTGGGCTTTTGTTTTTTGGGGGATTTTTGATCACAGTTTCAATTTCAGTACTTGTAATTGGGTTGTTCATAATTTTTATTTCTTCCTGGTTCAGTCTTGGAAGATTGTACTTTTCTAAGAATCTACCCATTTCTTCCAGGTTATCTATTTTATTGCTATATAGTTGTTCATAATAGTCTCTCATAATCCTTTGTATTTCTGCATTGTCTGTTGTAACCTTTCCTTTTTCATTTCTAATTTTGTTGATTTGATTCTTCTCTCTTTTTTTCTTGATGATTCTGGCTAAAGGTTTGTCAATTTTGTTTATCTTCTCAAAGAACCAGCTTTTAGTTTTATTAATCTTTACTATTGTATCTTTCATTTCTTTTTTATTTATTTCTGCTCAGATCTTTATGATTTCTTTCCTTCTGCTGATTTTGGGCTTTTTATTGTTGTTGTTCCTGTTTTTTCCAGTTGTTTTAGGTGTTAAGTTAGGTTGTCTATTTGATGTTTTTCTTGTTTCTTGAGGTAGGATTGTATTGCTATAAGCTTCCCTCTTAGAACTGCTTTTGCTGCATCCCATAGGTTTTGAGTTGTTGTGTTTTCATTGTCATTTGTTTCTAGAAGTTTTTTGATTTCCCTTTTGATTTCTTCAGTAACCTGTTGGTTATTTAGAAATGTGTTGCTTAATCTCCATGTGTTTGTGTTTCTTACAGTTTTTTTTTCTTGTAATTGATATCTAGTCTCATAGCATTGTGGTCAGAGAAGATGCCTGATACAGTTTCAATTTTCTTAAATTTACTGAGGTTTGATTTGTGACCCAAGATGTGGTCTATCCTGGAGAATGTTCCATGTGCACTTGAGATGAAGGTGTATTCTGCATTTGGATGGAATATCCTGAAGATATCAATGAGATCCATCTCCTCTAATGTTTCATTTAAGACTTGTGTTTCCTTATTAGCTTTCTGTTTTGATGATCTGTCCTTTGGTGTGAGTTGGGTGTTCAAAGTCTCCTACTATTATTGTGTTACTGTCAGTTTCTGCTTTTATGTCTGTTAGTGATTGTCTTATGTATTGAGGTGCTCCTATGTTGGGTGCATAGATATTTACAGTTGTTATGTCTTCCTCTTGGATTGATCCCTTGATCATTATGTAGCATCCTTCCTTATCTCTTGTAATCTTCTTTATTTTAAGGTCTATTTTGTCTGATATGAGGATTACTACTCCAGCTTTCTTTTGCTTCCCATCTGCATGGAATATATTTTTCCATCCTCTCACTTTCAGTCTGTATGTGTCTTTAGATCTGAAGTGGGTTTCTTGTAGACAGCATATATATGGATATTGTTTTTGTATCCATTCAGCCAGTCTCTGTCTTTTGGTTACAGCATTTAATCCATTTACATTTAAAGCAATTATTGATATATACATTCCTACTGCCATTTTCTTAATTGTTTGGGGTTGATTTTATAGATCTTTTTTCTTTTCTTGTATTTCTTGACTATATAAGTTCCTTAAACATTTGTTGTAAAGTTGGTTTGGTGGTACTAACTTCTCTTAACTTTTGCTTGTCTGAAAAGCTTTTTATTTCTCCATCAATTTTGAATGAGATCCTTGCCAGGTATAATAATCTTGGTTGTAGATTTTTCCCTTTCAGTACTTTAAATATATCCTGCCATTCCCTTTGGGCCTGCAGAGTTTCTGCTGAAAGAGTATAGGGTTTCTGTTAAGTGTATGGGGTTTCCCTTGTATGTTACTTGTTGCTTTTCCCTTGCTGCTTTTAATATTCTTTCTTTGTGTTTAGTCTTTGTTAGCTTGATTAGTATGTGTCTTGGTGTGTTTCCCTTGGGTTTATCCTGTATGGGACTCTTTGTGCCTCTTGGACTTGATTGACCATTTCCTTTTCCATGTTGGGGAAATTTTCAACTATAATCTCTTAAAAAATGTTCTCATACCCTTTCTTTTTCTTTTCTTCTGGAACCCCTATAATTCAAATGTTGGTGCATTTGATATTATCCCAGAGGTCTCTGAGACTATCTTCAGTTCTTTTCATTCTTTTTACTTTATTCTGCTCTTCAGAAGTTATTTCCACCATTTTATCTTCAGCTCACTGATTCGTTCTTCTGCTTCAGATATTCTGCTATTGATTCCTTCTAGAATATTTTTAATTTCAGTAATTGTGTTGTCTGTCTCTGAATGTTTATTCTTTAATTCTTCTAGGTCTTTGTTAACTGATTCTTGCATTTTTTCCATTTTTGTTTTCAAGGTTTTTGATCATCTTTACATCATTATTCTGAATTCCTTTTCAGGTAGTTTGCCTATTTCCTCTTCATTTATTTGGACTTCTGTGTTTCTAGTTTGTTCCTTCTTTTGTGTAGTATTTCTCTGCCTTTTCATTTTTTTTTTTTTTAAACTTATTGTGTTTGAGGTCTCCTTTTCCCAGGCTTAAAGGTTGAATTCTTTGTTACTTTTGGTTTCTTCCCTCCTAAGGTTGGTCCAGTGGTTTGTGTAAGCTTCATATAGGGTGAGATCTGTCCTGAGTTTTTGTTTTTTTTTTTGTTTATTTTTCCTCTGTTGGGCAAGGCTGAGTGAGGTAGTAATCCTGTCTGCTGATGATTGGGCTTGTATTTTTGTTTTGCTTGTTGTTTAGATGAGGCGTCCTGCACAGGGTGCTACTGGTGGTTGGGTGATGCTGGGGCTTGTATTCAGTTGGTTTCCTTTGTGTGAGTTCTCACTATTTGATGCTCCCTAGGGTTAGTTCGGAGAAGGCAATGGCAACCCACTCCAGTACTCTTACCTGGAAAATCCCATGGACGGAGGAGCCTGGTAGGCTGCAGTCCATGGCGTCATAAAGAGCCAGACACGACTGAGCGACTTCACTTTCACTTTTCACTTTCATGCATTGGAGAAGGAAATGGCAGCCCACTCCAGTGTTCTTGCCTGGAGAATCCCAGGGACGGCGGAGCCTGGTGGGCTGCCATCTATGGGGTCTCACAGAGTCTGATATGACTGAAGCGACTTAGCAGCAGCAGCAGCAGCAGCAGCATCAGGGTTAGTTCTCTGGTAGTCTAGGGTCTTGGAGTCAGTGCTCCCACTCCAAAGGCTTAGGGCTTGATCTCTTTACAGACTGTTCTCAGTGAATTTCCCTTCTTTGCTGAGCTTCAAAGCTGGTTTTCCTAATAGGCAAAGTCCAAGGTCACAAGCAATAAGTGGTAGAGGCGAGGTGCAAATCCAAGTCTGCCTCCCCCCAGAGCCTGTGCTCTACACAACCCAGTGGCATATGATGATATCCACAAGAGAGACAGCATGAAGGAATTGATTTCTTTTGGCAGTAGTCAAAATATCTTTAAAATACCAGGTATAAAACATTTTCAGTCCACCAGATGCTTATTTAATTTTGAAAAATAAATTTTTATGAAGCTGCTCTGAGAAGTAGTTTTGTGTTTGTTAATGCCTGGTTATATTCTTGAAAAAGTAGAAGCCAACTTCCGGCCACAACAGGTAGAAACTGAGAAGAAAAAGGCTCTCTTCTCTAACATTTGGTCATGAAAATCCTGATTCATTCTTGCAAAAATTGTACTGGATCATCACTCACATATCTTACCAAGAGTTCAGTCTAGAAGTCATATGAAGAGGAAGACTGACCAAATCAGAAAGTTACCTACAGGATGGTAACTGGAATGGTGGAGCTTCTAAACTTCACATAAGGAACGACTTTAGTATCTGGAGAATATTCGGCCTTCCAAGATCTCGGCAGCTGAGAAATAAAAGGCAGAGGGAGGGAGCGCGGGCAGGAACAGCACATAGGCATGTGCCCATGGGGGTGGCTGCCTGAGTTTCCCAGGAGCAGAGGGCAAAAAGTCCTGTGACTGGACAAAACATCTTTATTAATCAAAATAGGAACCATTACCATCAACACATTTTTGCTAATGAGAAATAAGTTTGTTTATTCCTGTAGCATAAAAATCCATGCTTCAGGATTCAAAGAACTCTTGGAAAGCATTTTCTGTCTTTTGCTGGTTGTGGAAGTGTTTTCCCTGAAAAAAGTTGTTGCGATGCTTGAAGAAGTGGTAGTTGGTGAATATGGCAGATGAGGCAAAACTTCATAGCCCAATATGGAAGTGTTGGTTGTGTATGTGTGGTCGTGATTGAGTGTTGTCACGGAGAAGAATTGGGCCCTTTCTGTTGACCAGTGCTGGCTGCAGGCATTGCATTTTTGGGTGCATTTCATTGATTTGCTGAGCATACTTCTCAGATGTATTGGTTTCACCAGAATTCAGAAAGCTGTAGTACATCAGACCAGCAGCAGACCACCAAACAGTGACCATGACCTGTTTTTGGTGCAAGTTTGGCTTTGGGAAGTGCTTTGGAGTTTCTTCGTGGTCTAACCACTGAGTTGGTTGTTGCCAGTTGTTATGTAAAAGCCACTTTTCATCACACATCACAATCCAATTGAGAAATTCATTGGAAGTTCATTGTTATTGTGTAGAATAAGAGAAGATGACACTTCAAAGCAATGATTTTTTTTTTTTTTTTTTGGTCAGCTCATGAGGCACCCACTTATTGAACTTTGTCACCTTTCCAATTTGCCAAACAACCATAGAATGGCTGGCACTGAGATCTCTGGCAACTTCTTATGTAGATGTAAGAGGATCAGCTTCGATGATGGTTCCCAGTTGGTCACTGTCAACTTCTGATGGCTGGCCACTGCGCTCCCTCATCTTCAAGACTCTTGTCTCCTTTGTAAAACTTCTTGAACCATCACTGCACTGTACATTCATTAGCAGTTCCTAGGCCGAATGCATTGTTGATGTGAGTTGTCTCCACTGCTTTACGGCCCATTTTGAACTCAGATCACTCAAATTTGGTTTTTGTCTAACATCATTTCTATAGTCTAAAATAAATATAAATAGCAAGTAATTAGTCATTAGCAAACAAAATATAAAGCGAGAGATGCACATTAAAATGATGTATAACATAACCACATTTATCTAAGAATGTATTCCAATATCAAACAGCAAAGTTCAGCAATGCAAAACCGCAATTACTTTTGCACCAACCTAATACATTCCAATCAGGGGGCATGTGGAAGGAAGCCTTAGGGACAATAAATTGTCTTTATATTATTTAAGTTTATAAGAAAATACAATGTGTGAGGTTGTGGGGTACTTTAATATGCCTGCCTTGCATCTTCCAGATGAGGAAACTGAGGATCAGAGGAGGTAAGTGGTAGAGCTGGGATTTGATGCCAGAGCTTCATCTCTTACTCCATTGCACTCTTGAGATGCAGGAGGTGGGCACCAGGCTGTAACTCTGCACCTTGGTCTTGGGGTTTGAGACAATGCAATGAGGGAATGGATGAGTGTGGGAGCACAGGAATGACTCAGCCCAGGGAGATGGCTTAGGAAATGGGGCTGAACTCTGCCCCGGGATCACCTGTGGGTTATTACCTTTAGACAGTTGAAGAAGAAGCTTTGATAAAGAATAACAACACCTGTAAGGACTTCCTCATCGAGGCCATGAAATACCATCTGCTCCCTCTGGATCAGAGGCTCTTGATTAAAAACCCAAGGACCAAGCCCAGGACTCCAGTCAGCCTGCCCAAGGTAAGTCCCAGCCCACTACCAAGAGTTGAGACTGTGACCTGGGAAAATGGCCTTGCACTCTTGCCTCCAAGTCTTTCCTCACCTACGGCTGCCCCGCATCTCAGTTGTATTTACCACCTAGGAGATGGAGTCTGCTGGCTCCTCTTGAATCTGCTGGTACCTCTCTCTTCCAGGGTCTTCCTTTCCTAAGAGTGTCAAGGTAACTTTCAGTGTCACCAGGGAGGTTTGAGAAGGACTCAGGGCTCTTTTCTTCTTCTCTCTCTCTTGTTTCACACCAGTGTTTAGGCTCTGTTTCATTTGGAAGCAGAGGAATGACTGTGCAAGTTTTGACTTCGCTGTGGCCCCGGCAGTCCTCTCTCTAGGCCATCCTTAGAGTCAGAACAGCCCTAGTCTGGTTTCTCCCCTCACCACAGAGCCAATAGGGACAATTAGGGCTGCCAGAGGGGAGAAGGGCCCTTAAGGAGCCTGACAGGTAATAAGGCAGGGTAAAGGAACGGGGTAAATGAAAGCATGTGAGGGAGCCAGGGGGAGGGAAGGGTGAGCATAGGAGGGGACACCATGATGGAGAGTCTTTGCTGGGTGCTGGCTGCTCTGGTTCCCTGTGAGTCCCCTTCTCTCCCCAGTCCTCAGGTCCCTCACCTCCAGAATGAATGCTGCAGTATACAGTCTGTAAAGTTCTTTCTGGCTTGGCGTTTGCATCATCTTTCCAGGATCCTACTTATGAAGTCTATGGGGGAGGTCCCAGCCAACCCAGGAGGAAGGGTGGAGGAGAGGGGTGAGTCGTGTTGGCTCACCCACTACAAGCAGGTGAACCCGGGGGTTATGTTGACCCTCGTCTTGCCCTCTTCTTCCCCTTTGCGGTTTAGTTACTCCTCACCTGCTGCTCCCAGGAAGGGTTTCACAATGCTCGAGAAGCATGTTGTCCAAGACCCAATGTTTGAATTTAACAAGGTTTGCCACTCCTTCTCTCCATTCTGCTGTGTGACCCCAGATCATGGAGAACATAGTGGTTGCGATGTGAATGTCCCAGATAATAATAGAAGCAGCTGACATTATTGAGTACTTACTGTGCACCAGGCAGTGAACTGAAGGTATCACATAGAAGGCAGAAGTAACTATCCTAATTCAGCAAGGAGGAAGCTGAAGGGCAGAGATATTAAGGAACTTGCCCAAAGTCAACACAGCTAATGTGGTAGAACCAGATTTTGAATTGAGTTTTTTTCCCTCTCCAAACCTATTCTTGAACCCATACCATCTTGCACCTCCTCCACCTTTGTAAACCTGAGAGTTTTACCTACCTGTTTGCCTCCTGTTGCCAGTGCTGGCTAGAAGGGCAACTACAGGGCATGGATTGCTGTCTGATGGACCATTTGCCTTACTGCATGTTGATGTGTTTTGTTTTGTTGGAACATTGCATTGAAATGTCTTCATGTTTTTCGAAGTGAAAATAACTTTATTATAGAAATATGTGCTCATTGTAGGTTATTAAAAGGATACTGCAATTTGGAAATAAAGTAAAAACCACCTGAAATCCCTCCACCCAGGGACAATCACTTTGGTGAATTTTCTTCTGGACATATCTCTGCACACTTATTCACAAATAACTCAAAACACACACTTTTAGATAAATGGACTCTTGCTACACAGATTGAAATCTTTTTTGTCTACTTAACCAAGTGTCACAGACTACTTTCAGTGTTATCATATGGGTAAAACCAGCATTTAAATTGTAATGGGGTACAGCATTTAATTATATTTATGTACTGTTATTTATGTAACTATCCTCTATTGCTGGGCCTTGCAATAATTTCCATTTTTATATATCTAAACATTTATATGTCAGATATACTTTTAAATAGGGCATCTTGTTTTAGTTTGCTTTTCTTTAGTTGTTCAGTTCAGTTCAGTTCAGTCACTCAGTCATGTCCGGCTCTTTGCGACCCCATGAATCGCAGCATGCCAGGCCTCCCTGTCCATCACCAACTCCCAGAGTCCACTCAAACCCATGCCCATCGAGTTGGTGATGCCATCCAGCCATCTCATCCTCTGTCGGCCCCTTCTCCTCCTGCCCCCAATCTTTCCCAGCATGAGGGTTTTTCTGATGAGTCCACTCTTCGCATGAGGTGGCCAAAGTATTGGAGTTTCAGCTTCAACATCAGTCCTTCCAATGAACACCCAGGACTGATCTCCTTTAGGATGGACTGGTTGGATCTCCTTGCAGTCCAAGGAACTCTCAAGAGTCTTCTCCAACACCACAGTTCAAAAGCATCAATTCTTTGGCGCTCAGCTTTCTTCATCGTCTTTAGTCATGAGTAAGGTTAATCTTGGTTTCATGGGGTTATTGGCATTTATTTTGGGTGGGACATGGAACTTTTCTGTTCATGTCCTTTCCCCATTTTTTTTGTTGGACTGTATGTTTTTTTATTAGTGGTTTTTAGATGTGCTTTTAACAGAGTTTAGGTCTTTGTATGTATTTTAATATTTTTTTCTTAGTTTTCAGTTTGTCTCTAAATTTGTTTATAACATTTTGAAATCCCGAAAAAATAATAGGTAGTCAAACTGATCTGTCTTATGCTTGATGCACTTAGAATTGTTTTTTGTGCAAGGAGTGAGAGTAGGAATTCAGCCTTGTTTGTATGGTAAGTCATGAGCCAGTTGTCTCAAAGTTATTTTATTCAATAGTCTTCCTTTCTCCTATGGACTTGAATGTCGCCTTCAATTATGGTTTGAATTTCCACCAGCTTTGTTTCTGGAGAATACTGATTCTAAGGTACACTGTTGTGCTGTTTTGTGTGCAGGCCATTTCTTACACCCTGGGTTTTCAGCTGGCCTTGTTGCTTGTCTGTGGCTTTTCTCTTTGGAATCTGAGTTTCTCATCCTATCTGATATCAGGGTAATGAGGTGTTTTCCCTGTGAGTGTATTCTGGAGCTAAGGAAGTGGTGTATCACTGGCCCATTTTCTTTGTGTGGTAACCATAGCCAGTGACCTCTCCTTTTCTTAGGCTCCCCATCTGGGTGTTACCACATACACCGACAAAAAAAAGTTTTGAAAATCAAAGTCAAGTTTGTGTCTGGGCCTGAACTAAACAGCCCGACCCCCAGCCTCAGCAATACACCTTGTGCCCCTTCCCAGACACTTTGTCTGTAGTTGAGCAGAGTCCACCCCTTGTTTCAGGAAGCCAAAGATGTCCCCATGTTGCCTCTACTCCTTGAGAACCATTTATTTTCCAGATGAAATGTTTAGATTTCTGGGCACATAGCCTTCTACAGGCAACTGGAACCATGATTCCCTTTAAATCTGTTGAAGGGATTTTTTTTTTTTTTTTTTTTTTCAAAAAGGCATGGCTACTCTTTGCCTCATTGTTCCCCCAACTTTAATCCTTGAATGAGGTAAGATTGTATTGTCCACCCTGCTTCTCAAACTCTTACTCCTGTCACCACTGTGTGGGCACTTAAATTAACAAGATCCCTACTGCAGGGTTGAGGAATGGGGTGTGCTAAGGGGAGCTGTCACTGTGAGGATTACAGACTGTGCTCATTAAATTGTGGCAGTAAGAGGTCAGTGTAGTCATATCCCTACTGTACAGAGTTTACTCAGAGAGGTTATGTAACCTGCCCGGTTACACAGCTAGAAAGTGTAGAGCTGGGGTTTTAACAAGGTCTGTTCCATTCCAAATTCTTGTGCCAAACTGCCTCTAGGAACAGGTTTTCAGGTTTTGGTGGCAGATGAAAAAAGATTTTCTTTCTCCTCCTTTTATTTTTTTTCTTTTTCCTTCTCTCCCCTCTTCCATTTACCCTTTCTTCTCTCCTTCCCTTCATTTTTCCTCTCTTTTTTTCTTTTTCTTTCTCCGCAAAATATTCTTTCATTAGAGCACTATTATATCTGATTCATCTTATGAAGAGAATGCATTTCTAATACATTTATTTCTTTAAGTCAAGACTTTATATTTTTAGTGCACTTTTAGATTCATAGCCAAATTGAGGGGAAGGTAGAGATTTTCCTTATACCTTCTGCCCCTACAATGTGTAGCTTCCCTCTTTATCAACATCCCAGATTATTTTCTTTTGGGTTTATTGACGTATAATAATTTATTCACAGTAAAATTTGCTTTTTTGGGGGGATTCAGTTTGATGAATTTTGACAACAATACACAGTCATATAACCATCATCTTCATAAAAATATGGAATATTTTAATCACTCTAAAAAATTCTCTTGTGTTGCTTTGTAGTCAAGCCCCTTCTCCCACCCCTACCTCCTGATAGCTACTGATATGATTTCTGTCCTTACAGTTTTCTCTTTTCTAGAATGTCATATAAATGTAATTATGCCATATGCAGCTTTTTGATCTTGCCTTATATCTCTTAGCATCATGCTTTTGGGATTCATCCATGTTGTTTCATGTATCAGGAGTTCATTCCTTTTTATTTCTAAGGAATAGTCCATTGTATGAATGTATTATACTTTGTTAATCCATTTATCAGTTGATGAACGTTTGGTGTCCAGTCTTTTGGCTTTTACAGATAAAGCTGCTTTGAACAGTCACTTATAGATCTTTGTGTGGACATATATTTTAATTTCTCTTAGGTAAATACATTCTCCTGGGAGTAGGATTGTTGGGCTGAGTGGCAACTATATGTTTAACTTTTTAAGAAATTGTTAAACTATTTGTTTAGATGACGGTGCCATTGTGCTTTCCCAGCAGCAATGTATGTGAGTCTTTGTTACTCCGTTGTCTCACCATACTTGTATTATCTATTTTTTTTTTTTAATAAAAATTGGCCATTCTAGTAGGTATGTGGTCACATCTCACTGTGGCTTTAATGTACATTTCTCTGGTTAATGATGTCAAACATCTTTTCATATGCTTATTTGTCATTTGTATGTCTTCTTTGGTGAAATCTGTGTTCAAATCTTTTCACATTTAAAAAATTATTTTCTAATTATTGACTTCTAAGAGTTCTTTATGGGTCTGGTCAACTCAAAGTCTTTGCTTTTGACCATGACATGGTACTAACCCCACATGGATGTGGGTAGCAGGTCTAATTGCTGAGCATGTGCCAGGCACTGGGCTGAGTGATTTACATTTATTACCTCATAGGATTGTCAAACCTGTCATCATCCTCCTTTTATGCCTGAGGACTGAATCTCGGGTTATGTCACCTTCTCGCTATGTATTATTATCATTTTCTGCATTATAGATTACCCTAACCTTGGTGGCTTAACACAGCAAGTGTTTGTTATCTCACAGTTTCTGTGGGCAGGGATCCTGGAGGGGCTTAGCTGCATAGTCCTGGTGCAGGACCTCTTGTTAGGCTGTAGTCAAGCTGCTGCTTCCCACTGCAGTCCCCTCCAGGCTCATTTAAGGAGGATCCGATTCTAAGCTCACTCTCGTGGTTGCTAATAGGCATCAGTTCCCCGCCTCATGGCCTTCTCTATAAGCTACTTGGGTGTCCTCAACACATGGCAGCTAACTTCCCTCAGAGTGAGTAATTTCTACAGTAAAAGAATGGGAAAGCTCGCCTGTGATGGGAGCTGTAGTCTTTTAATAACCTTCTCTCAAAGTGATATTCCATCACCTCTGCTATATTGTATTTTCTGGGAGCAAGTCAGCAAGTTGAGCCCACACTCAAGGGAGGGGTGGTGATGAGGTTCCATGTCTTGAGTGGAGGAGTACCAAAGAATTTGTGATATGTCTATAAGCATAGCTAGTAAATAGCTGAGCTGAGATTTAACAGAGTGAGTAAGGATTCCAGTCCATGCCTCCACACTTTACAGAAGCATTTCAGCTGAATACTGGGTAGAAAGAAACCCAGTTCTTACCCTCTGAGGACTTTTAAGAAGTGACTTTTAAGAAGTCCTTCTGAGAAAGTGAGGTGGAAATATAGAAGTGGCCAAATGAGGAAGAAGAGAAGTTAGGAGACAGTGGGGCTCCCTGGAAGAGTGGCCACAGGAATTCCAGGGGCCAGCAGGTTTGGGCTTTCATGAGTTCAGTCCAAGTTGGCTTTCTGACAAAGCTGACTTTGAGAAACTGAGTGGTGGAGAGAGATTTGTACTGTTCTCAGCAATTCCCAGCAGTGAACTGTTTGCCAGCCAAATCCCCTCCCTGGAAGAAGCAAGACTCTGCCTTGAGATAGCTGCAGAGGCTAATAATGGATTTTTTTTCTTGTGCCTTATACACACTGATCATACTGACACATTCAAGCCGGAACAGCTAATAGCCTCGTCTGAGCTCCCACACATTCACCGCCCAGCACTTTCCCCATGGCTGGGTTGCCATGGACACCTAGGGGCTGTCTCCCAGACACTCACAACACTCCTACGTTACCGTGTGCTGCAGATGGTAGCAGAGAAATGAGATTTCAGGAAGATGGAAATAAACCCTTTAGAGATGTACTGAATCTGGCACTTTTCATTGTCATCTCAGTTCAGTTGACATCTCTATTAAACTTTCAGATGACACCAAAAGCTCATTTGGGCTGATAGTGGGTGGCTTCCTCCTAGGTTGGGCTGTCCTGCTTTCAGAAGATAGTGTTGGAACCAAGGCTTGTTGGCAGGGTGGGTCAGATGACTTCTCTCCTGGGCCAGGCGGGTGAGTGGACACTGCTCTTCCCTCATCTTGATCCTTTCAATAGACCCAGGCTGCACCCTGGAAAACACTCTGGGGTCCTTTCAGGACCATCATTATCCCTGTAGTTACTGGTGCTCACTCTCCCATTCACAGATCATAAGTATCCTTTCTACCGGTTGTTGAGAATCTGTTTTTTAGCAACTGTTTTTTTTTTTTTTAATAGCAACTGTTTTAAATGGTAGTAATGATGCTGGTATTGATCTAATAATAGAAGCTAACATTTAGTGTGTGCTCTTTACCAAGCGCTGCACTAAATGACTTATATCATTTAAGCTTCCTGACACCCACTGGGGAAGTATCCTGTCATTCTGGTATTTTAGGTAGTGGAAGTGAGCTTGGCAAGGGTAAGTGGCTGCCCATGTTCACATAGTGAGTTAGTGATGGGGCAGGTGTTTGAGCACAGATGTGTCTGACCCCAAAGTCTATTTCCCACTCATGCTCTCCTCCCCCGGATATTGCTCTTGCATTGCTGCTTCTCCACCCCTCATTTCTGCATCCTGGCTGTCACTCCTTGCCTGGAGCACTTGTTGCTCAGGAACCTGCTGGGACAAGTCTTCTGCCTCAACCTCGACATGCTCCTTCGGATGAATTTTTGGTGTTAGCCCTGCGGCCCCACGCACCAGGGTAAGAGAGACTCGCTTCCTGCCCTGGCCCGAGGGACCGACTGGCTGGGCCTGCCTTCTGCCCAGCTCACCGGTCGTGGAAGAGAGTTTGGACACACTCTACTATTGCCTGCTGAACACAGTGTGCAGAGCCCGGTCCATTCCACTCACCCGAGTGCAGAGTCTATGAGTTAGGGTCTGGGTCCTGCTGGGAAGTTCTGTGCTGTTCACTTACTGCCCTTTTCCTGGCCAGTCTCTGCTCCCTAATGGCTCTCTGTGTAGAGCAGTTGTTAGATTGTAAGGAGGGGCCAACAGGCTTGGCTCCCAGGTCACACTGGTAGAGTCAGACTCATCCAAGTGAAAGAAATAGTATGACGTGTTTTTGTTTTTATAAGTCATCTTGTTATGCTGGGAGTGCAATTTCCTTCCTAAGAAATCAGATAGTCTTTCCATGGTCTTTCTCACATCCCTGAAGCAAACGGCCACTTGGCTTTCTAAAATGAGGGTGTTTTCCTTGGGAGTCATCTAGTAGCTGTGCCTTGTCGAGTCTGGCCCACCAATGTTGTGTCACCCAGAACTCCCCCCTCACCAGGAGATCTGCAGCCTTCCACACAGTGATGACTGAAACTTGGAGTCAGGACCCTGGGTGCCCTGTCAGATTCCCAAGTATCTTGGGAATCTGATCTTGAATGTGATTAAGTTTGGTCTAGCATGATTGTTAGCCTGGAACCAGTTTTTAGTTATTTTGTGATTCCCATATGACCACTGGTAGTTCTTAACTCAGAGTTAGTTACCTTGAAGGATAAACATTTAAAATAGTGATCATTAAACAAGCTGATTTGATTCACTAATTTGTATTAAAGACATTACACATCTTTAGTAAAGTGAGACTTAGGATGTTGGGGAAAGAAAGAAATATGCCAGAAAAAAATTTTCTGGAAAAAAATTTCCAGAAAGAAATTTTCTGGAAATGTCAAATGTGGGCTTGCAAGATAGAACAGATCAAGTCTCTTCTTGCCCTGACAAACTGTGGTTTCTTTAAGTAGCTGGAAGTTTACAGTTTCAGAGGTGTAATACATGTAGACTCTGGGGAATACTCATTTTTTTTATCTAATTGGTTGCTAAGTTCAAGTATCTCTGGAAACAAGTATCCATTAGTATGTCAAGACAGGAGATTTGTTCTTTTTCACACTGCACAATTACATGGCGATGAGCATAGTGCTCCATGTATGGTGGCTTTTTGCAAGACCTGCCATAGAAATGGGCTTTCTTATGCTTATGAGAGAAGCAGAAAGCACACCTATTCCTCCCTCTGCCTTGAGCTGCCTCCACATTTTCAGAAACCATTGATTTGAGAAACCTCATAATGGCTCTTCCCACATTGTTGTACAGCCTCTCACCAGTGGTTTTATGAGCTCAAAGGCAAGTTTATTTTGAAAACCTTCTTCTGTATCATTTTTGTCTGTGTACATCAAATTTTGGCATTTCTTTAATATTGTTTCTGTGTTACTATGGAAATTCTCAGAGGCGAGTGCTGGATTTTCTCCAATATGAATGTACTGATACCTTCCTACTTTGGTGGAAAATAGTTTCTGGAACATGGTTAAGTCACCTGAAACTTTGCCTTTTTTTGTTTATGGCAGAAGCCTTGATAGCTTCTGCAAAGAATTGATAGCTTCTGCCTTCTTGTGGTTGAATCAAAAGATGGGAAAAGCTCCCTCTCTCTCTTTTTGTTTGTTTTCCTCAAATTCTGTCCCTAGAATTGTAATCTGGGTCCAACATGTCTTAATCCAAGTAAGAGATATTCTGGCTAATTTTTTTTTTAAACTGTGTGTTTTTTCATTTAACTCTTTGCATGTGGTCTTTACTATTCATTTATTCTAAATAAATATCTGAGTCATTACTTTTACCTGGTACCCTAAGACCCAAGGATTATTTTAGCAATTGAGGCAGATATTTTTTTGTTGTGCTCGCAGGGCTCACTGTCCAGAAGGGGAGACAAAGTTACCAGACAAAGCATAAAATTGGGCACTTTTAGTGGGAAAACCCTGGGTGTATGTGATCTTGGGGAAGGACCTGTGATTCAGCTTTGGAGGTCAAGAGGTTCTCTTGGAGGAAGTGATGTGTAAATTGAGACCTGAAAGATAAGCAGGTGTGAGAGGAGGAGGATCAGGTTGGGGAAGAGTATTTTAAGGAGAGGAAACAACTTGTGTGAGGATTTTGGGTACTTGAGGTCATTGCAGAAAGAAAGCTAAAAACTAGTTTTATTCCTACTTAGCCCCAAAATCAGATATCAAAGAAAATCCTTGAAATGGTTTGACTTCATTTTAATTTTACCAACTCAAAACCAGAAAGGCAGTACAAATTCTAGGTATGTTTATGAACTCAGGTCATTCAGCCCTGGAGGAAGAAGTTGGGCATTGCCTGAAGTTTGCCAGGAGGCTGTGTTCATTAACGTCCCCTCTTGAACTGTTCATGGATCTTAGCCAAGAATTACAGATAGGAAATAATGTAGAATTCTGCATCTCTCTGAAAAGGACTGCTCCTGACACAGAGCAGCAGACCTTCTGAGCAAGGGAAAGTCAAATGCAGAACATTTATTTCTGGAGGCAACAGCATCCCTAAGCCTGGACTGTGTGTCCTGGATTCCTTTGGGATAGTCCAGAAGTCAGAACTGAATTCTGAGGTTTTGAACACTGTTCACTCACTTGGTCACAGAGGAGCTGCAGACTAACTCTGATGACCATTGACCACCCACATGGGCAGTAGGCGAGCCTGATTCTAGAATCCTGGGTCATAAATAATTGATCTTGAGCAATGGTGGTCAGCCCTATATCTGTCTCCCTCTGTGGTGGATAATGTTCAGCTGAGGGGTGTGCTCCTGTGTGCTGACACAGATTTTGATGATCACTCTTCCCCCAAAATCACTTTGAGGAGGAGTAAAGAACACTATGATAAGTATAATGGCAAACATGGTTAATGGCACATCATCAGGAAGTCCCTATATTTGTGGGAGTAAAACAGTGGTTATCAAAGTATGACTCTTGGAATTGCAACATCAACATCAACTTGTTAGAAATGTGTATTCTCAGGCCCACTTCAGACCTACTAAACCAGAAACTCTGCGGGTGAGGCCCAGCAGTTTGTGGCTTAACAAGCCCTCAAGGGGATTCTGATGCACACTGAAGTTTGAGATCCACTGGGGTAAATAAGACAAGCCTCAGGTAATGAGAGGATCCTGTGACTTATATTGATTGTCTGCCTGTGACTTCATCTCTTTCTCTTCACTTAAGAAAGCATATTGGAATGAGTGAGTGAGAGTAATGTCATCGTGGGACAGCCATGAATTTGTATAAGCTTATTGAAATATGTAAAATTTTGTTAACTCTGGTGCTTTAATTTTTATTTATTAATAGCTCATGACAGTTGTCATAGCGATGGGGATACCACAATGGAGTGATGACGTTCTCTTGCTACAGCCAAAACAGTGACTTTCTTTTTTTTTTTTTAAATACTACATCCTACACTAAGAAATATGCCTAAATTGCTTTCCAGGAGACACATACATGTATGTATAACCAGAACAAGTATTTCGTGAGATAACATCCTTATGGTATTTTCTGTGCTGTTCTATTAAAAGTATGCTGATAGAAACTTTTAAAAATTGATTTCATGACCCACCAAAGAAATATGACCTGCAGTTTGAAAACCATTGTGTAGTGAGCTGTCCTGGCATAGACCCTGTCTGTCTTTAGAGCGGGGCAGTGAGTAGCGGGGAGGGGCTGCCTTCACTTCTGTGTCAGATGCACTTGGCTTTCAGTCTTTCTTCTGCTGCTCTTAGCTGTGTGACCTTGGGCAGTTTCCCTATATTCTCTGAGCTTTACTTTCCTGACCTATCAATGTGGATGGTAATACCTACCTCACTGAGTTGTGGTGACGGAGGAATGACAACATACTTCACATGATGACTGGCAGTGGTAGCTACTACCTTACTTGTAGAAATAGTACTAGTAGCATTCTTTTTCAGAACATCATCAGGTACATACATTTTTGTGGTAACCACCACAAAACAGTGTTTTACAAATTTTTTCCCATACTCCAAAGAGTAAGTACCCCCTACAGTCTATGCATTCAAAAATATTTTTGAATTAATTTTATCTTAAAAATGCATCCAAATTCTATACTCTATTCCGAAATACATTCAGATGTTGAGATATATATATGAATATTTTGTTTCAATACAAAATTTAGTCTCCTTGCCCCAAGTCCTTAAGGACACACAGATTGTAGAGGATGCCCCAAGTGGCTGCACATGCCCCCAGTACAACTGTGAGTAGGGGCACTTGGGAAGCATAGACTTAATGATTGTGTTTCTGTGGGAAGATGTTCATTAGATTTTTCTTGAATATTCATACCTGTTGGTGAGCAGGGGCAGCATCTTCACGTATGTAGCTCTGTAAATTGGCATTTCAGATCATCCACGGACCCTGAGCAGTGAGCATGTATGTAGTAGGGATTGGTCACTCATGAGTCTGGATGTTGGGGCAGCCAGCTAATGTCCACTTGTCTCTCTGGAGGTCATGATCGTGGTTGGTGGCCAGGCACCCAAGGCCATCCGCAGCGTGGAGTGCTATGACTTCGAGGAGGATCGCTGGGACCAGATTGCTGAGCTTCCCTCCAGGAGATGCAGAGCAGGTGAGCCGCATGGTCTCCCAGTGTGCCAGCTGCCCCCCAGCCCCCACTCCCACACTGCAGGTCTCTGCAGGGTGCTGACATTCTGCTCCCTGTTTCTGAAAACATTGTGCATTCCACACTCCCTTCCTTTCCCTTCCCCACCTGCACACTTTCTAGCTGTACCTTCTGGGGTCAGTTCTTATGTGCTTAGGGACTTCAGGCTATTGCAAATATTTGCTTGACACAAATAAAATTAGCAATGCAAATCTGAGAGGAAATCCAATGAGTCCCATAGTGACTTCCAAATATCACAAGTTGGAGATCACCTTCTCTGTTAAACTACCAGTCTTTATATGCCTGCCTCATTCCCACATTGTCACTTATCAAATGAGGTACCATTACACGCCAGTCAGGATGGCTGCTATCCAAAAGTCTACAAGCAATAAATGCTGGAGAGGGTGTGGAGAAAAGGGAACCCTCTTACACTGTTGGTGGGAATGCAAACTAGTACAGCCGCTATGGAAAACAGTGTGGAGATTTCTTAAAAAACTGGAAATAGAACTGCCATATGACCCAGCAATCCCACTTCTGGGCATACACACTGAGGAAACCAGATCTGAAAGAGACGCATGCACCCCAATGTTCACCGCAGCACTGTTTATAATAGCCAGGACATGGAAGCAACCTAGATGCCCATCAGCAGATGAATGGATAAGGAAGCTGTGGTACGTATACACCATACGTATACGTATACATACACCATACACGTATACATACACCATACACGTATACAGCCGCTAAAAAGAATTCATTTGAATCAGTCCTAATGAGATGGATGAAACTGGAGCCCATTATACAGAGTGAAGTAAGCCAGAAAGATAAAGAACATTACAGCATACTAATACATATATATGGAATTTAGAAAGATGGTAACGATAACCCTATATGCAGAACAGAAAAAGAGACACAGAAATACAGAACAGACTTTTGAACTCTGTGGGAGAAGGTGAGGGTGGGATGTTTCAAAAGAACAGCATCTATACTATCTATGGTGAAACAGATCACCAGCCCAGATGGGATGCATGAGACAAGTGCTCGGGCCTGGTGCACTGGGAAGACCCAGAGGAATCGGGTGGAGAGGGAGGTGGGAGGGGGGATCGGGATGGGGAATACATGTAAATCTATGGCTGATTCATATCAGTGTATGACAAAACCCACTGAAATGTTGTGAAGTAATTAGCCTCCAACTAATAACAACAACAACAACAACAACAACAAAAAACGTGAGTCATCAGCCGTTTGAGATGACCTTGATGCCTTGGTTTCCTGTGCCTCAGGTGTGGTGTTCATGGCTGGCCATGTGTATGCTGTGGGCGGGTTCAATGGCTCACTGCGTGTGCGGACAGTGGACGTGTATGACGGGGTGAAGGACCAGTGGACATCCATCGCCAGCATGCAGGAGCGCCGGAGCACGCTGGGTGCAGCTGTGCTCAATGACCTGCTCTATGCCGTGGGGGGCTTTGATGGCAGTACTGGTAGGTCCCGGACTCAGTCACCATCCAGCCTGAGACATGCACTCCATGTTACTCTGGTTTGAAGCTTCCCAGGTGACACAGCAGCAAAGAATCCTCCTGCCAATGCAGGAGACATAAGAGACGCAGGTTTGGTCCCTGAGGTGGGAAAAATCCCCTGGTGTAGGAAATGGCAACCTACTCCAGTATTCTTGCCTGCAGAATTCCATGGACAGAGAAGCCTGGCAGGCTACAGTCCAAGGGGTCACAAAGAGTCAAACACAACTGAATAACTGAACCCACCACCCTGGTTTGCTCAGCCAGCTCTTTGACCAACCTTCGGTCTCTCTGTAGCCGCTGTCCCAGGAACATACCCATCCTTCCTCCTCTCCCAGCTTGTGAGTCAGAGTCACACCTTCCTACACACACAATACTGTCCATGTGCTGTCATTTCTAGGTTCCAGGAAGTACCCCTCTCTCAGAAGAGGCCCTTTTTTCCTTTCTAGTGTCTGGGAACTCATTTACTCCACAGATAAAACATAGAGCAAGCTCAACTGGAGGGTGTCTCAGGACTGTGATCTGAACCCTCTGCTGAACAGATGGGAGAGCTGAGGTTCAGTTGTGGGAAGAGACTTGGCTTGAGTCACACAGCCTTTGTCCATTGCCCGTTCTGCTGCCCCACTAAAGCTGCGCAAGGCTGTGACACTGCAGAAGCGTCTCCTTGCTCCTGGTGTTCATCTCACTCCAAAGTCAGAATCAGAAACTATTAATGCTGGTGGACATGGACTTGGAGAAATTATCTTATCTCTTCTTACATCTCCAGGTGGATGTCTCTGTAAACACTTAACTCTTTTGGTCCCCAGTGACGTGAAAAACAATATGCTTTATCCCTCTGAAATTTCATTTCTATCTTCACTAGTTGGTAATGTTTTCCAACCTTCTTTTTGCCTCCTTCATGTAATTCCAAGTTATATAGCCCCTCCAGAGGCTGCTTCTAGTGAGCGGGGACTGGGAATAAAGAGAACAAAGGATAGTGGGGCATTGTTTCTTTTAGGCATTGCTTTTGACTGCTAGTAGAAAACCTGAGTAAACCATAGCTTAAACAAATGAGAGCTTTTGTTTTACTCGTGAAACAAATTCAAAGGTTGGCAGTTGCTGACTTGGTTTAGTTGTTCTAGGATCTTGCAGAGTCTCTTAGACTTGTCCTCATGGTCACAAGGTGGCTATTATAGCTCTGGCCAATACATTTGTACTCCAGCTAGCAAGAAGTAGTGGGGTCGGGGGAAGGGGACAGGGCTGAGAAGAGGGGCTCTTATCAGAAAAGCAAAGGCTATTTCAGAAATCCTGCTTAGATTGCATTGACTTGGTCACCCCCAGCTCTAAGGAAGTCTGGGAAGACAAGTTTTCATCTTTCTAGCCTCTAAAATTGAGGAAGACAAGGGGAAAGAGGGTTGAAATAGGTGTTCAGTGAGGCAATCTCAGGTATTTAGTCCATTCGTGGTTTTATGATTTACTTTATACCCTCAGCCCTCTCACAGCCCACTCTCTAGGTCAGGTCTTAGTGGTCCCCTCAGGCAGACACACTGCAAGTGTGTTTATGGAGGTGCCACGGGATGCATGGTGAGGCAGAGGTAGTGCTGAGTCATGCTCCCCCGGGTTTTCGGCCCCCAGGTCTGCACTCTTCCCCCATCCTCACTCTCAGCCCAGCAGGGTGAGGCCTGGAGCCATAGAAACCTCACAAGTCGCTTGTCTCCCAGGCCTGGCATCGGTAGAAGCTTACAGCTACAAGACCAACGAGTGGTTCTTCGTGGCCCCGATGAACACGCGCCGTAGCAGTGTGGGCGTGGGCGTCGTGGAGGGTAAGGAGCGACAACGGACGGCTTCTGTTCCTGCCCTGGCCCCCAGGCCTTCTCCGGGTGTCCTGGCTCTGTTCCTTCCCTTCCTGCGGAGTTGGGTACTAGTATCCTGATTAGCGGATGAGAGGAGTTGAGACTCAGAGAGGTGTAGCTACTGGCCCAAGGCTAGAAAGTAGGTGAGCTAGACTGGGGGTACTAGGAGGAGCCTAGAGGGAAAATGCTGGGCTCTCATTTTGGCCGCTTGTCTATATTACAAGTTGGGGGGTCCGGGGTCAAGGTATAACCCGGGAGTATAGTGTGTGTGGGGGTGGTGAGAGTCAGTTGCTCAATCGATTTTGTCCTCATATTTTATGTTGAGCATTGTCAGCAGAGCCTTGAGTGAGGTAGGTCCCTTTCCCCAGTTCTGATTAGTCACTGAAGGGTAGGTTGGTGCTGGGTCCTGCTTGGTCAGGAAGGATATGTGTGGTGAGGTAGGAGGAGTGGTGAGGTCTGGGGCCTGGTTAGACAGTGCACTGGAGCTCTAAGTGCCTTCATATCCAGTTTCTCATTTTGTTCCTAAAATTCTCTTGAAGAAGGGCAGGACTTAGATTTTCTCCATTCTCCAGAAGGGGAAACTGAGTCAGAGGAGTAATCAGTGTGCCTGTCCCACCCTGGTAAACAGCACAGCCACTCCTTGAACCCAGATCTCTAAATTCTAACTCAGACCATTAGCAAATGTTATTAATAATTGAGAGGAGTTTTAGAAATATGTATGATTTCAACATATTAAAGCATAGAGTATTATTTGGACTAAACTGTTACACTTCACAGGACAACACTGATTCATTAGCCTGTCCCGAAGTGGGAATTTAGCTGAAAATCTATGCATTCACACAGGTACACAGGCATTTCCTCTCTCTCACGTGTACACACAGTTCATACACGTGCTTCGGGGAGAGTGTCGGGCAGGGAGTTAGACATTAATAGAAATGTAATTTTCTCTTGCTGCATTTCTTGGTCTGTACCAGTGCAGTTTAAATTTTAATTTAAAAGTATATTGTTCTAACACACCGAACAAGTCACCTTAGTGAGTGCAAGGATTTTGTCCTCCTACCAAGATAAATTGTTTCTTGCAATCTCATCCTTCTGGTGAAACAGAAATTGATTTGTCTGCCAAGCGTAAGTGCTTTGTCTAGCCACCTTCCCATTTCCCCCCTGGCTCCTTAGTCAGAAATATCAAACAATAGAGTAGGGGTTAAAAATAGCATATCCCTGAAAGGAGAAACTTTGAGTGGGTATTTTTTCAGCTGACACAGGGTTGAGATGGTTGATGGGAGTTAGAGGAGATGCCTTCATGGTGCTCATCAGAAATACTCCTCTTGACCCCCCTTGACAGAGGCTTCTGTAAGCATGTTCTGCATGGCAGAGTGCTGTGTGGTATCACACCCTGTTGACATGGAGGACAGACTGGGGGTTTATTTATCTTATTTGAAGCTCTTTTGGCTGCAGATCACCCTGGGGCCGCAGAGTCCAACGGGCAGCTTCGGTGGGCATGTTCAGGGAGGATCTTCAGTGGATGCTACATTCCCCGAGGCCCTGCAGATACAGCCCCCCACACTGTCTGCACAGAACCCACCTCCCTGCCCTCATCTCCTTACCACGGCGTCACAGCCTGATCGACAACTGGGGACAGAAGCAGGAAAACCAGGATCAACAGCTACCAGCTGCCCTGAAGAATCTCTATGCAGGAAAAGGGACAGTGAGGCTGAAAGATGAGGCACAAGCTCCCAACAGAGCAGAGATGGTGTGTTTTAGAGACTGGGGTTGCCCTCAGGAGCGTCTCGTCTCCTCCACACCCCTAGCCTGTCTCCTCCCTGCTGATGGATAGCTGTCCAGGCAGGTGCTTACCTCTGAGCCAGCACACACCCTGAGAGTAGCCTGGGTCCTGGGGGAGCCTATCTGAGTCAGGGTTCTGCTGTCTGGCTAGAGAGCAAAAGGGCCAGTTGAGAGGGCTCTGAGGCAGAAAACAAAACCAGGCTCAATAATAGAAGAAGAAATAATTTTACATTTGGTGTGGTAAAGTCTTGATGGTAGAACATGGTTCTCAGCCTGAGAATCTCTTTCTGACTTAAAATAATTGTAGATTTTTCACATACTGGTTGTATTCTTGGTGTCTCTCCATTAAGAAAGTGTATATTGACCAAAAAGAATCTTTTGATTAGGTAACCTTTTAAGTAGATTTGCATCTGGTGGTATTTATTTAGCCTGTAGCTAGTATACATCCTTACTATACACTTATTATAGTGTAGATCCTTATTATAACTCCAAGGTCCCCCATAGAACTGAGATCTCAGATGAAGTAGGGCCCCCATACCCAACACACACACACACACACACAGAATCCCACTGCATTCTAAGACTACGTGTTAAATTCAAATGTTTGAATCTCTCTGAGTGAGCTCAAATACCAGTTTCCTGCCCCCTTGCCCAACCTCACCACCATCCTTAGGCCAAAATGATGCTCTTTGATAATAGCTTATGGTACTTTATTTTAAAAATAGGTGATGGTCAGCGGAAAGTAACACAACATTGTAAAGCAATTATCCTTCAATTTTTATTTTTAAAGTTTAACTTGAATGTAATCCAGTGGATCAATATTTTTCTTCAGGATTATACTTTTTGTTTTTGGTTAAATAAAACTTTGCCTATTCCAAGAAAAAGAAAAAAAAATAGATGATGGTACTTCGGGGTTCTTGTGCATGGCTCAGAAATTGTAAGGGGATCTACAGATCAATTCCAGCCACTCCAGCCCAGAGTGCACACAGAGCACTCCATTCACACGCTTTGCCTGCCTGGTTGTGGATAGAGTACAAAGCATGGTGAAGACAACGTTTGGGTTCCTGTTGGAGAATATCTTTCCATATTTGTTCTGTCTGCTGTTGTGAGCCTTTAGCCAGAAAGTCTGCCAGCCTGGCTGCAGCGGGGGCCCTTAAACTTTCCATCTCCCCGGCGCCTTGTTCTGGAGAAGATCTGATATAGTTCACCAGTGAGAATACGTTGAGCCCTGGTGATGCCAGGCCATAGCTTCACACTGGGTGTTTGGGGTGCTCTTTTAGATAAAGCTTCAGTACTGCTTTGAGGAGGAGCCCAGGGCTTAAGAGGAAGTAGGAGGCAGAGTCATGAAGGGTGCTTGCTCTGGCTGGGGAGTAAGTCGGTTGGTCTTCCTGGGGAAGGAGCCCTGAACCCTGATGAAGGTGAGGGTGTGCCAGCGGGTTACAGGCGGAGTTTCAGCTACTGTCCAGTTCCATGCCAGGGTCCGAAGCATCCCCACCCCTGGCCACTTTGTCTGTTGCAGGGAAGCTGTATGCCGTCGGGGGCTATGATGGGGCCTCTCGCCAGTGCCTGAGCACCGTGGAGCAGTACAACCCAGCGACCAATGAGTGGACATACGTGGCGGACATGAGCACTCGCCGCAGCGGCGCAGGTATGGGGTGGGGGTGGGGAGTTGGGGTTCAGGGGGCAGGCCGTGTTTGTTCTCACCTGTGGGTCTGGAGGCCAAGAGCTTAACGTTCTACCTTATTTTCCCTCCCTCCTGTCTGCTTTCAGTATATATAATCCCACTTGCACCTTTGCAGCAAGTTAACCTTTCTCAGGGGGGTCCCTTTGTAGAGAACCAGTGGGATCATATTCCCTTCATCGTCATCTCTTCCATTTGTTTGGAGATGTCCACATTTCTTGAAAGTGAAACTTGCTGTGTGCCAGGTGCTGTCCTAATAAGCACTATCTATGCCTCATTTATATTAAATCCTCATCACAGCCCTGCAGGAGTTCACAATATAGCTCACACAACATAACTCCACTCAGCAGATTTAGAAAGTGAGTCAGCCAGGGGTTAATTAGCCCAAGGTCCTGTCATTCGTCATTTTCATTAGTCATTGGCAGAGTCAGGATTCCTACTCAGGTCTGTCTCCCTTCAAAGTTATCTTTTTCTGACCTCAGATTATCTGAGTCTCATTCTTATGAAGTCTCAGTCTTCCCTGGAAAAGCTAAAGCCTGCTTGTCTTTGTCTTAGGGGGTCAAAAGTCAGGTTCGTATTTGGAGATAAACTGGTGTCTCTTCCCCAACTTTTCTTCACGTAAGCTCCCTTCCTGACGTGGGAGGAGAATAAATCCCCATGTATGGCCCACTTTGGCCTCCTGGGGGAAGACCAGGAGCTTTGGGATTTTCAAGGAAGTGAAGCAGCAGCCCCTTCTTCCCGGCTTTGTCTGCCCCGTCACCTGGGGGCCCAGGGGCAAGGGTCTTGGAGGGCAGACGGAGGCGCTGGGGGCTGGGCACTGGCTCTCTGCGGCAGTGGTGACTGATGACCACCCCGGCTGGCGGGTAGGCTATGTGACTTCTGGGAAGGGAAGCCACAACTGAGAGCTTTTCCCCACAACGTTATTACTTTATCTTTTTTGTATTTTTGAAGTTTGAGTTATGATCTCATTTTATACCACCAGACACATGACCACTTCCTCAGCATTCCTTGAAAATTAGGCTGTTTTATTTTTTTTTAGGCTGTTTTAATATTTTTCAAGAATCACTGTATACTCACTCACTAGTTAGAAAAAAAAAAGCTGTATGATTCCATTTAAGAAGCATTTGTGTTTGGAAGGCTATTTTTAGGGAGCTTGTCTCTGCCCATCCTGACAGGTTGGCCCTTCCTAAACACGCAGCACATGCGTGGAGGGCAGGAGGTCTGGACCTTGGTTCTGGGTCCACTCGAGCGTGCTATGTGGTCTTGGCCTCCGCTTCCTCAGATGTGAAATGAGTGAGTTGCAGTAGGTGTTCCCGAGGGTTCAGTTCAATTCACAAGTCTCCTGATTCTCCTTCCTTCACAGGGCTCTTTTAGCAATTTCAGTTGATAGTATTGCTGGAGTCTTCTTTGTACTTACTGGAAATCCTATGTGTGACTGAGGTGTGAGAGTAAGAGGTCACAGCCCAGGAGCAGGACAGCTCCTAAGGAGCAGAGCAGCACACTGAGGTGTGTGGCTGTTCCTGGGAGCACTGGAGCAGAAAGTGTGCAGGGTCAGCCCTGAGCAAAGCCGAGCACAAAGCCACCTCAGAAAGTTCAGCCTCCTCCTGTGGATAGAGCTGCCTCTGGAGGCCTTACCGCTCTGTGTCAGGCTGCCCAGGGGTCACTGCTGAGTGGATGTCCCTCAGGCTGCTCTTGCCTCTCACCTGGGCCAGAGGCCCTGGATGGTGACGAGGGAGGCACAGTGACCTCAATTCAGGGGACGGTCTCTTTCCCCGAGGTGGATTCTTTCCTCAGTGCCCTGGGCTCAGGTTCCTGGGGCAGCATTTCTTTAGTGCCTCACCTCCCTAAGATTCAGGGAAGCCCCCTCTGGAGTTGGGCACCTGTGTGCTTGCCCTAGTAGGTGTTCTTTGGTGACTAAAGACCCAGAGACCCTGGCATGGGGGCCCCGGTGGCTCACACTGTGTTCACCTCTGTGTGAACTTTAGCGGAGGAGGCCGCAGAAGGGCGCAGTGTCCCTGATTGCCTCCTCAGCAGGAGGAAGCTGTATGCCGTCGGGGGCTATGTGCAGTGCCAGCAGATGGCTGTGCGGAAAAGAGGCCATTTCTAGGTTCCAGCGTGTGCTCGTTCCTCTGCACACGGAGGAGGGGAAGGTGAGGCAGCGTGGGAACACACTGAATTGTATTTATTAACGAGTCCATCAGATAGCTACTGTTGATGCAACACCACCATCTGCTGTTAGTTTAGGGCAACTGCGAGGAACCATTTGCACACCCGCATAATTACTGGTGGAATTTTATACGTCTTGTCATTCAAGCCGTATTTGTTGAGAACCTACTACGTGCTGTTAGGCACAGGGCAACCTACATGATAAGGCAAGCATGGTTCTCGTCCACGTGAAGTTTATATTCTGGAACTTGAGACCTTGGGTCTGAAACCTGGCTGCACGTCCCAATCACCTGAGGTACTTTTTCTGATTCCTGGCCAGTGTCTCTGGGAGTGAGGCTGTGGAAATCTATATTTTCAAAAATTCCCCAGCTAATTGAGCTGCAGCCTGTCCATGGAGTGGAGTAGTCTGTGGTCCACTGGAACTACCCATTTAGTCCGGCTCCCTCACTACACATGAGAGAACCAAGGCCTCGAAAGGGCAGCACCACCTGGTGGGCAGGTTGAAGACACAGGTCCAGAACCCAGGTATTCTGGCCACCACATCAGCTGCCCTTCCTAGGGAACTGTGCCACCCACCTGCTTTCTGGATTTTATTTCCTTGACTTGTATTGTTGTTGTTGTTCAGTCTTGTCCTACTCTTTGTGACCCCATGGACTGCAGCACGCCAGGCCTCTCTGTTCCTCATCATCTCCTGGAGTTTGCCCAAGTTCATGTCCATTGTATTGGTGATGCCATCCAACCATCTCATCCTCTTGTATTAAAGGGTGACATCTTCTTGACTTGTATTAGAGAATGTCAAAAGGTTATGCTGAAACACCTATAAATGATGCAGTCCTGGCCCTCAGTTGAGGCTTATCACCACTGAGAGTGATTCAGGGCCCTTCTGCCCCTTAGGAGGAGAGCCCAGGGGCAGAAAGGACAGCTTCTGATTCCAGATAAACAGGGAGGTCTCAGCAGTCATGATCTCAGCACACCTGCTGTGTAGTTTCCATTTTAAGTCTCTTTAATACACACACACACACACACACAATGTATTATATATATTTTTACATGTCTTTAAATAGAAATGAGGTCATATTTGCCTTCTATTTGGAGGTTTTCTGGTTGGCGATTTTATGAGGCAGGCAGGGTGTCATTATATTTGTTTTACAGACGAGGACCCTGAGTTACAGAGAGACAAAATAGCGCTCCCCACGTCACCCTGCCGGTGATGGCTGTCCAGGACAGGTGCCGGGCCTCCTGGTTTCTGGTTGTGGCAGCCAACCTGAGGCTGCGACTCTGTGCTCTGCCTTTCAGGGGTTGGGGTCCTCAGTGGGCAGCTGTATGCCACAGGTGGGCACGATGGGCCCTTGGTGAGGAAGAGTGTCGAGGTTTACGATCCTGGAACAAACACCTGGAAGCAGGTGGCAGACATGAACATGTGCCGACGCAATGCAGGTAATATGATGGCTCCTCCCTCTTTTCCTTGTGGGGAGGTTGTGGGTGTTTTCTCCTTGCAAACACTGGCCCTAAAAGAGGCAGAATGGAGAGCTCCCATGGCCTGGGGCTGAGCTTGTATCCTGAGCAGGGAGTGTCCATTTGCTGGGCAGGGAGAGCATGGAACCCCCAAACCTAGCCAGAGGGCCCCCTCTCAGAGGCAGAAGGTTCCTTCCCTCCCGGTGAAGCATGGTGACTTTCACCGCACATGGATGGACTCAGGCCCGGAGGAGCTGTGTGCCCAGGCCCAATGGCTTTGTTGAGTAGCTAAGCCTAGGGCTTTGTGGACAGGGCCACACAATGACATTTGGTTCTATCTTTTCTTTGCTGATGTCTGGCTAAAAGAACCTCTCGCTTTCCCCCAGAAACTGATTTCCTTCCTTTCAGTGGTATCCATGAAAGGATTTGTGATCCATTATCCAAAAGGACCACTTTCCTTATTCTCTTGTTTGTATTTCCTGTCTCTCCTTCCCTTCCCTTCCCCTCCCCTTTTGCTTCCTGTAGGAATGATTTTCCTTAGAGTGTTTAGATTTGTTCCTGGAGGCTGATACCTCTATTAAACCATTTCCCTTTAGACCTTTGCCCTATGGGTCGTGTCTTATGTTGGTATGTCTTGCTTTCTGCCTTCTCACTCTATCCAAGTGTTGGCTCAGCCCAGCTTCCCTGGCTGGAAATACAAGCGGGTGACTTTCAGGCATACTTATTTCCTTTGTGCTCAAATTACCTGCTCGATAAACCCATTTGCAGCTGACTTGTTGAAAGTGTAAATAGAGGGGAGTTTATTAATTTGCTCATTGTCTAAGCCTGCTGTGATATAACCTGACATTTGGCCTTGAGCCACATGAATGAGGAATTACAGAACCTTCAAGGCAGCTAATGCAAGAATTCAGTTTAGATGTAAATGCACGTGTATGCCCACATTCGCAAATAGATACTTCTATTTTTTATAACAAAGATGGAATCTTTCTGTAATACTGCTTTATTAAAACCTGCCTTTTTAGATCCACTTTCCAGTCTTTTATGAATATCTTATTATAACACTAAGCCTATTTACATAATATTATTTTAAATGGCTATAACATAATTTAAAGAGCCAGGCTGCTATTGGACATTTAGGTCATTTCCATCTTTTCTGTAAGTAATGCTTTGGTTGTTATAAGTAGCCTTTATAGCTAATTAATGCACACATTTAAAATTATTTCTTAGAATAAAAGGTCAGAAGTGAAATCTTGGATTCAGAGGGAGTATATGTGTTTTTGACATCACCCAGGAAAGTGGTGCCTTTTATACTCACCAGTATTTGAGAGTATGTTCGCCAACACTGGTAATTACTACTTTCTGAGCATCACCCACCCCTGAATCGGGCTTCCCTGGTAGATCAGGTGGTAAAGAATCCACGTACAATGCAGGAGACCCCAGTTCGATTCCTGGATCCAGAAGATGCCCTGTAGAAGGGATAGGCTACCCACCCCAGTTTTCTTGCACTTCCCTGGTGGCTCAGACGGTAAAGAATCCACCTGCAATGCGGGAGACCTGGGTTCAGTCCCTGGGCTGGGAAGGTCCAGGATTCTTGCCTGGAGAATCCCCATAGTCAGAGGAGCCTGGAGGGCTACAGTCCATGGGATCGCAAAGAGTCAGAGATGACTGAGCAACTAAGCACACAGATGCTGCTGCTGCTGCTGCTGCTAAGTCACTTAAATTGTGTCCGACTCTGTGCGACCCCATAGATGGCAGCCCACCAGGCTCCCCCGTCCCTGGGATTCTCCAGGCAAGAACACTGGAGTGGGCTGCCATTTCCTTCTCCAATGCATGAAAGTGAAAAGTGAAAGTGAAGCCCCTTGGTCGTGTCTGACTCTTAGTGACTCCATGGACTGCAGCCTACCAGGCTCCTCCGTCCTTGGGATTCTCCAGGCAAGAGTACTGCACAACCCCTGAATTAGGGCTTCCCAGGTGGCAAAAGTGGTAAAGAATCCAGCTGGCAGTGGAGGAGACATGGGTTCAATCCCTGGGTTGGGAAGATTCCCTGAAGGAGGGCATCGCAACCCACTCCAGTATTCTTGCCTGAAGAATCCCCATGGACAGAGGAGCCTGCTGGGCTAAAGTCCATGGGGTCGTAAAGAGTTGGACATGACTGAGCATCTGAGCACATAATCCCTGAATCTTATTTTGAAAAAAGACACAGAATATTGGACTGTGGCCTTTTAAAGTCTTGATGAGCAGTACTTACATTTTCCTACTCTTGAGTCCCTGTCACATGAGACCTTACCCCCAAACCTGCTGCCTCTGAGATCAGGGTGGGTAGAAAGCCTTGTGCCTGAAAACTGTATGTGGATTGAGACACCAGTTGTGTGAAGGGATCATAAGCACAAGCATTAGTGCCCCACAGTGTTGATGAAACAGGGCTTATCAGGGAAAGCAGAGTAGAAGTGGTGTGGGTGAGATCCCCTGAGTTGTCTCTTTCTTAGCTCAGACTGAGCGCGGGAGGCCTGTGTGCCCTGTGCAGTAGACCGGGGCCTGTACCTATGGTGCTCTGTGCCTATTTATAGGGTCAAGATCTGGGAACATCTGTGGGCCTGTATCCTTGTGAAAACTGCCTGGTCAGAGAGATGACCTTGTTAGGAAGGGGGCTCCTCAGAGCCCAGTGACTGTTGGGTGTTCATTCATTGAGCAGACTTAAACCTGAGGAGCCAAGTATCTATTGTGCTACCACAAAGGGAAGGAAGAGTGCCCCCAGGGCAATCTAGACTTGTCTCTCGCCCCTTCTCTCGTGCTCCTGCTCTCATGCCTCCTCTGGCCTCTATTTGATTCCCAGGGGTCTGTGCAGTGAATGGGCTCCTGTATGTGGTTGGAGGGGATGATGGATCCTGTAACCTGGCTTCTGTGGAGTACTACAATCCTGTCACTGACAAGTGGACGCTGCTGCCAACCAACATGAGCACAGGGCGGAGCTATGCAGGTCAGTGTGTCCCACCCCACCCGCACCCCCACATTGGAGCCGGGGATGGGCTGGGGCAGGTGGGGCCCAGGTCAGTTTGCTTAACTTGGGATCGAGTGTCTCCTCCAGGGATGGGAGGTGATTGTCACATGTCACCACTCCTTCATGCTGTGCCCACGACAGATACCCATAATTAGCACTCATTTCCCCAGTGAAGTTGAAGGTAGCCTCTGAACTCTTCTTAACAGTGTTCCAGGGAATCTGTTCCAACTGATCTGAGTTGTCTTAAGAGGTTTTAGAATTTCATTGCCCTTCCTGACCAGCCTCCAAAACCAGGAAATACAAGATAATGTACATGTAAGTTCTAAAGGAAATGTGCTACACAGGCTTTAGGACATGACATTTGAGAAGTGGCAGAGTTAGGGAATACTTCCTGGAGGAGACGAAGCCTAATTAAACTTGAAGGCTGGGTCACAGCCACACAGATAGCTGTTTTTTGCCAGGTACCCACTCCCTGCACCACAAAGCAGTGTGTTAGATATGGTAACTATTCCACAGCTTAGCTGTTTCCCCTCATGTCAGACATTAAGTAGTTCTCAGAGTCTTCTTTTGCTATGATAAGTAATGCGCCAGTAAATAATTTTGTTTATAAATCTTTACCTACAAGATACTCTTTTCAACAACCCTCTGGTTGAATGAGACTGTATACTTCCATTTTATAGATGATGAAACTGAGGTTTGGAATGTTTAAATAATCTGTCTAGGATCATGTGACTAAAAAAAGTGTCAGAGTCAGAATTCAAACCCAGTCCTAAGCCCGTGCCTTTTGTGCTACCATAACTCAGGGTTGGGGGGTAAAGTAAGAGGCTGGAGGGAGGAGGGAGGGATGAAGCTGCTGTAGAGGCTTTTTTTTTTTTTTTTTTTGACCTGTGAAATCAGTTCCCTGACTAAGGATTGCACCCATGCCCCCTGCATAGGAATCACGGAGTCTTAACCACTGGACGGCCAGAGAAGTGCCTATGGAGGCTTATTCCTGGTAGGGGTGTGTGTGTGTGACAGTTTTGGTGAGGCGCAGGGCACAGGATCAGAGTTGGTGGGGCTGAGGTCAAGGGTCTCTAGGGAGACAAGCAAATATATCTATGTAGCTCAGCTTCTGGTTCCCCAGAAACTGGAAGAGTTAGAGCTAACCTTTATTTATTGAGCACATACAATATGCCAGTCATTCTCCTAAGTATTTTATGACCATTATCATTCACTATGACTCCAGTGGTATTCTTATTCTGTTTTTCATTAGAAAGGTCATTATTCCATTTTGTTTGGATTTTAATGCAAAGGAAGACTATGCCATGCAGGCTCAAAGGGCTTTGTATGGCGTTCTGTCTGCCCAAGGCTTCAATTAATGAACTTATTTTACCTTTTTTTTTTTTTTTTCCTCATTGAGGATTTTTATCAACTAAATAGAAAAGATTTCAGGGCATTCTGGTCCTAGAGTGGTTCTGTTCTCATTGTTATTTATTAAAACCAGCACTATCATTTTCTCTCCGAAGCTGAAGTGAAAGGTGCAGGGCATTTTCCTATATGAGGCAGGGAGGCCAGTGAACGATGCCCCCTTGGCTCCATGTGAGCCTTAATGAGAGGGGAAAGTGCAGGTGTGAGTAGTTAGAGTTTTGGGTATGTGCTGAGTGTCTCATGTCCATTTCTTTACTGTCTGCTTACTCCAGAAGTAGGTGGGAAGGAGACGAGCAGATGTTCAGTTTATGTTCAAACCCATTGACTGAGTGAATCTGTTATCTTAGAATCTAAGGAAATGGCCTGACATGCAAAGATTTATGGACAAAGTTATTTATTGGAGCATTATTTATTATAGCAAAAAACTGAGAACTACTTATTTTCAGATGTGAGGGGCATAGCTAAATAAGCTGTGGAATATTTATACAGCGGACTTGTTTTTAATATGAGAATATGTTTGTGACAGGCTGTTAGGTTAAAAAAAGGATGATGCGAAATGTATGTACCATGTGAGCTCGGTTGAGCAGTCCTGGGTCACAGGGGTTGGAGTAGCTCCTGCTTACAGAAATGGATATTGGAGTCACATCTGAATTCAAGTCCCAGCTTTGCCACTAGCCCTGGGCCTCTGGGCAAGCCAGTCAGTCTGATTGAACCCCTGTTTTCTCATTTGTGAAATGAAAATAAAATCATATCAAGCCTCTTGGGGCTGTTGTGAGAATGAAATGTGAGAATATGTGGAAAGCACCTGGCACAATGCCTGTCTGGCAGATAGAAACCTCTCAGTGGCTGATTATGACTACTATTAGAAGTCAGGATATATTCCAAAAAAGAGAATGGTGATTCTCTTTGTATGTAGGGATTAATTTTTTTTCTTGGTGTTCTTCTGTGTTATCTAAAATTTCCATAATGGGAATATTTTATTGTATAATCAGAAAGCTTATATAAAAACAATGCAGGAGCCTGCTTTTTAAAGAAATGCTACCTTGAGAAGGAGGAGCCTCAGGTGCAGGCAGGATGTTCTGAAGGGCAGACAGCACATCTGGGTCTGAGGACTTGGATTCTGCTACCTCTGATCTTTTCTGTCTGAACCTTTATCCAGATATTAACATGAAATGCATGTCTCAACAGAATCTCAGCATTTGGGTGTCCTGGGCTTTCTTTTAGCAATGTTCTCTCAATCTCATTTTCAACCAGATTTGATAGTCTAGTCATGGGAACATGTTAAAGTAATGCTCCTAGTTACACCTTACCTGTAAGTTAGAATTTGTTTCAGCTGCAAGTACCAGAAAACCTGTCAGATACATGCTTAAATAAGGAAATATCTTATTTGTATGTATGTATTTGTCCCAGGCAGAAAGGAGTCCCTGGCTAGCCTGGGGGTTCAGACTGTTATTGAAGAATCAGGTTCCTCCTGTCTTTTCTGTTCTGCCAGCTTTATGAATAGCTCCTGCTGCCCCTTGCACCTTACGTGCGCTTCTTCCGGGCAGGTCAAGGGAGAAAGCCAAAGCTGCAGCACTGGCGGACTTGTATTTACAATTGCATGAGCCAGGACTGCAGCACCTCTAGCTGCAAGGAAGTCTGGGAACCTGACCTCGAAACTTGCTCCTCTCAGTAGCAGAGGACAGCAAGTAGAAGAGGTGTTGGGTGAGTCTGCCTGCAAATGTCTGCTGCACAGCTGCAGCCCATTACATGTAAGATTTTAGGCTCCTAAGTTAGCTGTTGAGTATGGTTCAACTTGGCTAAAACAGTAACACATACAGACATGTTTGGAATGTTTATCCAAGCGTAGAATTTAGCATTGGAGGGATCTTTCAGTTAGATGGGCTTCCCTTGATAGCTCAGTTGGTAAAGAATCTGCCTTCAATGCAGGAGACCCCAGTTCGATTCCTGGCTTGGGAAGATCCACTGGAGAAGATTTAGGCTACCCACTCCAGTATTCTTGGGCTTCCCTTGTGGCTCAGCTGGCAAAGAATCTGTCTGCAATGCGGGAGACCTGGGTTCGATCTCTGGCTTGGGAAAATCCCCTGGGGAAGGTAAAGGCTACCCACTCCAGTATTCTGGCCTGGAGAATTCCATGGAAGGTATAGTCCATGGGGTTGCAAAGAGTCAGACACAACTGAGTGACTTTCATTTTCACATTCAGTTAGATGAGCTTAAATATGTGGGAATGGAGCCTAAAGAGGTACATGGACTTATCTGAAGCCACAATGCAGCTTGAGTGGTGGCTGAGCTAGAATTTACTTGTTCTTGTTGCCAGGAAGTCAGTCCATTGTTCTTTCCAGTTCATTTCCATGTCTGCTAAAAGGGGACATGAATCACTCATCACTTCTCTTAAAGTGATACAAACTTAGAGCTGTGAGGTTTCCAGTGAGGGTGCTGAGTGCTGGAAAGAGGAGTCATTACAGTATGAGATGAGTTGGTGTGATGATTCGAGGTGAGATCGCTCATCTGTGGCATTGAGGGACTGTGCTTTATGTTTCAGCATCTTGTGGGTACTTAGCTGTTACAGCAGGAAGCAGCCAGCTGCTGACAACCTGAGTCCACAAGCCCTTCAGTGTTTGGGTATAAGCCATCCCTATTTCCCTTGACTGTGGCTTGGGATGTTGTTCATGATCTCCTTGAGACTCTGAATAAGTTTGCAGAAACTATTAATAATATGGTAACTTTCTCCCCCTTTCATCTTAGGTGTTGCTGTGATTCACAAGCCCTTGTGACCCCCAACTCCCACTGCCAGGAGGTGGAGGAAGGGAGGGCTGCTGCCTGTGACTCAGCACAGCAGGACCACGCTGGTTGGATGCCACTCGCTGCCGGAGTCTGCAGTGGGGCGGGAACTGCCCTCCTCTAACTTGGCAGTATTGTCTGGGTGGGAAGACAGTGATTGACCCCTGGCTCCCATGAGGTGTTTTGTCCCCTGCCCTGAGCAGTGGGTTCCTGATAGTTCTGGCTGCACCTTTGAGCACTGTGTGTGTGTGTGTGTGTGTGTGTGTGTGTGTGTGTGTGTGTGTCTGTTTCTATAGGGGTATTAGAGAAGCTGGAACTTTTGTGTGTATAGGGGTGTGTGTGTGTACATGCGTGCGCAGAACCTTTTGCTTCACTAAGTTGGGGGATGATGACAGTCTACTCCATTTCTGTACTACTGATCCTTCTGCTGTGCTAAAAAACAAGTCACAGAAGCCTCTCTTCTGGATTGGCCCATGGGGACCTTGAGACTACTAAAGCTGCTCTCTACTGGAAGTGCAGTTGGACACGCCAGGAATGTCCAGAAATGACCAGGCCCATGTGCTGGCCTAGACCACTGGCACTGTCTGCAGAGGAGCGGGGCTCTCCTGAAGCTGCCCCGTGTCCTCTGTGTGCTAGAACTAGGACCGTGGGTTCTCCAGCCCCTCGGCTGGGTGCTCTTCCTTCACCTCTTCTCCCGGAAGTTCTCGTCAGAACTGCCTGGCCTCCGGGCCCCTGGTCTTTGACGTAATGGATTCCAAGTTTGGAAGATTTTGTGTCTCTTCAGCTGATAAAACTAGCTCTTCAGTGAAGCACTGAATAACACACTGGAGAAAAAAATACATGGGAAACAAAAGCAACAAAACCAAGTGGTAGGGCTTTAGTCCTTGCCCATAGTGGTCTCAGAGAAGACCCTACTTCTGGTTTTTCCTGGGATAGGACAGCCTCTGTTTATACTTATTATCCAGATTTAATTATTCAGAGCATCCCATTTTACTCTCATAAGTGTTCTGGTTTGGTGGTGAGGTAAAAGGTCACCCTACCTCCAAACCCAAAGATAGGTTTTTCCTTGCACTGGATGGAGTCATGTATGATTCACATGGACATGGATGACTTTAAAGGGGTGTACTGGCTGGCCCTGGCCCTCAGTTCCAGTCTGTGAGGAAGGTTCTAGTCTGTCTGACACCCTTGTCCTCCTTTCCTGTACTCTCCCCCATTCCAGGCCTATACCATCTCTCCAACCCTCAGAAATCCCACTCCTTGCTTCCGTGAGGGAGGACATGGTGGTAGGCCCTGGATGTGCGATGTCTCTCAGGAATACTTGCATTTTGAGACGAGCTTGATGAAAGCTTTGCTAATTCACAGGTGAAAATGATTAATGACAGAACTTCAGACATCTGGAGAGGGGTATTTGAGGGCGCACAGACTCACTTGCATTAAAAAAAAAAAAAAAAAAAAAAAAGAACCTTAAGGCTGTACTGTTCCTGAACTAGCAAGTTGCTTATATTGGAATTTCCAGCATAAGGAGGGGAGATCTTATGTCTGGAGCAGCCTCACAACTTGGGGGCTTGGATTTACCCTTCCTGCTGTCAGAGTCCACCCTTAGGGAGCCAAGGAGCTTTATGAACAATGACGTTGGACTTCTGATACAACTGGGCCCCTTCTAAGCAGATGTTGCAGGAGGCTGGCATTCTCCCCACTTCACCCCAAGTTAGAAACCCAGGACTCTCCCCAGCGAGTTGGCCACTCTGTGTATTTACTGTATATTTATTGTGCACGAACCACTCAACTCTCTTGAGGGGGAAGCATCTCCTTATGATGTTGAGCAGATATTATATCAGCGAGATGTTTGGAGAACACCAAGGCACCCAGGGTCTTTAGCAGCCTTGGGAAGAGGCTGAAATATCCAGCTTTTATGGACCTAGAAGAACAGTTCCAAAGATCCAAAGAGATCAAGACATACTGTTAGCTGGACGTTCCACCTTGAGAAAACACCTGGCACAGAGGTGGCTGTGGTTTCAGAGCTCTGCCTGACTCTGGATCAGAAGCTGAAGGAATGTGCATTCTGTTCCAAATGTTGTTCTCCTCCCTCTCTTAGGAAGGTTTGGGACTTTGTTTCAGGCTGTGTGTTTGTGTGTGTGTGTGTGTTGGTGATAAGGTTGGGGGTTGGGGTCTGATATGTGCTGTCACACAGCTCCTGATTTCAGATAAAACGTGAAGTACCCCCAACACTTAGAAGCTGAACTTTCATGCTTACCATGCTTGTGTAGGGGAGGCTACTGTTCATGGTCATCTTCCCACAGAGGGTCCCCTCCATGAGAGCTAGCCAGCGTGTTTTCTGCTTTTGGATTTTTGCTGTTGGCCCCTTCTTACGTCTCCCTGCCCAGGAAGCACTGCCCCTGTTGGCAGTGTTCTGAGGCTGTGTTCATCTCACCTCCATGCGTCCTTTCTCACGGGGACTAGAACACTGGTACGTCATCACCAAAAAGCCAATGTGCTGTATCTGCCCACAGATGCCATCCAAAACTAGCTCTCCCTTTACCACCATATGATTTTCTCCCTACAGTGGGCACAACAGACTTATTTTCAAGTCTGTGCTGGTCATGTGGTAGGTGAGCCCCGCCATACCCCTATTCTGATGGCCACAACTGCTTGTGAATGCTGCTTTGCCAGTGGTGTATCAGAAGTCTGATCCACAGTAATGAAGTGGAATTGCAGCCCAAGGTTAGAAGCAGCTTAGACTCTGCTTGGATACTAATTTGGACAACAGAGAAGTCAGACTCTGAATTCCAAAGTTATTTCTCTTAAGTACCCAATGGCATCTCTCCATCTAAAAAGTTGCAGTATTATGCAAATGAAAGTGACCTCATTTTCTGCTATGCAATAAGAATACTTAATTCTTTTTTGTGACAAACCAGTTGCAATATCCCCTAAGATGCTTTCTGAGCTGTCTTACTTTGATATCTGTTGTGTAGTGTTTGTATCTTCCTGAGCCAGATGCTTTCAAAGATTGCCTTTTTATAAAACTGAAGCTATAGCTTTCAGGCTAAAGTTTTAATGTAGATATTTTTATAAAATAATTTTTCACAATATTTGAATTGCTTTTTATTATCCATGATAATGAAATGTTATGTTCTATTGTGTCATTGTCTCTAACATCATTCATGCCTGTAGGTATTTTCCCTTTGTTTCTCACCTTACCCAGTCTGATTGTTCAGTAGCTCCAGGCTGACTTGGAGGCTTCTTTCTTAACACCACATTGCAAGGGAGATTGCCAAAAAAACACACAAATCACTGGTGTTTCTTCAGTTGTTTAGAGTTTAACATTAAGCCTGAAGCAGCACTTACCCATCTATGATGCCTGTCTGCTTTTTCTGGAGACAGGCTTTCGGCAGGGGTGAGGCAGGGTGAGTCTGGTTGGCCCTTCTCCTGGCATCTCTCACGGTCTGGCCTGGAGTTTGGCATGGAGAAGCCCAGGGAAAGGCCTGGGCCTTTCCAGACCCACTCCAGCATATACTCCAAGGAGGTTCTAGGTCCAGCTGACTAGTCTTCATTCTTTCCTATCTCCTTGTTCTTAAGAGCTTCAGGACTAAGCCCTTTGCTGCTGGATGATGTATGTCTCTTGAGAAAACATCTTGTCAAGGAACTTGAAAAGACTGGTCATGGTCCCTGCTAAGAATGTGATCAGCATGTGCTTTGCAGATGTCCATACTACACTTACAACTTACTCATCTCTTGAGCTGTGTCTACACTCCAGGCTCTATTTTGTGTATTTATCTGCTAATTAGTCTCATTTAAAGAATCTTTATTATTTTTGGGACAGGTGCCATTTGACTTGCCTCTGCGCTCCCCATTCGTACCTTGATGGATCAAGTTGGGAAGCTGAGCAAACTTGTAATCCAATTAGTTGGAGTTTTTCTGTTTGCCTAGAGAAGCGAGGAGGTTAGAATGTATTTTTTTTTAAGCTTTTGCACTATTTAGAGTCCTAAGCCCCTCATGTTCAGCCGTGCTGTGTGTCTGTTGACCAAGCAGGAGAGCTCGCAGCACTTCCGACATTTGGGAGTGTCAGAGGCCTCTTCTGTAGTGGATAATCACAACCTCAGAGCCCCTGTGCAGCTCTTGTCATGGGGCTCGTGACTTACAGATTCAGCATAGGCCAAGGAAGTAATGCATGGGACCGGAGCATTTTGAGCAACAGAGTGCCCCAGTGCTATGTTCTCACCTTTGGTTATGAGATTTCAAATTATTTTACCCCCCTTTCAGTGGTAATAAAAACCTTTGTTGGACTTCTTGTTTAATTCGTACATAATGTGTAAAATACTTTCTTTGCAAGCAAATTCAAGGCACTGAATCTGTATGTCTGTGTGGGTGCTGTGTCCGTGTGGCTGTCCATTGGCAGGCAGACTTGATCCCTGACGCCCTGTACACCACACTGCGTGAGTCAGGTCCTTGATTGGGTGTTCTCTGCTTGGATGGTAGGAACCACAGAGCTTGTGAGACGCTTGTCACCTGCTCCATCGGTTACAGCGCTGGCTGAGGAGAACAGTTCCTCACATGTATTCTTTTAACAGGACTCATGTTCTAGTTTCCTGTAATTTATGTTCCTTTAATTTTAATAAAAGTTGAACTGTGAGAATCTTTCTCAGTATTTCATTTTTGTCACCCAGCCTCTCTACCCTGTCTCAGACATGAAAAGGACAGACCCACTCCTACGTGCTTTCAGTTAAAAAATATTTTTTCTTCAAGATGTACTTGACAGAGTCTGGGTTCCTTTGGTGTCTATTGTCTGGCACAGTGCCAGATCCATGAAGCTCTTCAGTGAGACCCACAGAGGCCAGTCCCCTCAGTGGGTATTCACGGTCATGTGGACAATTGCCCAGTGATCACTGTGAGGTGAGTGGAGTGGTGTCAGGCACCAGAGAAGGAAGCAGAGATTTGGCTATAAATAAACATTCATTTTTTTTTAAAGTTTGTTACAAGAACTAGAGATTGTATAGATATTTTGTTAGGTTTGAATCATTAAAAATGCAAATATATTTTATCAAATATACACAGCTGTTTATTAAATATATTGACTTATATAATATCAACACACATGAAATAATAGTCACAGCTAACACTTACTGAGTATTTGCTGTGTGCCAGCACTTTTCTAAGTACTTGGCTTTTATCCATACATTTAATCCTTATCATGGTCTTCTGAGTTACTATTATTATCTTCGTTTTACAGATAAAGATGTGAGATGCAGAGGGGCTAGACTTTTGCCTGAGGTAGCAGTGCTGCAGGATATTGGTCACTTTCCTGAGCCTGTCTCCTTAGTCTTCTCGCTCCAGCTGTGAGGAGGGGAGGAGGGTGTGCTGAGAAGAACCAAGGAGAGGGAGGCCCCAGGAGTCCCTGGGGAAGTACAAACTTGGCTCAAGAAAAATACTGCAACCTGAGTTTTCAGTCATTTGGACCAACAACGTCCCAATGTTACATTAATGGCGAAGGATCACATTTGTTACTGTAGTGACAATGGCACTAACCACTACTGACTGTGTCCATCCTTGGACAGAAGCTTAGAGAGGTGAATCTAGTTGTCTGAGGGTGTGTGTGTGTTATAAGTGAGCAGGGGCGCAGACCCAGATGGAAGCTATTTTGGTCCACAACTGAGTTTGAGAATCAGGCTGAGAAGAGGGCTTAGGACTTGCTTGTTTCCATCGTCATAATGGCGAGCATTTATTGCACATTTGCTTGGCAGCAGGTCCTGGGCTTTAATGCCCACAGCACCTCATAGAGAGGAGTGATGCTCACGTCACAGGATTGCAGGGGGCTAGTTAAGTGGCCTGCGGTCAGACAGAACCTCGAGAAGTGATGCAGACCCTGTCCTCCTGCTAGACTGCTTGCGGAGCTTGGCACCCTTGATCCCAGTGGGCTGTGCCTTATGTGAGCCTCCCTCAGCAAGGAAGTTGCCGACATCTGGTCCTCCAGGGCCATCAGGGAGGCAGAGCCCTGTGCCAGCCTGCCGTGGAACCACCCCTTGGGGCCTTGTCACCCCTGCTGAGAGGATCCTGGGGAGGGACAGGTGAGCAAATAAGTATTAGTTGGAGCACACACACCTTTCCCTCCCGTTGACCCTTTGACCTGGTTTCTTCTTACCCAGAAGTTCCAAAGTGAAATTATATTTGGTAGCTTTTCTACTAACTTATTCTTCTACAATTTACAAATAGGGTCTTTTGACCCTACCTAGCTAGTTTATTTTAATACAAAATCTGTTGTTTCTGTCTGCCTTCTGAGATTTTCACTGAGTGGCCTGTGTCCCCCACTGACCACTCCTTTCTGCCCAGGCAGCTTTCCCTATGAAGTTACATATCAAAGCCTATGGAGGGGGGGGGCACCTGGCTGGGACTCTGGACATCATCCAGTCCAGCCCCTGTGTTTGCAGAAGAGGAGCCTGGGGCTTGGAGCTATAGACTGGCTTGAGCTCCTGTGGCAGAGCCATGTACTCCAGGGTTCAGAGAGGCTACAGGGCTGTGTCTGCCTGCCTGTACCTGAGGAGGCTCTGGGGCTGAGAAAAGGCAGTGACTGCAGGCTTGAGGGCCACCACCCTCTCTGGCTTAGGAGAGAGGAGAGGTAGGTGGTCCTGTCATGGCAGGCCTGGTCTTTCTGAGATTCCTGCCCTGTGGTCACTCTAGCTTCAAGGCTTGTTCCAGATGCTCCCTCAGCTGTCTGTGTCCTTCACTAGCTGCAGGTGGGAGGAACCTCTGCAAAAGGGGGTTCCCTGCAGGTGGCTGTGTGGCCTGCAGGGAACCCCTTCCCCCTCTCTGGGACTCAGTTCCCTATCTGTAAACAGAGGGCTCTTGTGTCCTTAGGAGCATTTACTCTACTTGCAGGGTCTTATTCTTGCTCCCACCTGACTGGGGAGGAGATGAAACTCAGAGAGGCCAAACTACAGTGGGGAGCTAGGATCTGAACCCATATCTTCCATGGAAGTAGTTTTGGATGACACTGCTGCACGTGTATTTAAGCTTTTAGGCCACTGGACCCTGCCAAACACATGCATGATCAAGACTGTTTGGTGAATCTTCTAACTGTGAGTTTTATAAGGACTGGAAAAGTTGGCTTTAGACCTCTTTCCTTCTGTTTTCCTTCCCTTCCCATTCCCAGTTCCCAGCTGCCTCTGAGAGAGAACACCGCCACCCCATCTTTCCCAGTGAGGGGGGGGATCTTTCATTCTCCTTTCACAGTATGTTCTACAAACATTTATTCATTCAACAGAAATACATTCAGCACATTGTGTTGGCTACTTGAGATACAACTGCCAACAAAGCAGGAGGTCCCTGAGGACTGGAGGTTGGAGTTGTGTAAGGGACACAGTTGGTAAATAGCAGGTACAGTATAGTGTGCTAGTCGGGGGGCGGGCAGAGAGACATGCTCACCCAGAGAAAGACAAGCTCATAGAGACCTAGGGAAAGGGTGTAAGATTCACACAAAGGAAGAGAGAGAGAGACCAAGAGAGAGACTGAGACACACAGAGATAGAAACAGAGGGAGACAGAAACACAATGAGTGAGATTCATGCACACTGCCAGAGGAGATGCCATTTGTATAGAAATACATAGGCAAGCCAGACAGAGCCAGCATCATTTCTTAAAGTGACAGGAGACATGTCAGTCTAGAGCTTCATATCAGAAGCTTCTGAGTCTGGAGACATGAGATCAAATGTGATCTTGGTCAGGTGGTCTTGTGGTTTACAGCCAGTCTCTTTGCCTCTTAGCAGCAGTGCCCTCAACTGTAAGATACAGATGGTAGTACCAGTTTTGTGAGCTTTTGCAGAAGGTAACATGAAAAGACCCTGAAACCGAAGGCAGTCACTCAAGGTTCTGGGGAGACTGGGCCTGGCAGAGCTGCCTCTGAAATGAGAAACCCAATTTCTGCAGCAACAGCACAGAGAGCATCCTGACTGCGTGTGGTCATCGCACCAGGTATGATGGAGGGGAGACAGACACAGAAAGGATGAAGCACTCTATCCCGAGTCTTGTCTGGACTGGGGATGCACCCAGGGAAACAATACAGATAGGGCCTGCTTTCACCCGGCAGTCACGTGGCTTCTGTTTGTCACAACTGTTGCTTCAACTCCTTTTGTTTTCGCCTTTCCTCTGGGTGGTGATGGGGACTTGTCTCATGAGTTTATTTTCTGCTCTAGGAGCAGAGCATCTCCTTGGATTTGATCCCACTGACTTCACAGAACATGGGATTTAGTAGGCACCTGTGTAACCCTTTATTCCTAAGGAATTTCAAATGTAGTCTCATTTGATTCTCAGAAAAGGCCCAATGACATGGCCACAGCAGGTATTATTTTGGGCAACATGTCTCTGCCCATTATATACAATGGTCACTTTCTCAGTGCAGTGGGTGGGGAATTTGAAACACTGCATAGTGCCTGCACATAGTGGGTGATTTATTAGTGATAGCAATTATTACTCTTATTGTTCTCTTTATACAGATAGGGGAAATGAGTCTAGAAATAGGTGAAGCAACTCTTTCAAATTCCCAATCCATTAAAGCTTGGACTTTATCACCCAAGACTGTATTTGGCTCAGTGTTATGACAAAATGACAATAGTGGCTTTAACCAAAGAGTGGGTTCCCTCCCCCCCCCCCCCCCCCCCGCCCCAGATAACCACAGTCCAGAGATAAGCATTCCAGGGCTGGCATAAGCAGTTCCATGGTGTCATTGGGATCCCAGGTCCTTCTGCCTTTCTGCTCTTCCGTCCTTAGCATGTTGTAAGATAGGGGCTCTATAGCTCTTTTCATATCTGCAAAAGGCATGAGAAAAAGAGAAGGGGAGGTAGAAGGTACAGTACCCATAAAAGGAGAGTGAAGTCTTTCCAGAAACTCCTGATAGTGTTTTTCACAGCGCCCGCAGCTGCAGGAGAGTCAAGGGAGGTGAATGCTTTTAACTGGGCACATTGCCATTCCAATCAAACTCAGAGTTCTGCCTGGGAAAAAGAAAGGTAGAATGGACATTGGGTAGATAATTGGCAGGGTTGGCCACAGTCAATGCTTCTATTAACCAAGTGCCATGTGGCTCCTGCTCCAATGGTCAATCTCCTTGGAGCCAAAGCCTATGTCCTTTTGGTCCATTGTCCTGCAGTTATCTTGGCTGGACACTCAGCATGTGCAGGACCCTTGTCAGTGAAGGGCAGTGATGCTCCATGTGTGTTCAGCATCCACTGAGGGGGTGCAGAGCAGGGGCTCTGGGGCAGGGCTGGGTGGGGAAGGCTCCCTCTCTCGCCTCACTCAGCTGTCTGCTTGCTGTGTTGGCATCGAGGGTGAATATGCCTCTTGCAGGATGAAGGAGACATTCTGAACAATGGGGACCTTTAAGAGCCTGTCACTGAGGCTTTAGGGACAGCTCGTTTATCAGTCAAGGATGCTTTCCTAAAGCTCTGATTGAGGAGGCCTGTCAGCTGCAAGATCTATGACCTTTATCTCTAGAATGACCCCCGTGTGCAGTGCCATAAATCTTGCTGGGCCACAAACTGGGAGGTGGAGATGGGTGAGATTTGGTCTTGACTTTTTGAAGGCACTTCCGCAACTCCCTTGTCATCCTGCCCACCTCCCCCGCCAACCCACCGCAAGCTATCTTCACATTTAACAGTAGCCCATTGAGTGGCGTCTGAGCCGTGCTAAACTGAAGGTCAAGGAAATGATGTGCCAAGGGGCTGTCCTATGTCTGTTCTCGCCAAGTGAGGCTCCTGCTCCACCCTGGCAGTGGCGTGGCAGGGGTTTCTATCTGAGCTTGAGAGGGGCTTGGCCTCTCCCTGAACCTGGTGAGCGGTTGTATGGCAGGGTGGAGAGGGCCGTAGAGGAACTGGGTGATCTAGGTGCAAAGTAGAGCATGACAGGGTGGTACAGTGTGTAAGAGCTAAGCTCTGAGTTGGAGAGTGTGGGTTTAAACCCATGCCCACCAAACACTAGCAGGGGGACCAAGGTAATAAAACAAGGCCCAGGCCCAGTTCCTCTGAGGATGAGGACATGGACAGAGAGGTTGGCACAGGCATTGCACCCCAGTCCTGAGGGAGCCTATACTCTTGGGAGCTAATAGTCCCCTTGAGGGCCTTCCTTTGGTCCCAGGCCTCATTTTCTCCTTCAAGCTGCACCCTGGATCTGGGAGGATGGTATCCACGGGGGAACAGCTGAGGCTACAGAGGGCATTCCAAATTATTTTTCAGGCACAGATCCATCATTTTAATGTACCCCAGCCTCGTATTTGAATGATTAACTATGGAATGGTCTGTCCTAGTGCCTATGACTTCTGCAGTGCCCTGATAAGGCAACCCATAAAACCCTCTCCAGGCAGCTAAAGGAGGTTTTATACATGTCTCAGAGTGGTTTGATTTCTAGCAGAATTTTTGTTTGCGTGGACCTGGAAAATGTTAGGCACCAGGATCCTGTGAATGCAGACTAGGCGAGGACTGGAGGGAGCATTGCGGGGACTCAGGAGGCCCAGGTAGAGACAGGGGGGTGAGCAAGGGAACTGGGCGCTGCTGTGGTCTGAGTGCATAGCACAGGGCTGCCCAGGGGCACCCCTGGCTCTGGAGGGGCTTCAGTGGAGCCCCCCCCCCCCCTGCCGGCAGAGGGAGGGTGGGCGCCTGTGCACTCTGCATCCTGCACAGGAGCTTCCCTTCTGAAACTGGCCCTAGTGAGTCACTGGGTCTTCTGGGCTGCTTTTGCACTTTGTATGTACTCAACATGTGCTTATTCATTCAGTGCACATCAATCGAGCTCTTCTTGGATGTCAGGATTTATACCAGCTCTACAGACATGAGGTTGTAAATGAGAGGGTCTCTGCCCATGTGGGGTTCATATCTGGTCATGCAGACAAAGCGATAAAGAAGGGATTAGAATCTGTGTGGTGTGCATAAGGATGGGGTGAGTAAAGGGGCCTATGGATGCACACAGAAGGGTTAGGGGCAGTGTCCTGGAGGAAGTGGTGGTCAGCTAAGGTTCTACTCTGAATGGATGATAGATGATGGCAAGGTTAGTGTGGGGGAGAGAGGAAGAAGTTATAGCAAGTGTAAAGGCCCAGAGGCTACAGAGATGGCCTTTTTGAGAAAACATGAATTTTCAATATGTGTTTCAGTATTTCACGAATTCAACACAAGTAGTTCAATATGGCTGGATCATAGCGTGTGAGGAGAATGTATGGGAAGGATGAGGCTGGAGAGGTGGGTAGGAGCCGTGTCTCAGGACTTGAAACCATGGGGAGGAGGTAATTCTTTTTCTTGAGGTCAGTGGGAAAACACTGGAAGTGCCTAAACTTGGTTCTCCCACATATATACTCCTGTATGCTGAGATATTCATTAGGAATGTCACTAGTCCTGTTAGCTGTAACCCCCTTGAAGGAAAGAGGGAAGCAGGAGAAGGAGAGGGAGAAGTTGAACCATAATGTGATTGCAACAGAGGCCTCAGCCATTCAGCTGAGGATCTCTGGAACTGGGAGGATCTTTCAGTACTGCCTAGTGTTGATACAAGGGGACTACTTTTTGAATCTTTGCCAAAATCAATCACTGATCAAAAAGAAAAGGGCCAACTTGGCTCCATCAAAATTTAAAACTTTTGTCCTTCAAATGATACTATCAAGAAAGTGAAGAGAGAACCCAACGAATGGGAGAAAATATTTGCAAATCAAATATCTGCTAAGGATCTAACATTCAGAATATATAAAGAATTCTTACAACTCAACAAAAGAATCCTTAAAACTCAAAAACAAGAGTCTGAAATGCAGTACGTGGGTAAAATCTCAAAAATGACAGAATGATCTCTGTTCGTTTCCGAGGCAAACCATTCAATACCACAGTAATTCAAGTCTAATTGAACCAACTACTAATGCTGAAGAAGTTGAAGTTGAATGGTTCTATGAAGACCTACAAGACCTTCTAGAACTAACACCAAAAATCCTTTATAATGTCCTTTTCATTATAGGGGACTGGAATGCAAAAGTAGGAAGACAAGAGATACCTGGAGTAATAGGCAAGTTTGGCCTTGGAGTACAGAATGAAGCAGGGCAAAGGCTAACAGTTTTGCCAAGAAAACTCACTGGTCATAGGAAATACCCTCTTCCAACAACACAAGAGATGACTCTACACATGGACCTCACCAGATGGTCAATACCAAAATCAGATGGATTATATTCTTTGCAGTCAAAGATAGAGAAGTTCTATACAGTCAGGAAAAACAAGACCAGGAGCTTACTGTGGCTCAGATCACGAACTCTTTATTGCAAAAAATTCAAATTTAAATTGAAGAAAGTAGTGAAAAACCACTAGACCATTCAGACATGACCTAAATCAAATCCCATACGATTATACGGTTCCTCACTGTAGCTCAGACGGTAAAGAATCTACCTGCAATGTGGGAGACCTGGGTTCAACACCTGGGTCAGGAAGATCCCCTGGAGAAGGAAATGGCAACCCACTCCAATATTCTTGCCTGGAGAATTCCATGGACAGAGAAGCCTGGTCGGCTACAGCCCATGGGATCACAGAGAGTCAGACATGACTGAACAACTAACACTTACTTACTTACTTACAATTATACAGTGGAATTTAGAAATAGATTCAAGGGATTAGATCTGACAGACTGCCTGAAGAAGTATGGACAGAGATTTGTCACATTGTACAGGCAGTGGTGATCAAGACCATCCCCAAGAAAAAGAAATGCAAAAAGGCAGAATGGTTGTCTGAGGAAGGCTTACAAATAGCTAAGAAAGAAGAGAAGTGAAAGGGAAAGGAGAAAAGGAAAGATATATGCATCTGAATGCAGAGTTCCAAAGAATGGCAAGGAGAGATAAGAAAGCCTTCTTCAGTGATCAGTGCAAAGAAATAGAGGAAAACAACAGAATGAGAAAGACTAGAGATCTCTTCAAGAAAATTAGAGATGCCAAGGGAACATTTCATGCAAAGATGGGCTCAATAAAGGACAGAAATGGTATGGACCTGTTATGCCTGAGCGGGAAGAGAGAAGGCCCCCAAGACAATGCAACTCGCAAAAAGGGAAGTTTATTACTGACTCGAGCCAGGGCTTCTGCCGCAACCAACTCAGTGGTGCAGGGTCAGATAGCCCCGAGCCCAAGCTGTTACACAAATTTATAGGGTGAGCACACACCGTTGGTAGTTGGTTTAAGTGGATTGGTTACAAGTTTGCAAAGCAATTTCATTGGTCAAAACTTTCATGCGCGTGGGACTTTCCCGGGGGTTTCCGTCCCGTTCCTAATTTCCTAATTGGCAAACAGCGGTCAGTGTTAAGTGAAAGCTAATTGGTTGTATCCAGGTGGCCTGATAATCTTACCACCCAGAAGTAGGAAGGCCTACTCCTAATCTAAGCTGCCTGCCATGGCGTTACTTCTGCTTGCCTCACAGACCTAACAGAAGCAGAAGATATTAAGAAGAGGTGGCAACAATACACAGAAGAACTATACAAAAAAGATCTTCATGACCCAGATAACCATGATGGTGTGATCACTCATCTAGAGCCAGGCATCCTGGAATGCAAAGTCAAGTGGACCTTAGGAAGCATCACTTTGAACAAAGCTAGTGGAGGTGATAGAATTCCAGTTGAGCTATTTCAAATCCTAAAAGATGATGCTGTGAAAGTGCTGCACTCAATATGCCAGCAAATTTGGAAAACTCAGCAGTGCCCACAGGACTGGAAAGGGTCAATTTTCATTCCAATCCCAAAGAAAGGCAATACCAAGGAATGTTCAAACTACCACAAAATTGCATTCATCTCATATAGCAAAGTAATGCTCAAAATTCTTCAAGCTAGGCTTCAACAGTACATGAACCGAGAACTTCCAGGTGTTCAAGCTGGATTTAAAAAAGGCAGAGGAACCAGAGATCAAAATGTCATCATCTGTTGGATCATAGGAAAAGCAAGAGAATTCCAGAAAAACATTTACTTTATTGACTACACTGAAGCCTTTGTGTAGATCACAACATACAAATTGTGGAAAATTCTTCAAAAGATGGGAATACCAGACCTTCTGACCTGCCTCCTGAGAAATCTGTATGCAGGCCAAGAAGCAACAGTTAGAGCTGGACATGGAACAACAAACTGGTTCCAAATTGGGAAAGGAGTATGTCAAAGCTATATATTGTCACCCTGCTTCTTTAACTTATATGCAGTGTACATCATGCAAAATGCTAGGCTGGATGAAGCACAAATTGGAATCAAGATTGCAAGGAGAAATATCAATAGCCTCAGATATGCAGATGACACCACCCTTATGGCAGAAAGCAAAGAGGAACTAAAGAGCCTCTTGATGAAAGTTAAAGAGGAAAGTGAAAAAGCTGGCTTAAAACTCAACATTCAGAAAACTAAGATCATGGCCTCCGGTCCTATCACTTTATGGAAAATAGATGGGAAAACAATGGAAACAGTGACAGACTTTATTTTCTTGGGCTCCAAAATAATAGCAGATGGTGACTGCAGCCATGAAATTAAAAGGCACTTGCTCCTTAGAAGAAAAGTTATGACCAACCTAGACAACATATTAAAGCAGAGACATTACTTTGCCAAAGAGGGTCTGGTATAGTCAAAGCTATGGTTTTTCCAGTAGTCATGTATAGATGTGAGAGTTGGACCATAAAGAAAGCTGAGCACCAAAGAATTGATGCTTTTGAACTGTGGTGTTGGGAAAGACTCTTGAGAGTCCCTTGGATAGTAAGGAGATCAAACCAGTCAAACCTAAAGTAAATCAATCTTGAATATTCATTGGAATGACTGATGCTGAAGTTGAAGCTCCAATACTTTGGCCACCTGATGTGAAGAACTGACTTGTTGGAAAAGACCCTGATGCTGGGAAAGGTTGAAAACAGGAGGAGAAGGGGATGACAGAGTATGAGATGGTTGGATAACATCACTGATTCAATAGACATAATTTTGAGCAAGCTCTGGGTGTTGGTGATGGACAACTGCAACTGTAGAACTGGCATTCTACAGTCCATGGGGTTGCAAAGAGTTGGACATGACTGATTGACTGAACTGAACAACTAAACAATGAAAAGAAAAAGAACCATATTTAAAGATGAGCAAAAGATTTGAATAGACAGTTCTTCAAGAACATAAAGTAATGACCAATAAGCGCATGAAAGGATGCTTGGCATCATTAGCCATCAGGGAAATGCAGATCAAAAACACAGTGTGATACCACTTGACACTCACTAGCAGAGAAATTGGAATCCTCATACATTGCTGGTGGGAATGTAAAATGGTGTAGCCTCATTGCGAAATAATCTGGTAGTTCCTCAAAATGTTAAACATCAAGTTACCACATGACCTAGCAGTTCTACTCCCTGGTATATAGAGAATTGAAAACATAATGTCTACACAAAAACTTATACAAGAATGTTCATAGCAGCTTTACTCCTAATAGCCAAAAAGTGGAAACCTAAATCTCCATTAGCTGATGAATGGATCAACATCAAAAGGAATGAAATACTGAGACATGTTATGACATGCGTGAACCCTGAAAACATTTACTAAGTTAAAGAAGCCAGACATAAAAGGCCATATGTTATATAGTTTCATTTATATGAAATATTCAGGATAGGCAATTCTATAGTGACAGAAACTAGATCGATGGTTGTGAGAGTTGGGGGATAGGAGAATGGGAATGGCTGCTAATGGGCATGAGATATCTGGGGTATTTTTGAGGAAATGGAAAGTTCTGGAATTAGTGATGATGGCTATACAATTTTGTGAATATATGAAACCCCACTGAGTGGTACTTTAAAAGGGCAAGTTTTTATGGAATGTGAATTATAATGCATTGAAAAGGTCATTTTATATGCATACTGTCACCTCCCACCCCTGCAGGTGGTATAACCTTGGCAGCTCCCCGGGGCAGACAGCAATTTCTGGGGAGGAGTTTGGCTGTGAGCCATTAAAATGCACAGGACACTCTAGGAGGCTGGGGGTACGTGTGCCTGCAGGGAGTGGGGTTATGCACCAGTGTACCCACTACAGGAATGGAAGTGGCACAGAGCTTTTTTTTCTCATGTGACCTTCATGACAACCCTGAGAGACAGGCATTGTTATCCACCCTTTTCAGTTTAAGCTGAGAGAGGTTAAACCACTGGCACAGGGTCTCCATAACTAGTGAAAATCTGCACAGGATTGTGACTTCACATCTATCTGAGGCTGAAGACCATGTTCTTTGCTATGATTTTCTGCTGTTTTGCACTCACTTATTCACAGATTTGTTTCTCCTGAAAAATTAATTGGTTTGAAAGCAGGGACCAGTTCTGTATGTGTCTGCAGCAGCCAGTACAGGGCATCAAGAAGGTACTCAGAAATATTTGTTAAACTGAAGTAAGGCGTTCCCTTCCCAATGACTTAAAAGATGCCAGACCATGCTACTGTTCAGGGAAGGCAGTTTTCTTCAGGTTACGGGAAAAAATGAGCAGCCCGAACGGGATTTCTTCATTGTTAATTCTTTCTCCTGGATGCAAATTTTTGCTCACACATTGACAACTTGTTTGTATTGTATTAAAAATCTAGTATTAGAAGGCATGTTATTTATAAAAAAATTATAGGCTCATCTTCATCAATATTTCAGTTTCCTGTCAGATGCTTCCACACCTAAACACATTCTCTTGAAAACGCGGGGATAGTTACGGATTTCAATAAATTGAAGTCAGGGCTGATGGAGATGCAGTTTGACTGCTATTTCCCCTAGGCTTCCCCGTGAAGCTGCTTCCTGGAGGCTGATGGAGGGTTGGGGACATTATCATTGACATGTGCACCACCCACACCGGCTCTCAGGCCCACTGCTGAGGCCCCAAGTCGCTGCCTCTCGGATCCACCCTGGATGGGGGTGGGTGGATGTCAATAGGTGTACCTGGGCTGCCTTTGGTAGATTTTTTCTCCCTATGGAGGAAATTGGGAGAAGGTACCTGGAGCATGGGGGGATGGGGGGGAGGTTAACTGGGAGACGGTATAAGAACCTGGAGAGACTAGGTGACTGTGGGTGGTTTTTTGGAACCCAGGAAGCCACCATGCATCTCACTCTGCTTACTTTACTCTGAAGTTTTATCCTTCAAACTCAGAGGATCTCGATGCTGTTATAGTGATAACGCCTCTACCTGTCAAAGTTAGCAGCTCAACAGTTGTTCTTGTCTGAGCCTGAGTGCCTAAGCACATTTTGAAAGGGGAGGGAAGCAAAGGGCACTGGGAGCCTGAGTGGACACCAAGCCACCAGGGAGGGGAAACTGAGGCCAGCACAGCAGAGCAGTGAAGAGTGAGGCCCCAGGGGCACACTATCTAGGTTACATTCCTGGCCCTGCTGCTTATAGGCTGTGTGACCTTGGGTGCTATCTCTCTGAGTTTGTTACTTCATCTTTGAACTGGAGTAATAATAGTCTTCAACTTGAGGGTTATTGGAAGGACTAAATGAGATAATACGTATACGATGAGTATAAATGGAAAGACAGTCATATGAACAGAGAAAATGCAGTCTTGGTTTCTCTAATAGCGCTCTGATTTTCCTTACAAGTCGCCCACTTGCTTGCTAGTGCGAGGGAAAAACAAGAAAACAAAAAAAGCCCCACAAAACTTCAAGTTTTAGTCCAATCTGGTAAATTTAGTCTTACTAAAAAAATTTTAACAGCATCTTTAGGTAGTTCTCAGCCTCTCACATTTGTCTAGTCCCCTTTTCTCTTACCCAGAATGGTATCTAAGAGTGTGTGCTGGATTCTCATGGCAGTGGAGAATCGGTCCTTGTCTGGCCAGTGTTCAGTTGTAGAGAAGGGACATATAGCAGGATATTGAATGGCTTGTGAAATTGTTGGGAGAGGTAAGGGAGCAGACTGGAGGCCGCTTGGCTCTCAAAGCTGCGCTGTGCAGCTTGACTGCCAGGGCAGGGCTGTCTCCGTCACAGGCGGGGCCCTGCAGACTCAGAGATGGCTGTCACAGGCCCTGCCCGCCTGCCCACAACCTTAGCCACATCCACACCGTGAGTGTGGGTGCCCACCTCTTCCCCCATACCCTAAGATACCAATCCCCATTTGGCTTCAGAGCATCTTATCTGCAGAACCTAAATCACTTCTAGAAACCCTAAGTATAAAATGAGTCTGGGAAACGTAGTTTATTTTTTGAAACTTTTTATTGAAGTATAGTTGATTTACTATGTTGTGTTAATTTCTGCTATGCAGCAAAGTGATTCAGTTATACACATATATACATTCTTTTTTATGTTCTTTTCCCATTATAGTTTATCACTATTCACAGGATAGTGAATGTAGTTTCCTGTGTGGGAGATGTAGTATTTTTTGATTTCCAGCCCCTGCCCTGTAGGAGGGGACGGGAAGGCTTAGTGAGCTCTTGGTGCTCACAATCTGCCACATTTGTTCTATCTGTTACTCAGCATTTGTACATACCCTTCTCCCCACCTATCTAAATAACCAGAGCAAAAGCAACTTGCTCTTTTCTAACCTAATGCAACTACCCTCTGCAAAAGTTTCATCAATCATTGCATCCCTAAGTGATATAATTCTTCTTCTAGTTCAGTGACCATTCTGCATTGATAGCATATAATCTGAAGCCAAAAACACATCTAACAGCCACAATCTATACCAGAGCCTTTATAAAGTAGAAAAAAAGGAGAGTGAAAGGATAATCAGGGCATGTGTGCTTGTATGTGTGTATATATATGTATGTATGTAGTGCATATTATATAATATGCATATATACACACATTGCTAGTTTTTGCTGCATAACAGGCACTTCAAAACTAAGTGGCTTAGAATAATGGCCATGTACAATTTCTCACTATTCTGTAGATTGGTCGGGCAGTTTTGGTCTGATGCAGTCTAGCTCGTCTCTGCTGGGATTTTTCATTTGCCTGTGGTCAGCTGCAGGTCAGCTAGTGGCTTGAGGATCTAGGATGGCTGAACTCAAATATCTGGTGGTTGGCAGGTTACTGGGGTCGGGCTACCTCAGGCTTGTTCACATGGTAGTCTTAGACGTTCAGGCACAGCAAGAGGTCAGGCCCCAAGTTGCAAAGCCTTGTCTTACATTTGCTAATGTCCCATGGCCAATTCTAACTCGGAGAATGGAAAAATAGACTCCACCTTTCGCTGGGCCATTTTTGCCATTTACGACAGAACATCTGTACACCAAGGTTAGCCACATGCAGGCCGTAAAACAAGTCTCAATCAATTTATAAGTACTGAAGCGATACAGAGTACGTTCTCTGACCCCCATGGAATTAAGTTGGAAATTAAAAACAATAGTTTATCTAAAGAAAAGACCCAAATATGTGGAAATGAAACCAAAGGTCTCATCAGTTTTGGAGGAGCTGACAGGAGTCTATCTTCACTTTTTTTAGTCCCATTTGGTTTTAATTTTTCTACAAGTCTGGCAAAGATTTGGCAAATTCATCGGCTAACAGTTCTTCATGCTCTTGGGCACAACCCATTGCTACATTTGCTCTTTTTTCCTCCCCAGACTTTCTGTGGACGAATATGATCAAATGACTATTTGTTAAAATGTTCTATTAGTCAGAATTCTCCAGAGAAACAGATCCAAATAAAATCTATATGCATGCATGTGTGCTAAGTCACTTCAGTCATGTCTGACTCTTTGTGACCCCATGGACAGTACCCTGCCAGGCTCCTCTGCCCATGGGACTCTCCAGACAAGAACACTGGAATGGGTTGCCATGTCCTCCTCCAGGGAATCTTCCTGACCCAGGGATCAAAACCACATCTCATGTTTTCTGCATTGGCCGGCGGGTTCTTTACCACTAGCACCACCATATATATATATTAAGTTAAAAGACACTTAATTTATTTAATATATATATTTATGAAATAAAAGACATAAATTAAAAGATGCTTGCTCCTTGGAAGAAAAGCTATGACAAACATAGACATTATATTAAAAATCAGAGATATTACTTTGCCAACAAAGGTTCATCTAGTTAAAGCTATGGTTTTTCCAGTAGTCATGTGGATGAGAGTTAGACCATAAAGAGAGCTGAGTGCTAAAGAATTGATGTTTTTGAACTGTGGTGCTGGAGAAGACTCTTTTAGAGTCCCTTAGACTGCAAGGAGATCAAACCAGTCAATCCAAAAGAAAATCAGTCCTGAATATTCATTGGAACAACTTATGCTGAAGTTGAAGCTCCTGTCCTTCATCCTGATGCAAGGAGCTGACTCGCTGGAAAAGACCCTGATGCTGGGAAAGATTGAAGGCAGGAGGAGAAGGGGACGACAGAGGATGAGATGGTTGGATGCATCATTGACTTGATGGACATGAGTTTGAGCAAGCTCCAGGAGTTGCTGATGGACAGGAAAGCCTGGTGTTCTGCAGTTTATGGGGTTGCAAAGAGTCATACACGACTGAGCAACTGAACTGACTGAACCACACACACACACATACACATAGAAATTTATCATAGAAATTGGCTCCTGCTGATATGGAGGCTGAGAAGTCCCACAATTTGCCATCCACAAGCTGGAGAAGAAGAAAAGCTGCTGGTATAATTCAGCCAATGTCTGCAGGCATGAGAACTCAGTGGGCAATGGTGTAGGTCCCAATCTCAGTCCCAAAGTACAAGAACCAGGAGCATCAAAATCCAAGGGCAAGAGAAGGTGGATGTCTCAGCTCACGAAGAGAGTCAGTTCCCCCTTCCCTGACCTTTTTGTTCTATCCAGGCCCTCCGTGACACCCAGAATCAGGTGACACCCAACCACTTTGGTGAGGTTGATCTTTACCACGTCCGCTAATTCAAATGCTATTCTCTTCCAGAGACACACTCACAAAGTCGTGCAGAAATAATGTTTCACCAGCCATCTGGGCATCCCTTAGTCCGGGCAAGTTAACATAAAATTAACCCTCACATATGTCTCTCATCACGTCCCAACTGTCTAAGTTTGGCTTTTCCACTTTGTCCTGGAAGGTGGTGCGTTTCCACCAAGCACTAAGCTTGACCCATCCTCTTCCGCGGGCCTCTCCTTGGAGGACCCCTCCTTGCTTTAGCAACTGTTAAGCAGAATGTGGTCATGATTCATCTCCTAAGTAGCTGGAGAATTATCACAGAACTTGTGTTGTGAAAAACACATCACTAGAGTCCTAGGTCCAAGGCACACATCACTAATCAATTATGATACCGTCTTACTGACTCCTGCAAGACAAGGCACCAGGCAGCCTCTTGCTGATCAGTGAGAGTGGCACCAGAGATGAACCAGGTTTGTCATCTCAGTCTCGTGCACTTGTCCTTTTCTTCTTTTGCCTGGGGCAACCCTAATAGGTTGTTTTGATGTTCCATGTATGGGGGCAGGGGCAGAGACTCATGTCTTAAGAGATATGCTACAGTTGTCAAAAGTGCATGAAATTGGCTGTATATAAAAGTGAAACAAGACAGGACTCTTTTCCCCCCTGAATAGTGTGAAACTTACAATATTTCTCACAGTGGGAGAATTATTGAAAGCTACCATAAACATTGTTACATGGAGACTTAACGTTGAGTTGTCTGTGTTGTCCCCAAAGCATTTTTTCCCCTAAAAACTGTTTTCCAGCCTTATTCTCCTATCTTTGAGAGATCCTGGAAGCTTCTCCCTTTGTATATAAAGAGAATCTCAAAGAATTTAAAAGTCAGTTCCATCCTATAACTTAAGGAAGTACCTTCCTTGCACAGCAGAGGCCCCTCTTTGGTTTAGAAATACAGTTTAACAGCTTGAATTTCCTGAATTTCTTTTGCGTGCCAGGCACTCCCCTGAATGGTTTATCTACACAGCTCATTTATTCCTCACAAAAGTCCTGAGAGCCTGGTGTTAGTATCCCCCTTCTACTGATGATGAAATGACTTGGGGTTGTCAAGTAATTTGCCCCAAATTGCATAGCTAGGAAATGGCAGTTAGGATTCGAATCCAGGTCTGTCTGGCATCAATGTCTTAACTAGTACTTTCTCTGGATTCTTTTGGTGGGGCGTGGTCCTCTGGGTTTCAGGGCTTATAGTTTCCTCTGCCTTTCCTCTTTCTTTTCAGTTTCTTTTGCTTGAACGAAGTCAAATACTTTTCGGTCTCTTTTCTGCACCTCTCTTCCTTCCTTCTTCTCTGCCTCCAGCCTCCCTCTCTCCCTTCTCTGTTAAGCTTGATGTTCTTCAAATAGGGACAACATCTTTCATCCCAGGGAAATAGCTTGAAATGGTAGTCCCAGGGCAGAGAAAATGGCCCAAGAGCTAAGTATATGATGGCATCAGGTCCTCCTGGGGGAGCAGAATTTGAGAAAGCAGGAGGAAACACTAGGACAGGGAGGACTGAAAACTGAGGGGGTAGGCATGGCAAAGTGCCTCTTTCAGTTAACTGCACAGACTTCAGGCCTTAGACCTGGAGACTTGGTCATTGTTTATCCAGTCCCAAGAACCCACTGTATGCTTGGCCCTGCTCGGGTCTCTGGGCACACCAGGGTGACTCAGCAGTCATGTTGAGAAGAGGGAGAAGGACAGGTACATGTGGACTCCTGCCACCCTAGAGAGGTGCATTTAGGAAAGGAACAGTAGATTGGGGCCCCAGGAGGAGATATCCTTTCCTTGGGGCTGGCTCCTGTTGACACCCGGCCTTACTGAAGCTTCAGACTATGCTCTTCATCTTTCCTCTCTGCCCCCTGTTTTGCTAGTTGTGAAGACAACTGGCCTCCCCTTTGAGGCTCCGGTGAATCATTAAACACCATGAAATAAGTAAATCCCTGGTGCTACTCACTGCCCAGTAAGGAGGCGTCCAATCACCAACCAAATTCTGGGGGCCAGGCAGTCTGGGTTTGAGACTTTCAGTTGAAGACCCACAGTGAACATGCCTGTTGTTTTTCTCTGCCTGTATTGCCTTAATATGAATGTAAAGATTTCCCTGAGGGCTGGGGCTATGTCTGTCAATAGATTCTTTGGAGGAGGAGGAGTCCCCTCTCGTTGCATTTAAAGTGACTAGTATGAGTCTCTGTGCTTTAATTCGGACTGTCTCGCACACACCCTTAATTAGAAGGAAAGATATCTTCAGCCTTTTTGGTGTGCTGTGCAGAGACAGAAACGGAATCCTTATGTGCGTGCTTAAAGACATTCTCTGCCCAGTTCCTCCCACTCTAGCCTTTGGAGGAGTCTTGCACATGGTTTGCTCAGATCCCTGGTTCCAGCAGAATTCGATTCTACAGGCGCCCCTACAAGTCCCATCTGCTGCCTTTCTCTGCTGTCAGCCCGCAGGGTTCCTGTCAAACACAGATTTGCCCCTGGGCCCACTCGATGTCCAGGCCCCCAACCAAGTGGGAAACTTGAACCTGCTGAACTTGACCCAACTGGACAAAGCAGTGGCTGGTTGCTCTGATTTCCTTGAGGCCTGACCCAGCTTGGTTCTGACTCCTTGGTGTTGGCCAGCCTTCTCTCTTCTGTTGTGTGCTCACTCACTTGGGCTCTTAATATATGACTGGCTCCCCATGTTATCCCACAGGACCGGGCCATGTGGGCACCTGCAATCCTCCAGCCTCTGCCTCCCGTGTAAGCCGTGCTGACAGTTCCAGCACTGCGTTTGCAGAAGTGCTGTCTGGAAATGGCAGGAGAGTGGCAGAGTACTCCTGAGGTCTTAGCATAATTTGGTTTTATTACAAGGGTTTTCATTTTGATGGCAACATTATTCTTTTCATGGAAGAAATTATCTTCAAATTATTTAATCTTACTCTTTTATCTCTGGGGAGACTTTGGGGTATATTGCTGCAGTCTTTATAGATTGCTGGAAAATCGCAGGCCTGTCTATCATTTTAATCATTCTCACAGGCCTGCATTTGGAGGGGGAGAATGGATCTTGTAATCACAGAGACATTTGGTCCCTGAAATAATCCTGAAATATCTATGCTTTCTGGAGTAGAACCATTCAGGTTCTCTTATCACTCCAGAGGAAAATATGATCAGTCTATAAGGAGTTGAAGTTTGCTGTCAAGGAAGGTTCTGAAGAAGATAGACTCAGCTGTCTTTCTTGGGTAGCATGTGTTACCATGAATTGCAGATCCTGGGCAGAATATTCATTTTAATTAAAAATTTTTTTTCTTGGCCTGGAATGTAGTAAGCATTAAAAATGAGTAGTAGTTGCTGTTGCTAATAGTAAAGCAGCTGGATGAGCTGGCTCAGTGAGACCTGAGGAGGGCCCTGGAGCTGGGAGCTGCAGAAGGCCCCTCAGGGGTGAGTGTGGTGACAGCCTGGCCACGCCAGCACCGGCCGCACCGTGGTCCCCAGCTCCTGGCCCAGAAGCAGCCCTAGAGGAAGGCGCAGGGCGAGGGTTTCGAGAGAACCTGAGACTGAGGCTGCCTGAATGTTGTTGGCTTTCTTTGGCAGGTGTCAGGAGCTGAGCACGCTGGAACACAGTGAGCGTGCCTCCAGGAGGTTACTCTGTGGGATATTGCACCTGCCGGTTAGGAGAGTGTTAGGTGATGTCAGAAACAGCTGCTGGGATTAACCAGGGGAAATTCCGGGAGAGTGGGCCAGGGCAGCACACAGACCTGGGGAAACAGGGACACAAGGGGCTGCTCTGGGCTCAGGCCCTCCCAGTAGCTCTCTAAGCCTGGATCTGGATCGTCCTCCCCAGCCTTGCTTGTTTTCCTGGCTGTGGTGTCCCTCCCCACAGCAGCTTTTGCTTTCTATCTTCGTCTCCCCAGCAGGGTTGATTGCCACCTCCTATGTGTCTCTAAAGGACCTTGTTACAGACACCAGTGCCGGAAATTGCAATCATCTGTTCATATCAGCATGTTCATCTTTGACAGTAGAGCGCAGCACAGTGTCTGGATGAAACTGTGGTCTCCATAAATGAATGGCGAGATACTCATTGGCATGCTTTACACAGGAAGAACAAAGGAGGATGTGAAATGATGGAGCATGCACTGGATCAGGGTTCACTTCTGCCTGGAGCACTGATTCCTGGCTGTGCTGTTATTGCTGCTCAGTCACTCAGTTGTGTTCAACTCTTTGCGACCCCATGGAGTGCAGCATGCTAGGTTTCCCTGTCCTTTACCATCTCCTGGAGTTTGCTCAAATTCATGTCCATCGAGTCGGTGATACCATCCAACCATCTGGTCCTCTGTCATCCCCTTCTCCTTTTGCCTTCAATCTTTCCTAGCATCAGGGTCTTTTCTAATGAGTCGGCTCTTTGCATCAGGTGGCCAAAGTACTGGAGTTTCAGCTTTGGCATCAATTCTTCCAATGAATATTCGGTGTTGATTTCCTTTAGGATTGACTGGTTTGATCTCCTTGCAGTCCAAGGGCTCTGAAGAGTCTTCTCCAACACCACAGTTCAAAAGCATCAATTCTTCGGCCTTTAGCCTTCTTTATGGTCCAACTCTCACATCCATACATGACTACTACTTTGGATAAACCACTTTGCCTTTCTGTGTCTCCATTTCCACATCAGTTATATAGGGTGATTGCAAAGGGCTCCAGCGAGGCTCCAATGAACTTCTGGTTGTGCTGGTTAGGTGGAGGGCTGGTGCTCCACCCTGCTCTCCTGCTTGGGGACATGTGCACTGATGGGCCTGATGGGCCATTCTTGCGGGATGGATGAGACCTTTCTGGACTTAGAAGGTGGGATGACAGCTAACAGCCTGCTGTGTGCCAGGTGTTACCTACATTGTCCCATCCAGCACTTGCAATAACCCCCACCCAGGGAGGACTATTACTGTCATTCCCATTTTGCAGATGAAAAAACTATGACCACAGACTGGGGAAGTGATTTTCTCAAGGTTCTCCAGATTAGAATCCCACTGGACTAACTACAGGGCCCTATGCTCTGCTGCCTCTCTGTCAGGTTAGACCTCCCAACCTAAAGCCCTGGTGAAAATACCGTCTGTCCTGGAGACAAGTGGAGAGGCGGCAGGGAGAGCCATCAGCCTCAGCCCTGGATTTGGGGGTTCAGGGCCGTCCCTTCTGAGAGCTGCAGTCCAATGGCCTCCAACTACCTGGCGCCCAGGCCCTTGGCTTTCAGCTCTGAGGTTGTCTCTCCTTGTTTCAGCCCAGCAGGCAACAGGGTGTATGCTGTCTGGCAGAGACAGAGTGAGGGCCACCATTCTCATCGTCATTACAGAAGAGGCCCCTGCCAGCCCTTCCTCCATTGCCCTGGCCACAAGTGACTGACCCAAAGTATCTTGAGTGGTGGTCCAAGGAGAGCCCATTGGGAGGTTTAGCAAAGCGGCTAAAGGCAGCTCAGAACTCAGCCCTGGGGTTTGAATCTTAGTTAAGTCAATTACAAGTTGCTGAACCTTCCTGACTCTCAGATCCATCATCTGTACAATTTTGATGACAGTCTGAAATGTGGGTCTTGCTCTCAGTAGATACGTCATAGATTGTAACTATTGTTCTCACTAGTAGGGTGATGATGGAACCACCAGCCCTGGGGTGGGTATGGGAGATTGAAAAGGGAGCTGCCCTGTGAACTGCTAATGGGGAACGGCTTGTGTAGGGCTCTAGCTGGTCTGAAAGTGGGGAGCTCTGGCCCCTTGCTGTTGGCTCTGCTGGCTTGGTGCCTCCCTGGATGGCATCATTATCTCTGCTTCTCTTTCTGAAGTAAACAAAGTCTACAAGCAAACAAATCTATTGATCCTCCCTAGGAAATCTGAGATGAGATAAAGGACGGCATTTAGAAATGATTGGATTATTTTGTAATAATACTAGGATTTTTCTTCAGTTAGAAAGTACTTATTAGGAGTTGGAGGGCTTCCCTGGTGGCTCAGAGGTTAAAGCGTCTGCCTCCAATGTGGGAGACCTAGGTTCGATCCCTGGGTTGGGAAGATCCCCTGGAGAAGGAAATGGTAATCCACTCCAGTATTCTTGCCTGGAGAATCCCATGGACGGAGGAGCCTGGTAAGCTACAGTCCACGGGGTCGCAAAGAGTTGGACACGACTGAGTGACTTCACTTTCCTATTAGGAGTTGGACTGGGTTTCCCTGCTTCTTGAGATCTGAAGTTTCTCTCTTTTGTGAGGTACATTGGCAACTTCTCGTCCCCTCGTCTGTGTTTTTTTATCTATTTCCTCTCAGGAGTGCCAGTCCTCCTCCTGCCCCAGGGATCCCTGGTTGGGGACTTCCACTTAGCTGTCAGTGGGGAGGGTTGACATGAGAGCAAAAACTGGGGGAGCTGGTTCCCAGACTATGCTTGGCTTTCCCCAAAGGAGAGGGAGTGGTGTTGGAGAGGCTGAGACCCCCATTTCATTGTGCCTGGAGCTGCTGTGAGGTCCAGGTAGGAGGGTATGGGGCTCCAGCTCTTTCCAGTCTTATTTGTTGCCCCCATCCCAATCCCTGCCAAAAATGTCACCTGACTCACCGCAGGTGTCACCACCGCAGTCTGCTGCCCTTTCACTGTCACCTGGGTGGAAGCAGTAACCTCATAACTAATTTCCCTGCTTCCAGCTCCCCCAAACCCACATCCATCCATTGTACAATACCCAGCATAGCTTTTCCAGTGTAAGAAATTCTGCTCTTCTCTTGCCAGCTTAGTAACTTCCCGTTAGTGCTTGCAAAGTGATGAAACACTCTGAGCGTAGCCTTCAGAAGTCAGTGTGACTAGGCCCTGTGGGACTCTCCAGGCCCATCCCTGCTGACTCACCTCATCACAGTCTTCCGCACTGGCCTTCCTTCAGTGCCCCAGACTTCAGGGCTTTGCGCGTGCTGTTCCCTTTTCCAGTAATGCTTGTCCCACCTCCACCCTCCCTTGGTTTAATGGACTCCTATTCATCTTTCATGCTTCTACTTAAATGTCTTCAGTTAGGCCTGCCACAACCCTGTCAAACTAAATCAGATTGCTCTATTAAATACTCACATAATTCACTTTGCCTGCTTGGTGCCCACCACAATTGTTAATTCCATATCTTTTGAAGTTACTCTGTTCAGGGTGTCTCCCCTTACACTCTGTGAGGAGAGTCTTGCATTGAGGCTGGGGCATACATAGTAGGCACTCAAAATTGCTGACTGAATGAGGGATGATTTCTCCCCTTTCTTTAGATTAGGTTTGTCCCATCCCTTTTCCCTCTAAAGACCTTCTCTAGAGATGATTCTCTTGTATTTTTTTTAAACATGTGAATTTTGACTGTACAGTGGATGAAAAAATACGCTCCCCTAAGCCTAAACACCAGGTCCTACCCACCCTCTGTCCCTTTTCACCCCTAGCCTTTAGTGAGGGTGTGGCTCATTTCTCCAGGATTATGTGCAGGGTCTCCCTTGTGTTTTGAGCACTGCTTTGCCTGCAGCCTGTTCACAGGCCTGTGTTTCTTCCCAGAGCAACGAACTCTTCCTTGCAGTTCTCCTGTCCTTCTGTCATATGGACACGCCTGCTTTCCAACAGGTGCTTGGTGAGCACCGGGTCTGGTGCCAGCCCTGGGGGAAGCTGCTAAGAGAGCAGGCTGTCAGGTCAGAAAGACCTAGATTGTACTCCCAAGTCCTTCACTTCCTAGTGGTGTGACTTTAGCCAGTTAACCTCTGATCCTTGGTTTTCTCACCTGTGAAATAGCAGTGCCCACCACACAAAGTCATGGAAAGGACTGACTGGGATGGGCTGTACAGAGTGCTGGGGGCTGTGAGTGGCACAAGATATGGGAGCATGATGTTTGGCGGCTGCTGCTCTTATTAACATCAGGAAACGGAAGTTAGCCTTGGTTGAGCCAGACGCATCCATAAATCCCCTCCGTGTGTTGGTTTGGTCTCTGGGGCTGTGGCTCTTGCTGTGAGAAGCAGAGGGCTGAGGCAGGTGGGTGGTGGGGAGGCTTGCAGAAAGTGGGCTTCTCTGTGGGGATCTCAGGAAGTTTGTTCTGGTTGTGTGTCTGTGGGCCTCCCACTCAGCATATGGGTCTGCTTGGCTGGAAGCCTCATTTCCATGGGACTCTGTGGGCTAGTGGGTCTGGGCTACATGCTGAGAATCATGGGAATCTTTTACCTGGATAGGGACAAAAGAAACTTCCAGGGAGGCTTCTCATTTCTCAGAGAACCCCCCACGCCCTCCGGCCTAGGAGGGCTTCCAACGATGGGACTTGGCTCCTGCACACCAAGGAAGGAGCCAGTGATCATGGAAGAAGAGATCTAGGTGTTCCTTCCACTATGTGGGGAAGGTGGCTTCTTTACTTGTCCCAGAATCACAGACCTTAGAAATGGAAAAGACCTCAGAGACCTGTCAAGTTCAATCCTACAGTTTCATAGATGAGGAAACTGAAGCCCATGCCAGTCATTTTGCTTTGCTGTGACCCAGTGTCCTCATCTGTAAAATGGGACCATCTCTGCACACAGTAGCATCTCCCTTGCAGAGCCTGTTTTGAGGGTATGGTGCATGGAGCAGGCCTAGCAGAGTGCTTGGCTTCTAGTTAGTGCTCACAAAACTTGGTTTCCTTCCTCTGTGCCTGCCATTCCCTTGTTCTGCTAGATTTCTCTTACTGAATTCAGGTGACAGGGAATTTTCTGGGAGGGGGATGGATTTCCAGTATAATTTGTGTATATGAGTGTGAAGAGCTTTAGTACAGAACCACAAACTTGAATTTGAATCCTTACCCTATTGGGGAAAAAACCCCCAAACTTAGGCAAGTCACAGAACTTCTTGGGGATTTAGCTTCCTCATCTGTACCCCAGGGATGTCTGCTCACTTACTACACAGAGCTGGTACAAAGGTTGAACACAATCGTGTACACTAATCATGTATAAAATCCCTGGCAAGGGACAGGCATCATCCTCTTCTCTTAGTCTCTGTTGTCTCTTGCTTGTCTTAAAATGACTTTTTCTGAGAGAGAAATATGAGGTCTTAGGGAATGAGTGACAAGTGCAGCATGAGTTGGAGTTGGATCTGGTTCTTGGAGAGAGTCTTAGAGTCTGCAAAGGCTGTGAGCTGGTCTAACTGATTCCCACCTGCAGGTTTTCTCCCCCTCTTTTCTCTTCACTCTCCCTTGATTTGTATAAAAACTGGCTCTTCTTCTCTGTGTTTTAAATCTGTTAGTGCTCTAAATAACCAAAAGTGAACAGCTTCTGAATTGGCTGGAAATAATTACACTACTTTTTGGGCAAGAACGTTACAATCTGGTCCTGATTCATAAGAACCAAGGGTTGAATTCCATTACAGAGTAGTCAAGTCTCTAGTTTATTTTCAGGAAAAAGGAGCAATTTGATCTGATGCACGTGATGAGCTTTTTTGGAAAACAGCCATGGTAATTGTATCTTTCAAATGTACAGTTAATCACACCCTTTAATATTTTTCTCTATTGGCTTTCATTCTTTTTATCTTCCAAGCATCCTTGGTAAATTCATCTCTTCTTTTCTTATTAACATGTTTATTAATCCACAAACATTTATTGTGCTTCATTAAGCAGATTAGAGGATTAGCAAAAATTGGGATTTCGAGCAATGAAAGTTATAGGCAGAGGTAGGTCAAATACAGAATTTCAGTCTGCTGACGGCTTCATTGCCAACTTGGGTGTTAAGGGTGAGGAAACTGAAAGTGAAGGGCAATTTGAGTTTAGTTTTCTTCCTGGGTGTTGGAGTTCTCTGCTCAGCCCTTGGGGGCATGGGAGTATGAGAGGTACAATCTTGCTGGCTTCACAGCATGTTTGTCTCAAGAAACATGTTCCTGGGAGTAATCATCTCAAGCATCCGTAACAAGTTAGGGTTTACAGTTCAAAAACAATTATTTTAAAATCTTTTTCTTTTGTCAAGTCTTCTTGAAGCTCCAGTATTTAGTTTCTTCATAGGTAAGGTGGCAATGTTACTAACAATATTAGCGATCATGAGAATTCTCATTTGTTGAGTATTTACTATGAGCCTCAGACATTTGTTGTACTATGCATTTCACATGAATGATCTCGTTTTATTCTCACATGAACCCAAAGAGAGAGGGGCTAATTACGTCTCCATTCAACAGATGAGAAAACTGGAGCCCAGAGAAGGTAACTTACTTCCTAATGGACACATAGACAGTGAGTGGTGGAGGCCGAGTGACCATATGTAACTGTAAGAGTAGGCACTGGATTGGGGTCAGAGCTTTGGATTCTAGCCTTGATTATCTCACTAATTCTGTGACCTTAGAAGTTACCCACCCTCTCAGGGTTTCAGGGTTTTATTGTTGTTTGCTTGTAAATGAGAACATTGAAAAACATGGAGTATATTTAAGCCCTTTCTGTCCCTGACACTCTGGAATACTGACAAATTATACTGAGAATAAAAAGAGCCACTGGAGTGGGCTGAATTAAATGATTCCCCACTTGGAACACTCCAGCTGACCTTGATTTCTAGCTGTGACTCCTCTGTGCGGGTGTCTGTGATTACTCCGCAGAGAAGTCCTTGCCAGGCTCTGAGCGGTTCTCAGCCATCTCACTCTTCAGGTCCCTTAATGCTGCCCTCAATGGTGCAATCTCTCCTCATGTGCCCTGAGGCCCACACGATACATTAAACAACCAGACCAAGAACAATAGTACTGCTTCTCGGTATTGAGGAGCAGATCAATTTTCAGTAGTTCCTTGTAGCAGAGTGAGCATACATTATAGAATTCAAATGTTTTAAAAACAGGCTGTGAAGTGTTGTTATCTGCTGAAAGAACTGGCTGTTCATCACCTTCCAGTGACTGAGTGTATTCTTTGTGCTGTACACTCTCAGTGCAAGTCTCAGAGAGGTGTGGGTATGAGAGGAGGGGGACAAGGAAGGGACTGCACCTTAACCTCGCAAAGAGGTTCTTCTGGGCTCCAAAATCACTGCAGATAAAATTAAAAGACGCTTACCCCTTGGAAGGAAAGTTATGACCAACCTAGACAGCATATTAAAAAGCAGAGACATTACTTTGCCAACAAAGTTCCATCTAGTCAAGGCTATGGTTTTTCCAGTGGTCATGTATGGATGTGAGAGTTGGACTATAAAGAAAGCTGAGCACCAAAGAATTGATGCTTTTGAACTGTGGTGTTGGAGAAGACCCTTGGACAGCAAGGAGATCCAACCAGTCCATCCTAAAGGAGATCAGTCCTGGGTGTTCATTGGAAGGACTGATGTTGAAGCTGAAACTCCAATACTTTGGCCACCTCATGTGAAGAACTGATTCATTTGAAAAGACCCTGATGCTGGGAAAGATTGAGGGCAGGAGAAGGGGACAATAGAGGATGAGATGGTTGGATGGCATCACCGAATCAATGGACATGGGTTTGGGTGGACCCTTGGAGTTGGTGATGGACAGGGAGGCCTGACGTGCTGCGGTTCACGGGGTCACAAAGAGTCAGACACGACTGAGCAACTGAACTGACTAACTGAAAAGAGAATGAAATAATGCCATTTGCAGTAAATTGGATGAACCTAGAAATTATCATACTAAGTGCAATAAGTCCGACAAGGAAAGACGAATACCACAGGGTATTACATAGATATGGAATATTTTTAAAAGATACAAATTAATTTATTTATTGAACAGAAGTAGATTCACAGGCAAGGAAACAAACATGGTTATAAAAGGAAAGGTATGACAAAACCCACTGGAAAAAAAATAAATAAAATAAAGTAACTTGAAAAAAAAAAAAAAAAAGGAAAGGTGCGGGGGGAGATAAAAAGGTAATCTGGGATTTATGGATACACATTAATATTATATAGTAAACAATGAAGACCTACTATATAGCACAGGAAACTACATTTTGTAATAACCTATGGTGGAAATTTTTCTGAAAAAGAATATATATATATATATATATGTGTGTGTGTGTGTGTGTGTGTGGGTGTGTATGTGTATATAATTGAATCACATTGCTGTACACCTAAAACACTGTATATCAACTATATTTAAAAAAAAATAGAAATAGATTCAAAGATATGGAAAACAACCTAGTTGTTACCAGTGAGGAGAGGGAAGTAGGGAAGAGGCAAGACAAGGGTGTGGGATTAAGAGGTACAAATTACCATGTATAAAATATATAAGCAGCAAGGATATGTGGTACAGCAGAGGAAATTACAGCCATTATCTTGTAATAACTCTTAATGAAGTATAATCTGTAAAAATACCTGAAACTAAGTAATAGTCCTTTGTATATATGTATCACATCTTCTTTAGCCATTAATTAATGGACACCAAGGCTGCTTCCATGTCTTGGCTATTGTAAATCATGCTGCTGTGAATACTGGGGTACATGTATCTTTTCACATTAGAATTTTTGTCTTTTATGGATATATTCCCAGGAGTGGGATTGCTGGATCATATAGTAACTCTATTTTTAGTTGCTTAAGGAACCTCCATACTGTTCTCCATAGTGGCCACATTGATTTGCATTCCACCAACCCCGTGGAAGGGGTTCCCTTTTCTCCACACCCTCTCCAATATTTATTATTTGTAGACCTTTTAATGATGACCATTCTGACCAATGTGAGATGGTACCTCATTGTGGTTTTGATTTGCATGTCTATAATTATTAGTGATATTGAGCATTTTCCATGTGCCTGTTTGCCATCTGTATGTCTTCTTTGGAGAAATGTCTATTTAGATCTTCCATCCAATTTTTGATTAGGTTTTTTTTTCTTTGATACTGAGCTGTACGAACTGTTTGTTTATTTTGGAAATGAATCCCTTGTTGGCTGCATTGTTTGCAAGTACTTTCTCTCATTCTGTAGGTTGCCTTATTGTTTTGTTTATAGTTTCCTTTGCTGTGCAAAAGCTTTTAAGTTTAATTAGGTCCCATTTGTTTCTTTTTGCTTTTGTTTCCATTACTCTAGGAGATGAATCCAAAAAAACTACTGCTATGATTTATGTCAAAGGGTGTTCTGCTTATGTTTTCCTCTAAGAGTTTTAGAATATCCATTCTTACTTTAGGACTTTAATTCATTTTCAGTTTATTTTTGTATATGGTGTTAAGGAGTGTCGTAATTTCACTTTTTTACATGTAGCTCTCCAGTTTACCCAGCCCCACTTATTGAAGATACTGCCTTTTCTTCACTGTGTGTTTTTGCCTCTTCTGTTATAGATTGATTGATTGGAAATGCTTGCATTTATTTAGGGACTTCCGAACCTGTTTCATTGACTCCTGTGCGTGTTTCAGTGCCAGTACCATACTGTTTAGATTACTGTGTTTTGTAATATAGTTTTAAGTCAGGGATCTATTTTGCTATATACATTGCTTTTATTTTTTAGATTCCTACAAATAACAAAAGTTGAAATTTTTCCATTTTCAATAATGTAGATGAACCTAGAGAATATTATGCCTAGTAAGTCAGACAAAGACAAACACTATGTAATATCACTTACATGTGCCATGTAAAAGATTCATCATTCTTTTTAATCAAAATGCCTTTTGGGGAGGGATAAATTAGGAGTTTGGAATTAATGGGTTAACACTACTATATATAAAATATTAATAGATTAAAAAACAAGCACCCTCTGTATAACATGGGCAACTATTAATATATTTAATATCTTGTAATAACCTGAAATGTGCATGCAAATGTATATACATGTATTTTTATATATGTAATGAATCTCTTTACTATACTCCCAAAACTAACACCACATTATAAATCAACTATATCTAAATTTTGAAAATGTTAATATGATGCTTAGAATGCATTTAATAGTATCATCTTAAGCCACGATTAAACTTATAGAAAAAGTTTATATATTCATTTAGAAGCTCAAGTGGGCCTTAGGAAGCATTACTAGGAACAAAGCTAGTGGAGGTGATGAAATTCCAGCTGAGCTATTTCAAATCCTAAAAGATGATACTGTGAAAGTGCCCCACTCAATATGCCAAATTGGAAAACTCAGTAGGGGCCACAGGACTGGAAAAGGTCAGTTTTCATTCCAATACCAAAAAAGGGCAATACCAAAGAATGTTAAACTATGGCACAGTTGTGCTTATTTCACATGCTAGCAAAGTAATGCTCAAAATTCTTCAAGCTAGGCTTCAAACTGAGAACTTTCAGATGTACAAGCTGGATTTAGAAAAGGCAGAGGAACCAGAGATCAAATTGCCAACATGCATTGGATCATAGAAAAAGAGAATTCTGAAAAAACATCTACCTCTGCTTCACTGATTATGCTAAAGCCTTTGACTGTGTGGATCACAACAAACTGTGGAAAATTCTTAAAAGTGATGGGAATACCAGACCACCTTACCTGCCTCCTGAGAAACCTGTATATGGGTCAAGAAGCAACAGTTAGAACTGGACCTGGAACAGTGGACTGGTTCAAAATTGGGAAAGGAGTACATCAAGGCGTTATATTGTCACCCTGCTTATTTAACTTATATGCAGAATGCATCATTTAAAATGACAGGCCAGATGAAGCTCAAGCTGGAATCAAGATTGCTGGAAGAAATATCAATAACCTCAGATATGCAGATGATACGGCTTTAATGGCAGAAAGCAAAGGAGAACTAAAGATCCTCTTGATGAAGTTGAAAGAGGAGAGTGAAAAAGCTGGCTTAAAACTCAGCATTCAAAGAAACTAAGATTATGGCATCCAGTCCCATCACTTCATGGCAAATAGACAGGGAAATAGTGGAAACAATGGCAAATTTTATTTTCTTGGACTCCAAAATCACTGTGGATGGTGACTGCAGCCATGAAATTAAGACACTTGCTCCTTGGAAGAAAAGTGATGACAAACCTAGACAGTGTATTAAAAAGCAGAGACATCATTTTGCCAACAAAAATCCATATAGTTAAAGCTATGATTTTTCCAGTAGTCATGTATGGATATGAGAGTTGGCCCATGAAGAAGGCTGAATGCTAAAGAATTGATGCTTTCAGATTGTGGTGTTGGAGAAGACTCTTGAGAGTCCCTTGGACAGCAAGGAGATCAAGTCAGTCCTAAAGGAAATTAACCCTAAATATTCATTGGAAGTATTGATGCTGAAGCTGAAGCTCCAATACTTTGGTCACCTGATACAAAGAGCTGACTTATTAGAAAAGACTGATGCTGGGAAAGATTGAGGGCAGCAGGAGAAGGGGGAAACAGTGGATGAGATGGTTGGATGGTATCATTGACTCAATGGACATGAGTTTGAGCAAACTCTGGGAGATAGTGAAAGACAAGGAAGCCTGACATGCTGCAGTCCCTGGGGTCACATAGAATTGGACACGACTTAGCGACTGAACAATGACAGAAGCTACATGGTTCAAAAAGGACTACTATGTCCTCTTGTTCTAGGAGAGAGAATATTTTATGCCTAGGAGCCTGACAACCAAAATTTGTGGCAGAAAATTGTTTCTAGCTTTGAGCAGGGAGGGAGATGAGATTGAAAATGGAAAAAAAAATTCAGAGATGATTTTGATCAGAGGTTGTGGGGCTGGAATTTGGGATGTGTATTCTCTATAGGGCTTCCCAGGTGGTGCTAGTGGTAAAGAACCCACCTGCCAATGCAGGAGATGTAAGAGATGTGGGTTCCATCTCTGGTCGGGAAGATCCCCTGGAGGAGGGCATGGCAATCCTCTCCAGTATTCTTGCCTGGAAAATTCCATAGACAGAGGAGCCTAGAGGGCTACAATCCATGGGGTCGCAAAGAGTCTGACACGACTAAACTGACTTAGCACAGCGCAGCACCGTTCCCTACAGGAGGGTAGTGAGTGGTAGGCTAGGGGTTTTTGTCAGTCTGCCTGAGAAGAAGAGATGTGGGCATTTATTTATAGGAGTCATGGGTGGGAAGCTGGTACACGTTATGTTCTTAGAGGAATAGAGCATCAAATGACATGCAAATTGCCTGCCACTATTTTGCTTCCATTATCCCATGTGGTTTGTACAATGTCACAGAGCTAGGAGTGTAAAAATCTAAACATCAATAACATCACCGAGGAGTAAAGGAGAATCTGACGGGATGCAGAACCTATTCCCAAGGAGCCATGAGTTGGGGAGGCCCTCTGTTGGGGTGCAAAGCCTAGGATACTTTGCGACCCAGAGAAAGGACTCCTAGGATGAATTGTGAAGGGCAGAGAGGGACAGGGATGTTATGGGAACTGTGTAACATGAGAGATTCAAATATATTTAAATAGTAATTATTTTAGTATTAATTTTTGAATAAGTAAGACACGTGAAATACGTGATATTTTTATTATCACCATGCAGGATACTTAAACTTCTGGATATTTGAATTTCTCAGTCTATGCTTTTATGATATCTGGGTTTTGTGTCATGTTTTTAAAAACTTTGACTTTAAAACTACACAAATTATACAACAAAAATTATACAAATATATATTACAGTATACTTTACCAGTCATTTTTATGGTCCTATTTTTAAAGGTGTCATAAAAATTATCAGGTAGGTCTCCTCTTTCTGTCTCCCAGATATGTACTTTTTCTATCCAGAGGCAAGTATTGTTATCAGTTCTTTGTGTTTCTGTCTAGAAATAGTCTATGCATATAAATGCATATACTTACTATAGTCTCTCCTTCTTTATACGCCTGTAATAGCCTGCTATACACACTATAAAATATCTTACTTCTTTTCAGTTAACAAAATGTCTTGGAGGTAGTTTCATATCAGTATACATCATGTTGCTTCATTCTTTAGAGATTTCAATGATTTTTTGGATATGTGATTCTATTCAAGCTATTCTGTTGTGTTTAAGCTTTGTATCAGCTCTGTGAGGTAAGCAGACATTCCTGTGATGCAGATGAGGAAACTGATTTGCCTAGAGGTTCTGCAAACTGTCCAATTTTTATCTTCCCTAATAGTAACAGGGCTAGCATTTAAATTCAGGTCTTGTGGCTCAGTGCTAAAGCTCTTCTTCTATCACACACAAAAATTATACCAGATATTCCTGAGAAACCTCCCTGTCACCTTATTCTATTAACGTTGAAATCTCTCAGTGATCATTTGTCTTTATCTAGATTGGTAGTAATTTTCTTTCAGTACATTGTACATGCAATTTCTCTGTCTTTAGGCTTTTATTGCTGCTGTTGATAAGTCAGCTGTCGAGATAACTCATTCCTCTTTATCATTTTCCTCCGAGTATTTTGTGTTGTTTTTTTCCCTTTCCTTCATTTGTGGCCTTCTGTGGTTTCACTATACCACATCAGGTGATTAGAAAAAAATTATCCTTCTTAGGATTTGTTTGACTTCTTGAATCTGTGGATTGGTATTTCCTGTATATTCTGGAGAATCCTCTCTAAATTTTGCATCTGACCCATTTTTTCTTTTCTCCTACTTTTGGAACTCTGATTAAACATGTTATATATTTTTATTCTACCCACTTTGTATCTTTGCTTTTTAACATCTTTACTGAGATATGGTTCGTATACCATATAAATCACTAAAGTATAGAATTCAATGGTTTCTTAGTATATCCACAAAATTGTGAAGCCAGCACTGAATCAATTTTAGGTGTTTTAATCATCTCAGAAGGAAAGTCCATGTCCTTTAGCTGTCTTCTCTTGAAACTATCATCCCAACAGTTATAGTCTGAAAGTCTGTTTTCCCCTAAAACTCTTATACTGAAATCTAATTCTCAATGTGATGATATTTAGAGGTGGGGTCTTTGGGAGGTGAGTAGGTCATGAGGATGGAGAGCCTCATGAATAGGATTAGTGCCATTTTGATAAGAAACCGAGAGCTAACTCACTCTTTTTTAGCCATATGAGGAGGAAACAAGAAATCAGCAATCTGTAACCTTTGGACCGCAACGATGCTGGGTCTTTAGGCCTCAAGAGTGCTGTCACTCTGATCTCAGACTTCCATCCTCTAGAAGTGTGAGAAATAAATGTCTATTTGTAAGCCACCTAATCTATGGTACTTTGTTAGAGCAGCCTCAACTAAGAAACTGTCCAACATTAAGCACCCACTTATCTACTTTCTATCTCTATATATTTGCCTCTTCTGACATTTCATATAAACCAATACAATACACGATCTTTTGTAATTTCTTTCACTTAGCATAATATCTTCTAAGCTAATCCATATTGTAGCTTGTATCCACATTTCATTCTCTTTTATGGTTGAATAATATTCTGTTGTATAGATACACCACATTTTGCTTATCTCTTTATCAATCGATGGCATTTTGAGTTGTTTCCACCTTTTGGCTAGTATAAATAATGCTGCTATAAACATTCATGTACAAGTTTTTGTATGGACATATATTTTTCATCTCTCTTAGGTGTATGCCTAGGATTAGAATTGCTAAATAACTTCATGTATAACTTTTTGAGGAACTTCTAGATTGTTTGCCAAAGTGGCTATGCCATTTTACATTCCTTAGCAATGTAAAGAGGACTCTCTTAGCAATGTGTAAAAATTCCAATTTCTCCATAGTCTCACCAACACTTGTTTTCTTTTTCTGACTTTTTTTATTATATTAATCTTCTGACTTTGAAGTAATATCCCATTGTGGTTTCAATTTCTATTTCTCTGATACCAAAGATTTTGAGCATCTTTTAATGTGCTTATAGCCATTTATATGTCTTTCTTGGAGAAATGTCTATTCAGATATTTTTGCCATTTGAAAGTTGCATCATTTTTTTATTATTGTGTATGTTTTTTATATTTTATGTATGAGTCCATTGACAGATATGGTTTGGAAATATTTTGTACTATTCTATGGTCTTTCACTTTCTTGACAGTGTCCTTTGAAGCAAAAAAGTTTTTAATTTTGATGAAGTCCAATTTATCTATTTCTACTTTTATTTATTGTGGTTTTGTTGCCATGTCTAAGAATCCATTGCCTAATCTAAGATCATGAAGATTTGCTGCTATATTTTCCTCTAAGAGTTTTATAGTGTTGACTCTTACATTTAGGTTTTTGATCCCTTTTAAGTTAATTTTTTATATGATGTGAGTTAAGACTACAACTTCATTCTTACGCATTGACTTACCCAGTTGTCCCAGCACAATTTGTTGACAATATTGTTCTTTGCCCCACTGAATGATCTTAGACCCCTGTTAAAAATCAATTGACCATGAAGTGTGGATTTATTTTTGAACTCTCAGTTCTAATCCATTGGTGCATATGTCTATCTTTATGCCAGTACTACAAGGTTTGCTTACTGTAGATATGTAGTGCTTTGTTAAACTTATTCTAACTGTTTTACTCTTTATGATGCTGTTGTAAATTGAGTTGTGTTCTTAATTTCACTTTCAGTTTGTTTATTTCTGTGCTTAGTTGCTCAGTCATGTCTGACTCTTTGCGACTCCATGGACTGTAGCCCACCAGGCTCCTCTGTCCATGGGGATTCACCAGGCAAGAATGCTGGAGTGGGTTGCCATGCCCTCCTCCAGGGGATCTTCCCAACCCAGGAACTGAACCTAGGTCTCCCGCATTGCAGGCTGATTCTTTAGCATCTGAACCACCAGGGAAGCCCAAGAATACTGGTGTGGGTAGCCTATCCCTTCTCCAGGGGATCTTCCTGACCCAGGAGTTGAACCGGGGTCTCCTGCATTGCAGGTGGATTCTTTACTAGCTGAACTACCTAGGAAGCCCCAGTCTATAGGAATACAATACATTTTTAGTCTTACATTCTGAAAACTTGCTGCATTCATTTGTTAGTTCCAATAGGTTTTAGTGGACTTCTTAGGATTTTGTGCATACAAGATTGTATCATCTGTGAATAGAGATAGTTTTGCTTCTTCCTTTCCAATATGTATGACTTTTATTTATTTCACTTTCTTGTCTAACTGCCCTGGCCAGAACATTTGGTAAAATGATAAATAAAAGTAGCAGAGTGTACATACTTCTGTTGTTCCTTATCTTATGGGGAAAGCATTCAGTTTTGGTATCATTAATATGTTAACTGTAGGGTTTTTTGTAGATATGCTTTATCATGCTGAAGAAATGCCCTTCTGTTCCTAGTTTGTTGAGATTTTTATCATGAAAGCATTTTGGATTTTGCTAAATGCTTTTTCTTCATCCATTGAGATAGTTACTTTTAAAGAATTCTATTAATATGGTCTGTGTGCATGTTAAGTTGCTTCAGTCCTGTCTGACTCTTTGTAACTCTATGGACCATAGACTGGCAGGCTCCTTTGTCCATGGGATTCTCCAGTCAAGAATGCTGGAGTGAGTTGCCATGCCCTCCTCCAGGGAATCTTCCTAACTGAGGGATCAAACCTGTGTCTTTTGCGTCTCCTTCATTGGTAGGCAGGTTCTTTACCACTAGCGCCACCTGGGAAGCCCAATTGATATGGTATGTTACATTAATCAATTTTCAGATGTTAAATATCCTTCTTATTTCTGTTCCATATTTACATCTTATTGTAGCACTTATATTTTATTATAGTCTATGTCTCCCCAGTAGAATATGAGCCTGATGAAGGGAGATACTGCATCTACAAAGATTCTTGATTTTCAGGAGAGAGATCTTTGTGGATCCTGAAATATCTGAATCCCTCTGCAAAATGCCACTGAGAAAAAGGAGAGAAAAGCAAATTGGGTAGAGCTTGTATTCTGGGTAGTCATGGGACCCAATTGCTAGAGAAATGTCTTTTTCTTGCATACCTATCTTCAGGCAAGTAATTTGAATTTGTGCTTCAGCAAAACAACAAACCAGGAACCTTCAGAATCACTCTTGATAGCATACACATTCGTTGCTATGTTCCCTAGGGCCATAGACCACTGATTGTACATCCCTACTGTATCTGGCGTGAAGTGGGAGGACAAAAAAAGTTTGTTCATTTTATTAGGACTGTGGATCTGTGCTAGGCACTCGGTTAGTTGCTGAGATTCTAGAAATGCATAAAATAGAGTTCTTTACTCAAGGAGCTCAGAGTCAGTTGGGGGAAAGAGACAACTAAAATATAGGGTGAAAATGGTATGATGGTGCAAGCACCACAAAAGAAGAGAGAAATGAGATTTCCTGTAGCAAGTAGGGTCTGAGCTTTCCTCTCACCACCTTCTTCTCACCACCTTGGCATCTTCTGGCCCAAGTCACCATCAGCTCTCTTCTGAAATAATGTAGGAATCTCCTAAATGACGTCTCTGCTCCTACCTTGCTACCCATGCAGTCCGTTTTCAGTACACGTCTCAGAGTGCTTCTGTCTCTCTTCTACTTGCAGCCCAGACTGCCTGCCTATCTTTCCAGAGTTAAAAACCAAGTTGCTGCCTTGGTTCACAAGTTCTGCCTGATCTGACCCTCCACTACTTCTCTGATCTCTTCTCTTACTTTCACTCTTGATAACTCCACTGCACAAACTCTGATGTCCTGCTGGTCTTCTAACATCTTAGACTCATTCTGCTCCCACTTGTGGCCTTTGTATTTGTGAGTTCTGCTTCTGGAATGCTCTTCCCAGATATCATTCCCTTGCTTTCTGCAGGCCTCTGGGAGGCCTTGGGAGAAAAGCCCTGGGGAGAAAATCATCCAAATACTCTACAGAAACCAGACTCTTTCCCTACTCCCTTTCCACGTGAATATGCCGATTTTTCTCTATACCACTCTTTTATATTTATTGTATGTATTCCCCAACTAGAATATAAGTTCCATGATGTCAGAGATATTTTTGCCCATTTTGCTTTTACTCCTATTTCTTAGCATGCTTCCTAGAATGCAGTAGGTACTCATTAAATATTTGCTGACCCAGCTAACATACTGCCATTCCAAAGGTTGAGTGGGAGTGACTTAGAAAGAAGAAATGAGCTGGGTTGGGAGGTAGGTAGGGTGTTTATTGAATTCAGTGATTTAATATCTCCATGTGTGGGGTTTGGATTTTGGGCTAGATGGTTGCTGATGCCCGTTTTCATCTAATCATCTCTGAAATAACACAACAAAATGGCAATTTTGCAGCCCAGAGTGGACCAAGAGTCTGTGTGAAGGCCACTGATAGCTTTAGCACATCAAGGTGTGTGATGTGCTAAGCTGCTTCAGTCACGTCTGACTCTTTGCAACCCCGTGGACTGTAGCCCCCCAGGCTCCTCTGTCCGTGGGATTCTCCAAGCAAGAATGCTGGTGTGGGTTGCCATGCCTTCCTCCAGGGGAACTTCCTGACCCAGGGATTGAACCCGTGTCTCTTACGTCTCCTGCATTGGCAGGCGGGTTCTTTACCACTAAATCTGAAGATGTAGGGGTGCCTAAATGTTGGTAACACCAAAACCTATTACCAGGCAGTGAAGATGGCTCCTGAGATCACAGCTAAATTATAGATGCTACCCAGTACTGTTTAGGAAGACACCTGGTTCTCTCATTCCAAGATAGCCCTTGCACCAAACTACAAATCTCAAGGTTTATAAAAGGCATCTCTAGCATAATGTATAATTAATAAATGTCATTTATCGAGTGCTTCCCCAGTGCCTTGCTCAGTGCTGCGAGCTTTATAATGTTCTCTCTCATAACCCTCTGAGACAGGTACTATTGTCATCTCCATTTTACAGATTAAAATAACAGGTGCTGAAAAAATTCATAACTTGCCTAGGGCCATGGGGCTGGTAAGTGGCTAAGCTAGTAAATTTTAATTCCAGTCTGATGGAGTCTAAAACCTATGTTCTCAGTCACATTGTGTATTCTCCAGATCAGCCACCTGCAACAAATATGTTACCTTTGAGGGAAAGAACACATCTCTCCGATTTCTGTACTTTTCTGCTTTTGGAAATGAGGTTTGGGATGTTCCAGAAGCTGCAGGTATGTATTTACCCAGGAGCTTTGATAGGATGAGGGCAGAAGGACAGTGTAGGCCGACACTGTTCTAACTGTATCAGTTATGATTTAATATATAATGCTGTCAAAACTCAATTAGGGAAGTCATCAGGAGTGCAAAGGGCAAGGCAGATTAAGAAGGTAATGCTTCTTAGAATAAATATATTCTTGTCTAGGAAATGTGTTTTCTGTAATTATTTTGGGAGTCCAGGCTCCATAAGCTTTATTGAAAAGAGCCTGATATATACTGGAGAGAGTTTGGAATAGCCCAAGTCCCCTTAGGGAAAGAGCAGGAGATGTGTACTGAAGTGTGATGGTGAGTTTCTGTAATTCTCCTGCAGAGAATTAGGGGGCTAGAGGGGAGGGTGTGAGCCTCAGAAAAAGAAATGCAAGCCACAAGGGACTGTGGGTTTTTCAGCGTGTTTATAAACACGGTTTGCAGCTCAGATAATACCACGATTCTTCCTTTTGAAGGCTGGTGGTTCTTTTTATGGGCAGCTAGGGAGGGGGCTCAGACCACAGAGACTGTTCTTGGAATTAAGGAACCCAGGTTTTCAGAAGTTTCTAGTTGTATCATGGGCAATGTTGTGACACCTCTGCATTATGCGATGGGCAGTGCTACAAGCCCCCTTGGTTTTCCGCACACCGTGAAGTACTGTGGAAAGAGCTGTGGCATTTGGAGTTAGAGAACCCCACATGGGGGACCTAACAAATCTTAGACCCCGTGCAAGTCTCTCTATGTATATAATCCTGTGATAACCTCTACTCACGGGGTGAGCCTTAGAGTCTTGGCTGAGGCTGGAGGGGGAACCCTGGAATTATTGAGAAAGCTATGACTTTGTCCAGCTTTCAAGGGTTTGCCTCTAAGGCTCTTTAAGATGAAGAAAATTCTCAGGATTGTCATGAGGCTAAAAATGAGTTTTTGTAGGCTAAGTCAATTGCCAACAAGTTCAACAGAGTGGGGAATTGTGAAGAAAGGCATATGATTTCAGTCCCTGTTTCAGATTCTTCCTCTTTTCGATTGTGCTCGGGCTGTACCCAGCCAGTCATGCAAATTCCAAAGTAAGTCTGGCCAGCCTAGGCTCATTAGCTTTATCAGCAGCCTGTTTTGTGGGGGAAACATACTGTGTACGTGTGTGTGTGTGTGTTTAGAAGTTTCTGGTTTTATCATGGGCAATGTGTGACACCTCTGCATTATGTGGTGGGCAGTGCTGCAAGATCCCTTGGCTTTCAGCACAACATGAAGCACCACCAGAGCAGTTGGGAGGAGTCAAAGCACATGAGATTCTGTGAGGCTGTTACATTGCCTCCACGTGGCGTTGGCACCCCACCTCAGGGCGCATTATGTCTTTCTTCTGAGCTGCTCACCTAACATTCCCCCTGCCACTGTTCACCCCAGAGCCAGCTGTCCACTCTACAGGTTCATTTTTACATTTTCCTATATCTGGACTTGAGTTGGGTTCTTCTATCCAGTGTCTTAATTGAGTTCCCCTTTGACTGAGTTCCCTTATTCCATCAGAAGTTAATTCTCAAAGAAAGCTATCTGACATACCATTAGTACTCCTTAATTTTCATGGTACATTCTAATGGGCTTTTTGGAGACAATGCCTCACTCCATGGAAGAACTCTAAAGATGACTACTGCAGTAGTCATGGGGCAGACCAGTGGTCCAGGCTCATGGTCCCCTGACTATGGAGAGGGACATCTGGTCAGAGGAACCATGGAACAGACAGGAGGAAAGACCCATTGTGTGGGAGATGCTGTTGTGCAGGGGATGTTGCGCTCTGTGTATGTATCACAAGCTAATTAGGAGAATAGATTAAGCTGCTTTGGTGTCAAAATAGCTGTGGGGAAAACAACCTTAATAGCAGGTTGCAGATGAAAGAAAATGAAATGGGAAAGAAATGAGAAGCATTTAAAAGAAAACAATCAGGCTGGAGGGAATGAAGAGAGGAGGATACAGCAGAGCATTTAAAAAATTAAAGAAGTTGGTATGGGGTGGCATATGCATTTCTGACGAGCACCCGGGGAAGAGAGCCTAGTCCCACATTTTCTCTGCTTCAGTGTTTGTCATGTTCAAAGCCACAGAGTTCCTAGGGGACAGGAAATGGGAGAAGGGAGGTGGTAAGAAACTTTGCGGCTCAGCCAGGAGGGGCAGATTTAGCTGGCTAGACCGTGCTCTGTTTCTCCTCAGTCTCAGCTCTCCTACTCTCTGTGATTCTGTGCCCAGTTTTTCTCTTCACATTCCTTGCAGTGAGATTCCTGGTCCTTCCCTCCATCTTAGGGCTTTCATCATGATCCCTTACTGCTTGACTTTCAAACCTGGGTTTCCGGTCCAGGTGGATCTTCTGAGTTCTCCAGCTGCTACCCACCCCATCCTGCATTGTCTTACCTCACACGACGACAATGGACTCATTCCTCTCCCCATGATGACCATACCTGCTTCTCCTCCAAACTTCCCCATCACAGCAGTGGTGCCACCATCCACCAGAGCCAGAACACTAGGAATCTTTCTTGATTTTCCACTTTCCCATCAGTCACTGCATTCTGTTAACTTTACTTTCTACACGTAGCTCAAATTAGCTCAGCATTTCTCTTCACCTCATTGCCCCTCTCTGGTCATCACTTACCTACACAACAGCAGTAGCCCAGAGAAATGTTCTGTTCCATTCTCCCCACTCCCCACTCCCCCCCCAACAACATAGCCCCTTCCATAGCACATTAAATCATGTCACTCTTCTTTCTAAAAATCTTCAGTGCTCCTCTGCTGTTCTGGATATTTATTGCTGCATTAAAATATTACTCCAAATCTTAGTAGCTTAAGAAAACAGCCATTATTTATATTTCATAAACTTTGAGTCAGGAATTCAGACAGGGCTCAGCTGGGCAATTCTGTTCCATGGGGCATCAACTGAGGTCATTTGGTCATATCCAGCTGGTAATGGGCTAGCCTAAAGCCCAAGATGGCTCCACTTATGTGGCTCCATGTAAATGGCACTTTGGTGGAGAAGACCAAAAGTTGGGCTCTGCTGGGACTGTCAGCTGGAGCACCCACATGTATCCCCTCCGGTAGGGTGGTCTTAGGGTAGTTGGTCTTACATGGTGATTCATGGCTCCAAGAATCAGGGTTCCAGTAAAGATGGTAGAAGCTGTATGGTGTTTCATGGCTTAGCCTCACAAATCACATTGCATCATTTTTCATAGTGCTATATTGGCTGAAGTAGTTAAAGCCTGCCAGGTTTTAAGGAGAATGGACAAAGACCCTACCTCTCAGTGTGAGGAGTACAGTTGTGTCTTCAGAGGATTGCCTTAGTACCATGGTGTGTGTGGCCCTTCATGGGCTGGCTCTTGCTGGCCTCCTCTCTGCTTACCATTCTCTAAACTCATTGGATTTTATGCCCAAGCTTCAGCCATCCTTAGCAATTTATAGCTTCTTGAGTAATCTGAACTCTCTTGCACTGTTGGATTCCTACCTCTTTTTAGAGTGGCCTCACCCTTTCTTCATCTGACAAATTCCTATTTCCTTCAAGTCTTAGCTTAAGTTCTACTTCTTATAGGAAGCCTTTCATGAATCTTTTAATCTAGGTTATGTGGCTTCCCATAAGGCCAAATAAGACTCATTACAAAGTATCATAATTATTTATATAACAGCCTATATCTCTCACTGAACTGAAGACATCTAACATAAGACCTGGCATGTACTAGCATGTACTACTGGCCAAAATGTTTATTGAACCTCATACTTTCTCTGGGTCTCAGTTTCCTCATTTGTAAATTTGGAAACCAAGTAGATTTATCCAATATGTTATTGTCTTGATCAGTTGCTTCATCTGCATAGAATTGAAAAGGATCCTGAAACTACATCTGGGCTTAGCAAGATGGAGGATTGTGATCCATTAGTGATGTCTGCCGTGGGCACAGTTTGGGGAAGAGGTAGTTTGTATGCTGTGCATTTGGCATACCTAGATTAGATTGCTTCCAGCTTTAAATGTCTGTCAATAGCACTATCTATATCACATCTACTTAGAATCCCAGACTAAGAGCTGGAAGGTTCCCATGAGATCACTCAGTCCAGTACTCTCGATGCATACATGAGAAAACTAAGACTCAGAGAGAAAGTGATTCACCTGAAGTCAGACCTGATTCCAGAGTGAAATCTAATAGACTGAGCTAATTTGCAGTCACATAAACTGTGCAGGAATTGAGGTTTAGTATATAAGATAGTGGCTGTTAACCCCAGCTCAGTGTTAATTTCCTCTCTTGTTCATTCTGGAATTTCAAACAATTTGCCAGTAGAACAAGCCAGGTTTGATTTTTGAGCACAGTCATTTTATAGCTGCCTGTTCTTGAAAAAATTACTTGACCTTTTTAAACTTCAGCTTTCTCTTCTGTATTGTAGGTAATAGTAATACCTACCACATAAGTGAGATATTACAGGGAGAGCCCTTTTTAATTGTTTCTAGAACATAGTTAGGACTCAACAATTATCTGTTATTAGTAACAATGTATTGCTAATATCATGACCACCGGCACTATCATCGCAAGGCTTTGACCTGGCTTACTCCCCCGAGTAGGCACAAAGCCTGGATGGACTGGGTCACAAGGCACAGGGCACATGTTATCTGAATTCACAGGGCTGACTTGAGACTTATTAAGGAAAATTTGAAGAATCCCATTTTCTCCAACCAGAAGGCTTTACAACTGAACCCAGGACAGGTTGTGGCTCACACCTGAGAACTGTCTCTAGTCCACTATCACAGCAGAGACATTTTCAATCAGTATTTCTGTAAGGGAGAAAGACTGGCTCATCTAACAGGCCAGATGCTTTATCAGATCTAAACAGTGTTGTCTTTGGGGAAGAGAGGGGAAAAATGGTAAAAGTCAATAGAAAACAATTGACTTCAGACAGATTTTACACACACACATTTAGAGAGAGGCTGGCACTGTGGTGAGGACTTGGGGAGAGGCAGGAATGGTTAGGTGTTGATCTAATTTTTGAAGGGCTAATGCATGAAGCTCTCCAGGCAACAATGGCAAATGCACTTCTAATCATCTCCATATTAAATTTAGCATCAAGGAGAGGGGCACTTCTCTCTCTTCAATTTCATGGGAATGTGATTAACATGGATATAAAAAAAGTTAAAGGAAACAGAATTTGATTTGAACTTATAGTCTATTTCAAAGTGAAAATTAAGATGCATTTGCAGAGTTTCTGTGGATAAGTTTCCAGGGACTCTAAACTGTGATTGAACCAAGTTCATCTTGCACTTTTTCTCCCTCCCTTTCTCCTTTCCAGGAGGTTTAAGTCTGCTGGGAATAAAGCGAGAGGAAGGAAGAAATAAAACAGTGAAGTGCCAGAAGGATGGCATGCTGGGGGTAGGGAGAGATACTTTAGCAACACTGCAGTCTAAAGGATTTCACGCTGGTGTAGCCAGGGGAAGTGAGCCCCTTGGTTGGTGATGAGCCCTTTGTCAGCATGAGAGTGGGCTCTCTGAACCTGAAAGAAGCAAGTTGGACACAACCAAGAAGGAGCATCTATAAATTGTAAATCTGTTGGTTGGCAGTTGTCTTCAGTGCTGACATGGATTAGGCTGCAATTCTGTTGACAGTCATCCAAGCAGGGGACAACTCCGAATCCTCTTCTTTCTTTAGTCCCTCTCCCTCACCTTTTGACTAAAATGTTTTGGATTTAGACACTGAGAACTTGAAAAGTTCTGTGGGCATCTGCACCTGGAAAGATCTCCCTGAATTTAATAATTTGGGGGAATAGTGAAGGAAAAGAAAGGGGAGAGAAATGGGGCTCCTCTGGCTTTGATAATGAAGGCACCTTTAATTTTCCTGTCTCAAATCATGCACACATGCTGTGCTTTGTAGCTCTCAACCTATGGTGTTTGAGATTTATTTATTTTTTATTTAAATTTTTTAAAAATCGGAGTGTAGTTAATTTACAAAGTTGTGTTAGTTTCAGTTGTACAGCTAAGTGAATCAGTTATACACATACATACATCCACTTTTTTTTTTTTAAGATTCTTTCCCCATATAGGCTATTAAAGAGTATTGAATAGAGTTCCCTGTGCTATACAGCAAATTCTTATTAGTTATCTATTTAATATGTGGTAGTGTGTATATGTCAATTGCAATTTGCCAATTTATGTTCTCCACCCCTTATGCCCTGGAACCCATGAGTTTGTTTTCTCCATCTGTGACTCTACGTTTTGTAAATAAATTCATTTTGTAAATGAATTTATTTTGTAAATAAGTTCATTTGTACCTTTTTAATTTTAGATTCCACATGTAAGTGATATCATGTGATATTTCTCTTTCTGTGCCTGACTTCACACAGTATGACAATCTCTAGGTCCATCTGTGTTGCTGCAAATGGCATGATTTTGTTCATTTTTTGTGGCTGAGTAGTATTCCATTGTATGTAGGTACCACATCTTCTTTATCCATTCCTCTGTTGATGGACATTTAGGTTGCTTCCATGTCCTTGGATTTGTAAACAGTGTTACAATGAACACTGGGGTGCATGTATCTTTGCAAATTATGATTTTCTCTGGGTGTGTGCCCAGGAGTGGGACTGCTGGACCATATCATAACTCTATTGTTAGTTTTTTAAGGAACCTCTATACTGTTCTCCAACAGTGGCTGTAGCATTTACATTCTCACCAATAGTGTAGGAGGGTTCCCTTTTCTCCATACCCTCTCCAGCATTCATTGTTTATAGATTTTTTGATGAGGGCCATTCTGATTCGTGTGAGAACCGTTTTGTGGTTTTGATTTACATTTCTCTAATAATTAGTGATGTTGAGCGTCTTTTCATGTGCTTTTTGGCCGTTGTGTGTCTTCTTTGGAGAAATGTCATTGAGATCTTCTGCCCATTTTTTGATTGGTTTATTCATTTTTTTCTGATATTGAGCTGCATAAGCTATTTGTATATTTAGGAGATTAATCTTTTGTTGGTTGTTTGATTGCAAATATTTTCTCCCATTCTGAAAGTTGTCTTTTTGTTTTGTTTATGGTTTCCTCTGCTGTGCAAAAGCTTTTAAGTTTAATTAGATACCATTTATTTATTTTTGTTTTTATTTTCTTTATTCTAGGAGGTAGATTAAAAAGATCTTGCTGCAATTTATGTCAGAAAATGTTCTGCCTATGTTTTCCTCGAAGAGTTTTATAGTGTCCAACCTTAAATGGTCTTTTTCCATTTTTAGTTTATTTCTGTATATGGTGTTGAGGAGTATTCTAATTTCTTTTTTTTTTTTTTTTAACATGTAGCTGTCCAGTTTTTTCAGCACCACCTATTGACCAGACTTTTTTTCTCCATTGTATGTTCTTGCCTCCTTTGTCATAGATTAGGAGACACATCTGCTGACAAACCAAGAGGTTTTATTGGGAAGAGTGCCTGCGCGGAGAGCAGTAGGTAAGGGAACCCAGGAGAACTGCTCTGCCATGAGGCTCACAGTCTTGGGTTTTATGGTGATGGGATTAGTTTCTGGGTTGTCTTTGGCCAGTCATTCTGACTCAGAGTCCTTCCTGGTGGTGCATGCGTTGCTCAGCCAAGATGGATGTCAGCAAGAGGGATTCTGGAAGGTGGTCAGAGACGTGGTGTCACCTTTTGACCTTTCCTGAACTCTTCTGGTTGGTGGTGGCTTAATAGTTCTGTGTTCCTTACCAGGACCTCCTGTCGTAAAACAGCTCATGCAAATGGTAACTATAGTGCCTGGCCAGGGTGAGCGGTTTCAGTCAGTGTGCTTCCCCTAACAGTTCCTCCTCTGGGTGATTTCCTAGTGCAGGATCTGTCTGCATCGTCCTGGATCACTGTGGTGGGTCCTGGCAGCCACTGGAGGATTTCCTAGTAGCAGAGTTTTCTGTGCCCTCCCAGGACAGTGGTGCAGGTCTTGGTATCTGCTGATGGAGTGCCTAGTGGGGGAGTAATCCATGCCCTCCTAGGTTAGCTAGGTGGGTCCTGGCCCCCACTGGCAGTTTCCTAGTTGTGGGAGCTATCCGCACCCTCCTTGGACAGTGTAGGCAGGTCCTGGGAACTGCTGGTGGAGTTCCTAGTGCAGGGAGCTGTCTGCACCCTTCTGAGTCAGTGGGGGTGGGTCCCAGGGCACACTGGAGTTTTTGCTAGTGGCTGGAGCCATCTGTGCCCTTCTAGGTCAACAGTGGTGGGGCCTGGCATCTGCCTGTGAGTCTGGAAGAGGTGGCCAGTGCTGGCCTCTGGAGCCCAAGATGGCAGCAGCGACTCACACTGCCGCTGGAGCTCCTGCGGGCAGTCTTACAGCCTGGGAGCACTCACAGGGAAAGAAATTCCTGTGGTGGTCCTGCCCCTCTTCTTATGCACCTCCCGACAACGGAGCCTTGGCTTTCTGGCGGGCCAAGGCTTCTTCCTAGTCCACCCTGAGTTGCGACGGCCTGACCTTTTCAGGCTGTTTCCGCACCTAACCTTGGTCCTGTCCCTGGGACTGAACTTCCGAGTCTGAACTTCCGCCCCGGGCCCCACCCTCGCCGACCGGAGTATCTCAGGTTGTGGAGCACCTGGTGTCCGGGCCAGCCCTCTGTGCAGGGTCCTCTCCATTTTGTCCTTCGCAGACTGGTTACTGCTTTCCCCTCGGAAGTTTCCAAAATTCTCCCTCCATCTAGTCTAATCTCTCCGCTGGTGAGGAGCCTTCCCAAGGTGTGGGAACCTTTCCTCCTTCACAGCTCCCTTCCTGGGGCGCAGGCCTCAGTCTGATTCCTTCTTTTTTCTTTGTCTTTTTTTCCTACCCAGTTAGGTGGAGGTTTTCTTGTCTTTTTGGTCCTCTGAGATCGTCTGTCTACGTTCAGTAGCTGTTCTGTGTGAATCGTCCCACCTGTAGATATAGATTCAGTGTGTCTATGGAAGGAGGTAAACTCTACTTCCTACTCCTTTGCCTTCTTGGGCTTGACCAGGATTTATTTTTTCTAATGGATGCTTTTTGGGAGTATGTTTACAAGTTTATCACCTTCTTTAGGGAAGGGCCTTCTTTGAACATGCTCTTACCTTTAGTAAGTAATTTAAGAAACGTAGTCTCTTGGTCTGGCTAAACATTAGAAAACAGTGTAATCCCAGGGAATGTGTTTAATTGGGAAATTGACCCAGAACCCAATTTAGCATCATCATCTAGGCCAGACAGGGCCAGGCTGACGTCAACAGGAGTCTGGCTGCCTCAGGAGCTGGGGACAGAGCTTGCTTGATTAAGATGTTTCCTGGGAAATGGAATTAAGCCTAATGATTTCCAATGGAAGGGACTGCTAATTGGGGAGGCAATGCTGCTTAATTGGGACACCTGCAGGTAATTAAAGTCTCCCTCCCAATGGCCTTCTCTGTACTTACGACTCTGGGAGGTTAAGACAATGTAGAGGATATAGGTGCCCTCAGCCCCTCTGCTATGTCTCGGCCTTGACTCTCTGTCCAAGGCCTTTCAACCAGGCCACTTTTCTACTCCTTGACAAAAGTGCTTTGCATGAGGCCTTCCACGGACTTTCAGGGGCTTGAGTGAGCTATGGTATCTGATGCTAACCTGCTGCTAGTCTAGTGAGCTCCCTGGAAATGGGAGAAAAAGACAACAAGGTATCATGGCAGCACTTGACATCAGACCCCAGAGGCCTCTGTATCAAGTGACTCTGAGGAATGGGACTTAAGATTGAAGATGTCACTTTCTGCAGAGATGGGCAGGCCCAGCCCCATGTGGGAAGGGACCCCTGGTGGAAAATCCTCTGGATTAAGATTTGGATAAACTGATTTTTGGATCCAAGTCTACTGCCCATGAGCATTGTGACTCACCTCTTTGGGCCTCAGTTTTTTCAACTGTAAAATAAAAATGATTCTAGTTATGAACAAGGACGATGTAAAGATCCTCTCACTCCAGGTGCTGGGTAAGGGACTGGAGAAGGATAAGCTTTTTAAATCTATGTTCTGGGGAACTTGATCTGGTGGGGTAGACAAATCTGTAAATCATCACTTGCCATGTGGTGTTACAGGTCATCCTAGACAATAGAGGAGCAGACATGTTATCAGAGAAGAACAGAGAAAGCTTGAGAGGGAGGGAACATTTCGGTGAGTGTCTATGAACAGATAAGGCAGAGGGAGAAACATCCCAGGCAGGGAGAAGGGCATATGCAAAGGCCTGGGTGTGCAAACCTCATGTAGGCACAACCCAGGAGTAGTCACTGGTGGTGCATTTCTGTTGAGTGGAAAGATGTGCATCTTGGGGCAAGAGAAGAGTGAGGGGAATATGGCAAGTCCCCTACATACCAGGGAGCTTTGTTCCAAGAGCATGTTCATAAGTCCATCAGAGTTGGCCTAGGCACCCAACTGGCTACCACAATAAGCTATATAGTACTGTACTGTGATAGGTTTATAATACTATTCATACAAATAATACATAAAAAGGAAACAAACACAATAAATAAAATGTTAAAAAATTTACAGTACCGAGACTTGAAAAGTACAGTAGTATAAGAGCTGGCATACAGCAGCTGGCACCTAGTGAACAGGTAAGAAGAGTTACTGACTGGAGGAGGGAGAGGAGGCGGAGGATGGTGGAGCTGAAGGACCACAGCAATGAGAGACAGAGGGCGAGCTGCCATTTCACTCATGCCTGATGTTGATGGAACATTTGTTTGCATCTTTGAGAGTTTGCAACTTAAAGGCTTGTATGTAGGGTCTTACTGTATGAGACAGTGAAGGTCACAGGAGATCATGGACCATGAAAGGCCTTCTGCATGACTCCAGGGGGCTTGGTCGGACTTTTTCTAATAGGCAGTGGATGGTTGTTGAAGAGTGTTCAGTGTGGGAGTGACAGAGTCACAATTGAATTTGGGAGAATTCACTCTGGTAGAAGTGTGGTCCTAATTGGGGGAGTTGGATCAGAGAGGCCAGGCTGGAGGCAGGGAGCCTGCCTGGAAGATGAGTGGCAAGTCCCTAAGTTCAGGCAAAACCACCGGGAAGTGAGAGGAGGGAACAGTTTGAGTTTGTATCATGGATTGCTTTGTATGCTGCTAGTTGTAGTTTTAGGTTTTTGGGAGCTCTGTAATCTGCCCCAGGAAAGCACTTGCTTCCCTTTCAGCCAAAGGCGCCTTGTTTGTACTTCTTTACCTGCTCTAACCCTTCACTCTGCAGAGAGCTTCCCAAGATGCGATTTTCCAAAGGAGACTTTGGCAAGGCTTGGGATACCCTACTCAGTGTCCGCAGACAACAGGAGTGAGATAGGACAAGAATTTGAGGCTCTGGCTTTCCTAAGATGCTTAGGAAAGAGAACTCTGGCAACAACACACATGAACGCAGCCCAGCGCTCAATTTCAGTAGTTTTGGAAAAAACACTTGATTGGAAAGCTGCAGAGATGGGGAAGCACAAAGGTGAGCTGGAGCAATGGGTAACAGCAGTTTTCACTGTGACCGTCATCTCATGTTCTCTCCTTTTGTAGCCGGCAGTTTGGGTAATAGACATGGTATTCATGCCACAATGGATGAGGTAGGGGCCCATTTCCAGTTTTTTTAAAAAAGCTATTCCCAAGGGTTGGGTCAACTTAAAGGCTTGGTACAGGCTGTTGGTGCCAGTGCAAACTCTTGGGACTAAAACTCTTACCTTCTAGGCCCTCTCAAAAAATATCTTCAGTGTTGAAGTTTTTTGAAGTGTTCAATTATGACTCTATGAAGTGCTTTTTTGAATAGCCCATGTGCAGAGCGTGAGTTGATGGGGCTGAGGTAAGCTAGCAGGGGATTTTCTTGCTTTTCCATCTGAAGAAGCAGAGATCCATCCCTCCCCTCCTAATTATTAAAATACTGACTCTCAGGACCGCCCCATAGCAGAGAATGCCTTAGACTGAGCTTGGAATGTATGTGTCCATGTAAAAAGTATTACTTGGTACATTTTCAGAGTTCTTATTCCTAAGTGAAGTTCAGTTCCTTTCAGCTTGTTTTCTTTCTTTCTGAAGTCCTAAATTAAAAGAACCCCGTTAGAGTAGGGGTCTGAAGGGGCCTTTCTTGTTTGGGGAACCATAGGCTGACCTGGCTTTTCTCTCCAGCCTCTTGAGGTCAGGAGCCTATGTTCCTCCCCTGTGGCCTCCGTGTGCCCAGGCAGTGAAGCACCTAGAATTTCTTTAGGGCAGTCTCTTCCACTGACCATGTGACACTGATTTCACCCATGGTGTGGGAGAGTCAGTCTTATCACCTGAGTATATACTTGCTTATTCTGGGAAAGTGTTTTCTGAATGGGAAACTGCTATAAAGTTCATGCCCAGTGAAGAATGAAAGTGAAAGTGTTAGTAGCTTAGTTGTGTCCAACTCTTTGCAACCCCATGGACTGTAGCCCGCCAGGCTCCTCTGTCCATGAAATCATCCAGGCAAGAATATTGGAGTGGGTTTCCATTCCCTTCTCCAGGGGATGTTCCCGACCCAGGGATCGAACCCAGGTCTCCCACATGGCAGGCAGATTCTTGACTGTAAACCCCAGAGAGGGCTGTCCTGCCTAAGTAACCTCCCACTGGGCCTGCCTGGTCGGCACAATTCAGCCTCTGTGGACTGCTGTGGCCTCTTTTTCCTTTGCTGTCCCTGTGTCCACTGTACTAATCACTTGTCTTGGTCCCTCCTTAGGGACATGGCACAGACTGTGCCTCTGATGGGGATGCTCTTTTTCTCCACATCCAGGTAATTCTTGTTCCTCCTTCATTTGGTCCTACGGAGGTCTTGTCTGACCCTTAATCTATATCAGGTACCTTCTCTTCACTCTACTATCCATCCATCACTCCCAATTCACAGCCCTCATTAACATTTGTTGGGCCATGTCTGCATGTTGAAATTACTGACTTTACCTAGACTCTAAACTCCCAAGGGCAAGTACTGTGTTGGTCTTATTCTCCAGTAAATTATAGTTTACAATGCAGTGCCTGGAACATAGTAGGTACTTAACAAACATCTTTTGAGGAAACGAATGACGGATATAAACTTTTAGTCCAGTGTGGCAGCCAAGGGGGGCAGAGCTGGCAAACATAAGCCACAGTGCAGAAGGTCTCTGTCTGGTCCATCCAGAAACTATGACGGACACACTGCTTCTAGAACTTCACTGGTCTACCCTATAGGGGCCATCAGCGTGGGGCAAAGAGGCTTATGCTGGGGCTGCGATGTTTCTGACTCAGTAGTATCTCTGCTCTGGCATCTGGTCCATCCAGAAACTATGACGGACACACTGTTTCTAGAGCTTCACTGCGTCTACCCTACAGGGGCCATCAGAGCAGGGCAAAGAGGCTCATGCCGAGGCTGCGATGTTTCTGACTCAGTAGTAGCTTTGCTTTGGCGTCTCCCATCTTCTCTAAGTCCTGACAGTGCCCTTGGTATTTCTTCCATTCCTGCAGGGTTGGGTGGTCTGATGGGCTGGGAGCCAGGGTGGGGAAGGAGAGGGTAGAAACTGTTTGTGGCCAGATTGGAGGCTGGCGGAGCTGATTCCTTAGCAGGATATCTGTTGATGAACTAGCTAACAGCCAATTGTGAGAGGTTATTAATCTCAATTAAGCCTGATTAGGATGTGATTGGATTTGAACTGAGGCTGTCCAAGTCAAGCCTGGCCCATTTGATAGTCTACTCAATAGCAGGCTTATATCACACAGTCTGGCTTCCACATTGGGGCAGAAGGAGAGCCCCTGGCACCTCTGGGAAAGAGGGTCCAGATGCAGTGACTATTCAGGACCCCAGCCCCAGGAGGTGTCACAGATTGCAGGAACCTAACTGCTGCTGACTTCTAGGGAAGATGTGATGTTCACAACAGGGAGATTATTAATCGTCACAATTATGAGATTATTACCTTGCAAATAGACATTTTTATCATGTTCCTACTGAGGATGAATTGAGAGAGGGCTCGGTATTCAGTGTTGAGCCAGGGTAGCAAGTTGGCCTGAGCGGCTCTCTGGCTTCTGCTGAGGGGAAGCTGGTTTCCTTAACAGTGGGCATTTTGGCTGGGCCTGGCAGGCTGCTCAGGGCTCCAGCTGTTGAAAATGATGGCTCAACCGTTGTTATCATAGAGAACAATGAATGAGGTTATTAGCATGTGGGCCAGACAGGCTGGGCCAATCATGAAACTATTAGTCCAAGCCTGGACTGCAGAGGCCTGGGGAACCATTGCTACTGCTACTGCTAAGTCACTTCAGTCGTGTCCGACTCTGTGTGACCCCATCTCTGGGATTCTCCAGACAAGAACACTGGAGTGGGTTGCCATTTCCTTCTCCAATGCATGAAAGTGAAAAGTGAAAGTGAAGTCGCTCAGTCGTGTCCGACTCTTCGCGACCCCATGGACTGCAGCCTACCAGGCTCCTCCGTCCATGGGATTTTCCAGGCAAGAGTACTGGAGTGGGGTGCCATTGCCTTCTCCGGGGAACCATTAGCTACTGAATAATGGGGAAATGTTAGCAGTCATATCCCTGTTTTTGTGTGTAACATGTGTCTGAACATATAGGTGAAAGTCAAAAGTGACTAGGTGGCCATTGAACAATAAACATGTGTTATAAGAGTGTGTTTGTTCTCAGAGAAGTGAAACTATAGCAACATCCTTGAAGCTTCTTACCATTTAAACATATTAAATGACATGGTCATGTTTCATATGTTATTTTAAAAATAAACTTTACTTTTATCAAGGTAATATGTACTGTGCCACGCTCAGTCACTTCATTCATGCCTGACTCTCTAACCGCATGGATTGTAGCCCAACAGCCTGCTCTGTCCATGGGATTTTTCAGGCAAAAATACTGGAGTGGGTTGCCATGTCCTCCTACACGGGATCTTACCCACCCAGGGATCGAACTCACGTCTCCTGCATTGCAGGCAGATTCTTTACTGCTGGGCCATTGGGGAAGCCCCAAGGTAATATATGCATAGTCATTAAATACTTACAATGAAAAGTAGCAGTCAAATGTCCCTCCCTCATCCCTTTTTAGTTATGTCCCCCAGAGTCAGCTGGTTTCCACATCTTTAATATTTTTTTGGAAACTTAACTCTGTGTTTGTAGACAATATACTAATACTACCATTTCTTTCTGTTTATTTATTTATTGAGATAGAGTTAAGGTACAATATTATGTTACAGGAGTACAACACAGTGATTCACAATTTTTAAAGGTTGTACTCCATTTATGGTTATTATAAAATATTGGCTATATTCCCTGTGTTGTACAATATGTCCTTGTAGCTTATATATTTTACCATTTCTTAATTTACCCACTTTAGACATTACTGCTTCCTTTTTAGAGTCTGGGTGGGTTTAGAAGGCTCACACACAGTCCTCTCCCTACCATCCACTTATCGCCACACTGCTACCTCCCCATTCTTCCAGTATGACTATGTAGTACATTTTATTTGAATTTGAAATCAATGGTTACATGACTATGATTAGTTTATGGACAAGCCAAGTACAGTACTATAGTTGTTTTCTTTTTGGAGGAATTTTTATTTTGTTTTGTTTTCCTAGAGTTAATGTCTCCCCCCTCCTACTTTTTACTTATAGAATTTTCTTTTTACATAACCTTCATTTATTTTTCATTAGCAACCTTTACACTGCTATCACAATTTTTTTCTAAATATACATGTAGAAAGTGAAGTCGCTTAGTCATGTCTAACACTTTGTGACCCCATGGACTATAACCTATCAGTCTCCTCTGACCATGGGATTTTCCAGGCAGGAATACTGGAGTGGGTTGCCATTTCCTTCTCCAGGAAAGATCCAGGGGATCTTCCCAACCCAGGGATTGAACTCAGGTCTACCTGTGTTGCAGGCAGATGCTTTACCGTCTGAGCCACCAGGGAAGCCCAATAGCCTATCAGTTCTGTGATGTTGGTTTTCTTCTGGAGTCCTCCTTCCTAGAAACTTCGATTGTCTTGCTTCTTCTAGACTGCTTATTCTCTAGGCCTGTGGCACAGTGTCACCCAGAAATAGTAACAGCTTTCCTGCTTCAGATCCCTTGTTTAAGTTTTGAGTTCTTTCAACTCTGAAAATGAACTTGTTTATTCTCACATGAATGATAGCTTAGGTGGTTATGAAATCTCAGGTTAAAAACTTATTTGAAACCATTAATCTATTACATTTTGCATCCCATGTTCAATTCCCTCCCTTTCTTTGGTCTTTCTTTCTAGAAAAGAGGGAGGAAGCTAGGTGAAAACTCTAGTTTTGGGGTAAATCCTTTGTTTTTCAAGCTTTTTATTGATTTTTATTTGAGCTATCTTGTTTTTACTTTTAGATTTTTTTCTTTTCAACTCTGTTCTCTTAAATAAGAGAATCTTACTTTTTTCTTGGATGTAGTATCTACTTTTTATTAAAATTTTGACATTTGCTTCTCTTGATTAGCTTAGTTTACCTGTTCTTTACTTTTCTCTGTTTGTTTTGACCTACTTTTCATATCATAAAAATTCCTCAAATGTTAAATGATCTTTGGTTGGGTATTATTGCACAATAGGGTCCTGAAAAAACTGGTTGCTATGTGTGTGTGTGTGTGTGCATATGTGTGTTATGTGTGTTTGTGCGTGCATGTGATGCATGTCTGTTAGTACACTTCACTCAAGTGATACCAGGCAAATGTAGGAATCTGGACATGTTTTCTTTGGCTATGAATCCTCTAGTCTCCAGCCTGTGAGTGGAATGCTTTGTTTTCAGCCTTCTGAGAACAGAATGGAGGAATGGGAACTGCAGATTAAGCTACTTTTATCTCTAATATGCCAGCTGTTCTTGAGTCCAAAGCCTGTCTGGATGGATTTCTCCAGAGAGTAAACCTTTGGCAATTGGGTGGGTGGACTTAGTCACCTGACTCTTTGGGGGTTGTGAAGGCACAATAATTCTGTATTCTGACTTTTCATGAGTCCTCTTATTTTCCTTTTTCTTTGAGTCCTCTTATTTTCAACTTTGTGTCTCATGCTACCCACCTACTGCCTTTGATGACACCTAGAACCTTAAATTCTGAGCCTTTCCAAGGTCTGTGTTGGGGTGAGGGAAGAAGGGATTAGTTTGTATATCATGGGTGTCTCTATTTTGTGGATGCACTGGTGGTTGCTTTTTTGCCTAGCTATGTAGATTACCAACCCTGCATCTGCTTGCTGTCTTTCCCAAATCTGTGGAAAATGTTTATTCTCTGGTACCTCCTATCTCATTCTCTTTTCCCTTGGTAGTTATACTTAAAATTTACTTTGCTATTATTTTAGTGGGGTTTTCAGAGGAAGAAGAGATAAATGCTTGTGGTCAGTGGGTTCTATTTAACTGGAAGTTTTATGTTTATGTTTTTGTTCTTTTCCAAATTGAGTATGCAGTTGATTGGCTTAAGTCCAGGGAGTACTGTGGAGCCTAAAGATGTACTGCTTTGGGCTCACAAAATAGTTCTCTTTTTCTAAACTGTACAAAGTGTATATGATTTTTCCCCCTCTTGTAATAGGCTTTTGGTTTTTTTTTTCTTTCATAATCTAATATTGAAGTATTTGTAAAAATAAGGAACTACACACAAATGAAGTAAACCTTGTAAAACTGCATTATTGTTTAGGAAGCAAGGTCAGCCAGTTAAGAGATTGAAGTATTTGTCCAACAGTTAGCAAAGTCCAGCTTTGGGGTATGAAGGCAGTCTAGAGATAATAGTGTATAACATGCAAAGTCACAGACATGGACAAAAAGGGCTCTTGGTAGATTTGTTGTTGTTGTTTAGTTGCTAAGTCATGTCCAACTCTTTGTGACTCCATGGACTATAGCCCGCCAGGCTCCTCTGCCCATGGGATTCCTCAGACAAGAATACTGAAGTGGGTTGCCATTTTCTTCTTCAGGGAAACTTCCTGACCCAGGGGATTGACCCTATGTCTCCTGCCTGGCAGGCGGATTCTTTACCACTGAGCCACCTGGGAAATCCCCCCCATTGGTATTAACAGAAGAGGTTAAAAAAATGAGGTTGGCACTGTGCTTCTCACCAACTTCCTTCCCTTCCAGGGTGTCTGTGGGGTTCTAGCAACCACACTGATGGGAGCTCTTTACATCCTTTAGCACCCAGTCTAGATAACTCCTCCACTGGGAAACCTTCCTTCTTCTGTCCTGTATGTGTGTGTGTGTGTGTGCATGCTCAGTCATGTCTGATTCTTTGCAACCCCATGGAGCCCACCAGGCTTCTCTATCCATGGGATTTCCCAGGCAAGAATACTGAAATGGGTTGCCGTTTATTCCTCCAGGGGACCTTACCAACCCAGGGAGCAAGCCCACATCTCCTGTGGCCTGTGCATTGGCAGGTGGATTCTTTACCACTTGAGCCACCTGGGAAGCCCTTATGTCCTGGTCAGGGCTAACTGCTTCTCACACAATTGGCCCTTGAACAACAAGAGTTTGAACTGCGCAGGTCCTCTTACCATGTAGATATTTTTGATAGTAAATACTAAGGTACTATGTGATCCATGGTCAATTGAGTCTGCAGATGCAGAACCCCAGATGCAGAGATACCCCGTATATAGGGGCACTATGAATACAGAGGGTGGACTAAAAATTTTACTTGGATTTTGCATTGTGTGGAGGGTTTGAACTCCTAACCCCACATTGGTCAAGGGTCAACAGTATATTTTGACCATGTTTTCTTTTTTTTCCCCCCAAACCCTCTTGTGGTAGTTTCCAAATGCTCTTCCATGACCCATGGGGGCTCTTCTGTGACCCGTAGGGTCTCTTCTGGTCTTCTGGGTCCTTAGAAAATACTCAGTACATGGATGAGCTGGTCATACTCTCTGGCCACTGGGTCAGGCTCAAGGGCTTGTCTGAAGGCTGTCAGCATTCCTAGCATGGGACTCAGGTTTTGGCATTAATGTCATCATGGCACGTCTATGTTGAGGCACTTCCCTGCCCTCCCACCCCACCATGCTTTCCTATGGAGCATGACCAAGCTTGGCAGCATCTTAGGGACCAGCATTCTTCCAGAGCTTCCTCCCACTTCCTTCTCACTATAGCAAATATCCTCCCCTTGCCTCACCCACTGAAATGTGAGTTCCTTAAGGGACCCTATTTGATTTATCATCACAACTGTGATGATAAAGACACACCATGACAAAGAGCCCAGTGCCTGAAACATAGTAGGCACTTAGTCAATGTTTATGGAATAACTTGTAAATAATTTTTCCTAAAACTTTTGTAGTGCATATAATTTGCAAGGGCCTCCATACTAGAGCATGAAAATTATAGAAACAAACAAATGAACATTGGGAAGGTTGCAAATCATAAATATTAAGGAATTTATAGATAGCTCTATTAATCTTGTGAGCTTCTTAAGATTATATGCAAAATCTTGTGTATTTTTGGTTCAGTTCAGTTCAGCTCAGTTATGTCTGACTCTTTGAGACGCCATGGACCACGGCACACCAGGCTTCCCTGTCCATCACCAACTCCTGGAGCTTACTCAAACTCATGCCCATCGAGTTGATGATGCCATCCAACCATCTCATCCTCTGTCGTCCCCTTTTCCTCCCGCCTTCAATTTTTCCCAGCATCAGGGTTTTTTCAAATGAGTCAGTTCTCTGGATCAAGTAGCCAAAGTATTGGAGTTTCAGCTTCAGCATCAGTCTTTCCAATGAATATTCAGGACTGATTTCTTTTAGGACGAACTGGTTGGATTTCCTTGCAGTCCAAGGAACTTTCAAGAATCTTCTCCAACACCACAGTTCAAAAGCATCAATTCTTTGGCGCTCAGCTTTCTTTATAGTGCCTTTTTCTGGAGATAAGTTTTCACAGCTTTATCTTTAAAAGGTTAAGAACCACTGAGAAAATGAGGCTTGGAGTTTGCACCTGTACATCTGAGTACGTGCTTCAAGATGGTAAATGCTCTATCAGTGCATGGCATTATTTTTGTGTCACCTGCTTTTTTGTCTGTCAGTGCCATCCTTCTAAACTGACTGCCCTTTTCCTTGCCATTCTTTCTTGGAAAAAACTTAGCTTTTGGATCTATGGACGCTAGATACCTTTGGGTCTATGGTTACTGGAAACTAAAGCTGAAATCAGATTCAGAGTCTCTGAGTCTAGTGCCTGAGTCTGAAGCTCCAGGTGACTCAAGGAGACTTTTAGGTTAATAACTAACTGGATTAGATAGAGCATTTTGTTTCACAAACATGAACATAATTTGTTCTTATTTACTTTTAAGTTATAAATGATTATTCAGTAGTTTTTTTCCTTCGTTTTAAACAGGATCTTGAAAACATTGCTTTAATGAAAAATAAAACCTAAAAGCAGCTGCGGTGTTGGTATGTAATGATTGAAGTATAATTAAGAGTTATAATTATTCCCAATTAGGCATTTGGAATGCCAAAGTAGGGACCCCAATCAGTTGAACCCAGGCAAGGTAGCATCAGGTCTGAGTCAGGGACAGAGCGTGGGAGAGAAAGGGGTTGACTTGGGGGCCCCCTGGGATGGGACACCTAGGGATCGATTCCCTGTGTGCTGTGGGTTGGAGGAGGCATGGTCCCAACCTCCCCAAGCTCTGGGAGGAAAGAAAGCTCTGCTGAGTGGAGGATGTTTCTGAATAATGTTTCCCTCAAGACCTCTGAGTCTTACCTAGCTGAGAACAGACAGACATCCTGGCAGAACCTCCTCCTCTTATGAAAGTGTAACTGACTTGAAGGCATACCAGGGATCAATATTCCCTTCCCCTATTGCCCTCAGAGGCCCCATGACCTGGTGTATCTCCAGGCTTCAGCCCTCCTACTCTCGTAATTTTGTGCTACCCTATCCATATTTGCCTTCTCATGGCTCTGCTAGAAACCATTACTATTAATATCACCACCTTCTTTTTTCACAGTTGACATGGCCAAGGTTTCATGATCCCAAGGCCCTGCTTTTAGCTCATGAATGAACCTGATCCAATTTCATGGTCCTAAGATGGATTAGGGAGTCAATGTCTAAATCATCTGGTTTACTGGGCTGGTCCTCCTGAGATATTATTTCTCCTTGAGCCCTTCCTGCAATGGGGTGGTATTGGTCCCGGATGGGTGTGAGCAGGAGGCATAGCTGAGAAGTGACATGCCTGGCAGACCTGTTAGTTGTAGCGCAGGCTCCCATGGCAGAGCCGTGCTGAGATGTGGCTGGAAAGGCCGCGTTCTATCAGGTCACAGCAGTGGATTTGCCACTGGAATTTTATCTACCAGTGTAGGCTAGTGTGGGCTCACTGCGGATTTTGAATAGGGAAGAGATCTGGCCAGAACTGGGCTCAGGAAGATTTGTCAGGCATCCTATTTGTGAGGGATCAATAGGTGGGGAGAACCTGGAAACAGAAAGATGTATGGAGACCACTCCTGCAGTCCGGGGGAAGGTGGGGATGAACTGGGGGCAGGCTGGCTGTGGGCCAATAGAGTGGTGAGGTTGAGAAGTAGGGTGTGGGAAGTGATGAGAGAGACCAGGTGACTACCAGGATGATATGGTGTGGGGGCCTGGGAGGAGGCAGGCAGTCAGCCATGTTGGGGCTGGGATATTTTGAACTTAGTTAATTGGAAACATTAAGAGAGAGAGGAGGAGGTGAGACTGGGTGATAGCAGGGAGAACATGAGTTTGGGATGAGTCATGATCTGAGAATGTCCATTTGCAAGTGTTCAACTAGCATTACCAGTATGGGGTCTGGGTTGGGGCATCCTTGGTGAGAGGGCAGGGTAGAAATATAAGAGGACTGGAGGCCAAGTCCCTGGAGGATGCTGTGTGAACCCAGGGCCAGAAAAGACCCCGGGGGGAGGGGGGAATAGCCCTACTATGTGACCTAATGGCTTTCTTTGGATCTTCATCCATATGGACTGGCAGTAACTGTGTGAGTTGGGTCTGTGGACTTACTGTAACTCTTGTCTCTCAGGCTATGACAGGAAGCTACTGATTAGTGCTGATCAGCAGGCTCTGACCTTGGAACTGGGTAATCCGAGTTCTCATCCCACCTCTACCACTTCTTGCTGTACAACACTAGCTCATTTATATAACCTTCTGGATGAGTTTCCTTATCTGTAAACTGAGATCATGATTAGACCTTCCTCACAGGTTCAGGTAACAGATATTTCCTGACCAGCTTTTGTGTGCTGAGCACCATGGGTTTACAGGGGATAAGATGTGACACAGTCTGTGCCCTCAAGCCAGTCACATAAAGGGAGACAGACAGAACCCCAAGCACAGTAACATGTGGTGGGTGCTACAGAGATTGGGCTAGGGAGTGTGTGTGTGTGTGTGTGTGTGTGTGTGTGTGTGTGTGTGTGTTACTGAGAAAGAGTGGGAGTGGGGAGAGAGAGGCTGTTTCCTGATTCCTAGAGGGGATGTTTCAGACGAACTTGAAGACTGACCTAGGAGTGAGTCCAGGACTTTTTAACCCCTGGCTGTGCCTGAGAATCACTGGGAAGTCAGGACCCCATAGTGACCAATTACATCAGATCAGGGGCACTGGGGGCTAGGCATTTTTAAGGCATGTGACTCTAATGTGCAGCCAAGACTGAAAACAACAGCATTAGCAAGAAGAAGGGGGAATGGGGAAGAGAAAGGAAATTCCACCAGAAAGAACTGCTTGTATTAAAATCTCAGAGGGACAAGAGGGAAAGATGACTCAGATAGACTTTAGGATCCCTCTTATATATTGTTTTACAAACTGTGGTCCATGACTTGTTAGTGGGTCATGAAATCAATTTAGTATGTCATGACTAGCTTTAAAAGCAAATAGAATAATCTGGAGTCAAAAACATTGAGGATTATATATGCTAAGGATCAGCATTTCTTGAAACTTGTATCTCACAAGCCTGTGTGGGTATGTGCACTGGGTCTCCTAAAAAACCTGTCTCTTGCTGAGAGCACAGTCCCAGGTTTGTGAGAAACTCTGGTGCAGCTGGACTGAGTGTTGGAGTGGATGGTGGGAGGGACGGGACTGTGAGAGGGACTTGGGCTCTGTTCCTAGAGTAGTGAGGCTGCAGTAATGCTCCACGTGATGGGTGGTCAGCAGCCTGCGGAAGGATCAGAGAGCCTGGGAGATGGAGGAGAACCCCAGGGGTGCACTGATGAGCCTTGGCCTCAGCCCTGGGCTTCCCTCTGACTCGCTCCTTCTAGGGAAGGTCTCTGGTCTCTAGCGTAGGTGCAGACTGTCCCTGCAGGCCCAGGACACAGGGGATAATTAAGGACCACTTGTCCACCCTTGATGTTTCCATATAGAGACTCAGCATCCCTTCAATGATTCAAACAGGGAAGAGAGGAGCTCTGGAATCTTCTTCAACTGTGAGGCACAGTTTGGACTTCCTACTTCCCCAGATGCAGGAATAGAACAGAGGTAACTCACCCTTTGAGACAAAATTTCCTTTGGGCTAGTGTCAAACATAAATGTTGGAACCAAAGGTGATGTTCAGAAAGTTCTGGGTTGGAAAGCACCCATTTTATCTTGTTGAAGTTTCACCATTCCGTGGGTCTTCTCTCTGAGCAGGGTTTGTGGGGTCTTACTAGTGCCGGAGGCTAAGGTCTGGGGTAGGAGCAGCTGCAGTGGGCCTGCCGCCCACATTTCCCTCTGGGGCTGGCATGGGCACAGGTGGTTGTGCTCCCAGAGCACGGGTGGATGACAAGTGGTGGTGTGGTGTAGTCCCTCCTCCCATGGCCCTCCCTCCACGTCAGCCACACTGGCCTTCCCGCTCTCTGGCAGACTTGCTCCTGCCTTAGGCCTTTTGTGCCTGCTTTTCCCCTGGGTGGAACGCTCATCTCAGATCTTCACAAAGTCTCTGCCCAAACATCACCCGTCCTGCAGGTGACTGTCTAGATAATTTCTCTTTCAACATTTAAAAATTTTCTCTTGCTCTACTTCTCTTTATCTGTATTGATCCCTAGCTGAAACGGTTCATTTGTCAGTTTGGGGTGGTCTTCTCCCCGATTTAGAGGGCAAGCCTCATGACGACAGGGACTGTGTCTGTCCACGCCTACCTGGCTCCTGCTGAAGCTCTTGTGCCAGGGCACTTGCAGGGTGTGTGGCATGTGGCAGCGGGTGTAGAATGAATACTTCTTGAGTGAATGAAATGTTCAGGTGGGGTCTCAATGGTGGATTGACTCATTTATTCATTTTTACAAGTTGTTGTTCTTCCTTTGTGAATTTTCCTATTTATTTACATGTTATGGGGAAATTATGTATATTTATTGAGTTATAGTTCATTTACAATATTATATGTTTCATATATACAAAAAATGATTCATAATTTTTAAAGGTTATATTTCATTTATATTTATTACAAAATATTGCCTATATTCCTGTGTTATACAATATATACTTTACCATCTGAGCCACCAGGGAAGCCTCTGTGTTTTACAATATACACTTGTAGTTTATTTTATTTTATTTATTTTTTTTTTAAAGCCAATCATTTTTATTTATTTCCATAAGATTTTACACTGTACTTTTTCCTGTGGCAATTTGTTAATGTTGTGATAATCAAAAGTGGTTTTTTTTATTTTTTATTTTTTTTAATTTTTTTTTATTTTATTTATTTTTTTTTTTCAGGGGGTTTGGTCATACATTGATATGAATCAGCCATGGATTTACATGTATTCCCAATCCCGATCCCCCCTCCCACCTCCCTCTCCACCCGATTCCTCTGGGTCTTCCCAGTGCACCAGGCCGGAGCACTTGTCTCGTGCATCCCACCTGGGCTGGTGATCTGTTTCACCATAGATAGCATACATGCTGTTCTTTTGAAATATCCCACCCTCACATTCTCCCACAAAGTTCAAAAGTCTGTTCTGTATTTCTGTGTCTCTTTTTCTGTTCTGCATATAGGGTTATCATTATCACCTTTCTAAATTCCATATACATGTGTCAGTATGCTGTAATGTTCTTTATCTTTCTGGCTTACTTCACTCTGTATAATGGGCTCCAGCTTCATCCATCTCATTAGGACTGGTTCAAATGAATTCTTTTTAATGGCTGAGTAATATTCCATGGTGTATATGTACCACAGCTTCCTTATCCATTCGTCTGCTGATGGGCATCTAGGTTGCTTCCATGTCCTGGCTATTATAAACAGTGCTGCGATGAACATTGGGGTGCACGTGTCTCTTTCAGATCTGGTTTCCTCAGTGTGTATGCCCAGAAGTGGGATTGCTGGGTCATCTGGCAGTTCTATGTCCAGTTTTTTAAGAAATCTCCACACTGTTTTCCATAGCGGCTGTACTAGTTTGCATTCCCACCAACAGTGTAAGAGGGTTCCCTTTTCTCCACACCCTCTCCAGCATTTATTGCTTGTAGACTTTTGGATAGTAGCCATCCTGACTGGCGTGTAATGGTACCTCATTGTGGTTTTGATTTGCATTTCTCTAATAATGAGTGATGTTGAGCATCTTTTCATGTGTTTGTTAGCCATCTGTATGTCTTCTTTGGAGAAATGTCTGTTTAGTTCTTTGGCCCATTTTTTTGATTGGGTCATTTATTTTTCTGGAATTGAGCTGCAGGAGTTGCTTGTATATTTTTGAGATTAATCCTTTGTCTGTGTCTTCATTTGCTATTATTTTCTCCCAATCTGAGGGCTGTCTTTTCACCTTGCTTATAGTTTCCTTTGTAGTGCAAAAGCTTTTAAGTTTCATTAGGTCCCATTTGTTTAGTTGTAGTTTATTTTATACATAATAGTTTGTGCTTTTTAATCCTCTACTCCCTCCTGCCCCTCCCCACCCCCCCAGTAACCACTACTTTGTTCTTTATATCTGTGAGTATATTTCTGTTTTGTTATATTTATTTATTTGCTTTATTTTTAAATTTCACAGAGAAGGGATATTGTACGGTATTTGTCATTCTCTGACTTATTTCACTTAGCCTGAGTGAACTGGACATGCTGCAAATGGCAAAATTTATCTCCTTTTATGGCTGAGTAGTATTCCATTGTATATATAGACCATGTCTTCTTCATCTGTCGATGGACACATTCATCTGTTGATGGACACAGGTTGCTTTCAGATCTTGGCAATTATAAACAGTGCTGCTGTGAACATTGGGGTACATGAACCTTTCCCAACTAGTATTTTTGGTTTTCTGTATATATTCCCAGGAATGAAATTGTTGGATCATACAGTAGCTCTATTTTTACGTTTTAAAGAAACCTCCATATGGTTTTGCAGAGTGGTTGTATTAGTTTACATTCCTACCAAAAGTATACACCTGCTACACCCTCTCCAGCATTTATTATCTGTGAATATTCATTCATTCTTGATTCAACCATGTGCTCAGCATGCTTCTTGCTGGTAAAGGGGGTTTGGAGACCTTGGTTCCTATCCTGCAAGTTTTGTGGGCTACAGCCACTTGCAGCATGACACGCCATGGTTTTGCACCCTGGTGTCTTCCCTGGGACCAGCACTCTCTGCTCAGAAGGTGCCTTGCTTCCTTGGGGACTTTAAATGGCCTTTAGTGGTTTGTTCTGGGGACTGACAATAGGTTCTGGGCACCTATTGAGACCAGTAGAGAAATTATATCCAAATGGGCACTGTGGTTTTGTAAGCAAACCTATTCCACGGACCCCAGGTTTGGGACACACTCATGCCTTATTCTCTGCTCCTAGAGCCTATGCGGCAGCTTCCTCCCACATGTTCTCAATCCCTCCCTCCACCGCATTGAGGATGACAGTCTACACTTTATTTCTGTTATTTGTTCAGTTGGATTTGAGGCCAAGGGGAATCCCAGCTCACAGGCTCAGATGTGTGACATGTTTCATTTCTGTAAATCTGAGTTCCCATTCAACCAGGCTGGTAGAGGCTCAGCCTTGGTCATTCCTGGGTCCTGTCTCTCCCCTGGGAAGTGCCAGGGTGTCAGATTTTAGGCAGTGCCAAGGGTTTGGGAAATCCCCGGCCATTGGCCACTGAGATGCCTATTCTCCCAGCCACGCAGTCCACCGGGCCTGCGCTTCTGCTCTTTCTTTGCCACTCTTGGATTCCCTGAGTCTCACGTCCAGAGTGTCTTCTGCATGAGGTGGCCATTCCTGCACCTACCATGGGTTTTTATAAAGAGAAGTAGGAGTCCCTGTTCTGCCCTGAGGGACCAGCCTGTTTAACTGCTGCTCACAAAGATCTCCATGTAGAAAAGGTAAGTAATAATTCAAGGAAGCGGACCAAGTATTAAAAAGACCAAGGACCCCAGCAGTTGGGAGGAAAGTGAGAATGGGGAAGGTTGGAGACTTGGTGGAGGGCTCCGTGGTGGAGACAATGGTGAACATGAACCTGGAAGGTGGGCTGACTTGAGAGTTCACTTTGAGGAGAAATTAATTCCTGCACACGTACAATGTTCCGTCAGCCAATTCCATAGCCAATACGAGGTGAATTTACTCGAAGAAAGAGCCAACTTGAACTACTGAACTCTGAAGGACTTGGAAAAAGTATGCTTGGCAATTTCTGCATCAGTATTCTCCTCCCAGGGCCAGCCTGGCCTGATAGAGTTGGGGATAGGATGCGGCCGCCCTGGAAGGAATTGCCTCTTTTTCACACAGTGTGTGGCTTTGAAATGTAACGTGACAAGGTCGCCTGTCGCAGGCCTGAGAAGTTCCTCAGCTGTCGCTCCCAGCTCTGCTCCTGCTGCAAAGGGGCCACATTAGAATCCAAGCCCAGAGCGAATGAATCTGGAGTTCACTGAGATGGCAGGTGCTTTTTATAGCTTTCATTGGGTTTTGAGTGGTGCAGGGAGCTGACAAAACACCTCTCAAGGCAACGGCTTCACTGGACACCGTGTTTTGAAAAGGATTCAATTACATTTAAATGATGGCATTTGAGTATTTTTCACATTCTGTACCCTCTGTCTTCCTTTTTATTTTCTATAGGAAAAGTGTACCTGTGAATTAAAATTGCCTGGGAAAGTCTAGGCATAAATATTAAAATGTTTGACTGCTGGTTAAAGGGAATTCAGGTCCGTATTTTCTCTTTGTTGCAGAAACTTGCTTTTTAGTTCTTCCAGGCTTCAGAAAATGTCCTTCTTGGTGCTTCCCCCTCTTTCTTTAGCTATCCCTGTGACCCTCCATTCTGCCCCCACCTCCGAGCTTGGTGGTCTTGTGAACAAGACCATCACATGCAAAGCAAGGGGTCGAACTCCAGTGCCCATAGGGCCCAGCAGGTAAATAAATGAGTGACATAGGCTGGGGGGCCTGGAGTAAGCTGGAGGGGTCCTGCCTGTCCGGAAGGACAGAGACCCCTGTGCCGCTGATGGTGGCCACAGGAATGCAGTCCCCAGGTGGCCAGGTCTCCAGTGGGTTTTAGAATGCAAGCAGCTAAGAAGTAATACCACTCTTTAGACTGAATACAAACCACTAGATTCAGCTCCGAGACTACTTGTTTGCAGCCTCTGCCATTGATGTGTTGGGCTCATGATGAACTGGGGTTGCCTGCCTGTGTCCTCTCTGCTCGCAGACTTGTTGGGCCAGAAACTGTGTTCTGGGAAGAGTTTCAGTTAGAAAGGGTGACCTCATCATGTAGAGGGAAGAGAGGCACAGCAGCTGTCCTTCTGTTCATGCTCTGCCGCTTCTGGGGCTGAGTGACCTTGAGCAAGTCACACCCCACTGGCCTCCATGCCTCTGTTCTTTCAAATAAGAAAAATTACATCAGAATTACCTACTGGCTACTGAGGTTTTTTGTGAGACAAAAAGGACAACATCAGTGACACGATCTGAAGAGTAGAAATGCCCAGTTGCTTTTCTTACTTTGTGTGGACAACCTGTGATACGAAGGGATTGTGAGTGTGAAAAGGATAGTCCTTTTCAGGCCTGTGCAGGTTCCAGCCTGTTCTTCGTCCTGACTTAAACCCAAGGGACATGAGCCTGGAACTTTCTGTCCACATCTATCAGTGCGGTTTTGGCACGAAGCTGGCATGGCCTGGACCATGGGAAGGAAGGGCAGGGGTGGGGCAGACAGGAGTCAGAGCCTGGGAACAGCAGATCCTTCTCACCCCACTGTTATGGTTCAGCGCATTCTTGAAAAATTGTGGGTTCACTAATCTGTTTAAATAGGATATTTAAAAACAGAAACCTTACCCTGAATGATGTTTCCCAAACTAGTGTTCTAAGGTACACTATTCTTCCTAGGATATTGAAAGGAATGAGAAAAGGATTCCATATTCAGGTAAGTTGGAATACTGCATTAAAGTTGAATGAATACTTTTCTTTGTTACAACACTCCTTGGAGTTTTTTTTTTTTAATTTTTAAAAATTGGAATATAATTGCTGTACGATGTTGTGTTGGTTTTTGCTATACAACAACATGAATCAGCTCTATGTATACACACACCCCCTCCTTCTTGAGCCTCCTTCCCACCCACAGCCCCGTCCAACCCGTCTAGGTCATCACAGAGCACGGAGCTGAGCTCCCTGTGTGGTACGGCAGCTTCCTGCTAGCTGACTGTTTCACGCGTGGTAGTATTTCCTGCGGATGTTGTTATGTGAGATTGTTGTCACATGTCATGAGGTGAGGGCACACTGATAGTTAATGGAGCAAACGGAATCTTCTCAAGGCTCGGTTTGGGTAATGCACATCTAGGTTGGCTATCCAAGTGCCAGGTACAGGGGACAAAGTGGTTAGTAAGAGCAGACCTAGGCTCGACCCTGTGCTCGTGATGTTGACAGTCTAGTGGGGAAACCAGCATTTACCAAGTAAGCACATGCTGGATGTAAAATGACAACAGGAGAAAGTGCGTGCAGGAGAGGAGTGTGGTACTACACAGGGATTTGCCCCTCTGTGTGAGGAAGAAATGAAGGATGCAGAGGCATTAACCAAGCCAAGAGGCCCTGAGCCAGAGGGTGGCACTTCCTAGAGGTGGGGAGAAACCAGTGTGGCCAGAGCTCTGCGGGGGAGGACTTGTGGGGGTCTGATGGAGAAGACAGGGGAGCCACTAAAACTTCCCTTCCCCATGACTTGGTGCAGTCATCACCTGGGTGGGACTAGGGGGGCCAGGTGGGAGGGCAGTGTCTGCAGAAGGCGAGCTCCCCTTCCTGGCCTGGGTGCAGGAGGTCTCCGTGGACTGGGCACACAGAATAACAAGAACACGCTGGCTGCCTGGGTGCAGTCCTGCATTTCCTGCTGCCGTGTCTGAAGCCTTGGCCTGTGGGTGCCATCAGCTCTCCATGCAGACGGAAGGACATGGCTGCCTGCTGAGAAACTCATGCTGGGGTCTCTAGCTGCTGACTCACTTCACAATTAAGATTCTTCTTGCTCCTGTTCGCTCTGGAATAAAGAATTTGTTGATTATGTCTCCCTGGGGACTAATATTCTCCTGAATTTCATGTTGCGTGGAGTGGGAAGCAGGACAGCATCAGTTAGCAAATAGCAATGCCCTCTGTGTGATCAAAATGTACTCAGTAAATATTTACTGAGTGACGTTTGAGACACTGGAGGTAGAGGGGGTGAACAAAACAGCTGGGACCCCTTCTCCTTCTCGGTTCTCCTTTGGTGGGAGAGAGGAGGGATTGGGGTGGGACAGACAAGGCCGGAGAGACTGAGGGCTACGAGGGGGTCGGGGGTCAGCGCTGGCTACGGTGAGACCCAGAGGAGGATGTGTTGAGAGGGTGAGGTCAGGGAAAAGAGAACAGGAGAGGAGACACAGACCTAGAGGAAGAAGACTGTGGCTCAGTCACTTTCCTGGAGCAGTACTGGCCAGGACACTGAGACTCCCACTTCTACTGGCTCTCTGGAAGATGCTTCCTCGGACTTTGGCAGGGATCCTGAGCAGTTTTGGTCACAGTCATCTAATGCAATTGTATTTTCTTCCTCTGAGCACATCAGGTCCCAGACATACCAAACCTGTCCGTGTTCCTCAACTACTGCCTGTATGAGGGGATGGCCACACTTGAGATGTTACAGGAAGTAGTCACGACAAACTCCTGGAGCACGTGTCCCTCTGAGAAGCCTTTGTATGGATGCCCTGAGCCCGGCACCAAAGAGCTGATAGAACTGCAGTCACAGGGACAGCTTTTTTCATTTGACGAGAGGGATGGGGGTGGTGGGAATATATCAGCTGCAGTGACCTTTCACAGTAGGCAGAGACGTGCCAGTGTTGAAACAATTATCTCAAGTGCCCGTGTGTACCAGCTTCCTGTTGATAACATGTGGTGCTAATTACCTTGAAGAATTCAGGGCAGATGTTGGTGCTTGGAACAAATAGGCCAGCAGAAGGGCTGAGCCTGGCTCAGGACCAGGGGTTCAAGGTGGGGCAACTCTACTGTCTCCCATTCCCCTCTCACGACTGCCGCTGTGGTTCCTCTCCTCCTCCAGACACCGTGCTTTATTGAGCAGTCTCTTAACATTTTCAGTGAAGAAAAAATGTGACTGGCTGACCAGTCACGCCCTCTCTGTTTATAGCCTTCTAGACCTGCAGGGGAGGAATAGGATGATCAGTTAATCAAAATATCCTGTGTGGAAAAGGTCAACATGGTGGGGCTCCTACCATATATTTTTCTAAGAGAGATATTAACGTTCTGCCTTGTCCTTCCTTTCAGTATTGTCCATGTGGTCAGGAGATTGCAGCAATGCTGTGGATCCTTGATGACCATGATTTTAATGAAAGAGAGTGATGGTGCCAAGTCTGATGATATGTTTCCTTTATCCCATTGGGCCACTGTTACTGGGAAGGTAGGCAATGACCCTGCTGGGAGCTCCCAGGCTCTGCTCTCTAAGCACTCTTCATTTACACAACTCACTACACATGTAAGTGCTTGTGACAATAGTAATTAACCTTCATCTGGGGCTGCTCCGTGTCAGGCTCTGTGCCAAGCATGTCACATGCATCATCTCATTGAATCCCCATAGCGACTCAATGAGGGTTATCATGCCCCTTTAACAGCCAGGTGAGGCCAGTGGTAAAGAATCTGCCTGCCAATGCAGAAGATGCAGGTTCAAACTCTGGGTTGGGAAGATCCCCCTGGAAGGAAATGGCAACCCAGTCCAGCATTCTTGCCCGGAAAATCCAATGGACAGAAGAACCTGGCAGGCTACAGTCCATGGGGGTCACGAAGAGTCAGACATGACTGAGCACTCATGTAAGGAAAGGAAAGGAAGAACAGACAGGGAACTGAAGGCCGGAAAGGTTAAGCCATATCCCCACATAACCCAGTTGGTCGGCGGGATGCCAGGACTTAAATGCAGGGAGTTTAACTCCAGAGGACTTTTCAGTCCCCTCCCCCACCAGGGCCATGAAGAAGGGGACAGTACCTGTTTTGTTCATTTCTACACCTTAGTTCCTGACAGAAGCCAAGCATACAGGGGAGGCTCAGTAGTACTGGTTAAGTGAATCAATGATTCTAACCACCCCTCCTCAGCCTTGTGTGGGTGTGAGAGTGGGGAAGACAGGTGGGATGGAGAGGATTAGGGCTCAGTGGGTTTACTGGTCCAGAGGGCTGGAGTGCATAGGGGCTGGCCAGAATAGTGGGGGTGGGGGTTGGTATTCTGGCAGAATCAAGAGCAAACTGCTTCGGTTAGTCAAGGGAAGCTCACTTTTGCAGAATGGGGAAGTTGTTCTCGTTGTTGGTAGTGAACACTACAGGCCATTTGGTATCCTTTCTTATTTTCCAAGATCTCTAGCTTTGAGAATTCTGCTCCATATAGCTAGCTAACCCCCAAATGGAAGAAAACTCCAGACACAGTCATTGACCTTTCACATATCCTTAGAGAAGCATTCACTCCAAGTGAGTGGGGTGTGTTTGCTTCATGTGTGTCTATGTGTGAGAGTATCTCTGTTACTGAACTTAGCACATTGAATTTTCTGCTGTGAGTGCCTCTCATTTTTATTATAGAAAGAGGTTTCCCTTTGAAAAGATTAAATTGTATAAACAAAATGGAAAAATGTGAAGGATAAAGTAAAAATCACTTGAAAACATACCACTCAGAGCTAACTGGTAGATAATTTGGTGAACATCCTTTCAATATTGTTGTGTATATAAAATATAATTTTACAGAGAGCAAAATACCATAACTACTGTTTTGCAACCTGCTTTCCCCCCTCCATTTAATACACTGAAGAGATTTTTGCCTGTCAATAAATATGGGGCTGCATCATTCTTTTTAATGGGTATATAGGACTCTATTGTATGGCCATTTCTTGATTAATTTAACCTGTCCCTTATAATGTCCATTTATCCACACTCGGACAACACTATAATTATTCATTTAATCATCTGTCTCTCTCTGTAGGCTGTGAGCTCATTGAAAGCAGGGACATTTCTGAATCCACAAGCATCCAGTAGGTGTCTAATAAATTTTGAATGGATGGAGGAGAGAGTGAGAAGGAGAGGAAGAGGTTTTGTTTTGTCATGGCTGTGGTTTGTTTCTGGCTAAACCTGTGTTCTGAATGGCAGCCTATTAACCTGGGGCTGGCGAGGGCATTTTAGCGATTATAAAGCTGGACATTCACTGTTCTTTTGGTGTCATGAGTTTAAATCTTGGTGCCACCAGGAAGTATTTCTGACACCAGTCAGATTAAATTTTGATCTTGAAGGAAAGTGGTTGGTTTCTTAACCTTGCGGGTTACTTTCCCTGCAGTGACAGCCTCTACTCTGTTCATCTCTTCCAAAGTCACACTGGCTGCCCAGGGGAAATGCCTCACACACATTTAGGGAAATGGGAATATGCTTTTCTAGGGGAACTGGGGTGTAATGACTCACTCACCTTCTTGTCTTCCCTTAGAGTCATGCGCTGGATGCCTTAGTCCCATTCTAAGATAGAATGTGCTAAAAGATAAGGATAAAAAATAAAAATAACCGCCACCATTCAAGACCATTAACTTAAAATTCTGGATGCCTGCTTCTAGGGAGAGTGAAAGACACTGTTAAGCTGGGATTCTTCACCTGGTGTTACACCAATAGGGGCATATGGGTTCCTTCACTCTATTTGCTCATCCCATGAAATAGGATGCAGGAATTTGCATTGCATACATAATACATACCATAATAAATATATTACATATAATGCACATATATTTCTTATAGTTTTTAAGCACATATATTTTTCTGGATGAGAGGTCCATAGCTTTTGTTAGACTCTCACAGAATTTTGAGACCTCGAGTAGGTTTAGAGGAAAAATAATAGGTTTGGAGGAAAAATAATTTAAATACATGATCTCATTTTTCCTACCTGTAAGATGGAGCAATAGCTTCTACCTCACAGAGTTGTGTGAAGATTGGTAAAATAAAGTATTCAAAGGGTCTGGCTCAGGTGCATGGTAGATGGCCGCTGTTACTGGTGCTCATGGAGTAATGGGACATGACTTTGCTTATGGGTGACTGTCTACCCCAGCATCACAGGGGGCATGTGGAATGGGCTGTGATCAGAGAGGTGCCTTGGCGGCTTTGCTCTCACTGAGCTCCGGGCCAGCTCTGGGCCAGAGGAAGAGAGAGAGAGAGAGAGAGAGAGAGAGAGAGAGAGAGAGAGAAAGGCTGGAGGCCAGTGAGGGGCTATCTCATTGTCCAGGTATGAGGTTTGTAGAACTGGGGCTGGAGGAAGAGAGAAGTGAGCAGGAAAGACTGGTTAGGACTTGGTGACCAGGAGTGGAGTTGAGAAGGGGGGAGGCAAGAGATCTCTGAGGGTCTGGTTACCTCTGGGGAGAATGAGAATTTTGCTAACAGACACAGACAGGGGTAGTGGTAGGGAGGAGGCTCTGTTTGCAGGAAGGGTTCAGTTTGCCCATATTGAACCTGAGGAGAGTTAGGCCATATGAGTGGCAAGTATCCAGCAGGAAACACAGGTCTTGGACCTGCTTAATTCTCTATTTGCAGGAGTTACAATTGATGTGACTTTTTGGATTTTGCCTAAAAGGAAGGAGCTGACTTCTGGTGGCCAGAGCACCTGGCGCAGAGTAAGGAGAGCACAAGGGTGGTGGAAAGGATGCTCTGCGGCCCCGTCTTAACCCAGAGCTTAAATCTGATGACGAGAGGGCTTAGGGATGGAAGTGAAAGTTACCGTTTGCACAAAGGACCCCAGGAGTCACGACAGTGCTGGAGGATGCTCTGGTGCCCACAGGACAGAGTGACACGGGATCAGGGAGGGGGCGTTCTCCCTGGTGGTTATGGAAAGCGGGTGGCTCTGTGGGCTCTGGGGGGTGTCTGGAGAGCACTTATGACATGAATATTGTCATGCATCAGAGCGTTCTCATGGGTGCTGTCAGAAGCAAGAGGGGTGAGGCTCTCTTCTGTTGTAGCTCATGGTGAGGACATTGATAAGGCAGAGGGGGTTTGTGGAGGGTCCTGTACGGTGGCTGCGAGGTGATAGGTGGACCTATCACCAAGAGCCTGTAAGGGACACTTCTCGGGGACTTCTAGAGGTGGAGGATCTCCAAGGACTGAGGACTTTTGTAAGTTGGTGGGGCAAGAGTAGGGTGAGTTTTTAAGATCAGTGTGCCTTCAACTCTATCCGTGGGCCGTAGAGGCTAGCGGATTTTTGGATAGTGAAAGTAGCTCTCTGAATGTTGAATTCAAGGAAACTCACTTCAAGTGTTTGGGGACTCAACTGATAACTTTCTTCCTTTTTCTTAGTATCAGTGAGTCCTTTGGGAAAGGCTTTCTCTATAAGTGGGAATCTGCACTTCACAGCTGTGTTTTGGCAGGAAAAGCTCGTTGCTAGGGAACCTCCCAGTTTTTATGGCTTGCTAGTGCAGATTGATCTCTCGTGGCTTCATCACCTCACAGTCTTCCTCAGGTGTGTATGTATGTTCCCCTGGAATGTGATCCTATGGATTGACATGTCTGGAAGTCCTCTATTGAGAAGCGTCCATTCACTTCCCAGACAATCTCATGAAATTTGAGCTCCAAAAGTCTTACTTGTTGGAGGTGTCCAGTCAGCTCTGAAATCCACTGATTTTGTTTACACTGTGGGCAACTCCCAACATATCAGGGGCTGGACATATACCTGGGGGTCTTGTGAGGTTACTAGATCAGACTGTAGAATTGTTACTGTTTTAAAGTTCTTGATACCTGCTTTCACTAACAATACCAATTGTTGGTGATAGAGGAATGGGAACTCTGATACATTGCTTATGAGAATGTGAAATTATACAACTTCTTCAGAAAAGAGGTTGTCAGTTCCTTGAAAAGTTAAATATGCACCCACCATATGACTCAGTCATTCTACTCCTATGTTTTTACTCAAGATAAAAAGAAATATATGTCCATACAAAGACCTGTACAGGAACATCAATAGCAGCTTTATTTATAATAGCCCAAATTTGGAAATATCCCCAATTCCTTCAACTGAAAAATAGATAAACAAATTGTGAAATATCCATACAATGGAATACTATTTAGCAATGGAAAGAAATAAACTATTTCTATCTGAAACAACATGGATAAATCTATTTTTAAAAAATTTAAGTATAGTTGATTTACAATGTTTTAGGTGTACAACAAAGTGATTCAGTTATATGTGTGTATGTATATATATATATATACACATACACTTTTATATTTGTATATAAATGTATACATTTACATATGTATATATGTGTTCTTTTTCAGCTTCTTTCCCATACAGGTTATTACAAGATATTGAATACAGTTTTCTATACTATATAGTAGGTCCTTGTTGTTTATCTATTTTATATATAGTAATATGTAACCTTTAATCCCAAATTCCCAATTTATCTCTCTCCTGCTATCCTTTTTGGTAACCATAAGTTCATTCTCTATATCTATGAGTCTCTTTCATGTATATCATTTTTTTAGATGCCACATACAAGTGATATCATATGATATTTATCTTTCTCTGACTTACTTCACTTAGTTTGATAATCTAGGTCCATTCATGTTGCTGCAGATGGCATTATTTCATTCTTTTTGTGGCTGAGTAATATTCCATTGTATACAAATATCACATGTTCCTTATCTATTCATCTGTCGATGGGCATTTAGATTGCTTCCACGTCTTAGCTATTGTAAACAGTGCTGCCATGAACACTGGGGTTCATATATCTTTTTGAATTAGAGTTTTCATCTTTTCTCGATATGTGTGTGCCCAAGAATGGGATTGCAGGATTGTATAGTAACTCTATTTTTAGTTTATTAAGGAACCTCCATGCTATTCTCCACAGTGGCTGCACCAGTTTACATTCTCAGCAACAGTGTAGGAGGGTTCCCTTTTCTCATGGATGAATTTTTAAAATTACTATGCTGAGTCAAAGAAGCCAACCAAATAAGAGCACATTCTCTATGATTCTATTTACATAAAATTCTAAAAAGTAAAAACTAATCTAGCACAGACAGAAAGCGTTTTAGTAGTTGACTGGGAATGAGGGGGTGGGAAGAATGGCTAAGGACAGTTTACAAAGGGACACAAGGAACTTTCTGGTGGATGATGCATATGTCTACATCATGATTGTTATGATGATTTCATAGGTATGACAGATTTTATCAATAATACCCTTCAAATATGTATCGTTGGTTGTATGTTGATTATACTTTGATGAAGATATTTTTCAAAGAAGTTCTTGTTACATGTGGCCAAATTTTTTTCTAGAATACAGTTTATATTCAATCTAGAAGTATGTAAATGTCTTTCTCATTAGGTTCTTGACGTTATTAGGTATTACAATTTTTAAACATCTCTGACCAGTTGGATGGGGAGAAATGATATATAATTGTTTAATTTTGTACATGTTTGACTTCTGCTGAGTTTGAATTTTATGACGTGTTTATCGGTCATTTGTACTTCTATGCATTTTATTCATGTCCTTTATAACTTGGGGGCTCTCTGCTGTCTTATACATTAAGATGTATGTCTATGTGTGTGTGATGTATACACACACCCACACCTTTATGTATTAAGGTTATTAAACCTTTTGCTTATGTTTATTTTCCCAGTTTGTGGTTTTAATTTTTATAGAGAATTTTTGACTCACATGGACTTTAAAAGTTCTATAGTTGAATCAATTGAGTGTTATGAATGTTCTTTATATTTTTCCACATTACTGATTTGTAACTTTTGTCTCTGGAAAAAAAGGGTAATCAAACTTCCTGAGATTTCTTACTAAGTAAGAGTCACTGAGGCTATAGTGTGGGCCTGTGATTTTTTTTTTTCTACATAGTAATGCATGTGAGTTTGGTAACAGCTGTTTCAGCCCTGTTGAGGTCACTGCTTTCCAAGTTGATTGCGTTTATGGACTCTTTAAGGTAAAAACATTGTGGACCCCCACATGAGAGTGATTATATGTTTAGGTCTGTGGATGCAGAATGGCCAAAGCCTACACTATTCAGTTACTTTTAAATATGAATCTGCATTGTATTAATCACCCCAGCCCTGACACACACACATCTGAGAAACAGCACACCCAAGAAGCATGTGTTCTGTCTACAGACAAAGTTTGGTGTGCATGTAGATGCTGGCTGCCTCTGTAATAATTCTAAGGCCTCAGATTTGGGAAGTTCTGTGGGGAATCACATTTTGCTAAGTGATTTGCCTATGCTGAAGCCTGCTTCTTCCTCTAAACTGTGTTTAGCTGGCAATTGTGAGGACATGGGCTTGAGACTCCTGGGAAGCCTGGATTTGGGATGAGTGGCAGTATTAGTAGGCTTCTAAAACATTTTGTTTTCAACCCACCTTTTTCAACTTTGAAGGACTATCTTATGTAGATGTCCTGGGAGCAGGTGAGAAAGACGTTAATGATACTCTTCTCAGCCATTTTCTTTCCAAACAAAATGCCTTTACCAAGGATAATGGGATCGTGGTTTTTCCTGGTCCCTTTGTCATTTCCTCTGAGGGAATTCCGAGCACTCTTGATGCAAAGCGATAACACATGCCAAGCACCTAGCACAGGGCCTGGCCCACAGTTCACACTGGAGGAATCTTAGTTCTCTGCCTGCTCTGTTTGACAGCACATTTCAAGCTTATTTGCAAATGTAGCATTGATCCCACTACAAATATGTTTTGGCTTAGCGATGAGTCCACTCAAAAGAAGGGAGAGAATTGTTTAAATTATTGAAACACCTTAATCCATAAGCTCACATAAATACTGTTTTGAACTAACAGATTTATGCACTTCGCCTTCTGTATTCCATCTTACAGGTGGTTAATGTCTCTTGCTGTCACCTACTTTAAAAACTCAGGCTTTTAAAATTTTCTTTTGTGTTAAACTTGCAATGGAACATTGGATTCCTTGGTTCATTTGAAAAAAAAAGTCCTTTATCAAAATGTTAAGCTTGGTTAATTTGCATAAAATATTTCCTCTGCAATTTACTCTCTATTACTTTTGAAAAGCAAATTGCCTCAGCTGCAGTGTGGGGTGGTTGTAATGGCAGGCAAGCTATTAGAGCTCATGGCTGTAAGGAGTGAACATGTCTCAGGTTTGGAGCTCAAGGAAATAAATTGGAATCTGGCCTCGTCTCACTCCCTTGGGTCATCTAATCTCATCCGGAGAAGAAAAGGAAGAAAAGGAACCCAGGGTTGCCATGCAAAGGTTCAGAGCAGGTAGAAGTGTGTGGTTGGGAGCTGGGTGTGGCTGTGCTGGGCATGAAGGAGGGAGGAAGGAAAACGTGGTGTCTCCAGGAACAGGCTCAGTGAGGAAGGTCTAATGGGGTCCACACAGCCTGGTTCTTCCACCTAAAACACAATTCCCATCCCATCATTCCTTTGCCTTTGCTTCCTTCCCACCAGCCCAGAATCAACTCTACATTCGGACAGGGAACCAGAGTAACTTGCAGATGTCAGTGCTGGAGGAAATAAACAAGCTTCAGTGCACCATGCAGGTTTTGGGAAGCCAGAGGCTGAGAAATTGTCCCAGGGACAGGGACCAGGATGGTCCTACTTTGCTCAGAAACGCTGACTTTCAGCCTGAGCCTCAACTCTTTCTGTACAGGGCAGTGGAATGGAGCCTTTTTGCACTTAGTAACAACCTCCCATTAAGGCAAAGCTGTTCCGCCTGAAAAGCACTGATGTTCATAAACAGCAGATGGGCAGGTCAGGCTGCAATTACGCAGCTGCAGGCTCCTCACACCCGCCTTCCTTAGAAAGGGAAAGACTCACAGAAAAGGGGGAGGGCTTCCTTGTTGGGGAGGGGTCTTCCCTTTGCACACAAGGAACTCCTTCCCTGACTCACCCTAGGCTTTTCTCTGAAAGCTCCGAAAGAGCTAATGTTAGTAGGAGCGAATGAATGTATGCGGTGAAAGGTGAGGTTCGTGTGCAAGGAGATGGGGTTATATTTAGACCCACGTAATTAAAGATCCATTTATGTCTGAGCATCCTTAAACAGACGAATATAAAACTCATGAATACCAAATTCTATTTGGGTAACTGGCTGGAAGCACACACACTCACACATACATGCTCCTAGTCTGACTGTCTATTCAAGTGGAAGAAAAAGCCACCATCAGTCTTGACTCAGGTCTGATAAACTTCCAGGCTTACTCCTTAGGGCCACAATAAAGAACTTTGTATTTCTGGTTCTTTCTGCTCTCTCTGGTTTTTAAAGTCTGATTCCTTGTTGTAGCATTAAACCCTAGATGATTCTAGATAGATACTGACAAAGGAGAGACCAACATTTCTTCTGAGTTGCTTTTCTCTTGGGACCCAAGTAGATGTGATGTTTAAACTTTTAAAAATAGAAGTCAGTGATTTGTACTTGTCATATAATAAAATATATAACTGAACTTTGAGCATGTGCTGGGAAAGATTGAGGGCAGGAGGAGAAGCGGGCAGCAGAGGATGAGATGGTTGGATGGCATCACCGACTCAATGGACATGAGTTTGAGCAAACTCCAGGAGATAGGAAGGGTAGGGAAGCTTGGCGTGCTGCAGTCCTTGGGGTCACATAGAGTTGAATAAGACTTAGCGACTGAACAACAAATCGTATTTGTGCCTGGTTCCAGCACAGAGCTGTTGAAACTCCTGGCATTTCTTGAATAATAGGAAATGAGCCCCTTTCAACCACACCTGAATTTATGCTAGTAAGGTGATTGTTGATGGGCTTCAGGCTGGGCCTGTTAGCCAGAGGAACTAGCCATTAGAGGATTAGAACTTTCAGGTCACCACCTGACCAGGGAGAGCAGCTGGAGGTTGAGTTCAATAACTAATGGCCAATGATTTGCTCAATTATGCCTCCTTAATAAGGGGCTTCCCAGGTGGCTCAGTGGTAAAGACCTGCCTGCCAATACAGGAAATGTAGGAGATACGACTTTGATCTCTTAGTCAGGAAGACCCCCTGGAGAAGAGAATGGCAACCCACTCCAGTATTCTTGCCTGGAGAATTCCATGGACAGAGGAGCCTGGTGGGCTGTAGTCCATGGAGTCACAAAGAGTCGAACACAACTAAGCGACTGAGCATGCACACATGCCTCCTTAATAAACTTTCATAAAAACTGCTGAACATGATGTTCAGAGAGCTTCTGGGTTGGTGAATGCACTGAGGCACTGGGAGGTGGTATGCCCGGAGAGGGCATGGAAGCTCTGAGCCCCTTCTCCCATCCTTGCCCTATGTACCTCTTCCATTTGGCTGTTCCTGGATTGAATCCTTTATAATAAACCCACTAACAGTAAGTAAACTGCTTTCCTGAGTTCTGTGAGTTGTTTTGGTGAATTATTGAGCATGAGGAGAGGGTCGTGGGAACCCTCAGTTTATAGCTTTCTGGTCAGAAGCACGATGGTCTAGAACTTGCACCTGGCACTTGAAGTGGGGGCAGTCCTGTGGGACTAAGCCTGTTAACCTGTGGATATGATGCCAACCCCAGGTGGTTAGTGTCAGGATTGAGGTGAACTGTAGGGCACCCAGTTGGTGTCTGGAGAATTGGTGGGTGTGAAGGAAGAACCGCCACAGTTGGTGTCAGAAGTGCTATGAGTAAAAATAGCACCTAATGAAAAACAATTAGCTTTTCACCTAAAACTACTTCACAATGAAGGAAAAAACCCATTTACCTCATCTCTCAAAAACTCAGCCAGCCTAAGAAACTGGAAAAAAGTTTCCATTTTCAATCACTTCATGGTAGTGAGAGAAAAAAACACTGATAGCTGACTTTCTCCATCCAATATCGCATCAGAGAAAATCATGTAAAATTACTGCAGTCATGTTGTTTCCCTAAAAAGTAGGCACAGGCACATTTTTGGATTTTAAATGTGCTGGAGTTTGACTGCTATCTCTCAGCAGGGGCTCTTCCGCCTCTTTCCACCCTCCCCACCACCAAGGGCCACTGACGTGGGGAAAAGTTCCATACAATTCTATCCTATTCTGTCTAGGGCTTATAGTTCCTGTGATGAAGGATCTGAAGGAGAGAGAAGGCAGTCAGGGGAATCACGACTCTGGATGTCATTCTGAACCACAGAAGGGGCTTCATGTGAGAGTAGAAATGCTGGAGACTATGGGGGCAAATGGCCAAATCCTCCCAGAGACTTCTTATCCAGGACTTGGGTGAGGACAGAGAAGGTCTACTCATCAATTTGTAGATGACAGAGATGGCAGGGTGACTAATATACTGAGTGACAGATGTAGGAGTCAGCTCTTGACTGGATGGAGCCAGAGCCTGAAATCTCATGAGATAAATCTAAGGGGGGCAAAGATCAGGCCTAAAACACCAAGGGCACAAACATGATATGGGTAGGGACTTGGCCTGTGTGAATGTAATTTGGGATTTTAGTTTATGGTGAGGGCCTTCTGAGTCAACAGTAGGATGGGGGATGCAGGGTAGCAAGTGCTCTGTGGCAGTGTTATTAGAGTCATGATGGCTAGCGTGAAGGCACTGAGGAGCCCTCTATAGTATGGCCTGGTCATGCCGAGGCATCCTGCTCAGGGTAGGACCCTCGATGAGAACTTCACAGACAGATGATGGGAGGTGTTAGAGGAGGATTCCAATAGAGGAACTGGAGACCATACCATCGAGAAAGGAAGAAATTGGACTTTTTGATTCAGAGAATAGAGAAGTTGTTGAATTTATCTTACAGTATCTGCAGTACTGACCTGTGAAAGACAGACGTGACTTGTTTTGGGTGGTCTAATGCAGGGGTTGGCAAACTAAGGTCTGCTGGCTGCCTTTGTAAAAAAGCTTTATCAGAAACAGCCACACCCATTCCTTTATACATTGTCTATGGCTGCTTTTGTACTCCAATAGCAGAGTTGAATTGTTACCAAAGAGAATGTATGGTCCACAAAGCCTATTTACTATTTGGACCTTTCCATAAAAAACATGTGCTGACCTCTGGTCTACTGTATGGGAAGATGATCTAGTTTGGAGGATTTGACCGTGAACACTTTAAGAAGGCCCATTTTATACAATAAAAGGAAGAAAAGCTAAATTTAAGGTATTAATTGAATGTAAGAGTTGAGTTACCTTCTTGGTATGATTGATATAAAGGTGATTTAAGAAGTGGTGGGTGTTTGGACTCCCTTTTCCATTTTGGAAGTACCTGATTTATTGCCTTGTGGCATTTCTTAAATTACTTCTGGGTATATTTTCCGACTCATTTCAAATGTGTCTCACCTCCACCCTTCCCTGCACACTCCTCTCTCCTTGTGCACACAGCCCACATCTCACTCTGCTCTGTAGCTCCTGCTCGAGCTCACTAAGCTCACCTGCCTACTAAGTCTGCCTTAGACTCACTCCACGTGTGTTTATAATGGAACTTGCAAGAGGGATTCCTCATAGGAGAGTTTAACATACGAGGATACACAAAGGCAGGTATTGCAAGAGTATTATTATAACAAGAATCTAAGGAGGTGGCATGGATTAAAAATAGTAAAGACCTTAGAACCAGACAGCCTTGGGTTTGAATATCAGCTGTATTATGATATTGTTTTTCTTTCTTTCTTCCTTCCTTCTTTCCTTTTTTCTCTTCTTTCCTTTTCCTTTCTTTTCTTTTTTTCTCTTTTTCCCTCCCTCCCTTCCTTCCTCTATTTTTTCCTTTCCTTTTCTCTCTTTTTTCATCTTTCTTCAGAAGCTTCTGTGGCCAAGCACTATTTCAGGCAATTACATCAGTGAACAAAAGCATAAAAATTGCTGCCACCTGGGAGCTTATAGTCTTTTGGAGAAGACAGATAATAAATAGTAAACATGATAAATATAGAAATTATATGTTAGAAGGTTACAAGTGTTATAGAAAAAGAAATAGCAGAACAGGGTAAGGAGCTGGGGCTTGCAATCTTAAAAACAGCGGTCAGAGTAGGCCTTACTGAGAAAGCAAAACTGAATGAAAGTCTAGAAGGAGGTGAAGGAAGTACTATGGAGATCTCTCAGAGGGCCCTGTTGTGGAAGTGTCCCTGGTGGATTCAAGGTAGATTGAGGAGGATCATGTGCCTGGATTGGAGGGGCATGAGGGAGAGCAGAGGGGAGGAAATCAGAGAAGTCATGAGGTGTGAGAAGTGGGGAGCAGAACCTCTGAGGATCCAGTTGATCATGAAGGACATGGGGAGATACCTTAGGAACTTCCCTCATGAACACAAGAGTGATCAGCTCTGATTTATGATTTAAATGGATCCTCTGGCTGCTGGTTGAGATTAGACTGTAGGGGATATATTAGGTTCTTGTGGCTGCTACAGCAAATTACCACACACTTGGTACCATACAACAACAGGAGCATGTTCTCTCACAGTTCTGCAGGCCAGAGGTCAGAAATCAAGGTGTTGGCAGGGTGCATTTCCCGAGGATTCCAGGGGAATCTATGGTCCAGTAAGGTGCATCAGCTTCAAGGGAAAGCAGTGTGTGGAACACACTTGGGAGAGGAGAAGTGACCCTAAGTCCTTAGTACCAGTCTTTTCACAGCAAGGAGTCCTTGTGCTGGTTCTTCTCTTCTTCTAGCCCCCTTTCTCCACCTTCTTACACAAATATTAATACAACTAATAAGATTAAGGATCTGTGGACCCCTCAGGTGAGTGGATTAAGTTTCTTAATAGATAAAATGTGATTTCTCTAAGTGTTAAAGTTTGTATTTTAGAAGGTAAGTTTACCTTTTCTTCTCATAGTTCAGTGTGCCAGAATAATCCATAAATCCTTGTGCTGGTGGCAAAAGGACTTGTTTTAGATGCTGTCTTCTCAGAGGCTGGCTTACAGCTTAAGGACAGAAGTACCAAAGTAATTAATTTTAACCTGTGATTTGAGAAGTCCACTTTCATATATTTGATTTTTTGGAATTGTTAATAGGTATGTCTTGGTTTATAGAGGAGACCCATTTCAGAAGATTTCTCCTCAACTATAACTTTTATAAATTAAGTTGTATTTCCCCATTAACCTTTGTAGTCATTACAGAGACACTTTGCCTCTGTTTCTGAGTAAGGCATAAGCAGAACCCATCCTAGCTTCTATCTGCTACATCAATAAAAAATAAGAAAAATTAAAATTTTATTTTTATATATTCTTTCTCTGGTACTCTTCATTGATTTATGTAGATAAAAGGTTTTGGCCTTCCATTTTTCTTCTCTTTCAAGAATTTCTTTTTAACAATTTCTGCAAGGCAGGTCTAGCAGAATAAATTCTCTTAATTTTTGTTTATGTGAGAAAGTCTTTTTCCTTTACTTTTGAATGATAATTTTGTAGGATACAGAATTCTAGGTTGGTGGTTTTTTTTACTCTCAAGATTAAATATTTCACTCCATTCTCTTCGTGTGTGAATGGTTTTTGAGAAGTCAGATTTAATTTTCCTCTTTGTTCCACTATAGTGAGTAAATGTTAGTCGCTCAGTCATGCCCGACTCTTTGCAGCACTATGGACTGCAGCCCTCCAGGCTCCTCTGTCCATGAGACTTTCTAGGCAAGGATACTGGAGTGGGTTGCCATTTCCTTCTGCAGGGAATCTTCCCAACCCAGGGATCGAAGCCGGGTCTCCTGCACTGCAGGCAGATTGTTTACCAACTGAGCTACAAGGGAAGCCCCTGTTCCACTATAGGTAAGATGATTTTTTTCCTTTATCTTTGACTTTTTTTTTTTGTTTGTTTGAATATGATATACTTAGGTGTAGGTTTTTTTTTTTTTTGCATTTATTTTGCTTGGTTGTCTCTGAGTTTCCTAGATTTGTGGTTTGGCATAGGACATTAATTTGAGGCAATGTGAAAGTTGGATCATAAAGAAGCCTAAGAGTTGAAGAATTGATGCTTTCCAATTGGGGTGTTGGAGAAGACTCTTGAGAGTCATGTGGACAGTGAGGATATCAAACCAGTCAATCCTGAAAGAAATCAACCCTGAACATTCGTTGGAAGAACTGATGCTGAAGCTGAAGCTCCAATACTTTGGCAACCTGATGCGAAGAACTGAATCATTAGAAAAGACCTTGATGCTGGGAAAGATTGAAGGTGAAAGGGGAAGGGGGCAGCAGAGGATGAAATGGTTAGATAACATCACTGACTCCATGGACATGAATTTGAACAAACTCCAGGAGACAGTGGAGGACAGAGGAGCCTGGTGTGGTATAGTCTAGATCACTCTTTGAGGTCACAAAGAGTCAGAAATGACTTAGTGACTGAACAACAACAACCAATCAGTATTGCTTCACATATTGCTTCCGTTCCTTTTCCTTTTGATATTACCCATTACGTGCATTTGTCCTTTTGTAGTTGTCCTACAGTTCTTGGATATTCTGTTCCTTTTCAAATTTTTTTCAGTCTTTCTTCTGGCTTTTTCAGTTTGGGACATTGCTACTGACATATTCTCAAACTCAAAGAGTCTTCCCTAAGCTTTATCTACTAGTAGCCCATGAAAGGAATTCTTTATTTCTGTTACAGTGTTTTTGAATTCTAATATTTCTTTATGATTCGATCTTAGAATTTACACTTTTCTCTTTATATTATCTATCTGTTTCTGCATGTTGTTCACTTTTTCCAGTAGAGGCCTTAGCATATACATCATAGTCTAAAGAAATTCTTAGAACTTCCCTGGTGATACAATGGTTAAGATTCCATGCTGCTATTGCAGGGGGCATAGGTTTGATCCCTGGTTGAGGAACTAAGATCCCACATGCTGCATGGGCCAAAAGAAAGAAAAATTCATGGCCTGATAATTTCACCATTTCAAAGCCATATCTGGCTTGTTCAGTCTCTTCAAACTGTGTGTTATTTGCATTTTAGTATCCCTTGCAACTTTTTTTCCTGATAGCCAGACATGATGTATTGGGTAAAAGGAACTGTAATAAATAGGCCTTTAGTGATGTGGTGGTGAAGTGTAGGGGAAGAGAAGTGTTCTATGGTCCTATGATTAGGTCCCGGTCTCAGTGAATCTGTGTCCTGGAACTGTGAACATCACAGTGTTTCTTAGAATTGTTCCCCCTTCATGTGGGACAGGATGGTTAGAGGGGGCTTAGTTGTATATTTTCCTTTTTCCATGGGGAAGGCTGGAGCAGGTTAGAGTCAAGTGTTTGCTTCGCCCAGATTATCTGATCTCTGATATACCCCAGTAGTTTAGGCTCTGGTAAAATAGTTTCTCTTGTGGGTAAGCCTTGTGAGAAAGAACAGAGTGCTCTGATATATTTCAAAATGGCTATTTCCTCTATGTCTGCTTGAAGAATGAAGGCATTTCTCTTCTGTCCTCATTGTGAGCTTACCTGGAGGTAAAACTCACAAGTAGGAGGATCTTCCTTTGCCTGGGCCCTGCCAGAGTTTTTAACTCTCAGATTTGTTCATGATGATCCTTCAGTAATTCATTACTTATAGTTCAGGTTATCCTATTCCAGTACTGGCTCCTGCAGAGGTTTGTGCTTGTGTGTTTCTATGCCAGCAAACTATCATTTTCGGAATCTCTTTGTTCCCCCAGGCTGGGAGGCAGTGGTTTGACCTATGACCTCACATCTCTGATGGATCCAAAAAGAGTTGTTGATTTTTCAGCTTGTTCAGCTTTGTAGTTGTTAGGACAGGAGTGACGATTCCATACTCTTTACATGCCAGACCAGAAACTGGAAGTCAGAGGAAGGCCCTGCAATGTTAAAATGAGTACAGTTCTGGGCAAACCAGGCTGGTTGGTCACCCTACTCTGGAGTGAAGAGACCTGAGATATTTTCTTGGCTCTGCAGAGTCCCCTTAGGTATGACTTTCAGTGTCTTGAAGCCTCTGTTTCCTTTTGTGTGAAAGGAGAGAGGGTTGACTTTGGCCTTGTATCCAGTCTATAGGATCTGATTTTCTTTATGTTGGGTATTTTTAAGGCAAGTCATTTCTGGACCTAAACTAATGGACTCTCCTTGCTAGGTGATGAATCATAAATTCTCTTGTTAAGTATCTTTTTCTTTTTTTGACTTGGAATAATTTTAGTTTGGAAGGCACAGTGACCCTTTGCTCTCAGAGAAAGAGCTTTCCTGCTGCCTTGAACCATTGGGATGTTTGTCACAGAGCAGGGTTTTTTCCCCCTTTGACACCTTCTATTTGAAAACAGAACAATCCCTGTTAAGAATGGACTTAGGATCTTCCGTCCCTTTTGGTTGAATTTGACTTAAAGGAGTCAAAGTAGAGGTCGGAGTGAGGTGGGGGCATGATGTGAAGGTCTGGCCCAGCCTGTGAGCTGAAGGCACAAGTCTTGGAGGATGGCCTCTGGTTTATTTCTTTCCAAATAACCTCTCCGTCTCTGCTTCTCCAATTATTCCATGGCCCTCGATTCGTCCAGCAACATAATCAGAAACATTAAGTACATCATTATCTTTCCAAGTCCACAGCAGAGAAAGAGCTAAGACAATTTTTATGGAATTGTAATGTGCCCACTTGAACACAAACCCTAATTTCCTGAAGTCTAGCTCTAGTTTGAAGAATTGCCTGATTTATTTTAAAATTGAATTTTGCTGTCAGGGAAGCTGCCAATACTCACTGCCAGCGTTGTTATTTTTCTTTACGTATTTTAGTCTTAGCTCTTGAGTATAAAAAGCTCTCTCCCTCCTTCTTTTCCAAGAGTTGAGTTTCAACTGCGTGACCAGATTGTACAATTTTGCATGGGTTTAAGGCTTCACAAGGAAGTGGAAGATGCTACTGGGTCATTGTCTCTTCTTGCAAATGACAGATTTTCAAGTGGCAAAGGGACAGGGGGAGATAAAACAACTCTAAAAAGTAGAACAGACCTGAAGAGGTGTCCTGCTCCAGCTCTCTGTCCACTGGCAGGACTGTCTCCAGGCCATTCCAGGTAGAGAAGGAGGTTTCACAATGTCCTTTGACAATCATTTCATCCTCCAAGGTCTTTAATTTCAAGCCAATTCAGTCATCAATATGATGTCCTCCTATAGAGGACAACACTGTCTAACAGGTATGGTTTCAAGTACTTGTGATATAGACATGTGCAGGTTTTCAATAAGAAACTCATGGATTTGTGATAACAAGCAAATGAAGCTGGGACATGTTGGTAGGGAGGCCTAGGGGTTGGTACAACTTTGGAGGGAATAGGCAAGTGAAGGTTGGGTCACATAAGTGGTGATATTTAAGATGAGACCTGGATGACTGTCATTTAGCTTCGATACTATAGACAGGCTGGAAACCAGCTAAGCTTTCTAAATTGGGTTACCACATTGCAGGGTAGTCAGTAATCTATTACCACACCTAGATAAGCGTACGCGTCTCATCCTAAAAGAAACTCTGTGAGGTAACCATTATTCACATTTTACACGTAAGAACACAGATTCGAGCACCCCCAGTGACCTTGTACCTGAAGGCTCTTAAGTGCCTAAATTCTTTTGATTTCAAACATTGCGATTCCTTTCCCTTGGCTCATTCCTTTCCTTTGCCCAGAGTCGCACAGATCATTAAAGGAACCGGTCCTTTCACACGTGTTGCTATTTGACCTTAGGTCAGGCACCTTTGGGACCAGTTTGCCCACCTGTCGGTGGACGCGGTGTCCTTAAGGGACCTCACGGACTTCAGGTATTTTGAGTCTGAAGTCCAGCCTTACACTGCGCCCCTTTTGTGTGCTGTGCTAAGCTGCTTCAGTCATGTGCTACTCTTTGGGGCTCTGTGCCTAGCCTGCCAGGATCCTCATTCTATGGGATTCTCCAGGCGAGAACACTGGAGCGGGTTACCAGGCCCTCCTCCAAGGAATCTTCCTGGCCCAGGGATCACATCTGTATCTCCTGTGACTCCTGCATTGCAGATGGATTCTTTACCACTGAGCCCCCCTTTTAGGCCCACCTGACTTCCCTGGTGGCTCAGAGGTTAAAGCGTCTGCCTCCAATGCAGGAGACCCAGGTTCAATCCCTGGGTTCGATCCCTGGGTCGGGAAGATCCCCTGGAGAAGGAAATGGCAACCCACTCCAGTATTCTTGCCTGGAGAATCCCATGGTCGGAGGAGCCTGGTAGGCTATAGTCCACGGGGTCACAAAGAGTCGGACACGACTGAGCGACTTCACTTCACTTAATCAAATCGCATCACTCCTTGCTCATAATCCTCTAAAGTTGGTTTCATAAAATTCAAAGGCCTTACAATGGTCCTTACAGAGGCCTTCAGAATCTTGTTCCTCCTTTTTCAAAAAATTATTTGATTGAAGTACAGTTGATTTACAATGTTGTGTTAATTTCTGCTGTACAGTAAAGGGATTCAGCTATACGTGTATTGTGTGTGTGTGCATGCCAAGTCGTTTCAGTTGTGTCAACTCTTTGTACCCCTGTGGGGTGTAGCCTACCAGGCTCCTCTGTCCATTGGATTCTCCAGGTAAGAATACTGGAGTGGGTTGTATAAATATATATATAATATATGTTATTTGTATGTCCTATTTATTTATATATAAATATATATATTATACATTCTTTTTCATATTCCTTTCCATTATGGTTTACCACAGAATATTGAATATAGTTCCCTATGCTACATATTAGGACCTTGTTGCTTATCCATTCTTTATATAATAGTTTGCATCTGCTAATCCTAAACTTCCAGTGCAACCCTCCCCTCTGGCAACCACATGTCTGTTCTCTATGTCTGTGAGTCTGTTTCTGTTTTGCAGATAAGTTCATCTGTGTCATATTTTAGATTCTCCATATGTGGTATCATACGGTATTTGTCTTTCTCTGTCTGACTTCACTTAGTATGATAATCCCTAGGTCCATCCATATTGCTGTAAATTTGTCCCTCCTGCTGAACTCAACTTCTATCATCCTCTTCCTCTCCTAGCCACACTGGCATTCTTGCTGTTCTTTGGACTCACAGGTTAATCCTTCTTCATCACCTTCATACTAATGCTTCTTTCCCTTGGAGGACCTCCCCTCTTCCCCCACCTACCCTGACTCCAGCTGCATGGCTTGGTCTCTCCTTTCATTTCTCTAGTCCAGTGTCATCTTCTCAAAATGGCCTTTCTAGATGACCCTATTCAAGTATCTATACCAGTCCCCTCCCCACCACTCCCCCTCCTCCTACCTTGCTCTGTAATTTCTCCATAGTCCATATCTCCATTCTCACATTTGCGTGTCTTCTACCTCTCCCAGCCTGTCAGCTCCATGAAATATGCAACCTTCTCTGCTTTGTTAATTCTGTGTCCCAGAACACTAAAAAGTGCTGAGCATATATGGGCATTCCTATCCATTGTTCTTGAATACATGTTCATGTTTGTGTTTTCATATCATAGTGATAAACACTTAAAAGAGAAGGCTCTGGAGTGAAACTTCCCTAGTTTCTAAAATGAGTTCCAGTTGAATTATTTTGGGTATTTTACTTAACACGAGCATCAGTTTCCCCATCTGAAATATGGGTAAGAATAGTACCCACTTCGTAGAATTACAGTTGAGGATTCAGTGAGCTAATCCAGGTAATGTACTAGTCACTATGCCTGCACATAGTATGTGATCAAAAAAAGTTATTTTATGTAATTGATGTTATTCTTTTGGTTCCTGTTTTTCTTTTTCTTTTGGCTTGATCTTGTTTCATGTACACAACAGGTAATATCATTTTTTAAGGCTACAGGATCTCTGTGCTAGTGATCTGTGCCACTTGGCTTAGCCACTTCCTCAGTGGATAGTTCCAGATTTTTTTCCCTTCATTACAGTGTTGTGATTTGCCCTTGGTACACATTGGAAATATGTACTTTTTACTCATCATTGTTAGTGTTAACTGCTGAGGGATAAGTGCGGAGGTGGTTATCTGGTCCTTTCTCTGTTTGGTGGACCCAGCTCTCCCAGTTTCCTTTCAAAGACACCAGCTTGACACATGTGCTCCTGCTCACGTCTTTTCATATGTTAGATGGAATGTGGATATAGAGCGAGACACAGGAAAAGGAGGGGTTGGTGGGTAGACAGTGCAGAACTTTCCTCACTGTGGGATCTCGGTCAAATTACTTAACCTCTTTAAACTTGAATTTTCTTGTTTAACAAAAGAGACTAAAGCAATCTACCTCAAAGGGATGCTGTGAGGGTTGGAGATACAGTTAGAGGGGTGTCTCGTGTAGTGCCTGGCATGTAGTAAGTATGCAGAAAGTGTTTGCTACCATTGTAGCTGTTCTTTGCTTGCAGGCAGACGGTCTCTGCTCTGTAGGAATTTGGCTATTATGGGGAGGTGGGTAGAGTGTTAAAGTTGCATAAGAACATTAGGAAGTGATAGTTTGTCTATTTCTTGGTACACTTGAGGAGTGGTTTCCTCTGCCATTTTTCTTTGTGGAGGATGAGCTGACTCAATGAAAACCATGGTGGTGGCTTTCCTTCCTTTCATGGCCTAAACTTTAGGTGTCTGGAGCCTGTGCCTTCAGGTGTCTTGTCCAAGACTCCTGAGCTGGTAAGTGGCTGCCATGAAAATACTGGCCATGGCAACTTCTGGTTGCTGCTTCTGTTAGAATAAACTTCCAAGTTTAACCTCAGAATGATTATGCAGTCTTACTCTTTTCACCATCTCTCTCTCTGTCCCTCCTTTTTTTTTTTTTTTTTGCTGTTTCTTTCAGAGTTTAGAGAAAATTCAGAGCCTGAGTTACAGAGGTTTCACTTGTGTGACACTTGGGGAAGGGAGCAGGCCAGACGCTTGATTGCTCTGGGGAAAGGTGAGCTTCGTGAGTGTTGTTGAGGTGTGAGGTGAGAGGGAAGACCAAATAAGTGAGAGAGGATAAATAAAAGAATCAGGAAGATAGAATTATTTACAATGGTGTAACAGAGTGGTCTGTCAGAGATAAATCTGGGTGCTGAGATTTCGAATAAATTATATATATATATATATATATATATATATTTTTTTTTTTTTTTTGGCCAGAAAACCTTTTAAAAATTATTTACTCTGTTAGTAAGTATTAGAAACCCAACTAGGACTGGGTTAAAAAAAAGAGAGGAGGAAAGAGATACAAGAAGCACATTGACAAATGGTTGGTCACCATTTCTCTTAGCTCTCCATCCCCTGCATTGACCTCATTCAGCATCTCTTCCAAGATGCCAGTAAGATGGGCACCCCTGATTCTGGGTTTACCTCCTATCACCTTAGTATCATCCTATAAAGGGGAAGCCCCTATCCTTCCTAATAGTTCCAACAAAAGCCCTAGAAAGAAGCCTCATTGACCAGCTGGGTCCTGTACCCATGTCTGGAACTAGGGTGTGACACCTGCCCTCCTGAATCATATGGGCTATGAGAAGGGAGGAGGTGGTTTCTTAAAGTAGAATCAGAGTATATTTAGCAGAATGAAGAGTAAAAAATACCAGGTAGGCAAGAGCCACAGGCCTTTGCTCCATTGATGATGTGCTGACGTTTACTCAACAGAACATTTTCTTCTGTGCAACTGAAAGGGTGCCCCATGAATGACTTGTGTCGATGACAGCACCCAACCTTCCTAGGAATATAATGATAATGTTTCACCTTTTGTAATTTTCCTACAACTTTTGTACATAGCACAAATGGGGGAATTGTACATGACTATTGAATTTGAGTTCAATAAAGGATTTGTACCATCTGAATTATACCTCGACACACAAGATAGGATACATTAACTTAATTACTGTTGGATTCAATAACATAGGCCACTGCCCTGGGAATTTATCTTGTGCTGTACCCAGAGAGAGAAACTGGGCATCATTTCTAAAGACAGTCAATTTCCAATTATCCATGCTAATGGAAGAACACAGCATGCAGAGACTCTAAGTACAGTTTCTGTTTGGTTCAGGGAGCAAACATAATTTTTAATTTTTCTACCTGAGTTATTTGTTTTGCTTGGGCTTAGGTAACACTAAAAAGAATTTTCATTGCCTGGGCCTACACTTTCTTTTCCTTTTGCTTGGCTTATAAAATGTGGAGTATATTTTATGGATGTTTATTTTTTAACTTTTCCATTTTGAATTAATTTGAGACAGAATGGATTGTTGCCCTTCCATCCTTTACCCACTTCGGGCATCCGTGCGTGCTCAGTCACTAAGTCATGTCCATCTCTTATCCAACCCCATGGACTGTAGCCTGCCAGGTTCCTCTGTCCATGGAATTCTCCAGGCAGGAATACTGGAGCGGGTTGCCATTTCTTCCTCCAGGGGATCTTCCAGACCCAGGGACTGAACGCGCTAACCCACATCTCCTGCATTGCAGGCAGATTCTTTATTGGGTAGTTATTTAACTAGCCCTATTTCTAGATGTTAAGATTGTTTCCAAGTTTTCACTATTATAAACAATGCCGAGAAGAGTAGCATTGTTGATAAATCATTGTAAACATCCTTAACTATCTTATTAGGTTAAATTGTTATGGGTCAAATTGTGAAGTCAAAGGTCACAAACATTTTATGGCTCTTAATATAAACATTATGAACTTGGCCTCCAGGAGGACTGTGTCAGTTAATGAGCCCACATTGTAGGAGGGTGATTTTTCCTCATATCTGCCAACTAGAGAATAATGAACTTTAAAAGTGTGCAAATTTGATAGGTGACATTATTCTAATGTACTTTTTTTGGTTATGAGGCAGTTGACTAGTATGTAGTTTGACATTTGTATTTTGGTGAATTGTCTGCTCAAGGCCTTTGCCTGTTTTCCTATTGATGGATATTCTTTCCTTCATCAATCTGTTGGACTCTTTTAACTGAGTAAAAGTATATGGAAGTTTCAGTTGTTAATGTCAAGGGCACCTCACACCTCCTCAGAGTACAGTGCTGGAGCAGAGGTGCTGGGTTCCCTCCCCTCACTTTAGAGGAGAAACAGGGTCCTAGGGACAGACAGGAAAATAGCACATGAATTGGGCTTCCAACCCAATGTCCTCTACCATCTTCATCAGAAGTGAGGGCGGAGAAGAATCGACAGAACAGCAGCCACTATTGGCCAGTCCCCACTGATAAGGAGGAGAAAGGCGCTACTTCTTCTTATGCTTACTCATTTAATAGTAATTGAGAACTTAGAATATGTTGGATGTGGTGCAAGCATGGTATATATGCGGTATTATCTTCTCAAAATCATGATGCATGTATGCTATCATTACCTCCATCCTACACATAAGGAAACTGAAGCTCCAAAAGAGTGAAAAAGTTATGGGAACTGCACAGGCATTAAAGTTGAACTCCAAATTCCAGTCTCTCTCACTCCAGAGTATATGTTCTTCACAAAGGTTATAGTGTTTTTGTTACACTTCCATAATGAGATATCTTTGGAAAAAGAAAAAGAACATTATGCACAGGTTGCCCCTAACACAGTCACTGCCAGTCCCCGGTGTATTTTCTTTCACTCTTCCCTCCTTCCTGCTGAAATTGTTCTGTACATCCAATTCTGTAACTTGACTTTTTCCACTCTATGTTTCTCCCTATTGCTTCATGGATTTTATAGCCATCATTTTAATGATGTGCATAATATTCCTTTGTTGGGCAGATGCTAAATTCTTGAATTTAGTGTTCTCCCACTGCAGATCTTGAGAGAACTTCTGGGGACCCCCGCTGTCTTCTCTGCAGTTCTCTCTGACTTGATAGCTCCCTTTTCACTTCATGCCTTGAATGAAATGATACAAATTTAACTTGCAAATTGCCTCAGGATGTCTTTCATAGTTGTAGGCATCTGTGAATTATATACGAATATGTATGTAACCAGGCAGATTCTTGCTAACACTTTGACTTTAACAAATATCTAGTGGAGAGAAGTGTGTAAGTGATTAAAATTTCTTCTCTAAGTTTCTCAGTTTTTAAAGGGGTGAATGACCTGCTTATGTGCGCCTCATATGTGAAACTTTAATAAGACATTGCTGGGTGAGCTGTAAAACATCTTATAGGAATGGCGATGACACGCTGTACCATATTTATAGTGCTTCTTATGAGCAGACACTAGGCACTGAGAGTTTTACATACCTCTTAATCCTCCCCACAGCCCTGTAAAGAAGGCACGACATTATTATCCCCGTTTTACAGGCAAGCAAATGGGTCTAGAGGGGTTAATTGACTAGTCTGAGAGTCTATAGCTGGTAAGAGGCTGAGCTGACGTTTGAGCCAAGGTCCCCAGAGCTTCTGTACTCTTGGCATTAGCACAGCGATAATTTGAGTCTTCTTATCTAGCTGTCCAGGCCTCTGAGATGTCTTGCCTTTAAATGATGCCTTCTTAGATTTGTTCATTCTTGGGGGCTTAAGCTGGTTCAATTTAGTGTATAGGACCTGATGACCCATCTATATTCCACTTCAGAATCTGTGATAGGAAATATTTACAGGAGGCTTGGTTATGGTTCAAGTTAGTTTGCTGGGTGGTTTTGGAACTCCTTTTTTGTTAGATCATGCTGCATTCAATAAGACTGTTAATGCTTGGGCTTCTCTTGGGATTGGGTGAACCAGCCGGGCTCACTCTGTTGTGTTCCCAAGCCTCACCTGGCTCTGTGTGCCGGCTCCCGCTCCAGTTTTGCTCTCTGGTTTCTATCTGAGTTGGAGAGCTTCCTCCACAAGGAACGCCATTTTGCTGCCAGTCTTGGGATCCTTGTTGGGTCCTCTTCTGGGAAGCTTGCTCTTTGGAGGCACAGTTAAGCTCTCTGTGGAGCAGGCATTCTCTGGCCTCCACCTCCCAAACGTGTGAACCCACATCATCCTAAATGGAAGCCCTTCCAAAGGCAGAGATGTGGCGCTGACCTTGAGAGGAAGGAGGCCCCAGCCAGCCAGTTCTGAATCTTTGTAGTATAGTGTGGAGGCTCACGCTAACACAGGGATGCAATGTTCCTCTTGAAAACAACAGAAAAATGAGAACAAGAAAAAGAAAAGGAGCTTGGATGGCTTTTCTGGGAGAGGAGAAGACAATTATCTTCAAGTCTCTGAGGGCTTGTTATTCAGTCAACAGAGGGTAGGTATCTTCACACTTTCCATCACAGAGCATCACGCATGTGGAAAGAGTGAGGCAGCCCCACACTGAGGTGTGGATGTGGACTCGGGAGCCAGAATGTCTGGGTTCAGATCCCTTATCACCTTGAGCAAGTCATTTAACCTCTCCTGACCTCAGAGCCCTTAAACACAAAGTGGGAGAACTGAGGCATTTGGTTCACAGGGTGGGGTGAGGAACTTGTAACAAACAAGCACTTACATGGCATTTATTATGTGGAAGGAACTTTCTAAACACATCACAAATATAAACACATTTAATCCTCTTGATACCCCTATGAGATAAGCATGACCTTGTCTTCTTGACTTCTGAGATGAGTGCTGTGTTAACTTCTCTGAAATGGGATGCAGCTGACAGCTGATAGTCTCACAAACTAAGAATTGGGAGAACATTCCAGGGAGAAGGATGTCTTAACTTTGGGGAGCCTGCAGGAGCACAGAGGAATCAAACAAAGACAATGCTTTCCAGCCGGGCCAAGCACGTTCACCTCTAGTGCTGCCCAGAAAGGCTGAGGCCTTCTCTGCTAGAGAGAGCTCCGTGAGGGCTGGGCTGCATCAGTCCCACCTCCCTGTTGTCTTCCCAGCATCATCCAGCCTGGCACAAAGGGCCTGCTCCATAGCTGATTGCTGAATGGGTCAATGAAGACTCTGAGGTTGCCTTCCCCAGAGCAACCCACTTGGCTTCCCACCCTCAGGGTCTTTCACAGATACACTGGTCCCCAAGGGTCTCTCTCCCGTGATCCCTGGCCACCTCATTAGACTCTACTGGAGGACGACAGAGGTGGGTCAAGACACCACCTCCTCTCATTTATCAGGTGTCTTGTAAGCAGCCATCACTATTAGAGGTAGCGAGCATCCCAGTGTTCCTGGGGGAGGACCAAACGTGTGGCCCTTGGCAGCCAAATAATCTTTTACACTTAATGTGACCCTGCATCATATTAAGTTTTTTGCTACTATATTCAATGAGTCACAGTTACCAGTGCCTTTTGAAGGATATATGATCACAATCGTAATTAATTAGTATGATTTTCCATTTGAATCTTGCTGACTAGACCATACATTCATGGGACCAGACACTAAACTTCATGACGACAATGTACATTGTGTATAAACAAGTTGGTAACAGCCCATTTGCATCAAAAGGTGCCCTTCCACTAGTGTGAAATTTATCATGGGAGGTGAGGGAAATGGGGCAGTGAAGGAGATATCAGCTGTGGGGTTGAGGGCCATGGGAGGCCTTTGCCATCAGGGAGTGGCCAGTTTGAGTCCTGGCTCTTCCATTTACTCACCGAGGGATCCAGAATGAGTGATAGCACAGCGCTGGGACTCAGTGTCTCCAGCTGTGAAATGGGGCTTATCTCAGTGCCAACTTCCTAGGGGGTTGCAGTGAGGATGACATTATATGACACACAGGACCACGGTATCTGATCTGATACATCGTAAGTGCCCTGTACACATCAGCAAATGTCACTGGTATTGTCACCCTGGTGATTCTTTGACCCTCCTCTACTCTGTCCCTGGGTAATTACTTGGCCTTTAGGCTTTTCTGCCAGTTATTTTCATTTGTTTGTGAGGTATTCATTTGCTTAAAATCAATTCCTCCCAAGCTAGGCTGCCCATATGCCATGGCTCTGCATAGGGGGAGGAGAAGAAAGCAAGAAGGTACATGTTGGGGGTGAGGATGGCAGTGGGGGATGTGGGGAGATGGAGTGAGCCTGGTTCTGCTGAATACATATAATCAATAGGTGAAATCGACGTGTTTGTGAAAGCTACAGGCCCTGCTGGGTGAGCTGTTTTCAGGGATGCTAGAAAGCGCATCCTCTTCATGGGGCCAGGATGGGTTCCAACTTCATCCTCAAACCTGTGAATGGAGAGGTCAAGTCTTACTCCACTGTTACCACCTTCCATCTGTGCAGTGTTGGGGGTTAAGATGTCAACGTAAACCTGGGAGCTCCTTTGCCTCTAAGGAAGTAAATGCATTGAGCTGTGAGCATCCATTGATTTGCTCAATATTTATTGTGTACCTACCGTGTACCAGAGGCTTTTTTAAGCACTACAGGTTCATCAGCAAATAAGACAAGACACGCACAACTGGACCCTGTCCCGTGCCTTGAGTGCGTGGCGGGAGCTGGGCATTACACAGCTGGGATGAGTGCCACGGGGTCATTGGGGTCAGCGGCGGCTTTCCTGAGCACTTGGAGGGAAGCTGTGAACGGAAGGGTGCATGGGAGGGTGAGGAGAAGGCAGGGAAGAAGGAGAGCATGCAGGCTGTAGTGAGCCCCCCACAGAAAGGCCCTGAGGTGGAGGGGGTAGGAGGCAGGTGATCAGAAGTGGGGGGACATGTGGGACCAAGGAAAGTGGCAGCCCCCAGGCTTAGCGGGTGCATAGGTCGTCATAGTGGGGTGCCTGATCGTCACCCTGAGAGCACAGGAAGGTCAGTGAAGAGACAGAAGTGACCACATTTATGCTGAGATGGGATCATTCTGGCATTTATCTGGAGAATGAACTACACATGGCTGACTGAGAGGCCGAGACCTTTGTAAGGGGCCCTGTGGAGCCAGGGGTGAGAGGTGGCGGGAAAGTACAGCAGTGGAGGAGGGTGGGTGGAGCTGGAAATAACTGCAATGGGAGACCTGACAGTTGACTGATTCTTTTTTTTTTTTTTTTTTTGAACCATTTCTCCTCGTTTTTGTTTTTTGACTGATTCATTAAAAGTGGTGGCTGTGAAGGACGTCAGAATAACACTAGCATTTGGTGACCACCACTAGCATAGTGGCGGTTGTTTTCCCATCGGGGACATGGGAAGGCAAGCAGGTTTGGCAGGGAAACAGCTCAAGCATTCAGTTTTGGACATAATAAGTTCATTTGAGACAGTTGCCAAATGGAGATGCGATGTAACAAGTAGGTGTATGAGTGTGCAGCTAAAAATAAATCTGGGTTGATGACAGTGTAAGTGTTATAGGTTCCTCTTTTATCAGATAGAGGTATCATGAAGTGGTGGGGGGCGCTACAGCTAGAACTTTCCACTATTAGATCCATCTTTCTCTCTCTCTTTGTGACCTTCAGCAATTCATCTAACCTTTCTGTGTGCCCTGTTCCCAGCATAAAATGGTGATAGTTATGTCTGCTTCAGACTACCAATAGCACATGTTTGAGGATCCATTAAACTGAAAATAAAACATGTGGTGCTCTTTGGAAATAAGAACTATGTTAAAACAAGGAGTTATTATAGTTGTGTGTAAGCCAATGACAAGCAGAAATACAGCCCCAAGGCTCAGTATTGATTTTGGTCCCGGGTGCTTCCCGCGGCCGAATAAATCTGACATCCCTTCTCGCCAAGCCGGCTGGGCTGATGGCAGGTCTCCAGCTTCTAGCTCCTTGCCCTGGCTCCAAGGTTACGTCCTTTCTCATCTCAGGCCAGCTTCAGAGCCCCCACACCTGCCTCGGCTGCTCTGACTGCCCTTCCCACCCCGGTGGGTGGTTACAGGGACAATTCCAGTTGTGAAACTGGAGCCTGGCCAAGAGCAGATGCCCTCTGATTAAACCAGGGACAGGGCCGGCCAGAAAAGCAGAGATTGAATCTGCAGAGCAAGGGGTTTAAGGGTAACCAGAGGAAATGTCTCCACACAGTTAAGTTTCAAACTTTAGGGTGAATTAAGGGTTATGGAATTTGCTTCACTCATTCATCCAATTATTGGGTAAATATTTATTGAATGCCCATCAGGCTATGAGTTAAGCCTGAAGATACAGGCATGAAAAAGACATTGTTTTTGTTTTCCTGGAATTACTATTTGAATTGCAAGACAGAGAATCAAGGGACAAAATACTTTTAAGGGAACAACCAAATGCAAGGATGGAGAGTATTGATGTGGCTGGATGGGGAGGGCCTATTTTAGATGGGTTATCAGGGAAGACTTCAGTGAGGTGTTACCTCCGAGCAGGCTCCCAAGAAGGAGCTGACCTTTGAAGAGCAGGGAGAGGACTGTTCAGGCAGAGGGTATGGCCAGTGCAGAGGACCAGAGGTGAGAACATGCTTCGTGTGCTTGCACAACCGTGAGCAGGAGTCTGGCTGGAATTCAGGGCATCACAGCATAGGGGAAAGGGCCAGATGGTGCTGGGCTTTATTGATCATGGGAAGGAGTTTAGATTTTCGTTGCAGTGTCATGGTGAGCCATTGAGCAGTTTTAGAAGAAGGAGTAATAATCTGTTTAAAAAGATGGCACTGACCCCTTAGTGAATAGTGGGTTGGAAGGGAAAGGAAAGAATCAAGGAAACTAGCCAAGATGCCCCTGCAGTCTTTCAGAAGGGAGCAATAGCCAAGAGAACCTGGTGGTCCCATGGAGGTGAAGGGATGAGGATGAATGGGAAGGGAGTCTGAAAGTGGTGGGGACTGGCTTGCTGACAGATGGGCAGTGAGGGACCAGGGAGATGGAGGGACTGAAGGTGCCTCATGGGTTTCTGGCTTTAGCGGCCATTTGGGTGAGGAGACATTTACTATTATGGGGAGGACTCAGCACAGGTTTGTGAAGGAAAATCTAGACTTCTGATTTGACATCGTAGTTTGACTTACCCCTGGGGCATCTGGAGGACTTGTCGATTGTAAAGCTGGATGTATTACAGTTGGAAGTTATCAGACAGTTCTGAGCTGGAAATGCAACAGGAGCATCTCAGCACAGTACAGGATGGGAACACCCAGAAAGGGCAGACAGCTTTGGCCTGAGCCCACAGAACCTATGGTGTATACATGTGGGTACATCCAGCCAGAAGGGAGAGTCCCATGGGACCCTAAAGGGATGCTCAGGGTCAAGTACGGGAGGACTGAGGGCTGCCCCCTTGGAGGAGATCGCTGATGTGACAAGTCATGTCAGTCAGTGAAGATGAAAGGCAGATCAGAGTGGGTGGAAAAATGAATTGGAGCTGAACTTACTTGGGTTTCCATGAGAAAGTAAGAAATGTACTCTCCATCATATGTATATTTCTTTCCTGCTCTGATACCACCAGGACAAAAATACCTAAAATATTCCTGTGACAACCACAGTCCCCAGTTTAATAGTTGTGACTCCACTCCTTTCCTCCCTTTCAGGAAAACTTCTAGGAATGTAAATCAGTCAGAGTAATGTTGGGATAAGCATCTGCTACTTTTTTTTTTAGGAAAAAATCACAATCCAACTTCCACACATTGAACTACATGCAACCAAATTACTTGCAGCACAATCAATAGCTGACCGCCTCACATATGTTGGGGCTCAGTGTCGAGAGCTGGGCTCTGGGCACCGTGGTCACTGGTGAGCAAGCCAAACTGGGCCTCTGCCCTCACGGAGCTCGCTCCAGGCAGGCGGAGACACAGACGTGGAGTGAGTGATGTCAAGTGATCTTGCAGCTGAGAAGCACTGTGTTCTCAGGGGAGAGTCACCAGCATCCTGGCCTCATGCAGCATCCTGGTCTTCGGTTCAGCAAGCCTGTCTGAAGCAGTCAGGGTGAATAAGCTGAGGGCTGAAATCAATGAGGCTGGCGTTGGGGGCAGGTGTGGTCAGCAGTCCAAGTAGAAGTCACCACCCAGCACTAGTCCCTTGGACAGCAGCCCAAGTAGAAGTTACTACCCAGTGCTAGAGGGAGCCCACATCCACTGAGACCCATACCAAAGCCAGGAAGTCAGAAGAGGAGGGGTGGTGTGAGAGGCAGCCAGAGAGGTGCACGGGGCCAAATGGGCAGGGTTTGGAGACCCAGCCGTGAGTTTGGTCTTAATCAGGAAAGCAAACATGAAGAGACGTAAGTGTGTGTTGAGGGGAGATGGGTGACTATGTCAGACCCGTTTTAAAAGCATTCAGTTCAGTTCAGTCGCTTAGTTGTGTCCAACTCTTTGCGACCCCATGAACCACAGCATGCCAGGCCTCCCTGTCCATCACCAACTGCCAGAGTCTACCCAAACCCATGTCCATTGAGTCAGTGATGCCATCCAACCATCTCATCCTCTGTTGTCCCCTTCTCCTCCTGTCCTCAATCTTTCCCAGCATCAGGGTCTTTTCCAGTGAGTCAGCTCTTTGCATCAGGTGGCCAAAGTATTGGAGTTTCAGCTTCAACAAAAGCATTCAGCCATCTGCAGAATGGGTTGTGGTTGTACAAGAGAGAGGCAGCAGTTCAGTTTGCCCTGCCCTTTTGATCAGACTTGTCTGAGGATCTGGAATGCCAGCGGGGGCTGCATCTCCTGCCTCTATGTCTTGTCCCTGAGCCTGGCCTGGTTCTCCCTCTCCTGCTCCCTCCCCTCTAGGAAAACCGAAGAGGCTGGTGCTGGGGCCAGTTCCCAAGGGGTGGCAACAGAAACAGATACGGACCTTGCTGTGTAAGAACACCAAGGGATGCCCACCAGGTCAATGCGGTGACACAAGGCAGAAATAGGTGACAAATGATGGAAGTGGGGGCCAGAAGGACTGTCTTAAGGGACTGTAGTTGGCATGGTACAGGCCATGGATGTGCAGAGACGTGGGTGGGTGCAAGACCTGGGGTGGGCAGTGCAGAAATTCACTCACCTCTGGACGCTCTCCTAAGGCATGCTGATTCAGCGAGTCTGGGGCGTGAGCCAGGAGTCCCCATTTTTAAGAAGTCCTCCCTCCCCCACCATTGAGATGATTCTGACTTAAGTGGTCCAACGACCTTGCTTTTGAGAATGCCTCAACGTTGGCCCTCCTCTTGGCCTTGATCCTCATTTCCCCTAGCTGTCTCTCGCCAACCTGGGCCTGAAAGCTTATTTCAGCCTCGCGTAGAGACGTGGATAACCAGGATCCCCAGCTGCGGGACCAGGGGCGGCGGGGCGGTCGGGCGGGCCGCACAGCGGCGCGCGGCCGCCAGGGGTCGCCAGAGGCCTCGGCTCGAGCGCTCGGGCTCCTCCGCCCGCGGACGCCGCGCCCGAGCGAGCCTGCGAGCGAGCGAGCGAGCGGAGCCAGAGCGCTGCGGGCTCACAAAGCGGCAGGACGCGCGGCGGCGGGTGGCAGGAGCGCTGGGGAGCTAGCCAGCCGGTTAGCCTTCTCGGCGGCCGCGCCACAAGAGCTCGAGCAACTCGGACGCGGGGACCCGGGCCGGGCCCCAAGGTACGTTCCCCGCAGAACCCCGCGCCCCAACTTGGCGTAGTTGGGACACCTCCCCTCGGCCACCGGGGGTGGGGGCCGGCGGGGTCAGGGCCTGCCTGGGGCTGGCTCCGCGCGCCCCTCTTTCCCCGAAGCGGCGGCGGGGGGCCGAGGGGAGACACCCCCTCACCCCGTCCGCAGGTGTACCCCGCATTCAGTGGGAGCCTGGACTGCTGCTCCGAGCCCTGTTTACCCCCTCCCGGCCCCCGAGCTCTGGGCGCCGTGTCTGGGAGTCAGGCTTGCGGATCCAGGGCTCTCCGTTTTCGGGGAGGGGTACTGAAGCCCCTGTCCGAGAGCGGCGGTGCGTGGGGCGCCCGGACGATAGGGGTCCTCTATAGTTTGATAGCGGCCCCTAATTTGTGACGCAGCCTCTTCGCTTGAAACCGACCCAACCCCCCCCCCCCCCCCCCCATTCGTGAGAGAGACCCCTGGGTCTGTAGATCCGCCGCGGGTGTGCCCAGGGTTGACCCTGGCCCCGCGGGGAGGTGCCCCCTGCCCCGACGGCGGGGGCGCGCGGCCCTGGGCTCGCCGCCCCGGGCCTCCCCTCACCGCCCCCGCGTGCCCCTGCCCCGCAGATGCCAGCGATCGCGGTGCTCGCGGCCGCCGCCGCGGCGTGGTGCTTCCTCCAGGTGGAGAGCCGGCACCTGGACGCGCTCGCCGGAGGCGCGGGCCACAACAACGGCAATTTCCTGGACGACGACCAGTGGTTGAGCACAGTCTCCCAGTACGAGCGGGACAAGTACTGGAACCGCTTTCGAGACGTGAGTACTCGGGGCCCTGCGGGGGGCGGGAGAGCCTCGGAGCAAGGGGGGGGTGGGGGGTGGGGGGGTGTTGCGCCTCCTTAGCGGGTGGGAGAGGCGCTGGTGCAGACTTCGCAGGCAGCTTGTGGGTTCGGGGTTCATGGGCTTCATCTTGCCTGGGAGGAACTTCTTTAAAGACAACTTAGAAGCCTTGATGCTCTTCGCCCCTGTTACCTGTGGTCCAGGTGTGTGTAATTGGTACAACTGGGGGAAAGTGATTGCACTAAACGCGGTATTAACAGTGAGCAGCTGCGGAGGCAGAGGCTCCTTAAGCTTTCGAGTTCTCCTAATGCTGCTGGTTGACTTATCAAGGCCCCCAGAGAACCTCCCTGGGCAGCAGTGACTTAGACCATCTCTGGCAGGGGGTGGGGTGGGGCGCGGTGTCCAGAAGAATGCCTGCTGCGGAGGTTTAGGTTTGGAGTGAGCCCAGCTCCTTGAGTAGGGAGCCAGGTGTCCAGGAGGTTCGGAGAACCATGGCTAAGGCTTTGCTACATGCTCTTGTTGGGAGGGACCATGGTGGTTTGGACCCTCGGCATCCTTAGGAGAAGGGAAAGGGAGCAGGCGCTAGTGAGTTGGTCCGCCACGCTGAAGGGGAGCCTGAATGGCAAAGGATGCTCCTCTGAGGGAGCCGTGGGAGGCGAGAAAGTTATTCCTGGGCACCCAGAAGCAATCTGCTGTCTGTTTCTGCCCCAGGCTGGCGGCTGCTCCCCAGGTACGCCCGGGAGGATGCTGGCCCAGAGGCTCCTGACGCAGTCTTTCCAGCAGATGGCATCCCCTCTGTGCTGTGGGAGGTGCTGCCAGTTCTCTCAGAGGCTGCCCCAGGTGGCTGGGACCGTGTGCTTCTAGGGCACTAGGGAAAACTTGGACGATATTTAACACCAGGAATTCCTGCCCTGGGGAGGGACCCATACCACGGAGCCCCTGGTCTTGGCACAGGACTCCTTGAGTGGGAGACATGTGAGGGTCACCCCCTACCCTGGATTCCTCTTACCCCATGCCCCGCATGCCCAGCCGTTGCAGAGGGAGGGCCTGAGAAATCCAGTTAATCCAGATGTCTTCTAGTACTTTCTAAAGAGCACCTCTCCAGGGCCCATTCCAGAGGTGCTAAGGCCTTGAGTGGAGACTTACTTATCTCTCTCCTCTCTGTTCCTCTTCCCTTTCGTTGATGGTGGTCTTTTCCTTGAAAGAGGCTTTCAAACACTTTCAGTGAACAAGCGATATGAGGCCTTACTGCTTCCCTCCCCCTCCCCTGCCCCGACCACCACCACCTGGCACCATGAGATCTCCTGTTCCTGATCTATTCTGTTAACCATCTTCTATCCCCTTTCTGTTCCGCCCCAAAGAGCCCTGTGCAGACTACCTTTGCCTGTGGCTGAAAAAGATGGCCAAGCTGCTTGAAAGATGCCCCACAGAAGCTTCCATTCCCAGACTCACACAGGGTAGAAATTATCTTGTTTTTTCTTACCTTCTTCATTACGTTTTAGATAGAGTTGAGGAAAGGGGCAGATGCTTGACTTGGCTAGAGCTGGAGGACACAGCCCCTTCTGCACACCCCCTCTGGTTCACGTGGCAGCTGGGTTGTATGGACAGCGACTGTTCTTGCTGGTCTTCGGTGTGGACTGGTTTACTCTGCTTTTGTGTCTTTTCAAGGTTTTCTAGTCTTAGTGTATCATGCATATGGCACTATTCTTGTTTCTCATTCAGATTTAAATTTTGAAAGATTGGGCTTTTCTTGATTTCTCATCTTTCTTGCAAATGGTGACATTTTTAATTCTTGGATCAGTGTTTTTTACAAGCCTAACTGATCATGAAGCTCTCACCTGGGGCGCTTGTTAAATTGTAGTACCAGACTCACCCCTTCCTCCTCAGAGATTCTGATTCTATAGTTCTGGGATGAGTGCTGGAAATCCATATTTTAAAAGAACATTCTAGGTAATTCCTAGGATGATTAGGAATACTTCCTGCTGAAAATATCCTAAGCTTAGCAAAAAAGAGAAAAGCTGTGTTCAAATGCATTGCTTTTTTTGTCTCTGGAGCAATTTTAGGTGTTCAACTAATATTTTTTAGCAGTATATATTCTTTAAAAATGATAATTTAATCCAACATACCATTAAAAACGTTCAAAATGTTTCAGAATTCCAAATATCTTCAGTCATCAACTGTGGCATTAATATATGCTCCATAGAGTCTTCTGATGCTAGCTGTGGGTCAGACATAATTTAATGCCATTAATATAATTTAATTCCATTAACCTCTTTAAAGTGTTATGAAACTCAAACTAGATTCTCTTTTAGGCCGAGTCTGAGTGTCTTTAGTTGATTGTTTTACTTGGAATAACCACAAAACCTCCATCCCCTGGGACCAGGGACTAAAAGGTTGCTTCATGTAGAAGCAATTGAGTGGACAGTTGACAAAGCCTCAGCTAAGGGTATCAGGGATCAGCCAGCCTGGTGATTTTCACCAGCCATCACCGTTTCACTGGCCTCACTGGAGACTGACAATGCTTAGCTTCTCTCCTGCTGTTTCAGTTTTGTGGAAACCACTGATAACTTTGAAAGACCAGGCCCTGAGACTATTGTTATGATATTGTTATGATGCTTGTCAGTTTGCGAGAAAGTCACTTTTTGCCTTTTACTTTGTGAAAGAAAAGTTTTTACCTTTCCCCTTGACTTGTTTTCTTTTTCTTTTCTTTGTTTTCTTTTTTTCACTCGAGGGAAGAGATATTAAGAAGTGGTTTTTGAATTTTTGAAATTGAAAACTAAGAGCCCCTTTTAGAGAGTTGATGATACCCCTTGGTGGAAGTTATTGGCTAAATTTGAAGTGGAAATGGGTGGCGGGCTGTGTGCTCCTTGTTCTCTTGCCTGTTGAATGTGCTGTGATGTTGCCAGAGATGACCAGATGGCCTCTACTTAATACTTTGAAGTGGTCCTGTTGCTCTAGATACACAAATAATGCTATCTCCTTCTTTCCAGAAGTAGAACTTTGACAGCTACTCTATGGTTTGTTGCCTGGAGCAATGGAGCCAGGAGAAATATAACAACATACAGATGTTTGCTCCTAAATGTAGTGGGAGCCTGTTAGTTTGGTCATTCTTCTTTGATAAAGACTAGCAATTGGGATGTTTTGGGTAGACGGAGACCTGGACTTCTGCACAAATACAGTTTGAAGAAGGAGAGGATGAAGAAGGCAGATGTTTGTGTTAAGTTGTATAGTTATTTCCCACTTCTAACTGCTCCAACTGCTGTGCTTTTAGCTCCTCTGTGGTTTCAGGTTGAGGGGTGAGGATGCCACAGCCATTTTCCTGATTTTTTTCTGAATCTGATTTGGCTTTCCATACAGTTACTGTAAGGAGATTTTCCTCTGTTCATTCCTACATTCATTTGTAATCCGTCCATTCATTCCAACAAATATTTGACTGTCAAACATGTGCTAGGCAGTGGCTAGAAGAATGAGTAAGATATATACATGTGATCTTTTCTCTCAGGTAACCGCTTGTCTACTGGATGAAAACCTTTAACTTTCGCAGTCAGTATTTCTTCCTTGTTCTGTTTTCTTTGTACAAAATATTTATTTATTTATTTGTCTGCACCAGATCTTATCAGTTGTGGCATGCAGGATCTTTGATCTTCATTGTGGCATATGGGATCTAGTTCCCTGACCAGGGATCGAACCCCAGCCCCTTGCATTGGGAGCTTGGAGTGTTAGCCACTGGACCACCAGGGAAGTCCCTGTTTTCTTTTTTTAACAAGTGTTTTTTCTTGTAAAGGTAATATACACAAATTTCAATTAACATAAAACATTGCAGAAATAGATGATACCTAACATTTATCCTGCACTTAGTGTCCTAGCAATTGTTTAAGTTGGTTTACATCTATTATCTCATGTAATATTCATAACCATCCTAGGAGAGAAGCACTATTATTCTTATTTACTGGGAGGTGAGGTCTCTTGCCCACAGAGCTGGACTGTGAAGGAACTGGACTGGACCCAGGCGGTCTGACTCTAGACTCTTTTTTTTTTTTTTTTTAACATTTTATTTCTTTTCTTTTTGTTTTTTATTTTTTATTTTTTTTGGGTTTTGTCATACATTGATATGAATCAGCCATAGAGTTACATGTATTCCCCATCTCGATCCCCCCCCCACCTCCCTCTCCACCTGATTCCTCTGGGTCTTCCCAGTACACCAGGCCCGAGCACTTGTCTCATGCATCCCATCTGGGCTGGTGATCTGTTTCACCATAGATAATATACATGCTGTTCTTTCGAAACATCCCACCCTTACCTTCTCCCACAGAGTTCAAAAGTCTGTTCTGTACTTCTGTGTCTCTTTTTCTGTTTTGCATATAGGGTTATCGTTACCATCTTTCTAAATTCCATATATATGTGTTAGTATGCTGTAATGTTCTTTATCTTTCTGGCTTACTTCACTCTGTATAATGGGCTCCAGTTTCATCCATCTCATTAGAACTGATTCAAATGAATTCTTTTTAACGGCTGGGTAATATTCCATGGTGTATATGTACCACAGCTTCCTTATCCATTCATCTGCTGATGGGCATCTAGGTTGCTTCCATGTCCTGGCTATTATAAACAGTGCTGCGATGAACATTGGGGTGCACGTGTCTCTTTCAGATCTGGTTTCCTCAGTGTGTATGCCCAGAAGTGGGATTGCTGGGTCATATGGCAGTTCTATTTCCAGTTTTTAAAGAAATCTCCACACTGTTTTCCATAGTGGCTGTACTAGTTTGCATTCCCACCAACAGTGTAAGAGGGTTCCCTTTTCTCCTGACTCTAGACTCTTACACTGCGGCCCATTGAGAGAGGAGTGGACTTGGGCTGTGAGTCTCCACTGGTATTACACTGAAAGTCTTTGCTGCTTTCTGCCTAAGGGAAATCAGTGAGGAGCCTTAGGTTGAGACCAAGTGGAGTGGGAAGCCAGGTGGACACAGCTTATGGTAGAGGTCATATCGGGGCTTCTCTTTTGCTAATAATGAGCTTCTGATTTGATTAAAATAATATTGTTGCTTACACCAAACATGACATTTTCTTTCTTTTGCACTCATGAAGCTAGCCCTGACATTTAACTCTGGGATAATTGCCTTTAGCAGGCCCGAAGACTCAGAAGTGTTGCCTTGGCTGGCATTTACCTTACTCCAGAGTGACCTGAGTGTGTAATTCTAATGAGACCACAAGGACCCGCCTGTGTGCTTTCTCCTTCTCGTGCACACACTGTGGGATCTGGTGGTCTCTGTAGCAGGACTGGGGTGGCACTGAGCATCTGATCTCGTTTGATCTCAACGTCTCAGCTATAATGAGTTTCAAGGGCAAGGGAGGCTTATTGATAGAATAGTGGCTGCCTCAGTCTGTGGGGTTGGTGACAAGAGAGGTGGTGTGGCTTAGTGGATCAGTCATTAATCTGTCACCACAGAAACTCGGCTTGTAATAGAGAGTAGCAGAAAATCATTTTGATTAAACAGGTTCAAGGAGAATTAAATGAGTTTGTGATCCTGACTTTCCTTAATGAACCCACTATCTTAAATCCCCTATACTAGATGACCACCGATAGAAATAATTATTTCACAGGGATCATTATAAAGGGACAGTGTAGAAATTGATAAGCCTATGGCCATTCTTGTATTTTCTGCCCTAACTTTCAGTTTACCCTTGTAGAGAGAACCTAGTTTTTGCCTGGCAAGGATGGTAGAGCTTGTGCCCCAGCCGACCCTCCCAGGCTGAGTTCCCTTGTGTCTCCTGGTCCTCCCAGCCCTGCCCCAGCTGTGCTCCAGTGGAATTGGATTGCTAGGTGGATGAGTACCCTCCTATATGCTGATGAGATTATTTTCAAAAGCAAGGACTGGTTTCAAATGGATCATTGGACCCATACCCTTCCACTGGAAGAGTGGGACGTAAATATTAGCTCAACTCTTTTATCGTGCTTGGGGAAACACAGTAATGTTAGAAATTAAATATTTTAAAATGTCATTTCTTACTCATTTACTTACTGTAGTGTATTTCAAATTAAACACGCTCAATATCTAAACTTGAACACCTTCAAGATGACTCATTTTACCTTTCCTCTGGGGAGGTGACTGTTTATGTTCCTTAGGAAATTCCTCAGACTCAAGCTCATAGATGGTCTCATCTCCCCAGGTAAGATAATTACAAAGGGAAGAAATTTTCTATAAGAGACTAAATAATTTGCCCAAGGTTACAGGTATTTTTTTGGTCATATTTTCTCCAGTATAAGATCAATTGTAGGATGTACCATTTTTGTGCTACTCAGAAAGAAAGCAGTGTTGAGAAGGAAGAGTTTAATAGAGCCATGGATAAAGCTAGGACCCCAGAGGATCACCCCGTCGGTGTGAAGGTAAACAAGAAATAAACTCACAATGTAGAAAAGGGACCATAGCAGAGTGACTCATGTATCTTTACCTTGGCACTGGTGGATGAAGGGGAAAAATAGGGTCTGGGCAACTGGAAGGCTGACTCTTTCAGATTTCTGGTCTGAGGACACACAACCATGGTGGTCTTCCCGCCCCAACCTTAGATAGTAAATTCAGTCTCAGGCTGTCTGTCTTCTCTGAGTCCCTGACTTCTCATTTGGTAAATGTGGGATGATCACAGTGTATTGGTGAGGGCTCCAAATTGCAAGTGACTGAAACCTGATCCACACTGGCTTAAATGGAAGAGAAAATTTACTTGTGTAACTGAAGATTCTGCTGATAAATTATAGATCTCTATGAGGCTGGATCCCTGGGCTCGGGCTGCACCGCCAGACTTGTGTGTGTATGTAGGTCATTTTCTTACCACTTCCCAAACCTCCCACCCATCTCTGGACTCTATTTCCCACGTGTTGCTTGTATTCTCAGGTTGATTAGTTCCAGGTAGTGACTCATGGAAATTACACATTTCTAATGTACTGTAGTTTTTATATCTCAGTATTGCCACAAAAGTCCCAGAATTGAGACTTGTCAGGTTTACCTGTGTTGTACCCCAGTTGATCACTGTGGCAACATTGGTGGCATATGTATTAACTGGCCAGGCTTGGGTACATGCCCATCCCTGGGGTGGGACCTGGGACCTGGGACCTGGGTGGTGGGGACTCCATCAGGTTACATGGTTGAAGCAGGCTTGAAGGGTAGTTTCTTAAGGGGAAATGGATGCCTTGTAGGCAAACATCACAGGGGTCCACTGTGTTGATCAGCCCCACTTGGCTGGCATGGGGAGGATTAATTGGCTAATACTAGTGAAGCTGTTAGTAAAGTGTCTGGCTTAACACTAAGTGGAGGCTATTAATTTTATTAATATTAACAACTCCTGTTATACTTAAATATGCATAATTCCTCAATTTATGGTTTATGTATTTATGTTTTAGCTTCTTCTGTAGTTTCATTCTTCCTGAAATAAGAGCCTGAGTTTTATCATGCCTTGCATGCAGTAGTAGGTGGTCTGTTAGCATTTTATTGATTTGAACTATTACTTAAGCACACCTCTTGATGAATCTCTGTGAAAGGAAAGCCTGTAGAATTACTGGTGCATATTTTTTGGTAGGTGAAGATTCTAGGTTACACACACATTGAAAAACATCTTTGTTTTTTTTTTTTTTTTTCTTTCAGTCTAACCCCCATCTCTAAGCAGGACCTTACAACTTTTTAACCCCTTTTAGGATATCCTGATGTACAGAGCTCTTTGTCCCCAGACCTTTACCATTGAGCCCAGTGCAGAAATCTGCTTAGTGAATGTTTGAATGAATTTGAGTAAATGAAGGAATAAAGGCATGAACTCTTCCGTACCAGGATTTTGCACACTTCCACGACGAGGAAGCAGATGTTCCTTGTAGAGGGTTGGCCCCAGTAAGCCATGCTGGCCTTGGACTGTGTCTCTCATTCTGTTAGTAATTGACCATGATGATGGATACCAACTGATGGGCATGCTCTGGAGAGGCAGGGGAGCTTGACTGAGAAGCTCAACACCCCCTCACAATCTGGGTGCGGTCCCTGAACCTGTGGAAAGCTCTTCATGGTGAAGAGGCCCCTCTGAGCCTGCCTCACCTTCCAGTCTTGTCGTGGATGAGCTTGGATCTTGGCTACAGCATCACTGTCCTCATCTGCAAAACTAGTGATCGTACCTCCTGTGGGGTTTTGGGAGCATAGAGTGAGCTTCTGGCACAAAGTAGATCCTTGGGATCTTTCAGTGTCTGATATAATTACCGGTGATTCTGATATAATTTCTGAGGGTCACTTTTAACTTGTGTCCTGGGAGCATAAATGAGTTACTGGCACACAGCTGTAGATGTTGCTTTCTGTCTCATGTCTTAGAGAAATGTTGGGGAAATAGGTTCCATTTTCTTTGAGCCTGTCTTTACTCCTTTCCTTGCTGGCTGGGAGGCTGTCTTCAGTTCTATGTGGTTTTTTAAAAGTTAAACTTTTTCTGATTATAGGTCTTGGTATAGTCATCTCTGTTGTGTAAATAGCCCTTGCCCTGCCTCTCCCTTTAAAAAAATACTTCCTCCTCCTCTGGGGCCCATGAGTTTCTCCTTCCCTCTGTGGTCAAGAGTCCTGGGCTTTAGAACTCCTCCAGTTCTCACTGCTCTTTAGAAATCAGGGTGAGATAGAATTTCTTGGATAGAGAGATTTGTGAAGTTTCTATTTAAAAAGTGAGACTGGTATTATACGGACTGTTCCTTGACTTCCTGCCCATCCCTCCCTCCCTTTTCTGAGAACCAACTGGGCACCAAGCTTGGAAGCTAAAGATGGAAACCAAGATCTCCACCCACAAATGTCAGAGTTCAGACATACCAGCAGTTGGAGTGCTGAACAGTATTTCTTCCCCTGGGTCTGGGTCCTTCCAGTGTCTTTGTGACAGATGTGAGGCTGTTGATTTATCTTGGGGCCAGAAGTAAGGTGTGTTCACAGACTAGTGATGCAAATTACTGGGGATGCTCCTGGAAGGATAGCACTGATGTCCAAATTAACTTGATTGGGTTGCTATTCTTAGGATTCTGTGCAAATATGTCCCTCAGGAGACCCTCTCCCTTGATCATGTAGGGCCAAGTTTTCTTTGGTGCAGTGGGGAAGGAAGGAAGGAAAGACATGCTATACATTTTGTTGTGATACTTTGCAAACTCTTCCTGAGTGATCTGTGACATGTCACACTACAGGAGACACTGTCAACATTCCCCAGCATAATTACGTGGTGGGTGAGCAGGGATTTATGCAAAGTCCATCGGCACCTGTGATTGAAGCAGGGAAACAGAACTTACTTCGGGTGTTCCAGGCAATCTTTGCAGAGATAAAGTGTGGAGAAAACAGGCAGAGAGCAAAAGGCTCCACTTTCCTATTGTAGCTCTACCCTTACTGTCCCACCATGTAAGTGGAATCACTCTGAGTTCTAAGAAGGGTCAGGCCAAGTTGCTGATGATGCTTCATGGCCAAGGCAAAAAAGAAAGATGCCCAGAGAAAGGTGTTAGAGCAGTCTTGATAATCTTGAAAAAAAAATCACTGGCTTGTTTAAAATGTGGATCTCAGCCAGAGCAGTCTTGAATAGGTCAAGAGTGGCACCCAGGAACCTACATTTAAAATAAACAAACCAGGTGATTCCGATGTAGGTAGTTCTCAGACTGTATTTTCAGGAAAACCATGGAAAATTATTATTTATCCCCAACAGTCAATACCACTAGCACTAATGAATAATACAGTTTTAGACAAAATGAGCGTTTGAAGATGCAGAGTAAATTATTATCAGTGCTGTATTTCTCCTTGAGGCCAACAAGGCTATCGTTGACATCAGTAGAAAGAAAGGGCTTGCTTTCTGTATGTGCATGGGTCTCAGCAGAAACCTTGTTATGAGGTATCCCTAGAGTGGGATGACATTTGACTTGTCACCACTCCTAGGTCATCAGGGCTGCTTATGCACATGAGCTCAGTGAAACTGATGTGGGACCTTACCCATGATAAAGTCTGAGCTGATGATCTCAGCAAATTTCCTGTCTCCAAAGGGGCCTAATCACAGCCAACTCTGGTCTGACTTTGCACCTTCTCTAGCAGGACTGATGATAATTTGTGCACAGATAAACAGGAGGACATTGACTCCATTGACTCTGACATTGGCTTTGGTTTATGGAGAAGTATTGAAGATGGTGGATGTAATAAACAACGTTTACTCTAGGCACAGAGATGCAGATATTGTTGTCCTTCGATATCAGCATAGGGTTGGTTCCAGAACCCCTGTGGGATACCTAACCCCAAGGATGCTCTAGTTCCTTATGTAAAATGGCCTAGTACAAGTTCCCCCCAGCCCATCCAAGGGTTCTGCATCCATGGCTATAGAGGATGGACTGTACTGTCAGTTGGGAACACAGAGAAGGTCTGAGGGCTATGGCCTGGACAGTGGTTCTACCTGCAACTCTCTTCTTGGTGTAGTAAATCTTCATGCTTAATTGGTCAGATCATTTTGGAAAGACCAGAGACTGGTTAAAGCAAAAACTAGTCAAAGTTTGGAAAATTTATGAGGATCAACAAGGCATAGCAGTAATTCCTTGGGGCACACTGAGCAAACTCTGAAACTTTGCTTTACTTTGTGTTGGCTGAATTTCCTCTAATTAATGGCACTGAAAATTGAAAAAACTAGTGCCAAGAGGAAGAAAATAGTTCAGCGTATTGAACAGACTTGAGTGGCTATTTGGAGTGTTTCAGTCGCCCCATTGTTAAGGGATAATTGGGTAGTTTCCCAGTATTTCTGTACTTGCTGGACATGTTGAATTCCCCTGTGGCTTTGGTGGGTTTGGTTGGTTGGTGTCCAGTACTTTCATCCCACAAAGGCATCACTTCCCACCTGAGCTGGCTAGCCCTGCTGTGACTCCGTACCTGATCTGTAACCTTCGACCAGCCATCTTGAATGAGGTGAAAGGAGTGAAAGTGAAAATGCTGTCCATGGTAAAGATAAAATCATGCTGTCTTTCCTGGTGTTAGATAATTTTTTTTTTAATAAGATGAAGTTGGTTTAAAAATTCCTCCCTCCTCAGAAGGACCTTTGCATGTGCTTAAAAAAAATATTATCTTTTGTTTTTTTCCGTGGTCATCCTGAACCTAGATCCTTACCTTTCTAGTAACCAGGGCCTGGTGCACAGATTCAGTAGTTTGTTTCTTTGTTCATGTATTCATACCACAGATACTCACTGTCCAGGCTACTGTGTACCAAGCACTGTGCTGGGCAATTAGATGGAGCAGGGAGCAAAATATCCTCTCTGTCCTCTGGTGTCCGCAGTCTTCTTGTCTGAGATCAAGAGAAGAAACAGAGGTGCTTGGGGGCCAGGGAAGCCTACTGAGGATTCCTCTGCAAAGGGAACGGCCTCGTCTACCCAGGGACAAGAGAAATCTGGGTAAGCTGGATGTCCAGAGGCCTTGGGGCCTGGGAGGAAGTCACAGAAGACTTCATCTCTGAATCTGTCTGGTGGTCAAGCCCCTTGAACTTATTTCAACTCTTGCTGACATAGATGGTGGCTCCTGCTATTTTACCTGAGTTTTGGACCCAGACACTGACAGCAGAAGGGTGTGGTGTGTACAGTTGAGGTGGAGTGTTTAGGTGATACCGGACTGGATGTGTATGGAGGCTGAAGTCCAGTGAGTTGAACATTGTCAGGGCTCCAGGTCAAGGCCAGTAGCAAGTGGAGAGAGACGTGCAGAAGAGTCCTGGTCCTTAACAGCCTGGCACAGGTGAGGAGTGTGTTTCATTGAAGTGGAAGATGTACCGAGAGCACGAGGGTTCCAGTCATACCTGTACCTTCACACACCGTGCACCCAGCAGCCCAGTCAGGGGACAGGATGTTACCAGCTTCTGAAAAGTCTGTCTTGTGACTCCCACACTCACTGGCCCCCTTCCAGGGAAGAGCTCTCCTGAGTTACAACTGTAAGGTTAATTTTGACTGCTTTTATACTTTTATCAGTGGCATGATAAGAAGGTATTTTTGTGTGTGTCTGGCTTCTTTTGCTCAGTATTAAGTTTGTGATACATTGTTGTCTGTGACTGTGGTTGGTTCATTCTCATTGCTGTGTGGATATTCCACAATTTACTTACCTCTTCTTCTGTGAAGGAACACTTGGATAATTTCTGGGTCTTGACTTACAGAGTAGCAATCTCTTGGACATGTCTTCTGGTGCATCTATGTGTACATTTTTTTCAGATGCATACCTAGTTGTGGAATTCGTTGCTCATAAGATAGGTGAATGTTCAGTGTTTAGAGATGTGACTACATAGTTTTCCAAAATAATTCTGCCAGTTACTTTGCCTCCATTAGTGTATAGAAGTTAACAGGCAGCAACATTTTGGTCTCCAACTCATAATCCAATTCAACCAAAATGTATTGAGCATCTATTATGTATCAAGTACTTACCTACCTGTATGGAGCCTCTGTTCTAGTTGAGGGAGAAAAACAGATTGAGATGCAAATTGAGGTACAATAGTTGGTTATTAAGTACTAAGGATAAAAATAAACTAGGGTGACCCAATTGGAAAAATAGTCTCTTCAGTAAGTGATGTTGGGAAAACTGAGTATTCACATGCAAAAAAATGAAGTTGGACCCCCTATCTTACACCACTCACAAAAATTAACTAGAAATAGATTGAGGACTTAAACATAAGGTCTGAAACTGTAAAAACCCCTGAAAGAAACCATAGGGGAAAAGGCTCCTTAACATTGGTCTTGGCAGTGATTTTGGGATATGACACCAAAAGTGTAAGCAGAAAAAGCAAAAATCAACAAATGGGACTACATCAAACTGAAATGCTTCTGTAACGAGAGAAACAATGAAACAACAAAATGAAAAGGCAGCCTACAGAATGGGAGAATATACTTGTAGACCTTCAATCGGATAAGGGATTAATATCCAAAATATATAAGGAACTCATATAACTCAATAGCCAAAAATAAATCCAAATAAAAACAGAAAAGGACCTGAACAGCCATTTTTCTAAAGAAGATATACAAATGGCCAAGAGGTACATGAAAAGATGCTCAATCTCACTAATTATCTGGGAATTGATCTGGTAAATCGAAACCACAATGCGATGTCACCTGACACCTGTTGGAATGTGTGTCTGTGTTAGCGCACGCACTCAGTCGTGTCTGTTTGCGACCCCATGGACTGTAGCCCGCCAGGCTCCTGTGTCCATGGGATTTCCTAGGCAAGAACACTGGAATGGGTTGCCATTTCTTTCTCCAGTGGATCTTCCCCACTCAGGGATCCAACCTGCATCTTTCACATCTCCTGAACTGCAGGCAGATTCTTTATGGCTGAGCCACTGGGGAAGCTCTTACCCGTTAGAATGGCTGCCAACAAAACCATGAGTGATTGCAAGTGTTGGCGAGGATGTGGAGAAAAGGGAGCCCTTGTGCAGTGTTGTTGGAGTTGAAAATTGGTGCAGCCACTATGAAGAACATGAAGTATGAAGGTTCTTCAAAAAATTAAAAGTTGAACTACCACATGATCTAGCAACCCCATTTCTGAGTATATATCTGAAAAAAATGAAGTTGCTGTCTTGAAGAGATGTCTGCACCCCTCTGTTCCCTGCAGCAGTATTTGCAATAGGCAAAACATGCAAACAACCCTAGTGCCCCTAGACACAGGAATGAATAAAAAACTGTGCAATATATACGCAGTGGAATATTATTCAACCATGAATAAGAAGGAAGTTCTGCAGTTTGTGAGACTATAGTTGAACCTCAAAGGTATTATGCTAAGTTATATAAGTCAGAGAAAGAAAATTACTGTATGTTATCATTTATGTGGAGTCTATAAAAGCCAGACTCAAAGAGACAGAGAGTAAAATGATGTTTCCCAGAGGGTCGAGGAAATAAGATGTTGGTCAAAGGGTACAAATTTCCAGGTGTAAGGCAAGTACATTCTGGGAATCTAAGGTGTAGCATGGTAACTCTAGTTAAAAACACTACATTGTATACTTGAAAGTTGTTAGGAGAGTAGACCTTAAATGTTCTTACCGTAACAATAGCATCAAAGTGGTAATTTTGTGAGGTGATCTACTGTAATTGGTAATCATTTCACAATATGTGCCTGAAACAAATCATCACTTCGTGTACCTTAAACTCACACAATGTTCTTTTGTAACATTGAGGGGGAAACTAGGTTAAAGGGATTATGAAGGGGATATATTTATGCTCTAGTTGTGAGTTTCATTCTTTTGACTTTAAATTGTTGTTTTCCGCGTTGAGAGCTAATTTGGAAAGAATTCTTATCTGAAGAGAAGAGAAATCTCTTCTGAAGCTGAACAGAAGAAGAGAAATAATTTACTTCCTTCCCATATGCAGTTGCTGTTAACTTCCCAAAGTTTTATTGTCAAAGTTTTTGTTCGTGGTTGATATCATGCTGTGAATATGACTTGGTTTTCTCTCTCTCTCTCTCTCTTTTTTTTATTTTGTAGTGACACAGCATGAACATTTTGTTATCATGATCATTTTAGTATAGCATGTTGCTGTTCTTTGTAAATGACATTTAAATGGTATAAGTCCACCGACTATCTATACTGCAATATACCAAACTAAAATATCTGACAGTAAACACCTAGCTGTTTCCAGTTTTCCTTAATCTAAATAATTATATGATGAATGTTTGGGCATATGACCCTTTCAACACTTAGATTTCCTTACTATATATTTCCAGAAGTAGAAATACATGGTGTAATGACATGCATTTTCAAGGTCATTGATGTATGTTACCATGTTGTAGTGACTCTACCCCCAGTATTATGGAAGGTATATTTTATTACACCCTTGCCAGCTTTGGCTATTAGTGACTTTTTGGTAAAGAAAGAGAATATAATAGAAGCTTAGCCATGCCAAGATATGTGTTTAAGTACTGGGTCAACACAGGTAAGATGATGCCTGCAAGAGTCCCAGGGAGCAGGAGCAGATGCTACAAGCTGGATTTCAGGTGAAACTGCTACTGACGGAGCCCCTGCTCCTGATAGAACGTGTAGATGCTTTCATGCCCTTGCGGTGGAGGGTGAGAGGAGATCATTAAAAACCGAGTCCATCCCCAGCACAGTGGTAAAATGGTTTCTCCTGTTGAATACAGACAAGGCCGGGGCCCGCGTCTCAGGCTGCATTTGTGTTCAAGACGTCTGCCCGACTTTCATCACCTAGTATTTCCTCCACCGCAGGCCTTCTGGTGTGCTCGCCTCAGGGGAGGCAGGGAGAAGGGTTTCCCCTGGCTGCAGTCTCAGCATCATCCTGGGGAAGGGAAACGTGAGTTCTCTGTGTCTGTCAGCTCCCTGGGAGCTGTCTGCAGGTCTGGAGCAGTGATACAGCGGTGATTCCCAACTTGAGAAGGGTTTGCCGCCAGGGAACTTGGTCAGTGTCTGGAGACATTTTTGATTCCCACAACAGGGTGGGGGTGGTGGTGCTGGGGGATGTGCTACTAGCATCCAGTGAGTAGAGGCCAAGGCTGTTGCTGAACATCCTACCAAGCACAGGTCTCCCTGCACGTCATCTCCACCCCTATAATGTCAACAGTGCCAAGGTTAAAGATGCTGGCCTTAGAAAGATGGTTGTTCCTTTTGTGATGATGATTTTATTTATTTAAAGTTTTATTTATTTATTTACCTTTGGTTGTGCTGGGTCTTTAATGCAACACAGGCTCGCCTCCAGTTGCAGCAAGAGGGGTCCGCTCTCTGGTTGTGGTGTGTGGCCTTCTCACTGTGGGGGCTTCTCTTGTTGCAGGGCACGGGCTCTACGGCACCAGGCTCAGCAGCCGTGGCTCCTGGGCTCCAGAGCACAGGCTTAAAAGCTGTGATTCATGGGCTCAACTACTCCACAGCGCAAGGGATCGTCAGACCAGGGATCGAATTCGCATTTCCTGCATTGGCAGGCAGACTCTACCACTGAGCCACCAGGGAAGCCCTGTGATGATGATTTTTTAATATGAGGTGTAGTCTAGGTGGAAGAGTCTAGGGTGAAGGGCATATGGGGAGTTGTTCTTTCTGTCACTCTTTTAAGAAATCAGTGTGACAGGGACTGTCCCAGGCCTTGGGACACAGACAACATTCTCTGTCCTAGCGGAGTGTGTTCCAGGGCATGAGCTCCTCAGAGTCCAGGTACTTGACTTTGCTGGAGCCAAGAGAAGAGAGGATGAATCAGACACATACATTATTATTTTATATGTTGAGGAAATCTGATGCATTATCACAGCCAATCAAGTATAATAAAAACCATATGACTTTTATTATTTTTGTCAAGATAAATGGGCATAGGGAGTTTTTGTGTGAGATGTTGTGTATTTACCTGTGAGTCACGGTAAATTGCCTGCACTGTGAATCAGAGAGACTGTTTGATTTCGTTTCCCCAAGGAGCAGGAAAATGCACCATGAAAATATTTCTGTTCCTCCAAAGAGCTGACAGGCTCCAGACGGACGGACTGGTGGCTCTCCCCTGAATCTTGTTTCACCGCACGTCTTGGGTAGTAGCCGTTGTTTCCAGCAAGATGATTCTTGTTCACAACTCACTTCTTCCCTAAATGCTGCACGGCAGATTTTAACGACCTGCACCCCTGGGTTCTGTAGCCGTGACAGCCCGCACGGCATAGCTTCGTACCAGAGGGCGTATTCCCCACACTGGGTTCTTTTGTCTGTCGGAGGTGCACCTGGATTGTGAGCTTTTGTATTCTAGGACCTTGGCTCTTGAAGTCTGGTCTCTCTGAAGCTTCCACATGTTCATTATGCATTTGAGGATGTATGCAGAGGCCTGTTTCCCTGTGTAATGGCAGCACTAGGGATGGGAAAGGCGGCAAAGCCCGTAAGAAAGTGACCAAGCCCATTCAGCTCCCCAGAGGCTACCTGATCAAGGCTTTACTGCTGCTTCGAGTAGTCTGCCAGTCTGCTCTGAGTCTAAGTGGTGGTGGGGAAGAAGGAATAATATGTCCGAGTACTGTGTTTTGACTGTTCGCATGTTTCCATGGCTTCTTTTCATGGAGGTGAAGCCTTAGGTCAGGATGACGATGTATCATGTGCCTGTCACACTGGGCCTTTCCACCATGTCCCCTTCCCCCATTAAAAAGTGCCCTTCTTTTCTCCTTTATTCAGCATCCCTTCTCAAGGCCCATCAATTACTGGTCTTTGCATCCCCTGTGCGTTGCTGTCTCTGCCTTGTCTGGTCTCACTCCTGGGTAAGGTTGGGTGTCTTAGGCATCGAGTGTGGAGAAAGGTCTTTTCTTTTGTCTGGTCTCAAAGACCCTTTCTTACTTTGAAAATTAACTTCTCACCAACATAACTCATGTGTGATGCTAAGCTGAAAATGTATTATTCTCCTTTCTGGCCTTGAGTTAACATCAGAAGTCTCACTGATGTCCTAGCTATTGTAAATAGTGCTGCAGTGAATGTTGGAGTACGTTTGTCTTTTTAAATTGTGGTTTTCTCAGGTTATATGCCCAGTAGTGGGAATGCTGGATAATATGGTAGTTTTATTCCTAGTTTTTTTTTTTTTTTTTAAGGAATTTCCTTATTATTCACCATAGTGGCTGTATCAATTTGCATTCCCACTAATTGTGCAGGAGGGGTCCCTTTTCTCTACATCTTCTCCGGCATTTGTTGTTTGTAGATTTTTTGATGATGGCCATTCTAATTTTTATGAGGTGAAACCTCATAAAATGGTGGTTTTGATTTGCATTTCTCTAAGCAGAGGCATTACTTTGTCAGCAAAGGTCCATCTAGTCAAGGCTATGGTTTTTCCAGTAGTCATGTATGGATGTGAGAGTTGGACTATGAGGAAAGCTGAGCACAGAAGAATTGATGCTTTTGAACTGTGGTGTTGGAGAAGACTCTTGAGAGCCCCTTGGACTGCAGGGAGATCCAACCAGTCCATCCTTCGGTGTTCATTAGAAGGACTGATGTTGAAGCTGAAACTCTAATACTTTGGCCACCTGATGCGAAGAGCTGACTCATTTGAAGAGACCCTGATGCTGGGAAAGATTGAAGGCAGGAGGAAAAGAGGACGACAGAGGATGAGATGGTTGGATGGCATCACTGACTCAGTGGACATGAGTTTGAGTAAACTCTGGCAGTTGGTGATGGACAGGGAGGCCTGGCGTGCTGCGGTTCATGGGGTCGCTAAGAGTCGGACACAATGGAGCAACTGAACTGAGTAATGAGCAAGGTTGAACATCTTTGCATGAGTTTGTGGGCCATCTGTATGTCTTCTTTGGAGAAATGCCTGTTTAGGTCTACCACCTATTTTTTTGATTAGGTTGTTTGCTTTTCTGATATCAAGCTGTATGAGCTGCTTATATATTTTAGAGATGAATCCTCTGTCACTTGTTTTGTTTGCAATTATTTTCTCCCATTCCGAGGTTGTCATTTCATCTTGTATATAGTTTCCTTTGCTGTACGAAAAGCTTTTAAGTTTAATTAGGTAGGTCCCATTTTTTTGTTTTGTTTTGTTTTTATTTCTATTACTCTAGGAGGTAAATCAAAGAGGATTTGCTGCAATTTGTGTCAGAGAGTATACTGCCTTTTTCCTCTAAGAGCTTTATAGTTTCTGGCCTTACATTTAAGGCTTTAATCCATTTTGAGTTTTATTTACCTAAATGTCCATTGACAGATGAATGGATAAAGAAGATGTGGTACATATGCACAATAGAATATTACTCAGCCATAAAGAGGAACTAATTTGAATCAGTTGTAGTGAGGTAGATAAACCTAGAGCCTGTTATTGAGTGATATAAGTCAGAAGGAGAAAAGCAAGTATCATATATTAACGCATATATATGAAATCTAGAAAAATAGCACTGATGAACCTGTTTGCAGGGAAGGAATGAAGGCACAGATAGAGAACTTGTGGACACAGCAGGGGAAGGAGAGGGTAGGATGAATTGAGAAAGTAGCATTGACATATATACACTGTCATGCATAAATAGCTAGGGGGAAGCTGCTATATAACACAGGGAGCCCAGCCTGACCCTCTGTGATGACCTAGAGGGGTGGGATGGGAGAGTGGAGGGAGGCTCAAGAGGTAGGTGGTATGTGTATAATTATGACTTATTCATGTTGTTGTATGGCGGAAGCATTGTAAAACAATTTTCCTCCAATTAAGAAATAAATGTTTAAGAAACTCAGCTCACTGAGTTCTTGCGTGTACTTTCGGGGGCATGGAGCAAAGAGAAGAAAACCCATGTCGTGCATCTCTGCTTCCCTTTCCACAGCTCTGGAGCACCCCTTCCATTGTAGCTTTGATACAGACCTGTAGCAGACTTGGCCTCTCTGTTAGTAGTTGTCTAACGTGGGACCTTGACACATAAACTAATCTGCAGTAATTTTGGGGATCCTTTCCTTTGGTCATAGTTTTAAAATCCTACACTCTGTCCACTCTCCTCCCCGCTCCACAGAGTTAATATTTATGGGAGATGTTTTTATAGAGCATAGAACTGACCTGCAGAGTCACTGAGCCAGAGGTGCTGGTACATGGGCAAGAAACCCAGCTGGTGTTATACAGATAGGGGAGCAGGTAAGAATCACTTTCCTCTCATTATTTTGGTCAAGTAAATTTTTGAGCTCAAGGGAGACTAGATCATCTTAATTATTGAATACCTGTGTGCTAGGCATGGTGCCAGGCTCACAGATGTGGAAATTCAGTACTAAATCTTGGCCCTAAGGAGCCAATGCTCCACTTGGATAAACAGGAAAATAGTCATAGCACAGACGATGTAAGTGAACACAGGGATGCACAGGATGTTATGGGAACCCCAGTGAGGATCATCCAACCGACCCCACACAAGAAGTCAGGGAGACTTGTAGGGAGAAGGATCCCTGTTCTGACTTGTGCCATGCCTTTTGGGGAGGACCAGATAAAGAGGGCAAGGGGAAGGATGTTGTGGGTCCAGAATTTCTGCAGCAGTTATCTGTCACCCAAATAAGTCCCAGGGCTCCACACAGTCAAGGCTTTGTTTCAAGTCCCATTTGCAGATGTGTAGTCGAGCAGCCAAAGGATTTCAGAAAGAATTTCAGTTTTTCTTCTTTCAAAGGGTGTTAGCAGGAGCATGCCTGCACAGTTGTGTCTGACTCTTTGCAACCCCATGGACTGTGTAGCCAGCCAGACTCCTCTGTCCATGGGATTTTCCAGGTAAGAATATTGGAGCCATTTGCCATTTCCTACTCCAGGGGGTCTTCCCAACCCAGGGATTGAACCTTTTATCTCTTGTGTCTCCTGCTTTGCAGGTAGATTATCACTGTGCCACCAAGTGTGTTAGAGAGGACCCAATTCCTAATCTGCAACTGTATTCTCAAAAGCTTTGTTCTCTATGTTACTCAGGAGTCTTGTACATGACAGCATCATGAACCTTTCCTCTTCTTTCTCTTTCTCTTCTCCTGACAGCTTGTCATATAGTTTGACTTTTGTCCCTCCTGGCTGCAAAGGTGGAGTGGGGAATCTGAGAACCTTTAAATATTAATGGGTCTCCTCCCTGTTACACCCTGTGTCCACTGTTCAGTGTACACCCTTCTCAGTAGCGATGGTTGGGCTCTAAGCCACTTCTCTCAGACACATTACTTCCTAATATCCTAATTGTTTCTCTCTCCCTGTGGGGTGTACCTTTTTTTGTGCGCAGAGAAAAATAACTCTATCTCTAAAAGAAGCAGAAAGGCCACATAATAGGATTAGTACACCATGGCTGGTAGGGCCAATTAGAGCTGATCGTCTTGGGGCAATATTGATTGTCTTTTTCGGATTATTTCAGTACTGTGTGTATTTAAAGGGAATGTGAACAGCTGCAGCTTTCAGAGACCAGTCATAAACACATGTCCCTGTTTACCAAACATGTATGGGCAACTAGCTTATTGAGGAGCTTCAGTTTGGGAAATAAACAGGAGACAATTTTGTTTACTTTCAATCGTCTCTTTTCCTTAATAACATCTTTGGCACATTCCATGGTTCTCCATCATTTTTAGCTTTGAAACTAAGGCCATTTGAGTTTAAAACTTGCATCTCATGACAGATTTGGAATTTTCTCTTTTGCTTTGCCTGTGTGGTCTAGACTTTGTGGCTTGAGGAGCTGGTGTGGTGGTGAATGTATAATTAATTGTCTCATCCCTTTCCCCCCAGGGTTGGCATCAAGGTGGGTTCTCTGGGGTTGGCGGGGGGCAGACAAGGGGTCTACCTACTACATAATTCCTTGATGGGGTGGCCTGACTCCAGATCAGCCTCTTCCTTCCTTTTCCCTTTTTATCAGTCAGGATAGGCTAGGTTAGAGAAGGAAATGGCAACCCCCTCTGGTATTCTTGCCTGGGAAATCCCGTTGACAAAGGCGCTTGGCGGGTTACAGTTCATGGGGTTGCAGACTTGGACACAACTGAATGACTGGGCACAAGATAGTTTATGCTGTGGTAACAGATAACTCCAAAAGTCATGTTTATGGCTTAAAACAAGGATTTATTTCTCCTTCCTGCCACGCATCTCATGGGTTGGTAGGACTCTCTGTTGTCCGTAGGGCGGCAGGTTGATGAAGACTCCAGGTCCATGGGTTCACAGTCACCATGGCAGGAGGAAGTGTGTGCTGCAGGACATGTGTTAGCAGCTCAGTTGTGTTGTTGTTGTTGTTCAGTTGCTAAGTCATGTCCAACTCTTTGCGATCCCATGGACTGTAGCACGCCAGGCTCCTCTGTTCTCCACCATCTCCCAGAATTCGCTCAAATGCTCGGTGTCACTTCTTAAATGAGGCATTCTTTTCAATAATGGACGTCACATGGCCAGACTCCACGTCAGTGAGGAAATTAAGGGGAACCCTCCCATGTACCTGGAAGGAGGGGAAGACACCTGTTTGGCCAGTGATGTTAATAACATCCCAGGAGTGTCCTCTCCCAGCGGTTGAGCCCACAGCCTCGTGCTGATGAGGTCGTCTCAGCTGCTGGGTGGTCCCCATGGAGGGATGCACACACAGTAGCTCCAGCTGAGCTGCCTTCGATGCACTTTTGTTCCCTAGGCTCTCATCTGCTTGTTCTACTAATAATGGGGGCACATGCTTCCCCGGTTCTGTTTTCTGTTTGGTCAGTCCTCTCGAATTCCCTCTTTCCTGTTCAGTTAGTCACAGGACAGATGAGCAAGCCCATTGCTTGAGAAGAATTCCCACTGGGAAAATGAATCCTCCCCACTTGGAGGTGCCCCCACTTTTTAAGCTGTTCTCCTATAACAACTGACTATAGGGGCCTGATTTAAGGGACCTAACCTTCCACTTGGCAAAATAGTAATTCATGGGTAAACAGGAGGGCCTACTAATACATTCACTCACTAATTTAAATTAGTAAGGGTGTTTAAACACCCTCTAGACTTGCATTGTTCAACTTGTATTGTTTAACATGGGAAGCTTGGCTGAATGCAATTGTTTTTTTCTTGTTCGCATTAACTAGGGACATGGGAGAGGGCTTAATTTCTTAAAACAAGCATTTTATTGGATTATTAGTTTATGTTCCATTTAAAGTAAAACCAGTGGTTATTTCAGATCTTATGTCCCTGATGTATGTGGAACTTGGGTGTGATTTTTTTTTTCTAATCCAGTGACTTCTCCCCTATTTGAGATTCCGGTGCCGGTCTCATGTCCTGGAGACGCTGAAGCCACAGGTGATTGTATCTCAGGCTCATGTTTGCTTCCTGGTCTGCTGGGAGATGACTCTAGCTCACTAATCTTTGCTCTCGCAACAGTAACAACTAATATTTACTGAGACTAAGTATCTGCCCGATGCTTTTCTCATTTAGCCTGGTCCCCATCTTGCTTTCTGTTTATCCATTCTCTTTGTGTGCTTTAGCGTGAAAGTGTTAGTTGCTCAGTCGTGTCCAGCTCTTCGTGACCCCGGGGACTCCTGTGTCCATGGAATTCTCCAGGCAAGAATTCTGGAGAGGGTGGCCATTCCCTTCTCCAGGGGCTCTTCCCAACTCAGGGATTGAACCCAAGTCTCCTGCATGGCAGGCACCTTCTTTACCATCTGAGCCACCAGGGAAACCCATGCATATTCACACATAAACTAAGCTTCTCTGCCACGTACTTTGCACACAGGTCCTTTCATCTTCATAGCTATCTTCCTAGAGATCCCTGAGGAGCCCGAGTCTCGGAAGGAGTAAGACACCAAGCAGTAGAGCTAAAGAAAAGAAGGGGGAACTTCAAATCCGGGGTGTACTCCACACCTCCATTCTCAAGCATGCTGTGTCGCTGGTGGAAATAAACCTCTTTCTATTAACTGGCTCGGCAGCCAGCAAGTCAACGGAAACTGGGGCTTTTTCAGCTTCATTACATGAAGCGAAGCGTCCATCTTTCCAGTCACAAGGATATGCTGATGTGCAGGAGCTGCTTCTGTCAGCTTATTACAGGGGTCCTTAGCTTCAGGTGCTGTCTGAGCTGACATGCGGAGCTCAGCAAGGGGCCGCGGTGGAAATGAGGCTACGTTTGTCCCTCAAGTGTGATCCATCCCCCCTGGGGGTTAGCGGGAAGTGCTGTCATGGTCCAGTGGACGTTGTCCTGCTCTTGTGCGGGGCTGTTCTGAGGGTCTGTTGGCAGGCTGACAGGTTTGCTTTGATATCCTAGCCAGCGAGGTGGTCCCCCGCCCTCTCCCCCTTCCGCAGGTTATACTGAAAAATGTTACAGGGGTGAGTTGGCAGTCCCCAAACTGTCAGTGATCTGCACATCTCTTCCTATCCTTGAAATTGGTGGGGAAGGTGTCTGGATTGTACCTCTGCAGAAGCATTCTGCACAAGACTTTTCCAAGCCTACTTCTAAAAATTCACTTCTTAAAAACTTAGAGTTATTAAAATCTCATCTTTTGAGGAAATAAACAGAAAAAAGAAGTACCCATAATCCCATCACCCTAATATAGCTATATTGGTTTGTGCATTTATTATACCTACCTGTATATAACTTTAAATGAAATGATGAAATGCTGTGTTCTTTTCACTTTAAAATGCTATATGAATGTCTTTTTATGTTATAGCATATGTTTTGACCACATCTTCCTCGTACTTCTGTGGGTAGAATTCTTTTTTCTTTTCCTTTTGGACTTTTTTTTTGTTTTTCCCTATTATGACAATGTTGTGATGAACATTTTTTGTTGATTAATTCTTTGTTCATCTTAATAATTATTTCCTTAGGATAAATTTTTAGGAAAGAATTACTGAATTTTCAGGCAACATCTAACACTTTAGACATGTTTTGTTGCACTGCACAACTGCTTTACCTCCATTCAACCTGAGATGACTGGGTTTTCCAAAACCAAGGACATATCGAGACCTGGAGCCAAAGGTGTCTAAGTTTTCTCACTGACCTTCCATTTTGTAGGTCTTTTTTTTTTTTTTTTCCTAAAAAACCATGTTCAGTTCTTTTGGAGTAGGTAATACCTACTCATGGTTCCAAATATTTAAAAAAGTAGACATGGTGAGTATACTTGGCTCCCACCTCCATCTCTCGTCTCTCGTGTTCTCCCTGCTCCTTTTTGCTACATGCCACAGATAACCACTGTTTTTAGTTTCTTGTATATCCTTCTAGAAATAACATGTGCACATACAAATGAAAGGTTGCTGCTGTGAGCCATGTGTTACATCAGGATTCGTGACCTCTGGAGGAGAGGATTTCAGTCCTGGCTCAGAGACGAGGCTTGACTACTTGGAATTTTTTTGTGTAGCAAAGTTTTGTTAAAGTATAATAGAGATAGGGAAAGCTTCTGACATAGACATCAGAAGGGGACAGAAAGAGTGCCCCCTTGCTAGCTTTTAGCAAGGTGTTTTATGTCTGTTGGTGAGCTGCTAATCAGATAAGAAAGACTCCTCAAGGCTGAGGGAGTTTCACCAGGCCCCTCTCCCACAATGTGCACTTTTGAGATAGGATGGCACCCTGGCCGTAAGACAATTGACAGGAATACTGGTTTGTTGAGCCTTTATCAGCCCAAGGTTTGAGAAAAGAATATAAGTTAGCTGTAGGTGGAACCATTTTGAAGAAAGGCAAATTCCAAAGCAAATATAGTTTCATTAACATAGCTTAAAAACATTTCCATAAGAAAAACGCATTGGTTAGCTCAAGGCAGAACCTGGCGTTGTCAACACAGAATTAAAAGAAGCCTTTTTAAATTTTGTGTAGAGAAGGACAAAAAAAAAAAAAACTTCTGCCACTTGCAGCTTATTTCCTCAGGCTGCTTGGGGACCCTGTATTCTTCCTGCCTGTTACCCTCTCACGAGCAAATAAAGCTGTGTATTTCCCCTCTTTACTCCATTTTTTAAGCCAAGGAAGAATTCTTTATACACTGTTCCATATCTTGCCTGTTTAATGTAAAACTTACCTTTAATACAGTAATGTTACCTGGTCTACATTAAGCTTTCTCCTCCTTTCTAAAGACACCATTACAGCTTTTTCCCATTCCAGGAACTAGTCAGAATTGAATATTGAATTTGGTTGTCGTGTCACATTCTGTCTAGGAAAGAGGAGTGCCTCCACCTTTTTGGGAGTCATTGAAGACATTCAAATATTGGGAGTTAGGACCCATTATTCTATTGAACGTTTTACAATCTGTTTATCTGATTGCATCTTCACAGTTAGATTCAGGTTAGACATTTGGGCTAGAAGACCGTATGGATGATGTTTGATACTTAGCACTGTATCACATAAAATGTCCAATACCAATTTTTCTTACTGTTGGGGATGCTTAATTTGATCATTTGTTCAAGATGATACCTGCCAGTTCCCTCACTGTAAAGGTACCTTATATCCTTCGTATTTAATAAACAATCTGTGGGGTGGAATTTTGAGACCATGTGAATGCTGTGTTCCTAAAAATCTTTTACCTAATGGTTTTAGCACCCACTGATGGTCCTTGCCTGTATCAGTTACTACCTTGGGGATTGCAAAGTGATGGTTTTCCAATTATACTCTTTCTATATTTTTTTGCAATGAAGTGTTACTTTTTAGTAACACAAGGGACACATGGATTTAAAAACACACACACACACAATGTGTTACCATTCAGTGTGTTGTCATCATTATTCCTCCTGATGCTCAAATTGTCCCAGATTTGACTGTGGGAACCAATTCAAGCTTCCTTTTATGTCCTTTTGGGCACTCTCCTGCTTTCTGGCATAGTAAGATGTTCTGGGATTACCTTATGTATCTCCCTCCACAATTCTGGAATCAGACCTTTATTTAGAGTCCTGGTTCCTTCTAAAGAGAACTGGTATTTAGAAACCAAGATCTGGGTACTGGGGGTGCTCATCAATGCTGGAACTTGTCATTGCTTTTAGCCTCTGTAAGTGTGTGTAGGTAGGGATTGGGTAAATTACTTGCCTTACCAATACTTTGGGTGTAAATTGAACACTAATTTCTACATGCCATTAATCTGTTTTTTCCTTAAGTGAGAGGCCTGGTTCCTAATAATAACAATACAATTACTCATGTATTTTATTCTCCTTTGTACACAAAGAGTCTAGGAATTACAGCATCAATGCTACTACTCACAACAAGCCTGCTAAGTAAGGTTCTAGATTTGTTTACAGTTCTTTTGTCCTTAAACTGTACCCTGCTAAGGGTTTGTAGTCAGAGTAGTATGTTCAAAATTTCCAAGTGATTTTGTGACCATTTTAATAACCATTTAGGTTTATTATTGTTTGTACTCAACATTGGAGTTTGCTTTTTTGTCATTAAAATTTTGTATTAAACATTACATTTCAAAATCAAAACTATTTATAAAAAGGATTATTTAGAAATTTTACTCCTTGCAGCTGTGCATTCCTCTCTGTTACACCGACCTACTAGAGGTAAATATTTTCATTAGCTTATGGTTTTTATTTCTGTGTTTCTTTCTATAAGTGCACATATGTGTATGTTTTATTTTCCTTCTTTATTTGGTGTGTGTGGGTATACAGATATGTACGTTTGCACCTTGTTCTTTTCGCTTAACAGCATACCCTGGAAAGAGTTCATAGCAGTTCATCAAGACCTTTCTCATTCTTGAACATTGCTTCAGAGTTTTCTCCACTGTATGGATTTATAGTAGCATTCAGCCAGTCTCCTGGGAAAACACATTTAGGTTATTTCAGTGTTTTCTGGCAAATTCATGAAGGCAGGTGAATAACTGTGCATCTGTTGTTTTGTGTTTGTGGAGTTCCATTTTGGGGGTAAATTCCTGAAAGTGGGATTACTAGCTCAGAGCAGAAATATATGCAGTTTTGTTGGTGTTGCTAACTCCCCTTCCATGGGGTTGAATCATTTGGTATTTCTATCATGGACAGATGACAGAGCTGGTTTCTCGACAGCCTTGCAGACAGTATATGTGATAAAGCTTTTGATTTTTTGCAAATATGATAGCCAAGAAATGTATCACAATACAGTTTTAATTTCCATTCCTCTTATAACAAAATCAAGTAGAGCACCTTTTAATATATTTTACGTGCCTTGTGGACTGTTTATAAATTTTGCCCATTTTCCTCTTGGGTTTTAATTATTTTTTTTAAAGTTGCATAGTATTCCATTGTCTGGATATATGTACTTTAGTTACTTAGTTTCCTGTTGGTGGAAATTGGATTCATTCCTGTATGTTGCTGTTAAAAACAATGCTGCAGTGAATGATTTCTGGAAATCCCATTTCACTCGTGTGCAGCTATATCTCTAGGTTAAATTTCAGAAGCAGATTTGCTTGGTCAAAGGGTATATGCATTAATAATGTTAATAGGTTTTGCCAAATTATGCTCCCCTCCCATGTATGCATGCGTATGTGCTAAATCACTCAGTCGTGTCTGACTCTTTGCATTCCTGTAGACTGCAGCCTGCCAGTCTCCTCTGTCCATGGGATTTCCCAGGCAAGAATACTGGAGTGGGTTGCTATGCCCTTCTCAAGAGGATCTTCCTGACCCAGAGATTGAACCTGTCTCTTGTGGCTCCTGAATTGCAGGCGGGTTCTTTACCACTGAGCCACCGGGAAAACCCTCCTCTCCCATGGGTTGCCCCAGTTAACACCCTCACCAGCAATGTTTGTGAGTGCCTGTTTCCTCCCAGACTGGGTTATGGCTTTTGTGCTTTGGTCTTGATGGGTGAAACTTGAAATCTCAGTGAAGTGTTAATTTGTTTTGGCATTTTTCATACACTTCAGATACTTGTATTTCTTTTTCTGCATTGTATCACTTACGTCCCAGGGTTTACTCACCTTTTTTCCTGGCAGATCACCCTTCTACCTGGACAAGGGGAAGCGGGTGTTAAAGGGAACTAGTGACAGGGACATCTCTTGTCTGACCAGGAACTCTTGCCCTGGAGAATTGCAGCCTCAGACCAAACCATTCCTGAAGTCTCCCTATTCCTCAGGTCCCCTGTGAGCATGCACATGTTCTGCTGGTGGCGCTTGACCCAGCCCTGCCTGATGGTGTACCCTCACATGAATTCCCAGCAGCGAGCCCCCGGCCAGCTTCTCTCCAGATGCATTCCTTGGTGGAGAACGCGCCTGCTGCCAGGACTGCAGCTTGGACATTTCATCACCCTCTCTCCGTTCCCCTTGTCAGCTGCCAGCTTCCCCTCTCCTGCTCAGCCTACTGGGGTTGAATCACTGTGCTCCGTTATTTCCCATGCCCTCATGGCCCGCAGACATATGATTACCTGGCGCTGATTGCCAGGCAGCAGAGCTCTGTGGTCACTTAGTTCTCAGCCTCTCATTTCCCCACTGAGAGGTGGAGAGAGGGCTGAGGCCCCTCCTGCTCTGAGAAGGAGGTGCTTCTTTTCCTACTGCTGCGACTCTGCCCTCCTGCCTGGCTGCATTTGCCCTGGGTCTGGTCTGCTGACTGCTGCTCCCTGGCTGGTCCCAGGAGCCATCGTTAGGCTGGGTGGTAATGGGTATGCTTCTGAGTTTTCATGTAAACTCAGAACAGCCACCAAGGCCTTGCAGTTTCCAACCATTTGGTTAGCCATGCTATGGCAGCAAAAGACATGGTGGTGAGTCTTTCTCTTGATTCTGGAGAATTTAGCCACACAAATAGTAATAGCAATTACTGTTTATTGCATGTTTCCTATGTGGTGACCATTTGATATATATTTCCATTTAACCTTTGCAGCAACAGTAAAGAATCTGCCTGCAATGCAGGATACCTGGGTTTGATCCCTGGGTCGAGAAGATCCCCTGGAGAAGGGCATGACAATCCACTCCAATATTCTTGCCTGGAGAATCCCATAGACAGAGGAGCCTGGCAGGCTACAGTCCATAGGGTTGCAAAGAGTCATACACAACTGAGCAACTAATACTTCAACACTTTCAACCTTTGCAGCAACAGAAGAAGGTATATGCTATCATCATCCATATTTTTTTTTTTTTTTAACAGATGAGGCAGCTGCCCAAGCCTTCATAGCTACTAAATGGCAAAGCAAGGAAGTACACAAGTCATTTGACTCTGGGGAGTATTATCATCTGATGGGGAGGGCGGTAAAGTTTGCCAATCTAATTATGCAAAAAATAATTTTTGTTTCTTGAGGATATGTCATTTGACTAGATCAGGCCTGTATCACCCACTGTGGCTGTGGGGACCTCATCTTGGGGTAGAGAGTTGAGCAGAGCTAGGTCTTGCACCATGAAGACCACAGTTAGGGGATGTGGTGATTAGTAAGAATGACCTGTTCAATGAACATTTACTATGCACTCAGTGTGGGCTGAGCACTCTGTGAGATTGTGATATATTCTCACAAGTTTATGAAAAAGAAACTGTTTCCTCCCCAGTTTACGTATGAGGAGACAAGCTCAAAATACTAACTGAATTGCCCAGTATAGAAAACATATATAGTCGTGTCTGACTCTTTGCAACCCTATGGACTGTAGCCCACCAGACTCCTCTGTCCATGGGATTCTCCAGGCAAGAATACTGGAGTGGGTTGCCATGTCCTCCTCCAGGGGACCTTCCCAACCCAGGGATTGAACCCGAGTCTCCTGGGCCTCTTGCATTGCAGGCGGATTCTTTACCACTGAGCCACCGGGGAAGCCCTGAAGACAGTGGTAAATCACAAGAGAGCCATGATTCAGACCTGGGTGTCCTGTCCCCAGATACCCATGCTCCTAACAGTCATGAGGCATTGCCTCCCCCTGGGGCTCGGCAAGTCTCCCCAGACCTCTGGGTAGTGCCACCAGGGGGACCCTCCCTGTGGATAGAGGAAGGAGAAAGGCCAGGATCTGTTGCTGTCTATTATTAGTGAATTTCTTTCTGCCTGTGGTGAGCCTGCACCAGGGTATCTCCGGGCCCTGCAGAAGGCATGGCTCTGGGGCAGCACGAGGCCCCAGACTGGATTTGGAGACAGCTGACCCCATCAGGCCCTGCTGGGGTCTTGGGAACACCACGCCCAGCAGCCAGCACTTGAGAAGCCTTTTGTAGATGTGCCTGTGACCTCCTCCACCTCTGTTCCCGTTTGGCCTGCTTCCTGATAACCCCCATCCCAATAAAAGGGCTCGCCTCCCCCACAGTCGCCAAGGATAAGACAAACAGCACAGCGCTCATCTCAGGAGGGCCAGTGCTGGACTGGCTGACTTCTTTTTCATAACAGCACCCTGTGTTTTAATTTAAATTTTTCTTGATCAGTCACCCAAAATTTGAAAGCCTGTGTTTTCAGCGCTGCAGGGGAATACAAAGTCTCTGTCTCCGTGGAGTGTGTTGTTTAGTTGAGGATGTGCCTACAAATCTGTCCACAAAAAAAACAGTCCACGAGAACAGTAGTCATAAAAGGAAACACAGTAAGTGTCATAAGGCAGTGCCCAGGTGAGTGCCAAGAACATCTTGCAGGCCATCTGTGCTCTGAGTGGAGCAGGAAAAGGGCAATGTGGTCTGGAATCTTCCTAAAGGCAACGTGGGCAGGTGATACCTTGTGATGGAGTTTCGTATGGAGTTTGGAATATTCTAGGTCCTGACGGGTTTTCCTAGTCCGCCTCTGGGTTCCACTCTGAAGGTTGTGCTACCCAGAAAACCCCTCCTCGCCGCCCCCAGCAGCACAGTCAGCCACGCAGCATGATTAGGGGTGTCCAGTGCTGCCGTCGTGACACAGCTCCTTGTCCAAGGGTGGCCAGTGGTGGGAAGGGCTTTTCTGCGCAGCACTTTGTCCTCATCAGCATCTCGTTACAATGACTCAGGTCCAGGATAAGACACTTTTGAGTCATCATTTACTTAAGGAGAAAGGGAAGCGTACAGCACAGTCTTACCAAAGTACATGGTTCAGTTCAGTTGCTCACTCATGTCCGACTCTTTGTGACCCATGGACTGCAGCACGGCAGGCCTCCCTGTCCATCATCAACTCCCAGAGTTTACCCAGTCTCATAGTATAGAACCTTAATCCCATGAGAAAAATAATTCCCTGGAGAAATAGATCATGTCTTCTTGTAGATGCTCAGAGTACACATCAATTTTAAAAAGGCTCTGAGAAGTCCAGTATTAAGGAATCCTATTTAATTTTCAGTCCATTGTTTCTAAAATTTACTGACCATGGGGCCACCCAACTTTTTTAGGTAATAATTAATATACAGCAGAACCTGTGTGTATGTGTTTAAACACTTTGGAAATGCTGAGATAATAAGTTTCTGAAAGATTTTCATCTTAAAAGCAGTTAACTGTTAAAATCTCTTATACTTAAAGCTTTAACTCTGAACTCACGGAAGACCAAGTAACCAAGAGTCAATCTGGGCAGGTTCTGGAAAGCTGAGGTTTTATTGCTTGTTTGTTTTTCATCTTGAGTTAAAAAGTGAAGTTCCTTGAGGGCAGCAGAGGAAACTTAACTCCCTTTGTGTCAACCCCTAAGCCTGATCAGCACTGACCATATAGTTGCTACTCAATAATTACTTGCTAATTGCTTGATTGAAGATGTGTGCTAAAGGCCAAAAAGTTAATTAGTTGAGGCTGGAATCCAGTTCTTTCAACTTCTAGCCAGAGGCTTGTTTTGCCAGCCAACAAACTCTAAATTTAGGGCCCTCTAGTCTCCTGCTGGTTCCCAAAGCTGCTTTAAAAGCTTACTGAACTCTCTTATTAAGTAGTTTTCTCCTGGTCCATCATCCTTGACTCTCTTTCCCCATGTTATTTTGGCTGAAGCTGTCATGATGCGGGTGACTAGACAACCTGTGGGAGGATTTTTATTTTTATGGGCAGCCCTCCTTCCTCAGTTTTCTCCCATGAAACCTTCTTGCCCCAGGAAAGCGTACAACTTTGATTTGGTCTGCTTTGTTCTGACTGTGAGTCGTACCTTAGAGACTCCATCCTGGTGTTAGGTATGAGGGGAGTGGGGCTGGAGGGATACCCCTCCCAGAGCTAGCTTCCAGTGGACATTGTTTTTGAGCTTAATAAATGTGTCACCTTAATTGTTTAATTATGTGTGGATTGACTACTGACAGTGTACTAGAAGTTTTCACAGCCTCCATAGGAAAGATGGTCCTTTGTCAATAGGATTACAATGGAGGCCATTTATCATAAGGATCTCAGCCCAGGTTAATGTGCATATAATGAGGATCTATAGATTTCTTTACCTGTACTCATGTGTCAGATTTCAGATGCATTGAAACATGTCCTTTTGTGGCTGTTGGACACTTGAACCAGTAGCTTGCTGGTAAGCAGGAGAGGGCACTGAACAGAATTTGAGTGCCCTGAAGGAAAGTTCTTTATTTAAACTCCCACTGGGCTGCATCTGTTTCTGGGTCTGTGCTCTAACCTTGGGAATCAACAGAAAAGCAGCTTTATTTTGAGTGTTTCAGTCTACCTCGGCCGTGGATCAGCATTCCCGTGTTCTCTTTAACTCCAGGAGTCATTTAGCAGCATTATTTATGGAAAAATTGATTGAATTTAATGAAATGGAATGAGAGGGAGTCTTCATGGTTCTCATTGAGTGCTTTAGGTTAGCAGTAATTCATCAGAATGAGATATGATTTTGGTTGGGGGTAGTGTGTTCTTTATGAAAGCCTGTCTTCATGGACAAATTATGAAAATAACCCTAAGCATTCAAGACATTGGAGGTTTGAATTCCCTAGTGGTCCAGTGGTTAGGTACGTGGGCCTTTCACTGCATGGCCTGGGTTCAATCCCTGGTGGCAGAACTAAGATCCCATCAGCCGTGCAGAGCAGCTTAAACCCTTCCCATCTCCCTGCAACACCCCCCCCACCCCACAAAAAAAAACCCAAACAAGACGTTGGAGGTTTAAAAGTCTGCAAAATTGAGAACAAAGTAGGTTTTATTAATTGTTTCTGCAGTATTTTGTGGATATAACCCTAATCATAGAGGGCCAGTCTCTCTGAATTGTATTTTGCAAATTTAATTTAGTTGAGAATAGGGGCCAGTTAGAAACTTGAGTGCTATTTGGCTCCTGTCCTGTCTCCTCCCCTCCATTTAGCGAGTCTGCCACATGCAGGGTCTGCCGACCCACCTACAGCCTTCCTATTCCCTTCCTGTGTCTGGACCTCTTACCTGGCCTGGCCCTTTACCTGATTGACTGCTCCTCATCCTTTTGGGTCTCAGCCTGGCTCTCTTCCTCTGGGAAGCCTTACATGAATTGGAGTAGATTCCATTCTTCCTGCAATTTTACATGATGTATTTTTCTTTTCATGGTGCTTACCACAATTACAATTCAATTGTAATTTGTCTTATTTCTTTAATGTCTCCTGCTAGATTATCAGCTTCCTGAGAGAAAAGGCATGTCTCTGTTTTTTAATATATTCTCAGGGCCTTTGTACAGAGCTTGGTACAAAGTAGTTGCTCAAACATTTGTTGAAACATGGAAAGAAAGAGTTGGAAGCTTGTTGTGAAGAATTTGGCTTTTCACATTTTAGTTGGCAGAGCTTTAAGATGGCCCTCAGTGATCCCCACCTCCTGGTGTTCATGTCCTTGTGTGAGCTCTTCCCCTCAAATGAACCTTGTAGTGACTCATTTCTGACACTTGGAACATGGCAAGAGTATAGGGTGTCACTGGTGAAGTGAGGTGACATAGAGAATGAAGCTTCTATCTTGTGTGCCCTCTTTTGCTGTTTGCGTGTTCTGATGGAAGCTGGCTGCCATATTGAGAGCCGCACAATGAGAGGCCCAGGCCACGTGGCCAGGAGGGAGGCTTCTGATCACCAGCTGCCTGAGGCCCTCGGTCCAGTGTCCTGGGAGGACAGGATCCTGCCCACAACCAACTGTGTGAACTTTGAAGCAGGTGATCTGTCAGTTGAGCCTTCAGATGAGACCCTGGCCCTTAAGTTGGCTGCAGCCTGTGAGGATTCTTAAGGCAGAGGCGCTGAGCTAACTGTGCTGAGATTCCTGGCTCACAGAAACTGAGATAGTAAATGCTTTTGGTCTTAAGACACTAAGTTTTGGGGTAATTTAGTTAGAGAGTCAGATCATGAATACCCAGATTTTTCTCTGTGAGGTTATTAGATGATATTAATGATGATAATGGGAATTTATATATATGCCAGGTCTTGTGCTCAACACTTTATATGCACACTCTTATCTGTTCCTCACATGAGCTGTCTGATGTAGGTCCTATTATTATCACCAATTTACAAATGAGAAAAATGAGGCAAAGAAGGGTGGAGTAGCTTGTCCAGGGGTCTTGGCAGAGCACAGGTAGTGTAATCCTGGAGCCTGTGCTAAAGATAGACTAGAACCTGAAACACTTTGGGGCTCCTTCCTCACCTAAAGACCAGGGATCCTAACTCTGAGTTTCCAGGACTTAGTGCAATGGGAGTCAGGGGTGCCACGGTTCAGGATGAGGATTTGGGTAGTGGCTCAGCTTCGACCCTGTCTCTTTAAGGAGTGGAACAAGCCCATCTAGAAGCGATCCAGCTGTTCTCTGATATAGGCCTGGCTTCCTAATGCCTTGTGAATTGGCATGCTTAGTGTGGAAGCCCACTCCTCCTGTGTCCAAGAATAAAATCCAATCAGAAATATAAAAGATGGTGGCTTTTGGAAGAAAATGAACAGCATCCACCGTGATTACAGCTTGTTTTTCAACTTCTGCAGGATGAAATTAAATTGAGTAATTGTTTGCACATTTAACCACATGACTCAGATCTGTCTGCGGCAGATTGTGGCATTGTGAATATTTAAACCGGTAATAAAGCCCTTTAAGCTTATGTCCCATTTTATCACATTTATCTATAGACCTAAAAATGCAGTGGAACAGAACAGAAGATGTTTTGGGGGAGAAGCTAACATTCTGTAAGATCACTATAAATTGAGGTTACGCAGTTCCAAGGCTTTGTGCTGGGAATGAATTTTGTATGCACAATGACTCTGAGCCTGGAATTCTGAAATAGATGTTCTTTCAGAGAAATTTTGGAAGACCGTGACTCCATTGTTGTCCATTTTTCTGTCCTGTGGTGTGTTTGTGTATCTCCCACCTCAGAATCGATTTCTAACCACTTCTTGAGTACTGTGGTGTTGCATCATAATTGCTCACTCAAATAGATTCGCTTTGAATGATAGACAAATAACCAGGCATGTACAGATTACAAATAAGTGTTGGGTTAAAAAAAAAAAGTATGTTGACTATGTAACTATTTGAAATGTTGCCTCAGAGAAGACCTCATATTCTGCAAACAAACCCGTGTGTCTGACAGTAAAACCCTCTGACAGTTCAGCAGAACTTTTCTAGATAAACAATAATCAAGTTTGGGCTCTTATGAAAAGATCAGTTTACAATTTGTCAGGAGTATATGCTTGTACGTTGGTCTTAATGGTGTTATGCAGGGGAGTTTGGATGGAATTTGGATTTTATATTCACAGCTCTGTTTGGCCTCCAGTGTTCAGCTGTCATGATTTGAATTTGTTTTCAGCTGTCATGATTTTGGCAGCCTTTTGACACTGGAATTGTTTTCTAATGTGAGTGAGATCACAAGTGAACAAAATGAATGTTTGATTTGGTATTCTGTTCAAGTATCTACATTTGGAGAAATGTGTTCTTTATACTGGTAACTTACATTTTGCTCATGAAAGGGTGTGTATGTATGTATATATATATAATGACTCTAAGAATGTAAATATATATATTATGACTGTAATTAGAATGGAAATATATATATACACATATATATTATATATATGTATATATATATCATAACTATAACTAGAATGGATGGCCGTGGTACATAACAGTTGCTTCTTCCCATTCAGCCGTGTCCCTGGATCCTAGCATCACCTGATATCTGCCATCTTTTCCCTTGGCTTCTGCAGCACTGTTTTCTCATGCTTTTCTGACGTGGCTTCCCTGATATCTCTGGCTCTGTCTTTTTGTCTGTGTCCAGTTCTTCCTGTCAACCTTTAAATATTAATGATTACCCAGTGTTCTGTCCTTAGGCATCTTCTTACTTTATTAATCTCTCCTGGATCTTTCCATTCACTAGGGAAGTTTTTACAAACACATAACTGCTCCACCCTTTAAATAGATATCTCCAGCCCAGGTTGGAGGTTCACGACACTGCTCGTCCGGTTGTTTAGGGACATTGCCGCTTGCGTGGCCTCACTCCTGTGGCAGTCCAAACTCAGTATGTGCAGAACTGAGCTCATCTTCCTCCTGCTTCTTGTTGTGGAGAGTGGCATTGCCCTCCATCTGGTCACCCTGGTCTATGCGCTGCTATTACCCCTGAATCACCCATCCCCAAACCTGGCCATTATACCTCTGATGCTCTCAAATCAATTTTTCTTTCCCAGCTTCCCGTGAGTCCCTTAAATTAGTATCACCTCCCCCCAGCCCCACCTCATTCGTCCTTCTTATTACACCATCTTTAAGCCAGCTGGTTTCCAGTCCCATATTTCTGAAATCCCTGCTTAAAACTCCTCAGTGACTTTCTACTGTCCTCCAGGTAAAGTCCAAATTCTTATTGTGGGTTATGGTACCTCTCTGTGAGTTGGTTCTTGCTCACCTCTTTAACCTCACTCTTTGCCATTCCTTGAATTGTCCCAGCTCCCAGGCACATCACGCTAGTCATATGTAGTTCCCCAGACCTGTCATGCCATTGCCAGGGTGCTGTGGGCATGCTCTTCCTTTAGTCCAGTGGTTTTCAAACCAACCAAGCCCTGGAGTTGGTTTTTCCCTCCAGGGGACATTTGGAATGTCTGATGGCATTTTTGATTGTCAGAGCAGGAGTTGGCAGGGGGGAGTTGCTACTGGCACATGGAGGCCAGGGCTGCTGCTAAATTTCCCCCACACACAGGACAGCCACAAAACAAAGAGTTAACACTTTCCATGTGCCTGGAGTGCCCAGGTTGAGAAAGACTGCCAAACTGTTTGGTGACTTCTTTTGCTTTGGCCAGGTCAAGACCAGGTCACTTCTGCAGCCTTTGACTAGCTTTGTGACCTTGGGCAAGTGACCTTACTTCTGTCTCAATTTCCTCATATATAAAATGCAAGTAATGATTATTCAATGTCTTATGTATGTTGCGAGGATTAAATATGTTAGGACTGTGTATGGGAGGTAGTAATTGCTCAATAAATGTTAGTTTTTTATATCATTATTATTATTTGGTCTGTTCTTTAATTACAAATGTTTTTTTACCTACTCAAGCAGAATGGATCACTCCTTCTTTATGTCACACATAGACTGGGCGCACCATGATGAAATGGTCTGTGACCTCATCTAAATCTCAGTGCCTGGCGTAGATGAGGCACCTAATAAGTATTTACTGGATGAATGATTTCATATATTTCTATATTGTAAATTCAAAATTCTCCTCCAATGTACAGAAGCTTAATAAATATTAGGTATTGCTATTAATATTTAATTATTAATATAATTTCACATGCTGGACTAATTTGTTCAACTGTGTCTTACTCTTTGTGACCCCGTGGAGCCCGCTAGGCTCCTCTGTCCATGGGATTTTTCAGGCAAGAATACTGGAGTGGGTTGTCATGCCCTCCTCCAGGGGATCTTCCTGACCCGGGGCTTGAACTCACATCTCCTGTATCTCCTGCATTGGCAGATGGATTCTTTACTACTAGTGCCACCTGGGAAACCCAATATAATTTATAGTTATGTGTTATTAGATAAAATATAGTTCTCTCCTAACATAATTCTTAATTTCCAAACACCTGAAATGTTTTGATGTCAGCCCTTCGTTACAAGTGAATTTTCCCCGTGTAGGCTGTGTGGCTTGGGACACAATCTTGTAATGGACCATGGGTCCCTGGAGAGCTTGGTGGTTTGCTGGAGGAGGCTCCTGACATGAGGTTGTCATAGGCATGGACATGCTCCTTTCTTCAAGGAGGTGGATGAATACCCAGGTTCTTCCTTCTCACATGGCAGATGTCCCCTGGGTGCTGGAGAGCCCCTGCCTCCTGCTTTGATGGATGGGGGGGCGGGGGGAGTGCAGTCTGAGTTGCCTGGCTGAACTATATGAGTGCTAGGCTCTAGAGAGACTAAGTGTAGGTTCAGAATTTAAAGAGAGTTATCACACTGTGTGGCCCATGACACAGGAGATCATCTAATTTGACATTACAGAGTCCTTTGGGACTTCCGCTATGGGTAGCACTTCAAGTCAGATACACATTTGTTCTCATTGTTCCCTGCCTGGCGCATCCTTTTTCAACCTGGGAAATTCCCACTCATTCTTCATGGCTCAGTTCAGTGTCCAGTTATTGGTTCAGCCAATTTTTTGGTGCATCTGCTCTGTGTTAGGCACTGTTATAGGCCCTAGCAAAGCAGTTGTGAATAAACACGTCCTGGGTTCATACAGCTAATAACTCTGGTGGAGGAACTGGCCACTAAGCAAGTGGACACGAGATCATTTCAGAGAGTGACGGACACTGTGAAGACAGGGCGATGAGGTGATGTGATGGGGGTTGGGGGAAGGTCCCTTCAGATGGGTGGTCGGGGAAGCTCCTCTGAGAAGGGGACATGGAGCCAGTCATGGGAGGAGGGGGGCATAGCCCTTGCCAAGCAAGTGCAAAGACCTTGAAACTGCAGTGAGCTTGATGTTCTTGGGAACGCCTTTTCTGTCTCTTCCGATTAGTTTTTGGTTTTGTATTTGGCTCCCAAGCTGCTTTGTCCGGCTTTCTGCAATGGTGCTAAGCACTCCACATTCTAACATGAGTTCTTGTTTCCTCCCAGCGTTCATGCTTTGCAGATTCTTTTAACCTTTCAAGAACATTGTATCTGAAATGACAGCAATTAATAGCAATAGCTAACATTTCTTAAGCCCCTGCTTGACAGTGCTAAGTGCTTTGCAGGTGTTTTCTCCTTTTGTACTCACTGTAAGCCCCTGACATCAGTACTGTCATAAATCTCATTTTTCAGATGAAACTGAGGCACCAGCTAAATCACTTGCCCTGGGTCATGCAGCTGGGAGGTGACCCAGCTGGGGTTCCAAGCCAGACAATCAGGCCACAAAGCTGCCCACTCACCAGCACATCCTCCACTTCCCAGGACTGTGGCTCACAGGAGTCGCCCTCACCCGAGGAGGTCCTTGTCACCTAAGGGTGTGAGCTGAGGCCTCATCTGTGTCTATACAGGCTGCTGCCGGGGGAGCTGCAGGCCCAGCAGCTGTGCCTCTGGGCCTTTCCTGGTTCTGGTTGTTGAGGAGAAATGAATGTGCTAGAAATAGTTGGAGGAAGCCATGAAACAGCAGATTCCAGCAGTGGAAAATAGGAGAAAATAAGAAGGCTGAGTCCTGAAGCACTGATATTTTCAAACTGTAGTGTTGGAGAAAACCCTTGAGAGTCCCCTGGACAGCAAGGAGATCAATCCAGTGAATGTTAAAGGAGATCAATGCTGAATATTCATTAGAAGGACTGATGCTGAAGCTGAAGCTCCAATACTTTGGCCACGTGATGCAAAGAGCTGACTCATTGGAAAACACCCTGATGCTGGGAAAGATTGAGGATAGGAGGAAAAGGGGACAACAGAGGATGAGATGGTTGGATGGCATCACTGACTCAATGGACTTGAGTTTGAGCAAGCTCTGGGGGTTGATGATGGACAGTGAAGCCTTGCGTGCTGCAGTCCATGGGGTGGCAAACAGTCTGACATGCCTGAGCGATTCGGGGCAGCCTGGGTGCGAGCCTCCCAGTGTTGGCCCAGAGGACTGAGCGCAGGGCCCTGTGGGATGACCCCAGGTGCTCACATGCCTGCCTTCAGGGAGAACTGTGGGCTGGGTCAGGAGCTCATCCCTCTGCAGGCTCAAGGTCCTGCCTCCATTCTCCCTCCTCTCTGGGACTCAGGAAAGCCTCCTGTCTTGTTGAGCCTGTTTCTGTAGAATGCTGATGATGGCTTTTCAGGGAGTGTGAAAATCACAAGAGATGGTAAAATGTGAAAGTGCTTCATTAGAGATCCCATGCTACAGAAATGGCAATAGTTTTTATTATTCGATCATAGAGAGGTTTGCCAGAAGGTATTTTTGAATTATCCGAAGGTTTCATTTGTTGCCTCTCCACATCATTAGACCCAGTAAGTGAGACTTGGCTGCATTTTGGTATTTGTAGGTTAGGATAAAATTTTCTTAAAAGGTAGCTCTTCTATTCATTAAAGCCTCATTAGAGCCCAGACATGGCAGCAGAACAAGATGTGGGCCTGGGACCCTTCCAGGGTCTTCCAGAGCCTAAGCCTTCTGAATTCTCTCCTTTCAGTTGTGGTGAAATGCCAGCTTTCATACCCCTTTCCCCACCCTTAACTCCACAGTTAGGGGAGTTTTATTACTGACAATGACAGCATTTCAAGGGGCTGCCCCTAAAGCTGCTTTGTTAATGAAGACATTTCTGGAAGTTTCTTTTTTTCCACTGACTGTGTGTTCAGCACGTTCCCCGTTGCTTGCCCCCATTTGATGTGAACACATATAATACCCAGCTGCCAATGTTTTGGATGCAGATGGTTTAAAGGAAACTAGAAACTCTAGAGCTCTAGTCTGTTTAGAATATGCCTGAGCATCGCATTCTCTTAGCTAGATTTTCTACTCAGAGGGGGAAGTGTCATGGATCTCCCAAGACATGGATTGATTACTTCACTTACTTGACAGATATTTATTGAGCACTAATATGTGTCAGGTACTCTTATAGACACTGGGGGGACAGAATTGGACAAGAGTGAAAAAGTCCCTGCTTGTCTAGATTTTAAATTCTAATAAGAACACAGACATCACCCCAGACATTTAGATAAATTAGAATCTCTGATAGAACAGAAGTTGTCAGAGGGTGATGAGATAGGTGTGCTGGTGTGGAGTACTTCAGTGGACCCAAAACTTAAATGAGAGTGGTTGGCAAGGTCTTACTGAGAAATGAAAGTCAGGTGGAGGCAGATTAAGTCTGGGGAAAGGTATTCTAGGTGATGCGTACATGCTAAATTGCTTCAGTCATGTCTGATTCAGTGATATCCTATGGACTTAGCTTGCCAGGCTCCTCTATCCATGGGATTCTTCAGTCAAGAAAACTGGAGTGGGTTGCCATTTCCTCCTCCAGGGGATCTTCCTGCCCCAGGGATCGAACCCATGTCTCTTAAGTCTCCTGCATTGGCAGGCAGGTTCTTTAGCACTAGCACCCCCTGAGAAGCCCGCATGTGGAGGCCCAGAGGTAAGAATGATCATGGCCTGTTTGAGGAACAGTAAGTGGAATGTCTGGAGTATGTTCAGTGAGCAGCAGTGTGATGGAATAAGTAGGCAGGGTTCTATAGATCATGCAGGGCCTTGTAGATAGGATAAGAAGTTGGGGTTTGCTTGAAATTAGATATCACCTTCTTTACTCCTCAAGTGTAACAGAATCCCACAGTGTGAAGTTGCCTGGAGAGACTCTGTGACCCTGTGTTACCTGCTTGTCTACTGGGGACACTCACCATGGTCCTCCCTGTGTGTGCAGGATCTACCTGGAGGCTGGCCTTAGTCTACTGGCTGACTGGACAAACTGGCTTTATCTCCTGTGAGGTTGGGGCACATGGGGCGGGTTCTAGGCTCTTCTGTGTCCTTTAAATGCTCTACACTGACTGGTCCTTGCCTTGTTCCTTGACCTAGAAGATTCTTTCTGGAACTTCATATCTTAGGGCCTTGCTCCCTTGCCAGGAAGATGGTTAAGCAGATGGGACTGTTAATGAAACTTAGGTCTGGCTGCTTGCCACTTCAAAGCCAATATTTAAGAGGCAGGTGCTGGTAGAAGGGAAAGTTCACTTTATTCTGGAGGCCAGCAACCAGAAGGGGATGGCAGACTCCAAAGGCGAACTCTCCACTGCTGATCAGTGGGCAAGAGCTTTTAAAGGGGAATCTCGAGGTGTATTGGCAGAGGGAGGGGGCTACATGCAGAATACCATGGACGGTGCTGACAGTCATCTTGAAATCGATCATGCAGTGGTCTGATCAGCAATGTCTTGATTTTAAGTACAGTTAATCTTCAGTTCCAGAGTTCATTTGTTCCCATTTATTTGAGGCCAGTTTTTGGAATTGTGGCAGCTTGTATCATGGCCACAGTCTGATCATCATGTAGTTAGTTAATTTCTGCCACCTGGAGGGGGTTTCAGTATTTATAAAACAGCTCAAAGGATATGACTTTCAATATTATCTATAACTCTTGAGGATGAACTAAGGGTTCTTGACCTTGTTTGATGACTAAACTATTATTATTTGGTCTTGGTTGACTATTTTCCTTTGCTTCTGTATTTTCTCACTTCCCTCATTAAATTCATTCTTTGGCTAAAGATTTTCTACATTCAAAAGGCAGGTGCAGGAATTGGTGGGGGGGGGGGGGGTCAGTCCTGGGAAGGCCCCAAAGGGTCCTGCTGCATTTCAGGGCAGGGAGGTTCAGAAGAATCATGGTCATAACCTCTTCAGCCCTACAGATGCAAGAGCCAGCCATCCTGGACTTCTGGAGTCTTTCCTGATTTTCCAGCACAGGCTTTCCCCATCCCAGACCACAGTATGGGGGGCTCCATATTAATCTTCCATATGACATTTAAATGTACCTGCTTGGGTGCTTTCAAAAACAGCCTGCTGTTGATGAATTAAATCCACCCTCTTAACCTGGCCTTTAAGGTCTTTACAATTTTGTCCTGTTTACTGCCCTATCCTTCTCATTCTTCTCCTACATAGATTTGCCCTCATGGCAGACCTGTTTATTACTTGCAGTCTCTAGATACCACTTGTACTTTCTGGCCTCATATATTTGTGTGGGCCAAGCCTCTCCCCTAACACACCCTTCTCTCATCTTAACACCCCAGATGCACGTTGAATTTCTAGTTCAAGCTTGCCTCTCCAGGAAGCCTCTCCCCATTGCTTTAGTTAATGCAGATCTTTTGTGTACCTCTGAACAACTCAAGTGCTTATAATTTTCAGTTGTCATACCTCACAAGGTGGTTAATTTTTTGTATGTGTCTCCCCCTTCAGTCAGCTCCTGAGGGAAACAGGTGCCTTACTGATGATGATGATGATGATAAAAGGTTGAGGGAGGGTAAACATCTGTGAACAAGCTGGAGACCACATGCACCTCCTAAAGCTCAGGCTGGGAGTCGAATCCAGATGAATAAGTCCAGAAAGAGGAAACAGCAGTGTTTTAAGTTTCCAGGCAGTCGTGGTCAGCTTTTCAAAAAGGAGCCCCTTGCTGAAATCTCTCTCCTGAACTCTGGCCATGAGGAAAGATGATTTACCTCACTATAGCCTTGAATTAGCTTTTATCCCATGTAGAGGGCAAGGATATCTTGCTCTTGGAACCAGTTCTTCAGTGATGGGAAAACTCCCTCCAGGCTTGGAGTGGAAAGTGCCCTTTTCGTCTGGGGAGGAAGGTCGATTCCAGAGTTGGTTGAGCCTGGTCGCAGGGACTGTCTTCTTGCTTCTGGCAATGATTTGATAAATGTTCTTGTCTCAGACCTCAGGGAGCTTCTCTTGCCCTTGAATTCAGTAATCTTGTTTCTAGGAGTCCATATGACACATACGTCCACACCCGCTCATCTTGTTCACTCTTCCTGTCTATCATGCTATCGCCAGTATGCTCACCTGATACCTGGGCTGCGTGTTCTTGGAGCTGCTTACCCACACTTAGTTGTGTGAGTGGCTTCAGTGAGGAGTGGTGCGGTGTGGCCAGAACTTCAGAGCACATACTCTGCACTCGTGTGCATTCTGTTTCTCTGTTCACAAACAGCATTTCAAATAGGCACAACCAAGTTGGTGGTCTACCTTTATGGGCTGAGAGATAGTAAAACCATCCAAATCAGCTTCCTCTAATATCTTTTGGTGTAAATGTTTCTAACTATTAGAAACAAGTATTTTATATTACCTGGAGGCTAATAGGTATGCTTTTGTGTTGATGGCCAAGCGTTTCTCTTTTACCCACAGATCACATGTTTTCTCAAAGGGACAATAAGATGCACTCAAGAAAATTAAATGATTTCCTGTCTTACCGGTAAAAGCTAAAAAAACACACACACAAGAAATGAAACTCTTACCCCAGGAGAAATTTAGGTGGAGGAAAATAAGATAATTGAATAACAGAAATGTTTTCCAAATTTCATAGCACAGGAGTTCTAACTATAAAAACTTGACTGAAGGCCAAGACTCACTAACTTTTTCATGAAGAATGGCTTATTTTGCAAAGTTAAACTATCTAGGGCCCAGAGATGTTGCTTTAGGCAATATTTAGTACCTTTCTGTTTTTTTTTCTTAAAATAGTATTTCTTATTGTAGAAGTAGTAAATATTCGCTGTCTGAAATTTAGAAAATAGAGGTAACTCTTGGTTTCTTTCTGAGACTCTCCCAGGGTGGTCATGATAACCTGATCTTGGAGCTATTTTCGGAAATGATGACTTTCTTGTAGCTTTTTCAGGAACATTTTGCTGGTTCAGTGCCTGTGTCTTGAACCTTACAGAAAAGTGTGTCTGTTCACGTAGATCCTCTGCCAGGTTCAGCTTACTCATGCTGTCTTCCCTTTGAAATGTGCTGCTCTGACCTGCCAAGGGGAATTCAGCCTAATCTAGAATGAGGAACCCCTGAAATGATGGTGCTTAGTCCTCAAAGAAACAGTCTTTCTTTAGAAGACACCCCAACATTTAAGTACCTGCTCGTATTCCCTGGCAATCAACTGACCACTGTTTTATTTTCAGTAACCACTGAAAGAAAGTGAGCCATTTCTGTGGATTTTCTCATTTTGTGTCTTTTGGTTTCTCCCCCCACACACCGTTCCCACTTTGTTTTGAACCAAAGGTGATTTGGTTCAAAAGCACAGATTTGTGCCTTGTGGCACAAATTCCTCATTTTTGTTTCTCTGAGGTAATTAGGAAAGCCAGCCTATTTTTGTTGAAAGACCAGTGATATGATAATTCTGTGAGTGTGGACCCCAAGTACTGTTCCATCTTTGCATCCCCAATGCCTTTCAGACTATTTAGCACATAGTAGATACTCAAAAATGAATTCATTTAAAATACAGAATTAAATATCAACACACCCTTGTTGGTTCATTTCCTTGATGTAGGGCTGTCATGCTGTGTAACCCCTGGGACATCCTTCACATGGGTTGTCCTGCTTGTGTGGCCAAGTGTGTTGGTCTTGTCTACAAGCTATAGTCAATCCAGGGTATGACATTTGATTAGCTGGTTGATTCTTGGTATTTTTTTTTAAAAGCAATCTCTGTGAGTGGCATTGGGTTGGCCTATTTGGGAACCACCCATGCTCTTCCCCTATTTCACACTATGTCCCAGTTGTCTCCTTCAGCCTCAGAACCTTGTATTCTGTTCAAGTTCGCCCTGAATGGGTAGGCTTTATCTAAATTCCAATCCACGCCAGGATTGCTTCCACTTCATATCATTCTGCTCCAACCCATTCATGTCTATTTTCTCTTTGATCTTCCTCTGAAAAATTCATATGAACCTCTGCAGGTATCCGCTTGTGAGTGGATTTCTGCTCAGAACCAGCCATATGTGAAACTCCTCCTTGACAGTGAAGCCTCATCTTACCTAGTGATTTCTCCCATTGGATGAGTTGCTCTTAAATTTCAATTTTCTCTTTCTTAGATATCAAGCTAAACTGAAAAGCCCTAGACCATTAAGTGGATGAGTAGTAGAAGACACTAGTAACTCAAGAGCTTGCAGACTTACTTCAGCTTTGTTACGTAGTCTCTTGAAACAAAGGTTAACATACCCACTAGCAGTGTGAAGTAGTTGGTAGTGTCACCAGTGAATTTCTTTTATAGATGTCAAGCTATCTTATGTGGAAGTAGAATGTTTGGTATACTTATTATAGTCTCATTGATGACATAAAATTTGTATAGGTTTCCCATTGGCTTTAGGTGGCCAATTATTGTTTGAGTCCACCCATCACATCCATGACAGACTTCTGTTGGAGTTCCTTTGGAGCATCATTTTACTGGCAATGGGTTCTTTCCCCATCATTCATTATTTTCTCCTTGATGACATGAATAGTGTCTTTTTGTATGCATTCCCAGTGGTGATAATTATGCCAGGACATTTCTGCTCAATAAGTGTTAATCAATTGAATAAATATATCAAAAGTCTTAAGCTGGTGGGTCAGAACATCTTTGAGTGGTTGGGTATGAAGATCCCATTGGGAGTAAGGGGCTATTGAGATTCTTTAACAGTTCATGTGGTTGGAGAATCAGAGGGAAGTCTGAGGGGCACAGTTCCTCTCCATGTATGGAAACGGAAGAAGAAATCATATTAGTGAATATTAAAACTTGTGTAAGCAGCTATATAAATTGCATGAGATATTGGTAATGTTAGTTTTGAGGAACCATAAAATCATAGTTTTCACTCCAGTTAAAGCTATGAACACTGGATTGGGCAGAATCACCAGTGTCTGAAGATGTGGCAAATCAACAGAGTACCAGGGAGCAGTCCGGTGAGGACTCCGGACGGCCACAGGGTGCTCAGGCCCGTCCCGTGGCCCCTCGTGTGACCGCTGTGGTGTTCCAGGTAAACTGGGGAGATGAATTAGTCTCTGAATTCTAAGCCATGAGAAAGTTGGTGGCTGCCAGGAATGGATGATCTCATGTTAAGAGCGAATCTGCTAAGTATCTCTGATTTCTGGGGCTGCCAGGACTAGAGCCAAGGAGCAACCTGTTACTGTGGACCGTGTCAGCCCACACACTCACGGAGAGTGGTGTCTGCTGTCCCAGGCCATCTCAGGGTTGTGACTTTGGCCACTGTAGCATTGTCTTCATTTAGGATCCACAAAGCAGCTCTTCCTCTCATATACCCTTTTAGGCCAACATGGCCCTGTCTCCTAGGAGACATGCTCAGTATTCTGAGAACAGTTACCTTAGTTTGATACAGGCAGCCTGATGTCTATAGGGCTGCCTTGGAAACAAACCCATCTGTAAGGAAGGATCCTTCCTTCTTGATGAGTTACTGTGGACTCTGGACAGGTCCCTTAACCTATTCTCATCTCACATCCCTCTTCAGATGGAGAAAATAACTTCTGTATTGCCCTTGTAATAAGGTGGTATCTGTCAATCGACTTAAGTCCTTTGAGGAAATATATATTCTGGATGATGATAGGGAAGCAGTGTTGTCATGATGAAAAATGGGTGCATTCTCTGGTGTAAGATACAAAATCTGTTAATGCCTCAAACCTTGGTTTCATTTCTCCACAATTTATAGCTGAATGAACTCATCTTATAAAGGTTTAAGAACTGAATGTGAATCTGGAGAAGCTCTTTAAGACAATGGAGGTCTGCTTTGGTGATACATTTAATTTGGAAAGAAGAGATTATTTTCTAGTATATTATTTTCTCTGGGTTAAAAAAAAAAGAAATAGATTTATGCCTTATCTTCAAATGCTCCAAATTATATGTGACAGCTTTTCAAAAAGCTGGTATCTAAAGGCAAAAAACCAGACTCTTTGCATATATATGACTTGACAGCATTCTTGGCCTGAGACTGTAGAAAAGCTGTCATTTATTGCTGTAATTCAGCCATGGTGATTAATTGTTCAAGGGCCTTCATTGTACTTTGCCAAAACAAAATTAAGGGGAAACAACATTCTCATCATGCAAATCATGTAACTTTCATGTTTATTAATTCTTCCGTGGAGGAATCAATATCCACTCTTGAATGAGAGTCCTAATCACTGTGAACCTTTCTCAACCATTGCTGGGAGAAATCATTTTGAATTTTTCTAGGGGACTCACCTCATTATCCCAACAAGTTAAATCTCTTTGTATACTTCTCCTGTATCACAGGCTTTTGAGGTTTTTCTGTGGATTTACAGGGATGTGACATTCGCTTCAGAGTCTACCGGTCATGTGAAAGAGATTTTAAATGCTCCTTCACGTGATTGTTTTTGAGCTACAACTAAGAAGCAGCTTAATGATCCTCTGAGTGTATTTCCACTCTCCTAGGTATTTTGGAGGGTCCTTGATGTTGAATCCACCTGGTGACTCCAAGTATTGGTGTTCCTGTCTCTTGTTGTACCACTCTAAAAGAGACAAACATGATCCTATTTTATCCTACTCTATTCTTGAATACAGTGGATGGACTCAGAGATTTTGTTTTTCCTACATTTTTCCCCCCGATCCCAAATATATCTGTCTTCTATTGTTTGTGACATATTTATGAACGGTAGTTATTTACCAATAGGGAACATGGTATATGTTGGTTTTAATCCATGTACAAACAGCTGAATTTAGCTTGGAGAAGTGAAACCCAGGGGTCATGTTAGAATTCTAAGACCTTGATTTTTCATTTATTTTCTTGCTCCCTTCTGCCGTGTTCTCTTCCAACAAAATAGGGCAAGATAAAGCACACAGTGACAATATTATCTCTTTTCAGTCCACTCCCTAATTGCATCACTGTTGTGGCATAGATATCTGTGTGGAAATATTTATGCCTCAGTAGCTCTACGCTGAACTGTCCATGGTCCTGAAAGGCTTACAAGAAAACTATTCTTGAGCAAGAACACAGCCTCGGATGGAATCAAACCTTTTGCACCTTGAACTTAAAACTGTAGATTCCCATGGCTGGGTTTTGCTATACTGAAAGAAGTGGGGAAATGAGGATAATTATTTCATTGGTTTGCGCTAAACCAATACTTTTTTTTTTTTAACCCCTGTTTGTACATTGATTTTATTTTTTTTGGTTTTAAGTTCTCTTGGTCCTAGATATTGGGAGAGTTTCTCACTTCTGGACTGTTTCTGGTAGATGCAGCTCATGTTTTCATTTTTCCTTTCTTGAAGTTACCTCAGAGGATCACAGAGAGAACACAGGGAATTGACAATTATTTTTAATGAGAGGTGTATGTGAAGCGGCTTCTCATTCTGAATTCCCTGCACTTCTTTCTAGTGGAATCAGGGGGTTTGGGATGTGCTACTAGTGCTGTTTGCATTGACAGTGAGTTCCATAGTCATTTTCTGGCAAGACCAAATGGGCTCTGGTTTTGAGTTTTATTTCAGGAGCATGTCTTCCTACCCTAAACAAACCAACTAGTTGCAATATTTGAGGAAAACACAAGCTGTCTAGTATTTGTCTGTGTTTGAATGAAGGTGAAGAGCACGTATGGTGTAAAGGGATTTAAAAAATTAAATAACTGCCAACTTCTCTTTTCCTGACTTTCTATGAAAGTCAGATTCATAGGCTTGAAGGTGTCCTGGATTTGTAGGCTACTGATGGCCTAGAAGATTCTCAGGAAACAGGGAACACTTTCAAAAAGAAAGTATATCACGTACATAGCTGTGCTACCTTGATACCAACACCAGGATCAAAAGTGATATTCAATTATGTGTATATTTTTGGTAGCTGGCCCCTCATACAGCCAACAGTGCAGTAGAAAAAACAGACATAGGATAAGTAAGTGTCCATGTACTAAGGATGCCACATAAGCAAAGGGTGAAGCTTCATGTTTGCATATGAAATGCTAGTCATAACAACGCACATAGCATTGTCAGAATTCCTGAACACTATGCCCTGGGAATTTTTTTCCCACTAAAAATTATTGTATGAGTATCACATGGGGCATGTTACCCATGTCCATTACAATCTCAATTATTATGATGTCTCCTAGATATATCCAAAGTAAGAAGGGGGAGTTCTCCCAAAACTATTCTGTTTAAACTTTGACTCAGATCCAGTTTTTTTATGTTCACATGTGGCAATAGGCTGTAGCCAACTCAAATGGAAGAAAGGATAACTAAATTACATGGGTTCAATAAGCCCTACCCTTTCCAGATGACAGCTTTGTAATAACTTGGCAAAACACTCTATTTAAAATTCTTTAGTTTTTTTCTTTTTTTGCTCTGTGTAACAACAAAATTGCAGAACTGATACAAAAATAAACTTCCTTGGCATTAGCTTGTCTAATCAGAATACCATTATGTGATATGAAAAACACACCTAATAGTGGTGAGATTATGTACTGAAACTATAGATCATTAGGTCTTAGTTTATTTTACAAACCACATGTACAAGGTTCTCTATTAGCTAGTGATCTAAACCATGCAGTCATTATGGTGTCTGAAATTATCCTAATCTGTAGAATTAGAAAACATGCATGCATATTTACTTTGCTAAAAAGTTATAGGACTTACTGAAAGAAACTCATATAAATGGATGAGGCAAATCAATGGATTCTGCTGGCAGGATTTCATACAAACCAGAATTAATGTTCTGCAATGGGATTAAGATTTCGAATAGAGGCATAAAGTGTGTGCACAGGACCAAACACAGCCTGAATGGGCTAAATCCATTTTTTTGTTCCTACATAGATCAAGGGAAAGAGGTTTTCCAAGATGATGCTTGTTAAATATTCAAATGAGAACTAGATTTCAGTGGGTGTTGGAGGGAAAGCACATTAGCTGGATTAGTGAAGATCTTTTATATTACTTTGAGGTACATTTCAAGAGTCTGTTTATGCTTAATATAATTCCTCTGTGTTTATTGTCAAAAGCAAAAGGAAGGAGAAAAGAAGATGACAGATGTCCTGCAAAATTAAATATGGTATAAAAAATGCTGTGATAGCATTGAATTCACCCCTGCTAAGGCTGAAACATGAGCTTAGGACAACACTGAAAATGTGTATTGTGAGAAGTCACTTCTAAAAATTTCTGTGTTGTGCTGGAGTGCTTTGCAGAGGGCAGAGATGAAGTGGTTTAAACATGGATTCTGACCTCAAGGTGTATGTAGTATAGTCAGGATGGTATGTAAATCAGAAAGAGGATGCTCTCTTGCAGAACAAACATACAGGAGGGAGAGGGGACCTTACCCTTAGCCTGTGGCTTCCTAAAATGTTGAAGAGTCCTGGACAGGGTGGGTCTGCTCCTCATCTGGGCCAGGGCGGGTCTGCTCCTCATCTGGGCCAGGGTGGGTCTGCTCCTCCTCTGGGCCAGGGTGGGTCTGCTCCTCATCTGGGCCAGGGCTAGGGTGGTCAGGAGCTACACAACCGCAGAGCTACTGCACTTGGAAAGAGTGAGGCGCTGGGACCGGCAGTGGGTAGGAGATTGCTGTGACTCCTCTTGCCTGGGTGAGGTCCATCTGGCATGGGTGGGCAGAGTGGTTGAGTGAGTGAAGAGCTTGGAGGAGGGGAGAGGAGTTGGGAGGGTATTTTAATAATCCAGGTGAGAGAGAGCAGTTGAGCAACCATAATGGTGATGGAGAGGAAGATGTGGACACAAGGTTGGAACAGAACTGACCGTGCCTGGCAGCTTTCATTGTGGTGGAGTGTGGTGCTGGTTGGGGTGGCGGGCCTTGTGGGTAGAGAAGGGCCTATGATTCCACCCTAGGTAATGGGGAAGAGAGTGGTGCTGTTGTTAGGAATAGGAGAGTGGGTTCAGGAGAAAAGGTAAATATTGTGAAAACAGAGCTTGAGATTGGGCTCGAAGCCTGAGCTCTGTGTGAATGCACAGGTACTCCCTGTAAAGTCAGCCCTGATTGAACAGCAGTGCACCCCACGTTCTTCCTGGGCACCCGCTCACGTGCCTGGGAATGTCCAGTGAGGAACAGAGCCGGACTGCGCTCACTGGTGCAGGGATGTCACAGGGCTGAAACTGTGGCTGAGAGGAACAAGAATCACAGCCAGCTCTGCATGGAATGGTTATCCAGTCCACGTAGTCGTTGGTGATAAGCTCCTTATCAGATGTGATTAATTCCTCAGAACAAATGGGGACCCAGAAGTTCTCTGACATTTTTCTCAGTTGAAGTGTGAATGAAAACTTTGAAAGCTGAAGAACTTTTAGAAGGCTTCCCGTCTTTTTGCTCTTTCTGCATACCAAGATCTCACTCTCCTGTGCATATTGCCCAGACTCTCTGGGCATTTTTGTGTTGGGGAAAGGAGATATTAACTTTTTTTTTTTCCTCCTGGATGTGTCATATTTGTGTCAGACACACTCTTCCAGAGAGCATTTATGAATGCTACATTAATTTTTTTATATGGGCATTATTATTTTATCTGTATTTTACAGATAAAACTAAAGTTTAGGGAGGCAAGAGTCTCTAAAACCCCACAGCTCCCGTCAACAGGATCTGTCTCTTCTCACGATGTTGCCTTTCTTTAATGATCATAAAAACACCATGCTTGGGCTGCTCAAGATTTTTAAAAAGTTGTGGCAGGGCTAATGTTAAAACTATTTTCCGAGGGAATCAATTGGGTTTTGGATTCAGGACCCTAGAGAGAGGAGAGGCTGAGAATATCCTGGGATGAAAATCAGGGTCAGGGGGCATCACCTCTGACACAGTGGCTCTGGAGGCCTGTAGTAGATGCTGGAGGACACGGTTCTCTTTTTGTCTCACTGGGAAGAAGTGTCTGGCCCTTGGGTCAGTTGAAGAAAAATCATCTTCTGGTTTGTAGATTGTGACCTGCCAGCAGGCTGGAGGGAACATCGGGGCAACTGGTCATCCAGACACCCTGGGGGACCAAACCAACCTTCTCCTTCCTGGCTTTTCAGCTGCTCCAATGCCTGGAAGCAGAGCTCGAGGGAGGGAGCTGGATGGGAGGTTGTGGGGGAGAAATCAGCACCTGGGTAACAAGGGCCAGTCTTACCTCCCTTGGCACACATCTGATAGCTCTGGGGGAACGCAACTCTCAGGTCAGATTCCTGCTTCACATCAGACCTTCTTCCTGAAGACAGGCCCTACCTGGAGCTGAAGGGGTAACACTGGGAGGCGGTAGAAAGCGGAGCAGCTGCCAAATACTGGATGTGTTTGTACAAAGTGTCTGCTAAGTCTACAAATGTCATAACAATGGAGAACCCGATTGTTTTGGAACCTGAAATCCAGCATTGAATTAATTCTAAATTAGTGATTCACACTGACTGATAGGAAAAATGGGTCCTTCAGTGTACTACTGTTTGAAAACTTGAAGTTCAAGGATATCTCACTAGGAAAATTGAAAAACATGTCTGATTTTTTTCACTTGCACATTAGCTTGGCTATTTGGGGGGTTCTCTATGGTGGCTGTATCTGATGAAAGCGGGTCTGCAGACTCCCAGCTTCACTGGTCCAGGTTTGCTGGAGGGGGTCAGGTGGTCTCTGTGGGTGTTTAGGGATCGCAGGCTGCACTTCACAGTGGAATTCATCCGTCCCAGTTTTCCTCATCCCAGGAGACCTGAAGAAACTGCCAGGTCTCTAATCAAATGGTTTTGAATGGTTCCTTGCTCTCAGAGTGAGTGCTTCTCCCTAGTGTGAACATGAGGTCGGGGTGGTTCTGACTGCAAAGCCAGTGAGCTTGTGTTGTTTTTTCAGTACTAGTGCTTAAATCCTACTTGATGTGAGAAACTGAAGATGAATATAAGGGAAAAATCAGGCATTAGGCTTCTGGCTTTTGAAAGGTGTGTCATGTACCTGAGTTATTCATGTTTCTGGTGGCTTAACAGAGGTGGATTGTTTATTTAGGAATGTTTTGCAGGCCTAGATGGAACCCTTGTCATTTCTCTTACAGTAATGGGTGACGGCTGCCTGAGTGGGTGGATAAGGGTGGTGTGGGGAGGTGTTTCCGACCCCTGGACTTCAAGGCCCCCGGCTGGGGTGGTGGCGGTCATATGGTGGTGTGTATCATCTGTGGGTGGTTTCAAGCCTGTGACCCCTTCTGCCCATCATGCTTTGCTTATGTTATTTGTATATATTAGAGGGCACCATCGATGTAATGCAACACTTAATTTTAAACTCCTCTAAGTTACTAATAGATTTTTTTCATTGTGTACTTTATTTAAAGACTTTTTTGCTGTTTAAAGGAGTCTCTATTGACTGAAAAAGTGCACAGCCTTAAAGTTGAGAGTTACGTCTTATTTGGCAGACAAAACTGAGGACTTAAGCCTGGACCCAGCATCTCAGATAATTCTGAGAAACTGCTCCATAACGTGGGGAGTCAGGATATGTAGAAGGTTTTACAACAAAGTTCAGATAATCAGAACATCAAAAGAATGCTGTTAATTAAGGAAAACTCAATATCTCAAGTTAAGGAATTTAGTGCTTTTCTATGAATGGGAGCTGTGGTGTTGGAGAAGACTCTTGAGAGTCCCTTGGACTGCAAGGAGATCAAACCAGTCAATCATAAAGGAAATTAGTCCTGAATATTCATTGGAAGGACTGATGCTGAAGCTGAAATTCCAATACTTTGACCACCTGGACATGAGTTTGAGGAAGCTCCGGGAGTTGGTGATGGACAGGAAAGCCCAGCGTGCTGCAGTCCGTGGGTTTGCAGAGTCAGACACGACTGAGCGACTGAACTAGGGCTATGTGTGGGAAGACGCAGGAGTCTGGGCTCACTGAAATCATTCTTTTGATATGCACTGCAGCTATCCGGGACCAGTATCCTGTGTTTTCTCATCCTGAGTCTCCTCAGGGTGCACCATCCAGAGCTCCTGTCAGGGCAGCGGTAATTTGATGGCTGGATGGCTGCAACAACCTTTGTTTACTGATACAGCATGAAGTTTTTTTCATTTTCATTGTATACAAACAGACAGACAAACAGAAGCACCAAATAGGGCACCACGGGTTTAGGGCAAAGCTACTGCCCCTGATGCTGGGCCATGATGGTACATTTTAGGAAGCATTGTGATGTTCTTCCAGGGCACACAGTCTTCTCTTTGCTGCTAAAGATCTTTATCAGCTCCTGACCCCTTCTTCTCCACCTTAGGGAGGAAGGTGTGATAGTTTATGTTAGGAAACAGTTAAAAAAAAAAAAAAGATTTGGCTGACTTTTTGTTTCAAAACAGACATTTCAAGGGAATTCCGTGCCAGTTCAGTGGTTAGGACTAGCATTTTCACCGCCGAGGGCCCAGGTTCAATCTCTGGTTGAGGGACTGAGATTCCACAAGCTCTACAGTGTGGCCATAAAAAACCTTCCCAAAACAAAAAACAAGCTTTTCAATTTATGAAAATCCACTCAAAAGAACCACTGCCACATTCATACAGCCAGGATGTAATCAGGGATTATTCATAATGACTAAGAGGTGAGAGCTACCCAAGTGTAGATAGATGAGTGGATAAACAAAATGTAGTATATACACAATGGAATGGTATACAGACTTAAAAGGAAGGAAATACTGGAATGTGCCTTAAAAGGAAGGAAATACATGGATGAACCTTGAGGATGTGGTGCTATGTGAAATCCACTCACAAAAGAAACTTAATAGATGATTCCACTTATATGAGGTATCTAGAGTAGTCAGACTCATACAGGCAGAAAGCTGAATGGTGGTTGCCAGGAACTGAGAGGGGAGGGAGAAGTGGGGAGCTGTTGTTTAATGGGCACAGAGTTTCAGTTTTGCAAGATGAGAAAGTTTTGGAGATCTGTTGCCCAAAATGTGAATGTATATACCATCACTGTACTATAGGCTTAAAGATGGCTAAAATGCTAAATTTTATGTGACTTTTTTTTTTCACCCTAGTGAAACAAAAAAAAGTAATAATTTTTTTTTCATTCTCTAAGCCATGCTGATCTGTGGCTGTCTTTAGTCTCTTCCCTGGTGTTGGCACATATTTAGTTTTCTCTTACTGTGCATCTCACATACCTTCCTCCTGTGGGAATTCCTCAGAATCCAGGTTGGACTTATTTTGGGATCTCTCACCTGTGGCCTCCTACAGAGATCAAAGCGAAGACTGCCTCCCCCCAGGGCCCTCGCATGATGGTTTCTGCTTGTCATCACTGGGTATCACCTATGATCTGTTTCTTCCTGGCCCAGCCAGTCTCTTGAGATCCAAATACTGTGTTGTTGTTTTTGCAACTGCATCGATAAGTTGTATCACTGGGTTTGGTTTAATTGCCGTTACTCTGCTGTTGACAAATTTATACAAGGTACAGCAGGAAAAAAGTATTTGGGTAGTTCCATTTTCCCCAAAGAGAAAAACATAGCCTTTTTCTCGCATCATTTGAATTTTTACTGCTAATAAATGCCTGGTACTGCTTTTTGGTGTGATATTTAAGTCCAAAGGGATATTGTGGAGTCTGCATGTACATGATTTAATGTAGAACATAGAATTTTAGTGTTGGAAGGGATCTCTGAGGGTTTTTGTTTCAACCTCCTTGTTTTATAGAGGAGGAATTTGGGGTTTTGCCTAGGGAAGTGGTCATGGCAGAGCCGGAACCAGGCTGAGGTTCTGGTTTGTATGATGGCCTCCTTGTGTTCACCCTCTTGGAATTTATAAAACTGAATTTAGTTCCACATATCCAAACATCATCCTTTTCAGAGCACAGTACATCTGTTAGCTTGAAGTAAGTGTGTGCTGAGTCTGACAGCTGTGAGACGTGACTTTCTGCTGTGTTTGAAGCCCTCCATGGATTGTTCTCCTTTTACCCAAAAGAGTTCTTCTGGATGCCATGTGCACAAATCAGCTTTTGAATTTAAGATTTCAAGGTGCTGTTAGAGGATTGTTGGATTAAGTCATTCTGAAAGTGGAAAATTTCTACAACAAGAAAAAAATCACCCTTTATTTATCCTTGTATGGGAAATAATGTTTGCATTCACCTTTGATGCCCTCTTACCTTTGCTCACCCCAACATGTATGAGATTCTTTAGAGACCTCATAAGTTACTTCCTGTTCTCTTATAAGCTGCCTGAGGTCCTCCTGCAGCTTCTAACTCATGGCCAGCGCACAGGAGGGGCCCTTTAAATATGGTTGTAATGAATTTGAGTAGACCACTCAGGGTCTAGGAATAAGTATAATTAAAAATAAAATGCAGTTTCCTTAAGCAATGTGAAGAGAGTTTGGTAACTGGGTACAAGGCTTCACCAGTGAGGTGAGATTTGGTCTTGGTTCTGAAAGATGGGCAAAAAATTCATGAAGACAACTCTAGCAGAGCAAAAACAGCCTACTTAGGAGGAAGGGAATACAGAAAAGAGAGGGAAAAAAAGCAAGCTGTCCAGAGTGGAGACAGGCAGTGCATTTTCTATGGACTGTTGACCTAACTCACCACGAGTCCTCTCATTCCCACTACTTATAGTAGTGGGCCCCTCAGCAGCCACTCTCTTAAAGCATCCAACCTGATACATATAGCTAATGGACCCAAGGATGGGCCCTTGACCCAAGCTGCTTCAAACAGAGCCTGTCTCCTGGGAATTTGGATTAGGAACTGGGAGAGGAACTTGGGTTACTGGGTCTGTGACATGTGAGTTTGGGAGCTGGGAGGTGGACATCTGGTACCTGCTTCGGAAGCTGTGAAAGGGGAGGAGGATGGTTAGCAGAGGAAGAGGAGAGAGTTGAGAAGAGATTGGGTGGTTTTCCAGTCTTTGGGACCCAACCCTGTCCTAGGGCCAGGCTGTAGCCCTGCCTGCCCACCTGCTTCAGTATCCCTGTGGTTTCTACTTAGTTCAACTCTGATGTGTAATGATGTGTTAGTTGCATCTAAAAGAGTGCTGAGGAATAGAGGGAGCCTCAGGGAGAAGAACTAGAGTTCTGGTTGTATCTTACAAGCTTGTTGGGGAGGTCTGGGTTTGACCTCCTTGGCAGCCAGGCTTAGTGACTTGGTCATAGTCTGTTACCTCTGCTGCGGCTTGGCACTCTTGTGTGATCTGGTCTCAGAACTGAGAGGGGAGATCGTTGGCTGGATCTTACATATTCATTTGAACCTTGGATATCTCCACTGCACTAAATGCAGCTCTTACCCATAGCTAGAGGCCAGTGGGAGGAACATAACAGTGCCTTTAATTCTTAGAAGTGTCCAGGTCGATAATAAATGATATCTTCATCTTACTTGTAGGTTGTGAGATCCACTGCAGGATGTAATACATCAGAATGTCAGGGTGAGGTTTCAAGTTGGGGAGATGATTCAACAGGCAGTAGAGAGAATGGTGGGGCAGGGAACACAGTTGGAAGCAGGATTAGTGATGATGAACTGCAACCAGTTATGGTAGTAGAATTGGAAGAGAGAGTATTAATGGCAAAGCCATTAAAGGAACAGACTGTAGGGCCATGTGAATCTGTGAGGAGGCTACTAAGGGTAACTGAGTAAGAACAGGCTTACTGGGTATACTGAGGCTGTATTTTAGATATGTAGTTTAGGGGCCCAGGGGCGGCCAGATAAGGAAGTCAAGCATGGAGCTGGAAGCAAGGGTCTGGGAACCAGAAGAGGAGACTGGCCTGGAGATAGCAGCTTGGGAGTCATTAGACTGTGGGTGATCTTTGATGCCATCCCTGTGAATGTGACCATCCAGGGAGAGAGTATGTTGAAGAGGAAGTCAAAACTATGCTGGGGACGCCAGTGTCTAAGGGCAAGGCAAGAAAAACAGTCTACAAAGGACACCAGGAAGGACTAGCAGGAGATATAGGAAGAAATCTGTTATCATTAATCATTATTAAGTGAAGGTCTAGTATGATTGAGGCACCCTCCTGGGGACTTCATGAACCTCACTCTTGAAACCTGCCACAGCCTTGCAAGCAGGCATTAGTCATGATTTATAGGCTCAGAGTTTAAGTAACGAGCCTGAGATTAGCTGCCCAGCCAACTTGGTAGGCCCAAGTTTTTTCAAAGACCATGTTCTTTTCTACCCCATGGGAATGGTGGTTGCAGTAGAGATGGAGGCACCAGAGTTCAGAAAACCCTTCTCCTTCAGGGACCCCAACAATTTGGGCAGATGTCAAGTTCAGGGGACTTAACCATTGCACGTACAAGTCTGAGGTGGGGGCCACTGACCTCCTTTCTCATTGCGTAGGTCATATAAACAGACTCCTGGACAAGGAGTCTGTTTAAAATGGAACATAGAAAACAATGCCAGTAATGTAATTGCATCATGAATTGTGGCCAGAGAAGGAACCTAGCAACAACTCATTTTCTGTTGGGCACAAGACACAGAGGACCTACTATAATTAGTTCTGTCCTTTTCTTCTTGTTGGCAAGTGCCTCTTTAGTTTTTCTTCCTTGAGTGCACCTGATGGATCAGCTTTTATCTGAAGTCTCAATGTTGGAATCGTCTTGCTGGGCAGTGAAGTGTTTGTAGGGTGGTCCTCAGGTTGCATGAGTATGGGCACACACCCATGTCTGACATTTACTGAGTACTTACTGTGTGCAAGAGAATATACTTGCGTGTTGTCCCTGTGTTATCTTATTTACCTCTTGGTGCAATCCTGTGAGTTAGGTAATATAATTATTTTTTTCAGGTGGAGAATTTCTCCTGAAGGAAGTTAAGCAGCTTGCTCAAGATCCCATGACAAATGGTGGTGAATTAGGGATTTGAATTTAGCTCTCTGACCTCCCCCCAGTTGTCTGCATATTCCCTTGTTTGTTGTAGGCTGGGCATCTTGTCCAGTCAGAGTCTCCTTGGCCTGAGTCTATGTGTGTATTTTTTTCTGTTTTGTTTTTTTGCATGTAAATATGATTGTCCTAGAAGACAATCATATTGCTAGCCCTTGCAGGGCTAGCAAGGTTGTTGAAGAGGTAACTGGTTGAATGACCTGAAAGCTGCTGTGTGGAGGCTGGAGTAGCTAATGCCTGGGAAATAGCTGGAAGCCCAGGAGAACTGGGCGGCGTTCTTTGGACCATCACCAATTAGTGAACACTACAGGCCCATTGCCAACAAAGCTTTGTTCTTCTGCTTCTTTAGAAGTGGAACGAGGTTATTGGTGAGACTCTGGAAATTGTGATGTGATTGAACACCCTGTGGCCTTTAGGAGCAATTCTGGGGGCCTCTCATTCCTGCCAGAAGCATGCTTTCCAGTTCTGCTGGCAGCTCTGCCCTGCTGGCTTGTGACCAGGTAGCTGCCCATCCCCAGAGACCTGGACTGTGTCCTCTTGAGAGCCAGTGTCTTAATACTGAGAAAGATTTCCTCTCGTTGAGACCTCTTGCTGATGGATTTCCCTTCTGTCGCTAGGGTGGCCTTGTGCTCTCTTGCTAATGACTTGTCCAGGAATCAATGGCCTGGGCATAGTGGATGGACATTGCCATCCATGAGGCATAAGACACAGCTGCCAGCCCTGTGTAACTGGGACCTGAGGTCAGAGCCCCTGAAGTGATCGCAAAGCTGCACCATTAGCCACCTTCACATTTCCTTCCTGTGCATAGGGAGCCCTACAAATATGCCGTCGCTCGCTAGCCTTTGGTGAGCCTGCCAAGCGGCCAAGACTTCTGATTGCATTTATCTTCCTAAGTATTGTGATTTGATAAACGTTTGAATCACAGACTTGGGGAACTGAAGGAACCTTTTTCAATCCTTTTATCTTGCAAGTGAGAAAACAGAGGCTGGAGAAAGGAGGTCCCCTTCTTGGCTTGGTTTTGTCAGGGCTCAGGGAAGAAAGGGAAGGAAGCTGAGGCAGTCCCCTGCCCTGCGCCCCCGATGTTTCTGGGTTGCTGCTTTTGGATATCCCCAGGGAAAATGCTTCTGAGGCTGATCCTGTTGTGATAAAATGGGAGGAGAAACCTCATCAGTCTTCCAGTGGACTTGGGTGGTTTCTTCTTCATGCTCTAATGTTGAGCATTTGATTTTGTTTTGGTTATGTCTATCCACAATCATAGAAATAGTTGTGGTGAATGCTCTACCACTCTTTGCCAGGTGAATGAGGATCAGTTGTCATGTTGGAACACTCCTTTGCTCTTCAGGTTGTTAAAGAACTATTAGTGCTGTCCGACAGGCATGTAATAAATGAAGCCTCCCGAGGCTTAAATAGCAGTCATAAGTGCCTTGTTTGCACCTAAGGATTCACTTGCTCACTCAGCAGGATCTGGGTCAATAGACATAATTTTCATAAGACATTTATCTTTCTTTTTCATATTAGACAGGCTTATTTTTTTTCTGGAATTTGCTTTAGGGGCAATAGGCTTTTGGGAAAAAATAAAACTGGCAGATTATAAGAATAAAGCTTGAATCAAATTTAGGTATTATAAGAAATAAAATGTGACTTCCAGGGAACCAAAGCACTATACTATTTCCATTTCTATCAGCCCTTCACCATAATGAGGTTTAGATTCAAAATTCAATTCTGAGTTCTGTAAGATGACTGCTCATCAGGAAGGATGTAGATAGGCCCACTAGCGATGGGGCTTGGAGGGCTGGAGAGGGTGTGTAAGGATGGCGATGAACAGCAAGAGGTAGGGGTTAACCCCTGACACAGTCAGAAGATTCCACATGTGAGCGTCCCCCTTACCTGTTCATTCCTGTTGATCTTGGTTTTGCTCTCTCTCTTTTTTTTTAATGTTATTGGGGAATAGTGGACTTACAATGTTTTGTTAGTTTCAGGTGCATAGCAAAGTGAATTGGTTCTTTGTGTATTTTCTTTTTTTAGATTCTTTTCCCATATAGGTTATTACAGAAAATTAAATTGAGTTTCCTGTGCTATACAGTAGATCCTTATTAATTATGTGTTTTATATATAGTGGTATGTATGTGTTAATCCCAGCCTCCTAAATTATTACTTTCCTCCACATTTCCCCTTTGGTAACCGTAAGTTTGATTTTGATATCTGGGAGTCTGTTTCTGTTGTATGTTGGTTTTGCTCTTTGATGAACATCCTTCCAAAGCTAGGTGTACATACTCTGTCCCAGAGTTACATTCTTGGGTCATGTAAATGCTCTTCTGTCTGCATGGACTGAATTGTGTCTCCCTGAAATTGAGATGTTGAAACCCTGACTCCCAATGTGACTATATTTGGAGACAGGGCTTTTAGAAGGTAATCACAGTTACAGGATGATGCGTCTTAACATTGATAGTATTGATGACCTTAAATGAAGAGGAAGAGAGATTTCTCTCTCTGCCACATGCGTACACAGGGAGAAGACAGCCATTTGCAAGTAAGAAAGGGACTCTCACCCATGCTGGCACCCTGATCTTAGATCTTTGGCCTCTAGAGCTGTTAGAAAATTAATTTCTGTTCTTTAAGCCACCCAGGCTGTTGTATTTATTTATTGTTGCGGCAACCCAAACTGATCAATATTCATCCTCCCATCCTCCTCCTCCGTTCCTTACTTCTTATTTCATGTCGGCAGTTCCAACTTAGGTCTATAAATTTCACTTGTTTGTAAGTGAATCATTAGGCAGCTGTGGATGCATTTTGCCCTGGAAGTAACATTACCAAGTGGCCCTGAGAAATCTGTGTAGCCATGGTGTGGTTAAATAGCATGTTATGAGGTGTCACACGGTATTTAGAAATGGATAGCAACATTCACATTGTTCAAAAAGGTCTAAATGGAGAGTTTCATTTCCTACCCACCATCCATCCCATTTCTGCTGTTGCCTCCCCAGCTTACCATCCTTATTAGTTTGAAAATACACATGTAAATAAATTTAACTTCTCAAGACCTTTTAAAAAATTTTTTCCAGATGGTCTTTTATTGTACTGTGATGTTCATATTTTATAGTTATAATATCTTTTTTATCCCTCTGAGGATGTTAATCATAATTATTTTTGCTTTTTTCCCCTTCCTGTAGAGTCTTTTTTTTTTTTTTCTTTTAAGTTTCTTGCTTTAATTTCTCCTGTTTTGACCTCTCTCATGATCATAGCTTTATTCCAGTGTCAGATAATATTTAGTTATTGGTTTTTCTGAATAAGGGACTTTGAAGCTGTCTGCAGGCTTTTGCGTGTGGTGGGGCTTGTTGACGCTGAGTCTCCCTGTAGGGTGTTCTGGCTGGGATGTCTGATTAAGAATCAGTGTTGGCTGAGCAGTATTCCATTGTCTCTATAGAGACCACATCTTCTTTATTCCCTCTTCCATCAGTGGGCACTTAGGTTGTGTCCATATCTTGATTACTCTTAATAATGCCATGATGATCATAGGGATGCACGTATTTTAGATGGTAAAGAATCTGCCTGCAATGCAGGAGACCCAGGTTCAATCCCTGGGTCAGGAAGATCCCCTGGAGAAGGGAATGGCTACCCACTCCAGTTTTCTTGCCTGGAGAATCCCATGGGCAGAGGAGCCTGGTAGGCTATGGTCCATAGGGTCTCAAAGAGTCAAACACGGCTAAACGACTGACACTAACAGTGTCTTTGTGTTCTTTAGATAAATACCCAGAATTGGAATAGCTTGGTCATACGGAGTTCTAGTCCTGTGTTTTGAGGAGTTTCCATACTGTTTTCCTTAGTATCTAGTGGGTGGTGGTGATGCATAGACATGTGAGCACGCATGTCCAGAAGTTGAAATGTCATGTTGTACACATGAAATGTATATAATATTATAAACCAGTGTAACCAGAGAATCAGTGCTAGTCTCCTGCTCTTTCCTCTTGGGCTGCTCAGGCTCTCCAGAGAAGACTGTTACCATCTCCTCCCTGGAATGTGAAGGTCAGACCATCAATATTACTGATGGCCAGTGGAGAGGAGATGGTTGGGGTGTGTATATGTGTGAGATTATCTCAGCATCCTCCTCTGTTTGCTTAACCCTCTATTTTATGTGATTTACCCTAACCTTCAGGCTTCCCAGGTGGCTGGCTCAGTGGTAAAGAATCTGCCTGCCAATTCAGGAGATAGAAGAGATGTGGATTCGATCCCTGGGTCAGGAAGATCCCCTGGAGAAGGAAATGGCAACCTACTCCAGTATTCTTGCCTGGGAAATCCCATGAACAGAGGAGCCTGGTGGGCTACAGTCCATGGGGTCACAAAGCGTTGGACATGACTTAACAACTAAACAACAACAACCCTAGCCTTCATCCTATGTGGGGGTCCCTCAATGAAGAGACCCTCTAATATCCCCTGTCCTTTGATAACCTCCTGTGTCTTGCCTTGGTAGAGAAAGTGCAGTGCTCAGTCAGCTCTGCAGAGTGGCAGAGGGCATCTGGGGACTCTGTTGCTTCTTAATCTGAATTTCAGTGAATTCTTCTTTAGGTCCTAATGCCATATCCCAGGAGGAACCCCAAAAGGAGGAGTTTCTCAGCCTTTTGGTATTGAAATGGTTATGGGTTAATAGATTTCTCTGTTTCTAGTTTTTTTAAGGCTGTTTATCAGGTCAGCTGAGATTTTAATGAGTGAGGAAGCCCAAGGCAAGAGAGGAGTGTAACTTGCCTGTTGTCACTTAACTAGCTTTACAAACTAGAGGAAAAACTAGATCTTTTGACTCCTTGTCTAGCCCTGAAACCACCCAGTATACTCATTGTTGTTGTTTAGTTACTCAATCATGTCCAACTTTTTGTGACTCCATGGACTGTATGCCAGGCTTCCCTGTCCTTCACTATCTCCCAGAGTTTTCTCAAACTCATGTCCATGGAGTTGATGATGCCATCTAACCATCTCATCCTCTGTCGCCCCTTTCTCCTCCTGCCCTCAATCTTTCCCAGCATCAGGGTCTTTTCCAGTGAGTCGGCTCTTTGTCGAAGGTGGCCAAAGTATTGGAGCTTCAGCTTCACCTTCAGTCCTTCCAGTGAATATTCAAGGTTGATTTCCTTTAGAATTGACTGGCTTGGTCTCCTTGCAGTTCAAAGGACTCTCAAGAGTCTTCTCCTGCACCACAGTTTGAAAGCATCAGTTCTTCGTTGCTCAGCCTTCTTTATGGTCCAACTCTCATATCTGTAGTGACTACTGAAAAAAACCATAGCTTTGACGACATGGACCTTTGTTAGCGAAGTGACGTCTCTGCTTTTTAATACACCGTCTGGGTTTGTCACAGCTTCCCATAATGCACACACACACACGTGTACACACTTACTCATGCTCTCCCTCCTCCTCTCTGTTTCATGCGAAATTGCCCACCAATCTTTTAAGGTAGGCTTGAATATCTTGATTTTATAAACAAGAAAATTGAAACTCAGATAAATGTCTGGATTTGCCCATGACCACAGAGCTATTTGGTGGTAGAGCCAGTGTCAGATTCCCAAGTACACGCTCTTAACTCTTACGTTGAACCTTCTTAAGTCATGTGTTGGGCATTGACTGAAATACCAGACTATCTGTATGCCTTACTCACTCTTGTGATGGCTTTGATAGCCAACCTTGACTTGGGAAGCCTTAGTAATCACACTCTTCTCTATGATTGAGTGTGATTGTCTGGTCTGTGCCTTACTGCTCCCTCTGCAAGGCAGCAGCATGCCATTTAATTCCTTTTAGCTAAGAGAAGACTCTATCTTTCTTTTTAATCTTTTGGTGAGAATCCAGATACATCATCAGGTTGAGCTTTGTGGCTTCTCTGTATGCATGTTCATATGAGTGTGTTCCTTTAGAGGAAATCTGATGAATGAAGTCTTCTTATAAAGCGAACAGTGGTGGTAAACTGGCCAACACATTTTAGGGAAGTTGCCTGTGACACTCCATGCCAGAGCAGACTCAAGTTCACTGAGATGAGGCACTTGTCTTTCTTCTTGGGCTTGTTTAGGTGTAGCTCCCACGGGCTGCTTGGCTCCATATTTCCCTTCCCTCTTATATCTGTCCCATGCTGATTTCCCTCTCTCAGGTACTCAAGGTGTTATCTGAAGTATTCCTCTCTTTTAGTCACATCCATCAGCAAGTCCTGTCATCCTATCCTTAAGTATATATCATTAACCCAAAATATACCTGACTCCATCTGGATTCTCTGTCTCCCCATCACTGCTGTAGGGCAGGCCACTGTCATCTCCTGTCATGACCAGTACAGGAGCCTTCCAACTGCTGATCTCTGCCTTTTGTCCCTATATCTCTCCTTGCTTCTCCATTGAGACAGAAAGTAGAATGGTGGTTGCCAGGGGCTGGGAATAAGGGAGAAATAGGGAATCATTGTTGAATGGGTATAGAGCTTTGCAAGGAGAAAATGGTTCCAGAGATTGGTTGCAGAACAATGTGAAAGTATGTAACACTTTTGAACTAGACAGTTAAAAATAGTTTACATGGTGAATATGTGTGTATTTTACAATTTACAAAAGGTAAAAATGGCTACAGGGCTTCTTTTTGAGGTGATGGTTGCACAATTCTGTGTATTAAAACCATGAAGTTGTACACTTCAAGTGGGTGAATTGGATGGCATGTGGATGGTATCATTAAAATGATCTGTTTTTGTTTCAAACCACTTTTTGAAAAAGTATTCATCAGGGCTGACACCATCCTGACTCAGTTTCAGTATCCTTCTGTTCAAAACTAGTCTCCTAGAAAGACGTTGACTTGCTTGTGCCCACCCCTTGGGGTAGAGTGGAAGATCAGAAGTCTTGGGGAGAGTGTGCCATGATAGACAGAGCTACCAGAGAGAGTTCTATAAATATTTTAAGATGATCTCTCTCTCTCTCTTTTTTTTTTTTTTGAAAATATGATGTGAGTATTGATCATGATAGACCCATCATGAGCCTGCTGTATAGTCTAGCCAGCTCAGTTCTTCCACATCAGGGCTTTTGAACCCATTTGTCATCCATTTGCTAGTCGTCCTTTCATTCATTCGTGAAATGATGAGCCTCTCTGTCAGAGTTTGGAGAGACAAGCGTATCCTTCACGATGTGGTGCTGAAATTGAAGCACATTATTTCACACCATCCTTGCTTGGTGTAGTTCACTTATGAGTAAAAATAAATAAGACTCATAGAAATAGCATAACAAGAAATGTTGGAGAATCCGTGTGAAGAAAATCACAGAAACGTGTTGACTGACAAAAAAGAAGACTTGGATAGATGGGTTTGAGGGCTGCCAGCTTCTCCCAGTGTGATGAGGATGTCAGTTCTTCCCAAATAATGTTATCATTTCACTCCAGTCCAATCAACATCTTAGCTGGGAGTTTCTTTCTTCTTTTTTGGGGATTGTGTCAAATTATTCTCAAACCCTTAAAGAATCAGCTGTCTGGAATTGCCAAGAAAATTTTGAAAATGATGTATAATCATAGGAGATTTGCATTTCCAGATATAAAATGTAGTCAGACTTTACTAATTAAGACCATGTGGTTACTAGCACAGGGACATACTATTGAATGGAACAGAATAGTTTAGAAACAGAGCTTAATGTGAGAGAGAGTATATAATGCATTAAGGGGAAGGGGGAATTGTATAATGAATTCTAAATTAATTACTGGGAGAAATATGATTATAGCCTTTCCTCACACAACATACCAAAATAAATTTTGGTTGGATTAAAGAGTTAAATGGAAAAAAATTAACCACCACAAAAAACAGAAACAAAGAAAATTTGTACTTGATGCTGATATTAGGAGAGTCAATGCAAAGAAAATTTCAAAGGAGGAAAATGATTGCTTTACATAAAATTAACATTTCTAGAAGTCAAAACTTCCCAAAGAAAACAAAATGCTAGTTAAAAAAAAACCTTTGGAAAAACACACTCAACAAATGATTAGTTTTGTTAGTGTATAAATAAATAAGAATGATACTAAAACCATAGTAGGAAAATTGGCAAAGGCTGAAAATGAGGCTGTTAACAGAATAGGACATACAAATAGCTAATAAAAATGAAAAAAAAAATTCAACCTTTTAAAACCCCTCCCCTTACTTATAGAAATACATTTTATGTGATGATCAAAGAGTATTCACTAAGAGAATCATGTTTTCAAAGAACCTTTATGGTTCCAATGTTACTTGTAGTATTAGTTGAAAACAGGACAAAGTAATATATCAAGATTTATAAAACAGAGAAGCATGCAGAGAGAATTGACAAGGAATTCACTGAAAGTTTAATAATGTTGGAAAGGAAAAAAAGACAGTTCTCAATTTTGGGTGTTCATTAAACTGCTGGTAGAAATGTAAATTGGTATAACTTTTAGTGAAAGCAATTTGGCTATTCTTATTAGGAGTCTTAATACGTTAATGAACATTGTCCCAGGAGTTTGTTTCTGAGAATCCCTCCTAAGGAATGAATCAGAGCTGCTGATATAAGTTTATGTAAGTGGATGTGAATCAGTTTACTGATGAAAGCTTGAAACTTGGGAGCAAACTATAAATACAGAAATAAGAGATTGTTTTAAAAATTATGTTAAATGTGCTTGAAATAATGTTTGATGATACAATGGGATATAAGACTATACATATAGCATTGTGATAAAAATGTGTATGCTTAGAAAATACACTGGAAGGAAAGAGGCCAAAATGTTAATTGTGGTTAAATATGGTGGTTGGTGGGATTGTTGGCAAATTTTAATTTTCATTTTTGTACCTTTATGTGTTTTCTACATGTTTTTTCCTCTAAGCGTTTACTGGTTTTTTTAATCAGAATCTTGTCCTCATGGATTACTTAGTATTTAAACAAGCATTTCATTGAGACCTCAGGAATTATAGAACTTTTTGAGGCTATTAATATTTGACTGTTAATGTTCTTAAGAAATTGATGAAGGAAATCTTTTTTTCCACCACTTAATGACTTGCACTTTCTTCCTTGAGGCCTGAGATAGTTTGGATGTGAGACCTGAAAGGTAAGGAGTGGAGTTGTTTCCATTTATTCTGGTGATCTATCAAAGATCATTAGAATGGGGGATATGGTATAAGAGTTGAAGTAAATTCTATTGTGAAGGACTGAAGATCAATAGAGAAATGTCTCTCTTTTTAAAATTTTTTTTGAAATGACAGTAGAGGAAGAAAGATAGATCATTACTCACTGCCTATTTGGAGGCTGTTCACGAACTGCTTTTAAAAACCAGCGCACGGTTCAGCAACTTAGCCATTTCTTCAGCTGGCCAGTTTCAGTGGATCTATTTAATTAGATTTCAACACGGCATCTGTAGCCCCAGTAAATTCAAATAATTAAGCCTCATGATTTCCTGTGTGTTATAAATGTCACTAAAATTGCCGTTGCAGAACAGATCATTTCTTTGGTAATTGCAATTTCTGTCGTGAATTGTTTCATCACTTACAGCGATTAGAACTTTGAAATAATTTCTTAAAATTGGACTCAATTGAAATTTTTTTTGCGTTGACTCTCCTTATCCTTTTTTTTTTTTCCTTTTCTCTCTTAATTATTTGTGCTAGTTTACTTGCCTACCAATAGAGAAGGACAAGGGCCAGTGCTCTCCAGGGGCCAGATTCCCGGGTTTGGAGTTGGTCTGGAAGTGGGCCAGAGTCCCTTTAGAAGGGAAGCCCTGCTCTGTCTGGTGGCGTTGACCCCACCTGGGAGCATGCGTGCTGAAGGCATTTGGGAGGCTCAGCCTGGCCTGTGGTGTCCTGCAGGAACAGGTCTTTGGAGGTGATCGTGGTGCCTCCTCGCTCTTTTTGGAAGTAGCCCGGGAACCACTGTAGGAGGGATTTTGTCAGCTGAGTGGGGTCTGCCCACTCTGATGACCAGTTCTAGTCATTTGGAGCGTGTCTTCAGAGGCTGCACTGCACCGAATGAGCTGACAGTTTTTGAGGACTCGCGCTGTGCTTAGAGTAGGCTTAGGTGCTGTGGATCCAAGAACACTTCTCTATCTCAGTCCTCCTGTACTGAAGTAAAGATAATGGCGGCCTTCCTGGTGCTTAGGGCTTCCTCTGGCTCTTACTTTCCTGTTCATCCTAATGCACGATTCCCTCTAACCAGACAAATGCTCTGTCACCTCTGCTTATGTTGCCGTTATTGCTAGCTGGAAACATCTTTAAAACCACTTCTGTTTCAGCAATAAATGTTCTTTATCTTCACATCTAGCTCCCGTGCCGTCTCTTCTTTGGAACTTTTCTCAGACCCCAAAGCTGTGAGCAGTGGCTCCGACCTCTGAACACCCTGCATTGTTTCTGCCTCTCTGCGGCGCAGGTGTTATATTCTCCCTTGCAGGGTGGCTATTTGTGGATACCTTTTTGACTTCCTCAGGGCAGGAAACCATACAACTCCTGTCTGACTTCCTGGAGAGGTAAATAGTTGTGTTTACTTGCTTCAGGAGTGAAATACCTTTTAGAGCCTTTGATTTGGGACAAATCCACAAGGGACAAGCACTGCTGGACTTCACCCAGGGTGGTGGTCCGCCAGTGGTGTGGTCTGACAAGCTGTGAATTCATTAGGATGGTTTTTTGCATTTTATTTATTTTCTAAAGTCATTTTTTGTAATTTATTAATTTTAAAATGTGGTAAAATAAAGATAAGGTAAAATTACCATTGTAGCGCCTTTTAAGTGTACAGTTTAGTCTCCTTGAGTATAATCACATTAAGAGGACCTGTCTTCAACATTCATCCCCAAAACTTTTTTCATCTTGCAAAATGGAGACACCAATCCCCGCCTCTGTAGCCCCTGATAACCACCATTCTACTTTGTGTCTAATGAATTTGACTAAGCTCCTCAGTGAATAAAATCATATGGTATTTGTCTTTTTGTGACTGGCTTATTTACTTAGCATAAAGAACATCTATGTTCTTCATATGGTTCATTTATGTTGTAGAATGTGTCAGAATTTCATTCCTTTTTTAAGGCTGAATAATACTCGCTTGTATGTATACCACATTTTGTTGATTCATTCATCTGTTGATGAACTCTTGGGTTGCACAAGGCTGTTGTATATAATGCTGCTATGAGCACGGTGTACAAATATCTTTTTGATTTCCTGCTTTCATTTTTTAAAAAATACCTACCCAGAAGTGGAACTATAGGATCCCATGGTTATTTTATGTTTAATTTTTTGAGGAACCACCATACTGTTTTCCATAGTGACTGAACCCTTTTACATTCTTGCCAGCAGTGATAGTGTTTTCATTTATAGAAGGTGGAAACTGAACTCTGAGGAATTAAATAACTTGTCTAGACTCGTGTGGCTTGTAAGTGACTGAGCAGGTACATAAACCCAAGTGTGTCTAGTTTAAAAGCATGTGCTCAGTCATGCCCTGAACTATGTATTCCAGGACTGTGTGGCTGCAGGTAACAGAAAATCTCTGCTGCAGTGGTTTAAACAACCAGGACTTGGTTTTTCTTACTTCGTACAAAGAGTGAAGGCATAGAGCTGCTGTCGTTGTTTCAGCAGCTCAACAATAGCAACAAGAATGACTCTGACTCTCTGAGTCTTTCTCTTATGATTTGCTAATTGCTTCCTGTTTGCAAGTTGTCTGTTACAGCTCCAAGCTTCACATTTCTGTGTTGTGAAGACAGTAACGAGGATTAGGGCCAACCTAGCTGGGACTGTCTGTTCTTGTAATCAGACCAAAAGCTTTCCTAGAAGCTCTGAAATAGATTCTTACAAATACTGCAATGGCTGGAACTAGGTGATCCCTCAGTGAAAAGGAGGCTGGCAAGTATCTGACTATTTAGCCTCTGTTGTAAAAGGTAGCACAGGAAAAGGGGGATTGCTGTGGCTTTTGGACAGCCACTCAACAGTCTGCCCACTGTATGTTTCTAGCGGAATCTGTCGATTTGTTCCTCCCTACTTAGAATTCTTTAGCTGAAAACAAGGGTAATTAAGCTTCTCTGCCTGATTTTAACTGGAAACAAATTTGACATCAAATTGTTCTCAGACCAAAGGAACCATAACAACAATAATAAAAATACCAGGAAAGATAGATAAAGGTTTAAGTGCAATCACTTAGTAGATAGTAAAATACTATGTAAATGTAGTTCGAAGGACTGTGAGCTTCCTGGAGCAGAGGCTGTGTCTCATCCTTGCTGATTCCCCAGGGCCTAGCACAGGGCCTGAAACATCATGGGAAAAAATAGGTGATTATAGAATTGACTGAAACATCATTTTAATATGTTAGTGGTGTAAAAGCTTCCAGGACACTGATTTCCTGCACACAGCCAAGGCTGTCTGGGCATTGGCTGAGTATGAACTGGAGTGATGGATGGTCTTGTTTGTTCATGTGGAAATAAAGCCTTTGGTATATTCAATAATAATGCTATGAGCACATTTAAATCAGAATTTAAATTCCTTATAAATACATGGCTGGCAGAAATCAGTTAGCTGGCAATGCCATCATTTTAAGACAGGTCACTTGCTACGTGGCTCTGTGTACCCGCTGTTGAACACACATATCTATGTGGTAAGATTGGTGGGCCTGTGTTTATCATCTTCCTCCATCCCTGTTTGCTGACTGCTTGGGGGCAGAGGACAGTGACTGCTCATTAGGAAGGGCTTTCCTGTCTTCCTGAGGACTTGGCTGTTCTGGCCTGATCAAGATGACACATGGAAATTGAAGAACAGACTTCATAAGTTGTGCTAAAATAACTGAGATTAATAGATTATATATGCCTGATCCTATGCCAATCACAGTATATACCCCACTTCATTTAATTCCTATCACAATCTTGTAAGGTTTAAGTGGCAAATCTAGGACTTGAATACAGGTCTTTGGTCTCTGTAGTTTAGATTTTATTCTCTCCTTTGGATCATGGGTGGATTGATCACTAGGTGTTAGAACAACTTAGATGTTAGAACAACTTAGGTGTCAGTGTGGGCTGAGGATTAAAGAGTCCAGGGTTTGAACTATGGCTCTGATAAAGTTAAAAAGACTTATCTTCTCTGGCTTCATGTTTTTTTTTTTTTTTTTATCTACTACATGGGAGGGTTGAATCGACCAAGCCATATTAATGTACTGAGTGTCTACCATGTGCGGGGGTACTGGACACAGTATGAAGAGACCTATTTGTGTGAATGGATGGCTTTTGATAATAGATATTCCTGTTGCATATGAATAGGTAAGTGGGCATTCTGAGCTATAAACTGGTCTCATGTTTGTTCAGAAGGAATAAGTTAGTTCTTAAGCTCATCTCCGCTGCAAAGCTGAGCACCAAAGCTTGCTTCAGGTCGCCTTTTGAAGCTCAACCAGAAGGAGTCCTTATTTCTTTTGAGGATGTCAGCTGCTATCCAGAATATAGCATAAAACAAGTTGAACACATTCCTGCTTTCATGGAGCTTAGATTCTGGCAGAGGAGACAGCTATTAAAGAATTGTCCAAATAAGTTCATGAAGTTAAAAGACTTCTTTCTCCTTGGAAGAAGGTTATGACAGCATATTACCTAGACAACATATTAAACAGGAGAGACAAAGGTCTGTATAGTCAAAGCTGTGATTTTTCCAGTAGTCTTGTACAGATGTGAGAATTGGACCATAAAGAAGGCTGAGCAATGAAGAATTGATGCTTTCGAACTGTGGTGCTGGAGAAGACTCTTGGGAGTCCCTTGGACAGCAAGGAGAGCAAAGCAGTCAATCCTAAAGGAAATCAACCCTGACTATTCATTGGAAGGACTGATGCTGAAGCTGAAGCTCCAATACTTTGGCCATGTGATGTGAAGCACCAACTCATTGGAAAAAACCCTGATGCTGGGAAAGATTGAGGACAGGAGGAGAACGGGGCAACAGAAAATGAGATGGTTGGATGGCATCACTGACTCAATGGACATGAGTTTGAGCAAACTCTGGGAGATGGTGAATGACAGGGAAGCCTGGCGTGCTGCAGTCTATGGGATTGCAAAGAGTGGGACACGACTTAGTGACTGAACAACAACAATTACAATTATTATAAATAAATAATTATTATAATAATTCTACAGAGGAAAAATATAATGGAATTATATGTTTTTCATACATTATTTCCTTTATGTTATATATATAGTCTATTTACGCATATTGAAAGCCCAATGTAGTGTATACTCTATGTAATGAGAGAGTTGATGTAGCGGGGATGGGTGGGCTGGGAAAGCTCCTCTGAGAAGCTGGCTCTCTCCTCCACATACAGCTGTAGTGTAGTACACCTCTGGGTTGGTGGCCTGGGAAGCCCTTGGAGATTGTATCCTTCATAGAGATATCAGCATTCTCGAGGTGCTGCTGGGGTAGAACATTGCAGTAGAGAAGAGCCAAGAGGGGAAGGATTGTGTGTAAGCTTGTGTATTTTACTCCCAGGGATTCCTAGGAATAACTGGATGGGACTTCTGGAAGCCGGAGGTCTTATGTCTTGTTGCGGAAGGCACTGGGGAAAAGCCCATATGTTGATAAGGTTTGAGGAAACTCGGATTACATGTAATGAGAATTTTCCAGTGTTTTGCTCGGGGAGACTCTCCACCTTCTTTAAGTAGAAATATCCTTGAAATGTAGGAGACTAACTCGTCAGGCTGCCATTGTTAGAAATATCCTTTGAAAGCTTGCCATTGCCCTGGCTCTCATTCTCTGCTCGTAAGGCAGGCTTCTGCTGGGTGCTGTGGTCTCCTGGGAAGCCCCATTCAGCATGAAGAGGTCTCTTTGTGTGAATGGCTGGCTTTTGATCATAGATATTCCTGTTGCATATGAATATGTAAGTGGGCATTCTGAGCTATAAACTGGACTTATGTTTGTTCAGAAGGAGTGAGTTAATTCTTAAGCTCATCTCCACTGCAAAGCTGAGCACCAAAGCTTGTTTCAGGTCACCTTTTGAAGCTCACCCAGAAAGAGTCCTTATTTCTTTTGAGGATGTCAGCTGCTATCCAGGAAGTATACTGTGTCTGAGTAAGAGTTCCTGAAAGACTGAACTTCCTGATTGGGTGTCCAGAATTCCCTCTGCATTTGAGAGTGAATAGTCAGTAATCTATTACTGAATGGATTGCAGTTGATGCACAGAAAGTTTGTGCGGTGGTATATAGGGATAAAAAGCATAATAAGACAACAGTGATGATAAGGCAGCTAACATTGATTGATCACTTACTATTGGCCAGGCATTGAGCTGGATAGTACTTTATTAACTATGTCCTATCAGCATCTCTCTTTTATGGATGTAGGAAGAGATAGCTCTTTTGCTGGTAGCTCTTCCAAGGTGCTAATGTAGATTTGTGGCCAAGCTAGGGTTGGTGTCCTGGCTGTTGGGTCTGGCACCTGACTGTATAGGCACTGGGGTAGAATGACTTGCTGGGGGATCAGGGACATGCCAAGAGCTGGGTTTTCTGATCTCTGTCAGTTTAATGGCTTTAGTTATACTTTGGTTCTTCTGGCAGCCTTTTCTTTTCCATTTTTCTGGACAATATAGAAAAGGGAACATATACCTTAAAAGTATTTGAGGATTTTGGAATTAAATCTGAAGCTGCTATTGCAGGTAAGAAATGTCTTGAAAGTGTCTTTTTAAAAATCTTAACTAATTATGTGAATATTGCTTTCTCTTCAGTAAATGGCATGATGTTTACCCTAAAAACATTTTCTCCATTCTAAATTTCCATATAAAATAGATGTGTCAGAAAAGATACACCATATTATTCTGTTGTTTGCTGTGCTTCCTAGTAAAATGTGGGGCGCTGCTTGGGGTAAGCACTTCCCAGGTTGAATACCTTCAATAGACGTTGGCTACACTAGAGGTAAAAGATGTCTCATCAGCTTTCAGGAAGTGGGGTGTGAGTATGATGGCCTGGGCAAGTCACAGTGCTCTGCAGAGCTGAGTGGTATTGTGATTCATCAATATCATTATGGTTGCTGTTTGGTTTGCTTCAGAAAATGCAGACATATTTCTTCTTCATTTTTTTTTTTTTGGAGGTGAATTAGGTAGCAAAATTCCAGGTCATTCTGTTTTGCAGGACAGGTTAGGAAGGATGTTTGCATGGTAGCGTAGACAGGAAGATACACATGTGAGCAGAAGATGTTATGCAGTGAAGTGTATTTGTGTTGAATATTTCTGCTGTGTCTCTAGCATCATACCAATGGATTTATGGAACTCTGGAAAATAAACAACCATGGCAGATCAATAAGTACATTAGTAATAAATGTGTCTCCACTAGGTAAGGCCATTCATTGTGCTAGTCCAATCCTGAGTGTTACTTTAAAATATTAGCCTTGTGAAAGCATTCTAGAAATAGTCGATAGAAATGAGGGGTAGCCCAGCATCTTTATATCTATAAATGTGATCTTTCATACTTATGAATATAGACAGACTCTTGGGTAAACTTGAAGAATAGAAAACCCATACTGATAACAGTGAAGGCTGCTTTTCAGAAATCAATTTTATTGAGGAAAAATTTGCCTGCAATACAGTATACCCATTTTGAGTGTTCAGTTTTAACAAATGTACACACCCATGTAAATACCACCACAATTGAGATTTAAAACATTTCCATTACTGTAAGTTTCCTCTGGCCTCTTTGTAATCTGTCCTCTAGCCCCAGGAGACCTGATCTACTTTCTTTCACTATAGCTAAACTTGCCATATAAATGAAATAATCTGATGTTTAGTCTTTTGTGTCTGGCTTCTTTCTCTTAGGATAATATTGTAAAGATTTCTTCATGTTATTGTGCGTCATCAATGATACATTATTTTTTTTTATTGCTAACTGCTATTCCGTTGCATGGATATAGCATAATTGTTTATCCATTCACCTGTTGGTGGACATTTAGGTTATTTATAGCTTAGGACTATTATGAATAAAGTTGCCATGAACATTATTGTACAAAGCTGTTGTAGACATATCACTTAATTTTTGTGGAGTAGTTACTTAGGAGTGGAATTGCTGAGTCATAGATCAGCGGAACAGAGTAGAAAGTCCAGAAACAGGTCTCTACATGTATGGTCAGTTGTTTTTTAAAAAACAAAAGTGCCAAGGTAACTCCCTGGAAAGGGGCAGACTTTTCAACAAATAGGGATGGAATAGTCAGATATCTGTATGAGAAAAATGAGCATATCGCATACCACATGAAAATAACCTTTAAACGGGTTACGCACTTAAACATTAAAGCAAAATGTAAAGTTGTAAAGCTTCTAGAAGGAACATAGGAGAAAGTCTTCATTACCTTGAGGAGGCAAAGATATTTTAGATAGGATACAAAAAACACTTGTCATAGAAGAAAAAAATGGATGGGATCTTATCACCATTAAAAAGTTAGGAAATGGGCAAGAGTTTTGAATACAAACTTCACAAAAGGACATGTACAGATGGCCAGTGAGCACATGCAAAGGTATTCACTGACAAAGATATTCAGCACTTTAAAGATGTTGCTCCTTTGATTTGTTTCCATCAAGAAATTTTGTTTGTTTGTTTTGCTTTCCCCCTGTTCCTCTGTATGTAACCAGTAGTCATCAGGGAAATGCACATTAAAGCCGTAATAATATGCTGTTTCACATCCTTTATACTTGGTAACATTGAAAAGACTGACAGTGCCTAGTGCTGGTGAGCATGTGTGACACCTGGAGCTCATGGATTGCTGACAAGAGTATGCAATGGTACAGTCACTTTCAAAAAGTGTTTGGCAGTTTCTCATGCATGTTATTATTGATAGCCTTCTGAATTCTTTCAGTGTGTTATAGGTTCCTGCTGTCACTATATATGGAGAAGGCAATGGCACCCCACTCCAGTACTGTTGTCTGGAAAATCCCATGGACAGAGGAGCCTGGTGGGCTGCAGTCCATGGGGTCGCTAAGAGTCGGACACGACTGAGCAATTTCACTTTCACTTTTCACTTTCATGTGTTGGAGAAGGCAATGGCAACCCACTCCAGTGTTCTTGCCTGGAGAATCCCAGGGACGGGGGAGCCTGGTGGGCTGCTGTCTATGGGGTCGCACAGAGTCGGACACAACTGAAGCGACTGAGCAGCAGCAGTCACTATATGTTTTATTTTACTTCGCCCAATTTTACAGCTCTTTAGGGAGAGTAATACATTTTCTCAAGTCTTGATATCATTATCTTTGAGCGGGATTAAATTGTTGTTACTTTTGGTCTTCTACTTAACCCAAGACAATGTCAAAGAAAGCCATACTATATAGGTGGGAGTTAAAAGATTAAAACTCATGTTCAACAAGGTAATTATTCCAAATAAAGCAGTTGATTCTAACAACCCATGTAGTTTCTACTTCCAGAGGTCTTTATATCTTTGTGTAGATCCATATTTACATCTGCTGTAGTTTTCCTTCTGCCTAAAGTATTTTATTTAACATTTGTTGTGGTTCAGGTCTGCTGATAAGGAATTCTCCCAGCTTTTGTTTGTCTGAAAAAGTCTTTAATTAAACTTTATTTTTTGATAGACATGTTTGCTGGGTATAGAATTATAAATTGACAATCTTTTCTTTTAATATCTTTAAAGATATTGCTCCTTGGTCTTCTGTTAGTATTGTTTCAATAAAGAAATTTGTTTTTTTCCTTTTCCCTAGTTTCTCTGTATGTGACATATATTTTCTCCTGGCTATGTGAAAGATTTTCTGTTTACCACTTGTTTTGAGCAACTGATTAAGATGTGACTTCAGATAGTCTTCTTCATGTTTCTTGTGCTTAAGGTTCATTGAGGTTCTTGGATCTGTAGGTTTATAGTTTTTATCTACTAAGATTTCTGCAAGTTTAACAAGATGACCTGAGATTTTAGAATGTTTAGCAATGTGTGATTTCGCAGGTTTGCTAAGGTAACAATCAAGTATGCTAGCCAATGAATTTTCATTCAGTTGAATTAGCAGGGAAATAAGTGGCTATGGTTAAGTAAGTTTCCACCCCCACACCAGAAGTAAGGTAGGCTTGCTGCCAGACTCTAGGCTAAGAAAATGAATTTTCCTAATTAACGAAATTAAAAGAAATTTAAATTTTGATTCATCTGAGTAGTTGACTAGTTAAAGATTTCCCATTTGTGGCTTTGTGGCTTGACTCTTGGGGTAGAACTCATAGGATATATTGAATGGCTTGTCTGGACTCAGAACTGATTGACTATTTACCCCATGAGGGGAATCCAGGTGATTTATACTATCCTTTATAGTGGAGGGAGAAGGCAAGACTTAGCTGTCACCTGGATCTGATCCTTGCAGACTCTTCCTGCTACCTGTGATGTAAGTCATTCCACCCTAGGCCTGTAAAGGCCACAGTTTTCCCCTCAGCTAGTAGCCTTCAACAGCTGCACAAAAACACAGGTTGGATTTATTCTTTTTCTCTCACAAATTATATTTCAAAAGTCAGTCCAAGGGGTTACAGTAACATTGATACAACTCAATAGCATCTGTAAACTTGTAATAGGAAAGGACTTCCTTTTATGATTGGAGTATCAAAACATTTGGGACCTTGTTTGTCTATCTTGTCTTTTTCCCTAATTCAGGAATTATTCATAAATACCTATGTATGTATTTATCCTGAAATACCATTTTTCTCCCTTATCTAATTGGAATTTAACTCCCCAAATGCTTCATGTCCTCAAAATAAGATTTAAAAGCATCAGCTTGTATATTCTCTTCTGATTTATTTATAACTATGCTAGCTCCTAAATCTAAATGCTTCTCTGATCCTATTTGAATGCTCATTTGTGGATTTAGACCAAATTTAGAATTAAGGAGGTCTTTGGTTGACCACTCTTTGACCAGCAAGCTTGTAACATATGAGGCACAAGATGTAATATCCTCCAGTTAGTAAGGTGATTGGGGTAGTGGAATCTTTGGGATCATCTGTGACTCCTTTTAGCACCAGAATATACAGCATTTGAAGCACTGGACCTTAGGGGTTAAAACATGAGATCTTGGAAAATATTTTCTAACATCTCCCAGGAACACAGAGTGCTTATTGCAGGAATTACTGAAAATGTAAATATCTGTTGTTTTCTTTTTCCAGTGATATAATTGATAGCTAGACACATAGTCACATCCCAATTTAATAAAATTTCTCTAGCAATAAATCATGACCAGAAGGGTATTTTTGATGTTTTGCCACCAGCAAAAGAATGTCTTCCATTTAATATAGGGAAATGTAAACAGAGCTAGCATTCCCATTTCTTCAGGTTTTAAAATCATTAATAAAGATGTCTTTACCCTTGAAGGGAAGGGTGGTGAGCAGTCACATTTTTATTATTCTACTGAATAAGTGAATTTACCCGGCACATAAATTAGCAAATGCATTTTCTCCCTGAAGCACATGTTGACATTTTCCTGCAGATGGCTCAGCAGAAGGGGGGTGGGGGGGATGAGAAAGGTGGTTAGTGACAAAGGACAAGCATGTTTGGTCACTGTCTTTTACCACCCAGGAACACTGGCCTACTTGCCCCTCTCATCTGACCAGGGGTGTTGCTGGGCAGGGAAGGGCCTGAGATTTCAAGTACTGTGGTGAAGGACAGAGCAGGGGTAGGAAGGAAGTCAAATCTGCTTGACTCCCTAGGAGGAGCTTTTCTATATTAAATTTGTTCATACTGTTATGAGTTGGACCAAGCATTTTCTGTGTTTTCTTTCTATTTGGAATCATTTCTCATAGTTTGTCTAGAGATGATCTTTTCTTGAACCTTTTGTTGGAAAGAAGCTCTTTGATTTGCAGAGTGCTTACATTGAACTTTCAAGAGAATTGGAGGCAGGATTTGTGGATAACAAGTGGGTGGAGAGAGCATGATCTCTGTAAAAACTGAATGGATGCAGAGATGAGTAAATACAGCCTCTTGTCATCTGTACACCTGTTGGACCCAGGTGATTGATGAACTGGTTGTTTATGGGAACAGGTAGGGGTTCTGTATGAGATTTTTGCTATTTCAGGACTGTGAGGGGTAAAAGTATTCAAGTATTTGGGACTGAAGTTTGTCTAGAGGCAGCATATTTCCATATAGGACTGTGAAATCTGGGTGTGGCACAGCTCCCTCCAAAGGCTGTGGTTTCAGAGATGCCAGGAATATAGCTCAGGTCTTGGTTGGAGGGCTTTGATTTATGCCTGGGTGGGATGAAGCTCAGTCCAGGAGCTGTGAGTGAGTAGGTGTGGTAAAGAAGAACCTTCAGGGAGCCAGGCCAAGATCAGCTGGAGCTACCCAGATGTGTGAATATGAATTCCAACCATCTAGCCAGTCACCCATTAATTATCAACTTATTAAAAATATGCAGTAGCAAAGTCACTTTTGAAATGAAGTTAATAAAATCATGGGTTATGGTGTATATGTGTATGTTTTCTTGCTGGTGTGAGTGGATATTTTTCTATAAGCAAAAGAGAATCAGTGTTTGTGTGTATATTTTAATTTTTTTGAGATTTATTGTTTAGAATGAAGAGTGTTCCTGGGAGAAGAACCTCGGGATAGACTGAGTGCTTGTACTCACCCATGGGAGGCAGTACAGTTCTGTATTCAGCAAACTGTCTGGGAGAATTCTGAACTCATGTTCTCAGTTACAAAATGAGGTAATAGTAGATACCTGTCCCATAAAGGTTTAAATGAGATGATGATCATGTATCTTGATACATGTAAGTATCTTGATACAGCACCCCAAACAGTGAACTCTTAAGAATATATAAGAATAGGATATGACTAAACACGTTGTGTTCAAAAGTACCATGTTTTCCACTTAATGTTAGATTTTGGTCAACTTTCTATGCTGGAACACAGAGATCTAATCAAAGTGTGCTTGAGTCTCCTGTTTTCCAAAGTTTCTTTTGAAATTTAGGTCCCCTGCGCTTGTCCCCCTCACAAGCCTCTTGCTTGAGACCTTTGAAAAGGCAGCACACACTTCCTGTCTTGGGCCCCAGGCCAAGGTGGAGACTCCTCGGATGTTCGCAGGCTTCCTCTGATGTGGGGAACTGGGGAAGAGTCTGTCCTCTTCCTGTGCCTGGGAGGGGATCTTAGTGTCATAGAATCCTTGAGTGCCTCTTGTCCCGACTTCTTTCTCCTTCATGGCTGCATTAGTCGTGCAAACCTCCTCTTATGAACATGAGGACTGAAGAGAGCATCAGAAGCTCCCACTCAACACTTATTTCTGTTTTTGGGTCTAAATAGGTTTTTTTCCTGGAGAGGCTAGAATGATGGGATGAACTGAGACTTGGGTATTCTGGGGATGGTCATGATCAAATTGTGTTGGTTTGACCCATTGCTGTTCACACTGCTTTCCTTTGATGCTTGGAGCTTCACACACCCTGGTGAGGCCATCACAACCCTGGCTGTGGTTCACCCCATTTTATGGATGATGAAGTGAGGCTCGGGAGGGGAGGCAAGTTGTCCGAAACCACACGGCTGGCAAGCGGCAGAGTGTGTGCAAGTCTGGGCCTCCTTGCTCTGAGTCCAGGGTTCGTTTCAGAACTTCATATTAGTTACCAGTTGTCTTTATTATTCTTGAAATCCTCCAGGACTCTGTGTTGTTCAGAGTGGAGTCCAAACTCTCAAGGAGCCGGGAAAGGCCCTGGGTGATTTGGTGCCACCTCTGTTTCTGCTTCTCACAGGCTTGCTCCAGCCATATGAACGAGCTTCATCCTGCCTCCTGCCCCGAGAACATGCTCATCTCTCTGCTCCGCCCTGTTTCTGTGGATGCTCTTGACCCATCCTCAGAGTCCTCGTGGTCTGGACCATGTGTGTGCTCAGTCACTCAGTCGTGTCTAACTCTTTGCACCCCTGTGGACTGCAGTCTGCCAGTCTCCTCTGTCCGTGGGATTTCCCAGGCAAGAGTACTGGAGTAGGTTGCCATTTCCTGCTCCAGGGGATCTTCCTGACCTAGGGATTAAACCCATGTCTCCTGCATTGGAAGACAGATTCTTTACCACTAGAGACAGCTGGGAAGCCCAGGAAAGAGATGCTTTGGCATGGGATATCTTTTTCTAACTCATCCAAGATGGGCAGCATGAGTTAGTACCATCTTCTGGGTGTCTTTGTGAATGGCCAATGCTAACTAAACTGCTATATCCTTTGAACAGCAAATTAAACTTGAAGCCTTGGCTAAATCTCAGTCTGGGTTAAATAGGTCTCTCAGCTGCTTGTGCAGCACCCTGTTGTGTGTGTTGGAGTGTGTCCCCAGCTGTGTAACTGAGCAGGACCCTGTGGGGCCCTCCCGGGACAGACCCCTCCTCCATGTCCTCTGCTGTAGCTCCTCTCTGAAGTACCCAGATAACAGTATCTGATGCACATTTTCCGAGTTGCCTTACAGATACTAACATTGACATTGAAGTCGCTCAGTCGTGTCTGACTCTTTGCGACCCCATGGACTGTAGCCTACCAGGCTCCTCTGTCCATGGAATTTTCCAGGCAAGAGTACTGGAGTGGGTTGCCATTCCCTTCTACAGATACTAAAACCCCCACCAAATGGAAGAAATGAACTACTTGGTGGCCATGAGCACATAGCCCCCAGGCCTACTGGCCTCTGAAGATTGATGATGTTCAATTAGCCACCCTGTTATCTCACCATCAATCAGAGAATTGTGCACAAGCTGATCACCGACCCTGGACGCTGGTCCCTCACCTGGCCTTAAAAAATGCTTTGCTGACAAGTGCTCAGGCCTGGTGCACTGGGATGACCCAGAGGGATGGGATGAGGAGGGAGATGGGAGGGGGGTTCAGGATGGGGAACACATGTAAATCCATGGCTGATTCATGTCAATGTATGGCAAAAACCACTACAATACTGTAAAGTAATTAGTCTCCAACTAATAAAAATAATTGGGGGAAAAAAATGCTTTGCTGATAGACTTGGGGGAGTTTAAGGTTTCTGAGGCACCCATTCTCCTTGCATAGTCTTGCAACAGACCTTTCTTTGCTCCAAACCTCTGACATTTCGGATTGCTTGGCCTCACTGTGCATCTGGCATGTGGACTTGTGCTCAGTCACAGCTGGACTTTGATGGTAGGGACCTTCCTGTTCTCCCCTGAATCCTCAGTATCCCCAGCACTGTGCCTGGTCTGTAAGAGGGGCCAGGTAAGGACCTTCCTGTTGGAATCCATGCTGCCACCGGTACCAGGAACAAGTGAATTTGTGACTTGACTGTGGGTTTTAGTCAAAACAAGATGCTAGGAAGCATCCTTCTGTAGCTTCTGAACTTGGTGGAATCATCTGGGGGTCTGGTGTCCTTCTCAGGCAGCTTTTCTGCCTCTCCCACCCTGTGCACCCTTTCTCCCTCCCTCCTCCAGTCATGTACCTCTCCATTCCGGCCTCTGAGGAGAGAAGAGCACCCTCCTTTGTGCCAGGCATGTCTCTGATTATACCCCTCAGAGTGCTGACCCACACACAACCCCTCCTAACTAGAGCTCATGCTCAGGGCCATGGACAACAAAGGCAGCACCCACCGTGCATGCCAGCTCTCTAGAATGTGCCCTAGTCTACGTGGGGCTCAGTCTCTAATACTTGTTGGCTCCATTAAAAAAAAAAAAAAAAAGCAGAGATGTTTTTGTAGGCAGTTATCCAATGGGCACAAAACAGAACTTGTCTGGAATAATGAAACTAATAACAGAGCCCAGTGGCAATGATCCATGCAGCCATTTGAGACGGTTATCGAAAAGCACCCTTCACCCTGCCTCCTGCAGCCAGCCTGCTTATAACATCTTAAAAAAGCCTGGTTGTCATGATAAACCTTCGTGGCCGTCAGTTCCCAAGGGCTGGTCCCCCTTAACATCTTGATAAGTTCTTAAAATTAATTATCGTCAGGAACAAGCGAAATGATACCTTGGAATGATCTTTTTAAACACTAACAGGCACGGTGGTGGAGTTCCCAGATAAGGGGAAATATATCAGCTGGAAGATGTTGTAATAAACCAGCCCAGCACCTTGATTAAGTGCCTGTGAACACAGAATATCAGGGGCATGGTAATAAGGGTATAAAATGCGAAGACTTGAAAAGGTAGCTACGTACTGATATGATGATTTGAGGTGTGGTGGTGCCAAAGGAGGCAGTGAAGGTTCCAGGGGATGAGCAAGCAGCTCAAAGGGTCCATTGTAAGATCATCCTGATCTGATTCAGCTTGGCCTCTCCTCCCCTAGTCCCCTGGCCTGAAATGTATGAGGTGCCTGGTAAATGCTGAACTGGACTAAACTGCGTTTTCATTCAGCCATTATTTCCCCAGGGGTCAGGCAACTCTTAGTGAGTCTAGAACTTAGCAGATGTTGAAGCACCTAGTGAATTGGGTTCAGTTCAGTTCAGTCGCTCAGTCATGTCCGGCTCTTTGTGACCCCATGGACTGCAGCATGCCAGGCTTCTGTGTCTATCACCAACTCCCGGAGCTTGCTCAAACTCAAGTCCATCGAGTCAGTGCTGCCATCCAACCATCTCATTCTCTGTCATCCCCTTATTCTCCTTCCTTCAGTCTTTCACAGCATCACGGTCTTTTCCAATGAGTCAACTCTCTGCATCAGGTGGCCAAAGTATTGGAGTTTCAGCGTCAGCATCAGTCCTTCCAGTGAATATTCAAGACTGATTTCCTTTAGGATTGACTAGTTTGATCTCCTTGCAGTCCAAGAGACTCTCAAGAGTCTTCTCCAACACCACAGTTCAAAAGCATCAGTTCTTCAGTGCTCAGCTTTCTTTATAGTCCAAGTCTCACATCCATACATGTATGTATGGATGTATGGATATGAATGGGGTACTTGCATGTACAAACATCTAAACTGACAGACAGAGGAATATAAAAAAGCAGAACAAAACTAATGTTACCAACCCAATGACTGCTAACAAGACTGCTGGTCTTCCTCGGGCTGCTGCTCTATGCTTCTTATCCATATAGTTATTTATTGTGTGCTGAGTGTTTTGTGTGCATCAGCCCAGCTCTCACAATGACCCTATGTGGTGGGTGCTGCTGCTGCTGCTGCTAAGCTGCTTCAGTTGTGTCCGACTCTGTGCGACCCCATAGACAGCAGCCCACCAGGCTCCCCCATCCCTGGGATTCTCCAGGCAAGAACACTGGAGTGGGTTGCCATTTCCTTCTCCAACACATGAAAGTGAAAAGTGAAAGTGAAGTCACTCAGTCGTGTCCGACTCTTAGCGACCCCATGGACTGCAGCCTACCAGGCTCCTCTGTCCATGGGATTTTCCAGGCAAGAGTGCTGGAGTGGGGTGCAATTGCCTTCTCTGGTGGTGGGTATTATTATGCCATTTTACAGAAGGGAAAACAGAACCTCACAGTGAGGACACGGCAGATTTGGGATCTGAGGCCAGTTGTGCTCTGAGTCGCTTGGCCAGATCACCTCGCCTGGTGTCCTCTGGCCTTCTTTTCAGTCTCGTGAAGGTTTGGGAGCCTCATGCCAGTGTATTTAGTGCAGCCTGCCTCTTGCCCTGTACACTGTTTGTGGATTTAGATTTCCTTGAGCTCATGCTTTTGTTCAGCCCTTCTCCTCAGGTGTCCTATGAAGGGGATGACAAATGGGACTTGAACTCACCCTCACCCTCTTGGTGTTTCAACAGTATTGCCTCCTTCCAGACTTTGAATGAAGAAAGGGAACTCCTCTTGTAGGAAGGGGAGGTGGTTGGACCATATCTGGAGTTTCCTGGATGGGGTTGGGGAGACCTGTCATGACACTTTGGGGGCCTAAAGGTGGTGTGGGTCCCCTCAGACTTGGAAGATCCTGCTCAGGAGTCTAGTGGACTGTGTTATGAGGTACATCTTTGAGGGAGGGGTTGAGGAGGAGATGGGACTGACCTTCTTGGAACACAAGCTGTGTGTCAGGCACAGTGGTGGGCCCTATCCACCCACCTATCTATTCACCACCCAGGGAGGAGGGTGGATTTATCCTCCCCTTTTACAGTTGAGGACGCTGAGGCTCAGAGTCTAGGATGTGTGGCCAAGGCTACATAGCTAGTGGAGTAGAGATGGAATGTCCCCCCATCTGTTTCATGCCAGGATTCATGTTTTTTCCTTGACGTCTTGTTCTGCTTTCCAGGGGAATCAGTCCTTGTTGGGTTTACCTGGTATCCTTTACCATGATGTAAAATCAGCGAATGTATGAGCTACAAGTGACCTTAAAGGTCACACAATCTGAAAAATAAAGTAATTAGGGTCCAGAGAGTGTCTTCCTTACATACTGGCCATACCTGGGAGCTAGAAGCCTTTCCCCTCTTCCTTTTCGTACTTTTTTCCAAAGGTAGGTTGGAGTCAAATATGAATTCTTTATTGTTGAGGAGGAGGGCAAGGAGTGATATTGGTTTCCAGAGGTTGGGCTTATAAGGTGATGTTGGTCCCAGCAAAGGGGCTTGGTTTCTCTTCTTGGACATCAGTGGACTTCGGACATGGTTGACCTATCCTCAGTGGGCCTGGACAGGATTTAGGTATCCTTGGGTCACTATCTAATGGGACCACTGCATCATTCCCTAATGTGATCACCACTTCCCCTTGTCAGCTGCAACACCTGATAAATGCCTGTGAGAATCCTGGGGGGCCTGGGTCCCAGGCAGGTGTAATTTTTATTGTAACATCCCGCCCTCTAGGTTAAGCCTGTCACTGCTGCCCTTTCTCTGGCTCCTGTTTCTTCCTAAGTTTTTCTTCAATGTGAAATGTAGCTTAAAGCACAAAAGCACAGTGTTGTCACCTTGCCCTAGAGAAAAAAAGATCAATGGCTCTGAAAGGCCCATTCTCCTTGGACGAGAGCTGGCTTAAAGTGATAGCCGTGGAGTTGAAGTCCAGATCTTATATCTCTTTTCCAAGACCATGAAATTATACCCTACACCAGTACATATTTCACTGATATAATTACGCTGTTAGTACTCCTTGAGTTTATTTCAACGCTATTTCAGCAGCATCTCAAGATGCTGTTAACGTTTCACAGCGGTTAAGGGCAAGACCTCAGTTCAGGACCCAGCTCTGCCACTTACTAGCTTTTTGACCTCAGGAAAATTACTTTTTCCCACAAGCTTCTGTTTCCTCCATGCAAAATTTATATAACAGCAGAAGCTAATGGTAGTTAACATTCATACTTAGGCTATCGAAGCACCTACTTGAATAATTCATTTAATCCTTACAACAACCCGACATGGCAAGTACTGTAATTATTTCCATTTTACAGAGGTGAACACTAAGGCACTATTCAATCACTGGCGCAGAGTCATGCAACCAGAAAGTATCAATATAAGATCTGGGATATGAAATCAGAGCCTGTGTTCTTCAGTTCAGTTCAGTTCAGTTCAGTTCAGTCACTCAGTCGTGTCTGACTTTGCGACCCCATGAATTCACAGCACACCAGGCCTCCCTCTCCGTCACCAACTCCCGGAGTTTATTCAAACTCATGTCCAGTCTGTGTTCTTAGCACCTAACTAAACCTCCCTTGGAGACATCAGTGGAAATTGTGAGCTCTGCCCTAATCACAGTGCCTGCTGAGTGTTCCACGCCTTTCCTGAGTCTGATTCTGAAGAGTTGTCCTCTTGGACGCCTTCTAAGTAGAAGGGCAGAGGCTTTGAATCCAAATGGGCTTTCTGCTGATGGCGACAGTCCCTTGGCACCTGATGCTCAAGATGGATTGCGTGCTCAGCCAGGAGGCACTGACACAGTAGAGCTGTCTGGAAATTGGTGATCTGTCGTGGCTCCCAGTCGTATCAGCTGCTTTCAGGAGGGTGGGCAGGCGTCCATTCCTGCTGGCCTGGCTGCTCCTGGTGGAATCTGACATGCTTCTCAATCCCAGAATTAATGTCTTTAGCACCCATGGCAGCTGGCAAAGGCATGGAGCACCAGGGCCGATGCCACTTCTGTGTCTCTAAGAGTGACTGCCCTGGGAAGAGGCTGTGTTTATAAAGACGCCTGGCCTGGGGCTGCGGGTTCCTATCTGTGGAGAGTTGCTGGGCGCCGCCAGTGGGTAGACTGCATCTCCTCTTTTTGCCTCCTGGAACTGCAGACATCTTCTCAGTAGGAGTGGGGCAGGAGCCTGGAGGGCAACAGCTTACCTGGGTTACTGAATTTCAGGGATGATGGGGTCAGGATCCTGCCCGGTCACGGAAGCGTCTGTTTTCTCTCTTCTCTCAGCGGGGCCAGATTGGGAAACACAGGGCTGGGGGTCGGCTCTTGCAGGAAGCCTGTGGGTGACTTGGCTTACCTGGTCTGTGCTCCCAGAGGTGTGGTCAGGCTGCACAGTTGATCCACAGCACAGCTGTGGGTTCCCTGCTTTTCTAACTGTGAGTACAGACGTGTCCTCTCAAATTAGGAACTTTATTGTATTTGGCTAAACTGGGAAAGGAATTAGCCAGACTGATATCTTTCCTTGGCCTCTGCCGTGTGGGCCTTGTCAACCAGCTTGTTCCTCGTGGTCCTTCTCTCTGGGTTGTTGGGGGGAAATCTGGCCCCCCTCCCAAGTGGGGGCAACAGGAGGAGCCCCCTTTGTCCCAGTGGGGATCAGGGTATCTCCTTGGCTTGTTCCTGGTGAGAAGGATGGGACTGGGGTAGGGGGTGGCACTTGCCCCTGCTTGGCACCTAGGAATACCCTCCTTTGTGCCTGGAGGGCAGGGCATGTGAGAAACAGTTGCCATCTGTCTGTCTGCCTTCTGCCTCCCTCCCCTGGCCCTTCTACAAAGCACACCTCAGGCTTCTCTCCCCTTTCAGAGATGTGATGACTTGTAGTTCAGCTGATTTATGGGACTAAAATAAGCTCATTATGTGCATTGTCACTAATTATATGAATTGATGAGGGGATTTCCCTCTTCCTTCCCATGGATGCTTGTAGAATCATTGCAAGTTGATTTTGCATTCTTGACCTAACAGCGGTGGATTTAGACATTAACTTCTTTCAGTTCAGGATAACTTCTGAACTCTGCATCCAACGCTTTGTAAAAAAACTTGTCTTAGATGAGGTTTCTGATGATGTGTTCCAGCATCGCACGTGACAGAAGCTCCTTGCATCTTTGGTAAGATTGTGATGTCTTTATTTTCCTAATTATCAAATATTTATTAAGAGCATTACCTCAAAGGACTTAGCCTTCTGGTTCCTTTTGTCAGCACTTGCTGTGTTTATAGCCAGGTTCAAAGTGACTGATGGAGGTATTCTTGAAGGTAAAAACCGTGAGCACCTGGAAATATAACTGTGGAGACTGCTCATGCGGTGTAGCTCTTCAGCTGTTATTTGACCAGTTTTTCAATGACTGCTTAAACTGCTGCTGTCGGTGCTCCAGATGTGACAAACTGATGGGTTACACCCACCTCTCAGATGTTTTTCTTTTGGACAGTATACTTTTTAAAAAAAGTTTTTTGAGTCAGATGTTAACATTAAAACATTAGAAGATGCCATCCCAAACCCTATGTATCTGGATTTCCTGTTTCTCTCGGAAAATCCTCAGGCATGGCCTCAGGGGCCTGTGGTCCATTAGGAGATAGTTGGCTAGTGTGACAGTGGCTGCCCCTTGCAATGGGTCATGCGCACCTTCTCTGTCAGCTCACTTCTGTTTCTACCTGATGTGCTTTGCTTAATTCATCAGTTTGGCCCCACCTGGCGTTTGAGTTTGTGACCCTACAGCCACAGTGAATGTAGGTATTTATGCCCAGTGTTTGACTGCCTGTTGCTGTTGTTGCTCCCGTCCTGGCGTGAGCTGAAATCTTGTCTCTGGGCTACTGCAGATGCCTTCCCACAGTCCTGCCTGCCTCCTTTACCTTTGCATCCTTGCTGCTCCCTCAGCGCTGCTTAGCTCCAGAGTCAGACTGGGCCTTTTAAAACATAACAGACCATTTCACTCCTCTGCTCACTGTGTTGCAATTGCTCCACATTTGTCTCAGAGCTTACCATCCTGCAGGCCCATCATGACCTGGTCACCTGGCATCTCTTAGCTGGTCTCCTCCTCTCTCCCTCACTTATTCTGTTCCAGCTGTATTGACTGACCTCCTTGTCCCCTGAACGTGCCAGATCTCAGGGCCTTTGCTAATCTCCATGGAAGCTCTTTTCCTAGATAGCTCTTGGCTACTTCCATCACTTCCTGTAAATCTTGGCTCAGATCTCACCTTATTAGCAAGACCTCCCTTTACCACATTATTTATTATTGCATCTCACCCTTGCTCACCTTCTGTATTTTACCACTTACCTGGCTCCACATTTTTCTATAGTACTTATTCCCTTTAAACACAATAGATGTTTTTTCTAACACATTTATTATTTGCCTCCTCTCTCTGCTGAAATGTGTATTCTGCAATGACAAGGGTCTTTGTTTTGTTCACCATTTTATCCCAAGCATCTAGAACAATGCCCAGCACACATCAGATAGTAACCAGTGCCTGTTGTTGGATGTTGCTGAAATCATGGCATGTTTGCCTAGAGCTCTGAGGTGCTTGAAACTAAGAATGGTGGAAATGGGGAGTGGTTTTCCCATCTTGGTGGGTTCCACCCAAAGGTGAGTTCACCAGAGGAAGTGGCAGCCTGGGTGCAGTGGAGCCTGAGATGGGAGGGCCAGGATTCCAGGACTTTCCCTGGATCTTGTTTCCTACCTGGTCTTCTCACTTTCTCTCTTCCTCTGTAACTGAGGATGAAGGTGGTAGCATCCTTATTCAACGTAGCGAAGAGGCAGTGGGGAAAGAGAGGGGACAGGACACATGTAGGTGGCTCCAGTTCTGAGTTTATACAGCTCTGTCACTGTTTACACATTTCTGGGCTTCGGTATCAGCAGCCTCTGAGGATATCTCAGCTCTTTATTGCTGTAGATCAATAGTTCTGACAAGGTCTTGGTCCACACGGAATGTATTTCCCACTTTGGAGGAGAATCTCCAGGTAAAATCACTGGGCCTCTTAGCTGCAGTGTACTGTTTCAAATTGTTTCCTGAATCTGGATCTGTATTATTTAAAATGCAATTTTTCTCATTTGTCGTATTTCCATTTAGCAATTTCTCTTGGAATCAGATATTTTTTCTTCTACTTGCTGAAATACAGTGTGATTCCCAAGTTCTGCCTTACTCAGTGTGGTTTCGTGTCATCTCTTTTGGGCACATGCTGAGTTCTTACCCCCGGGGCTGCTTTTGGAGCCTAGCGTTCACACTGTGGTATCTAATAGAATTGTGTGGCTTTGCACCTCTATCCCTACTTACTAATAGAAAATTAATTGGTCATATATGAAATAGTATGGGCCAACCACCACCTCAGCCAAGTGGCATAAAACACACTTCATCCCCACTCCAGATGGTTGTCAATAAAAAGTGGCATTTAAAAACGCTGACTAAATTCAAACCTGTGAAGTGCTTTCTTCCATAATTTCATTTTGGGGGGCGATGTTTGGGTCTGTTTTGTTATAATGCCTGTAAGCAGATTAATCTCACAAGAACTAGAACATGTGTTCCTAAAAGCTTTTCCAAGAGAAACCAAACAGCTTCTCCTGAAACAAATGCAAACCCCCTCCGACTCAGGGGAACTGAGATAAATGGGTCTATTTTCTCATAGACACAACAGCATGGCACTTGTAACCTGTCTTCCCGAGTTTTTCTGTGCTGGCCTCAAGGTGAAATCTTCATGAACAGATGGGGCTCCTCAGAGCTCCTGGGGTAGGAGATGGAAATGCTTCTGAGATAACACTGAAAAATGTGCTTCCTCATAGTGCCCCTTTCTTCCCAGACAAACCTGAGGCTCAAACCTTAAGATCTCAGAGGGTTAGAAGCCATTCTTGTGTGGCCTTGGGCAAGTCATATAACCTCTAAACCTCCGTTTCCCAGACAAGAATGTTAATAGCACCTGCTGCAGGGTCATTTTGAGGACTAAGTAAGATGATGGAGGTAGAGCCAGGGCATGGCTAGCACATGATAAATTTTGCTTTTATTAGCTATCATTTTGCCAACTTTCCCCCTACCCCTTGGGTTGGACTGTTTCTTATCTATCAGAACAATGAAAAGATATAAACTCCTCTAGCGCTGCTGCTTTTTCTCCAGCTGTAATGTTTCCATGAGTGTGACTGGTACACACCTCCCCTGGTGACTGGGTCTTCTAGAACCACTGGGGATGGCCTCTGGTTCCTGGCCCCTGGTTCCATGTTGGGTGTGGTGCAAGGATGCTCTGCAGCCTCAGTGGGAGACGGATCCTCTCTTCTCTTTGCCTCACACCCACTCACTGACTCTTCCCAGCAAAGGCAGCACACTAGGGGATGGGTAGGGTGGGGTCTCCAGGACGGGCTCTCTTGGTTGAGTCTGTAAGCAGCTGTGCAAGGATCTCCCTCTGGGAAGAGGGAACACTCCTGATTTATCTGGAGCTGGCCTTCCTTCTCTTTGATCCACTCCTTTCCTCCCTCTTTGCCAGCTGTTCTTGGGAGCATCTGTGCTTATGTGTTTGCCCACATAGCACCCAGCTCCTTGGCTGAGAGTGGAGCCTAAGTCTTCTCAAGGGCCCTCTGAAATTGTGAGTGCTGTGCTGAGGGTTCCTGGCCCCCGCAGTGCTCACCCTCTTCATTCTGTGTGAAACCCAGTTATGGTAAAAGCTATTCCCCTTGACTCCTCCAAGTAGGAGTAATGGGTTGTAACTCAAAGGCCCACCTTCCTAGGACATGCAGTGCATCTTGCAGATTGGCTGTTTTGGCTGGATGGGATGGACAAGGCAGGATCAAGCATCTCTTGGGCACAGGTGGGGGTCAACCCTCCATGTAGCTTCCTTACAGACCTCAATGGTCCCTTTGTCAATTTGAGAATCTTGTCATGCAGAGCTGGCCTGAGTGTTTGCTCAGTGGAAGCTCCAGTAGTAATGAGGCTCTTTCCCTTAGTCATTTGCCTGTATTGTGGGAACTTGCAAGCTGCCTGGGGTTACCATATGCTCCTGGGTACAGTCTCTGCCCCTGGGGACAGGCACTGAAGATTGGCCCACACTGGGGCTGCATGAGGCGCAGTGTCCTCTTCCACCCTGTGACCGGTAGATAGTCTGAGCTGGCTAGAGGCTGCAAGGTACATGGCCACAGCCTTATGACAGTTGCCAACAGAGAAGGGAGAAGACCATGCCCACCTTACGGTCCATGTGTGGAAACCAGACGTTTGCAGATGAGCCAGCTTATCTGTAGCTTCCTGGGTAAGATTTGCTTCAGGCCAGACAATTTTGCCAGATTGGAAAGTTATTCTGTTGCTTTCCAGGGAAGATTGACCTCAGAGATAGTGGTGTCAGAAGAAAAGTTAGGTGAACTTTCCCCGAGTTAGCAAGTATTGTAATCTCTTTATTCTTTATTAAAAAATAAATTTTAAAATAGCATATTGATTTGAAAAATGCGGTTTGAAAAAGTTGACTTGTAACCCCTACACAAAGCCTTCCTCTGTTGTTGGTGGGATCTTCCCTCTCCAGTGCAAACGATCTGGTCTTCACCCCAGACCACAGCTGGTTGGGAGCTCTCTATTGGTGGAGGGCTTCTGCACAGAGTCATTCGTCAATGCTGGCAACAGAGTCACAGTTTTTTTTCTTTTTTAATGTTTAAAGAGGCAGTGTAGCCCCAGCAGTGAAGAACCTGGGCTCTGCATACTTCCTGGTAGGTTTGCTGGAATTAAAAGAGCTCTTGGTTTCCACACACAATACCTAGCTCTCAGTAACTCTTAGTTATCATGGTTACATTATGCAATCTTTCCTTGACATCCTCACCCCTGGTTTATTTCAAACACTTTCTGGCATCACTTTCAGCATTCTATGTGGGCTGCTGTGCTCAGAAAAATAGAACTTTTAGGAAAAATAAGCAGTTTACTGAAATATTGATGATAAGCGCACATCCCCCAGCACACATGCATCTTCTCCCTACCTCCCTTGTGTACCCTTTGGTTTCACTGGCACACAGATGGCCCTCCCCCACCCATTCATTTGGCTAAAACCTCTGGCCGTCTTAGGTTTCCCCAGCTGTCTGCAGTGTCAGGTAGTTGGGAGATCCACACGGTTTGGTGCACGGCGTACCCACCAGGTTGGTCTCTCTGTTCTGTCCGCAGTCTCCAGGTTATCACAGGCTGGTACATTTGGAAGCCATCATTAGGTGTTTTTAATGCTGCTTGTTCATTTTCAAGAATAAACAGGTGCTGTAGTATTAGATTTTATTGATCACTTAACCAGTAAGAAATTATGGAAATAGTATCCATAAAATCGCCATGAAACCCTGTTAATCTGCCACATTTCCAAACCAGAGAATCAATTAGATTTGTTGAGTATTTGTTTAGCTGCAGTCTCCTGGTAACTCCTGCTTTATTTACTCTTATAATTTCCCCAAAGATTTGTTTCTGTCTTCCTGAGAGAAGGGTGTGTTCTGCATATCCTATGAGAAGCTACTAGAGGGGATAGGGACACAGAGATGAATTAAGCAAATATTTCAGATTTGTTACTGTATTTTCATGAGCCATATAAGTTAATGATCCAAGGCCAGAGACATTGCTTTATGCCAGACACAATCATGCTGAGTTCTGCTTTTCCTGGGGGAGCTGAGGATGGATGGCAGTTCAGGTTTCTCTAGCCTGTCTCCTGGGGTGATGGGGACCTGCCTCGTGCCACTTTATCTTGAACTGAGCACTCGGTCTCCAGGCACCAATTATTTCAAAGGCACGAGTTATTGTCATGGTACCACCTTGTTGCAACCCATCAGCTAATGAGGCTGCCTCACTGAGGTTTGCACCTACCCAGAAACTGCTGGCAGGTCTCACTGAAAGTCTCATAGGTAGCAGAATGAGTCCCAGTGTCAGTGAAAGAGGCAGCCCCCTACATCCTGTGAGCTGGTGGGGAAAGGGTATCCTGGGCAGGCTTCCCGGGCTACCAAAGATCAACCTTCCCAACTGCCATTTCAGTAGTTCATCCTTCTTATTTTAGGCCCTGAGGATTCTCCTTTCTTTTGGAAATTCTCATTAAATATTTACTGGCTAAATATTTATGGAGCTATTACTGTGTGCCAGGTGTGGTACTGGCCTCTGTGGGCTGGAGGGTGGATGTATCCAAAAATGCTTCTCAGTCCCAGGCAGGATGAACCCAAGGAGGAACACACTGAGACATATAGTAATCAAACTGACAAAATTTACAGACAAAGATAAAATATTAAAAGCAACAAGGGAAAGCAACAAATAACATTACTAGGGAACTCCGGTAAGGTTATCAGCTGATTTCTCAACAGAAACTCTACAAGCCGGAAGGGAATGGCAGGATGTATTTAAAGTGATAGAAGAGAAGAACCTACAACTAAGAATACTCTATACAGCAAGACTCTCATTCAGACTTGATGGAGAAATCAAAAGCTTTCCAGATAAGTAGAAGCTAAGAGAATTCAGCACCACCAAACCAGTTTTACAACAAATTCACTTCTCTAAGCAGGAAACATGAGAGAAGGAAAAGACCCACACAAAATAAACCCATAATAATTAAGAAAATGGTGATAGGATCATACATATCAATGATTACCTTACCATAAATGTAAATGGATTAAATGTACAAACCAAAAGATAAAGACTGGCTGGGCAGATGAAAACATGTGCATGTATGTACTTCCATTTACCACCTCACTCTGCTTAACCCCCAAATTGTATGTAATTATTTTATATTGTTAGGTTAATCATGTTTCCATATGGCTTACAATTATAAGGATCTTTTCTTTTTCTTTTTTTTTTTGCTTTTTATCTATTTTTATTTTTATTTCATTTATTTTTATTAGGTGGAGGCTAATTACTTTACAGTATTGTAGTCCGTTTTGTCATACATGGACATGAATCAGCCATGGAGTTACATGTATTCCCCATCCCGATCCCCCCTCCCACCTCCCTCTCTACCCGATTCCTCTGGGTCTTCCCAGTACACCAGGCCCGAGCACTTGTCTCATGCATCCCACCTGGGCTGGTGATCTGTTTCACCATAGATAATATACATGTTTTGATGCTGTTCTCTTGAAACATCCCACCCTTGCCTTCTCCCACAGAGTCCAAAAGTCTGTTCTGTACATCTGTGTCTCTTTTTCTATTTTGCATATAGGGTTATCATTACCATCTTTCTAAATTCCATATACATGTGTTGGTATGCTGTAATGTTCTTTATCTTTCTGGCTTACTTCACTTTGTATAATGGGCTCCAGTTTCATCCATCTCATTAGAACTGATTCAAATGAATTCTTTTTAATGGCTGAGTAATATTCCATGGTGTATATGTACCACAGCTTCCTTATCCATTGGTCTGCTGATGGGCATCTAGGTTGCTTCCATGTCCTGGCTATTATAAACAGTGCTGCGATGAACATTGGGGTGCACGTGTCTCTTTCAGATCTGGTTTCCTCAGTGTGTATGCCCAGAAGTGGGATTGCTGGGTCATATGGCAGTTCTATTTCCAGTTTTTTAAGAAATCTCCACACTGTTCTCCATAGTGGCTGTACTAGTTTGCATTCCCACCAACAGTGTAAGAGGGTTCCCTTTTCTCCACACCCTCTCCAGCATTTATTGCTTGTAGACTTTTGGATAGCAGCCATCCTGACTGGCGTGTAATGGTACCTCATTGTGGTTTTGATTTGCATTTCTCTGATAATGAGTGATTTTGAGCATCTTTTCCTGTGTTTGTTAGCCATCTGTATGTCTTTGGAGAAATGTCTGTTTAGTTCTTTGGCCCGTTTTTTGATTGGGTCATTTATTTTTCTGGAATTGAGCTTCAGGAGTTGCTTGTATATTTTTGAGATTAATCCTTTGTCTGTTTCTTCATTTGCTATTATTTTCTCCCAATCTGAGGGCTGTCTTTTCACCTTGCTTATAGTTTCCTTTGTTGTGCAAGAGCTTTTAAGTTTCATTAGGTCCCATTTGTTTATTTTTGCTTTTATTTCCAATATTCTGGGAGGTGGGTCATAGAGGAGGATCTTTTATTTTTTCATCTGGCTATTGATAGTGAAAACTGATAAACGTCTTCTATTATTGAAAAAAACAAAACCCAAAAATGCTTCCTAGAGGAGGTGATATCTGAGCTGAGTCTTGAAGACTATGTAAGAGGCAGGTGAAATGACTCATGCTGATTCTCTCAGTTGGATCCCTTACAGTTGTGAGCAGTAAGGCATTAATGTTATTTCCACTTGGAGGAGGAACTAACTCTCAGAGAGGGTGAGTGACTTGCCGGAGGTCAACAATTGGTACCTGAACTTGGAAGTCTCTCTCCAGAGTCCTATGTAAGCGGGGAGAGATGAGACTTCAAAAGGCTGTGTTTGGAATATGTGTGTGGGCTTGGACAAGAGTTTGAGAAGGACTAAATTATGCGTGGTTTGATCTGTGTGTAGAGATGAGACTATTGTGTTTCTGTACTAGACCACCTAAGTCTTACATAGCAGTGATAGGAGCACATTTAAAGGGTCTGGCCCATGGGACTTCCTTGGTGGTCTAGTGGTTCCACTGCAGGGGGCATGCGTTTGATCCCTGGTTGTGGAACTGAGATTCTGGCCCAAAAAAAAAAAAAAAAAGGTCTGGTCTTTTGGCCAGGAAAAGAGGACCTGGAAGTAGTGATGACTTAGTCAGGATGACTAAGGGAAAGAAACAAAGGATTAAAGAACTATTTTGTGTTTTGATGAATTAATGTGTTCAATCTATAAATATTTACTGAATACTTAATAGGCACAAAGCAGTGTCCTGAATTTAGTGAGAGATATATAATATGTGACATTCTACTTGTCTCAATAACTTTTTCATCTCTGAGCTAAGATTAGTTCATTCATTCAATGAATCAATCACTCATTCATTCATAGATTCAGTTTTTTAGCTTTACTGAGGGTTTATAATGCACTAGACATGTGACCCTAGACATTAGGATTGTAAAAATGAGGGGAAACTCTGAAACTAAGAGTCATGAGGGGCTTCCTTGGCAGTCTAGTGGTTAAGACTCTGTGGTTCCACTGCAGGAGGCATGGGTTTGACAAGTCATGGAACTGAGATCCTGCAGGCCATGCAGTGCAGCCAAAAAAAAAAGAGGGAGGGAGAGAGTCGTGAAAATACATTGTAAGAATGTTCAAGAAGAAAGTATTTGGGTGAGCATAGGGAAGTCTAGAAAGGCTTCACAGAGAAGATAATATAAATGAGATGGGTCTTAAAAGATGAGTAAGACTTTGATAAGGGGCTTCCCTAGTGGTTCAGCGATAAAGAATCTGCCTGCAATGTAGGAGATATGGGTTCAATCCCTGGGTCAGGAAGATCCCCTGGAGAAGGAAATGGCAACCCACTCCAGTATTCTTGCCTGGAAAATCTGGTGGACCAGGGAGCCTGGTGGGCTACAGCTCATGGGATTGTAGAAGAGTTGGACATGACTGAGCCACTAAGCAACAACCTCAGAGTCCATGTGCTCAGTCATCATAACTGCACAGTGGACAGACAGGAAAGATCCACCATCTGACTGTGTGTAGGCAGGGAAAATAAGGATACATTTGTGATGAGTGAGAGGACAACGAATAAACCTCACAGCCTTCAGGGCTCTCATAGAGGAGGGCAGCTTGAGAGGGCAAAGATGGCTTGATCCCTATCCTTGGGAACTTATGATCTAGTTTGAAAGATAGAGCTGAGAAAGCTTGAGATGAAACCTCAGTTTTGCTCCCGCCTCTGTTGCTCACTTTACTGGGTCACCTTGGGCAACTTGCTCACCATCTCTGGGCCTGTTTCCTTCTTCTGTCAAATGAAAGTAATACTATAAGGTTAAGTGGATATTGATGGATGTGAACATGGTTTGAAAAGCTCAAAGTTTAAAAGTATAAGGCTCTTTGCAGAGCACATTCTTAATGTTGTAATACTTTTTTATTATGTGGAGTGAAAGGGAGTAATTCACCATTGAGATGCCCTCTCGTATGGCAATGCATTGGTTCAGCCACGTTTTCAAGTCAGATGACCCAGTTCATAATCCTGGGATTGTTAAGTCTGTTACTTTGGACATCTGCATTACCCACTGTGTTTCCTTCCTCTTTTTTTTCCAGTTAAAATTATTTATCAAAGTAACACATGTACATGATTTTAAAATAATACGTCTCCCCTTTCTTCTATTATCTCCTATGCTCATCCAAGAGGCCATTACTTTCTACTCTCTTGATGGTTTCTTTTGATGTTTACCTGCATATTGACAAAAATTAAGTTTTTACCACTATTTTCAAATATATCAATTTCACATTATTTCTAGACTTCTGTGATAGCAGTTTAGGCTCTAGCCCTCTTCTTTTCTCCATGCTACCTTCTGTCTCCCAATCTTCCCTACAGTTATTCCAGAATTGTTTGTTAAATCAGTAATGACTGTGACATAATTCTGATTAAGTGAATAATTAGTGTTTTCACTGTCTGAATCCATAGTGATATGTAAACCTGGTTGCTGGTATTTAAGGTGCAGGAGAGGGGCTGAGTTCACTCTGAAGTCTTTTATTTAAGCCATTTTATTTAGTTTTTGCCACGTTTAGTTCCTTGCTGCACTTGGCTTCCCAGAATTTTGAGCCTTTTATGTTTGATTTCCATTGAGAATAAACCTCCATCTCTAGTGTGGGTGGAACAGGGAGCCTGGCTTGGGGGGGTGGGGGGGAGGTGATCACCTGGTTCTTTGGGGATGGAGTCAGTGGGGGGGGCGGGGGTGGCACCTGGCTTCTAATTGCTCTGTCTCTAGACTTGGATTCCAGGTGTGTGCGCTCCTTTTCTGAGTGTCAAGTGAGGAAACTAGTTCTGCCTTGCAGGATCATTGTGAAAATTAAACAAGATGATGCGTGAAAGGCGCTTGAAGTCTGCAGAGTAGCTGCTCATGGAATGTTTGTTTCCTTCTGCCATCACAGCTCAGCTGTGGTGTGTGCTCAGTCAGTGGCTGCAGGAGCAGTGGGTGTGGATCTCCCAACTCACCTCCAGACCTGTGGGTACCACTGTCCTGATTTCTGCCACATTTCCAAATACCTGAATTTATTTAAAAATATTTTTTTCTTTAAGTCAATTCTTTTTTCCCTCCACCTTGACCTTGGTGAAATCACAGATTTAATACACATAACAAATTCCTTAAAATCCTCAGTGGTGCAGGTGCCTCACATAGAAGAACACGGTACAGATTGTATTTATTTATAGGTAACTTCGTGACTATTCAAAGTATTCTCTCTGTTACTCATGAATAAATAGGGGGGTCTGTTGGAGGTTGATTGGTGAGGGAACTCTTTTATTGAGGGAGTTTAAGGAGTAGAACTGGCTGGATTGCAGTGGGGAACCCCAAATCCATTTTGGTATTTGGATCCTCAAGTTTAAAATCTCCATCTCTTTCTGGATGTGCAGTGCTGTGCTTAGTCGCTCAGTCGTGTCTGACTCTTTGCGACACCATGGACTGTAGCCCCCCAGGATCCTCTGTCCATGGGAATTCTCCAGGCAAGAATTCTGGAATGGGTTGCTGTGACCTCCTCCAGGGGATCTTCCCAACCCAAGGATCAAACCCAAGTCTGCCTCATTGCAGGCAGATTCTTTACCATCTGAGCCACCAGGGAAGCCTCTTTCTGGATAGTAGAACCCAAAAGTCTCATCTGAGGTAGTCCTTGACAAAGTTGCAAATGAGGAGTATTACAGTCTGCCAAAAAATATAACTTGTGTTGGGGAGACTTTCAGAGCTCTGAATGGGCACCCCTAACGTGAAATCATAGCCTTCCAATGATGTTGAGGGGTGTGGGAGGAAGCTAAGTGAATGACCTCTGGTTGACATTCCTCTCCAGACTTTTGTCAGGGTACAAGTGCACTCCCTGGGATAGAATCCTACCACACTAGCAGCCTGCCTCTAGACTGGGCCCCTTGGCTTACTTCCTTACCTCCCAAGAATTCAGCCCCATGGCTTTGCAGGGGCTGAACTTGTTATCTCTGTCAAACTGCATTGAAGAAATGTTATTTCTGCTCCATCACCCATCTCACCTCACCATAGCCCTGCCTTCTGCTGTTCTTCAGTGCCACACAGAGTGGCTGCTGCCTGCAGTTTGGCCAAAGGTGGGTGATCATTGTCGTTATTAAATGCCAGCACTGGGAAGGAGTCCCCAGGCACTGGGTGCCAGACGTGGAGTTGGTGAGATTTGGGGAGGTGGCAGGCCTGGATGGAGTGCCCTCCTCTTTACCACGTTGCTTCCTGACAGAGGGCTGCTCATCCCAGACCCATGAAAATGCATCCTGTTTGTCAGGACTGCACATTCATTCTCTTCTGAAGAGAAATGTGGTTTTAATTTTGGAGATCAGACAGGATGACTTGTGTTCATATGGCTGATAAATCATTTCAAAGAAAATTAGTTTGGCATGCTTGACATTTGTATGGATGGCTGATGAATTAAAGGAATGGATCCAGATCATGTCAGAAATATTTTACCATTACAAAAAATTGTGGTCTGCGGAAAACAGAATCCGATAAAGCTATAAAGCTGTCTGACCATCCTTCTGAGTTGTAGAAATGCAGCATTCAGGGATGGTGTCATCAGCATAAATATGCCACATGGTGGGCAGTTTGTAATAAAGAGATGGCCCCGTGATGGAAGTGAGGAGGCTTGGGCTCTGGCGCCCACTCTGCCCACTGCCCACCGTTCACCGCTGGGCAGAAGTCATTGTGTTTGGCTGGACCTCAGCTTAGTTGGGGGTTACTCCCCTTGAATATCTGATGAACGCTCTGCCCTCTCCCTGAGAAACAGACGCACATTCAAAAAGTGATTTCACACAATTCCAGGGCTTGGTGGACCTCTCCAAGCCCATCCGTGGGCCTCAGGTGAACGGCTCCCAGACCCAGCGAGCCCTCCAGTCTCCCTCTGCTCCTGAGACCACCTTGAAGCTCCCTGACTTGGGAACACTCTTCTCTAGTGGAGGCGAGGGAGACCTGGCCCTCAGAGCAGGCCAACTCACTTCCCCTGTGCTCAGCTGCCTGGTTCAATGCAGGGAATATTTATTGAGCACATTTTGTATGTGAGGCAGTGGGCTGGATGTGGGAGTACCAGGGTGGATGGAATACATCCCCAATCTCCTAAGGGAGTGGTTCTTGTGGTCATGAGCTTTGTGGGGGGAGGGGGAGGGGGCGGTGAAGGCCATGAGGGTGCAGCACCGACTCTGGGGAGGGAGTCAGGATTTGAGCTCCAATTTTAGCCTTGTGAAGAGTTTGAATTCTGTCCTTCATTAGTGTAGACAATCTACTGGGCCTTGGTTTCTTCTTAAGTATAATAAGGTCAATAATTCTAGAACCTTGTGTGTCTTAGCATTGCTATGAGTCTCCAATATGCTCATCTAACAATTTAAATAAAGTCGATTGTTAACTGCTCTGGGACTGAACTGTTTAAACTGGTTAAATTATAAAACTTTTGTTATTAAAGGTTTTGCTATTTACCCATGGTAAAAAAATATTTTTTTTTTGGTAAAAAAAAAAAAAAAAGATTTTTGCCAATAAAAAGGCAAATTAAAAATGTAAGACTAGAAGGGGAGAGGGTGGGATGAATTAAGAGAATAGCCTTGTCATATATACACTACCATGTGTAAAATAGCTAGCTAGTGGGAAACTGCTATATAACATAGGGAACTCAGCTTGTTGCTCTGTGATGACCTAGACGGGTGAGATGGGGAGGGGGGGGTTGGTGGTGGGTGTTGGAGGGAAGCTTAAGAGGGAGGGTGAGAAGGTGCTTAGCCGTTCAGTTGTGTCTGACTCTTTGTGACCCTTTGGACTGCAGCCCATCAGGCTCCTCTGTTCATGGGGTTTCCCAGACAAGAATACTGGAGCGCATTGCCATTTCCTCCTCCAGGGGATCTTCCCAACTCAAGAATTGAACTCTCATCTCCTGTGTCTCCTGCATTTCCAGTGGATTCTTTACTTGCAGAGTCATTGGGGAAGCCCCAAGAGGGAGGGATAAATGCATACTTACAGCTGATTCACATTGTTGTATAGCAGAAACCAACACAGCATTGTAAAGCAATTATACTCCAATAAAATTTTTCCAAAGTGAAAAAAAAAAAAAAAGTAAGACTGGATGCCAGCAGACACAGACTTGGGAGAGAGAAGGCATCACCTGGGGTTTGGCTGACCAAGGAGGCCTCTGCCCTGAATCCAGGGTCTTCACCTTGAAGGATTTAATTTGAACTCACAGTCCTTTATTATAGAAATCATCATGTAAATTGTAGAAGAATAGAGAATGCTGCTTACAAAAAACCAAAAAACAAAGCTAAAGCACATACCACCTGTTGTGTTAACAGTTGGAGGTAACTACTTCTGATCATTTGGTATAAAACCTCTTTGAATGCATGCACATACATGGAAATTCACTCATTTGTTCATTGACTAGTGTTTATTCAGAGGATACTAGTTTCGCTGGCCTGGAGTTAGGCACTTAAGTCTATAATGGTAAACACAGTGAATGTGGTTCCTTCAGGACATAGTTGACTAGGCTGAGAGACAGTTAAATAAATAAATATTACAGCTGTGTCACTTTCTGTGAACATAGGCACGTACTCACTCTCTCAGCTGGAACTATGCCCTGTGTTACTGCTTTGCTGTCAGTCACTTTCTCTCTGTAATGCATTGTGATCTTCTCTCCATGCTGGCTAATACATGGATCAGTTATCTGGTGCCTGTCAAACGACCACAGAGCCTCATCGCATCCATGAACGTTGATGTCTGGAGTTGGCTGGGCCAGGCTGGTCTTGGCCAGTCTTACTCGCTGTGGGTCCGCTCGCTGTCAGCTGATCTAAGATGGTCTTGGCTGACACCACTCCATGTGTCTCGTCTCCCAGCAGCTGGATCAGGCATGTTCTCTTGGTCATGGCCAAGGTGCAGGGGCAGAAACTGAAATGGTGGAGTACAGGGTCAAACCTCGGCTTGCGACATGTGTGCTAACAAGTCACGTGGCTGGGCCCAGGGGCAGAGTGTGAGGGAAACCACTGACAGATGGTGTGGTCAAGGGTGTGGAGACAGGGAGGAGAGACGAATTCGGGTCTTTAATGCAGTGGATGTACTATAGCCTATGAGCTCATTACCCTTCCGAGTTGCTGCCCAGATTCTATGTTGTAGACAGGTAGGATTTAAACACAGGGTGTTTTCAGCAAAGGGGAGGAGGAGCACTGTGGGTGTGTGGCTGGCTTTGCTCATCTGCTGGGACCAGAGGGTGGAGAATATCATATGCTGGGAGGAGGAGGCTGGACTGGAGATGATATGATAAAAGTAGGATGTCAGAAGGTAAATCTGAAAATGGTATTTGACGTGTGTTCAGGTGACTAGAGGCTGGAGAAAGACAGACAAGTCAGCATGTGTTGGGATAATCTCAGTCTGGGCCTGAAGGTGGAAGGAAATGGAAAGGGAGGGATGGACCAGGACAGTTGAGTTAATAATTGCAGGCTTCATTAGTTGAATTCTTACCGTGGGCCGCCACATCATGGGCACATGCTTTGTGTCATCATCTGTGATTCTTAGAACAATCCTATGAAATAAGTACTTATACTATCCTCCTTAACAGTCTGGGAAACTGAGGCATAACAATGAGGCAGCTGGTCTACCTAAGGTTCCACAGCTCCTTTGTAGTGGTACAGGCTGTCTTCAGAGCCTACATCCTTTGCTGTGACTCCAGGAGTCACCTTGATAGCGGAGGGTCCTGATGAAGGAGATTTTCTAAAACTCAGTAACAATTAATGGAGGAAAGTTATGGAAATAATTGACTGGCCTAGTCATAGGACTAGTATTCTTGACAGAAGCAGGAAAACTCGATGAAAGGCATCTTGTATGTTGGAGTTGGGGTTTTTGAAGTTGCTGAGGTTGAGATGAAGTTGGATGTCTGTGGATGGTGAGTGGAAGAAGTGGTGAAGTGGTGGTCCTACGAGATCTGGCTGAGAACAGGGGAATGTGAAGGGTGTTGGAGCCTGGAGACCAGTTTGCAATGGGCAGTAGGAAGGGGAAACCGAGCTAGTGAAGGAGTGATCTGAAAGGTAGATGGAGAACATGGGTAGAATCGACTCGTTCCATCCAAACTATTGGAGGAGAGTTTCAAGATGAAGGGTGGGTCTGGGGTCTAGAGTGGGGAGGGTAATTAGGAGGCAGAAAACTGAGAAGAGTGGCAGAATTTGGTGATGCAGAGGTCAGTGTGGGCCTTGAGCAGAGGCTGCCTGGATGGAATGGCTGAGGACAGTACTTGCGTGTCACTTTAGAGCCTGTGCTGAGGGCAATGGGCAGCCAAGCCAGGACCACTGTGGGTGGTGGTGCCAAGGGCTCCTGTACCCTATAGAGTGGGGTGGGAGGGGTGTCAGGAGGAGCTAGTTGGCGATGCCTGAGAAGGGAGAGCTTATCAAGGGTGCAAACCCCAGGAAGGGACACATGGCGGGTGGAGATCAAGGACAGGCAGAGGAGAGGGGATTAGCCGTGGAGAGGAGGAGGGAGAAGTGGATAGAAGCAACTTGGGAGGACTGTGCCTGGGTTTGATGTTAGGCAGGACTGGGAGGAAAGGTCACCACGTTCAAACAAAGCCGCAGCAGCATCACTGTATCTTCACTTTGCTTCAAATTCCCTGCGGTTGCCCACTTCCCTCAGTGCAACCATTGGCTGTTTTGGAAAGAAAACCCATGTCCGCAGAATGCAGCCTTCCTTCCTTGAAGTGGCTTGCATGTCAGGTGCCCGTTCAGCCGTACCCTCACCCAGTCCTCCCACCCTCCCTGTTCCTTTGGCTTGGGTGCTCGGCCCTCCCACCCCCGACACACCAGCTCCTTCCCTTCTAAGTCCAGGCTTCTGTTCTGACAGCGGACCGCTGACTTCTCTCCTGCATTTCTGCTCTGGAAAGGGCCTTGATCTCTGCTGATCAAGCACTCAGCACCATGCCCGGCACACAGGGGCTCAGCACAGCGTTGCTGAAGGAAACCGGGATGAGCAGTATGAACACATCAGACAGGAAGCCCTCGCTGCCTCTGTGGCTGAGACATCTCTGGAAGACGGGGTTTGCCTGGTATTTGTGATGCTCCCAGGGAGAACTACTGTGTATTTTTCCAAGCCTGACCCACTGCCCTCTGCCCTGCGAGCCACTTTTTCTCTTTTCTTTTTAAAAATGGAAACAGAACAGGCAGAGTAGACCTCGCAAGGACCTTTTTCCTTTAGACAAATAGCTGGTATTCCTATTAAAATGGTAATTTTCTCTGTTTAAAAAGGCAGATGTGGTCAAATTAAGCTAATCTAATTTGCAATTTTTCATTAAAAATATATAAGAGTCAGGTTGGGAGGCTGTTTGGGTCCCAGGGGTCATTGCGTTAGCAGCCATGGGAACAAATGTCCTTTATCTGCTTATAGATATATGCAGCTTCCTGCAGGCATCATTTCCTCACGGTGACTTCTCCGTGACCTTGTTTCAGTCCACAGGGGGTTTCTGTCTGCCAGCTTGTCTTCTGTTTCGCCCTTTTTATTAAATAGAAAATCCCCAAGTACCCCTATGTTGCAGAGTCCCTTATACAGAGAAGAGGAGGAATGGTCTCCTCTAACTAATAGGAATGTGGGACAAAGACATCAGGTTTTATTCAAGAGCAAGGAAGAAGACAAAGTCCTGAGTGAAGCCAGGAGGTAGGGGTGCCCTGGACTCATATTCATGGGTCTGGATGGTCAGGATGCTGGAGGGAGAGTAAGGCAGAGGCAGTGGTGTCCCTGATTGTCGAGTGGGCCTGTGACATTCTCATATCTTAGGATTTATTGGTACCATGTATAGCCTAAGGCTTCCCCCACAAAAGCCATTAAGCATGCCTGAAACCTACACCCCCTATCTGAACCCTAATGAGAGCTCATGTGCAATTAGGGTATAATGTTGTGCTCAACCAAGATGATGCAGGTTTTCTTCCACACTCCAGCCCTGAGGAGCTTGAGTGAAATGCATTCCTTAGCCTTCATCTGGCATCTCAGAGACCTGCCTCTGAGCCCCAGCCTTGCCTCATGTAGCCCTGTGTCTCCCAGTCTGTGAGGTGGAGATGCTGTCTTCATCACCAGTGTCTCTCACCACCAACACCAACTTTGGGATTTCTTGTCAAGTGTTGGGGCCATGCATGGGAAGTCTTCAAAACCAGTGCTCCCTTCTGCTTCCCTTCACCTTGGCAGTGACCCCTTGAATCCTGATGAAGTTGTGGTCCAGCGATTCCTTGTGCAGTAAGAACTTAAAACAAGTCAAAGTAGTGTTAGAAAACAGGAATGGAAATGTCTAGAGTCCACAAAGGCAGGCAGTGAGTGGGTGACAGAGGAGAGGGCTACGAGCTTCTGCGGGCAGACTGGACCTGGGCAAAGTGTTCTTGGAAGTCTAGAAAGCTCTTGACCTTTCTTGTAATCCTGTGTGACGCTAAAGCATGTGAGAAATTGGAGGTGCTTCTCTGCTATTTTAAAGAGGGCTGATAGACCTGGGGCTGCAAGTTTTATTTGGATTATCATTTGTAAGCCTGTGATAAAAAACCATCTCCCAGGAAGTGTGCGACAGTGTGCTTCATTGGTGCCTCTTCCATCCTCGTCTTTGGGACGACCCTGAGGTATTTTGCTGTCATTGGCCTATTTTCTTACCTCCCTAAATTATGCCGATTTGTGCAGAGCATGTTATATGATGACAAGTGAGTGGTCTGAGGCAAATTCTCTGTTCTGCAGCCTTTTCCTTGTCAGTGTCACAGCTGTGAGCGTCGGCAAGTCCTTCAGATAGATTTTTTTTCCTCTTAAATGTTTGTCTGAAATTAATTTTGACTGTTTGGAAGAGGTTGTTGAGCAGTCAGAGGGCTTTGCAGAGCAGAATCCTTAGCCCTGGCAGAGGAGCTGAAAGCTGCATGTTCAGTGGGTGTGTGAGTGCCCCACCAGCGTGGAAACTGGCTCCACTTCATTGTAGAGACGAAAAGTCAGAGAAGCCCTCATGCCTCTGAGCAGACCTTGAGGTTGGAGCCTTATATCCGTCACGCTGTGTGGATGTCAAGGGCAGGAGATGGCATGGTTAGCGTCGGCCTGCAAACTCTGGGCACTTGGCTGCATATCAGGAAAAAAGAGTTTTGGAAACATACAATTTTATGACCTTGCTTTTTCTCTGCAGTATCTTGTGAATTGAATGGCAACTCTCTCCATGCCCCTGGCCCCCAGAGATCACATCAGAGAACACAGCAAGAACTTAGCCCAATATTTGAAAAGGATGTCCATGTTGAGTGGGTTTCTTTGTATTCTGTGGGTTTGTAGAATTTGTGTGCCTTCCATTGGCACCTATTAATAATAGCTCAGGGCTTTCACCCAGGAGATGAGGCTCTCATCCACTAGGGTGTGGGCCCCCTAAGGGCTGAGTCTACTTTGCTTTCTGTTGCATCTCTACTGCCTAGCCGAGGCCTGGCACACAGTAGGAACTCCCTAAATACCTGTAGAATGTGTGTGTGAACAGACTCTTCTGATTTGGTGGTTGGATTTCATATTACAAATATTTCCTCTGTGCCATTGACAAATAGTTTAACTGTTCCTATTTTTCTCCCCCTGGTTTTAAGTGTACTTAAATTTTGTTTTTAGTTTTAAAATTAAAAGTTTTTAAATAAAAATTTTAATTATTGTACAATTTGTAAATGCTACTTTCCATTTACCGATTACTGCAAATTATCAGTTGTATTCCCCGTGTTGTACACTACATTCTTGAGCTTATCTTATACCCAATAGTTTGTACTTTTACTTCCCTACTCCCATATTGCCCCGCCCCACTGGTAACCACTGTTTGTTCTATCTATGAGCCTGCTTTCTTTTTTAAAACATTATTTATTTTTGGCTGTGCTGAGTCTTCATTGTGCTGCACGTGGGCTTTCTCTAGTTGCAGAGAGCGGGGCCTACTCTCTAGTTGCGGTGCATGGGTTTCTCATTGTGGTGGCTTTTCTTATTGTGGAGCCTGGGCTGTAGGTGCATGGGCTTCAGAGGCTGTGGCACATGGGCTCAGTTGCCCCGTGGTATGTGTGATCTTCCCAGATCAGGGATCAAACCAGTGTCCCTTGCATTGCAAGGCAGATTCTTAACCACTGGACTACCAGGGAAGCTCCTGTGAGTCTGCTTATAAGTGTACTTCTAATCGATCCTGGATAGACCAGGTAGGACATGGTTCAATAGCATGATGTGGGAATGAGATACCTAGATTCTGTTCTCTACTTGTCCCCTTCTCTCTGTGTGGATGCTGAGTCTTACTTGCTTGTATGTCCTCAAAGGCAAGGTCACAACCTATGGCCCAATACCTGTTTTTTGTAAATAAAATTGTTCTGGAACCCAGCCTTGCTCATGTATGTGTGCATTGTCTGTGGCAGCTTGCATGCCATGACACAGAGTTAAGTAGTTGTGAAAGAATCCATATGGCCCAGAAAGCCTAACATCTTTACTCTCTGACCCTTTCCAGAAAGGTTGCTGATCGCTACTCATGAGCATCCAAGAGGTGCTTGGCACACGATAGGTACATGCCTGGCAGAGCCTGTGTTCAGTGAATGCCTGAAGAACAGATGAAGGGAGTGGTTTATCCATCTGCGGGGGATGGGGTGTGTGTGTTCATTCCTAGGGCTGTGGAGAAGGTGAGGTGGTGGACTCAATGCTGGCCCTGCCTGTGAGATCTGCACAAGAATGTAGATTGGCTTAGTGTGATCTGCTGCCTTGATTGGACAATGAGGAGGAGTGGCTGGTGGCATCCATTTGTTTTGTGATCGAGTGTTTATTGAACTGGGGAAGACTGAGAGCAGGAGGAGACGGGAGAGGATGAGATGGTTGGACGGCATCACTGAGTCAATGCACATGAGTTTGAGCAAACTCTGGGAGATGGTAAAGGACAGGGAAGCCTGGCATGCTACAGTTTAGGGGGTCACAAAGAGTCGGACACGACTTAGCGATTGAACAGCAGCAGCAGTTTATTGAACTGGACAGTTACTGAGCATCAGAGGTGCATTGTGACTGTAGTTACAGAGAACGTACTGTTTGCTGGTCACTCTGGGTTATGTATGTGTTATCTGAAGTGCTCATCACATTCCTGCACAGCTGTAATATTCCTTTCCCTGAGATGGCAGTGGTTGATCCCAGACATGGATACACATGTCCAAGCCCTTATCATGAGAGGGTGGCAGGGCTGAATTTCAAACACAGGTCCATCTCACCCAAGAGCCCATGAGCTCACCACTGAGACCATGTTCCCCGACACTTTTAGGACTGCTTGGGAAGTAGATTTCAACAAGCACGGTCCCTGCTCTAAAGGAGGTTGTTATCTAGACAGGATATCTGAATTGTCTCAGGTTCTTTTTGGTCTGAGGTGTCAGGAAGGTTTGTTGCCTTTTCATACTGTTTGTGGGGTTCTCATAGCAAGAATGGAGTGGTTTGCTGTTGGAAGGACTGATGCTGAAGCTGAAGCTCCAGTACTTTGGCCACCTGATGTGAAGAGCTGACTCATTGGAAAAGACCTTGATGCTGGGAAAGATTGAGGGCAGGAGGAAAAGACGGTGACAAAGAATGAGATGGTTTGATGGCATCACTGACTCAATGGACATGGATTTGAGCAAACTCCGGGAGATAGGGAAGGACAGAAGATCCTGGAGTGCTGCAGTCCATGGGGTCACAAAGAGTTGCACGTGACTCAGCGACTGAACAACAGCGGAAACCACGAAGACTTCCTGGAGAAGGAGATAAAGATGATGACTGTGACTATAGTAACTTGTAATGTTTATTTTTTACCTTGTGCTTGATCTCATGCAACACATGTTACAGATATTCTCTCTGTTAATCTGAGTAGCCCTGTATGATAGGCGGGTACTATAGGGTTGAATTATTTCTCCCCCAAAAGGTACACCCAAGTCCTAACCTCTAGTACCAGTGAACGTGACCTTATTTGGGGATAGGGTCTTTTCAGATGTCATTAATTTAAGGATCTTCAGATCATCCTGGATTTAGTGTGGGTTCTAAATCCAGTGACTGATGTCCTTATAAAAGAAAGAATGAGGGGATTTGATGCATGGAGATGCAGAGGGAAAGGTCACGTGAAGACAGACCAGCAGGTGGAAGAGGGAAGGCAGGGTTGTCCCCAAGGGCATGTGGAGGGAGCATGGCCCTGTCAGCACTTTGAGTGTGGTATTTCTGGCTTCAAAAAAGGTGAAAAAAAGAAATAGAAGCCATTGACTCTGAGGTAGTCTGTGGTGGCAGTCCCAAGAAACAAATACAGGCCCAATTATCACCCTACTGGGAGACGTTGAGTGGCTGCCCAGGGCACAGAGCTGGAGGTGCTGGAGCCGGGACTCAAACCCAGGTCAGCCTGCTTTAGCCGCTGGCTGGGGCTTGAGACTGATGAGCAGACCACTGTTGTGGGCAGAGCCTCACTGGTCAGCTCTGCCATCTTCTTCGAGTGAGCAGCCATTTCTGAGACACCTCTGAGATGCTCCCAGTCCAGAAGAGAAGGCACTCCTCTGCCCCCCATGTCCCCATGGAGCGTGCCAGGCCACGTGTTCCCGCTGTGCTCATAGCCTCGGCCATGGCCCTCGGGCCTGGAACAGGGCCCACGTGGCTTGTGCCAGCTGGGGATGCCAAGCGCAGCCTGGGAGAATATGGCCTCCGTCCTGACTGGCTGGCTGAGGCACAGGACACAGAAATGCAGGAGAGGAGGCCTCTGTGCTTGATCTGGGGGTGGGCAGGATGGCGTATGCCTTCTGTGGCCCTTGAGAGAGCAGTGACCTGTTCTGGTGAGGAGGAGGGACCTGGTGGCTGAGCTTTAGTGGGGACTTTGTTGAAAATCACTGCTGCTTCAGTGGTCCTTGGGAGGAAGGAAGTAGACTAGACCCCAAGGCCCGAAAGACTGAAGGCATTTCCAGAGAAGGAACTGGTGGCTGACTGTCTCCCCAGCCCTGCGAGGGCGCCTCCTGTCACAGAGAGAGGGCAGAGTGGTGCCTGAGGTCCAGACTCAGGGGCGTGAGGTGCGCCCAGTCTTGTCATTTCCGTCATGGTCAGCGCTGACCTGGCTTCAGGCTGCTCCTGTCTGCCCTCAGCCTGTGTGTTGCCTTCTTTTTTTAAAAAAAATTTTTTTTTTTTTTTTTTGGCTGCACGGCATACAGGATCTTAGTTCCCTGACCAGGGATTGAACCCACTCCCCCCTGCAGTAGAAACGTGGAATCTTAACCACTGAACCACCAGGGAAGTCCCTGGGCCGCCCTGTGGGGTCCTGGCCTGTGTTTTCTCCCTGGCCGGAGGGAAGAAGTCAAGTGTCCCTGGCTGGCTGGCCAGCCAGCCTGCCTTCCTTGTGAAGGCAGCTTGCATCCCTGGGTGTGAGGAGCAGGATGAGGGAGATGCCAGAGGCTCCCCCAGACTCTCCCTCTCCCGCTCCATCCCCTCTTGGGGAAGAGGAGTAGGTAAAACTCAGCTGCTGATGTTGACAGAATTCATTCATTCATCAGGTCAGCTGTGGAAGCTGAGGGCTGGGAAGGTGGGAGAAAGACAGCTGGAGTTGTTTGGTGGAGCCCTCCATGGGCCAGGGAGTATGCTGAGAGTTTTAAAAATGTCTACATGTTTCTATAACTTGAGCTTCACAGCAGCTCCTTGAGAAGCTCTCATATCCCCATTTAACAGATGGGAAAGGAGGCTTGCAGCTTAAGTGGCTGACTCAGGGACTCACGGTAAGAGGCAGGGCTGTGACTGAGCCCAGCTTCTTTCTGACTCCAAGGCCATGCTCTTCAACGTGCCTTGGGAGCACAAGTTGCTGTCATGGACGGGTAGGCCCAGGGTGGTCCATGTGGAGACTGGAGGAGGGATGGAAAGATAGGGGACCATCTTTACTTGTTTCACGATGTTAACCAGTCCTGGCCTAGCAGTTAATCAAACTTCTGAGACCTAGTCATGTTATATGCTTCCATTTTAAGGTGACTCTATTGGGCTTCCCAGGTGGCGCTAGTGGTAAAGAACCTGCCTGCCAATGCAGGAAATGTAAGAGACTCGGGTTCGATCCCTGGATTGGGAAGATCCCCTGGAGGAGGGCATGGCAACCTACTCCAGTACTCTTGCTTGGAGAATCCCATGGACAGAGGAGCTTGGCGGGCTACAGTCCCTGGGGTTACAAAGAGTCGAACACAATAGAAGCGACTTCACAGGCCCTCATGGATATATTGGGTTGGCCAAAAAATCCATTTGGGTTTTCCCGTAAGATGGTCTCGAAAACCATGAATGAACTTTCTGGCTAACCCAATATAATAAGCTGCTTTCTACCCCTGGGCAGTGCTACCTACATCCTCCCTCTGGCATCTGTCTCCCTGAGCCTCAGCCTCTTCCAGAAGCTCACACCCACATATTAGATGCACACACAGACCATTTCATTACCCAATTAGGCATAGGCACCCAGAAGACTTCACCAGTGGAATAATTACATTAATGAATCTCCTGCTGAGTTATGTCCACTTCTGACTTTGGATGTTGTCTCGTGCGTCATATTTCCTGTCTGCATTTTTCTCTTCCCCAGGGCCCCACCCTCTCACTCCTCACCTCTCTGCCCTTAGTGAGTCTGGCTGGTGGGTGGTTGCTCTCTTACGCGGCAGATGGAGCGTGATTCACGCACACGATGCTGGTTCTGCCGAGCTGTCGGTCTGGTGAGTTTATTTGGTGTGGGTCTTAGGGAGTTGTTATATGAATATCTTAGAGGGAAAAGAGGGGAATGATGAATGCCTGGAACGCTCTTCCTTGACATTCTAATTCTTACTCACTAAGTGTTAAAGCGGCAGTATTTAGTCTGATGGTGCAGTCTGTGCTGGGGAATTGGTTTTAGTGCTCTCACCACTGGGGCTCGTGAATTGATCCAGCATGAAGGTCTGAATTACCTGAGAGATGAGTTTATTTGGACTCTGGGAAGAGAAGATAGTTTTCAACCCCACTCATCCTGCAGCCTTTGACGGTCAAGTCCCGGCTGCTGACTTGTGCGATGGTACCACCAGATGTGTCTTGACTTATTGAAGGAAAATTACACATTCCAATCAGATGCTGACTTGATGCATGATTTATAGCTATTAAGCCGAAGCAGTGAGTAAAGAGTTTAAAATCGTGGGCTTGTCTTATGTGATTTTTAAGTAGCACCGGTACCCTCCAGTGGGCAAGGCATGCCGCTCAGTAGCATTGGCAGCTTCCTTGGGAAGCAACCAATGTCTTAAGGGACCTTGTCGCTTGAGCAGTGTCTTTCTGAACATGAAACCCTACTTTTTGGTTAGTTAAAGCCACAGGATGGCACAAAAACACATTCATATATTACCCAAGGTTTTTTTTTCTCTTTGCATAAAGATAAATCTGTGTATGTTTGATCTCTCTTGTGTTTGAGGGAGATTAAAATAGATTCATTATGATGAAGTTCTTTTTAAATGGTTAGCCTGTCTTTGTTGTGATGGAAAAGTGGAATGAGTTTCCCTGCTAGCGGCTTCAAAACAGTATCCTGACATGGTAAGTCTCGGGGTGGGGGAGGGCTGGCAGGCCCTCACTGACCACCAGACACTGCCTTGCATAGTAGCACCCCCAGCCTTCCAGGTTAGACTGTGCGGGGAAGGGGTACTGGGCTCTTTCAGGCTGCTGGGAGCAGAGGCTGGCTCAGGGCAGGAGAGCGGGGTGTACTGCATGGCTCGTGGGGGAGGGGAGAGGCTCAGGGAAAGGCCTCAGTTGTGCGGAAGGCAACCCCATTGCTCAGGATGCAGCTGCGGCTTCTGTGGGTGCTTCAGTGTTGGAGGCCGCCTTTCTGCCCCTCAGCCACTTCTGTCTTCTGTCCATCCGGTTAGAGAGGGCCCGCGTTCCAGCTCCCCAGGAGGAACTGAGTTGCTTCTCCAGCACATGGTGGCTGGCTGGTCTGTGGAGGAGAGGCTTTGCCTCGGGCACTGGACCCTGATCTGGCCCAGGAGGAGGACTCCATGGTCACGAACACGCTGACCCGTGCTCCTGATCCTGGAGCCCGTCTGGCCACTGTGCTCAGGAAGGGGGCTGTCTGCATGGAACTGTTCGCAGCATCTTAGTCTCCTCTCCGGCTTACCGGGGAGTCTGGCCTCATTTGCATGAAAGGCCTTTGGGTTCATTCCTGTTTCCAGCTCAGAAACTGAAGCCATCCGTGCCTGAGACAAATTGCTGCTGTTCAGCTCATCCTTCAAAATTGACTTGGATCATCAGCCGGCCAGTCTACATCATATGGAGCTGGGGTGGCCGTGCCTGTCCTGTATGCCCAGTGCCACTTCCTTCTCCCCTCCCCCTTAGCTGTTTTCTCCTCCTTCCTCCAGATGCACGAGCATCTGCCTTGGTCTATCCCAGACTGAGTGTCCATCAGACAGTGATTCCCATGCAAAACGAAGCTAAGAAAACAGAAGGGAGGAGGTGATTGTCTTGTGCGTCTTCCAGCTCTGTCTCCTGATTCTCATTTATTTAGTCTTACCTGATTTCTTCCAGACTCCCGCTAATTTCTCTTTGGGATGAGGACTTCCTTTCAGGACCGATCTGGTTAATTTGTGGACTTTGGAATCTGTCCAGTGTTGGGAATGTCAAGGGGTTTCTTCTGAGCCCATTAGAAGAGGATCCTGAAGCCTGCTACAGCTGGTGGTCATGTGGAAGCACAAGCAGTAGCCCCGCCCTCACGATTGATCTGTCAGCTTATTTAATTGCTGATGTCTCGCCTTGTTCCAAAAACTTAATTTATTATTCCACGAGTAATACATGTTCCTTGTAGAAAATTAAAAAAAAAAAAAAAAGTAACAGGAACAAATTGTTCCTTGATACTTGGAGAGCAAGACATCACACATTAAAAATTTTCCCTAAAGTTAAATCAACTTTAAACACAACCTTCTGAGATAGATGAGAGACCTGGTGTTAGGCATTGCTCAAGGCTGCTTCCCTCGAGAGAGGATTGGGAGACTGAGGGCCTGGCTCACACAGGTGCCGCCTCCACCAGGACCCTGGGACCCAGAGGAGTCAAGCTTCCCCACCCCAACCTGGGAGACCTCTGCTTGCTCATCTCTGTCCGGTGCAGCCCCCTGTATGAGACTGTTCCCTGACTCAGTGCTTGAGTCCAGACCAGCATCACTTGCCATGTGGAGATCCTCATACAGATGATGTTCCTCACTGGGCCAAGAAATTGAAAACAAGTTGGAGGAGGGCTTTCAGTTCCTCCCCGCCTCATTCTGCAAGCCACACATGATAACATCTACTTTTCTGTGGAGCGCAGAGAACCCAGATCTTTAGAAGTTCAAGCTGGACTCTTCTTCATGGGTTAGGGAAGTGAGGCGCCTTATTGGTGAGAATATTGCAACAAAAAGGGATGAACAAAAAGACACTGATACAGTTCTTGATAAAGTACCCTTTTATGAAGGTGCATGCGTGTGTGTGCGCGTGCCAGGTCTATTCTGTGTGACCCTACAGACAGTAGCCTACCAGGCTCCTCTGTCCATGATTTCTCCGGGCAAGAATACTGGAGTGGGTTGTCATTTCCTATTCCAGGGAATCTTTCTGACCCAGGAATCAAACCCATGTCTCTTAATGTCTTCTGCATTGGCAGGTGGGTTCTTTACCACTAGCGCCACCTGGGAAGTCCACCCCTTTTATGAACAAGTTCACACACAGGGGAAGGCTCAAGTCACCGTTGAATCTGTTTCCTGGGGTTCACATTTTGTTCACATTTCAGTGTTTCCTGGGGTTAACATTTTGTCGTGGACCCAGTATTTTTTCAAGGCACATACAGAGGGGTGCACCAGAAAGGGTGGGGATGGAGATACAGTGTGCAGCAGCCTCTAAAAAAACAAGAACAGGAAAGGAAAACAAGGGCATGAAAACAACAGGAATCTGGGGCTTATTTTCCGTGAGGCTTGTTTGCTTCCCCCAGCACCACAAGCGGTTTTCTGTGGAAAAAAAAAAAGACTTCCCTTTCCCCAGGGAGTTTGGAAGGGAAACCTGTATGCATGGTGGGTCAAATTTCCCTTTGAAAAGTTCCTCCCTCCCCCAATGCCACAGTTCTCTGCTGACTGAGGACCTTGTAATTGCTGAGCCACAATTCAAATCAGAGTGTGATTGTGATCAAACCCAGCGACTCTCATTACTCCTTAGCCTCTTACGTCAAAACCGCTCACAGTGACGGTAGCAAAGGCCAGCACGCTGGCCTGTGATTCTTGGCAGGCCTGCTTCGAATTGAATAAGGGGCAGGAGCTGGAAAGAACAGGAGGGAGAGCGACTCTGCTAGGGGAGGCTGCCTGGCTCTGGCCTGCGAAGGAGCGAGGCTGTGTCTGTGCTGCTCTCTTCCTGGGACCAGAAGTCCCCAGGGCCCTGGGTTGCTTTCAGGGGGCGATGACTGGGTGGGTCCCTGGCTCTTAGGCTGAGTCCAGCTTGTTCCCAGCCCTGGAAATAATTAGCGGCAAGTGTGCCCGGAGTGGCCTGCTTGGTGTGAGAGCCTGGTGGCTGCTGACTTCCTTTTGTCACAGAGGCCCATGTCACCTCATGTACCTGGTTGCTGAGATGGCCAGCGACAGTTTTACTGCATTCAGCGCTTTTAAGATTGCCTTTGAGTCTCTTGCCGTGCCTTCTGAAAGGGGCTGATGCTCCTGGGTGCAGCAAAAGGGAATATTCTTCCAAGCCCCTTTGAAGTGGCAGGCATGGGCTTTGTTCTCTGCAGATGAGTCTTTCCAGAATCAAACTGGATCTCCCCCGCGGGGTGGGTGGGGAGGTCGCTGGAGGTCAAGTATAACCTGTGCAAACCTGGAACAAGAGGCTCCCCCTGGCTAATTCCGCTGCTGAGTGTTTGATTGCTGTGGCTGACGTTTTGTTTGGGGGTTTAAAAAAAAACCTTTATTTTTATCTTAACAACCAAGATAGGCAATAGCCTTCTTTCTTAAAGGAGTCTGGGTTCATTCTTACCAAAACTCAGGATCCTGCATTAAATAATTTACTGAGATTTTCATTTTATATTTTATTGAGGTATAAGGCAGAAAAGTGCACACATCTTAAGTATACAGCTAAATAAATGTTTCTCTCTAATATTCCTCTACAGTCTTGTCTAGATTAAGATATAAGAACATTTGCAACACCCGGAAAGGTCCATGCTCTTCCCTGGTTTATGCTCTTCTCCTGCTCCCTTACCAAGGGTAACCATCATAGTGACCTTTACTGCCATTGGTTAAATTGGTCTGTTTTTTAACTTGATATAGAATGAGTTCATCCAGTATGTATTCTTCTGTATCTGTCTTTTACTCATCATATGTCTGGGAGATTACACTCTATCCAGAAGTAGTTCTTTTTCACTGCTGAGTAATATTCCATTATTTGACTTTATTATCACAGTCTAGTTATTCTACTGTTGATGGGCATTTGACTTCTTCACATTTTTTAAATAGTCACTTATTTTTTCTCTTTTAGGGGGCCATGCCACACGGCATTTGGAATCTTAGTTCCCCAACCCTCTGGTCCCATGCCCCCTGCAGTGGAAGTGTGGAGTCTTAACTACTAGACCACCAGGGGATGGCCCTTGACATGTTAGAAAGCTGGGCATATAGGCTATCCTTTGATGTGGGTCATCATTTATTCGAATGATTTTTTAAAAAAAATAAATTAGCAGTGGAGCTTTCTTTTTTCCAAGTGCAGTTCCACATGGAATTTGTACTGAGGAGTTTGATCGATTGGTTGGTGGCTTCGGCTCCACTTCTTTGCCTTCCCTTTCCCCTGGGGTGACCGCAGGTGGGGAGGCTTAGCTGGTTGTTTCAGGACCTGGCCTCTGGAGTTGGACCACCTGCCTGGTTTCCCTTGTTGTGCGTCCTTGGACAAATCACTTAATCTCAGTTTCTTTATGTACAAAATGGAGGTTGAAGAAAGTAGTGCCATCATACAGTTATTGAAAACATTAAGACAATAAATGCAAAGCAGCGTTGACACTTAGCCAGTGCTTAGTAAGTGGCATGCTAAGTGCTGCTGCCATCCTTGCAGGCATCCTCATTTCCATCTTGCAGGGTCCTAGTACTCCCTGGGGCACCATCACAAAGCTATGAATTCATACCACTGGCCGGATTGCAGCCCTTACCGTCCCTCCAGCCCCATGGAGACGCAATACACCACAGCGCCTTGGAGTGGCTCTGAGGTTCTCCGCCCGGGGGGTGTGTGAGTGCCAGTAAGGCAGGCTCGTGGCTCCCTGTGGAACCTGGCAGAAAGCCAGCCCGCCACCAGGCAGTGGAAATGTACCCCCAAAGCCCTACCCAGGCTCACCTTTTGCTATGGACCTGGGCTTTGTGGGACTGTTGTGTTTGCTGAATGAAACCTGTCTGTCTGGGACTCTCTCCTTGGGGCGGGATGTCCTTGTGGCCTAAATCCAGAAAGATGTGAGGATGGGGAGAATGGAGCCCCGCCTGTCAGGCTTTTATCCTACTTTGGCTCCCAGCCAAATGGGATTTTTGGAGCCAGGCCCAGATGTAGCTGAAAGGATTAGATGTAACTGTTATTACTATTCATAATAACAGTATCTTACATTTATTTAGTGTGTGCTGTCTGCATTAGATGTGCTTCACAATGGCCCTGTGAGATAGGCACCATTGTTACATTTGTTGATACATGTTGATCTGCCCACTGGGTACCTCCTTCTCCAACTAGGATTAAGTCCCATGGGGGAGGGATTTTTTTTTTTTTCTTCTTTTCTTTTCTTCACCATTATATCCCCCTGAAACTAGGCTAGTCCAGGATCAGTAAATATTTGTTGAATGAATGAATAATTCTCTCTTTTAAAGAAGACATGGGAGCTCAGAGAAGTTAGATAACTCAGCCAAGGTCACACTGTGAGAGCTGAGTATGTGTGATGCTGAGCTGCTGCTGGTGACTGTGGCCTGTGCAGGGGGTGGCGGCCCCACTGAGGACAGAGGTCCAGGTTTGGGGACCTGAGCTGGGGGTTGGAAGATCTCTCTGGTAATGAACCCAGTGTGCGTCATTGAGGAGGCGTGGTCTGCCACCCAGCTGGGGTCATTCAGGACGCTCACCTGTGGAGGGGTTGAGGTCTTGGGCGCCCCCATGTGGCCTGACAGGGCAGAAGCTCCGTGGTGGGCCTCAGGCTTGGCCCTTCTCTCACATGCTGCAGATGCTGGGGAGACATTTCCATCCTGAATCAGCCTAGAGGAAGGCTCACCGGGGCTGGGGGGCAGGACAGGAAGTGAAACCCACCCTTGTCTGACAAGGACAGTGGTTCAGTTTTGTACTTGTGTGTGCATGCTAAGTTGATTCAGTCATGTCCGACTCTTTGCAACCCTATGGACTGTAACCTGCCAGGCTCCTCTGTCCATGGGGATTCTTCAGGCAGGAATACTGGAGTGGGTTGCCATTTCCTTCTCCAGGGAATCTTCCTGACCCAGGGATCGAACCTGGGTCTCCTGCATTAGCAGGTGGGTTCTTTACCACTAATGCCACCTGGGAAGCCCAGTTTTGTGCTTAGCTCAAGGCAAAGCAGTTCACACTTGGGAGTTTTCACCCTCTTTCTCTTTAAGCCCTGGGTATTCCCAGCAGCCATATCTGGGCTGGAACCTCTGCTGAGCATGCCAACCTTAGAGAGGCCTTTCAGGTCATCTCGGTTCTTCTCTTTATACCCTTTAAATATTTATTTATTTATTTGGCTGTGTCAGATCTTAGTTGTGGCACTTGGAATCTTTGATCCTCTTTGCTGCCTTTGAGTTCTTCAGTTGTGCAAGCAGGATCATGTTCCCTGACCAATTCCTCCTGCATTGAGAGTGCAGAGTCTTAGCCCTTGGACCACTCAGGACATCCCCATCTTGGTTCTTGAACACAGTTTAACTCACAGCACAGTTGGCAGCAAGCGATGACCATGATGCCCTCATACCACACGTTACAGCTGCCGGGAGTTTCTGAGTGATTTCCATGTTTGTGAGGAGACGACTCAAGGCTCTGAAGTGAGATGCTGCCCGGTGAAGGGCTGCTCACCACCGGCTGTTTGTTGCTCCTGCTCTGTCTCCAGTGAGCTACGTGCTGACCTGTTTGTGGTTCAGCATGTATCACTACTCTGTTGACTCCATAGTTTTCTGTGCTGAGCATTGTCATTTCCTGGTGTTTTACTTTGGGATCCTTACCCACTCATAACTAGTCTCTTACATACACTCTCTTCCCTTTCTGAGAATTCCTGACACAGACTTGGGCTTTTTTTTGGGACACTTGTGAAACTGATGTCAGTTAGGTGCTGCTTAAAAATGCGTGTTTCCCCGTCTTAGCTGTTTCTCACCCTGGGGTCATTTTTAGCAGGTTTTAAAGATGATGCCTTGTCAGAATCTTTTGTTTAAAAAAGTGAAAAAATGAAATCGCAGGTGTCTCCATGGGTTTTTCCCCTTAGCACGAAGGAAGGAATATGTATCCAGTCCTTGGAATGAAGGATGAAGACCGTATTTCTTGGCATATGTGGTGGGCTGCGGAATGTGGAATTTAATGGACTTAGCAAGCAGGAGAGAGGAGAGCATCGGAATTAAGAGCTTGGCCCTGGATGCCCTGCTTGAGCCCATATGGGGCCCGGGCCAAGCTTCTTCATGTAGTTTCCTCATTCTCTAGACTCGCATGGTCCACCACAGTGACCACCAGCCAAGTGTGTCTACTGATTGTTTGAATTGAGATGCACTGTGAGTGTAGAATACGCAGCAGATTTCAAAGTCTGAAATGAAAGAAAAATAAGGTAAAACTGATTATTTATATTTTAAAATACTGATGACATGTTGAAATAATATTTTGGATATAGGTTAAATAAAATATTTACTAAACTTAATTACGCTTATTTCTTTTTACTTTTTAATGTGGCTGCTAGAAAATTTCTGTGACTCCATGGTGTATGTGTGTGTTCGTGTTATATATCTGTTGGGCAGAGCTGACCTAGACTGGTAGAGCCCTTCTTCATGAGTTCTTGTGAGGATTAACTGGGCAAATAGATGAAAGAGCTTAGTTTGGTGCTTGGCCTGTAGCAAGCATTCAGGGAAACTTCGAGGCTATCGCAGTCACCGTGGCTGTCATCTTGTTATCAAGGGTGGGAATCTAAGTTAAAATTTGGAGATGTCTGAATTATGGTTCTAGTGAACTCTCCAAAGAGGTTGTATATGATTTAGGGATTCTCTGGTGATGTAGAGATTTCTACTCCCCTTGGCTTCCCATTTGTGTGTGTGTTTCCGGCTGTGTGGCGCAACATGTGGGATCTTAGTTCCCTGACCGGGAATCAAACCTGCGCTCCCTTCATTGGAAACTTGGAGTCTTAACCACTGGACCACCGGGAAAGTCCCTCCATTTGTGTTTTTCATGGAAAATTGTGTAACTCATGGTGAACCTGTTACCTAAAGGAATGGCCTCTTGACTCACTGGAAAAGACCCTGATACTGGGAAAGATTGAGGGCAGGAGGAGGAGGGGGTGGCAGATGATGAGATGCTTGGATGGCACCATCAACTCAATGGGCATGCGTTTGAGCAAACTCGGGGAGACAGTGACGGACAGGGAACCTGGTGTGCTGCCGTCCATGGGGTCACAAAGAGTCGGACATGACTTAGTGACTGGGCAACAACTCACTCAAAGTGCTTTGTTGAACGCCCCACCCCCGACCCCCGGATCCCCACCAAGGCTTCCTTATTTACCCAGCTACTTTGACTGTTGTTAGGAGTGACAAACCAATTTTTACTGGAACCAGTGGTAAGAGCCACCCTTTACAAAGTGCTCACCACATGCCTAGCCCTGTGCTCAGCGCTTTCTGTATAGTCTAGGCCTCCCTATGGGCATGGGAGTAAAGCAGGATTGAGGATAAGACTGCACTCAAAGTTCCACAGCCGGCAAGGGAGGCGGCTGGGTCTGGTATCCAGGTCTGCCTGACTGCAAAGCCACTACACTCTTTATTCTGCCTCATTAGCACTCCAAGCAAGTCTCTCTTAATCAGCAAACCCAAAGCCGCCGCAGACTGGGTGTTGCAGGATGTCTGGGAAGCTGGAGAGACCAAACAGGCATCTGAAGGCACAGGAAGCCCGGGAAACAGCTGAGCACCCTCAGGCCATAGCTGAGCTGGGTTCTGGAACTAAAATGAAGGGCAGGGTGGTCAGTGTTGGGTTGTGACCAGGTATGATGACCAGCAGTCAGAGCAACACAGCCCTGGTCTTGGACTGTCCCTCCCTCCCAGCCAGGTAGATGTCCTGTGATTCTCCCATGGGCCTGAAGTCCGTCAACCAGAGAGGCTTTCCTGAGACCCCGCAGCGGGAGAGAAAAGCGCAGCCCCACCCAAGGCCGTGGTATTTCCGGGAGAAATTTCACTACAGCTAGAACTCTAATGACCGCGTGTGTCAGGAAAGGACCTTATCTTTGGTTCAGGCCTGATGTAAATTTACTGGTGACTTTACCGCGTTAGCTAAATGCCAGGAAGCATCCATGTCACGGAGCTGGGTGTTTCTGTTGCCTCAGGACACCGAGAGGCACGTTCTTTAATGAGTGAGTGTCACTGGTGGGAGCAGCTGCCTCTCAGGGAAGCCGGTCCTCGTGAATAAAAGATTTCTATTTAGTATCCTGGTTATTTCCTCTTTGACCCTCTCTCAATCAAAATATGCAAGGCTCATTCCTCACCTCTTGACATCCGTTGCCTGTTAGAGCCTTATTAGCATTTGTTCTCATTGATGTTCATTGCATTTTAAATCCGGCAGGGACGTGATTAAGAGGTGGAAAATCGCCGGACTTGGGTCCACATGTGACTGTCGGATCGTGGCATGATGACCAGCTCAGCATTTAATCACCTCTTTTGTGTGTTCCGTCTCCTTTCATACCCCTGGAGGGAAAAAGTTCAATTCCAAGTCATGCTCTGGTTTGTCAGGGAGAGGAAGGGGCTGGAAGAGGGGCAGAGTCTGTTGGCTCTGGGTGTGCAGATGGTGGTGGGGGCCTGGGAGAAGAAGTCTGCCTGCTGGTTGCCCCAGGCACCAGACCCATGTCAATCACTGCTAGAACCAGCAAGTCTCAGGGCGGTTCCTTGGTCTAAGTGGTGGCCCCACGAGATCCCAGTTAGTTCCCATGATAATTCTATCAAGTTGGGCCCTCATGACAGGATGGCTGTCCTTTATTTTTAAAAAAAATTTTTTTAAGATTTATTTATTATTTTTAATTGGAGGACAATTACTTTACAATTTTGTGATGGTTTTTCCCATACATCAGCATGAATCGGCCGTAGGTATACATGTGTCCCCCTCAACATCCTGAACCCACCTTCCTCCCCACCCCATCCCTCCAGGTTGTCATAGAGCATGAGACACCAGAGAGCTTGCCACTTCTCTCTCTCTCTTCCACGTGAGGACATGGTGAGACTCACCCATCTACAAGCCCAGGGGAGTCCTCACTGGGGAACCCAGTTACTCAGGCACCTTGACCTTGGACTTGTAGTCTTCAGGACTGTGAGATGGAAATTTCTGTTGTTCAAGCCACCTTGTCTGTGGCAATCTGTTGCAGCAGCCCGAGCTGCTAAGGCAGTAGTCCTAGTTCCTTTTTTTGAGGCGCTTTTTGAGGTGCTTGCCCGAGTTGCCTGTCAGTGCCCTCAGGTCAGGCTGGGCGGTGATCTGCTGTGTGGTCTCCCTGGCTCCTCCTTCCCCCTGGGAAGTGGCTGAGCATGGTGCCTGTGGGAATTTTGCTATTTGCACTCTCCTTAAGAGGGTTTCTTATGGTGCTGTCCTCTACCTCTGGGTCAACCGCAGAGTCGGTGCCGGAACAGCCACTGAGAAGATAACCAGCAGAGTGAATGAATGACTGGGGTGAAAGAGTGAATGGATAAATGAGTATGACAGCCTGGGATGGAAGCCAGCTGAGAAAAGAGACAGATGGAGAGAACCGCGAGTCCCTCACCTCCCTTCACTCAAGCCGTGGGCACCACTTTCCATGAAAAAGGGCCCCCAGAGATGCCTCCCCTGCTGCATGTGGTCTCCCCGAGACACCCACCCATCGGTGGGAGGGGAGGCATTGCCGTGGTCATCTGGAACAGTCCCAAGTGGTCTCGTATTGTTCTGTCCCAGCTCTGCCTCCTCGTCAGCTTGGCTGACACCGTCCCGTGGGTGCCCAGACCTCTGCTTCCACCCGAGCCTGGGGCTGGATGGGAAGGAAGGGGTTAAAGCCTGCAAGTGTGCGTCAGTGAGTCTGTGGTACAGAGCAGCAGCATCTAGGTCACTCCTCCAATACAAAAGAAATGAAATACAGCTCGCCCAGCTGCCGCTTGTCGCATGACCCCCGCTGCTCTGTGCAGAAGAACACCAGGCGGGCACCAGGCCGTTTTAATAAGATACAGCAAGATTAATAAGGGAGCAGAGCACACGCTCCCAGGGAGCACGCTCTCTCGTGTGAGGCAGAAGCATCAGAGACTGAGGGCCTGGGGTGGGTAGACGGGGCACCTGGGCAGCAGCCCCAGAGGAGGCCGGCCCAGGAAACATGCTGGGAGGAAGGGTAGTCCAGGACAGGGGTCCCAAACCTGGGTCTAGCCTGAGTGTCTTATGGCATGTGGACACCCTGGGGTCAGGTGTGGAGTGCCCAGGTGGAATTCCTTTCTTGGGGGTCAGTTTCCCTGATGCGCACTCTAGGTGTCAGCTGCCCATCCTTCACTCCCAGGGGCCCAGGCTCCCCTCCTTTGGGGCACTCTGCACAGGTGTAATTTTGCCTTAAATTGTAACTCTCTTGCCCCCATTTCTTTGGCTTGTCTGGTTTATTCTCCCACTTCACTCTGTCAACTGGGATTCTCTTCTGGTTCATTAGTATGTTCGTGTCTAAAAACAGTTCCCCTAGTCCAGCATCATCTTCTGGTTCAAAAGTCCAGCATGAGCTAACTGCACTTTGAGGGAGGGATTGGTTGGATTACTTTGAGCTATAGAGCATGTCTTCTGGGGTCAGCTGTCATCCCAATTTAAACAGTGTTATGAGGAGAGGGTCATGAGCTAGAGAACAGCCTTTGAGGGAGTTGGGTAGGGTAGGCCAGATGGGGAAGCCTGAGTGGACAGCCATATGGGCTGATACCCCCCTGCAGTTTCCTAACTGGAGATGGGCCATTACCCCCTTTGTCTGCAACTCAACTATAGCCCTTTCTCCTGCTTCCAAAGCAATAGCTTCTCTGCCTCCTGCTGTAGGCAGAGGTAGTGATAGACTCTTTATCTTTTGTTGTTGTTTTTGTTTTCTTGTTTCCTTTGTGTTGTTGTTACTGAAGTATAGTTGATTTATAATATTGTGTTTCTGGTGTAGAGTGAAGTGATTCAGTTATTTTTATGTATATGTATATTTCAGATTATTTTTCATTCCAGATTATTACAAGAGATTGAATATAGTTCTCTTTTGTATACAGTAAAACCGTGTTGCTTCTCTATTTTATGTGTAGTAGTTTGTATCTGTTAATCCCATGCTCTCATTTTATCCTTCCCTCCCTGCTTCCCCTTTGGTAACCATAAGCTTGTTTTCTATGTCTGTAGTCTGTTTCTGTTTTGTAGATAAGTTCATTTGTGTCAATTTTTTAGATCCCACATGGAAGTGATATCATATAATATTTGTCTTTCTGTGTCTGACTTACTCTGATATTCTCTAGGTTCATTCATGTTGCTGCAAATGGCAATGTTTTTCCTTTTTATTACTATTATTCCCTTTTCCATACACACCTGTGGAGGCCTTACAAATAGTTGAGAAAACAACAACAACAACAACAATATACGTACAACGTTCTTAGGTCTTCTCTTGATGGACACTTGGGTTTTTTCCATGTCTTGGCTATGGTGCATAGTGCTGCTGTGAACAGTGGGGTGCATGTATCTTTTTGAATTAAAGTTTTCATCTTTTTCAGATGTATGCCCAGGAGTAGGATTGCTGGACCATATGGTAGCTTTATTTTTAGCTTTCTAAGGAACCTCTATTCTGTTTTCCATAGTGACTTCACCAATTTACATTCCCACTAACAGTGTAGGAGGATTCCCTTTTCTTCTCACCCTCTACAGTGTTTACTACTTACAGACTTTTTGATGATGGCCATTCTGACTGGTGTGAAGTGATATCTCATTGCAGTTTTGACTTGCATTTCTCTAATAATCAGCAGTGTGGAACTTCTTTTCAGGTGCCTGTTGATCATCTGTTTGTCTTCTTTGGAGAAATGTTTATTTAGGTCTTCTGCCAATTTTTGGATTTGAATTTTGTTTTTGGATATTGAGTTGTATGAGCTGTTTATATATTTTGGATATTAACCCCTTGTTGGGTGCATCACTTGCAAACATCTTCCCTAATTCTGTAAGTTGTCTTTTTGTTTTATTGATGGTTTTCCTTGCTGTGCAAAAGCTTTCAGTTTAGTTAGGTCTCATTTTTTTACTTTTGCTTTTATTTCTATTGCTTTGGAAGACTGATCTAAGAAAATGTTGCTATGATTTATGTCTGAGAATGTTTTACCTGTGTTCTCAAGCCATTTTGTCCAGCTTTCTCAACGCCACTGCTGGAGAGGTTGTCTTTTCTCCTTTAAATATTCTTGCCTCCTTTGTCATAAATCAATTGATTGTAGATGTGTGGGTCTATTTCTGAGCTCGCTCTTCTGGTTCATTGGTCTGTATGTCTGGTTTTTTGCCAGTACCACACTGTTTTGATTACTGCAACTTTGTAGTATTATCTGAAGTCTGGAAGGGTTATCCCTCCAGCTTGTTGATGCTTTTTTCTCAAGGCTGACTTGTTCCAGCTCTGTGAAAAAATGTCATGGGTATTTTGGTAGGGATCATATTAGATCTGTAGATTGCTTTGGGTCAGTTCAGGTCAGTTCAGTCACTCAGTCGTGTCCGACTTGTTGCGACCCCATGAATCACAGCACGCCAGGCCTCCCTGTCCATCACCAACTCCCAGAGTTTACTCAAACTCATGCCCATCGAGTCGGTGATGCCATCCAGCCATCTCATCCTCTGTCGTCCCCTTCTCCTCCTGCCGCCAATCCCTCCCAGCATCAGGGTCTTTTCCCATGAGTCAACTCTTCGCATGAGGTGGCCAAAGTATTGGAGTTTCAGCTTCAGCATCAGTCCTTCCAATGAACACCCAGGACTTATCTCCTTCAGGATGGACTGGTTGGATCTCCTTGCAGTCCAAGGGACTCTCAAGAGTCTTCTCCAACACCACAGTTCAAAAGCATCAATTTTTTGGTGCTCAGCTTTCTTTATAGTCCAACTCTCACATCCATACATGACCACTGGAAAAACCATAGCCTTGACCAGACGGACCTTTGTTGGCAAAGTAATGTCTCTGCTTTTTAATATGCTATCTAGTTTGGTCATAACTTTCCTTCCAAGGAGTAAGCATCTTTTAATTTCATGGCTGCAGTCACCATCTGCAGTGATTGTAGAACCCAAAAAAACAAAGTCGGAAAATAACAACATACAAGATGTATACTGTGTATACAGTATACATTCCTAATTCATTTATTAGTTCTAATAGGTTTGTGTGGACTCTTTAGGGTTCTTTATGTAGAGTATCAGTCATCTGCAAATACTGGCAGTTTTACTCCTTCCCTTCCAATTTTGGATTTCTTTTATTTCTTTTCCTTATCTGATTATTGTGACTGGGACTTCTAATGCTATGTTGAATAGAAGTGATGAGAGTGGGCATCCTTGTCTTGTTCCTGAGTTTAGTGGGAAGGCTTTCAGGTTTTCGCTGTTGAGTATTATGTTGGCTGTGCGATTGTTGTAAATGGCTTTTATTATGCTGAAATATGTTCCATCTATGCCCACTTTGGTGAGAGTTAGTATCATAAGTGTCTATTTAATTTTATCAAATTAAAGCCTCTGTCATAGGCTTTATCTTAGCATCCCAAGAGCTCAGCAGAGTTCTTGACAGGTAGTTGGTATTTGTTCAAACAGTGTGAAAGAGAGGAGATCTTTAAAGAGACTGCCAAACGTTTTTTGCTGAGAAACTTTGGATGTGTGGTTTATATAGGATGGCATGAAGGACTGTGGGCAGATAAAAATGGGGAGGAAGAGGGGGCTTAACATGGGATAGTAATGGTAATACTAGGTCCTATGTGTTGGCACTTCTGACATCTGCTCACCTTATGCCTCTTATCTAATATGATGTTCTTAGGCACATTTCTAGTTAGAGTTATTTATATTGTTCCCATTAAGCTGTAAACTTCTTATGTAAAAGTGTCACCATGTGTTTAATCAGGGGCCATGATCCTTGGAGCTGCTCTAGAAATGCCCAGAGAGTTGATTTCTTTAAAATTCAGCTTTATTTTCTTTCCCATACAGTGTTCCAGCGCTGCTTCCTGCTGACTGTTGACCACAGTGTAGGGTGTGATGGTTCAGGGACATTGGAGGCTTAAGAGGGGTCCGAGAGAGGCCAGGCTGCTCCTCTGCATCATAGGTGTCTCAACAGTTGTTGCTGATGAGTGATTGTCAGTGGTTTGCTTTGGGGAACAAAGAACCTTGGTCCGGGATTCCGTAGAGGGAGACAAACCAAGAAGGGCAGGTAAACTTCCTCCCTTGTGTCCACATTGATAAAGTCAGAGTGATTCAAATCATTTTATTTCATCTACTTTAAAATATATTGAATAGGTGAACAAACAAAACCACACCTCTCCAAGCACAGAATCGCTGCTATTTCACTCATTTGTCACAGCTTGTGCTCTCTCTCTCCTTCTCCCCCCTCCTTCCCTCTCTTCCCCCTGTCTTCTCATCCCTCTGTCCTCTGCGCCTCCCCCAACCCCCAGTCATTGGCTTAGCTGCGAAAGCAGTCTTGGGTCTCCTGCTGTTCTTTTCATTTACTAGGTCTGGTATTGCTTTGTTTTGTTTTGCTGCTGGTTGGTCCACTCATAGCTGGAGCATCTCTCTCCCTTCCTCTCTTCTTTACTTAGAGACATGCTCTTTCCCCTAGGGGTTTCTCCTGACTTCACTGGAGGTTGGAGATGGGTTCCCTGTCCTAACTGTTTCTAAATAAACCTCTGCTCGATCATGGAGGTCTCAGCCTGACTCAACAACGTGCCCATCCATAGGAGCTGAATTATTTTGATAAACAGCTGACTGACTGGTGGTAAATGGCAGTTACTCTTCACTTGATTGTTGTCCCACACAGTGTGGATAGCGGTGGGGTGGAACTCTAGCTTTGACCTTCTGGGCTGGATTGGGTAAGGAGTTAGGACATGGGAGTTGTGGTTGAACAGACCTCTGCTTCTAGCCTGGCTGTGCCACTCTCTGGTGTGGTGGCCATGGGCTAGTTGTTAACATCTCTGTCTTTACTTGTCTGAAGAATGAAGATGATATTGCCCATCTCATAGGATTATCATGAAGATTAAGGGAGATATAATTCTCTACACTATTTAGCACAATACTTGGTAGTGAGTGTTCAGTAAATGGCAGCTACTTATGGAATTATTATCTAGTTTATAGATCTTGATGAGAGGTTATTCCAAATTTTCCATTTTAAAAACATCACATTGTTTTTACTCCCATGACATTCTGGACCTTAATAAGACTGAAAAATACTCTCTTGTCCTTGGAGCACTTGGAGAGAATGTGGTGAAATTCTTGATTAACGTACCAAAAACCCAGGTCTCTGCCTTCCCACTCAACTTCTGTGCAAAGAGCTCTTCTGGAGGCCTGTCTGCTGCCTCTGCCTCCTGTGGCATCCCTCCGGAGCCCGAGCCATGCTCAGGGCCTTTCCTGCTGCCTCCAGGACAATATATGAGGATTCCCTTTTTCCCAGTGCTGCCAGAAGTTTTGGGACTGTACTTTTGTGTGCCGTCCTGTGTAAGTGGCACTACAGAATATTTAATAAGGCCAACTGTAGTACATGTTTGAAAACTGTCTAAGTTGAGTTAGGAAAACAGCTTTGATTGCGTGAGTAATATTTAAAGTGCCTGTTAAAAATGCAGTAACTTTTCTGTCAATAATAGAAAACCTTTGGCGCTCTGGAGAGATTTTTAAAGCAAGATCCAGTGGCTCTTGCCTGTCTTGGTAAAAGTTCCCTTTAAACAGATGATTCATGTTACGAGAGTGGAATGATTAACATGAATTATGGGGAATTTATTCTAGGAGTTGAATGTCTGATTTATGAATACATTAGGAGGCAGATTGTTCCACAATTAGCTTTCTTAAAGGAAGGCTTTAGCTTACTATACTGTCAAAGACCCTCAAAAAGGAGGTTTGCCCCAATATTGCTGTTACTTTTAGGGGGCTATCTCAGTGTCCTTTATTTAAAGAGGGAAAACCTATTTGCCGGGGAAGGCAGGCTAGCCACTTATGTCACAGATTCCAGAATTCCTCCCAAACGTGACTTAATTAGTAAGGCTGAGGTCAGAACTCCCCCTTGAGGTGTGAACCTTTGAGTCCAGGGCCTTGTGTGGAGGGCTGAGAAGAACCCAGGATTCATTCAGGTTGGCCAGAGACGACTCATCAATGAAGGAAAAGGCTGAGGCTCTTTGCTCACCAGCACAACACTGCCCCCAAGAGGGTTTCTTGGCAGAGACCTTGGGGCTGAGCACTGTAGCCGGGAGAGGGGAAGGCTGAGCAAGGGGCAGCAGCAGAGAGTTGGGTCTTCTGCAGAGGCAGCCTATGAGTTTGCATGAGTGTCTGCATCAAAAGCATGACCTATGCTGAGGATTGGGACACTGAATGGAACCTCTCATGATTTCTCCCTGGGAGGAGCTCCATTCCTTCAGGGACCCCAAGTGAGGGGATGGCAGCTGTCATGCAGGGAGCACTGCCAGGCAGATTGCATGCGTCTAAGTCACTGGTCCTGACAGTGCCTCATGGAAAAAGGTGCTGGTGTTAGCCCCATTTCACAGATGAGGAGACTTAGGGCCATGCAGACAGTGGTAAGTGATGGAGTCATGCTTTGAACCCAGCTTTGTCCAACTCCAAATTCAGCCTGGTCCTAAGTGTCAAAGTGTTGGGTGTGGTCCCAACAATATAGGCCCCAGGAGTGGGGGGGGGGCGGCGGGGCGGGGGTTGGCGGGGGGGAAGGTCAAGATCCTGCCCTTTCTATACTCATCACTGTAGGTGTTAGTTGAATGAGTGAGTAAATTTGCCCCACTATCTCTTTGCCAGGTATCATCAGGGCTGTGGGACCTTGGTGTAAAAGTTCTTTATGTCTGCAGTCTTCTGTGTATCCACTCCTCACCCAAGTGCTTTATAAAAATGACTCCATTTTTCTTTCTTAAAAAATTTTTTTTATTGAAGTATGGTTGATTTACAGTATCATCTAAGTTTTAGATATAAGCGTGGTGATTCAGTTATATATTATATATATATATATATATATTTTCAGATTCTTTTCCCTTATAGGTTATTACAGAATATTGAGTGTAGTTCCCTGTGTTGTCCTTGTTGTTTATCTATTATACATATAGTAGTGTGTACCTGTTAATCTCGAACTCCTAATTTATCCCTCCCCTACCCTCCTTTCCCTGTTGGTAACCATAAATTTGTTTTCTATGTCTCTGGGTCTCTTTCTGTTTTGGAAATAAGTTCATTTATGTCTTTTTTTCTTTTATATTCCACATAAAAACAGTAACATGTATTTGTCTTTCTCTGTTAGTGTGATAATCTCTGGGTCCATCCATGTTGGTGAGATAGCAATATTTCATTCTTCTTTATGGTCAAGCAGTATTGCATTGTATGTATGCACCACAGCTTCTTATCCACTCATCTATCTTTGGACATTTAGGTTGTTTCCATGTCTTGACTGGGGCTTCCCTGGTGGTTCAGATGGTAAAGAATCTGCCTGCGATGCAGGAAACATGGGTTCAATCCCCGGGTCGGGAAGATCCCCTGGAGAAGGGAATGGCAACCCACTCCAGTATTCTTGCCTGGAGAATTCAGTAGACAGAGGAACCTGGCAGCCTACAGTCCATGGGATCACAGAGTCCGACACGACTGAGCAACTAACACTTTCACATTTCATGTCTTGACTATTGTGAATAATGCTGCAGTGAACATTGGGGTGCATATATCTTTTTGAATTATGATTTTCTCGGGGTACATGCCTAGGAGTGGGATTGCAGGATCATACGGTAGTTCTATTTTTAGTTTTATAAGGAACCTCCATACTGTTCTCCACAGTGGTTGTACCAACTTACATTCCCACCAACAGTGTGGAGGGTTCCTATTTCTCCACACCCTCTGCAGCATTTATTGTTTGTAGGCTTCTTGGTAATGGTCATTTTGACCAGAGCTAGATGGTACCTCATTGTTGTTTTGATTTGCCTTTCTCTAATAATTAGTAATTTTGAATTGAGCATATTTTCATGTACCTTTTGACCATCTATCTGTCTTCTTTGGAGAAATGTTTATTTAGGTCTTCTGTCCTTTCTTTTTAATGGCGTTTCCCCCCCACCATTGACCTGTATAGGTTGTTTATATTTTTTGGAAACTAATCTCTTGTCAGTCACATCATTTGCAAATGTTTTCTCCCAATCTGTAGGTTGTCATTTTGTTTTGTTTATGGTTTCCATTGTTGTGCAACAGCTTTTTAGTTTAGTTAGGTCCCATTTGTCCATTTTTATTTTCACTCTAGGAGGTGGATCCAAAAAGATACTGCTGCGGTTTATGAAAAATGACTCCGTTTTTCTTTGGCATTGTGTGAATTCTTCTGTCAAGTCACTTGAGTAGCAACCACAGATAAACTGAAGTGGCATTAGCGCCTAGAAATGAGATGTACAAGTTTCAGTATGGAAATTGCAGAGTAGGACTGTGCTATAATCTGAAAAGAGGGCGGGAGATTTGTAATCTTCCTTTACAAGAACTTACCATGGGTGGTAGATTTTATGGATATGTGCAATGCTTGTGCTAAACTCAAGGAAGATGATATTTCAGCCTCCTGTCCAGGGAGTATGTGTAGATGGTAGTTTGTTCATTCATCAGATTCAATTGACTACCTACTCTGTGCTAAGCATTGTGGGAAGTGCTTGGGTTTAGAAACGTAGAAGTCAGGCACAGTTACTCCCTTCCCAGAATCCACTGTCCTGGTTGGGAAACAAACCACAAGAAAATAATTACCCACCATTTGCCTTTAGATTACAAATGCTATGAAGGAAAGACCTGGAGCCACAGTGGAGGAGAGAGGTGAGAGTGGAGGGTTAATCTGGGCCTCTGTCAGGGGTGGTGGCCAGGAAGACTTTCCTGAGCAAGTGACAACTGAGTGCTACAGGGTGAACAGGTGTTAACCAGGTAAGGAGAAAGGGGAAGAACATTCCAGGGAAGGGGAGCAGCAGGTTCTTAGAAAGGAGAGCACTGTGGCTAGAGTACAATGGACAAGGGGGACGTGTAGGGCAAGGTGGCATTGGGCAAAGATGAGCTGGAGAGCCCTTGGGCTCAGATAGATGTGGATTTGCCACCTACAAGCTGTGTGACCTTGGACTGATAACATAACCTCTCTGAGTTACAGCCCCCTCTTAAAACTGTGGATGAAAACACACTCAGGGTTGCCATGCAGAAACAATCACAGAATTTGTGTTTGGTCTCTGGTCCCTGGCATACTGCAGATGCAGAAAATGTCACTTTTTCTTGCCCATTCCCTTGCCTCTGGCTTTGGGAAGTTGATGAAGCAGCCATAGATGTGCAGAGGGTGGTTCAGAATTAGGGAACATGCTTGCAAATCTTCATGTTTAACCCTTGAGTTCTTCCAGTTTGGCAGCTTTCCAGGAGGACTTGTGGAGGATCAGGCTGGGTTGTCACTCACCTGCTTGCTGAAGGTTAATAAGGTCAGAGTTTATTCTAGAGTAGGGAGCAGGAGGTGGGTGGCTTAGGGAAATAAACCAGCACCAGGGGCTGATGGCAGAGACAGGCTCCTGGAACCTCAGGCCATTTGAGATGGGTAAACAGAGGCCTTGCTGTGCCCTCTCCACTCACATTAACTGCCATCCACACCCGCCTCCGGCAGAAAGACACCTCGTGGGCTCACTCAGAGGGTGTATATTTTGTGTATCTCCAGGCTGGTCCCTGGCTCTGCAAGACAGCTGTGCCTTGCTTCCCATGCTAGTCCTATTTTCCTGCTGACTTAGTTTATTTTAGAAAGCCTCCATTTTAATTTCTCTTACTTCGCTTTATGGATCTTATTTCCTATGATCCTGATGTTGTGGATATGATGATGGACAAGATAAACACAGTCCCTGTCCCCCATCTGGTGTCCTAACATCCCTGAGACAGTCAGAATTCCTAACTCGGCTTGCAGGGGAGATGGCTGAGGCTTAGCTCATACGCTCAAGGTCACATAGACCTGAAATCCCCATCCAGGTCTCTCTGACCTCAAGTCCCGTGGTCTTAACCATGAAGAAAAACTGACCTGGTTCAGTGAATTTCTGGTAAGCATTCCTCAAGATCTTTGTCTCTTGGCTTCTACCCTCATGACTTACAGATGTATGAACCAGTATTTAAAAGCCCCAAGTGAGCTTACATCCTAGCAACATCCATTGTGGAAAGCATGAAACCCTTTTGTAAAGGAATTGGCACATCATTGTGTGTCTGCACTGTGGGTGTTAGTGTTCCCCGATGCCTCTTTTATTCTGTTGGGACATCCTTGTATTGGGGAGCAGGTGCCAGATCAGTACCTGTGAGGCAGGTGCCATGTTACATTTTGAACTTTGGAAGTGAAGGTCTGACTCTCACTCATCCCTGGGTCCCCACATTGAGTATAATGTGGGCACAAGGATGTGCTCAGCATGGCCTCATGGTAAAGAGCAGGCTCTTAGGAGTCACACTGACATGGAGTTGAGTCAAGTCCCACTGCTCTCTGATGCCATGATTTGGGGAAGTGGCCTATTTCTCAGAGTCTGTTTCCCCATCCTAGGGTTGTGGGAATGAAATCAGAGGTTTAACAATGCCTGCCATGTGAAGTCAGAGGCTGGCAAACACTAGCCCTTGGCCAAATCTGGCCTGCTGCTTGTTTTTGTGTATACAGTCTCATTTGAACACAACAATGCACATCCTTTTCTCTCTCATCTGTGGCTGCTTTGCACGACAATAGCAGAGGTGAGTAGTTGTCACGGAGACTCTGTGACCCTCAGAACCAAATATCTTTTTTTCTTTTTTTTTTTCCTGGCTATACCACATGGCATAAGAGATCTTTGTTCCCCAGCCACGGATCAAACCTACGCCCCCTGTAGTGGAGGTGTAGAGAGTCCTAAGCACTGGACCGCCAGGGAAGTCCCCAAATATATTTTCTACCTGACTTTTTACTGTAGAAGTTTGTGGACCTCTGTGTTAAGCGCTGTACAGATGGTAACTGTAGTTGTTACAACAATTACTATCATTACCTGTAAGTTCAGCCACTTCTGTTCCATGAAAAAGTTACCTTCAGAGCAATGACCTCCCTCTGTTCCTTAGAGCTTGGGAGGATCTCTTTACATGGTGAACAAATTTGTGATTCCTTTAGTCTTGATCTTCATGGTTCTCAAGATTTGGGTCAGCTTCTTTCCCCATTCTTTTCTCCTGGTTTGATGCTTCCTCATAGCTTTTGGTCTGTCCTCAGAGGGGGCCTTTATTCCATCTCCATCTCTGGATGACTCTCATTTCTGAATGATTGAAGCCAAAAGAACACAACAGGGAAGCCCTCTGTGAAAAGAGGAAGGCTGCGTGTGAGGTTCCTTCATGCTTCTGAGAGACCTGGAGAGGTGTGAGCCCCAAGCTCTGGGCACACGTTTCTACCAGAGTCTGGGCTTCCCCCACCCCAAGTCTTTCTGATTTTAGAGGAGAAAGTCTCCTAAAGTGTGGAGATATTTGGTAATTTTTTCTTAGTAATTTCCTTTTTAAAAATGTAATCTTATTTTGGATCATAAATGTAATACATGCAATTTATGGAAACATGGGAAATGTAGAAAATGGCAACAATCAATCCTAATCTTACCACCCAGAGATAACCGCTATTAGCATTTTTAGTGTATTTCCTTCCAGATCCCTAATCATGTGTAAATGTTTACATAATTGAAATCACATTGTTTATATAATTTTATTTCCTGCATTTTTACTTAGCGTGTCATAAGCTTTTCCTCCAGCATTGAATGTTCTTCAGAACCATAATTCTCATCTATGCACATACCCATAAATCCACTCACCTACCCACCAGCCCATGTATGCACCCATCCATCCGGCCAAGAGATATTTCCTTAGTGCCCCTTATATCCCAAATCTTGTACTATGGGCCAGGGATGCAGTGATGAGTGCACACAGACCTCATCACTCCCTTTACAGAGATCAATCTAATGGGGAGCAGAGAGAGAGAGTTAATCATTATAAATTGTCTTAGCTTGGACAACTGTAACAAAATACCATAGACTGGGTGGGTTAAACAACAGACATTTATTTCTCATTCTTCTGGAGGCTAGCAGCCTGACGCAAGAGTGCCAGAATGGTTGGGTCTGGTGAGGACTGTCTTCCTGGCTTACATATGGCTGCCTTCTGACTGTCCCCTGAAGAGTGAAGAAGCTCTGATGTCTCCTCCTCTTCTTATAAGGACACTAATCTCATCATGTGACCCCACCCTTAGAACTTCCTCTAAACCAGCCCCACCTGTTAACACCATTCTTGGGAGTTAAACTCCAGCGTGTGAATTGTGGGGATCACAGACATTCAGTCCATAGCTAACATCATATGATTGTGCTTTAATATGGGGAAATAAAGGATTTTGCAGGATCATGCATAGAAGAGACCCATCATTGAACTTGGGATGGGGCAGAAAGACTTTTCACACGAAGCTAATCCCAGTTATCTCTTTGAAGGAAGCCTGAGGAATCCTGATAAATAAACTCTCTTTGGAAAGATAGCAAGTCTTCTGAGATATGTGCGCTTGAATGGGATGGGAGGAAAGGAAATTAGTAGTTACTGTTGGTGGTGGAAGCCCCCCAAATGTCTGTACTATGGAATTATCAAGACTGTCTTCCAAGCATGGGAAACTTTAGAAATCAGGTGAGCTACTGCTGACAAAGGTCCATCTAGTTAAAGCTATGGTTTTTCCAGTAGTCATGTATGGATGTGAGAGTTTGACCATAAAGAAGGCTGAGCACTGAAGAATTGATGCCTTTGAACTCTGGCACTGAAGAAGACTCTTGAGAGTCCCTTGGACTGCAAGGAGATCAAAAAGTCAATCCTAAAAGAAATCAGTCCTGAATATTCATTGGAAGGACTGGTGCTGAACCTGAAGCTCCAATACTTTGGCCACCTGATGTGAAGAGCTGACTCATTTGAAAAGACCCTGATGCTGGGAAAGATTGAAGGCAGGAGGAGAAGGGGATGATAGAGGATGAGATGGTTGGATGGCATCACCAATGCAATGGACATGAGTTTGAGCAAGCTCCAGGAGTTGGTGATGGACGGGGAAGCCTGGTGTGCTGCAGTCCATGCATACAGGCTAAGTTGCTTCAGTCGTGTCCGACTCTGTGCAGCCCCATAGATGGCAGCCCACCAGACTCCTCTGTCCACAGGATTCTCTAGGCAAGAATACTGGAGTGGGTTGCCATTTCCTTCTCCGGTGTTGCAGTCCATGGGATCACAGAGAGTCAGACACAGCTGAGCTACTGAACAACAACAACTGCAGAAATAAAAGCAGGCAGATTCATTTGTAGATTCTCAGCTTCTTCCTGAGACAGGAGATAGTGTTCCAAAGAGAATCCCCTCCGTAGACTTAGGAGCATGGGTTAGGATGGGTAGTATGTGGAGGGGCTCTTGTGCTGTGCAGACTTGGCAGTGCTGTAGAGAAATCTGGCTCCCGTCTGCTTCCTGGTGACAACAGAGGTGCTCCAGACCCTTGTGGTCCTGATGACCATGTGTTAACTGTGGAGAAGCCTGTGTGCCTTGTAAAAGATGAAGTGACACATGACATTTTTTGCAAGGTCAAAACTCAGACCATGTGCTGTTCCAGACTTCTGAGCACACACTTGCCGTTGCCTCCTGCCTTTTGTCTTGATTCTTGCGTGTGTGTTTTTACATTATTTCCCCTGAGGAAGAACAGAGTGAGAGATGGCTGTTGTGACAAACTGGTTGCAGATTGAATTGTGCACATGTGTATTTGACAGCTGAGCTGGGCCGTAGAGCCGTGCATTTGCCCAGGGAATAGTGGCACCGATTGCTGTTTTTCTTAGATCCTCCCTGAGTGATTGAAATGGAAGTTGACTCTCTTTGTTTCTTGGACATTCAGGGGATGGAACTGGTCAGGGAGGGCCTGGTGGGTACTTAGTCAGTAGTGCATTTGTCACCATAAGGACCTCTTAAGTGACGAGGTGGATCTGTGGGTCATAACCCCGTCCCAGCAGTGGACAGGGCAGCCACACCGGGATGTAAGTGATGTGGGGAGAGTTCAGTGCTACATTAAGCCCATCACAGAGGGGAAAAAAAGTCCACCTCAGGAAGTGTCTCAGTCTGTGTACTTCTTCTTGGCTTTTTATCTTTATCCAAGTTGGGCAGTGATAGAAAAATGCCAGCTGCATTTTCTCTTTAGTATGGAATGCAGTGTTTTCTAAAGAAGTGAAAATAAAAATGACTTTTCGTTAACAAAGGCCTGCGAGCAAGACAGAAACTAACAAAATTTGCATTTCCTCACCTTCATCTGTACAACGTGGGAGTTATCACTGCCCTGTGGGGTTTGCTTTGAGATTAAATTAGAGAGCACCTGTCCTGGTGTATCGCAGGTACTCAGGAAATGGGAGCTATTATTCCTATTGATATAATAGCTACATTTCATTCAGGGTTCAGCGTGCTTTCTGTGTGCCAACTCTTGTCGTTGATTGTGTATGCTCTAGATCACCTGTATTTTGGTTTTGAGTTGTAGATGGAGCTGAACATGAGGATGACATGAGTGTGCCTTACTTATCTTCCTGGGGGTTGCTACGGTCTTGATGATGAAAAATCAGAAAGCTATCTTTCAATCAAATGAGAGTATCTTCTGGATACAAATTTCCAGTTCACCTCCTAGTTACGGTCTATACAGTAACATACTGTAACATCAGCCAAAGTTTCTTTCCTAACAGGGACCCGTGCCCCAGTTAGAAGGAGAATGCTTGCCTCATATGGACATGATGCTCAAAAGATTGCTCCTAATATAGGCCTTATATTCCTCTGGCTCCCCAGTGTGCTTGATTTATTTAGGCTTCCTTTGAGGCTAACTGGCTGTGATAGACAATTTTTAGCCTTCATCCCAGAAATGGTACCTTAAGAAGCTGTCCTCTGTTCTCCCATACTGCAGGCTTTGTGATGCGTTCATACCTTCAGCACCATCTGAAAGTGCCTATTAAATTGGAGTTCAGGGTTTCTGGATTCTTGATTTGATCGTGGAAGTCTTGAAATTTTATCCAGGAGGCATAGAAAAACCCTTCAAAGTTTTGAGTGTTTAATCTATTTGAACACACAGTCTCAGAGAGGGTTTAGCCAAGGAATATCAAACTGTGATATAAACAGTTTATCAAAAACCAACAGAGAATTTCCCTTGAATACCCAACCACCTGGAGCACTCAAGTTTCGGAGGAGACAGATGAAGAACTGTTGAGTGGATTCAGTTTCTTATCCTGGCTGATGGAAAGTTACGGCTGTCTGGAGCGATATTGTTGAGGGAGAGAGCTGGTCTTTGTCTCTCTGTCCATTTGTCTTTTGAATTTGTTGCATGAATGTGAATGAGCCAAATGCAGTATAAAGATGAAGGGCCAAAGCATTATGCTCTGGGTCACCATTTGTGTCCCTTTCTGTTGAGTGGACAGTGGTCTTGGCCAAACCTGCCCTGGACACAGCGCCTTGTGCTCGGCACACTTGCCAGGCATGAAGGAAGGCAACAAGATATTTTACTTTGGGAATATAACTGGGCTTAGTCTGTCATTGCCTTGTGGTGTGTCTCATGGACACACAGCATGCAACCCCAAAGCGCCTGCAACTCTCTACGAAGCAGGTCTAACTGGGTCACTTGCTCTCTGCATAGAAAAACCATCAGTATTTTCAGTAACCAGTATATAGTCTTCAGAGGAGAAATAGGGCTTCGGAAGTCCTTGTTGGCAGAGTCCTTTCTTTCACATCTGTATCTCAGGATGGAGTGAGTTTGACAGTGATCTTTGGTTGCTAGGACGATCCATAAGGTTCAAATTCAGTGGTATCCTAGAGTCAATATTTTACTCTGGTGAAGGGTGGGTTATTAACAGAGGGTGAGAAGAGGGGCCTGCAAGGGAACCAGTTATTCTGCTATGAAAGAATGAGAAATATTCCATCTACTTCCACCTTCACAAAGATCCTGCGAGAATCATTCATCACAGATGAAGTGGAAACACACTGACCTCTTAAAGGAAGAACACACATACCCTGCCCCCGCCCCCCCACCAGGCTGCACAACTTGAGGCTGCGTCTTACCCTTAAAGTATTCATGTTAACAGACATGACACGGCCTCACCCACCTGCAGTTCCCTCTGCGCTGCAGCTGCCTGACTGCAGCCTTTGCACACGTCAGTCCTTCTTCCCAGAATGCCCTTTCTTCTTGTCTGCCTAGGAAACTCCTATTCATCCTTCAAGACCCATCTCAGGCATCTCCTTCTCTGTGCAGCCATCTTTGGTCCTTTCCCCATGGGAGCAGAACTGATCACAGAATCTTTTGCATCCCCACTGACCTTGAACGTGAATTTGTTGCATACAGTTCTCTTCTCCCCAGACTGCACCTAGAACAAAGTGGACCTCAGATCTAATTTGTTTTGTAGTGCTCTATTTGTGTGAGCATCTTGCTTTTGGTCTGTGAATGTGCTAACAGCAGGGGATGTATTCTATTCATGTCTGAGCCTTAGCAGATAGTATAATACCTGGATCATAGTAATAGACATTCGGTTAAGATTACCCAAGTGGATGGATTCGTCATAGTGGTATAAGAGAAGGACTTACTGGTGTAGGAAGTCACACTCGATGAATGGTCCCCTCTTTGGGTTCCACTGTAAGCTCTTATCCCCTTTTTAGGGGAGCTTTGGATATTGAGCTGTGGTTGAGTGAAAACTGGTTCTTTGTATCGACTCAAGGGGAGGAGAGAAGTCTCTGCTGATGACCAGGTCAGCAGTAGGTGATGCTTGCCTTTGTGTTCTTGGGAGACAGGATGGGCTCCTGTGAGGCAGGCACCTGCGGCTGACATGGAGGAGGAGCATGGCAGGGATTTGGGGAGGGAGAGAGACTGGGCAAGTAGCCACCCTCAGGATGGGCAGCTCTTGGGTGGCTTTAGGTGAGGAGGGTGGGACCCATCTGCTCAGGTTCCTGGTAGATAAAACGGCAGCAGCAACAACCGAAACGAGGACTCTGCTCACTGACGTGATGCTGGGCACATGCCCGCTTCCCTTTTAAATGTCCCCCAAGTTCCCTAAGCGTCCAGATGGCAATTTGCAGTGAATAATTTATAATAAGATATCTTATGCATTATGCAGGGTAGGTTTAAATTATGAATTGACCTCGCTTGGCAGTATACCTTAGTTAATAGGTGGACTTGGTGGTGGGGGGCTTGAAAGGCCAAATCGGGCCTGAGTTACCACGAATGAGATGAAAACGGGGCATCTGGCCTCCTCCAATTGCAGGAGGGAGGAGGGCCAGAGCTTGGGCTGCTTTGGCTCAGAGGGGCCTCTTTTCTGAGTCTGAGTACACAGCTTCCTTCCCACGGGAGGATGCGGGGAGAGTGGAGCTGCTCTACAAGCCTGCTTCCTTCCCAGGGGAGCTCGCTGCCCCCAGGCCATGTTCCATGGGCTGAGTGAGCTCCAAAGCTCAGCCTGGAACTGCATGGTCTGCCGTGTTCTAGACTCTGCCTGAGCGAGGCGTGTAGGACCCCACCTGGGGGATAGGGTAGGAGTGTGGAGGGTGCTGGGAGCACAGCCCAGAGTGCTTCAAGGTATGTTGAGCAGACCAGGTCTTTAAGGCAAACCGGGAGTGAATGAGGAGTGGCAGGAACCTGTGACAGTGACAGCCCGTCCCCAGGAGGCCACTGTGGACGTTTCCAGTGTCCGACCCCACCCAAAGCCCTGGGCCAGCATCATTGCTTCACTGGCGCCTCATGACGGCAGCTCTGGGAGAGGGTGTTGCGCACAGTTCTCCCAGTTTACTTAGACGGGAACGAAAGTGTAGAGCGAGTCCCTTATCCACGGTGACACGGCCGATGCCTGGCAGAGCTGGGACCTGAGAGTAGATCACAGAATTAGTAAAACATTCTCTAAGTGTCTCCTGGGGACTGGCTGCTCCCCTGGATGCTGAAGTGCCGCGGGGACCAGGCAGACAGGGCTCTCTGCTCAGGCAGGATACCTTCTAGTGGCGGAGACAAAAAATAAAGCTATCAGCGGGCAAATACCGATACCTGCGCTGCTGCCAGGGCCCTTGTTCTAAACATTATGCTGTATTGATGGATGAGATAGTATGTTTAGCAAGTATTGATCGAGAGCCTGTAGTGTGTAAAGCTTGGGCACCACAAGAGATGCATGCAGAGGTGATGAGGACTAAGTCCTGCCTCTGAGGATCTCCAAGCTGGGGGTGATAAGGAGAATCAGAGCCCAAGGTGAGGGCCAGGGGGAGGTCTGCTTCAGGCAGCCCTTGGGGGGTGTGGAAGGGGCAGGGGTCGGGGGGGCAGGGCTGCATGGCCTGCCTTCTGGGAAGGTCTGGCTGGAGTGAAGGGTGTACGTGGAGGAGTGCAGCAGACTGAACAGGCGGGGCCGGGGTCTGGATTTGTGCCCAGTATGGCTAAGGGGGAGGGAGCAGCTGTCAGATTTCCCCCAGTGGTGGGTGGGTTGGAGGCGCGAGTTTGGGGTTGGCATTGGGAGGTGGCTGGAGTCAGGGAGGTCTGATTTCAGGACTCCTGAAGATCTGGACGGGAGTGAGGATGCTGGGAGTGGAAAGAAAATGGCTTCAGGAGGCAGCCTCCCTGAGATTTTTTAAGGAATGTAGTTGACTCAGAGAGGACCCCAAGGGTGCCTTGAACACACATTGAGAAGTCCCGCTGGCAGTGTGGCGTGGAGGGAAGAGGTGGTGCTTAGCTTTGCCTTGTGGTGCTAGAGAGGCCAGCAGGTGTCGGTGGAGGGAGAGGTGGGCAGGAATAAAAGCCTGGAAGGAGACCGGCCACTGCAGAGAAAGACATGGGGTAGAGAACTGGGGAGGGGCTGCCCCCACCTGCCTTTGCTGGCCCTGTCGTCTAGGAGGGGTTTTAGGTCGTGAACTTGTGCTCACTGAGTGTGCTGTGTTCTGGGGACCTTTCATTCATAGGTGGCTGTCCTGACTGCTGGTGGGATCTGGCTGTGTTGGAGCCCCGGTGGACTGAGTAACCTGTGTCTGTTTCAGGGGCTTCCTCTTCTGATCGGGAGCTATGTGGTGCTGTCTGGTCAGAGACGGCTGTTTCTGACGTGTAGAGATGACCCCACCCCTGGGGTGTTTGGTGGCGGGTATGGGGCCAGCAGTGGGCTCTGTGATCGGGCTGCCTTCTGGTTGACTGGGAAGAAGCCAGTTGGTCTATTTCTTGTCCTATATCACTTTCAGGGGAGTGTTGGCTGAAGTTCTGCATATTTGTCCTCTGTGAGTCTGTCTGCTCTGACTTCACCAGAACCGCGGTACTACTTGATAAATCCGGAACTCCAAAGCTGTGTGCCCTGTAAATGCCAGAAAATGGCCTTCAGGAGGGCTTTGTGCACGTTTCTTTTTTGCAAATACAGACAATATAATAATGTGCATATGTGTGAAGAGAGAAGAGAATGTGGAAATAGGTCATTGCCATGCCCACCCCTTCCAACTATACATGAAAAACTACCCACTTCACCTTTTCTGTCTTCATTTTGAACTAGAGGAGTTATATCACTAGCATTTACAAGCAATGCAGAGTTCTCCTTGGCTACAGTCTGTCGGTGTCTGTCTGTGGTGCAGCTGTTTTTCTCCAGGGGGCTTGAGTGTCTCCCCACCCCCAGCTCACCTTTGTTGAGCTCCTCCTGTGAGTGCTGAGCTCGGCACCCTCCCAGCTTTGTGGCAGATGTGGTCCAGTCCTTCCAGGGCTGTCCCTTTAGTGGACGCCATGGTCACGTACATAAAAAGATGATTCACACCTTGATGAAAAATACAGAGCATTCCTTTCAAGTCATGTGACCAAGACTGAGCATCTTCAGCCCTCTTGACGTTCCATTTACCTTGAAGTGTGGGGCACCATCCTGCATCTAGTTTGTTTTTCTCCTCTACAGTATTTGACTATATTAGGGGCTCATTAAATATTTAATGTGTGATTAACAGAGATGTCTTTTAGATGAGACTTAACTTCTCTGCCTTGACAAAAGAAATCTAATCTATTAAAATATTTACTGATATGATAATAGTAGCTGCCATTCGTTGAGGCCTGCAATATATCAGCTCTCCTTGTAGATATCTCTCTTGCCTTTTATCAAAACTTCTCAACAGTGCAGCAAGGCTGGGTTTCAAGTTATGAGGAAGACAGAGCACAGAGGAGTCGAGAGACTTACTTCAGGTCACACAGCCAATAAATTGCAGAGAGGGTTCCAGTGTTGTTCTGTCTGATTACAGAACCTGAGCCCTTCATGTCCCTGGTGATTGCAAAAGTCCCATGGCCTTTTGCTGGTGATTGGCCTTCAGCTCTTCCAGAGCCTAACCAAGGAAACTTCTCAGCAGCATCTCTGCCCTGCCTTGAAGAGCAAAGCCTGATGAGAGGCAGAGTTACGACCATTGGTTCCCTATGGCTATCATACATTGTTGATTTGGACGGGCCCTATTGATATCAGGGTTCTGGAGAGTTTCTGATGGAAATGACAAATGTGTGATCGAAATGACACTTATGTGTCCTCTTAAGTGTCTTGACAGGTGCTGCTGTAAAGGGAGCTGGCGCTTGGCATGTTGGACCATTTTATTTCTGTGTACTACAGCAACGTGTGTGAGATTACTGCCCTCTGATGTGGTCACCCCATGCAACTGTCATCGCTCTGTGCTCAGAATACTAAATGCCAGGCCTTTCTGCACAGAGGGTGGCTGGTGGTGACACAGAACTGGGAGGACCTGGAGGGCATGATGTAGGAGCTGCTTCTTCCCAGGCAGTGGAAGGTGGATAATTCCAAGCTGGATTCTGGCTCAACCTGCGCTCTCCTATTGGGAGGAGGTGGACAGGTAGATCGAGGGGGACCACTGGACCATGACAATGAGAGTATCTTTGTAAAGGATGCTCTCCACCAACCAGCCTATTATCATGACCTCCTAGAGAGAAGCTGCATTGTGTTTCTGTGTGATCAGTGGGGAGGCTGAGAGCGGAGTGCCTTGCTGCAGCCGCAGCATCAGCCATCTGGCCGAGCCCTTTCTATAGCCCGCTGCTTGGCTGGCAGTGGGGTAGGCCTCCTTGATGTTCTACCTTTCCCGGCCACCCTGTTTCTATCCCAGCATCCTGCTTCTTTGATGCTTTTGTCTTTGTCCAGATTCTTCTCCATCTGGGGTCACCTCAAGTGCAGTGGTCTTTGGTTGGGTCAGGAATGTTTTTGCGCCTGTGTTCTGGAACAGATGTGGTCACTCACTGAACCTGCTGCTCAGCCCTAGTTGGTAACTGTGACCATCTGCACTCAGCTGGGTCCTGATGGAGTCAGCCGCCTTGACCTAGAATGAAATGTGTCCTTCATATAGTGCTCACGGGAAGCATGCCTATTGATAAGATAGAAACTCACATCATTGGTGTGAAGACTGATCAAACAATGCTGTCAGGGTAGTGGCACTTTTATGCTGACATTGATACCAACTTTTACATTTTTTTACTTTTGATTTTTAAAACAATTTTGATGTTTGACAATGTAAAATGATTCAACTGTGTTTAAACATGTAACTGCATTGTCTAAATAGCTTTTTAAACCAGTATATTTAAGTAACTTGCATGCATGCGTGTGTGCATGCTTGGTCATGTCTGACTCTTTGAGAACCCATGGACTTCTCTGTCCATGGAATTTTTCAGGTAAGAATACAGGAGCAGGTTGCCATTTCCTTCGCCAGGGGACCTTCCTGACCCAGGGACTGAACCCATGTCTCTTGCATTGGTAGGAAGGTTCTTAACTTAGATGTTACAAATAACAGTAATGCCTGAATAAATTACTCTTACCTCTAAGGCACTCAATAGCAATGATGGTCTCGTTGTGAGAGCTGTTTCTTTTCAAAGAATGTATACTATCCTCTAGTTAGCTGGAAATATGCAGATTTCTTTCAAGTTTTCTTCCCCCCCTTTTGTGGTCTTAACCATTTTAAAAGCTTTATTATTTTTGAGTTAGAACAGGCTTATTCCCTAACTCCCTTTATGCCCAGCCCATCCTTCCAAAAGATAATGCTGGTTTATAAAAATAGCTACCAAAGTGCCTCTGGGGAGAGAGAAATGGATGTGTATATTGCTTTTCATAACAAGCCTTGTAGAACTGATTAAGTCATAGAGACCATATAATGGATGATTAATGTGTGCCAGACTCAGTACTAAGAGTTTTTACCTGGTTATCTCATTTAATCCCTTCTTTTTATTGTGGTAAGACCCTTTCACATGAGATCTATCCTCTTAACAAGTTTTTAAGTGTATATTATTTTTCTTACTTTTAATGATACCTTTTCCTGCTTTTTGTTGAAATCCCACATTTTCATTTTGCAGCTGAAGACTGCTTCCATTGGGACCAGGAGGATAGAGAGGCACAAGCCAGATAGAGCCCGTCCCTGAGACCATGTGCTGCAGAGGCCGTGGGTGGGCGCTCTGCAGGGCATATGCCACCGAGTCCAGCCATTTCCCCTGTCCGTCTTCCACCCCTAGGTGCTGACATGAGAGGGAGCAATATTGGTGGACCTTCCAGACCAGTTCACCCCCTAGGTGAATACCACACAGTGACACCCATTGGTCCCACATGGTACAAGAGCATTGCTCAGCCAGGCCCCACTTAGACTCCTGCCCATGGAACTGAGAGATAACAGGTGATATTGCATCAAGCTGTTGAGTTTGGGGAAGTTAGTTATGTGGTCATAGGTAACTGGGATTTCCTAATGGAAGCAGTGACTCTTCTTCAGGCCTTCTTTTCCCTGGACCTTGGCAATGTTGCCCTCTCAGATCTTCTCCCACCTGCTTGGCAATACGTCCTCCCTCATCTGTCTCTGAAGAGCGCTACTTCTGGGCTCCTGCTCAGTGCCCCTACTCTCCGGAGCACTGTCACTCCTCTCGGGGCAGTCTCCTCCATGCCGTGGCTTTAACCACACCACCCTCACTGAGACCTGACCTGACCTTCAAACATCTGTTTCTGTTTGAACTGATACATGAACATATGCTCTTAACCTATATCTATCATTCAAATATTTCTCCTGGGCTAAAGACCCATGCATGCCCAGAAAGCTCACTTCACCCTGCTGAGACCTGGGCTTACCACCTTCCCTTTCTTCCATGGTAGATGGTGAATTGTGTCCCTCTAAAAGGATGCATTGAAGTTCTTGCCCTTGGGACCTCAGAATGGGACTTTATGTGGAAATAGGGTCTTATAGAGGTTAAAATCAAGGTAAAATGAGCTCTTAAGCCCTTAATCCAATATGACTAGGTCCTTATAAAAAGAGCAAATTTGGACACCAAGATAAATGTGCACAGAGGGGAGATTGTGGGAAGAGACACAGGGAGAATGCCATGTGAAGATGAAGGAAAAAGTTGGGGGTGATGGATCTACAGGTAAAGGAATGCCAAAGATGGTCAGCAAACCATAGAAATCTTGGAGAGACCAGACACAGATTGTCCCTCATATCCCTCAGAAGGCACCGACCCTGTCAACCCCTCGATCTTGGACCTCCAGCCTGCAGAACTGTGAGGCAATGTGTTTCTATTGTTTAAGCCACCTAGTTCATGGGGATTTATTATGACAGCCCTGGGAAGTTTGTATATTCCCTGCACCACAGAGCCATCAGCTTGCTCTTCCTCTTGTAGTCCCTGTCTCAGCAAATGGCTCCTCCATCGCTTCACTTGATCAAGCCAGAAACCTGAACTCTCAGCACTAAAAACTGGGCCAACTTGAAATTAGGCACTCAATAATATTGACTATTTTAATAGATGCCCTCAACTATTGCAGGTCTTTTGGCAATTACAGATATTACCCTGAGGATGTGCAGAACTGGAATTAAAAAGAGATACAAACCCCAAACCCCTTTTGTATCCTTTCTGTCCCTCTGTACTTCAGGTTTCCTGTGAGAAACTATTGATTTCTTCTTTCCGCCATGGGGCAGGCGTATATCGAGAGCCACATGTATGTAAATAAGGACTCAGCAGCATGCTTGCCTTTCTATTCTTCAGAGAAATATCGATTTTGACTTTGAAGAGTTACCTAAAAGTTCCCTTTTCACCAGTTCCTTCATTGTGTACAACCTGAACTGGTATGTTGAGTTCTACATTGTGATCTTTGTAAGGAATTGTGCAAGTTGGACTGAGTTCTTTGGAAGGCTTAGGGCAAGGAGGGCAGCTTTTTAGCTGTATTGATCTGCTGCCGGTTATTGAAGTTGTTGCAAATGCTTACCTCCATTTTCCCTATTCAGTGATATTGAAGTCATTGGTCTGCAGAATTAAGAGTCTGGCTTCCAAAGAGATGTTGTGCTACTTTCTCTCGATGGTGATTTATACAAGTCCCAGTGCTTCATCCTTTCAGATCACCCTTGGCAACAGAGGAGCAATATAATTGTTGCAATTTCATTTTATATTGAAACGACTTCAACACATTTTCTATACCGGGTCTATGCAAATTGTGTTTTTTTTTTTGTTTTTTTTTTGGGGGCAAAGAAATTATAGTTGTGTGTGGAAGCCCTAAGCAGGGCACAAAGACATCAAAGTTGGCCATAATCATAAAAAGCACATGCAAATCTTTCACATTAATAATTCACAGTTAAGTACAGGCGCTGTGGCCCCCTGTCTGAGATTGCAGCAAGTAGCAATTTGTTTAGCTTTGGTAAAGGGCACAAAATCACTAAGTTCAGATGTTCTATTTTGGTCTTATACTTGTTCTGTGGATTGGATTTGGGTGGAAAGTCATCTTTATAAGTGGATGCTTATATATTTGGCAGGAAGGTCTGATTTGTAAGGGACAGTATTAATTTTGTGGACATTGTCCACATCACTGTCTTTTATGTCTCCAATGAAGCTATTATCTGAACCCTAGACTCCTGAGGGTGTGTCTCCATCCCTTCCATCTTCCATATTTATTCATTCTGTCACAATTTATTGAGTACCAGTATGTGCTAGGTTTGAGCCTGGAGCTAGGGATATACGGTGAACAAGATGAGCATGGCCCTGTCTGGTCCATCATGGACTATCCATGGTCCACAGCCCAGCAGCAGCAGCAGCATCACCTGGTAGCTGGTTAGACATGCAAGGTTGTAGGCCCCACTCCAGGCCTGCTGAATCCATTAACATGATCTGTGGGTGATTCGTATTCCTTTTAGAAGAGGAAGTGCATATTCCATGGGTAATTATAATATGAAAAGATTCTGGTATTAAATGCTCACCTGTTCTGCAGTCTGAGAGGGCTGGGCTACCTGTGCTAGAATGGGAGGGGCTCAGGAAAGGCTTCAGAAGGACCAGAGACTGTTACAGCTGAAATCATACGGCGACGGGAGCATGAACCAGGTAGAGACTGAGTACGAGTGTGAGCAATGAAGTCAAGGGGGCCGCCCTGGGGCTTCAGCTTTGAGGTGGTGGAGTCCAGCCTGCCTGAGGAGCTCGGAGTACATACAACAGGAGGCTGGGAGGGGAGGCGGCGAACTTCCTAGAGGACTTCAAACCGCGATCTGAATCTTCCCCAGAAAGTTACAAGGAGCCATTGAGGCATTTAAGTGGGGTTAGTTTTCAAAACGTGGCAAATTATAAAAAGATGACTTCCTCTGCGGTGTGGGGGAGGGATGGATTGGTGCAGGGGAGAGTAGAGTGCTGTCCAGTCAACAGATGATGGGCTTGGACCAGATGAGACAGTAGGGGGAGGCGAGTGGATGCCTGTGAGGTGTGCCTAGGGTCCAGAACTGGAGGGTCTGGGCAACCTCTTCTGACTCTGACCTCCTGTAGACCTATGTCATGAGGGTTTGGGGAATCTCCTCCCCTTTTCCCCAGATCATCAGCTTCTCGAAGTCAAGGACACGGTCTCACACCTTTTGGTTTTCTTCATGGTCCTTAGTGTCGAGCCTGGCACTGGTGCTGTGTGGAGTCCGCATCTTGAGCTTTTCCCAAGACCTTGCCTTTCTTCAGTTGCAGAAGGTGATTCTCAGAGGGTTGGCTGGAACAAGCTGTGTTTCCCTGTTTGCTTCTGTGTAACGTGAATGATAACTCCTGTTTGTGTGGCACTTTCCCGTGCATTGGAGAAGGAAATGGCAGCCTACTCCAGTATTCTTGCCTGGATAATCCCATGGACAGAGGACCCCGGTAGGCTACAGTTTGTGGGGTCGTTAAGAGTCGGACATGACTGAGTGACTTCACTTCCCGTGCAGGCAGCGTTTTCCTCACTGCCGTCTCATTTGTACCATCACCATCTCCCTTCATTACCCACTCCTCCCCCCACCACCATCTTTGGAGAAGGCGGTGCCTCTCAGTGGTAATCAAGGGCTGGTTATCTTGGTCCTCCTCTCCTCCCTGTTCTGACTCCTATCTTTAGACTTGGAAGTTGCAGCTGGAAGCAGGTTGGGGTCAAGCAATGCAGAGTTGAGACAAACTGTCTCCATGTGAGTTAAACATCCAGGAGGAAGGATGGGCAGAGAAGAGTGAGGAGGGGAACAGGCTCCTGCTCAGGCTGTGTCAGGCTCCCGTGTGACTGGTAACCAGATCTGAAGACTAGAGCAGACTGTGAGGCCGTGCAAGCTCCCAGCCTTCCAGGGCTTCACAGTCTTAAGGATCTCTTCTGTTGTGCCCTGGGAGAGGAAACCGAAAGAAATTCAGTGCATGGAAGGGGGAAATTGAAGCCTTACTGAATTTGTTTCTTGCGTGTCAAAAGAAGAAAGGGGCTTTGGGGGGAACAGACGTGAGTTTGAACCCTGACTCTGCCACTCACTAGCCCCATGGTCTTGGGCAGCTGAGTAGGTGTGTTTCCTCATGTGAGAATCTCTCTTACACAGGTGTGCGAGGATGAGGTGAGGCTGAGATGAATGCTAACAAGCACGGTGCCCTGGTTTTGGTGGAGTGCCTGCAACAGTCTGTGCCTTTATGTCTACCCAGCTCCCTGTCCCTTGCTCTAGAGGATGCTCTAACCAGACAAGGGAGGGCATCATTTCCAATAAGTGGTTTCCATAGAGAATGTAAGGGTTCTCAACCTTCATGTTCAAAAGGATCAACCTGGAGTTTGTTAAGGTAGACAGTCCTGGACCCAGTTCCCCCAGGGTCCCATTAGTCTGGAATGGTGCCCAGGTGATTCTGAGAGGGACCACATTGTGGGAAAGTTGGGAATGGAGCCAGAGCTGGAGCATCCTCCAGCCTTGGGGCTTGCTCAGAGGGGTGCTCAGCCCTGCTGTAGACCTGCTGCAAGGGATTCTCCAGGAGGAGGTCCTACATTTCCACCAGGTCCCAGGTGATTCTCAGGATAAAGCAAATTGGCAACACTGGGCTAGTGATCTAGGTAAGGCCCACCTCTGTTGGGAGTATTTTGTGCAAGATGTTCAAGCAACTGGGGATGTGTTTTTAAGGCATACATGTCCAGCCCATAAATGGGAAGAGCCCATCAGGGAAGGAACTCTGTGTCTTCCCTGAAGTGCTGACAGATGGGACTCTGGGTGGGCACAGCCTGGCAAGGTCACAAGCTCTAGAAGCCAGGGTGTCCTTGTCCATTAAAATGAGACTGTAGGACTGGATGTCTTAAGTCCCTCCATTTCTTAAAGTTGCTTGACTCTAATAAAAGATTCAGTTTGTGTTAACTCAGGCAGAGGAGAATATTTGCCGGCAGGGTGCCCCCAGTGTTTGATGTTTGCATTCCTTTTAAGTATTGCACTATATTATGTGATTTTGTTCGGTTTCTGTATTTAGTCCATGTTGCTTCTTAACTGTGGTTGTGAAACACAGCGTATGTGTTTCTGTGAGATTCTTAAGAACTTTTCTGTGGTTTGTTGCCCACGCTGAAAGGACTGCTCCCTGGTGGCAGCTCCTGGAATTGCAAGCCCATCCTTTTGAGGCATTAGCAAAAACAAACCACTTGAGGAAAGGATTGAGTTTTCTGTGTTGTGTTTTTGTTGTTGTTGTTGTTTGTTTTCTTTTTTTAAAGCAAATTCCCATCCCAGACTACCTGAAACAAAGTCTCTTGGAGAGGGATCTGGAAACCTCCATGTAAAGTAAACCCTTCATGTAAACCTCATGCCCAGAGTGGTTTGAAAACCCATTGTTCTCCATCTAGGTTTCTTAATCTTGACACTGGTAAGTATTTGGGCTGGGAAATTCCTGTGAGAGGCTGTCCTGTGCAATTAGGATGTTTAGCAACATTCCTGGCCTCTCCCCATTAAATGTCAGTAGCCCCTCCCCACTCCCCCATCTGTTTCAATCAAATTTTGTCCAGACATCGCCCACCATCCCCTGGGGGCAAAATCACTCTCTTAAGCACCACTGCTCTGATGTGTGCCATGAACATCCAACCCATTTCAGTGACAGCATGTGTCACAGGGTCACTAAAAGCTAAGATATGTCAACTCTCTTTACAGGAGGCTATTAATGCAAATGTGGGATGACTTCTGACTTGTAGTAGAATAAACATGCTGGCTTTATGACCTATGTTTTGATTCTGAAACAGTCCTCGAGGAGAGTCGTTGGTGAAGGACGGACTGGCATTAATGACTGTACACTTGGACAGGGACATCTGATCACACCCGCCGAGACCACCCATGTACTTTCCCAGGTTCATTTGTTGGCTTGATGCTGCAGGTGCCTGGAACACTTGGAGGAGGGAGGGAGGAATGCGTAACTTCATTTCTCTTAGAATCTTTCTGAAGTAGTTAAATTCTACTAGCTTTTGAGAGAGGGCTGTTTATCGTGTGAAATATCCTTCTGTACTGCAAACACCGATTCCAAGAGTATTACGGATGAGACTTGTGAGACAGAGATTGCACTGGGCATCCATGTGGACCACAGTCTGGTTAAATGAACACTGCTAAGCCTGTTCTGGGAGCTAGAGTTGAATTCTGCAGTGTATGCCTGTTGCATCCAGAGATCAGCACCTGAACTGAACACCTCTAGTGAGAATCAGTGAGCCACGGCAGGCCCCTCTGTGCTCTTCATCACAGCCAGAGCTGAGCCTTCTGGTCTTCTCCTACTGGGACAGAGGGTCTTGTTGGCAGTCTGGTATCCAGGGACCCACCACAGGATGAGTCCTTCGTATTGCAGAAGGGATTGACGCCTTGTTGTCTAAAAGAAGAGGGTTGGCAGTGACCCTAAAGAAGACCTGTGTGTGTGTGTGTGCTTCCTGTTGGAGATGGGATTTCACACAGTGGGGCTGAGAGCCTGGAGCCTCCTGCGTGGCTGTGATGGGGATTTGAGGGGTTGGAAGCAACACTTCCAACCTTACAGAAACAACCAGATGCTTTCTGTGAAGCTCTTCTGTTGGTCCTCTGAGTGACCACCCAGGGAAGCCCCTTCCCTTCCTTGCTTCTTCCCCTGTTGGACTGGAGTGTTGAACTCGAGCAACTCCACTGTGTGTGGCTCTTGTGTAGAGATGGACTGTGACCTTTGCATCTCTACTGCTCTGGGGTGAGCCTGGACTACAGGGTCCTGAGCAGGGATGGGAAGGAAATCTTTTGTGATTTCTGATCTCTGTCTACTCTCTGCTCTACCCCCTCAACTCCTCCTCCCCAACCCCTGAGACTCCGCAGATACAGCTGGGCGTGGACACAGAGGCTTGACCTGGACCGGGTGTAGCGAGCCTCTATTGCCCGCCCCCCTTCCCTTGATGACTGGTGCTCCTGAAGCATCTTCCTCTGATACCTGTGGGAGTGGATAAACGTCATAATGTACTTGAACTTGGTTGAAGGCACTTCCGCTCAAAGAAAGTTACCCACCAGCTCTCTGATGTCTAAAAAACCTGCTTTGGGAGTGTGGTTCTTTTGCTTTAAGACTGAATCTAGGACAAATCATTTATCTGGTATGAGTCATTACATTTTGGTGGGAATGCAGTGGAGCTTATTTCCTGAGATGAGATTGTGCTGGGAGAGGAGGGTATAGATATTTCACTCCCCAGAGCGGCAGGCCAGCACAAGGAGTAGAAGAGAAAAGCTGGGAGGAACTAACGGGGCACATGACTTGGAGACCAGAGCTGATAAAAGAAATTTCCACTGTTGCCAGGGGGCAAGGTTTTCAGACACCTTCCTCAGCCACAAACTGTGGACTGTGAATAGCCAGGCATCTTCCATTTCAGCCTGCTCTGCTCTTCTGGTTTGAAACTCTAGCCGGAATTTTTTAATTTTAAATAATCCATGAAGATCCTCATTTCCTTGCGGGGCCTCCAGTTTCTGTTGCTCTGTCTCATGTTTGTTTGTCACTTCTGTTGGACACTCTTCATTGGAAACCCGCTTTATTTGGTCCCGAATGAGTGGGAAGAAGGTCACAAAAATGCCCCTTGAGATTATAATTATTCCCACCTCCAATGGATGCAATAGTGATTGGCTGGCCACTGAGTGAATTTATTTATACTGTCACATATTCATGGTGATGAATTTTATGGGATGAGCTGAAAGAAGTACCCAAAATAAGATATTCTTTAGTAACCTAAGGAATAATATGCCATTCCAATTCTTTTATTCAATTTCATTTTCTTTCATTGGAAGACATTCTTATTCTGAGAGAAATACAGGAATGTGAATACTGGCATCCTGAGATGGCCTAGACAGCTGAGCGGGGATCAGGTGGTGCAATTTTCTTGCCACAGCGGGTCTACTTCAGCCGCCATCCTTGATGGCAGTGTTTTTACAAAGTGCTTTCCCTGGAACGCTGGTTCATCCAAACGTCCTGTGGACAAGAGTTCACCTGATCATGTACGTTTTTGCAAACCTGTGCTTGCCTTGTGGGGTTGGCTGGGCCCTGTGTCCCCACTGCCCTGGTGCCCCACTGGCAAGTGACCAAGCACATTCCTGAGGTTAAGGGTGGGAGACATCCTTCAGTGAAGAAACTGGTGCGCCAGTTTTAAAACCAGTCCTCAACTCATTTGGCCACAGAAGCTTTTTGTTTTCTTCCCTCGACACCTCATTAGAAGGAGCAAGTTTTTCCAAATGTTGCTACATGAAATGATTTTCTCTTGGGATTAGCTGTTCCCACTGTGAACACACAGTTTTTGTAAACCCGTTGGAACCACTGGCAGGGAGTGCAGGGCTCTGGGAGTTCTCTCCGCTCTCCAGGGGAGGATAAGGGCTGTGCCTGGCAGATTTAGGGTTATAATCTGAGGGCCTCCTACAGTGCTGGACATGTAGGGTCTCAGAGAAAATTCTTGGAAGAAATGAAAGGATTGTGTAACCTTTGACACAACACGGTTTGTGTTAAAAATCTGATAGTCCTGTGAAACTTTACGGCTTATGTCAATGTCCTCTGTGCTAGTAGGGGCAGGCTCCAAATTCAGAGAGTTGATGCATTTGATTTTTTTTTTTCGGCCACAATTTTTTCAAATCTGAGAAAGGACAAGTGCATCCCTCAGGCCTAAGGCGTCTTCCTTGGCAGCATCCTAATTTCCTTTGTATGGTGATACACCTGTTCCATTGCTGGGGCATCTTGACACTTAGGAAGAGTAAAGGGTCCGGAAACAGGTTTTGTTTATTCTGAACAGACCTTAAAATACAGCTACATTTATAATATGCCTGCAAGGCACCCTGAGAAAGCACACACATTAAGAGTTAGAACTGCTTCTCGTCTCTGAAACCCTGCCTCCCAGAGCATATAGTTGCTTCCAAGTGTGTGCAGGGCGGTAATGTTTGAAGTCATCCCCCCTCAAGCAACCGCAGCCTGGATGCCACAGCAAAGGCATCAAGTGAATGTGTAGAGATAGTCAGGGGAGTATCACATGTTGTCTTGTGCGCTATTAGAGTCATGGGGCGTCAGAGAAAGAGCCTTTCCGTCATGGGGAGGGATGTGGAAGGTCTGGGCTCTGATGTCAGACTGAATGCAAGTCTAAAATCCTGAAATCCTTACCTCTAGGACCTGGGCAAGTCCTCACCCACTCTGTCTCTGTCGTCTTCTAAGTTAAGACCTGCTCCCACCCCAGCCTGTAAGTGGCTCCTCATGTCATGTCTGTAGCAACCTTGTGAGAGGATAGGGTTACTAGCCTTGCCTTGCAGATGTGGAACCTGGGGCTCAGAGAGGTAAACGATGTGGCTTAGGGCAGCCAGGAAGTAGCAGTGTCAGGGATCCACTGCTGGTCATGCTGAAGCTCCAGAGTGTGGCACTAACCACTCTCCCACGCGGCTTCTCGGTGAGGACCAGCTTGTGGGAGGCAGGGGCCAAAAGGGAACGTCAAGAGTTCAGATGGCCTTGGTGTTGCCATGACAACACACTGTAGCTGCATCGTGGGGAAGGTGCTTCATCCCAGGTGTTCAAAGGTCCCTTTTCTTGTAACAATCTCAGATCAAGCTCTCTTCCCATGATGACAGCTGAAGTTTCTAAGTCCCTTAATGGTTCATCTTCTCCTGTGTGTGTTTTATCCAAGTTTTTTTTTTTTTTCTTTGAAGCAGTTAGGGAAGTAGAATTTGTGAGGAGCTTCCACGCTGTGCTGAAGAGAACGTGGCCCTTATAAATGTCTCGGTGCCTCCCACCTGAAGGGTGGGATGGAGAGCAAGTCCAGTGCCATTCTGGGCAATGACAGCACGTATCCCACCCAGGTGGGAACCCCATGGCAGACTTTGGGTTTGTGGGTTAGAGAGTGGCCCCCAGGTTAGGAGCATGCATCCCAGGGCTTTGGGGTTTGTGTGTGTCAGGTTCAGCTGCTTCTTGAGGCTGGTTTCTCCACAGTCCACAGTGAATCCGGGCCTCTCTGCTCGCCCCCACCTCTAACCAGCTCCACATCTCCTCCGTGCATCAGTCAGGACTCTGCCAGTATCAGGAGACACAATTCTGACTTCAAACTGATTGGGGAATAGAACCCATTAAGACAAAACCAAGGATTCAGGAGGTAACTCTGACTTGAGATTTAGCTCAGTGCAGGATCACAGATGTCCACAGGGTCTGGTTCTCTGCCTTCACCTCTGAGCTCCGTTCTGTGTGTTGCATCTGTTCTCAGGCACTTGGTGTCCTTGTGGCAGCGAGCTGGCAGCAGTGGCTCCAGGCTCCTAGCCTCGCACACTAACATGTCAGAGGAAATGTTATGGCAAACATCTTGCCTTTCATTGACTCCGATTGTATCATGTGCCCATCCACATGGCCAGAAAAAGTCAGTGCATTGAGGGGCTAAGCTTTGGATCACATGCTCTGTCCTTCACTGGAGTGACCTAAAGCCAAGAGCTAAATGTCGGAGAGAGCTGGTTCTCCAAAGGAACGCAGAGAAGCGGAGGTGGATGCTGGTGGCCATGATATAAAAACCATTCACTGCACTTGCTGTTCTCGTAGATCTCTTTGGTCCCTAGTCGCTGGCCATTCCTGTAGTTGCATGTGCTGCTGGAGGAAGGCCTCTGCGTGCGCCTGTGACTGTCTTCCAAAGACAGGTCCATGGTTGAACCTGGCCCCTGCTCACACTGACGTGACAGATCACTCTGAATAAAATCAGTTACTTAGGGTCTCAGCTAGCACTTGTTGAGTCCCTGCCACGTGACAGCCATTCTTAGACTCTCTGCTATGCATTCTCTGACTTCATCTTTGAAAATAACACTGCAAAGGAGTATCATTAGCCCCACTGTACAGATGGAGAAAAAGACTCTGGACAATGAAATGCCTTGGAAAGTCGCATAGTTACTTGGGTTAATTCGTGGAGAGGCCACAGTGAGAAGTTATTCTTGTCTAGTGGCTGGTACTCTTTCTATCAAATCACTCACCCCTCCTGTAGAGCACATATTGGAAAGATAATTGGATATTTATTAATGCTTCTTGCTAGACAGAAAGAAACTGGATGGTGCCTTTACTCAGGAGGTTCAGGATTCCATGCAGTTATCAACTGAGTTCTCTGTGTATGTAGGTCAGCATGCTGTAGAATAGAGAGAGCTGAGTTGCTGGTCTTTGTGTGAACTTACACTTGTCCTCTGCCTTCAGCTGGATGGTTGCTGAAGCTGACCTGGTCTCTCTTCTCCTGTAACTTTAGTTGTTGGGTACCTGTGGTCAGAAAGTCTAGATGTGGAGGATACTGGTGAGTCTGAGACCATATATATCTTGGTACACTCAGGATTTTCATGGCACATGATACAGAAAGGGAAGAGGCTACAAAATCTTCCGGGTAAGTAGGAATACCTAGGAGGTGGGGTGATGAAGCAAAGTGGGAAGTGTGATTTAAGAAACCACTGTGGAAATGACTTACATTCCGTAGGTGTTTTAGCTGTGGTGTGATGTGACCTGCAGATGAGCCAACCTGAAGATTATTTGTTTAACTTGACACTCAAGGCTTTCTCTCTTCAGTCACAATCTATACCTCTGCAGACATGCTTGGCATTTCCTCCAGGTGAGGCTGTTTCCTGCTGTCTGGAATGACCCCACCTTGGGATATGGAACTTCTGAACCCTGTGCCTGGAATGGATTTTTGCACAAAATAAATGCTCACTAAGTGTTTAGGCATCTATTGGTGAATTCTGAGGGTATTCCTTGAGCCCCTTTTATGCTGCAGATGCTGTCCTGGGTGCATGAGATATAGTGGTGAGTGAAGCAAGAGCTGTCCCTGGTCCCTGCCCTTGGGGAGGGCTATTCTGATCCACTGAGTGAATTGATCATCCTGGAGGCTCCATTGGGTTTCCTGCCTGGACATCTGACCTGGGAGCCCCTTTCCGAGGAACTTGAATTTGAAGCTCTCTCAGCCTTCAGTCCTGGGGAGGAAAGCATTAATTTTTCTGGCTCTCCCTTTGTTAATGACTCCAAGCAGAGAGCCTGGGAAGTAGTTCCTATTTTCAGATTGGAGTGTATTTTGTACCTTCTTTATCAAAGGCTCTTTTGGATGTGAGTCACAAAAACTCAGACTAGTTTAAGCCAAAGTCTGGAATAAAGGAGTAGTTTGTACAACCTGAGAGCTGACCTCATGGGACTGTCGCAAGGACCTAGCTGGCTATTGGAGATGCAGAAAGCCACACTCACTTTCTCATAGCTGTGTTCTCTGCTGTCCCCTGAACCTGGCTTTACCTGCTTCCTCAGGTACGTTGTTGGGACATGGCTGCCCCAGAGCTCTGGAATTTATAGATCCATATTTCAAAGGACCAGTGGAGAGAATAGCATTGCAAATCTTGGTTCTAATGTCAGGAGAGAGGATGCTTGGGCCAGAATTTTGCCCACAGCCCCAGCAGCTGTGGTCTGAGAGGGGATGCTGGGCTCTGTGGTGTAAGCCAGGCTGCAGGGCCCATCCCTGTGATATGTGTGGGGCTGTTCTTGGAAAAATGCTGACCAGCTGAGGATTCCTGCTGGGCAGGTTAAGAAAACATGCTGTTTGCCTCAGTTGAGAACACTTCTTCAATGCAGCAAATTGCAGGAATGGCCTCAGCTGACTCTTGTCCTCAATCTTAATACCTCTGATGGAGAAGCATGGTCTAAAGTGTTTATTGTTTTAGAAAATTCTGTATCAGCAAAGTACCTCGGGATCCAGTGTGTGATATTAATTCTGAAGGATAGGAAATCATTAGTTGGGGCCAGTAAATCCTCTGTTACACTGAGGCTGTGTGTTCCAAGAAAAGAAAGAGCCCTTCTCACGGGGAAAGAAAAAGTCTTTGTACAAATAGGCTGTGTTGTGGGCTGGGGACAGGCACCTCAGGGCTCCTACTTGCTAATGTCATTCCAGCTACTCTCGTCCACATTTAATTGAATTGAACACATTGAAATTTGTTCCAGCGTATTAACAGGGAGCTGGTGAATGCATGTGCAATATGTGACTTAATTAATGTTTGCTTTTCCTGTGCTGACCCCCTTCTGGGAACACACACTGAGGACCCCCTGAGGAGAGAGGGATGTGTTGACTTGAAGAGACAAGCCTTAACTCTTTCAAGTCCCTGAATTTCAGCAACAGCCAGGGAGTTAGAGTGTACTCAGTTGAGGGGGCCCAAAGTGGCATCTTCTTCAACACTGCTATGAACTCTTCCAGTTATGTACGCTGGCCCGATGACTTCATGCCTGCATAGTTGAACACATTCATGTCTGAATTATGAGAGTAATACATGTTCATGGTCAAAATTTGGAACATACAGAAAGTATAAAGAAGAAAAAGTCTAATATGTCTATAATATCTAATTAAATAGAAAATAATCACTATAAATGCCTTGGTATATCTTTTTAATTAAAATATAGTTGAGTTACAATATTTCAGGTATATAGCATAGTGATTCAATATTTTTATAGATTATGCTCCCTTTAAAGTTATTAAAAATAATGGTTATATTTCCCTGTGCTTTATATCTTTGTTGCTTACCTATTATATATGTAGTAGTTTGTATCTCTTAATTCCATACCCTTGTCTTACCCCTCTCTTCTTCCCCTCACCACTGGTATCCACTAGCTATATTTATGACTCTGTTCATTTTGTTATATGCTTGTAGATTCTACATACAAGTGATTTCGTATGTTTGACAAAGTAATATACACTTGTCTGACTTGTTTCTGTAAGTGTAATACTCTCTAGGTCCATCAACAGTGTTGCAAATGGCAGAATTTCACTCTTTTTATGGCTTAATAATAGTCCACTGTTTGTACACACACACACATCATATCTTCTTTATACTTTCAGCTGTCAATGGACACTTGGGTTGCTTCCACATCTTGGCTATTGTGAATAGTGCTGTGAACCATAGGGGTGCACGTATCTTTTTGATTTAGCGTATTTCTTTCTCTTATTTCTACTATGCCCTTGTGTGTGCCAGTATGTATTTTTAGTAAATTATCATGTTATTTGATAGTCAGTATTCTGTTCTCTTGTTTTTTTACTTATCACGTTTTCTATATTTTTACTCAATGAGTGCAATTTTTAATGGTTTTATAGAGGTATTAATATAACATTAGCCTGTTTTAAGCGTGTAGTTCAATGAACTATAGTAAAATTTTAGTGCTGTGCAACTCATCCCAGTCTGAGAACATTTCCATCATTTTCCCAAATCCCCCAAGTTCCCACTTTTACCCCTGGGCTCTTTGTTTCTATAAACATACCGATTAGGAACATGCCGCATGAATGGACTCCCATACATGCAGTCTTTCACATGTGGCTTCTTTCCTGGAGCAGAATGGTGGTGTCCCCGTCACTGAGGAGAGTCCTGCGGAGGCAGCGCTGGCCTGCCAGCCCCGTATAGCCAGCGTTTGGTTTAGCGAGCAGTGGCGTCTGAGCGGTGTGGCCATCTCTCTCTTTAGAGAAAGGCGGGACAGCACAGGTGTCTTTCTTCAGGATCAAGTTGGATTCTTGCCCAAGTGCCAAGAGGGCAGCCATTACAAATGTTGACATGATTGTGAGGAAAAAAAATGAGGTGTCTGTGTCAGCATCCCATTGACCTCGACAGGGGACCTCATCTTCAGGCCAGGGTTATTGCTTCATTCTGAACCAAAGACTGCATTACAGTTATTGATTTTCACCATGAAGGTTATCTTTGAAACCAGAAGGGCCAGAAAAGCATTGTCTGCTTTGGAGAGAATGTGGGGCGACAGGGCAAGGAGCACAGGGACCTGACTGAAGACAAAAATCTTTCCACGCGCCTGGAACTGAAACATTTTTGTTTTCTTTTTGTGCTCAGCTAATTAGAGAGACCTTTCTCAAACTATTTCCTTTCTTATGTGGAGGTTAAAGGACCCCCACCCCCACCCCTCCCAAATCTTGCTGGAATGTTTGCAGCCTGTCTGCTTTGACAAGTAGAAACGATATCCTTTTCTTTGGCAGGAACCTTGTTCATGCTTCCAAAGAGGGAAGCTTTTAAAAAAATCACCTATTCTATTTATTTTAGCATAAAAGGAAGTTGTTTGGCTGTTCACACACTTCCTCATTTGGAGTCCAAGTTATGTATCTGTTTTGTTTTGAGGCAAGTCTATCTCACAGAATCTGTGTACTCTTGTAAAGATAGTCAAATTTTCATAACTCACAATGTGAGAGCTATGGAAGGAGGCAAGAAAAGAGGGCTCCCTTGGCAGAGACCCCCCCCCCCCCGGCCCTCAACCCCGGAGAATGAGGTTCTGCTGGGCTGTAATGGGTCCTCTTTTAAACTCCCAAGTCAGAATAAAGACCATTGTGCTTCACTTTAATAGTAATGCTTTGGATGTGATGTTCATATATCTCCTCTCCCCTGATTTCTCTCTTTTTTTATTAAATAGTAGAGACCATTAAGATTCATCTCCCAACAAATGTGTGTGTTTAGAAAATATTGCACTTACATTTAGTGTTCACAGATATCTTTGCTTATTTATAGATGCAGCAGGCATGTGCCAGCTTTCTCCTGAAAAGCAGACTTTGACTGGATCACAGTTACTATTTATTTGTTTCCAGGAACTTAGAGTACTGGCACACCACACATCTCTGCTAAATACCAGTGCTTGAGCACTTCATTCTGAAGGATCTCTTACTCTCTTGGCCTGCAAATAAGATTTTCTCACTTATGTCTTGAGATCCTGTGTGTTTCCTTTGTCAGCGCATCCTCAGCCTGGATTTACTGGAAAGGTCAGAGAAGATGCCTTGGAAGGGGACTTGGGGTTTGTACTTGGTGGTGGACCCGTGGTAGCTGCCCTGTGAAATGCTGCCTGGGGTCCTGGGGACACGGGAGGGCTGTGCTGGCCCACAGTCTGCTGGAGCCTTCTGTGACCCATAGACCATCCTCTCTGTTCTCACCATCTCTCTTCCCCATCCTCCTGAGCTGTTTCCTTCTCTTCCTGGAATATTTCCATGTCACTCCTTAATTTCCAAGTCCTTTCCCCCTAGAATCCAGACCTAGTTCTTGAACGTGACTTTCAAAGCCCCTCGCTATTAGCCCTAAGATGTATTTTTACTTTTAATTCCCTTCATTCAAGGTTCTTCTAAGTTACTGTCCTACCAACACTGTTGGGTGCCACCAGGCCCTTTTGCCTGGTGATCTTCTGTTTAGCTGGCTGATTCATTGTTTTTCAGTTGCTAAGTCCCGTCCGACTCTGTGACCCCATGGACTGCAGCAAGCCAGGCTTCCCTGTCCTTCACTATCTCCTGAAATTTACTCAGATTTGCTCAAATTCATGTCCATTGATTTGTGATGCTATCTAACCATCTCATCCTCTGCCAATCCCGTCTCCTTTTGCCTTTAATCTTTCTCAGCATCAGGATCTTTTCCAGTGATTTGGCTCTTTCCATCGCCGAAGTATTGGAGCTTCAGCTTCAGCACCAGTCCTTCCAATGAAAATTCAGGGTTGATTTCCTTTTGGATTGACTGGTTTGATCTCCTTGTAGTCCAAGGGACTCTCAAGAGTGTTTTCCAGCACCACAGTTCAAAAGCATCAGTTCTTTGTTGCTAAGTCTTCTTTATGGTTCAACTCTCACATCCGTACATGACTACTGGAAAAACCATAGCTTTACTAAATAGGCCTTTGTCAGGAAAGTGATGTCGACTGGATGATTACTTTTCTTTAATGTGCATCAGAATCACCTGGAAATGTGATGAAGTGTGTTGATGCCCAGAGCTTTTAAGCCTGTGAGTCAGAGGTGAGGCTTGGGTGTGCTGGCATCAGTTGACTCCTCCTGTGATCACTCCTACAGTGGGTGGGGCCACACTTGAGCTGCTCTGGCTGTTGATATCTCTGAGTCTTCATCTCTTTTAGGGCCTGGTGGGGTGTCCTGTTTCCCTGGGAGGCCTTGCCTGGTCCCTCTGGTACTCTCTCACCCTTGTTTGTAAGGCTCACTTTTTGCACTTAGCATGCTCTGCTTGGACTGCGATTTAAGTATTTGTCAGAGATGCAGTTTCACACTAGTTGTGTATATCTATGAGAGCTGCCTCATATATGCACGGCAATTTATAATCTGGAAACACTACTGTGTGTGTGACTTCACTCCTACAGAGCAGGGAGCTTACTTTACTGCAGTGGTCTCAGCACCATCACCCCCTCCCACCAGGCAGCCTGAAGGAGCTGAGACCCTTGAGACTGGCCGGCCATTTGTGGCAGCCAGCAGATAGGGCTGATCGAGATGAGCAGTGTTATCCTTTTGGATGTTCAGCAAGTCTTCACTTAGACTGGCTTTGTGATGGGCACTCTACGGGGTACAGATGGCAGGTGAAGCAGAGTCCTCAGTGGGGGAGTCTCAGCAGAAAAAGGACTGATTGTGGTCTCTCCTGAGACAGGGGCTGAGACAGGGATACCCAGCCAGAGGGGTTCTCACAGGAGGGGACAGGGGAACTGTAATGTGGGGAATGGGAGAGAATGATGCATGGATGGGCAAGGGCAAGAGCACCTAGTGAGGTGGGAAGAGCCAGGCCTGTGGTTCCAGGGAGGGAGCAGGGGCCAGAGCGAGCCCAGGGGTTTTCAGGCCATGCCCAGGGTTTCCATCAGCCATGGTTGGGGGATGTGACCTTTAGTATAGGGGAGTGATGTGATCTGATTTTGTAAAACTCTAATATGAACTACAGTGCACTCTATTGGCAAGGGAGGTGAACTTGGACATGTGGGCCGCCAGGGCTGTGTGTCTGATTGGGTGTGGCTGGGGCAATTTTTCTGGGGTCAGCTCATCCCTGTGTGGCTGCCTGCCAAGGCCTGGCGGTGGGACCTTGTGCCCTGTGAGGGAGCTGGAATCCCTGGCTGCACCTTGGCATGTCTTCTGGTTGTGGGTATTCAGAGATCCTGAGGCTGGAAGACATCTTTGGGTCCCCTTATCCCACTCACTCATTTGATAGAAGATAAGACTGACTCAAGGGAGGGGGGAGGCAACTCGTCTGGGACCTGCAGCTACAGTCCCGCCCTTCAGATAGCTGTTCTCAGAGGAGTCAACAATCCCCAGCCTCAGAGACAAGTGGTGTGAAGGTGATTGTATGGTTGAGTGAGGAGCAGGCCTCCTTTGAACCCCTTGAGAGTCATAGTGCATGCCTACAAAGAAACGAGCTTTGCCGTCAGACAGATGAGGAATTTGAATCTTATCTCTACCACTGTTCACTGGTTTCATGGCTTTGGGCAAATCATTTAACCTCTCTGGCTCTCAGCTATAAGCTAGCAGTGCTAATACCTACCTTGCAGAGATGTCAGGTGGATTAAGGGGTATAATGTGCATAGTACTTGTCACATGTCTGACTCAGGTGCTCAATAAATGAAATGATGACAATTACATATGGCTGAGTTATGTTTGGCATGCAACTCCCTTAGATGAAAGCTCTAATTATCAGGATGAATTGGGCTGGGCAGGTCTCTGCACAGATTCACAGAACCCTTTCTTGGCAAATGGAGGGAGTTTGGCAGAGTCCATGAGTGAATGGTGACTCTCAAAGTCCCTCACCCCCCATCTCTGTGTCTCCATGACCTGTGCCTGGTACAGAGTCCTTCCTCACCAGGTATTCATTGAAGTGTTGCATGGATGAATATTTTCCTGTCAAGAGCTTACAACAGGCTACATAATCAAGTACCAGCCCTGCATTTACACTCATTTTTAAATTTCTGCTTCTAGCTTTCCATGTGATTTTTTTACAGTGCATCTGATGATAGATTTGGAGCAGATTCATGTCTTGAGATCTGAGAGACAGGTGGCTTTAGAATAAGTGATGATGTATTTAAAAAGTGAGTTCATCTGGCTTTATCCTAATATAAATGCAGAGGTGGTGTCAGTTTGCATTTTGATTGAAGCTGGTAGAAGGAGCTGGGAGATGTTAGGAGCATTGTAGGGATGTAGCCCTCATCTTCTAAGTTGCCCATGATTGGGAATTGCTGTTACAATTTCCATGGCCACAATGTCTAGGAACCTCTGATTCAACCAGTCAGAGGTACTGAGCGGAGATAGAAGGCAGGGACATAAATATTGTGAATTGGGCCTGTAGGTCATCTCTTAACTTCTGTGTTTTTGGATAGCTCGTCATGATGAAGGAGCTAATTTTCAGAAGCAAAGGCCTGGTGGGAGGCCTGGCAGGGCAGAGGTGGGGTCCCAGATCTGTTTTCTATGTAACATGCAACAATGGGTGATCTGCCTATAGCTCCATTAAAGATGAATCATAACTGAGCCTAGCTGGAGGGCCAGGGCAGTCTGTCTTGTACATAGGAGAGAGAACTGCGAAGGAGGTTCTGACTTAGCCATGACCTCTCCAGACTCTTCAAGACCCTTCTGTAGGCTCAGTAAGTTGAGGACACCTGTGAGCGCTGTGCTTCTCGAGCTTGCTGTATGGGGTAGTGCTTGTGCTCAAAGGGATACACTGTGTTAGAGGAGCTAATAGAGCAGCATTAATGTGGAAAGGTTCTGAGCAGGGGCACGGGGACACCACTCTCCTACAGCCCTCCTCTCTCCCCCTAAATCCTTTTCTTCATATCACTTCCTATTTTATTTTCAAAGCAGCATTTGTTCAGGTTGGACGTTTACTTAAGGTTTAGTTTTAAAAACTGGGCTATTGGATGCTTAATGTCTCAACAGCCCATAAGAAAGCTCCACTGTTAACAAAGGCTTTAGTTGGATTTAGGTGATTCTTGGCTTCTATATTATCCAGTATTCTCCAGAGGAAGAGGACCAATAGGGTGGAGATAGATAAATTCATGCAATAGGCAGTAATAGCTGATCTGACTCAGCTAATTTGAACAGCCTGAGGACCGATTGATTCCCATCGAGCCGAGTTTGAGAGCCAGGGGAGTAAATATAAATATAAAAAAAAGGGAGCTGAGAGGCTCCCTTATTTGAAGGCTGTGAAGTCCCATCACCTGCTGTCAGCAAGCTGGGGACCCAGGAGAGCTGACGGTGTAGTTCAGATCTGGGTCTGAAGAGCCCAAGAAGCAGGCGAACCAGTGGCGTAATTTCCAGTCCAAAAGCTGGCAGGCTTGAGCTCCGAAGAGAATCAGTTTTTCCATTTAGGTACTAGGGCAAGAAAAGCCCAGTGGCCCAGCTCAATTAGGCATAAGAAATTTTGTCTTACTCAGCCTTTTGTTCTATTCATATCTTCAGTTGATTAAGTGAAGCCCACTCATGTTAGGGAGGGCAATCTACTTTACTCAGTCTACTGACTGGAATGTTCATTTCGCCTAGAAACACCCCTCACAGACACACTCAGAATGATGTTTGGTCAAATGTCTGGGAACTCCATGGCCCAGTCAAGTTGATACACAGAATTAACCATCCCAGTTTCCAGAGTCTGGCAAGGGTGAAGCCTGCCAGTTGAGGGCCATTCATGACTTGATATATCATTTTCAAGTCCCCAAAGCCTTCGACTTAGCAGAACTATTGTTCAAACATCACGTGGGCTATGAGAGATAGTTTAGAGGTAGTGATGGAGAAGGCTTGGGTTGGTTGGTGGTGTAGCTCTGAACCTCTGTATGACTGGTGGGTCTCCCAGCTGCTGTAAGCTTCACTTATCTGAGCGGGAAAGTGAATGATAAGAGCATATGCTCTTTAGTGTTGTTCTGAAGAGTAAACGGGGTCGAGCAGAGTAAACCGGGGTGGCTCCTCTCGGCCGTGCTTGGAGGTAAGGAGCAGTGGCTGCGCTTTGCTGGAGCAGATGTGGAGAGAGACCCCGCATCCAAGGTTAGAGAAACACAGGTAAGATGGTAGGCACTGAGAGAGGAGATCAAGGGGCAGACAGACTGAAACTACAGTCACAGACAACTAGCCAATCTGATCACATGGACCACAGCCTTGTCTTAACTCAGTGAAACTAAGCCATGCATTATGGGGCCACCCAAGACAGATGGGTCATGGAGGAGAGGTCTGACAGAATGTGGTCCACTGGAGAAGGGAATGGCAAACCACTTCAGTATTCTTGCCTTGAGAACCCCATGAACAGTATGAAAAGGCAAAAAGATAGGACGCTGAAAGATGAACTCCCCAGGTCAGTAGGTGCCCAATATGCTACTGGAGATCAGTGGAGAAATAACTCCAGAAAGAATGAAGGGATGGAGCCAAAGCAAAAACAACACCCAGTTGTGAGTGGGACTGGTGATAGAAGCAAGATTCAGTGCTGTAAAGAGCAATATTGCATAGGAACCTGGAATGTTAGGTCCATGAATCAAGGCAAATTGGAGGTGGTCAAACAGGAGATGGCAAGAGTGAACATTGACATTCTAGGAATCAGTGAACTAAGATGGACTGGAATGGGTGAATTTAACTCAGATAACCATTGTATCTACTACTGTGGGCAGGAATCCCTTAGAAGAAGTGGAGTAGCCATCATAGTTTACAAAAGAGTCTGAAATGCAGTACTTGGATGCAATCTCAAAAACGACAGAATGATCTCTGTTTGTTTCCAAGGCAAACCATTCAATATCACAGTAATTCAAGTCTATGCCCCGACCAGTAACACCAAAGAAGCTGAAGTTGAACAGTTCTATGAAGACCTACAAGACATTCTAGAACTAACACCCCAAAAAAGATGTCCTTTTCATTATAGGGGACTGGAATGCAAAAGTAGGAAGTCAAGAAACACCTGGAGTAATAGGCAAATTTGGCATTGGAGTACAGAATGAAGCAGGGCAAAGGCTAATAGGGTTCAGCCAAGAGAACGCACTGGTAATAGCAAACACCGTCTTCCAACAACACAAGAGAAGACTCTACACGTGGACATCACCAGATGGTCGACACTGAAATCAGATTGATTATATTCTTTGCAGCCAAAGATGGAGAAGCTCTATACAGTCAGCAAAAATGAGACCAGGAGCTGACTGTGGCTCAGATCATGAACTCCTTATTGCCAAATTCAGACTGAAATTGAAGAAAGTGGAGAAAACCACTAGACCATTCATATATGACCTAAATCAAATCCCTTATGATTATACAGTGGAAGTGAGAAATAGATGTAAGGGACTAGATCTGATAGAGTGCCTGATGAACTATGTATGGAGGTTCATGACATTGTACAAGAGGCAGGAATCAAGACCATTCCCAAGAAAAAGAAATGCAAAAAAGCAAAATGGCTGTCTGAAGAGGCCTTTACAAATAGCTGTGAAAAGACAGGAAGTGAAAAGCAAAGGAGAAACGGAAAGATATACCCATTTGAATGCAGAGTTCCAAAGAATAGCAAGGAGAGATAAGAAAGCCTTCCTCAGTAATCAATGCAAAGAAATAGAGGAAAACAATAGAATAGGAAAGACTAGAGACCTCTTCAAGAAAATTAGAGACACCAAGGGAGGCCATGCATAGATGGGCTCAATAAAGGACAGAAATGGTATGGACCTAACAGAAGCAGAAGATATTAAGAAGAGGTGGCAAGAATACACAGAAGAACTGTACAAAAAAGATCTTCACGACCCAGATAACCACAATGGTGTGATCACTCATCTAGAGCCAGACATCCTGTGAAGTCAAGTGGGCCTTAGGAAGCATCACTAGGAACAAAGCTAGAAGAGGTGATGGAATTCCAGTTGAGCTATTTCAAATCCTGAAAGATGATGCTGTGAAAGTGCTGCACTCAATATGCCAGCAAATTTGGAAAACTCAGCAGTGGACACAGGACTGGAAGAGGTCAGTTTTCATTCCAATCCCAAAGAAGGGCAATGCCAAAGAATGCTCAAACTACCGCACAATTGCACTCATCTCACACGCTAGTAAAGTAATGCTTAAAATTCTCCAAGCCAGGCTTCAGCAATACGTGAACCGTGAACTTCCAGATGTTCAAGCTGGTTTTAGAAAAGGCAGAGGAACCAGAGATCAAATTGCCAACATCCACTGGATCATGGAAAAAGCAAGATAGTTCCAGAAAAACATCTATTTCTGCTTTATTGACTATGCCAAAGCCTTTTACTGTGTGGATCACAATAAACTGTGGAAAATTCTGAAAGAGATGGGCATACCAGACCACTTGACCTGCCTCTTGAGAAACCTGTATGCAGGTCGGGAAGCAACAGTTAGAACTGGACATGGACCAACAGACTGGTTCCAAATAGGAAAAGGAGTACATCAAGGCTGTATATTCTCACCCTGCTTATAACTTATATGCAGAGTACATCATGAGAAATGCTGGGCTGGAGGAAGCACAAGCTGGAATCAAGATTGCTGGGAGAAATATCAATAACCTCAGTTATGCAGATGACACCATTCTTATGGCAGAAAGGGAAGAAGAACTAAAGAGCCTCTTGATGAAAGTGAAAGAGGAGAGTGAAAAAGTTGGCTTAAAGCTCAATATTCAGAAAACTAAGATCATGGCATCTGGTCCCATCTCTTCATGGCAGATAGATGGGGAAACAGTGGAAACAGTGGCTGACTTTATTTTGGGGGGTTCCAAAATCACTGCAGATGGTGACTGCAGCCATGAAATTAAAGATGCTTACTCCTTGGAAGGAAAGTTATGACCAACCTAGACAGCATATTAGAAAGCAGAGACATTACTTTGCCAACAAAGGTCCATCTGGTCAAGGCTATGGTTTTTCCAGTGGTCATGTATGGATGTGAGAGTTGGACTATAAAGAAAGCTGAGCACCCAAGAATTGATGCTTTTGAACTGTGGTATTGGAAAAGGCTCTTGAGAGTCCTTTGGACTGCAAGGAGATCCAACCAGTTCATCCTAAAGGAAATCAGTCCTGGGTGTTCATTGGAAGGACTGATGTTGAAGCTGAAACTCCAATACTCTGGCCACCTGATGCGAAGAGCTGACTCACTGGAAACGTCCTTGATGCTGGGAAAGATTGAGGGCAGGAGGAGAAGGGGATGACAGAGGATTAGTTGGCTGGATGGCATCACTGACACAATGGACATGGGTTTGGGTGGACTCTGGGAGTTGGTGATGGATGGGGAGGTCTGGCGTACTGCGGTTCATGGGGTTGCAAAGAGTCAGACACAACTAAGTGAGTGAACTGAAGAGTAAATAAACAAAGCATGAAAACATGTCACATCACACTGTGGCCCGTGGCATGCTGCTGTTCTCTTCACTGTCATCTGGGCTGAGGATGAAGGGGTCTGTGTTATGAAGTCAGCACTACGTGCCTGGTACTGTTTTCAGTGCTTCCTCTGCCAGGACTCCCCTGTGGCCTGTCTTAGCTTAGAAACTGGGTTTGGGTCTTAGTATCTGATCTTTTCCCTGTAGACCACATGGGTAATTTTTTTCTTTTCTGGAATTTTCCTTTTATCATTTAAACAAAAGATTTATTTTGGGGGGGATGAGGTCAGTCATCCTTTGGATGGCCTTGGCCAGCTGTCACTGTTCCCGGGCCCATCTTCATGTGGCTGGACCTCTGTCCAGAGTGCTGAGGAGGTGGGGGAAGGCTTGGAGGCAAGGGCCCTGATGGGGGCATGGCCGAGGGATCAAGTTCCCTGACCCAGGGATGCCAGCATGTTTGGCCATCCAGCTGGGCAGGATACACAGGTTCTGTAAAATCTCAAGGTTGTCCTTCAAGAAGGTTCCTGGCTCATGTTCTCTGGTCAGTCCAGTCATGTTCCACAGTTGGTCCCCCACTAACCAGGAAAGAAGGTTCAGTTGCCAATTGGGTGTCAGCAGAGAAGGCTGTGATGTGCTGCTGTTGTTTTCACCTGAAATGGTCTCACAGGTGGGCATGGACAGTGGGCAGCTCATTCCCAGGGGTGATCTTAAGGATCTGAGGGGTCTCTGCAGGAATAATACATTCATGTTCTTCTTTCTTGCTAGGACATTTTCCTCCTGTTTCTTTCGCTTGAGAATCTGGATGATTTCCCGAGTTATAAAGACTCACTCTAGAAAAAGCAGTGGATATTCCTTTCCAGCAATTCATCAAGCTGGCCAATACTACATGTGGGTGGCGGGACTTGTATGCTGATATACTAGTTCATTTTCTTCACAGCAACTTTGGCAATTATGTATTTTTATTATTCCCTACCCGACATATGAGGACTCTGAGGCACAGATTGGTTATTTGCTTTGGCCAAGCTTACACAGCTTGAATGTAAAATTGAGGGTTGGATTTAAAGAATGTACTGGCCCATCGGGTTAGGAAACCCTGGGGCCCTGTACAGAGAGCTGTGAAAGGCTGGGCGTCTGTTTGCCTTTCTTTTTCTTTGGTAAAAACCAAGTTCTCAGCCGCTGGTGTCTTTACTGTCCTGATGGCAAAATGAATGTGGTTGTGTTGGCTTTTGCCAGTGTCATGGGGATATTTAAGACTTCATTATGTTATATTTAATAATTATTTAAAAATGTATTCTTATAGGTTAAGATTATGAAAATATACTGATATTATTTTTATGTCAGAATAATACAGCTGAGTTATCAAAAACTTTGTTACATGTGTTGGCTGTTTTCAGTCTGCATTCCTGGGGCATGCCAAACAATAATAATTGCACCTGACAGTTAACTAAGCACTTACTATGGGGCGGGCAGCATATTAGATGATTAGCTCGTGGAATCTTGAGCCCTGTTCCTACTTTACTATTGGGAACTCAGTCTGACTTCAGATTTTGTGATCCATCCCTCCTGCAACAGAAAGCGCAATGCTTGCGCTCTAAGCAAAGTTCTATTTAAGTCAGTGATGAATGCAAATGATTATTTTTCAGATTTTAGGTGAAGTATATTTACAGTGAGACTCTTTTAGACAATGTCTCATCCTAAACAATGAGGCTTAATGAAATATGTGTTAAAATGCACCCCGCCCCCTGCCAATTTGAGGATGTCCCAGGGTAAATTACTTGGTTGATTTTTACAATGGGCATAAACACAATGGGATGATAGACCACACGGACTCAGGTAATGTCTAGATTAAAATTCTGAGCAGTCAAAGAGCATCTTTTGCAAAAGGTTGGATCTCCTGATAAGCTCCAAATTATATTCCCACCTATTTAAGAATATGTGTTGGCAGGTTTAACAAGATCTTGGCACATTCTAATTTGAGATTTATTACAAGATGTGTGCATGTTTAATAGGGACTTAATTATTCATATCCACATCTTCCTGACAGTAACTTACTTCAGCTGTAGATAAATTCCTGGTGCATTGGGAAATACTGGCTTCTACTGTTGAAAAAAATCTAGTGAAAGGAAGATTAAATGCATATGCAAGAAATTACCCAGGATAATCAGCTCCAGTCAGGCGGGAGCTTTGAATGAGTAGGTTCCCGTGCCCTTTGTGTATGTGCCCCATGACACTATCTAGAGGGCTCTTCTATACCCCTGGCTGGAAGGCCCAGTGTCACAGAGAGTCCACGCTCTGGAGCCAGGATTATTAGAAGTCAGTTCCAGTTATGTCCTAAGGTTTGAGTGCCCTTGGCCTGATTTCCCAAAGTCTCAAGTCCTCAGCTCCTTTGCGTGCAAAAGAGGGTATCTTATGCTTTTCTTTTGAATGGTTGATCTGAAGATGAGTCAAAACACCTATTAATTGAGGTGCAAAGTGCATGGTCTGGAAAGTACCAGATGGAAGCTGCCTTCCTTTCCCATTCTTCCCTCGCATCACCCATTCCTCTGAGTCCATCTAGTCAAAGCTCTTGAAGGAAACACAGTGGTCATTGTTTTCTATAGAATACAAAAGTAATATGGTTAAATGAGATGCTTGTGAAAATGTGGGGAAAGAGGCACTCCTGGATGCTGCTGGTGTGTGTGAGTTGGTGCAGCCCTTTCAGAGGTCAACTTGTTGATACCCATCAGAATAAAAGGCCTCAGAGCCTTGGTACTTCCTGTTTCCTCTGTCTGCAGTTCTTTACTCACGATTGCCTGCATGACTGGCTCACTCATTATTTCAGGCCTTGGCTCTGGCATGACTTTCTCAGAGAGGTGGTACCCTACTGTCCCGTGTAGACTAGCACCACTCATCACTCTATAGATTATTGTCCCCTCTGGTTTCTTCCAGAGCCCTTAACTGTCGGTGACATTATTACACCATCTCCAAAGCAACTCACAAAGGTGAGTCCCAAGAAGGCAGGGTCTTTGATTTGTTCCATGCTGTGTGGCCAGCACTGAGGGCAATGATGCATCTGGCACAAAGTGGGCACTTGATGAATAATTGTTGAATAATATAATCACAAGTTATTGCCTTGAAGTTCTGTTTGTGTAAGCATTCCATGGAGCTGGATGTTACCTTGGGGACCACATATGAGCTGTTACTTTGAGCAAAGACAGGTGCTGAGTAGTGTCTGTACATGAGATCTGACTCCCTTGACAAGGAGTGGATGGACTACATTGTCTTGGTCTCAAGGAACAAAGGGCGGTGAACTCAGTGCCCAGAAAGAGTGTGGATTGTCACTGATAGAAAGGTGAAATTTCCCTGTCTTGAAAAGGCGTGTCACGCAAGAGAGGGCTTAGCTGTTGTTATGTACCAGTGACGTATATTGAGAGAGAATGCCACAACCGATTGATAATGTTTTTAATCAGGAAAATTTATTTTGATTATTTAAAAGTACACAAGTAATCACCATTTTTCTTTTAGAAGATTCTAATTTTACAAGTCTAAAATTATCTGGACCATCTCTAATCTTCAGTTGCTCCCCCCCCCACCCCATTTCCTCTTAGAATATCAGTGCTATTATTAGCTGGCCATCTCTATTTCTAGGCATACTTTTGTGGGTTTACATATGTGTATATCAAACTGAAGGTCTGCAAGTGGATTGGTAAACGTTTAGCTTCCTGGATGACATTGACCCCTCATTCTTCTTTGGGGATCGTGCCATCAAACTTTTCTGTATGGTTTAGTGATGATAGTATTTTGCTCTTGTTCCTTTGGAAGCTAAATTTAGGATGGAGAAAACTGCTTGTGAGATTGTTTGGGGTTCAGATTCTTGTGAGACTTTAGGCTTGGACAGGAATTATTATTTTTATTTTTTTTATTGTGCTGAAAGTATATAACTTGAAATCTACCTTATAATTTTTTAGTGTGCAGTGCAGTTTTACCTGTATGCTTGTTGTTGTTACAGCTGAGCTCTAGAATGTTTTTATCTTCCATGAACATTGAACAGCAACTCCAATTTATCCCTTCCTCCAAACCCAGGCAACTATACTAATTCACACTTCTAAGGTTTGACTGTTTTAGATACCTGATAAGTGGAATAAAGGAGTATTTGTCCTTCTGTAACTGACTTACCTCACTATGCATAATGTCATTAAAGTTCATCTCACTAGAGATGGTCATGTGATTTTTGTCCTTCATTCTATCAGTCACATTGATTGGTTTTCATTTGTTGAACCATTCTTGCATCTAAGGGATAAATCTCACTTCATGTATGATCCTTCTAATGTGCTGTTAAATTCAGCTTACTAGGATTTTGTTTAGGATGTTTATATCAATATACATCAGGAATATTGGCCTACAGTTTTATTTTCTTCTATTGTCTTTGTGTGACATTGGTATAGGGTAAAGCTGGCTTCATAAAATAAGTTTGGAAGTGTTCCTATTCAATATTTTGGAAGAGACTGAGAAGGATTGGTGTTGATTCTTTTTTAAATGTTTAGCATTCTCTTTTGAAACCATCTGGTTCTGAGATTTTCTTTTGGGGTAGGTTTTTAATTACTGATTCAATCTTCCTATTCAGTATAGGTCTTTCAGATTTTCTATTTCTATGTGATTCAGTCTTGCTAGGTTGTCTGTTTCTAAGCATTTTTCTATTTCTTCTAAGTGGCTTATAACTATTCATATTACTCTCTTACTGTCCTTTTTATTTCTATAAAATTAGTGGTAATGTTCCCTACCTTTATTTCTGGTTTTAGTAACTGAGGTTTTTTTTGTTGTTGTTGTTATTAGTCTGGCTAAAGGCTCATCAAGGTTGTTTACCTCTTCAAAAAAACCCGCTGTTAGTTTCATTGATTTTTAAAAAATTGTTTTCCTCTTCTCTATTTTGTCTACTTATGCTCTAATACTTATTTTCTTCCTTCAACTAACTTTGAGCTTAGTGTTTTCCTAGTTCCTGGTGGTATAATGTTCCGTTGTTTATTTGAGCTCTTTATTCTTTTTAAATGCAGGCATTTGCTACTATATGCTTTGCTCTTAGTATTACTTTTGCTATATCCTATATATTTTTGTATACACTTTTTGGGTTTTAAAGTATTTTCTGATTTCCCTTTTGATTTCTTTGACCCAATGTTGATGTCATTTAATTTCCACATATTTTTAAATTTCTCCATTTTCTTTCTACTCTTGACTTCTAATTTAATTCCACTGTGATACAAAAAGATATCTGATATGATTTCAAACTTCTTAAATTTGTTGTCTTACTTTATGACCTACCATGTGATCTTTCCTTGAGAATATTTCATGTACCCCTGAGAAGAATGCACATTCTGTTCTTGTTGGGTAGAATGTTCTATATGTGTCTATTACTTTAATTTGGTCTTTAGTGTTGCTCTGTTCTTCCATTTTCTTATTGATCTTCGTTCTGGATGATTTACCCGTTATTGAAAGTGAAGTATTGACATCTCTTCCTATTACCACGTTGTTACCGTTTCCTTCAGTTCTGTCAGTGTTTGCTTCATATATTTGATTACTCTGATGTTGGATGCATATACAGTCATCCCTCAGGATCCATGCACTTCTGCATATTTCCAAAGTCGATGGATGCTCAAGACCTTTATATAAAATGACATAGCACAATGAGTACAGATCACTGTTCATATACACAGATTTCACATCTGCAGATGGAACCAATTGTGGGTATAAATTTCAATCCATGGTTGGGTTGGTTGAATCCATGGGTGCAAGCAAGGAGGGCCCATGATATGTTTATTGAAAAAAATCCCTGTGTAAGTGGACCCATGTGGTTCAAACCTGTTCTTCAAGAGTCAACTGTATATTTAAATTTGTTATATCTTCCTGGTGAATTGACCTTTTTATCATCATGTAATGTCTTTCTTTGTCTCTTGTGACAATTTTTATCTTAATGTCTATTTTGTGTGATATAATTATATAGTCCCTGCTCCCTTTTGTTGCTATTTGTGTAGAATATATTTTTCCATCCTTTTGCCTTTGGTCTATGTATGTCCTTAAATCTTGAGTTTTAGATAGCATGCAGTTGGATTTAAAAAGAAATTCATTTAGAGACTCTTTTGATCAGTGAGTAATTACTCAGAGGGTAGGGCTTAATATTGTCACTTAAAAATTGTTTTATTTCTTTCTTGTAGCTTCTTCATCCTTATTTCCCTGTTTTCCTCTTGCTGTATCCCTTTTTTTGTGTGTTTTTTTTTAAAATTTGTAGTGTTATTCTTTGATTCCCTTCTCAGATAATCTCTTTGTGATTATTATGAGACTTAAATAAAACATAGTTGTAACAATCTATTTTGAGCTGATACCTTCAATTACATATAAAAACTACCCTTTTACTTCTCCCCCCATGGATTTTGTATTATTGATATTACAAATTATATCTTTTTATTCTGTGCATCCACTAATTTTAGTCCTTTTTGTTCTTTTGTCTTTCAGCTGCTTTACCAGAATTAAAGATGATTTATGCACCACCATTACAGTATTATAATATTCTATATTTCTGTATATATTTACTCTTGCTGATGAGCTTTATACTTTGATATGCTTTCTTCTTGCTATATAGCATCCTTTCATTTCAACTCAAAGGATTCTCTTTAGCATTTGCTATTGCACAGGTCTAGTGGTGATAAACTCTTCTAAGCTTTTGTCTCAGAAAGTCTTTACTTCTCCTTCATTTTTTGAAGGACAGTTTTGCTTGATACAATATTATTGGTTGGCAGTTTTATTCTTTCAGCTTATGAAATATGTCATCCTTCTGTCCTGTGAGGTTTCTATTGAAAAATCTACTGATAGTCTCTCAGGAGTTCCTTTGTACCTCTTGAGTCACTTTTTTCTTGACACTTTCAAGCTTTTTTTTTTTTTTTAACTTTTAAACAATATTATTATAATGTATCTCACTGTGGATTCCTTTGAATACATCTTTCTGGGATCTATTTGACTTCTTCAATCTGGAAGTCCATATCCTTCCCCAATTGGGAATTTGCAGCTGTTATTTCTTCAAATAATGCTTTCTGCTTTTTCTCTTTTGGGAACCCTAAAATGTGTTTATTAATCCTCTTCCAGGTATCCCATCACTCCTTCAGCCTTTCTTTACTCTTTCTAATTTCTTGTTTTACTTGTTCCTCTAACTGGGTGATTTCAAATGACATCTCTTTAAGTTCTTGGATTTTTCTTTTGCTTGATCAAATCTATTGCTGAATTTTTCAATTCATTTTTTTGGTCCTTCAGTTCCAGATTTTTGACTTGGTTTTTGTTACAGTTATCTGTCTCTTATTGATATTCTCATTTTGTTCATGAATCATTTTCCTGAGCTTGTTAAAAATCATTATGATGGTTATATTGAATTCTTTGTTAGGTAATTCAAATTCATCTATCTTTGTTATTTGCAGCTTGGTTTCTGGAGATTTATTTTGTTCCTTTGATTGGGCCATGTTTCCTTGTTTCTTCGTGTGACTTGTAGCTGTGTGTTGGGATGTGTGCATTTGGAAAAGAAAGTCATATCTTTCAGCCTTTACAGATTTGCATCATACAGGGAAAGAACTTCATCAGTCAGCCAGACTAGAGATTTGGGGAGCCTCTCAAATATTTTTTGGAAATGTGTAATCTCTGGGCTTGTACATGTGTTTTTCCAGTGAGAGAGGTTTGCCAGTTTCTTTTTCAGGACTTTGTTGTCTCTTGATCCCTCTGGTGTCCGTCCATGGCACTGCAGATTCTTTGGCACTGCTCAAAGTCACTGAGTTCTAGTTTGTTCTCTGTGGCCCCCAGGTACTCAAAGTGTGCCATGTCTGTCCGTGCTCTGAGTCACCTGAGACATAAGCCAGTTCCCCAGGCAGCCCTCCACAAAGCTGGAATGTTTGATGCAGGGGGGAGCCACAGGCTGGGCACCTTCTCCTAGTTGCAGAGAGCTGTGTCAGTTTCTTTCTGCAGTATTACAGGTTCTCTGGTGTTGCCACAGCTGCTGAACTCTTTCTTGTTCTCTGCTGCCCCCAGGCATCCAAGGGTATTCTATTCCTCATCAGTGCTCTGAATCGGGTGAGACAGAAACCACTTCCGTGGGCAGCCCCCTGAAAAGTCAGAGCACTGATGGATGTTCCACTGTTCTCTCCCCTTTTCAAGGGAAAAGCTCCAAGTAGGGATTCTCCTCCCAATGGTGAGTAGTGTCAAGTTGAGGGAGGGGCTGACATGGTTGCAATGAAATGAATTTTACCACCTCATTTAAGGCATTTGTTTTGGGCTTTGAGCTTGCCAAGGGTACTACAACTTTCTGATTGATTCATGGAGTTATTATAAAGGTTTTTTGGACCATATATTGTTCTTAAGTTGTATTTTCTGCTGGGAAATGAAGCCTGGGACTTTCTGTTTTGCCATCTTGCTGATGTCACTTGAACACAAAGTATTGTTTTATGGCATTTGCTGAAATTGTAATGCTGCATTACTCAACTGGTGTCATAGCTAGTTTTATAATTGATGTCTTCCAAGAAACCATTTTGTAAGTATTAAAAAGACTTTCTCTTCAAGGGATGTCAATCTATTACTTATAATGAGCAATAAACATATCGGAAAATGTGTTGGATGAAAGAAAGTGGTAATAAATGGCTTTAAATTAATAGGTATTTCATCCAACACTAGGCACAGACTGTTGCTTGCAAATCAATTAAAGGCCAAAGGAGAGCTGAATTGTTGAACTCTCTCTGGGTTTTTGCTCACAGAGGTTTTCCTCCAAATGTAGTTTATCTGGGAAATCATGAGTTCTCAGTTCTCCAGGGAGAGGCAGCTTAAAATTCAGCTGGGTAGTTTCATGATGTCTCAAACAGGCTCCATAACCTTCATGATATACAACCTTGGAATTTGTGTGCACTTTGTCTTTTCTCTGAGGCAGAGATTCAACACACTTGAACTGCTGAGGTGGAGAAAGTGACTTATTAATGTTTCTTAGCTTACAACTGCGTCCGTTGGCAAATTTTAGGGGCAGAAATGTGACTTGCATACCCTAGGTAAAATGGTATTCACGAGACCTCCCTTGTGACTGAGCAAGTGTGTAAGTGAATGAAGTTTTATTTCCTGCAGAGAAGCAGGTGAATCAGTCAGCACATCCACATCACTGGTGTCTCTGCCCTGGGTGGCATGTCTTGGGGTTAGGAAGAAATTCTATCTCAATCAGGTGAAATGTCCAAAACAAGCCTGCTCTGTGATTTCCCATGAATGCTCTTGTTTTTTGAGTCCTATTTATGTGAGCCCTATTTATGATAGAGGGAAGATTCACCAGTGGGCAATGCTTGTTTCCTCTTCAATTTCCCTTTTCGTCAGAGGGAGCTCTTCTTAGTGACATCCTGAGTCTGTTTCTTTTCCCACTTCAGGTACACTTGACCATCTAAACAATTATCTGGTTCATCACTCAGAAGAAACCTAGTTATAGGGAGAATCACCTTGAGCCCTCTTACCTCTTCTCAAGACACTGAGAGCGGTTCCTGGGGGAGAGAAATGAGAAGACAAAGCCTCTTATGATGATCAGGTGGTCCTTTACTCCTGTGCCTGGAAACAAGAATTCTGCTTGCATTCTAGACAATAGAGTGATAAATTTTTAAAAAATATAATTTAAAGACAGCTTTTTCTTTATTCTCAGGTAGTCAATAGCTCACAATTTAAATGAGCTAGGTTTATGGATGGCTGCAGAAATCCTTCTCACTCAAACCCATATCTATCCATCAGGTACCGTGTATCACTTTACTGTGGAGGCAGCAAGGGGACAGCTCATCAGGATTGCCCCAGTGGAATGTTATGATAGAAAAAGAGAGGAATAGATTACATATTTATGTGGTCTTTGAAAATGCAGTGGGACAGGAAGATTGCTTGTAACGTCTGCAGTTACATTAAGTGACTATTAACCTTCAGTGGTTGCAAATGTCTGGCGAATACGGTTGTGCCTGTGTGTGTTGTGTGGCTTGAAAAATTAATGAGACTCTTCAAATAATCAAATTAGAAGTATTTGTTACCCTCAGTTCTGGTGAGCTATCAAAACAGAACTGGGTACAACTCAAAATTAAAGTGTCTGCCAAGAGAAAGAAAAATATAAATTGCTGGGTGGGATGGGGTGGGAAATTATGCTGTACAGATCTTGGAAGCTGGCTTCATTTGATGGAGTAAAAGAAGAGATGCCTATTGTAACTCGGTTTCATTTGCGGATCATGGTTGGTGAATTACCTCTTTTGTCGTAATTGCATCACACTGCTGGAAGGAGGTAGCCTTTGCAGTAATGTTTTATCTTTGTGGGTGTCACACTTTTCCCCAGCCCACTGACTCATCAGGTTGGTTTGCCAGACACGATAAAGAATGGTACCTGCTAAACCAAACCTTCACTTCCTGAATGAAACAGGATGTTTTGAAGTTGCTCTTTGGATAAAGACAGTTTGAACTGGTTGCTTTTTGTTCAGTCACACCAGTAAATGCTTTAATTTTGTAAACAGTCCCACCTGACTTTCATAAATCACCCTCCATTCATTTTTGAAACTCACTCATTCCTGATGAGCTGAAAGCTATGTTCTCCCTAGTATCCTGCACTGCACAGGAGCAGTAGTCCTGTAAGTCAGCGATGAATCCTTGGAGTCCCTGAAGGTCAGAGACCATGAGTTCTCTCTGCCCTCGTTTTGTGGCCATGAGATGGGAGGGAGGAGGAGGTATTGGATTCTAGCACGTTCACTGTAGGACCAGTAATAGAGGCCCTTTCTGCTTTGATTTTAACTTTTTTTTTTTTTTTTTTACAAAGCCTTAAAGTGTATCTGGCTGTCATGGAAGCTGGAGAGGAGACCAGAGCTGTGGGTTGGTGAGCGGGACTGTCTGTAGGAGCTCAGTGTTCAACTCTGCTGGCGGAGCGGCCCCTCTGCCTCAGCCACACAGCCCGAGGGGGAGCAGGTGCGTTGTGCTAGAGCCCTCAGAAGACAGGTGGACTGCTCTGCTGCCCAACTCAGTGACCATTCAAAGCCCTTATCAGTGTGGAAAAAAGCATAATCCTCAGAAGGATGCAGAGTGTCCCCCGTCTTCTGTGACAAGGCGCTGCAGGGGCTCTGGCCCTTTCATGGATCTTCTCCAAAGGCAGGTGGGTTTGCTCTCTAGTGGGACACAGCAGGCCCACACTCAGCCCAGAAACCGTGTTATTCTAATTGTGAAATGAGAAAAACGACATGTGGTGAGTTCGGCTAATTGATCTGCGGAGTTCTGGTTTCCTGCAATTTAAGACTCCGTCCAGAGCATGAATGAAATATGCAGAGGGCAGAGCAGCTAGAGATGAAGCCTGCAGGGAAAAAAGTCTTTAGAATGGGGCTCGCCATGTACAGTTCTGAACTCCAGGAATTTGAAAGCAGCGGCAGCTGTTCGTGCCTCTGTGGCTGGGGCCAGGTTGTTGGGGGTGAGCCGTGTGAGCCTTGGGTCCTGGCTGTGACTGGGAGTCTGCAGAGAGGGGAGTAAGCCTGGGGGCTCCTGGCTTTGCAGGACTGAAGCTTCACTCTCTGATTTTTTGGAATCTTAATACCAAGCATCAGGAGATGGTCTCATGACATAGGTGAGAGAAGGGACAACTCCAAGTGCTTAGGCATGAAAAACAGAGGTTGTGTTTTTTTGAAAAGAAGTGGATTAGCTGAAGCTAGCTGGGCCCCCAGCGACTCCAACCTCACCTCTCAGAGCGTGCCCTGCTTTCCAGCCGCCTCCACATCACCCGGGGGGCTTATTAGAAATACAGACTGACTCTAGGGCTCCAGCCCTACTGAATCAAAATCTGCATTTTAAGTAGCTCCCCCGGAGATCTAAAGACCCCGTAAAGTCTGACAGGCACTAAGGGAAGGGCAAGCCATGGCCCTCTGGCAGCAGATTTTTATGGAAACCCAAGCTCGCCACGCTGCTAGTTCTGGATGCAGTGAGAGGAGGCAGACTGTGCGTGGTCTTCGGGAGTTTACTGTCTAGAAGGAGGTGGCAAATAATGAAAACAAGACAAACTCATCTCATGGGTGTGTTCTTTTTTTTTTTCTTGTGGATATTAAGACATTATAGAATTTTTTTTTTTTTTAATTTTTTTATTAGTTGGAGGCTAATTACTTCACAACATTTCAGTGGGTTTTGTCATACATTGATATGAATCAGCCATGGATTTACACATCTTCCCCATCCCAATCCCCGCTCCCACCTCCCTCTCCACCCGATTCCTCTCGAAACATCCCACCCTCGCCTTCTCCCACAGAGTTCAAAAGTCTGTTCTGTATTTCTGTGTCTCTTTTTCTGTTTTGCATATAGGGTTATCGTTACCATCTTTCTAAATTCCATATATATGTGTTAGTATGCTGTAATGTTCTTTATCTTTCTGGCTTACTTCACTCTGTATAAGGGGCTCCAGCTTCATCCATCTCATTAGGACTGGTTCAAATGAATTCTTTTTAATGGCTGAGTAATATTCCATGGTGTATATGTACCACAGCTTCCTTATCCATTCATCTGCTGATGGGCATCTAGGTTGCTTCCATGTCCTGGCTATTATAAACAGTGCTGCGATGAACACTGGGGTGCACGTGTCTCTTTCAGATCTGGTTTCCTCAGTGTGTATGCCCAGAAGTGGGATTGCTGGGTCATATGGCAGTTCTATTTCCAGTTTTTTAAGAAATCTCCACACTGTTTTCCATAGCGGCTGTACTAGTTTGCATTCCCACCAACAGTGTAAGAGGGTTCCCTTTTTTCCACACCCTCTCCAGCATTTATTGCTTGTAGACTTTTGGATAGCAGCCATCCTGACTGGCGTGTAATGGTACCTCATTGTGGTTTTGATTTGCATTTCTCTAATAATGAGTGATGTTGAGCATCTTTTCATGTGTTTGTTAGCCATCTGTATGTCTTCTTTGGAGAAATGTCTGTTTAGTTCTTTGGCCCATTTTTTGATTGGGTCATTTATTTTTCTGAAATTGAGCTTCAGGAGTTGCTTGTATATTTTTGAGATTAATCCTTTGTCTGTTTCTTCATTTGCTATTATTTTCTCCCAATCTGAGGGCTGTCTTTTCACCTTACTTATAGTTTCCTTTGTAGTGCAAAAGCTTTTAAGTTTCATTAGGTCCCATTTGTTTAGTTTTGCTTTTATTTCCAATATTCTGGGGGGTGGGTCATAGAGGATCTTGCTGTGATTTATGTCGGAGAGTGTTTTGCCTATGTTCTCCTCTAGGAGTTTTATAGTTTCTGGTCTTACATTTAGATCTTTAATCCATTTTGAGTTTATTTTTGTGTATGGTGTTAGAAAGTGTTCTAGTTTCATTCTTTTACAAGTGGTTGACCAGTTTTCCCAGCACCACTTGTTAAAGAGGTTGTCTTTTTTCCATTGTATATCCTTGCCTCCTTTGTCAAAGATAAGGTGTCCATAGGTTCGTGGATTTATCTCTGGGCTTTCTATTCTGTTCCACTGATCTATATTTCTGTCTTTGTGCCAGTACCATACTGTCTTGATGACTGTGGCTTTGTAGTAGAGTCTGAAGTCAGGCAGGTTGATTCCTCCAGTTCCATTCTTCTTTCTCAGGATTACTTTGGCTATTTGATGTTTTTTGTATTTCCATACAAATTGTGAAATTCTTTGGTCTAGTTCTGTGAAAAATACCGTTGGTAGCTTGATAGGGATTGCACTGAATCTATAGATTGCTTTGGGTAGAATAGCCATTTTGACAATATTGATTCTTCCAATCCATGAACACAGTATGTTTCTCCATCTGTTTGTGTCCTCTTTGATTTCTTTCATCAGTGTTTTATAGTTTTCTATGTATAGGTCTTTTGTTTCTTTAGGTAGATATACTCCTAAGTATTTTATTCTTTTTGTTGCAATGGTGAATGGTATTGTTTCCTTAATTTCTCTTTCTGTTTTTTCATTGTTAGTATATAGGAATGCAAGGGATTTCTGTGTGTTAATTTTATATCCTGCAACTTTACTATATTCATTGATTAGCTCTAGTAATTTTCTGGTAGAGTCTTTAGGGTTTTCTATGTAGAGGATCATGTCATCTGCAAACAGTGAGAGTTTCACTTCTTCTTTTCTTATCTGGATTCCTTTTACTTCTTTTTCTGCTCTGATTGCTGTGGCCAAAACTTCCAACACTATGTTGAATAGTAGTAGTGAGAGTGGGCATCCTTGTCTTGTTCCTGATTTCAGGGGAAATGCTTTCAATTTTTCACCATTGAGGGTGATGCTTGCTGTGGGTCATGGGTGTGTTCTGAGAGTCTCAAGCCTTCAAGGCGACAGCAGGGGGCCCACCCCGTGTGCTCTGGTGGCAGGTGTCCTGGTGTGGAGGACTTCTTTCCCTCCGGTGTAGAGCAGAGGGACCCCAGGAAGGGCTAAGCCCATCCCAGTTTCTGATTTCGTATGTGCAAAATGCAGGGGAAAAGCAGTGTCAGTGTCACAGGCTAAGATCACTCAGTAAGAGCTTGTTGACTAGCTACTATGTACCAAAACCTCACTTGGGGTAGAGTTGAAGACAAATCACAGCTCACAGCTTCAGGGGTTTGGCCTCTGGGGTGAAGAGGGAATTTCTGTCCTGTGGAAACTGAATTGGGCAGGACGCCTGAGGACTGGCACAGAATTCTGTCTGGGTGCATCCTGGAAGGCCTCCTAGTGGAGACAGATGGATTTTCAGTTGAGACGATTCAACTATTCATGGGCATAGCTCCAGCTCCAGCTTCTGAGAGTCTTTGCTTCTCTCAGAGCTGTGGACGGTCATTGCTGAGTCTTGCAGAGGAGAGTTGGGCCTGATGGAGTTGCCAGGGGTGAGCAGACAGAGGAGGGATCTGATTTTAGAGAAGCTTCAGAATTTCTCGTGTGGTTGGGTTTGGTGCCTGAGAGCAACATGCCCAAATGTTCCTGAAGGCAACTCATCTTTGCTGGGTGTTGAAACCAGGCCAGTGCACATGGATGGACAGATGACTTTCAGAGCTGCTGACCTCACTCAGGCCATTTCAAGGTGTGAGACAGGCTGGGGTTCTCCTGGGAGCCTTGTTTGTGGAGTGCCTGCTTGGTGCTGTGCTCAGGAGGAGATGGGGTTAGGGGTGTGAAGAGGGAAAACAACCGTGACAGGGTCTGTATGTCTTTTTAAATAAAGTGAAAGCGGCTCAGTCGTATCCGACTCTTTGCAACCCCAGGGACTATAAATTCTCCAGGCCAGAATACTGGAATGGGTAACCTTTCCCTTCTCCAGAGGATCTTCCCAGTCCAGGGATTGAACTCTGGTCTCCCGCATTGCAGGTGGATTCTTATTCATCTGAGCCACAAAGGAAGCCCAGGAATACTGGAGTGGGTAGCCTATCCCTTCTCCAGTGGATCTTCCTAATCCAGGAATTGAAACGGGGTCTCCTGCATTACAGGTGGACTGTTTACCAATTGAGCTACAAGGGAAGCCTAATAAATAAATAAATAAATAAATAATAAAAGGCTTTTAAATAAAGCCAGAGTATAAATCAGTAGCCAAGGATTCCACCTCGGGAGAAACATTGGACGTGACAAATTTGAATGCTAACTATCTTTCATAGAGAACGGGGTGTGCTCTCTGTACCTTTTGTGTGGTGTTCCTAATGAATTTTTTAAAATCCCCAAAGAAGCTTTGATTATCTGTGTTGTACAGGTGAGGACAGTGAGGCTCAGAAAGGTTGTGAGAGGCCAAGCTGGGATATGAACACAGCTTTGTCCCGTGGAGGGTTCTGTCTTCTTCCTGGTGTATTACATATCAGTTTTCAATCAAGCCAGAGAAGCTGGTTGGGGTTACTCTAGTGCGAAGATGGGAGTGTTGGTGAGGCTGGATTTTGGAGCTCTTTGAACCAGGTTAGTTAGGAATTTCCCAATGTTATATGAGGGAATGATGTTTCCTTGTCCTTTATTTACCAGTGAGCAGTGACAGGAGTGGGTGCCTCGCTAAGTGAAGTAAGCCCAATAGGGGAATGAAGTGGGTGCTGCTTGTTAGGAGCAGAGAGGCCCTTCCAGGTCTCCTGATGGTAGGCTTACAATCAAAAGAATCAAGCCCCAGGGTAGGGAAGCCTGAGGGGTAGGGCTCCAAGCCTGAAGCCAGACCAAACTGAGAAGGTGCAGGGACCAGGAGTCCCCCCTGAGAGAGAGGCTGGATGTTGGCAGGTTGGGGGGTGGGCGGGCAGGATCCATCTGAAAGGACAGGCAGCTAGCTCTGCATCTCTGGTGAGGAGCCTCTGTCAGTCCCATTGCTACTCCCTTCCATGGGAAGCATTTGCAAGTGGTAGTGGGTGTCTTTCTCCCCCCACCTCCACGTTCTGCCCCCGCCGAGTCCTGCAGTGAACAATTCAAGATAGCAAGGAGAACGCTTCCTTTTCCTGTCTTGCCCGAACATAGCCCCTCAGTCCAGGGAGCTCTGAGGCACCTGTGGGGGCAGCCAGGAGGGCAGAGTGGACTGCCGGCCAAGGAGTGGACTACAGCTTGGATAGGCTCGAGCCCTTCTTTCCCAGAGCCTTAGTATGTATGCAGGGTGGCAGTTTGTTCCAGGAGTTCAGAGGAAGGAATGGAGTCAGGTTCCTTTTGAGGGGTTGGAACTGAGGCCATTGGTGACCCTCGCGTTGGTTGGTGGCCCAGACACCCAGACTTCTCTCCAGTTATTGAGGAACCAGCGCTTGCAGCAGGCAAAGCATCTTCTGCAGTGAGATGCCAGGCTGGGTGCTGCCCTTTCTCTCTTCTGCCTCATCCTCCTGGCAAAGCCTGCCTCTTGGGTGTGGCCACACCTCATCCCTGCTTCCAGCTGGAGGAGGGAGTGTCCTGCAATGCACGGAGTGAACTTGTTTATTAGGGACAGGTTGATGTGTTACCTCTTTAGTTTCAACAAAGCATGTTTTATACTTAGTAAAACTCACACATTCCCACTGGGTTCTTAGCAGAGACTGTAATGGTGGGGAGTTTAGGTGCTTTGGGGAACAGATGGAAGGGATGCATTTTAGTTCAGGATTCCTAGGCCCCCTAGGGCTTCCGAAGTGGCTCAGATGGTAAGGAATCTGTCTGCAGCGCAGGAGTCCCAGGTTCAATCCCTCTGTAGGGAAGATTTCCTGGAGAAGGAAATGGCTACCCACCCCCGTATTCTTGCCTGGAGAATCCCATGGTCAGAGGAGCTGATGGACTACAGTCCATGGGGTCACAAAGAGTTGGGCACGACTGAGCGACTAACACCTAGGCCCCGCCCTCTGTGACCCCACGTAGCTGGACCATGTTCCCCTGCTGGTCCAGCCTGTCTCTAATCCAGGGTGCTTCATGGGAGGACGTTCACACAGGGTCCTCAAGATTGGAACTTAGTCCAGCTGATGATGGACACACAGGCCTGGCCTGGCTTAGGAGTCGCTGTTGTGCGTGTGGCTCCAGCTGTACAGATCGTCTCCTAAGTGGGCACTTCCCTTCGCAGAGTATTTGCTCCTCAGTGAAGTTCTCCTACCACAGCGGGACCTTCTGTTGGTGGAATATTTATCAGATGGGGATGGTGAAAGAGAGCATGGGATAGGAGTTTGGAGTCAAGAAAATGTTTGTTCTCAGATCCTCAAGACTGGAGCCCCAGTGGGCCTCTGTGTTGCTTCCTGGCTGCCAGACCAGGGTACTCGCTGCTTCTTGACGAATTCAGCTTCCCAACCCAAACCACCCTAGGCTCCCGGTGGCTGTGGGCTCCTGTGCTGGTGCTTCTTGGCGTGGTCTACGTTATAACTTAGTTGCTGAATTTGGATTAGGAGCAAAAATAACAATAATCAAACTTGCACCATCCTCACAGGTATGGTGACAAAGGGCCCTGAATGTTGATGGCCTGGTTTTCCCAAGGCATTCAGCAATTTTCTGCTTTATTCTCAAAACCTCCTGGAGGAGAGACTCATTGCTTGAAGGATGCTACTCTCATTTGAGTGCTTCTGGGATGAAACTGCGGGGATCTGTGATCCTCTGAGGTCACGAGCCAGGTCAGGGCAGAGCTGAGGCCAAACCCAGTGTCTGGAACCTGCAGTGTTCCTTTTCTCGTCCTCTCTCAACTCTTAGAGAAGGCTGTCCTGAGCCTGGAGGTGGGAACACTCTCAGCGCTCTCTTGCTGTTGGCAGTTTAAGGGAGCTGAATTTGAATATGGAGCCGCATTTGAGGGGGTTTCCAGACAGTTTTTGCAATGAGATGTGTCTCCAATCCCTTTGAAAAGGAAGTACCCTAAAGAAATGACATATTAATGCAGCGACATGCCAAGTGATGAAACGGTTTTCACACTTCCAAATACCTGAGTACCTGCTTCTTCCAGCTTGCATGTAGAAATGGAAGACTAACTTTTGTCAGACAGTAACACCTAATTAATTCAGATGAGCTAGGTAAATGAGGGCGCACACATACCCTGGGATCCTACATAACTGCTCAGATGATGCAGTATAATATTTAATGACATGGGGAAAAGTTCACACTTTATTAAGTATAAAATGCAGGTTACAAAAGAGTAGGTACAAAATTATCTTATTTTCTTGTAATATAAAAAAAGTGTAGACAGAAATTGACACATCAGGCCTCAGATGTGAATGGTGGTTTTTCCCAGAGTTCACTTTGCAGATGATGGTTGTTTTTTATTTCTGTATGTTGGTTGTTTTTAGTATACATGTGGTAGTTCTCAAATAAGAGGGAAAAAAAGCAATAAAAGTATAGTGTGTCTATAAAGATTAGGCTTGAGAAAAGAAGGGAGTTGATACTTAGAACTTAAAAGTTTGTTGGACAAATGACTTGTACTTACAGATGAAAAAGCTGAGCGTCAGCAAAGTGGGAGTAACCTCATCTGTTCTACAGGCTTGTTGAAATTATCAAATGAGAATGTCTCTGAAGAATCTAAAACACTAATATTATTTAATATTTTCCAGGTGCTTTTAATAGATAGGATTGAAAGCCAGTCATTAGCATGGAGCTCAGGAATAGACATCAGTTTGGCCTATCTTCTTTTCCCAAACCCTCCCCCAAATAATCTAAGTGTTAGTTGCTCAGTCGTGCCTGACTCTTTTGTACCCTGTGGACTGTAGCCCACCAGGCTCCTCTGTCCATGGACTTCTCCAGGCAAGAATACTGGGATGGGTAGACATTCGCTTCTCTAGGGGATCTTCCCGACCCTGGGATTGATCCTGGGTCTCTCACAGTGCAGGCAGATTCTTTGCCATCGGAGCCAGCAGGGAAGCCCAAATAATCTAAGGCAGTGTCTAATACATAGTAAGTGCATAGAAAAGAGTCACCCATCATTTTCTGAAATCAGGGTTTTACCTCTGATTACGGTAAAACTGTGATGTTCTGCAGAAAGTGGGAAAAAGAAATGACCTTGAATTTGTCCCTTTGGATTCGTTATGTTTGTTAAACCAACACCAGAAGCTCTATGTTATGGCCTGAGAGATTAGTATCCATTTTGAAACATGTGCTGTTTAAAAGGAAAGCAACAGAAATTTCTAGACCAGCCTGTAAGAGATTTGTTCTTGAATGAGCAGAGGGCCTGCCCTGAGGCCTGTCCTCTCTCAAGGAATGCCTCTGTTTGGGAACAGAGGGGTCCTTCCATTATCTTCTGTTGCTGTTCAGTTACTAAGTCTCATCAGATTCTTTGAGACCCCATGGATGGCAGTGAGCCAGGCTCCTCTGTCCTTCACTATAACCTGCAGTTTGCTCAAACTCATGTCCATTGATTTGGTGGTGCCATCCAACCATCTCGTCCTCTGTCATCCCCTTCTCCTCCTGCCCTCTGTCTTTCCCAGCATCAGGGTCGTTTCCATTGAGTCAGCTCTTCACGTCAGGTGGCCAAAGTATTGGAGCTTCAGCATCAGTCCTTTTAATGAATATTCAGAGTTGATTTCCTTTAGGACCGACTGGTTGGATCTCCTTGCAGTCCCTTGGGCTAATAAGTGCCAAATTGATTTTAACACCATGTCTTACCTGCATCTGGGGGAGGCAGCCCTTTCTCATGTTCAGCCTCATAGCCTCTCATTTCCTGGGTTGCTTTTGCAGTATTTCATGGACATTACTCAGTAGAAAATAGCTAGTAATGTTTGCTAAATTATTAATTCGTTAATAAACCCATTAAACTCTTGCTGCTTGGCAGTGATTCATGATGGGGTCTCCTCCTCCACTGCCTCTGTCATTCCCAGGCACGGATTCCCCTGCCATGGAGCAGAGCAGGGTACGGCTGGGGGAGATGCTGATGAATTGTTGCATGACAGAGCTTTACAGTAGATATTTTGTGCAAATTCCTCTTTTATCACAGAAAGAAAGCTCCACAGAGGAGGCCACCTCATCAAATGTATGTTACTGTTTTGATGATTAATGATTCCGGTGTGTTGATCCACCCTATTTTCTTCAAAACAATTATTTCAACTGTAATCTCCCCTGGGGAATTGCTTCTTATGGTTAATAAATCAGTCGACAATATAAAATTCTTAAGTGAAAATGACACTAGTGTGATTCCACCTGAGTGCCATTAAAAAATTATGCTGTGGTGTTTATAATTGCAGCGAGGTTGGCTTTTTTCATGAGTTGAAAAAAAAAAAGACTTAGTGTCACCCACTTAAATGGGAGGGATGGAGGGTAATATTTGTAGAGCCCTCTTGTGCTAGGAGCTATGAAGCACTTGGTAAACATTTTCTCCTTTAATCATTACGAGAATTGTTTTAAGGAACTTAGTATTATCTCCCTGTAGAGAAGTGACTCAGAGAGGTTCAGTCACTTGCTTTGAGGCACATGGCTACAAGTAGCATACAACCTGAATGTGAACCAGAGGCCCTGAATCCAATTAGGTTTTTGTGCCTCTGGGGTTATTGTGCAAGAGGCAGGCATTTTCATATGAGGGTTCCTTGATGACAAGATGAACGACATATCTGTGTACAGAGGACGTTGAATAACAACTATTTGCAGAATGCCTGTGATGTGTTGGCTCCATTAGTGAAAGCTGGACCTGTGAATGGTAGGGGAGCCCAATGTCCGAGTCCCTACCATGGGACAGCTTTAACACCATGTGCTTTACTGAGTTTTCTTATTCAATCTCTGTGATAATCCTTTGTGATAACTGTCTTGAGGACACACAGATTTGAAGTGGCAGAACCAGGATTTGGTACTCAGAAGGGAATGGCAACCCACTCCAATATTATTGCCTGGAGAATCCAATGGTCAGAGGAGCCTGGTGGGCTATAGTCATGGAGTCTCAAAGAGTTGGATACGACTGAGTGACTAACACTTGAGCTTCTTATGAACAGATAATTACAGTTAGTGGGAATCATGGCATAACATGGTCAACACAAGGAGAAGATCAGTGTATTTAGCAAACAGGTATGGTGTGTCTTTTGCTTGTGTCAAGAATAAAGGAAGCAAGTACACTTGGGAAAGGTAATAGCATTGGCTGAGAAGGGTGGGGAAGGCTTCTGGAGGAGGAGCTATCTGATTTATTTTGTAGGAGGGAGCTGGAGAAGTGGCTGGTGAGGTCAGAGTCCTCAAGACAAGTCTGGGGCCACCAGGAGGAGGCTGCAGGGTGGGTACATGGTCCCTGTTATCTGAGGAGGAATTCTAATAACTCTCTGCCACACTTTCTCATGGCTCACACCATTTTCCTGTGGGTTCCTTGCTTCCCCCTCCTCCTACCAGGAACACGGTTGGAAAGCCATCTCCATGAGGAGTCTGACTAAGGCCCAGAAGACAGACAGATGGCAGTGGGATAGGTGATCCTTCACTTCTCCCTGAAGATCAGTCTCCTTTTAGGTGATATTTTTCCCCACAGTAGAATTGCACCCCCACCTTTTGGCATTCCGATAGAAAAGTAATTCCTACTTATTACGAAAGAATCAGACTCATCACAGAAATACAAGGAAGTTAAAAAAAAAAAATCATCTCACCACCTGGAGATAACCATAATCAAAATTTCATGTATATTGAGGTTTTTTTTAAATGCATTTTTCCAGTGATTAAGTGAACTTGACTCTCACTGTTTTTTCCAAAGTATAATATTGTTTCATAATCTTCTTATTCTTTTAACCATAGAGTCACTCAGTCATCTCTATATGTCTATACATTCAGGTATGTGTGTCATTGTTTTTGCTGAGTGCTCCGTTGAATGGCTGTGTAATGGATTCTTCTGAAGATGGTGTATCAGTCAGGGTCCAGATAGGAAAAAAAGAAAACCACATATGGTATTCTCAGTGGAGAAAACTGAATATAGAATGTTGATTACATGGGAGATGGAAGAGTTTGACACGAGCAGAAAGTTGTTCCACTCCCGGGCTAGGACACATGGGAGGAGGTGGCGGAGCCAGAGGCCAGCAGCTGGGGCCATGGCGAGGGTGGCCCTGCCTGAGCTGGGACCACGGCAGGTTGGGTCATGGCCGAGACAGTGACTGCTGTGATGTCACTGGGAGCAGGGGAAGATGGGGGGAAACACCCCGGCTTCTCCCGTCCCCTGCCCTCCAGCATCCCACCTGTACCTCTCGTTGGACAAAGAGCCTTGCTGCAACAGAAGTCAAAGCAGTGGAGAAATGTCTGTCCATGATACAGAGCAGAGGAAGAGCAAGGAATTGTTCTGAGATCAAACAGGCCGATGACTGGCATGGATGGGAATTGGGCAACTTGGTCCAAAGGCTTTTTTTGTGTGTCTGAAAAAACTTGGTAGAATTAATCAAGTGCTATCTTTTTAACACTGTTGTATGCCCTGCGCTGGCAGAAGTCCAGCTGGGAATACAAAGAACTCTAGGCCATTACCCTGCTCAGTAGCAAAGTTGAGCAGGGGGCGTAATAAGAATTGCTAACAGCTGCTGCTTTGTTGAGCATTTACTAACCACCAGGCACTGTGCTCAGCACTTCATGTATATTATCATTTTAATCTTCGTGGCTCATTGAACAGCATTCCATTTCTTCTTAACACTGATCTCATTCTGTCATTACATAAATGCAGACCTTGTTTAGTGCAGGATGTGTTCCTGGAGAAGAAAGTGCTCACTGAGTCAGCACTCGGCAAGGCCGCCATACGCAAGGCCCTGTAGCTCTGTGTTCTAGGCTTCAGACGCCTGCAGTTAGCCCTCAGATCAAGCTCCCCAGGGTTGTGCCAGGCGTCCATCTGTTCTCACTTCATTCCCCATTCCTGACAGTTGTGGGCTGGTCCACCCTGGCTGCAGTGGCTTTTATGATGCCCTCCCTTAGTCACCAGTCCTGAAGGGTCTCCTCCTCTTTGCTCCTTGTATCCTGTCATTTTCATCTGTCAACACTGCATTTTAGCGCCACATGCCAGATTCTTCCTTTGCTACATATCTTTTCCCAACCATTATGGGTGTTACCCACAAGGAATAAAAATTGAACACAAACTCCGTGGTGGTGGAAAAAGAGGCCCCAGCAGAGTAAACACACTGCAAAGTAGAATCAACTCAGGATCATGTGGTGGAATATGTGCTGGCTGAGAGGCTTAGCTGTCCAGTGAGTTGTTCATGTTCCCTCCTGCCTGGAGCCTAAGAAGCTCTTGGAGAAATTAAAAAAAACCAGATGCATATTAAAATTGTACTGATGTGCCTGGTGTGTGTGTATGTTTTGGGTTGTTAGGGAAAGATTTCATGGGCAGGGGTTAAGCAGATGGACGTTAACAAACGCCTGCGTCCGTCCCTTCTCTGTGCCTCACCATAAGGACCCCACCTTTGTGTCTGTGTTTGCTTGTGATTTGATCTCTCGTTGCTAGTGCAGTGCTTTGGAAAAGCAGCAAATACACACACACACACACATTTGGGTCTGAATATATAAACTGCCATCTATACTATCCCCATCTTATAGTAAAAAAAGAAAAAATTGAATCTTGTTTATCAAGGCAGTTGGGTAAACGTGCACTCAGTGATGGAGTTGGATATAAGCAGGGGTCTGTCTTGACTCCTGAGTGGTCCTGCCTGAGGGTCTGTGTGTGCACAGTGCATTCCCAGACCACTCGATTTTCCAGAGAGAAGCAAAATGCCACAGAGAGAAACAAAATCTACAGTAGTGCCAGCCTGGGGCAGATCCAGGTTTTGTGGGGTCTGAAGTTTGTATGGGGGGTCCTCTTTAGGAAAAATAGCACAGAATCATATATACGTACAAATTTAGGAGTAAAATGATTTGTTGTTTAGACTGAGAAAATAAATCATCACAAATTTATAAATTCTAGAAAGCCTAGATGACCTAGCCCAGAAAATAGCAGATTTATATTGTAAGTTAACTGCCTGACACGCCTCTACAATAAATTTTCCCTGCATGTATTTTTTTTTTCTGCATGCCCTTTGGTTGTCTCTTTTTATGACATTAATTTTGTAATATTTTCTACAGAGAGATTAGAAGGATAATTCAGGCTTTCCTCTGGCATGGCTGGTGAAATTTGTTTTTTATTTTTGATGATTGGATGTGCCAAGCACACGACTTCTCCCGCAGATCTCTTCAGCCCACTGTTCATCATGTTGTACCCCTGAAGCACAGGGCTCCTAATTAATTTGATGTCATGTGACTCCCACCAAGAAAAAGAGGAATTAAACTTGAGCGTCTGTAATTGTGTGTGTTGTATTATCCAGGCTCCCTTCTGTTGGGAGAGAGCTTCCATTTTGAATAGACCTTAACAAGCACTGTTGTATGCTCTGATTTCTTACTGGAGGACTGTGCCACGGCCTGAATTCTGTCTCTGTAAGTTTCAGACCTTGTTTCTTCTCCACTCACATACTTCTGGTAGGATCTATTCCTCTATTGGTGTGACTTCTGACCCTGTTCTTGTGTCTCACCATGACAGTGGGTGAATGGCATCATTCCTAAAAACCGTTCCCATACCATGATGGCTAGTGATAATTTTGCCTCTCCATAGAGGTGCCTCCAAACTACATAATCCATACCACTGAATTTTCCCTGCATGTGTCTCCACCCAGTTCTTCTTGGCTGGATTCTGGTGGTAACTGGAACCAGGTGGAGTGTGACAGTGATATGGAAGGAGACGGGGGTCTTAACTGATGGTTAAAAAATCATACTGTGGCACATTTTGTGCAAAATATGTATCCGTGTGAGCACATTTGCTAGGCCCTTCTCAAAGTCTTGGAAGGAGTCTGTGCTATCTTCATGGCATGCCTGCCTTTAGTCAGGGGGACCTCTGGATCCCTGGGGCTGCCTTGACTGTAGAGGTTTCCGTGGAGGAACTCGATGTGAGCTGGGATGAAGATGATGGGACTGGGAGCAGCCTCAGGGGAGGAGCCATGTTTTATAGCAAAGGTCATAATTAGGGAGTCAGTAAGGAGGGCAGACAGTGAGGTGGAGTGAAATAGATGCTGGGAACTGCCAGCCTGAAGTCTGCATGATGCTGATCAGAGTCTCTGGAGCTGCCGACCTTCACTGAGTACTTCCTGTGGCCAGGTTCTATGCTAGGAGCCCACTCAGCTCCATCTCAGTGAGTCCCTCCTGTCCAATTGTGGCCTCCAGAGAGCTGGGCTGAGGTTCCAAACTCGGATATCTACGAGTGCCCTGATTTAGAAAAGAGCCTTTGCAGACACAATCAAGTTAAGGTGAGGTGATTAGAATGGACTCTAGTCCCCAGGTGTCCTCATAAGAAGACAGACACGCATGAGGGAGAAGCTGTGTGATGACAGAGGCCGAGGTTGAAGTGCCATACCTGGGAGCTGAGGAGTGCCAGGGACTGTTGGCAACCACCAGAAGAAGCAAGGAAGGATCCTCCCCACAGGTTTCAGGGGCAGTGCAGCCCTGCCAGCACCTTGACTTTGGATTTCTATTATTTCTCTTGTTTTTAAATCCCGCCCCCCCCCCCCCCCCCCCCCCCCCACTTTGTGATGCTGTGTTTCAGCAACCCTGTAAAGCAATGCACTCCCCATCGATCATATGAGGAAAACAAAACCATAGCCCCCGCTGGCAGCTGGGGAATCTGAGGCACAGAAAGGTGCAGTCAGTGTTGTTGGGGGCACACAGTCGGTCACAGTGCCGTCTGGTCAGGGGTCTCCCCTCTGCTCTGGGGGAGGCTGCCCTGTAGGTATTCCTGCAGTGAGTGGAGTTTGCTCCTCTTCAGACCGGGACTTGCTGCCCACTCCACCATCAGGATGGGAGCTGCTCCCTGGTCAGCCCTTCTGGCTACGAGTGGCATGGACCCCACCACAGTGCCTTTTTTTGGGGGGGAGGCATTCAGCTTTCTGCCACTGCAAAAACCCTATTCCTGACTGTTGCGTATATTCTGCAGTTTCTGTCCCCGGCCCTGCACAGCTTCACTTATATCTCCTCACTGGACACTTGGAACTGCAGAACTTGGTGAATCATGTGCCTTCCCTTTGAGAGCCCCTGGAAGGCAGTGGAGGCCAGTGTGTTGGGAAGCCTGGGAGGAAGTGTGCTGCAATGGGACTTGTGTACAACTGTTATAGGCAAACCTACTGTGTGTCAGGGCCTGCGTGAGGGGCGGAGATAAATACAACATTGTTCCTCTCCTGCTTGCGGTGTTATGTGTGCATTCAGGCCATAGAGTGCACACATAACACCAAAATCTATTTTCTTGTGGGTGAAGATAACCTTATATTATTAATATCAGCAATGCTGTCTCCTGTTTTCAGTTGGTAAAGACTTTTTAATGTTTCACCATTTGTTTATTTTTGTTCTCCTTCCTTATTTGAGGCTTCTGATTGCTGATTCAGTATTTTCATCCACATGTGTTTAGTGAGCATCTATCTTGTACCAGCCCTGTACCTGTTCAAAGCGATGAAAATAAGGTGCTGAAAGTGACTGTAACTCTCCTAGTCTTATAACCCCCATTTTTATTCACCGAGATGGAGTGATGGGGTGGGAAAGGAGATGTACTATTGAGTTTCTTAACCCTGAATCTTGAACTTCTAATGACTGAACATTCATGGGCACTTTCAAGTGTGTTCCAAACCCCTGAAATTATCTGTAATGTATGTGTGTGGATATATGCTTTTTAGAAAGAGAACTTATAATTCAAATAGACTTTCAATGGGATCTAAAGCAGATTTAAAGGAACCCCAAGGTTAACTCCTTTTGTATAAATGAGTCTTCTACAGTATGCATGCCCTCCCACAATTTATTTGTTCAAAATGATTTAAAACCTAACTTGATTTTTGTCTTTGCCTTTACATTCTGATTCTAAAAAGCCTATGAAGGAGGGCTAGCCTGAATTTCTGTTAGTCTGTTTATAGATCCTGCAGTATTATTCAGTAGTAAGTTCAGATCATTTATAAGATGGCTGTTAAAGAGCCAGTTCAATTTTATAACAGTTGGAAGCATATTGTTTTAGAAATGTCACAACCCTCAGCCTTACGGGTCATCTAGAGTTGCATGTTCATCCCAGCACTTAAATTATTCACCTGTGACTCTGAAACAGTACTCTTTAGGGAAAATTTGTGAACCTTTACCTGTCAAAATATAGACTTGAAATCATACTGATTTCTTTTGTTGTCTAGATTGTCTCTACTTATATACAGGAGGTTGTTTAAGCATAGAGTTGTCTTGCCATTGTAAGTTTAGTAGATCGTGTGATTCTTTGTCCTTCTATGCCTTGAGTCCTTGCCTAAAATGAGAACACACTTAAAACAGTGATGAAACATTTAATAAGTGTATTTGCTGATAGGGTTCCTAGTGGTCTGAACCAGATTTTATACCCAGCAAAAGGAGATGAGGAGATAATGCTTCAGTGTTTATTGTTATAGAACAGACCAGAGGAACTGATGGTGGAGGAGGGAGGCGGTTAATGTGGGGCTTTCCCTGTTTGTCAAGGAGCTCTGGGGTTGGCAGAGAATAACTGCCGGGAAGCCTGCCCAATACTCCCCCTTGTGGTGGCCCCAGGTACACATAGTAGGATTGTCAAGAATGCTTCTTAGTTGGTAAATTGCTTTTCTACGCAAGAATACATGTAAATCCATGGCTGATTCATATCAATGTATGACAAAACCCACTGGAAAAAAAAATAATAATAATAAAAATTAAAAAAATAATAATAAAAAAAAAAAAAAAAAAAAGAATACTGGAGTGGGTTCCCATGCCCTCCTCCAGGGGATCTTCCCAACCCAGGGATCGAACCAGGTCTCCTGCGTTGCAGGCAGATTCTTTACAGTCTGAGCCACCAGGGAAGCCCAAACTGCTTTGAGTAATAGTAATCACTAACTGATTAGTGATAGCCGCGGGCAGCTTTAGGGATCTGCTCTCTGATCAGGCATCCAACAGCAGATACTGATAGTGTGAATAGAACAGAACCATCGTCCTTTGCTAGGGAGGAAGTGAATTCTGGTGTAGACCCTGGACCCCCCCGGTAGGGTTTGCAAGGCAATAAGAGTTCAGAGGAGGCTAGAATAAAGAGACCCAAGGAAACTGGGAGTTTCCCAAGGATATGTCTATTTCTTTCCTGTTTGGCCAAGGATGAGCCTTTTCCTTTATCACGATCTCATTGTAGTCTTAGGCCAGACTCCTAAAGTCTCCTCTTTTTGAGGAGCAAATCCATTGGTTTAGGTGTGCTAGAAGTAACTAGAAGGGGATTGACCCTCCAAAGAAAAGAACTGCACTTGGTAAAACTTTTCTGTGGCTTTTTGCTTGTGGTTCCCTGGTAGTCACTGCAGCAGGGGTAGTCAGAGGTCAAACAGAAAGCTATATTGCTACTGAGTTGAGTTGGAGGATGGAGTTCAGAGCTTCCAGAACAGCTGGAAAGTGAGGGGAGATATTTCAGAAAGGAGAGAGCTGCAGAAGGAGGAGAAGCATGAACATCATTGTAAACTTTGCTCAAATCATTGCCTGAGCTCGTGTGAATGGGGGATACTCCAAGGTTCCCAACAAAGAGCAGCAGCTTAAAAGTTGAGGAAACTGGGAAGTTTAGCTGCTACCCACTGCAGGGAAACTGAATTTGGAGTGTAAGTCTAGCAGACTCACTGCCTGCCAGAACAAAAACATAAATATGTTTTTATAAAGATAGAAGAATTTATTCCCTCTGTAGTGTATCCTACACAAGATCCACCATGCTATGCTGTGGTACGTTGCCTCAGTCATGTCCGACTCTTTGCCCTGTGAGTGGGGGAGAGAGCGCCTCTCCATGGGATTTCCCAGGCAAGAATACTGGAGTGGGTTGCCATGCCCTTCTCCAGGGGATCGTCTCAACTCAGGGATCGAACCCACGTCTCATTATGTCTCCTGCATTGGCAGGTGGGTTCTTTACCACTAGTGCCGCTGGAAAACCATACAACATCCACTATGTAATAAAAATTACTAGAGGAAACAGAAATGTATAAGCTATGGCTAAGAGACAAAGCAATTAAACCTGACTCTGAGATGGTCCAGGTATTAGAATTAGGTGATAAGCACTTTAAAGCAACCATTATAAATATGTTCAAAGACTTAAAGGAAAAAGTCTTAGTGAATAACAGATGGAGGAATCTAAGCAGAGAAATGAAAGCTATTTAAAAATGAAAACTCTAGCATCAGAAAATGTAGTGTCCGAAATAAAAAGTTTATTAGATTGGATTAAGAGCAGATTGGAAATGGCAGAAGAAAGAGCCACTGAACCTGCAGTTAGATCAATAAAAAGTTATCCAGTCTGAAAAACAGGAAAAAAAAAAAAAAAAAAAAAGATTGGAAAAAAATGAACAGAGCATCAAGGAACAGTGGGACAATATAAAGTCTAATATATATATATATATAAACTGGAATCTCAGAAAGAGGAAGAGAGAATGAGGCAGAAAAAATATTTGAAGAAATAAGAGCCTAGCGTTTCCTAAAATTGGAGAAAAAATCAACTTAAAAATAGAGCAAACTCAGCAAACCCAAAGCAGGACAAATACAAAGAAAGCTGCCTTTAGGCACAATATAGGTAAAGTGTTAAAAACCAAAGAAAGAGAAATCTTGAAAGCAGAGTGAGGAAAAAGACAGTATATATAGTGAAAATGATACTAAAAAACTGGCTCTTTATTAGAAAGAATGGAGACCAGATGAAAACGCAGTAACATTTAAAATAGTAAAAGAACACTAAAAAAATCTTTACCACTTCTTGAATCTGTATCCAACAAAAATATCCATCAAAAATGAGGCTGAAATATTTTCAGAGAAGTAAAAGCAGAAAACTTGTCACCAGCTTGACTGCACTGCAGGGGATACTAAAGGAAGTTATTCAAGCTGGAGGAACGTGACACTGGATGACAATATGGATCTACAGGAGTGAATTTTATTTATATATGTAGGACTGTTATGTATATATGTATATTTTAAAAGGTAATTTATTTGTTTATTTTGGCTGTGCTGGGTCTTTGTTGTTTGGGCTTTCTTTGGTTGCTGCAAGTGGGGGCTCCTCCTTGTAAGGGTGCACGGGCTTCTCATTGCAGTGGCTTCTCTTGTTTCAGAGCATGGGTCTCTAGGCCAGTGGGCTTAGTTGCCCTGCAGTATGTGGGATCTTCCCGAACCAGGGATTGAACATGTGTCCCCTGCATTGGCAGTTGGATTCTAAACCACTGGACCACCGGAGAAGTCCCTATGTATATATTTTTCTTTTTTTTGTTTTATTTAAAATCTCAACCTATTTAAGACATATAGCTATTAAAACCAAAGTATACCACCATATTTGGTTTATAATGTATGTAGATGATGTGTATAAAATATATTGTATGAACATCAACAATAGTTCATAGGAACAGAATGGAGGAGGGGAAAATGTGAGACCCGAGTCCAACCATATGCATTATTATTAAATGTAAATAAACATTAATTTAAAAGGTAGAGATTGCCAGACTGAATAGAAAGGATAGACAGCTAAATGCTAATTAGAAGAGGTCCACTTTAAATATGGAAGGATGGATAGGTTGAAAGTATGAGCATGGAGAAAGGCATATCATGAAAAAAATAAACTTCCTTATTGCAACCAGAAATTCTAACACTGCTTTCTCAGTAATTGGTGGAACAACCAGGCTACCAAATCAGAATACAGATCTGACAAACACTAACAGCCATCTTGACCTAACATAGATTTTTATAGAATACTCCAGGCAACAGAGGGGTATCTTAAACTTTTCAGATGTGTGTGGAATGTTTGCCGAGGAAGACCATCCTGTGTCATAAAATAGACTCAGATTTCAAAGAATTGAAATCTTAGAGTTCTCTGACCACAGTGGGCTTGAATTAGAAATAAATATCAACCAAATCCCAAGTGAATGGAAACTACATCATGCTGTGTACAGTCCCCACAGACCCCCATTCGGTGTCTAAAACAAGACCCCCTGTGCTTAGGGTTGGGTATGGCCAGCCCACCACAGTGAGAGGGGAAGACGGTGACATTCAACAGGTCCTTACCTCACACACGACTGTGTTAAAAGTGCTTCAGATGCGCTAATTCATGTAATCCTCACACGGTTAACCCTGTTGGAGAGCTGAGACTGAAGTGACTTGCCCAAAGTTTCATCGTCAGTGGATGGGCAGCTGACGTTGGGGCTGGGTCTGTCCGACTCGAGGCCCTTCCCTGGACCGCATTAAAGTATGGTCTCTCAATCACATTTGTATACTTGCATTTCCTTTCCTGATGGGATTTTTAGAGCTGTGGTCTTTTCTGATGAAAATCTGTCCATTGTCTGCCCTTACAGCTTATCGCCATACTCTTTCTATTTCAGATAATTATTCTGTTTTTATTAAAATTAAGTGTGCACAGAAGTCATCCTTTCGCACCTCAATTGAAGGTACCTACTAACCTTCCTAGATGTAGGTGAGGTAACCTTTGCCATGTATATGTGTGTGAGCACACACGTGTATATGTGTGAGTGTATATGCACCCAAACACTTGGTATACATATGTATATAATATATGTCATTCAAATAATACATGCAAATTATGTATATGTGTGTGTATGTGTATAGTTTCCTCTGTCTTTTCTTGAGGTTCACTCAAACTAAAATTCTGTAAGCAAATGTATTACAGTTTCCGGGAGTAGCTGTGCCACTCACCATTTTGCTGGAGGGCCCGGGAAGCCTGCTGTGCAGGTCTGTGCCCTTCCGTCTGTGTTCTTCATCAGATCCCGGGTCCCCAGTCCCTGCTCGTCCCCAGTCTGAGCTCGTGTTGAGATGCTCCGTGGTGCTGAGTGCACCTTTTAACCTGTCTCCCCGGGATGATGAATTGTCCTAGCAGAGTGTCAGGACACCTCCAGCAGCCCTTTCAGAGGAGAGCCCTAAACTGGGATTTATCTGTACTTGTCACAGATGAGTGCTGTTTACTTACGAGGCCTGCATTAGTGTCAGGCCAGTGGGAAAGCCTTTCCATCTACCGATTCACCGGACTGCACTTGTCAAACACTAATGTCCATAGGCAGAAGCCGGAGCACAATTTCACAGCCTGGATGCTCCTTAGTTCATATTCAGTCAGCCGTGCCCCCCTTCACAGCTGCCCGTCACGGCATCTCTATTGTTTGGACACCCTTCCTGGCTGCTCTGCTCATGACTCTCATGGCTACAGATTATGTTCTTTAACTCAGCTCCACCTGCATGAGTGTCCACCTGCATGACTTGGGACATGAGAGAAGTCCTATTGCTTTTCTGTGCTTTAGTTTTCTCAGCTTAACAGGAATACAAATAAAACCCATCTTACTGAGTTGCTGACCAGACTCAATAAGGTAATGCATGAGGAAAAAGCTTTTTGTAAAATAAGGGAAGACACCACGTGCCTTTATTGTTTTATATGTGATGCAGCTCTGCTGATACCTGATTGAGATTAATCAGAGACCACATTCAACAATGTTTTTTTTTTTTTCCCCCAGTAAATAAGGCATTATCTAAGCATGCTTGGTTAGTGAGGTTGAGTGCACCCCCAGCTTCCTAATACTAGCATTATAAACTGTTTACAGTTGATCTTTATTGGGGGAAAATAGTGTAGCTATTTCAGCAAGTATGCAACCTTCTAATTCTTAGCCTCTGATGCAATTGTAAATTTGACAGAAATAAGGCAGTTATATTTTTTAAGTGAAACATATCTAATATGATTTATTGGTTGGCCTCTGTGGTTAGGCTCCTTGGATTCAGCAGTTATGATGAAATATAGACATAACCATCTGTGTTTTAAGGGGGTCTTAGCTCGGTGCCATCATTAGTAGAGCTTGGAGAAGGAGGGTGGAGAGTAGGGGCAGGTATAAAACTTCATGCAGGTTGGTGGCATTAGGGCAACACAAAGACAACTGAGAGGATTATGTGAAGATAATTTGTTGAATTACTTATTGATATATGACTGCTAGGGACATAGATGTTTATTGTGGAAGACTGGGTAAATACAGAATTGTGTAAAGAATGAAGAAATAATACCTATGTTGCAACCATGCAAGAAAACTCCTGTTATAAATTTATGTATTTATCCAGAGTACTTACTGTGTGCCTCCTGCAGGCTAGGTGGTGGGACACATTAGGAAGCAAGACAGAATTACTGTCCATCACAGCTTCTATCCCAATGGGAATAGAGAAAGATGATAAACAAGTGATAAATACTATAGAGAAAAATAAAGGAAGAGAGTCAGTGCCAGGAGTAGTGACTTGTGGGAGTGGAAAGAGGAATTAAAAAAATAATAATGGTGGAGGAAGGACTTACTTTTAAAGGACAGTTGAGCAGTGTTCTCAGGAAAGAGCAAGTAAGCCATGTGGATATCTGAAGACAGAGCATTTCAGGTGAGTGGACAGTGAGTGCAAAGGTCCTGAGGCGGGAGAGTGCCTGCTCTATTCACGCAACAGTGTGACTGGAGCAGAGAGGAGAGCTGGAGAGGATCAGTGAGGGCTGGATCCTGCAGTGTGTGGTTGGCCCTGGAATCTTATCTTTTCTCTGCGTGATGCTGTTTATAGAACCCCTGCATGGGAATGCCAATTGATAGGCAGAAAACCAACGAAAACTTTGAGGAGTTTAAGATGAGGGAGATGACAGTTCTATTAGTTTCCCTCTGTGTTTTAGGTTGAGCTCATATACGAGAAGGCAGTATGTTGTAATGGAAGCATCAGGGTGTTGGAATTGCACAGATTGGGTTCAAATCTTGTATTCTCTGTTATATCCAGCCCTGTGACTTCATTCAGCTTCTTTATAAAACTTACCTGATAGGGTTTTTGAGAAAGGTAGGTACTCAGGTCATGCCATTTTGCCTATGTTAAAGAATTTGCTGGCAATTTGCTGAAGATAGAAAGGAATATGTTCGAACATAGTGAGCTTCCCGTTTTTTTTCTTAAATGCTGCTGTTTTATTGAGAGCTGCATAGTTCAGTAAATAAGCCAATAGACACATGTGGCCATTTAAGTCAAAATTGATTGAAATGAAATGAAATGAAACATTCAATTCCTTAACCCTCCTACTTATATTTCAAGTGTTCATTACCCACACGTGGCTCCTATATGGGCCATGAAGACTATAGAACATTTCCATCATCACTGGAAGTTTCACTGGACAGTGCTACTCAGGAACAAGTGGCAAACCCTTACTAACTCTGAGCTCCGATGCATGTATGTGGTGAGATAATACTTTCTTTGTGGTGGCATTCAGAATGCTGTCCCTGGACCTCCACAATCATGGCCACTTGGGAGAGGAATTGGGATGGGATTTCTAAACCCCCTGGAAGATTTCTTGAATCAGAATTTCTGAGAGTAATGCCCAGAGATCTGCCTCTTAGTCATGTCCTCTGTGATTCTAGTGCAGGGTAAAGCATGCAATTTGGGGTGCTAAAGGACACTGTCAGAATTAATTAAGGCATGCTACATATCCTAAGATGCTCTGATGGTGCAAGCTACAGTGCTGCACAATATTATTACTAATTGCAAATTGCTTTGGTGAATCAGTTCCCTTCCTCCTGGTCCACTTGAGATTAGACTAATTTGTTGGGCTCTGTTAGCTCCCTGCAGATAGCATTTCATGTATTCTCATAAAAGCTTCCTACATCTTATTTGTACTTTCAAAATATTCCTGAAATAAATGTTACTTGGTGTTGGTTTATTAGATTTATTAAAAAAAAAAAAACAAACCACAATACCCAACAGCCTATAGTGTACATTGAAAAAAATTCCATGAACCAACCATCAAGTTGAATTACACAATAATGGCCACAGTTTTCTTATAGGAACATGCCAGATGGGCAGTGGCCACAGGGGATTACTAGACCAAGAAGATAAACAAGATTAAAATGGAATTATTTCTCATTCCAAATCAGGATTTTCCACTGTGTGTGCAGCGATGACTCTGGGGGAAATAACCGCCTGCAAAGCGTCTACTGTCATGGTGCCTGTTGTGTGTTTGTGCAGTGATAAATCAGTGGATTTATGGATTTAATTTCCTCTTATTGCTAACCTCCTTCCTATCTGAAGATATGAATTTAAAAGGTAAGGTGTGTATCTACAGGTAGTAAAATACCGTTTTGATTGTTCTCGCTGGCTGAGTCTTGTATGGAATTAAAATCTCAAGAAAAATCTTGTTAAAGATGGGTCAATTCATTATGTCATAGAGATTCATTTGTTAGAGACAAGGCTGGCTGTGCATTCAGTTCTGCCTCAGAAGACCTTAGTTCTGATAGCTGTTTGTGCCGCAAGATGATGAATGACTCAGCTGTTTCAGATCACATCTGCATCCAGGGTAGCTGCCCCAGCATTTTGGTCTGGCTCCCTTTCACTTTTTTTTTTTTTTTTTAAACTATACCAGTGAATGGGGACAGCTTAGTTTTCTCATGACACCATGCTGTCTTCCTTTCTTGGAAGCTAAGTAAGGGTTTTGGGGGTTCAGCCTAGGCTGGTTCCCATTTAAAATCCTCCTTGGAAGTAGTTCAGATGGCTTGGCTTCACCCCATCCAGTCTGGCCACCTCTTGTTTTGAAAAATGTCCATACTCTACATCATACCTTATTCAGAGACCTCTGCTGTGTTAGGACCCTTAGGGTTGCAAGCCAATAAAACCTGATTTAGACAAGCTTAAGTATGGAGCCCGGTTATGGTCCACATAATTTGACAATCCAGCTGTGGACTTCAGGCAGGGCTGCATCCAGGGCTTGCTCTCACTCTCTCCTCATCTCTCTGCTGCAGTGGCTTTGGTTTGTTGGCTTTATTCTCAGACACACTTTTCTCAGTGACTGGGAAGATGTTCTCTGGCAGTTCCAAGACAACCCTTCCTAATGGAGGATCCTCTGTTTCCTGAATCCATATTCATATCCATGGAGGACTCTTACCAATCTGTGGGATCATATACTCCTTCCTGGGTGAATCTCTGTGGTGTGGCAAGGAAAGAGAACTCACGCTGGCCATGCTTGAGTCATGTGGTTCTCTGTGTGGTTAGAGAGTGTGGTCAGCTAGGCCTGAACCAGAAGTCAAAGGTTCTCTTAGAAGAAGAGGGGGACCCTGTGGGCCAGACAGAAGATGTTTCCTCCACCGCACTGGGTGGGGCATCTTTAGGCCTCCCTCCAGCTTTGGTTTGTTGAGGGATCCTTGCACCTCATTCCACCCATCTCCAGCTCCATATTCTCTAGCTGATTTGGCTCTGCCCTTGGCCTCTGAGCTATGGGCTTCTCTGGTGGCTCAGCTGCTAAAGAATCCACCTGCAATGAGGGAGACCTGGGCTCGATCCCTGGGTTGGGATGATCCCCTGGAGAAGGGATTAGCTACCCACTCCAGTATTCTGGCCTGGAGAATTCCATGGACTGTATAGTCATGGAGTCGCAAAGAGACAGACACTACTCAGCAACTTTCACTTCACTTTGGGTCTATGAAGCAGCCACAGAGGCATGAGCTTTGCTTTCCATATTTCACTTCAGTGGGGTGTCCTCCTGGAGCTATCATGGAAGACACCATGATATCAGGGCCTATTCTGTAGGATCTGGGAGACCAATGACCTTGAGGTGGGGGTTCAGATCCTGTTTGTGCCCTTCACTGGTGATGTGAAATTAGTTAAATTTTCCCAGCCCATTTTCTTCATCTCCCAAAAGGGATAATATTACTAGATGCTTCCTAAGGCTTTTGTGAACATTAAACCAGATTGGGCATGAAGAGGGTACTTAGCACAATGCTCGACACTTAGTAGAGACTCTCAGAGAGGTGGCTTTTCTCCTGGCCTCCAGCTTCCCTTTCCCCATCACCAGCATGGATGCCTCCGCTGAGGCAGATGTTTGGATCTCCTGTTCTTCCTTGTGTTGTTAGGTAGTTTAGGGAGGTGGCACAGCATGTGGCTAAGTCAGTGGATTCTGGAGCAAGAACTTGTGGCCTGGATCCACACTCTGGCTCTTGCCAGCTGTGTGACCTTAGATTGGCCACTTAACTTCTCTCTCCTTAGCTCATTTGAAAAGTGAAATAGGGACTTAGGAGGATTACATGAGTTAATGCATTTTAAGTGTTTAAAACAATACCAGCACTTGGTAAGTGATGAATACATTTTTTATTATTTGTGCCAATCTTAGGTTTCCTGTATGCCTTTCTGGCTTCCCAGAGTTATCAGGCTTGAGCCTGGGATGGTGCCCCTCCCTCGCAGTGACAGTGAGGTGTCCCCATCCAGCAGTCCCCCTCATGTTAGAACAACATTCTGCCAAAAGTGTTTCCCTGGAAGTGCCTGTTTCTGGTTCAGAGCACACGTGACCCTTGAACAGTGTGGGGACTTGGGTGCCAACCCTCTGTGCAGTTAAAAATCCATGTATAATAATCCACATCGCATAGTCTGTAGATGTGGTTTCTCTGTATTCACAGTTCCCTATGCATGGATCAAGCCAACCCTTGACAGTGTATTGCTATAGAGTACGTATTTATTGGAAAAAAAAATCCACCTGTGAATGTACCTGCAGAGCTCAAAGCAGTGTTGTTCGAGTCAACTGCATCTCTTTATTTTCACCTAAGCAGTGACCCAGCTGGATCACATAAATACAACAGAATAGATTATATCTGTTTCACTCATTTCTTAAACTTTTGTATTGGAGTGTAATATGCATATAAGGTGCATAAATAGAACAGACCTGTTAGCAAGTGTGCATCCCCATGTGACCAGCCCCTAGATTAGGAAACAGGACACGAGCAGCACCCCAGAAGCCTCACTCATTCTCCCCTAATCTTAGTACTTCCCTCCTGGATTCTTTCTGCCCTCTTCTTCCCAGAGGTTACCGTTAGTCTAATTTTCTGTGTATGCTACTTTCAGTGTCTGTCAGTTGCCTTTTCATGAGTTTCATGTAAATGACCTATAGTTTACACTCTTATCTGGCTCTTTTTCAGTCCACCTTAAGCATGTGGTCTACGATTGCGTAGTAGTAATTCACTGGCTTTCATTGCTGTCCAGTATTCTGTTGTGTGGACAGACCGCAACCTATCCATTTTGCTATTGATGGATATTTGAGTTGTTTTGAGGGAAGGTTATTTTGAGTGTTGCTGCTTATGAACATTCTGTATCCATCTTTTTCCTATGCCTGTGTTCATTTCTATTGGATCTATTCCTAGGGGTGGGGTTGCTGGGTGACATGGTCCACGTGAGTTTTTTCTGCTCATGCTGTCTGGTGGTTCTCTGAAGTGGCTGTACCCCTGCAAGGCTCCACTCCTGCCAGTGGGGCAGGACAGTTCTAGTTGTTCTGCATCTTTTTTTTTATACTTCGTGTGGTCAGAGTTTACTGTTTTAGCCCTTATGGTGTACTTTGGCCTCGGGGTATCCTATTTTGTAAAATGCCTGTTCACATCTCTTGCCTTTTACTTTTAATTGAGTTGTCTGTCTTTTTTTTATTGATTTATACAAGCTTTTTATATATTCTGGATGTAAGCCATTTGTTGGTTTTAGATGATACAAATACCTTCTCTCCTTCTATGGCTTTTTTTTTCACTCTCCTTATGGTGTTTTGTTTTTTTTTTTTTCTTATGGTGTTTTTTTGATGAGAAAGATGCCTTATGAGTTTTTGTCTTTGCATCCCATTTCCCTTACATATTTTAAAGAAGCATCCAGGAAAATGTGGTTGCCTGCTCTTCTTCAGCAGAATGCAGAGCTTTCTGTGGGTTTATTCTGGCTTCAACCAACAGAGACATGTGAATTTTTCATCCTAAATTGCTTTAAAACAGAACCACTTCCTTTTACCTTTGCCTCTGGCTTACATTAGGTATTTTTCCCCCTTATTTTTAAAAGACTAAGTCATTGACTCTTTGGACCTGTTTTCAGACCACGGAGCCAGAAAATACCATGTTTCAAAGAAAAGCAAGTGTTCCTTTTAAATTTTTCCTCCTAAAATCCTAATACAATGGGCCAGCTTTGATAAAGAAGAGTAATTGAGAGTTACACATAAATGAGAATCGTATATTAAATGAGAATCATATATTAATCAGCAGTATTACTTCTAATGTATTTTCTTTATGAGCATTCATCAATCCTTTACATGGATTACCTCATTTGGACTTTGTAAATTCTATGAAGTTGGCCCCACTAATAACCTCATTTTATTGATTGAAAGAGTGAGGGTCAGTACCTTTCCAAGGTCACACAGTCAATCACTGTGTTAGTGCCAAGGTTCAGAGTGGGCTCTCCTGGACTCCAGCGCTCAGTACTCTGCGGTGCTGCCCTCCTGGGGAAGATGCATCCTTGCTCTTTGCAATTTGAATCAAGCCAATCAAACCACCAGCCAAGCCTCCTGCTATGAATAGCTCAGTACTGATGGAAAATTGGAATCTTCTCCTCCCCCAGTTTCCCATCTCAGAAATAAATCAGTGAAGCTGACTGTCTCCTTAATGCCTTTTGAAGTGATTTTATTTTTCCTCATTCCAAAGGCATTGCATCTTGTTCTCCGGCTGCAGTCCAGAAGACTGGGAAGTTTGGAGTAAAATATGGTAGACTTCAGTGCTTCACAATCACCTGGTCTGGAATTGTGTATGTTTAAAATAATTATGAGTCCATATTTCCCTTTTAAATGTAACCTGCTGTCCAAGCTTGGCAGCAAATGACTTCCTGGTCTTAGAAACCTAGGAGAGGCCAGTGATGAGAACCTCTGACTGCTTCCAGATCCTGTCTATTCATTGGCTACAGACCCTTATTTCTAGCCACTGGACCAGATTCTCACAGCCATGAGCGAAGGAGTTGGCCCTGGTTGGGGAGATAAGAACTTCATAGAGGAAGCCTAGAGTAGGATTCAGGATGCTGTGCTAGGCTCTCTTTGTTGTGGGCAGCTTATTATCAAGACTGGGGCAAAGTCAGGGTTGGGTATGTCCAAGGGTTCCCAAATCTGTTAGATTCTTGGGTTATGGCTGGGAGGGAGTCATGGCTGCCATTTCCAGTTCTTTCAAAATGTCACAGGGCTGTGCCTGGAGCAGCAGAATTGACCGCAGCTGATGTAGATGCTGTCTCTACGTTGTAGGGTCATGAGCTTGGAAGGAGAAAATCACCCAAAAGTTGGGGGCTGGGGCTGGCTCCCTCTTGCTGGGTGAAGCCCCACCAGTGCCTGGGGGATGGGGACAGTGGTGGAGTTCAACCATCTGCAGCTGTGGTAGCACAGTGGCTTGTCACTCAGAGGTGATCTTGCCACTTTTCTTCTCTCCTTCACCGGAGGGTCTTGTCCTGTGGTGCTTCCACTTGACTATTGATTACCTCTTGCAGAGGGACTTCCCTTCACATTTAACTTGAAAATAGTATTTTCTCAATTTTATGGCTTGTGACTTCTACCTGCCCATCACGCCTCTCTCCATGTAGGTACCGCCTAAAGCATAAACAGCTGTTTTCTGGATAGTTTTCCACATTGCCTTTTGCACATTGAGCAGTAGGGGTGGGCTCAGGAAACGATTGCCCTCGCCTGAACCAGCCGTCCACAGACACAGCTACACTGGCGGCATAAAGATGGGCTGTTTAGGGAGCTCGGCGCTGAGTAATTGTGGAGAGCAATTTGCTGTCTCTATTCACTACTGTCTGTCTGAAGACACTTGCAAGAACTTTTAGGGGCATTTAAGAAAAATCTTGTCTTTGGAGTTGAAAATGATGAAGGAAAGAAAATGCAATTTCTTTCACTGGTTAACTAATTCCTAACAATTGGTGTTTGCCTGCTGAGGTCTCAGGAAGACAACAATGAGTGTATTTTTCTCCCACTTTGAGTAGGTTGTGGGAGAAAGGAAGTCCCATGGGTCCTTAAGGACTCTTTCCTGGCACTGTCCCTCCTGGGAAGTATCCCCAGGTGCTGAGGCAGGGGCAGACCTTTGTGTGTTGGGTCTTCCTGCTGCCTTTGGATCAACTTGTCTCCTGCAAGTTAAGACCAGGACGACTAAGTTCAGAAGGCAGAGAGTAAGGCAGGTGCATATGGGCCATCTCAGGGCTGCACCCGGGCTGTCTTCTGCTGGGGGACTCCGGGCAAACCGTTTATGCCAAGATAGCTCTGCGGGGCCCTTCTAGGTCCTTGGGTCACTTTACTGTGTGAGTGATGGGGAGGAGTGATGGTGGCCTAGGAGGGGGTAATCAGAACCACAGCAGAGGAGCCTGCAGGAACAGCCAAAGAGCAGTCACACTGAGTATCACCTATTTTGCTTTGTGATTAAGAGTCTGGTTTTGTTAAGAATGATACCGACACCATGTAAACTTAGAGATATTCTGCAGCTGCACCTGGCTCCTTTAATAAACTCTCAGGTTATGATCCCTAAGCAAGTCAATAGTGTCTGTTGAATTGAATAGAATTTGTGTAAATCTTCCTTTATAAAATACCTATTTTCCATCATTAACACCTATTGGAGTAATAAAGTTGATTAATTCACACGGTATGTGAAATGGTGGTCCGTCTTCCTCCTGACCGCACAACTGCATCCTAAGACTCAAGGTTGGGGGTAAGTGTGGTTTTCCTTCATGACTGATACTCGATCCCTGGGTTCCTGTCACTGGCTTCCCACATCCCCCTTGGGGTCTGCGAGTCTGAGCACTTGGACTCTCTTCTGTCTCCCTTCGCTGTTCCAGGCTGCAGGTTCCGCTGGGGTTTGGTGAGGCTCTTCCTCTCACATCCTGCCCTCTGGGAGGTGCATTGGCAGGACTGCTGCAGCCACCATGGTGCCTTCAAAACGGAAGGAGGAGTCCCCTATGGGTGGGCACAGTCCTGCTCCAGGGTGTGGTTGGTGCATGTAGTTCACATGGCATTTCAGCCCCTACTCCTTTCCTGACCTGGCAGTCTTTCTTCATTGTTAATTTTATTTTATTTTTGGCTGCCATGGGTCTTTGCTGCTATACAAGGGCTTTCTCTAGGTGCAGTGAGCAGGGGCTACTGTCTAGCTGCCATGCACAGACTTCTCATTGCAGTGGCTTCTCTTGTTGTGGAGCACAGGCTCTCGGCACATGAGCTTCAGTAGTTGTGGTGCAAGGGCTTAGTTGTTCTGTGGCATGCAAAAACAAGATGCAAGATGCAAGAACATCTTCCTGGACCAGACATCGAACCTGTCTCTCCTGGATTGTTGAGTGGTTTCTTAACCACTGAACTATCAGGGAAGCCTTTTTTTAGTTGAATGAAAGATTTTTAAAATTCTGTCATGCTTTACCATTTTCAAAAGTTTCACACCATGATTTCATGTAATTCTGTAATAACTCTTTTTCCCTACCCCTGTGTTGTCCCCCTGCCCCTTCCCTCTCCTCACTAGTAACCATACTGATCAGGCATTCATGTACAGTGAGTGACCTGTACAACTGTCCATGCTGGCCCTGTGCACTTTCATGTGTAAAGTCCAGGGTCAGGGCTCAGTACACATTTAGATGTTCAATAAATATCAGTTCCTTTGTCATCCCTTCTTTTTTTCTTCCAGTTTTTTTTTTTAATTTATTTTAGTTGGAGGCTAATTACTTTACAATATTGTAGTGGTTTTTGCCATACACTGATATGAATAAGCCCTGGGTTTACATGAGTTCCCCATCCTAAACCCCCCTCCTACCTCCCTCCCCATCCCATCCCTCTGGGTGTTCCCAGTGCACCAACCCTGAGCACCCTGTCTCATGCATCGAACCTGGAACTGGTGATCTGTTTAATATATGATAATATACATGTTTCAATGCTGTTCTCTCAGATCATCCCACCCTTGCCTTCTCCCACAGAGTCCAAGAGACTGTTCTATACATCTGTGTCTCTTTTGCTGTCTCGCATATAAGATTATCATTACCATCTTTCTAAATTCCATGTATATGTGTTAGTATACTGTATTGGTGTTTTTCTTTCTGGCTTACTTCACTCTGTATAATAGGCTCCAGTTTCATCCACCTCTTTAGAACTGATTAAAATGTATTCTTTTTAATGGCTGAGTAATAGTCCATTGTGTATATGTACCACAGCTTTCTTATTCATTCATCTGCTGATGGACATCTAGGTTACTTCCATGTCCTGGCTATTATAAACAGTGCTGTGATGAACATTGTCTCTTTCAATTCTGGTTTCCTCTGGGTGTATGCCCAGCAGTGGGATTGCTGGGTCATATGGCAGTTTTGTTTCCAGTTTTTTAAGGAATCTCCACACTGTTCTTCATAGTGGCTGTACTAGTTTGCATTCCTACCAACAGTGTAAGAGGGTTCCCTTTTCTCCATACTCTCTACAGCATTCTTATTAATGATATAGATGCACTCTTTGCAAGAAAGAGAATTACCATATTCAGAGTGTTTTTGATGCCCTGTGTTGTAATGGGAAGAGTGTGACTTTTGAGAACCAATGGGCCTAGGCTTGGATCCTGCCTGGCTTTGTACTGTGATCCTTAAGCCACATGTGTGAACTCAAGCAGTTTTCCTAATATCTCAGTACCTCATTCCCTTTGTCTTTAATTTTTTATTTTATTTATTTATTTATTTTTATTAGTTGGAGGCTAATTACTTCACAACATTTCAGTGGGTTTTGTCATACATTGATATGAATCAGCCATAGATTTACATGTATTCCCCATCCCGATCCCCCCTCCCACCTCCCTCTCCACCCGATTCCTCTGGGTCTTCCCAGTGCACCAGGCCCGAGCACTTGTCTCATGCATCCCACCTGGGCTGGTGATCTGTTTCATCATAGATAGTATACATGCTGTTCTTTTGAAATATCCCACCCTCACCTTCTCCCACAGAGTTCAAAAGTCTGTTCTGTATTTCTGTGTCTCTTTTTCTGTTTTGCATATAGGGTTATCGTTACCATCTTTCTAAATTCCATATATATGTGTTAGTATGCTGTAATGTTCTTTATCTTTCTGGCTTACTTCACTCTGTATAATGGGCTCCAGTTTCATCCATCTCATTAGGACTGATTCAAATGAATTCTTTTTAACGGCTGAGTAATATTCCATGGTGTATATGTACCACAGCTTGCTTATCCATTCATCTGCTGATGGGCATCTAGGTTGCTTCCATGTCCTGGCTATTATAAACAGTGCTGCGATGAACATTGGGGTGCATGTGTCTCTTTCAGATCTGGTTTCCTCAGTGTAACAAAAAGAATAAAATACTTAGGAGTATATCTACCTAAAGAAACAAAAGACCTATACATAGAAAACTATAAAACACTGATGAAAGAAATCAAAGAGGACATAAACAGATGGAGAAACATACTGTGTTCATGGATTGGAAGAATCAATATTGTCAAAATGGCTATTCTACCCAAAGCAATCTATAGATTCAGTGCAATCCCTATCAAGCTACCAACGGTATTTTTCACAGAACTAGACCAAAGAATTTCACAATTTGTATGGAAATACAAAAAACATCAAATAGCCAAAGTAATCCTGAGAAAGAAGAATGGAACTGGAGGAATCAACCTGCCTGACTTCAGACTCTACTACAAAGCCACAGTCATCAAGACAGTATGGTACTGGCACAAAGACAGAAATATAGATCAGTGGAACAGAATAGAAAGCCCAGAGATAAATCCACGAACCTATGGACACCTTATCTTTGACAAAGGAGGCAAGGATATACAATGGAAAAAAGACAACCTCTTTAACAAGTGGTGCTGGGAAAACTGGTCAACCACTTGTAAAAGAATGAAACTAGAACACTTTCTAACACCATACACAAAAATAAACTCAAAATGGATTAAAGATCTAAATGTAAGACCAGAAACTATAAAACTCCTAGAGGAGAACATAGGCAAAACACTCTCCGACATAAATCACAGCAAGATCCTCTATGACCCACCCCCCAGAATATTGGAAATAAAAGCAAAACTAAACAAATGGGACCTAATGAAACTTAAAAGCTTTTGCACTACAAAGGAAACTATAAGTAAGGTGAAAAGACAGCCCTCAGATTGGGAGAAAATAATAGCAAATGAAGAAACAGACAAAGGATTAATCTCAAAAATATACAAGCAACTCCTGAAGCTCAATTTCAGAAAAATAAATGACCCAATCAAAAAATGGGCCAAAGAACTAAACAGACATTTCTCCAAAGAAGACATACAGATGGCTAACAAACACATGAAAAGATGCTCAACATCACTCATTATTAGAGAAATGCAAATCAAAACCACAATGAGGTACCATTACACACCAGTCAGGATGGCTGCTATCCAAAAGTCTACAAGCAATAAATGCTGGAGAGGGTGTGGAGAAAAGGGAACCCTCTTACACTGTTGGTGGGAATGCAAACTAGTACAGCCACTATGGAAAACAGTGTGGAGATTTCTTAAAAAACTGGAAATAGAACTGCCATATGACCCAGCAATCCCACTTCTGGGCATACACACTGAGGATCCCTTTGTCTTTAAAAGGGAAGCACAGACAGCATCTCCTACAGAGGGCAGTGAAGAGTGTTAAGACAAGTAATCTGTTTAGAGCAGGGGTGGACAGACTCAGCCCCAGAGCCAAGTCTTCCTGAGGTCATCAGTTTAGAGTGATTGGTACATTTTTAGAGGGGGGCAGGGAGAGCAATGTGTGGAAGTCTGTTTGTGACCCACAAAGTCAAAAAGTTTACTCTCTGACCCTTCATAGAGAAAGTCTGTCATTTCCTAATTTGGATGTTTGAGCCCTGCCTGGCGTAACTAGCAGTTCTCCATGCAGTATTTTCCTCTCTTCTACCTCTTACAAATCTTTCCCCAGGGTTCTCTCTGTCTGAGCATTTGGTGCAAGAGGCTCCCATCATCAAGAGCAGCCCCAAAGGCCAAAAAATGAAGATCTATTCAAACTGAAAATCCATAGCACTTCTGTGTTTTTCATTTCTTTCCCACCTTTAAATATAAAACTCACTGAAGCCCTTGTGTGCTTAGAGTTACCACAGGTGTGAGTAGCTTTTGATAATTTCTAATAAATAATCATGTTTAAGCCGAGTGCCAGTGGAACATTTTTCTGACACTCTTTAAACTGGTTATTTATTTTCTTGGAGAAATGGAACCTAAAATGGCTCAGTAATGAACTGCTACTGTTATTACGAGACTTGTTCACATAATGGTGAGGAGGATTTACGTTCCCAGGTAGATTTTAGTTGTGAAAGATTTGAGAATAATGTGGTAAAGAGGCATTGTTAATAAGCATGAATGTGATTGAGTGTGTGTTCATAGTTTATTCAGTATTTTCTCCAGTTCTGCCATTTGGGCTCCTTGGTTGTGTAGCAGAATGCAAGGGCCAGCAGGAAGGCAGGCAGTGACCTAAACCAAAATTAGGCCTAATTCTTAGTTAGTTGGGCCTCAGGTTTGTTAAGGTGTGTTGTTGTGCTATGTGCTCAGTCATGGCTGATCTCTTTGCAACCCCATGGACTGTAGCCCACCAGCCTCCTCTATCCATGGAGTTTTCCAGGCAAGAATACTGGAGTAGGTTGCCATTTCTTCCTCTGGGGGATTTTCCTGACCCAGGGGTCAAACCCACATCTCTTGTGTCTCTTTACCACTGTGCCACCTGCTAAGGTGTGTGCTTTCCCGTAAATGAGGGCATAGGATCTGTTCATGGCCCTCATGGCTTTTAGCCAGGGAAGAAGCACGTTAGTCCGGGGTGATTCATGGATCAGACTACCAGCTGGTGCAGTTAGCAAGCTGCTCTCACTTATGATGGGAACTGCCCACTCCTGGAACCTTCTCAGTGTTGTACGTCTAATGGGCAAAGATCCTGTTTCATCCTCTGTCCTCTAGCTGTGACTCTGGCTCAGAAACCACCAGATATCTGGTGTAATAAGCTTGTCCCCCCAGCCCCAGGGCATCTCCCAGGATTTCAGTTTTTCTCCCCACCCTTTCCATAGTTTGGCTTCACCCACATCTTAGCCCAGAGGCTCAGCTTCCCTCTACTTTGTCAAAGGTGAGATTTGCCTTCAAAATAATTAAATTACAAGTTTCCAAGGGAATCATAAAAACTCCGTTTACCGGCTCTGATTCGACCAGTGGCTGTTCTGAGTCTTTGTAGGTTGATTACATCTGAGTTGGGTCCAGTAGAGTCCATCCTCTGGGAGCTGATGGTCTAGAACTTGGCGGGTACTCTACCGTCTGGGAGTATTGGCCTGCCATGGTGTGTGGAAAGAGCCCAGGACTCTGTGGTTTGACAGAGCTGGAGCTGACCCCATGCTCAAGTTACTTAACCTCTCTGATCCATAGTCCTCTGTACTGTAAAATGTAGAGGCTACCTCCATTCTTGCAAAGGCATTGTGATGATTATAGAGGATATTCAGTGCAAAGTGCTGAGCACAGTGCTTGCCTGGCAGTAGGTGTTCAATAGACATATGTTATTTCCCATTGTAGGTTGAACACAGGCTTGAATTGTGATTTCTTCATCTCCGTTTAGAAAGTAGTGGAGTCCCTGCACCTCCTTAGTACCTGGGTCTTTGCTCTACTGCCCACTGGCTCCATTTTGGGTCTGTAGTAGAAAATATTCTTGGGAAATTTCCTGGTGGTCCACGTGGCACGGCCCAAAAAATACCCTCCCCGCCAAAAGAGAAAATATTCTCACACTGCCATGTTCATTTTCCTGGTCACTCTATCTTTTCCCTTCAAGACCAGTCGCAGACTCTTTTCATTACCTTTTCCTCTCTCCACTCATTCTTTTTTTTTAAATTGAAGTATAGTTGATTTACCATATTGTGTTTCTGGTGTATAGCAAAGTGACATGTTATACATATATATGTGTATATATATATTTTAATATTCTTTTCCATTATGATTTATTATAGGATATTGAATATAGTTCCTATGCTATACAATAGGACCTTATTGTTTATCTATTTTATATATAATAGTCTGTACTTGCTAATCCCAAACTCCTAATGTATCCTCCTCCACCCCCTTTCTGCTTTGATAAGCATAGTTTGTTTTCTGCATCTGTGAGCCTGTTTCTGTTTTGTAAATAAGTTCAAGATTCCCCATACAAGTGATATCTTATGTCTTTATCTTTCTGACTTATTTCACTTAGTATGATAATCTCTTTGTCTATCCATGTTGCTGCAAATGTATTATTTCCTCCTTTTTTATGGCTGATTATTATTCCATTGTGTGTATGTATGCATGTATATACACACATACATATATATGTACATTTATATATGTGTATGTGTATGTATATATGTGCATACCATATCTTTATCCATTTATCTGTTGGTAAATTGCATATTTAGGTTGCTTACATGTCATGGCTATTATCAATAGTGCTGCTGTGAGCATTGGGGTCCATGTATCTTTTTGAATTACAGTTTTCTCTGGATGTGTGCCCAGGAGTGGAATTGCTGGACCATATAGCAACTCTACTTTTAGTTTTTTTAAGGAACCTCTATACTTTTTTCTATAGTGGCTGCACCAACTTACATTCCCACCAACTATGTAGGAGGGTTCCCTTTTTTCATATCCTCTCCAGTAATTGTTATTTGTAGAATTTTAAATGATGGCCGTTCTGACTAGTATAAGATAGTACTTCACTATAGTTTTGATTTGCATTTCTCTCATAACTAGTGATGTTGAACACCTTCTCATGTGCCTTTTAACCATATGTGTGTCTTCTTTGGAGTAATGTCTATTTAGGTCTTCTGCCCACTTTTTGATTGAGTTTTTTTTTTTTTTAATGTTGACTTTTATGAAATGCTTGTGTATTTTGGAAATTAAGCTTTTGTCAGTCACATAATTTGCAAATATTTTCTCTCAGTCTACAGGTTGTCTTTGCATTTTGTTTATGGTTTCCTTTGCTATGCAAAAGCTTATAAGTTTGATTAGGTCCTATTTATTTTTGTTTTTATTTCTATTGCTTTGGGAGACTGATCTAAGAAAACATTGGTACAATTTATGTCAGAGAAGGTTTTGCCTATGTTCTCTTCTAGGAATTTTATGGTAGAAAAATGTCTTATATTTACAAGTTTAAAGCATTTTGAATTTATTTTTGTGTATGGTATAAGGGTATGTTCTAACTTCATTGATTTACATGGTGCTAGCTTTGCCAGCACCACTTGCTGAGGAGACTGTCTTTTCGCTATTGTATATTCTTGCCTCCTTTGTTGAAGATTAATTGATGGTAGATGTGTGAGTTTGTTTCTGGGCTCTTGATTCCATTCCATTGATCCACGTGTCTGTTTTTGTGCCAATATCATGCTGTTTTGATTAATACAACTTTGTAATATTGTCTGATGTCTCCTTTCCACTAGTTTTTAATCCTCCTCACCTTCCATCTTTGCCTGGACCTGATAGGTATGCTTTAAATTCAAGGGCTAGCCAAGGTTTTCTCCCCAAACATTGCTCGCTTTTCTACTGGCAGACACTCTGGCAGGATTTTGTCACCTCAGATTGGATCCCTTTTGAATATGAATGGAACTGTCTCAGTCCTCTTTACCGGCTCTGAAGAAAGGTCCAGGAGCAAGTTTTGATGAGAAAGGGTGGGGCAGAAGACCATAAGGGCACAGATGCCCTGCTGGGAGGTAGAGGTGGAACGGCAGAGTCTCTCATTGCCTTGTTGCATTCAAAGCTGCCTGTGTGTAGGGAATTCTGTGTGAGGAAAGGCAGCAGGTGCCTTGGTGAACTTGGATTTCATATGAAGAAGTGACTCCCACATCCTTCCCTGAAGACATTCCAGCCTGTGCCCCCGCACAGCACCCACATCTTTAGAGTATGCTTGTAGTTGGATTCTGAAGTGACTATTCTAGAAGTTCTGCATTTATCCAGAGTGTAAATTGTCCAAGGACCTAACATATCCCCAGTTAGTGCTTGGCACTCTTGAGGGCGTGTGTGTATGCTAAGTCTCTTCACTTGTGTCTGACCCTTTGCGACCCCATTGGCTGTAGCCTGCCAGGCTCTTCTGTCCATGGGATTCTCCAGACAAGAATACTGGAGTGGATTGCCATGCCCTCCTCCCGGGGATCTTCCCAATCCAGGGTTTGAACCTCTGTCTCTTATGTCTCCTGTAATGGCAGGCAGGTTCTTTACTACTAGCACCACCTGGGAGGCCCATGCTTGAGGGCAGCTCTGGTCAAATGGAAGATGCTGAGATTTCAGAGCCCCTTCTCAGAAAGATGATGGATTTAGTCCAGCATTGGACTTCGGTGTTTAGTCTCCTTTGTTGTTTAGTCTTGGCACTGAGTTGAAATCAGGTCATATCAGGGCATCCAAGGAGGCTCCACCCCTACCCGGCAGGGGCTAAGAGAATTCAGCTAGGGAAGTCCTCTCACCCAGACTATTTTGGGAGCCCCTGAGAGCCAAGGAAGGGACATTTAACTGCTGACTAGAACCTGGCAGCTCTTCCCCATGCAGACGTGTCTGTCTGTATTATCACCTTTTTATGAAAGCATCGCCTCCTTCCTGCTGAGTCTGTTTCCACTGATAGCAGGAGTGTGGGTCCCACCAGGAGCTGATGTAGACTTTCCCAGTCTGGATGCCTGCAGACGCTTGGATGGGCTGCAGTGGCAGCCAACAGATAATGAGAAATCCATCACACACGCTTGCTTGCAGCTCTGGATCACATGCATTAAGCTGTGAGTAATGTGATTACTTAAGTGGCGTTTTATTTACACTTTTGCACCAAGCAGTGGCTGCTGCTTTTCCAAAGCAGCCATTACCCATATTTGATTTCTTCAAAATGTCTGCAATTGGAATGGCAGCATCACAAATGGACTCATCCAGAGGAAGCTAGCATTCTGTTTTTCAAATTCTGCTATCAGCTTTCAGCAGAGGATATACTGAGGTCAATTAAAAAAAAAAGCAGTGACATGTTTGGATATTTGGTGCATACTACATGCTGGTGCATACTACATACTACATTTTGCATATGTGTTCCAAGTAAGCCTCCCAGTGTCGTGGACACCATTGCCCTCACTTTATAGATGAAGAAACTGAAGCTCATAAACGTTGCAAAACATTTACCTGGAATCATTTGGCCAATGGCAGTGGAGATGTCAAGAGAAGTTACCAGTTAAGAAACTACCATGTGCTTTTATGTTTTTTTATGTTTCAGATCCAGAAGCAGAACCATTGATTTCAGCTCCAAGCGGGGTTAAGAGCTGAGTTTTGTAAAAAGAGAGGTGTGTGAAACAGACATACAAGGCTTTGATGGACAACACCAAAATAACCCATGCAGTGTTGTTCCCAAATAATTCCAGCAGGCAGCCCTGACAAGGTGCCTCTGATTCTAGCTGTGATTTGTGTATCCTCCTGGTAAATCAGATGAAGTATCTGAGCCTCAGATACCTTATTAAATTGAGCCACAATTTGGGTTTGTTTCAGGAGCTGTCACCACCTTGTGAGTAAATGTATGATTTCTACTGTGAGGTCTGGGTCCTTCTCCTGACTATTTCTGGCAGGGGCCTTGGGCTGTGTGGTGCTAAGTGAGCTGAGGGTCGCCCTCTGCTTATTCCAGATCTTGGATTCCTTATTAGGATGTCAGGACAAAAGGAATAAGTGAATGCTTACCCTGTGTGCCAGCCTGGAGACAGGCTGATTAGAAGGGCTTGTGACTCCATTCAGCTGCCTGGAAAGGTGCCTAGTCATTGTTTTAGGTCATGGCCCGAAAGCTTCTTCCTTCTCTTTCTCCATGGGCTGTGATTTCAGTTCTCAGTCTGAACTGTTGGTGTAGATGGATCATATACTGCAGATTTTAGCGCTGTATGAGTTCATGTAAAAAGTAATGTTAGGACAAATTGTTAGGGTAATTTAACAAAAAGGGAACCCTCTTACACTGTTGGTGGGAATGCAAACTAGTACAGCCGCTATGGAAAACAGTGTGGAGATTTCTTAAAAAACTGGAAATAGAACTGCTATATGACCCAGCAATCCCACTTCTGGGCATACACACTGAGGAAACCAGATCTGAAAGAGACACGTGCACCCCAATGTTCATCGCAGCACTGTTTATAATAGCCAGGACATGGAAGCAACCTAGATGCCCATCAGCAGATGAATGGATAAGGAAGCTGTGGTACATATACACCATGGAATATTACTCAGCTGTTAAAAAGAATTCATTTGAACCAGTCCTAATGAGATGGATGAAGCTGGAGCCCCTTATACAGAGTGAAGTAAGCCAGAAAGATAAAGAACATTACAGCATACTATCACATATATATGGAATTTAGAAAGATGGTAACGATAACCCTATATGCAAAACAGAAAAAGAGACACAGAAATACAGAACAGACTTTTGAACTCTGTGGGAGAATGTGAGGGTGGGATATTTCAAAAGAACAGCATGTATACTATCTATGGTGAAACAGATCACCAGCCCAGGTGGGATGCATGAGACAAATGCTCCAGCCTGGTGCACTGGGAGGACTCGGGGGAATCGGGTGGAGAGGGAGGTGGGAGCGGGGATCGGGATGGGGAATACATGTAAATCCATGGCTGATTCATATCAATGTATGACAAAACCCACTGAAATGTTGTGAAGTGATTGGCCTCCAACTAATAAAAAAAAAAAAAGATTTAAAAAAAAAGAAAAAAAAAATAAATTACCTTTACAAAGCTCTTTAAAAAACCTTAACAAAATGTTAGGGTAATGCTTTCTTTGTTTTCTCTGTCCTATAGAACTTTGAATGAGTGAATGGGTAAATGGATGAATGAACAGACAATGTGAAAATATATAAAGTAATCCTTGTTAATTTTTAATTGAAAAATAATAAAGTATAAGCAGGAAGAAGTCTCTCGTATTCCTCCATCCATTAATAACCATTGTTAGCATTTTGATTTTTCTCTATTGCTTTTCTGTAGTTTTGTCTTCTTACAATGGGTTGTGGGCATTCTTTAAGGATAGCTGAGGTATCTAGAAAATGTGAGCATGTGACTGGCTAAATGAAAAGATTGTTTATAATGAGTGGGACCCAGCACTACCCCAGTGTAGCAACCCGTTGTCCTGGCTTCATGCATGTTAATAGCCACGGCTGTCCCTTCTTCCTTCCCAGGCCTCGAAGGGGGTGGGCTCCAGACATGGGGAAGGTGTGGTTATGGAGTGGATGAAATTGTCACCAATGCATCTTTGGTCCTCTTTATTGCGTCTTTGTTTCTTTCTTCCCATGTTATGTATGGGACTTTCTCAGAGTCTCTACCTCTGATAAGAAGATAATTTGGCTAAAGAATTTCATCTTGGAAAATTTTTCCAAGAGGTTTTTAGTAGTTCTGGGCATCATATGAAAAAAAAACCTAACTGGACTCTTTCTTTTCTTTTCTTTTCTTTTTTTAACCACACCATGTAGCTTGTGGGATCTATAGGGACTGAACCCATGCCCTCAGCAGTGAAGGCATGGAATCCTAACCACTGGACCACCAGGGAATTCCCTAACCTCTTTCTTTAATGCTCAAAAGTTATTTAATAGGAAAGGGATTTTAAAGATCTAGGACATAAGTATTGTTTATGTTCATATTAGGTTCTTAAAAATTGGAAGCAAAAATAAAAATCAAAGACAAAAACAGCTTAATGTTTTGGTCTTTCTTGGATTCTTCCAGTACATTGCAGTCCTTGCTAGTCTGAAAGTTGCTCCCACTTCATTTACATAGAGCTTTCAAGTGTATTTGATTTATTATCTGACATATTTAGAATCATTGAATTTTAAGACTGGAAGGGGGCTGCATTGTTATTAACATTCCTGTTATCTTCCAAATAATACATGAAAAGAAAACCTGAATATAAAACATATGACATGGTTTCTGCTGGCTGAGTACTCTTCCACAAGAAATAAATATGTCCTTATTGATAGGTACTTTGTTACCATAGGAATGGTCTGACCATAGAAATGGTCATAGCTTGTAATTTTGCCCTGGAGGTTTTGATTTTAAAGGATGGGTACAAGGGAACCCTGGTTATTTGTCTCATCTCCCTAGCCCTGTCCCTACACAGGAAGGGGTCCTTTCAAAGGCTCAGTGAGAGCTTGTTGTTGTTGTTCCATTGCTAAATTGTGACCAACTCTTTATGACTCCATGGACTCTAGCCCACCAGTCTCCTCTGTCCATGAGATTTCCCAGGCAAGAACACTGGAGTGGGTTGCCATTTCCTTCTCCAGGGGATCTTCCCAATCCAGGGATCAAACACATGTCTCCTGCATTGGCTAGGAAGCCCTCAGGAAGAGCAGGAGGCCCTTCAGCTCAGTTCAGTTGAGTCTCGCAGTCGTGTCTGACTCTGTGACCCCATGGGCTGCAGCAAGCCAGGCTTCCCTGTCCATCACCAACTCCTGGAGCTTGCTCAAACTCATGTCTGTTGTGTCCGTGATGCCATCCAACCATCTCAACCTCTGTCATTCCCTTCTCCTCCCGCCTTCAATCTTTCCGAACATAGGGTCTTTTCAGGTGAGTCAGTTCTTTGCATCAGGTGGCCAAAGTATTGGAGTTTCATCTTCAGCCTCAGTCCTTCCAATGAATATTCAGGACTGATTTCCTTTAGGATGGACTGGTTTAATCTCCTTTCAGTCCAAGGGACTGTCAAGAATCTTCTCCAATACCATAGTTCAAAAGCATCAATTCTTTGGTGCTCAGCTTGCTTTATAGTCCAGCTCTCACATCCATACATAACTACTGGAAAAACCATAGTTTTGGCTAGATGGACCTTTGTTGGTAAAGTAATGTCTCTGCTATTTAGTATGCTGTCTAGGTTGGTCATAGCTTTTCTTCCAGAGAACAAGCGTCTTTTAATTTCATGGCTGCAGTCACCATCTGCACTGATTTTGGAGCCCCCAAAATAAAGTCTCTCACTGTTTCCACTGTTTACCCATCTATTTGCCATGAAGTGATGGGACCGGATGTCATGATCTTAGTTTTCTGAATGTTGAGTTTTAAGCCAACCTTTTCACTCTCCTCTTTCACCGTCATCAAGAGGCTCTTTAGTTCCTCTTTGCTTTCTGCCAGAAGGGTGGTGTCATCTGCGTATCTGAGGTTATTGATATTTCTCCCAGCTTGTGCTTTATCTAGCCAGGCATTTCTTATGATGTAGTCTGCATATAAGTTAAATAAGCAGGGTGACAATATACAGCCTTGACGTAGTACTCCTTTCTCGATTTGGAACCAGTCTGTTGTTCTGTGTCCAGTTCTAACTGTTGCTTCTTGACCTGCATACAGATTTCTCAGGAGGCAGGTCAGGTGGTCTGATTTTTCCATTTCTTTAAGAATTTTCCATAGTTTATTGTGGTCCACACAGTCAAAGGCTTTGGCGTAGTTATATAAAGCAAAAATAGATGTTTTTCTGGAACTCTCTTTTTCAATGATCCAGCAGATTTTGGCAATTTGATCTCTAGTTCCTCTGCCTTTTCTAAATCCAGCTTGAACATCTGGAAGTTCATAGTTCACATACTGTTGAAGCCTGGCTTGGAGAATTTTGAGCATTACTTTGCTAGTGTGTGAGAGGCCCTTAATTGTTACCATTAAATGAGGCCCTTCATTGTAACCATTGATGGGGAGTGGGAGGGGGGACCTCTAGGGTCTTGGTTCCCAGAGCCTTTGTTCTCAGGGATCTCACCTCCAGAGAAAGAGATGCTTGTTTAATAAAGGAAGGTTGAACAAACTGGCCATGTGTCTCTGTAGGACAGAAAGAGGGTTGGGCATACAGACTAGTTGGTTCCACTTGTGGCCCATATGACTTACATATGTTCTTGACAGGCAGCATGGAAACACTGGCTGGTTGGAAGGGCCAGGATGTGAGCTGGCTCTCATCCCTGGGGCGGCATGCTGTGGGTGAGTGTGGCCCCTCCAGACATAATGTCATTGCTCAGCCTTCCAGCTGGAGTGGACTGATAATAGTGATGCCAGTAATCAGTTATGGCAGCTCCAGGCTTTCCGGTCCCAGAGCAAATGGCAGACTGGATGGTGTGGCCACGGGGGCCTTGGAGACCCTGAGCAAAGCAGACATCCTGTTGTCCACTCTCTGTGACTGCCCCTGGGCTCAGGCTTACTCTGCTGTTGCCCGGGTTGAGGGCTGTTGCAGCAGAGTCCTGCTCATGGCACTTGTTGACTCCTCATCCCACCCACTGCATGTTCCTTGCCTAGAAGACTCCTTGTCCCTCTGGACCCAGTGCAAGTCCCACTGCCTCAGTAGAGTCAGCCCTAGTTCCCTGGAATGAGTGGTGGCTTCCTCCTCTGTGTTCTGTAGCTATTTTCTTTTTATAATGACCACATTGCCAGGTAATATTACCCTCCATCTGCTGACATTTCTGGCTCCCTCTACACTGGCCAGACCATGGGCTTCTGAGAGTAAGGGCCGAGTATTACTCCTGCCTGTTTCTTAGCGCAAAGGCAGACATGCAGCAAATGTTCCATAAGAGATAATTGTGCACATGGAATGAACTTCTTCATTGGTGTCCTTGGTTTCATTGACTCTTTCTAACCTGTCCCACACTTAGTCAGCCCAGCACCTTCAGAAAGCTCTGCTGTGATGGGAGCCACCTCCAAGTTTGCCCTCAGTAGTTCCTCGGTGCCTGGAGATTAGGTGTGGACGTCTCATCAGGCACCAAGGTCCTCGAGCCTCTGGCCCCAGCTTCCTTGCAGCTTCAGCCTTGCTTTGTCTCTCTGGGTGCCCCAGGCAGATTATGGAAACCACCTCCCCCCCCGCCTCCCACCCCGCAATGCATCAGGATGGTTAGATGTTTGTGGAGTACGCAGATCCCCAAGAGTTGGGACTGAACAGCTATCACAAGACTCAAACACATTGACCTTGGTATAAGGATGGTTATCTTATCTCTGGATGCTGACTTTTCACATGATGTAAGTACATCATCTACCTGTCCAAGTGGTCAGATGAGCAAGTTCTCAAGCATGGAGCCTGGCTAAAGTGCTTTGGGCTTCTTTCTCTAAGTCACCTGAGTCTACCAGGCCTCTGTTTGGCAGTGCTGAGGGTGAGAGACTGGCTTCCATCCATCACAGAGTTGTAGAAATGTTTGTTAGGTGAGAGGAAAATGAGCCCATCTCCAGGATTATTAGTCCATGGTTCAGGATTGATTGAACCCAACAGCCTTTGGGAGTATGGGTCCCATGGAGGGTCTTCAGTCAGTGTGGGAAGATTGTTCTACCCTTGTGGTGAGCCCCAGTCATAGCAGTGGCTGTACCTGGGACAGGGAACACTGCTCGCATTCTCTGTGGAAGCTTTGCCAATGATCACAGAGGGAAATTGTGCCTTGGGAATGTGGGTCTATTTGGCAGGCTTGTTTGCTCTTACCATAGGGGGAACATCACTTCAGAAGTTTCAGATTTCAAAGGAACTCTCTCAGATTCTGATGGTGACATCATTGCTTTGAAGTGCACTAAAGACCCTGACCAGATTTGTTTCTGGGGCATTGGTGGGAGCATCTGCTGTGTATGTGGTCCAAGGGCCAGAGCCTCGGGATGTGGAGGAGGGCAGGCAGGGCTACTGCTAGGATGCTCTCAGGGACACAGTGAGGGAGCTTTTATTGCTAACTTTCCCAGATGCTCTTTCCAAGAGGAGAGCCTGAATGGCAGGGCTGGGAGAAACTGCGGCAGGTCTTGCTGTGCAGCTAATGAAAATTTCATGCGAAGTCTGTGGCCGTGGCTTCCCAGAGAGATGGCCGGTGCCAGAGCCACCAGGTCTTCTGTGTAGTGCCTTGATGTCAGGTTGGATGCTCCACTTTGAAGCGAGCCCCAGAGAGTGTGGTGGCAGACAGGTATGATGACAGTGCCTGGTCCAGAGCCCACAAAGTGCTCCTCAGTGGGGCTTGCTCCTGAGGCTGCTGTCACCAGGGCTGCTGGCCATGGTTCTGAAGTCTGGGGCACCACGTGGGGTAGGGAGGGGTCAGGACATCTGGGCGTCCTGGCTACTTTCCCAGAGCCAGGCACAGGACAAATGGACTTGCTGTCCAGTTGCACAAAGACCCCGTAGGGAAGGTGTTTACATTTCCCCTTTCATAGATGGGAAAGCTGAGGCTCAGATGCATGAAGGGTTAGTGCAGTGGTAGAGAGAGCCTCTTGGGAGGCCTTTGGCCTGTGTGTCAAATCCCTTGACATCTCCTGCAACCATCAGGTTCCATCTCCAATAGGGAGCGAGCCCTGTGTTTTCTCCCAGGTTCTCCAGTCTTCACCTTCCTCACTGGTCCTCTGTTCACTCAATGCATTTAATACAGTGTGCAGAGCTCTGCCATGCTGGCAGTCAGAGAAGTCCCCTGGCGTCCCTAGGAGCAACTCACTCAGTGACCCTGACCACTGCACAGTGCTCAGTGGAGAGAACCAGGATCTGTCTGTTTGTTTGGAATCTCATTAATCTAGGAACAGTTCAGCATCTCCCACCCACTCCACCTCCCCGGACCAGCAAGGAGACCCCAACCAACTATCTCTGCTCATTCTTGCCTCACCCATCTCTCTATCCTCTCATGGGGTGTCCCCCCTTGACTGGGGGCCAGGTCTAAGTCCCAAACCTAGATCACATTCTCAGTTCTTCTGTTCCGCAGCCACGCTGGAGTCTCCCAATGTGACGTACTAATGTAAATAGTGTTACTGGAGTGGATTGCCATTTCCTTCTCCAGGGGAACTTCCTAACCAGGGATCCAAACAGGGTCTCCTGCTTTGCAGGAAGATTATTTACTGTCTGAGTCACCCGGGAAGCCCCTAATGTAAGTATTGTTATTGTTATTTATTTGTCCAGTTTGAAAAAAATCTTCAGAGTTGGGCAAAATTGAGCTCAAATCCTCCGGCTTCTCACTAGCTGTGTAAATTTACAGTAGTGTGAGTGCTCTGAGCTCCAGTTTTCCCAGGTAGATCATCAGGGTGCTGACTGTGCCTCCCTCACATGCTACTGCATGAATTCAGTGAGCTGAAACGCAGTTGGCTTGGCACAGTGCCTGGCCCACGTTGAGCGCTCAGAAACTGGTAGCTGCGGCTATTCTTAGATGATTAATGTTAAACCTTACTATTACTTTGATTTTTTGATTGGATTTCAACTTCAGCTTGTCTCAGATTCTGAATCTTGCATCAGATATCTTCCAGCAGTGGTGAGCCAAGTCATGAAGTTCATTTGTGCCTCGGGGTGGCTCAAGGGCGTTAGCAGACATGGAGCGAGGCTGTCGGGCAGAGGTCCGCCAGCCATCCTTGGTTGCCCCCTCCCAGGCCCTCTGCCATCATCTCTGCTGGTGCCAGGTTCCTGTTACTGCCACAGTTGAAGTCACACTAAAGGAGTTGCCCATTTCACCATCCTCAGAAACTTCCAGGACACAGAGCCTGTGTTCTGAATCAAAGGGGAATTAACTGGGGATCTGCAGTTGACATAAAAGAAGCCACAGAGGCTGAGTGAGTCTTTCTCATAGGTGGTGCTCACTGAGCACCTTGAACAGAACAGGCGCCATGCTGGCCTAGGTGTGGGGGGGAAGACACCCCGCCCCGGCCCTGGGGACTGGCAGGCGTGTGGTCGAGTGGCAGGAGAGCGGTCAGCTGCGGCAGAGCGGTGACACCAGGGCTCTGCTAGGGGCTGCCCAGGGGCTGTAGACCACACAGCAGACACATCTCTGGCGTGGAGGGACTGGGAACAGGGAGGTGGCCCATGAGGACCATCGTCTAATCTAAACTGGGAGTTGATAGAGCAGTGAATGTTAGTCAGAGAAGGGAGAAGAAGGGGGTTTCAGGCACAGAGGATGCAGCGTGTATAGAATTTTGGAGCTTGGCTGCTGCAGCCCCGAGAAGTAGCTCATGTGGGGCTAGTGTGAAGCGTGTGGCAGGGGTGTGGCCGCAGGGGGACTGGAGGACTCAGCAGGGGCTGTGCCTCGCAGGGTCCTGGGAGCTGCTCGTGAGCTTGGTCTTGGCCGGGGGGCTGTGGGGAGCAATTGGAGTATTTGGTGAGGTGAGGGCTGATGTCCCTTCAGAGAATCCTCATAGGAGCAGCAGAGAGGGTAGTCTGAGCAGCGTGTAGGGAGAGGAGGCTGCCTGGGCATGTGGTGGTGACCTCAGGAGAAGCTGGGGAGCCCAGCTGAGGCGGAGGCTGTGTAGGTGACAGTTCATACCCAGTGTTTTATGCCCTGGAAGGCAGCATCTGGATGTTGATTGAGGCCTGCCGGCCTCGGAGAGGTGGCTGGAGTGGCATTCTCAGAAAGATGGTGGGACCTGATTAATTTGGAGTTCGTGCTGCTGAGACAGGGCTGGGCCTTGGGCCAGCACGATTTGTATTTTCTGTTAAGGAGAGGTTTATATGCTCCAAGATGGCAAGGGCCTTACTTGGTGTTTCAATGAAATGACCCTTCTCTGGGTTTCTCTGACTGTTTGCTACATGTAAATTAATGATCATGCAGAAATTTTACCTGTTCATAGCAGGGCCTAGTCCACTTAAGAGAATATAGTGAGTCATAACTGAAACTTAAATTCACTTAGAATTAGATGATGTGTAATTGATAACAGTGGTTCAGAACATCTCTCACTGGTTCACTGGTTGCACAGACAGCTCTGTGGTGTAAGTATTACCCTTTTTTTTTTTTTTTTTTTTTAACAGACAGGGTCACTAAATCTTAGAGAATGGGAGCCTGACCTTTAAACAGAGACGTGCCTGCAACTCATGTTTTCACATTTCATTGCATTTTTTTTCCTAAGCCACTGTTCATCCATAAGACTAATAAAATTGCATGCATTGAAAATATTTCATAATTATTGTTCCCAAGGGCAATTGGTCTCCCTTCATTTGGGCCTACTTGGTATGATTCAAATGCACAAGAGCCACATAACTGAAATTTTAAGCATATCATTATTTCTATAAGCCTGTTTCTCTCAATGTTTTTGAGACATCTCAATATTATAAACCTCTGGAGATGGACACAAAAGTGTACATTTTAATTTATTGAGTCATTCTGTGTGTCTGATAACATCCCAGTCACTGCCACATTATTGCGAATCGTTGTGACCCATCCTCCAAGGTAGGTGCAGCGGTCTTGTTTTGTGGATCAGGGGGCTACAACTCAGAAGCTGAGGGGCTTGTACCAGGTCAGCTGGTGGGTGAGTGTTCGAGGCTGGATCTTGTGTCTGCTTCACAGCCTGTCCTGTTCATAGTGTTTCTACTGCCTTTGAATCCGTAGTCCTCCTGCTGCTCTCCTGTTTGGACATTCAGAAGCCCACTCCTGGCTAGCTCAGGTGTTTTGATCATTTTGCTATTGAGGTCAAGGGAATGGGTGGCTTTGAGTCTGGGAAGACACCCCTTGTCTTGGTCAGAGTACAAATGCAGCATCATAGATCTGTTGTATTCCCAGAAGAGAAAGTCAGGTGTAGGGCACCCTTTCTGGAACAGATCTCAGACTCAGTTTTTCTCTTTGAGAAAAGCTGCAATCAGCAGTCACTCCTCCAGAACCCAGCTTGGATGGACAGACAAGGACAAGCAGGTAGCCATGAGGAAGGGGGGTTTCTTTGTCGTGGTTGTAATCCCTTAATCACCTGGAGGTGCCATGACAGTGCTATTCATTTTACATCCCAGGACCATAAACCCATGTCCTTCTCAGGTTTTAGACCCCTTGAAGCTATTTTGGAGCTGCAAGGTGAAATAATTTCTTTGCAGAAATGTAGAAGGTCTTTTATTCTTGTTCTCTGATGTCATCTCAGGACTTTTATTGAATTTCACCCTTTGGACCAGTGTCACAGCAAATTAGTCATTTAAAATTCTCAAAGATAATAATTATGCCTGTATACTTGGACTTAATCACGATTTTGCTAGCTGTTCTACAGTAATGACACAGATCACCAGAGAGCCCTCAGATTTTCCCACATTTCACTTATCCCACCAAGAACCTGACCTTCCTTTCATGAACTTAGTGAACGAGGGAGGGGACCTTTAAAAGGGAGTGATGGTTGGTAACTTAAAGGAAAATGTCTGCCTGTGACCTTTCTAATGTTATAATTTGAAAATTTGATGCAATTATCGAAAATGTTTATATTCCTTCCTATTGTTTGATGTGATTCTTTTATTTTTTTTCCTCATTCATAATGCTTTCGTACTCAGGAAGTTGAGGTAGGTTTTTGACTTTTCCACTGTGTATTAGACATAGCATCAAAATAGTTGCCAAATAAAATGTAAATATCACTCTCAATCCTAAATCTCAGTGGTAAATAGTTGTTTTAGTTCAGTGAACCAGCACCACACACATTTATTTTTCATGGGTATATCCAGGGGACATAATTTATCAAATGCATATAAACAGTCCATTTGCTGCTTTATCTTTTCTCATTAGTTACAGTACAAGTATGATTGTCAGTTATTATCCGTGTTTTACTGGTGGGTTATTTATTGAAAGAGCAGAGCAACTGACATTGTTATTTTCTAAGTCACTTTGTCTGAGGCCTGCAGGACTTTATACCAAATGTCAGACCAATTTATCAAAGAATTACTCTATTCAGGAAGCAAGTGATTTAGAGTGTCTGTGTAAACACACACCCACCTGTCCTTCTGTGCACATCAGGAACAGTTATGCGCATTTCACAGGAATACTGAGATGTTAAAGCTGAAACAGCTTACTGCAGTTGACTCCAGTAGAGCCAGGACTTACTATGTACTGTTGAGTGTTGCCCCGGGGGAATGTGCAGGTAAGATCCAAACCTGCTCAGAATTAGCCTGGCCCAGGTGTGTGGGTGTGATCTGTGCCCATGAAGATGTGTTAGTGGTCCAGCTCCCAGCCCCTAGGATACAGGGTTCTCGTGAGTGGGATCTGTGGAGTGGCGGGGCAGGGGGCCTCGAGTCACTGCCCCAGCTGGGCTGGGTGGTTGAATGCTTCTTGCAGAGGATTCCTATTGGGGTTCTTCACCTGGGTGGGAAGGACAGGCCTGATGGAGACAAGACTGACAGCACAGTGCTTACCCAGAGATGTTACCCGAAATAGCTTAGAGGTGAGGGGTTGTATGAGAAGCCAACTTCTTTCTCAATAGGTGGAATGTTTTGTATTTCCCAGTAGTGTCACGAGTAGGGATTTCTACTGCACACATATTAAATTACAGGCAAGTTTCACTTATACAATGTCATTTGGGGCTTCCCTGGTGGCTCAGATGGTAAAGAATCTGCCTGCAACGCGGGAGACCTGGACTTGATCCCTAGGTCAGGAAGATCCCCTAGAGAAGAGAATGGCTACCCACTCCAGTATTCTTGCCTGGAGAATTCCATTCCACAGACAAAGGAGCCTGGCAGGCTACAGTCCACAGGGTCATAGAGTTGGACATGAGTGAGTGACTAACACTTTCAATTCCATGTCATCTGGAAGTCTCACATTTCCAGTGATTTCTATGATCATTTCAGAGACACTTTCCCCACCTGCCAGCCAGCCCTCCTTCTTATTCTCCCCAGTCAAGTAGTGTAAAAAGATACTTTTTCGCACTGAATTCTTTGGAGAGCAGTTTGCCTATAGCCCCTTAACTGATGTCTTTGTAAAAGTTTGGGGTTCGATAAAGTGGGATTAACCTCCCTCTAGGATCTATAAACCTGACTGTAGTCCATTTTGCCCTGCATGGCAGTGCTTTTCTCTTTTGTTTTTATCTATAGGAGGTCTTCAGATGACCTCAGAGAGGCTGCCTGCTCTCACTTGGCCTTCCTTTCCTCTGTACATGTGTACATGTCTCCATGGCTCACTCCTGGCCGAGACAAATGAGGCACCCACTTATTTTCTAGGCTGGTAATTTGTATTATCTCAGGTAATTTTCAGATGAAACTACAGTGTTCAAACAACTTAGCTAAAATATGTATAAAAGAGAAATGATCTGTCCCATGAGAGCTGAGTGTATTTGATCTGTGGTAGCTAAAGCTGTAAAGTATATCGTACATGCCATCATCATCTTTGTAAGTGGGAGTAAAGAAGTCGGATTGCAGAAGTGGTTTCCATTTGATTGTGCCACTCTCTTCCTCAGAATTGCTTTAACATTCTTTGGAGCTGACATAAGCACCTCTGGAAAGGCAAACCCCTGGGGAATATCTGAACTAAATTGCATCAGACATTTGGGGGCGGTGAGACTGTAGAAGAAAAATTCAGTTTCCCAATCACAATTGGCTAAAATGAGAGACTTTCCAATCGGTTATGATGTCCATGATAAAGAGACTTAATCACTAAAATTATGGCAGAATATTTTTGCATCATTTCCTGGTAGGGAGGCTTAAACGTTTTCTTGGAAGATGCATTATACAGCAGAATGTTCTTTGGTATATGTATATATATATATGTTATTAACATATACTGATATGTATTATATCCTTGAATGTGCTAAGTCGCTTCATTTGTGTCTGACTCTCTGAGACCCTATAGACTGTATCATGCCAGACTCCTCTGTCCATGGGATTCTCCAGGCAGGAATACTAGAGTGGGTTGCCATTTCCTCCTCCAGGGGATCTGCTCAATCCAGGGATTGAACCAGCATCTTTTACATCTCCTGCATTGGCACCAGAGCTCTTTACTACTTGTGCCACCTGGGAATTAATATCTATTATATATGATAATATAAAATATATGTTTTATATATATATATATATTTTTAAGAGATTTCATTTTCCATGAATGCTTATCAAAACAGGGTATCTCTAAAGTAGTTGAAAACCTAGAGTTGAATTCCTTTGTACCAGCTACTGGGTGCCAATAATTTCTTAGGATACAGTTTATTATGTTTGTGGGATATCAAATGTTAATAAAATGAATATGATTTTATCTCTGTCGATCAGCTGTGGAGTAAAAAATAATTGGGGCCCATGACTTTTCCTCCACCATCAGCACCACCCCTATCTTCATTTTTTTAGATGCTATCATTTGTCACTTTTTTGCTGTGATCTGTACGCCAACTTTTGATGTTTTTTTTTTTTTTTCCTTTTACTATGACTGTATGCTCCCCTGCAATGTTTCATGATTTTGGACATGAGTCAGCAGGCTCAAATTTGAGACTCTTTAAATTTAAATCTTTACAGGATCTTCTGGGTTGTAACAGTCCCTAAAGATTTGGGTGATTTTCATTTTTGAAGTGGTATCATGTAATGGAATCAGGTCTTCCTCATATGGTGAGAATTTAGAAGGAGTCTTTTCTCTTCCCTGTCCAGCAGAGGTCTGACTTAATTATCCTGTGCAGGGTAGCCCATAAAATACACATGGTAATACTTCCATCCTTCACTCTTCAGCCTGTAGAATGCACTGTTAGGAGTTATTGAATTTAATAAATGACTGTATCCAGGTATGCATCTTTCTATTTAGATGGCCTGTTTTAAAAATTAACTGATGCTGAGATCCTTCCAAGTCATTTTTAAAGGCTTTATCACTAGATGATAAAATTACCAGTTAAGAGGCCAACTCAAATGGATATGGCTTTCCTGGCAAGTGCGATTGAATCCATCCACCATGCCTTCCACCACAGTCTGAGTTTTAACAGGTCACGTCTTTATTGGGTCAGAAGGAAGGTCAGTGGCAAGGATTCCTGAGGCCCTAGACTTTTCTTCTCTGCAAACCAAACTCTGGGGGCCACGCAGCAGGAATGCATTTGATTACAGGGCAGTACTGGGGTGATGTTGGGGCTGTCACACTGCTTCCCATGTTGGGATTTGTTACTGTGAGAAAACAGGTGCTAAGTGTTGTCAACAACACAGCAAGTCCTGGGTCTGTTTAAGGATAACCTAAAATATATGTTACATTTACAAAATTCAGATAGAAAATAAGATAAAGGAAAAGCTAGGCTGGTGCCCCTGGTCTTGGGCCCTGGAGAAATGACCATCCAGCTGTCCTTTGTCTCTTGGGCATACTGACTGTTGGGTGAGGCTCCGGAATGAGGTGATGCCCTAGAAGGGCATTCTTTTCAACTTTTCCATGTGGATTTAGATGTTCTTTCACCAGCGTTCCCCTAGCAGAAGAGTGGATGGATCAGCACAGCCCCAGGGCTTGGATGGGTCATGTCTGCAGACCTGGCTGGTACAGAGTGGAAGGCTGATCCATGAGCTCTGGCCTTTGTGTCTGGACCTCCCTACGGCCATGCCTGCTAGGGACTCCCCTCCCTTGTGCTCATTGACCATCCCCCAGGTGGGCTCTGGTGCCTGTCTCTCAGCTGGAGCCAAAGGGGTCACACCCAAGGTTGTCGGCACTTCTGGTCATTGGGGTCTGCTTTGGCCATCTGCTTTCCTAAGGCAGGGTGAAAGCAATCAGATGCAGGGAGTCGTTCTCCTTTCCCACTTGGCCTTGCTGGGCGAGAGGCTGTTAGAGAGACTCATTCTGCATAATGAGTTTTGACTCAAGGTGTACTTTCACATTTGGGCAGCAATTAGGCAGTATTATTACATCTGTGATGAGTTTTAAATATTCTCATGCAGATAGCCACTTGTAGAAGTTTCATCTTGAAATCTCTGACTTTCCCCAAGAAACATGTAAAAATGGCAATTATAGTTAGCTTGGAAAAGTGACAAGGTCCAGTAGAATGTTTCACATTCCATCCAAGTTATAACGTATGTTGAAATCGTTAGGGAATATTCAGTTTCTGAGACTGGCTCAGACCTTACTTGGACATCAAAGAGAATGTGACATGTGAAGTTAAAGCAGAGGAGCTTGTCTTTGGCTCCAGTCCTTCCCTGTCGGACTCACAGCCTAAGCTTCCAAGGACTTCCATGTATTAAAGCAGCATGTTCAAGTAGAAAATAGTTCATGTGATTTCAGACTGTGATTAGGTGATGCCATCCTTATCAGAGGGCACTTATGGACCACAGCTGGAAGGATGGAGATTTTGTTATTTTTTCTCCAGTAGTGAGGATGAGTCTGTCTTAGGTTATCTCTTCCCTTGCCCTTGTCAACAGCAGAATGTCTGAGTCACTTGCTTATGTCCACTTGCTAAGAGTAGATTGGCCATCCAACCTGAGAAATCAGGCAGTAAATTTCCCACTGATCATCCAGCCCTCAACTTAGAACCATTAACTCTGGCTGCCGAGTTTCAAACCACATAATTCAAAAGATGAGGATTGTATTTAAAATAATAAATGGAGAGAGATGTGACAGGGGGATTCTTTTAAACTTTCTCAGTGCTATTTCATGGTGTAGACCTCAGAGATTTCCTAACCAGCTGGGTTGAGAAGGCCAGATATGACATAAAATTAAAGCCAGAGCAAATTGGACCAATTCCTTGGAGTTAAACTTGATTTAATGCCAAATCCCCAGGATCCAGAGGAACCTGTTCATGTTTATTCATGCCCTGGAAAATGGAATCACCACCCAAGAAGCAATGTTCTGATTTTACTCTAAATCCAGTTTCCTAAAATCTATTTAAGGGCTTAGGTGAACTCAACAAGGATCTAATAAAGCCAGGTAATTGAATGACACAGAGACCAATAAAATTCAAAGGAGATGGTGTGGGAGATAAATGGTCGCAGGAGAGAGCATGGACCATAGTTGAAACTAATTGTGTACTTTGGTGTAAATGAACTTTTCTAGAAGAGAAATCCAGGCCTCATTTTGGACAGCTTTCTGGAACTGCAGCATGCAGAGTGCCAGCCAAAAACACGTCCCACAAATTGTTTGAGTATACTCAGGAGGAAATTAACTGCATGGGGGCACATGCCCTAAAAATGGTGTGGGGATGTTGTCCACGGGCAGGGCCCCTGCATGCTGCAGACAGTGGAGTTGAGCTGACAGAGGGAGTGTGCTCATTTGCAGTGGAGTGGGTGAGGGCTGACAGAGAAGAGAAACTGTGGATAGTGAAGGTTTGGAGGGGAAGGGTTATTAGAAGTGAGAAAGAGGTTAACAGGATGATGGAGCTGTGAGTGACCTAGACTCTTGCAATTTCAACGTGATCAACTGTCTAGCCTTGGAGCATAAATTGAGGCAAGCTACATGCAAGAAAGACACGGTTATGAATCAACCAGATTGGCCAGCCTTTGCTTTTTTATCTTTACACAACCAGAACAAATGGTATTAAGGTGAATATATGCCAGTGGTTAATTCTCACATTTGAATGACCCTCTGTTTTTAGTTTCGAGAAGTGCTAGAAAACTGGAACTGTGCACCAAAGTTACATGTCTCCATGTAGGAGAAATGTTGACAGTTGAATTATCAGTGGTTACAAACACAGAGGCTTAATCCCAAGTGAGAACAGCTAGGCATCACCTGCGGCATAATTGATAGCAAATACATCTTGCACTTAGAAGGTGTCTCGGTTTATCTGTCAAACCAGGAAGAGCAGTGCTGTTTCCATACTAGGCTGAAATGTATTAACTCTTCATAGTGTATAATCCATACAATTTGAAAGACAAGAATTTGAAAAGTCAGTTGATACCTTTGATTACCTGTGAATGCCTTAGAAAAATTTCTGAACCCTTAGCATTTTCCTTTGTGTTTTGGGAGGTGGAGGGGGGAAAGGCAGGTTTTTATGCAGTTATGTGAGAAACTTCCTGAAGCCTGACTTTGTTTTCTATTTTTTTTCCTTATATAGGATGATTATTTCAGAAACTGGAATCCCAACAAGCCTTTTGACCAAGGTAAAGGATGCACTATTTCTTGCTGTGTATTTCATGGAAAAATGCCATCTCATTTTTCCTTCTTTGCCTGCTGACTTCCTCTTCCCACAAAGGCCAGCTAGCTGTCTTATTTTACCAACTTTGGGGGACTAAATAGATTGGGGTGATAGAAATTATTTTATCAAGTTGGTTATTTGTCTGAGATTGTCTAAGATTTAAATGGTGTTTTTATTGAATTGACCACTATAATCATTGACTGGTTTTGTTAGAAAACAAACACACAAAGAAACAAAAGAGTAAAATGCTTATCAGACTAACCTGGTGGATTGTTGGGCTGAATCCAGTGATTTCATTCATGGAACTGACTGTGCCTAGAGACGTTGTCCAATTTACATGAGCCACAAAAATGAAACTTTCTTGTCTAGAAATAGGCCAATCCCAGGAGGCTTTCAAGGGCATTGATATTTCATTTGTTTAAATAACTTCTTCATGGTTTCTAAATAGAAGCTTGTTTCACAGGCAGTTCACTGACCGCTTGGGTTTTAGCCTTCAGAGGGCTCTTTCCACTCACCCTACAAGCACAAAGCCAGGCTCCTGAGGGCCATTATAAATCACCACCTCTGTGCTCCTGGGAGTTATTTAAGATGCAACGAAGGCCTGCTGTGAGTCACATCCCTGTTCCTATTGTTCCATTTGTGGCTGCCCTCAGCACAGACCTTGCTGCTGAAATGGTGTTAAGTACATATATGCAATTAATGCTGCAACTCAGAGGGAACATGTTACCTACCAGGTCTCAAAGATTCACACTTCTGAGAATCAGCTTCATTTCTGTAGCTTGAGTGTTTGATGTGATCACAGTGGTCAACTTGACACAAAGACGTCAAGGAAGGCATTGATGTGTAACACGATAGAAGGTGCCCTTTTCTGCCCTCTCCTTTGTCACTTTAATAGGTCACTCCATCTGGACTCTAGTTGTCTTGTAAGCAAAATTGGCATTAAAATGTCCACAGAGACATTTAGTGTATTATGCCCTCAAGTAGTGCAACACTTTGTTCGTTCATACATACATGCATGCATTCATTCATTCTCAAATGTTCATTGACCTAGCAGTGTGTGCGCAAGCACAAAGCCAGGTCTTGGGGATAATACAGAAAATTTATGGTCACCCCCTCCACTCCAGGAGGAGCTCAGAGTAAGGAGTGGGGAGATAGCTCAGTCAACAATTGCAGTGGGATATGTTAAAGGCTGTGATGCAGGTGTGTGCAGGTGAGTCTATAGGTGGGAGATTTAGTGGACATGCACATGTGTGTTGTGGACAGGCGCCAGGGAAGGCTTTCTTTGGAGGCCCTGTCTGGGCTGCACCATCTCAGTGGACTTCAAGGGCCTCGCACTTCAACAGTTTAAAAAATTAAGCAAAAATTTTTAATTGACGTATATTTGACTTACAGTATTGTGTTAGTTTCAGCTATACAGCAAAGTGGTTAAATTATACTTAAATATGAATATTTTTTCTGTTTTTTTTTTTTTTTCCGTTATAGGTTGTTTTAAGGTTTGAATATAGTCCCCTGTGCTGTACAGTAAATCCTTGTTGTTTATCTGTTTTACATACAGAGACTTGTATCTGTTAATGCCATATTCCTAATTTATCTGTCCTCCATCCTTTCCCCTTTGGTAATCATGTCTGTTTTCCATAACTGTGAGTCTGTTTCTGTTTTGTAAATACATTCATTTGTATTATTTTTTAGATCCAAATATAAGTGGTATCGTATAATCTTGTCTTTTCAGTATGATAATCTCTAGGTCCATCCATGTTGCTGCAGATGGTGTTATTTCCTTCTTTTTTATGGCTGAGTAGTATTCCACTGTGTATGCTTACCTATCTTCTTCATTCGTCTATCTATGGACACTGAGGTTGTTTCCATGTCTTCACTATTGTAAATAGTGCTGCTATGAACATTGGGGTGCATGTATATTTTTAAATGAGTTTCATTTTTTTTCCAGATTTATGCCCAGAAGTGAGATTGCTGAATCGTAGGACAGCTCTGTTTTTAGTTTTTTGAGGGAATTCCATACTGCTCTCCATAGTGGCTGTACCAGTTTACATTTTTACATTCCTGACAACAGTGTAGGAGAGTTCCCTTTTCTCCACACCCTCTCCAGCATCTGCTGGTCATAGACTTTTGATGATGGCCATTCTGACTGGTGTGAGGCGGTACCTCATTGTGCTTTTGATTTGCATTTCTCTGATAATCATCAGTGATGAGCATCACATTCCTCTTGTGTATGTGTGTTCATCACTCAGTCATGTCTAAACGTTTGTGAATCTATGTACTGTAGCCCGTACATTCCTCTTGGCCTTCTTGAAGTCTTTGGAGAATTGACAACTTTTATAGTGACTGAATCATCACAATAAAGTGTCAGAAGGTATTTGTAATTTAGATGTTTTCCATCAAAAATGGTCAAAATTTCTTAAAAGGCTACACTTTCATGTTGGAAGAACACTCAGATATTGAGCAACCTGTTCCCTGTGTAGACCTGGTAAATGAGCCTTTCAGCAAATACTCATACTAGGATTTTGCTTATGGAGCTACACAAGTGATGGAGACCGGGAACTGATGCTTTCCAGCCAGAAAAAGACTTAGGTTCTAGTTCTCTAAGGATCAAATGTTAATAAATATCAGATTTACTCTCCCTCAAGGCCTGGAAACAGATAGTAAAACTTTACCAAGGAAGGAAAAGGCATTTTAATTTTACTAGTACACATTGGGATAGGTTATACACATATTTACATATACTTGTCACCTGATTTATGTAAATGATATGTCTACATATATGATACAAGTGATAGCTTCCTTTGAACATACTATTTAAATCTGCTTAATCAAAAAGCCCAGACAGGGATTTTTCTCTCTAAAGAACGTTGGCTGCTCTGTGCAGCATCTTCCTGCCCTTGCTCCCACTTTTTCCAGCTCTGCAGGTTTGAAAACTGGGTCTGCTGAGATAAATCCTCACAGAAAACCTCATGACTTTCTGGGTATAATTGAGGACCTTTGCTGAGAAGCCCCACTTTGTAGCTCAGGTGTAGCTGCTATTGGCTATTTTGATCCTGAGCTGGGGTGGGGTGGGGTGGGATGGGCGGTGGGCGGTGGCAGGACTGAGAATAGCATTCACTTAAAGTATCAGCCCCAGCAGATGTCATCAATTACACTGGGCACCGCTCAATAAAAATGGGAGGTCACTATATCAGTGCTAACACGGGCTGGCAAAATATAAACCGTAGGCATGGAAGGGGTCGAACACTTCATCTTCTAGAAAATAGGAGGACTGCCGAACTCCAGTGGAGATCATCAGCTGCAGAGAAAAGTCTTTTCCCTCCTGCACTGAAAGAGACTCCAACGTGGTTCAGGCAGTTTTGTGGTTGGGAGGACTTCCGGTTCATGGGAATGGAATTGCTGGAAGGCATTTTAGAGGGCCTGATGACAAGGATGCTATGGGATGGAGGTAGAAGAGCCTTCACGGTGGAGATGGGTGTGGGTTGGGCTTGAAATGCAGGCAGAGAAAAGAGGAAGGAAGACCGTGCATAGGAGATTCTAGTAGGGTATAGCCAGATGGGTAGACTCAAGGCAGGTTGTAAAGGACATTTCATACTGATGCTCTCCCTGCCCTCCCTGATGATTTCAGACTTTGTTTTCTTGGCAGTGGGGAGCCATAGAAAGCTTTGGAGCAGAGGAGTAATAGCATGAGCGCTGTACTTTAGAGCAGGGGTCCCCAGTCTCCGGGCCATGGTCCAGTACCTCCTGTCAGGTAAGTGGCAGCAATAGATTAGAAATGAAGTGTGCAATAAACGTAATGTGCTTGTGGCTGTTGCTGTTCAGTCGTTCAGTTGTGTCCAACTCTGCAACCCCATGAACTGTAGCATGCCAGGCTCCCCTGTTCTTCACCAGCTCCTTAAGTTTGCTCTTGATGCCTTTGAATCACCCCCAAACCATCCCCCTCCCTGGTCCGTGGAAAAATTGTCTTCCAGGAAACCTCTCCTTGGTGCCAAAAGTGTTGAGGACCACTGTTTTAGAGACTGTGTGTAGCTGAGTGGCTCAACAGCAGTGATTTGGAACCTAAGACCCACCTCTAAATGATGCCCCTCACACAGGACTCTAGGTAACTTCTCCATTGTCTCAGATCCCTAGACTTTGGTCATAGGTGGCCAGACTTAACCATTCGACTCTGTAGGTTGACCTCGGAGAGACCCTGTAGCTCCCATCTCAAGTATTGATGTGAATAGTGAGGACACAGATAATGCTCAAGAAATAGTTAATCTCCCTGTAATTGCTCTCCCTGCTGATGGATATTTACTGAACTTTGAACAACAGGGCTTCATAGAGCAGGCACTTACCATATAATAACTCCAAGGTAGCTAGAAGAAAAGCGCCTTGCCTGGAGGACTTCTGCAAGACTGACTACGTCTTCCGCATGCTATCTTTAAGGGAATCAGTAATGCTTCTGTCAGGGGAGTATAATAGCCATCACCTTCAGGCTTTTCTGAGAATTCTTTCTGAGATTTGGGTAAAGTAGTCTATCCTTTTTTGATTGTTAACGACTTAATGCCAAATCTCCTCACAGAAGGGCCAGACAGGAGTTCAGAATTGAAGGCAACCATTATTAATTCAGGTGAGAAATTTCCCTTGTGAAGTCCACAAAGATAGAGGTCCTGCTGGGAGGTGGGTGGGGGCAGCTGGCAGAGGCAAATGGCCTCCTGTCTTCTGTGGGCAGGAGGAGTGGAGGCCCTTGGGTGGACCTCTGCAGGAGGCTGGCCGAGCCTGGAGGGCTCTGGGGCGATTCCAGAGTTCGGGGTGGCCTCTGCCACTGTTGCCTTTTGGCACGTTCCCTCCACTGGCCCCCAGCAAACCTGCATGCACACAGTGGGTGTGGAGCAGACGTGCGGTTTATGCTTCTGAAAGTGACATCTGGTTCAGCAAGATGGCTTCCCCACGAAAACAGTCCCTGCGCCAATCCGTTGGGGACACACATATGCTCTGTTCGTCTCTTGGAGAGTTGCAGTGCTTGTTAGCAATTTAAAAGCTCTGAGAAGTCTTTTAGCAAAGAAGCCCATTTATCTTAACATTTGCTAAATTTGCCTTTGACCACATGTTTTTGCTTTTATTTTTTTCACCCCACATCTATCATGTATCCAGCAAAAGTAGTCTATTCCATGGCATACACTTCGGTAAGTGCAGTCTGGGGTCCTGGGGTTTTCAGTCAGATCCTCCAAGTTCAGAACTTGACTCTGCCAGTTGTTAGCTGTGTGATTCTAGGCAAGTTGCTTAACCTCTCTGATCCTAAGACTTTCCCATCTGGAAATGGCAACAATAAGAGCATTGAGAGGACTGAATGAGTTAATGTGTCTGGCAGATAGTAAGTGTTCCATGAGTGTTGTTTTAGTCAGTAATGGATCTTTTTCATTGTCTTACACCAGGCAAGTCATTGCAGCATCGCACCCCATGTCCTCATCATCGGGGCTGAAAAGGTTCAGGCTCTCCATGTTCATTCATTCGTTCAACAGTTACAAGCGCTGATGTTTAGGGACCACACTAAAGAAGGTCTCTCTTGGGACACTCAGAATTACAAGTCATTAGTCATCCGTCCAAGCTCTTATGCTGGCACAGAGTGTGTCTGTAGTGGGTTGATGGGGCAAGGTGGGAAGCAGGAATAAGTGGGCTGGTGGGGGTATGAAAGTGAAAAGAGGTGGTCTGGAAAACTGAGAAACCCATACAATGTCAATCTCAAGTGTTTACGTAAGTCACGTAAGTCTATTTTAGTTGGGGTGACAGTTTTTACTACTGCTTGGCCTCATTCAGTGTCTGTGGACCATGGATCAGGGCACCCCCAGTCTTAGCTGATCGGCATCCCCTTGAGTGTGACGCTGAAGGTGCTGTCACAAAGATGCTTTTTTCCTGTGGAGTCATGTGGCTAATGGGGAAGGTTATCCAAAGGGCCTGGAGGGGAAAGAAAGAAAAAGTAAGTTGGACCACAATATTGTGGTACAAAAATAAAAGGGAGGGAGGGGATGAAATGAATAAGAAGTGATTTCTAACAAGAAGTTGCAGAACTTCTAGACCAGCCCTTTATAAAAAAGAAAATTGGAGCTTATTTATAATGCTTTTGCCAAATAAAAGGTTGTTGTGCTGGTGGTGGTGGTATTGGGGGATTGAGAAGGTAATTTATGTGTATAACCAATGCATCACTTTAATATAAAATTCTGGTTACCTGAAGATGTTCTCAAGTGTTGGAATGCAGATGAGTCAAGCTTCCATCCTATAACCGTGGTCTACTCAGGAAAGAACCCACTGACTTATTTGGGTAGGAATTTCTACTTGATGAGACAAACCATTTTAGGGAAAATGGCTGAAGGGGATTTATCATGGGAGGTTTTTTGAGACAAGTTGGTTCTTTTAATGTGGAGTAGGGAAATGTTTTAGGTAAAGTGTACAGGTGTTGGTTTAAAGGATAATGTTTTTCCTTCTGGAGTGAATACTGATCATTGTTCCTCCAGAGCATCCTGGCTGTGACTAAATCTCAGATGATGCTGGTGATTTTCAGAGCAGAATATGAACTTGTAGAAATTGATCTCCAGATAAAAATAAAGCTTCGAAAGGCAGGGGCCCCTTTTACTCACGCTGTTCACTTCAATAGAATAAAAGAAGAAAAACCTTGCCTTTTGACTTCCAATCTATTATACCAAGATCTGACAAGCTCAAATCCTCACCAAAGCCCTGCACTGTTTTCAGGCAAAAATTCTAAAACTCGAAAGGATAGAGGCCTTCCCATGTTCCGGTTGTGTTTCTGGAACCAGAGGCCTGTGAACTATCACAGCAGCGTGTTTTGTCAGAGTTTGAAAGGGTGCCTGGGGGAGGCAAGGTTGCTTATTTCTAAACTTTTTCTTTAGAAGGAGAATTTTTTTTCCCTCTAGATTAATCTCAAGTTTTACCTGATGGGTTCATTAGAAATCTTAAATCTCTGTAGCTTTCCTCTTGATGGGGAATTTAACCCTGACTCCAAAAGGAGTTTCTGACTTGCATTCACAGGGCGTTGGGAATTCTACAGGGTTTAAGGATCTTTTCATCCTATCTGATCCCTTGATTCTCAGAGGCAGCTGGTCTAGTTTGTGGGAAACATCTTCATAGTTTTTTCCAGGTTCCCTCATGTTTGGTCTGCTTGATTCCTTCCTCTCACCTTTGCCTTCTCATGTAATTTAAGAACCATTATTTCCCCTTTATAGAAATAGATACTCTTGCTCAAAATAACCACTTTCTGCCCTAGACATTCGCATCACACTCTAGCCACATCAGCCTTTCACTTCTGGCAATCTCTTCTTCACTTTCTTGATTACAACAATACAATAGTTAGTATTTTTAAAAATTTAGAGTATTGATTTTTAAGTTTTCTGAGTCAGTTCTGCCAGAGAAGAAGCCAAACTATGTTAATTCAAATATTGGTTCATTCCTGCTGTAACTCAGCCTATCCGCTTTGAAGTTAGATCAAGTTGAAAGTTTTATCTTTCATCTCTGGCTGCCTTTGCCTGTTTGCTTATTTTAAGGAAATAAAACATCAGATGCAAGATTGAAATTGCTCAGGGGCCCCTTCTTGGTCCCTCTTTCCCATTTTCTTTTCTCTGAAGGTGACCATTTCATTTATATGCATTTCTCTCCACATTCTTATGCTTTCATCTCATATGTGCATATCTATAAACACTGTTATTTGTTGTACAACAGAGATGTATGTTTTCTTCTCTAACATGTTTATTTCACTGAAAATTGTTTTTAAGGGTTTCTGTTTGTTGATGTAGTTAATGTCTTTATATTGTGATGTTCCAATGTACTAACAATGTACTAGCAAAAACAATGCCCAGTTGTTGAGGTAACTGGTGATAGAAGTAAAGTCTGGTGCTGTAAAGACCAATATTGCATAGGAACCTGGAATGTTAGGTCTGTGAATCAAAGTAAATTGGAAGTGGTCAAACAGGAGATGATAAGAGTGAACATTGACATTCTAGGAATCAGTGAACTAAAATGGACTGGAATGGGTGAATTTAACTCAGATGACTATTATATCTACTACTGTGGGCAAGAATCCCTTAGAAGAAATGGAGTAACCCTCATAGTCAACAAAAGAGTCCGAAATGCAGTTCTTGGGTGCAATCTCAAAAACGACAGAATGATCTCTGTTCGTTTCCAAAGCAAACCATTCTGTATCACAGTAATCCAAGTCTATGCCCCAACCAGTTAATGCTGAAGGAACTGAAGTTGAATGGTTCTATGAAGACCTAGAAGACCTAGAAGACCTTCTAGAGCTAACACCCAAAAAAGATGTTCTTTTCATTATACAGGACTGGAATACAAAAGTAGGAAGACCAGAGATACCTGGAGTAACAAGCAAATTTGGCCTTGGAGTACAGAATGAAGAAGGGCAAAGGCTGACAGAGTTTTGCCAAGAGAATGCACTGGTCATAGCAAATACCCTCTTCCAACAACACAAGAGATGACTCTATACATGGACATCACCAGATGGTCAATATTGAAATCAGATTGATTATATTCTTTGCAGCTGAAGATGGAGAAGCTCTATACAGTCAGGAAAAACAAAAAACTGACTATGGCTCAGATCATGAACTCCTTATTGCCAAATTCAGACTTAAATTGAAGAAAGTAAGGAAAACCACTAGACCATTTAGGTATGGCCTAAATCAAATCCCTTATGATTATACAGTGGAAATGACAAGTAGATTCAAGTAATTAGATCTGATAGGGCACCTGAAGAACTATGGATGGAGGTTCGTGACATTGTACAGGAGGCAGGAATCAAGACCATCCGCAAAAAAAAAGGAATGCAAAAAGGCAAAATGGTTGTCTGAGGAGGACTTACAAATAGCTGAGAAAAGAAAAGAAGTGAAAGGCAAAGGAGAAAGGAAAGATATACCCACTTGAATGCAGAGTTCCAAAGAATAGCAAGGAGAGATAAGAAAGCCTTTTTAAGTGAACGTTGCAAGGAAATAGAGGAACACAATAGAATGGGAAAGACTAGAGATCTCTTCAAGAAAATTAGAGATACCAAGGGAACATTTCATGCACAGACGGGCACAATAAAGCACAGAAACGGTATGGACCTAACAGAAGCAGGGGATATTAAGAAGATGTGGCAAGAATACACAGAAGAACTATACAAAAAAGATCTTCATGACCCAGATAACCACAATGGTGTGATCACCCATCTAGAACAAGACCTCCTGGAATCCAAAGTCAAGTGGGCCTTAGGAAGCATCACTATGAACAAAGCTAGTGGAGCTGATGGAATTCCAGTTGAAGTATTTCAAATCCTAAAAGATGATGCTGTGAAAATGCTTCACTCAAGATGCCAGCAAATTTGGAAAACTCAGCAGTGGCCACAGGACTGGAAAAGGTCAGTTTTCATTCCAATTCCAAAGAAAGGCAATGCCAAAGAATGTTCAAACTACTACACAATTGCACTCATCTCACATACTAGCAAAGTAATGCTCAAAATTCTCCAAACCTGTTTTCAACAGTATGTGAACTGTGAACTTCCACATGTTCAAGCTGGATTTAGAAAAGTCAGAGGAACCAGAGATCAAATTGCCAACATCCATTGGATCATCAAAAAGGCAAGGGAAAGTTCTAGAAAAACATCTACATCTGCTTTATTGACTACACTAAAGCCTTTGACTGTGTGGAAAACAACAAAGTATGGAAAATTCTTAAAGAGATGGGAATACCAGACCACCTTACCTGCCTCCTGAGAAATCTGTATGCAGGTCAAGAAGCAGCAGTTAGGACTGGACATGAAATAACAGCCTGGTTCCAAATCAGGAAAGGAGTATGTAAAGGCTGTATGTTGTTACCCTGCTTACTTAAATTTATGCAGAGTTCATCATGTGAAATGCTGGGCTGGATGAAGCACAAGCTGGAATCAGGATTGCCGGGAGAAATATCAGTAACCTCAGATACATAGATGACATCACCGTTATGGCAGAAAGTGAAGAACTAAAGAGCTTCTTGATGAAAGTGAAAGAGGAGAGTGAAAAAGTTGGCTTAAAACTCAACATTCAGGAAACTAAGGTCGTGACATCTGATCCCATCACATCATGGCAAATAGATGGGGAAACAATGGAAAGAGTGAGAGATTTTATTTTCTTGGACTCCAAAATCACTGCAGATTTTGGTGACTGCAGCCATGAAATTAAAAGATGCATGTTCCTTGGAAGAAAAGCTATGACCAACCTAGACAACATATTAAAAAGCAGAGATATTACTTTGCTGACAAGGGTCCGTCTAGTTAAAGCTATGGTTTTTCCAGTAGTCATGTATGGATGTGAGAGTTGGACTATAAAGAAAGCTGAGTGCCAAAGAATTGTTGCTTTTGAACTGTGATGCTGGAGAAGACTCTGAGGAGTCCCTTGGACTGCAAGGAGAGCAAAGCAGTCAATCCTAAAGGATATCAGTCCTGAATATTCATTGGAAGGACTGAAGCTGAAACTCTAGTACACTGACCACCTGTTGTGAAGAGCTGACTCATTGGAAAAGACCCTGATGCTGGGAAAGATTGAGGGCAGGAGGAGAAGGGGACGACAGAGGATGAGATGGTTGGATGGCATCACCGACTCAATGGATATGGGTTTGGGTGGGCCCCGGGAATTGGTGATGGACAGGGAGGCCTGGCGTACTGCGGTTAATGGGGTCACAAAGAGTCGGACACGACTGAGCAACTGAAATGAACTGTGAAGAACTGACTCACTGGAAAAGACTTGATGCTGGGAAAGATTGAAGGCAGGAGGTGAAGGGGACAACAGAGGATGAGATGGTGGGATGGCATCACCAACTCGATGGATGTGAGTTTGAGCAAGCTCTGGGAGTTGGTGATGGATAGGCAAGCCTGGTGTGCTGCAGTCCGTAGGGTCACAAAGAGTTGGACATGACCGAGTGACCAAAGTGAACTGATTTTAGTATCTTACTTTAATTTATCCACTTATTCCCCTATTGGTGGACTTCTGTGTTGTCTCATTTGTTTTGCTGTTGGGGGCTGCTTTTTCTTAGCATTTCTTTTAAAAAATTATATATTTATATTTGACTGTGTTGGGTCTTCGTTGCTGTGCAGGCTAGTTGCGGTGTGCGGGCTTCCCATTGCAGTGGCTTCTCCTGTTGCAGAGCACAGGCTCTAGGCACATGGGCTTCAGGAGCTGTGGCTCCTGGTCTCTAGAGCTCAGGCTCAATAATTGTGGTGCACGGGCTTAGTTGCTCTGTGGCCTGTGGGATCTTCCCAGACCAGGGATCCAACCCATGTCTCCTGCATTGGCAGACAGATTCTTTACCACGGAGCCACCAGGGAAACCCTCTCTTAGCATTTCTAACTCATATTGACCTATTCATCCATCCAGCCCTTTGGCCTGGAGAGGTGGTTTTCCCTGGGGGGAGACCTAGTTGTGACAGGACTCTGCTGCTCTTAAAATGTGCAACTTACATGTGTTCCCCATCCTGAACCCCCCTCCCACCTCCCTCCCCATCCCATCCCTCTGGGTCATCCCAGTGCACCAGCCCCTGGCTGATTCATGTCAATGTGTGGCAAAAACCACTACAATATTGTAAAGTAATTAGCCTCCAACTAATAAAAATAAATGAAAAAAACAAAACAAAACAAACAAAAAAATGTGCAACTTAAGTCAAATCATGTGGCCTTTCTTGACTTCTCTTTGCCCACCTCTGGAATAAAAGGGGCAGACCAGGTGGCCCTTGAGGTTTTTTCCTTCTGATAGCCAAGCTATCATGGTTTCTGGCAGCATATTAATAGAATCTGTGTATGTTTTCCTCAGAAGGAAGGAAAAATGAAAAATTTGAAGCCCAGTGCTCTTATTTCAAAGGTTACAGTTTAACCAATGAGGTATAAATATCACTTCAGTAAAACCAATGGAATTAAATGGGCCTTTTAACAATCAGGGATGGGGAAGGGAGGCTCAGAATGAAAAGCAAAAAGGGCCAAAGTCGAAGGTACTTTGTCTTCTCACAGAATCCTGTGGCCATTGCAAGGGTTGGAGGAAATAAAAAGAGTTTAAAAGTCTTGAGTTCAAATTTTGACTTCCCTGTGAACTGAGACATCCACTGCAGAAACTTGACTTATCTAGTCTGGTGATATCTGTCTGGTGGGCATTTGTGAAGACTGAGTGAGCTCCAGTGGTGAAGAATCCTCCTGCCATTGCAGGAGACACAAGTTTGAAACCTGATTCAGGAAGATCCCTTATGCCATAGAGCAGCTAAGCCTGTGTATCACAACTACTGAGCCTGTGATCTAGAGGCCTGGAGTTGCAACTACTGAGCCCACATGCCACAACTACTGAAGCCCATGCTCCACAACAAGAGAAGCCCCCTCAGTGAGAAACCTGGGCACTGCAAGTAGAGAGTAGCCCCCACTTGCCACAATTTGAGAAAGCCTGGGTGCAGCAACAAAGACTTAGTGTAGTCCCAAATAAATACATAAATTAAAAAAAAAAAAAAGATTGAGTGAGCTCATGTTGGCTGAGAGCCAGGGAGTTGGATCTGGCTGTGGTGCTAGTAGTAAAGAACCCACTTGCTAGTGCAGAAGACATGAGAGACATGGATTTGGTTCCTGGGTCAAGAAGATCCCCTGGAGAATGGCATGGCAACCCACTCCAGTATTCTTTCCTGGAGAATCCCATGGACAGATGAGCCTGGCAGGCTACAGTCCATAGGGTCGCAAAGAGTCGGCCGTGACTGAAGCGACCTAGCACAGCGCAGGGAGTTGGCCTATGGCGTGTGCCCAGGAAAGCTCATTTCTTCTCAGCTCAGCCTGCCAGGGACCCCCAGTGGCTCTATCTTCACCTGGGGAGGTGGCCGCAGCGCGGGTTTAAGCTTCTGGCTTCCTCTGGCTCCTCTAGGAGCCTCCAGCACCCTGTGCTTTCAGACCGAGGAGTGAAGTCATTCTGGGTTGTGTTACACACTTTGGATGGAATCATAGGGAATCACAAAGGCTAGTAAAATTTCCCTTGCAATTATGGGTCACCATTGCTTTCTATTACTGTGTTTAAGAGGTTCTTACAGCACGAACAGATCCATTTAAAAGACATGTTTATTACTTTTCCCCCAACTCATAAAACGTACTGTTAGTTTTATAAAAAAAAAACAACAAAAACCAAAGCCCAAATCTTCCTGTATTCCATCTGTTAGAACAACAGCCCCTGAATTAATTATATAGTATCTGTTGAGTCTTAATAAAACAGCCTTGGTTTGGGGAAATTCTCAATAGGGGAAAAAGATGTCAGTTGAATTTCAAAATTGATCAATAATGCTGGTGAAATTGTCCTCCCTGGAGACTAGAGAGTGGATTCGAGCATTTTCACAATAGGCAGATAGCTGCTTGGAGAAACATCGCCAGAGTCACCCGTGTCCCCATAGTTCTTCTGCCTAAGATGGAGAGTTTTCTTTTGTTAAGGCCTTCCTTGTGTATTATGGAGCAGTTCGTTGCAGGAGGCCTGTCAGATGTTCATGCTGCCCTAACAACCATGTCTGATGAAAAGCAGTGTGAGGTGCTGGGAAGACTCTGGGCTTTGCAGTCTCAAAGGCTGAGCTCAACTCCAGCTCTTTCCTCGAGTATCTGTGTGTACCTAGGCAACCATTTCGCTTCTCTGGGTCTCAGTTGCCTTATCTATAAAATAAATCATGACTTTTTTTCACACCTGCGACCTGAGGGATCTGTAAAACTCCAGATGTAGTGCCTGATCCAGTCTCACTGACATGTATAGGATGAAGGGAATGAGGCTTTGGTAAAAGGAGGAGGACTGATGTTTTGTTTTGGATTCTCAGTTTGAAAGGTTCCTAGGGGTTTTTCTGTGCCTGCACCTCCCTTTCTGTGTGGGAGCTAATTGATCAGTGAATTGTTCAGTTAAGCTCTTACTGATCACCTAGTAGGTGCTGAGTTGGTTCTGTGCAGGGACTTGAGGAATGTGACAGCAGCTTTCCTTGGGGACACTTGTAGTTGGTGTAGCCAAGAGAGAGACATGTGAAATAAGATAACCCAGGGGGCGTGCTTGGGGCCCCCCCCAACAGAATCCTCCACACGGGGGGTGGCTCAGGGTGGGACAGCCAGTCCTTCCTGGAGTGGGGGTCTTGAAAAGGACCATGGGAGAAAGTGGCCCAGGGCCTAAGGATGAGTAGATGCTGGGAGGTGAACTGGAGGGGTGGCATCTCATGGGAAGAGATGAGGGAAACTTCGGTTACTACAGAAGTAAAGTTTGATAGGATGCTTTTAAAAAAATACATTGATTAAGTGAGAGGAAGGGAATGTAAGCAGGCTGTTTCCCTCTGTCCCCAAGTATCTGTCAAGATCCTTCTGTTGTTCAAACACCCCTAGAGCGGGGACTGCGAACAGTGGGGTGGGTCAGGTGCCAGATATAGGGAGGGGGGTGGGGTCTAGGACCAGCCAACACCTACTCCACCTCCAGAGAGGGACGGTGACCCAGCTGTCACTCAGCGGCTGGAGGCCAGCATCACCAGGGCTTCTGATTTCTGCAGAGGATCCTGAAATGAAGAAGTTTTTGTATGTGGGTGAAAACTCCTAGTTCATTGGCATTAGCAAATAAGTCTATTTAAAAACAAACTGAGACGAGGGTAAATGTGTGCTCAGACTGTCCATAAGTTCTCCTACAGGAGAGCCGGGGGCTTCGTTGTCAGACCTTGTCTCTTGCCTGTGGTATGTTGGCTCTGGAGACCGATGAGTCCTTGGAGTCCCTCTGACTTGGAGCAGCAGGTTAGCCTGAGGGTAGAGGCAGCGCCTGGCAGAGTGGGGCATGCATCTTGGATGGAGTCCTCGTTGCCAGGCTACGCTTGGGTACCAGGAGGCCTGCAGCCATGTAGAATGAGAAGGGGAGCCCAGCCCCTGGCTGAGTGCTGGATTATTACTGCTGTTTCCCTGCAGCCTCCCGCACCACTTGCAGATGGATTGTTTTAATCTCCAGAAGAGGGAAAGACACCCCTGCCCTCCTTCATGCACTCCAGCACTCACACAACTCGTGAAACACGGTGCCACAGGGATTTAGAAACATAAACCGAGTCCCAAAGAGCTGGAGCCAAACCCCTTTGATCCGGAGGTGGTGGTGTTAGGCAGTGAGTGTGTCCTTGCTGTGGAGTGGGTTGGGGCAGTGCCCTGGGCAGTGGAAGCCTGACTCGAGGAGCTCTCATGGAGATGATGAGTCCTGGGCATGGCCGCTGGCTCTGTGCTGCTCCTGCTCTTCTTTGGCCCAAAGATATTGGTAGAAAGGGAACGGTGGGAAATGTCAGATGCTCTGAATGCCCAGAGAAGACTCCAGTTAGGTGGAAGGTTGTTTTGAACCGTAACATTATGGCCCTGAAGTGGCCTAGGATTTATGCCACTCATGAGCCCTGCCCTCTACTCCATCCCCTGTCTTTCCCTCTAACTTCAAAATGTGGTGATAAATGCACTTGACTTCTCTTGCTACAATCCTGTAAGGTCTGTAAATGCTCAGTTTCCCTGCAGGAACTTACTTGAAATGTCACTCATCTGTCCTCAGATTTGTAACCAAATGATGATTACCTGACATTTTTTTTTTTTTTTAAAGACAATTTTTTTCTGTCTCATTCACGAAAAGGTGACTTTCAGGAATGTGTAGTACCAGTTAATGAATGAATAGATGACAATGTGTGGGTTAAGGAAAAAATGTAAATGAATTAATAAAGCTGCAGCAAGGGAGTACTCAAAACACACACAGAGTATGTTTCCGTGCAATTCTAGAGCAGGCCCTCGGGCTTCCTAATATCCAAAGGGAGGGAGTACACACCTGTCTGTGCAGGGGAGATGAAAGTAAGGCAGATTTTCATGAGAAATACTAGGTGTTTCTGGTATAGAGACCGGAGATGCCTTCCTCCAGTGAGTTCTCAAAAAGGGAGTTGTGTGAGCCTGGACCACTATTTTGACAATGTCTGATAGTAAATACCACCATAAGTTTTTACAATTGCTTTGCCCAAGATCTTTCAGTATATGCCAATGGCTTAGTGCCGAAATGCAGTTCTATAAGGTAATTGGATGATAAGCCAGACTGATACAGAGTACACAGTCTTCTGAAAATTGACATCAGGAAGAGTGGATCCCTGTCTCCATCAGGGAATACTCTGACTGTTTTGCTTCTGGTAACTGATTAGCACTGGGAACAGAGAGTTCTGGGCTTTTCTTGGCAGAAACAAAGAGTTCAGAGGATCTGTGCTGCCGATTAGCAGAAGCAAATGGATCTCCTTCATCAGCCAAGTGGTGGGTAGAGCCCATTCTCAGTCAGACGTGCAGAATCCGACCCAGAACCATGATGCCTGAATGCATAGTTCACCTTCCTGCATGCCAAGCCTGTAGGTGAATGCAGACCCACAGGCAGTGGATGACTATGAACATCGGCATCCTGCCCTACATACTGCTGGAAACTCAGGGGGCCCCAGAGGTGTCACGTGGAGCTTTATAATGTGATCTGTGGTCTCATGCAGATGGGACAAGCTTCCTTTGCACACACACATGTATTTACACTCCTGTTTCTCAAATGTGTGCAGATGCTGATGCTCAATAAAATTCGTGTTTTATTTAAAGGTATTACCAAGTTCATATTAGGTTTAGTTGTTAGGAAATTCTCCACCATCAACAGGACTATTAGCAGGATGGCTACCTGTGGAGGGTGAAGAGGGGTGCCATTTACAGGTGTTCTTTGACAGGGTCCTCACAGTAGAAGGGGTGCTCATGGTAGAAGGGTTTGGGAAGATGGCCACAGCACATAGACACAGGAGTTTTATTCTGGAATGTTTTCAAGCAACTGTTGTGAAGCACTCATTAAGAACTCAGTAAAAACTCATAGAATGCCTGATTTTCATCCATGTCACTTCTCAGCAATACTGCTAAGAGAATATTTGAAAAATAAACACACTTATTTTTCCCTTAGGAAAAAAATACAATTTGCGAGTGTGAGCCATATAAGTGTTGGCAGTCATCTGCTAATAATGATGATTTTCACTTTTAGTGAGGTCAGTCGTATCAGTGATTAGGCTGGCAGAGAAAGTCCCAGTTTGTGATGATAAAATTACATTGTGAGATGAGGGTGGACATTTATCATTCTGTTATCACAGCAAGGAGTAGACTTCTTCATCCAGAAAGGGTTTCAAGTGCTTTATGTATAGTTTGGGAAGTAAAGGCAGGGTGATAAAACACAGGGATGTGGGACAGTTGCTATAGTAAGCCAGCACTGTGCATGGAGTGTTGAATTCCTTCTGAGATAATAGCTGCACTTGGATATTTGTTGGGTGGAGAAGGAATTGAGAAGTCTATTTGGCTCCACAGAACAACCCTGGAAGCAGTGGGTGGAGTTGCAGAGTGATGAATTTTGCCTGAGTTCAGGTTTGGCTTTTTTACAGCCCAGGCTGTGTGGGGATGGGATGGGCCTCCGGGGGCAGGGGCAAGTCATCATAGCTGGGGTGTGCACACCTACAACTGGCCAACCACCTTGTTGAGGGAACCAGTCTTTGGATGGGGTAGGGGTATTTACCAATGATACCTTTTCTGACTTTGAATTTATGTAGTTCTGTGGTAAGACAGGTCTGTTGAGAAGTGATAAGTTATTTTATGATAGAATTTATCCCCTTTAGAATTTCCTCAAACAACTCGCCTAGTTGGTACATCTGAAGTGTTCAGTTTACCAAGTTATGTCTGTGCAGCTATTTATGGATTCCTGATTGGTAAATGGGGTTGATCAGATGCAGTTAAAGCCTCATTCATTACAAATATAAATGACCGAGAAAGTAAAATGGCTGGATTGCTGGGTCTTCCTAGTGAGGAAAGTAATATATCCAATCAGTTTAAGGCTTCAGCTCCATGCATTTGATTAGATTCTATTGTCTTTGGCAAGAATGGCTGGGGAATAAATGGCCGTGGTGCCATGTTTTATTTTGCCAGAGCTGCAGATACAGGCATAAATTTCCAAATGCAGTGTGATTTATCAGTGTGAGACACATGCTGAGAGATCGGTGTCCTCTGTGGAGAAAGAAATGTTTTTGCCTTACATTCAGATGACCGAGTAAGGGGAGTGAATAAAATGGAACAGGGAGAGCCATCTTCTTCACAGAGAAGCCACCGAGGGGCTGGAAGAATAGATGAGGCTGGTCTCTGCCCTCCGGAATAGCGCAGTGCCTGCAGTGTTCCTCCAGATTCAAAGACCAGCGCCACATCCCTGGATCCCCTGCCACAGCCCCAGAGGCGTGCTTTGACGAACCCTGTCATGGGACTGAGGAGTGCTGTGGGAGAAATCTGAAGTGCATTCAGGATGAAATGTGGTTTTGTTAGCATAGCAAATAACGACTCTCAAGATGTTTAGAACCTTGTGCTATCTCAGACACCAAGGAAGAGATGCTGCAACTCCCGGGTGAAGATGGATTATTATGCATTTAGAAAAGACACGCCTAGTGTTTGTATCTGGTCAACACTGAGCTGGTCTGCTCTGGAGGAGAAGGGGAGGGACCATCCCTGCCTCCGAGTACCACTTAGGCTGAACCATCAGATTGGAAGAGGGGGAGGGCGGTAGGTGTCAGTCAGAAATGATAATGCTAGCTGTCTCGTTAATTGTGGAACATTTTGTAGAATATTCTTAGCTCTTGGTTTATTAATAACTTTTGTTTATATTTTCTTCTTTGTATGTTTTTCTTTCTTCTTGGAACCATGTTTTCCTATGTGAGTTTGATTCTTTAAATGTACAAAATGGAAAGTTATCTGAGTGGTTATAGTGTGAAGGGAGATAGGAGAATTATAACTAAGATAGAGCAAATGATAGTTACTTTATCCCTTGACTGTTTGCCTGTTCCTTTAAGTATTAATATTAATACCATAATATTATAATAACTACCAAATAGTTTGCACCAAGGCCTTTGCACTTTTTGTGCCCTCTGCTTAGCATATTTCTAGCCCCTTGTCTGACTAATCCCTGAGGTCATGGTATATGTTACTTATTCAAGGAAACCTTGTCTCATTGACCTTAGACTATAGTAGTTCACACTTTCTTAAAATGTATGCTTTGCATTGTTAGACAGCTGTAGTCTAATAATTTTTCAGAATTATTTACTATTTGTGTCCCTGATAAACAGTGATCTTAAAAGCAGGCTTATGTGTGTTGTGTACTTCTGTATCTCTAGAGCTGGTGTAGGATTAAGCACAAAGCAAGTGCTAAGTTGATACTTGTTAAAAAAAAATAATTACCATTTATTGAGCACCTATTGTATACTAGTACTATCTGTTCCTTTTTAAAAGATGTGTGAGCACAAGGATCTTGTTGTTGAGTTGCTAAGTTGTGTCCAACTCTTTGCAATCTCATGGACTGCAGCACACCAGCTTTCCCTGTCCTTCACTATCTCAGAAGTTGCTCAAACTCATGTCCATTGAGTCAGTGATGCCATCTAACCATTTTATCCTCTGCCAACCCCTTCTATTCCTGTCCTCAATCTTTCCCATTATCAGGGTCTTTTCCAATGAGTCAGCTCTTTGTATCAGGTGGCCAAATTATTGGAGCTTCAGCATCAGTCCTTCCAATGAATATTTAGGGTTGATTTCCTTTAGGATTGACTGGTTTGATCTCCTTGCTGTCCAAGGGACTTTCAAGAGATTTCTCCAGCACCACAGTTTGAAAGCATCAATTGTTCAACACTCAGCCTTCTTTATGGTCCAACTCTCACATCTGTAAATGACTACAGGAAAAACCATAGCTTTGACTGTACAGTTTCTTGTCAGCAAAGTGATATTTCTGCTTTTCAATATGCTGTCTGGGTTTGTCATAGCTTTTCTTCCAGGGAGCAAGCGTCTTTTAATTTCATGGCTGCAGTCACTGTCCACAGTGATTTTGGAGCCCAAGAAAATAAAATCTGTCAGTTTCCACATTTTCCCCATCTATTTGCCATGAAGTAATGGGACCAGATGCCTCATAGTTTTTTGAATGTTGAGTTTTAAACCAACTTTTTCACTCTCCTCTTTCACTTTCATCAAGAGGCTCTTTAGTTCCTCTTTGCTTTCCACCAGTAGAGTGGTATTGTCTACATATCTGAGGTTGTTGATATTTCTCCCAGCAATCTTGATTCCAGCTTGTGCTTCATCCAGCACAGCATTTCACATGATGTACTATGCATACAAATTAAATAAGCAGGGTGACAATATACGGCCCTGACGTACCCCTTTCCCAATTTGGAACCAGTCTGTTGTTCCATGTAAAGTTCTAACTGTTGCTTCTTGACTTGAATACAGGTTTCTCAGGAGGCAGGTAAGGTGGTCTGGTATTCCCATCTCTTTAAGAATTTTCCACAGTTGGTTGTGATCCACACAGTCAAAGGCTTTAACATAGTCAATGAAACAGAAGTAGATGTTTTCTGGAATTCCCTTGATTTCTCTTTGATCTAGTGATTGTTGGCAATCTGATCTCTGGTTCCTCTGCCTTTTCTAAATTCAGCTTGTACATCTGGAAGTTCTCAGTTCACATACTGCTGAAGCCTAGCTTGAAGGATTTTGAGCATTATCTTGCTAGCATGTAAAGTGAACTCAATTGTATGGTAGTTTAGCATCCTTTGGCATTGCCCTTCTTTGGGATTGGACTGAAAACTGCCTTTTTCCAGTCCTGTGGTCACTGCTGGATTTTCCAAATTTGCTGGCATATTGAGTGTAGCACTTTCACAGCATCATCATTTAGGATTTGAAATAACCCAGCTGGAATTCCATCACCTCGACTAGCTTTGTTCATAGTGATGCTTCCTAAGGCCCACTTGACTTCACACTCCAGGATGTGTGGGTCAACGTGAGTGACCAGGCATCTAATCGTCATTAATAGTGACAACTCTATAAAGAGAACATGTTTGCCTTTATTTCCCTGAAAAAAGCATATTCTTTTTACTTAAGTGAAACAAAGTATTTGTTCAGTTCAGTTTAGTCGCTCAGTCGTGTCCGACTCTTTGCGACACCATGGACTGCAGCATGCCAGGCCTCCCTGTTCATCACCAACTCCTGGAGTTTACTCAAACTCATGTCCATTGAGTCGGTGATGCCATCCAACCATCTCATCCTCTGTCTTCTCCTTCTCTTCAATACAAAAAAAGTATTTGTGTATGTACATAATTGATGGATCAGTTTGCTTCCTTTTGCATGCAAAATGTCTGGATCAACACCAACTTGTAACCATTTATCTCTGAGGAGCCAGCTAGGAGGGGCATAAGCAGCGTTACTTTGTAATGTTTCATATATTGTCATCTAAAATTTTTATTGTGAGCCTTAATTTGTAAATAAAGAATAAGAGAAAGAAAAGGCCTTGCCTGAGTTCACATAAGTGATGTGATGGCTGAGGGAGAAATTGAACCCCAGTGCATCTGGCCCTAAAGCCTGATTCTCTTCCTGATACCTTTGATATGTCTAGAGCTGTAGTTTAAATGTCCCCCAGAGGACATTTGGCTGTGTCTATAGAAACACTTTTTGTTTTTACACTGTGGACTAAGAGACCTCTGAGATGGGATCTATGGGCATCCTGGCATCTGTGGATTGAGGCCAGGGATGCTGCAAACAACCTACACTGCATAGGACACCACCCCCACCCCTTCCAGTTGTCTAGCCCAAGTCAGCAGTGCTGAGCATCTTGTTCTAGAATGGCAGGCAGTCCTGAACTGACTCTGGTGTCCAGCTCAGCCCCACGGGAACATCAGCCATGTGGCCATGGGATGCCTGTCACTGGCCTAATGAGCCCTGGTCCATGGAAGGTAAATTCAGTGACCAGTGCAAACAGCAAAAGTTAAACCATGTATTGACTTTATCCCCAGTCAAAGCTTTTAAAAGAGATAGACATAGACAGCTGATTGGGCTTTTAGAGAGGTGACCACTAGGAGAGAGAGGGAGTCCTGGGTAGGTGCAGTGGGCGGGTTGGGAGCCTCTGTGTGCCTTAGCACGACCTGAAGGAAAACTGAGAATTCTTTTAGGAGGGGTGACGGTCCTCATCATCTCCTTTAGTGATTTACAAAGTGATGTGCTACCTGAAATCAGGTGTCATGCAGGGATCCAGAAGCCAATCTGGAGTACTGTTCTGCCATGCTTGCATGAGATCTCCTCCGTCAGTCCATGTCTTAAGGGAGGACCCCTCTATGAGCTGCAGGTTCACAGGGAGCACTGAGGGCAGGAAGGCTGCTCTGTCAGAATCCTAGCATCAACCTTTTTGTTCTGCTGGGGGTGGGGGCTCTTTGAGCATCATTTCATTTGATCTTCTTACATCACAGAGGGGAAACTGAGACCACAGATGGAAATGAAGCTTCAAACCATCCAGGTAATTACTGACCAGTCAGGATTGGACAGGCGGCCTCTGGCACCCGGTGTTGCCATTAGCCCTAAGACAATGATGCAAAGAAAAGAATCATCTTTTTCTTAAAGATGAAGAGACAAATAGACATGAAAATCTTCTCCTTGTGTGGGTAGATTGGACCTGGGTCAGGGAGCAGAATGTGGGGGAGTGTGGGCTTTGCTTTTCCCAGATGCAGTAGTGTTCAGTGCTTCTCTGAGTGTGGCCCTCAGTCCAGCAGCATGCCTTCCCTGGAGAATTGGTAGAATGAAAATCTCCAGCCTCATCTCTGACCTGCTGAATAGGAGACTTTGGGAGTGAGACTGATCTGTGTCACCGTGAAACAGTCCCCTGGGTGATTCTGATGCACAGTCACATGTGAAAACCACTGGTGAGAGGGAAAGACAATAGGACTTTGCTTCCTCGTGTTGCCATTCCATTAGCTGGGACCTGGGGTGTGTCACATGACTTCTTAGGGCCTCAGTTTCATTCATTGTCTGTATGATGGGGATGGATGGTGATATGTAACCTCAGTGTGGAAGGATCAGCCAGCTGCTGAAGGTGAGTGTGATTACTCAGCAGTGCCCAAATAACGGGACTTCCTGGATGGCTCAGTGGTAAAAAACCACCTGCCAATGCAGGAGATGCAGGTTCGATCCCTGGGTCAAAGATCCTGGAAGATCCCTGGGAGCAGGAAACAGCAACCCACTCTAGTATTCTTGCCTGGAAAATCCCATGGACAGAGGAGCCTGGTGGACTACAGTCCAAGGGACGCATAGTTGGACTCGGCCGAGTGAGTGAGCATGCATGCCCAAATAATGGGGCATGCACTTGCTCTTTTCTTCAGGGGCTGGTAAATATCCCATCATTCTTTCTTCTGTGCCTTTAAAGTTGTTTTGAGTCTCCCTCTTCTCCTGCGGACTCATAGAGCCTATACCTGACACATTCCATATGTCTCCCTGAGGCCTCTCTGGGAACTGAGCTTCCCAAGTCTTTGTGCCGGGACACACAACCTGTGTAGACTCAAAAGGGGGAAATGTGTGGCTGAGGAGCAGCCAGCAGGGGAGACTGACCCAGGTCTGTGCATGGACCATGCAAATAACCCGGGGAGACTGGCTCTGAGAGAAGAGGGAAGTCAGAACAAGAGACAGGTGACCACAGCCTATGTACGATGACAGTGTGAAGACTCCGTGAAGGTAGTGGTCATCACGGCTTCAGCCAAAAGTTTCAGGTAACCAACACGAGACAGATTCAGCCTGCTTTTGTCTAATCTCAGACACCATGGATTGAAAGATACATTAGTTTATACACCACTGGAAATAAATCAAAAAATTATCCAGTGCAAACCAAGCTGGCATGCCATTGATAGTTTTTTTAAAAAAAATCCTGATTTCATTGTTAAAATACGAAAAGGTAGCTCAGATGGTAAAAAATCTGCCTGCAGTGCAGGAGACCCGGGTTCATTCCCTGGGTCAGGAAGATCCCCTGGAGAAGGGAATGGCAACCCACTCCAGGATTCTTGCTTAGAGAATTCCATGGACAGACCATGGGGTTGCAAAGAGTTGCCAGATGACTGAGTGACTAACACTTTCACTTTCATATAAAAACACAGTAAGTATTGAGAGCACTCACGCGTTATTCTTTTCAGTCTCCCCATGTGACATGAGTGCTGTTACTCCTCCTGCGTTCCCGGTAAGAAGCAGACTCGCTGGAGTCAGTTGTGTAGGGTAGGAGATGTTTTTCTGTAAAGAGTTGGGTAATAAATATTTTAGGCTCCATGTGGTTTCTTTTACCACAACATAATTCTGCCCTTACAGTGTGAAGGCAGTTTCAGATGACATGCAAATGAGTGGGCATGGCTCAGAAAAACTTTATGGGCACTGATATTTGTATTTCATTGAATTTTCATGTTCATTAAACATTAGTTTTAACTTTTAACTGTTTCCATAGGTAAAAATTATTCTTAACTCGCAGGCTATACAAAAACTGATGGCAGACCAGATTAGTCCTGAGTGTCGCCCCTGGGCAATAGGTTTTGTCCCCTGGTCTAGAGTCATCTGGAGCCTGGGTTCAAATCCAGGTGTGTCTCCACAATCAGCTGTATTTAATAAGGAGAGGTAGCTAATTGTCAACTTTTTTGTTTTCAAAAAACAAAAATTTCTGTACTAACAGTACTGCTTACTTTAATTATGGAATTTGTTGAGTTTTCAAGGGAGGTCTGGTTTTAATTCCCTCCTAACTTATGTCATCTTAGCTCAGTGCTCATTATAGTTGGGGGATGCATTTTGACCTTCAAACTGATGGCTTAGAATTATAAAGTTATAACAAGTGAAACAAACTTGCACATGGTGTAAAAACTTCAGGTCCAAAGTGTGTAAAATGCAAAGTAAAGCTCTTTCACCCCTTCATTCTCTTTTGTTATGTAATTCCTTTTGCTGTAGATAACTACTGTGAATAGCTTCTTGGGTACCATTCTGGAAGTTGACTAGGTGACTATAACTGTGTGTATGTGCATATTCATTTCTCTCTGCATACTTTCTTTGTCATGGATTACATCTCTGAGAGCCCCCCTTATCAACTCCTCCATCAATACATTAATTTTTATGGATGTGTAATATTCTAGTGTGGATGTACTTGTGAAATACTGCTATTTATTTAACCATGTCCCCATATTTGGATTTGAGTCATTTCCAGTTTTTAGTTATTACTAAAAATGGTTTGTTGAACATTGCTGTAAGTCAGTTATCATGCTTCTGTAAGTATTTCTGTAGGATAAGTTCCTAGAAGTGAAGTCTCTGCATCAAAGGAGATGTGCATTTTTGATATGTTAGTTAATGTTTTTCTTACATAAAATTTCAAACACGTTATTCGCTGGAGTCAAGAATGTCTACAAAGAACAGCATTGCTGGTGGGGAATTGACTCCCTCTTGCCTCCTGTAATATTTCCAGATGTCTGTTTTTTGTTTGATGAGAAAATAGGTCCTGTTTCATCTTCAAAGCCATTAGTGGAGAATTAGTACATGGTGACATGGAGATTTTGGGCTCTGGATCTCATCATGATCTTTGACTTCTGTTTAAAGAACAGTCACTTTTTCTTTAAGAATATAAGAAAAGTGTTTTGGCCACCCTGGCCAGCATTCTCTGATGAAACAACAGTGGAGTGTGAAAACTGCAGTTAATCTTTACTTTTTCTTCAGACCTAAGGGAGGATTGTTAATAGCTTATACATCAATTAACCCTAGTAATTTTGAGTATTGCCTCCATGCTAGCTTCTGTACTAATCCCTTTATATGAGTTATCTCCTTGAGTGTACTCAGTGATCCTAGAAGCCTGGAACTCTTCTCGTCTCTCATTTCCAATGAGGAAACTGGGGTTCAGAGAGGTCCAGAGTCACATAGCAAGTAAGTTGTAAGGCCAGGTTTTGAACCTAGTACTGACTCTACAGCTCCCATTCTTGACCACCAACACCCTGTTTTCTATCGTTACTTCTTTAAAAATTGTGTAAATATCTTGTGCTCTGTGATAGGAATTGATCAGCTGGTAGTTATGGGGAGCCCATGGAAGTAGGTGCTGCTTCTGCGCGTCTGCCTTCAGCTTTACAGTTCATGATAGGATCAGGCTTTTTCAATTAGAATATGAGTTCCAAGGACAGGATGATATGTGACTTATACTTGTGACCCTAGCACAGAAGGGTGCTCAGTAAATTGATGAATGAATGAACGAGTTAGGCAAATCCATATGATTAGAGAACACTTTAAGTCTTTGTATGATTAAAGGCTAAGTGGTAGGTATAGAGAGTAAGATGTTATAAGTTTTTAAATGTAAAAAGTCTAGTAAAACTCATACTTCTCTATATTTTCTCACCTATGAATAAAACAAAAAAATAGTGAATTTTAATTTTATCTTGTTGAAACTTTGCTTGGTCGCTCCATTTTAGCCTCCATGTTATATGTGGGAAAATAGATGAGTTAATACAAAACTTTTTTTTTTTTCTAGAAATGATACATTTTGTGTATGTGTCTTGTGAACTTCTGTGGTGATGACTGGTTGTATAGCTAGGGTCCAGAAGAGGTGTATGTGCTAAGCTTTCTGCCCTCTGGATCATTCTGGACAAATAAGCAGAATGGATATTGCAAAGAAAATATGCAGTTGCATTAATTCCACACCATGGGGTGGTATGGGTCCTAATCAAAGCAGAAACAAAATTTCTGTGTGACTGGTGGCACCTAAACCAGCGGTGGGTATAACCTAGATGCCACCTGTGTGCACAGAAACTATGAGACCTCTAGAGGCTCCTCCAGGCCCCAGTAGGAGAGCTGAGCTCAACTACATGCCAGGTCCTGGGCAGGCACTCGCCTCCGCCTCGCAGAGCCCTGCCCTGCTCCTCCCACTTGGCCTTGTATGAGTGCTTTGGCCGCGTCCGCCTCTGCCGCCATGTTCCCCCTTCACTCACTGGTCTCTTCTTTGACCTGGCCGATACCTCTTCATCCTTCCGATAGTTCTGCAGGGTTTTGTTTGTGTCAGGTTCAGCTTCAAATGTCCGCCACACTGTAGGATAGTGGTTCTCCAATTTCAGTCACTAGCATGCTTGTTAAAACACAGATCCTGGACTCTATGTACAGATGTTAGTAGATGTATGGTATGATTTAGGTGGTTCAAGGACCCACCTAAGAACTGATATAGCAGGAGATCCATACATGCGATCAAATGCAGCTGCTTAGAAACCCACTCTGGTCTTTAGCTTCTTCTCCCTGACTTCTTGCTTCCACTTCCGCATCTGCCTCAACCAAAGGTTGGGCAAGCTTTCTTGGAAAATTTTAGGAAGGATGTGTGTGACACAATAAGGATGTGTGTGACAGAATAAGATCCAGAGTGGTTAGTGAGTGTGGCCATTCATGGCAGATTCCAAGTGTGAAGATCCCCTCAAACCACACTGTTCTCACCAATTATTATACCAGGGCCATCCATCAGATTAGAGAGTCCAACAAAAGTGGGTAACTGACTTGCAGATAAGAGAAGCAGTGAAATGTTTGGAGGTAACAGGTGAGGGTCTAGAAGCCATGGAGAAGAGCTGCAAGAACTGAGTGTTTAATTTAGGAAAAAGCCAACTTGAGAATGGAAGTGGGAGAGGATATGTTCTCTCTGTTTCTGAGAGGTAGAGCTAGTTAACGTGAAGATCAACTTTAGCTCAATGTGAGGGAAATGTTGGGCTTCCCAGGTGGCTCAGTGGTAAAGAATCTGCCTGCTAAGCAGAAGACATGGGTTCAGTCCCTGGGTCAGGAAGATTCCCCTGGAGAAGGAAATGGCAACCCACTCCAGTATTCTTGCCTGGGAAATCCCATGAGTAGAGGAGCCTGGCAGGCTACAGTCCATGGCGTCCCAAAGAGTCAGATATGACTTAGCAACTAAACAGTAACAACAGCAAGGGAAACTTAATTTTTTTGGTCTCCAAAATCACTGCAGATAGTGACTGCAGCCATGAAATTAAAAGACGCTTGCTCCTTGGAAGAAAAGCTATGACCAACCTGCTGCTACTGCTGCTGCTAAGTCGCTTCAGTTGTGTCTGACTCTGTGCGACCCCAGAGACGGCAGCCCACCAGGCTCCCCCGTACCCGGGATTCTCCAGGCAAGAACACTGGAGTGGGTTGCCATTTCCTTCTCCAATGCATGAAAGTGAAAAGTGAAAGTTAAGTCGCTCAGTCGTGTCCGACCCTTAGCGACCCCATAGACTGCAGCCCACCAGGCCCCTCCGTCCATGGGATTTTCCAGGCAAGAGCACTGGAGTGCATTGCCATTGCCTTCTCCGACCTAGACAGCATATTAAAAAGTAGAGACATTACTTTGTCAACAAAGGTCCATCTAGTCAAGGCTATGGTTTTTCCAGTAGTCATGTATGGATGTGACAGTTGGACTATAAAGAAAGCTGAGTGCCGAAGAATTGATGCTTTTGAACTGTGGTGTTGGAAAAGACTCTTGAGAGTCCCTTGGACTGCAAGGAGATCCAACCAGTCCATCCTAAAGGAGATCAGTACTGGGTGTTCATTGGAAGGACTGATGTTGAAGCTGAAACTCCAGTACTTTGGCCACCTGATGTTGTGAAGTGCTGACTCATTTGAAAAGACCCTGATTCTGGGAAAGATTGAGGGCAGGAGGAGAAGGGGATGACAGAGGACGAGATGGCTGGATGGCATCACCGACTCAATGGACATGAGTTTGGGTGGACTCCAGGAATTGGTGATGAATAAAGGAGGCCTGGCGTGCTGTGGTTCATGGGGTCGCAAAGAGTCAGACATGACTGAGCGACTGAACTGAACTAGATAGATTATGGAACAAGGGCTCAGAAGTAATTTAAAATGCTGCCAAAAGTATACAGTGATTAAATGGTTAATGAAAATTCAGATATTGATCAGATTCACTTTAAAACTTGAAGTGTGTCCACTGTGCTGTTTCCTCTGATAATTAGAGTTGTCTGTAATGATGTAGGGTGTTTGTGGGTGGCTGAGATCTCATCACTGACTTATTGATGTAGAACGAGGAGACCACAGAAAACCTCAAGGAGTTCCTTGTACTGTTAATAGGTATTAATTATTAATACTTATGTGTGTATGTATATTGAGATGACACTGATTTAAACAAAATAGATGCTTTATCTCTAGACTTCTCAGACCCTTTAATACACTAACGCACACTGATTCTCCAAACATGTGTCCTAGAAGGTGATTCCCAAACTTAGTTGATCATGGATTCCATTCCTGAGGAATATCTCAGAGCAGTTAGAGTTCCTTAGAAGGTGTTTTTCTTTTGTTTGTTTGTTTTACAAAAGTGAGAGAGTTTTACACTTCGGAGATTTCATGATTGGGTCCTCTGACCACAGATCCTTTGGATTCAGTTCTGAATCAGTCGCTCAGTCGTGTCCTACTCTTTGTGATCCCACGGACTGCCAGGCCTCCCTGTCTATCACCAACTCCCTGAGCTTGCTCAGTCTCATGTCCATCGAGTCGGTGCTGCCATCCAACCATCTCATCCCGTCATCCCCTTCTCCTTCTGCCTTCAGTATTTCCCAGCATCAGGGTCTTTTCCAGTGAGTCAGTTCTTCACATCAGGTGGCCAAATATTGGAGTTTCAGTGTCAGCCTCAGTCCTTCCAATGAATATTCAGGGTTTATTTCCTTTAGGATGGACTGGTTGGATCTCCTTGCAGTCCAAGAGACTCTCAAGAGTCTTCTCCAACACCATAGTTCAAAAACATCAATTCTTTGGCGGTCAGCTTTCTTTATGGTCCAACTCTCACATCCATACATGACTGCTGGAAAAGTCATAACTTTGACTAGATGGACCATTTTTGGCAAAGTATCGTCTCTGCTTCTTAATGTGCTATCTAGATTGGTCATAGCTTTTCTTCCAAGGAGCAAGGGTCTTTTAATTTTGAGATTGCTGATGTCATTGTGATTCTGATTTTATAACCAGCTGGGTGGCTTTGCAAAGCAGGAATCCTCTGCCCCAGGTGATTTTTTTTTTTTTTTAACAAAACTTGTTTTTTGACCCCACTAGTTCTTGATGTTTATGTTGCCCTCAGTTTTGCTTTCCTTTTAAAGGAGCAATATTGAATGTGTAATTAATTCCCTTTCCTGCTTATGTCCTTAACTATTGATTAGAACCAACAGTTGGTATAATAATCATTTGAAGTATAATTATTTCTTATAAATGTTATATGAGTCCTGGGAATGGCCTTGTAAAGCTCCAGAAAGTAATGGAAAGATACTTACAACCATTTTTTTTTCCATTTCTAAAACCAATTATTTTTTTAAAATTGCTTTTCAGATTGGCTATTAAGTTGAAAAGATCATTGATTTTTTTAATACTAGCATCAAGGATAGTCCTAATGAAACATGATGTGTTTCCAATTAATTATGTTAGCCCTCACCTGGCAGCATAGTACCAATAATGTTGATTTTGTAGCTCTGCTGGGACAAGTGGTCTTGTTCACTAATATTCTCTTCAACTTCGTGGTGGTTGGAAGGAGAAAGTGAATATCTTTTAAATTTAAGTCCTTATAGGATTATTTTGTATTACACAGAGTTTACTATTAGACCTTTAAATTTTCTATCCAATTTATGAGCTATTTTCTCATGATAAATGCAGGTTAACTTTGTCCTGGACACTGGCAAGCTAGCACATTAGCATTTAAGAAATAATTTATCAAAGGTCTTTGTTGATAATCTGGCTTCCCCACTGTATAGGGGGTTTGATCTTTAGTTCCCAGGTTGGAGGACACTCGGCCAAGGTGACAGGTGCTGGCACCACAGAGCCAGCATCCGGTGACAAGCCTGCCGGGGCCAGCAGTCATGGAAAGCCTTGCCCAGTGGGGTCATTGGCAGTCATAGTGCAGGTCTGGCAGCCTCACTTCCTTTCCTCTGAGTGTTGGCACCTCCCTTTGAGGGTGGAGTAAAGTGTTGCTGACCAGGCTCAAGTGGGACTCCATCTTCTGGCAGGAGACTCTGAAATTGAGACCCACAGACTTGATAATCTCCTGGTTTTAAGTTCAAGGCTGCTCAGTCCATTTTCTAGTTCTTCTCTCAGAAGTCAAGTTTTCCATTTTAGTGCCATGGCTTTTAGAAGACACCTAGAAATCAGCCCAAACTTTGCTGATTCCTTACAAATACCTTAAAAGTTTTTTTTTTTCCCCCAGTTCTGTTCTTTGTCTTTTCTCCTAATGTCTTTCATTTTGTAAACCCAATTGTGGAAGCTCTAGGCTCAGTTACCTGAAGGACAGTGTGTTTCCCAGCATGGTCTCCTAGTCCCAGCTTCAATCTGAATTTTGTACATGTTGAACTTTGAAGGTTCCTTTTCTGTGAATTCTAGTGCCACGAGCAGTCTCTTAAATCCCTCACTCTGTGTGTTTGCACACCTGTATCGAACACAATATAGTTTCTTTATAGCCAACATGTTATTTTTATGTGCCTTACTTTATTACACATGAAATGAAACCATCTCTGACATTTTTTATACGCACTGAATTTTTATTAGAGTTATATCTTTCATCAATAATAACATAAGCCGCAACACCCTTCTCTCGAATATTTACTGAGATTGCTGCTACTGTTTGCAAAGAGTGCTGTTGCCACCTTATTAGAAATGGTTTCATCCTTATTGCTTTTATCTCGTTAGATAATCCTTTAATCCCTGTTTATTGCCCATAGATTCTGACTCTCCTTGCCAGTGCTGTGAATGCAAGCTCTCGGAACAGGGTGGTGGGCAAAGCTGGCCCACTAGTTGATCAGTTTCAAGTCATTACTGAAGCATTAGTTCTGGTGGCTGCAGTGATTAGAACTGGAGGCCTTGTACCTGGGGCCAGCCGTGTTCATTCATAATAAGGGATTTAGCAGATATTTATGCGAGCAGAAAATTGAATCAGCAGCGCCATCAGTGCATTAAATTATGGCATTTTCCTGTAGAATTCCTGTATAAAAGTATAATAGCAGATTTGGACAGGATCATTTCTTATGCAGGTTAGTTTAGGTTTTTGGTAACACAGAGAGATAGGAAGTTTTCTCCATGAATAAGTCCTCCACGATCTCAGAATCTCCATACCAGTTTGTTCTGGTTGGTACCCACATACAGATGTGCCAGTCCACATTTAGATACTAACCATTTTTCCATTGATTTGGGAAAACCACCTTCTTGATGATGTCTTTGGTTCTAGGAAAATGGGACTGTAAGCACAAGAAAACGGAAGGGCTCTAGTGCTCCATTTAAAATATATTAATAAAACCCTAGCCTACTTTTGATATTTGGGGGAGCTTTAGTGTAATTTTGAGAGATATAAAAGAACTCCTGATTACATGGTACCCAAGTATCAGTGTGCTCTTCCCTCAATGCTACCTGTGATGAAAAAGAGAGCAGGGGCTCGAGAGGGAGCCAAGAGCAACCTCAGAGGCTCAGCTGTTAACTTGGATGAGGGACCTCCTGGGGCATATTTGGATAACAGTTTCTAAAAAGTCACCCTATGAAAGGTGATCACATTCATTTTTATTTTCTTTGTTCTTTGCATACAAATTTTAAATAGGGGATGCATTCAGATGGTTCAGAAATAAAAATAAATAGGAAGGAATAGAGTTAAAAAAAAATCTCCCTGTGCCTAATTTTCTCACCTGTTAACTACTGTTATTAGGTTATTTTGTATCCTTCTGGAGATATATTTAAGCTTTTATTATATAGTTTGTGTGTGCACATATATTCTTAAAAAAAAAATAAAAGGATGTTATAGGCAGTATCCTCTACCTGCTTTTTTACAAGTATGAATATATCTTAGAGATCTTTCTAGTTGTGTACATAGACACCATTGTTGTCTCTGTGTGGTATTCCAGTGTACAAATGTTCTGTTTATTGAATCAGTCCCCCTTTGAGGGACATTCAAGTTGTTTCTAGTGTTTTACTATCAAAAGCAGTGCTGGAATGAAATACTGTGTCAGTGTGACCTTGAACACTGAGTGCAAGGTCTTCAGTATGCTGAATCCTCAGGAGAGAAATTTGTGGATCAGAAGATAAATGCACTTATAATTTTGATGACTTATAACGTTATCAAATTACTCTCCCCCAGTAATGGTAAATATTTGAGACTGTTTCCAAACAGCCTTGACAATAGGTGTAGCTTTTTGAGTCCTTTACCCATTTTTCTAGTAGGTCCTTGGTTTTCTACTTCTTAGGTTCTGAGAGCTCTTTATATATCAGAGACACTAGCTTCTTGCCCTCTAATTTGAATGCAAATACAGGATTCCCACTGGTGATGTTTGCCTTTTGATTTGACTTATCTTATGTGCCAAGGTAAAAGCTTCATTTGTATGTGTTCATGTTTATTGACCTTGACTCTTGTAAGTATCTGGATTTTTAGGTGAGACTCAAAAGTCCTTTTCAACTTCCAGGTTAATAAGGAATTTTCTCATTTTTTCCCTCCCATCATGTTTCTACACACTTGGCATTTATTTTAGTATATACTGTAAGATACAGAAACCACTTTTTTCCGTCAAGCTGTTATTCAGTTGTCCTTACATCACTAGTTCAATATATATATTTCCCCCCATGATATGAGATGCCCACATTTACTAAATGCTGAATTTGTATTTGAATTGACTTTCGGACTTTGCATTCTGATCCATTTGTTTGTCTTTATAGTCACGTTGCAGGACTGATACCTTGCTGCTTTAACATTATGGCTTTATAATATGTTAGACTCTGATAGGGCTGCCCTTCTTCACTATTCTTCTTTTTCAGTCTTATATATTTTTTCTTTTCTTGATAGTCTTACATATATTTTAAAAAATATGCTCAAAGATAAACTTGGGCTTTCCAGGTGGCACTACTGGTAAACAACCCACATGCCAATGCAGGAGATGTAAGACACACAGGTTTGATCCTTAAATCAGGAAGATCCCTTGGAAGAGGGCGTGGCAGCCCTCTCTAGTATTCTTGCCTGGAGAATTCCATGGACAGAGGAGCCTGGCAGGTTACGGTCCATGGGGTAGCAAAGAGTCAGACATAACTGAAGCAAGAGCATGAGCAAAGATAAACTTGTGTAGTTCTCAAACTTAAACCAGTGTTTTAGGTTTACAAATTACCTCTAAGAAAAAAGGGACATCTCTGTGAGTTTGTCTTTCGGTCCAGGAAAAGTATTTTCTTATTTGTGCAAGTCTTCCTTTGTGCCCTTTAGAAGGGCTATAAAGTTTTATGGGTTTGTACATTTATTATTTAGTCAGTTCCTTGATATTTTATTCCATGTGTACTATAGTAAAAGTGAAAGAAATTTTTTCTTGGAGTAGATGAGTAGATGTCCTCATTGGTGGAAGTTTATATGCAAGGATATTATGGGTATCTTCAAGTTGATTTTTGTATCTTGCTAGTTTTTTGAATTGTCTGATAGGTTTTAGTTGGTCTTATTTTTTGGCTTTTCAAGAGTATATGCATCTTGTCCTTAAATAGTCCTAGTTTTATCTACTCTCCCCCAATTTTTATACTTCTTAAGGCCTTCCTAGATTTCCCCTCATACGACGTGAAATAATGGTGATAGTGAGCACCCTTGTCTTGGTCCTGATTCTTATTGGCTTGTGTTCAAGTGTCACCTCATTAAATATGATTCTAGCTTTGGAGCTGAGATAAATATATTTTATGTTAAAGAAGTGTACATTTATTCCTGTTTGATTGATTGATTAATTGTCATTGTTAAGAATAGTTGTTGAATTTTGCCTAGTACTTATTTGCTGTCTATGCAATGGTTACATGACTTTACACTTGAGCTTTATTAAGATGATGAGCTAGTTTGATGGACTGACTAGTATTGAGCAAGCACTGATTGTATAAATCCCACTTGGTCATGATGTAATATTCTTTTATTGTGCTTCTTGATACCATGTGCTAATTTTTTTTTGCATTGATATTCATGAATGAGATTGATCTTGAGTTTTCTTTGATGCATTATAGTTTTGAGGTACTTACTTTATGTAAAAACTTTCTTTTTGTGTGAAGGAGTGTTTTCTAAGCAAGTTCATACTGTGAACAAAATTTTAGGAAACATGTTTGACTTAAGGGAATGAGTAATTTCCTAAACTGCTTATGAATATGTTTGTGTATGTGGGTGCCAATTTAAGCTACTAATAAGGGTAAGCTTTGTCTTTGGGGAGGCAAAGTATAGCAAAGAATGTATTAGCAATTTTAGTATTAATATTTATTATTAGTATTTCTATTATTACTAATAAGAACAAGATTGATAATTAGTTAAACTAATTAGTTTAGTATGTAGTAGCTTCACTTTACATGTATTAGCTAATTTTAATCTTCTGTAATCCTTAAAAGAGTAATTTCTTTTAACTTGTGGAAGAGAAAACTGCCTTGAAGAGGTGAGCATGACTTGGCCAATATCACACAGTTAGTAAGGGATGGAATCACACTTTAAACCTAGAACTATCTGACCTGGCATGTGTATGCCTAACCTCCATGATGAATTGTTTTTAAAATAAATTTGAGTTGGGATGAGGCCCAACAATCTGTGACTAATAAGGCCTTGAGGTGATGTTCATCTCCATGCACTGAAGTTGGAGAACCACTGCCTTGGGAGCTGCAGGCTATTCTTCCTTTCTGCAGTCTGAATTTCTGGAGTTGTTAGCATGTTGACTGCATGAATAGGGCAAATATTCTTTATTTTCTCCATTTACTCTTTAGAAATAAAGGCTAATCGTTTGTTTAACACCTTGTGGTTTGCACACAAAAGGGAATATTTGCTGAGCTGAGCTCCCTAGGAAACTTGTGAAAATTAAACATTCTCATGAAATGTCACAGCCTCTGTCCAGGCAGAGATCTTAAGCAAACTAATTAGCCTTCGTTTTAGGAGTGTGAGCAGTCTGAAGATCGGTGTGTTTTGTACATATGGTCCTTATGCAGGGTGTACTTTGCTGGGACAGTTTGTATAGGAAAGGGGCTGTGAGGGCAGGATCCCAGCAGTCTCAGTGCTCTGCCTCTGGCAGGCTCACAAAGACTTTGTTCTGTTTCCCTGAATGAGTGAATGCCAGGAGGAAGGTGAGATGATGGCAGGCTGCCCACTTGACCTCATCTCCACAGTGCCACCAAACTGAGGAAATAATGATAATTCATTTAGCCTAAAAGGCTCATGCCAATTAATGATTTCCATGCAATTGCCTGTTGCTTGCCCTTCCCTTCCAGGTGCAGAATTTATTTCATTGGCGTCACTGATTTACAAAAGGCAGACTGCTTGCAAGATAATTGGGTAAAGTCATTACAGAGGGCAGTGTGGCTGTGAGCTGGAGCGCTACTAAAGTGGTTTTTGGTAACATGCCTTTTGTCCCTGCATTACTTGTCACCCCAGAGTAATTAGATCAGAGTGGCGTCAGCTTAGGGTTGTGAGGGTGCTGTGAATTTACCAGTGACTCAGTATAATTTGCTGAAACTGGCTTTTAATTATATTCAGGCATCTTGTCCAGTTCTAGGAGACTGCAGACTCACATGTTTCTGTGCTTGGTAAGTGTTTTCCCAGTGGGTGTATGCACACGCTCGTGCGTGTGTGTGTAGTATATGTATGTGTATGGTGTTTGTGTGTGTATGTATGGAGTGTGTATGTGTAGGTATGGTATGTATGTGTATGTATATATTTGGGATATATGTGTGTATGTATGGTGTGTGTTTGTGTATGTATGGGGTCTCTGTGTGTTTGTATGTGAATGTACAGGGTGTGTGTATGTATGATGTGTTTGTATGTATATGTATAGGGTGTGTGTGTTTCTGTGTGTATGATATATGTGTACATATGGGGTCTCTGTGTGTGTGTGGATACATGGGGTGTGTGTATATAGATATGGTGTGTGTGTGTTTATGTATGTATGTATGGGATCTCTGTGTGTGCCTATGTGTGGTATGTGTATGGTGTGTGTGTTTGTGTATATGTATGGGGTTTGTGTGTATGTATGGGATGTGTATGTATGTGTCTGTGTGTGTTTTTATGTATATATGTAAGATGGGTTAGGATTGATGTGTTAAATGAACCACTTCCCATGATCTGCAAGTTGTGTGTATCTGTGTGAGCTGACTCTAAGTAAACCACACCCCCAGCATCTGAGTCAGAAACAACCACACCCTCAGTCCATATTTCTTTTGATCTGAGGTCTGAGGGCTGAAGACTGGGGTTGGCAGAGCTCAAGGAAGCTCGGGGAAGCCTGCACATACATGCACCAGTGCACAGACTGCTTCTAGTGATTACTTTATCTGGTATGTTTCTCTTCTCAGCAGTTGTCATCAAGGATCGGGTTGAAACTCACAGCTAAAGTAAGGCTTCAGGATTGTAGGAGTGGTTATTTTATTGAGATTCTACTTATGACGCATTAGCAGATGATGAAATTACTGATGAATTTACTGATGACCACTGGGTAATCTGGACACAACCACCCAGACATCTGCTGTGTCTGTAGGTGGTGCAGTCCCTCTAAGGTGGTCACATGTCATCCAGCAGCACAGAGCCTTTGGCCCTGGTTCCTGTGTCTAGATGTTTTAAGAGCAGCCTTCAGGATTTTTTTTTTATAGCATTCCCACATCCTTTCTCCCTTGACACAGAGGAACTCGACTGAGTGACCCTGGGTCTTCCTGTGGCCTCAGATCCCGCTTAGCCAAAGACATAGCTCTGAAAATCTCATCTCTGGGTCACTGCCTCAGAGGCAGATGCAAATAGCTCACTCTTTCTAGTCACTTCCATGGCAGCACTGTCTCTGTGATGGAACAATATGGACTTAGTGAAGCACTTTCAGGTCAGCAGTCGTTGGGCCAAAGCCCTTTCACATCAGTGTCATGTCGGCCTTACAGTAAAAGATGTCCAGCTGTGTGATGGGCCATTTTGTTGGAAATGTGTTTGGTATCCAGCAGTCGGATTCTATTTCATTTGCCTTAACTTGGTGAAAATGAACTTGTATGTTGGGATGCTTTTAGATTTACAGAAAGGGAAATCTGAAGTATATCTGCAAAGATACACAGGGAGTCTGTGTATTCCCATCACCCAGTTCACCCGTGGATTGTTGCTGCTTAGTCGCTCAGTCGTGTCTGACTCTTTGTGACCCCATGGACTGTAGCCCCTCAGACTCCTCTATCCATGGGATTCTCCAGGCAAGAATACTGGAGTGGGTTGCTGTTTTCTTCTCCATCACCCATGGATAGCATCTCCATATAACCATGGTACATTTGTCAAACCTGAGACACTGGCATTAGTACATGACAGTTAGCTTAACTCCAGATTTTCATCACCTGGTAAAAGCAGTGTTTTCCAGTGTTCTCCATGGTAAGGCTATTTTCCCCTTTCCTTACACTCTTCTTTGGCAGCAAGCCACTACTTGTAGTCTACCCTCAAGTGGGGAGGGCAGGAGTTAAGCCCCACTTCTGGAAGGAGCAGTATCTACATATATTATTTGGAATTTTGCTGAAAGAAAGATTTCACTGTCTCTCACTTTTATTTATTTTTAATTTTTTTAAGGTGAATTTTTTTTTTTTTTTTTTGCTTTGCTGGGTCTTCCTTGCAGTGCAGGGGTTTCTCTAGTTGTGGTGGAGGCTTAGTTGCCCATGGCATGTGGGCTCTTAGTTTCTCACCCAGGGGCTGAATTCATGTCCCCTGCACTGGAAGGTAGATTCTTAACCACTGGACCACCAGGGAAGTCCCCTCCCTCTCACTTTTAAAAAGATGTAAAGATATTTGGTGCAACTTCAAGTCTGGATGAAATGGCATAGACATGTTTATCCCTGCTTCTCTCTGCTAAAAGTGACAATAACCCTTGGAAAAAGCATTAAGAGGCAATGGAAGGAGAACTCTGAAAGATGGCAAGAGGAAGGTGTGATGGTTTGGGAGCCAGGGCTGGAGGAACAGCACACTGGCCGAGTGTCGGATGGCCTTTCCTGACCTACAGCTTAGCACCAGAAAGCAGCCCAGGTAGGCACAGCCCTCCCTTGACACGATGAAATTTACTTCACCAATACTTGGTGAACCCAGCACCTTGGCTCCACCAACAGTCGTAGCTGTGGGAAGTGTTCATCTTCCTTGCTGGTGCCTGAAACTCCTGTCTCTCACCAAGGGATACAAGAGTGGCTGGGGAGGGGGGACCAGCAAAACCGGCCCTTTTACAACATGTGGCCTGACTTGGGAAGCTTTTTTGTTCTCCCCTCCCCTACCGAGAGACACCTGGATGGCTGGAGGATGCCTCCCGCAACAAGTACTCAGCTGACACCTCTTCATCCTCATGACCCAAGACTGTCCTTCCCAACCAAGAGAGACCAGTGGTTTGGACTGGGGAGCCCCTTGCTTTGAGGAGTGAGGCAAGGAAGTCTGCTCTCACCACTGTTATTCACCCTAGTACTGGAAGTGCTGGTGGTGGGTTAGTCGCTAAGTCGTGTCCGACTCCTTTGACCCCAGGGACTCTACTCCATCAGGCTCCTCTGTCCATGGGATTCTCCAGGCAAGACTACTGCAGTGGGTTGCCATTCTCCAAGTGGGTTTCCTTCTCCAAGGGCTGGAAGTGCAAGCCATTGCAATAAGGTGGGGAAAAGAAAACACGTTGGAAAGGAAGAAATAAAACTGTGCCTATTTGCAGATGACATGGGGTTATATGTAGAAAATGCCAAGGAATAATTTTTAAAGCCTCCTAGAACCAATAGGTAAGTTCACAAAGATCACAGGATACAAGATGAGTGCACAAAAATCAGTTATGTTTTTGGATACTAACAATGAATATGTAAAAACTGAAATTTAAAACACAGTACCATTTATGTTGACTCCAAAGAAATGAAATATTTATACATATACTTGAATCATGCATAAGATCTGTATTCTGAATAGTACAAAATATTGATGAAAGAAATCAAAGAAGACCTGAACAAATAGATATATCTTGTTTGGGAGCCTCAGCATAATAAAGATGTCCATTCTCCCCAAATTGACACACAGGTTTAAAGAAATTTCTATCAAAATTCCAGAAAGGATTTTTGTAGATGTAGATAAGTTTATTCTAAAACTTATATGGATAGGCATAGGCCCAAAATAGGTAAAATGATCTTGGCAAAGAAAAATAAAACAGGAATCCCTCTACTTTATATTAAAACTTGAAAGAAAGTGAAAATGTTAGTTGCTCAGTCATGTCCAACTCTTTGCAACCCCATGGACTGTAGCCCTCCAGGCTCCTCTGTCCATGGGATTCTGCAGGCAAGAATCCTGGAGTGGGTGTTCCTTTCTCCAGGGGATCTTCCCACCCTGGGATCAAGCTTGGGTCTGATCTAAGTTTGGATCCAAGTCTGATCCAAACTTTGGGTCTGATCTGCATTGCAGGTGGATTCTTTACTGTCTGAGCCACCAAAGCTTACTGTATAGCTCTATATAGCTATAGTAATTGGGCAGTGTGGTATTGCCAGAGGGATAGATTTGTGGAACAGAAAAGAAAACCCGGAAATATAGCCAGACAAATGTGCTCAATTGATTTTTGACAAAGGTGCAGAAGCGTTTCAATGGAGGAGAGAAAACCTTTTCAACAAATGATGCTAGAACCATGGTCATCCATGAGCAAAAATCCTAAACCTAATATATTAGTAAAAATTCACTCAAAATCGATCATGAACTCAAATGTAAAATGTAAAGCCATACAGACTTCAAGAAAAAATATAGGAGAAAGTCTTCAGGATCTAGGACTAGAGAAAGAATTCTCAGATTTGAGAACAAAAGCATGATCCACAAAAGGAAAATTTGATAAATTGAACTTTATCAAAATATCAACAATTGTAGTCTGTGAAAGACCTTGTTAGGAAGATGTAAAGATAAGCTATACACTGGAAATACTTAGCTCACACATCCATCAAAAGACTAGCATCTGGAATATATAAAGAACTCTCAAAACTCAGGAGTCAAAAAACTGGCAAGCCAGTTAGAAACTGGTCAAAAGTCAAGAAGAGACCTTTCACCAAGCGAGGGGGTACACAGATGGCAAATGACCACATGAAGTGGTTTTCAGTATCATTAGCCATCAGGGAAACACAAATTAAAATATCTATGAGATACCACTGCATACCTACCAGAATGGCTAAGATGAAAAAAAATAGTGTCAGGATCAAATTCTGGTGAGGGTGTGGAGAAAAAAATTACTTGCAGTTGCTGGTGGGAAAGTGAAATGCTGTAGCTGCTCTGAAATGCAAATGGCATACAGCGCAGCAATTGCATTCTTGGGCATTTATCCCAGAGAAACAGAAACTTGTGTTCATATAAAAACTTTCATGAAATGTTTTTAATGGAAGATTGTTTTATATGAGTGGCCAAGACTGAGTGTATAAGAAATAATCTAAGTCAAATTAATTTTATAACCATTTACTTTAAAAGCATAGTAAAAAAAATTATATATATGCATATATACACATATACATATATATCATATATATATACATATACATATATATATACAGTAAAGAAAATTATAGAACTCATATATATAAAAAAAATATATCAGTTTCCAAATGGCCCAATGAGTCCTACCACTTTCTTTTCCTGTTATTCTCCCCTGATTTTTATTAAGATAGAATTGATATGTAGCATTTTACAAGTTTAAGGTCTGTGTGTGAATGTTTATAGCAGCTCTGTGTGTAAAATTCCAGCTAAAAACTGGAATCAGGTCAGAGGTCCTTCAGTGAGTCATTGTTAAACTATAGAATATCCACACCGTGGAATGGTACCCAGCACTGAAGTAAGAAGGTACTGTTAACATAAGCAGTGGTGTGGATGAATCTCCATGTGTTTTGCTAAGTGAAAAAAGCCAATCTTGATAGGTTACATGCTGTATGGTTCCATTTAGAGACAATATTCTCAAAAGGCCAAAATTTTAGAAATGAAAGAAAAAGTAGTCATTGCCAGTGGTTAGGGATGACTAAGAGGGGTCAGAGGGAAAAGGGTGTGGTTATGGGATGGTGATGCCAGAGATCCTTGTGGTGATGGAGCTGTTGTGCATTTTGACCGTGATGGTGGATACACACATATACATGTGATGAAAATATATAGAAGTCAACATATACAGTGCAAGTAAATTGGAGATATCTAAGTAAGATGGATGGAAGGTATCAATGCAAATATCCTAGTTGTGATTCTGTCTCATAGTCTTGCAAGAAGTTACCATAAGATGAGACTGGAGAAATATGTATGGGTCTCTGGTTTATTGCTTATGGTTGTTTATGAATCTACAATGATTTCAGTAAAAATTTTGATGAAAAAAGATATCTGATATGATGGAGTCAAATTTAATATATTTTGAAAGCATTTCAAAAGCATTTAATATCTTTTGAAAATGTTTCATAGTCCTATGAATTTTTCAGAAAAGTATATAGGAAAGGATTGAGCAGTACACCATCTAAAATTCCCTTCTCAAAGTTGATAGATTAACAGAAATTAATATATGTCCATTTTATTCTGATCCAATGACTTAATATGTTTTTAAATGAAACAACTTTATTTTTCTTCTTACAAAAGTACTAAAGATTCATTGGTTTGAAATTTCCAAGTAAGCCCAAAGAACAAAATAGATATTGCTTATATGTATTTGTTTTTAATGGCCATCAGGCTGCAGTCCTGTAGTCTTTTGCTCTCACTGTTCCTTTTGTTGTGGATGAGTGGGGTGACCTTTCCTTTCCAAGTAGAGTCCCCAAGTCCTTGAGTGTGAAGGTCTTTATCCACTGAACTGTGTCTTTGGGGATGCTGTTTGTTTGAGACAGGCTCTTGCATAACATTTTAGAAGCTAGCTGCTCACAAGATAAAACGAAATAAACTTCCTCCACGCCCTTAGCAGCCTGAGCTAATAGTAGGTGGTAACTCAAGGGGTGCCAGTGGATTTTTGCATATAAAGGGAGATGGGGAGAGCTTAGTGTCCAGGGTATCCAATTCTGTCTATGATGAGCCCTTTTCATTATAAGGGCTTCTCTCTTGCTTCTTTGGAGTAGAGCGCTGGGGAGTCACGGATTGCTTTTCCTTCAGAGGCAAAAGTCTGCCTTTGTTGCCCACCGCTGGACATGGGTTTGAGCAGACTCTGGAAGTTGGTGATGTACAGGGAAGCCTGGCATGCTGCAGTCCATGGGGTCACAAAGAGTTGGGCACGACTGAGCTCAACTGAACTGACTCTACAGCAAGCGAGCTTCCTAGGTGGCTCAGTGGTAAAGAATCTGCCTGCAGTGCAGGAGATCCAGGTTTGATCCCTGGATCCGGAAGATCCCCTGGAGGAGGGCATGGCAACCCGCTCCAGTATTCTTGCCTGGAGAATCCCATGGACAGAGGAGCCTGGCGGGCTACAGTCCATGGGTTGCAAAGAGTCAGACGTGACTGAAGCAACGGAGCACACGTGCACACCCTCTCCAGCAATGGCAGAGCTGCTCCCAGTGTAATTCCTCTCCTCTCTGAGCCCCTGTCCTGGACATCTATTGTTTTGCCTGCCCAGAGCAGTAACCATCTCATTTACTTTTCTAGGAGATGTGTCTTTCCTCCTCTGTAACCTTGTGATTCAAATGAGAGTGTCATCTTCCCCTAGAATCTGTGCCCCTGATTGCGGTGGAGCCTGGGCACTTCCATGCTTCCCTGACCTAGTGATGAAACAGCCCCTGGTTCCAGTCACCCCCAAGAGTAGCTATCCTTTGAGCTGGCTGTTTACACAAGAGAAGTGTGTGCCTTGGCTTAGCTACTTCATGTTGAGTTTTCTTTGCCCATGCGTTCAGGTTTCCTGACTCATACTCTCTCCAAGATCTATATTGATTATTTTCTTTCCTGTGTCTTCCTGTTTTTAGCTTTAAAAGGAGAGGCCAAAATAAGTTCCTCATTTTATTTTGTTCAAGTTTCCTGCCGTGTCCCAGACAGGAGCAGTTGACGATTTGCTTTGTGTGTCTAGCGAGGACCAGGGGCTTCTACAAGAGTGACTGCAGCCTCATAAGAATGTCCCCCCCGTCAGAGTTAACAGTCAGAGTTAACAGGCCCGGAGCAGTGCAGCTCAGGCTGCTCCCCGCGCCTTTATCTGCAGGGTATGAGCTCATCTTGTTGCTGAAGAGACTGCTGTCATCACCCAGTCCTAATGAATCCATGTATGGAGACTGACGAGTAGTTGCAGAGGTATATTTAGATTGTTCCTAAAATTCTGACATTGCTAGGAGGTAAATCCATTATCTGGGCAAGAGCTTCTACGTAGTAATTAAACTGAAAATATTATATTTGTATATGCTTTCTGCCCCTTGGCAAAACATGTTTAAAATATTCACAGAAGTGATTTTTTACAATCTTTTCACTTTGGTACTGCAGTTCTACTTGAGTAACACACAGGCAGTATTCTGAAGATGATCAGTATTTCTGTCCGTTGGATGGGGTTGGGTGAGGTCTTACTTCATGGTGTGTATAATCTGAGTCTCACTCAATTGGCCTGGGAGCCACTTCTACAGAGGGTGGGCCGCTGCAGTCTTCTCACTCCTGAGGTTTGGTCAGAGCCTTCCCTCCTCTTGTACTAGTCATGTGCCCTTTGGAAGTCCCCAAGCTTTTTTGAGTCTTTCAGAGCATCTCAGGTCAACTGGCAAGAATCAGAAGGCTTGCACTTTGCTGCTGATAAGTGAGAAGGGAGGGTGAAAAGAAAACAGGCTTGGTTTGCTCATCATTGCTTTTTGGTCTCATCAGCCTTGTTAAAGACATGGAATTTACACTTTTTCTGTGTTGGGCACTGATCAGGAAAATGTCCAGGTGACAGAGTTTTGTGGTTCCTGTTCATAGGCGTATCAGCCTCATAATAGCCCCTATTAATTATGGAAGCCCCCAGGAAATAGGACAGCAAAGATCCAGTGAATGGGAGTATCTGAGAGGCTTGCTGGCATGTCACAGATCTGCTTAGTTGTCTATAGTCTACAATTATGATAGTATTGGCTGTTGCTGCTTTGCTTCTGTAAGCCCTGTGATAGTTTGCCTGATTGTGAAGCCCAGGGGTCTGTTCTGAAGCCAAAGGCCTTTCTTCCAAGAGTGTTCCTAGATTTAGGTCTTTGCCTTTGTTCCCTTGCCCTGTAGACACTGATGCACAGGTTGGCTTGTTCTTTAAACCAAAATGGAAGGATCTCAGACTCCTTTGCAAATCTCAACACCTGTCACTAATGTGGGCAATAGATGCCAAACTCTCAAAGATTCTTGTTTTATTTTGATTCTTCCAGAGCCAAAGGATCATCAGGATTTCAAGATGCAATGAAATGATTGACTTAGGTTGTAATATGGCAAATAATTCAACTTGCTATCCTTAGAAAGTGCTTCATGAGACAGTGCCAACTGGTGGGATTGAAGCTTTAGAAAACAGCCACCACTTTCAAATTTAATTTTTTTTCTAGAGAGCAGAAAAATCTATCTTTTTCTGTCAAATGAAATTGCACCTAGGACCTAGTACATACTACTGACTAAAGCAGAATTTCTACAGTTAACCTAGCCTTGAGCCTACTAGAGTTGATCTTAAGCACTTTCCTGGTTGCTCCAGGTTTGCAGGTCCTTCCTTTGAGGGCTGCTGGCTTTGCAAGTCCTTCTGCACTCCCTTAAAAGCTGAAGTCTGAGCAGCCCACATAACACAGAGTTGGCATGGGGTAGGGTTTTCTAATTCCCTGCATGCTTTGAACCTGATGCACTGCAGCTGCTCTGGAGACCCTGCTGTATCCCCTGGTCACAAATTTTGTTAGAAGTCCTTAGTCAAAATGGCTCACTTTTCAGATGGACGAAGAGAGGCTCTGAAAGGGATGGGGAGGTGCTCAGAGTTACCTAATTTCATTCATTCTTTTGGTGCTTTGTTCATTCATTGGTAAATATTCACTGAGCACCTATTACACAGCTTTATTGTGTTCTGGAGATACTCTGGCCAGTAAGTGTCCTTGGATTCACACAGTTTATAATCAAGGTACAAATAATTATCAGAAACAGGAAGACTGTGGGAGGTGTATAAGTCAGTTTGGGCTGCTCTAACAAAATAACATTGACTGGGTGACTTAAACAACAGACATTTATTTCTCATGGTTCTAGAGGCTGCAAGTCCAAGGTCAGGAGGTCAGCAGCTTTGGTGTCTGGCTTGCAGGTGGCAGCCTTCTTGCCATGTCCTTACATGGCAGACACAGTGCTCTGATGTCTTTTCCTTGTCTTACAAGGGCACAAATCCCACTCTGGGGCCCTACCGTCATGACCTTATCTAACCCTAGTTATCTCCTGAAGGCCTCATCTCCAAATACCATTGTATTGGAGATTATTATTTTGAGGGGTGGGGAACACAATTCAGTGCATTGTAGGCACTATTGAGGCATATAGTAGTGATACTTATACTAGAAGGATAAATAGGGGCTAAACATGCTGAGAAGGGAGGAAAGGGAGTCTGTTCACAGTCCCAGAGATGGGAGAGTCCTGGGCCCTTGGTACCATGCTGCGAGCCCAGGGAGTGGGAACGGAGGACATGTACGCTGTGGAAGTACATGAGAGTCTGATCTTTTGGACTCACACCATGCTAGAGGTTGGTCATAACTCTGAGGGAGGTGGTGAAGCATGGTGGATACAGGGTGACCCTGGCTTGGTGTCACTTTCTTAGCATTAAAACCCCCGCCTGTGCCTGTGGCACTTTATGGCCCAGCATCACTTACTGAGAATAAATGTAGATGCCTCTGCAGATGCCACATCAGCCCTCAGGGCAGGAAGATCAAACCACAATGTATGTGGTAAACAGATTAATTTGGTCAATAGTTTAATTCTGGCAGCCGCCGAATGACATTATAAAGAATGCAGTGGCATTTCTACTGGAAATGTCTGCCATCATTTTCTTCTTGACATGAGGAAAATAAAAGCTCCCCAACTCCAGGAAGAATTAGCATGAAATGTGCCCATCAATCTCCCTGTGAAGAAACATTAGGCTGCGGCATTGTGTGCACATGAAGGAGGAGACTGTCTTGGAGCAGGATGGGGTACAGCCCACTGGTGGTCTTGCTTCTGGAACACCCCCTCTTCTTCAGGGCCTAGCGGTGGTCTGGATGTCCCTGTTGGGCTGTGGCCTTGGGTCAGCCCTGCACTGCAAGTTGCAGGAGTACCTTGAGGCACCTCCAGTGGGAGCATACCTGCCTGTCTGCCCCCATTCTGGGTGTTCACCTGGGGATTCCCTCCTGGTTTTGTCAAGGACTGGGCTCCAGCTGGTTCTGAGTTTTTCAAAGCTGGCTTTTGTTTGCACATTTCCCTTTCTCAGTCCTTGAGCTCGTCTCCTACATCTCCTTCCTTTAGCTCCGTGGTTCTCAAAACATGGTCCTTGGACCAGCGCATCAGACGTGCCAAGTCTTGAGTTCTACTTGAGGTGTACTGCATCAGCATCTCTGAGGAGGGGGTCCAGAAACCTGTGTTTTAACAAGCTTTCCATTTGGAAACCCCTGTCTTAGCAAGTGTGTGTGCTAAGGTGTCCTGCTTCATGCTTTGGCATACATGGGTATGGAAGGTCCCAAGTGTGTTGGAGTGTATGTGCTGTTTCATGCCTCTTGATATTTAGTAGTGATGTTGATGATGACAGCCAATGAGGATGGAGCCTGGAGTGTGTCAACCACTCTGCCAAGCATCATGCATGTTCTCTCATTTGATTTCCATAATACCCTCTATCAGGTAGTTACTTTTACTGTCTTTAATTTATCATGAGTTAGAGTGAGGCTTGTTGTTGTTCAGTCGCTAAATTGTGTCTGACTCCTTGCAACCCAATGAATTGCAGCATGCCCTCAGGCCTCCCTGTCCTTCACTAGCTCCCCAAATTTGCTCAAGCTCATGTCCACTGAGTCAGTGATGCCATCTGACCATCTCATCCTTGGTGGCCCTCTTCTCCTTCTGCCCTCAATCTTTCCCAGCATCAGAGTCTTTTCCAATGAGTCAGTCCTTTGCATCAGGTGGCCAAAGTATTGGAGCTTCAGCTTCAGTATCAGTCCTTCCAATGACTATTCAGGCTTGATTTCCTTTAGGATTGACTGGTTTGATCTCTTTGCTGTCCAAGGGATTCTCAAGAGTCTTCTCCAGCACCACAATTTGAAAGGATCAATTCTTTGGCACTCAGCCTTCCTTATGGTCCAACTCTCACATCTGTACACGACTGCTGGAAAAACCATAGCTTTGACTATACGGACCTTTGTCGCCAAAGTGATGTCTCTCCTTTTTAATATGCTGTCTAGGTTTGTCATAGCTTTTCTTCCAGTGAGCAAGTGTCTTTTGATTTCATGGCTGCAGTCAGCATCCACAGTAATTTTGGAGCCCCAAAAAATAAAGTCTGTCACTGTTTCCATTGTTTCCCTAGCTGTTTGTCATGAAGTGATGGGACTGGATGCTATGACCTTAGTTTTTTGAATGTTGAGTTTTAAGTCAGAGTGAGGCTTATAGCAGCTAACTAACTTGCTCAAGATTGCCTGGCTAGAAGGTGGCAAAGGGGGAACCCCAGCACAAGTGTTCACTGTTTCACAGCCTATACTCCTGGCACTGCAGCCTGACCTTCCTCTGGTTCTGCTCAGGTACTGGTCCTTCTGGGCATGGCCACTCTCAGCACTGCCTGGGTTTCCTGTGGGTCTCTTGGGCTGGAGTGGTGGACATGTTTCAATCCAGAGTGAAGGCATTGAGGGCTTTCATGCTGCGGGGGGAGAATTATACTTAATCTCCTCTCCACAAGTAACATTAGAAGCACAAACAAGAACCCAGAAAACCAAGCCAACTGTTTTATACTTGAAACCCATCGCTTATGATCAAGTGCCTGTTAAATCAGGCTGGGCCCAAGCTCCCAGTGCCCATGATTGAGGCCCTTAAAATAAGGAGCTGAACTGAGGAGGTGGCTGGTTAATTGTTTTCCCAGGAGGTTGGAGTGGCCTGGTAGACGGACATGGGCCTTATCTTGGAGAGATGCCTGCACATCTCTCCATGCACTTTCCTCTTGTTATTAAACAGGCAGCAGTAGCAATTTATGGGCTTTCCTGATGGCTCAGTGGGTAAAGAATCCACTTGTGATGCAGGAGACGCAGGAGATGCAGGTTTGATCCCTGGATCAGGAAGATCCCCTGGAAGAGGAAATGGCAACCCACTCTAGGATTCTTGCCTGAAAAATCCCATGGATAGAGGAGCCTGGTGGACTATAGTCCAAAGGGCTGCAAAGAATTGGACACATCTGAGCAACTAAACACACAGTAACACTTATTTTATTTAAGGGGTGGGGAGGGGAAAAAATGACTGGCCTGAGATTTAGAAATCCTCGTGAAGGCAAGTGTGTGAGGTTACTATTTTATTAGGCATTGCAGAGACAGTTTCTGAATCTCAGCTTGCTGCTTCCAGGGTGATCTGTGATGCTTTTTCAAGTTTCTCCCTGTCTCTGAAATCTATAAGATGGTGGGTGCTTTGGGACTTGGGTATAAACTGGCCTTTTGATTTATACCAGCCTCCTTTCCCAGCTTCCATTCTTTAAGGTTTTCTGTTTGGCTCTTTCCTCCTTATGGGCCATGATTTTGCAATCTGCTCCTTGAAAGCACGTCATTTTTTACCAAGGAAGAATCTGGCTAAATGCACAGTGAGTCACTTGGACCCCTACATCTTGCCTGCATGGTAAGCGGTCCTCTGTCCCTAAGTGTCTCACCGTTTCCCAGATTTGTATTTCAGACACCCAGCAGTAACGGCATATCCTCGTGATCTCTTTTTCCCAATTAGCTTGTAGCCAAGTTCCAATGATATATTAAGCCGAGAGCTTTTCTTGTTAATTTCCCCATAGAAAAGATGTGGCAAAGCTACAGGGAGGCTGAACTGAGCCTGTAAATAGTGCTGAGCTATGCTGTTCTTCCTTTCAAATCATAAGCTGCTCCCTTGGAGAATAACTTTACCTAGCATCTGTAAAGATGCTCCAGTGCTATGGGAAATGGGAAACTTCATGGCGTATTAGCAGAAAGCTACTTCTGGAGTAAACTTCATGAAGTGACTCTTGGAAACTTCTCTTATGATCCAATGGGGTGGTCCCAACTTTTCCAGATTCAACTTTTGCATAAACCTTGTGTTAGTGCATTTTGAATTGATGCCCATGTACCTCTTTACGTTTGCTAGTTTTGTGGCATTCTTCAGATGTGCTCTGGCAGACAGACACTCTGAGCCCTGGCAGGGCCTGACAGCCACGAGTTTGTGCTATTGGCAAGATCATTACATTGCTTGTACAGCCTTATGTATTCCAGCAGTTCTCTGAACTTCCAGTGCATTTTCCTTCATTATTTTATAAACGTGTGATAAAATGAGAATAATGGTATTGAAGCTTGGGTCTCATAAATGGGAAGATAACACTGGGAATCATTAAAGATGACCCAAATTAGCAAAACATTAGTCTCAAGTGGGCGGACATTGGAATTAAGATCGTCAACTGGGTATTCAGTTGTGAGGAGAGAGAATATTAAAGGACTCATATGAACTGATGAAAATATGTCATCAAAGATGGTGTTAAAAATGGTGTCATTAGGAATTCCTTGCTGTTTTCAGTACTGAGACTCCCCTTGATATAGGTATAAACATTTTGCTTGACTATCACATTTTCTTTTTCTAGCTGTTCAGAGTTATAGGGACTACCCTTTTAATTTTTCATCAGAATTTAATTTTTTTTATGTGGAAGTCATATTAGCAGCCACAGGAGAGAAAATTGGGGAATTAATCAATAGAAATGGTAGTTTCACCCGATTTCCCTCCTTTCTGTCCCTTCCTGGTCAGTCTTTGCTAACTTTCCTTGCTTCTTTTTTCTCCCCAGCAGTTACCCTTAATAAACTACATTTTACTTGTTTATCATCTCCCTGCCAACAATAGAGTATTAGCTCCATGAGGGGAAGAAGTTCTGTGTATTCATTACTTTAGATGAGTGTTTTTCAACTTTCCCCCCCATTATTACTCTCCCAGGGAGACTTTTCAGACTTTTACTTTTTGCTAATTGCCCCTCCACCCATGCAATTTTATTATCACACACATACCATGTATCCGTTGATGTACTAGGTGTATATCTTGTCATTAAACTCAGTTGATCAGTTGTGTCAAACTTTTTGCCACCCCATGGACTGTAGCTTTCCAGGCTCCTCTGTCCATGGGATTATCCAGGCAAGAATACTGGAGTGGACTGCCATTTCCTCCTCCAGGGGATCTTCCCGACCCAGGGATTGAACCCAGGTCTCCCACATTGCAGGTGGATTCTTTACCCCTGAGCCACTGGGGAAGCCCTATGTATATCTGTGCTTTCTTTATAGAAGGAGTAAGAATTTTTTCATCCCTTAGAAACCCCTTGAGGAGCAATGGTACCCACTTTGAGAATGTACATTCTAGACTGTCATGGAGGGTGCCTGGAATGTAGCAAGTGCTTGATAGTAGTTTTCATGGTGCAAAAAAGTTGCATTTTTTTTTTTTTCAGTAGAGGCCAAAAAATGTTGGCTAACTACTTGCTAGGTATGTGAGGAGATCCTTTGCACAGTGTGTGAAGTCCTCATTCTTCTTGTGAGTCTGTGATCAATCAGTGAACGGAATGCTTTGATCAATGGTCTTATTTAAACCCACAATTATCCTTGACAATTGATGCATAAACAAAAAGCCAGTGCACAAATCTCCTAACTGCTCTGACTAGCTACTGGCATTACTCTTTGTTACCACTTAAGCTGTGGTCCTTAAAATGACCTGTTTGGTATCAGAGCCACCCCCACCCCACAATGGTGGCCTTACTGAAACAGGTTTCTCCAAAATGGGGTGGGACCCAAACAGAGGTACTTCAAAATTCTTAGTGTGCTGTGGACTTACCAAGGTACCTTGTATGTTTTCAGATCACTTGATGATCTGAAACTTCTCTGCCATCCTTCCTGGTGGCATATGTATGTGGCATGATAAAAACCAGCAATTTCTATTGCATTAAACAAAATAAGAAAACTTGAGACTTCATGCTGTCCTTGTGTGTAGGGAATAGTAATAGAAATAAGATGATATGTGTCCTTTAAGTTGTCAGAGACCAGGAGGACACTCTCAGACTACAGTCTGACCAAGGCTCACCCATCAGACAGAGAGACTCAGTGCCTGAAGCCTCATGCAGAGCTAAAGTCTGCTTTCCTTGAGATGCCTTGGGCGAGATAACTGGTGGTGTGATTCCCCGGAAAGGGATGTGTTCATTCACCATTTTAGGTAGCCTTTTTTCTCCACAGAAATGTTTCAAGTGCTAATTTCCTTAGAAGAGAAGGCCAGCATTCTCACTTACTTTTATACCAACAGTTATAGGAAAGTATGAATATTCATGTCAAGAAAATGAATTTAATTACAGGCTAAGCAATTATCATAATAAATGGTTCTGATAGTCTGACCCTCGTGGCTGTAATAATGAAGTTAAATCCCTAAAACTGGGATCTCTTGTCAAGTGAGTCATTGACTGAAAGTGAAGACTTTGAATTTTTCATTTGCTTTGTTGGGGCCAGTTCCTTTCAATAAGATCTAAGTGTGTCATATAATATTGGCTTGTAAGAATCCTTATTTTGGTAGGGTTTGGGATATTGTTAAATCTTCTGGAGTTTTGTCGCAGCCAGATATCCCTATAAGTTCCTGATATTGGCTTAGACATTTATGAGATGAAGCCATGCACTCTTCTTAGTAAGCATAACAGAGTGGGCATTTTCTGTAGGATGGATGTAGTTTACAAGATGTGCTTATTGAAATCAAACATTAAAAACAGAATTTCAAGAATTTCCTGGAAGTCTAGTTGTTAGGATGCTGTGCCCTCACTGCTGAGTGTCCAGGTTCAATCCCTGGTTCAGGGAGCTAAGATCCTACAAGCTATGGGCAAAAAAACAAAAACAAACAAAAAACCAAAAAACCAAAAAAACAAAACCATGGCAATAGGCTATTTGAAGGACTTATAGTGAATCCTTTTTATAAGTAAATGTCTCTCCTTCTATTTGGTTCCCTGGTAGCTCAGCTGGTAAAGAATCCTCCTGCAATGCAGGAGACCCTGGTTCAATTTCTGGGTTGGGAAGATCTGCTGGAAAAGGGATAGGCTATCCGCTGCAGTATTCTTGGACTTCTCCGGTATATTTCTACATGTATACTTGGGATTTGTATCTCAGTTCGTCTTAAAATGAGACAGAGTTGTCTGAGCAGATATTCTCCTACTGGCCCTGTTTCTGTGGCCACTCTTTTACCTTGTGTGCTAAGTCGCCTCTCAGCCGTGTCTGACTCTGTGTGACCCTATGGGCTGCACCTGCCAGGCTCCTTTGTCCATAGGATTCTCCAGGCAAGAATACTGGAGTGGGTTGCCATGCCCTCCTCCAGGTGATCTTCCCAACCTAGCGATCGAACTTGTGTCTCTTAGCTGCATTGGCAGGTGGGTTCTTTACCACTAGTGCCATAGTGGGAATGTTAATTTAAGTGAGTCATTTTAAAGGAGAATTATTGCAAAAAAGTTTTGAAAATCTAGCCATTAAGTCAAACATGTTGAACAAAACTGGGGGACGTTTTCACTTGAATCTCATTTGCATGTTGCATGTTTCTAGTCTTGAACTGTTTTTGATGGCTAAGGATCCAGCATGGCGACCAGCGACATTCGCCAGTTGGCTCACTCCCTCATTCACTCACACATCTACTTGCTAACTCTTCACTCAGTGCCCACTGTGTGCTGGTCCCTCTGCAAGGTGCTGGGGAGGCAGCGAAGACCCTGACTGAGTCCTAGTCCTTAGCGTCCCAACTAGAGACTGTCGTGTAGTCCAGTGGTTATTGTAGGAGGCAAGTGGAGTGGGTCACAGTGGTTAGGAGACTAGATTTCGGTGTCAGCCCCGTGTGACCTTGGCCAGATGCTTTGTATCCTCTGTGGCTTGGTCTGTTCATCTTTAAAGTGGTATTAAAAAGAGGACAAACCTCACAGGGTTCCTTGAGGATTGAATGGTCTAAATCTATGCAAAGTATAGTGCCTGGCACCTGGTGATGCGCAGAAGATGATCCATACAACAGAGGGGCAGACAGGTGCTGCAGAGAGGGACTCTTAGCACAGCCAGGGATGTGCCACCAGACAGGGCAACTCAAGTGACAGTCACTTGTGTGCCCACAGGAAAAAAAAAAGAAAGGCATTTTCCAATATGGTGCTTTGGGGAAAATGAGGAATGGTCAGCATGGGATGTGCAGGACATGATTTGGAAGTTGTTTGATCTCGTTCTTCACTGTTCTCTCTTTGCACCCCTCTTATTCCTCCTACCCTGCCCCCAGCTGCTCTGTCCTGGACTCAGCCTCCAGGGTCAAGAGATGCAGGTGACCCTAGTAGAGGAGGGCCCCGTTTAGGATCTGCTGCTGAGGCAGGCAGAGCTGCTTCTGTTACCCCCAGGTTGAGACTCTAGAACAAGAGAATCTTGCAGACCGTGGCTCTGTAAAGATTCACTTTTTTTAAAAGTGGCTTTTTCTGGACCTCCTCACTTTTTGGAGGCAAAGTAACTCTAGAAGCCAGGACTGCAAGGAGTTCCCTGGTGGTCCAGTGGTTAAGACCTCTCTTTCCAATGCAAAGGTGTCGGTTCAATCCCTGCTCGGGGGGCTAAGTTCCCATAGCCCTCATGACCAAAAAACAAAAACTTAGAACAGAAGCAGTATTGTAACAAATTGAATAAGGACTTGAAAAAAATGGTCTACATGGAAAAAAGAAAAATCTTTGAAATAATGTTAAAAAAAAAAAAGTACCAGGACTAAATCCCTGTAAAATCATCACCTCACTCCTGGAAAAAGTTATCTTCAGTAGACAAGACTGGGCCTGAGAGCTCCACTTCCTAAGCACTTAACATGGGGCCCTGTCCTTGACAAGCTTTTGTGGACGGAGTGAATGGATGAGGGATGAATGAGCCCTTTGATCATGATGAGATATAAGACGCTAAGTAGAGGGCCTGGTCCAGCTAGTGTTTCTCTACATCGTTGTGTGTGTCTGGTAAGAAGGTAGATTTTTCTCATTGTGTGTGTCTGGTAAGAAGGTAGATTTTTCTTGTGGAATTTGACCTGGGATTTTTGTTTGGCAGTATTTTGAGCTTCTATTCATTTGGCAAAGAAAAGGCATGATTCTTAATTGCTGTAATTTTACCTTCATGAATTCAGAAATGCGATTCGGAAATAATGAGTTCCCTTTTTAGAAGGAAACTTATTTGCAGAAATGCCAATTCCTGGCTCATTAGGCCCATTCTACCTCTGCAGACACATGCCTGTCCCTGGGGCAGCCCCTGTCAGGTCTGGGGACAGCTTTCCTTTTTCCCATCTCTGCTGCCCCCAGCCAGCTCTCTCTCTCACAAGTAAGAGTTAATATTTAATGAAAGCACCATTGAGACTTTCACTATCAGAATCCTGCTTGCTTACCACTCTGCAAATAATTCTGGATGAGTTATTTTTATAATCTTAGCATCCTTATTCCCATTCACACAAAGAACACAGGGTGTTTGTGTAAACAGGCTACTGGACAGATTGATCAGGTGAAGATAGCATTTCCAGGGTGCACATTTGTCAGCAGTCATCTATTTAGAACAGGTAAATTTCCTGGGAAGAAAGTTTCCTATCAAACAGGTTTCTTTTGATGTGCCTGCTTATGACTCCGCCTACCCAGAGATTGCAAAGAGGAGTGCCTTGGAGGGAACCCTGAATTTTCTCATCGCCCCATTTCTGATTGTCCTTTTGGAGCCAGCCTGTGTACTACTTTGCTGCTGCTGCTAAGTCACTTCAGTTATGTCCGATGCTGTGTGACCCCACAGACGGCAACCCAGCAGGCTCCTCCATCCCTGGGATTCTCCAGGCAAGAATACTGGAGTGGGTTGCCAGTTCCTTCTCCAATGCATGCATGCATGCTAAGTCACTTCAGTCGTGTCTGACTCTGTGCAACCCTATGGACAGCAGCCCACCAGGCTCCTCTGTCCATGGGATTCTCCAGGCAGTGGGCCGCCATTTCCTTATCCTGGGTACAGCTTTCTTCCTTGTTAATGATCTCCCTTCCCTTTCCTGTGCCTGCCTCGGCACTCAGCGGCCACTTACCTGCTCCTGGCGTTTGGTGGTGCTGCCTGGGCTTCCCTAGCCCCTCTTCTGATGGGGTGTCTGGTGAGGAGGGGTTCCTTCTGTCAGGTCTGGGACCACCTGTCCTGGATGCCATAGCGGGAGGAGAAGGGTCTGGCGGCTTCCTGAAGATCTGATTCTGGGAGCTTGCGTCTGGGGATGGGATAGACCGCTCCTCCCCTGGGTGTAGCTGAGTCACCTAACTTGTCAATCTTCCCCACAAAACTTGAAGAAAAGCTAGTCTCTCCAGAAAGAACTAAAAAAGTAGCCTTAGTGTTCTTTTGTTAAATTCATGAGTTTTCTGGGTTTCCCAGTTCAAATATTTGTTAGCTTGAAAAGAAAGTTAACTTCTCAGGTGTATGAATCATGTATTTCCATCAGAATTAAGCAGAAGTGCAGTTCTGTAGCAGACCATTAGTTGGAAGACTTACAATGTCTGAGAACCACATGTCTGGGCTAGACTTGGGACATTTTTCTTCTAGACCTTGATGTTGTGACCATCGTAGGTGTATCTCTTCTGTTTACCTCTAGTACATTAGGAGAGGCTCTGTCTTTTGCATAGGGAAGTCTCTTCCTCAGCCTGCCAAACTAGGAGATGAGAGATAAAGATGCTGGTTTCAGCTTTCACAGACTAGCTGTGTTACCTTAAACACATCACATCCCTCTGACATGATTCTGTTTTCTTGGGCAAAGATGAAGACAGAGGATCGGGTTTCATCTTGAATTCTGATCAGTGAGAAAGGGACTCGGGTCATTAAGTCAGTTGGGGAAAATTCTGTGGTTGATTAGCTATGTCTGCCACAGGTAAGGAGAGGATGGGGGAGCATCGCCCAGGCAGGCAATGCCAAAGCCCCTCCTGCTTCTGCTGTTCTCTACCTGTATAGATACACCAAGCATGGGCTTATGCAGGTAAGATGGTGCAGCGGGGAGAATGGGAGTGTGGTTGGAGCCCTACAGCCTGGTTTCTGTCCCAACTCCACCACTTCCTAGCTAGGCTGTCTTGAATGAATTACTTATTCTGTCTTAACTGCAGTCCCCTCTTGAGCAAAAGGGGAATGCTGTAGTCCTTACCTCATGGGAGTGTCACAAGGGTTGAGTCAGGCATTTTTGAGGCCTTTCCATGGTAGGTGATCAATACAAATGTGATTGAGCTGTTGTTACTAATGTAAGGAGTGTGCTCTGCACTTCCTCTGCTAACAGTGGCTGACTGCCAGGCTGTCTTCGTTTCTAAACCAACATCGTGAATGTGGGTGATGACTTCAGAGCAGGCAGAGGGGTCACAACCAAGCCTGGAGGGGAAATTCCCATCTTTATAGTCAGGGAGTGTGTGAGCTACCAGGGATCACAGAGGCCGTGTTTTATAGCTGGGGCCTTAACCCGAGGCTGGGATGGGAGGGGATGAAGGTAAAGCGATCCTGTTCCTCAGCTCTGGCCTGTCCTTGACCTCTGCTGTCTGCTCGGAGCTGCCTGGTCGGGTGTCCCCTTCAGAGACCGGGGCGGGGGGGGGGCCCAGATCAGTGTGCTGGGTGTCACTAAGGGCTCCCATGATGACTGGCTCTGGAGAGTGATGTAAAGGAAAGCAAAGTGCTGCTTTGTAGCCATTGGAAGCATGTTTGTGTATTCATTGTGTTTGAGAAGAGCCTCCAGTATGGGAAAGAGATGCTTCTGTCAACTGAGTTTTATTTTCTCTGTCGCTTTATCTTGAGTTAGCATGGCTTCCATGGGGCCCCTGTCTTTTCTCTCTTCACAGCATCTAGTCTTGACTTTCCTGTCCCTCCTGCAAGACACCTTCAGAATCTCACCTCCTAACCCATATGCAATCCTATGGATTCCCTCTTGATGCCACCAAGTCCCCAAACTCCTGCCTGATGTCTATTTTTAAAACACACATCTGAGTACATTGTGCATCTGCTTAAAATGTGGCTCCTTGTGGCCTTGGACACCCCTGCCCCCAACACAGCCCCACCAAGCTGCATCCTCCAGGGCCCATGCCTTCCTCTCTTCTTTGTGCCTTTTCCCCACTCCTTTCCTTGTGATTTCCTATTTAACCTGAAAGACAGGCAAGTGCCACCTTTTTTAAGTCTTCCCCACTGCTGGCTTCACAAACCACCCCCAACCTGGGCCCCTACAGGCAAAATTGGGTGAGGTTTTGCTTACCTTTACTCTCTGCTCTCAATTCTTACTTGTTTATCTTACTAATATGTTGCATGATCCTTAAAGGAAATAATGGTATACTATGCAATTCTTTATCTAGTATTGCTATTACAGTGGCTTTCCTGGAGCAAATATTTGATACATGTTTGCATGTCTGACTGAATGAACCATAATAGCTATTGCTTGGCCATGTACGAATATCTCACCTGAAATTCTGGAGGTTCTTATGTGGTCGTGTCAATTAGGAGCTCCACTTGAGAACTGAGAGAAAAGGACAAAGAGGATAATAAGTTGTCTGCAAGGCACAGGCTAGTGAGTGATAGAGTTAAGGATTTGAATGCAGGACAATCTCCTGCTCCTTACATTATAGTGAATGAATGTCACACGAGGTGATCAGTCTTTGGCCAAGATAGTCAATTCAGTTCAGTCCCTCAGGTCATGTCCGACACTTTGTGACCCCGTGGACTGCAGCACGCCAGGCTTCCCTGTCCATCACCAACTCCCAGAGCTTTACTCAGACTCATGTCCATCGATTTGGTGATGCTGTCCAACCATCTCATCCACTGTTGTCCCCTTCTCCTCCTGCCTTCAATCATTCCCATCATCAGGGTCTTTACCAATGAGTCAGTTCTTCCCATCAGGTAGTTAAAGTATTAGAGCTTCAGCTTCAGCATCAGTCCTTCCAATGAATATTCAGGACTGAGTTCCTTTAGGATGGACTGGTTGGATCTCTTTGGTGTCCAAGGGACTCTCAAAAGTCTTCTCCAACACCACAGTTCAAATGCATCAATTCTTTAGCACTCAGCGTTCTTTATAGTCCAACTCTCACATCCATACATGACTACTGGAAAAACCATAGCTTTGACTAGATGGACATTTATTGGCAAAGTAATGTCTCTGCTTTTTAATATGTTGTCTAGTTTGGTCATAACTTTTCTTCCAAGGAGCAAACATCTTTTAATTTCATGGCTGCAGTCACCATCTGCAATGAATTTGGAGCCCAAGAAAATAAAATCTCTCACTGTTTCGATTGTTTCCCCATCCATTTGCCATGAAGTAATGGGACCGGATGCCATGATCTTCTTTTTCTTAATGTTGAATTTTAAGCCAACTTTTTCACTCTCCTCTTTCATTTTCATCAAGAGGCTCTTTAGTTCTTCTTTGCTTTCTGTCAGAAGGATGGTGTCATCTACATATCTGAGGTTATTGATATTTCTCCCAGCAATCTTGATTCCAGCTTGTGCTTCGTCCAGCCCAGCATTTCACATGATGTACTCTGCATAAATTTAAGTAAGCAGGGTGACAATATACAGCTTTGACATACTCCTTTCTCAATTTGGAACCAGTCTGTTGTTCCATGTCCAGTTCTAACTGTTGCTTCTCGACCTGCATACAGATTTCTCAGGAGGCAGGTAAGGTGGTGTGGTATTCCCATCTCTTTCAGAATTTTCCACAGTTGGTTGTGATCCACACAGTCAAAGGCTTTGGCATAGTCAATAAAGCAGAAATAGATGTTTTTCTGGAACTCTTTTGCTTTTTTTTGTGACCCAGCGGATGTTGGCAATTTGATCTCTGGTTCCTGTGCCTTTTCTAAATCCAGCTTGAACATCTGGAAGTTCACAGTTCACATACTGTTGAAGCCTGGCTTGGAGGATTTTGAGCATTACTTTGCTAGCATGTGAAATGAGTGCAATTGTGTGGTAGTTTGAGCATTGTTTGGCATTGCCTTTCTTAGGGATTGGAATGAAAACTGACCTCTTTCACTACTGTGGCCACTGCTGAGTTTTCCAAATTTGCTGGCATCTTGGGTGCAACACTTTCACAGCATCATCTTTCAGGATTTGAAATAGCTCAACTGGAATTCCATCACCTCCACTAGCTTTGTTCGTAGTGATGCTTTCTAAGGCCCACTTGACTTCACATTCCAGGATGTCTGGCTCTAGGTGAGTGATCACACCATCGTGATTATCTGGGTCATGAAGATCTTTTTTGTACAGTCCTTGTGTGTATTCTTGCCACTTCTTCTTAATATCTTCTGCTTCTGTTAGGTCCATACCATTTCTGTCCTTTATTGAGCCCATCTTTGCATGAAATGTTCCCTTGGTATCTCTAATTTTCTTGAAGAGATCTCTAGTCTTTCCCATTCTATTGTTTTCCTCTATTTATTTGCATTGATCACTGAGGAAGGAGGCCACACCACATGGCTTATGGAATTTCCCAACCCTGGAATCGAACCAGGGTCTCCTGCATTGCAGGCAGATTGTTTACCAACTGAGCTATGAGGCAAGTGTCTAGTTAACAGTTGGGGAATCTAATCTCAGGGGCCCTCTGGAGCGTGGTTCTCCAGCAAGAGGAGAACCTACGCTCTGTGGGGCTGTAAAGGCTGTACCTTGGCAGAAAGTGAATTCTGCAAGGAGCTGAGGCTGCTTGGAAGAAAGTTTACCTCTTTGCCTAGATGGAAGTCAGAGTTTTGACATTTCATAGCAGAAATATGCCTGTTTTCTGTAGGAGCAAAAACAACTTCCCCTTAGATCCTAGTTAAGAAAGCCTATGCAGAGCTTGGTTCTTAGCACATAGTAAATGTTCAAAACATTTTCTCCCATTGAAATTACATACATTATTACCCATCAACCCCAGCTCGTATTTATTCATCATTGAGCAAGGGTTTATCTTTCATTTGCCTGAGTCATAGTGCTTGTGAATATTTAGTTCACAGTATTCATTTGGTGTGCACCTAATTAAGGAGCAAATATTTATTTTTTCCGTTAGAATGGAAACATTGAGGTGTTTCTTTTTTTTTAATTTGGGATAGAACTTGCTAATTAAAACATATATTTGCATAGGAGTGGAATATTTCTACAGCAAAATGATTATGATTCAAAGTGCTGTGAATTCCACCTCCCATTATCTCTTATTTAGATATTAACTTCCTGCAAAATGAGCTCAAGGGCAGATTCCTTCTCAAGAGGCTTCTTTAAGCTTCACTAATCTCTCCTTCCACCCCCTGGTTAGCTCCAATCATATATGTCCTGAAACTTACACTTGGTGTGTGAGGCACTGGTTTTGTTTGTTTTATTAAGCCTTTGTCTCATTATTGATCCTAATTGGCTTGAGGATGTGGACCACAGCTATCTAGAAACCCTTATTCAGTCACTGAAAATTTTGTTGTTGTTGAGTGATTGCAAGGTGCTAAAATTGTGCTTTAGGGAAATAGTGGTGAAATGGATAAACTTGATCCCTTCTTTCTGAATGAATAGTGAAACTGGTGCCCTGTGAGGGCCCACTTGGCCTCAAGAAGTGACATACCTTTCTGGTGTCTGAATGGTTGTGGTTGTACATAGGTGGCAATACAGTAGAAGGGCTCTGGGCTTGACTCAGACGGGCTGGGACTGGAATTCTGGCTTCACCACTTACCAGCTCTGTGGCCTTGGCTGATTTATTTTTCCTCTCTAAACTTCAGTCTTTTCATTGATAAAATAGGAATAAAAGTGACATCTCTTTCATAGGTTGGGAAGAGTGCAGTAAAAGTCCCTTACATATGAATGAGTTCAGTTCCCAAAGTGTGTTTATCAGTTCAACAAAGTTAACCTAGGTACCCAACTAACACAGTCAGCTATATAGTACTGTACTGTGATTGATTTATAATACTTTTCACACAAAGAATACATAAAAAGCAAGCATATGACCCAGCAATCGCACTACTGGGCATATACCTTGAGAAAATCATAATTCAAAAAGATACATGTACTCCAGTGTTCACAGCAGCACTACTTACAATAGCCAGGACGTGGAACCAACCTAGACATCCATTGGCAGATGAATGGATAAATAAGTCATGGTACATATATACAGTGGAGTATTACTTGGCCATAAAAAGGAGTGAACTTGAGTCAGTTGACCTGAGTTGGGTAAACCTAGAGCTTGTTATACAGAGTGAAGTAAGTCAGAAAGAGAAAAACAAATATTGCATATTGATGCATATATACGGAATCTAGGAAAATGGTGTTGCCTTCTTCCTCCGGAGCCTTGCTAGAACTCTGGTAAGCAGGGACTGCTACCCCCTTTCACAGATGGAACCAGGGGCCCATCCAGATTATTGACTTAGCCTGGGATGTGCAGTCAGTGAGTGGCTGAGGGGGGACCAGAACCAGGTTTCCCAATTCCCAAACTAGTCCTTTCTTGGTGCTTCGGAGACTCAGGGTTTAAAGTCAGACACCAGCCTTGACACCCACTTCGAGCTTCAGTTTCCTCTTCTGTATAATGGGAAGTGGCGCCCAGGGCTAGAGGTTTGCTGGAGATTATATGAGAGAACATACCGGTGGCCCTGTGTGGAGCTTGCTTGGCTCCTGAGTCTGTGACTATGAGCCAGTGGGGGCATTCTTGTCAGTAGAGCCATGCAGGCAATCTCTGAAACCCCTGGGTTTGAAGCTTGTTTCTACAAGTTCTCTGCCGTGTGACTTTGGGTTCCTCGCTGATCCTTGCTAAGCCTCGGTGTTCTCATGAGTGAAATGGGAACAGTGACAATTAACACATGCAATCCAAATAGCCAGTGCTCAGCAAAGGTTAAGTGCCACTGTGATGGCGACAATGCTGATGATTTTGCTTTGCCTCTCCACTCTTCCCCCCTGATCCAGAATGAAACCCCTGACTGTGGGCCTCAGACTTGGCCCTTGTGTCATTTCTAGCTGCTGCATTCCTGCAAGGGTCCTCAGTGAGGTTCAGAGGCTGCTGCAGTGCTCTGAGACCAGGGTCCATTGATCTGACCTCCCCAGACCCAGCTCAGTTCTTGCCTCCCGGACAACAGCAGCTGGGGTCTGGGTGGTCAGGGGCAGAGCCTGGGGCCATGGATGCCTCCTTCAGCAGACGACCCAGAGTCCTTAGTCTGGCCACTGCCTGGAGCTGTTTTTGTGTGTAAGACGCTGAGCCTCTGACCTTGTCTGCTACAAGGAAGCTCAGTGGCAGGAGAAGAAAATCTGACAGTGAACAAAATACAAATTCAGAAAAGTTTGAAAATGCAGCCTGAAAGGGCTAAGACTCCTTGCCCCAGCCCTGGGTTTCTAGGTCAGTCACGGACTAAATGGGTAACCATATGGGGTCCTCCTCACCTGAGCAAGATGAGATTGTTCACTAGGCAGCATGCAAATGATTCAGGCCAAGGTAGATGAGGGATTCCTGTCACAACTTGAAGAAATGCTAAGAAACCACACCACCATCATCAGGTTAGCGACAACATATCACATGTTTGTTACATGCCAGACACTGTGTGCTAAATGCTTCATGTGATCCATCATGGATTCTTAGCAACACCCCTATTGAGGTTGGTGTCATTAGTCCCCTCATTTTATAGTTATGATAATGGAACCTCAGATGCTTAGCAACTTACTTGCTCAAGGTTGCACAGTTAAGGGGTAACTGAGGTGGAAACTGAGATGTGTTTGACATTGAAGATCTTGCTTTTAACTGTTGTGCTAAAATGTGACCCAGGATAACGAGAGCTCAAGTGAAGCCTTGTAGTCCCCTACCTCTCTGGGCCTTCCTGTCCTGTCTTTAAAGAAATAGTGGCAAAGTGGGGCTTGGGAGGTTCCTTCCAGAGCTGTCATGCTGGGTGTGCTTTGTCTGTGGGCTTCAGGTGTCCATCGGGCTGAGTGCTACTCCAAGCTCATCTCCCAGCGATGATATTCTGGCTACTGAGGTGAGGAGGACTGTGTTTCCACATGCTTTGGCTCACTGGCAGGAATCATAGCTCATGGGCTTGCAGACAGACTACAAGGGGATGAAGTAAGCTCTCAAACTCTATCCATATCGTGCAGGCCAGGCTTATTGGCAGATCTCAGTCCTTAACTGGCATGAAACAGGACTGAGGGGACACAGACAATTAGAAGATGAAAACTGTAACACAGAAGCCTGGGCAAACCTTTCCCCCGCCCCAGCTGCTCCTGCCCACCCTTGCCTGGTGGATGGCTCATCTAGAACATGAAAACTCTGGGACGCGCAGTGAGGACTTACTGGGTGAAGAGTTTCTTTCCCTCTCCAGATGATCCCTCATCCCAGACTCGTTGCCCAAACTGTATTAGAATTGTGTTCTGTATTCTCTCCTATACCACCCTGGGTTAATAAACAGAGTTGCTCAGAGATTATAAGGAACAGAATGACACGACTCAAACAAACCTGATTATTTGCAAGCATTTCAGGCACAAGTGCACATGGCTCATTCTTAATTCTCCAAACAATGAAGGTGTTGATATTGCTTTAAGAGTCCCCTTCCAAGTCAAATAGTTTACACAGCCCTCGCCTGAGAAGTAATAAGAAAGCAAGGGAGCTCTCTGTTCTTTTGATCATTCTATTTTCAGTGTTTCTTTGAGATGAATTCATACAAAACTTGGCCCAGTTTCTTTTGCCTGTTACAGGATGTGTGAGTATGCGTGTATATCTGCTAAAGGAAAGGAGACTGAAAGTCACCAAGCTGATGTTATGCAACTGACATCTCCCATCATGTTGCCTCATTGTCTTATGTATAGAAGGGTGAAAATGTCACCCTAAAATTCCTTAGAATTGAAGATGCAAGGAGGAAAATTAGCCATCCTGGATCATTTGGTCCCAAGCTCTTTCAGTTCTTGGCTTTGAAACAAGAAATCAATATCAAATCTAGTTGTGTTGGCAAATACACAGACTGGAGAAGGCTGCAGTAGAACCCTGAAAGCACTAAGAGTCCTTGAGTCTTAATGCTCAGGAACACAAATTATGGATTTATTACATTTCGTTTTTGGAAGAGTTTTATTTCCCTGCTTTTCTTGTGTTTTTATATTTGTGTATGAAGTGTATTATGTGAATCTTTTTTTTAAACTTGGTCCCAGTAACCATGTGCTAATTGACCATTTGAATCAATTTTCCACCTTCTGACATAACATAATTTCCTGGCTGTTTCCAGGCTGGAGGGTTGGGTTTGGTTTTGTGTCGGGTTTGACTGACGTGGGGCCTGAACTCCCAGTGGGGCCAGAATGGAAGCAGAGCAGAGCACAGCTGAGCACTCCGTGGCTGGTCTGATTCAATCCAGTCTGACACCTTCTCATCTGTCACACAAGCCACTCTTTCGGCTCTTGCCTCAACAAATTATTATGAAAATGCTTTCACATTTGCTGCCAGTGGTAATGCTGCCTGCTTGCAACTTTGGGAAGGATATTTACAGTGTCTGTATCTACATGAGTCATATCAGAGCAACATCAACGTACCTCCATAGCTACTTAGGGTCAGAAGCAATCGTTGGCAGCATGAGGTTCATATGCAGTGCTGACTCAGACGTGGTCTGGTTCTTCAGGGCTGTGGCAGCGTTAATAACTTTGAATTACCTAATGGAAAGTATATTGTGGAAATAGGAAATAGTAAACACTCTTTGCAAATAATTCTTACCATGGTGAGGGATTTGATATTGAAAGGGAGAAAACATTGTTGGTGCCACATTCAGGAGGTTCCAAATGGAATTTCTTTTAAGCTGGCTCATCAGGTGAGAGAGAGGAAATGACACTTATTGAGTGTGCTCTTTGAATTCTCACCACAGCGCTATGAAATAAGAGTTATCATCCCAGGGTCGTGAATGTGGAAGTGCATGGAAAGGGTCAGAGGCCTTGCTGACTGATGGTCACGCCATAAGGAAGGGGTGAGACAGGGCTTCACAGCTGGGCGGCTCTCTCACATCCATGTTCCTTCTGCTCCACGGGTAGTTCTGTGTGGTTTTATTTCAGGTATAGAAAAGGTGTTTGGATGGCACAGCCTCTTTTAGAGAGGCAGAATGGAGCTGGGAAAAGCTCAGTCTCTCCCATCTGTGAGAGTGTGGCCTGGGCAATTTTCTTAACCCCTCTTAGGCTCTATCTCCTCACCTGTAAAAATAGAGACAGTATCCCTAAGTTCACATGGTTGTCTGTGTAACTATGAATATGGGCACGTCCGTGGAGCGCCCTGCCTTACCAGCCACTGAAGAGAATCCTGGAATTGCCAACCCCATTTTTTTCTCTCCTCCTTCCTTGTAAATAGGGCAAAAAAAAAAAGGTCTCTCTCTGTGGTTGGGAGAGAGGCTAAGCCAGTCAAAATAATTAGGGCCAAAGAAAAAAGGGGATTTCAATTGGGAGAGGAGGAGGGATGTGGTGGGGAGCGTGCTTGGTGAGGCCGGCTCTTCTGGGGGGTTGGGAGGGGACTTAGTGGGGGTGAGATGGAATGTGAATCATTGTGCCTGGGGACTCTGTATCTCCATCCTTTTCGCCTGCTTTTTAGAGACATTAAAGGATGGAATTCATTTTTTAAGTTAAATGAATAAGCTGTGCTCTGATTGTAAGCCATGTAGGATTTGGGATTCGTGGGGGATGATCATTAAAAAGAATCATCATGATAGTAAATCACAGGCAAGCAGCGTCGGCGTGTGTGGAGCGTGGGCTGAGCCCTCACATGCTCCATTTCATTTAATCCTCAAACAGCCCCAGGAAGCATCCTGCACAGGGCCCAGCACATCTCCTGTGCTCAGATAAAGTTCCTTTGTTGCTCAGTCACAACGCAGGGTAGCCCCCTCCTCCACTTCCCCTCCACCTGCTGCCCCCTGTCCTTAATTCAACCCTGGTGGTGCCTCATTTAGCATCTCACGCCGGGTGGGTGGGAACACAGGTGGTCTGTTGTAACCTGGAGGTTAAGCCAATGCAAACCCAGGGCCAGTCTTCAATGAAGTGCCGAAACTGAAGCCTGTGCCTCTTTCCAGACAGTTTAAAAAAAATTTTGATTGAGATGATCATGAAGGAAATATATGTGCATCTATAAATCACTTATTCATCATCCCTTACCCATGATAATAAATCAGAATGCTGGTGCTGGTATAGTGGTTCCAACTTACAACAGATCCTACTGGGAAGCCCCTCTACTGGTGGGCTTGCTCTGGGCTGGCACGTGCCCTTTGCAGGGGTTCGGGGCGGGGGGTTAGTGACCCGGGCAGAAGGATGGACACACTGGCCTCTGACAGAAGTGAACTATTTGTCAACCAGCCAGAGATCTCAAGCTGGATGTCAGAGAACCTGGACAAAAGGAGATTCCAGTGACCTGAGGCTAGATCCAAGAAAATCTGTGTCATTTAGGACAAAGGACTGTATTTGTTAAAACTATATGTGTTTGGTGACAGCGTGCCGTGCACTGTTATTCCAGAGAGGCTGGTGTGGTTGTGGTTTGGCATGTACCTTCTGCCGTTACCTGGTCATTCATTTCTGGGCTCTGGGGCTTATTAGATAGTGTCCCTTTGGCACTTGAGAGTCCTTTGGACGGCAGGGACATCAAACCAGTCAATCCTACAGGAAATCAACCCTGAATATTCATTGGAAGGACTGATGCTGAAGCTGAAGCACCAGTATTTTGGCCACCTGATGTGAAGAGCTGACTCATTGGTTAAGACTCTGATGCTGGGAAATCGAAGGCAGGAGGAGAAGGGGACAACAGAGGATGGTTGGATGGCATCACTGGCTCAATGGACATGAGTTTGAGCAAACTCTGGGAAATAGTGAAGAACAGAGGAGCCTGGTGTGCTATAGTCCATGGGATGGCAGAGTCAGACACAACCTAGTGACCGAACAACAGCAACCCTTTGGCAATTTCCTTAATTCCTGGCTGTGTTTCCTTACTTGTGAAATGGGGTTAATTGTCCTATCTTTATGGTGCATTTGAGAATTAAATAAAACAGCCCAAGTATATTGCATAAGGTGTTGTCTGGCACATGGTTATTGCTTAATAAATGTCAGCTATGATATTTATGTGATATTTTTCCTGCTTATATTAATTGTGCTGGTTATAGCAGATTAAAAGCAACTTCAATTTGTAGGATTATATTAGCATTTCCTAAAAATGCCTGTTAAATTGTGTCTCATAACAGTCCTAAGAAGCAGTTGGGTAACACAGGTAAGGGGAAGAGACCCAGAAGAGCAAGTCATTTGTCTCCTGTGCCTGAGTGGTAAAGGGAAGGGCCAGGAATCAGCCGAGTGTCTGCCCGAGCTTCTCCCATTTTTCTGTGAGCCTCTCTCAAATCATTCCCCTTGTCTGGCTTTTCCAGCCGGCAGGGACTCATACGTACCTCTCTATGTGTTTGGCAGGCCCAGCAGTTTGGCAGCCCTTGTGGGGTTCGGCCCTCGGCATGGGTCATCTGGGAGGCCCATGCGCCTTGGTGCATAAGCCATAGGGCCTTGTCTGGACTCTCAACCACTCTGGGGCTTTGTGTTCACGTTCTTGGGAGCCCCTTCCTTGAACCCACCCTTTGGTGTACGCTGACTTAGGGGTTCTTGTTGGCTTCTTGGAATCCATTCTAGTCTGCCTACATTAACAAATGTCTTCAGTGGGTTTTTGGACACCATTCACAGTTCTTCTAGAGCAGTTGAAAAAGATGCTACACAGTGAATCTTGCCTTTCGAGTTTCTTTGCTACGGGATATTGTTAAGGTTATGCATGTGTTTCTGATCAGTCTGTCCAGGTCCTCATCACGGCTTTAACACTTGTAGAATATTTGACCTTAGGCCTTGTGTGTTGACCTCTCTCGGCATCTTCATGTTATTGCTCCATCCAGTGGTAGCAGTGATATGCTTTTCTCCTAGGGCTCTGGTTAACTCTGAGGATGAGGAGAGTTAACTTTTGCAGAGGCTTAGAACCTTGTCAGGCACATATAAGCATTCTGTAACAAGCTTCATTAGCTGTTTTGTTTTTCCTCATACTTAACTGTCCCTCTGTTGCAGAGACTAGCCTGGGCCAGCCTGCACAGAGATGGGCCTCGGTCTGTGTTTGCTGAGCAGTGAGAAGTGTAGTTTTGCCTTCACTGGTAACTGGACTTGATGGGGCATGTTCTCTAAAACTGAGGCCAGGAAGTCATGTTTCAGGATCTGAGACTGATGGTTGGATGGAGACTGGATTTGGTGGGGCTGTGGTTGATGTGAGATGAGAAGCGGGGACAGCAGCAAAGCTAGTTGCCTCTGACACTGGGATGCTTGTAGTCACAGCCGCAGCTGGTACGGCTGCTGGGCCTCCGTGCGTGGTCCTGGCATCTCCTTTCCTGCCGCCCTGCTGGGAGGACCCAGTGTTGCCAAAGCCTGAACTTTCTCATCTCCAGAGTCTTAGAGATGAAAACCAACTGCCAGGCTGTGTGGTCCAGTCAGTCTTTTCCTGTGAAATGTTGACTAGTCCCTACTTGAATACTCGAAGGGACAGGAACCTCACTACTCAGAGTTCAAGCAGCTCTTTTGCGACAAAGATGCCTTCCTTTCACTTAGATGTGCCCGCTGCCTTTTAACTTTTGCTCTTATGAGTTTTCTCTTTATCCTGAAACCATGCAGAATAAAGTCTAAGTCTTACTTGACTCCATGACAACACCAGACATGTTCATTTTTTATTAAGTTACTATGTGTGCATGAAGTTGCTTCAGTCATGTCTGACTCTTGCAACCCCATTGACTGTAGCCCACTAGGCTCCTCTGTCCATGGGGTTCTCCAGGCAAAAATATTGGAGTAGGTTTCTATGTCCTCCTCCAGGGGATCTTCTTGACCCAGGGATCATACCCGCATCTCCTGGGTCTCCACGTTGGCAAGGGGGTTCTTTAACACTAGTGCCACCTGGGAAGCCCTGCTCAGTTACTATTTGCCAAATACTCTGCTGAAGTGCAGACAGCAGGACAGTAAATGAAAGGTGGGTCCCAGTTGCTCTTGCAAATCCTGCGGTCTAGTGGAGAGATTCAGGTAAATAAGCCAGAGTGGCATTCAGGTGGAGAAGACTGTTGTAAAGAAATGGATGGGGCACTATGACAGGTCATAAATCATCTTGGGAGTCATTGGGATTCTCATTTCTTAGGAGAAAATGTCTTAGTTGCATCCTGATGACAAGGAGGGAGACTGCTGAGCTAAGGGCCAGGGAGTCCCTGTTATGCAGAGGAAGACACGTGTGCACGGCCCAGGGGTGGGGGCGGGCTGACAGGTTTGAGGAGCCGTGCAGTGCTCCTGGAGTGTGTGGGGAGAGGTCACTGTTATGGGATGTGTGATGGCAGGGTCCACGGAGGCCTGTTTCAGAGTTGGGCTTGATCTCAGAGGTGATGGGCAGCCATCAAGGGGCTTTAAGCTGATGAGTCTGACAGTTGGGTGGAGACTGAATTTGGTCTGGCTGTGGTTGGTGTGAGATGAAAAGTGGGGACAGGAGCAAGGTAGTTGCAGTATTGCAGTTGAGCAGATAGATGATGCCTGGGGTCTAGGGCTGAAAGTGAGCGGAGAGGAGTGGAGAATTGGGCATGAGATTTAAAGGCAGATCCTATGGAATAGCATGATGTGTTGAACAAAAGGAATCAGAGAGGGCAGGTGAAAGGAAGGCTGACTCTTAGATTTCTACTTTGACCATGAGGTGGGGGTGATGAGTCTTAAAAACCGATCAATATGTTTCCCTTTTGTCAGCCTGCTGGCTTGCTCCCGCATCAGAGCTGAGCCACCCTTGGCAGGGTGGTGCGTTATCCTGGACACAGTGAGGAGGGGTTGGGGAGGGATGCAACCAACTCTCTAGGTTTTGTTTGGTCAAGTTTACAAAAACCTCTGCTCTTTTGAAAACTGTTATGCTGCTGGCAGGACATGACTGATAATATTAAGAATAAAGTTAAAAATGACATTAGCATCTATGTTTATTAAGCTAGTGCTTAAAACTTTGTAGGTATGATGTTAGTCAATGCCTTATAACAGAGCAAGAGTTAGGGGTAATGATTTCCATTTTCCAGAGGAGCAAACCAAGGCTTGAGCTGATTTAATAAACCAACCCAAACAAATATATAGCATGGTTGAAATCCAGATCTGTTGGGATCCAGAGCCTAAACTCTTACCCACTAGCCAGACGTGTTCCTCATGTTGACAGTATCCCAGCTTTTGGAAGAATTCTACTTTGCCCCTCCTTTTGGAAGTGGCAGCACATCATTAACCCACATTACTTAAGAGGGATTTTCTCTGATGTACCTCTCATCTGCCTGATTAATTTATGAAGGAGAGACAGTTAGGTAAGAGTGGCATCGCTCCTGATCGAAATAGTTTCGTGTTTACACATGCACCTTAGAAAGCAAGCCACAAATCAAAAAGTTGTAAGCCAGGTAGAGTAAATAATTTTTGTTGATGACTTGGTGAGATACTTTAAATTGATTTAAGCAGCATCGTATGCAAAATTCCTAAGGATTAGAGAGACAGAATGATTTTCTCATTTAGCTAAAGTGCACATTACCCTTCAGGTAAACATGGTAATGCCATCCTAAGGAAAAAAGGGTAAATAGCAGTAATGATAAGGAAATCATACACTGAACATTAGCAATTAGAAGCAGCTCTTGGGATTTCCCTAGGGAGGTAACAATAAGGTGCTGGAAGCCCTCTGTTGCCCTTCAGCATGAGTCATCTCATGCCTTTAGCTTTGATTTTTGGGAAATGGCCTCATCCCAAGTGGATAGTGATACTGATGCTCCCACAAACCTCACTGTCAAAGGTACCAGATCAAGCACCACTTTCCCCCCAGGGTGAGGCTGTGCAGTCACTCTGTGGGGCAGGAGGACAGGATCATCATCCTTTGACTGTCAGTGTGGCCGAGCCCAGAAGTGTTCAGCATTTATCAGCCATGTTCACAGTGTCAGTTACCAAATTCAGAGCATTGAAAGACAGGAAGTCATCAGTTAGTTATTTGTTAAACCAAGGTAATCATTAGCCTAAATGAAGTTTCATTAAGGGTAATGTACTCATTAGGCATAAAATGGTTTGAAAGAACCCAACTATCATCGTTTCTTAGAATAACTCCAACCTTGGCTGAGATGGTTGACTTTCACCCTTGTGCAACAAGCAATCAGCATTTAATTAGTCGAGAACTTTGATTTGTTGATTAGAGCGCCTCTAGGACGTGAATATGGATGATGCTCTTCAAGTAGCGTGTTCAGATCAGCCGCTGCTTTTCTGAAACTACTTGTCCGGCGACTTTCAAAGGCTCACAATGAATATGGATGTCAGTGATTATTTATAGAATAACTCTTCTATTCCCATCCTTAGCCTTTGCAAAGTTATTTTTGAGTTTACTGTGACCTGATTTTTAATTCCAGGAAAAGAATGCTTTGCTGTTATTTTCCTTTTCAGAATCCGAGCTCCTCGGAATGAAGGAGCCATGTCAGCCTGTGAGCATCTAATTCATTAACAAATGGAGGAAGTGATTTTGTAGCTCAAATTGAGCCTCTCAGTGCTGTTCAATACCAGTGTTACTCATTGCTGATCCTGGAGGCATTTATAGGTGCTGGAAACACCAGGAAATTGATACGTCACGTGCAGTTGCATATGTCTGTTCTTGTTGTACATCTCTAGCGGGGTACATAAAATCAGGTGTCAAGGGGAGCTGCACACTGCCTTGTCCTGGGTTTTAGTCTGGCTCCTCTGGTTTGTCCTATTGCATGATGCCTCTGGTTTCCCCTTTTATGTCCAATATAAGGAGGACAACAGTATACTCGTATGACAAGTATTTCATCCAGATCGTGAACAAGCAGACAGCTGTACCTCCTCCCATTACTTTTGTTTATCCTTTCACTTTCTCCCATTCACTATCCTATTACTTGTCATTTTTCCTGTGTTGGTATTGGAAGTCCTGGGGATTTGCTGCGGCTACAGGAGGCTGGGCTGTCATTAGAGACTTAGTCATGAGACTGGTACCAGGATTATTTGGAAATGATTGCATCCAATGATGCGAGGCTGTGTTCTGCTCACAGGCTTGGCAGCATGTTGTGCCCTGAAGCCTTGAGCACCCCTGTGCGGTGGCATGTTCACCTTCACTCCCCTGGGAAGCTTCTGGGCTGCGGGCAGAGGCACAGGTACCACATTTGGGTCTTGACGGGGTTGGGAGTTGTGTGGCCTGCTCTGATTCTGTTTCAACATATATAGAAGTCACATGGGTTTCCTCTTTCTCTTTTCCCCTCCATGAAATGGAACCGGCTGTATTTATAATACAGATTCTTTATGCTGAGGGACAGCTGATGTTATGAAAATAATGCAGAAAAAGAGACAGAATGTAGCACTCACTGTGGTCTTTGTTGAAATTGAGATTAAGCAGCCTTTATCATGGGGGGTACACTGAATTACCTTTTCTTTTCATTTTTCTGGGAGACAGCTTATATTGCCTTAATTGTTCAAATGAAGTGTGTACATGAGACATTTTCAAAATTTAACACTGGAATTGGCACTGTGGCCTGGATTACATCCCAAATGTGGCATCTTTGGAACTCAATAAGGTTCTGTTTATATTAGCAGCGAGAATATTAAAACTCTCCCCCAAACAGCTTGAAATGTTACAGTGGCCTTATTTCTGAGGCATAATAAGAATGAGGCACATTATTAATTTAGAGGCAGCTAGGTAGCATGGTCTTCCTTCCCCCTTAGAATTAAGTGATGAGAATGGGCATTTGTGAAATTGACTGAATGCTCTTTGGGGGATGCTTATTAAAATCCTAACATCGTTCCAGAGTTTTGTAGCAGATTCATTATCAGCTGTAATCTTATTAGGACTGTTTTGTTTAGTAATCACCATTCCGTTCATGGAGCCCCTACATGTGCTTCTCCTTTGGTCCAGGCTTTCTGGTCTCTTTTGTTCTGATGAATTAATTCCTCTCATTTTCTGTCAGTCAGATCCTTTTCTACTCTCTCACTCAATATGGGGCACTGTCTTACTGTTGCCTTTTTTTAAAAACAAATTCCTGGGCCAACTCAAGAGGACAGTTGCCCTGTGTCTGTATTGTTCTTTGAATATTTTTTCCCCCAAGAAAACTACATTCTTAAGCTGTCAGTGGAGAACTTGCCTACCGCATTGTGAAACAGAGCAGGCTTGCTAAATAGATCTCGTTTCTATTCATAGTGTCACCATCTCAACCCGTCAATTCATATTCACCAGGCTATGAGCAGAAGCTTTCTTGTAGAATCAGTTCTGGGCTCAAGTTCCAACCTGGAAAGACTTTCTAACTACTTGAAGCCTCTGCTTCCTGGTTTGTGAAAAAGGGATTCATAAATCCATCCAGCTACACATCCATTCACTCGCTGAATAATTAGGTACCTCTTACGTGCCAAGCACTGTTCTGATACTGTCCTACTACACCTGTGTCCGTAAACAGGCAAAAATGCCTGCCTTCTTAAGCTTAGATTCTGATGAGGGAGACAGTCGATAATCAAGCTAAATAGGTAAAATCTGGAATCTGTTAGTACAAGTACCAAGGAAAATAGATAAGACAGGGAATGGAGATATAACATGGAGAGTCGATACTTTTTTTGAGGGGGGTTAACATCTTAGATGGGGCTGCAGAAGCCTCACTGAGCAGGTGGCAGTGAGCAAAGACCAGAGGAGGTCGTAGACTCAGGTGAAAGGAACACCGGGCAGAGGGAGCAGCAGGTACAGAGGCCCAAAGGAGAGAGTGGGCCTGGCTGGCCCGAGGAACCACAGGAGCATCAGGGATGGGTGAGCAGAGGGGAGAACAGCAGGAAGGGAGAACAGAGAGGTGATGGGCCATATCAGTATTGTAAGGTCAGACTACCCTGAGGAGAGTCACAGAGCAAAGGGGGAGACCACTTAAGAGACTTGTTCTTATTTAGGCTGACATGATAGTGGCTTGGACCAGGGTGGTCTTAATAAGGACAGTAAAATGCAGTTGGATTCTGACTGTATTTTGGTGGATTTGACTGTGATGGGAGAAGACAATGGGGTGAACTGGTTTGCCTTGGGAACATCAGGAGTTCACTTTGGGACATGTTGGATGTCCAGCTGTGGATTGATGGATATATTGGTCTGAATATCAGGAAGGGACCTAAGTTGGACTCGTAAAGGTTTTACGAGTGGGTGTTGTCAGCCTGTATTTGGCATTTAGAACCATGCTGTTGGATGAAATCCCTGTGGGAGTTGAGTGTAGGTGGAAAAGCAAAGAGGTCTGATGACTAAAGCTGATGACTCAGTTCCCCAGCATCAAAAGTTAGGAAAATTAGGAGTAAGCACCGGAAAAAACTGAGAGGAAACTCCTCAAGAAAGAGAGGAAAATCAGGAGAGTGTGACGTCCTGGGAGCCACATGGAAACGTATTCAAGGGAGAGGGAGAGAGAAACTGGGTAAAATGGCTGGCAAAGCAAGTGATCAAAGGACTTAGGATTGATGGCAGTTGCCACAGCCAGCTGAGAGCCTTCTTTGATATGGTCCCCTTTTTTCTCAACAAATCAACTCTCCATTGATTCAGGCAGACCAGGAGGCTCTTTTGTGACCAGTCTGGACTAGATATATGCACAGAACAAAATAAACTGTGGCTTAGAGGAGAATCCATGAGGTGAGGTGCTGGGCCTAGATGATGTTGACAGCATCAGAGACACCTGTCAGACTGACATGCACGCTTCTGCAGCCCCAGGTCTTCATATTAGTGCCCAGGCTGGTTCTGTGACAGGGGGTTGTCGTCTGAAAGAAGGCAGTGGCAGCTCAGGTCCTCCAGGTCATCATGTCATAGGATCCACTGACTCCGGCTCTGAGGAAAATTTGTTCCCCCCCTTAAGAGTTTAGTGTGAATGATGTAAAAATCAATAGACAGGACAGTGGACTAGAATTCACAAGTTAAAAATAAACTCTCATAGTCATTGGAAGGTCTTTGGCATATGCTTGCAATAGCAGCATAAAAAGGATTATTTTACTGAAGGTGTTAGGAGATTTTGCAAAATACTTTAAGATAGGTAATTCTTGCCTATAAATCACTACACCACATTTAGTCAGGTTGTTAAGAATTTTATTCAAAAGAGTTACGTATAAAAAATGAGAACACATAAAAGACTAACCTATGGTTGAATTTACATCTAACCTAAGAACCCTAGATCTTAAAGTAAAACCAGCAGTTTGGACCACCCTAAGATTAAAATATTATCTGTGTGAAGAACAAAATGCAATGCAAATTGAGAAAAATATTATAACAAGTAAGTCAAAGAGATGATAGCCTTAATATATAAAAAGCACTTACAAATTAATTAAAAAATACTAAAACTTTGCAAGATGGACAAATGCATAAAGATTTAATAGAAGAAATATATACACAAGCAAATAACATGAAAAAATATTCAACTCATTGGCATTCAAAGAAATATAAAAATATACAATTTTTCTTCTGTTATTAGCCTGTATTTTTTTTTAAAAAGACAATGTTTATTCTTTTCTCTCCTTTTGACAGTTTTTTGTCAAAAGTGGGTTAAGTACTGTTTAAGGCACCATATAAATTCTGGAAAACAATTCGTCATATACTGATAATAAAAAAAAATTGTTAAACAGTTATTCATCCTTTAAGAGTCTGTCCTAAAGGAATAATTTAAAATGAGGACAAAGGAATGTATAGAAATGACATTTATTGCAGCATTATTTATAAGACTGTCCTTTGGTTGAATATTATGATGGATTAACTTTGATCCTACCATATTGTTGCAGGAAGGGGGACCCCTTCCAGGGCCTGAAACTGGGCTCTTGTCTAACACTCGGAAATGAATTGTCCAAGGAGACACATGTGCTGACAAAGCAAGAGATTTTATTGGGAAAGGTTGCCTGGGTGGAGAGCAGTAGGTAAGGGAACCCAGGAGAACTGCTCTGTCACATGGCTCACAGTCTCGGGTTTTATGGTGATGGGATTAGTTTCCGGGTGGTCTTTGGCCAATTTCATTCTAATTCAGAGTCTTTCCTGGTGGCGCACGCATCGCTCAGCCAAGATGGATGCTGGCGAGAGGGATTCTGGGAAGTGGACGGACACGCCGTGTCTCCTTTCGACCTTTTCCGAACTCTTCCGGTTGGTGGTGGCTTATTAGTTCCGTATTCCTTATCAGGATCTCCTGTCATAAAACAACTCATGCAAATGGTTACTATAGTGCCTGGCCAGGGTGGGCGGTTTCAATCAGTGTGCTTCCCCTAACAATATGATGAAATAGTACGGAACCTTTAACATCATGTTTTTAATAATTAGGACATAAGGAAAGTGAAAACATCAGAATACAGTAAAAACAAAGTTTATATTACATGAGCCAAATTTTGTAGAATTAAAATACTAATGTGATTATTAGAAAAAAACTAAAATGTTAAAATATTTATTTATGGATGGTAAATTTCAAATAATCTTTCCCATATTTTGTATCTTTCTGACTTAAAGTCTCAGTAGAGATGATGATGATTGAGATGATGTTTACTTAGTCCTCACTGTGTGTCAGGCATTGTATCAAGAACTTCACATAGATTATCTCATATACAACTAGGCTGTAAACTGGGGGATACTGTTGTCTCCATTTTTATGGATGTGGAGACTGAATTCCAGGAAGTTAAGTAGCTTGTCCAAGGCCAAAACAGATGTTAGGAGCTAGTGCTAGACTTGAATCCACTTAATGGGACCTTATCTCCTATATGTTTTCTCTCAATGAAAATGCATTGCTATGATAATCAGAAAAGAAGAATCTTTAAAAAAAATTTTTTTTAAAGAATACAGTGTGTTCCCAGATTTTATTTTTAAGCTTGTCTATTTTTGTTGAGAAGTAGTATCAGGATTTTTCTCTTACAGTGGAGATTGAAATTTGAGTATCTGCTTTGTGCCAGGTGTGCCGCACATACACTATACTATTTAATAAGATAGTCTGCTTCTTATCCTGACTCTGTGCACAAGAAAACTGACCTGAAGTTGCACTGTGACTTGTCTGTGGCTTGTTGTGCATAGCACAGCTGGGGTTCAAAGTAATTCTGCTTCATTTCTAGGCAGGAATCCTCATACCTCATCCCACAGGGTATCATGGTCTTTCTCGGAGTGTTTGTCGAGAGACGCTTTTTTTAGTGAAGCAACATCAAGCAGCCATCAGCATCTTTCTCAGGACTGTGTCTCCTGCTGATGCCCATGGACCCTGAAACTCCAGCATAAACAGGGGCCAGAGTCAGTTTTGTTTGTGTGATTGGAGACATTCATGCCTAAGTGGGTTCTGGGGGCTTTGCAGAATTAGTGAGCTTCCTACAGTGGTTCAAAGGGGCCAAGATCCTGACTGTGTCGTCAGGATGAAGGAGATGGTCCTCTCCTTGGTGTCTTGCCCAAAACATTCTGTTTAGGTCACAGGGCAGCTTGAGTCATGCTCATTACCCAGGTTCTCCAGTTTTTCTTGGTGGCTGTGTTATTTTCATTGCTGGATGTCAGTTTTCATGAAGCTAGTTACAGATCATTTTTTGAACTAGACAGCTTTTGCAGGTCCTTGGAAGACAAGACTCTGACTCTGAATATATATCAAACTCATTGTGTGGGATACCCTATTGAGTGTTGGCCACACAATGATGTCAAAGTCAAGCATGGCTCTTGCTCTTCTGGAGCTTAGAGTTCAGTAATGAGATGATCACATAAGTCAGTGTATCTTTTAAACAGTGATAAGTGCCAGTTAGGTACATGGAACTCCAGGAGATTATGAAAGGAAGATTTGATGCAGTTAGAAATAATCTGGGAAGGTTTCCCTGTGGATGTTGCATTGGAGCTGCGACTTGAAAGAGCTGATCAAGTAAAGCAGAGAGGAAAAGCATTGCAGCCAGAGGGAACAGAATGTTTAAATGTCATCTCCTGATGGTAGTGGGGTAAGTAAGAGTGTTTTCAGTGAATTTAAAGTTCTTGCTTTGTTGATAAAGAATTCAGAGATGAAGTGATAGTAAGAAGTATATTTATTTTGAGAGAAACATACTCCATGGACAGAGTGTAGACCATCTCAGATGGTGAGTGAGAGCTTTGAAATAGGCATGGTTAGTTTTTTGAAATAGGCATGGATATTCATAGGCTAATGAGTGGGAGAATTATTCCAATTATTTCGGGGAATGGGTGGGTATTTCCAACAACTGGGCCACCGCCCACTTTTTGGCCTTTTATGGTTAGCCTCAGCACTGTCTCAGCACAGGTGGGTGTAACATTTAACATGCTAGCATATTATAATGACGGTATAATGAGGCTCAAAGTCTGCTGGAAGTCAAATCTTCTGCTACCTTGAACCTAGTTATTATTATTTTTTAAAGTCTTTATTGAATTTGTTACAATATTGTCTCTGTTTTATGTTTTGGCTTTTTGGCCAAGAGGCATGTGGGATCTTAGTTCCCTGACCAAGAATCAAACCTGTGCCTCCAGCATTGGAAGATGAAGTCTTAGCCACTGAACTGCCAGGGAAGTACTGATCTTGGACTGAGTAGTTGATTCTAATCAGTTTTTGTCATGTCCTATGGCCATGTCATTCTTGTAAAGGTTGTGCCCTGCCCTCTCCCCTCCTGTTTCAAAAGAGTTTGAAATAAGGCCAGAATGCAGAGAGCACGGAGAGGGGCAGGAGATGAGGAAGAGGAATTGACTGGGGCTGGACAACACAGGGCCAGGCAGGGGACATTAAGGAGTGTTGTCATGAACACTGGCAGCAGGAGGAGCCCACTGTCAGGTTCTCAGGTGGGAGTGGGAGGCTGGATGACAGATTTGCATTTTGAGAAGTGCCCACTGGCTGCCCTGTGGAGGATGGCTTGGTTAGGGAGGGCTGGAGTTTGGGATCTGCAGTCAGGAGATTGTTTCAGCGGTCCAGCCTTAGGTTGGGCTGGGAGGGAATGCCTACAGAGAGATAGACTCAGTATGGGGAAGGGGTGGGAGGGACTGAGGTGGTGATTGTTGAGATAATGGGTAAGAAAGGAGAGTTTCTGAGACTCCTATTTCTTGGTCTCCTTCACAGCACTTAAAATATTGCTAGACACACAGTAACGTCAGCTTTGTTAATTCGGTTGACTCAGGGATGCTTAGATAGCCTGACAGAGTGAGTCTCTTCCTTCAGGAACCTTTTCCACCTTCCCAGGTTGGGGTATCTTAGTCATCTGAACTTCCAGACCCCACTTCAGATGCCAGTCTCAGGACTATGTTGTCACCTGTGTTTCTGATCAACCAGCAATAGATTTGAGGTTCCAATGGCCCACAATTTGGGTTCAGTTACTTTGCTAGAGCAACTCACAGAACTTAAGGAAGCATTGTGCTTACTAAATTACCAGTTTATTATAAAAGGCTATAACTCAGGAATGGCCAGATAGAACAGATGCATGAGGCAAGGTGTGGGGGAGGGGCTGGAGCTTCCATGCTTTCTCCAAGAGCCCCACTCGCCCCACGTCTCCCTGTGTTCACCAACCTGTTTGTGCGCTAAGTCACTTCAGTCGTCTCCGACTCTTTGTGACCCCATGGACTGCAGCCCACCAGGTGTGGGTTACCATGCCCTCCTCTGGGGGATCTTCCCAACCCAGGGATCAAAACCATGTCACTTACGTCTCTTGCATTGGCAGGCAGGTTCTTTACCAATAGTGCCACCTAGGAAGCCCTATTCACCAACCTGAGGGTGCTCCAAATCCCTGTCCTTTTGGGTTTTTATAGGGGCTTCTTACCTAGGCGTGAATGATTAAATCATTGGTATTGACAGTGGGTGATTAAACTCAGTAGCCCCCATCCTCTCCCCTCTTGGGAGGCCTGGGCAGTAGGTGGGAGGTGGGTGAGGGGAGGGGAGACAGGGACTGAAATCTTGTATTTAATTCCCTGGATGGCCAGTTCAGTTCAGTTCAGTCACTCAGTTGTGTCCAACTCTTTGTGACCCCATGGACTGCAGCATGCCAGGCCTCCCTGTCCATCACCAACTCCCAGAGCTTACTCAAACTCATGTCCATTGAGTCCACAATGCCATCCAACCATCTCATCCTCTGTTTTCCCCTTCTCCTCCAGCCCTCAATCTTTCCCAGCATCAGGGTCTTTTCAAATGAGTCAGTTCTTCACATCAGGCGGCCAAAGTATTGGAGTTTCAGCTTCAGCATCAGTCCTTCCAGTGAATATTCAGGACTGATTTCCTTTAGGATGGATCTCCTTGCAGACCAAGGGACTCTCAAGAATCTTCTCCAACACCACAGTTCAAAAGCATCAATTCTTCGGCACTCAGCTTTCTTTCTAGTCCAGCTCTCACTGGACTACTGGAGAAACCATAGCTTTGACTAGATGGACCTTTGTTGACAAAGTAATATCTCTGCTTTTTAATATGCTATCTAGGCCAGTCACAATATGCTGTCTAGGTTGGACGGCTAGGGTGTTTTCCATAAGTCATCTCATTAGTATAACAACAGACACCTTAGGAAATTTGCAGGGTTTAGGAGCTCTGTGCCAGGAATGGGGTTGAAGACCACATTTCTTACTATAAATCACAATATCACAGAGGGTATACATGATTCTGCATGTTCACCGCCACCCAGAGTGCTGACATCTGCACCCCCAGCTTGGAGGAGCCTATACCAGCCTTCTGTGGAGGGATGTTACCTCTGCTGCTTCCAACCAGCATATGCTCATAACTCTTGTCAACCGAAAAAAAAAATACACAGTGTGAGAGCTGTGAACTAAGTTTTATTTGGGGCAAAATGAGGACTATAGCCTAGGAGACAGCATCTCAGGTCTGAGGAACTGCTCCAAAGAGGCAGAGAGGAAGGTCAGCCTGTATGTGATTTTGGGGAAGGGAGCATACATTCAATCAAGTATATGTTTTTCGTCAAAGGTTTCAACTGGTCTTGTGAAGGTTATTGCTAATCCCAAGAAACAGACGTCACCGTGACTGATTGTAGTTCTTTCCCAGATATGAGGAGATGCAAGAATTGGGCTCATAAATTCGTCTCCTGAAAATATCTATCCAACTATCTGAAGATCTGTTCTACCAGTTTTTCCCAGAGCACAGAGTGCTTTATTTCTAATCTCCACCCTGAACTCCTTTCAGGGGGTGTTGAAGGTCAGCAGCTGCAACAGCTCATGATTTAATCCTTGTAGACATAGATGGCAAGTACCAATTTGTAGGTGGCACTCCCTTCTTATTTACAACTATAGGTGGTGGTGAACCTGGCTGGGCTGAGCTACCTTCCTTGGAGTAGACAATTTGGGTGGTGACCCAGGTAAAATTCACATATCTGGAAAAGTGGGCTACCCCCATGTCATGCCATACCTGCTGGCAGCTGTCTAGTCTCAAGGCTGACATGCTATAGCCTGTGGCCAAATAGGACTGCCGCCATGCCCGGGCCCCCTCCTTCATTCATTGCCCCAGCTCCCACATCTTCTCCGCCTCCTGCCTTGTGGGGGTGATAGTGATATTGGGGCTGGATCTTAGCTAATTTCACAGTCACCCATATGCTTTGTTATCTTTTTTAAAAAAAGTGATGTTAGACAAAACCAGAGCTCTGCATAGTTGCCTTTTAAAATATCTGTGAAATCCAGGTGAATTGCTAATTGCCTACATCAAGGCAGGTTGGCAGGGTGGTACCTGTGGAGAGCACCTTCCCTAGAAGCTACACCATTGAGTAGGCAGACAGTTATTATAGTCAGAAAGATGTATGTTCAAAACTCAGAGGATGGGGATTGGAAATCTGGGCACAGGCTGCGGTTGTGCTTTCAGTGAAGGGGGATTAGAAGGCGAGGCCAGATCAGCTTACTCACTTCAGTTTTTTAAGAGGGTCATTTTACATTGTTAGAGTGAGAAGAAAACAAAAGAAGTGATGGATGACCGCGTTGCTGCATGGCGCATTTAATCACGGACGGCTCCCAGGCTCTTCTGTCTTCCTAATTCACGTGTTGGACGTAGAGGGAGTCTGGATCGTGTTAGGGGGAGTCTGCTCTTAGCATTTTGTTTTCATTATAGTTAAACCTGTCGACCCTGACCAGACAGGACTGGGGCCCCTTGTGCTGCTGTGTACAGCGTCAGCATCCTTCACAGAAGGCCCTGACCAGAATGGGAATGTAGCTGCTAGCCCAAGAGATGGTGTTTGTGGAGGGGTTGGATGGAAGCTTTCTGCTGAGTCCTGGTTCCCCTCTGGTCTGGGTGGACAGTGGTCAGCAGAGGCTCTGTGGCAGCGTGGTAAGAACTGCCTTCCTAGGGGAAAGTCATGTGGGGCTCAGTGTAGGGAGCTGGGGTCTCAGGGGTGGGGAGGCTGTGAGAGGAAAGACTGAAGCCAGGAGGGGCTGGGGAGGAGGACTTGGCTCTGCTCTGTGAGGTCCTGGAGGGTGGGGTGTCCACATGTTTCTCTCTGCCCAGTGTGGGGCAGCCGGGGCTGATTCCGGGGAAAGCAAAGACCAGCGCCCTTGCTCACCCACCACCCTCATTGCTACACCTGCCACCCACCACTGTCCGCTCTGACAAGACTGAATCGCTGCAGTGCTGCTGACAGGCCACGTGTTCTCTTGCTTCTGGCCCCTTGCACATGTTGTTCCCTCTGCCTGAAAGACTGTTCCACTCCCTTCGTCTATAATGCTCTCTGGTCCTGCATCTCTCAGCCTCGCTTGGGCAGCCTTCCCAGCTGTGACACGGGCTCCCCTGGACACCCTGTGTCTCCCTCTGCTTTCGTCCTTCTCGCAAGTTCTTTGTTGCCTCCTCACCTGTCTGTCCGTCCCCGGCACTGAGAGCCCCCTGAGGGTGAGGCAGAGTGCCCGGTGTAATAAATACTTAATGCCGCATTAATGAATGTGAATGACTAAGTCTTCCATGCCACTTCTCTCCCTTTGGTGATGAGAGAAGGGTTATTGATTCTAAAACATGTGGGAAAAGAAGTTGCCAGCTCTTTTTCCCTCTGTGGGTGATACTGTGCAGAGTGGCTGGTCCCAGCTCTAGCCCTGCTTCTAGGAATATTCAGTCTGAAACAGGCACATTGGTATACTGGATACATGCAAACCAAGACCTCAGGCAGCTTGCGAATGAAATGAGCAATTAAACCCTTTCCCACTTGGCCTAACAGAGTGGGGCGTGCATTTGGAGGAGGCAGTGGAGGGAATAAACTTGGCAGGGAGCCTCACAAGTGTCTGTGGGTAAGGAGAGCCAACCCAGGGCTATCTCAGAGCTGGAGGAGCCTGATGGGTTATCTACGCGATTACAACACCATCTCTCACCCATTCTCATTTCCACACTATTAAATGTGCCTTTTCTAACATATCCTTAAAGGGGAAATAAATTATCAGCACCCTACCTATAGCCTACCATGTTATTACCGCTAATGTAACTTCTCAGGGGCAGCCAAGCGCTGTCCATATTTCATAGTCTTTGGCACCCCCAAAGCTATATTGAGCTATCAAGTATTCATGGACACCTTCCAGACCTCCCATTTTTCTCTGCTGGTTGTACCCAAAGGTTTGAAGGCAGATTTAAGTACTGGCTGCTTTACCACTGAGGGCTTCAGTTCTGTCCTTCCCATCCCTTTCTTAATTGGGTTATTTCATCAAAGGCAGGCACCAGGCATGGTTTATAAAAGAATTCTCATGATATTATATGGTGACAGCCCATTATGGGTCTGGGGAGATGTCTGTGTCTCACTTCATTTGCTAGGGAATGGTGTTGAGGGTGGTTAGTTCTGAATCTGTCCCTGGGTTGACCAGATGTTTTTCCTCCACTGCTTTCTACCACCACCCACTTACTCTTACCAAGAAATCATACATCAAAATGCCTCCTCTCCATCCATCAACCTCCACCTACCCTAAACATCCCATCAATACCCAAAGCCTGTTCGGTCACCTCTAGGATGTATGCTGTGACTGTTCACTTTATCTCCACTGACCCCCTTCACTCCCACCATCTCTTGTCTGGACTATGACTGTTACCTCCTGGTTGGTCCATCTGCTTCCTGTCTTACCCTTCCAGTCCCTTTGCCCCATAGCTGTCAGAGTGACACTTTCTTCTTTACAACTACAACTTTAAAAATGTATGTCTCTGTCTGCCTACCAGCTTTAACACAGCTGTGTCAGCTTCAGATCTTTTATTGAAAGAAAAAAAATCATTGATTTGTTAGTAAAGACTCCAGGATGCCCTTCCCAGCTATTACTTCCCTCTTTTCTCCTAAGAGGTAACTACAAACCTGAATTTCTCATTGTATGTTTTGCACTGTAAGTGTGTGTTTTTACTACATATGTGTCCACAAGTAAGCATGCGTACCATTGATTTTACATGTTCTAAACCTCATGTTATGGTATCATACTGTGCTTTCTCATCTAACAATTCTTTTTACGTTTATCCATATTGATCCATATTGTTCTAGCTCATTCACTTTAGCTTCTGGGCAGTAATCTGTTATGTACACAATTTATTTGTCCATCCTTCTGTTGATGGATACTGAGGCATATTTTCAAAGTATAAATCAGATTGTATTTCTTCCTTGCTTAAACTCTTCAGTGCCCTGAGAGGTGGCTATCCCAGGCCACTTACTTGGCTGTACCCATGCTAGGAACTGCATAGCCCAACACAGACAGGTACCCCCAGGGGAAGCAGCCTTGGGAGTGGGAGAAATCCTCTAACTCAGGCTAATTCTCAGTTCAGTCGCTCAGTCGTAACCGACTCTTTGCGACCCCGGGGACTGCAGCACACCAGGCTTCCCTGTCCATCACCAACTCCCAGAGTTTGCTCAGACTCATGTCCATTGACTCGATGATGGCATCCAACCGTCTCATCCTCTGTTGTCCCCTTCTCCTTCTGCCTTCAATATTTCCCAGCATCAGGGTCTTTTCCAGTGGGTCAGTTCTTTGCATCAGGTGGCCAAAGGCTAACTCTAGGCTTCTCTTTATTCTTAGCTGGCAGTGGCTGCTCTTGGTGGGAGAATAGCAGATCTCACTGGACTCTGCTGCCCTGGTATTCAGGTCTTGGGAGCTCTGTTTATACTCTATTACAAGCTTTCATGTATGCCCTGCCCTCCTACAATATCATTTCCTACTCAGTCCCTCCATTCAGGATGCATCCCTGGGGAGGAGTCTCTTTGAGTTTGTTTTTTTTAATACAACTCTCTTTTTAATCACTCATGTCTTCTTTGCCTTCCATAAAGACAGATGATGAGTTTATTGCATGGCAGACACTGGGAATTTTAGGAGCCAAGCATCTGAGCTTTAAGACTGATGGACTTTAGGGACTGCCCCCCTTGAATTCCTCCACTCCTCATTGCCTATAAGACCTTGTCTGAAAGCAGTGAGACACAGTCAGTGGTGTGAGTGGCTCGTCACAAGCCAATTTTACATCATGGAAAAGCAGATCCAAGCCCATTCCAGCTTAGAGGCTGTTGATACTGTGTGGAGACTGAAAGGGTATGGTTGACCTACTGATACTACAGGTCAGGTTCTGCAGTCCTTGAAAAGGGAATTTATGATTCATGCAAAGGTTTTGAACCATGAGATGAAACCTAGCTTGTTTTGAACAAAGACTTGTATGTCCAAAGTCCAAGTACCTTGAACTTCTCAGTCTAGCCCCCAAGTACATGCTGTGTCATGGAGTTCACTGTCACAGAGTTTCCATCACAGAGCACACCTTTTTTGGACACAGGTGGGTATGAGATGCTATGCTTTGCTTATTGAGGATTACAGAACAAAGGGATGGTGGTAAAGGCATGTCACATTAACTGAGGGCTTACTATGCCCTTTATAAGTCACGTGGTAACTTACTTCTTTTTCCAACCCATTTGTGGGATGCTGAATGTTTCCCATTTACAGAAGTAGAAGTACTCAGAGGGGTTAAATAACTTGCTCAAGATGACATATCTAGGGAGAATTGGAGTCTTTCTTCTGCATCGGCCAGGTCCTGGCCCTCTGCAGCTTCTAAGTGGGAAGATAAAACAGGAACTAAGAGAGAAGAGGTTTCAAAAACATCCTAGAATATCCTATCCTTAGTTGTGAAGTGGGAACATAGACAGGAAGCCCTTTCAAATCTCCCTTCTTGTCCTGGGCAGGCTTGCTTCTCCTGGCTCTGCAGCAGGTGGACCCTGCAAGGAGTCCTGCTTGGTTTGCTCAGAAATACATATAGGGCTGTAGTCCCTGCCAGAGGTTGAAGTAAGTCCTGAGTAGCCAGGGCAGGGTCAGACCACAGCCCTGCCCCGCCATGACCTGGATCTCATGAAGGATGGGGGAAGAACACCACAGAGGCCCCGAGGAGGGAGGCAGTTGGTCATTCTTTCCCGGGCCGTCACCCCTGACTTGAAGGATGGTAGCTAGGGTGGAAATAGCATTTCAGGCAGAAGATGCCAATGTAAGAAAGGTTCTCAAGTCTTGGGAGCAGAGTATGGTTGGAAAATGGTGTTCAGGTATGGCTGGAACCAGGAGCAAGTTGGGGCCAGGTGTGAGATGGGATGAACTGGAGTCATGTTATACAGAAAGCAGACTGGTGAGACAGAGAATTAGGAGAGAACCCCAGGAAACAGTGACGTAGAAGGGATAAAAAGCGACATGGAAGGGATAAAAAGGAGGAGTGCTCACAGGAGACTGAGGAGGTACCAGAAAGGAGGGAAGTTGACTGGGATGGACAGAACCAGAGCATCATGGAAACCACAGGGAGAGTCACACTCAGGAAAGAAGGTGTGGTCAGGGGACCTATGGGAGCTGAGAGCCAAGCCAGGTAAGGATGCACATGTGTAGAGTTAGGGACCTAGAGGTCATCGGTCCCCTGGGAAGAACAGTGTTGTGTCCAACAGGAGTGGAATGATACAGAAGGAAGGCCAGCTGGAGTCCAGGGCACTGGAAACAGCAGGACTAGGTCAGATGCAGACGAGGGCCCCACTCACTGCTGCATCCCTCCTCAAGCTGGACACCCTAGGATTCTGAGATAATGAGAGGAATGTGGAGAACAATTGGCTCACAGATGGGATCTCAGTGGCCCTTCGTGTATCAGTTGTGTCCTTGGTTAAGCCTGACCCAGCTAATGAACCTTTGTGAAGTTTACAGTAACAGTCACACCCTCCCAACGCCCATGCCGTCTATCCCTTCCCTGAGAGTTACTGATGCTAGCTTGTCCCGTTTGGTCCAGGGCTCTGAAGGTGTTTTCATGTAGTGAAATTGAGTCCTTTCAGGACAATGTTGGTGACAACAGAGGTAATCCAAGCAGATAATTGGAGCAAGATCCATAGCTATTACGTAGCTGTTTCCACCAGGAGGGGCCCAGGGGAGGTGGGGCGGGGGTGTGGGCAATGGAAGCCTTTGGCCTGGCTTACCGGTCTCCGTATGGTCATCAGTGTTACTGCTCCACAGACTCCTTTGAGAAGGTTGGTTGTGAAAGGTAAGCGAGAGGAAAGCAGCTGAAGGGGGTATGGGGCCAGAGTTGTGTTGTTAAAGGTGCCGGGTATGTGTGTGTGTGGGGTGACTCACCCATGCAGCTGCTTGCACATGCTCGTCCTGACTTAGGGAGGCGTCATGACTGCGGGGATGGACTCATGGTGGAGACGAGTAATCACCTTTGTTCTCTAGTGCAGATAAATTTGGTCTCAAGGGGAATCGGCTTCCGCATGCTGCCATCCCCACTTCGGGCCCTGAAGAAGACTTCATTTCTCATGACTTATCAGGATGGAGCACTGTATTTTGTTACTGCCTGTCTTGTAGCAATCCCACATTCATTTTGTTTTCAATTACCGGGCTGTACCTTGAAATGCCTTATCTAGCGCAGGCACTGCTTGCATTTTCCCCCCCGTGGTATGGCTCTGTGGTCCTGCGGGGCCCTCCTTAGATGCCAGCCCGGCTCACACATCTTTTCTGTCTCCGCAGTGAGATGGCCTCCTCTAGGTACCCTGGCACCTCAGTCTCCATCACCTAATCACACATCAGTCCCCACTGTGTCCATCTCTTTCCTCTCTGAAGATTTTACTTATTCCTTTATTTTATGAAGACTTAGGAGCCTCAGAGGGCCCTGGGTTGAAAAGGCGATTGCTACAAAACTGTCAGGTATTGAAGTCATACAAGTGTAGCTAATTTGTCTGCTTCTGTTTCCTGAATTCAAAAGAGAAACTCAACAAATTAAAATAATTGCTAGGACTCCTTCAGTGCTGAAGCCGGCACCGGCTGCTCAGGAAATTTCAGGATCCTGCCCCGAGTTACAACCCACAGGTTTCTTCCTTGTGGAAGAAACAGCTGGGCTAGGGGTGTGGGGGGCAGCCAAGGTCGGCATCTGGTGGTAGGGGACTTCAGAGAGGGTGGCCTTAGTGCTGGAGTAAGTCAATTTGAAGTAGATGGTGTGGAATCTGTGTAGTGCTTCCAAGGCAAAGAACAAGGAATAAGAATACCCCTGGTGAGGCAGGACCTGAGAAAAGCAGTTTGTCTTCTGTTTCGTCCTCGCTATTTCTTCCCTCCCTCCCTTTCTCAGTTGAGCCTTTTCGTTTTGTCCTCCTGCTGCCTTCATTTTGCCCCACATCCTCCCTTTGTTGATCGTTTCTTTTTTTAAACAAAAAAAATTTTATTACTTTTTTGGTCACATTGCTCAGCATGAAGGATCTTAGTTCCCCAGCCAGGGATTGAACCTGCGCCCCCTGCAGTGGAAAAGCACGGAGTCTTAACCACTGGACCACCAGGGGAGCCCCTGTTGGTCCTTTCATTCATCCACTCTGTGCTGTCCTCTCTGCTGGGTGCTAGAGATGCAGTTGTCGGGAAGATAAACCAAGACAGAATCACCAGGAGTTCTCTGGAGGGATCATGCCAGTTCTGGTGAGAGAGAGTTAAAGGGACAGTGTCATCAGGGGCGGCCTCTCTGCGATGGAACCATAGAAGATGAGGCCTCGGGGGCTGGGTGAGTGCAGGCATGGGACTCTCCTGACAGGGCTCTGAGAGGAAGCAGCACGTCCAAGGCCTCCAAGCAGGGCAGATCTTGGAATCCTGGAAACTGAGAGGGGCGCTGACGGTGAGACAGGGAGGGAGGCCGGAGGGGCAGTCGAGGAGCTTGGAAAGAGGCTGGCGTCAATCCACTTACCTCCCCGTTCTCTTGGAGAAGCCTCTGTGGTGGTGCTGTTGGCCTTCTCTGCTTATGTTCCGGGCTGGGCAATGAGTGGCCGCCTTAATGTTCCCTGCTTTGCACTGTGTAGGGCAAGTGACCTCTCATTTGATTTCACGGGTGTGTGTGTGTGCACATGGGTGTTGATTTTATTGGAAACCTTACGGAGCTCCAGCCTGGGGAGTTCTTGACCCTCTCCCCAAATGACAGGAGTGTGGGTGGCAGATACCAGGAGATGATGGGCATCCTGGGGCAAGGAAAGGGACAGACGTCTGGGTCAGAGTAACTTGTGTGGGGCTGGGGAAGAGAAGGGCTGTGTGTGGCTGGGTGCTGGGGTCCATTGAGGAGAATGTCTAAACTCTTATGCCAGGCTGGCGCCTGCTTCAGCAGCCTCCTCTGACTCTGAGTGTGTGTCACATGCTCTTAGGACCTGATTTTGCTGGTTTCTTCAGCACACCTGTGGACCCTTGGGAGAAAACTCGTCTGCAAATGCTCGCTAGAGAATGCCTCCCTTGCATGGTAATCAAAGAAGACAATGCTCTGTTTTAAGATTCTGATAAAGTTTGTTCCTGCCCTGGGAACCCTCCTTCATCATCGGTGGTCACGGGGCTCAATCCTAAGGCCACAAGGCCGTGCCATGATGAGGATGACGGTGATAATGGCAGGGAAGCAGTTCCTGAAGGCCAGGTGTCAGCCGCTGTGCCAAGTGCATTATGTGGATCCTCTTCTCTGAGTAGATAATAGTCATCGCTCCATGTTATAAGTAAGGAAAGCTCCAGCCCAGAGAAGGCATGAGTGACCTGCCCCGAGTCACCCTGCAGTGAAATAGTGGAGCTGGGGTTTCTGACTCTGAACCTTTGTGCCTTCCAGCCTGCCGGGGAGGATCGGGGTTCTGAGAGTCAGAGTGACTTACCCCTGTCTACATAGTGAGCAAGAACTGGAGGCTGGGTATAAATGCCAGTCTTTTTCATTTCTTCAATTGAAGGATAATTGCTTTACAAAGTTGTGTTAGTTTCTGCTGTACAACAAACTGGATTAGCTGTATGTGTACATATGTCTCCTCCCTTTAGGACCTCCTTCCCATCCCAGCCCTCTCGGTCATCCTAGAGCTCTGAGCCGGGCTCCCTGTGCTATATAGCAGCTCCCCATTAGCTGTGTGTTTTACACATGGTATGTATATATGTCAGCGCTACTCTCTCAGTTCATCCCACCCTCTCCTTCCCCCGTTGCATCCACATGTCTCTATCCCTGCCTTGCATATAGGTTAGAGTCTGAGGCTTTTCAGACTTCCTGCAGCCCCCTCCATGTCCTCAGGGCCCCTATGTCCCTGAACAGTGGCTCCAGGACCCCATCCTTGGACCCATGCCAGACAGTCTGCGTGGGAGTCACCTGGAGAACTTGAAAGTGTGGAACTGTGGGCCCTCCCACCCAGGTTCTAATTTCAGGAAGTGAGATTTAGGAATCCATATTTTGGTTGCACAGTTGGCTTTAGAACATGGACCCAGATACAAACAGTATGAATAATGGTTTTCAGGTCAGGATGTTTCCATGTCACTTTTCCTGACCTTTACCCAACTTTCATAGTCCCAGAATTGGCTGGTCCTTCATTTTCATCTCCAGATAGGTCACTGTCTTGCCAGGTATGCTGTGGGCAGGTATGGGGTCCTATTCCTCTTCTTATGTACAGTCTCTGCCACATAGGGAACACTGTGTGAAGATTTTTGGGCTTAAGGGGTGTTTGAAAGGGATATGTGAGCATGTGTGCTCAGTAGTGTTGGACTCTTCGACCCCATGGATTTTATCTGCCAGGCTCCTCTGTCCATGAGATTTCCCAGGCAAGAATACTGAAGTGGGTTGCCATTTCCTTCTCCACTGAAAGAGGGTATATATACACATATTGAAAGGTTATGTATTTACACAGAGAGTTACCTGTTCTTTCTGGGTCGAGTCTGGTGGCTTCTTATGCGCTTCGTACCAAGAACACAAGTACTAGTACCTTGTCCCTAACGAATACACTAAGCGTTGTTTCTGAAATGGAGTGTCTCTCTACTAAACTGTTCACACTCCTTCATCAAGTACCTCTGAAAATGGATGACACAGGCCTCGAAGGTGGTTGGCCAGAGTCCAGGGAGTGTGTTTCCAGGGAGGAGGGCATCTGGAGTGGAGGTGTTAGCCTGATGGTACTGTGGGACCATTGGCTCTGAGACTCTGGACCATTGGCCAGTATCCCTGCAGCAGGCCAGAGGGAGGGATTGGGCTATGTCTGCCCTCAGGGACTTGACCATCTGGTGGGAAAGAGACCAAGACAGAGAATTGCTGGTGCAGTCATTAAGTGTAAACAGGTTGGTCATTCAGACGAGGGCTCCAAAATCCAGGCTGGAGTGTGGGGTGAATCCAGGATCTGTCTCCATGACTTCCAGCAAGTTAACCTCTCTGGTCTTCCAGTTGTGAAGCAGGGACTGTAATAGCACTGCCTGTACATACAGTAAATACTGGCAAGTACCCGCTGAGTAACTGAGAGCTGGAGAGCTGTTGAGGTCACTTCCCAAAGAAGGAGGCGTCTGAGTTGTGTTTTGAACAAATAAAATCTAGCCAGGAGCAGAGGGGGCAGTGCAAGTGGAGGGAACCATAAGAACCATGGTGTGTGTGTGGGGGGGTGTGTGTTCCATGAGGGGAGCTGTAGGCTGCTTCCTTATCAAGAGGTGTGGAGTTTTAGGGGGTGGGGAGCTGAGAGGTGTGCCCAACAGAGCATATCATTTCATTTTTGTGTTTTTTTGAGGGGGCTACCATGTGGCCTGTGGAATCTTAGTTCCTTGACTTGGGATTGAACCTGTGCCCCTAGTGGTGGAAGCTTGGAGCCTTAACTACTGGACCACCAGGGAAGTCCCCGACTGAGCATTTTAAACTTTGTTTCAGAGTTGATGGAATCTTCTGGAAGACATTAAGCAAAGAAGGGGCATAGTTGAGCTTTACATATGGTCTGTGTACAGAGGCGGGCTCTGAACTCTTTGACCGTGTGCTGATCAAGCTGTGGGTTTCTTCCAGTGAACCCACCACTGCAGAATTATTTGCAGATTGTTGTCCTCAGGCCCCTTTTAGGCAGTAATGGAGGTTTGGCAGATGAATGCCTGAGGGACTGGAGTGCTGGGGATGTGTCAGCTCCATGACCAGGTCTGATCTGCCATGCCCTGCAGTTTCCCAGAGGATGGAAGGGAATCGGCAAGCAAATCCTAATCAGATTTCCCAGGCAGGCGTCTGCCTGGCCAGATTTAGATTACCATACATTATCCTCAGCTCAGAGAACTTGTGATGATGGCAAGATTAGCTCACACTTTGCATTTGCCCTGGGAGTTTACACAGCAGCGAGCCTGTTTGTCAGCTAATGCTCCTAAGTTTCTAACCTCCGTGGGGACCACACTTCCAGCTCTGTCTAATGCTTTATTCAAACCCAGCAAAAGGGAGATGCAAAGCTGATGGCGAGTTAGAAGCTTTGGGAGTTGGAAAGCTAGCTTCGGGGCTCCTCTGCATCTTGCCCTGTGACTGTTTCTCTCTCTCCATCCAGCTCAGAAGGTTCATTTCTAAGGCTGGCTTTTGAGAGAGCCCCATGTTGTCAGCAGAACTGTGGTCCCCACAGCCCTCTGTCAGTGGGTTCTTCTCATTTATCCTGATCCCCCATGACTGATGATGTGAAGGACCCTAAAGTACCTCCTTTGGTATCACTCTCCTTCCTAGAAACTGACAGTGGGGCTTACCCTGACTATTCAATAAAGTCTAAACTGCCTAGCACAGGGCTTATGGCTCTTCTGTTCTTGTTCGGGCCTGGACCAGCCCCACATGCATGCAGACTGGAGCATTCCTCTTCGTATCTTCAGTTTCCTCTCTTTCCATGTTCATGCACATGCTGCTGCTTCTCCCCAGGATGCCTTAGTCCTGCTGGAAGACATTTTTGCTTCTCAGTGCCCAGCCAAATCTCATTCCTCTACTGAGCCTTTCCCTTTCTGCTGGGAGCACCTGTGTTTCCCCTGTGTGTTTTTGCTCCAAGTTCGGGATGTTTGTGGGGTTTCCCATGTGATGCTAGTGGTAAAGACCCTGCCTGCCAATGTAGGAGAAATAAGAGACACGGATTCAACCCCTGGGTCAGGATGATCCCCTGGAGGAAGCCATGGCAACCCACTCCAGTACTCTGGCCTGGAGAATCCCCATGGACAGAGGAGCATGGTGGGCTACAGTCCATAGGGTCGCAAAGAGTTGGACACGACTGAAGCTACCTATCACACACAAAGGGTTGTTTGTGAGGGTGGTACTCTAAGATTGAAGGTGCTTGAGCTTATGAGCCTGAGGTCAACTTTATCCCCAAATCCTCCTTCATTGCCCAGGCTAAGACCTTACCTGTTGACAAGGTTCCTTTCTGTTCCAAGTCAAACCTAAGCAAGCTTTCTACTGGATCACACATTACTTTGGTTTTCTGTTTTGAGAATGAGGATGGTACATGGCTCATTCATGTGCTTTTTGTGTTTTTCCCATCATCCTGGTGACCTGAACTCTGGGGTATCTATTTTGAAACTGTGCTTATCAGAGTGTGGGAAGGAGGGCCACTGAGGAGGGGAAGTGAGGTCTCCTCTCAGCTCTGACCCAGATGTTCTGGAGCCACTGGCTCTCCTGGTTTTCTTCCAACCAAGCACTGGAGGGAGGAGGGGTCTTGGTGTCACAGCGGAGGTGGTCATGGGGTGGCCAAAGGCATAGTGCCAGGGAATCCAACAGCCCCTGGAGCAGTGACTGGAATCCCCGAGAAGCTTACAAGCAGGGTCTTTGGGAAGTAAAACCCACTGGCTTTAGGCTTAGGAAGCTGGAGATTTCTTTGAGTTTGATGTTCTCTCCTACAAAACGAGGATCACAATGTGTAACCTAGAGTCACTGAGGAATAAGATGTGATAATTCAGGAAAGGAGCCTGGTGCTTCAGAGAGTCAAATATTTAGGCTGGTCAGGGGAGACTTAAAAACATTATTGTTGCAAAAGGTGATATAAGTGAATGGCATCATCTTACACATGCATCTTTCTTGCTTGCTTTGCAAAGTGTGTTAAACTCAGCTCGATAAATGGTGGTGTGTCCCAGGTGCCTGGTTTTCTGGGCCAGCTGTGTGGGGGTGAGGGGTGGAGTAAAGTTGGGGCTCTCACTGCTGCAGGACTCCAGTGGCCCCAGCTCAGCCACGTGGTGACCTTTGGTGGGTGATGTAACCTTTTGGAGCCTCAGTTTCTTCACTATAAAATCGTGGTGCTGATGGTCCCTTTGTGGGCTTATTCTACAGAGGAAAGGAGATGATTCCTGTCAAGCTGTGGTGTCTAGCATCTGGAGAGGGCAGAGTCCACATAATTGAGGGGCCTGGACAGAGCGAGTCATGGCCTCAAGGAGTGCCTGGTCCAAGAAGGGGGTGACTTCACTTAGGCTGAGTCCTCAGAAAAGCCCTAAGCATGAGAAAGAGAGTCAGTGCTCTGAATCCATCCTTCTCAATAAAGTCAGGGCCCTAACACCCGTGTCACCACTACCAGGTGCTCACCTGGGGCTTGGAGCAGCTCTGCTGCCTCCCTCTCTTGCTACCCAACCTGGGCATGAACTTTAGTTCATCTCTGCTGGGCAAAGAGCAGGGCAGACCATTTATTAGTGCTCTGCAGGACTTAGGCTATTACTTGGAGGAATGTCAGGCTGTTGAAAGTGGTTGGAAAAATAGGTGTCATGGGAAAGTATCCCTCCCTTAAAGACAGAAATAGTTCTTGGGGCTTCAAGACACCCCAACAAAGCAGAGGAGAGATAGGAGGACCCCTGCAGTTCTGCTAGCTCTGGGAGCCTGTAATTCACCATGTGTGATGACTTAGATATGTGAGTTAACTAATTGGTGACATTATGCCCTGCTAAGGGTTGAACAAATGGCTGAACATTTTCTCAGACGCTATTGGAACTTAGATCAGACTCTCGCCCAGGGACTCAGAACCAGGGCCTTTATTTTTAGATCAAATGGGGAAAAGGGGACAGATATCTTGCCTTTTCACTAGGTATAAATAGAAAACTGCTCCCTTTAATTTTTTTTAACCTGTTTCTAGTGTGGCTCTTAGCAGATTTGGGATGGAGTTGGCCTTTCCTGCACAGTCCCACTTTTGTAATTAAAATCTATTTTCCATATTGAAGGAAAATAATGTCAGGGTTTGAATAACCTGAGTGGCTTTAGAAATGGTTCATAACCAGTCACTTATTAATCAGTGTGGAAAAGAAACTCACTATCCTCAACCGAACATGTCTTCATGTTTCTGGGTACCTCTTCTTCTGGGCCTGGTGTTGTGCCAGGCACTGTGCAGTCCCTGGGTAGGCAGAGGGACTTTTAGCCCTTTGTTAAGGTTATGCCAAGCTCCTGCCATGCTCTAGGCTTTTTCTTTTCTAGGCTCTGGGATACACAAGAGGAAAGATCACTGCTCTTATGGGCATGCATTTTATTGAGAGAGATAAACAAGGAAATAGCAAAGACTGCTAAATGCTGCCAAGAAAAGTCAGGATATGATGGAGGTGACTTCTTTCCAAAGTGGGGTCGAGAAGGGTTCTTTGGAGAAACATAGTGTATATGTAACTGGGAGGAGCCGGGAAGCAATGACCTGGAGAGGACCATTCCAAGCATAGTGAAGACTCTGAGGCTAGAACCAACTTCCTGGCAAAGGGTCAGAAGGAAGGTGATCCATCGTGGCTGAACCCAAGGGTGAGGCGGCAAGGGATGAGGGTAGAGAAGTGGACAGGGTCCACATCATATAGGATCTGACAGGCCATGGAAGAGGCTTTCTGAGTCATGGGAGCAATTCCAAACAGGATTCAAGCTCTAATGGAATTCATATTTCTGAATGATGACTCTGGATGCTGCCTGAAAGGGAGACTACAGGACCGGAGGGGATGAGAGGTGGTCCAGTCCTGCTGCAGGTGTCCAGAGAGACCATGAAGATGGAGAGAAGAGGCCACATGCAGGGTATAGCTAAGAGGAGGACCTGTGAGACTGATGGATGGTGTGGATTGAGGAATCGAGGTGACTTCCTGAGTGTCTGGCTTCAGGGCCAAGTGGGTGGTGCTCATGTTGACCGAGATGGAGAAGACTGGGTGGACATGTTTTGCAGAATCAAGAATGTTGTTTTTGGATATGAAGTTTGGGCTCTTCAGACCCGTGTAGGTGTCGGATGAGCAGTTGGGCCCTTGGGAGAGGTCAGGCCTGGAGTCACAGAGCTGGGGCCCAGTGTCCTCACAGAAGCCCAGGGCGCCATCTTTCCCTCTCGAGCCAACAAGTACTAAGTGCTTCTCGAGTCTCCACAAGCTTCTCCTCTGACACTTGCTGTGATTCCAGATTTGATCCCTGCATCTGGGGGGGCTGGGAATCTGGAGGCAGATAATATCAGTGTTGGGCCAGTGCAGAGTTGGGTCAGTGGTAGGCTGGCTCTGAACAAATTACACTGCTTATTTCTGCCCCTTCCCGCCCTGAAGGTGCAGGACTGGGATGAGGGGCTCCAGCTGTGACGTCTCAGGGAAAAGTGAGCCAGCTGGCCTGGCGTAGACTCTGTTGTCCCCCAAACTTGGTAGAAAAGGACCTTGGGTTTCTGAATTTGATTCTTGCTTTGCCATCCAGTTACTCCCAAGGTCAAGTTTCTTGGCCTCCCTGAGCTTCAGACTCTTTATTTTGAGGTATGCCTAGCATGTTTTCCTTTGGCAAACTGTCAGGATGGCTTGCAGACGGATGCTTGGTTCATAACTGACATCAGAACAGACTCAGCATGACGGTCCCCTCTGTAGCCCCTGGTAAGGTGTACAATGACTGTTGAGAAATTTCTTTTTCTGGTTCCACAAAGTGTGTGTTTATCATGTGTTAAACATAGGGGTTTGAGACATTAAACAGACAGATTTCTGTTTTTGTGGAACCTGTTTTCTAACGAGAGAATCAATGGGCAATAATCACACAGATCAGTTCAGTTCAGTTGCTCAGTCATGTCCGACTCTGCAACCCCATGGACTGCAGCATGCTAGGCCTCCCTGTCCTTCACCAACTCCAAGAGCTTGCTCAGACTCATGTCCATCGAGTCAGTGATGCCATCCAACCATCTCATCCTCTGTCGTCCCCTTCTCCTCCTGCCTTCAGTATTACCCAGCGTCAGGGTCTTTTCCAATGAGTCAGTTCTTCGCATCAGGTGGCCAAAGTATATAGGAGCTTCAGCCTCAGTCCTTCCAGTGAATTCCTTCCACTGATCTCCTTTAGGATTGACTGGTTTGATCTCCTTGCAGTCCAAGGGACTCTCAAGAGTCTTCTCCAACTTCATAGTTCCAAAGCATCAATTCTTCAGTGCTCAGTTTTCTTTTTGGTCCCACTCTCACATCCATACATGACTACTGGAAAGACCATAGCTTTGACTATACAGACCTTTGTCAGCAAAGTAATGTCTCTGCTTTTTAATATGCTGTCTAGGTTGGTCATAGCTTTTCTTCCAAGGAGCAAGCATCTTTTAATTTCATGGCTGCAGTCACCACCTGCAGTGATTTTGGAGCCCAAAAATATAAAGTCTGTCACTGTTTTCATTGTTTCCCCATCTATTTACCACGAAGTGATGGGACCGTATGCCATGATCTTAGTTTTCTGAATGTTGAGTTTTAAGCCAGGTTTTTCACTCTCCTCTTTCACTTTCATCAAGAGGTTCCTTATCACTTTCTGCCACAAGGGTGGTATCATCTGTATATCTGAGGTTATTGATGTTTCTCCTGGCAGTCTTGATTCTAGCTTGTGCTTCATCCAGCCTGGCATTTCACATGATGTACTCTGCATATAAGTTAAATAAGCAGGGTGACAATATACAGCCTTGATGTACTCCTTTCCCAATTTGGAATCAGTCCATTGTTCCATGTCTGGTTCTAAATGTTGCTTCTTGACCTGCATACAGATTTCTCAGGAGGCAGGAAAGGTGGTCTGGTATTCCCATCTCTTTAAGAATTTTCCACACTTTGTTGTTTTCCACACAGTCAAAGGCTTTGGCGTAGTCAGTGAAACAGAAGTAGATGTTTTTCTGGAACTCTCTTGCATTTTCTATGATCCAGCGGATGTTGGCAAATAGATGAGCCCATTTCTGGGAGGTTTGGTGCAAAGCTGCTGGAGGGTTGGGAGGCCTCTAGAGAAGGTGGGCGTGGTTGTGACCTGGGCAGTGGGATGGGATGACTGTTCTGAGGGCTAGGGGGTGAAATGGCCTCAGAGATTCTTCTCTCCAAAGCTGTTATCCCTTCTCTCCTCTATAGGCGTGGAGGTGATATCTGGAAGGTGGCCACAGAGCAGGTGTGTTCCCCTCCCCTCCCTGGAGGTCCTTCCATTTCCCTGGCCTGATGGCCACTCCTCTTATTGGACTGGCTCCACTTAAGACCGGAGGTCACAGGATTTTTCTCTAAGCTCCCCTCTTGGAGGCTTGGCGAATGATGCTCCCCTCCCTGCCCCCCCCCCACACCCCCCACACTCCATCAGAAATCTTGGTCCCTCCAACTCCTCCTTCCTCTCACTGGCTGACACCAAAGACATTTCTTTAAAAGACTCTTCAAAGTAAATCCTCGGGGCTCCCCTTCCTCTTATCTTTGAGTCTGACAGCATTTTGGTGGAAGAATTTTTTAGCGTGCATTCCTGTGAAAGAGAGTTTTAAACTTTGTTATCTTAGAAGCTCTCCATTTTGTGCCCCTCCTTCCCAAACCCCTACATTTCCCCCTCCCCAGCCTGTTTAAACCTGTTTTCCTGAAGTATTTTTGCATCTTCTTTTCTTATCTGTTACTCTCCTCTCTCTTTGTTACTCCCTCTTGATTCTAGCCTCCCTCACTCATGCATTGCACCATGGTTCTCTCTTATCTTCTGTCTTGTCCAAGCCAGGCGCCCCAAGCTCCTTCACCCAGCTGCTGCCAAGGGCTGTTTTTCTCAAAGAAGGGGCATCTGGACTCCCTCCTACCCTGGATCCCTTTGATAATATGGGATGCCCCTGGCACACCTGTGCCATGGGACACCTGCTTTGCCCACTGGCTGAGGTTACCTGATTTCAAAGAAAGAAGATGTTGTCTTTAAGTCCACATGGTGGATTTTCTCTGGAAGGAATTGCTGCAGATACTAAGAGAAATGCACATGCCACATGCCGTTATCAAGGGGGCAGACATGGCTCTACAGGCTGTCCATTCTCCTCTGTTCCCTGACCACACCATGTCCTGCTTTATGTTAATGAATGAATTCCTCTAGTTTCTGGCGATTTACTTCTTTCTGTAGGTTGCAGTTCCAGGCATTGGGTGCTACTGAAAAATTTCTGGCAGAAGAGGACATGATCAGAACTTGAAAAAAGGAAATCAGAGGGTCTTGTGGTTATGCTCTTATATTGTCAGACCTGATCACCAGCTTTCTGCTGGTGACCCCCGACCACCACTCCCTCCACCACCAAGAATGCACTTTAGGAGAAGGTTATAAGAAGAGGACATGGGATTCTTAGGATTTTGTTGGTATTACATCAGCTATTGTTGCATTTGGTTAGCCATGTGCAATTTATTGGGGCTTCCCTCGTGGCTCAGATGGTAAAGAATCTGCATGCAATGAGGGAGACCTGGGTTTGATCCCTGGAGAAGGGAATTGCAACCCACTCCAGTATTTTTGCCTAGACAATTCCGTGGACAGAGGAGCCTGGTGAGCTTCAGTCCATGGGGTCGCAAAGAGTCAGACATGACTGAGTGACTAACACACACAAAGCATGCAATTTTATTTAGCACGATTTTTCTTTTATCCACACCAGTCTTCAGCCTGTCCTGCTCCTCTGGCTGATCTGTATTGACGAGAATATCTGAATTATTGCCTTTTCTGATGAAGGGAAAATCTGAGGACTTAACAGGTGATAAGTCCTTGTCATCAATTTTAATTATTGATGGAAAAAAGTTTGTGTATGTGTATATATACACACAGAAACACACACAGTGGATTGTGGCGAGGGGGGGTTTTGTAACCATGGGAAGCCTGTCAAGATTCTGAGCCTTTCAGTTATAACATTTCAAGTTCATTTTACCAGAGTCTCAGTGTCCCTGGACACAGGCACAGATCTTCCCAGCTTCGAGGGTGTGTGCTAAGTCATGTCACTGACCTGCTGCTTCTTGTATCCCTGGCCAAGGACAGAGCAGTGCTTCTTCTTCCAAGAGTTTTGGGAGGCCTGAAGGGAGCCCTCAGCCTGAGCCAGTTCAAGATGACCTTGATGACAGATGCCTAAAAGAATTGAGGACAAGCTGACCATTTGTGTGGTTAAGGGATGGGCTCTTTCTCCCTTGAAGACGAGTAAAGCACGTTGTGAGATTTGCTGTGCACTTTTCATTGTAGGAGCTTCTAAAGCAAGATGGATTCCTGATTTTAATGGTTGTTGCGTTAGATTAATTCAATCATTAGGAAGATTGGGTAAAAATTTAACGATGTTGGCAGTCCCTGGGGGTTGTGACCCAGCTCCAGAAGCCGCTTTTTATAGCATTAGAATTAGCATCAGTGTTGTCAAAAATAGATGTGCAAGCCTTCTGCCTTCAATATTATTACAAATACGTTTTAAATTTTATTGTGAAAGTGTTAGTTGCTCAGTTGTGTCCAACTCTTTGCAACCCGATGGACTGTAGTCTCCCAGGCTCCTCTGTCCATGGAATTCTCCAGGCAAGAATACTGGCATGGGTAGCCATTCCCTTCTCCAGGGGCTTTTTCTGACTCAGGAATTGAACCTGTGTCTCCTGCATTGCGAGTGGATTCTTTACCGTCTGAGCCACCAGAAAAGCCCCTACTACTATTGCAAATCCATTTTAATTTTATTGTGAGTTTTGAACAAATATGTGTCTTTTCCAAAGGAGTCACTGCTTATTGCTTGTCATAAACAGATATGTGTTTGTGTTGAGGTCTCTCTGCATACACAGAGCTAAATCATGTTGATCTAAATGGATGGTTGTTGACAGGGGTGGTGGACTGGGGTTGGTGGGGCTGAAAGGGCTGGTTTAGGAGCTTTCTGTATGCCTGGTACTCTTGTATGTGGATTGTCTTGACTTATTACTTGACAACTCTATAAGATAGCTATAATTATTTTTCCACTTCAAAGATAAAGAAATTGAGGTCAAGAAAAGTTAAGTAATTTGTCCAAGGTCAAGGAAAAGCTAAAACTGGGATTTGAACCTGGAGCCTAAGTTCTTAATCACTACGTTATATTGACTGACAGTAACACTTTATAGAACAATTCAGCAATTCCTGATAGTGGAGAGACAAAACCATAATACACAACCATCAGTCTCCCACTGTACTATGTCCCTGGTGTGGCTGTACTCTGCCCCAAGCAACTTACGTGGGAACTATAGCAATCCAACACTCGTGCTTTGTTAAGATGTCGCATTTAATTGTAAATCACGTGCAGTTATATCATGATTTTGCTCAAAGGCCTCAGTTTCCCTCTGCCTTACCAGTCTACCAGTGCTTTATTGTCACCTGTGATCACCTGTTTCACTGCCCACGATTCCCTCGTGTCTCAGATCACCCATTTTCAGAGCCCACTCCAAGTCCCCCACCTCTATTGTCCCCCTTTCTGTCAGCCCTCTTCATGCCTGGCATAGGTCACAATTTCTCTGTCTTCATGACTCTCATTCCATGGTAGTCTGTCATTTTTTTTCCCTTGGATGCTTGACACCTTTATGTAATTTTGTAAACTCTTCAAAAGCAGGGACCAGCTGAATTATAGACACTTAAAAAATGAGTAGGAATTAGATCTGCATAGGGGTGTGTGTGTGTGTTGAGGTGTGGGGGAGCTTTGGTGCGTGAGACACAGCATGTGTAAGAAGGCAGTGGTGGCTCTGTCCATGACAAGGTGTCATTCCTGGGTGATGCCCTCTGCATGGGGTGCACGGTATCACTTCTTTTATTCCTCTCCATGGACATGTGCTGGACTCTTCTTGCTGGTTGTGTCCATTACTCATCAGAGAACATCAGGGCTGGTGAAGGGCGAGGATTTCCCTGATGCGAAGCCTGGATGGTGTTCCTTCCCTCATACCAGCTCCCGGATGCTTCGGCCTGCCAATGAACCTGCTTTGGAACAGGATTGCTGATCAGGGCAGATACTCTCTTGTAGAGTGGAGGCTATCACCTGTCTTGGGCATGGATCTTTTTGCCTCTGCCCATCTAATACAGGTACCTGAGCCAGGTGTAAGATGATGGATAAGACTGAGGGGTGATGCCACATATCGGGACTGCTAACTGCAAAGGACAGTTAGGACATGGTTCAAAGGAGAGCAACAAATGTGATTGTGGAGTCGGAAATTAGGGCATGTATGAAAAATAATTAGGAATTGTAGCCTCAGGAAAAGAAGCCTGCAGGGAGACCTAGTAATTGTCTTCAAGCATATGAAAGCCAATTATACCATTGAGTCAGGTCAGCCTGCCTCTTCCCTGTGGAGAGGAAAGAAGTATGTTTAAACTTGAAGAGGAAGGGTTTCCATTAAATGTGGGATTGTTCCCTGCTGGTGCGAGCTGTTGCAAAACTGCTCACATCAGAGTTGGAGAAGGCATCCCTCTTTCTTGAGGAAAACCTTAGGCAGAAACTGGAGGCCGACTTGGGTATAGCTCAACCTTCTTTTAGCTTCTAGGACATGGTCATTGGGTTTGACTGTGAAAGACATTTAATAGGTGCCTGGGTCTAATCTTCAAGTGGCATCATTTGGTAGTGAGGTTACACCCAAAGCTCTTAGCTCTTCCTTCTCCTGGCTGTGTAAATTTGGACAAGTTATTTACCTTCTCTGGACATCTCTTCCCTTTACTGCAAAATGGAGATAATACACTTTGTGGCATTGTTGTGAGGATTTAATGGTAACAGGTAGACAAAGAATGTAGTAACTATGTAACGCAGCAAGAGTTCTAAATATACAGTGGCTAAATATTTACAGCAAGAAATATCCAGTCTTTACCCTGATTTTGTTGATGTGATAAATGCAGAGATAGCTGTTCAGTGGGCAGAGTCAGACTAAGGTTTTTCAGATCGTTAAGCTCTGACCCCATAGGCAAATCAAAATGAAATCCATGCTGAACTACAAAATAAATGCAGGAAAGCCGACACGGTTCTGATGTTTACCCTGATTCTAGTCCACAGCTTGATGGTGCTGAGTTGTCTTTGAAATATCAGTCTCATAAAAATACTTTTGGTACACTAAGCACATGTCTTGTCTGCTGGCTGACTAATCCGGGCTGGTGATGAGATGGAGAAGCAATTGGATTACAGCTTCCATCTCTCGCTCAACAAACAGTTCTTGATCAGGCAGCATCTTGGGTGCAAGAAATAGAAGCCAACTCCCTTAACTTAAGAAGATTTCAGAAACAGGTTATTTGAGAAAAGGCTGACAGGAGTTCAAGGTACAGCTGGGGTCGGGGATGGGCTTGAACGCTGGGCAAGAACCGAGGGCCCTGCTGAAGGTCATACGCTGGTGCATACATACACATACGTCAAGTCCAAGTGCTTGCCTGTGGGGAGTGTGATCCTCGGATTTTCTGAAGATTCTGAAAGAGGTCTGGGGCTTGGGTTCGGACCACACGCTTATCTGCTACCCCAGGCCTCAGGAAAAAGAGGGATCTGGTCCCTCACCATGGGATGAAAGGCAGACGTCAATGGAAACCACACTCCTATGAGCGCTACATGGAAACGGGAGCCTGGGTGCTGGAAGAAAAGGAGTGAAATACTGGATGGAAAGAAGAAGGCAGGTATCCAGACACATTATTCATGTGCTAGGCCCTGATAGCCAGTCATGTGCTCAGCGGGTTTGCCGTCTCCACCGTTTGCCTGCCCGTGTGTTTGCATCCTGTCTGCACAGGGAGCCTCTAGGTTCCAGGAGGGCTGGTGATGAGCTTTGTCTCTCAGTGTGACACCCAGTAAAGGTCTGGTCATTTGATGATCAGTTGCATCACTGTTGATCAGATTCTGAAGTGAGTTCACCTCAGGTGGCGAGAACAGATGGTGATTGGGTGTCCCTGGTGTCAGGAGTGTGTATCAGACACTTGGAGTGTGCAGTTCAGCCTAGAAACAGCCCCTTGGCCTCAGAAAACCCACAGATACATCTCTTATGATTACCAGCTGCGTTCCAGCATCATGTACGGTAGGCCTGGGTCTCTGATGCGGAGGTTGAAAAATAAAATAAACTCATCCCCTCAATTGCTTTATTAAATAATGCACAGATGACAGGGCATGAAATATTGATGCACGGAGAGCTCGTCCTCCTGCCAGGGAGAGGGGCGGCTGGATAATTGGTTTTTCTATGTGGCAACTAAGATAGCTTGGAAATACTCTTACGATTCCCCTTAATGGATCAAACCCTATCTATTAATGGAGGAATGGACTCGGTGAGTCTTGTTCTCCAAATCCTCATTATCCTGGTGTAACTGAGACAGCAAAATGAATGGAAGGTCACAGCAAAGTATCGACGTTTCCATAGAAATTAGCATGCAGGATCAGCCACTTCCTGTGGGTTCAGTCTGAGGGCCCATTCTGACCACCTTTTTTTACAGATTTGGAGGAGAATTATTACATTTTTCAATCCATCTGGAAAACTGAGAAATGGTGTTGAGCAGGCCAGGGCTGCATTCTGTGGTGCTGAGTGTTTCAGGGCAGGCATCGTGGAACCCCTCCAGAGTGCTGTTCTAGGGAGGCAAGGTATGAAAATGTACAGTTCAAAGGCCAGATGCTCGGGCCATTCACCGGCCAGGGAGGCAGGCTGTCCCCGGTGATGTAACATATGAGACATGCATGGCACACCTGAGCAACTGCTCTGGTAATCCGACTGGAATGTTAAGTCTCGGTAACCTTGTAATTGGAGGGGCACGGGTAACAGGTTTATTAGAAGGGTCCGGTCCCTATCGTGTTGCCCTCTCAGACATGAATGGCGGTTCACACTCCACTGTGAGTTTCTCTTTGTAGGGATTACTAGCTGATGAGCTCAGCAGGCCAAGAGATGCTGTTGGATGCCCACTGTGTGCCGGCGTAGGCTTTCTTCTCTTGCCCCCCTCCTTTTTTGGTCGTTTGTAGTGTTTTATGACAGTTGCTTTGATCCAGGAATAAGTGAGAGTTGTCTTGATGTAAATAAAGATGTGCTGTGCTGTGCTTAGTCGCTCAGGCATATCCGACTCTTTGCAACCCCATGGACCATAGCCCGCCAGGCTCCTTTGTTCGTGGGGATTCTCCAGGCAAGAATACTGGAGTGGGTTGCCATGCCTTCCTCCAGGGGATCTTCCCAACCCAGGGATCGAACCCAGGTCTCCCATATTGCAGGTGGATTCTTTACCATCTGAGCCACCAGGGAAGCCCATAAATATAGCTACCTCTCAGTTACTTACAGCCCATGAGTGAGCTTTCCTCATTCAGCCAACCTTTACAGAGCCTCCATCACCAGCTACATTCTGACGTCTCCTAAGTGATTGGTATAAAGGAAACACCTGTGAAAGGAGACCGAGCACTTGGATTTAGAACAATAGATTTGACCTTGGCCTGGCCATATCCTAGCTGTGTGCCCCTGGGGCAGTGACTGAACCTCTCTGAGTCTTGCTTTTTCTTTTTTTTCCCCCTGATCAGTGAGATGAGAAAACTCTTTATTTCCCAGACTTCTGGGGAGGCTTAAATGACACAACCTGTGTGAATGCACCTGTATTTTCTGATACATCATGGGTGTTGTCTAAATGTTGGTAGAGATTCTCACACACTTACCCATGAGGGATTTCTAGAGCTGGCAGAATTAGTCAGCAGAGGGGTGAGCCTGAGCAGATAGCCCTTTGATGAGATTCTTGAGAAGGATTAAAAAAAAAAAAAAAAAAAACCAAAAAACTTAATTTGGTAGAGGAGTAATGATTTAGATCCAATATTCAAATAGAAAAATGGGTTATTTTGAATGTTCTTGGTCCCATTAACAAAATTTAATCTAGTGGTGAAAATTTATGGGGCAGCAAGCAATCTGTCTTGCCTGATGGTGCTCAAAAGTGCAAATGAATACTTCAGCTAACCTCCTTGCTTTTCAGAGTTTAGCAGTGTGCGAACATTTACATTTCAAACAAGGTGGTCCTCATGCCACTGTGTCTTTTTATTATCTGTGTGAAATACATGATTTTGACATAGATGGTCTGCTGACAACTTACATTTTCTGAGAAACCACATTGGATAGACAGAAATACAATGTATATAAATAAAAATAGCTGTTTGCTTGGCGTAAGACCTTATGGATAAACTGCAGGTGTGTGGTTTGTAGGAGGGACAGAAAAATTGAGAGACCCACATTGGCATGGAGTGGACAACAGGCTGAGTGTAGACTGTGTCTTCCAGCCTCATCTTTACTCTTGGAGGCAGACAGACCAGGATGTGAGTTCCTCTAGCTGTGTGACCTTGGCCTAGTTATTTGACATCAATGACCCCAGTTTCTGCACCTAACAGTTGGGGTACTGATACCTCCTTCTCAGGGTTTCTGCTGCTGCTGCTGCTGCTAAGTCGCTTCGGTTATGTCTGACTCTGCAACCCCATGGACTGCACCCCACCAGGCTCTCCCATCCCTGGGATTCTCTAGGCAAGAACACTGGAGTGGGTTGCCATTTCCTTCTCCAATGCCTGAAAGTGAAAAGTGAAAATGAAGTCGCTCAGTTGTGTCCGACTCTGTGCGACCCCATGGACTACAGCCCACCAGGCTCTGCCGTCCATGAGATTTTCCAGGCAAGAGTACTGGAGTGGGTTGCCATTGCCTTCTCCGTCAGGGTTGCTAGGAGGATTTAATGAGATGGATGGTGTACGTAAAGTGCAGAGCACAGTACTCTGAACATAGATCCATGTCCAGGAAATGTTGGCCATTATTGCTACTGCTACTATTGCATTACCTAGTAGTGCGTTACTAGGTCATTAGTAAGTAATGAGATACTTAGTGACCTGTGAAAGCTTTAAAGCTTGAAACAAAATGTTGCATCAGCCAGTAACATCCTTTTAAAAGGTATTTAGGGAGTCTGCCTTTTGATAGGGCTTTGAACCCAGGAGGGGTATTAGGATATCAGCCTTACCTTAAACTTTTATTTATCTTTGGCCTTAGCTTTTCTGCCTTTCCCTGGTGACCAAGCCTGCCACTCTTGCATCTATCACCAGAAAGTCTGTCACATGACAGCAGGTACTCTGTCTCTTCCATTCACTGGTATGTTTCCAGCACCTAAACCAAAGCCTGGCATATAGTAGGTGCTAAATACATATTTTATGTTGAATAAATCCATTGCCTTTCAATCTTCGTCTGGTTCCTTCCTGTATCAGAAAGGTCTCTTCTTACTTCCCATCTGTCTTAATGAATTTAAAGGCCAGGTGTAGTTTCAGAGCTATATTTCCTTTTCTCTCTTCCTGGGGCTCAACATGCAGAGTAGATGGAACAGTGAGTGGGCTGGGAGTATGAGACCATGTTCTCATTTCAGCTCTTCAGCCAACTGGCTTAGGAACCTTGGCTGTGTTAGCCTCCTCTCTCTGGACTTCAGTTCTTCAGTAGTGTCATCTGGAAGTTGATTTATTAATTTCAGAAAGACCATGGGACAGGAAGGTTCTTTAAGGGTAACCCCCACTTTGCTGCACCCTCTTTTTCACGCCTCCATTTCCTGCCAGGCTCCATTACTTCTCATCCCCCACATAGACGTGAATTCAGACCCAAAGCTCCTACCAACACACCTTGAATATCTAAGCTAGGTCGTCGCAATTACAGAACTATTGGCATTCAGGGCCAGATAATTCTTTGTTGTGAGGGCCTGTCCTGTGGGTTGTAGAATGTTTAACGCCATCCCTGACTTTTACCCTCTAAATGCCAGTGGCATCCTCCCCACCCCACCCCCACCAGTTGTGACATAGACCTTGCCCAGTGTCTCTGTTTGGAGGGTGGGGTGGGGTGTCTGTAAATAATCCCTGATGTAAGCACAAATTCCCTCATAGGCTTATTTCACATGGCACTCTAAGAAGACAGACTGTTTTCTCAGGAGACTAGAGCAAATGGGAAGAGTGCATTGATCAGAGGCTTCTTTCCCCCCTAGAGACAGGGGAAAAGAAAAGAAAAAGAAAACAACTTTCTTATCCACTTAAAAGTAGAAATATAAAGCTAGCTCAAATATTGTGCTGGGGCGCTGGATTCACGCCGAGATAATTCAGTGTATAATATATCACCAGAGATGAGGATAGGGAATGACAATTCTTAGATGTTACCCGGACTGTGACAGCTATTGGATCTTATTCTTACATCATGGAAATTGGATAGTGGTGGTGCTGAATACTTGATGAAAAAGATAGGTTTTAAAAATATTCCGTCTTGCTCATATCTTAGATCTAGGAATATCCTAGAGATTCTTGAATACCGAAAAAATTTGGACAAAACATTTTCAGTGGTACCAGGATATTATAAACAATGTGTATGTGTTTATTGTAACCTAAGTGGTCATCTTTCATCAATGGAAGTATGATACTGGCAGCTCTGAGGGAAGTCAAAACTGTCTATAAGGTGGGAGCTCACAGTTTTGTAGATGATGCAGGACAAAAGTTGGTGGAAATTGAAACCATAACTGAATGTGTAGATGAAAGCTGTAATGGTTTTATAGCATAAGCGGTCATTGCCATTGAAGCCCAAAGAGATACCTGTGCGAGCTCAAGTCGATAGGGGAAGTTGGCCTTACCTGGGGGTAGAGTTGAGAGATTCCCAAGGAACACAGGATACCTTGAAGGACTTTGACTCAAGCATCGGGGGGTTGGTTTTGATCCTCATTATTCCTATTTGGAGACCTGTGAGACAACATACACTTTACGTTGTGTCAACTCTAATATATTCCATTGGCTTAGACTATTCAAAACAGAGGTGATCCCACTTTAAAAGGCATGTCTTTTCTTGCCTCATGTGCTTCTTGAGGTTGATACCCTTTGAGGTATCTTCCCAACTGAAAATCACCCATCCTCTAGAAATATTATATCTCCATCAAGAAGGAAAATGTCCCATGGGGGTGTGGGTGGGCTCCTGGTAGCCATGCTTGCTTTCTGGGACTCGATTCACCATCTAAGGCTATAGCCAACTGGATCACAGTGGGCCCCTGGTTCCAGCTGACTCTAGGCTGAGATTTTGAACTTAGGACTGAGAGGCACGGGACTAGAACTGTACCTGGGGATCTGGGCGTCACAGCCTCTCCCCTGTGATGCCTGAGAAGCTGGTGGTTTGAACTGAGAACTGAAAAAGATCCTGGATGTACCAGTCACAGATATCCTGAGGATCAGATCATCCCAGGGCTACCCTGTGGAGGGCAGGGTTTGCCTAGGAGTCTTCTCAACAGCCCAGCCTGTCCTCTGCCCAAGGGCCCCCCTTGTCACAGTGTCCCCAGGACTCCTGCCCTTTGAAGGCACGGCTAGTGCCTCCTCCCCTGCTGACCTCATGGGAGTGTCCTGCAGAAATCTTACGGCCCACGTTCCCGTGATACGCACAGTGTTTTTCATCTCCAAAGAGTAGCTTCTGAGAGCTATGATGTTGAGAAGGGTCTGCTCACCCCATCACTCTGCGCCTTCACAGCAGGGATGGTTCAGCGCATTAACTTACCAGGTGTTCATTTCTACTAACAAGGAGCATCCAACACCCTGAGACTGTGGTTTCTAACCACCGACCCTGTGACGTTCTCCAGAGACCATGAATCTCTACTACCTAAGGGTTCTCTGGATGGTAGCAACATAGCCTGGCTCAAAGATCACTTGCAGGAAGGATATTCAGGACTCACAGAGGCTGCAAGAGGCTGGGGTGGAAAACGCTGGCTTGAAAATGGAAAAGCACTAAGGCAGCACCCAAGGGCTGGGTGGCGGGGAGCACAGGCTGATGATGCCCACTAGCCGTTCTGCCCTGGGGCCTCTCTTCCGCTTGCTGAGTTACAGGAAGGTCACTGGGATTGAGTGAACCAAGGTGGGGAGGAAGGATCAGTTGTCACCTGTCACTCCTGTCTGTTTAGTGATAAGAAGGCAATTTGAACCACTGTCCCACCTAGCCCATGCACAGTGGGGAGAGGTGATTCTGTACCGAAAACAGGCTGCTGCTAGGAAGAGAGGATTGAAAGACTCAGGTGAACATCCACTCTGGGTCCCTTTTGTTATGAAAATGTCTACAAAGTTGGGGGGGGGGCAGGTTTTAGGCCCCCTGAAGCCTGTCCATAGACCCCTGGTTAACAACCGTTCGCCTAAAGAAATATATGTTTATTCATATCATTGTGGATATGAATGCCCAGGGAATGGGATTTCTGCAGGCTGTGATGTGGAGAGGTTGTTAATTGCAGGCCATGCAAATAGCAGAAACCTGTGCAGAGAGGAAAACCACATAGAAGATGTCCTTATCTGCCTCTCTGGGATAAACTGATGGTGAAAGCTCCGTCTCAAGGAAAATACTGGGGGGCGGAGTAGGAGGCTCCTCAGCCGCTCCCCTTCCATAGAGTCACCTCTGGGGTCTGACCACCCTAAGACTGATGTTCAGCATAGTCAAGACTTGAAGGAAAAAAAAAAGGCAGCGTAAAGTCTGTTAGGAGGGGAGAAGTCTCTAGGGCACAGGATTGCTAAATTAATTACACAGATGCAAAAATTCAAAGGAAGAAGAATTAGTCTGTTAAAGCTAAAAAAAAAAAAATTATGTTGTTTTGCTAAATACTGAAGTGCTTTTAGACTAAAGAAGACTAACCTTTCAGGAACATTTCATCCCAATTATCTTGGGAATCTTTGCTAAGAGAAGGAAGGAAGTTGCATGGTGCTGTTGTTTATTTTGTAAAGAAATACCATGTTCTTCTGAAGCTATGGGGAGTGTAGACAGCAGTGTCTTTGGGACCAGGCAGGTGATTCTTTCAGGAGTGGAGAGAGGAAGGGACTGAAGTGAAAATGAGTGTAGAGGGGTCACAGAAAGAATCGATGCAATACAGGAGGCAGCCATGTGGGAATGCAAGCCCAGGAGTGGCCAGCACGTCCAACAGAAAATAACTCAGGAATGTGTCTGGATTCCTGTACATTTCCCTCTAACTCATAACTGCTAACATTGTAGTCAGATTTTAAAAGCACTGTCTGGGCTGATCAAAGCACACCTGTGGGACACTCCAACCCCACCTGTTCTCTGGAGCCTCTGGAGCAGGGTGGCTCTGGATCCACTTCTGTCTGAATGCTTGCCCGGTCTCTTGTGGCTCTAGATGCTTAAGTATATTCTGTGGCCTTTCTTTCCAAGGTCCTCTGTTATCTTAGTTGTAACACTAGCATGATGGTACCACCCATATCATGGAGTTGCTGTGGGGATTCTGTGCAAGTAGACATGGCAGGTACCTGGTGGTACTCAGGGGCTTGTCAGTGCCATAGGCATGGGGCAAGGCTCTCTCTTGTTCAGCACCCAGAATGATACCCGGCACATAGTAGGACTCAGTGAGTGTTTGCGCATAATCAGTAGATGAATTATTAGATGTCAGACTCCTTTCAAGTAAACTGTGTCCTACTAATTTCTTTATTGAAGTCCTAGGGAAGGAGTCGCTAAGGAATGTGTTCCCATAAGGAGTAATCTCCTAAGCAGTGGATATGGAAGCTCTTGGTGGGGAAGGGGTGGGTCGAGATGGGACTCCTTATCCAGGAAGTGCACGGAGGCAGATGCCAGTGGGGCACACAGAACATGTCCAGCATGTTGCTTCATTTCTGCAGCAAGATTTGGGGGTTGTCCTGTCATAGCCCCTTCCCACCTCTCAGGGTGCAAAGGCACTTCTCCTGCTTCCCCATGAAGAAGGTATCCCCAAGCTCCCTGATTCTGTGGTTCTGGGAGCTTCTTCTATACCTGATGAAGCTTTGTCATACTCCATCTTATTAATGTCATTGCCTGACACAGTGGTGAATTCAGTCTGAAATACTGTCAGCTTGCAATTTTGAAATGAGTTAAAAATCACTGGGCTGCTTCATCAGCCTGAATTAAAAATCCTGGGTTTGGGCTTGGCTTCCAATGAGAGTGACTTGTTAGGAGGGAGTGAGATGGCCCAGCGGGGCTGCCTTTGTGACAGCGGCTTTGAATTGGCATCAGGGCCCGTGGCCTTTGATTGGACAGGGCTCACAGAAGGGCAGACGACGTTTTTGTTTGTCAGAGGAAGTAACACACCAGAGAGATTTGTTGCCCATTTAAAAAACGATCGGGCATGAAGTGCATACTGTTTGGATTACAGAAAAACACATCTTCTCATTAGCTTTTTCAGGATCACAAAAGGCCCTATGGCTGATGCAGCCCCAGCCAGTGGGATCTGATGCCAGCAAATCTCTGTGACATATTTGCATAGGGAAGCAGTGTTCAGGACAGAGGGAGTCTCTTTCATTTCATCCTTTGTCTTCTCTTTTCATTCTGTTCGGTATCTTTACAAAGTGCCAGGTATGCATTTTCAGCTTGAACTCACTGAGTGGAAGGGGAGAACTTTCCGGTCACCAGCCCGCATTGGCTGCCTGGGTGATGATGGATGCTGAGTGGAGTGAGCAGGTTTCTGACACGGGAAGTGGTGAGGGTGGAGTGGGGATCAGGGAAATGGGCTGGAGAGACACTGGTGGGGGCTGCTGCAGACAGCAAGACCAGGCTGGCAGTAGGGGTTGCTTCCCCTGACTACTTAATCCATTGGGACTACTTAGCAGCTCTCATTTGCCTCACTGTATGAAAATGAGCTGCTTAGCTTTTACTCCTAATGTCTCCTTCCTTCTTTCCTCCTGCCCTCCCTCCCTCCTTTCCTTCCTTCCTTTTCTTCCTTGTTATTCCTCTGTGAGAATATCAGTTCCTTAAGAGCAAGGACTTTTTCTGTCTTGCCCATCTCTGAATGCCCAGTGCTTTAATGGTACTTGGCATGTGAAATGAGTTTCATAAATATTTGCAGAATTGATGGGCCAAAGTCTTCTCTGTGTTAAATACAAACGTGCTTGTCTAGAGGCAGATGCTCCAGGGACTCCTCCAGCTCTGAACCTTTGTGACCTAGAAATGAAAGATTTCTCCAAAGATACTCCTGGTGCAGACAGTTTATTCAGCATCAACTGAGCGTATCCCTTGGAGTCGACACATGTCAGGGGATTTGGGGTTCAGAAGTGATGAGCCAGGCTCGGTCCCTAGCCTCACAGAGCAAGACAAAGGAGTGATTATGTCCGTGGGCTGGTGGGCCATTCATTCACTGACTCAACAATTGTTGTTATCCCCGGGTTATTTCAGACTGTGTGGAGGTGAGGGGCAAGCAGGAGTGAGGAAGAAAGATACTGTCTATAGTCTCCTGAGGTTTCTACTAGGTTCAGCAGACTTAGAGTCATATTCCAGTTCTGTCACTGATAAGTTGCCTGACCTTAGGCAAGTTCTGATATTTTTTCTCATCTATCAACCGGAGATAAAATTAGCCTCATAAAGTAACTGCAAGAAGGGAATGGGTCTTTGTATCAGACATTGCAGTCTGGACTCTAGAGGCATGAAAGCATAACAAGCTTTTAAAGGATACAAGTTGTCTGCTGTAACTGAGAGCAGAGTAAATATCGGAGGAAGAGGAGAAATTGGGCAGAGAATAGGAACTAAATTTTGGAAGAGAAGTTTGAGGCCAGATTGTGGAAGATGGTACATGAAGGTCTTTCTTTAATTTTTTTTTTAATTTAAAATCCATAACTTTAACAAAGACAAGAACATCAGTTCTCCTCCTTTAGTGGGCAAAGAAAAACCAAAAAACTTTGCAGCCCTTATAGTATCTAAAGATGATTATCTCCCTACTCTGTCTTACCTGCTGGGTACCCAGTATTTATTGCTAAAGAATGAAAATGAAAGATTTTGCTCCTTGTGTTTATTCCACATTTGTCTTAGGAAACCTCATAGGTACTTGCCCATAATTTTTCATTGCATCTGTCTTCCATATGCAGTTTAGACCTGATTTATATTTTACTTTAGCACTATCAGCCTTAGCTTAGAATAATGGAAGGGAGGGAATTGGCCCTTGAGCAGCACGTTGGTGAAGAGACAGGCAGGAAAGAGGGCTGGTTGTGAGCAGGGTTGGAATTGTGAATCGCTCAGCTTATTTGGATGCATGTGGAAAATTGTATTTCGAAATGATTGAACAGTGTGGGACACAAAAACCAGAGGAACATCAAGAATACACAAGATTTAAATGATCCGGCACTTACTAAAACCTACAGTGGGGGATGCAAGCATTCCTCTCTCAGCTTGCCGTGGTTTCTAATAGCTAAGAAGATGCCCCAAGAAACCTCAGCTCCAGTCAGCACTAACTTTGTCATGATTGCCTCAATGTTAACAGTTAAGGAGTGGAATTTAATAACCTTGGGAGCCATCCCAAGAAAGCAGAAATGAATCTGTCCTAATTGGAGAAAGAAAGGACTTGGGAATGAATAGTCTCCGATTACCCATTTAGAAATCTAGAGCCAAGAGTTTCTGAAAACAGTGGGAGGGATGAAAGTGATAACAGCTTTAATTTTGATGGTTGTACCTGGAGAGCCACAAATGCTTCATAGCTCATTTATAAACCTCACCCCATGCTTGGAACATTGAAGACTCAAAAAAAGTTTGGGTTCTGCAGGGTCAGTTCTCTAGAAAACCTCGGGATCTTTCCCTAGGGGGATAGTGATAGTCCTGGCACAGATGGCGTGGGGTGGGGGTCTCCTCCAGGGGGCACAGGATACTGTTTTGATTCACCTGTTTTAACTGGAGCTGCTTTCTGGTCTTTGCAAGAATGAACAATTTGCTATTGATTTTCCACCATACATATCAGTACCCTGGAGAGCTCTCTGCTTCCTTCTAGGACTCTTTAAACTCAGTAAATCCTTGAAACACTTCTCAAACTTTTCTACCAAAATGCCCCTAAGGGCAAGTAAGAGTAAATATCTACTTTCAGCCTCAGGAGGCACAATTCACTGTGAGCCCATACATTTTGGAAGCCTCTTTGATATGAGCTTATGTGAATTTTGCATTCTGGTCCATGGTAGACCAGTGATTGTCTTAATAAAAAAAAAAAGTTTTAAATTATCTAAAATTACCCACCATCTAGTAAAATAGATGTTGCAGGGGTAGTCACTGTGAATTTGCATCCTCCTTGGCCCACCACAGTCTGAGAAGCAAGGGCTAGATTAGATTGTGAAAAGCAGGAAGAGGAGATGGGGCTGTGATAGATACATATGGTGTGGGGACTGCCTATTTTTCACTGATTTTTAGGCTTGTCGGGAGTGTCCAGTGAATGAACACCATGTTGCTTAACTCAAGCTTGTCACAGAGCTTCTGCTCCTGAGAAGGCAACATGACACAAGGCTCTGAGAGGTCATTTGAGCATCTCAATCTCCAATCTGGGGTAGGTTTTCTCCGCAGTCTTTACTGTTCTGATTTCAGTTAACACCTGCTCCTGGCTGGCTTCTGTAGGTCAGGGTGGAAAGCAATCTGATGGATGCCCACTAGCTGATGATCCAAATGCACCAGCTTTGCCCACCAAACCTGCCGGGCTGAGCCTTGCTGTCCATTTATCCCCAAGCCCTTGGCTGCTGGGATCAACACTGTTTGCTAGATTCTCTCTCCTTCTTTATTCTCTTTCCATCACCACCCCCCACCTCCACCACTATCTTTTTATAAGTGGTGCTTGAATGTAGGCTCTTAGGATACCTTATCACTCAAACCCCTTGATTCTCCAGTAGAATTGTTCAAAGCCCAAAGACTTTCTCTCAAAAAAGAAAAAAAAAAGTATGACCATGAAGGTTGTGCTCTTAGTGAATGTAACTTAAGGGAAGGAAAGATTTTTATTCTTCATTTCCAGACCTTACAGTCTCTGACATGAGACAAAGCAGAGTGCAGCTCCACTGGAGATACAGGATGCCTCAGTTGTCACGCATTGGCCTCAGCAGTGGTGCAGATCTGGTTAATCAGCAGAGGGGTTCTGGGTCAATTGGACCTGAGCTTGATGTTCAAAAAGAAGTTTTCATGCTTCTTCCTGTGGAGATGAATCTCACATTTGAGCCTGGAAAGGCTAAATAGCATCACAACACCAGGATCTTGAGTCTCTGAAATGCTTGGGGTCCCCGCCCTAGGTGTACATTCCCTTTATCTGAAGAGCTGGTAAGAGGATGATAACATGGACCATATGCCAAGCTCTGTGCTCAGCGCCTTTCACACATTATCTCATCAGATCCTCACAACACTCCAGTGAGGCAGGTCTGTCCATCTGCAACTGAACCCTAACAAGGTGAGTGACCCGTCAAGATACATTGATAGGAAGCAGCCAGCTGTGCCTCTCCTCTCAAACTCATACCTCTGTGATCCAAACCCTTGGGCAACATTCTAGATACAATAATTTTTTTTTAATTAGTAGAGTTTTTTAATTTCCTCATTCTACTATGGTTAGCTACTATGGCTGCAGAATAGCGTAGAATCATGCTCATTAGCACCAAAGGAGTTAGTTCTCTGAGAAAAGCTACGTGTTTTATAAGAGCTTTAATTGCATTGAAGTGAGGCCCAGGTACGAAAGCTAGACTTTATGAGCTGTAGAATTCTTAGAACTCTTTTAAGTATACCTTTTTTTTTTTTTTTTCTGGAAATATTTGATTTTTATTGTGCTTTTTATATCCTGTTATTTTCCGAGGTTATGGAACTGGTCTCAAGTAATTCTGTCTCCTTTGTTCATAAATGTCTGATGAATAATTTCTGTCAATTACAGTGAAATAGAACCCAAGAGCTTTCGCTATTACAACATTTTAGTAAATTCTGGCCATTTTAATGGATGAGAAGGTTAAGACTTCTCTGTGCATGGTGTCCTGTCCCTCTATTGAGAGCCACGACTATTCCCAGGTCTATTGATCATGCTGCTTTGTCTTGTCCCATGTCACCACCAGGCATCCTGAACATCCCCAGTGACATGGACCATATACGTGCTTCACAAAACCCACTCACAGAAGGAACCACAAGGCTCACTTGTTCCATGTTGTTTCTTATGTCAGAGACAGAAAGAGAGAAAGTTAAGTTCACTGGACATCAACATTGACTTGGAAAGAAACTTTGACTTTGGTATTCATTATAAAAATCATGTAAGTTTATTCACATATCCAAGCGTTTGGCTTTGACTTCTGTTGGTACCATGTTCTCTTCACAGAAGGCAGCCCTCTTGGGGGTCCTGTGGGTGACATGATTCTCAGGGGAGGTAGACAGAGGGGTTCTGTAAGGCTCCTGCTTGGCATGGTAACCATTACTTTTATCTCCTCTTCTCATGAGTGGTGTGGTGGCTCCAAGTATCACCTTTGTTGTGAGACTCACCTAGATTGAAATCCAGACTTACCAGCTGTGTGACCACGGACAGGTTAGTCAACATCATCAATTTCCTCATGAGTTCATTCATGTTAAACTGATCTCTATATCAGTTACCTCAGTGGTGAATTAGAATAATAGTACATTATTCTGTAGGTTGGTTGATGTCACCATCTCGGCTTTCAGCCCCCTGATGGGATGATGCTTTATGTAATAAAATGCTGTTTTCTTCCCTTTTCCTGCCTCAGTTCCTCTCCTCTCCTCTCCATTTTCTTCCTCTCCTCCATCCCTCTTTTGAAGGGAAATCAATTTCTTGGTGAAAATGCAGAGTGAGGGTCCTTGCCTTCAGCATTCCAGAGCAGCTAGGGGGTGGGGGAAGGCACTGAATAAAAGTTTTAAGAAAGGGACACTGACTGATAACATTTTGTGGCCTGTGATTTTATGACGCCTATTTTCACAGCTGCTTTAGTGGACACATCTTAATGCATTCATGTCAAATGATTAGGATGTGTAAACTAGCCATGTTGGACTTATCGGTTTGCTTATAGCATCTCATTTTGCACGTGAAGGGCGGTGGAGAGCGGGCAGGAAGGAGGGGGGTGTTAAAGCTCTTCCCCACCACTGCTGTTATAGCCCCAAACAGTACATCCTTAACTCTTACATCTCAGAGGCAAGAGTGCTGTCATCTCCCAGGGATGGAAACTTGCTCTTGCCTCCAGCGATGGTCATGACTCATTGTCTCCCTGATGTAGAGATTCTCCAGGAAGCTGGAGACTGTGCCTTTTGTAGACTGCTGAATGACAGGCTGCAGTGGTGGTGGCCTGCAGGCACAGGCAGTCTGCATTGATTCACAGCTTATCTCAGGGACAGCCCCAGAAGACAAAGGCATTCAGGAGAAGCTGAGGGCCCTGGTGTGTGAGTGGTAGAGGCTGGGGCTGGTGCTTCTTTTCAAAGGAAGCAGGATAGGAAATGGAAAGCACGTCTCCTTTGGATGTAGATGTAGCCCTGATTTTGAGGCTTTGCCACTTATTAGCCATGTATTGTCAGAAAGCTACTTATCCATTTCAAATCCATTTTGTCATCTTTACCTTCCTCTTTCACTTAATATACCATAAACATCTACCTATGTTAATACATATAAACCTACTTTTTAGTATTCCTTTTTAGTAGCAGGACAATATTTCATAAATGGATGTCTTGTGATTAAGATAACTATTTCCCTGTAGATGGTGTTGTGAACTAAATGCTTATGTCAAAGCCATAATCCTCATTGTGGCTGTATTGGAGAGGGGGTCTTTAAGGAAGTAATTAAGGTGAAATGAGGTCCTAAGGGTGGCACCCTGATACAATAGGACAGGGATCATTATCAAAGGAGGCATCAGGGAGCTTGCTTGCTCTGTGAGTCAACCTAGAGAAACCCATGTGAGGACACAGTGAAAAGGTGGTTGTCTGTAAGCCAGGAAGAAAGCCCTCACCAGAAACTGACTAGACTGGGGCTCTCATCTCAGCCTGTCAGCCTCCAGAACTATGAGAAAATAAATTTCTGTTTTTCTAAGCCACCCAATCTCTGGTATTTTGTAGCAATCTGAGCGGATGGATATAGATGAACATTCAAGTTGTTTACAGTTTCCCCTTATTGTAGACCATAAAGATATGTTTTTGCCTAACACTTTCATCTGCTAGGTCATTGGATATTTCTTTTTGCCCTTCTTTCCATTTATTATTAAAGTTTTCATACGTATCAAAAGTTGAGGGAATGATAAACACCTATCTTACGTATGTTTTATGGTTGTTAGCAATTAAAGACATGGTTGAAAAATTGCCCTCTTAAAAGGCTTTTCATAGTTTATACCATCTCCTGCAAACACACACAGACTACTATAAGAGAGAGGATACTTTTAGTTATAATGTTTTCAAACCCTTGAAAGGGAAAGAAAAAATCTCTTCCCAGGAGAGTACTTCTGGTTGGAAGCACTTTTTTATTCTCTTCCTCTTTGTGCTTATCTGTCCTCTGTCCCTGCCCACTTCCATCCTCCAGTTTTTAGACACACACATCCAGCCTTCTGTATTACTCACCTGTCCTGTTTAGACACACGGCCAATAGCCCCTTTGTTCAGTCTCAAAGAGCATGGCCAAACCCTTGACATGAAAGCTGAGAACAGAGACAGAGTCTTTCCAATCTGCCATTCTTCCGTGGTTCCAGCAAAATCCTATGGGTGGAATCTTCTGTTGTGTATTCAGTGAGGCTATGTCGTCAGCTAGTAAACAAGCCCCTCTGGAGAGGTGGGGGAAGCAAGATGTATGCATGGGTTACCATGGGGACAGACAAGCCATAATAAATGTTTGGGATTTTAGCTTGACAAGATTTTTGCAGTTTGGAGTAATTTCATTCTCAATCATCCATTAAGTCACTCCTAATGAATCACTGGGAGTGTCTTTGCTCTTCAGAATGAACCTCACATGAGCATGATTTGGGCAGAGAGCAACCTTAAAAGGAACAGGGAGACAGCAAACAGTCATTAATTTGTCAACTCTTTGCGAATTGAGTGGCCTTTTGTCAGAGGGAGTTTACACAAGTCACCGGAGAGGACCGTGGGTTCACATGGTGGTTTTAGATGAAATCTTGACTTCTTGGTTTTACCAGGTAGCCTGGTTGCCTTCCAAAATCCTGTGCAGCTTCATGGCCCCAGGGAAGGGGGTCATGGAGGTTCCTCAGAGGAGGAAAGGGGTCACTACGAGTTGACCACTGGGCCCTCTACTCTGACACTGCCTCTCCTTTGCAGCGTGAGAGTGTGCAGTGTGTCTGTTCTTATCAAAGGACCACTTTCCATGTAAAATGTACATAGAAGGTTTTCTCTTCCTACCCCCTCTCCAGCGGCCTCAGCACAGGAGGGGGTGCCGTGTTTGTCATCTCTATGAAACCTGGTGGCCATGGCCCCCCAAAGACTTCATTGTGGTTTCAAGGCCCCCCCATGATGACACTGCCGTCTCATCCCATGCCTGCTCTAGCCTGCTTCCAGCCTGGTGAAATGTTGCCATTCCCCAGACTTGCCACCATTTCTCTTACATCTGAAAATGGAGTTTCTTTTTCCCTGGAGTGTTCTTCCTCATCCTACTACCTGGGTTAAACCCACTTTTCCATAGATAACAGTCAGTCTGGGAAGTCTCACCTAACCCACTGAAAGGCTGGATGCGGTACCTTCCTTATCTCCCTTAGTGTACAGAGCTTACTCGCATATTACCTGTCTCCTCTGTTGAGCTGTGAGCTTCCGGAGGGCAGGAATGACATCCTGTTCACTCTAGAAGTGCCAGCCTAAAATTTGCTCTGCAAATGTTAAAAGAGTGAATAAATTGTCACATCCCCAGGTAACTCTCAGGGACCCATTGTTCAGCCCACAGAATGGAACATCCTTTCATCCCAGCATCTTTGAGGTGGTACCCTGCTCTGCTCTTCCAGGTATTATAACCATTTGCCAGTGAGCTTACAGGATGTGCCTAAGGACAGCAAAAAGACTTGATTTAGAATTTTAAAATCAACATAGCTAATTAAAAATTAACTCATACTGAAAAATAAGTTCTGAAACAATTACAATAATTAAAATATCACTACCTTAATTGAGACCAAGCAGGTGAGCTTAAAAAATAAAGTTAATTAAAAAAAAACCTTACATGAAGCCTGTAATTAACTGGCTTTTGAATTTGATGTTTTTCAGCTTGACAAATTTGTTTCAATTAATTCATTCTCTTTTTCCTTTGAAAAATGTTTTGTAAAAATTATTCAAAAAATTAACTGGACATGTATCCTATGCCAGTTGACACTTGATCAGTTTTCGTGAATGGGCAGGCAAGATGCAATTAACCTTCTGTGGGTACCTGTTGGGCATACTCTTGCTTGAATCCACATGAGTCCTGCAGGTATTTGATAGAAATGGAGGGGGCAGGGCTTTGGCATCTTGTGGGGATTGCTGAGTCTTATCACCAGGCATGTGCTGGGGGAGAGAGAAACTTGGAGCACAGTCTGTAGAAACCATTAGCGCCTTGACAAGGAGGCTTCTGTCCCTGGTCAGGGTTATCACTCATTCTCAGCCCTCTGTCACTGCCTTCTCCCCTGCATGGTTTCCCTCCACCTTATTAAAGGGCCTCTCAAATACCACTTATTATTCTGGTCTCCTATTATTTCCTCTAGAAAGTGGAGCTGCACTGCCCTGCCCAGTACAGGTGTGGGTGCCTGTCAGTCACCACAGCCTCAGGGGTGCTGGAAAGAGCATATTGGAGAGGCAGCATTTACATGGCAGTGGCACACTCCATCACCATCTTTACCCCCTTTCAATCCCAAGTCTGCTGTTTTTCAAAAACAAGATGCGTCCTGGTGATTAAATAAACGCCGACAGCTTGATTTGTTACTGTTCTGTTGTTCTGTGAAGTTCATTTACTCTAAATAATTCCCATACATGTTTGAAGTATTCACAACCTGGTAATTAATTTTTAGCGGTCTTGATTTCTATATGCAAATTGTTAAGTAAGTATGTGTATAGAGTTAAATAGCTGATGATTTTTATTTATTAGTATTTCTGGTTGGAGTTTTGTTTTAAATTTTCTTCTTCTTCTTTTTTTTTTTTTTTTAAGAAATGTTAGCTTCAAGAATTGGAGGAGCAGGAATTTCCCTGACAGTCCACAGGTTAAGACTCCATGCTTCCAAAGCAGGGGGTGCAGCTTCAGTCCCTGGTCTGGGAACTAGGGACTGTGTGCACTATGATGCACTATGTGGCCAAAAGAAATAAAGAGCTATCGTAAAAAAATTACAAAAAAGAAAACAAAATAATTAGAGTGGGGTGATCTATCAGTTCAGTTCAGTCACTCAGTCATGCCTGACTCTTCGCGACCTGATGAACCGCAGCACGCCAGGCCTCCCTGTCCATCACCAACTCCCGGAGTCCACCCAAACTCATTTCCATTGAGTCGGTGATGCCATCGAACCATCTCATCCTCTGTCGTCCCCCTCTCCTCCTGCCCTCAATCTTAGTATTAGCTTAATGGTAGAGTAACAGATGGCAAGGTTGCAGAAAGAAAATTGACAGCCACTGACCACGTGACTCCTTTGAGGGGTTGCTGCCTTCAGAGGGGGTAGGCAGAGGGCACAGTTGCCCATGGTGGGCATCCTCCTATTCTTGGGGAGATATCGAGGCCATGTGACCTAACCTTGACAGCACCAGCCCCCCTGGATACCCCTTGCTTTTATTCCTGAAGACTCAGCCTGCCCTGGAGGCCTCTCAAGAACAGGTGCATCTGGGCTCAATAGTTGGTGTGAGATAGGGCCCCACATCAGCCTTTTTTTATCATGCAGTTTTTATATTTATTATTTTATATGCTGGGTCTTCATTGCCGTGAGGGCTTTTCTCTAGTTGCAGAGAGCAGGGGCTCCTCTTCCGTTGTTGTGCGGGCTTCTCACTGCGGTGGCTTCTCTTGTTGCAGAGCAGGGGCTGTAGGCGTGCAGGCTCAGTAGTTGTGGTGCACAGGCTTATTTGCTCCCTGGGATATGGGGTCTTCCTGGATCAGGGATCGAACCTGTGTCTCCTGCATTGGCAAGCAGATTCTTTACCACTGAGCCACCAGGGAAGCCCCACATCAACCTTTTTTAGGAGACTCTGGGTGCTTTTCATGCCGCTGGCGTATCGTGTTGAAGAGTTTGGGTTCTGGAGTCAGCCGACCAGGTGTTGTATGCTGAACGTCCTTCTCATCTGCTTTGTACAATGGACACAGGAGCAGCAGACACCGCCGTGGGTGTTTGTGTGAGAATTAAGTACAGTAATCCAATTAGAGGGCTTAGTTAACTGCCTGCATGTCAAAAGCACTGGGTACGTGTGAGCTATCGTTCTGGTTATTATGAAGGCTTATTATTCATTCTGGGAATGAAATCCAGACACACAAAGTAACAGACACCTAGGAGGCACTTAACATGTTCCCAAGTTTGTTGGCAGCACTTATAAAGATGGACTTATTTCATCCTAATGACAACCTACAGCAATAGTAGGGACCGCTGTTACCCCATTTCACAGAAGAGGAAACTGAGGTATAGGAGGCTAGGAAGGAGTGGAGGCAGCGTTCACTTGGATGACTGTGTCTAGAGGCTGTCCTCCTTCCTGCTCCACTCAGCAGACTCACTTTCCTTGAGATCTCACTATTCACTGTGGTCATCTGGACCCCAGTGTGGATGGCACATGTCTGTGAAATTGGCTGCAAAAGCTAAAAGAAGCTTAAGTTGGGCGATAAGGCTTGTGACATAGTCCTGCATAGTTTGACATCCATTGCCCTTGGCCAGCTTGGTGTTCTCCATCTCTGAGATCCACTCCAGTGGCAATCCTACAGGGTCTACGATGCTTGGCACCTGTCAGGGAAATACTTCACTTGGTTCCTGTGGCCGGGGCTGCCAGAGGCCTGGTCCCCACATTTCTTCAGGGGTCTGATCCGCATATTTCTTCAGGCCCCTAAGTGTCTGTCTTCATCTGCGGTGACTGGGAGTGTGAGAAGGGCAGTAAAGGACTGGCATGGTCGTTCTCAGCCGTCATCCAGATGTCAGGCACTGTTAGCTCTGTGCTGTGTGTGTCTTGGAGAACGAGTCACAGCTGGCTACACTGGAGCCCTAGGTGGGGGGTTGGAGGGCAGAGTACAAGGAGAAGGCCGCTGTCCTGAAATGCACCAGCCTCCTGGCTCCTCATGAGGACACCCCAGGAAGCCAGAGAATTCCCCCTGGAGCCAGGAGGTTCCTGCTGTAAGTTTCTGGAAGGCCCAGCCTGGGAAGGCTCTGAGGACAGACATAGCCCCCTGCCATTCACTTCCCAGAGGGGATGCCTTTAGCTTAAGAGCTCAGAGTGAGCGCCCTGTCCCTGAAGCATCTCTCTCTCCTGCAGTCCATTTCCTGCTACTAAATGCCAGGCAGCCAGGCACACCCACCAGGGAGTAGGCTCCGCCAGGTGACTCCCCTGGAAACAAGGCCTGAGTCTTTTTGCTCACCTAACTGGCCTGGAAATGCACCCTGGTTTCTGTTTGCAAAAGCTGAAGCTGCTGCAGTGGAGGGAGCCTCCCTGAGCAATTCAAGCCCCAGGAAGAAATACCTTCAGATGTAGTGTGTTCAGGTCTCTTTTGATGTTCCCTGGGGCCTTCGGAAGAAAACGATTGAGATTCTAGGCCTGGGTGGCCTGACAGGAATCCTTACTTCCTCTAAGGGCAGAGTGTTCATGACCGCTGAGGGGCCCCAGGGTTGAGAGGGCATGGTATTAATATTTCTTAGAGTCGTTTTGCTTTCCCTACTCAGGATGCAGATTTGTTTAAAGGACCGTGTGTTGGGGGAGGACATGGGAGCGTGACTTCGCCTGGCTGTGGAGGGCAGGCATGACAGACTGACCGCCTGATAGGCTTTTTGGCCCCGGAGCTGGGAGATGGCACTATTGCTTTTGGTTTGCAGAGAGCTTCCTGTGGCCTCTTTGCTCTGAGGAGCATGTGCATCTCAACCTGTGGGGTGCTGCCTAGCCAGGGGCCGGCTACTCTGCCTGTTCTAGAAAGTGCTGCCGTATATGATGTGCTGGCTCTGAAGACCCTTCTCCAGTGACTCGGCTGAATCAATACCACCCTTGTTATTCCCACCCCCAAAGCCCACACTTTCTAGTCAGATGGAATATCTGAGGGTTCCCCGGACATGCCTCCCCAACCTGGAGTATGCCTGACTGCTCTGCCTAGCTTGCCTTTTCTCATTTTGCTTTTTACCATCCTGCCCATCCCTCAAGATCCAACTCACATATTAATGCTTCATTAATCCTTGCCCCAGAAATTGATCTCTCTTATTCTTTCAAGCTCTGTTATCATTTTATATGCCTATCATGGCCCTTTTTAAATTCTCCCCTGCACAATAAATATTTATGTGTCAGCTTTTTCCCCCACCCAATTATATCACAAGTTTGTATGGCTCATAACTGTCTTGTAAATCCCAAGATTCTTCACAATAGGCTGATGGATGCTCACAGTGCATGTTGATGGAACTGAAGCCAAAACTCTCCATCCTCTGGGACATTGTATATTATAGGAAATAAGTAAAATTGGGTGCAAAGCCATATAAAGCAGCGACAGACATACACAAAGAGTGCTATGTAGCTTTTGGTCCTTGGAACACACAGGGTTCTAAAGTAATTCCTGGCCAAGATGAAGATACTGAAACTCCCAAAGCACAAAAGAATCACTATCGTGATGTTGAAGAAAAACACGTGGCATAGACACAGAATTCCCCCTGGTGTGGGTTTTTATTCTAATTCCCTCCAGCCTATGTAAACAGTGCAGAGTGCAAACACATGGTCTGTTTGTTTCCCACTTGTTTGTTTGAGTATAAGTATAAATTAAATTTACCTGGAGGTTCTAACTCTTCTCTTCTTGCTTTTTTGCCTCAGCCCTGGACCCGTCCAAAGATCCCTGCCTGAAGGTGAAATGCAGCCCTCACAAGGTGTGTGTGACCCAGGACTACCAGACCGCCCTGTGTGTCAGCCGCAAACACCTGCTCCCCAGGTAAGCCAAGGGCTCCAAAGTGTTCTCCAGCCACCAGATCTGGGGTACCTGACCTCTGGCTGGGGGACAAGGGGGAGGCGGGAGACAGGTGTTTGATCTGTGTCTTATGTGGTACATAGTACATGCAGTCTTGCTGTGGTATGTATCTCAGTTCTCAAACACATTTGCAGAGAAAGTTAACCTTTTAATTTCCTTTGAATCAACTTTATCTGACTCTGAGCCCTCATCCAAGCAGATGAACAGAAAACCCCTTCCTGGTCATTGTGGGGGGCTGTTCCTCCTCCTTGGATGACCTCAGAATCCAGGAAGTTTCTCTTTAGTCTTCTGGTTGCCATAGACATCCACCCACCCCATGATAATCCTTGAAGGTCCCTTGAAGTCAGAATTGGGGGTTTATCTGCTTCAGCACTCCATGGGATGTGGGAATCTTTGCTAGGCTGAGAGTCCTGGTTTGGGGTCCTGCTCCTCAAGACAGTCACGCAAGTATTCCCCCTGAGAACGTGTCTTCCTGTTTCCACAGGCTGAAGCACATGATGCTCCCTTCCCCAGCTCAGGGGGAATTCTCTCCCTTCATCTTCAGGGTTGTTAAAGTCTCTGTCCTGTAGCCCCGCCCATTCTGAGCATCTCCTGAACTTTGTGGTGGTTGTTCCATCGCCCAGTCGTGTCTGACTCTTTGCGACACCATGGATTGCAGCACACCAGGCCTCCCTCTCCCTCACCATCTCCCAGAGTTTACCCAAGTTCATGTTCATTGCATCGGTGATGCCGTCCAGCCATCTCATCCTCTGACACTCTCTTCTCCTTCTGTGCTCAATCTTTCCCAGCACCAGGGACTTTTCCAATGAATTGTCTGTTTGCATCAGATGACCAAACTACTGGAGCTTAGGCTTTTACAAATGAGCCTTTGAATTCAGGCTACTGCTGCCTTCAGTCCTTCAGAAATACTTGAAGTAAGAAAACACACAGACACACACATGCACACACCCAACAGGCTGTCTTCAAGAATGGGGTTGGATGGGATGGGGGTGGGAGAAAGGTGATTTCAGTGCCATTCCCTCCCTTGTCCCTGTGCTGACTCTATAGTGGAGAGGTGCAGCAAGAGGCATTGGAGTTACACAGGCTTAGATGTTATTACTTGGATTTGGCTACTTTCTCAGCCAGTTACCTGCACTGCACTGTAAACTTAGGCAAAGAAGAGTAGCCTTTCTGATAAATCTGCCTTGTTATAACCTTTGCCCTTTGGTTAGTTCCAATTTGACCCTAGGACCGTGCAGAATGAGTCCTATCCCATCTCTTTAGTTCTTGAAGCCTGAGCAATGCTTGCCCCTGTGGCTGCTCCTTTGGGGACATGCTTTTGAACATGTGTGGGGAGCTCCCATGCTCTGGCAGGCAGTCCAGCAGTGAAGGAGCACTAGGGGGTGGCCTGATAGCACAGAGCAGAGCCCTCAACCCCTCTGGCCCTGCAAACCCAGCATCTGTAGCCTCAGCCCTGGCCTCTCTGATCACCTAACAATAGTCAAGTTTTGTCTCCAGAAGACTGGGACTCAAGGTATTATAATATGCTTTGCTCTTCCCCTGTGTTCTCACTGGAATTAAAGCCAGATCTCACCCCTGAACCCTGTCTAGCAAATGCCAGGCATTGTGCTCAGAACCTGTATCCTTGAATTCCTCCAACGATTTTGTCAAGTTGGTGCTTATTTTTGTCTTCGTTCTAAAAATGAGAGAACTGAGGCAGAGAGAGGAGTTGGTCATTTGCTTGTATAGTTAGTAAGTGGCAGCTGTGTCGGGAACTGTCGAGCTCCAAAGTTTATGTTTTTCGTCAGTACGATGCATTGGCCACATCATTTGATCTGTTTTGTCTATCCACTCATTCCTTGTCATTTAACAAAAGGTATTAGGTATCTACTATGTGCCAGGCCTGTGTTAGGCCTTGAGGCTGCAGAGGTAAATAAGAGACCCTATTTCTACTCTCAAGGAAAATTTAGATCACTGCAGAGTGGGATGTGAAAAAACTATTTTTTTTGCTGTTGTTCTTCAAAAGTCCTTCTAAGGCATATGTACCCTGAGAAAGCTCTCCTAGATTCTCCTGCCACACAAGACTTCTTCATTCTCTGAAGGACAAACAGTGTGGTCTCTTTTGCTGCAAATAACAACTACTCCTTGCAATAGTGTTGTGTTGTTCAACCATCTGGTTTTATGTGTGTGTGTGTGTAACATGGACAGTCCATTCCCTGTTTCCTCCTGGAATATAGCACTGTCTGTAAGTCCCAGACAAGAGATTTTTTGTTATAAGCTCAAATCTGCTTGAGACAGAGGCAGCAACCTCACTGGTATTCAGGCTTATCTAGGTGCAAATGGTGCTTTTCTGGGCATGCCACGTTTCTGTTTGGAAACACCACCACTGTTTTGCTTGTGTTGAAAGTGTTCTCCTCATCTCTGGCATCTCTTGGTGGCTACAGAGTTACAGTGGCTAAGATCATAGATTTGGGAATAAGACCATTCTAGGCTTCATTCCTGGGCTGGTTACTTTCTAGCTGTGTGACCTGGGCAAGTTACTTGACCTTTCTGAATCTGGGCTTTCTCCACTCTAACTTGGGTTTAAAGAAAGTATTTACCCCCTTCCTCTTTGCCGTTTGCTGGGATACATCCTTTAGTAATTCTTGCAGAGAGGGTCTATGGGTGGTAAGTTTTACTAATCCTTGTATAAAATGTTTTGTGTGTATTTTTTTGTGAGCGGTCAGAAAGACAGCGGTACATAGTTTAGTGTCACGTAATGACAACTAGTCTTACGGTGACTACAACAGTTGTGGTAATAGATATTACTATTGTCCGATTCATTCTGGAAGGCCAGCCAGAAAACCCCTCATTTGCATGCTCCTGAGAATAAGTAGCTCACTCCAGGCGCCCTGCCCACTGTCTTGTTCTGGCCTTTGGATTTCCTGCCCACGGAAGCCTGCTGCCCGCTTTGTGATTCATGGCAGGTGAGGAGTTGGACAAAAACTGCATTTCTGATGATAGGTATCATTCATTGACTGGAAAAGCAGCCCAAAGAGGAGGCTCTGACTGAGGGGCATGCCACATCCTCCTCAGGATTGGGGAGGTGGCCGTGTCCAGGGGGTGCTCTGTGGTGGTGTTCTCTGCAATTGTGCCTGCCTCCCCTCCCCTCTGGAGGCTGAATTACTCAGCCCTTATCAGCCCAGTGCACACCTCTTCTTGGGTCTTGGACATCTTCCTGGATGAAACATCTGTCCTTCCACATTATACTTCAGGGATCCCCTCTGACCAGGGAGGCCGTGTTGACAACCCTTATTTATTCATCAATCAGGGAAGTCATCTTTCTCTCTGTGAAACATCTGTAGGCAATCCCATCAGGCAGTCTGGCCTCTGCAGCAGCTCAAGGGGTAAATCCCGCCTGCCAGACAGTCAGGAGCACACACACATGGAGAGGCGGCTGGTCGGCCTGGGGCTGCTTGTGGGGCTGCGGACTTGGGTTGTCTTTGCAAGCAAGTTGAGATGGGAGGACTGTAAGCGCATCCACAAGAGAAATTCATTAGCTTTCTTTGCCCTTGGAGACTGAGTGGAGAAGCGGTTTGGCACACACATTTGTGACCACCTGGTGTCAGGGTGGCTGGACAAGCAATTTCAGTGCAAACACTTCCCCAGTATTAGAATGGTATTGGGCTTGTGGTTGGTTTCATTGAGAGACTTCAGCTAAACTCAGATTCTCTTTGGAAATTCTGCGTTTTATCTCTTCCTGCTGTTGAGCTGTATTGAGTAGGGTGGGGAGAGGGTTAATTCTTGGTGGCATGTTCATCTTTTAGGTGCTCTAAGAGGGCCATTGATGCACTTAAGAGCAGTGTGAAGGAAACCTGGGGTCATGAAAGCTTCTCTTAGGTGACTTTTTCTTAACATTCTAATTTATTTTTGATATTACAGTAATTGAGGCTTATTACAGAAAACACTGAAAAATATAGACAAATAAAAAGAAACAGGAAACAAGCCATGGTCATAGAATCTAAAAATAGTAATTAAAATATTCCAGCACATCGCTTTCCATTCTTTCCTCTACTTTTGTCCATTGATTTGTTTTTGTCAAAACTTGCTTATCGAGTGGTGTTTATCCTGTATATAACAATTTGCATTGGGTTCTCTTCAATTGATATTTACAGATAAGCATTTTATGATACCACAGCACTTTACAGATATAAATCTTAGTGATTATATAATGTACAATACTAAAAATAACTTGAAATGGATCACAGACCTAAATATAAGAGTTGAGATGATAAAGCTTTTAGAAGGAAGCAAGAGTAGTAACCTTGGGATTGATAAAGATTCCTTAAACAGAGCACAAAGAAACCATGAACTATAAATGCCAGACAAAAAAGAAAAAAATCACCAAATTGGATTTCATCAAAAGTAAAAACTTTGATCTTCAAAAGACACTGTTAGACTAATAAAAGGACAAGCCACACTGGGAGAAAATATTTGCAAAACATATGTCCAACAAAATATTTGTTTCTAGAATATGTAATGGAAGCATATGTCCATGTAAAGGCTGACTCACAAATGTTCATAGCAGCTTTACTTGTAATAGCTAAAAGCTGGAAACAGCCCAAACATTCATCAACAGGTGAACAGATAACAAGTTGTGGTATATTCATTCCAATGGAGTAATACTCAACAATGAAAAAAAAAAAAAGAATAAGCTATTGATACATGCTACAGCATGGATGAATCTCATAATAATTTTGCTGAGTGACAGAGGACAAAAAATATGAATTGTATGATTTTTGTTTATATGGCATTGTGGTGGATATAAGCTAACCATTGGTGACAGCAGATCATGGTTTGTGTTGGGGAGTAGGTCATTGGGGTGCCTGAGCATTCTTTAATGTTTGACAATGCAAAATGGACCTCGGGGAAACAGTTAAGTCAAATTCTGGTCTTAGGTGCCAAAGATCCTATTGGCAAATCAGTTTAGGGAAGAAGAGTTTTTAGTACAGCTGTGTGTTACTCTTTCTAACTTAAGTTTTAAAAATATTCTCTCAGCTCTTCTTAAAGAGAATACCCTCTTAGGGTATGATTGATGAAAAAATGGACAGAAAGTCATACTACCTGCAGAGGGATCTGCTCTCAGGAATTCACTGCCAGTGGGATGGCTCATTCTGATTTATTGTTCTGGGTGGGCGAGAGATGGGGAGGGCTTCTCCCTACAGAGCGCTGAACATTGATTTTGCCTCTCTGTTGCCATTGATTTTCATTTGGAGAATGGAAAATTGAAGCATTTGTTTTAAGTCTTCCAGACAAGCTGCATTCTCAAATTCTGCACGTGCATCGTGAGTGACAGGGAAGGATGTCAGGGTGGGACTCTCGATGTCTGAGTGTACCCTTGGAAGCCTTCTGGGAGCAGTGGGAACTAATCTGTTTTTAAATACGGAGCCGACAGCTGGTCTTCCCAGTGGGCCAGGCCCCTCTAACGTAATGGCCCTTTATCTCTACTTCCTAATTAACTGGAATAACAACGAATTCTTGGCACCAGTGAAGAATTCAGATCCAGTCGAGGCTGGCAGTGCAGTGGACCAATCTGAGAGCTCTCTGTCTTTTATGTGAACTTGAAAAACAGAATCAAAGTATCTGAGGTCAGAGAGAAGTACATCACAGGATGTGCCTCAAATACCAAACTCTCAGAGGATATTTGAAAGGATGACGGTTATTTCATCTCAGTTTTGTTTTACAACAAAGCACTGCCTCCTGCTACAGGGCCTTTGAACGGGTTGATTATACACACACGTGTCCGTCTCAGTTTGGGAGACACACAGCCACGTGGAAGGCAGGTGATTCCTTGGGACCTGAATGGCGTTCTGGTGCTTCACAATTCCAGGCATTGTTTCCAGTTACCAAAGTGTAATCATGCCCACATTCCTTACTATAATTTTGTATGTATGCCACTCATGCCCTTTCTCCAAGGGGCCTACGAATTGCCTTGTGTTCTACGCTAGCCTTGAGGGATCTTTGTTTGCCATGTTGTCTAGGTAGGGTGCTAATGAGGGCTTGATGCTGTTTTTAGGCTATTTGTGGAATACGTGCAGTGGAGTTTTGAGTGTGGGCCCACTTCTGAATCAGTCACCTTTCTAAACAGAAAACCCACCACTGTGGTCTGTTGTTTTGCAAATGCCTTGCCGTGGGTGCTGAAGAAAACATAGACAGAGTGGTTGGTCCCAGAGCTGCCACTTGCTGGCCACCTACTGTTAACAGACCAGGGTTCTTGGCCTTCCCAATCGGAAATTGACTAGAGGCCAGACAAGAAACTCAGGCAAAGCTTTACTGGGGCCTCTACTGTAGCAGGAGGGAGCAAAAATAAAAAAGTTTCCCTTGCTTGTTCCTTATGTGAGGTGAAGGTAGGGGTATGTCCAGGGGATATGTCCAGGGCTCAGGCCAGAGGGGTGGCTTAGGTGGTTTGCCCACCCCTTGGGTAGTGTTGTGTGCAGGGCGCATGTGCAGTAAGTACCCTGCTTTCACTGCCGACACCCTGTTTTTGCTCCAGGCACTTCAAAAGTGGCAGTTGGGTTTTTTGGTCTCTTGGTATCTTTTATGTCCAGAATTTGCCCCAACTGCACATGCCCAGGGTTATTTTTAGTCCCTACAGTTTCTTTGTATTTCATTGCTGGAGGAGGGATGTGTCCGGGTGTAAGCACTGCAGCAAGGGTCCCAGGTCCCAGCCTGTCTCACTCCTGTGTTCAGCTCACTGAGCAAAAGCGCCCTTATGGATTTCCCAAAGGACTCTGTAGGTCTGTATTATGATCCCCATTTTACAGATGGGATTGTTGAGTTTCCGTCAATAGCTCCCTTGGTTGCATAGGGCCAGCCATAATGGGCAGACTTGGAACCAGGATGGAGGGACACAGCCCCCTCTGCTGTGGAGCCATGGGTATGAGCTCTAGCTGGCTAGTTCACTTTTACCTGCAGTGCTGTGGCCCAGGAGTTGATCTGTTCCTAATCATAGATCCCCTCCACACACACGCCTGGGAACTTCGCTCCTGAGTCTTTCCCCTTATAGAGGAGTTGGTGGGGTGCTCGGCTATTAACCCCATTTCCTTCTTTCTATGCCAAAAGCAGTAATTCTGGATTCGTTTTTCCTCTCTGTGGTTTTACCAAAAGCAATCATTCAAACTACATGTCACTTAAATACAGAGATATTTAATGACTTTAAACCAAAGCTGTTTTTTTCAAAGGAAAGAAGTACCATATGCCTCCACCCCTGAGGACCCAGATGCTTCTGAGGGCTTCACTAAGCAAGACTGAACAACTCATGCAAGCCAGTTAGCTTCTCCCCCTCTTTGTTTTCCTCTCTGAAGCAGAAGGTATTGATTAGATGCGCTTGAGGACCAAAGCAGCAGAGAGTTAAAAACAATTCATAATGGAGATGAGAATCATCAAGTGGAATCTCTAGTCCCTTGGAGCCAGGAGAGGAGTGAGAGGCAGACCTTTACATTGGAAGGCAGATTCACTAGGCAAGTTTCATAAATACATTAAAAATACATAAAAATCACATCCACCAGGAAAATGTCCTAGACACATATCTTGCCCTGCCTTGGCTTCCTTTCATTTCTTTTTTGTTTTAAACCATACTGCCGGTGCCAAAGCAGAGTTATGTCTGAAGACAGGGTGGATGAGGGCAGGGTTACTTAGTGAGGCCTCTCAGTCAGTCTCATGGTCTTCTGCCTGACTGGGCAGTTTCTGGGTGTAGCTCTCAGGGACTGGATCCTCTGCCCTGCGAGAATCCCCTCTAGCACCCTCTGCCAGGCTGCCATCCCCACATCCTGGCTGCACTGCTAGAGAAGGCAGTTCAGTTCTAATGGATCCAAACCAAAGGAGCCTTGTCTCTTCTTTCTCTCTTTTTTTGATCCTGATTCTATCTGGAGGAGATGGAAAATGTTTTATGGTGGAATTCTCTGAAGACACACGTGCCCAGATGCAAGGCTGCTGGAGAGCTAGTGAGCCAAGCGTGTGTGGAGATGGAGTGGCTGTCGACAGGGACTGATGGAGCGTGGCTCTCTCATCCCCTCCCTGTCTCTGTCGTTGTTTTGCAATCAATAAGTTGTGTCCGACTCTTTGTGACCCCATGGACGGTGGCAGGCCAGGCTTTCCTGTCCTTTACCATCTCCTGGAGTTTGCTCACACTCATGTCCATTGAGTCAGTGATGCTATCCAATTATCTCATTCTGTTTTGTTCCCTTCTCTTCTTGTCCGCAGTCTTTCCCAGGGTCAGAGTTTTTTCTAGTGAGTTGGCTCTTTTCATCAGGTGGCCCAAGTATTAGAGCCCTTAGCATCAGTCCTTCCAATGAATATTCAGGGTTGATTTCCTTTGGGATTGACTGGTTTGATCACCTTCCTGTCCAGGGGACTCTCAAGGGTCTTCTCTAGCACCACAGTTCAAAAGTATTAGTTCTTCGGTGCTCAGCCTTCTTTATGATCCAACTCTCACATCCACACATGACTATTAGAAAAATCATAGCTTTGACTATACGGACCTTTTCAGCAAAGTAATGTCTCTGCTTTTTAATATGCTGCCGAGGTTTGTCATAGCTTTGTTAGAAAGCATTAAGCGTGCCTCCCTGCTCTGTAGTTCTGCCCCAGATCACTGGGCTGCAGTTGCTTTGCTTCTGTTGCTGTGCTCCTTGGTGCTCTTACATATTAAGGAATGCATGGTGGTGGTTTAGTCACGAAGTCACATAGAGTAACACATTTCGTGCATCAAATTGAGATGGATTAGAAAAAAAAGGAGGTTGAGGTGGGTGTGCTTGATTTGGAGAGGTCATGGCGAGGTGTGATTTCCATCGGGGCTCAGGGTGTGCTGACTGGCACACAGGTGTGAGTTGTCATATCAGCCCGTCCACCCTTAAACAAGAGGCAGCAGACACACCTAAGCCACCGGAGACTCATGGCAGGTGTGTGCCGCCTGCCCATTCTTGGCCGCTTTCCAGGGTCTGGAGAGAGCAGTGCCCTGTGTCCAGGGGAGCAAGGTCAGCGGGGCCTCAGGACACAGCATCGTCTTCTTTTACAGAATTGGTCAGGCTGGTTTTCCCACTGTCACTTACTTCTGTTTTAGGTTTTTTAAACTTCTTTCCTTCGCCTTTGTTATTAATAAATCTACTGTGGCCTGCTCACTGCTCTGCTGAAACTCATCAAGATCGCAACTCACAGGTTTCTAGTTTAAACACTTTATATCAGATTAATTCAACCAGTGAACCATGAAAGACGTTCTTTATGGATATCAGGCACCAGACTAGGGCCCATCTGGGGCACTGACCATGAGGGTTCTGGGGCCAGAAAATGGACTCGGGATGATTTAGATGGGTGTCTGAGGCTATCTTTAGATGTACTTTTGTTTTAAATAGAATGTTCTCAAGCTAATGTCCGTCTTTAATGTTCCTCACAGAGGGGATGGGCAGTCGGCAAGGCCTTCCATGCACAGAGGGACAGGAGAGATGAAAGTTAATTGGTTTGAGGACCTTGGTACCTTTCCAAGGCACACTCTTAAGTGATGTTTTTCACGGGTACACATTGAAATGAATGTGGTTGTCTTACTGAGACGTGAAAGGCCCCTCTTCCAGCCTGTCTCGTCCATGGTCTTGCTGCAACCTGGGTGCTGGGTGCCCTGCTTCCCACTCAGCTGACTTGAGGGCGAGGCAGGAGGCTCTGGCTCAAACCTCACGGCTCTGAAGATTCCCAAGTGGAGGGCCAAGTGACAGGGCTCCCCTCTGGCCTGGAGCTAGTGTCCTTCTCTTTTCAGGCACCAGGGAGGTTATCTGTGAAGGTGATGGTAATGAAGGGATTTCGGGCTTGAGTCCCTCCTGTTGGCAGGACTGTCTCTCAGAAAGGGGCTTCTGCACACTGGCAATGGTGTGTTGCTGCTGCTGTTCAGCCCCTCAGTCGTGTTGGATTCCTTGCGACCCCATGGACTGTAGCCTGCCAGGCTCCTCTGTCCATGGGATTTCCCAAGCAAGAATACTGGAGTGCGTTGCCATTTTCTTCCCCAAGGGATCTTCCCAACCCAGAGATTGAACCCACATCTCCTGCTTGGCAGGCGGGTTCTTTACCACTGAGGTGCCTGTGAAGACCTGGTGATGGTGGGTTAGAGGTCATTAATGCAGATTCCATGAAATTGCAGTCTGTGATAATTTCTTTAACAAGTATTTATGGTGCTTTTCACTTGCCAGACTCTGTTTGGAATTCTGTGATGAATAGACGCAGTCTACCCTTGTGGAGATTAAAGTCTACTGGAAAAGACAGGTATAAAGGAAGTATATAAATCGTGCTAGGTATTAAGTAGGATAACAGCAGGGTACCATAAGAGAGAATCACTTTAGGTTGGTTGAAGGGGATGAAAGGTGTAAGGTGCCAGCTGGGGAGAAGGTACAGAGCAGGAATAAGAGGTCTTGGAGAGCGGAACAGCCTTTGCAAAGGCCTTGGCTCAGAGAAGGGGAAGGGCCTTGGTGTCCTAGAGGAAGTAAGAGGAGAGAGGCCTGGGCTGCAGAAAGGCGATGACAGAGGGGGCCTGACTATGAGCACCTGAGGAGGGAGGCAGGGCCAGAGCCTACAGAGCTTTGAAGGCCGAAGACAGGGTCGGCTCTCAGGCCAGGTGTGAAAAGAACTTTTATGTGGCTTTACACTAGAGAGGGACATAGTGTTGTAGCTTAGGATGGACTGAGTTTTTAAATTACTTTTTAATTATAGTTTATTGCAAAAGCTTTCAAGAAAGCATCAGAATAAAACTACAATTGTTTATGAATTGAAGAAAATTTAAAAGGACCATTGTTAAAGATCTGGTCGATTTTTTTTTATTATTGACAAGAAAATGTGGACTGAATTTTCTTGAATTCTTATTCTTAAAGCCAGATTGTGTGCTATGTGAGAAGAGCTGGAAGACTCTAGGTGTGAGTGTGTGTGTGTGTGTGTGTGTGCGCTTCCCTCATTGGAGCTTGTGGCCTAGGGGAGTAGGAACACAGATGCATATAGTCTAGGCTAGCAGATCAAAATCCTATAAACTAAAGTTAAAATTTCAAGAAGGAAGCAGCCACTCACAGCTGCAGTTGGGGCTGGGCAGGGAAGGGGCAGCACGCACCAGTGGTATTTATCATTTTCCTAGGAGTTTGAGAGTGAGTGGAGACTCTGGCTCAGACACTTTGTGACTTACTCAATCCTATACAACCTTTATGTGGCAGAGATGGGGGACCAGGGCAAGGCTGCTCGAAGCCCATCTTTTGTATAAGGGCCTCTTAGACTTCCAGACACTTCCCTACACGCAGTCTGCATTTTCTCATCAGAGGATAACTTTAAAATGGTGGAACGTAGTAGGTGTTCAATGAAAGTTAGCCTCTCATCTGAGCCTCCAGATGCTCAAGGGACCAGCAGGTGGGGTGATGATTCTTGCCAGGCTCATGTGAGTTCACATCTGCCAAGGCCTTACTGTTTGTCATGTGGGGGTTGGTGTCAGTTGTCATGGTTAGTGAGTACCCTACCAACAGAGTATATCTCCTACCCCCACTCCACCCTGATCATGCTCATCCCACTGACTCATAATACCTAGTTCCCTCTGGAGTGTAACTCCAGGTCTTCACACCCTGCAGCTATTCGCAACATACTTCATGGATGAATGAATCAGTTAAGTCACAAAAGGAGCTGGAGGTGCAGGGCCAGGCTGATGGACTTACTTAGGAGCTCTGATGGGTCAGCCAACTTGCACAGTGATGCTGCTGGTGAGGGTTAAGGCCTTTCATATCATGAGGGCAGGAGTGTATCATATTTCCCTTTATCTTCTGCATAGCACCTACCACATTCCTAGACACCCAGAAAATACTAAGAAGTGCCTGTGAAACCCCATGGGGAACCTGGAGGTAACCTGTATGTCACTGTGGTGTGGAAGCGGCCCTATTCTTGGGGGAGGCATCGTACCCTGACTCTGCTCCCTGCCCTGACTGGCTGGCTGGCTGGCGGCTTCCTTAGAGCCCACCCTCTCTCTGTGCTTTTGTGACTAGATATATCTGAAGGTCAACCATCCTCTGGAGCCACAGACTTGGCCTTGTTGATGGTCAGGTATCATCCATCTCATCTACCCCTTGGGTCTCAGAGCTTGAGGTCTGTGTTTGCTAAAGACTGCAGAATGGCCTTTGGATCTACCTTCAGGAAGAAAAAAGGAGAAGGGCACCTACTGGGGATGCACTCTGCCAGTCATCACAGGCCAAGCCTGCATAGCTTTCCACGACTCCATTGTGGTTCTTGGTGAACCTAAATTCACTGTCTTGCTTCATCCAGGAGGCTTGCAGGCTCCAGAATCTCCTACGTCTGAGGTCTGCCTCTGCTCCTTGGCCCTTGAGATTGGCCCTTCCTGTCCTTGAGAGTAAGCTAGGGGAGAACTACTGCAACCTAAGGTGCCCACTCAGCCAGTAAGAAACTTGGGAAGACAGCAGGTAGCAGTCTCGAAGGTCCATCCTCTGTCCTGGGGAGAAGCATGGTGCCAGGAGGCTGAGTGAGGAGCTTCCCACCCCAAGGGAAGGGGCTTGGCCCACAGTTGCTGCTGTCTGCCCCCCATGTGGGCTCACAGAGTACCTGCAAACTGGCACATACTGGAGTGACACTTGATTTCCTGTTCATCTACTTGCTCTCTAACTTCAGCAATTTTTCCATGTGCCTTTTTTTTTTTTTTTTTTTTTTAACTTCATGTGATGGGGTGAAATTGGCTTGGTGCTCTTAAAGGCTCTGCTGATTACCCGTGGACCTTTGGTGGTGAATCTAAGCACTTTACTCTGCAAATCTTGGTAGCTATCTTCAGAACAGAGGGTTGGGATAACAGACCAATGCTTCCTGCAGGGTGCAAATTGGTACAACATTTCCAGTGGGTATTTTGGCCTCATTGGCCCCTTAGTTCCATTTTGGACACCTTATCTCATGGAAGCAAATACAGATACAAGTATATATTTAAGGATGTTCAGTGTACTTGACTACAATATGAAAGAAATAGAAACAACCTCCTCACTATCCATCATATATAAGAATGCTTACAGAAATCAGAGTGTGCCTTTTGTAGAATCCCCTTCCTCCAGATGACCTCTGCTTGAACTCTTGTGGTACTGGGAGCCTCCATCCCAAACCTTCTGAGATGGAACCTCTGTCCTTGGACAGTTCTCACTGTGTGAGATGTCTTTCTTGTACTGAGTCAGAGGTTTTCTGTTAGTAACCTCTATACATCGGTCCAGGTTCTGCTCTGGAGTAGCATTTGGACACAGGGTTACTGCTCTCTGTGCCGACACATCCTTGAGCATCTTTTCTGTATGTGGGAGGAGCTGGGGACCTCAGTGAGCATAGTCCAAAGTGGCCAGTGATAAAGGGCTGTGGGGCATCAACAGTGGACTGGGGACAGTGGCCATGGGACAGACGTGCTTGAGGGGAGGGAAGGGGCTGTTTGAGACATCTTCTAGGAGGGGTGGCTGTGGAGCTGGTCCTTGGGAAAAGGTGAGAGGAACCTGGAAGGAGAAGTTGTTGGAGAAGCACAAGACCAAGAGAACTAGGCTTCATCCTTGGCCTCCCCACCCAGAAAACCCCCTACCAGTGAGGGCTGCTGCAGAGGTGAGGAGTTGGTCAGTGGCTCCAGCCTTGGCTTGGAGAAAGCTTTCAGATCAAGTGAAAGTTACGATGTGGATGTGACTGTGCTTGCGTTCTGCAGTACTGGTGGTGAGTGGTGTCGTGTTGATAGTTTGCAGATATTGGTGCTCCACTGAACCTCCTTGGATCCATGTCTCTATCAGCTTCCAGCCTGCCTCCTGTTGTTCAGTCTCTAGTCATGTCTGACTCTTTGCAACCCCATGAACTGTAGCACGTCAGGCTTCCCTGTCCTTCACTGTCTCCCAGGGTTTGCTCAAACTCATGTCCCTTAAGTCAGTGATGCCATACAACCGTCTTGTCCTCTTGTTATCTCCCCTTCTCCTCCTGCCCTCAATCTTTCCCAGCATCAGGGTCTTTTCCAATTAGTCGGCTCTTCGCATCAGGTGGCCAACGTATTGGAACTTCAGCTTCAGCTCTGGGCCTGACCTAAAGAGGCAACGTCCTTAATGCCATCTACCCTCCTCTGTTTAATTTTGCTGACTTATTCTTCCTATAGTAGGTCATATGTAGCCCTCCCACAATGGGCTTTGTTGCTGGTGACTGGAAAACAAATGTGGCACATGTGTTTGGACACAGGGTCACTGCTTTCTGTGCCGATACATCCTTGGGCATCTTTTCAAGGTCCAAAACCCTTCCCTTGTGCACATGTCCCATAATAATGAATCGCCTCCCAGGAATGTAAGAATGTATTTTCAAAGATGACATCACAGAGCCAGTGACGCCTCGTGTGCACAGCTGAGCTCACACACTTAGCTGGAAGCTGTGGTAGCAAAACCCTCAGTACTTCTGCTCCCTCCTGCAGAGAGGGAGGATCAGGAATGCTCAGGGAGGGAGGCAGTGGAAATTCTCAGCCCTAGGCTTACTTGCGTAACATTTGATTTTTTTCTCAATTACTGTGTCCATTGCTAAAAGATTTCCTCTAAGGTCTCAGGGCTAGAAAGGGACCTTGCTTTCTTGGACCAGCAAACAAAGACAATCAGCAAACAAGAAATCAAATGGGGATGCCAAAGGTCTGTGGGTAATAGTGACAGTTTCTCTTCTGCTCCCTTTTAGGGAGAAATGGATTTTTAAAACAGTACACGACTATCCATTATCCTAAGGGAATAAAGGAAGCTTAACTGTTCACTTACATTTCCCTAATAGCTGCTATTACACTGCTGGCTTAACACTTTTCATTAACAAAGCAGAATTTTAGTTGTGGCCTGTAAATGTCTCTCTGTATGTGTGTGTGTGTGTGTGAGCACATGTGCACAGACTGCACAGACTGGTTTTGCATGCAGGCCTCAGTGGCCAAGCTCTTCAGCAAGCTGAACTCTGAATTAAAACCCCACTTTTTCTGCCTCCCAGCCCCTGGTGCCACTGGCCATGCTCTGTTGTTCGTCTTAATGGAAGGTGACTGCAGACAGAGTCTCTGAGCACTTAGTGGAATTTACATAATCACCTCCGCCCACTAATCCTCATGATCTGGTCAGGAGACGCTTGAGGGCATTGTGAGTTTAGGTTTGATCAGGATCCCTGGACATATCTGGTTTCAAATATAAGGAAACCTTGATTCACGTAATGTGCAGAAATGGGAGGACACAAGAGATCTGGGTTTATAATCTGGCAACTTCCTTTCCTTTTGGCCTTTAGCCATTGGCCCACAAACTGCTCCTGACACTCTTAAATGTAGAATGGCCTGAGGGTGGTGATGTGGGTCCTGAAATAAATAGCGAATGTCTTGCTGTCAGAAATTTTCTTGAGCAAGTCAGCAGTCTGTGAGACTCTTTGGGCTTCCCTGGTGGCTCAGTGGTAAAGAATCCGCCTGCCAAGCAGAAGATGTGATTTCAATCCCTGGAGAAGGGAATGGCAACCCACTCCAGTATTCTTTCCTGGAGAATTCCATGGGCAGAGACTCTTTACTGTCTCAAGATGTGAGTAAGAATAAAAACAGTTAAGGTAACACCTATCCCAAATAAATTCAGTCATTCAGAAAAATTAAATATCATTATGTTTACAAAGGATTGTTATATGTAATATGTGTTTTAGGAAGTACATTTAACACAATGCTAGTATTATCTTTGAATTCTTTACCCAGTTACTGGCACATAGTAGGTATATTGGGTTTCTCTGGTAGGTCGGCCAGTAAAGAATGTCTGCAATGTGGGAGACCTGGGTTCGATCCCTGGGTTGGGAAGATCCCCTGGAGGAGGGCATGGCAACCCACTCCCGTATTCTTGCCTGGAGAATCCCCATGGACAGTGGAGCCTGGCGGGCTACAGTCCATGGGGTCAGAAACATTTGGACATGACTGAGTGACTAAGCATGGTGCAGTGCAGTACGTTTATTATGAATGTTTAGTAAATAGACTGTCTCCAGGATCCTAATCACCTTTGGAATAATTACACCTTCAGCTTTGATAGCTTTGCTTAAATAGGCCCTGAAAATACAGAAATGTGGAAACTTAGTTCAAATAGATCTGACCTGTTGGTCTTCACTAGAATCTTTGAGTATTCCCCAATGCTTTCATGCAGATGAACCTCCTTTATTCAGCCCTCCTTCCTGCACCTGAAAGATCTTTCTTCTGTTTCAATCACCTTGGCTTTTTCAAACATTACTGGAGAGATGCAGGGCTGGTGGTGAGGGGTAGGCTTGACAATATGCATTTCTTTAAAATTTCTGAAAATGTCATCCATGTTTAGATTTTGAACAGATTAAACCAGCAATACCTGGTCTAGAGTCAAATACTAGACATATGGAGTAACAAAGCTGAAGTTTCCTTTCTCATACCCTCAGTCCCACTTGGCTGAGGGTGTGTTCCCTGGTATGTGCCCTCTTAACGCATTTTAAGCTCTTTACTACGTGCACATACAATGTTTTTGGAAACTCTCCTCTGGCTATTGAATCTTGTCATCTTTGAAGGTTAGATGCTTTTCCAGCTGCCTGGGCCATTACACAGCTCAGGTGAAAGGTAGGTCACGGAGGCTCAAGTTGAAATGAATTGCAGACCAGAGGTTGACATTCACATACACACAGAGATGTTCCTGCTTTTGGAATTGCATCCATAACAGCCACATGTCTTTTTGGTGGCCCTAAAAACTTTAAAATACATACTTTTCCTATGGGTTTGAAGGTGCTTTAGTAAGCTGATGTGGTGGTGGCTTGGGAGTATGCCAGGGCATTGAGGGCTTTCTGTTGATTCTGGCACCTGCTGTCTCTTCTAATGCATTTGAGCCTTGACCTGGGAGATATCACACGCTCAGCCTCCTTACTTGGGCCAAACCAGATGGAATGAAACCACACAGGGTGCTGGCTTACCATGAGTGATGTGCAGGCCTGAATCAGTGAATTAGTAGGTGCTTCTCCCTGATGACCAGGGTCCACCTTGTGGTCTTGGTCCTTCCCATCCAGTAGGTCTGCTTTGCTCACAAAGTCTCCCTGGCTCACTCCTCACACTTTTCCCCATTTCTACCATCACTTTTCTCCTCCTTGGAGCTGCTGGCAGGTGTGAATGTGACAGTTCATATAAAGGGCCTGGAACATTGTGAGAGCTCAGAACATGTTACTTACTCTTACTGGTAGTAATAATAGTACCAGCAGAATAATAAGGCCTCAATAAATGTTTAGCTGCCATCATCATTATTATACATTTGCCCTTTAAAATTTTAAGCTTCTGTAAACAGCTTGTGTTTGCACCACATGAGTTCCTGGTGGTACTTACAACACTCCAAGGTACTCAACAGTTACTCCACAGAGACTGGGCATTTCTTCCACAGTTCTCTAATAGGCATCTGTTTATTAGGAAACCTGAACTCTCTCTGGACAGGATCTTATATCTGGGACCTTCTTCATTTGGGAAAGAGACTCCTGAGCCCACAGATACCAGGATGTAGCGTGTCTCACGTGGGAGTCTGTCTCTCTCACAAAGCAGCTTTTGAAATGACACAAGCCATTATACTCCTCTTGTGTCATTTTATGACTTCGTATAATGACTCAAATAACCCTAACAATGGAGGAATTATAGCTTCATTTTACAGGACAGATTATTTCAATGGTTAACATATTTTCCCTTTTAATTAGCATTCATTATTTTGTCTCTGGTTCAACATAGTCACCATATCAACTATCTGAGTATCTTCCATCCTTGTTTCAGAAGCAATTAGTTCTGATTTTGCAAACAAGTTCAATCTTGGTTTTCAATGGGCAGTTTGATATTAACATGAAAATAAGATGCAGTGATCCTGGCTGCCAGTGAACAGACACTGTGAACACTGGAAAGGGTTCGCTCCTGGGTGGGTTCTCCAGGCCTCTGGGCTGACAGGTCTGCCATAGAGATTTGATGAGAGAACAAAGACAGGTCACAGAAGAAGGGTCTGGGACTGGTTAAGCAGACCTGTGCTTTTTTCCTTCTATAAAATGGGTTAATGACAGCATCTACCGCCAGGGGGTCATTATGGGTGAGGAGTAAGGGAAGTGTGCTCAGCATTTAGAGAGATGTGTAGCAGTCATGTAAAACAGCTGGAGTGCTGCTGCTACTATTTGTGATCCGGAATTTGCTTTCCTCTTTTACCAGCTGTTCATATGCAGAGTAAAACAGTTCTGTCAAAAGTTATGCAAACATGCTTAGAATGCACGGTGTATTGAATAAAATGAAGTGGTCTTGTCTTCTTCAATAACTGAAGAAAAAGTCAGCAGTTCTACAGACAGTCTTAGCGGCCCCCAGCCCTGCTGCATCGTGCAAGTATTTTTGATACACAATGTTGAATTTCATCTTCTGGGATTGATATCAGGAAGTTTATACTGGCATATATATGTATTGCTGGAAAAATTACTGTGGAAGTCTTTGTTCTGATACTGCTTTACTGTGGGCCCTGATTATGACCCTATTCTGCCCATGGTCAAATGAAATACTGTGTTACAACTCATGTCATCAAAGATTCCCTTGCTTGTCACATGGGGAAGTGGCAGGGTTTGTGACCTGCCTCGAGTGGTGAGGGTTGGGATCTTGGAGTGAGGAGTGGCAGGGTCCAGTGGGAGGCAAGAATGGGAAATGCCAAAAGGTAGACTTGAAGGTTAAGGTCAATGTTACCAGGAACTAGGAGAGGGAAGAGTGGTCACGATCTGGTCTGTCTTGCTTGTAGTTATTGTCATCTTATAAGAATGTAGTCGTCATCCACTCTGCTGCCAGTGGTGAGTTGCTCTTGTAAATAAAATGAATATTAATAAATGTATTTGCATAGTATACCTTATGGAAATCCTCTGAGTGGTGTTCCAAAAAGTAGTTTTAGAACAAATGTCAACACACGATTCTGTGCCGTGCTGTTAGCTTGCTAGGAGGTCCAAGTATCACAGTATTTGAACACCACCCACCAGTGTTTGCTGGCAATTTCTAGTATTTGAATTTTCACTTTAAGCTACATTTCTTTATAAATACTACTAAACTTAAAAAACACTTAAATATAGTATTGAGAAGAATATAGAAAAAATTATTTCAGCAACACTTAAGATTTCTTGAGAATTCTCATTTTTCATTCCCAAATTGGAAAATTATTATCAGTTGGGAATTTGGAACCTGTGCCTTGGAGGTCCTCTCCTGGCTTTGGAAGCAACCTACTTCCAAAAGATGGGGAGTTCCTTAGCCCTCAGATATACAGGAGAGTCCTCTACCTACTTCCCTGCTGTCTTTAGACATTTTTGCTATTTGTTTTTCAAGTCTGAATTAGAATTTCTCAGTCTATTGAATTCTTGCTGCTTAAACCACATGCTATTTTTGTCTTCCAGTTAGTGCTAATAATTTCCAGAAATAAAAGAAAATTCTGAAGGTCCAAATTAATAAATTCATGTATTTCACTGAGCACACCCATGTACCAAGAGTCAACCATGTTTCCAAGCCCCAGGATCACAAATATGATTAAGGCCCAGTCACTCTCCTTGAGGAACATGCAATTTATTGTGGAAGATAGACACACAGTGAACTGCTTTGTGCTGTGGTGACCATCACAGTTGGATATGAACATGATTAATGCTGGGCTTCCCCGGTGGCTCAGTGGTAAAGAATCTGCCTGCAATGCAGGAGACATGGGTTCAATCCCTGGGTCTGGAAGACCCCCTGGAGGAGGGCATGGCTACCCAGTTGAGTGTTCTTGCCTGGAGAATCTCGTGGATAGAGTTGCCTGGCGGACCACAATCCATAGGGTTGCAAAGAATCAGATACAACTGAAGCTACTGAGCATGCTCATATGATTAATTCTTCCTGGGTAGGGCTCCCAGGGAGAAAAGAAACTCCATAGGAAGCAGTCGATTTGAAGCTTGGACAAGGGGCAGACATTTGCTATATAGGTAGAAAGCATTTATTTACCAAGTCGTACAGATTCGAGTTAGCATGACACATGTAAGGGGCTGATGTGGCTGGCTGGGGATAGAATCAGTAGGACTTGAGTGATGGGGAGAAGTGGTGAGGGCAGGGAGGGGAATGTCTAGGATGGGCTCCAAGGCTTTTAGCTTGGGTGTATCCCAGGTCCTGTCTGAATCATAGTAGCATCTTAACATTGACCCAGCCTAATAAAGATGCTTGCTTACAGACTATTTGGGGACCACAGGCAATCACAGGATCATGCTGGACTGGGAGTGCAGCCTGCCTGCCTGTGGGAAGGGCCCTGGGTGGCTTCCTGGGGGAGGGGAGTTTTGAACTGGGCCTTGAAGAAAGTCTTATGAGGCAGGCAGGAGTGAAGGGGAGAAACGCGGGTGGAAATGAACATGTTTCAGATCTGGGAAAAATCCGCATGATGGCACCGAGTTCTTTGGTGGGCTCTGGGAAGTAGCAAAGAGTGGCTGGAGCAAAAATATTTGGTGTCAGTGGTCAGCGTATATGTACACATGTGTGCATGCATACATGGGTGTGTGTGTTTCCATGTTTGCATGCAAGAATGTGTGTGCATGGGGTGTGTGTGTGTATGTATGTATGGGGGTGTGTGTACATGGTATATGTGTGTATGTACATGCATAGGTATGTGTGTGTATGCATGGTTGTGTGTGGTGGAGGGTTGTGAGGGGAACTGGACAGACAGACAGTGGCCCAGTGAAAATAGGCTTGGTCAGTTTAACACCGAAACTAGAAGTTCAGACAGGCCCTAGGAGGTGAGAAGATGGAAGCTTTAAGCATGGGAGTCACATCATCAGATTTGTCCTTAAGAATCATCACTCTGCTTCAAAAACATACACACATGCTGGGAATTTTGATAAACTTGAAAAAAAAAAAAAGATTAAGGATAAGCAATTGACTGAAAGAGAGGAAGCAATGCTGGTAATCTACTGATTGCCTTCCCTTATCAGTTGAGATTTTCTGTGTGGGGCCGTGAATAGGGTAGGAGGCATGGCTGCCCCCAGCACCAGCCAGACTGGGGTGGAGTTAGGGTTTTGAGGCCAAAGGGAGGGCTGGCAGGACCTGCCTCTCAGACTAAATTGCTTGTGTCACCCCAGTTGATGAATGTCTGTGACATTGGGAATAGCAGTGCCATCAAGACACCTTCATCGGATTTCACTCTTCATTGACTCAAGAAGTGAAATATCTGAGAGTCTGAAAGCTTAGTCCCTTGCCTCACCTGGGTTGGTTATTTTTTTATGGTTTGCACTGAATTGCGGGGATTGAAATATATACACAATAACCAGGGAAGTTATGCTTCCTTGGGCTCACATCTACTTGTACATTACTTTGTGCAATTTGGCCTCTGGACCAGACTACTGGTTTGGGTGCCGTTTTTTCACGAGTCCTAGTGGAATAAGAAACACTTGGGTTTGTCTGAATGTAACAGGTATGCTTGTGTCATTAGAATTGGGAAAACTCAGCATGGTTTGGCCTTTGTACCTTCAGTCCCCAGGACATCCCAGCGTCAGAGGTGGTTCCTCCGCCTGGCATGGGGTATGAGAGAGAGCTTCCTCCTCCGCAGGTGTAGAGTCAGGGGCAGTGTTTCAGAAGGGCTTTTTTATATTCAGTAAGACTGAGCCCTGATGGTGAAAATATAGATGCCAAAGTAGGGAATCAAAATGGTCCCAGAGAAATGCAGTCAATTTCAGGGTAACTTCAACCTGACAAATGTACATGAAGTAACCTGGCTGTATTTCTTTGTGACACTGGGCACGTCACTTCTGCTATTCACTTGTGTGTCCAATTCCTCATTTATAAACTAAAGTCCTTAGACTAGATTCATTTTAAGGGATTTTCAGGCTCAAATAGTCTGTGATTTTGTGATTAACTGCTAGTAACCACTGCAGTGGTTGGCACTCAGGGATCCACCCACTCACCCAACAAGGCTATATTGAGCATCCTTGATGCACCGGACCACGAGGAAGCCCTAGAAAGCCTCATCTCTTTGTCTTCCCTTAATGTACTTAATGGTGAAGTTCAGGTCCAGAGACAGGGATGACCCATCATTATTGGCTGGTGATTAATAGGCAGTTCTATCTTTTCCTCAGTGCCAGTGACTCAGCGTTCACTTCTCTCTCTCCTGCCTTTGGCTAAGCTCCTGCCATCTGCCTTCCTCTGGGGCATCATTGCACATGGTAGTCTGCTCCAGCAAAGCTGCCCACTCTTTAGACTTTATCACCACTTTCTGGGAACTCAAAATAAGAATTACTTTGGCTGTGGGCGCACACGCTGGGGACTGACCCAGGAGAGAGGCTGCCAGACACAGAACTGCTGCCTGTATTTGCTGATTCATTATCAGCGTCAGACAATCTGCTGTGAGAATGATGATAAATGTGTGGTGCTCTTCTGAAGGAATCACCCACTCTGAGATTAAAGCCTGTGCCGGCAGCCTGCTTGTCTGCTGCGTGGAGTCCCGTCCCCTCCCATCCCTTTTCCTGTAGTCCAGAACACATCTTGAAAGAAGAAAGTGTGTTTGGTTAAAGATAATAGGAGACCCATATCCATGTGATTTAGAAATGTGGACAGTAGATGTTTTTATTCTAGACAGAGAGGCAGGGACGAGGTGAGTAACTACTGAGGAAACAGTAGGAGGCCTTGGAGAGAGGAGCCCTAGTGGTGCGCGTGTAGGTGCCCCCAGCGAATTTTCAGGTGAGTCATCTAGGTGTGTCTGAGGAGGGTTGAAGGAAAGCCATTCCTGACATTCTGTGGCTGTGTGGTTGTCACCATTCCCTAGCCACCGATCCTTTCCAGCGGGCAAACCCTTCCCCAGCTTGGCTTTAGTTGTCCCTGTGAATAAAATGAGTCATCTGGACCAGGCCTCTCCAAGTGCCCTCATGGGACTTCCTTTCCCGGTTCACTGTTCAGGTGGGCTCAGTCTATGGCCCCGCCTGGCCTGGGGTCCCCAGTTTCTCTAAGGTGTTGTGCACTGGGTGTGTGATCACCCTCCTGCTGTCAACTGCCAAGGTATTGGGTTGGCCAGAAAGTTCATTTGGGTTTCCCATAAACAAATAAACTTTTGGGCCAACCCAATGATTCCCCAAACAGACCTCCTTCCACTTACTGCCTCCCACAAACTGCTGGGACAGAATTGAGGTAGGATAAGAACCAAGTTGATGGATGTCATTTGTATCTCACTTTCCTTCATTTGGAAAAGGGTAGGTCACATCAGCTGCCAAACCTGAATTCCCGAGGTGCTGAAGATCCCTTCTACACTTGGCAGAAGAGATTTACTCCCTGTGGCCCATGAGTTCTGGGGAGTTCAGCGCCAACTCCAGACCTAGGGACTTAGAATTAAGTCACATTTCTATGGCAATGGTGCTTTCATTCCCTATACCTCCATCTAATGGAGCAAATAGTAATGATAATGGGCTTCTCTGGTGACTCAGTGGTGAAGAATCCACTTTGCCAATGCAAGGGATGCAGGTTCAATCCTTGGATCAAGATGATCCCCTGGAGAAGGAAATGGTAACCCACTCCAGTATTCTTGCCTGGGAAATCCCGTGGACAGAGGAGCCTGGCAGGCTGCAGCCCATAGGATCACTAAGAGTAGGACACAACGTAGCGACTAGACAGCGATAATAATGGTGATGACATTTTGATTGCTCCCTTTTTTCCAGGCGTTGTACTGAGTCATTTACATACATATCTATTTTAATCCTCATACTATCCACTTGAAGGATACTATTCCTTCCTGTACTTTACAGATAAGGAAACTGAGCCTTACGGGGTGAAATACCCTGCTGTGGTGGCACAGTAAGTGGCAGAGCTGAGGTTTGGACATGTATTTTGTGACTCTGGAGCCCAAGTAAGTCCCTCACAGGATGGTCCAAGCCAAGTGCCTCAAGGGCACAGTACCCACGTGACTTGCCTGTTCACCCAGCCCTGGCCCCTCGGCCAGGGACGTGGCTCCCAGTGGTTTTCTGAGAAGACAGCTCCTCTGAGAGAGGAAGGGCGGCTGTAACTGCAGGCCTTGGTTTTGGTGGTTTATGATATGAGGACAGGGCTCTTTCCGTGGACATAAGCCATCCTAATAGCGCCATTTATCATTATGACAAAGGTTAGGCTAGGGGGATGCCGGAGCTGGAATGAAAGAGTAGAATTCTGATGATTTTAGCAGCTGAAAGTGACATCACCTCAGAGCTGCTGTCGCATGGCAAATTGAAAGCTGGACTGAAATTGCTTTAAAACGTATCCAGAGATGCTTTTCCACAGCTGTGATAAAGCCGTTTGGGTGTGTTTGGAGACATGCTTCTATCTAGACTATTCTCTGAGTCGTCTGTGTGTCCTCCTCCTCGGAGGATGCTCATCAGCCCTGGAGGCATCTGAGGCTCTGGGTGCTATGTGGGGACACCCATGATCTGCCACCCTCCACAGAGGGCTGGAGGACAGAATCAGTTTCTCATCATCTTTCTAGTGTGTTGTCAATGTCTCTTCAGCACAGGGAGCTCAGTGCTCCATGTTGGCTTGATGGGTGGGATGGGGGGTGAGTAGGTGGGAGGGAGGTTCAAGAGGGAGGGGATATCTGTAGACCTATGGCTGATTCACTGCACCATACAGCAGAAACTGGCACATCCTTGTAAAGCAATTATATTCCAATTAATAAAAATAAGTCATGTGTTTGCAACATTTTTAGTGGCCACATTGCTTTCTTCTATCCATCTGGTGGGTGAACCTAGGTTTTCGGAACTGTCTCCTGCCTGCTGTCAGTGAGCTGGACTCAATGAGGGTGCTAACCAGGGGACTTGGGGATGTGCTGGACTGTTTGACCAGCCCTCTTTTATTTGGCCTTTATCCAGGTTACCTGGAGGAGAAAGACCCCTGGAAACTGGCGCATCAGTTACTTATGCCCTCTTTCTTTCATCCTCAGGCAAAAGAAGGGGACCGTGGTCCACAAGCACTGGGTCGGACCTTCGAATCTGGTCAAGTGCAAGCCCTGCCCTGTGGCACAGTCAGCCATGGTCTGTGGCTCCGATGGCCACACCTATACATCCAAGGTCAGTTTTCTTCATTATCTTTTTTTTTTTTTTTTTTTATCATCAAGAAGTACTGTGTCTGCTTGTTCTGACAAGGCTCTGGGCGGAAACAGGACCCTGTGAATCTCAATGGACTCGGGGCCTTGCCTTTGATAAGCTGCCACAGGAATAGACTCTTTGACCGAAGAGATGAGATAAGATCATTATGATCTCTGTAACTGGAGTGATCAAGGGCTAAGGGGAAGAAGGGTGATTCCAAGAATGGCATGTGATCCTGAAGTGAATCTAGACCAGCTTCCTGGAGGAGATGAGGGAGCAAACTGTTCCAAAGATGTGAGTCATTCAACCTAGCTGATGGGTAGCCAAGACATGAGGGAGACCCATAAGGGGGACACCACATCTTAGGGACGGCATGGTGAAAGGAAGGCGAGTGATGTCAGCACCCATTTAAGCAGCATTTATTGTGTATCTAGACTGTGCCCAGTGCGACACCAGACCTGGGGCTAGAGGGTCTGCAATTCCTTTCTCTGGGGACTTCAGGCCTTGCAGTCTAATGGGAAGGGGCTTGCTAGTATGGCGACCGGTCATTTTAACTCAAACCAATGAAGAGAAAATGGTTTCATAGAAAAAGGAACTAGGGATAAAGTGGGTCTGTTTATTCTTATCAGAGTGATGAGGAAAAGAAGAGGAGCTTTTCATCTGGGCTCTAATAAAATGAATTAGAGGCAGAGGGGCAGGGATCACCAGGGTGAAGGAGGGAGATTTTGTTCTTGGAATTCCTAATAGTCTCCTTGGGTGAAGGTTGTCCATCTGTGTTTGGGAATGGACATTTCACTGGCTTAATGAATAGAAGAAAAAGAAACCACAAAATTGGTAAGGGTTTACCTATTTGTTCTCTTATTCAACAAATATAAGTCAGTACCCTCCTTAATGCTACGTGTGAAGAGTGGTGTGCAGAGGTCTCAGGAACTTTCTATGAGATGTGGGTGGGAGGCAAGGAGTGGGGCTCTGACCCTCCCATCCCCTCTAGCCACAGCTGTCCCACTTTTATCTCCTTGTTTCCTGTGTAAGGTTCATTTCCAGAATAGAGTCGGGGCTGACAAGAATTGCAGATGGTGACTCCTTGGATGTTTGTGGCCACATTGCTGTGTGGTCCTTGGGCTTGGGCTGTTATGCTGGTCCCGCCTCTGTCCATTCCCACTGCATGGTGCATGGTTTCCATTCTCTGTGGTCCCCTCACCGTCTGATCTTTACACCATGGAGATGGCACAGGCCGGGGGTCCCCTCTGCTGTCCTTGGAAGCTTATTTGGATTACGATGAGGCTGTGCAGGCTTTTCTACTGACTCTTCTTGATATGAGTAATGTCTTTTTATTTGCTGAAAGTAGACTTTTATCCTGTTTTTTCACATTTTTCTCACTAAAAGGAATATATGTAACAAAGCAGGAAGCCAGAAGGTTTGTCTCGCTTGGACCCAGACCTGTGTAATCTGCTTTAGGAGCTCACTACTGTCATTACTGTTTGGTAGTCATTCCTTTGTTTTTTCAGCAGGTTTCACTAGAGCCCTTCCTATGCACCAGGCTCTGTGCCAGGTGCTAGGGAAATGTACGATGTAGTGGAAACAAGCATGTTGGTTCTTCCTCCTGACCTGAGTCTGTAATCCTTACACTCCACCCCCCAACCTGAGACATGCTGTGTGAATTACAGCTTCTCCGCCCAGGATCATGGCCAGAACACCCTGGCCAGATAGCCCAGCCCAACCTGGCTGAGTATGCTCATCTTCCCCTGTTCCCTGCTCCCCTGACCCTGAAGGAACCAGAAAATGTTCTCGATAAAATAGCATGGGCCAATGCTCTAAGGCAGGATGATGAGTTCGAAGAACTGAGAGGATGCCCTGATGGTGGCTCTGGCAGTAAGGGGAGAGGCGCAGGGGAGAAGGAAACAGAGGATGTGAGAATGGTCCCGGAGGAGACCTTCAGTCAAAGCTAGGAAGGTGAGCAGGTGGCTGGCCTGTGCCAAGCTTGCAGGACACTTGTTACTGTAAATACCTTCTTGCCCATGTCTTTCTTAAGAGTGTGTAGTCCAAGAGGCAGAAATGATGCCCATCTGCCTTCACCAGGCACAGGACACACAGTGGGTGCTCAGTATCATGGACAGGAGAGAGGAGCCCTTGCGGATTCCCACTGAGAAGGAACGGCGAGATTCCAGCTTGTGCAGCCCTTCCCGAATTTTAGTGATTGGGTTCCAGAGAGCTCGGTGACTAAGAGAAATCAGCCATCCCCACCCTGAGCCACATTGCTTAGCTAAACACCCAGCCTGGGGGCCCTGGCAGAGAGGGGCTCCTTGCAACGAGTCTGTCTTTGTGAAGCTCCAGTTTGTGCTGTTCAGTTATTCCCTCCAGCTCCGGAGTGAACTGTCTGATCCTGGCGTCTGCAGCTGGAGACGAGCCATGAAGTGTCAGTGAGTGATCAGGGGCTGTTTGGGCAAGTGGCACATTGCACGTCAGACTCCAGCAGCACCCTGCCTGCTCTCCTCTGTCTCTTGTTCACAGGAGGAGCTTCAAGTGCTTTTAGCTCCCTGTGACCCTTAAGCTACAAGGAGCAGTCGTAACCTGTCAGATGTGGCTTGAAATGCTGTCAGTTGCCCAGGGAATGTCTCTGCAAATGTTTGCTGGTCAGGGCCCCCCTGCAGTTTGGGCCGGAAAGTTGGCTTTTTGTGTTAGAGAAGGTTGCTTGCTTACAGGTAGTGATAAATAGCTTGTTTGAGAGGCAGGATCAGAATTTGGAAGGCTCCTTTGAATCAAGAATGATTCCTCAAAAGAGAAATGGCTTCCAGAGTCTGCTGAGCAGAGTTCCAAAGCCTGCCCCAGCTCTAGCCCCAGCCTGTTATTCTCTAGTGGCCCTGAATTCCTGCACCTTCCCAGACCTGGTCAGCTGTCTTTTCTTGGAGCAAAAGAAGAGATCTAAAGCCTTCTCATCAGAAGTTGTAGTACCCTTCTCCCCATCCTCCATGTAGGGTAGACTGAGGCCCAAAGAGTCAAGCGCAGTGGCAGAGTTTGATTCTCAAGCTTCCTGCCTGGTTATATGTGATCATGCAATTTTAATCAAGTTAAAACAGAGGGGAGTTGCTGGTGGAGGGCCATCATGCAATGAAAAAATGGTGTGCATGCGTGCTAGGTCGCTTCAGTCATGTCTGACTCCCTATGACTGTAGCCTGCCAGGCTCTTCTGTCCATGGGATTCTCCAAGCAAGAATACTGGAGTGGGTTGCCTTGCCTTCCTCCAGGGGACCTTCCTAATCCAGGGTTCAAGCCCGAGTCTCTTACGTCTCCTGCATTGGCAGACAGGTTCTTTACCACTAGCACCACCAGGGAAGCCCAGGAAAATGGTGTGGATGTTGGTTTTTGACATTAGTTTCCTAGTTTTCTATCTTAACTTCTAGAAAGTTGAAATTCTCTTTTTCCAAAAAAAAAAAAAATGAATCAAATGCTGAAGGTGTGCATTGATTGCCCAAGACCTCTGAAGCCAAGACCAATTCTAAACCCTTGTGGTGTGCAATTAGACTTCGTTTCAGGGGAGATATTTCAGACTGGTCAGGTTCACTATTGGAGTGCTTTAGTTATTGCCCCTATATCTACAACCACTTCTTTACTGAGGTTCAAGAGCACATTTTAGTCTCCCAGACAAAGCTGTCACAGGACTGCCAGTGGACGGGCACTTAATAGAGTGAATGAGTTGACTATTAGTGAACAAATGACTTCCCATCCCCTGGAGTCATGACCTTTTTGAGGTCATTGGGGTCAAGAAACAAAGGACAGATGAGACCAGGATGCATGTATAACTAGAAGTGATTTTATGTCATAAATCAAATTCACGAAAAATTTGGCAAAAATGTATTACAACCCAGTCCCGTCACCATCAAGGAAATCTGTAAGAAATAGTCACAGTCCTCCAGGGGAAGTGCTAACCCTTTCACAGATGGATCAGAAGTCTGGGGAGCGCCGTCAGGAGCAGAGGGAGGACAGAGACTAGGTGTCAGCTCTGTCCTTGGTGCTTGGAGTTTGTCTTCAGGTTCCATCAAACAAACTTTCTTTCTGCTCTGGACCCTGAACGATTAGGAGCTCCTAGAACAGAGGGAGATACATTTAGAACCTCTGTCTGTAGCAGGGCTCTTTCAGTGACCTGGCACCAGGGATGCTACTCAGAGCTCTGTGACTCCCCCAGGATCAAAGATAAAATCTACAAGAATGCACAGAGTCTGGAGATGAAGGGATATAAGATGTTACATGGCAATAAATGGCTCTGTATTCAGACTCTATAAAGCATAACCCACGGCAGATAAGGAACAGAAACCACTGGGAATAGGCAAGCGGAGGCCAGCACTGCAGCCTGGCATGGTAGAGCATGGTGGAAACCCTGCCCCTCGACGTGTCTTTTAGGGAGTAGGGATGACCCTCATCATTTAACTTGCCCTGAGGTCCTAGCCAGGAAAACTGAAGCAGTCCAGAAATTCAGTAAGTGTTTAATGAATTCTTTCTTACTGTCACACATTATGCTAAATACTGGGGATGATGCAAAAAACAAAGCCCTGTTTTCACAGAATTCATAAGGAAGGTAGGTTACGGAGCAGTCTCCTTTCATTAAACTAGGTGTTCAGATAAGGGATGTTTGGGGTGCTGCAGGACACGAAACAGGGCCACCTCAACCAGTTTGGAGTTGTGAGTAGTCCTCTTAGAGGGAAACAATGGTTCACTGAGATCTTAAACCTGGAAGGAGTCACCCAGAGTACAGATCGGGATGGGAGATATAGAGAGCTCATTTCATCAGAGGAAAGAGGGAGGTGGAGAGATGAAACACAAGAACCCCCTTGAAGCACTGCTGTGGTGTCACACGTGGAGTGGGGATAGAGGGCTAACTACCTACAAAAATGAGGGTAGAAAATTATCAGGGACCACTTTTCCAGGGCATTGAAGGCCAAATGATAGGGGTGGGACTTCACCCTAAGAACCCTGGTGGTCTTACTAAGGATCTGTATTTTGCCTCCACTTACCCTGGCTCTGCACTCCACTTGTATGGTGGCTGCAGAGTTGGATAGAACGCAGTCAGAAGTCGCATTCAGGAAGTCATAGCGGGACTTGGTGACTGTCTCAGTTTCAAACATAGAGAGTCATTTTAGCTTTGAGCTCAGCAGAAGGACGTCTTCACCATCCGGGTTCCCGTGGGACTTGGAGTTGCTCTTGCCAACGGCTCCGTGGCCTCAGCCTAAACCAGAGGGACCCTGGCATCTGTGAGTGCCTCTCCTTTCTCTGCTGTTAAATGCACAGAAAGATGAAAGCTCCTGGGGTCCTGGCTGCTCACTGGTAATTTTACCTGTAAGAGGGGAAGCGTCACTGTGGCCCAGGCTTCAAGTGGGCAGTCTCAGCTCTTCCTCCCTCTGGAGGGGAGAGGTCTTTGGGGAAAGTGTGAGCAGATGTGGAACGATGCTGGGGTCCTGGGAACTCAGAAGGGAGCTGGGGTGGAGTTTCCTGTGGCTCCATGTTCTGGCCCTGCTGGCTCTCTCCTGGCTGGGCCTTTTTTGCAATTTGTTTTTACTGATTTATTTTCGACCACATCATGTGGGATACAGGATCTTAGTTTCTGGACCAGGGATTGAACCCGTGCCCCCTCCAATGAATGCATGCATTCTTAACCACTGAACTGCTAGGGAAGTCCCTTCCCTGGTCAGACCTCTTTTAATAGGATTTCCTTGATGTCTCTCTATTTTTACACCCACATGACCAGAGTGCAGCTTGTCGGGGCTGGGCGTGCTCATATCCAGGCAGAAGCTGCATGGAGGAAGGAGAAGGTTCTCGGCTTGCCTCTGGGAACCTTGTTCTCTGGCATCAGCCTGGCTGTTGGGATTGGGAAAACAAGCAGGCAAACATTCTTCTGCTCTGCCCCTCCCCTCCCAACAGCATTTTTTCATTAACTGCTGTGAAACAATTAGCAAATGGCTCCTTTCTGTCTGGATGCAGGAGAGAGATGCCGAGTTAGGAAGCGCTGTGGAAGAAGACGGTTCTCCTCTGTTCTGAGAATGTGCACGTGAAGGAGGGGGAAAGAGAGCTTGCCTTACAGGCTTGGCATTTCTTTCAACATATTGTCACTGAGGATTATATTATTTTCAGTCATCTTAATAGTTTCCAACAATTGCTACCAAGTAAAGGTCATGTTTGAAGTTCTTGGCAAATGGAGTCTCTGTTGGCCGGCATTTCCCACGAACAGGCTGTTCTGAGGGTTAGCATGAATCCAGGCCTGAATCTATGAGCCTTCTCAAGATAGCATCGGGCTCGGTGTGTCTTCTTGGTCTCCCGCAGACTTTTGTGGCCCTGCGTCCACGACAGGCATAGGTGGTTTTTATATGCAGTTCCGCTGCTTTTTGGCTGCGTCGTCGCTGTCAGTGTTCTCAGGGATATTTTTAGATAGCCCTGTCTCCATAGAACTTGCTGGGTGAGAATTGTCTTCACTTGCAAATGGCTCCTTGGTGAGGGCCTCACTTTTTTTAAAATTAATTTTTATTGGCGTATAGTTGCTTTACAATGTTTTGCTAGTTTCCGCTGTATAGCAAAGGCAATCAGCTAGATGTATACATATATCCCTTGTTTTTGCATTTCCTTCCCATTTAGGTCACCACAGAGCACTGAGTACTATACAGTAGGTTCTCATTAGTTACCTGTTTTATACATGCTGTTAGTAGTATATATATATGTCAATCCCTATCTCTTAGTTCATCCCACCTCCTTCCTCCTTGGTATCCACACATTTGTTTTCTACATCTGTGTCTCTATTTCTGCTTTGTAAATAAGATCATCTATGCCATTTTTCTAGATTCCACATATGCACGTTAATATACAATATTTTTTTCTGACTTCACTTCTGACTATGCAGAAGAGAAGATGATTGGACAATGAGGTGGAAGACTTGCCTTTGCACATTTTGTGCAGGAGGAAACTGGAGCACCATGGCTGTGGCCGTGGTCCCAGGAACAAGAGGAATAGCTGCACTTAGGCAGGACATTGCATGCAGCCATGGGTACAACCCTGTGGGGGAACTAAGGACTAGTAAATACCCGACCCCATCCCTGCCTGCTCTCAGGTGGTCCTGGGAGGATAGGGTTGGATCATGTGCCTCTAGACCACGTGGACATCAAAGGTTTGATGAGGGGGTTGGGTCAGGTTTCACTATTAATATTTTAATTTTATGTAGCTTAGAAAAAAGCTAACATGAGAAGTGTTATGTCTTTGGAGACATACTTAGTGGCATCTAACCAACTCTAAGCAAATTTATTGTATACATTAACCAGCTTGAAGTTTGGGGACAAGTCCTCCATGGCAGATATCCCAACTTTGTTTTTACCCCCACCACACCCTGAGGTCTTGTTGATTTTCATCATCCTTTTATCAGTCTGGGGGTGCCAAACCTCACTAAATAATGAGAAGTTAGTGTTCGTAGTACGAAAACCCTCAACTATTAGTTCTTGCTCTTGTTTGGCTATCATTCCCTCTTCTCTTTCATGGGGTTTTAGGAAGGAACAGGAATAAATAATATATAAAATATTTATTGTATATTAGGATATATGTTCTGGCTGCTATAGCAAAAGTCCAAATGGAACAGAGGCTTAAATGGGACACAGTTTTACTTTTATATCTTGGAAACATTCTAAAGATAAGCAGCCTGGGGCCAACATGCTGCTTCCAGACTGTCAATGACCAGCATCCTTTACTTTATTGTTTTGTCATCCTCAGCAATTGGAGCTATTGAGCTTTTGGATTCAAAGTGGCTGCTGTGCCCAGCCATTTAGAAGGAGGAAATGGAGGAGGCAAGGTCTGTAAGTCACTAAGGTCCCTTCTGCTCACATCCTACTGGCCATAAGTTAATCATAAGGCTATGCCAAGCTGCAGGGGAGGCTGGGAAATGAGGGTTTTATTCTGGGCAGCTCTATACCCAGCTAAAATTTGAGAGCTGTATTATTAAAAAGAAGAATGGAGTGTATACTGGAGTAATCTAGAAGCCTCTACCCTAGTAATATTTTAAATAGTAACAACAGTGGCAATAACAGCAAAACAACAGTACTTAATTATTGAACATACATTAGATACTCTGATATTGTACTAAGTGCTGTAGTATTCTATTTTCTCCATTATTCCATCTAATTCTCACAATAAACTTTTGTGGTGGAGACCACTAGCGGTCTCAAAGAGGAGAAAACTGAACTTGTAAAACTCTGTCCAAGGTCAACACAGCTCTTGGCAGCAGAGTAGATATTTGAACCATGGTCTGTCTGATTCTTGAGTGACAGTCTTTACTTCTACGAGTTAAACGCCATCTGAAAAGTAATATAAAGTACCAGCTGTATCATCAGGATGCTTTTGATTTCAAGTGACAGAAACATAACTCAAACTTAGCTTCATCAAAAAATGAAGATTTACTGGCATTCAAGGCTAGAAAGTATACGGGGGTAGGCAGACCTCAGAGAAAGAAGCGGAAATTCAGTGTTGACAACACTGCCTTTCCTTCTTTCTCATCTTTGTCCGTCTCTGCTTGGCTTCATTCTGCCAAGAGGCTTTCTCCCCTTGGCAAGGAATATAGATTTTGACAGCCCCAGATTTATTTGCTTCTAGCCTAGAAAATGCAAAGAAATTTGCCAATATCTGTGTTTCAATCCCAGGAAAGGATTCCAATCAGCTGTTTTTGAACTGTGTGTCCATCCTTTAATTAAATACTATGGTCACATGACCCTCTTAACTCTACCCTTCACTTTGAATCAAGTGTAGTTTTGTTTTTTTTTTTAAACCAGTAAAAAAGAGGGAAAGAGTATTAACTGGACTGAATAAAAATCTTAAAGTAGTGTATTGCATAATCACCTTTTAAAATATTGAATATTACTAAATATTTGTGTCATTACAGGCTTCAGCTAAATGACACTAGCTTGAGCATACCAGGATGTGTTAAGGTGTACTGTGTTTCTAGGAGGGGCTTCTCTGGTGGCTCACTGGTAAAGAATCTACCTGCAGTGCAGGAGCCCCTGGAGACAAAATTCAGTCCCTGGGTTGGAAAGAGCCCCTGGAGGAGGGCATGGCAACCCACTCTAGTATTCTTGCTTGGAGAATACCATGGACAGAGAAGCCTGGTGATCTACAGTCCATGGGGTCACAAAGAGTCAGACACGACTGAAACGACTTGACCTGCACGTGTTTCTAGAAATGGTAGGCAAAAAGAAACATATCATGCAGGTCCATACCAAACATGTTAGTTATCTAGTTGAAGAGGAATCTCATCTAAAATAAAATAGATTCAGCACCATTTTGATTCAGAAATCTTTTAAACCATTTGGCCTAATGTTGTAATACTTCCTTCTAATCATGAGGTACACCTGTCCTCAGTTGTATTAAGCTTTTATTTCTTTTTGGAACATGCCAAAGTAAGTCTTTTTGGCTCCTGAGGATAAACTTTCAGGAAAAACGGTTATTGTGACATTTTCAGAAAGCACAGATGTTCAGACGCCATCCATGGTGAAAATGCATCCTCAGAATTTACATGGTCTGCTTCAACATGCAGAGTAGCTATGAAGTTATAGCAGAAGGAAACAATGCAACTAATTATTTTACCACTTATTTCTATGCTGTATATGCAAACATGTGTTTAACCAAGATTTGAAGAATAGGTTTCCATTTCTTCTTCTCAAATGCCCTGAATAGAATGCCATGTAATTAGTTAGTGCTTTTGTTAAAAACACATTAGGAAGAATAACCTTCTTGTTGTCAGTTCTGTTGAATGCACAATTAAACCATTTGATAAAGCAATTACCTGAACACGATTATGAGCATCCTCACCTCAACAGGAGATGAAATTAAGGATTAGGAAAAATTGCAAAGCACATGAGATCTCTGCCAACCAATCCTTTAGAAGAGAGAAAGGTCCCTGGCCAGAATGAATATGTTCAGTGTTATAAATCTAATTAAATAATTACAAACAAGTTTAATTAAGTTCAGGTTCATGTTGCTTTTGTTTTTCTTTAAAAACAAGCAAACAAAATATTCCCTGTTGGCTTATTGCTCAAATGAGTACAGTCATACTTATTTATGACATTTTCCGAGAGAACATTTCAGTGCTAGATATGGGTAATGCTCCTAAGACACTTTCTATGCCTTGGGCTAGGACCTGTATGTTATGTCAGGGAGTGAGGAGATCTTTCAGTTCAGTTCAGTAGTTCAGTCATGTCCAACTCTTTGTGACCCCATGGACTGCAGCACGCCACACCTCCTTGTCCATCACCAACTCCCAGGGTTTACTCAAACTCATGTCCATTGAGTTGTGATGCCATCCAAGCGTCTCATCCTCTTCTCCTCCTGCCTTTGATCTTTTCCAGCATCAGGGTCTTTTCAAATGAGTCAGCTCTCCTCATCAGGTGGTCAAAGGATTGAGTTTCAGCTTCAGCATCAGTCCTTCCAATGAATCTTCAGGACTGATTTCCTTTAGGATGGACTGGTTGGATCTCCTTGCAGTCCAAGGGACTCTCAGGAGTCTTCTCCAACACCACAGTTCAAAAGCATCAGTTCTTCAGTGCTCAGCTTTCTTTATAGTCCAACTCTCATATCCATACATGACTACTGGACAAACCATAGCTTTGACTAGACACACTTTGGTTGGCAAAGTAATGTCTCTGCTTTTTAATATGCTGTCTAGGTTGGTCATAACTTTTCTTCCAAGGAGCAAGCATCTTTTAATTTCATGGGTGCAGAGGGGATCTTTAGCTGGGTTAGAATTTACTGTGAACTGATGCCATAACTGCTAATTGAGAGATATGACTTAAATGATGCTCTCCCTTTTACCATAGTACTTTGGTGGTTTTCTCCCTTTCTAAAACAAGTGGAATGTTTTTGCATCTTTATATACCATACATAGGATAGAAGTGCTCTATCCTTTGGCCAAGGGTGGCACCTTCCTGTGATGTTGGGTTCTGTCCATCAAGGTGCTCAAAATGGAAGATTTTCTGCAGCAGGGAAGATCCTGTGTCCAAAAGAGCAATTTCCCCAAGTTCTTATCCAAAGGCACTAGTGATAGCTTTGAAATGCAAACCTCCCCAAAGGCGGGCTCTGCAGTGGTGACTAGGTACCACGGGAACCCAGGGGCCCTGACTGGGTTGACCAGATGAAGTTCCTTATAAGGTTTTATTTGCTTTTTCCTCTCCTTATAGAGAGACCAAAAGATGATAGTAGGCATAAATGGGGTGGGACTCCCCAAAAGTGGTCCTGAGCAAGATCTGCTACATTTCTCATTTCTTCCATTGTTTTCTTGCTGGGAGCGCTCGAGAGCAGTCACCTGTCCTCAGTTCTATTAAGCATTTATTTGTAGCATACCACCACAGGACCCAGTTCCCTGGTACCAAACAAAGCAAAATAGAGGTGGAGTAGAAAGGATTCATCCTTTTGTGTATGTGCATTTTAGCACATGTAATGGGATAGAATGGATTGAGCCTCCCTTACCCATATCTTCCTTTGCCCAAAGTGGCATAAACACATTCCTGCGATTTTCAACTCCGGGGCTCTGCCTAAGCACCATCTCCTCAGTGAAGCATCCTTGAGCCCTTCCTACTAGGATAAGCCCAAGGGAACTTTGAGGGAAATTGATAATGGACTGGGAATTAGATGTGTTGATAGAATTGTAGTTGAGTAAGCTGAAGCTGAAACTCCAGTACTTTGGCCACCTCATGCGAAGAGTTGACTCATTGGAAAAGACCCTGATGCTGGGAAGGATTGGGGGCAGGAGGAGAAGGGGACGACAGAGGATGAGATGGCTGGATGGCATCACTGACTCAATGGGCATGGGTTTGGGTAGACTCCGGGAGTTGGTGATGGACAGGGAGGCCTGGCGTGCTGTGATTCACAGGGTCTCAAAGAGTCGGACACGACTGAGTGACTGAACTGAACTGAACTGACTGAAGGAAGACACATTTTTTAAAAGAGATACATTGTAAAGAACATAGAAGACTTGCTTTTAAGATAATTTAAGTAAGATCAAGCAAATGTGGCAAAACTTGGAAATTGTTGAACTGATGTTATAGCCAACTGAAAAAAAAAAAAAAAGCACAACATAAGAGTTGTGAGTTAAGCTTTATTTTGCACCAAATGAGGACTGTAGCCTGGGAGACAGTGGTTGAGATAGTTCTGAGGAGTTGCTCCAGAGAGGTAGCAGTGAAAGTCAGTATTATATGGGTGAGTTTGGTGAATATGTGATCAAGCACATATTTTGAAAGAAGGTTGCTGCTAGTTACAAGGAGTAGATGTCTCTGTTAATTATTTTAGTGCTTTTTGGGCTCATGAAATCTTATGAACTAACTATCTGAAGTCCTGTTCTGACAGTTTTTCCCAGAGACTAGACGGCCTTATTCCTGATCTCCACCCTGAAACCCTTTTAGGGTGTGTTGAAGGTCAGCGACTGTAGTGACTAGTGACTTCATCCTTAGAGAACCAGATGGGGAGCAACAATTTTAGTTGGCATTGTGGAGATTCATTATACTAATTTCTCCACTTTGGCATATATTCACAATTTTTCCTAAATAAAAAAAGTAAAAATAAAAAAAAGTCTTTGAGGGGAGAAAATATCTCCTGCTAATCTTATTGTCTCCAGTGTTGAATACTGAAAATGAACATGGGTGGAAGAAAGGAAGCTATATTTGCAGGATGGTTTTAGGAAAAGCAAAAGTGGTAAACTTGTAAAAGTATAAAAATACGTATCTCATATATTTAAATATAAAACCTAAAGCTGTGTACGTCTAGGAAAAAATAGAAACATTTTTGTGACCTTGGATTAGGAAAATATTTCTTAGATAAAAAACCAAAAGCATGATGCATAAAATAAAAAATTGATACTTTTAGAAAAACTCTGCCTTTGAAGGTGACTGTGAAGAGAATGAAAAATGAAGCCACAGCCTAAGGACAACATATTTGAAAATCATGTATCCGATACAGAACTTGTGTCCAGAATACACACACACACACACACACACACACACACACATATAAAATAATGGAGAAACAACCCAATAAAAGTAGGCAAAATATTTGGGCAGGCACTCCATCAAAGAGGTTATGGTGGTGATAAATAAGCACATAAAAAAGATCAACATTAAAAAAAAAAAAAAGATCCACATTTATCATTGAAGAAATATAAATTACAACCACAATGAGACATCACTGCATGAGAATGTCATTTTTTTTTTTTAATGGTCATGTAAAGTGATGGCTGTCATGTGAAGGAACTGGAACTCTCACACGCTGCTGGTGAATGTAAAATGCCCCACCTGCTCTGGAAAACAGCAGTTTGGAAGTTTCTTTAAAAAAGAAGTACTGTCACATGATATAGCCATTCTAACTCCAGATCTTTACCCAAGAGAAAGGAAAGAATATGTTCACAGGAATACTTGTTCATAAATGTTCATAGTGACTTTATTTACAGTAACCAAAAACTGCAGACAACTCACGTGTCCATCAAGTGAATGAATGAACAAATGTGGTATAACCATACAATTGAATACACCGCAGAAATAAAAAGGAATGACCTACTAATGTGTGTAACATCATGATGGAATATTAAAATAATTATGCTGCGTGAAGGCCAGATAGATAATAGTGCATACTACTTGATGACATTGATATAAAACTTCAGAAAATGCATGCTAATCTATAGTGAGAGAGAGCAGATCACTGGTTTCCTGTGGTAGTGGTGGGGAATAGGAGGGGCATGAAGGATCTTTGGGCAATGATGTCAATAGATATGGTAATTACCTTGATTGTGACCATGGTTTCTTGAGTGTGCATAAATTTTTATTGATCAAGTTGTACACTTTAATTATGTATAGTTTATGGTATGCCAATTATACCTAGGTACAACTGTTTAAACGGTTTTTAAAAAGATAATCAGACCTATAGAGTGTGTCTCAAGATTAGCACGTTTTCCCAAGTACCTACATTTGTTTCCATGTTTCTCTTTTTTGACACTGGTAGCCTTCATCATTCAGAAAGATCCCACTGTGTAGCCTCTCCCAGGATGAGCAACATCAGAAGATAGCGTTGGCAGTTCTCAGAGAGTTGACCCAATGACCCAGCTTTTATATCATACTTTGCATGTTCTTCCTGAGATCTTTTCTGCCTCCTTCTCCCAGGTAGGCAGGTTGCTTCATATTCTGAACTGTGAAGGCAGTGATGGGGGTGATGGTAGAAGGCACCCCTTGCTGAAGGCCTGCTCTGTAGGAGGCTCTGGCTGGCATGAGGAGTCTCTCACTGTTGGTCCCGTGGAAGCATTCACTATGGCAGATGCTTCAGCTGTTGGTGTGAAATGGTGCCAGGGTCCGTTTCCACTCATTCTGCCACTTATCGTAGTATGCAGCTGAACAGGTTCAGGTATGGTTGAGTGTCTTGGTGAAATCAGGGTGGCCTTGAGTTCCAAGTGGTCTTAAGGGATGGTGAGGAGGCAGTAGAAGTGGATGAATACCTGCACAGCGTTGTAGGTTGTTGTTCAGTTGCTAATTCATGTCTGACTCTTTTCAACCCCATGAACTGCAGCACACCAGACTTCCCTGTGCTTCACTATCTCCCAGAGTTTGCTCATCTCATGTCCATCGAGTCAGTGATGCCATCCAACCATCTGTTGGATCTGTCAACAGATCCAACTGTTGGAACCATCTGTTGTTCCCTTCTTCTCTTGCCCTCAGTCTTTCCCAGCATCAGGGTCTTTTCCATTGAGTTGGCTTTTCCCATCAGGTGGCTAAAGTGTTGGCACTTCAGCTTCAGCATCAGTCCTTCCAATGAATATTCAGGGTTGATTACCTTTAGAATTGACTGGTTTGATTTTCTTGCTGTCCAAGGGATTCTTAAGAGTCTTCTCCAGCACCATAGTTTGAAAGCATCAATTCTTCAGTGTTCAGCTTTCTTTATGGTCCAGCTCTCATGTCCCATGATTACTGGAAAAAACATAGCTTTGACTATACAAGTGTGGGAATGCTTTTTTGCAGGCTCACTCCTCTACCTATCTCTCCCTGATGTCACCCCATCCTCACCCCACTGATTTATCCATCCAACCATCCAGCGCTTGCTGAGCCCCTCTTCTCTGTACAGATTGTTGATGTGGGTGGACTGATCTGGCTGTGCTTTCTGGGGCTGGAGCAGCTTTGCTGGGATTTGCTGGGATTTCTGAGTTGGGGTTTATGTGTCTCTGATACAAGGCCCTATTGGAGGTCGAAGTCACCAGCAGCTTTGGTTGCTGGCCTGACTTCCTGTGCTGGAAAGGATGGGCAGAAATGTGACCTTAGCCAAGTCTGCCAGCCATCCAAGGAGAGTAGATAAACGGGATCAGGCCTGCCCCAGCCTGGAAAGCCCTCTACTTTAAGGAATTAAGCAAAAACAGCCCCTTTACTCACAAGGCCAGAGACCGGGGTGTGCTCCTGGACCCCTCTCCAGGAATCAGCTCATGTCTTCTGGCCTGGACGTCACACCCCAGCTCCCCATGTGCACTGCGGATCATATGATCGCTGGTGTCCATACCACATTGGGTGTCTGCCCTGTGTCACCCCCAGTGACATGATGGGATCCTACTGAATTCTCATACCCCTCCTGTGAGACAGGCCCTAATGTTTAACCTCTTGTTAAGATAATGAAGTAGGTTGGACTCAGGTATTAATTCTCCTGTGATCCTTCGGCAACTAAAGGAGGAGCCAGACTTCCCTGCAACATCACCCTGACAACTCGCCATGTCCAGACAGACATAATTCCCACACTGCCAAAGTCAGCACAACAGAACTGCCCAATTCAGACTCATCTCGGAGGGACTGAGTTCAGTTAGAATTGGCAAGAAAATTGGATTTTAATCATACATATTTTTAAAGAATTTTTTTTCTTTAGCTCTCAAGAAGTACTGTGACTGCAGCCTGAAGGGCTATTAATCCTGCCTTGGCAAATATACACAGATAATGGCTTAGGCTGGCTTGTCAATTTTTTAGCTACAGCTGTGCTGTTCTGATGGTTTATTTTCTTTCTTTCTTCTTTTAAAATTAACTTTTATTGGAGTATAGTTGCCTTAGAGTGTTGTGCTAGTTTCTGCTCTACAGCAAAATGAATTGGCTGTATGTTTACATATATTCCCTCTTTGCTGATTTTGATTCCGTGGCTCAGACGGTGAAGAATCTGCCTGTAGTGCAGAAGACCCAGGTTCAATCCCTCGGTCAGGAAGATCACCTGGAGAAGGGAATGGTCTGGAGAATTCCATGGACAGAAAAGCCTTGTGGGCTACAGTCCATGGGGTCACAAAGAATAGGATACGACTGAATGATTAACGCACACACTTCCCATTTAGGTCACCACAGAGCATTAAGTAGACTTCCCTGTACTATACAGTAGGTACTCATTAGTTATCTACTTTATACATAGTACTGTATATCTGTCAATCCCAATCTCCCAGTTCATCCCACCCCCTATTCCCCCCTTTGGTGTCCATGTTTTTTCTCTATGTCTATGTCTCTATTTTTGCTTTGCATAAAGATTCATCTGTATCATTTCTTTTAGATTCCATATATTGTGCATTAATAGACCATACTTATTTTTCTCTTTCTGACTTACTTCACTCTGTGACAGTCTCTTGGTCCATCCGTGTCTCTGCAAATGACACAATTTTGTTCCTTTCATGGCTGAGTAATATTCCATTGCACATATGTACCACAGCACATCTTCCTTAACCATTCCTTGGTTGATGGTGGTTTATTTTCAAGTATCATGAGCAGCCTCCTTTCCTGAGTATTTGAAATGTCCCTTTTGTTGTATCTGTATTAACTCCTCCCCTTCAGGGGACCCTTTCTTTCCCATCCTGGGCCCAGCCCAGGATGACATCCCGCAGAGCCCTGCACAGGCACTGGGTATTAATGGGGAGTGGTGGAGGCTGGATCTCCATGGGCCACAAGCTGCCCCCAGGCTGGCTGCCTCTGTGTGGTGTCATCCCAAGTCCCTCACTCAGAAGTGGTTGTCATGGAAACCCACTTTCTTGTTTGTTTTTGTCTTGGGCAGCCATCATTATTTTGTTACAGCCACATGGGAAGAGTGGCGAGCCCACTCGTGAAGGATGAGCCACAGGGCGTGTGACTGGGCCACTTCAGGACCACAGCAGACAGCTGGAGGCTGGGAATGGGGCGGCCCCAGGGCTCCCCTGGGAGGACCCTGTCCACACCACCCCATCATTGTGTCACACTAAGCGCTTCTGTCGCATGCCCTGGGTGCTGACGGCACTGACAGCTCCCCAGGTTTCATCTCCTTAGTGACTCACCTCCCCCTCACTGGTGCCCACCCCCCAACCCTGACTTCTCTGTACTGTTGGGAGCTGGTCCTGTGGGGAGCCTGGGAGGGTTCCTGAGGTTACTTGGTTTTCACAGCTCACAGGTTTTTTTGATTGCATGTTTTGTAGATCCACATTTTTATCCCTGTAGCTGTCATTTTTCTTGACCTGCTTTTTCAGTCACTCAAAACAGTATTACTATATTGCTTTGGAATTGCTCAGTTGTTTTTTTTTTTTCCTTCATAAAGTTTCCATCAACCTAGGGAGAATCATAAATAATGAGAAGGATAGAAAACCACAACCATCTCCACCCAGCCTCTCCTGGGTGGGCAAGGCCTGGCCCTTAGGACCTGGTGATAAACCTGCCTCAGTGACCACACCCCTGCCTGCTGTTTGCCACTCACTGTGGAGGCTGCCCTCCCTGCCCTTGGGGTGAAATGGTGTTGTCCTCACTTTTACAGATAAAGACTGAAGCTCACAAAAAGATTGTTCCTTACCTAAGATGGCACAGCGCCAAGTGACAGGTGGATCTGAAGGGAGATTTAGCCAAACCCACACAGTATGGGGCTTCCCTGGTGGCTCAGTGGTAAAGAGTCCACCTGCAAAGCAGGAGACATAGGTTTGATCTCTGGATCCAAAAGATCTCTTAGAAGGGGGAATGGCAATCCACTCCAGTATTCTTGCCTGGGAAATCCCATGGACAGAGGAGCCTGGTGGGCTACGGTACATGGGGTCACAAAGAATTGGACACGACTGAAGTGATTGAGCTTGCACACTCACGCACATGGTTTTGGTCTTTGGTCAGTACTTGAAACATATGAAATACTGAACCTTCCTGGTTAACAGTAATGGATTGCAGAAACACGGTACATTTGTAGGTTGTCTTTGAGTGACTGGCTAGAACTATTCTTTGACTGATCTAGGATGTCAAATTCCTGATTGTCCTCATCCTCCAGGACTTTCCCCTTCAGCCATCACTCTAATCTCCACCTGAGGCTCCACCCCAAACCAAACCATGACGTCATCTGTGACTCCTCATTTTCTATCATCCCCTCTGGCCAGTTCATTAGCAAACCTTGTCTCTCTCTTTTTTAACTGAACAAACTTGACATGTGACATTGTGTTGCATTATTTTAGTATATTTATATATTATAATATGGTTGTTATCTTAATGATATTTATCACATTATATCCATATAGTACAATATTATTGTCTATGTCACAGCCAGTCCCTCCCATCAGGAAGCTTCTACAAACCTCTTATCATCATCTGTCAGAGGGGAGACAGAATGAAAACCACAATCACAGGAAACTTACCAAACTGATCACATGGACCACCACCTTGCCTAACTCAGTGAAACTGTGAGCCATGCCATGTAGGGCCTCCCAAGATGGATGGGTCATAGTGGAGAGTTCTGACAAAACGTGGTCCACTGGAGAAGGGAATGGCAAAGCACTTCAGCATTCTTGCCTTGAGAGCCCCATGAACACTACAAAAAGGTAAAAAAGTGTCCAGTAGTCTGTACATTCAATCTCTTTGGCTATTTTACTGCTCATTATAATTGTACCCTTAAATGGCATCACTCTTACCCTCACCTTCCATCCCCTAGTAACTACTATTTTACTCTGTTTTTTTCACATTTGATTTTTTTTAGATTCCACATATAACTGATATAATACCACACTTGCCTTTCTCTGTCTGGCTTATGTCACTTACCACTGTGCACTCAAGGTCCCTCCACATTGTCACGCACAGCAGGATATCCTCCCTTCTCATAGGCATGTCATACCACTTGGCAATGCCACTTCTGGGAATGTACCCAAAGGAAATGATAACAGGCATTTGATGGGAGAGATGCACCCTCATGTTTGTGGCAGCACTGTTCACAATGGCCAAGATATGGAAACCATCCAAATGCCCATCAGCAGATGAGTCAATAAAAAGCCTTGTCTTTTTTCCCTCCGAACTGTATCCTGATATGACCTCTCACCACCGCTGCTCCTCCGCCAACACTGGCGCAGACCACCGTTGGCCTGGCCTGTTCACTGTTCCCTCTGTTTCCATCTGCACTGCTCACAGGGCCACTTGGAGCAGTTGAAACACCCCGTTTGCTTCCCATCACTAGAAGAATGATGTCTGAGATCCTTACCCATCTCCCCCAGGATCTCTATGATCTGCCGCATCTTACTATGTGTCTCTCTCCACTGTTCTGTCTGGACACCTCGATGCACTTTTCTTTCTCCAACATTCTAAGCTGGTCCCACATCAGGGAGTTGGTGTGTATGTCCTTTCCTCTGATGAATGTTCTCCCAGAAATTCACATGGCCATTTCCTCCTTCACATAACTAGGTCTTCATCCTTCCAGTCTTAGTTGAAAAGTTCCCTCTGATACCACAAAACAGAGCCGGCCACACTCTCAAGTTACTTTTAGTCCGTTGCTCTGTGTTCTTCATACTGATTACCTGGATTTATTTAAGAATATATTTTTATTGCTGCTCAAGCTTCTATGCTCCCTGAAGGTTGGGGTTGTGTCTGCTATGTTTCCTGCTGAGTTTCTAAAATAGTGTCTAACATGTGATGGATGCTCACTGAATATTTGTGAACTGAAGAGTGAATGATCAAATGGAGTAAAGAATTCTCAGAAGGTGCCAGAGCAGCTACTGGCTCGAACTTTGGGCTTCTTTTAGTCTAGAAGGTTGGAGGTTGGGGGCGGTGAGGGGGGGGGTTGCTGAGGAAGAATCCTGTTCTTCTGCCTAGTGAGGAAGTTAGCAGCCTCTTCCGATTATCCTTCTGGGAGACCAGGGAGAAAACAGAAGCTTGATACTGAATACAAAGATGCTGTTGACACTGATCAGAAACTGGTGTGTGCCAACACTCTGCCTGAAAGAGTCAGGAGAGAAAGATGGGAGTGACCAACACTCCATCCATCCATCCATCTCTTCTTCATTCATCAGGAATGAACTTTTTTCTTCTCCTTTTATTTCTTTATATATTTTTTTCCATTTATTTTTATTAGTTGGAGGCTAATTACTTTACAGTATTGTAGTGGTTTTTGCCACACATTGACATGAATCAGCCATGGATTTACATGAGTTCCCCATCCTGAACCCCCCTCCCTCCTCCCTCTCCATCCCATCCCTCTGGGTCTTCCCAGTGCACCAGCCCCAAGCACTTGTCTCATGCATCCAACCTGGGCTGGCGATCTGTTTCACACTTCATAATATACATGTTTCGATGCTGTTCTCTCAGATCATCCCACCCTCGCCTTCTCCCACAGAGTCCAAAAGTCTGTTCTATACATCTGTGTCTCTTTTGCTGTCTTGCATATAGGGTTATCATTACCATCTTTCTAAATTCCATATATATGCGTTAGTATACTGTATTGGTATTTTTCTTTCTGGCTTACTTCACTTTGTATAATGGGCTCCAGTTTCATCCATCTCATTAGGACTGATTCAAATGAATTCTTTTTAATGACTGAGTAATATTCCATTGTGTATATGTACCACAGCTTTCTTATCCATTCGTCTGCTGATGGGCATCTAGGTTGCTTGCATGTTCTGGCTATTATAAACAGTGCTGTGATGAACATTGGGGTGCACGTGTCTCTTTCAGATCTGGTTTCCTTGGTGTGTATGCCCAGGAGTGGGATTTCTGGGTCATATGGCAGTTCTATTTTCAGTTTTTTAAGGAATCTCCACACTGTTCTCCATAGGGGCTGTACTAGTTTGCATTCCCACCAACAGTGTAAGAGGGTTCCCTTTTCTCCACACCCTCTCCAGCATTTATTGCTTGTAGACTTTTGGATAGCAGCCATTCTGACTGGCGTGTAATGGTACCTCATTGAGGTTTTGATTTGCATTTCTCTGATAATGAGTGATGTTGAGCATCTTTTCATGTGTTTGTTAGCCATCTGTATGTCTTCTTTGGAGAAGTGTCTGTTTAGATCTTTGGCCCATTTTTTGATTGGTCATTTATTTTTCTGGAATTGAGCTTCAGGAGTTGCTTGTATATTTTTGAGATTAATCCTTTGTCTGTTTCTTCATTTTCTATTATTTTCTCCCATTCTGAAGGCTGTCTTTTCACCTTGCTAATAGTTTCCTTTGTTGTGCAAAAGCTTTTAAGTTTAATTAGGTCCCATTTGTTTATTTTTGCTTTTATTTCCAATATTCTGGGAGGTAGGTCATAGAAAATCTTTGTGCTTGTTCCTCTCTAGGTCCTGGAGAAGGAAAAATGTATTAGGTGATCTCCCTGCCCTCTTAGAATCTGAAGGGGAGATCGACCAGTTACATTAAGTGGCCTGATAAAGGTAGGCATGTACAGAGCACCATGTGGGCACACAGGATGTCATCTGACCTCACCTGGGCAATCAGAGAGGGCCTCCTGAGGAGGTGGCAGCTGAGCTGCATCCAAGAAGGGTGCCTGGCGCGGAGAGCAATGTGGGCAAAAGCATGGATGCAGGAGCAAGCCCTGGTTGCGCCAACACCCTTCACACACTTGGAGCAAACTCCACACCTCCCACAGGCACAGCCCCTAGGTCATTCCCTTAGGAATGCCTTCCCTGATACCCTGGAGCTGGCCAGGGCCATTAAATGTCTCAGAAGCACCACATCCTTTTATCCTTGGCATTTACCGGAAGTATCATCTTATTTTGTATTTGTAAAAGTATTTGATTACTCTCCCTCTCCCAGTAAACTATGAAAAGCTTGGAGTAGTCACCATATTTGTTTTTGACTGGCTGCTTGCATGATGCCTAGCATGGACACATGACTCAGTAGGCGCTTAAGTATCAGAAGGCAGGTGGGTGGGGGTTGGGGAGAGATGAGGCCAGAGAGGTGGTCAGGGCAGGTCATGAAGGTCTCTGTGTGGCCTGCCATGGCACTTTTCAGGAAAATGATGGAAATATGAATTTATCATGTCTATAAGGCTGACATGGTATGGGGAGTCTTTTTTGTCTCAGTGTAAGGAAAAGCTTTGTGAGCAAGTAGAATAAAGAGTATCTAAGGACCATCCCCTGGAGAAGGAAATGGTGAACCACTCCCGTATTCTTGCCTGGAAAATCCCATGGACAGAGCAGCCTGACAGGCTACAGTCCATAGGGTTGCAAGAGTTGGACACAACTTAGTGACTAAACCACCAAGGACAAATGAATTCCCCTTAGGTAAAGAGCTTTCAGTTATAGAGAAAGGGGTTAATGAACTTTAATTCACCATCCAGGTACATGTACCATTGTGCCCAGCTTCATGACCAGCCCCGTGCCCAGCCCCAGGGATGACAAACATGAACAATTCAAGGCTCCTGCCTCTCCACTGGGAGAACAGGGCTGACTCCTGACCCTCCAGCAGTGAGCAAACTTGGACCGCTGAGACGGAGGGAAGCTCGGAGCCCAAGAGCCAGCAGTTAAATTAAATGTGGCTGTCCACAAAACTGTTATTTTTATTTGTCTTTACCCAGCTACCAGACATAGAGGCTGCCGGTGGGCACGTCTCTCAGTGGAAATGTGCACAGGCCTTTTCCAAGTACAGCCCAGGGCATTCAGCTGCCTGGTATTGATGCTTTTTTATGAAGGGTGTTGTTTCTTAGCTTCAGCTGCAGCGAGGGTTTTATCTTCTCAATTTAGTGTCACCCTTGGGAGGCTCTTCTCGTCCTGGCTGGGCCCTGTTTTGCTAGAGCTCTTACTTTATATCCCTGGCAGTCTCCTCCAGTGCCTAGCAGCTAGTATGCTCAGTAAATGCTGGTGGAAAGAAAGGATGGAGTAGAGAAGAGAGAGTCCCTGGGAAGATGGAGGAGATGACTTTCAGGCTGTCAGATTTAGAAGCACAGTCCCCATGCTCATAAAGAAGCAGATTGGTAAGATGTATCTTCGGATCCATTGGCCATCTTCACCCTGCCCTCCCTTTATGCCCCCCTGTCATACTCGGGCCCTGGACATAGAGAGGTGAAAAGGGAACTTGCAACCTGATTTTCATTGTTCTTGTGTTGCCTTTTCTGCTCTGGATCTTGGCTCAGTTCCATGGCTGTATAAGCACTTAAAGAGGTGAGGGAGGGATGGAAGGTGGCTGGAATCTGAAACTGAGCTAGCGAGGACCAGAAGAAAGAAAACTGCTTCATGATGATGACAGATGCCTGAGTCTCAGGAGATTCACGCATCTTGTCGAGGCTCCTTGCTTAAAAGCCCAGGGGAACAAAGGGGTTTTCCTTTCACAAAATCTCCCTATTCTGTTTGTTCTATGCCTCTTCTTCTCTCCCAGCATGGGAACTGTGGAGCATTTGAGAGGTGCTTCATGCTTTCAAGATGAAACCACATGGCGGCTGAATGGGACTGACTCTGCTCTTTCATTAACTTCACTTGGCAGAAGGGCTTGTTGAGTTCTGGTCCCCAAGCCTGGGATGCTGTGGGGAGGATGAAGATGGGTTGGACATGGCACCTGCCTTTGAAATTGTCAATTTCAGCTGCCACTTATTGATACTTGAGCCATCTGTACTGTGAGCAGCACTGAGGTGGAAGTTCGAGGGTTCCCAAGCCATCCATATCTGTGTGTGAGATGCCTGCCAGGCATAGAGCAGGGCAGCCTGAATATGGCCAGAGGCAGAGCTAGGGAATGAAATGCTGTCTTCCAGACCAGGATGAGTGAGGCATCATGGGTTGGATAACGGAATAGGGATTCTTCTCTTTCTTCCCTTGTGTCATGACTTGTGGAGGTGTTTGCTGGCTAATTGCTTTTCTGCGAGAAGTTAGGAAATTACACAGCAATTTTGTTGACAAAGGGATGAACTTCAAATTGCTGTTTTGCAGAAAGTGGTTTTGTTCTTGTGGCAAGCTCAACCCTTTCTCATTGAAACAGAACCTTCAAACTAGCATCTCGTCTCACAAGGGAGTTGCACGTTTTGTTAGAAAAAGGGTTGCTTCCATTTCTGTTTTTCTAAAGGATAGACCATCTCCACATTGAATCTGTGATGCCATTTTTCCATGGATTCCCAACTAAGTCAGCAAGCAAAAAATGACTAGCATCCATCTATTAGAGCCTGTGCTTCTACCCCAGCTGATTATTTGGGGAGGAAAAGCTCCTGCTGGTGGCCTCAGTCACATTCCTGGCTCATCTCCAGGGTGTATTTGTCCTTTTCCTCCTTTGTACTCACACCGTGGAGCTCTGTTTTGTAGTTACAAAGCCCTCTAACCCAGGGCTTCAGAAAGCATGTTTAGAAACTTAAGGTTTTCAAAGCTTCCTCTCAATTTCTTGTTGAGAAAATGATCTCCATCTTATCTCGCTTATCTTGTTATTAAAAGTTAGTGTAGATTTGGCTGTTTTCATCTTGCCTAAGGTGATGCATCTGATGAAGCATCGAGGTTAAGCAGACATCCAGGCTCCGCGGACGGTAATTTTTTAGTAAAGCCTTGTCCATTTTGCGTGGCTTCCTGAGTTCAGCCCCTGCTCTTCCTGGTGACTCGGGGGGGTCTGGCTGGGCGAGGTCCCTGGGGAGGCGCTGAGAGACACAGCGCAGCCCTGCATGCTCTGGGTGTGAAGGAGACCTTGCTGGCACCCCACTGCCCTCTGTCACTGGCACTGAGGCCCTCAGTAGTCACACTGTGGCAGGTGCGGGAGGATGAGAAGGGCGACCACACCTGAGGAACTGACATGTTGGCCTCTCGGGTTCCTGCACCCAGTATAAGATAGGAGCCATCCCTGTAGTTTTGAGTCTGGAAGTCAAAAGGCATTGCTGCTTGCTTTCCCCAGCTATTCAGAGAATTGGAAGAGGCTGTTGAGGCAGGGTGGCTGTGGAGGTTATTGGTTTTGTGTTTTTCCAGTTGGATTCAAAGGGAGTGGCAGGAACTGTGATGGGATGGGGAGGGGCGGGAAGCCAGGGAGGGTGGCAGTGCCTTGGCTCTGTTGGGAAGAGCCCTCTCTTCCCCTCCCTGTGCTGCATGGCCGTGCTCCCTCCCTATTTCTGTCCCTCCCCAGTTCTCTAGTGCCTCTCTTTGTCACAGCCAGAGTGCTCCTCCTGGCCTCTTCTCCTGACACATGGGCCGTGCATCTCCTCACCTTGAGCAAATGCAGTAGCTGCTTCTTGCTTCTCACAACAGTTCCTCCGACTCCAATTTGAATTTGAAGTCCCTTTCCTAATCTCTGTCTTGTCTCCTGATCTTCCATGTGCCTCATTCTTTCCAGATCCACAGAGTTTTGTACCAAGATGCAAGGTCACCCTGAAGACATCTCCCCACTGGGGTTTTCCATCTGTCAAACTCCACAGTGCTCAAGGTCACTAGCCAAGGTCTACCATGTATAGGTGGCCAGTCTCGTATGACATGCTGGTAGATGTATTTGTTAAGCTACTTGAAAACTCTCTGAGGGCAGTGACTTTGACCTTGCCACTTCTGTGTGTATCTCTCAACGTGTCACCTCCACCAAAACAAGTGATTGGCCTGACCAGCTGAGGATATCCAGAAGGGTTGGGGTGATGGACAAGAGGTGAGGCAGGGGGATTAGTAAACTTTCTCTAAGACATTGATAGGTTTTCATTCTGGTACAGTTATTTTTATCTTTATTTGTAAATGCTTTGGAGCAAGTTGATCAGGTGATTTGTATCCACAAGTAGGAACAATCCCATTGGAGAGACTGATATTCTTTGTCTTGCAAATCCCTGAGAGATTGCTGAGAAAATGGAAAACATACAACCCACTCACACTGATAAAACCAGTAGGGTTAGGAAGTTAAATTTTCCTAAGGAATATGCAGGAGGCAGGGATGTGACTTCAGATTCCTAACACTGCTCAGAGACTCCAGTCACATCCCTTGGGAGGCTTTAGGAGCAGCAGATGGAGCCCCTCCCTGGAGAGGAATCCACATCAGTCTTGAGGTAGAATGTTCTGTTGGCTTGTGACGGCACAGTGCACTTGAGTTGGATGGAAGCCTAGAACCCGACTAGTTAAGCCCCTCCTTATCCCTACTCCCTCCCCCCAAGAATGTTTACAGATGCAGGAGCTGAGACCCAAGAAGTCAGTTTATTATCCAAGCAGAGACTAGAACCTGAGTCACCTGACTTCCATCTGAGAGCTTTTCATGAGAGGGTGATAAATGCTTCCAGATGCCAGTTGGCTTAGAGAAGCAGGTAGTGTCACAAGCCCCAGCAGAAATCCTGGGTGGGAGGTTCCAGTTAAATAGAGCTTTGCATGCATTTCCTCTGGTTCATATTTTTTCTTTTCTGTTTCCTGACTTCCTTGGAGACTCCTCAGTGTTCTCCCTCCTGCATGGTGTGAGGAACCCTCTGTGGGCCCCCTGACAGATCCCGCTGATGCTGCACTTCTGTCACCAGCTTCTCCTGCATGTCACAGTCACAGTGCTCCCCGGGTCTCCTGCCCTGACGCATTCAATGAGAGAGATGCTGCTTCACAGAGGAGCAAAACATCCAGCCCACCATACTGGGGCCTGAGGATGCAGGGTTTTGAGGGCGAATGATCTTGAGGAGATAGCTCTTTCAGAGGAACTTGATGACATGGATAACAGTATCAGTAGTGATGATGATGATGATGGAGATAAAATAGCTGCTGTTTACTGAATGCTGCACCATGCCAGGAACTTTATCTCTACTTTCTCACTTAGTGTTGTTGTTGTTCAGTCACTAAATCATATCCGACTATTTGCAACTCCACCGACTGCAGCACGCCAGGCTTCCCTGTCCTTCACCATCTCCCAGAGTTTGCTCAAACTCATGTCCATCGAGTCAGTGATGCCATCCAACCATCTCATCCTCTGTCATCCCCTTCTCTTCCTGTCCTCAGTCTTTCCCAGCATCAGGGTCTTTTCTAATGAGTCAGCTCTTCGCATCAGGTGGCCAATGTATTGGAGCTTCAGCTTCAGCATCAGTCCTTTTAATGAATATTCAGGGTTGATTTCCTTTATGATTGACTGGTTTGATCTCCTTGCTGTCCAAGGGACTCAAGAGTCTTCTCCAGCACCACAGTTAGAAAGCATCAATTCTTGAGCACTCAGCCTTTCTTACTGTCCAGGTCTCACATCCATACATGACTCCTGGAGAAACTATAGCTTTGACTATATGGACCTTTGTTGACAAAGTGATGTCTCTGCTTTTTAATATGCTATCTAAGTTTGTCATAGTTTTTCTTCCAAGAAGCAAGTGTCTTTTAATTTTGAAGCTACAGTCACTATCTTCAGTGATTTTGGAGCCCAAGAAAATAAAGTCTATCACTGTTTCCATTCTTTCCCCATCTATATGCCATGAAGTGATGGGACCAAGTGCCGTGATCTTAGTTTTTTGAATATTGAGTTTTAAGCCAGCTTTTTCACTCTCCTTAGTACATAGCCCCCAAAAGGTCAGTGGTACTTACCCTATTTTCTGGAGCAAGATGTGAAAGCTCAAAAAGTGGAGGTGACTTGTCTGAATTCATGTGTCCAGGACACATCCAACCTACTCAGGGCCTCTTGGGCAGAGCAGAGGTCTGAGAGGTGGAGGCCCTTTAAGATGCAGCCTAAGGATGTGGCTGTCACCTTAAGAAGGAAGGTCACTCAGTGACCCTACTGCCCTTGGGTCCTGCTGCAGTTAACCAGCTGAAAGGGAAAAAAACAGAGGTTGTGAACTGCTCTCTTCATTCTCTTTAGGAAGCTTTTCCTGGTATATCCTTATTGTATTGATTTAATTCATTTTGATAAATATATTCAAGGATTTCCTCAGCAACTGGGGAAATGATAGCTTGTTACATAATAGGAGTATCTGATTAGGACTCAGGAAACATTAGTCAAGTCTCAGCTTTACTTTGTATTTTCTGATACCCTCTGACAGATCACATGATTTCTCTGAGTCTTGATTTCTTCATCTGTCAAAGAAAGCTAATGATGCCAAGGGTGCTGCGAACATCTTCGTTCAATTTCTGCACTTAAATGAGGGCCGATTGGGGGCCAATGAGCCCTTGACATGTTAGAATCTTTGTGGTGGCTTCTTTTGTCGCTTACAAGAAACCTTGTGGCTGGATGGGGTATGACTTGTGGGGAGACATGGCAGAAAGGATCAGAGGGGAAAGGGATTCAGGAAGAAGTTCTCTGGGTCCTTCACAGGGTTCAGGTATCATCAGCTGGCCAGAAATGGGTTAACCTAGGGAGTGGGATGGTAAGATGCAGGGGCCTTCTTGGTGAGGCAAAGGGAAGAAGACCAGATGAGGAGTCCCTGTGATCACCGTTCTGTGACATTTGTACTTCATTTGCCTTTAATTGAACAGCCCTTGATGGAGGTGTCTCGTTGCCTGCAGTCTGCAGATGGGAGAAGCAGACCTAACAAAGGCAGATGAACTGGGATTAGAGTGAGGTCTCCCAGACTGTGAGGCCCTCACCCCCAGCCCTGAATGGCCCTACCTTGTAGCGACAGGAAGGGATGGGCTTGTGTCGATGAAACAATGGTCAAGTGTCATTTTCTGCTCATCAGATTGGCAGGTATTTTAAGAACCAAGCATGCTTACCTTGGATGTTGATTGTGAGGTTCAAATGAGCTCATGAGTGCAAAGCTCTCCTTTCAGCCGGCATTGTCCTCATGTTTCTGCTGCTGTCATCATCGTTAGGTGTCCACTTCTGTAATGGTTGAGCAGGAGTGGTGGGGGCCATTCTTCTGTACAGGTGTGCACCTGGCTTTATCCTCTTTGTTCCCATGTGAAAGGTGAGGTTCTTCCTCCCCAGTGTAGAGAGCAAAGGTGCTCTTAATGCTCACCAACAAAGGAACTCTTAAGTGTTTATCAGTGTCCTGGTGAACATGGATCTCTCTCTCTCTGATCACACCTCCCTCCTTCTGGTGTGGGAGAGTCAGGAGGGGGGTGGCTTACACCTGCTGCAGATGGCAAGTGGGATCATCTCACTGGGGCTGAACTTCTGCTTGGGGAAATGTCACTTTCCTGCTCTTGCCTCCCAAATGCCTGAGAGCGGTGAATTGTTGTGGCCCTAAATTTAAATCCTGATTTTTTTTTCCTTTTTAGTAACTTATGGGTCCTTTCTGACAGCTACCATTAGGTCCACTTTACAAGCACTGTCCTCTGTCACCTGCCCTGCATGTGTTTAGGGGAGGGAGTGAGGGTCAGGTAGGGGTAGTTCTCAATGATGCTGCTTAGGGAACCCTCCGATGGGTAACCTCCTCTCATGGTTTGTTGCTCTGGATGCCAAAGGTCCCTCCTGTTAGAATCACACAGATGTCTGTCTTGTAGATAACAGGAAATTTTACTTTACTTAATACTAGCTTTATTGCTTTGTTCTGATTATAATTATAATAAATGCAGAATATTTGTGTGCTGTGGACAGTTATATGTTTTGTCTAAATCCCCTGTCTTTTGCAGATGGTGGATCTCTAAAAGGGTTCTTAGCTTCCTTAGTGGGATGTGAATATGAGGAGTCAGAGGAGAAACTTTGGAGCGAGTGAAGTGGAGGCTGCCGTGGAGGGCTGAAGCAGAGATCGGGTCCATGGCAGCTGAAGGGGAACTTCAGGGGGAGACTGAAGAACCTAATAGAGATGTTCTGTTGCTTTAGGTTCAGGGGCCAGTGGTACAACTTTCTCCTCTGTGGCCCTACAACGTCTTCAGCAGAACATTTGTTCACGCTAATGCTTCTTAGACTTATTGTAGGCCACTGGAGTGACAAGTCCCTCCCTAGAAGTGGCTTCTCAATGGCCCCCTGGACTGCTCCTGCTTCCACTGGTTCTGCCCCACCCCGGGTGTTTTCTGTGTCCCCGCCACATCTGAGCACCCAGAAGGATGCTCAGGCCACTCCCAGCCTCACGGGGAGAGGAGGGTGCTCCTCTGCTGTGACTGCAGGTTGAACATGGAGTTACAGGCTGTGCGCTGCTCCTGCTTCACAGACCCCGGGTCCCTCTGTGGCTTCAAGGCACACCTGTGTGCTCAGCACTGTTGTTACAAGTGCAAGGGGGCAAAGCCATCTGGTGGGGATGGAATTTACGGCCTTTTTAAGTGAAGTGACTCAGTCACTCTGGGCACAGTCTCAGAAGTGGGATGGAGGCAGCATGACAGCCACCGCTGTTGATGTCAGCACGAGTTGCGGGGGGAGGGTGGCAGAGACGGTGAGCTCTGACCTGGTGCCAGGCACGGGGCTGAGCCCTGACCGTAGCCCTGACTGATCCTCATGGCACAAGGAGACAGATGCCACAATCAGCCCCACTTTCCAGAGGCAGACATGGAGGGTTAAGTGACACACTCAGGGTCATAGACTTAGCAGACGAGAGCTGGGATTTGAGTCCAAGTTTGTCTGCCTCTGAATCCTTTCCTCTCCCTGGCGCTGCCTCATTCCTGACCCCAGTAAGATTCTTCCTGTGTCGTCGTTCACTCCTGTCACACCAGAGGAATGGAAGCCTGGTAAGCTTCCATGGGCAGGCACGGGGTGGAGGAGACATGTGCCTGAATGTAACCAGTGTTGCCCAGCATGCACAAGCCCATGCTCTGAGTTTGGTGCTATGCTGAGCACTTTCTACTTTATATACATCATTTCATTTCATGTTAATTTTTTCCTAGTACCTGGCTTCCTCCTCTAGAATATAAGCTTTGAGAGGACAGCAGTTCTGCCCGTTTTGTTCCCTGCTGTATCTGTGGCTCCTTGAACACTGCTAAGCACACAGTGGGGCTACCCAGGTGACACTAGAGGTAAAGAACCCACCTGCCAGTGAAGGAGACTAAACAGACACGGGTTCGATCCCTGGGTCAGGAAGATCTCCTAGTAGAGGAAATGGCCACCCACTCCAGTATTCTTGCCTGGAGAACCCCATGGACAGAGGGGCCTGGTGGGCTACAGTCCATAGGGTCGCAAAGAGTTGAACACGACTGAAGCGACTTAGCACACACGCAAAAACAGCACACAGTCGGTGTTCAACAAACTTCAGTTGAACAAGTGGATTACAGCAGCCGCTGAGACAGTTAAGACTTATTGCCCCCATTTTACATATTAGGAGAGTAAGGCACGGGAGGCATAATTGGTTTTCCCATGGCTCAGAAGTCTGGAGCCGGTGAGAATGGGGACCCAGGGTGGTTCATTCTAGTGCTTCTGCTTTAACCACTCAGCTCTTCCCGGGGCATCAGCCATGTGGTTCCCAAGGGTTTGAGTGGCTGATAGATGGGCTTCCTGTGAGCCTCGCAAGGGGCACCATCCTAAGGCAACAGAGGGAGGGAGATAATTGATGAGCTTAATTATCTGTGGCAATGACATGATGAGGGTGCCACCACGGGAGTGCTTCTTTTTACTAGGCAGCAGAGAGTTCCTTGAAATGGGAGGGAGCCCATTGCAATGGGCTGCCACGAGATGGGAGCTGTCCTGTTTGGTTCGCGGAGGTCTCCCCTGGAGCTTGCTGTTACAGTGTTGGAAAAAGCGCTCAGCTGTATGAAACACAAATTATACTAGTTGGAGAGCAGCTAGCTTCCCAGAGATCACAGTTGGCCTTCGTTAATGAATTTTGGCCTGATTAACACAGGTTCTGTATTGACATCAAAATATGCAAGGAGAAACTTGGTCGGGGTGGGAGGAGACTAGTTTAAACTCTCTAACTTTGAAATCAGGGGAAGGAAAGGCTTGTGTGAAGCCTGGAGCTGAGGACTGAATGTGTAATGAGCTCCTAGGTCTTTGAAGCTGCACTTCTTTGCTCAGACCTCTGTAGACTAAGACCCAACCCAGACTCTAGGGCCTTCTTGGCCCCATTCCATTCTCAAGGACACATGGCCAGTGGGGGATCTAAGGCTGAAGGACCCTCAAAAGCGGTACCAGCTGCTTCTCTCGTGGCCCATTCCCACAGCTCCTGGATAATTGTCATGCATCCTCGTTTAAACCCATCATCCCCTGCAGTCTTCACCAGGACTTTCAGTGGCTTTTTGCCTCCAAGCATGCCTTCTTATAGCTGTGTCCCTATTCCTCCCCTGCCTCCCAAGTGGCTCAGATGGTAAAGTTTCCGCCTGCAATGCTGGAAACTTGGGTTTGATCCCTGGGCCAGGAAGATCCCCTGGAGAAGGGAATGGCTACCCACTCCAGTACTCTTGCCTGGAAAATTCCATGAACAGAGGAGCCCGGTGGGCTATCGTCCATGGGGTCAAAAAGAATCGGACACGACTGAGCAACTAACACTTTCACCTGCCTGGAGCCATGTCAGTTGCTTACCCCTTGGACCTACCTACATGGCCATTCCGCCTGGTTGGGTCCTTGCGTCTCATCGTGAGCCTGTGCTTTTTGCATGTGCTGGATGTGTCTCCTCCTTTTGTCCCCGAGGCTGACTTTCTGGTTTCAGATTCATCTCTTTCTGTTCATCCGAAGGAGTTAGGCAGGTACCTACTCTTCAGTGTCAGATACCTACACCTCACCTCCCCTTGTAAGTTTGCCTGTATCATCATGACCATCTCAGGATCACTGGGGTTATAATTTTGGCCTCATGATAAACAAAAGGTGGGAAGGTCCCTGTGACTGATGGGACTTAGACATTTCTGGCAGTGGGATGAGCAGTGGGAAGCATCAGCTCATGCTTGTATCACAGGGCTGAACTGGGGCCAGGGTCAGCTTCGTGGGGCACCTAGTCCAGCTGGTTCTCCATCCTCAGGTTTTGAAGAAATGAGATGAGACTTGTTGGGGAAAACCTGTGTACTCAAAAGAAAGGGAACATGACAGACTTGTCTGGCCCTCACCAGTTTCAGAGAATGAACTCTTGCAAGGGCATTTTATTACTTCAGTGTATTTCTCACAGAGGTGATGCCAAGCAAAGAAAATCCTCTCTGAGTTATATGGCTTTTTCGTTCAGCCCTACAGGATCTTTCATCTCTAAGCAGTAAAATCAGGCAGTAATTCAAAGTTTAAGTTACTGTTTCATTTTAAAAATATCACCTTAATCTTGTTGCACTTGGTCAAAGTCCACTTTGACATTTTTGGTCATCTTCATCTATAGCTTTATTTTATTGGCTCTTAGGAACATATGCAGGCTTTATTCAGAAAGGCATTTGGGATTTATTTTCTAAAGCAAGCAAAGGAGGAAGGAGGAAGAAATTGGGCTGAAGAGCAGATGTAAAGTGAGGCTGAATGGCTGGTGATGGTTATCTTATGTGAGGCCATGATGAGATGTTAATGGCTTTTTTTTTTTTTTTTTTGACCTTGGCAAGTGTTAGCTTTGGGAAAGGAGTTTGTGGATATGCTTAGCTGGCATCTGTTTTCTCATTCTTCAGAATGTCAGGGACTACTGGGGGTGTGACCTAGAAGTGTTATCACTCTGGAAATCTGCTGCTTCTCTTTGTCTGTGTTCCTTCTCCCTCATCTGTGGATTCTCTGTATTTACATGAAGAGAGGGGCTTTTATGAAGAGGCTCTACAAGAGGTCATTCCTTCAGAAACCAAGCCTCAGGAGCCTGTCTCTACAGTCTGTTTGTGATGACAAAGAAATGCAGTCAACACAAGGCAGGTGCCCAGGGACCACCCCTCAGAGGTGCCCAGGGACAAGAGATGGCACATCTTCCTGCTGAGGGAACCAGAACAAAACAGTGGCTTCACTGTTTTCTGAGCCCCAAATGATTAAGTCCCTGTGAAGCCTGCATTCTCTGGAGTGCAGAACAGGAGAAAATTAGTTTGCAGCCACACAGGATAGGCTTCACTGGGCTGCTTTGCAGAGGTTGTGGGTCTGATACACACTTCTTGCTCTGACTTTCCTTCTCACTGGGGACATGGTCCTCCCGGCCTTTTGGTGGCTATGAGTTCCTCTCTCTGTTGTAGCCACTTCTAAGGTCTGTGGTCTTTTCTCCTCATTTCTCCAAAAAACTCATTCTTTCTTTGGTGATAGATCTGACAGGGCTTGTGGGAGACAGAGGAGCTGCTTGTTTTCTCTGTCATTCATGTATTCTTTCATTGAACAAATAGTTTCTGGTATGTATTGGGCATGACTTTGGGTGCCTAAGAAGCAGCAGAGAGGGAAAAGTCAAAGATTCCTGCCATCCTGGATGCCAGGGTTTGGTGGGATCATGACTAGAGCCCCACCGAGATCCTTGGGAGGGACACCACCTCTTCGTCTTTCCAGATGCGGAACATTGTCGCCCTAAGGCCGTACCACCTTGGTGCAATTCACAGACAGTGCTTCCCAGCTGTGTGTGGCTGTCTTTGTAAGAGAGTGGTTCCTGCAGGCACTATGGTGGGTCACAGTCAGCACAGTTCTTGGTAAACATCTAGACATGAGACCATATAATTAAACTCTTGAGAATACAGGCTTTAGTGTCAGAAGCCCTGGGTTTGAATTCGGGCTCCACAACTTAAAGCTGACTTTGCTTGGGCAAACAATGTGTCTGAGCCTATGTAAGATGGCTATTGCAGTAGTTCTTACCTCATAGCCACCAGGATGAAAATTAAAGAAGGAAGTATAGGTAAAGCTTTTAGCACAATGCCTGGGGTTCCACGACTAACTGTAGTGAACAGTATATAAATGATTTATATATATGATTAAGTCTTTATAATCCATTTCTGCCAGCATTGTGGAGGATATAAATAAACTTAGTGTTCGTAGCTCTTCTCTGAAGGATGCTCAGGTATATTAAACAAGAGTCCTGAAGTTCAGCCCTGAAGTCCAGCAGCTAAATTATTAGTGGGAAGAACACATTAGGGGGACAGAGCAACAAGAGGAGCTGGCCTGGGACCTGGAGGTTGGGTGTGGAGGCTGGAAATGTGCCTGGAGCAGGAGTTCTGCTGGAGCAGGAGTGGTTGGGGCATGTTCAAAGGGCTTGGGCCTGAACAGGGAGGCTGGGATAGCAAAAGAGGAGAACATTCAGATGAGAGGAACATCCGAGTGATGCAGGACCTGGGGAGCAGGGTGGAGAACGGAGGTTGAAGGATTGGGGCATTGTCACTGGAGAAGCAACATCAGGACCAGATACTGATGAACCTATTTTCAGCGCAGGAATAGAGATGCAGACAGAGAGAGAAGACTTATGGGCTCAGTGGGGGAAGGAGAGGGTGAGATGAAGTGACAGAGTAGCATTGAAATAAATACATGTGTAAAGTAGATAGCTAATGAGAAGTTGCTCTGTAGCACAGAGAGCTCAGCCTGGTGCTTCGTAATGACCTAAAGGGATAGAATGAGGTGGGAGGCAGGAGGATAGTTCAAGAGAGAGGGAACACGTGTGTACCTATGGTTGATTCATGTTGATATATGGCAGAAACCAGCACAACATTGTAAAGTAATTATCCTCCGATTAAAAATAAATAAATAAATATATCTGCCAAAAAGTAAAAAATCAGGACCAGAGGTGATGGGCCTCAGAAGTAAGGGCTTGTTTTTAATCCGGGCGTGTGGAGAAAATGGGGAGCGTGTGAAGCATTTGGGACTCTTTGGTCTGACTCCCCAGTAAGCAGGGAGAGCACTCTGGCTAGGAAAAAGAACCAAGCTTTGGTCCTTTCCTCCCAAGCTTTGCATCTGGTAGATCCAGACAGCCTGATGTTCATGGGGCCAGGGAGCATCAAGGCCTGGAGCTGTGTGATGAGAGGTAGCAGCTTAACTATGCTCAGCAGGCAGTGGGAGTGATGGGGGGGATAGGGAGGAGGACCACCATCCATCCATTCATCTGTCCAAGCATCTATTCATCCATCTACTGTTTATTTAGTACCTACTGCTTCTTAGATGCTCTGCTAGGTACTGGAGCTAAACTGGTGAATGAAAGCACCCAGTTTGTGGAGCTCATGAGAGAGACCATCCTGGTTTGCAGGATCAGGGCTGGGGTGGCACAGGTGTCGGCAGCCTCTGGGGACACCTGCCACAGGCTTTAGCGGGGCTGCAGACAGAGCAAAGTGTCGGGAAGGAGGGGCCCCAGTGGAATGTGGGTTGTAGACTCTGGGGTCTGTACTCTGGAGCAGAGTAGGCCGGCTGGGAAGGGAAGCCAAGGGCTGGGGGTGGGGGGCGGGTAGCAGGGTGGGACAGAGCCGGGGTGGTGGGGGTGCTGTGTAGATCACCAGAGGCCTTTTCTGCTGTGCTCAAGTCTCTATTTTCATCCAAGGATGACAGGGAACAAGGAAGGGGTGTAAGCTGGGTGGAGCATCACGAACGCATTTGCATTTGACAGAACTCACTCAGGCGTGGAGAAGCTCCTGGAGGCAGGAGAGAAGATTTATTGTCCTGGCAGGTGCCAGGAGTGCTGCCAGCGCCTGGGATCCTGGAGTGGTCCTTTCTACTCTCCTGACACTTGCGGGAGGGGGATTCTTTCTGTTTCGTGATAAGGAGGGGAGGCTTGGACAAGTTATGCACGTTGCTCCAGCTCTCATCTCCAGGAAGCAGCTGGAGTTCTGAGTTGCAGAGTCTCTTCTAGGTTTACACTAGGCGAGGGAGGCAGAGCTGGGAGCAGAAGCTGCTTTGTCATCACAGCGGGAGAGGTGAGAGTCATCAGAGAAATCAGATGACACCCCGACTCGACTTGCCCATCCCCTCCCGTGAGTCCCATGTGGGGGACCCTGTCCCAGAGGTCTAGGGGGACCTTGAGTGGGAGCGGTGGCTTAGCACAAGCAGGGCCTCCCAGGGAGCCAGGCCAGCTAGGGAGGCAGGCACACCCGCCGAGAGCATTCCTAGCAGTAGGAGCATTTTATTTTAAGCAGGTGCTGGCCCTCCCATCTGGGCTCCTGGAGCTGTCAGAGCCAGGCCGGCCAGGCTGCCCGAGAGATGCTTGAAGGAAGCCCTGCTCCCACCCACCCTATGCTCCTTCCTGAAGGTTTCTGCTTCTCCCCAGACTTGCAACATTGCCCCATCCTCTTCCTCCTGTTTCTCCTCACTTGCTTCCAGCCTCTGCTTCTGCCGAGCCTCCTCTACTGCTGGCTCTTCCTCTCCCGTTTCATTCTTCCTGTGTTCTCACCCTCCTGACCTGTGTTTCTCCTCATCTGTAAGGTGGGAGTGGTTGATCCTGACCTAGCGTTCCTGGGAGGAGGATTAGTTCATTATTTCAGCACCCCTCTCTCCCTACTTTCCAGGTGGGGGGCGTCTGTCTGGCCCCAGGGGATGTGACTATAAGCTGCATCCAGTTGTTGCTCTCCAGGAGCTTCTCAGCCAGACGGGCCTCAGGTTCCAAGGCCTGATCTCTTGTTGGAGGCCTCGGCTGGGCCAGTCTGGACTGCCAGCCTCTGAAAGTGTTTTGCTGGAGAGAGGCCCTTAGTGCCTCGATGGTTACTCAGTTAACCTGGAATAGCTTCATGCCCTAATTCCTCCAGGGGAGGTAAGCCTGGGTGCCTTCAGCTTCTGGAACAGAAAGGAAAGCTGCCCACATCATCTAGTCCAGGTCTGTTGGCTAACCAGCTTGTCTTCTGTGCATTATCTTAGCTAGTTGCAATAATTTAAAGTGACTCTGAATAACGTCCCTATCAGCAGTGCAGTTGATAAGCCAGGATTTCGTTTGACATAATTTAGGGAGAAGTGGCCAGCGATTCACAGAGCCCGGTTCCTGCATCTCCCGCACTGTGGATGCTCCCCTTCCTGCTGTCCTCTGCCTCTGCATCCAGCCCTCCTGGGATGCCCAGCAAGCCTTGGCCAGCATCCTGGCTGTGGGGGTCTGTGAGGCACACACACAGCAAGGGACTGGGGGAGGTGGGATGACCTGGATTGAGTGAAGCTGCCATTGATAGCCTGGTGACCTTGAGGCCATCATTTGCTTTCTCCAGCTTGCAGGGTTTTTTGTCTGTAAAACCAATACCAGTTCTCACCTAGTGTTATGTGAGGTGCATGGCATAAATAAACAGGCAGATAGTGAGTGTTTGCTGTGTGCTGGGGCACATGTCCTTCAGGAGGTAGCTGTGATGCCTCTGGTCAGGGCAGTGAGGAAGAGGGCACAGGGCACAGAGGTGGGAGCCCAGGGAGGCCTGCCTGGAGGGGGCATGAAGCCAGGCAAGCAGGAAGGCAGGGCTGAGGCTCCCTTCTCATGCTTAGGTGTGGGAAGTAGCATGCCTCTTCATTTTTATTAAACCAGTTGGTTTCATTTCTGCTTGGAGCCCATTTCCTACAGGGCTGGCTGGAAACCTGACCTCAGTCATTTTATGAGTTTTGCCTCCTTCATGGGTCCTGTCGACTATCTAAGCTCTTACTCGGAGTCAGGATCCTGGGCTGGGGAGGAGGTGCTGCTCTGCCGGTCATCTGCACGCAGAGGCCCTTGCTTTTGTTCCCTCATTTCCCTGTACTCAGCTTATTTTCATTGAGCACCTACTATGAGCCAGGTACTGTTCTTAGAACTTTGGATATGACAGTAAATAAAGTTGTCCTCACGGAACACACATTCTAGCAAGAAAAACCGAATGCCGCCAAAAAAAAGTAATTTGAACAATATATTACAAGATGATGGCCTGGAGAATCCCTTGGACAGAGGAGCATGGGGGTCTACAGGTTATGGGGTCGCAGAGTCAGACGTGACCGAGAGACTAACACTCACATACACACACACACACACACAGGTTTCATACTTTAAAAGGGCCACATAGAACAGTGTAAGGGGACCAGAATGCCAGGTTCTGGTTTTAAAAGGGTGCTGAGAGGAGGCTTCAGTGAGAGGGTGACATGTGAGCAGAGGCCGGGGAAGACGAGGTGATGCAGGGAGTGGCCCAGGGCCCCTGTTGATCTGGGGTCCCTTCTGCTCCCAGACTATGATTGGCCAGGCTGTGCGTGGTCCTACCTCTTCTGTGCATACCTGCTGGTCCTTCCTCCCATGGGCCTGCCTTCTCCCCATGAGGCTGACAGGAAGCAGGCCTGGGGGCTCCGAAAGGCCTTCCTCATCTGTGCTGTATCCTCCAAATCCCAGAAAGAGGAAACATCCCACGGAAATCTGACATTTTAAAGTAGTATTTAGCTTTAAGAGGACCCCATGCAGGGCAGACAGCAGGAGAAAGACCCAGAGGTGAGAAGCTGCTGATGAGAGTCCAGGAAGCCACAGGGGTGTGATTATCAGGGAGCATAAAGCTGGACCACTGGGGGCAGGGGTGGGGAGTGGAGAGAGCCTGAGGGCATGTGAGGTGACACCGGATCTCCTCACCAGGTTTGGGTCAGGAAGGGGGGATGCAACCCCTGGAGGCTGACCCCCCCGACCCCCCGCCATCTCCACCTACACCCCAAGCAAGGCAAAGGCTGTAGGAGTTGGCTTAGAGTTGTAATTTGTCACAACTCCTGCCTTTAGGGTTGTTATTCAGCCTCTAAGTTGTGTCCAACTCTGTGACCCCATGGACTGCAACACACAAGGCTTCCCTTGTCCTTCACCATCTCCTGGAGTTTGCTCAGACTCATGTCCATTGAGTTGGTGATGCCATCCAAGCATCTCGTCCTCTGTCATCCCCTTCTGCCCTCCATCTTTCCCAGTGTCAGAGTTTTCCAATGAGTCACCTCTTTGCATCAGGTGACCAAAGCGTGAGCTTACCTTTAGATTGCTGGTTTGATTCCAGCTCAGAGGAGGTACTGGGGAGAGGGCCATCTTCTTCTCAGGCCCCCTCAGGAAACTTCGCCCCTTTCCTTTGGGGTTTCCTGCCCAGGACCTTCCACTGGTTTTGTTATGCAAATTAGAGAACCTTTATTCAGTTTGGCCCCTAAAAACAGACCTGGAATCCTCATTTGCTTAAAAGGCTTTGCTAAGTTGTTGACAAGATCAGCAAGGTCAGGAGCAGGGGGTGGAAACTATTTAAGAGAATGACCTCCCACGAGATGTATGACTTCTTCCAGCCTCAGTTTCCCCCTATGCAACAAGAAAGAGTAAGACATAGAGTGCTGCAATTCACAGTGCCTGTGCTGAGCCTGCTCACTGCACTAGTGACTGCGAACGTCAGTGAAGAGGAGAGTGTGTGCTTCAGGAAAATCTCAGTCAGGGGTCTCACCTAGCCTTGATAAAGGTTGATTCTTTGCAATCCCGTGCAGGTCCTGTAGGCGGCAGTGCAGAGTTCTCTCTGCTGCCAGAGCTTGCCCCCTAGTGGACAGGCGAAGAGAAAAACTACAGTACTGAGGGAGCAGTTAAGGGGAGTAGATAAGAGTGGTTTCTTCAAAGAATTCAAACATTGCTGGGTAAAGCAAGTTATATTTACTTTCCCCTAGCTGTTTGTTTCAGTTCAGTTCAGTCGCTCAGTCATGTCCAACTCTTTGCGACCCCATGAGTCACAGCACTCCAGGCCTCCCTGTCCATCACCAACTCCCGGAGTTTACTCAAACTCATGTCCATCGAGGCGGTGGTGCCATCCAACCATCTCATCCTCTGTCGTCCCCTTCTCCTCCTGCCCCCAGTTCCTCCCAGCGTCAAGGTCTTTTCCAATGAGTCAACTCTTTGCATGAGGTGGCCAAAGTATTGGAGTTTCAGCTTCAACATCAGTCCTTCCAATGAACACCCAGGACTGATCTCCTTTAAGATGGACTGGTTGAATCTCCTTTGTTCCAAGGGACTCTCAAGAGTCTTCTCCAACACCACAGTTCAAAAACATCAATTCTTTGGCGCTCAGCTTTCTTCACAGTCCAACTGTCACATTCATACATGACCATTGGAAAAACCATAGCCTTGACTAGACGGACCTTTGTTGGCAAAGTAATGTCTCTGCTTTTTAATATGCTATCTAGGTTGGTCATAACTTTCCTTCCAAGGAGTATGCACCTTTTAATTTCATGGCCACAATCACCATCTGCAGTGATTTTGGAGCCCCCAAAAATGAAGTCTGACACTGTTTCCACTGTTTCCCCATCTATTTCCCGTAAAGTGATGGGACCAGATGACATGATCTTAGTTTTCTGAATGTTGACCTTTAAGCTAACTTTTTCACTCTCCTTTACTTCACTTCTCCAAGGTTGGACAGTTATTAACATTTTGCCCCATTTCCTCTCTTCCTTTTCACACATGCACAGTTTTCCTCTGGACCATTTAGAAGCACTATGTAGAGACTGTGACATCTCACCCATAAGAAAATAAACAGGCATTCTCCTATATGAGCACGTTGGTAGGTATTATTACACCTACGAGAGCAATAGTTCAGCATCACCTAACATATAATCCACATTACAATCACAGCATTTTCCCAGGATGCCTTTTATAGCTTTGTATAATTATTATTATTCAAGAACCAATCAAGTCACTCCCTGCCTTTGTTTCATCTGTTTAATTTCTTCTAGAACAAGAACCTACTCCAGGGGTTTTTTGTTTGTTTAATTTTTTTGAGCATTTAGGCAGTTGTCTTATAAAATGTCCTCAATTTTAGACTTGGTTTCTAATGAATAGATTCAAGTTAGGCATTTGTTGGCACTGAAACTTCAAAGGCACTGTTATTGTTTCCTTTTGAGGCACTTCAGGAGATGTATGCCAGGTGGTCCCACTCCTAGTGGCACTAAATTGGCCCCTTGGTCCCTTTGTTAGGAGGTAGCTGCCAAATGTTTATTGAAAAATGTACACTGTAATTGGGTATTCTGTGGGGTGACACTTGGAGACTGTGTGAATGTCATATCCCCAGAGACTTTCACCCAATATTTTTAGCAAACATCAAATGATTCCTTCCTGACTCAATTATTACACTGGAGGTGTGTGTGTGGGGGGGGTGGGGGGAGAGGATTGTAAAATGATTATTTGCTAATTCCAGCATTCCTTCTAAATTTATTTAGCTGGCATTCTTCTGTAAAGAAGAGCTTTTCTTTCGTATTTTTAGCAACTTGGTTTGAAAGTTTCAGGTTCTGCCATCTTTGGAACTCTTAGTTCAGAAAAGAAAAGTGTGTATGAGAGAGTGTGTTATAGTGAGTGTATATGTGTGTGGGTGGGTGTGTATGTGAGAGAAGGAGACAGAGACAGAGTGAGATCTGCAGGCTGAGTCCTGCACACAGAGGTGCTCTCGCGGAGGCCCGCCATCAGCCCAGTGGAGCTGGTTCCTGCTATTTTGGCCTTGTTCACGCCTCTCCAGTTTCACTGTCTTCCTGGCTGTTCTCGAGAGCTGTCAGCCTCTTCCTCCTCAGGACCTTTGCGCTCCCCTTTGCCTGAAACCCCTTTTCCACAATAGCCACATGGCTCACTTTATTCTGTTCCCTGCCCAGGTGTCATCTGGCCTGATTTCCTGGTCACCCATATAATGTACCATCCCCTCCCGGCTACTGTCTATCTCTTACTCTCTGTTGTGTATCCTCCATAGCCCTCGTCATACCTGCCCCATAAACATCATGAGAACAGGCCCTTTGTCCCATTGGTTCAGAGCCTAGAGTGGACCCTGACTCCCCATAGGCAATGATGGGAATTTGTGGTATGCAAGAAGGAACACACACATGCACGCATGATTGGTAAAGTTCCAAGTGGTATGAGATCAGAGCCCCTCCCCCTCATTTCTTGCTGCTCCATCCAGGTGACCAGAAACATTCCCATCCTGGGCAGAGAGGATAGCTGTTTCTTGACCCTGGGATAACGTGTGCCATCAGCTGCCTCTTTCTTGGCGCCCAGTTACAAAAGCCAGCAGAGCTGGAAGATTATCCGCCCCCACTTCCTTGACATGATTTTGGGGGAATAAAAACAAATCAGAATTCATCAACTGTGAACAAAATTGTCAACTGTGAACTGTCAACAGTCTGGTTTAAAAATAGACGAGAGGTTGATGAAATACAGTAGAGAAAGCAATTTAAATAAAATGTTAAAAATAATACCCAAAGCGGGTGAGGCAATAGGAAGAGTGTAGTGTGGTGGAGAATGTGCCTGGCAGAGGCCTGCATGAGCAGTGAACCAGAGAGAGGTTATTAGTTTTGCTTTACTCATCACAGAGGAGAGAGATTTACTGGCCATTTGCGGGAAAACATTCACTCATTCCGACGTTTTGGCGTGTTATGTAAAATGGAAAGGAAGATTGGTTAGGAAATCTGCTAGCACGTTTGTTTTTAAGTAGGTCAACATTTTGAATATTTCTGACCATTTGTGAAAATCTCTGGCTCTTCTTCTGTCTTCTCTTTTACTGTGATGATTGAGAAAGACATTTGTGTTCTACCAAGTCAAGGGGTCTCGAAGCTTCTGGGGTTTGTATTTATTTTTTTTGTTTGTGTTTGTAGAAATATGGGTTCTGCTACTCTGATTAAAGTCTTTAACTTATTTCCCACGTCTTTGACTCTGCTTCTTTCAATAGTTAAGGCTGATGACTTATTTAGCTGCTTTATCATGAAATAAATATAAAGCCATAAATTTTTCATATTTCCTCTTTTCTAGGCCCAAGTCTCAGCTGATACATTGGCCAAGTTCTTTATGTCCAACTGCCCCATATCCTGAGGCTGCTGGTCCATGTTTTTCTTTCTTTCTTTTTAGGAGATTTGAGCCATCTTGGCACAAGCTCTGCACTTTCTGAACCTAAGACAAAGTGATCCATCCTGTAGGGACTCTTTTTAAAAATCTGGATAGAAGGTGTATTAGTTTATGAGAGCTGCTGTAATGAAGTGCCACAAGTCGGGTGGCTTATGCAACAGAAGTTTATCATCTCACGGTCCCAGAGGTGTAGGTCTGAAATGAAGGTGTGAGCAAGGTTGGTTCCTTCTGTGGCTGCCAGGGAGAAGCTGTCTGTTGCTTCTTCTAGCTTCTGGCAGCCTCATTCATTTCTTGTGGATAGCCCCTTTCCCCTGCATGACTCCTCACATCATCTTTCCTCTGTGTGTGTCCAATTTCCCCTTTTTCTAAGCATGCCAGTCATATTGGATTAGAGTCCACTCTAATGACGGCATTTTAACCATGATTATCTCTGTCATGTATTTCTAAATAAGCCACACTGTAAGATACTGGGGGTTAGGAGTCCAACATGAGGGACCAACATAAGGGATGTAATTCAACCCGCAGTACTAGGTGTGAAGCTTTACCCCTCAGAGGGAGAGTCGTGAGTCCTCTCTGCTCAGACCAGCTCCCAGTGTTGGCCAGGATTGGAAAGGTTCTCCCAGCTGGGCCCTGGTGACCTTCTGGTGGTCACTCTACATTTACTAAGCTATGTTCTTTCCCCATGTGATGGACAAGCTCCAGGGAGCCCCTCTGTCTTCAGCTCTTTGTGAACTTGGATTGACTAAGTTGCTCTCCACTCCATATACTTTATTTATACCTGTCTGTTCCTCTTCTCTCCTCCAACTCCAAAATTATTTTCCCTAAAATGAGGAATTATGGGTGTCACTTTCCAAGAATGTCATTTTTCAGTTTGTTTTTATTAATAGAAGCCACCTTCAGGCTGCAGACTCTAAGCGGTAGACTCACAGCCCACCCTGTTTAACTTGGAGCTCTGCAGATCCCATTTTGAAGCAGGACAACAGCCCATCTGAGGTGGGATGGGGTGGGACATGGCTGGCTGCCTGGATCCTCTGGACCTGCAAGGCACATATGGAAGACGTGGGCCCAAGCTTCCTGAGCAAGTGCATACTGCTGAGAAAGCACCATCCATCATCCATAATTCTTCCAGTTTTCGACTCCTGCTTGGGAGAACACTGTGAGGCGGAAGTGTGGGAGTGCTGAGACTTGCTCTGTGGTCCTGAGGTGGGGCAGGAGCTAGTGATGTCCCTGTGTTGTTGGAGGACACTTATTTCTCCCTTCCCACATACCCGCAGGAAGATCCTTCCATTCCCTTGCTTTCTGTTCCCACTGCCCCTTTCCCAGGAACATTGCACATTCCCTGGTGTGTTGGAGCCTGGCATCTCTTGGATCAGGTTCATCTTTACAGCCAGGAGCAGAATGCCTGTATTGGCCAATCATGTGCCTTTGTTCCTCCTGACTCCCATTCTCTTGGCAGGTCTATACTCAAGGGCTGGTATATACCTGCCTTGTGTCTCTAGAATCTCTGTGTGCACAGACCCAGGATGCTTCTGCCTGGTCCACCCCCGTCTGCATTTTATCTCTGCCTGTGATTGGTGGTCTGTGGACCAGAACTTTCCTAGGCCTCTTGGCTGGAAGAGGGAGTGGAGGAGTGAAGGTCCCAGGTATGGTGCACAGTGCAGTCTAATGGGAAGCCCTGGGCTGTGAGGGTTTTGTATTCCCCCTGGGTAAAGCTGGCACAATGATCACCTTCTGGCTTCTATGTCTTTTCTTCCATAATAAGCACCTGGGGGAGAGTGGACGAGGTAAGTGACTGGTGGGTAACTCCAGGGCTGTGACTTGGAGAGGAGTTGCAGGGAGGGAGCATGAGTAAGGTGCCTGTGTTACAGGCCGCAGGATGTCCCTGCCTAGAGATAATCCCTAGGGGGCATCACCACACACCTGCTCTCACCTCCTCCTCCTAACCAGCTTCCTCCAGAGACATGGTTATAGTTGGTCATTACCTTGATAGAAGTCTATAAACTGTGTTTTATATTTTATCATAATGTACTTGACATACAGACATGTATGTATTACTTATATGTTGCCATGCTTACTAAAAAAGCCTTAAAATCCAACACCCAGCTTATGAAAGAAACCATTCCCAGTGTTCACGAGGCTGCTGTGGGCTCCTGTCTGATGCCGTTCTCGGCCTCCTCCCTGGAGGGAACCCCTGTCCTGATGGTATCTGTCAACACCCCCGCTTCTTTAAAGTAGCTTTTACCACATACATTGCATATCTCTAAATAGCACATTTCGAGCTTTATAAAAAAATGAAATTATAGCCTTTTGAGCTTCATTTAAATGCCACATATTGTTCTGGAAGATAAAAGGCAGATCTGTGTCCTTGAAGCATGCATTTTCACCACTGCAGATAAATATTGTTTTCTCTGGTGGCCCCTTCCTGGAGTCAGGGAAGAGACCCGGCTGCCTGCACACGCTGAGACTCTGGGCGGCTGTGGAGGCGAGGATGCCGGGGACTGCGATGGAAGCCGTGGTGCTGGAATCGCAGTGTGCTGGAGTCCCTGGGTCCGCTGAGGCTATATCGAGGGGCAGTTGTTCTGGGTATCTGGGAAGCAGATGGATTCCGACTCCAGTGATGGACTAGCATGAGCAGGGAGGCCGAAAGGCAGAGCGTTAAGTGTGGAGCTCAGAAAGAGGACAGCAGCGTGGAAGGTCAGTGATGGTTCACGACAAGCACCTTGGATGCTGAGCTCCGGCACCTGCACTCCTTGTGCAGGCAGATTGGTGGCTCCTGGTGGCTGGAACAGAGCTTTAGAGCTACAGAGCAAACCAGAGCCCCCTTTCCAACTGCCTTTGTCATTCAGCAGCTATTTACTGCACGCCTGCTATGTGCCTGGGCTATATATGTTTCATCATATCAAGTCAGGGATAAGACTGTGACTAAGACTTTCCCCTGTCATTATATACTTTAGGGTCTAGTGGAAAGTCACCTTTTGATAAATTATATGAGTGATTCCCAAATACTAGTGGCTTCTGACAGCAAGCATTAGTTCCTTGTTCGTGTTGTGTATGAGCTGTGGATTAGCTTCAGCTCTGTTCCATGTTCTCTGCTGTCTGGGCCCCAGACCGAAGGAGCAGCCCTTATGGGGCATGTGCTATTTCCATAGTAGATGGAAATAGCAAGAGGTGAAACCAAGCACTGGTTCTTTGACTATTGCTCAAACCTGGCTTGTGTATGTGTGCTAAGTCGTTTCAGTCGTGTCCAACTCTTTGCAACTGTATGGACTGTAACCCTCCAGGTTTCTCTGTTCATAGGATTCTCCAGACAAGAATACTGGAATGGGTTGCCATGCCCTTCTCCAGGGGATCTTCCCGACCAATGGATTGAACCTGAGACTCTGGTGTCTCTTACGTTGGCAGGGGTTCTTTATCACAAGTGCCAGCTGGGAAATCTCATTCCTTACTCACAATCCACTGGCCAAAGACAGTCATATGGCTAGGACCGCTGTCACCATGGAGCTTTAATGGACAGTTGATGCTATCCCCATCAGCTTTCATGACATAAGGCACTGAGCAAAGTGTAGGTTTGTCTTTTGGGAAGGCCAGAGAATGTTTAGGAAGAGGATTACCATCCATCACAGGCACAAGCAGGCAGTTGCAGTCACAGTATGATAAGGCTTTAGAGCGAGTCACTGTACTACTTCTGACTTTATAAATTTTCATGTAAAAATGTATTTGTTCCTCTAAATTAGCTTTAGGGATTCTGTTGAGAAATAGTATGAGAATCCCTAGCCTGAACCTGAGGCTTGTTACAGGGAGCTTGCCCAGGGGAGGAGCAGAAAGTAGAGCTGGCCATAGTGGTCTTCACCTCTGTGCTGTGCTGAGTCTTTTCAGTCGTGTCCGACTCTTTGCGACCTTATGGATGGGAGCCCAGCAGGCTTCTCCATCCATGAGGTTCTCCAAGTGAGAATAGTGGAGTGGGTTGCCATGCCTTCCCCTGGGGGATCTTCCCGACCCAGGAATGGAACCTGTGTATCCTATGACTCCTGCACTGCAGTGGATTCTTTACTGCTGGGCCACCGGGGAAGCCTGGTCTTCACCTCTAGCCCTGGGTATATGCACACAGGCTGTGCTAGTAACAAAGAAGCTTCTCACCCTGGGGACCCACCTGCCAACTTACAGTGTTCCTCCTGGCACCCCTTCTGTCCATTTGGACCACCTGTAGGCACGTCCCATACCTGGAGGCTCTTTAGTGCCTCATCCCTACACACACGTATATTCCTCCTTCCCTTATAGTCACGTCTACCTGGCCCTATAACGTTGCTCATTTTTTGCTCCTTCTCTGTGCTCGTGTTTTGCTTCTTCATTGTCAGTTGACATTTGTGGCCTGGGTCATGGCTTCCTTTCACATGGCCCCTAACATGCCTGCCACCAAACCGGGCATGTACCAAACACCCAGCAATGTGCCTTGCATTGAGAAGGAAGCCTTGCATTGAGAGGAAGCCTGCCCCCTGTTGGCTTGTCCATTGTGCTTTCTCTGCAGGGTCTCAGGTGACTGTGTGGGGACAGGAGGAGTTACACGAGAGTGACTCCAGTGTGTGCAGATTGAAACCCTCTCTCCTTCCCTTGGTGTGTAATTGGTGTGGGGACTGAACAGCCCATCCGCTCACAAGGAGCCAGGGTTCATCTGCACTCATGTGTTGCTTTGCAAACACTGGTGGCCTTTTGAAAGGTATGCATTTGTGTTTTCCAAGGGCAAGGACCATATCTCCTCTTTTCTTCCCTTTAAAAGATTCCCCGTGGCACCTGATAAGCGCTACACGCACAGTGGGTGCTCCGTCCCCTCTGCCTACCTCCCCTTCCTTTGAACCTGCAGCAGATACCAACGTGGTTCTGGGCCCGTGGGCCTTTGCAAAGACTGATTATATACTGCCTTGATCTAGAGAATTTTACAGGTGAAAAAGGGAGGAAACCCTTAGACAACTGAGACCCAGGCCCCTAGCACAGTTGCATAATTAACCACACATGGAGTGCAATGCAGACCGTCTGTTCTCTCGGGCCCTTCATGTGACAGATACAGTGATGGGGACTGTTAACGTGCTTGGCCCTGGAGTCAGTCAGAAAGGGTTTGGAATCCTGGGTTGTGAATGTCATGATCTTTCACAAGTTATTTAGCATCTGAGTCTCCTTTTCTTAAACCATAATGTAGAGATAATAAAATGCTGTTAATTGTTGTGGTCTCCTACATCTGTAAATGATATCCTTCTATCCTCTTGTTCTGAATCAGTTGAGACTTAAGAGTAAACAGCTGGCAGAGAGTGGCCAAAATACTCCCATTGCTACAGATGAAGGGATTGCCAAGAGGATGTATGTGTTTGGGGCTTCCAATTTTGAATCCTGGAATATGGTGGGTGTTTCCACTCAGTCCTAGGCTAGACAGCCACAGGTGTCCTCTGGGGGAAAGACTGTGTCAAACTTAGGTTTTGGATGGTTGAAGCAAAAGCATCGCTCCTCAGTTGCTCCCGGGGGAAAGGGCTAGGCCTCACACAGAGCATCCAGACTTACTAAGTAGACTGTTACTGGTCCTCCCTGCTCCCTGAGCAGCTGAGCGGGTCTAGGCTTGCTGCACAGACAGAGCCTCCGTAGTGGGGGTAAGGGGACATGGCGGAGCAGCCTTCAGCCCTCCGTGTTTGTGGACCACAGATGTTAAATTTCATACTGATACTCGCATAGACAGTTATGGTTGAGTTTACCACTTATTAAAAGTAAGCCTCCCCGTGCAGTGTTTTTAGACGTTTATCTTAAGCATTTGGGAAAACAAAAAGCCATTTCTTAGTTAACGTTCTATCATTGAGACCTTTAACAGAGATGAACTCCCCTTTACTTTGTCTCTGCTTCTGTGAGCCTAATCATGTTTAGAAGGGCACTGGCTGTTTCCCAAGGAGGCTGAGGAGGGGTCTACCTGGCAGTGTTCTTACGGCTTGTTCTGTCTGTCTTTTGCAGTGCAAGTTGGAGTTCCATGCTTGTTCTACCGGCAAAAGTCTCACCACCCTCTGTGATGGGCCGTGTCCATGTCTCCCAGAGGCCGAGCCGCCAAAACACAAGGCAGAAAAGAATGGTGAGTGGACATCACATTGAAAGGGGACTGGGTGGTCAGCATGGCCTGATGTGGCCAAGGGCTGCCCCAGACGCCAGGAACCCAGCCTTTAACAGAGCCGATCTAGTTTGGGCTGGCGAGATGTGTGTGCTTGGCAGGTACTCCAGTTTCATTTAGGAACTCCAGATTGAACCACCTTCAACCTCCATTTGATAGAAAAAGAACTGGGCGTCTTTGAAAATAATTCTGTTAGACCAAGATACGCATTAGGTTCTTTCTAGAGGTCAAATTGGCTATGGTGTAGGAAGGGCAGGGTTTCAGCATTAAGACCAGGCCTGCCCTGGGTGCGCCTTGGTCTTCCTTGAACTCTGATCTCTAAATCCTTTGAACTTCTGAAAGCCAGATTTCAAAACATAGACTGCAGAGGTGTCATGATGGTGAACAGTAGGCCCCCCACTACTGGCAAAAGCATTTCTCTATGAATATATTCTGCCAGGCATGTGGCACAGAGCCAAGGGATGGATGGAAGGAGAATAACTTCCCAGGGGCTATGGTTCCCTTTCCATGGCTGAGGAGGGCGGGAAAGGTCGGGCCTATCTGAGTGTTTTCATGATGTAGAAATTAATGTTGTCGCACTGGGCTCAGTCCCTTAAAAGCCTTCTGTAATGAAACCTAGATAGAAGCTTGCCTTCTGTGGAGCTGGGCTTTCTCAGCTGTAGCTAGCTGTACCATGAACAATGTTGAACATCTGTGTGTGAGTGCATGCGTGCCTGCACGCACGTGTGTTCTAAAGCCCGAAGCTATTTGTAATGGAGGAAGATGAATTGGATGTGAGTGTTTATCCACTTGCGTCTTCCTAAGCTGTCCTGTCTTCGCCAAGGCACAGGGATGAAGACGTTGAAGTGTAAATTTGTTCATGGTAACCAAGGGAATATTGTGTTACAAGGTTTTGGGGGAAGTTTAACCCAGGATGTAGAAGGACATTGTAAACCATGAAATATTGGGGTCACAAATCATCTCCGTAGATTACTCTTAGTTACCAAAAAGCTGATCTCATTGCATTTTGACCTGATCATTTATAGAACTCCAGGAAGAAATGTTAAATAATCTATACACGCCTCCTTGAACTTTGGTCAGAAAACCCAAAGCCCTGTGTAGTAAGCGGCAAAATCCATAAAATTAACTTCTGTTTTGAGATGTGTTAAGACCCTTCTTAGGAAGTCTCCATAACCTCTTATTTCAAATATATTCTTTATTGTTGTTATTTAGTTTTCTGTTCTGAGACAAGGAAACCGATGCAAGGAAGTCATTTCTGTGATTTGCCTATAGTTTTCTGTGAGAAGGCTTTGTAGTTCTTTAAACAAAGTACAACCCTTGTTGCTTCATGGTGGGCTTGTCACATCTGATTAAATGAGATTCATTCTCAAGTATGACTCGCCAGGTATGGCCTTGGGTGTGCCACTTATTTGTTCAGTCACTTACTAGTGAAAATTGGAACAAAGTCTTATCAAACCTATGCAAGTAACTGAATTGGCATTAAAAGTAGAATTCTGAGAGGCTGGTGAGAACAAGATTACCACTTGAAAGTATTTCATTTCCAAATGTTTGTAAAAGTAACCATTAGGTTAATAGAATAGGTCAGGAAGAAAGCATAAGGATTTTATTATATGATTATCAGAAAAGAGAACCATAAAATATAATATCAGCAATATTCTAAAACCAATGATCAAAATTATATATCCTTCATTAGTTCCTGTAGTCTTGTATAATTATTTTTTGTTCCACTGACCCTTGGGTCAACAGTTTGCTTTAATGAAGTCATCGGAGTCTGGGAACTGCCCTCTCAGTCTCTAGTATCGTTTAGCTATTGTCTAAGAAATATCACCTTTGAAGCCTGTAGCAAGAAAGGCATCTGTTACTTGTACTAACTCGGCACAGTTCTTACCATGAGGCTCTGAGATTGCCCTTCTTGGTCAGAGACCCAATTTATGCTGTGACTTAAAGCAAATATTTTATATAAGCATGCAGGAAAGTAGGAACTACCTACTGGTGATAAGACAGAACATCTGTAGTTAATTTAGTACATATCCAACAATATTTTAATGCAGGAGAGTATAATCCTCTATTAGGATAGGGTGCTTAACTATTTAATACAGATTTGATCTGTGTTTCCCTGGAGGACAAGGGCATATTACGGGCAGTGAGGGCACTGATAGAGCTCCAGGATCATTATGTGAAATGAAACATTTAAATGAAGAATATTCTACCTGGAGCAGAATCAGCCAAGGGAAGGCTGACTTTTTCCTTTGAGTTGATGATTCTTTCCACGTAGCTCTCACAATAGCTTGTGGCAGGCAGTGAGCACTGAACTGAGGTTGTGGCAACTGGGATAAAGAAGAGGGAATGGTTTTTGCCATACATGAACATGAATCAGCCATGGGTTTACATGTGTTCCCCATCCTGAACCCTCCTCCCACCTCCCTCCCCATCCCATCCCTCTGGGTCATCCCAGTGCACCAGCCCTGAGCACCCTGTCTCATGCATCGAACCTGGACTGGCGATCTGTTTCATATATGGTAATATACATGTTTCAATGCTATTCTCTCAGATCATCCCACCCTCGCCTTCTCCCACAGAGTCCAAAAGACTGTTCTATACATCTGTGTCTCTTTTGCTGTCTTCAATATAGGGTTATCACTACCATCTTTCTAAATTACATATATATGTGTTAGTATACTGTATTGGTGTTTTTCTTTCTGACTTACTTCACTCTATAAAAAGCTCCAGTTTCATCCACCTCATTAGAACAGATTCAAATGTATTCTTTTTAATGGCTGAGTAATATTCCGTTGTGTATATGTACCACAGCTTTCTTATCCATTCGCCTGTTGATGGACATCTAGGTTGAAAACCACTACAATATTGTAAAGTAATTAGCCTCCGACTAAAATAAATTAAAAAAAAAAAGAAGAAGGAATGGGTGCTCAAGAGGGGTCAGAGGTGAAATGAAGAGCAGCTTTCATTTGGCCATTTGGCTGTCAAGGTGGAGGGTGGCGGGGCGTGCCCATCTACCCAGCTTCCTTAATCTGGTAGCTGCCCCTCTCCGAAGCTGCATGCAGTGGGAGTGGCATTCACAGGCCACTCTGTCCATGAGATACTTTGTGGCTCTGAACGGTGTCAGGAGCACTTTTGTGTCTGTGCCTGTTACAGAAATGACATTTCATCATCTCACAAATACAGGTGTATAAAAAATGTGACATTATTGTTGTTAATGATACTTTATTTTCAACCTCCCCTCTGTTTTGAACCTTGGTTTCTTCTGGTAATATAAACATTAGTGTAGTCATTTCCAGGTAAATTCTATTATTTTGGGATTGTATCTCAACTCTAGAAAGTAGGATTGGGATGGGGGCTTATGAACAACTGTATGGGTGTGAGGTGGTTCCTGGTGTGTCTCTTTCTTTGGCATCTACCTCTCTGGGGTTTTGCTATTTTTAATTAGTTGTCCAGCAACGCTCACCCTCAGTGTAGCCAAGGAGAGATGTTCTGAGACCTTCTCTGTGACATCTGCTACACATGTTCATTCAAGTCACACTGAGTCCTCTTTCTTCTAAGTCCTACACTTTTTGGTTCACTCATCCTCTCACCACCCCTCCTTGGCCCCTTTCAGGGCCACACAAAACTTGAAGATGTCCTTATATGACCTTCTGATGTCACGAAAGCCTGTGATGGGTTTGTTCTCTCAAGGCATCTCTCCTCGAATCTGCCCAGCAACCATTTCTCTTCCATGCAGAAGACATCTTTACAAGACTGGTTTCAGAATGGGCTTCATTAGTAGCAAGACACGGGTGCTCTTTGTTGTGGAGCTCCAGCTGCCAAGGGTTTCAGGATCATCTCTTCCTGCCTAGGACCCAGAAGTGACTTTGGAGACAGGAAAGTGCTGTGGTGAGCAGAACTTGCCTGGGGATGCAGCAGTCTCTGCCTGTGCTTCTCCTTCCCTAAATATGACCTCTTGCAACCCCATTACCTGTGACCAGTACTGGGTGTGAGCATCCAAGGTTTGCGAGACCAGGATCTAACTCACTCTCTTTCTGATTTTGCTGTGCCTCTTCCAGCCTTTGGCTGTTTGAATTACAGCAAACCCATTCTTGCAAGTCAAAAGTGTCTTGTCTGATCGGATTTGGTTTTTAGGAAGTCAAAAACAAATGGTTGAGTTTTGTGTTCTCTCTTTGTTTTTTCTGGCATCTCTTCTTTGATGTGGCCCCTGAGGGGATGGTAGAAGGTGGAGTCATTCTTTAGTACCTCTAAATATTTCTTTTCACATCTCTCAGTTGCCTCATGACCTTGGCCAAGTTATTTAATTGCTTTATCTCTCATCTCTATGATGCCAAAACAACCTCAGGAGTATGGGGTAATGACTGTCCATAGGAAGGGAAAAATTAAAAAGAGGGAGATGAGATTGAAATCCACACATTAAGCCTGGGTTTCTGTACCATCTCTAAGAGTTTCTCAGGAAAGATCCTTCCCCTGTCTTTTCTGGTATTGATGCTGAACGCTCGGCTTCTCTATACATGGGTGCCAAATTGAATCTTGGAGATAGAGTCTTGGGTGAAGTAGAAAAGAATAGCTTTATTGCTTTGCCAGGCAGAGGAGGTCATAGCTGGCTAATACCCTCAAAATGGTGTGTCCCAACTTGAAGAAGATAGTGAGAAGTTTTATAGTAATTGTTCAAAGAGGGCATGATCAGCTCGTGGACATTCTTTTGATGGGTTGGTGGTGGGGTAAGTAGGAGTCAGCGTCATCAACCTTCAGGCCCAGCTTGTCTGGGGTCTACGTGGTTGTGGGCAGCATATCATTGTTAATCGTCAACTTCTCCCACTTGGAGGGGCTTTCAGTATCTGCAGAACAGCTCGACAGATTTTGTCTATCCGTTGATGAGGAAACAGGACCTTGCCCCAAGGTTGCTCTTGACTGTTTCTCCCTGGTCTTGCATCACCTCCTGTCTAATTGACTTTACTGCTTGAATCAGCCCACTGGAACTCAGGGAAGGTTATGGAGGCTGAATGAAGGCTGCTTCCTATAATCAAAGAAATAGGAGACACAGAAAGACCTGTGCCCAGGAGCCCCACAGGGCCCTACATGCTCTTAGTATTTTCTGGCGCCCAACAGCCAGCCCAGCTAGGAAGTTGCCTCTCACATCTAATGTTAAAACTGTAGTTCTGAGTTTTGCTGCTTTTTCTTCAGTTTTCAGTGAAGAACATGAGGAATGTCTGAAACACTCATTTCTTGATTTTTTTTTACAGTGGTTGAAATTTTAAGGCTAAAATAGCCTTAACTCTTACAGTCTTGAAGATACATTTTTTTTTTAAACTAGCCCCCTTCCACATCTGCTCCTGTCCCCACCCTGACTCCATCCCTCCCCTCGTCACCGAGACAGCCCTTTCCCCTGGCCTGGGCTCCACAGCCTCGTTCTCTCTGGAGGAGGGACTCAGAGTTCCCTCTTGGCTGAGATGAACATTTCATAGTTGTAGGTATCTGGTCAGGAAAGATCTCCCCTAACTTCCTTCGCACCATCTTGAGGGGACCCTGGTGTTCCTCGAAGGTGCCTCAGGTTTCCACACAGGGACCAGGGAAAGCCGAGTGGGTGGGGCCTTCCGACCTCCCCTAGAATGACTCCATTTTTATGCTTTACCATCTCAGATCACATTTGCAGGAAGAGAGTTTTGGCACCAGCAACCATTGTTCAGTTTCCATTCACTGCATGAGGAAACTGGGAGTCTCCAGAGAGAAAGCGTCTCTCCTCAGCTCAGAGGGTGGATCGGTGTGAGTGGGGTCAGAGCCTGGGCCTCTTCACTCGTGGCCTGGGCCTCTGTCCTCCCTTCTCTTCCCACCGTCTGTACTCACTTAGGTGACAGCCAGCCAAGGCCTTAGCCTAAAGACGGCTGAGGGTCTATAGCTGTGTTTGGCAGGAGTTAGTTATTTCTCCGGGGTCTGATGTCACTTGCCTGAATCTTGAAGTGTGAAACATCAGGCAAAGAATGTCACTGCACAAGCAGTTCCCACAAGCAGCCAGGTTTGGAAGGCATTCTGTAGACTCTCTCCCACCCCACCCCCAACCTTTGGAGGAGGAAGTTGAGAAAATAGCACTATCTCTAAAGCCAACTCCTTCTTTGCTTCGGTTGTCACAGGTTAGCTATTTTTGTTTTTAATTTTTCTCTATGTTATTTTCTAATTGGAGTATAACTGCTTAAAAATGTTGTGTTAGTTTTTGCTATACAACAATGTGAATCAGCTATAAGTATATACATGTCCCCTTCCTCTTGAACCTCCCTTCCACCCGCACCCCCCACCCAACTCATTTCACCCCCTAGGTCATCACAGAGCACTGAGCCGAGCTCCCTGTGCTATATACAGCAGCTTCCCATTGGCTGTCTATTTTACACATGGTAGTGTATATATGCTAGTGTTTCTCTCTCAATTCATCCCACTCTCTCTTTCCTCATCTGTGTCCACAAGTCCATTCTCTATTTATTCATCACTGTTCCTGCCCTGCAAATAGGTTCATCAGTACCATTTTTCTAGATTGCAAAAGCTTTACAGACACGCTAAAGTTAAGAGAATTCGGTGTCACCAAACTAGGTTAGCTTTTGGAACGGGGATGTGGGTCCAGCCAGTTGGCCTCAGGAGTTCTGGAGAAGGCTCTGAGGCTGTCAGTGTTTCCTGGCCTGACCTTGCTGGGAGTTGGGGGCAGCGTGGGGCCATGTTTCGTTCCACAGATCCTTCCAGCACGGCATGCTAAAGAGGAAATAACAACTTCCCTCCAGCTGAGCTATTTGGAACAGTAGAAAAATAGTCTACAATGATTTTCTCTTCTCAAATGGTGATTTCAACCCAAAGGCTGGATTCTGGGGGAAAAAAAGTCCTGGGTTGACAGACGTCTGTCTAATTCCATTACTTATCACAAGTCAAGTTGGGGAAATCTGTTTAAACGGGAACAGGAGGTGGTGCCAAAGAGACGGGATGAAGAGTTCTTCCTCGCTGTGATGTCTCAATGGAAAAACCCTAAAAGCATCCTGCTGCTGAGGCTCCCAGCAAAATGAAGATTTATCTTTGCATCCAGGGAAGAACATTTTTCTTTAATGCCTATTGTGTAACAGGGTGAAGGCCCCAGGCTTGCAAACTTGCAGTTTAAAAGCAGTTTCTGTTAACCTTTTCCATAACCATTCAAGTCCGCTCACTTATTATTCAGTACTACATTATGGCCAGAAATTAAACATGTAAAGGTACATTTAATTTTTAGAGCCTTGTTATTATAAATGCCATGACCTTTTTTAAAAAAAAAAAAACAGAAAGAAGCTTGAGAATGAAATTGGCAACTGCATCCAAGAAGAAAAACGTACTTGTCGGGACTCTGGAGTTAAATACTGCCTTTGGCTTTGAACTCAGATTCTTCTTCTGTGAGTTTGGCTCTGGGAAAGTATACCACAGGTTCTCCTGGTTATTCTGAAGCTTTCTTGGTTGCAACTGACTGGGGAAAGGCTGCAGGCAAAAAGACACAGGAGGGTAGACTGGGGCAGGGTGGCCAAAGTCATAGCCAGAGACCAGAGAAGGAGATAAAGTCTTGTGCTAGAAATTAATGTCTTTGATAGTTCACTCAGACAGCTCTCTTCTGCCATAATTTTTTATGTATAAATTAATACCCATTCTTATATAAAATCCAAATATTATGGCAAAAGTGGCCCATATTCCCAGTTCTATTAGCTTTCTCTTCATAGGCTTCCGATTATTTTTTTAGAAACATGAAGATGTTTGTTTTGTAAACATCTAATATGCTTTTGGGCTTCCCTGGTGGCTCAGAGGTTAAAGCATCTGCCTGCAATTCAGGAGACCCGGGTTTGATCCCTGAGTCAGGAAGATCCCCTGGAGAAGGAAATGGCAACCCACTCCAGTATTCTTGCCTGGAGAATCCCATGGAAGGAGGAGTCTGGTAGGCTACAGTCTATGGGGTCGCAAAGAGTCAGACACGACTGAGCGACTTCACTCAATATACTTTTAAGACTGTTTGTTGTTGTTTGTTGTTGTTGTTATTAAGTCACTGAGTCATGTCCAGATCTTTTGCAATCCCTTGGATTTTAGCCCACCAGCCTCCTCTGACTGTGGGATTTCCCAGGCAAGAATACTGGAGTGGGTTGCTGGTTCCTTCTATAGGGGATCTTGCAGACCCAGGGATCGAACCTGGGTCTCCTGCATTAGCAGGTGGGTCCTTTACCACTGAGCCACCAGAGAAGCCCCTTTAAAATAGTACTCATCCAAAAACCAGGATCATATTCTACACAATGTTTTGTGCCCTGCATTTTTTTTTTTGTATCGTAGATATGTTTTCATGGAAGGTCACATCTCTTTCTCCCCCTGCCCAAGGCCCTCCCCATCACCACCCCTCTCTCTTTCCAGAGTCTGCCAACTCTGCTCCCTTGAACTCCAGACTATGTGATGACTGTTCTGCATCTCTTTCTGGATGCTCCTAAGCATATCAGACTTAACATGTCCAAAATGTAACTCCAGATCTCCCCTATATCTGTCCCTTCTTCCTATATTGTATTTGCCACCTTAATTACTGTCATCTCCATAGTTCAATCTGCTGAAGTAAAACCAAAACCCAAAACTTCTTTCTCCCACATGCCACATATAATCATTTGAGTCTGCTTTCAAATAGATTTTTGAATATAAGTACCTCTTACCATCTCCATGGTTACCACCCTAGTGGTCCCAAACATCCTCATATTTTATTTCAGTAGCTTCTGAGTTGATTTCCTGGCCCCTACATTCTCTTTTGAACTAGGAGTGAAACATTCTGTAAAATGGAAGTCATATTGTATAATTTCCTGTTCAGGACACGCCACTGACTTCCCATCTTGTTAAGAGGAAAAGAGAAAATACTTCCGGTGACCTGCAAGGCCCAGCATGATCGAGTCCCTGATCAGGTCCCAGTGAGTCCCTCAGATGTGCCATTTCACTCCTGCCTCAGCCTGGACATTCTTCCCAGACATCGACACACCTCCCTTCACCAGCCACCCTTCCAGTCTCTGCACAAACGCTGCCTTCTCAGCACTTCCATCTCTCTTTCCTCCTTTATTTTTCTTCTTCCTTTTTGAATATTTATTTTTATGCATTTATTTATTATTTGGTTGCGCTGGGTCTTAGTCATGGCACACAGGATCTTCGATCTTCATTGCAGCATGCAGGATCTTTAGTTGCAGCATTCGAACTCTTAGTTGATCTAGTTCCCTGACCAGGGATTGAACCCGGGCTGAATTGGGAGTATGGAGTCTTAGCCACTGGATGACCAGGGAAGTCTCCCCTCCTTTATTTTTCTACAAAACAATTATCACCGTCCAATATATTAGATAATTTGTTTATTCTGTTTATTGTCTGACTTGCCCCACCAGAATGGAATTTACATGAGGACTTTTTTTCTGGATTCTCAACAATTATTTGTCAAATGTTGACTTCGTCTCATTCTTCTGATAAAGTGAAAGTATTAGTTGCTCAGTCATGTCTGATTCTTTGCGATTCCATGGACTGTGGCCTGCCAGGCTCCTCTGTCCATGGAATTCTCCAGGCAAGAATACTGGAGTATGTTGCCATTCCATTCCTCTGAAAGTGTAGTCTATTATATAGATGTACCATAGATTATAATGTATAAAATGGCAGAAAAAGAGAGATTTATTGTGGTAAGAAATCATCTGTAGAAGGTGCTTAATGTGTATATTAAACCCTTGGTGTGTGTGTTTAATTTTTCCAGCAACCAAACAAAGCCCTCTCTGTTGCTGATGAGAAAATTTGGAATTTGGAGCTTTTCCGTACCTTGCCTAGGACCACCCAGCTAATAAATGAAATAACAGGGACTTGAAGTCTTTTCTAGTACATGTGCTCTTCTCACGTTATACTGTGTTCTTAACCTAAATTGAATGTCCATTGAAAGGGCAGACTTCCTATGGAAAAAGAAAAAAAAAAAAGTACATTCATGCATTTTAAACTAAATTTCCCCATGCTTTCAGTGCTCAGAGAATGCAGTCTGTCACTGATACCATGGCCCTCTCTGATGGGATTTCTCCAAGGTGAGAGAATCAATGTCCTCACTCATTTTCTCTTCTTTCTTTCTGCAAGCACACTTTGCTCTCTGAAGTTTATCAAAACCCTGGCGTGGGCTCATTTCTCACCACAGCACTACGCTTTCTGAAAGCCACAAGTTTCTGACCTAGCTTCTTAAAGATAAAAATTCATTTGTAATCTATCCTCAAGTCGACTGTTCTTCCGTTGCCCTGCTATCTATTGCTGTGAGAAGAAAAGACAGCATTACAATACAAAAGTAAATTGAAATTATAATCGAAAGAGAGCAAGTGGCTGCCCCGCTACCAAGCCATCTGCTTCATAAAATCTTGGTAGTCCTTGTCCTTGCTAGAGCCAAGGGTTGGAGTGGGCACCTGGGCCTTGCAGAGAGGAGTGAGAAAAGAAAGGGCGGTACCTTCCTAACAGGTACAGTGAGAATTCAGTGAGCTTAACTTCAACTATAGATATGGAATGCAAAAAATATATCTTTGGACTTCCCTGGTGGTCCAGTGGTTTGGAATCCAACTGCCAGTGCAGCAGACATAGGTTTGATTCCTGGTCTGGGAAGCTCCCATATTCCATGGAGCAGCTGAGCCCATGTGCCACATGTGCCAGAACTACCGAAGCCTGTGCACCCTAGAGCCTGTGGTCACAACAAGAGAAGCCCCCACAACAAGAGATGCCTGCCCACTGCAACTGGAACGTGGCCCCCACTCACTGCAACTAGAGAAAGCTTGCATGCAGCAGTGAAGACCCAGTGCAGCCATTAATAAATACATAAGTAAATAGAATTTAAAAATACAGCTGTTATCATCATCATTTTGATACTGGTTCTCTGTTTAAAAACTCAAACGGCACTTAGACATAAAGGAGGCAGGATGTCACTTTGATTATTTAACTTGAGGAACATATAAGGATGCCAGATAAAGCTCAGAGTAAGCAGTTGTTTGAATATATGGTAATAGATATTCAGATCGCTTGGGAGTGTAGCCACAACAAAAACAAGCCAGCTCTCCTCAGTCTCTGGAGACCAGGAGAGATGAGAGATCTATGAGATGTTTTCCAATCACAGTGATGTCATGAGGGTGAAACCTTGTATTCCTCGCCTTGTCCCAGGGTCCCTCCCCCCAAATTGAAGCAACTTTATGGTGAGAGATGGTAGATCTCCTTACACAGTAGAGGTTCTGCCTGTGCTTCTCATCATTGAAGACCTAGAGTGAGCTAATGAAAGAAATAGTTTCAGCATGGCTTAGGGGCAGTTATGGGAGGTGGAGGCACTGGGACATTGGGGCCTAGGTGATAATGAGGTCGATCATGGGTCCGTAGAATATAAACATTGCTGTTTTCAGAGTTCCCAGTGATACATGCACTAGCTGGTCATGTAGTGCATGTCCTTGATATTTGACTTCACCATGAAGAAGTCTCTGTGTAAGGAACAGTGCAGCTGACCTGTTCTATTCCATGTCTTCCTGGGAATCTCAAGAAGGCAATTGCATGGGCCTGTTTCCCCCTGTCCCCAACTTCATCCTACAGAGTATCCATTTCTTTTGGCATCCTTGGCCTGACTATGCTTTGTCCAAGCTTGAATCTCCTGAATGGCTCTTTCTAGCATGTCATGTGTTGGGGGTGGTGTGAGGCTAACACCCCAGTGAGTCCTCTGTGTTCTGCCCTAGTGAGGGATACTAAGCTTAGCTCCAGCTTCTAAAACCACTCAGGCAAAGGGGGTACTCATGCTGTGCAACCACACTTAGAAGGTGAATGTCAAAGACCAGAATATTAGTGCTAATAGGTAGTTTGATTAGAATTGTGATCATGTACCAATGCACAGGGCCAAGTAATACTCCAAAGAGAATGACTTTGAAAACATTACTTGAAGCCAAGTTTAAAAAGAAAGCCCCTTTTATGGGGACTTCTAATTCTGTGGAACTACTACCCTGAGAGATTGTTACTGAGGCTGAAGAGGTCTGGACCCCTGACTGCTGCTGCTGCTAAGTCACTTCAGTCATGTCTGACTCTGTGCGACCCCATAGACAGCAGCCCACCAGGCTCCCCCATCCCTGGGATTTTCCAGGCAAGAATACTGGAGTGGGTTGCCATTTCCTTCTCCAATGCATGAAAGTGAAAAGTGAAAGTGAAGTCGCTCAGCCATGTCCGACTCTTTGCGACCCCATGGACTGCAGCCTACCAGGCTCCTCCGTCCATGGGATTTTCAAGGCAAGAATACTGGAGTGGTGTGCCATTGCCTTCTCCGGGACCCCTGACTACATCCCTCCAAATCTTAGCACTTAAGTGACTCTTCCAAGCCAGGCCAGTCCCAGGGGGTGTTCAGAGCTTCACACAGTAGCGTGGAGAGAGGGGGGTCATGTCCCCTTATTCCAGTGGCCTGATTTGCACTTGGACCCCGGTCTGGTGCTCAGTTCCTTCAGGCCCTCCCCAAGCTCCAGGACCTGGCACTTGCACGTCTGCCAGAACCCCTCCCTGACTTCTCCTCCCCAGGAGTTGAGAGGTAGCTGCTGGGGAAGGCAGCTATGCTAGCCACTCTACCACCACTGCCTTGTAAGGGTCGTTGCTGTAGAGTCTCGTCACCTGTCAGGCTCCTGCATGTGATTCTGCACCTGCCAGTCTGTCCTCGCCACCTGGATCTTCTGCCCCGGCCTTCCCTGCAGCTCCCTGCTGCGAGCACCACGCCCAGCACATGCATGGGCCAGTGTGCAGCATATATTGGGCTGCCTTCAGTCACTGTAGAACCAGTTCATGGAGGAAAGGTTTTCAGAGTATGTTGGTATCCTTGAGCTTGTGGCTGTTGCAGCCCTTGAAAATGTTGAGGATTGTAGGTGAATTAGGTCCCTAGGTTGGAGATATGGGAGCAGTGATTCTGATATACCCGTCTCTGGCCTTCCTTGCGTTAGTCATTCTGGGGCATGAGCTCAGGCTGGAATGTAACACCATGTGTGTTTCTGGTTTCTCTGGTTTGGTTCAGATGGCATCATCCTGCCTGAGTTCACCCATTTCTCCTCTCTGCTTATATCCTGCCTCCTCAACTTAGCTTCCTGAGGTCTCAAGTTGTCTCAGGAAGAGAATGATTTTTGCCCTGATGACAGAAATACAGTATTCTCTGGAATAGAACATTCCATTTTGGTTCAGGAACGGGCTTTCATGAGAACACAGAGAACACTTCTAGGCAAAGGAGACAGTAGAGTTTGTTCTCGTTTAGGTTGAGAGCTTCTGGTACAAAATGTGTGCATACTTCCATTGTGAGATAGCTGGATTAATTACTGATTATCTCTGCACCCAATAGGAAATTAGCCTATTTGGGAAAAATGTAGTGAACTAGAATAACACTGATCTGTGACTTCATGAACTTTGCTTCTGAAGTCTTCTAAGCCCTAATGAAAATTAAAATTTTAAAGCTTAAGGCAGTACCCTGACAGCTCTTTTGTTTTTGTTTTTTTCTAGAACTGAGGGCAGTGATTGAGTCTGTAGGTAGTGAGCAGTATGTCTTCATCCACCCACAGTCTGTCCAGCTGTCCATCCATCCAACATTAATTAAATGCTGATTTTGTCCCCAGGTTCTATGCTGAAACTCCCCTAAGCAGGATGACAAGAAAGCAACACCCAACATATCAATGACTTGTTATTTGAGTGTCTGTGTAGAGGGCTCACTTCTGTCCCAAGGTATCAATTGTCTCCGGCTGGGCTGTTTTCCATCTCTTTATGAAGTTGGGTTTATGTATCTGGTACTCCAAAGGCTCTTTATTCTTTTCTGAGTGCTTAGTTAGAATTTTGACCTGTGTTGTAGTCCCAGTGGTCAGAAGAGCTAGACTTTACCACATGTGGTTGAGACAAGGAAACTAACCTAACTTAAATATCATCTATCCACCAGATCATCACCACCTTGAAAGCAAGAATTTTATCTGTTTTACTTGTCTTTATATCCCTGGCATAGGGTCTATTGCATGAGTGGACATGACTAAGTATAAATATAAATTTGTAGCATATCTCTTACATAGTTATAATAATTACAGCAGTATTTAAATACATAAATATCCAGGTTCAATTTGGTGCCTTCCTCCTTCCTTCTGAGTTATTCTTTTTATGTATAGTAGAGACACACCTCCTTCTCAATTTACTCTCAGATTTCTGATTGGGTCCAAAATGTCTGAATTGTCTTACCCAGTCTTTTCCTTTGACAACCATCCTGAATACTTGGCTCTTTCAGGGTCCTGTGTCCATGGTTTATTGCCTCCTTGTCCATGAGCAGCAGTTAAAGGAGCGACCACAGTCAGGGTCACTAGCATACCTAGTGCGCCTTGAAGGGTTCTCTCCATCTTACCTCCTATGGGTCTCTAACTGTATCTTTCAGTTTTGATGCAAATACATCTATAACTCCCCCTATTCACCCTCCAGATACATATTATGGGGCTTGCCAAGAGGCCAGTATTATATTCTAGCAGACACATTGGCTGGAAAATCAGACAACTAATTGTGCAATTGAAATCCAGCCCCCAGACTCCTTAGTTCTGTGGCTTTAGGCAAGCTGTTTCTCTAAGTGTCAGGTTCCACATCTGGAAAAAAAGAAGAGAGAATACAGATCTGTCTCAAAAGATGATTATAAGAATGAAATGAACTTAATAAGATAATTATGACAGCTGCTGGTTCTGAAGGATGTTTGATGAATATATTCCTTCTTTCTTTTGGTAACATACACGAGTAACCTGGTCTACTCTTTGTGTGATTTGCTAGTATACTGCCTTCTGAAAGACCTCTGCATCCTAAAATCAGTCTTGACAACACTAGCAGGCACTGTTAGTTGTTGGTCTCATCCCTGTTCACTTCTGGCTTTCTTTGAGGAAGAATGTGCACAACGACATCTTCAGTTTCCCAGTTTCTCTTCCAGCTGGGGATGTGGCCCAGTGAGTCAGTCCTGATCAGTGAAATGCAAGTCAAGCTTTCTGGAGATTTCTGAGAAAGCTATGGCTTTCATGATAATCACAGGTGGAGTGGAGCTGTAGCAACCATTTTATAACTATGAGGCTTCCCACTAAGGATGACTGGTCAGGGGCGTTGAAAGAAACTTCATCCCCCCGAGTAAAAGTCATGACTGCCTCTCTCCTAACTGATGTTGCAAGGTAAACCCCAAAGGGTTTATGTCACCGTTCATCAAGCTTTCTATTATTTGCAGCTAAACACATTTTTCTAGTGGACACAGAGCACCTTCCCTTTAAAGATCATTTGCTTAGAGATGGATCATGCTGCTGTGTGAAGTCAGGCGCTCCCAAGAAGTCAGGTCCAATGATATCTTGGTATCTAGGGAAGGGGAGGTCTGAGTTGATCTCAGGAGCTTCACTCCGTGTGTCAGGAGAGCATATAGTTCACAGAACCAGACACAGGAGCTTGAATTGGTCTGGTGTGGGAGCATCTGACCTGTGAGTATGGGTGTATGGGTGTTCTGAATCTCTTGCATAGATTTCTGAGGAGGGAGCAGAAAGGATATTTTATGAAACCAATGAGTGAAGAGTGTTGGACTAGAACACAGTGTACATGAGGGTGAGCAGAAGGAACTGTCAAACTGGAAAAGATAGGTATGTGGTAAAAGGCAGTAGACACATGTACATTTTTAAGTAGCATTTTAAAAAAAAACTATAGATGTTTCACATGCTTGTTACAGAACATTAAAAGAATTATAAAAAAAATCCAGGTAGAAAGTTTAAAATTATCCGTAGTCTCCCAGTCTGAGTATAATCACATACTACTTTTAAATCATTATTATTAGCTTAATGCTACTTAATAATATTCTCGTATCATCAGTTATTCTTTTAAAACTTGATTTTTAGTTGCTGCCTGGTGTCTGATTTTATAAATTCTCTGTAATTTCTAGTCCTCTATTGAGCACTTAGCTTTTCTCTGATTTTTCATTATTATAAATACTGCTTTTATGAATATCATTAGGTATTAATTTTCTACATATTTTAATTATTTTCATAAGATACAGCCCTAGCAGTAGAATTTCTGGGTAAAATGATATGCATACTGTAAGTCTTTTGTCACATACCAACAGAATTTCTTCCAGAAAAAGTATACCATAAACAATGTATGAAAATGCCTATTTAGAAGACACTTATCAACTTTGGATACTGTAATTTTTAAAGAATTTTCCTATTTTGTGAGTTTTTTAAAAGGTACTTTTATTAGTTAGGACTTGGCTCAGCAGTGCATAACCAACACTCCAGTGCTCAAATAACAGTGGTTTAAGCAAAAGAGTGTTATTTTTCATATAAAGTAAGTCAAGTGGTAGGAATTCCAGGGCTGGTATGGAACATCTCAGTTATCAAGTACCTTTTCATTTTATTGCTCTGATGACCTTGGGACAACTTTATGGTCCAGCTCTGGTCTTGCTAGAGCTTTAGCCATTGTCATCTGTAGTCCAGTCAACAGGAAAAGGGAAGGAGCAAAGGAGGGACTTTCCTTCAAGCAGACCCCTGTGAATTTGGATATAATTCACCTTACATCTCAGTGGCTGACTTAGTCTGAATTTAGTTTGAATACTGTCATGGTCTACATAGATGCTGGGGAATATGGAGTGTTAAGGTGGAAAACTACAGATCAGAGTTCTTATTATTAAAGAAAAGCAGAAAAATGGATCTTGGGAGACCATTATCTGGCTTTGTCCAAGTCTGATTTTTTTCACTTCTATGATTACGATGCAGGTTTAGCATTTTTTTTCATATATAAATATGAGCAGAGTACCAGAGCTTCTGTGTACTTCGTGAAGTACTGACTCATTAGAAAAGACCCTGATGCTGGGAAGCATTGAAGGCAGGAGGAGAAGGGGATGACAGAGGATGAGATAGTTGGATGGCATCACCAACTTAATGGACATGAGTTTAAGCAAGCTCTGGGAATTGGTGATGGACTGGGAAGCCTGGCGTGCTGCAGTCCAGGGGGGTCGCAAAGAGTCAGACACGACTGAGTGACTGAACTGATATATTTTTCACATATATATATATGAAAATATTTGTAATTCTTTTTATGAATTGTCTCCTATATGCTATTCTTTCCCTGTCACAGTACTTTTCCCAATAATTTATAAGGCAGTTCTTTTACATATAAAGGGTATAAATCACATTTTAAAAAATTTGTTGCTTGCCTTTAATGGTGTTTTCTCATAGACTAAGATTTTGATGTTTTTATCCAGATAGGTCCATCATTTTTCTTTTTTGCTGTTGGATTTTCTGCCTTTGATGTACATTTAGAAATCTCCCAACTCAGGCCAGATAAAAAATTTCACCTGTGTTTCCATTTTGTTCTTTTACGGGTTGAATTTCTCATATTTGATGCATTAGGCCAGTGGCATTCAAACAAGGAAAATAGTTTTTATTGTGATCCAGTACTTAAAGCTTCTATCAAGCAATACCCACTCTTATTCTATATAAAATGTGCCATTTTCTATTCTCTGCCATTATACTTCATATTTTAGAAATTTATATTCATCACCCACACATGCATTGTGACCAGTAGTTGGGAAAAATACTATTTTAATCAATCTAATACTTATTCTGAGGTATACTGTGAGAAATGGAACCATAGGGGTATTTTTTTTTTTTCCTTTTTTAAATAGTCAGTTTTCTTAATGATTTTTACTCTTAATTCATCTTTTCATCTAACAAGAACCTACCCTCTTTTTCACATTTTTCATGGTTGTTCTTGCCTGTTCTCCCAGATGATATTAAAAATCATTTTGAAAACTTGCAGAAGATGAGATTTAGATTGGATTTACAAAGTAATTTGAGACGAATGATAGCTTTACACTTAAGTTTCTCCATCTGGAAATGTGGCACAGCTCATCCCAGTTTCTCAGGAAGTGTCTACAGGCTCCTTTCAGATGGGCTCCTGCATCCCTCATTACACCTATCACTAGAGAGCTGATGCTTCTCATTGCTTTTTATGAATGAGATTTGTTTTTTATTTCTGTTAAAATGATTATTTCTTTCAAACAGGAAATCTTGATTCTCACAGCTTTTTATTTTATCATTTTGGATCTTCTAGAGAAGACTATGTCATCTACAGATAATGGGCATCTTATCTTCCTCTCCAATGTAAATTTTAAGAAATTGCTGCCATTTGGGGATTACTCCCTATTGCTAAACACTGTGTGTCCTGTGTATGTTTTCATATAGTCATCCCGAAAGCCCAGTGATGGGAGGTACTGCTATCTCCATTTAAATCTGAGAAAATAGACCTTGTTAATTCCAAATGCTCAAGGTCACACATCTAGCAAATGGTAGAGCCAAGATTTGAACCCAGATGAGTCTGACTTCTAGGCCTGAGCTTTTAAGTACTTCACTCTATTGCCTGTATGTATGTTACACTTCTCTTTTGGGACTCAGTGGGCTTCCCAGGTGGTGCTAGTTGTAAAGAACCTGCCTGCCAATGCAGGAAATGCAAGAGACATGGGTTTGATCCCAGGGTGAGGAAGATCTGCTGGAGAAGGGCATGGCAACCCACTCCAGTATTCTTGCCTGGGAAATCCCTTGGACAGAAGAGCTTTGTGGCCTACAGTCCATAGGGTTGCAAAGAGTCGGACACTGAAGTGACTTAGCACACACATAACATGACCTGGATAATCATTCCAGAATGGAGTACAAAAGATATTTGTTTACTAGGATGTCCATGGTATGGCTTTTTTTTTTTTTTTTAATTAGTTGGAGGCTAATTACTTCACAACATTTCAGTGGGGTATGGCATTTTTAAGTTCTGCTGAGGCACCAGTGTGAATCAGGGCTTGTGAAGGCCTGGGCTCTGTGGCGGGTCTCCTCAGGCATCGACTGCAGACGGCCCTTTCTGTTTCCTTGACTTCGTCAATCCTTGGTCATTTTTCATGTTTATAGCACCATGTACCTCTTCTTTTCAGCAATTGGTATCCAACAAAATTCTGTTTCTGTAAATCATTAATTCAGTGTTAATGTTTTTTACCTAGACTTTTTTTTGAAGATTTTTTTGACATGGACCATTTTTAGAAGTTTTTATTGAATTTGTTACAATAGTGCTTTTGTTTTATGTTTTGGTTTTTTGGCCTCAAGACATGTGGGGTCTTAGCTCCTTGATCAGGGATCCAACCCACACCCCCTGCATTGAAAGGCAAAGTCTTAATCACTGGACTACCAGGGAAGTCCCCACATAAAGTTTCAATTTTAGGAAACTTTTAGATTTACAGAAATATTGCAGAGATGGTACAGAGAGTTCCCAGATGCCCCACAGCCATTTCCCCTTACATCTTACATTGGATTTGTCAAAATTAGTGTACCAATATTGATACATTATTTTCAATTAAAATCTGCTTCCAACTTCCTTAGTTTTAACCTCATTTCTAGTTTCTGTTCCAGGAGTCCACCCCGGACACTGTATTACATTTAGTTATTATATCTGCTAAGGCTCCTCTTGGCTCTGACAGTTTATTTTCTTCTTGTTTTTGATGACCTTGACAGTTTTGAGATGTACAGGTCACTTATTTTTTAGAATGTCCCTCTGTTGGGATTTGTTAGATGCTTTTCTCATGATTAACCTGGGGAGATTTAGGAGAAGGACCACAGAGATAAGTCCATGTTCATCTCATCATATCAAAGGTACATACTATCAACTTGACTTATCACTGTGAATGTGAACCTTGATCTGGATGTGGTGGTGTTTGTCAGATTTCTCCACAGTAATGTTACTCTTTCCCCCTCTTTTCATAATGCGCTCTTTGAGCAGAGGTCACCATGCACAATCTGCACTTAAGAAGTAGGGAGTTAATGCTCTATTTCCTTGAGGACAGAGTGTCTACATAAATTATTTAGAATTCTACTGCACCACAGATTTGTTTCTTCTTCCTGATTTAATTATTTATTTAATGTATTCATTCATTTGATCAATCAAATGTGAGTTTATGGGTTCATAGACATTTATCTTATACCTGAGGTTATCATCTAATACTAACTATTAGATCAATCCAATGCTAAGGTTTTGTTGTTCACGTTGTTCCAGCTTTGGACACTGGGAGCTCTTTTTGGAGGCTCCTGTGTCCCTTTGATATACTCCCATTGTGGTTTATTTTATTTGCTTACTTTTGAGTACTTCTTTGCTTTCTAGTTGGAGAAGGAAATGGCAACCCACTCCAGTACTCTTGCCTGGAAAATCCCATGGACGGAGGAGCCTGGCAGGCTACAGTCCATGGGGTCGCAAAGAGTCGGACGCGACTGAGCGACTTCACTATCACTTCCTTTCTGGCACTACACAGTGCTCTAGACTCAACTTGTAGATTCCTTATGCCAGCCATAAATCAACTGTTTCTCCAGGCAGCCCTGGTTAGTTTTATTAGAGAACAGCATTGGCTTCCCTGCTGGCTCAGACAGTAGAGAATCTGCTTACAGTGCAGGAGACCTGGGTTTGATCCCTGGGTCAGGAAGATCGCCTGGAGAAGGGAATGGCTGGCTACCCACTCCAGTACTCTTGCCTGGAGAATTCCATGGACAGAGGAATGAGTTTATGAGTTTAGCCTTGGTATGATGAGATGAACATGGACTTATCTCTGTGGTCCTCCTCCTCCTTCCTAGCAGTTATGATCCATGGAATCACAAAGAGTCAGACATGACTGAGTGACTCACACACACACACACACAAGAAACCAAGATCTGGGTATCTGAGCATTACTACTGCAATGTCACTTCTCTGCCCTCTCAGCTGACAGAATAAGGAAGTCTGTGTACACATACACATTTGTAAATTCTGTATGTATCCGTCTGTATCTCTATTAAGCTAAATATGAGCTCATACTGATGTCTCCAGCTCTAATCCATCACCACACAGATCATTATAGCTTTCTCCCTTGCTTGTCTATAATCTCCCACTCCAGCAGTGAGAAACTCCCAGCATTCACCATCCATTTACTTAATTCTGCAATTATGGTATGTGTATACAGATAATGGTATCAAATTACTGATCCCTACCTCCTGGATAATGACTTCATCAGCAAGAGCACAGTGTTTATGTATAGTCCTTTGGCTTTTAGTCTTAAAGGCTCTGCTCGTTGCCAAAGCTACTCAGGTCAGCACCTCTGTAATACACTTAGATTGTTTTGTCATATTCTACTTTTCATCTGGGGAGCTCCTAACCTCCTAAATGATTATTTTAATTTGCATACATTAAGGTTCACTCTTTGTGCTATAATGTTCTTTTGACAAATTCACACAGTCATATAGCCACTCTTTTGCTGTAGTATCATAAAGAATAGTTCAAAACTCACTTCTGCTTCTCTATTTCAACCACTGCTCCCCTCCCACCTAGAATCCCTGGGAACCACTGATCCATTTATGAGCTCTACAGTTTTGCCTTTTCTCGAATGTCCTATAAGTGGAACTGGACAGTATATAGTTTTTTTGTACTTTTTTTACTTAGCAATACATTTAAGACTCATCTGTGTTTTGGTATAGCTTGATATTTCATTTCTTTTTTAACATTGAATAGCATTCCATTGTATGGATGTTTCATAATTTGTTCATACATTTACCTATTAAAGGACATCTTGATTGCTTCCAGTTTGTGCAATGAAGCTGATAAAAATGTTTGACTGCAGGTTTTGTTTTTTTTTTTTTTTTTTTGCGTGCGTGTGTTGCCACAAGTTTTCAGATCAGTTGGGTAAATACCCAGGAATGCTAATGCTAGATTATGTGGTAAGATGTTTAGTTTTTAAAAAATTGCCAAACTGTCTTCCAAAGTGGAGCAGCTATACCATTTTATTCCTACAGCCATAGTGAGAGTTTCTATTGATTCACATCCTTGCCAGCAATTGGTATTTATGATTTTTTTTCCCCGACATTCTAATAGGTGTGGTGGTGGTATGCCATTGTTGTTTTAATATGCATTTCCCTAATGACAACGCATGTTGAGAATCTTTTCATATGATTATTTTCCATCTTATTTGGTGAGTTATCTGTTCTCATCTTTTGTATATTTCTAATTGGGTTGTTTCTTTTCCTGTTGTTCAGTTGTAAGAGGATTTCATTTTGGATGCAAGTCCTTTGTCACCTACGCATTTACAAATCTTTTCTCCTGGGCTCTGTCATGTGTATTATTTCTCTTAATAGTGTCATTCACAGGGCAGAAGTTTTTTATTTTAAAAAATCCAACTTAATCTGTTTTTTTCATGAATTGTGCTTTTGGTGTCGTATCTAAAACTATCACCAAACCCAAGGTCACATAGATTTTCTCCTGTGTTTTCTTCTAGCAGTTTTATAGTTTTCCAATTTACATTTAAGCTTATCATTCATTTTGAGTTAATTTTTGTGTAAAGTGTAAGGTCTCTGTCTAGGTTCATTCTTTTGCATCTGGACATCTAATTGTTCAAGTACTGTTTATTGAAAAGACTATTCTTTCTCCATTGAATGGAATTCATTGATTTTGCTCCTTTTTCAAAAATCAGTTGACTTTATTTGTGTGGATCTACATCTCAGCCCTCTATTCTGTGCCATTGATCAATTTTTCTTCTTCTTCTTTTTTTTTTTTTTTTAACCATTACCATAGTGTCTAGTTATAAGGCTACAGTTTTGTAGTAAGTCTTGAAATCTGGTGGTATAAGCACTCTTGCTTTGTTTTCCTTCTTCAGTATTACAATATTCTTTTTATATTTTGTAATACAAAATATTTTTTGAAAAGGAAGTATATTTGGTTCTCAGCCTTCTTACCTGAAACTTGTACTTTGTCTGGGTAATCCATTGCTGGCCAAGCACATAGTAGGTGCTCATTCACCAGTTGCCGATCGCCTGGTAGCACAGTATGGGGACAGCTCCATTGGCAAGTGCGTGCGTTCAGTAGATGGTCAGGCATGGCCGTTCGGTGGGCTCTGATATCTCAGCATCTCTCATGAGCTGATAAACACTCATAGTTCCCCAAAGAAAACTGATTCCTAGAGAAGATCATTAACATGAAGTGGTTTGTGAAATGATTGTTCTTAACCAGAAAACAGAGATTTGAGATAAACATTTAGAACTGAATGAGAATGAGAGCAGGGACCACACCAAACAGAAACAAGAAAAGCAGTTCATGAAATAGTTTCAGCAAAGGCTGCAGGCAGTGTAAAGACTCGTGTGGGTCACTTTTTTGCTCCGGTGTTGTCTGGAAGCTTGGGTGTTGGTGAATGTTTCAGGAAGGTGAATCCTTTTATGCATTTTGTGGATCTGTCTTTGCAGAATGTTTTGTCCCACATACCTTCCTTTGCTCCCAGATATGCTTGAAGACTGTCTCCAACGCTTGTCTCGTCTCTGTAAGGCAGATACATACTTGGTGATGAATTTTCCAGCCAAAATGCAGTGCTGGGGCGAGGAGACATATGCCCAGTGTAGATTGGCAGCAGATGGAGCTCATCAGGATGCATTATAACAGTTGTCCAAGCCTTCATGAAGTGCTAGCCTGCTGTTAACACCCTCCTTCCTGCCTCTTTGGATTGTGGGGCGGGCCCACTTCAGCAGGAAGCCAATCGGCCTTTTGCTCCAGGCTCTGAGCCCAGTCTCTGCTGGTACCAGTGGCCAGCAAGCCCTGGACAGCTGCCGGACAGAGCCACAGCAGGGAGACAAGTGCACAGGGAACAACAGAAGCCTTGAGTGGAAGTCTAGCTGTGCATGACAGCTTCACATTAACCTTTAGAGAAACTCTCCTGGAAGGCAGCCTTGGCCGACCCAAGCCAGCAGCTTGGGTTATTACTTTTCAAACCTTTTTACAATGAATGGGTTCCTTGTTGGGGGCATTTGGTCCAACCGTAACCTGAGGAAGCCTGGCATGGGAAGGAGGCTGTGGTTCAGGTGACCACCTGTGAATGTGCAGCCTTGTCCTAGGTGCCTGGGTTCCCTTTGGGGGGACAGGAGCCAGAGTTCCCTTTGAGTGCTCTGTTCTTCTCCTGCAGGGCCTGCCCTGTGCCATTGCTCAATAGTAGCTTCTAGCAGCAGTGGGTGGATGGCCCACATCCTGCTCAGGCCCTGATGCCTGGGCTGTGCCTTCCTCTGGGCCATAGTTTAAAAAGGCATGCTTGCTGAATCTATGGGCCCTGCTCAGGGGCTGAAGGGCCCTCGTGCAAGGATGCCCTGCTTTTGGGGGGGAATCAAGACAGTGGGTGAGAATTTATGATCTGAACTGCATCTTCAACTCAGGTCTTCTGCAGGATAGCACGCAGGCTGGGATGACATTGCAGAGAAGTACTAACTGAAATTCAGGCATCCATCAGGCCATCAGGGACCTGGGCACTGAAGTCCCCCAGGATCAAGATTCACAGTTGAATCTTGAAACTCAAGTTTGCTTTGTCTGTACATGCCTTGAGTGTCCTTTTTTATGCCCAGGGCTCCTGGTGTGAGTAGAATGTCCCTGTTGTAAAAACCATGGCATGACAGGCAGAAAAGCAGAGTAGGGAGAAAGTTTGCTTTTGGATTCAGACAGATCTGTGTTAGTCTGGAAATCTACTTTTTGGATGACTTTTGGGCAAATACTTTAACCCATTTGAATTCATGTCTTCATTGGAAGAATGTTGATACGGATAATGCTATGGCCTCGTGGAGTTGTTTTGGGTTGTAAATGGAATCATCAATGTAAAGTGCTTGGAAAGAGGTCTGGTAAGATCACCTCACAGTAAACACCATTGTTAGCATCACTGTTATCATCACCATCATCAGCTACGTTACAACTGGTAGTAGGAGGGTTCATTGAACAGCAACCTTTCTAGTCTCTGTCATCAGCACTTGTGTTAAATCAAAATTGTAAAGCCCTTCTTGATCCCTGCTGTATGCAGGAATACAGACAAATGTAGACAGCATCAGTTTCTGCTCTCAGAGCACTTATACCTTCCAGGGGTGAAAGTTCATACATTTATTACATTTCAACGACAAGTATAAAAATAAGCATTGCTATATGTGCTTATTAGGGCTTCCCAGGTGGCGCTAGTGGTAAAGAACCTGCCTGCCAATGCAGGAGACGTAGGAGACGTGGATTTGATCCCTGGGTCAGGAAGATCCCCTGGAGGAGAGCGTGGCAACCCACTCCAGTATCCTTGCCTGGAGAATCCCATGGACATAGGAGCCTGGTGGGCCACAGTCCACAGGGTTGCAAAGAGTCAGACATGGCTGAAGCGACTTAGCACATATGCACGTGTGGTTATTAACTGCTCAGAATATGAAAGAAATGGTGCTCATTTGTTTACAGACAGCCCTGGTCCACCGGGTCTTACCTTGGTTTATATCACTGTCAATCTTTGTTGGAAAATTACTGTTGCCCTGAAAAGTTCGGGAGACCCAGAGAGGACAGAGAAGCAAACCAAAGCCACTGCAAAGCTTCTCAGCATCCTTTTGTTTTGGCACTAAGTAGATACTCCCTTTCTTCTTTCCTGCTTTCTTCCTCATTTTCCTCCTGAATCATCCCAGTTCCACCCCCTCTTTCTTCACTTCCAAACCATACAGGCAGTTGAAACCTTGGCACTGGAAATATTTCTTTGGGAGGAAAAGGAAAGATGTAGATCCTGCGTGTTGTGACCGTCCCCTCTTCCCGGCCCTATCTCTGGGTGTTGTCACTCACCTGCTCCTTCCCTGCCTGATGCTAGCATCCTGTATCCTGGGAGATTCCTGGGGACCTGGAGGTACACATTTCCCCTGAGACAGAGCAATTTGGGATCCAGTGAGATCATTCATGAGTCCCAGAGTTTGGTGACCAGATGCGTGGATTTAGAATAGCTGCTTCAACTGTCTTGCCCTCTCCACGTCAGAAGCAGAAAGAGAATTAACTCAGTGCTTTTTTTCCCCCTTCAAACCATTCCTGAGGGCTTCTGCATAGCGTTCCCCAAATGACAGGCCCACTGGAGAGATGGCTCCCCCCTCAGGCTAGAGCACACATCTCAGCTGGTCCCTAGTGCCTCATTCCCAGCGGCATCTTTCTATTCTGTGACAAATCTGATGTTGCTTCTTCCACGAACCCGCATCCACGTGCTCGTTAAAATATGTAAATGCAGCCCCTGGCAGTACTCCATCCGTGACTGAGGCCAGCACCTCTGGTTTACCTCTCCCTTCTCCACTGTGCCTTGGCCCTCAAATACAGGGTGGAAGTTGACTGGGGTTTCTGAAGCTGTATTCTGTGTTTATTATTGCCAGTGCATATTTATATATCAGGAGACTATGAGTTTAAGGGGCAGAGCCCACTTTAGAGATACCTGCGAGTGAGACCAAGAGTATATTTTTGATGGTCTTGTCTTCATTGGAGGGGACAGTGAATGGTTATATACTTTTTACATTAAACCACTTAGATGGTTACAGATTATCTGTGGCAGTAGCTACCATTACCCTAACTCATGTAGAAATTAATTCAAAGCATGTTGATGCTGTACCTGCTATGAGACAGGCATTGTGCAAAGTTCTTGGACCCTGTCTTAGTTCAGGTCTGCTGTGACAAAATACCGCCAACAGGGTGGCTTAAACAGCATTTATTTCTCATAGTTCTGGAGGCTGGGAGTCTGTGACCCAGGGAACAGTGGATTCTATTACTGGTGAGGGCCTTCTTCCTGGCTTACAGACTGCCAGCTTCTCTGTGTCTATTCATATCATGGTGGAGATAGTTGGGGTTGTGGCCTTTTTCTCTTCTTATAGGGGAGCTAATCCCATTGGGGAGGCTCCACACTTGTGACATTTTCTAAACTTCCTGGCCTCTCGAAAGCCCCACCTCCTAATGCCATCATCATATTTAAGGTCAGGGCTTTAATGAATTTGGGGGGACACAAGCATTCAGTCTATAGCAGACCCCAACACTAGGGAATAGGGAGGAAGATTTGCTCCCATGGGCTGTTATTCTAGTGTGGCATCGTCTGACCAATATGATGTACAGGTGCTCTATTCAATGTAGGTTGGCCACGGCAGGGCAAGGGCTCTGTTTTTATGCACCTTCATGTCCCTGCTACTGGGTCCCATGGATTTACCTGTCCAGCACCTAGGATAGGTTTGAAAGTGTTGTCCATGGTAGCCTGACATTGATCCTGGATCCCAGAGAGGTGTGGCCTCCTGTCTTTTTTCCTTAATAGGAGAGAAAGATGCCTTGCAAGCAAGTATACTGTCTGAAATCAGCTTTATTTTTCATTGTCTCATAGAAAAGGGAGCTTAAGCCTCTAATTGCCTCTATCGGAGCCAGAGCACCTGCTGGTTCTAGCGGCTGCCTCCATTAGTGTGTTGCATCTCTCCCAGGGCTGCCAGGCTGGTAATCTGAAAGGGAAATAACTTCTGCTTAGGGGGTGGAGGGGACTCATTGTTGCTAACTGCTCACCGTGTCTATCACTGTCTCACCTCTGCTTTGGAGGAGAGAAATCAATAGCGTTTTTAAATGTCTTGCTAAGTAAGTGTTTATGAAGCAGATTCCCCGGAGACTTAGCCTGGGGCAGTGCTCAGGGCAGCCAGAACGTCTGGAGCAGGAAAAGCTGCTGAGGCTGAAGGGCTTCACTCCTACCCTATTCTTTCCTGGCTCCGAGTGGCCTGGGCTCTTTGAGCTGCAAAGCGCATCCACCTGCTTGAGAGATGAGAATGAATGGCGGTGTTCATTCATTCACTGCAGTACCTCTTCTGAGCTCTGTGCTGGTAGCTGGGCACACTACCCCGGCCCTCAGAGAGCTCCCTGTTGGAGGGAGACAGACAGATCAGTCATGATTGTTGTGTCATATGTGTCCTGGTGGAAGAGAGGCTGGGGGAGCACAGAGAAGGAGCCTGGGGGAAGGCAGGGGAGAGTCAGAAGGGGCTTCCTGGATGGGAAAGGAGGAAGTCTTTGTTGACTACTCTTCTCTCCATTTCTCCAGAACTCCTGAATTGAGCAAAAGACATTGGTCAGGACATGGAAAGCAGAAACCTGCGATTGTGTGATCAGCCCCTGCTCAGGCTACTTGGCAGATAAGAATTGATGGAAAATAAAGGTCTGAATAGTCAAAGCTATGGTTTTTCTGGTAGTCATGTACAGATATGAGAGTTGGACCATAAAGAAGGCTGAGACAAAGAATTGATGCTTTGAAACTGTGGTGCTGGAGAAGACTCTTTGAGAGTCCCTAGGACTGTAAGGAGATCAAGCCAGTCAATCCTAAAGGAAATCAACCCTGAATATTCATTGGAAGGACTGATGCTGAAGCTCTGATACTTTGGCCACCTGATGCGAAGAGCTGATTCATTGGAAAAGACCCTGATGGTAGGAAAGATTGAGGGCAGGAGGAGAAGGGAGTGACAGATTTGAGATGGTTGTGTCAGGGGAGTCTTTAATTTCCTCATTTCTGTCTTGCTGCAGCAAAAATTTGAAGCGATGGATGGATCACTGTTACAGCTCGATTAAAGCTCAGTTTAAACTGTGGACTCGTGTTACAGCTTGGTTTTAGCTCAGTTTTGTTTGGCAAGCAAAGGAAAAGTACATACTTGAGGCATGAGGGCTGCTGCTGCTGCTGCTACAAAGTCACTTCAGTCGTGTCCGACTCTGTGCAACCCCATAGACGGCAGCCCACCAGGCTCCCCCGTCCCTGGGATTCTCCAGGCAAGAACACTGGAGTGGGTTGCCATTTCCTTCTCCAATGCGTGAAAGTGAAGCCACTCAGTCGTGTCCTACTCTTAGTGACCCCATGGACTGCAGCCTACCAGGCTCCATTCAAGGGATTTTCCAGGCAGGAGTACTGGAGTGGGGTGCCATTGCCTTCTCCAGGTGTGAGGGCAGGCCGACCCAGAAGAAGAGAGGAGAAGAGATAAGCTCAATTTTGGCTCCTCTTTTTATATGTTTTTTTCTCCTCAATTTTGGCTCCTCTTTTTATATGTTTTTTTCTCCTCCCCATGAGCCTATCCTATGTAAATTGGGCTAGCCAGGAGGGCTGTTTGTTTTATCTGAGGTTCTCACTCTGGTCCTCAGACCTTCCTTTGTTCTATATTCGCGGGCTTTTCCCTCTCTTTCTCTTTTAGCCACCACTATTTTGGACTCCTTTTTCCTATTCTAACTACCTAACAGTTAGATGGCAACACTGACTCAATGGTCATGAGTTTGAGCAATCTCTGGGAGATAGTGAAGGATAGGGAAGCCGGCTGTGTTGCAGTCTGTGGGGTCACAAAGAGTTGGACACGACTGATTGGCTGAACAACAACAACAAAAGATGTAGGGCCCAGCAGGTCTAGCAGGTCCCTTCCCTTCAGAAAAATGGATAGACTGTTCCTCAGCCTCTGCTCCTGAGTATTGCTTGGCCTTTTGCTGCTGCCAGGGCACAGGACTTCTTATGTTGGCCCAGCTTTCTCTCTCACCACCATCAGGTTCATTCTCATGGTGCCCTCCTTTTTGCCTGGCTGTGGGTTCTGTTCCTTAGTGGAGGGCTTTATGGAGCAAACTCCACATCCATCTTGTTCCCTAGTTAATTCCCAGTACAGAGCAGCATCTAACTGTGGATTTAAAAAATATTCACAATAGAAAAGTTGAGAGTTCTGTTTTATTTGGTGGGAATTTTTAGGACTTCAAGCCCGGGAGACAGCATCTCAAGTGACTCTGAGAGAACTGCTCCAAGAAGGCGAGGAGAGGAGCCAGGTAATTTAGAAGTTTTGCAACAAAGGGCAGGTAGTCTGAAGATCAAAGATTATTGATAATTAAAGAAAACCAGATATCTCAAGTTAAGGAATTTAGTGCTTTTCTACGTATGGGAAGATGCTAGAGTCTGAGCTCACTAAAATCATTCCTTTGATGTGCACTCAGCTATTGGGGCCAGTACTTTGTATTTTCTCAGGCTGAGTTGCTTCAGGGCTCATCATAGGGAGTATCTGCATTCTGATGGCTGCTAGATGGCAGGTATTCTTTCCTTCTTGAGTTCCCTCAGGGCTCCCCAGCTCACCGTCTGTGGTGGCTGAGGTTGCTAATGACTGTGATCTCCTTTATTTACAGATATGGCAGGAAATATTCTATTTCTCATGACACACAGAGGGCATCAAAGCAGAGAGAAAATGCAGCCCTGCTTCCACCTTAGCAGTTGGTCTTTCCTCTCTAAGCGTTCCTTACCACCCTTGTAGAGCCTAGCCAAAGAGAGAAAGTGAATTGGGTGGTCAACCAGGCACTGTGGGTGAGGTGCCTCAGACCCATGACCCACCCTAACGTCCCAGCTTGAGTTAGGCATGGTCTTAGTGTTACCAAACCCAGCTTTAGCTGCTTGCCCCTCAAAAGTCAATAATCAAAAGGCAAGTGTCAATAAAATGGAAAGTTACTTTAATCAGAAAAGCTGGCAATCTTCTGATAGACTCATGTCCCAGCCATGATAGTTCATAAAGGCAAACGGGAAAGTCAGTGAGTCATTGGGCCTTCCCAGGTGGTGGTAGCAATAAAGAATTCACCTGCCAATACAGGAGATGCAAGAGACATAGGTTCGATCCATGGGTCTGGAAGATCCCCTGGAGGAGGGGATGGCAACCCACTGCAGTATTCTTGCCTGGAGAATCCCATGGACAGAGGAGCCCTGGTGGGCTGCAGTCTGTGGAGTTGCAGAGTCAGACATGACTGAGTGAGCATGACAGTGACTCATTGAAGCAGGAGGTTGGACTCCACCTCGTCTTCCACTCATGCAGACTGGCTGACCCTTCAGTGTGGTCTTGCCCACGTGATCTGCCCGCAGAATTGCTAAGAGAGAACTGCTCCAAGAAGGCGAGGAGAGGGGCGATGGGGGTAGAGAGCTAGTCCTTCTTTAATTTTTCATATTTACTTCTTGTAATCTAGGAAAAGAATCAACAGGCTAGGCAAGGCAGGCATGATGTGCATTCAGGAGAGCATAAGTCAGGAGTCAGGTTACATTGCCCGGTAATCTCATTCCTATATTTATTAATAGCTTCTTTCAATGTTAGAGAGGATTAAAAATAAATGGGCAAACAGGAAATGGGCAAAAGAGCTGCCTTCACCAGCAAGGCTTGGCTGAGATTTATTCACGAGACAAGGGAGGGCAAGGGTCCACAGCGACCTGAGGACTGGGCTTTCCTCCCAACCAGTTGTAGGTGCTGGATGCCCCACCCCTAGGCTGTGGTGAACAGGCCAGGCCAGCCACGTTGGACTGTGGCCAGAGGCTTGGGAGAGCGGAGGCCCAGGAGAGCATTCTCTCTGGTCGTGGCTATTCATTTGTCCCTTCCTACCTACACTTGCCCTATTCCACTTTGGCCATCCTTCTCTCCATCTGCCCATTTCTTCAGGAAAAGCAACCATATTGCAGAGAAGTATCTGCCACTGTGCCTTGTAGACAGGAGTCTCTGCTTGGAAGTGGCTTTCTGGATGGCGTGAAGATCTTGTGTCTTCCCCAGGTCTTCTCTGATTCCAGCTCACAGCACCCTGTCTGGGGGAGCTGGCCTGCAGGTAGCTGGCTCCAGTCCTGATGCAGTGGTGCTGTTGGTCTGCTTACCGTCTCCCTCTCCTGCCCTGGGCACAGAGAGAGAAAAAAAGAAGCTGTGACACAGCTACGTGCAGGAATAGCGAGAATCTGGCTTGGATTAAATTTAGGTGCTAACATGTGCAGTCCTCTCCACGCCAGGCCCAGGGTCTGCGGAGCTGCCTGTGGTCTGACTCATAGGGAAAGAAGTCCTGTATGGAAGGACTAGTGGTGGCCAGCTGACTGCAGCTGCATCCTCCCACTGAGGAGCCTGGGCGGACCTGTACCTGGCCCCCTCTGGGCCACTTGCACTTACCCTTTTGTGCTGCCTGACTTTCCTCAAGTTGGAAAAGAAAGCTGCCCATCGCCCATGCCCATCGCCTATGCCAGCTCTGTCCAGCATGCCCTTTTTCAACTAGCGATGATCCATCATCACCTCGTGGTTCTACCAGCGGCTACATGCTTCCTTACCTGCAGCCTCATAGTTCACTCTGGAGTCCCACACACCTAGTATCATCCCAGTTCTGTTACATCCAAGCTTTGAGCCTGGACAAATCTTGTAACCTCTCTGAGTCAGCTTCAGGTTTCGCAACTGTAAAATGTATGTGATGAGAGCTCATGTACTCTCATACATAGCTCATGAGAGTGTAAAAACCATGAGATGCTGCCTATAAAAGGCTTCATATGGGTCTGGACCCTAATAAATGCTCAATCATGCCATCTGCCATCGCCATTGTTATAACAGCTGCTGGTGGGGGTTACAGCCCACTTGGAGACCCCCACCTCTGGACTCATTTAGGGGCATTGTGAGGAGTTACATGAAGCTGTCGTTGTGAAGCATTTCCAGTAAAGTTGGCACCTGCCAAGTTCTCTGTAAGTGGGAGCAGTCCCCCCCCTCAGTGTTGGTGCTGTACATACCCTTGCTGTATTCTTTAGCCTGTTTCTGTCTCCCTCCAGAGGCCCAGAGGCCCTTGAGGACAGGAGCTCTCTCACTGTCCTCCATCTCCCTGCACTCATGATGGGACCTGGCCCTTAGGAGAAGGTGCTGAGCTTGCAGAAGAACTATTCTCACAGGTCCCTTACATCACAGGGTCTGAGAGCTTGGGGTCTCCAGCTGTCCTGATACCCAACAGGGAACTGAGGCCCTCTAGGGGTGTGGGGGGAGGTTACCACCATCTCCAGCCAGGCAGGCAGCTCATCAGCAGGCAGGCTCTTAGGGAAGACCTCCTGGGGGCCAGGTCCTGAGAACCACTGGTGCCCGAGACAGTCCACCCCATGTGTGTGAGAGTATGAGGCACAGTCTAAATCACTCACTTGTTTACCTGAAGGGGCTTCCTGAGTGTGCAGTCAGGGCCAGCTACTGTGCTGGGGTCTAGGGTATAACAGTGAGTTAAAAGAACAGGTCCCTGACTTCATGGAGCTTACAGTCTAACATGAGGGAAGACAGTTGTGATACGACCAGAGAACCCATCACTGGTTAGGAGGTGGTGAGCCTGTAAGGGAAGCGCTGAGGGACAGGGGCCTGGTGCCTGATGAAGAGGAGGGCAGAGCCGGCTCTGGTGGGTGTGCTCAGAGGAGGAGGCCTCCATCAGGAAGGAAGGGAGGGAGGCAGGAAGGAAGGAAGGAAAGGGCATTCAGCCTGAGGCTGGAGGGATGAGTACTCAGCCACAAGGCCTAGGGAGAAGTGTCAACTGAGCTGCTAGTGGGGAGGCACCTTCCTGCATCTCAGGGGCTCTTGCAGTTCCTAGAATGAAGGAAGAACAGATTCTATCTGCAGGAGGAGCAGTGAGGGAAAGGCACTTCCTTTCCTTTTCCGCCAGCCCAGGCCTGCCTCTCTGCCTGTTCTGTCTCTTTACCAGGTGGACCTCCTCCTGAGCTTGCTGCCCTGAGGTGGTGAGAGCTGAGCTCTTTGGTTCTCAGCCCTCGGGTGCCCATCCATTCTTCCTGACACCCCTCCCTCTCTGCTTTTCTTCCATCTTATGTCCCCAACAGGGTCTCCCCAGTCTTGAACACTCTCCAGCTTCTTAGTTCATTCTGTCGAGTATACTTCTGCATCCCTCGTCTCACCACTCACCCCTTCCGAAGCCTGCCTTATGGTCCTCAGGTCCACAGCAGCAGTCCTGATGCTGAAGCCTGGCTTCCTGGCTTCCTCCTCCATGGCTTCTCTGGGGATGGTGACCACCTTCTTCCTTCTGAAAACTCCTTCCTCCTCCTTAGTGGATTGCCGGGGTTCTCCACAAATTGTGCCCATCTGTGCTTCCTTGGTTTTCTTACCTGTACTATCTTCACATTGGCTGGTTCATGGTTTCTATTTATTTGATATCTCTTACACCTTTTCCCACTGACCTCACCTTGGTCCTCATCCACCTCCTGCACTGCGGCATCTGCTCACAGGGGGTCCTGCATCTTCTCTTTTCCTTTCCACCCTGCTGTACCCCACCTCCAGATCAGTCTTTTAAAATCACTGCTTGGAGGAACATCTGTCCCTCCCTCATTTCCTCATTTTCCTCTGAACTTCCTTCCTCCTTCACTCTTGCGTATCTTGTTCCCAAGTCTTGAAATACCCTCTTCCCTTCTCAATCCAAGAAGCCTCCCTAGCCTACAGGGATATCTAATCTGTGATAAGAGTAGGGGCAAGGGGAGGGGTCTTTCTCACTGGTGTTCATAGCTAGCCAGCAAACATTTATCGAGCTCTTATCATGTATCAGGCCATCCAGAAATGTTTCATGTATGTGAGGAGATGGACAGTTGTAGAAAAATCATTTCTTGTCTGGAGAAATGATGGTATATATTGATATATTCTAAATTCCTCTTTGATGGTTCACCCACAAGCTACGGCTGCATACTCTCCAGTTGTTAACTGTTCTTGCCACTGCCATTTTTAAAACTCTCTTAATTCCTGATCTTATGATTATGATAAAAAGAGTTTTTATAGAATAAAGTAAGGCTTTGAAAACTGGTTATTAATCCTACAGTTAGTATCTACCCTTTAAAAATATAGTTCGATAATTCCAAATAGTTTCATAGTGGAGGCTGGTGTTTTGTGTTTATTAAAGGGAATACTTTAAAATGGAATCACTTTGAAATGAGACCCAAAGCATGGCCCGTCTTGTTGTAATTATGCCATGTATAATTTACAAAGAAGAATGTACTTTCATGATTCTGGGGAAACGCTTACAAAACAAAACTCTTCATTACTGTACATATTATAACTTAAAAAAAAAACTTCTTGTGGAAGAATTTGAATTTAAAACATATGCTAGCTACTGGGGTCTCCCATTGGGGAATATTTACATCTCAGCACATGGCATAATTACATTTGCCATTTTCAAAAGCAGTTAAGTTATGTGAACTCTGAGAAGTTCGCCATGAGATCTGATGAATTTTGGAAATGTGTACCTATTGGGATCCCCAGGTGGCTCAAGTGGTAAAGAATCTGCCTGCCAGTGAAGGGGTGCAGGAGATGCAGCTTCCATCCTTGGGTCAGGAAGGGCCCCTGGAGGAGGAAATGGCAAACTACTCCAGTGTTCTTGCCAGCACAATCCCATGGACAGAGGAGCCTAGCGGGCTGCAGTCCATATGGTGGCCAAGAGTAGGACAGAATTGAGCACCCACAAGGGTAAATTTAGTTCTAGTGTAATGAAAAGAATTATACTCTTGATGTGAATGAGCTGAGTGTGAAGCCAGCTCTGGTGTTTAGTTAGTAGTTATTATGGACAAGTCATTTCATCTCTTTCCCAATCAGGGCTACTGTTAGGATTGGTTTCTGATGACTGCATAGCATTCTCTTATATGATATATTTAATCAGTTCCTTGGTTTAAGCTGTTGGCTCCAATTTTTTTGTTGTTGTTATTCTAAATAAACATCTTTATATATAAGTTTTTGTACCCATCTCTGATAGGATAAAAAGTTATAGTAAAAACTCAGATTCAAAGATACAGATACTTTTAGGTCTTTTGATCCATACTGCCAACTTACCTGCCCAAAAATGCTGGCCCAACTTTTAATCTGTCATACTGGCCATTTGCTGACATCCTTTCCAATCCTGAGTACTCCTTTAAAAGACACAAACATTTTTTTAAATGTGGCCTATTTGCTAGATCCCCTAAAATCGATTCTTAGTTTAGTTTATGTTCCTTTGATCACGAGAGAGGTTGCACCCTTTTTCTTTTTATTTGGCAATCTATAGTTCTTCTTGTGTGAACTGCTGTTTGTGTCCTTTGTATTTAGAGGCCATGTTAAACATCTTTGTTCTTGCACTGAATTGCTGAGGCATAGTCACTAATGGTTCATTAAGCCGTGTTGAAACATCTTGGATCAGATCTTTAAACCGGTCATTTGTCCAACATTCACTGTTTGTGGAATCACAATGTGGTAGGTGCATGGCCATAGGGCCAAGAGCCCCTGGCTGCTCCCCCAGTGAGTGTCTGGACATTATTCCCTCTCTTCCTTGTTCACCCATCATTCTGCTCATTATGTATTTTTAAGTGTGCCGGGCTGTGTTTTAGGTTTTTAGTTCCTGCTCTCAAGAACTTCAGTCTAAAGGAGAGGTGTTTACAATACAGTGTGCTAATTCACTAAAGGAAACCCTTCAGAAGACAAGTTCTTCTTAAGAGGATGCATTTGGAAAAAAAAAAAAAAAGAGGATGCATTTGACCCTAGAAAGTGCACATGTTTTCATCAACAGGCAGAGACTTCTTAGCTCACCTTATTTTGGAGGGTATGTTCCCCTCCTCTTCTTAAGTGCTTTCTCTGAGAGGCAAATCAGCATCAAACAGGTCAAAATCAACTTGTAGAAAATAAAGCCAAACTTCCTGTAACACTTTTTTGTACTAGCTAAAAAGGCTGGTTTCTTCTTGGCCTCCACCTTGCCCGTTCGTTTGATCTCTGACCTCTCGACCAATCTAAGTTTGAAAATCATTGCTGGAGTCAGGAATGTAAGGGCTTTGGATCCAGGTAGACTCAGAACCTAATCCTAGTTCTTGGGCTCATGATTCATCTTCTTTGGGTTGCCATTTCCTAACGTACAAAACAAGGAAATAAAGCTTATCTCATCAGTGCAGTTTTAAGGATCAGACAAGATGATGATTTAAAGTGTTTGGTGCAAAATAGATACTAAATAATAGCTCTTATCATTACAGGGGTAAAGTCATATAAGTTTACCATTAAGGAAACCTGTAATTGGTTATGAAAAAGATCTTGTAAGTTGGCTTTTACTTCAACTCACTGGCCAAATTCTGGCTGTTTGGACTTTGGTTTCACAGATCTGAAACTGGATTTTATTTTCTCACTGAGAGTGGCTCAGTCTCAGGTATGAGAGCACATTAACCAAAGTCCCAGGAGCGTACACAGACCTCTTGTCCTCATCCACTGAGGGAAGACAGAATGAAAACCACAATCACAGAAAACTAACCAAACTAATCACATGGATCACAGCCTTGTCTAACTGAATGAAACTCTGAGCCATGCCATGTAGGTCCACCCAAAACAGACGGTCATGGTGGAGAGTTCTGACAAATTGTGATCCACTGGAGAAGGGAATGTCAAACCACTTCAGCATTCTTGCCTTGAGAATATCATGAACAATATGAAAAGGCAAAATGATATGACACTGAAAGATGAACTCTCCAGGTCAGTAGGTATGCAATATGCTACTGGAGAAGAGTGGAGAAATAGCTCCAGAAAGAGTGAAGAGGCTGAGCCAGAGCAGAAACAGTGCCCAGTTGTGGGTGTGTCTGGTGGTGAAAGTAAAGTCCTATGCTGTAAAGAACAATATGGCATAGGAACCTGGAATTATGTCCACGAATCAAGGTAAATTGAAAGTGGTCAAACAGGAGATGGCAAGAGTAAACATTGACATTTTAGGAATCAATGGGTGAATTTAATTCAGATGACCCTTATATGTACCACTGTAGGCAATAATCCCTAAGAAGAAATGGAGTAGCCATCACAGTCAAAAAAGAGTCCAAAGTGCAGTATTGGAAGCAACCTCAAAAATGACAGAATAATCTCAGTTCACTTCCAAGACAAACCATTCAATATCACAGTAATACAAGTCTATGCCCCAACCACTAATGCTGAAGAAGCTGAAGTTGAACAGTTCTGTGAAGACCTACAAGACCTTCTAGAACCAACACCCCAAAAAGATGTCCTTTTCATCTTAGGGGATTGGAATGCAAAAGTAGGAAGTCAAGAGATACCTGGAGTAATAGGCAAGTTTGGCCTGGGAGTACAAAATGAAACAGGGCAAAGGCTAACAGAGTTTTGCCAAGAGAACACACTGCAAGCAAGCACCCTCTTCCAACAACAGAAGAGAATATTCTATACATGGACATCACCAGATGGTCAGTACCAAAATCAGATTGATTAGATTCTTTGCAGCTGAAGATGGAGAAGCTCTATACAGTCAGCAAAAACAAGATGGAGAGTTGACTGTGGCTCAGATCATGAACTCCTCATTGCAAAATTCACACTTAAATTGAAAAGTGTAGGGAAAACCACTAGGCCATTCAGCTATGACCTAAATTCAATCTCTTATGCTTATACAGTGGAAGTGACAAATAGATTCAAGGGATTAGATCTGATAGACAGAGTGCCTGATGAACTATGGATGCAGGTTTCAAATCATTGTACAGGAGGCAGTGATCAAAACCATCCCCAAGAAAAAGAAATGCAAAATGGTTGTCTGAGGAGGCCTTACAAACTAGCTGAGAAAAGAAGAGAAACAAAAGGCAAAGGAGAAAAGGAAAGATACCCATCTGAATGTAGAGTTCCAAAGAATAGCAAAGAGAGATAAGAAAGCCTTCCTAAGTGAACAATGCAAAGAAATAGAGGAAAACAATAGAATGGGAAAGACTAGAGATCTCTTCAAGAAAATTAGAGATACCAAGGGAACATTTCATGCAAAGATGGGCACAATAAAGGACAGAAATGGTATGGACCTAAAAGAAGCAAAAGATATTAAGAGGAGGTGGTAAGAATACAGAGAAGAACTGTGCAGAAAAGATCTTAATGACCTAGATAAACATGATGGTGTGATCACTCACTTATATTCAGACATCTTTATGTGTAAAGTCAAGTGGGCCTTAGGAAACATCACTACAAACAAAGCTAGTGGAGGCGATGGAATTCTAGTTGAGGTATTTCAGATCCTCAAGATGATGCTGTTAAAGTGCTGCACTCAGTATGCCAGCTAATTTGGAAAATGCAGCAGTGGCCACAGAATTGGAAAAGGTCAGTTTTCATTCCAATCCCAGAGAAGGGCAATGCCAAAGAATGTTCAAACTACCACACAATTGCACTGCTTTCACATGCTAGCAAAGCAAATGCTCAAAATCCTTCAAGTTAGGCTTAATATTATGTGAACCAAGAAATTTCAGATATACAGTCTGCATTTAGAAAAGGCAGATGAACCAGAGATCAAATTACTGACATACGTTGTGTCATAGAAAAAACGAGAATTCCAGAAAAAAATGTACTCTGCTTCATTGACTACACTAAAGCCTTTGACTGTGTGGATCACAGCAAACTGTGGAAAATTCTTCAAGAGATGGGAATACCAGACCACCTTACTGGCCTCCTGTGAAACCTGTATGTAGGTCAAGAAGCAACAGTTATATCCGGACATGGAACAACGGACTGGTTCCAAATTGGGAAAAGAGTATGTCAAGGCTGTATATTGTCACTCTGCTTATTTAACTATATGCAGATTACATCATGCGAAATACTGGACTGGATGAAACACAAGCTGGAATCAAGCTTGCTGGGAGAAATATCAATAACCTCAGACATGCAGATGACTCCCCCCTTATGGCAGAAATAAAAGATGAATTAAAGAGTCTCTTGTTAAGGTGAAAGAGGAGAGTGAAAAATCTGGCTTAAAATTCAACATTTAAAAAACTAAGATCATGACATCCAGTCCCATCGTTTCAAGGCAAATTTATAGAGAAACACTGGAAACATGACAGGTTTTGTTTTCTTGGGCTCCAAAATCACTGCAAATAGTGACTGCAGCCCTGAAATTAAAAGACGCTTGTTTCTTGGGAGAAAAACTATGACAAACCTAGACAGTGTACTAAAAAGCAGAGACATACTTTGCTGACAAAGGTCCATATAATCAAAGCTATGGTTTGTCCAGTAGTCATGTATGGATGTGAGCATTGGACCATAAAGAAAGCTGAACCCCTAAGAACTGATGCTTTTGAACTGTAGTGTTATAGAAGACTCTTGAGAGTCTCTTGGACTGCAAGGAGTCAAACCAATCAATCCAAAGGAAATCAATCCTGAATATTCATTGGAGGAACTGATGCTAAGGTTGAAGCTCCAATAGTTTTGAAACCAGTTACCACAGATTGGGACTCTAGCCCACATGTCTGGGACTCGAACCCAGCCAAAACCCACAGTACCTGGTTTCAGGACCTAATGAAGCTCAGGTTCTTGATGTCTCATTGCAGAAAGAATTCAGTAAGAGACAAAGTGATAGGTAAGAAGTGGATTTATTCAGATACAGAGAGAAGCACACTCCACAGACAGTGTGGGCCATCACAGAGGGCGAATGTGGCTGTGAAATGTGGCATGGTTAGTTTCTATAGGCTGAGTAATTTCATATGCTAATGAGTGGGAGGACTATTCCAACTACTTTGGGGAAGGGGCGGAGATTTCCTGGATTTGGGTCACTGCCCACTCCTTGGTCTTTTAACAGTGCCTTGGAACTGTCATGGCACCTCTGGGTGTGTCATTTCACTTGCTGATTCAGGATCAAGGTCGAGTCTTGTCTGCCATCTTGGTCCCATTTGATTCTAATCAGTTTCTCTTGTGTCCTTCAGTTCAGTTCAGTCCCTCAGTCATGTCTGACTCTTTGTGACCCCATGGACTACAGCATGCCAGGCTTCCCTGTCCATCACCAGTTCCTGGAGTTTACTCAAACTCATGTTCATTGAGTCGGTGATGCCATCCAACCATCTTACTCTCTGTCGTCCCCTTTTCCTCCTGCCTTCAATCTTTCCCAATCTTTCAAATGAGTCAGTTCTTCACATCAGGTGGCCAAAGTATTGGAGTTTCAGCTTCAGCATCAGTCCTTCCAATGAATATTCAGGACTGATTTCCTTTAGGATTTACTGGCTGAATCTCCTTGCAGTCCAAGGGATTCTCAAGAGCCTTCTCCAACACCACAGATCAAATTCTTTGGTGCTCAGCTTTCTTTATAGTTCAACTCTCGCATCCATACATGACTACTGGAAAAACCATAGCCTTGACTAGACAGGATTTTGTTGGCAAAGTAATGTCTCCGCTTTTTAACAAGCTGTCTAGGTTGGTCATAACTTTTCTTCCAAAGAGCAAGCATCTTTTAATTTCATGGCTGCAGTCACCTTCTGCAGTGATTTTAGAACCTCCCCCCCAAAAAAGTCTGTCACTGTTTCCATTGTTTCCTCATCTATTTGCCATGTAGTGATGGGACCAGATGCCATGATCTTAGTTTTCTGAATGTTGAGTTTTCAGCCAACTTTTTCACTGTCCTCTTTCACTTTCATCAAGAGGCTCTTTAGTTCTTCTTCACTTTCTGCCATACGGGTGGTGTCATCTGCATATCTGAGGTTATTGATGTTTCTCCTGGCAGTCTTGATTCTAGCTTGTGCTTCCTCCAGCCCAGCGTTTCTCATGATGTACTCTGCATATAAGTTAAATAAGCAGGGTGACAATATACAGCCTTGACATACTCCTTTCCCGATTTGGAACCAGTCTATTGCTCCATGTCCACTTCTAACTTCTTGCTTCTTGACCTGCATACAGATTTCTCAGGAGGAAGGTCAGGTGGTTTGGTATTCCCAGGTCCTTAAGAATTTTCCACAGTTTGTTGTGATTCACACAGTCAAAGGATTTGGCATAGTCAATAAAGCATAAGTAGATGTTTTTATGGAACTCTCTTGCTTTTTCGATGATCCAGTGGATGTTGGCAATTTGATCTCTGGTTCCTCTGCCTTTCTAAATCCAGCTTGAACATCTGGAAGTTCACAGTTCACGTACTGTTGAAGACTGGCTTGGAGAATTTTGAGCATTACTTTGCTAACATGTGAGATGAGTGCAATTGTGCGGTGGTTTGAGCATTCTTTGGCATTGCCTTTCTTTGTGATTGGAATGAAAACAGACCTTTTCCAGCCCTTTGGCTACTGCTGCATTTTCCAAATTTGCTGGCATATTGAGTGAAGCACTTTCACAGCATCATCTTTTAGGATTTAAAATAGTTGTGTCCTTGGGCTATGTTATTCTTTCAAAAGTTGTACCCTGCCTCTTTCCCTCCTGTTACAATTTGGCTACCTGATGTGAAAAGCTGACTCATTGGAAAAGACCCTGATGCTGGGAAAGATTGTAGGCAGGAGAAGGCAACCACAGAGGATGAGATGGTTGGATGGCATCACTAACTCAATGGACATGTGTTTGAGCAAGCTCCAGGAGATGGTGAAGGACAAGGAACCCTGGCATGCTGCAGTCCATGTGGTTGCAACTGGATGAGACTGAGGGACTGAACAACAACAGGAGACCATTGTTTAAATGGCAAATAAGATAGCTTATCAGGTCAATCCCATTGTCAGATAGGTGGGGACTGGGGTATGCACAGAACAGGTTAGCCCTCCTCTCCCTCTAGGAGAGCTCTATGAGAGCCAGATTACAATTAGTGCTCCTTAGGTGAGTAGAGAATGAGAGCAAGGAGATTTAGTTGATGGTAAGAAGCCAACTTCCCCACCCACATTCCAGGTAAGATACCTTGATGATCTGTTCTCCTTATAGGATTAGTCTTCCCTGACCATCTATATACTGTGAATCCTCTAGGGAGAGTTTTGATGGGCACTGCCCATAATTGCCTCTCAAGCTTTCATTTTCTTCTTGGTTCTCCATTGCCCATTTTCCTTTTCTGATGGACACATTACCTGTCTGGCTGTGTCATTGTCTCTAAGTGTTAGTCACTCAGTCATGTCAGACTCTCTGCGACCCCCTGGACTATAGCCCGTCAGGCTCCTCTGTTCGTGGAATTCTCTAGGCAGGAATACTAGAGTGGGTTACCATTACCTTCTCCACATTGTCTTTAGACTAGCTGTTAGTTACCAATAAACCTTTCATTCTAGGGTTGAGTATCTGTGGGGGATTTTGCATGTGTTCCCTTGAGTATCAATTTTGTCATTCACGTCTCTGAGGTCAATTTCATTTCTAGAGAGCCCCTGAGTGGGTGGGTAGGTGAGAGGCAGATACCTTACTGTCCTCCCTACCCCATGCGTGTTTAGTCACTTCATTCATGTCCGACTGTCTGTGACCCCGTGGACTGTAGCCCACCAGGCTCCTCTGTCCGTGGGATTTTCCAGGCAAGAAACACTGGAGGGGTCAAACCCGGGTCTCCTGCATTTCAGGCAGATTCTTTACTGCTAAGCCACTGGGGAAGCCCCCCTTCCCCATGACCTTTCCCAGCAAACTTGCTGCCTTAAGCAGTGGTAGGGATAAAAAAACCACCTTCAGGAATGATATCACCACCGACACGTATGTTATCTCTTGTCCCCAGAAAGCTGGGAGAAACCTCAGTGGCCTCCTGCTGCTCAATGTGCCGGTGACTATGTTTGGGAACACGCTACAAGCCACAAGCCCTGTGCTGCCATACTGGCTGTGCAAACATTCTGTGCTGGGTCCCATTTTTCGTCCTTCAGAGTCAGCAAGTGGCAGTGGTATGAGTTACATTTCCTGTGGGACATAGCATTTTGCCCAGTGAGAGAGTCTGGCTGAAGTGACTTTTCTACTTCATTTCCCTTGGGCAAAAACCATGCGTCCTCTCCCTGTAATTGCCACTTACTCAGCCCTTCACCTCTGTTCCCAGGAAGGCAGCTTGCCTCTCCCAGAGGAGACTCACAGCTCAGAATGTGGGGACAAGTCTCTTTTGACAACTTGCCCCTCTGATGTGTCAGAGTCATCCTGACTTCAAAAGAGAAGCAAAGGAGGTGTGTGTGCGTCCAGGCAGAAAATCCCCCCAACCGTGCCATCACATTATGGAGAAAACAGGAAAGTTGGTTTCCTACCATCTGAAGGAGACAGGCATTTATGGTGTTAAGTTTATCCCTACCATGTTGTTATTGTCAGTCCATCAGTGGTGCCTGATTCTTTGTGACTCCATGGACTACAGCACACCAGGCTTCCGTGTCCTTCACTATCCCCCAGAGTTTGCTCAGACTCTTGTCCATTGAGTCAATGATACCATCCAACCAGCTCATACTCTGTAGCCTCCTACGCTCAGTCTTTCCCAGCATCAGAGTCTTTTCCAGTGAGTCAGCTTTTCAGATCAGGTGGTCAAAGTATTGGAGCTTCACCTTCAACCTCAGTCTTTCCAATGAATATTCAGTGTTGATTTCCTTTAGGATTGACTGGTTTGATCTCCTTGCTGTCCAAGGAACTCTCGAGTCTTCTCCAGCACCACAGTTTGAAAGCATCAGTTCTTTGGCACTCAACCTTCTTTATGGTCCAACTCTCACATCTGTACATGGCTACTGAAAAAACCATAGCTTTGAGTAGATGGACCTTTGTTGGCAAAGTAATGTCTCTGTTTTTTAATATGCTGTCTAGGTTTGTCATAACTTTTCTTCCAAGGAGCAATAAAATTAATTTCATGGCTTTGGTCATCATCTGCAGTGATTTTGAACAGTATGAACAGTATTGCCACCATAGAGCATCATAGACACCACTCTTACGTCACCCATCCTGAAGTCCCTTCTGTCACCCTCAGTAGTCCCTTGCCCAGCAGACTTTTCACAGGAGGGCAGGCACGAGATTTCCTTGAGGTTGCCTACTGTCATACAAAGAAGAATGAAGGCCACCAAGGGGTGGTGGGTGTTGGGAATGAGGAGGGAAGATCACAGTCAGATTGCTGATGAGCCAATCTATCAGTAATTGATGGAAGAAGTGACACCATGCCTGGACAGCCCTACTCTGTTAAAATATACTTTAACAGCTTCCTCCATTCTGGGGCTGTGCTGTCCAATATGCTAGCTTCTAGCCCCATATGGTTATTAAGATGGATTAAAAAGGAATAAAACCAGAGGTTTGATTGCTTAGTCACATTAGCTACATTCCAGTGATTCACTTGGCTTGCTGTGGTTCAGTAACTAAGTTGTATCCAACTCTTTGCAACCCCATGGACTGTAGCACACCAGTATCCTCTGCCTCCATTATCTCCTGGAGTTTGCTCACATTGATGCCCATTGAGTTAGTCATGCTATCTTACCATCCCATCCTCTACCATTCCCTTCTTCTTTTGCCTTCAGTCTTTCCTAGCATCAGGGTCTTTTCCAATGAGTCGACTCTTCACATCGGGTGGCTAAAGTGTTAGAGCTTCAGTTTCAGCAAGTCCTTCTACTGAATATTCTGGGTTGATTTCCTTTAGGATTAACTGGTTTGATCTCCTTGCTGTCCAAGGAACTCTCGAGAGTCTTCTCCAGCACTACAGTTTGAGAGCATCAGTTCTTCAGCACTCAACCTTCTTTATGATCCAACTCTCACATCCATACCTTACTACTGGAAAAACCATAGCTTTGACTAGACAGACATTTGTTGGTAAAGTAATGTCTGCTTTTCAGTATGCTGTCTAGGCTTAATGTGTTGTCTGGGTCTAATATGCTGTCCAAGGGACTCTGAAGAGTCTTCTCTAGCACCACAGTTCAAAAGCATCAATTCTTTAGTGCTCAGCTTTCTTTATGTTCCAACTTGAAACTCAACATTAGAAAAACTAAGATCACAGCATCCAGTCCCATCACTTAATGGCAAGTGGATGGGCTAAAAGTGGAAGCAGTAACAGATTATATTTTCCTGGGCTTCAAAATCACTGCAGATGGTGACTGCAGCCATGAAATTAAAAGATGCTTGCTCCTTGGGAGGAGAACTATGACAAACCTAGACAGAATATTAAAAAGCAGAGACATCAGTTTGCTGACAAAGGTCTGTGTAGTCAAAGGTATGGTTTTTCCAGTAGCCATGTATGGATGTGAGAGATGGACCACTTGGCTAGTGGCCATATTGGATACCATGATATAGAACATTTCTGTTGCCTCAGAAAGTTCTATTGACACCACTTTAGGGAGTGATCATTGGCTATACAAAAGAATTCACCTTGGAGGTCTTTTAGTAATAGAACACTTTTATAAACATTGGATTTACATAAAACTGGCCTTAGAGCTTTTGATGACTACATTATTTGTGTAAAGTGGGGCCTGTTTGTCTCTGAAGGCTTTGTCTTTCTGACACACATTGTTTCCACTAAATAAGAATTAAGTTCAAAAAATAAAAATAGTTTGAGGAGAAAATCTCCAGATTGTGAAGGAAGGTGCCAGAAGCCTTCTCCTCTCATTAGGAATTCTGTCACCCTAGCCTGTATGAGATCCTTGCCCTCCTGGTATCTTGACCTGAGTTCCAGATTTAGTCACCTGGGTTCAGAATTCTTTACAAAATATAATAATCATAAAAATGAGTAAGTTTAATTTTTTAGAGTTGAAGGTCTTACTTATTCAGTAGATATTTGTTGAATGCCTAGTCTGTATCAAGAAGAGCCCAGATTCTCTAGCACCTAACACAGGGCATGGCACATAGTAGACATTCAATAAATATGTATTGAATGAACTATTCACCCTGAAAATGTCCAGTGAGCCATTTGGTCAGGTCTTCCTTTTTGCATCCCATATATCTGGGGTATATAGTGGGGGTAATAGGCCCAGCTACCCAGAACAGCACCTAGGAGACAGAGTCATCCTGTTCTAGATAGGTGGGATTCTCAGGGCTTTGAAGCTGATTTCCTAGCTCCATGTTTTAATGTGGTTGTATTAGTCAGGGTTCTTTAGAGAAACAGAACCAATAGGATGTGTGTGTGTGTGTGTGTGTAGTGTGTATTTGTATGTGTGTATATGTGTGTGTATACATGTGCATGTATATAGAGAGAATGATGGATGGATGGATTTTAAGGGATTGGCTCATGCAGTTGTGGAGGCTGGAAAGCACAAAATCTGCAAGGTAGATGGACAGGCTGGAGACTCAGGAAGAGCTGATACTGTGGTTCAAGTCCAAAGACACTGTGCTGGCAGAATTCCTCTTCTTTTTCAGAGAAAGTCCATTTTTGTCCTTGTTAGTCTTTCAACTGATTGGATGAGGCCCACCCACATTATGAAATATAATATGTTTTATTCAAAGTATACTGATTTAAATGTTAATTCACCCTAAAAATACTTTTAGAGAAACATCTAGTATAATATTTGGCCAAGTATCTGGGTGCCATGGACTAACCAAGCTGACACATAAAATTGACCATCCTATTCCAGTAGTCTTGTCTTCTCTCCATTTGGTGGACTTGCGATTAAGTTCTTATCCTGGTCCTATCCTGTTCCCTACCACACTGTACATGAATGTTCTTTCTTCTGTGGTTCTGTGCTCAGGCCAGTCCAACTCTATTTGATGTCCAGCATGAAGTCTGGAAGACTTGAGGCATATGGAAATACACTTCTTGTAGATGTATCTCTGCCTGTCTTCTGTTTATCAGTTGTCTCACCATTTAAGCCACTTCCTCATCTGTTTTTTACAGATGACTTCTTGAGCCCAGTTTTCACTGGCCATGTAGTCCTAAGTATGGGTACCATTTTTCCATCTGCCTTCAGTAGTTTCTTCTCCACACTGCACCTAGAAGGAACCCTTGCTCATGACAGAGTGGGAACATCACAGGTTTGGAGTCAGACACATGGGGATTGCAACCTTGGTTCTGTTGCTGGCCAGCTCTAACCTCTATACCTTAGTTTTCTTATCTGTAAAATGGGGGAACAGTTGTCTCATGGTTTTCTTTTTAGCACTTTTTATTCAGTTTTGGAATTTCCTCTTGGTCTGCTTGTTCTTGTTGTATTTGTACAACATAACTATGTGTTGTGTAAATAGTCACTAGAATATAACAGATGCTCATGAAATATCTGTTGATTAAATGTTGAATGAGTGAGTTGAAAGGGGGTGATGTAGGCAGGGTTATTAGTATGTGGCAAATACTGTAAGTGCAGGTGTCTTTCTCACTACTGTCATTAGGTCCTGCTCCCAGGTCTGTCTCACCTGTGCTACCTCTAGCCTCTTATCACCTGCACAGTAGAGATGATTGACATCTGACATCATTGGCTAATCGGTCATTTTCTTTGCCCTGCCTCCCTCTTTGGTTCTCCCATTTTTCTTACATGGCAGGTAGCCCTCTTCCTAGGAATTGTTCTATACTAAAAGGAAGTTAGTTTTCATGACTGAAGTATCCAAATTGCAGAGTAATAGTGGAGTGCATAGCAATAACCAGGACATTTTTCTCACATCATCTGCATTAATACCTTAAGCATTTCTTTGGGTCAAAGGTTGGTGCTGTTTTTATTCTGAAGACCTGGTGAGATTTCATTAATTACAGTGAAGAGTTCCAGGATCCCAGCTTTGAATCAATGTTGAATTCAACAAAAATGAGCAGTCAATTGTAACTTTTTTCAGTAAACTGATGCAATTTAGTGCTTATGGAATTTATCTGTCTGGCAGATCAGCAACTGAACATAATTTTAATTACACCTGTCACCCTCGGCCGCCTTCCTTCATTCTGTGCTAGTCTTATCAGAGTGGTGCTAGCTATGCTGCTGGATCTTGCTTCTCAAAAGCCAGAGTTAGCTTTCCTGTCATTTAGGGAGCTTCCTGACCCTTGAATTTCAGAGAGAAGCTCCCTTATTAATATTTGTTGTTGTTGTTTAGTTGCTGTTATATCTGACTCTTTTGTGACCCCAAGGACTGTAGCATACCAGGCTCCTCTGTCCATGGGATTTCCCAGGCAAGAATACTGAAGTGGGTAACCATTTCCTTCTCCAGGGGATCTTCCTGACTCAGGTATTGAACCCAAGTCTCCTGCATTGAAAGGCAGATTGTTTATGACTCAAATACCAGGGAATCCCACTTTATTAATATAGAGACTTGATAGGAAATACAATCTGTTAGGTCACTTGTCTAATGGAATCTTTCATAGACTTTCTGAAATAGCCAAGGATGCAAGTGTTGAAGTTAGTAAGGAATAGTATATTGACGTTTGCCAATTAGATCCAATAACGCCATGCAGCCTGCTATGGTTATGTGAATTTTACTACCTGTATTTGCATTGTGTTATAGAAGTATTTCCTGCTAATGATACTCAGTATATTTGGCGGGGGGCGGGAGGAGCCATCTTTTAAAAGAGCCAAATCAGTCATGTTCCCCTTCATTTCTGTGAGAGCAGACAGAGTGAGGGACAGGGGATGAACATCACTTAGGATGACAAAGAATTGGCATTTTTTTCTCCTCTATTATAATTAGGATATTGAACGTGTCTGGGCATTGTATTGCAGAAGAAAGGATGCCTTCCTCGTTGTGCTTGCTCCCCACTGGGAGCACTCTTTGATTCTCATTTTCTAGACTATTCTTCTAGGTGCTGTCTGGTATGTGAGTCACATTTTTTTGTGTTGATTATTTCCAGGCACGTGTTGTCTGTTGCAGACATTAGGAGTACAGCCGCCATTGGCCGATCACATCCTTCCCCCAGGTCTGTCCCTAGTGCCTTTGGAACAATGGCTACTGAGGTTTCTCTTCAGGATGGCACTACAGGGGCCTGTATCCCCTGACCAGAGCCCAGCTCCTGCTCTCTGGTGGTGGCTGTTTTGGAATGAAGCCAGCTCTTCTGCTTTTATTGAGTCCTTCTCTTGGCACGACCAAAATAAGTCACCCCCTCCAGCTCAGTGACCAAGCACTCTCAATGCTTGTGAGGAACTTATGTGTCAGGCAAGGTTCAAAGCACTCCATGTGTTAATTTATTTAACTTAATCCTCATCATCCACCTATGCAGTGTGTGTGTGTGTGTGTATTAGTTGCTCAGTTGTGTCCGGCTCTTTGCGACCCCATGGACTGTAGCCTGCCATGCTCCTCTGTCCATGGAATTCTCCAGGCTAGAATAATGGAGTGGGTAGCCATTCCCTTCTCCAGGGGATCTTCCTGACCCAGGGATCAAACCCAGGTCTACCGCATTGTGGCTCAGCTGGTAAAGAATCCGCCTGCAATGCGGGAGACCTGGGTTTGATCCCTGGGTCAGGAAGATCCCCTGGAGAAGGGAATGGCTACCTACTCCAGTATTCTGGCCTGGAGAATGCAATAGATAATGTTATTAATTCCATTCTTTATATAAAGAAATAGAGGCATAGAGAGCATATGAACTGTCCAAGATCAAAAAACCAGTAAGAGGCAGAATTAGGACTCGAACTCAGACAGCTAGGCTCCAGAGACTGTGCTCTTGGCATTCTGTTATGCTGCCTTTCTTACTTGGTAGGTTTTGCTGTTCTGGAACCATGACCAATTTTCTAGAATGGGAGAAAAAAAAGAAAACTCAGAGATAAAATTGTAACCAATTGATCCCTCATGTGAGAGTTGCAGACACAGTAGGTGCATCCTCAGACAGTTGGCTGTGGAAAATTGTATCCATGGCTCATAGAGAGATAGAGGAGGTCCAGAGGGGAATGGGAGCCAATGCTGGCCTAACGATATATGAGTATCATTAGCCTCTAATGTCTCTTCTATACAGTATACTGGATATCATATCCCTTGCTTGAAAAACTTTGAGAGATACAAGTTGATAATAATCCCCAATTTTTCATTTTAGGATAATTGAGACTCACAGTAGTTAACCAAGTATACATTTAGTTAGTGGCAAAGCTACATTTTGTGTTCTGGGTTTCTGACATCCACTTAATATTCTATATTGTCTTTCCTTCACTTGCTTTAAGGGAACTTAATAATAGAGTTTGTTCCAGTTATCTACTGCTATGTAACAGACCACTCCAATTTTGGTGGCATAAAATCACGACAAATCTCTAATTGTTTTTACTACTGAGGTTCCAGAGCTTGACTGGGCTCAGCTGGGTAATTTTTGTGGAGTCCCTTGTGTGGTTGTCATCAGATGGTGACTGGGACTGGAGTCCTACTGAAAGCATTCTTGTGTGTTTGGCATCGATGCTGGCTGTAAGCTTCAGCTAGAATATCCACATGTATGTTTTCTTGAACTTCTCTTGTGCATTTCTTGGGCTCCCTCAGAACTTGGCAGCTAGATTCCAAGACCATGTAGGCAGAGAGAGAGAGGGAGGAAGGAAGAGAGGGAAGGAGGGAGGAAGAGAGAAAGGGAATGAGGAAGGGAAAGGGGAAGGGAGGGAGAGTGGGAGGAAGAGAGAATGAGAAGCTCTATCACATTTCTGACTTAGAAGTTGCAGATCATCACACCTCCCATCAGTTCAGTTCAGTTCAGTCGCTCAGTCGTGTCTCATTCTTTGCAACCCCATGAATCACAGCACTCCAGGCCTCCCTGTCCATCACAAACTCCCGGAGTTTACTCAAACTCACGACCATTAAGTCAGTGATGCCATCCAGCCATCTCATCCTCTGTCATCCCCTTCTCCTCCTGCCCCCAATCCCTCCCAGCATCAGGGTCTTTTCCAATGAGTCAACTCTTCACATGAGGTGGCCAAAGTATTGGAGTTTCAGCTTCAATATCAGTCCTTCCAATGAACACCCAGGACTGATCTCCTTTAGGATGGACTGGTTGGGTCTCCTTTGTTCCAAGGGACTCTCAAGAGTCTTCTCCAACACCACAGTTAAGAAGCATCAATTTTTCGGCGCTCAGCTTTCTTCACAGTCCAAGTCTCACATCCATACATGACCACCAGGAAAAACCATAGCCTTGACTAGATGGACCTCTGTTGACAAAGTAATGTCTCTGCTTTTTAATATGCTGTCTAGGTTGGTCATAACTTTCCTTCCAAGGAGTAAGCATCTTTTAATTTCATGGCTGCAGTCACGATCTGCAGTGATTTTCGAGCCCCAAAAAATGAAGTCTGACACTGTTTCCACTGTCTCCCCACCTGTTTCCCATGAGGTAGGTCGACACACAGCTCGAAGTACAAGGAGAGGACCTCCCTGTGTGAGTTGTATCAAGATCATATAATAAGGAAGAACATATTTTGGCCATGTTTGGAAAATAGAATCTGCCACATAGCTTTCTCTAAGTTTGTTGTTGTTGTTTGGGGTATATATGTATTACCTTCTAGAGCTGAAACTTCTACACTAAGCAAGAATTTCTATCAGGATAGATATTTCTCTTTAAACTCATCATTGATATGAGCTGTTTTCCTCAGTGAGACATTTTGGATAATAAAAAAATCAAGTATGCATCTCAAGCAATATGAACCAACTGAAAACATTTTCATCCCAAGCAAAGCATAACTAATTCAGATTAATTGAAGGAATGGTGAATATAACCAAAGAATTTGTAGTATAACTGTGTTCCATCTTGGTATTTTTTAATTCACAGAGGGATGTTCCCTCATGGTTACCATATTGTTGTGAGTAAGGTTAGGCCATGCCTACCTTAATAAATAAACATTTTTTACTACCATATTTACTATTTTTCATTTTTAGAATTATTTTTATTGATTATAAAATAGGTAATTTTTAAATCTATGAAACATATTAAAGAAATAGTAACAATACAAAACCACTAGTGTATCTACCAGAAACAGTAACAAATAGATCATTGCCATTTACTATGAAGTCACCTCCTATCATCCCTTCCCCTCCCCACTTCAAAGTAACCCCTGACTTATGTGCTTATTGCCACATTAATTTTCTTTACAGTTTGGCACATATTGGTATCCTTTAAAGATATTTAGTTTAGTTTTGCTTGTTTCCAAACATTTTCATAGTTTAGAAATATTCCTTCACAAAATACTATGTTCTCAAGATTTATCTATGCTGTTGTCTGTAGTTGGACTTTAATCACACTCATTGTTATATAGTATTCAGTGTTATAAGCAGTAATTTAGATGTTTAATGGACATGTCATTTTCTATTTTTTCTATTACAAACAATGCTGATATTAATATCCTTACATGTCTCCAGGTATACATGTGCAAACATTTCCCAGGGCATTTACCTAGGAATGAAATTGTTGGGGTATAATAAATGCTCAGATGACCCTTATATCTACTACTCTGGGCGAGAATCCCTTGGAAGAAATGGGGCAGCCCTCATAGTCAACAAAAGAGTCTCAAATGGAGTACTTGGATACAAGCTCAAAAATGACAGAATGATCTCTGTTTGTTCCCAAGGCAAACCATTCAATATCACAGTAATACAAGTCTATGCCTCAACAAGTAATGCTGAAGAAACTGAAGTTGAACGGTTCTATGAAGACCTACAAGACCTTCTAGAACTAACACCCAAAAAAGATGTCCTTTTCATTATAGGGGACTGGAATGTAAAAGTAGGAAGTCAAGAGATTCCTGGAGTAACAGGCAAATTTGGCCTGGGAGTACAAAATGAAGCAGGGCAAAGGTTAACAGAGTTTTGCCAAAAGAACGCCCTGGTCATAGCAAAACCCTTCTTCTAACAACACAAGAGAAGACTACATGTGGTCAATCCCGAATTCAGATTGATTATATTCTTTGCAGCCAAAGATGGAGAAGCTCTATACAGTCAGCAAAAACAAGACCAGGAGCTGACTGTGGCTCAGATCATGAACTCCTCATTGCAAAACTCAGACTTAAAACTGAAGAAAGTAGGGAAAACCACTAAGCCATTAAGGTATGACCTAAATCAGATCCCTTACGATTATACAGTGGAGGTGACAAATAGCTTCCAGGGATTAGATCTGATAGACAGAGTGCCTGAAGAACTATGGACGGAGGTTTGTGACATTGTACAAGAGGCAGTGATCAAGACCATCCCTGAGAAAAAGAAATGCAAAAAGGCAAAATGGTTGTCTGAGGAGGCCTTACAAATAGCTGAGAAAAAAAGAAGTGAAAGGCAAAGGAAAAAAGGAAAGATAAACCCATCTGAATGCAGAGTTCCAAAGAATAGCAAGGAGAGATAAGAAAGCCCTCCTCAGTGATCAATGCAAAGAAATAGAGGAAAACAATAGAATGGGAAAGACTAGAGATCTCTTCAAGAAAATTAGAGATACCAAGGGAACATTTCACGCAAAGATGGGTACAATAAAGGACAGAAATGGTATGGACCTAACAGAAGCAGAAGATATTAAGAAGAGGTGGCAAGAATACACAGAAGAACTATACAAAAAGACCTTCATGACCCAGATAACCACAACAGTGTGATCACTCACCTAGAACCAGACATCCTGGAATGCGAAGTCAAGTGGGTCTTAGGAAGCATCCCTATGAACAAAGCTAGTAGAGGTGATGGAATTCCAGTTGTGGTATTTCAAATCTTAAAAGATGATGCTATGAAGTGCTGCACTCAATATGCCAGCGAATTTGGAAAACTCAGCAGTGGCCATAGGACTGGAAAACGTCTGTTTTCATTCCAATCCCAAAGAAGGGCAATGTCAAAGACTATTTAAATTACCGTACAATTGCACTCATCTCACACGCTAGCAAAGTAATGCTCAAAATTCTCCAAGCCAGGGTTCAACAGTACATGAACCATGAAGTTTCAGATATACAAGCTGGATTTAGAAAAGGTAGAGGAACCAGAGATCAATTTGCCAACATCCATCAGATCATCAAAAAAGCAAGAGAGTTCCAGAAAAACATCTATATGACTACGCCAAAGCCTTTGACTGTGTGGATCACAACAAACTGTGGAAAATTCTTCAAGAGATGGGAATACCAGACCACCTTACCTGTCTCCTGAGAAATCTGTATGCAGGTCAAGAAGTAACGGTTAGAACTGGACATGGAACAACAGACTGGTTCCAAATTGGGTAGGGAGTATGTCAAGGCTGTATATTGTCACCCTGCTTATTTAACTTATATGCAGAGTACATCATGCGAAATGCCAGGCTGGATGAAACACAAGTTGGAATCAAGATTGCCGGGAAAAATATCAATAACCTCAGATATGCAGATGACACCACCCTTATGGCAGAAAACAAAGAGGAACTAAAGAGCCTCTTGATAAAAGTGAAAGAGGAGAGTGAAAAAGTTGGCTTAAAACTCAACCTTCAGAAACTAAGATCATGGCATCCAGTCCCATCACTTCATGGCAAATAGATGGAGAAACAATTGAAAAGGTGAGAGACTTTATTTTTGGGGGCTCCAAAATCACTGCAGATGGTGACTGCAGCCATGAAATTCAAAGATATTTGCTCCTTGGAAGAAAAGCTATGACGAACCTAGACAGCATATTGAAAAGCAGAGACATTACTTTGCCAACAAAGGTCCATGTAGTCAAAGCTTTGACTAAAACCTACTGACAAAAAACTACTGGTTTTTCCAGTAGTCATGTATTGATGTGAGAACTGGACTATAAAGAAAGCTGAGCACTGAAGAAATGATGCTTTTGAACTATGGTGTTGGAGAAGACTCTTGAGAGTTCCTTGGACTGCAAGGAGATCCAACCAGTCAATCTTAAAGGAAATAAGTCTTGAATATTTATTGGAAAGATTGACACTGAAGCTGAAACTCCAATACTTTGGCCACCTGATGTGAAGAACCGACCCATTGGAAAAGACCCAGATGCTAGGAAAGATTGAAGGCGGGAAGGGAAGGGATGACAGAAGATGAGATGGTTGGATGGCATCACTGATTCAATGGGCCTGAGTTTTAGCAAGCTTTGGGAGTTGGTGATGGACAGGGAAGCCTTGCATACTGCAGTCCAAGGGGTCACAAAGAGTTGGACACAACTGAGCGACTAAATTGAACAGACTGAACAAAGGCTCATTTTCAAAATTATTAGAAATGTCAAATTGTCCAGTGATTGTTCTCTTTACATCTGTACCATCACTATATGAAAGTTCTTGTTCTATTTGTGGTCTTTTTAAAGCATTTGTCAAGCTGATGTGTATGAAGTGTTGTCTTATTGTGGTTTTCTTTGGTGTATATGAATATCATTTCTTATATATATCTTTCATTCTTATTTTCTTATTCATTAATCTCCTGTTCAAGTCTTTTGTTGTTTTTTGTATTATGAAGTGTCTTTTTCTTCTTTAGAGGAGTATTATTATTCTCTTCTGGACACTAATCTTTTTTCAGCTATGTGCTCCAAATATTTGCTTTCCAGTTTATAGGCTGCTTCTTTCAACTTTCTTTTCTTTTAATACAGAGAAACTGTTCATTTACTACTGAGAATTTTTAAATCTTTTCCTGATATAGGCACTTTTGTGTCTTAACCTTAATAATCCTTGCCTACCTTGAGGTTGGAAGTATATTCTCTTACAGTTTCTACTGTATGCTTTATCCTGTTTTCTTTGATATGTACGTGTTCAATACACTTGGATTGCCTTTTTTATTATTAAGTGCATGCATATTTAGGAAGACTGCTTTCCTGGGGATGTGAAGCTTATGTCACTGTATTTTGAATCTTTATTTTCTGTAGTCCTCCTGCTTTAAACTTTGATAATTTAAGGACTCTGATGTCAAAAACTTCAATAATTCTGATGCTCTAGCTACATCAACTTTCTGAATTAGCATGAGCCCAGGGTTCCTTTTTTGATCCTTTCTTTGTCTTTTAGTCTTAGTTGTCTGTTAACAACCAATAGCTAGGTTTTATTTTTCACATTATGTTACAATCTTTATCTTAACTAAAGTATTCTGCACACATGTATTTATGATAATTCTATTTCATTAATATTTTATGCTTTTTATTTTGCCTTTTCCAGATTTTTTTTTCTTTCCCCTTGTCTTCTTTTGGATTATTTTTTTTTCTAATTCTATTTTTTAATTTGGTCCATTATTTTTTAAGCTAGTCATGCCATTTCTATTCTTTTATTGATTAATCCAGAAATTTTGACATTGTACTTTATTTACAACTTCAGAGTCTGAAGTTGATTAGTATCTTTTTCTCACTCCCAGGAGGTACTGGGAAGAACCTTAAGGTACTTCTGCTCTAACTTACATGCTGTTGTTGGTATCTGCTTGAATTCTATATTCTTTGAACTTCTAAGATGTTATTATTGTTGTATACGGTTAATATTTATTTGGTTTTACCCAGATATTTGCCCTTTTTCTTTGCCCATTATCACTCTGAACTTTAGGAGTTCTATCTGGGGTCATTGTTCTCCTGTGTACAGCGTATCCTTTGGAAATTCTTGTGATGAGGGTCTGTGGGTGGTGAAGAATCTAGTTTTTGTTTGTCTCACAATGTCTTTGTTTCCGTTATTATAAGAATAACCTAGACAAATTGCAATTATTGAAGATACAGAAAACATGGAGTCAGAGGGATGCTTTCACATAGTGAAAAACCTACAGGCCAACAGAAGGGGAGTGGTTTATGGTACAAATACATCCATATGATATATTATACAATCATAAGTTATCATGTTTTAGAGATAATGCAATGGCCTAAGATCACACTCACAAACAATATTACGTGAAAAAAAAAGCATACCAAATCCTCACATAAATTAGTACACATGCTCACATAAATACCCTCAGACAAGATGAAGAAAATATGGCAAACAGTTAAAATTCTTTGTTTCTCAGGTATTAAAGTGCTAGTGGCTCTGATCGTCATTGCTATACTTTTCAATAGTGTATAAACTTCCTGCAAAAGCAAGTACAGATCTTCCTTGACTTACAATGGGGTTATGACCTCATAAACCCATCAGGTGTTGAAAATGCATTCAATACACCTAACCTATCAAACATCACAACTTAGCCAAGCTTACCTAAACATGCTCAGAATACTTACAGTAGCTACAGTGGAGCAGAGTCATCTAACACAAAGCCTGTTTTATAATAAAGTGTTGAACATCTCATGTAATGTATTGAATACTGACTTAAAGTGAAAAACACAGTGGTTGTAAGGGTGCAGAATTGTTGTAAACATGTGGGTTGTTCACCCCCATGATCACGTGTCTGCATGGGAGCTGTGCCCTCTAGCCACTGCCACGTGGTCACATGACTGAGTGGGAGCTTTCCAGCCACTCCCAGCATCACGAGAAGGTCTCATGCTGCAGATCACTTGCCTTGGAGAAGGTCAAAACTCAAAAGCTGGAGTATGGTTTCTACTGAATGTGTACTGCATTCATACCCTCATAAAGTTGGAAAATCATTAAGTCAAACCATTATAAGGTGGGGACCATCTCTATAGCATTTATAATTAGGAACCAGTTATTTAGTTTAAAAATTACCCATAATCAAAATGATTTGCAAGAAGACTGGATCATTTACGCTCACATTCCACCCCAGCAGTGTATAAGTAGCAATTATATTTTTAATGTTTGCCAATTTTATAAGTATACTCTAGTGTTTCATTGTTATTTCCATCTACATTTTTTTATTAGTATTAAAGTAGAATGCTTTTGTGTCTGTGTGTTTATTGGCCATTTCAATTTCTTCTTTCACTGGAGCATTTGTTCATAACCCTTTGTCGATTTTTCAATTACATTCTTAATGGTTTTCTTATTGATTTGAAAGAACTCTTTATATATTAAGAATATTGACCCTGCTTTTCTTCAGAATATTTTCCAACTTGTCTTTTAAATATCACTTGGTTGTTTTTAATATTTTATTGTTAAAATGATTCAGGTATACATTTTGAAAAAAGAGGAATAATTATAAATAAGGTGAAATATGCATTCAAAAAAGATTCCAATTATAGAGAAACCTCATACATTGATAGTGGGAATATAAGTTGATGCTGCCACTGTGGAAAACGTTGTTGAGATTTCTCCAAACACTAAAACTAGAATTGCCATATGATCTAGCAGTCCCACTCCTTGGTTTAAATCCCCAAAAACCAAAAACACAAATTTGAAAAGATATATTCACCCCAATGATCATAGCAGAATCATTTAAATACAGTTGCTGAGATATAGAAGCAATCTAAGTGTTGTCCATCAATGGATGAATGGATAAAGAAGATGTGCAATGGAACACTGTGCAGCCATAAAAAGCATGGATTTGCCATCTGCAATAACATGGATGATCTTGAGGATACTATGCTAAGTGAAATAAGTCAGACAAAGACAAATACTATTTGATATCACTTATATGTGAAATCTAAAAACTACAACAAACTAGTGAATGTAACTAAAAAGAAGCAGACTCACAAGTAAAGAGAAAAAACTAGTGGCTACCAGTGAGGAGAGAAGGAAGAGTATTCTCTTCGAGTTTTTAACTGATAGGAAGATGGTGGTGATTTGTCTCATCATTTGCCTCTCTGTGGATGTACAGATCCACACACTATGGCTATATATTTAATCAGTTCAGTTCAGTCACTCAGATGTGTCCAACTCTTTGCGACCCCATGAATCACAGCACTCCAGGCCTCCCTGTCCATCACCAACTCCCGGAGTTTACTCCAACTCATGACCATCAAGTCAGTGATGCCATCCAGCCATCTCATCCTCTGTCGTCCCCTTCTCCTCCTGCCCCCAATCCCTCCCAGCATCAGGGTCTTTTCCAATGAGTCAACTCTTCGCATGAGGTGGCCAAAGTATTGGAGTTTCAGCTTCAATATCAGTCCTTCCAATGAACACCCAGCACTGATCTCCTTTAGGATGGACTAGTTGGATCTCCTTTGTTCCAAGGGACTCTCAAGAGTCTTCTCCAACACCACAGTTCAGAAGCATCAATTCTTCACTGCTCAGCTTTCTTCACAGTCCAAGTCTCACATCCATACATGACCACTGGAAAAACCACAGCCTTGACAAGATGGACCTTTGTTGGCAAAGTAATATCTCTGCTTTTTAATATGCTATCTAGGTTGGTCATAACTTTCCTTCCAAGGAGTAAGCGTCTTTTAATTTCATGGCTGCAGTCACCATCTGCAGTGATTTTGGAGCCCAAAAAAATAAAATCTGACACTGTTTCCGTTTCCACTGTTTCCCCATCTATTTCCCATGAAGTGATGGGACCAGATGCCATGATCTTAGTTTTCTGAATGTTTAGCTTTAAACCAACTTTTTCACTTTCCTCTTTCACTTTCCTCAAGAGGCTTTTTAGTTCCTCTTCACTTTCTGCCATAAAGGTGGTGTCATCTGCATATCTGAGGTTATTGATATTTCTCCTGACAATCTTGATTCCAGCTTGTGCTTCTTCCAACCCAGCGTTTCTCATGATGTACTCTGCATATAAGTTAAATAAGCAGGGTGACAATATACAGCCTTGATGTACTCCTTTCCCTATTTGGAGTAGACTATCATTATACCCTTCTAAGGGTTATTCACGATCCCTATATGGTACCCTAGGGCTTCCCAGGTGGTCCAGAGGTAAAGAATTCACCCACCAATGCAGGAGTCACAGGAGACACGGGATTGATCCTTGAGTCGGGAAGATCCCCTGGAGAAGGGAATGGCTACCCACTCCATATAGGGTATTTGCTATTGCCTATAGCAAGTCTTTTAATGAACATAAACCTTTTTTTAGTAGTCAATTCTATTAACACTTTTGTAATTTCTTTTGCTTTGATATATGCACAGTCCTTCTTTATTGATTGTGCAATAATTGGTACCATTAATTGTTTTTACCTTAAGCTTTTAATCCATGTGAAACTTACATAGATGTGTATCAGGAGGTGAGGCTTTAACTTTTTTCTTTATTTTTCTACAAATGTGATGATGCCATGGGTTGAGCAATTTCATTATGGTGTTCCTTAAGAGAAGGAGTTAATAGATTCTGTTTTCACAAAGTTGTATATTTTGTTTCTTGGTTCTGTCTAAAGATTCTCAAAATATTCTTTAAGTTATTAGAGCGAAGAAGCTCCTTACACAGTGTTTGTTTATACACACATACATGTAGGTGTTGGGAATAACATAATGTAAAAATCTGATCCTAGTTTTCTCTTGTGATTTTTAAAATTCCTTGGAATTTGACTCAGAAAACAAACAAGAATGGCAGCCTGAACCTCCCTCCATGGGTCACAGTAGCAGCTGTGTATTAAGCTTTTTCCCATGTCAAGGTCCCACCGTGAAAAAGACAGTCTTTTCTCACTCCTGTTCCTCCAGTCAGTAATGTTGACTAGGAGACCGGGGGAGGGGCACTGTGTCTGCCATACTATGATTTCTGGCCTGATGTACTTGCCATGGTTGGCAAGAGGAGGCCCAACTGTCCTACACTCCTGATATGCCTGACTGTACACAATTGGTTCAAATCTTAGACCAGAACCGAGCCCCCTTATTCTTGGGAGACAGCCTCACAGTACTGTCTACATAGGGCCACGTTGTGCTGGTACTTCTGAGTCTTTTGTTCTCTTAAAATACCTCAAATGGCTTGGGTCCCAGGCTGCTTCATTGGGTTCTTGATCAAGCTTTCCTTGACCTAACTTTTAATCCTAAGTTTAGTTTCCTTCCAGAATTCTAGAAAAACATACCAGACCCCTTTGGTCAGAATGATGTGAGAACTAGGCACCTCCTTCCTGTTACAGTCGGTAGACACTAGTGGGTATTGAGCTGACCTATCTGATTTTTCCAAGGTTTTATCATCGGAGGTCTGTCTTTTGATATGAGTCTGTTTTCCACTGATTACTAAGTCTGGTTATTTTGGACATAGAATTTGAACTGCTTATTCGCTCTTTGACTCCTCACTTGTGAAGAGTCCTAAGCAAACAAGCCCAAGAGTGAGCCTTCTAGTGATGCCAAGCCCTACCGTGTGCTGCGCTCCTGCTTGAAGCCTTGTGGGACCTTCACGTACTCTTCACGGCAGACTGTGGGGTGGAAACCCTGTTCTGCTGGTGTCCACATGGTGCTGTCTCAGAGGTCATGGAAGAGCACTACAGCTCCTTAGCGATGCTTATGTCTGCCGAGGACCAGGGACAGGTGCACAGGTGTTGGTCAGTGGTCTGCTTGTGCAAAGCAGAGTGGGCCTGTGACAGAGGGTCATCTGTGTCCTGAGTCCACATCCTCCGCCGCCCCAGCTTCCCTCCATGTCAGCAGCAGTAAGGTCTGCCTGGACTGCAGCCGTTTCACCCAGAGCATCCTTCAGACTCCAGATCTTGGATCTAGGGTGTGGATGCTGTGACTCTTTCTGTCCACACCACCCTGGCCCAGTGGGATTCCCTTCAAGGCTTGTGTTGTCGGGTTTAGCATCATGTCCTCCGGTGACTGGGGCCTTCTGAAATGCTGTCCTGATCTGGTGGCATGAAAGAACAGTCCTACCATATGTTTCCTTCTCCCCACCCCCTGCATCCAGGTATGGACCACACTTATGGCCCAGATTAATCTGACCACTCGTGGGTGTGTGACTGTGGGAAGGTAGGCTGGGACCCTGCCCCTCTGTGGTCTGTGACATTCACATGTGTGCACACAGCTAAGCATACCCCGTTAGCCTTCCCCATTAAGACTCAGCAGGGAGGAGACAGTATCAGAAGCATAATGATCTCTTAGGGCTCCGACTGGTCCTTCCTGCAGGTCTTCGGGCTCCTTGAGCCTTCTGTTAGGAGAGGAGGCTCTCAGGAGGGAGAGGGGCCCTGATGTGACTCTGAGCATAACTGACACCAGCGTCAAATTCCTTGCCCTGCTCTCCATAAAGCACAGTGATGTCTCTTTCCCAAGACGAATGTGATAACCACATTACAAACCCTTCTCCACAGCTGCTTAAGCAACCTCTTGGTGGAAGTGGAACAATGAGTCTTTCAGAATTGACTTTTACCCCCAAAGACTTTTTGCATCAGCCCCAGACTAATTTCCCAGGATCAGAATCATCTGTCTTGGGGAAGGCGCCTCCAAACAATTTGGCCTTTGCCTGTTCCCCCTGCCAAGCTATCTTGGGGAGACCCTTGCTGCCTCTAGAATAACTCCTGTCAGAGAAATGGATGGTTTCTGTCAGAGTCCTTGGGGGTTTTCATATACACATGACTAAAAAGGAAAACAAACTAAATAAAAGATGATGTATCCTGAGCCTTTTGGGAATTTCTTCCTGTCAGGATTTTTATATCCTTTGAGATAGAAAATTGGATTAATGAGTCTTAGCTATGTACATATTTCATTATGGGCAGTAAGCTCAAGCATATTGACACATGTTCCCTTTCCAGTAGAGCTCAGGGACCTAAGAGTGTCTCACCTCTCTCTCTAGCTTGAGCACTTATAATCTGGATACTGTAGGCTTCCGTAGCTGGTAAATTATGTCAGAGGTCACATTTCCAATAAGACCCCAAACACTGATGCCCTGAGACCCACACCCATGGGCTGCAAGGAATGTCTTTAGGCCACACCACAATTGGGGATCATTTGGACAAGGAAAACGGGGTACAACAAGGAAGCCATATAATCAGAGCCATCATTCCCGCCCCACTGCATGCTGTGCCACTGGATCCAGCCACCACTGTCTCAGCCTGCTGATCTCTAAGGGGCAAGCAGGCTTGCTGATGTAGCTCAAAACCAAGTCTCCAAAAAAAAGTATACACTTGGTAATAACACTGGTGGTAACAGCAGCAACACTGAAAAAGAAAAATTTCTTGCATGATAAAATATTTTGACTTGAGATGATGTCTACAGGTGCAGGTGTCCCATGTCTAAAAGAAATAAGAATATTTCTTTTTTTACTTAGATTCTGAAAGTATGGGGGACATGTAAAAGAAAACGTTCACTAGTGTCGCAGTTATTAGAGAAAGGAAATTCCTGGGAGAGGGAGGTTGTATTTGAACTATGAGTAGATTATAGAGATGAGTAAATTGCAACTGTAGGCAGACATTTTCCAGACTGTGTTTCTCAGAGCCCGTAGATATTAATTATGTCCTATACACAAAAAATAAGTTGTTCTGTGGCCATAAAAATTGAAGAACCTCCAGGCAAAATTTAAATAAACTCTCTTAATGTTTTAAAAGTTTTATTGGAATATAGTTGATTTACAATGTTCTGTTAGTTTCAGGTGTACGGCAAAGTGGATCAGTAATACATATACATATAGATGTATCCAATCTTTTTTAGATTCTTTTCCCAAATAGGCCATTACAGAGTACTGAGGAGAGCTCCATATGCTATACAGTAGGTCCTTGTTGGTTATCTACTTTATTTATTTATTTTTTTTTATTTTTTATTAGTTGGAGGCTAATTACTTCACAACATTTCAGTGGGTTTTGTCATACATTGATATGAACCAGCCATAGATTTACACGTATTCCCCATCCCGATCCCCCCTCCCACCTCCCTCTCCACCTGATTCCTCTGGGTCTTCCTAGTGCACCAGGCCCGAGCACTTGTCTCATGCATCCCACCTGGGCTGGTGATCTGTTTCACCATAGATAGTATACATGCTGTTCTTTTGAAATATCCCACCCTCACATTCTCCCACAGAGTTCAAAAGTCTGTTTTGTATTTCTGTGTCTCTTTTTCTGTTTTGCATATAGGGTTATCGTTACCATCTTTCTAAATTCCATATATATGTGTTAGTATGCTGTAATGTTCTTTATCTTTCTGGTTTACTTCACTCTGTATAAGGGGCTCCAGTTTCATCCATCTCATTAGGACTGGTTCAAATGAATTCTTTTTAACGGCTGAGTAATATTCCATGGTGTATATGTACCACAGCTTCCTTATCCATTCATCTGCTGATGGGCATCTAGGTTGCTTCCATGTCCTGGCTATTATAAACAGTGCTGCGATGAACATTGGGGTGCACGTGTCTCTTTCAGATCTGGTTTCCTCAGTGTGTATGCCCAGAAGTGGGATTGCTGGATCATATGGCAGTTCTATTTCCAGTTTTTTAAGAAGTCTCCACACTGTTTTCCATAGCGGCTGTACTAGTTTGCATTCCCACCAACAGTGTAAGAGGGTTCCCTTTTTTCCACACCCTCTCCAGCATTTATTGCTTGTAGACTTTTGGATAGCAGCCATCCTGACTGGCGTGTAATGGTACCTCATTGTGGTTTTGATTTGCATTTCTCTAATAATGAGTGATGTTGAGCATCTTTTCATGTGTTTGTTAGCCATCTGTATGTCTTCTTTGGAGAAATGTCTGTTTAGTTCTTTGGCCCATTTTTTGATTGGGCCATTTATTTTTCTGGAATTGAGCTTCAGGAGTTGCTTGTATATTTTTGAGATTAATCCTTTGTCTGTTTCTTCATTTTCTATTATTTTCTCCCAATCTGAGGGCTGTCTTTTCACCTTACTTATAGTTTCCTTTGTAGTGCAAAAGCTTTTAAGTTTCATTAGGTCCCATTTGTTTAGTTTTGCTTTTATTTCCAATATTTTGGGAGGTGGGTCATAGAGGATCTTGCTGTGATTTATGTCAGAGAGTGTTTTGCCTATGTTCTCCTCTAGGAGTTTTATAGTTTCTGGTCTTACATTTAGATCTTTAATCCATTTTGAGTTTATTTTTGTGTATGGTGTTAGAACTGGCACAAAGACAGAAATATAGATCAATGGAACAGAATAGAAAGCCCAGAGATAAATCCACGAACCTATGGACACCTTATCTTTGACAAAGGAGGCAAGGATATACAATGGAAAAAAGACAACCTCTTTAACAAGTGGTGCTGGGAAAACTGGTCAACCACTTGTAAAAGAATGAAACTAGAACACTTTCTAACACCATACACAAAAATAAACTCAAAATGGTTATCTACTTTAAATGTAATAGTGTTTATATCAATCCCAATTTCCCAATTTATCTGTCCCCCCACTTCCCCTGGGAACCATAAGTTTGCTTTCTATCTCTTGTCTGTTTTGTAGATAAGTTTATTTGTACCTTTTTTTTTTTTTTTTGATTCTACATGTAAGCAATCTCATATGATATTTGTCTTTCTCTGTCTCACTTCACTCAGTATGACAATGTCTAGGTCCATCCATGCTGCTGCAAATGGCATTATTTCAGTTTTATTAATGGCTGAGTAATATTCCATTGTATATATGTACCACAACTTCTTTATCCATTCCTTTGGAATGGACATTTAGGTTGCTTCCATGTCCTGGATCCTGTAAACAGTGTTGCAATGAACACTGGGGTGCATGTATCCCTTTGAAGCATGGTTTTCTTAGGATATATGCCCAGGAGTGGGATTGCTGAATCATATGGTAAGTTTATTTTTAGGTTTTTAAGAAATCTCTAGACTGTTCTCTGTAGGTGCTATTTCAATTTACAGTCCCACTAACAGTGTAGAACAGTTACACCCTTTTCTCCACACCCTCTCCAGCATTTATTGTTTGTAGATTTTTTGATGATGGCCATTTTGACAGGTGTGAGATGACACCTCATTGTTGTTTTGATTTGCATTTCTCTAATAATCAGGCTTTCCTAGTGGCTTGATGGTAAAGAATATGCCTGCCAATGTAGGATACACAGGTTCAATGCCTGGGTCGGGTAGATCCCCTGGAGAAGGAAATGGCAACTCACTCCAGTATTCTTACCTAGGAAATCCCACGGTAGGGGAGCCTGGTGGGCCACAGTCCGTGGGGTTGTAAAGAGTCAGACATGATTTTGTGACTGAACAACAACAACAATAACAATAATTAGTGACACTGAGCATCTTTTCATGTGCTTTTTAGCAGCCTTTATGTCTTCTTTGGAGAAATGTCTGTTTAGATATTCTGACCATTTTTTCATTGGGTTGTTTCTTTGATATTGGGCTGCATGACCTATTTATATATTTTGGAGATTAATCTCTCATTGGTTGACCTTTTGGAAATATTTTTTCCTATTCACGGGTTGTCTTTTCATTTTGTTTATGGCTTCATTTGTTGGGTGTGTGTGTATGTGTGTGCACATGAGTACGTGCACTGAGTTGCTCAGTCATGTCTGACTCTTTGTGACTCCATGAATTGTAGTCCACCAGACTCCTCTGTCCCTGGGATTTCCCAGGCAAGAATACTGGAGTGGGTTACCATTTCCTTCTCCATGGGATTTTGGAGTAGGACCAATCCAGGGATCAAACCTGTATCTCCTCGTCTCCTGCATTGGCAGGCAGATTCTTTATCATTGTTCCACCTGAGAAGCCTCTTCCTTTGCTGTGCAAAAGCTTTCAGGTTAAACAGGTCCCATTTGTTTATTTTTGGTTTTATTTTCATTACTTTAGGAGGTGGATTATAAAAGATCTTGCTGGGATTTATGTCAAGGAGTGTTCTACCTATGTTTCTTCTTTTTATAGTTTCCAGCTTTACATTTAGGTCTTTAATCCATCTTAAGTTTTTTTTTTTTTTAATGTGTGGTGTTAAGAAATATTCTACTTTTCATTCTTTTACATACTATTCATTCTTTTACATATAGCTGTCTAGTTTTCCCAGCACCACTTATTGAAGAGACTATCTTTTCTCCATAGTATATTCTTGCCTTAGTCATAGATTGGTTCCCCATAAGTGCATGGGCTCATCTCTGGACTTCCCTGTTCCATTGATCTATAGTTCTGTTTTTGTGCCAGTACCATCCTGCTTTGATGACTGTAGCTTTGTAGTATAGTATGCAGTCAGGAACCCTGATTCTTCATGCATCTTAACATGAGACTGTTCACTGCAAGTCATGAAAGATAAGTAGAATGTTTGCCAAATGAATTTATCTATGAAACTCATTTCTTGAAATATCCGTGCACTCCAAACTCTGGTAAATGCTGTTCTGGTTTCCAGCAATCTTTTCTGAGCCTCAGTGGACTCTTTTTATCTTAGGCCTACAAAACATTTTAAACATCACAAAATAATGGGTATTTGTTAAGTGTTAACAATTAGACAACATCAACAGGCAAAAGATGGAAACAGAATAGAGAATCCTCCCATATAATAGACTTATTTGTAGCCTTTTATTTTATATTTTCCCATCTCTGACTCTGCCTGTGTCTCCATCTGTCTCTCTCATTCACTACATGTTCACACTATGTATTTTGTGTTACAAAAGTGGGATCAATCCTTTCGTCTAATATAAACATTTTTGTATGTCATAATATACTTCTTGTCATACTTTTTAATAGCTTCTAGGTTTTCTAGTGCATTTGTGAACCATAATTTAATCCTTATTATTGGACATTTGTTTCTAGGTTGTGTGTGTGTGTGTGTGTGTGTGTGTGTGTGTGTGTGTAGACCATTATAGTTATTTGTAAGAATACAACTAAATCTTTGTAGCCATCTGTGCTTGCTTAAGTCTCATATAAAATTTGTTAAAGGGTCATAATTTTCAGTGTGCATTCTTTATCCTGAGACAGAATCCTAATTAGGACCAACTCTTGGGTCATCAATACCATGTCTCTAATGATTAGACTAACTCTTTTGCAGCCTGGCTGGGAGTACAGGGCCAGAGTCAGATAGCCTTGATGCAGTCACTGCCCCTGCTGCTTAATAGGTCTCTGAATTTGAGTGGCTGATGTAACTTCTCCAAGCCTCAGTCTCCACAGCTATAAAATTATAGTGATAATAGTAACTGCCTCAAAAAATTCTTGAGAGCATTTACAAGTCTATCATTTGGAATGGGGGTGGAGTGTGTGTGTGTTTGGGAGGATGCTGTGGGGGAAGGCACGGTGGGAGGAGGAGAACTGGGTACCAGAGACCACCGTGACTTCTGCTTGCCCAGGGTGCTCCTTCCTCCGCTCCTCCTCCTTTTCCAGCAATGGGGGCCTCTTTGCAAATGTCACGAATGTAGCCCACAGCGGGACGCACACGGCTGTGGCTGTGACCTGAATGCGACTGCTGGCTCTGCCCTCTTTTAGCTTGACCTGCAATGCAATGTAACTTCCTTCTGGTTCACAGCCTGGCAAATGGATATTAATGCAACTCCCCACCTTGTTGAGTTGGGATGATGATTCAGTGAGATACTATTTGCATGTATAGCACCTGTCATATCATAAGCACTCAGTGGCAGCCAGAAAAGAAGTCACTTAACCTCCCTAACCTATTTCTATCAGTAAAAGAGGAGTAACAGTAATGATTTTGATGAGTTATTACCAGGATTAACTGAAGGCAAAGTGCTAGCATGGTTCTTGGCAATAGTAGATATTTAATATATGGCAGCTCTTGGAACATATTATTACTAGTGGGGTTAGTACTGATGACAGCAATGCAGCTGAGCTGCCCTGATGCCCCCTCTCTTACAGTCAATGATGGGCCATTCGGGCCCTGCAAGTTAGTGGGTCCCTTGGATGAAGTGCCTGCGGACACTCGCAGCACCTCCACTTTGGTCTGCAGGATGGAAATCCTCACGTTCAAGCACTCTAACTTGCCCTGTCCAAGAGTTCTGAAATCCAGTGTTGACCTGTAAGAATGCCCTTCATGGAGTGATATTTACAATTAAATTTTCAGTGCAATTAATTACTGACGAGATACTAGAAGGGGCTTAGGCAACAGGTCTTAGTAGAAAATAAAGATAATGGATTTAAGGCATGCTTTAACTATTGCAATTGTTTTTGAGCTAAAGGTACATCTAGAATTCTTTCTCTAGGCTCAAGGAGAAAAACATATGCTGGGAAATTGTGTGAAACGTGAGGAGTCACAGTGGAATTGAGTTTGAAATGTACAACCTCATCACACCATGAATTCAATCTCAAAGCACGTTATGGGCCATAATTCTTTCAAAGTCCTTAGAGACACCTTAACACCACTTCAAATTAGACCTGTTCAAATTCTGCTTATGCCCACCCCCTGCTCCACAGTGTAAATCATTATTTTCCATTTGTATCTGAGTTGAGCTATTCTTAAAAACCAATAACTCTATTCCTTTCAGAATGGCTCTATTGCACTAAAGCTTCCTTGGAAGGTACCTTTGTTTTCGTCAATGCTCTGAAGTGTGAAGTCTACATAATTTGCTAAATGTATCATGTTTACATATGCATAAGCCAGTTACCTCCAGATCACCATCTCCTCCCTGTACTATTGGCTGAATGCTTAAAGAAAACGAAGCTTAATTTTCTGTAAGCAGTGTTCCATGGTTTCCAAATAAGCTCACGGAGACACAGATAAACTAAATTACTTAGTGGTAACTATCCAGACAGAAATGAGAAGCCAGTGCTGAAACAAGCCAGATGAGTGGTGTCCTTCCTGCATCCTTCCATCACAATATGCAAAGAAATAGGACAGTAAGACCCCAGGGACCCCCAACTTCTGCCAGGCTGGCTGAAGTGTCTACAGAATGGGTTAGTGCCAATCTGTAAGCCTATGGAAGCCCGAAGTCAGGCTTTCTGATAATTTCTTTCCTTGGGCAGGGGAAGTAAAAATGATATCTGCAGTGGAAGAATCAGCCCAGCCTTCCCGTAAGTGAATCAGCGTGGGTGGAGTAAACAGCAGGAACTAGAATCATTTGGTCATGGGTTCAAATGCCAGCTTTGGCCTTTACATGTGTGTTGCACGGAAAGCAGGCAAGAATGGGCAGGGCCTCAACCTGTCTGTGGTGTGTTTGTGTGCTCAGTCATGAGTCATGTTCAACTCTTTGTGACCTCATGGACTATAGCCCGCCAGGCTACTCTGCCCATGGAATTTTCCAGGCAAGAATACTGGAGCGGGTTGCCATATCCTACTTCTAGACCTTGGCATTCTCAAATACCAAGTGTTGGGGGAGGCGGGCATAGGATCACCCTCCTAGGCTTCCTGAGGGTCACTAAGATAGTGTGTCTTTATATTTAGTCAGCATCACAGAGTCAGGCACCCAGGTATCATATCTCTCCCATCCCTTCCCCCCTCCAAGTCCAGTCATCTTTTGGCTAGAAGTTATTCGTCTTGGTGGTGGTTATAATTCTCCCTCTTATGCTCAAATGCACTCTTTTATTTGATCTCTTTACCATGTTTATTCTTGATACTTCTATGGTGATGGAAATAGTGTTTTCACTTAGCTCAAAGTATTCAGATTACTTCCGTTGTGCCTTTTGCAAATATGTAAACGCCCACCTTTGACCAGACACTCTCTGCTGGAAACTGGGAGTAAGTATAGATGTGACTGTTGCAGAATCCTTGCTGCGTTGGCTCGGAGTCCAGAAGGGACAATAGGTTGTGACAAAACACAGAAAAGCAGAATTCTAAGTGTAGGACTCTGGGGACATCCCATGGAGGGATGGCCGCACCTTCCTGGGTGGGTGGAAGAGAGGATCCCACACAGGAACACATTTGTGCTGAGCCTTGGTTCTCTAGCAGAGAACATTCTGGGAGAAAGGTCTTTGTCGTTAAAATTCCACTGACTCAGTGAAGGGAAAACGTTGTCCTTTTACAAATAAGGAGAGGGGAGCCTGAACACCAGGCAAGAGCCATGTCTTAATCATCTCGCATCCCCCTGCGTGTCTGGCTCAGGGAGTGCTGAAATTGAGTTTAGACCTGCCCAAGGTCACAAGGCAGGATGGTGAACAGCACACAGATCAAGCTGATTAAAAAATATGTGTTTAGGGATTATTTTTCCCCTTTGGGTTAAAAAGACAGACATTAGCAGGTGGCATTAGAATGGAAGGAGGGGCGTGCACTGTCCTGAGTTACATAGCTCATGGGCCTCTCGAGGTCCTATCCCTGCAGCTTTATCTCACCTAGGGGCTACTGCCCTGCACTGCATTTGTTCATTCACTCAGCAAACATCAACCAGCACTGTGTTTACCTTGAGCCCAGCACTGAGGACCCAACTGAGTGAGTAGGGAACAGGGAGACAGACAGACTAGGAAAACAGAGCTTCATATTTTGAAGAGGCGTGCATTCACATCACAGCCAGAAAGCATGAAAAGGAGGACAGGAGTCCTTCCTCACATTCCCCCATCTCCCCCCAAAATGGAGGCCATTATGATTAGTTTTCTGCATATCTTTGAGAAGTTCTTGATGCATACAGAAGTAAACACAAATACAGACTCTTATCCCCTCCTTTAACAGAGACATAGTAGTAGACATAATACACTCTGTTCTGCACTTTGCTTTTTTACTTAATGTATGTCAGAGATTCTGGCATATCATACAAGTAGCTGTATAGTTTTCCATCAGGAAGATGTACTATGTGGATTTAACCACGCGCATCTGAATTATTTTCGGCCTTTTGCTATTTCAAATAATCCTGTAGCAGATACTTCAAATGCATGGAATGTTCATAATTGGAGATTCTAGTCCCAAAGGGGAATTCTGAAGTCAAAGTATCTAGCAACCTTTCTGAATTGCTTGGCAGTTCTTATGACTCTTGCAGTCCATATGGAGTTAGGTTTTTCTCTGTGACCTAGTTTGAAACTAAAATATTATTCTTTTAAGAGATGAATTTTAACCCATTTAGATTTATTGATATAAACAATTGTTTGGTCCTATCAACTCTGTTATTTTTTTTGTTTTCCTTCCACTGTATGCTCTATTTTGTTTGTTTGTGGGAAGACAGGTGCATGTATAATTCTTCTGATACTCAGGGATGTTATCCCTTTAAAAGTCAGGAAAATTAATGTTCTTTCTCTTTGTTCCTTCCCCTCTTTTCACATCTCCTCCCCTTCTATCACTTGATGATTGTTAAAATAATTTTTCTCTTAGACCTTGTCTTTGTTCTTTAAAATATATTCATTCTTCTTATACTTGATTTGTCATCTTTTGATGCTTTTATGACCCAAAGAGGAAATCAGGAAATTTGATCTACCTGTATCTTTTTCCTTCCTCCCTCCTCTGCTTTTTTTTTTTTTTGTAGTTGTATCATTTCTGCATTATCAGGGCATGTAGCATCTGCATTCTTACCTTTCACACTCATCTCCATCTTTGTTCCTTCACAAGTAAATGGATTTCCCAAGTCATCTCTATGGTTGGCCACAGTGCATGCTCTCATAGCTCCTTTGAAGGACTCATGCAAACCATATCCCCCAAGTCACTGAAGGTTCAAAACTGGTTTTCTGTAGTATTTATTCCTGGATGGGAACTCAGGTGGATATAAAGCCTGCTTCAATTTTCTTTTCTTGACTGTCTTATACATATTGCTTCACTGGATTCTGACTTTGAATATTGCTGTTCTGAAATCTGCAGGCAGCCTTATTTCTTTTATCTTTCATAAGTTTCTTAGTGATCTTTTCTGCTACTAAGTCACCATTTATTTGCTTTTCACAATCTAGTAACTTCATTAGGATGGGCTTCCCCGGTGGCTCAGAGGCAAAGATTCTACTTGCAATGCAGGAGACACAGGTTCTATCCCTGGGTTGGGAAGACCCTGTGGAGAAGGAAATGGCCTACTCCAGTATTCTTGCCCAGAAAATCCCATGGATAGAGGGGCCTGGTGGGCTAGTCCATGCAGTTGCAAAAGAGTCAGACATGACTTAGTGACTAAACAACAACAAAGTTTATTAGGATAGATTTTAATGTCTGAGTTGACTATCCTAGGCTGATTTTCCCTGGCTGATGCTGTGCCTTTTCAATATGTAGATTCAATTCTTTTATTTTAGGAATGGTTTAATGAATTAAGTTTTAAACATATATCCTCTTCCAATGTTTCCTTTTGTGTCTTCAGAGGCTCCAATTATGCACATGTAGGATTTCCCTTGCCTCCTTTCTATAGCTGTAATTTGCTCTCTAATCCTTTGTAATTTCTTATTTCCTTTTCATGTTGTTTACTCTTTTCGTTTTAGCATCCTTCTCTCTTAGTGAGTTTCCCTGAGTGTCCTCCCTTGTGCTTCTTCCAATTCAGCTTCATTTTTATGATGATTCTGGTTGTTCTTTCTACTTCTTTCCTGGGACCTGAATGTTCACAGGCTGTCTCATCTGTTGTCTCTTCATCTCTTCTCTGAGTCTTTGAATATTGTTTTATTGTCTTTCTTCATAAAAGTAATTGTTTTATCTTAATTCCTGGTGGTGTTATACATATTTTTACCATTACCATTTTTATGCTGAGTGTTCTGTGGTAAGCTTTGTTTTGTTGCTCTTTTCCATAATTTTTATGAAATAATATATATATATATATGGAAAGCACATATTATACATATATATAATATCAACATGCTGGCATAAGTCCTTTTGGAGGAGGTTGCTATTACCCCTACCATAGTTTGGCCTCATGCCAAACTACAGGAAGGGAACACAGCCCCACCCATCAGCAGAAAATTGGATTAAAGATTTACTGAGCATGGCCTTGCACCAGAGCAAGACCCAATTCTCCTCATAGCCAGTCCCTCCCATCAGGAAGCTTCCACAAACCTCTTATCCTCATCCATTGAGGGAAGACAGAATGAAAACCACAATCACAGAAAACTAACCAAACTGATCACATGGAACACAGCCTTGTCTAACTCAATGAAACTATGAGCCATGCCATGTAGAGCCACCTAAGATGGATGGGACATGGTGGAGAGTTCTGACAAAAGGTGGTCCACTGGAGAAGGGAATGGCAAACCACTTCAGCATTCTTGCCTTAAGAACTCCATGAATAGTATAAAAAGGCAAAATGATATGACACTGAAAGATGAACTCTCCAAGTAGGAAGGTGTCTGATATACTACTGAAGAAGAGCAGAGAAACAGCTCCAAAAGGAAAGAAAAGGCTAAGCCAAAGCAGAAACAATGCCTAGCTGTGGATGTGTCTGGTGGTGAAAGTAAAGTCCAATGCTGTAGAGAACAATACTGCATAGGAACCTGGAATGTTAGGTCCATGAATCAAGGTAAATTGGAAGTGGTCAAACAGGAGGTGGCAAGAGTGAACATCGACATTTTAGCAATCTGTGAAATAAAATGGACCAGAATGGGTGAATTTAATTCAGACGACCTTTATATCTACTACTGTGGGCAAGAATTCTTTAGAAGAAATAGAATAGCCCTCATAGTCAACAAGAGAGTCCAAAATATAGTACTGGGGCAACCTCAAAAACAACAGTAATGCAAGTCTATACCCCAACCACTAATGCTGAAGAAGCTGAAGTTGAATGGTTCTATGAAGACCTATAAGTTTTTCTAGAACTAACACCCCCAAAAGCTGTCCTTTTCATTATAGGGGACTGGAATGCAAAAGTAGGAATTCAAGAGATACCTGGAGTAATAGGCAAGTTTGGCCATGGAGTACAAAATGAAGCAGGGCAAAGACTAACAGTTTTCCCAAGAGAACTCACTGGTCATAGCAAACACCCTCTTCCAACAACACAAGAGAAGACTCTACACATGGACATCACCAGATGGTCAATGCCAAAATCAAATTTATTGTATTCCTTTCAGCCAAAGATGAAGAAGCTCTATACAGTCAGCAAAAACAAGACTGGGAGCTGACTGTGGCTCATCATGAACTCCTTATTGCAAAATTCAGACTTAAATTGAAGAAAGTAGGGAAAACCACTAGGTCATTCAGCTATGACCTAAATCAAATCCCTTACAATTATACAGTAGAAGTTGACAAATAGATTCAAGGGAATAAATCTATTAGAGCGCCTGGAGAACTATGGATGGAGGTTCATAACACTGTACAGGAGGCAGTGAACAAAACCATCCCAAGAAAAAGAAATGCAAAAAGGCAAAATGGTTGTCTGAGGAGGCTTTACAAATAGCAGAGAAAAGAAGAGAAGTGAAAGGCAAAGGAGAGAAGGAAAGATATACCCATCTGAATGCAGAGTTCCAAAGAATAGCAAGAAGGGATAAGAAAGCCTTTTTGAGTGAACAGTGCAAAGAAATATGAGAAAACAATAGAATGGGAAAGACTAGAGATCTCTTCAAGAAAATTAGAGATACCAAGGGAACATTTCATGCAAAGACGGGTTTGATAAAGGACAGCAATGGTATGGACCTAACAGAAGCAGAAGATATTAAGAAGAGGTGGCAAGAATATAAGAATACATAGAAGAACTATACAAAAAAGATCTTCATGACCTGGATAACCGTAATAGTGTGATCATTCACTTAGAGCCGGACATTCTGGAGAGTGAAGTCAAATGGGCCTTAGGAAGCATTACTACAAACAAAGCTAGTGGAGGTGATGGAATTCCAGCTGAGCTATTTCAAATCCTGAAAGATTATGCTGTGAAAGTGCTGCACTCAATATGCCAGCAAATTTGGGAAACTCAGCACTGGCCACAGAACTGGAAAAGGTCAGTTTTCATTCCAAACCCAAAGAAGGGCAATGCCAAAGAATGTTGAAACTTCCATACAATTGTGCTCATTTCACATGTTAGCAAGGTCATGCTCAAAATCCTCCAAGCTAGGCTTCAATAGTACATGAATTAAGAAATTCCAGATGTACAGGCTGGATTTAGAAAAGGCAGAGGAACCAGAGGTCAAATTGCCAACATCCGCTGGGTCTTAGAAAAAGCAATAGAAATTCAAATTCAAATTGCAAATAGAAAAACCAAATTCTAGAAAACATCTACTTCTGCTTCATTGAGTACACTAAAACATTTTACTGTGAATCACAACAAACTATGGAAAATTCTTCAAGAGATAGGAATACCAGACCCCCTCACCTGCCTCCTGAGAAACCTGTATGCAGGTCAAAAAGCAACAGCTGGAACCAGACAGAAAACAATGGACTGGTTTGAAACTGGGAAAAGAGTACATCAAGGCTATATACTGTCACTCTGCCTATTTAGCTTATATGAAGAGTACATCAGGAGAAATGTTGGTCTGGAGGAAGCACAAGCTGAAATCAAGATGCTGGGAGAAATATCAATAACCTCAGATATGCAGGTGACACCACCCTTATGGCAGAAAGCACAGATGAATGAAAGAGCCTCTTGATGAAGGTGAAAAAGGAGAGTGAAAAAGCTGGTTTAAAACAACATTCAAAAAATAAAGATCATGGCATCCAGTCCCATCACTTCATGGCATATAGATGGGAAACAGTGAAAGACTATTTTATTGGGCTCCAAAGTCATGGCGGATGGTGACTGCAGCCATGTAATTAAGACTCTTGCTCCTTGGAAGAAAAGCTATCACAAACCTAGACAGTGTATTAAAAAGCAGAGACATTACTTTGCTGACAAGGTATAGTCAAAGTATAGTCAAAGCTACATTCTTGTAGTCATATGAATGTGACAGCTCAAGATTTAATGCTTTCAAACCATGGTGTTGGAGAAGAGATGGGGTGGATTGCATGGAGATCAAACCAGCCAATCGTAAAGGAAATCAATCCTGAATATTCACTGGAAAGACTGATGCTGAAGCTGAAGCTCCAGCACTTTAGCCACAAGATGCAAAGAGCTGACTCATTGGGAAAGACCCTGATGCTTGGAAAGATAGAAGGCAGGAGGAGAAGAGGATGTGATGGTTGGATGGCATCATTGACTCAATGGACATGAGTTTGAGCAAGCTCCAGGAGATGGTGAGGGACAGGGAATCCTGGTGTGCTGCAGTCCATGGGGTAGCAGAGAGTCAGACGCCAGTGAGCAACTGAACAAGAACAATATCTACATGTCAGTATCTTTAAAAAATATTATTAGAATAAGTTAAGAGTTTAATGGCTTACCTGTTCAAAAGGGAGTCCTAGGGATGAAGGGGGTGCAACCTGTTGATTCTATAGCCCCCACAATCCAAAAGCACTCACTTCAGTGTCACCAGTGATAGATGGCTTCCTGCTAAGATGGCTGCTCTTTGCTTCTTTTCTGTTCCTCTGAAATAGATGAGCCCTAAGAGGGTTTCTCTCATCAGCCATCTCCACTGTTCTTGCTGTACCAAAGTCACACTTTGGAGTGCTTCTTACCGACAGAAAGAACAATGCTGTGAGCATTTTCTGAGACCTGCTGCCCCTAGGCCATGACACTCTTTTCCTGCTTTCTTACTCATTTTTCTACCTGTGTAGCATCTGCTTGATCTGTGCCCCATCCTTTCTTCAGGTCCCTTAGTTCTTGCTGAGCAGGAAATGTCGATCTATCACCTCAGGAGGAGTCCACATACCAGAAACATATTTTTGATATTTTTTACTTGCCTACCTGGACATTTTACTTCCATCTGGGTGGTTTCTGTTATATTGTTTAAAGCTATGGATGATATCTCTTTTCTAGTTTTACTGAAAATGGAATTTATAACTTTTTTTTCTGTTTACTTTGTTTTTTTTTTTTCCATATATTTTTATTAGTTGGAGGCTAATTACTTTACAATATTGTAGTGGTTTTTGCCATACATTGACATGAATCAGCCATGGATTTACATACTTTGTTTATTATGATATTTAGGAGGGGAAATAGGAAGTTGCTAGCTATGTCTTGTTAGGTACCAAATCTCTAAACAGTCTATTGTGACCAAATATAGAAATATTTATAGAAACAAAAATAATAATAGCTACTATTTCATCTTTTTGCCAGTAGAAGGCCCTCTGTGAGTCCAAAGAAAGTCCCTTGAGGCTGGGTACCATCTTATCATGTCAAGTAGCTATACTCATTTCTGCCCTAAGTTTACCAGGGTACAGTGGAGACGAATTTAGACTGAGCTGTATAACCTCAAGGGTGAAGAGAACAGTGAGTTTTGCACTGAACCTGACAGGACTTAGAATAGCTTAAGACACCCTATATGGTTCCAGAAGGCAGATCTTCTCCAGACCTTGCTTAATTTATCCTCATCCTCTATCAGCTTGTCCACCAGAAGCATGAAAGTGAAGATGCCAGGCTGTATCTGCTCCAGGCACATCCATGACCATTCTGTCCTGACCTCAGTTACCACTGGGAGTTTTAAGTTCCAGCTCCATCCTCTACCCTCTCACCCTAGACTCCAGCACCCCTGGAGGTACTCCTGGGCCTTTGTCATGAGAAGAGGGTGGTAGGTTTCATATACATCCTAGACCATCAGCATCACCTCTCCATCCCAAGCTTGGCAGTCATGGTCTTCTGCCAATCTTCTGTTGCTTCCTATCCTGTTAAACAACAAAGTTTATGTTGTATTTAAGGTAAAAACATACATGCATGTATTGGTGCTTTAGGGATTGAAAAACACAGGACCTTAAATTGTTTTAAAAATGCCCGAATTTGGACCTTGAATTTGAACAGATTACACTGGACACAAATCTCCAGTTAGGAAAGGAGATTCTTCTTATATGTACCCTAAAAAATATGTTTTCTGTTACTAAAACCTCTTGCAGATATAGGCTTGTGTATCAGTCCTTGAATAGTCAGTGTTTCACCTGGTCAGAAAAGGGTCCTTGAAATGCATGTAAACATTTATATAATGTGTAAAATAATGGACTGTCTCTACACATATCTACAGGAGATTTTATATATACACACATTTATATGTTTGATTTTTGTATATGTTTATTATTTAGAATTAGAGCAAATTATGCTCGTTGGTGTGCTAATTTGAGTAGAGCTAATTTAAATATAAATCAGCTGTAAAAATTAAATAGTCACTTCATTCCAATTGGCTTCCTCATTATTTCTAAGACTTGCTTGGAATGTCTTCTTTTCCAAGTCGCCCCTGCACACGAGCCTTGGCTGTAGTCCTGCCTCTTCCTGGAAGCCTTCCCTGACTGCCACCAGCCATTTGAGCTCAGACATTAATAAAACAAAGTGACTTGCAGGCACCAAGTCTGCATCTCCGCAGTGAAATGAGCCAGGCTAGGACTGACGCTCCACATCCCTGCCTTGTTCCCAGTGCTCTGCCATATCTCATTTTAGGTGAGAACATGATTTTTTCCAGCTTAGTCTTTATTAGTTGAGGACCTGGGAAATGTGGTTGGCTATGAAATCCTTCCTTGAAACTGCTATTTTCTGCACTACTGCTCATCTGTTCCAGGTTTCCCATGTAGGGAAATGCTTACCTACTGCCTGACAAACACAATTAAAGCCAGAGTTAGCAATTTTTAGCCAATGTTTTACATATATAACATTTTGTTTTGCCCTGGAGTATGGAAAATCTGTGGATTTTTATCAGAAGTTTTAAAAGCTTATTTCATCAAGCTAACCTCCCTGCTCCAGATTATTATTATAAGTGCTACTCCACTAATGCACATTTACAAATGCTGTGCAAGTTCCAAATGTATTTCTTTTTCCAAATGAAGGATTATCATTAGAATCAAGAGAAACATTAAAGTCTCCTCAAATCTGGTTACTGAGAACAGTAATGGGTTTAATAGGGAAATCTATCTGTCTTTTCTTGTAGGTTGTACCACTAATTGGTTTAACTCATCTTCCTCCCAGTTTAATGTATTTTAAGTTCTTTCAAAGATTGCTTTTTAAGAAGGACTTTATTAGCAAGCTCCTGAATAATGGAGCCCTAATTCCTTTGCTCATGCTTGTTTTTACACAAAATGATGCATCCTCTAAGGATAAGAGAAACATGCATATATATCGATGTTTTAGGCACTGAAAAGTAAAAACTGGAATTACATGTAATAATGCAATTTAATTTGAGCAGGCACAACCTCGCTCAATTCTTTGAGATGATCTCTGGTTAGAAATGGGAATTCACCTTGTGTATGCTTTTAAAATCCCCTCAGAATGGGAGAAAATAATAGCAAATGAAGCAACTGACAAAGAATTAATCTCAAAAATATATAAGCAACTCCTGCAGCTCAATTCCAGAAAAATAAATGACCCAATCAAAAAATGGGCCAAAGAAATAAACAGACATTTCTCCAAAGAAGACATACAGATGGCTAACACATGAAAAGATGCTCAACATCACTCATTATCAGAGAAATGCAAATCAAAACCACAATGAGGTATCATCTCATGCCGGTCAGGATGGCTGCTATCAAAATGCCTACAAACAATAAATGCTGGAGTAGGTGTGGAGAAAAGGGAACCCTCTTACACTGTTGGTGGGAATGCAAACTAGTACAGCCACTATGGAGAACAGTGTGGAGATTCCTTAAAAAACTGGAAATAGAACTGCCATATGACCCAGCAATCCCACTGCTGGGCATACACACCAAGGAAAGCAGAATTCAAAGAGACGTGTGTACCCCAATGTTCATCGCAGCAGTGTTCACAATAGCCAGGACATGGAAGCAACCTAGATGTCCATTGGCAGACGAATGGATAAGGAAGCTGTGGTACATATACACCATGGAATATTACTCAGCCATTAAAAAGAATGCATTTGAATCAGTTCTAATGAGGTGGATGAAACTGGAGCCTATTATACATAGTGAAGTAAGTCAGAAAGAAAAACACCAATACAGTATATTAACATATATATGGAATTTAGAAAGATGGTAAGATGACCCTATATGCGAGACAGCAAAAGAGACATAGATGTAAAGAACAGACTTTTGGACTCTGTGGGAGAAGGCAAGGGTGGGATGATTTGAGAGAATGGCATGAAACATGTATATTATATGTGAAATAGATCGCCAGTCCTGGTTTGATGCATGAGACAGGGAACTCAGGGCTGGTGCACTGGGATGACCCTGAGGGATGGGATGGGGAGGGAGGTGGAAGGGAGGGTCAGGATGGGGAACACATATACACCCATGGCTAATTCATGTCAATGTATGGCAGAAACCACTACAATATTGTAAAGTAATTAGCCTTCAATCAAAACAAACAATTAAAAAAAATAAAATAAGATCCCCACAAGAAGCCCCAATTGTGTTTTTTCTTTTTAAAAATTTTTATTGGAATATAGTTGATTTACAGTGAGGTATAACTGATTCACTTTGCTAGACCCAATTTTATTTTTTGTCATTAAAACTGCTATGGCTGGCAGAATATCTCTTAGCTCTCAAGGGTAAATGCAACGAGCCCCTGAAGTTCCTCAGAAGGGAAGATATTGAGGTTGCCTGCTAGTTTCTGAAAGCTTCATCTTCACAGTCAACCCCTACCATAACCCCATGAGGTTGAGACTGTTAATATCACCATTTTACAGATGAAAAACCTGAGGCTTGGAGAAGAGCAGTGATATGTGAAGAGCAACCACTTGTAAACTGAGAGCTGGTGTTCAATTAAGGGCTGATGGATCCAGAAGTTTGAACTTAAATTTTTTTTAATTCATTGAAGTACATTTGATTTACAGGGGTTGTGTTAATTTCTTCTGTATAACAGAGTAACTCAGTCATATAAATATATATTCATATTCTTTTATATATTATACTTAATATATTAATTATATTATTATTTTGCTTTTGGAGAAGGAAATGGCAACCCACTCCAGTACTCTTGCCTGGAAAATCCCATGGACAGAGGAGCCTGGTAGGCTACAGTCCATGGGGTCGCACAGAGTCGGACACGACTGAAGCGACTTAGCAGCAGCAGCATATTGTTTTCCATATTCTTTTCCATTATATTGTCATAGTATATTGTAACAGTATATTGGATATAGTTCTCTGTGTTATACAATAGGACCTTGTTGTTTATCCATCCTATATATAATAATTACTTGCATCTGCTAAACTCCCCATCCTTCCCACCTGTATCCTCCCTCTCCTTGGCAACCACAAGTCTGTTCTGTATATCTGTGCATCTGTTTTTGTTTTGTAGATATGTTGATTTGTATCATATTTTCCCACGTATTTCCACATATAATTGATATCACATGTTATTTGTCTTTCTCTTTCTGACTTACTTCACTTAGTATGATACTCTCTAGGTCCATCCATGTTGCTGCAAATGGCATTACATTCTTTTGATAGCTGAATAATATTCCATTGTATATTTATATGTTGTTCAGTTGCTAGGTCATATTTGATTCTTTGCAACCCAATGGACTGCAGCACACCAGGATTCCCTGTCCTACACTATCTCCCAGAGTTTGTTCAAATTCATGTCTCTCTCTCTCTTTCTATATATATATATACATGTATACACACACACACACACATATAGATATACATATATATGTGTATATGTATATCACATCTTCTTTATGCATTCATCTATTGATAGACATTTAGGTTTCTTGTCTTGACTACTGTAAACAGTGCTACTATGAACATAGGGGTACATGTATATTTTCAAATTATAGTTTTGTCTGGATATATGCCCAGAACTGGGATTGCTAGATCATATGATGGTTCTGTTTTTAGTTTTTTAAGGAACCTCCATATGGTGGCTCAGTGGTTAAAAAAAAAAAAAAAAAAAAAAAAAATCCACCTGCCAATGCAGGAGACACAGGTTTGATCCCTGGATTGGGAAGATCCTCTGGACAGGGAAATGGCAACCCACTCCAGAGTTCTTGCCTGGGAAGTCCCATGGATAGAGGAGCCTGGTGGGCTACAGTCCGTGGGGTCACAAAAAGAGTCAAGATATGACAGTAACTCAACAACAACAGCAACAACAAAGAACCTCCATGCTTGTTCTCCAGAGTGGCTGTACCAATTTACATTCACACCAGTAGTGTAGGAGGGTTCCCTTTTCTGCCCACTCTCTCCAGCATTTGTTATTTGTTGACTTTTTAATGGTGGCCATTCTGACTGGTACCTCCACACTGTAGTTTTGATTTGCATTTCTCTAATAATTAAGTGATGCTGAGCATCTTTTCATGTGCCTGTTGATCATCTGTATGTAGAATCTTGAACCCTTAATGCAGTGCTATACTCCTGTTTGTATTCAGGGTAGGGAGTGTGGTTCTGACCTTTGTTTCAGGTGCATGGTCTTTAACTTGGGGAAGAGGGTCTCCCTTGCATATGGGGCTGGAATGCCCCCAGGTGCAGGCATCTGGGGTAGTTGTATGTGAGTAGATCAAGTGAATGTCGAATCAGGAGACTTGGGCTTGTAGGGCCTTGGAGATGTTGCCTAACCTATGAGAAACAGCAGAGAAGAATCTTAGCTTACTAGCTGGCTTCAGGGATCATTTCATGTAAAAATACCATGCTCATGATCTGGAGTCCCATCCTTTTACATTTGGTGGATCCACAGACACAAATAATCTCAGAGCCAATGGTTTCAAAGTGCTGAACACTTAAGTCTGTTCTAGCCAAATCCTCCCATAATGCTGCAAACTTGTCTTGTCATCACCTCCATTCTGCACACGAGGAAACTGACCATTTGGAAAGCCCCTGTCCAGTCTCAGCTAGGATGGCATCAGAGCCCAATGCTGTCATCCTCCAGAGCAGAGTTACTCTCTCCTGCCTCCCCAGGATTCTTTTAAAGCAGAATGACTGGTTATTGTTCCTAAAACCATACTAAGCAGAATCAACCCTCACCTATTTCAGTTCCAGTTGATCAGCACCCCAAAATTGTAGTCCAAGGAGCAATTGTAGCTCTTCCTTCCTGTCTTTGGCACTCCCGTGGAGTGCAGCACCCCCTCTTCAGTGGTCCTTGCACACTCCCCCTGCCAGCACTGGTGCACTTGCTGCTTGCTGGACATTCAACAGCATGAGGGACCCAGTCCCTATTGGGGAGGAGAGGACTACGTGTAACTGAAGGCTCCCAGCAGCATGAGGATGTCAGAGTAGAAGGAGGAGGCTAGACCCAACGCAAGGCAGTTCAGAAAGGCATCCTTGTGTCAATCCAGCTCAGCATCTAATTCTGCCCTGAAGAAGGCCTTTTAGAGAAGATGCTAATTGCAAACACTCTGAATGCATTGATCCACTGCTGCTCTGATTAAGCAATTATGCACAAACAGCACCTAGGAGGGCTGAAGGAGATTAGTTTGAAAGGGCCGGCTACTGGGTCTCCATTTCTGAGAGGCCTGCTGGTCTGCTCCAGAGACAACTCCAGTCCAGCCCAACTCTTTAATTACCTTCAGAGGCACCGAAGTTTAAATTACATTCTGGCTGTTTTCATATTAGCTTCTTCCAGCGCCCTGAACTAAGCATTGGCAAGGCTAGGGTCGGACAGGGAGGGTCCTTCTGCAGGAGGGGTGGCTTTCTCATTTGGTTCTTTAGTTGCAAGATTTCCTGAGTTTTGAGAGCATACCAGTAATTGGTTCCCTAGCAGAGGTTCACAGATACCCTAAAATTGTTGTGTGTCAGATTTGCCATTTTCAAACATCCCCAATTGGGTGTTCCAATGTGGCCTTCAGTTAGGATTTGTAACACACAGACATAGACACTTACTCTATCTTTTAGGTATTAACACTGTAGCTCTAAGTACAGAATGTCCACAGTCTGTCCCCACCTTTATTTTTCACATCATCTCATATATATTTATACCTCAGATTGTTTCCTTACCTTCCTCTTTTCTAATCCTCTAAGAGGGCTTGGTATAAGTAGCATGTCATTTGGTCCCCCAAGTCAACAATCAGCTGAGATCAGCTTGGAATACTAGTCATCACCCTTGGCAACATTTTTCAAAGGAGCAGGAGTTTCCCAGCTCCTGTCTCTTCCTTGGACATGACGTATCTTGAAACTTCCTCACTAGCTTTTGGCTTTGTCTGAAGGAAGACAGAGGAGCCAGGGAAGAAGGAGTGAAGGGGTGATGGGGGTGAGCAGGGCCAGGCTACTGACACTCACTCTTCAGTGAAGAAGCACTCCTCTCTCCCCCAGCAGTACTCAGCTCGACTAACCTCTCCACAAGTAAATACTCATAGATCAGAGCACCCCTTCCTCTCTCGTGACCCTACCAGGGTTACACGACCTCATCACCACTTTCTGCCCGATGCTGTTGGCCACAGTGCCCCGTCTCCCTCCCATCCACTGAGCCATCAGATGTACTTACTCCCAGCTTTGTTTGAACACAGTCTGCATTCACAGCCCACAGGCTTCATACCCACTTAAAGCCCCAGGCCTTGTGGAGGGGGGAAAGTGCCCAGGTAGAAAAAGCCATCACATTTTCTTCCCAGGGCTGTATACCATCCACAGAGGCTGCGTGCGCCTTATTTACACTTGCTTATTGCATTTCGTTCATATTTTCCAAACAGACAGGGCAGGTCTGCTGGGAGAACACCAAATTACCTGGGCCCTTCTCTGCCTGAGTGCTGCGCTTTCCTGGGGGAGGGAGCTGTCTGCCTGCACATTTGCAATAATGTAGCGGCCCTCTCCATTTCTCTAATGAAGCCCCAGTGGCTGCATAGATGATAGATGCTCCTGGGAGTATAACAGGAAGGCAGCAGGCTGGACTCAGCCTGTCCAAAGGACAACTGTTCTCATAGTAAAGCCCGATGGTGCTCCCTGCATCCTCTGCTGCTTGGCGAGCTGCCTCCTGGCACAGCTGGTAGAGCCTCCTTTACCTGTGAGGGCCTGGGGTTTCGATTTTTTTCTATGCACAGCATGGACCGGGTATATTAATTGCCTCAGTTAGTACTGGCTATCCACAAGCCCAGTCAATCCAGAAAGCTGGTCCAGGACCCAGAGGCAGCCCAGCAAGGAGACAGCTGAGATCCAAATCCTGTCTCTGCCACCTGATGGCGATTTGACTTAGGGAGTTTGTAACCCGTGCACCCATGGTTTCTTTCAGTGCATATATTCTGAACAACGATTATGTCTCTATCCTTATGGTAAGTGCCGAGAATGGAGGTGTGGGGGGAAATCAGACACCCCCTCCCCTCATGTAACTTTGCCACCTGGAAGAAGGGGGCATCTATTACAACCCGAATCTCCTGGACTTGTACTGACCCACATACAAAATAAGTGAAGGAGAGATGTCATTCTTTATATCCCAGGCATCTCTTCAGGCTTTTATGAAAAGCGTAACAATAAAATTCTAACATATTATGCAGACAACTGGGAGATGGGAAGAGGAACATAAATTTATCAAGTCCCCACTGTAAGCCAGTAGCTGTGAGGTAGGTTTTACTGATACTGTCTCATCTTACTCCATGTGGTAATGCTACGAGCTAAGCTTTATTAGCCATCTTGCAGATGGATGGATGGAAGTTTACAGAAGGCAGCAAGAGCACTGTTATGCCCAGTTAATAAGTATGCATTGGGAGCATTCTTTATGCCAGGAACCGACTGCATTAGGTGCTGGACTCCAAGAGCTGAGCCTTGGGGCGAGCCAGCCTCGAGGAGTGTTTTATGTTGCTATGATTTAGAAGGGGAGGTGGACACTGAGCTGGAAGTTACAGGTGTGCTTTAAAGCAGAGATCTGACAGAAGATAAGCATTAGCTAGACAAAGAGAAGAAACGTTCTCCACCAGAACAGTGTGTGCAAAAGACAGCACAGAGCCTGGAGGCCCAGGAGGAGTGAAAAGAGTTGGAGGCAGAGGCCACTGGGATCACAGAAAGGAGTCTGGGTGGGCTTGTGCAGAGCAATTGAGAGCCTCTGGAGTAGCTAAGTGAGAAAGTGACTTAATCAAATCTCCCTTTTGGAAAGATCACTTTGGCTGCTGGGTGGCAAAGGGAAAGTGGGGAGCAAGACTGGGAGACCACTTAGGAGCCTTGTCTTGGTGGGAGGTCCCAGTGTTGCCTGGGCTGGCAGCAGAGATAGCAAGATGCAGGGGACTTTGGTGGGAGTCAGGACAGGCAGTCCCGGGTGTCTGCCCTGCAGATATGAGTGCTGGACAGGGCCACGCTCTGATTCTAGGAGGAGGCAGAGATTGGGGGTCAGTCGATCTCAGAGATGCCAACACTAGCCATGCTGAACAGATTGAGATCATGGAAGAAAGGCAGAGAGTAACCTGTAGAAGTAAGAAGGCAGATATGGAAAGATTGCAGAAGAGGATGCTGGGCAGAGATGAGTGGGAGAATGAAAGCAATTAAAAGTGAGCTGAAGCCAAGGTTGGAGGAGAAGGGGAAGAGAATGGAGCATGGAGGGCAGAGCGCTGGCTACACCCACCATTCAGGAAATACGGCAGGGGATGGGGACACGGTCCTGGCCTTCACAACTTGGCCAGATCCTCCCCCAAGAGAGCAGCATTTTCCCCTCTGATGATTGGATGCTGGTGGCCTGAGAACTTTGCTTCTCTTACCAGGAGAGACTACCAGACAGCCCTCTGGAAATCATAAGGGTTGGCCCACCTCCGGGCAGAGTGTGAAATGGCAGATGGATGTGGCTTTATGGTTTTCTCCACACAGAAGTGTCTTTTCCCAAGGAAGGAACCGAGTGTGTGGGAGGTACCCATCAGGGCCCCTATTTCTGGAGCTTTAATCCTCCTCTCCTGCCTTTATCAGTGGCTATAATAGGCACCTTAAAAGGCAAGCACTTTTCTCCCATTGCCAGCCCATTGTGGCTAGAATACCGAATCTGAGCAAATAGCTCTCTGTGTGTCGGTGTCTTTGAGTATTTCTTTCCTCTGGGACATATCTGGCCCCAGGCAGACTGTGCCTGACTTGCTCCTTATAAGGACTGTTCGGTTGAGGACGCTAAGCATGAATAGGGAGCAGTAATTGAATGCCTTCTATCTCCATTTCGGCTTCTGATCTCTCTCTACCTAGGCCAGTGCCATCCTGCTTGAGGACTTGTCCCCGAGCGACAGGTTTGCTCCTTCAAGACTCCAGTCCCTGACTCGATCAGCCACCCAAAGCCTGCATACTTTGAAAAGCCAGTGGGAAATTCAGTCTTCTCAAGATATAGATTACCTGCACATCTGTCAGGGTTTAGTTAAACATGACTGACTAATTCATCCTGCAGCGTGAGATGGGGATTCATTTCCTTTGCAAGTTGACTTGGCAATTTTCTCTGCTCAAAGAACATTTAGAATAGACAGTGTGCATGGCAATTAGGAAGAAATAGATGCTATTAATTTTCCATTTTCAAACGTGAGATTGACTGTGGAGCCTACATCCCATTCTCCTTGGAAAAACAGACCACAGCCTCTCCTGTTTAGAGCTGTGTAAAGTCTGAAAAGTTAGAAAAGAGAGCCTTCTATATTCCGCAGAGGCTCTGAACTGGGGCTGTTGTGAATGGAGGCTTCTCCCGAGGGTTGGTACTGGTACCTGGCAGAGACGAGCATCACTACTGTCAGCACAAGCTCCGCCTCCTCCTCCTTTCTGTGCACGTGGCTCAACGCGGGATGCTGGTCCCCAGCTTGAGTGAGCATGTGATCTCCTAGAGGCACAGACTTGCATGTCAGGATATCATGATGGACCTGCGAAAGCTGGAAATCCCAAAGGTGGCTAGCTTCATCCAGTGCTCGTTTCCAGTGTTCTGCCAGACTGGAAATGCTGTGTATCTGTGTTGTCCCAGATGGAGTCATTCACTAGCCACGTGTGACTACTGAGCAACTTGGAATGGGATGGGTGCAAATGAAGAATTAAATTTTAACTTTTATTTCATTTTCATCAATTTAAATGAAAATAGTCATATGTGGCTCATGGCAATTCTACTGGATAGCAGAGGTATCTGTGTGCCAAAACCAGGTTAGCACAGAGGTGTGCTGAAGCCAGCTGTGTGGCCAAAGCCAATTGTGTTTAGCTATATTTGTCTTTGGGGCTTCCCAGGTAGTGCTAGTGGTAAAGAACCTGGCTGCCAGTGCAGGAGACATAAACACACAGGTTCGATCCCTGGGTTGGGAAGATCCCCTAGAGAAGGAAATGGCAACCCACTCCAGTATTCTTGCCTGGGAAATCCCATGGACAGAGGAGCCTGGCAGTCTACAGGCTTTGCAGAGTTGAACATGACTGAAGCAACTTAGCTAGTATATTTGCCTTACTGGTTTTCTGAATGCTGTGACAGTTGCTCTACACTTACCTATATATCATCAATTTTAAAATAAAAATAATAGTAGAAGTAATAAAAATCATAGCTGACATATGCTGAGTAATTACTACATACCAGGTGTTTTCCTCAGCATGCTACATACCTTGTCTATTTTATAGTCACATAATGATACCTTGAGTTTACAGGTATGATGAAACAAAGACGCTGAGGAGTTAAGTGACTGGTATGAGTCACCCAGCAAGTCAGTGGTCACACTGGGATTCACACCAGGTGGTGGCATCCCAGAGCTCAAATATGCTGCTGCCTCTCCAGACAGTCCTCTGTGCCGCTTCCTGGCTGCTGTTTTCAGATCCAATCGTGTTCTGGTTGTTGGAAGCCAGGTGTTGTCTTGAGGTCATTAGCGACCTGGGTATAAGCAATGGTCACACATTCCATGCTTTACAGAGTTCAGCTATGGCTCCTGGCTGGAAGGAAGGCAGCAGCTAGACATGAGCACACTCAGGTTGCACAGACCTCGCCTGGGTCTGCTCGCCACCTCACCTCAAGTGGAGGGCAAGGCAGTCCTTTCCTGCCTGAGGTTTAGGAAGTTGGACTGTGTTCTCCATCAAGTACCAAACCCCAGGCTCAGGAAAGAGGGGCTCTCCTAAATGCAGTGAGGTAAACAGGAAGAGAGGCTCTACCTAGTATTGTTGTTTTCTGGAGAGGATTCACCCCTTGGCAGGGCAGATGGGGGCTGATGGCCTCAGCCGAGTGAAGGCTGGATGGGAGTCTGAGTGAGACCCACAAGTCATTTACCACTGCCCATGTGCCTTCTGGTGGAGAGCCTGGGTGTTCGCTGGGGTCCCTCTGCATTGACAGACTCTAGCCTTCATCTGCGTCTGGCCAGCACTGTGAGACATTCAGAACGCAGCTCTGTGTCATAATGGTGACTTGCTTGGCTTTTAGAATTTGGGAAAAGTGACAGTCGTGGGCTTCACTTTTTATTTATTGAGACTTTCTCTCCTTGGGTCTCTAATTCCTGTCCCTCCCGATGCAAACTGCTAAATGCAGTGCTGGCTGTTCTGCCTCTTGCTAGTGGCCCACTGCCTGGACCCTTTGTCAGGATTCTCAGGACCTAGAATTAGGGTGAAATCAGGCAGCAAGGGAAAGTCAGCTCCCTTCTCTGTGCCACTGTCCCTCCTTTGGGGATTCCCCTCCTCCAGTCTTAGTTCTCGCTGAGACTATCAGATAGCCTGCATCTACCCATCCAGCATCTGGAGTTTCTTGTTCTCAGAAGGAGTGTTAAATTTTCTCTGTCCTACCCTAAAAGATGAGCTGGTTAGTTAAAGATGGGCTGCAAAAAGAGGACTCTTTCAGGGATGAGGCATCCATCTGTCCATAAGGGAAAGTCAAATCAGTCTGTCCAAAGGCCGGCAAAATATGCCACAGTCACAAACCCACATGTGAGCAGTGCAAAATTGAGAGTTGCTCATACTGGGGTCTTTTGATGTCCCAGGCTGCCTTTCCCTAAAAGCATTAGCTATCCTTAAGTGTTTATCTCTTGGCATGAGTTCAGTGGAAAATGTGATCTTCTCTGGCAAACCGCAATAGCAAGTTTGATCTGGTTAGCAAAAGGACCCGTGACGGCTTTTGGAGGCTGGTATGCAATGCTTGCTTACAGAGTGCGGAGGCAGTCCACGTTCAGGTTTGCATGGCGCTGCTTGCCTGGGAGTCTCAGCTCTCACTTTGTCACACTCTTTACCTGTGAAGGCAACATCTTTGGGGCCTTTTCCCAATTGGGTAAGGAGTTACATCCTGGTTGGAGAGAAAGGTCTGTTTGGAGCATTGCATGTTGAAGGGAGAGCGCCCATAGACTTAATGTTTCTTCCATCTGCTTTTTCTCCAGCCTGCACGGACACGGAGCTGAGAAGCCTTGCCTCCCGGCTGAAGGACTGGTTTGGAGCCCTCCACGAGGACGCCAACAGGGCCATCGAGCCCACCAGCTCGGAAACAGCCCAAGGCAGTAAGACACGTTACTCCTGCTAGTTTATTTCATTTTAAACACATTTCCTCAGTTACTGACATTGACTGACCACCCTGAGATGCTGTTGTTAAAAGAAACACTAAGTTAAACGTACACAGTGACATTAAACATGCTCCAAATTCAGAAATATTAAAATATTGGAGGACAAGGAAATGCCTTAGAATGAAGAAAATACAACCGTTTAATTTTTTTAAATCGGGTTGCAAAGTTATCTAGTATTTAATACTGACTTTTAGGAAATATGTTTAAGTACATATAAAGATACAGACATGACAAACTATCATGTGTAAAATAGATAGGCAATAATATACAACACAGGGATTTAGAGCCGTTTTCTTATAATAACCTAGAATGGAGAAGAATCTGCAAAAACACTATGCTGGACACCTGAAACTAACACAATATTGTAAATCACCTACACTTCAATTAAAAGGAGTATAAGTCGTCAATTAAAAGACCATCCCCAAAAAAAGAAACACAAAAAGGCAGAATGGTTGTCTGAGGAGGCCTTACAAATAGCTGAGAAAAGAAGAGAAACAAAAGGCAAAGGAGAAAAGGAAAGATATACCCATCTGAATGCAGAGTTCCAAAGAATAGCAGGGAGAGATAAGAAAACCTTCCTAGTGACCAATGCAAAGAAATAGAGGAAAACAATAGAATGGGAAAGACTAGAGATCTCTTCAAGAAAATTAGAGATACCAAGGGAACATTTCATGCAAAGATGGGCACAATAAAGGACAGTAATGGTATGGACCTAACAGAAGCAGAAGATATTAAGAAGAGGAGGCAAAAATACACACAAGAACTATACAAAAAAGATCTTCATGACCCAGATAATCACAATGATGTGATCACTAACCTAGAGCCAGACATCCTGGAATGCAAAGTTAAGCGGGCCTTAGGAAGCATCACTATGAACAAAGGTAGTGGAGGTGGTGGAATTCCAGTTGAGCTATTTCAGATCCTAAAAGATGATGCTGTGAAAGTGCTGCACTCAATATGCCAGCAAATTTGGTAAACTCAGCAGTGGCCACAGGCCTGTAAAAGGTCAGTTTTCATCCCAATCCCAAAGAAAGGCAAAGCCAAAAAATGCTCAAACTATCACACAGTTGCAGTCATCTCACACGCTAGCAAAGCAATGCTCAAAATTCTCCAAGCCAGGGTTCAACAGTACGTGAACCATGAACTTCCAGATGTTCAAGCTGGATTTAGAAAAGGCAGAGGAACCAGAGATCAAATTGCCAGCATCCACTGGATCATTGAAAAAGCAAGAGAATTCCAGAAAACATCTACTTTTGCTTTATTGACTATGCCAAATCCTTTGACGGTGTGGATCACAACAAACTGTGGAAAATTCTTAAGGACCTGGGAATACCAGGCCACCTGACCTGCCTCTTGAGAAATCTGTATGCAGGTCAAGAAGCAACAGTTAGAACTGGACATGGAACAACAGACTGGTTCCAAATTGGGAAGGGAGTATGTCAAGGCTGTATATTGTCACCCTGCCGATTTAACTTATATGCAGAGTACATCATGTGAAATGCCACACTGGATGAAGCACAAGCTGGAATAAAGACTGCCAGGAAAAATATCAATAACCTCAGATATGCAGATGACAGGCAGAAAGTGAAGAACTAAAGAGCCTCTTGATAAAAGTGAAAGAGAAGAGTGAAAAATTTGGCTTAAAACTTAACCTTCAGAAAACTAACATCATGGCATCTGGCCCCATCACTTCTTGGCAAATAGATAGGGAAACAATGGAAACAGTGAGAGACTTTATTTTTCTGGGCTCCAAAATCACTGCAGATGGTGACTGCAGCCATGAAATTCAAAGATATTTGCTCCTTGGAAGAAAAGCTATGATGAACCTAGACAGTGCGTTAAAAAGCAGAGACGTTACATTGCCTACAAAGGTCCATCTAGTCAAAGCTATGGTTTTTCCAGTAGTCATGTATGGATGTGAGAGTTGGACTATAAAAAGAAGGCTGAGCCATGAAGAACTGATGCTTTTGAACTGTGGTATTGGAGAAGACTCTTGAGAGTCCCTTGGACTGCAAGGAGATCCAACCAGTCAATCCTAAAGGAAATCAGTCCTAAATATTCATTGGAAGGACTGATGCTGAAGCTGAAACTCCAACATTTTGGCCACCTGATGTGAAGAACTAACTCTCTGTATACTCTCTGATACTGGGAAAGATTGAAGGCAGGAGGAGAAGGGGATGACAGAGGATGAGATCACCGACACGATGGACATGAGTTTAAGCAAACTCCAGGAGTTGGTAATGGACAGGGAAGCCTGGTGTGCTGCAGTCCATGGGGTCTCAAAGAGTTGGACGTGACTGAGTGACTGAACTGACTGATACTTCAATTAAGAAATATATAGAACCATACCATTTTCACACCTGTAAGCTCTCGTGGCATGGCATATTCTTCAATTTTTTTTCATGTCACATAGAAAAAAATATGTTTCTGTGTGTATGTATACACATGCACACTTTACAGACTGTTTTATGGCCTTCTTTTATCATTCAGCAATACACTATGACTATCTTTCTATACTGTTGAGTAGTATTCTGCTTTGTAAACATGACATAGAATCTCAATATATTGATATAACATAATTCATGTAATTAGACCTTTGTTTGGGAGCTTTGAAGTTGCTCCTAATGTTCAGCTATCATAAGCAACACGGTAGCAAACATCTTTAATAACTCGGGCTTATGGACATTAGTGAGACTGCATTTTGTGTTCCAGAGATGGACTACTCAACAAGTGTTCCCTCTACCATCACCAAAGTGGCTGAAGACCATAATCTGAACCTCTCCATAAGCTGGAGAGAAAACTGGGGGTTAGGTCTGTGTGTTTGCACTTTGGTGGAGCCTCTCACTGCCTCTAACCCACAGGCCACTAGGGGGGCACTTCTGTACACTGTGGCCGCTTGGTACAGAAGGGCTGACTCAATAACACAATTGTTGAGATACATGGAGCTTTGCCATAGCCTTTTCTATGTAGTGATTTTTATTGATTTGTCAAAATATAAAAATACACGTTATTTAAAGCAGAGAGTATTTCACCCCATCCCTGATGTCACACTTGTGTGAACAGGATTTCTGAATGTAATGCTCCTGGCTTGAGCTAAGTGAGTAAGAAGTGACACTGGTAACTGCTGGAACCCAAAGTCTAACCAGCATCTGGTCTTAGGCCCAAATCAGAATATTGTTCATAATTTCAGGGTTATTCTTTGCTGTTCACAGCCACCTAGAGAATGTTGATCTAGATGACAATTCGCTCACCAGGTTGGAATTTTTACCAATTAAGGGAAAGGTCGATTCTGGGAAGCAGATGCTATATGTCCAAAGAGAGGGTCCTGGTGGTTGTATGAGTGTGAAGAGGGATGTAAGATTCTTCCCATTCATGTCAAAGGCTTCCTTGGGAGTTGTGGACAGTGGGAACCTTTCCCCAGGGATCTTCCAGGAGTGGCTGAGCCACTCGGCTTTCTGTACAGCCTTTCAATGAAGAGCAGATTGATGAAAGAGCTGCTCCTCACAGCCTCTAGTCCCAGGAGACTCCTTCTGCTGACAGCCAGTGAGCCTGCAAAATGCCTGCCCTTGGCCACAAGCAAATTGAGTCCCTGAAGAGGTTTTTAGGTGTGATGTTCTGAAACAGCTGGAATGAAGGGATATAAAGGAATGACACTGGGTTCGTCCATGAGGAACAGGAGGGAGAGACATTGTCAGCCCAGGAGTTCTGAAGGGGAAACCAGCAACCCTAGAAGTCCCATGAGTTTCGGGCCAACCAACCAGAAGGGCTAGTCTGTTCCCCCTCCATCCGTGGATAGCAGATGCAGATGCCTCTCTTTTAGAGCCTTCCAAATAGGTGTGGGTGGGCTTGACCTTAGCCTATTGCCCAATGAGTTTAGCATTTCTTTTTGGTGGTGAGTAATCAATATTAAAATTTCCCAGAATCCTGAGATGGAGACACGATCCTGGGCTGCCAGCAGTTGCTGTTCCAGACTTACTCCTAAAATGGGGAAATGGGCTCTGGCCCAAAAAGCTATGAAGAGGAAGGACCAATGGCAGTCAGGAATCATGTTCACAAATGGGTTTACTAGTCCTTCCTTTTCCACAGCTTTAGACCTTAAAGCAGCTATTGAAATGGAAATATTGACATGATAGCTAGTTAGTCCAGTGGAAAAAATGAGCAAATTAAGAACAACTCAGATCTCACCAACCAATCAGACGACAACAGAGAAATAAAGGATACCACATTACATTGGACTGTCATGTTTCCTTCAGCTCTTCTTGACTCACTCACATTCTTGAGAGATCAAGAAAGTATTACTAAAAACTGTAAGTCTGAAGAGGGGTGGCTAACATTTTTACAAAACAGCTGAAGAAAATGAGAAACTGATATAGAGAAGCTCAGTAACTTGCCCTTGCACATCACTGACCTGAATTCGGTGTCAAGCAATACAATTTTCAGTTCACTTAAATTTTATTCCTTTTATTCTTCCTTCTTTGAACCTATTGACTACTTGTTCATTGCCTTTTTTTTTAAAGAATGACTATAAGAACCAATCATAGAATTTTGTGAATATGGAGAAGACAGGCACAAAGACATTGGACATACACTGGAGTGTATAGATTGTACACTGGATGTACACTGGACTATACTTAATATATATTATACACTGGACAGACACTGGACTGTACAGTAGGTGTACACTGGATGTACACTGAATTGTACACTATACACTAGACATACACTGGTGTATACTGAACATACATTGGACTGTACATTGCACAGTGGGATGTGCCCTTGGACTGTACACCAAGTGTACACTGGACTGTACACCAGATGTGTCCAGATGTGCATTTGGGCTATGTGCCAGATGTGTCCAGCTGTGTTCCAGCTGTGTTCCAGCTGTAGTCCAGAGGTATCCAGCTGTGTTCCAGATGTGCACTTGGGCTATGTGACAGATATGTCCAGCTGTAGTCCAGATGTGTCCAGCTGTGTTCCAGATGTGCACTTGGGCTATGTGACAGATATGTCCAGATGTGTTCCAGCTGTAGTCCAGATGTGTTCCAGCTGTAGTCCAGATGTGTCCAGCTGTAGTCCAGGTGTATCCATCTGTGTTCCAGATGTATCCAGCTGTGTTCCAGATGTGCATTTGGGCTGTATGCCAATTGTGTCCAGATGTATCCAGCTGTGTTCCAGATGTGCATTTGGGCTGTATGCCAATTGTGTCCAGATGTGGCCAGCTGTGTTCCAACTATGCGTCAGATGTGCCCTAGATGTGTGCTAGACTGTACACTACTGTACACTGGACTGTACACCACTGTACACAGTACACTGGACTGTACATACTGTATGTACACTGGACATACATTGGATGTACACTGGACTGTGCACTACTGTACACTGGACTGTGAAGAAATTTAAACAAGTACCAGCATGATGTTTCCAGTACATCATGGACACACATCCTTTGAACATATATATGCAAAATGGCCAGCTCTAATGATGTCAAGATTTAGTTTCTTCGGATTTTTCCTTGAGGTCTAGACAAGATGCCAAAAAAGTTTAAAGATCAACTTGCTTACATTTTGTTACAACCAAAGAGTGATTGATTCTAAAGCATATAATATATAGCTCAAAAACAAAAAATAAAACTCCCACAACTGAACTTAGAATAGATATACTTTTTTTTACCCATGATTCATGCTTTCCAAGGAGAAAATTTGGTGATAAACATTTGTAAATGTTTATGTTCTCAGAGTTCTGGGAACATTAAAAAATAAAATTTCCCTTTCCCATGTATTAAAATGGTAATATCCTCTAACATGGATGAATATTACATAAATTATTCTGTACAAAAGTGTGGAGCCATTTAGTGTCAGAGTAAGTTATCTTCCTTTATTCAGTCGCCCCTGAGGACATCATCAATATAGAGATTGTCGAGTCATGACCTTCAGTCAAAGAAGAGGCCAGATTATGTTGCATAGTATCTCTTCTTGAGAAGGGGTGTTTTTCTAAGATGTCTTTTAAGATATCAAAAAGAATAAATTTAAAAATGAAAGAGTTTTTATATTGGAAGGGGGTAAACTGCAATAGCTAGACAACCTTTCTCAACAAATTCCACTGGGCACTTCCTGTGTGCCTCTACAGGCTGAGTCTATGAAGGAAACAAGACAGTCTTTGCTGTCAAGTAGCTAAGGGTCTAAATTACAGGTACTGAAAATGGGAGGGAAGCATAGGCTTCCATGAGAGCTCAGAGGAGGAGGTGCAACAGTTTACTGACCTCTGGACAGTGAAGACTTTTTTGTAAAGACACTGCTTTAAAGGGTGGGCATGCTTTCTTCTGTCTTATATCATGCTGGCTAAGCAGGGGTTCCTGGTGAGACACATATAATCCAATGACAGGCTATAGATAAGAACCCCAGAGGGACAATCAACCCCACCAGGAGCCTCACTGACAGTTACTGTATCACCCCTTGCGTTGCTAATCCCTCAGCTTAGCACCCAAACCTACTGGATGTCCTCAGGGTAGGAGGATCCCATGTCATGCAAGGCAGAGGCAGCCCTAGAAGAGGAGGGACCAAGAATGTAGACTCAAGGTTGGGCCACCTGAACTTGAATCTCAGCCCCACAGCTGTATGACCTTGAATAAGTAACTTAAACCTTTAACTTAAAAAAAAAAAAATCTTTAGAGAGGGTAGAGCATCATTTCATAAGCTGTTAGAAGGATTCAGTGAGATAATCAAGTATAAAATGCTTAGAAGAGTGCCTTAAGTAACTCAAAAGTGAACAATTTTCATCATTTTCTCAGGAAAATAAAACCAGTCTTAGAAATCCAGATTATGGAATAATTTGAAATGGCCTGGTGGTTTTGATTCTGAAAGAAAGATGAGTTTTAGATGTGGGGCATATCTTCTCTGGGACTTGTCTGCAGTAGACTTAATATCCCCAGTGTTAAGCCAAGTGTCATTATTTGAGTACATATAGTTTCCATTGTAGAAACAATTCTTTAAGAAAACTACCCCTCCCCCCCCACCCCTGGGAAATAAGAAAGAAATGATTGTCTGAGTCAATTTGGATTCCATATCATGTATCTCTTGAGGGGATTGCTAAAAAGAAAAAATGGAGAACAAACACAGGTATCTGGCTTGTTTTCCCATTAATGTTCAGACTTTTGGATTGAACAGTCCTTTGAGATATAATCACTGCTTCTGGATTGTGCCACCTAGTTTCATTTCACTGCCATCCTTTTTACAATAGGTTCTTTTTTGTTTTTGCAAATAATTTTTCCTCAATAGAAAAGCATAATTTGCAGTATTATCCATTGGTCTTCTTACTCACCATGCCTGTACTCCTTGTTTCAGGTATCCCTTGTTTTAAGCAAGTCTGATAAATTCCTATTTATGAATTTCTAATATCTTTGTATTAGATGAAAACTCCTATTTACATCACAGATAAATTAGCATTGGGGATTTGTTCCCGTTAGAACACATTTTCCTCAAATGCTGACTTCCATTTTAGTGCATTTTAAATTGTTTCATTTAAAAACCAACCACCACCACATTTTCTGGTAGAAGGCTGCCAAGAATATACCTGGGGAGCGGGTGGGCCCTGGGGCTCCCTTTGGAACAGAAAGCTGGGAAGCCAGCCGGGCAGGAGAGAGCAGGCTGAGACATGTCCTTTCCATCGCAGGGTTTGACACCAGCATCCTGCCCATCTGCAAGGACTCCCTGGGCTGGATGTTCAACAAGTTGGATATGAACTATGACCTCCTGCTTGACCACTCAGAGATCAACGCCATCTACCTGGATAAGTACGAGCCCTGTATCAAGCCTCTCTTCAATTCTTGTGACTCCTTCAAGGATGGCAAGCTGTCTAACAATGAGTGGTGCTACTGCTTCCAGAAGCCTGGAGGTAAGGCAGGAGGGAAGTGGGGCCCAGTGGCCAGGGTCGCCATGCTGGGTAGGGAAAGGCCATCTATCATGCACTGGGGCAGAAAAACACAGCTAGAGAATAGCACATTCCTCCATCTGATGGCATGCTAAAAGGCTCATTTCTCTTAATTGATCTCCACTTTCAGCATGGTAGAGAAAGCCCAGGAACATAATCAAGGAATGTGTTATTCCAGTCCTCCTTTTAGGAAAATCTTTTAACCTTTGTGCCTCAGCTTTTCCATCTGTAAAGTGGGTGTAGAAACTTGTTACATAATTTCTAAGGTCAGTGTAAGATTCTTAATGTCTTTATTTTTTATACATTGTCTTCAGATTAGGTTCTTGTGTGTTTGTTTTTAGTAGGGACTCTATACAAAAATATTAGAATTGTTCTAGTCATATGTATTGCAAATAGTTTATTTTCCCCCTAATTATGACTTAGTGTGTTTTTTCTAAGAAGAAATTTTAAGTTTTAAGATAGTCAAATTTCTGTCTATATTTTAGGAATTCTTAGAACCTATACAGCTTATGTTAAGCTTACATAGGTATTTCCCACTGTGAGATAGTAAAACAATTTCCTTTTGTTTTCTTTAGTCCCTTTGTGGGGTTTTGTTTACTGAAATCTCTTATCATTTTAGTTTTTGTGTGTGTGTAGTCAAGCAGGGTCCCTATCCTTGGAGATGTCTCACTACTTGCCCACTTGTCATTTACTGACTAACCCATCTTTCCCATACTAATTTGAAATGCTTCCTCTATCATTTATACAACTCCTATATATTCTATATATGTCTATTTCTGGGTGCTCAGCCCTATTAATTGACATGTTTTATTATTTAGTGGTCCGTTCTCTCCTCTCCTTCATGGATCACAGCCTTATCATGGCAAAGGCACTTGCATCACTCAATGAAGCCATGAGCCATTCCATGTAGGGCCACCCAAGATGGATGGGTCATAGTGAAGAGTTTTGACAAAACATGGTCCATTGCAGGAGGAAATGGCAATCCATTCCAGTATTCTTGCCTAGGGAACCCCGTTGACAGTATGAAAAGGCAAAAAGATATGAGCCCCCCAGGTCAGAAGGTGTCCAAAATACTACTGTGGAAGACTGGAGAGAAATTACTAACAACTCCAGAAAGAATGAAGCAACTGGGCCAAAGCAGAAACAAATGCTGAGCGTGGATGTGTCTGGTGGTAAAAGTAAAGTCTGATGCTGTTAAAAATAATATTGCATAGGAAACTGGAATGTTAGGTCCATGAATCAAGGTAAATTGGAGATGGCCAAGCAGGAGAGACTGAACATTGACATTTTAGGAATCAGTAAACTAAAATGGACAGGAATGGGCAAATTTAATTAAGATGATCATTGTATCTACTGCTGTGGGCAAGAATCCCTTGGAAGAAAAGGAGCAGCCTTCATAGTCAACAAGAGTTCAAAATGCAGTACTTGGATGCAACTTCAAAGGCAGAATGATCTTTATCCCATTCCAAGGCAAACCATTCAGCATCTCAAAAATCCAAATCTATGCTCAAATTTCTCCAAGCCAGGCTTCAGCAATTTGTGAACCATGAACTTCCAGATGTCCAAGCTGGTTTTAGAAAAGGCAGCGGAACCAGAAATCAAATTGCCAACATCTACTGGATCATTGAAAAAGCAAGAGAGTTCCAGGAAAACATCTATTTCTGCTTTATTGACTATGCCAAAGTCTTTGACTGGGTGGATCACAATAAACTGTGGAAAATTCTGAAAGAGATGGGAATACCAGACCACCTGACCTGCCTCTTGAGAAACCTGTATGCAGGTCAGGAAGCAACGGTTAGAACTAGACATGGAACAACAGACTGGTTCCAAATCAGGAAAGGAGTACGTCAAGGCTGTATATTGTCACCCTGCTTATTTAACTTATATGCAGAGTACATCATGAGAAACGCTTGGCTGGATGAAGCACAAGCTGGAATAAAGACTGCCAGGAAAAATATCAATAACCTCAGATATGCAGATGACACCATTCTTATGGCAAAAAGTGAAGAAGAACTAAAGAGCCTCTTGATAAAAGTGAAAGAGGAGAGTGAAAAAGTTGGCCTAAAGCTCAACATTCAGAAAACTAAGATCATGGCATCTGGTCCTGTCACTTCATGGCAAATAGATGGGGAAACAGTGGAAACAGTGGCTGACTTTATTTTTCTGGGCTCCAAAATCACTGCAGATGGTGATTGCAGCCATGAAATTAAAAGATGCTTACTCCTTGGAAGGAAAGTTATGACCAACCTAGACAGCATATTAAAAAGCAGAGTAATTACTTTGTCAACAAAGGTCCATCTAGTCAAGGTTATGGTTTTTCCAGTGGTCATGTATGGATTTGAGAGTTGGACTATAAAGAAGGCTGAGCACCGAAGAGTTGATGCTTTTGAACTGTGGTGTCAGAGAAGACTCTTGAGAGTTCCTTGGACTGCAAGGAGATCCAACCAGTCCATCCTAAAGGAGATCAGTCCTGGGTGTTCATTGGAAGGACTGATGTTGAAGCTGAAGCTCCAATACTTTGGCCACCTGATGCGAAGAGCTGACTCATTGGAAAAGACCCTGATGCTGGGAAAGATTGAGGACAGGAGGAGAAGAGGACGACAGAGGATGAGATGGTTGAATGGCATCACCGACTCAATGGACATGGGTTTGGGTGGACTCAGGCACTTGGTGATGGACAGGGAGGCCTGGCGTGCTGCGGTTCATGGAGTTGCAAAGAGTCGGACATGACTGAGTAACTGAACTGGAACTGGATGCCCCAACCCACTGATACCTAAGAAGCTGAAGTTGACCAGTTCTATGAAGACCTACAACATCTTCTACAACGAACACAAAAGAAAATGTCCTTTTCATCATTGGGGATTACAATGCCAAAGTAGGAAGTCAGCAGATACCCAGAAGAACAGGCAAGTTGGACCTTAGAGTACAAAATTAAGCAGGGCAAAGGCTAACAGAGTTTTGTCAAGAGAATGCACTGGTCATAGCAAACACCCTTTCCCAAGAACACAGGAGACAACTCTAAACTCTACACATGGATATTACCAGATGGTCAATAGTGAAATCAGATTGATTATAGTCTTTCCAGCTGAAGATGAGGAAGCTCTATACAGTCAGCAAAAACAAGACCTGGAGCTGACTGTGGCTCAGATCATCAGCTTCTTATTGAAAAATTCAGGCTTAAATTGAAGAAGGTAGGGAAAACTACTAGGCCATTCAGGTATGATCTAAATCAAATTCCTTATGATTATATAGTGGAGGTAATGAATGGATTCAACAGATTTTATCTGGTGGACAGATTGCCTGAAGAACTATGGACAGAGGTTTGTACCATTGTATAGGAGGCAGTGACCAAAATCATGTCCAAGAAAAAGAAATGCAAGATGGCAAGGTGGTTGTCTAGGAGACTTTACAGATAGTTGAGGAAAGAAGAGAAGTGAAAGGCAAAGGAGAAAGGGAAAGATATACCCAACTGAATGTAGAGTTCCAGAGAACAGCAAGGAGAGAGAAGAAGGCCTTCTTAAATGAACAATGCAAAGAAATAGAGGAAAACAATATCATCGGAAAGACTAGAAATCTCTTTAAGAAAACTGGAGATATCAAGGGAATATTTCATGCAAGGATGGGAATCAAAAAGGACAGAAATGGTAAGGATCTAACAGAAGCAGAAGAATTTAAGAAGCGATGACAAGAATACACAGAAGAACTTGACAAAAAGGTCTTAATGAACCAGATAACCATGATGATGTGGTCACTCACCTAGAGTTGGATATCCTGGAGTGTGAAGTCAAGTCGGTCTTAGGAAGCATTGCTGCCAGTAAAGCTAGTGGCAGTGATGGAATTCCAGCTGACTGATTTAAAATCCAAAAGTTGATGCTGTTAAAGTGCTGTACCCAGCATGTCAGCAACTTTGGAAAACTCAGCAGTGGCCACAGGACTAGAAATGGTCAGTTTTCACTCCAATCCCTAAGAAAGGAACTGCAAAAGAATGATCAATCTACCATATAATTGCACTCATTTCACATGCTAGCAAGGTTATGCTCAAAATCCTTTAAGGTAGGCTTCAATAGTATGTAAACTGAGAATTTCCAAATGTACAAACTGGGTTTTGAAGAGGTAGAGGAACCCGAGATCGAACTGCCAACATCTGTTGGATCATGGAGAAAGCAAGGGAGTTCCAGAAAAACATCTACTTCTGCTTCACTACTTTGGGCTTCCCTTGAGGCTCAGCTGGTAAAGAATCTGCCTGCAATGTGGGAAACCTGGGTTCAGTCCCTGGGTTGGGAAGATCCGCTGGAGAAGGGAAAGGCTATCCACTCAGGTATTCTGGCCTAGAGAATTCCTTGGACTATATAGTCCATGGGGTTGCAAAGAGTCAGGCATGACTGAGAGACTTTCACTTCACTACTTCACTGACTGTGCTAAAGCCTGAGACTGTGTGGATCACAACAAACTGTGGAAAATTCTTAAAGAAGTACCAGACCACCTTTCCTGTCTCCTGAGAAACCTGTATGTTGGTCAGGAAGCAACAGTTAGAACTGGACATGGAACAATGGACAATTTTTCAAATTTTTCAAAATTGGGAAAGGAGTACAACAAAGTTATATATTGTCACTCTGCTTATTTAACTTATATACAGCATACATCATGAAAAATGCCAGAGTGGATGAATCACAAACTGGAATCAAGATTGCTAGGAGAAATATCAACCACCTTAGATATGCAGATGATACCATTCTAATGGCAGAAAATGTAGAGGAACTATTGATGAGGGTGAAAGAAGACAGTGAAAAAGCTGGCTTGAAACTCAACATTCAAAAAACTAAGATCATGGCATCCACTCCCATTTCTTCATGGCAGATAGAAGGGGAAAAGTGGAAGCAATAACAGATTTTATTTTCTTGGGTTCTGAAGTTGCTGTGGACAATGACTACAGTCATGAAATTAAAAGATGCTTGCTCCTTGGAAGAAAAGCTATGGCAAACCTGGACAGCATACTAAAAAGCAAAGACATCACTTTTCCAACCAAGGTCCATGTAGTCCAAGCCATAGCTTTTCTAGTGGTCATACACAGATGTGAGAGTTGGACCATTTAGAAGGCTGTTGTTTTTCAGTCACTAAGTTGTGTCCAACTCTTTGCAACGCCATGGACTGCAGCATGCCAGGCCTCCTTGTCCTTCACCATCTCCCAGAGTTTGCTCAAACTCATGTCCATTGAGTTGATGAGGCGATCCAACCATCTCATCCTCTGTTGCCCCCTTCTCCTCCTGCCCTCAATATTTCCCAGCTCAGGACCTTTTCCAGTGAGTCAGTCCTTCACATCAGGTGGCCCAAGTATTGCAGCTTCATCTTCAGCATCAGTCCTTCCAGAGAATATTCAGGGTTGATTTCCTTAGGGATTGACTAGTTTGACCTCCTTGCTGTTCAAGGGACTCTCAAGAGTCTTTTCCAATACCACAATTCGAATGCATCAATTTTTTGGCCTTCTTTATGGTTCAACTCTCACGTCCATACATGACTACTGAAAAAACCATAACTTTGACTTACAGATCTTGGTTGGCAAAGTGATATCTCTGCTTTTTAATATGCTGTCTAGGTTTGTCATAGCTTTTTCCCCTAGGAGCAAACATCTTTTAATTTCATGGCTGGAGTCACCATCTGCAGGGATTTTGGAGCCCAAGAAAATAAAATCTGTCACTGTTTCTACATTTTCCCCATCTATTTTCCAAGAAGTTATGGGAGTGGATGATATGATCTTAGTTTTTTGAATGTTGAGTTTCAAGCCAGTTTTTTCACACTCCTCTTTCACCCTCATCAAGAAGCTCTTTAGTTCCTCTTTGATTTCTGCCATTAGAAAAGAAGTCTGAGGGCTGAAGAATTGATGCTTTCAAATTGTGGTGCTTCAGAAGGCTCTTGAGAGCCCCTTGGAAACCAAGGAGATCAAACCAGTCAATCCTAAAGGAAATCAACACTGAATATTCATTAGAAGGACTGATGTTGAAGCTAAAGCTCTAATACTTTGGCTACCTGATGCAAAGAGCTGACTCATTGGAAAAGATACTGATGCTGGGAAAGATTGATGGCAAAAGGAGAAGGGGGCAGCAGATGATATAGTTAGATAGCATCAATAACTCAATGGATATGAATGAACAAACTCAGGGAGATAGTGAAGGACAGGGAAGCCTGGCGCATTGCCATCCATGGGACCGCAAAGAGTTGGACTTAGTGACTAAACAACAACCACAGCCTCCTACCATTAATCTTTTTATCAGAATTTTCCTGAATATTCTTGTTTTTATGTTTATTGTTGTATATCCTGTAGGTTTGAACTCTTTGAATTTTATAATCAGTTTATTCTGTTTAAAAATCTTACTGGTATTTCTTTAGAATCAGACAAAATTAGAGAGAGTTGAGAGCTATATAATATTGACTCCTTTTATCCTAGAACACTCTTTGTCTGTTAACCAGTGGAGCTATAAGTTTTATTCTCACAGATATACTTCCTTTGTGCTTATTATTATTGCCAGTGTAAACAAAATCCATTTTTCTCATTTTATTTATGATACTTATTCTGGTTGGCTTCCTTGAATTTTTCAGGTGTGCAGTCATATTATCTGGAAAGAGTGATAATTTTTTCTCTTTTCAATTTTTATACCTCATTTATTTCTCTTTTCTAATCACATCAGCTGGCCCTTCCAAATCGATGTTAACAATAGCCATGATTTTTACTTCAATAGGAATGCTTGTAGTGGTTCATCATTAACCGTAATGATAGTTTTGGGCTTGAGTTCATAGAAAATCATGTGGTTTTAGCCCCAGAGTCCAGGTGGGGGCTGAGTGAAGCAACGTCTTAGATCTAATGATCATCTGGGGGTATAATGCCAGGCCCCTAGAATGAGGTGACTGCATTAACCAGAGGTATGTAAGTGCCCTGAGAATCAGAATGTTGTGGTCTTTGTGGGAAGACTGTGAGCAAATAGCAGAGCTTCCCAGGGCCATTGCATCTGCAATGGCAGGTCATGGTAAAATTTAAGATTAGTGAGATCCCCCTTCTTTTTGCTTGGAGTGGAAGTCAAAAGGGTACGACACACTTCCATGTGCCCTCTTTAGCCATGTGGCTCCCACTCTATCAGCCCTGCACTTGAGTTTGTTTGTAACGGCATTTGTTTTTTAAATGAAGACTTGGAGGCTGAGCATTATAGAGAGACTGGTCCAAAGTATTAATACTTAGCTAGGAGGTGGCAGAATCCAGAGTTAAGGTATTACTCTTCTATACTCACTGCTTCTCTATATCTCTTCTCTACCTTCAGAGTTGTCCTTAGAGACCTATGTTTGACTTTCCTGGGGTAGTGAGTCATGAAGTCAGAAGTAGCCATTGTAATCCTATTTCTATCCTGCAACAAGACATGGGATAGATAAAGTTTTTGTCCCAGTCTGTGGATTCAGCACATGTACCCACTAGTAACCTTTCATCCTGGTTCTCAGCTCATATAATCTTGGCTAACAGGAGACTTTTTCTTATATGCTCAGTCGCTCAGTCACTCAGTCGTGTCCAATTCTTTGCAACCCCATGGACTGTAGCCAGCCAGGCTTCTCTGTCCATGAAATTTTCTAGGCAAGAATACTGGAGTGGGTTGCCATTTCCTACTCCAGAGGATCTTCCTGACCCAGGGAGCAAACCTGAGTGGTCTCTTGTGTCTCCTGTATTGGCACACAGATTCTTTACCACCATACCACCTGAGGTGGTAAATATGAGGAAGTAAATAATGAAATCACCCTATTAGACAGTTGATATCTGCTTAAACTGGTGGTGAGAAGAAAGATTCCTATACATGCAAATAGCCCCCAAATACTATTTTAAATACCTAGTGGTATAGGATGTTTTTTTTAAAATTAGTAACACTAATGGCCTGAATTTGTTTTGCTGCAAAGTAACAGCAGATGGAGTAATTCCACTCCCAGGTGTGTCATTGTCTACATTTCACGTCAAGAGTGAAACCAATCATTAGAGATTATATCCCTTACCATCTGGAAACTGACTTTCATAAATTATTTTTTAGGTCTCCCTTGCCAGAATGAAATGAATAGGATCCAGAAGTTGAGCAAGGGGAAAAGCCTGTTGGGTAAGTACCATTTCTTGCTACTCATTTAAACAACTAATTAAACCATCCGTGTCTTGTGTAATATCTAGCACAGCAACCGTTATTCAATTAGGGACCAGTGCTTTGTGAAAGAAATGCCTCATTATACCCAAGACAAGGTTCTTCTAGGAAGCTGGTAATATGCCACAGGACATACTCTTGAGGATCAGAGAGCTGGCTGAGAAATGCTACATGCTCCGTCAGTTGGAAGAGAGATCAAAGGTGAGCCCAGGACCAGTAGGCAGGTCACCAGAGCTGAAATTGAGCACTGTCTTTACTGCTAACTCATCCCTGATCTTGGATTTTTTTTTTCTTTCAAGTATGGCCATTAAATGCAGCTCTCAAGTGTTCCAAGTTAAAATGATAAAATCTATAAATTATAGAATTTCCTATATTCCCCAGATCAAGGTGTCCATTCAAGGAGGAAGATGAGCTGATTCCCTTCTAAATTTACCAGACAGGGTCCAAGGACTTGAGTGCACTTCAACACATTTCTGTTTCATTTGCATGATCCCTGGACCCTGTCTCTACATTTCTCCTCTTATCTTTTATCCAGATGTTGAGGTGGAAGTTAGTGGGGTGTGTGTGTGTCTTTCCCTGGCATGCACATCTGTGGCTGGCTATTGAAGGTTCCCTTTTGCCCCATACCCTCCTTTCTGCAGCACTTCTGTAGTTGTGGTACTCAGACCAGGCCACTGCTGAGATAATCACAAACACCTCATTTGTTTGCCCAAAAAGAGTCTGCATTGCTTCCCTTGCTTTTTAAAAAGAGAACTGACAGCCACAACACAATAATTCAGGATTACTCTAGTTAAGCATTCAGGAGCAGGTGCATCCCCTAAACAGCCTGCCATTTCAGGCAGTTATCTCTATTTTCTTGAAGGAAATGGGCAAGGTTGTTGCAGATTGTCAAATGGAGATGGTCTGCAAACTTGGGCCATTTCTCTTCATCTGATTTTCGGGTCACCTCAAAGTGGATCTTATTTCTTCCTTCTACTTTTAAAAATTACTTATTTCACTGGCTTGCCTCAGACTTCCCATTTCTGATAACACCCTTTTCAACTCATCAAGAACTCAAGAGTTTTGTGATCTGGACATGAGTGTAGGTTCTTCCCTGATGTTGAAAGACATAAAAGCATCTTTCTGGATCTCTCTTCCATGGGGCTTTCCTCCAGTGCAAGGACTTGTGTTTAATGATCTGATGCTTCCATGTGGGAGGTTATTTTGGGTTTGAGTGATGTGCTTAAGAGAACTAATAGTGCTTTTTAAAAAAAATTTATTTTGGATATATGGATATCTTCTTACTGCTTCATTAATAATGATATATTTGTAAAGTAATGTGGTCTGAGATAATATGTCTCATCTTTTATTTTCTCCAGTTCATAGGAATAAAAGGCCTACCTCTTTCCTACTGTGAATCCCACCTAGTTTTGAAACACACTTTATCACACCTCTCCACATAAGGGATATTATTCTAACTGACTCATAAAAATACCATTTATCTGCCTACAAATTATTTTTTTGCATGGGGAAATCTAATATAATAAATGTGTGTTCAGGGGCATTCACATTCTGAGCAAAAACAAGCAATAACAAATTATAATCAGGTATAATTACTGCCTACTTAGAAAAAAATGATAATTTTATTACATTATAGATATAGAACAGCACCTGCTTCTAACCATCCTGGGGGCTCAACCTGGTATGCATTTTTGTGCTCTATTAAATGCTCTTGTTTTCCAACTGCAGCTCAAGGATAAGGATCAGCATTTCCTCAGCTTTCTATTTGTTGCTTTTTGTTTATTGAAAGCATCTTCTTTTTCCCCCTTCCTCCTGTTCCCTGCAGACCAGGAGTGCTGTGCACTGACTGAATATCTAAGTTAGAATATGAGCGCTACTTCTTTGTGGCACCAGCAGAATTACTTTTCACTGGGGAAATGTCCTTTCTGTGATCTCATTTGATCCTTGGGAGCCTAGTCATCTTGGAATGGTGATCACTGTTTGTTTGAGTAGTTGCTAGACTTGAGTACTTTGTTGAGTAGTAGCTGGATCTGAGGTTACTGTTGGCCTTAGCACCCTTCTTTCCAGGTCTAGTCTGAGAAATAAAAGGTAAATTTAAAAACAGTCATTCTAAAAAAACAAAAATCACAAAATTAGGCAGTAGAAATCTAGAGTGGTAAGCAGAGACCTCCATCCTCAGATGACTGACATATAATGTTACTACTTAGGTCACACTGAGGAGAATTATCCCATAGTAAATGAGCACACCATCATCAAACACATCCTAAGAAAAATGAAAAAAAAAAAAAAAACTGTCATAACTAAATATTACCTACAGTTGAGTGAGAATCAGAGTGGTATCGCTGATTTAAGAAGAGAAAATCACTTTGAACTGGAAATATTAAATTTATCTCAGTGATCATCCAAGTGTGATGGCAGAGATATTCTCAAACCACAGATTCAGTAAGCTTACTAACCCAAAACTTACTAAAATATCATAAAAGGTTTTAATATGCAGAAGACAAATAATCCCAGAAGGAATTATTTCCTTTCCACATTTTATCTAAATAAGGCATGCTGCTAAATCTAAATAAATAAGAACAATAAGAATATTTTGATAGCAAGGTAGAATCAACATTTCAGACTGTTGGGGGTCAGTGAAAAAATATGTTAAACTTTTTATTCAGAAATAAAACACAGATTAACTTTAGAGCTTATTAGGGAAAATATACTTCTCTCTGTATTTTAAGGTAACAATAAAAATATTGGAAAAAGAATATATAGTTTTTAAATGTATGAGGGAAAACCATGGAAAAAAGAAAATTTGATCATTTCAACAAAAAGAAGGAACGAGGGAAGATAGGAAACACAAAGTACAGTGGTAGATATAAAAACAAGCATATCTGTAATCACAATAAATGTGAATGGGCCAAACTCATTTATTATGAGACAGACTATTAAAAGCTGCCTACTTTGTTTTCAGTTCTTAAGAGAACAATGTAATATTATCTTGCTGAAATGTTTCTTTTACTATACTATTACTATGTCTCAACAGGTATACCTATAATTTTAAAACAAAATGTAACATTATAATGTAACTATATATGCACCCAGCAGAGGAGCACTGCAATATATAAGGCAAATATTAATAGCCATAAAAGGAGAAATTGATAGTGATACACTGAAAGTAAGGGACTTTAACAGGTGATCCAGACACAAAATCAATAAGGAAACACAAACCTTGGATGATACATTAGACCAGATGGACTTTGTTTATAGAACATTCCATCTAAAAGCAGCAGAATACACATTGTTTTCAAATGCACATGGAACATTCTCCAGGATTAATCACATGCTGGGCCACAAAGCAAGCCTTGGTAAAGTTAAGAAAACTCAAATCATATCAAGCATCTTTTCTGACCACAATGCTGTGAGATTAGAAATCAACTAAAAGAAAAACACTGTAAAAACACAAATATGTGGCAGCTAAACAATATGCTACTAAAGCAATGGATAACTGAAGAAATCAAACAAGAGATTTAAAAAAAACCTAGAGACAAGTCACAATGAAAACATGACCATCTAAAACCTATGAGACACAGCAAAAAAGCAGTTTTAAGAGGAAAGTTTATAGCAATGCAATCTTACCTCACAAAACAAGAAAAACCCCAAATAAACAACCTAACCTTATGCCTGAAGCAACTAGAGAAAGAAGAATGAACAAAACTCAAACTTAGTAGACAGAAAGAAACCATAAAGATCAGAGCTGAAATAAATGAAATAGAGAAAACAATAGAAAAGATCAATGGAACTAAAAGCTGATTCTTTGAAAAAATGAACAAAATTGATAAACTTTTAGCCAGATTTATCATGAAAAAAAGGGAGAGGACTCAATGAATTTAGAAATATAAAAGGAGAAGTTACAATGAACACCACAGAAATACAAAAGATCATAATAGACAGCAACAAGCAACTATATACCAATAAAATGGACAACAAAGAAGAAATGGGTGAATTCTTAGAAAGATGCAACCTTCCAAGACTGAACCAGGAAAAAATAGAAAATATGAACAGACTAATCATAAGCACTGAAATTGAAACTGTGATTTAAAAACTCCCAACAAACAAAAGTCCAGGATCAAATGGCTTCACAGGTGAATTCTTTCAGATATTTTGTAAAGAGCTGACACCTATCCTGAAACTCTTCCCAAAAATTGCAAAGGAAGGAACACTCCCAAACTCTATCCATGAGGCCACCATCACCCTAATACAAAAACCAGACAAGATCACACATAGAAAGAAAATTGTAGGGTTGACATAGACACACTACTACATTTAAAATAGATAGTGGACAAAGATCTGCTGTATAGCACAGGGAACACTTCAATAGTCTGTAATAAAGTAAATAGGAAAGTAATTTCAAAAAGAATAAGTAAGAGTGAAGTCACTCAAGTCATGTCTGACTCTTCATGACCCTCTGGACTGTAGCCTGCCAGACTCCCCGTCCATGGGATTTTCCAGGCAAGACTACTGGAGTGGGTTGCCATTTCCTTCTCCAGGGGATCTTCTTGACCCGGGGATTGAACCCATTTCTCCTGCATTGCAGGCAGACTCTTTATTGTCTGAGCCACCAGGGAATCCAGACATATGCATATGTATAACTGAATCACCTTACTATACACCTGAAACTAACACAACATTGTTAATCCACTGTAGTCCAATATAAAATTTTTTTTAAAGGAAACACACATAAAAATAACAGAACTGCAAGAAGGAACTGTCATACCTAACCTATTCAGAGACTTGAATATAACTCTTCTTGAGAACTTATAGTTCAAGAAGACAAAAGGAGAAATGAACAATATAATTTATTAGCATTTTAATATATGTATTCTTGTACACGGGCATAGAATAGATAGTCTTTCAAACACACATGACATTTGTCATGGATGATATATAGAAAACTAAAAAACACTGATGAAAGAAATCAAAGATGACACAAATAGTTGGGGAAATATACCATGTTCATGGATCAGAAGAATCAATACAGTGAACATGAGTATATGATCCAAAGCAATCTATAGATTCAATGCAATCCTTATCAAGCTACCAATGGTATTTTTCAGAGAACTAGAACAAATGATTTCACAATTTGTATGGAAATACAAAAACCTTGAATAGCCAAAGCAATCATGAGATGGAAGAGTGGAACTGGAGGAATCAACCTGCCTGACTTCAGGCTAGTACTACAAAGCAACAGTCATCAAGACAGTATGGTACTGGCAAAAGACAGAAACATAGATCAATGGAACAAAATAGAAAGCCCAGAGATAAATCCACGCACCTATGGACACCTTATCTTTGACAAAGGAGGCAAGAATATACAATGGAGAAAAGACAATCTCTTTAACAAGTGATGCTGGGAAAACTGGACAACCACTTGTAAAAGAATGAACCTAGAACACTTTCTAACACCATACATAAAAATAAACTCAAAATGGATTAAAGATCTAAATGGAAGACCGGAGACTATAAAACTCCTAGAGGAAAACATAGGCAAAACACTCTCTGATGTAAATCATAGCAGGATCCTCTATGACCCACCTCCCAGAGTAATGGAAATAAAAGCAAAAATAAATAAATGGGACCTAACTTAACTTAAAAGCTTTTGCACAATGAAGGAAACTATAAGCAAGGTAAAAAGACAACCTTCAGAATGGGAGAAAATAATAGCAAATGAAGCAACTGACAAAGAATTAATCTCAAAAATATACAAGCAACTCCTGCAGCTCAATTCCAGAAAAATAAATGACCCAATCAAAAAATGGGCCAAAGATCTAAACAGACATTTCTCCAAAGAAGACATACAGATGGCTAACAAACACATGAAAAGATGCTCAACACCACTCATTATCAGAGAAATGCAAATCAAAACCTCAGTGAGGTATACGCCAATCAGAATGGCTGCTATCCAAAAGTCTACAAGCAATAAATGCTGGAGAGGATGTGGAGAAAAGGGAACCCTCTTACACTGTTGGTAGGAATGCAAACTAGTACAGCCACTATGGAGAACACTGTGAGATTCCTTAAAAAACTGGAAATAGAACTGCCATATGACCCAGCAATCCCACTGCTGGGCATACACACCAAGGAAACCAGAATTGAAAGAGACACATGTACCCCAGTGTTCATCGCAACATTGTTTACAATAGCTAGGACATGGAAGCAAGCTAGATGCCCATCAGCAGATGAATGGATAAGGAAGCTGTGGTACATATACACAGTGGAATATTACTCAGCTATTAAGAATGCATTTGAATCAGTTCTAATGAGGTGGATGAAACTGGAGCCTATTATACAGAGTGAAGTAAGTCAGAAACAAAAACACCAATACTATATATTATTGCATATATATGGAATTTAGGAAGATGGTAACAATGACCCTATATATGAGACAGCAAAAGAGACACAGATGTAAAGAACAGACTTTTGGACTCTGTGGGAGAAGGCAAGGGTGGGATGATTTGAGAGAATAGCATTGAAACATGTATATTATCATATGTGAAATAGATTGCCAGTTCACGTTCAATGCATGAGATGGTGCTCAGGGCTGGTACACTGGGATGACCCTGAGGGATAGGATGGGGAGGGAGGTGGGAGGGAAGGTCAGGATGGGGAACACATGTACACCCATGGCTGATTCATGTGAATGTATGGCAAAAACCACCACAATATTGTAAAGTAATTAACCTCCAATTAAAATAAAAATAAAAAGCAGAAATAGAGTCACAGGAAAAAAAAGCTAAAACTAAATATCTCAAAAGAGTACCATAGATCATATTCATTCTCCACAAGTGGAAGTCAAAAAAGAGATTATCCAATCTTACATGTCTAGATTTTTTTTAATAGTCAAAAATGAATAAAGAAAAAATACAAAACATTTAGATCTGAATGAAAATGAAAGCACTGTGTGCCAAAGAGAAAGAGAGAGAGAGAAGCAACTAAAATGAAACTTAGAGGAACATTCATGGCTTCAAATGCATTTCTGGAAAAAAAAACAAACACTAAAATTTCAAATAAATAAAACGGTAAGGACAATACAGTTAAGACTAAAGCAAAAACAAATCAAATAGACAAACCTTTGACAACATGAAAGTCTCAAATGCTCTCATGAGTTTAAAAATGGGATGTAACCTCAGATATGCACATGTGCATGCTCAATTGTGTCCAACTCTTTGCAATCCTATGGATTGTAGCCTGCCAGGCTCTTCTGTCCATGGGATTCTCCAGGCAGGAATACTGGAGTGGGTTACCATTTCCTTCTCCAGGGGATCTTCCTGACCCTGGGATTGAACCCATATCCCTTGCAACTCCTGCATTGGCAGGCAGATTCTTTTACCACTGAGCCACCTGGGAAGCCTTGTAACCACAGATAGAGATGCATGCTATAAATGTGTGGTTCTGAAACTTCACTGTGCATCAGAAATACTTGGAGAGTTTATTACAGTTTTCTGGGCCCTACTGTCAAAGTTTTTAACTCAGTAGGTTTGGGGTAGGCTCAAAAATTTTCTAAGCTATTTCCCACTGATGCTGCAGCTGCTTCTGGGCCCACACTTTGAAAATCATTGCTATAAACCGACTCATAGCAATTACGAAAACTTGACTGAAAAGGATACTATGAATTACCACATTTGGGTCATGAAGAAAAAGAAGACTCAACTAAACTAAGAAGACAAATTAATTTAAATCAAAATACTACTGTCACCTCCTAAAATAGGCACTAGGCTCAACATATTTCTACAGCTGAATACTTTATGGAGATAATTCTCATTTTATATAAAACATCTGGAGTATAGAAAAAGAAAAGTACCTGAATCAGTTTACAAAAGAGTTGCTTTGATACAGAAAATGAACAAAATTATATACCTCTATCACTGAGTAACACAGATATAAAAGGATTAGCAAATTAAATCCAATACATCATGACCAAGTAGTATTTATTCGAGGAAAACAGGTATTTTTTTTAAATTGTGCCACTCATTAGAAATATATAAAGGATTAAAAAAAATCCTATGATTCTCTCAAGTATTAAAAAAACTTTATTTAATCAGGAAGAAATAGAAAATCTGAACAGACAAGTGAGGAGATTGAATCAATAATGAAAAGTCTCTCAGGAGAGAAAGGACCAAGAGCAGATAACTTCCCTGGTGAATTTCATCAGATACTTAAAGAATACCAATCATTCTCAAACTCTTTCCAAAAAATTTCAGAGGGGAGGAACACTCCCAAACTCATTTTACAAAGCCAGAGTTACCTTGTTACTAAAGCCAGAAAAAACACTACAAGGAAACTACAGGCCAATATCCCAGATGAATATAGATGCACAAAAATAAATTTCTCAATAAAATACTAGTGAACCAAATTAAGCATCACATTAAAAGGATTATTTACCATGATCAAGTAGGATTTATTCCTGGGATGTAATGATGGTTCTACACACACAAATCAGCCAAGTTATGCATCACATTAATAGAATGAAAGAAAAATATTATATGATCATCTCAATAGATGGAGTAAATCCATTTGACAAAACTGAACATCTGTTCATGATACAAACCTCAATAAATTATGTATTAAAGCAATGTACCCCAATTTAATAAAGGCCACATACGACAACCACAGCTAGCATCCTATTCAATGGTGAAAGTTTAAAGCTTTTCCTCTTAAGATCAAGAAAAAGACAAAGGTATCACCACTCCTATTCAATGTAATACTGGAAGTCCTAGACAGAGCAATCAGGCAAGAAATAAGTCATCCAAGGTGGAAAGGAATATGTAAAATTTTCTTTGTTTGCAGATGATACAATTTGCAATAGTCAACAGGGACATGAAAAGGTGCTCAGCATCACTAGTCACCAGGGAAATGAAAACCAAAACCACAATAAGATATCAGCTTCTGCCTGTGAGAATCGTGAAAAAGGAATAACAGGAATAAAAAATGTTGGCAAGGATGTGGGAAAAGCAGAACTGTTGTGCACTGTTGCTGGGATTATAAATTGGTACAGCCACAAGGGAATAAAACAGTATGGAGGTTCCCCCCCAAATTAAAAAAAAAAAAAAAACTACTATATGATCCAGTAGAGAAGGCAATGGCACCCCACTCCAATACTCTTGCCTGGAAAATCCCATGGAGGAGTCTGGTGGGCTGCAGTCCACGGACTCGCTAAGAGTTGGACACGACTGAGCGGCTTCATTTTCACTTTTCACTTTAATGCTTTGGAGAATGAAATGGCAACCCACTCCAGTGTTCTTGCCTGGAGAATTCCAGGGACGGGGGAGCCTGGTGAGCTGCTGTCTATGGGGTCGCACAGAGTCAGACACGACTGAAGCGACTTAGCAGCAGCAGCAGCAGATGATCCAGAAATTCACTTCTGGGGATATATCCAAAGGAAATGAATATACTACAGAGAAATCTGCACATTCATGTTCACATTAGCCAAGATATGAAAACAACCTTAGTGTTCTTCGATGGATGAATAGATAAAGACGTGTATACATTGGTGTGTGTGTGTGTGTGTGCGTGCAAGTATATGTGTGTGCAAGTATATAACAGTATATCACTCATCCATCAAAAATAAAGGAAACTCTGCCAATTGTGACAACATGGATGGATATTGAGAGCATTATCCTAAGTGAAATAAGTCAGAGAAAGAAAATACCATATGGTCACTTGTATGACTAATCTTAAAACAAACTCATGAAGAAATATTAATAGATAAGACTTGTGATAAACAAGGCAGGGTATTGACAGTTGGTGAATTGAATGAAGGTGGTCAAAAGGTACAAACTTCCAGTTAAGAGATAAATAAATATTGAAGATATAACATACAACACAATATTGATAGTTAACACTGCAGTATAGTAGATATGAAAGTGTTAAGACAGTAAATCCTGAGAGTTCTCACAAGGAAAAAAACTTTTTTTCTATATGAGATGTTGGATGTAACCAAAATTTATTGTGCTTATCATTTCACAGTATATAAGTCAAACCATTATACTGTACACCTTAATCTTCTACAGTGCTGTATGTCAATTATGTGTATGTGTGTGTGCTCACTTGCTTAGTTGTGTCCAAATCCATGCAGCCCCATGGACTGTAGCTTGCCAGGCTCCTCTGTCCATGGAATTTCCCAGGCAAGAATACTGGAGTGGATTGCCATTTCCTCCTCCAGGGCATCTTCCTGACTCAGGGGTCGAACCCATGTCTCTTGTGTCTTCTGTATTGGCAGGCGGATTCTTTACCATTAGCACCACCTGGGAAGACCATGCCAATTATATGTTGATTATATTTCAATAAAACTTGGAAAACTTCTGAAATAAGAGTAGAAGCACAGGGAAAAGTTGAACTCATGATCAAAGAAGGAATCCTTTCTAACCCTGAGTAAGTCCTAGGCCCCTGAAAACTTCACTAGGTTATAATGAAGCATGCCATTCTTGCTTGCTGGCTCGACAGCAAATACTGTCCAATGTGTGAACCCTCTTGTCTGTCTTCAGTTCAGTTGTTACTCAGTCATGTCTGACTCTTTGAGACCCCATGGACTGCAGCACGCCAGGCTTCCCTGTCCATCACCAACTCCTGGAGCTTGCTCAAACTCCTGTCCATCGAGTCGGTGATGGCATCCAATCATCTCATCCTGTGTTGTCCCCTCCTCCTCCTGCCTTCAATCTTTCCCAGCATCAGGGTCTTTTCAAATGAGTCAGTTCCTCACATCAAGTGGCCAAAGTACTGGAGTTGCAGCTTCAGCATCAGTCCTTCTAGTGAATATTCAGGACTAATTTCCTTTAGGATTGACTGGTTGGATCTCCTTGCAGTCCAAGGACTCTCAAGAGTCTTCTCCAACACCACAGTTCAAAAGCATCAATTCTTTGGTGTTCAGTTTTCTTTATAGTCCAATTCACATCCATACATGACTACTGGAAAAACCATAGCTTTGACTAGAAGGACCTTTGTCAGCAAAGTAATGTCTCTGCTTTGTAATATGCTGTCTAGGTTGGTCATAGCTTTTCTTCCAAGGAGCAAGCATTTTTTAATTTCATGGCTGCAGTCACCATCTGCAGTGGTTTTGGAGCCCAAGAAAATAAAATCTCTCACTGTTTCCATTGTTTCCCCATCTCTTTGCCATGAAGTGATGGGACCCAATGCCATGATCTTAGTTTTTTGAATGTTGAGCTTTAAGCCAGCTTTTTCACTGTCCTCTTTCACTTTCATCAAGAGGCTCTTTAGTTCCTCTCCTCTTTCTGCCAGAAGGATGGTGTCATCTGCATATCTGAGGTTATTGATATTTCTCCCAGCAATCTTGATTCCGACTTGTGCTTCATCCAGCCTGGCATTTCTCATGATGTACTCTACATATAAGTTAAATAAGCAGGGTGACAATATACAGCCTTGATGTATTCCTTTCCCGATTTGGAACCAGTCTGTTGTTCCATGTCCAGTTCTAACTGTTGCTTCTTGACCTGCATACAGATTTCTCAAGAGGCAGGTATGGTGGTCTGGTATTCTCATCTCGAATTTTCCACAGTTCATTGTGATCTACATAGTCAAAGGTGTTGGCATAATCAATAAAGTAGAAGCAGATGTTTTTCTACAGGAGTTGTCTGTTTTAGAAGGCATTAACTCTATCTGTGCACTTCTCTGATTCAAGCTCAGTTTGTAAAGAGTCTGCCTGTAATGCAGGAGATCCGGGTTTGATTTCTGGGTCAGAAAGATCCACTGGAGAAGGGATAGGCTACCCACTCCAGTATTCTTGGGATTCCCTTGTGACTTAGCTGGTAAAGAATCCTCCTGCAATGCGGGAGACCTGGGTTTGATCCCTGGGTTGGGAAGATCCCTTGGAGAAGGGAAAGGCTATCCATTCCAGTATTCTGGCCTAGAGAATTTCATGGACTGTATAGTCCATGGGGTCACAAAGAGTCAGACACAACTGAGCAATTTTGACTTTCTGATTCAAGCTGCACCTTTTGTTCCCCCAGGAGCATTCATCCCTCGGTGTAATGAGGAGGGCTATTACAAAGCCACACAGTGCCACGGCAGCACGGGGCAGTGCTGGTGTGTGGATAAATATGGCAACGAGCTAGCCGGCTCCAGGAAACAGGGTGCTGTGAACTGTGGTGAGTAAGGCCTTCTGCACCTGCCCCTCAGTGACCTCTAGAGACTCGTAGGTACTCACTGTATGAAGATCTGGGTAGAAGAATCTCAAGAGGTCACTGTGGTCTACAGTGAGCAAGTTGACAATGGAGACACAGTGAACCTGGAATCACATGAGATGATGCATAGCTAGTTTTTTGAGTGACAGGAGCTCACCATGACCATTGAACTGGACAGCAGTTTTTGACAGTCAGGGACTGGCTGCAGGCCAAGAGTGACTCTCAAGATAAACCTCCCTAGAGCTTTTAACAGACTAAAGCTTGTGGTCCCTACCAGGTAAATGGGGATGCTTCCATGTTCAAAAGGTAAACTGCATGGTTTTGCCCTACCACTAAGGAGATCATGAGGCATAAGCAGAAACTTACCTCCCATCTCTTCTTCCTCCTTTCAGAGGAGGAGCAGGAGACCTCGGGGGACTTTGGCAGCGGTGGCTCTGTGGTTCTGCTGGATGACCTGGAGGATGAGCAGGAGCTGGGACCCAAGGACAGACTGGGGAAGCCGCGGGTGCATGCCCGGGCGGTGACGGAGGATGACGAGGATGAGGACGACGACAAAGAGGATGAGGTCGGGTACATATGGTAGTCCCCACATGGAGGAGGACACGAGGTCTGCACAGAATTGCAAGTCACTTCCTGTTCCTGCATTTGTCTCTAAGACTCCACAGCACACAGCCTCTTCTCCATCGTCGCCCTCTCCACCCAAGCTAGGGTTTTGGAAGACAACTCCTTGTTCCCGGATCATGCTGATTTTGCATACGGCGTGTGGGAAGAAGGGTGTTGTGCTTTGTTTTTTAGACAGGGGAATGGCTGGCTGAATGAGAGCCTCCTTCCCTTCTGTGAGTTTTTTTTACAACAAGCATGTGATGTATGTGGGATTCTGACAATGCAGGGAGCCCCCACCCTCTAAACGTCAAAGACCCTTTCCAGTCACCCACACGGGTGGTTATTACAGCATGGTTCCCAGCCTTACCGTGTCTAAGTGCTTTTCTTGTGTCCTGTAGATGTTGTGGAAAACACACCACACTGTACCTTTTCCCCCCTGCCCAACCCACCCCCCACCACCCCCCACCACCCCCGGTGTCTATTATTACAAATCAGTTTTTCAGTTCACTTGATCTGGCTTCCTACAAATAACAGCCTTAATTCAGTCAAGAGTCCCTTTGGGGAATCAATTTTCTTTATTAAAAAAGGTATCTGGATACTTCTGTCTGTATGTGCATAAATAGGTAAGTATATACAGAAGACACTGTATACACCACTCAGAAAAAAAGGGGGGGGCATTGGGTATCTATTAAAAAATTTATTTGAAAAACAATTACACATTTGTCAGCTTGTCCAGACCTGGATCGTCATTTCTGGAATAGCAAATCTGTATCGAAGTCCTTTTTTTTGCACTACCAGTTGGCACTTGTAGCCTGCAGGCTGAGGAGGCTGTTTCCATCTGCGGCGGCGGAGTTACTGGAAGCCTCTTTGATTTGGATAAGCCTCTGTCTGCCTAAATCGCTTTCCTCGCAGAAGCCATGAGACTCCCACGTGGGCAGCTTCACAAGCCATTGCTCTCATTTCAGCTCCAACCCCACTTTGGGCTGTGGCAGTCCTGTCTGTGGCAGGCCCCTTTCTCCCCTACCTACTCAAGGGCTTTTTGTAAGGCATGTACACATACCCCCTGCTCTCTAAGAAGACAGTATCCTTGCTGTTCCTTAGCAGAAGAAAATTTTGCATCCTTAACTCAATCTTTCAGTTTTGCCCCTATCTATCCACACATCATAATGAGGCTACAAAAGCTCTACAGATTTTCTTTGATCACTTAACATTTGTAAACAATCTCAGATGGAGGCCCAGAAAGAACTTTATAACAGCACATGGGAAGCCAGGGTGGGATTTTTTAAGAGCTAATCCTGCCCTCATCCCCTCCCCCATACATGTGTCAAGGGACTCTTGAAGAAAACCCTTCACCATTGCATTTCTTTGCCCTAAGTCAACTCCTGATTAGAATCCATCTCCAAATTTTGTAGGGTCATCATCTCTACAATCTTTAGGATTTCTCCCAATACAAGTACCAAAGAGTAGTCTTCCAAGTGGCCCCATTTAGTTCAGTATGGGCCTTAAGCTCCTGTACAACCTGGTTTCCACCTTCCTCACCAGCCACCCAGCAAGGCTCTGTGGCCCACATTTGTTTTCTTCCCTTCCTGCGCTCCAGCCAGTCCACAAGGAGACCACACAAACTCAGGCAAAAAATATATTCAGCCAAACTATGATTATAGTGGTAGCTGACCAACCCCTACTCCAAACTGACCATTTGTTTCTACTTTACCAGCCCACCTCAAACTAGTATTTTTAAATCCCTGCGTTGGCCAGGCCCACTTGCCTTATCCCTGGAGTTGGCTGAGATGGGACATGAAATTACTTGATACACTGAACTTGTTTGGCCTGAAAGACATGAGTACAGCCAGGACCCTAGGTATCAGGTGACCATAGACAAGCTCTGTATTGGGATCTCAACTCCATCACTTCTGTTTCAATTTTTTTTCTCACTTGAACAAAACTCTGAGATGATAATTTATGAAAAAACAGGTGCTTAATTGCAGCTAAATTATAATCACTTATATAAAAGAATCGAGACATATTAAAAAAATCTCAGTCTAGGCCATCAGAGAAAACCATTGTTATTGTCTCCTCTGAGCTTAGAAAAATGCACAAGAGAACGAATTAAAATCGACAAATTGGTTTCACTTAGAGAAACTTCTAGGAACAGAGTGAACCACTGATTTTAATTTGCCTAATTATCTTATGACAAGTGTCAAATTAAGATGACACTTAAAGATCCTTAGCATTAACTTAATGATGGAGAAGAGTGCTCACTAGTCAATTCCCAGGAAGGTAATGAGATGCTCATTTTCAGAGATATTCCAAGAAGATATTTTGACTCATTAAAATATTAAATAAAAAGCCCTCCTAAGACTGGAACCCAAAATCAATGGAACAACATTAATGCCACTTTTCATGCCTCACTTTGGCAAGACAGCATTAGTTTTTTTCAAAGGTACTTTGCGTAAGTACTAAAGATGTGATTTTTTAGTTACTTTGTCTTTAGAAGAATTTTTGCTTTTCTTTTTTCTTGGCAGGAGTGCTTTAGATAGTGACAAAGTATCCATCAAAATCTTGATTAAAAAATATAGTACTGTGATAATCATTCCCTTATTGTAGACAGGTATGGAGTTGAAACTTCAACGACTCATTTTTGGAACCTCCTTAGTGAATAGTTTTATTTTTATTCTATAAATGGTTCTTTAATTTGATACCATTTCCTTAGCATCTAAGTTAAGCCCCACAATTTTCTTCCACAATGGTTAGTTATCTACCATATTAGTGTCTTTTTGTTTCCGCCAACATTCTAGGCATGTTGTAGGCAAGGTAGGGAATTCCCTCCTACTGAACCAGTTCTTCCTCCTTCATGCCCGTCTTCCCACACCCAGCAGTGAATGACAACATGTCTGTCCAGGTCTGCCCCTCTCCTCTTCCCAGGATGCCATCTACAGTTTTGTTTTTAACCTTGACCACACTGTACAGTAACAAACAAGAGCCCTTTCTACAGTGGGTGGTTTTGGTCTTTTTATACCTTTTTCTCAAAGTCACTGATGTCTGTCTCTGTTCCATGTGTAGCAATGTAATGAGAGCCCACCAACTCCTGAGTGTCAAGTTTGTTGTCCCTGTTGTAGATGAAATAGTGAAGTAGATAAACCTAGTAAATTCTGAATGCTTTCCCATGTAGACTTATCTGGAATGTGAACATGACTCTTTTGGTTAATAGTAAATGCTTAACTGTAGTCCTGAGTAGGTGCATTTGTTTGTCTCAATAAATTTTAATTTGTCTGCAATGTCTGAGCATTTGTATCTTGTTAGCTTGCACGTGCGCTCACCAGGCCATGTTCGTACATCATCTCTGCAGAAGAGTTGGGCAAGTCAAGGGGGTAAGTAAATGCAAGGCTCTCTGTTAAGGCTTCTGTACATGGGAGGGAGGCCAACCACGTGGTGGTGCAGCCTGACCTGACCCTCTCAGAACACGCTGGCACACCCAAGCCCTGTGCCCGCTCAGCCTAGAATCTTAGCATCCAGTCCCTCTTTTTGCTGCTTTCTTCTTTCTCAAGCTACAACTTTGTTATTTCATCCTTATCCATCAGATTTCATTGTTGTCATCCTGTTCACAACCTTAAGCTTTTTCAGTTCTTATTCCTTTCCTCCCTAGTCAGTTCTTCTCCAGTTCTCTTGGGAGAAAAGAAACAAAAACCAAAAAACTTCACAGGGACTCTGAGTTTTCCTCAGTTCATGGATTAACACACCATATGCTTGTCAAACATCAGAAAACACCCAATCGGAACAGAAATTATTTCCTTTCCACCTTATCCACATGAAGGCCAATGTATCTATGACTTAATTATACCCTGAGTGAGTAATTTCAGCACCAACTGAGGTAGAAACTATCTTATGAATAATTCTAATCCTTTACCCAATGGACCGTATTTTACAGACAATTTAGAGATTGACAGTTCACGGAAAGGTGCTTCATAAATCCACAAAATAACTAATGTCAGGAGAACAATGGCCAATATGAAGCCTCTGGGGTAGGTACAGGGTACATTAAAGAGTAGCTGGCATTGGTGGACACTTCTGAAATTCCTCTTAACAGCAGATTTATAGTCAAGCCCCACATGTCTCCTCAAGTTGTGCCTTCATGGAATCCACCTCAGTCTGTTAAAAAGGCCAGGACCAAAAGAATACTAATTATATAGTGTGAGTGAAAAGGTCCCAGCACCTCTCAAAATTCTGGGTTGGTTATGAGATTTACTTTGATAAATTAATTCAAGGAAAGGGGAAGATTTCAACATTTATTCATTCAACTAGACTTATATGGATTAATTAGGAGATTTATAGATCTATAGATTAATATGGGTTTGATGGATGAATGCCATTATGGGCAGGCACCACATTCAGTGCTAGGAATACAGAAGTGAATAAGACCTCGAGGGTCCTTCTCCGTAAAGTTGCCTCCTTGAAAAAGACAAATAACTGCTACAGTATGGGTTGATGGATATCACAGTTGACACCAAGGTCTACTCCAGCCTTGTCAAAACCTGCCTTTCTTGGTTTCCCATATCCATCAATCCCTGAATTTCATCTTACCTCTCTGGCTATTCCTCTTAGGTCTCCTGTATACCCTTTCGTTCAGCCAGTTCTGCTCATACAGGTGTCCCTCTCATCTGTGTCCTCAGCTCCTTTCTCCTCAATTCTACATGCTTTCTCTAGGCAGTCTTATCCACATCAGTGTTTTCAACCAACTCCTCCACTTGGAAAAGCCCCATTCTATGTTTCAAGTGCAGCTTTTGACTCTGCTCCATTTTGAAAAAACAAAACTACCTGGCATTTAGATCATTCTACTCAAATTTCCCATTAACACCTCAACTTCAAACCTTAAAACATCAAAATGATAGAATGAAATATAGAGTGAATATGCACTGACAATAGGAGTCAGCAAGGTTTTAAAAAAACACAAACAAAAAAACAATTCCTAGCAAACATGAGCGAGCCATAAAGGAATAGATTGATAAATTTCCTCCATCAAAATTAATAGCATGTCATGAACAAATTTAAAAGATAAACAGAGGACTAAAGATATTGAGGACATAAAACAGATGAAGGATTAGGATATAAAATGTTTTAACTTCTACAAATCCATAAGAAAAATATAATTCAACAGACGAATGGGGAAAGATAAAAGCAAGTGAGCCATAGAAGACACACAGATGGTAAGGAAACCATGCCTAATCTCACTCTTGATCAGAGAAATACAAATTAAAGCAATGATCTCTCAGTTTCACTCAGAGAAAAATCATGATCATGTCACATGTTGTTGATAATGTAGTATAAGGAGCACTCTCCAACACTGTACAGTCAGATTAGCCACTGGAGAGCAGTTTGGAAATAGCCATATAAGTAAGACTGAATAATTCCACTTCTCAGAAATTACTCCTAGAGGGAAAAATATCACACTAATTTACAAAGATATACATAGAATGTATGTATATCCATTATTACATCATCTGTTAGGACAGGAAATTTGATATAAAACTAAATATCAGTGAACATATTGGGCAAGTTTATGCTCTGGAATATTATACAGCAGTCAAAAATAATGAAGTAATTCATATACACTGACTTAGCAGAACTTCTAAAACATGTGTTGTATGAAGAAAAAAATCAAGTGATAATAGAGTATGAAATACATAAGTTAGATATCTATAAGGTGACAATATCCACTTTTTCCAAGTAAATATAAAACTACACAGAGTCTGAAAGGACATACACCAAGCTTGTAGCAGTGGTGACCTCTGAGGAAAAGACTGGGATTTGGTCTGATCAGCCTCATCTATGTTTCATTTTTGTTTTTTATCATGAAAACAATATACTATGTCTTGTATGATTTTAAAATAATTCACTAGCTTCTTCCTCTTCAGATTTCTCCTCTTATATCCTTGACTTCAAGAGTGGGACCACCATCTACACCTCTCTCCCCAGCTCCCGATCTGTACTAAGTCACCAAATTTCCGTCAATTCTTCTTTCTCAGTATCTCTTCCTCTCTATCTCACCACCATCATGCTTCTTACCACCATCATCTTTCTCAACTGTCTTAGAAATTTTTAAACCAGTGACCATGCTTTATTCTTTACCAGCTCCAATACATTCTATATGCTGCTGCTGCCAGAGTAATTTATTCTCAAAGGCAAATCTGATCATGTCACTGCTCTACTTAATTTTCAAGGTTTCTCATCACTGTCAGGACCAAATCTAAATTACTTGGCTTGGCAAATACACTCGTTTGTAATTGATCCCTTTGTACCTCTTAGTCTCCTTGCATTCCTCACTTTTTGAATTCTAATTTTTTCCCCAAGCACCCCCACCCTTCTCAAGCTTCTGCTTGTGTTCCTGATAATTTCTTTACCAGAACAGCCTAGGAGTCTCAGATCAATTATTACTCCTCTAGCAACCCTTCCTAACTACTCTAAGAATTACCAAGCACTCCTCACCTTTTCTCTAGAACCCTGTGTGTATCTCCAAACGAGTGCTTGGTAACTGCAATGTATAATTCTCCCTTCAAAAGCCAGAGATAAAACAAAATTGTGCACTAAGAAGCTCTAAGCCATCATTCCTCCACAGAGACATCAAAATCAACCCTAAACTGGCTAAGATAACCTTATATAGAACTCTATGAAGTGATTAAAGTCTACAACAACCAAGTGAACACCTAACCAATAAAAACCCACATTCAAAATGGTAGTAAATTCCATGGTGTTTTACTTGCCCTGAACACACTACTTCCCCAGTGCAAATGGTCTTAATCTGGAGGAGGTGGCAGCAAAGTTCCTAATTCTATCCCATGAACCAAAGGGAACAAAAAAGACGTTTTTGCAATATCCTAACCAGTTAATATCTGGGGGCTTTCTAAAGGTCAGGGCTCTGTTATGCCTAACTCAAAGCTCAGGCAGGGAGAGGCAGCTAGCACTGCTCGTGAAAGCTGCAGAGTACTACAGACCTGCAGATGCCTGGGACAGAAAAGTAGGGTAAAGGAGTACAACAGGCCATCTAAGGCTCTGAAGAGAAGCTGAAGTAGACTCTTTGGGAAATTAAGACTTTTAAAGTAACCGAGTGAGAGATGTGAGTTCGATCCTTGGATGGGGAAGATCCCCTGGAAAAGTGTGTGCCAACCAACTCCAGTGTTCTTGCCTGGGGAATCCCATCAACAGAGAAGCCGGGCAGGCTACAGTCCATGGGGTCGCACAGAGTCGGAAAGACTGAAGCAACTTAGCACACAGTGTACATAGGAGAGTCAAAAAAGGCTGCCCACAGGCCCAGGCAAAATGCATGCTCAGCCAAGACACATGAGAAAAGCTCATGTGTCTTTTCACCCTGGATTGATCTCAAGCTTCAGATTGGACCAGTTAACTACTGAAGGACTTCTGTGGTACAGGACTGGTATGCAAAGTCTGAGAAAGGTGGATGTTTTTTTTAAATGCCCTATTTTACATAAGGTACACAAACTACCATGAAAACATGCCCCATTCAAAGGAACAAAATAAGAGTAGCAGAAATTATCCCTGAAGAAGCACAGGTAATGGACTTTAAAACAACTGTTATAAATATATTCAAAATACTAAAAGAAAACATGAACAAAAAACTAATGAAACCCAGGAAAACGATAAGAGAACAAAATAAGAATGTGAACAAAGACAGAAATTCTATTAAAATATTCTTTAAAATATTAAAATTCTATTAAAAAATAGAATTTCTGGTCCTAAAAAATAGCACTGAATACAACATTTCAATGCAAAGGTTTGACAGCAGATTTGAGCAGGCATAAGAAAAAAACATTAGTGAAAAATATCAAATCAGGACATTTGATGTCATCAAGTCTGAGGAATAGAAAAAAAAAAGTGAACAGAGCCTAAGAGATTTATGAAATCCCATAAAGTAGACCAGTATATACATTATATAAATTCCTAAAGGATAAGAGAAAAAGGACTGGAGAGATTATTTGAAAAAATAATAGATGAAAATGTCCTAAATTTGAGGAAAGACATGAATTTACACACCCAAGCAGCTCAATGGACTGGAAGTAGTAAATCCACACACCAAGACACATCATAAACTATGGAAAGAGAATCTTAAAAGCAGTAAGAGAACAGTGACTCATCATATACATATTAACCTCTGTAAGATTACCATCCAATTTCCCAGCAAGAAACTTTGGAGGCCAGATGACGTGGAATGAGATTATTTTAACTGATGAAAGAAAAAAAAAAATGGCAACAAAGAACTCTACAATGAGTAAAAATATCTTTCAAAAAAAATTAAGACACTCTCAGATATACCAAAGCTGAAGGAATTTATTACCACTAAACCTGTCCTATAAGAAATGTTAAATGGAGTCCTTCAGGTTGAAATGAAAGGAAGCTAGATGGTAACTCAAAACCAAAATTTTCTGGTAAAAGGTAAATGTGTGGTCAAATAGTTTTTAAAAGTATCATTGTAATTTTGTTTTTTAGCAGTTTAAAAGACAAATATATAAAAATCATTGTGAATCTATATAAATGGGTATACAATATGAAAGGATGTAATTTGCAATATGAATGAGAAAAGGGGGAGGGGAGAAGCTATAAAAGGGTAGAGTTTTGTATGCAAGTGAATTTCAGTTGTTATCAATTTAAAATAGTCTTATAACTTTAGGATGTTATATGTAAGGCACATAGTAACCACAAATAAAATATTCATAGAATATTCAAAAAAGGAAATAACAAAACAATGAACTAAAGAAAGCGATAGTGGAAGAAATAAGGGACAAAAAAAGCTATAAAACATGCAGAAAAGAAACAGCAAAATATCAAAAGTAAGTCTTTCTCTATCAGTAATTTAAGTATAAATGGGTTAAATTCCTCAGTCAAAAGACATAGACTAGCAGAATGAATTTAAAAAAAAAAAACACAATCCATCTGTATGTTGTCTATAAGAGACTCACTTTAGATAAAGGGCAAAAATAGTTTGAGATTAAACGGATGGGAAATGGTATTTCATGAAAGGAGTATTTAAAAGAGAAAGAGTGGCTATACAAATATCAGACAAAATTGACGAAGTCAAAAACTCTTATAAGAGACAAAGAATAGTGATAAAAGGGTCAATTCATCAAAAAGATATAACAATTAAAGAGACATAAGCAACAAAAGGAGAAGGAAATGGCAACCCACTACAGTATTCTTGCCTGGAGAATTCCATGGACAGAGGAGCCTGGTGGGCTACAGTCGAAGGGGTCACAAAGAGTAGGACACGACTGAAATGACTTAGCAGCAGCAGCAGCATGCAACAAAAACTACACTTACAAAATATAAATATTGTCCATATACCAAAATATTATTATCACTACTAGTCAGTGATCTATAGAGTTAATACAATTCCCATCAGTATTCCAATGATGTTTATTGAAAGAACAGAAAAATCAATCCACAAATTTATATGAAATCTCAAGAGACCCTAGATAGCCAAAACAATCTTTGAAAAGAACAAAATTGCAAGATTTCTATTTTCTTGATTTCAAACCTTATTACAAAGCTATGGTAATCAAAATTATGAGGTCCTGGCATAAAGAACATTTAGACTAATGGAAATGGAGTAGAGTGCCCAAAAATAAACCATTGCAAATATGGGGACATGATTTTCAATGAGGGTGCCAATATCACTGAATGAGTAAAGAACAATATTTTCAACAAATGATTCTGGGAAAACTGGGTATCTACATACAAAACAATTAAGTTAAACCCTTTATTTATACCATGTACAAAAATTGACTCAAAGTAGATCAAAGGCCTAAATGTAAGAACTAAAACTATAAAGCTCTGATAGCTTCATGACACTGATTTTGGCAATGATTTCTTAGATACAACGCCAAAAAGCACAGGCCACGAGAGAAAAAGATAAATTGGATTTCATCAAAATTAAAGATTTATGCATCAAAGAACACTATCAAGATAATGAATCAGAGAAAATTACATGCAATCATATATCTGATGAGAGAATAATACCCAGAATTTATAAAGAATACCTACAAGTCAACAACAAAAGAACCCAGTTTAAAAATGAGCAAAGGGATGGATTAGACATTTTCCAAAGAATATATACACATGACCATTAAGCTCATGAAAAGTGGCTCAAACACTGGTAATAATTAGGGCAATACAATTCAAAACCACAATGAGATACCATTTTATACTGTTTAGGATGGCTATTATCAAAAAGTAATAATAACTGTTGGGAAAGATGTAGAGAGATGGAAAGTCTCCTTCATTGCTGGTGGAAATGTAAAATGCTGCAACCACTTTGGAAGATACTATGGCAACTTCTTAGAAAGTTAAACACACAATTACCATGTGATCCAGCCATTTCACTCCTAGGTATATACCCCCAAGGAACTGAAAACAATAATTTGAACAGCTACTTGTACAACAATGTTCATGGCAGCATTAGTCACAATAGCCGAGAGATAACAATCTCAATGTCCATCAGTGCATGAATGAATGGGTAAAGAAAATGTGCAAATTCTGATACATGCTACGGCTTAGATGCACCTTGAAAGTATTATACTAAATGAAATAAATCAAACACAAAGGGACAAATATTGTGTGATTCCATTTATATGAGGTACCTGGAATAGTCCAATTCATAGAGACAGAGGAGACTACAGGTTACTAGGGGCTGGGGACGGGTAAAGGGAAGTTAGTGTTTAACGGGTCCAGAGTTTCAGTGTGGGATGATGAAAAAGTCCTGAGACAGACAGTAGTGACAACTGCACAACAAAGTGAATGTACTTGGTCCCAATGAGCTGCATACCTTAACTTGCTAAAATCATAACTTATGGATATTTTACCACAGTAAAAAGAAAAGGGGAGGGAAGCAAGAGATGTCCTTCTATTATGCTCTTCCTCAATCCTTGGTGCCCAAAACATCATTACCACTTACTGTCTGTTGGATGAGTATCGCATACAAAGAGTAATGGGAACAAAAAAGAGAATGACCAGTTCATTCTGCCTGGAAAGATTTTTTTAAATAGGCCTCATAGGAAGGGTGACATTTGATCAATATCTTCACACAGATGGAATTTTTCCATCAATTCATTTAGGTTGGATTTTTTAAACAGCTTTATTGAGGTATAACCTACTTAGTATAAAATCTACCCATTTTAACTGTGACATTTATTAAATGCATAGAGTTGTCAACCACATTACATCTAATTTTATGATATTAAAAAGAAACTTCATGCCCAGCTTGAGTTCTACTTCTTTACCACGCTGAAGCCCAGGCAATCACCAAACTACTTTCTGCCTCTACAGACTTGCCTTTTCTGAACTTTTCATATAGGGGCAATCCTACACATGTGAGCTTTGTGTAGGGCTATTGATGACAAATGCACCATGCTAATGAGTGTTATTGCTCGCAAACTTGAAGGTTACAAATTCAGAGGATCAACCTGGTGTCAAATAATGATTTGCAAGTCTTCTTAACAGGGGGTCTGTTAATACACGTTGTTAACAAAGCTGGTTAACACATGTTCTGCAAAGTCAGCCATTCTCTTTTCCTAACATTCCTGATGTTTTTACTATTTTGCCCTACTGTTGCTAGTTTTACTATTAACCCTTTTCCTTTTCTTTTTCGAAGGACTTTGAGATTATGTGATTATACAGAAGAACTTTTTTCCCACTAATTTTTCACAAATTAGAATTCTATTCATACAAATCTAAGTTTAATTTTTAAGAGCGGTAGTATTAATCACATTCTGGCAAAAGAAACAATGAACCTCATTAAAATCTAAGACTTAGCTCTTATGGAAATCATGGCCAGTTCTTAAAATAGGGACCAGATGATGCTGTTTTTATGTCTTACGGATCTGGGACTCCAGGTAGCATTATTACCTCCTGGTCATCTGTGCTCATCTTTGAAAACCAATGAAAATATCAAGTCTACTCAGTGGCTCCACTCATCCCCTCACTGAGGAGAATACTGCCTGGAGCTGTCTTTGCAAACTAGGGAGAGCAGCAATGCTGTTGACAGGCAGCCAGAGAATGTTGTGTCTCAAATGGACGCAGTTCAACCTCTGCACCTCTTACTTGTCATGGCAGAAATGGTACAGGAGTGAGTCAAGATGAGGCAGAAATAATATAACAACCATCAGTAGATGGCAAGGATGACTGTAGGCTGCTTACTTTTACCTATATTATTTCCTAACTGTGTCACAACAGTTTTGTAGTAGGCACGATTATTCTTTCTATTTTACAGAAAGGTCAAACAACTTGTCTGAAGCCACTCAACTAGTGAATGGCAGAGAGAGGGCTTGATGGGATTTCTCCAAAGGCCATGTTCTTCACTATTTTAAATTATACTGTGGGGCTGACTGCTCTGACTTAAAAAATATAAAATATAGGTAAAGTAAGTGAAATAATAAATCATAAAGAAGGCTGAGCACCAAACAATTGATGCTTTCGAATTGTGGTGCTGCAGAAGACTCTTGAGTTCCTTGGACTGCAAGGAGATCAAACCAGTCAATCCTAAAAGAAATGAACCCTGAATATTCATTGGAAGGACTGTTGCTGAAGCTGAAGCTCCAATATTTGGCCACCTGATGCAGAGAGCTGACTCATTGGAAAAGACCCTGATGCTGGGAAAGATTGAGGGCAGGAGGAGAAGAGGACAACAGAAAATGAGATGGTTGGATGGCATCACCGACTCGATGGACATGAATTTGCGCAAGCTCCGGGAAATGGTGGAGGATAAGAAAGCCTGGTGGGTTGCAGTCCATGGGATCACAAGGAGTCAGACAGGACTTAGCAACTGAACAACAACAAAAAGTCAAATAAAAGATAACCAAACACACACATCCACACAAAAATGATACCCTGGACCTTGGGCAAAGGTCTGGAAATACTTCAATTTACAACATTTTTTCACCTACCATATACCTTGTGCTGTCTGCTGAGGCAATCAGACCTTGTCCTCAAAGACTTCCCAATGTCTGTGCTGGAGCAGAGGACAGACAGGCTAGCCTGGGCTCAGTGCCGGCTGAAGAGGTTAAGCTGAGTAGAGGTCATCATGAATCAAGAATTTCACTGGCTCCCTGTGATTCTTTAGGCAAATCCCTTCCCTTTCTGGGCATCAGCTTTCTCACATGTGAACGAATGGTCTGGGGGCTCTGGTCTCTGGGCCCCTATGATTCTGCACTCACTGTAGCCTGTGGTCTTTGCTTCCTGTGTTAACACCATTTCTGCACATCAAACTGACCGCGAACCTCCTGCTGATTTCCACAGCTTCCAGGACAACAAAGCCTCACATATTTCTTAAACACCCAGCTATATTATGTGGCACAGCTTTCTCTTATAAATGGGCGTAGATTAAGATGAATTTTGCTTGGTATTGCTTTTCACTTCCATCACACACTGCCTTCCCCTCTCTTGCTTGATCTCGGCCTCCCCCTGGCTTCTCCAAATCCAAATCTGATCTCAACTTCACCGCACTGGGCTCCTCGTTCAGCACAAAGGGCCGTATTTCACTTGTGGCTGAGTGGAGAATTCATTCCAATTCACCGTTCAGTTCTCAATACTGCAAACATATATTCAGGGCTGACATATTTTCATTATGGAAAAGCCAGGCTCTCCAACAGACGCTGCCCATAGGGATTAATGAGGGGAATAGTTATTTATTCTGCAGCTTGACGTTTTGTGCAGAATAATTCCTGAGTCGTTTTATACTTTAACAAATAGTTCGCTAACAAGATGTTAGCACTTTGGATGAGCACCAGCCCAGGATTTAGGAACTGCCTAAAATTAACTGATGGCTATGAAGCCACATTCCAGAATCACACTGAGTATGATGATACTACTTAATATGACAGCCAGCTGGTCATCCATTCCTAACAACAGACAGTCCCTCCTCACCTGAAACCAACTGCACTGGTCATTTGGAGGGGAACTCTATATAGACACCTGGAAACCCTCCTACCTCAATGTAAAATGTCTGCTTGTATACGGGTTCAGTCAAACACCTCTGTTAAGATGAAAATATCCTGGACCACTTTTGGTCACCCTTTTGCTGTCTGAATAATATACAAATTCCACAACATCTCTTCAAGTATATTAACACCTTGGCCCCTGATTTCTTTTTCTATTTTAATCCTTTTCTTCAACCTGCTTTACTTGTATCCTATGCAAGTATATCCTATACTTATATGTCCACTGAGTTGGCGATGCCATCCAACCATTTCATCCTCTGTCATCCATTTTTCCTCCTGCACTCAATCTTTGCCAGCATCAGGGTCTCTTCCAATAAGCTGGCTCTTCACATCAGGTGGCCAAATTACTGGAGCTTCAGCATCAGCTTCTCTGTTTCTGGAATAATTTATTTTCTTGGGTTCCAAGATCACTGTGGACAGTGACTGCAACCAAGAAATTAAATGACACTTGCTCCTTGGAAGAAAAGCTATGACAAACCTAGACAGTGTATCAAAAAGCAGCGATCTCACTTTGCTGACAGAGGTCCATATAGTCAAAGCTATGGATTTTCTGGGCTTCCCTGGCGGCTCAGCTGGTAAAGATCTGCCTACAATGTGGGAGACCTGGATTTGATCCCTGGGTTGGGAAGATCTCCTGAAGGAGGGCATGGCAACTCACTCCAGTATTCTTGCCTGGAGAATCCCCATGGACAGAGGAACCTGGTGAGCTATAGTCCACTATGTTGTAAGGAGTCGGACACAACTGAGTGACTAAGCATATACATGGTTTTTCTAGTAGTCATGTACAGATGTGAGAGTTGAACCATAAAGAAGGCTGAGCACTGAAGAAACTCAAACTGTTGTGTTGGAGAGGACTCTTGAGAGTCCCTTGGACAGCAAGGAGAACAAATAAGTCAATCCTAAAGGAAATCAACCCTGAATATTCATTGGAAGGGTTGATGCTGAAGCTGAAGCTCCAAAACTCTGGCCACCTGATGCAAAAAGCTGACTCACTGGAAAAGACCCTGATGCTAGGAAAGATTGAGTGCAAGGTGAGAAGGGGACTACAGAGGATGAGATGGTTGGATGGCATCACTGTCTCAATGGACATGAGTCTGAGCAAACTTTAGGAGATGGTGAAGGACAGGGAAGCCTGGAGTGCTACAGTTCATGGGATCGCAAAGAGTCAGACACAACTACCCAGAATGAACAACAGAAAACAGTAGTTTTCCCTGTTTCTGGAATATTCTCACTTCTTACCATCTTTGTGCTTGATTGAAGCATGTGCTTCATCCTGAAAAATAGACATCTTCCAGGTGATGGTCTATCTACCTGTTATGGTTCCCGTTAGCCATCAGAAGGGGCCACTTCTCCATTGCTCCACAAAAACAGCCCTGAGACTTTTGGCTGTAGCAATTCAGGTACCATTTTCTGAACTGAATGCATTGCAAGTCCCTAGACTAGAAAATATCTAGTCTATTTTTAGGTAATTTACAGAGAACAAGGTACAGAACATGTTGCTCAATATATACTCATCTTGAAATGACAAAGAAACAATAATAAATCAGGGTCCATCATGGACTAGAACATCTGGTAAGATTCCAAGGCTCACAGAAATCTCTGTGAACTCATCCATTTGACAAACACTTATTGTGCTCCTATTTCATCTTGTATTAGTTGATGGGCTTTTTATTTTTACCCTAGGATCTGTGACAGTCAGAGCAGAGGGAATGTCCACACTCTGGGGCCACATCTGTGGAACTGCAGTTACTAGATCTAAGACACAACGTACTGTTGTCTACACTTCATGGCTTCTGACCTGCAGTCTTCTTATTTGTGCTTCCCTGACACGTTTGGGCCTGCCCCTGCTGAGCTAAGGTAGAAGGGACAGGCCGGGTATGATCTCAAAAGGCCACTCCCTTCAAGTTGGCTTCCAGGTTATCTCAGGGCATGACACTCGGGTGAAGCCAGGGTGAGGCTTGGGCTCTTTTGGACAAAACTCCTATGGCTACCCAAGGCATGTGAACCTGCCTACCCCTACCATCTCACCTCGCAAGCCTACGAGCAAGTGAATTCAACAAACTATCTACTGAGAGCTGGGGCCAGTATGGTCACTAGGTCCAGGATGCTCAATGAGAAGTATGAGTAGAGACAGGAGAGGTTAGAATAAACAATTCAACGTTTGTGATCTCAACGTTTGACAACAGGGCTGACAAGGTGCTCAGAGAAAACACTCCTGGTATAGTATTTCCCAAAATAATGAATAAAATTCATTTACCGATCTGATAGTCATCATCAATCCATCCTTGATCATTTATTGATCAATATATTAACTCTTTAATTGGCAAGGGAAAAACAAAAAAGCAAAAATCCACAGGGCTAAGCTAATAGTAGAGCTAGCTTTTGCTTGTCTTTTGGTGGTCTCTAGCTGTGTTTTAATACTTCACGGATTCAGGAAACAGGAGACCAAGACTGAGCCTCAGTAGGATAGGGTTAAGCTCAGAAATACCAGGGAAGCCAAACCTTCAAAATGCGATGACCTCAGTAGATTGGTTTGTTTAAAAAAATAAGAAATTAGGGAAGGAAGCTATACATGAAAGTCTTAACCTTGGCTCACTTTAGAGTAGAATGACAAAGAAAGAAAACATTCCCATGAGACTATCCAACACAATCTGAATTCACATGGGTTTGAGGATGAGATTCACATTTCTTATCCAGTACAATATCCCAAGATGTAAATCAAATTTAGTGTGCCCCAAGCAGAAGCAAACACAAATCACCTTTGGGGGATAACTGGAGAAAAGACCTCATATATAATAAACATAACAAATACATATAAAATATGGGGAAATAGTTAAAAATAAGGACTATAAAGTGAGGGAATGCAATGTAAGTCTAATGAAATTCCTGAAAAATACAGTAGAGGAAAATGGGTAAAAGAAATATTTAAAGAGGTAATTTGTTACAGTTTTCTGGAAGTCACAAATCCTTAGATTCAGGAAGCCCAGGAAATCTTAATCAAGATAAATTTTTAGAAATTCTAATACTCATCATAATCTACAGAGCATGAAAAAAAAAGACAAAATCTTAAAAGCAAGCAAAAATAAAAAATTATCTTCTCCTGTCAAAGAAATAACATTGTATCAATGGCTCTTAACCATCAGTATACATCAAAATCACCTACTGAACTTTTTTTTAAACACACATTCCATCACTCCAGCCACAAAGTGTGGATTCAGTAGGTCTGGAATAGTTTTTTAAAATGAATTTCTAATAAGCTCCAAGGTGATACAAATGCTGCTGGTCTAGGGGCCAACTTTTTGAAAACCACTGAATAAGACAAATAGTTGCATTATAAAGAGTAACAGTGTCAGACAAAAGAAAACAGAAAGGTATCTGTAAAGCACCAAGGAAACATCATTGAAAATTTAGAATTGATGTCCAGGAAAATTATCTTTCAAGAGCTAGAACAAAATAAAGACACTGTTAGACAAACAAAAACTGATAGTTTACTATGAGTAGACTTTGGCTGAAATAACTTCTAAAATATGTGCTTTTAGAAGAAAAATTATCTCAGAAGGAAGGTCTGACATGGAAGTGTGAAAGTATAGAAAACGGTAAACATGTTGGTAAATTTAAACCAATATTAATTGTACAAATAAAAAACATTACTCTCTAATCTGTAGGGCTACAAAATTTAAAATTAGTACCCTAGAACACAAAAGCAAACAAAGAAAGATTGGAATGATCAAATTTAAAACATTCTAATATTCTTATTTTATTTGAGGATTACATTTTTATAAAGTTAAATACAAATTTAAAATGTCCAGGGTATTCACTATAAGAACAGTAACAGAATATATACTAACAGAATCAGTAGGAAAGAAAGTATGCAATTAAATAAAAAGAAAAAAATATGATCCAAGGAAATTTACAAAAAGAAAATGTTAGTAGAAAAGAATGCAAACATATGAATAATCATAGTCAGTATGTATGTACTTAACTCCCCAGTTAAATTATAGACTGTCTGAATGGATAAAATTAAGATCCAGGCACCTGCTGCTTATAAGATATAGATAAAACACAAGGATATAGAAAAATTAGAAGTAAAATGAAAGAAATAGCTGTACCAAGCAAATACAAACCAAACTTTTATTATAACTTCATTACTTTCAGACCAAATACACTTTACAAAAAAGAAATCACTGAGATTTATAGGATTGTAGCTAGGTAGATAGATAGGTAAAAAGATAAATTCATCCACACAATAAACAATTTTTTTAGAGTCTACTATGTGCTAACCACCATTTTAGACACTAGGGATACAGCAGTAAACAAAAATAACTCACAAAAAGTAGATTTACAATTCTAGGTTTGTATATACCTGATAATATGCTTCAAACCCTAAAAAAGCAAAAAATAAATCAATGCCTAGAGGATAAAATTGACAAATTCACCATAATAAAAGGAGATTAAAAAAAAACAAAAAACACCTGTCTGACAGATCAAACATGTGGGAAAAGAGTAAGGCTATAAAAGAAGTGTATGCCATAATTAACAGCTGGCTTAATGGACAAGTATAGAACTAAGTTTTACATGAGAAAATACATACACATGCCAGGCCATTAAGCACAGCTCAATAAATTTCAAGCAGCTGCACCCACCTCCTCACGAGTGAGCACATCCCAACCACCGTGGCTGATGGTCCAGCAACCAGGAGCCAACTGCTGCCCCCACCTTCCTGGGAGCATATGTGGGCCATGGCCCCCCTTTCAAGGGAGTAACAGCCAGCACAGAGTTAAGAAAAGACAACAAGCATCCAAACCAGAAATAGCCTCCACACACACACAAAGTATTAAACCCACATAAGGATAAGCACTGGGGGCAATGTGAAATGATAATGATTTGGCAACTTAGCTGCATTTCTATACACCAGCAAATTCTTAAAAGATGCAATAAAGAAATACATCATTTGTAGTAGCAACCAAATATATGCTTCCTATATAAAAGTAAGTAAAAGACGTGCAAAACTTGTTTGGAGTACCTTAGAAGACTCTATGGAAAGACATTCACAGAGAATCTAATGCATGAAGTGATTCCACATATATAGGTTGAAAAATCATAATCATAAAGATGCATTTCTCCTTAGATTGTTCTATGGCTTCAATTTAACTCCGAGTATTCCAAACTTTGATGAAATTTGACAAGGCATTTCAAAACATTTACACAGAAGAGCAAAGCAGGGAAAAATGAGCAAACACTCCTGGGAATCAAGAAGCAGGCTGGGGGCAGAAGGCTAGACTTACTCACCCAGATATCAACATTTTGAATATAGCTACAGTAATACCACGTGCAAAGGCATGGTGTAGATTAGCACAGTGCTTGATAATAGAACAGAGAATAACTAAACTAAAGCAGAGCCACACTTAAACAGACACTTTACTGCAAGTGATTGGTGGAGTATAGTATGCAAGAAAGTACACAGGAACAACCGGGGATCTTTCTGGACAAAACTGAATTTGGATTCTCACCTCACACTATGCTTTAAACTAAATTCCATGTAGATTAAATAGAGGAGATAAGCCTATAAAACTTTTAGAATATAGGAAAACAAGCATGAGAACATTAGCTATGAAAGAAAATATTGATACATTTGACTGTATGAAAATGAACAATCTCATTACTGAAAAGGTTTCAGAAAGGCCATGAAAAATCAAACCATAAACATGAAATGCTTGTAATGTTTATATCTGACAAAACTTTAGTATCCTGGCTATAAGAATCACTAGGCATAGGACAAGCAACCCAAGAGAAACAAGAATAAGGGAGTAGGACAGGATATCACTGAAAAGGAGAACTAAATGGTAATAAACATATGAAAAATGTTTAGGGAACGATGAATTAATACCACAAGATATTCTATACTTCCCCCACACAGAGGAAATTGAAATGTTAGACATTATCCAGTGTCATCGAGGACAAGGAGTAAACAGAACTTGTATATACTGAAGAACACATTAGTGCATGCACTTTCGAAAACAATTTAGTGTTATCTAGTAAAGGTAGGGCTTCCCTGGTGGTTTGGATGACAAAGAATCTGCCTGCAGTGTGGGGGACCTGGGTTCAATCCCTGGGTCAGGTAAAGGTGAGTGACATGAAAGTTGCCCCAGCCGTGTCCGATTCTCTGCAAGTGGACTGTAGCCCACCAGGCTCCTCTGTCCATGGAATTCTCCAGGCAAGAATACTGGAGTGGGTAGCTGTTCCCTCCTCCAGGGGATCTGCCCACCCCAGGGATCGAATCTAGGTCTCCCACACTGCAGGTGGATTCTTTACTGTCTGGGCCACCAGGGAAGCCCTGAGAAAAGGTAGCGATGTGTAGATGCCACAGCCCAGTAAACCCTTGGGTGTAGGATGTATTTGTGTTTCACAAAAAGGACATATAAAAACGCTAATAGATAGGAATGTAGAATGGTACAGCCACTCTTGGAAAACAGTTTGGCAGCTTCCTACAAAACAGCGTGTGCTTATCATATAACCTAAGTAATCACACCCTTAGGCATTTATCGCAGAAAAATAAAAACTACATTCACACAAATGTACATAGCAGTTTTATGAACTAGACTCATCCGAGAAACAACCCGGTGTCCTTCACAGGTGAATAGTTAAACTGTAGTACCCCTATGCCATGGGACACTACTCACTTAAAAAAGAACAAAGGGTTGGTGCAGACAACACTTGGATGGATCTCAAGGAAATATGATGCCTGGGAAAAAAGCCATCTCAAAAGGCTGCATGCTGTGAGTTTCCATTTATATAGCAGGTTTGAAATGACAAAATTATAGGGATGGAGAACAAACTGGTCGCCAGGGGTGAGGGAGGGAGAAAGGGAGGGAGGTGGATGTGGTCATCAAAGAGTAGCATAGAAGAGTATTATAATGGAACTTTTCTGTATCCTGACTGTAATGAAATAAACACACACACACACATTAACACATGTGAGTTCATGAGAACTAGACAAATCTGAATAATGTAAATGGATTGCATTAATGTCAGTTTTCTGGATGTGATATTGTACTATCATTATACAAGATGTTACTATTGGTAGAAGCTGGAAAAAGGGCATAGAGATCTCTTCATTTGTTACAAACTGCATGTGAATGTAATCTCAGAAAGTTGTTAAAATATTCATAGGAAAAAAATTTTTTTTTTCTTTTTCACCACACTGTATAGCATGCAGGATCTTAGTTCCTCAACCAGGGATCAAACCCATGTGTCCTGCAGTGGAAGCATGGAGTCTTAACCACTGGACCACCAGAGAAGTCTTAGAAAAAAAAAAATTTTAACAGCGAAACAAATTCTTGTATAAGATCTAGATGTCATTTTAGTGGGATAATAAATTAATAAACCATGATATATTTAGGCACCAGAAAACTATACAGCAGGAAAATGAAAAATTTTACAGTTTCACATATTAACATGGGTCAATCTCCAAAAATATTCTAATTGTGGGAAAAATTTGCAGAAAAATTAGTATACTGTGATTCTATGTATGGTTCATGTAGGTCAAACTTTACAAAACATTTTGGTTAAGGATAAGTCCACATGTGGTAAAATTATGAACAGAAACAAGAAAATGAGATGCTATTTAAAGGAAAGTAGTTACTTTAGGGTGGTAGAAGGTGGTGGAATTACCACAGGGTAGTTACCGACCAGAAAATAGACTTAGGGAACTGATACTCCTTGGTGTTTGTGTACCTACATCCAGCGTAACTGTTTTACATTTATGCTTATGATGCAGTCTTTTGTATGTATTTGCTATCTAATTAAAACAACATAAACAGCTTTTTGGGATAGAAAGCTTCTGGAGAAAAAGGCATGTGAAAAACTATGGAATCTACAAAAACTTGATATTAGCGCAATTAAGTTCCAACTCCAAAGTCCCCTACAGGAAGGCATTAATAACAGAGTAATAAACAATTTCTATTTGCTTTACAATGGGGACAGACTTTGTGAACATACACACCATATATACTTGAACTATTTTGGTAAAGAATCCTTGTGCAATGCGAGAGACCTGGGTTCGATCCCTTGGTTGGGAACATCCCTTGGAGAAGGGAAAGGCTACCCGCTTCAGTATTCTGGTCTGGAGAATTCCATGGACTGTATAGCTCATGGGGTCGCAAAGAGTCGGGCACTACTGAGCGACTTTCACTTTCACTTTGGCAAGAGATCATTTTTAAATTCTCTGTAATACAATCAGTTAAATAAAAATATATGCTTGCAGATAATAGAGAGATGGCTGCAACACAGAAGAACAGGATCTATAGTGGTTCTGTACATGGGCTCTGCAGTTAGACTCCACGGGTGGTTCCTACTGCCACAATCCACTAGGTAAGACCCTTGGGCAAGAAGTCTCGCATGTGAAATGGGACAACTATAGCAGTTCTCAAAAGTTTTGGTCTCAAGATCCCTTTATTATTAAGAACCTTAAAGATATAATGTTCACGTGGGTCATTTTATCTATCAATACTTTGTTTTTTAATTAACAATAAGAAACCTAGTGCATGTTAATATCAATAATATATTTTTTATAAAAAATATATATTCTAAAACAAAAAATAATTAATGAGAAGAGTAACACTGTTCCACATTTATGCAAATCACTTTAATGCCTGACTTTGATTACAGCTGAATTCTCACAGCTGCAACATTATTCAATCTACTGCAATATATTGTTTTGGTTGAAGCATATGAAGGGAATCCAGCTTCACACAACTATAAAGTTGAAAAACGATGGGCTTTGTGAAACCCAGAAAAGGTCTCAGGGACCACCCCCCACCACTACCCAGGGATCTTTGGACCATACTTTAACAAGCACTAGACTAAAAAGCTTCTAGTTTCAAGACTTCAAATTGAACACATGTAGCAATCATCTGATTCCTATACAAAACTGAATTATAGAAAATATATTAAATAAAACTGTATGGCTGCGCTTAGACAACTAGGTATGTGTGCATGACAGAACGGAGCAGGCGGAGAAGGGAGGAATAAACTGGCAAACTGGGATGTACATATATACACTACTATATATAAAATAGACAACTCATAAGGACTTACTGTATAGCACAGGGAACTCTATTCGAGACTCTATGATGGCCCGTATGGGAAAAGAATCTGAAAAAGGGTGGATTGTGTGTATGTATAACAGATTCACTTTGCTGTGCCGCTGAAACTAACAATGTTGTGAATCAACTGTACCCAAATAAAATTAAAAAAGAAAAGACAGAACACGGTGGGGGTTCATTGAAAGAGCATTCAAGCATTAAAAAAGTCCATGCAGTAAGTCAAAACCTGAAGGTGACCTAGAAACAATCAACTGGGTGCTAGTTAAGTTGTGGCACTCCAGGCAGACAAAATCTTGTGCATTATTCCTGTCTTCCTCAGAGACGAGGCAGTGGCAATGATGGGTATCTGTGTACAGGTGGGAGCCAGGACCAAAGAGGCTAGAAAGAACTTCTAGAGCCAGGAGAAACCAAGTGCTCAAGCACAGAATGACAAATACTCCACCCAGGCATCAATCACACTTGCCCATTCTCACCATCCACAGTTCATTCAAAACAGTACCACTTGGTAAGGCCCCATAGCATAGAGAAAACAGATACCTCAACAGGAAATTTCAATCACTGAGATAAACACATTCCCAAATCATCCAATACTGGAGGAAATTCAGGAAAATCACTCAAGATTGAAAGACGCAACAAAGACCTCTTTGGTCCAACCCATGAAAGAATTTATACCTGAAGCGGACACAGAATTAATTCAGCATTCAGAAGAGGACTTCCTTAAAAAAAAAAAAGATAATTACTATCCTCAGAGAGAAACTTTAAAACAAAACATACTGTTGACTGACTTTTTCAAGTGACAAATATAATTGATACAGTCTGGAAAATTATAATAGATGGATTGAAAAGCCAAATAAACAGGGAAAGAATTAGTGAGCTGGAAGATTGAGATAAAGAATTCTCTCATAACGCAGCGAAAGGGATAAGATGAAAATGAGGACAGGTAAGTTAAAAAATGTGAAAGATCCAGAAACCAAAGTTTCCAAGGGAAATTCTGGAGAAAATGAGAACTGATAATGCAGAGATTGCTGTAAGAAAAGGAAGAAGAGTCAAAGGCTGAAGATGGACACAGATGAATCCTTTGGTTGAGAGAAACCACTGAGTGTCAAGCCAGATAGTATCAAGGATGCATGTAAAACTCTAAAATCTGTTAGGAAACTGGGAATAAGTACCTATACACTAATAAACAGATTGACATGGGAGACTGAATATGCAGAAAATAATGGACAGATTATACATAACTAGAACTCTCATGATTTGCAACAACCAGCCTAGGAGGCCAATCCGTGATGTACAGTATGTACCAGGAAGGCAGACTGCTTTCTGTAAGTTAGGCTTGTGGGAAATCTTGTCAAAATCATCCTCAAATGACCAAAATTTTATTAACAACTGATAGCTTCCCTAATTTTGTCCCTGTTTCCAATTTAGAACCAATCAGAGAAAGCAAATTATGTATCCCTAACCAACCACATTAGATGTCCCACTTCCAGGTAGCCTGCCTATAACTTCTTCACACCAGCAACCTCCAATTAGGGCACAGAAGTCTTCCCCTTTTTACCACTAAAAAGCTTTCTCACTCCTCCATCTGCCTCTATAGCAAACTCTAAATAAATAACATTTGCATATTTCCATTTGGTTGTATTTCCACAGTTATGGTGGACTCCGTCCCCCACCCCGTCCCCACAAATCCCATCTGCACTGTGAACTGCACAGACCCTAACCTTCAACCACATGTGGTACCCACAGAGCCGGCTCCCTTGTGCCTTGCTGCCTGTCTAATCTATGACCCAACACCAAGACTGAAAACTGCTCTCCTTGTGTTGAGTTCATTGGCTATTTATTCTCTGCATGGTACACAGGCTTTGTTATGGCTTTACACTTGTTGACCTTGTTGGTAGAATCAGACCATTCCTTTTCATCTCTTTTTTGCTTTCTTTCATGTCACTCTTGTCTGCTGTGGTGTCTAAAAGTGTTATTTGTCCTAAAAAGGAGAGTTAAAGGGCAGAAGGCAGGCAAAGGCCTATATAAGCCTGTTACTTGATCTGGTATCACAGACCTTTGAGCTTTCAGTTCTAACCAGATGGGCATCCAGTGAATAAACTTTGCTGTGGGTCACCAATAGAACTGGATAAGGTTTCCCTTCTATTTTGTGTCCTAAAGGGCTGGCTTTGATCTAAAGAGGGTATTCCCTTTGGTTTTCCATCTGCCAGCAGCACAGATTATTGGGTCTGCATTAGGAGGTGGCTAGCTCCTAGGCTGGTGCCCAAGACACAGGAGTATAAACATTACATTCCTGCCCACCATCTCCAACTCTCCTGGAGTCCTCTGTGTCAAAAAGTCCTGATTCTTTTATGTGCTCTGATTAATATCCTAATTCTTACGTCTAACTTTCTAACTGGCATAACTTCATAAAGGATGGTTTGGACTTTCAGTGGCATCTCTTGGGAACACTTAAACAAAATTATTCATTTGAGAGGTGCCTTAGAAAAGAAAGGGAGTAAGATTTCATGATCCCAACGAGCAGCACTTTTGATTGGCATGCAGAGGCCTCCAAATGAAATTCTGAATAAGTAATCACTTCATTAAAAGATTCTCTGGCCAAAGCTAAGGAAACTTTGACAAGATTGCAAGAACAAAGAAGAATCCCCCTCTAATAAATCCTCTCCTCTGTCCTCTGCCTCCTCCCCTTGTCCAGCCCTCCCTCTTCTTCCTCATCCTTCTGCTCGCTCTCCGTCCATCTACTCCCTCCTCCCCTTGTCCAGACACCCTACCTTTCCCCAACCACTTACCTAAAACCTCGAAATACCAATTGCCTGTAAGAATCCATCCTTCCCATTAGCTTATAGAACTATATAGGCAACTATAGAATTTAAGCTCTGGATATGAGCTGAACTAAGAACTATAATTAAAATTTCCCTAAATCCAAACATGTGCTCAGGCTTCTCTGTCCATGGAATTTTCCAGACAAGAGTACTGGAGTGGGTTGCTATTTCCCACCTCAGAGGATCTTCCCGACCAGGGATTGAACCTGTGTCTCCTGCATTGCAGGCAGACTCTTTACCACTTTTGAATTCACAAAAGAATTCAAAATTCTTTGGGTACATATGATCTAGGATTACCTAACCTATATCAACTTCTGCACATGTTGATTGGAACTTCAGATGCTAAATCCTGGGCGGCAAAAGTTGATTAGATTGATCTGGAAAAGGACCTATAGGTCCTTTTTTCCTACAATAAATCTGAGAGGTTAAAAAAGAAAAAACGGGGCTGGAAAAGAAATTCATATCATAAAAGCCCTATCTGAAACATTCCCCACTCCAAAGTTGATTGAATGGTAATTCAAGTATGCAAACAAACAAGACGGAACTGTAGGAGATTTTCAGGGCTGACTAGAAAATAACTCCTGATGATACTTGTGGGTTAAAGAAGATGCTAATGCACAGCAGCCCTTCCACCTCATTTTGATGATGGACTTACACATGAAATTGGAGATCTAATTCAAAAACGGAAATCAGAATGGGAAAGACACTTGAGCTAAGCTATAATACCTAGCAGAATATTTTGATAGGGCTTTAGGAAAAAGTGAAACAAGACTCAAAGTAAACTTAGCCTGCAGATCAAACACTGAGGCGGCCCACAAACCAATCAACGACCTACTGACAGTGATGACTGTAGACGTGGTTTACAGAAGAACATGGAGGAAAGATGGCCCTGGCTTATAAAAGAACCGAGAAAAAGGGAAATCCCTCATTTAGGATCACTGAGACCCTCAGCAATCTTTGATCCCTTCTTATCATGGAGTTCATAAGGTAAAGGCCCTGGGAGGTGGGGGAGTCATATTAGGAACTGATCTTGACTTGTGACCCTCTGGCTATCATTGGTGGCATGCACTGCAGGGAGGGGCTTACTGTCAGTTCAAGGCCCTTGCAGGCCACTTGGCCGCACCAAATGAATGTCAAGGTGGCAACATTATGCAGTAGATTTGTTGTACACTGGACACATATTCTTAAATGCTCAAGGTGAATTGCTTATAAATACAAAGTCTTCCTCATGAATTCCTGGTGCCACTCATGTTCAAGGAGATATGCGTGCCACTCTTTCTGCACTAAACTCTGCCACTGTTGCTTAATCTCCTCCTTAGAGTAATATGTCACACCGGGGGGACATATTTCAAATAAGTCACAGATTTTCCATATCTCCATGCCCTTAACTGATAAAAATTACCTCCGATCTGTGATATCAGCTCTTCAAATTTAATAAGGAGAGACTTATTTCAACAAGGGGACTGTAAAATCAAATGCCCACTAGGTTCTAGAGGACTTGTCTGTTCATAATTAAGCTGTGTCTACTGTGAACATACTTTGCTTCCTTCATTATATTTAATGCATACCACAAACAAAGATCTTGATGTTGCATTTGACACTATATGGGTTAAAAATACCATCAGTTCAGTTCATTTCAGTCACTCAGTCATGTCCGACTCTTTGTGACCCCCATGAATCGCAGCACGTCAGGCCTCCCTGTCCATCACCAACTCCTGGAGTTTACCCAATCTCATGTCCATTGAGTAGGTAATGCCATCCAACCATCTCATCCTCTGTCATCCCCTTCTCCTCCCACCCTCAATCTTTCCCAGCATCAAGGTCTTTTCAAATGAGTCAGCTCTTCGCATCAGGTGGCCAAAGTATTGGAGTTTCAGCTTCGGCATCAGTCCTTCCAATGAACACCCAGGATTGATCTCCTTTAGGAGGGACTGGTTGGATCTCCTTGCAGTCCAAGGGACTCTCAAGTCTTCTCCAACACCACAGTTCAAAAGCACCAATTCTTCAGTGCTCAGCTTTCTTTATAGTCTGACTCTCACATCCATACATGACTACTGGAAAAACCATAGCCTTGACTAGACGGACCTTTGTTGACAAACGATATACATAGGCAAAATGATTGGAATCTAATCTCTAAAATTTCAGATAGATCCAACCATGCCATTATGTAAACTTCCCCAATATTCCTTGAAGCCAGAAGCAAAAAAGAAGGTTCAAAACTATTTGGAAGCCTTATATCCAAAGGTCTTCTCATATCCTACTCTAGTCCTTTAACATTTCTGTCCTACAAGACACCAAATGGATGTCAATATCATTTGTTCAAGATCTCAAGCAATCAGCAAATGATTATTCCTTGCTTCCCTATAATACCTAACCCCAACACAATCCTGTCATAAATTCCTCCTGAAGCCACTGGCTTCACCACAGTGGATCTTTGCTCTGTCTGTTTTTAGGAGGCCTCTAGACTGGGCCCATCAATTCCTCTCTTTGCCTTCACCTGAACAGTCATGTCCCAGGGGTTCACTGAAGCCCTGCTGCTACATTTTCCAGGCCCTTAATCAAGACTTAAAAGATCTAAATTCCCCTTGAGATTCACTTCCGATACAATATGTAAATGATCTACTTTATTCAGAGAACAAAGAAGCCTGTGAAAAGGAAGCCACATGTTCTCAGTTTTAGCAGAAAAGAGACATAAAGTTTCAAATAAAAACTTTAAATTTTGCCAAACAGTTTATTACCAATAGTTAGGGCATGACCTATCTAAGAGGGAAAGTCAGTCTCTCCTAATGGACTGAAGGCTGTTCAAATATATCTCAGACTCCTCACAAACAACAACTGAACAGTTTCAGTGGATATTGCAGACAAGGGGTGCCAGATTTTTCTGAAATTGCAATGCCTCTTTATGAACTGACCAAGTCCCTAGTAAGGGGCTCTTTGCTCTGAGAGCTCAAACAAGAACCAGCCATATACAACCCAGAGGCTGCTTCTGCTGCTGCTAAGTTGCTTAAGTTGTTTCCGACTCTGTGCAAACACGTGGACAGCAGCCCACCAGGCTCCCCCATTCCTGGGATTCTCCAGGCAAGAACACTGGAGTGGGTTGCCATTTCCTTCTCCAATACATGAAAGTGAAAGTGAAGTCGCTCAGTCATGTCTGACTCTTGGCGACCCCATGGACTGCACCCTACCAGGCTCCTCCGTCCATGGGATTTTCCAGGCAAGAGTACTGGAGTGGGGTGCCATTGCCTTCTCTGATAACCCAGAGGAGACTCTTCAATAACTTCTTTCCTCAGGTTTCCCTAGCCACAAAAAGCTGTTTCATCCATTTGTGTGTGAGCAATCTGAACAAGCTCTTGGGGTTTTAACTCAGCTCCATGGGAACCATCAAAAACCCATCACTTAGCATAGCTTCATCCTTGGCCAAGCTGCAAAGGTTAACCCTTTGTCTTAGAGCGATAGCTGCCACTTAAAAACTTGTTGATGTTTTTGCTGAACCAGTTCTAGGCTCCCCACCTGCCCTCATGAGTACACATGCAGGATACAGACGTTAGTACTGACCGAGAGCCCACAGTACTTTTTCAGCCAACTGATTAACCTCTTAGGAAACTCTATGACTTTCTCCCTCTCACTTGACCATTTGCCACTGCAGCACCCTGACTCTTGCAAGAAGGGGAACCTGATCATTGCCATACGTCAGTTAGGAATCTCTCTGCGCCTTGCTTATATTTAGTAAAAACTGCTACTGAGAATCTCAGCCTAATGCTATTCATTGGGGATGGTGGTGATGTGTGTGTGTGTGTGTGTGTGTGTGTGTGTGTGTGCGTGTGTTCAGCCATGTCCCAACTCTTTGTAATCCCATGGGTTGTAGCCCACCAAGCACCTCTGTCCATGGGATTTCCCAGGTAAGATAACTGCAGTGGGTTGCCATTTCCTTTTCCAGGAAATCTTCTGGACACAGGGATTGAACCTGCATCTCATATGTCTACAGCATTGGCAGGTGGATTCTTTACCACAGCATCACCTGGAAAGACCCTGGACCAGACCTCAAAAGTGAAACTGGAGGATATCAAGCAGGACATGCTACGACTAATTCAAGCTTTCTTTGAATACTGTACAGACCTCTACCTGAGGTAAAAACAACCCAGATGGCAGAACTTACTGTGCTCACTAGAGCCTGTTAACTAGCCAAAGACCAGAGAGTGAAGTGAAAGTGAAAGTCGTTCAGTCGTGTCCATATTTGTATATAAATATATGCACAACTAGCAGGCATGCCTTCAGAGCAGTACATGACTTTGGGGTGCTTTGGAAACAAAGGGGGCTTTTGCTGGAATCCCCATCAAACCTGAACAGCAAGTGTAGAAACTTTTCTACTTTTTAGAGAGGTGGCTATGATAAAGGCTGAGCCCATGTAAATAGAGAAAAAAGATAAAGCAAACACTCTACAATCATCATGCTAAACAAGTTATTTAACCAAGGTTAGGATCCCATCTAAACCCTCAAAAGATACATCTCTGTAGGGAATCAAAAGAGCCACTATAAAATATCAAGGCAACAGATACCAACAAGGATCAACAAAAGCAGAGATGTGCTTTTATAAGGACATCTGAAACAAAGTGACATAGAAAGATTGAAAATGAAGTAATGAAAAAACATGGGTTGTTTTTAATAAGAAAGTCAGTTGCTAATACACTATGAGGCAGAACAGAGGGCAAAACATCGATGAAATAGAAATACTTAATACTAATTAAAGAAAAACCAACTAAAAACCTATTATAGTCATAAGCAGTCCTACCTTGTGTGGGGGTGTATTTCTCAGAGTCTGCTCCCTGCTTAGTATTTGGTCTTTCCTCTGCCCCATTTCCCAGAGAAAGTCTCTTTCTTGTGCTTCTCACATGCAAACACGTATGTATGCATTACATGCTCAGTCCTGTCTGACTTTGCAACCCCGTGGACTATAGCCCGTCAGGCTCCTCTGTCCAAGTGATTGTCCTGGCAAGACTACTAGAGTGGGTAGCCATTTCTTTCTCCAGGGGATCTACCTGACCAGGGGATTGAACCTGCATCTCCTGCATTGCATGAGGATTCTTTACTACTGAGCCCTTCCACCGCTATTTCTCCTTGATACTCATTAATGTGGTGGTGAGAGATGGAGAGACAGAGATGTTCTCCGACCTTGGACTAAGGCTCAGTCATGGGCAATCACTGTACAACTGGGGCTGGGGGCGTGGCCTCACGAATGATCTTGCCCCTCCTCCAGAACTAGTGCTGGGCTTTACATGTTGCCTGCCCTTCTCCCAGGACTAGAGCTTTTTCTCTTCCTTTCCCCATCAGTTCAGCTGCTCAGTCATGTTCGACTCTTTGTGACACCATAGACTGCAGCACACCAGGCTTCCCTGTCCATCCCCAACTCCTGGAGCCTACTCAAACTCATGTCCATCACGTCGGTGATACCATCCAACCATCTCATCCTCTGTTGTCCCCTTCTCCTCCTGCCCTCAATCTTTCCCAGCATCAGGGTCTTTTCCAATGAGTCAGTTCTTCGCATCAGGTGGCCAAAGTATTGGAGTTTCAGCTTCAGCATCAGTCTTTCTAGTGAATATTCAGAACTGATTTCCTTCAGGATGGACTGGCTGGCTTTCCTTTCAGTCCAAGGGACTTTCAAGAGTCTTCTCCAACACCACAGTTCAAAATCATCAATTCTTTGGTGCTTAGCTTTCTTTATCGTCCAACTCTCATATCCATACATGACTACTAGGAAAACCATAGTTTTGACTAGACAGACCTTTGTTGGCAGCTGCAGAAGACTGCCTCCAGCCTCTTCTTCCTCAGAAAGATGAAGGCATTTGTTTCATGGGGGAGACAAGTCTCAGAAGAGTTAAGTGGGGCTGCCATCTGCCTCGCCCAGCCAGGACTGAGCTGAACATCTGGCATGGCTCTTGAGAGAAGCATACCTGTAAGAGTCTGCAAACCTCCTCTATGTTTGAGGCTCGAACTCTGCAACACAGCCCACTAATGGTCTTTAGGAATTTTTTAAAACTTCTGCCTGAATCTCCCGTGGACTTCTGTGGCTGGTAGTCTGCCCCTGGGAAGTATCTTCAGACAGTTAGACATCTGGTGCCACCTGTTCTCTGGTGACAAAATGGAACTTAACCTCACCCTGTGCTCCCATCAATGACAGTAAAAAGTCCCTCTACCATTCTTTGTTCCAGAAAATGGCTTATCACAAAGAACCAGCTTTCTCCATATGACTCAGCTGCAGTAGTTAGTTGATCAGTTGTGTCCCATTCTTTGCAACCCCATAGACTACAGTCCACCAGGCTCCTCTGTCCATGGGATTCTCCAGGAAAGAATGCTGGAGCAGGTAGCCCTTTGCTTCTCCAGGGGAGCTTCCTGATCCAGGGATTGAACCTGAGTCTCCTGCATTGTAGGCAGATTCTTTACCATCTGAGCCACCAGGGAAGCCCGTGACTCAGGTTAAGACTTGCTGTTTACTCTTTCTCATGACTGGCTTAACACTCAAGATGACTTTGAAGTTTACCTGAGAGGGGCCCAAACTCAGACTTTTCCCCTTCTGCCTGAACCCACTTAAAAAACCAGCCCCAGTCAGTCCCTTTCACAAGAAGGCCAATTTCTTATTCTTTGTCTCATGCTTGAATAGCTAAGGTTAGAAATGTTTGTTCCCCTGAAATCGGCTGGACACAAAAATATCCATTTCCACTTCAGCTGAGACTGTCCCTGACTGCAAAACAGTTCAACCTGTAACCTGTCTTCTGCTCCCTATAAAGGTGTAAGGCAAAGCCTCCACTGAGAGCCCTGATCCTTGAATCTGGGTACGGCCCTGTTACAGCAGTCTCCTTAATGGTCTGGTGCTTTATGTCTCTGACACCAGCTTTTGGGTTAGTTATCCGCCCTGTGGCCTCAGCTCTCCAGAAGCTCAAGGAAAGACATTCATTTGCATTTATCCAGGTTTTTCCTGCTGTAAGTGTGAGAAACTGCTGCTGCCAGCTCTCTAAGTCTCTGAGGCATAACAGATTCTTTTATTTACTACTTTCAAGTTTTCATGCTATTGCAATTATTCTTTTCACTCTTAAATTTCCCAACCTTTTGACCAGTGTGAGCCCCTTCAAGTTGGCCTCTTAGACCTTTGGGTAGGACTCAAGTAGTGTTTGACAGCTCCCTTGCTTTCTGTTTGGCAAGATGTTCCAGCCTCATCCTGTGCACTTCCCTCCCCAGTTCTGAAATCAGCCATTTCTCTAGGAAACCTTGCTTTTTTCCCCAGGAAATGGTATTTTAAGCCCAGTACCACTGGGCTCTAGTGGTACTTTAACCCTTTTCATGAAAAATACATTCATTTATTCCTTTAAAATAAAAACACGAGACTAATAAATTATATTACTTATCATATCATACTAATTAAATGAGATAAAAATATAATCAAAACATTATAAAGATCTTAAATAAAGATTAATAAAGATCACTTATTCAAAAAATATTTAATGAGAACATACTTTAAGCCAGTTCCACGCACTGGAGATGGGGTAGCAGAATAAAAAAGAAACATCATTTGCCTGTATAGGATATATCAATATATTCTAATGAAGGAAGGTAAAGAATAAAATAGAAAAGAAATAAATATGATAAGTGTCATGGAGGAAGCTAAGGCAAGGAAGGGGGCTTTATGGGAGTGCTACTGTTATTTGTAGTAATACCATTATTATTATAGATATGTCGCCCACTCCAAGTACAGTTACCCTGTGGTATCCTCAGGGGACTGATTTCAGAACCACCTTGGATACCAAAATCTGTGGATGTTCAAGTTCTTTATATAAAATGGCATAGTATTTGCATATTAACCTGTACACATACTCTTGTATACTTTCAATCATCTCTAGATTACTTAAGTTACCTAAAACAACGTAAATGCTATGTAAATAATTGTAAATATAATGTAAATGGTATTAATTAGTTGCCTGTATACAGCAAATTCAAGTTTTGTTTTTTGAAGATTTATGGACTGTTACTTTCAAATATTTGATCTGCATTTGGTTGAATCTGTAGAAGGGGAACCCATGTATATAGAGGACTGATTGTAACACAACTGGGCAGGCAAATGTAACTTCTGAATGCAAAAGTCTATTTTTCAATGTCCTACCAAACCTCCTTATCAAAACAGATTACAAATGAATCACTTGGTAAAGTCTACATATCATCCTCCTTTTCAATCACATCCAGTGGGTAAAGATACCATCATGGACTGAGTCTGCTTGAAGAAAAGGGCACCTTCATGCTATGGTGTCAGGAGAGGAGAGACAGGTCTGCTCTGCAGGTCCTGCCTCCCATGCCGCAGAGGCACAGAGATATGGCAACCCCCCTCTGGACAGATGAAGGGACATCTTAATAAAATTCTATCACGCTCCCTCTTTCCCCATAAAGGTGAAGTGGGCAATAGCAGAACCATCCTTTTGAGAGGTAATAACCTCTCTACTCTGCCTCCCTATCCCCTTAATGGGTCCTTAGAGACCCTCCAGCTCCCCTTGAAAACATTCTGAAGGGAGCCACAGCACCTCAGTACAAGAAAGCTTTTATTTCAATGTCTATTGACATATCATCAAAGAACCAAATAAAAACATTTTATTTGGTGATGCTTTCTTAAGGCAGCAACTATTTGTGGAAAACATTTAAGTGCCGGGGATGAATGACAGCTCTGACCACATTTCCAATGTATCCGCATAAGAAATAGGAACACTGCTGCCTGAATGCTATAAAGTATTTTTATTGAGCTCTAAATTCTGTGGGTGTATAGCAAACCAGGCACTAGAGACAAATTTCTGAGATTGTATATATATCAATATAATAGACAGTCCAATCTATTTCTGGGTTAATCGTTGCATATATCTTAAAGATGCACTTTTATTAAAAATGGGATTTATTCTATATGGACAGCATTGCAAAGTTGCTGCCCAATGGTATGGCATCAGCCTTTTTGGAGAATTATGCCTAGTTGGTACTGCAGATAGTGTCTTTAGTCTGTTGTTTTGGATACCGGTTCACCCTGAAGTGAAGTGAAGTAGCTCAGTCGTGTCCGACTCTTTGCGACCCCATGGACTGTAGCCCACCAGGCTCCTCCGTCCATGGGATTCTCCAGGCAAGAATACTGGAATGGGTTGCCCTTTCCTTCTCCAGGGGATCTTCCCGACCCAGGGATAGAACCCAGGTCTCCCGCATTGCAAGCAGACGCTTTAACCTCTGAGCCACCGGGGAAGCCCACCTGGTTCACCCTAAAAATCCCCAAAGTGTCAGCTGTTTGATTGGTAGCTCCTTTTATAAAATCTCCTTTGGTGCCCTTTAAGATGACAGAACCAGAGGACCTGCAATAGTGGTATCTGGGTTGAATCCTCAGCCTTCCCTAATTGCCATGGCAAAACATGGCTCATATACTGAGAAACCAGAATCCCCAGGTGTTTTTTCCATCTTTGAAATGTGTGAAGAGTGTGCCTGTTGTTTCCATCATTCATTCCTCTATCCACGAGACTGTGGAATTCCCAGTTTGAGTGGCATCTCATTCATCTCTTTATCCCAAGTGCTAAGTTCCCAGGCCTGCCGCACCATCACGGGGGTCAAGAAGTAAACTGAACAAATGAATGGTGGTGGTGTCATTTAATTTGTGCCCTTATTAAGCTTCTTTTCTACAAATCCCACTGTTTCCAAAGCATAAGTATTTCCTGCTTCAGTGTGACTGGTCACCTACATCTTCCCTGAACAAACCATGGTCTTTCCTACTACCGTGACTTTGCTCATGCCGTGAAGTCTTGTAGAATGCCCTTTCCTTCCAACCTCCAGGAAATTTTCTTAGATAGCCTTTAACTTACAGAGTTGAGAGGCTGGCATCAGGCAAAACATGGAAACACATCTAACAGATACTTGTCACAGTGAACGTGAGTTTCCTTCTCACCAGCACAGACCCTAATCAGCTTCTAAACTCCTGAGGGCTGCATCTGGGCCAGATAACTTAGCTCTTGAGTAAACACTGTTTCCTGTTGCTCAGGAGTTGTCTCTTCTGTCTCCCCAGCTAGGCCCTTAGATGATCGTACTTTATTTCACTTGTGTTCATCAGGGCATCCAGAACATACTAAGACATCCTGCAGGAATTCAACAAAGCTGGCCAGCTGGCACCCCCATCTGTCCTCCTTCCTCTGCTTTTCCTGTGGTGAGCCTGGTGGGCTACAGTCCATGGGGTCACAGAGAGTCAAACACGACTGAGCGACCAAGCACAGCACAGCAGAGCACACTTAGGGGAGAAGGCAGGCCTCTTTATGCCCACTGCCTTGCTCACTCTGTAAGCTTGCCTATCTGGGCCACAGCAACATGGAACAAGGGTGGAACCCTCACCCAACCTGGGTCAATCAGGCCCTGTCAGTGAAACTACAAGATATTCCAGAAGTTTCTGGACAGCTGAAATAAGAATATATAACCTTGATTCTGTGGGGCACCCATATTCCCCTCTGCAGACTGGAGAAAGCAATGGTCATATGGAAAGAGAAGAGGACAAAGCAGCCAAGCAGCAAAGGGCAGAGAACAAGAGATGAAGGTCCAGTTTTTAGAGCCAGGTCTGATGTGAGGGAGCCAGGACCAGGTCTAGAGCCAGGTCCGATGTGAGGGAGTGTGGGCATGGGTGGGAAAGCAGATGTTGATAGTAGCCTGGCCATTTGAAAATAAACTTTTCTCTGCATTCCACCCCTTCTCAGCCAGCAGTGACTCCTCTGGCCACTGGCTCTTGAGAGCATCACAAGGTGGGTAGAGAACTGTGACAAGAGCAGTGACTTCAAGGCCAGACACATGTATAATCTATTATTTATAGGAGGTAGGGAAGGGGGGCCCATTGTTGTGCTTCTCCTGATGCAGCAGACATGAGGATTAAAGGGGCGGATCCTGGGCTGCAGTGCCTGGCCCAGTAACTGATACATGGTGTGCTCACTTTCTATCCCATGCATCGTCATGTGGAGAGAGCAAAGGAGAGGAGGAGGAATGCAGAAAGAGATACTGATCCTCAGACAACAATAATTTCTGTGGTCACTAATACAGGGAAACATATACAAGCCCTTGAGCCCCTAGAAGCCAGTTCAAAGGACACAAGAAACAAGCACTCTTCCCTGAATAGCCCAAGTATTAAAAGCAGGAAAGACTGTGTAGATGGAATAAGGAAGATATGGGATATGAGAGACAGGGAAAGAGAAAGCTCTTCCTCTTCCTATAAGGTTACCAATCATACTGGATTAGGACCCCACCCTTATGACCTCATTTAACCTAAAGTATCTCCTAAAAGCCATATTGCCAAATACACACTGGAGGGTGAGGGCTTCGACACATGAATTTTTTTGGGACACAATTCAGTCTGCGGCACTGGGGGTTGGGAGACTGGGCAAGGGGTGGCAGGGAAAGAACGAAGTGAATGCACCTCTCCTCTTCGCCACAGTCATAAATAAACATTAGAAAGGAGATAGATGCAAATTTAGGAAAGAGCAAGATATCATCACTATCCCAGGAGGGAAAAGACTGTTACATTTCAAATCATTAAAGATTCAACCACATGCACAGAATAAATGTATCTCATTTAGGTCTGGAAGTTTTCTGCCTTTATTCTTATTTAATTAGAGCATTTGCTATGTAAAGACCTCATATTTTCATGAGAAGCATCATCAGCAAATTTAACTCCAGAAGAAAAGTAATTAATTTCAGAAATGGAGGCTGTCAGTCAGTTATATGCTGGCATAAACCATGCCGCTAGTGAGCAACCACAGCCTTTGGGGGTTTATTTCTGTTGCTTCTTCAATGCTGTTGGACTGAACAGACTGCTCATATTGGGCAGAAATGGGGCTTACATTGGTTTGATAAATACTGATGCATCCTGAATTAACCTGGTAGAGTCGGCCAGTATACACCCTCTCTACATACACACTTTTAAGGTTTTCTGATTTTAATCATCATATTTGTTAGCATTAGAGTTTCAAACAAACCAACCACAGCCATGTGGAAACCCTTAATCTGAATGTTGAATACAATGAATGGATTTTTCTACTTACAGGAGAAAAGGACACAGTCTTTCTCCTCTGACCAAATGACAGGATAAATGACATTAGCAGATCTCTCTGTGTCAGTCTACCTTTGGAGTTTGTTCCTTTTCTAATGCTGCTAGATTTAACCTGCTAGCATTTTATTTAAGGATTCTGTTTTCTTCATCTGCTGATCTGTAGGTTAGGAATGTTCCACACTCGTCATTTTTGATCAGATTAGAGCATCAGTTAGGCTAGTTTTGTAAAAGGCATCAGAAAATATGATCTATTGTTTATCCATTGCTTGTCACAATGGATAAACAAGGTGTTTGACCAAGTATCTTTGGATACTGTGTTGTGCTGGGAAAAGGAAAGAGCCCACAGACTTAGCCAGTCAGCTGCAGCTGCTCCCCGGCACTTCTCTCACTCCTCCATCTATGCGGCCCCTCTCTCTATGTTCTCTTAGCTCATACAGCTCATCCCTCTATACAGCTCAGCACATTTTACAACTATACATTAAACGGTTTGCTTACTTGTTTTACTGTCTCTCACTGAAATTTAAGCTCTATGAGGGCAAGCCCGTGCCCATTTTTGATGATGGACATTGAGGTTGTTTTAGTGTCTTGGCTATTATATAAACAGTGCTGCAGTGAACACTGGGGTGCAAGTATCTTGTTGAATTATGGTTTTCTTTAGATATACGCCCAGAAGTGGGATTGCAGGATCATATGGTAGTTCTATTTTTAGTTTTTTAAGGAAACTTCATAATGATCTTGAAGGTGTGGTATATTTATACAACAGAATATTACTCGGCCATGAAAAAGAATGAAACAATGCTATTTGCAGCAACACAGATGGACAGAGAGGTACTGATACTAAGTGAAGTAAGTCAAGACAAATGCCAAATGATATTGCTTATATGTGGAATATAAAAAAAAGATACAAATGAACAAATGAAATAAGCAGACCCATAAACATAGAAAGCAAATTTATGGTTACCAAGGGGAAATGGTGGAGGGAGGATAAATTAGGAGTTTGGGATTAACACATACACACTACTATATATAAAACATACAAATAACAAGGACCTACTGTATAACACAGGGAACCATACTCAATATTTTGTAATAACCTATAAGGGAAAACAATCTGAAAAAAGCAGATATGTATATATATGTAACTGTATCACTTTGCTCTACACCTGAAACTAGCACATTATGAATCAGCTATATTTCAATTTTTTAAAATTCCCATTTTATTCACTCAAATATTATTCAGTACCTATCACAGTGCCTGAGCATAGGAGGGGTTTAAGAAATATTTATTGGATAAATTACTGGTATTGGGCAAGTTTCAACCTGACCCAAGGTAAGCTTTACTGCTGAGCTAGAAGACAGATAATCTGTAATAGTAGTAACTACTATTAATTACCATTTACTGAGTGTTGGCTATATACACTATCCATGCTGTAGACTCTAACTATATACAATATACCACATACTAAAAGCATATTAAATGCACTCATCGGTTGATCCATGTTCTCTCATGTGATCTTTTGAAAAACCTTTTAAAACAGGCCCGGTAACAGTAAAAAATGTTCTTAAAGTCACCTGGTTAGTAAACTAGGATTTGAACTCACATCACTGTGGCTTCAAAGGCTGTATTCTTTACAATTGTGAGAAACTGTTTTCTCCCTAAAATACATTGCAGCCAAGAGAAAACTGGGCTCAGTAAGTTTTCACTAATATGAGGCCATATCTTGCTTTATTTATTCCAAATGTGAGGTTCTTGGGCCAATGTTACATTAACATTTAGAAGGATTTTCACTATATGTAATGAAACTATTGTTGCATGTAGATTAAACGTGATTGTTGAAATGCCTAAGGAACGTTGTTTAAAATGCACCATTCATCACAAGAAAATAATCTTCCTCTCTCGTCTTTGTTCATGATAATGTGCCCAGGGTGGGACAGAGAAAGGGGCAGGGCCTTCCTCCCTCCCCACCCCAACTCTAGGTAAGGAGTCTGGCAGGTAGGGGATCCAAGGCTCCAGAACTGTGCTCCAGCTGTGACAGGAGCTCAGAGGAGATGGGCTGGAGGACTTAAATGGTGATAGGGACCCACCAGAGGACATGATGGTGATTACGGACCCACTCATGCATTTTTTCCCTCTGATACAGCCTTACCCCCCTAACATATTGCATTTCAATGCTTAGCTTTGGTCAACTCAAGAAAGAAGCAATTCTGTGGTTTTAAAAAAAAATTGATGATTTTCACTCCTTTGGGAGTGCGGCACAGAAAATAAGTATCATCTACATAGGCAGGCAGGTTGTATGGAGTTGATTCATGCAATTAATATTTATTTTGAACAACTTGTAGAGGCTTGTTTCCAGGCATACAATCAGGGATAAAATCCAATGGAGTGAGCTCCCCAAAATTTTTATAAGCACACTGTATTACATATTAAGATGAAAAAATTGGGTATTCTGAGAAGCTACTACATTCTGACTGAGGATAAGTCTTCCTGGGGCACTGACATTTAGAGTAAAGTCTGAAAGAAGGGTAGTAAGTGGATGGTCACAGGGTTTGGGATACAGTAATAGCATCTGATACAGAAGTAATCCTTTGAAAAAATTTTCTGATGAAGGAAAGACATAAGATCAAAATAAGGAACAGATATGGAACTGATGCTGTTAGAACAGGATGAGTGGCAGAAGGCATAGAAAGAGCCTTCTAGATTCTATTAAATACTGTGACCATCAGGAGCATCAAACAGCTAAAAGGGCTTAAATGATGGAGGGACACAGCCAGAAGTGTTCCTCACTCCAGTCTGACTGCAGCCAGGAGAACCACCTGGAAGAGGCAGGGAGTGATGGGTAGTGTTTGAGGCCAATTAGTTTTTCACTGTACAGACAGATCTGGATTTTGGTGGCGACAGTAAAGGAGGAGAGAAAAGGGAAGGGTTACGTTTTATCTTGGAGATGGAACTGTCCCGTCCTGATGGCTGACTGGTAGGAGATGAGAAATAGAGAGGTATAAAAGGTGATGTTCAACATTTTAAGTGGAGCAACTCATCAGGTTGCTGGAGATGCTACTGTTGAGAATGGGGACACTGTGGGTAGGAAAAATGTGCAGAGCTAAATGAAAACCTCATTTTGACAGTGTTTGGCTGAAAAGCTTGAGACATCACGTGCACCATTGGATATATTTATCTGGAGCTTAGGAGTAAGGTCAAGTCTGGAAAGTGAAATTCAATTTCATGTGATAAGTACTGAACACTTACTCTGAGCCAAGCATCATACTAGGACCTGGTCTATGCCGCGAATCAGGCTCAAACATAAGACTATATGTTGAAATGCTAAGAGTGAAATACACATGTACAATGGAAAGGGCCCTAAAGCTCAAAACTATGGTAACCAGTGGTGGGGGGAGAGGGAAGAGGAAAAAATGAAGATGGGAAAGGAATCCAGGAAAGTTCTGTGAAAGGGGTAAGAGTCAGTTCAAATCTCAAAGGTTGAGGAGGATTGTAAGAGGCAAAGAAGTAGCAGAAATCACTTCAGGGAGAAAGAAAACCCCAAACCAGGTTATCAGGTAAGTGCAGGGTGTTACAGTGAGGATAAAATTACTGAGAGACACAGGGAAGATAGGAAGTAAGGTTGGAAAAGCATGCAAGAGCCAGACTGCCCAAGACCTTCAAGTAAAATCAAGGAGTTTCAAACTTATGACATCTAGTGATTTCCAATCCTTGCAGCACATCAGAAGTTACTTGGGGAGGTTATAAAAATGCATATATCCAAGCATCAACCATTGAACCTCTGACTCTAAAATCTTAGGAAGGAAACTGGAGACCCTTGGAGGTTTTCATAGAGCTAATCTAGATGCTGTCATGGAAGTGCCACCTATATCCATGATGGGAGACAAACGTCCATGCTTGCTCTACATATTAAGTTAAGTGTTAGTCACTCAGTCATGTCTGACTATTTGCGATTCCACTGACTGAAGCCTACCAGGCTTCTCTGTCCATAGAATACTCCAGGCAAGAATACTGGAGTGGGTTGCCATTCCCTTCTCCAGGTGATCTTGCCGACCCAGGGATCGAAACTGGGTCTCTTGCATTGCGAGTATATTCTTCACCATTTAAGCCACCAGAGAAGCTCTACATATTAATACTTCATATAGTGGAATCATACAGTATATGTCTTTTTGTGTCTGACTTATTTCACTTAACAAGACGTCCTCAAGATTCATCCAAGTGGTAGCATGTAGGCTGGCTAATACTCTATTACATGGGTATACTACGTTTGGTTTATGCATTCATCCACCAATGAACACTTGGGGGCACTTCTACCTTTGGGCTGTTGTGAATAGTGCTGTTACGAACCTGGGTGTAACCTCCAGGGAGTTTTAAAAACAACCCAGTGTCTAGGCTGCACCTAGACTATCCAAATAGTCTAGGGATCTCTGGGAATAGAATCCAAACATCAGTCTTTTTAAAAAACCCTCCAGGTAATTCCAATGTGCATCCAAAGTTGAGAACCACCATTTAAAGTAAAAGGAGGTTGTTCACAGCAGAAGCAGAGAGAAGAAAAACAGTAGTATTGTCTTGGTTCCTCTTCCCTCTCTTCCTGCCAAGCCCTTCTTCCTGATTCCCCAGAACTGAAAACAACATCCTTAGGAAAGCCCTGAATGAGGTAGCTGGCAAAGCATGGCCTGGCATTTCTCTTGATCTCTTTGTTGCTCAACTGAAGTGCCTGTCAGGCACTTGAAAGGTGCATTTTACAGCCATTTTCAGGTGGCTTGAACTGCATAGATGATTTTGATTGGAAACGACTTTAATCATGTCCTTGGTTTCCAGGACATCTATGACCAAAGACTGTGATACTTGGTTGGTGGTGGTACAGGTTTCATGGGGATGGCACTGGGCTCCCATAAAGTTGACCTCCTCCAGCAGGCATGCTGAGGCTTCAGGGCAGGAGGAGAAACTGAGAGGGCCAGACTGAGAAGGCAGAAGTGGTTTCTAGAAGCGCTGCTCATTGTATCTATAGAAGGGATTCTTAATGTCACTACGGGGACAGGGGGTGGACGCCTACAGGCGATAATTAGATCAAACGGACCTGGAAAGGTTTGCAAACAGATCTGGAGAGAAGAGTGGCAAGCACACCTTGATTATTTCTTAGCTTCCTAGATGGACAGCGGCAGAGGTTGGGTGCCACTGTAAATTATCCACCACTTTCAAAGTAATAGTTCTACTTGGGGATAACTAGCCCTTCTCAGGTAATTTTGGAAAAGTCCAGTTGTGGTTAGCTTAGAAGTCAATTATTCTCCCATTATTTTGCTCTCACATGATTATGCTGAGTCAATCCCTCATATATAACCAAGAAAATAGTAAGTTTTCCCAACTGCCTTTTTTTTTTTTTTTTTTTTACTATTGTTACGCAGCTCAATGCCCCAACTCCCATGTTTATATAAAAGGTGAGAGAGAAAACAGATCAATATTTATAATTTGCTACAAACACAGTGGCTTCTATAAAGACACTAGCAGAAAAGGGTGAAGTGTAGAGAGGAAACTTGCTGCATCTCAAAATCCTACAGGAGAAAGAAATGAACCATAAATACCTTAGAGAAGAAATCTATTTTTCCAAACTAGGCGCAGGGAAGGGAGATAGCTAGGCCACACAGAAGGGCATAAATCCAATGGGAGTAGAACTGCATAAAAATGATCTAGTTCAAACTCCCCATAAAAAGAGCATCCTGCACAGTGCAGGGGAGTGGCTGTCCAAGGTCCTGGAGTTTTCTAGACCAGGGTTCAAGCCTCTGCTCTGTTCCTTACCAAATCTTGGGAGGGTTACCCTCTGTTAATCTACTTTCCCCTTCTGTACAATGGGAACTCAGTGTCTCCTATTTAAGGCCTTGGGAATCTGAATCGCAAATCCATACAAAGTGCTGGCACAGAAGGGTGATTGGCTTCCAACACCTCCCAGAGATGGCAGAGGACTCCTTCTCTAGGGCCAAGTGTCTGCTGGTTATTGAACTTGGTAACTGGAGGAAGTACTGTTTTGACTTTTCTATCTCCATTTTCTAGCATTTAAAAGACGTGCAACCTCACTCCTAAGAGAAATGCAAATTAAACTACCCTGAAATGGCATTTTTCACCTGTCAGGTTGGCTACCATTCTAAAGTGTGGATAACATACTCTGATGTAGAAACTGTGAAGAATCAGGTACTCTCAAACTGCCAACTCCAAAGTAACTTGGTATAACCATTAGGAGAGTAACTGTCAACATTCCAAAATTACAAACACACAAATCCTTGGTGTATATATACTGTTAGCCATTAAAGGATTTTTGAACATCAAAAGATTAGAAATAAACTAAATATACATCAACAGGAGGCATTTAATTAAATTACATTACATCTTTCCCATAGACTACTTTGTAGCTTAGTAAAGGTAGTTCTTTTGTTTTGGTATGGCAGTTCTCCAACCTCAATTTTAAAGAAAAAGCAAGGTGCAGAGGAGTGTCTGTAACATGCTACATTGTATGTACCAAAAAGGAGCTAAGAATGTTTAGTCACATTTGGCTTATATATCTGTACAGAAACCCTGGAAGATATACAAGAAACTTTAAAAAATACATACCTAGATAATGAGTGTTAACTGGCCTGGTAGGGGACAGGCAAGGGAAAGAGACTTCTCACTATTTATACCTCTTTATTCTTTTAAGATTTCAGATCACATGATAGCATTACCCATCAAAAATTAATCAGGTAATAATTTTTAAAATTCCATTTTCTGGAAAATACATCTGTATTTCGTGGTCAGTCTTATTGGGCTTGAACCTATCCCTGGCAGAGTCACCAGGGTCATCTCTGTCTATTGAATGACATATCTTTTCAAGGAGTTGTGTCTTTGTGTCCCAGCCCTTGGTCACCTGGAGAGAGCTAAAACTGGCACTGCTTGTCTCTTCAGCAAGTGGTGTTGGGAAAGTTGGACCGCTGCCTATAAATTAATGAAGTTGGAACACACCCTCACACCATACACAAAAATAAACTCAAAACTTCTTAAAGCCTGAAATATGACACATGACACCATAAAACTCCTAGAAGAGAACATAGGGAAAATATTCTCTGACCCATAAATTGTACCCATATTTTCTTATGCCAGTCTCCCAAGGCAATAGAAAGAAAAACAAAAATTAACAAATAGGACCTGATCAGACTTATAAGCTTTGGCATAGCAAAGGAAATCACACACACACACACACACACACACACAAAACAACTGAAAAGACAACCTACAGAATGAAAGAAAAATGTTTGCAAGCAACACAAACAATCAGGGTTTGATTTTTAAAATATACAAATAGCTCCCGTAATGAAAAAAGCAAATAGCCAAACCGAAAAATGGGCAAAAGACCTAAATAGACATTTCTCCAAAGAAGACACAAAGATGGCCAGTTGGACACATGAAAAGATGCTCAATACCACTAATTATTAAAGAAATGCAAAGAAAAATCACAATGAGGTACCACCTCACACCATCATCAAAAAGTCTACAAACAATAAATGCTGGAAAGGATGTGGAGAAAAAAGAACTCTCCTACACTCCTACAATGTAAACTGGTACAGGTACTATGAAAAATGGATAGAGGTTCCTCAAAAAACTAAAAATAGAATTGCCATATGACCCACCAATCCTGCTCCTGAATTGTAAAGATACTATGCACCCCACTGTTTATTGCAGCACTATTTACAACAGCCAAGACCTTGGTGGCTCAGACAGTAAAGAATCTGCCTGCAATGAAGGAGGCCTGAGTTCAATCCCTGGGTCAGAAGATCCCCTGGAGAAGGGCATAGCAACCTACTCCAGTATTCTTGCCTGGAGAATTGCAGAAGAGTCTGGCAGCCTATAGTTCATGGGGTCACGAAGAGTCAGACACCACGAAGTGACTAACGCTTTCACTTCACTTTCAAGACCCCGAAACAACCTAAATGCCTACTGATGGAGAAACAAATAAAGCAGATGGGGTATATATACAATGGAATACTATGCAGCCACAGAAAGAGCAAAACAATGCCATTTGCAGCAACATGGATGGACCTAGAGACAATCATACTAAGTGAAAGAAGTCAGAAAGTGAAGGACAAATACCATAGAGACCACTTATATGTGGAATCTGAAATATAATAGCACAAATAAATCTACAAAACAGAAACAGACTTAAACAGACATAGAGAACAGATTGGTGGTTGCCAAGGGGGAGGTGGGGTGGGAGATGGATGGACTGGGAGTTCGGGGTAAGTAGATGCAAACTATTACATTTAGAATGAATAAACAACAAATTTCTACTGTATAGCACAGGAAACTATGTCCAAACCCCTAGGATAAACAATAATACAAAAGAATATTAAAAAGAATGTACATATGTGTATAACTGAATCACTGCGCTGTACAGGAAAAATTAACACAACATTGTAAAGCAACTATACTTCAATAAAGAAAAAATAAAACAAAATAGGCACCCCTCTGTCTGATAGGGGCAGGAGAACTCACCAGGTGAGGACAGAACAATGTGCAGCACAAACCTAGTTTCTTACCCTACCTCTGACTCTAACTGCTTGAACTTGACCTTGGTTGGACAACTTGCCTTCTTTGCCTGGCCCCAGTTTACTATTTGGTAAACTAAGGATGTTGCTCTAGAATTTGTTCTTTCTGAATATTATATTTTAAGACAAATATCAAATGACCATTGCTCTTTTCCCACTTAGTCCCTCACTTCCTTTGATTTCTTCACCATATACTTACTCTCTCAAGCATTTACTAAGTACCTATTATGTGCCCTGTATGAAGCTAGGTGCTTTAGGAACACAACGTGGATAGATAAGGATCAAGGTTAGATAGGTTAGATAGATCAGTTTGTGGAAAGAGAAAGGTAAATGGCAATTATAATACAAAGGGAAAGTTCCCCATTGACTAACTGCTACCCAAGAAGCTCTCACAAATACAGAATGCCAATATGAACCAAAGGAGCATGGAGTGTCTTAGATAACGCCAGTCTCCATAAGTAATAAACCAAATGTCTGCTTCCTGCTAAACCCACATATTCCTGCTGCCTTAAAACTTTATCATATTTGATTCCTATACTCTACTCTTTCGTTTCTTTCCTGGCCAACTTTTATTCCTTCCTTTTGCTTCTACCGCCCCCATGTTCATCAAGACCCTCTTTGCTTCTTGCCTGGGTTGATCCTGGAACCTCATTACTGTTCTTTATCACTCCCATTTCCTCTTCATTCTGTCTGTCACATATACATTTGCCAGGCAAGTATTCCTAAAATATTTCATCCCATTTAGTCTTCTGAAGAATCAATCTCTGAAAATGAAAATGGGAAATGAGCAAAATGAATGGTGAACCCTTGCTATTCAGGATGTGGATAATGAGAGCTCGCTACTGCACTTTATTTCCACAGACCTTCTATATAGTAAGGAATAATGAATGGTGACCCTAAAGGCATTCCAAGATCCTGGGGTGTCTATAGAACATCAAAGAAAAATACCTATTTGACCCTAATTTAGTGACAGGCATATTATTGTATTCTAATTGGACAGTAGGTGTGGTAACTCTTTATTAACCAGAGTATTTGATGAACCAGGAACCTCAGTTCTGTAAGTCTTAAAGCAGAGTTTACACTACCTAATTATTAATTTTACTTCACAAGCAATTTTCAAGATTGTGGATTTGTACATTTTTGTCAATGGAGACACCAAATTGATTCTGATTTTAAAATTCAGAAGAGATTTATCGTTGTACCTTATACATAATTTCCATTAAGTTGCTACCACCCCCTCAAAAAGAAAAAAAAAACCTCAATACCAGATGAATAACAACTACAAATAATCACCAATAACAAATCTACACAGACTAGAATAAATATCATTATAATCACCTGTTTGGTAAAGAAAAAAAAATGGAAAACAATTGGGCAAATTGCTTAGCAGATTATACAACGGCTGTCTGGGAATTTTAAATGTGTCTCAATGGAAGTGCAAATATTTATCTTTTCTATTTCTCAGTGTAATATGCCGTCAATAAACATTTCCCTGGGATGTGCAGCTTTACCTGCAGTATCACTCTTCAGAATTTAATTCATTTGCAAATCCTTTCCCACTGTCTGGGGACAATGTGCTTCCAACATGACTACTGGGGTCCAAGTGATCAAAGGTACTTTTTCCTTTGATACTCGGGCAGAGCCTAACTTACCTTAGTGTCCTGTAAGGCACTCAACACTGTTACTGAACACAGGGGAAAAAATGGGTACTTTAAAGCAGAAAGCTCAGAGAATTAGAATTTGGAAAGCAAGGAGAACCATGGCTCTATTTACATTTATCAGAATCTCCCTTGGTAGAGGGGTATAAAATGCCAATTCAAAACCACATTTGAGGAAAGACACTACCTTCAAATGTCAAAATTATGAGTTATTGTTGAATTTAAGACTGTCTGTATTAGCCCCTTTATCCTCATCTTTGAGGTCAGAATCTTGCTAATTGTCCCTTGGTCTTTTAAAGCCAGCAATGCTGACATTGATCCATGTTCATTGGACCCTTCATTCCCTGAGCAGATTCACTCTGACCCTGTGAGGACCCAGGCTGCTGGAAGCCTGTTGGAGATCTGCCTGGGCAGAGCTTTGGGAGCCTGGGGAAACCCTTTTCCTGTGGTTTCTCATCCTCTCCCTACTGAAACTAGCTTGATGGGAGAGGAGCCCTGTCCTCTGGCAGAGGAGGGCTCTGGCTTCCTACTTACACCTTTTCTTTGTAGCTGAATACCAAAGCCATGAAAAACATCAGGGTGGGTGCCACTACCACTATCAACAACCAGCAGCCCTAGAGATCGCTGATTTCAGCTAGGCCGTGTCAACAACCCATTATAAAGAAGAAGCATCCTGGTTTCTACAGAAGGGCCAGGATATCTCTCATTTCCAAGTCTCTGCAAATGCTGTCCCCCTGTTTAAACACCTGCCCCTCTGTGGTAGTGCAAACTCTTTTTCAGGGTTTGCAGCATGGTTATTACTTCCTCTAAGAAGCCTTGCTTAATCACACCTTCTAAACCAAGTCCCATAGGGTTTATCACACGATAAACAATGACTTGTTTGTTTTCCCTACTAGACCTAAATTCCTAAGGCCCTCATACTGTACCTGCACCATTGTGCGCCCAGTGCTTAGCATGATGATTGACTTATAACAAGCCAGGAAACAAAGATGGGGGATAAATGGATGAGGAGCCAAGGAAATGAACAAAGGGTTAAATGTACCACACCACTATATGATTGATTATGTTTTAGTCAAGGAGCCATCACATCTATTAGCATTGTTAAAAATTTACAGAATATGTGGTTGAGTGGGGAAAAAAAATTAGCTATAAAAATGCATGAGTGTTTGAAACATATTTAAAGAAAATTTGATTTCTCAGGAAAGAGAGAAGATGCATTGTCTGGAAGATGCTTACCAAAATGGTAATTAATATCGGGATCAAGACATTGAGGGAGTTTTTTTTTTAATTTCTTCTTTAAACATTTCCATAATGCTTGACTATCTCGTATGAGAATAAGTCAGATTTATAATAAAACATCCTAAACAATACTACTGATTTTGGAAAGATAAATGAACACAATTGCTTGTGTTTTGTCCTTGCAAAGTCTGCAGGATAGAAGTTCAGCTACTTGAGGTCAGGAGCCATGAGAATAGTAGCATAATCGGACTGCAGGCTTGGAAAAATGTTCCCTTCTTCTCTTTCAGGTTCTTTTACTGGTTTAATAATTAAATTGATACAAGACAGATTATAAGGAGAAAACCAAATTTAATTTTCTATGTACAGGCTCCCCAAAGATATGAGACCCAAAAGCAAGTCAGGCAACTGAGATCTCTATGCAATCCTGAGCTAAGGAATGTGAAACTGGCCTAGAGCTTCCAAGGCAGGAGTGTAACCTCACAGGATGTTAACAGCAGATGCTTGGTAATTAGGAGTTTGCTTTGCCTTGCAAAGAGTTCTTTCAGATTAGAAGAGTTTTCCCAGGCAATAGCTTTCTTCCTGGTACAGGCCCCCTGTCTCAATTCTTTTAGGTAGTTAAGGAAGAGGTAAAAGTTTTTCCTGAGTCTTTGGGGGTATTGTCTTCAGATGAAAACAACCTGCATGACAAAGTGGCATATTTTGGGATGACATACTCTGCTTCCCTTCAAGAGCTCGTGGGGCATAAAGGTAGTAACATGTACATGGAGTGTCTGGAATGAAATAGGATCTCCACAAACCTTGTACTTGCTTCTTAATTAGGAGTTTGTTTTCCTTTTCTCTCCAGGAGATCTGATTTCCAATTTAAAACACAAAGAAGCCGAAATGAAAACACTATGTGTTTCCTATGGTTTGGCTATCCTTTTCATTGTCTGAAAAATATGTAATTGATCACAGATGTGATAGCTTGATGGCAATCATTTGGGTTTTTAGCTTTTTTTCCCCTCCCTTTCTCTTACCCTCCCTATCCCAGTGTGTGTGCTGAGTTGCTCAACCCTGTCCAACTCTTTGTTGATGCCATGAACTGTAGCCTGCCAGGCTACTTTGTCCACGCAATTTTTCCAGACAAGAATACTGGAGAGGGTAACCATTTCCTATTCCAGGGGATCTTCCCAACCCAGAGATTGAACCCATGTCTCCTGCATTGGCAGGTGGATTCTTTACCACTGCACCACCTGAGAAGCCCCCTTAACCCCTAGGATGGTCAAAATAAAATGCAGATAATCCTCTCTATATTCTAGTACTGGAACTGAGGTTTTGAAATCTGGGTGACCTACACACTGCACTTGGCTGAGCACTGGCATCCTCTTATCGCTAACAAGAAAGCTAATAAACATCAAAGACCCCAAAGTGATAAAAATATACCATTGTGTGTAATAGCAAGAGGAAAAAGAAAAGAAAAAGAAAATAACCTAATTCTGCTTTAATAGAGAATAACCAAGTAAAATCTGGTGCTACCCTGTTATGCACAGTGAAATAAAGAGTTTAAAAGAAAGGGAGCCAGAACTTTCTCAGTAACACAGGGAAATACCCAAGACATACTGTTGGGTGTGAAAAGCAAACTGCAGCATGAAACACAGTGATGATGATTCTATTTACAAAACAAATATACACTTAAAACCACATTGCTACATCTATTTTACAGGAACATATGTATGTCAGTGCACAGAATATTCTGGATGGACACAAAAAGCTGAAAAAGCTGTTACTTTTCGGTAGTACAGCAGAATCTTGGGATTGAAATCAAATTAGAATTCGATGCTGTTTAAATTATTTGAATTTTTATAAGGAGAATGTAATTATATATTATTTGTAGCCAAAAATTAGTTTATAAAATTATATAGCATTTGTACAGTGCCCAAGTACTGCTTGGCGCAAAGTACACATCCAACAAATGGCAACTGCATTTATTATTTAAAAAATAAGGAATGCTGATTTAATTAACTGTAAATGTGTATATATACATGTCAAAAATTATTTTATGTTTACCAAAGGCATGTGTTTCATTTGCCCATTTGTGTACTTTTTAATCCAGGTAGAGAAGTAGAAAGCAAGACAGATAATAAAAGATTAGGCAGTGGAGTTATCACAGTTTCTCAAAGAATACACATTTCTATTCCAGCCTGAGCAAAGTCACATCTCACCTTTGCATCCCTCTTAATGGGCTATTGAGACAGAAAGAGTATTTTAAATATTCCATTCACTCCCCAGAGAAGCCAATATGACATTTCCACGGCAAAGAAACCTACACCGTATTACCTCTCAGAAGTATATAAGCTCATGACTGTACAATTTGATAATTGAGAAATCCAATTGGCTCTCTCTGAGGCGGGGAAAATGGATTTGAGAGGAGATGGAATTTGGGCAATGACTTTGAGGCAGCCGGTCAATAGCTCTAAGAGACCAGATTGATTGCAGGCTGGAGTGAGCTGAGGAGGTGGAGAGGGGGCTGGGAGTGGATGTGAGAAACCAAGCTTCAGGTTGGTTGCCTCATGCTGCTCTGCTGCGAAAGCCTGGAGGAAACTGATTCAGCTTCTTTCTTGCTGAGTCCCTACATCCAAATACGGGCCATTTACCTTTCTCCAGGTTAATGTTCTCTAGCCCATGAGTGCTTTCACCCTGATGCAATGCGTGCGAATAAGTTATGAAGTGGTGGCTCTAGTAATTTGTTATAAATAATGATCAAGACAGTGCAATGTGCAAATGACTTTTTTTTCCCTTTTCTTAAATAAATTGAGATTCATGGTTAATTTTTTAACAATGGCGGTCTTGCTCATTTGCCTTTCAATTTGCTTTAATGGGTGATAAAGATCCACTATCTGTCTCGCTTATACTACAGTTAGGATTGAGAATCTCTGATTCAGAGAGTGGGTCAAATTCTCTCCCTTGACCTGATTCCCTGCCTGTTCTGAGGCCAAGCAGACAATGATTCAGACTGAATCTGCCACTCCCTAGCCATGAAACACTGGGCAGGTGATAAAACCTGTCTGAGGTTCAATTTCATTCTGCCAAAGAGGGGCCATGAGGCAGCTGTGGTAGGCCAAGAACATTGTGGGCACTCAACACCTAGCTGTCCCCTCCCCTGGACATGGCCCAAATGGATCTACTGAGCATTTGTCTGCCCAGAACTTGCTTCTGACTTTATTTCCCAAATGTCTAAGTCAATATTAATAAAACTCCCTGGTGGCTCAGCTGGTAAAGAATCCTCCTGCAATGCAGGAGACCTGGGTTCGATCCCTGGGTTGGGAAGATCCCCTGGAGAAGGGAAAGGCTACCCACTCCAGTATTCTGGCCTGGAGAATTCCATGGACAGTCCATGGGATCACAAATAGTCAAATACGACTGAGCGACTTTTACTTTTCAGTACTTTTTGACATTTCTATTTCCCTATTTGAATTTCATAATGGGTCCTTCCTGTCTTCATCCAACTCCCAGTCCTTCCTGATTAATTCTCCTGTGTTTGAGTTCTATAAGACCATATATATTGTCCTTCCTGGAGAACACTGGTGAGAAGAGTCAAGGAAGTTTCTTACTCATGGAACAAGAAAATTTAATTTCCAGACTTAACTCATACCCTACTAAACACATCTGAAAGCCAAAAACTTTCCACATAGTGTAGGTATGTTACTTTGAGGCTGCTTATTCAGAAGGCCAGTGATTCTGGACATTTTGGAGAAGAAGTGATCTAATCCTATTGCCCTTAGTAGTGTTAGAAGCAAGGAAATTGACTGGTGGATTTATATCAAGTAGAGGAATATGCCAGTCTGGAGCCTGATACACTAATATTGGATCCGTCCACTCCTTGTCCTGATGGAATTCTGAAAAAAGACTTCCGCTTCTGATACGACTGACTAAGACAGCTCCCTTTCTCCTGAAGAGAAAAACCTGCTAATACTGGACGTAATAGAAAAGCCAACTGCCTGAAGGTGCCAGAAAATGAACACTAGCAGACTGACTGGTGAGGAGGGCATGCTAGCTTGGAGGAGGAGCCAGAGTTACACAAATCCCCATCTCTAAGGCTATTGGTGTGGAGCTGAACGGCGTGCCCAGACACAGGTGGGGCTGCAGGAAAACAAACAAACAAGACCCTGGGGAATCAGAAAAGTGGGCCTGGGCATTCACAGCTGCTAAAGAGAGGACGGGTCCTCAAAGGAAAAGGACCAGATCAGGGATCTGCAAACTCTGTTTCCCCTTATCTCTGTATAACCCCTGAGTGACTCAGGCACAGAACAGATTCAGAGCAGCTAAGCTAAAAACAAAGAATCTGCATTAAGACCAAAGCTGCTGCCCTCAAAATAGAATTTGCAATTCAAGCCCATCCAAGAAAATTATTCACTAAAACAAAAGAAGCAACAAAAATGGGGTAAAAATAACAGATTCTAAAATTCTCATAGCTTTACATTTATAACTTTCAGGATATAATCCGAAATTATCCAACTTTCAGAGAACCAAGAAAATGAAACATATTCTTAAGAGAAAAGAGTCAACTGACTTCATATCTAAGAAGAACTAAATGTTGAAACCAATATAAAAGAATTTTAAAGCAGTATAATAACTATTCTTAATGAAGCAAAACAAGGCATGTTTCAATAAAGGAGCACCACAGTAGAGAATTGAAATAATAAGTAAGAAAGAAATGGAACTCTAGAAATGAAATATGCAATTTCTGAAATTAAAAAAATATCATTGGATGGACTTAATAGCCAAATGGATATGACAGAGGAAAGAATAAGTGAATTTAAGATAGATTAATTGAAATTATATAAGATGAAGAAGATTGAAAAAGAAATTAGCAGAATCTTATGACTCTATCAGATGATGCTAAAGAGTAAACATACATATATTTAAAATCCTACAAGAGAAAAGAGTGTCAAGGTGCAAAAAACATGTTTGAATTAAACAATAAAGATAAAGTACTCAAAAAATCCTGAGTATTTAGAAGCTAAAGAACATAATTATAAATAATTGATTCTTTTTTGGTTTAAAAAAGAAATCACATGTGAAATTAGAAAATATATGAACTGGATAATAATAAGACAGCAAACATCAAAAATATTGGGATGCAGCTCAAGCAATATTTAGAAGAATAAATTTAAAAGGCTATATTAGTAAAGAAAGGACTCAAACTGATGATCTCAATTTCTATCTTAAACCACAAAAAGAAGAGCAAATAAAAAAAAAGAAAGCAGAAAGAATGAGACTCAAACAGAAGTTAATAAAATAGACTGAAGAAAAAATAGAAAACTTCAACAGACTTACATTACTTAAGATAATTTATAGATATAATTATATATGTAAAGACCCAAAGTAATCAGAGAAATAATTAGAATAATAAATGAGTTTAGAAAAATTGTTGGTTATAAGATCAGAATATAAATATTAATTGCATTTCTACATATCACTTAAAAGGTGAAATTTTAATAAAGTTAAAACTATCAAATATCTAGGAATAACCTATGTGTAAGAGCTTCATATAGAAAACTGTAACATTATTCAGAAAAATTAAAGACCTAACTAAAAAAAAAGATGTGCCACATTCTTGGATTTGAAAACTCAGTATTGTCAGAAATCACTTCTCTCCAAACTTCATCTATAAGTTTAATGAAATTCCAACCAAAACCCCCAACAAGTATATGAGGTGTATATGTGTGTGTGCGTATAACCTGACAAACTGACTGAAATTTATATAGAAATTTTAAAAAACAAAAGCTAAGACTCTCAAAGGAAAAAAAAAAATAAAAGGAAGTCTACTTGAGATCAAGATCTACTGTAAAGTTACTACTATAAAATTACCACAGTAATTTTTACAGTGTATATGCCAATGCAGGAGATGCAGGTTCTATTCCTATGTGAGGGAGATCCCCTGGAGAAGGAAATGGCAACACATTCCTGTATTCTTTGTGGGAAATCCCATGGACAGGAGAACCTGGTGGACTACAGTTCATGGGGTCACAAAAGAATCAGACAAGACTTAGCAACTAAACAACAACAACACTGAATCAAGGAGAGACAAATAGCAATGCGGTAGAACTGAGAGCTGAAAAAGAGATCCAAGAATATGTAGACACTTGATTAAGGTAAACAGTGACGTCACAGAGCAGTAAGGGAGATGATGGACTTTTTCTAAAATTTTTTTATTGAAGGATAATTGCTTTACAGAATGTTGTTTACTGTCAAACTTCAAAATGAATCAGCCATGGGTATACATATATCCCCACTCTTTTGAACCTCCCTCCCATCTCCCTCCCCATCCCACCCCTCTAGGTTGATACAGAGCCCCTGTTTGAGTTTCCTGACCACACAGCAAATTCCCATTGGCTATCTATTTTACATATGGTAATGTAAGTTTCCATGTTACTCCTTCCATACACCTCACCCTCTCCTCCCCTATCCCCACGTCCATAAGTCTTTTCTCTATGTTTGTTTCTCCACTGCTGCCCTGTAAATAAGTTCTTCAGTATCATTCTTCTAGATTCCATAAATATGTGTTAGAATATGATATTTATCTTTCTCTTTCTGACTCACTTCACTCTGTATAATAGGTTTTAGGTTCATTCACTTCATCAGAACTGACTCAGATGCGTTCCCTTTTATGGCTGAGTAATGTTCCATTGTGTATATGTACCACAACCTCTATCCATTCTTCTGTCATTGGACATCTAGGTTGCTTCCATGTTCTAGCTATTGTAAATAGTGCTGCAGTGAGCAATGGGATACATGCGTCTTTTTCAATTTTGTTTTCCTCAGGGTATATGCCTAGGAGTGGGATTGCTGGGTCATATGGTGGTTTTATTTATTCCTAGTTTTTTAAGGAATCTCCATACTGTCTTCCATAGTGGCTTATCAATTTACATTCCCACCAACACTCCAAGAGCATTCCCTTTTCTCCATATTCTCTCCAGCATTTATTGTTTGTAGACTTTTTAATAATGGCCATTCTGACCGGTGTGAGGTGATATCTCATTGTGGTTTTGATGTGCATTTATCTAAGAATGAGCAATGTTGAGCATCTTTTCATGTGTTTGTTAGCCATCTGTATGTATTCATTGGAGAAATGTCTGTTTAGGTCTTTTTCCCACTTTTTGATTATGTTTTTTTTTTTTTTTCCTGGCATTGAGTTGTATGAGCTGCTTATTTTGGAAGTTAATCCTCTATCAGTTGTTTCGTTTGCTATTATTTTCTTTCATTCTGAGGGTTGTCTTTTCACCTTGCTTATAGTTTCCTTTGCTGTGCAAAAGCTTTGAAGTTTAACCAGGTCCCATTTGTTTACTTTTGCTTTTCTTTACGTTACTCTAGGAGGTGGGTCAGAGAGGATCTTGCTTTGATTTATGTCATCAAGTGTTCTGCCTATGTTTTCCTCTAAGAGTTGTATAGTTTCTGGTCTTTCATGTAGGTCTTTAATCCATTTTAAAGACCATTTTAAAAATGGTCTTTTTTTAAAAGGCCATTTAAAAAAATCCATTTAAAAAATCCTTTGTGTATGGTGTTAGGAAGTGTTCTAATTTCATTCTTTTACATGTAGCTGTCCAGTTTTCCCAGTACCATTTACTGAAGAGGCTGTCTTTGCCCCATTGTACATTCTTGTCTCCTTTCTCAAAATTAAGGTACCCATAGGTGCATGGGTTTATTTCTGGGCTTTCTATCTTGTTCCATTGGTCTATATTTCTGTTTTTGTGCCAGCACCATGCTGTCTTGATGACTATAGCTTTGTAGTATAACCTGAAGTCAGGAAGGTTGATTCCTCCAGCTCCATTCTTCTTTCTGAAGACTGCTTTGGCTATTTGGGGTCTTTTGTGTTTCCATATGAATTGTGAAATTTTTTATTCTAGTTCTGTGAAAAATGTCATTGGTAATTTGATAGGGATTGCACTGAATCTGTAGATTGCATTTGGTAGTATAGTCATTTTCACAATATTGATTCTTCCTACCCAGGAACATGGCATATCTCTCTATCTGTTTATGTTGTCTTTGATTTCTTTTATTAGTGTCTTATAATTTTCTGTGTATAGTTTTTTTGTCTCCTTAGGTAAGTTTGCTGCTAGATATTTAATTCTTTTTGTTGCAGTGGTGAATGGGATTGATTCCTTAATTTCTCTTTCTGACTTTTCATTGTTAGTATATAGAAATGCAAGTGATTTCTGTGTATTGATTTTTATCCTGCAACTTTACTAAATTCACTGATTAGCTCTAGTAATTTTCTAATGCTATCCTGAGGGTTTTCTATGTACAGTATCATGGCATCTGCAAACAGTGAGAGCTTTACTTCTTTTTTTGATCTGAATTCCTTTTATTTCTTTTTCTTCTCTGACTGCTGTAGCTAGGACTTACTTCCAGATCTATGTTGAATAACAGTGGTGAAAGTGGACACCCTTGTTTTGTTCCTGATCTTAGGGGGAATGCTTTCAGTTTTTCACCATTGAGGATAATGCTTGCTGTAGGCTTACCATATATGGCCTTTAGTATATTGAGGTAGGTTCCTTCTATGCCCATTTTTGAAGAGTTTTAATCATAAATGGGTGCTGAATTTTGTCAAAGGCTTTTTCTGCCTCTATTAATATGATCATATGGTTTTTACCTTTCAATTTTTTAGTATGGTGTATCACATTGGTTGATTTGTGTATATTGAAGAATCCTTGCACTCCTGGAATAAATCCAACTTGATCATGGTGTGTGAGCTTTTTGATGTGTTGCTGAATTCTGTTTGCTAAAATTTTGTTGAGAATTTTTGCATCTATGTTTGTCAGTGATATTGTCCTGTGGTTTTTTAAATTTGTGTTGTCCTCATCTGGTTTTGGTATCATGGTGATGGTGGCCTCGTAGAATGAGTTGGGAAGTGTTCCTTCCTCTACAACTTTTTGAAAGAGTTTTAGAAGGATAGGCATTAGCTCTTCTCTAAATGTTTGAAAGAATTCTCCTGTGAAGACATCTGGTCCTGGGCTTTTGGTTTTTGGGAGATTTTTACAGCTTCAATTTCAGTGCTTGTAATTGGGTTTTTCATAATTTCTATTTCTTCCTGGTTCAGTCTTGGAAGATTGAACTTTTTAAAGAATCTGTCCATATCTCCCAGATTATTCATTTTATTGCCTTATAGTTGTTCATATAACAGTCTCTTATAATCTTTTGTATTTCTGCATTGTCTGTTGTAACTTCTCCTTTTTCATTTCTAATTTTGTCGATTTGATTCTTCTCTCTTTTTTTCTTGATTAGTCTGGCTAAAGGCTTGTCAATTCTGTTTATCTTCTCAAAGAACCAGCTTTTAGTTTTATTAATCTTTACTATTGCTTCTTTCACTTCTTTTTCATTTATTCCTGGTCAGATCTTTATGATTTCTTTCCTTCTAATTTTGGGGTGTTTTTGTTCTTTTCCCAGTTGCTTTAGGGGTAAAGTTAGGTTGTTTATTCAATGTTTTTCTTGTTCTTGAGGTAAGATTGTATTGCTATCAACTTCCCTCTTAGAAATGCTTTTGCTGCATCCCATAGGTTTTGAGTTTTCATATTTTCTTTGTTATTTGTTTCTAGAAAATTATTTCCCTTTAGATTTCTTCAGTATCCTGTTGATATTTAGAAATGTATTGCTTAATCTTCATGTGTTTGTGTTTCTTACAGTTTTTTTCTTGTAATTGATATCTAGTTTCATAGCATTGTGGTCAGAGAAGGTGCTTGATACAATTTCAATTTTCTTAAATATACTGAGGTTTGATTTGTGACCTAAGATGTGGTCTATGTTGGAGAATGTTCCATGTGTACTTGAGAAGGAGGTGTATTCTTCTGCATTTGGATGGAATGTCCTGAAGTTATCAATGATAGCCATCTCATCTAATGAATCACTTAAGACTTGTGTTTCTTTATTAATTTTCTGTTTTGATGATCTGTCCATTGATGTAAGTGGGGAGTTAAAGTCTCCTACTATTATTGTGTTACTGTTAATTTCTCCTTTTATGTCTGTTAGTGTTTGTCTTATGCATTGAAGTGCTCCTATGTTGGGTGCATAGATATTTATAATTGTTATGTCTTCCTCTTGGATCAATCCCTTGATCAATCATTATGTAGTGTCCTTCCTTATCTCTTGTAATCTTTATTTTAAGATCTATTTTGTCTGATATGAGGATTGCTACTCCAGCTTTCTTTTGCTTCCCATTTGCATGGAATATATTTTTCCATCCTCTCACTTTCAGTCTATATGTGTCTTTAGGTCTGAAGTGGGTTTCTTGTATACAGCATATACATGGGTCATGTTTTTGTATCCATTCAGCCAGTCTGTGTCTTTTGGTAGGAGCATTTAATCCATTTACATTTAAAGTAATTATTGATATATATGTTCCTATTGCCATTTTCTTAATTGTTTGGAGTTGATTTTGTAGATCTCTTTCCTTCTCTTGTATTTCTTGACTATATAAGTCCCTTTAACATTTGTTGTAAAGCTGATTTGGTGGTACTGAATTCTCTAAACTTTTGCTTGTCTGAAAAGATTTTTATTTCTCCATCAATTTTGAATGAGATCCTTTCTGTATCTGTAATCTTGGTTATAGATTTTTCCCTTTCAGTACTTTAAATATATCCTGACATTCCCTTCCAGCCTGCAGAGTTTCAGCTGAAAGATCAGCTGTTAAGCACATGGGGTTTCCCTTGTATGTTACTTGTTGCTTCTCCCTTGTGGCTTTTAATATTCTTTCTTTGTGTTTAGTCTTTATTAGTTTGATTAGTATGTGTTTTGGCATGTTTCTCCTTGGGTTTATCCTGTATGTGACTCTTTGTGCCTCTTGGACTTGATTGACTTATTTCCTTTTCCATGTTGGGGAAATTTTCAACTATATCTTTTCAAAAATTTTCTCATATCCTTTCTTTTTCTCTTCTTCTTCTGGGACCCCTATAACTTGAATGTTGGTGCATTTGATATTGTCCCAGAGGTCTCTGAGACTATCCTCAATTCTTTTCATTATTTCCACCTTTTTATCTTCCAGCTCACTGATTCATTCTTCTGTTTCAGATATTCTGCTTTTGATTCCTTCTAGAGTACTTTTAATTTCAGTAATTGTGCTGTTTCTCTCTGTATGTTTATTCTTTAATTCTTCTAGGTCTTTGGTAATTGATTCTTGCATTTTCTCCATTTTGTTTTCAAGGTTTTTGACCATCTTTACTATCAGTATTCTGATTTCTTTTTCAACCTATTTTCTTTTCATTTATTTGGACTTCTGTGTTTCTAGTTTGTCCCTTCATTTGTGTAGTATTTCTCTGCCTTTTCATTATTTTTTTAACTTATTGTGTTTGAGGTTTCCTTTTCCCAGGCTTCAGGGTTGAAATCTTTCTTTCTTTTGGTTTCTTCCCTTCTAAGGCTGGTCCAGTGATTTGTGCAAGATTTGTGAGATTTGTGCTGAGTTTTTGTTTGTTTGTTTTTCCTCTGATGAAGGTTGAGTGACGTGGTAATCCTGTCTGCTGGTGATTGGGTTTGTGTTTCTGTTTTGTTTGTTGTTTAGATGAAGCATCCTGCACAGGGTGCTATTGGTAGTAGGGTGATGCCGAGTCTCGTATTCAAGAGGTTTCCTTTGTGTGAGTCCTCACTATTTGATACTCCCTAGAGTTAATTCTCTGGTATTCTAGGGTCTTGGAGTCAGTGCTCTCACTCCAAAGGCTCAGGACTTGATCTCACAAAGGATGTTTTCTCACTCTTGCAATATGATTGTCAGAGTCATGTGGCTCTCCTCTGCATCATCTTCATTCTGTGACCCAGGTGGATGAAGCAACACCCTTGGGACCCTGGCAAGGTGGCTGGTGCTCTGCCTGAGTTGGACGTGGAGGCCTGGGCTCTGGTGCCCCGGGGCAGGGGACATGAAGGCAAGGAAGCTGGCAGCCTTCCTTCCATGGAACTCACCCTTGGAAATGTGGCAACAGCAGGGATGCTTGCTGCCCCAGGGGCAGAGGGCACAGCAGAGCACACAACACAGTGGCAAGAGGCCTTGTGTTCCAGGTGCCAAAGCCATGGCTCCCCAAAAACACCAACCTGGTGCTGTAGGTAGTGGGGAGAAACCTCTTTACCCAGACCTTGTGAGATGAGCCTGGTCTTTTTAATATATGGTGACTAGAACCACTGGATAGCCAGTGGTGGCACCTTAGATCTTACCTTACACATACATAAAAAGCAATCTCAACAGGACTGTAGATATAAATATGAAAGACAAGAGTAAGAGAAGATAAGTGTAACACAATAACTAACAAACTATCTCCAGAATACACAAAGAATTCTTACAAATAAATAAAACATAATGCAAATCTTTTTAAACGAAGAAAAGTCTGAGCAGGTGATTCATAAAAGAAGTTATCCCAATAGCTAAAATCCACATGAAAAAGTACTTAACTACATTAGTAATCAAGAAAATGCTAATTAGTAACTCAAGGAGACACCACTGTTTACTCACCAGAATGTTACACAACAATAAAAACAAACACATTCTCCACACAGCAATATGGCTGAATCTCACAAACATAATGTTGAGCAAAAGGGATCAGATGTACAACAAAACATGCTAAATGATTTCATTTATAAAAAAACATTAAAACAGACAATAAAAACTGTAGTGAATTGGGATAAACTAAATTGATAAAATTATAAAGAGAAGTAATGAACTGACAACTATAAAAGTCATGATCGTAGTTTATTTTCTTTTTTTGGGGGGAGGGGTGGTAAGGAGAGAGACAAGGCAGAAACCTGAAATGGGAACTTTGGAGGTGCCAGTAAAGTTCTGTCTCTTAACTTAGATATTGATTATATATCTGCCTGCTTTACAATAATGTATCAATAATATACCACACATTTTTCTGCATGTGTGGTATATTTCATAATGAATAAGTAAAATTTTTAAAAAAGTAGTGAGCAGGTGGGCTTCTTCCTTCCTTCCTTGATGGAGAAGGAGGGCTACACTATACACATGGCACAAGGAAAATGGAGTTCCCAGTCATTGTGGAGACACCATGTCAGCCCTGGACTGCTTACCTCGGAGCTACTTTCTTAAGTACCCCAATCTTTTTTTTTTCCATTTATTTTTATTAGTTGGAGGCTAATTACTTTACAATATTGTAGTGGTTTTTGCCTTAAGTACCCCAATCTTAAGTCACCATTTAGGGGATCTCTGTTCCTCGCATCCAAACCTAATCCTGAAAGTGAAAGTGAAATTGCGTCCAACTCTTTGCGAGTCCATGGAATTCTCCAGACCAGAATACTGGAGTGGGTAGCCTTTCCCTTCTCCAGGGGATCTTCCCAATCCAGGTCTCCTGCACTGCAGGCAGATTCTTTACCAACTGAGCTATCAGGGAACCTAATCCTAGTTTCTACAAAATAAAACTTGGTTTCAATTTAACTTACACGTGGCAAATACCTAGTAGACCTTAGGCCCAGTGCTTAGTTCTGGAGACAGTAAGAAGAATAATGAACTTATAGACTATAGGGGATCAAGAAAAGGTGAGACACACAATACGAGGTCACAGAACGGCCTTTAGCCCATTTTTGTTAAGGTTTTGTGTGTGTGTGTGTGTGTGTGTGTGTGTTTTGGATATGTACCATTTTTTAAGTTTTTGTTGATTTTGTTGCAATGTTCTTTCTGGTTTATGTTTTGGTGTTTTTGCCGTGAGGAATGCGGGATCTCAGATCCCCAACTAGGGATTGAACTCTAACCCTAAGCATTGGAAGGTGAAGTCTTAACTACTGGACTGCCAGGGAAGTTCTAATCTGTAGGCTAACCTTTAGCCCTAAACTTTAACCTTTATGACTTGAATTGCAAAACTACCATCAATTCTCTATTTCCTGCAAGAGTTTAGATCAGTTTGTGCCTGTTTGCTACCTGGTAAGCTTCTCTCTTGCTATTCATGGCTGGTTTTAAGTTCACTGCCCCAAAGTGAAGCTGTTTTTATTAAACCTAGCTATAGGCCAACTCTCTGCTTAAAATGGGCTTCCTGGCCTTTTCAGCTCTCCCTGGATCCCAAACACAGTCAGACAAGGACCCTAAAAGATTTATTTTTCAGAACTGAGTTTTACGTCACTTCATGTATGGGGCATCAGGGTTTCGAACTGAGCACTGAGCAGAAAGTGAGGAGAGGTCACACCCATTTCCAGAATCGAAAGCCCAGGTTATTTTAAAGTGAGCTATGAAGCAAATCAAAGTTGTTTTTAAACATATAAATCCAATAAGCCAGTTGGACTCGGGACTAAGCCTGTATCTTTTCTAGAATTATTCAACCAGAAAATCAAAATATTCCCTAAACGGAATCTGAATTGAATTGTACTGGTATTTCATTTGGTTCTAGTCCTCGGATTGTGGAAGGAGGGGAGGGCTGAGTTTGTGTGGCAGGAGCTTAAGAGACAGAGCCTGCGTGGGTGGCAGAAGACTACTAGCCTGCTTGGTTTGGAATGTAAAACAAAACCTTGTCAGAGATCTGACATCCAGCCCGCACACTAGCAATCCAGCCATCAAAGGGGAAGATGACCTATATTTGTCAGTACAGACTTTGCATTTGCCGTTTAATCAGTGCTCGAGAAATCAGCTGCGGTCCAGGAAAGATAGCAGAGAGTTTGGTCTTGTGCCTAATGCGTCCAGAGATGGGCAGCCTACCTGACAGTTATGATTTGTTACGCTGAGAGTGCAATGTTTCCTTCTTGAAATAACACTCCTCAGGCGTAGTAAAGTTCCATGCTGTTCCAAAGCTCAACAGTAGTTGTAGCTTTTGATCAAGGGAGGGTTTTTCCAGCACAGACACCTTGGCTGGGAACACAACGTATTGTAATGCAAATGGCTCCAGTCCTTCTTAGGGAATCTGAAGCTTTGCAAAGAGGTCTAAGAGGGGGAACAAATGGCTGCTAGAAGCAAAATACAGAAATAAAACTAAGCTGTGTCACAGCATCTCGTCCCTGTGAACTATACAGTTTCCTGAAATCAGAAATAATTTTGATGCAAGCTGTGCCAGGGCCTCCCTGATAGATCAGTTGGTAAAGAATCCCTCTGCAATGTAGGAGACCCCAGTTCAATTCCTGGGTCAGAAAGATCACTTGGAGAAGGGATAGGCTACCCACTCCAGTATTCTTGGGTTTCCCTTGTAGCTCAGCTGGTAAAGAATCCACCTGCAATGTGGGAGACCTGGGTTTGATCCCTGGGTTGGGAAGATCCCTTGGAGAAGGGAAAGGCTACCTACTCCAGTATTCTGGCCTGGAGAATTCCATGGAGCGTATAGTCCTTGGTGTTGCAAAGAGCTGGACACAGTTGAGCAACTCTCACTGATTGTGCCAGGGCTTCAGGGCAAAAACCCAATGGGCAGGCCCTCTGCCCAGTCCCACCTGTGAAAGCCACAAAGACCAGAGTGAAAGGTGAGCTGGGGGTGGCATGATGAACTTCTGAAGACATCAGTGTGTTCACTGTTCCCCATCTACCCTTTAGAGATGGATAACTTCATATCACATCTTTAGATGGTGTGAGGCACTGGGGGTGGGATTACAGAAGGACCAGGATGTGTCATCGTTTTCCTCCAGAGTGTGTCCTCATATGGGGGAATTCAAGACAGAATGATTGAGGCTCTGAATGTCCTGCCCCTAGAGTTTTCCCACATTTGTTCCTGGCTTTGAGACTGCTGAGATGGATTATGGAGTGAAGATGAGCAGAATGAAAGCATGAGGATGACTCAGTGGCCAGAGGGCCATGTCCTAACCACACCCTGTAGCTCCAGAGATAGAACAAGGCAGTGAGAAAGTGGTCATACCACCACCCTCTCCCTCCACCTCCCTACTTAAAACCCTCAGGGTCTTCCTAAGCTCTTTGGATCAAGCTGAAAATCCTGAACTTGCCTCTGAAGTCTGCACACATCTCTAGCCTGGTTACCCTCTGTCTTTCCTACAACACTAGCCTCATCTCATTTTTCTAACCCGCTCAGCTCCTGTGCATGCCAGGGCCTTTTTACCTCTACCTCAGATTCTGGCCAAATTGCCCTAATCCTCACAACCTGGTTTGACTGTTGTGCACTGGGGGATCTTCCTTCAAGCCTTTCTTTACCCATTCCAGATCAAGCCCCTGCTCCATGGGCTTATCGCTCCCTTGACACTGCCTTCTTAGCACTTACTGCAATAATAAACATAAGAAGATTTGTATCATTATTTGTAAACCATACTCTCTGATGGGTTGTAAGCTTTGTTAGGTCAGGGATGTATTTTTATTCACCACCGTATTCCGTGCCCTAGCACAGTACCTGACTCAGAATCAGGACAATGGTTAATATTTGTGGGAGGTTTTCCATCTTCTTAATGCATTAATTTAAATCCTCACAGTTACTGATGAAATAAATATCATTAGCACACCCTCTTTTCAGATGAGAGTTTGAGGAGTAGAGAGGTTAAGTAACTTGCTCAACGTGACCCAGCCAGCAAATATCTGAGCAAGAATTTAAACCCAGATAGTTGACCTTCAAAGTCTGTGGTCTCAGCAACTACACTGCAGTGGCTAAAAAAGATGTGTCGCATGAATGAGTTTATAAACAAATGAATGAATTTAAATTTGCATAATGTTTGTGAGACTAACTGGCCAACAGAGGTTAAGTCTGAGAGGGCTGTTTTTTTCTTTACCTGTTACCTATGCTAACATTTATTGTACGTTTATTAGGAGCATGTCCCCTTGTTTTGCTGATAAAGAAACTGAGGCTTAGAGAGTTTAATAACAGGTCACACAGCTAACAAGTAGCAGAATTTCGATTTCAAATCCTTTGAAACACTATATTACACAGACTCCCACATACATCAGGAATCACAAATTCTGGTATAAGAATGGAGAGCTCCACACTTGTGGATTTCAGTCACGTGCATCCAGACACAGACAAAGCCCTTTCAAATGAAAGAGCAAAGTGGATGGGATTTAGATTTCTTTCTCCCTTTTCTTTATGAATTCAACCCAAGTTAAAGCATAGAAAATGGCCATTGATGACAGCTGGAATCTTGCTCTGACAGACCAAGCATCTTGTCCTTAACACTCAGACAGGAGCCCTTGACATCTCAGATCAGGAGACTGCTAGAGAGTAGGTATTCTGTCTCCTACTTCTCAGAGGTCATACCTCCTTCCCCACATCCTTAGCCCTCTTCTCCCAATTGCTCATCCAGGTTTCCCTGACCTTTTTTTTTTTTTTTTTTTTTTTTTACCAATTCTGGCCCTTGGATGAAGACTAAAAGGAGCACCAGGCAGCCCTCCTGGGTTGACAGACGTTACCTTTCTGAGCAGGCAGGTTCTGACCCTGGGCACTGGTGTGATGGTGCCTTCATTCATTCAGCAAATGTTAGCTGATTCCTGCGACTTGGCAGGTCTTGGGGAGAGTGTAGGGGATGTAACAATGAACAGTACAATTTCTGCCACCACGGAAATGCTGCCTCCCCTGGCAGACGGGAAGCTGACACAAAGCAACTGGTCACATAGTTGACTGTGGAATTCTGGGACAAGATGACATAAAGTGTCACCCAAAGATGCCTTCCCTTCTCTACCTTGTCATTCACTAGACCCTCCCTCCAACCAATATCCAAATATAGAGGAGCAAGCTCATAGCTGATGACCAGAGAGGTCAAATCCTTCATCTCATAAATGAAAAGAGATACACTTCCTGGGGCCAAATTCTCCCAATCTGTACCAAGTAGAAAAGAAAACACAAATGGTTTGAAGGTTTTTGCCACCAAAACAGAAAGTGGCAGTTTGGTGGCAGTTTTCTTCTACCAAACAGTGCCAAAAGACTGGGGAGAGAGGAGAGGCGCTTTGGGGGAAATTGACAAAGAGGACAAACCACATCTCTTGGCTGGTTTGTCCTCTCTGGGTGACCTCAAGAGAATGTTCTTGACATCTCGAAGGCGACTATGAACATAGGGTCTGATATTTGCTGCTCACTTGATATTTCCTGAGCACCAGCCCTATGGGGAAACGAACAAAGCAGCAGAGATGGCAGGGTGGCAGAAAGGAGGTGGCTAGGCTTGGTCCTCAACCTCCTGCAAGCCCCAGCTGGCACAGTAGATTCCTGTAGGCCTGGAGTGGGCAAGAAAATAATAGGGACAGGGGCCAGCATGGTAGGCAGCAACAAGGTCACTCAGCATGGCAAGCCCAAGCTAGAGAGCATGACAAAGGCTGGTGGCAATTTCCACGCCTCTAGTTTCAGGAGGGTGGGGAAGGGGGACCCGGAGAGGAACCCACAGGTAGACGTAGACTTCTCCTCTTCCTCCTTATGGGTCTTTCTAATCACATGAGGCCCCAAGAAGCTTGCAATCAATTGTGTGTGTGTGTGTGTGTGTGTGTTTAAATCTTGAGGGAGAGCTCTCTGACCGAATGTAAATTCTGGTCAAGATTTTTAAGCTGCAAATGACTAAAACTCTATAGGTTGCATTGAATATAGCAAATTAGGCTAAATGGAATTTTCTCTTTGCCAGGCAGAGGCATGAGGGCTTGCCTGTGCTGGTCTTTCTCTGTCCTAGAGGCCAGAATTTGTCCCTTACCAGGAAGCCTCCCATCCCTCTCTGCCAGCACTGGCATAGCCTCTGTGTGCCCAGCGGCACCTGTGGGTACCACCACTATCTCAAGATGGACCAAGACTTTGGGTCTCTGGCTTCAAGATGAGCTCAATCTGTACATGTGCCAGAGGCTGTGGATATGGGGAGAAATGAACACACTAAACTTTCAGGAGCAGTTTGTACATCTAAGCCTACAGATCTAAAAATGCAGCTTGCAGCGGGAAGAGTCCAAAATGTCCAACATGGCTTCTCCAGATTGAAATAAGAGCTCTCCTTTGCTTAAGAGAATCTCATAATTCTGATTTCCCTGAGGAGACTAAAGGAACAAAATGAACCCATCAGGGTGCCCACTGGGCAGCTAGGCACAGCCTAGTAATTCATTTACATAAGACCTCTGCTTAGAGACTGCGAAGTCCTTTAACAAGTAATGCTGTGTCATAAAAAATGACTACAGGCTCCCTTAAGGCCAGATTCAATAAAATGCAGAGATAAAACAAACCTTCAATGTCCCCTTGCTTCTGAGTTTATCGGGCCTTGAGAAGCAATTGTATGCGAAGAAGAAAGATGACTGGGCTTGAGAAAGGGAGGAGAGAGGTAGAGAGAGATGGAAGGGGAAAGCAAGAGACAGGAAAATTGAGGGCAGATAGAGTAGAATGGGAGAAAGAATACTGCAGAACATGAGACTTAATTATGGATTTGGTTTTCCAATCTAAACTATGATATTCCAGGAGGTCCAGTTTTATGCCCATGATGAAATAATAATGATAATATTTATGCTAGAGAAACAAAACTGTAAATAGCCTATCAATAGGAGGCTGGTTGAGACAATCATAGGAGCATATATTATCCAAGAAATATATTATTAGTAGACTGTTTAGGGTAATATGTGACTCTTCTAAGGATATGTTTATTTGGAATATTAACATAGACATCTGTGCCAGCAGAAAGAGTAAGTTTGAGAACAGTATGATCCAATTTTTGCAAAAATAATAAAAAACAAAAAATAAAAATAAAAAAGACAAACACATATATGCACTTAGTAGGAAAATCACTGATGTTGATGCATGTGCTAGTGTGAGTAGAGAAAGGTGTGAGGGATGCTCACAGAACTTAGCCATGGATACTTCTGGAAGGATGTGTGAGATGGTGGAAGGGAAGGAGAATAAAAATAAGGTTTTCTTACTGTTTGACTTGTCATGAGGAGCACACATCATTGGAATTTGAGATTAAAAGGACTAATAAAAAGGCTAGAAATATGAAGTCACTTAGCATCTAAGATAACAAACAGTACTGAATAATAACCGTAAGCACTGTCTTACAGCCTGTTCTAGACTTTGCCCAATGCTGAGAGTTTTATGACCTCTTTGCATGTTACAGCAACCCTATGCTTCTATTTTACAGATTCAGAAATGCTTAGTAAGTTTCCTAAAATTACACCACTGATTCATGACATAGGTGACTTGAATCCAGGTCTGTTTATTGCAGAAGCCCTGGGGAAGGTCAAGCTGGAGGCTACAGAACAACAGTCTCAGGTGAGATGGTGCAATTTCCTTCTGAGCCCAGTGGCGGGGCAGCAATGGTAACAGCCATGAGCCAGACTCAGGGTTAGAATTGCTTCCTTCGCATATCAAACTTTAATATCTCAATTCTCATGGCTGGGCTTGGCTGAGTGAGCTGCTATTACCCATCAGCTTTTACACAGCATTTCCCAGGGAACAGGCTGTTGGGAACATTCTATATCTGGAAGCATTTTATCATTGAAGAGGCTTAACCAAGACGCAGTAAAACCGCCAAGCTCACTTTCCTATTCCCATGGGCAGGACAATTAGGGGCACTCAGGTCTAGCCAGCGTGCGGTGTTAGGCAGTCAGGTCTTACTAATTTGGGGTTTTATGACAATTTCACATAACCCTGGCTGAAGTTTGCCTCTGCAACATCTGTAGATAAAAGGCTTGCCAGGTTTCTTGATGAATAAGGAAAACAGACAAGTGAGAATGGGAAATGTTAAACCTACTTGAGAGATTAAAGTGATTTAGTTTTGTTTTGTTTGTGAAGAAGTTAAGCAAGGTGCCTGCCTGAAAATGCCAGGTCCTAAATAGTTATTAATGGCAAAGGCAGATTCAGCAAGATTTCTAGGTCATAACTTTTTAGAAGTGGCCAAGTAACTCTATCTGCTTTAAAATAACAGTCTATTTCTCCAACAATGCTGTTTCCCCAAATGACCAGATATTCTTTCATCAAAATTGATAATGTCAACATCACCTCTCTGAGACCGAGAATCTGAGCATAGTAAGTTTCATAGTAAGACTCATCCTTCTTTCAGTTTATTCAACTCAGTCTTTTAGGATGGATTTGGATCTTGACTTTAAAACTCTGGATTCCTCTGTCTCTCCAGGTCTGAGCAGATGCAAGCCATATTCTGCCTCAAAGAGCATTAAATGCCTCCTTCTCTTCTCAAAAACCAGTCTGTGTGTTTCCAAAATGACATTTTCTCTGGCCTTTCCATTTTCCCTGGACTCATTTCCTTGTTCCCCGGGCTGCTCCTGTCTGCTCTGAAAGCTGCCCATCTCAGCCCTCTGGAGACCCAGGAGAGGAGCTGTCCACATCTGCAGCCTCCACTGCTAGACCTCCACATGCCTTCCTTCCCTGTCTTCCATCCCCACCACCACAGAAGCCACTCTCCCAAAGGTCACCAGTGACAGCCCATCAGCAAGTGCAGTGACCTTTTCTCAGTCTTCGTCCTGAGTGTCTCACACTGTGGGCCATCTCATCTTCACCTCTCTGGAAAATCCATTTTTGCTTCTATTACTCTGTAGTCTTCTATTCGTTCCCTCCTTCTGGATGGGATTTCTGTTCTCTTTCGGCTTCCCTTTCCTTCCTCTACTCCATAAGATATAAACACTGTTTTTCAAATTCTCTTTCTTTTAGGGACTGGGGAGAGTGTCTCATTCTCTCCCATGACCTCAAATGAGTCTTTGTGGGTGACTTTGAGATCTAGTGAAGTGAACTGAAGTGAAGTGAGAGCCATTCAGTCATATCTGACTCTTTGCGATCCCATGGAGCTAACAGCAAGTCTTGCTTTGCTACTAAACTCTTAGCTTGCTCTTCTTCCTTTCACCACCTTCCTGCCCCTGGGCTTGACATCTTGAGATTATCTTTACCATCTCACTTCTTTCTTGCCCATCTACCTTTCCAACAGTAAGTAAAGCCCTGTTTGTTCTGATCGCAATGTCTATGGCAAACTAGCATTTGGTATTTCTTTGCTAAGTGATGTCAGATTAATTTTAAAATTCTGAGCCTCAGTTTCCCCACCTTTGCCATGTAGATCAAGGTAAACAATTGCATTGCTGTAAGGGTGCCTAGCCCTGACACTAAAACACAGAACAGGGGCGGGGTAGATGCTTTCAGGTATTAATGCTAAATAATTACAGTGGACTCTTACTCTTCTTGATACATGCATTCTGTGAAATCACAGCGAACACTGGATTAGTGAACACTGAGCCCTGGCTCCTAGAGAAATCTAGGGTTAGGTTCTTACCAGACTCTGATCACGACACTCTCATCAACCAATCCATACATAAGCTTGTTTAAGCTTGTTTCTGTCTTAAACCACCTTACTTACTAAACATTGTTGATTCTTTAGTATTTAACTCATGCCCACCCACATTGTTGTTATTGCTTGAATGAAGTTTATCTGGCACCTATTCACCCCCTAAAGCACATTACAGCCTTCTTGTGCTTAGGAACCTAGACAGCATTTCACTACTACACTTGGGGGTTATTTTAAACATAGAAACCACCAATGAAAAGCACAGAAATGCAAAAAATATGGCCCTACTAAGTAGGTCACCAAAAGGACACATATTTATAGTCTGAGAGCTGAGACAGCACTTGCCTTGCTCCACCTCAGCTGGGAACATGAACGCTGGGCACCCAGAATTTTTCACTACTCTGTGCAATTCTGTGAATATCAGTGAAAACACCTTGAGTATTGACTGTGGGTCACAGGTCCATCTCAGAGAGCAGGTGAATCTGAAAATATGGAATGCGCGAATGATGAGAACTAACTGTACTTTCTACTTCTCATACCCAGCAATTTTGTCCTCATTGAAACCTTTACTACCCCTTGCCTGGATGAAATCCCCTGGGCAATCTTTCCGCCTGAATCTCAGACTTTCCACCTTACAGTTTCCGTTCTCTGGGCCTGGATTTACAGGTTCTGGCTGTAAAATTCTCTTTTGTCTACCTGCCGAGCTCTTTCTCTCTGAATAATACCCTAACCAGCTGCTGTGTTTTAATGTGTCAACTTCAACAAAACCACTTAATCTCGCCTCTCCTCATTCATGTTCCTAATTTCTGGATGGGCTGACGGTGCTTGCCCTACCTAATTTATAGGATTTTTTTTTTTTTTTTTTTTGAGGATCATGTAAGATAGTGGTTCTCAAATTTTTGTGTGCAGAAAAAATCACCAAAGAAGGGAACCAGAAAGGGAAGAAAGAGAACCTGTTTACAATTCAGGTTTCTGTAGCCTAAGCTCAGAGAGTCTGAGTTAGAAGGTTGGAATCAGGTCCAGGAATCTACTTTTAACAATTTCTCTGTTTTTCAGATCACACTTTAAGAAACTGGTTTAAGTCAATGGATGTGAAGGTGTTTCATAAATCAGGATGCACGCTACCTTCAACCATCAGCAAATAGCGATTGGATACCTACCACGCAGGGGCAAGTGTAGGGATGTAACAGTGCAAGGGCCAGAAACATAAACTCAACTAGGAGATGAGGAAGGGTGGTTAGTACTTTCGTTTTGTTTTGTTTTGTTTTGGTGTCCCTTTCTCATAAGAACAACAGAAATAAACCAAACTTCCATAAAGAAAAAAGTAGGCAAGCACAGAGTTCAGGAAGGAAATGTGCCACCACACTCCAAAACCAATCGAGCTGCTCCTTCAGTTGTACACCTTCTGTGAAAATGGTTTGCATGCACCTCATTTCTCCCCTGTCAGATGATGCTCTCCTGGAGAACAAAGGGCCAACGGTTTGTGTCTCCAAGAACTACTTTTTTTTTTTCATTTATTTTTATTAGTTGGAGGCTAATTACTTTACATTATTATAGTGGTTTTTGCCATACCTTGACATGAATCAGCCATGGATTTACATGAGTTCCCCATCCTGATCCCCCCTCCTACCTCCCTCCCCATCCCATCCCTCTGGGTCTTCCCAGTGCACCAGCCCTGAGCACTTGTCTCATGCATCCAGCCTGGGCTGGCGATCTGTTTCACCCTTGATAATATACTTGTTTCAATGCTGTCCTCTCAGATCATCCCACTCTCGCCTTCTCCCACAGAGTCTCAAAGTCTCTTCTGTACATCTGTGTCTCTTTTTCTGTTTTGCATATAGGGTTATCATTACCATCTTTTTAAATTCCATATAGATGCGTTAGTATACTGTATTGGTCTTTATCTCTCTGGCTCAAGAACTACTCTTAAAGGCCTTTGTACCAGATGTCTGCTCAGCAGATGTCTGAATGGATGATCTGGTTATACAGATGTTAGCTGGCTAAAGCCCAATTCAATACAGTTAAACAGAAGACCATTTAAAAAAAATAGTAAATACTAACTTTTTAGTTTTTACCTGGCTTGTGGACAGGGATAGCTGTTGGCTGCTCAAAGAGGCAGGTAAGGAATGAAAAGAGAGATTACACACCTATATTAAAATGCCTACTGTGTGCCAGCCACTGCACTCACACTCCTATAACTGGAAGCTCTGTAACCCAACTCAAGGCAAGATGCCTCATGGAGGATCACAGAAGAGCAGAGGCACCTTCCAACTGCCTTGACCTGTCTGATCTATAGATTTTGCATTAGAGGCATTTAACCTAACATGTGCCATGGACTTCCTTGGCACTCCAGTGAAGTCTACTGACCCCTGTTCAGGAGCATGTCTTCAAACACATAAGACTAAGATACACAGGATTCTAAAAGGAAACGATGATACTGAAACAAGATTAGCAAAATACTACTAAAAAAAAAAATATGGCAGTATGTATGCTTCTTTATAATTGCATTAAATAATAAGACTAAGGAGCAGATCTATGAAGCATTATCTATGATAACTTCAAATAATAAATGTAACAATATAAATATCTGTAACATGACATGAAAATACTTGGGCTTTCTACCAGTAACAAAGTCGTAGGAGCCACTAACAGTGGTTTGTTGCCTGTATTTTCAATGGAAGGAAATTCTAATGTGTAGCTGGACACTTAAGAAGATAAAGATGCAGCTTCCTTCTATCCAAGTTCATAGGTATCCCCGACTCTATCCAGGGACCTGTTGAGCCCCAAGTTTAGAATCTCTGTTTTAGGTTGGAGACTTTGGTAACTGAGCAGTTGAGATTTAGAGAGTCTCCTTCTTGTTCTTTATAAGGCCGTGTAGCTCTACATCTACCTCTGCTGAGTAATTCAATGTTTACTCTCTACTTGTCAAGAAAATCTTTAGAGAGTCCAGCTGAAACCTATTTTTCTTCAGCCTGCTTTGCTTTATTGTCCACTGAGCACACTGCCGTTGGATCTTCTATTTTCCACTTGAGAGAGAAGTGAACAACTATTAACTGACTTTGCTCTGTTTTTTAAAGACTTCAGGGTGGGGAGCAAGCTTTTAAAATAAACAAGCATTTTAAAACAAAAAATGTGTTTAATGTAGAAAAAATAAGAAAGTAAATGCCAGGCACAATACCATCCTCCAAACATAAATTCTATTAATAGTTTGATATATACATTTTAATAGGGCTTCCCTCATGGCTCAGAGGGTCAAGAATCTGCCTGCAATGCAACAGACCCCAGTTCAGTCCCTGGGTCAGGAAGATCCCCTGGAGAAGGGAATGATTACCCACCCCAGTATTCTTGCCTAAAAAATCCCACAGACAGAGGAGCCTGGCAGGCTACAGTCCATGAGTTCACAAAGAGTTGGACACAACTGAGTGACTAACATATACATTTTAAGACTTATAAAGATGTCTGTATATACATGGGAAAATACTGATACTACTTTTTAAATAAAACAGAGATTATTTTGTATACATTCTTTGGTAACCTATTTCTCACACTTAACGCATCAGAGACATCTGTGTATGTTAAAAAATATTCTACCCCATTTTTTTTCAAAGTCGAGGTGGCTGAATTCCATTGAATAACTGTGACATAATTTAATAAATCCCTGTATTAGAATTTTAAGCTGTTTTAGTCATTTTTCATAATTAAAACAATACTTAATAGAAAGAAATATTTTATTTCTACTTACCTACTAGTCAGGTGACCTTTTCTTTCCTCAAACAAATATAGAATAGGACATAACAGCCCCTTCTCATAACATGGTAGGGAAAATTAAATGGGATAAAGCAGGAAAATTGCTTGGCAGAGGGCCTTGAACATAGTAAATGTACAGTAGGCATAATAACAATGTAATTTTTAAATTATTCTATAGTATAAATTCTTCAGTGTAAAATTTCTGGGTCAAAGATAGACCCAAATTTGAAATGTGCTAACCAACCTGTGACCTAGGAAAATTTTTTCCTGGCACTAATGACTGTGAGAAACTATTTCCTTTAGCATTGTTACTTTTAAAATCTTATCTGTTTTGCTGTATCTTGACGGGGGCTGACTATTTTGTATATGTGCCTGCATACTCAGTTGCTAAGTCATGTCTGACTCTGCGATCCTGTGACTGTAGTTCGCCAGTCTCCTCTGTCCATGGGATTCTCCAGGCAAGAATACTGGAGTGGGTTACCAATTCCTCTTCCAGGGGATCTTTCCAACCAAGGGGTCGAACCCACATCTCCTGCATCTCCTGTATTGGCAGGCAGATTCTTTACTGCTGAGCCACCTTGGAAGCTCGACTTTGTATACACTTATTGGCTATTCAAATTTCTTTTTAAGAATTTTCTTCCTCAAACTTTATCATATGTTCCAAGTATTTTTCAAGTTTTTATAATTTCCCTTGTAGTTTTATTTATAGTGCCTTTTGTATGCAGGCGCTTTAGTAACAACTTAATGTCGTCAGTTCTGTCTCCTCCCTCCCTACCTCTTGAAAATGAAAGTGTTAGTTGCTAAGCTGTGTTCCATTAGTTTGGGGGCCCATGGACTGTAGCCTGCCAGGCTCCTCTGTCCATGAGATTTCCTACGCAAAAATACAAGAGTGGGTAGCCATTCCCTTCTTCAGGATCGAACCTGGGTCTCATGCATTGCAGGCGGATTCTTTACATGTGAGTCGCCAGGGAAGCCCTTCCTTTTTCTTAGATGGGTCCATTCTTCGGAGCCACATTTGGAAAGACCACCTCTATCCCCAGTTCATGATACATTTGTTATGTTTTCTTTAAGTACTTTTAGCTCATCTGGAAATTATTTTAATGTACAATATGAGGAAGAAAATTAACTTAAAACATTTTCATAGCTATCCAGTTGTACCAAAGCAATTACTGCATATGTGGATTCTTTTCAACAAAGAGATGGTTCAAGAATCTGTACTAACCCGGTGTAAAGTACATTTCAAAGAAATAGATTTGATTATACTTTATTCACATACACTATATTTGCTTTCTTAGTTCAAAATGGTAAGAAGGAGTGATTACATTAGACAAAACAATATTAATTAGTCTTTCCCACATCCTAGTTGGCAATTTCTAGCAAATCCTTAAACATATTTCATCATTCTTTTCTCTTTTCTCCTAATCACCTCTACATCTCCAGCTTTGTCCTAAACCTCATTGACTTGTTCAAGAAGACTAGACGAATAGGATAACAGATAAAATAGCAAAGCTCACATGGCCACTTTTGCTAATAGTGTTGATTTTTTCCTAATACATTAAATATACCCAGGCGGCACAGTGGTAAAGAATCTGCCTGCCAATACAGGAGACACAAGAGACTTGGGTTCAAGCCCTGGGTTGGGAAGATCCCCTGGAGAAGGGAATGGCAACTCACTCCAGTATTCTTGTCCATAGGAAGTCCAATGGACAGAGGAGCCTGGTGGGTTACAGTTCATGGAGTCACAAAGAGTCAGACATGACTGAGCAACCAAATAACAACAACGACAATGCAGACATCAACTTTGTAAAGATGATTGGCTCTTTAGGAACAGAATTGTGCCTCTGAAATTATTTTGTAAGATGTACTCAGTATAAGTAAATATTTGTAACTTTTGAATAAAGAAATAATGAATTCACCTAAGAGTTTAAGATGAGATTTTACTTTCTCATTTTGGTTCTGCCCGCTAAGGCGTATTCTAGATGTTTTGCATGCTTGCTATGTGTTGGCTACCAATCAACTAAGATAATTCTTGAAGATTGGCCCAGATGATAGCTTCTCTTGTCACAAATGGAGTCAGATGACTTGGGTGGGAGGATAAAACTGGCCATGGTTGACTGAATGACAGTGAGGCTGGAGGAAAGCTGTTAGAAACACCAAGTGTGTCTAAAAAAAAGGAACTTTATTGACTAACAAGACATCTAGGGTGACAATATATAGCCTTGATGTACTCCTTTTCCTATTTGGAACCAGTCTGTTGTTCCATGTCCGGTTCTAACTGTTGCTTCCTGACCTGCACACAGGTTTCTCAAGAGTTAGGTCAGGTGGTCTGGTATTCCCATCTCTTTCAGAATTTTCCACAGTTTATTGTGATCCACACAGTTGAAGGCTTTGGCACAGTCTATAAAGCAGAAATAGATGTTTTTCTGGAACTCTCTTGCTTTTTCTATGATCCAGCGGATGTTGGCAATTTGATCTCTGGTTCCTCTGCCTTTTCTAAAACCAGCTTGAACATCTGGACGTTCACAGTTCATGTATTGCTGAAGCCTGGCTTGGAGAATTTTGAGCATTACTTTACTAGCGTGTGAGATGAGTGCAATTGTGCTTATTTAACTTATATGCAGAGTACATCATGAGAAACGCTGGGCTGGAAGAAGCACAAGCTGGAATCAAGATTGCCGGGAGAAATATCAATAACCTCAGATATGCAGCTGACACCACCCTTATGGCAGAAAGTGAAGATGAACTAAAAAGCCTCTTGATGAAAGTGAAAGAGGAGAGTGAAAGAGTTGGTTTAAAGCTCAACATTCAGAAAACTAAGATCATGGCATCTGGTCCCATCACTTCATGGGAAATAGATGGGGAAACAGTGGAAACAGTGTCAGACTTCATTTTTGGGGGCTCCAAAATCACTGCAGATGGTGATTGTGGTCATGACATTAAAAGGCGCTTACTCCTTGGAAGGAAAGTTATGACCAACCTAAATAGCATATTAAAAAGCAGAGACATTACTTTGCCAACAAAGGTCCATCTGGTCAAGGCTATGGTTTTTCCAGTGGTCATGTAAGGATATGAGAGTTGGACTGTGAGGAAAGCTGAGCACCAAAAAATTGATGCTTTTGAACTATGGTGTTGGAGAAGACTCTTGAGAGTCCCTTGGACTGCAAGGAGATCCAACTAGTCCATCCTAAAGGAGATCAGTCTTGGGTGTTCATTGGAAGGACTGATGCTGAAGCTGAAACTCCAATACTTCAGCCACCTCATGAGAAGAGTTGATTCATTGGAAAAGACCCTGATGCTGGGAGGGATTGGGGCCATGAGGAGAAGGGGCCGACAGAGGATGAGATGGCTAGATGGCATCACTGACTCAATGGGCATGAGTTTGAGTAAACTCTGGGAGTTGGTGATGGACAGGGAGGCCTGGCATGCTGCAATTCATGAGGTCGCAAATAGTCAGACACGACTGAGCAACTGAACTGAACTGAAGGCATCAAAAGGTAGTAAGAGGAGAAAAGCATGGATTCCCACCTGCCCAACAGAAATCTACCAAAGGCAGATTAGTCTCCTCACCATCCCAGAACTGGAGGACTAAAGAAATTGCCTGCTGCCCTGAAGTCTTTTAAAAAGCACATTTGAGGCTATACATATGCTCCTGTTGAACTTATTCTATTTCTCTAAATTATGTCAGTGGTCAAAGTGGTCACTCCACCTGTGAACTCAAAGAGTAACTCAATGGAGTTACCACCAATATAGACAAAACTGAGTTCTGCAGAATTCAGTACACTTTTTGGTCATCTGCCTATGACATCCAAGTCATGTATCACAGAGCCAAACTTCAGGTGAAGAAGCAGAGAATTATTTAGAAAATGCAACTCTTCCCTCTCCCTTTTAGCCCATGCTTCTCTGATCTGTGCAGGACATATCCTAGTTCTCATAAAAACAAACTTGTTCCTCTGTCTCAGCTATGAGTTCAGTGTCTAGACTGTATTTAAGGTCTCGAAATCCTATGCCCTGTCTTCAACAACTGGCCCTCTATTCCACTGCCCTAACCCTCACTGGAGCATGCCATGTTCAGACAAAAGGAACTCTCCAAACCTGAATTTATTGATTGGTATGTTCAAACAGGGAGGGAGGAAAACTATAAACCAGGTAAATAAATCTAAAATGTAGAAGGAGGCAATGCCAGCCAGAGAATCAGTGGTATACTCTAACATCCCCAACATTCTTCCAAGTCATCCTTATCTCAAGTGTTGGCTGTAAGAGGGGCACAGAAATACAGTCTACTTGGAAGTCAAGTGGGACGAGAGGAAGGTTTAAAACCACATTTGTCAAAATTAGGTAAATGTCTGCTATACAGATCCAAAACTGGAGAGGGGCAAGTGAAGACCAAGGGAGCAGCTCAGCCTTTCCTTGTCTACCATCAACTGCCTCTCAAAATCCTGTCTCTTGGGGCTTCTCTGGCAGTCCAATAATTAAGACTTTGCCTTCCAATGAATGGGATGTGAGTTCGATCCCTGGTTGGGGATCTAAGATTCCACATGCTTCATGGCTGCAAAATCAAAACATAACACAGAAACAATATTGTAAAAAATTCAATAAAAACTTTAAAAGTGGTCCCCATTTAAAAAAAAAAAAGAAAAACCTAACCAAAAATCATGTCTCTTCCCAACTCCCAAAGCGCAGATCATCTCTAGTGTACAGCCTTCATAGTGTTATTTCTTGGTCTCCTCACCTCAAGTCAGACCCTGGTACAGTGAAGTCGTTTCTCAGTTATCTGAACTGGAATCCATGTTGCCCTTCCAGCAGGCCCAGGATTGGTTTTATTTCTGCAGCTCTCTTCCTTTCCAAGGATTCCCTTGTACTCTTTTGTCCAAGTCCTACTTGCAAAAGTCCAGCTATGCCTTCACCTCTTCTAAGAAGCCTTCCTTGGCATATTGAAAGTCTCATTATTTGAACTGCCCATGCTGGTACGATATCAGAAGAGACCCTATAACTCCATGCTTCTTGGAGTTAGCTGCATGCTTCTTGCCCTCTGCCTTACTCTTTGAAGAATATACATGGAATTCTCAAGGTTCCTTGACCTAATGAAATTTACAAAATTCTGAAGCCAAAATTGTATCTCTTCTTTACCCTGAGACCTCTAGTTTCAGAGTAAAGTAGAAACAAAATGATGTACCATGAAGTCCAGGGTGATCCCCAGTGCTAACAGAAACCAAATTTCCAGGGCCAGTAAACCATTGACTCTTTCTAAGTCTTACTTCCCTCATGTTAAAAGATAAGTAATTGCCGTCTCTATCATGTGATATCCATTTCTAAGGTAGGATGTTGCTGTTGTTTTGTTGTGCTAGTCACTTCAGTCATGTCTGACTCTTTGCAACCCCATGGACTATAACCCACCAGGCTCTTCTGTCCATGGGATTTTCCAGGCAAGAATACTGGAGTGGGTTGCCATTTTCTTCTCCAGGGGATCGTCCCGACTCAGTGATCGAACCCAGATCTCCTGCATTGCAGGCAGATTCTTTACTGTCTGAGCTACCAGGGAAGCCCCAAGATAAGATATATACATACCAAATACGGTGTCTGGTTCAGGAAAGTATTAACTATGTTTTCCCTCTTCCTTCTAGTCACCACTCCCACCCCATGCCATTTTTCTCACCCACTTTTAATGAAAGCACACTCTCTACCGACACTGACTGCTTTCCACTTTGTTTCTGCCATTTAAGGCCACGACATAACACTTCTAATCAACTATAACTAAGCTTACTGCAAGCATGGCCCACATCCAGTTCTGGAACTGCCTGCCTCCATTGGGCCCCCTGCATTGTGTATGATCTGTCCTGGCATGAATGAATGACTAGCAATGCCTTTCTTTTTTATAACGGGTACCTGCTTTAACATATGTTTGGTTCAAAACGGGCCCTTGCTTTGTCTGCCCAAATCAGTGACCTGTGCTCTGATGACACTGTCAGAATAACTGGTTTTGCACCACAGAGCATGCAAGAGAGACCTAATTGGCGATGACATTTCAGTAGCCAGCAAGTCTTGAAGTCAGGAAGGATTTTTTTTTAGTATCATCTTTATGTTTAATGAAACATTCAACTCTCTCCTTAAGAGTTTTATTTTCTAATTTCCCTAAACTGCATTTCTAGTTTCTACATGTTGCCTGTCTCATGGTGACAGTTTCAGGCATTTTCCCAAGTGCTAATGATACAAAGGATGAATGATAACATGGGTAAATGGCTGTGGAACCAAGTTTTTGAAAAGATAAAATAAAACAAGAAATGGGACTTTTCTAGCTTCTGTTCAATTTCAGTGACATATTTCTTATTAGCTGCTTTTGTTTTTACTCTGTGGGTATTTAAATTTTAGCAAATTGAGTAGTTTCTCCCAGAGAACTACCAATTGAGCATTTTCAGCCATGGCAAACAGCATTCTTCTCATAGGAAGTAGATTATAGCATTGCTCCAGAATAATTGAAAATGCTGTTCAACTGTTAGCTTGGTTCCCAAATGGGCTTTTATTTGCAGGGAACATGGAAAAGCAAGAGTGTCTGGAATGGGCCATTCTTCGTCCTAGGTTATATTTCCAGCAACTCCCCCGATGGCAGTTCACACTGCTATCACAATACGTTTTCTAACATGCATGTCTGAGCACATCCCTCCCCTCCCAACACTGTAATGGCTCTCCTTACCTTCAGGGCAAAAGCCAAACTTCTAGCTCTGCAGGCTCAGCTACTATTTGCACTTGATGGTCCAACCACACTGAACTAATATCCAGTATTGTTCTCAAATACATGCCATACTCTTGCTGACCTTCGGAACTTATATACATGCTCTCATTGTCAAGAACCCAGAACCCACTCTCTATGTGCCTTCCCAGTCCTCACCCAGCTCACCTTGAGTTCTCTTGAATCCTGTTCACCACTTAGAACTTGACTGTGATGTCATTTCTACCACACGTCTTCTGTCACTCCTGCTAGGCTAGGTGCATCTCTCTATGATTCTCCAGTTCCATGGACCTCCCATAGTCTAACCACACAATAACCCTGTAATGTACTGACCTTTTTTTTTTTTTTTTTTGCCTATTATCTGCTTCATATCTCTCAGAAGACTGGTCAGATGAAATGGGTGTCTTATTCACAACTGTGCTCTGCAGAAACCAGCAAAACAATGGCTGACTGATTTGTTGAAAACTGCTGTGCTAGTGGTATATTAGGGATACAATACTGAGAATATTACCAAGTAACATATATTATGTGTGTGTGTGTTAAGTTGCTTAAGTCATGTCTGACTCTTTATGACCCCATGGACTATAACCTGCCCATGGGGCTCCACTCTGTCCATTGGATTCTTCAGGAAAGAATACTGGAGTGCATTGCCACGCCCTTCTCCATGGGATCTTCCTGACCCAGGGATCGAACCCGAGTCTCTTCTTTCTCCTGCATTGGCAAGTGGGTTCTTTATCAATAGTGCCACCTGGAAAGTCTGATATATATATTATATTACATATTATGGTATATATAATATAATACCAAGTAATACTAAGAAATATTAGGACGTTGGCTCATTTTGCTGAAAGTAAATCCAGATATTTAGGTTATACCCAATTTGTACTTGATTACTTCATGAATCGTTTCTGTAACAAAAGCATGCAAGGGCCTGCATGCTGTAGGGAATCAATGCGTGCTGTTAGCTATGTGGATCATGGGGCTTCCCAGGAGGCTCAGTGGTAAAGAATTTGCCTGCCAATGCAGGAGTCACAGGAGCCGAGGGTTCAATCCCTGGGTTGGGAAGATCCTCTGGAGGAGGAAACGGCAACCAACTCCAGTATTCTTACCACAATAATCCTATTTACAGAGAAGCCTGGTTGGCTACAGCCCATGGGGCTGCAAAGAGTCAGACATGATTGAGGTGACTGAGCATGCACTCATGTGGATTGTATTCCTCTGTAAGTAGTTACTCTCTCTCAATGGCATATCAATGATTGATAAGAGTTTGAGCACCTAGTTCCTAGTTATTTTTGCAACCAAGAATGAAAGATGATAAAAAATAAATTTCAATTACTATAAAAGAAGATCTTATTGATCCTGAAGACTATGAACATTGGGAGAGTTTGTATAGGGAGATGACCAAACACTGCCTTGTGTGTGCTTAGTCGCTCAGTCCTGCCTGACTCTTTGCAATCCCATGGACTGTAGCCCACCAGGCTCCTCTGCCCATGAGGGATTCTCCAGGCAAGAATACTAGAGTGGGTTGCCATGCCCTCCTCCAGGGGATCTTCCCAACCCGGGGATCAAACCCAGGTCTCCTGCATTGCAGGTGGATTCTTTACCATCTGAGCCATCAGGAAAGCCCTAGTCTATTGCATTTTTGGCTTCCCTCATGGCTCAGTGGTAAAGAATCTGCCTGTAATGCAGCAGAGGTGGATTCAATCCCTGGGTTGAGAAGATCCCCTGGAAAAGGACATGGCCACCCACTCTAGTATTCTTGCCTGGAAAATCCCAAAGACAGAAGAACCTAGTGGGCTACAGTCCATGGGGTTGTAAAGAGTAAGACATGACTGAGCATAAACACACACATTGTATTTTTAGCCACGGGCCCTATAGGTAAATGAAGATATAATCTGTCCTTGGCTTTCATAATGGATCACTACCTTGGAACAAATAAAGGTCATCACTATAGTCACTAGTAGCCACCTAAGTTTAAGTCATGATAATGTCCAGGACAATATTCCACATAAACTTAATGACTTAGCTAAGCTGTTCAAATGTATTCTTAATACATGTAGAATTCCACCTGGGTGCTCAGGATTTCTAAAGCAGCAGCTAGACCAGAAGTAGCTGTGAAGGGTAAAAATCAGATCACAGCAATTGTCCACTTAATGTGGCATTTATCTGAAATACTAGCTTAGTGCAAGGTCATTTATACTAACCACCATTTATTTCTTGAACATTTTCCTGAAACTAGCAATAATCATAAAGATAATAATTTATTGCAAACGTAATCAATTCATGAAAGATAATTAGCATGAACAATTATTGTAGGGCAATACTAGCTGTCCATAAAACATATGCCTAAATCTGTTTCTTGCTCCCTTTGGAAGAGATTAGTTACATATGGTTTATATAGTTTGCCTCTAGCAGATGTTGATACTTAAAAAAAATATGAACATTATTAATCTTTTTGTGAAGAACAAAAGAATTAATTGAGAGCCTCATTATCATAGATTATTGAGGTTTTAGATGATAATGGCATTTTATTTCAAAAGTTCATCAAACAGAGGATTTTAATTGTGAGGCTTGACTGACTAATCACGACCACTTTGACTCCTGGTAATTATGCATCAAGATGGAAGTTTTCAATGAGTCTTCTTGAAATTAAGGGTACATTCTGCCATTGTGCATTTGATACAGAAAAAAATATGCTCCAATTCTAATATTTGAAAATGTCAAAAACCTACTTCTAAGCATACTTGTTCTAAAAATACATTCTAAAAACTTTAGATTAGAAGTACATGAGCTGAGAAACAAGAATGTAGGAGTGGCTTTCAGACTTTGAGAGGGAAGGGTCATGGGGCCAACTTAAATAATTAACTAACAAGAGAGTCAACATGTGCTCTGTGCAAGGAGAGGTCCTCCAGCTCAAGGCAAAGGGGTTAAGGTGCACACCAGAGGAGCTCATGTGCCCACCCACTGGTTAGAACCACAAGGAAAGCATTCTGCTGTTTCTCTACTCCTCGAGCTCTCCATGACAGATGACTTGGAAGAGTAAGTCCATTCTCACTTCAAAATATTAGATAGGTAACACTGGTACCATGGCTGGTATCACACATCTGATGGGAGCACACAATGTTCCTGTAGAGAAGCTTCTTCTAAGCTCTGTAGCCTACATAGTTAGAGCTAGATAAAGATGACAGTGATTTCCCCCAGGATGGTAGGTGTCCAAAATGCTGGAGAAATAACTTCAGAAAGAATGAAGAGGCTGGACCAAAGTGGAAAAATGCTCAGCTGTGGATGTGTCTGGTAGTGAAAATAAAGTCCGATGCTATAAAGAACAATATTGCATAGGAACCTGGACTGTTAGGTCCATGAATCAAGGTAAATTGGATGTGGTGAAGCAGGAGATTGCAAGAGTGACCATCAACATTTTAGGAATTCGTGAACTAAAATGGATGGGAATGGGAGAATTTAATTCAGACGCCCATTATACCTACTACTGCAGGCAAGAATCTCTTAGATTAAATGGAGTAGCCCTCATAGTTAACAAAAGAGTCCAAAATGCAGTACTTGGGGGCAATCTCAAAAATGACAGAATGATCTCGGTTCATTTCCAAGGCAAACTATTCAACACCACAGTAATCCAACTCTATGCTCCACCTACTAATGCCAAAGGAGATGAAATTGAACAGTTCTATGAAGACCAGCAAGACCTGCTAGAACTAACACCAAAAAAAAAAAAAGGATGTCCTTTTCATCATAGGGGATTGGAATGCAAAAGTAGGAAGTCAAGAGATACTTGCTGTAATAGGCAAGATTGGCCTTGGAGTACAAAACGAAGCAGGGCAAAGGCTAACAGAGTTTTGTCAAGAGAACGCACTGGTCATAGTAAACACCCTCCTTCAACAACACAAGAGATGACTCTATACATGGACATCACCAGATGACCAACACAGAAATCAGACTGACTACGTTCTTCGCAGCTGAAGATAGAGAAGCTCTATACAGTCAGCAAAAATGAGACCTAAATCTGACTGTGGCTCAGATCATGAGCTCTTTATTGGAAAATTCAGGCTTATAATGAAGAAATTAGGGGAAAACACTAGACCAAAAAAAAAAAAAAAGTGATGTCTCTGCTATTTAGTACACGGTCTACATTTGTCATAGCTTTTCTTCCAAGGAGCAAGATTTCATGTCTGCAGTCACTGTACACAGTGATTTTGGAGCCCAAGAAAACAAAATCTGTTACTATTTCCACATTTTCCCCATCTATTTGCCAAGAAGTGATGGGACCAGATGCCATCATCTTGCTTTTTTGAATCTTGAGTCATAAGCCAGCTTTACCACTCTCCTGTTTGACTTTCATCAAGAGGCTCTTTAGTTCCTCTTTCTGCCATTAGAATGGTATCATCTGCATATCTGAGATTGGTGATATTTCTCCTAGCAATCTTGTTTCCAGCTTGTGAATCATCCAGTCTGGCATTTCGCATGCTGTACTCTACATATAAGTAAAATAAGCAGAGTGGCAATATATAGCCTCTATGTACTTACCCATTTCCCAATTTAGAACAAGTCCATTGTCCCATGTCGGTTCTAACAGTTGCTTCTGGACCTGCATACAGGTTCCTCAGGAAACAGGTAAGTTGGTATGATATTCTCATATCTTTAAGAATTTTCCACAGTTTGCTATGATCCACACAAAGGCTTTAACATAATCAATGAATCAATGTATTTTTGGACTGCCATTGCTTTTCTATGATCCAATGGATGCTGGCAATTTGATCTCTAGTTCTTCTGTCTTTTCTAAATCCAGCTTGTACATCTGCAACTTCTTGGTTCATGTACTATTGAAGCCTAGCTTGAAAAATGTTGAGCATTACCTTGCCATCTTGCCAGCATGTGAAATGAGCAAAGTAGTTTGAACATTCTTTGGCATTGCTCTTCTTTGAGATTGGAACGAAAATGGACCTTTCCAGTCCTGTGGCCACTGATGAGTTTTCCAAATTAGCTGGCATACTGGGTGCAACACTTTAACAGCATTATCTTTTAGGATTTGAAATAGCTCAGCTAGAATTCCATTACCTCCACTAACTTTGTTTGTAGCAATGAAAGGCCCACTTGACTTCACACTCTAGGATGTATGGCTCTAGGTGAGTGACTACACCAACATGTTTAGTTGGGTCATTAAGACCTTTCTTGTATAGTTATTCTGTGTATTATTGCCACCTCTTCTTACCTCTTCTTAATCTCTTCTGCTCCTGTTAGATTTTTGTTGTTTCTGTCCTTTATTCTGCCCATCTTTGCATGAAATAGTCCCTTGGTATCTCTAATTTTCTTGAAGAGATTTCTAGTCTTTCCCATTCCATTGTTTTCCTCTATTTCTTTGCATTGTTCACTTAATTAAGGCTTTCTTATCTCTCCTTGCTATTCTCCAGAATTATGCATTCGATTGGGTATTTTTTTCCAGAATTGCAAATAGAGAGAAATTTGGTATCACACAATACACTATTTTCTTTACACAATACACATCCTTCTGAGGAAGGACAAAGAACCCAAGAAATAAAGATCCTAGGTGGGTGATATAGGCTCTGTTAGCTAACACTTGGAGCAAATTCACTCAAAGGCTGAAACAGGAGAACATCAACCTATTACAGAAGAGGGGAGAAAATGAATGGAAATTCAAATAGTCCTTGCCTGAGTTGTTTGCATGGAGGTGGAAAGAGATGATAAAGGATCTGTCTAAAAGCATCCAGGGAAGATATAGAGTCTCTCACTCCATCTCTGTTTTCAGCCATAGCAGCCAGAGGGCACAGAGGTGCTAGGGTAAGGATGAAGATTGGCAAACACTTTTATTAAGAAAAGGGTTATAAGCCCAATTTGACTCAGACAATAAAGTGGACACTGAGTAAAGACTTCTACTAGCCTACACAGTGCTTTTGTGCCTACTGGAAAAGTCATACTCCCAATGCCTGGGAATCTGACCTCAGCAAGCTGAGCAAGTGTGTGAGATGGCACAGCTCAGAAGATATGATGTGTGGTAAATCAAAATGACATGGACTCAGTGCTGAGACCACAATTAGTCCAAGAAAACAGACACACACTTGCTTATCTGTGCAGTTCCCTTCTCTTAGTGGGAAGGACAAATAGGCTTACAACTATAAAGTCAACAGCTCATATTTGACTTGAGAATGTAGCATTTTACATTGAGTCTAACAAATCTGTGGTTGGTTTGGTCCCTATAAGTCACATGGACTTATTCAAGCATGCGCCAATACACATTTCCCCCATCAGAGTATACAAGAAGTCTCTGTGTTCAACTCTTTCACCTTCTAATCCCAGCCTTTACCTACCCACCACATGCAGAGACATTGATCTCAGCCTGATCACTCTCAGATCCCTGTGTCTCCAATTTCTGCTCTGTTCCTCACTTCTGGTAGAAGAGAACTACCTCTGGACCTTTTGGCTGACTCTTTATGGCCTCTTGAGCCCACCTTCTGGTCCCTTTTTCAGCTGGTCTCTATTTTCTGACTTGCCTTAAACTTCCTACTGTACCTCTGACCTCCACAGTGGTCATTTTTCCTAATTATAGTCTACTCAGACTGACCATGGCTGAGCTGTTGTTCACTAAGTTACATCTGACTCTTTGTGACTCAATGAATAGCATGCCAGGTTTCCCTGTCCTTCACTATTTCCCAAAGTTTGCTCAAACTCATGTCCGTTGAGTTGGTGATGCCATCCAACCATCTCATCCTTTGTTGTCCCCTTTCCTCCTGCTCTCAGACTTTCCCAGAATCAAGGTCTTTTCCAGCATGGCTGAGTTGGCATTCCCTTAATATCCAACTTTGACAAAGGAGATAGTCCTAAGCTTGACATGCATGAAACAGACACACAATAAGTATTTAATGAAATACTGTTAAATGAATTAGGTAACTGAATATTGCCAATGGTCAGCTCTGGGCTCCAGTTGATCTTACAGACTTTTGGATTTATCTCACTTATTGAGCTTCAATTATGGCTTTGTTAATCAATCTCTCTCCAAATCATATTACCTGCATGGTTAAGCCTATGATGAGGACAATTTATCCATTGGTGAATGAGAAATGATTGAATTAGCTGAAGATGGCTGGACTAAATTAGCTGGAAAAAAAAAGAAGAGCCTTAGACACTTGGAGTTAGTTTGTCATCTCCTGCAAAATTCACTGAATCTTCTAGGCCAAGATCTAATCAGAGCCACCAGTGGGATTGAGCACCAAATAACTACCATTAATTGAGCAGGCAATACACTAACTGTGCCTTAGTAAAGAAACCTCACAGCTGGAAGATAAGCTTTATTTTGTCTGCTTTTTGGATAAGAAACTGAGGCCAAGACATAAGGAGACTTTGCCAACATAACAAGGTTGGTAGATGCTACAACCTGAATTCAAATTGAGTCAGGTTAATTCTAAAGACCACATTTTCTGCATATTTTGGCTTAGCTGCTCTACTGTGGTGAGGCACAAGACAGGGACCCAAACTTTAGAAAGAGAACTCAGAGCTCTAGGTCCCAAGGAACTCATAGCCACATTTGAAACAGGCATGTGGCCAGAAAGAGATAGAAAGATAGTTGTACGGTAGGAAGTGGTTCACCACCTGGAAGAAACTGAAAGATGGCCATTGCACACTCTTCAGTTCCTTTCTGGTTTTCCCCCTTCTATTCTGCCAGGCAAAGCCCTGAGATCCCCTTTGGGACCACAGTCTGAAGACACACCATTTCCTGCTGGCTGACTCCCCCTGCTTGACTCTGCTCCCTGCTGCCCAGTCATAGATGTGGGTGACAGTCACTCCACCCCTCTCAATCTCTGGACTTTCTGTGAGCTTCCCAGACCCTCAAGTAATAGGCAGGTTACTGTTTGGGTACAGTTCGGGTCCAGAACTGCACCAATCTGCCCTCAGAGCTGAGCTTCCTGTACTGCTAGTCAGAGAGGTTCTTAAAGTTCCAGATCTTAAACTTGATTATTTTTCTCTATGCTCAAGTGCTATATTATAGGAGCCAGTTTACACTTGATCATGAACCCAGCTACTTGTAATAACCCCATTTCCACCCGTAACAAGGGTGCTCATTTGCTGTGGGGCTTCCAATCAATGCAAACATGTTATTACCATAGGAGAGCTTAGGGTAGGGAAGCAGTAAAAGGGACTTCAAAGAAGTAAGCCATGTCCTTGCCCTCAGGGTTTGAAGGGAAGACTCCAAAAAGTAAATTGAAAAGGACACAGGCAGAACACAACTAAATGGGAGGATGACTGGCAGTGATGGGATGATGATAGTAACAATTGCTCCTTTAATATTTACAATGTGAAAACCTCTGGATCATCTCTAATCCTCACAGTAAAGGTATTTTATCTCCATTTTGCTGATGAGGAAACTGAGCATGAGAGATGAAAAAACCTCAAGTATATAAATGTGTCAGAGTCAGTTTACAAACACAAGTCCACAAGCCAGCCCCTGTTCATGTTGGTCCCACCTCACCATGCTGCAAAAAGAGGGAGAACAGAGCTAGGCTCGCACATCTCAGCAGGGCTTTAGAAGGCAGGTGGAGGCATAGTATGAAGTTGCAATGTGCATCTGTACCCAGAAGACTGTCCTAAAAATCAGGCAGGGCAGGTAGGCTTTAAGAGAAAGAATATAAACCGAGAGAGGAAACAGGCAGGGGCTGTAGATGAAGGTCAGAACAACCTTCACCCTTGAGTGGTTTGGTACCCTTCTCCTTTTGCCCAGAGAACAAGGGGACACACAGGTCTGAATCCTCTGATGGGCACAATGTCTGGCTACATGGAGCTCAAGCCGAGGCAGAGAAGATGAACTGCCTTGGCCCAAAGGCAGAGCAATGAGTAAAATCCAGCTCTAATTTCCATCCACTGGAAACCAGACCTAATCAAACGCCCACCACAGTTTTAAAGAGAATGTTAGTTACAATCCAGAGCTAATTAAAACTTTCCATAAAATGACTCTTTAAAATTTAAGTGGCCTTGAATGCTAACAGCCTGGTCTTGTTTCTAACTGCAGAATTATTATTAACACATTAGCACAGCAATACCAGTCATTGAATTTGCTCAGCAATTTCGAAATAATGATGTTTTGAGTGTTTCCAGCTGAAAGGATGTGTCCCTTTCAATTCTCACCCAGCAGGTCATCAACTTTTTCCCTCCATCACTTCCCCAATACTGATGTCCTCCTCCCTCGGAGGTCAACACAGAGCTCTGCAGTTTCTTGAAGCTCTTCTGGCAGACTGCTAAACCCACTCTCTGAGATTCTGGATATGAGATGGAATCCAGGAACAGACATTTCTAAAAAGTTGCCAGGTGATACAGATGCTGATGGCACCAAGCTTCTCTAAATTATGTTGCCAGTTTTCCTGTTATTCTTCCCTTTTTATAGATGAGAAGACCGAGTCTCAGATTATCTGATTTACCCAAGATCACAAAGCTGGTAAGAAGCTGTACAGAAATTTGAAATAGGTTGATCTGACATACATGGACCACTTAGAATTTCAGATTCCCCATCTATGAAAGGGGGATATTGATACAACCTCGCTACAAACCTGTTAACATGAACTTAAATCATGAAAAATACGTGTGTGCGTGTGAAGTCACTTCAGTGTGTGTGTGTGCAAAGCCACTTCACTTGAGTCCGATTTTTCCAACTCTTTAGACTGTAGCCCTCCAGTCTCTTCTGTCGATGGGATTCTCCAGGCAAGAATACTAGACTGGGTTGCCATTCCCTGGGATCTTCCCAACCTAGGAATCGAACCTGCATCTCCTGTGATGCCTGCATTGTAGGTGAATTCTTTACCACTGAGCCACCAGGGAAGACCAGTGGTACTACCCACCGGGGAAGTACAGTCTATGGCAAATAGTTGGTAACACATTGAGAGCTTGCTTTCCAAGTATCCTTCAGAACCTTGTGTACAGTGTGTGCCAAATAATGTGGGTTGAATGAAGTTGAATCCATACAATCACTCTAAAATAGATTTCTCTTGTTGATGCCATCCAGATGCTCCTGATTTCTCCAGTCCTTAGTGAGGCCTTTCAGTCATATGAATAGCTCTGTCCCACAGTCCAAGTTCAATATCATAGTAATCCAAGTCTATGACCTGACCAGCAATGCTGAAGAAACTGAACTTGAAAGGTTCTACGAAGACCTATAAGACCTTCTAGAACTAACACCCAAAAAAGATGTTCTTTTCATTATAGGGGACTGGAATGCAAAAGTAGGAAGTCAAGAGATACCTGGAGTAACAGGCAAATTTGGCCTTGGAGTACAGAGTGAAGCAGGGCAAAGGCTAATAGAGTTTTGCCAAGAGAATGCACTGGTCATAGCAAACACCCTCTTCCAACAACACAAGAGAAGACTCTACACATGGACATCATCAAATGGTCAACAATGAAATCAGATTGATTATACTCTTTGCAGACAAAGATGGAGAAGCTCTATACAGTTACCAAAGACAAGACTGGGAGCTAACTGTGGCTCAGATCACGAACTCCTTATTGGCAAATTCAGACTTAAATTGTAAGAAAGCAGGTAAAACCACTAGACCATTCAGGTATGACCTAAATCAAATTCCTTACGATTATACAGTAGAAGTAACAAATAGATTCAAGGGATTAGATCTGATAGACAGAGTGCCTGAAGAACTATGTTCGGGGGTTCCTGACATTGTATAGGAGGCAGGGATCAAGACCATCCCTAAAAAGAAGAAATGCCAAAAGGCAAAATGTTTGCCTGAGGAGGTCTTAAAAAGAAGAGAGGTGAAAGGCAAAGGAGAAAAGGAAAGATATAAGCATCTGAATGCAGAGTCCCAAAGAATAGCAAGGAGAGATAAGAAAGCCTTCTTTAGTTTTCATTGCAAAGAAATAGAGGAAAACAATAGAATGGGAAAGACTAGAGATCTTTCAAGAAAATTAGAGATACCAAGGGAATATTTCATGCAAAGATGGGCACAACAAAGGACAGAAATGGTATGGACCTAACAGAAACAGAAGATATTAAGAAGAGGTGACAACAATACACAGAAGAACTACACAAAAAAGATCTTCATAATCCAGATAATTACAATGGTATGATCACTCACCTAGAGCCAGACATCCTCAAATGTGAAGTCAAGTGGGCCTTAGGAAGCATCACTATGAACAAAGCTAGTGGAGGTGATGAAATTCCAGCTGAGTTACTTCAAATCTGAAAAGATGATGCTGTGAAAGTGCTGCACTCAATATGCCAGCAAATTTGGAAAACTCAGCAGTGGCCACAGGACTGGAAAAGGCAAGTTTTCATTCCAATCCCAAAGAAAGGCAATGCCAAAGAATGCTCAAACTACTCCACAATTGCACTCATCTCACATATTAGTAAAGTAATGCTCAAAATTCTCCAAGCCAGGCTTCAACAGTATCTGAACCATGAACTTCTGGATGTTCAAGCTGGTTTTAGAAAAGGCAGAGGAACCAGAGATCAAATTGCTAACATCTGTTGGATCATTGAAAAAGCAAGAGAGTTCCAGAAAAACATCTACTTCTGTTTGATTGACTATGTCAAAGCCTTGGACTGTGTGGATCACAACAAACTGTGGGAAATTCTTCAAGAGATGGGAATACCAGACCACCTGACCTGCCTCTTGAGAAATCTGTATGCAGGTCAGAAAGCAACAGTTAGAACTGGACATGAAACAACAGACTGGTTCCAAATAGGAAAAGGAGTACGTCAAGGCTGTATATTGTCTCTCTGCTTATTTAACTTATATGCAGAGTACATCATGAGAAACGCTGGGCTGGATGACACATAAGCTGGAATCAAGATTGCTGGGAGAATATCAGTAGCATCAGATATGCAGATGACACCACCCTTATGGCAGAAAGCAAAGAAGAACTAAAGAGCCTCTTGATGAAAGTCAAAGAGGAGAGTGACTGATGGCATGACTGACTCGATGGACATGAGCTTGAGCAAGCTCTGGGAGATGGTGAAGGACAGCAAAGCCTGGCATGGGGTTGCAAAGAGTCAGACACGACTGAGTGACTGAACAACAACAACAATATAAAAAAGAAACAAACAGCATGTGAGCAAGATTATTCAATGAGGCATTATCTATTATAGCAAAATATTTGGAAATGAATTTAATGCTCATTTTGGACTTTTGGTTAAATAAACTATTATACACTCACATAATGAAGTACCATGCATCTGCAAAAATAAACAAGAAGGCTATTTATGAACTAATATGGAGTGATCTTCAGAATACATATCTTTAAGTGGAAAGAAGCTATGTGCATAAGATTATATATAGTAATTTACTCTTTAGTAAAAAAAAAAAAAAAAGAATCAGAATAAGAAAATATGAGCCTGCTATTTCTGCAAAAAGAAATACTAGAAGGATAAATAAGCCAAAAAATAAGGAAATTAGTTCCCTAATTAACCCAGAGGGAGTGTGTGGGAATAGGGTGCCAGAGTGAGAGAAGAATTGGGACATCTTTTAGTATATATTTTTATATAGGTTTTCTTAGATTCTATGTTTACATGTTCAAACAATCAAAATATATTAACCAGGATGGGAAGAAGGATAAAATTTAATATAAAAAGATAAGTTATCTTTTCTCTATATCAAATAAATATCAAAATTACTCAAAAGATAAATGGGATATGCTCGAGTAAAATTTGAACACATTACTCCAATACCTTCACTGAGATTTATTCTAAAGACAAAAAGAACAGCAAAGAAATCTTGATTTTATTTAGGAGGTTTGTTGTTGGTAGTGGTATTGATTTAACAACTCTGAGACTATTTATTCTTATGTATTGTAGATTTGAGCAAATGAGTAAATATATCATTTGTGCTTGTACCAGGCACAAGCCAGAATTAAGATTGCCAGGAGAAATATCAACAACCTCAGATATGCAGATGGTATCATTCTAAAGGCAGAAGGTGAAGAGGAATTAAAGAGCCTCTTGATGAGGGTAAAAGAGGAGAGTGAAAAAGCTGGCCTGACACTTAGCATTAAGAAAGCTAAGATCACCTGGAAGAAATGAACAGATTCTTAGAAAAGATCAATCTCCCAAGACTGAATGAGGAAGAAATGGAAATTATGAGCAACCCAATTACAAGCACTGAAACTGAAGCTGTGATCAAAAATCTCCCAAAAAACAAAAGCCTAGAACCAGATGGCTTCACAGCAGAATTCTATCAAACATTTAGAGAAGAGCTAATGACTATCCTTCTAAAACTTTTTCAAAAAAATTATAGAGGAAGGAACACTTCCAAACTCATTCTACGAGGCTACCATCTCCCCGATACCAAAACCAGACAAAGACAACACGAAAAAAGAAAATTGCAGGCCAATATCACCGATGAACATAGATGCAAAAACTCTCAACAAAATTTTAGCAAACAGAATTCAGGAACACCTCAAAAAGCTCACACACCATGATCAAGTTGGGTTTAATACTTTGGCCACCTGATATGAAGAACTGACTCATTTGAAAAGGCCCTGATTCTGGGAAAGATTGAGGGCGGGAGGGAGGCAAAGGGGACGACAGAGGCTGAGATGGTTGGATGGCATCACTGACTCAATGGATATGAGTCTGAGTAAACTCCAGGAGTTGGTGATAAACAGGGAGGCCTGGCATGCCGCAGTCCATGGGGTCACAAAGAGTTAGACATGACTGAGCGACTGAACTGAACTGATTCCAGGAATGCAAGGATTCTTCAATATATGCAAATAAATCAATGTGAGACATCATATTAACAAATTTAAAGATAACAACCATATGATCTCAATAGAGGCAGAAAAAGCCTTTGACAAAATTCTGCACCCATTTATGGTTAAAACTCTTCAAAAAATGGGAATAGAAGGAACCTACCTCAACATACTAAAGGCCATATATGATAAGTCTATAGCAAACATTATTCTCAATAGTGAAAAACTGAAAGCATTCCCCCTAAGATAAGGAATAAGACAAGGGTGCCCACTTTCACCACAATTATTCAACATAGTTCTGGAAGTCCTAGCTACAGCAATCAGAGAAGAAAAAGAAATAAAAGGACTCCAGATTGGAAAAGAGGAAGTAAAGCTCTCACTGTTTGCAGATGACATACTGAACACAGAAAACCCTAAAGATAGTATCAGAAAATCACTAGAGCTAATCAGTGAATTTAGCAAAGTTCCAGGATACAAGATCAATACACAGAAATCACTTGCATTTCTATATACTAACAATGAAAAGTCAGAAAGAGAAATTAAGGAATCAATCCCATTCACCATTTCAACAAAAAGAATTAAATATCTAGCTATAAACTTACCTAAGGAGACAAAAGAACTGTACACAGAAAATTATAAGACACTGATGAAAGAAATCAAAGACAACATAAACAGATGGAGAGATAGTCCATGTTCCTGGGTAGGAAGAATCAATATTGTGAAAATGACTATACTACCAAATGCAATCTACAGACTCAATGCAATCCCTATCAAATTACCAATGACATTTTTCACACAACTAGAACAAAAAATTTCATAATTCATATGGAAACACAAAAGACCCTGAATAGCCAAAGCAGTCTTCAGAAAGAAGAATGGAGCTGGAGGAATCAACCTTCCTGACTTCAGGTTATACTACAAAGCTATAGTCATCAAGACAGTATAGTACTGGCACAAAAACAGAAATATAGACCAATGGAACAAGATAGAAAGCCCAGAAATAAACCCATGCACCTATGGGTACCTTAATTTTGAGAAAGTAGGCAAGAATATACAATGGGTCAAAGACAGCCTCTTCAATAAGTGGTTCTGGGAAAACTGGACAGCTACATGTAAAAGAATGAAATTAGAACACTTCCTAACATCATACACAAAGATAAACTCAAAATGGCTTAAAGACCTACATGTAAGACCAGAAGCTATACAACTCATAGAGGAAAACATAGGCAGAACACTCAATGGGATAAATCAAAGCAAGATCCTCTATGACCCACCTCCCAGAGTAGCGGAAATAAAAACAAAAGTAAGCAAATGGGTTCTGATTAAACTTCAAGGCTTTTGCACAGCAAAGGAAACTATAAGCAAGACGAAAAGACAACCCTCAGAATGGAAGAAAATAATAGCAAATGAAACAAATGACAAAGGATTATTTTCAAAAGTAAACAAGCAGCTCGTACAACTCAATGCCAGAAAAACAAACAACTAAACCAAAAAGTGGGAAAAAGACCTAAGCAGACATTTCTCCAAAGAAGACATACAGATGGCTAACAAACACATGAAAAGATGCTTAACATTGCTCATTATTAGAGAAATGCAAATCAAAACCACAATGAGATATTACCTCACACTGGTCAGAATGGCCATCATCAAAAAGTCTACAAACAATAAATGCTGGAGAGGGTATGGAGAAGAGGGAACACTCTTGCATTGCTGGTGGGAACGCAATAACGGACTCATTCAAAATTGGGAAAGAAGTATGTCAAATCTGTATATTGTCACTCTGCTTATTTAACTTATATGCAGAACACATGCAAAATTCTGGACTGGATGAATCACAGGCTGGAATCAGGAGAGAATATTAATATCAACTGCCAAGAGAAATATCAATAACCTCAGATATGCAGATGACACCACCTTTATGAAAGAGAAGAGAAACTAAAGAACCTCTTGATGAAGGTGAAAGAGTAGTGTGAAAAACCTGGCTTAAAACTCAACATTCAGAAAACAAAGATCATGTCATCTAATCCCATCACTTCATGGCAAATAGATGGGGAAACAATGGAAACGGTGACATACTTTATTTTCTTGGGGTCCAAAATCACTGTGGAGGGTGACTGCAGCCATGAAATTAAGACACTTGCTCCTTGGAAGAAAAGCAATAACAAACCTAAAAAGAGAATTAAAAAGCAGAGACATTACTTTGCCTACAAATGTCCATATAGTCAAAGCTATGGTTTTTTCAGTAGTCATGTACAGTTATGAGAACTGGACAACAAAAAAGGCTGAGGGCCGAAGAACTGATACCTTTGAACTGTGGTGCTGGAGAAGACTCTTGAGCATCCCTGAACAGCAAGGAGAGCAAACCAGTCAATCCTAAGGGAAATCAACCCTGAATATTCACTGGAAGGACTGATGCTGAAGCCGAAGCTCCAATACTTTGGCCACCTGATGCGAAGAACTGACTCATTTGAAAAGACCGTGATGCTGGGAAAGATTGAAGGCAGGAAGAGAAGGGGTGACAGAGGATGAGACGGTTGTATGGCATCACTGACTCAATATACATGAGTTTGAGTGAACTCAGGGAGATGGTGAGGGACAGGGAAGTTTGGCATGTTGCAGTCCATGGGGTCACAAACAGTTGGACATGACTGAGTGACTGAACAACAACAAATATAGCAGCTTCAGGAAGTCTGCAATTAACTCTCAGGTAGTTCAGACAAAAAAAGGATCAGCCTGTAGATAGTGGATGATTAAGCAATGAGTTAATAAATTTCTGTCTTAATAAAAGAAAAAAAATAAGGAAAATGCTAACAAATGAGAACAGTATGTTTTCCAGTCATCTGCTAGAGCATCAGACATAAATATCATTAGCGACTCATGCCCTCCCTCCATTCCACACAAGAGGAAAACCTGAAAAATCTGCCTTCTCTGAGTTTTAGTTACCTCAAATTGGGTGAATGCCTGTCTCACCATCTCTATAGCCGAACATCAACATCTTATGCTGTATGCTCACAGATTCCTTATTTGATGAAAGGAAAAACAGGACACAGCTGAAAATCCTTTTTGAGACTAAAAATCAAAATTTTGAATCTGCATCTCTCTTGTAATTCATATTCTTGCCTCATTCTCCCAAAGAATTTGGTTTCAGTTACATCATGTAAAAACTTTGGGAATCATCACTCCAATACTTATAACAATGACAAAAAAAAAAAAAAAGCTGAACAAACTGAAAATCAACAATGTTTCTTGAACTTATCAGATGATTGAGGTTGCAGGACAAGTCACCACCCCAAAATACAGAGAATCATGGCCAGGGAGGGGATTCTGCTTACCTAGTGTGGAAGCCCTTGGGGTCGTAAACTGGTAGAAATGTTTAAATGGCAATTTTGATGAATTGCTGAAGGTGGAAGGTGGGTAACTGGAGAGTGAGAAACCCTGGGGGGCTGCACTCTTGGGTGGGTTTAACTTCAGGTCGCAATCAGATTTTCATGATGGAGGGCCAAAAAAAAAAAAAGAAGAAGAAGAAGAAAAAAAATCACCCCATGGTTCAGGCAAGAAGAGGGGAAAAGGAAACTTTGAAATGCACTCTGAGCATTTTCTATAACAAAGAACTACTGTCCAATGAAAAAGAGTTTATCAGTACCTTATCTCACCAAGGAAGAAGGGCAGTCACTCAATCTCAGCCCCTTGTAGCCTTTCTGCCTCACCTAAAGAAATAGGAGGGAAAACTGAGAAACACTTGTGAGGGGTTAGCTCAGAGAGGCAGGGGTGCTGAAAGACTGAGACCTAATTGTAACATTATAGAACATTTTTTCTGCCCTACTCTTTACCACCACCATCAACAGTGCTCCACTATAATAACAGTGGAATACAACTAGAAGAGTTGCAAGGCACAGACTCTATTTACTAAACAGTACTTGGGAAAACCCAAAGACAACAGGGTGGGGGGTGGGGTGGATCCAAGACACTACAGAGGAATTTTTTTTTTTTTTCCAGCTACAGAGGAATTTGAAGACCCTGCACCCACAGCTACATCAAACATTAAATACATCTCCAAATTAATATAAAATCTCACACCAAAGGTTAATTTCCCTCAGCTTTTCTTGACCAGTATACCATGTCCAGCTTTCAACAAAAATTACAAGTTATGCTAAAAGGCAAGAAAAAGAGTCTACAGAGATAAAGCAAGCATCAGAATGAGGTTCAAATATGAAACAGATTTTGGAATTATTAGACTGGGAACTTTAAACACTTATGACTACTCTATTAAATCCTCTAATGGAAAAAGTAGACATCAGGCAAGAAAAGATGGGTAATGTAAGTGGAGAGGTGGAAACTTTAAGGAAGAATTAAAAGGAAATGCTGGCAAACAAAACAAAACACTAACAGATATAGAATGCCTTTAGTAAATGGTTTTAGACAAAGCAGAAGAAAAAAAATCACTGAGTATAAAGAATATGTTAGCACTTCCCAGCTTTGGGGCACAAATACAAAGAGGAAAAAAGGAATCCAAATAAGTCAGAAGATAATACCCAAGAACTACAAGATCACTTAAGCAGGTATATGCTGCTGCTGCTTAGTCACAACAGTCATGTCCGACTCTGTGTGACTCCATGGACTGTAGCCCACCAGGCTTCTCTGTCCATGGGATTCCCCAGGCAAGAATACTGGAGTGGGTTGCCCTGCCCTCCTCCAGGGGATCTTCCTGAAACAAGGATCGAACCCAGGCCCCCTGCATTGCAGGCAGATTCCTTACCACTGAGCCACCAGGGAAATCCAAAAAGGTATATAACCTGTATTTAATTGGAATACTAGAAGTAGAAAGAATAAATGAAGTAGAATAAATACAGAAGTAAGAATGACTGATAACTTCTCTCAATAACACCAGACCAAAGATTCAGCCAGTTGAGAGAACATCAAGCAAAATAAATATAAAAATTCTACACCAAGACACATCATACTTAAATTTCAGAAAACCAAAGACAAAGAAAACGTTGAAAGAATCTAGAGGGAAAACACCCTCTAATTAGAGGGGAAAAAAATTATAATATACTTCTTATAAAAATACTATTTAAGAAGTTAAGAGTGTGGAGTAAAATATTTGAAGGCGGGGGGGGGGGAACTCACCACTTGAGAATTCTATATTCAGTGAAATAAACCTTCAAAACTGAGGAAATGAAGCTTTCTCAAACAAATAAAAACAGAATTAATTTACTGCCAGCAAATCAGCCTCGTAAGAAATGTTAAAAGACGTTAAGGATAATAAAAATGGTATAGCTCAGGTAACAGGACCTACAAAAAGAAGGAGAAGTATCAGAAAAGGAGTAAGTGTATGCTAAAAAACCTTTTGTTTTCCTTATTCTAAATTGATCTCATAGATCTCTGTTCAAGATAATAATAACTATGCACTGTGTGATTATACATATGAATGACAGCATTTTTATAAGGATGGAAGGGAAGGATTAAGATTAATCTGTCAAAGTTCTGCACCATCTGGGAAGCAGTATAGCTTTATTTAAAAGAAGATTTAGGCTAGTTGTAAATGCATAATGCAAACTATAGGAAAACTACTAAATTTTTTCAAAAGAAATATAATTGATATGTTAAGAGATGAGAAAAAATGGAAACATATAAACTGTTCAACTAAAACCAGAAAAGGCAAGAAAAAGGAAGAAAGAAGTACAATGAAAATTTACAACCACAGTAAATATTATCCAAAGATCAACAAGCACTTTAAGTGTAAATAGTTTAAGTACATCAATTAAAAGACAGAAACTGTCATATCAGATAAAAATACAGCACCCAACAATATACAGCCTATAAGGAATCCACTTCAAACATAAAGACACAGACAGGTTAAAGGTAAAGGATTGGAGAAAGACATAGCATACTAACATTAATTTTTAAAAGAATCTGGAGTAGCTATATTAATTTCAGACAAGGCATATTTCAGAGCAAGAAACACTATCAGGGCTAAAGAGGGTCATTACATAATAATAAAGGGCTCAATTCTTCAAAAAGACATAATCTTTAATGCATACGCATCTGAGCACAGAGCATCAAAATACATGAGGCAAAAACTGACATAATTACAAGGAAAAAAGGGAAAATGTACTAGTATAGTCAGAAATTCAATTATCTTTTATCAGTAGTTGACAGATCTACCAAGCAAAAATTGGTAGGACTATAGTTGAACTAAACAGTATCATCAATTGACTGGACTTAACTGGCCTTAATACTTTATCCAATATCAGCAGAATATATATTCTCATCAAGTTCATGTAAAATATTCACCAAGAGATACCACATTCTGGGTTATAAAATGTAGTATAAGAAATTTTACAAGAACTAAAACCATACAAATTATGTTTTCAGACCACAGTGAGATTAAACCAGAAATCAATAATAAAACAACAGCTGGATAATCCTCAAATATCTGGAGACTAAATAACAGGTTTCTAAGTAACAAACATATCAAAGAAAGTATCTCAAAGGAATTTCAAAATATTTTGAAGTAAATGAAAATGTTACATGAAAATTTGTGAGATGCAGCAAAGTAGTACTTAGAGGGAAATTCATAGTACTAAAATGACTATATGTATAAGCACATATAAAAATAAAAGATGAAAGATGTAAAATCAATAACCTATTTAAAATTCCAGTTAAAAAACATAGAAAGTATAATAAATCAAGTAAAAGCAAGAAGAATGAGGGAGAGAATGATTATTTAGCTAAACAAGGGGGAAAAAAAGAAATGTAAATTACTGTATCAGATATGAAAGAGGGGTCATCACTATAGACCTCTTGGACATTAAAAGAATAATAAAATAATACTGTGCACAACTCTATGCCCACAAATATGATAACCTAGATGAAATGGACCAATTCAATTCTATGCCCACAAAGATGATACCCTAGATGAAATGGACCAATTCTTTGACAGACACCAACTTTTAAGACTCACTCATGGAAAAATAGATAATCTGAAAAGGTCTATATCTGTCAAAGAAATTCAATCAATAATTAATAATATTACAAAATTAAGCACCAGGTCCATATGATCTCCTTGGTAAATTCTATCAACCATTTAAGAGTAAAGTAATACTAGTAAAATAATCTACATTTAATCTACCATAAAATATCAGACAAATCCCTTTGAGGGGTATTCTAGAAAATATTTGACTAGTACTCCTCAAAAGTGTTAACCTCATTCAAAACAAGGAACCCATGAGAAACTTTTGCAGCCAAGAGGAGCCTAAGGAGCCATGACCCCTAAGTGGAATGTGGTGTCCTGAATGGGATCCTGGAAGGGCATTTGGTAAAACTGAGGAAATTCGAATAAAGTATGGACTCAAGTAAGCTAAGAATATTGTGCCAATATCAGTTCATTAATTGTAACAAGTGTACCATACTAATATAAGCTATTACAATAAAAGGGGACATTGGGTATAGGGTATATGGAAACTTCGGGTTGTCTTCTCAGTTCTTTGGTACCTCTAAAACTGTTTTTAAAGTCTTTACTTTTTTATTTTTATTTTTCTAAATTTTAAAATCCTTTCCTTGTTCTGATTCCTTTTTTGTAGACATTTTGAATCGGGGAAAAGAACTCAGTTCCTCACCCTTTGACCTAGTTCTCTTTTTTCTTTTCTGTCCCAAAAGGGTCCTGCAGCTGCTATGTCACATTATGTCCTGCTGCCGCCACCCTTGATCCAATCACTGGGCAGTTCTGCTGCTGCTGATGCTAAGTCGCTTCAGTTATGTCCAACTCTATGCGACCCCATAGATGGCAGCCCACCAGGCTCCCCCGTCCCTGGGATTCTCCAGGCAAAAACACTGGAGTGGGTTGCCATTTCTTTCTCCAATGCGTGAAAGTGAAAAGTGGAAGTGAAGTCACTCAGTCATGTCCAACTCTTAGTGACCCCATGGACTGCAAGCCTACCAGGCTCTTCTGTCCATGGGATTTTCCAGGCAAGAGTACTGGAGTGGGGTGCCATTGCCTTCTCTGGGGCAGTTCTAATAGCTCAGATATGCTATCATTGTGCTTACGTCTTTATGGCTTCTGCTCTCCTAGAACAACACAGAAGGTATTTTCTTCCTCAAAGTAGTTTTTCAGTCATTCAAAGGCAGTTTTTCTGAAGGCTTCCTCCCAGGATTAAATTAGACTAAACAGCCTCTGCTATCCCTCACATGATATAGTTTCCAAATACTTCACCCCCCTGGGCACTTTACTGGTCAGGGCATAGACTTGGATTACCACGATATTGAATGGTTTGCCTTGGAAACGAACAGAGGAATAGAGATCATTCTGTTGTTTTTGAGATTGCATCTAAGTACTGCATTTTGGACTTTTTTGTTTATTATGATGGCTACTCCATTTCTTCTAAGGGATTCTTGTCCACAGTAGTAGATATAATGGTCATCTGAGTTAAATTCACCCATTTCAGTCCATTTTAGTTTGCTAATTCCTAAAAGGTTGACATTTAGTCTTGCCATCTCCTGTTGGGCCACTTCCAATTTGCCTTGATTCATGGACCTAACATTCCAGGTTCCTATGCAATATTGCTTTTTTACAGCATCTCTGTTCATTCCAAGGCAAAATGATCAGACAGAATGATTTCTGTTCGTTTCCAAGGCAAACCATTCAATATCATGGTAATCCAAGTCTATGCCCCGACCAATAAAGCTGAAGAAGCTGAAGTTGAATGGTTCTATGAAGACCTACAAGACCTTCTAGAATTAACACCCCCAGAAGATGTCATTTTCATTATATGGGACTGGAATACAAAACTAGGAAGTCAAGAAACACCTGGAGTAACAGGCAAATTTGACCTTGAAGTACAGAGTGAAGCAGGGCAAAGGCTAATAAGAGTTTTGCCAAGAGAATTCAGTGGTCATAGCAAACACCCTCTTCCAACAACACAAGAGAAGACTCTACACATGGACATCACCAAATGGTCAGCACCAAAAACAGATTGATTATATTCTTTGCAGCCTAAGTTGGAGAAGCTCTATACAGTCAGCAAAAACAAGACCGGGTGGTGATTGCAGCTCAGATCATGAATTCCTTATTGCCAAATTCAGAGTTTAATTGAAGAAAGTAGGAAAAACCACCAGACCATTCAGTTATGACCTAAATCAAATCCCTTACAATTATACAGTAGAAGTGACAAATAGATTCTGATAGAAAGAGTGCCTGATGAACTATGGATGGAGGTTCATGACACTGTACAAGAGGCAGGGATCAAGACCAACCCCAAGAAAAAGAAATGTAAAAAGGCAAAATGGCTGCCTGAGGAGGCCTTAAAGATAGCTGAGAAAAGAAGAGAAGCGAAAAGCAAAGGAGAAAAAGAAAGATATACCCACCTGAATGCAGAGTTCCAAAAAATAGCAAGGAGAAATAAGAAAGCCTTCCTCAGCGATCAGTGCAAAAAAACAGATTGTAAACAATAGAATGGGAAAGACTAGAGATCTCTTCAAGAAAATTAGAGATACCAAGGAACATTTCATGCAAAGATGAGCTCAATAAAGGACAGAAATGGTATGGACCTAATAGAAACAGAAGATATTAAGAAGAGGTGGCAAAAATACACAGAAGAACTATACAAAAAAATTCTTCATGACCCAGATAATCATGATGAAAAGATCACTCACCTAGAGCCAGACATCTAATGTGAAGTCAGGTGGGCCATAGGAAGCATCACTACGAACAAAGCTAGTGGAGGTGATGGAATTCCAGTTAAGCTATTTCAAATCCTAAAGGATGATGCTGTGAAAGTGCTGCACTCAATATGCCAGCAAATTTGGAAAACTCAGCAGTGACCACAGGACTGGAAAAGGTCAGTTTTCATTCCAATCCCAAAGAAAGGCAATGCCAAAGAATGCTCAAACTACTGCACAATTGCACTCATCTCACACACTAGTAAAGTAGTGCTCAAAATTCTCCAATCCAGGCTTCAACAAAACGTGAACCGCGAACTTCCAGATGTTCCAGCTGGTTTAAGAAAAGGCAGAGGAACCAGAGATCAAATTGCTAACATCCGCTGGATCATCAAAAAAGCAAGAGAGTTTCAGAAAAACATATGCTTTATTGACTATGCCAAAGTCTTTGACTGTGTGGATCACAACAAACTGTGGGAAACTCTTCAAGAGATGGGAATACCAGACCACCTGACCTGCCTCTTGAGAAATCTGTATGCAGGTCAGGAAGCAACAGTTAGAACTGGACATGGAACAACAGACTGGTTCCAAATAGGAAAAGGAGTACATCAAGGCTGTATGTTGTCTCTCTGCTTATTTAACTTACATGCAGAGTACATCATGAGAAATGTTGGGCTGGATGAAGCACAAAGCTGGAATCAAGATTTCCAGGAGAAATATCAATAACCTCAGGTATGCAGATGACACCACCCTTATGGCAGAAAGCAAACAAGAACTAAAGAGTCTCTTGATGATGAAAGTAAAAGAGGAGAGTGAAAAAGTTGGCTTATGGATCAACCTTCAGAAAACTAAGATCATTGCATCCAGTCCCTTCACTTCCTGGCGAATAGATGGGGAAACAGTGGAAATGGTGACAGACTATTTTCTTGGGCTCCAAAATCACTGCAGATAGTGACTGCATCCATGAAATTAAGACGCTTACTCCTTGGAAGAAAAGTTATGACCAACTTACATATTAAACCAACAGCATATTAAAAAGCAGAGACATTACTTTGCCAACAAAGGTCCATCTAGTCAAGGCTATGGTTTTTCCAGTAGTCATGTGTGGATGTGAGAGTTGGACTATAAAGAAGGCTGAGCACCAAGGAATGGATGGTTTTGAACTGTGATGTTGGAGAAGACTCTTGAGAGTCCCTTGGACTGCAAGGATATCTATCCAGTCAATCCTAAAGGAAATTGGTCCTAAATATTCATTGGAAGGACCGATGTTGAAGCTGAAACTCCAATACTTTGGCCACCTGATGCGAAGAGCTGACTCATCTGAAAAGACCCTGATGCCTGGAAAGATTGAAGGCGGGAGGAGAAGGGGACGACAGAGGATGAGAAGGTTGGATGGCATCACTGACTCAATGGACATGAGTTTGAGTAAACTCTGGGAGCTTGTGATAGACAGGGAGGCCTGGTGTGCCTCAGTCCATGGGGACACAAAGAGTCAGACACGACTGAGTGACTGAATTGAAATGGGAACTTTTCTATGAACATTTATGTTTGTTAGGAAGAGGAGCACAGATCTAAATGCATTTTTTCTATTGTAGTCTATTCAGAATTGAGCAGAATATTATTTCTTGGATTGTATTTGCTTTTATCTACTGCTTAAAATATATATTATGTCACTCTGGTTTTCGATCTCCATCTCAAGCACGTTTGTTAAATAACATTACAGCTCCTTTATACATCCTCCCACTCATTAATACCACTGCACTGATGAATCTCAAACAGTTCTTTTAAATTACATACCTCATCCAGATGTTCTGTTTGAAATCAACAACGGCTTTGGCCAACTTCCTAAATGAACTGACAGCTTACATTAGCAACACGCCTGAATAAGACATCCCCTGTCATGTCCATCTCCAACCATTTTTCATCCATCCTCAGATGAAAGTGTCATTGTGAGAATTTGGGGATCTGGCACGATATGCTAAGGAAACAGAGAGCAGTCTCGCCCACCCATACACCAGGTGTTAGGCATACAGACCTCTGACCCCAGCAGTGGACCCTACAGTGGTTCATGAATCAGTTCTAGCCCCTTTCAGGTGTGGTCTAGGAGACCCTGCAACACACTGGCTTAGTCAATCACCCACAGACAAGAAAGCATTTGTGGAAGTCAAGGTTCCAACAGAGAAGCCCTAACACACCGATAGAGCAACAAAAGAAAAAAAAAGAGGAGTTTGGACATACTGGAAACTTTTTATGCATTATTCCTCCCCAAAGGCATTACAGCTTAGGGCCAAGAGAGATTTTCTCAGAGTATGACTTCCCCTTAAGTCAAAGTAAAATAATGCGAGAGAGTACCCAGCCTCCTCAGTTATGCAGGACATGCCAAAGATACACGTTTCTATCTCACTTCATCCAAAAAAAGTGGCAATTATGTGAAGGGATGTAGGTTTTAATTAACAATACTGTAATAACCATTTTGAAACATATAAGGGTAGCAAATCAACACAGTTTTGGAGTACCGTAGACAATGTTATATGTCAATTATGTCTCAATAAAGCTGGAAAGAGTAGATTAGAAGCTATTTTAATAAATAATGAATAAATGGACACTTTTCTCATTGTATAGAGAGCCTTACACTCGTGCCAGGGATGCACCATGAACACACTTGGACCCATGTCTTTGGCTCAGCTTTGTGTACATGAGCACAATTCACAGTTCTCTCAAACAGAAATATATCTCAATATTACTTTCCCTGGAAGAGTTAGCTGAAGTATAAAATAATATTGAATCAGCATTATGGAATCTGGTGGCTCAAAGTTAGCTTTTCATGCCGTGCATAGAACTGAACACAGTAATAAAATAAAACATAATGGAATAACTCCCAGGGGAATATAGAAATTATAGTACTCAGATACAAAAGCTGAAATTAGTTGCTTGCATTTTGTGTTTCAGAGTAAACCTTTCTGAACACTGCAGAGAAATAACTGGTGTGTGAAAAGATGTCTTTACCTGTTTGATCGTTCTTTCAAGATCTGCCAATCTGAAGCATCCTTGACTGTCTCCTTGGGAAGACTATTCTAGGTGTATGGTATACAGGGTCAACTTAGAACCTCTGCACATGCTCAAGGAAGCCACTGAATGACCTGCTCAGTGGTTCAACTTTTTTTTCTTTCCGATTCCTAGCATTCAGCTTACACCTCCCCCTCTTCCTCTAAGTCTGCAGCCTTGGTTAACAATGCCATGATACTGTTACTCTATGTTCCACTGTACTGCAGTGTTATGTGAAAAGTGAAAGTGTTAGCCACTCAGTCATATCTCTTTGCAACCCATGGACTATGGCCCACCAGGGTCCTCTGTCCATGGAGTTCTCCAGGCAAGAATACTGGAGTGGGTTGCCATTCCCTTCTCCTGGGGGTCTTTCCAACTCTGATCAAACCCAGGTCTCCTGCATTGCCCGCGGATTCTTTACCATCTGAGCCACTGCACTGCTGTTAATACCTATGCCTTTCTGGTTCTTCCTTACCTACCCACATCCTTCTGTTTGGCTGGTAGTTTTAACTGTTTATTAGTCAACCATGTATTTGCCTCTGCTGATGTCATGGGGATAAATAAAATATCACTTAAAGATAGCAATATTGTTGCCCTTTGGAGCTGTGTCCTGAATCTCTTGCTTGTTCCTCTTACCGCTAGGACGCAAAGGAGACTCAAATAGTGTCTAGAAGTCTTTCTGAAGCTACCAAGTGGATACCAACTAAATGCCGACCTAGGCCAAGTCCACAAAACTCCAGAATAATAAAGTTGATGCATTCAGACACATAATCAATCTCATTTTATCACAGTCATGTATCTGAGTGTGCAGAAAAATGCTTGTTCTTGAAACAACTGACCAAATATTGGATTTGGGACAGTTGGTGGCATATCCAGCTTTATCATTCACCTCTAAGCATGTGTTGGGGAGAGAGAAAGATTAGTTTCTTCTTTTATAAATAATTTGAGGGAAAAATGAAGCTGGATACTTATGCTGTTGGAAACCTTAGTTGGTTCTGAGACACAGGATGAATTTTTGTAGTGTTTGACAGCCTATCCATCTCTGTCTAAGCTTGTGGGAGCTGAAGGTGCCTAGCTGCTAAGTTGTCTTTCTGAACAACTTCCAGTCACCCTTCTTTGCAGACCCAGAGGCAGCTCTGATAGTTCAAAAAGACAAATGCTTTCTTGAAGAAGTCTCTGCCATTCCTTCCTAAACTGTCAGTGCCTTTGTTAGAAGCAGGCTCCTTAAGCTAATATCTCTTCCTGCTCTTCTGGCTGGGAGGCCTGCTGTGTAACCTTCCCTGTCCCTTGTGGCTAAGCTCCAAGGGGCTGTGATTCTGCTCCTCTCCTGGAAATGTACTTTCAGCAATTAGACTTGCAAGCCTAAAGGATCCTGGGCAGATACAGATGATGCTTCAGAAATGTTGATTGTTGCATAAATTTGTTTTTGTGCCTTGCCCAAAGAAATGGAGGGTGGGAAATTGATCTAACCTTGTGATTCAGATCAATTGGTATGCCCTGGTAAACTATGTGGAGAGAGTCTCAGGTCATGTCTAAACTCAGGAGCCTGATCAATTAGAGATGGCTGCAAGGGAAAGTAACCGGCCCCAGCAAAGTGCCTGAGTGATGTGCCACCACAAGAGAGGCTTCCTTGGGCCATGCAATGATTGAGGAGCATAGTAAACATACTTGGCCCTGTCCCAAGTCACAGAGGAGCTCTAACATAGGAGGAAATGCTCTCAAGCAGAGCGCTCACAGAATAACAGGACATGTCCTACCATTCAACAGATGTCTGTGATGGGATTTATTATGGTCCCTCTTTTAATTCACTCACACAGACACACGTATGCATACTAAATAACACAAATGTTTCAAGTAGATGGTCCATACCGTGCAGTTCCTAAACTACCTGAAAATGTTCTAATCCAGTGTTTCTCAAATTTTAATATGCATGCCAACCACATGGGGAAGAGATTCTGTTTCAGTAGCAGTTGTGAATTGGGACCGAGTTCTGTGTTTCTAATAGGCTCCCCAGTGACATCCATGCAGCTGATCTATGAACCACACTGTGCTGCACACTTCTCAACTCACAAATAGCTTCACACTCCTCTAAGGATAAGGATGAAAGCTATCATGGCTGACAAGGCGCTGCATGGTCTTTCTGTGTGTCACTCAGCAGTTCCCTCTTCCCACCATGCCTTGCGTGGCCCTCCCAAGAGCACCAGCATTAGGCTCTACTCCATACTTCCTACTAGTCAAGCCCTGCTCACCTCAGGGCCTTTGCACGTGCTCCCCCTTCTGTCTGGGATGCTCTTTTCTCCCCATTCACCTGGATAAATTCAGATCTCTGCTCAGACATCACTTCAGGACAACCTCCCTGACCTCCCTAATGAGAATAATTCTATCTATACTCCTACAGGAGTATATAGTTTGGCCCACCAGTATCTCCCCTAAAACTGCCAGGATAAAATTGTGATCATCTGATACACAGATGGCCAAAAAGCACATGAAAAGTTGCTCAACATCATTAATTTTTAGAGAAATGCAAATCAAAACTACAATGAGGTATCACTCCACACAAGGAATGGCCAAGTCTACAAACAATAAATGCTAGAGAGGGTGTGGAGAAAAGAGGACCTTACACTGTAAGTTGGCACAGCCACTATGGAGAACAGTATGAAAGTAGCAGTAAAAGTGTTAGTTGCTCAATTGTGTCCAACTCTTTGCAACCCCATGGACTCTCTCCTGTCCATGGAATTCTCCAGGCAAGAATACTGGAGTGGGTTAGCCATTCTTTTATCCAGGGGATCTTCCCAACCCAGGGATCAAAGCCATGTCTCCTGCATGGCAGGTGAATTCTTTACCATCTGAGCCACCAGGGAAGCCCATGGAGAACAGTACAAAGGTTCCTTAAAAAACTAAAAATAGAGCTACCATATGATCCAGAAATCCCACTCCTGGGCACATATCCAAAGAAAATCAACCTAAAATGATACATATACCCCAGTTTTCATTGTCGCACTATTTACAATAGTGAAGACATGCAAGCATCCTGTGTCTATGGAAAGATGAATGGATAGAGAAGATGTGGTGTGTGTGTATATATATATATACATACACATACACACACATACAATAGAATATTACTCATTCATAAAAGGAAAGAAATAATGCCATTTTCAGTAACATGGACAGACCTAGAGATTATCATACTAAGTCAGACACAGAAATACCATATGATATCACTTATACATGGAATCTAAAAACATGACAAAAATGAACTTATTTACAAAACAGAAGAGACTCACAGACTTCAAAAACAAACTTACAGTTACCAAAGGGTAAAGGTTGGGGAAGGATAAATGAGTCTGGGATTAACATAAACACACAACTATATAGAGAACAGATGATCAACAAGGACCTACTGAATAGCACAGGGAACTCTATTCAATATTCTTTGATAACCTACATGGGAAAAGAATCAGAAAAAGAATGGAGATTTGCATAAGGATACCTGAAACACTGTGCTGTACACCTGAAACTAACACAACATTGTAAATCAACTGTACCCTAATATAAAATTTTTTAATTGCCCTGTGGTTCAGCAGTCAGAGAAGAAAAAGAAATAAAAGGAATCCATATTGAAAAAGAAGAAGTAAAACTCTCACTGTTTGCAGATGACATGATCTTCTACATAGAAACCCTAAAGATCCCACAAGAAAATTACTAGACCTAATCAATGAATATAGTAAAGTTGCAGTATATCAAATTAACAGACAGAAATTCCTTGCATTCCTATACACTAACAATGAGAAAACAGAAAGAGAAATTAAGGAAACAATTCCATTCACCATTGCAACAAAATAATAAAATACTTAGGAATAAATCTACTTAAAGAAACAAAAGACCTATATATAGAAAACTATAAAACACTGATGAAAGAAATCAAAGATGACACAAATAGATGTAGAAATATACCATGTTCATGGATCAGAAGAATCAATATAGTGAAAATGAGTATACAACCCAAAGCAATCTATAAATTCAATACAATCCCTATCAAGCTACCAATGGTATTTTTCAGAGAACTAGAACAAATAATTTCACAATTTGTATGGAAATACAAAAAACCTCGAGTACCCAAAGCAATCTTGAGAAAGAAGAATGGAACTGGAGGAATCAACCTGCCTGACTTCAGACTCTACTACAAAGCAACAGTCATCAAGACAGTATGGTACTGGCACAAAGACAGAAACATAGATCAATGGAACAAAATAGAAAGTCCAGAGATAAATCCACGCACCTATGGACACCTTATCTTTGACAAAGGAGGCAAGAATATACAATAGAAAAGACAATCTCTTTAACAAGTGGTGCTGGGAAAACTGGTCAACCACTTGTAAAAGAATGAAACTAGAACACTTTCTAACACCATACACAAAAATAAACTCAAAATGGGCTAAAGATCTAAGTGGAAGACCAGAAACTATAAAACTCCTAGAGGAAAACATAGGCAAAACACTCTCTGATGTAAATCATAGCAGGATCCTCTATGACCCACCTCCCAGAGTAATGGAAATAAAGCACAAATAAACAAATTGGATATAACTAAACTTAAAAGCTTTTGTACAATGAAGGAAACTACAAGCAAGGTGAAAAGACAACCTTCAGAATGGGAGAAAATAATAGCAAATGAAGCAACTGACAAAGAATTAATCTCAAAAATACACAAGCAGCTCCTGCAGCTCAATTCCAGAAAAATAAGTGACCCAATCAAAAAATGGGCCAAAGAAATAAACAGACATTTCTCCAAAGAAGACATACAGATGGCTAACACATGAAAAGATGCTCAACATCACTCATTATCAGAGAAATGCAAATCAAAACCACAATGAGTTACTATCTCATGCCAGTCAGAATGGCTCCTATCAAAAAGTCTACAAACAATAAATGCTGGAGAGGGTGTGGAGAAAAGGGAACCCTATTACACTGTTGGTGGGAATGCAAACTAGTACAGCCACTATGGAGAACAGTGTGGAGATTCCTTAAAAAACTGGAAATGGAACCGCCATATGACCCAGCAATCCCACTGCTGGGCATACACACCAAGGAAAGCAGAATTAAAAGAGACGTGTGTACCCCAATGTTCATCACAGCACTGTTTACAATAGCCAGGACATGGAAGCAATCTAGATGTCCATCGGCAGACAAATGGATAAGAAAGCTGTGGTACATATACATAATGGAATATTACTCAACTGTTAAAAAGAATGCATTTGAATCAGTTCTAATGAGGTGGATGAAACCAGAGCCTATTATACAGAGAGAAGTAAGTCAGAAAGAAAAACATCAATACAGTATATTAACACATGTATATGGAATTTAGAAAGATGGTAATGATGACCCTATATGCGAGACAGCAAAAGAAACACAGATGTAAAGCATAGGCTTTTGGACTCTGTGGGAGAAGGCAAGGGTGGGATGATTTGAGAGAATAGCATTGAAACATGTATACTATCATATGTGAAATAGATTGCCAGTCCAGGTTCGATACATAAGACAGGGTGCTCAGGGCTAATGCATTGGGATGACCCTGAGGGATGGCATGGGGAGGAAGGTGGGAGGGAGGGTCAGGATGGGGAACACATGTACACCCATGGTTGATTCATGTGAATGTATGGCAAAAACCACCACAATGTTGTAAAGTAATTAGCCTCCAATTAAAATAAATTTTAAAAAATTAAAAAGAAATAAAGCCCTTAAAAAATTGCTCTGTGGTTGTATGAGTTATCTAAAATGTCATTTTTCCTTTTTTACACTGGATTTTGGAAAGTTTGACATTAAATTCTGTGTAAGTGATTCATGCTTTATGACAGGAATTTAAGCTAGTATCTCAGCTTCTTTTTAGATCAAAGCAGAATTTAGGAAGAAGTGACAAATATTTAGTGAGACGTCTATTAATGCTCATGATGTAGTAAATGCTCAACACATGTTAACTGTAATTTTATCAAAAAAGTTATAGTACCCCATTTTAAGATGAGAAAATTGATTATAAAATTTGCCCAAAGTCATAGATCTAATCTCTGGTCTACACAAAGAAACTGAGGCTCAGAGAAAATAACTAGGTCAAGTTTGCTCAGCCGTTCAGTGACTGTATTCACTTCTGAAAAATGCCACAACACATTACCACAAACTGGGTGGCTTAGAACAACAGAAATTTATTCTCTCACAGCTCCAGACACTGCAAGTCCTAAAACAAGGTGTTGGTGGGGCCACATTCACTCTGAATCCTTCTCGTTTCTTCCTTTTGGTGGCTCTGGCAGTCCATGGCATTCCTTGGTTTGTATTAATAGCTTCACCACTCCAATCTCTGCCCTGGTCTTCACATGGCCTTCTTCCCTCTGTCTGTGGGCCTTTTCTCTTCTCATAAGGGTACAAGTCATTACTGTGGCCCACCCTAGTCCAGTGTGACCCTGGTTCCAAGTAAGGTCACATTTAGAGGCTCTGGGTAGACATAAATTTGGGAGAGGCACACTTTCAACCCACTACAGTGACAGCTAGTACTTAAAGTAGGACCTAACTTCAGGCAGTGTTCTTCATACTACACCAAACTAGCTACATCTGAGATTCCTTTGCCTTAGCATACTTCCCACAAGGCCTCACACCTGACTGGTTCCTCTCTACAAGGAAGATGACTCTGGCAAACTTGAAAGTTAATTTGACAGCTTCTCTTACAAGTGGATGGGTGGTTTATCTGTAAAGAGGAAATGCTCAATAGTCGATTTGGAGAAGATATAATTACTGAGTTTAGGTTTGAAAATGAATTATGTTTTGAGAAGCCAAATATTCAGAGAATAGAGCTTGGTTTAGTCAATGTGGAACTTCTACCCTCACAGCGACAGCCTCTTCATCCATAATCATTTTCCCTCCACTCAGCATCCCAACCCCATTGGTAAGAAGAGTGCTTACCTTGAAGAATACCCCCTCCCTTGCAGGGCCAGAGCAATGCTGCCTCCCAATTGCTTGTTTGATGTTAACATTATTCTGAGAATTACATCTCATCCAACATGATATTTTAATGAGCGTTTGTCTGTTCTAGTTAAGTCAGTTGATGCTGAGCTAATGAAACACAGGAATGGGGAGAGCTGGTGCTCAGTGATGTCAGCTGATTTTGTAAATTCCCTAGCTTGGAACAGCAGTTCCCTTAGCCTCTCCATTCACCCAGCAGTAAGAAGTTGCAAATTCTGAGAATACATCTCTGGGAATGTTCTTTTCTAGGTGTGATCCCCATGTGTGTGCACTTTCTTGTGGGGAAGAAGGCAGAGGGAAGGAGTGTGTCCCTGAAGACTCTTATCTAGGACCTGGATAAATAAGCCATGCTACAGGACAGGAAGAACTGGGTTACCTTGAGAGGCATGTGGGCAGGACTTACATTAGGATTCTGGGTTAGCCAAAGAAGGATGGCAAGAGTGGGCTGGAAGAAAGACACCTTGGCCACTTCCTGAGTGGGTGGGTTGCAGAGAGGTAGCCCTGGGAGAAGGGGGAACATTGCCAGCAGTTGGTACAGAAGTCAACTAAAAAGGTTCATACACTCAATCTACTGGCCACCTCTTCTCCCCACACCCTCCTCCTGGTCTTGATGACACCTTCTGTTTTTCCTGGTGACTGATTCCTTCCTTTGGTGACAATCTCCATTTTAATATAATTTCTTCTGTGGTTCTTGGCCTTTGGATGATATTTCTTTGTAAGGAGGTATTGGCACTTCCTTTATGAGACTCATTGATCACTTATACTTTACTGTAAATGTTAGATCCTTGAAAGTAAGTTCTGATAAGCAAAGAGTTGGAAATTACAAAAGGAAAGGAAAAGGTGTGACCTTTGGCCCCAAATAGAAAACCTTTTGATACATGGAACCAAATATTAGCTTCAATATTATTCTGTTTGAGGCAAGGAGAGCTTTAATAGATGTAGAAGGAAAGGAAAAAAGGATGAGAAGAGAAAGAGAAAAATAGGGAGGAAGCAGGGCATCGCAGAGCATTACAAACTCCTTTGAAGCTGATCAGAAACCTTGGGCCCTCTGAATGACCCGGGCAGTGTCTCAGCATGGTTACCAAGAGGGTCAGCAAGCTCTTGTATAGCAACTGCACTGCCAGAGATAATGAGCCTAATGATTTAGACTGTGGATTCTGGGGGTCACAGAGACTTTGGTTTCAATCGTGGCTTTTCTCCATTACAAATGTGCAAATTGGGGACAGTTTTTCACTTTGCAGAGTCTGACTTCTTCATTTGGAAAATAGGGATAATAACAGCCTTTGGGAGAGGGTTAAATGAATGCCTAATACTTGGAAAGACTGCCCAGGATAGCACTAGGGAAAATGCCAAGTGTTTGTTACTATTTGTACCAAGCAGCGTGTGGCAGAGCAGGAAGGTTTTGGACGCCCTCCCCCACCACCCTAGAAGTAACTGCTTCCCTTAGAAGGACCAGCACAAGCTCAAAGCACAGGCTTAAAGGCTGGTCCTGTGTTCCCCGCATGGCTGATTAATTTCTCTTTCTGAAGCCTTGTTTCCTTCATCCCAAGAACTTACAAGCTGCATGCAGTGCCTTTCGTTCCTTCCTCTTGGCCCATTCCATCTACACATGCTGTGCCCTGAGCAGGAACATGGCAGGGAAATGAGATTTCTTGATGCTCTTGAACTTCTTGCCCAGTAGCTCCAAGACTTCTGGCCATTGCCAAGTGTCTCTCTCTCTTGACTCTCTGGCTTCTCCTGGGCTTATTATTCTGGTTCTTTTGCAGTCTTCTGTCTCCACACAGTGCTGCTCCTCAAATGCAGTTAGGGATTTGAGATGACAAGCCCGGGGAAGCTGAGGGGATCATGTCTGCTTGAGCTAATATTGTGCTGGCAGGTCAGAGACTCAGAGGGTGGACAAAGTAGTGGTTTGAAAAGTGGCAGCCTTTCTCTTTTTCTGAAACTACTTGCATTTCTTAAGCCGGGTCTCTGAGGGCCTGGAAACATCCTTCTTTACAGACTCCATCAGTGATTCATGAGAGCATTTGTCCTAGATTTATTTGGCTCTGTAGCGAAAAGTGTAGCGGGCAGAAAGCTAACTGTGGAACAGTTAGAGAGTTTACCTCCTGACACCAGCATACATTCTTTTTTCTAGTTGAGGACCAATTATATAATGAACCATATGGGAAAACTTCACTGGAAAAGAAAGAAAATGCCTAAGTTTAGATCCAGCCAGCCAAGAGGGACCTGTTGTAGCCAGGGATGGAGTAAGCACTGGCAAAATAAGGAGATGACTCGAGGAAAGAAAAGTGTCATGGGGCTTGCTTGACATTCCCAAACACCTGGGGTCCAGTCTAGCTTGTCCTGCATCACTTTGTGACCCTGGGTAAGTAGGTCACTTGATCTCTTTGGGCCTCAGTTTCTTCATCTGCAAAGGAGACAGAGGGCTGTACATACCAGTCTAGGTCCCTTACAGTACAAACATGCTGCAAGGCAGTCAACAATCCTGTTGGCCAAAGACAGGTGAGAATGGGGCTTGTATTCAACATGACTTTGTTTTAGATAGAACACCCCTAAAGTTATCTGTATTAATGCATGTGTGCTAAGTCGCTTCAGTCATGTGCAACTCTTTCCGACCCCATGGACTATAGCCCTCCAGGCTTCTCTGTCCAAGGGATTCTCCAGGCTAGAATACTGGAGTGGGTTGCCATGCCCTCCTCCAGGGGATCTTTCCAACCCAGGGATTGAACCCACATCTCTTTATGTCTCTTGCATTGGCAGGTGGGTTCTTTGCCACTAGCACCACCTGGGAAGCCCTTTGGGTATTAATAAACACTATTAAATATATTAAATATACCTAGAGAGCTGTTTCTAGAGACCAATTCTTTCATTTTAAATTGTTACCATCTGGTAATGGGTGTGTGTCTTTTCTGGTGGAGAATACACAGAAGCCTGGATAGACTATGGGCAGAACTCTTAGAGGCAGGAGATGGGGACAAGAGGTGTACACACACACACACACACACATGCACACACAACCCACACCAGCAAGTATTATTCAAAAGGTGGCTTACTTTCATCAAACAAAAATTTCTTAGAGACGACTGATAGTAAGGATAGACAGTCACCTGAATTAGGACCCCTTTAAGGACATTCATCCTCAGGAGGCAATCTCCCACTTGCCCACTGGCAGGACACTATTCAAGCTTTGGAGTCTGTGTTTGAATATCTAGATTTTTTTTCCTTCCTTCCTAACCCACCATGGACTCTTGCCCAGCCTAGCTGCCTCTGCTCCCTGTTCAGGCCTGTCCTTTCCACAGGCTATCTATGGATGGAGGGACTTCCCAGAGAATAGGGCTTCAAGTAGAACCAGAAAATTCAATAAAGCTTCTTGAGAAAAATGCATTGTACACAACAGAAAAGCTTGGAATCACTTTTTTGCTCTCTTTCTTTCTGGTCTACCCATCCTCAGTCAAAGAGAAACTACTGATAGACAATAATCCTCTAAGAGTGGAGTAATCATGAGCCGATGTGTGCTTGTGTGCACTCAGTCGTGTCAGACTGTTTGTGATCCCATGGACCGTAGCCCACCAGGCTCCTCTCTCCATGGAATTTCCCAGGCAAGAATCCTGGAGTGGGTTGCCATTTCCTTCTTCAGGGGATCTTTCTGGCCCAGGGATCAAACTCACTTCTCTTGTGTCTCCTGCATTGGTAGGCAGATCCTTTACCACTGAGCCAGCAGGGAAGCCCAATTATGAGCCTAAGACTTACTTTCTATTGAGTCTCTAGGTCTCCAATCTTATCAGTAAGGGCAAAAATCATACACCAAATCCCAAAGAATATTTCAGAGATAAAATTATTTTATCTTTTTCCCCATCTTCCAAAGCCATGTATCATTTTCAAAGAACCACCTCATTCTTTCCATATGATTACAAAAGTATCTAATACTATCAATTAAATAAACTACTTCCTGGCAATGCCTGGACAGCAGAACTATACAATTAACAGATTCCCAAGGATTGGTGAGACAGACAGGTGCACAGGGTATTCCAGCTGAAGCAGTGATCAAGATATATGTAATACATTTGCCTGGCGATTTTGCCTCATTTCTCTTGCAGGGCTTTCACAAAGCCTGTGGATACACTGCCTGCTAGAAATACATTCAAATGTGAGGCAGGCTTGAAGATTAAGACAAAAACAAGAGGGTTTATCTTACCCAGTTTTCTTTACAAATTCCATCTGTTCTTACCACATGGCACACTTCCTCCCAACACCCACGTTTAGCTTTATCCTTGTCTGAAAACTTACCCGCAGTGATAACTTATCTACTGAAGACTTATGTGTTCTAACAAATATAATTTCACTGGACTGGATAACCTCGCAGATCCACTTCACCCCTGAGATACGGGGTTTCTCTGGTCCTAAAACATTATCTGTGTTTACAGGAGAACTGCATTTCTTCCATCTTTTATCTATCTTTTGGAACACAAATTCCATGTTATCTTAGCTTGCTTTTTTTTTTTCCTTTAATAAAAATTGAAGTGTCAGTATTACCCTTGATTAACCATTAAAAAAAAAAAAGCTTCTCCTATCCACTGTTCTGTCACTTCTCCTTTGAGATTTTACATATCAAATGAATAGAGAGGATGCCAGGTGAAGTCTAGGCTCATGTCCATACAAAATAAGGACAAGCAGCTGATCTCTTCTCATTGCAAACTAGAGAAAATGGTGCTACAGTTATCCTTGGAAGAAAGAGTCTTATGAACAGTCCCCCACTCCATCACTTGCAAATTTCTTATTCTCCTCTAACTCAGTCATTTGACAGAAGAGATGTAAATTTATAGGTAATTTTATTTATTAACTAGCAATGTACTGATGCATTTCAATGCTGGCTATTACAAAGGAGTTATTTATCACTCGACAAATGAGTTTCTGCTGTGCCAAACACAGTGCTGGGCCTTGGGGCTAGCATAAAATTAGTTCCAAATATAATACACCAGCATATGACACACTGTCCCTCTCTTCTGGAAGTTAGAATAAAAAAGAGTTTGAATCAACAGTTATGATCTAGATGAGGGAAGTGGAAGTTCAGGGTGCTATGAGAACACAGAATAGGGAAAAAAAGCTTAGAACCTACTTAGGATGTAATGCTGTAGGTGGTGTGTGCACATGCATGTGTGTGTGTGTGTGTGTGTGTGTGTGTGTGTGTGTGTGGATACAGGTGTGCTTTCATTTGTGTGAAGAGTTTAGGGAGAGATGAGGGAATTGCAAGCTTTGAGACAGCCAACAAAGGTCCATCTAGTCAAAGCTATGGTTTTTCCAGTAGTCATGTATGGATGTGAGAGTTGGACTATAAAGAAAGCTGAGCGCTGAAGAATTGATGCTTTTGAACTGTGGTGTTGGAGAAGACTCTTGAGAGTCCCTTGGACTGCAAGGAGATCCAACCAGTCAATCCTAAAGGAAATCAGTCCTGAATATTCACTAGAAAGACTGATGCTGAAGCTGAAACTCCAGTACTTTAACCACCTGATGCAAAGAACTGACTCATCTGAAAAGACCCTGATGCTGTGAAAGATTGAAGGCAGGAGGAGAAGGGGACGACAGAGGATGAGATGGTTGGATGGCATCACTGACTTGATGGACATGAGTTTGAGTAAACTCCGGGAGTTGATAACGGATGGGGAGGCCTGTCATGCTGCAGTCCACAGGGTCACAAAGAGTCAGACACAACTGAGCTGAACTGAGAGAGAAAGAAAGGGACATTATGATGGCCATCCTTCCCGGCATGCTTCTGTGAAAAACAAATCTTTATGTTTTCCCTTTATATGATGCAAATCATGTTCTATGAATTGTTTACTGACTGGCCTTTGTCACTGACCAAAAAACATACAATGGAAAAAATTTTGTATGTGTATATATATATATATACACTATATATATATATATAGTATATATATTTACCATATTCTTCTAATAACTATAGTTTATGTGTATCAACAGGTTATCCCTCTAATAATGGGCACTTTTCCCAATGTTTTTACATGAATCTTAAAAGAAATATGTCTTTCTTTGGCATAAATTGAGAGACAGAATTTCTGGATTAAGGAGTGAGCAAATTTAAAGTGTTAATAATACTGCCAGGATGCTCTCCCAAAGGCTTTGATATGAACACTCCAAACAATAGAGAATAAGAGTGTCTTATTTCCTTAACAACATAGGATATGATCAATATGTTTAATTATTTCCAATCTAATGCGTAAAAAATGTTAGCCAACTGTTGATTTAATTTTCATTTCCCTCATTACTAGTAATTTGAATTACTTTTCCTATGTTTATAATCTGTTGGCATTTCTTAATTGCCCATCTCTGTTCTTCATCAGTTTTTCAGTTTTGGTATTTATTGGTACTCTTATATATTCTGAATATTAATCCTGCTTGTAATTTGTGTCACAAACATTTTCTCATCTGCTGCTTATATATTCCCCAAAGTTTTATTATGAAAATTTCAAATATTTAGCAAATTGAAACAGTGTTGCTGAATTTTTTAAAACTTCCCTTATGATGTTTTTGTGTACAGAGTTTATATTTATTTCACAGTCTGTTAACAGTTGTTTTTTTTTTAACTTCTGGCATCTTGCATCCTACCTAGAAGATCTAACTTACTCTAAGGTTATCAAAATAGTCTTCATTCTCACCTAATTATTGCTTTTAATAAAGATCTCTTTAGTCCACCTCAGCTATATTCTGACACTGGGGGTGGTGACTTGGGGCATGTCTAGCTTCACTGATGCAATGATATTGGAATAACCAGCTTTCAGTTTCAGGGGAAATACTTTGTTCTCTTTTTACCCATGTGAGTTTCACACTCTAAATCCCTGAACATACACAGAATCATTTCTGTATTTTGTTTTATTCCAATGATCTACTCATTAATTTCTTCTTAGTTACTCTTTCTTGTATACTTTGATACATGTTAAGTCAAGTACATCCTTCACCATTCTTTTTCAATTTTTCTTTTTTAAAACAGCTTCTCTTCCATACAAACTTTATAATCAGTTTGGCAGTTTCTATGAAATATCCTGTTGGGATTTTGATTTGGAATTCACCAGCTTTTTAGCTGAAGTCAAGGAGTGTTGACATTATTTTAAGGAGTGCTGACATTCTAACAACACTGGATCTCTGTTTCCAGGGACATGGTGCGTCTTAGTTTTGTCTCTCTATCCTTGAGAAGGAGGCAGCTCTGGTTCTCTAAGGGGAACATGCTGGGTCTGCACTTTGGATGACTGCCTTGTCCCCAGGGGCCCAGCAGCCTTCTGCTCTATGGCTTATAGGAAAGGAAACATCTCCAAATCTGATAGCATCCCATCCCCTCAGGGAAGAGACAGGAAAGCACTACCCCATTAGACCGAAGCCAAGATGCCATGAAAACCCCTGTGCAGGTCTCTGGAGCTTGTCCAAGCCAACAGGGACTGCTGGAAACACTGCCCTTTGGCGTCTCCATGCCCGGTAACTTGAAAGGGTGACCTCTGCTTCGCAGATTCACAAGGGAGAGTGTTACCATGTTGATGCTTAGCTCAACTTCTAAGAAAATTCTTGCCACTTACCTCCCCACCTGCCAACCTGCTCTTGGCCTAGTTTCTTTGTTATGCGTTTGTTTATGAGAAAGGCGTATGAAGGAATTTATAAGAATTTGCCCTCTCCCATAATCTGTTCTCTGGTACTTTCTGAAGTGCTCATATCATTTCTTTCATTATCCTATTCTCTTCCCAGGTCTTATATACCCTTCAACTATATATATATACATACACACACTGTATAGTGTACATACATACAACTATATAGTTGTTGTTGCTGTTTAATCACTTAGTTGTGCCCAACTCTTTGCAACCCCATGGACTGTAGCCAGGCTCCTCTGTTCATGGGATGTTCCAGATAAGAATACTGGAATGGATTGCCACTTTCAACTTAGCCACTGAACAACAATATAAATATATAAATAACAACAACAATAAATATATATATATATATAATACCCTAACTCTGTCTACAGCAACCTAATGCTGCAACAAAACAAATGTGTGTGTTATACAAATATAATTTTTAACTGTCTAAATTTCAGAAGAGTATGGAGAATAATACAACCAAGAACAGAGGTTTACAATTTTTCTACAATAAGGCAGTGTTGCCTAGTTCAACAACACAAAGCATAACAACTCATCTACAAGTAAAATAAAGGAGATAAAATCACCATAGCCAGAGGGAAAGGGATCCTGATTTATTGAGCAATATTCTCACTCAGATTTCCCCAGGTCATTAGATTGACTCATGTAAGAGTCAATGCAAAGATTCCAGATGAAAGGTCAATTCAGTTTAAACAGTTAAACAGTAAGTTTGAGTGAGCTCCATACCATTCCAAATGTATTTCAAGAAGTGGGTAATAAAATCACATAACCTAGGACAAGTAATCAGACCAGTCAACCGTTACCTGTCATCTACAAGAGAAACTAGATGATGTTCACTATAGTTAGGAACAAGGACCCTGAGCTGGAATGTCTGAGTTCAAACCCTGGCTCCACCCTTTACTAGTTGGGTGCCTATGGGCAAGTTATTAATAATTAAACTCCTGTGGTCTCAGTTTCCCCATCTGCAAAATGGAGTTAATAATTATACCTATCTTTCACTCTCCCAAGGCAATAGAAATAAAACCAAAAGTAAACAAATGGGAACTCAGTTCAGTTCAGTCGCTCAGTTGTGTCTGACTTTTCGCCACCCCATGGACTGCAGCACACCAGGCTTCCCTGTCCATCACCAATTCCTGGAGTTTGCTCAAACTCATGTTCATTGAGTTGGTGATGCCATCCAGCCATCTCATCCTCCATTGTCCCCTTCTCCTCCTGCCCCCAATCCTTCCCAGCATCAGGGTCTTTTCCAATGAGTCAGTTCTTCGCATCAGATGGCCAAAGTATTGGAATTTCAGCTTCAGTATCAGTCCATCAGTCCTTCCATTATTTCTATGGGAATTAATCAAACTCATAAGCTTTTGCATAGCAAAGGAAACCATAAACAAAACAAAAAGACAACCTATGAACTGGGAGAATGTATTTGTAAATGATGCAACTGACAAGGGCTTAATTTCCAAAATATACAAACGGTTCATATAACTCAAAAAAAAAAAAAAAATGGGCAGGAAACCTAAATAGACATTTCTCCAAAGAAGACATACAGATGGCCAAAAGGCACACGAGCAAAAGATGCTCAATGTTGCTAAGTATTAGAGAAATGCAATTCAAAACTCCAATGAGGTGCCACCTCACACTGGTCAGAGTGGCTGTCATTAAAAAGTCTACAGATAACAAATGCTGGAGAAGGTGCATGAGAAAAGAGAACCTTCTGACACTGTTGGTGGAAACATAAACCAGTGCAGCCACTATGAAAAACAGTAAGGAGGTTCCTTAAAAGCTAAAAATAGAGCTACCATATGATCTAGCAATCCTACTCCTGGGGCATGTATCCAGACAAAACCATAATTCAAAAAGATACATGCAACCCAATATTCACTACAGCACTATTTACAACAGCCAAGACATGGAAACAACCTAAATGTCCATTAACAGATGAATGGATAAGAAAGATGTGATGTTTGTGTGTATATATATATATGCACACACATACATACATACACATACATTCAGAATGGAATATCACTCAGACACAAAGAATGAAATAACACCATTTGCAGCAACATGGATAGACAGTATCATACTAAATGAAGTCAGAGAAAAATAAATACCATATGGTATCACATCATATGGAGTCTAAAATATGACAAAAATGAACTCATGTATAAAACAGAAACAGAATCTTAGACATAGAGAACAGACTTGTGGTTGCTAAGGTTGGGGGCACAGAGGGAGGGAGGGATGGGTTGGGAATTTGAGATTAGCAAATGCAAGCTATTATATATATATATAATTGAATCACTTTGCCGTGCACCAAAAACTATTACAATACTGTAAATCAACTATATTTCAATAAAATAAATTAAAAAATAATCATACCTAACTTAAAGAGGTTTTGTGAAGATTAACATAATACATGTAGAATGCTTAGAATGGTACTACCTTATTCATAGTAAGTACTCAGGTTAGTGGTTATTATTCTGTAACTAACATCAACTATTCTTCTTCCATAATCATCACTTCTGGACAGGTCACAAGCCTCAGGTTAGGCTCCCAGAAGGTAAAGATGCCAATGCTCACATCCTATGCCTCGCTCTTTTGTTAAGGCTGCACTGTGAACCAGACAAGCGTTAGGATCCTGTTAAACGTTCCTGTATAGCACACACTGTGAAGGGCTCACACAGATCACAGGTGGTAATTGGTTTATGGCACTTGGAGAACTGATTAAACCAGAAACAAATGGAGATTCTCTGCGAATGAGCCCTGCAAACATATCACATGCACACTTGCTTGCTCAGAATGGCAGGGGGGCCTGCAAGGAGAGGGAAAGAATACTGTACAATTTTCTAAGCAGTGGGAGCCTTTAGTTCGGTTGAACTAGGAGATGGTTTATTACAGTGTTCCCAGAATCTTCTACCGACTGGCTGATTCAGCTAGGTTATCATCACTCTCAAAATTCCTTTGTCACATTTTCCATTCCAATAATGAATTGCTAATTTCTAAGCTCTCTCAGGCTCAAGTCCTATATAATTTTCTCATTCTCTAATTGCTCTTTTCTTTCGACCCTGTAAAATAATTGGAAGGTTGCCATGGTGCTAGGGAATTTGAAAAGTGAGGCAAGATTCTTACATTGAGGAATTCAGTTCAGCCAGGCTGTGTGGTGGGGGCCATTTGAAAGTGCACTCAGGTGAGTTATAACAATCCCTGGGTTTGAACATGGGTTTCTCAGCTACAAAGTCGGTAAATGCTTTCCAACTCAGAGGGCTGCCTTGACATGGCCGGTCACAGGGAAGTGTATAACAGGTTAAAGTGGCCAGTGGAATCCCAGTTTCTGTGAACCTTCTGTCACCTCCATGTTTGCTTGTGCTGATGGTGCAACTGGAATGTCTTTACCTCACCTCCCTGTTGCTTTCCCATTTTCTCACTCATCCTTTTCTTTCTTTCTCAAACACTCCCTGAGGAATAATTATTTTAATTTTTTCCATTATTTTCAAAGGTATCTTTTTATTGATGGGAATACTATCAAACTCTTATCATCAACATAAAAATACTATAAAATATAATGAAATTTTGTGATGCATGCTCAGTCACTAATTTGTGTCTGACTCTTCATGACTCCATAGACTGCATCCCACCAGGGTCTTCTGTACATGTAATTTTCCAGGCAAGAATACTGGAGTGTGTTGCCATTCCTAATTTAGGGGATCTTTCTGACCCAGGGATTGAACCCATATCTCCTGCATTGGCAGGTGGACTCTTTACCACTAGACACCTGGGAAACCCAGTGAAATTTTACCTACACTGTAAATTGGAAAATTAGGGAGCAAATCAGGGAGAACATTTTAATCCCTGTTCAAATAGTGTTAACCTATCCATAGTCAGATAAGAGCAAGAAAATGAGGTGGCTACGGTGTGGATTATACAAAATAAATATCTCTGAGAGGAAAAAAAAACAAACCCAGAATGTGTTATTAGGTAACAGTTTGTTGATTTGAATTGGAAAGACTTTACCATTTAACAGTAGAAATAATCAAGAATTTAATGTGTAAAATGTCATAAGCATATTTTCCATCATTACATACTCACATATTTATTGAAAAGAAAATGTATTTTTTCAGTGCATTTCTGGTACTATTTGACAGCATCTTATTGCAAGGTATTAATATACAAACAGATTTAAAGAACTTTGTTCAGGAATAAAATACATGAATAAGTAAAACCTTAAATTCCAATACTTTGGCCACCTGATGCAGAGAGCTGACTCTTTTGAAAAGACCCTGATGCTGGGAAAGATTGATGGCAGGAGGAGGAGGAGGGGATGACAGAGGATGAAATGGTTGGATGGTATCACTGACACAATGGACATGTTTGGGTGGACTCCGGGAGTTGGTGATGGACAGCGAGGCCTGGCGTATTGTGGTTCATGGGGTCATAAAGAGCTGGACACGACTGAGCAACTGAACTGAACTGAACTAAAGGAATACCCAATCTTAAATTAAACTAAAAGTTTTTCTTAATCCCCAACTATACCTGAAATTTGGGCATCCCTGGTAGCTCAGTTGGTAAAGAATCTGCCTGTGATGTGGGAGATCCTGGTTTGATTTCTGGGTTGGGAAGATCCCGTGGAAGAGGGCATGGAAACCCACGCCAGTATTCTTGCCTGCAGAATCCCTGTGGACAGAGGAGCCTGGTGGGCTACAGTCCATGAGGTCACAAAGAGTCAGACACTGACTGAGGGACCAAGCATAGCATAGAACATGCCTAAAATCCAGGTTAGCATTTTACACAAAATCAACTAATTTTGCTTCCAAGGCCATTGGTCTCTCCTTTTTGCTAACAATGAAAAAGAAAAGACAAATATTGAGAAAAAGGACATGGAAGTAGATTAACTGCACAATCATCTTCTGAAAAGTTGATTCTAATTGACATCTTTAGAGTCTAATGATGGTTTGTAGCTGGAACAGACTATTGAAATACCTTAAAGTATACCCATCTTTCCACCTTGGTACATATTCAAAACTGTAAGGAAATCGTACTTATCTGTTTAGTAGTTTAATCACAAGTGATACCTTTAGACTGTTGAATAATTGGATTATTTTTGTATGACTACAAAAATTGGAGATTTTAATCTTGATTATTTGCCCAAGATGCAAAAATTATTTCTTTTACCATTTTATTCATAGCTACTTAGCGTCCCTGATAACAGACTTTTGCTTTTGTTTATTTTTCACAGAAGTGCTCATTTTCTATAACTTATACCATAACCATTTCCTTTCATCACTCTATATCTGTTTATGAACTAGCCAATAACATTTAAGCAGAATCACAAGTGCCCCCCCTTGATTTCCTTCCTAATTTTCCAATTTACTTTCATCTTACATTTTGCATTATTTATTGATGAATAAGAATTTTAAAAAAAGAATCACTGAATATTGAACTGAATTTTTAATATTACAACATAGCAATATTTCAGTGTTATTATTCACTAACTTCAGGTAGTGAGTAATACCTTCCCTGGAATTATGCCTTCCCTGGCGGCTCAGAGGTAAAGAATTTGGCTGCAATGCAGGGGACCCAGGTTCAATCCCTGGGTCGGGCAGATCCCCTAGAGAAGGAAATGGCAACCCACACCAGTATTTTTGCCTGCGGAATTCCATGGGCAGGGGAGCTTGCCAGGCTACAGTCCACGGGGTCAGAGAGTCAGACACGACTGAATGACTCACACTGAAATAGAAGGTATACAGACATTTATTGACTTTTTCCCCCTTCTCAAATATATTTGTAAGGTAGAAAGACATTTTATTTGGTAGTTTATTGTCTTGGTTTACATTTTTTCTTATTATTGAATTTATTTAAACTTTAAAAAGTTCATCCATTTCTGCCAGTCCTGTCTCTGGAAACTACCAATCTGTTCTCTGTGTCTATGAGCTTGATTTCATTTATTCATTCATGTCTGATTCGAGAACCCACCCTTCTGAGGCCCTCTAACTATGCAGTCAAACCCCTAGGCTCTGAGCCACTGTCCACACTGCTTTGGGTTTCTCCTCACATCTGTGCTGACCTGTCACCCAGGATTTATCAGGGTGAATTTCAATTGACTGCTTGTGTAACCTGAATCACAGGGACATGTATTCCACCAGCTCTTCTATCAGGAAATGCCCCTTTCCACCTGTCAGCTGGCTGATGTCCTCAGGAAGCCCCTCAGAGGAGCTCATCTCTGAGCACATGGAGCTTTTATGCCTCGTATCCATGCTTCTGTCACCACTTGGCCTCAGAGAACTCTCTGCCCCAGTCTTGTCTGCTTCACTTGCCCTTCCCTTCAAACCTACAACAGGGCATGGGCCAGGTGGAACTTTGAAATTTTACCCCAGCTTCAGAATAATGACAGAGAGGCTCAACACAGAGGAAAGAAAGTGGAAGTGTCAGTTGCTCAGTTGCATCCAATTGTTTAGGATCCCAGGGACTGAAGCTCCTCTGTCCACAGAATTCTCCAGGCAGGAATACTGGAGTGGGTTGCCATTCCCTTCTCCATGGGCTCTTCCTGACCCAGGGATTGAACCTAGGTCTCCTGCACTACAGGGCTTCCCAAATAGTTCAGTGGTAAAGAGCCTTCCTACCAATGCAGGATCTCCTGCAGGAGACATGGGTTTGATCCCTGGGTCGGGAAGATCCTCTGGATAAGGAAATGGCAACCCACTCCAGGATTCTTGCCTGGAGAATCCCATGGTCAAAGGAGCCTGGTGGGCTATAGTCCATGGGATCAGAAAAGAGTCAGACACGACTGAGTGACTAACACTTTCACTTTCACTTTTGCATTGCAGGTGGATTCTTTACTTTCTGAGCCACCTGGGAAGCCCCTAATACAGAGGAAAATCATTCAACTGCAGGGCAGAAAGCTCCAGCCTCGGGGCTTCTCATCCTGTAGCCTCTTTTACTCAAGTGAGCAGCTTCCTTTTGGCATGTTAAGTTCATCTCCCCTTTACCCATCCCTAAATCAGGAACCCTCTATGCCTCAGAGTTGGGTCAGATGGACCCTGGGAGCAGGCAAAGACCTGCCCCGGTCAGTCAGCAGCCTGCCTTCCCAATCGCCCCCTACCCTGGAGGATGAGTGGTGCATGTTTTCCACCTCTCTGGGATTCCCTCCATCACCAATCTAACCCTAAGGACCTAAGCTGGAAGCCATACAAGAGACCAACATCAATATACCCCAGAGTTTGGTTCATTCAGTCTCAAGACAGACCTTTGAGATGTAACCCTCAGGTGAGAGATCAACAGTCCAAGCCAGGCAGGACCCTAAACCCAGGTCAGCACATTTCCAGCCAACTCCCCTCAGCTTGAATCTCCTTACTGCCCATCTAAGTCTCTCAGAGTCTTTCTAAGACCCTTGAGGGCAGAGCTCCCTTCTCCCATATGCTTTGCCCAGCTCCCAGCACACAGTTCTCTGCAGACACTGGTTGTGGGAACCCAAAGCCCACTGCCTCTTCACTGACTCTGAGCCCTGGACAAACATTAGCTTTCTGCAGCAGCGTGGCACTGGAAGGATCAGCCTGAACACTTAAAGCCATAGAGAGAGAAAGCCTTTTCTTTTTTAAAAATTTATTTATTTTACTTTACAACATTGTATTGGTTTTGTCATACATTGACTTGAATCTGCCATCGGTGTACATGTGTTCCCCATCCTGAACCCCCCTCCCAACTCCCTCCCCATCCCATCCCTCAGGGTCATCCCAGTGCACCAGCCCCGAGCATCCTGTATCATGCATCATACCTGGACTGGCGATTCATTTCACATATGATAATTTACATGTTCCAATGCCATTCTCCCATATCATCCCGCCCTCGCCCTCTCCCACAGAGTCCAAAAGACTGTTCAATACATCTGTGTCTCTCTTGCTGTCTCGCATACAGGGTTATCATTACCATCTGAGAAAGCCTTTTATTTTGCCCTGAGGGTTAGGTGCCAGGCATACCCTGGGATTCTAGACATAATGTAGAGGACAAGATGTGGGAAAGACAAGGTTGATAGAGCTCAGCCTTAATGTTCTTTTCCTGGTCTGTGTTGACAAGACAAATAACAGCTCTCAGACAATATTACCCAAGGATGCGACAGAGGCAGACTCAGGTAAACAGACAGGTTCAGGCTGAAAGTCCGACTTCTCTGATAGTTAGTTCATCTGAGGATACCCAGGGACCTGACCTGATTTGTGCAAAAGGAAGAGGCCAGGGTAGTCAGATCCCTGAAGTGTGTGTGAATTCTTTAATCCACTTGGCATACACTGGCACTACGCCCCCCAAAGTTACAAAGGAGGATGAGAAAGGAGTTTGCCCTTCGCAGGAAAATGGTTAAGAAAATTAACTATGGAGACATAACCAACTTGAGTATCTTCTAAATATATTTATTTTTATGAGCCTTTATTGACTCAAGAGCAATCAGAGGGTGTTATGGGGCAAATTGTGTCCCCCCCCCCCCCCAAAATTCCTGTGTTGTAAGCCAAGACCCTAGGACCTGAGAAGGCAACCTTATTTGGAGAAAGGGTCTTTACAGAAGTGATCAAGTTAAATAAGGTCATTATGGAGAACTCTAGTCACAACCAGTGTCCTCATAAAAAGGGGGAAATTTGGACACAGACACACATAGAGGGAAGATGACGCAAAGAAATACAGGGAGAAGATGGTCATCTACATGCCAAGGGGAGCGGCCTGGACGAGGTCCCTCCCTCACAGGGCTCAGAGGGAACCAACTCTGCCAACACACTGATTTTGGACCTTGAGCTCAAGAACAACTGTGAGACTATTTCTGTTGTTTAAGCCACCTCATCTATAGTGCTCCATTATGGCAGGCCTAGAAAGCTAATGCAGAGAGCATTTGGGTATTGACAGTTTACATCATTTACTTGTTGCTAACCCCAATGGTGGGAACTTCCCTGATGGCTCAGACAGTAAAGCGTCTACCCACAATGCTGGAGACCTGGGGTCAATCCCTGGGTCAGGAAGATCCCCTGGAGAAGGAAATGGCAACCCACTCCAGTACTCTTGCCTGGAAAATCCCATGGACGGAGGAGCCTGGTAGGCTACAGTCCATGGGGTCACAAAGAGTCGGACACGACTGAGTGACTTCACTCACTTAACCCCAATGGTAATTAGATATCTACTTAAGAGCTGTGACTTGATCACATAACCAAGAAGGGACCTCTCCTGGCTTTTAGAATCTGAAGACTGTTTATGCTCAGGACACAACTAGAAAAGACCAATGAACCATAAACAGCCACATTTCATAACTAATCACACCCCAAAACAGGCAGTCTTTTTCAGATTTGTCTTTCATGTTGACGGAAAACTCAACACAACCATTCCTGATCAGATTGGCTGATCAATCTTGGCACCGCCTTTAATAACAAATATCACTCTTCACCTGAGTCAGTCAGAAAGTTAAGATAATTTGCTGGCTACAGCCAGTGGGTTGACCACAAATGAAGGGCATTCTGCTGATCCAAGGCTGTGCACCAGACCAGCTTTCTGGCCCTCCAGAAGTGTCCAGCTCTCTAAGAATACCCATCACTGCACTTATCTTCATAAACCAAACTAAAGTTGAATGAGGAAAAGAGCTACTCAAACATATTTGCAGGCAAAGGGGAAGAATTCCTTGGAGAGAATGAAGATGCAAAAGCGAGAGGGAATATTGGTATGATTAAGGGCACACAGGAAGATGTCTTAGTAAGGATATTTGCCATTTATTGAGGTTTCCTATGTAGTAGGCTTCAGCCTATGGGCTTTATACCCATCACAGCAGCCTCATAAAACCCTTGTATCATCATCATTTTGCAGAAGTGAAAACTGAAACACATACAGATTAAGTGGTTTGGTCAAGATCATACAGAAGATTAGAACAAAAATGCCCAACCATTATACTGTGCTACCTTCCATGGGATAAAATAGTCCCTCTACTGTGGGATCATATTCTCTTTGCTCCTCCAGACCTATCCCCCAAATCCCTTCACCACTCTGCCCGGTGCCCAGGAGTTTAACCACTGTTTATGACTTCAATAGGTTGCCTGCTGGCCTCCAGCTGAAGTCAACGGCCATGGAAGATCACCGCACTGATCTTTTGCAGTGGAAGCCAAGTGCAGGGGATCAGAAGACAACAGGAGAGCAAGGCTGGGGTGTCTTTCCCCGCCTGTGCTCTTTTATCATGGGCCTGTTCCTATCTGCAACTATAGAACCTCCCCCCACCTCCTCCCAAGGAGCCAGGAATATTCACCTTGTCCTGGACAACTGTATCATCCCTTGATTTTTCTTTAAATCCTGACTGTACCTTTGTAAAACATCCTTTTATCAAATTCTTCCTAACTAATCCAGTTTGTATATGCCTTTTTTTTTTTTTTTTCTTGTTTGGACGTTGACTGGTGCAGAGAATGAGAACACAGCAAGCTTTAGATAGAGGAGAGAAGAGGCTGTCAGGGAAGCAGGCCTGTGGGCATTCCCGAGAAAGGGGGCTGAGGGCAGCAATGAGGTCCATGGCAGGCAGAGAAGGCGTTGAGAGGTGCTGCAGGGCTGGGGTTAAGGAGGGGTCATCTGGACCAGAGTAAGGGTCATGCTGAATGTTGCTTCCAGCCCCTTTCAGATTCCGTGGAAGAATCTGAAACAGAATGAATCTTGACTCCTAAATGAATCTTCTAAGCATGCTGAGTCTGGGAACAGAAATAGAATAATGTGTAACACAAGGCTGCCAGGGGTAAAAGGAAAAAGGGATGAGCTCCTGGAAGCCAACAGCCTCCTAGTCTAGCAGAGGAGACAAGTGTGAAAGGAGACACCTACAGCCCAGTATGTCACACACTGTAACAGCCATGCCCCCCGCCTGCTCTGCGCCCTGAAAGATGTGTGGATTGGGTAAGCTTCAAGTCCTGGGTGCTTTCTGTCCCAGATCAAGGTCTCCCATGTCTACAGACTCTGGACTCTGCCTTCAGATCAGTGGTTGTGGGGTGTGACATGAGAGAAGTCACATACCTGCCAAGTTTCAATAGTGTCTCCAGGTGATACTAAGGGTGACTCTGAGGTACTGTTAGATACTGTTTTTGCTAAGCACATGGGGACTCCTTAATCCTGTTCTGCCAATCAACCTCCCTCCCTTTGAGAGCTCAGAGAAAGAGAGAGATAAACATGGGGAAATGCCTGACAAAATACAGCAAATATAACAAAACAATATATTATCAGCTGTGGTTTCTGCCTCAAACAAGGAACTCTGGTAATCTTATAGATACTTTTCCCTAAACTAGTTAGGTCTAAAGAACTGCAGACCAGAGGTTGATTGAGTATAAACCCATCAACAAGAAGAATGCAACCAGAGAGAAGTGGGAGCAGAAGGAAGGACACCAGTCCTCAGCACTGAGCCATCTTGGTTCTCAGCCAAGGCAGATGTCCTGGGTCCACTGCCAAGCAGGAGAAGGAAGAGTATCCCAGGAAAACAGATACTGGCTGATTGAGCTGGAGAAGTGGACCTGTGTCCGCCTGGACCTTTGCCACAGGAAGGAAACTAGCTAAAAAGAGAATCATGCCCTAGTGCCAAGTGTTAACAGCTATTCACAGGGTCCTGGAAACGAAATTTAGATTTCTACCTTCTTGGTAGGACCCCAGAGGGGAATGAAGACATGGAAAAGAGGAGGTTTAAGAATGTCCCTTCCACTGTCTCATGGCCCTCCCTTTCCTCTGTAACGGGACAGCTCCTGATGACACTACCTTCCTGCTAGTAACTGAAAGTGAAAGTCGCTCAGTCGCATCTGACTCTTTGCTACCCCATGGACTATACAGTCCACGAAATTCTCCAGGCCAGAATCCTGGAGTGGGTAGCCTTTCCCTTCTCCAGGGGAATCTTCCCAACCTAGGGATTGAACCCAGGTCTCCCACACTGCAGGCAGATTCTTTACCAGCTGAGTCACAAGGGAAACACTTGTCCTAATGAAATACCAAACAACAATGATCCAAAGGCACTGGTGAGTGAACAAAATCAGGCAGATTCTGGGGGCGGGGGGTGGGTGGGGGTGGTGGAGATGACACTCAGAATAAAGAAATGGCATCGTGAGGCTGAGATCTTTAAAGGGATTTTTGGCCTGAGGGATTTTTGGTCAGTGGGAAATCTGCACTCTGTTAGGGGTTGGGGGCACAGCGATGGTGAAAGCTTAAAGGAAAAGCAGAGAACTGAGTATAAGACAAACATAGCTGCTGAAAAGTGAGGGGGTGCCCAGAAAGGAGAGAGACTCAAATACTGTTTCAGGGCTGTCCAACTCTCTGGCTAAGCCCTGATCCACACACACAGAGAGAACAGACTATAGGAATGCATTATGCTGCTGCCCCAGAGACAGAGCGGGCCTGTTGAGCCCAACCAAGTGAACTGTCTACTGGGAAACAAAAACGAAGACCACTCTTCCTAGGGTGTAACATAACCCAGAGTCTCCTCAACGTGATATTCACAAGGTCCAAGACTCAATCCTAAACTACTCCACACATGAAAACCTAGCAGTATTTGACCTAGAGGCCTGACCTACTGCAGAAGAGATGGTGAGGGGAAGTAGTTCTCAAAGTGTGGGACCCTGGAACCCTTTTAAGGCCTACAGTGTCAAAACTATTTTTATAATATGCAGTTATGTGCCTTTTTTTACTTCTCATTCTCTTTCTAGTGTACAGGTATATGGTATAATTTTCCAGAAGCTACATGACATGTGATGTTAAGAAAGATTGAACATAAAAGTAGATATGAGAAACCAGCTGCCTTCTACTAAGCCAGTCATCAAAAAATTTCACAAAAATATGAAACAATGCTGCTTTTCTTACTAATTATTTTTCTAGTGTTGAAAATCTACGGTTTTTTCTTCATAAAATTCTAGGTTTTTATTTTTGTTTTAACAAGTCAAAAGACTTTAAAAATATCTCCCAGTTTTAGCTTCTAGTGTGGAAAATGTACGCGATATTCCCCATGTCAACAACAGCTCTCTGGGTAAATTTTAAGAGGATGAGGGGGTTCTCAGACCAGAGTTTGAGAAATGCTGGTGTGAGGTAGGTAAACTTGCAGATTTCAGTTTGCATCAGAATCACCTGGGAGCTTGTTAAAACAAACCGCCAGGCCTCATCCTCTAAATTTCTGACTCAGGAGGTCTGTGGTCCGACCTCAAAATCCGTGCATTTCTAACAGGTTCCCTCGGATACTGTTGTGGGGCCCACTCCGATGTAAGGGATGGCCGGAGTGCAGACCAGACCCCCGAGGGACCAAGGCATTCCTTCCCCATCCCAGCTGCCAGGAGTGCTGCCTGCTGGACGCTTAGAGCCTAGAGCCTCGTCAGGCACTGCCCGGGGGAGGGAGCTGCCAGTCAGGCACTACACTTCTGCTCTGAGACAGCCCGCATCCCAAGACCAGAGCGATGCGCACACAAAGGCCTGACTCTGCACTCTGCGCCTCCAAGCAAAACAGCGCGGAAGGAAGGGCGCTCCCAGGGCGGGGGCTCCCCAGGGACCAGCCCGAGCCTCACTGCACCTAGACCACAGTTCAACTTTTCGCTGGTCCCGTGGCCTTCACTTCCTCCCAGGTGTTGTTCCCCACGGCGCTCCCCAGTTAACACCAACCTCCGTTTCAGAACCATCCCGACCCACAGCAATGCAACCTCTAGCAAGTGAAGAAAAGGACGGACCTGTCTGTAGCCTCTGTGGTCTCCAGCCTCTTGGATGGCAGTGGCAGTTCCCCGGATGGCCAGGCTTTCTTTGCTTTTTCTCTGTCTTGGTTGAAGTCTCTAGGCCTGGGCGAGTGGATTCTCCTGCCGAGCCTTCCCCTTGGTGGGCGGAGTCCTGAAGGGGTGGTCCTGTCAGGGATCAGGGTTATTGGTCCTGACAACGAACGGGGCTGGAGCCGGCCCAGGCCAGCTCACAGGTGCTGATGGTTACATTTTTAGGAATTTCCCAAGCTGGTTGTTTTGCTTCATTTTACTGTTATCCTTGCTTCGACGGTTATTTACATCTATTGGATCTCTATGGTGGACCACTATAGTATTTTCACCTACAGATCCAGTAGATGTATGTAAGCTTGAGAGATTAATGGTAGAGAGAAGTAAAATAATTAGGAAAAAAGCAAAACCCGGTGGCCAGGAGGTAAGAGTTGCTAAGCATTGTGGGAAAACAGTCAATAAGATGTTCAGTTGATATCTACCATCTTGGCTCATAAATCACCCATTTCAGCCCCTCTCACCTGGAGACCATCAGAAGCTCCATTCTTCTGAGCTCTTTGCTGATGGTAACTCTGACTTCCTGGCTAGTGTGGTTGGAAATCGAGGCGCTTACCTACTCATCTGGTCCTGTCTATTTACATCTAATTCCAACTCCCTGCTGAGCACTGGGATAGGGAGGACATGACACTGCTTTGGGGAAGTTCAAGTCTAACAGAGACTTGTACACACCTCATAAAATGCAGCAACACATGCACATTGTAATAAGAAGAGAACGTCATAAATGTCTGTTGAACAAGAACTGGAAGCATCAGGTGATGGATGGTGAATTAGGGAAAACCTTCCAGAAGAGAGGACACATAAGCTATGTTTTTCCAGAACAGTGGGAATCTTGCCAGGTGGGATACTAACTGGAAAGAACATTCTGGTCAAAGGCACAGAGGTAATTCTGGATATAACCTTTGATTCGGGGTCATGGGGACTCTGCAGAGCAGCCCCCGCTCTCGCCTGCTCCCTGAAGACCACATGTTGTCCATTTGGCGTTAGGTCTGCAGGCGTCAGACACAAGGCCAGCTGGCTTATGTGGGAATCACAGCCCTGACTAAGGCCCGGATCACAGGCTCTTGTAATCCGCTGAGCTAATTGGCCACTATTCTATCTTTGTGTCTGCTCACATCTTTGTATGATGATTCAGAGGCTTTCTGAATGATCTCATATTCTCAGGGGCATTGTGAAATGACTCCCCTGAAAATCTTCTAAAGATAGGACTTATTCCTTGTTGGGGATGGTCTTGACTGATCTCCTGGGTGGAAGGTGTTGAGAGAGTATCAGGTGACTGGCAACCTTTGCTGTCTGACTCTACGGTCAAATCCAGAGTTGGCCCACTGATCCTCAGCTTGGAGTAATTGGTTTGGAAGGATTAAAATCCTGGCCAAGGTCCTAGAAGCTCCAGTAGGCTGTGTTTGAAAGTTCCTCCATTTCCCATACAGCAAAAGAAGAGGTTACTGTGGCGCTGAAGTCAGAGCAGAGCACAGGTCCCTCCAGCTTTTTCTCTGGGACCAAGAGGCTTCAGTGAGCAGCCAGTAGCAATGGGCAGACAGCACACTGCAGCCAAATGGGGATGCTCTGTCTCAGCTGTCACATTGATGGGGAAGACAGCAGGCTCCACATTGCCAAGTCCTAAGCTTTCAGATATATCACTATCGTACTAACTGTGCTCACATTTCTTTCTCCCTGGTAAGACTGGCAGCTCCTTGAGGACACAGATTGGGCCTGGTTTTTTCCTGAGTCCCAAGTATAGGATAGATGGATGAATGGATGGATAGATGATCAATCTTGTTATATAGAAGCTTACTTTAAAAAATGTATGTTACTTTAAAAAATGTTTATTAAATCCTTATTTATGTGCAAGGCACTTTTCTAAGTGTTTTGTAATGCAGTCTACATAGCATGTCTACAAGGCTTGTATTATTAGTATCCCTGTGTTACAAATGGGGCTTTCCAGGTGGCGCTAGTGGTAAAGAACCCACCTACTAATGCAGTAGAGGTAAGAGACTCAACATAAAAGACACAGGTTCCATCCCTGAGTCAGGAAGATCCCCTGGAGGAGGGCATGACAAGCCACTCCAGTATTCTTGCCTGGAGAATCTCATGGGCTGAGGAGCCCACTAGGCTATTGTCCAAAGGGTTGCAAAGAGTTGGACATGACTGAAGTGACTTAACATGCATGCATGCATGTTACAGATGAGGAAACTCTTCCTTAGAAAAGATTGGTCACTTTCTCAAGATCACATAGCTAATAAGACAAACAGCCAAGATTCAGATCCATTCTGTCCAATCCATTCTGATCCATTCATTCATTCTCAACCACAGCTGAGTAGGAGGAGTAACCTAGAGCCCCAGCTGTTGGCAGGAGATAGGGAATGAGGCAGGCTGGACTAGTGAGCATACGATTCCTGGGGGAGTGGGATTGAAATGGAAGACTAGTGGATAGCTACCATCTGGAGAGCTACAAGGGGATGTAAGAATGTTCCAGAAGGGAGGGCAGGGTGGTCTATGCCAGTCACTGAGAAGATGAGAGGAGGACCGGGTGAAGGAATAGTCTGGGGCCAGGTATGACTCAAACTCAACCATCCTCCTTTGCCAGTGCCCTGGGGTCTGAATAAAGATGCCAGTCCTGCAGGTAAGGTAGCTGCCTGCTGTCTGCTCCCCATGGCTTAGCCAGCCTTGCCGGAGGTCTCCATGGGGGCTAGCACTGCCACTGGGAGAGGCAAAGAAAACAGGTCGAATCAGAGGCAGATTTGCAAGAAGACAGGAAGCCACTTAAAGCTCTTGCCGAGAGGAACTGCAGTACTCAGTGTTCAACTAGAAAGTGGAATAAAAGAGGGCACTGGGAGCAAGTACAGGGCAAAGGAAAATGGTTCCATTATGTTTGAAAACAGGGCATAGAGTGCTTCCCATTTCAGAGGAAGAGGTCAGCATGTCAAATGGATCATCAGAATGGATGTTGAGAAGATTCTGTGAAGGGGTGGAGAGAATCAATAGATATAAGTGAGGTCTATATGCCAGAAAATGTGCCTGGTGCTCCATATGTGTCCTCTAATTAAATTCTTAAAACATGTCTATGAGGATACAGAGATCCAGAAAGGTTAATTGACTTACCTAAAATCATCCAGCTTTTAAGTTGTTGAGTCATATGTAAAAGCCAGTTCTGTCAGACTCCAAATGCTTTGCATGACAAGTCTCCTGCAAAAATATTCCACATAGTCTCCTCCCTGGTACAGTTATGATCTACTCCAGCAAAACTAGGTGTCTCAACTATGAGCCCTATGAGAACAGTCCAGTTCATGCAAAGGGTGGGGAATTAGAAAGGCTATTAGACCAGCTGTTAGAAGACCTGAGATAAAGTTTCCTGACCTGATGAGTAAATAAATATATAACACTTTTTAAACCTGGAGAGATTCTATGTAAAGAAATTGTGACTGGCACCAACTAATGTATAATACATGTAGTTTGTTATTATTTGAAGCACTAAAAATTGCTTGAGGAGTTCTAAACTGGTTTCATGGTTGGGAATTACAACAGTAGACAATCACTAAAGGCATTTCAAGTTCTAAAATTTTGTCGTTCTGTCTTCACCATCCTGACCTTCGAGGTTTTCTGTGAAATTTAGAGGCCGCTGACGAGTATAACGTTCAATCCTAATTCCCCCTCCTGAGGGGAATCCACAGCTGCCATTCATGACATTTTTTATCTAATCTATTTTTTTTTTTTTTTTGGTGTTTTTTAGATTGTAAAGGTTGTCCTATACAAACTTCTACCACGTTTTCTTCATTAAACTTTATATCATAAATATTTTCTCACATCCTTAAAATTCTTTCTAAATATCACTTTTAATGAATGAATAATGACCCATCATTTGGATATTTTCATGATGTTAAACATTTAGCTTGTTTACCACTTTTGCTTAAAGAAATAAGGCTTCAATTGATATCTTTGGACAATAACATGTATATATAAAATTATTTCCTTAGAACAGAAACTTCAAATGGCAGATTCTTTACCAGCTGAGCCACCAGGGAAGCCCAAAAACTCAGTTGCATCTGACTCTTTGCAACCCCATGGACTATACAGTCCATGGATTTCTCCAGGCCAAAATACTGGAGTGGGTAACCTTTCCCTCCTCCAGGGGATCTTTCCAACCCAGAGATTGAACCCAGGTCTCCCACATTGCAGGCAGATTCTTTACCAGCTGACCCACCAGGGAAGCCCAAGAATACTTGAATGGGTACCAGCTGAGCTACCAGGAAAGCCCTTCAGAATAATATATCTCTTACCAATCCTAGAGACTATTTTCATAAACCCCATAGTATTTTTTTTCTTTCATGGGCTTGAATAATGAGCTTTTGTTATTGTTCAGTCACCAAGTTGTGTCCAACTCTTTGCCACACCATGGACTGTAGCATGTCAGGCTTCCCTGTCCTTCACTGTGTCCTGGAGTTTGCTCAAACTCATGTTCATTGAGTCAGTGATGCCATCTAACCATCTCATCCCCAGCTGCCCCTTTCTCCTTTTGCCTTCAATCTTCCCCCAAATCAGTGTCTTTTCCAGCAAGTCAGCTCTTCCCATCAGATAGCCAAACTATTGGAGCTCAGCATAGTCCTTCCAGGGAATAATTGGGGTTGATTTCCTTTGGGACTGACTGGCTTGATCTTCTTGCAGTCCAAGGGACTCTCGAGAGTTTTCTCCAGCACCACACTTCTTCAGCGCTCAGCCTTCTTTATGATCCAACTCTCACATCCATACATGATCCTGGGAAAACCACAGCTTTGACTAGATGGACCTTTGTCAGCAGAGTGATGTCTCTGCTTTTTAATATGCTGTCTAGGTATGTCATAACTTTCCTTCCAGAGCTAAATGTTGCTATATGTGTTATCCAACTTTGGTCTCTTTGAACACTAGTCAACTTTTCTTTATTTTATAGCCAAAGAGCAAATTGCTATGCAGAGCTACCAGCTCAATTGCTTGTTTCCATGGGGCACTCAGTGTCCTTATTTAGCCCAAGAAGGCATCTACTAGCCTTCCTATGAGTCACGGGCTTGACTCAATTCAGAACATTCTTACATTCTGAATGAGTAGAGAATGTGATAAGCTACTTCTCTGAATATGCCTTATTACCAGAACATCTCTTTCATGTGTATCTGAATTATTTTACTTATGATCAAGAAAACAAAAACAAAAGCCAAAAAAAGAAACCTCTTGAGGAAAACACGCTTGTACGTACAAAGAGATATACACACCATACACACTTCCCCTCATCCCACACATTTTCTTTAGTTGTTTTCTCAGAGTTTATGTCCATGAATAGTATAAAAGTTGCTGAAAACAGTGTGTGTGTTTGTATGAATAGTGCACTAAATAAATGAAGGAGCAATATTATGTCTTCTCAAAAAGAAATATCCAAGCAACTGAAAGAGATTACTCCCATTTCTTTGTTGTGTTTTAAACCATGTGGACAGTGATGAACAAAGATTCTATCTACTTACTTTAGGATGAGAAGGGCTTTTCATAGGTGGGTTAATGGAAACTTGAGTAACATTGTGTCTGGCTAAGCCAGAAGCTACATTTTGACAACCAAAAATCTACCTGATTTTCGTGGGTCACAGAAACTATGTTATTGAATTTTATACTGTATTTAATTTTCCTAAGGTGAGAAGCAAGTTTTACCGGCATAAACCCTTTTTTCCTACTTGCCCTTATCACTCCATTTTTCCAAGTAGCTCTTTCATTTAGCGTCTTCTCTCCTTTGAACCACAAAGTGTTCAAATATTCATTTCTCCTACTAGGATAAATTTTATGCAACAATGAAGAGATCTTCCTGTCGCAATGAGTTGTGAGAATAATCATTTTCTCCTACATGTCTCTAATTTATAAAACATAGATATCATCAATTTCTAATGGAATGGATAGTTACACTTAATTATTTTTTACATCATTTCCCACTAATGTGTTTAGGAGAAGTGATTATTGGAGATGTGATTGAAGCACTAGAAATGCCATTTGGTAAACAGATGGTTCATCTCAACCTAAAGCTCTATCCATCAATAGGAAAACGGAGTCATGCCCCACGTGGGACAGTGGGTGCTTGAAGCTCCATGTCTGTGTGTGTGTGCACGTGCAGACATGTGCTTATATAGGCTGTTAAAACTTTCTGTGTGCATACAGGACCAGTATGAAGAGTTTCAAGACTCATTAAAATACTGTACATTTTGCAGTGACAAGCTCCATAGATCTCTGAGTGAATAATACTCCTTTTAGTGACTTTATACATTTCAAGATGTAATGATCATTCAGAACTCATTACCATCTGAAAGAATATGGGGAGTTGGTAGAAACTTGGCAATTGTCTTTCACCAATGTTAATTCCTGCCTTTGGGAGCAGAAATAGAACTTGTAGGAGGAGAAATAAATGCTCACACTCACCCCTCTCTCTCCTTCCTAACTCACTCTTGTTATCACCTGTCTCTCCTTCCCTACAGTGTGACAAACCAGCTCTCAAGGATCCTTGCTTCCCTCTCCACTTTAATTCTTCTGTTTCGTTCTGTCAAATACTTGGAGCAAGTTTCCCTTCTTACCCACTAGAAACTCTCCTTTCATTGAAATTACATCTGTGTTGAGAAATTCATGCTGGTCTTGGTCCAAATTCTCACCTCAGATATCCTCTTTCCAAATAAAATCATTCAGAAGAAAGAAATAAAAGTAAGCATAAACAAATATTCTCAAGTGTGAACTGTAAAATTATGAATAATGAGAGCTTAGAACCTCCAAACAATTTTAGAATGATACATGTGGCATGTTGCCAGATTACCCAAGTTTCTGGAAAGCCTATCTATCCAAATGCAAATGAAAATAATAGTAGTTGATTGAGAGTCTATTACATGCCAGGCATAAGCTTAGCTAAGCTTAGATAAAATGATGAATGAGACATGGTCCCTTTCCTATAAGAACTCTCTGTACAGAGGTACCAACAGACAAACAAAATGAGAACCAACTGCACAAGGTAGACACACAATGACCCATGGGAGTACCAACAGAAAAGTGACTGTGTCTGGAGAACTGGAGAAGACATCAGGAAGAGGTGACTTGTTCCCTGGATTTTGAAGAATGAGCAGGAATTTGATAAGCTGAAAAAACAATGGTGAAGAATTTCCAGGTCAGAGGGAATAGAAGGTGTAAAGCATGGAGGTTAGAATTTGGACCAAGACCAGCATGAAGTTCTCAACAGAGATGTAATTTCAATGAAAGGAGAGTTAAAAGACAAAGCACGTTGGGGAGAAGGCAAGAAATTCTGTGTGTGTGTAACATAGTAGTAGAAGGGGTACGGGAAGAGTGGCATGAAATGGGGCAGGGAAAGTGGGCAGAGGCTTGATTTTGAAAGTAAGGTAAGATATGCAAAGACTGATTTGAGAGATGGTGGGGAATATCAAGGGGGTTTTCAAGAGAGGAGTAATGGTATCCAACTCTTTGTTACAGAGTCTTCAGGCTGCAGTGTGGGACCAGAGTGGAACTGGGGATGTGGCAATGGGGGAAAGAAAACCAATCAAGAATACTATGGCCACGGCCCAGGCAAGAAAGAAGCTCAAATCATAGCAGGGAAGGGACATCTCTGTGTATCCTCAGAGAGCACGAACCTTCTGCTTTTAGCTAACATTTATAGAACATGAACAGTTGTCCAAGGAACAAAATGGGAAAATGTCCAGAGACGATTTCTGATCTTTTCTGACTCACTTGCATTTGGCCCTATTTCCCCATGTGCATGCACTTCCTGGATGGCTCAGCTGGTAAAGAATCTGCCTGCCAATTGCAGGAGACACAAGATGAGGGTTCAATCCCTGGGTCGGGAAGATCCTTTGGAGAAAGAAATGGCAACCTGTTCCAGTATTCCTGTATAATCTCATGGACAAAGAAACCTGGTGGGCCACCGTCCATGGGACTGCAAAGAGTCAGACATAACTGAGTGACTGAGAATGTCCCTGTGTGCATTTCAGTGTTGTCTTCAGTGGTGAGAACTATACTAAGAAATATCTGTGATGGTTTCCACTTTAAAAGAGTTCAATGCCTTCTCATAACTCCCCTTTCATTTTGAAACAAGGTGGTTTGTTTGTGTGACTAAACCACCTGAATAAAGAACCCTGATGAGTCTCCTTGGAAAACAGCCCTGTATGCCAAACAACAGCTTAATATTCCTTCAGCAGAAGGTCTCTCTCTCTCCTAGGGAAACCATCTCAAAAACAGTCTCCTCTGGAGAGCTGGTCTGTTTATTTCTGAAGCAGATCATGGGCCAGCAGTGCCCTCTCCTGGCATCTTGAAGTTATAGCTTAACATGCCCTTTTTTAAACATGGAAGAGGTTTTTTCCTACAGAAAGAAGCCATTGTTAATACTACACATCTCTACTTGAAGATCTTAATGAATTAATTGGGGTCAAGAGTTGTGCCTGGAATAGTGATCAAAGAAAAGGCTATTTTTTCAACACCAGGATAAAGGAGACAGATGAAGCATTAAACAAAACAAACAAAAAACCTAAAACTTGGGCTTCCCTGATGACTCAGTGGTTAAGAATTCACCTGCCAATGCAAGAGACATAGGATTGAGCCCTGGTCTGGGAAGATCCCACATCTTGTGGAGCAACTAAGATCATGCCCTACAACTACCGAGCCTGGAAGCCGCAATTACCGAGCCCACGTGCCCCAACCGCTGAAGATCATGCACCTTAGAGCCCATGGTTTGCAACAAGAGAAAGTGAAAGTGAAATTTGCTCAGTCATGTCCAACTCTTTGTGATCCCAAGGACTGACTGTAGCTTGTCAGGCTCCTCTGTCCATGGAATTCTCCAGACAAGAATACTGGAGTGGGTAGCTATTCCCTTTTCCAGGGGATCTTCCCAACCCAGGCTCGAGCCTGGGTCTCCCTCGTTGCAGGCAGATTTTGCAGGCAGATTCTTTACCATCTGAGGCACCAGGGAAGCCAAAAACAAGGAAAGCCACCACAATGAGAAGCCCTTGTACTGCAAGTAGAGAGTAGCCCCTGCTCACTGCAACGAGAGAAAAGCCTGCGCAGCAATGAAGACCCAGCATAACCAAAATTAATAAGCAAATAAATAAAATTATATATATATTTTTAAAAAAGCATAAACTTGTGGTCCAAAGCTGGGTTCAAGGGTCAATATTGCCCTTTACCTACAACATGACCTGGGACAAGTCATTTCCCCTTTGCTCACCCTCGTGAACACCAAGTCCAATAGTGCACTCGAAGGCATCTGCATGTATGAATATATACCTAGTATACCTTTTATAAAACCTGAAATTTTCCCAAAGAGTGTAACTGATACAATTCTTCTGGGGAAAAAAATCTGCTAAAACAATTAAAAGGAGTGAAACTGGGTCATTTATAGCGATGTGGATGGGCCTAGAGTTTGTCATACCGAGTGAAATTAGAAAGAGAAAAACATATATCATATATTAACACATATGTATGAAATCTAGAAAAATGGTACAGGTGAGCCTATTTGCAAGAACAGAGATGCAGACACAGAGAACACACATGTGAACATGGGATGGGGAGAGGGGAGAGTGAGATGAACTGGGAGAGTAGGATTGACATTTATGCACCACTGCATGTAAAATGGCTAGTGGGAAGCTGCAGGACAGGGAGTTCAGAAAGCGGCTCTGAAGAGTTGGGACGTGGGGGTCGGAAGGAGACTCAAGAAGGAGGGGATATATGAATACATACCACTGATTAAAGGAACACAATATGGGAAAGTAATTACACTCCAATAATTTTTTTTAAGAAAATTTAAAAAAGGAAAGAGGGGACCTGAAAAAAACAAAACAAAACTTATGGGCCTTTGATCCAGTACTTACACTTTAGAATTTATCCTAAGGAAAAATAATTGAACTGTGGGAAAAGTTGAGTGTGCAAAAATATTCATTATGGTATATATAATCTGAGTTACAAATAATCCAAATGTCAAGAAGACTCAGGAGATGGTTAGATAAATTTGGCATATCCATATCATGGTTTTATGCAGTCATTTAATATCAAGGTTAATAAAAACTTTAATTAGATTAAAATATTTGTGATGTTAAAAGAACAGGCTAGCTATTTTGTCAAGTATAATATCAAAATGTAAATACAAAAAAAATTTTAATGAAAAATTTTATGATATTAAATAGCTGTAAGAATATGGAAAAGCACTTACTTTCAGAAACCACTGACTGAAGTGAAAATTTGTATGGTCCTTCCAGGACATACTTTTCAGACATACTTGTTAAAATAAAAAGTGTACATATGATTTTATTCTTAGGTAATTACTCCAGAGAAAAACCTGCATATGAGCACCAGAAATACATGTATGGATGTTTATCAACACATTTTTATGGGAGTGAAAAACTGGAAACCACTTGTATGCCCATCCATAGGAAACTGATTATCTGAGTTATTGATAGGACATATGTGTCTTTCTGGATAGACTAGGTGATGCTGTAGGGGCAAACAACATACAAATATTGATGCCTTAAGTAAACAAAAAAGGTTTACTTCTCAGTCACACTATATGCTTATCACACTTCGGCTACGGACTCAGCTCTGTGTCATCCTGAGATTCAGGTAGGACTGTGCCGTCCCATATGTTTGTTGTTGTTTTCAGTTGCTCAGTTGTGTCCGACTCTTTTGCAAGCTCATAGACTGTGGCCCACCAGGCTCCTCTGTCTGTGGGGATTCTCCAGGCAAGAATACTGGAGTGGGTAGCCATTCCCTTCTCCAGGGGATCTTCCTGACCCAGGGATGGAACCCTCATTTCCTGCATTGAGAACCCAGGCGGGTTCTCTACCACCCATCTCTTGGCTAGCCACCAAGAGAGCCTACCCCCTATGGTAGCTGCTATCTATTAAGGCTATTAAGAGTGTATTGAGCCTTTGGAATGTACCTGATCAGCACTGTTACACACTGTGAATGTAAAATATACACTGGGTTTCAAAGGTTTCATATAAAAAATGTAAAGTATCTCAACAATATTTAATCTCAATTGCATAGGATAATAGTTTGAATATATTTGACAAATACCATATCATCAAAATTAATTTTATCTATTAATTTTTAAAAATGTGGCTTCTAGAACATTTTAGAACAAATTTCAGAGCAGCTTGTATTACATATTTATTGGACATCACTCATCTAGAACATTCCTAGTCTCAGTGGCAGAAGATAAGAGAGAAATGGGGAAGATTTCATGGGTTTGTAAAGCTTTTTCCTGCAAGTAACACATGGGATTTCAGTTTGTATATCTTTACCTGAAAGAAACTGCACTGGCACACCTGCGTTTAATAGAAAAGGGACCTGCAGTCTTGCCATGGCCCCAGAAGTTGAGAACAAGAAGCTGGATATTAGGAAAGATGCCTCTTATGGACCACACTGGGAGGGCACAGCAACCCACTCCAGTATTCTTCCCTGAAGAATCCTATGAACAGAGGAGCCTGGCGGGCTACAGGCCATGGGGCTGCAAAGAGTCGGACATGACTGAAGTGACTGAGGACACACAAGTTATATAGGTAACTACCTAGAAAAATGTCTGAAGGATCCTGACCACACTTAAACCAATGGTCATGTCTTGGTGGAGGGGATATTAGTCCCCAGGAACATGCTCCTGTTTGGCCTGGATGGCTGTCTGCCCTTGCCCACCCAGCCCTGTACTCGGGAAGGCTGACTGTACCAGTGGGCAGCCATGCTGGCCGGTGTCTGGGGCCACTGGCAGGGACTCAGAGGCTAGAGGACAAGGTCTTTACTCCCTTCCTCTGATGCCTCATCATCTCTCTTCTTCTCAAGGAGTTCTCCCCCATGCAACCTTCCAGCTCACTCTCTCTTTTGGAGTGATCGCCGATTCTCCTCCTCCCCTTCAGGCCTGGGGTGGAAATGGAGCTTCCCTGCTGTTAGACCCTAGGGAAGTTGCGTACCATCTCTTGAGGTTTCGTTACCTTGTTCCTTCCTTTCCTTTTTTCACCCTGTCTACTCTATTATTAACAGTAACTTCACTAAACTCTCTCTTCAATTTTCTCAATGGAAATGTATCACTTATTCTTTGATGGGGCTGTAATAAAACACGTTACTTCTAAAAATAAAAATCATGCAAGGAAAAAAAACCTTGACAGAATGTATGATAAAAATGTCAAAATTGTTTGCTGCACTCTCTTTGGCAGTAGGACTACTGTAAATTATTTCCTGTGCCATTGCACTTCTTTGCAGTTACTTTTTCTATAATAAATATTACATTTATCATTCATTTTAAAAGTAGGAGTCTAAATGTTCTTACATGAACAAAACTAGTAGAGAGGAAAGGTTACTTTAAAATTGAATTTGTGCAGAAATTGCTGACCTTTATTTTATGAGACTGTGACTAACATGGAGTAGATCCTCTCTTACCTGGTAGAGAACAGGCTGCCTCCTTTGAAACAGCCAGAAGAAAAGTCCCAGCCAGCATCTACTGAAAGCTCACGACGGGCTGTGCATGGTCTTGCTCCCGCTTGTGACTTTGTTGTGACTCCCTGCTAATAGCTCCACTGTTTTGGCTTCAAGGAGGGAGGCAGGGTGGCTTTTTGACATGTTAAGGTGACTCTCATACACACCACCCCCCAAGGATAGACTGGAGCATCCCTGGTGTGGGAGTTTGCAAAGTCCACTTACAGCAGCCGAGGCATTCCAGTGTGTGGCCAGCTGCACCAAGAGATACCTGCCAAGTCCCTTCCCTGAGACATTTCTCAGGTGGACACCACTGGTAGATTATCTAAGGGCAGGGACCACAAGATCCCCTTTATTGACTGATCTGGGGTCAGGGCCCTCACCAACCATTTGTAACATTTAATTTCTTCATTCATTTATATCACTGAATAACACACTGCAAAAGTCTCACAGATCCCATGGGGTCAAGGGATGGGTGGGGTGAGTCTGGGATCAGCATTGTTCCCTTCTTTAATTCAGATGAACCAATCCTGAATTACAGGATCAGCAGCACACTAGGCCAGCAGAGGCAGGAGAAAAGACCAGCACAGCAAGGAGGGCTAAGCACCTGGATGAATTAATGTCTCCCCATAGAGGTCCTTCCTTAGGGTGGTGGTTCCCAACCAGGGGAATATTTTCCCCATGGGGGTACATGGCAGTATCTGGAGAAGCGTTGTCTTGAGCCAATGGACAGATGATCTTGTTCAGTTTCGTCAGAGCTCCAGGGGCATTATAAGGAATGATATCTGTCCAAGACAGGGCCTAGCCTCACACACTCACCCACTCTCCTGGGATGGAGAAGATATAGCTTAGGACTAGATCACTGGAGAACATCAGAGAAAAGCTAGTCTTCCTCCTTAGCACAAAAGAAATCCCATTTTGTCTGTACCACTATGTGTATAGAGTTTTTGTTAGTAGAATATCTGATTAACCTGGAGATCATGTGGATTTGGTTAGAGCTTTCCTGTCCTTTTCAGTCTTTGGGTCCAGGAGAACTTAAAATCTCATCAGAGTTCATCTTCAAATGGGCAGAAGATCTAAACAGACATTTCTCCAAAAAAGACATACAGATGGCCAAGGGGCACATGAAAAGATGCTCAGCATCACTAATTATTAGAGAAATAAAAATCAAAACTATAATGAGGTATTACCTTGAACTGGTCAGAATGACCATCATCAAAAAATCTACAAATTGCACCTCTGGTGGGAATGAATGTAAACTGGCACAGCCACTGTGGAGAACAGTATGGAAGTTCCCAGAAAAACTAAAAATAGAACTGCCATATGATCTAGCAATCCCATTACTAAGCATATATCCTGAGAAAACCATAATTCAAAAGGACACATGTACCCAAATGTTCACTGCAATGCTATTTACAATAGCCAGGACATGGAAAGAACCTAAATATCCAGTGGAATATCTCTCAACCACTAAGAGGAATAAAGTTGGGTCATTTGTAGAGATGTGGATGGACTCAGAGTCTGTCACACAGAGCAAAGTAATTCAAAAAGAGAAAAAGAAATGTCATAAGTTAACATATTAATATACATGTGGAATCTAGAAAAATGGTACAGATGAACATATTTCCAGGGCAGAAATGCAGATATAGAGAACAAACATGTGGATACAGGGTGGGAAGGGGAGGGTAGGACGAATGGGAGATTGGGATTGACATATATATATACACTACCATGTAAAAAATAAATAGCTAGTGGGAACCTGCTAAAAGAACAAGAAGCTCAACTTGGTGCTCTGTGATGATCTAGATGGCTGGGATGAGGGGGTTGCAGGGAGGGTCAAGAGGGAGGGGATATATGTATGTATAAATATATATAGGTGATTTGATCCCTGGGTCAGGAAGATCCCCTGGAGGAGGGCATGAAAACTCACTCCAGCATTCTTGTCTGGAGAATCACATAGCCAGAGGAGCCTGGTGGGCTACAGATCATAGGGTCTCACTGAGTCAGACATGACTGAAGCGACTTAGCACTCACAGCTGCTTCATTTTACTTCATCGTACAGCAGAAACCAACATAAAATTGTAAAGCAATTATATTTCTATATATATATATAAAAACATATTTTCCTTTTATATGACAGCTATTAGTCCACCCCAATCAAGTCTGCTTGGATGGAGGCTGCTTTCCTGGAGAGGAGGATCCGGCTATGATATTTACAGGTGGGACCTGAGTTCGAGGCCAGATTCTCCCAATGTGGAGCTGACAGGACAGCACTTGAGCTCTCCTCTTCTGTGCAGAAGATAAATAATAGCTTCCATCCTGGTGGTAGTAAAGTACACAGAGTACATGGGAAAGTATTATTTTAGTGTTGGTATTCAGTATCAATAAGTAATCAGCCAAAGCATATCATCAAATGATTTCTCCATTTATATCCTTCAGGTCTGTCCTCTTCAGTTTCTAAGGTCTTGTGACAGTGCTTGGTTTCCAAGCCTAAATTTTTAATTTAAAAGGTATTATATTTTATTGTGGTAAATACCAGTTTCAGTCATTTCAGTTGCTCGGTCGTGTCCGACTCTTTGCGACCCCATGGACTGCATCACACCAGGCTTCTTGTCCATCCCCAACCCCCTGAGCTCATTCAAACATACAGAACATAAAACTTATCAGGTTAAACCATTTTTAAAGGGAATAACTCACTGGCATAAGGACATCCACAATGTGCTACCATCACCACTATGTCCAGAATTTTTTAATAATCTCAACAGAAACTCCTCAACCATTAAAGAGTAACTCCTTATTTTCCCCTCTCCCCATTCCCCAGTTATCACTATTCTATTGGGTTGGCTGAAAAGTTGGTTGTGGTCTTTCCATAACATCTTACAGAACCCCATACTTTCTTTATGAATGTGACTGTTCTAAGGACCTCATCTAAGTGGAATCATATGATATCTGTCTTCATTGTCTGCTTTATTTTAGTTAGCAGAATGTTTTCAAGGGTCAGCCATATGGCAGCATCCCAGGATGTTTTCAATCAGGCCAGTGTAATTGAATTCCAGCACCTTCTTTGTGCCAGATGCTAAAAGCAAGGTAGTGAACCCGTCTGGCCCCACCACTGGGAGCTTCCTCTCTTGCTGTGGGCTCACCTCTGCAGCCCATTGTCACAGAGGGGTCAGATCCAGGACTCGAGCCTCCTCACTCAAGTCCAGGTTTCTTCCATTCTTCCATGATGCTGACTAAGTGCAAGACATTTTACTTGGTATATACTCTCTCTTCATCAGTCTGGGCTTTAAAGTCAGACAGAAACGGATGTGGTTTGAATCTTTAGTTCTGCCACCTACCGACTCATCATCAAATAATGTATGAAACTGTACAGTGTCTGGCGTGTAATAAGCACTCATAAATATTAGCCAGGTTTTTATTCATTCATCGAATGCCTTTCTTCCTCTAGATGTAACCCTGAAAGCTCCATGAAGCAAGGACCATGCTTGTCTTGTTACTGTCACAGCTCCCAGTGGCAGCACCGTGCCTGGCAGTCGGTGTTGACTGAAGTGAGCACATAGCCAAGGCCCCCTGGGCTGTGACTCTAGAGTCTGAACTGTCCCCCTGGTGACTGCTCACTGCCTCTCCAGGAGCCTCCGGCCACCTGATGGAGAAACTAACATGCCAGCAAACAACAGCCACAGAATGTGATGCAAATTACTTCTTTTTGGCCCGTGGGTCAAAGATGCTGCCTTAGAAGCCTAGACGGGAAGGAATTTCACAGGGCTTGTCTTGGGTCCCTGCTCTGATGTTGATGAAGAAGGGTTTATACCTCACTGACCCTGTGCTGACAGTAACTTCTACACTGGTTTAAGAGAGAAAGGACTTCTGCAATTTTAGCATCAGAAAAAAAAGGAAAGAAATGGAACCAGGGAGGTGTCCAGGTGGAAGAAGACAGAAACGAAAGGTATTGGATTACCTCTGATGGGCTTTGCCCTTGTTGTGGTTCTGTTGTGTAGCTCTTGGCTTCAGCATCTCAGTGCCTCATGCCTCAATTTCTTCACCTGTAAGATGGGACATAAAATTCCTACACATGTCTTTTAAAATCTATTGTGCTATAAATTTCTTAAGCTCAATGGCCACCCCATAGATCTGAAGACAGTGAATTCAAATGTGCTTCAAAAAAAGGAATGGTGAAGGTCCACTAACTTACTTGATAAGCATGTAATGATCACCTATGATGTGTCAGGCAGGGTACCAGGCACACAGAGGGTAATGAGCTATTGCCCCTGCCCTCTATGACTCACTATTTAGCAGTTTTCATTTTATTTTATTTTTAAAATTTTTACTTATTTATTTTTTTTTACCTCCCTGAGTAGCAGGAGGGATCTTAGTTCCCCGACTGGGGATCAAACCCTCACCCCCTGCATTGGAAGCGCAGAGTCAACCGGAGGATCTCCAGGGAAGTCTCAATTTTCATTTTAAAAGGAAGACACTGACAGCTGAGGTTACTCTGTGACTGTAACAACCTTCCCACAAACTGCCACAGGGAAAGATAACGAAAGTCACTCCGGAGCCAGAGCTGGAAATTTTAAAGAACCAACTATTCCGAGAGAGAAGTCTGGGATGTGCTGTAAGGCAGATGAACTTTTTTGCCCTTTTATGAAAAGAATTTTAATTCCACAGAAAAAGTAATGATGATATAATGGGTGATGATTAGGAGCATTAAGATCTGTCACTTGAAGAGCAATGGTGCCCTGAAAGCATCAGATGTGCACTTGGCAGAGAGATCGCGAGCAAGGGCAGGGAGTCGGCAGGACAGCCTGTGTGGAGACACAGCCCCGCTCTGGCCCTGCCACACATGCTGTGCCACGGGTCTATCAGGCTGGAAAATTAAGTACGTCATCTTCATCTACAAAATGAAGGAACACGCCAGACTAAATTACTAAGATTATTGAAAAGAGGGGACAAACCAATGGGGAGAGAAAATGAGCTTGGTGTCAGAAAGATGTGGGTTCTGATCTGATCCTAATAATGAGTAGATGTGTGTCCTTCAGCAAGTTATGCAACCATGTAGTCCTGTTTGGGGGCCTGTGAATGGGAATATCCTAACTGCCAATCTTACAAGGTTGTAAAGGGATATCTTGTGGCTTAATTAAGGTACAAACTTAATAAGCAGTTTTATATGCATATCTATATTTGCTCATCTATTATATCCATCTATCTATAGATACAGATAGATAATGACTGTAGAGGTTGGCAGTTCCAAAATCTGCAGGGTAGGCTGGCAGTTGGAGACCTAGGAAGAGATCAAAGGCTATCCTCTGGCATCCTCTGATTTTCTGAGGTCAGTCTTCTATTAAGGTCCTCAATTGATGGGAGGACACCCACTCATATGATGGGGGGTAATCTGCTTCACTCAGAATCTATTGATTTAATGGTTACTCTCATCTAAAAAATACTTTCACAGAAACATCTATAATAATGTTTGAATATTTGGATACTGTACCTAGTCAAGGTGATACATAACATTAACCATCACAATCTTCCTAGTTAATTGAAACTTTAATCACTATGATAAATCTCTTGATCTTTAGTAGTGCTTTTTGCCCTAAAATCTAATTTGTCTGATATTAGTATACAAATCTTTCTTTTGTGCATTTGCCTTAGTCCCCTCAGGCTGCTATAACAAAATATCAGAATGGATGGCTTAAAAGCAGCAGAAATTCACTGCTCACAGTTCTGGAGGTTGAAGTTTGAGATTGGGCTGCCAGCAGGATTGAACAGAGCCCTCTTCTCACTGTGTTCTCACATGGTTGAAGGGGTGAGGGATTTCTCTGGAGCCTCGTTTATGAGGACATTAATCTCATTCATTGAAACTTTTACCACTATGATAAATCTTTCCTTAGTAGTGCTTTTTGTCCTATGGGCTTTCCTGGTGACTCGGATGGTAAAGAATCCACCTGCAATGCAGGGGATCCAGGTTCGATCCCTGGGTTGGGAAGATACCCTGGAGATGGGAATGGCAACACACTCCAGTATTCTTACCTGAAGAATTCCATGGACAGACCATGGAGTCACAAAGAGTCCAACACGATTGAGCAACTGAGCAACTAACAATCTCGTTCAGAGGGCTCCACTCTCCTGACCTAGTCACTTCCCAAAGGCTCCTTCCTCCTTTTACCATCACCTTAGGGAGTTAGGATTTCAACCTACCAACTAAACACTCAGACCATAGCAATACTCTTTATATGGTCTTTTTTCATCTTTTTACTTTTAATTCTTCTTTATCCTTAAAGTGTGTCTTATGTAAGTGACAAATAGTTTTTGAAAAATATTTTACCTAGCCTGACAATCTTTGTCCTTAATTGACATAATTAGTTTCATTCACATTTAATGTGACTGCTGACATATCTGGATTTAAATTTACTATGTTTTGTATTTATTCCATCAATTATACAATCTTTATCTCTTTTGTCTTAGTTTCTCTTTCAGATAACTCTTTTTACTATTTTATTTTTCTCCTACATTTTCTTGTTAGCCATTCTTTTACTATTCTTTCATATATCATCCTAAATACTGAAACATAGCTTAGTATTTTCTTATATAAACTTGTTTTTTTATACTTCTTTGACAATACAAAGACCTTAGAATATTTAACCTCCAGTTTAACTGTAGTACTTTAACTCTGTCCTGACTGTTGAACTGGAGAAGGAAATGGCCACTCCAGTATTTTTGCCTGGAGAATTCCATGGACAGAGGAGCCTGGAGAACTACTGTCCATGGGGTCAGAGTCAGGCATGACTGAGCAATTTAGCATACATGGACGTGTATTGAATATTGTTGTTGTTTTATTTAATGTGCATGTATTATAATTTTATAATGTTTTGTATATTAAATATTTTAATACACACACACACATATATATATATATAGTATACACATATGTATACAAATATACATATAGTGGAGAAGGAAATGGCAACTCACTCCAGTAATCTTCCCTGGAGAATTCGATGGAGGAAGGAGCCTGGTAGGCTACAGTCCACGGGGTCGCAAAGACTCGGACATGACTGAACTACTTCACTCACTCCCTCGCTCATATACATATAGGAAAGCATCTATATACTTATATATTTAAATCTCATAAGACACTATTATGATGGCTGTTTAATGAAAACTTTGTTTATATTTCACCACGTTTTACTTCTCATTCTTCAATCACTATTATCCCTCCAAAGTTAATCTCTGTTCCGATTTCATTCACTATAAATCTATATTGATTTGGGTTTGCAAAGTTTCTGGAATGTGTGGCTTGATTTCTTTCATCAGTTTTGAAAATTCTCAGCCATTAACTCTTCAAATATTGTTTCTGGTCCACTATTTACCATCCCAATTTCTGGGACTTGCAGTATATGTATGTTTCCTATGTTCTTTTTTGTATTTGGTATTATTTTGTCTCTCTGTGCTTCAGTTTTGGTATGTTCTGGTTTATTAACTCTCCTTAACGATATCAAAGCTTTATTTCAGTTATTAGTTTTTGGTTCTTGAATTTTTATTTTAATCTTTTTGTTGTATAGTTTTCTACTGTAAGACTCCATTGGTTTTTTGTTTGTTTTTAGCTCTTTGAACACATGAATCATGGTCCTATTTAAGTCTGTATGATAACTCTAATATCTGAATCTCCCATGAGTCTGTTTCTATTGTCTAACTGATTTTATATGGGGTGATATACTCTGTTATGTCTGGTTAATTCTGACTGAGTATGAGGCTTGTGTTTAAACAACTGTAGAGACCATTAGCAGCAGCAGCAGAGACCATTTGAGGCTGTGGATAATGTCCTCTTCTCCAGAGAGGATTTACCCTTATTTCTGGCATGCAGCTAGCCTGAGGGCAAATCATCTTAATGCAGGTACAGATTGAGCTTTATTCTTTGTGGAGGTTAACCTAACCTATTATGAGGTCCTTAGGGGGAAGGGGGAAAGACTGAAATTTCTGGGATATTACTCTCTTCTGCAAGTCCTGAACTCCAATTTTCCCTAATCCTATGACATAGATAAAAATCTCTGCTCAGATTCTCAACTACTGCATTTTCAGTCTTTGTCACAGCTTTTCCATTTCTAATTGTTTCAGGGAAGGAGCATTTGCAAATGTTAACTTCATTGCTCTGGGCTTCCTATCTCTTAGATATCTTCAATCTCTCAAGTTTTTACTTGTTTTTGTAACTCTCTTCTAATATCATCAGCAGATTTTTGCTCAAATAATTTTTTTAGATTTCTTAAACGTGAGAAAACTTTTTGTTCAGTCACTCAGTTGTGTCTGACTCTTTGCGACCCCATGGACTGCAGCACACCAGGCTTCCCTCTCCTTCACTATCTTTCAGAGTTTTTTGGCCTGAAATATGTTAACCTGGTATTTTGAGAAGCAGAAATTCACTACTATCTGCTTTATATTTGTCAGTTGTATAGCATAAGTGACATCTCATCATTATTCTCTCCCCATGTCTAAGGTGAGGACTAAAACAGTGCAGAAGTCCACCTTCAAGTGATTGGAAAATTAAATCACTGTGTTTTAAAGTGAAAGCAAGATCTTTTTTGTTTTAAGGCATCTCTTAGAATAAAAAATAAATAAATAAACAAATGGTACCTAAATAAACTTAAAAGCTTTTGCATAGCAAAGTAAACCATGAACAAAATGAAAAGATAACCCTCAGAAGGGAAAAAAACACTTGCAAATGAAGCAACTGACAAGGGATTAATCTCCAAAACACACAAATAGCTCATGTAGCTCGATACTAAAAAAAAAAAATTTGATTCAAAAAATGGGCAAAACACCTAAATAAACATCTCTCCAAAGAAGACATACAGATGGCGAAGAGGCACATGAAAAGATGCTCAACATCACTAATTATTAGAGAAATGTATATCAAAACTACAATGAGATACCGCCTCATACTGGTCAGGATGGCCATCATCAAAAAATCTGCAAACAATAAACACTGGAGAGACAGTAGAGAAAAGGGAACCCTTTAACATTACTGGTAGAAATGTAAATTAATACAACCACTATGAAGAACAGTATAGAAGTTCCTAAACAAACAAACAAAAACACTAAGAGTAGAACTACCATATGACCCAGCAAACCCACTCCTGGGCAAATATCCAGAGAAAACCATAATTCCAAAAGAGACAGTACTCTAGTGTTCACTGCAACACTATTTACAATAGCCAGGGCATGGAAGCAATCCAAATGTGCATCAACAGATGAATAGATAAAGAAGATGTGGTACATAGATAGAATGGAATGCTACTCAGTCATAAAAAAGAATGAAATTGCCATTTGCAGAGATGTGTATGCACTTAGAGACTGTCATACAGAGTGAAGTAAGCCAGAGGAGAAAAACAAATACTGTATATTGACACATACATGTGAAATCTAGAAAAAAAAATAGTACAGATGAACCTATTTGCAAAACAGAAACAGACACAGATACAGAGAACAAATGTATGGACACCAATGAGAAAGAAGGGGAGGGCTAATTTGGGAGATTGGGACTGACATATAGACACTACTATGTATAAAACAGATAACTAATGAGACCTCACTGTAGAGCACAAAGGGGAGAAGGCACAATCTGCTTGTGTGTGTGTGTGTGTGTGTGTGTGTGTGCTGAGTCACTCAGTCATATCTGACTCTGCAACCTCATGGACTGCAGCCCACCCAGCTCCTTTGTCCATGGGGTAGGACATACATTAAGTTAACCATAAAAATGCATTCCAATATACAGAAGGTGCAGACAGATACTGTTTGATTCCACTTATATGAGCTAGAATAGTCAGTTCATACAGTCAGAAAGTACACTGAGATATGCCAAGGACTGGGGGTGGAGGGGTAGGGAGGAGGAATGGGGATTTCGTGTTTAATGGGGGCAGAGTTTCACCTTCAGAGTGTGAAAGATTAGGAAGATGGATGATGGTGAGAATTGCACAACAATGTGAATGTACTGGTGCCACTGAAAGGTACAGTTAAATATGGTCAAAATAGTATGTTTTATATTATGTGACTTTTACCACAAAAAAAATTTTTTTTTTAATTTTTAAGTGACCAGAGGTTGTTTTTATATTTGAAACTCACTACGAAAGTCATAAGACCCACCCTAGATTTAAGTAATGTATGAGAAGAAAAAAAAAAAAACTAGTCCACCAAGCAAGTATAAAAGGGCAGTAGTAATTAGGTGAGAGTTGTTTTGTGATTGTATCCCTGCTAAATTCTGCTCTTTCAACAAAATGTCTGCATACCTATAGCAATGAGAACAACAATAAAAAAGACCACAATTAATATTGCAACAAATTATCTTTCCATTCACTAATTAGCTGATTGCTTCATGGAATACCGATTTAATGCCTTACATGTGCCAAAGTCTGTAAAATTCTTGGAAGAGAATTGAGAGTGACATGGACCCAGTCTTTCTTCTCTCCTAAGGGATATAAAGGAGTTGAGGGACAAAGTTTTAATTAAGTACTCTGCCTCTGGAGTCAGAAAGAAGGAAAGTTCTGGCCTCAGGGACCTCAGAGAAAATGATAAAATGTAGGGAACAAAGCCGTAATTTATTTTTTCCAGTCTGTGAGAAAGTGAACACATGCTACAAGTGAATGAATGAATGAGATGATTAATCCTTCATATGCTGTCTTTAATTTTGGCAGGTTGAGCCTGCTCTTCCTCTCTGCCAGTTTTCCACCTATATAAAGGTGGCTGATGTTCATTGGATTATCTTTAATGGTTTTTCCACTGAGTTCTAATATTTTTTGTTTTCTGTGACTATAAAAACTATAGCCAGTGGTGAGAAGGCACTTTTAGGTTCAGTAGGTTCTTAACACTCTGAGACACTGGAGGGCAGTAAAACCACACTCATTTTAAAATGAACATCCTGTTGTGGCTTCCCACAGTGAAAAAAGACTCTTGCTAAAATGCATGCTTTCTTCCTATGTAGATTAATTTTGCCCTGACTACTACACATGGACTCTCCTCATCACTTATATATCTGACAGGTCAATTTCACAATCATTTCCCTGCTCTTAATCTCTCCTGAAGTGACTGTTTTCACAATAGAAATGTAAAACTCCTGATTTGGAAGTGGAACTTAATATCTGAAGTTGGTACCACATTAGGGAATCCCTGACATGAGGTTGTTCTAAGAGCCTTCTGTGTCTGATTACAGTCCCTTCAGGTTCAACTCAGGTATTGAGTCAGAGTGGAAATAGGCAAATTCATATATTGGGCACCAAACTTTTGTTTGTGTGAAAGTAGCAGAGCAAGAAGACAGAATAAAATTACTTCAGGGATGACGTGACATCCATTGTGCTGAGAGCCAGCACTCTGGTGGTCACAGAGCTGAGGCCGGGAACCTCAGTGTGAGTGGGCAGCAAGAAATCAGAAGCAGAGGAAGTGGTTCTGGGAGCTGTACCAGTGGAAAGCTGTTCCTTCTCTGTTTAAACAACCAAACAAAGAGAAACCAAACAAAAACCTCAGAAAACATATTTGAAATACAGCAGGAATTATTTTAATTCAAAACCAAAGGAAACATTCCCTGATGCTGAGGTATAAGTTGCCAGGGGCAAAGATTTACGCTACTAATCAACAGAGTACAAGACTAGGGAGGGTCCTCTGTGCAGACCCAACCTATGTGGTGCCTCAGTGTGCAGGTGGATAGAGGAGGTCCAACAAGGGGTGGTCTTAAGTGAACTCTCACTACAAGCCAATGATTGTGTGAAAAAAAAACTGGCTTAAAACTTAACATTCAAAAAATTAAGATCATGGCATCTGATCCCATCACTTCATGGCAAATAGGTAGGGAAACAATGGAAACAGTAACAGACTGTCTTCTTGGGCTCCAAAACCCCTGCGGATGGTGGCTGCAGCCATGGAATTAAAAGACACTTGCTCTCTGGAAGAAAAGCTATGACAAACCTAGACAGTGTATTAAGAATCAGAGACATCACTTCGTCAACAAAGGCCCACACAGTCAAAGCTATGGTTTTTCCAGTAGTCATCTATGGATGTGGGAGTTGGACCATAAAGAAAACTGAGTGCCGAAGAAATTATACTTTCAAACTGTGGGGCTGGACAAGACTTGAGAGTCCCTTGGACAGCAAGGAGACTGTCAAACCAGTCATCAAACCAGTTAATCTGAAAGGAAATCAACCCTGAATATTCATTGGAAGGACTGATGCTGAAGCTGAAGCTCCATTACTTTGGACACCTGATGTGAAGAGCTGACTCACTAGAAAAGACCAAGATGCTGGGAAAGATTGAGGGAAGGAGGACAAGGGAGCAACAGAGGATGAGATGGTTGGATGGCATCAGTGACTCAATGGACATGAGTTTGAGCAAACTCTGGGAGATAGTGAAGGACAGGGATGCAGTTTATGTGGTCACAAAGAGTCAAACACAACTGAGTGACTGAATAACAACAACAAGCCAATCACAAGGCCATCTTATTGCAAGTCTAGGTCCAAAATAATAATATCTTAGACTTAAAGTCCAGGTTTAGGGAAAAAGTGATTTGGGTGCAGCCAACTGGAATTCAGTTGTTGCTGGCATGGCTCCCAGAATGTGTTAAAGTGGTCCATTCAAGCTCAGGATGGGGAAGCTTCAGCTGGCCATGGTTTGTGATCTAGAAAACCATCTTGCTTCTAGAACATAATTTCAGACAAAGGTCTTTGCTCAGAAGGTCAGCTCTTGTATATTCCAATCCTTCTGTTATTCAAAAGGTTCCGTGATCCTGAGAGAGAGGCTGGAGGGCTTCTGTGTGACCAAATCTCTCACCCTTTACTTTATTAAGGGATTGAAAGCTATCTTACCCAACCTGATATTTCCATCTTTTGTTTTACCAAACCCTGCAATTTTGCCCTTTTTTGTTAGTGAAGATTGTTGTTTAGTCTCTAAGTTGTTTCCAATTCTTTTGTGACCCCACAGACTGTAGCCCACCAGGCTCCTCTGTCTATGGGATTTCCCAGGCAAGAATACTGTAGTGGGTTGCCATTTCCTTCTACAAGGGATCTTCCCAATCCAGGGGCTGAACCCGTGCCTCCTACATGACAGGTGGATTCGTTACCCCCGAGCTGCCTGTGAAGCCCATTAGTGAAGATAAGCTTTTCAATTAGTTGGGATCACTCAGAGGGAAATGGAGTGGAACTAATATACATCTTACACTCACTATGAACCAAAGAGTAAGAATATTATTTTGAGCCTACAGCTTTATTCAGTTCTCAACAACACCCTTGTTAGGAAAGATTATTATTCCTGTTTAACAGATGCAGAAACTGAGGTTCAGAAATGTTAAGAAACTGATCAAGGGTTAAGGAAATTCTAAGCCCCAAAGCCAAAATTTAAAACATGGTGAGTTTCATTCTACAATCCATTTTTGTCCAGAGAAAATGAGGATGTTGATTAAGGGCGTTAGGTTTTGGACTATTAGGTACTCAATGCAGGTCAGAGAGAATCAGAAGAGAAGAAGTTTCCAAATGGAGAGAGGATCTCTCCAACTTGGCTCAAGGTTGAGCCCAGGCCCTGTGGTATGTAAATCCTACAGGTGGGCATGGCTATGACTGGAAAGTGGAGGCACACTGACTTAATCATGTTGAATACTAGTTCTGCATGATGCCTTGTGCTTTATGAAGCACTTTTATGTGTACTATCTCATTTGTTTCTCACTGTAATTCTGCAAAACAGGAGGAAGGGCATTGCTAATGTTAGGCTATATTTGAATGGATTTTTATATAATGTGACACAGTTTGATAAATTTTCAGAAGTTAGGAAATACTAGGCCTATTGTATATCCTCCCTGTGGTCAAGATGGGAAAACATGGGCTCAGAAGAATCCATTTCTTTGCTCTGATAGGAGACAGCATTGTGGATAAATTAAGGCACCTTGACTGTCAGCCTCAGAGAAAAAAAGCCACTTTGGGCAATACTCAAAGGACCTTCTGTTTGGCCAAGTGTCAGGGTGACACTGTAATACCCGGCATGAAGGTCTGGCATGTCTCATTCTCATTTGTCTATCCACCCACTCATCCATCTACAGAGGGGCACTGAGCTAGACTCATAAATAAGATGTTGAGCACAGATAAATACTGTCCCTGCCTCATGGAGCCAGGACTTATCATTTTGTGCCATGATGAGAGGTATGTACTGATCTCTAATTACGGTTTTAACTTTCATTTCTTAGATCACTAATAAGTACCTTTTTAATGTGGGCAGCCGTTAAAACAACCTATGTGAGGGGATGAATGAACGCACTGGTGTTTCTATGAGGTCTCTCTGGCTTCAGTATAGAGATAGGACTGAAGGGAAGCCATCACAAGGCTGGTACATCAGTCCAATCCAAAAAGGATGTTAGGACATAGATAGGGCACAAGAATCTAAGAGAAATTTAGAAGATAAAATTAAAGGCGGCAAGAAATTAGAATTCAGGGAATTCTCTGGAATTTCTGAAATCATAAGTGAAAGTAGCTCAGTCATGTCCAACTCTTTGTGACCCCATGGACTATACAGTTCATGGAATTCTCCAGGTCAGAATACTGGGGTCGGTAGCCTTTTCCTTCTCCAAGGGATCTTCCCAACCCAGGGATTGAACCCAGGTCTCCTGCATTATGTTTTCCTTAAAATATAATACTTCTAACCCTCTTTATACTCCTTAATCATTATTATGGTAATCTGAAGGTTTGATTTATAAGAATAAACAAGAAAAATAAGACATTTTAAGGTTAATGTCATTCTGAAGAACTGTGGCTTATATCAATATTCACATTCCGTAAAAACACCAGCAACCATTGTAAGATGGTATTCCAATAGTGGAGCAGTCAGATTTCCCAACAGGATTAAAGACACAACACAGAATCACATGTCAAAATTGCCAATTTAAGGACTTCATTTGTTTGCAAAACTTATTACTTCTTGGAACATCACTCATAGGATTTGTAGGAAGCGTACTAGAAGTTGATTAACATTTATTTTATTTGCAAAAATGACTCACCACTAGTAGCAGACAGGTGCGGGGTCACCCACTTACAAGCATGGCATGAGCTACAAGGGGGAGAGTAGCCTGTCAATGACTAGGTTCCCAGAAATGTTCTCCGCAACTTTTAACTCCCTGTGCCAACTTCTCCTACTCTAGCTTTTAACTCAATATCAGTGGATTCCTTCCAACCAGCAAAGTCTCTATCACTTGTTAAGCTTTAACTCTCGAAGGAGATTTATAATACGTATTTCCCTTTGTCCTGACTTCTTGATCCATTTTCCTCAGAATTGGGAACTCAGAAAACTGGAGGACAAATGCCATTAAGGAGTTCTGGTATGGAAACACAGGGTTTGTGACGGAGCAGCATATTGGGACCGTCTGGCTGAGAGGTGGCTGATGAATCTTGCATCTGTTCTTATCTGTGTTCTCTCCAAACTAATTAGTGTCCTTAAGAATGCTCATCATCCTCAAGGGTGAAACAGATCACCAGCCCAGGTTGGATGCATGAGACAAGCGCTCAGGGCTAGTGCACTGGGAAGACCCAAAGGGATGGGATGGGGAGGGAGGCGGGAGAGGGGATCAGGATGGGGAACACATGTAAATCCATGGCTGATTCATGTCAATGTATGGCAAAAACCACTACAATATTGTTAAGTAATTAGTCTCCAACTAATAAAAATAAATGGAAAAAAAAAAAGAATGCTCATCATGGGGCAGGTCAACAATGAATACAATCAGGTACATAACCAACCATGTTATCCAAAACGAGAATTAAATTTCCAAACAATGCACTCTCACTCCTCTTTGAAAAAGTAATACACCTTTGGAAAAAGCAGAGAAGAGACTGAAACATAAGACTTTCCAAAATTTAGGGCCTTTTCCATGGACCATCAAACCATGGACTTAGGAGGAGAGACAAGCTAGGTTAGCTAAAGATTTGAGTGTGATTGCTGCAAGTTCATTTTCTTTTAGACACACAATTTAAATCCTGAAACAAAACATTTTGCTCATTCATTAGCTACTCCTAAAGATTAGGTGGTTGACCCCAAATATTACTGTTGTGTATACGAATTAAACTTTAAAAAGAGCATACTCTTTTATACAGCCATTGAACTTCTAAGAATGTCTTGAACGCATAAGAATAACTACTACAGGAAATTAAAATAATAGGAAGAGTTAGAAAAGTTGCAAGATATATCAGATACATAATAAATTATATTTTTATTGGCCAGCAATAAATAATTCAAAACTATAATTTTAGAAATTGCTATTTAAAAGTCTAAACATATATAATATCTAAAATGTGATTTTTGTGTAAAAATTTCTGATAAAAGACTTTGTTGAAAGACAGTATAGAGTACCAAAAAGAGTTATACAATATTTATGGACGAATAGAAAGGAAAATTATCATAAAATTTGCCAATCCTTCACAAATTAATGAAAATGTTCTGTGAAATTGTCAATACACACACACAAAAGATGAGGTGATTGACAACTTGGAAACATGGATAAAGTGTATCCTACTGAAGGATTCACGGTTTGAAAGATAGGAACAAGACAAAACCAAGAATGCAGAAATAAGATGAATGCACTGAGATAAAAATTTTTTTAAATAATTATCTCAAGTAGCAATAAACAAAGTCCCTAAGTCACCAAAGAATCTCAGTTCTTTTCCTTTGGTTCTGAATCCAAGCAGGTTCTCCCCAAGACTCATTAGAAATTCAGAGCAGAGATAAAAGCAGAAATTGGATAGTCAGTCTGTCTATTGGTTTATCATAGTAGCCACTGACAAAGTGTCTAATAGCACAGTTTTTCCAGATATTTCTCCAGAATCGTGACATATGTATTTACCAAGGAATGTGAGGCAGTTCCTAGCACTGGAATCCATACCTGACCTAGAGAGACACTTTGCTATTATTCCATGCATTCATGAATTATTAAGTACCCTCTGGGCACAAGACACGGTTGCTTTTGTTTTAGTGTATTTGTCATAACTTTCCCTACAGAAAAATATTCTTCAGGCTGTGGAGGTATATAAAAAACTGGGAAGAAAATGAACATCGCAGAGAGCAGAGGAATACAGTGTGCTAGAAGAATCTTAAAGACCCACAGCTATTTATAGATCTTGAAATAAATGGCCCTCCTTTGATTGGAAGAGGCACTTCTAAAAAAACTTAAAAAAAATAGAACAAGAGAATGGTGATGAAGTGGGAAAAATTATCTAAGACCTGTCTGGTGTAATTTTTTCTTAAAAAAAAAAAAAAAAAAAGAAAATCAGAATTACCCCATTATCACATGTACCAAAAAAATTTTTTGAAGAGATGGCAGCTGTTGCAAAAAGGTTTCTCTTCTTTTTTTTTTTTCTTTTAAGGCTAGAGATAAAATCAAGGAACTGATTGAAAATGGGAGAATGGGAGAAGAAACATTTGGCTTGCTGGGTTTTTTAGGATTAAAGTTTTATTTTGCAAATGCATTTATGACTTAAGTTAGGATGTGGGAGGCCTGGGAAATACTTTCACAATTTTATTTATTCTTTCTTTTTTAAAGTATAATTACTTGCCTCCAGTTCATGCTCATTTTAAAATCACTGCATGTAAATAAGGATATAGAGTATCAAAGACAGAAAATGAGAAGGGTTTAATGGTTTAGTTGCTAAGTGGTGTCTGACTCTTTGCAACCCCAGGGCTGTCGCCCCCAGGCTCCTCTGTCCATGGGATTTCCCAGGCAGGAATACTGGAGTGGGCTGCCAGTTCCTCCTCCAGGGGACCTTCCTGAGCCAGGGATCAAATCCAGGCCTCCTTAATTGCAGGTGGTCTCCTGCATTGCAGGTAGATTCTTTATTGACTGAGCAACCAGGGAAGGATGACAACCATTAAGCAGATTATCAAAATCTGCCAATAATCTAGGACATTCAAAGTCAACAAGAGCATTCAAGAACAGGGACTGTCAGCCTTGGCAGCCCATGGAATCACTCAGGGTTTTTTTTTTAAGCCTTTGTTGGGAGGTTCTTAACATTAACTTAATTGGTCTGGGGTGTAGCCTGACATTAAGATTTTTAAATGCTTCTCAGATAATTCTGATATTCAGTTAAGATTGAAAACTATTATGTTAATCTCAGAGGCTGATCAGGGCAGTGAACTGGTAGTATTGTTTTGCTCCTTCACACTCTCTTGTTAGCCTAAGAAATCTAGACTCCAGCCCTTTCCCCCTGGGCCCCCGGAAAGGGAAAACTCGGTGTGGGTGGTGACATCTCTTCTCATAGGGCCCGACCCCTCTTGTGTTTTTCCGAGCATAGAAAACTGTGTCTTCATCCTCATTCACAAGTGTTCCCCTTCATTTGGACAATCACATGCTGTGTGTGTTCTGGGAAGCTGGTGGTTTTCTTCTTTCATTTTGCTTTTCATTTTTTGTTTGTTTTGCTTTGTACTTACCTTGATTTTGAAATTTCACGGATCTTAAACCGGCCCAAAACAAACGGAACTGTGACTTCTACTTCCCAGGCTACAAGGACTGGCTCCCTGTAAGGTCACAACTCATATACTCAGACTGTTTTGGAAAACTGTTTTGAACTTCCTGTTGGATATTGCCATGTGCCTCACTGATGTTCCCATCCCTGTGCTGGCACATGATACCAGGCATCTGAGAAGAATACCGTATAGTTGCTGCAGAGCAATGAATTTTCAACACGGGCTTTTAGGCAGAGCCCATACAAATTACTGGCTTCCTTGGTTGTGCATGGGTCCATTAAGGGAGAGCCAAAGGGTGATGTCATGGGAAATGTGTCTGCTAACTGGATGACTCCTTTCCTGTGCAGTGGAGCTACATTTGGACTGTCTGTCCACCTGAAGGGCATGGGGTCAGCCCGACCTGAAGCAGAGCACAAACAGTCACACAGGAAAGGAGGGTTACTTTTTTTTTTTTTTTTTACTGAGAATTTAAATCTCTTGCCGCCACCTGCCACCTGACCTTGGCCAGACCTCAGCAGACAGTGCCTAAGATAAAAAGGGGTGAAGTCTTCTGAGCTCCCACAATCAACACCTCCCCCAACCCAGCTGCCTCTTCCTCCTCCCTCTTCTTCCTCCTGCCAGCTGTCATTGTCTCCTGGCAGGCTGCGTGCGGAGCAGGGGTGGGGAGGAGGTTGCATGCTCTCAGAGATGCGGGCAGAGCAAGCATGCTTGCTTCTGGATTCTGAGATGGTGAAACCAAATCCCCAGGGACTCAGACTTCCATGGTTTGGACAAAACGAGGAGTATAGTTTGGCTCTCCCTGGTCATGCTCATAGATGGTGGGGTCTCCCTCAGTTCAGCTTTTACTGGCCAGACAGAGGCCCTGAAGCCCACCATGCCTGATGGGTTAGCCCACAGGGGTCCCCTTTAGGACTTGACAATGCAGAGCCCACCCCCCTGCTTGCTCCACGAGAGCTGCCTCGAGGGTGAGGGTTAGGTCCAACGTCAGCCTCTGCTACACTTCAAGGAGCCCTTTGGCATCACCAGATGACACATATTGCAAGAAACAATTCCCCTTTCCCATGCACTTGGGTTGGTTTTGAGCACAGTCTTCGTTAGCCATTCAGCCTCTAGAGCAGTGCTTCTTAAAGTTCCTGGGCCGACAGGGAACTCATTAAACATGCAAACTCTCCAGCCCACCCCAGGCCTATTAAATAAGAAATTCTGTGGAGAGGGCCTTCTGGGTGATTTTGAGAGCCACTGTTTTGAGTACTGTGCATGCATGCGTGCATGCCAAGTTGCTTCAGTCAGGTCCTACTCTTTGTGACCCTATGGACTGTTAGCCCACCAGGCTCTTCTGTCTGTGGGATTCTCCAGGGAAGAATACTGGAGTGGGTTGCCATGCCCTCCTCCAGGGATTCTTCTCAACCCGGGGATCAGAACTGCATCTCTTACGTCTCATGCATTGGCAGGCAGGTTCTTTTACCACTAGCTCCACCTGGGAAGCCCTTGGGTACTGTAGCAAAGTGATTATGAACAGAGAGGAAGGAATCAAATTGACCTGTTTAGGAAGCCTTGAGCTGACTGAGCCTCCCTTTCCTCATCTGTAATACAGGAATAGGACAATTCTGCCCTCATCGGGTTGTGAAGATGTTTACATGGAGTGGAGCATCACCCGTACTTAGCATGTAGAATCCCAGTAGGCAAGAGCCCTTGTTTTGACCCTGAGTTGCTTAAACACTGGCTTTGCCCTGCCTCTGTCACTTGGTCATCCTGGGAGCCACTCTCAGGCTCACTCCGCATGTGTGTCTCACCTGCACTCACTCCGCATGTGTGTCTCACCTGTTGCTATCAGCTCCTTCCTCCCCACAAGCAAGCCCTACAAGTGGAGAGAATGCGCATCAATGTTCAGCTCCAGGGAGAAAGGGTTCTCAGGGGGAAAGGAGGGTGATGTTCAACAGGACATACTGCGGGTCCTCACAGTGATCAGAGAACTTTGTTCACAGGGACTTTGATCACAGAGACTTTGTTCCAAACTGTGCCCCATCGCAGCACCTGGAGATGCTCAGGGGAGCAGGAACAAAACCGGCAATGGTACCAGTCAGACCTGCTGACAGGGATGCAGACTGTATGGGGCCCCTGACCTCCTTAGAGGGTGTGTGCTCTTAACTGCCTGTGACAGGGCAGATGTTTAGTGATGTGGGAGGGCTTAGGTGAACCCCAGCTTCTGCTGGGACACAGCAGAACAGCTTTTCCAGAAAAACTCTCAGCCCCCAGATTTTAATGGCAAGAGGGATACATAGCAGAACTTTGTGGTGTCATAGAGGGTTCTGGTTACCAGATACAAAATTATCTGCTTAAATTTTACATCACAGTTCAGCCACCCATTACACAATGAGTGAGGAATATGTTATTTGTTTTGGATTTTATTTTCATACCTGTAAAATGGAAACAACACCTCCAGCTTCAAGAGGTTGACATGAGGATTAAATTAAATTAAATACATGAGAGCACTGTGCAGATTGTGAACTCACACACTGTGTTAGTTGTGGTTGTTATGAAAGAGCAGCTAGTTGTGGAATCTCAGAGGGGCTTGAAGTCCTGCTTGGCCCCTTATCAGCCGTGTGACCTTCTACTTGACTTCTCTGAGCCTCGGTTTGCCCATCTGTGAAGTGGGGACAATTTCCCATGCCTCCCACATAAGACCATTGTGGGGCTTAGCTAAGCCAGCAGAATGATAAGACACCTAGCAGGGATCAGGCACATGCAGGCTTTCTTGCATGTGAATACCTCTGCTCCTCCATGGGTAGTACCTCCTCCTAAACCAAGGGGTGGGCCAGGCTGGACCTCTGAGGGGCTCTCTTTATGCTTATTACTCTTGGAGCCTGTTGAGTTTACCCAGCCCCCTGCTCAGCTGTTAGTTTCACCTTGCGTCTCTTTTGAGAATCCTGAAATTTGAAGGGGAAAGACTCCTTTCCTCTGGCCTTCAAAATGTTCCCTATACTAGGAAGACTCAGCCAGGTCTGTTCATCTCTCCAATGTCATATAAAACTCCCCAACCTATCTTTTGGTTTTGCAACAATACAGTAAAAGTAACAATACAGTTATAGGGGGTGCCAATGTGAAAGGGGCCCCCTTAACCACTACACCTACCATGACCTGGGTAAGAAGCATACTCAGTAGGTGAATATCCTAGTCATCTTGAAGCCAGCCCCACATGACTTGTACTCAAATCTTATCAGCTGCTTCCTCTGCGGCTTCCACTTGCATTCATCAGGGCACATGGGTAGCCTTCCTTCTCAGGGTAAATGGACCTTACCGTTTGGGAGCAACCTCCTGTGAGTCCAGCTCCTGTACAGATGTCTATGACTGTTGTATAGTGAGTTCTGTATCATTGTTGCATATGGGTTCTATATCAATCCAAACATGCTCTTTCACTCTGTAACACTCCAAACTGAAGATAAGGCTCCTAAATTAGCTACTGTCACAATCTATTTCAGCAAAGGTTCCTCAGGAATAAGATGCTATAGATCCACAAAATGAGACTGTTCCTTCACAGTACATTCCTTGGTTTCAGGAGTTTCTTGGTTTTGCCCTCCCCTACACTGACTACTTTTTTGGAAACCAGAGGTCTTGGAGGTATTTTGTGTTGCCCCTGCATAATTTTTTCCCTGTCTAGGCAGCACAGAACCTCGTGGCCAAGACTCAGCTTGGTTTACCATCAAGGCCCAACCCAACACTTTCTTCCAGTTTTACTTTAGCTATTACAGATAATAATAATCAAATGACTATATCTTTAGCATGCTTATAATTTTGCATTTCAGTGATTCCATGCCCCAGGATCTGAATCCACCTCTGAATTCCATTGGGAAATTTTCCCTTCAGTAACTGACGGCAGCACAGCTGCTGCTCCATGCCACAGGTGACCATGTGGCCAGGAACCAAAGGTTTTTCATTCCCCCTTGTCTCATCCTTTCTTCTCAAAACATGTTTCTGAGAGCTGAGGATGATCTAACAAGTCCCACTCCCAGTTCCAACTAAAAGAGTTCAGGAACCCAATTCCAACATGCATGTTAGGGGACAGGGGTGTTTTCCTCTACCAGCCGGGTGTCCTACAATTCAACTCAACTCTGACACTGTCCATGGAGAATATCAAATCACATCCATTAAGGGCTCAATCCTATAGGGCTGCTGCCCCTCCAAATTCAGATGTCAGTCACAAGCCCATGTTGTAGCCTGTGCTTCTGACTGACAGGCTATAGATGGGAGTTCCAGGGACCCCCTTCCTGGGTTCAAATAATTTGCTAGAGCAGTTCATAGAATTCGTAGAAACATTTCACTTATTAGATCTGCAGTTTATTATGTTAATAAAAACACACTCTCAGGAATAGCCACATGGAAGCCATGCAGAGAGGAACGTATGGGGCAAGGGTGAGGAGCTTCTATACCCTCTCTGAGTCACCTCTCTCCCTGAATCTCCACGTGCTCCCCAACCTGGAAGGAGGTTTCATTACTTAGCCATGATTGATTAAATCACTGATCATTGGTGATTAATTCAACCTCCAGCCCCTCTTCTCATCCTGGACGTCAGAGGTATGAAGAGTGGGGAGGGGGAAGGAGACTAAAAAGTTTCAATCCTTGGATCTGATTGGTTCTCCAGGAAATCATCCCCAATCTCATTCACCTAACAAAAGGTTACCACTCTCATCAATTAAGAAATTCCAAGTATTTTAGGAGCTCAGAGCCAGGAGCAGGACAAAGACTAAATGTGTACCTCTCACTGTAAATAACCCTTCCACCCTTTTCTGAGAGTGTGCTGCCTTATTTGGCTTCAGTGTCCCTTTGTGGGTATACCTTCACCTCCTGGGGAGATTTTATTCTTTTCAGGGCAAGCACTGCCTCTCTTGCAGCACTAGGGAAAGGGTTAGGCATATAGTAGGAATGCAGAGTCTAACGTTTAAGGGAGTTACAGTAAGGCACTGCAGTCAGGGTGCAGTGAGCCGAGACAGACACTGGGGGGCAGTGGAGGACAAGACTGTGACCCTGTCGTGCTGAGGCCTCTGGACAAGAAGCCAGGTGGGTATTCAGGTTTCCTTCCCAGCACAGTCAGCAGGCCAACCCAGGGAGAAGCTTTCCAACAGGATTCAGAGGAGGGCTAAAAACCCAGGGGAGGAAATGACCCAGAGCCAGGTCCTCCCAATTTTCTCACATTTGTAGGTATGCCCCCTATAACCCTGGAAGTGCCTGAGGCGGTCACTGGGATGTCCAAAAATATGGCAGGGGGGCATTTTTTCTTCCATTTGACATGTTCCCTTTGTACCAGACACAGTGTTGATGCACTGGGGGCCTGTCCTTCAGGGAAGACAGCTTAACCCTGGCACAGACCCCAGACAGTCATGGGGAGGAGAAAACCCACTAAGGCCCCAGGAAGCCAAGAAAAATGCCCCAGAATAGAGGGATCCAGGGGCTCAACCAAGCTTAGTTCTGAACGCTGCTGCTGATCACAACCAGCACCAACAGTTGCCAGGAAACCCGCCAGAATGGCTCTGTCCCTACTGGCGTCCCCGGCACAGCGGTCCTGTCCCAGCCCTGGCCCAGCTCTCTGCTCTGAGCCGACACAACTGGCCCCCCTCTGCTGGTGACGTGGGAAAGCTGCTCCCCCCGGGCCACCCACACAGCCTCCCTTCTGAGCTGGGGACAGGAGAGGAGGGGACAGGAAGGTCCCCGGAGTGGGTGGGGACTAAAGCACAGAGTGTTTCAGTACTTTTTAGCTCCTCTGATTCCTTGAGGCCTTGACCCTGGCAGCAGGGCTATTCTCCAACTGTGTTCAAGGCAAGGGTTTTTGAGGACAGGATGTGCCAGCAGAGTTTGATTGCAGTTGCAGGGGTCAAGCAGGCGTGCGTAGGGCTAGAATACACGACGAGTGGGCCAGTGATGGCTGAACTCAGTGGGGCTTCTTTCCTCTGGTGTCTACCAGGGCATGCTGGGGAACTACCCAATGCATGACACCTGTGATTAATTCTGATTTATGGTCCCAGCACGTCCCTCTGCCACCCAGAGAAGGGACTTTCAGAGGGGCTCTGTGGCAGGAGGTGCGGATCCGTTCTTGGTGCTCCCTGCCCTGGCCCTGGCAGAGCACTGCTCATCCTCCCTGCTGGCTGCAGAGGAGAAAAGGCCTGCTGGCCCACCCTGTCGGCTGCTGCCTCCCTCCCCCTGGGCCTGGCCTACCTGTCCTGGGTCTGAACATCCACACCACCCCCTCCTGCCTGCATCTCCCAGCTCTCCACCTGCTCCAGCCCTCTTCTCAAGGCAGCCCTGCCCAGGCACTCCAACCAGACCCCGGATCTTCTCCTTTGCCACTTCTGTTCTTTAGCCCTGTCGGCACTGATTCTTTCTTACCTGGAACTAATATTCAGTGATATCTCCTCCTCTCTTGGGCTGTGAGCCCCTGGAAGACAGGGTGATGTTTCCTGTTCTCTGTTCAATTAATTTAACACATGTTTATTGAGCAACCACAAGGCCAGGCACTGAGCTAAGGGCTAGGGAGCAAGAGAGCTATGGTCCCGACCCTCCTGGAATTAACAGATCAGCAGATAAACAATGGAACAGAAAGGTTAGGGAGAGAGAGAAACGCTATTCTCCCCACCCCGCCCCTCAAAAAACCCACTTATGTGATTGGGAGGGGATGGAAGCTACTTTCAACACGTGGGCAGAAGTGACAGCCATGTCAAGATCTGAAAGAAGGCGCCTAAAGGTCAGAGTCCTTTCTAACGGACAGCTGCTCACCACTGACCGCACAGAGTCAGGGAGCAGCTGGACAAGGAAGTGGCAAGTGCAAAGGCCTTGAGGTAAAACAAGCTTGATTTTCTAGAAACCGACAGACGGCCAGTGTGAGAGTGCAGTGAATTCACGGGGAAGTGGTAAGTGATGAAATGTTGTTTGTCATGCTCGAGTGGAACTCCTGATTTTCATACAAAACCTGCCTCTCCCATTGTTTTCCCCATCTCATTAAAAAGGAACACTATCCTTCCACTGTACACATCCCAAGCTTTCCTAGACTTTCTCTCACACCCGACAGCCAATACTGCCAAGTCCAGTCAACTCCACTGTATGTTTAGACCCTGCCTGCCTCCACTCCCGCTCTCCTAGTCCACCCCGACCTGGAGCATGCTTATGTGGTGTCCCACTCCCCCTCACACTCCCCGCACCGCCAGCAGCCAGAGGCACCTTTTTAGAATGTAAGTCAGATAAGGGGATGCTCTGCTCAAACCCTCTCAAAGTGCCCACATCATTCAGAGTCTAATTTAAAGCCCCTGTGGTGACTCATGAGACCCTATGTGTTCCTGAACTCTTCTGCTACCATTCCTCCTCACCCTACTTCAGCAGCACCCTTGCCTCCCTAAGATATACTGAGCAGGCACCCACCTCAGGGCCTTTGCACCTGCTCCTTCCTCTGCTGGCACATGCTCCGCCCCACCACTCCATCCCGCCTACCACACCCCACCCAACCCCCCCCCCCCCCACACACACACACACACTGGATATCCACATTGCTCCCTCTCTTAAAACCCTTTGTGTATTGGAGGGGCAGGTTGCTCAGTCATGTCTATCTCTTTGTGACCCTGTAGACTGTAGCCCACCAGGCTCCTCTGTCCATTGGATTTTCCAGGCAAGATTACTGCAGCTGGTTGCCATTTCCTCCTCCAGAGGATCGTCCCAACCCAGAGATTGAACCCGCATCTCCTGCATTGGCAGGGAGTTTCTTTACCACTGAGCCACCTGAGAAATCTATTATGATTCTACTAAAATGTCAATACATTATGAACACTGTGTCTCCTCCCCCTTGTTGCTGCCACCCTCACTCACCCCAGACACTTTCTGTTTTCTCTTCCATGACACTTGGCGCTACCTGACACATGCATTGTTCACTTGTTTGTTGCCTCTCTCTCCCCACGATGATGGAACTTTGCTTTGTTCCCTGCTATATCCTCAGCATCTAGCACAGTGCGTGGCATGTGGCCCACCCTCAAAAATATATCAGCTGAGGTCAGAAACAGAGGCAGGGCCCAACCACGGAGACTATCAGAGACCATCTAAGTGGTATACATTTTATTCAAAAAGCAGTAAGAAGCCAGGACTTCCCTGGTGGTCCCCAGCTAAGACTCCACACTCTCAATGCAGGGGGCCTAGGTTAGATCCCTGGTCAGGGAACTAGATCCCATATGCTGCAAGTAGAGTTCACATACTGCAACTAAAGATCCCACGTGCCGCAACTAAGACTCAGGACAGCCAAATAAATGAGAGCAGTGAGAAGCCACTAGACAATGGCCAGAAGCAGGGGCTAGAGGCAGAGCTGGCAGAATGGTCCAGGAAAGATGCTGGCTCAGGCTGGCATCAGTGGATATGAAGCGAAGGATGTGAGAAGTACTTGGTGGATCAGCCAGGAAGAAGCTGGTATCTGGGGCCAGAGGTATCCTTGTGTGGCTCCAGCCCTACGCTGACCAGGTGCTGAGGATGACCTTCCTGTGCTGCTTCTTAGGCAGAGGCAGGAGGACTCGACTCTGAGCTCACCGGCAGATGGGGTTTGAGCCGAGCTACCCACACTTCCCTTGTGCCTGACGGGTGAGCGTCTTATGGGCAAAGACTGTGTTCTTCCCTGTGTCACTGTCTCCCACCTGCCCCTCACACAAGCATGACCCTAAAGGCTTCAGTGCGCTTGCAGACTGGAGTCTCCCCGAGCAGGTGCTCAGACAGACGGTGGAATACAAGCTATCTGTGAGGGATGAATCCATGAAAGTAAACGGAGGAAGCAGCCTTGGGCACAGGGAGAAGTCGAATTATGATGGAGGCCCCACAAAGCTTTGACCACCCGGGTGGGGAGCCTGGGAGCCAGGATCGCTCATCCCATGTTGGGCAGAAATACCCTGGCCTGGTACCACTCAAGACAGGCTGCCTCGAAGGGTGTGGCCCAGGTGTGAATGGCCCCCTGCCCCGGAGGCTGACAGTACAGGGCATCTGCTAGCTATCTGTGTTCCGCCAGCCAGACGGCAAGTCCTTCTCTGAAGGGATCAGACAGTGCATCTATGTGTCTTCCACAGTGGGTATCTAATTGTGGTGGGCTGCTTGGGTGACGTCTATGGTCCCATCCCACCACCAACCCCACCCCTGTGATATAAACCTGCTCCCAGGAAGAGTTTCTGCAGCAGCTTGTCTCTCTCCAGGCCTCTGAGCTAACTCAAATTTGATTGGGCTCATGAACAAGCCTCTGGCCTTCTGTTAGTGCCTCTCTTCAAACTCCCGAGAATGCTTACTGATGGAAGTAGGTAATGCAAAATTCACTTAGAGGGCCCATTTCAGAATCCTTATGTGTCTATTGTGTCATAGAAAATAGAGCTAGGCTTTGTAGTCAAATAGTCCAGTGTTCCAACCCCTCACCTGTCACATGCCAGCTCCATGACCCCAGACAAATTAACAAAGCTTCTGGAAGCATTTTCCCCCTTTCGTGAAATGTGTGGAATGATGATGAAAAGACAGGCAACTTGTGATCACGGGCTGTGTCTAACTTGCCTTGTCTCCTCACCTGCCCACAGGTGCTCAGTGAGTGGAAGAACACCATGTGCCATCAGCTATCTGTGCCCTTGTCTCATGCAGGCCACAGGAGCCGTGAACTCCGGAGGGCAGTGAGGAGCTGTTATTTACACCAGGCAGAGGTGCCAAAAGGAGTTACCCCTGCTTTAGCACTTCTCACACTGCACAACCTTTACTCGCTTGACTGCCGCTTCATCAACCCCTGGGCATGGCTGGTTTCATAGCTGAGAACTTAGCCCAGCCCACAGGCTGGCACAGAGCTGGTGCCCCCATGTGTTAGCTGCCATTATGGAAACTTGCCATCACATAGTGTGGTCTCAACAGCACCCCAACAGTCGGCTTATGATGTCCTCTGGGAATAAATCCCAGTTTCCCCGGATCTCAGGAATCCCATCTGCCTGGCAGACAGCATCCAGCCCCTAGCTAGATTATAAAGCTGTTCATGAGTGAAGCATTTGCCATAGCTCACTGGCTCACTGGAGATTTAATAGTACCCTGGTAAATCTCCTGGGCTCCTTCCTGAACATTCTCTTCCATGGGCAGATACTAATTTTTTCTTTAGGTTGTAACAGGAAAGACTGCAGTTCCATAGAGCAACACCACAGCCTTCAATAACACTGCAAAGAATCTATGCTTGCTCATTTCAGCAAATGCTCCTGAGTATTTCCAACTGGAGCCCTTCATTTTGCTCTGTAACATCTGATGTAGTGGAATAAGCACCTACTATGGATCTAGCAAGTGAAGTGAAGTTGCTCAGTCATGTCCGACTGTTTGCGACCCCATGGACTGTAGCCCACCAGGTTCCTCTGTCCATGGGATTTTCCAGGCAAGAGTACTGGAGTGGGTTGCCATTTCCTTCTCCAGGGGATCTTCCCAACCCAGGTATCAAACCCAGGTCTCCCGCATTGTAGGCAGATGCTTTACCATCTGAGCCACCAGGGAAGATAGGCACATGGATCTAGCAAGACCTGAGTTCAAATCCTATGTGGTCCTGAGCAAGTATGTGCAACTTCTGAGTGCTTCCATCTCTTTATCTGTGACGTTTATCTCACAGGTGGGTTGACAGTTTAGAAAAGTAACTGTCTGAGACACAGCATGTGCTCAAAAGCAGGCAGTTATCACTTCCCTTCGTCAAGGGGAAGGAACAAAGGGTGAGCATGCTGGGGTCTGCCTTACACGATGGATGGAAGGTTCTGGAAGGTTGTGGCATCCGCTGCACTAGATCAAGACCAAGGAAACACCCAGAAAAGTGAGTAACTGCAGTGTAGCCCTGGAGCACCTGTCATAGGCCGTAGAGGCCTCTGGATTGGCTTCTCTCCCACCACTGCCACCCACATTTCCGTAGTCCTCCTTCCAGGGAAGGCTGAGAATATGGCCCAGACCGTGCTGTGACCTCCATACAGTGCAAGGCTGGCTGCAGGTCCCAAACACTGAGACAGAGACTCGGGTGGGTTTCTCTAGGCAGGGGCAAGGAATGAACCTAGGGCTCATAAACTTATAAACCTAACTGGAAGCTCCTCAAAGGCAGGAACCCTGACTGTCTGGTGACTGTTGAATTCTTTGCACTAACAAAATGCCTGGCACATAAAAAGGATTCAGCATCTATTCTATAAACTTTGTGTGTAGATTTTTATTCATTCTTCCATGTATCTGACAACCATTTGATGAGTACCTCCTGTGTCAGCGTTGGGCTGAGTTGAACCTAAAGAGGTAAAGAAAGCAAGTTACTTTTCTTTCAGATTCTTCTCCATTATAGGTTATTACAAGATATTGAATAAAATTCCCTGTGTGTATGTGTGTCAGTGCTATACAAGTTATAGTTTGTGTTTATAATGGCCTATGACTTAAATGAATACTGCTAGAATTTACATGTTTGGGCTAAAGAGCTTGGACAAGAGACATACTTCTCTGCCTTTCTATAGTGAACTGTCAAGGGAAGACACCGTTTCACACGGAGGAAAAGGAAACTGGCACATGCTGCAGGCACGTGCGCTACGTTTTGTGCACTCATGCTCATGTGATCTCACGCTCATTCTCAATCTCTTGCTGTCTCTCGTGTATATGGCAGGAGGTAAAGAGAGGAGGGTGTCCTGGAAGGTTCTGGAAGCTAAAGGAGTTTGCTTTTCTCATTCAAGTTTTCAGAAGTGGAAATATGGCAAAATATTACGTGTTTTTGATTGTGTCTAGATTTGACGGTGGCTCTGATAGAAGCACATTATATTTTTTAAGGAATCTTCCCCAGACCTATGTACCCAGTAGTATTACCCATTTATTTGTAACCACTCTGAAAGACTGTACACTTATTCCAAAGATGCTGTGGTTGCTCCAAGCAGACCTTTCAGTAATTCTTCCATTCTTCTTTTAAGATAGTTCTTAGGGTCATTTTACAAACTGTATAAGAAATCTGGACTTTCCTGGTGACTCAGACAGTAAAGAATCTGCCTGAAATATGGGAGACCCGGGTTTGAGCCCTGGGTCAGGAAGATCCCCTGGAGAAGGGAATGGCAACCCGCTCCAGTATTCTTGCCTGGAGAATTCCATGGACAGAGGAGCCTGGTGGGCTACAGTCCATGGGGGTCACAAAGAGTTTGACAGAACTGAAATTTACCTTCATCACCTCACAATCACTTTGCAGACGATCAGGGGAAGTGGTGGGATGGTATAATTCAACTTACCCAACATATGAGACTCTTAATGACCTTCATCTGTTTCACAAAATTTCAATTTATCTTCAAAAGGCAGAGACTTGGCATCTTTATGAAATATCAAAAGAATGTGTCACAAGCTTGAGAGTAATTTTGAAGCTGGAGTTGGCCAAACATTTTGAGCATAGAAGCATTTTTAGAATATGTATCAAGTCTGCCAAGAGACTACTCTGAAGAACAACACTCACTTGAACATGTGATTTTTCATTGTTCGTTAAGTTCCCAGATTGTTTTCACCATAAACAGCCACTGTGTTTTCAAGTCTTCATTTTCTGCTGCTTTGTGTCATAAAAGTCCTGAGAGTTCATGGTTCATAGTTTGACTTTTCTTCTTCATTTCCCTGAGTTATAAACATTCTTAATCATGCCCCTTCCTCTGCAGTCAAGACTCATGTGTGGAATGGATGCACTTTGTCTATGCCTGCCAGTCATCATCTGGGATAACAAGCCGGGAGACTTGGAGGCCCCTGGGAACCTTTCCTACCTGACTGGGGAGAAGCAGGCATTGGTAGCAAACCAGGCTTTGATATACACTGCCATTTGGGACCTGTTGCCTCCTCCAGGCCCCATTCAGAGGAGCCAATCGAGTACTTGGGTAAGGGGAGGAGCCATCACAGTTCACAAATGCCAGAGAACAAATGAACCGATCTATGAAACAGAAACAGAGTCAGGGACATAGAGAATAGAACGGAGGTTGCCAAGTGGGAGGAGATAGAAGACGGATGGATTGGGAAGTTTGGGATTAGCAGATTCAAACTTGTGTAGAGAAAATGGGTAAACAATAAAGTTCTACTGTATAGTATGGGGAACTATAGTCAATATCCTCTGGTAAAGCATAATGGAAAAGAACATGAAAAAGAATGTGTACATATACGTATAACTTAGTCACCTTGCCGTACAGCAGTAATTAATACAACACTGTAAATACTATACTTCAAAAAAAAAAAAAAAAGCCAGAGAATGTTGCCTATTTGAAGCTAGTGTTTAAGAATCCCCAGGCAATCTTCCCTCTGGTTTCCATGACACTTTTAGACTGAAATATCATCTCAATGCACAACCTAAAAGAAACAGATATAGTCCTAGAAATATACAATCTTCTAAAACTGAATTACAAAGAAGTAAAAAATCTAAGCAGACTAATTACCAGTAGGGAGAGTTAATCAGTAATCAAAAACCTCCTAATAAACAAATGTCTAGGACCAGATAATTTCACTGGTGAATTCTACCGAATATTCAAAAAAGAATTAATACCAATGCTTCTCAAGGTCTTCTAAAAATGAGAAGAGAAAGAAACACTTCCAAACTCAGTCTATGAGGTCAGTATTACTCTGATAGCAAAGCCAGGAAATGATACCACAAGAAAGAAAAATTACAGTCCAGTATCCCTGATGTAGATAGTTGCAAAATTTCTCAACAAAGTATTAACAAACCAAATTCAATAATATACTGACAGAATCATACATCATGATCAAATGGGATTTATTCCAAGGATGCAAATATTCAACATCCACAAATCAATTCATGTGATACAACATATTCATAAAATGAAGGATAAAAATTACATGATCATTTCAACAGATGCATAAAAAGCATGTGACAAAAGTGAACATCCATTTATGATAAAAATTCTCAATAAAGTGGGTATAGAGAGACTGAACCTCAGCATAATAAAAGCCATAGAGAACAAGACCACAGCTAACATACTCATCAGTGAAAAGCTGAAAGCTTTTTTTCAAAATCAGGAGCAAGAAAAAAATGTCCACTTACCACGTTTATTCAACATAGGACTGGAAGTCATATCTAGAGAAATTAGACAAGAAAAAAAGGTATCTACAATGGAAAATAAGAAGTAAAACTGTCACTATTTCAGATGACATGATATTATAAATAGAAAAGAGTCCACCAAAAAAACTCTTAGAACTGGTAAACGAATTCAGTAAGTTTTCAGGATATAAAATCAATATACAGAAATCTGTTAGTTGTGGATATGACTGGTGATGGAAGTAAAGTTTGATGCCGTAAAGAGCAATATTGTGTAGGAACCTGGAAAGTTAGGTCCATGAATCAAGGCAAGTTGGAAGTGGTCAAACAGGAGATGTCAAGAGTGAACATTGACATTTTAGGAATCAGTGAACTAAAATGGACTGGAATGGGTGAACTTAACTCAGATGACCATTATATCTACTACTGTGGGCAAGAATCCCTTAGAAGAAATGGAGTAGCCATCATAGTCAACAAAAGGGTCCAAAATGCAGTACTTGGATGCAATCTCAAAAATGACAGAATGGTCTCTGTTCATTTCCAAGGCAAACCATTCAATACCACAGTAATCCAAGTCTATGTCCTGACCAGTAATGCTGAACAAGCTGAGGCTGAACAGTTCTATGAAGACCTACAAGACTTTCTAGAACTAACACCCAAAAAGATGTCCTTTTCATTATAGGGGACTGAAATGTAAGAATACGAAGTCAAGATATACCTAGAGTAACAGGCAAATTTGGCCTTGGAGTAGAAAATGAAGCAGGGCAAAGGCTAACAGAGTTTTGCCAAGAGAACCCAATGGTCATAGCAAAGACCCTCTTTCAACAACACAAGAGAAGATTCTACACATGGACATCACCAGATGGTCAATACTGAAATCAGATTGATTATATTCTTTGCAGCCAAAGATGGAGAAGCTCTATACAGTCAGCAAAAATAAGACCAGGAGCTGACTGTGGCTCAGATCATGAACTCCTCATTGCAAAATTTAGACTTAAATTGAAGAAAGTAGGGAAAACAACCAGGTCATTCAGCTATGACCTAAATCAAATATCTTATGATATTACAGTGAAAGTGACAAATAGATTCAAGGGGTTAGATCTGATAGAGTACCTGAAGAACTATGGATGGAGGTTCATAATATTGTACAGGAGGCAGGGATCAAGACCATCCCCAAGAAAAAGAAATGTAAAAAGGCAAAGTGGTTGTCTAAAGAGGCCTTACAAGAGCTGAGAAAAGAAGAGAAGCGAAGGGAAAAGGAGAAAAGGAAAGATATACCCATTTGAATGCAGAGTTCCAAAGAACAGCACGGAGAAATAAGAAAGCCTTCCTCGGTGATCAGTGCAAAGAAATAGAAGAAAACAATAGAATGGGAAAGACTTGAGATCTATGCAAGAAAATTAGAGATACCAAGGGAACATTTCATGCAAAGATGGGTACAATAAGGGACAGAAATGGTATGGATCTCGTTGCAATCCAAAAGACTCTCAAGAGTCTTCTCCAACACCACAGTTCAAAAGCATCAATTCTCTGGTGCTCAGCTTTCTTTATAGTCCAACTGTCTCATCCATACATGACTACTGGAAAAACCATAGCTTGACTAGGTGGACCTTTGATGTGAGATGTGAAAGTTGGACTATAAAGAAAGCTGAGTGCCAAAGAATTGATGCTTTTGAACTGTGGTGTTGGAGAAGACTCTTGAGAGTCCCTTGGACTGCAAGGATATCAAACCAGTCAATCCTAAAGGAAATCAGTCCTGAATGTTTATTGGAAGGATTAATGCTGAAGCTGAAACTCCAATACTTTGGCCACCTGATGTGAAGAAATGACTCCTTAGAAAAGACCCTGATGCTAGGAAAAATTGAAGGTGGGAAGAGAAGGGGATGACAGAGGATGAGATGGTTTCATGGCATCACTGACTTGATGGACATGAGTTTGATTAAGCCCCAGGAGTTGGTGATGGACAGGGAAGCCTGACATACTGCAGTCCATGGGGTCGCAAAGAATCGGACACAACTGAGTGACTGAAGTTAACTGAACTGAATAATGAACTATCAGAAAGAAAAAAATAAGAAAACAATCCCATTTATAACTGCGTCGAAAAGAATAAAATACCTAGGAATAAATTTAATAGAGGGGGTGAAAGACCTTTACACTGAAAACTGTAAGGAAATGATGAAAGAAATTTAAGAAGACACAAATAAATGAAAAGATATTCTGCACTCATGGATTGGAAGTATTAATTTTGTTAAAATGTCCATACTCCTCAAAGTGACCTTTGGAGTCTGTGTAATCCCTATTAAACTACCAATGGCATTTTTTCTAGTTCTGTGAAAAATTCTAAATTTTCTAAATTTTGTATGAAGCCACAAATGACCCCAATAGCCAAAGCAATCTTGAGAAAAAAGAACAGAATTGAAGTATCACACTCCTTGATTTAAAGCTGTATTACCAATCTGTAGCAATAAACACACTATCAAACAAAATAGAGAGTCCAGAAATAAACCTATGCACATCTGGTCAATTAACTTAGAATGAAGGGGCCAAGAAGATACAATGGGAAAAGGACAGTTTCTTCAATAAATAGTTTTGGGGAAACTGAACAGTCACATGCCAAAGAATGAAACTGGACCACCATGTTATCACATACAAAAATTAACTCAAAATGGATAAAAATCTTGAATGAAAAACCTGAAACCATAAAATTCTTAGAAGAAAATACAATCAGTAAACTCCTTGACACTGGTTTTGGTGATGATTTTTTTTTTTCATTTATTTTTATTAGTTGGAGGCTAATTACTTCACAACATTGCAGTGGGTTTTGTCATACACTGACATAAATCAGCCATGAAGTTACATGTATTCCCCATCCTGATCCCCCCTCCCACCTCCCTCTCCACCCGATTCCTCTGCGTCTTCCCAGTGCACCAGGCCCGAGCACTTGTCTCGTGCATCCCACCTGGGCTGGTGATCTGTTTCACTATAGATAATATACATGCTGTTCTCTCGAAACATCCCACCCTTGCCTTCTCCCACAGAGTTCAAAAGTCTGTTCTGTACTTCTGTGTCTCTTTTTCTGTTTTGCATATAGGGTTATCATTACCATCTTTCTAAATTCCATATATATGTGTTAGTATGCTGTAATGGTCTTTATCTTTCTGGCTTACTTCACTCTGTATAATGGGCTCCAGTTTCATCCATCTTATTAGAACAGATTCAAATGAATTCTTTTTAACGGCTGAGTAATATTCCATGGTGTATATGTACCACAGCTTCCTTATCCATTGGTCTACTGATGGGCATCTAGGTTGCTTCCATGTCCTGGCTATTATAAACAGTGCTGTGATGAACATTGGGGTGCACATGTCTCTTTCAGATCTGGTTTCCTCAGTGTGTATGCCCAAGAGTGGTATTGCTGGGTCATATGGCAGTTCTGTTTCCAGTTTTTTAAGAAATCTCCACACTGTTCTCCATAGTGGCTGTACTAGTTTGCATTCCCACCAACAGTGTAAGAGGGTTCCCTTTTCTCCACATCCTCTCCAGCATTTATTGCTTGTAGACTTTTGGATAGCAGCCATCCTGACTGGGGTGTAAGGGTACCTCATTGTGGTTTTGATTTGCATTTCTCTGATAATGAGTGATGTGGAGCATCTTTTCATGTGTTTGTTAGCCATCTGTATGTCTTCTCTGGAGAAATGTCTGTTTAGTTCTTTGGCCCATTTCTTGATTGGGTCATTTATTTTTCTGGAATTGAGCTTCAGGAGTTGCTTGTATATTTTTGAGATTAATCCTTTGTCTGTTTCTTCATTTGCTATTATTTTCTCCCAATCTGAGGGCTGTCTTTTCACCTTACTTATAGTTTCCTTTGTTGTGCAAAAGCTTTTAAGTTTCATTAGGTCCCATTTGTTTATTTTTGCTTTTATTTCCAATATTCTGGGAGGTGGGTCATAGAGGATCCTGCTGTGATTTCCGTCGGAGAGTGTTTTGCCTATGTTCTCCTCTAGGAGTTTTATAGTTTCTGGTCTTACATTTAGATCTTTAATCCATTTTGAGTTTATTTTTGTGTATGGTGTTAGAAAGTGTTCTAGTTTCATTCTTTTACAAGTGGTTGACCAGTTTTCCCAGCACCACTTGTTAAAGAGGTTGATTCTGTAGGTTTTGTACGAGGACTGGTGCAAAGACACAGTTGACCATTGCACTAATGAATTTCATCGGCTCACTGCTTTGTTTACTCTACAAATTTCTTTAGTGTATTGTTTAACAGACAGTCTCTTGACCCCAAAAGCAAAGGCAACAAAAGCAAAAATAGCCAAGTGAGACTACATCAAACTAGAAAGCTTCTGTAAGAAAAAGGAAACCATCCAAAAAATGATAAGGCAACCCACCAAATGTGAAAATATATTTGTAAATCATACATCTGATGGTGTTAACACACTATTGCCTGGTGGATTTTTGCAGAAACTAATGCCCGCAGCTGTAATATGTCTCCCATCAATAATATGTTAATATCAAAAATATATAAGGAACTCATACACCTCAACATAAAAAAAAATCCAATTATGAAATGAGCAGAGGAACTAAATAGACTTTTCTCCAAAGAAGACATACAGATGGCCAACAGGTACAAGAAAAGATGCTCAATATCATTAATTATCAGGAAAATGCATATCTAAATCGACAGTGAGATATCACTTCACATCCTCACATCTGTAAGGATGGCTGTAATCAAAAGGCAACATGAGGATGTGGAGTAAAAAGAACCCTTGTGCTCTGCTAGTGGGCATATAAATTGGTACAACCACTATGGAAAACAATATAGAGATTCCTCAAAAAAATTAAAAATAGAACTACCATGTGATCCAGCAATTCAACTTCTTGGTACTTATTGATGAAAATAAAAACACTAAAATGGGCATTAGTTTCAAAAAGATGCATGCACCCCCATGTTCACTGAAGCATTATCTACAGTAGCCAAGATACGGAAACAACCCAAGTGACTGTGAAGAGAAGAATGGATAAAGAAAATGTTGGCCAGTCAGTCCTCCGTATCCATGAGGGATTGTTCCCAGGACCACCTGCCCGATACCAAAATCCTTAGATGTTCAAGTTCTTTACATAAATGGAATAGTATTTGCGTATAACCTATGCACATCATCCTTATACTTAAAATAAACTCTAGATTATTTATAATACTTAACACAATGTAAATGCTATGTAAACAGTTACCAGCATGCAGAAAACTTGAGTTTTGCTTTTAGGAACTCTCTGGAATTTTTTTTCAAATATTTTCAATGCGTGGTTTATTCAATCCAAGGATGAACATCCTGTAGAAGCAGAGGGTTGACTGTACTTATATTCAATGGAAAATTACTTAGCCATTATAACAATGAAATTTTGCCATTTGTGACAAGAATGGACCTTAAAGGCATTATGCCGAGTGAAATAAGTCAGAGAAAAAGACAAATACTGTATGATCTCATACACAGAATCTCAGAATCTAAATAAGAAAAAAAAAAAAACCTTCATAGATATAGAGAACAGACTGAAGGATGTCAGAGGTGGGGGCTAGAAGTGGCTCAAATGGGTGAAGGACAGACATATAGTTATAAAATAAACAAGTCATTGGGATGTAAGGTATATCATGGCAAGTACAGTTACTAATACTATGTTGCATATTTTAAAGTTGCTAGGAGAAGAAATCTTAAAGTTCTCATCACAAGAAAAAAGTCTGTATATATAGTGATGGATGTTAGCTATATTATGGTGATCATTTCACACCATATACAAGTATTGAATATTGTACAACTGAAACTAATGTTATATGTTAATAATACCTCAATAAAATGAATAAAAAATTAAAAAATCAAACAGTAGCAATTACATAATTTTAAAAAATAAATAAAAATTGATTAGTAGCAATTCTATAATTATTAAAAATAAATAAATTAGACTAGTGATAAATGCCAAGAAATGTGATAAAGATAAATATTAAGAAAAGAGAAGTGTATATCAGATGACATGTATTTTGGTTACACTGAGACTTTTTGAGGAATATACAGAGAAGAATCAATCATATCAAAGAATAAAAATTGGAAAATGACTTATTCAAAAGGAATTGGGTTAGAACTATAATTACTTGATTTACAGAGGGGAAAACTAATGTATGAAACTGCAATGATTTTCTTCTTTTACATAACTTTGCTCTTAATCAAAGTAAGACATGTACTTAGTTCTAAAAGGCAAATAATTAAAAAAAAAATGTCTCAAGGAGCCCTTATTAAAACAGGAATATATCACCTGGGAGGTAGAACACATTAATGGATACTAGCTAGGGGGAAAGTAACTCCAACACCAGGAAGCTGCTTCAGGATTCTCTGGAGACAGAAGCTGGGGTGGGTCTTTTCCAGGAGTGAACGTTGGGAGAAGAGGAGAGGTGAAAGATCCTGCACAGGCCATCAGTGCTTGCATGCTCAGGCATGTCCAACTCTCCTGTGACCCCTTGGACTGTAGCCCGCCAGGTTCCTCTGTCCATGGGATTCTCCAGGCAAGAATACTGGAGTGGGTAGCCATGCCCTCCTCCAGGGGATCTTCTCCACCCAGAGATCAAACCTGCATCTCTTGCATCTCCTTCACTGGTGGCAGATTCTTTACCACTAGTGCCAAGTGGGGAAGGTTCGGAGGGAGGCAGCAAAGGTGACAAAGGAGAAGCAGACAGGGCTGTGCCCAGCCAGACATTCCTGGGGGCAGAGAGGGAACAATGTGCAGCTACAGGTTAGAGCTTGGGAAAGGAGCCTTCTGGAAAACCAAATTCTTCTCCTGGCTTACCAAGGGGTGGCCTTGACCCTTTTTCAGCATCACAGACTCCCCTTCAAGCCACATACCAGAGAGAGCTGCAGAGGATGGAAGTGCTTAAAGGGGATTAGGTTTGAAAAAACTCTATTTCCCATTCTCTCCTAAGATGGACCCAAGATGGTATTTTTAATGGGTTGATGCCAAGCTAGTCTCTGAAATTGTAGTCTAGTGTTGCTGAAATGCTAACATTTACTCAAACCAGGAGGTGCTTAGAGCCAAAGGGGGAACTTCTTTGTGTCTTTTCAGTGTGGTCTTATGATTTCTGGCAGTGCCATGGGTCCAGGCAAGCTGCCTTCTGGGAAAATAAACCTTCAAATGTCAACAAACCATTATTGCAGAGATGAAAGGAAGAAAGTCAGCCTGGGCATGGCATTTGGAATTCCCCTTGCCAATACTGCTAAGCTTTCTGAATGCCTTTATTTACTGTTTAAATTTTCTCAGTCACCCAAGTATGCAAAATTCTAACTATGTCTTTTTATTAAATATCTACCCTCTGAATCCAGCCTTATCTCATTCAAGAGACTGCTTCCTTCGCTGCAAATGGTGGAATAATAGCACCCCACTCATAGAATGAGAATTAGATGGGGTAATGTTTCTAGAAATCTGGAACCCAGGAGTCTGGTCTCTGTAGTTACCATGTGATATCACCTTTCAAATTTTGTGTAGCCTTCTTCTGACTCACTTTTCTCAAATGCAAAATAATAATTATTATTATTGAGGGGGATGACATTTAGTTTTATTTCATTGTTATAATGCTTATATTTGTGTAGTGTTTTCAAGCTCCTTAGTGTTAGGGGAAATAAAAGCATTAAAATGAGAATTGCAAAGGTAATGATTATAAAACCTTATTCAATAACAGATGGAAACAAGGCAGATGAAGACAATCATCAGTGAGCCTTCTTCATAGCTCATTTAGACGCAGCCCACATAGCCATTTCAGCATGTAATAAGACCAAGCTTTTAAAAATTCATACTAAATTTCATAGTTTCTGTCCATGTACAAATTCCATGCTGGCTCATGGTAATTTCTGCAAAGTGACTGTGCCTTTTCCATAATTTATGTTCTCTTTTCACTCCGTGGGGGCTGAATGCCAATGCCTGCAGGAGTGTGAGTTTGATTAAGTCATTGCAGGCTGTAGACTGCATGGGAGGCTCTGTGCTGTTCCTGGCTGGGCTGGTGCTTCTAGATCCCACTGGGAAGAAGGGCTAAAGGAGGACAGTTCTTAGTTTGTACATCAAAAAGAGAGTGATGGCACAGCTAGCAACGCCAATAACAAACAAAGAAAAGAGGGGTATCACATTCTCTCAGCCAGAGCATGATCTTTTATATTCCTCCAAGGGATACCCTGTACCAGAGCAAAAGCTTGGAGATTCACCATGTAAGAAACTCAAAGGCTGATCCTTGGGTTCAGTGGGAAAATTCTCAAGGCTACTGAAGAATTTCCTTATCCAGGAAGAGAGAGGATGGGATGGAGAAAATGATCAGACCATAAGATCAAATATACGTGTGTGTGTATTGTGTGTGTGTGTTTGTATGTGTGTTTGGGAGATGGGGATGGAAGGGGCTGCCATTACTGAGATCCCATGATCCTTTCAGGACCAGACTAACTGTCCTGTGATATAATGAGGCCTATGTTTCAGAGGGCTCAAGTCAACAGCCTCTTTCAGAGTGCACCAGGGCCAGTACTTCACTTTCAGACATTCCAGAGAGAAGGTTTGGCTTTAGTGTTAAGTCTCTCTGGATAGCTTATCTCACTACCAAGATGTTATTCTTTTATCTCCAGCTTTGCTCTGAGAAAAAAAAGGATGGTTCCCAATGGGTCACAGATCTACTCAAGTCAACAAAGAATACTGAGCACTTACTCAATGTCAGGCATCAGAAACTGAGGACAGTGGTGAACAAGACGGTGGTTCTGATTTCAAGGAACCTACGAAACAGTAATAGCTTCCCACGTAATAGCCATATACCAACCTCTCTCCTAAGTCCTTAACTTTTAATTCTTATCATAGCTGTATGTAGTGGATATATTATTATTATCCCCTTTTTAAAGATGAGAACACTGAATCACAAAAAGATCAGTTAACTTACCTAAAATAACAGAGCTAATTAGCTGCAGACCCAGGATTTGAATCCAGGCAGTCTGACTCTAGAGTTGCTGCTTAAATTATCACAATTTCCAGCATTAGACCATCAATGGGGGTCTGCATAAGGGGAACGTAATATATTAAGTTCTATAGCATTAAATTCAGAAGCTATAAGAGCAGAGAGTCACATGTGAGAAGACAGGGTGAGTAGACACTACTTCTGAGAGGAGGTTATGTTTGAGAACTAATGTATGATTCCTTGATAGCCAAGCTGAATGGGGATGTGGGTTCCAGACAGAAGGAAAAGCAAATGTAAGTCTCAAGTTGAGACAGAACATGCCTTGTTTATATTAAATAAATGAAGGAATTTGGTGTGACTGAATCATAGATTTCATAGGATGAAATATTTAGAGATGAGTTTGTAGGGTTTTTTTTTTTTAATCCACTCGAAAAGCATTTATCTAGTAGCTGCTATGTGTCAATATGGAGCTAAGACAACATTAATTGATATAAATAAAGTGATGCCCTCAAGGAACTTATTGTTGTCAAAATGAAATTATATTTCCTGTCTTACCCATTAAGGAAAAATTAATTAAACTTGGAAATATAGCAAAAAGATCAGTAGCAGTTTCTTTCAATGTTGATTGGGGTATCGTTTAACATATTTATTCAAAGATTATTTAATTATCTAGAGCAATGTACCTATGTCTGACTTGGCTGTTTACTGGTATTTATGGTTATGATTTCAGACTCTTACAAAGTTAAATGCGCTATATAGGGATCTATCTGGTAGAAAGACAACCTCAAAGGTTATCATTTCATTGGCCTATAGTATATTAGCAAATTTTATCTCTGTCTTACTGTGTTAGTTTTATACTGTTGCCATAGCAAATTATTACAGATTTAGTGGCTTAAGACAACATTATTTTACACATTTGGAGGTCAGGAGTTCAGCACAGGTCTCGCATGACTAAATCAAGTGGTGGGCCAATTGTGTTCCTTCCTGGAGGCTCTGGAGGAGAATGCTTTTCCTGCTCATTCCAGTTGTTGGAAGAACTCAGTCCCTCTCAGGTGTAGGACAGAGGTCCCTGTGTTATTGCCAGCTGGAAGTTGAGGGCCATGCCCCATATGTAGAGGCTGCCATGATTTTTGACTCATGGCCCCCTTCCTCCACCTTCAAAGCAGTAGGTCCATCTCACACAGCATCATCTTGACCCACCCTTCTGCTTTCCTCTTCCACTTGTAAAGACTCATATGATTAAAATGAGCCCATTCAGATAATACAGGATGATCCTCCTCATCTCAAGATCGTTAACCTAAATAGCAACTTGAAAATCCTTTTTGCCATTAAGGTAAAATATTCACAGATTCAGGGGATTAGAGAGTTTACATCTCAGAGGAATCATTTTTCAGCTTACCACATTGTAAGAACCACCATTATTTAAGAATGTTTTGGGGGTAAATTATATAACTTCTGTTCTTCAAAATACAATTTTAACTAGCTTTACTATCTTACTGGTTCTGTTACTGATGAGACAGTAAATCTTTGACACATGTTCCTTCTATAGTTACATGTTTTTAACTTTGTAAAAATTATAATCGTCAGTTTGGGAGATTTCAGTGAGATTGCCAACTGTGGTCTAGCAAGTTCACCTCATTGGCTGTTCAGCCTTGCATGCTATTTTGGCTATTGGGATGGATCCCAAAGGGTAATAAAACTTCATCTTCCCTGACATACTCTCTCTCTCTTTAACCTAACTGTGTTTTTATTTCTGGTCTTTGACCAACTTTAGTCCTCATTCTGATTTACGCATCACCCATTCATATTCAACATTGGTTGAATTGGGACTCCCGTTTTATGGTCTGATCATTGCTACTGAGATGATGGGATCTATTCTCTGCTGGGTGAGAAATAGACAATGCAGCTTTGTAGTCTTTTCTGTTTGTCTGTTTGGCTAATTATGAGTTCAAAACAACTAAGAAAAAATGTGCTTCCAGGAATAGCCCTTTGAGGTCTGGACCAACGAATTTTGGTATTTCTATGTGTTTTCTTGATCTGTGACTGAGTTTGTAGAACTGAAGCTGCATGTTCACCATAGGTTTGTGTGTCTGAAATTATGCAAAGCCTTTACTTTTTATTGTGAGTGAAATGTTCTTCTTCTCCCAAAGGGCATTAACTAGAATACAATGTCTAGTTTAATTCAGTTAAATACTTGGATCATAGAAATTTAAACACTTATATAAATAATATTGCCACAGTTCCCACAAAACAAAAAATCTGAACTTTTAGCATTTTAAATGAGCTGGCTTACAAAAATCCTTTCTTATAGAAAATGCTAGCTAAAAGGCATTTTTCAGTTCAGTTCAAAACCGTCGCTAAGTCGTGTCTGACTCTTTGCGACCCCATGGACTGCAGCATGCCAGGCTTCCCTGTCCATCACCAACTCCCAGAGTTTACTCAAACTCATATCCATTGAGTCTGTGATGCCCTCCAACCACCTCATCCTCTGTTGTCCCCTTCTCCTCCCGCCTTCAATTTTTCCCAGCATTAGGGTCTTTTCAAATGAGTCAGTTCTTTGCATTAGGTGGCCAAAGTATTGGAGTTTCAGCTTCAGCATCAGTCCTGCCAATGGATATTCAGGATTGATTACCTTTAGGATGGACTGGTTGGATCCCAAGAGTCTTCTCCAACACAACAGTTCAAAAGCATCAATTCTTTGGCACTCAGTTTTCTTTATAGTGCAATTCTCACATCAATACATGACTACTGGAAAAACCATAGCCTCTAGACAGACTTTTGTCAGCAAAGTAATGTCTCTGCTTTTTAATATGCTGTCTAGTTTGGTTATAACTTTTCTTCCAAGGAACAGGCGTCTTTTAATTTCATGGCTGCAGTCACCAACTGCAGTGATCCTGCAGCCCCCCAAAATAGTCTGTCACTGTTTCCACTGCTTCCCTACCTATTTACTATGAAGTGATGGGACCAGATGTCATGATCTTAGTTTTCTGAATGTTGAGTTTTAAGCCAACTTTTTCATTCTCCTCTTTCACTTTCATCAAGAGGCTCTTTAGGTCTTCTTTGCTTTCTGTCATAAGGGTGGTGTCATCTGCATATCTCAGGTTATTGATATTCCTCCCAGCAATCTTGATTTCAGCTTGTGTTTCATCCAGCCCTGCATTTCGCATGATGTACTCTGCATATAAGTTAAATAAGCAGGGTGACATTAAACAGCATTGATGTACTCCTTTCCCTATTTGAAAGCAGTCTGTTGTTTCATATTCAGTTCTAACTGTTGATTCCTGACCTGCACACAGATTTCTCAAGAGGCAGGTCAGGTGGTATGGTATTCCCATCTCTTTCAGAATTTTCCACAGTTTGTGGTGATCCACACAGTCAAAGGCTTTGGCATAGTCAATAAAGCAAAAGTAGATGTTTTTCTGGAACTCTCTTGCTTTTTCGATAATCCAGTGGATGTTGGCAATTTGATCTCTGGTTCCTCTGCCTTTTCTAAAACCAGCTTGAATATCTAGAAGTTCATGGTTCATGTACTGTTGAAGCCTGGCTTAGAGAATTTTGAGGTTTACTTTACTACTGTGTGAGATGAGTGCAATTGTGTGTTGAGCATTCTTTGGCATTGCCTTTCTTTGGGGCTGGAATGAAAACTGACCTTTTCCAGTCCTGTGGCCACTGCTGAGTTTTCCAAATTTGATCGCATACTGAGTGCAGCACTTTCAAAGCATCATCCTTTAGGATTTGAAGTAGCTTAACTAGAATTCCATCACCTCCACTAGCTTGGTTCATAGGGATGCTTCCTAAGGCCCACTTGACTTCACATTCTAGGATGTCTGACTCTAGGTGAGTGATCATACCATCGTTATCATCTGGGTTGTGAAGATCTTTTTTGTATAGTTCTTTTGTGTATTCTTGCCACCTCTTCTTAATATCTTCTGCTTCTGTTAGGTCCGTACCAGTTCTGTCCTTTATTCAGCCCATCTTTGCATGAAATGTTCCTTTGGTATCTCTAATTTTCTCGAAGAGATTTCTAGTCTTTCCCATTGTATTGTTTTCCTCTATTTCTTTGCACTGAAAACTGAAGAAGGGTTTCTTATCTCTCCTTGCTATTCTTTGGAACTCTGCATTCAAATGGGTATATCTTTCCTTTTCTCCTTTGCCTTTAGCTTCTCTTCTTTTCTCAGCTATTTGTAAGGCTTCCTCAAATAGCCATTTTGCTTTTTTTGCATTTCTTTTTCTTAGGGATGGTCTTGATCCCTGCTTCCTGTACAATGTCATGAACGTCTGTCCATAGTTCATCAGGCACTCTCTCTATCAGATCTAATCTCTTGAATCTATTTGTCACTTCCACTGTATAATCATAAGAGATTTGATTTATGTCATACCTGAATTGCCTAGTGGTTTTCCCTACTTTCTTCAGTTTAAGTCTGAATTTGGCAATAAGGAGTTCATGATCTGAGCTACAGTCAGCTCCTGGTCTTGTTTTTGCTGACTGTATAGAGCTTCTCCATCTTTGGCTGCAAAGAATATAATCAATCTGATTTCAATATTGACCATCTGGTGATGTCCATGTGTAGAGTCTTCTCTTATGTTGTTGGAAGAGGGTGTTTGCTATGACCAGTGTGTTCTCTTGGCAAAGCTCTATTAGCCTTTGCTCTGCTTCATTTTGTACTTCAAAGCCAAATTTGCCTGTTACTCCAGGTATTTCTTGACTTCATATTCTTGCATTCCAGTCCTCTATAATGAAAAGGACATCTTTTGGGGTGATAGTTCTAGAAAGTCTTGTAGGTCTTCATAGAACTGTTCAGCTTCAGATTCTTCAGCTTTACTGGTCGGGGCATAGACTTGGATTACTGTGATATTGAATGGTTTGCCTTGGAAACGAACAGAGATTATTCTGTCATTTTGTGACAGAAAAGGCATTTTAATAAAGAATAAAAAAGCAGAGTAGAAGGATGTGACCAAGGCTCTTCCACAAAAACACCAAAATTACAACTAACTGCTGAATATCCATTGACTATATATAGATATATATCGGAAACCTTTCAAAAAATCATATCCTACATCCAAAGACAAAGAAGCCACAGTGAGACAGTAGGAGGGGTGCAATCACAATAAAGTCAATCTCCAGAACTGATCGCAAAGCTGGGCCATGAAGAGAGCTTCAGTAAATTTAAGAAAATTGAAACCATAACAAACATCTTTTCTATCCACAACATTATGAGAATAGAAATCAACTATAAGAGAAGCACTATGAAAAACACAAACACATAGAGGCTAAACAATATGCTATGAAATAATCAATGGATCACTTAAAGAATCAAAAAGGAAATAAAAAATACCTGAAAAATGAAAATGGAAGCATGATGATCCAATACCTATGGGATGCAGCAAAAGTAGTTCTAAGAGGAAATTTTATTGCGATACAATCTTACCTCAAGAAATGAAAAAAATCTCAAATAAACAACCTAACCATATATCTAAATAAATTAGAGAAAGAAGAACAAACAAAACCCAAAGCTAGTAGAAGGAAAGAGATTGTAATGACTAGAGAAGAAATAAATGAAATAGAGATTAAAAAAACAATAGAAAAGATCAATGAAACTAAAAGCTGGTTCTTTGAAAAAATAAATAAAATTAATAAACCTTTAGCCAACTCATCAGCAAAAAAAAAGGGAGTGCTCAAATCAGTAAACTTAGAAATGAAAAAGGATAAGTTACAACAGACACCACAGAAATATAAAGGATCATTAGAGATTACTAGAAACTATACGCCAGTAAAATAGACAACCCAGAAGAAATGCACAAATTCTTAAAATGGTACAATCTCCCAAAAATAAACTAGAAAGAAATAGAAAATATGAACAGCCCAATCACAAGTACTGAAACTGAAAGTGTGAAAAAAAAAAAAAAAAAAAAACCTCCCCAAAACAGAAGTCCAAGACCAGATGGCTTCACAGACAAATTCTGTCAAACATTTAGAGGTAAGAGTTGACATCAATCCTTCTGAAACTAATTACAAAAAATTACAGAGAAAGGAACACTTCCAAACTCATTCTATGAGGCCACTTCACCTTGATACCAAAACCACACAAAAATATCATAAAAAAGGAGAAAATTTCAGACTGATTTCACTGATTAACATACATGCAAAAATCCTCAACAAAATACTAGCAAACTGAATCCAACAATACATTAAAAGGTTCATACACTATGACCAAATGAAATTTATCCCAGGGATGCAAAAATTCTTCAATATTAGCAAATCAATCAGTGTGACATACCACATCAACAAATTGAAGAATAAGAACAACATGGTTATTTCAATAGACCCAGAAAAAAAACTTTTGACAAAAATACAACACCCATTTATGATGAAAACTCTCCAGACAGTGGGCATAGAGGAAACAAACCTCAACATAATAAAAGCCATATATGACAAGCCTACATCTAACATTGCACTCACCAGAGAAAAACTAAAAGCATATCCTGTAAGATCAGGAACAAGATAAGGATGTCCACTCTTGTTACTTTTATTTGACATAGTTTTGGAAGTCCTAGCTATGGCAATCATGGAAGAAAAAGAAATACAATGAATACACATTGAAAAGAAGTAAAACTGTCACTGTTTGCAGATGACATACTATATGCAGAAAATCCTAAAGATGTTATTAGAAAACTGCTAGAGCTCATCTCTGAATTTGGTAATGTTGCAAGATACAAAATTAATACATAGAAATCTATTGCATTTTGATACATTAACAATAAAAGATCAAAAAGAAAAATTAAAGAAACAATCCAATTTACTACCTCATAAAAAAAGAATAAAATATCTAGGAATAAAATAACCTAAGGAGGCAAAATCTAAAAATTATAAGACATTGATGAAAGATATTAAAGATGACACAGACAGATGGAAAGATACACCATGTCTTTGGAATTGAAGAATCAATAGTGTCAAAATGACAATATTACTCAAGGCAATCTACAGATTCAAGGCAATCTACAGATTCAATGCAATCCTTATCAAATTAACAATGGCATTTTTCAAAGAATGAGAACAAATTTTTAAAAAAATTTGTGGAGACACAAAAGACCCCGAATAGCCAAAGCAATCTTGAGAAAGAAAAACAGAGCTGGAGGAATCAGGCTCCCTTGCTTTAGACCATACTACAAAGCTACAGTCATCAAAACAGTATGGTACTGGCACAAAAAACAGACATATAGATCAAGGGAACAGGATAGAAAGTCCAGAAACAAACCCACCAATCTATGGTCAATTAATCTATGACAAAGGAGACAAGACTATACAATGGAGAAAAGACAGTGTCTTCAATAAATGGTGCTGGCAAAACTGGATAGCTACATACAAAAGTATGAAATGAGAACATCCTTGAATACCATACACAAAAATAAACTTAAAATGGATTAAAGACATAAATGTAAGACTAGATACTATGAAACCCTTAGAGGAAAACATCAGATGCTCTTTGACATAAATTGCAGCAATATTTTTTTCAATTCATCTCCTAGAGTAATGGAAATAAAAACAAACAAATGGAACCTAGTTAAACTTAAAAGCTTTTGCACAGCAAAAGAAACCATAAGCAAAACAAAAAGACAACACACAAAATGGGAGAGAACACTTGGAAACAATGCAATCGACAAGGGTTTAATCTCAAAAATCTACAAACAGCTCATACAGCTCAATAATAATAAAGATAAAAACCCAATCATAATGGGCAGAAGACCTAAGTAGATATTTCTCCAAAGAAGACATACAGATAGTCAACAGACACATGAAAAGATGTTCAACATCACTAATTATTAGAGAAATGCAAATCAAAACTGTAATGAGATATCACTTCACAGCAGTCAGAGTAGCCATCATCAAAAAGCCTACAAAAAATAAAGGCTGGGGATAGTGTGGAGAAAAAAAGAGCCCTCTTACACTATTGATGGGAATGTAAATTGATACAGCCACTATGGAGAACAATATGGGAGTTCCTTTAAAAACTAAGGATGGAGCTATATATGACACAGCAATTCTACTTCTGGCCATATATCCAGAGGAAATCATGATTCAAAAGAATACATGCACCCCAATGTTCATTGAAGTGCTATTTACAATAGTCAAGACATGGAAGCAAAAAAAATGTCCAACACCAGATGAATGGATAAAGATATGGTATATATATATATATATATATATATATATATATATATATACACACACACACACATACATATACACACATACACATATACACACACACATATACACAATGAAATATTACTCAGCCATTAAAAAGAATGAAATAGTGCCATTTTCAGTAACGTGGATGGACATGAAATATATCATACTAAGTGAAGTAAGTCACACAAAGACACATATCATATGATATTGTTTATATGAGGAATCTCTAAAAATCATACAAATGAGCTATTTACAAGACAGAAACAGACTCACTGACAGAAAAGAAACTTAACAAAGGGAAACATGTCCACGCAGCGGGGAAGGATAAACTGGGAATTTGGGATTAAAAGGTACACACTACTATACTTAAAATAGATAACAAACAACACCTACTGTATAGCACAGGCAACTGCTAAATATTCTGTGATAACCTAAATGGGAAAAGAATTTGAAAAAGAATAGATACACATAAATGTATAACTGAGCCACTTGGCTGTATACCTGAAACTAACACAACATTGCTTTTACTTTTTTTGATTTTTTGATTTTGATTTTTCAAAATGTACAGTTGGTGGGACCTGTTCATGCATCTTCACCAGCAGCTGGGGCATCTCCACCCTTGGCTAATACAACATTGTTAATCAACTATACTCCAGTATGAAATAAAAATTAAAAATCAAATAATCAAGGTGAATCCTTGATCAAATGAGATTGATTTAAAATTTTTTGCTTAACCACAGTTATCTTTGTTTTCTCTGGTTTTATCAGTATGAGGTATAATGCAAGATTTTTTAAAAAGTATGGTTTGGGCATGTTTTTCATGAAGAGACTAGCTAATCTGAACTTCCTAAACTTTTTAGACTAATTTACTGATCAGAAAAGCTAAATTTTCTCCTACATAATGTTTAGGATTGTGAAAATGTAAAAACTACAACTAACTTGAATTATAATTCTGACAAACCTTTTATATCAACAGCAATTAAAATTGTAGTGTGTCAGTTTGAACATAATTCTCAACACTCTTTGTTAACTTTAAAATCATAGGCTAGTTTTAAATTGAGTTAATTAGTAAATAATTTTTAGATGCTTGGATAATTTCTAAGTAAAAAAGGATATAGAAAACTTGGTTATGGCATATAGTCTTATTATATAAATATATGTACTTTTGCTTCTTATTTTCATGTCATAGAGTGGCTCTATTTTTGGGTCATATTAATGTATGTGCTCCCTTCTGCCACTTGGAGAGGGTATAAAGGCATGTGGGTAGCTGTTGGGGGTCACAATGTTTATTCTGTGAGGTTTTTGGTCTCTTAAGTCCTTGTATATGATAGGTGATTCTCAGCTAACTGCTATCTACCTACCTCGCAGGTCTCTCTTTAAAAATAGAATTTGGTTACTTTAGTTAAAAGTTTTAATCAATATGAATGGTTAAAACTATAGTAGGAGTATTGACAAGAAAATTCAACTCCTCACAAGATAACAGGATGTGTCTCTCAAGTGGGGAAAAAAAAGGTTAGATTTGACCTAAAGTACAGTTCTGGCTAAGATCATGGCATCCGGTCCCATCACTTCATGGTGAACAGAGGGAAAAAAGTGGTAGCAGTGACTGATTTTTCTCTTCTTGGGCTCCAAAATAACTGTGGATGGTGACTGCAGCCATGAAATTAGAAGACACTTGCTTCTTGGAAGGAAGGTTTTGACAAACCTAGACAGTGTATTCAAAAGCAGAGACATCACTTTGCCAACAAAGGTCTGTATAGTCAAAGCTATGGCCTTTCCAGTAGTCATGTATTGAAGTTACATTTGGACCATAAAGAAGGCTGGGTGCCAAAGAACTGATACTTCCAAATTGTGGTGCTGGAGAAAACTCTTGAGAGTCTCTTGGACCGCAAGGAGATCAAACCAATCAATCCTAAGGAAATCAACCCTGAATACTCATTCGAAGGACCGATGCTGAAGCTGAAGCTCCAGTACTTTGGCCACCTGATGTGAAAAGCTGACTCATTGGAAAAGACTCTGATGCTGGGAAGGATTGAAGGCAAAAGGAGAAGAGGGCGGCAGAGGATGAAAAGGTTGGATAGCATCACTGATTCAATGGACATGAACTTGGGTGAATTGTGGGAGATGTTGAGGGACAAGGCAGACAGACATGCTGCAGTCCATGGGGTCAAAAAGAGTTGGACACACACACACACAAAAAGAGTTGGACACAACTTAGTGACTGAACAATAACAGCAGTAGTATCTGGTTATTCTTGAATATGGAAAAGAATACTGAAAGACAAAGCTTGGATACTGGAAGTGGTAGACAGTTTGTTGAAATGAAATCTTATTTACCTTGGTTTATAGTACCTGCAAATAATGATTCTGCAAGAATGAAAGAAGAGTGCTAGAATTTTGGAAAACTGTGTTCAATGTTGATGGGCTTATTTACAATTTTAATAAATGGGGTGGGAAGAACTAGAGAATTCTTACTGTCAAATTTGATATTAACATACAGCTGTAAACTGTTGAAAGGATAAACTAATCCTAGAACTTTTAATCTGCTCTTAAAGGGGGAGTGAGGGAGTGAGTGAAAGACTCTTTGTGACCCCATGGAGTATACAGTCCATGGAATTCTCCAGACCAGAATACTGGAGTGGGTAGCCTTTCCCTTCTCCAGGAGATCTTCCCAACCCAGGGATCAAACCCAGGTCTCCCACATTGCAGTCAGATTCTTTACCATCTGAGCCACAAGGTGAAGCCCAAGAATACTGGAGTGGGTATCCTATCCCTTCTCCAGTGGATCTTCCCAACCCAGGAATCGAACCGGGGTCTCCTGCCTTGCAGGCAGATTCTTTACCAACTAAGCTATCAGGGAAGGCCCCTTAAAGGGGGAGTAAAAGCCTATGCTTTATATTCTATTATTGTCTGGATAGCAAGGACTGCAGTTCTAATCAGAATAATTTTCTGCACTTTGTGCTGACTTTGTTATACCCTTGCTTCTCAAGGCACTCATGTTCCATGAATCTGTGTCATCCTCCTTTCTGTTTATTTAAAACATCGTATTGCCACTCTGATTACTGAGTAGCCAAGCTATTATTTCTCTCTTGATCAGGCACCCACATTTCCTCTAATGATTCTTGGTTTTGCCATCCCCAAATCTAACTATAACTTATTAATATAAAAAAATTTGTATTTCCTTTACACCCAAAAATAGTCATGATGCACCAAAGTTCTCCTGGAAACTCAAAAAGATTTATTTTTTAGTCTTATAAGAATAGGGATACTTCAAATAATTAGGTTTTTTCCCACATATTTCTTATATTATTCAGCAAAGTTGTAAGAGCTGAGTGATGAAAACTGATCTGTCAAATCAAAGAATAGTTTTGTATATATTGGTAAAATGTTATTAATAATAATGTTCCAGAAAATGTACACTTTACAGAGAGAATTCGCAGGTGCTAGAGATTTTCCAGTGCTCTCATTGTCTATAACATGATTTGCTAAAGATGAAACATTGACTGACTTCTCGGGAAAAAGTTATACATTATATTCTGACAGAGAATTTAATCCTCCTCTATTTTGATATTATGTGAGACCACAGACATATTGTCTTATCTACAGGTGGCTTCCACTTTCCTCTGTTACCAGTAACTACTTATGTTTCAAGAACTAGGCTCATGGGTACAAGCTCCACAATGCAAAGGCACCATTATTTAGACAACTATCAGGCTGTATTAGGGGGCTGGTCAGAATGTCCAGAATTCCTTTTGTTTGGAAGCAGACAACTTCAAGCAAGCAGTTGCTGAATCAAGATCCAGTGAAATAAACTTAGTTATACAGGACTAAATCTACTGATGAGAGAAATATAATTATACTTATTTACTTTGCAATATTGTTATCATTTTCTAATATTCTGTTTTTGATAGGTATATGAGAAAATATTTTTTCTTTCCTTTTAATCTATTTCTAATTTGGTAGACTAGGCTTTGGCAAACTGAAATATGACATTTTTAATGGTATATGATTCTCACTGATACCTCAGAACTCAAAAACTAATACTGAGTTTCTTCATTTTGCACAACAATTTCATTTGCATATGCTCAGTGAGAATTTAGTCTCCTATTTTTACAAAGATATGTGTGTGTGTTAGTCGCTCAGTTGTGTCTAACTTTTTGCCACCCCACAGACTGTAGTCTGCCAGGCTCTTCTGTCCATGGAATTCTCCAAGCAAGAATACTAGAGTGGGTTGCCATTTCCTCTTCCAAGGGATCTTCCTGACCCAAGAATTGAGCCCTTGACTCGTGTTTCCTGCATTTGCAGGCAGGTTCCTTACCAGCTGAGCCACCAGGGAAGTCCTTTTTATTTGCTTATTTTATTCTTTTTTTTTTTTTTTTTTTTTACCAAGATATACTTTGACAAGTCAGCTTTGCAACCAAGGTCATATTTGGAGTTCCATGTTGAAAATTGATTTCATTTAAACAAGCGTGACAAGCTCACAGTTACAAAGGTACACTTGGACTTCCCTGGTAGCCCAGTGGATGGGAATCCACCTACCAATGCATGGGACATGGGTTCAATCCCTGGTTAGGCAAGATTCCCCATGCCATGGAACAACTAAGCCCAAGGACCATGTACTGAGACTACATGCTGCAACTACTGAAGCCGACATGCCTAGAGCCTGTGCTCCACAAGAGAAGCCACTCCAGTGAGAAGCCCACACATCGCAACACAGAGTAGCTACTACTAGCTGCAACTACAGGAAGTCCTCACAAAGCAACGAAGACTCAGTATAGCCAAAAATAAATAATAAATAAAAGATACACTTAACATGCAATGCCTATGTTTCCAATACCCTCTCAGGACACCTGACCCAAGACGTATTTGTGACTTATAGGATCCCAGACTCATAGGAGGTGTGGAAGGTGTCACTGCCCTGCCAGTGACCTTAATAAAATCTGGAGAATCTAGAAGAGAAAATTATTCAATGATATTGATTGACATGGCGTATGAAGTCTGGTGAGATTTCTTGGGCCTAGTTTCTAGTCTCAAAACAGAAGGTCAAATAATTAAACCTTTTGAATAGCCCAACCTTAATGAGATTTCTTAATGAAATTACCAGAGAGAAATTTATTCTCTGGCCTTAGTATTTGCTATATGCTCAATACTATATGCTCAAGGAGGGCTTCTCTGGTAGCCCAGTGGTAATGAATCTGCCTGCCAATGCAAGAGATATGGGTTTGATCCCATGGCCAAGAAGATCCTCTGAAGAAAGAAACAGCAACTCACTCCAGTATTCTTGCCTGGGAAATCCCATGGTCAGAGGAGCCTGGCAGGTTACATTTCTTCTGGTTGCAAAAGAGTAGACATGACTTAGCAACTAGACAACACAAAGCAGATTATGCTCAAAATCCTCCAAGCTAGTCTTCAGTAGCATGTGAACTGGGAACTTACAGATGTACAAACTGGCTTTAGAAAAGGCAGAGGAACCAGAGATCAAATTGCCAACATTTGTTGGATCATAGAGAAAGCAAGGGAATTTCAGAAAAACATCTACTTCTGCTCTACTGACTACACTAAGGCCTTTAACTGTGCGGATCACACAAACTATGGAAAATTCTTAAAGAGATGGGAGAAACAGACCACCCTACCTGTATCTTGGGAAACCCGTATGTGGGTCAAGAAGCATCAGTTAGAACCAGGCATGGAACAACTGACTGGTTCAAATTTAGGAAAGGAGTATGACAAGGTTGTATACTATCACCTTGCTTATTTAACTTATATGCAGAGTACATTATGCAACATGCCAGGCTGATGAATCCTAAGCTGGAATCAGGATTGCGGGAGAAATATACAATGTCAGATATGCAGATGGTACCACTCTAATGGCAGAAAGTGAAGAGGAACTGAAGAGTCTCTTGATGAGGGTGAAAGAAGACAGAGAAAAAGCTGGCTTGAAACTCAACACTCAAAAAACTAAGATCATGGCATCCAGTCCCATTACTTCATGGCAAATAGAAGGGGAAAAAGTAGAGGCAGTGACAGATTTTCTTTTCTTGGGCTCTAAAATCACTGTGGACAGAGACTACAGCCATGAAACTGAAAGATACTTGCTCCTTGGAAAAAAGCTATGACAAACCTAGACAGCAGAGATACCACTTTGCTGACAAAGGTCTGTCTAGTCAGAGCTATGGTTTTTCCAGTAGTCATGCACAGATGTGAGAAGTGGACCATAAAGAAGGCTGAGCACTGAAGAATTGATGCTTTCAAATTACAGCATTGGAGAAGACTCTTAAAAGTCCCTTGGACTGCAAGGAGATCAAGCCAGTCAGTCCTAAAGGAAATTAACCCTGAATGTTCATTGGAAGGACTGACGCTAAAGCTCCAATATTTTGGCCATCTGATGCAAAGAGCTGACTCATTGGAAAAGACCCTGATGCTGGGAAAGACATAAGGCAAAAGGAGAAGGGGTGGAGAAGATGAGATGGTTAAATAGCATCACTTATTCAATGTACATGAATCTGAGCAGACTCCAAGAGACAGTGAAGGACAGAGGATCCTGGTGGGCTGAAGTCCATGGGATCACTAAAAACTGAACACGGCTCCAGTATTCTTGGGGCTTCCTTGGTAGCTCAGATGGTAAAGAATCTGCCTGCAAATTGGGAAATGAGGGTTTGATCCCTGGCTTGAGAAGATCCCCTGGAGAAGGGCATGGTTACTCATTCCAGTATTCTTGCCTGGAGCATTCCATGGACAGAGGAGCCTGGCAGGCTGCAGTCCATGGGGTCTCAAAGAGTTGGACACGACTGAGTGACTAACACTTTCACTTTCATTAAGGGATTAGAAGACCCAAAGAAGTTACATGTAACATGCAGATTTCTCTTAGGTGAGAAAGATAACCTAGAGGATATTCCAGTTTTGTGTCTAACTCATCAAATTTATTCTGGTAGACCATATAACCCTTGTTCTTCAAAATGCTCTTTGAACCAGCTTTACCATTATACCAGCTCCCTCGTTACTTTAGCTCAGAATCTTTGACACATTCATTCCATATTACAAGAGACTTATTGCTTTTAATGGTTTGAAAATAATAATTACACCCAACTTCCCTTGCAGTATGGAGAATGGGGAAACAGTCTCTCTTTCCTTCCCAGTTCCAGGAGGCACATTTGCCCTGGCTTCTGGTTTAATGGCACTTCTGAATCTCCATCTATGTCCTTCCTTCCTACCCAGGAGATGGGCAGCAGCTGTGGGTCAGTCACTCTCCTTCTGGGTCTTTTGTCAGCTGCCTCAGAGAGTCCTGTGACTGCATCATAATTTATGTCTTATTTCTCCAGCAGTAAATCAGTGGTGGCTCCAAACTGTCCGAGACATAGCTAGGAAGGCAAAGGGAAGAAAGCATTTTTGCTATCTTACCCACTCTTGATAGAGCTGTTTATTTACCCAATGATTTATCTATCCATTGTTTATTTATCTGATGATTTATTCAATATTCACTCATTAAGACCTGAGAAACACAGTGAGTGGATGGTTTATTGACTTAATTAGGTGAAACCCTAAAAGCTGCCATTTTACTGGCTGTATGCCATGAAGTAATCAATAATGCAAATAACATTTTGTATGGAGGCAGGCATTTTTATATGCAGCTAGTTGCTGTAACAAAGGAACTCCAAATTGTCTACAGGTGAACGCAGAAGTTTATTTCTTACTCTTTCAAAGTCTAATCTATGGTAGGGACATTCATTCAGGAACCCAGACCACAGGTTTCCATCTTTTGACGTGTGACCTCTTTCAAAGTTGGCCTGGACATGAATACTCAGCTGACAGATGGGTGAAGAGAGAGATTAGGGGATCGGGTAGAGAAGCTTTCAAGGGTCAGGCTAGAAAAGGTACCTTTCCTCCATATTCCATAGGACAGAATTCAGAGGCAAAGTCACACCTACCTACAAGGGAGGCTGGGATACTTCATACAGCTCTGTGCCCAGGAGAGGGAGATGAACTTGGGGATCAGTGACTGAGTCTCTGCCACAGCTGCCAGGCCCCAGATCCCAGAGTCCATTCAGTCCTCACTGACACGGACTCTGGAGAGCTCATATCCATTTAAAATTTCCCATCACTCTGTGTAACTCCTGGCTCAGCAGAAATTACTACACTAGAAAATACAATGGTAAAAGCGACTTTATTTCTCACCTACAGATCCAGGGGGCAGAGACAGCCCCTTGCCTTTCTTTCCTTTATTCTCAGAGATAAAAATATTTCAATGTTATTCTCAGAACTTTGCTCAGTAGAAATTGGGAAATGGTTGACAATTTGCGGGAGTGGCTTAAGATGATCACACTTGAACTTCTTGAAGATAACTCTTGGCTGATGCCTCTGGCTTCACCTGTGGTACCTGATAGGTGATTTGGTACAAGGTATGCACCAAGAACTACAGGATTTCAGACTCTCTCTTAATTTGATCCTTAATTTTCCAGGTTGGCACTCTGAGCCTCAGAGAGGTTACACGGTTTCCCTAAACCACGAGACTAATTCATAGTACAGCAAAAACAAAGCTGAGTTGCTTTGTTTCCACCCACACTATTATGCCAGGCAGCATTTCATCACACAGGCATGATTGATCTTCCTTTTTAATGCAAAATATAACAAAATGTTGAGTCACCAGGAATATCAGTGAATATTTCATTTTCTGAACTGAATTTTCTGGCTAACTCTATTACAGCCATAGTGGCTTATGATTTCAACCTGTGGGGTGAAAATCTTCCTAAGGCATCCAGCTGACTGTCCTGCCTTAATAAGCAATGTTTCAAAATAAGCAAACAATGGTTGTTCACATGGACAATTATAATTCCAAAACAGGGAAGGAAATGACCATTTTCAATAACCTGAAGCTCAATCATGGTGACCTGAATAAATTGTGAGAAGCTGTTTTCAGGTACTTTCTCCCCTCAACAACCTTTAAATTTCAGAATTCAAATCAGAGTACAAACTGTTTACTAAATGTACTAGACAGAATGTTCTTGCTATTAGCTAAGGGAACCTGGGAAATTAATACACCTGGGCCTCTGCTACTTTATCATCCACACTTAGGGAAAAGGCCTATATAGGTCTCTGAGTACTTAGAAAAAATAATAGAGTTCACTTTGCACTTGTTTTTAAATGATAATCATCAAATAAGAACCATGCTAATTATGTTTCCCATATCCATTGTTCAAAATGACATTCAGTGACTGTGTATATAGAATAATCATGATAAAAACTCTTTCTTACAGTTATTATTTCTAGCTATTTTACATTGCTCTAGTCTTAAAATTATATTACCTTATTGCTATAAGAGACATTAGGCATGCGTCTTTCTAGCCGTGGGGAACCTGAATCAGTGATAGCCCAGTTCTCCTGACTCCAGTTCAGGGTTTATCTTTCCATTTGGAATAACGACTGCAACCAAAGCTGCAAGAAAGATTTTCACATAACCTGGTAAGACTGGGATCTGTGCCCCTGGGAGGGATCTGAAAGGAAGACACCATGCCCATAAAGAGAGCCACGCCAGGTGTGGGCAAGGCCCTGAGGAGGGAGTTGTGCCAGGCTGGCTGTCAGAAAGGTTGGACAGTCATAGAAGGGTTCCTAGAAGAGGAACTCTGCAGCCAGGTCCAAGGGGACTTCTCAGTTGCACCACAGAGCAGGAGATGGAGGAGGGAGGAGACCCTGCAGCAGAGAGGAGGGTTGGTACAAAGCATGCGGCTCGGAAACAGCTGAGCAAGATCAGTTCAAAACGGGCACAGTGACGCTGGAGAGGCTGGCAAGGGCCACAGATCAGAGGCCTGCTTCCCCTGAGGAGAGACCATTGAGGAACACAAGCAGGGCTCTGCTGGAATGTCCCCCTCAGCCCTGGGCCAAATGGGTACATCAGGCACATAGCTTATTTACCTTTCATTTGCCCAATCCTTGACTAACATTTGCGACAAAACTGAAATCAATTGTGGAATGTGCATGTCCACATGGATGAGACTTATATGTAACAAAAGCAAATGTAGGTAGAAACTGAGGTTCCTCCTTATTGGTTTTCCAGATTTTCCCTAGCATCACGTTTCTGACAGTCAGAACCATAATGAATCTGGCATGCTTTTTGCTGCATGGTAAGGAGGGGCCTGGCCGGGGGGCCTGTGAAGTGAGACAGAAGAGCTGAGCTGCCTTTCAACAGAAAAGGGCCTGAGGCATAACTTCCACTGTCAGAGACATCAACCTTTTTATTATAGAAACACAATTAATTTATTCTGCTCATTTGATCAGTGTTTTCTTGAAGAGTAAGGAAAAGAATATGCATTTTGAAAAGTTGCTCTTTATTTGCTTTTCCTAGCTTGTTCTCCTGGAAAGGAGCTTCCCTGTTTTAATCACATAAAGCTGGGTTTCAGCACTGCTGCCAAGGAACTAAGTGTTTGCCAGGGGCAGCCTCTCCGACTTCAGGATGCTTGGTCACCACGATCAAATTAATTTACTGAAGGAGATTATTTCTGCCTGCTGTTAAAATCACCTACATTATGCCATGCTGAGTTACAAATATATTTTGTGGGCTCATTTCCCTTTTTTCCCTCAAACACCCTCATCTGGTTGCTTCTCAAAGTAGTAAAACAGGCAAAGTAAACATAAGATGATTGCGAGCCCCAACAAAGATGTATATGCATTTGTGTTCCTCTCTGTCCACTCCAGACTAGTGTTGACCTGTTTACATGCATTTGCTTGGATTAGTCTGAGACCCCCCTAGACTTGCCAGCCGACTGAAGAATGGCAAAGAAAGGCAAAGACCTTTCTTCATTTTTCCTTTCCAGTCTCAAACCAGAGCTCAAAGTGTAAGAGGTCATTTTCAATATGCCACTCTTCCCTCTATAGGCTGTTCTGAAAAAGACCTGCTGGAAGTTGAGTTTTACTTGTTAGTTAAATAACAAAGGTTTTTATTGAACTTTTACTGGGGACACTGTACTAATTACAGAGAAAAGAGCAATGATTCTTGCTCTCTCCTTGGCTGCAGAAGATAAAAACAGGGCAGGTGAAATGCTTGTGGGGGGGGTGGGGAAGTGAGCTTACACAAAGCTAGAAGAGCGTAGTATGTCTTCAGGGCATAGAATAATGAAACTGACATGACCAGGCATTTCTGAGGGCCTATTGTGTGCTGGGGCAGAGTGATTTGTAAGATGTTTGCCTCCAGGTGACAGGGCTGGGGTAAAGATTACGTTTTTTCTTGGTGATGGAGACACTCAGTATTTAGCTCAGCTTTTGGCACAGAGCAGTGCTGGGGAAGTGCTGGTGGAGAACAGAAGGAGGCCTTGCAGGACAGGGCCCCATTCTTTTTACCTTCAAAGCTACTGTTATGCACATCCATGGTTTTCAAATTCAGTTTTACCCTAGGGGCATTCTTTTTGCATGTCTTTTCTTCTTTATAATCAAGCAGGTTTCTTTATAACAAAGGAGGTTCAGTGATGAGGGCCTGGGGTCTAGAGCCACACATCTAGCAAGTATCAGCAGTAGGATTCTATTCTGAGGGATTCTCTTGCCCCAAAATACTCTTCCCAGGGTACCAGCTGCCTCCCAGCAAGAAACCACTGGTGAGGGGCTGCTGAGGACTCTCAGGGACAGTGGAGGCTGGCCTGAATGAGGTTGCACTCAGCAAGAATGGGAGGACCCAGTGAGACGATCCGGGAGGCGAGCAGGGTAGAGTGGTACCCGGCCTTGCCCTCCTGGTGCTCCCATTAGGTGATGATGGCATAGTGCTAGGAACAGGTATTTCACGGAAGAGAAATGCTTGCCCCAATGAAGACAGTCATTCCTTTAGCCAGTACCTTTGCCAGTCTCAGGATCAGAGATGGGGTTTCCTGTATGATCATGTGATGGTTCCAAGGCTAGGCTGCAAACACTGCCTGATCAGAGCACCCCTTCTACTGACGTTCAAGGTCAAGTACAGGGCACTACAAATCAAAGCCATTAAAATCATGAGGATGAGTCAGAGCACTCAGTGGGAGGCTAGATTGCCCACCACTTTTTCCTGTTGAATCACATATCATGAAATGGGAGAGCTGTATGAAAATTCTCCAGGCAGAAAGACATCACAGAAAGAAAAAAAAAAAATCCAAATATAAACTTTGTGTTTATCCAGCATTCCTGGTTTATACAAATGGTTTTATCTTCTTTTTTTTTTTCAGTTTTCTTTCTTTCTTTATTTATTTTCTTTACAATATTGTGTTGGTTTTACCATACATTGACATGAATCTGTCATGCGTGTACAGGTGTTCCCCATCCTGAACCCCCTTCCCACCTCCCTCCCCATCCCATCCCTCTGGGTCATCCCAGTGCACCAGCACCAAGCACCCTGTATCATGCATTGAACCTGGACTGGCAATTCGTTTCACATATGATAATTCACATGTTTCAATGCCATTCTCCCACATCATCCTGCTCTCACCCTCTCCCATGGAGTCCAACAGACTATTCTATACATCTGTGTCTCTTTTGCTGTCTCGCATACAGGGTTATTGTTACCATCTTTCTAAATTCCATATATATGCGTTAGTATACTGTATTGGTGTTTTTCTTTCTGGCTTACTTCACTCTGTATCATAGGCTCCAGTTTCATCCACATCATTAGAACTGATTCAAATGTATTCTTTTTAATGGCTGAGTAATATTCCATTGTGCATATGCACCACAGCTTTCTTATCCATTCGTCTGCTGATGGACATCTAGGTTGCTTCCATGTCCTGGCTATTATAAACAGTGCTGGGATGAACATTGGGGTACACGTGTCTCTTTCAATTCTAGTTTCCTCAGTGTGTATGCCCACTGTTTTGACTTAAAAGGGGGCTTCCCTGGTGGATTAGCAGTGAAGAATCTGCCTGCAATGTAGGAGACTTGCAGAAGACACAGGTTCAATCCCTGGGTCAGGAAGATCCCCTGGAGGAGGAAATGGCAACTCACTCCAGTATTCTTGCCCGGAGAATCCCAAGGACAGAGGAGCCTGGTGGACTACAGTCCATGGGGTTGCAAAGAGTTGGACACAACTGAGCATACACGCAGGCCACTTCTTTTGATTTTTTAAAAAATAAGCCTATTTTTATGGTTTTTATTTTTAACTTAGAAAGAGTCATGTCCAACTCTTTGTGACCCTATGGGCCACAGACCACCAGGCTCTTCTGTCCATGGGAATTCTCCAGGCAAGAATATTGGATGGGTTTCCATGCCCTTCTCCTAGAGATTTTCCTGACCCAGGGATTGAACCCACATTTCTTACATCTCCTGCACTGGCAGGCTTGTTCTTTACCACTAGTACCACCTGGGAAGCCAACCTCAGCCGATAACAGACCCTAGTTTTAGGTGCTATGCTTAGTCACTCAGTGATCTCATGGACTGTAGCCCGCCAGTCTCTCCGTCCACGAAGATTCTCCAGGCAAGAATACTGGAGTGGGTTGCCATGCCCTCTTCCAGGGGATCCTTCCAACCCAGGGGTCAAACCCAGGTCTCCTGCATTGCAGGCGGATTATCATCTGAGCCACCAGGGAAGCCCATGGTGCCTTTAAGACCAGAGGCAGTGGAAACTCATGGCCTCTCTGGTTTTCTTTTTTTTTTTTTCTTCTCTCTGGTTTTCTATCCCCAGAAGTGATTTTTTTTTTCCCCAGCTGGCCAAGGATCCATCCTGAAAACTGGCCCTGCCATTCTAATAAGCTCTGTTTGCCCTTGACTCTGACCCCAAATTCCAATTTTCACACACTGTTTAGATTAGACATCTCCTGTAGAGCTGACCTAGCCTCAGACTCTAGACCCCTCCATCCTCCCTGCCCTGCTCAGCCTCATTTCACACTCCCGAGTCAGACACTGGCCCCACTCCCCTACACCTGACCTCAGCTTCCCTCTTTGGCTTCTCCCACCTCGGTCCTGACAGCTGGCAGTGACTGCTTCCAATTGAACTGCTAAGGAACAGAGGCTCCTTCCCACCTGGGTACATCTGAGTTGTTTCTTAATCAGGCCCACAGTTCTGGAAGGAGAAATAGGGCAGCCAAGCTGTGCTTTGGGCTTCATACAGAAATGGGATCAGACCAGCCTGTGGGCCTCCAGCCCGATAACCCTTTTGAAAAGTAGACTCAGAATTCTCTGTTTGGGAGAAGACCCCATACACTCTTACTAAAAAAAGTCAGAAAATGTGGCATCCTACAAGAATTTTCCTATTGTGCAAAAATGCATAGGCTTTTAAATTTTTAAAAATTGCTTTCTAGGTCCTTTTCATTTTTCTGCTCATCATGATAGCCTTCTCTGGAGAGACTGAGTTACATGTGGCCTTTTACCAAAATCTGAATTCTCTAGTAAGCCATGACTTGTAGACATGCAAGGGTCACTCTTCTCTAAGCAAGATCACATTCTGCTTCTTGTTCCAGAGCTCTCCATGTGTTTCCTCTTTCCCAGAGCAGAGACATGATCAGATTCACATTTCATAAAATCATGATGGCTTCAGAGTGCAGGATGGATCAGAAGAAGGGAAGGTTGGAGAATCAGACTTCTGAAGAGTCATTTTAAAAGTCCTAATAAGGGACAGTGAGAACACTTCTTGTCCCTGAACATTTGTGAGGATTGATTTGAACTGAAGTAATTTTGGATAAAAGAAGCCATGAGAATATTCTGTCTGTTCCCCACATACCACTCCTCCCACACCCAAGTCTTGAATCGTATTATTATCATGCAACATATACTTTCACCAGCTACAGAGGTGATGAAGTCAAAAAGAATGTGTCTGTCCATTAGGGCTTATTTATGCTGTTAAGACTTGTCACTTATTGGAATCTGACCAATCAGATTAATACCTCCCTGAGAGTGAAATCAATGGAGTTAGATTTGATTCCAACCTCTGAAGGAAGCAGAAATTATTATTCAATTCCCAGGAGCCTTTGAACTTATGAGTAAGGCCATTGATGCCCCTTCATCAGCATCTTCTGCTGACCTCATGCAAGGGCAATAAAGGGGGATTTAGGGCCAGCCTGGGAAGCCAAGGGGAGATAAGGTCAAGCAGAGAAAGGAAGTTTTCTAGAGGCAAGAAGGTTTTAGTCTTCACTGAGAGTACTACTATTTAACAAAAGCCTCATCGTGAGGTAGTGGGGCATAAAATATCCTTGAGATAGTGTGTGACAGCACTTTCAGTTATAAATTAAGAGATGTTGGAGTCAGAGGTACCAACTCATTTGGCACATAAGACACTTCATGCTATTAACAATGAAAGAGAAAGATTAAATGACTCTTAGTTTAAACTTCCCAAGATGTGATTTTCATGAAAACCATTTGAGAATATGAGACGGTGGGGAGAGGACAAACAAACTATAACCCAAGCAGAGGGTCATGACTCAACTCAGAATAAGGGAAAAGCAAAAATGGAGAAAGATGAAGAGAAAACAATGCCCTCTCATCATTGGCTGGTAGGAGTTAAGAAACAAGGAATGAAGGAGAGGAGATACATGGCACCGCTTTAGTGACCCAAATCCAAGTATGTGACATCTTTCTTAATGGTGTGAAATCTATGGGTAGGCAGCCAAGCTTAGAGTAGCAGGAGAACCTCGCAGGAAGTATTGAGACAAGGACAGTACAAAGCAAGTTTCACTCATCTTCTGGTCCAAAAAATAATGCAAACAGTCTTAACCTTTGTACTAATTTTATGAATTAAGAATAGTTTGTTGAAACTTTGTATTGACAAGAAATGTGAGGCTAAGTGTGGGATCTGTCATAGAGTACCATAATTAATTAGTGATGTCTAACACAGGCTCAGGGTTAGCGAACACATCTAATGTGGGACAGAAGAGGGTCACTTGTGGCCCAGGCTAATTTACTGGCATCCTCTATGTTGGGGTTTAGGGTCAAAGGCCCAGCTAACATGGAACTAAGCCTGTTTTTTATTTTCGTCCTGTCCATTCTTTCTCTTGGGGATTTATATGAAGAGTAATACTTTATGGGTAGGCAGTGTTCTGGAGCTCTACTCCAAGAGAATCTAACTCTAGGAAATTCCTGGAAAATCTCCTCTTGATCCCCTATGTTTTACCTGCATATATGTTTGGAATTTGGGACCTAAAAATTTCCCTTGTACAGTCAGGTAAGGTTTCCAGAAGTCTTGTTGGTTACTTGGGGTTTGGGGATGGGGATGGGACTTTGGGTGGGCTTTAGTGAGCAAAATTCACTCCCAGGCTCCTGCCCTCTCTCCCATCCCATTCAAGTTTCTTGTCCTATAATACAGGACATAATTAATCCTAGATACCACTGGCCCAGGCCAGGAGGGCCTAGGGGAATGAAAAGACTTGAGTTGATTCACCTTCACTTAATACGCAAGTGTCACATGGGGAATGGTGATGTTATCTATCTGGATCTAATCACTGTTTTTCCTTCTGATAGCCAGAAACAGATGTTCAGGCATCCATGTGAAAACCTTCTTGGCATTAAAGTAGATTGAGTATTGATTCTAATTTATGGATTCGGAGATCCCTCTCCAGGAGATAGGACAAGAAGTCTACTTGGCAGAACTAACAGCTTAACTACAAAGACTGACCTTTGTCAGAATGACGGTTTGTGTTACATGGCCCAAACGTGAGTATAAATAGAACAGCTCCCAGTTGCCTATGGGTCAGAGTTTGCTTTATTTTGTTCATAAGAACATATAAATCAAAACCTTGGTCAAGTGCTAAGTACCAGATCAATAAAACTTTTGTTTTGTTGTAATGTTTGCCCTTTGTCTTCAGGAAAATAAAATAAGCAAAACAAACCAATGATTTTTTTTTTAAGATAAAACTACAAAGTCGAGAGAACCACATAATTATTTGTGCCTGATATAATCCCCTTTCCAAAATAACACTTACCTCCTGAGAACTTATTTCCATGTTCCCCAACATGCCTTGTGCATAGAAGGATGCTTGATAGAACTGTTAACTTGAAAAGAAGAGAAGCAGTGTTGAGTGTTGGAGAGAGCCCTGTATTTGCATTTGAATTTGTTTTCTACTGTATTGCTAGCCCCTAGAATAATAGACAGACTTCCCTGGTAGCTCAGACGGTAAAGCGTCTGCCTACAAAGTGGGAGACCCGGGTTCAATCCCTGGGTTGGGAAGATCCCCTGGAGAAGGAAATAGCAACCCACTCCAGTACTCTTGCTTGGAAAATCCCATGGATGGAGGAGCGTGGTAGGCTACAGTCCGTGGGGTCACAAAGAGTCAGACACGACAAGCTCTTACTAGCAACATGAGCACTATGGTTATAAGCAAACTTTTAACCTGTCTGATCCTGAACTTTTATGAGTAAAATGGGGATAAGTATGTCTACACTGCTATCATGCCTTTGCTCCATGTAGCTTCCTCTTTAGGAATGTCTTGACTCTCATTTCAAAACCTTGCTTGGGGTCACTTTTTCTTTGAAGCTTTCCTGGCTTGACACCCTCTTGTTTCCCAAGAAGAAATGACATCTTCCTCCTTCAGGCTCTGCTAAATCCCATTATCAATTCTATCAAAGCACCTACAGTCCTTTGTGACATTTATCTTTTCACAAGGCTATCTACCTCTGTGAGACAGTGATTTTCTAGAGGGTAGAAACTGTGTCTTATTCATTCCTGTATGCCCAACGCTGAGAACAGCAGAAACTTGATATACAATATCTGGAAGGGTACAGGAATGAATAATGAAGGACAATAATCAGCCAAGTGATGTGATCCGTTTAGGGTTTTAGAAAAACGGAGGGGACATGGGTTAGAGTTCAGAGGGGGTTAGGAAAAAAGCATCAGGACTCTTTGGGGTTCAGACACTGTCTCCAGAATGCTTCTGTTACCTTCAGAGGCACCTCAGGTTATACAAGTCATTACCAACCATCAGTAAATTATCTGCACACTGAGTCTGCAGATCCTGTGTCATGAGGGGCTCTAGAAATGGGACAAGAAATGCTGGAGCACGATACCTTCTAGAAGGGATCAGCCTTGGTGGGGGTCCTGGTGTGGTGGGGACGGCACTGGTTGAGACCCTTCATCCACTGCACAGCTCTTCCAGGGCCCTCTGGAGATGCCCTATGCTCAAGGGCAGGTGGAAAATGGACCTGCTCCTCAAAGGCAGAGACAGGCCAGTCTTTCATCTGGGTTCTGAGAGCCCCCAAGCCAAGTGAGGTGCAAGGACTTACCAGTGCCCAGTGTTCCCTGACAAAGAGGAGGAGCCATCCTGGACTCCTTGGGCCCAAAGGCAGCATCATGCTGTCTCCAGAGCCAGGTCTCAGAGGGACAGGTGTCAGTTCAGGGGGACTGGGTGTGGAGAAGGGGGTGATCTCTGCTCCAATTCTGCTCCTGAGCAACAAGTGACTGAGTCATTCAATATTAGAATTAAGGACTAATTTGACATTCACAGTCTGTATTATATCTAAAAGGCCAGGTTCTGGTTGTTTTCAGCTTATTCTTCTATGTATATATCTTAAAACAACTTAATGGAAGTGTAGTTCATCTACAACAGACTGTACTTATTTAAAGCATAGAGATTGATGGGTTTTGACAGATTTATACCACTATTGCTATGGACTGAGTTGTGTCCACACAAAATTTACATGTTGAAGCCCTAACCCCTCAATGTGACTGTATGTGGAGACGAGGCCTACAAGGAGATAATTAAGATTAAATGAAGTAATAGGAGTATTTTCCTTCAAAGAAGAAGAAGAGACAGCAGAGCACCCTGTCTATCTCTGTGTGTGTCTCTCTTTCTCTGTGTCTCTCTGTGTCTCTCTCTCTGCCTCTCACCTCTCTGACATGTGCACACACAGTGGGAAGGTGACTGTCTACAAGCCAGGAAGAGAGCACGCACCACAACTGGACCATAGTGGTGCCCTGTTCTACAATTTCAGCCTCCACAAGTGTGAGAAAGTAAATCTCTGTCATCTAAGCTGCCCAATCTATGGTATTCTGTTATGGCAGCCTGAGCTAAGACTCTCAGGAAACCACCACTACAGACAGTGGAACAATTCCATCCACCTACCCCAATTTTTCTTTTATTCCTTTTATAATAGAATGAAATTTGGAAAATTTGGAAAACTCAGCAGTGGCCACAGGACTGGAAAAGGTCAGTTTTCATTCCAATCCCAAAGAAAGGCAATGCCAAAGAATGCTCAAATTATCGCACAAATGTACTCATCTCACATGGTAGTAAAGTAATGCTTAAAATTCTCCAAGCCAGGCTTCAGCAATACATGAACCATGAACTTCCAGATGTTCAAGCTGGTTTTAGAAAAGGCAGAGGAACCAGAGATCAAATTGCCAGCATTGATGGATCATCGAAAAACAAGAGAGTTCCAGAAAAAAACATCTATTTCTGCTTTATTGATTATGCCAAAGCCTTTGACTGTGTGGATCACAATAAACCAGAAAATTCTGAAAGAGATGGGAATACCATAACACCTGACCTGCCTCTTGAGAAACCTGTATGCAGGTCGGGAAGCAACAGTTAGAACTGGACATGGAACAACAGACTGGTTCCAAATAGGAAAAGGAGTACGCCAAGGCTGTATATTGTCACCCTACTTACTTAACTTATATGCAGAGTACATCATGAGAAACGCTGAGCTAGAAGAAGCACAAGCTGGAATCAAGATTGCCGGGAGAAATATCAATAACCTCAGATATGCAGATGACACCACCCCTATGGCAGAAAGTGAAGAGGAACTAAAAAGCCTCTTGATGAAGGTAAAAGAGGAGAGTGAAAAAGTTGGCTTAAAGCTCAACATTCAGAAAACTAAGATCATGGCATCTGGTCCCATCACTTCATGGCAAATAGATGGGGAAACAGTGGAAACAGTGGCTGACTTTATTTTTCTGGGCTCCAAAATCACCTCAGGTGGTGATTGCAGCCATGAAATTAAGAGACGCTTACTTAATAAATGGAAAAAAAAATTTTTTTTTAATTTTTTTAATAAAAAAAAATAAAATAAAAGATGCTTACTTCTTGGAAGGAAAGTTATAACCAACCTAGACAGCATATTGAAAAGCAGACCTTTGTCAACAAAGGTCCATCTAGTCAAGGCTATGGTTTTTCCAGTGGTCATGTATGGACGTGAGAGTTGGACTATGAAGAAAGCTGAGTGCAGAAGAATTGATGCTTTTGAACTGTGGTGTTGGAGAAGACTCTTGAGAGTCCCTTGGACTGCAAGGAGATCCAACCAGTCCATCCTAGAGCAGATCAGTCCTGGGTGTTCATTGGTAGGGCTGATGTTGAAGCCAGAGTTCAATACATTGGCCACCTGATGCGAAGAACTGACTCATTTGAAAAGACCCTGATGCTGGGAAAGATTGAGAGCAGGAGGAGAAGGGGACGACAGAGGATGAGATAGTTGGATGGCATCACTGACTCAATGGACGTGGGTTTGGGTGGACTCTTGGAGTTGGTGATGGACAGGGAGGCCTGGCATGTTGTGGTTCATGGGGTCGCAAAGAGTCAGACGTGACTGAGCAACTGAACTGAACTGAACTGAATGAATAGACTGAAAAACTTTGAACTTGAGACTAGGAAAGAGAAATCTGCTGTAGGAAAAATAAAAAAACACAAAATACCCCTTAAAATATTCTGTTGCCTATGATGTCATCATGCCAAATTTTAACTAAGAAAAAAGGCATTATGCAACTAAGGCAGAGCATTCATAGTAATTCAGTCCTGAGCATTCAATGAGACTGAGTACAGTTGCCAGCTCTGAACTAGTTCTGATAAGCTTTCCAGCTGAAGCTCAACAGCTACTTATCAGAAGCCACACGTTCTCGGAGCATAGACAATTCCAGAGTGTTCTGGAAAAGGAAGACTTCGATGCTTTCTGGCCTTTTCCTTCCCTCACTTCCCAGGAATCAGATTCCCTTCTCCTTCTGGACATGCTTTCTTAATCCTTGTCACTCCTCTCTCACATCCACCCTAGGCTGGATCAGGGCAGGTCCCTGTGAGGAGGGCCACCTGCAGCTTGCTTAGGACCCCTGGGGCCCATGCCATGTCCAGCAAGAGCTGCTGCCCAGAAATGTTTGTGGAATGAATCCCAGATTAAGTTAAGTGAAAGAGTTGACCAAAGAAATGACAGCCATTTGAGGTTGTAGATCTTGATATTTAACGCATATTAAGGCAGTCTAGAATGTCATCTAGTAAACTGCATTTTGATTTTTATGAGATCTCTAGGCAGACAGGGCTGGCAGAACAGAGACTTATTCTAACCTCCCAGAGGAAACATCTGAGTGCTGTATCATCAGCTGAAAGACTTCTCTCTGGTCTAATCCACACTTCCAGCTCCACCTCCCACCTGTCCTGTCCCCACCTGATGGTCCAGATACCACGGACCACTTACTAGAACCTTATGTGTCCTGTCTCTGCTTTTCCCCATGTTGTCACCCTTTGTAGAACCAAACTGAAATGGAGTCACTATGTCAGGGACAAAAGGCAGTTGGCCAACGTAAGCACATTAAAGAAATGAAACTTAACCTTACCTAACATAAGTTGTAGGAATTTACAGCTCTTCTCAGAGATCAGCCGAGGATGCCAGCCAATCCCCAAACGCCAAGTCCATTCACACCATCTCCAGACTTCTTGTTCCCCTGACTCAGCTACCTGCTCCAAATAAGGAAGAAGTCCACCAGGTTACCAATCAGCTGAAAAGCACTGACATTTGCCCCAGGAAAACCCTTAGGGAGGGAGCAATTCAGAATTCGTTGGCTCCCTAACCTTGAGTTTCTTGGCTTGTGGGTCAAGACCCTTGCGATAAACTCATTTTTCTGCTTTGTTTCACTCAGTGTGCAGAAGTTTTGACATGTTTCACATACACACTTCCCATTTTGTCCACTGTGGCCTCCAACACAGTCTTCAAGTGCAAGCTCAAAGTGTCCTTTCCTGCGGAGACTTCTCCCAGCCCAACTCCCATAGCATGCTGCTGCTTGTCTGCCATAGGCTCTCCCACATCACTTCCACCATCTGCCTCGTTTGTCTTTCATGCTACACAGTGGGCCCCTTGAGGGAGGCTGCTGAGCCTTAATCATCTTGTAACCCATAGCCTAGTCCAGGGCTATGTAGTAAAGGCTCTCTGTAAATACTTGTAGAGTTTAATTGCCCAATAAGCCTTTCTCACCTTCTCCCCCCATGGAGTAGAGGGCAGAGGAGGTGCAGCTGCAGTGGGATGAGCCAGGCCTCAGGCCTGACAGCCTTGGCTTTAAGTTCCAGTTCATCACCTTCTCTATTTGTTTTCTATGGCTGTGTCACCAATTAACACAAGCGAAGCAGTTTTAAGTAATACCTGTTTATTATTTCCTGGATTCCACAGGCCAGAGGTCCAGGCACAGCTGAGCTGGACCCCCTACCCAGATCTTCACAGGGTTGCAGTCAAGGCATCAGCTGGGTTGAGTTCCTTTCTGGGGCTCGGGGCTTTCAAGCTCATGGGGCTATTGGCAGAATTCAGTTCCTTGAAGTTGCAGGAGGGAAGCCCCATTCTATTGCTAGCTGTCAGTAGGAATGCATCAGCTCCAAAGGCCACCTGTGTTCCTTCTCACATGGCTTCTCCAACTTCACAGCCAGCAAGGGAGAGTGCTATTTACATCTAACCTCTCTCATTCTTCTAGTCTCTGACTTCCTCTCTCACCTTAAGTAATCTTAATTACAAATGCACAGTCCTCCTGCCATATCACATAGACTAATTAGGAGAGTTCTGACCGATCATGTATATAGGTTCAGCCTATGCTTAAGAGGGAGGAATTATGCAAGGGCGAGGTTCAATGGGTTCATCTTAGCTTTCTGCTCACCCCACCTCCTTAGGCTATATTATCCACTTTTGAATGTCAGTTTCCTCAGTTGATAAATGGATAAATAAATCTACCTTCCAGATCGTTGGGAAGATTAAATGAAAGAGTCACTTAGTAACTGCAGGTCTCATCATTTCTTCCTTTTTTTTTTTTTTCTGGACTGCCTTCTCTTAACTGCTCCTAACTTATTATGAGAGCAGACACCAGCTGGACTGTATGCCTATGAAATGACTCTATGAGATGCTTAGTAACAAATGCAGATTAAAAAAAAAAACTAATTGATAATGGCCTATTATTCAATTTTGGGAGGGCAGAAAGAACTGAGATCATCCAGAATTAGCCCATGCCTCAAGTGAGATGATTTTATAAAGACTGAAGTCCAAACTCCCCAAGCAGACGATTACTCCTATAAAAGGCTTAGCTCATCATTTGTCTTGATAAATGAAAAAGACTTATCCATGCTTGAGTTTTAATAAACTAGATGCTATGAGGAAGAAAACCCATAGCACTAGGTTTTAACAAACTAGATGCTCTGATCCCAGAGCTAAGGATGCCGTCAGCTTTCAGGATAGAGTTTATGAGACGACAAGGCCATGCTGGTGCTCTCACCTTTCTTTCTCAGTCTCCTACTTGTGCTGACTCCCTGCCAGGCTGCCCACGGACCTTCACAGTGGTGTCCCATCTGGACAAGTTTTCCTCCAGAAGGTTCTGATTCTTCCCCATAATGCCCACCACTCCTGCATTCTATCATTTCAGTGCCTAGTTGGGTGCCTGCACAGGAAAAGCATGAACTGTGGTGCTGAAGAAGACCCTTCAGAGTCTCTTGGACATCAAGGAGATCAAACCAGTCAATCCTAAGGGAAGTAAACCCTGAATACTCACTGGAAGGACTGATGCTGAAGCTGAAGCTGAAGCTCCAATACTTTGGCCACCTGATGCGAAGAGCCGACTCACTAGAAAACACCCTGATGCTGGGAAAGACTGAGGGCAGGAGGAGAATGGGTGACAGAGCATGAGATGTTTGCATGGCATCACTGCACTCAACGGACATGAGTTTGAGCAGACTCTGGGAGAGTGGAGGACAGGGAAGCCCGGCGTACTGCAGTTCATGAGGTGACAAACAGTTGGACACAACTTAAGTGACTGAACAATAGGAGGAGTGACGAGGTCAGCCAGTGAGAACGACTGAATATGATAGCTTCTTCCAGGACATCTCTGCACTTTACAGAAGCTTTCAGTGTTATTTAACCAAAGGAGACTTCCTTCCCTCTCAGGGCCTGGGTAGTCCCCTCTGTTTCCCCAAGTGCACAGAGCCACAGCTCTCTGCTGTTAGAGTGGAAACCTACTGCTTACAAGGCTCCGCCAGTGGCATACAGCATACCACTTGCATAGAAGGTCATGTTCCATCACTTGGAACCCTGAGGGCCCTGAATGCAGAAGGATGTGCAGTTCCTCATGTGGGCCATGTGCTTTCTTACCCACAGGTTCTAGAGTGAATGGTCCTCCTCGCACTCTCCCTGCTCATTCCCACTCGGTCTTCAGGATGTGATTCAGAGGTTACTTGCTCCAGGAAGCCCCTCTCCTCTACAGTCTGGGATCAGTGCCCTTCCCTATGTTTCCATAGTCCAATCACAGTATTCATCACACTGGGGGTGAAACGGCCATACAGGTGGACTGGTCTGTCACTCCCAACAGCTGCTGAACCTATAGAATCTCCAGTATAGTACTTGACACATGCTTAACATTCAAAAAACTTCATGGAAGGAAGGGAGAATGGGAGAGAGGGAGGGAAGGAAGAGAAGAGAAGGGATAACCATAAGGACATTAGATTAGCATGGGCTTGAGGCAGAGCAGTTGGCTGGGGAACATGGAGAAGTGACAGGGTCAACCTGAGCTCTAGAGACTTCCTGAAGGAGGAGCAGTCACAGATACCTTGTATCAGCACTTCAGCCTGATGTCAAGAACAGGCAGCCAGTTCTGGCCAATAAGTTCTGCCTCATACCCACTATGAGGCCCTAAATAGTCCTTTCCCCAGGAAAAGTCTCAGCTTTCTGCTTGAATAACATGTGTTGTAGCAGGCTTCTTGACTTCTGCTGTCTATGAAGAGAAGCTTACTGAGGGTAGTGATGCCCTGAGCCACCAGATGGTAAGCATCCTCTCTGCCCAAAGTCTAGCCCTGAGTTTTCTGCTTGTTACTGAGTCTGAGAGGGCTTGTGATTGGGTCTATGAACGAGCTTCCCAAACCTGAGATTTTGCCAATTAATACCAAAGTTCACTGCAGCCCTTAAGTGGCCAAACAAACCATAGCAAATGAAAACTGACTGGGAGTGATCAGGAGATGCTTTCTGGGTCAGACTCATCAGTTTCTCCATTAATCTGTTCCATCAGCAGCAATGATACAGGATTCTCAGGAGAGGGGTCAGAGAGCGTGGAGAGGTGCTCATGCTGGCTTCATTTAGCAGCATCTGACTCATGTATTGGTCTTCACCTGGCACAAATGCCAAAGTAGAGCATTTTGTAGGCAGAACATGGGTTTTGTCAGGGTCCTGCCTAGCCACGGAAGGAGGGTAGACAGCCCACTTTGCTCTTACATCTCTTAGAGGCGGAACTCTGCAACAAAGAAAGTGGTTCAATTCATGTAGCTGAAAATGCCCAGGAGAAGGGAGGAAAAGGCAGGCCAGGGACTATGCTCTCAGATTGTCATTTACTTTTTTAAAATGTTAATTATAAAACATAGACAAAATATGGGAAAATGTTTATAAAAGAATGTTAGATGAAAAAAAAAAAAAAAGAATGTTAGATGAAAACCAAGATGCAGATTTGTAGCTGCAGTGTGGTTATAACTGCAAAAAAACAAAAGGAAAAATCCAGAAAACTCTGTATGAGAACAAATGATAGTGTAGAGACCTTTGACTGGTAGAATGATTACCACTGAAAAATTCAATTTTCTCCATTTTTCTGATTTTTCTGAAAATTGCCTATATTTTATGTTGTTAAAAATATAATTAATTATTTTAAAAATAATCATCTGAGAAAGGGCCCTTAAAGATCATTTAGTTCAGTGGCTGCCAAGCATGTTTTATCTGAGTAACCAGGTGGTTGCCTCAGCATCTCCAGGGAAACTTATCAAATACGCAAAGATCTAGGCCACAGCCCTAGAAAACTTGACATACAAAACCTGGCATTGGACCCAGGAATCTGTGTTCATTTAGCCAAAAATAAAAAGCCCACTCCTGGGCATATAGCCAGAGAAAACCACAATTTGAAAGGATACAGTCACCCCAATGTTCACTGCAGCACTATTTATGATTCCAGGACATGGAAGCAACCTAAATGTCCATTGTCAGATGAATGGATAAAGAAGTAGTGGTACGTAAATACAATGGAATATTACTTAGCCACAGAAAAGAATGAAATAATGCCATTTGCAGCAACATGGATAGACCTAGACATTATCATTGTGAGTGAAGTAAGACAGAGACAGAGAAAGACAAATATCATTGTTATTCAGTCACTAAGTTGCGTTTGACTCTCTGCAACCCCATGGACTGTAGCATGCCAGCCTCTTCTGTTCTCCACTCTCTCCTGGTCCAAATTCATGTCTATTGAATCAGTGATGCTATCTAACCATCTCATCATATGACATCTCTTATATATGGAATCTTAAAAAAGGGTACAAATGAACTTATCTATAAAGTAGAAATAGAATTACAGATATAGAAAATAAATTTATGGTTACCAGGGGATAAGTGGGGGGACTAGAAGATTGGGGTTGATATAAACACACTGCTATATATAAAACAGATAACTAATAAGGACCTACTGTATAGCACAGGGCCCTATACTCAACACTCTAATGGCCTATATGAAAGAACAATCTAAAAAAAGAGTGGACGTATGCATATGTATAACAGATTCACTTTGCTAGACATCTGAAACTAATACAATACTGTAAATCAACTATACTCAAAAAAAGAGTTTGCGAGGTTCTTCCAAAGTGGACTCAGAGTCATAGGTGGTTGTACTAGTGCAGTCCATCCTCACACTGCAGAATGAGGAAACTGATGCCGCAGAGAGGGGACTCACCTGCCAGGTACGAGACATAAACAGGACCAGAGCTCGGAACCCATTCTGCAGAGCGCAGTGGGCTCTGAGCAGTTAGACAAAGGATTCTGAGCCGCAAGAACTCTGTGCTCCTTCCTATTTCTTATCATCGTGTGGTGCGTCTCCAAAGGCAGACCCTTCTGGAATGGCCTGACCCAGGAGACAGCTTAAGAATGCTTACTGGAGTCAACATGCTCTTCCTGTGACCTTTTATGAACAAAGGCATCCAATCCTCTGGATTTGAAATGTTGATATGGACGAATCGGATAAAAAGCCCCTGATTCCACCCTCTCTCCCTTAGGGCTAGCATGATGATGTCTGTTTATATTGGCCTTCAGGGCAGAAAGCAAAATTGCTCATCCTCCTTTGATGTGCTTCCTCCTTTTGGTGTATCTGAAAGAGATGCTGGAAGGGCAGGCTGGCCCCAGTCTCCTGGCCAGACCTCAGCTCGTTCGGGGGACTAATCTTCAGCTTGGGAATAGCGCAGAAAGGGCAGGAGCAGGGGGATTTGGCCTCAGAGATGCAGCAGCAGTCAACGCTGCTGAGTCAGTTCTGAGCATGCTCCTGACAATTATACCATATGCCATTCAGTCACATTCTCCCCAGCAGGGGCCCATCAAAGCTGCCTTCTTCCTGATGTATTTCTCATTAAAAGATGACATCAGAGATGATGAGTGTCAAATGCTATACTTTTCTGCCTCCTGTGGACACAACTGCACCTGGATGGTGCTTCCTTCTCACTTCCTGCAGCATAAGCAGCCCCAATTCCTCTGTAAGAACATCGGGGGGGGGGGGGGGGCGGTGGTTAGAGAACAGTTGGGGTCCTGCCAAAGGCTCACTCATATTACTTCAAAGGAAAAAAAGGGATATTATTGTTGGGATATCCAGGGTCTGGAGCAGGGACAGAAAAGCAGTCAAGCAGCAGACAGCTCTAGGCTCCAGCAATAACAGTGATAATTGTAACAATAATAATAGCTAATGCAGCAAGACAGAGGTTCCTTTTATCCTCATATCTTCCTTCCCTCCCCTCCTCTTTCCTGGTGAAGAAGGTGTCTGTGATAAGACAGTGTAGAGAGACTGAGGCTTTGCTGAAAGTATCCCAAATCCCAAGGGGCATCCACTGCTGTATCTAAAGACCCACCATCGATGGCCAGGAGGAGGCTCAAAGTGACCAGGAGCATTTGTAGCTCTTCTCCTGGATGAAGATGAGGGTCCCGAGGAGAGGATCCAGGCTTAGCTTGACAGGATAAAAAGAGAGAAAGATTCAAGGGCAGGGTGACTAGAGAACACAGGAAGAAAGGAGTCATTTGGAGACAGCCTGCCGGGAGGCTTTATTTATACTGCAAGTAAATCAGGGAAAAAGTCAAGAAATATTTTACACCACCATCTGAATTCAGGGTGCTTAATCTACTTCTCTTTTTGGTGATGGGGTACCTGCTTGACACGTCCCACCTTGCAGACAGACTGAGGGGTTACACAATGACAGTTAAGTCACCTAATCCTTTAACTTTTACTCTAAACTGGTTCAGATACCAAACCCATGTGCAAGAGTAAACTCACAACTTCGACCCACACCCCCACCATCACCAACCAATTCATCTGGAAATTCCTGGGAAGCAGCTGCACTGCACCTGGCCACCTCTACTTAAACACTCTTACCCTCTGAATTAATTATCAATTTACTTCTGGCAACTCACAGCGGCAACCATCAATCCATTCCACATTAGTCTTACTTTCTTCAAACACCACTAAGATTTGCATACTTGACATTTTTAAAATTAACACACTTTATATTTCAGAACAGTTTTAGATTCATAAAAAACTGAGCAGAGGGGCTACCCCAGTGGTCCAGTGGCTAAGACTCTGTGCTCCCAAATGCAGGCAGCCTAGGTTTGATCCCTGGTCGGAGAACTAGATCCTATATGCCCCATCTTAATAATTTGTATGCCGCCACTAAATATCCCACAAGCAGTAATGAAGACTTGGCACAGCCAAATAAATAAGTAAATATTAAAAAAAAAGCTGAGCAGATAGTACAGTGTTTCCATATCCATATCCCACCTCTCCCTTACACACAATTTCCCTATTAACATCTTACATGAACGTGGTACATTTCTTACCTGTAATTAACACATATTGATACATTATTGTGAAATACTTTACATTTATACTGTGAACTACTTTACATCATGATTCAGTCTTTGTGTTGCACAGTTCTATATGCATGATATCATGTATCCATCATTATAGTACTGTATGATTCAGCAAACCAATATGATATATATATATATAGGTTCAACAGACCCAATAAAATATATTTTTATTTATGTTATTAACATTAAATGTTACTCAGTTAAAATATTATTTTACATACCCATAGATACTTAAAATAAGAAGTTGGCACATGGGACTTTCTTGGTGGTTCAGTGGTTAAGAATTTGCTTTCCAACGCAGGGGATGCAGGTTTGATCCCTTGTCAGGGAACTAAGATCCCACATGTCACAGGGCAATTTAGCCCATGTGCCACAACTAGAGAGAAGCCCGTGCACTGCAACTAAGAGCCAACACAGACAAATAAGTAATAAATAAATAAATATTAAGAAAAGAAACTGACTCACGCAATTATGGAGACTGACAAGTTCCAAGACATTCAGCCAGCAGGTGTGACACTCTGGAAAGTTGATGGTATAATTCCAGTCTGAGTTCAAAGGCCTCCAGGTTTAAGACTCAAGAGGTGATGTTTCAGTTTGAGTCTAAAGGCAGGAAAAGACTGATGTCTTAGTTCAAGGTAGTCAGGCAGGAAAAAATTCCCCCTTGCTCAAGGCTGGATTGCTCTTTTTGTTCAACTCAGACCTTCAACTGATTGGAAGAGCCCCACCCACATAAGGGAGGGCATCTGCTTCATTCAGCCTACCCAAATCATTTGTTCATCCTATCCAAAACACAGTCACAGACTTGCTGGGAATAATATTTGGCAAAATATCTGGGTACTCCACAGTCTAGTCAAGTTGATACATAAAATTAACCATCACAAGTATCCCACAGAACAGTTTTACAACCCTAAAAATCCACTGTGCATAAACTGTTCATCCATATCCCCTCCTCCAACCTCTGGCAAACAGTGATTTGTTTTCCATCTCTGTGATTTGAAATTTTTTAGAATATCATTTAGTTAGAATCATATAATAATTGTATACAGAACCTAAAGACTGAGAGGAAATATTTGCAAAATACTTCTGATAATGTACTTGAACCCAAAATATACAAAGAACTCAAAAGTCAACATTATAAACACAAATAATCCAATGAAAAAACCAAACAAAATATCTAAATAGACATCTTACCAAAGAAGATGCTAATAGGCATAGGAAACCCATGATATTTTTCACAGAACTAGAATAAATAATCCTAAAATTTATATGAAATCACCAAAGACCAAAGAATTGCTAAAGCAATTCTGAACAAACAAAGCTAGAAGCAAAACCCTCCAGACTTCAAATAATATTACAAAGCTACAGTAATCAAAACTGCACATATTGGCACAAAAACAGACAAATAGAACAGAATACATAAATGGGACAGGGTAGAGAGCCTGGAAATAAATTCACACCCCTATAGTCAATTAATCTCTGGCAATGTGGATGAAGTATCCCATCACTTCATAGCAAATAGAAAGGGAAAAAGTGGAAGCAGTGACAGATTTTTCTCTTCTTGGGCTCCAAAATCACTGCAGATGGTGACTATAGCCATGAAATCTGAAGATGCTTGCTTCTTGGAAGGAAGGCTATGCCAAACCTAGAGAGCATAAAACAAAGCAAAGACATCACTTTGCTGACAAAGGTCCATATAGGCAAAGCTATGGGCTTTCCAGTAGGTACAGATGTGCGAGTTAGACCATAAAGAAGGTGGAATACCGAAGAACCGATGCTTTCAAATTGTGGTGCTGGAGAAGACCCTTGAGAGTCCCTTGGACAACAAGGAAATCAAACCAGTCCACCCTAAGGGAAGTCAACTCCGAATACTCATTGGGAGGACTGATGCTGAAGCTGAAGCTCCAATATTTTGGTCACCTGGAGCGAATAGCTGACTCATTGGAAAAGACCCTGATGCTGGCAAAGATTGAAAGCAAAAGGATAAGAGGGTGGTAGAGGATGAAAAGTTTGGATGTCATCACCAATTCAATGGACATGAACTTGGGTGAACTGCAGAAGATGGTAAGGGACAGGGAGGCCTGGCGTGCTGCAGTCCATGGGGTCACAAAGAGTCAGACACAACTTAGCAACTGAACAACAACACAACAATGTAGATGGACCTAGAGATTATCATACTAAGTAAAATAAGTCAGAGAAAAAAATATCGTATGATATCACTTTTATGTGGACTCTAAAAAAAGATATAAATGAAATTATTTACAAAACAGAAACAGACTCACAGACCTAGAAAACAAACTTATACTTACCAAATGAAAGTAGGGGGAGGGATAAATTAGGCGTATGGGTTTAATAGATACACACGACTGCATATAAAGTAGATAAACAATAAGAACCTACTACATAGCCAGGGAACTATATTCAATATCTTGCAATAGCCTATAATGGAGAAAAGTCTGAAAAAATACATACATGTACATGTAAAACTGAATTACTTTCCTGTACACTTGAAACTAACACAACACTATAAATCAATTCTACTCCAATAAAAAAAAATAGTCATAAGAAAAGACATCACTTGTCACAAGGGAATTCCAATGAAATGAAAAAAATAAAGCACCATTACAAACCTATTGTGTTGTTTGTTTCTTAGTCTTGTCTGACTCTTTGAGACCCTAAGGACTACAGCATGCCAGGCATCCCTGTCCTTCATTATCTCCCAGAGTTGCTCAAATTCACGTCCACTGAGTCAATGATGCTAACCCACCATCTCATCCTCTGTCACCCCCTTCTCCTCCTGACCTCAATCTTTCCTGCCATCAGGGTCTTTTCCAATGAGTCAGCTCTTCGCATCAAGTGGCCAAAGTATTGGAGCTTTAGCTTCAGCATCAGTACTTCCAATGAATATTTGAGTTGATTTCTTTTAGGATTGATTGGTTTGATCTTCTTGCTCTTCAAGGGATTCTCAGCACCTATTAGAATGGCTAAAATCCAAAAAACTGGCAGCCCCAAATGCTAGTCAGGTGCAACAGGAATGCACTCAGTATTTATGGGACTACAAATGCTAAAATCACTTGGGAAGACAGTTCAGCAATTTCTTTCAAAACTAAACATAAGACTCAGCAATTGTGCTCCTAGGTATTTACTGAATTGTGTTCAAAATATAAGTCCACACAAAAATCTGCAAGTGAATGTTTATAGTGCTTTCATTCACAGGCACAAAGCTGGAAACAACCAAGATGCACTTCAATAGATGGATGGATAAACAAACTAAAGCAGTACTCGGAGGAGGGAGAGAAGTGGTTGAGTGTGAGATCTCCACTACTACATAAGAGGTCAAAGCCACACCTTTTGCAAGTCAGTGGTTTTTACTGGAATCTGCAGGATATCTGTCCTATTAGAAAGCTGAGCACAATCAGACTATATCTGGAATGCACCTGGCACTTCCTGGAAAGTAGTGGGGGCAGACTACGTGTTAGAACACTTTCCCTTTCCACAGATCCCATAAATCAGAGGGAGGGGCTTGTTGCCCTCCTGAGGTGATGTCTAAGAGTTGTTGGGTTCATGTTCTCTATCTTATCTTTCCATCTGCAGCAGGTGGGTGGAATAGCCAAAGTCTGACTTGGAAGGTACCAAAAGACACAACACATAGTTCAGTTCAGCTCACCCAACACTTGTTGATACCTTCTGTGTTACCAAACTAGTCTTAAGAGTAACTTTCTCTCTGTCCAAGGTGGATTTTTAAGGACTCAAATGTAGGTTGATTGAAGTGAACTAAAGGCCCTCACTGAATGCAACTTTCTTATTAGGGAGAATTAAGACATTAGTTGGAGAAGGAAATGGCAATCCACTCCAGTATTCTTGCCTGGAGAACCCTATGGACAGAAGAGCCTGGCATGCTACATACAGTCCAAGGGGCTGCAAAGAGTCAGACATGACTTAGTGACTGAATAACAACAACAAGACATTAGTATCCACTGTCAAGAGCCAGGAGGACTCAGGTTTCAGGGAAAATGGGATGGAGGCATTAGGATTTGGCAAGAGAAAAGTTTAGAGCTCAAAGGTGAGATGTGTAAACTTAAGGCTGGAGGGCTCCTTAGAGGCAACGGGTGGGCTTCAGATAGAATGTGAATTTCTATCTGAAACTAGTAAGGTTAGAGGTAGTCACACAGTCTAAATGAAAGACCACTGGGTAGAGAGTAGACACAGGAGTCCCAAGATCAAGGACTCATGTGTCTACTCTCTACCCAGTGGTCTTTTATTTAGACTGTGTGACTACCTCTAACCTTACTTCCCGAGGTGTAAATAACCTCTCAAATGGCCTCTTAGGATGTGACAGAGGAGTGCAAAATGCCTTGAGATGAGAAGATAAGAGAACTGTGATACATGAACTCAGTGATAGAGAAAAGATGACATGCCTAAGTCTGAGAAAGGGAAGATTAGAACATTTGGGGAAGCAGCAGGTTCATTGGGGAGGTGAGCAAGTAGTGCCCAAAGAGGTATTAGGGGGTCACTCGTGGAACAGGCAGGAGGGAAATGAACCTTAAAGGCATAGGTGCAGCTAGCCTGCCACAATGACTTGACTTTCTAGTTTGCTCAAGCACATCTTCATCTCTAGTGACAGACAACTTGAGGCTTCAGTAAGGCATTTATTACACATCGGTTCAGGTTAGGTGCTTTTCATTCCATTCTGGCCAAAATTGATTTGATATTTTTCTGATGTAAATTAGGTTGGAGTTCTCTGGGAAGCCAATTCTGTCATGCAAGTTCAGTTTTCAACACTCATATTAGTTTCTGTCACTGGTAGATCTAACGTGACTGGTTGAGCATGCATCATCATAAAATTGATAAAATGGACTATTTTCCCTGAAAAAGGAAAGAGCAAGAAGCCATATTATAATTCACTGAGTTGATATGTCTATACAGTTATATCTACTAGGGACATCTATAACATATTCAGATGAATTGTGGGATATGAAGGTCCTTGGAAGACATGCTGCCTGTAGCTCTTTACAGAAAGACCTAGCTTCTCAATCAGCTATGATAGCTTGTCCAAATCATACTAACTCACTGAAAATTTATTTTAAGGAGTCTTATATCCTAAGACAAAGAGTTGATTACCAGATGTGAGGTGAGTGGTCACAGTGTAGATCAAAGACCACTGAACAGAAAGTGGAGATCACTGACCCAGACAGACAGCAAGTTTCTTTTGTAAACTTGAGCAAGTGCCCTCCTCTCTCTGCACTGCCTGCCTCTTCACACAACTGCAGGGATGGAGAAGATGCAGGGGAAAAGTAGGTTTCAGTTCTCATTCCTCCTTCAGTGACTTGATAGTAGTTCTTGAAAGTGGATGCAGCCATCACCTTCAAAGCCAGTGACAAGAGTGTCCTGATCATCTCTATCAGCTAAGACTAGAAGAGAACAGATTTGATTTTCCTGGACTATATCATTTTCATGGGGTCAGCCCATGATCTCCACACAGAAGGTGGATTTGTTATTTATGGGCTTGGTGAGCTATACAAATCTAGGTTGGAATTCTGCCTTCTTACAAGCTGTGTGACTAACTCAATCTTCTGAGCTCTATAAAGTAGGAATGAATATTGTACAGACTCCCGAGGGCCACTGTGTAAATGAGACAACAACTATACAAAGGGGCTTCTGCATGCTCAGTTGCTCTGTCGTGCCCGACTCTTGTGGCCCCATGGACTGTAGCCACCAGGATCCTCTGTCCATGAGATTTCCCAGGCAAGAATACCGGAGTGAGTTGTCATTTCCTTCTCCAGGGGATCTTGCCGACCCAAAGACAGAACCCAGATCTCCTGCCCCTCCTGCATTGGCACTCATTACCACTGAGCCTCCTGGGAAGCCGTAAAGTGGCTTACATATTATAAATGTTATTAATGATGAAGATACTATTACTTTTATCAACACCAGTACACGCTCTCCAAACTTCTTTTCAAAACATATCTTCAGGGCTTGATATACCATGCTGGGTATGAGGCTAAGCACTAGGATGCAATGAAGCCTTCAAATGCCTTGTGAAAGCGAAGGAGCCCAAAGTCTAAGTGAACAATTCCCCAAAGTGCGTTAGGAGAGGCTGGAAGGGGTATAAGTCAAAAGAAGGGAAGAGAGTTCAGCTTTGCTGTAGAGATCAGGAAACACGTCATGCAGTTGGAACTGCAGCTCTGAAGGGAGAGTTCACCATATGTGTAAAGAATAAACACATTTTAGCCAGAGGTGACAACAAAGGTCAGCAGCCTGGACTTGCTTTGGTCACCGAGGGGCACTTAAGTCAGGAATCTGGGGGCATGACTTGCATGGTGGGTCATGGAATAAACTCGAGAAAGATGAAATTATTTCAGTCCATACATACCCTCTGTTCCCTCCAGACAGAGGTAGTTTTACCCAAAGCAAAGGAAGCTTATGATTTAGGTCCTGGGAGGGCTCTAGCAATCTCTGCACACTGTCGCATGTTTCTGTGAAATTTTGAAAAATCAGATATTTGAACCACAAATGGTTGAGACTACTAACTTCCCACTCCAATTTCCCTCTGTCACTTGCCTGTTGTTGGGGTGGTGCTAGAGTAGCTGTTACAATTTCTTTTGGATCCAGCTCAGGAGAAGGTGACTTCCGAGCACATTTAGTTTAGGTCTAGTGGGATATGTTTAGGGAAGGCACCATTGTCTCCCTGCATAGTCACTGCTAGCCATCTGGTGGGAGAAAGCAATCCAGGTACACTGCTGCTGCTCTGCCCGCTCACCTGGACCCACAACAGTGAAGGCGAGGCTACCTGCACAGACATGGGCTTCAGGGGCCTGGCACTGGGAGTATGCAAACAGGGGAGGAGGAATAAGGTTTCAGATACAGAGCCAGAAGCCAATTCAGGAAAACTTCTTCATCAGATGTGTAAAATTCTAAGTGGAGAGTTTGGTTTTCAACAACACCTTGTCAAGATGGTCAGGAATGCAATTACAGTTATACCATACACGTTCTTCCCTTTTCTGAATGAAATTGTGTGGAATAGAATTTAACTGAATGCCTCGGTTATAGGACACAAGCCTGAAGCAGCACAACAAGCAGTGAGGTCATCTGTGTGAAGTCATATATTTTATGTATTCTAACTATAATAAAAAAACATCTTTTTCAACCAACTGTGCTAGAAGGTTGAATTATCTTCCTAAGATAGCTACAAAAAATATTACAAAATTGTCATCAATATGAAGAGGTATTGAGTAGACAGGCATAAACTGAAGGAAAAAGTATTCAAGAGGTGTGTCAGTTAATAAAAATAATGTCACTTTATGTGTCATATTTTTAAAATTTGTAGATTAGATCTCTTTCCTCATTCTAAATAAATACTCACTTTTGTATCTAATTTTATACTTAAGCTTTTCTTTTTCTTAAAGAAGACTGTTCAATTGTGTAAGGTTCAGATGCCCTAAGACCTAGACTGGCTCCTGTCCACAGGATGAGTCTTTCTGCAAGCATCCCCTTCCCCAGAAGAAGCTGTTGAAAATCTTCATAGCCTTTTCACTATGAAAATCTTAAAAAAACAAAACAAAACAAAAAACCCCACAAGGCTCCCTTCTGCCTCCCTATGGTCTCCAATTTCCCCTCTCCTTTCCAATTCATTCCTTGATTCTCCATTCCTCTGCTCTAGCCCTCCCCTGTCACGCTGGCTTGTTTTTCTTCTCTGCTTTCTCTCATGCTACGGCCTCTCAACCAGAGAGGAGCAGAAACTTCATGCAGGTCTCCAACAGGACTCCACAAATACTCAACATTTCCTGAGCACCACCTTATTCAGTCTACAGGTGTTTCTCCTTCTATAGGTCTGTGGCAGACACCCGTTCCTCAGCCTCTCCTTCCTCGCAAAGAGAACCTTATCCTATAGGCAGGAGCAGGCTCGGGGAAGACTGGCATTTTCACCTCCCTGGGGTGAGTGGTTTAAGTTGATCAGGTCCCCAGTTGTCTCTGATAGATGTGGGTATGTGACCCAATGTGACCAGCAAGACCAAGGGGACATCTACTGGAGGGCTTTCTCTTTCATAACAAAAGAAAGAATACTGCATGAGAAAGGTCCCCTTGGCTACCCCGGCCCTACTGCCTGCCTGGGATATTATTTAGGAATATGTTGCTTAAAACTGCGGTCATCATCTTGTCACTCTTAGTGAAAGGCCAGGAAGACTGCAAGGTGTAGACACAGAGCCCTGATACTGCTAATCCTCTGAGTTAACCCTAAAATCACTTATCTTCAGACTTCTTGTATTTTTTGTAGACAAGAAACATCCTTGCAGATTTAAGCTACCTTTACTGTTTGCTGTTGTTACTTGCTGCCAGAAGTCATCCTAATTGATATAAGTACACAATACAGTTTATACCAGACCACAGTCACTTTCAGCTTGGCCTAGTTCTCTATGGTCCTCTCTCTGGAAGACCTATTATTCTTATTTAGCAGACTGCTTATGCTGGTGATGCAGCTAGGAAACACTTTGCTGAAATGTTGCCAGGGCATGCTGTTCCTTGTGTTTCTGGCCACTTCCTTTAGCCTCTAGCAAGGTTTTACAATAGATAAGTTTAGGCTTAAGAAGATTCTAAAAGTAGAGAGAAAAGACATTGTAGCTTTACTAAAATGGGCCTTTTTGTTAATGTCCTAAATCCAAGTTGAGTGCAAGTCCAGTAACCTGGAGTTGTTCAAGGTCAGAAAGTTTGAATTCTCTACCCAACTAAAGTTAGACATAAAGAGGAAGAAGAATCAGAAAGAGATAATAGCAGGGCACAAGATAAGCCCATTGTCATAGGCCTCTTTCCATCACCCTCTCATAAATATTCCCTAACAGAAGGGATTATCACGGCCATTGGGAATATATATCTAGGATGAAGCTTGGGGTCAAGGAGAGATTATTGTTGCTGCTTTTGCAAATGAGGCCACTGATTTGAAATGATTTAAGGTGAGAAAGTTGAACTTTAGGCCAGAGGGATGAACATAACAAGGAATTTTGGGTTCTTGAGTGCCCATGGAAGTTCCTAGAAGCAAACAGACTAGAAACTACTGAGTTCAGAAGGGACCTCTGTGGCTAAAGAAAGCCCCAATCCGGCTGTCCACAGCCTATAAGCCTAATTTCTAAGCAATCCTTCCCTTGACCTTAGAATTTGTCACATCAGGAAGTGGACTGATGAAGCTATGCATCCCCCACAGGAGCACATATCACGCCCCCAGGACCCATATCAGGAGTGGCCATGGAAGAAACTGGAGCAGGAATGCTGTCCCAGGTAGTATAATCAAGGAATGTTAAGTTGGCTGGCCAAAGATTAATTCCATGTTTTGTTGAGTAGCAGGATACACCAATCCTAGGGACCACTGGGCAATGTTTCCTTTCTCTTCTTTCTAAATGAAAGTGTTATGATTACTAACCCATTCCTTCTTCACTATTGAGTAATGGTCTGGTTTGAGAATTTAAAAAAAAATAACTGTCTCTTAGCCAAAAGCAGTTAATGAAATTTCTGCACCAGGGACCCTCATTTGCATGGGCTTCTTCCAAGGCTGTGTGTTCTTGGTTTCACGGGACTGAAACAACATAGCAGATGGAGGCATGGAGCACTGTATAGGCTTTTACTCTCTATAGACAGGTGTGATCTTGATGCTTCAGGCAGCGTCAGTGGACTATCAGCTCTACCTCTATTTCTGCCTGGCGCCTAGGAACACTTTGCCTCTTCTGTACCACTTTTCAGTATCAGAACTATGATGGGTAATTGTATGTGTCAACTTGCCTAGGCCATGATACCTAGACTTTGATCAAACATTAGGCTAAATGTCTGTGAAGGTATTTTTAGATGAGGTTAACATGGAAATCAGTAGACTTCCAGTAAAGCAGCTTACCTAAGATAATGTGGGTGGGTCTGACACAATTATAGTTGAAGGCTTTAGGAGAAAAAAGACAGTGATCCCCCCAGGTCTGCCTCTAGACTGCTTCAGGCTCCAATCTCCAGTATCAACTCCTTCCTGAGTCTCTAGCCTGCCAGCTTACCATACAGATTTTATACTTGTTAGCTTCTACAGTTGCATGAGAAAATCCATTAAAGTTCATCTTTTTCCCTCCATACACACACACACACACACACACACATCCTATTGGTTCTATTTATAAAACAAGAGCCCACCTTTAGTCCAAAGAGAAATACCTGATTGTTGGAAGCCAAGAAAACCAAGGATTCACCATCACCCCAGGGGCCGGCAGGCATAGGGAGTGCCAAGGACCAGATTGAATTGGCTTCTGTGGGAGCTGCAACTTGGACATGCGTCCTGAGAGATCGAAGGCCTGGAATTCTCTTGGAGTTCATCTCACAGCAGAAAGACCTGTTTGAGTAAGAAAATGTAGATAGTGTTATAACTGCGGTATTACAAATAAGAAAGCAAACTGTAAACTTGACAAAAAAATTTCCGGGCTTTAGGATATAGTTCATGCTATACATGGCAGTCTAGACAGACAAAAACCCATGGCTCCACTGATATAGTTGAACCCCAAAGTCCACCAACCCCAAATCCTGCCTTGACCTGTTTCTATGCAAGAGTAACATTTCTCTTATTTTTAAAGCCAACTGGAGTTGAGTTACTATTTCCTGCATTTACAATCATCTTAACTGATAAAGTATATAGTTTAAATTCAATATATCAATGTTCTTGTCAGCTTGTTTTCTTCAAGCTATACCATTAAGGAATTTTACAATATTCACTCAGTAGGTTTAGCTAAATTAAAGTCATTATTTCATTGTTGCAACATTTATGATGTTAAGATTGCTTTACAACTTGCAGATTTGAAAGCATATGCAATTTCTCTACATCTTGATAATGTTTGGTATAGTGTTCATAGTTTATTTCACACACCATTCTTTTGGACTTTGAATAAGTGATACACCAATTGTCATTTTTATTAGTACATCAAATTACTACATGCTTTAATACTCATTGAAATATAAAAACATTTTTGTTTTTTGAAAAAAAATACAGCATCTCTATTTTCAACTTAAAAAGGTAATCTAGAGAAAGAAAGTAGGCTTCATCATTGTTTCTGTAAATACACTCACTGTAAGACTGCATATTGTGAGAGATTTAAGCAATGTGCTGTGAATCTAATGATCAATTTTTTTTAAAGTTCCTGTGAAATGCAAGCAGCTAGATTCTGCAAAAGTTATGTGCTTCCAGATAATCTGAGACAGAAATAGGGAGCTGAAGACTAGAGGTGACCTGAAGAAGCATGTATGTGTGCTCACTCAGTCATATCCAACACTGCGATCCTATGGATTGTAACTCACCAGGCTCGTCTGTCCATGGGATTCTCCAGGCAAAAATGCTGGAGTGGGTTGCCAATTCCTCCTCCAGGGGATCTTCCTGACCTAGGGATCAAACCTGCATCTAATGTGTCTCCTGCATTGCAGGCAGATTCTTTATCACTGAGCCACCTGGGAAGCCCAATCTGAAGGAAGCAGGAAAGCAAATGGCTTTTCCTATAATCACAGCTGAACTTTTAAGACTTGGTTCAGATTCCCCAGGAATTATGAAATCCAGGCCCATGTCTGGCTAAACTAGACAGGAAAGGTGGTGTGTCAGTTTCCTCCCTGAGAATTGCCAGCAATGGGAATCCCTGCCTCAACAGCATCCTGTTCTAGGGTTATATCCCCTGACAGTCAAGAGGCTCTCCCACCTCATGCGTCCTTGAAGTTTCTTCCTTCTTCACTAACATCTATTATTGTCTTCCTTTGTTTCGCCCAACCCCAGCCTCAGAAAGGGGCAATAAAAATGATTCCAAAACCCTCCATAATTTGTTTTTCTAAGGTCATTCTTGTTTCAACAGCTTGACGGCCTTAGGACTATTGAGTCACTTCTATTGACACCTGTACCCTAAGTTACTCATCCAAGGCTCAAAACTATCAATGACATCAAAATGCATATGATGTCTGCCCTTCACTTTTGCTCCTACTTCTGTTGGAGTTCCATTTCTTGTTCCATTTCTTCCTATTCCAGCTTTGAAATACATCATCCTCTGAGTTTCTTCTCAGAGTAAATTATGTCTATGTTCTCAGTCACAGTTTGCATGACCAGGGAGTAGTTGGTCAAGGTGTTACAAAGAAATGTCAACTGCATCACTGTCAAGAGGCCTCCCCAGGGAACTTAGTCTGTTCAGTTAACGATAGTCCAGGGACTGATCTTGTTTCATAGGTTCAGGTGCCTGATTTTACTGAACTCTCCAAAGGAGATCTGCCTCTTAGGAAAGACTCATATTATTCTAGCTCTTGTAGAGCCTGAAGTAGACACAGAGGGCCAATTTTACAGTTCAAAAAAAGAAAAACCAAAAACACTCACCCTATGCTATGACATTTCCATTGGCATCTCTCCCCAAAAGAGATAAACATAAGAATCCTTACATATGTATGACAAAACCACAATATTGTAAAGTAATTAGCCTCCAATTAAAATAAATAAATTAAAAAAATAAAAATATCTTTTAAAAATTAAAAAAAAAGAAGAGAGAATGAGAAAGCAAACGCAAAATGTTAAAACTGTGAAATACAGTGAAGGACATGTGGGAGTTCTTTGTGCTATTTTCAAAATCATTCTGTACATTTGAAAGTATTTAATAATAATTTTTAAACAACCACCACATAACAATGGGAGGTTTTATGTTTGTTTCATTCTGTTTTTTTGCCTATGATATGGATTCCAAATGCTAGCTAATATTAAGAATTATGTAAAAAGCCTAAATGTAAGTTCTCAGTCTCGGCTCCAATCTACTGAACTAGAATCTTCAGAGAATGGTCTGGGAATCTCAGGTGTCTGTTATGATGTTTTGAAAACATTACCTGATGACTGTGACAATTTTTTAAAGAATAATTGAAATAAGACAAAATGAAAAAAAATAAAAAAGATAAATGTAAGAATCCAAATTTAAAGTTGCTTGTGGATAAGAAATCAAGATTAAAAACTCTTATAACATGTTGCCAAGTCTCTTTCCAGGAGGATAGTATGTACCAACTTATGATCTCACTGCTGTGTACCAGTGCCCGTTTTAATACGCTCTTGCCAACACTGGTCATCATCGAAACAGTTTTAGTTAATCTGCAGGCTAGCATCCATTCTCATTGTCTCAGTTGTCACTGAATGACATTCTGAAATGCTCTTTCCATCTTTTAGGTGTGTTAACAGTACCTAAAGACAGTTAACAGTACCATGTCATACACAGTTTTAATGAAGAGGTTGTTTAAGTCTTTGTGAGGCTCCATCATAAGGCAACTGGATAGAAATGACCTTCAGAGCTTTATTCAAGGGAGAGTTCACTGGGCATCTCTAAAGCTGAACTTGGAAAGAAACTCTTTTGCCAGGGAACAATATGAAAATACTTTCGGTTCTGATTCTGAAGCTCTTGGTTGTAATCCTTCCCAAACCACATGCATATCCTGAGCTGAAAATATTAGAGTACTGAACTTCCCTTGAGTCAGCTTTTATACATCCATAAGAACTTCAGTGACAGCATATGAGTCACTTCACTTCTATTAGCTGTTATCATAAAAAGGTGAAATCAGGGCTTGAGAATAGAAAAGAACGAGGAACGAAGGAGGTTTTTATGATGAAGACTTCGGAGAGTAAAAAAAAAAAGCTAAAGGAGGTCAACCGGGGCTCAGAGCTACACTCTGACGTGTGTTTGTGAGAGACAGAGCTGAGTTGCACAAATCTCTGAGGATATTGATGGATGTGCTTGTGCTTAAGGTTCAGTTCCTAGGACCACAAGAAGACCAAGGGGATGAGAGTCAAGAAGTCTGAGTCATCTCATCAAAGACAAATTAAATGTTTAGATTGAATATCAAATGGAAAAAAATATGTCTATGACAAAGCAAAATGAATTTCCAGGCATTCTTTGATGCCCCAAGGAAGGGTAATATTACTTTTTCCATGACACATAAGTTAATTGTATAGTACCAGTTACTGTTAATTTGAAATGTATTAGACACAACTGATATTCTTTTAATTGGATTGAGTCAGATTTATTTTGTACTGATGAATGTAAAAGTTTTTAAGGGTTTATGTGATGTTGATCTCTCCAATCTATTCTTCCTGTGGTGTTAACATTCTCAACCACGCAGTTTTTTTTTTTCCCTTATAAAATTTTTTGGAGAAAGGGATCCATATTGTGAGAGTGATGCTGAGATTACCATGGTTTTCTTCCTCCTGACATGGTTTCATTTCTACAAGTATCACACAGTTAGAATCCAGTTACCATGACACAAGGGTGTATTTCCACTTTTCACTGGGGAGCCTGTAGAAGCCATTGGATCCACAGCTGCTTGCAGAAGAGACCTCTTGGGTGAATAGCTGGGGACTTTATCTTGCCTTCCAATCATTTAACTTGCTCAGTTTCCTCAGTTCATTACTGTTCTGGCTAAATGTCAATTTCCTAACATCTGTCTCTATGTCCACCTCCCTCCACCTACACATGCACACACCCTCGTGTCTGAGTCATTTCACAGCCATTTCAACAGAGCACTCTCTGGGACCATTAACTCTTTCCTGTCCCATCCTGCCTCATCCATCCATACCCTCAGTCAGCCTTCCTGTCTGGATTCTCAGATCCCAAGCTACTGAGCATCACTGAAAGTCCTGGCAATAAAGGGACAAGTCAATTAGGCAGAGTGATAAAGTTCATGAGCTTAAGAATCAAACTGATAATGGCTTCAATTTTTTAAAAAAGTTATGGGACTTTGGGAAGTCACTTAAACCTGTAAGAATTTCAGTTTCCTCATCCATCAAATAGATACAATTAAAGCACCTACTTAGTATGTAAAGCTAAGTGTTGGGCATAGAGTTCGTAATCAACAAACACTAAATGTGTTTGTTGCCCCATGATGAGGATGATGAAGTAGGCATTCTGCTAGGAACTGTGTTATCTCACTTAATCTTCACAACAATTCTTTGAAGGTAATGGTGTCTCCATTTTATAGATGGGGAAGATGAGGTGCCCGGGGTAAATGAAGAGAGGTTATTTTGTTAGGCAGTCACTTGATCACAATTGTAGGACCCTGAAGCACATTTCCTTTCTTCCATACCACACTGTGCCCTCAGTGCATATTTAAAAAGAAATAGGAACTCTGTAAAATTAGTATTCACTGAGATAAATACCAGGCTATGCTGCCTGCTTTCTTTGCATCATCTCATTGAAGCCTCACTGAACACCTCTCTATTAACACAAGTACACATTATACATATAACTTTAGAGAGCCCATTCATGACTCCAACAAGAGGTACAGGCTCAGGGCAAAATCACTTGTCTCTTCAACCAGGGGAAAGTTCTATGACTTTGGGTGCCACTTGACTCTTCTGCATGCTAACAGGTGCTGGCAACCAGACTCTGTAATTACTAATTCCGTTTTATTTCACAGTTTCTCTGCCAGCTTATTTTGCTTTGTTTTCCCATCCCCCTCCAGTTGGAACACTTTGAGTTACTGTCACACAGATGCCAGTTTGACTGTGCAATTAGAATTAAATTAACAGTGCGTCAACAGTGATGCATAATGGAAGGATTATTGGTGTATTCTGGTAGTTATTGTACTTTGTTACATTGTGGGATTCAAATTAACTCATAAATATTGAATGGTATACTATATATATGTTCCTTTTAGATAAAGCACAGAGATTCTCCATAGAAGAGATTTACGTACCTGCTTAGGAACACACTATAGTGGAGCTTTATTCAATGCCATGACCAACTCACAGCGAAGCCTCAGAGAGTCAGGGAGACTGCTCTCCTGAGCTCATGATTATTCTAACAGAATGCAGGTGGGGGTCTTAGGCAATGCTAAGCTGGGGTATTGAAATGCAAGGAGACAAAAGTCCATTTGCAGGACGGACTGGGGAATCCTTGTAGGAAAGTACAAATCCCAAGGGAAAGAGGAGCTCAGTTCCACCAGCTTCATCGTGCTACAAGGCTCTGTTACTAGAGCTGGGCCTGAGCACAGCATGGTGGCTGTCCTGCCCCTGGATGTCTTGAGCTTAGCTTTACCCCCATGCATTCATGTCTGGTTTTAGGGAGAGAGGACACTGCTGGCAAAGGCTGAAAGTGCTAGATTGCTAAAGTGAAACAAAACACAAAATCCAAGCCGTGTAGCCCTTTAGGACAAGGTACTGCCACTGAGCTGTAGATGTGCTCCCGCACGTCCGTCCAGTCTCCCAGGATGGTGCAAGGTGGGAGCAGTGGATTATGGGAAGTAGAAGCATGCCTGGCAGGAAGTGTCGATGGTTTAGAGGTGATTTAGGTCTGAACAAGGCAGTAGTATTCATTGGACTTGGGGATGCCCAGTTGAAAGGGAACTTAACTGCAGTGGCTAACGGAGCTTGCCTGTGAGCACATGTGTGGGCCCTGCTGGTACTCCCAAGAAGGGTCTCAGGGACTTTACAGGAGGCTGTAGCTAGGAAAGAAAGATCCTGGGAAATGCAGGTTATCACTGTAACCATGATTCCATGGGTAAGTGGCCAAGTGAGGCCTGACTGCCTCAGGCCCCAGGGGACCACGCTACATGATAGTATTACACATAAGTGTGTGTCACCCCACAAAATGAATAAAAGACTTGAAACTGTAAAATGGTTAGAAGAGAATACAGGGAAAAGCTTCATGATATGGTATTTGGCAAGGATTTCTTGGGTATGATACCAAACACATGAAAAACAAAAATAAATAAATTGGACTACATCAAAATTAAAAATTTCTGGGCAGGGCTTCCCTGGTGACTCAGTGGTAAAGAATCCACCTGCCAATGCAGGAGACATGGGTTCAGTCCCTGGTCTGGGGAGATCCCACGTGCCACGGAGCAACTAAGCCTGTGAGCCACAACTACTGAGCTTGTGTTCTAGAGTCTGGGAGCTGCAACCACTGAGCCTGCACGCCCTAGAGCTGGTGCTCTGCAGCACGAGAAGCCACCACAGTGAGAAGCCCATGGACTGCAACGAAGAGTAACCACCATTCACCACAGCTAAAGAAAGCCCACACAACAGTGAAGACCCTGCAGAGCCAAAAATAAACAAACATTTAAAAAAGAACCAACTTCTGTGCATCAGAGGGCAAAATTAACAGAATTAAAACGCAACTGAGAAATGGGAGAAAATATCTGCAAATCATATAATTAATAAGGGGTTAATATCCAGAACATATAAAGAACTCATATAACTCAGTAACAACAACAACAACAACAAACATCTCAAATAAAAAATGGGCAAAAGATATGCATAGACATTTTTTCCAAAAATATACAGACCAAAGAGCATATACGAAGATACTCAGCATCACTAACCATTAGGAAAACCAAATGAGATATCACCTTAAATTCATTAGGATGGCTACTATATTAAAACAAAAAAGAAAGGAGTGTTGGCTAGGTTATGAAGAAATTGGAATACTTGTATGCTGTTGTAAAAGTCAAATGGTGCAGCTACTATGAAGAACAGTACAGTGGCTCCTCAGAAACCTAAAAATGGAATTACCACCTGATCCAGAAATTCCAATTCTGGGTATGTACCCCCAAAGAACTGAAAGCAAGGTATTGAAGAGCTCTCTGAACACCAATGTTCATTATTCACAATAGCCCAAAACAACCAAGGTGAGAGGTCCACAGATGAATGAAAGAATAGTGTGTGTACGTACATATGACGGGATATCATTCAGCCTTGAAATGGAAGGAAATTCTGGCAATATGGATGAACCCTGACTACATGATGCTAAATGACAACCAGTCGCAAAAGGACAAAATACTGTATGATTCCAATTACATGATATGTCTAGAGTGGTCAGATTCAAAGAGAGAGAAAGTAGAATGGTAATTTCCAGGTGCTGGGTACAGACAGAAATGGGAAGTTGCCCAATAGGCATAGAGTTTCAGTTTGGAAAGATAAAAAAGGCCTGGAAATTTGTTGTACAACAGTATAAACAGACTTAATAATACTGAATTATACACTTAAAAATGATTAAGATGGTACTTTATATATGTTACATATATTTTATCACAATTTTAAAAAAAGTTATGTGCCAAGTTGAGGGCATTCTTTAGAAACTAAGCTTCTTCACAGCTGCCTGAGGGGTGAGACATCTGCTCCTTCCCCAACCCTACCCTACTTTTTCATAAATGCCCAGCTTGGTCTCCACAAGTCTAGTTAAGGGAGCGTGGATGGTTTAGAGCAGTGCTTCCCAGCTTAGGGAAATGGACAATGTCTGGAAACATTTTGGTCATCACAACTAGGGAGATGCCAGTAATGATGCTAAACATCCTTCAATGCTTAGACAGTCTCCCAGGATGAAAAGTGATCTCCGAAACATCACTAGTGCTGAGGCTGAGACATCTTGGTTTAGAGCAAGCCCATCCCTCCTATAGGGAAAACATTCCCCCTGGTGAAGGGTAACTGACTCTTGTCACAGGCATGTACTCACACCCACAGGTATGTGGGTATCTATAGATAACTGGGACTCTCTGTCCTTTCTCCTACAAGATTTCAGCCAGATTGTAACGTACCTTAGAAAGATGTGTCCAAATCACAATCTGTCTCTTTTTGTCCTCGGTGATTATGCCCCAGATTGGCCACCATCTTTCACCAATCTTTAGAGAGTTGAAGCCCGAGAAGAATAAAAGGAAACTGCCATTACCTCCGCAGACCTGCAGTGACTCTGTCCTGACCAAGTGTGACAATTTCATCCACACATCCAGATTGCTTGGTCACACACTCGGCTTCTAAATGATTGTCCAGAAGGAAGCTGGGTTGAATTATTTGGCTATTTGATTCACAATGGCAAGTATTAGTGGAACTACAGCAACAAAAAAGCTGTTTTCCCTGGCTAATGTGCGAATTCTCAAAACCACATGATTAAATCTGTCAGGCAGATACATTCCTGCTCTTTAGGGATTCACTTTTAGGTGGAAACCAGGGGATGGTGTTTGCACTGGAATAGACTGTTTCCCACTTGAGTGACAATGCAGCGATCAGGGACCCAGAAATAAGATGTCCCTTTCCCCTTTCCTGTTGTAAGGTAATTATAAGTGTAGTAACTTACACACTGATTTAAAAATTACACATCTTTAGATGGTTAGAGCTAGAAGGCAACTTCTCTTTTTTATAGACATAGCATAGAGGCCCAAGAGGGGAGTCATTTGCTAGAGAGGGAAGTCATCTGCCTAAAAGTCACGCAGCTAGCAGAGGGGGAGGAATTTCTACCCTCAGGCCACTGCATTCTACGGCATTGGTTCTCCTACTGGTCTACTCACTGAGAAGTTCTGGGTAAGTCAGGATTAAATAACAGGGCAGGTACAGTGTGTGCTACATTTAAGTGCCCAGTATGTGGTTTAATACTAGCTAGAATTTCCCTAAATACACCATAAACTCAGTAAAGTCAGAAGCAACGTTTTCTCCCTTGGACTATCATGCACTGCTGGGCACCATTTTTTCCCTAACTTTTTATCAGGAATGTTTCACATAGCATGTTTTAATTGTCTCCTATCTACTCCATCTGTGAGGGAAGTGAAAAAAGGTGTGTGCAGAGGAAGATAGGACACTGGGGACAGTATAGAACTTTAGTAGAATACTGTCCCACGCTGGTCAAGTTGTCATCAGACATTTTCCTGGTTAAGTCCAGGGTGACACTGTCCCCAGTTTCTTTGACATTTAAGAGCTACGATGTCCCCGAAGCCTGGTAAGTCCTTGAGCAATCAGCCATCAGTGCTGCAGTGCTGGAAACTATGCCATTCAGGGGCCACAGTCAGACTTCCTGACACTTCATTAAGGGTACTCTCTGCATCAGCTAACCATCAGCTGATGCCTTGTGACATGTCCACTTAAGACCACTCTGCAGACATGGGAGCCTGAGACCCCTCCAGGAATCCAGAGAAGGTGACGCACTTACACAGCTTTCCCTCCCTTCAGCGGGGCCGCGTCAAGCGATAGCCAGGTTGCACTGTCAATTTGCGGCCATTTGCAAGCAGAGCAGGTAAAAATGGAACTGGTTCTCTTCTACCTTCCCATCACTGAGGAAGGGGCTTAGGGAGTTGAGGAGCTGACACTGTGGAGGGGATGTTGCCAATATTGTTACCCTGGCTGGGAAAGACTTCTCTGGAGCAGTCTGTTGTAAGAAAACACTGGCTGGCATGATTGGTGCTTACAGAGACAAAGCAGGATGAGCAAGCAAGCCAGCTTCTAGATGAAAAGAACAGAGGTGTCTCTTAGCTCTGAGCCATTGCTATGTTGACAGCATTCCCAGAGGATGGGTGAAAAGGGAGGAAAATTACAGGGGCACAGGTCCAAGTGTGCTCAGGGTCTCTAGACCCCCTGACTAAGATATTCAGCAACACTGAGGAATAAATCAAGGTATCTGTCCTCCCAGAACATGTAGGACAGGGTGAGTGGCTAAGGTCAGGTTGAGGCTGGGGAGTACACTGCATGAGGATACGCTCTTGTCTCTCACAGAAGGGATCACTCGAATCTGTCAGGCAGAGCAGATGCCAGAGACGGAAGAGAGGAGACCGAAGGCCATAACCCCGGAATAAAGACTAGTTCTGTCTGGTCGATAATCCAGGGAGCAAGAGACTTGGATGCAAATGAAAGAACTTCAATTTTAATTTATCTGCAGTGATGAGCCCAAAGGAAAATCGGGGGGCAGGGGGATGGGGTTGGTGTTCTGAAGATTGTGGTTAGGAAGGATGAGTCAGATTTCAAGATGGGCGTGGCTAGCAGAAGTCACTGGCGCTTCTAAACCCTTTTGGGAGGAAAGCTAGAAATCTACTATAGCCAGGCAGGTGAGAGGAGGTCAGGGTCTGGAATGAGACAATGAGACATGGCAGAGAGACTGCAAGAAAGGAGTCAGATGAGGGAAAGACAGAGTGGACAAAAACACCAGGTGTCTGTTTATCAGCAAAGGTAGAGATGCACAGTGTCTTCCCAAGGGCAAGAATCCTGCTGGTCAGATGGGAAACAGACTTGCCTCTCTGCTGGTCCCAAAAGCCAGTGTGGGTGAGAGTGAGGACACAGTGGCAAGGCCAGCTTCCACCCTGGCTGCCTCGTTCCTCCAAATACAGAAAATGCAAGTGCCGATTTGCAGGGGACATACCTGCTGGCCCCTCTCCTCAAGGATGCAGGCAAGAGAAAGGTGAGGTGATCAGAAAGGCAAGGATGCTGTGAAGCAGGGGCCGTAGTTGCCATGTTTACTGCTAGTTCTGGTGGCCTGCCAGAGGCTGGGGCAGGTGCTCGTGGCATGAACATGTTGGTGGATGGACGGGTAAATGAATCCTGAGCTCTGTCCCAGCACATTCACACGTGCATCTCCTCCCAAAGACTCTGAGGAAACGAAACGGATCTGGGCTAGATCCTGAGCATGAGGGTTTTCGAAGTCTCCTTAGGGGATTTGAATGCTCATGTGGCTTTTCATGGACACCTCACTTCCCTCAGCAGCCTATCAGACACAGCTCACTGGAATCAGTCTGCACTCTAGACTCATTTTCTGAAGAAAAGAGGCTGGCTCCCCAGGGGTAGGGGCTGGTCATTTTCCTGGGAATGACTGAGCTTTCTCACCAGTCCCAGCGCATGCTACTCTATGACTACCTGGGAAAGTAAAAACTCAAATTGCTGAGTATTTTCCTGACCCCACAAGGCAGGAAGGCGTTCCCAAATCACTGGCAGGTGTAAACCAGAGATAAGTAGGCAGGTTTTTATCTTTACTGTAGCTGCACTGGAGCTGGGTGTATTCCACAGTTCAAGGTAGCATAGCCTTTGGAAGATAAAAAACTCTCTATTTTTAGAAGAGCCCTTCATATTACAATGCTTGTGTATGAAGTGACAGCTTCACCAGCTATAGGGATTAGTATAAATAATCTGAGACATAGCACCACGCTATGACACCTACACACATACCCTTCCAGGGCCTAGGGGTGAAGGACGTGCAAAAACAGGGATCCAGCGGATAGAGGTGCATGTGTGAAGCTGTGTTATGGAAATTGTGATGGAGCTGAATGTTCCCTTTGGCTGTATGTCTAAACTGACACATTTTTTTGTGTGTGTGTTTGTGTCACTAACACCTGGAAATAAAATTTGATCACATGGAGTGAGATAGTCTTGGCCAGGTGAACGTGCTGCTGCTCAGGGCTGGTAGAGACCGGCTTCTCAGCTGTGCTGAACGTTAGAATCACCCAAGGAGCCTTCAATAACCCTCATGCTCAGGACACAGCCCAGATCCATTCCCTCAGAATCTTCAGGAGGAGACCCAGATATTACTCTTTTTTTTGAAGCTCCCCAGGTGATTATAACAAAAAAACAAGTTTGAGACTCTCTGAGAAAGGGTTTTGAGATTCAAAGGAGTGGTCTGATTTAGGGATTTCATGACTCCAAACAGAAATCAAGGCTTTACTGCCAGTGGAGACAGTTTACTATATAAAAAGAGAAAAAGAGGAAGTGACACTGGTTGAATACTTTCTATGAGAGGCAGTGACAGAGTGGTAGCTGAGAGCACGGCCTCCAAGACCAAACATTTTATCATCAAAACATGGTTTTAATACTCACCAACTGTGTGATCTTTGGCAACTTGCTTAAATACTCTGTGCTGTATTTCTCTGCACAGTCCCCGAGTATTCCTATATTTATCCCACGTCAAGCATTGAGGAAGTTCAGGAGGAGCTGGTAAGAGGCCTGCTCAAAAGTGTCATGAGCCCTAATGGGCCCAAAGGCATGAGAACAAAAATCAGGACACATGGATGAGAAGTCCAAGCACTCTTGTGGGAACTACCTTGGAAGTCAGAGACATGGGGTCTTGTACCTGAATAAAGATTTGATTGAACTAGAATGATTGCCTGTGCTGAACGCCTGAAATGCATGGAGGTCCAGAGAAATTGTGTGAAGCCATAAAATAGGGTTTCATCAGGAAATGCATCCAATTTGCGACTATACAATCCATACATATAAGTTTGGCACATAGAAGGTTCCCACCCGTCCCTCTCAAACTCTCAATAGTTCTTTATACTACAAACACGGTAAGTTCAAACTCTATGGCTTGTGTCATTGTAAATCTCTCCTAATGGCCATTGGGTTTCTATTAGTTAATCCCCTGGCAACCAGTATACTTTAGTGTAGGTAAACACAGAGCCGCTCTTCAAGAGCAGCATGCAGATCTGAACCCATGGGTGTGGTCCACAGACTAGCAGGGAAGGTGCTCCCCTACATCCCTGTTCCTGGGAGGCTACTGAGATCCTAGCTGCTGCAGAAAGATAGTCTGTGTACATTCTGATTTCAAGAGCTGTCCCATTCTCCAGGAGAAGTTACTGATCAGTGAACATGGAGTAGAGGAGAAAGTCACTCCAGTGAAAAGAGGGAAGAGGAAGGAGCATTTGCTAACGTGACTAGTGTGCATGCGCATGCAAACTGGAGATGACTCAGTATGAGAGAGGTAAGGAGCCATCCCCAAGTGTCCCAGCACACTCACAGGTTGCTGTAGTTGTTCAGTCACCCAGTCGTGTCTGACTGTGACCCCATGGATTGCAGCACGCTAGGCCTCTCTGTTTCTCACCATCTCCCAAAGTTTGTCCAAGTTCATGCCCATTGCATCGGTGATGCCATCCAGCCATCTCATCCTCTAATACCCTCTTCTCCTTCTGTCCTCAATCTTTCCCAGCATCAGGGACTTTTCCAATGAGTCAGTTGTTTGAATCAGGTGGCCAAAATACTGGAGCTTCAGCTTCAGCACCAGTCCTTCCAATGAGTATTCAGGGTTGATTTCCTTAAGATTGATTGGTTTGATCTTCTTGGTGTCTAAGGGACTCTCAAGAGTCTTCTCCAGCACCAAAGTTCAAAGCCATCAATTCTTTGGTGCTCTGCCTTCTTTACAGTCCAGCTCTCACAACTGTACAAGACCACTGGGAAGACCATAGCCTTGACTGTACATACCTTTGTCAGCAGAGTAATGTCTCTATTTTTCAACATACTGTCTAGGTTAGTCATAGCTTTCCTGCCAAGAATTTATTGTCTTCTGATTTCATGGCTACAGTCACCATCCACAGTGATTTTAGAGCCCAAGAAGAGAAAATCTGACACTATTTCCACGTTTTCCCTTCTATTTGTCATGAAGCAATGGGGCTGGATGCCATGATCTTAGGTTTCTTAATATCTAGTTTTAAGCTGACTCTTTCACTCTCCTCCTTTACCCTCATCAAGAAGTTCTTTAGTTCATCTTCACTTTCTGCCATTAGGGTGTTATTATCTGCATATCTGAGGTTGTTGACATTTCTCCCGCAAATCTTGATTCCAGCTTGTAACTCATCCAGCCCAGCATTTCTCATGATGTGCTCAGCATATAGATTAAACAAACAGGGTGACAGCAGACAGCCCTGTCATACTCCTTTCTCAATCTTAAACCAATCAGTTGTTTCACAGAGGGTTTTAACTGTTGCTTCTTGACCTGCATACAGGTTTCTCAGGAGACAGGTAAGATGATCTGGTATTTCCATCTCTTTAAGAGCTTTCCAAAGTTTATTAAGATCCACATAGTCAAAGGCTTTGGTGTAGTAGATGAAACAGAGATAGATGTCTCTCTGGAATTTCCTAGCTTTCTCTGTGATATAGTGAATGTTGGTAATTTGATCTCTGGTTCCTCTTCCTTTTCTAAACCCAGCTTGAACATCTGGAAGTCCTTAGTTAGCATAATGCTGAAGCTTAGAATGCAAGATTTTAAGCATGACCTTACTAGCATGGGAGATGAGTGCAATTGTCTGGTGGTTTGAACATTCTTTAGTACTGCCCTTCTTGGGGATTGGGATAAGGATTGACATTTTCCAGTCTTGTGGCCACTGCTGGGTCTTCCAGATTTGCTGACATAATGAATGCAACACCTTGATGGCATCATCCTTTAGTGTTCTGAACAGTTCTACTGGAATTCCATCGCATACACTAGTTTTATTAACAGCAGTGCTTCCTAAGGCCCACATGATTTCACTCTCCAGAATGTCTGGCTCTGGGTGGCTGACCACACCATCATAACAATCTGATTTATTTGGATCTTTTTATACAGGTCTTCTGTGTATTCTTTGTATCTCTTCTTCATCTCTTCAGCACCTACTAGGTCTCTACCGTTTATGTCCTTTACAGTGTCCATCTTTGGGCAAAATATTCCCTTGATATCTCCAATTTTCCTGAAGAGATCTCTAGTCTTTCTCCTTCTGTTGTTTTCTTCTAGTTTAATACACTGTTCTTTGAAGAAGGCCTTCTTGTCTCTCCGTGCCTTTCTTTGGAGATCTGCATTTAGTTGGATGTACCTTTCCCTTTCTCCCTTGCTTTTCACTTCTCTTCTTTCTTTAGCTATTTGTAAGTTCTCCTCAGGTAACCACTATGCCTTCTTGCTTTTCTTTTTCTTTGGGACGGTTTTGTCCGCTGCCTCCTGTACAATATCATGGACCTCCTTCCATAGTTCTTTGGGCACTCTGTCTACCATATCTAATCCCTTGAATTTGTTTGTTACCTCCATTTGCACATTCATAGGGGATCTGATTTAAGTCGTACCTGGCTGACCTAGCGGTTTTCCCCGCTTTCTTAGTCTAAGCCTGAATTTTGCTATGAGAAGCTGATGATCTGAGTCACAGTCAGCTCCAGGTCTGTTTTTGCATCAGACTAAAATGAAACAGCAGGCTGTAAGGCTGAATAAAAATAAGTCTTCAGAGACCTAAACTGAATGTCATCTTATAAACTATATGACCTTGACCTTGCTATGCAATCTCTCTGAGCCTCATTTGTAAAGTGAAGATACAATAATAGTATCTACCTCCTAGAATGACTGTAAGGATTAAACGAGATGACATTTGTTAAAGAACTCAAACAGTGCCTGGCCCCCAGACAGTCAATATTCAATTGTCCCTAGCATTTCAATATATCTATTTATTCTCCTCATACTAATTGGACTGTTTAATTTTTCCACAGTCATTATATTGTTCAGTTATCACTATAGAAGCAGATGGGTGATGGTCATCATTTCTAATATACAGATGAAGAACCTAAGACTCAGAGAGTCTCAAGGATTCACATCCAGCTCTCGCTGTGTGTCAGCAGTGAGGCTATGCCTCTTTCTTTTCCCCACTTTTCCTGTTTTCCCTTGTCTTCCCGCTACAGGGATTCAACCTTGGAAGACTTGAATGTCTAAGACCTTTGTTTCCATTTAGGGGAAAAGATTCATTTCAGATCATCTTTTTCTTCTTTAAGAGATGATGCTCCTAACAAATGATAACTTATGATAAAGAGAGGATGTAGTTCACAGTAATAAATAGCTTATTTTCTAAACTGTTTTCACATATTGAATATTTACTGTGTGCCAAGTCATGTGCTCAGTGATTTACCACGATTACCTCAGGTAAGACCTGTGCAGTAGGGCTTGACAGCTATAGAATGTAGGTCCTTTATTCTCTCTAGCTCTTCATTTTGGTAGCAGCATTCCCATTTTCCAGTGGAAGTCACACTCTTTCCTATTTTTAGCCATGTGATACATGTGGAATTGATGTATCCTTAGCTCCAAAGGGTCATGTGATCCAGACCTAAACAATCAGAACATCATCTTTCTCTAGTCATGGTGAATGACTGAGGAATAGGTATTTGACCCAAAGACAATGATTTACAATGAGATGTTTGCCAAGCTTGCTCAGAGAGGTGCGAGCATCTGTTCTCTCCCATCGGACATTATTAACTTGGGACGACATACATATAAATGGAGCTGCTGGGGACAGCTGTGGGAAGCTTGAGAATGGAGTCTACAGGGAGGAACATAGACCCAAGAGATGGGGAACAAATGGGTCCAGATCAACTCATCTGAATTCCTAGATTCAACTCTGCCTCAGGCTAGCCCTACCTCAGAGTGTTTGGAGTCAAGATATTCCTATGTATGTATAAAAATGAAAGTTTCTCACTCATGTCCAACTCTCTGTGACCCCATGGACAATAGCCTGCCAGGCCCCTGCGCCCATGGAACTCTCAACACAAGAATACTGGAGTGGGTTGCCATTCCCTTCTTCAAGGGATCTTCCTGACCCAGGGATTGAACCTGGGTCTCCTGCACTGCAGGCAGATTCTTTACTGTCTGAGCTACCAGGAAGCTGTGTATGTTTGTGTGTGTATGTGTATGTATTTATATATTTTGCCAAATTAAGTTGTGTTTTCTGACTCAAAGAGAGATTTTACCTATTGAATTTATTACTTTCACTTTGCACATGAAGAAACTTAGGCTCAAAGAGTATAAGCAACTGAATTAAGTCCACACTGCTCAGAGGCTACACAGAAAGGATTCAAACCCAGGTCTGTCCAACTCCCAAGTCTTTGCCATCCTATCTCCTTTCTTAAAGAGAGGAAGAAGTAGTACTCTACAGACCACTGAGGGAGCCAAGATACCAGATACTGCTGCCTTTAAGACTAGTTTGCTCTCAGAAAGGTGGCTTACATTCTTCCCAGGAGTGGTCAGATGAGCTGAAATCTCTAAGTATAAAGACACCTACCTCTTAAGATACCTACCTTGGTGATTTGAGTGCATTCAAACTTGGCCTATAAACAGATATTTAATAAAACCTAAATATTAAGTTACTAATTTGCAATGGGGAAAAAAGCTAGTAAGCAGAACGTCAATATGATCGTCATGTTTTCTCCTTGTAAATGAACAATTGAGAAATCAAGTGCTTGTATGTTTGGTTGGCCACAAAAAATCAGAGCAAGAAGAATGTGATGATGTGCCTGCTCAGTGTTCCTCAACATGAGTGCTGATGGATGTTATCTGCATCAGAACCAGCCCAGTATCCTCTTAACAAGGCAGATTTCTGGGCCATATCCTGCATTTACTGAATCTTAACATGTACATTTAATCATCTTTACTACAGTTTGAGAATCCCCACAACTGCAATAGCAAAGGCAGGGGCAGAGAGCCTGACAGGAGACCCTCTCCCATAGTCAGAATGTCAGTGGATGCAATCCATCCTGAATATGGGCCATAAGCTAAATGTGAATTAAGCACATACATAAGCTTGCCCTGCTTCTGTTGGTAACCTTAATCATGCCCCTCCTTCAGATTAGACTTGAGTGGAATTAACCATGAGCAGTTCAAAGTAATATAATTATCTCCAGCTTCAAACACTACTGCTAAAAAAATCCAAATTTCACCCTGATACTGAACAGAAGGAGATTATAAAGTTATAGCAGTGGGTGTGACTTGGTCCTACTGATCTAACTGATTATTTGGGTAAAAACTGTGGAAAACCTTTTTTTATTAAAAGTCTTGGTAAACTACAAGGTTGGATGCCAAGTGATTTATAGCAGTTAAATAACAAAAACTCTGAAAAATCTTCTGAGTTATTTCAAGGGAAAGAATGCTAACTTTTATTTGATGGTTGTAGAAAGAAGAGATTTTCATCATACCTACTTGTGTGTAGGGGAAACTATAACTACAAATGACACTTGAAATACAGCTTTACTTAACTGAGAAAAGACACATCAGTAAATAAACTTTAATGACCAACAAGGTACCTACAGCTATAGGAAGGGCATGGGGCTGTGTTTCTGGGAACGAGGCTGCTTCTTTCTGTCTTGCCTCCAGTGTGATAACACAAAGAGCTCCACTGACTTACTCCTCAGTGAAACTAGTAAAAATGATTAAAAGCAACAATTTAAAACCTCTGGAAATGGTCTTACATATAAATGGCAAATGAAGAAACATATACACAAGAACAGCAAGGAGAGCAAACCAATCAATCCTAAAGGAAATCAACCATGAATATTCACTGGAAGGACCAATGCCGAAGTTAAACCTTGAATAGTTGGTCCACCTGATGCAAAGAGCTGACTCATTGGAAAAGACCCTGATACTGGGAAAGACTACAGGCAGGAGGAGAAGTGGGTGGCAGAAGATGAGATGATTGGATGGCATCACCCACTCAATGGACATGAGTTTGAGCAAACTCTGGGAGATAGTGAAGGACAGGGAAGACTGGTGTGCTGAAGTCCATAGGGTCGCAGAGAGTTGGAAACAACTTCTCAACTGAACAACAACAAATACACAAGAAAATCTATAAAAATTTGGTGAGAAAGACTAGACTGTATAGTATCTCAACAAAAACATTCCTCCCTCTCACCTCCTAGCTTAGAAAGGTGGCACATACTCCATTCTTGACTGCTGCCCTTAAGAACACAGGGTGCCCACACCTGCTCCCTCCCAGTTAGGGGTCTTTTTTCCTGGGAGGAGCAAGGCTTCAGCATTTCTCATTATGTTCCAAGCTATTTGTTGCTGACGCTAAGTCCCAGCACAATGCAGTTGAGAGGTAGGGACTCCACTTTTCCTTCTAGACCCCGTTTGTGGAATGGAGGCTCTATCTTGGGCACACCATGTTGAGAATACTGATACCCTCCACACTCTTGCCGGCACATAAGGTGGTGGTTCCATGGCAGGAGAGGCAAACTGAGAGGACCTCAGGCTACGTCTCTCCTCTCTACCCCCACCACGCACACCCACACACAATGGGCATTCAGGTCCCAGACAGAAGTGTCACTCAGACAGCAGCTCATCATTGTCCCCACCCACCAGCTCCAGAGCCCTGGCTGGGGGTTTATGCTTGAGAAAGAGAAGCAGACCACAAAACAGCTCCTAATATCTCCATACAGTAACTGACTTCATCTGCAACAGAAAGTAGAGACATTCAAAGGTCCACTCAAGAAGAGAGGAGGTTATAATGAAAGGCAACTGGGAGGAGATACAGCCTGGACTTTAGGCTGGCTAGTTCATAGTAGAAAATCATGGAATAAAAGAGTTGAGAGGGGACTTCCCTGGGGTCAGAACAAATATCAAACACCAACCTCAGAAACTATTTCTTCAGTGAAGCCCCCATTTGACTGGATTCATTTGTAGAGCAATTTATGCCCAGAGCATTGTCAAAAATGACAGAGCAGTCGATAGCATGTATATATGTGGACATGATTAGGGAAAGGAAGAAAGAGAGCCACCCCAACCACTGTCACCCCAGGGTGACTGGGCTTACCTAAAACCATGCCTCTCTTAGGAGCAACACCAGAGGTTTCACACTGGCTGGGGAAGGCAGTGGGGAACAGACTCCAATACAGCGATCCAGCCAGTCACTAAAATATAAACAAGCAAGTAACAGTGACAAGCCCCAGAGGAGGGAGGCCAGTACCCATAGGTGCTACACTGGGGCTAAAGAGGGAAAAAAGCAGACAACACAAACAGCTTGTGAGAGAACATGTCAGATTTACCAGGAAAAGGCTTCGAAATAGCCATTCTAAATACGATCACAGAACTAAAGGAAATCATGGTTAAAGAAGTGAAGGGGGATAAAGTGACAGTGCTACATCAAATAGAGAATATCAATAAAGAAACATAAGAAAAAAACGGAAAAAAACCAGGTGGAAATTATAGAGTGGAAAAGTACAAATAACTGATTTTTTTTTTTTTTATCACTAGAAGGTTGCAACAGTAGATTTTAACTGGCAAGAGAAAAAATCAGCAAATTTGAAGAAGGAGCAATAGAGATAAATAAGCCAAAGAACAGTGGAAAGAGAATGATAAAAAGTGAACAAGAGCCTTGGACAAACATGGGATACCATCAAGTGCATCAGCATGACATAAGAGGAATAAAAGAAGGAGAGGAGGGAAAGGAATCGAAAAAATATTCAAAAAGTAATCGTGAAAACTTTCCATATTAAAAAAAAATTATCTACATATCTGGGAAGCTCAATGAACTACAAGTACAGTAAAATAAAAGCAGAGATCCGCAGAGACACATCATGGTGAAAATTCTGAAAATCAACAAGCAGAAGATCCTGAAAACACCTAGAAAAATGACTCACCACTTACAAAAAGAACACAATAATATGAATAGCTGACTCATCAGCAGAAACAATGGAGACCAGAGACAGTGCTTAGCATTCAAAATTCTCAGTATAAAACCATCAATCAAGAATCCTATATTCAGCAAAGCTATCATTCAGAAATGAAGTTGAAATAAAGACATTTCTAAAAGTGAGAGAATCATTGCCAGCAGGACCACTTGATCAGTCAGTTCAGTTCAGTCGCTCAGTCATGTCCGACTCTTTGAGACCCCATGAATCGCAGCATGCCAGGCCTCCCTGTCCTTCAACATCTTCTGGAGTTTACTCAAACTCATGTCCATCAGGTCGGTGATGCCATCCAGCCATCTCATCCTCTGTCGTCCCCTTCTCCTCCTGCCCCCAATCCCTCCCAGCATCAGGGTCTTTTCCAATGAGTCAACTCTTCGCATGAGGTGGCCAAAGTACTGGAGTTTCAGCTTCAGCATCAGTCCTTCCAATGAACACGCAGGACTGATCTCCTTTAGGATGGACTGGTTGGATCTCCTTGCAGTCCAAGGGACTCTCAAGAGTCTTCTCCAACACCACAGTTCAAAAGCATCGGTTTTTCGGGGCCCAGCTTTGATAAGGAATAACTAAAGGATGTTCTCTAGGCTGCAGGGATGTGACCCCATATAGTAATTCAAGTCCATGATAAAACAAAGAGCAAAGGTATGAAAAACAGTATAAATGTATATTTTCTCTTTATCTGATAGCTGTTTTAAAAAACAACTATGTAATAATATGTAAATAGCATAATGCTGGGCCTATAACACATAGAAATGTAACATATGTGTAATACAGTAAACTATCAAATAGGCCTGGGTGTAGTGTGAATATAGATAAAGATACTATGAATCATAGAGGATGTCCTTGTTTTCAATAGTGTTAAGATTTTCCCACATTCTGTGAAAACTTGATCTTTATTTCATATTATTCAACAAAATGTACTTTAAAGAATCAATATAAAAAACAAAACTGAGGGATAACTAGAGCAAATTATAGATGACTACTTGTTCTCTCTGTGAGAAAATATGAAGCACAAAATCAAATGAAGAAATCAGAGGAAAAAAGATTCATAGGTCAGAAACAGAAAATTTTAAAACTTCTATATGTTGAAAGTAGGAAGAATATTTGTAACAGTAAATCAATACGAAGGTAATACATCTGTAGGAAAAAGGCGAGAGTTCACTAAAGAAGCACCATAAGTGGTCAACTTATATACAAAAGAAAAGTTCAAGTTCACTGTAATCAAGAACATGAACATTAAGCCCATTGTATATCATTTTTGCTTATTACCCAAGTAAGATGTTTTCCATAGCAAAGTACAGAACACCTGAATAAGTGGAGCGCAGGACACTTACTGCCTCATACTAGAGGCTGGTCTGGAGCCAGGTCCTCATGGTTAATGTGGGGCCTCACCAGCGGTCTGGAGCCTGCTTCCCACCTCTCTCCCTGCACACTTTCCTGTCCTCCAGGCATGCCCAGTCACTCTCTGAGTGCAGCAGCTCTTTCTCGACATCCTCTTCCACTTCAAGAACTGGGGAAAAAATGGACAGTTTTCTCTTCTGTGTCTCTCCTAATCAAAGAGGAACCCATTTCCTGGACGCTCTCAAGGACATGTCCCTTCAGGTTTACTGGCCAGAACTGTGTGATATGCCCATGACTAACCTAGTGCCTGGAAAGGGATATGCAATTATCACTACTGGCTTAAACTAGCTAAGATTTATCCCCTGAATCTGAATTAAATCTTATAGGCTGCTAGAACTAAAGAGCCTCTTGATGAAAGTGAAAGAGGAGAGTCAAAGAATTGGCTTAAAGCTCAACATTCAGAAAACTAAGATCATGGCATCCGGTCCCATCACTTCATGGCAAATAGATGGGGAAACAGTGGAAACAGTGGCTGACTTTATTTTTCTGGGCTCCAAAATTATTGCAGATGGTGACTGCAGCCATGAAATTAAAAGATGCTTACTCCTTGGAAGGAAAGCTATGACCAACCTAGACAACATATTAAAAAGCAGAGACATCACTTTGTCAACAAAAGTCCATCTAGTCAAGGCTATGGTTTTTCCAGTAGTCATGTATGGATGTGAGAGCTGGACTATAAAGAAAGCTGAGTGCAGAAGAACTGATGCTTTTGAACTGTGGTGTTGGAGAAGACTCTTGAGAGTCTCTTGGATTGCAAGGAGATCCAACCAGTCCATCCTAAAGGAGGTCAGTCCCGGGTGTTCATTGGAAGGACTGATGTTGAAGCTGAAATTCCAACACTTTGGCCACTTGATGCGAAGAGCTGACTCATTTGAAAAGACCCTGATGCTGGGAATGATTGAGGGCAGGAGGAGAAGGGGTCGACAGAAGATGAGATGGTTGGATGGCATCACCGACACAATGCACATGGGTTTGGGTAAACTCCAGGAGTTGGTGATGGACAGGGAGGCCAGGCATGCTACAGTTCATGGGGTTGCAAAGAGTCGGACATGACTGAGCAACTGAACTGAACTGAGGCTGCTAGTAGGGTATAAACTAATGCACACTTCCCAGGCAAAATATCAAAAGTATTTGAACTACATGTACCAGTTAACCCCCAATTCCACTTCTTCCAGAAGAAATAATCTTGGGCAGGCTCATAACTACATATACCAATTAACCCACACCAGAGGAAATACTCTTGAAGGGGCTGATAGACATAGCTAGAAGGCTGTTCATTACTTAGGAGCCTATAAGAATAAAAAAATTGGGAACGAGTCACATGTACAAAAATAGGACGTAAGTTAAATAGTTAAGCATATTTAAGGTGGAAAGCATATTAAGGTGGAATACTATGGAGCCATCAAAATTATGTTTTATATCTAATGATTGACATTTATATGGACATATATTCATGTTCTATTAAGTGAGGAAATGAGGCTAAAATATCATCCCATCTTTTTAATGTATATGTAAAAGCCTGGAAGGGAATATCTTAACAGTGAGCTAGTATAGTTATGTGATTATAGGAAATTTAACTTTTTTACTGTGCTTTGGGGAAAGTTCCAACATTTGCTAAAACAAATGTTATTTTTATAATTAAAATGGAGATAACTTATAAAATGGAAAATGTTTAATTTTGCTACAGTCTTTCTTTCCTTTTTCAGATGTGATGAATGGTCTGATAACTACATTAGCCTGGGTGTTTTCACTTTTGCCTCCATGCAGAAAAGATGGGTCTGGCTTGGAGCTGCCTTGCTCCTGGGCCAGGAGGAGCCTGCAGGTGCACAAGATTCCAGCAGAGCACCCTGTGCCCAAGAGTAGGGATGACTCAGGCTCCTTCCAAGCCTGGAGTGCACTATCATCTCCTCAGCTGATTCTCTCTCCCTTGTTCAGTTCTTAAAATCAAATAGCAAAGTGGCTTTACCTTACTTTTAAGTGGAAATTTACCTGGGTACATGTAGCTTATTCTGAGAACCAGCTGGAAGCAACAGAAAGGAGCTGAGGGGAGGAATCTACAGAGGTGTCTAGCGAGTTTGCTTTATCATTAAATAGTACAAACCTCTGTGCTTCTGTCTCCCTCCTTTTCTGTGAAGTTTGGAACCAACATATCAGTAATTGCAGAATCTCAATCTCTCTCTCTATTTGGGACAGTTTCAATCACAACCACAATGAGAGCTTACAGCCACTGCACACTGACTCTGTGCCACCTTGCTAAATTCTTTGCACATTTTATCGCATTTAATACACATGACTACCTTGGGAAGGTGATGCTATTTTTATGCTCTTTTCACTAAAAAAGAAGCTGGTAACTTTTTTTTTTTCTTTTGGTAACTTTTTTCAGGTCACAGGGCTAATAAGTAGCAGAGGTCAGACAGTATCCTTATCTGTCAGGCTTGGAAGCAGAAATTGTCCACCTCTTAAGAATGTTGCTCTTTAAACTCAGGGAGAAGGATTTAAGGTCATGATATGAAGATGAAGAGCAGGGTCAGAGAAGGTATCTGTGACCTAGTTATCTCTCCAGGGAGGTATGCATAAGATGAGAGCTGGCTGTGAAATATTGAGCCTTTATGTTAGGGATGGGAGAGGTGTGTTCAACTGTGTGCATGACAGTGTGTGTGTGGGTGGGTGTAAGAGCACTAGGCCTGTTTCACTTGAGTGAGGTACTGGTGTTTCAATTGACCTTGGATCTTGGGAGAAGTAAATTAAATTGCAGTGACATTTTTCAAATTCTATGGACAATTTCTCATTTTAAATATCCATTTTCTAGCCCCTGGTCCTTGATTCATAGAACTGTGGACTGTGACCCTGTAATCATAGGTTTTTCCATGTGCTCCTTTAAACACACACACACACACACACACACACACACACACACACACGATCACTAATAAACCAGGACTTGTCACTTTACATTGTTTGGGTACAGGAAGGGTGAATTTATAAACATTAGTGAGGTCTGGACATGGGTGGGCTCTGTCTGATTTCCTGGGCTCATTACCGTATGGTAGAGATTTCCCTCAAAGGTTTTCACTTTAAATGCTAAGCTTAGAGGCAAATTAAGCATGAAAGTCACCATGACCACCATCCATACAACAGCTTTTGTGGAACACCTACTGTAAAACGGAAACAGAAATGATGTTAAGGATGACCTTTTCATATGTTATCTCTCTCTCTGTAGATAAAAGGATATAGTGTGTGTATACATATATATAAACACACACACACATATACATATACATACATGTATATATACTATATGCAGCATATATATATATATATCTCCTTATTTATATTGATATATCCTCACATATTATACATATAATACATATGACCTTTTTAGATACTATATATCCCTGAACATCTCAGCTTCTCTGTATGGCTATTAACTTACTGTTCTACAAGTATAACTTGCAGAAATGTCTTTCTAGATTCCCTAAAAAATTCTGGAAGCTGGTTTAGGTAGCATTTACAGGTGAGCTATAATAAACCTTTATATTTTCGGATGGAAACTTTTTCATTCATTGTTTCACTATAGCTACTTAGGGGCTAAGTCCTTAATTATCATGACTTTTACTATTAGAAGACCTTGTTCTAACTGTTGTCAAATGTCCACAACACACTTAGCATCTCCAGGGCTCACTGTGTTCTACTAGGCATAGTTTCTGCTGTGAAGGAGCAACTGTCTGTCATCACTGTTACATTTACTTTACTTTCAGTCCTGAAAGTCAACAAAATATGCTAAGATACTGTATTCCTAATTTCATCCCACAATTTACCAATTTTTTAATAAAGAAAAAGCTTGGAAAAGTAGTTCTCTAAGGAGGAAGAGCCAATAAATGTGTGAAAAAGTTCAAAGATATGTAAATTAAAGGAAGGCGAGATACCATGTCTATCTTTCAAGTTGGCAAGTTTTTAAAGTGACTCTACCACAGCTGGATACCACTGAATGGCTAAGCAGAGCACACACAGCACATTCCACAGTAAGCAACGGTGAGGAGAAACCAGAATTCACAGGACGAGAGTACAAACTGACTTTGAATTAGACAAGATGCAACAAAAGACCTAAAATACAGTGTATATTCTAGGATCCCAAACTCCTGCATCTAGAAGTTTTTTATAAGACTGTAATAGCAGTATGTACTTAGATATATGTTTCAAGATCTTTATCAAAGTGTCACTTAAAATATTTTAAAAATCTAAATAAATTTCAAACAATTGATGAAGCCAACTTTGATACCATACAGCTATTAGTTAGGTAGAATGGAATATTCATAATATTTCACTCAGTGAAAAAGAAAGGGCTACAAAATATTCTGCATGTTAGTATCCCACTTGAATTTATGTAATACTGTGTGTGTGTGTGTGTGTGTGTGTGTGTGTGTGTGTGTGTGTAAAGAGAGGGTGGTGAGGGCAGAGAAAAAGGATGGAAGAACAGATATCAGAATATTACTATGGCTCTCTCCATCTACTGGTCTTAAAAGTGATTTAAGAATTGGCCAAAATATTATTTTGTGGTGTAATTTTCTATGTTAAAATAACCAGTTGTTTGGTGACTTTAGTGATCCAGTCTTTGCTTTTTGGAAAGCTGATATTTAGTTTCCTGCAATTGTAAATCCGGGTACAGGTTCATGCAAGTCCTGACATCAGGGTCTCAGTCAATAATAATATTAAGACTGTCCAGCCCTTTCACTGAAGTCCTTTGTATTAATAAAAGTTAGCTTGTGATGAATGCTATATCCTGGACTCAATGCTAAATACCTTATATATATATAGATAAATTCATATTATCCTTTCACTATCCCTCTGATCTAGGGGTAATCAATCTCCTTCTTATGAAAACTCTAAGCTTAAGAGAGATTAGGAGGCCTTCCCGGATCACATAGTCTGTGAGTACCAGAGCAGGCACTGAAATCCAGCCCTGCAGCTTCATACCATTCATACCACGTAACCTGTGTATAACACAGCTTCCCATCCATAAGTCCACTGTTGAACTGCAAGGAAACTTCAGGGCAATCATCTCATTAGCCCTTCAACTTTATTACTCTCCCAAAGCACTAGCTTGCTGCTCTTCTTCTGGCCAACTGAAGGTCAACAGAATATTATAGATAATCTGATAAATACCTAGTGAATGAAGAAAAAGGCGATATGATATGTTTGCCAAAAAGTTTTCAGGTATGTGTTTATAAAAACATGCATACTGGAAACAGGAAAGAGCCCCAATGAAGCTAATGTGTTTTGCATAACTATCATTATTCCTGTATCTTGGAGCAAAGAAAATATTGGTTTATACAATGCCTAAAGAGCCTTAGGGGAGAAATTAGCATGAAAACCATTTGCTTCCTAAATACAAAGATGTAACTCACAAAACACGGCTGAAATAACAGTGGCAGAGTGAAATAAATCTGAGAGTAAACATCTCTGCGATGAGCTGGGAGAAACAGAGGAAACCTAGAAGAGTTGGTCAAATTGTCCTGCGATCTGGTGTGTGGTCCCCTGATGCTTCACTCTTCACTTTGCTGACTTGGCCTGCAGCGAGCTACTATTAAACCAGGCAGGGGCAAACTGTGACCCGGGTGGGCTGCCTACAGACCCAAGGCATGTCACCAGGAGGAAAAAGGAATGCATACTAGACCTAAAATAGTTTGGCAAGACCAAAATGCTGATCATTCTTAAAGCTGGGTCCTTCAGCATTCACAAAACTGGATCCTGTTCCCGGGACCTAGTTTGAAACAATATAAGAAAAGCAGCTCTCTAGCATGCACTCCCTGGCAGATCTATAATCGTTCACTATCCTGAAGTTCAGTTGTATTGTGTTTGTAACAAAACAACCAGTCCAAAGCTAAGAAGGCCTTGAGTCCTAGTACTTCTCTGAATAGCCCACAGATCTGGGTCAAGTAAGGGAGTGGAGGTAGGAGGTAGGTTGGGAGCCAGAATTCTGGGCAAACTGTGAGAACCCCCAGCCTTAAAAAATCCTTTTTGCCTTGCATTGTTTTCTCTTTTATACCAGCACCTCATACCATGAGGGGCTGACATTGTTGTACTCACCCTACATTCAGCCAAGAGGAAAAACATGTTAGATGAAGGAATAGAATTTTCCAGCTTTTCCTCAAATCCATCCTGTAGCAGGCAGCAAATGTAATCCACTGATCACAGAGTTGGCAAAGAAATGCAGATTGAGAACTGAAGCTCTGCATCTATCTCTAACTACCCTGGGAAGAATTCCCAAATAGCATCATTTATAAAAGGACCAACAAATGACCTTTTCCTGACATAGTCCACAGCTCGTCACAAAATCCATAATGTCATTCCAAAAATCCACTTTAATTTTATATATTTTATGTGTTTTCTTCTTTAATGATGCTATCTGGATAATTTAGATTTTAGAAATATGTTAAGTGCTTTAAACACTTTTGAGATAATTTTGTATGTATGTTTCTGTGGCTGCTGGTATAAATAATGCTGTGCTAAGCTTTATGGCTTTAAAAACATCTTTACTCTACTATGCTATTGATCAACACGCCCCAAGGAAGTAATCTGAACTATACTAAGAAAAACTGGAATGGAATTTAACAAACTACAACTCATTTTTCTTCTGGACTGTGAAGGAGATATAAAATAAATATTCTGTAAGACTTTTGTAGAAAGAATTGATTTTCAATTAGTCAGAAAGCAGAAGAAAATAAGGGTGCTTTCCTCAGAGTGCAAAGGATCAACCAAGTAAACAAATTAAGGCCTAATTTATCTTAGTGAGATATTTACATTAAGATCTAGTTTTTTCATCCACAAAATGAGAATAATAGTGGTTGGCACATGAAGATTAAATTTTACAAGAGGAGCCTCGTCGTTTAAGCACGTCTTAAAGGCTCATCAGCATCACCACCACCATCATCATTACGATTATTGCCATTTTTCAAGTAAATGTATGTTTCATTTCAAGAATATATATAGACAGCACTGAATCAAGGAAGATTAAAGTGGTGTGCTGTGGGATGTCAGTGTTTAGAAAGTGAGGACAATGAGGCAAGATCCATATTCTACAGGTGGATGGATGGACTTTGTGATCACATATAGCACAGCCGATCTCGGAGAGGTGTTCTATAAGCACCTCTAGTCACATGAGGGTCTGGGTAAAGTCATGGTCACCTGTCAAACTCACAGCCCTCTACCTGAAACACACCCATCTCTCAGGAGGTACACTGACTAGTACTAGGAAGCCAGCTAAGTGACTGAGCTGGGTCCTCCTCTAGCCACCACCTGTCCAGATCTCTGGATGCACAAAGTCTTGAGGGCCACATTTTTACTGGATATACACAGAGTTTACTCTAAAAGACACAATTTATAAGTAGGCACCCAAGTCCCTGGAAACACTGCATATTGCTACGTTGTGATCCAAGTTAACTCCCCTTGAAGAAAAAGCCTTAGTCCTCTGACACAGGGATCCGTATGGACTTTTCTCACTAGTCATTCATTCATGTACCATTTTTTTGAGTTTTCTCTTTGTGTAAGGTAATGAGCTAACTGTTGGACCTGTGGAAAGTGAAAAGTGAAAGTGAGAGTTGCTCACTCGTGTCTGACTCTTTGCAACTCTGACTCTATACAGTCCATGGAATTCTCCAGGCCAGAATACTGGAGTGGGTAGCCTTTTCCTTCTCCAGGGGATCTTCCCAACACAGGGATCAAACCCAGGTCTCCCACATTGCAGGCAGATTCTTTACCAGCTGAACCACAAGGGAAGCCCAAGAATATTGGAGTGGGTAGCCTATCCCTTCTCCAGGGGATCTTCCTGACCCAGGAATCAAACCGGGATCTCCTGCATTGCAGGCTGATTCTTTACCAGCTGAGCTATGAGGGAAGACTGTGGACAGCTGGACCTGTGGAATTAAAGTGATCAAGGAACTGTGTCAATAGTTCATATAGGGGAGCAGGAGACACTTCATTACATGATGCCCTCAAGAAGGGTATGGGTGTCCACTTTAGAATCGTTGCTCCCTCTCATGCTTGTAACTGTAAGCAGCTCCTTACAGTTGGGGCCTGAATCCTGCATCCGTCCATATGAGGTCAAATGAGAGTTAGGTATTTTTATAGGATAGGTTTTGTAACTTCTTGAGTAGAATATACAGGTTGATATGGCACCCACTTATTGGGAACTGAGAGGTTTTTGGTTTTTTTTTTGCAGGCAAGGCTTTGCAGGCCTATCAGTTCACACAATGTGATTCACCTCAGTGGTCACACAAAGAAGAGTTGCATGTAGCTTCCTGCCTCCGGATTCATGGTGATGCATATACATTTACAAGATGGGATCATGGTGTGGGTATGAGGACACAGCCTGGCAAGGCCATTAAGCTAACTGATAATGATGGCACCAAGAGTTCATCCTCGTAAAATGAAATGTTTGGGGACATCCTTTGGAAAGGATGGAAAAGTTTGACCTGTGCAAGGCTAGTTTTGGCATAAAAATACTTAACACACACCTTGTGGAGCTGGAACTGGAGAGCGACTGTTGAAAAGGAAAGGAGATTTTTAAGAAGGTGAAGTGAAATTTGAAGCTTATGTTCACTCTGCCATGGGGCTGTCTGAACACCCAATCCTTGTTTGGCAAGAACATCCCTGGTGAGTCACCTTGTGAGGGTGCTGATTAACGCCTCTCAGTTGCAGCAGATGAAGGGTACACGTCACCATGTGAGTTAAGTCACTCACAGCTCATGAAAATAATCCTTTCGAAAGAGTAGAGCACTAAGGAGGGCAATTAAACAGGCAGGCACATCATCAACAAAGTCCCATGTGTTTGATAATGTCACCTTGCTGGCGTTTTTAGTCATAAATTGGTCATTACAAAGCCAGTCCTTTTCTCTGTTAGAGAAATGGCCAGCATAACTCAGAAATGGCCTTGTATAAGAGATCATCTGCATAACCACCAAGGGCTTCCCTGGTGGCTCAGACGGTAAAGAATCTGCCTGCAATGCGGGAGACCCAGGTTCAATCCCTGGGTCGGGAAGATCCCCTGGAGTAGGAAATGGCAACCCACTCCAGTATTCTTGCCTGGAGAATCCCATGGACAGAGGAGCCTGGTGGGCTACAGTTCATAGGGTCACAAAGAGTTGGACATGACTGAGCCACTAACACTTTCACTTAAAGCACACAGGACCCTTAGCATGAGGCATTTGCTACACTGCAGGGACTGGTGGTCTTATCATTATCACTTATTTTTTATTATCATTTCTATTTCACAGGTGTGTCAGAAAAACAGAGCCCCTGCAATTATTATGAGAATAAAGAATTTGACAGCAGAATCATCGCTTATACAAATGGTGACATGGGAAAATGAAAACCTTGAAGTAGGGGTGGGAGGATCAGAGTCACAAGCCGCACCCAGTGAGGATGGGCAGGTCAGCACTTACAGGAAAGCACGAGACGCTCCGTGTACCTGGCTGTCAACACAGGGCTACAAAGGGGGAGTTCCTGGAGAGAGCTGGAAAACTCCTGCTCTGTGGAATCAGCAGTGCCTTCGGAATTCATCTGCAGATGACGGCCAAGCACACGAGGGTGCGCCTGAGGCCCCTGTTGGGTGGCAGAAGCAGATGAACTGCATAAAACAGGAGGAGAGCAGAGGCCAGCTGAGGCTTCCCAGGCATCTTGGCATCGTCTGTCATCGCACCTGACTGCTCCCCATCTGAGAGGATACCTTTGGCTTCACTTCCACTTCCCAATCTCATACAAGTTCCTCTGGTGGCCCCAGCCCAGGACCACATGGGGACGCAAGTCCTGGGAAGCGTTTCCTGCCCTACTCAGGAGAAGCAGTGCCAACTTAATCAACAGAACAATGCCTGTCTTAGAGTGGCAGTGTCACTCACACATGGGCTCTGGAGTCAGACTTCTGAACATGGCTCCACCACTTACCAGCTCTGCAAGCTGGACACGCGTCTTAACTTGGTGAAACCTCAGCTCTGCATATGGAACATGGATCAGTGGTATCAGCAATAACAGAACTGATCTCAAAAAGCTGTTAGGAGGACTAAAAGAAATAAGACATATCAAAGGCTTTGTTTAAGAACAAAACAATAATAAAAATAGTATTATATTGTTTGCCTTGTAACAGCAAGGGTATTGAGTCCATTACAGCCTTCTACACTCAGTACTCTAAAAACTGGCCAGGATTGAACCAGATGATAGGTAGAGCAGTCCGGTCTGCCTCATAGTCACTCTGACAAGATGCCCGGCTCAGTATGAGAGTATATTTTATCCTCTTCTTTTAAGCATGAGCCATAGCCACTAAATTACATGAGGAAACATGCACAGATGCCAAGAAAACCCTCTGGGCCAGCTGTATGTTCAGAGAGACATATAGAAGACTGGGGATGACTCTCAATTTGCTGTCTGACTTGAGAGATGCCACAGAGAGACTGACTCGCTGTCAAACTAGATATGAGACTGTGTGTTTTTAACACTGTGGGTTACTTCTAATGATGTCTAGTCAATTCAATTCTCCTCAATCCAACAGTCCACATCTGAACACTTATACTGTGTATGTGTGTGTGTGTGTGTGCATGTGTGTTCAGTAAACTAAGCTTCCATTTATTAAGCAACCATTGCCAGGCACTATGTCAGGCATTAAATATTTGATTAGATGTTGTAAGCTCATAATCTAATACATTGGGTGAAGAGGTAGAAGGAAAACAAATATCATGTAGATTATGAGAAGTATTTTACATGTGGTACAAATACACTGTCGCGAGCCCTGGATGAAGAATGGTGCACACCTTCAAGGGTCAGCCCACATGGTACCTTCTCAAAAAGCCCTCTGTCCACACTAAAGCAGTCCACCTCCCTTTGTAAAATACTTTCTTTTCCTCACAGCCATTACTACAATTGGTAATTTTAAAAACCTTTACTTTCTTTATTATTATCTCTTTCAACTAGAAGATAAACTGCACAAGATCAGAGAATTTATCTGTTTTATTGGACACAAGTTCTTCAGGGACTAAGACAGTGCTTCTCATTTAAGAAATGGTCAATAAATATCTGTTAAATAATGAACGTGTAGCTGACAGGAACAGAGACTTCATAAAAGAAGCGGTGTCTTTCAAAATATGGCTTAACAAAGGAAGGATTTTAACAAGCAGGGTTTGGAGTTAGAGTAGAGGGGTCATTACGGCAGAAAGTAACAGGGTGAATAAAAGTCCAGAGGTGGATGTCTCAGTTCTCAAGGGACCTAGACCGACAGAATATGCACACATCTTAGGGTACCAATATATGTGTTAGTTTAAGGGAAATGTGACCCAAGTGGGCTATAGTTGAAAGGATAGCTGAGTTTGACGTCAGGAGCTGACTGGCCCTGTGGTCAGATCCATTCTCCTTGGGGGACTCACCCTGGAGCCCAGAAGGCGCCAAGCTGCCACAGGAGGTGTGTAAGCTCCCTAATGGGAACATACTCTTCCAGCGAGGATGCAACAATCGACTTCCTGTCTGTGGCAGAGACGGGAAGTCCTCCCTGAAGAGCCAGTAACTGAGCATCTTTGGGGAAGGTTCATATGAATGCAGAATGGGATGTTTTCTCTTTGGTCCTTCTCTATGTCATCTGTGTGCACAGTCAGAAGCAAAAGACGCCAAGTGGTGCAACAGCAGGATGGAAGAGGCCTGGGCCCCTGGGCCACTGCCTGCAGACAAGCCAATCAGGAAAGTCCCCGATTCACATCAGACTGATATGAGAGACAGATCTTTGTTGTTGTAAGCCTAAGATGTGGGGGTGTTCATTTCACTGCAGCATAGATGAGACTAGACACACTGATAAAGACACTCTTTAAAAAATAAAACAAAACTTTTAAGCTTTGCTTCTCTTTCAGGGGTGAGAGGAGGTGCGAGCTCAGCTTTGATTGAATCTTCATATAATCATAATGTATAGCCACTTAAATAATTTAGCCAATCAAATAAATGACCCTGCTTTAAACCTACTGTTCCCATTCAAACTTGGCACATCACAAGATAATATCAGTAATACATGGTATTGATCTGGTCACAATTTCCCATAATAGTAGAGTCAGTAGACTTCTACTTAGGAAGTGGAGGTTAAAACACTTGCTATTTTAAGGATTACAGAATCTGATTTGGGTAAGAAGTATCAAATTTTCCCACATTTTTTAACCACTTCCACTTCCTCCTCTGATGTCTATATTGACCATTATTTCAGTTTCTGGTTAATACAGACAATTCCCAACTGAAATACGAAGTTTGATGGGAGAAGAGTGGTGAGAAGTCAATACTACAGGAATTTGTGTAAAACTCAGGGCCCCTGCTCCTCCAGGGGCATTTGCTCACCAGAACGCTGTGCGGAAAATGCTTTCTGGAGGACATTTCTCTGAGATGCCTTGCAGAGAGTGCTCCAGAGTTCGCTGAACACAGAGAACCATGCCTCTCAAACTTGTACAGTTTGGTGGCAATGTGAGAAATATAGCAATAAACCAAACTCGCCATCAATTATAAATGCCAACCACCTCAATATGAATGGACCAAATCAGAACTTGGTCTCTGAGTAGAATAAGCATTTCTGTAGAGAAGGACAGAGGCTGATTAATGCACTTCCTGGAGTCCTATCTTCTGAAGATAGAATAATGTCTGACCTCAGACCCTCTAGTTCATTTGAGCTGTGTGCCTCTGCATTTCCATTTAACATGATTTCCAAATAACTGGTGAGATTATTCTAGATATTGGTTCAGTAATTGCATAAGCATTTAATCCTAAATTTAGGAAAAAATTAGATGAATATAAAAACCTAATTAAAAGATACTTGCTTCTTGGAAGAAAAGCTATGACAAATCCAGACAGTGTATTAAAAAGCAGAGATATTACTTTGCCTGCAAAGGTCCAAATAATCAAAGCTGTGGTTTTTCCGATAGTCACGTATAGATGTGAGAGCTGGACACTAAAGAAAGTTGAGTGCCAAAGAACTGATGCTTTTGAACTGTGGCGTTGGAGAAGACTCTTGAGAGTCCCTTGGACTGCAAGGAGATCCAACCAGTCCATCCTAAAGAAAATCAGTCCTGAATATTCATTGGAAGGACTGATGCTGAAGCTGAAGCTCCAATACTTTGGCCACCCGCTACAGACAGCTGACTCATTGGAAAAGACCCTGAGGCTGGGAAAGATTGAGGGCAACAACAGCAACAAAAGTTATATTCACTTAAGGCTTGACTGCTCTCCTTAGAGTTTAAATAAGAAAAACTCCAGTTTCCAGGGTTTAAAACTCCCTCTGATAAGAATTTTTTAATGAATATGTGTATATGTGTGTCTATAAAGCATGTTCACTAATGAAAACTTAAAGTAGAAAAAATAATACGGGGACGTCACTCAGGATTTTGCCATATAAAGCTACCTACCGAACATTTTTCTATGTATTTTAGAGAATTATAATTATATTTTAAATGTAGTACATTGTGAATAAAGTTTGAAAGTCACATTTTTTCCCACAATATGTACTGTATTTTCTCCCAAATCTTTAAAGTCTTTTGAAAAATGTTTTATTTATTTTTTTGTTTGTTTTTAATTTTAGTAGTACATTTTATTAAATTTAATGTTTCCAAAATGGTATCATTTCAACATGTAATTAGTATTTTTTTAAAAGATAAAGCAGATCATTTACATCCTTATTTTTCCTACTAAGGCTTTGAAATCTGCTGTAAATATAATTTCATACTTACAACATATCTCAGTTGGGATGATAAATTTGAATTGCAAATTATGGCTCTGGATTTAGATTTCAAAAGTTTAGAGCTGAAAAAGTAGATTCATATACCCAAGGAATCCCAAACATATTTAAGAGTTTTTCCAATAATAGAGTCAAGAATCAGTTTTAAAAGTTAACACGAAGATTGATGACTTTATGCTAAGTAAAAGAAACCAGACACAAAAGGTCACATATTATATGATTCCATTTATATGAAATGTCCAGAGTAGGTAAATCCATGGAGACAGAAAAACTAGCATATCCTCACTCTCCCCTCCCCCAAGCTCCTGGTAACCACTAGTTTTTCTGTCTCTATGAAAAATGTTTTAAAAGGCTGCATAATAGTCTACACTATAACTGTATCAACATTTATGCAATCCTATATATCCTTATTCTTGCATATTAATTTTCAAAGTATAGCTCATTTGCTGGTATAAAAAATTAGTTTGCTATAGATCATCATATTTATACAAAACTATATTTTCTGTGTTTTAAATTACTAACCTAGGATATATTCCAAGAGGTGAACCATTGAGTCAGAGGATGTTGTCCTTTTTGAAATATATTTTTGGTCATACCAATATATTTCTGAATATGAAATATAACTGTGGAAAATTGTAATAACCTATATTCTATCTACCAGAAGAGAGTCTCTGCTAATATGTTTGCTTTTTTAATTGATACATAGACTTCTTATGTGCAAGCACAAACTCATATAAAAATGGTATGAGGACTAAGAAATTACCTCTTATACTACAGTGTTATGGTGCTCCTCTTATTCTGGTTTCCAGACTCCCAGGGCTGGGGCATGTAGGCAGGGGGAAATGAACATCCAGCCAGAAGGACAAGCCTGGGAGCAGCATAAGTGGACCATGCTGGCTGTGTTGAAAGCAGTCTGCTTGGAGCCAGCCACATTGCTCACTCCTCTGTATTCAACGCTGTCCTCTTAGAACCTCATTAGCAAGGGTCTGCCACTTCCCTTGCAAATGTATGCCGCCCAGGAGGACTGGATCTTCTCCAGACACCATCCAATTCACAGAAATCGATGTGGTGGTGGTTGTCCATTCCAAGAATAATCACTTTAAAGACTCCTTGAATATATGAAATCAATAGGAAAGCGAGTCATTGCAATCCATACAATTAAATCACTCCCAAGTACCCTCATTTTTCTCTCCAAACAATTGTGATAAGAGGCCAAGCTGACGGCATCTCCTCAAGGTGCCTCATCTGAGCTCCAGGAGGACCAGCGCTTGACGCAGACTCCTCTTGTTCCACAGCAGTCAGGGCTTCCATCCTCAGATAACAAACCCAGGGCTTCAGATGTATATGGAGAGAAGCCAGGTGGGAGAGTAAGAACTCTTACTCTTGTGAGAGCGACCAGCAGTGTGTTTGGTTGGGTCAAAGTCAGTCATTGATTGGGGACCATCATATCTCTACCAGTAGACAGTGGTTGGTATTCACTCAAGAGGTGTGGCCAGAGGCTGGCTAACCTGTCAGCCAGGGAGCTGGCATTTCCTCCTACCTGGAGGTGCTGAGGTGAGACATGGTGAATCAACATACAGTGTCCTGGGACTTCCCTGGTGATCCAGTGGGTAAGACTCTGCTCTCTCAGTGCCGGGGCCCCCAGTTCAATCCCTGGTCAGGGAACTAGACCCCACATACCACAACTGAGGGTTTGTATGCCTCAACTAGAGATCCCTCTGAATGCTGACGGGCATGCAGGGCTGGGTGCTGAGAAGATAACACCAATTTCCCAGTCTCCTGGATACATATCTTCCCCAACACTGTCTCTGAATCTCCTTCCTCACAATTGTTCCCACAGCTGACACCTTGGGAGTTTTGGGATCTTAGAATGTATAATGGGCCAAGTGTAGGATGCAGCTTTTACTAGGACAACTGCCAGAGTCCCTCAAGTGATTCATAGCCTCTCTAAGAAGGATGTGTAATTTGGGCTGCTTTCTCTTTATCCTGAAAGCTTGTAAGCACCCTGTGTTACTCTCAGGTGGGAAATACTGACTCATTTTTAATAGCGGCCTAAACAAAACATAATTTGGAAAGGAAGTCAGATTTTAGGGTTATTGATAATTCGATTTTATCTGTAAGTTTTCCTTACTTCTAATGTCCTAAAAGGAATTTTTAGAAGTAGCTGCAGTGCCTGTGTTGAGGAAAAAGGATTTGGTAATAAGATGTTAAAAGTAACATATATGAGCAGTGCCCTTGAAATTAACATAGGTCTTGAATATGAATATATAGTATCTTGAAATGACTGAAGACTTCATTGAAATAAGTATTCTATTGGAGGGGGGTAGGGTAGTATGCCCATTCTGTGTGTGTCTGAAATGATCAGAGAAGCAATAGGAAGAGGTCCTTAGAGATAACTCAATCTAACCATCTCCTCTTACAGAGCCCAAAACTAGAATCCACAAAATGGAAAAGATTTGCCAAGGTTCACACAGTGAGTTACTAATACATCCAGATTAGAACAAATCTGATATTCCCAGTCCAGTGCCCTTCTGAGCACCCTTGAGATACAGTAGAAAGTGCATAGTGTGTGTGTGTGTGTGTGTGTGTGTGTGTGCATGCACGCACAGTCATGTCTGATTCTTTTGCGATCCCTCAGGACTGTTGACCACCAGGCTTCTCTATCCAAGGAATTTTCCAGGCAAGAATACTGGAATGGGTTGCCATCTCCTCCTCCAGGGGATCTTTCTCACACAGGGATCGAACTTCAGTCTCCTGCATCTCTTGCACTGGCAGGCAGATTCTTGTCCACTGAGCCACCAGGGAAGCCCCTACAGTAGAAAGCACTAGCTTTGAAATCATCTATAAATATTTGGCCACTGCCAGGAATAACAGAGGAATAATGCCCTCCTATACTAATCCTTTTACTTTACCTTTTGTTTTGCCCACAGATTTTTTTCTAGGTCTCACAAACCAAACAAACAAAACCAGGACTTTCCTGGTGGTCCAGTGGTTAAGAATTCACCTTGCTGTGCAGGGAATACAGGTTCAATTCCTGGTTGGGAAACTAAGATCCTGCATGCCACAGAGCAACTAAACCTAACCACCACAATTACTGAGCCAGCATTCCGGAGTCCAGAGCCTGTGCCCCACAACTAGAGTGACCATGACCTACAATGAAATATACAGCACAACACAGCAAAGATTTCTATTGCTGCAACTAAGAGCCGAAGCAGACAAAAAAAAAAAAAGCAAAAACAAAACATGAAACTAAAACTAATGTAAAAATTATTAAAATAGCTACCATGCAGTGTGATTCCTGTCTTTCATTTGTTACACAATTTTACATAATCCTCCCAACAAATCCTGAGGTACAAATCTTTCATCCCTTTTGTATGGACACCTATTGTTTTAAGAACATAGATGTCCAGAGTCAGATAATTCTAGGTCTGAACTCTTCCTTAGGCAACTTACTTGCCAAACTTAGCCTCAGTTTTCTCATCTGTACAATGGAGATGACATTTACTTTATGATGTGTGAAAAGCAAGCAGCATAATTCTTGGCACAGAGTATCTAACTCATGGCAATCAGTATCTGTAACGAAATGGAAATTCCTGAAAAAAATTAACTAGGTTGTTTAAAGTCAAGAAGAGCTGGGATTTGCAGCCAAGTTTGTCTGATACTAAACTATAGGCCCACACCAACACACATGATGAAATGGAGACTTTTTTTCTCATGTAAAATAAGCCCACAGTGGACAGTCCAGACTGCTATGGCGGCTCCATGATGCTTTCAATGGCCTAGCCTCCTTTCACTTTTCTCCCCTTCCTCCTTGGCACCATCCTCAAGGTATCTTCAGGGTCACAGAATGATCACTGCACCATCACCATGTTAAAAAAAAAAAAAAAAAGAGGAAGGAGCAAAAGGGAAGAATAAAAGATGCCTATTAGATGTTTTCTTAATAATCTAGGTTCAAATACACTGCCTGGCTTTGTGCACTGTGCCCAGTGCTGAGACTCTTCTAGTCCCCAAAGCAGAAGCTTAGTAAGGAAGCTTCCCCCATGCAGGGCTATTTGCTCTGGTGTGTAGTACTAGGTGCAGTGGAAAAAGAAGAGGAGGGTTAAGAACCAGATCTCTTAGATCACATTGTTCCACTGAGTAGGACAGTTTTGTCTCCCATATGTCAGTTTCTCCACCTGTGAAATGAGGAAGCTAAGAGGTCTGATCATTTAAAGATGGGCCTTTGTTGCTGACCAGGGGGTCACCTGGGACGCAGGGCAAAATGTTAGTGTTAGTCACACAACTGGTCCTCAGCTCTCACTGTACACTGCAGGCCCACACCTTGCTCTGAGCCATGGTGTCATGGAGCCAGTGCTCCCTGGAGCCCTGCAATACTGCCTTTCCTTACTTCCTTCTATGCTTCTAAATGCCCCCACATTTTATTGCATGCAACCAGTAGCATGCAGGCTCTAAAGGCCCCATGCTCCAGATATTTGGGTGCTCTTATATATTCAAATGCTTTATCCTATTTCTCACCATTGTTCTCTGCCTTCGCTCTATGACAGGGGAGGCAAAATGTCATTTAAATATATTCCTACCAAGTGCCTGCCACTGCACTTGCCACCTTCCCAGCTAATCCTCATATGAGGTATGTGGCAGCATCCCCGCTTTATGGATGAGAAAACTGAGGCTTGGGGTGTCCCTGGTGTTCCAGTGGTTAAGAATCGCCTTGAAGTGCAGGGGATGTGCGTTTGATCCCTGATCAGGGAACTAAGATCTCACATGCCTTGGGACAACTAAGCCCACACATCACAACTGAGCCCACACGCTTCAACTAGAGAATACGTGGGCCACAACAAAGATCTCACATGCTGCTTCTAAGACTTGATGCAGCCAAACAAATAAATATAAAAAAAAAACAAGAAAGAAAGAAAATTGAGGCTTAGAGAGGGTAAGTAAGGTCATAAAGCTTAGGTTTGGTGTCAGGATACAAATATAGATCCATGTGATTTCTAGTTCATGAAATATTTGCAATTTAATTTCAGGAAATACTGGTATTTCATTAAGCCTTCCCAATGGTAGACAAATGGTAGAATTTCTAGTTCCCTCTCAAGTTTGAAGTATGAAACATTTTGTGCACAAGGCCATTTTCCTGTGCCCCAAGGTCATTCTTTGCTTGCTCCCTGCTCTACTGTGAAATTGAGCAGCAATGGATTAGCCTCACTTATTCTGGAGAGTGACACTGAGGTTGGAAGCTCTGTGTCTCTGTTCTCTCTCTTCCTCCCTGCTGGCGTGGATCAGGGAATGCCCAGGATATCTTTGCCAGCTGGCATGGAGGCCTCATTGTCACTTCTGAATTCTAAACAGGACATCTGCTCTCACAACCCAGGTACAGATGCCTCTAGCTGGCTCCAGGAAAAGGCTGTCAAACCTCCATGCTGTGATGCCCGCTGGGTAACTCACCTGAATTCACTGCCTGTTGAAAAGGATCTTTTCACCCCTCTGCAAAAAGACAGAGTGAAAACTAGTTCGCTAACAAAGAGACATGAAGAAATATACCAAGAAAGAAGTTCAAAGAGAGAGGAAAAATCAATAGCATTGAAGAAAAATGGGATGAATGTGACACCTGGAAACACCTTTTTCACCAGAAGTATTGTCATTGTAATCTAAAGCATAGCCAAATAAAAGAGTCCTGCCTGGAGCTGCCAAAAACAGCTAATTACAGAGAAATACTAGCTTAGTTCAGCCTTACATGTGCTCAGCAGAACACTAACTTTTAAAAAAAGATGATTAAAAAGTCTTCTGCAGGGAAAAATAGGCTGTAGTCAAAACAATCTGGAAAAATCTAGGTTAAACAAAATTAAATGGATTTCTTCACTTCTTTATTGAATATTTCTCAGTCTTTAATATGCTAATGAATGTCATGAATTTTCAAGAAGGGAACTATCATATGCAGGATTTTCCAGACTTCATAATCTTCCTTGACCTTCACAAAGTAGGTCCCACTGTTACTCTCCATAAACAGACCATGCTCATTTTTTCCTAGGCTGAATCACAGTTTGTAGGGTTAGATTTATTTCTAGGTTTACTGGTTGTGCGGGTCTTCCTCTGGACTCTGGGGCCTCCAGGAAGGCTGGGACCAGGTCAGTTCAACTACACAGTATCTCTGGCATCCAGGGCTATCTCTGACACACAGACAAGACTGCATAAACATGGGTTTATAGCTTTTCTTTTTTCTTTTACTGTGCACCATTTACTAAAGGCCTACTATGTGCTGGACACTTTACCTTACTAGATTATTTAATCTTTATATCACTGATGAAGGCTTTCTTATCTCTCCTTGCTATTCTTTGGAATTATGCACTCAAATGGGTACATCTTTCCTTTTCTCCTTTATCTTTAACTTCTCTTCTTTTCTAAGCTATTTTTAAGACCTCCTCAGACAATCTTCTTGCCTTTTTGCATTTCTTTTTCTTGGGGATGGTCTTGATCCCTGCCTCTTGTACAGTGTCATGAAACTACATCCATAGTTCTTCAGGCACTCTGCCTATCAGATCTAATCCCTTGAATCTATTTGTCACTTCCACTGTATTAATCGCAAGGGATTTAATTTAGGTAATACCTGAATGGTCTAGTGGTTTTTCCTACTTTCTTCAATTTAGCTCTGAGTTTGGCAATAAGGAGTTCATGATGTGAGCCACAGTCAACTCCTAGCCTTGTTTTTGTTGACTGTATAGAGCTTCTCCATCTTTGGCTGCAAAAAATATAATCAATTTGATTTCAGTATTGACCATCTGGTGATGTCTATGTGTAGAGTCTTCTCTTGTATTATTGGAAGAGGGTGTTTGCTATGACCAGTGCATTCTCTTGGCAAAACTCTATTAGTCTTTGCCCTGCTTTATTTTGTACTCTAAGGCCAAATTTGCCTGTTACTCCAGGTATTTCTTGACTTCCTGCTTTTGCATTTCTGTCCCCTATAATGAAAAGGACATCTTTTTTGGGTGTTAGTTCTAGAAGATCCTGTAGGTCTTCATAGAACCTTCAGCTTCTTCAGCATTACTGGTCAGGGCATAGACTTGGATTACTGTAATATTGAATGATTTGCCTTGGAAACAAACAGAGATCTTTCTGTCATTTTTGAGATTGCACCCAAGTACTGCATTTTTGACTCTTTTGTTGACTATGATGGCGACTCCATTTCTTCTAAGGGATTCTTGCCCACAGTAGTAGATATAATAATGGGCATCTGAGTTGAATTCACCCATTCCAGTCCATCTTAGTTCACTGATTCCTAAAATGTTGCTGTTCACTCTTGCCATCTCCTGTTTGACCACTTTCAATTTGCCTTCATTCATGGACCTAACATTACAGGTTACTGTGCAACATTGCTCTTTACAGCATCGGACTTTACTTCCATCACCAGTCACTTCCACAATTGGGTGTTGTTCTTGCTTTGGCTCTGTCTCTTCATTCTTTCTGGAGTTATTTCTCCACTGATCTCCCGTACCATATTGGGCACCTACAGACCTGGGGAGTTCATCTTTCAGTGTCATACCTTTTTGCCTTTTCATGGTTTTCATAGGGTTCTCAAGGCAAGGATACTGAAGTGGTTTGCCATTCCCTTCTCCAGTGGACCAGGTTTTGTCAGAACTCTCCACCATGACCTGTCCATCTTGGGTGGCCCTACACGGCATGGCTCATAGTTTCACTGAGTTAGACAAGGCTGTGGTCCATGTGATCAGTTTGGTTAGTTTTCTGTGATTGTTGTTTTCATTCTGACTGCCCTCTGACAGATAAGGATAAGAGGCTTATGGAAGCTTCTTGATGGGAGAGACTAACTGAAGGGGAAACTGGGTCTTATTCTTTTGGGTGGGGCCACGCTCAGTAAATCTTTCATAAGTAAATCTTTAATAATAAATCTGTATGCAGGTCAAGAAGCAACAGAACCGGACATGGAACAATAGACTGGTTCCAAATCGAGAAGGGAGTACATCAGGGCTGCATTTTGTCACCCTGCTTATTTAATTTATATGCAGAGTACATCATGCAAAATGCTGGGCTGGATGAAGCACAAGCCGGAATCAAGATTGCTGGGAGAAATATCAATAACCTCAGATATGCAGATGACACCACACTTATGGCAGAAAGCAAAGAAGAATTAAAGAGCCTCTTGAGGAAAGTGAAAGAGGAGAGTGAAAAAGTTGGCGTCAAACTCAACATTCAGAAAACTAAGATCATGGCGTCCAGTCCCATCACTTCATGGTATATAGATAGGGAAACAAGTGAAACAGTGAGAGACTTTATTTTCTTGGGCTCCAAAATCACTGCAGATGGTGACTGCAGCCATGAAAATAAAATATGCTTGCTCCTTGGAAGAAAAGCTATGACCAACCTAGACAGCATACTAAAAAGCAGAGACATTACTTTGCCAACAAAGGTCTAGTCAAAGCTATGGTTTTTCTAGTAGTCATGTGCGGAAGTGAGAGTTGGACCATAAAGAAAGCTGAACACCAAAGAATTGATGCTTTTGAACTGTGGTGTTGGAGAAGACTCTTGAGAGTCCCTTAGATTGCAAGGAGATCCAGCAAGTCAGTCCTAAAGGAAAACAATCCTGAATATTTATTGGAAGCACTGATGCTGAAGCTGAAACTCCAATACTTTGGCCACCTGATGCAAAGAACTAACTCATTGGAAAAGACCCTGATGCTGGGAAAGAGTGAAGGTGGGAGGAGACAGGGACTACAGAGAATGAGACGGTTGGATGGCATCATTGACTCTATGGACATGAATTTGAGTAAGCTCTTGGAGTTGGTGATGGAGAGGGAAGCCTGGCATGCTGCAGTCCATGAGGTCGGAAGGAGTCGGACATGACTGAGTGACTGAACTGAATCTTTATATCAACCCTACATTGAAGATACACTGCTATCCTCTTTTTACAGATAAAGAGAGCAAGGCTCAGAGAATTCACGTAACCTGCTCAAGATTGTGGTGAGTGGTGGAGACAGGATTTGAACCCTGCCATTCTGAGATCAGAGCTATCATTATTAAGTGAATGGATGAAGTCTGTGCAATGCCTGGAAGGAGGCATAAGGGAATGATTGCAATATATCTTGGTTCAGAAGCCAGCCATGATCCTTTGAAGGAAAAGAAGATGATCTGTTGAGTTCTCATTGATCATTACTTTGTGGCAGACTTTGTTTGAAATGTGTTCACTTAGTTAATCCTCTCTGATACACTTTAAACAGCAGGTTTATCAACTCCTTCTATAGAAAGTCAAATCAAGGCTCAGAGAAGCAAAGGTATCTGTCCAGGGTCACTGGGCTGGGAAACCACAGAACAGAGGCTTTTGTTATAGCAAAGCTCCTGGCCTGGGTGGCCCTGCTGGAGTTTAGAGGAGCACAGAGGCCTGTAGGGAGTTCTCGGAGCAAAAGCTATTCTCTCAGATTCCTTCTTCTTCTGTTGCCTGCCACAATCCCATTCCAGAAAGCCATGTGGCATCAACGCTTCACCCATGATGTTGCACAGATTATGTCTGAGGGACAGGGAGGCTTCACCCTCACTTTGCTACCTGGCTCACCTGGCCTTACCGATCCAGCCAACATGGGGACTCTGGAGCCTTAGTTCACATCCAGTTCCACCAACTACTTGTTCTTCATCCATAAGCTATTTCACCTCTTGGAGTTTCAGATATAATAACAGGTCTGACTTTACTAGATTATTGGGACTATTAACTGACATGACACAGATAAAGTCCTTTAGCTTGTTGCCTGGCACATTTGAAGATATGTATGAAACAGCTGTTCTTAATAAAATAGTTAATAATCCGTCATGGTCTGGCCTGGTGACCCTGGGGAGGCTATGGAATCTCAACACCTCATGCCCTCAGCTCGGGGCTCACGGCTACATGGGTGAGCATAGCATTCAGCACACAGGAGGTACTGAGGATATGACTGCTGAGTGGACTGGGTTCCTCCCCAGTATGCACAGAATGGAAAGGTAGGAGGGGGTTGGATATGACCATGACACATCCAGAGCAGCGTGAAGCAGCTGCACAACCATGACTCCGCTCCCTTCTCTGCTGGGTAATCTCAAGGGCTCTGGCAGCTCTGAGTGGCAGCTCCTGGAATCCTTTTTCAGGAAAGCTCTGCTGTCTCCAGGAGACAGGTGTTTGCGCGACTCTTCCAAGGGGGATGGACAAGGTCAAAAGCTTCTCAGGCAGTGGATCAGCTCATTTAGTTTTGTCACCTTTGTGAGCTCTGTCTATAATTATGCTGTGAAGCAACCTTCTGCTAACTGGCAAATTTGAGATCCCATTTTTCACACAAATGTCACACCTGGGGCCAGAGTGATTCTGCCCGCTTGTTCAAAGATGGACTAATAGGTTGTCCATGTACTCAGCACTTATCGTGTGCCCGACTGCCTGTGAAGCCCTCCCACATGTTTCTGTCAAGCTTTCAATCAAGTCTCCCATGCCCTGCCCATGTAAGAAACTCTTGAGGATGTTTCTGCTGCTTTTGCTTACTTGATACCCACTAAGGTGACTAGGACTTGCTCCCTGACTCTAAGCCCCTGGCCATGGATGTGGCAGGTACTTACTAAGTCACAGGGTGATGACTTCACCCACAGATTCTACACTTGTGCCCGCAGCCTGTATGCACGTACACATTTTCAGTAGGTGTTTGGCGTGGCAGTCCACATCTCAACATCCTGTTTTCCCACATATTTTAACTCATTATTTTCAAACTCAGCTTCTTTGTGTAAATTTTCCCATCTTCCATTTTAATCTACTCCCTTTGAGGTAACTGAGGTCCATGTGGTCCCACAAAACCAGGGTAAATGGCATAGGCAGAACTGAATGACAAAGCAATGCAAACAGGGCTTCTCCATTCTGAATTCTCAAACTCAGGGCAAGGAGGATCAGAAGAGCCTCAGTTTGGCATAAGGATCCTCTCCCATGCCCTCCTTACTACAAGTCCTTTCAGCCTCTTCCAAACAAGCCACACAGAGGCAAAGACATGGAGAGGATGGTTGAGGACTGGATGCCAGAGCCTGGCATCTGCTGCCATGCCAAGAGCTCTGTCCTCCAGGGAGAGTGCTCGTGTGGACAACTGCTGTGGAGAGATATCAGGTAGCTTCAGCTCTGCGATGGGGTCACTAAGGAACCAAGTCACATACCTAGGATAGAATCTCACATGTCTGCTTACTGTTAGTCAGAAATCCCCACTCCTTGCCCAGCCAGGCCTGCCTTGTGATGGAACATTAGTAATTTTACAGGCATGTAACAGATGGTGGAATCCAAGTGCAGAAGGACCCTGTCAAAGGAACTTCAGAAAAGGCGTTATGTCCTATATGCCTAACAGTCAGAAGCCTTTGTCATCCACTGGAGCTCAAGGCTGTGTGGGCAGGATGCAGAGTGGTCTTCACCCCCTCTCCCCATATAAAACTTCCCTGAAATAGATAATGGCCACTTCAGGGATGTTGAGGACCTCTTCTTGGTATTAATAATGTGTTAAGCCTGGGGATCTGGGCCAGGTGGGGAGTCCCATAATAGAATTGAATTGATTAAGCCCATTGCCTCCAATGGGCTTAATCAATTCAGTTCAACAACCAGCACACCTTGAGTCCCCACTAAGCAGTGGGGACTCAGAGCTTCAAGAGAATGCTGTTCACACTGAGGGTCTCAGAGTCTCCTCATGGAGCAGGGATACTGTGGGAGGTACACACTTTACGAAAGAGACAAGGAAATTCAAGTCTCTTCTCATGCACAATTAGACTGAGTGCAGTCTCCTCTGGAGGCAGGACTGAATCCCATAATTACCTGTGGCAGCTCTTTGAACACTGTAAAATAGTTCTCAAATGGCACTGAATAACATTCCTATTTTAGTTTCTCATTTAACAGTCAAGTGATACCCGCTTGGCGCCTCCTCCTATCCAAGCTCTCTGCTACCCAAGCCACCTTTCCCAGGGGTAAATGATTTGAGGAGACTTTAAAAACCTGCTCAGGAGACGCTGACAGCCTTGTGAAGAATGCTGAGGTTCACACTAACGAGGTGACAAAACTCCTTTTTTCCTGTTGCTTTGTTCTTCCCAACAGTCCAAGCTCTCAGCAGGTGCTGTTCTTCCATTTCTGTTTCATGGATGGAAAAGTTCATGTTAAGCTGGTTCTGTAACGATCAGAAAAGATAGAGATCTCCTCAAGAGTGATTTCTGAATGCTCCCCACATGAAAGCTACGCAGTGTTTCTCCTAAATCCACACAATTCATATTATGCTCAGGATGAGGCTGGCCCAGCACCATCTTGCTTGTTGTCCAAGTGCCCAAGTCCAAATACCCACCATGTAAACATCTCTCTGAAATGTCAGGCCAGGAAGGGCAGTAGGAGGAACCATGAGCCTTGTGCAGGTAGGCCTACTATGTGTCCACACCTCTGCTTTCCCCTTAGGAATTAGTGTTTGCTCTTTAAGAAAAAGAAAGCAAGCACAGACTGTGGGGGTAAACCCTGGATGTACCTATTACTGGCTGTATATCCCTAGGAAAGAACCTCGTCCCTTTAAGCCTCTGTATTCATATATAGATCAAAGATGATAATAATAACTATCTCGTAGGATTGTTATCCAGCTCAAATTTGATAATGTATAAAAAGTATACCATCTGCCAACACCCAATACATGCGAGTTATTACATGTCAAGATACAAAGACCAGTAAAGGCTGGTCAGTGCTATCATTTCTCCCTAATTCTCCAAAGAAAATCTTATTACTGCAAGCTCAAAGCTCCCTTTGGCCTGCTAACAATCCAGGGAATGCCTGGGCTGCAAAAAGACTCCATGGGGGAGTGGAGTCTCTTGGCAATGGCAAAAGACCACTTGAGGAGCCCTGAATACAGAGCGGGTCTTTCACCAAGGCTGGCTGGATCTAGAGCTGCTCCTGAGAGCGGCTGACCTGCTCTGTTCCTGTCATCTGGCAGGAGCTGGCGGGCGGTGGAGCGGGGAGTGGGGGGAGAACTGCCCAGAACACGAAAACCTTCTGGTCTGTCTCACCTGTCAGTGATGCTTCCTCAGTGAACTTAATGATGCCCTTGGGGCATAAGCTGGTTCTGTACCTGGCTGAGAAGGTGAGAAGGACATGGGGATTTCTCCTGCATTCTTCTAATGAAGAAGACACTTTTTTTTTTTTTTTCTTTTTTGAAAGAATCTTCAAGGAGATTTTAGAGGCTCTCAGATAAGCAAGGCTCCTTCTTCCTACTTTTGATTGACGAATATTGCCTTCCCTGGTATGTGTGCTTCTGTGTGTGGTTTGTTTGGGGTTTTTTGGTTGCAATTTCCTTAGTCTATTTGTCTTGCTGACTGAAATACCAGAAGAGGAAATATTTGGAGAGAGAATTTTCTACTCAAAAAATGGCAGCAAGAATTTAGATAACAGCATTTTTATATACCACAAAACTAAAGAAAAATTTTATTTACACATATATTTATACACATATATCTGTATACATAGTGGGACAGGATTTCATCTTTACAAGCGGAGTCTATTTGCCTGTCGTGCTTTTCAAACAGGAGCTTAGAAATAGTGGCAAACTAGATCATAAGGAAAGCAAAAAGGTAAAATAAAATTCTCTGAATGCCTATTATGTGCTAGGAACAGATCAATAGTTTTTATATGCTATTATCTCCCCAACAACCCCATAAAATAAATGCCACTTTTCCCCCTACTTTATAAAAGTGAGGTTGAGACTGTCTGAAATTATGCAGTTTTCAAGCAGTAGAACATGGATTTGTCTATGGTTTTTGACCACTATTTTTTCTCTAGGCTCCAAGTAGTTGGGTAGAGGAAATTTTGCACTTCTCCAGTAAAAACATTAAATTTTAGCATTCAAGTATACAAGGTCTTGCTGCGATTATTTTGACTATTTCCAACCTTGACATTTTCAAAGTTGCTTACAGTGACTCTACTCTGTTGTGGTAGAAAGAAAATTAACTGGGATAAATAAAAGTTAATTAAACATGCATTTTAAAATTAGTATATTTATTGTATTAATAGCTATGCAATGGTCATCTACCCAGTTGTATAGAAACTAAAGAGAGGAAGACATATGTGGTGGACAAGATTTGAAAACTGAAATGATCTCAGTTCAAATCTCTGCTAGTTTACTAATCAGCTATGTCATCTGAAGGCAAATAACTTATTTTCCTGCTTTTAACTTTGCTTATCTCTTAAATGACAAAAATGACATCTCCCTTAAAGAGTTCTTACAAGTATATACTCACATTTAAATTATGTAAAGCATTTTGAACCAAGTAGATATGACACGTGTTAGACTTTAGGAACATTGTGATCACTATTCACAAATATTTATTGCATCCTATGTCCTGGGTGCTTGCTGGATGCTAGATTTATTTTTAAGCAGATCAGCTCTTCAAAGACAGGTGCACTAAACCTGGTCAGTCAAATGGCAAATATTTAAGAGTGGGAACATTTCCACTCTAAGAAAGATTTCTCAGAAATATCTCCTCCTGGGAGAGATTCACAAATACCACCTTCATTTGCAGTAGTGAGCACCTCTTCTCCAAGATGGATATATTTAGTTTTCTTCTCATAGTTATATATACAGTTATCAAATTTGTCCATCCCTTTGTAGTCACTAAATTTAGTTCTGAAGAAGAAAAGAATCCATATGAGACATTTCAAAAAGGATATTTTACAAAGAGATTTGTAACTGTTTGGAAGAATTCTTCATCCTTTCACAGAGAACTTTGTGACTCTTGATAAGATTCTGCCAAACTGGTTTCCAATCTCTTGGCCTTATTCCACCTGCCCTGAGAACTCCTGTTCAGAGCTGCTTAATTAACTTGAGCCTGAATTACTGTTGTGTGTGTGTGATTTTTTTTTTTTTCTTTTTTAGTTGCCTATTCAAATTGATGGAGTGTTCAAAGTGAAATTTATGAAGGCAGACAAGGGAAGCTATTATTTTCCCCAGGGTCAAGGGGTTTTTATTTGCTGGTTTCTTCTTGAGGGCAGACCCAAGAACTTCTGAACCCCCACTAGCCATTATCTACTTGTAAAAGGACCAACTAATTAACAATACTCTTTTTTGAGGGGGTGGAAAAGACCAAAAGCCTCTGCCCAAAGCCCTTTGATAACTTGTTGTTAATGAAACAAAACAAATCAATAACTACAAAGCAGAAAAAATAGTGTCTAAGGCCTTAATTGAGGCTGTTTCATAACAGAACAGGCATTTAATGAATTTTCATGTCTTCCTTTCCTACGCCTATAATATTTTGACACATTGCTGTTTGTCAGGGTGGGATGTACTGGGAAGGCTTAGGAGGGGAATTAGCCAAAAGGAAATGTGGCTGATTGATTTAGTAATTTGTCTTTATGTAGAATAATACCCTTTGTGGTAGAAAATCGTAGTGTATTACCCTGCATAAATTAGTTTATGTTAGTTTCCCTACCCAGTGGGAAGGAGGAGTGAGAATTAGTCTAACCAACTCTGTCCAGGCGGATGGCATTATGAGAAGGTGGTTAATGGCATTTATTAAGTTCATTCTTAGTTTCTGGGCAAAGAAAAGGGACCTTTGAATAAAGAACAGCATTGTTTTTATATTCCTAATTTGAACCTAGCTCCACTTTTATGCATATCTTTATTATTTGATAACTTGGGGCAGAGAAAATCTGTTAATCTAAAGGAAATTAATTCCTTTTACATTCGTGCTTTGAAATCTTAAAACATGAGTGGGCCCTGAATCTAATATTCCTTAGCCGCTCTTTATAAATGTTCTCATCTCTGCCTGGGCATAAGAATAATAAAGACATATTCATTCAGATTTCCCATCCCTAGAGCTTCTGGTTTGGAAGGTCTCAGGCAGAAACACAGAATTTACTTCTCTACCAACGTCCCGGGTGATACTCATGTTCCTGATCTTGGAACTGTAATTTTGTTGTGGTGGTGGCTCAGTTGCTAAGTCATGTCTGACTCTTTGTGACCTCATGGACTGTAGCACACCAGGTTCCTCTGCCCTCCACTATCTCCCAGAGTTTGCTCAGATTCATGTTCACTGAGTCAGTGATGTTATCTAACCATCTCATCCTCTGCTGCCCATTTCTCCTTTTGCCTTCAATCTTTCCCAGCATCAGAGTGTTTTCCAGTGTGTCAGCTCTTTGCATCAGGTGATCAAAGTATTGGAGCCTCAGCTTCAGCAACAGTCCTTCCAATGAATATTCAGGATTGATTTCCTTTAGAATTGACTGGTTTGATCTCCTTACAGTCCAAGGGACTCTCAAGAGTCTTCTCCAGAACCACAATTCAAAAGCATCAATTCTTCAGTGCTCAGCTTTATGGTCCAACTTGCACGACTACTAGAAAACCTTTGTTGGCAAAGTGGTGTCTCTGTTCTTTAAAATGCTGTCTAGGTTTGTCATAGCTTTCCTTCCAAGGAGCAAGCAACTTTTAATTTCATGGCTGCAGTCACCATCTGCAGTGATTTTGGAGCCCAAGAAAATAAAATCCTTACTATAGTTATTTTATTTTCTCGGAACTGTGATAGGGAAGAACAAATCTGACTCCATATTAGATCTGTTTCTTTTACTTTAACCTTTGTATTCTATTGTTTTTGCTTCAAGTTAAGAATGTTGCCTATAGCCTGAAATATACAGGATAACCCATTCTCAAGACTCTAATGTTTAGAGGTGTAACACTTTCCCATTCATACAGAGATAAAAAGTTGCAGAACAGGGAATAATATTTGTCCTGTTGGAGATTTACAGGAATATCCTGACCTGACCTATGTAGATAGCTGCAAGAACAAAGAATTCCAACACCAATAAGTTTGCAGCAACCAACCACAGCCCTCTCTCACCCTTTACAGATGCCTAGCTTAAACTCTTTGGGTAGTTCAGGGTTTTGGCAGGGACGGGGGCGGGTGCAGGAGCCACTCCTTTGCTTTCCTCGTGCAGCAAAGCTTTCTTAGCTTCAAATTCTGATGTTTAACTACTGTTTGGCTTCACTGTGCATTGGGCACACAAACTTGTGTTTGATAACAGACCCACACCTTGGAAATCAGTGACCTAAGATAGGGGTCAGCAAACTATGGTCAGTCAAATGCAGCTGCCTCTTGTTTTTGTAAATAAAATTTTATTAGATCATAGCCATGCTCATTCATTTATATACTGTCTATGGCTCTCATCAAAATATAATGGGCACAGTTGAGTAACTACAGCCATATAAGTCATAAAGCCTAAATTACTGTCTGAATCTTTACAGAAAAAATTAGCCAATTCCTGATCTGGGAGAGAATGGTCTGATTTTGAGCTTTTATTTGGGGATAGAACTGCCAGATAAAATACAAAGCACTCTGTGAAATTTAAACTTCACATAAACAATTTTTTTAGTATTAGTAACCCAAATATTTTATGCATAAAGCCACTTTGGAGAACAGTCCAGCAGTTTCTTGCCAACTTAAATACACATGTGCCATATAATGCAGTCATTATACTCTGAAGCATTTATGAAGGGAAATGAAAAATATGCCCATACAAAGACTTGTGTGTAAGTTTTTACAGCAGAAATATAGCTAAAATAAATGAATACAGAATAAAACAAAATAAAGCAATAACTGCAAAAATCTGAAAACAGCTCAAATGCCCATCATCAGGTGAATGGATAAATAAATTGTGGCATACAACTGAACATTACTCAGCAGTAAAAAGGGAAGGAAGTTGGATGCATGCAGTAACATGAGTGAACCTCAAAACAATTATGCTAAGTGAAAGAAGTCTGACAAAAGAGTACGTATTGCATGATAACATTTACATAAAATTCTATAATATGCAAAATATTGTATGGTGACAGAAAGCTAATCAGTGGTTGCCTGGGGACTGGAAGAGCAGGGAAGGATGGAACGAAGCATTTACAAAGGAGCATCACTCCAAAAGTGATGGATATGTTCATTACCTTGTTTGTGGTATGGATGTATACAGATCGTAGGTGTATACAGATCACAAAACATTTCAAAGTGTGTATTTTAGGTATGTGTAGTTAATTGTCAATTTTCCCTCTATCACACTGTATAAAACCATGTTCAACACTTCACTTTCTAGTTCCATTCACTCTCTACTACCTCTGAGTCCTATCTGAGAATGAAGGCTGGAGGAGATGCTGACTTACTCCGGCCACAACCGCATTTATCTGAACTCTTTGAAACTGGGAGTCTAATCCTTCCTATTAGATCATAAGGTCCTAGAAGGCAAATCCTCATACCTAGATGTCCTCAGGGCTGCACCTGCTGGCTTCCTGCTCCTGTTTTGCCACCCAACTACAACTCCAACCTGTTGTGTGTTCTGAGTCTGCTGTGTAATTAGACGGCAGTCCAACCATACCCTCAAACTGCCTTCTAGCCCTGCCAGAGATGTCTGTCTGCTGACTGCCCAGCATCTTCAGCTCTCAGTCCTGGCCTGAAACAGCCTCAGGCCATGTTCGGCCTGTTTGTATCTGTGTCTCCCCAGGGACTTCTGTTGGCTTCACAGGTCAGGCTTCTCTACAGTGTCCCAGGGAGTGGACTGAAGAGCAACCTTGATCTAATTTGTCTGGGAGTGAGGTCTGAAGGTTCAAACTTGAGGCTGGTGTCACTGAACTGATGTCATTTCCCTTGGTTATCTGCCCTGGCTGCCAAGATCTGATGAGAGCAGAGAGATGTCTCATTTCTGTCCCTGCTCCCAGAGAGACGAGGTGGCCTGGGAGCTAGACAGGTATGTGGTCTTATCTCCCCAGCAGCAGCTGAGTCTGGGAATTCCAAGTCAAAAAGACATCACTACTTGGGAGCAGCGTTTCCCCAGCTATCTTTCATGAAACACTATAACTTTCCTCAAAACTGACCTCTGTGTAGAGCTCATCATGATCATCAAATATTAAATAAACACAAAATTATATAGTAGATTGAAAAAAGTCCTTGTAAGTGAGTGATGATATGGTAGGTTTCTTGTGCTGTAAGGAATTAGTAATCAGTGTGTGCCTGTGTGCTAAGTTGCCTCAGCTGTCTCTGATTCTTTGCGACCCTATGGACTGTAGCCCACAAGTTCCTCTGTCCATGGGATTCTCCAGGCAAAAGACTGCAGTGGGTTGCCATTTCTTCCTCCAGGGGATCTCCCCAACCCAGGGATTGAGCCTGCGTCTCTTACATCTCCTGCATTGGCCAGCAGGTTCTTTACCACTACCACCACCTGGGAAGCCCAGGAATCAATGTCTAATTAATAATAAAGATGCCCACCCCGAATAATCATACTTTCCTGTTCTGCAGCTTGATCATGTATGAATTACCTGCACCTCTTTGAGATCTTAAAGGAGATTTGCCCAGTTCAGATAGTGGACTTCACAAAGTGAGGAAGACCCAGCTGGTCTTCACTGTGGGGACAGTGGGGTGGGGGTTGAGGCTGGCTCAGCAGGGCAGGGCACTGAAGTTCCACACACACTTGTGTTTTGCAAGGATCAAGGCCCCTTAAAAGGTACAGGGGAGACCACGGGTCCACTCACACCTGTGGGCCACAGGGAGCCCACCTTCCCCTCCCACTTCCCACTGGAGGGCTGGGAAGTCTGCTCCACTCCAGCACTTAAGTCTCACTGGGGCAGACCCCAGACCTCTTAATGTGGGCCACCACAAACTCCTGCTTGCTCCCAGGGCAACATTTATTAAGCAGAAACAAAAAAAATGTCTCCCATGCACTCCATTCTGCAGTAGATACCCTTGAGTATGCTGCTTATTCAAGCCTCACAACAACCCTATAAGTTAGCAGTTACTATGCCCATTTTACAGCTAAGGAAGTTGAGAATTTGGGGGCCTACTGATGCTTCTCAAACCTTAGTGTGTATCTGAATCACCTGGAGATCTTGCCAAAGGCAGGATCTGGTTGAGGTGGGATCCAGGAGTCTGCATTTCTAATCTGTGTAGGCAAAGACCACAGGCTTAGTGGTTGGGGATGTAGTCAGCCATAGGGACAGAGCTGGCACTGAACCGGGTTCTTCTATTCGCCAGTCGGTTGTGTGAGGCTCAGGGATGAATGAGGACATGCACTGCCCTTGAGGACTCCCCACCCAGCCAGCGAGGCAGACACCTCCCCAGGTGACACAAGGTTTGAAGTGCTGCCTTAATGCTGGGAACAAATTCCTGCTGGTTGGAGCCACAGATGAAGAGGGAGGGAGTCATCCTGTCTGGGGAGCGGAGCTCAGCCTTCAAGGAGGAGCAGGAGTCTGCCCCAGGGGAGGAGGGAGATGGCATCAAAGGACATTTCAGTCTGAAAGGGCAGCACAGGCAAAGGCCCGAAGCTGTGACAGCCAGCGCTGTGTTCCGGAACAGTGAGAATTCTAGTGTGGCTGGAGTGTGCCCTCTGCTCCCATCTGCACAGTACTGGGCTTTTGTTAACAATCCCTGCTGGCCGCCGGCTTGAGTCACTCGCTCACACTGCAGGCCCTGAGTAAGTAGGTCAGGAGGGTGGTGGGGGCTGCAGCCTGGTGCTGGGAGGGCTAGGATCTGCCCACCTGCTCGGGTCCTTCCCTCCTCTTTCTCTTTCCTGAGCATCCCAGACCTGGTGAGACAGAGAGGAAGAAGGCGCTCTGGCTGCTCCCCCAAAAGTGAGAGCACTGAAGAACACGGGGAGGGGGCGCTCCATCCCAGGCTTCTTAATCCTGGTTGCATGACAGAGTCACCTGGGAGACACACACACACAGCTGGTGCTTCAGCAGGTCTGGGGATTGAAGCTCTGGCATCAGTATTTGAAACACTGCCCAGGAGATTCACGCGTGGAGCCAGCCTTGGGAAGGACTGATGGGCACAAACTTAGAGAAGCGTGGGACAGAGGGAGCCAACATGATCCCTGGGGGCAGGGATAAATATGTCAGATACTGGCACGGATGGGAAAAATACAAACTTTGCTTCTTTTATAATACAAAGGACTGAAACAAAAGAGGGTGAGAGGAGTGTGCCTAAACTCTGCAGTTTGTCAGGATTTTCTAAGATTAAATTCTGTTTTTAATAATCTTTATGGGTCTCATCTGATTATACTGGAAGTATACAGCTGCTGCGGAATATTTGAAAATGTTCAAAAACGGGAGAAGAAGAAAATAAAAATCTGACCACCCAGAGGTAATCACCCTTACAGTATGTGTCTTTCTAGTCTTTTTTTCAGTTACGTTTGTAATCAACACATATCCACATGTAGCTGTCAATACAGGATCGAATTGCCCACACAACTCTCTCCCTGATAGTACATTTCATGTTTGTTTCATTGTTTATGGTTCCCCCACATATCCGAAGAAATATGTACAGGCAAGACCTCTGTCTGTTCTCCTGCCCTCCGTATCCCCAGTGTCTAGAGGATCTAGCACACAGCGGGCACTCCATACGTTTGTGTTGAGTGGTGAGCACAGTAATTGTTTAAGGTCAAGGGCGTTGAAGTTGGATCTGGATATGAGCCCACCTCACTTGGACAAACTACGTAAATCTGCTAACCCTCAGTTTTCCTCATTCATACAACGGGCATAAGAAGAAAACCAGCCCAACACTGCATCTTTAAAAATGTTTGATATGTGTCCTAGCTCATAGCGAATCCTAAGTAAAATGTTAGCTATCCTATATTTTATATTAGGCAAATCTTCTCAGAAGTTTGAAAAGAAAGGATAGGCCACACAATCCACTGGTATGGACAGAGGATTTGCATATCTTAAAGAAACACAGACCTGAGAAAAAGAAGCACTGAACTTCAATTGACCTTATCTACAAAGCTCATTTTTAGAAGACCAAGGGGGAAAAAAAGAGCAAATTCAGACTATTCAAGACACATGAAAAGCACTTCAGGATAATGCTCCATAAAAAGTTAAACGTAATTCACCAACCACTTTTCCCCTTCTCCCAAATCCTTATTCAGAGGGCAGGGTCATGACCTGCCAATGCTCCCTTATCTGATTCTCCTGAAGACAGCCTTGCTTGTTTACATATCCCCCTGCAGGACTCCTTGAATCAAGAGGGAGGCTTTGGCTCTCTCTCTGGGGAGAAGCTGACATGGATCACATGTCACTCTTTAATCATCAAGAGTTGTCTTTAATTACATTATGATATGAGCACCATAACAGAAGCTTAAGTAGAGGAACACATCTCCAGCATCCAGGACAGAGCCTTCCACAAAGTAAACTAAATACTCAATATATATTATTTGTTGAATAAAAGATTGATATCTTGCATAGTGATTTCATGTGACTGGGTTTCATTTTACTAAGTGCTACCTGTTTTTATCTCTACTGAACACAAATGACTGACCTTATATGAATGTTAGTAATTCTATTTTACCCTGGACATGACATGCTCTGTGACATGTATCTTCTCATTCTTTAAAGCTTTCAAAACCTTTAACTTGGAAAGCAGAGGAAGACCTTGCATTTTTCCCTGGGTTAATCAAATTGCCAACATCCATTGGATCATCGAAAAAGCAAGAGAGTTCCAGAAAAACATCTACCTCTGCTTTATTGACTATGACAAAGCCTTTGACTGTGTGAATCACAACAAACTGTGGAAAATTCTTAAAGAGATGGGACAAGTGTTCAGGGCTGGTGCACTGGGAAGACCCAGAGGGATGGGATGGAGAGGGAGGCGGGAGGGGGGATCGGAATGGGGAACACATGTAAATCCATAGCTGATTCATGTCAGTATATGGCAAAAACCACTACAATATTGTAAAGTAATTAGCCTCCAACTAATAAAAATAAATGGGAAAAAAAAAAAAAGAAATAACAACAAAAAAAGATAAACTATGGTACATATAGATAATGGAATATTATTAAGTGCTAAAAAAAAAGTCTTATCAAGCCATGAAAAGACAAGGAGAAATTTTAAATGCATATTATCAAGTGAAAGAAGCCAATCTGAAAAGGCTACATACTGTATGACTTCCAACTATATGACAATCTGGAAAAGGCAAAACTATGGAGACAGTAAAAATAATTAATGGTTGCCAGGGGTTGGAGGGAGGGAGAAATGAATAGTCAGAGCCCAGGGATGTTTAGGGCAGTGAAATTGCCTGTATGATCCTGTAATGGGGGATATATGTCATCGTATGCCTGTTAAAACCCATGGAATGTACAACATCAGGAGTGAACTCTGTGACTTTGAGTAATGGTAAGTTCATCCATTTGACAAGTGTACCAGCTTAGGGCAGGATAATTATTAGCAGGGGAGGCTGTTGCATGGGAGGGGGGGGCAGAAGTGATGTGGGGCAGGGGTCCACAACCTCCAGGATCTAATCCCTGATGGGCTGAGGTGGAGCTGATGTAATAATAATAGAAATAAAGCTCACAATAAATGTAATTCATTTGAATCATCCTGAAACCATTCCCTCGCTTCTGGTCCACAAAAAAATTGTCTTCCACGAAATTGGTCCCTGGGGCCAAAAAGGTTGGGAACCTCTGATGTCGGGGTATCTCAATGTCTGCTGATCAATTTTTCTGTGTACCTAAAACTGCTCTAAAAAATAAAGTCTATTAAAAAAATAACTGAAGCTAAAAAAAAAAAATAAAGAGATGGGAATAGGTCAGACCACCTGACCTGCCTCCTGAGAAATCTGTATGCAGGTCAAGAAGCAACAATAAACTGGAACAATAAACTGGTTTCAAATTGGGAAAGGAGTACATCAAGGCTGTATGTTACCACCCTGCTTATTTAACTTATATGCAGAGTACATCATGCAAAATGTTGGCTGAATGAAGCACAAGCTGGATTCATGATTGCCAGGAGAAATATCAATAACCTCAGATATGCAGATGACACACGCTTATGACAGAAAGAGAAAAACTAAAGAGCCTCTTGAGGAAAGTGAAAGAGGGGAGTGAAAAAGTTGGCCTAAAACTCAACATTCAGAAAACAGATCATGGCATCTGGTCCCATCACTTCATGGCAAATAGACGGGGAAACAATGGAAACAGTGACAGACTTTATTTCTGGGGCTCCAAAACCACTGCAGATGGGGATTGCAGCCATGAAATTAAAAGATACTTGCTCCTTGGAAGAAAAGCTATGACCAACCTAGATAGCATATTAAAAAGCAGAGACATTATTTTGCTGACAAAGTCCATCTAGTAAAAGCTATGGTTTTTCCAGTAATCACGTATGGATGTGAGAGTTGGACCATAAAGAAAGCTGAGTGCCAAAGAATTGATGCTTTTGAACTGTGGTGTTGGAGAAGACTTGTGAGAATCCCTTGGACTGCAAGGAGATCCAACCAGTTCATCCTAAAAGAAATCAGTCCTGAATATTCATTGGAAGGACTGATGCTGAAGCTGAAGCTCCAATACTTTGGCCACCTGATGCAAAGAACTAACTCATTGGAAAAGACCCTGATGCTGGGAAAAATTGAAGGTGGGAGGAGAAGGGGACCACAGAGGATGAGATGGTTGGATAGCATCACCAACTGTATGGACATGAGTTTGAGCAATCTCCGGAAGTTAGCGATGGACAGGGAGGCCTGGCTTGCTGCAGTCCATGGGGTCACAAAGAGTCAGACATGACTGAGCGACTGACCTGAACTGAACTGAATCCAGAATGGTTCTTGTCTCAATGCCTGGGAAGCATTTATGATGTGCCACTCTTACTTTTGGCCAGGCTGTCCTATAAGTAATGATCACTCTGCTGTATCATCCACGGTGAATCTGGAGGCTGTGGCCTCAAAGAGCTATGGAAACCACAACAGACGACAGCATAGGAGAGGCTGGTGGCAGTGGTCACTGAGTTAGTACTGCCAATGCTTACCAAGAAATGTTTAACCTGCTCCCGTGGGAGCCACCACAGTGGTAAAGAATATGAACTTTGAATCAGACAGACATGAGTACAAGTCGTGGTGCTGCCAGTTCCTTTTCTGTGACTTTGGACAAGTCATTTCATGTCTCTAAGTCTTAGAAAGTGATGGCATGAGTGCCAAATTTATAGGGTTGTTGTAAGGATTAAAGGGGATAGATGTAGAGTATGGGTTTAACACAGGGGCTGGGATATTGAAAACATGCCATAAAGGTAGCAATCATTCAAATCATAATTACAGGCGCTTCCTTGGCGGTCCGGGGGTTAAGAAATCACCTTGCGATGCAAGCCACACTGGTTTGATCCCTGGCCCGGGAAGAACCTGCATGCCATGGGGCAGCTGAGCCAGTGGGCCACAACTCATGAGCCTGTGCTTTGGAGCCCACGAACCGCAACTACTGAAGCCCTTGCTCCCTAGAGCCTGTGCTCCACAATCAGAGAACACACCACAGTGAGAAGCCCGTGCACCACAACTAAGAGTAGCCCCGACTTGGTGCCACTGGAGAAAGACTGCGCCCAGCAATGAAGACACTGCAACCAAAAATACATAAGTAAATAAATTTTTAAAAATCATAATCATAAGTTAAAGTAACTGCAGCCAAGTTCCACTCCTGAAACAAAGATGGCACCAAGTGTTTCAAATGGCTTCCAAAGATCTGCTACTTATCCACTCCTTTTGGTCAGCTGACATACATGGAAGCTAAGATCAGAACAATGCAATGAAGAGACAAGACCTTGGCCTGGCTCAGAAAACACTCCCTCCCTCGGACACCACCTTCTGAGGCAGCAGTGAGAGCACCACCCATATTCCCCAACCTCTGCTCCAAGGTTGACCTTCACTAAACCCCACAGCTTCTGGAAAAAGAGGAGAGAGTAAAACCCTGCATGACGTTTCATCGAAGGTGAAAACAGTTTCCTGGGATGAAACCAGTAAGACAAGCTGTTTCTCATCAGAGGTTAAATTCTTTTCAGATTCAAGGTAGAATAAATTTAGATCATAACATTCAATAGCTAAACAGCTACACAGCCACTAAATTGAATAAAAATCTAACATCAGGGCACTGCCGATGAATGCAGCCTTTGTGCAAGCAGCTTTTTATCATTTACTTGCTCATTTTTTAAAGTGCAGAATTGCCTTCAGGTTGAGTCTTGAATTATTTTCTCCTCCCATGTATGAATGTATCAAAAGCAAAACCTGGGATCAGAAAGATGCAGATGGAGACAGGATTTGCTTGAGGGAGGCTGCTTAAGAAATGGTAGAAGGAACCTGGCCAAACTAGACTTCTCTCTAAGTGCTCAGAAAAATAATGTATATGTTGTCAGAACACCAACTTACCAACTTGCAGGGAAATGAGAAATTCTAAGATGATTACACATGTTCTCCCTATGACTCACACTCCTCTCCCTACACACCCTCTTGACATGCGAAGGCCAATAATAATCAGAAAGTGTCTCCCAAACAGGGGATCAGAGCAACGTATTCATTCAGTAAATGCTTACTGGACAGCTACTATGAGTCTGGCTCTGTGCAAGGCACTGTGAATGATTAAACAAATCATATTTCACTTCTCCCATTGTATAACCCATGGTCTATTTAAGGACATAAACAGGCAGAGAAGTGAGTATGAAATGATGTGGAACTTGCATAATGTGATACGATGCTATGGGAAAGTATATGATGCTACGGGAGCCTGGGGAATAGGCCTCTCTCTCACTAAGACGGGCTGAAGCGGTTCATCTTAAAAGTGGCAGATGAACACAGGAGAAGGCTGGTGAGGAGAGGGAGGCAGGGAAGAGCCTAGTTATCTTGGCTTGTTAACCACAGACCTTTTGCTCTGCTGGGTTGTTTGAAGACGGATACTATTTCCACAGTAGACATATAGTTTCCTCAAAGTCCGGACCAGTGTCTCTGGGTACCTTTACCTCTGGACATCACTCAGAAGGCTAATTTCAGTGTCTCCCTTGGTGAGTATCCCACTGAGTAACATCGTCTTGTTGAAAAAAATCAAACTAATCTCACTGGCCTAGAATATTTTCTATCTTTGACTTTGTACACATCTACTCTGGTCTATTATGTTTTGGTGTTTTGCTCATTTCTCAGAAGGCAATTAGATATTTCTTATGGCCAGGTTGTTTATCCAGGGGACATATCCCTTGATGTACATCTATGTATTACCTATATGATGACTCTTGCAAGTTATGAGGAAGATTATTCCAGATCTGACAACCACTGAAACGTAACAGGCTGAGAGTACATTGTAAGCACTTCTCTTATATTCTAGTGGCCACACACCTCTGGACAATGATTTATTTGTTCTTCATTTGCTCATTGGTAAGTTGATCATATAGGTGTCCTGTCCCACAGAGTGGAGGTAAGATGTTGAGCAAAAAGCAGACACAGCCAAGGTCTCTAGCTGTGAATTCCTTCACAGTCCAAGAGAGGAGACAGAGAATAATCAATTAAGGACTTATATGTAAATTTAAAACTGTGATAATGCTATATATACATAAATAAGAGTGATGGTGGCAAGAGAGAAGCTAAAATACCAGTGTAGTCATCTTCCACCTGATAGGAAAGGAGTTAATTCCAGTCCAGGTGGTTCAATAGAACCAACGCATATCAGCCAGCACAATTGTGAAAGAGGGTGCAGTTTACTAAGAACTAGGAAAGGACACAGAGTCTGACTACAAAATAGGACTCAGCTTCTAAATCTGAGGCTCAAGGAGAATTATTCTGGACATGTAGCCAAATCCATCAATATCCTGTGTCCTAGCCCAGCGACCTCAGTTGACCAGAGATGGCAAAATCATCTCTCTTTATTTGGGTAAGTGTCTTAGCATTCTGAGAGGTCTGGAAATAAGTCAAGAGGTAGAAAAGTATGTAAAACACACCCATAAGTATTAACATGTCAGTATCTGGCTTTGACAGGTTTTGCAATCATAAGAACATATGTGCTTATTTGCTCTCTGTGGCAATGCTTCCCAACCTTCCCCATGCCATGAGACAAATCATATTTTAAAAGAATACTGGGGTTGCTGTGCTAATGGAGGGATTTGGAACGCTATCTGTGGCCGTTCTTTGCAGGAAGCAATCAGGCCACAGACTCTGGCCGACTCAAGCCTCACATTCTTGCCTCACAGTTGAGGACATCAATTCTTGACACACCCTGGGCAAACTGAGGGATAAACAGCAATTTACATTGTATGACGTGGGCAAGCTGACTGACCCACAGGGCTTGTTACTTTGATTTTAAATGGTTAACTGGTAACTTGTGATTTTAACTTGAAATGTATAGGATAACTTGATTGATTATATTTGTAAACTGTTTATTTGATAATTGGATCCCTTATATCCAAAAGTCGACATTTATTAGCTTCAAAAGCAGTGTTCAAGTGTCTAAGAAAATTATGGTTGAGTTTAAGTCTGCCTAAAACTGTGTCCTGAGAGATTCAGATCCATTACATTTATGATTGCAATTTGAAACATCTAAGAAGATATGATTTTTTTTTAGAAGATATGATTAAGTAAGTTAGATTAAATGTTATGGAAAACACAATCTATTAAATTTACAACTAACATCACTATTAATCAAATTATATTAATTACATAACAAATGAAACATTTATTATTTTATGACTAAAGATTTGTAAATTTAAAAAGTGACTCACCCTTGAGATTAAAACTTAAAGCTAGCTTTAAAAAATTTAAATTTCAGTAATTTAGTGTTAATTAAAACACAAGAGACAGTAAATATTCCACTGAATGTGTAAATCCACCCACATACAATACAAAACTCAACTGACAACATGAAGATAAGGGTATAATCAGCAAGAATACATGAACACAGAGTTTGATTTAGTCTAGGGGGCCAAAAAGGTTCTTCCAGAAGAAATGAGGGGAGGAGAGAAGAGTGCTGGAGGAGGAGATGGAGTAGAAGGAGCCGGGGAACAAGAGGAAGTAGAGAGGATGTGCTGGGAGTCTGTGTAAAGGCCTTGGAGTAGCCTGCAGTGCTGGGAAATACACATACTGTCAGCCGGTCTACAGCACAAACAAGAGAGAGCAGAAAGCTAGAACCTCAAGGGTGTGCTCACCTCCTTTAGTGTTCTGTGTGGGAATCCTCTCTTTAAACAGGCTTCTTCCACCACCTTTCTAAAATTCCTCCTAGCTGATTACTCTCTAATCCCTGCACTACTTAATATTTCTTCACAGTCCTTATCACCCCTGAAAATAAGTCTCTATTTTTTATACTTTTTAATTGTTAATCTCCCCCACTAGAACGTATATTTCATGGCTCCATGATGAGGGCAGGAGCTCTATTTGTTTTGTTTACCACTGTTTCCTTGGTGCTTTGAAAAGTGCCTGGGCCTCCCAGGTGGCGCTAGCGGTAAAGAACCTGTCTGCCAGTGCAGGAGACGTAAGGAGATGTGGGTTCAATCCCTGGGTCAGGAAGATCCCCTGGAGGAGGGCATGGCAACCCACTCCAGTTTTCTTACCCGGAGAATCCCATGGACAGAGGAGCCTGGAGGGCTACAGTTCACAGGGTCGCCAAGAGTCAGACACGACTCAGTGACTTAGCATGCAGGATTCCATGGTACTTAGAACAGTGTGTATATTCAAAACACCTTCTTAAAGCAATGAATCAAGCAATGCAAGAATAAACATAAGAAGAGCCTTGTAGACCATACTAAAGATTTTGGTCTTCCAGCTAAGAGTAGGCAGGAGGTCTGGTCAGTTTGCATTTAGAAAATACTTGGCTAACCATACAGTAAACACAAATGAAAAATGGTGGCTACTTTCACTAAGATTGTGACAGTTGAAAGAGAAATGTACAGATTTGGAAGTTGGGAGAGCTTGTTGACAGATTGGATATGCAGAGATGAGAGAGGCGGTCAAGTTTGGCTCCCATGATTCAGGCTTATGGAACTAGACGTATGGGGATGCTATTCACTGAGACAGAGGATGATGAAAAAGGACTAAACTTGACATTGTGGATATGCTGAGATCAAGGTACCTAGAAAGCATTCAAGTGTACATGCAAGATAGACAGGTCTATGTTCTGGAAGCTAAGCTGAAGATTTATGTCAATGGTTCATCATGTGTAAGTAATAACTGAATCTATGGTAATCAATGAAACCAAGGCAGAAAGTAGAGTTAAAAATACAGAGTGCAAAGTACAGGGGTCCTATGACTAAGTCTCAACTAACTCTAATATTTAATGACCTAAATAGGGATTGAACAGAGATGTAAGAGGAACATCAGGAAGGTATCATGCCACAGAAGCCAAAGAGAGAGTGTAATTCATGAGGGTAGGGAGTGATCAGTTAATATGAAGAAATACTCCAGAGATGTTAAATGATGGAGAGCTGAAAGATGGTCACTGGATTTAGAAACATGGTGGTTATTGGTCACCTTAGCAAGCACTGGCTTGATGTGATCATAAGGCATTTTGGACTTGGTGAGCAGTACGTGGTAGGAAATGGAGACATGCGTAAAGGTAACTGTTACAGAAGGACAGGCTGTAAAGGGAAGGGAAAGGAGGGAGACATAGTATCAGGAGGGGAATTTTTAAGGAGAGGATTGGTTTCACTTGTTTTGTTTTTAATAACAGGGACTTGAGCATGTTTAGACGCTGGTGGTTTCAAGAAAAAGGCTGAAAGAAGAAAGAAGACAACCTATAGTCTACATGCTGTCCTGGAGAAAAGGGAAAATGGAGAGAAGGAAGAGAGAGAGTGAGCAAGTAGAAAAAAGTCTGTATATTTAGGGTTGGGAACTGAGAGCATTTCCCATATAATATCTGTACAGCATGGATTATTCTCCAGGGATGTTACATATGTAATTCCTGTCACCTCCTCTAAGAAGTCTTCCATGATATCCCTTAGAACTCCTTACCCAGGTAATCTCTGTGCTTCCCTGGTATCTTGCGTCTTTCTCTCTACTGGAGCAAGTAATACTGATTTAAATTTTAATTTACATGGAAATACCTTTTCTATTATACCATATCTTTCTGGGTTTTCTTGAAGGCAGACGATGCCTAACTCATACCTTGATTCCCAGGACTGGCACAGAACAGGTGCTAATGAACTGAACTGGCCCATCCTCATACTATAAATCCTTAGCATGTGGGTATCACCTTTTTACTATCTTTTGACTTCTCTCTAGTAAGGCTGAGTGCCCAAGTGATAGTACTTTCTGCTTACAGATATCTCTTCCACTAGCCGTCCTACTCATGTGATAACCATTAGAACACAGGTAAGGTGGAAGTTAATAAGTAGAACAGGAAAAAAGGTTTCCATTATCAAAATCAGTTTAATAGACTAGGACTTCCCTGGTGGCTCAGCTGGTAAAGAATCTGCCCGCAATGCAGGAGACCCCAGTTCAATTCCTGGGTTAGGAAGATCCCCTGGAGAAGGGATAGGCTACCCACTCCAGTATTTTGGGTTTCCCTGGTGGCTCAGTCAGTAAAGAATCTGCCTGCAATGCAGAAGACCAGGGTAAATTTCCAGAATCTTTCATATGGTAATATTGGTTATGAGTCTTCAAGAAGGGGGTATAATTGAAATGCAGTAGTACTCTTCTCTGTTGTGGGAGTGGGGAGTGTTTGTTTTCACATCACTTTCTTTCAGGAACACTGCACAGACCCACATGGCCATAGCCCATCAATAAAATAATGCTGGGTTGTTAGAGGTTCCTGACCTTTAAAATCACATGGCTCCAATTTGTACTTTCTATTGAACTAGAGTTGTGATACTTGTAAAGGCTGTGGTTTACACACACATACTCTATCTCTTGCTTGTTTCAGAATTCGTATTGCTCCTAACACCTCTCCCTTCCCCCTTCTCCCCTTTCTTTGTAATTTCCTTTCTTTGTAGTCTTTGCCTTCTTCCTTTTCTCCCTCTCTCCTTCTCTTTCTCCCTCCTCTTTCTCTCTCTCCCTTCCTCTACCTCCTTCCATCTCTCTTTCTTTTTGTTAATTCATTCACTGTGGTTCCCCCCGCAACATACCTACCATGAGAGAAGGGAGTTTATCTGTCCTTTTACCACCAAAATCCCAGGGCCTACAACATCATCTAGTGTAAACTAAGGCCTTAATAAACTTTTAGAAATAAAAGAACTATCTCTCTGTGATTGTGCAAAGTTTAAATAAATGCTGCTCCAACATCAGTCCTAAGATCTGTTGGCTGAAATGACTTTGACTTATCTGACTTTAAAGAAATGCACCAAGTTGTTTATGCACACAGTGTAACATTAGAGTAAATCTCAAACTGAAACACTAAATCAATTCCTAGATAAATTATATTTGCAAGAAAGGGAAATCCCTGAGGCCATGCGTGGAGATGAAGCACAGGCTTGGTGAAGCCAAGGCCTTGGGAAATGAGCCAGTTGCCCATCTGGAGAGAAAGAAAAAGATGTACCTCTTAGCGGAGACACAAAGATGTGACTGATGGGCCCGTGCACACCATGAGGAATCTATTTTGAGGAATCTATTTTGCTTAAATTTCTTTTCCTAGTTTCAGACTGCATTTGAGGTTTTTTATAAGATGATCGATGGCAATCCCTTTTCATCTTGTTGGTAAGTCATTGAATATTTGTACTGGTCACCATCACTTAAGACTAAAGACCTAGTCAATCAGTGGATGGACACAAAATAAGTGATATTGTTCATATTCCATCATGTTGCAATAAAACAGATAAAGACTCAGGGATAGATTCCCCTGTGCTTTAAAGAAATTTCTCCTCAACTATGGCTGTAAATGATAGCATCTATCCTAACATCTCAGGAAACCGGCCAAAGTAATTTCTTTTTGTGTCTCTTGTTACAAAAGCTTGAATGGTCACAGATACTGAAACATATACAACTTAGATTAAAGGAAACAGCAGCATTATATCGCAATGCCAGGGAAGCAATTATTGTAAACAAGGACATTTACTAGAAAATGCCTATCTTAGAATTCACCTTGGCAGGAAAAATGACGTAAGATCTCTGCCAGAGTCTCTTCTTTTTTTAATATCACAGAGGGAGAAAAAGCTTCTGGAGCTCACCAAGAAAGCATATTTCTAAACAACACCTCAAGGAAATTTGTTTCTTCACCTAATAATATGTGTATTTTACCTTTGGGCATCTTAAAGTCTCTCTAACTTTTCTGAATTCTTTCATTGGTTCTGTATCATAAGATTTCCACTGTCAGTACTTAATTCATGGCAATAGCAGGGAGAAGGCTTGGAGAAGGCCTAAAATCTGGTATATTGCACAAAAAAGGGGGGGGATGATTTAGTTATTTTAAGCTGAGGAATATGAGGGTTGGGAAAAATCTGAAATCCAGGTAATATGAGTTATTGATTAGAAGCTTGGTGTCTATTGGGTGATGATTTTCAACAGAAATATGTCAGACCTAATACTCTATCCCCCACATTCCCTCAGTGCCTAGCACAAGGTTATAGTGAAGGTGTCTGCAGATTGTTTCAAATTTTATTTGTAAGAATAAGTTTGTGAGTGAATGAATAAATGAATGAATTATGCAGCAAAGTAGAAAATGAAGTGTCTTTAAGCTCAAACATGGTTATTTCAATAGCCAGCCCCTGTTGCCAAAGACACATTATGGGATCAGGGAAAATGCCCTTACATTATGTATTTGCTGAAAAGATTTTTCTCTGCATGGAAAGAGTTTGTTCCATGAAATGAAGACCTCATCTGTTATCTCCTCCCAGGCTTCTACTTCTGAAAATGAACTAGCACCTATTCAAAGGGACTTTGTTGGAATCATCAGCCTTACTATAAGGAATGTGATGTGCCAAGTCCAAAGTTAGCAGGGAATGTTTATGGATGGATGGCCCTCTAAAATCATACGGGCTTTATGGAGAAAGAGGTGAAATAAGATGGTGTAGAGTTTTAAGATAAAACTAAGCCACTAATATTTCTGCTGACCTTACCCATTCATCCTAAATTTTTGGTCTCAAGGATTCTTTTTTGATTGTTCAGAGAAAGCAAATTTGGGCAGCAGATATTTCTACCTAGAAACTGATGAACAGTGAGAACATGACATAAAGGTAACTGTGTGCCTAAAATAGGTGGCATTATACCTATTCCAGGAGATAAATTCCACTTGGGGAACTAAGACACGTTTAGACACACAGGGAATAAAGTGAAAATAATTACAGAGAAATGTATACACAAGCATGCCATGTTGCCCTAAAATATTCTTATGATAAAATGAATGCATAAGTAATGTAAACATTTTGAAGAGAATGAAATTGAATAGTAATGTCATGATTCAGAAATTTCAAACTATTAATATCCTGACATGTTTCCCAGCATTTTTGTGCCCGTCTGCATGTGTGTATGAGGATAAGAACAGGATCATTTTCATGCTTAATTTTGCAACTTTTCTTTTTACTGAGTATGATAATATAAACATTTTTCTACATCAGTCATTCTGACCTCTTCTAGTGGCTGGAAAATGGATGTGTGGCTTTCAATGGTTTCACCACAGTGGTCTTACCCAAAGACTTTCTTAAAGCATTTTTTGCCTATTTCAAGGCTAGTTATGATATGAAAACCTAGTGGAATCTCAAAAGAATTCATCCAGGGACAGAGATCCAAAGTAGCACTGCAGACTGTGAAAACTGCAGCTTTTTACTCTCTCACATCTAAGTCTTCAGCATGTGTGCTCATCACGTCTATAACTTGATGATATCTGAGCCTGTTTCCATTGTCATTCTTCCTCCTGACATTATCCTAAGCAGGTCACTCAGCTTTCTCTATGTTCTTGTTATGGTAACATTTATGAAGAGTGGCTAAAATACCATTAAAAAGAATGAAATAATGCTATTTGCAGCAACATGGATGAACCAAGAGATTGTCATACTGAGTGAAGTAAGTCAGACAGAGAAGGAGAAATATCATATGACATCCCTTAAATGTGGAATCTAAAAAGAAATGATACAAACAAACTTACTTACAAAACAGAAAGAGATTCGCAGACTTAAAGAATGAACTTATGGTTGCCGGGGGTGGGGGGAAGGATGGGAGAAGGGATAGTCAGGGAGTCTGGGATGTACAAGTACACACTGCTATATTTAAAGTGAATAACCAACAAGGATCTGCTGTATATCACAGGGTCTGCTCAATGTCAGGTGGCAGCCTGGACGGGAGGGAAGTTTGGAGGAGAATGTCTCCATGTTTATGTATAGCCGAGTCCCTTCTCTTTTCACCTGAAACTAACACAACATTGTTTGTTAATTGGTTATACCCCAATAAAGAAGTTTTAAAACAACAAAATAAAACAAATCCCCTAGAATAAATGAAAACAAACAAACAAAAAAGAGTGGCCTTAATAGCTTCTTTACTCAGAAGTTGTCCTATACTTCATTAATTAAATCCAAACATAAGTTACAGCAGATTACTTTTCATGTTGAGTAAAGTCATTATTATTCTACCCACTAGATTTTCTGTGTCTTTGCATGGCTGGATTCTTGGTAGTTCTCAAAAACAAAGAAAAGGGAGGAAAGGACAACGGCTATAAACATAAAACACAGCCTTTAAACTCAATACTTTAACTGGTTTCATGTTCACTTTTTCTTACCATAAATATATGTTTTCATTCATCAGCTCACAAACTTAAGTGTAACAGTTTGCGTGGTCTTTGTCCTGTTTCCTGGTAGAGAACTTCTTAAAACCCTTGACATTCCCTGAGCAAACGGAGTATCTTTGTTATGTTAATAAAGTGCCTCGGTGGTGGAGCCTTTAGATGGCTTCAGTTGTGCTAGTTGGGTTGGTCATCAAAACAGCTTACCATGTCATTAGAGGGTTGGGATTTGAACTAGCCCAACCTCTGGAGAGAAGAGGGAGCTAGAGATTGAGTTCAACCACATGACCATTTATCTAATGAATCATGCCTACATCATGGAACTCCAATAAAATCTCTGGACACCAAAGCACAGTGGAGTTTGATGACTGGTGAACACATCAGTGTGCCAGAAGGGTGACACACCCTGACCCCATGGGCAGAGGGCACAGAAGGTCTGAGTTACCTCCCAGGCCTCACCCTATGGGTACCTTTTATAACAAAACTGTTAGTATAAGCACTGTTCCCCTGAGCTCTTTGAATGATTCAAACAAATTATAAAACATGAGGGGCACAGCAGGAACCTCACGGACTTATACCCTATTGGTCTGAGGTGTAGGTGGCCTGGGGATCCAAGTGGCTAGTATCTTAAGGGAAGTCTTGGTGTGGACCATGTCCTAAACCTGTGGAGTCAGGTACTAACTTCACGTGGTTCCTGTCAGAATTCAACTGCATTGCAGTATTTCCAGTTGGGATGGAGATAGGAATACTTCCTAATTTTGTGAGGTAGGAGTTATATTTCTAGTCTTATAGGGGAAAATGCTAATGTTTAGAAACAGTAAGTAATTCTCATCAGGTAATACATGGAGTAAGTGAAAAGATCTAGAATTTAAACCCAGATCTATGTGTCCCCAAGTTCTGTGAGTCTTCTGCTTTATGCCAACCTGCTCTAACTTTCACAAAGGTCAGATATTACAAATGCTTATCCTAGTGCCATTACTGGGAATGGTGCTGAAAATAAAACTGCTAAGAGAAACATTTCTGGTCTTAGGTCTTCAGTCTCCTAAGTGTGAGAAATGTTCAGAAAAATGTAGTTTTACAGGATAAACCTGCAAGCACTCAGACGAAGGAGACTGTCCTGGGATGTGGCCTGAATAAATAGTTTCTTCATGTGGCACAAAGGTTTCCTGATTTTCTCTAAGGAATGAGAGCTCCATGATCTTGAGTAATAATCAATAATTACTGAGCCCCTGATGTCCAAGACCACTGTGTTAGGCTCTGAGGATACAGGGAGCACGAGCTAAGGCCACAGCCCTGGAGCAGCTAACAATCCAGTTGGGAAGATGGATTAAGGCAGAGCATGATAAATAATTCACACAAAAAAGATTACCCAAGGAAGATGTTCCTGAGGGTAGCGGTGATTATAGAAGGTTTCCTGGAGGAAAAAGACCTGACACTGGGCCTTGAAATGTGTATATGATTAAAAAGCAGTGTCTTCCAAGACTGGAGTAAAGTAGAATATGCAATGTGCCTAATACGTTGTCTACAGTGAAAATGATGATGATGATTGTAGTTAAAGCAATTCTGCAGTCAGGTATACTTTTTGTTAAAGTGCTCGAGAATAAAAGAGTTAAGGACACATTTTGAAGTGAAGCACAGACTGTTTAATTTTGTTGCTAGAGATCTTTGAATCAGAGGTACTTTTATACCTGACAAAAGAAGGAGGCCCCTGCTAAGGAGAAAATATAGCCCTAGATGCCCTAAAAGGAGGCATCAGTTATGTGATAAGGAAAATCCCAGAGCCTGGGGTTTATAACACAAGGAAAGGACTGATTGTGGTACAATATGAAGCTTCTTAGGTAACCTTCTCCAGACAGTGATAGAAAGATAGCAAGTGATAGCGTAATACAGGTGCCAGGCCAGTGTCCCCAGACCACAGTGGTGAACCACTCCTCTCTCCTTTCCTCTGCCGCTAGTAGCGTTCAGGTAGTGTTGACTCACACCATGTTCCATGGCCAGGTCCCGATGGAATTAAGCCAGTCACAGTCTCCTCTTCCCCTGTCCACCACGACTGATTCAAGAAAGACTCGTGAACAAATGTGGCCCAATAAGACTGGATACCTAAGGATCCATGAGGGAACAACCAGAGGGGACCCACGCTCTTTGCTTGGACAATGTCGCTGGTCAGGAGCTTGCAGCTAACAGCAGTCAGTTGTGAAAAAGAGAGCTGGCAATGTGGCAGGGGCTGGGCAATGCATGGAGCCTGAAGATGAAGCCAACGCTACAAGAGACGGAGCAAAATAGAAAAACTGGGCTCTGGATACAATATATATGCTACTGGATCAAGCACTGCCTGAATCATTTCTGGATCATTCAGATCTGTGATCCAAGAACTGCCCTCCTCACTCCCATTTTTTGCTTAATTTGGTTTGAGTGGGTGTTTTTTTCCCTCTTATTTACAACCAAAATATTCATAAGTTGGTGATGACAGCCAAGCAGGTTCTGAGATCATTCAATTTATTTCAATTTATTGCCTGGGAATGTTCACTCCAAGTATCAACCATTTGCATAAAACAAATATCTATCAATATTTTCTAGGCATAAGTCACTATGGATATTTGCAATTCCACATGATATTTGAAAAAAGTGACTTGAGAATATCTGTCAAGTATATCAGATCATAACGATTAGTACATAATGACATGTTCTAATGAGATTTCAATTACATTCACATGTGGCAAATTTTAAAGCACTGGGCTTATGAAATAATTTAGATGAAGCAGGTACCACTACTCATTCTCATTTTAAATTTAGTGACTCTCTTTTCATTCAAGCAGTAGAACCCTGCTTGATGTTAGAGCCCTTAGGGTCTCCTCAAATGAGAATCTCGGTTCAGAATATGAGCCAGCACTACCAGGGTGACAGCCAGGAGTATGTGAAGCAAAGAGAGACAATAAGCATGCAAAACACTGCCCATGCTAATGCCCAAATACCCACACTTCACACATCATGTCTTCATTCTCATTTCTGCCATCAAAACCATAAGGCTGTGTGATGGAAAGAATGGAGGGCTGCTCAGAAGGACAGAGAGGACCATCAGAACCATCCCATGCTCACTAGAAGCTCTACAACTACATACCAAAAAGATCTCTCAGCCTCTACAAGTCCCAAGGTTTTCACCAGTCACTCCTGTAAACCTGACCATTCTTGTCTTCAGAAGTCCTCCTTCTCTCTTCACCTCTATCTGATTCCATTTTCCTTGCAAAAGGTGAGTGACAGGAGGTATAGAGATCCATCGGTTATTTCTTAAACAGACTCCCTTGATAGTAAAATTCAGAAGATCTATCTTTCTACTAGTGTGCAAAAGCCCTGCTGAGCCTTAACAAAGAGCTTCCTGGGACCACGTTAGAGAAAAAGTGCAACATGCCTATGTCTGAGCAGGGAGTAGTATTTTCTAAGCCCCCCAGTATTACATGCAAGACTGATTTCTTTCCTTTATAGGGACTTTCCCTTTACCCTAAGCATTCATCTTGCTGGCTATAACAGCTTAGGTTAGAAACTGTTGCTTTAATGGAGCCAGAGTCAATAGAACAGTACATACAAGCTGCCAAATGATACAATGTCATTTTTATTTACTTTCAATAATAGCAATAATGTATGTAGAAACAAATGTTTATGTATTTTTACATTTCTTTCAAATATTATATATCTTTCAATTATACTTTAATGAGAATACAGAATTGCTTAAAGACAATTAATGTTATCTCATTTTCACATATTTTTAAAAAGATAACTGACTATTGAGGATAAAATTAATATCAATGTACTGTAGTGTTTATAACAGATGCAAAAGTAAAATAACAAGGGAGCACAGAGCTCAACTTGGGGTAAACAGAATGATAAATGTGGTAACATTCTTAGAATGTTAATAAGTATATAATATTTTAAAGTAGTTGTTAAAAGTTGCAAATAGTAATCTTGAGAGCAACCAACTAAAAAATAACAGAAAGAGGTATAACTAGGAAGTTAATAAAAAGTATAAAATGGAATACTAAATATATACCTGATTCATCCAAAAGAAGACAGGAAAGGAGGAACACAGGAGCTAAAGACTTTGAGACATTGTTATGGGTTGAATTGTGTCTCCTTGCAAAATCCATATGTTGAAATCCTAAGCCCCAGTACCTCAGAATATTACTTCATCTGGAGCTAGGGTCTTTTTTTTTTTTAATGTGGACCATTTTTAAAGTCTTTATTGAAATTGTTATATTGCCTGTGCTTTATGTTTTGGTTTTTGGCCCTGAAGCATGTGGAATCTGAGCTCCCCAACCAGGGATCAAACCTGCACCCCCTGCATTGGGAAGCAAAGTCTTAACCATTGGACTCCCAGGGAAGTCTTTAAGTTAGGCTTTTACAGAGGTAATCAAGCTAAAAGTGATATGACTGATATCCATACAAGAAGGGGACATTTGGATGCAGACAGGCACAGAGAGAAGACATGTGGAGACAAAGTAACAAGATGGCCCTCCACAAGCCATGGAGAGAGACCTGGAACAGATCCTTCCTTACTGCCCTCAGAAGGAACCAACCCTGCAAACACCCCGATCTCAGATCTTCAGCCTCTAGACTGCGGTACTAGATCTAGATCTAGATCTCTAGATCTCCAGCCTGCAGTACTTTGTTATGGCAGCCCTAGTAAAGTAATACAGCCATATAGTAAATAAATACCAAGAAGCCAAAGTTAAAATCCAACAATATTGGTACTTACTTTAGGTATAAATAGATTAGTACTACATGTAAAATGCAGACACTGTCAGCCTGAACAGAAAAGCAAGATCCAACAATATGCTGTTTTCAAGAAAAATATGTTAAACATAGAGACACAGACAGGGTGAAAGTAGAAGGTCTGAAAAATATACACCATGCATACCACAATATACAAGAGAGGGACACAGCCATATCATATCAGAAAAATTAAACTCTAGAACAAGGAAAATTACAAGAGGAAAAATAAGGACATATAATGATTAAAAGAGATTCACTGACAAAACATAAATATCATAATACATACCAATATACATGGATTAATTGTACTGCATATTCTGGATTTATAACATTAAAATATAAAATCAAATTTATAACAGCAAACAAAATATCAAACACCTCAGAATAAACCAAAATAAAGTGGAAGATATGTAAGACCTCTATGCCAAAAATTACAATACATCCTCAGAGAAATTAAGTAAGATCCAAATAAATGAAGGAGTATCCAGTTTTCCTGAATCATACACCTAAAAAATGTTAAAGGGTCTCTTCTCTTGAAATTGACCTATACACTGGGGAGAACCTCTACACTTATAATTATCCTATTTGTGGGTCACCAACCCATGGATGTGGGCCTTGACTAGACCATGTCTCTATATATAGTCCTAAGCAAAATCCCAGGAGGCTTTGTTGAAGAAAATGGCAAAGTAATCTTAAAATTTATATAAAAATGCAAAGGGTCTAAAATAAGAAAAAAAAAAATCTTAAAAAAGAACAAAGTGGTAAAACTTACACTCTCTGAGTTCAAAATGGCCTGGAGAATTCAGGACTATACAGTCCATGGGGTCACAAAGAGTTGGACACAACTGAGTGATTTTGACTTTTCACTTTTTAAGTCACAGAGGAGTGGCCAGGGTGGTGGGGTAGAAAGACCCTGAGCTCACCTCCTCTCACAGGCACACAAAATTACAACTACTTATAGAGCAACTGTTGATGAGAAAAACCAGGAGAGTCCAAGAAAAGATCTTCTGCCACTGAAGATATAAAGAGAGAATCATAACAAGAGGGCAGGAGAAGCAGAGACATGGTCTAGTCAATGCCCATATCCATGGGTTGGTGACCCACAAATTGCAGGATAATTATAAGTGTAGTGGTTCTCCCCAAGAAGGGAATGGTCTGAGCCCCACGTTGGGCTCCACAGCATGGAGGTCCTGCACAAAGAAGATGAACATCCAGGACATCTGAAGCCCAGTAGAGCTTACCTTCAGGAGAGCTCGAGGGTTGTAGGAAATACAGACTTCACTCCTAGAGAGTGCACATAAAATCTCACAGGCTCTGGGACCCAGAGCAGAAACAGTATTTTGAAAGAAGCCTCAATCATACCTACTTGATCTCTGAAAGACTCCTGGAGAGGCAAAAAATAGCTAGGGCCTCACTCTGGGGAAACAGACACGGGTGGTAGACATTTGGGGGAGCATGCTCTAATATGAGGACATTGGTACTAGCAAGCGCCATTTTGGAATCCTCCCTTTGGCTTAGAAACCTCAGGACCAAGCCCCACCCAACAGATTCTCAGTACCCGTATTGGGTTGCCCAGGCCAAACAACTACCTGGGCAGAGACAGCCCCACCCACCAACAGGCCCGCTTCCCCAAGGCTCCCTGAGCTCACAACTGCCCCCAGGCCTGGCCACGTCCCCCACAGGGCTTAGGCTTTTTGCATAACAGTGTGTTGAAACTAGCCACAGGACCACCAAGACCCTGCAGACAGAGACCCTGGGACCCAGCTCCACACACTAATACCAGCCCTGGAATAAGCCTTACTCCCCAGTGGTCAGGCACCTGAGACTCCGTGGACCCTGACCCTGCCCACCAGTTGGCAGACACCAGCCCTAGGACCACTAGAGTCCTTCAGTCAGCCATGCTGGGATTTGGCCCCACACCTCAGTCGGCCAATACCAACTTTGGGACTCCCCGGACTCATAACCAGCCATGTCAGCAAACAGCCTTGCCCATCACCAGACTGACATTTGATCTGAGACCCCAAACCCTGCACCCACTTCAGAACCCATCTCTGCCCACCAGTGGGTCCACACTTGTTTCAGGAACCCCCGCTCCAGGCCCACAGACAGACCTTGTAACCCATTCCTACACACTGGCAGCCAGCAGCCTCCACACAAGGCAGGTTCTGGCAATCAACCAGATGAAGGATTAGCCTTCATCTGATCCCCCACTGTAGTAACCCTGTGCAAAAGAAGGACCCATGCAACCAAAATAAGGGGTCCCTCTAAAGCATATAGCTCTAGGGATCAGAGAGGAGTGAGCTGGTGGGACACATAGGATGTCTCCTGCAAAACGCCATTTCTCCAAGGTCAGGAAACATAAACAAACTACCAAATACATACAAATAAAGTCAGCAACTTGGGCAAAATGAGGAGACAGAGGGACATTTTCCAAAGGAAGGAACAAGGTAGAGCCTCAAAAGAACTAAGTGAAGTGGATATAGGGAACATACCTGGTAAAGAGTTCAAGGTAGTTACTGTAAAGATGCTCAGAGAACTCAGAAGAAGACTGTATGAGCCCAGTGGAAAGTTTACTAAAGAGTCAGAAGATATAAAGAAGAACCAAGTAGAGCTTAACAATACAATAACTGAAATAAAAATTATTCCAGAAGAAATCAATGGGTTTCCCTGGGGGCTCAGTAGTAAAGAATGCACCTGCCAATGCAGGAGATGTGGGTTCAGTCCCTGGGTCAGGGAAACCCCCTGAAGAAGGAAATGGCAACCCACTCCAGTATTCTTGTCTGGAAAATTCCATGGAGAGAGGAGCCTGATGGGCTACAGTCTATGGTGTAACAAAAAAGTCAGACATGACTTAGTGACTAAACAACAAAGAATGAACAACAGTAGATAAGATACAAAGGAACAGACCAGTGAACTGGAAAACAGAGTAGTGGAAATAACTGAAACTGAACAGAAAACAAAGAAATACATAAGGACAGTTTAAGAGACTGCCTAGGACATCAAGTGTACTAGCATTCATATTGTAGGAGTCTCAGCAGGGAAAAGAGAAAGAAGAGAACATGTTTGAAGATATAAGACCTGAAAACTTTCCTAACCTGAGAAAGGAAACAGACATCCGGGTCCAGGATGCACAGACAGTCTCAAATAGAATCAACCAAAGAGGTCCATGTCAAGATGTATTTTAATTGAAATGGCAAAAATTAAAGAGAGAATATTAAAAGCACCAAGGAAAAAGCAATAAAGTTATGCACGAGGAAATTCCCATAAGGCTATCAACTGATTTTTCAAAGAAACTCTTCAGGCCAGAAGGAAGTGATACATATTTAATGTGATAAAGAGAAAGATGTGCAACCAAGAATACTCTAGCTGGCAAAGCTTTATTTCATATTTGACAGAGAAATCACAAGTTTCACAGATAAGCAAAAGTTGAAAGAGTTCGACACCACCAAACCATCTTTATAAGAAATGTTAAATGAACTTCTCTAAATGATGAAAGGCACAACACTAAACTCAAAAAGTGTGAAAGAGAAAGGTTCACTGATAAAGGCAAATATACAGCAAAGATAGTAAATCAATCATGTAAAAAAGTAGGACCATTAAAAGACAAAAGTAGCAAAAATATCTACGGCCACAGAAACAAAATGGAATGCAGAAGCAAAATGCTTTCAAACTAAACTACAAAGCTACAGTCATCAAAACAGTATGGTACTGGCACAAAAACAGATACATAAATCAATGGAACAGAACAGAGAGCCCAGAATGAACCCACGCTGACATGGGTAATTAATCTGTGACAAAGGAACCAAAAATATTAAATAAGGAAAAGACAGACTCTTCAGTAAAGGGTATTGGGAAAACTGGACAACAGTATGCAAAAGAATCAAACTGTACTGCTTTCTCACATCATGCAAAGAAATAAATTCAAAATGGATTTAAAATTTAAATTTAAGACATGAAACCATAAAATTTCTAGAATAAAATTACTAATGATTAGAGAAATGCAAATCTAAATCACAATGAGATATCACTTCACACCTGTCATAATGGCTATAATCAAGAAGATAACAAATAACAAGTATCAGTCAGAATGTGCAGAAAAGGTCACCCTTATGTACTGTGGGAAGGAATGTAAATTGGTTCAGACACTATGGAAAACAGTTTGAAGATTTTAAAAAAAAATAAAAACAGAACTACCATATGATTCAGCACTTCTACTTATGGATATTTATCCAAACAAAAACACTCATTAGAAAAGATATATGTACCCCTAAGTTCATTGCAGCAGTATTTATAATAGCCAAGCTATGGAAGCAATCCCAGTGCCCACCAACAGATGAATAGATAAAGAGTATGAAAACCTATTTCTGCTTTATTGACTACGCCAAAGCCTTCGACTGTGTGGATCACAATATACTGTGGAAAATTCTGAAGGAGATGGGAATACCAGACCACGTGACCTGCCTCTTGAGAAACCTGTATGCAGGTCAGGAAGCAACAGTTAGAACTGGACATGGAACAACAGACTGGTTCCAAATAGGAAAAGGAGTACATCAAGGCTGTATATTATCACCCTGCTTATTTAACTCATATGCAGAGTACATCATGAGAAACGCTGGGCTGGAAGAAGCACAAGCTGGAATTAAGATTGCTGGGAGAAATGTCAATAACCTCAGATATGCAGATGACACCACCCTCATGGCAAAGAGTGAAGAGGAACTAAAAAGCCTCCTGATGAAAGTGAAAGAAGAGAGTAAAAAAGTTGGCTTAAAGCTCAACATTCAGAAAACTAAGATCACGGCATCTGGTCCCATCACCTCATGGGAAATAGATGGGGAGACAGTGGAAACAGTGTCAGACTTTATTTTCTGGGGCTCCAAAATCACTGCAGATGGTGACTGCAGCCATGAAATTAAAAGACGATTACTCCTTGGAAGGAAAGTTATGACCAACCTAGAGATCATATTAAAAAGCAGAGACATTACTTTGCCAACAAAGGTCCATCTGGTCAAGGCTATGGTTTTTCCAGTGGTCATGTATGGATGTGAGAGTTGGACTGTGAAGAAAGCTGAGCACCGGAAAATTGATGCTTTTGAACTGTGGTGTTGGAGAAGACTCGAGAGTCCCTTGGACTGCAAGGAGATCCAACCAGTCCATCCTAAAGGAGATCAGTCCTGGGTGTTCATTGGAAGGACTGATGCTGAAGCTGAAACTCCAATACTTTGGCCACCTCATGCAAAGAGTTGACTCACTGGAAAAGACCCTGATGCTTAGAGGGATTGGGGACAGGAGGAGAAGGGGACAACAGAGGATGAGATAGCTGGATGGCATCACCGACTCGATGGACATGAGTTTGAGTAAACTCCAGGAGTTTGTGATAGACAGGGAAGCCTGGGGTGCTGCAATTCATGGGGTCGCAAAGAGTCAGACATGACTGAGCGACTGAACTGAACTGAATTGATGAAAAGATTATATATATATATCTCACATATACACAAACAAAATGGAATATTACTAAGCCATAAAAGTAATAGAATGTTGCCATTTGCCATAATAAAGATCTAGAGAGTATTATGCTAAGTAAAATAAGTCAGACAAAGAAATAAATACCAAATGATTTCAGTTACATGTGGAATCTAAAAAACAAAATAAATGAACCAATCTAACAAAAAAGAAACAAAATTATTTATACAAACAAACAGGGAGGAAGGTATGGGGAAGAAGGAAATAGTTGAGGGAGGCTAAGTGGATCTCCCTGATGGCTCAGAGGGTAAAGTGTCTGCCTGCAATGTGGGAGACCAGGGTTCGATCCCTGGGTTGGGAAGATCCCCTGGAGTAGGAAATGGCAACCCACTCTAGTATTCTTGCCTGGAAAATCCCATGGATAGAGGAGCCTGGTAGGCTACAGTCCATGGGGTCGCAAAGAGTCGGACACGACTGAGTGACTTCACTCACTCACTCACAAGAGGTACAAACTTCCAGTTGCAAAATAAATGAGTCATGATTAAAAAATGTACAGTGTGAGGTACATTTATTATTGTTGCTCGGTTGTCATCTCTGACTCTTTGCGACCCTATGGACTGCAGCACTCCAGGGATCCCTGTCCCTCACCATCTCCCAGAGTTTGCCCAAGTTCATGTCCATTGAATTGGAGACGTTGCCCAACCATGCGCATGGCATGGCTCATAGCTTCATTGAGGCATGCAAGCCTCTTAGCCACAACAAGGCAGTGACCCATGAAGGGGGTGAGGTATATAGGCAGAAACTATTATCTTTCTATAGTGACATATTGTGACTGGACTTAATACTGTGATCATTTTAAAATGCATAGTAAAAATTACTATGTTGTATAACAGGAACTAACTTGTGTGGTAGGTAGTTGTACTTCAAAAACAAACAAACTTATAAAAAAAGAGATCAGATTTGTGATTACCAAAGGTGGTGCAGGGCTTCCTTGGTGGTTTAGTGGTAGAGAATCCGCCTGCCAATGCAGGAGACTTGGATTTGAGACTTGGTCCAGGAAGAGTCCCTGGAGAAGGAAATGGCAACCCACTCCAGTATTCTTGCAGGGAAAAGCCCTTGGACAGAGAAGCCTGGCAGGCTACAGACCATGAAGCTGCAAAAGAGATGGACGCAACTGAAATGACTAAACAACAACCAAGATGGGGTGGGGGTGAGGGAGGGGGAACTGGATGAAAGGGGGCTAAGAGGTACTATAAACTTTCCATTGTGAGATACACAAGTATTAGGGATATAATGAACATGAAAAATATAATTAGTAGTGCTGTACATTACACATGAAAGTTGTTATTACTCAGCAATGAAAAGGAACAAAAGGATACATACTATGTTTTTTCACTTAAGAACACAGAAACTTGATACATGATGACAGAAATCAGAAAATCATTGCTGCTGGTGTGGGAGACAGTTAAAAATTGACTGGAAGTCTGCATGAGGGAGTTTTCCAGGGTGATAAAAACACTTCATATCTTATTTTGCCTAGTAGTTACAACTGTCAGAACTTATCAAACGGAACACTTAAGATTTGATCATTTTATTGCTTAAAACGTATACTGCAATTAACAACAACATCAACAGAAAAAAAAAAAAAAACAAAAAACCCTGTTACTCGATGACAAAATAGCACATTGACAGAGCTTACAATTTAATTATTTCATACATCTACCCTATGATGATAATGCCATACTGTGCTCAGTCTCTCAGTCTGGTCTGACTCTTTGTGAGTCTATGGACTGTAGCCTGCCAGGCTCCTCTACCCAGGGGGGTTCTCCAGGAAGGAATACTGGAGTGGGTTGCCACGCATTCCTCCAGGGGATCTTCCCGTCCAGAAATGGAACTGGGGATTCCTGCACTGCAGGCGATTTGTTACCAGCTAAGCTACCAGGGAAGTCCTAAGATGATAATAACCATAAGGAAATTTAACAAAGGATAACAGATAGTCTTTGTCATTAATAAAGTAAAATTAAGTGGAGAAGTATGTGGATACTAGATCTCAAGGTCAATAAGATGTGCATTTATACAGCGGCAACGCAGTTACAACAGTAGGATTCAAAAGAAGGACACATGACTGTAATGCTAGATGGCCATGGAAATAAACTAGGTGGATCTCTATGTCTGATGTAGAATAGTCTCCTAGATAATTGCTAAAACAAAGGAGGGAAGAGGCAGAACAATGCAGTGCAGCTCAGTTCAGTCGTTCAGTCATGTCCGACTCCTTGCGACCCCATGAATCGCAGCACACGGGGCCTCCCTGTCCATCACCAACTCCCGGAGTTTACTCAAACTCATGTCCATTGAGTCCATGATGCCATCCAACCATCTCATCCTCTGTCGACCCCTTCTCCTCCCACCTTCAATCTTTCCCCAAATCAGGGTCTTTTCAAATGAGTCAGTTCTTCGCATCAGGTAGTTTCAGCTTCAGCATCAGTCCTTCCAATGAATATTCAGGACTTATTTCCTTTAGGACGGACTGACTGGATCTCCTTGCAGTCCAAGGGACTCTCAAGAGTCTTCTCCAACACCACAGTTCAAAAGCATCAATTCTTCAGCGCTCAGCTTTTTTTATGGTCCAACCCTCACATCCATAAGTGTCTACTAGAAAAACCATAGCTTTGACTAGACAGACCTTTGTTGGCAAAGTAAACTATCTGTTTTTTAATATGCTCTCTAGGTTGATCATAACTTTTCTTCCAAGGAGCAAGTGTCTTTTAATTTCATGGCTGCAATCACTATCTACAGTGATTTTGGAGCCCAAAAAAATAAAGTCAGCTACTATTTCCACTGTTTCTCCATCTATTTGCCATGAAGTGATGGGACCAGATGCCAGGATCCTAGTTTTCTGAATGTTGAGTTTTAAGCCAACTTTTCCACTCTCCTCTTTCATGTTCCTCAAGAGGCTCTTTGCTTCTTCTTTACTTTCTGCCATAAGTGTGGTGTCATCTGCATATCTGAGGTTATTGATATTTCTCCCAGCAATCTTGATTCCAGCTTGTGCTTCATCCAGCCCAGCATTTCACGTGATGTACTCTGCATATAAGTTAAATAAGCAGGGTGACAATATGCAGCCCTGATGTACTCCTTTCCCTATTTGGAACCAGTCTGTTGTTCCATCTCCAGTTCTAACTGTTGCTTCCTGACCTGCATACAGATTTCTCAGGAGGCAGGTCAGGTGGACTGGTGTTCCCATCTCTTGAAGAATTTTCCACAGTTTACTGTGATCCACACAGTCAAAGGCTTTGGCATAGCTAATACAGCAGAAGTTGATGTTTTTCTGGAACTCTCTTGCTTTTCTGATGATCCAACAGATGTTGGCAATTTGATCTCTGGTTCCTCTGCCTTTTCTAAATCCAGCTTGAACATCTGGAAGTTCTTGGTTCACATACTGTTGAAGCCTCGCTTGGAGAATTTTGAGCATTACTTTACCAGAATGTGAGATGATTGCAATTGTGCAGTAGTCTGAACATTCTCTGGCATTGCCTTTCTTTGGGATTGGAGTGAAAACTGACCCTTTCCAGTCCTCTGGCCACTGCTGAGTTTTCCAAATTTGCTGGCATATTGAGTACAGCACTTTCACAGCATCATCTTTTAGGATTTGAATTACCTCAAAGAGAATTCCATCACCTCCACAAGCTTTGTTCACAGTGATGCTTCCTAAGGCCCACTTGACCTTGCATTCCAGGATGTCTGGCTCTAGGTGAGTGATCACACCATCATGATTATCTGGGTCATGAAGATTTTTTGGGTAGTTCTTCTGTGCATTCTTGCCACCTCTTCTTAATATCTTCTGCTTCTGTCAGGTCCATACCGTTTCTGTCCTTTATTGTGCCCATCTTTGCATGAAATGTTCCCTTGATATCTCTAACTTTCTTGAACAGATCTCTAGACTTTCCCATTCTATTGTCTTCCTCTATTTATTTGCATTGATTTTTGTGGAAGGCTTTCTTTTTTTTTTTTTTTTTGACCTGGAAATTTATTTTATTTTATTTTATTTATTTTATTTTTTTAATTTTTTCAGTGGGTTTTGTCATACATTGACATGAATCAGCAATAGATTTACACGTAAATCTATTACGTGGAAGGCTTTCTTATCTCTCCTTGCTATTCTTTGGAACTCTGCATTCAAATGGGTATATCTTTCCTTTTCTCCTTTGCCTTTCACAGCTCTTCTTTTCTCAGCTATTTGTAAGGCCTTCTCAGACAATCATTTTGCCTTTTTGCATTTCTTTTTCTTAAGGATGGTCTTGATCCCGGCCTCCTGTATAATGTCATGAACCTCTCTCCATAGTTCTTCAGTTACTCTGTCTATCAGATCTAATCCCTTGAATCTATTTGTCATTTCTACTGTATAATTGTAAGGGATTTGATTTAGGTCATACCTGAATGTTCTAATGGTTTTCCCTACTTTCTTCAATTTAAGTCTGAATTTGGCAATAAGGAGTTCATGGTCTGTGCCACAGGCAGCTCCCAGAATTGTTTTTGCTAACTGTATAGAGCTTCTCCATCTTTGGCTGCAAAGAATATAATCAATCTGATTTCAGTACTGACCATCTGGTGACGTCCATGTGTAGAGTCTTCTCTTGTGTTGTGGGAAGAGGGTGTTTGCTATGACCAGTGAGTTCTCTTGGCAAAGTCTATTAGCCTTTGCCCTGCTTCATTCTGTACTCCAAGGCCAAGTTTACCTGTTACTCCAGGTATTTCTTGACTTCCTACTTTTGCATTCCAGTCCTCTATAATGAAAAGGACATCTTTTTTCAGTGTTTGTTCTAGAAGGTCTTGTAGGTCTTCATAGAACCATTCAACTTCAGCTTCTTCAGCATTACTGGTCGGGGTATAGACTTGGATTACTGTGATGTTGAATGGTTTGCCTTGGAAATGAACAGAGATCATTCTGTTATTTTTGAGATTGCATCCAAGTACTGCATTTTGGACTCTTTTGTTGACTATGATGGCTACTCCATTTCTTCTAAGGGATTCTTGCCCACAGCAGTAGATATAATGGTCATCTGAGTTGAATTCACCCATTCCAGTCCATCTTAGTTCACTGATTCCTAAAATGTTGCTGTTCACTCTTGCCATGTCCTGTTTGACCACTTCCAACTTGCCTTGATTCATGGACCTAACATTCCAGGTTACTGTGCAACATTGCTCTTTACAGCATCGGACTTTACGTCCATCACCAGTCACATCCACAAGTAGGTGTTGTTTTTGCTTTGACTCCATCTCTTCATTCTTTCTGGAGTTATTTCTCCACTGATCTCCAGTAGTATTTGGGCACCTACCAACCTGAGGAGTTCATCTTTCAGTGTCTTACCTTTTTGCCTTTTCATACTGTTCATGGGGTTTTCAAGGCAAGAACACTGATTTGGGTTGCCATTCCCTTCTCCTGTGGACTACATTTTGTCAGAACTCTCCACCATGACCTGCCTGTCTTGGGTGGCCCTACACGGCATGGCTCATAGTTTCATTGAGTTAGACAAGGCTGTGATCCATGTGATCAGATTGGTTAGTTTCCTGCGATTGTGGTTTTCAGTCTGTCTGCCCTCTGATGAAGAAGGATAAGAGGCTTATGGAAGCTTCTTGATGGGAGAGACTGACTGATGGGGAAATTGGGTCTTGTTCTGATGGGCAGGACCATGTTTAGTAAATATTTAATCCAACTTTCTGTTGATGAGTGGGGCTATGTTCCCTCCCTGTTATTTACCTGGGGCCAAACTATACTGGAGGTAATGAAGATAATTACCATATTAAAAAGCAGAGACATTACTTTGCCAACAAAGGTCCATCTAGTCAAGGCTATGGTTTTTCCAGTAATCATGTATGGATGTGACAGTTGGACTATAACAAAAGCTGAGTGCCAAAGAATTGATGCTTTGAACTGTGGTGTTGGAGAAGCCTCTTGAGAGTCCTTTGGACTGTAAGGAGATCCAACCAGTCCATCCTGAAGGAGATCAGTCCTGAGTGTTCATTGGAAGGACTGATTCTGAAGCTGAAGCTCCAACACTTTTGCCACCTGATGTGAAGAGCTGACTCATTTGAAAAGATCCTACCCTGATGCTAGGAAAGATTGAAGGCTGGAGAAGTGGATGACAGAGGATGAGATGGTTGGATGGCATCACCGAGTCAATGAACATGAGTCTGGTAAACTTTGGGAGTTGGTGATGGACAGGGAGGCCTGGTGTGCTGTAGTCCATGGGGTTGCACAGAGTCGGACACAACTGAGCGACTGAACTGAACTGAATGAAGATTATGGCAGAAAGAACTTCTATCTGCTGATGCAGATGACTTTCTCTGGAGTTCTGGGAGATATATTTTCATCTTGCAGCCCCCTAGTGTTTAGTTTTGATTTTTCACCTTATACAACTAAAATTTTAAAAATTAAGTAAACAACAACAATTAGCAAACAGACACAAAAGGATGTAGATAGTACTCCTGGCTTAGGGAGATGAAAATTAAGGAGGTTAGTAATGGTTTTATGAAAAAATGGGCAATTGAGCTGGGTCTTATAGCCTGGGTGTGGGAAGAAATTACAGAGAGGGGAAAAAGAAGGAATATGAATCAAATTTCCACACTTTCAAATCCAAGCACCAGAAATGCCAGTGGAATCTTCCCTTTGTTATTCCAAGGCTAAGAAACAAATGCATGTTCCATTTCTTGAAACAAACTATCTTACTTAGGAAGTTTGTATTCTGAATGAATGTGGTGTTCTGATTGAAATGTTTGCTGTAGGTAGTGTTTTGTTACCTTCTTGATATCAGGGATGGAGAGAGAAAAAAAATACACCTAGCTGCTCTTTTTTTTTGTTTTGTTTGTTTGTTTTAAACAACTTAGTCTTTTATTTGCCCAAGGCCAGCTATTATTGGCACTGCGGCCCCAAGACTTGCAGAAGGAATGGGGGCCGGGGCGAGCCATCCTGCCTCCCAGGTGCTGCCTGCCCCATCCTGCTTCCTGCAAGAGATGGCAGAGTAGATAAAGTGTGTCCTTGGGCCGTCAAGTATCTTCTCAACTTTGTGTGTGTGTTAGCCCCGCAGTCGTGTCCGACTCTGCGACCCCATGGACTGTAGCCCACCAGGCTCCTCTGTCCAAAGGATTCTCCAGGCAAGAGTACTGGAGTGGGTTGCCATTTCCTTCTCCAACCCTTGAATTTCCTCTCAATATGTAGTTCACCTCCCCAGGGCTTTTTCTCTGATGGAACCTCTGCCTGCTGAGCTGACTGCTGCTGCCTGATCCCCAGTGTGGGAGGGGCTCTGAGGGAGACTCCTCTGTCCTGCAGGCTGCCCCGTCCTCTCCCACTGAGAGTCCAAATTAGAGGCTGTTAAGGATTCTGCAGACTCATTTCTGCTTAGTTCCCTTATAACTGTCCTAGTTCTTTTCATGTGTGATTTTCATACTGTATCAGAAATCCCTGCAGGTTTCTGATACGGGTATGGAGTCAACTCTGATTTCCTGTGTTGATGCCGGTTTCGTCCCCCTGCTTCAGGATTCTTTGTTTTTTCTGGTCAATTTATGTGTGTGCTGCGCTTTGTTGCTAAGTTGTGTCCGACTCTTTGCGATCCCATGGACTGTAGCCGCCAGGCTCCTCTGTCCATGGGGATTCTTCAGACAAGAATACTGGAGTCGGTTGCCATGCTCTCCTCTAGGGGATCTTCCCAACCCAGGGATCGAACCCAGGTCTTCCACATTGCAGATGGATTCTTTACCGTCTGAGCCACCAGGTCAATTTAAGTGAGGAAATAAATGGAACGGAAGGGATTCAATTTCTAAACTCAAGTCACCATCTTTCCTAGATGCCAGCCTGAGTTATTAACGTCACATTATTAGACAATACCAGGACCCTGTGAAAACTGGCTTGGTATTAATACATTTTAGGCAATTAATGTTATGGAATGTATTGGAATTAAAAGAGAGGGTGTTTGGTTTGTTTAGTAGCGAATGTCACTCAGTCATGTCTGACTCTTTGTGAACCCATGTACTATACAGTCCATGGAATTCTCTAGGCCAGAATACTGGAGTGGGTAGCCTTCCCCTTCTCCAAGGGAGCTTCTCAGCCCAGGAATCAAACCCAGGTCTCCCATATTGCAGGCAGATTCTTTACCAGATGATCCACAAGGGATGCCCCTTGGTTTGTTTAGACAGGATTCAGATCTTGATTCTACCAATCCCAGACACTGAATTAATCATTTGGAGTCTCATTTTCCTTCACCTATAAGATGGAGACTGTTAATAGCATCTACCTCATAGAACAGTAACAAGGGTAAAATGAGGTAGTGAATCTAAAGCTTCGGCACAGTACCTGATGATCAATAACTTCTTAATAAATATTAAAAGAAGTTTCCCCACTCTTTCCTCATTGCTAGATGTGGTAACTACACTCAAATTGTTCCCACTAACGTTCAGATTTCACACCTGAATTTTTCCAAGTAAGTTTTTTTTTTTTTTAAAGAAAGAATGGTTCACAGTCAAATCAAATTTGATCTAATCTGAAAAGCAATATAAAAACCCTAGAAGGATGCATCCTAGCTGTCTAGACAGGGCTCTATGGACTGTTAAGGAGTCCCAAACCCTCTGCCTCTTACTTTCCTCATCTGGAAAGTAAAATTCCATTTTCACCAAAATTTCACAAAGCTGTATTTAGCCTCCCTCCTGTACAGATGGAACTACACTCTCATGTTATAGAGCTGTGGGTTTCTTTTAATAAATGAGAGGATTTGTGTCTTCCCAAGCTTGATACGTAGGGATGGAGCCGAGGATTAAAAGGGAGACACGATGAGGATTTAAGCAGATTTATTGCGAATCATTACTGGAGTGCGTGAGTTACTGGCCCAAGATTAAGGTGAGCCTCGCTCAAGAACATTTTCTTCGGTAGTAACAGACAGGCAAAGCTTCTTTTTTGTTTTTTCTTTTTAAATCATTCTCTAATGAGAAATGATTTAAACTGGGGAACTTCTCTGCACAGTAAATTGGACAGATTCAGAGACATGCTGGAAAGATCATTCAGTAACAGAACTAAAGCTGCTGTCCCTAACGAAATCACACCAGTTAGAATGAGAATGAGAGGTTTGCTGCACCTGACAACTAGGAAGCCAGCACACTTGCCACAGAATCAGCCTGACACAGATAGACTGGTATTAAATCCTGCCCCTGATCCCTCCGTGGTGCCACCCCTCTGAACTCTGTTCCAGACCTTTGAGTGGATTCCCATTTCTCATAGGAAAAAATAGCAAATTCTCAGTATGCCCTTCAGCCATGGGTAGGCCCTGCAGCGCCTCTAACAGCCTCGGCTTTGGTTCTGCCTCCAGGGTCCCATGGTCCAGCTGTCCATGCCTGCCCGCGCCCCAGGAGAACACCTGGCCTGTGGCGTCCAGCAGCAATGCGTGCTCAGCGCCCAGCTCCAGCCTACACGCCCACAGCCTGGGAGCCAGAGGCCAGTAGAAGGGCGGCTGCGGGCTCACGTAGGCGCAAGCACAGGGCAGCAGCAGCAGCAGCCCCGCCTGGGTCTCATCACTGCTGGGTCTGTGTTCCACCTCTAGCACAGCCTGGGCCCAGAGGGGCTCCCCGCGCAGTGCCAAACCGGGAGCCCAGGCCTGCAGCTCCGCCCTGGCTCCCGGCCCTGCGTGCAGCATCACCAGGAGCTCCTCTGACACCCATGCGTCGGTGCATCCGCCCACCACGCCGGACAGCTGCACCTGGCCTCCACCGGTCACCAAGGCAGTGTAGCTCCAGCTTGAGCTCATACTGCAGACAGAGAGGCTGCGGCCCAGCGTCGTCAGCAACTCGGGGCTGGAAAAGGTCAGTTTTCATTCCAATCCCAAAGAGAGGCAATCCCAAAGAATGTTCAAACTACTGCACAATTGCACTCATCTCACACGCTAGCCAAGTAATGCCCCAAATTCTCCAAGCCAGGCTTCAATAGTACATGAACCGTAAACTTCCAGATGTTCAAGCTAGATTTAGAAAAGGCAGAGGATCTAGAGATCAAATTGCCAACATCCGTTGGATCATCGAAAAAGCAAGAGTTCCAGAAAAACATCTGCTTCTGCTTTATTGACTATGCCAAAGCCTTTGACTGTGTAGATCACAGCAAACTGTGGAAAATTCTTCAAGAGATGGAAATACCAGACCACCTGACCTGGCTCCTGAGAAATCTGTATGCAGGTCAAGAAGCAACAGTTAGAACTGGACATGGAACAACAGACTGGTTCCAAATTGGGAAAGGAGTACATCAAGTCTGTTTATTGTCACCCTGCTTATTTAACTTATATGCAGAGTACATCATGAGAAACACTGGGCTGGATGAAGCACAACTTAGAATCAAGATTGCCGGGAGAAATATCAATAACCTCAGGTATGCAGATGACACCACCTTTATGGCAGAAAGCAAAGAACTAAAGAGCCTCTTGAGGAAAGTGAAAAAAGGAGAGTGAAAAAGCTGGTTTAAACTCAACATTTAGAAAACGAAGATCATGGCATCTGGTCCCATCACTTCATGGCAAATAGATAGGGAAACAGTGGAAACAGTGACTAACGATTTTTTTTGGGCTCCAAAATCACTGTAGATGGTGACTGCAGCCATGAAATTAAAAGACACTTGCTCCTTAGAAGAAAAGTTTATGACCAACCTAGGGAGCTTATTAAAAAGCAAAGGCATTACTTTGCCAACAAAGGTCCATCTAGTTAAAGCTATGGTTTTTCCAGTAGACATGTATGGATGTGGGAGTTGGACTATAACGAAAGCTGAGCACTGAAGAAATGATGCTTTTGAACTGTGGTATTGGAGAAGACTCTTGAGAGTCCCTTGGACTGCAAGGAGATCCAACCAGTCCATCCTAAAGGAAATCAGTCCTGAATATTCATTGGAAGGACTGATGCTGAAGGTGAAATTCCAATACTTTGGCCACTGATTCGAAGAACTGACTCATTTGAAAAGGTCCTGATACTGGGAAAGACTGAAGGCAGGAGGAGAAGGGGATGAAAGAGGATGAGATGGATGGATGGCATCAAGGACTCAACGGACATGAGTTTGAGTAAACTCCAGGAGTTGGTGATGGACAGGGAGACCTAGTGTGCTGCAGTCCGTGGGGTCACAAAGAGTCGGACACAAGTGAGCGACTGAACTGAACTGAACAGTATGCCCTGCGAGTTCCCACATGGCCCAGACCCTGCTCACTTCCCTAGTGATCCTGCCTTCACTAGCTGCATTCCAGCCACACTGTCCTCACACAGAATAGACGTCACTGCCACAGGGCCTTCGCAAATACTGTCCTCTCTACTTGGAATGCTCTGCTCCTCTTCATGCCTCAGACCATAGTTCAAATATTTATAGTACTATTGGCTATCTCCATAATCTTTTAAATTGTGATCCATGGTTAATTGTGTAATTAATTTATTAGTATTATCAGTATAAATTCCTCATTAGAATAAAAATTTCATGAGGACAGGTAATGCATCTATTGTACTGGCCATTTTCTTTATAATACTTACACAAGACAAATATTCAATAAATATTCACTGACTATGTGAATGAATGGATTTGCAACCTCCATCAACATCAGAAGCTCGGACTATAAATCTCTAAGTGCAACAAATCTCTGAGCTGAATCTCATGAATCACTCAGCCCCATGAGAACTGGCTGACACAGACTTATGTGATTATCTGTGGTATGCTCTGTGTGTACATGGATGGACAGCCATAGATCTATACTCTCATCTTTTCCTCTCTTCTCTCTCTCCCTGGGTTGCATTTGTGCTCCCAGGTCCCCTACCATGTAGCCCTTTGTTTCTTCATTCCCTTCACCGTGTGTGTATTACTGGTCACTTTCAGTTTTTCTGTCTCACCCCTCACAAGCCAGGACCTCCCTGTGATTTGGTGGCCTCATTTGTACCCACCATTCATGGCACCTAGGTTCCTTATTTGATGGCTCTCTTACTTCCAAAGGCAGGTTGGACCCCTGGGTCATGAAGACCCTCTGGAGTAGGAAATGGCAACCCAGTCTGGTACTCTTGCCTGGAAAAATTCCATAGACAGAGGAGCCTAGCGGACTATATAGTCCATGAGGTTGCAAAGAGTTGGACATGGCTGAGCACACTGATAGGAAACTAAGTTACTTTCAAAGGCTCCTACTTCTCTGTCAAGATATTTAGAAATTACCATTCCTAGAAAAATATTCAAAAGATACATTTTCTCTCTCTCTTGCTTCATAGGTCTTAGGGCCAGGAACAAAAATGATATCTTTTTAAACTGTGGGATGAGTTGTGAGAACCCTGGGATGAGTGGATATTTTAAAACAATGACATAGATGGCTATTCAAGAGGATGAAAACTTTATGACATGACTCTGGAAATGAAAGTTGTTTGGAAAATAACTGAAAATTTCATGGAATGTTATTGTGTCTGAGAAATCATTATAGTAGGGACTTATTCATTCACTTGTTCATCAATTTAATGACCATGTTTTGAGTGGCTAACATGAGCCAGGCACTGTGTTTCTATCTGGTTGCTGATAACAATGGTGTACAGGGCAGCTGGGAGTTCTTCCCCCAGGAGGCATTGCAAGAAATAGACACTAAATAATAAAATATACATTTCTGGCAAGTATAATGAGCCAGGATATTATGAGTTAGTTATAAGCACTGAAAATGTATTTTCTCTTCCACAGCAAGGAAAGTATTGTCATTCTACTTTGGCCACGCTATTGGTACTGTCCAGTTGTCGCAAAGTTTTTCAGTGTGAGTGAACATCCCCTAGTGGGTCATGAAATTACATTTTACTACCATTTTAAATGAATAAAATAGAATTGAAAACATCAGAGATTACCTTACATATTAAAGAGAAATACTGATTTTTGTTTCATGTATGGATATACTGGTTCTGACATAGACTATGTCTTACCGCAGGTCACCATCATAAATGTGTCAGAGCATGCCTCCTGGGGCCAGAATCTCAGTATTGTCCCACTCGGTATGAGGTGCTAAGGGACCATTTATGATGATGGCAAGACAGTTAGCTGGTTCCTTTGGGTGAAAGAAATAGACACATTCAAATTCAGCCCTATTTCAAAGGACCTTTCATTTTTTTAGACTATGAATCAGAAAATACTATTTGGATACATACTCATGGAGAAATGAAAATAATTTATCACTCAGAACAGGCAATTTTAAAAAATTACATTATGGGGGGAGAACTGATATGCTTCCCTAATTATAGATATGCCACAGGATTACTAAATTACTCAATTCATGCAGCGAGTCTTTATCGAGTATCTATCATGTTCCAGATACTGTGCTGAATAAATCATGCATGGTTCTTACCTTCATTAGGTACGTAATCTTATTCATCACTGTTTAAATTCATGATCCTCAATCCTGGCAGCAAAATATAATCATCTGGGAGCTTTTAAAAAGTACTGATTTTCATTCCCATAGGTTCTGGTTTAATTAGTCCAGGGTAGGGATCCAGGATGAACACTGTTTGAGCTATCCAGGTGATTCTAATGTGCAGCCAATATTGAGAACTAACGGCCAATAATGGTCAATAAGAATTTTGCAAATCTGTATATTATTTAACTTTCCTTAAGATACGTAGAACATTTTCTATCTTGCGGTGGTAAAATAAATTCTTCTTATAAAAATCAGCATATATAAATCAGCATATATAAAACCCTTGAATTATTTTTATCACTATTCTCTGGCTAAATTCTGTTTAACAATCAGGTTTACATTGTTTTAATTTTAAAATTTTTACTTTCATTATTGGTTTTGAACCTCATTTATGAAAACATTTCAATTCCCATTAACCATTTCTCCTAAATGATTAATATTTAAGAATAAAAACTATCCTTTAATTTCCATCTTTAGTGTCAATAATCAAGTTAAAGTTCCATGTGTATACACTTCTAGATGAAATATTCAAATTTATAATCATTTGCCTATTTGTTTCATTTTTGCTAACATTTTGTTAGCAAATAATTAATATGTTAATTAATTTTTCATTCCCCTTCACATTTAATAGTGAATATCTGCACAGCCAAAGTTTATAAAAAACCTGGAAAAAAAAATCTGCCTGATTCAAATCCCCATTTTCCTCAGCATCTCTTGTGCTTCATCTTTTCAAGAAAAGCTTCACCCTTTTTTAAAAAAGCTACTCTCATCTCTAACACCATGTTTTGCCTTCCCTGAAGACCGGATTCTTAAGGTATCTGATTGAAGAACTCCACTTTTCCTTATTTCCTTTTCAAATGAAAATGAGCAAGCCAACTGAAATATCAGGGAATTTTCTGCATTTCCCGCCAACTTAATCTCACTGCCTGTTGATGACATTCTTACTTATTCATTCCCTTCTTTGAAGACATCTAGAGATAATTTTCATCTTCTCTCTTTTCTTAATTTTATCCTTATGACTGCATGTGGGCTATGTAAACATACAGTTTCACCTTGACTTGGAAGCTCCCAGCTCTGTGGTCTCAGTCTAGTAACTTAAATTCTCTATGGTTCAAGTATTAGACATAATGAATATGAAATACTCAGCACTTTTTATTATACCTTCTAGCATACAATAAATGGTAGATAGCATTAATATTGAAGCAGTAGGCTGCCCACAGTGTGCTAGTTGCTCAGTTGTGTCCAACTCTTTACAACCACATAGACTGTAGTTCACCAGGCTCCTCTGTCCATGGGATTCTCTAGGCAAGAATATTGGAATGGGTTTCCATTCCCTTCTCCAAGGCTGCCCACATTTAATATCAATCCATTATGTTGGTGTAGGACATATAGAATCCTTTCCTAGAGATAATTTCAGTCCATCTCTAGCTAGAGAAAGAAGGCTTAAACACTGGAGAATTGGTTCCCGAGGAGCACATCTGTTACAGGATCATTTGTTCATCCATTTGACAAATATTAATCTGATCCTCTCTCTGTGCCAGGCTCTGGGCTGGGAGCCAGGGCTCCAGCAGGGACTAGGACAGATATACACTCACTACTGTAGAACTTACAGTCTTGCCAGGACACTAAAATTCTCATGTGTGTGCTCTTATGTGATATGAAAAGTTTCCTTTCAGCACCTCAGGGGCTCTGGGACTGGGATGAGCTCCTCCCGGACAAGCACAGAATCAGTGATGATGATGATGATGACTGTGACCTGCATCTTTTATTTGAAAAGGTGAGGGCACTCTCTATTATCATCCCCTTTGGGGAATGTTAAGGTTCCTTTCCCTACTTACTGCAAGAGTATTTGGACGAAGGAATGAGGTTTCTAGACCCAGTCTTCAGTGAACATGAAACCTCAGAATGTGGTAAGTGCTGCCGGCTGACTTTGCTAAGGAACCCTCATTTCTCACAGGCTGATTGGAGAAGGGTTCCCAAATAGCTGTTTTCATCAGGAGTCATAGAATTTGCATTGCTGAATTTCCCCCCAGGTGTTTTTACTCTTCATCAATATAACCATTTTAAAAACTTATTTGTTTCTTGCTTTTCAAAAAAACACAATACTACAGCATGTTTTTAAACATTGATGCTTATTACATTTTTTCAAAACCTTCTTTTAATTTGCTGCATGCCATTCACTCTTTTCCTTTACACTTAGACATTGCATATCCTCCTCCTTTAATGACTTTAAATGATACTATATTACTATGCTATAAATATTTAGGCATAAATTTTTACCATCACTAATCATTCCTCAGATTTTATATCTGCAAGGTATGTGACAGAGAACTTTACAACTCTGACGTTTCTTAAAATTTATTCCCAAATTTCTTTCCAGAAAAATACTACAAGTGTATATGTCCACAAGCAGGGTTGTGACATCATGTCTTAACCTGTTCTGAGTATACACTCACACATACAGAGATTCAGATTCTATCGAAACTATAGGAAGAACACATGTCTGCTATGTCTCTAGTTTTATGCTAGCATTTAGATACATTTTTCTAAATTGTGTGTTATAAATGGCAATATTCTAAGTTTACTTTTTTCTTTTAGTTTATGATGAGCTCATTCTGAAAAGAAAGAATGAATCCCCATCCAAAACTGGTTTGGATGTCAAGACTGATAACATATTACACACATACACACACACATTCACACAGACACACACACAAACCAAGAGGGGATAAAAAGGCTTATTATTTATATAATGAAGTTTCTGGAAGAGCATGACTGATTTTCTCAGCTAACCCAAAAATGACTTGAGAAACCAAAGAAAGGACACTGGCTTAGGGTTTTTATTTTGATTAGAAGGTGAGACTGAGGTAAGGGTTTCTGTGCCTGGATAGGACTTGTGTGGTTTGAACTTTCAATAGGTGCCAAAGGAGAGAACATCCAGTCTTATCAGCTTGCCCAGGTGTGGGGCAAAAGGTCAAAGAAGAATGAAGTTTAAAAGCTGATAGCAGTCAAACATCAAAAAAAAAAAAAAAAAAATCAGACATTTTATTAGTTTATTTGTTGAAATATTTTATATTCAACCTGTCCTCTTCTACTCTTTGACTACTTGCGATACAGTTCACACAGGACAGCTAGGAAGATGCTTGATTCTTTTCATTTATTTACTGGTTTTCAAGACAATGAAGTTGTTTCCTGCCATTCTCTGAAGGTGATTATTTTTTAATGCTATAAAATCATGGGTTTAAATATATTTATTGGGCTTCAATGAACATGAGTTTGAGCAAGCTCTGGGAGTTGGCGATGAACAGGGAAGCCTGGCATGCTGTAGTTCATTGGGTTGCAAAGAGCTGAACACGACTGAGTGACTGAACTGAACTGAACTCATTGGCCTTCAACCCACTGTGATTTTCATCATTACTGGAACACAATTTGTCTCACCTTTAGCCAGTGGGAACCTTGCTGAGTTCCCTGGAGAGTCCTTTTGTCGTGACCCAAGTAGGATTTGGCAGCTTCAAAGCAGCCCCCTCTGGGTGTGAGACAGGCTGTCCCATGCCCATCTTAGCTTTCCTGCTCCAGATCTAGAATTAGCTATTCCTTTATGACGCCCAAGTTACTTTTAGAAAAAAATTGTATTTCAAGACCACAATCTGAGTACTCCCTCACTGCCACTGAGTTGGTCATTATCTCTAGGCTTTTAAAAGGTACACAGAACTAGGAAATATGCGCACACACATACATGGGCTTCATGAGTTCATTTTGCTACTTAGAATTCAAGTTTAAGCCTGTAAAACTTTTATTTAACCTTTCCTATATTATATATGTGCCTCCTTTCCTTCACCCTGAGAGTCCTGGTTCTCAGCGACAGCAGGGGTGACAGAATAAGAATATTTGATAATCACTCATTTGTTTTTTCACATATTATACATATGATAGTACTGGAATGACCATACTGATGCAAATACTAATTTTAATATTCATGATGACATGATTAGTGAAAACATTAGAACTATTTTTGCACATGCTCTACACATTCCCCCCATATTAGTTGCAGTTCTACTGTATCTACATTGCTATAGCATGTAGTAATTATAAACTCCAACCTCTCCCTAGAGCTCATTTTGGTTTACTTCCATAGGCACCTGTGTATCCAAAACTCACTGCATGTCCTTAGATCTATTATCTCTTTAGTGATTTGGTTTAAAAAAAATGTTTATATGAAGAGCACAAGGTTTTATATTATCTTTAGTCCTTTCCTAAGTCTTACCACCTCATTTCTGAGTTTTTCAAATTCTGACTCGTACTGTTCCTTAATGTCTTATACCTTTTTCTTAATCACTTTAAGCTTGTTTTAAAATATTTACTAGGTTACAATTTTACTCCATTTGAGAAAGTACCTTTCTGGTATGCTTTCATCATCTGTAGGGATGCTGTTCTCCTTATTCTCTTTTATCTTATAATAACTTGGTATGGATTTGATTTCCATTTTTCCTGCTGCTGACTTTTGTGTGAAATTCCTGAACTTTTAGAATGAGATGTGCTTCAGGACAGCGTTTATAACTTGTCAGAGCACCCTCGTGGTTGTTCTGTAATGTTCAAAAATAGGGCAACCCATCTCCTGAGGTTTCCTGACACTTCCCCTCCTGGGTTTTGTCTTTCCTTGTCCCTGTTGTCTCTCTCCTGTTCGGTTTTCATTCTACTCCCAGCAGTCACTCCTCAGGGTGGGACGCTGTCCTGATGGAAGGTCCGGCTGGCTGGTTTTAGAAATTCACAGGGGCTGGACTAAGGTAGCTCCCTCAAACCTTTTTAATGTGGACTCAGCACTCAGTCAGTACTGGAGAAAGAAAAATGCCTCTTCATTTCATCTGCTGCTCTCAAACCAGCCTCCCTTGCTTTCCGGTGAATACATATTGACTGTTTTGGGTTCTCCTGGTCTCAGTTCTATCAGATGCTGCCCTGTTGTTTCTTTCTTCCACAAAAATACTAATAGTACAAAGATAGATCTTGTGGCCACTGGTGGCTTGTCCTTATCTGTTTGTATTTAATACCTCTTAGGTTTTAATTTGGCTTTGAAAGACCAAAGTTTATCTGAAGACATAAGATCCTCAGGTTTCAAAGAAGTGAATGTGCCACCTTCTGGCACACCTACTTATTTTACATTTAAGAACGGTCATACCAGAAGCTATGGATATCTACAGAAACGGCAAAATATCACTAGGACAACCTAGAATGACAATGGCTATTACGGGGAATATTACAATTAAACATGATTGTTCTTTGAAGAGGTGCACTTGAAAGCAAGTTTCCCAAATCAAACAAACAGAATGGGATAACTGTTTTAATTGGCATGCAAAAACTTCCAAAAGGTTTCAAAGTTTCAAAACAGCTTCACTGAAACATTCATTGCAAAAAGCTAATGAAAACTAAAGACGCAAGAGGCAAGCTAAAACAAAAGACTGTAAGACTGACATGGCTCCTATAACTCTCTTCCATCCTCAGACCCCCATTAATCCTCTACCTGAGTCACCTTTCCATGATGAAGAGGTTCAAGACTGCAAGTAAAAGTCTACCAAGTTAGTATCCTTACATATGCCCCCATATCTACCACTGAAGCAGGGACCCCATATTGGCCCCTCCCAGGGGTGTTGGGACTCTGAGGGATTCTCTGGTAAATTGCTACCAGTGACTCCCTTAAAGAGTCAAGGGTAAACCAAAATTAAAACTAGCAGTAAATCTTGCCAAATTGTGGTAGAAACTAGGGTTACCTCTCTACTTGAAACCCTACTCTCTGGAGCCTGCAGATGAGATCCTGGGAACAGTGACAATAGTCAGTGAAGGGTAAGAAATCTTACCATGGTCAGCTCTCCTGGTTCTCTCTAGTGAGTGGCCAGTTGAGAGAGAGAGAGAGAGAGAGAATTTCAGGCTGACACTTCATTTACAAATTTAGACTCTTACAAATTCAGTTTCAGGGCACCCACTGGTTGTTGACCCTTTCTCTCCCAGAGACAGCTCTTTCCCTCTTGTCTGTCTTATTTTGTATCCTGAGAACTTCGCTTGGCTTTCTGCCTGCCTGGGACATGCCAGTTGTTGGTTCCTGCATACACAGGCAGATCAACCATCAGTTTTGAGGGCCTAAAAATATGGCCAGACAGAAATGTGGGGTGCACTCCTTTTTCAGAGACGGTCCTACCAACTACTGCCAGCTGTCAGGGGAACTAAGTTTTCTTTTCTTTTGACTATCTTTGGGCAATGGCTCTGAACCTTGGGAGTACAGTCTCCTTTTGTATCTTCTTTGGGGATGCCTCTTTGTCCAAAGGGCTGTTCAGTACTTCAGGAATATTTAGCGTTTGTTCTGGCTGAAACCTGACAAGATATTTAAAAGGACTTTTCTGAAAAATAGCTCTATGGTCAGAAGTTGGCCATTTTGAAAGTTGATATTCAGAGCCAAATGGAAGCGTTTCTTAGACCTTCTTCTCTACACTAAATGAAACCATGTACCCAGAGGGGAAGAAAAACATTTCAAAGACAAACAGGTCTAAGTCTAGAACACAGGAGCCAATGATCTTCCTAAGGTTAGCACCTTAGAAAAGGAACAGAGAATGACTCACAAAGAATGTGAACCTGAGATGTTGTGACCGGTGAACACCACACAAAGATTCAGCAAAACCTCTAAGAATTCCAGAGTGTTAGCTGGGAATAGCTTAGCTGCTAAGCTAGTGCCTTAACTATTTTAATCACATCTCTCAGGTAGACCAAGAGTCTGATGGGGGTGGGGGGGATTTTTAACAACAAGACAACAGGCGCCAAATGAATGCCCCACATCACCAAACCAAATCTTAAAGATACAGCTCTCAAAGAAATGTCCTTTTGAACCAGTCAATCAGGAATCACCTAATCATTACCAGTTAGGTACTCTGTCCAATAGACTCCTACCATCTCCTAAAGGAAAGTAACCTTACAGTAACCAATAGGGTTTATTTTTATTTTTAAAATCTAATATAACTTCCTTGTCTCTGTTCCCTCTGCCATAAGTCTTTCATTTTGTACAGCTCCTTGGAACTTCTGTCTGCTAGCCTGGATGCTGCCTGATGCATGAATCACTGAATAAAACCAATATGATTTTTTAAAATTTACTCAGTTTAATTTTGTTTTTTAACAGTAAAGGATCTTCTAATCATAAAAGCAATGGGAACTGAAAAAAAAATATTGATAAAGCTGCCCTTGCAAGACATATCCCTCTTAGATATCCAGTTATCATATTTCCATAGCATTCAGCAATGAATGATGCAGATAGAACTCTTCTGATACTTAGGATGAAATGACCTGGAGATGTCCTCTGTTGGCCAAGGTCTTAAAATTGTCTTGGATTCAAGCTTGTACTGGCCAAAACTGATCTCATGATTTACAGAAAAGGTTAAAATGAAATGATCTGAATCTTGTTATGCAGGCTGATATAGATGCCCTTGTTTATTAGCAAGATGCTAGATCAAGGACCATAGAATGTGAGAATCCATTTCTCTAGGTGGTTAACAGTAGGTTCCCAACTAATTCAACCCTGAGAATGTAGGATCTATTGGATACTTTAAGACACTTAAATAAGGCATAGGCATATAGCTTTGGCCTAGAATGTATGCATGATGAATGGGCAGTAAGATGAGTCATGGTTACTCTTATTTTGTCTAGCCTCCTAGTGGGACAGTTAGCCTCCTAGTGGGACTACTGAAATCCAAATTTATCACAGGCGGTCTCATTATAGAAAATCAAAACAGGAAAATAAAAAGGTAAAATAGATTTGGAAGGTGATCATTAACACCCCAAGATTATTTTTCTTTTATCAATTCATTCAATGTCAACTTCTTGACACTTAAGGTTATCTGTATGAAGCAATAAGGGAAAAAGAAAGTCAACAGGGTTGGAGCCCTTGCCAGTGGAAGATCCTAAGAAACAGATGAAGTTTCTCAATATTTGTGAATAACATTTAGGAACATAACTGCTGGATAAATGGTGATTCAGCAGCATAACTGTCAAGGTGTCTGTGACTGGAGCACTGAGGTTCTAGGCAGGGGATAGAGTGAGGCACATGGGGAGCAAAATTTAAGGAGGCTCCTGGGGCTTACCCTGCATTTAAATAACCCTGAGAGTGAGTGCCTCCTTAAATTTTAGCCTTAGTACCTTGCTCACCTCCACCTTATGCTAGCCCTGCTGGGGCTGATCTTCTAGCTGCAACAGCAAATGAACTCTCTCTCGATACTCAATTTCACCCCTAGACCTTTTTCCATGAAAATTTACATTCCATAGCCCTCTATAAACCAAGTTGGAGTAAGCTAGTTATGTGTTAGCTTAAGGGGAAATTTCATGCAGCCTGACAGGGCAGCAAGTGTGGGCTCCATCTAGTCCCTGAAGAACATCTTTTCTAAATTCATCCCCATCTCCCCTGAAAAGAGCTGTTAAAAGGAATTTCAACATTAAAAATAAGAAAGAGAAAAAAAATAACCATATTAAGAAATGTGCCTTGATTTATAAGACCTGAAACTTATTGGGCAGGGGATATTTTGCATCAGATTGTATCAAAAATGTAACTCCCACATGTCAAGCCTTTTTAGCCTGTAAAACAAATATCTGTTTCCAGTTTAGGGGTGGAATGTATAACTGTGACCCTTACTCCCCAGGTTCTCCTGCTCTCCTAGAAGAATGAAATTGACTTCCTGAAAGAAGTTAATTTTGCTTGATTTCTTTCCTATTTCCTCCCTCAGAACATTTGTGGGCAAATAGGGCTCACATACAGAGTGTTTTATTTTGCACTGTTTTCCATTAATTTGGACTCTTTTGCATTGTTTGGAGTTCCCTGCCATCTGTGGGGAGGTGTGCTGACATGGCACACACTCAGAATCCCTGGCAGCTTTCAGCGAGATGGAAGAACACACCCCATCCTTTCCAACAAAGACTCAGCAAGAAGAGCTTTAGGGAAAAGGAAAGGGATTTACTGAGCTGAGAATATGGAACAAAAGTCCAGCGTGGCTCTGCCTCTGAGCCCAGGATGGATATACAATTGCCAGGGAATCGATTTCTGTCACTTGATCCTCAATTTCATCTGGGGCCACCTTTTATCATCACCCTTCTCAGCCTTTCTTTCCCTGTCACACAGAGAGGAGAGAAAACAGTTATTTTCTCTGCTTCTATATTTCTTTCTTCAAGGAATGATTATCTTATTCTTCCCACTCACTACCTCTTCTGCTCATTATTCTCAGCAGGTTCAACATCAAAAACCTGTCTGAATCTGTCCCAGAACTCATTCTTTTTCTGGAGAGCATGGTTTCACAGATACTGTCTGCTTCTGCAGCAAGCTTTGGGGCATATTTCTTGCTTACAATAGCAGCCCGATTTGGCTACAAAGTCATCATCTGCAGTATTTCTTCAACCAGGTCTTAATAATCCTAATGAGATAACAATTATAATTTCCTCTGTGTATCATATCAAATACTTTTACACTGTTCTCATTGGGTCTCCCACAATCTGGCCCACTCCTCTCTCCAGCCTGCATCTCCTGGTGTGCCTTTCTCAGAGCTAGGCTGCTCCCAATTTCCCCTAAACACCTACCCACTTTTCCACTCAAAGCATTTCCCCATTTACACTTTCCCATTTCTATAGCTCCTAACCCCCAAATCCACCTCTCCCATGACAGCATTGTTCTATGAAATCTTAGCCATTCTCATAGATCAGGTCAAGGTGTGCCCTCCTCCATGAAGACCTTCCCAAGCTTGCATTACGCCCTGTTGATACAGAATTCTGACTTTTGCCCTGAGATTCTTTCCAGATTCAGCTTGGAAAGGTCACAGTTTTGAAAAGGGTTAGAGAAGGAGCCCCATTGCTTCTTGGGGCTAGTCCAGTGAAGTGTACTTAAGAGCTAGATATTTGGGAAGCAGTTTCTCATGTGAGACATGATGATATGGCCCTTGGTGTTATGGGTGACAGGTAAAGATACGCACACAGAACATCAGGCCAACTCAACTCAATCTCCTGTAGAGGTCAAGTGAAGAATAATTTAAATTCGACAAATATTTACTGAGTACCCTTCATCCATGCCCTGTACTAAGCACTGGGGATACAAGGCAGATGCCTACACTAGAAGATTGATAAATGGGCTAGGCAATTTGAGTTTACTTTCCTCCCTTATGATGAGTTAATGCAGTGATTCTCAAACCTGGCTGTGCAGCAGAACCACCAAGGGAATATGATTTATATATTTGCTTATTTATGCATCAGTTTTGAATTTCATTTTGTGGGAATAAATAATACATTCACGGGCTATAAAGCAAAAAGACTGAAAAAGGTACACAGGGACAAGTATCTCTTATGCCACTATTCCAGTCACCCAGTTTCCCTAATTGTGCCAATTTATTTGATATCATTGGGAAATAGCTTAACTCTGTCTGTCTCTTTCATCATAACAAAGCTATTTAGACAGAGTCGAAAGGTGATTGGGAGTTTGGGAAGGTGCCAAGCGAGGCTGCAGTGACAGAGATCAGGCCTGTGCCTACAAGATCTAGGCAAGAGCAGAAAATGACCTCCTGAAGGTGTCTGGAAACAGGAGCTCCTGGTTGCTCATCTTCCTAAGTAGCCAGCTCCCCACAAAGTCCTCAAGATCTGTCCCCACTAAACCCCTCAAAATATAGTGCCACACATTCCTCCATTCTTCTCAGACATGGGAGTGTCAATGCATCTGTTATTTGTTACTGTTTGGCTATTCTGTGCTTGAACGTGACATCAAACATGATAATAGAGACTTGCAAATTACAGCCAATCAGTGTTGGCTCTTGTTGGCTCCAGATAAAAGTCTCTTTTATCTAATAATAATATAATAAAGTTGCAGTATACAAAATCAATATATACAATTCAGTTGCATTTCTATACAAAAACAATGCACTATCAGAAAGAGAAATTTACAAAAATTATCCATTCACTCTAGTACCAAAAACAACAAGATACTAAGAAATAAATGTTATTTTACCAAGAAGGTAAAATGTCTAAACACTGAAAACTGTTAAGAAATTGATGAAAGAAACTGAAGAAAATATAAATCGGTAAATAGAAAGATATTACCATATTCATGGACTAGAAGAATTAACATCATTAAAGTGTCCATACTACAAACCAGGGGTTGAACCCCTGTTTCTTATGTCACCTGTGTTGGTAGGCAGGTTCTTTACCACTAGCACCACTTGGGAAGCCTACTCAAAGCAATATAAAGATTTAATTCAATCCCTATCAAAGTCCCTGTGGTGTTGGAGAAAACTTGAGAGTCCCTTGGACTGCAAGGAGATCAAACCAGTCAATTCTAAAGGAAATCAATCCTGAATATTCATTGGTAGGACTGATGCTGCAGCTCCAATACTTTGGCCACCTGATGTGAAGAGCTGACTCATTAGAAAAGACCCTGGTGCTGGGAAAGATTGAAGGAGGAGGGGAAGGGGAAGACAGAGGACAAGATGGTTGGATGTCATCACCAACTCAATGGACATGAGTTGGAACAAGCTCCAGGAGATGGTGAAGAATAGGGAAGCTTGGTGTACTGCAGTCAATGGGATCGCAAAGAGTAGGACACGACTGACTGAATGAACAAACAAAACAAATCAAATTTCCACTGATATTTTCACAGACATAGAGAAAACTAACCTAAAATTTATATGGAACCAGGAACAGACTCCAAGGAGCCAAAGTAAGTGTTGAGAAAGAACAAAGATGGAGGCATTACACTTTCTGATTTTAAGCTATAGTAATCAAAACAGTATAGTACTGGCATAAAACTAGACATAGAGACCAATGGAACAGAATAAAGAGCCCAAGAAAAAAGCCACCCATAAACTGTGAACTAATCTTGAACAAGGGTGCCAAGAACATATAAAAGGGAAATCTCGTCAATAAATAGTATTGAGAAAACTGGATATCCACATTCAAAAGAATGACGTTAGACCACTATCTTACACCATTCACAAAAGTTAGTTTGAAATGGATTAAAGATTTAAACACAGTAGTCTCCCCATCCACAGTTTTGCTTTCCATGGTTTCAGTTACCAGTAATTAACTGTAGTCTAAAAATATTAAGTGGAAAATTCCAGAAATAAATAATTCATAAGTTCTAAACTGCATGCTATTCTGAGTAGCATGATAAAATCTCATGTTATCCCTACCTTGGATCCCCAACCAGCATCACTGTCTGCTCCTGACATCTAACCATTAACATCATCATGACTCAGTGATGCAAAAACATCTGAAGCAGATGATCCTCCTTCTGACATATTGTCAGAGGCTCAATAGTAGTCTAATACTGTATCCTAATGTCTACATCGTTCATCTCATTTTATCTCATCACATAGGCATTTTGTCATCCCACATCATCACAAGAAGAAGACTATTGTATAATAATTTACTCTCAGAAAGAGAAATAATATTCACATAACATTTATTCTAGTATATTGCTATAATTTTTCTATTTATTATAACTGTTAATCTCTTACTGTGCTTAATTTATAAATTAAATTCTATTATAGACATCTATGTATAGGAAGAAACATAGCATATATAGAGTTTGATACTATCTGTGGTTTTAGGCATTCACTACAGATCTTAAAACGTAGCCCTGTGGATAATGGGGAACTACTATGTAGCACTTGAAACTGAAAAACTCTTAGAAGAAAACAGGGAAAAATCTTCTTGACATAGGCCATGGCAATAGCACAAGCTGGAATTAAGATTGCTGGGAGAAATATCAATAACCTCAGATATGCAGATGACACCACCCTTATGGCAGAAAGTGAAGAGGAACTAAAGAGCCTCTTGATGAAAGTGAAAGAGGAGAGTGAAAAAGTTGGCTTAAAGCTCAACATTCAGAAAACTAAGATCATGGCATTTGGTCCCATCACTTCATGGCAAATAGATGGGGAAACAGTGGAAACAGTGGCTGACTTTATTTTTCTGGGCTCCAAAATCACTGCAGATGGTGACTGCAGCCATGAAATTAAAAGATGCTTACTCCTTGGAAGGAAAGTTATGACCAACCTACACAGCATATTAAAAAGCAAAGACATTACTTTGCCAACAAAAGTCCATCTAGTCAAGGCTATGATTTTTCCAGTGGTCATGTATGGATGTGAGAGTTGGACTATAAAGAAAGCTGAGCGCCGAAGAATTAATGTTTTTGAACTGTGGTATTGGAGAAGACTTGAGAGTCCCTTGGACTGCCAGGAGATCCAACCAGTCCATCCTAAAGGAGATCAGTCCTGGGTGTTCATTGGAAGGACTGATGTTGAAGCTGAAACTCCAATACTTTGGCCACCTGATGCAAAGATGGCCAGCCGATGCAAAGAAAAGATTCTGATGCTGGGAAAGATTGAAGGCAGAGGAGAAGGGGACGACAGAGGATGAGATGGTTGGATGGCATCACCGACTCAATGGACATGGGTTTGGGTGGACTCTGGGAGTTAGTGATGGACAGGGAGGCCTGGCGTGCTGCAGTTTATGGGGTTGCAAAGAGTCGGACACAACTGAGCAACTGAACTGAACTGAACTGAACTGAATAATTCTTTTGATATGACACCAAAAGCACAGGCAATGGAAAGCACACTAAACTAAAAAGCTTCTACATAAAGCAAAGGAAATAACTGACAAAATAGAAAGGTAACCCATGGAATAGGAAAAAATATATTCAAGCCATACATCTAATAGTGGGTTAATATCCAAAATACATAACAAATGTATATAATCCAACAGTAGACAAAGAAAATATTTCAATATAAAAATGGGCAAAGGATCAAAGTAGACTTTTTTCCCAAAGAAGATATTCAAATGACCAATGCATACATGAAAAGATGCTCAACATCACTAATTATCAGGGAAATGGAAATCAAACCACAATGAGTTATCACCTCACATCTGTTAGAATGACTCTTATGAAAAAGACAAAAGATAAATTGTTGACAAGGATGTGAAGAAAAGGGAGACTTTTGGACTGTTGATGTGAATATAAATTGGTATAGCCTTTATGGAAAACAGTATGAAGGCTGCTCAAAAGTTTTAAAATGAAACTATATTTGACCTGGTAGTCTCTCTTTGAGGTGTATTTCTGAATGAAATGAAATCAGTATCTCAAAGAGGCAATCACACCCCCATGTTCACTGAAGTATTATTCACAAAGCCAACATATAGAAACAACTTTAAGTGTCTGTTAACAGATGAATGACAAAGAAGATGTAAACAGAGGGGGCTGGGGAGAGAAGGAGAGGGAGAGAGAATGGAATATTATTCAGCCATGATAAAGAAGGAAGTCCACTTGCAACAAAATGGATGCATTGAGAGGACATTATGCTAAGCAAAATAAGTCAGATAGGAAAAGACAAATATTCTGTGATCTCACTTACATGTGTAAACCCCCCCAAAAAGGCAAACACAAAGAAACAGAAAGTAGAGAACAGAATAGTGGTTATCAGAAGCTGGAGGTTGGGGGAAATGGGGAGATGCTTGTCAAAGGGTACAATCCTTTAGTTATAAGATGAATAAGTTCTAGGAATCTAGTGTACAGCAGGGTGATTATAGTAAACAATAATACATACTTAAAGTTTGCTAAGAAAGCAGTCATTGTTCTCACCACATACACAAAAAAAGGGTGGGAGTAGTAACTATGTGAAACGGTGGATGTGAGAATTAACCTGATTGTGGTAAGCATTTCACAAAGTATATGTGTATTAAATCATCACACTGTGCACTTGAAAGTATATAATTTTATTTGTCAGTTAAACCTCAATAAAACTGAGGGGGGGGGGGGAGAATGTTTTGAAATATTCCTAAATAATCATCTTGCCCATTTATTCTCTAAGGTTCCAGGATTACACAGATTTATACATTCAATTTACAGCATCACAGGCCCCGGAGGGACCCCAGAGATAGTCAATCAGCCCAAGACCTTTGCCTTACAGGGAGACCACTCCGAGTTCCAGGGATGGGGGACAGACTTAACCAGGTCAACAGTGGATGTGCCATCAGCCACACCTGCCACCCTTCCAGTCCTCAACAGGACTCCTGCACCCTTGATGGCCTCAGCACATCCTACCCCTGTATTAGCTGCTAGAACTGCCAAAGCAAAAGGCCACCCACTGGGTGACTTAAGCAACAGAAATGTGTCTCACAGTTCTGGGGGCTGTAAGTCCAAAGTCAAAGGTGTTGGCGGTGTTGATTTCCTGAGGCCTCTCTCCGTGACTTTCAAGTGACTGTCTTCCTGTGGTGTTCTCACAGGATCCTTCCTCTGTACCCCTGCATCCCTGGTATCTTTTTGCATATCACAACTTCCTCTTCTTATAATAACACCTGTCGGATTGGATTAGTGCTCATTCTAATGGCCCCATTTTAACTTAATCACCCCTTTAAAGGCTCCAGGTCCGAGTCCAATCACATTCTGAGGTACTGAGTTTAGGCTTTCAACATATAAATGGGGTAGGGGGAGACAATTTGGCCCATAATGACTTCCTATGTTGGGAATGCTTTTCCCCTTCACTTAATTCCTGTCCTCATCATCTTCTGGATTCCAACTTATAGCATTACTTCTTAAAGAAGCCCATCCTGACTGCCTCCTCAGTATCCAAAATCAAGCTCTGGCCTCTTTTTTAGGCCCATTTTTGATGCCCTTTTACTTCTCTGTGTGTGTGTGTGTAGTTGCTAAGTCATGTCCAGCTCTTTGTGACCCCAGGGACTGTAGCCTGCCAGGCTCCCCCATCCACAGGACTCTCCAGGCAAGGATATTGGAGTGGGTTGCCACTTCCTTCTCTAGCCCTTTTACTTCTCCTTACCATTATTATAACCAAAGTAATACCTGTGTCATCAGTCAATTCGCTTTTCCCTCCCTCCATGAGACTTTCATCTCCCACAGGGCAGGGACCTGGCTGCTCTTAGTCACTGCTGCATCCTTAGAGCTGAGCCAGGCCCTGGCACAGGTAGCAACCCAGCAAATATTTGCTGAATAAACAAGTAAGTGGATAAGGCTTTAAGGAAGTAATTAAAATCACAGAGCCCTCTTTGGAATTATTACTTTCAAACTATACTTACATTTTCTCACTTTTGCTCATAATGTTTCTGCTGTAAAATTCTCCTGGGGCCCCAAAGCCCAACTCAAACAGCCTCCCCCACTCATTCTCCTTACCCAAAGCACAATCAATTCTTTCTTCCCAGAAATCCTGCGGCACACTATTCATGCAGTTGGTCTCATGCTTAATCATGACTTATAGATATTAAGGGTATGTTGTTAACACGTTTACCACCCCCCACCAATACACACTTCATTTAAGCTATGATTGCTTTGAAGATAAGGACAGAGTTTCATTTAACTCTAAAACCCTGGCACACAGCATAATGCCTGGCATAATAAAGAGCTAATGGTTTTTAGGAAGTAAGACCATGAATAGAGCCCAAGTAGCATGGATGGAGCCAGTTGTGAAGGTTGCACAGTCCTTCTTAATGGTTCCAAAATCACTAATGGGGCCCTTGGTTGCTCTGCCCACCCCGCAGGCTTCAGCGGGGCTGGGTGAGCTGCTGCTCCACATTTCCCAGAAACAGCTTGCACAGTTGGCTCTAGAGCAGGAAGGACTCAAATGACTGATTACATCAAGTCTTTGAGACCATTTTCCTTAAAAAAAAAGAAAAAGAAAGCAAGCCTGAGAATTCTTTGAAATTTAATTTAAATTCTGACAAGAACTAGCACTACTTCTCTGATCTAGGGTGACACAGACAGAAGCCCAAACAACTGAATCAGCCTGGAGAACAGGGAGGGGGCAGTGACCCAGGTAGTTCAGATTCCATGTAGTTTCCTATGGTTCAGGCTCCTTACCTGTAAAAAACAAGTAATCACATCTGCGTCATACTTCACAGCAGCATGGGGGAGATGCACATGAGACATTATAAGAAGAGTGCTTATGGAAGGTTAATGAGCTCTCCCAGTTGCAGAGGTTCTGGTTTAGTTTCAGAGTGGTTGACAAATGAAGACAAGACAATCACAGTTCCATAAAGGACACACCCAGGTTTGACAGGCAATGATTCCCACTGTAAGAAGGATATGATCTTTTCTATCAAAGGAGAAGTTATAAGAAATAAAGAAGTGATTCATTCTTAGAATACTTAAACAAAAAGATAAATAGCTGGCTTATAAATAAGATTCCTAAAATGGTGGCTAGATGTCATCCTTTGTTCTTTTCACTTCCTAATTCTCCTTCCTCACAAGAACGTTTTGGTGGGCTAATTTCACTGGCTTTGTCCTGGACATGCACAAAAAATCCTAAAAGCGTGGGGGAAATAGTTAATATAAATAGTTCAATCAAAAACTTAGATAATGTCTGGGAAGATTGGAACTCTGTGACTTACCCTATGAGGAGCTGGAGGACAGAATCTTCATTTTAGGGATAAAAATGGAGTGGACTTCCTGCTCCCTGTGCTTGCTCCCAAACCTTTGTCTGTAGCATATCCTTCTACAGAAGTAAAGACTACCTTTTTCGATTGTCTGTTCTATTCTTGTGACACCATTTTGAGAGCATTTCCAACACCACTCCTCCAAGTATAGGGCCACCAGAAGCATTACAGCATTCTGAGGTTTGAAGAGAACCCAGTTTTATTAAATCAAGGATACATCCTTCTGTCTCCAGATTTAGCCTCTGATTACTTTCATCTCCTAGTGAACAGCACTCTGTCCTACACACCTTTCATTATCTCAACCTACAGATAGAGATGGGGATGAGGTAGGAAATAGATGGGCTCCAGGCTGGACTGATGTTAAAGTTGAAACTCCAATACTTTGGCCACCTGATGCAAAGAGCTGACTCATTTGAAAAGACCCTGATCCTGGGAAAGATTGAAGGCAGGAGGAGAAGGGGATGCAGAGGATGAGATGGTTGGATGGCATCACCGACTCAATGGACAAGAGTTTGAGTAAATTCCGGGAGTTGGTGATAGACGCGGAGGCCTGACGTGCTGCAGTCCACAGGGTCGCAAAAAGTTGAACACGACTGAGCGACTGAACTTAACTGAACTGAACTGAGGCTGGACATTAACAATCAGCCAGCCTCCTCTTTGCATTTCTAGATAAGAGCTAGGTAGGCTCCAGTTGAGGAATTCAGAGCTCTCCCCCATTTGTATTTACATTTTCAAGTAACAACAAAAACAGGGTAAATAGCCAGTTTTTGTCTCTTGTTAACACATCAAGGGAATAATCGTGGCAAGGACAAAGAGAAGAAAAAAACCCTGTCTGAGTAAAAGATAAGGGAGACACTACACATGAGCAGAACGGCTCTTTGGAGTCAAAAGTCAGAGGATAATTCCAGGCCATAATGAGTCTTGCTCCTCTCAGAAGTCTTTACTTTGAGATCCAGTTTGGCTAAGGTGTGCACGCACACCCCAAGGGAGTTGCACAAATTTACCAGGAGGTCACAAAGGAAGGCGACTGGCCTGAGGCAAGACAGAGACCTGGAGAGCTGCCCCTTATAAAGGATTTACACTTCCCAAAGGCACGACTCTCTCTCTGAGCTCGCCCATGCGCCTTTCTGCATGTACCTTTCAATAAGCTTTTTACTCTACTCTTTACCTTCTGCCTCTTTGCCTGAATTTGTTCTTGACTAGGCAGGCAAGACTAGGGGCCTTGGCCCTAACTGCTGGCCCCTGTGGTCTGGCGGTTAGGATTCCAGGTCTGGGAAATTAAGACCCTGCTTCCAGTTACTGCTCACTGCTGCTTGCTGCAAGCTGCCCCTTACTGCTGTGCACATCTGAAATCAGGGACAGCATGCCAGTTGGTTAGATTCTTAGCTCCTGGGGCCATTCATGCCAGAGTTCAAATCCCAGATTGTGGCATGCCAGTTGTGTGATCTAGACAAAGCATCTGATCTTCAGTCTCCTTTTCTTAACATGATAAAATCAATAGTAGATATCTGATGGGATTGCTGGAACACTTAAATTAGATACTGCCAGCCCTGGGAGCTACAGAGGCTCTGACAAACAGTAAGTGCTCAAAAAATGAGAGCCTGGGTATAATATTGTAAGCTCAGCTAGGGTGAAATGCTTTCTCTCCTTCTGGATTTGTTTTCTTGGTCCATTTTATCTCCTTCATTCCTTCTCCTTGGTCCTTTTTTGTCAATCAAGAGTGAACCCAATTCATCTCCAGAATGACATCTCTTCTTGAACTTCCTGTCCTAGGCACTGTTGTTGGTGTTTTACAGTCACTCAGTCACATCTGACTCTTTGCAAACCCATGAACTGCAGCACGCCTGGCTTCCCTGTCCTTCACCATCTCCCAGAGTTTGCTCAAACTCATGTCCATTGAGTCGGTGATGCCATCTAACCATTTCATCCTCTTTCACCCTCTTCTCTTTTTGCCTTCAATTTTTCCCAGCATCAGAGTCTTTTCCAAAGAGTCAGCTCTTCGCATCAGGTGGCCAAAGTATTTGGAGCTTCAGCTTCACCATCAGTCCTTTCACAGAATATTCAGGACTCATTTCCTTTAGGATGGACTGGTTGGATCTCCTTGCAGTCCAAGGAACTCTCAAGAGTCTTCTCTAGCACCACAATTCAAAAGCATCAATTCTTTGGTGTTCAGCTTTCTTTATGGTCCAAATCTCACCCACCTGACTCATCCACACATGACTACTAGAAAACAGCTGTGACTATACAGACCTTTGTTGGCAAAGCGATATCCTGCTTTTTAATATGCTGCCTAGGTTTGTCATAGCACTGGCATGAGCAGCTTACATAAAAGAAACATTTCTCAGACCATCTGAAGCTAAAGGCTGAAGAAAACCAAATTCCCCCTTGATAGTAAAGGAACTTCATTACAGATAGCCCAAAGTCCAGCAGATGCCTATTCTTCTCTTCCTTTCACATCCAAACAAACCCAGATGCTTTTCCTTTGTAAATCATGCTCAGAAAATGCATACTCAGGATGTAGAAGCTTTTGGCTCATAATTCTCAACAAATTCCCAAATCAAGATTCTTTCCTTTTTCTTAGGTATGCAGCATAGTTATTAGCTGCAGGATATGTAAAGGGCATGGAAAGTTACTCAAGCATTGAGTTGAGAAGTACAAATGTCAAAGGCAAAAAGGAAACTGTAAATATAGTCACAAACTTGAAAGTTCAAGCAGCAAAAACAGCTGTAGGACAAAATGTCCTTGGATAAGATGCTGAATCAGTGTAGCCTCAAAGACAATGGGCATTGCTGCCTGTAAGTATCCCAGCACGTGGTAGGAGGTAACGAAAGCTAACTGAATGAATGAATAAATGAATTGTAGACAAAATACATATTTATTTTAATGATATAACTGGAATGATGAAGTTGAAATAGTTTAAAAGTTATGCTCTGTCCTCAAACTCTTCCTTTCATGATCTATGAATTCTATATCATTTACCTTTTTTACTATCTTATCAAATGCCTCTCAGATTTTAGTTGTCATGACCATTGAGATGGCTAGCCCAAGACAATACACTGATAAGGTCTGGAGCTTTGTACACTTTATGCTGGAATGATCTCAGAATGCCTCAGTCCCCTACAAGATCATAGAAGAGCCTCAAACGCTGAAAGACAATCCAGGCTCCCGCTTCTCTATTCATCGCCACCCCCTGGTAAATGTGGTATTTGTTCAGATGCCCCATACCATTGTATTTCCACATAAAACCACCAGAGTCTCAAGTTTTATTCCGTTAAACTTCCTCACCCATCTCACTTTGTTCTGCTCTTTGACATCTATGTAAGCTCTGCCTATAGAGCCTCCTTTTTCTTGGTCCTCACAGTCTGACGTGCTGAGTGTACAGAAGACGCTCCACATACTGCTCTCTGTACTGAGCATCAACATGACTCAGGCTACCATCAACGCGTGTCCCAAGTGTGCTGCTCCTAGAAACTGCCTCTTCTTGAAGATGACACTATTTAAATGACTAAATATACTTTACTGACTATGAACCAAAAAGGAACATTTTCTTCCATGCATGTCAATTAGCAATATCATCTTATTAGGAATTCCTGAAAAGTGCAAACCATTGTAGAGGCAGTTGGGAAGTAAAACTGCCCAGACCCAATAAAAGGCTGACTAGTCTGCTCATGTGAGATGAATGTTTTCTGACTAGATGATGTCACTTTTTCTTTCTCCCTCCCTCTCTCCTTCCCTCCTGCCCTGTAGGATGAGATAAGATCACAGTTTTGGGGTTTTTTTTTAATCTAATATACCTTCCTCTGGCACTAATAGATAGGTTCTTTGCCTATTTTGCTGATTAAATTTATGGTCCTCTTGACTATGATTCTTCAAAGGAAGTGTGGTACATGGAATACCACACAGAACAAGAAAAGAATGATCTAGTGCTACATGCAACATGCATGAATCTCACAGAGATAACGCTGAACAAAAGAAACTGGAAACCAAAGAGTACACGCTGATTTCATGGTTATAAAGCTTACGGACAAGCAAAACAAATATTAGTATATAGTGACAAAAGTTAGAATGTGGTTATCTCTGAAGAGGTTATTGGCTAAAAGGAGGTACAAGAGGACCTTCTGGAGGTGCTGAAAATGTTCTACATCTTGATCTGGATGGTGGTTACACAGATGTATACATATGGTAACATTTATTGGATCTTTCACAGAAGATTTATATGCTTAACTATACACACACACACACACACACAATATAATATATATATACATATAATGCCTTAATTAAGAAGTTAAAAAACAAAACTTTGCAACCTACACATTTGATAATTAGATCACAGGGACACTACAACATGTGACATCAACAAGATAAAATACCGAATTTAGCTTTCAAATTTGCCTTCCAGGTGAAAAATGTGCTTACTTCAGGTAACTACCATATGCTGTAGTTATTAGCCTAAATGGATGTACTCACTGTCCCTTATGGAATTAACTCTGTGTAGATTACTAAGCATTTTTTCCCTACTTAATACAGTTCAGTTCAGTTGCTCAGTCGTGTCCAACTCTTTGCGACCCCATGGACTGCAGCACGCCAGGCCTCCCTGTCCATCACCAACTCCTGGAGTTTACTCAAACTTGTGTCCACTGAGTCAGTGATGCCATCCAACCATCTCATCCTCTGGTGTCACCTTCTCCTCCTGCCTTCAATCTTTCCCAGCATCAAGGTCTTTTCAAATGAGTCAGTTCTTCACATCAGGTGGCCAGTGCAATGCTGACAACGTTCTCAGGGAAAACTGCATCAGGAATAAGTGAAATTTGAGGCATCTTAATTCACATTTCCTCTCAAAGAACATTATTTCTAATTTTAGTTTATTTCAAACTCAAAGAAATTTTTTAATAACAAAACTTATGCTTCTGCGAATGTCGAGCAAACCCGAAAAAGAAGCCATCTGGAAAAACTGCATTAGTGATAAAAATGACATTTCAATATTCAGAATGCAGTTGGCTCAAGAGGAAGGTTCCCTCTGTGACCACATGTAGGCTGTGTATTTTTCAAAGAGTTCAGCCTTTTGGAACTTCTGAAATCCATTTAGTCTGGAAATTACTAGGGTATACTTCATCCAAAAAATAAGCCTGGGTTGCTAAAGGGTACAAAAGCCATCATAGGAAAAAAAAAAATCAATTTGGGGAGGCCTTTCAGAGCTCTCAGCATTGAAATCTGAAAGCTCACTTTCCATGAAAGGCAGCAGCTACTGGACGAGGACATTCCCAGACTCCCCTCTTGGACAGTGTGACCCTCTGGGTCACTGTCCTCAGAGGTCACAGAGTTTAGCACATTGAGACATGGACTCCTTAGCACCTTGCTGTCATGTAATATTCAGTCCAATTCAAAGGAGGCTTTATATTACTACTCACAATGGTATGGTGATAAGAGTACTGTGGACTTCAGCTCAAAACTCCCCTCTACCACACAGTACTGTGTGTGACAATTCAGCATTCAGTTGCCTCATTTATACAGAGGAAATCATACTTTTTACAGAATTTCAATGTGAACATCAATGATAAGGTAGAGTGTACCTCTCTGAAAATATGCAGTAATTTCTAGCCAGTGATGTTAGTACACAAAGAGGCACAGTGAACTGTAGGAACCTCTGAGCATTGTTGAAATAAGGATGTTCAGGTACTAATTATTCAAATGGGCCAACATTCAACAACTAGTACTGGGTACTACCTACAACCACTGTAGAGGTCACAAAGGCAATGCACTCAAACTCTTTCCCACTAAGAACCCACAGTCACGGGGATGAGAAATACATGGTATTTGCTATACTTAGTACAACGCCTGGCACATAAATACGTGCAACTACATTTACTGAATGACTTCCTCTGTCATGTTTCTATTTGCTATTTAATCTGTTTCTGCTCTAATCTTCATTATTTCCATACTTGATATGTGTGTGTTAGTCACTCAGTTGTGTCCAAGTCTTTGCAACCCTGTGGACTATAGCCTGCCAGTCTCCTCTGTCCATGAAATTCTCCAGGCAAGAATATTGGAATAAGCCATTCTCTTCTCCAGGGGATCTTCCCAACCCAGGAAACAAACTCAGGTCTCCTTCATTGCAGGCAGATTCTTTACCATCTGAGCCACCAGGGAAGCCCTTTGAGCTTAATTTGATCTTCATTTTGTAGTTTCTCAAGATGAAAGTTTAGGTTAATAATTTGATATCTATATTCTTTTAAAAAATACAGTGATCAGCAGCTATAATTTTCCCCATAAATACTGCTTTAACTACAGTCTGTAAGTTTTGCTATGCTGCATTTTATTTTTATTCATCTCAAAGTATTTTCTAATTTCATTTCTTCTCAAACTTAATAATGCAACTGATCTACAGTCATTCTAAATAATTGGTATTGTAGCCTTATCATTATTAAACTACTAAATTTGGAGATTTTCAAGAAAAGTGTAGATATGTCTGAAATCTTGCCCACCTCAAGTTTTTTGAGTCCTTTTCTTAGTGGTATTTTGTTTTCCAGCCACATCTTTTACAGTATCTTATTATACAAGGAAAATAACATTTACCTTGAGTTCAGCTTTATAAGTGGCTTCCCTGGTGGCTCAGTGATAGACAACCTGTCCGCCTATGCAGGAGATACAAGTTGGACCCTTGGGTCAGGATGATCCCCTAGCGGAGAGAATGGAAACACACTCCAGTGTTCTTGCCTGGGAAATCCCATGGACAAAGGAGCCTGGCAGGCTACAGTACATGGAGTCACAAAAGAGCCAGACACAACTTAGCAACTGAACAACAACAACAGCTTTATAAACATTAACACATTACTCACTAGTTACAAAAAACAGAGCTTCTTCAAGGTTGCAGGAAAATATTTGCCAACACTCACTTCCATTTTTCTTTTCTTTTTTTTTTTTTTGGTACATTTTAAATTTTATTTTTATTTTTTATTTTTTTCATTTATTTTTATTAGTTGGAGGCCAACCACTCTACAATATTGCAGTGGGTTTTGTCACACACTGACATGAATCAGCCATGGAGTTACATGTATTCCCCATCCCGATCCCCTCTCCCACCTCCCTCTCTACCCGATCCCTCTGGGTCTTCCCAGTGCACCAGGCCCGAGCACCTGTCTCATGCATCCAACCTGGGCTGGTGATCTGTTTCACCATAGATAATATACATGTTTCGATGCTGTTCTCTCGAAACATCCCACCCTTGCCTTCTCCCACTGAGTCCAAAGTCCGTTCTGTACATCTGTGTCTCTTTTTCTGTTTTGCATATAGGGTTATCATTACCATCTTTCTAAATTCCATATATTTGTGTCAGTATGCTGTAATGTTCTTTATCTTTCTGGCTTACTTCACTCTGTATAATGGGCTCCAGTTTCATCCATCTCATTAGAACTGATTCAAATGAATTCTTTTTAATGGCTGAGTAATATTCCATGGTGTATATGTACCACAGCTTCCTTATCCATTCGTCTGCTGATGGGCATCTCGGTTGCTTCCATGTTCTGGCTATTATAAACAGTGCTGCGATGAACATTGGGGTGCACGTGTCTCTTTCAGATCTGGTTTCCTCGGTGTGTATGCCCAGGAGTGGGATTGCTGGGTCATATGGCAGTTCTATTTCCAGTTTTTTAAGAAATCTCCACACTGCTCTCCATAGTGGCTGTACTAGTTTGCATTCCCACCAACTCACTTCCATTTTTCTTACTGTCTCTCCTGCTAGAAGATACATGCCAATCTCTCAGTGCATCTCGAGGGTTTTATTACCACCTTGGCAACTATGCTCAGAGAGCAGCTTACTAGCTCCCACCAGCCCTTTAACCCAACAGGCTGCTTGCTGTGCTGTGCTGAGTCGCTCAGTCATGTCTGACTCTTTGCGACCCCATGGACTAGAGCCCGCCAGGCTCCTCTGTCCATGGGGATTCTCCAGGCAACAATACTGGAGTGGGTTGCCATTTCCTTCTCCAGGGGATCTTCCCACCTCAGGGATCAAACCCAGGTCTCCCACATTGCAGGCCGATTCTTTACCGTATGGGCCACCAGGGAAGCCCAACAGGCTGTTTGCTTCCTCTTATTTCTTAGTAACCAGATTGTCAAACAAGAATTGACTTAGTCTATGCTCTTCAGTCTCCTTCCCAAAAACCTTCCTTAATTTCAGCATGAATCAAGGGCTGTTTCTGTGTGTTTTGTACTCTGTTGTTCTTATTTTCTAGTATGTTGTGGATCATAAGATTTTGGCCATTCTCAATCTAACATCCTTTGAATTAATTAAAAAGTAATATTTCCAGATGACTGTATTTGCATCTCTCTGATGATAAATATCTCCAGCAGAGATGACCTGAAGGGGTCCTGTTTTTGTACCAACCTGTTGTGTGAAGCACTCAAGCACCATGCTTGCAATTATTGAGCAGTTACAACCTATAATTGCAGAGTTATTTTGTTCTGCAAATTCTATGGGAAGATAATAATCAGAGAAAATAGAAGAAAAGGCAGGGTATGAATTGGGAGAAAAAATTTTAAAGTACTCAAAGAACTGTATAAGCAATACAAATAAGTTTTGTCTTTGAAGGTGTAGTTTATCAGAACTGAAGGCAAATTTTCTTTGTCCTTTAGTAACATGCATATTTATACTAGCCAGACACTGACCAAGTCTAAAAGGAATCCTCCTACAACTACTAAACAAATCTAAAGAGAAAAATCTGAGGTGTTTTTAAAGAAAGATCTGTAAATACATACACACACATAAGTTAAAGAATACATATTATATATTTTTTAAAAAGAAAGATTCAAAGGTCTCTGGATATGACCCTAATATTGATAAGGTCTCCCTCTTATTTTATCTGGCCCCAAGTTGCTTTCTCACTAATTAAGGATTTTTGCAATAATTTTTTCCCTCCTTAGGGAATGAACAGAGCCCAGCTACCACTACATCTTGAAAGTTCTCTTCTCTCAGCTCTGTGAACCAACAGCAAATATCTTGGCTTCTGTAGATCATAGGCAGCATTCTGATTAGGGCTTAGTAACAGTCATTTCCACCATAAATTTACAAATCTGTACTGAAAAAAGCATGAGAAGAAGATATTTTCCTCCAGGATATTTAAGTACAGCCGTGAAAAGTATGCTCATATATTGTAGTTGTTATTTAGTTGCTAAGTCATGTTCAACTCTCTGCAGTCCCATGGGCTGTAGCCTGCCATAGGATTTCTTCAATCCCTTTTGTCCATAGGATTTCCCAGGCAAGAATACTGGAGTGGGTTGACATGTCCTTCTCCAGGAGATCTTCCCAACCCAGGGATTGAACCCAAGTCTCCTGAATGGCAGGTGGATTCTGTACTGCATTGCTAGAAAGGCCAGACCATGACTACATAGTTTAGCATCTTCAAAAAGGCCACCCTTTAATAATGACTTAGTTTAGCATCTTCAAAAAGGCCACCCTTTACGCCTTATAAAATAGAGCTCTTAAATAGTCATTTACATTTGATATCCTCTGTATGTCTCAGAAAATGTACAGCTATTTTTTCCCCAGCCAAACATTTATAGCAGGAATATAGTGACATGAACAGTTCTTCCAACATTCTTATCCTCATGATTTAGTGGAGAAGTTCTCCAGCAATCACATTAAGTAGTTTGGAGCTTTCCTCATCGTTTAATTCAATGTAGAGAAAAGAGTTTTAGGCCAACCTCCACAGACTGAACATTACTTCTATTTTTTTAATTAAACTTTATTTTGAATTTAGATTCACATGCAGTTCTAAAAAATAATACAGAGATCTTATCTATATTTTACCCACATCTTGCCAAACCAGGATCTGGACACTGACCCCACCAAGCTAAGGAATGTTTCCATCACCACGAGGCTCCCTTTTAAGGCCACACTCATCTCCTTCCCTCTACTGTTCCTAATGCCTAACTTCTATTTTGATGCTTATACAGCTGTGTATTGACTTACCCATTCATTCAATCATTTGTTAAGTCAAAAAATATTTACTGAATCTTTATATGCCAAGTACTGTACTGAACATACAATAATATGCAAAAATTAGATGTGATTGAGCTTCTCAATCAAGCAGGTGAGGCAAATACTAACCAAATGTGTCTTCAAATAAGTGTAAAGTTTAAGATGTGTTAATACCACAATTAAGCAGCAAGTACGACAAAGTCATAATAAAAATGAGATTTAATGGGGAGGAAGACAGAGTAAGCTTCCCAGAGGAAGTAAGAACTAAAGGTGAGTTGAAGTGACTGAATGAAAAGGTTGTACTGATGCCAAGGAAAGCAAGCCCAGGATTACTGCAACACAGCCTTCTCACTAGAGTTCCACACTTCATTTCTGTCACTCCCAATTTTTAATCTCATAATGGAAAATTTTATGGAAGTGATAGCAGAACCTTAGAACAGGGACAGAGAGAGTAAACGTAAAACAGTGAAGCCCATTAAAATTTTTATTTCCAATCTCTGTGTAGGGTCTAATCTGTGAGACCAAGCTACTATCCATCAATTTTGTTCCTGCCTCTCCTAGGGGAAAATTTCCAGTAGAGAACACTGGTGCTTACTGTTGAGACATTCTCTTGCACAGTATGAGTTTCACTTGAATTTAATGGAGAGATTTAATATTTAAGAAACGTCAAGTGCCTTAAAAAACTTAATGGCTTTTGGCCCGATAGTTCCATAAGAATATGTCCTAAAGAAAAATCCAGAAATACAAAAGAAAATTTATACATAAACTTTTTCATTCCATTGTTACTTACTCAACTAAAAATACAATAGTATCCATGATAGTGTCAAACAGTAGGACACTGAATAAATGATTTATGGACTGTGCATATGACATAGTATCACTGAGTATTTTAGAGCTATATTTCCAAAGATTTTTAAATAGCACTGAAAAATACTCATAAGTTTAACTATAACAAGTGAAACAACAGAAAAAATCTGTATACACAACTAATTCCAGTAATGCTAAAGAGAAAATAAAACCAGCTGAAGACAGAAGGGCAGTGGTTATTTCTACATGGTGGGATCTAAAAAAAATTTTATTTCCTTGTTCAGACTTCTATTTATATGTGCATTTATTTGATATTCAGAAAACAATTGATACACTATTGTATATTTTTAAGCCAGCAATATGACCTGTGGAAGGACGTACAATAGGGGTTTCAGCTTCACTTCATTTTTTTGGCCACAATTATGTAGCATGCAGGATCTCAGTTCCCTGACCAGGGATCTAACCCATGCCCCCTACATTGGGAGCACAGAGTCTTAACCACCTGACCACCAGGGAAGTCCCTAGTTTCACTTTTGACTTGAGTCATCATCATTCAGGTGCTTAGTCATGTCCGACTCTTCGCGACCCCATGAACTGCATCATACCAGGCTTTCCTGCCACCATTCCAAAGAGCTTGCTCAAACGCATGTCCATTGAGTCAGTGACGCCATCCAACAATCTCATCCTCTGTTGTCCCCTTCTCCTCCTGCCTTCAATCTTTCCCAGCATCAGGGTCTTTTCTAAAGAGTCAGTTCTTCACATCAGGTGGCCAAAGTAATGGAGTTTCAGCTTCAGCATCAGTCCTTCCGGTGAACACTCAGGACTGATCTCCTTTAGGATGGACTGGTTTGATCTCCCTGTAGTCCAAGGGACTCTCAAGAGTCTTCTCCAACACCACAGTTCAAAAGCATCAATTCTTTAGCACTCAGCCTTCTTTATGGTCCAACTCTCACATTCATACATGACTACTGGAAAAACCATAGCTTTGACAAGATGGACCTTTTTTGGTAAATAAATGTCTCTGCTTTTTAATATGCTGTCTAGGTTGGTCATAGTTTTTCTTCCAAGGAGCAAGTGTCTTTTAATTTTATTACTACAGTCACCATCTGCAGTGATTTTGGAGCCTAGAAAAATAAAGTCTCTCACTGTTTCCATCCTTTCCCCCTTTATTTGCCATGAAGTGATGAGACCAGATGCCATGATCTTCATTTTTTGAATGTTGAGTTTTAAACCAGCTTTTTCACTCTCCTCTTTCACTTTCATCAAGAGGCTCTTTAGGTCTTCTTCACTTTCTGCCATAAGGATAGTGTCATCTGCATACCTGAGGTTATTGATATTCCTCCCGGCAATCTTGATTCCAGCTTGCGCTTCATCCAGCCCAGGATTTTGCATGATGTACTCTGCATATAAGTTAAATAAGCAGGGTGACAACATACCGCCTTGGCATACTCCTTTCCCAATTTGGAACCAGTCCATTGTTCCAAGTCCGGTTCTAACTCTTGATTCCTGACCTGCATACAGGTTTCTCAGGAGGCAGCTAAGGTGGTCTAGTATTCTCATCTTTGTGATTTGGGGTTCCCAGGAGGCACTTGTGGTAAAGCAGCCACCTGACAATGCGGGAGACATAAGAGATGCGAGTTCAACCCCTGGGTCAGAAAGATCCACTGGAGGCGGGTATGGCAACCCACTCCAGTATTCTTGCCTGGAGAATCCCATGGGCAGAGGAGCCTGGTGGACTACAGTCCATGGGGTCACAAAGAGCTGAACACGACTAAAGTGACTTAGCATGCACGCACACATGCAGATTTGTGACTTTAGAGTAGACAATTAACTCCTCATGGTCTCGGCTTCCTCACTCAGATGTTTGGGAAACTGCTCTGCTCTCTCACAGAATTGGGAATAAAGAAATTACAAGTAAGAATGCTCCATATACATAAAAAAAGGTAAAGCTTTGAAAGTAGTATCAATGACAGCATACCACTAAGTTTTGAAAGGTATGAAAACTAAAGACCTTTCAAGAACCCTGCCTGGGATTCCTTGGCATCTGAATTGAAAAACTAGAGGAAGCATTGAAATGCAATAGGTAAATAAATAATGTATCACTAATCATTCTGGACTTGCCAGGTGGCTCAGTGGTAAAGAATCCCACCTGCCAGTGCAGGAGATGCAGATTCCAACTCTGGGTCAGGAAGATCCCTAGGAGGAGGTAATGGTAACCCACTCCAGTATTCTTGCCTGGAAGATTCCATGGGCAGAGGGACCTAGCAGGCTACCATCCATGGGGTGGCAAAAAGTCAGACACAACTGAGCATGCACGCAACACCATTCCTTTACAGTTGGCTATAATGATCTCTGATCCCTCTATGTATCCCTGAACATTCTGTCCAGTGTGGATATTCTATTCAATGATTTAATTTATGCACATTTCACTTCTAAAGCATCCCCTTAGTAAATTTTCAAGATTCTAAGAGTGTGGGTAGAACTTTCCTCTGCTTTAAGACTTGTTTCCAGCTAAATTCAAACCTTCATTTGTGCTAGAGAACCATGGCATGCATACCTCATTTCATGGGATAGCTAGAGGCTGCAGACTTTTGAAGGAAATGTTTCAAGAATTTCACTATATATGCCTAGAAGCCATAAAAGTTTCCAATCTGTTGCTATCACTTTTTAGTGAGATGGCTATTAGTCCTGTTCTTCTGAGGAGTATCAGCTACATATATTTCTCCTTGCAGTCAGTCAATCTAATTGCTGGGGTAAAGGAGCCCCCAGGAAGCACATGTGGCATCTATAAGCACAGTTCTGTGGTTAGGGAGATCAGCACCCTACACAAATGTGTGCTCATCTCCCAAGATTCAGTGGTAGCCTGAAAGCAGAAATCTTAGTCAGGGGAAGAACTAGCTTCAATCTGATCTCAAACAAGATAGTAAATAAGCAGACTGACCTCTTGAAGTAAATGGCATTCCTCATAAGAAGAGCACAGAGGACAAGCATAGGACTTGAGGTACCCCTGTTTCATAGCTGTTGGATGCTGGACCTCTAATTCTTCATCTGAAAATAGGAAATGACATACTTCAAAAGTTTGTTGTGTAGATAAATGAAACATAGAACATGAAAGCAATTTGTTAATTCACAAGCACTAATCAGGTAACAAGAGGTTGGACAAGGCCAGGGAAAGATGATTATTTTAGAATCAGAAGAGTTTATGCCTAATTGGTCCTTTATAAGATAATGAATTTGGGGGAGGGTTGTTGTTACAGATTGAAAATGATCACAAATCCTTTGTAGCTTCTCTCATCAAGAGATGGAGTCTATTTCTCTACTTCTTGAGTGCAGACCAGTCTTGTGACTTGCTTTGACCAACAAAGTATGGCTGAGGTGACAGTCTGGGACTTCTGAGCCTACTGTCCTCATAGCTTCAGCCTCTCTCTCATAACCCAGCATCCACGGAAAGGAGTAGAAATTACCTCCTGGCTTCCTGGAGGATGAAACCATGACGTGAAAGATGGCCAGCGTCCCCCGCCATCCCCAGTGTCCTAGTTAAAGTCCCCAAGTGACAACAAGCGGAGCAGGAATGCCCCACCCCAGCTGAGGCTGACTCTAACTTCTGAACTAAAGAATCATAGACAAATAAACAGACAAAGATTATCATTCTGAACTCGCAGATTTCAGAGTGACATGTTATGTAACAAAAACTACCTGATAACATCTTTCACTCCTCCTCTCTGACAAGAGTGGACTCTGATGTAAACATCTAATCAAGAACAATCTGTAAGAACTCAGTGATTTCCACTGATTTTTTTGTCAAGATGATTAACAAGTCCATTGGGGGAGGAAAAGCAGCTGAGGAAGTTCAGTAGAATCTGAGAAAAATAAAACTTTTTCTGAGCACAGTAACATCTCTTGTGTCTGGAGTCCAGCTCTGACAACCACATAAATTTCAGAATATAAGGGGAAACAGTTTTTCATGGGAGAAAAGGTAATGCCATGTACTCCATATTCTGGGATGTACTTTACACACAACCAAAGCTTTCACTCTTTCTTTACACTTAGTTCTAACCAGCTTAACTTTTTGGTTTCTAAGCTGATAGAAAATTAGAAGAGTGATCCAGAGTGTAGACATGTTTAGTGGTTAGAAGCGATAGAAAACTACTCAAAATCAAGAAAGCGGGAAGGGAGAACAACTGAAAACTACAGAGGCACCGGAGTAGCATGGGAATTAGTTCTGAGGCAGACATCTCTGGGGGCACAAGCCACAAAATGAAAAGACTCTTGCTCCTTGGAAAGAAAGCTATGACAAATCTAGACAGTGTATTAAAAAGCAGAGACATCACTTGGCCAACAAAAGTCTGTATAGTCAAAACTATGGTTTTTCCAGTAGTTATATACCAATGTGAGAGGTGAACCATAAAGAAGGCTGAGCGTCAAAGAATCTATGCCTTCGAATTGTGGTACTGGAGAAGACTCTTGAGAGTCCCTTGGACAGCAAGGAGATCAAACCAGTCAATCCTAAAGGAAATCAACTTTGAATATTCATTGGAAGGACTAATGCTGAAGCTGAAGCTCCAACACTTTGGCTGCTGCTGCTGCTAAGTTATTTCAGTCATGTCCGACTCTGTGAGACCCCATAGACGGCAGCCCACCAGGCTGCCCCATCCCTGGGATTTTCCAGGTAAGAGTACTGGAGTGGGGTGCCATTGCCTTCTCCCACCACTTTGGCTACCTGATGCTAAAAGCCATCCCATTGGAAAAGATCCTGATGCTGGGAAAGATTGAGGGCAGGAGGCAAAGGGGACAACGAGGATGAGATGGTTGGATGGCATCATCGATTCAATAGGCATGAGTCTGAGCAAACTCAAGGACATAGTGAAGGATAGGAAAGTCTGGCATGCTGTAGTTCGTGGGGTTGCAAAGAGTTGGACAGGACATAGCAACTGAACAACAACAACAAAGAAATGGGCATTGAGGGCACTACTGAATTATAGCTTGATGTAGAAATGTTAAACATATCAGTACATTTTAGGGGAGGTTTTCAACCAAAAAGCATAAACTCAGTTTGGATACTTAGCTGGATGAGCCTTCAGTGAGCTGATTGGCTCAGCCCACACTTCCCCGTGGGATACAGCCAGCCTGCACTGCCCCAGAGACACTGAGCGAGCCCAGGTCCCTGCTCATGCTGCCCTGCCCAAAGCTGGCTCCTGAGCTTATCTGTTTATGGGCATCTTTCATTTCTTTCTTCTTCTTTGGGGAATGTTCCCTTATTTCTGGAAGCCTTCTGGAGAAGGACCAAAAGGAAAGGAAATGGTGTTTGTAGAAAGGCCAAAATCAAAAATCCCTGTTCAGATGTCCAGCAATCAGACAGGGTCTGAGTTTGGGCAGTTTCATTAAAAACCACAGAAACTCATTTTGGCAAACTTCAGCAGTAAGGGAATTTTCTAGAAGGTAAGGGGGACACTTATGGGTTCAAAGTAGAGGATGAAGGGTTTGGCATGGAATATTCAACCACAAACTGGAGGACATGTGCCCTGGATTTACCACCACATCATGACAGCACACTGTGGAATGCAGTACTTTCCCAGAAGAAAATAGGGTGCTCTTATGAATGAATTATGCATGCAGAAAAACCTAAGCAAAAGCCCCACACGTTCAGGTTGGCATATTTAGGCCCCAACTGTGTCCAGCCTGGAGTCTCAGGGTGGGTCCTGACAGTGTCCATCTACCTCCAGGTCTGAAGATGGTGGATGACAGAAGACCCCGTCTGCTCACACTGCAACTCAAGTGTACACCTGAAAGCCCTGTATCTGTAAGGGGATCTGATAACCTGGACTAGAAGTGGTTTTTCTGTTTTGGTCTCTGTGATGCCTCTGCCCTCATCTCCCATTGCCCCCTCCCACAGCCACTGTAAAGGGTGATCAGATCAGATACTTCAGGACTGTGGCAAAGGGTCTGTCACACAGACATCCACTTCCAGTGAGAGGAAAGGCTGTTTTCTCCTCGGAGCCTTGGTACACCTAAACCGGGTGGGGGGTGGGGGAGAACAGCTCTGGGATTAAGGGAAACAGCTGCAACAACAGCTGGATTGACAGCAAAGCATCTGAGAAGGGTCAATGGCTTGCCTGGATTACACAGTGTAATTAAACATGCTTACAGTTTAATGGAGCTCAAAACAAATCCCACCATTATTGACCCAGTATTGGGGGTTTAACAGACCTTAATGAAGCTTCCCATTGCCTCTGCCAGGTGGTCCTTCTTTCATACCCCAAACTGATTTATTTCTCTTTCATTCTTCATACACTATTCCTCAGAAGCACTGATGGATACAGACTTCTCCAGATTATTTAGGTTGAGCTATTCAAAGCAATGGATATAGTCCCTGTGACTCATATGTATTTAAATACAAATGCTACATATACAAGTACATACTAAGAAACAGATATATACTAAAACATTACGTGAGTTTAGTTGTTCAGTTGTGTCCGACTTTTTGTAACCCCATGGACTGTAGCCTGCCAGGCAGCTCTGTCCATGGGGATTCTCCAGGCAAGAGTACTGGAGTAGACTGCCATGCCTTCCTTTGGTGATCTTCCCAACCCAGGGATCAAACCCAAGTCTTCTTATTATATATACAGAAAAATACTAAAAATACACACACACGTGCATATATGACACAATCTTTGTACTTTGGCTCTATCTTTTCATTCTTTTGAGCTCCTGAGACTTTTACTCCAGGAAGGGCTGTAGTCAAGTTAAATATTAAAAAGGAAGAGTACAAAGGCATAAGAAGTTCATTTGACAAATGTTCACTTTAACCATGGTGTGTGAAAGCATTGCAGAGGATTTGAACAATGAACTAGACATGTTTCTTCCATGAGGGAGCTCATGGTATTAAAGTACAGAATAAGAAAAAGAAAAAAATCAAACACTGATTAGGACACTTACTGTCCCCAAGGCACACTGGTAAATGGTTTCCTTTACATACAGCAAGGCAGCAGATGTACTAAAAACAACCTGATGAGGGAGGTAGTGCCCAGACTCCTGCCCACGATGCTATGCAGCCTCCTTACAGGCAGCAGGGTGAACAGAGCAACTGAAGAATGAAGGAAGCAACAATGAATGGACGATGGCAGGGGGAAGGGAATACTTCCCACTGGAGCCATCAAAACAGTCTCCAAGAAAGAGCAGCAAATGGCTTGGAGGAGATTTTGAAAGGTGGAGACGGGAAGCATGAATTAGGAACAGTGCGAGGACACGCCACACACAGAGACACCGACATAGGGTGTGGGACAAACAGTATGGTGCAGCAAGGGCAGGCAAGATTGGAAGGAAAAGTTGAGAAGAGGTTACACAGATGCTTAGGGGCTGGCTGGTGAACTAGGACTCTCCTGAGAGCAAGAGGGGTCTCCAAATGTGGAAGACCAGGATCTGAATGGTGCTGAGGGGAGACTGGCTGAACAGTCTGTGTCTGATGGCCAGGCTGGGACAACCAGTGAAGGAGAGAGGCTCCAACCTGACCATGGAGGGAGAGACTCCAGGAGAGCAAGGCAGAACCAGCAGCAGTGCTCTGCACAGTCGACTGGCTGCAGAGGCGGGATTCCACAGTAACTGAAAGTGAGATACTGCTAATAATGAGAAGACATACGAGAGGAGGGTTTTCCAGGTGGCTCAGATGGTAAAGAATACACCTGTAATGCAGAAGACCTGGGTTTGATCCCTGGGTTGGGAAGATCCCCTGGAGGAGGGCATGGCAACCTACTCTAGTATTCTTGCCTGGAGAATCCCATGGACAGAGGAGCCTGGCAGGCTTTCATATCTTAGGGATGATGCTGTGAAAGTGCTACACTCAATATGCCAGCAAATCTGGAAAACTCAGCAGTGGCCACAGGACTGGAAAAGGTTCAGTTTTCATTCCAATTCCAAAGAAAGGCAGTGCCAAAGAGTGTTCAAGCTACTGCACATTGCACTCATCTCACATGCTAGCAAAGCAATGCTCAAAAGTCTCTAAGCCAGGCTTCAACAGTATGTGAACCAAGAACTTTCAGATGTTCAAGCTGGTTTTAGAAAAGGCAGAGGAACCAGAGATCAAATTGCCAACCTCCATTGAATCATTAGAAAAAGCAAAGAGAATTCCAAGAAAACATCTGCTTCATTGACTACACCAAAGCCTTTGACTATGTGGATAAAAAAAAAACTGTGGAAAATTCTTTAAGAGATGGGAATACCAGACCACCATACCTGCTTCTTGAGAAATGTGTATGCAGGTCAAGAAGCAACAAGTTAGAACCAGACATGGAACAACAGACCAGTTCCAAATTGGGAGAGGAGTATGTCAAGGCTGTATATTGTCATCCTGTTTATTATATGCAGAGTACATCATGTGAAATGCCGGGCTGGATGAAGCACAAGGTGGAATCAAGATTGCCGGGAAAATATCGATAACCTCAGATATGCAGATGACACCATTCATATCGCAGAAAGTGAAGAGGAACTAAAAAGCCTCTTGATGAAGTGAAAGAGGAGAGTAAAAAAGCTGGTTTAAAACTCAACATTCAAAAAACAAAGATCATGTCATCTGGTCCCATCACTTCATGGCAAATAGATGGGGAAAGAATGGCAAATAGAGAAACTTTATTTTCTTGGGCTCCAAAATCACTGCAGATGGTGATTGCAGCCATAAAATTAAAAGACGTTTGCTCCCTGGAAGAAAAGCTATGATCAACCTAGACAGCTTATTAAAAAAGAAGAGACGTTACTTTGTTGACAGAGGTCCATTTAGTCAAGGCTATCATTATGGATGTGAGAGTTGGACTATAAAGAAAGCTGAGTGCTGAAGAACTGATGGTTTTGAACTATGGTGTTGGAGAAGACTCTTGAGAGTCCCTTGGACCACAAGGAGATCCATCCAGTCAATCCTAAAGAAAATCAGTCCTGAATATTCTGGAAGGACTGATGTTGAACCTGAAGCTCCAAAACTTCGGCCACCTGATGTGAAGAATTTACTCATTAGAAAAGACCTTGATGCTGGGAAAGATGCAGGAGGAGAAGGGAACGACAGAGGATGAGATGGTTAGATGGCATCACCCACTTGATGGACATGAATTTGAGCAAACTTTGGGAGTTGGTAATGGACAGGGAAGCCTGATGTGCTGCAGTCCATGGGATTGCAAAGAGCCGACACGACTAAGCATGCACACACACAGGAGGAGGAGTGGGTCTGGCGGGGGAAAAAAACACGTCAGGCTGGCATCCCAAGTGGAAGTGACTAGGAGCTGTTCTTTCTGCACTTGGACATACAAGTGAGTCCTGGAAGTGCTGATGGGGGATCCATTTCAGTGAGGACATGGCTGAAGCTGGGAATGGGATTGAATGCCTCATGAAACTCCTGTCCTATAGTTAAAATCTACAGTCTCCAGACTTCCCTGGTGGTTCAGTGGCTAAAATTCCGTGCTCTCAATGCAGGGCACCTGGGTTCAATCCCTGGTCAGGGATCTAGATTCTACATGCTGCAGCTAAAAGATCCACATGCTGCAACAAAAATCAAACACCTGAGTGCCACAACAAAGACTCACTACAGCCAAATAAATAAATGTATTTTTTAAAAGTTCCACAGTTTGTTGCCTGCAATTCTGAAAGGCAAAGAGTTCTGAAAAACAAGCCCATTTATTTATTGACTTATTTGTAGCCCCACACAAGTTCAGTTGGCCACAAAAGACACGAGACTTATCATCTCTACTTATCCAACTGAGAGTAAGAAGTCATATATTGTGAAGAAATATTCCTGCATTTGATCATAGTGTGCTGTCCAAGGGCCCACCGAGGAGGATATTTAATACATCATAAAGCAGATACAGTACAGATGCCCTGTCCTCTCTAAAATCCCTCAAATTCTTAATTCCAAAGCATGCCTGGCTGCAAGACTTCCAGGGAAGTGATCATGGGAATGTCAGTTTCTGAAAACATCAAATAGAAATAATTACCATATCTAATTCTGAGGGCTACCTCTATATTCAGAACACGTCTAAGTACTTTATTTTACCTTTCACAGCAATCGCCTGAAGTGGGGATCATGATCACCTCTACTCTACAGATAAAGGATCTGAGGGTCAGGCAGGTTAGCTGTAAGGAGTACAGCTGATACTTATCCCAGGCAGGCTGATTTCTAGGGCTGTCCTCTTTACCACTGCAGCACGCTGCCTCCAAGTTAATTTGTGGAAGTATTTAGAAATAAATCAATCCTTCTTTAGATTAGAGAACGGCAGGGAACCAATGCCTTTTACCACGTTTCTACAATGATATAAGGGCATGGTTCAGCCAAGTTAGAGTCTCATTTACATTCTGGCAAATCAGAGGGAGCAACATGAAAGGCCAGGTCAAGAAAGACGTTCCTATGCAGGTCCTGCGGTCCATACACAGTCTCTATCGTTCTCCGTGCCAGTTGAAGAAGCTGGAGGTTGAGGCAGCAAAGTAGAGAGATAAGGGCACAGTGGGTCAGACCGCTCTGGTTCTCCCTCCTTGTAGCTGTTGATTCTGGTCAAGTTAACTAATCTCTTGGAGCCTCAGTTTTCTCCTCTACAGAATGGCATTAACTAAAAACTGTATCAAAGAGTCATTGGATGGTTTAAGTGAAAAAGTTCTTACAAAGCTTTTGGCAGAGTGACAAGAGGATAGAGAATCTTTAGTAAGCTCTATAGTTTTGTATTTGGCAAGACTCCTGCAGGGCAAGAGCTCCTTGTGCGAATTCTGACAACCAGTAAGCTTTGTGGATTTTCCTAAAGGTGAGGTTACTGTTTGCCAAGTCATCCTATTCTCTTCCAGCTTCTTTGAGCTTCATGCACATTAGTCCAATTTAAGGATCCTTTCTAATTCCACAGTCCATAGACAGACTGGTTTAGGTCTACCTGTGGATAGTGTTATGGGCTTCTCTGGTGGCTCAGATAGTAAAGAATCCTCCTGCAATGTGGGAGACCTGGGTTCGATCCCTGGGTTGGGAAGATCCCATGGAGGAGGGCATGGCAACCCACTCTAGTATTCTAGCCTGGAGAATCCCCATGGACAGAGGAGCCTGGTGGGCTACAGTAGATGTGGTCACAAAGATTTGGATATGACTGAGCGACTCAGCACAGCACAGTGGCTTATGCCCTGACCTGGAAAGGTGCTTTTAGTGCTCCAGTGTTTTCTCTGACTGTGTAGGCAGTCGAACACAAGACTGTATCCACCCTAGTATTCTGGATTCTGTCCTGAGTGTGAGCTGAAGCAGGCCTGCCTAGAGCATCAGGAATAAGCCTAATGTGTACTGTCCCATTTCAAGAGGTTACATGCACAGTCTCTAGATATGGGAGTGGAATTATATCTCTGCCCAATCTTATTCCTAAGATACATTTTGAATTGGAAAGGATGGTTGGGCTTTGTCCAAATTCCATTTAGTAATGATGAGGTTCACCACATGCTTCACACATAGTAGACATGCAGTAAGAGTCAGATGGCACAAGATATAATCAATGAGCACAAAATGTAGCTGATCCAGGATTTTTGTGCTCCACAGCCCTGGTTACCATGGTAATTCATTCCATGGATAGTGGTTGGTCAATGTTAAGTGATGCCGGGCTTTTCTGATCAGAGTACGTTCTTCTTTTTCAGGAAAAATTAATCATCCCTGAGTTTGTTTTCCTTGTTGGGCTCTCCACTTATCTTCCAGTTTGCAGTATGGCTACTTGGCTTATGATGCTTGCCTTGATTCTGACACAAAGAAAGGAAATAGAAGAATCCAGCAAACAGTTAATGGAATGCTTGACAAAGTAAAACTAGGGCTTATTCATGCAGCAGAGTAGCTGATAATTGCCTTTATTATTCTAGGCTAGATTGAGGTCATTGTCTGATGAAATTGGGCAATTTAAAAAATGGGAAAAAATGAACACAATTTAAGTTTATTTAGACACAACTTCTATATTTTCTTTTACTTTCTTATCAATGTCTCGCTTTTAGTAAGAAGAAAAGAGAAAGAGAGGAGATGAAGGGGAGTGGTAAATAGGGAGGCGTGTATTAAGGAAAATAATCTTGACATAGTAAGTCTTTCATTTAAAATGGCAAGTGATAAGAAAAAAGCAAATAAACATAGATAACTTTAAATAAGTACAAATACACATTATTTAGTTCCTAGAATCTAGCAGAGTGGTGGTTTTATGACACTGTCATTTCATTGTCACATGTTACACTCCCAATTCTGGCCTCTCAGACTTCATCACTATGTACCTCTGGCACACGAAAGAGAAGGAAGGAAGGAAAGAAGGGAGGGAAGGAGGAAGGAATGAAAGAAAGAAAGAAGGGGGAAAGAAGGGAGAAAGGGAGAAAAGAAGAGAAAAGCATGGCTCACAGCTCTTCCTACAATGAGAAAGACTCAGTGAACTAGAATTCAGTTATTCTCCACTACCCTCTTCCCTCTTAACTAGTCATTCTGACTTAAGTCTTTCTTAATTCCATCACAGTTTTCCTGTCCTCCATTCCAATGATACTCAGTTAGGTTCAGTCACTCAGTCGTGTCTTGACTCTTTGCGACTCCATGGACTACAGCATGCCAGGCCTCCCCTCCATCACCAACTCCCAGAGTTTACTCAAACTCATGTCCATCAAGTCCGTGATGCCATCCAACCATCTCATCCTCTGTCATCCCCTTTTCCTCTGCCTTCAATCTTTCCCAGCATAAGGGTCTTTTCAAATGAGTCAGTTCTTCGCATCAGGTGGCCAAAATATTTGAGTTTCAGCTTCAACATCAGTCCTTCCAATAATATTCAGGACTGATTTCCTTTAGGATTGACTGGTTGGATCTCCTTGCTGTCCAAGGGACTCTCAAGACTCTTCTCCAACACCATAGTTCAAAAGCATCAATTCATTGGCTCTCAGCTTTCTTTATAGTCCCACACTCACAATCCATACATGACTACTGAAAAAAACATAGCTTTCACTAGACGGACTTTTGTTGGCAAAGTAATGTCTCTGGTTTCTAATAAGCTGTCTAGCTTGGTCATAACTTTTCTTCCAAGGAGCAAGCATCTTTTAATTTCATGGCTGCAGTCACCATCTGCAGTGATTTTGGAGCCCAAAAAAATAAAGTCTCTCACTGTTTCCACAGCTTCCCTGTCTATTTGCCATGTGATGGGACAAGATGCCATGATCTTAGTTTTATGAATATTGAGTTTGACGCCAACTTTTTCACTCTCCTCTTTCACTTTCCTCAAGAGCCTCTTTAGTTCTTCTTTGCTTTCTGCCATAAGTGTGGTGTCATCTGCATATCTGAGGTTATTGATATTTCTCCTGGCAATCTTGATTTCAGCTTGTGCTTCATCCAGCCTGGCATTTCACGTGATGTACTCTGCATATAAGTTAAATAAGCAGGGTGACAATAGCCTTGATGTACTTCTTTCCTGATTTAGAACTAGTTTGTTGTTCCATGTCCAGTTCTAACTGTTGTTTCTTGACCTGCATACAGATTTCTCAGGAGGCAGGTCAGGTGGTCTGGTAGTCCCATCTCTTTAAGAATTTTCCACGGTTTCCTATGATCCACACAGTCAAAGGCTTTGGCATAGTCAATAAAGCGGTAGATATTTTTCTGGAACTCTCTTGCTTTTCTGATGATCCAACGGATGTTGGCAATTTGATCTCTGGTTCTTCTGCCTTTTCTAAATCCAGCTTGAACATCTGGAAGTTCACAGTTCATGTACTGTTGAGCCTGGCTTGGAGAATTTTGAGCATTAGTTTACTAGTGTGTGAGATGAATGCAATTGTGCAGTAATTTGGGCATTCTTTAGCATTGCCTTTCTTTGGGATTGGAATGAAAACTGACCTTTTCCAGTCCTGTGGCCACTGCTGAGTTTTCCAAACTTGCTGGCATACTGAGTGCAGCACTTTCACTGCATCATCTTTTAGAATTTGAGAGAGTTCAACTGGAATTCCATCACCTCCACTAGCTTTGTTCATAGTGATGCTTCCTAAGGCCCTCTTGGCTTCACATTCCAGGATGTCTGGCTCTAGGTGAGTGATCACAGCATCGTGATTATCTGGGTCATAAAGATCTCTTTTGTATAGCTCTTCTGTGTATTCTTGCTGTCTCTTCTTAATATCTTCTTCTTCTGTTAGGTCCATACCATTTCTGTCCTTTATTGTGCCCATCTTTGCATGAAATGGCCCCTTGGTATCTCTAATTTTCTTGAAGAGATCTCTAGTCTTTCCCATTCTATTGTTTTCCTCTATGTCTTTGCACTGATCACTGAGGAAGGCTTCCTTATCTCCCCTTGCTATCTTCGGAACTCTGAATTCGGATGAGAGGAGCTGGAGCGGCGGCTATGTGGCACTGAAGGGACTATGAGGAGATAACCCATGTCCAAGGGCAGAGAAGCCCCAGCAAGACAGTAGGAGGGGTGAAATCACATTTAGAATCAAACCCCATACCTGCCAGAAACACTCAGAGGACTCAAACATACCTTGTGTGCACCAGGACCCAGAGACCCCTCAGAAACTGAGATAGAACTGTGTCTGGGTGTCTTCTGAGGAGGCACAGGTCAGCAGTGGACTGCAGTGGGTGAAGTAGACCTGGCTATGGCATAGCCCTCTTGGAGGAGGTTGCCATTAACCCACCAAAGAGCCACCGATCTTATACAGGACTGGGGAAACAGACTCTGGGAGGGCACCAACAAAACCTTGTGTGACCAGGAAACAGGAGAAAGGAGCGGTGACCCCCCAGGGGACTGACACGGACTTGCCCATGAGTGTCCAGGAGTCTCTGGCGGTGGCGTGGGTCAGTGGTGGCCTGCTGCAGGGTTGGGGGCACTGAGTGCAGCAGTCCCTGCATGGGGCCTTTTGAAGTAGGTCACACCATACCTCCACCATAGTTTAACCTCAGGTCAAATAACAGGGAGGAAACACAGCCCCACCCTTCAACAGAAAATTGGATTAAAGGCTTACTGAACATGGCCCCACCCAACAGAACAAGGCCCACTTTCCTCCTCAGTCAGTCTCTCCCATCAGGAAGCTTCCATAAGCCTCTAATCCTTCTCCATCAAAGGGCAGACAGACTGAAAACCACAGCCACAGAAAACTAACCAATCTGATCACATGGACCACTGCCTTGTCTAACTCAATGAAACTATGAGCCAAGCTCTTTAGGGCCACCCAAGACAGGCAGGTCATGGTGGAGAGTTCTGACAATGTGGTCCACTGGAGGAGGGAATGGCAAACCACTTCAGTGCTCTTGCCTTGAAAACCCCATGAACAGTATGAAAAGGCAAAAAGGTAAGACACTGAAAGATGAACTCCCCAGGTTGGTAGGTGCCCAAATGATACTGGAGATCAGTGGATAAATAACTCCAGAAAGAATGAAGAGATGGAGTCAAAGCAAAAACAACACCCAGTTGTGGATGTGACTGGTGATGGAATTAAAGTCCGATGCTGTAAAGAGCAATGTTGCACAGTAACCTGGAATGTTAGGTCCATGAATCAAGGCAAGTTGGAAGTGGTCAAACAGGAGATGGCAAGAGTGAACAGCAACATTTTAGGAATCAGTGAACTAAGATGGACTGGAATGGGTGAATTCAACTCAGATGACCATTATATCTACTGCTGTGGGCAAGAATCCCTTAGAAGAAATGGAGTAGCCATCATAGTCAACAAAAGAGTCCGAAATGAAGTACTTGGATGCAATCTCAAAAACGACAGAATGATCTCTGTTCATTTCCAAGGCAAACCATTCAACATCACAGTAATCCAAGTCTATGCCCCAACCAGGAACGCTGAAGAAGCTGAAGTTGAATGGTTCTATGAAGACCTAAAGATCTTCTAGAACTAACACCCAAAAAAGATGTCCTTTTCATTATAGGGGACTGAAATGCAAAAGTAGGAAGTCAAGAAATACCTGGAGTAATGGGCAAATTTGGCCTTGAAGTACAGAATAAAGCAGGGAGAGTTTTGCCAAGAGAACTCACTGGTCATAGCAAACACCCTCTTCCAACAACACAAGAGAGGACTCCACACATAGACATCACCAGATGGTCAATACTGAAATCAGTTTGATTATATTCTTTGCAGCCAAAGATGGAGAAGCTCTGTAGAGTCAGCAAAAACAAGACTGGGAACTGACTGTGGCTCAGATCATGAACTCCTTATTGCCAAATTCAGACTTAAATTGAAGAAAGTAGGGAAAACCACTAGAACATTCAGGTATGACCTAAATCAAATCCCTTATGACTATACAGTGGAACTGACAAATAGATTCAAGGGATTAGATCTGATAGACAGAGTAACTGAAGAACTATGGATAGAGGTTCATGAGATTGTAAAGGAGGCAGGGATCAAGACCATCCCCAAGAAAAAGAAATGTAAAAGGGCAAAATGGTTGCCTGAGGAGGCCTTAAAAACAGTTATGAAAAGAAGAGACGCGAAGGCAAAGGAGAAAGGAAAGATATACCCACAGATACACAAATCTTGTCAATTCTACCTCAAATATATTGAGTTGAATAAAAAACTTTGATAGTAGCCCCTCAAGGCCAGAGTTCATGACTGATTCATCTTTGTGTCTCTCAGCACATAACGCAGACCATCTCACCTAGCTAGCCATCAATACCCATGTTATTTATCTCATAAATATTTGGGGGAAGGTCAATGTACGGTTAGTCCCTTCTGTGCATTTGGAAAGGTATATCCTCCAACTGGATTTTCTAGCACCCGTGTGATAGTGGGTAAGTGCTGTCCCCTCTCTGGTCATTAGTACATTCTTCTATGATGCTCAAGGATACTAGACGTCCTCCACCCCAAACTGCTGCTGGCCGCCAAGAAGCCCTGTTTTCTGTTCTTTGAAGCCTTCTGCTGTCTATTTTATCAACAGAACTCTGTTGAAAGCAAAGGCCATAACCCAAGTCAAACTTTCTTAATAGGGAGAAAAAGGAAATTATTTGCCATGGTAATTGAAAAGTTTAGAGAATGAGGCTAAGGAAAGTATAACCACAGGCTTGTCTGAATTTAAGTGTGAAAACCATGTCCTTGAAATCAGTCCCTCTTGGTCTCCATGTCTCTTTGTTTCTGTCTCTGTCTCTCTGTCTTTCTTCTCCAGGGCTCTCTCAGAGAGAGTTCTCTAAGTAAAGGCCAACAAGGCCACCAGCAACTCCAGGCTGGAGTAACTATGGTAGAAAAAGAATCTCTTTTCCAAATGTTCTACCCAAAGTCCCAGGCCTGACTCCCATTGACCTGAAGAAGCCATCTGTTTATCCTTTAACCAACCACAGTGCCCTAAGGTATTTGGTCCTGTGTGCATTCCTCAGGCTGGGGAGAGGACCAGCCCCATAAAATCACATGAGCTAAAAAGCAGGTGAGGTGATTCCTGAAGTGAAAGAGGGGTGCTGGCACAGGGCAGGCACCAAAAGTTGTCTCTTACAAGGCCCTTCATGACATCACCAGCTAATTACTTCTACTGACCACAGCCTCGGTTCTTTCCTCCACCCCCGATGCCAATAATCTAAAGATGAATATTCCTAAAACAATGAACTACCCCAGCTAGTCCTAAAAAGTAGGTAAAATTCCTCAGAAATTACTTTTCCTAGAAGGACTTAAAGACAGGCAAGACTCTGGGCTTATGAGTGATTCATCAGGCCAGTCCCCTGAACAGCTGTTTTTGAGTTCTGAGTAGATGTGTGGTGTGCTGCTCACAACCCCACTCAATACCAAGGCACCCATTCTGCCAGCTGCCAGGGGTCATGTCTGCCTGACCACTCACAGCTGAGTCTCTCTGGGACTTGGCTTTGGACACATGGAGCAGGCTTATCCAAAGTTAAGTCACCATCTGGCCAGGTCCACATTCAATGACAAGGCTACAAAGGTCTGGCCTTCTTGCCCCCAACTCAGGACACTCTGAAGCAACTCCCACCACGACCTTGGCTCTAGAACTCATTAGGCCTTTGTCACAATGGCTTTGCTATTTAACTTCTCCCTCTGTCCACCCTGCTTCTCTGCCCCACCCTGCACCTATAAGGATGCTCCCAAGAGCACTTTCCAATAATCTTCCTGCACACAGATAATCTTCCTGCACACAGATCTCAAAGTCTGAATCCCTTTCTGGGGAATCAACCCAAAAGGCAGATTATGTAGCATCTGAAAACTTATGCTATTGAAACAGAATGTTTTTGTCAGTAAAAACTCAAGTTTTGAAATCAGACAGTCCTAGTTTCAAATTTGCCACATACTAGCTGGGAGAGTTTAGGCAAGTTACTTAACCATTCTTATCTTCATATCCCTACCAGAAGGATGGTGATATTAATAACACCATGTCCCAGGGTGGATGGGACTTTTAAGGGAGACATTTGTGTGTAAAGTGTTCAGCTTAGGATTTGGCATTAAGAAGGGTACAGTATATAGCTATTATTATTTTATAACCCTCTAGTGTAGTTAAATTAATATATCTTCAATAAAGGCAGATGTGCCAATGGTCAATATCTAGAGTTGGCAAAGGTTCAGTGACCAGATAGTTGCTCACATTGTTTGTGAATCTGAAACTGAGGTCTAATTCTCTTTCTGGAGGGTAATTATATAATATATATAAAACGCCCCTAGAATGCCAATAACCTTTGACTCAGAAAGTCCATTTATAAGCATTTTCTCTAAGGAAATCATTATAGCATGACCTCAAACTGATAGTCTGGGGTATTTCTATCAGTATTTCTAAACATAAATCTTGGAATTACCTAATGTCAAATAACACAGAACTGTTTCAATATAACATTCAGTTAAAATAAAATGCAGCTATTAAAAATATGCTGTAGAAACAAAGCTAATGATATGGAGATAAATTCACAACAATCATAAGTGAAAGAACAGCCCACAGAATAGTAGTATGTAGGATGTAGGCCCGACTATTATAGGCATGGAAAAAGTATGTACTCACTCTCAAAAAATCTGGAGTAAAGGCTAGATGGCTATGATTACAAATTCAATATGTGAGTAGTCATTATTCTTGAGTGGACTACTGATAATATTGTTTTTCTCCTTTGTGCTTTTCTGTATGTCGAAAATTTTCTACAGTGAAGATGCATTCATTTTGTAAAATCTTTTAAAAGTGGTATTCCTTAAATGGCACTTACTGGATTAAAAAGCAAACCAAAAGTACCGATGGCTAAATGCCAGTAATTGTCTAATCTTACCAGGGGTATAACTTCTAAAACTTTAGAGGCATTAGAAATGCCAGTTAAATAAGGCTCACACAGTTCCCAAGGGGGAAAAAAAATCCTAAAGCCCAAGTTAGTTCCAAGAAATCCCTGCCAGCCATAATTAATTCAGAGAAGCAATCACCAGAGCTAATGTTGTCTGTTGTAAAATACATAACTCACTCACTCTCAATAATAGGTTACATTCAGTATGCTCACCAGGACCAGAAGTTGATTGTTAAATATGTTTGCAGGGTCCATCTAACTTGGAGGCATTTATTTTCATGTACTTTCCATCAGGTGGCCATTTTTCTGAATTTAAATTTAAGATTCACAGTCTGACAAGAAAAACAATGATTTGAAATCAAAATCTCCCTGGAAGATCTAGGACATAGGTCCATTTAATTTAGGAAGCCAGACAAGTTAAGGTTACAACATATCCCTTCTTACCCTTCCTTATGAAATGAATCTTTTTTTCCCCTTCTTTTTCTCCCTCTTTGCCTCATTCTTACTCCCATGCCCTTCTGTTTTCTCTACATTTCTTTCCCTCTCCTAGAGCATAGCTGATCCTGGGCACAGATTTTCTCTGCTAGGGACTTTTAAGGTTGTAGAAGCCCTTCATGAGGCTGTGCAGGTTCTCAGAGATGCTTTGGGTATAGTTAGCAACTAGATCAAATTTCCTGCTCCTCTCCTCATAGTAACGAAGAGCTCCATCATGTACAGCTCCTTGCTTCCTCATCAAGCACTTGGGAAGTAAATTACTGAAAAATAGTGGTGCGTGGTTATCCTTACACTACTCTGATACATGCTGTGGATGGACCCTAACAACACTCTTCAAGACCCCGAGTAGCCAAGATAATCTTGAGAAAGAAGAATGGAGCTGAAAGAACCATATTCTTTGAACTATACTACAGAGCTTTAGTAATCAAAACAGTAAGGTGCTAGCACAAAAACAGAGATCAATGGAACAGGGTAGAAAGCCCAGAAATAAACCACAACCACTTGTGGTCAATTAATGTACCACAAAGGAGTCAAGAGCATACAATGGAGAAGAGGCAGTCTCTTCAATAAGTGGTGCTGGAAAAACTAGACAGCTATATGTAAAAGAACAAGATTAAAACATTGTCTAACACCACACACACACACACACACACACACACACAAAACCTGAAAATAGATTAAAGACCTAAATGTAAGATTGAATACTATAAAACTCTTAGAGAAAAACACAAGCAGAACACTCTTTGACCTATATTGCAGCAATATTTTTGGATCCATCTCCTAGAGGAATGGAAATAAAAATAAAAACAAACCAATGGGACCTAATTAAGTTTAAAAGCTTTTTGCATGGCAAAGGAAATCATAACTAAAATAACAAAGGCAACATATGGACTAGGAGAAAATATTTTCAAATAATGCAACCAACAAGGGATTGATTTCCAAAATATACAGAGTTCATACAACTCAATATCAAAAAAAAAAAAAAAAAACAAGCAACCCAATCAAATATGGGCAGAAGACCTAAATAGACATTTCTCCAAAGAAGACATACAGATGACCAACAAGCACATGAAAAGATGCTCCATATTGCTACTTATTAGAGACATGCAAATCAAAACTACAATGAGGTATCACCTCACACCAGTCAGAATGGCTATCGTTAAAAAGTTTAAATGTAATAAATCCTGGAGAGGGTGTGGAGAAAAGGGAACTCTCTGCATCCAGTTCTGATGTCCCTTTTAAGCCACGAGCAAGGGATCCATGGGCTACCTCTGCTATTCCTTGGTGCGGGAGCATCCCTGGTCACAGCACAGGGAGTGGTGTTGGGGCTTTAGACTGAGATAAGCAGGAAAGAAATCTGACTCTCCAGTTTAGACACGAAAACAGCCATCAAGCCACCTTAGAATTGGACCAAGCCAGAACACACTGGAAAGCAGAGGAGTCATGGGGCCTGAAGATCTTATTCTTTCCACTAGATCAGAACCAGGGAACCAGGAGACTAACGCTTGATGAAACAATGTGGGCTGGCCAATATCATTGCCCGTGTTCCTCGGCTGGAATGAATCTTGGGAGTGAGGGAGTGCTTATTCACAAGGCTGTTTAAATCAAGCTGTGAGTCTTTAATCCTGCTGTCATTTTTGTTGTGATTAAACTCCCAATGGGCGACATCACACGCAATTTTTGTTTTCTAGGGCAGATCAAAACATCTTAATAAAAACAGATCACCATGCATGTCGAGTCTGGGATAAAGACAAGGTTAAACCAATGGAGAAGAAAGGCCATAAGAACCAGGAGTGTTTAACTTAATGCGAAAATAACATAGAAAATTACATCTGTGTAGGTCTACGAACAAAAAAGGCTTGGATGTGTATTAAACTCAACAGGCAGGGGGAATATGGAAATATGGGAAAAGATTAAAGAGCTTAGTAAATAGATTAGTCATTTTGTAATTAGGTTGGAATACAAATTAGAGACCAAGTACCTTTTATCTGGTTTTGTTGTGATTGATTAAAAAAATGTAAATTTTAAATTTCTGAGAAATAATATTTTCAGTAAGGCTCCATGCTGTCATTCTGCATTTAGCTTCCTTACATGCTTATTTGCAAACACAGCTGTAGCTATGGGAAGGGAACACAATTTTGCAATTAGTATTACAACAGGCAAAATATCCACTTGGTCTTATGCAAGTTTCCATGATTGGTAGGAGAAAATACAATCTTCTCTTCCAGGCTGTATGTAGATCCTGTGTGTGGAGTCCTTAGAGGAGGAAGGATACAAGTCTCATTTCTGACAAAAAAAAGTCCAGCAGAACCCTTTTACCCTACTGTTCCCAGGGATTTAAACATTTAAATACTCACCCCCAAATTCCACTGCTTACTGACAAACCTTCTTAGTCTCTTTCTTTCTTTCTGCATCAAGTTGGAATATCAGCCAGCCTTGCAGCCTTACTTGGCCCATCACATGAGCCAGCCTGACTTTCTAAGAGTGTGCCAAGTGCATTCTTCTCTCTGGCTAGCTGATCTCCTCCTGTTCCCCTGCATGTATCTCTGCTACTGCTGCTTCTTTCTGCTGGAATGATTCCTCCCCTCCAGCTATCACGATAAGCAGTCATTTACCACTTAAATCTCCGTAACAACCTGTCACATATGATTATTATTTCTATTTTATAGGTAAGGAAGTTGAGGTTCAGAAAGATTCATCAACCTGCTAACCCTCACATGACATGGAGCTGGGGTGTGAACCCAGGTCTGTTGCATGTCAGGATATGAGCACTTAACCAATGCCTCTCCTCTCATCTCTCTTGACCCTGGTGCAACGTCCATGGTCTGGCTTAGGCCTAATTCATCTTGGAGGCCTCAGGCTGGTCAGCCTGACCCATGTGGTTCTATCCATCCTGTCGATCAGAGCCACAGAGTTGAGTTCTAAACTGTTATCTGATTGCTCTGTATGTATGTATTACATCTTCCAATTAAATTTTCAACTCCTAATGGGGAGAGATTGCTACTGTAAGACACACAGACACACATGGAGCTCTTAGCTGGCTGATGTCCGTTCAAGTGAGGATCTAGGTCTGTTCCCTGAAAAGGAAGAATATCATCTGCTCCTCCTTAATCTCTCCTCTCTTCCCCCGTGAAAAGGAAAGAGTGATCTCACTGGATTGGTTTCCATGACTCTGACTATGTTTTGTTCACTAGTGTGTGAGGTCAGTGTGAATTTCTGGGATGCCTTTTTTATTCTTCCATTTCTCCTTGTGGTTTAGGTGGTGAAGTAAGGCAGCATCCACTCCCATGTAGGAGGAGACTCAGCCATCTTCTCTCTCTTTTCTTCAAACACATGGGCTTGGGTATTTTGTTCACTGGTCTCTTGTCCCACATGTCTGGCTAGAGCATAGGTGGATTCTAGAATTCAGGTTTGAGTTAAATTTTGAGGAGTGCATTAGGTCTTTGGGCTAGCTGGGGTGCTCAAGTCCAGCTCAGACTACTAGAAAGCTCTTCACTGAGTTCAAGCCGATCAGAAATAAACATAGTATATAGTACAGTAGTAGGTTGGGCTTCCCAGGTGGCATCGGTGGTAAAGAACCTGCCTGCCAATGTAGGAGACACAGCAGACACAATGCAGGTTCAATTCCTGGGTTGGGAAGATCCCTTGGAGTAGGAAATAGCCACCTACTCCCTGGTGGCTTAGACGATAAAGCATCTGTCTGCAATGCAGGAGACCTGGGTCGCGAAGATCCCCTGGAGAAGGAAATGGCAGTCCACTCCAGTACTCTTGCCTGGAAAATCCCATGTTTGGAGCCTGGTAGGCTACAGTCCATGGGGTCACAAAGAGTCGGACACGACTGAGTGATGTCACTTTCACTTTTCACTTTTCCAGTATTCTTGCCTGGGAAGTCCCATGGACAGAAAAGCCTGGTGCACTACGGTCTTTTGGGCTACAAAGAGTGACTTGAACACACACATACACACAAAGTAGTACATTATCATATACTTGGTGCTGTTTCCTGTATATATCCTTCTCTTAAGTACCTAGAGAGACAGAATCCAGGCTCCCTGGTTCCCTAGTCAAACACCACTTAACCGTGCCCCAGGCATCACAATCTCTGCAACAATTCTCTCTGCAAATTCTTGGTTGTTCAATCCCTCTCTTAATTCACAGGAGTTTTAAAGAAAAATTTATTAGAATTGACCTCTGTGGAAGGTGTGGTGTGCATGTTTGTGTATGTGTTTTCTTTGTAAGTGAAAGCCAAGTAATATTAAGCATAAACTTTTGTATCAGTCTGGGTCTTCCAAGAAGAAGATGCCAAGAAGGAATGTGCAGGGACTGTATGAGGAAAATGCCCTTGTAAAAGGCAAAAGGAAAGAAGCCAGAATAGGTTGGAAAAGCATCAGACTGCGAGGCAAGTCAGACCCTGGGGGAGAGAGTGAGAGAAAGCTGGGCAGACGTGTCTGAGATTCACGAAGGAAATTTCAAAAACCCCATCAGGGAGTTCCTGAGACAAAAGTGACTGTCAGAAGCAGAGAGCTGCTCATGGAAAATGTGGCCTCAGTGCAAAACCAAGGAGATTCTGAAAGAGTAGCATCTGAGGCCCTCAGTCAATTATGCTCCATAAAGTAAGAAAATGGTGAAAACACAGTCTCATATTGTCATAGTTTACATCCTTCATCAATAACTGCTTCCTGCCTCACCCTTTCACTGCAAAACCATTCTCATTTCTTTCGTAGGTACCTATTTTCAAGTAGCAGGAGGAAACACATCTTTGAGCAAGAAGTACTTGAAAGAAAAACAGAGTCACAGTTTATCTAGGAAGGCTTCAAGCTGAGCACACTGCAGACTATGCAGAGCCTATTTTCTCAAGTTCTTAGAAAAACTCCAGAGCATGATCCCTTCTTATAATGTTTCATATTCTGAAAACAAACTAGGTTCTCATATCCCTGGTGCCTAAGCCTGACCCTGAACAATGTTTGCTGTTGTTGGAAAGATGTGAGGCAGGCCAGGGACTCAAGGGCTACATCATATCTGAGGCCTTCGTTTTCTTCATAGAGGAAGCTTCTGGGATCCTGTCACTTTGTGGGAGGACGCAAACAAACAAGATGCTGAGGTTCCCAGAACACTCTAGTGGTAAAAAGACGCAGGACATGATAGACTCTTGACTATTCCAGCACACGGTCTTGCCAGAGCAGTGGAGAGCTTTGCTAATTTGGATAACTGTCAATGCCTTTTGGTTAGAACTATGAGAAAGCTGGTCCTCAACCAGAATGAGCTTCTTACTCCCTTGGTATAAAGCTTGGCATGAAGCTAAACTGGTTCTTGACTAAACTCTGGCCAAGAGAAAGTGAGTGGGAGTACTGTGTGCCTTGTCAATCTAACCCTTACTTCCCATATGTTCCTCTGTCCCTCTCCATTGGCGGGAGGGCTGGAAAGGACTCTTAGAACCCAGAAGAGTGCGATGCTGGGTCCCTGATTGATCAACCCTCTCTAATCTGCACCAGACTGCAACATGAGAAACATAACTGTCCTGTGTAAAGTCACTGGGAATTCAGTTATCTGTCACAGCAGCCGTACCTATTCACCATTAATAACACAGCATTTCCCTTAAGAGTCTTGACCTGTTATAATCAGACTTTTCTGTGTCAACTGGGTATGAAACAATCTAAGTGTAAAAATTCTATAATTTATAAGAATCAATCATATCTACTCCAAAATATGCTTATGTGTAAAAAGATTCTAAGAGGGATTCCTTAAAAAAAATATTGAGGTACAACTGATATACAATTTTTGGGGATGTATTTAATATATACAACTTGATGAGTCTGGAGAGATGCATTCACTCATGAAAACATGACCAAAATCAAGATAATAAATATATCCATCACTTCTACAAGTTTCCTTCTGCCTTTTTGTTTTTGTATTGTGGCATTCAATCCTGGGTGTTCATTGGAAGGACTGATACTGAAGCTGAAACTCCAGTACTTTGGCTACCTCAAGCAAAGAGTTGACTCATTGGAAAAGACCCTGATGCTGGGAGGGATTGGGGGCAGGAGGAGAAGGGGATGACAGAGGATGAGATGGCTGGATGGCATCACCGACTCGATGGGCATGAGTTTGAGTAAACTCTGGGAGTTGGTGACGGACAGGGAGGCCTGGCGTGCTGCAATTCATGGGGTCGCAAAGAGTCGGACACGACTGAGCGACTGAACTGAACTGAACTGATGAACACTTTGGGCTTCCCTGGTGGCTCAGTGGTAAAGAATCTGCCTACAGTGCATGAGATGCAGGAGACGTGGGTTTGATCCCTGGTGGGGGGAGATGCCCTGGATGAGGGCATGGCAATCCACTCCAGAATTCTTGACTGGAGAGAATCCCACAGACAGAGGAGCCTGGCGGGCTACAGTTCATAGGGTCACAGGGAGTCGGACACAACTGAAGCGACTTAGCACACATGCATGAACACTTTACATGAGATCGATCCTTTTTAACAAGTTTTTAAATGCACATACAGTGCTGTTAACTATAGGCACCATGTTATAAAGCAGATCTCTAGAACTTGCTCAGTTAGCCTAACTGAATATTTATACCCATGAACAACAACACTCCACTTCCACCATACTCCAGTCCCTGGAAGGTATCACTGTATTCTCTGTTTCTATGAGTCTGACCACTATAAATGCAAATGGAACCAGGTGGTATTTGCCTTCCTGTGACTGGCTTATTTCACTTAGCATAATGTCCTCGAGTTTCACCCATGTTGTCCCTTATGGCAGGATTTCCCTCTTTTTAAAGGATGAATACTATTTAATTGCATAGATCAAATTTTCTTTATCCATTCACCTTGGCTATTTTAAATAATATGACAAATGGGGCTTCTTTAAGTATTCTATTCCCTAGGAATGCTGCATTCATTCACAAATATTTGGAGCCATACCTATTTTCTGGAGTGAATTATCTCTGTAGCTGAGAAAGATTATAAACTTTTTTCATTTACCCAATTCTTCATCTTCTTTTTGACCAGAGCCTTCTAAACAAATGAAGTTTATGGCTTGCCAGAAACATACACATTTTCATTATTTTGTGGAGGCAGACTTACTGGGAAAGATTGCCGGAGCTGTGAGTGAGGAAAACTGATTTGCAACAGATGTTCAGCGCTTATAGATGTTCTATCTATAAGCCCAAGAACTTCAGAACAAAGCAGAAATTGTTTTAGTGTGCAGTCACCTTTCCATAAAGCTTGTCAGAACTCAGTGGTCAGCAGATAAAACTTCCAATGCAATCATTCAAGCCCCAATCACTACTAGTACTTAGATTTCCAACATGGGTTCACCATCACACTGGAAACATCTCACTTTTAACCAGGGCTCTCTAATGGGCCCAACACAAGAGAAAAACAATGGGTAAAATCCTAACTCTAATGTTTATATTTCACTTGCTGAATGAATGACAGCTTCCAGAAGTGAAATTTCCACACATTTCTGAAAAGAAAGAACCATAGACACACAGCATCTACAGCACAGCATCCCAATGCTGAGCATCCCAAATACTGTCACGCTCACCACAAATAGATTAGAAGATCCCAAGATATCAGCCCCTTGGCTCTCTGTGGAGCTGATGTTGTCAAAGACTCTGGGACCCTTTCCCTCTGATTTTGAGCAGTATTATCCATTTACACCAGCATATTTCAGGTTTTCCCTTTCTCTGTTATGGCCATGAGATCAAAAAATTGAGGAAACATGGGTTTATATTAGCAATCTATATCATCCATACTGAATCAGTCATGACACGTGGACTGAAGTTGCAGAGACACCAACTTAAAATGGCTTGACTGGTAGGCAATGCATTGGCTCATGTAGCTAGAAGTCCGCTTGGAATTGGTTTAATATTTAATGCAGATCTCTCTGAACTTCTCTCAGCTTTATCCTCACTGTGGGGGCTAACTTTGTCCTCTGGCTGCCGAGTTTATGGTACCAAAGTAACTGTAACAGTTTCAGTCTTATCTGCAGCCTCAGCATCCAAAAAAAGAGAGAGGGGAGGCCGTCATTTCTGTTGGCTGGCTCTTCAGAGTGAGGAAAGTCTTTCTCTAAATTCCGGTCAATCTCTTCTTAGTGAACTGAATTGAACCATGTGCCTCTCTCCCTGAACCAGTTTGGCTAAGTGTGTGACTACTCCATTTATATTCTAATGATGCAGGAAACCTATAATTACTCAGCCTGCATAAGTGAGATACTGTGGCATCACCTGCTTTAGGCCATCCTGGACAATGATATCCACAAAGTCCTGAGTGTGAGATGATGATGTGATTATGCTATAAAACATATTTATTAGAAGTTTACATATTAAAGTATTTAAAAGTTTGGTCTACCACTTAATCATATTGTGGGACACCAGAGATACACATACCGCATGCTGTCAATACTGAGCTTGATAGAAGAAGAAGCAAAGAGTGAACGGTGTTAGAGGGTGAGCCATGGAAGAACAGGAGGTGTAGCTCGTTACAGGGAAAGATGAGTCCCCTACTTTGACTGCGTAGAAGAACTCACTGAGAAATGGTGGGAAACGAGAATTTAAAGAACTGATGGACTGTAAAGGACCTTAAATTCCAGCGTGAAAAATTTCTGAATTACTGCATAAGAGCCTTTTTGAGCATTTCATCATTAAATGATAAAAAAAAATCACTTAAATGATATTAAATTGACAGGTCTGTGAAGGACTGTTTGGAGTGGGAGATCTTTGCAATAACAAAGGAATAAAGGTAGCAAGATTCAAAGTAAGGGGACTTCCCTGGTGGTCCAGTGGCTAAGACTCTGAGCTCCCAGTGCAGGAGGCCCAGGTTCGACCCCTGGTCAGGGAGCTAGACCCCACATGCTACAACTAAGACCCAGAGCAGCCAAATAAATAAATAAATTAAATTAAAAAAAAAAATTCAAAGTAAGAAAAAAGGGAAACACCAGATGGGAACATTTCAGAGAGAACTGACTCAAGTGGAGGAATATGATATGCAGTAGGCAAAGAATGAACAGGCTAGAATGATTCTAAGATTTATTAAATAGATTCTCTAATATAAGACCCCACTGAGTCAATTAAATTGACTGAACTCGCACGTGTGCATGCATGTGTGTGTGTGTGTGTGTGCACACTCTGATTTAGATTTTTGGCTAGCCCAGACTTAAGTTCCTTATCCAGCAGACTCTTTTCCAATACATCTTTTCTCTAAAACAAAATTGTCAGGAGTGGGAAAGCCTGGCCTTAAAAGGATGGAATATGGTCATATCCCTCCCCACCTTCAAGAGTTCCAGCCCAGGGCCCTACCCGTGAAACTGTGATTGACCTTTCATGCAGAGAGCTACCAGAGCCCTGCAGAAATCTTCCTTATGCCTGAGCAGAAGATGCTGGGCATCTTCTTAGAGAAATGGACAAAAGGAACAGGTGCTGAAGAGAAGCTGCTGTGGGCTCAGTCAACCTTGGTGCAGAATTGCATTGGCAGCCTTCCTGCTCACTCGCTATAGGATATTTGCAATAATTTCCACCCTGTATTCTGGATTCTATGAGTCTTATTTCTCCGTGTTTCTGGCTGCCAGCCACTACTGTCCTCTGGGAGCAGCCTTTGGCAGCTGCATCCCAGTGCGATGGTGAACAGAGGCCCAGCTGGATGTGGCTGCCATGCTGGGACCACACCTGTGGTCTTGGAAGTCAGGAGCATGCCAGGGGCTATGCCCGCAATGAGGCAACTGAGCCCTTGAGTGCCCCAGCCAGGTGGTGGAGAACTCAGGGTTCCAACTGCTTTGTCTGAGGTGCCAAGAAACGTAGAGCTGTCAAAGTGACCTGGGAGGTCCTCTCCTGGAAAACGTCTGCTCAGCTGGCTGATGCCACTCAGGCAAAACTGAGTCTTGGCTTATAAACAACTTGGTTCTTCTTTTTATGAGACCATTTCCTATTATTTCAAAAAATATACAAACATAGATGGTCTCAAATCTAACTTTCTGCTTTATCATCTTCCTTGCTGCTGTGATTAGAAAGGAAATTCTGAGTACAAATAATAGTAATAATAAAAATATAATAGCAACAAGTATATTCAGGTTTTCTCTGGGCCAGATAATATACTAAGCACCTTAATTTAAATAAGTTATCTCAACACAGCAATCTTATGAATCATATACTATTTTCATGCCTGTTTTACAGATAAGAAAACAATTAGAAATGTTGACTGCTTTGCCTAATGTAACATGAAATAGGTGGCAGAACCAACATGTGAATTCAGGTTTGTCAGAGCCCAGAGCAAGAGCACTTATTGAGCACAGTACTAATACCATTGTGGGAAGTTAATCTACAAAACTCACCTTGTTTTTGCAATAGTCAAATGTATAGATTTTGTGTAGCTAAATATATTTTAATATAACTTTCCTCTCTTAAAAGTTAGGAGAAAATTGTCATATACTGCTGGTGAGAGTATAAATTGGGACAAGCACTTTGGAAAACCATTGTTTATTAAGTTGAAGATTTTCATATTCCAAGATCCAGCAATTCTACATCAGGATACATGCCCAAGAAAGATGTGTGCACATGTGCATCAGGAGAAATGTACAAGGATGCTCGTGACAGCATTATTTGTGATATCCTTAAACTGTAAATGTCCCAGAAGTCTATCAACAGGAGAATGGAAACATAACTGGGGTATATTCACACAGTGGAATGCCATACAGTAATAAAAGGTAATGAGGCCAGTTACACACAACATGGATGGATGCTGTGCTTGAGAAGGTAGACACAAAGACGACATGTTGTATGACTCAATTCATTTAAACTCCAAACACAGACAGACTAGTTCATTGTTTACAGATTCATACTTAGGGGATAAAGTTATGAAGTAAGCAAGGAAATGATTGCCATAAAAGTCAGAAAAGTATGGAGGAGGAGGAAAGTGGTCTTAATGGGTAGACTAGAGGAGGCTTTGGGGTGCTGGCAATATTCTAGGGGTATTGGCTTGAGAAGTTTGACTTGCTCTATAATAATATGTTAAACCAATATGTATATGTACAGTATTCTACAATACAAATGGTTTTAAAGCAAGTTTAGAAGGAAAAGGCAAGAAAGGTGTAACTTTTAATTTCAGGCTATAATATCTTGATAAGCAGCCCACTTTAAGACGAATTTTAACTGACAGAATCTGGCACCTCTGGAGTCAGTTCCACTCTCTTTCCTGATCTGAAGCTCCCCTACTCCCATTCTTTTTTAATCATTAATGCTTTTCTTATTAAAGAAATGTTTCTTTGCTCATATTGTAGGTGGCTGAGCTCAGGTATTATTTCTCTAAGGAGGAAGAGGTTGATTCTTCTGGTCTGCTCTTGCAGGAGTAATCACGACCTTTCTGCAACATCCTTGACTCAAGGATGCGTCTACGAAAGGAAAATGGCAACAGCAAGGTTTATTGTTTTCACTGACACATCTAAATAAAGGCTTACCAGAACTAGTAATGCAGGCATCCATGATATTAGTAAAGACTGGACAGAACTGGGATGGAGATGGGATAAGAGGTGGGACTGGGTTAAGTCCCCAAAAATGACCAGCACAGGAACTTCAGGATAGAGTACGCAATGGGTTGGAGCCAAGCTTCTGTGGCTTTCAAAGGTCTAAGTAGAGAGCATATCAAGATATTCATTTCAGTTTAGTTCAGTTCAGTCGCTCAGTCGTGTCTAACTCTTTGTGACCCCATGGACTGCTGCACACCAGGCTTCCCTATCTATCACCAACTCCCAGAGCTTACTCAAGCTCATGTCCATTGAGTCAGTGATGCCATCCTACCATCTCATCCTCTGTCGTCCCCTTCTCCTCCTGCCTTCAATCTTTCCCAGCATCAGTCTTTCCCAATAAGTCAGTTCTTCGCATCAGGTGGCCAAAGTATTGGAGTTTCAGCTTTAGCATCAGTCCTTCTAATGAATATTCAGGACTGATTTCCTTTAGGATGGACTAGTTGGATCTCCTTGAAGATATTCATTTGGATAACCCTAAATTCCCAGTTCTAAAGGACATGACTTTTAACTAAGGAGAATTCAAGACATATTAAGGATTTTTTTTTTTTTTTTTTTTTGAGTTCCAAGTTCAACAACAGAGAAAAGTTGAGTGGTAGTAAGACACCACATCTCACATTCTGAGAATGGCTGATTTGCATTCCCTTTATGTTAGTTATCACCTCCACATTCATGTGCCTAATCGAACTAAATTTAGTATCACTGTTCTTCGTGGTGAGGAACAGGAAGGAATGAAACTTTTGCAAAGCTCTGTGTTTATTCATATTTCACTCTGAATAACAGAAGTACAGATAGTATACACTGACTGAACTCTTACTGTCTTTGAGGTACCTGTTCTGAGCTACTTAAACAGAGAATTTCATTTAATCTTCACAATAAATCTATGAAGCTTGTTCTACTTTTATTACTTTATTTTCCCAAGGACAAAACTAAGTAAGACATGGAGAAGTTAAGTAGTTTGTCTTATTTAACCCACACTACAGTCCTTAGAGAAAGAATGCAGTGTGCAAATTTGACTTACTCTAAATTTTTCTTTCTTCCCTTTGCTTATCTAGATCTTACCCATCTTTCAAGATCCACCTAAAATTCCTCTTCCTTCAGGAACCATTCATTAATAGACTTATCCTTCCCTGAATTACTTATCGTCTCAAATTACACATCTTGACAATATTCATGATCCTGTCTTTGCTTTATCTCCCCAGTCTATAAGCTCATTGGAGACAAGCCTGTGTGGCACACCTGTCTGCACACCCTCTGCCCCACCTTGCCTCACACCCCAAAGGGCAATGCTTGCAAACACAAGGAGTGGAATTTAATTATTGAGCAGAACTCAGTTGTGTAATTAAAGCATATTTTACTATTTTCTTAAGAACCAAGAGCAGAACTATAACCATACATAACAATTTCACAAGTGAGGAATCAGGTTAATTTTTACTCTATATACTTCTGCGTTATTAAGATTTTTATGGCAAAAGTGTTACTTATGAAGCTCAAGGGACTTCTCTGGTGGTCCAGTGGCTAAGACTCTGTGCTCCCAATGCAGAGGGGGCAGGTTCTATCCTTGGTCAGGGAACTAGATCCCTCGTGCCATAACTAAGAGTTCCCAAGTTGCAACTAAAGATCTCACGTGCCCCAAGGAAGGTCCTGCATGCCACAATGAAGACAGAAGATCCTGGGTGCCACGACGAAGACCCAGCATTGCCAAATAAAATTTTTTAAAAACCTCAACATTATTTTCAACCCTGAGCTTAAAGTTTCTGGCAGGAAGGAGTGTAGTGAGTCGGAAGAGCATGAACTGAAAGTACAAATGTTGTTGCCCAGTCTTGGTTCTATCTTGAACAAGGTTTAAAGCTTCCCTGAGCTAAAGAGAAGGGACTGAGCACAGAGGCTCTAAAGTGCTGCCCTTGCTCCTTGATTGTAAGCCAAAGAATATATTTAGGTCTCAAAATTCATTATTCATACGTATTTTAGGTGATATAATCCCATAACTTTTTTCATATTACAAATTTATTGAGTACTTGCCACTGCAGGGACTCAAGGTTATATATATATCTTTTATATGTATATCTTAAAATATTACCCAGTAGGGGAGAAGGGATCTGTATACATATAACTGTATTCTATGATGAAAAGCAAAAAGTGATAAATTCCAAAGAAAAGAAAAAGTTAATAAGCTATGCCCCTATGACTCAGGTTAAAGCCAGAGATGGGAAATGTAGGAAACAGTAACATGCTGCTTCTTCTGAACCAAAACATTCTGATGCAGGACAAATATAGAAAGAGTGGTTACTCTTCATAGGTGTTCTAAGCATCTTATCAAAAGCAGTATGATATTCACTTCATACAGTTTTGATGGCTACTGTCAAAAGAACAGGCTTCTCTGATGGCTCAGACAGTAAAAAATTTGCCTCTGAGGCAGGAGACCTGGGTTCCATCCCTGGGTTGGGAAGATCCCCTGAAGAAGGAAATGGCAACCTACTCTAGTATTCTTGCTTGGGAAAATCCAAGCCTAGCAAGCTATAGTCGGCGGGGTCACAAAGAATCAGACATAACTGAACAACTTTCACACACATCAAAAAAGAAAAAATGTTGGCAAGGATGTGAGTATATTTGAACTCTTGTGCATGTAACTTAGCACATTTTAGACCCTTCATATTTGTTGTCAATGCTATTCACTGTGTGCATGTGTGTGTTCGTATGTGTGTGTGTATATGTTTCCTTCAACATTCTCAGGCGGAAATAAGATTTGTCAGGGCCTCAGAGTAAATTTGTTACTGCAATTTAGGCACTAAAATTTTTTGCTAAGTTTTCTGAGAGTCAAACCCAAAATATTAATATATTAAGCCAAATTAGAATTATTTCTATTCAGAGGGTATTAACACACAACAGCATTTGCTTCTTTTTTTTTTTTTTTGACATTAATGCATTTTATTTATTTTTAGCATTTGCTTCTTACAAAGGAACTGGTTCTATAGGATGTGATATTTCAGTCTGTAATATTTCCTGGTCAAATGTTTGCATTTGTTGAAAATGAGAAATTTTTTTTTTTTTAATTTTTGGCTGTTGCTGGGTCTTCACTGATGTGCAGGCTACTCTCTAGTTGTGTTGTGTAGGTTTCTTACTGTGGTGGCTTCTCTTGTTGCAGAGCACAGGCTCTGGGGCACAAGGGCTCAAGAAGTTGCAGTAGGTGGGCTCAGGAGTTGGGGCTCTCAGGTTCCAGAGCACAGGCTCAATAGCTGTGGCACAGGGGCTCAGCTGCTCCACGGCATGCGGGATCTTCCTGGACCAAGGAACAAAACTGCCTCCTGCCCTGGCAGGTGGATTCTTTACCACTGAGCCACCAGGGAAGCCCTTAAAATGAGAACATTGATCATCTATCAGTTACCTTCCAATACAGGTCTGAGTTTCTAACATGTAGAAGTATAAGGGAAACCAGAGGTATTTTAAGGGTTTTGAAACTGTCAAAGGTTGATGTCCACCTTGCACTTCTGTTCCTATTTTAAAAATTCATGGAGGGTCACCCAACTAGTGATAAAGAGAAAATGGGAATGTGTGCCCACAATATAATTAGTCCAGAATCAATATGCTTTTTCTATTAGCTTTTAAAATTGGTTTGCATAAGAGTTTCTTTTCCAACCCAGCTCTTCTGAGGGTTTTTGTGACACAGTGACTAGGGACATGATCTTTGCAATATTTCATTTTGTTATCTCTTATTATTGCATGGTGGCCCAGAGTATGGCATGAATAAAGCTGTCTTGTCATCAAAATGCATTCATTCATTTAACAAGTTCCTGAAAATAATGGAATGGTTGCTAAGCAATGGAGAAATTATACATTCCCAGGGATCTGTGCAGATTCTAAAAGCAAAAGTAGTTCTGGGAATAGGTTAGTGTCTCCGGAACCCAACTAAATAAAACTGAGAAAGTGACATGCTCTACCTAACAGCCAGGAAGCAGTATTTTTTTTTTTTTTTAATTTTTCCTTCTTTCTGACCCAGGTTTCCAAAGTAACAAGATAGGTAGAAAATTATCTATCAAACAGTATTCTGTATCTACTTATGGATTACAGTTAGCTAGCAACCTTGTATCAATTTATTTTAAAATAACTATTGTATGAAAATGTATTATTTTAATTAGGAAATAAATTTATCTTAGGTATATCAATCATACTTTAATTGCAGAATACATGCTTAATACAGAAACTTAACACACAGATATACATTTTAAAAAGTACAAACTTTTTTAAAAAATAAATCATCCATAATCCAATCCTACTTTTTTTTTCTTCTCCAAATAGCCAACATCAATATTTTGGGATATGTTTATCTGTCACTTTTATAGATATATGCAAAGTTAACATCTATTATTATTTAACACAGTACACACACACTATATACATGCATTCATTCTAAAGGCTATGGGTATAGCACTCTTTTTAAAACAATGTTTAAACATTTAGGTTGTTCCTACTTGATCACTCCTATAAATAACTCTTTATTATCCTGTACAAACATTTTTAAAAGTAAGTACTTCCTTTACTGTGAAAGTAATGCATATAGAGAAGAACTGTAATGGAAATAAACACCCCGGGGATATTGAACAAGCTCTGAGTCAGGTCTAAGAAGGACAAATGCTGTGAAGGGGGATTTTCCAAAGAGCAGCCAAATAGGCGAAACATTGACAATCTCTGGTGATAGGGCTTTTTGGAGAGCTCCAAACCCTTATCACCCCTCCAGTGGCTGCTAAGCTGCGGGGTTTTCAGCATTTGTGGCTGTGAGGCTGCTGTATCAAGGTTACTGTAACAGATATGGACAGAAGGGTGGGAACAGTGCAAGGTAAACTCCACAGAGCTTGCTGTTCTTAGTGAGATTCAGTCATCCTTCTTAAATTGCTGTACTATTCCAAGTCTTTCGTTAATTTCCAGAATTTCCCACAGAAACAGAGCAATTGGATATTCACAGATATATATTACATGATTCATACAATTATGAAGTATGTCAGTCCTGTCAGTCCCACAGTCTGCTGTCTACAAGCAGGAAAACTAGGAAATCTGGTAATACAAGTCAACTTCAGTCCGTGAACCAGGGGAGTCAATGGTGTATGTCTGAGCCCAGTCGCCCAAGAATTGCGACAGGAGCTGCAGGGCAATGAAGTGATTCCTAGGCTGAGACCAAATGCCCAAGAACCAGCAGCATCTCTGTCCAATAGCAGAGGATGGATGTCCAGGCTCAGGCAAAGGGAGCACATCTCCCGTTTCTCGACCTTTTTGTTCTATTTCGTCCGTTAATGGACTGGGCGATGCCCACTCACACTGATGAGGACGGTCTTCTTTACAGGTGTACCTATTCAGATGCTAATCTCCTCCCTAAGCACCCTCATAGCCACACCCAGAATGTTTTACCACCTGTCTGAACATCTTTTATTGAAGGTGACACATAAAACTAACCATCACAGTTGTCTTAACATCCAAAATCATTTAGTGTAATACACTATATTAATAGACAAAAGGACAAAGAGGCAGAAAAGACATTTGATAAAATTCAACACCCTCTTATGATAAAAATCCTCAAAAAACTAAGACTATAAGGTAATTTCCTCAACCTGATAATGGACATCCACAAATAGGCACAGCTAACATCATAGCTAATAAAAGACTGAATGCTTTTCTGCCAAGATCAGAAACAAGACAAGGATGTCTAAGTTTGCTCTCATCACTTCTATTCAACATTATACTAGAAATTTCATCCAGGATAATGAGTCAAAAAAAAAAAAAAAAAAAACCCTCCAGATTAGAAAGGAAGAAGTAAAACTATCTTTTTTCAAGAAGAAAAGATGTAGTGAACAGAAAACCCAAGCAACACACACACACACACACACACCTATTACAGCTAATAAACAAGTTCAGCAAGGCTGCAGGATACAAAACCAACATTCAAAAACAATTGTCTTTCTCTACACAGCAAAGAACAATGCAAAACAAAGGCAAAAAAATGATTTCATTTATAATACCATCAAAAAAGAGTAGAATATTTAGCAATAAATTTAACAAAAGAAGTACAAATTGAAAATTACAAACCACTGGTAAATTAAGAAGACCTAATAAACAAATAGAAAGACATCCCATGGACATGGATTGGAAAACTTAATACTGTTAAGATGGTTGTTGTGTTGATTAGTTACTCAGTCATATCTGACTCTTTTGCAACCCCATTGATCCTAGCCTACCAGGCTCCTCTGTCCCTGGGATTTCACAGGCAAGGATACTGGAGCTGGTTGCCATTTCCCTCTCCAGGAGGTCTCCTTGACCCAGGAATCAAACCCACGTCTCTGGCTTGGCAGGCAGATTCTTTACCACTGAGCCACCTGGAAAGCCCCCTTAAGATGGTAATAGTCCTCAAGGTGATTTTCAGATTCACTATAATCCCTATCAAAATCTCACCTAGAATTTTTGGTGACACTGACAAGTTTATCCTAAAATTCACATGGAAACACATGTGATACCATATAGCCAACAATTCTGGGGGAAAAAAACCCAAAAACTAAAGTTGGAGAACTCACATTTCCCTGTTTTAAAATTATTAATAGCTTACAATAATCAAGAGAGTGTGGTATTGACATAAAGATAAACATATATTTATCAATGGAATAGAATTAAGAGTCCAGAAATAAACCCATACATTTATGGTTAATTGATTTTGACAAGGTTGCCAAGATACTTCAATAGGGAAAAGTTTTTCAACAGCTAGTGCTGGGACAACAGGATATACACACGCAAAAGAATGAAGTTAGACTCCTTCCTCACACCACACAAAAATCAATTCAAAATAGTATGATAGACCTAAACGTAAAATTAAAAATCTTTGCAGAAAACTTATCAGTAAATCTTTGTAATCTTGGGTTATGGAGAGTGTTAGTCACTCAGTCGTGTCCAACTCTTTTGGGATCCGATGGACTGTAGCCTGCCAGGCTCCTCTGTCCATGGGTTTCCCAGGCAAGAATACTGGAGGGGGTTGCCATTCCCTTCTCCAGGGGATCTTCCCAGCCCAGAGATTGAACTCGGGTCTCCTGCATTGCAGGCAGATTCTTTACCGTCTGAGCCACCAGGGCAGCCCCCTGGGTTATGAAAGCCTTTTAGATAAGACATGAAAAGCACAAGGAACAAAAGGGAAAAAAACAAGTTGGATTTCATCAAAATTCTTCAGAGGATATCACCAGAAAATGAAAATACAGGCCACAGAATGGTGAGAAGTAGTTTCAAATCATATATCCAATAAGAGATCTGTAATCAGGATATACAAAGAAGTCTTTCAACTCAATAACAGAAAGACAAATAATCCAATTTTAAAATGGGAAAATAATCTAAACAAATATTTTTACCAAAGAAGATATACAAAAAATCAATGAGTACATGAAAAGATGTTCAACATGATTAGCTATCAGGGAAATACAAATCAAAACCACAGTGATGTACCACTTCACACCAGTATGGCTAAAAAGCCAGATAATAACACATGTGGTGAAGGATTTAGAGAAGTTAGAATTCTCACATATTTCTGGTGAGAATGCAAATGGTACCGTCATTTGGGAACCAATCTGGACGCTCCTCACAGCTGAACGTATGTTACCATGTGTGTGCGCTCAGTCACATCCAACTTTTTGTGGCCCCATGGACTGTAGCCTGCAGGCCCCTCTGTCCATGGGATTCTCCAGGCAAGACTACTGGAGTGGGTTGCCATATCCTCCTCCAGGGGAATCTTCCCAAATCAGGGATCGAACCCACATCTCCTGTGTCTCTGGCATTGGTAGGCAGATTCTTAACAACTGAGACACCTGGGAAGCCTGCATAGTTAACATATTACCCAGCAACTTCACTCCTTAGTTACATACCCAAGATCATGAAAACATTTGGCCACACAGATACTTGTATATAAATGTTCACAGCAGTATTATTCATTCTAGCCAAAAAGGGGGAAACAACCCAAATGTCCATCAACCCAATGAATGAATAAATGTTGTTCCGTAGCTAAGTCATGTCCAACTCTTTACAGCCCCACGGACTGAAGCACTCCAGGCTCCCCTGTCCTTCACTGTCTCTCAGACGTTGCTCACGTTCATGTTCACTGAGTCAGTTATGCTATCTAACCATCTCGCCCTTTGCTGCCCTTTGCTCCTTTTGCCTTCAATGAATAAATAAAATGTGGTACATCAATATAATGGAAAATTATGATGGCTCAAAAAGGAATGAAGTACTGCCACATGCTACACTTTGAAAACATGCTAAGTGAAAGAGGCCAGACCACATATTATATGATTCTATTTATTAGCAAAAACAGGTAAATGTGTAGAGACAGGAAATATATTAGTTATTGACAGATGCCAAGGGAAAGGGGAAAAGGGCCTAGGGTTTCTTCTGGGAATGATGAAAATATTTTAAGATTAGATAACAGGGTGGCCTACTGCAGGGTCCAGAGCACTGAGTGGAGCAGTACCTACATGGGACCTTTTGAAGGAGGTCTTCATTATCTTCATCACCTCCACCATAGCATGACCTCAGGTCAAGCAACAGGAAGGGAACACAGCCCCACCCATCAACAGAAAATGGGATTAAAGATTTACTGAACATGGCCCCGCCCATCAGAACAAGACTCAGCTTCCCTCTCAGTCAGTCTCTCCCATCAGGAACCTTCCATAAGCCTCTTATCCTTATCCAACAGAGTGCAGTTCAGTTCATTTCAGTTCAGTTCAGTGGCTCAGTGGTGTCCAACTCTTTGCAACCCCATGCATTGCAGCACGCCAGGCCTCCCTGTCCGTCACCAACTCCCGGAGTTTACTCAAACTCGTGCCCATCGAGTCGGTGATGCCATCCAGTCATCTCATCCTCTGTCGTCCTCTCCTCCTCCTGCCCCCAATCCCTCCCAGCATCAGGGTCTTTTCCAATGAGTCAACTCTTCACATGAGGTGGCCAAAGTACTGGCGTTTCAGCTTCAGCATCAATCCTTCCAATGAACACCCAGGACTGATCTCCCTTAGGATGGACTGGTTGGATCTCCCTGCAGTCCAAGGGACTCACAGAGTCTTCTCCAACACCACAGTTCAAAAGCGTCAATTCTTCAGTGCTCAGCTTTCTTCACCGTCCAACTCTCACATCCATACATGACCACTGGAAAAACCATAGCCTTGACCAGACGGACCTTTGTTGGCAAAGTAATGTCTCTGCTTTTTAATATGCTATCTAGGTTGGTCATAACTTTCCTTCCAAGGAGTAAGCGTCTTTTAATTTCATGGCTGCAATCACCATCTGCAGTGATTTTTGGAGCCCCAAAATAGGGCAGACAGACTGAGAACCACAATCACAGAAAACTAACCAAACTGATTGCATGGACCACAGGCTTGTCTAGCTCAATGAAACTATGAGCCATGCTGTGTATGGCCACCCAAGATGGACGGGTCATGGTGGAGAGTTCTGACAAAACACGGTCCACTGGAGAAGGGAATGGCAAACCACTTCAGTATTCTTGCCTTCAGAACTCCCTGAACAGTGAGTGAGGGTTAGTGAAGTCACTCAGTCCTGTTCGACTCTTTGTGACCCCATGGACTGTAGCCTACCACGCTTCTCTGTCCATGGGATTTTCCAGGCAAGAGTACTGGAGTGGGTTGCCATTTCCTTCTCCAGAGGATCTTCCTGACCCAGGGATCGAACCCAGGTCTCCCGCACTGTAGGCAGACACTTTACCATGAGCAGTATGAAAAGACAAAAAGATAGGACACTGAAAGATGAACTCCCCAGGTCAGTAGGTGCCCAATATGGTATGGGAGATCAGTGGAGAAAAAACTCCAGAAAGAATGAAGAGATGGAGCCAAAGCAAAAACAACACCCAGTTGTGGATGTGACTGGTGATGGAAGTAAAATCTGATGCTGTAAGAGCAATATTGCATAGGAAACTGGAATATTAGGTCCATGAATCATGGCAAATTGGAAGTGGTCAAAAAGGAGATGGCAAGAGTGAACAGCAATGAATTTAACTCAGATGACCATTATATCAACTACTGTGGGCAAGAATCCCTTAGAAGAAATGGAGTAGCCCTCATAGTCAACAAGAGAATCTGAAATGCAGTACTTGGAATACAATCTCAAAAATGACAGAATGAACTTTGTTCGTTTCCAAGGCAACACATTCAATATCACAGTAATACAAGTCTATGCACCAACCAGGAAGGCTGAAGAAACTGAAGTTGAACAGTTCTATGAGGACCTACAAGACCTTCTAGAACTAACACCCAAAAAAGATGTCCTCTTCATATAGGGGACTGGAATGCAGAAGTAGGAAGTCAAGAGATACCTGGAGTAATAGACGACTTTGGCCTTGGATTAGAAAACGAAGCAGGTCAAAGGCTAACAAAGTTTTCCCAAGTGGATGCAGGGCAAAGGCTAACAGAGTTTTCCCAAGAGAATAGCAAACACCCTCTTCCACCAACACAAGAGAAGGATCTACACATGGACATCACTAGATGGTCAATACTGAAATCAGATTGATTATATTCTTTGCAGCCAAAGATGGAGAAGCTCTATACAGTCAGCAAAAACAAGACTGGGAGTTGACTGCAGCTCAGATCATGAAATCCTTATTGCCACATTCAGACTTAAACTGAAGAAAGTAGGGAAAAACACTAGACCATTCAGGTATGACCTAAATCAAATTCCTTATGATTATACAGTGGAAGTGACAAATGGATTCAAGGGATTAGATCTGATAGAGTGACTGAAGAACTATGGACGGAGGTTTGTGACATTGTACAGGAGACAGGGATCAAGACCACCCCCAAGGAAAAGAATTGCAAAAAGGCAAAATGGTTGTCTGATGAGCTGAGAGAAGATACAAATAGCTGAGAAAAGAAGAGAAGCAAAGGCAAAGGAGAAAAGGAAAGATATACCCGTTTGAATGAAGAGTTCCAAAGAATAGCAAGGAGAGATAAAAAAGCCTTCCTCAGTGATCAATGCAAAGAAATAGAAGAAAACAATAGAATGGGAAAGACTAGAGATCTCTTCAAGAAAATTAGAGATACCAAGGAGACATTTCATGCAAAGATGAGCACAATAAAGAACAGAAATGGTATGGACCTAACAGAAGCAGAAGATATTAAAAAGAGGTGGCAAGAATACACAGAAGAACTATACAAAAGAGATCTTCATGACCCAGATAACCACGATGCTGTGATCACTCACCTAGAGCCAGACATCCTGGAATGCAAAGTCAAGTGGGTCTTAGGAAGCATCCCTATGAACAAAGCTAGTGGAAGTGATGGAATTCCAGTTGAGCTATTTCAAATCCTTAAAAGATGATGCTGTGAAAGTGCTGTGCTCAATATGCCAGCAAATTTGGAAAATGCAGCAGTGGCCGCAGGACTGGAAAAGGTCAGTTTTCATTCCAATCCCAAAGAAAGGCAATGCCAAAGAATGCTGAAACTACTGCACAATTGCACTCATCTCACACGCTAGCAAAGTAATGCTCAAAATTCTCCAAGCCAGGCTTCAACAGTACGTGAACCATGAACTTCCAGATGTTCAAGCTAGATTTAGAAAAGGCAGAGGAACCACAGATCAAATTGCCAACATCCATTGGATCATCAAAAAAGCAACAGAGTTCCAGAAAAACATCTACTTTTGCTTTATTGACTATGCCAAAGCCTTTGACTGTGTGGATCAAAACAAACTGTGGAAAATTCTAAAAGACAGGGAAACACCAGACCACCTGACCTGCTTCCTGAGAAATCTGTATGCAGGTCAAGAAGTAACAGTTAGAACTGGATGGACATGGAACAACAGACTGGTTCCAAATCGGGAAAGAAGTATGTCAAGGCTATATATTGTCACCCTGCTTATTTAACTTACATGCAGAGTACGTCAGGAGAAATGTTGGACTGGATGAAGCACAAGTTGGAATCAAGATTGCTGGGGGAAATATGAATGACCTCAGATACGCAGATGACACCACCCTTATGGCAGAAAGTGAAGAAGAACTAAAGAGCTTCTTGATGAAAGTGAAAGAGGAGAGTGAGAAAGTAGGCTTAAAACTCAACATTCAGAAAACTAAGATCATCGCATCCAGTCCCATCACTTCATGGCAAATAGATGGGGAAACAATGGAAACAGTGGCTGACTTTATTTTTCTGGGCTCCAAAATCACTGCAGATGGTGACTGCAGCCATGAAATTAAAAGATGCTTACTCCTTGGAAGGAAATTTATGACCAACCTAGACAGCATATTAAAAAGCAGAGACATTAGTTTGTCAACAAAGGTCCCTCTAGTCAAAGCTATAGTTTTTCCAGTAGTCATGTATGGATGTGAGAGTTGAAACATAAAGAAAGCTGAGCACTGAATTATTGATGCTTTCGAGCTATGGTGTTTGAGAAGATTCTGTGAGTCCTTTGGATTTCAAGAAGATCCAACCACTCAAACCTAAAGGAAATCAATCCTGGCTATTCATTGGAAGGACTGATGCTGACACTGAAACTCCAATACTTTGGCCACCTGATGCGAAGAACTGACTCATTGGAAAATACCCTGATGCTGGGAAAGATTGAAGGCAGGAGATGAAGGGGATGACAGAGGATAAGATGGCTGGATGGCATCACGGACTCAATGGACATGAGTTTGAGTAAACTCCAGGAGTTGGTGATAGACAGGGAACCCTAGCGTGCTGCAGTCCATGGGGTCGCAAAAAGTAGGACATGACTGAGTGACTGAACTGAACTGAACTGAACTGTATGGTCTACAACTCTGTGAATATACTAAATCCACTGAATAATATACTTTAAAAGGGTGAACTTTAATGCATGGGAGCTATATTTCAATAAAGCTATTTTAAAGAAAAGCATGAACTTGACTTTAAGAATCAGATTCTATAAAAATATCACAATGAAAATTCCTGATCCCACCTCAAACTTGTATTGCCTCCTCTTTCCCACAGGCACAATCAATACTTTTTTGTGGGTCATTCAATACATACTCTCTGCATTTTCAAGGATATATAATTGTATACATTTCTGAACACAAGATAAACTTCTAAAAGAATTGTTGGAGCAATAAGATTGTCTTTAATTATTTGTCTTTAATATCTACATACCTGTTCACTATTAACACACAGTCAAATTACCTTGCAGAAATACTGCATCTAACTTCCTCTAATTTTAGCCATGTTTAAGAGTTCACGAGAAGGTACTGGTGACCCACTCCAGTACTCTTGCCTGGATAATCCCATGGACAGAGGAATCTGGTAGGCTGCAGTCCATGGGGTCGCTAAGAGTTGGACACGACTGAGTGACTTCACTTTCCCTTTTCCCTTTCATGCATTGGAGAAGGACATGGCAACCCATTCCAGTGTTTTTGCCTGGAGAGCCCCAGGGCCAGGGGAGCCTGGTGGGCTGCCGTCTATGGGGTCACACAGAGTCAGCCACGACTAAAGCACCTCAGCAGCAGCAGCAAGAGTTCACACTTCCTTTCACCTTCTACAGTCCTAAATATCATCATTCATTTTAATCTTTGCCAGTCTCATGTGAAATACTTATCTTTTAATTTGTATTTCATTATGCAAGGTTAGAAATTCCATGTTTTTATATTCTTTGCCCATTTTTCTTTCCGGGTAACTGCTATATTCATATTATCTCATTATGAAATTTTTAAAATAGAGAATAATGCAAAGGATAACAAATATCAATGTACCTGCCACTCAGAGAATAAATGCTAACATTTTTATCATATTTGCTTCATGATTTTTAAAGAAAACTCTAAAGATAAAACTGATGTCTCCCCTGTTCTCTATATTACATTCTCATTCCCATCCCCTGGATGTAACCCCTATCATAAATATGGCACAAAGCCAGGCCATTGTATACCTTATGTATATATGTTTTAGCGATATATAATATTTCTATATAAAACACATTATACTGTGCATAGCATTTGCAATTTTTTTTTCTGTTTTAAACTGTTTTTGAGATCTACCTCTATTGATCAAATAGATATATTTCTTCTTTTTTACTGCATCATAGTATGACATTTTATGACTATACTAGAGTTAATATCTCCTTTCCCCTAATAAAGTACATTTGAAGTTTTACCTGCTTTTGTTGAAACAAATAATTTTGTAATGAATAGTTTTCCTATTACACATGAGCATGAATTTCTCTACAATATATTCTCAGTAGAGTAGCTGGCTTATAGACCTTTTTAATCTTCAATTTTAGCAGTCATTGCAAAAGAGCTTGTTCCAATCCACATTCGCATTTGAACAAGCAAGCCCCCTGACCTTTTGGAACCTGCATTCTGGTGTGTGTCTGGAGTGGGAGGGAAGACTGCTGAGTCCTGTCTCTTTGCTGCCGTGACCACCCCTGGCTCCGTCAGACTCTTAAAAGTATTTCATTGTGTTTTCAGTTTATTTTCTTCTGATACCAGTAAGGTTGAGGGCCTCTTGATTTGTTTACTAGTGAATTTTGTTCATTAGAAAACATATCTCTCATTTTTAAACATATGCCTTTACTATTTGGTACCATTCTAAATGAGCCAGATGCACAGAGCCAACGGTAGAAAAGAATATTTTGTAATAGGCATATGAAGCTGTCCGATGGTCATAAACCAAGAGAAATTTTTTCAGCCATCTGGCCTTTTGAAATAGTAATAATTGATCAAAATAAAAAATCAAAGATTCTGATTAAGAGGACAAGTTAGGAAATTGATTTCTAAAGAGAGCAGCCTACACTTTTAGTTCTTTGATTGAGAGGATTTTTTTTTTTCAATCAAAGAAACCAGTCTATTCAATTCTGAAAAAGTCCATTCCAAAGGACCTTATACCTTGAAAATGCTCGCATTATTTAGAATCAGGGCAGTTTGGTACACTTGGGGGTGCACAGCATACTCTTTAGATGATGGGTCCACTACTGGGTGTGCTCCAGGCCCTCAATGTCTGAGAAGAGATGGGGAGGAGAAGAGTTTTCAGAAAAAATATCTCAAACTCAAGTTCAGCCTGGAAAGAATTTCTCATTTGAACACTGTACAGAATTCTGCCCCAAGCCACTTAACTAGCATTCTGAGAGGATCATTAATTTCAATCCACTTCAAATAAATGGGCTAATAAATGAGGGGGACTCAGTGCATAGCCCAGGATGCTGTCCACATCTTATCAATAGTGACTAAAGTCATGACTTATTAAACTGGCTTTTACATTCTGAGGAGGGATGTATTCATACCCCTACAGTTTTTAAGACTAGACACACCTTGGCGCTGAAGCAAAATTTCCTTAGAGCATGGAGTTATAGCTGTTGGTCTCTTATATGTAGTTATTCCATTATAAAATAATGAATACTCTTTGAAATTTCTCAACCATCATTTTCAGACCTCTGAGGGCACTACTTTCTGCTGTTTCTTGCTTAAAGATTTCCTCATCAGAAGCCCCGCTAATGCTCTGTCTCTTTGCCCTGCACTGCCAAATGCCTTTTTGAGAATGCTATGCTCCAAGAGGACAGAACTCACTTTTGCTTTTATCCCCTCAAAGAATCCCAGCCAGAGAGCAGGTCATTCTGTCTCACAACCAAACCAATCACATATTCACTGATTTTTCCCTGACCCTGGGTGTGACCGCAGTTTCATGTTCTTACTCCCTGACCAGCCCAAGAACCCTAACTATTCAAACAGCTGTCACCAACTCCCTGGGACACTTTTACAATGAAGGCAACCAACTGTCCAGGCAACATGCTGCTAAGATCCTGAGTCCCATTGATTCTGAGTGGATGCTGCTGAAACCCCCAAATTTCCTCAGATTCCCTTACTGGTTCCACAGACCCATTCCTCAGCTTCTGTACTGTTTGCTCCTAGTGGCTCATATCTCCTAGGAATCATCATCAGAGAACTAACTGTTGGTTACTGATGCTGGGTTCAGTTCAGTTCAGTTCAGCTGCTCAGTCGTGTCTGACTCTTTGCTACTCTATGAACCGCAGCACACCAGGCCTCCCTGTCCATCACCAACTCCCGGAATCCACCCAAACCCATGTCCATCGAGTCAGTGATGCCATCCAACCCTCTTATCGTCTGTCGTCCCCTTCTCCTCCTGCCCTCAATCTTTCCCAGCATTAAGGTCTTTTCAAATGAGTCAGCTCTTTGCATCAGGTAGCCAAAGTATTGGAGTTTCAGCTTCAACATCAGTCCTTCCAATGAACACCCAGGACTGATTTCCTTTAGGATGGACTGGTTGGATCTCCTTGCAGTCCAAGGGACTCTCAAGAGTCTTCACCTGGGTACTGAGAGCCTAAAATCCAAAGATGTCACATATTCCTGAAATAAACCAATGACTGACTGTTTTAAGAGGATGGAAGCACAGCTCCTTTGAGGACATAAAGGCTCTCCTATCGCTCTGCTGGGGGATCAGGCAAAGATCAGGCTTAACCTGAAACTGCCCCCTTGCCAGTGAGGGAAGAAGGACCCAATCAGGTGAAAAATTACAGAGCATGTGCATAGCCCTTTAGATTATATTCTACACATGACAGAAATCCACCAAAGGGTTTTGAGGAGGGGAGTGGTGGGATTTATGTTTTGGAACAATCATTCAGACAGCTGGACAGAAACTAGTTTGTAGACGGCAACTTGGAAGCATGGGACCCAGTAAGAGATTCTCTCTGGTGACCAAGCCACCTGTCTTGAGCAAGGACACTTTTTAGCACATGAGAATAGCCATGACAATCTATGAGAGGCTGAAGTGTAAGGAATATTGCTATTGGGGCGGGTGTCCAAGTAAGTTGGCTTGCCAAATAAAATATAGGATTCCCAGTGAAATTTGAATTTCAGATAAACAATAACTAGTTTTTTGGTATAAGTATGTCACTAATATTTCATAGAGGAAAATTACATGGGACATTCTTTTTTTTTTTTTCTAATTTCCCCAGTTTATTTGAGAACAATTTTGTCTGACATACATTCATATGAATTTTAGATCAGTTATTTCAAAGTGTGCACAAATTATGTATATTTCCCTATAACCAGGCACTGACAAAAGAATACTTCACATATCAATATTTAAGTATTCCAACATAAAAGGACTTTTTCCAACTTAATATTTTTTCCCACACAAGGTGATCTATAATTGGCATTCAGGCAATTATATGCATGTAGAAGCAGACACAGTCCCCAAACTGACCATAAGATAAACCAGCACACACGTCCTTCTCCTGGATATAATTACATTTCCAGAGGCAAAGGGGTTCAAATGGGAACAAATAAGTTGACTTCCTTATGAAATAAGCTACACAGACACAAACTTAGAGGAGTGAAGGTGCTAAAGGTGAATCCCACAAATCTCCCTCCTTCCTGTCCTGAAAACGTATGCGTGGGCACTGTGAGTGTGTGACACTCGACCAGCGTCGCTGGACGCCAGGCCCTGGCATCGAGAGGTAGTACAGGCCAGGGCCCGTCCAGAGGGAGAGGTAGTACAGGTTCCTGGAGGGAAGTCTTATTTCACTTCATCATATGCTGTTCCACTATTTCGACTGTTCCATTGTTTTTGTAACTGGGGCAAAGTGGGAGGTTTAGCTAGTCTAAGGAACTCTTACCCCATAAACTATCTGAATCAAAGATTTTTTATTTACTCTTTTGCTAACCACAAAGACTGATTTCCATCTACAATTATTTTGTCAGGTGAGAAACAGTGAGTAAGCTGAAGGGAGGGCTACGGCCTTGGCTCGGAAGGGACACTGTTGACAGTTGACACATGGCCTGAGGGGACTAACCTGGGCCACAGCGGGACGGCCTGGTCAGCGGAGCTTCCCCTGCAGCACCGCACGCACTGCTGGTAGACGGTCTCCAAGTCCACGTCGTTGCCATAATAGGGATCTTCAATGATAAGTTGTTTTTGTGGATCATAGCTCCCGAGTAGTTCACGCTCTGTAGTTTTTAACTTGATTACTTTTTCTATTCAAATCTCTCAGATTGCTCTCATCCATACACAGTATATAATCAAAAGTGGCAAAGTCTTCTTTGGTAACCTGTCTTGCTTTATGGGCTGTGTTAATGCCATGATTTCTTAGGCAGCTCACAGCTCTTGGATCTGGTGACCGGCCCACGTTCCAGTCAGAAACAGCGCCACTGTCAATGACCCAATTACCTGAAATGTTTTGATCAGTTACAAGTTTCCTGAAAACCGCTTCTGTGATGGGTGATCGACAGATGTTACCCAGACACACAAACAGCACCGACTTGGTCACCTGCTCAGCCATCTTCCCACGCGCAGGGGACATTCTTATACTAAAAAAATTATCCATTGCTTATCTGAAATTCAAATTTAACTGGGCACCTTGTTGTTATTTTCCATGTCTGGAAAGCTACAAGTAAAGGTTTCTAAATAAACAGGCCAAGTTAGCTAATAAAAAATTAACTGAAATATACAGAAATGTCTAAAATCTCAGTATTTCTTTTTGGTCTGGGTCTATAGGCTAAAGTCAAAATGAAAGCATCATGTCACTGAAGTTAGAAGTAAGTTAAAATTATTCACATGCTATGCTCATGTGCATATAAATAATTATTATTTGTTCTACTTCACGGAAAGTCTTAGGCAGCTAAATGAAAAAAAAAAAAATCTTGATGATCCAGATTTTATACCATCCATATATGTCTCTATCCTGACCTTCTGCCCAACAGAAAGTTTTGTCATATTTTCTTTCTCCTACAAAACTGTGCTGAGCTGAAAACAAGGGTAGTCATTTAAAGGCAATATGTGCAAATGTGAGAATGACCCAGCAGGATACTGTCTCACACTGTCTTGGCTGGCCAGTGTGCATGGGCCTGAGATTGTGCCCAGGAATGCCCTGGGGTCCTGAGAAGAGCTTCTGACCCTGCTACAGAGCTCTCTAAGCCTCTTACAAAGCAGAGGAGCATCATGGTTTCAGAGCTTGGGCTCCAGAGCCTACTAGATAGCTTAGTCCCATTTTAGCCACTGAGAATCTATGTGGACATAAGGAAATTAAATTTAAGTTTTCTCATCTGGGGATAAAAACAGAGCTATAGTATGATGTGGACTGGATGAGTTATCATATAAAAAAGCATTTAGTATAGTGCTAGATTCATAGTAAAATCTCAACAGTGTTAGTTACCATAGCTATCTTTAGCCATTAGAGCTTACAATATAATGGGACCTTCCTTGATATAATAGTTTAATTCTAAATGTTGCTATATATGCCTTAGGGGATGTTTCCCAGAGGCAGATCCAACAATCAGCATTTGTGTAAAACTGACGTATTGGTAAAATATTCTCAGAAAGTGGGGAAGGGAATGTGGAAACTGGGAAGGAAAGAGGTCAGGTTAGGATAGAAATCAAACCAAGTCCCCTGGAGGGTAGTTCTGGCCGTTCCACAGCAGAGCTCCTAAGATGGGACAGTCACACCACAGACTTGCCCGTCTCAGGTGACAAAGGGGCTGCAGAGCCCCTGGGCTGACAGAGCCCAGCTGTTGGCTAAGGAATGCCCCTGGCATGCATCCACAGGTCCCGGCCGGGAAAGGGAGTTAGGACAGCAGGAGGGCAGCCCTTCCACTAAGAGATGCGGGTGCTGGCTATTTGGAGTGCATCAAACAATGGAGTAACATGGGAACACATACACTATGCAAAATAGATAACTAACGGGAATTTTCTATATGACTCAGGGAACTCAGCCCAGGGCTCTGTGACAACCTGGAGGGGTGGGAGGTGGGAGAGGGGCTCAAGAGGGAAGGGACATACATAAACCTATGGCTGATTCATGTTAATTCCTGGTAGAAACCAACACAATATTGTAAAACAAGTATCCTTCCCTTCAATTAAAAATAAATACTTTTTTTCAAAAAAAGGTAAAGGTTTCTAATGGGATATGGAAGAAGTACTAATAGCCTCCCTACATTCAGCTTGAGGCAAAAAGCCTATATGGGATAAGACCAAATATCTGTGGTTCTCGTTCATTTTGCTATGGTATGCCTACTGAAAAAGGAATGGGGAGGCAGGTACAGATATTTTCTGGGATGGTAAGCTATGGAGAATTGCTTGCAAACTTTGCTTAATAAATGAATGGCAGTTATTAAAATTCAAGTGTTAATATAAACATCTTTAGTGTTCATTAACTATGAGTCCAGGATGGTTGACTCACATAATTCCTTTCTTTCTTTTTTTTTTTTTTAACTAACTCAACTGTTACATAAATATTACATAGAAAATTGTCATTATTGAGATCCCCTCAAATGATGACTACTTCAAAAGGAGAAAGGCAAACACATAAAGAGAATAATGGAAAAAGGGCATGTACAGGTAGCTTATAAAAACAAAAATTAAAAATGGACAATAAACATAAAATTACTGCTTAAATTCTCCAGTAGCCAAAGAATTTTCACCTATGAGATACTAGTATTTAGCTATCAGAATTGATAAGGATTTTTTAAGTAATAATGCCTAAAATTGTCAAGAATGTAGGGAAATCACTCTTTGATAATACTATTATAAGTGTAAGTTGGTTTAACTTTCCTGAAGGACAGTTTGACACTATATAACAAAATACATAAAAAACACAGACCCTTTGATAAAACAACTAAACTTTAAGCAGTTTTTACAAGGAAGAAATCAATATGTATAAAAATTATTTCAATAACATTTACTGCAATGCAACTTAGTATATCTAAAAATTGAAAATACTACAAATGTTTACCAATGCATGGTTCAATTCAATGAACATGTACCATAATTCAATGAACAAACTACCATAATTAACTATGCAGCCACTTTTAAATGTTGTAAAAATATATTTGTCAACAGAAGATTTTAATCATATATTATTAAACCAAAGAAAAATCATATTGTAAAACATGAACAGCATGATCCAATCTAAACAATGAAATAAATCTGAAAAGATGTATATCAAAATGTTAAGAACAGTTATCTTTGGATATCAAGGATGACTTCTAATTTCTTCTTTCTGCTTATCTGTAGTTTTCTAATTTTTCTACAGTAAACAAGTATTGCTGGAGTAATTAAAACAATGTTATAAAATAACAAGATACTTCCTCTCTGTACTTGGTTTAAAATGAAGAACTCTCAAAGACTGGGTAGCAATACATATTTTTCCATTGTGTTAATTTCCTGTCTGTTAAGTATATATAATGAACAGCCTTCCATGACTCCAACTGGTTGGAGGAGAGCCAAGAGTTACACAACAAACAAAGCAATGGAAACCATCCATTCAGCCTCAGCCAGAAAACCTAGGCCTCAGAAATGATTGTATCACACTTTACATTTAGAAAAAATCTTCAGGATTTATGTGAGATGAAGTAGTACTTGGAAAGCCATCCCTTTCTAGTAGTTGCTGCCTCAACAAATTTAGAACATTATCAATGACTCCACAGTTTGAAGAATCCAGCAGAAGACTCCGTATGTGATAGATGCTCAGGAAATAATTGGACTGCAACTTAATGACCTTCATTTGATGAGTGACAGAACCAAATTTAAAAAGCTGAGATGATAAAATGTTTTGTATATACCATTGGAAAGCCATAAAGTAGTCACATTAGTAAACGTTATCTTTTTTCTAAATTCAAAAATAGTGAGGCAATTCTTGCCCATTGCTTCTATTGTCCAACTCACTGCTGCTTATTTCAAACAACAACATCTTAGTGCTTTAGAAAAGCTGTAGGCTAAGAAGCAGAGGAATACACAAGACCATGAAAGTCAGAAACAACAAGGCATATCCCAGTGGCTGAGTCTGGAGATCCATGTGATTACCTCGCTACGCAAAGTAGGCATCTTCTCATCCCCATCACTGCCCACATGGGGATGGGCAGTGTCCACTGTAAGGGGATACTTACACAGCTGACAGTCTTCTCTGTTTTCTTTCTGTTTTTTCTTTTAAGATGACCTTCCATCAATTCCCCAGCCAGAGTCTTTGTAAATTCTGTATCTAGAATGAGTTAGAGCTGTATTTTGCCCACTAAGTAGTGAATTTCAAAAACAATTTCATCTCCAGCCTACATATAAATACATAAATTTCTTTGAGAAGTGTTCTGTTTACCTAGCAAGCCAGAATGGAACCTGTTTAAAAAAAGAAAACAAAAAAAACTGTATTCCTCCAGGGGGGCTTAACTTACAAATCCCATCAGAAAGATAGTTCTGCAAATGAGGCATAACATTGTAACCTCCCCCCACTTTTCCATTCCAATAACCTGCAGGAGTCCATGTTGTCTATGTATGGGTGTCTAAGAATAAGTTTTGAGGTTTTAGTGATCGATTTTCAGATGGAAAAGCAAACAGATACAGACTGCATGACCACCCATGGTGTACCGCAACTGTGACGCTGTGCCAGAAATCTAGATTGGCAGCCTACAGTGACAGCTTGGTACACACTCAGAATTAAATAATGGGCATGTTCCATCCCCCAAAATATGAGTGGACAAATGCAGATGACCTGGGAAGGACCAGCAAAACCATTACATGGGAGAGTACTTGGAAGTTCATGAAGACCATTATAGATACTATGTAACACTAGTCATAGTGTCGCTTGACACCTTGTTCTCCTTTCTCTCCCTCACCCTGGAGAAGGAAATGGCAACCCACTCCAGTAATCTTGCCTGGAGAATTTCATGGACAGAGGAGCCTGGCAGGCTATATAGTCCATGGGGTTGCAAAGAGTCAGGCGTAACTGAGCAACTATCACTCACTCTCCTTGTTCTACTACCTTTCCTTCCCTTCCCTGGTTCAAGATGCCTGGAGTGTTTGAGCAGGAATCAGAAGGGCTCAGGTAAAGAAGTATCTCGGGATGCAGAGGTGCTTTAAAGACAGACATGAACACGCATCTGCCCCAAGAAATTTCAGTCATGCCTTGCTTCAGTTTACCACCGCCACTGCCTTTACTTAATGATCAGGATTGTCTCGAATTCTCCTGTACTCAAGCATTTTTTCTTAAAGGAAGTAGACATATTTGTAAAATCTGAATATTTGCAATAAATGTTTCACTCTCCATGGTTGGATTAGTTTTTCCTGCTTCAATAAGACTGTAAGTTAAGTTCTCTCATTCCATAATACATCTTATTAGCATACAACACATTATCAAGAATATGCAGGGACTCAGTAAACAGCAACCCCATCAAGTTAAAACAATCTTTCCCTCAATACTGTGCCTTATTAAGGTCCCAAAACACTTGTTCCAAATCAATTTCCTCATAGTTAGGCCCAGGCCCCAGTCATCCCATATTCTCTAGGAGCAAGGCAAAGGTTTCTCTCACTTCCTTCAAGCAAAACCTCAGGTACAGCTGCTGTCTGGTCAAGTCTCCGCAGTACAGAGAAGTCTGACAAATACAACTAGCAAAAAGGTACTCACTCCCTCACTTCCTTCAGGAAATCTACCTCTCTGCCACACGTCACAGGAGTCCCTGCCTCATGTGTTATTTCTTAGATCAGTGTGGATATCCCAGAAACTTCACCACCCTAGAAGTAAGGAACAGAGTTTCAATGAACAGTCAGTAAGTCAGTCAGTTCAGTCGCTCAGTTGTGTCCAATTCTTTGCGACCCCATGAATCGCAGCACGCCAGGCCTCCCTGTCCATCACCAACTCCTGGAGTTGACTCAAACTCATGCCCATCGAGTCGGTGATGCCATCCAGCCATCTCATCCTCTGTCGTCCCCTTCTCCTCCTGCCCCCAATCCCTCCCAGCATCAGGATCTTTTCCAATGAGTCAACTCTTCGCATCAGGTGGCCAAAGTACTGGAGTTTCAGCTTCAGCATCAGTCCTTTCAATTAACACCTAGGACTGATCTCTTTAAGATGGACTGGTTGGATCTCCTTACAGTCCAGGGGACTCTCAAGAGTCTTCTCCAACACCATAGTTCAAAAGCATCAATTCTTCGGTGCTCAGCTTTCTTCACAGTCCAACTCTGACATCCATACATGACCACTGGAAAAACCATAGCCTTGACTAGGTGGAACTTTGTTGGCAAAGTAATGTCTCTGCTTTTCAGTGAACAGTAGCGGACCCTTTTAAAAAAATATTTATTTATTTATTTTAATTGGAGGCTAATTACTTTACAATAATGTGGTGGTTTTTGCCAAACATCAACAAGAACCAGCCACGGGTATATATGTGTCCCCCCATCCTGAACCCTCCTCCCACCTCCCTCCCCACCCCATCCCTCTGGGTTGTCCCAGAGCACCAGCTTTGAGTGCCCTGCTTCATGCATCGAACTTGCACTGGTCATCTATGTTCAGTTCAGTTGCTCAGTTGTGTCCAACTCTTTGCTGTCCTATGAACTGCAGCATGTCAGGCTTCCCTGTTTCCATCACCAACTCCCGGAGCTTGCTCAAACACATGTCCATCGAGTCAATGATGCCATCCAACCGTCTCATCCTCTGTCATCCCCTTCTCCTCCTGCCCTCAATCTTTCCCAGCATCAGGGTATTTTCCAATGAGTCAGTTCTTCGCATCAGGTGGTCAGAGTACTGGGGTTTCAGTTTCAGCATGAGTCTTTCCAATGAATATTCAGGACTGATCTCCTTTAAGATGGACTGGTTGGATCTCCTTGCAGTCCAAGGGACTCTCAAGAGTCTTCTCCAACACCACAGTTCAAAAGCATCAATTCTTCTGCGCTCAGCTTTCTTTATAGTCCAACTCTCATATCCATACATGACTACTGGAAAAACCATAGCTTTGACTAGACAGACCTTTGTTGGCAAAGTAATGCCTCTGCTTTTTAATATGCTGTCTAGGTTGGTCATAGCTTTTCTTCCAAGGAGCAAGTGTCTTTTAATTTCATGGCTGCAGTCACCATCTGCAGTGATTTTGGAGCCCAGAAAAATAAAGTCAGCCACTGTTTCCACTGTTTCCCCATCTATTTGCCATGAAGTGATGGGACCAGATGCCATGATCTTAGTTTTCTAAATGTTGAGCTTTTAAGCCAACTTTTTCACTCTCCTCTTTCACTTTCATCAAGAGGCTCTTTAGTTCTTCTTCACTTTCTGCCATAAGGGTCATGTCATCTACATATCTGAGGTTATTGATATTTCTCCCAGCAACCTAGATTCCAGCTTGTGCTTCATCCAGCCCAGCATTTCGCATGATGTACTTTGCATATAAGTTAAATAAGCAGGAGGACAATATACAGCCATCTATGTTACATATGGTGATATACATATTTCAATGATATTCTCTCAAATCGTCCCACCCTTGCCTTCTCCCACATAGTCCAAAAGTCTGTTCTTTACATCTGTGTCTCTTTTACTGTCTTGCATAAAAGGTTGTTATTAAATCTGCTAATGATATACTTAATCTGCTTGTCTGGGAAGAACTCTTATTTTCTACCAGAACTATTTGGCTTAATTAGAGTGACTTATACCAGGAAACGTATTTTCAGTGACAGACAGAAATAAATAACACAATTAAAAGACTGAGATTTTGGACTTCCCTGGTGGTCTAGTGGTTAAGAATCTGCCTGCCACTGCAGGGGATATGAGTCTGATCCCTGGACTGGGAAGATCTCACATCCCGAGGGGCAACTAAGCCTGTGCTGTAACTACTGAAGCCCATGCTTACAGCCTATGCTCCACAGCAATGAGAAGCCCATGCATTGCAACGAGGAGTACCCCTGCTTGCTGCAACTAGAGAAAGCCTGTGTGAGGCGACAAAGACCCAACACAATCAAAAGAAAACCCCGAAATTTTTTTAAGAAAACAATTCGCTTACATATGTCAATGTAGGGGACCATAGAAAAAAGTGATGCACTACTTAGCAGTATATTATGGTTCCTTACAGCTTTAGTCCTAGGACATTTTGCTAAATTTATACATAAATGTTTCTTGTTTTCTGATGCCTTTGTAAATCATAGTATATTTTCTAAATGTTCATTTGTTCATTGCTAGTACACAGTCAACTTATTGACCACACAATTTATTTTTATGTATCAACTTTGTACCCTGTAAACTCCATGCTATGCCATGCTCAGTCGTGTACAACTCTTTGTGACCCCACAGACTGTAGTCTGCCAGACTCTTCTGTCCATGAGATTTCCCAGGGAAGAGCACTGGAGTGGGTTGCCAAGTCTTCTTCCACTGGATCTTCCCAACCCAGGGAACAAAGTCGTGTCTCTTGTGTCTCCCGAATTGACAGGCAGATTCTTCACCACTAGCGCCACCTGGGAAGCCCTTGTTGAGTTCAATTCAGTTCAGTCGCTCAGTCGTGTCTGACTCTGCTACCCCATGGAGTGCAGCATGCCAGGCCTCCCTGTCCATCATGAACTCCCAGAGTTTACTCAAACTCATGTCCATTGAGTTGGTGAAGCCCTTGTAAACTCCATAAACTCACATACTAGCTCTAAGACATTTTTTGGGGAAGGTGTTATCTACATATATATTTATATCATGTATTAATACAGACAATTTTATTTCCTGCTTTCCATTCAAGATGTCTTTTATTTTTCTTGCATTATTGCAATTGACGAGAACTTCCAGTACAATGTTATATAGAAGGGACAAGAGAAAACAAACCTCCCTTTTTTTCTGATAATTAGAGGGAAAATCTTTCACCAATAGGTATAATACTATCTGTGGATTCTGGTAGTTGTATTTTATTAGATTGAGCAAGCTCCTTTCTATTCCTAGTTTGCTGAGAATTTTTTAATCAGAATTTATATTGAAATTTATCCAATACTTTTTCTGTATCTATTTCTGTGATTAGAAACTTTTTCTTTATTTGTCTGTTAATTTATGAATAACATATATTGATTTTTGTTGTTGTTGATTCAGCCTTTCATTCCTAGTAAAAAACCATCTGATCTTTGCGTCTTATTCTTTTATTCATTCTAAAAACCTCTATCTCTTAATTGATATTTATATGTCTTACATTTTATATAGTTATTGATATAACTGAATTTGTTTTGCTTGTTTTAGTCACTAAATCATGTCAGACTCTTTGCGACCCCAAGGACTGTAGCCCACCAGGCTCCTCTGTCCATGAAATTTCCCAGGCAAGTATACTAGAGTGGGTTGCCACCTAGGTCTACCATTTATAGTTTTCTGCTTGTTCCCCCTTCTTTTGTTTCTATATTCCACATTTCTTGTCTTCTTTTGGCTTATTTGAATACTTTATTGCATATTTATTTATTAGCTATTTGACTATGTATCTGAATTATTTTTAATTTTAATGGGTTTTTTCCAGGGATTAAATATAAACAAATTTAACTTTCAAAGTTCTACTTAGGGTTAATATTTTACCAGTTCAAGCAAAATATGGAAGCCTTCTAACCTTATAGTTTCCTTTATCCTCTTCTTCCATCTTACGCCTATCAGATATATTACATCAAAAAACCCACTGGACAGTATTATGTTTTTAATTTTCAAATGGCAATGTTAAAGAATTTAAGAGAAGAAAAGTGATCTTTAATATTTACCATTTCTGTTACTGTTCCTTCATTCTTGGAGTTTTAAGCTTCCTTCTGGGGTCATTTTCCTTCAGTGCTTCTAGCAGAACAAAGATGTAGGAAACAAATTCTCCCATCTTTCCTCCATCTCATGATGACTTTACTTTGGATTTATTCCTGATGGATATTTTTACTGTTTATACAACTCTGGGTCTTCAATTGTTTTCTTTCAATATTTTAAATTTAGTCTGCTGTCTTCTTGCCTCCATGTTTTCTCATGAGAAATCTGCAAATAGCTGTTTTAATTCTGCTGGATTAAAACTGGTCTTTTTGTCTTACATCTACCCTGTGCTTTTGGTATCATATCTAAAATGGCTTTGCCTAACCTAAAGCCACAAATACTTACTCTCATATTTCACATTAATCATTTTAGCTCTTAAATAATTTAGGTTTATAATCTGTTTTGAGTTTACTTTATATATGCTGTGAGAAAGGGGTCCAACTTTGTACTTCTGCATGAGAACATTCGGCTGTTTCAGAACCATTTGTGAAACAGATTATCCTCTCCCCATTGAAAACTCTTGGTACCCTTGTCAAAAACCAGTTGATCATAACTGTGGAGGTCACAACAAACTTTTCCAGAATGACTATCTTTAGGGTTGTCTCCATAGGCAGTGAGATTGGCAGTGGCACAGCAACAAGTGGACAGCTTTTTAAATTTCAGACTTTTGTATCATTTTTATGCATACAGTGACCTTATGTGACTTTATAATTTAAAATTTTAGTTTTTTTAACACACTACACTTGACACCTTTTCTGATGAATAAAGACAATTGCTAAATAGGCATCGTACCTCAGAGAGACATCTTTTCTAAAAGGAATTTCCTAAGCTGATTTAAAGGTATTTTAAGATTCATTTTGCATATTCAAATCTGAAAACATTGTGTACAGCCATACAGTGACAACCCTTGTGTTTTCACTCTTTGGTCTAAGAACCACAACTGAAGACACTGGAGGGGCTGGTTGATATTCTGGTGGTAGATAAAAGTAGTTTTACTTGAAGAACCTGTTATGGTTCTCTTTGGCAGACCTCTCTGGTCTTTTGGATTTGTGTTGCCTGTTTTTATTTCTGAATTAGAATAGTTTGGTTGATGCTTTTTGCTTAAGAATTGCCCAATCTCTCTCTCTCCTTTCATTTTGCTTAATGAATTTAAAGTGATTTAATTTGTCCAGTGGTTTCCTAAGGAAATCTGGCATAATCAAATTCTTTTAATAATATCCCAGAAGGCTTCTTTTATCACCTAAGTGTAATGATGCCTTTCTTGTATTTATGGGCTGCCAGGAGCATCCAGCTAATTTTATATATATATATATATATATATATATATTTTTTTTTTTTTTTTTTGGACAGAAGAAAATCAATATGTTTTACCCAAAACTTTCACTCTTATTTTCTGGGCTCATAACTCTATAACCATTTATCAGTTCTTTCTTTTACTCCTTACCAGAGTGAGAGGTATAATGGTAACTATAAAATGAAGGTGATATATAATAATTGATTTAATACATGTATATTGTTCCCCTAAATCATATCTTGTCCTCTTGGGACAAGTGGTCACTGCAGTTCTTGCTTTCAAGGAACTTAGATCACTGGGAAGACAGACATTAATTATACTATGACATAAGTCAATGTGTTTGCACAAAAGGAGGCGAGGAGTTTGAAGGAAATGAAGAGTGCTGCAGAAATCTTTAGGGAAGACGTCCCTGAAGAAATGATGCCTTAGCTGAGAAGACTGATCAGAAGGAGGTGAGAAGATGAAGAAGGATAAAGGTTGTTCTAGAGAAAGAGAAATGCGTGTTTTTACAAAGGCTCTACAGTAAGAGAGTGCATACTGAAAGAACATCTTATGACTAGAACACAGAAAGGTAGGGAGGAGGTGGTATGAAATGAGGCCAATTAAATGAGTAAGGGCCATAGAATTTCCAGTCTTGCAAAATTCAAGTCCAGCTGTCCTTTTTCCCAACTAAAAATGTACCTCAAAAGATGTACAAACTTATCCAAGAACTATGTACCCCAAAATAACATGTTACTCCTTGCACATACTGTAAGTACCCTTCATTCCACTGCACATTGGTTCACGTTTTCCTTTGCCTGGAATATTCTGTCCAACTCAGGGAATCTCTTACTTATCCACAAAATCCTTGTGTATCCTACTTGAGAAGTCTATGCCCTTGTTGTTCTAGATCAGGCCCCTTGGATGTATGCTGTCAGAGAAACACACCCCTTCCCTTCAGAGACTATCTTAGTTTGAAGTCACAGAGTTGGCAATGTGCTTTAGTGGTCACCATCACTGTCCTTCTTCACACTTCTAGCTCACAAGAGGGAACCACGCCTGTTTATGCCTTCTCACCCACTTCTGTGTCTCCAGCACTAAGCACCTAGTCTGCCATACGGGCCCAGTGCAATCTTGTTAAATGGGTAGATGGCCCCAAGTTACTTCCTTTCTCACACACCCTGTCGAAAATTTCTTGCCAACCAATTCAGTATCAATGTCAAATCTGAGGTAAGAAAGGAAGGAAAAAGACGAGTGAAGTATGTATTTTAAATGCCAAGGATCTCTTAGTGGTTCTCACATTTCAGTGAGTAGCAATTGCTGTATATGGACCCTCCATGGCTCAAAGTCTTCCATTATCCTTGAAGAAAATATCTGTCTAAATTCCCCAAATCATCACTGGAATGCATGTGTTGAAATAATCCAGAGATCTAAAGAAAAAGTTGAAATGTCTCTCCTTTTATCCTATTAGGCTTGTTTGATGTGCTCATTTGTTATATGCCAAAGACAGAGGTTTTGTCTTATTGTGACTGCTAAAGATCAAAATGAGAATTCTAGTCTGTAGCCATTACTAATTCAGGATTTACACTGAGATAATTTTAGGTAGTGTATGGAGTCTATTGGTATCACTAATACCTAGAGGTTTGATAAATTAAAATCTAGGAGAGAAGAGATATAGAACACACTCTCCTCAGGAGAATTCTAGTTCAGTTCCTGTGTCAGCTAATGAAAGAATCCACCTGCCAATGCAGGAGAAGCAGGAGAGGCAGTTTCAATCTCTGAGTCGGGAAGATCCCCTGGAGAAGGAAATAGCAACCCACTCCAGTTTCCTGTCTGGAAAAGTCCATGGACAGAAGAGCCTGGCGGGCTATAGTCCATGCGGTTTCAAAGAGTTGGACATGACTAAGTGCACACATGGCATGGTAATGGCAAAATCCCTCTACCAATAAATCTTAGATTTTATTGACAATAGAGTTCTAGTTCTTAGCAGAGAAAAAGCAATTGAAATATTGGTGAGACTTTACTGGAAAGTGTACACTAAGAATTTTGCTATTTTATACACTTAGGGTCACCTTGAGAATGACTTCTTCCAGTACTATATTTTGCATTATATGCAGGTTATTTTGAAACTGACAAGGAAATCAGAAAAGTTCCAGTCTAATAACATTTTTGTCTATAGATGAGAAAACCTGGAAGTAGTTAAATCAATGTGTGAGACATTGTAAAACAGCATTTTTGAAAGAGTGTTCCTTGGAGTCTAAGTTTTGCCAGATGTTATTTGTTTTACAAAAGAGGGAGAAAAGAATGTTACTGAATTTGTCTAGGAAATGCTGATTTAAGCAAAGTTCATCCAGTACCTACTACAGGAATTCTCAGAGTCTTTAATTTGTAGATGATGAAAAATCTCCAAAAGAGATAATACCCCAGTGTCACAATTAAAACCATTTTTTATAACTGTTTCTCAGAACGGTGGTTGTTGAAAAATGTTGGACAAGAAACGCTGCTCTATCCCAAGTGTAAGGGGATTATACCAGCAGAAAGCTGAGGACTGGAAAAGGGAAAGACAACCAAATTAGTTGGGCCTCTGAACCGACCGACTAGCAAATCAAGACAAAAACAAAGAGTAAAATCATTGGCTAACCCAGCAGTCTGGGACCAGGAGTCATATAAATACCTTTCCACATAGGGACTTGCACCACTTGCACTGGTTCCCCAAAAAGGACTCAGGATGGAACCCAGAGATCTGTGTAATAACAGGACTCCTTAATGTCCTTTCACATGGGATGTAAAATGGAGATCAGGAGCATTTGAGGTAAATTGCATTCTTGACTTAAATCAATTCTGCCTTCGGTTACAATTGGATAATCCTGCCGTAAACTGTTGTCTAATGTATCCGTGGGCTGTTAAACAGCAAGTGCCTTTCATTTCATAGGAAATGGCTTTTGACTGTATAAAGCAATCTTTGTGAAAGTTTGTACTTCGCTTAATGCTTGTGAAGTGCTTTGGGACAGAGGTCAGTACAAAATCTGAATTTATTACTACTATTAGCAACAGTGAAAGTATTATGAGGCCATTTATTCTGTGTTTGATACTGATAGCTGAAAAAAGCCAATTCTCCGATGTGGAATGAGAGCTCAGCCTCAAATTATAAACATTCATCTTCTCCATGTGTTCTAGCTTCCAGCTGCAGGTAGAAAGAGAGGACGGAGGCTTTTGTCAACTGAGCTCTAAAGCCTGGGCTTCCTACAGTTGAGAGCCACACCTCCCTAAGTGGGTGAAGCTATGGGATACAGAAATGGAGTTGCAGAACATATCCAAATCCAATGCTAATTCCAAACCATCAGAAGCAATTTTACTTTGGTACTCAGATTTTTTTTCTCTCCATATTTATTTTATTTGTTTTCACTAGAACAATTTTAACAAAGTTAGCTATAGGCTTTTACCAGAGTTCAGAGTAGAAAGACAAAATGTTATTCTACTGGCTCACTGGAAATTAGATTTTAAAAGTTCTATTCTTCAGATCTTTTGAGTCCAGGCTGGCCATGAACCATGCACCCTGACACTGCCTTTTCTTATGCATTCTTCAGCTTAAATTCTTTCTTTTTCTCCATGATGAAATGAATAATTTCCATTCAAATATTAGGTTGACCAAAAGTTCCTTTGGCTTCAAAGTGACAATAAAAGACATTTTTCATCATCTTTCATTTTCACCAGAACTTTATCAAACAAGGTATTCATTTTGTTCCACTACATTCTGTGATTTTTCAGGCAACTTCATAATTTTATCTTCCCAAAATTTATCTTTTTGAGCAAAGAACTGTTCTAGGTACCTTTTACAGTCTTCCAGGGAATTGAAATTTTTTCCACTATAAGAATTTTTAAAGACTGAAATACACGGAAATCTGAAAGTGCAATGTATGGTGAATATGGTGGATGAACCAGAACTTCCCAGTCAAGCTATAACAGTTTTTGCCTGGTCATCAAAGAACATGTAGTCTTGTGTTATCCTCGTGGAAGATTATGTGTTTTCTGTTGACAAATTCTGGCTGTTTTTTGTCAAGTGCTGCTTTTAATTGGTCTAATTGGGAGCAGTAGTAGTTGGAATTCTTTGATTTTCCAAAAGGAGCTCATAATAGAGGACTCCCTTTCGATCTCACCATATACACAAAATCAGCCTCTTTAGATGAAGACTGGACTTTGCTGTGGTTGGTGGTAGTTCATTTTTCTTATTCCATGAACTGTTTCATTCCTCATTATTGTACAGTATTCACTTTTCATCGCCCAACACAATATGTTTTAAAAGCAGAATGTTTTCATTATATTTCAGCATGCAGAAATAGTCAAGAAGGGTTTTTTTCTTCTAACTTCTGTGGAACCCAAACATCAAAGTGATTAACATAATCAAGCTGGTACAAATAATTTTCAGCACTTGATTTGGATATTTTGAGTATGTCAGCTATCTCCTGCATGGTTTAACACTGATTGTTCTCATTTAATGTCTCGATCTGATCATTATCAACTTTAACTGGTCTACTTGACCATTGAGCACTGTCCAGTTGGGAAATTTCTAGTACAGAACTTCTCAAACCACTTTTGACAGGTTTGAGCAGTCCCAGCACCATCTCCAGACACTGCACAATTCTTATTTTGTATTTCACTTCTATTTTTTACCTTTCTTGAAATAGTAAATGATAATATGCCAAAAATGTTGCTTTTTATCTTCCATCTTCAATATGAAAATGGCTACACAAAAATTCACCAATTTCGATGTTTTTTAAAATGCACACTGATAAAACAGTTGTCACAATACAATCTAATAAAATTGTTTCAAATGAAATTAAGGACAACTAAGTACCACTAGATCTATCTTACGGAAAAAGCCAAACTAACTTTTCAGCTAATCCAATATGTGCCATTGAGGAGAAACAAAGAAAGACACGTCTTGCATAAAGGTTGACTTCTAGGTGTTGATGAAGAACCTGTCTGCCAAAGCAGGAGACACAAAGGGTGTGGGTTTGATCCCTGGGTTAGAAGATTCCCTGGAGTAGAAATGGCAAGCTACTCCAGTATTCTTGCCTGGAAAATTTCCTGGGCAGAGGAGCCTGGTGGGCTACCGTCCATGGGATCACGAAGAGTTGGACATGACTGAGCATGCAGCCAATGTCTTGCATGAAAGTTGACTTCTAGCAGGCTTTAATAACTTATTTTGTTGAGCTTGTTAATTTTGTTGATAGGAATGGAAGTGTCATTTCAGAATATATTAGCAAACATTTTAATACAAGTCTCAGTCCATGAAGTCTTATAGTTCTTCCCAGGTGTTATAAAGGGTTAAAGACGCATGCTTTCCTCAAAGTCCAGCTTGCATTAGCTATCTCAACAAAGTCACCATCCCTTACTTGGCATTACAGTAAATTAGAGGAAGTAGAGTGAGGCTGGAGGGCTGTTCAGGAAGAGATGTTCTTAATTTGGGAGAAAACAGAACACATTAAAGTACTGCCAAGAAGATCAAGATATATCACATCGATGATACAGGGAAGAGCAGGAATAATTAACAGCAGACGGTTCCTGAGAAGATAGAAGAGAGGGAATGAAGAGTATAAGTAGAGTTGAGAGGAGGAGAGCAAAGAGGCTTGCAGATAAGGAGCCAGGAACTGCTCAACCATGCCTTCTGCTTTCTTTTTAAGATAACATCATCTGCTAAGAGTGTGAAGGGCACAGAAGGAAATTTAGACATCTTCTGCAAATGCAAGAACTGGATGAGCCAAGACAAGTCCACATTAAAGGCCTAGTTGAAACTATAACCATGAATTTATAATGGAACTAACTTGCCAGATGGTATGATTTCATGACTATTCAGATACCAATCTAGAGAAGACAAATGGATAAGTTAACGATTTCCAGCAGTATTCAGGATCAGGAAAGTTCAGATGAGGAATGTCAACTTGTGGATGTATGAGAAGTGAACCTAAGTGAAATGGAAAAGAGAGGAACAATCTCCTTTCTTGATCTTGAGAATCTGTCTCTGACTCCCCTCAGCAAGAGAGGTCTTGGTTCAGGAGTGCCAAAGCCAGAGTTCCACAATGAAGAATCCCAGACTCTACCTCCCTCTAAGTGTGGATATGAGGGGCAAAATGCCTATAGCTAACCACGCAGTAGGAGCTCAAAAAACAGCAACTGAATGAGTAACAAGTCTGTGATATTCTTTTTGAAAAAGCAACAGTAGACACTCAGAATCCTTTACATTATTTAGTGTGAGCAAGGGACTCTTTGTATTAGCATCATTTTACCTTTGCTGTAGTACTTCTCAAAGGAATCATGCTTTTCCCCCTTTGCTGGTAAAAATAAAAGGAAGGAAGAATAAAAGAAATAATGGAAGGAGGAAAGGATGGAAGGAAGAAAGGAAGGAAGGGTGGGACAGAGGGGTAGGTGAGAAGGAAAGAGGAAGGAAAAGTGAGAAGGGGGAGGGAAAAGGAGAGAAAAAGAAAAGAAAAACAATTTCTGCATGTTTTGAAATACGTCTGAGAAAATGACTAATAAAATGGTTAAATCAATTCTTAAGTAATTCTAAGAACTCAAACTGTCACCAGTCATTATAAGTTTGGATTCATTTTAAAGTCCTGTAAAGCTCTTGCTTGGCCTCATTACTTTTCTTTATGTACTCTATTTCTTGACAATATAGCTTTTCCCACATGGTAGCCTGTATTGTACATTAGCTTTATTTTATGTGAATTTTAAAGATTTAGAGTCACAGGAGTTTGGAGGATAGAGAACGGTCCAAAAATGAAGGTGCATTAGATCATGTAAAGGAAATTCATATTTTATTAATTATGGTTTGATATATTAGCATGTGATTTTTTTTTTTTTTACTGCCAGAGCAACTCCTTTGCCCTGGCCCTGTATTAGGTATAGAATATAATAGATAACCAAACGTTTAAGTACTTAACTATAATTCCGAATGTTGCCATTTTAAAATACAAATGTGAGTATTTTTATTCTCCTGATTAAAAGGGCATTTTGTTTTCTTTGGCATGCCTTCCTTAGGAATTATTTTGAGTTATAGTGATGAGCAAATCAAGGGAAGCATTTTAAGAAGACACAGGATGCTCATTTTAAATGGGTTATAATTACAGTAAAAAGACTTGGCTCCACTGGATGTGTTTTTCTTTTCCTTCATCATTACAGCTGAGTTGAGATTCCGATGACATTAAAAAACCTTGAAGGATACATTGATTTTTTATTTCTTCAACTCAAATCTAAAGGCAGTTACACAACAGCCATGCATTTCTGCACTTACTATATTTTATTGATCTACAGTTGAAGTTGATTTACAGGTATACTGTATACAGTATTTTATTTACAGGTTTACAGGTATACTGTAGTATACCTGACTTGGAGGTATACTAATAGTGATTCAGTTTATATATATATATATATATTTATATATATATACACACACACACCTGTACATATACAGTTGTATCTATACACATACATATTCTTTTTCATTATAGGTTACTACAAGATATTAAATATAATTCCCTGTGTTACAAGTAGGTCTTTGTTTTCTATTTTATATATAGTGAAGTCGCTCAGTCGTGTATGACTCTTTGTGACCCCATGGACTGCAGCCTACCACACTCCTCCGTCCATGGGATTTTCCAGGCAAGAATACTGGAGTGGGTTGCCATTTCCTTCTCCAGAGGATCTTCCCGACCCAGGGATCAAACCCTGGTCTCCTGCATTGTAGGCAAACGCTTTACCAGTTGAGCCACCAGGGAAGCCTATTTTATATGCAGTAGTATGTATATGCTAATCCCAAACTTTGTTTATCCTTCCTCACCCTTTTCCTGTTGGTAACCCTAAGTTTGCTTTCTATGTGTGTGAATCTACTTCTATTTTGTAAATAAGTTCACTTGTATCACTTTTTTCTAGATTCCAAACATAAGTAACATCATATGATAACTGTCTTTGTCTGACTTTACTTAATATGATAATTTCTAGGTCCATCATGTTGCTACAAATGGCATCATTTCATTCTTCTTTACAGCTGAGTGAGAAAGCAAAGGAATTCCAGAAAAATATCTATTTCTATTTCATTGACTATGCTAAAGCCTTTGACTGTGTGGAAAATTCTCACAGAGATGGGAATATCAGACCACATGACCTGCCTCCTGAGAAATCTGTATGCAGGTCAAGAAGCAACAGTGAGAACTGGACATGGAAAAACTACTTAACTGATGTACAGAGTATATCATGTGAAATGCCAGACTGGATGAATCACAAGCTTGAATCAAGATTGCAGGGAGAAATATTAATGACTTCAGATATGCAATTGATACCACTCTAATAGGGGAAAGTGAAGAGGAACTAAAGAGCCTCTTGATGAGGGTGAAAAAGAAGAGTGAACAAGTTGGCTTAAAAGTCAACATGCAAGAAACTAAGGTCATGGCATCCAATCCCATCACTTCATAGCAAACAGATGGGGAAAAAGTAGAAACAGTGACAAGTTTTCTTTTCTTGGGCTCCAAAATCACTGCAGATGGTGACAGCAGCCATGAAATTAAAAGATACTTGCTCCTTGGAAGGAAAGCTATGACAACCCTAGAAAGTGAAAGTTACTCAGTTGTGTCTGACTCTTTTGTGACCCCATGGACTATACAGTCCTGGAATTCTCCAGGCAAGAATACTGGAGTGGGTAGTCTTTCCCTTCCCCGGGGGTTGTGAAGATCAAACCCAGGTCTCCTACACTGCAGGCAGATTCTTTACCAGCTGAGCCACAAGATAAGTCCAAGCATACTGGAATGGGTAGCCTATCCCTTCTCCAGTGGATCTTTCTGACCCAGGAATCAAACCAGAGTCTCCTGCATTGCAGGCAGATTCTTTACCAACTGGGCTATCAGGGAAGACCATGACAAACCTTGACAGCATATTAAAAAGCAGAGATATCACTTTGTCGACAAAGGTCTGTTTGGTCAAAGCTATGGTTTTTCCAGTAGTCATGTACAGATGTGAGAGCTGGACCATAAAGAAGGTTGAATGCTAAAGAACTGATCTGCTGGAGTAGACTCTTGAGAGTCCCTTAGATAGCAAGAAGAACAAACCAGTCAATCCTAAAAGAAATCAACCCTGAATATTCATTGGAAGGACTGCTGCTGAAGCTCAAGCTTCAGTACTTTGGCCACCTGATGCAAAGAGCCAACTCATTGGAAAAGATCCTGATGCTGGGGAAGATTGAAGGCAAAAGGAGAAGAGGGTGAAAGAGGATGAGATGGTTAGACAGCATCACTGACTCATTGGATATGAATTTGAGCAAACTTCAGAAGACAGTAAAGTACAGGGAAGCTTGGTGTACTGCAATCCATGGTGGTCAAAAAAAGTCGGACACAACTTAGTGACTGAACAACAACAAATATTCATTATGGGCTTCCCAGATGGCTCAGTGGTAAAGAATCCACCTGCCAATGCAGGAGACACAGGAGATGTGGGTTATATCCCTGCATCAGGAAGATCCCCTGGAAGAGAAAATGGCAAACCCAGTCCAGTATTCTTGCCTGGAGAATCCCATGAACAGAGCAGCCTGGTGGGCTGCAGTCCATGGAGTTGCAAAGAGTCGGACATAACTGAACAGCTGAGCACAATGGCACAATATTCTATTACATATATATATATGTGTATATATATATACATATATATGTATGTGTGTGCACATGTGTGTGTATGTATAATATTTATGGCTGAATAATATTCCAGTAGGGCTTTCCCAGTGGCTCAGTGGTAAAGAATCTGCCTGCCAATCCAGCAGATGAGAGTTCGATCCCCAGGTCAGGAAGATCTCCTGAAGAAGGAAATGGCAACGCACTCCAGTACTGTTGCCTGACAAATCCCATGGAGAGAGGAGCCTGGTGGGCTACAGTTCATGGGGTCGTAAGAGTGGGACACAACTTAGCAACTAAACAACATTCCATTCCATATATATGTATATATATGCATTGTCACATATTCTTTATTCATCTCTTGATGGACATTTAGGTTCCTTCTATGTCTTGGTTATTGTAAATATGGCTTCCAGGAACACTGGGGTTCAAGTATATTTTCAAGTTAGAGTTTTCTCCACATATATGCCCAGGAGTGGGATTGCTAATGATATGGTAGTTCTATTTTTACTTTTTTAAAGGACCTTCATACTGTTCTTTATGGTGGCTGTACCAATTCACATTTCCACCAACAGTGTAGGAAAGTTCCCCTTACTCCACACCCACTCCGGCATTTATTATTTGTAGACTTTGATGATGGCCATTCTGACAGGTGTGAGGTGATATTTCATGGCACTTTTGTTTGGCATTTGTCTAATAATTAGCAATATTGAGTATCTTTTCATATGCTTGTTGGCCATCTGCGTGTCTTCTTTAGAGACATGTCTATTTAGCTTTTTTGCTCATTTTTTAATTAGATTGTTGTTTTTTTATAGTAAGTTTTATGAGTTGTTCATATATTTGGAAATTGAATACCTTGTTGGTCACATCATTTGTAAATATTTTTTCCCATTCTGTAGGGTGTCTTTGTGTTTTACATATATGATAATATAAGGTAAGATGTTGGTTTTATGAGAGTTACTGGACTTTTACAATTTATTGTACTATAGTTTTTGTTTATTCTAGTGAGGTAGAATGTCCTGGTATTTGAGTGCTGAGTTTCATTGGTCCCAAACGTCACTTTTATTTTTTTCTGATTATAAAAGCAATACATGCCTGTGTATTCATCTTTTCACCAACAATAACTGTATATGTTTCGTAGAGAGGAACTAAACATAGTGATTGAGAGCAAAATTCAGGAGTCAGGCAAAAATGTGGTTACAATCATGCCCCTGTCATTTATTGGGGGAGTTATTTTAGACAAACAAGTAACTTTATCCTGCCAAGCTTCAGTTTCTTTATCTGTAAAAGTGGGCCAAAAAACTTATCTCTTGGAATTATTGTGAAGCCTCAATTAAAGTGCTCAGCACATGCTGAGCACTGATGAGTACTCAATAAATGCCCTATCTTAGCAGGGATGGGGAGGAGCTTAGAGGAGCTTTTCCCTTCCTTTACTAAGCTGTCTAAGAACAACTTGGCAGGTTCTCCTTTCTTGGCTTCTCCAAGTATCTGGGATTCTCAACTGAAATAACAGAGATGCATCTGTCTTCTCAGCTCTGCAGCTTAAACCTGATGAACTCTAGACATTAAGCCACCTTTTAGACATGAATAATCCCTAATTCATTTTCCTACTTGTTATTAAAAGAGCAAAATAAAATTAGCATTGACTAGGCTTGTGCCTGCTCTCCAATGTTACGCTGCTGATTTCAATCTTGATTCAATATATGGTCTCAGAAGTTCCCAATGTCACTAGAGCAAAGCTACTCCCTCCCCCATGCAAATAATATCTTGACAAGAACACAGTATCTTGATATGCAAAGTGTTTTTCAGTTTACAAAGCATTTTCACACTATTGTATCACAGCACCATGGAAAGCCATGTGAAACCCAAGTATTGGAACTAAACTGACTAGCTCAGGATCCCAAAGCTAATGAGTGGCAGAACCGGGCCCAATCTTGAGGCTTCTGAAGATAAGTTTTCTAATTTCTTATTCACTGCCTCTCTCCTCTAGCCGTTCAGACTCAGGTCAACATCTTGGCCAGCAGTTCTTAGATTGGGGTTTATACAGGGATCATCTAGGTAGTCTGGGAAAATGCAGTTACACAGGTCTAAGCTTCAGAGATTCAGATTTACTAATTCAGGCATGAGGTCTGGGAATTTGCAGGTTTCATCAGCTCCCAGTTAATTCTGCTATGGTGGCACACCAGAAGAAACCTTGAATTCTTAGAACTCTGTTCTCTGTCTAAGCCATGACACCACTCCTCTGAGAATGCTCTCAGAGAAAACCAGACTATTTTTCAATACCCTTCACAGATATAGAGACAACGTCAGTCAGCTTAGGCTAAGTTGTGCAACAATAACAAGATTCCCAGCATCACTGGCTTACAAAGTGAAGGCTGATTCACTGACTCACAATTATATCTCTGTGGACTGGCTGTGAATATAACACATTCCCCTTTCATTTGGGGACCAAGACTGACAAACAGTCCCTGTGGGATCATGATGTCACAGTGGAGGGAAAAGAGAGATGGCAGAATCTCATGATGGCTCTTTAAGTTTTTGCTGGGGAAGAATGTCGTATGTCATTTCTGCTTACATTTCACTGACCAAAGAAAATCAGATCCCCAAGCTTGCTGATAAGGACTCAGGAAGTAAACTCCTCCTTTAGAAACAGGCTGGGAGCTAATAGCTCTCGTGCTTATTTTCACAATAATATAATGAATGGGTCACAGGGACCTCATCTGAAGTGTTGAATAGGTTTAACTGCCCATTTTTCCTAGGCTAACTAAGATTCCTTCTTCAAACTAATTATCTGCTGACTAATCTTAATATTTTGCCACCCATAATGCCCTCCCACTTTTAATTTAACTATCCTCTTCAGGTATTATGTTCTACTTTGTACTGTCTTATGGCTGAATACTTTTGATTATTTAAACATCTAAGGGTCTAAATTTCAAATTCTAAAGAAATTTATAGCACTGTTAATATTCTCCCATTTTAAGAAATGTGCTTCAATATATTTAAAGATAACTCCGGGTCAGACAGTGATCCTCTGTATCTGACAATGTCTATTTCTGCTTTTACAGCATACCAGTGGCTGCTGGCCACATGCTTCAATCAAAGGCAATTTTCCTCTCTCTGTTTAGCTCTGGTTCCCAGCCAGCAGAAAGAATAACTTTGAAGCTTTCCCATTTTTGTAATAAACAGGCACTTCAAATGCTAGTGTCCTGTTCACCATTATAATTCATCTTACATTTTTCCCTTTCCCAGCACCCTCCCAGGCAGATGATGGTTGGTTCACGATAAAGCTGAAGTGTCTGTTTTGTCCCTGAGTCTACAAAGAATGAACTTTGCCAGAGTAATCTTTCTTATTTTCTCTGCTGAGTAAATAGGTGTTGGATTATATATGACTCTAATATGTCTATAGAGAATATGATCACTAAAGCTAAGACTTACAAGGCATACCATTAAATGCACTTCACTTCAAACCAACTGACACATTTTTTAAAAAGGCAGCTGACAAGGACTGTGTAAGAGTTTTCATGATAGGCTATATTTATTCACAGTGTGATTTTCTGTCATGGGGGAACTGCAAATTTTACATGAAACTGTGGCTCTAACCTAATAAGATACATATAAATCTTTGTAAAAACCACTGTAAAATGAAAGTGAGCTCTGAAATACAAATACATATTCATTCTATCTCTTGTTTTTTCTTCTTTTCATCTCTCCTTTAAAAACTTAATAATATTTCCAATCATTTTATTAATGAGCTCTGACCCATCCAATCCATAAAGGTATACTGAATGTCTATTAGGTATCAGGCCCACTTCAGGACACCAGGAAGCATGTGACAAGCAAAACTCAGGTCCTACCCTCATGGAAACTGCATTCTAATGAGTACACACATCATCTTTCATCTTGGTTTTTCTACCCATAATACACATTTATTTATAATATATTAAACAAACCTTTACTGCACACTTACTATGTGCCAGGCTCACTAGTTTGAAATGCTGGAGATAGAGCAGTGAATAAAACCAACAAAAATCTCTACATTCTTTGAGCCTGCATTTAGTGAGAGGAAATTGATAATGAAAATATGTCAGAGGTATGTAAGCACTATGGAGAAAAGTAAGAAAGGAGAGGAGAAATAAGGATTGCTAGGGAGTGCAATTTAAACAGCATGCCTGAAGTTGATGAGGAAGAGAATGATGCAAGTATCTTAGCTAAGAACAGTCCAGGGCAACATAACGGCAGGTGCAAGAGCCCTGAGGCAGAAGAGCATTTTCAAAGGGCAGCAAGAAAGTTCTAATAAAGGTGAGAATATACATACATATAGCACAAACAGGTCTAAGCTGGCTTCTATTTGTGGAATAATAAACACTGAATCATCAACTGGAATAATGCAGAAGTGGACAGACAGCACAGGATCAAAGCTGAAAGGATCTTGCAATTATTCTTATCACCTAAAATAGATACATGATGATGATAAGAAGGTTAATAGAAATGACTGTGTGAAAGGCTTCATAACCTGTCTCTGCAGGAATAGCACCCTTCTAAAAAAACACATTGTATCACATTGTATCCAGATGTTGACTACAAGATGAGTAAAAACATTTATCCATTTTAATCCAGATGTTTAAAGTATTTGGATAAAGAAAAACAAGCACTCTCAGGAGCCAATCTTATGTAGTCAGTATTGAATATAGTACAACGACTCCTCTCCCTTTTTTATTTCCTTTTTACAAAGGCTATAATTCTCAGGGAGCTCAATAATTTCCTAGGTGTCTTATCCTCAATTTATTCCTGTTTTTCTACATCTTTTGTAAAATAAAATAAACAGTTCTCTGGACCAACATCCTGAAAGAGAGTTGGTGGTATAGCAAATGTCAAAAAAAAAAACACCTAAATTTATATATTATAAAATCCTAAGTAAAATTTATGACCATAATAATTACTATGCACGATTATTTCAGTGCTGCAATTCTGCATCAGTATTGTGTGTCGGTTTATAATAAACAAAACAGTCATTGTGATGCTGTCATTATTGTCAGTAGAGGTGGTGGTAAGAAGTCAAATTTTTTATTAAATAAACTCCTTCATACTTTCCTTTTAAAAAGCTCACCACTGGAAGGATGAGGGGAAGGCATGATTGGGAAGTTTGGGATGGACAGGTACACATTACTATATTTAAACTGGAAAACCAACAAGGACCTACCGTATAGCACAGGAAACTCTGCTAAATGCTATGTGGCAGCCTGGGTGGGAGGGGAGGTTGGGGGAGAGTGGATACACGTATAGGTATGGCTGAGTCCCCCTGCTGCTCACCTGAAACCATCACAACTTTGTTAATTGGCTACGAGAAGTACAAGTGCCAGTCGTGTCTGAATCTTTGTGACTCTATAGACTGTAGCCCGCCAGGTTCTTCTGTCCATGGAATTCTCCAGATAAGCATACTCGAGTGAGTAGCCATTTCCTTCACCAGGGGATCTTCCTGACCCAGGGATCAAACCCAGGTATCTAGCATTGTAAGCAGATTCTTCACCATCTGAGCCATCAGGGAAGCCCCTCCCCAATACCAAATAAAAGTTTTAAAAAATAAAAAGTCCACAACTATTAAGCATTTTAGGACTGATGATTAGAGGTATACTGATAGTTCCTACAGTTTTATCAAAGTAACTAATAAAAATATTAGGAGACCACAAAGCATTACTTGGAAAAAAAAAGAAAAAAAAACTTGTGCCTTGAAAATGGACCAGAATTTGGATGTCAACACTGATACTTAGAAGCTGTTTAATGTTGGCAATTACTCAACTCCTCTGACCCTCTGTAAAAATGAGGAAAAACATTATACCTGTCCCGCAGAGCTCTACAGAAGAAAAGGGAGTCTTACCTGTAAGATGCCCTACACAGTTCCTGTGCTCAATGCATGTGAGCTAATATTGTGAATAAATAACTTGGAGATATTTGCTCATTTACACAAGGGTCTGGTCAAAAGTCATATATGAGGGATATTACTTTTACATATATCTTTTTCTGGGTCATCTTGGGTTTTTTTCTTTTGAGGGAGGAAAGGGGTCAGAGGGCAAGGAAATCCTTCTGGGTTTCATGAATAGGACATTGAGTACTGTATTAATTTCAACTTGGGCTGTTGATCATCAGAGGGAGCCACACTTTCCCAGACTTGGTTTTATCCTCCCAGTAGGAACACATATCCACTTTGTGAAAATGAGATTTGCCCTTTGTTAATAAAATTCCACTTTATCTCAAATCAGAATTCTAAAGTGTATTAGTTTTAAAATGGTTAAATCATTTCTTCAATAGTTTAAGTTCTTTTATACAGACAGCATGCGAGAGGAGAACCATTATTAAACACTCAAAAGGGGGGAAAAAAAGTCTCTCAAAGCAGGACTGGCTGTTTAATAAATAATCCATTGAATTCTTGCAGCCCTTTCTTTCAGATAAAAAGCAGCAGCAAGGCCTGTTAAAGAAACCCATCATGGCAAAATCCACACCCGACAGAAAGTGTCTAACAGAGTGAGAGGCCAGCACACAGGGCTGGGAGCAGCTCATCTTCGTGGAGAGAACAAAGGTGTCTCCGACAATTAGAAGCGTGTTTGTCTGTTTAACTGTGCTTGAGGGGAAGTCTGGGGAAGCCACAGTTTTTGGGGGTGCTATTGAGGTGCCCTTGCCCTAAGGCAGATGGCAGGAGCATATTAGTGAAGGGAAAAAATAATGATCAAATCAGCCAAGTTGGTATGGGATGATTTTAAATACATGACGGCGCAATGGTGGTCTCATGATTTTTATTACCCAGCTGTTTTAATGTTTTACTTTTATCTGTTATATAGATATATTCCTGTATGCTGATATTGAGATAAGCCGCAATGGAAGTTAAGTTCTAAAACAAATTCCTCTCCTGGGGACCTTTGTTCATCTGGCAGCCAAGACTCTTACAAAGTAGGACAGTTCTCCCATTACAGAGTCTCTTGTCTCTACTTTCACATCTGCATCCTATGTTCTGGCCAGACTGACAAGTTGTGGTCTCCAAATAAGACGTGTCCTCTGAGAGTTTAAGCAGCTGCTTCCCCCTCCTGGCTGGCCTCCTCCCCACCCACAAGCATCTTCTCTTGCCAGGTACATGTCTACATCAAGAGGCCTTCCTCACCTCCCCACAAAGAGTTCCTTGTTCCCTGCTTTCTCCCCTGGGTACCCAGTACCACACTTTCCTCAGTGTGCAGAACCCTGTCAGCGCAATAACCGTAGATATTTACTTATGTCTACCCACGAGACTGGAGATAGTCAACTCCCCGTGCCAAGATCCAGCATAACCTTGACACAGAGAGAGCCTCAGTCAATATGCAAATGAATTAATCAATCAATGAATACAAATTAATGTATAAAATCTATCTTCATAAAATAATATGAAGATTTGGGTTTGTCTTTATCCTTCCTTAAATTAGCATTAGCACCAGTGCTTTGTAGAGGTAAAGCTGTTGTAGGCAGTTTGGTCTGGGCAGTTAAGGATTTGTGATACCACTATCTTTTCCCATTCTCCCAAAAGATAGTCGGACCAAGTTAGAAGTTGCTATCAGGGAGGGGTCTGTGGCAGTGAGGTCAAAGCCGACCCTCTCTTTTCTGAGTAGGTTTGAAAAAACTTATGAAATGGAACAGAATTCAATCTGGGGTAATTAAGTTGTCCCATTTTGTTCACTGGGGGAAAAAATATGTATCCAAATCTTCAATAGATTGGCGTGAAAGTATTAGTTGTCCAGTCATGCCCAACTCTTTGTGACCCCATGGACTGTAGCCCCTCAGGCTCCTCTGTCCATGGAATTCTCCAGGCAAGAATACCTGAGTGGGTAATCATGCCATTCCCTTCTCCAGGGGATTTTTTTCAACCCAAGGATCAAACCCAGGTCTCCTGCATCTCAGGCAGATTCTTAACCATCTGAGCCACACACACACACACACACAGACATAGAATTTCAGATGTAGGACTGTTAATATAAATAACTTCAGGCCAAGAGTGAGAGTCTTGAAAAATGAAGGCTAAAGACATTCACATGGAGTTTGATGTAATCCATCTGTAGTTCTCAAGCCACAGTCCCTGAGAGCACATGGAAGCTGGTGAGAAGACATGGGACACAGAGATGAGAGGCCAGCTCAGAAACACCCCAACAAGGTGTCCTGAAACTGGGAAAGCACCAACTGCTCTGGTGAAGTAGAGAGACTTCCTCAACACAGTCCTTCCTCACTAGGAGAAAAGTATTAGATGAGGGGCCAAGGTTAAAATGGCTGTAGGACCACCCTGTTTTTCAGCTTACCCCAAAAAACATGGTGGTCTTGGTATTTCACATAAAAATATCTATTCAATATCTGCCCCCAAATGCAAGCCCTGTGATGCCACCACCACGTGTTGCTCTCTGCCCAGGAGGGGCTGTCAGTCTAGTAAGGGGAAACCGACACGTGAACAAATTAATACAGTAATGTGTCCTGGAAAACAGAGAGGGTTCAGGTTGCCATGGGCCATTAAGGAAAACTCAGATACTTCATCGAGGTATCTTAGAGGGTCAGGAAAGAGTCCAAAGAGGAGACAGCTCCAGAATGAAGGTTTGAGAAGTGATGATGGTTGCTATGATACAGGGCTTGGGTAGGAGCAGAGTATGTTTAGGGGACTTTCTACAGTCAATGAGAATAGAGTACTGAGTGTATGGGAAGAGCACTGCTGAGCTGGAGTAGGTAGGAGGCTGGGTGGGTAGGTGAGCCTGATATTTAAGGCTTCCATGTGCCGGATTGTATGGTCTGGCCTCTAGCCTATAGGTGATGGCAGTCCCTTAAAGGATCAGAAAAGTGACAGGGCTCTGAAATGAAGGAATTTCTTTACTTTTTAACTCACATGTTATTCCTTGGCCCTCAGGCCCTTTTATTTTATTTTTTTTTTTTATTTATTTATTTTTTTTTTTTTTTTTTTTTTATTTTTTTTTTTTTATTTTTTTTTTCCAGTGGGTTTTGTCATACATTGATATGAATCAGCCATGGATTTACATGTATTCCCAATCCCGATCCCCCCTCCCACCTCCCTCTCCACCCGATTCCTCTGGGTCTTCCCAGTGCACCAGGCCGGAGCACTTGTCTCGTGCATCCCACCTGGGCTGGTGATCTGTTTCACCATAGATAGTATACATGCTGTTCTTTTGAAATATCCCACCCTCACATTCTCCCACAAAGTTCAAAAGTCTGTTCTGTATTTCTGTGTCTCTTTTTCTGTTCTGCATATAGGGTTATCGTTATCACCTTTCTAAATTCCATATACATGTGTCAGTATGCTGTAATGTTCTTTATCTTTCTGGCTTACTTCACTCTGTATAATGGGCTCCAGCTTCATCCATCTCATTAGGACTGGTTCAAATGAATTCTTTTTAATGGCTGAGTAATATTCCATGGTGTATATGTACCACAGCTTCCTTATCCATTCATCTGCTGATGGGCATCTAGGTTGCTTCCATGTCCTGGCTATTATAAACAGTGCTGTGATGAACATTGGGGTGCACGTGTCTCTTTCAGATCTGGTTTCCTCAGTGTGTATGCCCAGAAGTGGGATTGCTGGGTCATATGGCAGTTCTATTTCCAGTTTTTTAAGAAATCTCCACACTGTTTTCCATAGCGGCTGTACTAGTTTGCATTCCCACCAACAGTGTAAGAGGGTTCCCTTTTCTCCACACCCTCTCCAGCATTTATTGCTTGTAGACTTTTGGATAGCAGTCATCCTGACTGGCATGTAATGGTATCTCATTGTGGTTTTGATTTGCATTTCTCTAATAATGAGTGATGTTGAGCATCTTTTCATGTGTTTGTTAGCCATCTGTATGTCTTCTTTGGAGAAATGTCTGTTTAGTTCTTTGGCCCATTTTTTGATTGGGTCATTTATTTTTCTGGAATTGAGCTGCAGGAGTTGCTTTTATATTTTTGAGATTAATCCTTTGTCTGTTTCTTCATTTGCTATTATTTTCTCCCAATCTGCAACTCTCACTGTTTGCAGATGACATGATCCTCTACATAGAAAACCCTAAAGACTCTACCAGAAAATTACTAGAGCTAATCAATGAATATAGTAAAGTTGCAGGATATAAAATTAACACACAGAAATCCCTTGCATTCCTATATACTAACAATGAAAAAACAGACAGAGAAATTAAGGAAACAATACCATTCACCATTGCAACAAAAAGAATAAAATACTTAGGAGTATATCTACCTAAAGAAACAAAGGACCTATACATAGAAAACTATAAAACACTGATGAAAGAATTCAAAGAGGACACAAACAGATGGAGAAACATACCGTGTTCATGGATTGGAAGAATTAATATTGTCAAAATGGCTATTCTACCCAAAGCAGTCTATAGATTCAATGCAATCCCTATCAAGCTACCAACGGTATTTTTCACAGAACTAGACCAAAGAATTTCACAATTTGTATGGAAATACAAAAAACCTCGAATAGCCAAAGTAATCTTGAGAAAGAAGAATGGAGCTGGAGGAATCAACCTGCCTGACTTCAGACTCTACTACAAAGCCACAGTCATCAAGACAGTATGGTACTGGCACAAAGACAGAAATATAGATCAATGGAACAGAATAGAAAGCCCAGAGATAAATCCACGAACCTATGGACACCTTATCTTTGACAAAGGAGGCAAGGATATACAATGGAAAAAAGACAACCTCTTTAACAAGTGGTGCTGGGAAAACTGGTCAACCACTTGTAAAAGAATGAAACTAGAACACTTTCTAACACCATACACAAAAATAAACTCAAAATGGATTAAAGATCTAAATGTAAGACCAGAAACTATAAAACTCCTAGAGGAGAACATAGGCAAAACACTCTCCGACATAAATCAAAGCAAGATCCTCTATGACCCACCTCCCAGAATATTGGAAATAAAAGCAAAACTAAACAAATGGGACCTAATGAAACTTAAAAGCTTTTGCACTACAAAGGAAACTATAAGTAAGGTGAAAAGACAGCCCTCAGGCCCTTTTATAATAAGAATTTGAGTTAAGCAAGCACTCATGCTAAGCATCAGAAGCTTTCAACATCTATAACTCATTTCCACTCACTTGCTCCTGTCCTATCTAATCTGCTTGACACATGCTTTTAATTGTCTGAGATACTTGATTAGCTCAGCACCAAACCTGTCCCTTCCTCCACGATGGTAATGGTCTCCCAATTGGTCATGGAACACTAGAGATTTATCTCCCTCCTTTTGCCTCAACACCTCATCACACAACTTAAAGACAACGTGGATTAAAACCTTGGCCTGATTTTCAAACCCTCGCATTTCACTAACTCTGAGTCCCTCTTGCTCCATAACATACCATGCACCAGGCATTTTATCCTAAGTTGCACCTGCATCAGGGTTACCTGGCCCCGTCCCAGACCTCCTGGATAAAATGAACAGGAAGTAGGTCCTGGGACTCTGCATCACAGCAAGGCCCCTAGGACCTCTAATCTCACTCATGTATGTCACCAACTGACCTAGAGTTAGGCAAACTTACGGGAAAACTCACCTCCTGAGTATTTTGAAAGCGACTGGCTCCACATGAAGGAAAAATGATTTAGGCACTTTAGGGAACTAGATGTTTACAGTTCTCTGAAATATGAAGTTCCTAAGCTGAAAACATAGTAACAGCTACAAAGGCCTGTGTTGTTTTGACAAATTAAATGATCCTTTGGTGTCTCACATCTCCCTCCCTCACTACCCTCACTTCTGATGTTGAGGTTACTGACTTTACACCTCTTCTTGCCAATGTCAGTTTCTTTCACCTGAAGCCTTGCTTGAAAGTGTCAGGAAAACACGCTGGTCTCTATTTGCTCACTGCAAAAGTCACCTATTCAAGAGGCTGCTGTTAACTCAATCAGGTACCCTTAGCTCAGCTAGACAATAAATAACCCAGGTGGGCATTAAGGGGGTGCTTAGGAGCTAAGAAAGACGGGGAGAATAAAGAACCTGAATCTTGGGGAGATGGGCTGGAGTTCACTGAGAATGAGGAATGTGGGCAGATCCTGGGAGTTCACACAAAAAGGACACCCTGGCCAAGGGAGGATTGAGAGTATTGACCTTAAGACAGAATGTGGCATAATGGGAGTTAACAGCAAATTTAATATTGTGCAGTGTTCAAAGAAACCTTTTTCTTTGTGGAACGAAAATGAAGCTATTTCACTGGATATAAAAAAAATGCCAATATTTCTGACTGTCCTTGTGTATTTTTAGCTGTCGAGATGAGATGACTATCTTATAACCATAGTTAATGCATGATTTTCAATGGTTCAGATTTTCCATGTTGCAGATTTGCGTGTGACATTTTGGGATCTCTTTGTATTGAGGGAAGATAGATGTCTTTCTTTGTTAATGATTTAGAATAAATTTCATCTGAGTTCTAACAGATTTTGTTCTTTTCTAAAATGACAAAGGAGGAGGAAAAAAATAGGGTTAGATGGCATTTCAAAGCCATCTTGTCCAGTCCCCTTTCCCAAGTGGAGAAGGAAGTAGTTTGAGCCATTTCGGACACTAATTCGTTTGGACATAAATGCCATGACATTCAAACAGAACACCCACGTCTGGGCTGCTTCAGACACCCAAATACAAGAGATGCTAAAATGAGGGACACATGGGGCTTTGGGCATAAAACATATGTCAAGTCAAGGCATAAATTTACTGGTTTATTGATTTTAAAGAGTTCATGCTCACTTCCAAGAACTGTGGTAAAAGGACACCGTTTTGTGATTCCAGCAGACTGATACAGTTTGGTACTGCATCTCCATACAGCACAATGTTGGAACACTGGGAATAATTTTGTTTTGCAATTCAAAAAAATGTATATGACAGATTTTTAAAGGCATTTTGGAAGGAGCAGATTTGTGTTAGATAAAAGGCACTCTCATAGTTTGCTTGTGGGAGGATAAATTGTACAAATTCATGACATTATACACTTTGTGAGGATAGAAACTGCCTTGTTCACATGATTTTTCTCCAGTGTCTATTACCGCCTGAAAATTACAGGTGCTTAGAAATATTTGCTAAATACATACATAAATCAATGGGAGTTCGGCTGTAACTTTGGATCCACCATTTAGCCTTTCGAAAGCTAGCCTAAAGAAATAAACATGAATTAATAACATGAAATAAACATCAAAGATTCAGCTATGCAGAGTCTCACTGTGATGCTGTTAGTGATGTCCAAAAATGTGTGAGGGACAAATGTAAAAACTGGGGTGGGGGTGGAAGTAATGGTCCATCTGTGTAATAGGATGCTAGCAAGGTTATTATAATGGTATTATATGAAAGTATCTAATGACAAAAAAGATGAAGTAGGTTGATAAAAGTAGATTACCAACTTTTAACAACTATATGATTTATCAACAATGACTATAGCATTTATCACAGGATCCTAGAATAGTTCCTCATTTTTGTTTATTCTCTACTTTCTATAAATATCATGAATATGTATATTTACAGCAATAAAATATTATTAAATGTATAATATAATTTAAAATCTTCCACCTCTACTTCTCACCTCAAAACTGCACCATGATTCCTGAAATTAATACTTCCACTTATTAAGCTATATCAGAGGTCATTAATCAGTTTCTTAGTATTGTTAATTTGTTTAGTTAAGAAAAAAATTCAGAGAAAGACTAAGAGTTTAAAAGGTACAAACGGACACATGTTTTAATATTTATTAAGAAATGGCACTTCTGAAGTCAAGTAAAAATTTTGGTGCCATTGGGAAACGTAGTAATAAGCCAAAATTTAATCAAACAAAAGATGTGACTGTAATTCAGAGAGCTGAAGAAGGGAAGACTCTACTTTGTGTGGCATGTTCTAAGGGCATCCGCTGTGGTCAGCCAGGATCTGAAGTTCCTGCCTACAGGGGCATGATGCTTCTGGTGCGGAGATGTGGCTGCGAAGACCACCATTAAGATGCCTGGTGACTATGTGGGAGGATCACTGTGCTCAGACCAATGAAATAGGTGGATCAGCACAGTGGCCTTGCTTTCTTATCAGATGGCATCAAGCTCACTGTCTTAGCGTGGAGCTACCCTGGTGGCTCAGACAGTGAAGAATCTGCCTGCAGTGAGGAAGACATGGGTTTGATCCCTGGCTCAGGAAGATCCCCTGGAAAAGGGAATGGCAACCTATTCCAATGTTCTGGGCTGGGAAATCCCATGGACAGAGGAGCCTGGTGGGCTACAGTCCACGGGATCACGAAGAATTAGACATGACTGAATGACTAACACTCACTCACTGTAACAAGATGCCCACAGACTGGGTGCCTTAAGTAACAAACACTTCTTTCTCACATTCTAGAGGCTTAAAAGCCCAAGGTTAAGGACCCGGCAGTTTCCATTGGTGGAGGCACCCTTCCTAAATTGTAGACAGTCACTTTCTCTCTGTGTGCTCACAGCTTTTGCTCATTGCATATAAAAGAAAAAGTTTTGGTGCCTCCTCTTCTTACTGTTGTTGTTCTTCAATTGTTAAGTCATGTCTGACTCTTTGAAACCCCTTGGACTACAGCACGCCAGGTTTCCCTGTCCTTCACTATCTCCCAGAGTTTGCTCAAACTCCTCTTGCTATTAGAGTACAAATCCCACCATGAAGGCTCCATCCTCATGACCTCATCCAATTCTATTTACCTTTCAAGGCCCAACCATCTAACACTGTCACACTAGGAGTCAGGACTTCAACTCATTCATTTGAGGGGACACAAATATTCAGATCATAGCACTCACCCTTCCTTTTGCTACTTTCTAGTCAGTTGTAGTTGAAAATACAATGTTGAAGAAGGGATAAGTGAATTTTGCACAATGGGCACAGAACAAAGTCTAGGGTATGGAGTGGGCTGGTGCACAGCAGAGAGCAGGGAAAGAAGGAAGGCACTGTCCAGGAAAAGTAGCAGGAGGTAGCTATACTGAGACCCTTGTCAGTGCCAAGCATGGCTTCTTGTATCATGTGTTCCAAATCTCATATTCTTTCTGAAGTGAAACTGCTCAGTCATTTCCAACTCTTTGCGACCCCATGGACTGTAGCCTATCAGGCTCCTCCATCCATGGGATTTTCCAGGCTTGAGTACTGGAGTGGGTTGCCATCTCCTTCTCCAGGGATCTTCCCCACCCAGGGATCGAACCTGGGTCTCCCGCATTATAGGCAGACGCTTTTACCATCTGAGCCACCAGGGAAGCCACATTCTCTCTAGGAGCTGGAATTATGGTTTATATGGTCCACATTTCCCCCACGAGGAAAACAGGGCTCAAACAGGCTACGTCCCACAGCTAAGATATAGGTGGAACTGACTGCAGAAACTAGAGCTGGCTGACTCTGAAGCTAGTGCTCTTTCCACTTAATGTAAATCGCTGGAACTGAATTTCTATGAGAGCGGGGATCTTTGTCTGACTTGCTACCAATGTATATCAAGCATTTAGCGCTATCCACATAGTGAGTGTTCAGAAAGTGTTTGCTGAATGAATGAGTAAATGAACTAATCAAGACAAAACTACAACTGGCATGCAAACATCAACAGTCTTACATCTTTCTTCTTGAGCTGAGTCTCCATAGAAGTTGCAGATTGAACCCATCAAAACTGGGTGACTGTGTCTTGGCTTGCCAAGAGTTCAGAAATGACAAAACATGCACATTATCAACACTGTTCGCCAAAGTAATTAATGGCTAAAAGATGACCTGGCCAGGGACTTCCCTGGTAGCTCAGCTGGTAAAGAATCCGCCTGCAATGTGGGAGATCTAGGTTCGATCCCTAGGTTGGGAAGATCCCCTGGAGAAGGGAGCTGGCTAGGGAAGGATTCATTCTGGTTGGAGGGATGATTCCCACATGGCAGTCCTGACTCTGCAGGCTCTTTTGTTCTCCGGAGGCTGCCCATTCAGTCTCTCACTTGCCTTGCCTGCAGCTGCCCACTGGGACAGGACTGCTGCCAAGCAGAGCAAAGTCCAGGGCAAGCTGCCATCACTGATGCAGCTGACCTTATGTCTTACTCCTTTGCAGCTGGCTTCACACTTTTTATTTCAGCCTTGTCCTTGAATATGGTTCAAGTGAAAGTGGTTTAACATTTTAGTCAGTCCCTAATTCAGCACATTCTCAATTCAATTTAAACAATGCCAAACAGTATTTATAGTCATCTCACATAAGCAGCTCCTTGGAGTAACTTCATTGGAAATACTCCTCCATGCAATTTCTGTGAGAGACTTTAGGACTGTAGAAAAGACCAGAATTGACTGCATTCTCATAGATCGATGCTTCCATGTGTGTTGAGGACAAGGCTGGACCTCTGCCCCTGCATACGTTTGCATTGGGCACCTAGAATCAATACCCAGAGCAAATTTTCTTTATGTTGTTTGAATGCCAAAATACAACTCAACTGTGAACAAAGCATTTGAACCCTATAAGCTTCAATTTCTTATGCTGTCAATTAGGGCCAACATAATCTTATAAAATTCTTGAGAGTATTAAATGAAATAATGCAGTGCCTGGAGTTCTCTCATTACCGGATCCTGAGAGGACATGTGGCTTCCTCTGTTACACAGCATGAGGTGGCCCCTCAGGAATTAGTACCCAAGTCTCCCAACTCTGTGTTCATATGTTATCCTGGTGTGCTGTGATAAATCACTTCATTCATGTCTGACTCCGTGTGACCCTATGAACTGTAGCCCACCAGGTTCCTCTGTCTATGGGATTTTCCAGGCAAGAATACTTGAGTGGGCTGCCATGCCCTCCTCCAGGGAATCTCCCCAATCAAGGGATCAAACCCGCAACACCCACATCTCCTGCATTGACAAGTGTATTCTTTACCACTCGTGCCACCTGGGAAGCCCCTGTTATCCTGTTGCACCTTCCCAATTTATGACAGGAAGTAGAGCACATTTTGTATCTTATCCTGGCAATTTTCAATCTAAAAAGCCAATCTCGTGTTTGGTTTTTTTTTAAGAAAGAATAATATATAGATTATATTTAAAATAATTTTGTTCTTTGTTTTCAGAATGTTGAAACAGAGTTGGCCCTCCATAACCAGTTCGACCAACTGCAGATCCCAAAATATTTTTTAAAATATTCTAGGAAGCTCAAAAAATCAAAATCTGAATTTGCCATGCTCTGATAACTATTTACATAGTATTTACATTGTATTTACAACTATTTGCATAGTATTTACATTGTATTAGCTAGATTGATTTGAAGTAAATGGGAGAATGTGCTTAAGTTATATGCAAATACTATGTCATTTTAATAAGAGACTTGAGCATCCACAGATTTAGGCATCCTCAGGAGGTCCTAGAACCAACCCATTGCAGATACAAAGGGACAACTGTACTTCAGCCTCCCCCCACCCCCATTTGTTAATCATGAGCCTGGAGTATAATTATTTTTGTGTTTTTCATGGAATAGTAACTTGTCCTTAAATCAGAAAGCAGCTGTATAGAACTTTTTATTTTTCTATAGGAAAAAAAAGGCTGTGATTTTTTTAAATTCAAAAAACTGATTCTTAAGCCTGATACTGAATTAGGGAAAATTTGCACTGCCAGATATTTTAGCAATCACTTTCATTCAGTCAAATTATTACTCTAATAGGCTCACAAGAAATGCCTAATAGGTAATAACAAAAAGAGTCCACTGTGGGCTATTTGGTTTTATTGGTGGTCAGTTTCATTGCAGAATACCCAAATGAAGTGTCAAGTTACTTGACATTAGAAATCATCTTGGAGGAACAGAGGAACAGGGTAAGGATGAAAGTGACTGCTAAGGATGAACATCTGTGGAGCTCTCAACATTGCTCTGGGCTTTGCAACTGGGAAAGGTGTCCCCATTTCTAAAGGCTAATATGTTACATAGTCAGCAAGCAGATAGCACTCTGAGGTTGGATAGGCCTGGCTGTGCTTCTAACCAGCCCTGTGACCTTGAGCCAATGAACATTTAAATGCCAGTTTTCACACTTCTGATGGGTATTATATTGGTAGTCTTACTGGGTTACTATGATAATTAGATGAGATAATACACGATAAAACTTAGGGAATCTGTTAGCATATGTGCTCAGTTGCCCAGTCCTGTCCGACTTTTTCAACCCCATGAACTGTAGCCCACCAGGCTCCTCTGTCTGTGGGATTTTCCAGGCAAGAACACTGGAGTGGGTTACCATTTCTTTCTCCAGTTAGCATGTGGCAAGTGCTTAAGAAATGCCATATATTTACTTATTTGATGTCTGCTTGTTTGTTTGTTTAAATATCTGCCAAATACCAGGCTGGTTACAAATCCAGCAGGCATATTCATGAAACACCTCCAATCATCCTGTCCATCCTTCCTGTTCCAGAGTCTGATCAAGGCAGACAGACTCTATGGAGTGCCACCTCTAGCATTTGAGAGATGTGGCACCAACTAGTTTCAGTTCACTTTTTGCTGGTAACTTATTAGTTCCAGGCCTGGGGCAAGTCATTAAAAATCTGAATTTTGGGTTTCCTCATCTGTGAAAATGAGGAAAGTCTCTGAGAGATATCATGAAGACCGATACACATAAAGAACCAAGAACAGTGATAACAAAGTTTTGTCAAGCCCTCTTGTAACCTTTTGTTAGCATTATAATAAGAGTCACACCTGCATTATTTCTTTAATGTTTTAAACTACCAAATATCATACCCAGTTTACAGGAGAGGAAATGAATGCTCAGAAAAGTTAACTTCCATATCTGAGGTCACACAGCTCATAGGCACCAGAACTAGAAACTGAACCCACTCTCTTACCCCAAAGGCCAGTGCACATTACCCGCTCCTTACACCACCTCTCCTGACCCCCTAAATAATATGGGTCACAGTATGATTCAGTGTCTAAAACAACAGATTCATGAGGCATTTGACTGATTCTCTGAATGGCATCCTCTATGAAATTTCTTCAGTCTGAAAGCAATATCAATCTTTGGACCAGGGTAGTGTGCATACCAGGACTTTCTCACCGAATCTTATCATAGTATTAAGTATAAAAGATGTGTCTGTCCCTTGTTCTGGGTATGTGAAGTGTATCATTATCATATGATATCTAACAACTAGTCTATTCTAGACATGCTGGGAAAGGGTCTTCAGAACCTCTGGAACTGATTTCAAAATCATTGTAGCATCAGGATGCAACCTACATCCCCCACCCCCAACACACACACACACACACACACACACACACACACAACAAGGAGTAGGGACTGGTTGAACTCATCAAAAATGGTATTTGTAGGAAACAAATACAATCTACTGGAGTTCTGGAAATCAGCTAAATTTCCTCTAAAAATCCTTCAGCCTTTAGGATAAATAATAAGTTGTAGGAAAATATAAAAGTAACATCCTTCTGCTGTGGAAAAATGTCATTACCTATTGCTAATGGTGAATGGGAAGAGCTTACATTACTTAAAAGATGTTCCCGTGTTCTTAACTTGCTTCAGTTTGGAGCCCAGCAGTGTCTATTTTAACCACAGGAGTCTCCCCGCCCCCCCCCCCCTTTTGTGCCCACTGGCAGGAAAAAGATGGAGTTCTTTGGAGAAATACTGTGCTGAAATCTTCTCAATACATTAAGCTGGATTGCTTTACTGAATCTTATAGCTCCATAAAACCTGAATTAAAAGTATGAGTACTACTTGCTCACTTCCTGATCCATCTTCCTGGAGAAGGGCAACATTCTTCCTGGTCATTTCAAAACTCTCTTGTTTTGACAGTAACCTGATTTGGAAGCAGTGACTGCAAACAATCAGGAAGAACTGAACCTTGGTAGTTTTGGTCCAGCCCCACAGCCACAACTTACTCAGGCAGCTGAGAATCCATCAAATGGAAGATTGCGGAAGGGTGGCCATTAATCCCCACAGGGTTTCCTTTTCCAAAATATTTTAGTCCTGGCATTAACATCTTGGTTCAGGATACTGTAAGTGGCCAACTGGAATAACCAGACAAATCCCTGCAGGGTGGGTACACATTATCTACATTGATAACATACTGCTCCCGATAAAGATGGAGTGAAACCTTTACAAGTTTCTAAAAGTTACCAAGTAGAGGCCATAAGTTGTATGTAATTTAACAAATATCTGATGAATATCTACTAGCTCTGATACACACCAGGGTCCTTGGCCTTCCCTAATCAATAGAAATTGACTAGAGGCCAGACGAGAAATTCAAGCAAGGCTTTACTGGGACCCCTGCTGTAGCAGGGGGCAGTGAGAACAAGCAGCAGGCTCCCGTACTCCCTCCCTGAGTCGGGGTGAGCTGGGGAGAGGCTAAGGGTATGTCCAGGGATGGCTTAGGTTATTCAGTGGTGTTACCTGTAGGAGGCACGTACAGTATCCTGCTTTTGCTCCCGGCTTTTCAGAAGTGGCAGTTGGATTTTTTGACCTTTTTGTATCTTTTTCTCCAGAATCTGCCCTAACTGCACATGCATGCGACTATTTCTAGTCCCATATAGTAGGGGTCCCCAACCTCTGAGACCTAAAGCCTGATGATCTGAGGTGGAGTTGATGCAATAATAATAGAAATAAAGTGTACAGTAAATGTAATGTGCTTGAGTCATCCTGAAACCACCTCACACAACTCCAGTCTGTGGAAAAATTGTCTTCCACGAAACTGCTCCCTGATGCCAAAAAGGTTGAGGACCACTGACATATAGTTTCTTTGCAGTTTGTAGCTCAAGGAGACATTTGTCCAGGTGCAAGCTTTACAACCCTGCTTGTCTCAGCTCCACATTACCTATTAGATATGTGAGCACTTGAGAAAGTTACCCAAACTTCCCAGTACTCAATTTTCTCATCTATAAGATGGAGAAAATAGAGCTCCTCATAAAGTTCTTCCACTTACGGCTATTCTTTATACAGACAACATGCGAGAGGAGAACCATTATTAAACACCACCCAAGGCAGGCAGGTGGGTGAGGAAAAACAGGAATGTGCAACCCATACTAAATAAAGAATCCATCAATAAAAAGCAGCTTGAGATGTTAGGTTCAGCACACAAGGATATTAAAACACACATGATTGATATGTTTAGAGAATTAAATAAAAATGTTTAAATAATTAAAGAAATACTGTCTGAATAATATCAACTCCTGTTAGAAAACAAAATTCTTTCTTATCAGTTGGCATCAAGCACTGTTAAGAGAATCAAAAGATAAGCCACAAATTAGGAGAAAATATTTTCTTTTTCTTTTTTTTCCCACAATTTATGAGAAAATATTTTCAAAATATGTATCTGGCAAAGGACTTGTATTTCAAATATACCAAAGACTCTGAAAACTCAACAGTAAGAAAATACATAACCAAACTAATGGAATTCCCTGGCAGTCCAATGGTTAGGGATCTACACTTTCACTGCCCAGGACATGGCAAGGGTATGGATTTGATCCATGGTAGGGGAATTAAGATTCCACAAGCCATGCATGTGGCATGACCAAAAAAAAGAAAAGAAACAACCAAATGAAAAAGTAGGCAAAAATTAGAACACCAAAGATACACAAATAAAAAATAAGCATAAGAAATTGCTAATATATTTAACATCATATGTCATTAGGGAACTGAATATTAAAACAGCAGTAAGATACCACTATACACTTACTAGAGTGGCAAAAATAAAATAAGAGTGGCACTTATTAGAGTGACAGAAATAAAATAAAAACTAAAATTTTTAAAACCTGACGATACTGACGGCTACTGAGGATACGGAGTAAAAAGAACTCTCATTCACTACCAGTGAGAAATGAAAATGGCATAACACTTTAGAAAACAGTTTGGCATTTGCTTACGAAACTAACCATAATTACCACACAATCCAGCAATTATACTTCTAAGTATTTACGAAACTGATTTGGAAATTTACATCCACACAAAAGCTGCACATGAATGTTTTTAGTAGCTTTATTTATAATCACTCCAAACTAGAAGCAACCAAAATGTCCTTCAATAGGTAGGGACATTTTCTTGTGAACAGGTAAGCAAACTGACATATCCATACAATGGAATATTATTCAACAGTAAAAAGAAATGAGGGTAGCTCCCAGGTTCTCACAACTGGAGAGACTGTTTGGGAAACTAACAGTTGCCTGGAACAACTATTCTCTGTCCCACCCAAGCAAGGAAACTGAGACAGAATCTCACTATTGTGGATTTTGGGCTCCCCTATGACCAGAAAGGCTGGTGAGAACTGGAAGTTGTGCATCCCAGTGGCACTGAAGCAGAGGGACGCCAGCCTACCGACTGTAGAGTAAAGCCAGTGGACTACAGGTCCATTGAGCAGGAAACCTGGGACATGAGTCCACTTAAGTTAAGACAAGCAAAGAGCTATATCGGTTTTAGAGCTACTTCTCCCACTGAGCCCAGGAAGGGAAGCTAACTTCTAGCCCCACTCATTGCTGAAAATATCCTCCAGCCTGCCTGACCAAGGAACCTAACCAGAGCACACGGGAAGCTGCACAGCCCACGCAACAGCCCTGCTTACAGCGGCGTTTGAATGGAGAGCACAGCCCACGGCTTCCTTGAACTGCAGAGCAAAACCAGTGACCTCACCTGATCAGGGAATTCAGTGCACTCTCTTGTCTGATTCAGATCCCCAATGACAAGCTGTAGAAACCCTGGGTTCTGTTCCAATGGGATGCCAAGGCAAGGAATCTAACTCATAGTCCTACCTACCAATGAATACAGTTTTCAGTTCTAACCATGACTTAATAAAGTCTGACCAGAGAATCCACACAACCAAAAAAATCCATCCCACAGCCTCACTTGGGAAGGGAATCATGCCAGAAATCCCATCCAATTGTTACCAGCCATGGCACACTCCCTACTATGCCCAATCTCAGAGCTCAGTTTCCTTGACCAAATATATACCATGACAGCAGGTCCTACCTGCACAAGGACTTACAGGAGACATGTCTGGAAACCCAAACTGAGTAGACTGATGAAGCTCTGTCTCTGCTAAAGCAAATCTGTAAAGCCTGAAAGAGGAAGAGAAAGCCAATTAGTCAAAGGTGCAGATATAAGAAACCATGGATCACAGGAAAACAGGTAAACATGACATAAAAAGAAAAAAAAAACAAAAAAAAAAACAATAAAGCTCTAAAGACTGATCACAAAAAAATGGAGACATATGAACTGTCATGGGTTTCCCTGGTAGCTCAGTTGGTAAAAAATCCAACTATAATGCAGGAGACCCAGGTTCAATCCCTGGATCAGGAAGATCCCCCGGAGAAGGAAATGGCAACCAACACCAGTATTCTTGCCTCAGAAATCCCATGGACAGAGGCGCCTGGTGGGCTATAGTCCATGGGGCCACAAGAGTCAGATGTGACTTACCAGCTAAACCACCACCACCACATGAACTGCAGACAGCAAATTAAAAATAATCCTCTTAAAGAATTTAATGAATTACAAGAACACACAAACAACTAAACAAACTTTGGAAAATAATGCATAAACAAAACAAAATGTTCAACAATACAATAGAAACTATTAAAAAACCCTAAGAGAAATCCTAGAGTTTAAAAATACAACAAATGAACTGAAGAATTCACTGAACTTTCAAAAGCAGACTCAACCACATAGAAGAAAGAATCAGTGACCTAAAAGATAGGACATTAGAAATTACCCAGTCAGAAGAAAGAAGAGAATGAAAAAGACTGAAGAAAGCCTACCAGATGCATGCAACACAATGAAAAGAAACAGTATCTACATTATGGGAATTACAGAAGAAGGAAAGAAAGAGAAAGGGACAAAAAGTATATGTAAAACAATAATCCCTGAAAACTTCCCAACCTGGAAAAAGAAGTGAACATCCAGATCCATGAATAGAATATAAATAAAGAAGCTTAAATAAGTTAAACTTGACTAGGGCTACACCTATTATAAGGCACATTATAATAAAATAGTCAAAAGTCAAAGACAAAGAAAGATTTTTAAAGCAGCAAGAAAAAAACAGAATTTTCATACATGGGAATACCTCGGGTTCCTCAAGAAAAACATTTCAAGCCAGGAGAGAATGGGATGACATATTCAAAAGCTTGAAAGAAAACAAGTGTCAACCAAGAATACTACACATGACAAAGCTGATCTTTAGAAATGAATGCAAAATACAGACTTCCCCAAACAAAAAATCTCAGGGAGTTCATAACCTCTAGACCTGCCTTATAAGATATACTTAAGAGATCTTTGAATAGAAGTAGAAAGACATTAATTAACATCATACAAGCATAAAAAGGTAGTGTAAAACTTATGGTAATAGTAAATATGCAGCCAAAGTTAGATATTATAATTTAGTAATTGTGATACATAATTTGCCTACATCTCTAGTTTAAAAGATTTTTAAAAAAATGAACATAGTAAAAATAACCCTAACTACAATAATCTGTTATTAGTTACACAATATAAAAATATATAAAATTTAACAACAATTACCTAAGATGTGAGGGGGAAGAGAAGTAAAAGTGTGAGATTTAGGAATTCTACTAAAATTTAAGTTGCTAACAGCTTTAAATAGGATGTTGTAATTTTTAGATATTTTATGTAAGCCTCATGGTAATCACAAGGGAAAAACCTATAGCAACTAAACAAAAGAACATGATAAAGAAGTTAGAACATAATGACACCAGAACACATCAAAACAAGAAAAAACAGTGGGATAAAAATAAGGGAAAATGGATCTAAAAACAACCAGAAAATAATTTTTAAATGTCAATAGTAAGTCCTTAAAGAAAGAAAGAAAGTGAAGTCACTCAGTCGTGTCCAGCTCTTTGCGACCCCATGGACTGTAGCCTACCAGGTTCCTCCCTCCATGGGATTCTCCAGGCAAGAGTACTGGAGTGGGTTGCCATTTCCTTCTCCAGGGGATCTTCCCAACTCAGGGATCGAACCAGGGTCTCCCACATTCCAGGCAGACACTTTAACCTCTGAGCCACCAGGAAAGCCCTTACCTATCAATAATACTTCAAATGTAAACAGATTAAATTCTCCAACCAAAAGGCAGGGAACAGCCAAATAAATTAAAAAAAAAAAAAAATCAAGCTCTAACAATACATGGCCTACAAGAGACACACTTTAGCCTTAAAGACATGCATTGATTGAAAATGAAGAGATGGATAAAGTCATTTCAAGCAAATGGTAACAAGAACAATAAAAATGCAAGATATTTTGTCAATCTATCAGACAAAACAGACTTAAAAAATGGCAAAAAGAGACAAAGTAGATCATTATATAATGATGAAATGGTCAATCCATCAGAAGAGACGAACAACTATAAACATTTGTATGATCAATACCAAGCACCTAAATATAAAAGCAAAGTCTAATAGAACTAAAAGCACAAACAGTAATATAAAAATAATTGGGGACTTTAGTATCCTACTGTCAATAATGGATAGATCATCTAGACAGAGAATCAAAAAGGAAATAGAAGACTGGACACCACTATAGCTCACAGGCACCTAAAAGACTCAGAGAACATTCCATCCACAACAGCAGTACACATATTCTTCTCAAGTGCACAAAGAACATATTCTATGACAGACAACATGTTAGGTCACAAAACTAGTCTTAGCAAATTAAAGAAGACTGAAATAATACCAATTATCTTCTCTAACTACAGTGGCATGAAATTAGAAATCCATAACAAGAGAAAAACTGGAAAAGTCCTGAACACATGGAAATCAAATAACAAACACAGTTCTGAACAACCAATGAATCAAAAAAGGGGTGGCGGCGGAGGGGGGGGTGCGGGGTTAAAGTTTCCTGAGATAAATGTGAACAAAAACACAAGCCAGAACTTATAGGATGTAGTAAAAGCAGTTCTGAGAGAGAAATTCATAGCACTAAATGCCTACATTAAGAAGCAAGAAAGGTCCCAAACAAACATAACACTACACATTAAGGAACTAGAAAAAGAAGAATAAACTGAGCCCAAAGCTAGCAGAAGAAAGGAAATAACAAAGATCAGAGCAGAAATGACTGAAATGGCGAACAAGGAAAAATAATAGAAAGGATTAATCAAACTGATGAGTTGGTTCTTTGACAAGATAAATAAAACTGATAAATCCATAGCTAACTAACCAAGAAAAAAAGAGAGAATGCAAATCAATAAAATTTTAAATGAAATGTAGACATTACAGCTTATTCTACAGAAATACAAAGGATCATGAGACTACTATGAACACTACGTGTCAACAAACTGAAGAACTTGGGGGAAAAATTAGAAATGTACAACTTTCCAATACTGAAACACAAAAAAAAAAGAAAAGAAAAGTCTGAATAGAATCATTACTAGTAAAGAGACTGAATTAGTAATCAAAAATTTCCCAACAAAGAAAAGCCCAGGACTTGAATGGCTTCACTGGTGAATTTTATCAAAGTTTAAAGAAAAATTAACTTTGCTTCTCAAACTCTTCCAAAAAATTGAAAAGAATGGAACATTACCAGTTCATTTTACAAGGCCAGTATCACCCAGATACCAAAATAAGAAAATGACACTACTAGAAAAGAAAACTAGACTAATATCCCTGAAGACTATAGATGTAAAAATTCTCAATAAAATACTACCAAACTCAATTCAGCAGCACATTAAAAGGATCATTCATAATGATCAGGTGTGATTTATGCCTGGTATGTAAGGATGGTTCAACATACATAAATCAATTCATATGAAACATTAAATTAATATATTAAAAGAAAAATCATATTATCATCTCAATAGATGCAGAAAAAGCATTCAACAGAATTCAACATACATTCATGATAAAAATTCTTAACATATTAAGCACAGAAGGAACACATGTCTACATAATAAAGGCCAGTGTATGATAAGCCCACAGCTAACATCATACTCAATAGTAAAAGGTTAAAAGATTTTCCTCTAATATAAGGAACAAGATCAGGGTGGCCCACTCTGCCACTCCTATTCAATGAAGAACTGGAGGTAATAGCTACAGCAATTAGACAAGAAAAATTATAAATTATCAGAATCAAAACAGAAGGAGAAAAATTGTCTCTATTTGCAGATGACATAATTTTATACATAGACAATCAAAGACTCAACCAAAAAAGCTGTTAGATACAAACAATCAATTCAGTAAAGTTGCAGGAAACAAAATTACCATACAAAAATTAACAGTGTTTCTATATACTAAGAATGTATTTTCTGAAAAATAAAGAAATTGATTCCAGTTAAAATAGCATCAAAAATAATAAAATGCTTAGAAACAAATTTAGCAAAGCACATAGTTAATGCTACTGTATGATATACATAAAAGTTGTTAAGAGTAAATTCTAGGAATTCTCTTCATAAGGAAATTTTTTTTTCCTTTTTTCTTTCCTTATTCCTTTTCTTTTTATGGTATCTATATGAGATGACAGATGTTAACTAAAGTTATTTGGGCAATTATTTCATGATATATAAAAATCAAACCATCATGTTTTATGCCTTAAAATTATACTGTGATGTATGTCAATTGTCTCTCAATAAAACTGGAATAAAAGGAAATGAGTTATCAAGTTATGAGAAGACATGGATGAATCTTAAATGAATATTGCTAAGGGAAAAGAGCCAGTTTTTAAAGAATTCCAATTATCTGACATTCTAGATCAGACAAAACTATAGAGATGGTAAACACATCAATGGTTACATCCAAGATGAGGAAATAGGGTTAAATAGGTAAAGAAAAGAGATTACTTATGGTGGTGAAACTATACTCTATGATACTGTTACACTGAATGCATGACATTTAACACATTTGTCAAAACCCATAAAACATTTCAGCACAAAGTATGAACTTTAATACTCTAATTTCAAAAACTCATGTAGGAAACTGGCAGATTCCCAAGATGAAATGTTAGGAATGGATGAAATGTAGAATATGACAAAATAATTACGTGTTTTACAAATGTATGTAACAACTTCACTGAATGGGTTAGGAGTGAATGGCACAGACCTCATTTAAGTAACCCTTAAATGAGTGAAATCTTTAAGCCTAAAGGCAAAAGAAAACTATACCTAAGTACTGTGTTCCAGTTGATAAAGTTGTTCCCCAGGGAGTTCAGTTTAGTAGTTATGAAACTGCTACACAACTGTCAGTCTCTCGCATCAGGAAGCTTCCATAAGCCTCTTATCCTTTTCCATCAGAGGGCAGAAAGAATGAAAACACCACCACAGAAAACTAATCAAACTGATCACATGAACCACAGCCTTGTCTAACTCAATGAAACTATGAGCCATGCCATCCATGTTGGGCCACCCACGATGGACATGGTGGAGAGTTCTGACAAAACGTGGTCCACTGGAGAAAGGAATGGCAAACCACTTCAGTATTCTTGCCTTGAGAACCCCATGAACAGTATAAAAAGGCAAAAAGATAGGACGTTGAAAGATGAACTCCCCAGGTCAGTAGGTGCCCAATATGCTACTGGAGATCAGTGGAGAAATAACTTCAGAAAGAATGAAGAGATGGAGCCAAAGTGAAAACAATGCCTAGTTGTGGATGTGACTGGTGATGGAAGTAAAGACATTACTTTGCTGACAAAGGTCCATCTAGTCAAAGGTATGATTTCTCCAATAGTCATGTATGGATGTGAGAGTTGGACTACAAAGAAAGCTGAGCACCAAAGAATTGATGCTTTTGAACTATGGTGTTGGAGAAGACTCTTGAGAGTCCCTTGGACTGCAAGGAGATCCAACCAGTCCATCCTAAAGGAAATCAGTACTGAATATTCATTGGAAGGACTGATGCTGAAGATGAAACTCCAATACTTTGGCCACCTGATGCAAAGAACTGACTCATTGGAAAAGACTCTGATGCTGGGGAAGATTGAAGGCAGGAGAAGGGGACGACAAAGGATGAGATGGTTGGAGGGCATCACCAACTTGATGGACATGAGTTTGAGCAAGCTCCGGAAGTTGGTGATGGACAGGGAAGACTGGCGTGCTGCAGTCCATGGGGCTGCAAAGAGTCAGACACAACTGTGCAACTGAACTGACTGACTGACTGTTACACACGTATATTGGAACTGAAAATTAAGTAAATGGTTGGTGGAGTGTGGGATAGAAGTTTCTGACTATTGGAAGTTACAGATACACAAGAAGAGTCTAAAACATTCCACGAAGTAATGAGTCAGAGTTGGAGGCATCAGCATGAATTCATGTTTGCCTTAAAGATGAGGCAAATCATGTAGAGATGGCTACATACAGAAATATTTATAAATATGTGTATATGCACGTTACTGTCCACACATATATTTTCTTGTTCTATTAGCTGAGAGGCCCTATGAACAACAGCATCTAGCAGCAATGAACACATCAAGCACCCAGATATCAGAATTTAATATTCTCCTTTTAAGAAACCAGTATTCCTTGGGGAAATGTCTGATTTTAGGTCTGAGGCAAGAAATACACAAAATGAGCCTTGATCATTTTGTAGCACCAGAACGTAAGGAAGTACTTTAAAAAAAAAAAAAAAAAAAGTACACAATGAGAGAGGTATGTCAAAGGGATATGGGGGCCAAATGAAAGAGATCCCAAAGCCCAAGGCAGAATGAATCTGAGCAGCAAAATAAGTAAAATACTATTGGATTATAACCTGAAGTGAAAATAGTATCTGTAAGTTCATACTGAAAAAAGGGGGTTAAAGAAATAAACATAATGAGACACAGATCTCTTGTGCAGTACAATTCCAAATAATTCACGTGGATACTTTATCCTGAAGAAGAGGGAGCAAAGATACCTACTCCTTAAGTATCAGCTACAATAGTGACTTCATTTCAAAGAGTACAATATGGAGATAGGAAAAAGTAATGACTTTACAGTAGAGAAATTTGACACACACCACACACACTACCCCAGCCAGTGAGCAAAGTCAACATCAACAGTGACAAATATGTTGATCATTGGTACACTTGGCAAAATGTGGTTTTCATGGCCATTTACCTCTGTGGTCTTTCTTCCAAGAACACACTACCCTAAACTAATCATGAGAAAACATCAGAAAAATGTCCACTGAGGGACATTCTATAAACTACTTAACCAACACTCATCTAAACTGTCAAAGTCATTAAAAACAAAGTTAGTCTGAAAATTGTCACAGGCAAGATTAGTTAATGAGCTATGACTACTAAATATACTATGGTATCCCAATTGGATCCTGGAACTAAGGAAAAATCAGGTAAACTAAGAAAATCTATTTATTAAGTAAACAGGCTTTACTCAATGATAATGAATCAAATTTATTTGTTAACTGTAACAAATTCATCCTACTAAGGTAAGATATTAATAAAAGAATAAATTGGGTGAGAGGTATATGGGAATTCTTTGTACTATCTTTGCTATACTTCTATTAACCTAAAATTATTCTAAAATAAGGTATTTTTTATAAATACAATATAATTTACAACAGCATCAAAACCATAGTATTTTTTGGAGTTCAAGAAAAGATATATTAAGACTTTTAATCTAAAATTTAAAACTCGCTTCTGACAGAAACTGACCTATGCAATCAATATACTCCTAATAAAAATCTTAGAAGCCTTTTTAAAAAGAGAAATTGCCAAGCTGATCCTAAAGTTTATATGCAAACTTAAAGAAACTAGGATTTCAAAAAACGGCAGAGAGGTCAGACTGAAACAATGCAGGTGGCTGACCTATTTCCTACAACCTCCCCCACATGCACCCCTACCTCAACAGGGTGAATGTTCCAGCATCACATGCTTCACATTACAAATCCATTTTAGAACAAAGGCTGCCATGACCAAGGGAAAACTATGGCCATGAAATGCTGAGGTAGCTCAAACCCTAAGCAGCATCTGAGCAGGAAAGAGATAGCCATTATTGCCTACTGCACAGGTGACGCATCAGAGGCACTCTGGATCTTTGACTTTGGTCAGACCAAAACAATCCATGCCCCAGCCCTTCCTAACCAGCCCCTCTGGGGTGAGGGTGCTGGTGCTGGGAGCAGGAAAAGCATATACTTAAAACTGAATCAGCTCAAATCCAACCCTAAGAACTTCTCCTCCAGTGACTTAGGACATAACCCCACCCCAAGGATGGCAGTGATAGCCAGTGAGCAGAGGGCAAGCCCCTGATAGTACATCCTATGGAAGATGTGACTTGTGTTCACATCAAATCCAGTTCTCCCACCAAAGCCACCGGGCACACGCAGGCTGCAGAGAGATGCTCGCACATACCCTTCAAGACTTCCACAGGTAATTGTTTCATCTAATTTCATAGAAATAGAGAAAGATAAGCAAACTGAGAAGACAGAAGAATTCCTCTCAAATGAAGCAGCAAGAGAAAACCACCAAAAGTGAATAAAACAGAAGTAAGCAATTTATCAAAGAATTCAAGCCATTAGTAATAAGAATGCTAACTGAATTAAGAAAAAAATAGATAAACAACCTGAGAATTCTAACAATGAACTAGAAAATGTAAAAAAAAAAAAAAAATAACCAGTCAGTTATGAAAAATACAATCACTGAAATTTGAATAAAACACACACTAGAAGGAATAAGCAGCAGACTAGGCATAAGAAGGCAGCGTGAGTGATCTGGAAGATACTATACAGAAAATCACCCAAAGAGAATAGCAAAAAAGAGAAACAAATTAAAAAGTAAGAAGAGTTTAAGAAATCTTTGGAATAACATCAAGTATATGAACATTCACATAGAGCTTCCAGAAGGAGAAGGGGGAGAGGAAGGGGGCCAAAAAATGTATTTAATTAAATGACAGCTGAAAACTTCCCAAGCCTGAAGAAGAAAACAGGACATAGGAAGCACATAGGCTCCCAAACAAGATGAACCCAAACACAATCACACCAAGAGATGGTGTGATTATGATGATCTAATTACGATTAAAACAGCAGAAGTTGATGACAAAGATAGAATTCGAAAGTGTCATGTACGAGGGAACTCCCATAAGGCTATGAATTGATTATTCTGCATAAGCTTCACAGGCTAGAAGAGTCAAATGATATATTTAAAGTGCTAAAAGGGAAAAATCCTGAAACTTAGCATACTCAGAAAGATTATCATTTAGAATTGAAGGAAAGAGAAAAAAATTATCAGAGAAGCCAAAAAAAAGGGTTCATCAATACTAAGCCAACCCAAAAAGACATGTTAGATGGGCTTCTTTAAGTTGGAAAGAAAAGCATATAAAACGAAGTAAATATCTTTAAGAAATAAAATTCCACTAATAAAGGCAAATATACAGTAAAGGCTGAGGACCAACCACTTGAATAAGCTAATATGATGATGATGATGATTAAAAGACAAAAAAACCCCGTAATATCAAGAATAACTAAAATAATCAGTAAGGGTATAAGTATAAATATTTAAAATATACTATCAAAAACACAAAACATGTGGAACCATAAAAGACCCAGAACTGCCAAAGAAATCCTGAGGGAAAAGAACAAAGCAGGAGATATAATTCTCCAAGACTTTCCAGTTCAGTTCAGTTCAGTCGCTCAGTTGTGTCCGACTCTTTGCAACCCCATGAATTGCAGCATGCCAGGCCTCCCTGTCCATCATCAACTCCTGGACTTCACCCAAATCCATGTCCGTCGAGTTGGTGATGCCATCCAACCATCATCTCACCCTCTGTTGTCCCCTTCTCCTCCTGCCCTCAATCTTTCCCAGCATCAGGGTCTTTTCAAATGAGTCAGCTCTTCACATCAGGTGACCAAAGTACTGGAGTCTCAGCTTCAACATCAGTCTTTCCAATGAATAGCCAGGACTGATCTCCTTTAGGATGGACTGGTTGGATCTCCTTGCAGTCCAAGGGACTCTCAAGAGTCTTCTCCAACACCACAGTTCAAAGGCATCAATTCTTCTGCGCTCAGCTTTCTTTATAGTCCAACTCTCAACATCCATACATGACCACTGGAAAAACCATAGCCTTGACTAGACGGACCTTTGTTGGCAAAGTAATGTCTCTGCTTTTTACTATGCTGTCTAGGTTGGTCACAATCTTCCTTCCAAGGAGTAAACGTCTTTTAATTTCATGGCTGCAATCACCATCTGTGGTGATTTTGGAGTCCAGAAAAATAAAGTCAGCCACTGTTTCCACTGTTTCCCCATCTATTTGCCATGAAGTGATGGGACTGGATGTCATGATCTTAGTTTTCTGAATGTTGAGCTTTAAGCCAACTTTTTCACTCTCCTCTTTCACTTTCATCAAGAGGCTCTTTAGTTCTTCTTCACTTTCTGCCATAAGGGTGGTGTCATCTGCATATCTGAGGTTATTGATATTTCTCCCAGCAATCTTGATTCCAGCTTGTGCTTCATCCAGCCCAGCATTTCACATGATGTACTCTGCATATAAGTTAAATAAGTAGGGTGACAATATACAGTCTTGACGTACCCCTTTTCCTATTTGGAACCAGTCCATTGTTCCATGTCCAGTTCTAGCTGTTGCTTTCTAACCTGCATACAGGTTTCTCAAGAGGCAGGTCAGATGGTCTGGAATTCCCATCTCTTTCAGAATTTTCCACAGTTTATTGTGATCCACACAGTCAAAGGCTGTGGCACAGTCAATAAAGCAGAAATAGATGTTTTTCTGGAACTCTCTTGCTTTTTCGATGATCCAGGGGATGTTGGAAATTTGATCTCTTGTTCCTCTGCCTTTTCTAAAACCAGCTTGAACATCTGGAAGTTCACGGTTCACGTATTGCTGAAGTCTGGCTTGGAGAATTTTGAGCATTACTTTACTAGCGTTTGAGATGAGTGCAACTGTGCGGTAGTTTGAGCATTCTTTGGCATTGCCTTTCTTTGGAATTGGAATGAAAACCGACCTTTTCCAGTCCTGTGGCCACTGCTGAGTTTTCCAAATTTTCTGGCATATTGAATACAGCACTTTCACAGCATCATCTTTCAGGATTTGAAATAGCTCAACTGGTATTCCATCACCTCCACTAGCTTTGTTCGCAGTGATGCTTCCTAAGGCCCACTTGACTTCACATTCCAGGATGTCTAGCTCTCGGTGAGTGATTACACTATCGTGATTATCTGGGTTGTGAAGATCTTTTTTGTACAGTTCTGTGTATTCTTGCCACCTCTTTTTAATATCTTCTGCTTCTGTTAGGTCCCTACCATTTCTCTCCATTATTGAGCCCATCTTTGCATGAAATGTTCCCTTGGTATCTCTAATTTTCTTGAAGAGATCTCTAATCTTTCCCATTCTATTGTTTTCCTCTATTTCTTTGCATTGATCGATGAGGAAGGCTTTCTTATCTCTCCTTGCTATTCTTTGGAACTCTGTATTCAAATGGGTATATCCTTCCTTTTCTTCTTTGCTTTTCCCTTCTCTTCTTTTCACAGCTATTTGTAAGGCCTCCTCAGACAGTCATTTTGCTTTTTTGCGATTCTTTTTCTTGGGGATGGTCTTGTTTACTGTAACTCCCAGACTTTAGATAATACTATAAAGTTACAGTAAACAAAACAATGTGGTGCTGGCACAAAAACAAACACAAAGGTCAATGATACAGAATAGAGAGCCCAGAAATGAACCCACACACATACGGTCAATTAATCTTCAACAATGGAGGCAAGAATATACAGTGGAAAAATGACAGTCTCTTCAGCAAGTGGTGTTCAGAAAGTTGGACAGCCACAAGTAAGCCAATGAAGTCAGAACACACCCTCACACCAGCACAAAATAAACTCAAAATGGCTTGTGTGTGTGTTAGTTGCCTGGTCGTGTCTGACTCTTTGCGGCCCCATGGACTGTAGCCTGCCAGGCTCCTCTGTCCATGGAATTCTCCAGACAAGAATACTGGAGTGGGTTGCCATTTCTTTTTCCAGGGAATCTTCCCAACCCAGGGATCAAACTCAGGTCTCCTGCACTGCAGGCAGATGCTTTACCATCTGAGCTACTAGGGAAGCCGGCTTAAAGACTTAAACATAAGACACACCACCACAAAACCCCTGGAAAAGAATATAGGCAAAACATTTTCTGATATAAATTGTACCAACGTTTTCTTAGGTCAGCCTCCCAAGGTAATAGAAATAAAAGCAAAAATAAACAAATATAAACTAACCAAACTTACAAACTTTTTTACAGCAAAGGAAACCATAAATAAAATGAAAAGGCAATCTATGGACTGAGAGAAAATATTTTCAAATGATGTGACTGAAAAGGGCTTAATTTCCAAAATGTACAAACAGCTCATACAACTCAACAGCAACAACAGAAGAGACATTCACCTCTCTACAAAGGACCCAACGTTGCTCCTTTTTAAGGCTGAGTAGTATTCCATTCTATATGTACCACATCTTCTTTGTCCATTCATCTGTCGATGGACATCTAGGTTGCTTCAATATCCTGGTTATTGTAAATAATGGTGCAATGAACTTTGGGGGTGCATGTGTCTTTTTGGATTATGGTTTTCTCAAGGTACATGCCCAGTAGTGAGACTGATGTTATATGGTAGTTCTATTGTTAGTTTTTTGAAGAACCTCTACTGAAAATTTGGCAGAAGACTTAAATATACATTTCTCCAAAGAAGACATACAGATGGCCAAGAAGCACATGAAAAGATGTTCAACATTACTAATTATTAGAGAAACGCAGATCAAAACTACAATGAGGTATCACCTCACACTGGTTAGAATGGCCACCATCAAAAATTCTACCAACAATAAATGCTGGAGAGGGTGTGGAGAAAAGGACATGCTCTTGCTCTCTTGGTGGGAATGTAAGGTGATACAGCCACTATGGAGAACAATATGGAGATTCCTCAAAAAACTAAAAATAGAACTACCATATAACACAAAAGTCCCACTACTGGGCTTACAACTCTGAGAAAACCAAAATCCAAAAAGACATATGCACCCCAGTGTTCATTGCAGCACTAATTACAATAGCCAGGACATGGAAGCAACCTAAATGTCCATCGGCAGATGAATGGACAAAGAGGATGTGGCACATACATAGAATGGAATATTACTCAGCCATCAAAAGGAGCAATGCTGGGTCATTTGTAGAGATGTGGATGTCTGTCATGCAGAGTGAAGTAAGTCAGAAGGAGAAAAACATATTGTATATTAACACATATACAGTGAGGTAGAAAAATGGTACAGGTGAACCTATCTGCAGGGTAGGATTAGAGACAGAGACGTAGAGGAGAGAGGGGAAGGGAGGTGGTGTAACTGGGAGATTGGGGTTGACATATACACACTACACATGTGAAATAGATAACTAGTAGGAAACTGCTGTATAGATTAGGGAGTTCAGTTTGGTGCTCTGTGGTGACCTAGATAGGTTGGAGGGAGATTCAACAGGGAGGGGATATATGTATACATATAGCTGATTCACTTCATACAGCAGAAACTAATGCAACATTGTAAAGCAACAATATCCGACCGCCCCCACAAAAAAAAAAAAAAAAAAAAAACAATTCAATGTATCAGAGTATAAAGCTGTAAGTAGCACCAGAGCTCTGTGATTGGTAGGGAGAAATATGCCTCTGAATGTTAGCTCACTCTAGTTTCCTTTTACTACAACACACCGGGCATGAGTTTCAAAACAATGCCTGTCCTCAAGTTCTTGGGAGTGACTGCCTTTCTGCAACATGTTGGTTAGGACGCTTTTGTTCATGACCATGCTGCTTCATCTTTTTTTTTGAGTTAATTATAATTCCTGTGCACTTAACCTTGCGATTCATCTGTCTCCTACATCTCCAGGGCCAGATCAACTCTCTTTATCCTAATGAGATCAAATTGCAGAGCAAGCCACTCTATTTAGTGTCTATTGGCAGGCTGGACAAAAAGCTAAACCCTCATGTAGGGCATGTTTAACTACTCATAGGAAAATGAGAAGGACAGACTGGGCACTCACTGTCTGAATATTTAGTGAGGATGGAAATGTTGCAAGTTATCCCCCCACTGAGAGTTCAGAGAATGAAGACACAATCCAGGATTATTTTAGATGGGGAATGTGGTAATGACCTCACCTCCAAAATTCGAGTATTCATGCATCTAAGAAATAGTTACTGAGCCCAACAATATGCCAAGACCTATCCTGGTTGCTGTGGGGGCCTCTAGAGGAGGGGCCCTGAGGGATGATGAAGGGCCAGGAGAAGGCAATTTGCATGCTCGCATCACAGCTCTCTGAGGGCACCCCAAGTGCCACTTGTAGCTCTTGTGGAATGTAGCTCCAGCTGGGACTGCTGGGCAGATTAGAGTAGAGACCTGATGGGTGCTCCTGGCTCTCCGGGCAGGGGAAATTCTCAGCTCAGGGTTTCTGATGCATGTAGGAGTAGAGAGACCCTTCTGTTTTCAAAGGCCTTCAAGGGGGATGATCATTGATCTCCAAGGCTCCGATCTCCTGGACTCTCGGAAGAAACCCTTCCCCTGACCCTCTTTACCTGCAACAGCTCCCCTCCTTCCTCCCAGAGAGCCTTCTCTCTCTTCACTGCCTCTTAATCCATCCAGACCCAACTCAAACAGCACTTCCTCCATGAAGCATTTCTGACGCTTCATGAGCATGAGGATGGAGCATCCTCTATGCTCAGGAGTCTTGTATGTCATGGAGATGGTGGCACTATAGCTCACAGAATGGGTAGTATTCTGAATTATGTCCACCAAATATATACAAGGATCAGTCAGTGTGAATTCTGGGAGGAGTGAACACGGTCACTCAGTTATTCATTCACTCAACATATATTATTGAACTCTATCTAGGTTCCAGGCTCAACGCTCAGGGCTAAGAATTCAGTTGGGGGCCTTATTGACATGGTCCTGACCTACACATGACTACAGAGGCAGACAAGGGAATAAGCACTGGTTCTTCTCACATGAACACACTTGCTTTCAGAAAACAGTGTTCTGCTGCATTGGCAACTGCAGCATCTGTGTCATCTTGACCTGCTTGTTCAATCTCAGGCAAAGAAGTGGGATTTAATAGTAGATTAATAGCAAGACACAACAGGATTTGCGTATGACAGAGAGAACCACAATTTCTATCCTATTTTTATATATTGATACCAAAAAAAAAGGCTTTTTCTTTTCTATTCTTGCTATAGGCTAGATAAGAATCTTCTTAGAGATTGTAATATATCTCCGGAGCTAACAGCAGGATGTATATTTTTTTCTGGATTTCTTTCCATTTATTTCTCCACAGAAAAGAAATGTTTGTTTCCAAACAAAATGTTTGTTTACTGATCAGTTAGATAGCCCCTGGAAATACTGATGAGCTAGATTATTTTGACCAAGTTGATGATACAGCATTTATCACGAAGGAAAAAGAAGATTATTTGGATGTGGCTTCTCTTTAAGAAAATACAGAGAAAATCAAGAAAATACAGTGAAGGGATTTTCATTCATATCGTTTTCCAGGGCTGTAGTCCACCAAATTTGAGATGGTCTGACCTCAGCTTGATTTTGTTATAGCTGTTCTCAGCCTCCTGTTCAATGAGTTATGAGACTGCTTAATCTTCAATAAGTGAAGTAAATTTATTTTCTTGTTAGGAATGTGAGATGCTTTCTGGAATAATGAGTGGTTCCCTGGAGAGACAGAAACGGCCAGAGATTCAGAGACTGTGAGTCCAAGAACATAGAAGCCAACCTTGCCAGCACTATGGAAGGAGAGAACAGATTGGAGGTGGGAGGGGGAATCAGAGGTCACCAACCACAGTCCAGTGAAGGACAGGGCTCATACTGGAGAGGGACCCATCTGGAGACTCTCATCCTTTATTCATCAGACAAATACATTCTGAGAGGTTCTGGGGGCCATTGGCCCCAGTGGGGAATAAGAAAGACAAATAAGGATCTAGAGGATCGCTAATGGGCCACAATCACAAGAGAAATGAGCTCTGGGGGGTGGGAGGAGTGCAGTGAATGACAGAAGGAAGAGAGAATACTTGGATAAACCTCAAAGGGCAGGTGGAACAGAGCTAGGTGAGCAGGGTTAAAGGCATTGCATAGAGACAGGAAGCAGCGTCCATGTGCAAAAACATGGGATAGGAATGGTTCATATTGCAAACTGCTGGTCACTCTGCCTGGCAGGGTGAGTGGGAACTGAAGGAGTATAGAGGATAAAGGAACCTAAGGGTACCTTTTAAACACTGTACTATGACCTTATTAGGAAAAAACCAACGTGCTCAGTCGTTATGTCTGACTCTTTGTGACTCCATTGACTGCCACCTGCCAGGTTCCTCTGTCCATGGAATTTTTCAGGCAAGAATACTGGAGGGGGTTGCCATTTCCTACTCCAGGGAATCTTCCCGACTCAGGGATCAAACCTGTGTCTCCAGCATTGGCAGGCAGAGTCTTTATCACTGAACCACCTGGAAAAACCAACAACCCATTCTAGCCTTTCTGGATGAACCTGGAAAAGTTACTGTATCTCTCTGAGCCTCAGTTTCCTCACCTGTAATGTGGGGATAACTGCACCACCCACTTCATAGAGTTGTAAATGCAAAGTCATGAGCACCATGCTCACAGTCCTGCCCTCAGAGACTGTACATCCCAGTAAATGGCACATGGGGGCTCGCCTGGTGGCTCAGTGGTAAAGAATCTGCTGCCAGTGCAGGAGTCATGGGTTCGATCCCTGGGTCAGGAAGATCCCCTGGAGAAGGAAGTGGCAATCCACTCCAGTATTGTTGCCTGGAGAATACCATGGACAGAGGAGCTACAGTCCATAGGGTTGCATAGTCAGACACAACAACAACAACAAATGACACATCTCATCAATCAAGTGACTAGCACAGCTTACATTCGGAAAATATGGTAACTGTTCTCCCTCTTCAAAAAACTAAGCTAAATTAAAAACAAACAAAAACAACTTTTTTTTCACATTCATCATCATCATCACATTTCAGCTTTCTGAACAATGTTCTTTCTACCAACTTGTATTTTCTGAGGGCTCAAAAGACAACTTTGTGCAAAAGCCAACCAGATTATTCCAGCTTTCCTAAATCATGCCCCAGTGTAGATAGTGACTTATGTGACTATTTAGTGACAATTAGAAAGCACATTTACTTCTCTTTCAATTGGCAAATGAAAGACATCCCATGGGGAGAGACATGAATGACATAGAGACAAAACTAATTTCTACAAGGAAACTAACCTCTATAAACTAACAAGGAAATTAAATGGACTTGAAAGATCTTCCTGTGCTCCTGAGTTTTAAGGAAATAGCATGTCCATCTGATACTAACCAAAGTTGTAAATGAAATGTTAGCAAACCAAATCCAGCACTGAGTTTGAAGAGTGAAAACTGATGTCAGTGCCAGAATGATACCATATTAGGAAATGTATTAATATAACTAATCACATCAACATATGGAGCAATAAGAGGAAATGACTGTTTGGATGATACGGAGACAGTTTCCAAGGAGCGGTTAAGAGAGAAGCTCTGACTGGAGTGGGTCCAAGAGTGAATTAGATGATGAAGTGGAGACACCAGTTCCAGAAGAGTATTTCAAGGCATGCTAAGAACAAACACAGGAAAAAGAGAGATGGGATGGTAGCTTAAGACAAGGCCACAGAACAAAGGCTAATTACGTGTCCAGGGGTGGGGTGGGGTGTTGTCTTTTTAGGTGTCAAATATCAGAACACACTGGCAGCCTGCAAGAAAGGAGATAATGTAAAGGGAACATGTAAATATTAAGAAAGGAACAAAAAGAGGTCAACTATTTGACTATTGATGAGTCAGTTAGTTGCATAAGTGGTTAAGAACTCAGACTCTGGAGCCAGACTGACGGGTGTGAATCCTGTCCCCATCACTGACTAGCTATGTGATCTTGCACAAGTTACCTAACCTCTCTGTATCTCACCTATAAAACAATAATGGTGCCTTCAGCATAGAGTTACTATAAGAATTAACTAAATTAATATTTATAAAATGTTAGGGACTATGCCTGATGGTGTGTTAAATAAGATAAATAAAATCAACGTCTTCTACTTAGTAGAGAATACTTAGTATATAAATTTAGTAATAATAAACATAGAATAGATATTAAACATCTATATTATATTACATGCATTATTTATTTTTGACTGGGTATGTAAAAAAGCATGGAAACAAGGAATTCAGAGGATATTAGGCTATTAGTGGACCAGATGAGATCAAGAGTTGCTGATGTCATCTACATGCACCATTAACAAAATGATGCGTCAGCCAGAAATCCCCAAATTCAATGTCGTGCCAGGATGACCTTGACCATTTTAACACAATGAGGAAGAAGTACAGGGGAGGAAGGAGGTACAGCAAAGGGCAGACAAGGAAAGAGGCCAGGAGAACAGGGTTCAAAACAGAACTTCAGGCTTTGCTCTCTGTACTTCAGTATTACTTGAACCTAACACAACAAAGAGTGTGAATGTAATATTTGGGAACTTCAAAAAAAAAAACTTAAAGCATGAGATGCTACCATCAGAGGAAACTGAGTAAAAGGTACATGTAACCTATATGTATCTCAACTGAAATCTCAATCTAAAAAGAGAATAATAAGAAAGAATGTGGTTTAAATCTAATGCTACATTATTTTTTTCACTCTGAATCTAGTCACTACTGCAAAGGGGGCAGATTAGCATGTATTTTACATACAGAAATTAAAATTATGACAAAAGACGCATTTCTTTCTGCACATGTGGTGATGCACAAAGGGAAAGGCTGGCAGACTGGCCCTTTCCTCTTACAGTATCCTTCGCTATGGGCTTTTCTTCATGGTCCCTGGTCTTTCCTAGTTTTACAGCTCAGAATCCTGGCATTTCCAGTGCACCAAGAAGAGGCCCAGCACATCTGTAAAAGAACCCATGAGGCCAGGACAGCCTTGGAACCAAGAACATGGGTTTTGTCAAAAGGCAGCCTTGGGTTCAAATCTCTGCTGTCACTGTGTGGCTTTGGCTGTTTCCTTAACTTCTTGCTTAACTTTCTTTCCTCCTCAGTAAGAGTTAAATCTTAATAGTACCACCTTATTTGGAGGATTAACTGTCATGGATAACACAGTGGATTGAACAAGGATAATAAACTGATGGCTACCTTCACCAAAACTAAAAATAATAGTTAAGAAACAAAAGAAGAATAATATGCAAGGCTTAAGAGAATAGAGAGTAGACAGAGAGGGAGTTATTAATAATATTTTTATTAAGCCAAATGCTGTGGAAGGAAACTAACAAACTGGACTAGACAGAGAGGAAAGTGGAACATAAAAGCATCTAGCCAGGCTTCCTTATGAAATCAAAGTATCAAACAACTAGAAGAAATTTTAGCAATTCAGAGGTCTTTTTTTTTTTTTTTTTTTAATGTGGAACTAAGGCCTAAGAAGGGCAGTAATTTGTGCATGGAGACACAGCAGTTAGTGTCAGAGTCGGGACTAGATCTACTTTCTGACGCAAATCCTAATGCTTGGCCATTAGGTGTTTCTTCTTCCTTAATTTGATACCTAAGAGGGATTTTCCAATGTGCTGACCAAAGTCAGGATTTTCTCTTTTTCTGTTTGTGGTTTTAGGGATTTGAAGGAGGAAATGAGGAAGGAAAGTTATGACCAACCTAGACAGCATATTAAAAAGCAGAGACATAACTTTGCCAACAAAGGTCCGTCTAGTCAAGGCTATAGTTTTTCCAGTGGTTATGTATGGACGTGAGAGTTGGACCATAAAGAAAGCTGAGCACCGAAGAATTGATGCTTTTGAACTGTGGTGTTAGAGAAGACTCTTGAGAGTCCCTTGGACTGCAAGGAGATCCAACCAGTCCTTCCTAAAGGAGATCAGTCCTGGATGTTCATTCGAAGGACTGATGTTGAAGCTGAAACTCCAGTACTTTGGCCACCTGATGTGAAGAGCTGACTCATTTGAAAAGACCCTGATTCTGGGAAAGATTGAGGGCAGGAGGAGAAGGGGACGACAGAGGATGAGATGGTTGGATGGCATCACCGACTCAATGGACATGGGTTTGGGTGGACTCCGGGAGTTGGTAATGGACAAGGAGGCCTGGCGTGCTGTGGTTCATGGGGTTGCAAAGAGTCGGACACGACTGAGCTTCTGAACTGAACTGAACTGAGATGGGAAGGAAGGAAGAAGTCATGGGAACCAGGAGAGGCACCAGGGTACCCTCTGTGGCTAAACAGAATTTTGCATTCTAGCTGTTTTGATTTTTCCAGAAAGTATCTGCAAAGACAGAGAAGCACTGCAGAAGACGTCTACACAAAGGAGGCTGCTCTTGATGTTCTGAAACTAGCAGAGGTTCAGAATTAATTTGCTGCTTCTCTGGTCCCAGGTGACAGCACTGCTGGAAGCCTGAATGAAGTTCAGCAAATTAATCTTGCATATTTTACGGGCTCTGAGTGCTGTATACACAGCATTCCTGATGTTGATTTCTGTCTCAGTCAGCTCAGGTTGTGGGGGGTGGGGGGGTTGTTTTATAATGATTTCAATTACAGATAACTGTTATACCCAGAATCATACATCAGCTACTGGTAAACCAGAATGTGATACTACACTAGCAGATGAAGGCCAAGGGCTGAACAGAACACACTTTTAACTTAAAGCTGATGATAAAACAGCTGTTTCCAGAGAAAGTTCTGTTCCTCCTGTGCTTTCCCGTTATTCCCGTCCCCGCTCTGGATTTGGAATCATGCAGAAATGACAGCATTGCTGCCTTATGCCCCTTTTCAGCTTCCTTTTTGGGAACAAGCAGCATCTGAATACTCCTATTTGATGTGAAAAGATGAGTGGAGGGAAATGACCCAGCAATCCTGGCACCCTCAAAATGAATCCCGTTTTGTATAGCATCCTGGGAAGATGCCTAAGTACCAAGCCCAGAAACAACAGGGGGCGCTGTAGAGAGACAAAGGGCCATCAGGCATCCATCCAGACTGCCTGAGTAATGAAGGCCTTTCACTCTGTCACACTGGGGCACCTGGAAGCCAGTCCTTGCCTGCTCAAGCCAGCAGTGTGTGTGTCGCCAAGGGCAGTGCTCTAAGCATACCAACTGGTGAGAGACCAGCATGCCCAGCGGACTGTGGTGCCACAGTGCTGCCGGGAGCACCACAGCTGCAGAGGATCAGGTGCGGGCCAAGCCTGACCTCTTATTGACCTATTCTCAACAGGTCTAGAGAACATCGAGCCCTCCTCCAGGTCTCAGAGCCCTGGAGTCTCATCTCAGACAAGCAGCAGACATCAGCGCTCTCAGTTCAGTGATTAAATTTAGAAACCCATTATTTCTATTTTCTTACCCGTTCCTCACATTCGACTCTGAAAAGGCAAAATGTTTATGAACTTGTTCTTACAGTCACACCTTCCAGCTCTTACATTTCCCACAAAATCCTATCTTGAATAACACCATATGGTTGGGTTCTCTGTTACAAACTCACCCCACTAACGATGGTTTCCAGTAACGCAGAGAAGCACAGAGGCAGCCTCATGACACTCAAGGAGGTGTACATCTACATAGCACACGTGCCCCCGCCTCCTGTCCACTTGCTTAGGTTTGACCCGGCACATCTCCGCCTAACAACTGTCAGTCTTCGTGGGTCTGTTCCTGCCCAGAGTTCAGGATTTGGGGGCCCTGGCATGAATCCCTCACACTAATGTGATTTTTAATTTTATGAAGAGAAGCACTGTGTTGTGGATATTTGTGGGGACCCCCACAGAAACCACCAAGTTTGCATTCTCCACTGGCTTATGACTATAAAGCAAAGTTACCTAAAACAAACAAACAAACAAACAAAAAACTTCAATTATTGCAACGTAAACTCCACTTAATGTAAGTCCTTCTGGCAAACTCCCAGCTATTTCTCCAACTCTTCCCTCTTCCTCTGAAACCTGCTGATCTGGTCAGACACAGCTGCCTCTTCCCCCTGGTCTGCGCCAGTGATCACCCCACCCTCCCAACTTCAGAGGCAGAGCACTGTGATTTCTAACTTCCCAAAGCACTGCTGTGATGTTAACAAGACAGTACAGGTTCACAGAAGCATAACTTCTTCCTGAAAGGCAACTCTGTTCTCCCTGAGCTGCTCATTGTAAGATGCATGGACTCTATCTCACGCACGATGCCTATCCCAGCTGGTCCTTGCCTATCTCCAGCCTGTCCCAGGCAGCAGAGCCCAACTCACTGCCTTCAGTGGGAAGCTCCAAGCATCTTCACACCCATAACCTCCCCAACACTCTCTTCTCTCCTGACACCAAATTAAAGAAGTCCTTCCACACTCTCACCTAGCACCAGTGTCTTTCCTCCTCTAGAATTAATCTCTCACGTTGACAATTTCTTCAGGAGGAAACCCTCAAGTATACCCTGGAAAAGAAAGTCATAATAGTCATAGCCGGTATATTTGGCAACATATAGCCTTTTACTGGGCTTCCCTGGTGGCTCAGATGGTAAAGAATCTGCCTGCATTGCAGGAGACCCAGGAAGATCCCTCAGAGAAGGGAATGGCAACCCACTCTAGTACTCTTGCCTGGAGAATACCATGGACAGAGAGGCCTGGCAGGCTACAGCCCATGGGGTCAGAAAGAGTCGGACATGACTGACTAAGCACGCACGTTACTAGATTAAATGACAGCGTGAGATGCACCAAGGGTCCCATGTGCCCTGTCCAAGCCTGATCCCAGACCTCTTCACCACTTTTCCTCACCAGAAGGAGAGGCATTGATGCCTGTGTCCCTGCCCCTGGTCTGGCTGGAGCTGTCCTTCCTCTGTGAGCAGATGTTGGAGTGAGAAGACTGTGTTTTCTAAGAAGAGGCATGAGCAGGCCACATCAAGAGCTAAGAGCAAGGTAAAATGAAATAAAATAGGTCTCTACCTCTTTGGGGACAAGACACACTGCCAGCTGCCTTCTGAGAACAAAGCACTTCCAATCTCAGTCTGCAGCCCTTCCGTTGAGCTCTCTGCTGCGTGTGGGGCTTCCCCCAGGAAAATGAGGGGTTATTATTGCCCTACATCTGCATGACTGAAAGGGGCTCACCAAAGAGACAGTCCTCTAAGAAGGTCAGAGGTTCAGTTCCAAAACCAAACTGCAGCATTCATCCAGAAATATTCAAACTGCCTTCAACTTCACAAATGGTAGAATTTCTAGCTTCCAAAAAAAGTTTAGTGACTGTCAGACTTCCTGCTGCCTTCAGATGACACTGTCAATGCTGTCACATAGAGATCCCAACATGGTTGTTTCTAGATTCTTTAATTCAAATGGGTTGCTGGAAATGCAGCTAGGTGTTTAAAAAAAAAATGAGGTCACAAGATGGTAGGAACAGGTATTAAAGTGTAGTTTTTGGTAAATTGAAGTCTTTAAGTAAAAACAGTATAATAACTCTGATGGCCCAATTTGGTAATCATGTCATGACGTATGTACGTCAAACATTATGCTGCATACTTGAAATTTACACAGTGCTGTATGTCAATCATATCTCGATAAAACTAGGATAATAAAGAGAGAACAAACAGAATTCAGTGATGTTACAAATATTAGGAAGATGCTCGCTTAAAGACAGGGGAGAGTCAAATCTCATTATCAGGACCACACAACTCTGTGATTTGGGCCAAGAAGCAGCCTGTGACCTCCACTTCTCCTTCCCCTGGGTACCACCACACCCCCTGGGCAGTGCCACGTTACTACACGTAGTTGTGGCCTCTGAGAATCCCCATGCCTTGCCCAGACCCGCCTGCCATTTCTAAGTGGCTGCCGCCCTCTGAGTATTTCCTGGGGTGCTCAAAATGGCACAGGGGTTTATGGAGTCAGCAGGGCTCTCACAGGGGTCCAGAACAATGCCCCTTGGTCGCCTCCTTTAGACACATCTCTGGCTCACCACAGAACTTAGTCATTCATCAAACAGAGACCCGAACCCAGAGATGAAAAGGGAAAAAGCCTTTGACTTCTAAAGTCTGCCCTGCCTGGTTCCTTCTGCCTTCAGGGTGTGTTCTCTCTGTGAGGCTCCTCAGCCCCTCAGGAAGAGGGAATTTTAGCCAATTCACCTACCAATCTAGCAGCCTTGTTGACGTGAGACTGACAGTCAGGGGACATTAAGCTCCCATGCTCCATGGACACATCTCATAAACAACACACCAGCATGGAGGATGGGGCTGCTGTGTTGGCCCCATGTGGTAATCTAAAATGTGTCAAGCTCAGTGATCCCCCCACTTGCTGTTAGTGACCATTTCTATATCTTCCCAACCCAGGGATCAAGTCTGCATCTCCTGCACTGCAGGCAAATTCCTTATTATCTGAGCCACCAGGGAAGCCCACTTCTATCTCAGAACATAACACATTGACACATGCTGGCTGAATGGGCTGTTTTTTTAATAGAGAAGTCCAGAACACTTGCAAGAGAGAGAGCTGACTGCTGGGTGTCCCTTCTGCCAAGAGTTAGCATGGCTTTCCTCAGGATCCTTTGGCCCGGAGATGGCGCCAGGAATCAAGTCTTTCTTCCCTTCTACTGACTCTTCGGGTGACTCTCACTTACATGGTGGCTGCCTCAGGAAGAGATAAGTGAGACCCTACTCAGAGTGACCTCAGCACAATGAGCTCACAAACCCTGACCAAACTGGAACATGTCCATTCATTCAAAGATCTCTTGCATTTCTTAAGCCTCAGTGGTACCATATCACATGAAGTCCCAGCCTAAGGGAAATGGGAAAATAAGAAACACCACAGACAAAACCTCACAAACATATTTAAACATCAGGAAGACACCTTTAAGAGAAGCAAGCAACTTCCAGCACAGCCAGAATGTTCTCTTTCACACTAGAAGTAGCCACTGTCCTGGGCGTGTGGTTCCAGGCCCAGCTTCATCCAGTTCTTTGGTAAACCAAATGAATTTGAGTTTGAATTTAATTTGACCCCTTTCATTTATGGATTGAGGTGCCCTTCAACACCTCCCTGGGTTGACAAGGAAATGAGCTGATGAGGTATAATCTTTCAATTAAAAAAAGTACATATGGGAACATATGTTAGCTCTTTTAAATCAACAATCTCCAATGTGACGATGAAATGATCATTTCCTAGTTTTCCTTCAAACGCTCCATGAGGAAGCTACCAACAGGAGTGATAGGCTGTGAGGTTGGAAATCAGACCTGACACACAGCAAACACCCTCTTCTTTGCCTTTCTTGCCAATGTCACTACATTTATTGATGGCATAATTGGAAAGTTTGGCTTGGAGCCAAGTGTTGCCTTCTGAATGAAGGGCAGGGGGTAGAGGAGTCATAAAATGTTAATTGCAGCATGCAAGCTCAGGGCCACCTGCCCCCTGCTCCTGTGTTGTATCAATCACTGCAGCCTCCAGTCCAACCAACAGATGAGGCTTCCCTAGTAGACGTCCAGAAAAGGAATAATAAATGTTGACCTCCCCTGGTGCCAGCAGCTCCTGACTACATAATTAACATTTATAATATGGGCATGAAGTTATTTCCAAGCTCTGGAAACTCCATTTTCCAGACTGAGAAAATGAGTGCAGAATGAAGCAGTGGCCAGGATCCCCCAGCCAACAGTTCCACAAGGCAGACGCCCTGTCTGTCACTGAGGAATCCCCAGCCCGCTGCCCTGGCGCTGAGCAGAAGCACAGTGATTGTCTGGAGAGACTCCTTTCTGACCACAGACTCCACATCCCCCTCTCCTACACCCACTGACATTTGCAGGTGAACACAGAGACTCAGAAACACACATATACACACACATGCATGCACACTCCCATACGTGCACATAGACATATTTCTGTTCATAACAAGGTTTGGAGCTAGAATTACCATTACTTCTTTTGTCGGTTTGATATTCCCTTTTGCTGGAAAATAAAGCTGTTTATACCAGTAGGGCCCTGCCCTGTTTCATTAAATTTCTCAGTTGCATCTCAAGAGTCATTGAGAGCTTTTCTAGGCCAATGTCTTCATTTTAAAGGTGGTAAAACTGAGGCCCAGATGGGGAGGGGGCTGCTTAAGTGAACGAGTGATGATCAGGAATGAATCTGGCCCTTTGTCTTCTAAGCTAAATGGTCCTGAGCTCCTCCTGGCTATTACTTTACAGCCACCCCCCACCAAGACTAACTCTACAATGAAAGCAGCTGCCATTGAGTGTCCCCTTCCTGCCAGGCATGGGACTTCATGGGCCTTCGACACACGTGTTCTAACCTCACTGTTGATACTTCAAGGTACATGATGATTATCATCTGCATCTTAGAACTGAAGGAATCAAAATTCAGGGAGACAGAATATTCAATGTGACCACTGAAAGGAACAATATTCAATTATATTTGTCTGGTAGAATGGCAAGTTGATCATTTCCCCAGGCCTCCAAGCAGGTGAGTGGCCAAGCCAAGCTGTGCCCCTTGAGCCCTTTCCCCGGATGGTGGCTCCTCACCTGGCCTGAGAGCTGGCCATGCCTCCACCACCCACCTGCTGCTCCCGCTGGCCTTCATCGATGCTGCCCTCCACTCTACACACCAAGCCTCCATCACAGCTGCCCTCTGCCTCCTCTGATCTCAACTCTCTGCCTCGGGACTCTTCCTCTCTCATCAGACTTCTGACTATCCCTCTTTTAACCCTTGGGCCCACGCTGGTCAGGACAGCTTCTTTCCTGGCTAAGTCTGTCCTGTTCCTCATTCGGAGCCTACTAAGCATTCATACCTCACATTTTTGCAGTTTGCTCTGAACACGGGCAGTGTCTTGGGCTTAAAAATATGCCCATGAGTGTTCTACTGCTGCTGCTTTCAAGAAGGAAAGCTTACCTTCCTTCCTCCTGAGCGTGGGCTGGACTTAGTGATTGGCTCCTCACAAAGAGAAGAGAAACGAAGTGACGGTGTGCCACTTCGGAGATCAGATAGTGAGGGAAGCCGTGCTGTGCGGAGTCGGAAGGAGATGGTGCCAGGGCAGTTTCTGGCCAACAGCTGTGTGAGCGAGCCTGGAAGAGGAACCTCCAGCCCCAGTCAAATTTCAGTGACTTCCGCCCTGGCCCACAGCATGATTCGAAAGATACCAAGCCAGAAGCACCCAGCTACATCGCTCCTGAATTCCTAACCCACAAAACCTGTGAGATAAACATTTATTGCTTTAAACCGCTAGTTTGAATAACTACAGAGGCCCTAAATGGGCTTCCTGATGGCTCAGATGGTAAAGAATCTGCCTGCAATGTGGGAGACCTGAGTTCAATCCCTGGGTTGGGAAGATCCCCTGGAGGAGGGCACTGCAACCCACTGCAGTATTCTTGCCTGGAGAATCCTCATGGACACAGCTGCCTGGAGGGCTACAGTCCATGGGGTCGCAAGAGTCAGACATGACTGAGTGACTAAGCACAGCACATAGGCCTTACCCAGCAGGAAGAGGCTCCTCCCACAGTGACAATCAGATACAGCAGGTGGGCTACCTTATTTGTTTTCCTTAATTATTCTCCCTGCCTCCTTAACTGAAAACTGGCCTACATTTCTCCCTTCCCAGCGTCCTTCCTTGCCAGGTGCCCATTGATTCCAAGGTTTAAGTTAATGGGTATTTTCAGACTTACCGTTGCTGTTAGTTCCATTTGCCTAAAAAGCAAACAAACTAATGAGAAGTAAAAGAAAAATAACAAAATCTCCATAGATTTGATGTACTTGTCTGACATGAACATATGCTGTATGTTCATGCATATGAACATATGATGTAATGAAATGATGTATGCAGCTATTGTGTGCATGCTAAATCACTTCAGTTGTGTCCAACTCTTTGTGACCCCATGGACTGAAGCTCACCAGGCTCCTCTATCCATGGGGCTCTCCAGGAAAGAATACTAGAGGGGGTTGCCATTTCCTTCTCCAGAGGATCTTCCTGACCCAGAGATCAAACCTGCATCTCCTGTGGCTCCTGAATTGTAGCGGATTCTTTACCACTAAGCCACCAGGGAAGTCCCATGCAGCTACAGAACCAAAGAAAACGTTCCATTGCTTTGTTCTTGGTCTCTAACTTTGAGCTACAAGAGGAGATTTTCCAGGCCAATGAAATGCAAACTGACAGTAAAAACATGTCAGAGAGGTGACAGAGACAAAAGACTTGAATGTCTGAAAATTGAGTCCAATCCTCAGGAGTTGTGCCCCTTGCCCCATGTGGACAATTTATTTGAAACAGCTATACAGGGATAAAATCCTACAACAATAGACACAGAAAGCCTCTTTGGGTTATTTGGTGGCCATGGAATTTTACTGAATAGAAGTTGCTTTAATAAAGTGGACTTAGAAACTCTGTTGGGAATTCCAAGGCTTTTATCATGGGACTACTACTATGATAAGACAGAGTGAGTGTTCTTTAGGCCATGTACATGGTAGGATGATGGACATGGTATTTTCTCTCTCATCCCCTTTGCTCCTCTTGTTTCATCCCCATGTCACATTCCCTTGTCTTGCTGTTAAGCCACTCCAGTCTTCTCAGAAGAATGAGGGACAGGTTTCATTACTCATGACAGGTCTATCACTGTGCAACCAAAGTGTTATCCTTTGCTTATTTGTGGCATGCTTAACAAGTCTTAAAATTGCCTAGGAACAATATCATTTCTAACCTTCGGAAATGGACAAGAAAATTAAGTTGAGCTTTCTAGCTATTTTACAAATAGCCCATAGCAAATAGCTTTGGTTATAGGCACCATCATTCCTCATCCATGCTCCATTAAATTCCCCACTCTGCCTGCCCCTGAGTGAACAGCCAATAATTATGTGCATCTTCAGGAAACCAGGACACCAGGTAGGAGCTGATCTGTTCACCTTCAGAATCACCAGGCTTAAGCCCCTTCTCATAATAGGGCTCCATTGAGAACACTGTCCGGATAGAAAGCTAAGCCTCTGCAGTGTGACAGAAACCAGGTCCTGGGCTACCTAGATGGAAGGCTGTCCCATAAAAGAGGTGACATCATCTAAATAAGACATGGCTAGAGGAGGTCATGTGGAGTGGATAAAAGCAAGCCTTAATTAGAGACAAAAATAAGCCTGCTGGGTTTGCTTTAGAAATTACAGATAAGGGAGTTTCAAAATACAGGCTGTATGGACTTCCACTCACCAATTCCACTGACTAAATGGATTTCAGAAGCAGCCAACTGGAAACATAATCTATATTTCAAGAAAGCAAAATCAGGTTTCATCTGTCAAATTTGGTGATTTAGTGTTTTCACACATGCTAAAGCATGAAAAAGAATAAAATAATTTGAGATCAAAACCTGAAAACAAACAGGTGGATGAAAACAAAAACAACTGGAACACTTCTCCTTGTCCCAAGCTCCAACAAACTCTAGGATCTAGTGGTGCAACTTCCATTTTGTTTCATCATCTATAAAACAAAGATATTAATAAAATATTAATAAAATCTTCTTCCTTATCAGATTATTGTGAAGATATTATTTAATATAAAATCATATATTAGAACAATTCCTTGCACATAGGAAGCACTCAAATATCAGCTATTGTTGTTGATGTTACTTATATCATCCCATTCTGTCTCTGCAAGCAAAGACACCTGGGAAAGCCATGCCATAGCATAGTGTTGCTTGGTGAGCAGGGGGTCTGCACACTGGAATGAATCCAATGCTTACTGTCATCAGCCAAGATGCATTGGCTGTATGTACCTATCCGCTTCTTCATATGGACGTTACAGCCTAACTGCCCAAGGGGTCACACTGGAGATTAGCAAAATCAACTGAACAACAGCAGAGATAAGTTTTCATTATTTCTTCTAATGATACTTTTTATTAATTTTTAACATTGTCCTTTTAAACAAACACATGATCCTACTTAATTATCTTTAAGGGCTACTTCAATGTAGATATGATTTCCATATCAATTACAGGCAGTGAATCTACTTTCTCTGAAATATCCTAACATATATACTGCTGATCAGGTCAAAGGTTCCTGGCTAGTGGTGGTTTAGTCGCTAAGTTGTGTCTGACTCTTTGCAACCCCACGGACTGTAGCCCACTATGCTCCTCTGTCCATGGGATTCTCCAGGCAAGAATACTGGAGGGGGTTGCCATTTCCTTCTCCAGGCTAGTACTGTCAGAGATCTTTCCACGTGCACCATTAGGTATTGACAACAAACCTGTGAGATAGGTACTAGGCTGACGAGGCCCAGCTAGATCCATTAACTTACCAGAGGACCAGAACTGGTAAGACAGAGAGTTGGGATGTATTTTTTGTTGTTGTTTTTTGAGTCGTAATTCAATCCAAATGCAGAAGCCCCTCTAGACATTTTAAGTAGAGGGATTAAATATAATGACTTAAATTACAATATTGTTGGGAGAGCTAGAGGAGCAAAGAGGGGTTCGTGCTATGATCCAAAGATAAACTATAGGGAGTAACTGCCCCTCCACCCCCACCCCCCACTCAGAGCCCATCCTTTTTTGATCCATGGCCCTTAAACCTTGAGCTGCCAGTACAGCTAACTCAGCAGCTCACAGACCTCCTCAGTCACTGGCTGATGCCACGGCTACCAGTTCTAGATGAAGAAGTCCATTTCTCCCTGCACGCACCTAAGTACTCAAGCATTCTCCCATTGAAAGAAAATAAAGGAGATCTTCACTGGAAAATGTCGCTTACTGACTTTTCACCCCTATGGAACAGAAAAACAGGTTCCTATGAATAGAATTCAGGGGGCCCACAAACCTGGATGAGAGAAAATAAGTACCTTATCAGTTTCACTAATTTCTTACTGAAACATAACATATCTTTCAACTGTGAGCACAGGTAACTATCCACAGAAAGAAACTGATAGTATGGTAATATATTTACCTATAGAACACACAGGCATATTTATATAACATTATGGTTGATGGAATTCCAGTTGAGCTATTTCAAATCCTAAAAGATGATGCTGTGAAAGTGCTGTATTCAATATGCCAGAAAATTTGGAAAACTCAGCAGTGGCCATGGGACTGGAAAAGGTCAGTTTTCATTCCAGTCCCAAAGAAGGCAATGCCAAAGAATGCTCAAACTACCGCACAATTGCACTGATCTCACACGCTAGCAAAGTAATGCTCAAAATTCTCCAAGCCAGGCTTCAGCAATACATGAACCGTGAACTTTCAGATGTTCAAGCTAGTTTTAGAAAAGGCAGAGGAACAAGAGATCAAATTGCCAACATCTGCTGGATTATCAAAAAAGCAGGAGAGTTCCAGAAAAACATCCATTTCTGCTTTAGTGACTATGCCAAAGGTTTTGACTGTGTGGATCACAATACACTGTGGGAAATTCTTAAAGAGATGGGAATACCAGACCATCTGACCTGCCTCTTGAGAAACCTGTATACAGGTTAGAAAGCAACAGTTAGAACTGGACATGGAACAACAGACTGGTTCCAAATAGGAAAAGGGGTACGTCAAGACTGTATATTGTTACCCTGTTTATTCAACTTATATGCAAAGTACATCAGGAAAAACGCTGGGCTGGATGAAGCACAAGCTGGAATCAAGGTTGCTGGGAGAAATATCAATAACCTCAGATATGCAGATGACACCACCCTTATGGCAGAAAGTGAAGAAGAACTGAAGAGCCTCTTGATGAAAGTGAAAGAGGAGAGTGAAAAAGTTGGCTTAAAGCTCAACATTCAGAAAACTAAGATCATGGCATCTGGTCGTATCACCTCATGGCAAATCGACAGGGAAACAGTGGAAACAGTGGCTGATTTTAGTTTTTTGGGCTCCAAACTCACTGTAGATGGTGACTGCAGCCATGAAATTAAAAGACGTTTACTCCTTGGAAGGAAAGTTAATGACCAACCTTGATAGCATATTAAAAAGCAGAGACATAACTTTGCCAACAAAAGTCCATCTAGTCAAGGCTATGGTTTTTCCAGTGGTCATGTATGGATGTGAGAGTTGGACTATAAAGAAAGCTCAGCGCAGAAGAATTGATGCCTTTGAACTGTGGTGTTGGAGAAGACTCTTGAGAGTCCCTTGGACTGCAAGGAGATCCAACCAGTCCAACTTAAAGGAAATCAGTCCTGAGTGTTCATTGGAAGGACTGATGTTGAAGCTAAGACTCCAGTACTTTGGTCACCTGATGTGAAGAGCTGACTCATTTGAAAAGACCCTGATGCTGGGAAAGATTAAAGGCAGGAGAAGGGGACGAAGGAGGATGAGATTGATGGATGGCATCACCAACTCAATGGACATGAGTTTGGGTAAACTCTGGGTGTTGGTGATGGACAGGGAGGCCTAGTGTGCTGCGGTCCATGGGGTCATAAAGAGTCAGACACGATTGAGTGACTGACATGAACTGACCAGCTGATATATTTCAATAGTGAATCCCATGTAGAAGTTAGTGGCTATTCAATTCATCCCTAGATCTCACTATTTAAAGCATTAATAAAGAAGTATATTATTACTATACCACAATTTATTATTTTATAGTTTTGCAGCCAATATAATTGGTTTACTATGAAATCTTTTTCTTTTTATTTTAATCATTTAAAAATCAATGTTTGAACAGAAGTTCATGGGCTTCACCAGATGATGAAGGGTTTGGAGTGCAGCAACATTATTTACCCATGGCCTAGAAGGACATAGCTGATTCCCAGCAGCACAGAGAATCTGAAATCTGAACCCCTATCTATCAGGTTCCATCAACCCTGACTTAATCATCACACACTACTGGGCTTTGAGAGTAACAGTAATCCTTTTCTGTATGTGGAATACCATCAACAACCTGAAGGTTCCTGGGAATATTCTTGGCATTGATACAGCCTTGAGAATCCCCAGCAAACACTGGAAGAGTAGTTTTTTCATCCAAAAGACCAGTCTTTTCAGGGAGGGGAGTGATCTTTCATCATCTTTAAAGAATTTCACTCTATTTTCCTACACACATTGCCTTTTCAGTTGCAAAAGGCATTTTCCGTTGACTTCATTAAGACATCTCAGAAATACAGAACTGACTCCTGTTTTCATCAGGCAGAGTACATGTACAAAAATTAAATGTTTGGTGTGCTTAGAGGGAGAGATAAAGGTGCTATCTTCAGACTTTTTCCATGAAACATCCAAGTCAAAAGGCACCTGTGTGGTATTTTCTTTTCTGACAGGGCTTCCATCTGTGAGTATGGCTAAAAATATGAATGGCCTGTTTGTCCTCATGTATCTGATGACATAAATAGAAGAGACCTCATTTAACAGATAAACAGGCCAAAAGAAACACTGTGTCTTGGTGAAGGGCTCAACCGTACAGTCAAAAGGACTTGGTTTGAACCCAATTTCTCATCCTATTTGTATAATAAACCGTGGTTAGAGTCACTTAATCACAGGTTCATCAACTATAAAGTGACAAGGGCCAGGTGTGGGGATTTACTTCTCAAGACATTTTCTTTTTTTTTTATAACAAATGAGATAAAGTATGAGCTGACTAGCACCCACAATGATTATTAACACAAAAGAGACAAGATTACTCAAGGTTGTAACATGAGATGGTACAGAGACAGGTCCAAGACCCAGGCTACTGGCTTTTTCCACAGTGTTCCTTTATGCATGAAGACTTTTCTATGTGACAATTTTCTATCCTCGAGGACTTGGCTGTGCAGCTGGTGAACTGCATGGCATGTTTTTAGCTTATCCCTAGAGAAGGAAAGATGTAAAATCACCTTTTATGTTTATGGAGCAAGCAGAGACCTCATAAGCAACCACTTGCTTCTTCCATCCCCAGAAAGCGGAAGAATAACAGCAGACCAGCTGAAGACAGACACGAGGGGAGTTTTAATCTCCTGTGTGTGTGTGTTCCATCACTTCAGTCCTGTCCGACTCTTTGTGAACCTATGGACTGTAGCCCACCAGGCTCCTCTGTCCATAGGATTCTCCCAGGCAAGAATATTGGAGTGGGTTGCCATTTCCTTCTCCAGGGGATCTTCCTGACCTGGGGACCGAATTTGCACCTGCCTGCATTTCCTGCATTGCAGGCAGATTCTTTACCCACTCAGCGACCTGCGAAGCCCCAAGTATTGGTTATTTGTATTAAAAAAATAATAATAAAACATCTCTATGCACTTGACCTTAGTAATCAGATTTCTGGACTCTAGGCTCCCTCTGACAAACTGGCCCTTCTCTTTTCATATCTCCGGGATCCATTTGCAGCACCTGCTCAGCCAAGGCTTGTGCTCAAATCATAATCATCTTGGCAAACTCATTTCCAGGAGATTCAACAGAGATTTGAGAGGTGACATGTTCACAAGTTGTCCTGTCACTCACCTGGGCTCCCTTTACCACGCCCTTGGCTGGTCCAGCTTAGAGAAGAGTACCTCCAACATAGTCCAGGGCCTCGGGGACTCACAGGACAGGGACAGACAGCACAGGCCGCAAACTGACAAACCCAGGCTTCTGGGAAGCATCGGGCAGGAGAGCTGATCTTCATGGAAGAGGGAGTTAGGGAGTTAGGGAGAGCTGCCTGGAGGGAGTCACGCTGAGGAGAGCAGGTGCAGAAAAGGATAAAAGCCAGGCAAGGGAGACAGCCTACAGCAAAGCCCAGAGAGGCAGAGTGGGTTCGAGAAAAGAACGATTCTGTGAGATTCTGTGATTGGTGGACAGTCAGTAATCTTTTTTCTTAATACCCTGATACCAAGTAAAGAATTTGTTTATTCTACACTGAGATGGATCCAGTCTTTTTCAGAGTAGAAGAATTGCTTTTGCAGACTTCTAGCAGTGATGAGCACTCCACAGCTGCTGGGGTTTGTGTGAAACAGCAAGGGCCTTAAAAGAGACCCACCAGGCTGGGCCGGGCAGCAGGGTAGACTCTCTGTACACTTACCACCCAGTAAGAATGAATCAGGCAGGAAAAAGACAATATTCCCTCTGATACAGCCACCAAGATACTCCCCAGTAGAGGGTCTGACCAGAGGTGGAACTGAATTGCCCCCAGGCATTCCACTTACTCTCTGAAGTTCTTGATAGCCAAGGGCAAGAGAACGAGTCAGTATTAGGATCCAGTTTTTATTGATTCAGCCTAGTGTGTCAATCATTCCAGTTTTCCTGGGACTCAGGACTTCAGAACATGGGAAGAAAGATGATAGGAGGGTGCCAGATAAACCAGGAGGAGATGGTTACCCTAGTTCAACCTACGACAAGTACACCTATTCTGTGCTGGGCTCCTAGGGGCTAAAAGTATGGAGATGGATAAAACACAGTTCCTGCCCTAATGAATTTCACAGCATAAGGGAAAAACAAATGGGCAACCAAAACAAGTCCTGGGCCCAAAGCGTAACCCTGTTTCATTAAGTGGCGAATTCAAAGAAATGAGTTCGATTAAAATTAAAACACAGTTCTAATTTCTACTCATGTCTCTCATCATATCACAGGAGATCCAGTTTACTATCCACACTCCTCTGTTTTGTTAATCCCCCTTTCATCTCATCTCATCTCCAAATTCCTCTAAACCTCAATGTAGCTGAGCCTCTGGGGCCATCCTTGTACCTAGCTCCCTCCCCAAGGTTTCCTGGCATCCCAAATGCAGGTGTCTTCTGCCTTCTCCCTTCCCTAAACATGTACACCATTTCCCAACTAGAAGTGGCTACTGGAACAAAGCTTTCTCCTGGATCATTTCAGAAAGGCCAGAGACCCAATAACTCCATAACTGCAGTCTTCTTGGCCCAGAGAAGAGCAGAGAGATTGTTTTCTCATGTGATTGCTTTTCTTGCAAAAAATTCTCCACCTCATTTCACTCACATAAGCAGATCATTTCCAACTGCTCTGAAAAGGGCCGTGCGGAGGGCAATGTGTGTACAGGGAGGTGTGCATCCACAGAGTTGGGCATTACGCTCAAGAACAAAGCAGAAACTTGGTCGCTGGAACCAAATCAGGCTTGTCCTGCATATTGGGGCTTTCTTACTGTTTTGGACCCAGAGGAACTATGTGGGGGGGTGGGTGCAAGTATGGCAGGAGGTCAAGGCCGGGGGCGGGGCAGGGGGGTGGCAGTTGGAATGAGGCTTTAAGGCTGCATCCATCCAACTCACAAGCATATGAGGTTGAAAACAAAGTGAAATGCACAAACCAATCCCTTGGTCCTCTATTCTCTGATACACTTAAGAACAACAGCTTCTTAGAGGGGAATCAGGGGAATCAGGTCTGCACAGGGCCATCCATTTGGTCACTAGAAATGTGGCTTAATTCTGTCCCTGAAGGAACAGAACCTCACTATAGTGAGTGCTAGCAATATATTGTTTGGGTGGGGAAAGGGCATCATTATATTAATAGTTCATTAATAAATAGTTCAAGACTCTTTGTCATTGACCTTTATGGAACATCATAACTGTGAGGCTTCACAGACTGATATGGAGCCAAACTACCTGAGTTGGAATCCACAATTTGTGGGATTTTGAAAAAACTATTTCACCTCTCAATGCCTCAGTTTCTACCTCTGGAAAACAAAAACAATACTATTACCTACCTCATAAGAATACTCAATAAGATAATATCTGCAAAGTACTTAGAACAGTGCCTGGTACATAAGAAGCATCACATAAGAATTTGTTAAATTACTATCAATTTTAGTAGTAATACCATTTAATTGGTACTTACTGTGTGCCAAGCGCTATTCTCACAATGATTCTCTCCAAAAGGCAGGCAGTTTAAAACGATCTCTTGTTTACAGCTAAGGAAACTGAAGCTCCAAAAGGAAAGTAACTCACCTAGATCACATGGTTGATAAGTGACAAAATCAGAAGCCAACTCCAGGTCTGCCTGGCTTTGAAGCCCATGCCCTGGGCTCTTTTGCCATCCTGATTCCCCAAACCAAGTTCTGGAGAACTATCCCTCCAAGAGGTTGTCTAAGATCTGTCTCCCCATCAAAGTCCCCCCAAAATCTGAGGCCCGGCCGGTGGAGTGTCAGGCAGGACTCTGCAGCCTAACAATTAGCACATGCTCCTGGGACGGTGGGAGCTGCACCCCATTTCTGCTGGAACAGTCTGCTCCGCTCCAGCCTCTGGCTCAGGAGAGTGCCTCCCTGGGAAGCACTACTGTCTTCAGTGCCAAGTGACTCAAAGAAAACCTGAGCTCCTGGAGCCTGCTCTCCTCTGGCCAGGCCTCCTTCCCTGGGAGACGAACACCACCTTTGACTCTGAGGACAACTCAGAGAGGCTCAGGCAGGGCAGAGGACAAGGTGATCCCTCGACCTAACACCACAGCTGTGTCCACAGATCAGCAGTAAGAACAGTAACTATAAAAACATAACAACAAATGTAGCGGTTATCACACATGGAAATGTGAGCTAACTGAAGGGGTTATTGTGTGCAGGGAGCTATTTTGAACAACTGACCAACTGACACTCATCATATCGTATACGCCTCACAATAACCCTAAAACATTATTAATACACCCTTCTTACAAATACGAAACTCACACCCAGAAACAGAAAGTTTTAATATTTGTCAAGGCCCTAGAGCTAGTGAGTAGCAAAGCAGGGGAGAGGACTCAGGTCATCTGATTCTAGAATCTATAAGTCTCCCTTCTCCTGCTCCAAAAGACCTGGCCAAGTTGAGGTGCTACAAGGCCATTTTCTCATTTAGTCTGTGGCTCTAACTTCTAAACAATATGTTTCATTTCTTTGACCCACCACTGCCCCTGCCCCATGTCTTCTTGGCTGGTTTGAAACTGCCAAAGAATGCTTCAGAGCTCATTAGACTGAACTGTAGAGTGTCCAAGCAAATAATGTTTCGGACAGAATTGAGTTGAATGAATGAGTCTGTTCCAAGGTGAGAAACGGTATCAAAGCTCCCCCTGGGGAACATCAGGCCAGTTGTGCAAGCTCAGCAGTCAGCTGGAATCCTTCTGCTCTGAGCCATGTCTGCCTTTCTTCCTCAGTGTCTCTGCATGTGTGTGTGCTCAGCTGTGCCTGAGTCTGCGACCCCATGGACTGTAGCCCGCCAGGCTCCTCTTTCATGGGACTCTCCAGGCAAGAATACAGGCTTGAGTTGCCATTTCCTCCTCCAGGAGACCTTCCTGACCCAGGGATCGAACCTGCATCTCTTGCGCCTCCTGCATTGGCAGGCGGATTCTTTACCACTGCGCCACCTGGACTCTGGCTATTGCCCACAAGGGCCTCATCAGGGCACTTGCCCCTGGCAGTGGTCCTGGGCTGAGAGGGATGATTCTAGCTTGCAACCTCTGTTTTTTCCCACACTACCATGGCCTATGTGGTAGACACCTTTGCTCTTCTGCTGGTCCACACTGACAGGGTTCTGCCCAGAGCTTTCCTGGCAGTACTGGACCACTCTGTAGCATGAGCATCTGACATTGGCCCCCTCAGCCTGGTATGTTTAGAAATGGACGGTTCGGCCCCGGGGTGATGGCCACAAACTGCTGTCTATGATAAGTCAAATCATTCTCCAAAACAAGGAGGAGCCCGCCAGGCATAGGAACAGTCTTCACAAGCAGCTTCTCTTAAGACACAATCACTGAAGGACCTCCTCCTCTCCCCCCAGAGTGGGCACTCCAACTCCTTGCTTACTCTCCTGGGATGCCCCAAGGTTGGATGGCTTATGGTTAAGAACAAGAGATTTGAAACCAGATAAAACAAGTTCCAGTTCCAGCGAGGCATGTGCCGATCACGTGACCTCAAACAAGTTGCTTTGCTTCTTGTTGCTCCTCTGAACCTTCATTTCTTCACTTAGAAAATGGAGAAAATAGTATACCCTACTTCAAAGAGTTGCTGCAATGGTTGAGTGATTTAATGACCACAAAGAAACTAGCACAAGGCTGGAACAGAGTTAGCACTCAGAACTGGTATCTGTCCACTTCATGCTGGTTGATAACTTCTTAAGGCACCCAGCTCCTCACGTGGGTTGGGAACTGGTAACTCTATATTTTCATTACTCACTGCTCCCTGGGCCTCCATGTGTGGGGGTACAGATCCTCAAGCTTCAAAACATCTACAAAAGACTCCTCCTCTTCTCTTCCCAAATTAGTGTAACCCATAAGACCTTCACCATTCCTGTCCCTGACACACAACGCTTTAACTCTCACTCCACAGGACAAATTACATTTTTCCAGAAAGAACATGGTTATGTTTCATGCTTCTCTACCTTTGTGTGGCTTTCTCCTTGGCCTGGAATACCTTTGCCTAGCTTCTTGGGCTAACTTATTCCTACTGCTTTTCATTCGAGCACCACTCTGTCTCTCTCTCTCTCTGAAAGTCTCCCCTGACTCTCCCTCCTTCCCATCCCAAGCTGAGTTGGGTGAATTCTTATAAGCTTCCTTAGACCTTGTCCTTCTCCCATCATTGCCAGTATCACACTGAATCAGAATGGCCTGTGTGGCAGGTAAGTATCTCAATCTACAATCTAAATTGTGCGAGCGTGCACACACACACACACACACACACACACACACACAAAACCCACCTTTCCTCCGTTGCCTGATAATTGAACTTAATTTCCTTTCAAGCTCCCAAATCTTAATCTCAGTCACATTGGGTAATATTAGCTAATTTTAGATTTTCTCAGGCAGTTTGGCCCCACTCCCAATCCCCACACTTCCCCAGCTTGAGTTTGGGCTCTGAGTGTCTCATATAGTGCTGAGGCACCTGTGAGGTAGGGAGAGAGATGGGTGAGACATCTGCTCCTCAATTGCGATCATCACCTAGGCTGACATTAGTAACTCATGTTGGCATCTGCTGACGTGAAGCCCAAACCATCTCTGATCCTCTGTTATCATTCTATAGGGGTCTCAGCTCTGGCCCATGATCTGCCTCTCCAAATCCAGCATTACTGGATTGCTTCTGTGTCCCTCTGGGCACCAGGGAATCATTTTCCTGTTCTACATGCAATGCTGGGCCCTAAGAGGCTGTCTCAAGGCCACAGGCCCCATTTCCACTGCCCCTGTGCCCTTGAGTGTCAAGGAACAATGCAAGGAGTCCTGTCCTCTTCCCAGTCTCCACCAAGAAAATTAAGTGCAGATACCTTCCTTCCAGGTTGTCCCCAAACCCACCTGGATATATTGACAGTTTTCTTACCCATCCTCCCTAGAACTCAACCCTCAGAGTCATGGACCCCATCTAAGGGAATGGTTTCCCATATGCACCAGTATCCATTTCTACTGCATTCCTTTCCATTCTCTTTTAGACCAGAAAATATGGATCTTTAATAGAGCAGGGGGGGAAAAGTCCCAAACTGATTGGTTTTATATCTTCTAGCCTCTAAGTCTTTTCAAGGTGAAGGTTTTTGGAACCCCAAATTCCTAAGCTTTTGGAAGCCCCAAATCTTCCCTTTGAAACTACTGTCTATGCCTTGATGTTTCAAACAAATTTTGACACTCAAAAGCGACTTGATTGCTATCTTTCTGTGTTCTGATGTAAAAACCCTTCCTTGAGGCAAAGAATGCCTCAAGGTCTAATTTGAATAGGGAAGTGCCATAGGATCAAAAGAAAAAAAAAAAAAAATCCTTTCCTGAGGCAAAGAATGCCTCAAAATCTAGTCTGAATAGGAAATGTGCCACAGGACAAACCCCCACCCCACCCCTCCCCCCGCAAAAAACTTACCAGACACAGTAGTAAATACATCAAAACAGCATCTCACTCGTCTTAATTTGTTCTATTGTACAGAAAATTGAGTGCTCTTTCTGAAAGCAATTATTCCATTTATTTCACTAATACTTAGCATGTGCTCAATAAATTTTAGTTGACTAAATAATATATCTATTTCTGTTCACAGTGTTTGGAATTTCAGAAAATAAACAACATACTGGACTATCAACTAAAGTGTGGGAAAGTGATGCAGAAGTAACAAAGCTCTTTTTAGCTGAATTGTAAAGCCAACTGAACAAATCATCTCGACTCTTCTGAGAGACACTTTACCCCAGCATTTACTAAGCAGTTATATGATCAGACACTGTTAGATATTTTACATATATTATCTCATTTAACTCTATCTTGGGGCTTCCCCTGGAGAAGGGAATGGCAATCCACTCCAGTACTTTTGCCTGGAAAATCCCATGGACAGAGGAGCCTGGCAGTCTACAGTTTGTGTGGTCGCAAAGAGTCGGACACGACTAAGCGACTAAGACCGGGGCTTCCCAGATGACGCAGTGGTGAAGAATCGGCCTGCATTGCAGGAGACCCAAGAGACACAGGTTCATTCCCTGGGATAGGGAAGTTCCCCTTGAGTAGGAAATGGCAACCCACTCCAGTATTCTTGCCTGAGAAATCCCATGGACAGAGAAGCCTGGTGGGTTACAGTCCATGGGGCCACAAAGAATAGGCCACAACTGAGCATGCATGTGAGAGGAGGCACTCTTATCTTAGAAGTGAGAATGCGGGATCTTCTAGGCAGTAACACCTAGTGCTTGAGGCTTAGTTTTTTCACAAAAATAAAAGGGCTCTTCTTCCCCCACAGAATAGCCATCAAGCTCAAAGGCTTATCAGTCCAGGTATAGTGAGAGGGAGAACATAGGAAGTTACAGGAAATGAGTATCTTTCCTAGCATCTGTGGCTCTGACCTCATTAGATCTGCAAGTGAAAAATCAGGGAACATATTTATCATCTCATGTTTTGTATTACCACCCTCGTACGGAGATAAATTCATGGAAGTTAATACAGGGAAACTGCCAATAATTTCAGGAAGGCTCTTGGAAACCTCATATTGCCTTTGCCCTGAGACTCATAATTTGACTTTCAATCAACGCAGCTGAAATACATGGCATGAAAATTTTATGGCGAAAGGAAAATGTGTGTGCCAGGAGGTAACCTCCTTTATGAGTTAATTATTTACTTTTAAAGGGAAAATATTGCAATGTAAATCACAGGTGCACTGTTGCTCAGAGTCTGGCTGGAGTGTGGAGATGACTGTGCTCTCTGAAATCAAATGGGGTCATTTATTCAGATTCATCCTAAAGCGCCTGCTGTCCAGGGGTCCTGCCCAAGTGGAAACTAAGAAGGAGGCAATGTGGTGCAGGGAAATCACCACTCAACACAGACAAAAGGCTTGAGCTCAAGCTAGGACTCTCTTGCCTCACTTGCTAAGTCACTTATGACCTTGACCCTATTTCCTCCTCTTCTGGGGATAACAATATTGACTCTATAGCAAATGGTTTCAGGGAGGACCAAATTAGTTGATACACGTGAAAGAACTTTGTAAAGCATCATGCCCTTGTGAAACAACAGAAGGTAACCTGGCTAACAGGTTTATGCTTCTCATTCCTCTTATAGAAATAAAGAGAATACAGAGAATAACACTGGCTGGCACTCCTACAGTGCTCACCATGTACAAGTGCCATTCTTTGTGATAGCTGATACTAACTTACTTAGCCCTCAAACAACTCACTGTGGTAGGTGCTACTATTGTTCCCATTTATAGATAAGGAAACAGAGTCAAGGAGAGGCTCAGTCACTGGTCTAGGAAAGTAAACTGTAAAGCTGGGCTTCTGAGGAAGGCCTACCTGGCTCTAGAATCTCTGCTATTAATACCCTTGGCAAGGATGTCCTCCAGGATTCCCAGGTGTCTCAGTGGTAAAGAATCTGCCTGCCAATGCAGAAGACAGAGATTCGATCCTTGGGTCAGAAAGATCCCCTGGAGGAGGACAGGGCAACCCACTCCAGTATCCTTGCCTGGGAAATTCCATGGACCCAGGAGCCTGCCCATGGGGTCTACAGTCCATGGGGTCACGAAGATTCGGATGCGACTTAGTGACTGAGCATGAGCAAGCAAGTCTTCAGTCCACCTTCAAGCGTCCCCTCAGACATCTTTATCCTTTGATCCTACTGCAAAGCCATACTTCTCTGGGCCATAAAACAGCTAAAAGAAGTACATCTCTCCAGAACAGAGTCTGCCTTGGGATCTGGCACTTCTTCCCCACTTAGTATTAATATTATATTATGTATCTTACAAAGATTAATTCCTGCTTTCTGGTCCTCCCTCTGCCCTCTAAGCTCATGCAGAGCGAGGTGAGCCCCTTCCGCATGGAAGCAGTTCAAATACTAAAGATAATCCTCGACTCTACCATAAATCTCTTCTAAAAGCTAAATGACTCTTCAATTCTTTATCCCTTTATGGAATAGTCATAGGAATTTTCCAGATGCTCACTGCCCACTTCTATATTCCTCTGATATTCTCCCCTAGAAACGGGCTATGACTGGACTTACAATCACAAGGGCAGTCTGTCCAGGACAGAGGTTAGGACTGCCATTTCCTATAGCCACAATCTTAGCCACTAAATCACCGTTAAAAATCATGCTTTATTTCTACATGCTGCTATATCCATCTGAACTCAGCTTCCCTCCAGCCTGGCATTTGAAAATATTAAGGTATGACAACTCTTTCTGCAGAGCACAACTTTCCTGACTGAGGAAGGCTCAGCCAACTCCCATCACCCAGAGACAGATTATTATGCCCTTAGATTACTCTGCTCCTGGATTATTCTTCTCATTCTCCTTCATAAATTCTTTTTTTTCAACTTCTCTAGACATTCATTCATCCAACAAATATTTATGGAGAGTCAACCAAATAGCCAGTACTCCAGAAGCTGGGTCAGAACATATTAGGACTGTTTAGTAGTTCTGAATGAGGTAGAGACTCAGTACATCGTTTGGAAACCTTTAGGAAATCTGCATCAATCTGATTCATTCAGACTCTCTCTCTCTCTGCTGATACAAATATGATTCTACCTTGACTTAGAGTAAGTGTTCAATAAGCCCTTGGTAAATTGAATTAAAGGTTATAGAGGTGTGATGTACATATGTATGATGGTCCATGATGTGTCCAAGTGCCTGTTTCAAGGAAGACAAGGTAGAAGTGTATCCACCTTACTTTGTAGGTTCTAACATTTACCTTAGGGCTTAGAGTCTTAGGGCTCTGCCGTGCTGAGCATTAACCCTTCAGTTTCTGGATTGGGAGAGATTTAGGAGATACCGGGTGACACACCAGGGCAAGCAGGGTGGCAGGGAAGCCCATGAAGGGCTTGGAGCAGTGGCTACATACTGGTAAATACAGAAGGAGTTCAATGTTATAACCCCAAGGATGGCAACACAAGTGTGGACCAGCTAAAACAAAAGCCTTACGCAGGCCGAGAAGTGCCAAGGCCCCTCTTCTGCAGGTAGTTTGGTTAGTACAGCCCTCCTGGAAAAGAGGAGCCAAAATTGTATCCCTCCTGCCTGAAGGACTGGGGTCTAAAAAGCAATTGATACCCAGCAATGATTCCAACCAGGGAACAAAAGTACAGTTCTGCAAATTACATCCAATGGTCTGGCAGCCAGTGCTGGAAGATAAACAGCAGTCAAGAAATAGCAAGAGAAGCTGAGCACCAGAGGGAGCAGGAAAAGAGGACGTGAAGGTTCTGATACACATGGACACTCGTAAGGCAGGAACTCAAAGTTTGCAGCTATAAGTACCATAAGCCAGACCAACCGAAAAGGTGGTACTCTTTAAACTGAGAAAATGGAAAGAGAAGGGGGTTCCTCAAAAAATATCTACACAACTGCTGTTAGTCCAAAGGTCTGTGCCTGGTGCTGTGGGAGCTGAAACAGTGGCATTACCCATGCCTTTGTGGGGCTCCTGTGCACAGGGTCCGAAGAGCCCTCTGCCCCAGCCTGAGGTGGGGGCACCCAGTGAGGCCAGGGACTGAGATGATGAGAAGCAGGAAGCTGAAGGGTGGGCTCCAGAGAGAACGGGCAGGAGAGACGACATGGGTGGACAGGCTCTCAGCAAGAATACAGTAAGTGGGGGAGGGAGCCTGTCCTGGCTAGGCCTCGGAGGTCCAGGCAAAGGAACAACCTTACAAGGAATGCACCAAGTAACGGGGGGTAAAAGCCTCCTAAGCCAACCAAATAAGTCCCTACTTCCCAAACCTAGAGTCAAGACCCTTCATAATCGGCTCCAACTTACTGTACCGGCATCAACCCCCACAAAGTGGAATTGCCTGGAATGGGGAAATGAATAGCACATACTTCATGGGTGGTTATGAGGGGTAAGAAAGTTACTGTGTATGTGAAGCACTCAGCACGGTGCGTGTTCCTGGTTACTGGCAAACATGATGATTCTTTCTACCACCACGTACAGTGCTGTCCAGTCACTCCAAGTCACGTTCCCATGAGATGTCTGCCGTTTTCTCATTCCTCAAAACTACTGCATTGGCTAGGAGAGTCCTGATTTCCTCACAAAGTTTTGTAGGAATGAACTGAGATTAGAATCACTGTGTTTAGCTCAGTGTTGAATAAGAACTATACATTCATTCAATAAATGTTCACTGACATTATGTTATTGTTGTTGTTAATGATGTTTAATGTCCAGTTTAAAAAAATAAAGATTTCCTTTTCTGTTTGTTTCCAAACTAGCTTGCCCATTGCCCGTTGAATAGGGAGTGTGCAATGCCTTTCCAAGTTTCTCATCGGCCTGTCGCGTGTACTGCCAGTGGTTAAAGCTTCCCCAGGCCCCACACTCCTCTTCAGTTCCTGCATGCTCTGTAAATTCCCTGTCAACTTCTGCCTTCCTCTTCTGAAGCCTCAGAGCATCTATTGTCAGGATAATTCACTTGGCAATTAGTCATTCTGCACCTTGTCACAGCTCCCTACTGCACTTAAACCAATGATGCTGATCTGTCTTATCCCTTTCTGTTGCCTGTGTCCCCACCACACCACCAACTTTTGGATGTTCCTGAAGCACCGAGTTCAGTATCCGGCACCTAAGAAGGAGTTCAGTGTATTCATCTGGAGAATGAGATGAGATATGGTAGTGACTTGAAGAGTTGAGAGCAAAGTGCCTGTGAAACGTTCTGGGATGATTATAAAGAAATATGCAAAAAAGAGAATCAGCACTTCGGTTGATCAAAATGTCCACTTCAGGGGGTCCGTATGGACAGAGTCTAAGCAGCTGGTTCATGCCTATGTGTTGCTCATTTTCCAGGCTGCTCCCAAATGAAACTGAGTCCCAGTGAGCCCCTGTGAATTCACAGCACAGCTCCAAGAAACTGTTTGCTGGCCAAGGGAAGATGGCACCCTTGGGCCTGACTTACTCATCCTTTTGAAACTGGGGAGAAATGAACTCTTGCTTCATGCTTTGTGACCATCTCCCTTATCTGGGAGCCTATTCGTTAAGTAAGAACACTGAGTACCTAACGAAGTATAGACACTAACACAGGACCAAGAAGAATGAGTCACAGACCCTGGCCTGAAGGGGCTAAGGGACTGCAGGGAGGAAGTTCGCACATGAACAACAGACTCTTGCTCAACCAGTACCAACTGCCAGAACCCACCTACGTCAGGTCCCAGAGTACAAGAGGACAGAGAAGAGGCAGACAGTCCATGTGGACCTCCAGTCCACACTCCAACCAACAATCCCTTCCCCACCTCCAAGGCTCATTCCAATACCAACTCCTGCTGTGGGTGTTTTCTGTATTTTCCAGTCACAGAAAACTGCTCCCCTCTCAGGATCATTCAACCCTTTTGGTCAAAACCTGTCACTTCCAAACTATTGCACAACATTCTGCATTGATGTCAAAAATCCCAAGGTGTGCTTCCAGGTTCATAAGAGGCTGAAGTAAATGTGAGTCTGGGAGCACAACCAAAATACCCAATTTCAAATATTTATGTTCATCAAAGTGGCCACATTGATTGAATGTTGTGTTGTTGTTATTCAGTCACTATGTCATGTCCGACGCTCGGTAACTCTGTGGACTGTGGTCCACCAGGCTCCTTTATCTTTGGGATCCTCCAGGCAACTGGAGTGGGTTGCTATCATCTCCTTCAGAGGACCTTCCCAACCCAGGGATTGAACCCTCGTCTCCTGCATCTCCTGCACTAGCAGGCAGATTCTTTATCACTGAGGCATATGGGAAGCCTTTGATTGACTGTATAAATGTATAAACATAAAATAAATCTGTATTAATAAAAAGATTTTATCCATTTTAAAATGTGTGTGATCTTGTTTCAAAATGAGTCCCACCACTGAAAACAAAACGTAAGTTTGAAAAAGACAGCTTCCTATCATACATCTGGTAATTAACTCTTAATGCTCTAAAACAAAATTTCTGGCATGGTTTTATTATACTTTCATTATGTGTTGACTGCATATTAATTGTAGTGGGTTTTTTTTTTTTTTTTTTTTAATGTTCTAGAAGTTGAGTTCAGTTCCAGAAGCAGCAGGGAGCTGAGGCTGGGCATTCTGTCATTCTGACAGAGGCAATCCAGCTCTCCTTGCCTTTTTCCAATTTGAAGACCTAGATTGTTCACTTTGAAGGAGTTTACACACAGAGGACAAGAAAGATGCTGATATCCTTCTCCAGGCTTTTACAGAGATGATGTCCATTTGCTCTGCTCCCCGAATCCATCCTAATAACTGATAGAGTCAGTGATTCCAAAGGGGTCACTGATGTTCCACCTCTCCTGGCTAGTTAGGTCTTCTTAATCAAACTGATGCTCCAGACCTCCTTCCCCTAAGGAGCCTGCAGTATGTTGCCAGGTGTGTGGAGTCCCATTTGAGGACTGTTGGGATTTGAGGGCCATCTAGAGTTCTTTCGATGACAGACATCAAATGACCTGGGTTGCCATGATCTACTGTCATGAATATTTCAGATCACTTAGGGGAAATAGTCTAAGCAAGAGTTAAAATACTAGAGGGCAGTTTGGCATAGATAATAAACACATTGTGGAATTCAACTATTATCCCAGGTTTCTCCACTGATCTGCTGTATGACCTTGGCAAAGTGACTTAACCTCCTTGAGCTTCAGTTTCTTCATTTTTTCTTTAAAAAGATAATATTAATACCTGCCTTTTACATGTCTTGAGGAGAAGTAGGACAATAGGATTATATACATACATACATACATACATACATACATATATATATATATATAAGTGCTGAGAGTATCTGACATTCAACAAATGTTAGCTGTTACTTTAATTAGTGAAGTTTATACATGATTTGCTTTTAAAAAGTTAAATGAACTAGGCCTCACTCTCACTGACCCACTTCTAAAATGCATTTTTGAATGACAAAGAAAGGCTGGAGGTGTAGTGAGGCTGTGGGAAACTGCACACCATCTCAGGAATACCAAATAGAGTGCCTTGCCCACATAAACATTCATCATGTGTTGGGGAGGATTCAGACATGCCTCTTTGCCTAAAGCCTAAGGCATCTTTTCTTAGGAATGAAATTCTCAAGGTTTAGTGGTGATTTTTCTTTCTTTTTAAAATGTAATAACTTGGGGATCATGTCTAGAGCCCAAAGACGTCAAGAAGACACAGGCATTGGAAGATCAGGGATATGGGTTCAGAGTCTAGTTTAACTGCAAATCATGTGACCATGGGCAAGTTACTTACACTCTATCTTTCTCTCTCTCTCTCTTTTGTAAAATGGAACAAAGAAAACATCCTCATGAGCTGACATAAGGATTGAGTTAAAATATGCAAAGCATGTGAGCTAGATATTTTCCCCTATGTGACAATAAGCAACATAACCTCTAAACATCAATTTCTTCATGAGTATATTGAGGATGGAAATAATCTCTCCAGATTGTTTTTTTACACTGTTATTGAGTCATAAATGACATACAGTAAAAACTGCATTTATTTCAAGTGTAATTATTTCGAGAGTCACAATAGTGTGTATCCATTGTTTGTTATTTTCATAACAGCTGAGTAATATTCCATTGGAGAGACAGAGCATAGTACCCTTATCCTTTTGCCTATTGATAGACATTTGGGTGGTTTCCATTTCTAGACTATTCCAAATAAAGTTATAAAGTTGTGACTTTCTCTAACAAGAGAACTTGCTTTGCTAACCAGTTAACGCTAGCCTCAGAGACTAGCTGAGAAGTGTTTCCTCCTCATCAATTTTCTCAAAAGAGTTCATGAAAAATTAGTACAACTTTTTTCCTTAAATGTTTGGTAGAATTCACCAGAAAGCCACCCAAGCACTAACTTTTCTTTATGAGAAAGTTTTTAGGTAAAAATTTAGTATCTTTTGTAGAATTATACAAGTTTATTGTTTCTTATTGAGTGAGTGGTAATATTTTGAGTCTTTTGAGAAATTTGTCCATTTCATTTAAGCTGTCAGGTTTAAAGGCATAAATTTGGTGATAACATTCCCATATTATCCTTTTAATAGCTGTAGAATCTGTAGTAATGTCATTTCTCTCATTCCAGATACCATTAATACATACCTTCTTTTCCTCTGATTAATCTGGCTACAGGCTTAATTCTATTGATTATTTCAAATACATGTATTTTATTTCATTTTGACTTCTCTTTCTTTTTTGTTTTTTATCAGTGATTTCTGCTTTGAACTTTATTACTTCCTTTCTTCTTCTTACTTTAATTTGCTCTTCTTTTTAGGTTTTAGTTTTTAAGAAGGTAGCTAAGATCACTGATTTGAGTTTTCTTTTTTCTTATACAGATGTTTAGTGCTATAAATAGCACTAAATAAAATATTGTTTAGCAGCATCCCACAAATTCTCAGGGATTTTTTTTAAATTAATTTCAAAACATTTTCAAATTTCTCTTTAAATTTCTTCTTTGATTCATGTTATTTGGAAGTATGTTATTCAGCATTCAACTATTTGATGATTTCCCATAGATCTTTATGTTACTGATTTATCATTTAATTTTATTATTATCAGAGATCATGTTGTAATCCTTCTAAATTTATTGAGACTTATTTTATGGCTCAGTAGTCTATCTCGGTAAATGTTATTTATGCATTTGAAAATAATGTGTATGCTATCAGTATTGAAAGAGCTATATAAATACCAATCAAGTTAAGTTGGTTGACAGTGCTGTTCAAGATGACTGTCACTGAGGAATTTTTGCCTGTGTGTTCAAGTGGGAGTACTAAAATCTCTGTCAATAATTATGCTTTTATTCATTCTTACTGCTGTTTTATCAGTTTTTGCCATGTGTTTTGAAGCTGTGTTGTTAGGCATAACATAAACATTTAGGATTATTGTGTCTTCTTGATGTATTGACCTACTTATCATTATGAAATTACCTTCTTTATCCTTTATCCATGGTAATATTCATTGCTTTGAAATACATTTTCCCTGATATTAATATTGCCATTCCAGCTTCCTTTGGACTACTAACATACATATTTTCCCATTCATTTAATCTAGTTGTGTCTTTACATTTCTTGTAAGCAGTACATTACTGGACCCTGCTTTTTATTCAGTCTTACAATCTTTGCTTTATTGGACTAGCTACATTTAATATGATAATTAATCCATTGGGTTTTAGTTAGTTATCTTGCTTTTTTATTTCTATTTGTCCTCTTTGTTCTTTATTTGCTTTTCTTCTTTTACTGAATTTTTTGGATTTTTTTTTCATAATATAGTCTTATTTCCTTTGTTGGCTTATTAGCTGTTAACTCTTGCTTTGCTGTTTTAGTGGTTTCTTTGGGGTTTACAGTACACATTTTTAACTTATCTCAGTTTATCTTCAAGTGATATTATACCACAAAAAAGTAACAGTGGAGAAAAAATTAGAGACTGGGTATAAGCAAATGAGGGGCTTTCCAGGTGGTGCTAGTGGTAAAGAATCCGCCTGCCAATGCAGGAGACTTAAGAGACACAGATTCGATTCCTGGGTCGGGAAGATCCCATGGAGGAGGGCATCGCAACCCACTCCAGTATTCTTTCCTGGAGAATTCCATGGACAGAGGAGCCTGGTGGGCTATGGTCCATAGGGTCGCAAAGATTGGGGCACAACTAAAGTGACCTAGCATGCACGCATGCATAGTGAAAGGAGGGAGTTTCAGCATTTGACACGGCAAATTTGGAATAAAATTTCAAATGAAAAGGAGTTTATTATATCAATGATGTCTCAAAAATGCTTCACTAAGGAAGACTAAACTTACATATTTCTCAAGTTACTGTGTTCTGTGATCTAGCCTTTTCCAAGAGTTTTAGATTTTAGACTGTATTTAAAAAATCTTAATGCAAATAGAAGAAGGGGGAGGAGGTGAAGGAAAAGTATAAAGGGGAGGAGAGGGCAGGGCAAATGTTCAAGCTTATGACTACATTCTAATATCTTGATTTTACAGACTGTAAATTAAGAATATCTCTGCTGTCATTCCTGGTCTCCTTTCAGAAGTCTACGTTCAGCCATCTAGAAGAGCTGAAAATGGTTCTTCAAGTGCACCAAGATACCTGATATAAGTAAAGGCTTTTGAAAAATGCCTTTATTGTGGTAAGTCATCATACAGGCTGGTGTGGAAATAATAGAGCTAAGTCTAAAAGAAATGGGAAATAATAATATTTCTAAATTGCAGGCTTTTTATGTATTTTTCGAGTAAGAGAAACAAACATATAAATTAAAAAAAAAAGAAAGAACTCTAAAAGGATTTCATGAAGAACATATTCCTGTCTGCTAGCAGACAAAACCACTCAACTTAGGCAAAGCAACACAATTTAGCAAGGCACTGAATCCCTGGACAGGCAGAGTCAGTACAGTTGGGTGATAGTGGCTTCTTGTGAAACTGTTAAGGCAGAGTAAACTCCTTCTAGGAAATCATAGAAATGTTTGAAATTCTTCACAAAATGTAAAATTCTTTCACAAAGTTCAGTGTCAAAGAAACCAAAGGAAATCCCCAATGGGCAAAAATGAACAGTCAAAGCAGTAAGGGGAAGGTACTGTCATGGTGGATTAAGGGAGTGTGGGACCATACATAGGCTCCAGGGACTGGGAGCTGGGGTTTTAAGATCCCTTTAGGAATCTAGAGTCACATCGGACATAACCCCCTATTATAGGGTTACAGTATTCCATGGGACAGAGCTGTCACAGATTTAAAGAATTCCCGCTATCTAGTATTCTACTATATCATTACACCAAAATTTATTTGCTCATTCTCAGTGACAGACATTTGGATAATTTCTGATTTTTATGAATACAGACATTGCTGCTATGAAAAGCCTTATGCAAGTTGCATGATGCACAAAAACAAGTCTTTTTAGGGTATATGCCAGGAGTGGAATTGTTGGATTATAAGGTATGCTAAGTTCTTTACAAAATGTGATGTTTTCAATTGTTTTAACTTTTTACTAACTGATGGGTATAAAATGGTATTTATTGTGCCAGTAATTTGAAATTATTTGATTACTAATTAGGTTGATCATCATTTTGTTTATTTATTTTTTTGGATGCTCTGGGTCTTGGTTGCTGCAAGTGGGCTTTCTCTAGGTGCAGAGTGGGGGCTACTCTAGCTGCTGTGCACGGGTTCCTCTTTTGCAGTTTGTGGACTCAGTAGTTGGGATGCTTGGGTTTAACTGCCCCATGACATGTGGGATCTTCCTGGATCAGGGATCGAATCCGTGTCCCCTACATTGGCAGGCTGACTTTAACCACTGGAACGCCAGGGAAGTCTGATCATCATTCCATATGTTTATTGGCCAGTTTAAAGCTCCTCTTCTGTGATATATCAGTTTATCTTTTGTCCATTTTCCTACTGAGTTCTTGAGAAGAGTTATTCATATATTCTAGATATCAATTCTTTGTCAAGTACATATATGTAAATACTCTCTAATTTTGTTTATACTAGGTTTTGATGAACAGAAACATTAATTTTGCTTTTGCAAAGTGTAGTAATTTTACTTTTATAAACTGTAGTAAAGTGTAACAGTTTTTCCATTTAGTTTGAGAAAGCTGCCACCTTTTAAGTCATTTTCTATTCTAAAGGCATAACACATTCTGCAATATTGTCTCCTAAAGTTATATGGTTTAAACTTTTATCTGTATTTGTTGTCATATTTTAGAAAGGAAATTGATTATATATTTTAGTAGGTAAATGAGCCCAGTATCATTTATTGAAAACCTTATCCTTTCATCCACTGATTTGCAGCTGCAGTTTATCTGAAAACAAAGATCTATTTCTGGATTTCCTATTCAGATTCATTGGCCTATTTTTATATCCATATACCAATAACTCACTAAATTACATTTATAGCTTTAAGATAAATCTCGATATCTGCTACGCCAATCCCCTCCACCATATTTTTTCCTTTGGGATGTTTCAGCCATTATTGCCTTTTTGCTGCTCTGTATAAACTTCAGAAATAACTGAAGCAAGCAAACACCCCACCACACACACAGACACACAAAGTCCTGTTATTATTTCTTAAAGTTTGTAAAGAAAGATAAAGTAAGAAAATATTAACAGAAACATGCTATGATAGTAGTGATATCAAATTATACCAAGGCAAAATGCATCTTTAGGGATAAAACAGGATCTTACTTAATGGTGAAATTTAAAATTCACCAGGAAGAGGACAATCCAGATCTAGTATAAATGAACTACACAGCCTCAAAATGTAAAAGAAAACTAAATAGATTTAAGATGAGATATTGATCAAAGAATCACCATGGGTATTTCAACTCATCTCTCTTGGAAGCTGATAGATCAAGCAGGCAGACTTGAACGGCAAAATAAACAATATTGATCCAGCAGATGTACCCTACAAATAGAGTAGATGCTTTATTTTCAATTACATATGGATAATTCACAAAAATTGACCATGTTCTGAACCACAAAGGAAGTTTCTACCAAGCAATTGATATGGAACGGCAAATTCTCTTAACTACAAGGCAACAACATTAAAAATCAATAGCAAAAGGACAACTTTGCAAAGTCCATACCTACAGCTCTCATAGGTTTTTCAGTTAGCCAAGCTCTTGGAAAGAGAGCCAGAAAGGAATGGTCTCTCCCATGAGATTAAAGAAAATGAATTAACAATATAGACTATGAAATCAACCAGACCCCAATGGGGATTCTAGCTCATCACCAGCACTGCAACTTCGAGCAAGTGATACAGCCTTACTGTTCTCTTATTTCCTCACAGTTTAAAGGGAAAGTGCCTTTCTCATAGGGTTGTATGAGGATTAAATGAGATAATACACAGCAATATGCATAAAGACTACAAAGAAATATCTCATGTTTGCAATGTTTTTAGGCTTTATTTTATATTGTTTAGTTATTATTGTTGGTATTATTAATTTATGAACATTTGCTTCTCAGCATCACAAAGTGAATTTCTCTTAGGTTTTCTGTCCTGGCACAGGTGCCCTTTTCCAAATCTGAACCACTGATTAAAGCTCAAGCACAGCATTACAGCAGAAGAGCCAACCAAAATAATTAGCTTCCAGTTTCTCACACTTGGTTTCTCTGGATGTTCATGGCTCCCAAGGAAACTTTTTCTAATTTCCCTATTTAAAACATCTATAGCGATCATTCAGATTTGATACCTTTTACCAAACATATGGACTAGACTTTTTCCCTCTATTGCCCTTGTTATTTCTTCGTTTAAACCCTTCAGAAGTCCTTTATGGATGAGTATGGAGCTGTGGAACACCCAAAATGCTGATGAACTACCAGCAAAGTGACTGGGATTAGAAATCCTGCTACGTCTCGTTTGGTCTCCTGGTGACCCTAAAGAAGTCTGTCTAACAGGGAAAGTTTTCCTTTGCCAGTGAGATGGTGAGCACTTCTGGAGAGCAAATGAATGACATTTTTAGCCACTGGTTGAGGTCATCAGCTCCTTCTCCCTGCCTCTGGCCCTCACAGCTGTACCCAGCTCCCAGTGGGCACTTGTGCTCCTTTCATATCATGCAATTAAAATAGAAAGAAAGAGAGGAAAGGAAGTGATTTACTGGAAAAAAGCTCAAGAAGATGTGGGAAGTGTCACAAATCAAGTCAGTAGAAGCATGGGGAAGAGAAAGGGCCCAGGGAACCTGAAAGGTGGGCACAGATCACTGGATCTGTTGCAGGACTTTTCCAGACATCTCTGACAATAATGACAAAGAAACATGGGTGATGATGAGAACAAAAGCCCCAAAACAGATGTTATATGAGAGAACAGTTAAAACATAATGTACATAGTCATGGAATAAAATAATTTTCCTAGTGAAAAATCATTTCTGCAAAAATTTGGTGATATGGGAGAAAACTTATGATAAAATGATAAATAAGTAAATAATTGTGAGTGTACTAGAGTGTGATCATTATTTCCTTCTTTATTTTGTTCTGTACCTATCATATTTTATGTCATAAATATGTGCTACTTCTGTTGTCACAGGCCGAAGCCAACCTACGGAGGGTCGTGAATGCCAAAGTTAACATTGGAATTGCCTCCAGTTCAGTCTCCTCCATGGGGCAATGGACTCAACGGGGAGAAAGACTGGGCCTAATTTGTCTTTTTATCCCAAGTACCTATTCACAGAAAAAGATCTGGGCTTGGAGGGTGCTCAGAGAATGTCTGTTCAAGAGAATGAATAAGAATATATGAGGAGCAAAGAGGAATTTGACATGGTGAACAATAAGGTTCATAGGTAAGAACATACTCAGAAGAGTAAACAATACATTAGAAAAGTACTACTAGTAGGATGTGACCAAAATGCACTTATTTTTTTCTCTGACTGTCCCTCTGATTTTTTCCTTATTGAAGTATAAGTGACATACAATAAACCACACATATTTAAATTGAACAATTTGACAAATTTTGATGTCTCTTCTCCCCCTTCTCCCTGCATTTAACCATCAGCAAAAGCAATATAATGAACACTTCAATTACTCCTAGTGGCTTCCCTGGGGCTCAGTCAGTAAAGAATCCGCCTGCAGGATTTGCAGGAGATGCAGGAAAAGCCGTTAGATCCCTGGGTCAGGAGGATCCCCTGGAGAAGGAGATGGCAACCCACTCCAGTATTCTTGCCTGGGAAATCCCATGGACAGAGGAGCCAGGCAAGTTACAGTCCATGGGGCTGCAAGAGCTGGAGATGACTTAGTGACTAAACCACCACCACCATCAATTACCCCTAAAAGTTTTCCCTGTATACCCCCTTTAAACAGGCTTTGAAATGAAGGGCTGTGTGTAGGATTATCCAAGAGTGCTCTTGGGAACGACAGCTGTGCAGGAAGGGAGAACAGCAGGACTGGAGAGAGGGAAGAGCAGCGTTGAACTGAGATGTAGACACAAGAGAGGCTCCAACTCAGCCGACCCTAGTGGAGCATTTCAGGGTTGCCTCACAAGGGAGCCTGTCCTTTGTACCCCACTCCCACCAGTCATTGGATATGAATTTCCCCTGGGGAGGAGCTTAATCGTGCCATCTCCCTTTGACCCAAGGCAATTCCTAGGGACAGACTCAGTCATGGGCCTCAGGAGGTGACATCCCAGGAGTCACAAGAGTAAGTACCTGCATCCTGAAGAGGGATCTGGGCGGAGCACCACAACACACACCTTCAGTGGGTCAAGTAAGGGACACAAGGGTAGCCAGATGTGGACCCTGCCCTCATGGAATGGGAAAACAAATAGTTTCTTCTTCATAAGGGAGAATCAGTCCCAGCAAACCAAAGCTTCTGCCTGCACTGTGCCATGCACTGCTCCAAGAACTGCACATTTATCAGAACCACTCCCATCATACCCTGGGACAGTAGATGAGGCAACTGAAGCACAGGCTAAGTAATCACCCAACATCACATAATTAGCAAGCTCAGAGCTAATAAGCAGCACTCCAAATTGTGTGGTACTGTTTTACATTCTAAACTACTACATCCAACTGTCTCTCTGAGCTTGTATTTCCACTCAGGTTTTTTTAAATTATTATTATTATATTTTATATTGCATATCTTATCTTGTAAAAGGTACTATTTTTACATGTTATGTTCAAAATGTGAAAATTGGCAGTTTGACATACACTGATTTCTACAAATCATTCAATGCCTGTATTAGAAATTTCCAAAGTAAGCAACATCTGCAAAATTATGTGATATTTTGTCACCACATTAGGAAAGGCTATCATTATAGCTTGTAATCATTGAAGGAGTTGAAAACACCATCTTAGAATTAGTTTGATTCAAAGGAGTTATAACTATAAATAGATATATTTCCACACACTCCATAAGCAAGGAGAAGTTGAAGGTCTGAGCACAGAGCCTCATGTCTTACGCCCCGGAAAATGGTAGTCTTTTACTAAACTGCCCTAATAGCTGAGAGGTATCAAGCTTGATCTATGTAGGTCTTTGATGAAACTCACTGCCTGTTACATCTGACAAGTTTCTATTAGAGAAGCAAAAGCAAAACGACAGATTAGATACATTAGAAGATGAATCAGGGATTTGACTTTATGTCAAATTTGGGAGAGCAAGTTAAAGAGCTGACGTGAAACTATTCCACCTGTTTCTTTGTGGTACTAGAGCCTAAATCTGCAGACACGACAATTAGAAAGAGAAGACAGATGGGAAATCTGGAAGCATGGAAAAGTTGGAAGCTATGAGGATGAGCAGAAAGGACTAGTGTCCCGTGTAGTCTCTCACTGCCTCCACACTCCTACTGTGATGGTGGAGACGTCCTGCAGGGGAACCTGGCATCCTTCATCAAAGAACCAATCATGTTAGAGAAACATGAAGGCGGAAATGCAACAGGAGCTGGAGGTGAATCGGTAGATCAGCTGCAGCATACAACACGCAGCAGGCCGCACTCATGCCCTGCACTCACCTTCCAGGTACGAAGAACATGTCTGTTGTTTCACTTCCACCCACCACGGCTCCTGTGGAATGCCTCACAGCGCCCAAGGATACAGAATTACTCAGGGATGGGAATTCTGGGGACTTTATTTATATCTAAATTGATGTAACAAATCTACCACACCTAATTTAGGGGGCAGATCTATCACACATTCCACCTGAGAAAATGTTACCATGACTCTTCTCAACACAGTTATTAATATTACCATTATGTAGGCAAAGAGTTTTTTTTCAAAGAAGTAGTGATAAGTTACTAAATATTCAATACTTGACGCTGTGGACTTATATCTGCTACCTTAGTTAACTCTTATGGTCAATTATATTCATTAGTCCTATTTTGCAAAGAAATGCAGTGAAGTTCAGAGAAATTATTAGGCTTACTCAAAGCTACACAGAATGTCACAAATTCTGTAACCCCTGACCATCTGCAATTCACTCTGCTACTCCTGTGGCACTAGTTGGAGAAAATCTTTTCAAATGCTGCCTTTTATGAACATCTGAGAAGAGTTAGACTCTTTAATGCACTGGTGCACCCTACTTACTTCTTCCTGAGTGGACTCTGAGAGACAGCCAGGGATTTATAGAGAGTCAGAACTGGAAGGGAGCCAAGAGATGACCCACGCCTGGGAAAAAGGAAGGGGAAGAGGAAAAAAAGAGGATTAAAAGTTCAGGAAGAAAGCAAGAGAAGAGGATCACTGACTTCTAAAGGGAATCAGTTCAGTTCAGTTCAGTTGCTCAGTTGTGTTCGACTATTTGCGACCCCATGAATCGCAGCATGCCACGCTTCCCTGTCCATCACCAACTCCCGGAGTTTACTCACACTCATGTCCATCGAGTCGGTGATGCCATCCAGCCATCTCATCCTCTGTTGTCCCCTTCTCCTCCTGCCCCCAATCCCTCCAAGCATCAGGGTTTTTCCAATGAGTCAACTCTTCACATGAGGTGGCCAAAGTATTGGAGTTTCAGCTTCAACATCAGTCCTTCCAAAGAACACCCAGGACAGATCTCCTCTAGGATGGACTGGTTGGATTTCCTTTCAGTCCAAGGGACTCTCAAGAGTCTTCTCCAACATCACAATTCAAAAGGATCAATTTTTTGGCGCTCAGCTTCCTTCACAGTCCAACTCTCACATCCATACATGACCACTGGAAAAACCATAGCCTTGACTAAGCGGACCTTTGTTGGCAAAGTAATGTGTCTCTGCTTTTTAATATGCTATCTAGGTTGGTCATAACTTTCCTTCCAAGGAGTAAGTGTCTTGTAATTTCATGGCTGCAATCACCATCTGCAGTGATTTTGGAGCCCAGAAAAATAAAGTCTGACGCTGTTTCCACTGTTTCCCCATCTATTTCCCATGAAATGATGGGACCAAATGCCATGATCTTAGTTTTCTGAATGTTGAGCTTTAAGCCAACTTTTTCACTCTCCTCTTTCACTTTTATCAAGAGGCGTTTTAGTTCCTCTTCACTTTCTGCCATAAGGGTGGTGTCATCTGCATATCTGAGGTTATTGATATTTCTCCCGGCAATCTTGATTCCAGCTTGTGCTTCTTCCAGACCAGCATTTCTCATGATGTACTCTGCATATAAGTTAAATCAGCAGGGTGACAATATACAGCCTTGACGTACTCCTTTTCCTATTTGGAACCAGCCTGTTGTTCCATGTCCAGGTCTAACTGTTGCTTCCTGACCTGCATATAGGTTTCTCAGGAGGCAGGTCAGGTGGTCTGGTATGCCCATCTCTTTCAGAATTTTCCACAGTTTATTGTGATCCACAGAGTCAAAGGCTCCTTATTGCCAAATTCAGACTTAAATTGAAGAAAGTAGGAAAAACCATTCAGGTATGACCTAAATCAAATCCCTTATGATTATACAGTGGAAGTGAGAAGTATATTTAAGGGACTAGATCTGATAGACAGAGTGCCTGATAAACTATGGACGGAGGTTCGTGACATTGTACAGGAGACAGGGATCAAGACCATCCCCATGGAAAAGAAATGCAAAAAAGCAAAATGGCTGTCTGAGGAGGCCTTACAAATAGCTGTGAAAAGAAGAGAAGGGAAAAGCAAAGGAGAAAAGGAAAGATATTCCCATTTGAATGCAGAGTTCCAGAGAATAGCAAGGAGAGATAAGAAAGCCTTCCTCATTGATCAGTGCAAAGAAATAAGAGGAAAACAATAGAATGGGAAAGAGTAGAGATCTCTTCAAGAAAATCAGAGAAACCAAGGGAACATTTCATGCAAAGATGGGTTTGATAAAGGACAGAAATGGTATGGACCTAACAGAAGCAGAAGATAGTAAGAAGAGGTGGCAGGAATACACAGAAGAACTGTACAAAAAAGATCTTCATGACCCAGATAATCACAATGGTGTCATCACTCACCTAGAGCCAGACATTCTCAAATATGAGGTCAAGTGGTCCTTAGAAAGCATCACTACGAACATAGCTAGTAGAGGTGATGGAATTTCAGTTGAGCTATTTCAAATCCTGAAAGATGATGCTGTGAAAGTGCTGCACTCAATATGCCAGAAAATCTGGAAAACTCAGCAGTGGCCACAGGACTGGAAAAGGTCAGTTTTCATTCCAATCCCAAAGAAAGGCAGTGCCAAAGAATGCTCAAACTACCGCGCAATTGTACTCATCTCACACGCTAGTAAAGTAATGCTCAAAATTCTCCAAGCCAGGCTTCAGCAATATGTGAACAGTGAACTTCCAGATGTTCAAGCTGGTTTTAGAAAAGGCAGAGGAACCAGAGACTAAATTGCCAACATCTGCTGGATCATCGAAAAAGCAATAGAGTTCCAGAAAAACATCTATTTCTGCTTTATTGACTATGCCAAAGCCTTTGACTGTGTGGATCACAATAAACAGTAAAGGGAATATCCTCCAGCAAACTAAGGTGGGAAGAAGCAAGAGAGCAGAGGAAGGAGAAGTACTCGTGCATTTTCAAAGGAAAAGCAGGACTTCTTGGTCATGAGCAGACCAAGGGAAAGCCAGCAATCTGAATACCAACTTGGGTAAGGATGGCCTCGCACTGCTCTCAGTCAGAACTCTGTAACTGTGCACTGTGTGTCTGACTGTGTAAATGTGCTCAGTCGTGTCTGATTCTTCGGGACCCCATGGACTGTAGCCTGCTGGGTTCCTCTCTCCATGGAGATTCTCCAGGCAAGAATACTGGAGTGGGTTGTCCTGCCCTTCTCCAGGGGATCTTCCCAACCCAGGAATGTAACCCAACTCTCCCGCATTGCAGGATTCTTTACTGAATGTGCACTATCAGGACTCAAATGCCTCATTCCTTCAGCTTAACTAAACTTCAGACAGGCTTCCCTTTTCTTAGAGCATTTACTTTTGAAAATTTGTAATTACAACCCTTTCTCTGCTTCTTTGAGATGTAAATCTTTTAAAAAGCCTCTTAACCAATTTTTACAACCCCGTACTAATTTTCCCAAGGACCTAGGAGCTATCCCTTTGAAATATAAACATCAAGGGAGACAGTTCTCTTATCTCCTAGTTTCTGGGGGAGGATGGGAATCTAACTTTCCATGGACATCCTGTTCCAAAGTGTAAAACTATTTCCTGCCATGAAGATACAAAAAGTTTACTTTTCCTTTCCATAAGGTCAGTTAACAAACAAGGGTGACCTATGATCCTCTCCACCCACCATCCCACTTCTTAAAAAACATTCCAACCCTTTGTTTCAGTGGACTAGAACTCATTCGATTTCAGCCTGTCTGTCTTACTGCAGTAACCTTGAATAAAGTCTCTTTTAACCTACTTAATTTTTGCTTTGACAGTCATAAGCAAAGGATGGAATGGGCAGAATTTTAACTTTGATCTACCTAATGGTAGACCTGATTGCTCAGTTGGTAAAGAATCTGCCTGCAATGCAGGAGACCCAGGTTCGATTCCTGGGTTGGGAAGATCCGCTGGAGATGGGATAGGCTACCCACTCCAGTATTCTTGGGTTTCCCTTGTGGCTCAGATGGTAAAGAATCTGCCTTCAACGTGGAAGACTTGGGTTCGATCCCTGGGTTGGGAAGATGCCCTGGAGAAGGGAGAGGCTGCCCACTCCAGTATTCTGGCCTGGAGAATTCCATGGACTGTATAGTCCATGGGGTCGCAAAGAGTCAGACACAACTGAGCAACTTTCACTTTTACTTTCAGTGAGGAAAACACTTACTATGCTAAGGAAGATAATAGCATCAACCAAATACATAAAATGAGGAATTTAAGCACTTTGGATGTCAAAGTGAGAGAAAGACAGGGTAGAGGTTTAGAGCACAGGCTTTGGAGTTCATCAGACTCAAGTTTCAGCCCTTGAGCCACCTCTTACTGCTTTTATTATTCCTGCAACACTGGAAATATTATTTAATCTCATTTTTCTCTTTGGCACAGCAAAACAATGATGACAACAATAGGGCTGTTTGTGCTGAGAGCTAAATCAATGTACCTAAGGCTTTTTTGAATAGGGTCTAACTAGAAATAAAGAAAAATTATCCTAATTATTTACACAGAGGGAGATTTTTTCCCCAAAGTTTTATTCAAATGAATAACCACAACCTCTACCTAGATTCACTAATGTTTCTACTTTGTGTGTGTGTATGTGCATGTGTGTGAATGTGTGCACACACACACTCTATTTGAAAATAAGTTGTAGACATCATGCTTAAATACTTCACCCCTAAATACTTCAGCATCCAACTCCAGAGAATAAAAACATTCTCTTACATAACTGAAATGCATTATCACACCTAGAAAATTCAATAATAGCATGTTATTCAGTTCACATTTAAGTTTTTTCAACTATTTTCAAACTGTTTTTTTTTAATTTTTGATCCAGGATCCATTCAAATTTATATACTACTCGATATTGTTTCAGAGTTACAGGAAAACTATTGATTAGGCCAAAGCCTTTGGCTGTGTAGATCACAACAAACTGTGGAAATTCTTAAAGAGATGGGAATATCAGACTTCTTATCTGCCTCCTGAGAAATCTGTATTCAGGTCAAGAAGCAACAGTTAGAACTGGACATGAACAACAGACCTGTTCCAAATTGGGAAAGGAGTACGTCAAGGCTGTATATTGTCACTCTGCTTATTTAACTTATATGCAGAGTACATCTTGTGAAATACAGGGCTGGATGAAGCACAAGCTGAAATCAAGATTTCCAGGAGAAATATCAATAACCTCAGATATGCAGATGACACCACCCTTATAGCAGAAAGTGAAGAGGAACTAAAGAGCCTCTTGATGAAAGTGAAAGAGAAGAGTGAAAAAGTTGGCTTAAAATTCAACATTCAAAATACGAAGATCATGGCATCCGGTCCCAACACTTCATGGCAAATAGATGGGGAAATAATGGAAACAGCGAGAGACTTTATTTTCTTAGGCTTCAAAATCACTGCAGATAGTGACTGTGACTGAAGCCATGAAATTAAAAGACGCTTGCTCCTTGGAAGAAAAGCTATGACCAGCCTAGACAGCATATTAAAAAGCAGAGACATTACTTTGCCAACAAAGGTCCATCTAGTCAAAGCTATGGTTTCTCCAGTAGTCATGTATGGATGTGACAGTTGGCCATAAAGAAAGCTGAGAGCCGAAGAATTGATGCTTTTGAACTGTGGTGTTGGAGAAGACTCTTGAGAATCCCTTGGACTGCAAGGAGATCAAACCAGTCAATCCTAAAGGAAATCAGTCCTGAATATTCATTGGAAAGACTGATGCTGAAGCTGAAACTAGCCATCTGATGCAATGAACTTACTCATTTGAAAAGACCCTGATGCTGGGAAAGATTGAAGGCAGGAGGAGAAGGGGACGACAAAGGATGAGATGGTTGGATGGCATCACTGACTCAATGGACATGAGTTTGAACAACCTCCGGGTGTTGGTGATGGAACAGAGAAGCCTGGCGTGCTGCAGTCCTTGGTGTCGCAAAAAGTCAGACACGACTGAGCAACTGAACTGATACTGTTTTGGTCTTTTATTTTATTTTATTTTATTTTATTGTGGTTAACACTTGAAATACATTTACTAATTAAGACAACCAACACTTTTACTTTTATTTGCATTTATTTTCTGCGGCATTTATTCCCGAGCCATACGTTTTTGTTTCTTCAGTTTCTTCTGGGATATCTTTTTCTTCTGTGCAACCTCCTCTTCTGGTTTAGGAACAATCTGTTCTTTTTCAGTAAGGATCATCTCAATGTGGCAGGGAGAGCTCAAGTAGGGGTTGGTCCGACCGTGAGCTCTGTAAGTCCTGCGCTACACCTTGGGGGCTTTGTTCACTTGGATGTGCTCAATGACCAGAGAATCTACATCTAAGCCCTTAAGTCCAGCATTACTCTCTGCATTTTTGAGTATGTGTAGTAAAAATTCAGCACTCTTTTTGGGCCACCGACCCTGTGTCCAGCCCCCCTGTTTGGCCTGTGCACACCTACCAACTCCACCATTGTAACGACGGAATGGCACACATTGCTTCTTTAAAGTGACATCCTTCAGATACTTGGTGACTTTTCGGATATGCATACCCTTTATGGCCTGGGCAGTTTCACGAGTGTTCTTAAAGTGAACACGAAGATTTGAACCTCTTGATTTGCATGATTTTGTGGGGTTTTCTGGGTCGAGTGAATAGCGCACCATTTTTAGGGGTCAGCTCAGGCCGCTTACCGGAAAAGGAAGAGCGGTGGCTCCTGGGAGAATTCACGAGAGCTCTGTTTTGGTCTTTTAAAATCTAGACAAGTCTAGATTTTTTGTGTGTGAATTAGCTGCTTATTATAAGATTAACTTTTGAAAAGACTCCAGGCAAGTTATTGGTAGAATAAACCAGATTCTAAATATGTCTATTATCTTCCTCATTTTAGATTCAAGTTTCTCAATAGCTGCAGAATATACATTCTTTTCAAGTACACATGGCACATTTGCCAAAGTCAAGTCATACGTGGGGGCCATAAAACAAGTCTCAAAAATGCCACAGGACTGAAATCTTACACAGGATGTCCTTTAACCACACTGGAATTAAATTAGAAATTAACAGCAAAAAGACCTATTTCAAAAGGTCTCTAATATCTTAAAATTAAGCAATACATCTAAATAATCCATAGGTCAAAATCAAAATTCTAAGAAAAAATGGAAAATACGCTGAATAACATTGAGTATACAACATCTCAAAATTTGTGGGATGCAGCTAAGCACTGTGAAAGGGAAATCTGTAACTTTGAATACTTATGTCAGAAAATGAGAAAGGTCTCAGATCAGTAAGCTAAGGTACAAGTCAAACCTAGAGTCAATAGAAAGGATGAAATAATAAATATGAATAGACATTGATAAAATTAAAACAGAAAATTAATAATCAAAAATTACTTGAGAAAATAAAATAAAATTGATAAGCATTTCCTAAGAGTGATAAAGAAAAAAGAGGGACTTTACAAATTACCAATATTATTAATAAGAAGTACATCACAGGAAAATCTACTAATGTTAACAGGATGAAAAGAGAATATTATAAAAAACTTTTGATCACTTAGATGAAATGGACAAACCTCAAAAAACACAACTTACCAAAACTGACTCAGATTTAGATTAAACGTTTTTAGCAAATATACTACCTAAATGTTTTATATGTCTCAGTTCATTAGTTGAAGAGGCACATGATGTAAGTTTATTCCATTTTTAGAGATGCCAAGTTTGATTATTTGGTTAAGGTGTGAAACATCAGGTATGTCTATTATAAAATTATGCTTTTCCTTTTACCCCAAATAATCTCTGTGCATATACTTTGAGACCACATAAATATCCTATTCCTCAAGCTCTTTAACCCAAGTTTCAGCATTCACTTATCATCTTAGTTTGAGTAATCAATAATTAACTGATACCAAATAATTGATTACACGGGAGTGAAAATGCTTATTTCCTAATAGTGTTATCCCACCTACATTTATTCACTAGCATTCCTTTATTTAAATAAAAAAGCTTTTCTTTTCTCTTAGTTTCTCTCTTTATATTTCTCTCATTCTCTCTCTTGTCTCAACATGAGAAACTCAAGAATTCAGTGTACTCAACACAATATAATCACTTACCATGGCTCTTTTTAATGTGTTATTTGTCCCAAGCCAACTTTTGTACTTTTCTTTTTAGTGGATCTGTTAGTCTTTGTACACTTGTTTTTTGATACGAGATTTTTCAGGTTTGCCTTTGAATTCCCTGCTCTGGGTCTGGAAATAGCCATTTCCCTAGGAAACACTTTAGTGGTGATTGATATTTAGAAATCCAGATCTAGGTGCCAGCTGTACTCATTGCTACCAACACTGATTTGCTTAAATCCCTTTCAGCAAACAGAGCCAGGAACTGTACATACATATCCATGTTATCTATCAAAATACATAATATATCATATAATGAGCTCAGATTGAGACTTCTCACTGAAATCCAACACTACATTATTTGTCCTCACTTATGAAAGTAAAAACTCTTCTTCCGCAAAACATCAACACATTTACTCAATTGCTCTATCCTATTATACACACAATAAAATATCAGAATTATACCACCAAATACCACCACCAAGAACAAAGGTACTAAGCAAATGTCACCAGTTCTTGGTAGTCTTCGTTATGATATATTTTATCTAGGGTATACAGTCAAAGCTCTGTGTTGAAGATACTTAATTCTTCCTCTGTATGATTATTATCAATCTGACATACAGTAGGTTATTTCATGCTTATATTCAAATGTAATGTCTGCCTTTTCATATTTTATTTTTGAATATTTAAAATTTTCACATGTTCAAAGTTGAAACCACATAAAAATGGTCTACTAAGAGAAATCGTACATTTATCCTTATACCCTCTGCACCATCCCAACACACTCTGCAACAACATACCATTTTCATTGATACCTGGTTGATATTTCATTTTGGAAGAATGAGGAATTTCCCCTTCTTTTTTATGTGACAGGTAGCCTATTATATGTACTCCATTATATGCTGGATTAATAGACAGCGTCCTTACTCCTCCTCTTTAGCTACATCATATACCATTGTCTGGAGCACTATGTTTAATTCAATCACTCTCCTTTGAGTGGTCATTTAGATTGACTTTTGCTACTACAACTTGTTCCTGAATGAAAACCTTACACATATGCATATTTGTGGAGGTGCTTCTTCAGGACAAATTTCCAAAACTGGAATTTCTGGTTCAAGAGGTAAATGCACATATAATTTTCTTAGATATCATCAAATCCCCTTGAGAAGGGTTGCTATTATTTTACATTCCCACCAGAAATGTATGAAAGTATCTGAGTTTCCATAGCCTTGACAAACATGTTATCTAGATTTTGAAATATCCTACCATTCTGATAAACGAGAAATTGCATCTCAATAAAGATCTAATTTACATTTTATTTTGAGTAAAGTTGAATATATTTTATCATATTTAAGGGCCATTTTATATTTTTGTGAACTGTTGAGGATTTTGTCCACTTTATATCACATTTTGTGGGGTTTTTTCCTTGATTTTTAAGAATTATTTGTTAGAGGAATGAACCCTTTGACCATAGTCTTTTGATTTTTTTATTGGTCTTTTGGCTTTGCATGTGGTGTTTTGCCATGCAAAAATTATTTCATTATTTATTATTAATTAATGGATATTATCAATCTTTTCTTTTATTGTTTCTAGATTTGGGACTTTAGTTTGAAAGTTTCTTCATGTCCAGATCAAGAGATAAATGATCTTTGTTTTCCTCTATTTTTATATGGATTCATTTTTCACATTTAGATCTGTGATCCATTTGAAATTTTTTCCAGCAATTGGTACGAGATAGAAGCAAATTTTTTTTCCAAATGACTGTTCAGTTGTCGCCAAACCATTTATTTTAGAAGTCCATATTTTTTAAAACAGAGGGAATCCAAGAATTATTTTATGAGTGATGGATGAGCTGAGAAGTCGAACAGGGGCAATGAAACAGCTCACAGATTGGTAACCACAGGAAACCACCATCAGCCCTGTGCTAAAGTATCAAAGGGAAAAGGAAAGATTCCTGAAACCCAGGGTGTACAGCCTCCAAGTAAATAACAGAAATCACAGCAGTCTGTCCAGTGAGATCTGAGGCCCTCTGAGAGCTGCCCTTGCTGCCTAAGCATGAAGACAAGCGTAAAACACCCCTTTACTCCTGCCCTGCCATCTCCCACCAATGGTTCTGATTGGCCAAACCCAGATGGACGTCAGCTAATTGGAGACTGGGAAATGCACCCTGCAGGTTTGGACCCCTCGTAAAATAAAACAGAGAGGCAAGAACTGCTCTGTGCAGTTCTCTGTGCAGTACAGTGCTGGCAAAGGGCCAGCACTATACTCAGTGAAAAATGTAAGAGTTCTTTATCTTTTCATTAAAATAAATTCCCAGAAGATACCATATAATTTATTACCATTTCAGCAGTAAGAACAGCAAATAAATGTAAAGGCATTATGAGTCTAAAGACAGACAGTAATATAGTCTTATTAGTTCAAACCATCTCTCCTAAAATTAATCTGAGTCACTGAGATTTTTATTACATATAATTGGCCCTTCATATCCTCTGGTACCACAATCACAGATTCAAACAACCAAGAATAGAAATACTCCAAAAGAAAATTCCAGAAAGATCCAAAAAGCAAAATTTGAATTTGTGGCATTCGGGTAACTATTTACAAGGACTCATATTGTACTTACAACTATTTATCCAGCATTTACATTGTATAAGTAATCTGGAGATGATTTAAAGTACATGGGAAGATATACATAGATCATATGCAAATACTTCAACATTTTATCTAAGGGACTTGAACATATGTGGATTTTGGTAACCATGGGTGACCTGGAACAAATTTCTTACAGATACCAAGGGAAAACTGCATGTGTTTTGAACAAAAAAAGATTGAGGAAATCAAGAGTGTGGGCATGGAACTAGAAAGACTTAAAAAATAGAAATAGTTCTATAGAAATAAGGAGCATCCAAGAGATAGAAAATGTGATAAATAAAGTAATAGCTGGAAGCAACTGAATAAAAAAGATTTAAATTTCATTTTAAAAGAATTAAAATTGAATTTAAAAAGAAAAATTATAAGCCAGATACAATGAACACAGGAGTTTAGATACTCAAAGGAGGCACAAATATCTTTTTAATCATTTAAAATTTCTCTAGGGGCTATATTTTAATGCAATACTTTTAGAAATGTGAACTTTAGTGAGTCTAACAATCTATTTTATACCTCAACAAACCCATTATACTATTTATACATCCTAATCTAGCAAAATCCAAATAGAACCCCAGTTTGGAAAGTTTGTTAGTTGCTGTAGAAAGAAATAGTCTGATTTTTTGAAGGAATGATTTATTCTCAGAATTAGTCCAATGAGACAAGATCACTTTCTTGTAAGAAAATCAGTAATGTATCTCTGTTCAATATCCTAGAAAAATCAAGGGCTCAAAATCAAACAGTTTGCTGATTTGCAATTCAATTACTCAAGAGAGAATTCTCCAGCTGTAAGAGTCTCTGTGTCCCTCACTGTGCAACTTATTTCTTCTCCTTTCTCTTCTCTTCTTTCCTCTCATCTCCTATATGCCAGTGTCCTCCACTGCACTGAGGAGCATCACCACTTTGGGGAAGGAGAATCAAAAGGGTAAACAAGTCAGCTCAAGCAAAAACATTCTGGGGCACAGGAGGATGAAATAAATAACAATAGTGTGTGAGGCAACATCAGTCATTGTGGTTCTGCACACTCCATCTCCAATGAAACTATCTTAATCCAACACCCTTATATAATTGGTTCCAATGACTAATACATGCTCACTGATCCAGAGCCTGAGGAGTATGAGTGACAAACAATAAACCTGCTTAGGATAATGTGATTGATTGTAATTCCATTTAAAATAAATTAACAAATGGTGATGCACTATCAAGTTAACCATGCAGCACAACTATAATTGTTAAGGTTGTTCATTTCATTACATGGTGCCCTTTCTCAGGAAAAAAAAAAAAAAAATGTTTTCTGCTCTTTGGATGAAGAATTGTTGCCCTTCACCTGATCTCATGGTTTCCCCTGGTTACTTGGCTTTTTATTTCACTCTGGCTTCTAGAAAACATGGAATCTGTCTATAACCTATGGATAGGACTCAGGGAGATATCTGCATGTTAGCTTAAATCAAGCAGTTTATGTCCCTATTTTTATTATTGTCCTATTCTTTTTCAACTGTCCCTAATTTTGTTTCGTGGTTTATTTATCCCTGTAAGTCATCTGTTGTAGGTTCTCTAGAAACAGATCAGAGATAGTATTTGGGGTCCAAGATGTTTCTTTGTAATCAATACTGGTGACAAGAAAAAGGAAGTAGGATTGGGCAGAGGGAAAAGACAGGCCTGATCAAACTTTGGCCAGCCTGGAAGGGTTCTGTGAAATGAGTACAGTCCTGGGCCATCCCATAATGGCTGGTATATTCCCCCCTCGATTAGTCAGAAATAGGGCCCCCCTGCCCTCCACACGGATGGGAGCTCAGGCAAGGTGGGCTTCCGAGCCAAGGCAGACTCTGATGGAGCTGAGATTAAATGCTGATTCTAATCATTTCAGCTGGCAGCAAGTCTTTCCTCAATAGGGAAGCTGGTTTCCACCCTGACCTTTTTTCTACTCCAAAATCCTACTGCACACAGGTTGGAAGAGAAGCCCCTCCAGGGGTCTGGTGTAGCTCTCTTCTCAAAAGAATCTTAGAAGAGAGATATTAGTGAGATAACTACAGTGCCGAAAGTAGAGGTGGTTCTCAGGGTCCCAACAGATACTCATTGTTTTCCTCTTCCACTTAATTTTTTAGATTCTATTAAGCAGGGGGAGAAGGGGACGACAGAGGATGAGATGGTTGGATGGCATCACCAACTTAACGGACATGAATTTGAGCAAACCCTGAGAGATAGTGAAGGACAGGGAGGCCTGGCGTGCTGCAGTCCAGAGGGTGGCAAAGGGTTGGATACGACTTAGTGATTGAACAACAATAGCCGTTTGCCTAGGTGCTGACCTGTTAATATGCTTCAGACCTTCAGCCATAAAGACCCCATGCTCTTTGGCTGGGGTCACCGTACCAGCCTATTTACAGTCACAACTAGGCAAGGGAGTACTAATACAGGCCCATGAGGACCAGTTCTGTTCCACCCATACTCCTCCCTACCTCCATTGTGCAAGAGCAGCCCTATCTCCTCCAAATGATCAACTACCCTACCAAGATTAGGAGTCTTCTTCTTGCTTTTGATGCCTAACACAAGAAACTCAAAGTGCCTAAGTGAAAACTAAAATTTATGATTCATCGGTGCTCTTCCTGTGTGCCTTAAGAAAGTATGCTCCTTGTGGAAAGCAAGACTTCTAACCCAGCAGAACCCAAAAATGTAGGGAAAAGAAACACAATGACTCTCAGCAGGTCATTGAGAGTGGTGATACGTGGAGTCACTACTGTTTCAAACCCTGATTCCTGTGTTCATGGAGTCTTCCTACTGGGGACATAACACCATATAAGGGTCATTGGTTCAAAGCATTGTAAAAGATGGCATCTACTCCTGTAGGGCATTCCCTCTGAGCTTCCAGTGATGTTTCGGGCTAGCAGTTTATGAGTAATGATATGGCCAGTGAATTTCATGGTCACAGACCCAATCATGAACCTTCTTTGCTAAAAAGGGAGTCCCTTGGTCTGAGGTTACACTACACAGGATTCCCATGCCAGTGAACCAGTTCAGTTCAGTTGCTCAGTCGTGTCCGACACTTTGCAACCCCATAGACTGCAGCACGCCAGGCCTCCCTGTCCATCACCAACTCCCGGAGGTTACTCAAACCCAGTCAAACCCTCTATAAGCCCTTGGACAATAGTGCTGGCTGAGGCCCAATGAATAAGAAAGGCAAACTCATACCTAAATATATGTCCATTAAATGAACAATTAATCCTACCAGAATAAAATGAGTTCAATGAAGACAATCTGCCAGCGATAGTATAGTATAGTGTTGATTAATGGCTGTTCTCTGTTGCTGGCTTTCCGCAGTGACTCAGTGGGTAAAGAATCTGCCTGTCAATGCAGGAGATGCAAGAACATGGGTTCAATCCCTGTGTGAGGAAGAACCCCTGGAGAAGAAAATGGCAACCCGCTCCAGTATTCTTGCCTGGAAAATTCCATGGGCAGAGGAGCCTGGTGGACTACAGTCCACAGAATCACAGAGAGTCAGACACAGCTGAGTATATGAGCTAAGGAAGGATCACTGGTGTCATGGGGATCTGAGCTACCTGCTCATGCTCATGTATTTTGCTTGTATCTTCTGGTCCTGATATTACTCAACCCTAGATACACCACTTTCAGTTTTCAATGAATTGTTCCAGGACTCATCTGACTTTCTGACTTATGGATATGGTAGGCTCCAACATTGGAAGAGATGACTCATTGTAAAAGATCCTGATGCTGGGAAAGATTGAAGACAAAAGGAGAAGAGGGTGGCAGAGGATGAGATGGTTTGACAGCACCACCAATGCAATGGACCTGAGTTTAAGCAAACTCCAAGAGATAGTGAAGGACAGGGAAGCCTTGCATGCTTCAGTTCATGGGGTCTCAAAGAGCCAGACTCAACTTAGTGACTGAACAACAACATAATGGGCAGTTCGAGACATATAGTCAATTAGTTTGGTCAAATGACCCATCTCTGCCAGGACCCAGTAGCAAGCCAGAAGTTGTTTTTCAAATGGTACAAAAATTTCCACTGGAAATGGCAAGGCCATGCTCCAGAACCCCAAAGGCTTACATTATGATTGTCTCACTGGGGTTTAACACAAACCTATATATGACATCCTTCCCCATCAACTATAATCCCTAATCATATTTGGACTGCTAGAGTGTGTGCCCCAAGAGCAGGGCGACTTGGCACTGCAACCTAGTCCTACTGTAGAGTTTTTTTTCCTGCTCTGGGATGTACTCAAAGCTGGCAATATTTTATGCATCCTGGAGTATAGGTTATAGCAGAATCCTCTGATACAGAATTTGCTGCCTCCAGAATTCAAAGAGGTTTAGAAGTCAATGTGCTTCTTTCTTTGGATAGAAGATTATAAGGCACAGTAACTTGTTTTACTTGAGAAGGGATGTATAAGATGTATCAGATGCTCTTGATTCCTGGACCCCTAAACATATTATAAACAAGGAAAACCCATAAATCTTCAAGTTTTCATCTTCAACTTTCTGGAGTAGATGTGTCTTACCAGGACCTCCAATGTGCTGACCACCTGTGGCTCATCTAGCCCAGTAAATATAATATCACCAACCCAATAAATCAATATAATGGTCTTCAGTATGCTTAGGCAGCCCAGATTACTTTGTTCTATGTTGTTATAAAGAGCAGGAAAGTTAATATAAATCTTTAAGCAAAACCTGACATATATTGTTGTCTCATCCAATGTAAATATCTGATCCTCTCTCATGATTTGGAAGAGAAAACAATATATTTTCCAAAACACTGACGATGTATTTGAGGCCTATTAATCTACACCAATAAAGATACCATATCTAGTACAGTGGCTATGATTGGGATTATTATATGCTTGAACCTGCAGTAATCTACAGGTTATCACCCTCAGACCGTGGGTTTCTGCAGGTGCTAGGCTGACCAATTAAATGCAAGTATCTTGGGAGTTATATCTCTGTATTTTTTAAATCCTAGGGAGTGCTATTAATCCCCACTACTTTTCTTCTCCAGGATGCCCTATTGCTTTTTTACATTACTGTGTAGGAGGTATGAGGGATAGCCTCAAGAACCTTTCACTTGATCGTCCCCACCGTGACAGTTCTTACCCCACATAACTAGAACCCAGTGAAAAGGTTACATCTGCCAAGTATGCCAAACTCACTTAATATTCCAGGACCAGAGAACTGGCCATCAGGTAGATTCATGGACACACTGGATCTCCTTTAAGCTCTATGTTGGCCAGCACTCCACTTATCAGCTAGTCATTGCACACCACCATTCTAACAAGTGGGCCACAATGAGGCTTTGGAGCCCTGGGTTCTAAAGTCAACTCAGACTCTGCATCTCAAAATGCCTGGACATTCCCCTTTCTCTTTTTCCTAGTGCAAAGCTGTTCAAGTAAATGACCATAGGATCCTTTGGGGAAGGACTAGAGAAATTATTATCATAAAGATCCTAGGTGTTCTTTCCCACTTTTTTAATCGGTGGTTTCCAGGTCTAAAAATGGGATCAGGTCCAGGAACTAGGCAAGATCATGACTTAAAAAAAAAAAAAGATTATATTTTTCAAAGCAGTTTTAGCAGTTCATAGTAAAACTGAGCAGTAAGTACAGAGTGTTCCCATATATCCCCTGTCCCTTCACATGTACCATGTTCCCAACAATCATCATGCCCAAAATGAGTGGTATATTTATTACAACTGATGAACCTACACTGGCACATCATTATCACTCAAAGTCTACAGCTTACATTAGGGTTCACTTTTAGTGTCGTATATTCTACGGGTTTTGACAAATGTATAATGACAAGTATCCATCATTATAGTATTATGAAGAATAGTTTTACTGCCCTAAAAATCTTCTGTACTCTGGCTATTCATCTCTCCCTCCCTGCTAACCCCTGGCAACCACTGATTTTTTTACTGTCAAAATAGCTTTGCCTTTCCAAGAACATCATATCATTAGAATTATATGATATATAGACTTTCCAGATTGGCTTCTTTCATTAAGTACTATACTTTTAGGATCATGACTTTTTATTAAAGTAACAGACTCTCAGCCTACCAGTCATCCTTTCTTGATTTTTCTATAGGCACAAACTGAATAGTATCTCAGTTAGCTGCCCATTTATTTTGTTCTTTATAGATACTGTTTCCTATTAAAATTTCTAAAATTCTATAGGTTATATTCTTGACTGACAATCCAGTTTTTCTGGTCATTACAATATTACAACAGTCTGGCTTAGGATGTTTAAGTAAACCTAACTCTATTGTTTCAGGGATCTATTAAGACCACTGCTACTGAGCCAAGTTCTATAGTAATTATCCTACTGCTTTTGAACTGTGGTGCTAGGGAAGACTCTTGAGAGTTTCTTGGATAGCAAGGAGATCAAACCAGTCAAACCTAAAGGAAATCAACTCTGAATATTCACTAGAAGGACTGATGCTGAAGCTCCAATACTCTGATTACCTGATGCAATAAGCTGACTCATTGGCAAAGACCCTGAAGCTGGAAAAGATTGAAGGCAGAGGAGAAGGGTGTGACAGAGGATAAGATGGATAGATGCCATCACTGACTCAATGGATATGAGTTTGAGGGAACTCCAGGAAATGGTGAAAGAGAGGGAAGCCTGGCACACTGTAGTCCATGGGCTCGCAAAGAGTCAGACATGACTTGGTGACTAAACAACAACTATTAACCCTGACCTACAGAGAAGAACCACACTGAAAATTTTAGTAATACTGGAGCTCTCCTTCAAAAAGCATTTCTTATGCTCTTAGTATAAGATGTGTGCCCTAGGTCAGTTCAGTTCAGTTCAGTCGCTCAGTCATATCTGACTCTCTGTGACCCCATGGACTACAGCATGCCAGGCCTCCCTGTCCATTGTCAACTCCCAGAGTTTACTCAAATTCATGTCCATCCAGTTAGTGATGCCACCCAACCATCTCATCCTCTGTCGTCCCCTTCTCTTCCTGCCCTCAATCTTTCCCAGCATCAGGGTCTTTTCAGATGAGTCAGTTCTTTGCATCAGGTGGCCAAAGTACTGGAGTTTCAGCTTCAACATCAGTCCTTTCAATGAATATTCAGGACTGATTTCCTTTAGGATGGACTGGTTGGATCTCCTTGCAGTTCAAGAGACTCTCAAGAGTTTCTCCAACATTACAGTTCAAATGCATCAATTCTTTGGCACTCGGCTTTCTTTATAGTCCAATTCTCACATTCATATATGAATATTGGAAAAAAAATAGCTTTGACTACACGGACCTTTGTTGGCAAAGTAATGTCTCTGCTTTTTAATATGCTGTGTAGGTTGGTCATAGCTTTTCTTCCAAGGAGTAAGCATCTTTTAATTTCACAGCTACAGTCATCATCTACAGTGATTTTGGAGTCCAAAAAAACAAAGTTTGTCACTGTTTCCATGGTTTCCCCATCTATTTGCCATGAAGTGATAGGACTGGATGCCATGATCTTAGCTTTCTGAATGTTGAGTTTTAGGCCAACTTTTTCACTCTCCTCTTTCACTTTCATCAAGAGGCTCTTTAGTTCTTCTTCGCTTTCTGCCATAAGGGTGGTGTCATCTGCATATCTGAGGTTATTGATATTTCTCCCTAACCCTAACCTAACCTAAGGTCCCATGAACTTAATCATCATGAGCCTTCTATGGAAACAGTAATTCCAGCATTGCCACACCTACAAGCTGTTTATCTCCCTTCTCCATCCTCTGCCCTGGAAATTCTCATTTCACCTTTGGGTATTGTGAGCCACTGCTTTTTCCATGTTTCCAGGGACCAGCCTGGCAGGTACTTCTTACCATCTCCTAGATCCTCACCAGAATGTTAAATTCTATAATTAAACAGTCAATAAACTCTCTACTACCCAATTTTTATTTCAGTTCCCCTTGATCAAGCACCCTAACAAGGAAGTCCCACATTGTATCAGTTCATCACCACTAAACCAGCATTACAAGAAATGCTAAAAGGTCTTCTTCGAGTAGAAAATAAAAGGCCACAATTAGAAATAAGAATATATATAAGAGAAAACCTCACTGGTAAAAGCAAATATATAGAAAAGGCATGGATCCACCACTTAAAAAGTTAGATTAAAGGTAAAAACACAAAAGTAGAAAAATCAATTCTAGCTACAACAAGCAATTAAAGGATATTCAAAATAAAAAGATGTAAAATATTACATCAAAAACATAAAGAGAAGGAAGTAAAAATGTACTGCTTTTACAATGCCTTAAAATTTAAGTTACTATCAGTTTAAAATAGCAATCTATACAAGTCTATACATATGAAACACAAACCAAAAATTTATAATGGGTACACAAAAAATAAAGAGAAAGGCATCCAAACACAGCACTAAAGAATCCATCAGACAACAAAGGAAAAAATCAAGAGAAGATAGGAACAAAGAAGAATGACAAAATCAACCAGAAAACAGTTAACAAAATTGCAGTAAGAGCTTACCTGTCAATGACTCCAAATGTTATTTAATTATCATAATAAATGGTTAACTCCTCCAATAAAAGACAGAGAGCAGCTGAATAAATAAAAAAGTAAGACCCATCTACATACCATCTACAAGAGACACTTCAGACATAAAAACAAAGAGACTAAAAGTAGAGGAACAAAAAAAGATACCCTATGTAAATAGAAAAGAAAACTAGAAATACTCATATCAGACAAAATAGACTTTAAAACAAAGACTGTAACAAAAGACAAAGAAGGGCATTACATAATGATATAGAGGTCAATCCAACAAGAGGATAGAACATCTGTAAACACTTATGAGCCCAGAGGAAAAGCATCTAAATATATAAAACAAATATTAATTGAAATACAAGGAGAAAGATAGCAATACAATAATTGTAGGGAACTTTAATATCCCTCTTACATCATTGAACAGATCATTCAGACAGAAAATCAACAAGGAAACACTGGCTTTAGATGACACATTAGATCAGATGAACTTAATAGATACATGTAGAACATTCATCGTAAAGCAGCAGGACACACATTTTTTTCAAGTGCACATGGAAGTTTCATCATGAAACATCACATGATAAGCCACAAAATGATTCTCAATAAATTTAAGAAGACTGAGATTACATCAAGCATATTTTTAGTCTATAGCAGCATGAAACTAGAAATCAACTACAAGAAGAGAACTAGAAAAAACACAAATGTGGAGACTGAACAACACATTATTGAACAGTCAATGGATCAATGAAGAAATCAAAGAGGAAATCAAGAAAATACTTTGAGACAAATGAAAATACAATTTTCCAAAATCTATAGTATGCAGGGAAAGCAGTCCTATGAGGGAAGTTCACAGTGGTAAAAGTTTACCTTAAGAAATAAGAAAACACTCACATAAACAATATAACTGTATGTTTTTAAAAAAAAAATTAGAAAAGAACAAGCAAAAATGAAAGTTAGTACAAGGAAAGAAATAATAAAGATCAAAGCAGAAATAAATGGCATTGAGACTAAAAAACAACAGAAAAGATCAATGAAAGTAAGAGTTGATTCTTTGAAAAGATAAACAAAATCGACAAATCATAAGCCAGACTTACTAAGAATTAAGAGACAGAATAGGGACTCAGGTAGCCTTCAAGCCACGGTCAGGGAACTAGATCCCACAAGGTGCAATTAAGACCCAGTTCAGCCAAATCATTGAATTAATTAATCCTTTTTAAAAATAATTAAGAGAGACTAAATAAATTATATCAGAAATGAAAGAGGAGAAATTACAACTGACATCACAAAAATACAAAAAAAAAAATCACATGAGGACATTATGAATGATTATATGCCAACAAATTATACAACCTAGATGAAACATATAAATTTCTAGAAATACATAATTTTCCATGAAGAAATGGAAATTCTGAATAGATGAATTACTAGCAACAAAATTGAATCAGTAATAAAAAAAAAAACTCACAAAAAATCCCTCCAGACAGCTCCACAGGTGAATATAGCAATCATTTATACCAGAGTTAATACCTCTCTTTCTCAAGTTATTCCTCCAAAAAAAACTGGAGAAGGAGGAAGACCTCCAAATTCATCTCAAGAGATCAACATTACCCCAATAACAAAACCAGATAAAGACAACAACAACAACAAAAAAGAAAATTATAGGCCTATATACCTGATGAACATAAATGCAACAACTGTCAAAAATATTAGCATACCAAATTCAAAACTACATAAAAATAATTATAAACTATGACTAAGTGGAATTCATTCTAGGGCTTTAAGGATGGCTTAACATCCATAAACCAATCAACATAACATACCACATTAACAAAGAATAAAAATTATATGCTCATCTCAACAAATGCAGAAAAAGCAGCTGACAAAATTCAACATTTGTGTATGATAAAAACCCAACAAAGTGGGTATAGAGGGAAATACCTCAACATAATAAAGGCAATATATGGCAAACTCACAACTAACATCATATTCAATGGTGAAAAGCTGAAAACTTTTCCCCTAAGTTCAGGAACAAAATAAGGATGCCCACTTTTACTACTTCTATTTAACAAAGTTTTGGAAGTCCTAGCCACAGCAGTTAGGCAAAACAAAAGAGATAAAAGTCATCCAAATTGGAAAGGAAGAAGTAAAATTGTCATTTGCAGATAACACAATACTGTATATAGAAACCTCAAAAGACTCTAGGAAAACACTATAAGAACTAATAAATAAATTCAGTAAAGTTGCAGGATACAAAATATATAAAAATTTGTTGCATTTCTACAAACTAATAATGAACTATCAGAAAGAGAAATGAAGAAAACAATCCCATTTACAATTATATCAAAAAGAATAAAGTTCCTAGGAATAAAGTTAACCAAGGAGGAGAAAGACCTTTTCTCTGAAAACTATAAGACACTGAGGAAGGAAACTGAAACTAACACAAATAAATTGAAAAATATACCATATTCATGCATTGGAAGAATCAATATCATTAAAATTCCCATACTACCCAAAGCAAGCTACAGATAACAATGCAATCTCTATCAAAATAGCAGTGGTGTTTTTCACAGAACTAGAACAAATAATCCCAAAATTTGTATGGAACCACAAAAGACTCCAAATAGCCACAGCAATCTGAGAAAGTATTACACTCCTAGACTTGAAATTATACTACAAAGTCACAGTAACCAAAAGAGTATAACATAGCACAAAAACAGATACAAAGATCAATGGAATAGAATAGAGACTCCAGAAATAAACTCATGCTCATATGTTCAATTAGTCTACAACAGAGGCAATAATATGCAATGGGGAAAAGACAGTCTTTCCAATAAATGGTGTTGGAAAACTGGGCAGTAATTTCCAAATTAATGAAACTACCACTTTCTTACACCATATACAAAAGTGAACTCAAAATAGATTAATAACTTGAAAATAACACCTGAAACCATAAAACTGCTAGAATAAAACACAGGCAATAACCTCTTTGGCATCAATCTTAGTAATATTTTTTGGATATGTCTCCTCAGACAAGGGCAGCAAAACTAAAAATAAACAGATAGAAGTATATCAAACCAAAAAACTTCTACAGAGTGAAAGAAACCACCAACAAAATGAAAAGGCAACCTACTAAATGGAAAGGATGCTCAACATCACTAGTCATCAGGGAAATGCAAATAAAAATCACCTCATACCTTCTAGGATAGATACTATCAAAAAGATAAGAAACATCAAATTTTAGTGAGGATGTCATGCACTGTTGGTCACAATGTAAGCTAGTGCAGTCATTATAGAAAGCAGTAGAGAGTTTCCTTAAAAAAAAAAAAAAACCTAAAAATGAACTACCATATGGTTCAGCAAGTCCACTTCTGAGAATTTATCCAAAGAAAAACACTATTCCTATGTTCACTGTAGCACTATTTACAATAGTCAAGAATATGAAAGTATTCTGTCATCAATAAATGAAGATGACATATATGTGTGTGTGTGTGTCTATATATATATATATGTTGAGTATTTACTCAGCCATAAAAAAGAATGCAAACTTACCATTTGCAACAACATGAAGAGACCAACAAGTTATTAGGTGAAGTAAGTCAGAAAGAAAGACAAATACCATATGATTTCCCTTATGTGGAATTCAAAACAAAACAAACAAGACAGAAACAGACTCATAGATACAAACTGCTGATTGTCAGAGAGGATGGGGATAGAGGAATGGGTGGAATGGGTGAAGAGGATTGAGAGATACAAACTTCTAGCTATAAAGTAAGTCACAGGGATATAATGCACAGCACAAGGAAAACAGTCAAGAACAATTTATCAGGTTTGTATGGTGATGAAAGGTAACTGGACTTTTTGTGGTGACCTTTTATATAAAAATACCAAATCACTATGTTGTACAGCTGAAACTACTATAATATTGTATGTTAATTATAACTAAAAAAAATTTTTTTTTTAAATAATGAAAGGTGACATAGGCTGAGCTCTGACTCTCTGCCAGGCAATGCTATAAGCACTTTATGTGAGATCTCTCACTTTATCTTCATTGTAACTCAGTGAGGGGCTGTTATTACTTCATTTTATAGGTGATAAAACTAAGTGACACATTGGGGAATAGAATACCTGGAACTGAAACACAAGTTTGACAAGAAGTGCTATGTAGTCTATCATGAGCCTAAGAAAAATCAAAGTTCAAGATGTTGTTCAGAAATCTATCATCTTCTGAACTTTTGCTGTGGATAGTAAGAATCTAATTATTTCTGCATTTTACATATTGGAATACTCTGGTATGTATGTAACTTTTTTCAGATTACAAGTATTTACGCATTGAACCAAATGTTGTGTATAATATCCTCCAGAAGTGATAAAAACTCCCAAATAATGTGGATACTGAAGGCTGAATTCTTCATACAACATCATCTTATCCTATCACTTTTGAAGAGCTGATTCTGACCTATCTTCAACTTATTTATCTATAAAATAATTAGCTCATTTCCTCCATATATATGGCTGTTGTATTGTTATTGGCACATTTCTTAAAATATAGTTTGTTCTTTTATGAACTCATCATGAGTGGAAACAACACAGTTCATGTCAGAATTTCTCTTGGTTATTTATTAAAAACAGAATACAATAAGAATTCATCTCTATCATTATCTACTAAAAGCCAAAAACTAGTAGTCTTGAAAAAATATTCTAAAATTAAGACTATTTCATTCTGTATTGCTTCACTAATCATGATGATGAGGAGCCCAATCAAAGAGATATTATCAGTGTCACAGCTAATCTAACTCTGGGGTTGTGTAAGACACTTTTGTTGGCTTCACATATTTTTTCCCTACACTTCAGTGTAATACTAAATAGCTCTTAATTCATTAACACTTTATTCAAAATGAATTAAATGTATTTGTTGCTGATTTTAATTAAAAATAAAATTCCCTTGTCCTTCAAGACCATAAAATTTTTAAAGAGAAAATCTTAATGTTAAGGAAATTTCTTTTTAAAATAGTATTTCATTCAATAAACCACAATCATTAACAAGGAAGAGTTTGTGAAGAGGCTTATAGGAATCAAATTAGTTTCTTGTCAAGCTTTTTAGAGTTTTAACTAGATCATTACTTTAACTTCTCTGGAACAAGGAGGGAGGAAGAACATTCAAACTTACTATGCATCTCTTAAATGCACACATTTGGAAAAAAAAGCATTGTTACCCATTTTCACCCACCATTTACAAATGAGAAGACTGAGATTCAGTGAGGTTAAGTATTATGCTGAAAGTCACACAGTTAATAAGTGAATCAAAATTCCAGGGTCTTTTCCCACATACCATGTTATATGCAGAGAAAACGCTAGTAGCACATTAATGAACCAATGTAACTGATTTGCATATAAACCTAGAATGACATTGTGCAAAATATATTAAAGCCAACACTTTAATCCTAAGTATTTAGACTGTTAGTTGTCAACCATGAGTTGGTTTCAAAGAATAAGTACTCTGATTTATTGTTCAGTGACCCAGGTAGATCCTGGAACTAATCTTGGTATTTCTTTTACACAGGTAATATTTCAGTTAAGGAGGTTTCTCCCCAATGAGGCCATCAAAATACCTTAGCGTTTAAGAATCATAGATCATTTGTTAACACAGCAACTGGTGACAGTGGGGACTGTGGGGAAATGGGTTTTGAATTAGGAATTTCCCTTCAAAAAGTGGAAAGCTACAAATGAAAGCTAACCCCTTTTAAGCATTTTTACTAGCATCAGACTTGATCTACATCACTGACCTCTTTCTGATACTAGACAATGCTGAAAGATCATGAAGCAAAAGGTTAAAGTTAGAGAATGCACTGCTCACAGAAGACAAAGTGGAGTGTGACCTTAAAGCTTATTAAACTAATTCTGTTATTCTTAAGGTTCCTCTAGTTTTAGTTTTCTTTTCAACTCCCTCCCTCTGTAAACACACATAGACACAACAGGTAGAAAACCAGTTCATTCCTCATTTTTCATTTAACAGATGAATATTCTGCTTCAGGAGCCAGAATCTGCTACCTTATATAATTGAGAGGGGTGTGTGTGTGTGTGTGTGTGTGTGTGTGTGAGTGTGTTATGCACTGCTCTGGAGCTTGAGTGGGGGCACGCAGAAATCCTAAGGAGCTGTGGTAGGAAGGCAGAGTTGCTACCTCCCTTTCAAAGCTATTGGGAGAGGGGGTGGGGACTATAACAACCCATCACCACACCGCATGCCTGTCTCACACACGGATCCTTCTCCGTCATGTTCCCTGGGAAATTTCCCCCAGACTAGAAAAAGAACAGTAAAGCGGGTCTGCCACGGAAGGCGAGTTTTTGCTATTGCAACACAAAGGACAGAGGAGTGCGCTTTCACATCCTCACAACTTCACTTACTCGACCAGCTTCATACTTCAGCACCACGGAGAGCGGCATCTATTCGGCTACCACCCATGGGGAGCCAGATTCCCGCGACTCAACACCGGATTCCGGTCATCTAGAGAAAGGACAAGCCTGCGTATTTCACCCTCAATGTAAGCAGCTATGATGATTCTTTCATAATGATTTTTCCAGTAGAGGTTGTTTTCTCGCTGAAATATGGAATTAAACTTTTATTTATTAGCCCGCTCCCTCTTGTGCATTGCTTGTGGTTTTAGATGTAAACCTGGATTTACAGTCTTTATTATTTGCTAGGTTAGTAGAGTTGTTGTTGTTGTTGTTGTTTGTTTGTTTGTTTTTACTTTTCATTGAAAGTCTAAGTTTACAAAGCCTTTTAGAAATAGGCAACTCATCCTGGTATCCCAGTCTCTTTATGCTAGAGTACAGTTTTATTCCCAGAAGAGAGTATGTGTGTTGTCTCATCTCCTCCTACTTCACTACTGACAGTTTTTTAATTTGATATTTTTTGGTGGTTGTGGTTATCTTAATATAAATACAGGGGTAAGAGGAGAAAGAAGATACATTCTAATAAGCTGCCACTATTAAAGAACTATAGGTGAGAAGAAGGAGATTAGTATTATTCCCTTTTTTTGTTGAAAATGTGTGCTTTTGACATCCATCTAAATATAACAAATATGCTTTTAATAAAAGAGATGTAATCTGGCAGGGCTTTGACACAAGCTTTGAAACTCTGGAACTCAGCATCTCCCTCTTTAAGTCGCATAATAAATTCACTTAAGTATGATTGAGTAGACATAACCAGGATGCTACTGCCATTAATTGTGATTTAAAGGCTTAATGGATTTAGGGTAGATTTGAAAGAGGCAATAATGATTGACCCAGTCTGGTGGCACTCAGTGAATTTTTGCCTCAGAATGCCACCTGCTGGTGGGTCCTATTTCCGAAGCACACATCAGATTTATGAATGAATTCACATTAAATCCAGAATATTCACTATGGATATGATTCAAACCCTCTATGATCTTTTAAATGACACTGATTCAATTATTTAACAATTTACCAAGGTTCTATGCCATGATTAGAAGTTTAAAAAAAATTATTTCTAAATACTCTTGCTCCTAAGCTTAGGGGCATATAAACTAACTAACTCCTTTAGGCAGTAATTAACCCAGAAAAAATTCAAAACTATGTGAAGCCTCATTGAGACTAATTACACATGCATGGTATCCTGGATGAGAGGATTTCTTGCTTAGGAAAAGCAATCAGCACTGCCCACTCCAAGATGAATATTCAGCATGTTACTTTTCTCAGCTTTGCATTTCATGGTTTAAGGGCTTCTTCTTACTTTTGTGGTACTAGATGTTTATTTTAGACTCTTTCGTCACAGAGGTCAATAAACAATTAAAAGGTTATATACATATCTATTTTATTCCAAGGTAAATCTTTGGAAGAAAAAAAGTACATAACTATTAGAACCTATTGTTTCAGCTCTACTTGGTGTGATACACAATGAGATAGCTATTTCACAACTCCCTAATTCCTAATAGACCAATAAGGAAATAAAAAGAAAAATCAAAGAAGCATACACAAAGCACTAGTTATACTTGCACGGCTAATGTATAAGGTAGTTTGAAAATATTGAGAATAACTGCTTTTCTAAATGATGTTATTCGGTGAAAACTGCTGATAAAATCATTTACTAACATTCAAGAACACTGGATAATGTTTTCACTCCAAGATGCAATGGGAGAAAAAAAATCCCACATTAGCTTAAGTGTTTAAAAAGTATATCTCAATATAATGTATTGTAATGATAGTTCAGCTGGTAAAGAATCCACCTGCAATGTGGGAGACCTGGGTTCGATCCCTGGGTTGAGAAGATCCCCTGGAGGAGGGAAAGCTTACCCACCCAGTATTCTGGCCTGGAGAATTCTATGGACTGTATAGTCCATGAGGTCGCAAAGAGTTGGACACAACTGAGCGACTTTCACTTTGTACTTTATACACTACTGAATAGTATAAGGATACTTTGCTTTTTTCCTATAGGACCTGAATTGCAAGGTATATGAATTCATTCTTTTGTGAATAAAAAAGATATTCATTATTTATTCATTCATGAATATACATTCATGGAGTAAATAGTGAATATCTCTTTTATTCAAAATATATGTGTTTTACAAATTATTTTCACTAGCTTAGGTAGGAATTTGCATGCTTTGGATCCAAAATTATTATAACTGTATTAAACTAAAATGTTAATATTATGCAATTATTACTAAGCACTGTAATTTATATATACTACCTCACTTCAACTTTAATAAAATAAAGAAGATGATACTTATAAATAAACTGCATGCTTTTGGAAATAAATTAAAAGTTTTAGGAGTATTTTGAAGATGTGGGAATGCCTCAGTTACCCACAAGACTTAATATACCCTCTGATACTAGCAGTCTCACCTTTCAACTTCTGGGTCATTATTTATAGTGGAGCTAACTGGAAACTAGTTTTCCTTTGGAACTCATACTTTATTTTAAAAGTTGTCAGTTACAAATGGGAAATAGTAGTTAAAGGATTATGCAGCTCCTGTATTTACAAGGAAGAGGATACTAGTAAACATTAACACCTCTGCTTTATTGATCTTCCTTAATAACCAACCCAAATTCAAGAATTTAAGAATTAAGGCATTTGACCATGCATCATATATCAAGCATGAGGGGTACTGGATGCCAGGTACATATACCATATAAACAAGTAATTCCCCTGCCCTCATGGATCCTGCACTCTAGTGGGAAATTCTACAGTCTAAGGAAGGTTAAAAAAAAACAGGAGTAAGACGGATGGCAGTGACATATCAGCTAAAAGCACATGCTTTGAAATCAGACAGATTAGACTCTTAACAAGAGTCTACACTCACAAGTTACATAGCCTCATGTCACAAGTTGTGTAGGCAAAAGTGGTTATTTTACCTGAGCTTCACTTTATCTTCTGTTAAATGGGAAGGACAATAGCAAGTATATCAGATAGTTTATGAGGATTTAAAGCAATAATTCATGTGAAGTTCTCAGCATGGTGCCTGCAATGTCATTAATGTGTAATAGGTGTTAATCATTACAATTAGTCATTAAGGAAAATAGTCAACCTTATCATATGATTGGTGTGAATTTAAAGTTAGCACCATGTCTGGCACACAGCAAATGTATAATGTGTGTTAAGTCGAGCTATTTTATAGTCATTTAGAAAAATAGTTAAGCTTTACATATTAGTGTAGAGTAAAACGTAAGCCAATATAATCATTTACTTAAGCGTACTGATATATAAAGTGCTCATCATTATTTTGATGGACATTTGTATAAGGCTTTATAGTATCCAGGGCATCTGAATCACATTTTTCATCATGACTTTCATCTTGAGGCCCATATAAGTTAAGATTTTAATACTTCTTTTCTATTGGTAAGAGAACTGAGGTTTAGGAGAAAACTTGAAATCACTTGACTATTTCATCACTGTTGCTTTGGAGTAAAACTCACAATATGTACACTTGAGAGGATGCACAGACCAGAGCCAGGTTTTCCTGGATGAATGACCTGACTCCAGGATATTGTTTGGTGCTACGTTTAATTGTGGAATGTTACAGACTGAATTGTTTTCAGGCTTGGATACTTTTTATAAAGACCTATGGTGCATGTAGCAATTTTACAAAAATCTCTAAAAAGACATTTTGATTAAGTATGGCCTTTGCTTCATCAGTAATTAACCACAGTCCTTGTCTCCAAAAGGCTCTGTGGTCATGCTCTTTTGCAGTGGGACTTAGGGTGTGGAATTCATACTTTTTATGGATCACTGACATCTGGCTTCCTTCAGATTGGCTGAGGCATCTGTAAGAGTAGCTTGATAAAAATAGCAACCAAGGGATCAAGGGGGAGTTTAATAATCAGTCCTCTTTTCAAATATGGTTTTGTTTCCACTGAAATCCTCCTTCTCAATGACATCAAATGTCAATGTATGCATTTATGGAAAATGAAAAAGATACACAGTATCTTAATTGAGGTGTTTGATGAATTTGATCACTTGTTATCTCAATAATATATGCAAATAAAAAGACATTTGCATTCAAAGTTCATTTTTAAGAAAAATATTAAAGAAAGGGCAATCAAATGCTAACTGCATTTTAAAGAGAATCATTTTGCTCAGTTGACAAGATTCTGAGTCCAGCAGAGCAACACATCTGATTCATGAGTGTGAGCTTTGGCCACAAGCTATTGTGGATCAAACGACTTTATCTTTCTGACATACCATCTTTTGTGGATTCTTTCCAACCCATGTGAAAAATATGGCCAAAGCTTGATTATCTATAAGGTCAAGATTAAATGGCAAGGATCCAGTGGCTAAATATTTTCATAAGTATATAAATGCTTAAATGGGGGAAATGAGGTTGGTAAAAGGGCTTCCCTGATGGCTCAGTGGGTAAAGAATCTACCTATATAGGAGCCACAGCAGATGCAGGTTCAGTCCCTAGGTTGAGAAGATCCTCTGGAGAAGAAAATAGCAATCTACTCCAGTATTCTTGCCTGAAAAATCCCGTGGACAGAGGATGTTCGTGGGCTACAATCCAAAGGGTCACAAATAGTCGGACATGACTAAACACCCAGGCACACACACACACAAACGGTTACAAACTTCAGTTACAAGATGAAAAAGGTCTGAATATCTAATATAAAAACATGGTAACTATAGTTGATAACACTGTATTATATAATCGAAATTTGCTGAGAATAGAATGTAAATGTTCTAACCAAAACATGTATACCAAATCACCTCAAAGTATACTTTAAATACCTTACAGTTTTATCAATTATACCTTAACAAAGCTGAAAAAAAAATAAAACAAATGTTTTAAAAGACCATAAGTTGGAGCTAATAAGGACTCCCAATGAGGTTAAAAGGCCTCCATCAATATGAGAATCAATTCATGGAGCTCCAGGGTCTGCTATGAAAACCTTATGTTAAGAGCAATCTCATGGAGTAGCCTGTCCCACTATATGCCTGTCTGCAAACATGATTTGAAGGGCCATAACGTTTCATCAATGTCAGATTCTGTAAGAAGAGGAGCATAACTGACAATTCTTTGAGCATCCAAATGTATCTCAAAGCTGAGGGATTTAAGGATGGGAGAGGCTTGTTTATTTCTTACTACATCTGAGTGTCTGCTTTCAAGGTCATTCAGAAAAATGCATGTCAAATGAAGAGGACATTTTAACTTCTGATAAATTCTAGCCACACTTATTTTTTTTCCTTTGATAAAACATGATTATTATAGAAACATCAGGGTTTATATAATGCACTACTCTTGTGCAGAAATTATGTGCCCTACAGTTTAGTCTTTTTGCTTCATCTACCTCAGGTTCTCCACCTAAAAATGAAAATGTTAATACCTTGATTTTTATGTTTGTTTGTTTAATGAGGGGGATTAACAAATGATGCTTTAACATTCTTTAGGTTTGTAGGCATCCACATGGACTCTGAATTTAGATTGGGTACTTCTGTTTTCCTTGTGAGATGTTTCTCTGCTCTGACCTGGTTCAGTACCATTATATTTCCTTTGAATTAATCTCTCTGTGGCTTGTTGCTGTGTAACAGTTGTGTATTCCTGGTACTCACGACCTTGGTGCCTGACCTATTCTCCCACCTGAGCAGACTTCTAACATAAAAGTGATGTGGAATCAAGCTCTAGCTCTGGTTCCTTCTAAGACAGTTACTGTCACATCTCTGACACACTGCTCAGGTGCTCCTGGGTGCGTTCTCGGGTTGAGTTGGGATGGCACATCCAGCGAGGTGCTCCTGAGAGGGGAGAAGCCTCATCAGAGGACAGGCTGAGAAATCCCACAAGAAAGAGGTTTAGTCTTTTGTGGGCTTAACTCCCACCTGCGTGTGTGTCCCCAGATAACAGACCTTGAAACTGAATTCATATCATCTGAAATAAGGCCCTTTGGGGACACAACTGAGGTGACTGCTTAGCTTTCAACTCAGTTATTGCCTCTCCTTCTGAAAAACTTATAATAATAAATGCCTGTGCCTAATTTGTGAGTCCTTCTCTCTTATCTGAAGATCTCTTTTGTACTCCCAATGTACAGTTAGCTTTGGCATCAATAAGCACCCTTTCTCCCTGGGATGATGGCACTGTTGAGAGAAATGAGCTAAGAAGGAGCTCATAAAGTTGAATTTTGAGAAACTTTTCCCCAGAAATCTTTTATCAATGTGCACTTTACAAGAGTGGATGGCAATTCAGAAAGATCTTCCTAAAGAAGCAAGAAGCACTCCATCAGGATTTATCATCCACAGTTGCCTTCTGAGGGAGTGGCCCATCATTATTCCTTTCACTTTTTTGCAGATAAAGAAGCTGTTCCACTGAATAGTTTAGCAGATTCTCCCAAGAAGTGTCACTCAGGTCTAAGCACGATCAGAGTACAGTCTGACCTCAAGTCTCTGCTTACCACCAGATTTGGGGCCCCCAAAAGAGCTAAAACTAGAGCATGTCAAAAGGTAAAATTAGCAGAAAACTAAATAGAGCCCAAATTTTTAAAAATCACAAGACTGAATGGCACTATATATATTTTTTAATCTCAAAACACTAAGTATAATTTAAAAACCATCCTCTATGATTATTTTTATCTTTTACAGATGACTTAAATGAAATACTGAGTACTCTTAATGCATCGAGACATGACCAATAACAAAAAGACAATTGGGAACATGGGAAATAGTTCAAAACCAATCCCCAAGTACGTCCTCTTTAGAACAGAAACTTTCTTATTGAAATGCAAACCATGCTAATATTATTTGAATAATATGAGTGGGAGAAGACAAAAAAATATGGGTAGGGCCAACTGGAGAATAGTTTGAGAGGTTCAGGTTTGTAGAGAGTTAGGGAACACCTGGTCTAGACGCTCTATTTAACAGTTAAAGCATCTTGAACTGGGGACCTGCTCAAGCAGCCAAGGTGAACTAGAGATGGGATATCCAGCTATTATTTTCTCCAGTCTGCCATTTTAAAACCCTGACAAACTAAAGAGTAGGTAACTTGTTCAGAGTCATAAGGCTGGCAAAAGGTGGAGCCAGGATGCCTATTCATAACTTGAAAGCCTATCTCTCAGCCTCACTTGTCTCCAGATCGTCATCCAAGGTAAGGATAATAATAGTACCTACATCATAGGGTTTATACAAAAATTCCACAGGCAGTATATATGAAATATATAAACCTCTTAGTACAGTTCTTGGAGAAGGAAATGGCAACCCACTCCAGTGTTCTTGCCTGGAGAATCCCAGGGACGGAGGAGCCTGGTGGGCTGCCGTCTATGGGGTCGCACAGAGTCGGACACGACTGAAGTGACTGAGCAGCAGCAGTACAGTTCCTGGCACATCAGAAGGGCTTAATAAATGTTGGCTACTACTAATAGCATTGCATTAACGTCTACACTATGCCACCATGGGAAAGAACAACACGTTAGAAATAAACCCAGCATATAAATTGAGCTGCTTCTCCATCCATATAAAAATCCAGAAACTATAGCCGAATTTCCTCAGGCAGGCTGCATCAGTGGCATCAGTAAGCGGCAATGAGTCTAGGCCCGCTCTGTGCAACACCATGACCTTTGGTAGGTGCTCAGGCTTCATGGGGATGAGAAGAAAGCACATCCCAATATAGTACTGGGCTGAAACAGAGGTGTGGCCACGCCTGTGTGTTGCTGCAGTTTTGTCATGGCGCAGGAGCTCAGCTGGGGTAACACACCTGAAGCAAAGGCCTTAGTATCCATGGTGGCCATTGCTATGGCAGAACCCCTGAAGAAGTGGGCACACCAACAGGTGGAAGGGGACCAACATGGACTGAGTACTTTCTACAAGCATGCTACCGCACTTAATCCTCCTGTCGACTTTTTGGCACACACACAGTCATCCACATTATATTGGTAAAAGCACAGAAATGCACTGCACTAAAGCACAGAGAAGTGAAGTGACATTCTCAATTTTGCTCAGATGGAAATAAAACCATTGTTAGCCTGTTTCAGCCACATCATGACCCCACCCTCTCCACCTCCACCCTTAGCTTGCCCTGAACCCACATTTCAGCTCTTTAGACACTTCTCCACCGAAGGAGGATAGACTTCTGGGTGACTAAGCCAATACTCTTCCATTAGTATAAGAACAGTTCAGGTTATTCAGTTTGTGTTCATCTCTGTGCTAAGACAATACTTTCTAATAACATTTCATAACTTCTCAAAATATTCCAATTGTGACATTCTTTTTCATCTCCAGGATGTTTGTTTTCTCTGCTCCCTGGGGAACTGTAGGATCCTAGGAGAGTAACTAGCATCTCTGCCTTGTCACCCCACAGGTTGGGGAGCAGCACCTTCAAAAACATGCAGCGCCGGCACACAACACTGAGGGAAAAGGGCCGCCGCCAGGCCATCAGGGGTCCTGCCTACATGTTTAATGAGAAGGGCACCAGCCTGACGCCGGAGGAGGAGCGCTTCCTGGACTCAGCCGAGTATGGCAACATCCCGGTGGTCAGGAAAATGCTGGAGGAGTCCAAGACCCTCAACTTCAACTGCGTGGACTACATGGGGCAGAACGCGCTGCAGCTGGCCGTGGGCAACGAGCACCTGGAGGTCACGGAGCTGCTGCTCAAGAAGGAGAACCTGGCGCGGGTGGGGGACGCGCTGCTGCTGGCCATCAGCAAGGGCTACGTGCGCATCGTGGAGGCCATCCTCAACCACCCAGCCTTCGCGCAGGGCCAGCGCCTGACGCTCAGCCCGCTGGAGCAGGAGCTGCGCGACGACGACTTCTACGCTTACGATGAGGACGGCACGCGCTTTTCCCACGACATCACACCCATCATCCTGGCAGCCCACTGCCAGGAGTACGAGATCGTGCACATCCTCCTGCTCAAGGGCGCCCGCATCGAGCGGCCCCATGACTACTTCTGCAAGTGCAATGAGTGCACCGAGAAGCAGCGGAAGGACTCCTTCAGCCACTCGCGCTCTCGCATGAACGCCTACAAGGGACTGGCAAGTGCTGCGTACTTGTCCCTGTCCAGCGAAGACCCAGTCCTCACCGCCCTGGAGCTCAGCAACGAGCTAGCCAGACTAGCCAACATTGAGACTGAATTCAAGGTAACTCTCCCACTTCCCACCCTGCCAGCAGATGGCCCGGTGGGCTCTTCCGGGTGTGTCCAGGAGCCACGTGGGCTGTCTTCCGATCTAACTCAGGGTCTTGCCTGTTCAGGCTCCTGGGGAGGAAGGGAACGTCCTCAACCTGTGGCAGTTATAGGCCCGATGGAAAAGCAGCCCCATTAGGTGACATATTGACAAACATAAATCCATACAGTGAAGAGACATGCAGGGCGCAGGGAGGGTTACACTGTGGTTCTGGTGTAAATGCCCCAGCTCTGTCCCAGGCAGCTCGGAAAGGGAATGTCCACAATACTTTTCATTGTTTCCTAGTCCAGGTCTTGGACTTCTTGATTGTCTCACCAAGTTTACATTTGTCAGTTTTCATTTGTCTTGTTCATATCTCTAACCCATCCTGGACTGTGTTGATCCTAGAGTCAATAGCAATAGCTTGCTGAATTGAAAAAGGCTTACAGTTATCTCAAAGGGCTGAGGAGGCAGTACACCAAAATGAAAGTGAAACTCTCTCTGTAAAGTTGGACTTGTCATCTCAGTAGGTGGGCCCTTGACAAGCCCCCTGAGACTACTTAGAACTACCAGGTCAGCCCAAGGGATGGAGACCCATCTCCAAAGTTCATTATTCAATAGTGGTCCTGCACTTTTACTGTCAATGGACACTCCTCCTGAAAGAGAAAACTGGGACCTAATTCTTTTAACAGTTTACTAATAAATTAAGAGTGAATATTTAGTGGACACATACTATGCGCCAAGCACTAACTTCCTTACCTATATGATGTTGTTTAATCCCCTCAACGACCATTGGTATGGGTACCATTATTGTGCCCATTTTATATGAGGGCACAGAGGTAGAGACATATCATAAAGCAGATAAATGGTAAAACCATTGTTCTAATCTAGGTACTTAGACCCCAGAACCAGCTTTTAGCTGTTCCGGGAAGTTATGAGTCAAAGCCCTTGTTCATACATTGTGTTTCTCAGAGTTTCATTTGTTTCTACCTGAAAGATACCTTCCAATGCAGAGGTGTGACTGAAAGAGATTTCTCATCCTGTCATTCAGTCAAAGCCTATGGTGCCATGGAGCAAGCAGAAAAGTGCCACATGTGGGGCGGACGATGAAGCTGGCACAAGATGGCATTGGCAGGAAAAAAAGTTCATTGTCCATACAGGATGTCAGTGCAAGAGCTGCCCCTGCCTGGGACGCAATTAGGTGGCCAAGGGTGGGTAACCTACTCACAGCAAAGGAGGCCCCATGGACCATGTTGTTAAGAGAGATCTCAAAAGAAACAGAACTGAGCTGGGCTTTAATGAACAGGAAGAACTGAGTCAGTGCTAAGAGACATACAGGCATTCAGAGGAGGAAAGTGGAGGTAAGGTCCAGAATGGCCCATAGCAGGCAGGGGACCGATGAGAAGCTCCATGTAATGACAATAAAGACTTCCTCTAGGGGCACACAGAAGGAAGGCTGAAGAGATGAGTGGGCATATCTCAGAGGGCTCTGTGTGTCAAGCTGAGCAGTTTGGATATTATCCTCTTAGAAATGGTGAGCCGCTGAAAGTTTGTGATTGGGAGACTGAAATGAAAGCTAGGGTTTTGGACGTTTACTTGACTGGTGGGTAACGTGAGTTAGAGGATCTGGGGTATGAGACACGGAGACTGAAGAGAAGGACAATTTAGTTGTGCATGCATGAGGCCAGTGAAGCCTCTCTGTAGGAACGGGATCACTCACAGTCAGGCACAGAAGAACCAGGCCTACAGGAAGCTGCGGGGCACTGCAAATTATGAATAGATGAAAAATCCTGTAATTAAACTAATTTTACTCCATCTGTCCCATTATCTTGGATCCATCTACTGAACTGGAGCCACTTCCATAAATCCTGTAACATACATAGCCTCATCTAGAGAGACTTGGTGGATGTAGATGTGGAAATTAACCGAAGAAGCTCCCAAGGAATGCAGTTATTGCCTCTCAAATCCTTGTTCCTGTACAATAAACCATCTACCAGCAATAAGGTCAGTGATGTCCCAAGGAAGCTTAGTGGAGTTTTGCTTGTTCCCTAGGCTTCAGACTAAATTCACACAAGCATTTAAAAGAAATGGCTAAGACAATTAACTTAGATTTTTCTGCCCAAGAAAAAAAAACAATTCAATTTTTGGGGTCAGATTATATGGATAATGCCACAATTCTCTGCTTATCTGGAATCTGGGAGCATGCCAGCTTTACTAAATAAAATGATGCTAGACTAACACTTGGAAGTACATCTGAGCCATTTGTTTTCTTTACTAAAACCCAAAGTCTGGCATATTTTAGTATATTCAATATCTAAAACTGGAAGTTTGTTGAAAGCATCTACTATGATATTTTGATTTAACAAGTAAATTGTGAAAATCATGTACAATTAAGAACATGACTAACATGATGAAAAATCTTTTCTACAATGCAATGAATAAGAGCAATCATAAATACATTTGATGGCTATTAACATCCCCCAAGTTACCTTTGTTTGAAATAATGTCTTTCAGATTGTCAACAAATGGTGCCTTATAAATTAACATAAGCGTTCCTTTAGAACTTTATTACTTATTCAGCTATCCTTGTATATGCATTCCTGACATCATGAATCCTCTCAGAGAAAAGAGCAGCTTATTAGTAAGAGGGAAATCAAATCACAAAAAAAAGAAAAAAGAGCAACTGATGTGTTCTAAAATGCACTCTTCAGGAGTCTCTTCCGTTTTAGACGGACCATACACTGATGACTGAGGCCATGTGTTATGGAGATGACCCAAAGCCATCAACGGTTTGAAAAAGCTCTCAGGTTCTCACTGGAGATATCATAAGTCATCCTCCAGATCCTCTAAAACACTCAGGAAGAGTCACTCTTCCTGACTAGAAAATAGCATGCATGAAAACCTGGATCTGGTTGCCCAAGCTATTGTTTCTAGAGTCTTTTTAATTTATCACCAGAAGAAAGTTTAGTCATTAGCAAGAAGTATAGCCAATGTCAAGGTCTCCAGTAAATTCTGGCTGGAGTCAGATGTCTGCCTGCAAGCCAATATTTTTAGTGTAGGAATTATGCACATATTTTCTTATATCTTTCTAATCTTCTTGGGTCTAGAAAGATACCAAAACTTGACATGGCCAGTGAGGCCTTCCTAATGCCATGAATGGTGCCTAGTAATCTAGTAAGTTCAGTTCAGTCACTCAGTCGTGTCCGACTCTTTGCGACCCCATGAATCGCAGCACACCAGGCCTCCCTGTCCATCACCAACTCCCAGAGTTTACTCAAACTCATGCCCATCGAGTCAGTGATGCCATCCAACCATCTAATCCTCTGTCGTCCCCTTCTCCTCCTGCCCCCAATCCCTCCCAGCATCAGGGTCTAGTAAAGCACTCCATAAATATTTGAATAAAGGAAACCCTAAAAGGATAATCATTTCACCAATGAAGCAAGTGATTACTTTTGTCAATGATTTAAACTCTTCCAACACCTATAGATTTCACAGAGGTATCTGATGGACCTGGAGAAATGGGGATGCTCTAAAGGCTCCAAGGTGGCTGAAAGGATAAAACTTAACACATTAAATAACCGAAGACCAATCCTAGGCTGCACCATCTGGTGTCAGTGACCACGAAACTCCTGGAGGGCAGAGAGTGTTTTCCTGGTTTTATCCACACAGTACAGAACATGTGGCATCTGGGAGGCACAACCCACAAATGACATTTTGGTTCACTGATTTATCTACATGGTAGGAGACAAACGAAGGGGAAATCTATCGGATGGGCTTTTCAGAGGTATTTCATCCTGATGGAAGTGCCTCTGTGTAGAGGTACCTGGATTAGCATGGAGTAATAAGAGATTTGCCTATCTCAGCTGAGTTACAGCTTCTGCCACCAAGGTCTTTACACTGCTCTTGACTTAACCTTGTTGGTTTTTTCCTGCTTGGATTATCACCCTAACAAAAATGCTCAGGGTCTCCTATATTATGCTGGTGTCTTTTCAGTCAAATTCATGGGCATTGTCTATATGAGTTGTTTATACACAGAGATGTTGTTTCAAACGGATTACAGATGTTCCCCTTTCTTCCAGTTTAAGAGTCATGCCCACAGCAACATCTAGTGGGGATAGGAAGGGGGTGAGGAAGCAAAATGCTACAAAGTGCTACAAGTAAAGTGCTATAAAGTGCTACAAATTTTATAGACCAACATCCTAGGTAATAGTGTAGAGGGATGTTTAGGGCTTTGGAAGGAAAGAGAAAGCAGAATGGGGACTAGAGATATTCCTCTTGTTTTCTCACCTTTTGCTTAAATTGGAAAAGTACTCAATGTTCACAAGTCAAGAAACTGTGGAAGCCCAACAAACACTTTACCCTAGGTATTTAAGATTTGGTCATCCTTCTCCAACTGAGAAGGCTTTTCAAGGCTGTAAACTTTGCTTCAGTGACAAGCAGTTTATTCTCAGAGACCACAGAGGAGAAGAGTAGGGGGACAAAAAAGCTAAAGCTGTAATTTCATCTTGCTTAAAGCATTGATGATTTTTCTGTTTGTTGATGGGTTGTTAACGACATGTATTATGAGAAATAGATAATGAATTATGTATCAATGTTTGTGTTGCCATTTTAAGACCCATAAAAAAACCTCTTCGGGCCTAAAATACCACAGATTAAAAATGCAAATAATGATAAATCGGACCAATTTGCCACCTGCTACAATCTCTAGTGAGATCCATTGTGGAAGGTAAAGATGTTGAGATGACAGTTTGCAATCTGCTTGCAAACCTATCGAAATGGAAGAGGGAAGAGGAGGGGAAGGAGTGAATTGATATTGTGGAACACATTTGGACCCTGGAGTCTGGAGCCAGGGAGCTGGAGTAAAGACCTACTCTAGATCTGAGGCAGTACTGAAAGGTGAACAAATCCACTGCCCCCAGCCTACGGTAGAATCTGTTTCTCATGCGCTTTGAATGTTTCTAATATTTTTAAATTTTATAGACCAACATCCTAGGAAAATACATTTCCTTGAAGCCTGAAAGCTTGGCTGGTAGTATAAACAAATTCCTGCTTAACAGGCAGGAAATGACTTGAAAATTGTTTCCTTTTCCTTTGGGAAAATATTTTTAAGCTGTGAAAGCTACGGGTCTTAAAAGCAAGTGGTTGTCATTGTTGTTGAAGAGCATCAGGCAGAAACCCCTCAAAGCGGTCACTTACATATCATCCAAAAGACCCTCAGGGATGTGACTGTGCCACCCCAGCCCTCTGCTTGAGCAGCTGAGGATGCGGAATGTAAGCAGAGAAGAGACAGATCACAGATGTCAGGTGAGGAACATCTATGGAACAGCCCCTCATACACACATGCAGGTAAAATGCGGTCGGAGCATATGTTGTTGGTCTCCATACCTGAGAGAAAGATCCAGGGATTGACTTATTTCAGGAGGACAGACAGAGATGATTCTGCCCATGTCAGCTTTGTCTTTGTCTATTTTTTCTATCTAAGTGTTTGGAGGAGCACTTTCACCAGAGCATTCATTAATGAGTCATCACAGGAAAACGAACTAATTAATGTGTCCTTTAATGACAAGTTTCCATTGGTCACAACTTTCCTCTTCTACTCATTATGCCAAGAGTATTAGCCTCTAAAATACAGGGAGACAGAGTCAGCAGGGTGACTGGTATTCAGATGGGATACAGGAGGCCACCCTGCTAGATGAAGACAGGACAAGGACAGGGGACAGGCTTTGGGTGAGCACCCAGCAAAGTCATGCTTCATTTACTTAAGGCTATGAAAGAAGAGCACAGAGCATGGCTCTGGAATCAGAATGCCCTGGGTTCCAGGTCAGAGTCGCCTCCTAGCAACCATGCAATCTTGGGCATTTATTAGAAGTTAGTTAGCATTCTTATTTGAAAATGAGGGTGGGGGGAGGGAACAGGTATTAGGGAAGAATTACAACATATCCAAAATGAAATGTCTTCCCGATCCCAACACTTGTCCTTACCCTAATCTCTGTAAATGACATCTTGACTCATCCCATTATTAAGAGCTTTCAATGCCTCATCCCACTCAGCCTCCAGGAGTTCCTGGCATGTATCAGGTACTCAGTAAATATTAGTTCAGTAAACAAATAAATAGAGTCAGTGAGTGAACTAATGACTAATGACCTCCAACGGAGCTGGTGAAGATTAAATGAGATGAAGAATATAAAACTCTTTGCAGAGGACCTGACCCATAGTAAGTACATAATTTTCCCCACATGGCAGTGGGCAATCCCTCATTGTTCCTCAAAGCCCACTGGATTTTCAGCACTGCAACTTTTCTTCCCAATAAACACAACTTAAGCTTCAACACCTCCTCTATTCAGAGGGTCTTCCTGATTTCTGCTAAGCCTCCCTCCCCAAGCCCAGAGTACAAGCTGTCTGTGTGAGCTCTATGATTAAAAATAGGGCAAGAGAGTATCATCCAATTGGAAAAATGCAGACCACTGAAATTGAAGACGCCCGGCACGCTGCTAAAGTAATGCTGTAAAAAGAAGCAATGTGCGCAGAAAAGACAGAGGCTGCAAAGGAGGGGAAGGGAGGAAATGGGCAGGCAGAGCTCCTGCCAAGTACAGAAGACAGAGATTGTTTTTTGAAAAATATCTCTGTGGAAAAGATTCATCATTACACACACACGAAGGAAAAAAAAACTGGGAAAAAGTCATTTCCTATACAAGTGCAACTATCAGTCTGAAATATCAGAGATACAGAAAAAATGAAGGCAGTTCTTGGAGGATATCAGTCAATGAGCAGTAGCACAAATTGCATCAAAAGGAAATGATGAAAATGTAGGGCTTTTCTCTGAAAAAAAAAAGTTAAATTCTGTATATAAATTAAACACGCTAGGGCAAAACCAATCAAGGGTGCTGCACACACCATCAACAGGGAGGCATGTGTTTTTCTACCAGCAAATTCACATGCAGATTAAATGTGAAAACTCTTATGTCAGGAAGGTGGATGAAAATAAGGCCTGTAGACCCACAGAATGGCAGAACTGGATAGACCCGATTGACAGAGCTATCTGAAAATTCAGCATTCATGCAGCAAATACTTAATTAAGCCTCTAGTATGAGCCAGGCTCTGGGTTGGGTGCTGGGATGCAATGATGAAAAGATGAAGTTCCTGCCCTCAGGACCTCATAGTCTAGCAGAGGAGACAGGCATTCTTCATGTACTCACACAAACAGAGCTTTACAAATCATGCTGAGTGCTAAGCAGTAAAAGAGCAATTTGCAAAGCGTTGGCTTAGTGGGACAGCAGACTCTGTGTGCGGGTGTGCTCGTGCTTAAAGATTTCTCAGAGATGACAATATTTAAATGAAAATGGAGGGTACGGGAGAGATAAACAGACAGCAGGGAAGGGGGGAGATGGTTCCAGGCACAGCAACTGTACATGAAAAAGCCCAGAGCAGACAGGGAAAAGAGAGGCCTGTGGAGAGAACTCTGAGTAGCTGCCTATCACGGGGAGGAAACACAAGAGGTGGCAAGTGTACAGAGGTGCCAAAGAAACCCTTGGCCATGGCCTTCGCACTTGGCAGCCTTGGTAAGAAGCTGGACTTCAATTCACTGTAGGGTGAGTGGGGAGCTATGTGAACATTTCCACAGGTGAGTGAGTAACTCAGCTTGGGAAGAGCCATTTCGTACACTCTGCCTGGTGCACCAGTATGCCAAATGGCTTGGAGGGGACAAGACTGGAAGGGGTTGGACAACTGTGGCAGGAAGGGGCAGTCCTCCCAGGGAGGGGGTGAGGGGGGAGTGGCGGAGGGACCAGCACATCTCAGCCTGCAGGTGACTCACCAGAGCTGGACTGACAGCACGGTCGGAGAAGGTGATGGCTCCTGGCTGTTTCCAGGACTGTTTTCTTGCCTAGGAGCTCCCAGGAACTTCTTCTGTCCCTGGGACCTTTCTGCTCTCTGGAGAGACATGGGGAGGGGAGGAGAACACAGCCTGCTCTCCATTTCTCCTCCAAGGAGGCCTCCCCCGTCGTCCTCCACGGCTCTGGATGTTGGAATTACCAGGCCAGGAGGATGCCGGGCAGAGATGAGACCTCCCTGCAGATGAGAAACCTTCCCTGGCGAACTCCCAGTTCAGTCTAGGTGGATATATTAGTCTCCCAGGGCTGCGGAAACAAAGCACCACAAATGTGGTAACTTAAAAACAATGGAAATTTATTTTCTCACAGTGCTGGAGGCTAGAAGTCCAAAATCAAGGTGTTGGCAGGGTCCCTGCTCACTCTGAAGGCTCCAGGGTAGAACAGGTGCTTCCTTGGCAAACCTTGGCTGACAGACACGTCACTCCAACCTCTGCCTATGTGGTCACAGAGTGATTTCCCTGTGTGTTTCTGTGCCTCTTATCCTCTTCTTCTAAGGACATTTTTGTTGTTCAGTCACTCAGTCGTGTCTGACTCTTTGCGACCCCATGGACTTCAGCAAACCAGGCTTCCCTGTCCTTCATTATCTCCAATTTGCTCAAAGTTATGTCCATTGAGTAAGTGACGCCATTCAACCCTCTCATCCTCTGTTGCCCCCTTCTCTTCCCTTCAATCTTTCCCAGCATCAGGGTCTTTTCCAATGAGTTGGCTCTTCATGTTAAGGTGGCCAAAGTATCAGAGCTTCAGCTTCAGCATAAGTCCTTCCAATGAATATTCAGGATTGATTTCCCTTAGGATTAAAGACCAGTCATTTTATATTAAGAGCCCGTTCTATTCCAGTAGGACTTTAATTATAACTGCAAAATCTATTTCCAAATAAGATACCATTCTGAAGTTCTAGGAAGGACATGAACTTGGTGGATACACTACTCCACCCTATACCATGGGGCAGCATCAGGTTGAGAAACTGAGGAAGGCTGATACCAGGAACCCAGGCAGACCCACAGAGCAGGGCAAGATAAAAGGGCAGGGGTTAGTTATTCAGGAAAGCCAAAGACAGCCCTAAAACTAGAAGGTCATTCTGGAAGAAAGAAGAGAGACAACTGATGCTTTCTACTGACCCAGGCACAAGCTGAGATACAGATAGGAATTCTGTAAAAGCAAGCGCGCGCGTGTGCGTGTGTGTGTGTGTGTGTGTGTGTGTGTGTGTGTGTGTCCAGGAGAGACAGGGGGGTAAGAAGTGGGAGACAGCTGACAGAAGTATGTGTGTGTGTGTGTGTGTGTGTGTGTGTGTGTGTGTGTCCAGGAGAGACAGGGGGGTAAGAAGTGGGAGGCAGCTGACAGAATGTGTGTGTGTGTGTGTGTGTGTGTCCAGGAGAGACAGGGGGGTAAGAAGTGGGAGGCAGCTGACAGAAGTGTGTGTGTGTGTGTGTGTGTGTGTGTGTGTGTGTGTGTGTCCAGGAGAGACAGGGGGGTAAGAAGTGGGAGGCAACTGACAGAAGCAATTGGGGAAACAGTACTGGGGCATGACCTCTATCAAGTAGTAGAAAAACGTTTTCAAGTGTTGCTTTTGGGGATAATGAAAATAAAACAAATTGATTATAAGTGTTCAGAAAATACAGAAAATTAGAGTGAACAAATGGGTCAAAATTCATTCTACCATCTAAGAGTAACTTATATTTTGGTATGTTTCCTCTCAGTACCTCTTCTATCCCCAAGTAGAAAAATTGAATTAATACTATGACTTAGTTGATGGATCCTTACCATCTTATTTTTCTCTCCCTTCATACTTTATCCTCATTTCTATCCTCCCCCATCCCCCCCAAAAAAATCACAGACTTCAATAATATTTAATGTACTTACAGCATTTCCCCATGTGATAGCAACAGTTCCTAGAAAATGTTAGTGTCATGTGTTGGAAGGAAAACTTTACCATTACCATCTTAGGTTGCAAATGGTTGGGTGGCCTGTGACTTGACTAACAAAAGACAGATTAACAGGAGAAAAGACGGGGTTTATTCATATGCACACAGAAGTGCATGAAAGAAGTGGCTGGCTCCCTCAAGAGCTAAAGACAAGGATTTATATACTAACCTAGCAAGAAAAGGAAGAGGAAGAAAGAGTTTTAAGGAAAAAGAGGACATTTAGGAAACACAAGGGTTTTAGGGAAACAAATGGAAGGCTTGAGAGTCTGTGATGTTTGTTCTCATGGGGGGGTGGGGGGGGCGGGGTCAGTCTCGTTTCTAGCTGTAATCCGTGCCCCCAAGTCCCCACTGAGGGAATTTATAGCAACTGTATTTTGGGGAGGCTCTGCTTGTGTCAGCAAAAGAAGTTTAACTGCTGCTTGTTTGGATGTTTTTAACTTAAAATAATCTTCATGCCACTTTGATGATTTTGACAGTTGCTACACATAATCATGAAAACTAAATCTCTAAGCCCCACCACAGAATTCCTGTGAACCATTATATGGTAAGAATGAGCACCAGAAATTAAGGGCGGGCAGGGTGACTGAGCCCTGCCACAGGAGAGACAGACAGGCTTATGTAGGGGAGGAATTTTCTCTCCACCCTTCTGAGTTCATAGCTGAGACCCCTGTAAAAAAGATTAACAAAAGAAAAACAAACAGAAGTATAGAAGTATGTAATACTTCTTGTATATATGAGAATACCCAGGGGAAAAATGAGTAACTCTCTGAGGTGGCTTAATATTCAGGATTAAATACCATCTTAATAGGGAAAGGTACGAAGGATGGAGGGTGGAGGCCTTTTAGGAGACAGTAACTGATTTTCAGGAAACGTGAATGGGCACTTACAACAGAGGAGAGGCATGATAGCTTGTGACAAAGCCTATCTGGATATATATAGTACCCCTTCTCCTGTGATAAGAGCCCATCTTCCTGGTTCAAGAAGCTCCAAGGGAAGGGATTTATGGCCATCAAGTTCCTTTTGGAGGATCTGTCTTGAGGCAGATAAGGGGCATTCAGATAAAGTCTCTTTCTACGTTTGCTTTCTTTTTTTTTTTTTTTTAAAGTGTATCATGCAAACACATGAGAGAACCCAGAGGTGAATAACGGGTGGTTAGGACTTGGACTTATATAACATCTTAACAAAAGAATAAATTTTTAGACGCATGAAAAGACAACAAAAAAGAACTTTGATCTTCCAGGGAACCAAATTGTAGAAGGTAAATATATGGGGAACCGAACAGTAGCTTAGAGCTGGTTTGAACAAGGCTGTTGTGTGATTTTGCTGGTGCTGTCTCTGATGATTAACTTCTGTTTCCCTTGGTAAAGAGCAGAGGAGGGACATCTTTTACAAATTTATGTTCTGCTTTTGGCCAAATGGAGGAGGACAGAGGGTTTTTCTTGTACCTGTTTCTTCTTAATTGCCTTTAACTTGAAGATTTCTTGTGACAAAGTGGCATATTTCAGGGTGGCAGATTCTGTGACCTTTCAAGCCCATGAACTGTAGGAGCTGGCAAATATCACTGCAGCTCTGGATTCCAGGTAGAGTAGAAAAGAGAGAGAACTACATTTGATTGCAAATGGGAAAAAGTTTCCATCATTCAGAAATCTCACGTGGCATTGACGAACTGTGTTCCTCTCTCTCTCCTTTCTCATTTATAAACTATGTGATCGGTACCTACCACAAGTGTTATACACTCAAATACAGTGTAGGGATTATAAACACTCTATAATAAACACTCTTTTAATATCTTGGCACAGGCTTCCTTTCAAAATGTGTATTACCCTAGCACCAGGAGGCCATGGACTTTGCTACCAGCTCTCAAGAAGACAGATTTAGTAGTATGGTACCATCTGTACTCCTGCCAGCCCTAGGAACCTGGAGAAGTTAGAATACAGGCTCTGGTCACTGCAGATGGAGAATGGTATAAGAGCCAGGAAAAATAAAGAAACAAAACTTGTATACCTAGTCCTAAAATTACAGCAATGTAAGAATGATTGAGGCTAAAATTTTCTAAATACTAATAATTCTCAAACAGATGAAGTCTCCCCAAATGCTTGGTAGCATGATTACATTTCATATTATGATGATCTTTCCACTTCCCACAACAGAAATTAATAACAATGACCTGTTTTTTTTGGGCTCCAGGGCAGGTTTGCTAATTACTGATGGATAGGTTAGTGCTTTGAAAATTAAGAGGGATAATGATAAATTGAGCTTCCCAGGTGGCACAGTGGTAAAGAATCTGCCTGTCAATGCAGGAGACACAAGAGACACGGGTTCAATTCCTGGGTCAGGAAGATATCCTGGAGGAGGGCATGGCAACCTGCTCCAGTATTCTCGCCTGGATAATCCCATGGACAGAGGAGCCTCACGGGCTATATAGTCCATGGGGTTGCAAAGAGTCAAACGACTGAGCAACTGAGCACAAAGGGACACACACATGCTCAAATGCTACTTCTGTTTCTCTCTCCTCTTCCCCTTCTCTCTCTCTCTCTCTCTCTCACACACACACACACATACACCATGGAAATATACTTCCTATTTACAATAATACAGCTGCTAGGACCTAGGGGAATCAGAACTCTTGTTTGCATTTTGTGGAAAAACACCACCTAATCTTATGCATGTGGAAAACCAGGGCTTTGCCTGGTAATAGCTCTCCAGCCTCTCCTATATATACTTTGAAAACAGTAGCCCAAGAATCTTTCTGATGACAAGTTCTCCTCTCTGGTGACTATTCATTTTGCTTAAAGTTTATAGTTAAAAGAATTCATCTAATACCTTCCCACAGCGCATCAGAAACTTGATGTTTTATGTGCTTAAACCTGATGTTTTAACATAAGCATGGAGATAAGCTCCAAGAAATTTGGGGGAAATACTTATTTCGACTGAAACAAACTAGAAGCAAGAGTTTATTCCCCAAATAGTATCTCTTCTAGGATTACAAATGTAGAAACCAGACTTTATAAACACAAAGCTGGATCTTCACCTAAAGCAAATATGTGAGGAATGTGCTCATGGTAGTCAGATTTCAGAGACAACTTGAGGGAACCAAACAGCTTGGAGCCCCATGGTCATACTCTGCCCAGGAGGTGGCCTATGGCACATGTGATTTGCTGCCATAAAAGACAGTCCTCTGGGACAATGGGCCACTGAGTGAGGGGACCCAGGGTTCCCCCAGGAACTGACATGTGACCTTGGCTCAGTCAGCTTACTTTTCTGCAGTTCATCTTCCTCACACATAAAGCCAGGTACTTCTACTAACAGTCCCTTGTTGAGTCTCCACTTTTCCAGCTCCTTCTGCTTCTCATTCCTATAGAGCATTTTCATGAAGGACATCTAAGTTGATATTTAAGAGGAGATCATTATTCCCATTTTACAGATGAGGAAACAGACTGAGTGGTTAAATGATTTTCTGCAAATGGTGGTCTTCTTTCTACCGTGTGCCAGATACGGTACTAGGTACTAGGTCTACAAATGTGGGAGAGAACCGAGCTCTGTCCTCAAAGCAATGGGAGAGACTGGAGTGCTAAGAGATAAATACAGCGCAGTAGAGAAGGAGCAGCACACTATGGGATCACAAAGAAGAGTGCAGCAAACTGCCTGGTGATATGAGAGAAGGATTCTTGGAAGAGACGATATTCTGAAGTGGTTCTTGAAGGGTGAGTTTGGCAAATGAAGAAGATTTCGAAAGAACAGAGTAAGGCAGACAAACGAGCATGTACAGGGGCACAAAGAGCCCAGTGTGCTTGCTGGACAATGGAGGCTGGAGTTACAGGAAAGGGGCTAATCTGTGAGAGGGATATTGAAATATGTGATAAAAATGCATGGATTTTACACTACAGCTTTTAAAACCAAGGGGTTAGGGACTTGGCAACCAGGCAGAAGGAACTGTTGTTGGCAAACAGTCCAAGAGGAAGCTAATTCAAAAGTCTAGACAGTGAATTAAGATCTCACGAGTGTGAGTGTGGGCAGTAGGGATTCTTTACATCAGAATCCAGAGATCTTGGTAACTAACTGACAAAGACAAAGATGAACCCAGGACTTCTAGCTCAGAAGGCTGAATGGATAGGGACTCTATTTCCTGAAGCAGAAAGCAAAAGATCAAGTTTGAATGTTTGGAAGACCCATATGTTCAGTTTGGGGCATGCAGAGCTTGAAGAGTCCGCGGGACTTACCAGTGTAGATGAACACCTGGCAGCTGAAGATTTAAATCAGCTTCTTAGAATACAGGTTGGTGTAGGAGGTAAAAGCATATGGTCATCAGCACACAGGTAACAGTGGAAGTTGCAGAGATAAATGAAATCATGTCCAAGCCCCAGTCTCTCTCTCTTTTTTTTTTACATAACAACTTTAAGTCCTACTTTCAAGCTTTATTCAGTCATTCTTTGGATAAATCAGCCAAAAAACTAGAATCTTATTTTCTTGATTACATTTGAACTTATTTAAATGCAATCACTTACTAATCTTTTACTCATGCCCTACAGGACTTTTAGAAATTCAGTGCAGTTTTCTATACACAAGATAATGAGCCTTTAACAGGCAGGCTTGGCTCCAAGACCATCTCTTAGGGCCAAGTATACCCAACCTGGTTGCTCCTGGATCTGTTCCCTCGTAGCCACACACCAGTACCCAGCTTCCCATAAATAAAATTCTCAAATCAGAGGAGATGCATGGTCATTGTATGCAATATTTATTATGTCTTACAATGTAGCATGCCCTGGACTGAGATATACAAATCAACTTCATTAGTCAAGTATGAAAATGTCAGAACTACAGAGAGCACTTTGATGGAGCTATTGGACTCTGAGAATAAAATGCAGTGGGTGCCCAAGCCTGAAACAGCGGAGTTCCTCAGAGCTATCAGGAGAGCCATCCTGGAGTTAGCTGTGAGCTGGTCTTAAGAAAGATAGAAGTTCTTACAGGAAGAAAAGAGGGGCATAAGTCTAGGCTTGGGGACACAATGGACAAAGGTGCCAAGGTGAAGAGAATGGTGTATGCTCTTCTGATCACAGAAATCATAAGTACTGATTTCCCTAATTTGGTTTGGGGGTTTTCCCTTTATAATTGGCAGGGCTCTACACTTTTTAATTGCTACTGTGTCATCTAGTCATTAGCCCCTCTTAATCAATAGCATTTTTCAGCAATCACAAGCAATTTTTAAAAACTCACTTCTATACATATGCTATACTATAATTATTCTTTGAAAAAAAAGTTTCCTAAAAAAAAAAAAAAAAAGAAAAAAAAGTTTCCTGAACATTTACTATTCTGAATCCATAATCAGGGGAGTCATGACATAATCCTCTGGAAGGGTATGTTATCTGGTGATGCCAATTCTTTATTAGTGTTTCTCTGAAATGCTTTCACAATATACAGTAAGCACAAATAAGATGCATATTTAAGGTCATATTTACTCTGAATCTCATTTCAGATCTTCTTTTAATGTGAGCTTAAAATAAACAAAGTTATTAGATATCAAGTAGAGAAGACTGCAGTCCTGGCCAAGACAGCACCAAGGGTGGATACATACCTGTCTCCATCACTGAGATTTAAGTGTTTAGCTGATTCACCCAAAGGAAAACAGGCAGGTTGAAACATCATTACTCACTCAAACATTGTTTTGCTTACAAACAACACCCAGTTGTGGATGTGACTGGTAATGGAAGTAAAGTCTGATGCTGTAAAGAACAATATTGCATAGGAACATGGAATGTTAGGTCCATGAATCAAGGCAAATCGGAATTTGTCAAACAGGAGATGGCAAGAGTGAATGTCGACATTTTAGGAATCAGCGAACTAAAATGAACTGGAATGCATAAATTTAACTCAGATGACCATTATATCTACTACTGTGGGCAAGAATCCCTTAGAAGAAATGGAGTAGCTAGCCATCATGGTCAATGAAAGAGTCTGAAATGCAGTACTTGGATGCAATCTCAAAAATGACAGAAAGATCTCTGTTTGTTTCCAAGGCAAACCATTCAATATCATGGTAATCCAAGTCTATGCCCCGACCAGTAAAGCTGAAGAAGCTGAAGTTGAACAACACTATGATGACCTACAAGTCCTTCTAGAACTAACACCCAAAAAAGATGTCCTTTTCATTACAGGGTACTGGAATGCAAAAGTAGAGAGTCAAGAAATACCTGGGGTAACAGGCAAATTTGGCCTTGGAGTACAGAATGAAGCAGGGCAAAGGCTAATAGACTTTTGCCAAGAGAATGCCCTGGTCATGGCAAACACCCTCTTCCAACAACAAAGGAAAAGATTCTACACATGGACATCACCAGATGGTCAACACAAAAATCAGACTGATTATACTCTTTGCAGCCAAAGATGGAAAAGCTCTATACACTCAGCAGAAACAAGGCTGGGCGTTGACTGTGGCTTAGATCATGAACTCCTTATTGCCAAATTCAGACTTAAATTGAAGAAAGTAGGGAAAACCACTAAACCATTCAGGTATGACCTAAATCAAATCTCTTACGATTATACAGTGAAAGTGACAAATAGATTCAAGGGATTAGATCTGATAGAGTGCCTGAAGAACTATGGATGGAGGTTCATGACATTGTATAGGGAACAAGACCATCCCCAAGAAAAAGAAATGCAAAAAGGCAAAATGATTGTCTGAAGAGGCCTTATAAGTAGCTGTGAAAAGAAGAGAAGCAAAAGGCAAAGGAGAAAAAGGAAAGATATACCCATTTGAATGCAGAGTTCCAAAGAAGAGCAAGGAGAGATAAGAAAGCCTTCCTCAGCAATCAGTGCAAAGAAATAGAGGAAAACAAAATAGAATGGGAAAGTCTAGAGATCTCTTCAAGAAAATTAGAGATACCAAGGGAACATTTCATGCAAAGATGGGCACAATTAAGGACAGAAATGGTATGGACCTAACAGAAGAAGAAGATATTAAGAAGAGACAGCAAGTATACACAGAAGAACTATACAAAAAAGATCTTCATGACCCAGATAATCAAGATGGTGTGATCACCAACCTGCAGCCAGACATCCTGAAATGTGAAGTCAAGTGGGCCTTAGGAAGCATCACTACCAACAAAGCTAGTGGAGGTGATGGAATTCCAGTTGAGGTATTTCAAATCCTGAAAGATGATGGTCTGAAAGTGCTGCACTCAATATGCCAGCAAATTTGGAAAACTCAGCAGTGGCCACAGGACTGGAAAAGATCAGTTTTCATTCCAATCCCAAAGAAAAGCAATGCCTAAAAATGCTCAAACTACTGCACAATTGCATTCATCTCACACGCTAGTAGAGTAATGCTCAAAATTCTCTAAGCCAGGCTTCAATAGTACATGAACTGTGAAGTTCCAGATGTTCAAGCTGGATTCAGAAAAGGCAGAGGAACCAGAGATCAAATTGCCAACATCTGTTGGATCATCGAAAAAGCAAGATAGTTTCAGAAAAATATCTACTTCTGCTTTATGGACTATGCCAAAGTCTCTGACTGTGTGAACCATAACAAACTCTGGAAAATTCTTAAAGAGATGGGAATACCAGACCACCTGACGTGCCTCCTGAGAAATCTGTACACAGGTCAGAAGGCAACGGTTAGAGCTGGGCATGGAACAACAGACTGTTTCCAAATAGGAAAAGGAATACGTCAAGGTTGTATATTGTCACCCCACTATTTAACTTATATGCAGAGTATATCATGAGAAATGCTGGGCTGGATGAGGCACAAGCTGGAATCAAGACTGCCGGAAGAAATATCAATAACCTCAGATATGCAGATGACACCACCTTTATGGCAGAAAGTGAAGAAGAACTAAAGAGCCTCTTGATGAACATGGAAGAGGAGAGTGAAAAAGCTGGCTTAAAACTCAACATTCAGAAAACTAAGATCATGGCATCTGGTCCCATCACTTCATGGCAAAAAGATGGGGAAACAATGGAAACAGTGGCTGACTTTATTTGGGGGGCTCCCAAATCACTGCAGATGGGGACTGCAGCCATGAAATTAAACAACGCTTGCTCTTTAGGAGAAAAGCTATGACCAACCTAGACAGCATGTTCAAAAGTAGAGACATTACTTTGCCAACAAAGGTCCATCTAGTCAAAACTATGGTTTTTCTGGTGGTCATGAATGGATGTGTGAGTTAACAAGGGAGCTAGCTATGTGGATATATGAGAGAGGAGGTCTCCAGGTAGAGGGTCACCAGTACAAAGAGAAAGAAAAGTGCAAAGCAGAAGAAGGAGAGCATCTGGTGTTTTGAGGATGGAGGCCAGTCACTGGGGCAGAGTGGGTGAGGAGAACAGGAAGAGGTGAGACCAGAGGAACTGCAGGGGACAGGTGGTCAGAACCCTAACAGGCTTTTTTTCTGGGGAGATAGAGAGTCATTGGAGGGTTTCGGGAAGTGGAGTTGGCAGATTTGATGTGTGCTTGAAGAGGATCATGCTGGCTGTTGGGATGTGATGAATTGTAAGGGGAAAGAGAAGAAGCCTGAGGACCAAGTGAGAGGTGGTTCCAATTACCCAGGGGAGAGATGAAGGTGGCCTTCGACCAGAAAGATAAATGGTCAAGGTGGGGGAGAAATATAGAATTCTGGATATCTTTGGAAGATAGAGCTGAGAGAATTTATTGATGGATATCAAGAAAAAGGGAAGGATGAATGAAGTTTTTGGTTCAAGCAACTGGAAAGATAGTTATCATGAGGTGAACACTGTGTAGGAGGAGTTCCTTGCTCAGCCGGTGTTTCCTCCCCGCTTCCCCGGCTCCTTGAGATGAGCACACTTCCTTCCCCACTGATGATGACTTTCTGATGCCAACGCACCTGCTGGTAACTTAGAACACGGGGGACCCTCAGCTGCCTGAGCTCAGCTGTCTTACTCCCAGCCTGCCCCTGGGACGCACAGGGTACTGCCTCACACAGTTTTAGCACCTTTGCCTCTTACCAACAGGCCCTCCTCTCTCTCTCCATCTTCATCAGGAAAGACGCTGAACCTGCCCCTTCACGGTGGTGCTCATGGTTTTGGAGCACATGCCAGGGCAGTTGGTATTTTTGTCAGATGAGTACTTCTCAGTGTTAGTATTATGGAATTTGGAGTCAGCTATACTCCCACTCCAGTATTCTTGCCTGGGGAATTCCATGGACAGAGAGAGGAGCCTAGTGGGCTACAGTCCATGGGGTCACAAAGAGTCACACATGACTGAGCGACTGACACTTTCACTACTTTTTTCAAACTCAGATTCAAATCACAGCTGCCACTGAAGTCTCTGGGCCTCAGTTCCCCTTTCTGTAAAGAGGAATGATAATTGTACCTACTTCCTTGGTTTGTCATGAGAATTCAATGAGCTAAATATGTAAAGCATTCAACCCAGGGCCTGGCATATAGTAAGCATTCAGTAAAAATGATAAATAATAGTGGTAAAATCTGTACCAGTCACCTCCTTTAACACTGTCCCATCCTAGTGGGTACAAAGACCAACCAATCATGCTTAGGCCGACCTGACACGGGGGCTGGGCAGGGATGCAGGGGAAAGGAGGGGCTGCTTCTGTGTGAGTGAACCACGGGGCTTCCTGAGGGGCCCTCTTCTCTTTCAACTCATACCTCCTGACTGATCACCTGAGTCGCAGCTTTGAGCAATCATTCCACTATGGAGCCCTGACCTATGGTTGATAGGGTAATGTGCGAGAGCAAGAGAAAGGGAAAGGAGAAGGAGACAGAGACAGGGAGGAGGGGCCTGGGGCCTCCAGGGAGGCCTGGAGCTGTGAGGTGTGGAGGTGGGGCAAGGCTCACACAGGCACGTCTGCCCTCCTGTGTCTGTTCCCTGTGGTCAGAGCAGGAAAGAAATAAAAACAGAAAGCCTAGGAAAAGCTCTTCTGGGAGTTCAGTGAAAGAGAACCAACAGCACCCTTAATCTGAACGAGGATGCACAGAGAGTGTACATGAACTCCTCTCTGGATACATGAGAGCATTCATGTCTATTCAATAATAAGTTACATAAAACATTGGAAATGTGCATAACTTATGCATGTACCCATCTGTGGTTGAAGTAGCTGACAGCCACCACAGTCCTCCTGCTGGTGAATGCTCTCTGCCCTCTGGGCCTTTACCCTGCCATCCCTTCTTTCTGGAATGTCTTCATCCCTCCTAGCTTCTACTCATCCTCAGGGCTCATATCCCACCTCCTCTTGGAAGTCCCCCACATCTGCAGCTGGGCAGCACGTTTCAAGACCCAAGACCAGGTCCTTACCTGGTCACTTGTCATGCATGCTCTCTAGCAAGACCCTGAGTTCTTCAAAGACTGTATTTTATTTCAGTCTCCATCCCTAGTGCCTGGCACATAGTGAGTGCTCAAATATACCTGCTGAATTAGAGTAAAATACTCGAGTTGCTGTATGGAGGTGAGAGTTGGACCATAAAGAAGGCTGAGCCCCAAAGAATTGATGCTTTCAAATAGTGTTGATGGGGAAGATTCTTGAGAGTCCCTTGAACAGCAAGGAGATCAAACCAGTCAATCCTAAAGGAAATCAACCCTGAATATTCATTGGAAGGACTGATGCTGAAGCTGAGGCTCCAATACTTTGGCCACCTGATGCGAAGAGCTGGCTCACTGGAAAAGACCCTGTTGCTGGGAAAAAGACTGAGTGCAGAAGAAGGGGGCAACAGAGAATGGAATGGTTGGATGGCTCCACTGACTCAGTGGATGTGCGTTTGAGCAAACTCTGGGAGATAGTGAAGGACATGGAAGCCTAGAGTGCTGCAGTCTATGGGATTGCAAAGAGTCGGACACGACTGAGTGACTGAACAGCAACGCGAGTTGCTCATGTGTTTCCTTGAAAGACAGCCTCTGAATCAGAGGGTTGTCTTATCATCAGAGGGGACTTGTTGTAAAATCAACAAGCAGAGCAATCCATTCCTTCTGGGACTTCACAATGTCATGGTGATGGCTTAAGGAGCCCCTTATGATGTCAGTACCTGCCAATTAAGTAAACCCAAAATCAGGATGGAAACCAAAGTATCAACAAAGGCACTGTCAACACAGCTTGGCTAAGGAAAGTGGTGCAGTCATCTGCAGATACAGTTCAGCACCCAGGGCCTACACCTCCTCTGTGAATCATCAAGGACTCTGGTCCAAACCCAGCCTAGCTTCTGTCCTGCTCCCTGCGCCTTCCACCTGAGGACTGACACAGATGAAGCTGCAAGAGTGAAGCCATTGACGGGTGCCTCTGCTTTGTTAGAAAGGTGCTTGAAGGCCAAGACCCCAAAAGAGACAAATTGCCCATGTTTACACTCTCTGCTAAGCTACAAGCCACAGATGTCATAATATTGGCTAATACTCATCACATAAGGTGTTAAGCAACTTATATGGATTATCTTATTTAGTTTACGCCCTGTGTGTTCAGTTGCTCAGTCCTGTCCAACTCTGTGACCCCCTGAACCGTAGTCCACCAGGCTCCTCTGTCCTGGGATTTTTCCAGGCAGGAATACTGGAGTGGGTTACCATTTATACTTGTCACATATCATATTAAGCAACTTATATAGATTACCTTATTTAGCTTTCTCCTTACCCATAAGGTTAAAAAAAAAAAAAAAAAAAAAACAGTATCATTCCCATTATACAGATTAAGCTAGAACACAGAGAAAGGTTAAGTTAAACACTCAACATCCCATTGACTGCATACAGCAGAGCTGGGATCTGACCTCAGATACTCCGATTCTAGAGCCAATGAAGCACTAACTACCCAGTCATCTCTCTCATGCAAAGACTCAACAGGCCTGTCCCAAGAAATTCTAAGATCACCAGTGGTTCATAAACAGTTATCTTTCCCAAATTCTTAAACACCTAGGACACAGATAACCCATTAGGAAATGCAGGGAGTAAGTCTGGGATGAATAAAAGAAGGCCTCCTGCCGAGAGCAGATGATAAAATCAAGTGGGCAGTGGGTGACCAGTGGCACAGTCTGAGTCACACCTTTGAGAGGCTCACTGGAGCAGGGAGCCAGCCTGACCCACCCAACCCTGAACCCTGAATTCTGAGGAACTCGAGGCTGTCTACATCCCCTGGGAAAGACAAGGCAACAAATGCTGGTTCTTTGACTCACATACTGGACTTGACGGACTCATGTACCACCTTTCTTGGACCTGAGTTCCTAAGTGTAAATTAAATGCTGGAGGATATTTGCCTTTTACTAATATGATCTGCCAGAGCATGAGCTTATTTGCAAGGTGACGGTTAATGAAACGACTAAGTGGTATGCATGGAAGCTAAAACATGGGTTGAAACTTTTCAATTTTCATCTGCAATAATGAGCACTAGGCTCAGGTTCTTACCCTGTATTTCACATCCATTAATTTTTTCAGTGACTACAGTTACAATTAATAAAGACTCAGCCATGTGTGTTAAATCTTAACATTCCGTTTTCTCATCCGTCAGCTAGTGGAGGGTGTGCAGAAGGTTGTGCTGGAGGGCAGGATGAGGCTCTGAAGTCCTTTCTTAGCAAAAAAGGTACTGATCCAGACCTGCGTGCCCAACACCATGCCTTGTGCTTCACCTGCCTTACCTCACTAAACCCTCACAATGTAATCTCAGTAAGTGTTTTCATTCCCCTTATGTCATCCCTGCCTCGCAGGTCACCCCTCAGAACCTGAACCTGATTCTCCACAAGGCCCCTTGCATGCCCCATTCTGTCCTTGCACCCAGCTTCCTCATCTCCAGATACCCTCCCACTTCACTCTCCCAAAGTCATCGTCTGTCCTCAGCAAAATCCCGTGTCGCTGCCCCCTGCTCTTAGAGACGCCTCACCCTCTTGCTCTTCCTTAAGACCGGCTCTCCTAAGGACCCACTTCCCCTGCTGTCCTCTCCAGTGGGGCTGGCTCTGCTCCCCAGTCCTCTCACCCCTGGGCTGAGAGAACTGGGGGAGGGAGCGCACCTCTCTCTTATTGGTCCTTACCACTCCCATACCTTTCTCCTTCTCTCCTCCCTGGGAACACCGAGCTCTGAACCAGCTTTCATCAGATTACATCACCCATTATTCCACATCATTGGAGCTTGCAACAATGGGGCACCCCCTGCCATTTCTCCATGGTTTTAGTTCCTGCTGTTTAAATTCCTGACACTTTACACACAGACCATCATTTTAACACCTTTACTGAGTTTTATGAGCTGTCTAGCCTACACATCTCATGATCACTACACGTCTCATGATCAATAAATGCAAACTCTCCATAATCTGAGCATCACACATCACAGTCTCTGACTACTAGCTCAAATTTTTATATCTCCCTCAAATGTCCCAGCTCTGTCAATCTTCTGCCCACTCCCACGACTTCCAACTCACTAACCTAACCACCGTATTTTTTTTAATAGGCTTTATTTTTAGAGCAGTTTTAGGTTCACAGCAATACTTAACAGGAGGTACAGAGTGTTACCAAACCCCCTGCCCCCACACATGCATAGCCTCCCCCATCAGAATGGAGCACTTGTTACAACTGATGAACCTGCACTGACACATCATCATCAGCCAAGTCCATACTTCAAATCAAGGCTCACTCCCGTCTTCATACATTTTGTGAATTTGGACAAATGTATAATGACAGATATCTACCATTGTGGTATCATGCAGAGTAGTTTCACTGCCCTAAAAATCCTCTGCTCCACTATTCATCCTTCCCACTCCCCAACCCCTGGCAACTATGATTTTGTGTGTGTGTGTGTGTGGCCCAACTGGTAAAGAATCTGCCTGAAATGTGGGAGACCTAGGTTCAATCCCTGGGTTGGAAAGATCCCCTGGAGAAGGGAATGGCTATCCACTCCAGTATTCTGGCCTGGGGAATTCCATGGACTGTATAGTCCATGGGGTCGCAAAGAGTCGGACACGACTGAGAGACTTTCACCTTCACTATCTCCCCAGTTTTACCTTTTCCAGAGTGTTATACAGTTGGAATCACACAGCATCTTGTGGCCTTTTCAGATTGGCTTCTTTCACTTAGTTACATGCATTTAAGGCTCCCCCATGTCTTTTCATGGCTTGATAGCTCATTTCTTTTTAGCACTGAATATTATCCCACTGTCTGGATGTACAAAAGTTTACTTATTCATTCACCTACTGAATGACATCTTGGTTGCTTCTAAGTTTGGGCATTTATAAATAAACATTCATATGCAAGTTTCTATGTAGACGTAGCTTTTGACTCCTTTGGGCAAATACCAAGGATCGTGATTGTTGTATCACGGTAAAAGTATGTTTCATTTTGTAAGAAATCATCAACTTTATATTTAAAATGGAAGTCCTGTCTCCCTTCATGCTAGCCACAATTCATGGACTATCATAATCTCCCCTGACTTCTTATAGTTTTTGGCAAAAAATACAATCCTGGTAAAATCTAATTGTCCACCTACTCATGCTGGCATCCGGAGAGATGAATGTGGTTACAAAGAGTCAACCATACTAGCTGGGCTCATCTTAAAATAATTTTATTTATTTATTTCTGGCTGTGCTGGGTCTTCACTGCTGTGTGGGGTTTTTTTTCCTCTAGCATGGTGAGCCAGGGCTCTTCTCTAGTTATGGCACACGGGCTTCTCATTGAAATAGCTTCTCTTGTGGAGCACGGGCTCTAGAACATGCAGGCCTCAGTATTTGCGGCACGTGGGCTCATTAGTTGTAGTTTCCAGGCTCTGGAGCATAGTTTCAATAGTTGTGGCACATGGGCTAACTTGCTCTGTAGAATGTGGGATCTTCCCAAACCAGGGAACTAGCAGGTGGATTCTTTTACCACTGAGCCACCAGGGAAGTCCCTAGCTGGTCTCATTTTCAATTTCTAACCATGACTCTCAAATGGGCTTTTACTGTTCTTTAGCAATAATACCCTGTCTCCCTAATCTATTCACTCTTTAATTGACCTAAAGTCTATTTCAGACCTCCTCGTCTCAAACTTCCAGCACCTTCTCCCCAGTTCTTACTCACAGCTAGTAATTTTTCTATTTCACTAGAAAAAAAAATTGAAGCAACAGAAAGAAAATGTCTACAGAGCCCAACACCAATGCATCCATCTACTACTACCCTCACCCACATATTTGACCTTCCCTCCCACTACAGATAAAATGAATGTGATTCAAGTTCATTCCTCTATTTATATGCTACACCCAATCTTCTGTCATATATGCTGTTGAATTAAGGGATTCATAAAATGATATACTGATATCATATATAATGATCAACATAATTATCTACTGGAAAATTCCCATCAACCTACAAAATATTGTGGTTTCTCCCATAAGGAGAAGGAGGGAAAGAAGGGAGGAAAGGAGGAAGTCAAGGAGACAGGAAGGGAGGAACAGTGAAAGAAAAGAGGAAGCTTCTGTTTTTACCCCACTTCTCACACCAGCTACTTTCTGTGCCCTCCTGTGTAACAACACTCCTCACAAGGGCTGTCTATAATAATACAGGTGTTGGGGGGGGGGTGGGTACTGCTTAGTCTCTCAGTCATGGCCAACTCTTAGCAATTGCATGGACTGTAGCCCGCCAGGCTCCTCTGTCCATGGGGATTCTCTAGGCAAGCATACGGAAGTGGCTTGCCATGCCTTCCTCCAGGGGATCTTCCCAACCCAGGGATCAAACCCAGGTCTCCCACATTGCAGGCAGATACTCTACCATCTGAGCCACCAGGGAAGCCCAAGAATACTGGAGTGGGTAGCCTATCCCTTCTCCACGGGATCTTCCTGACCCAGGAATCGAACCGGGGTCCCCTGCATTGCAGGTGGATTCTTTACCAGCTGAGCTATGAGGGAAGCCCCAGTAATATAGATGGAAGTCTTCAAATCGCTCTCTTTCCATTCCTTGATCCTCACCAGTTACACCCTTCACTCAAAACTGCTCCCATCAAGGAGACCAATGGCCTCCAAGTTGCTATATCCAATGATCAATTCTCCATCCTCCTCTTATTATATTTGGGGAAAATAATACTACCAATTTTATAAGGTGATCATTTAGTGAAATATTAAAATGTTTAGGAAACTTTTACTGCAATTATATCTTAAAAACTCAGTCTAAATGTCAAAGGCAGAGAACCTCCCAGGTTTACAGCATGCACATGTTGATTTATCTCCATTTGTATTTCAGTTGGAGCTCTCAATAAACACTCCTTCCTCACAACTGGGTCTCTGACAGGAAGAGAGGGGGCCATGGATTCAAGACCCACACTTTTTTAATCTAATTTCTAAGGTCTCCATGGGGGAATGAATGTTGATTATCCTGTATGGTATGCATGTCTCCACAGCATCAATCTGAGAGATTCATTTAACTTCTGACCCATCAGAATAATGAGCTTCTCTCTTTCTCCTGATTTAAGTTTATCCATAACTTTGAAAAGATTTGAGAGTTGGTGTTTTTAACCAAAGTCAAACAAAATAATAATTTCCTATAATTGGTGCTGTCAAAACAATAGCTTCAGCACCCAAAATTCAAGGTATCAGAATACCATATTATATCGTTTTGGTTTGTCCTCCTCTATGTTAAAGCCAGAGATCCATCTCAATAATAAATGAGTTTGTGAAATTTATGGGCCAAAGGGAAAAGAAAAAAATTCTGGGCCAATAAAAAAATCAAAGGATCTCTATTAATATCTCTGTTGAGCAGAACACAAAAAATAATGGCAAATGAATTCTCTGAAAGCTGTTCAGTACATTGACTAAATAAAACACTCTGAGCCAGTAATTTTGGATTGAAAGCTGGAAAAAACTTGCTGGTAATATTTTGTTCCTAGAAAGAAAACTTGTAAATCTTCAAACCAGTGTAAGAGCATCTAATTGACCATCTTATTTGTCATATTAATAAATACATCTAAGCTACGGGTTCAAGAGTAAATAATCCTTATTTTCAAACAACACCCTTGTCTATGTAGAAAATTCCAAAGAATCTACAAAGCATGACTTCAGCCAGGTCATAGGATATAAGGTTAACATATAAAAATGAATCATATTTCTATATACAATAATGAGTGAGTAGACATTATTTTTAAAATATTTACAATAGCTAAAAAATGGAAATACTTATACATAAGTCTTAAAAAACATATGTAGACTCTACAGGCTGAAAGTTGTAAAACACTGATGCAAGAAATCAAATAAGATCTAAATAATGAAGAGATATACCATGTTCATGGTTTGGAAGATTCAACATAACTAGGATGTCAGTTCTCCCCAAACCATCTATAGACATAACATAATTCCAATAAAATTCATAGCTGAATTTCTTAAATACATGAGCAAGCTTATTTAAAAATGAATATGAAAAAGAATGGCAAAGTTGGAGGATTCAAAGTACCTCATCTTAAGACTTAATATAAAGCTACAAAAACAAAGATAGTTGGTATTAGTGAAAAACAGACAAAGAGATCAAGGAAAGAGAACAGAAAGCACAGAATTAAATCCATACAAATGTGGTTAACAATTCTTGACAGCTATACAAATCAACATCATGGAGTAAGAATAATATTTCAACAAACGAGGTTGGAACAAATGAGGATCCATGTGCTATAAAAGGAACCTTGACTTATGCCTTATACCTTATGTAAAAGTTAACACAAAATGGCTCATGGACCTAAATATAAAACCTCCAGATGTACAAGGCTTGGGTTTGGAAAAAGCAAAGGAACTGGAGATTAAACTGCCAACATTCGTTGGATCATAGAGAAAGCAAAGGAATGCCAGAAAAAAACATCTACTTCTGTGTCATTGACTATGCTGAAGTCTTTGACTACGTGGATCACAACAAACTGGAAAATTATGAAAGAGATGGCAATATCAGACCACCTTTCCTGTCTCCTGAGAAATTTATATGCAGGTCAAGAAAACAGGCACAATTGGACATGGAACAATTAACTGGTTCAAAATTGGGGAAGGAGTATGACAAGGCTGTATACTGTCACCCTACTTGTTTAACTTACATGCAGAGTACATCACGTGAAATGCAGGGCGGGGTGAATCACAGGCTGGAATCAAGGTTGCCAGGAGAAATATCAACAACCTCAGATATGCAGATGATGCCACTCTAATGGCAGAAAGTGAAGAGGAACTAAAGAGCCTCTTGATGGGGATGAAAGAGGAGAGTGAAAAAGCTGCCTTTTAAACTCAGCATCCAAAAAACTAAGATCATGGCATCTAGTCCCATCACTTCATGGCAAATAGGAAGGGAAAAAATGGAAATAGTGAGATTTTATTTTCTTGGGCTCCAAAATCACTGTGGACACTGACTGCAGCCATGACATTAAAAGACACTTGCTCCTTAGAAGGAAAGCTATAACTAAGCTAAACAGCATATTAAAAAGCAAAGACATCACTTTGCCAACAAAGATCCATATAGTCAAAGCTATGGCTTTTCCAGTGTACAAATGTGAGAGCTGGACAATAAAGAAGGCTGAACATTGAAGAATGGATGTTTTTGAATTGTGGTATTAGAGAAAACTCTTGATAGTCCCTTGGACAGCAAGGAAATCAAACCAGTCAATCCTAAAGGAAATCAACCCTGAATATTCACTGGAAAGACTGTTGCTGAAGTTGAAGCTAAAATACTTTGGCCACCTGATGCAAGGAGCTGACTCACTGGGAAAGACTCTGATGCTGGGAAAAATAGGCAAAAGAAGAAGGGGGCGGCAGAGGAGAGATGGTTAGATAGCATCACCAACTCCATGGGCATGAATCTGAGCAAACTCCAGGGGATAGTGGACAGAGGAGCCTGGTGTGCTGCTGTCCATGGGGTCACAAAGAGTGGGACACTACTTAGCGACTGAACAATAACGACAATAAAGTTCAATGTATAGTTATCATATACTCAGCAATTCCACACCTATATATTTACCCTGAAGAACTAAAATTTTATCTTCATACAAGAACCTATACATTAATATTTACAGAAGCTTTATTCGTAACTGCCAAAAATGTGAACAACCAACTCCTTCATTGAGTGAACAGATAAACTGATACATGCATGCAGTAGATCTGAAGTTAAAAGAAATGAACTATTAATACACACAACACTATGGATGAATCTCAAAGGAATTATACTGAGTGAGAGTAGCCAGTCTCTATAAAGATTATATACTGTATGATTCCACTTATATGACATTCGGGAAAAGGCAGGACTCTGGGGCCTCTTCATCCCATGCCCAGCACAGCTACAGCTCATGGTCCCAAGAAACACTGCACTTGCAGCAGCTTCAAAACACTGAATCTGGACAAACTGACTGTTGTGCTAACTCTTTGCCCATCCATGAGCTAAGAATGGCTGTCTCTTGTTTCTTTCTTTAAGAACAGACCTGAGTATGCCCCAGCAGGAGATTAAGTAATGAAGATGTGCATACAGCAGTTCACGGAAACAGATGGCAACGTCTACACTGATATAACCTACACCACTGGCTTTTTGGGTATCATCAACATTGACAAGACTAGGGAGAATTTCCATCTGACTGTGACACCAAGGGTCACTTAGCTGGTTCACTGTATTACTCCTAGAGAAGCCAAATGTAAGTTGTACAAAATGAGAAAAAGCTTTATGGGTACAAAAAAAGATACCTCATTTGGTAAGCCATGATGGTGATACTATCCACAAGGTGAACATCATTCAGACTGGTTTGCGGACAGGCAAGACTACAGATTTAATCAAGTTTAATACTGTGAACCTGTGTGTGATAACTGGAGGTGTTACCCTGGGAAGGGTTGGTATAATCACCAGAGACGAAAAGAAGTTAAGAAATCCAGAGTATCTTTTTAACGTATGGATTATATGCAAGTGAGAGAAGAAGAATCAAAGGTTTCTGGAGCATTCTGTGTTCACCACTCCATAAGGCAGTCTTGCTCCCAATTCAATAATTAAAAACCATAAAAAAGCAAGAGGTCAAGAGTTTGAAATCGATGGTCAAATTAAGGTGTTAACTAATTAAAATTGCCATTTACAGGCTTTATTTTTATTCTAACTTCTTATTTATGTAGTTTTTTATTTATTTTTCTATTTGTGTTATTTACTGTTAACTATATTAAGCATTTTACGTTGTTTTGGTATTGATTCCCCCAATCATTAAATGATATGTATAGTATTACGGGTTAAAAACAGATACAGAAGAGTTACATGGCTTGTTGTATTTCCCACAACTGACAAGTAGTAAAAAAAGAAAGAAAGAAAGAAAGAAATTCAAACTCCAGGCTTTTCTGACTTCAAAACTTGTGCGCTCATCTAGTACAGTACAGATTCTGTTGAGTATTCAGATATCCATATCCCAGCTCACCCTTTATTTCTCCAAATTAATTGAGTGTCAGCCCCAACTAAGCCTCTAGTTTTTAGTGTGCTAAGCAGCAGGGAACATGCTGCTCACCAAGAGGCAACATGGTGAGAGGGAAGAGGACAGGATTGGGGTCAGACTGATCTGTCTTGAATCTTGGCTGTACCACTTAAGTCGCTATGTCATCTTAGGCAAGTACACTGCTCCAACAGATTCAACAAGCATTTACTCAGTGCCTGTCATGCTCCAGGAAATGTTCTAGGCTCTAATGATATATCTGTGAACAAAACAGCAAAGATTCCTGACCTCAAGAAGCTTATATCCTAATGAAATATATGGACAATAAATATAATAAATAACAGGTATAGATGTCATAGAGTCATAAGTATTGTGAAGAAAACAAAACAAAAAGGAAATGGTGAATGCAAATGGAAAAGAGTTACAATGTTTTTAAAAGATACTCAAGGAAGTCTTCTGAGAAAGTGATGAGCAAAGACTTGAAGAAGTTGAGAAATCTGTTCATGTAGATTACCTGGGGAGAGAGCATTATAAGAAGAGAATAGCCAGTACAAAGGTCTAGTCCATGTCCTTTGAAGTGTGTTTGAAGAACAGCGGGGGGTCAGGTGGCTTGAATAGACTGAGGGAGAGAGAGAACCACAGCAAATCAGTGAGAGAATGGAGAGGCTAGGCAATGTATGTCCTTACAGGGCGGTATAATAAGTCTACTTTTACTTCGAGGGGATGGAGAGCTATGGGAGGGTTTGAGCAGACCAGTGCCATGAACTGACTGCTTTTTCTAAATATCTTTCTGACTGATGTATAGAAAATAGACCATAGAAGACCAGCACAGAATGAAGGAAGTCAGTTAAGAGTCTCTTGGTTAGTCTAAGCAAAAATTGATGGTTTAGATCAATATATATGTAGAAGGTATTGCTGGTGGAATCTGCTACTAAATTGTATGTCAGGTTTAAGAGGAAGGGAGGAACCAAGGATAAATTCAAGGTTTTTTGTCCTGGACAACTGATAGGTTGGGAAATATTAGTAAGGCAGAGAAGACTAGGTCCAGAGTTAGTTTCATTGACTCTGAAATGCCTATTTGGCATTCAAGTGGAAATACCAGATGGCAATTGGCTATAAGACTCAAGTTCAGGAGAGAAGCCTGAGCTAAAGATATAAAATTTAAAGTCATCAGCATATAGATAGTATCTAATGATCTTAGATAGGATCACTAAGGCAATGAGTGTAAAAAGACAGGAGAATTCAAAGGATTGGGCACATCTATAGGACATTCTAAAACTAAGGCATCAGGGACATGAGAATTAACCAACAAAGATGCAAAAAGTACTCATTAAGGAAGAAAAATCACAGAACAGTATGTTATGCTGGAAGCCAAGTGAAGAATGTATATCAAGGAAGAGGAAGGGATCAGCTCTGTCAAAGCACCTAACAGGTCATGTAAGATGAGGACTGAGAACCAACCACTGGATTTAGCAACATGAAAGGCATGTGTGACCTTGACAAGAACAGTCTCAGTGGAAGCAATGGCTAGAGTGTGAAAGTTTTGCTGAACAGGGTAAGAAATATGTAAGGAGGGAAACTATGAGTGTACACAAGTCTAATGAGTTTTCCTACAAGATGGAACAGAAAACTAGAGTAGGAATTGGAGAGGGAAATGGAGTCAAGAGGCATTTCTTATTAAGACAAGAGAACAGCAACATGTTTGCATACTAAGCCAGCAGAGAAAGGGAGAGATTAACAATGCAGGAAAGAGAAACAGAGAGCAGTACACGGGACTGATGTTGGGAGGAGGAGCTGGCCCTAGACAGGAGCAGGGGCAGTTCACCCAGAGTAGGAAGAGGGGAAAGAGTCCATGAGCACTGATGTATGAAAGCAGATGACGGTGATGCTGTGAGCATGTGGAGCTTCTCTTCTGATGCGTTCTATTCTCCAAGTTAAAAGGAAACCAGGAGCGGGAGGAGGTTGGACAACAGGGTAGGAGAGGTCTGAAACGCTCGTTTGGGACAGGAGCACTGGGGACTCCTTGAGGTCGGAGGGGCTGAGTCTACAGCACGCCGGCTCAGTGCAGGTGTGTGTTCTCCAGCCACGTTCACTGTGCAGAGGCGGGAGCAGAGCAGTGGAGAGTCAGACCCAACCAAAGTCGGGCTTTAATCCAGTGATGGGAACAAAACAAGAGGAGGCAAGAGAACTGATGGGTGCGAGGATGATAGTAAAGATTACCCACAAAACGGGAGCTCTGCAAGGAGGGAGACAGGGACCTGACAGGGGTGAACACATGGTAAGGTCAATGGCTTGCAGGTTTGGTGAAACCAAAGGATTTCCAGAATTGGGGCTCCAGATGGAGACAGCTGGACATATAGGGGGTAGTGGTCAGAGAGAAGGAGACCGAAAGTTGGGGGCATGGAGGAGCTTCAGTTATTGGGAATAACTAAGAGAATGAATGGCCGAGTTGGCACTGAGGATAACATCACTAAAGAAAATGTTATCATGGAAATGAGAGGGCAGGGTAATGGGAGGGACATCTTCTTCGATACTGAAACCACCGAGAACAGCAGCAGTTGGGTGAGTGACAGTGAGACAGGAGGCAAAATCTTCAAGGAAAGCGAGAAAGTAATCAGAGAGATGAGTCAGTGACCAGTATAAGGAAAAGTGGGTTCAACCTGTTAATTTATCTCCCTGAGTCTCGGTTTTCTCCCTCATGAGTTGGAAATGCTGACAGGCCTTCTCACGTGAGTATTTTGTAAGGCCTGAGTAAGATGATGCAGGCAGAACACCTCTCACCCAGTGGACCTGGCAGACTTCAGTATGCTGGGATGTGGGATTACTTAAAAGGGCATCTGTGAAGTCTTGGGAATATGTCGCATCTCTCTGACCAAAGGTAAAAAGTGTGGCTGAAAGGTTTACTGAGCTCAGGGCTATCCCACTTTTCATAATCATCAAAATCCCCCAGATGTGCGCCCATGGCTCTCCCTCTCTGTGGGAGGCTGGGCCTGGCATGAGCCTCAAGTCTGCAGCTATCCACACCCATGTCATCTCCATCTTTCTGGCAGGCTGGTTTTGTCTCTTCCACCCACATGCAGGCACAAGGTGCGCTGCCTTCCAGACCGTCTAATTCAGAAGGCAAAAGCAAACTGTTTTGGCTGCCCTGGCGCTTCTCCCTTTTTTTTTATGGCCCAGCTAGTAAAAAGCCCAGGGAAGTGAAAGTCTCTAATGTAATGGTACCTTCCATCCTGAACTGCACCGAACCCAGAAATGCACAGAGGCTCTGAGACGGCACAATCTCAGTTGCCCGTGACAGTCTGCTGGAGCAGTCATCTTTCTACCCAACATTTCCCAAACACCCTCCTTATCCCTAAATTATATATGAAAATGAAAAGCAGCCACTCTTGTAGGAAAACATTTTCTTGATCCTTTTCCTTTTCTTAGCTAACAGTCACTTGCTTCTTTCTCTAATACAAAAGGACATTTTGATGCAACAGTGCTGCAAGGAGAAACAAATCATTAATTTAGAAAAATGGTGGTGTTCCTACAGTTTGCCAGGCTCCCATCTATTTGCTGAGGAATCCAGGGTCTGGAAAAGCAAAACCACACTCTTGTTTACCAACTACTATTTATCACTCTCAGGGCTTCTGACATTGAGTAACAGTGAAAGTGACATTTGGCTCTTGTGCTGCTTTCAAATAGACTCATTTCAACTAAGAAACCAATAAGAAACCCTATAGGGGAAAATATTTTTGGGGAGGAGTGGTTTGAGGGTGACATGAAACATTCTTCTGTCCAACATTTTGGATCATTATCTGGAATTGAAGCAGTGTGTTTTAGGGGAGAGAGAAATTGGCACGTCACAAGGAAAGGCAGTCAGCCTCTCAAGATAATTCAGAAAGGTGTGCCTCGGGAGGAGAAGAGAGAAACCCACAGGCAATTCATTAAACAAACAAAAAAAAAGAGGTCAAGGTCTGAAAATGATTATTCAACAGGCAAGTAATTTAACTTGCCATGATTTGCTGTACAAAAGGATCTGTGCTAAGGAAAGGATAGTTAGATTTAAATTACATTTGATTTTTAAATTTATAAGCAGATTTTCCAGCACATTAAAACAAAGCACACCTGTGTACATTTTTTCCCTCCAAATTTAGTATATCAGCCATATCTTTCCAGCAAACTTCCTGCGTAGAACAGTTACCATCACAGATTGGTGGTAAATGAGTAAAGTGATATTCCCATCAGCCTTAAAAGTGCATCTCCTTATCACTCCTCCCTCAGATCAGGCAATGGTAATTGCTGCTTTCAAAGAACCCAGGGTGGGCTTTGGCAGGCATCAGAATCACTCAGAGAACAAGGTTAAAAGATTAACATTTTAAGATTAAAAGACAGGTTAAAGACAGCTTCCTGGGTCTCATCCCCAGGAATTCTGAGTCTGTAGGTCTGCAGTGGGGCCTGGGAATCACAGTTATAGCACATCCAAGGTACATCACAGTTACAAGCACATCCACCACTGATGCAGGTGGCCATGGAACACAGCCTGACAAATCCTGGCTTAGAGAAGATGTCCTCTAGACTACTGTAGCAAGAGAAACAGCCCTGCCTTCTGGTTCCAGCACATTCCCTGGTTCCAGAGTGCTCTATTAAGCTCACACTTGGTGGACAGTTGCTGATCGACACTGCTGAGCTAGGCAAGTCCATCTGTGGGGTTCGGTGTGACACACCCCTGATTTCTCTTTATTCTGTTAGAACGATTACAGGAAGTTATCTATGCAATGCAAGGATTTTGTGGTGGGCGTGCTGGACCTATGCCGAGACACAGAAGAGGTGGAAGCGATTTTAAATGGTGATGTGAACTTCCAAGTCTGGTCCGACCACCACCGTCCAAGTCTGAGCCGGATCAAACTCGCCATTAAGTACGAAGTCAAGAAGGTAAGCTTCCCCACCTCTCCTGGCCTTTCTACCTCCAGGGTTGCTGGCCGACCTTTGTGCTCACACATATTTTGTTCCCACAAGAGGATGGAGACAATAGCAATTACCCGACTCACCTCTAGACAGGGGAACCTCCAGCCTTGCACGACTGCTCAGAGCTCCCTCCTCCACCCCCAGCCCACCAGGAGAGAGAGATGATGACAGTCATTCTATGAACAGGCTTCGAGCCTGGAGAATAAAAGAGGAGATGTTCAGCCTCCAAACTACTGGCGAGGACAGGGTTACAGTGAATGCTGCCATCAGCTAGCAGGCCAATTCTCAAGTTTTCATGAGAAAACATACCACTCAGTTCTTTCAACAGCACTTATTGAGCTTTCTCTGTGTGCCTGGGGACTTGTGTAGAAAACATCTTAGTGCAGAGGCTTTGTGGGATCCATGGTTCTGGGTGGCTTAGAGGAATTTCCCTCTCAAGGCTTATGAAAGGCTTTAATAGGAAGCATGATTAGACTTCCAAAAGAGTAAGTCCTACCTCCTCAATCAACCTCAAGGTGTCTTTAATGGCCACTGGCACCCAGGAGCCCTCACACCCACAGTGACTGGTCAGACTGAGGTCCTAAGGAGCAAGATTCAATTATAGTTCCACTCTGGATGTACTCTGGATTATATAGAATCTGCTCTTATATTAGTTGGCATCATTCATCCTGATGAAAACCGCAGAGCTCCAAAGATCCATGTGCTTCAGTACCAACTGTGCTTTCCAAAGAAGCAAAATGGCTGATCGGTCTTTAAGGGTTGTTTTTTCCCATCTATTTTACAGGGTGACTACTGGGGGTATTCCCAATACCTCCAGATGGGCTTCTTGGCATTTTTCTTCTTGTCTGCTTATCTTAATTTGTGTGACGTGAACCATTCTTCAACAACAGTATATGGTATTCATCTAGAGAGAGCTTCTAAGTGTGATAAAAAAATCTTCCTATCCTTTTAAATTTAATAATAATAAAAAATTCTAGGAAAAATAGCTTTTTTCAAAGACTGTGAGTCCTGAAGATAAAATTGATAAGCCATGGGAAAGGTAGCCTTAGATAAATATTCAAAACCATAGAGCTATGGGAGGGGAGGAGTCAGGCTGCAGTTTCAGATATGTACAATCCTACTGACCGAGTGTAGGGGGACTCACGTTTTAGCTTATCTCAAGAGCTCGCTGAGACTGTTCACCAAAGTACAGCAAGCAAACGTTTCCTAAAGGTGCTGAGATATTCATGGTCTTGGAGTTCAGAGACACCCTGCTGTAGAGACTGCATGTTATGGTGGTAATAGGCTTAAGTTTCTAGCATTTCCTTTCTTCCCCAAGCCATGGTATTCTCCTGTCTTCTAGCACAGAGTGAAAGGGGAAGATGTATTTGACACGCCAAAGAAAAGAAGATGCTTGATATTTGTAGATTAGCATTCACAGTTTTGGCTCTTCACAAACAATCCCAACAGCCCAGGAAATGCAAGCATTCACCATATTTCTGAAACATAAATCCAAATCTCTTAGCAAACCAGTCACTGAGCTAGTCCACAGTATGGCCACCACTTCAGAGCCTTTAATATTCCTCCTCATTGTCAACTATCAAGTACAAAATGGTGCTGGTGATGACTGAGAAGAAAAAGTGAAACACTATAAATGTGAGAGTTTTGGTCAGAATAAAAAGGTTTTGTGAGGGAGATTATTTACTCTAGTGATATTAGGAGAGTCATAGAGGTCTCAAGAAATACCCATCATGAATGTCAAGAGTCTACTGCAATCCATAGGTAGGAAGACAATAAATGACCTGCATAAAACATCAACCTTGCTCCCTTCAAAAATCTCCGATAGGTAAATTCTCTCAAATCACATATGCCATCATGCTACATAGACAGACTCAGAGTTTTCCTTGACATTTATTCTGTTGTGAATTACCAGCAAAAATATCTAATATTTTAAAATCTTATTAATATTGTAATGAGATTTCATTTTTAATTTATGAACTTCAGCATGCTTGCATGGGCACGGTCTAACCCTGGGTCTTTAAATTATGAAACGACCAACACCAAGGCCTATTTACACCTGACATACATATGAGTCTTCAGGCTAGAATATAAAACCACACACACACAAAAAAAAAATCCTAGAACTTGCCATATATCAAAGCAAACCATTAATTCAGTGATTAAAACAAGCTAGTTATTTTTGGCAGTTCCATGAGCTGCTAATAGGTCTGACTTTAAAAAAAAAAAAAAAAAAAGGCTTTATGTTCAAATAAATTTAGAGACCTTGAGTTATGCAGAGTCAAAGAGATTTCTTTGCTTAAAGACATTATAGAGCCTTGATCATGCACTGCTACGCTAAAAGAAGAAGAGTACAATAGGTATTACTGGACCGCAATACTCTCTTTCTCATGGAGCTTCTGGTAAGACTAGTTTTCCATGTAACAGCCTCAATATTTATGAAACGCATAAATCTGAGTGAAATGGGTGCTGCTCTGTGGCTGGTACTGCACCCCAGATCACATCCTTCATCTGAATGTTTGCCTATCCTCAGGCATCACCCTAATGTCTGGTCCTCTGGCTGCCTCGACCATAATGTCAGCCTCCATGAGATAAAGACAATTATCCCACTATGACACAAGGGACCACTTAGGAAAGAAGGATGAAGAGAGTCTCAGGAGATTTCTAGCATGATTCTTACATTTAATGGCCACGCAGTCTTGGCTAAGTCCTTGAAGCTCTTTGGGCCTCATTCCCCTTCTGAAAAATAGGTGTATAAGCTTTTGCTTCACAGGATTTTCTCTGAACTTTCAAAGGAACTGATATAAGAAGAATTGCTCTGTAAACTGAAAAGGTCTCTACAGCTACTCAGGGAAGCATCATCGTTGTCATTCAGCGATGCTCACCCTTCTTTGGAACTGGAGGGGTTCTTTTATCCCCAGAAACATTCTCTAGCTTGTCCTTTGTTATCTCCCTGACTCTTTGTGACCCCATGGACAGTAGCCTACCAGGCTCCTCTGTCCATGGGATTTTCCAGGCAAGAGTACTGGAGTGGTTTGTCATTTCCTTCTCCAGGGGATCTTACCGACCCAGGGATCAAACCCAGGTCTCCAGCACTGCAGGCAGATGCTTTACCGTCTGAACCACTAGGGAAGCCCATTCTATCTTCTAGAATGTTAGAAATGTCCCCCTGGGAAAGGACATCATCCCTATAACCTAAAACTCCTCTCCCAAAGACCAAAAGGCCTTGTGAGGATATGGTTGTTCTCCATGACTTCTGCCTTAATAGAGGGACTCAGCAACCCCACTGTGTTAGAAAGGCAATGTTGGAGAAGTGGCTAAGTGGGTACCCTTATAGGTTAATCACTGTCCAACCACTCATTAATGGGGTCACTTAGGTTATGCAATATACATGTACAGTATACATACAGGCCTTCGTCTTCTCCCCCACAGTCAATCTGGCTGTCTCCTCCATTTCTATCTTTGACCCCAGGGAACTATGTATAAATGTCCTTCTTAAAGGCTGTCCTCTCCCCTTGCAGAGCAACTCTAAATAAATGCTTAGGGACTCTGAGCCTCACCATCTGGAAGGACCTAATCAGTCTCTGAATGCATTCAGGTTCACTTGGGCCCAGGCTACATCCATAAAGAAAGCCCATTGTCTGGAACATGGTCACTGCTGAGTGACTCGTCACAGAGACTGAGATACAATCCTTAGTGCTCCTTTTAACATGTCCAACTGAAGACTCACATCTGGGTCCTTCATTCTTATCCCCCACCCATCTTTCCTCTTTATCGCTTCATTTCTAGACTTAACAGGGATGCTATTTTCCTTACTTCCCCCTGTGTCATCTTTCCTTTCTTCCTGACTTCAGGTCTGCCTTGATGAAGATCAGGTAAATCTCTACTCACTCTAAGAACTTTGTAGGCATGGGTCTTCCAGGTTCAAAGTGCCCAAGGAGAGTAAGACAAGAGACCCAGAAGGTCCTACTATGCACAAGAGAGACCTTAACTCCACCTGTAGAAGAGATGCAGGCCTCCTTGGATATAATTAAGCAAAAGACTGCTACCAAAAAAAATAGAAACACATGAATATTTTGTCCAAAATTATATTAGTGTCATTGCAGAAAGCATGTCTATTATTAGGCAATATCACCAATAAGGGTGGTTCATTTAACCTGACAAGTTGTTTTAGCCCCAGTCTATGAGCCTTATAGACACTGATAAGCCTGCCAAGGATCCTAAGGAAAGGAAGACACAGTCTTGCCCTTAAGGAGCTATCAGTGTAGTGGGTAAGGTACAGATAGATATGCTATGACCATAAAAGCAATAGCCTCTGTACTCAGCTAGCTGAGCAAAGTACAGTTCATAGCAGTTACCTTTTTCAGACTTCCAGGTGGCCCTCAGTTCTAGGCTCTTGACACAAGGCTTGATTTGGAGGATGTAATCACAGTCCTTCCAACTTATGAGACCCACCCACTCTCCTCTAGAAGCAGCTCCACTCAGCCGAGCTTCCAGATCCCAGAACTTCAGAGGTACCCCCACCCCCGGACTCTGCCAAGCTCCTGGGTGATTCTTAGCCCAGAAATCACATAAAATAAAGACCTAGGATAGGAGTATGGGAGATGGAGAAAACCTCAGGTGGAACCCTCACTAGCCCCACTTAGTAACACTTTCCCTTTTGCTTCACATAGCACGCTATACTAAGGAAATAGTATCCCCTGATCTGCATTCACTGGCTCACTCATCATTTCATTAGCATCTACCGATGTCTACCACATCACCAGCTCTGTGTTCAGCACTAGAGACTGAGAAGCCCCAAATCTTTCCCTTGAGGGGTACATGGTAGCTATAGATAGAGATGTGTGAACCAAGGGTCACCATCCTGTCTGAGCAAGGTACACAGGATTAAGAAGGGGGGGCATAGGGGTCAGAGGAAGCAGTGACCAGCTCAGTCTGGATATCAGGAGAAGTTTCCCAGAAGTGGAAATGCTTGAGGTGGGGCTTAAAGGATGAGAGGTGCTAGATGGGATGGAAATTTAGGTAGAGAGAGGTTAAAGTAAAAAAGCCACAGACACCTAAGAAAGAGTGGCACATTTAGGAAAGAAACATGTTTATAGGAGGATGTGACTGAGGCTGTACTACTGTGGGAACGGGACAAACTGGAAAGCTTGTCAGAAGCAGATCCTCGAGGGTATTACACACCATGTACAAGCTTGGCCCTTATCCTGCCAGCACTATCCTACAGAATTTTCTATGACGATGGAAATGTTTTGTTTCCTGCTGTCTAATATGGTAGCCACTACCACATATGGCTACTTAGCACTTGAAATGTGGTTAAGGTAATTATGAAACAGAATTCTTAATTTTTCATTAATTAATTAAAATTTCAATAGGTAATTGCTACCAGTGGTTACCGAACTAGACAGTATGATGGTATATCCTCATTCATGCAGTCAACAAGCTTTCACTGAGTGACTATAAAGCATGCTGTGCTAATCACTGAGGATGTGGTATAGTGACTGAAACTGACATGAAGCTAACCATTGTGAGGAAGACAGGTATTAGTCAAAACAGCACAGTGAAAAATTGTAGTATTCCAACTGAAATAGTGTTACAAAACAGAAAAACATGACTTTACAACTTCTAAAGACAGATACAACCTAATTGGGGAAGTCAATAAAGACTTCTTGGAGGAACTCATGAGAAAAGTTAACCAGAGGTGGTGAGGGTATTTCTGGCAGAAAGAACACATTCAAAGCTGTTCAGAGCATGCACAAAGGCCCTGTGGTGAGAAGAAATACAGCATGTAAAAGGAACTGAAAGAATGTGAATGTGACAGACTCAGAGGCATGAGGAAGAACGGGGAGTGGGGTGAGTCTAGAAAGGCAGACAGGAACCAGACCAGGCAGAGGCTTGTAGACCATGCAAAAGGATTTTGTTTTTGTTCCTTTTTTAGGAATAATAGGAATCCATTGGAGGATATTAATCAAGGTGGTTGTAAAGATTAGGACAGAAAGCCTCTGAGAAATGCTGGAAGGCAAAAAGGGTAGGTGTGGATGCAACATAATTGTTGAGCAAAAGGGACAGACTATTAATCAAGGCAGGTGAAGTTATGCTGTGTTAACAAGCAAAACCAAAGCTGTATCAGCTGTCAACCAAAAAAAAAAAAAAAAAAGGTTTATTTAGCACTCATCATTGGAGATCAAACCAGTCAATCCTAAAGGAAATCAACCCTGAATATTCATTGGAAGAACTGATGCTGAAGCTGAAACTCCAATACTTTGGCCACCTGATGCAAAGAATTGACTCACTGGAAAAGACCCTGATGCTGGGAAAGATTGAAGGCAGGAGGAGAAGGGAGTGACAGAGGATGAGATGGTGGGATGGCCTCACTGACTTGATGGACATGAGTTTGAGCAAGCTCCGAGAGTTGGTGATGGACAGGGAGACCTGGAGTGCTACAGGCCACAGGGTCGCAAAGAGTCAGACACATTGAGTGACTGAACAACAACAATAATCACTCATCCTATTTCCATCTTGCAAGAGGAATTCACTCAGGAACCCAAAATGATAGAATAGCCACCACCTCAAATATTTCCACCCTGCCAAAGGGAAATCCAACCCTGGAGGGTCTCATATCAGCAATTAAACACTTCCACCTGGAAGGGACACACAGTGCTTCTGCTTACAACTCATAGACAACAATTAGTCACATAACCCCCCTGCCATAAGCAGGGCCAGAAAGCATTGAATAGTCTTGTCATGCATTTGAAAGAAGAAAAAAAAAAAAAAAAGGAGCTATTTGGTAAATAGCACTAATGACCACCAACAGGAAAAAATTTGAGGAAATTCATATTAAGAGGATCTTCACCTCCGTAAATAGGAAGCAGAATCACCCTCTGAAGTAGAAGGCAGCCTGGAAAAAAAAATTCTTTTTAAGGTTTGGGAAGGGAATTCTCTGGTAGTCCAGTGGTTAAGACTTTGTCTTCCAATGCAGAGGGTGTGGGTTCAATCCCTGCTCGGGCAGCTAAGATCTCATATGCCTTGTAGCCAAAAAACCAAAAAACATAAAACAGAAGCAATACTGTAACAAATTCAATAAAGACTGAAAGAAATGGTCCACATTGAAAAAAAAGTCTTCAGAAGAGTTTGGGGAAAATTCTGTAGGAGATGGGAGAGAGAGCTGAACAGCAGAGCCAACAGTCCCGCCAACATTAGAGAGTATAAATTTTTTGGCAACAGCCTGTGTTCTTAAAAAAAAAAAAAATGCAAAATCTCTACATAAAGATGGAAACATATGCAGTCAATGTCCTCCATGAGCCTCAGTTCCCTGCTGTGAACTTCAAGATTGTTTCATGGACATGGAGCCCAGAAGTACACAAAATGTGCCCAAATGGCACAGCACACAGGTTCCCTCAGAGAACGCCAAGGTGGGAGGGGCAAGCTCAGAGGGGAGAGGCATGGGGGGACATCCCACCCACATCACCGCCCTGTCTAAAGTTGGGCCAGGGCCTCTAACAACAGCAGAAGTCCCTTTTGCTTCTTTCTTCAAAAATTCACCATCTTGTGCACATTTTATAGTCGTAAGTTGGCCAATTATTCTACCTGGAAAAAAATCCCATGAGGAGATGACAGAAACTGTTGCATAGCAATTTATAGTGGCCAGGAGTGTGCCTGCTCACATTCTCCACTTACTAAATACATGGCTTTAGGAACTAAAAGGTACTTGATCAGCTGGCTGGCAGGAGCCCTGTGGATAAGGCCGATGCTCCTCCAACCCTCAAGAGCCTCCTGGCCTAAATCTGTGCTGGGAGAGACCATGAGGCCCTGCAGTAGATGCACAACTGGCTGAAACCCCTCCCCCTAGTGTGGTGACCACAGGCAGGGACACCAGAGAGGGCAGCTGACCTCTACTGAGGTTCAGAACCATTTCTTCTGTCTGCAGAGAGCACAGGGAATGTGCGGACACCAGGGCTTTCTAAAGGACGTCTGAGAGGCCAATCAGACACTCAAATGCTCTGAGCAGACTTTCTCCCGCTGTGTTTTCCTGCTGAGGCATCATTGTGAACAGATGCTCAGAGTTAAGAAGACCAGAACTGTCACAAACACAGTCTGGCTGGTCAGACACCACCCCAGACTGTGCTGCAGGATGCCCAGGAGCTGTCAAACACTACTGGAATCCACTGGTATCGAAAACATCAATCAGCGTCCTCTCTGGGGATTCTTCTCAGAACTTTTGAGGTCCTAGCCTGGTCACACGGTGCAAAAACGACCAACATCCATTCATCTCTTGGCTCAGAGGGGTTATCTCTGGCCATGGAAAAGTAGTTTTGTTTTTCTCAAGCAGCAACCTTAAGAAGGACTAATGCAAGTATGTGTGTACCCCTTTTCTTCCTGGAAAAACTCTTGAGAGAAGAAAAATAAATGCTGTTGGGCAGCAGCTTACTGTTGTGGCTGGAAACCTGACCACATATGTGGGACCGCAAATCCCAAGTCCTTCATTTACCAGACAGGTGGCCTTAGATATTTCATCTCTGGGGCTCAGTTTTCTATTCCATACAATGGGAACAAATAACAGTACCTATTAAATAATAATCTATGTTTATTAACCCATAATATAGCTTTATTTTGGGGGGGCTCCAAAATCACTGCAGATGGTGACTGCAGCCATGAAATTAAAAGACGCTTGCTCGAAAGAAAAGCTATGACAACCTAGACAGCATATTAAAAAGCAGAGACATTACTTTGTCAACAAAGCTCCATCTAGTCAAAATTATGCTTTTTCCAGTAGTCACGTATGGATATGAGAGTTGGACTATAAAGAAAGCTGAGTGCCAAAGAATTGATGCTTTTGAACTGTGGTGTTGGAGAAGACTCTTGAGAGTCCCTTGGACTGCAAGGAGAACAAACCAGTCAATCCTAAAGGAAATCAGTCCTAAATATTCATTGGAAGGACTGATACTGAAGCTAAAACTCCATTACTTTGGACACCTGATGCAAAGAACTGACTCACTGGAAAAGACCCCGATGCTGGGAAAGATTGAAGGCCGGTGGAGAAGGGGACAACAGAGGATAAGATGGCTGGATGGCATCACTGACTCAATGGGCTTGAGTTCAAGCAAGCTCCAGGAGTTGGTAATGGACAGGGAAGCCTGGCATGCTGCAGTCCATGGGGTTGCAGGGTCAGACACGACTGAATGACTGAACTGAACTGAACTGAATATAGTTAGAACACAGTACATAATGTTAGCTAATAGAAACTATATGCCATGTTGTTCTTAAAAGCAGAACCTATCCATAGGACAAAACCAGTTTCTCTCAACCTCAGCACTATTGACATTTGGGGCCAGATGACTCTTCACCGTGGGCACTGTCTTGTGTATTTCAGGATATTTAGCAACATCCCTGGCCTCTATCTTAGGTGCCAGTAGCACCCTCCTCGCAAGTTGTGTCAACCAAAAATGTCTCCAAGACATGGTCTCTAAAATCCCTGGGGGAAGGTGTGGAGACAAAATCATTCCCTGTTGAGAATCTCTGGGATGGTTTTGGGATCAAGGCTCTAACCCCTTCACTGTAAACCACTGAGGACAGGGACTGCAGTTCTCTGAGGATGCACGGCATCTATAGACCAAATAGATCAAAATCAAATGCAGTGTATCTCTCTGGAACAAACTAAGTTCTCCTACTTAGCTGCACAAAGGAACCACCTGGCTACTTTGTAAAAAACAGCAAAGTCAGTGCCCCAGCCACAGAGCTTCTAATCCAGTTCTCCTGGGTGGGAGCCCAGAGATTGTGTTTTTCGAAAGACTCTCTAATGATTCTAAATTTTGTAAAGACTGAGTTCCTGGTAGGTGGAACCTCTCCTCATTCATCTTGGTCTCTGAAGACAGGAACTAGTACTCCCTCTGCACATAATAATGTGCAGGCTCTGTGGTGAGCAGATGAATAGATAGATGGGAGTAAAGTGTGAACACACAGGTCTTACTGCACTCCATACATCTGTAATTCCCCTGAGGACCAAAAAAATCAATACAACAGAATTCAGCTGATGTTCCAGGCTGGCCTGAGAATATGGGGCCCTCATCCTATTGCCTCCACTGCTCACCTGGGTCCCATCTGGGTTTGTAACTCTGGATTAGAGCTCTGACTCTGCAGAGAAGCCCTCACAATGGTTCATGGCCTGGCAGTCTCAGGGATGGAGATGAGTGGTGGGTGGCTTTAGGGTGGCCCCGCATGTCAGGGAGAGGCAGCGGGGCCTCTGTCCTCCATAGGGGAGCTCAGATCACTGAAGAGCTCCAGACTGGGTCTGAGGAGTGCTCCTCTGCTCCCCGGCCTGAGTTTCAGACCTGGCCCCACACCGTGCCTGGCTCAGCTTTGGGAGGAACAAGCAGAGCACGCAATGCGTCCTCTCTGCCCTTCCTCAGGCCTGCTGCGATCTTTCACACAGCTTTCTCTAGAGAGCAAATACTACTGCACATTTGCAAAAGAGATTTCAGTTCCTCCAAGTCCACACAACCAGACAAGAAACTACTGTCTTTTTGGCTATTTTGCTGCCTTTTGTTCAGCTCTTTGAATGTATAAATATTTGCATGAAAGGATAATCCTGTTAAGCATTTTTCTTCTTCTCGGTGCCATGTAACCATAGCTTGTGTGCCTTTCCTTATACCCATCATGAACTGCATCTGTGAAGGTATTCAGAAGCTGATTATTTATTACATTCTGATTTAGGGGCTAACAAGAAGAGAGGAATTTGAGGAGCACTCAAGGAAGGAATATAAATCCCCACTGCCTCCAAGAAATAGATGCAAACCAGATCCATTTACTAACCAGCTTGTCTTGTGGAAAGGACAAAAGCCATTTTCAAACTGTCACTTTTATCCCAGAGTCTAATAGATCTTAGAAATTAGTCATTGCCCCCCCCTCCTCCAAGGACCTGTAACTAACTCGAGTAATCAAGCTAAAGACCAACTACACATTTCTGTCTCATCATTTCTGTACTAAATGCTCATATATGGATTCAGAGTCTTAATGAGCATTTGATCTGTTATATATTCCTCCCATTATGTACCATAATGCATTACTCTTTTATTAACATTCATCTGCCTAAGGTCACTTGCAAATTTCTTGATGGAAGGGGGTTTTGTGAGTATAACTGTGAATAAAAATCTTTGCTTAATAGAGATGCTTTGATTTATATACTCCAAGCCTTAGTCCTATCTTGTCTGGATTACTACAGCAGCCTCAGCTGACCACCTGCCTCTGCCCTCACCCTCCCCTTCTCCTCACCAACACACAGAAGCAACAGTCAGAGAACTTTCTAAAATAGATCTCATCAGTCCCCACTTAAATCTTCCATCTAAAAGTGAACAAGAAAGGCACAGTCCCTGCCTCCAGGGAGCTGTGAGTCTAACAGGCATCACTTCCAGAAGCAGAGGTGGAGACAAGGGTCCCTGTGCAAGTGAGTGAGAAGCCTGCAATGAAAGGCAGGAGTCCATGGCAGGAGCAGCCAGGCTGAGGTATGGTCTCAGGGAAGCCTCCCTGAAGAGCACTACAGGCGTGCTGCCGTGTGAGTCCTCCTCTCATCAGTCACTCTCCAGCTCCATGCCCGCTCTTAGAGTAAATATCATTTGTCATTTGTTTACTTGTTTACTGTCTATTTCCCTCACCATGGTGAGCTCGATGGTGGCAGCTCTCCACTGTATTCCTAGCCTGGAGCAAACCCAGGCAGGTAGAATATTCTCAAAAATATTTACTGAATAAGTGATTGACTGAGTTTTCCTCCAGTTTTTAGTTTTCTCAAATATAGCAAAACCCCATGTTTAAGGTGAGATACATTCCTAAAAGCTGTGTAGGAAATTCTCAGGATTCTCTTGAGAAATAAAATGAGATGAACAGGAAATGAGCCCATGATGACCTGTTATACATTAGGCATTATTTGTTTCATTCCTAAACTCCTACAACTATGGGCACAGAGTCCACGGCAACTCAACAGCATGATTAATGGCCTTATTTTATTTAAGGATGAAAAGAAAGAAAGGTCATTTAAATACAAAATACCATTGTTTGATTAATACAGTTAGTAGTAATTTGGCCAGCAAGCTGCATCCTGAAGAAATTACAAATCAATTAATCTTTTTATACTTAGTATTCCATAATAAAACCACCCGATATATCATCATCTGACTGCTTTGCTTGCTCCCTCTCTGGTAAGGTGTTAGCTCTTCCTGAACTCACAAGGCAGACTTGTGAGCCTGAAGGAGGGAATAATCATGTGACACCTATTATCAGCTAAATCTGTAGACATTAAAAAGCCAAGACCCCAGTCCCTGTCATCAGAAGCTTACATCCTCAAGGGCTCCACACTTCTGACTCCAGTCCTTTGTCTAATGAGAAAAGCAAAGATTCATTCAGGCCAAAAGTGTTGTGGGAAATCCTCACAGAGGCAGAGGAGGTAGATGCTTAGTCAGACCTTGGAAGGTGTGTCAGAGGGATTCCAGATGGAGAAAACAGTGGGGCAGAGGACAAAGCTGTGATAATGTCTGCAGAATCAGAGGTGGTCGGGTAAGGGCACACGGGAAGAGAGGCTGTGGTAGAGGGGACCGAAGCGGGGGCTGGGCGGCAGGGGGAAGTTAGGAGTGGAAGGAAGTACAACCCACTGGGGAAGCAGGGCCACCTCTGATGGGCTGTGAAGAAGTCGTGCTTCATTCTGTAATGGGAAGGGGATCTTCGAGTTGTCTTCACAGTTTACCTTCACAATTTTACTTATTATACAAATAGCATTTTAACAATAAGAAGAATATTTAAAAGGAAAAGAAAAGTCTACAGTTACATGCCCCATATATCAATTGCTTTTATTTGTTTACATCTTTCCCATTCTTTCCCAGAGTAGGCATGTATTTACATACTTATAGCTATAGGGTAAATAATCTTGTGATTGAATTTACCTAGCATTAGAAAATAAATATTTTTCTATTTTTTATTTAATTATTATGTTTATGTCAGCACAAGATTGATATATCATTGTTTCAATCTTCCCTATTGGTAAACATTCACTTTTTATATATTTATATTTTACTATCATCTCCATATATATCACTTTCTTTCCTTCTTTTCTGTTATTTCTGAAAACTGGGTTTCTGACAGTGAGGCTATTGTGTCACAGATATTTGTGAAACCACACTGCAAAATTATTTTCCCGGAGGGCTACACCATTTTTCAATGCCAACAATATTCTACAGCTAAACTGGCTTCATCAACACTTTGCAAGCATTAAGTATCATTAGGATTTTTCCTCTAAGAGATGTAAAGTACTATCTTATGCAAATTTTAAAATTCATTCTTCTGGTCACTAGGCAGATGAGCATTTTCTATGTGAATTCCCCCTGTGCACTCATTACACCACACCACCAATATCCTTTAGTATTTCCATACTGAACCCTTGAGCTTTTCCGCATTGATGTGGATGGCTCCTGTGCAATATAGAACTTTTTACACATTTGTGGCCAAGTCAATGGTATGTCAGGACTGTAGGTAGTCTTGCTTCCATAAGACAGTTCGAGTAGCACGATGATGTGTATATGAGAACAAGGACTAGCTAAGATGCTTCTGGAGGAGTCCAGGGGCTCCAGGGGAGGTGATGAGGGCCTAAATATAACGAGGCAGTAGCTATGATCTATAAAGACAGAATCTGTACAACAGTTACTTTGGAGGTAAAAAACAGGACTTTGTAATCCATGGCACAAGCTCAGCCTAGAAGCTTCTGTGGGAGGCTGGCCTACCAAAGGATAAATTGCTTTACTCAGATTCTAAGTTGCCCTAACAGAGACTTCATTTAGGTGAGGGATGGAACTGGAGGCTATTCAGGAGCTTGGAGGACTCTGCAGAAGGATGGAATAGCTCAGAGCCAACATGGATGGAGGGAAGACTGGGCAGAGGACAAGGAAAGAAGAACCAGGATCCAGAAGGCAAGGAGAGAAGATACTCAGAAAGAAGGCACGTAGAACAGCTTAGAGACGCTCTCTCACATTGAGTGCCGGTCCTGTTCCCACTCACCATTTGCATGCTGCATCCTCATAGCAGTCTCAGTCATCTTTTTCGTATTTTAATGACGAAGGAAACAAGGCCCAGAGAGGGATAATAAGTCACTGAAAATTAGGCAACTGGTAAGCAGCAGGCAGGGAGTTCAACTTACACCCCTGGTCCCAAAGCCTGTGCTCTTAACTACCACAGTGTGCTGGGACCCGCAGGACTAAGACCAGCTCTCTTGGCCTAGGAGGCTGTGAGTGGGTTCCCCAAAGAGGAAGACAAGGGAGACAGTAAACCCAAAGAACTGGACACCCTTGCTCAAGTCCACATGCCATGTGCATGAAGGCAGAGCAGCACGAGACACTGGAGGAGGGGTCTGGCTATATAAGCTAATGTGGCCAAGCTCTTCAGGGATACTCACCCTCTTTCCAGATCCTCAGCTACCCCCTCCTATCCAGTTTCCTCAGATTATTTTCAGGGGATGCACAATAACACTTAATTTTCTGAGGAAGGACCCTCATTCAATGGACAAAAAGGAAATTTTTTAATGTTTACTCATTCAGAAGCTGCTTTTAGTGACCATCAGGCTGAAATTTAGTAAAATTAGGACCCATTAGGGAGGATTTATAAAAACAAAGTTCCAACAACCAAATCCATTAGCACTAGTTATAGGTCTTTAGCTGATAATAGACTACTGCCCAGAGAAAATTGACATGAGGGTGGGAGACCCATACATATACACATGTGTAATGTTCTATTATACTTGTATACTCATAAACAGTACACCTGTATCCTAAAGGATATGTTACATGGTTGTTAAAGACTTCTTCCTGAAATAACTTACTCCCTTTCAGATAAAGCACTGAAAACCAGACCTTTCCACATGACATGGAAAAAATATTTTGTGTGGGGTAGCAGTTAGAGTCATGAGCTGTGGCGTGAGACAGCTGGGGTGAGCCTGGGCAAATCACTTAAGCTTGTTTTTCCTTCATCTGTAAAGCACAGTAATAATACTTGCTTACAAATTTCCAGTACATAATAAGCATCAGATAAATGTGGGCCACTAGCACATTACAAATGTTATCTTTCAGGAGTTACTCTGATCTATAGCAGGTACTAGTAGTGAGGAACTGGCTGCATATTACGTGGTTAGCAGGCAAGGCACAACTCACTCCAAGTTGTTATATATGATTACTAGAAAAAAAGTTATCTAACTATAATCTGTTCTGACAGAATTATTATTTTATTATATTATTAAAATGTTACATATTATACATGTATGTATAAACAATGTTAAGCATGTAACTAGTAAAGAAGCACGTATAACTAGTATGAATTTGCTTCATGACTCTCTCATCTTAACTGCTACTTGGTACAGATGAAGCTCTGGAGTGAGAGTGCCTGAGCGCATCACGTCCCGGCTGTGTGATCTTAGACAAGTCACTTAGCCTCTCTCATGCCTGTTTCCTCATTTGAAAAAAAAAAGAAAGTTAATCATTATATCTATGTCATAGGATTACTGTGAATATTAATCATTTTTAAATGTTTGGTACATCATAAATGCTCAATAAATATTGGCTTTTATCATTTTTAAATTTTTCTAAAACATGTCAAATCTAAGCCAGTGTCTCCTACCAGGGCTTCCCAGGTGGCTCAGTGGTAAAGAATCCCCCTACCAATGAAAGAGATGCAGGAGACTGGTGTTCAATCCCTGCATTGGGAAGATCCCCTGGGGAAGGAAATGGCAACCCACTCCAGTATTCTCTCCTGGGAAATGCCATGAACAGAGGAGCCTGGTGGGCTACAGTCCGTGGGGTCACAAAGAGTCGGACCCAACTTAGCAACTGAGCATGCACACACATCTCCTTCCCAGGTTGCCAGGAGATCCTGCCTCAGTCAGTCCAGGGCATCTTCCCCTATGTCACATCACAGTCCTGAAGACGCACCTGTATACCCAAAGAGGGCTCTTGGCCTGTGCCCTTCTTTGTGTGGACACCCCTGAAACACCTAACGCCCACTGACCATCTCCATCTATCCACAAGCTGTGACTCAATCTTATTCATTCAATACTTTGTTTTTTGAGCATTGTATCCTGGATGCTATAGCCAGTACTGGGAATACAATAATAAAAACAAAACATACAAGAATCTCTGCCTTCATGGAGGTTCCAGTAAAGCAAGATTGCTAGGCCAGAATGGCGCCAGAACCCTCTCCTGAACTCCCATAAAGAAGCCCCTTGGCCTGGGTCAGTACGCATAGCACTCTGGTAGTCCCTATTTGGGGGTCCTTCTGCCTCCAGTGCAGACAGTTCATGCAGACTCTGATATCTACACCCCACAGAAAATTCCCAAAGCCCACTTTCCTCTCCTGGACTCAGGAAATATTTCTTCACCACCAGGTACCCTCCCCTCTGCTTCACTGGGCCTTGTTCTGAGAAAAAGGTCAGGATAGGAGCTTCAGAACCATTCCTAAAGCCCCAAGAAACTGTGAACTTCCTCCTGAGCCAGGACTACTTGGCTCTTCCAGAGCCTTGCTGGCCATATCCACAGAAGGTAGAAGGCAAACCACCACTCATTCTCCTGTGATAAGCCTTTAGCCAACAAAACAAGACAGGCTCCTCTCCCAAGCAGGTTAGTCAGTGGTACCCAGTGGTACAGAGGGGGTTAAGAGAGAAGGTTCAGCAGGCAGCACCTGGGTTATAGAACCATCAGCGGGAAGGAAGACATAGAAGAGACTCGTGGGTCTGACAATCAAAAGAAATTCTGAGACAACCATTTCAGTAGGGTTCAGGAGCCAGGCTTCAGATGGTCAGGGAGCCATGGGGAAGATCAAGAACAGAGGTGGGAGCCAGCTGAGATTAGATGGGATGCTTCTTCCTCAGAGAAGGATGGGAGTGTAGGATAAGCATCATGGCAGAGAAGAGTGAGAACGGGAGTGTAGGATGAGCATCAAGGCAGAGAAGAGTGAGGACCAAGGAGGGAGCTCTTGTCCAACAGCTCAGTGACCTGGGGATGAGATAGAGTGTTCGAGAATGATGGTGGATTCTGTAACCTCTCCTCTACCATCTCCCCAAGAGCAAGGAAGGGGCATTATTTGGCTCAAAAAGATGGATTTCTGCTCAGAACTGAGCTTCCCTCAGCTGAACAAGAGGCCAGATCAGTGGTGCCCACTCTGCTTAGAAAGACATCACATTTCTTTCCATGTCTATCGGACTTCTGATAATCTGTTCTTGCCTACTTCACATCCTGCCTCTCTCCTCTTGGTTCACTGTGATCCAGCCCACTGGCAGTCTCATTCTTCCTGAAACACACCAAAGTTTTCTGTAACTGCCCTGACCAGAGACTTTCCTCTGCTTACCACTCAGTCCCTTCCTATCCTTTTACCCAAGTCTCTGGGCTCCCTTTCTAGACCCTCAGAGCTTAGGGCTAGTGTCTTGGCTATACATTTGACATTACAGTGACTCAAAGTTATTCAAATCTGGCATGGAAAAAATGTAAAAAGTCTCCTGCATAGCTCCAGATGGCTTTGTAAATTAAATTAAACCCACAACTGGCCCAGGAACTTTCCCCATCATAATTACATTATTGATCATTAACATTTGAAGAGGTTGCAAAATGAATCCTGGACACTGCAATAAATTATCATTGTCTACTGGGCAGGTTCCATGAATCAGGTGCCCCGGAGCCTTCTGAGACTGTCCGATGATGTAATTTAAATGATGTTGTTTTTGCTCTTTGGTAAATGAGAGGACAGCACAGGCGGAAGTGGGGGCAAGTGTGTGTGTACATACAATCTACACTATAGGCACCTGGCCCAAATATCTAATAGTGAAAGTCTATTACAACTCTCTCTAGCTCCCAAAGTACTCTGCTTTTCCAAGTCATTTTCAGTTTCCATCTTAGTATGATGCAAGACCCCTTCAGGAGCACCCATTTCCCATCACGCCCCAATGGTCCATTTACCCTGAGATGCCTACACCTCTCCTGACACACCAGGCACTAAGGCATCACTAATAATAATAACAACAACAGCAATATTTTGTTAAGTGCTTAATCTGTTCCCTTCACCATGTCAAGTGTTTTGAATACATTCATTCAGTTTAAACCATTAATACTGTCATCTCCATTTACATATGAAACAGATTCAGTTCAGAGGTAGAGTTGAGCTCTAAATCAAGATCTATCTAAACCTCAAGCCCAATCTCTTTGCTGCTACTTCTCCTCAGCATGCCCTTCCTGACCCTCTCAGTGGCCTGGTTATGGCCTTCATGGCTCAGCTGAAGAATCACTCCTCCAGAAAGCCTTTTTTCATTATCCTTCCACATCCCCTCCTGGGTTGGGTGCCTCTTCTCTGCTATTTCACAGCATTAAGGGTTAACCCTGTCATGGCACTGATTGAACTACACTGAATTTCCTGCTAACCTGTTTCCCAATGTAGACATTGAGAGTCATGAGAACAACATTGATAGACATTATTTGCAAACTGTGTGTTCCTGGTATCTGGCTCAGTAGGTATTTTCTGGATGAATGAAAGGATGGATGAATGGATGAACATAAATTTATGTATACACAGATATAACCTTAAATAGATCATGATAATTTATGAGATTCAGTTTCCATTTCTGAAGAATATGAACATAGTTAAAGAGAGATTTTATTTGTCAGAGGGTGATAAAAACCAGTGTGATCAAAATTAACTCAACCCATCAAGAAATTTTCTATATGTATCATGAGCCCCTGAATGACAAAGGAGACCACTGCCTCTTCAAATACCAAGCACATGTGTCGAGGGGACCTGTGTATTTGTTGCTGAATATTCATTCCTCTCACTAAGGGAACCTTTGCACTGATAACTGAATCAGTGACATCTAAGAACAGAGAGCCAGCAATCACCTGCCTAACCAGACTGTGCTTCTGCCAGAAATAAATGCTGCGTGTTTCCCAGTGTTTGGGGTGTGATGAATATTCACATTTTTGAGCAAAGTGAAAGCAGCAAGGCTGGAAGTCTTGGGTGACAGCAGAGACCAAGAGAAAAGAAACCAACATTGACTAATTATCTAGCAAAGGTATGTGCCAGGCTCTTCGTCTATGTATGAATGTCCTTTCAAGTATCAGAGGGTAGAAATAAGCAGTATGACACATGAGATTAGGAGACACCCTTTAAAAGTTTAATGTGTGCTCTAGATGGGAAAAATTATGGTGGTTGTTGGAGAGGGGGTGCTCATAATAGACACACCCTATTGTTTGCATAGGGCCCAGAACCATATGAAAAAGAACCTGAAGAATGTCTACACAGGGTTTAACTTTGTTAGTCAGGTTGGTGCTAGAAGGTGGAAGAGTAGAAGGAAATTTTTAAGGAAAGTCTGAAAGAAAACTTCCTAGAAGGGAGAAGTCTGGGCAAGACTGAATGTGAGGGATAAGCAGGAGATCAGGGCTCAGCAGATGGTGGTCCTTGGATCTCCCCTGGCCTCCCCAAAAGCCAAGATGAACTGTGTGTAGGGAGCAAAGAGTACTGGCTCAGGATTTAACACCTCTCTCCATCCAGCTTTCAGAAGGCTAATTCACAAAGTCAAATGGAGATGAAAAGAAATATAACAAGTAATCCTCCACTTCTTTCTGAATGGCTCAGTGGGTAGACTCTGACTGCAATGCAGGAGACACAGAAGATCCAGGTTCAACCCCTGGATGGGGAAGATCCCCTGGAGAAGGAAATGGCAACCCACTCAATTATTCTTGCCTGGTGAATTCTATGGATGGAGGAGCCTGGCAGGCTACAGTCCATGGGGTCACAAAGAGTTGGACATGACTAAGCATAAACACAAATGAATGAAAGAATCCTCCACGTAAGAGTCATCAGAAGCAGAGTCATGCAGGCCTGAACACCGAGAAGGAGAAACTACAGAATGGAAGGCGTTACTGCACCTCAGGTATCATTTTTCAAAGGCTCTGTTGGAGTGCTGACCTTAGAAAAGATGAAAAGAGACAGCCATTTCTGAGGTCAAAAGATGGAGATCTTTCTCTGCCGAGAAAGCAGATGCCTCACATGAGAAGGAGACATCCCAGGTCCCAAGAATTTAGCACCCACCACCCCATGGGAGCCCAGCAGTAGAACTACAGGAGAAAGTCAGCCCCTGAGAGCACAGCAGAGAACAGAAGGACAGACTCACTCTTCAGAGGCATGGACCAGCCAGGAGGTGTCCATGCGAGCAGAACAAGAGCCCAGAGAGCTGCGGGTGGGGCAGCCAGAGCAGGCTCCAGAGGCCCAGGGCCGCGGTGCCTGTGCACTGGACCAGTCACCGAGGGATAGTTCAGAACACATTTAGTGACAGGTAGTGTGACTTGTGTAGAATACTTGAATCCAACAGAAATACATAGGAAGAGGTGATCATAAAAAAAAAAAAAAAATCCCTGCCATCTAGCTTGAAAGGGCTACAGATTGAGCTGTAGCTAAAGAAATGGGAATTAACAAGTTCCCCAAAGGCGAAGGCCTTGACCATACCGCTCACTGTTGTGTTCTCCGTGTCTGAAAATGCATAGATTAGTCAGCACTTACTATCTGTTTGGTGGGACGATGCAAGCACGCTTACTATTGCAGCTAGGTTTGCACTCACCAGCTGCCAAGATCTGGAACATAGGGGTTACAAACATGCTATTTCTAATTCTTGAACCAATGGCTATGTCATTATTTCAGCATTTCTCATTATCATCAAAATACTGGTAACCCAAACGTTCTGTAAGTGTCAAGAATTCAAAATTTCAAATTTAAAAAAGTGACAAAATCCTAAGTATGTTTCAAATATAAAATTACATACAAATAAAAGTATCAAGTAAAACAAATATATGGACAAAATACATGTTACACATATATCAGCAATATATTTGTAGAAGAGAAATTAACTTTGAATGCTTATTTTTAAATAATTACATAAGAGTAAAACGCGAAGTGTGACTTTAAAAAGTAAAGTGTATCAAATAAATCACTGCAGAATTATATGTATATTTCTCTGCAAGAGAATCCTGGAAATTTGGAAATCAGACCAAAAAGTTACAGATAAACTCAAGACATCTCCCTCTGATTCCTTCATCTGCAACTGACCTAATACTTTTGATAATTGGAGAAGAAAATCTTCTTGAAGAATGTAGGATCACTTCACCTTACCACTTACTACTAGCTCCATCAACCTAGGACTATAATTTTTTATTGGCTGAAAGCTGTGTTTTATATTTCAAGAAAGCAATCTAGTCTATATTTGCCTTCTTCTGCTTAGTTAAATATAAATGTTGATTTCCTATATCACTATCAATACCTTTGGATGATATTTCTCCTGGAATCAAGATTTCCGGGAAAAAGATCAATAACCTCAGATATGCAGATGACACCACTCTAAAGGCAAAGAGGAACTAAACAGCTTCTTGAAGATGAAAGAGGAGAGTGAAAAAGCTGACCTTAAAACTCAACATTCAAAAAACTAAGATCATGGCATCTGGTTCCATCACTTCAGGGAAAATAAATGGGGAAACAATGGAAACAGTGACAAACTTTATTTTCTTGGGCTCCAAAATCACTAGCGACGGTGACTGCAGCCATGAAATTAAAAATACATTTGCTCCTTAGAAAGAAAACTATGACAAACCTAGACAGCATATTAAAAAAGAGACATCACTTTCCCTACAAAGGTCCATATAGTCAAAGCTATGGTTTTTCCAGTAGTCATATACAGATACGAGAGTTGGACCATAAAGAAGGCTGAGCACCAAAGAATTGATGCTTTCAAACTGTAGTATTAGAGAAGACTCTTGAGAGTCCCTTGGACTGCAAAGATAAAAAGCCAGCCAATACTAAAGAAAATCAGCCCTGAATACTCATTGGAAAGATTGATTCTGAAGCTGAAGCTCCAATTCTTTGGCCACCTGATGAGAAGAGCTGACTCACTGGAAAAGACCTTGATGCTGGGAAAGATTGAGGTCAGGAGGAAAAGGGGACTACATGAGATGGTTGGATGGCATCATCAACTCAATGGACATGAGTCTGAGCAAACTCTGGGAGATAGTGAAGGACAGGGAAGCCTGGCGTGCTGCAGTCCATGAGGTCACAAAGAGTCAGGCACGACTGAGTGACTGAACAACCACCACCACCTTTGGATGTATGTTCTCCTATTTGATAAAATCTCTGAACTGAAGGTAGAATTATTCTTGCAAGAAAACTTTGTTTTTACAGACAATCGAACTTATTTCTCTCATTAAGAACCATTAAAAAATATAGAGCGGAAAACTCTGTAAGTGAGCATACTTTTGATTTATTAAAAACTTTAATGCAAGACAGAACTCTTCAGACAGGGCTTAAGATTATAATGATTTACATGTCTGACTTTTATTACAGAAATACAATATTATACCAACACCAATAACAAAAAAACAGTATTGTGTATGTTAGTCGCTCAGTCATGTCTGACTCTTTGCAATCCCATGGACTGCAGCCCACCAGGCTCCACTGTTCATGGAATTCTCCAGGCAAGAATACTGGAGTGGGTTGCCATTAAACCACTGAACCAAAACACAGGACTGTATTTTCTGAAGCCTTGAAAACTGCTTTGAGTTAGTCATGCTTATAAATGGAAAAACTGAGGTCTGAAAACTGAATCTACCCTGTCTTCAATAATCAGTGGTAAAACCAAGACTGGCAGCCAGGCAGGCTGACTTCAGAGCCTGTGTACACTCTGACCTTGCACTAAGGGACAAGAGTAATGGATCCAACTTGGGAATATTATGAAGATCCCAGGCTCAAAGAATTATCTGAAACTACAGCTTTTCCTAGTGAAGTGTCATCATCAGGTAAGATTTGGCAAGAGGACAAAGATTCTAGAAGGACCTTCTAGGTCCAAAGCAAGTTTTTGGCTGGAGTCTTTACATTTCAAGGCTGTAAATGTGGACTTGGGTGACCTCCACATTAACCTGTCCTTGCAGAGTGGTAACCAGGCAGCTGAGCCACAGCTGAATCAGTTGCTGCTGCTCTTGTCTGCATGCAGGAGAGCGAGCCCAGGAGTTCTTTAGCACAATGACTCGCTCCTTTTAACAAGATGAAGTTGTCGAGGAAACTGGCTTCAAGCCTTTCCCATTTGCGTATGACTGATTTTTTCATCTCTACTGGGACTCTGCTATCCCACAGGCAGAAGCACAGAGAGATGAGAGTTTTGACAACTTGAATTGTGAGGTCCCCTGGCCTCTGTAAGCTTGGAGAAATTACTGTGGATCCTCATGCTTTGGCATGTCTGCCTGTTTGAAATCTACCTTGTGGAAATACAGGATACAGGAAATACAGGATACAGGAAATACAGGATACAGGAAATACAAGATAATTGTCTTTGGCTTCAAGTCCATACTCTGCAATAATCACCTTTGTGTTTATAGGCAAGTTACTTAATTTCCCTGTGTCTCATGCTGCCATATTTAAAATAGGGATATAACAATGTGTATTTCAAGGAATTGATGTGAGGGTTAAATAACATCGCAGTTGTTAAGCAAAGAGTCTGACAAAGAATAAATAATCAATAAACATTAGCTATTCTTTATAATAACAGAAATTACTATATTATATAAATATTTGCCAGATTGATGTGTTTGCAGTGGTAATGGCAGACCACTGAAATTAAACAATCCTCATTCAATCCAAAAGGGAATCCTCACACCCTATTTTAGCCTCTCATTTCAATCTTCTCCAGCACAAGAAGGTACGAGGCTGGTTTAGTTTTCATCACCTCTCCCTGTCTGCCCTCTACTAAAGATGTGAAGACAGTTTAGTGTTCATCAGATCCTGAGTAAGAAAGGATGTGTTATATTTAGAAATCATTCTAGGATTATGAGTCAGAAAAAATGATGTAGCAGATCTTAGAGGCTTCAGAAGAGTACAATTTATCATTCAACATATGTTTACTGAGTACTGGCTATGTGCAAAACATAAGGCTGTATACTCCTGAGGATACAAAGGCAGGTTCCCTCAAAGAGCTTAAAATAGCAGAAGAGCTCAGATGTAAACACAATAGTCCCGCTATTCATAACTTGACCCAAGACCATGACTGTCACCTGAGTGGGCTGTACAAGACCCAGGAGTCCAAGGTATCTCAGGGGGTTGAGGGACTTGGAAGCACTTAAAAGTGAAGATAAGGTTGGATGTTGAAGGTTAATTAGGAACTGAACCACAGAGGAGCAAGATGTACCTCCTTGAAACAGGCAGGAGGGCAACATAGGCCATGTCTGGGAACAGTACGCAGGACAGTTTGGCTCAGGGGAGGGCTCAGGAATGTGAGTAGTTGAAGATAATCTAAGAAGGTTTGCTAGAAGCTGCTCCCATTTCTCTTTAGCCTACAGCATAGCCGTAAGTGGGGTGGAGACAGTCACTGCCCAGGTATGGAGAATGGCCTCTTTGTAACACTTGTGAAAGAGCAGAGGCCAGCATCTGGAGCCAGCTAGAAGTTCACTGAATCCACAACATAGCCAGACTAGAAACCAAGTCAGCTCATCGGGACCCTCTGGGCTCAGAGCTGTGGGAGTACTCCCAGGAGCACTGAAAAATCACAGTCAGCATTTATCTCCAGGAGGGCCAGCCAAGGCCCACTGCCACTGTGTTTGCACTCAAGAACTGGCTCATCCTGGGAAAAGTCCAAAATCATTCTTTCCCTGGCAAGAGAGATGGGGCTAAGTCAAGGTACTGTCCTGAGAACCTACCAACCTGGGGCATTTGTGTAAGTAATCTCTATTGATCCGGAAATTTCAAGGTCTGATTAATTTGAGGTTGAAGAATTTTTCATGTCCTGCTGTCCCTGGCAAACAGGAACAGAGAAATTATCTCTGGAAACAACAAGAAAGCTGCTCAACTGAAGGTATGATATCAAATCTCAGTAGGAGGCCAAGAGCCTTCAGAAGCACCCGTCTCCTCTTGCTGCCCTGCAAACTTCTCAAATCATCCAATCAGCAGCTGCCTGTCTGGACCCTCAGCTGTGGACGTGACTAAAAGGATGCCAGGGCTGACTGGGCTAGCAGGTGCACAAGTGGAAGAGGAGGTAGGGGAAGCTGGAATCGAGCGAGAGACATCTGTTCATGCATCCAAAGGGAATCTCCCAGCAGTGAGCGGAGTGTTTAAAACACACTTGTTTGGTTAGCAAATGGAGAATTTTGAAGACAGTGCTGCAAAAAGTGAGGGGCCAGAGGCAGTGTGCAGAAACAACACATATGAAACAAAGAGGCAAAACTCCCCTGAGCTGATTCCAATCCCCATCTGACTCCTTGGCTCAGTTCTTGGGCACCTCCTCCAGTTTTCTCCTGGTAAGATCTTTAAACTCATAGTGCAGTTACCTTTGAGAATGAAGTTTTGTTGCTGTTGACAGTGCTCTCATCACTGTCTTCCAATCTCCTGGAACTTCTGTAGTGAAAATAACTTCAGTGGGGATGTGAACTCAGTCATCCATCAACTCATCGTGTCTCCTGGAGGGCAAGCAAACTTCCAGCCTCTTGTTCCCATGTGTCTCTTCCAGATGTGGTGACATGGCCAGAGGTGCTAGACTCTGCTGCACCACAGGGACCATGTGAGGAAGGCCGCTCTGGTCCTGCACATGGCACCGGTTTGCAGCCTGAACTTCTAGCTGCACACTCACTCATAAATAACACTGCCTGAACACCGAAGCAGTGAGTGCCATGAAGAGTCCAGAAGGGGCCTTCTCTCCAGGAGAGGATTATACAGGCATATCAACTATGATTAAAGAGAGAGACCATGACTTACTTGAGAGGAGAGAACAAGAGATTCTCACTTGAGAAGGGCAAACTCATGGAAGAGATGGTTACTGAGCTGGACGAAACCTGGTTGTGTGGAGATGAGAAGGGAAGCACTCCAGCAAGCAGAGACACCTTCAGCAGAGCTCAGAGATGGTTGATTCTGGGAAGGCTCTGACAACAGCTTTGCCAGAGTTTGGCCAGAGACCGGAAATGGGAAGGAAAAGAGAAGAGGGAACCGCAGCTGAAAGTCAGGTTTTTAACTCTCTGACTCTCCCTTCGTTTGCTCTGTTCTTCTTTTTCCTTCTCTTTCACTTGCTTCCTTTCTCCTCAGCCCAAATGCCCTCCATCTAACCCTAACCTTCCATCCTTCCATCCAACCCAAACAATGCAAATGGAATGGGTGGGGGATTAGCATAGAGCGTCTACTGCTCTAGAGAAGAGAGTCAGAGGTCAATCGTCCTTTCCAAGAGGATGCAGCCCACTGCCTCAGGGTGAAAGGAGACACCCAGAACTCTGGCTGGAAAACTATATAAGCATTTCTTCAGCACATATGAAATCTGTAGGCTCACAGAGAGGCCCTTCTGCTTGGCAGATAGAATCTGACAGGGATTTGACCCAGAAAAGATGCAGGAAACTTCACTTGAGAAAGGCAGCATAAGGTGGTTAAGAAATGTTCACACTGGAGTCAGATCTGATAGTCACAGCACCGTCAGCTTTATAATGGGCATACTGAATTAAATGAGAGAATGTTCACAAGTGCTCAGCACAGGGCCTGATCCTTATGAGTGCTCAGTACATGTCTGCTTTTTATTGTTTTACTTGTGACAAAGAACTAAGACCAGGAAAGACTACAATCCAAGCCAACCAAATCAAGAAAATTCCAGAGGGAGCTTACACATGAAAAGACCCCAAGGTTTTGGAATCAGACAGACCTGAGTTACAACTCTGACTACACCATTCTCCAGCTGTTGAACTGTGGGCAACCTGAACTGACCACACCTCAGTTTCCTCAACTGAAGGATGGGGTTGATAACACATCCTCATTTGTATATGAGGATATAGATAATACATCCATTTTGGGAGGGTTATTGTGAAGATTACAGATAACATAACCAACGTTCCTTCATATACTAGGTCCTCAATTATTAACTGTAAAAACACTCAAGCTGTGATTTTAAAACATTTTACTGTCTAGTGCCCAAGCTTCAGTTCAGTTCAGTTTAGTTTAGTCACTCAGTCGTGTCTGACTCTTTGCAGCCCCATGCACTGCAGCACGCCAGGCTTCCCTGTCCATCAGCAACTCCTGGAGCTTGCTCAAACTCATGTCCATTGAGTCAGTGATGCCATCCAACCATCTCATCCTCTGTCATCATCCTTCTCCTCCTGCCTTCAATCTTTCCCAGCATCAAGGTCTTTTCCAATGAGTCAGTTCTTCACATCAGGTGGCCAAAGTATTGAAGTTTCAGCTTCAGCATCAGTCCTTCCACTGATAGTGCCCATGCTTAGAGGCTCCTTGAAAGAGGTATTACTTTTGAGGCTCCCTTCCCAAAGCTCCAAGCCCCACACCTTTTCCTTGTCACTCTCCACCATCATTTAGAACTATCACAGATTATCCTCCTGTAGTGGCCATTCAAGAGCTGCGTGGCTAAATAAATAGGTTCAGTGAACATGGTGATGGTGTTGACTCCATACTAGAATGCTCCATGGTTTAAAACTTAATAAAACAATGACAACTTCTGCTTTCTTTTTTATTGTAATCAAACATACTAAGTTTCCTCAGGAATGTTTAACTCTAAAATCACCATGGTCACTCAAAACTCTGATGATGGGTAAACTCAGCAAAGGGAAGAGCAAAGAGAACTACTGAAGGCCCTGGAGGGGGAGCAAAAGGGGTAGCAGGAACAGCAGGAACACCAATGCCCACCTTAAATCCAAAGCACCAGGCCATGTACTGAGTACCCAACACACACTCTCCTCTCTCACAAACCACGAAGCTAGAAGCAGTGAAGGGGCTTGCTCAAGGTCACACAACTAGAAAGTGTCGTATCTGGATTTGAACCAGGATGGTCCAACCTCAGAGCTTGAGCACGTAACCACTCTGCTAACTGCTTGCACAGAGAACAGAGTGAAGGTTAAGTTATCTATGTAGGCAAAGCAACTAGCTGTGCCACGGACATGGGACTCTCGATAGTAGGTCTCACAGAAGGGAGAAATCCAGGAGAAGGCACACTGATGGGATGAGCGTTCCGTGTTTGCTTACTCACGGAAGGCCTACTCGGAAGTTGTGGTGTTCCCGCTAAGCCCTACTCCACTCACAGGGTCACAGAGCCAAGAGCTCCCTGTGGACAAGGACTGCGAGTGCTCCTTATTCCCACTGCTGAACATGGCAGCTGTTAAGAGGTGGCAGTGGGCAGAAGTGTACAGAAATGATTGAATGAACAGACGAGCCAACAAGCTAAACTAGTCAACAACCGACATTTCCACTTCTCTTCTTCCCTCCTCAATCTAGGACTTGAGAACTTTGCCAAGACAAAAATGGGACAGAGGAACATTAGCACCACTGGATCCACTCCTACTGTCTTTGTTGTTGTTCAGTTGCTCAGTCTTGTCCGACTCTTTGCAACCCCATGGACTGCAGCACACCAGGCTTCCCCGTCCAATGAGATGTCCACTCCCATGAGAAGATTCAAATAGGCACTGGCAACACAGAGTTATTCTAATTCCATTTTACTGTCCACACTAAAAAAAGCCACTTGACTAGTATAGTACCTGTCTCTCTTTGCCTATGTAGACAGTTTCCAGGGCAGGGGGGTAAAAAGATTTCTATAAGGAAAGGCTAGTGATGAGCTAAGTGAAAAATCCTGATCACAGTCACATTGGACATCAGCCTTTGATGGTTTTTCTGCAGAAAATAAAGTCATTTTCTCTATCAACAATGAATTTCATAAATTTTTTTCTCTAGCTAAGTTATTCTTCAGCTTATCAAATCATGCATTGCCACATCTCATTATTCTGTAAATGAGACCTAGTGTCAGAAAACTCTGGGTTTAATGGATACGGAGATCACACAGCCTCAAAGCCTCTGGGCTCAAATGTAGCCCTTTTCCCCTACCCCTAAAAGAGGCAAATGCAAGATTTAACAGTCTTTAAGGTGGCATCACTGATGCAATGGACATGAACTTGGGCAAACTTTGCGAGATGGTGAGGGGCAGGGAGGCCTGGCATGCTGCAGTCCATGGTTGGGGGGGGAGTGTCAGCATGGAGCTGAACAGACCTGCCGGTGATCCTGAAGGCCCTCGTGGAGATCAGCTCATTTTCAGCTAATTGCCTGCATCAACTAAACTGTGCTTTCATTGGAGGATGAGGAGGGAGGCATAGGCTAGAGAAGGAGTGGCCTCACTCATCTGCTAAGCTACTTGAACCTTTCCAAAAGCAACACTTTAAGAAACTCCACTGAAACCATGTGGAGAACAGAATGAAAATAGGAGGGTGGAGTAGAACCGCAGCCAGAGAGGAGGAGAACAGAGAAACAAGAGGAGGAAGGGTGGGGAAAAAATGGGAAATTTCAGAAAGGAGAATCATGGGCTTGATTTTATTTACTAAATACCACTACAGCACTTACTATTTGCCAAGTATAACACTTTATAAATACTGACTCACTGAATCTTCATTATTAGCCTCATTTTACAGAAAAAAGAAACTAAACATGGAAAGCGTCAATGATCTAAGATCATGTGGTCAGTGTGTGGCAGGACCTGAACTTGATCCCGGGCAGCCTTGCTCCAATCCACACACTTAAACACACCCCCATCAGGAAAGTCTGTTGTAATAGGAATACATGCCCCAAGGGTGTTAACATTTCATGAAACAGCCTGAAAAACACTCAATAGTTAGTTAAGGAATGTTGATAGTCTTCAACTAACTATTTATTCTTAAAATATCAGATATTTCCTTGTAAATGAATATAAAGCAGGGAAAAGAGTGAAGGGAATACTCTTCCTTCAGGCTATGAAAGAAAAATAACAATGAATGGATCAACTGAAAGCAAATTAAGAGCCAGGATTTGGCCAATATGCCCAAGAGTTCCCAATGCCAGTACTGTATTCTCACTAGAAAGTCACCAGGGGCTGGGAGGAATAGGAAGTTTAGGTGAGATATTTACAGAAAACTAGCTTTGGGTATAAATATTATACTAAACATGAAGGCTGGTCAAACATGCCACCACAATAACTGGCTTGAGATGGACTCAAAAACCGGAAGCAACATGAATTCTAGTCCCTTCCCGGCCTTCAGGTCCTGTTTCCCAGTCTCCTTTACCAGTACGGGGAATTCTGTGTCAGAGCTTCCCTCTATTTCTCTTTCCAGTTTAATTACTTAGCTCCCGACCTCAGCCCAGTTCTCTGAAACAACCCATCCCAGTCGTGGGTACAGTCTGACATATATTCTCTTGACAGGCTGCTCCACTCCACAGAAGCCTACCTAAACATATTTTCGGCTCCAGGTCATTACTCCCTGTGAGGAAGAGTATGAATCACATAGATGGGAAAGCTGAGGTGGTCAAACCAGTTCTTCCCTTGAAGAACTTTCATAACCGCGTAGCATACTCTCAATCCAGAATGGTTGAGGGGCAGGAATGGCCTGGGCAATCCATCCTTTGATCAGTCCACCCTCTTGTGGGCCAACTGGCAAAGAAAGCTGGCCAAGACTACACTGATTTTCTGAGTTCCCATTCTATCGTATCTAGCTGTGGGCTTTTCTTCTCTGTTTCTCTCTGACGCTGCTTTTGAAAATTCTCCCCCTGCTCCTGCCTTTGTTCCCTGGCTGAATGCTCTTCTGCTTAGGGTGTTTGTTGTGTCTTGATAGTGTGCTTTATGTTACTCTCATCTCCCTTGGATTAGGAACGTTTCTCTGTGCTTCAAAAGCACAGTGGGAAAAAAATCTCTGATACACACTGAATTATTTGTCATGAGGTTGTCTTCTAAGTCCTGCTACAAATACAGAAAAGTGCCCATGTAAAGACAAATAACAATTTGGGCTTTGGCTATCAGCTACCATCAGCTTTTTGGGAGCATTATGTTATAAAGTCTGTCTACAAATAAATAGCATGTTTGGAGCTAGGTTGCTTTATTATGGAGGAAGAAATGACACTGTGGAAATTAACAAAAGCCTAATCAGAGGAGAACAGAGTCTCAAGAAAGCCTCCCTTGTTTAAATTGGGTCCACTGGCCTCCTCTGCAGTAGGTGAGGGCGAGTGGGAATGGTTCCCACTTTGTCCTCTCTCAGAATTTCTCCCCTTCGTGCACTGCTGCCCAATCTGTTGTGCTGATTTGTCTGCAGGAGGCAGCAGAAAGTGCATGGAAGGGCCCTCCCGAGATAAAGACAGAGAGGCCCATGGTGGGGGTCAGGACGAGGGTCCTCCCAGAGCAGCCACGGTGCAGGGAGCCAGGGTGAGCCAAGCGGTCCCCGCTACTTCACGGCACTGTGCACGACTCCCGAGCAGGGCCGCGTCAGCACCCAGGGAAGGTTAACTGCTGGAAAACAGAGCTGACCCTCATGTCCGCAAGTCGACCTGTGACGGGACCGTGTTGTGACCAGGCTCTGAGAATTACCAAAACACGTGTAGGACGTTCTGTCGTTTGTTCCACTTTGTGGTGATCCAGCAAGGGCACAGGAAACCATAGCATGACCTGAGGGTTCCTACCTGGGTTGAGGAGAATCTGTTGCTCTGGTTGTTGAAGGGAAAAACCACAACGGTTGCAATGAATCTAATAATGCTACCTCCCAAAAAGCCTCATTTGCAGCTAATGATTGAGTAATAGTATCACCAGGGGCTGCTGCAGGGCCAAATAAAGCTTTGATAGCATCCTCACAAATCATTTGGCCGCTACTGTGAGTTCCCAGAAACTGGAAACAAGCAGTGGTTGCCATCTGCGTTGAGAATTTTTTAAATAGCTCTATTTTTATTGTTCTTATAATGAAAAGGGAATGTTTTGCATTTCCCAGAAATTGCTGTATATGCCCTCTTAATACCCAGTGAGGCAAACGGGATAAAAATTGGGACGTTATGATCCACTGAAAAGTCACTCTTTTTGAAAAATGTTCAGTCTATCTGCTCTGGTCTCAGCTCTAATGGCACATGGCTATTCTGATGGGGCCAAAGAGCAGGGCTGCCAAAAGCAAGTACTGGCTCACCTTTGTCAAAGGGAGGAAATAAGTTAAGGAGCATGATTTTCTCAACTGTATACTTTATTCCCATAAATGTTACTTAAATGTTTCCTATTGCCAGTTTCTACTGGCCAAGACAGAATCAAATGAACAAATGGCCAAGTAGCACCAAATATTTGTAGGTAAAGGATATTTGGTTGCAGCAACTCAAGTCAACCTGCTGATACAAGCAGAAAAAGGAAGATGCTATATTTGAATCTACAGGTGTCTCGTGGACCATGTGGGCAAAGTGAAGCTGGGCCTCAGAGCGGGTAGGAACATCTTTCTAGACAACTTCATTCTTCTTTAACTGGCTTGTTTTGCTACTTAGTCCACACAGTGGAAGATAGCTGCCCAGATTTCTCAAGGCCACACATTAACTCCTCAGTAAGTAAAAAGACTGCCTCTCTTGATCACAGGCTCAAATACACAGATGAGAAAACCCAATGGATCCAGTTTAAGTCTGGGTTTTACCCTTGGTCCAACATCTGTCAAGAGGGGTAAGATCAACACAATACACAATGTCCACAAAAGTCCCATCTTGTAACCCGGCCATTAGGGCAAGGCAGTTCCAAGAGAAGGGAGGCGGCAGGGAGAAGCCACTGTGTAGGGACACAATGTGTCAGTGCTCCCGCATGCCACAACAAGCAACATGGACCCAAGCCTAACACCACCGAAATCCAGGGAGAAACACTGAGGAGGGTTAACGTATCATCTGGAAACATACAAGGACTTTTTATTAGACAACACAGGAAATGAGACAGCAACTTTTCTACAATATCTCATGTAATCTTACAGAACAAAGTGACAGACTCTGTTTTGCACAGGACAATATTGAAGCTCAGAGAGGTTAAGTTGCTGGCCCAAGGCCACCTGGCTAGTAAATGATAGAAACAAAATTCAAACTCACGTTGACTCTAAAACCCCATGCAGGCCCCACCCATTCCAACATGTTGACTCCCATATGAATTCTGCCCAGAGATAAGTCTCCTGGGATTGGAGACAAGCATTTGCCCAGAAGCTGGCTATTGTTTTCTGTGCCTGAGACTTCTCAGGGACTTTGGTTTGCCAAGCCCTGATGCAGCCAGTCCTGTGAGAGCTCTGGCCACAGCACAAAGGCCCCAGCATCCCCAAGTCAGAGGGGCCCAGTAGGTACCTGACCCAGCTGCTCCCTCTCCAACACGCAGGCCACCCCCACCCCAGGAGAACCTGTCAGCCCTGAGCTACTCAAAGGCCATATACTGTTCAAGTGCTACCGATGCCATTTTCCTGTTTGCGTTTTCTTTTTGTTTTTGTTTTGTTTTTACAGTTCGTTGCTCATCCTAACTGTCAACAGCAATTGCTTACCATGTGGTATGAAAATCTCTCAGGCTTACGTCAACAGTCTATCGCTGTGAAATTCCTGGCTGTCTTTGGAGTCTCCCTAGGCCTCCCTTTTCTCGCCATAGCCTATTGGATTGCTCCGTGCAGCAAGGTACAGACTGCTTAAGGTGCATGTCTTTGCGGTTATTTCTTCTCTCTACTTAGCATAACCTGAAGTCCATTTTGTCCAAATATGCAGCTGATCATTTCCCACATTTGAAGAAAATAGCCCTGAGATACCCAACAAAAGTAGAAAACCACTTAAGAGGGAAAATGCTAAGGTTTGCTTTTTTAAATCATTTTCTTAAAAGCCAGAAGAGTGATAACATGGAAACTTTTATATGCATGAGACATAATCTTATCAATAACAGAATAGAGGGGGAATAAAGGCACTTTTCCTTTTCTAATTATGCAATGTCCTAAACACACCCTCAAAACCCATAGTAATAATAATTATAATAATGATGACAGGAATTAGTTCCATGGGGAATTTGTTAAGCTAATACAGTCAATAGAAGTGTCATCAATGAATGGATCCTCTTGTCAGATCCACCAAGAGAAAACTCATGCCAGGACGATGAGCCAGAGACTTTGGGTCTGCTAATGAGGCCGCCTAGCCAGGCAGACAATGAACTGACTGCCTTCAAGCAGGAGGGCTATCAGAGAATGGACAGCCAGTACTTTCTTTTTGCTAAGCCCCATTCATGGAACATCTCACTTCACTCTCTCAATTAGGATGCATACACTTTACAAGCAGATTCAGAAAAGAGAAATGACTACTTGCTGAGAATCAAAGGCTTCTCATACTGGGGCAGTGCAGACCCGCCTCAACACCTTCCTGTTTCCCAGCTTCCTTGTCTGGGTTCTGGCCCACATGGGCAGCTAATTAGGTCATGAGAAGGAAAACAGCCAAAGGAAAAAGGAGAGCTGGAAAGGTGCCATGCTAGGTTCTTTGCTTTAGAAAGGGAGCTGTCTGGTTCCTGCCTGTAACCGAAGAAGTGAGACCTGCAGGTGCTAAGCTGCCACGCCTCCTGCTCCACCATCCCTGCAGCCCTTCTGATTCAAAGCCACAGAAGGCACCAGTGGTCACTCCAGCTTCCGGCAAGAGCGAGTGCCTATAAAGACGAATCATGCGGAAATTCTGAAATATGTTTCGTGGGTTACATGGTCATCAGAGGTTCCAAAGCTGCATTTACTCTCTGATTTATTACATAAAGAATTAAGCTTAAGTAATCAACATTCGGTAGAAATATGACTACAGGGAGATTAGTTCCACGGGGAATCTGGTCAGCTAATGCAGTTAATAAAAGTGTCATCAGTGAATGGATCCTCTTGTCAGCTCCACCAAGAGAAAACCCCTGCCAGGAAGATGGGCCCAAGACTTCAGATCTGCTAATGAGGCCGCCTAAAAAGGGGGCAATGGAGTGACTGCCTTAGAGTAGGAGGGGTATCAGAGAATGTAATGAGGACTCAGACTCCTTCTCCTGTAGAATAGTATTAAAAATAAAAGTCCTCATGCTGAGTATGTGTGGTGTCCAATCTTATATCTATTGAGGACTGTGTTTCTATGCCTGCGCCTCTACCATGGCACAGACTGCTAAATCAGTACTCCCCAAGTGATTCATACGGATGGGCAAACAATCTTTTCTGTCCTTTATCATGAGCTGGAAAAAGCACAGTGAATGAAAAAAGACTAGCCAGATTTAAAACTGGATCAGCGCTGGTCATTGATTTTAGGCACTTGTTTTCTTATTGGTATTATCTAGTCTGTACTGCAAGTTAGATCACTGCTTTCATCTAGAGATGGATGGGGACTTTGCCTTTACATTCCCTAAGCCCCCAACTAATTCTAGGACATCAGTCATTAAAATTACAGCCAAACTGCCAACCCTGACTTTTGTCATAAAGCTACACGTGACAGTTTCCAGGGAACTAGGACTAAGCAACACCAGCAAACTGTCTTGCCTCGACCTACTTGGGGAAACATTCAGGAAGAGAAGATCTGCCAGCTGATGACTACATTTTTTATGTTTTCAGTAGATCTGAGAAGAATCCTAGTCAATATCATGCAGATGTGATGCCAAAAAAAGGGGGGATGGTGGAAGTGAGAGAAATCCTGGACTTTCTGTGGATCCAGTAACCCAGTAAATTCAAGAGACAGATGTCACTATAGAACACAGGGGTCAGATTTATACTAGTCTTCTGGAATATTTTAGAAGTAATGATTACAGCAAAGTTTGGGCCCATGGCTGGAGCTTCCCCTGCTCTGTTCAGATACTTGTCTGATCAACATTTTGTGTTCCTGAAATGTCCAACAAGACAAAAAACAAAAACAGCACTTGAGATAAACATGAGGTTGCCATTAAGCCACTTGTGGTTTTTTGCACTTTCTGGGCTCCAACTCTGAGCTCAGTGTAGTGGAGGGTGTGTTCATAGCTAAGTGACAAGCATTATTCCACAGCATGAGATAATTTTTGGTGGCAATGCTCATTCCAAGGAAAGATTCCTCATTAGAGAACTTGTCAAACTCACTCTGAGGCAGCCAAAGGACAGATAAAACAGTCAAGATATTTTTAGTCTTTTCTTTCACCATTTAGAAAGAAGTCTTTCCAAGTTTGGCAGAGACATTACATTTCTGAGGATTACAAAGAAGTCACATCTTCTGTGTGAAGAAACCAGCCCTCTCTAAAGGCCCCTGGTCCCCCAGAGGAGCAGCATGGTGGGGGACTCTGTTAAGGTGCTGGTGTCTCTCCACCCTTCGGGTTGTGCCTTTATATCAGTCCAGTAATTCTATAGAAAAGCCAGTCATTCTAGCAATTCTATGTGCTAAGAGCTTTACTATACCTCCCTCAAAGAAATTAGACCTTTGATGCTTTTGTAAATGTATTCATAAAACGTCACTGCTAAACCTCATCAATCTGCTAATGTCCATCCATGTCTAGCAAATGTTGAGATCTCTGTTTCCAACTTAATGGGGCATTTACTTCCCAATAGTTGCTGTCCAAATTTAACAACTATCAGGGACCAAAATTTCTGAGCCTGCCAGAATAACCTCATCATATCTTTCCTATTGAATTCCCAAGGCTGTCCATTATATTTTTACATAAGCTTCTGAGGGCCCCTAAAAAGACAGCTGAGTAAGGAGATGAAATAGGTGAAGAGTGTCAACAGGAGTTGAGCTTACTAATATGGAGACTAGAGAGGGTAACCGAGTCACAGACGCGTACATACGGTGATAACTGCAGGTCTAGAGCATGGCACTGGTTTGTCAGGGTCAATAAAGAGAACAGTGATTTTTTAATCGCTTCTCACTGTAATCCCCAAACCTGGGTGAGGTGAAGCAGCTCAGTGAAGGGTCGGTGAGTTCTTGTTCACGTGGATGCTCTCAGGTAAATCGCTTCCCAGGGAGCTCTTTATCCTCTAAACAAGGGCTGCCATGCCAAAGGGCTTTTCTGACTGATTGCACTGTTTTCCACCCTTTGATTTCCCATTCTGATTCATAATTTAGGTTGTGTGTCTGTTAAAATCTGAGAGCTGAAAAAATATCCATCATCCTCAAGGGCTCAAATGGTCTCTCTGCAGCAGGTGGATGGGAGAAGTCAGCTTCGGGAGTGCTGAGGAACTGCACAAGTTCTAGTTATACAAGAACAAGAGGGGAAGCTGTCTGCCTCTGTTACCTGTTAACCCTTGTGGTCCAGCTGTCCTTATAAATTAGTCCCCACACTTGGGCAGCGAGAGCCGTAAACAACTTTAGACTCCTACCTGATATCTTCGCACTGTGCAATCTAACAGTTCATAACTCTTGCATGTAGAAATATTAAAATGTTAATCATTGCCCTAAATCTCCTTAGCCTCATCCCAAACAAAATCATCTAGTGAGAAAGGCATGAGAGACTGCAGCTTTTGAAGGCCCAGCCTTGCCAAAGCTGAAATGTCATCCAGAGACAGGACAGAGAGAGGACAGTGCCTCCACAGGTCTTTGTATCCTCCCCATTTGTAGCTACCAAAGAGCTGAAAGTGACGTGACAGTCACTCAGATGTGTCCGACTCTTTGTGACCCCGTTGACTAATACAGTCCGTGGAATTCTCCAGGCCAGAATACTGGAGTGACACACGATTAAATAAAAATCCTTATGCAATGTTTAAAGCATTGCCACAGAGGGGAAATCTGTGCCAGGAAATAGAGCATTTTCTGCTCTTCTGTTCTAATAGCTGTGGCCCTCAAATCCAGACAGAGGGGCCATCACATGTCACCCTGCTGGGAGAGGACTTACAAGTGCCAGAGGGCTGACCACCTCATCCTTAGCCAAGTCTGAGCCCTGCAAAATTCTCTTCCCGTCTCTCCACCCATTTCCTACCAGGGTTTTGCTTGTTTCTGTCTCCACTAGAAAATCAGCCACTTTGAAGGGAAGACCCAACTCTGACAGCTTGTTTTAGCTCCATCACCTGCAGTGTCCAGCATCAACTTGTGCATAGACAGTTCCCCAAAAGGGCTCGTAGCATAAATACATAAGAGCGCTATAGTCCTTCTGTGAATCCTTGCACACAAGCTTTTCAAGAGTCAGTCGATTTTTTTTGTCTTTTTTTTTTTTTAGAGTCAGTTGACTTTAAGTTTCCCCTTAGGAGAACTGCCTAAGGCTCTCTGGTGTCACATACTGAGTATTTCCTATAGGCCAGTAGCTGTGATGCACTGCACATGTTAAATAATTCATTCCCTACATCAACCCTATGCAATAAGTACTATTTTATCCCCATCTTACAGGTGCATTCCCTGAGACACAAAGGGATTAAGAAACTTGCCAAAAACTATAGAGTTGTGATTTAAATCCAGGGTCTCTGCTGCAGAGACCTGGCCTGAGCCACTGTCCGTGTACACATGCACATCCCAGCATTCCCAATCACCCAGTTACATCGGCAGCATCACAGCCTTCAGTGCTGGATTTAAAGATCTTAGCTGCTGACTACTGACCTTTGAATGAATCTGATTCAGAGCTTTATAGTTAGCAGGGCTTTTCTAGAAGGGAGGAGTCAAAATCACCATGTGATTAACTACTCATTTCTCTTCTTTCCTTAGAAGCCCTACTTTTATAACCCACTATTTATTACTCAGCACCTCTTCAGCCCCCAGGACAAAGAGTTAGAATCATACAGTAATGTGAAAACACAATGATCAGAGACACCGTGCACTGAGTGAACATATACTCCCCACTTCAAAGAAAGAAGGTTCCTGAGCCCTGGGTTAGATATTTTTAAAAAAGAATTTTTGAGGGAACATTCTGAGTAATCTGCCACAAACTTAGTCAAGGTCATTCAAAAATTTGAGAACCACTCCAGCCTTGTATGTTTCTTTTTGAAAATGCTTGATCCAAAGTCTGCCTCCATTCAGCTTTGCACAGCTTGTACGCTAAGCCCTTGCTTGTGGCCACTGGCAGCAGGCAGCGAGTGAGGGTGGCACTTGATGAGAAGGACTGGGGGTTCTGAGTGAGGAGAGATGCTGGCAACATTCTCTGCATGCTCTCCTGCAGTCATGGCCTACCTCATGGCCTTGTGGCTGCGAGGTCCCCATTAAGTGCTTCCGCTTGTGGGCTAAGAGCCCAGTGCCACTAAACACAGAGGGGTGTCGACAAGTAAAAGCAGGTGCCCACCCTGAGGGCTGGAGAATGAAGTTCATTTGGAGCTAATTCAGGAGAACCACTCAGTTATTCTCATATTCATCTGTTTTCCAGAGTAAAAGAATAGCACCCAGAAAGTCTGGGCTGAGCCAGAGACTTGGTGCTTCAAGCTTGGGTTTCCTGATATGTTGTCAGCTCATCAGGGCCAAGTAATGATGCAGCTGCCTGAGCCCATGTTTCAAACTCACCAGATGTGCTCTTCTAGCAGAGCACACCAAGGCCTAGGTCTTCTGAAGCCCTTCCATCTCTTTCTACACCTAACACTGTTATCTGACCCCTTTAATGACTCCAATACTAAGAGCAGCAGGTATATATTGGTTAACTTTTTTCCTTTCTTTTGGTTCACCTGGTGGTCTTATGAAAGGAGGAAATTTTTCCCAAGCATAATTTGCTTCAAAAAATTGAGACAAATAGGAAATGTCACCAAAAAAAGAAAAAGGAAATCACTGAAATGATTTGATCTCATCTGACCTTTATCAATGTTTACCGGTTAAAAAGATGCTTTCAAGACCAGAAGAAAAATAGGAAAAATGCATGAATTACTAACCTCGCTTTTCCTCCCTGTGGCTTAAATCAAGTGGGACTGAGTTCAGGGTAACCTTCCACAACACTGAAGGGCCTTATCAGGGATTTTCCTTATGGTCTGCAATAAATACAGTAACTCTGACAGGTGCATTTTCTGCCAGAAGACAACTATTGGAAGGAGGGCACAAAGAGAACATTAAATTTCTCAAAGCAGCTCCTGTGGGGAATCCCAGGGCCAGCAAGGGTGCACCTGCATGGCAGATCCTTGCAGTCAGGTACTTGCCTCGATAAGAAGATGGAGCGGTGTCCCCATGTCCTCATCCAGGTAGTCACTGGGAGATGTTACTTAGAGCCCAGTGATTAAGGAGTCGGGAAACTTGGCTGGCAACCCTGTTAACAGCTGTGTCTATCTCCATCTTCTCCACCTTTGTCTGGCATCTCTGGGACCCTGCTGGGACAGGCAGACCTGGTATCCCTTGCCCTCTCAACCCTTCCTCTCCCCACTCTGCAGTCATTCTCCAACTTCCCTCCCCTCTCTCCACAACCCCAGCAAGGACACAGTGACAGGAAACCATGCGGTGACTATGTAAGAATGTCTCCTGTCTACAGCAAAGTATCCCAACTTGTTGGTTGGGAAATGGGATCCAAAATGCCAACTCAGTCAGATAAAATGCTGAAAAATTCAAAGTAGGTTTTTGATGTCACATTCATAAGTCAACATGAAACATGGTTAGATTCCGGTTTTTTTCCACTAAATATGAGGTATTTTATTTGTCCTTATTTTGAATCTCTGCATCCTGAATTTAGTACATCTACCTATGGCTAAAAATTATCTACAGTCCCTACCTTGTAAATAACAAGGTTAAACTTTACAGAGAAATGTCATGTGTAGGACATTTGTGGGCCACATGGTTTTTAGGTAAACCACTTTGTCTACTTCTGAAGTTATTCTAGTGCCATATGACAATCTGATAAGGCAGCTGATTCCAAACAAGTTCTTTCCAGTACAAGCAGGGATTCCCAATGTTCAGACTTAAAATGCAGGTTTTTTTTAATTATTTTTTTAAAAAACTATCATTTTTAATTTCAACAGATGGGTTCTATAGCATTAGAATGTTACAGTAATAACTAGCACTGTTAAAGTGGATGATTATCACACTGAAGCATATTGAAAAACATTATCAAGCTATCTGATTTATAAATGTTATGCTAAATATAGTCAGAGTTAGGGAAGTTTCACCAGGAGAAACCCTATAGTTGATCTTCTGCTGAACCAATACTCTATATGCTGGCTGACATTTCACTATGGGACTCCTGAATGACGCAGACCATGAACATTAACTGGTCACCGACTATAACTGAACATTTGCCCTGGAGAAGGAACTGTGTTCCAGAAAAGGTACCACTCTTTGCTCTTGTCTTATTAGTACCCCTGGCTGAGGGGTCAGATTAGGTGAGGGTGACAGCAGTGACCTGGAAGAGACCCAAGTGGATTCATTCACGAGAGCCAGCAAAGACCCCCTATGCAGCCCCCAAGTTACATCTCAGAGATCCAAGTGGCCTTTGCATGGCAATCCATGGATAAGAAGATGTGACCAATACCTGCTCCCTAACAAGGCATCTTTTGGATCACTTCAGGTTTACATGGAACTGCACAAATTAATCACATTCTCGACCACAAAGAAAATCTCAGTAAGTTTTAGAGTAGTATAATAGAGGCTATGATCTGAACATACTGCAATAAAATTAGGATTTTTTAAAGCAAGGGGGGAAAGTCCTGTGTGTCTAAAATCTAAATAACCTCTGACTTAAAATGAAATAAAAAGGGAAATTATAAAATATTCATAACTGAGTATCAAGGAAAACACTACAAGTCAAAATGTACAGAACATAGCTAAAGCAGAACCTAATGCAAACTGTATGGCTTTAAATAAATTTACCAGGATAGAAGAAATGCTGAAAATAAATCATCTCACCTAAAATCCAAGAAAATAGACCAAAGAGCAACAGAGCATATTCAAAGTGTAATTAAAAAAAAAAAATTCTGAACTCTATTGAAACAGATTTTTTTTTCTAGGTTCAAAAAGCATAAAATTAATATCCATGTGGTTGGGGGTAGCTATGCAGTCAGACTGTAACATGATGTTACATCAGTGTGTTCCACTCCTTTCTCTTACCACTCCCATTGAATTTTCTGAACAGGAAAAATTAAAATCAGTAGAAAACAAATTCAGTCAAACAGCCTCTCACGTAAAAACTATAGAAAATGTCTGGGTTTGGTGAGCAGCTTCTGTCCAAAATGAGGAATTCTCTGGTTCAACTTTCAGCAAAAGCCTTTTAAAGAGAGCCCTGTGCCTGCCTGAAGCTGCCAGATTAACGTGTCTTATACACATTTTGTTTCCAGCTAGGACGAACACTGAGGAGCCCTTTCATGAAATTTGTAGCCCATGCAGTTTCTTTCACAATCTTCTTGGGATTGTTAGTTGTGAACGCATCAGACCGCTTTGAAGGCGTGAAAACCCTGCCCAACGAAACCTTCACAGACTACCCAAAACAGATCTTCAGAGTGAAAACTACACAATTCTCCTGGACAGAAATGCTCATCATGAAGTGGGTACTGGGTAAGCAAGTCACTGTCTTTTATTCTCTCCTCCTCTAGTTATATTAGGTAGGACCTTATTAAACTCTGACTTCAGAAGCTCTTCTTCTCTTGAATGCACTCTTGGCAGACAAAATGGTGAGATGACCAGCATGGAAACCAAAGTCAACTTCTGTCTGTGCTGGTATAAAAGATGCACAGACCTGTAATATAAATCCCAATTTTGAAAGGACTTGTTTGGGGGGAATTCATTCCATACTTTTTATTATATATGTATTGAAAGTGACTATAAAGTGTCTGTGGGGGTGGGGGAGAACATGTGGGCTTACTCATGTAAATATAGTCTACTAAAAAAAAACAAAAATAAACAAAAATAAATAAATAAATATAGTCTACTAGAAGCCTAGTGGCTCAGATGGTAAAGAATCCACCTGCAATGCAGGAGACCTGGGTTCATTCCCTGAGTCAGAACAATCCCCTAGAGAAGGGAATGGCTACCCATTCCGGTATTCTTGCCTGGAGAATTCCACGGACAGAGGAGCCTGGTGGGTTACAGTCCATGGGGTCCCAAAGAGTCAGACATGACTGAGCAACTAACACTAGTAGCCTTAGGAAAAAAGTATAAGACTGCATAGTTTAAAAGATATTTTTTGTTACCACCGAATACTGATACATAGTAAAATACCAATAATATAAAAATCTAAAAAGTTAGGGGACTAACATGTTCTCATTATTTGTGTTAATGAACATAATGAAGCTGTGAAATTCCTCTTTGCGGTGATATTTTGTGTTGCCAAGGTCTGCCACTAGAATTGCCAAGGAAATTATTCCGAGGTGTCTCAATGACTAGCCAAGAAAGGGTATCTCCTTTTCCCTAACTTCCAAGAACTATTACTAGTATAAATTAGCAAGATAAAATAAAACAGACAATGACTAAAACTGTACATGGTCAAATGTGCTACAGATTTTTCTAACACTGAATTGATTGGTTAAAAAAAAAAAATCAGACTTTGTAAGAAACAATGAAAAACTACAAAAGTTACAACCAGTGATATTGTATATAACCAAAACTTGATCAATAAATTATAAGATTTACATCAAAAAGATTTGAACTTGATAAGAATGTTTTGAGTAAAACTAAACCAAAAAAATGTATGCAATGTCAAGATTTGGTCAATTAATTAAACTGTCCTAATAGTATTTGCCACCACCACTCCCCCGCCCGCCCCTAATTGCCTTTCTTAACAACAATTCAATATAGGCATAGCATTCGTCATGTTTATGTTCACAAACATTGAGTCAAAACGTATTCAGGGTCAAAGTGTCCATACTACCAATCAACAAATTCACAGAAGAAGAAATACTTGAAAAGACAGCCTAACACCTGCCCTGTGCTAATCACATGACTGCACAGTGCCACAGGTTCAGCCCTTCTGGCCTAAGAGCACCACAAGAGCTGAACCACTGAAGATCCCATGGACCCCCAAACTAAGACCAACTGGGAGTATGGCCTTCAAGCTGCATCTCTCAATCAGAACAAGGTAATGAGGAGAAGAATGGTTTGACCCAAAGGGCAGAGGCAGGAAAGCATGCCATGCTTCCCAGGAGCTTTTAATCAACTGGCAAGCCTGCAACCAAAGGCTCACTTAGTGGAGTTGCAGGCACTCAAGCTGAAAAGGAACAGTAGAGCCTGTTGTAGAGTGAGTTCTGTGGCCTTCCACAGCTCCGTGTCTATCCCCATTCTCCCTAGTATAACGCCCCTACCTCCAATTTAACTAAATTAAGCACTTTAACACTAGGTACTTTGCAATGGTCTGAATGTTCGTGCCCTCCAAATTCCTATGTTAAGACCCTAATTCCAATGTGATGGTACTAGAAGTGGGGCCTCTGGGAGGTGCTTAGGTCATGAGCGTGGAGCCCTCATGAACAGGATTAGTGTCCTTTAAAAGAGACCCCAGAGCATGCTCTTACCCTAACTCTTCCACGTGAGGATACAGCAAGCAATCTGCAACCTGAAACATTCTGGCACCACAATCTTGGACTTACAGCCTCCAGGACTGTGAGAAATAAATTTCTGTTCATAAGACACTTAGTCTGCGCAACTTTGTTACAGCAACCCAAATTAAGACATCGTCTTCTTAAAAAAAAACAAACAAAAACTCATATGTTGAGTTAATGAATAAAACAAAGGATTTACAGCACCATTCACTCACTCATCTCATAACCCCACCTGGACAGCAGGTATAAGACTAGTAAGTGCAAGCATATTCCCCCTTAAGTGGGTATCCTATCATATGTTACCATGATTCTCCTACTAGGCCATGACCTCTTCCTGATTCCATATTTCTCTTCCTGGGTATCAGGGCATTATCACAATAAGAGGGAAGCATCTCTAGCTACAGAGGTCCCAGCTTCCAGCTTCTACCCATCAAAGCAAAGCTGAGTTTTCAAGACTGTTACATCCTTAGTATTATGAAGGGGAAGGCTTATTTTTCATTGACCTACTTTCTATTAGATTTGAGACAAAAGAAAGATTCTAACTACTTTTTCTTACTAGATTATATTTTTCAAACTTTTATTGTAAATAATTTTAAGTATTGGAAATATCAAAAGAAGATTATAATAAACCCTTTGGGCCAATCTCACATCTTCAACAATTAGCAAATCAAAGCTAATCTTTGCTTCATCCTACTTCCCTTCTCCCAACTCTGTAAAATTTTGAGCCAAATCCTAGGTTTCATAAAATTTCATTTACAAACATATTGTGTGTATACTAAAAGAAAATTTCTCTTTTACTTTTTGCTAATCTTTATGTGCTGCAAGTTCACTGACATTTTTTCTGAATCATCTGTGATTTTGATCTTCAACCAATGAATTTTTCATTTCAAATATTGTATTTTTCAACCCTTTAAGTTCCACTTGGTTCTCTCTTATAACTTTTATTTCCTTCTTTGTGGTGTTTGTGTTTTCCTTTAAATCCTTGAACATAATGTATGTATTTATAGTAAGAACTGTTATAAAGTCCTAATTTCATCATTTCTATCATTTTTGGGTTACTGACTAAACTTTCTCCGGACATGGATCATTTTTTCCTATTATCTTGGTGAGTTAGTAATTTCTGATTGAATGATGGACACATCATATGCTATATTGCTTAGCATCTAGATTTTATTGTCTTCAAAGAGATATTTTGTTTTCTTCTGACAGGTTGTTAAATTCTTACAGATGAGTTTGGTCCTTTTCAGACTTTCTCAGAGTGGATCTGGAGAAGCTTTACAATAGGATTGATTATCGCTGTACTAGAGACACACATCTGGGGTCACTACTAAATGGCCTCAATAATCAACAAAGGCTCTCAATTCTGAAGGGGCAGAGCTCAAACATCTCTCCACTCTGGGTGAACAGTTTCTGAGCCTTAGAAATGATTCTCCTTACAGCTCTCTGGTGGTTGTTTGTATAGTTTTACTCTATGCATTCGTGACTTAATATTAAGGGAACATTCAAAAGGATTTTACTTATGTAATTTACTTATGTAAATTTCTGGACTAGTTTTGTTTGTGTTTGGTTTTGGGTTTTTGGTTCTGCATAGTACCTTTCTCTCTGGAACCCTGCCATATAACATCTAACCACTTCAAACTTCCTGAACTCCAATCTCTGTCTCTTCAATTCATTGGGACTGCTGCTATGCTTCTAGGATCCCTCTCTACATCCTGCACATTGAAATGTGCCTCTAATTAAAAAAAAAAAAAGACAGGGCTATCATGTGACTTATCTTTCTTGCTTCTCTTCACTAAGGATCACAGAGCTGTGCTATTTCCAACATCTGAAAATAGTTTCTTTTTTTCCCCAGTTTACTGCTTCACCATGACAGATAATAGAAATTGGGATTCTTTTTCTAAAACAGAACTACAAACATAAAAGAAAATGCATAATCTATTTTCAAATACCCAGTCAGTATTCAAATTTCTTTGAGAAGATAAATTGAATAAATATCTGCCTAGCTTCCTTTCTCTCCTCCTTCAGGTCTCTGTTCACATTTTATCTTATCAGAGGAGTTGAGCTGGTAAGAGGAAGCTCTCTCACCTGCCCCCTTTGATGAGATGAAATGTGAACAGAGACCTGAAGGAAGAGAGAAAGCGGCCTTTGCAGGCATCTGGGTGAAAAGCATTCCAGAAAGACAGTTCAGTATGTGTTGAAGGCTTAGATTCAGGAGCAAGCTGGCGATGTCTGAGGAACAGCAAAGAAACTAGTGTGGCTGCAGCAGAATCAATAAGGGAGAGATGGCAGAGAAGAGGTCACAAGGACAGGCAGGGCCAATCACACAAGGCCAAGGAGGCCATGGTGCAGAGCTGAGATGACTGAAAATGACTGGATGGTTCTGACCAGAGAAGTGACATCCCACAACTTCATTTTCTAGTGGATTGTAGGCTGCTGGGTAGAGAACAGATGATTCTGGGACAAGAGCAGAAACAGGGAAACCAGTTAGGAGGCCACTGCAGTAATTCAGGTGGAAAATGGCTGATTTTGAGGAGGCAGTAGAGTAGGTTATATTTTGGAGGTAAAATCAATAATAGTAATTGCTACTGGATTGTCTGTGGGATGTAAGAGAAAGAAGGTGGTCAAAGAAAATTCCAAGTGTTTTAGTTCAAGTAAGGTATAATAGAGATTTCCTCTAAGGCAGGAAGTTTCCTTGGAAGAAAAGCTATGACAAACCAAGACAGCGTATTTAAAAGCAGAGACGTTACTTTGCTGACAAAGGTCTGGCAAGTCAAAGCTATGATTTTTCCAGTAGTCATGTGAGGATGTGAGAGTTGGACCATAAAGAAGGCTGAGTGTGGAAGAACTGATGCTTTCAAACTGTGGTGCTGCATAAGACTCTTGAGAGTCCCTAGGACAGCAAGGAGATCAAACCAGTCAATCCTAAAGGAAATCAACCCTAAATATTCATTGGAAGGACTGATGCTGAAGTTGAAGTTCCCATACGTTGGTCACCTGATGCAAAGAGTTGACTGACTGGAAAAGAACCTGATGCTGGGAAAGATTGAGGGCAGGAGGAGAAGAGGGTGACAGAGGATGAGATGGTTGGATGGCATCTCAAGTCAATGGACATGAGTTTGAGTAAACTCTCGGAGATAGTGAAGGAAAGGGAAGCTGGCATGCTGCAGTCCATGGGGTCGCAAAGAGTCGGACACAACTGAGTGACTGAACAACAACTAACGCAGGAAAGACCAGGGAAGGAGCAGTTTGAAGAGAGACATGGAAATCAAGAGTTCAGTTGAGATTATCTATTAGATCTCCAAGTGGAAATGTCAAGTAGCAAACTGGATATACATGCTGAAGTTCAGAGAGGCTGGGGTGGGAAACATTATTTGGGCATGTCAGTCTATTAAAAGTAAATTATATGCAATACCTCAACTGTGAATGTGAACAGATGAAGTGAGAACCAAGCCCTCTGGCACAGTAGTAGTTAAAGGATGGGGAAACAAGAAGAATCTTATCCAGCAAAGGAGACTGAAGTAAAAGAGTGGTGTCCGAGAAGCCAACCAAGTCACTGTGTCAGGACCCACGGACTGATCACTTATATAGAATGGTGCCAACAGATCAGGTGACAGGAGGCCTGAGGATTGACCACCGACTTCAGAAGCAAAGTTCCTGAGCAGCGAGAGGGGATGGGACCCAGCAGGCCAGTGGAGGGCTAGCCCTTAGCAGGAGTGCGGAAGCTTCCTCTACTGTACCAGGAGGAAGGTGGCACTGAGGGCACAGAGTAGGTAGCCTGCTAAGTGCAGTGGTAAATGCACTTGCACATGTAAGTTTTCTGTTAGCATTGTTTCCATTTTCTCAATTTTTTCCTCCACAAATCCATTCTAGTTGTTAAGCATTATATTATATACCAGGCACTGTGCCAGATAACAGGGAAGCAGCTCTAAAAATAAGACGAATATTATCTTGACTCTAAATACTTCCTGGAGTTCTTTAATTATTCAGTATTACTACTGCTACGAACAGCCTTAGAAAGACACTGAGCACCGCGTTCACTGCTCTCTTCGGGCGGGCAGACCCTAAGGTCCACCATCTGATCTGACCTCTGCTCAGACTTGGAGAGGCTTGAACTGGCAGCAGGCCCTCACTGAAAAAGGCCTCAAACACTACTCCCAGGCGCTGCCAGGAGAAACACAGAAACACAACACATGGTTCTCTTCCCCCGAGACTCAGGAATGTGGTCCTTCGGACAGACTGGCTATACAAACACCCAAACCATGACTCCCTCTCGACCAGGGCTGGACAGGACTTTAGGACCCTAACAAGTTCAACTGGCTCCCGCAGAGATGGAGAGAGGGGCTGATCACTAACAGCTGAGGGGCCTTGTCCAGGTGTCCCTGCTTCTGCCCTTATCACCCCCGTGCCTCGGCAGATGCTCAGCACAGGAGCTAAAGATCCACTGAAAACGTAATCAGATTGTGTTCCTTGGCCTCCAGACTCTTTAAGGCCATCCCATCTCCCCCAGCATGAGAGCCACTGTCCCTGTAAAGGACTCAGCCCTCCACCTCCGTGCCCTCATCTCCCACCACCTCCCACCTCTCTTGCTCTCTCTTAGCCCCACCTGCCTCCTTGCTTCAAACTGTTTCTGCCTCAGAACCTTGACTTAGGTTGGTCCCTCTGCCTAAGGGTTTCCCCCAAGGGCAGTGCCATGGCTCACTTCCTCTCCTCCTCAGGTCTGTGTTCAAAAGTATCCTTTTCTAAGTGAAGCCTTTTTTTAACTGACCTATTTAAAAATGCAAGGTCCTCCCCGACTCACTGCCCTCCTAGTCCCCCTTCTCTTTTTCTACATGCTTTCCTTTGTTTCTTACCAGGCTCCTCTGTCCATGGGATTTTCCAGACAAGAATACTAGAGTGGATTGGAGTGGGTTGCCATTTCCTTCTCCACGGTATCTGCCTGACCCAGGGATTGAATCTGTGTCTCTTGCATCTCCTGCATTGGCAGACAGATTCTTTACCACTGTGCTACCTGGAAGCCCCAATTAATATTAGCATTTCTGTAATCAAACAAATTGTAGCTCTTTTCATCTTCTGTTAGCTCTCACTCCATGTGGATATCTGGTATTCCCAATTACCTCTTTCAATGGCCACATAGCGTGTCAATGATCTATTGCTTCTCCAAATCTCTACTGGGCATGTGGGTTGTTCTTCTGCTGTACAATTCTATGGAAGGGTCAAACCCAATCAGAAATATATTCTTCCTGAACTCCAGGTGCTTTACTTGATTATCAGCAGAGTTTTGAGACACTTCTGGATTATAAATCCAGGAGATTTAAAGTAAGGGCAGAGCAGATGGAAGCCACAAGGAGATTAAGACTACATGCAAAGATAGAAGGAAAACCAGGGCACGGTATCAAGAAAGACATGAGAAGAGCATGACATAGGAAGGAGAGACGAATTTGCTAGTAGACATGTGTGTTTTCTAGAGCTGTAAGATGACCTGCTTTGGGAACAACCAAGTAAACCAGAAATCATAGACCCTCGGCCTGGAGAATCTCCGACATCAGTTTATACCATAGGAACATATCTTTCTTGCCTATCTCATTAGCAGTCATTAGCAGTCACTCTGGGGTAGAGGAAAGAGCTGATAATCCATCATGTGAGTTAGAGACTGTGGCTATACCAGTGCTCACCAGAGGACTATAACATCTGTGGTCTGCAGAAAGCCATGGAGCTTGGAGGGCAGGAAGCCTCTCCACTATGCATGTCCCTTCTCCATCTAGGAAGAGAATTATGTCATGAAGACTCTCTTGACCCAACTCTTACAGCGAACCCAGCAGTGTTTTCTTAAACAGCCACCCCAGTTGAAAGCCCAATTGATGGAGATGTAAATGTCTAGCAAAGTAGGAAAACACACTTAAGGAGGAGAGGAGGAAAGAGCTTGAGACCGGTTATCAAGAGACCCAGGCCTGACTGTGTCCCCTCCTCCTTGGTGGCTCTGCCTCGCTAAATTTCAGCTCTCATGTGTGTAAAATGTGAGGATCAAGTTGCTCCCTCGGCCTACCCACCACAGATTACAAACTCTCTGAGGGCAGTGCTAAGCCTTAGCTGCAGAATCATACATGTAAGTTTGACCAAGAATAAAACTGCCAAAGAAAATGAGCTGTGTTTCTCACCTAAGTCATTCCTTTGATGGTTTCTTCATTGATTTAGGTAAGATTTCCAAACAGACTACTTCAACCAAACTGCCAAAATTTCTCCCAGCAAATCAGACCACATTACTGATCCATTCATCACCTTGAGGAGCTATCTGGCTGCTCAGGGTGACTATCTAGATATCGAGCTGCCTCGTCTCCCCCTCAAGGTCTGAAGGAGGGCGTTTCAGGATCTACTGGGCCTTCACTAACCTTCTCTGATGCCAATCTCTAGCCCCTTATCCCTACTAACCCTTAAGCCATACTGAGCCTCCTGCAGTTTCCTAGAATAGCCTGTTCTCCCTCATGGCCACGGCCTTTCAGCCCCTGCTCCTTCCCCCAGCTAACTCCTCATGCCAGGAGTCACCTACTTCATTCAGTCAGAAGTATGTTATTACAGGCACTGTGCTGGGTCTCTTGACTATAATACTGACTGCTCTTATCCCTGTGTGTCCACACACAGTCTCCTGGACATTCTTATTACAGCATCTGTCACCTTGTAGCACTACTGTTTGTAGACACACCTGTCTCCAGCACTAGACCATGTTTGGGGGGAAGGGACAGCATCTTCTTGGCTGCTGTACCCCTAGAATGGTCCCTGGCACAAAGTCGGAGCTCAACACTGTCCATTAAGTGGTGAATGAGTTCCTGAACAGTGACAGTAAGTCTGCGCCTAGTAGAGAGCATGCGGGGGGCTGGGGAGGCGGGCGACAGTGCAGTGGAAAGAGGGTCCTGAACTCCCTGAGACTCTGGATAATTTACTTGTCATCTTTGTACACGAGTCTGTCCATCTGTAAAGTGGAGATAATTAGAGGAGGCACCTACCAGGCTGTAAGGAAGTTTTAGAGTTGGAAAAGGGCCTACCACAGGGCCTGGCACCTAGAGGGTGCTTAACAATGATTAGCTACTAAAAGTCAGGGGAGAAGATGAGCTTTGTTAGAAAATTTTTGAATCTATTAATATCATCTCCTTGCCCGGAAAACAAATGAACCTTAAATGAGCCTGAGACCCAGATCTGTTGCAAAGGACCTGCCATTGAGCTGGAGTTTGGATGTTAGGGCTTGAAGGTTGAGGGCTTCTTGGCATATTCTCCCACCTGTGAGTTAACAGAATGCCTGAGCCCCGACTCAATAGTCAGAAGGTAACCCAGAAGAACAGACAAGCCTCCCAGGAGGTGGTCTGGGAGTCCGGGGACAGTGTAGAGAAACCCTATGTAGAGGAAGGGGCTATGGCCATTTAAGGAGTTCACACAGTTAAGCCTCACAGGAATCTGAAGGGGGATTCCCTTCTGAAAAGCATCTGAGGCAGGGATCAGGGTGAACAGCCTTTTGAACTGTCAAGCCCCATCTCAGCAGCCTGCAGGCCTTACTTAGAACCTGCCTGAATGAAAAGCTACTCATTTCCCTCAAGGCTTCCCAGCATATCCCAATCTGTTCCCCTGCCAGTCATCCCCATTAATTACCAGTGACCTTGCTCTCTGGGCTCCTGGGCTCCAGACATCCCTGAGTGAAGGGGTTGCCTGAAGGAGGCTCTAGTGCCCAACATCCTTACCCTCTAAGCCCCTGGGCTCCATATACTCAGTGGATTGACATGCTAGGGGCAGGAGTCCAGGGGGCTCAGCTTGGATATAAAATTCTGAACTACCCTCGTACCTTGGAAGCAGGAAACCTGATTTCAATCACTAAAGTACTTAATTTCACACATTTCTTTTTTCGTTAAGCATTCCTGTTACTCAAACCCTTGGGCCCATGCTACTCTTACTCATGGCCTTGGAATAATTTAAATTAGTCTGGGTAAGTTGATATGTAAATCTGGGAAGACTGACGTGGGCGCTGGACCATGGAGGAAATGATTTGCAATCCCCAATGAGGTGCCTCTATGTTGGTCAGAAAAGTCAGTTTACTGTAAATAATTTGCATTTCAGATTTACAGAACTTTTAGTGCTGGAAATTACATCAAAATTTCAAGAAAATCAAGGAACTTATCCAAGGTCACACACCCAGTAAGTGACCAAGGTAGAATTGAACCAAGGGCTTCCTGAATTAAGGTAATTGATAGCCTGTAATTCTCCTAGTGCTCAGCTAAAAGCAGTCCACCAAGACATCAGGAATTTTAATTATCAGGGGGAGGGGGCAGGTGCATAGAGGAAAGCAACAAACATTATTTTTTCCAGCCTGTAATGGTTTTTCCCGTAACATACTTTAAAAACCTATTTGAACAGGCACAAATGAAAGTACATTTCAGTGTTAGAGAAATTTTACTTCACTGAATTACCACAAAAATTTTCAAAGTGTAAGCTTTGGAAGTATGGCTTTGTGAAGACAAAAACCAGGGAACAACAAGGTGTGTGTGGTGGTGGGAGTCTTGTAAAATGATTTTCAATGTTTTGGGACATTTCCTTTTGCAGAGACTCCAATTTGATACAAATATGCAGCTCTTAGAATCTGTTTCATTAAACAAAGCCACAACTTTTCTAAACAGCTGTGGGAGAGGCAGGAGGAATCGGAGAAGAGAGGTCATCCATATTTGATGCTCAGGAACCAGGAGGGTGCCAAGAGGCTGGCGGTGTTAACCTTTAGGGAACATGTGGTCAGTGAGCTGGAACTGTCTCACTAACCAACCAGTTAGTGATTCTTTTACCACATTAACCTCCTAAGTAAGCAGGTGAAGTGTAACATGATATAGAATGGGCTAGTTCTGCATCAAATCTTTCCTATGTCTGAGTAGCTATAAACTCTTCGATGCTAATTAGAAAACATTCAAGAGTATTTTTCCTTCATTAAGTGTTAGCTGCTCAGTCGTGTCCGACTGAATCTTTGTGACCCCACAGGCTGTAGAATACCAGGCTCCTCTGTCCATGGGATTTCCCAAGTAAGAATAGTGGAGTAGGTAGCCATTCTTGTCTCCAGGAGATCTTCCCAACCCAGGGATTGAACCCAGGTCTCCTGCGTTGTAAGGCAGATTCTTTACCATCTGAGCCACCAGGGAAACCTTTTCCTTCATTAGCTGCTTTCAACCCAATTCTATTTCCTGGAGGAGCAAAGACCACAGTGGTCAAGAGCATGGACTCTTGGGCAAGACCTTCCAGACTCAAATTTCAGATCTCCTGCCTCCTGTCTGGAGAATATCCTCACTTTGGCTAAGAATATGTTAACTGTAAAACTGGGATAATAACAGAATGCACTTCATAAGGTTATGGTAAAGATTTGAGGGAGTTAATACATATATATAGAATATGACACAGTATGTATATATGATAATAAATATGTGTATTATAAAATGTTTATTATCAAAATGTTACTGAGTGATTTATTTTTAATCATATAAACCAATTTACTTTTAATAATCAGTGAAGATAACAGTAGAGAAAAGCACTATTCAATACGAATATAAGGCAAGACACATCATAAGCCACAATTTAATTTTAAATTTTCTGATAGCTACATTATAAAAGCTGAAATTAATAATAGATTTTATCTAACCCAATATATCTAAAATATTAGTATTTCAACATGTGATTGAAATTTTAAACTGTTGAAATATTTTACATTTTTTGTGTAAAGTCTTTGAAATTTGGCGTGTATTCTATACTTATATATGTAGCATCCCTCAATTTAACTGGCTGCATTTGGAGTGCTCAGTAGCCACATGTGACTGGTGGCTACCATATTGAATAGTGCAGGTATACATACTCGAGTTATTCGTCTAGGCTACCTCATGAGACTGACTTGGAGGCGGGGTGGGGGAACTAGCAACATCCTGTTGATTTCTACATTGCTTACTATGTAACAATGAAGAAACAAGTCTTTAAAATCCAGTAAGTTATAAAAGAGTAAGGAAAAAACAAAACTAATAACCAAAACAAACAGTTGCAGGAGAGGCAGAAGGAACCTGAAATATTCACAGAAATACGAAGGAAAGCGAGCTAATCAGGGAATTAGGGGAACTGGGTTCTAGATCATAACTGGGAAAACCCTTTCCCATTCCCGGACGTCAGTTTCATTACACTTAGTTTAGAACTGTATGATTACTTATAACCTTCCAGTTCTTAAAATATACAAATGTCAGCCGTTATACTTCTCATATATTACCTCCAGGAATCTATCAACAGATGAGAATTCTCTCCTCACACCTGGAGATGATTTATCTGTAAGCAGGACAGGTGGCACGAGTTCTTGCAGCCTGAGAATTTCCTAAGTCTACATCTGCCTTTGAAAGCATATTTTTGTGCGCTGCTGGCTCTCAACATTCCAAGCTCCAAAGAGCTTATTACATTTACACCTGCACCCTGGTTCCCTCCGTGGTCCCTATGGTCGCACACACCCTGAGAACTGAGAACAGTGAGCCTGACTTTCTCACTCTCCCGCAGGAATGATCTGGTCCGAATGCAAGGAAATCTGGGAGGAGGGGCCGCGGGAGTACGTGCTGCACCTGTGGAACCTCTTGGATTTCGGGATGCTGTCCATCTTCGTGGCCTCCTTCACCGCGAGGTTCATGGCGTTCCTGAAGGCCAGTGAGGCCCAGTTGTACGTGGACCAGCACGTGCAGGACGACACACTGCACAACGTCTCACTTCCGCCGGAAGTGGCCTACTTCACCTACGGTGAGTCGGAAGTTGCGGTGAAGATGAGTCTGCAGGTGTTCTGCTGCGCATTGATTGGCTTGTTTGCAGGGTGTGGCCAGGAGCTTGGGTGTTCCGCAGTTGGTGGTTTATAACTTGGCTGTGGCCCACTTTGGTTTTTTCTAATGTCAAAGCAGACCCTCCTCACCATCTCCCAAGGAAGTCGTGGTCCCTGCAATAAACTAGCAATAGAATGTGGAATTAATGACTATGAGAAATGTATCAATTTGTGTTGGAAAGGATGGATTTGTTTTGGAAAGACCCTTGGACCCTCTGTGGGATTCTTTTCTTTTTTTGTTTTTTTTTTTTGTTGTTGTTGTTGTTTTGGGGTTTTTTTTTTTTAAGAAATCTCATTTTTTATGTGGATCCCGGAGTTTTTCCTACCTTACTGGATCCCTGTATTCTGTGCAAGAATAAGTCTTGCTTTCCCAATTCAAAAATTATTTTCTCATAATAAGATATGTTCTTAGAAGGGGCCTTAGTTCTTTCAAATCACAAGGCCAATGTTAGGTACTAGATTGAATTTTTAGTAATAATAGTAAGAGTTATAGCATTTATCGAGGACCCACTTAGATGTCAGGAACTGTATAGACATTTTACACTATAAACTTCATTCCTTGCAACAGCCCCATGGAAAGGTTATTTTTGTTGTTCCTATTTTATTGATGAAGAAATAGGTTTTCATGGCATGGTTTATAATGTTCCCAGAAATACAGGATTGCCTTGGATAGCAAGGGATTCTTGTTCAACATGAAATGAAAACAATGCAGATTGGCATAGCCTTTATGTTCCCAGGCTTTGGAGTTAGAGAGACCTGGACTCAAATCCTACTTCTGTAGCTTACTGTAAGGACTTGTTTGCTTAATTTTTCTGACCCTCAATTTTCCTATATGTAAAAGTGGGATAATGCATATGTCAGAAAGTTTGTGTTGAGGGTTAAATAAGATAGTACACATGAAGAATTTTGCACTGTGTTCTGAAATATTAAATGCTCACTGGTAGTAACAGTTATTATCACTACTACCTCTGGGGTCATTTTCTTGCTCACTCATTATATCTTCTGTACTAAAGGAGAAAGATGAGTGGGGGAGAAGAAACAATAGATATCTGTTGTTACCAATTAGCTGGACATTACAGTGGCAGCCCCTACATCATGAAGGTTTGAGTGTCAAATGTCCCTGTTATATGAAAGCCACATGGTGCTTGTGATCACAGAATCTTCATGATCCAGTGCAGCAATGATCTGCAGAAGGGTGGCCCCTTAACATAAAAGTTGAGTTGTTGCCCATATTCAATGTAGATTGAGGTAGGCAGATTACGTTAAATATAAATGTGGGACCCCCCCCCCCAAATTAAGAAATGGAGTCTTGTAGAATTACAAATCATCCCCTCTTCATTTGTTGGTTTAGCAAATCCAGACATTTTAAAAGCATGGGCTTATATACTTTCTCTTCTATGCTGCTCAGGGTTTGTTAAGGAAAGATGAGAGAATCTTGATACTGCATTGAATACTTTTCTTAGGGCTGTGATTCAAGCCACAGTATTGTTCACTGGTGACTTCTATTCCTTTTATGGATTGTATTAGAGTCGCACCCAGCCCAAAGCTTTGCACTTTATTGCCCTTGCGTTGTGGTTCACCCTGTGCCCTTGAAATCTTTCTCATCTCAAAGGCTTGGTTTGTGCCCCAGTTGTGGAGGCAGGGTGCCCTCTAGTGGTCATCTAAGCAGTGGTTCCTTCCAACTTACAGAGCACCAAGTAGGCAGGTGTTTTTCAGGTTGCAATTTTTTACCTAAAAACAGCTACAAGAGGAAGAAAATCCCTTTGTCTGAATTGTCAAAGTGCTATTTGCTTTTACAACCATCAAAACTCTTAAAAGCCAATCAAAGTTGAATCAGTTCAGTAAATTTGCTCAGTCGTGTTCAACTTTTTGTGACCCCATGGACTGCAGCACACCAGGCCTCCCTGTCCATCACCAACTCCCAGAGTTTACTCAAACTCATGTCCACTGAGTTGGTGATCCCATCACCATTTCATCCTCTGTCATCCCCTTCTCCTCCCATCTTTAGTCTTTCCCAGCATCAGAGTCTTTTCAAATGAGTCAGTTCTTCGCATCAGGTGGTTAAAGTACTGGAGTTTTAGCTTCAGCATCAGTCCTTCCAATGAATATTCGGGACTGATTTCCTTTCAGATGGACTGGTTGGATCTCCTTGCTGTCCAAAGAACTCTCAAGAGTCTTCTTGTGTTTTTTAACCACAGTTAAAAAGCATCAATTCTTTGGCACTCAGCTTCCTTTATAGTCCAACTCTCATGTCCATACATGACTACTGGAAAAACCATAGCTTTCACTAGATGGACCTTTAATGGCAATGTAATGTCTCTGCTTTTTAATATGCCATCTAGGATGGTCATAACTTTTCTTCCAAGGAGCAAGTGTCTTATAATTTCATGGCTGCAGTCATCATCTGCAGTGATTTTGGAGCCCCCCCAAAATAAAAGTCTCTCACTGTTTCCATGGTTTCCCCATCTATTTGCCAAGAAGTGATGGGACCAGATGCCATGATCTTAGTTTTCTGAATGTTGAGTTTTAAGCCAACTTTTTCACTCTCCTCTTTCACTTTCATCAAGAGGCTCTTTAGTTTGCTTTCTGCCATAAGGGTGATGGCATCTGCATATCTGAGGTCATTGATATTTCTCCCGGCAATCTTGATTCCAGCTTGTGCTTCATCCAGTCAAGCATTTCTTATGAAGTACTCTGCATATAAGTTAAATAAGCAGGGTGACAAGATACAGCCTTGACATACTCTTTCCCAATTTGGAACCAGTCTGTTGTTCCATGTCCAATTCTAACTGTTGCTTCCTGACCTGCATACAGGTTTCTCAAGAGGCAGGTCGGGTGGTCTGGCATTCCAATCTCTTTCAGAATTTTCCACAGTTTATTGTGATCCACACAGTCAAAGGCTTTGGCATAGTCAATAAAGTAGATGTTTTTGAATACTTTTCACTAAAACTTCTGACTGGGTCACTAGGATCTGATAAAAGCTATCTTAATAGAGTATTTTACTTAATAGATTATCTTAATAGATAACAGGTATCTTAACAGGTTACAAGAGTAGCTTTTATTATTACAGCTGAGGTTTAAAATAATAAATTATAGGGAGAGATAAAAACAAAATTCCTTTTGGGGTCTGTTTTGAAGAATCTGAGTCCTCTTTTATGCTATCTAAATGTGCTATTTATATATGGAGAGGGCAACAGATGTATTGGAAAAATATCATTTGGTCCCCTACTTCTCTTTCTGAGTTATGACATTGATGAGGACACAAAGTCCATAAATTTATATATCTCCATTTATAATTTAGAATGCACTACATTAAACTCTGGCAAGTAGAGGCCTGGCTTCCCTTACTAAAAATCTCTTACCACCCTTTATTATTGTAATTGTTTAACAGAGTCTATGCAAATAAAGAACAAAACCCTTCCTCTTCCATCTCCCTTGGGGACCAAAAATCACCATGTAATATCCTTACTATTTGCATTCATCTGGCTCTGAAAAGGACCCCATACCCCAAATCCAATCTTTAGAATGGCAATAATAGTACCTACTCTACAGGGCTGTTGTGAAAATTACAGCTAATGTAAGTATAAGGGCTAATTTAGGTTTCTCTATGTTGCTTCATTTAAGTTTCACTTAGTATTTCTCAACAGGGACTCAATTGACTTGTTCAGCAGGGCAGTCCTCATGGCTGGTCTGTCTGGAACACTGCAGGATATTAGCATCCCAATAATACTCCTACTCAGTCACTGTGATGACCAGGGATGCCCCCCAACACATACCACCCTAGGAGGAAGGTGTCCCTTGAAAATCACTGTTTTATGTCTTGACGTAGTAGGCAGCTTATTAAAGAAAGCTGCTGCTCTCCGCACCATCAGAACTACAGTAGGAATACTGTACAGGTTTGCTCTGGTGTAGGACTACACACAGGGTGGTGTAGACCCTCACCAGTGACCACAAGCAGAATCTCCCCAGCACAGGACAGGTCCCAGGACTCTTGCCACAAGGAACAGGGATGCCATAGCAAGCCTGGATGACTGGTCACCACTTTTGGGTCCTTAGCTCCACCAAGGAGCAACTCCCAGACACACACTGTCTGGGAAACAAAACCCAGGAGCATCTTCTCAGGCAAGAACCTTCAGATTCCTGGCCCCTGTGTGTGCTGTCACTTCAGTCCTGTCTGACTCTTTGTGATCCTATGGACTGTAGCCGCCAGGCTCCTCTGTCCATGGGGATTCTCCAGGCAAGAATACTGGAGTAGGTTGTCATGCACTCCTCCAGGGGATCTTCCCGACCCAGGGATCAAACCCACGTCTCCTGTGACTCCTGCATTGCAGGCAAATTATTTACCCGCTGAGCCACCAGGGAAGCCCCTTCCTGGCCCCCCTGTGAGCTCATTTGTTCTGATTTATGGCTAAACTTGTGGTTAGGATTTCATTCAATCATTTAACAAGTATTTATCAGCACCTGCTATATGCCAGACCCTTGTCCCCAAGGAGCCCCGAGTCGTCTGCAATTTGTTTTCCAGCTAAGCACTTTACATATATGATTTTATTTCATCCTCATCACAGTTCTGTAAAGCTGATGATATTATCCCCAGTTTGCAGATGGGGAAAATGAAGCTTACAAAGTCACTGGATAGCCTCTTCAATAAATGGTGCTGGGTAAACTGGACAGCTACATGTCAAAGAATGAAATTAGAACATTCTCTAACACTATACACAAAAATAAACTCAAAATGGATCAAAGACTTAAATGTAAGGCTGGGTACCATAAAACCCTTGGAGGAAAACATGGGCAGAACATTCTTTGACATAAATTATAGCAATATCTTTTTTTGATCCACCTCCTAGAGTAATGAAAATAAAAATATAAATAAGCAAATGGGACCCAATTCAACTTAAAAGCTTCTGCACAGCAAAGGGAACCATCAACAACATGAAAACACAACCCACAGAATGGGAGAAAATATTTGCAAATAATGCAAATGACAAGGGATTAATCTCCAAAATATACAAAAGCTCATGCAGCTCTATCTCATAATAACAACCCAATCAAAAACTGGACGAAGATCTAAGTGGACAGTTCTCCAGAGAAAAAATACAGATGGCCAAAAAGCACATGAAAAGATGCTCAACATCACTGATTATCAGAGAAATACAAATCAAAACCACAATGAGGTATTACCTCACACCAGTCAGAATTTTGTTGTTGTTCAGTCACTCAGTCGTGTCCGACTCTTTGCGACCCCATGGACATCAGCATGCCAGGCTTCCCTGTCCTTCACCATCTCCCAGAGCCTGCTCAAACTCATGTCCATTGAGTCAGTAATGCCATCCAACCATCTCATCCTCTGTTGTCCCCTTCTCCTCCTGCCTTCAATCTTTTCCAGCATCAGCGTCTTTTCCAGTGAGTTGGGTCTTTGCATCAGATGGCCAAAGTATTGGAGTTTTAGCTTCAGCCTCAATCCTTCCAATGAATATTCAGGATTGATTTCCTTTAGGATTGACTGGTTTGATCTCCTTGCAGTCCAAGGGACTCTCAAGAGTCTTCTCCAGCACCACAGCTCAAAAGCATCAGTTCTTTGGCACTCAGCTTTCTTTATGGTCCAAGTCTCACATCCATACATGACTACTGGAAAACCATCGCATTGACTAGATGGACCTCTGTTGGCAAAGTAATGTCTCTGCTTTATAATATGCTGTCTAGGTTGGTCATAGCTTTTCTTCCAAGGAGCAAGTGTCTTTTAATTTCATGGCTGCAGTCACCACCTGCAGTGATTTTGGAGCCCAAGAAAAAGTCTCTCACTGTTTCCATGGTTTCCCCATCTATTTGCCATGAAGTGATGGGACCAGATGCCACGATCTTAGTTTTTTGAGTTTTAAGCTGGCTTAGTTTTAAGCCAGCTTTTTCACTCTCCTCTTTGACCTTCATCAAGAGGCTCTTTAGTTCTTCTTCACCTTCTACCATAAGGGTGGTGTCATCCTCATATCTGAGGTTATTGATATATATCTCCCTGCAATCTTGATTCCAGCTTATGCTTCATCCAGCCCAGCATTTCACATGATGTACTCTGCATATAAGTTAAATAAGCAAGGTGACAATATATAGTCTTGACACACTCTTTTCCCAAATTGGAACCAGTCCATTGTTCCATGTCTGGTTCTAACTGTTGCTTCTTGGCCTGCATACAGGTCACTCAGGAGGCAGGTCAGGTGGTCTGGTACTCCTGTCTCTTTAAAATTTTCCAGTTTGTTGTCTGTGTTTGTTGTTATCCAGTTTGTTGTGATCCACACAGTCAAAGGCTTTAGCATAGTCAATGAAGCAAAATTAGATGTTTTTCTGGAATTCTCTTGCTTTTTCTATGATCCAATGAATGTTAGCCAGTTGATCTCTGGTTCCTGTGCCTTTCCTAAATTTAGCTTGAACATCTGGAAGTTCTTGGTTCCTGTACTGTTGAAACCTAGCTTGGAGAATTTTGAGCATTACTTTGCTAGCATGTGAAATGAGTAGGATTGTGTGGTAGTTTGAACATTCTTTGGCACTGCCTTTCTTTGGGATTGAAATGAAAACTGACCTTTCCCAATCAGAATGGCCATCATCAAAGGTCTGTAAACAACAAATGCTGGAGAGAGTAGGAAAAAAAGGGAACCCACCTACATTGATAGTGGGAATATAAATTGGTATAATCACTAACTAGGAATAAAACTACCACATGACCCAACAATCCCACTACTGGGCATATACCCTGAAGAAACCATAATTGAAAAAGACACATGTACCCCAGTGTTCACTGCAGCACTATTTACAATAGCTAGGACATGGAAGCCACCTAAATGTCCATCAACAGATGAATGAATAAAGAATTTGTAGTACACAGATACAATGGAATATTACTCAGCCATAAAAAGGAATGCATTTGAGTCAGTTCTAATGAAGTAGATGAACCTAGAGCCTATCATATGGAGTGAAGTCAGAAAAACAAATATTGGGGAGGGAGGCGGGAGGGGGGATCGGGATGGGGAACACATGTAAATCCATGGCTGATTCATGTCAATGTATGGCAAAAACCACTACAATATTGTAAAGTAATTAGCTTTCAACTAATAAAAATAAATGGGAAAAAAAACTTAAAAAAAAAAGAAAAACAAATATGATATATTAATGCATACATAGGGAATCTAGAAAGATGGCACTGATGAACCTATTTTCAGGGCAACAATATAGACACAGACACAGAGAACCGATTTGTGGACACAGTGGGGGAAGGAGAGAGTGGACAAATTGTGAGAGTAGCATTGAAACATATACGTATCCATGTGCAAAATTAGATAGCCTTGGAAACCTGCTATATGACACAGGGAGCTCAAGTCAGGCGCTCTGTAACAACCTAGAGCAGGGGGTGGGTGGGAGGCAGAGGGAGGTTTTCAAGAGGGAGGGGACATATGTATACCTATGACCGATTCATGCTGTTATATGGCAGAAACCAACACAATATTGTAATGCAATTATCCTCCAATTAAAAATAAATGTAATTTTTAAAAAATTAGAACTACCATATAATCCAGCAACCCCACTCCTGGTCACATACATGGAGAAAACCATAATTTGAAAAGATATATGCACCCCAATGTTCATTGCAGCACGATTCACAATAGCCATGACATGGAAGCAACGTAAATGTCCATTGACAGAGGAATGAATAAAGAAGTTGTGGTACATATACACAGTGGACTGTTACTGAGTCATAAAAAATGAAATAATGCCTTTTACTTCAATACAGATGGATCTAGAGGTTATTACACTAAGTAAGTCAGAGAAAGACAAATATCATATAACACTCATATGTGGAATCTAATTTTTTTAAAGATACAAATCAACTTATTTACAAAATGGAAGCAGACTTACAGATATCAAATGCAAACTTATGGTTACCAAAGAGGAAAGGGACAGATCAGGGGCTTGGAATGAAAACACACACCACCATATATAAGGTAGATGATCTATAGGGACCTACTGCACAGCAGAGGGAACTCCATCCAATATTCTGTGATAACCTATATGAGAAAAGAATATTAAAAAAAAATGTGTATGACTGAATCACGTTGCTGGATATTTGAGACTAACACAACATTATAAATCAACTATACGCCAATAAAATTAAAATATTTAAAAAAAATTTTAAGTGACAATAAAAGATTTCACAGGAAAAAAAAAAAAAATGTTAGCCACTGTCTAGAAAGGCCACTTTCAACCTCAGGCCTTCCTGACACCTAGGTCTATGCTCCGCACCACCACCTTCTTGTGATGGGACAACCCCTGCTTATAGAGCTCAGACCCTGGGAAGGAAGACAGGAGAGCAAGCAGCCTGGTCAGGGCCATGACGGGAGCGTACACAGGCCACCATGGGAGCAGAGAGGGGCAGGGAGGCTGCCCAGAAGGCAGGGGGTGGGGGGTGAAGGGGGGCACAGAGGACGTCCCAAAAGAGCTGACACTAGAGCAGGGTCTTAAAGGAAGGCTGGGATTGAAGTAAGGGGAGGGTGCTCTAGACAGATGAGCCAGCATATGCCAAGAGGGAGGGTGGCACCTTCAATGTATTGGGATGAAAGACAAGGGCAGGCAGACAAGTGATGAGGTCAGAGGCCTCTACAGATGCCTAACTGGTTTCTCTTCCAGAGCAGATCCTGTGGCCCGGTGAGTCACCCAGCTTGTTTTCTTTCAGCCAGGGACAAGTGGTGGCCTTCAGACCCTCAGATCATATCAGAAGGGCTATACGCGATAGCTGTCGTGCTGAGCTTCTCTCGCATCGCATACATCCTGCCAGCCAACGAGAGTTTTGGGCCTCTGCAGATCTCCCTGGGAAGAACCGTGAAAGATATCTTCAAGTTCATGGTCATTTTCATCATGGTATTTGTGGCCTTCATGATTGGGATGTTCAATCTGTACTCCTACTACCGAGGTGCAAAGTACAACCCAGCATTTACAACGTGAGTATCCCAGAGCCCTCTCCTGAGGAGCGCCCCGGCTCCCCAGGCATCCTTGGCAGCCTCTTGCAGGTGGTTCCTTGCAGGAGACTCAGGTTTCCTTGGCATTTCTAAAGGTTAAAGGCGACTTTAGTCGAGGGTGGTTTCAAGTTCAGGTTCTGGTGTTGGAAGAACAGAAGAGCTACATTAAACCTTCACTTAAATCTTACATGCTATGTGGCCATGAGCATGTTCCTTAACTTCTTTGAGTCTTAGTTTCCTCATCTTTAAAATTAGTCAACTAATAATACCTGCTTAATAGGGATAGTGTGAGGATTCAATAAGGTGATTTAGCTGCCACATAGTAAAATAAATGGAATTATTACTATTACAATTAGCTTAATCTGTGTTACCTAGAAAGCAAAACCCTGGGCGAGTCTTGCATGCCAACATTTCATTGGAGAGAAGTTGCAATCCAAATGAAATAAGATCGAAGGAAAAAAGAAAATGGCATGTAGGAGGAGGGAAAGCACATACATGTTGCTGATCGGGCCACCATCTACCAAGACCCACAACTTGGTCATGACAGACTTCTACAGTGAGACATACAGTCCTGAACTGCAGAATAGCCCATCAGGATAGAATTAGAGAATTTATCAGCCACATCTTTCCCACCTGCTTTCTCTCATTAGTCAAATTCACTCAACAGGACATTTACGTACCTAACACTTCCAGGTTAGCCCCTGGGGAAACCATATCCGCACAAGTCTGCCTGTGGGCACAGCTCAGCAGCTCTCCATGCCTGGCTGGGCAGACCAGCGTTGTATACAGGCAGCGAGCAAGTTCTGCAGCATCACATGCCTCAGCAGCACAGAAGGCCCTGGAAGGGGAGACAAGAGGAGGTGGAGTGACCTGAGACAAGGTACTTGTCAAGCCAACTAACCTCGGGGACCAGAAGGAGCTGCTGCAGGCAGAGTGAGCAAAGCCTTGGCCTCCCCCCACCCTAATCCCTCCCCGGGGTGGGGACAGAGCTCACCAAGCCCATGTCCACAAAGACCTGGAGCTCCTCCCCCCGGGGGATGCTGGGTGGTCTCCTGGAGGACCCTCGGTAGCACTGAGCAGTAGTCTAGTAGAAGAATCTGGCAAATCTGAGTTTACATCCTGGCGTGGGCATTTAGTAGCCAATAACCTTAAGACAGGTCACTAGATTGGTCTGAGCCTCTGTGTCCTCACTGGTAAAATGGAAATAAGGTTCATAAAAACCTCATAATAAGGTTGATAAATACCTTCATGAATAAACGAAGCGGTTCTATAAAGTGCATGAAGCCCAGAAGCATTTCCAGTCCAGGCCCCGCCCCAGGCTCACCTCGTCCCAGAATTGCTCCCAGCCTTCAAGGCTTCCATCCAGAGTCTGGACGGAAGGACAGTCAGGTCTTCAGCCACAAGCATGGCAGCTGGGACCAACAGGGCTAAACTCTTGCTGACACGGGTCCCCAAGAAGCCCCAAGGGGGCTGGAAGTTTTTTCCAACCAGTGACAAGGGTGGAGCCACACCGTGCAGACTCCCTGAGCAGGTCCCACCTTGCAGTAGGACCTCCACTTGACCCTTCTCCCAGAGAAATCACCCTTCAAGGGAAGGTCCATGACTTGAAGAACCCAGACCGAGTGCAATGGGCCCCATGCCCCTCAGCTCTGAATTGTAGACTGCACTGCTGAGCCCAAGTGGAACTGCCTAGAAGGGTGGGCCTCTGGAGCTACTGAAGCACAGAAGCTGTTACTGTCTGAGGCAAAGAATCAGTGTGTGTTCACAGAGAGCCGGGGCCTGGCCCAGTGCTGAGAAAGGTACCCGAGGGTGGCTGGCTGTGTGTCTCAGCCCACCGCACCCCCGGCTCAGACAGGCTAGGTTTCAGTCTGACAGTCTGAGCTCTTCTCTACTGGTTCTGTGGTCCTGGGCAAGTGCTTCATTCCCCACCCCACCCCGGCCCCAGGGCATTCATGTCCCCAGCTCTGAAATGACAACATCAAGATGGCCATCTTCACAGGATTATTGTAAGGATCCAAAATGAAGAAATTGAATACAGTGCTTGGCATATAATGAGCCTTCAGTCAGTGATAATACTGGAGATGGTGGATAAGGAGGAAGAGGGTGTGGATTGAGCTACAAGAAAGGACACCTGGGTACTGACTGTTCCTAGGACCCTTTCTGGACAGGGACCTCGCCTACCAGCTATTCACCAGATCAGGCCAAATGTATTAGTGAGTCAGGTGGACTATTTTATAGCACTCCAACACTATGTGATGAGCTGTTGAAGGGGTGAAATAAGCTTGAATCACCCAAAAGCAAATTTTGCTCTGGATCTGCTAGAGGCAAAGCTAACTGTATGCACCCAGGGTGGGATGCACTGTTTACTGACATCAAGTCAAGACGTCAGTCTTGACACAAGGGCTCTGACCCTCTGTGGTCAGGCCCTGATGTTCTTCCTGTGTTTTCAGTCTAGGATGACGCCTTGTACACAGCATTGCTCACTAAATCCTTCATAAACAAGCATGAGGGAACCCACAGGAGAAAGCAAAGACAAATTCAGAGCAGTAGAGTAAGCAATCAATGGGGAACGTGAGCATGAGGACCTCTGTCTCCTTTCTCCTGCCCTGGGTGTTCTGTGCAATCCCCCTTTGCTCCCCCTACAAGGAAGCTGTACTGTTAGCTCACGGTTCCTCCAAAAGTCAGCACCATGACACCTGGGACATGAACAAGGTCATAACTTAACAGTAGGGTTGTGAGTGAAAGTTGCTTGGTCATGTCCAACTCTTTGAGACCGCATGGACTCTACAGTCCATGGAATTCTCCAGGCCAGAATACTGGAGTGGGTAGCTTTTCCCTTCTCCAGGGGATCTTCCCAATCCAGGAATCAAACCAGGGTCTCCTGCATTGCAGGCGGATTCTTTACCAGCTGAGCCACCAGGGAAGCCCAAGAATACTAGAGTGGGTAGCCTATCCCTTCTCTAGAGGATCTTCCCGACCCAGGGATCAAACCAGGGTCTCCTGCATTGCAGGCGGATTCTTTACCAACTGAGCTACCAGGGAAGGTGCAAGAGTAGGGCTGATGGGCCGACGATTCTCAGCTGGACACACACAGCCAGTCTAGGGAGGAGTCTTCGGCATTGGGAAGAGTCATGGGGAAAGGTGAAAGCAGCAGGAGGGGCCAAAGCGCTTGGTTTGTCCCAGGTGCTGGGAACTGAGTAGAGACTCTGTAGACATGAGAGACCCAAGCAGAAAGGATCCAGGCCCTCCAGGATGGGCAAGGGAGAGAAAAAGGCATGGCAGCGGCAAGCATGGTAAAGAAAGGACAGGATATTTATCGCCTTGGCAGCCCCTGAATGGGGATGTGGAACTGTGAATAGGATTTGATTGAACAGGGAAACAGTCAATAGAGCAGTGAAGTGGAGAGGAAAGAATGGATTTTTGTAAATGTCATCTCTTACCTTTTGACTGCTCTCTGGAGCATATCACTAACCGCCCCCCCCCCCCCCCACCTGAGATCTTCTTGATATGCAAAGAGCCACATGAGGATAAAGGATTCTCATGATTTGGGGGACTCAGAGCTACTCTGAGTGCCTGCAAGACTGACAATAAAGCTGAATGACTCCCTTGGTGAATGCTTCATAGCAGCCCATACCCAGGCCACTCTGCCCAGCTCAGAATCCTCCCTTTGGCCCACCAGTGGACTATAGTTCACCAGGCTCCTCTGTCCATGGGATTCTCCAGGCAAGAATACTGGAGAGGGTAGCCATTCCCTTCTCCATGGGATCTTCCCAAACCTGGGATCAAACCCAGATCTCCTGCATTTCAGGCAGATTCTTAACTGTCTGAGCCACCAGCAAAGCCCTTGTTGAACCAAGTGAGAGTCTTACTGAGAGAATTTCAAGCCCTCTGCAGTCAGAATAGGTAGCCATTCCCAGCAGAGAGCACGGTCAGCAGTCAAATCCTAGGAGCAGTTCCCAACTTTCCTGCTTCCTTTCCCTTCAGAACCAAAGGTCTGCTTACATTTCACAGTGGCTTCAGTGTCAGGAGCTGGCATTCAGGGAGGCGTAAGAACAGGGACGTGTGTGCACAGGCCACTGGGCAGTGGGCTGGGCTTGTCTGCCCATGACAGACAGGCACCTCTGGCAGCTCAGTCTCTGAGTCATTTCTGTTCGATACTGCAGACAGCCAGAGGGGAGGAGGAGAAGGTGTGCAGACCAGCTTTATGCTCTCAGAGTATGAAACCCAAGTGTCCTGAGACAAGGATAAGGGTAAGGAAGTGGAAGTGAAATCGCCTGAAAATGCATTTTCTTTCAAAAAGTCTTAAAGTTCTCAATTCCAACTGTGAGAGATTGTGTTCTTATTGGGAACATATCTTTGATGTTATCATGAAAATTAGTAGACGCATAGGATTTGCTTCCTGGAGTTTTCTTTTGCAGCCCCCTTTGTTGGAACGCACATATTCCATAAGGCAAAGCTTTTCTGCTTAGAGATCATATGGAGACCTTGGGGTCCAGCGCTCTAGTTACAGTGTTGGAAAAAGAGAGACAAAAATCCTTGGCTTACTAGTGACATACAGCTTGGTGAGAATGCCAAGGGAAAGGGTGGGTTTCCCTATACTCCAACTGGTGACTGTGGTAGGACAGGTACCCAAAGAAGAATAGAAGGAGCTGGGGGCAACGAGGGGTCCCAGAGCAGGAAAGCGAAGGGCTCTCTGACATGACTCAGGATGGGCTCCTGGTCTTCTCTTTGGGTGAACTTGGCCTCCCCCACTTAGTTTTGACTGGAGATTAAATGTAGGCCCTGACCCTCAAAAGGGATCCCAGCCAATCTTTTCTGCAGGCTGTCGTGGAGTCAACTTCATAGCAGAGCTGGGTTGAGACATTTCTAATTAAAAAAATACCTCTCTTAAGGTTATTCCATTTCTGAGGAATCATTTTAACAAAAGGAACTTCAGCAGTGCTGGGCAAAATTAGAAGCTTCTGTTTTCTCTGATAGTCATGGAAAGTTTCCATACTCTATGTACAGAAACTCATATGCACACCAGAGGCAGAAGGCACCGAGTCAGCTCCAGCCACCTCAGCGGGGCTGCAGGAAAGCCAGCTCCTCCCTCCAGCCAGCCAGGAGGTGAGCCCTGGGGCTGAGGAAGAGACTCGCTGAGACTCTGCCCACACATACCGCACCCCAGGGCCACCGCACCACCCTGCGGCTGAACAGCTCATAACAGACACATGATCTGCCCTCTCATTTAATCCACACAACAGTGGAATAACACCAGCACCACTACCGAGAAACTGAGGCTCAGTGAGATACTGGACTTGCCCAGGACCACAGAACCAAGAAGAGGGTTTGGACCCAGATCTGCATGGCTTCAGGCCTGTCCTCCACCTTTTGACCTAAAATTCCCCCACTCCCACACCAGGGCCTGTGCTCCAAGGTAGAAGCTAAGTGTCTTTAAAAGTTGGGTCACTTTCCTATGACACTAAATACTAAAGAATGGCATATTAAATTCAGGTTTTGATTGTCCTTAGGAGCTTGATGATTCTATATATCTCCACTCTCAATAAGCAGCCTGTGATTGTCCCCGGGTAAAGCATGTTTCTATTCCAAACCGTGCTTATTCATTTGACAAATGTTATGGAGCAGCTACTCCATGCCAAGTTCTATGTTTGGCCCTGAGGTTATAAAGATTAATAATACAATCTTCCCATCCTTGAGGAACTCATAGACAAGTAGGGAATTTCAACAAACGGTGGGGGCATCAGTTATTTACACCACATGATCAAAGGGTACTCAGGAAGCCCATTGAGGAGGAAGCACTGAAATCTGCCTGGCAGGGTGAGGGAAGGATTCATGGAGGGGGGTGACCCTAAACAGAGGACTGTGGAGGCCTGTTTGAGGTAAAGGAGCTGAGCACTTTTTTTAAGTGGAGAAAGCAGCTGCCTCATTCCCCTGATTTGGATTTGTTCAGATGTTTCAATGCCTCATAATATATGAGAATTTTCTTAACAATAGCAAAAGCTGCTTCCAGTGGCAAGGTCTGGGGAAGGGACAACAAATAGCACGTTCAGCCACAAAAGGTGGCAAGAAGAAGCCCCTGAAGCAGCCCAAGAAACAGGCCAAGGGGATGGGTGAGATAAGGCATTTATGCAGAAACAGAAAGAGAAGCAGAAGAAATTCTAGAAGCTAAAAACAAAGACTGAGGGGAGAGCCCCATGGTCAAGGAGCAATTAAGAAATCTGCCCAAAGGTTAGCTCTTCCCCATGCCTGAGGCAATGGTGATCTCTATTCCTTTCCTGTTTAAACATCTGGATCCCCTGCCATAACATCTGTTGCAGCCTATAGTTAGAATGCTAAGTGTTGTCTTAGAGCCTGTGGTACATTGAAGAGTAAACTTTGTGAAAAGAAAGTAGGCAAGTAGGTGAGAGTTTGGGGAAATGGTTGAAAATTCAATCAGATAATCCAGCAGGAGCTAGACTGTGATGGTCTTTAGAAGTAAGTCCCAATAGGGTGTTAGCGTCTCTAAGGCCTTTTTAAAAAGAGGAAGCTGGTTTTATCTGCTTCCAGCAAGAGGCTGTGACAATAGTGTAAAGGGTGGGTTGGAAGGCAGAGGAAGGGCCTGAGCTTGGTGCTGGGGGTTTTATAACGAGCAGAAATACTCATGGAACTTGCAGACTGGTTGGGAATGTGTTAGTTGCTTAGTCGTGTCCGACTCTTTGCAACCCCATGGACTGTAGCCCACCAGGCTCCTCCATCCATGGGGTTTTCCAGGCAAGATACTGGAGTGGGTTGCCACTTTCTTCTCCAAAGTTAGTCGCAGAATCGTGTCCGACTCTACGACCCCATGGACTGTAGCCCACCAGGCTCCTTCTCCAAAGGAGGTTTTATAATGAGCAGAAATACTCATGGAACTTGCAGACTGGTTGGGAAGACCGATATTAGTCAAACAGTCATAGGAATAAGGGCATATCTGCAACGGAGCAAATGTTCTGGAAGAAATGCAGCTCTGAAGGAAGCCGATGGATGCATAAAGAGGCCGTGGCAGGAACCACAATATGAGAGGACGCAAGTCCGCGCTAAGGGGTGGCAGCCAGGACGGAGAACAGGCAATGGAGAAGGAGGTTAGAGTGGATGAGTCATGGCGGCTGCCTGCATGTCAGGGTGTGTGGGTGGGGGGAAAGGAGGATGTTCTCGGGTTCTGATGTTGATTAGGCCCTAGAAGGATGTAGAAAGAGAATCAAGAGGGTATCATGGGGAAGAGGGTAAGTGCCCAGCGCCTGGAGAAAGGAATAGGGGCTTTGTTTGGCCTTTCCCAGAACCCACACCCAGCAGAGCTGAAGTCAGACACTCCAAACTATCTTCCAGAAGCATGCATGAAGTGGTCCATGCATGGACCACTGAAGGACTAGAGGAGCAATGGGGGCCTTGAGGAGGGCCCATCCTCAGTACCAAGGGACAAGCAGAGACCTGCTGAAGGGGTGAAAAGGGCTCTTGAGCTATAAATGTCACATTGTGCTTTGTAAACAGAAGAGCCTGAGACTTCCCTGATCCGAGGAAGGGAGGAAAAGGAGATGGTCGGGTGAGCCATATAGACCCAGAAACATTCAGAAGGGAGTGATGAGCCAGAGGGGCCTACTGAGAGCAAAGGGCCACATCTGCAAGAAGGGCCTGCCAGTAGAGGAGGACCTGCTGGGCAGCTGAGGTTGAATGGCATTGTCTGCCCTCATGCAACTCACTGTAACCAGCAGCCAGTCAGGAGAAATCAGAACAGCATCATGGGACTGTGGCCTCTGCCATGTTCCTTGTACCGAGCATGCTGAGTGAGTTTGCAGGTGGGAACGTGGAGTGGGGTCAGCCTCCTGGGCTCTACGGAGGAGAGGTTTTCCCAGGGTGCCGGGTCTATGTTGCAATATGGGCATCCCCAGTATGGAAGTGTTATCATTCTGTATCATATTTGAAAGTTATCATCTCATCTTTCATCTTATACATTCAAGTTAGGCTTAAGGGTTTGGGGGGAATGAGAGAGCTCATTGTACCCATTTTCATAGGGGAAACTAGCCCAGAGAGATTGAAGACTTGATGGAGGAGATGGCAGTGGTCAATGCTGAGGCTCAGGTCAGACTCAGAAAGGTTGGGCATCTGAGAATAACCTTTATGTGTCAAAAAAATTAATAATTTGGGCCTAATATAACTTATCTTCACATAATCCTCCAAGAAGTGATAAAAATATATATCTTTCCCTGAGCTTTAGAAGAATGATTATACCTATTATTCTATTATATTCTATATATTATTGTATTCTATATATTCTATATTATTCTATTCTATTCTATTATACCTATGACAGCAGACATTCTGCTATCGTATAATGTTTACTTATACCCTCTCCTCATGTTTATTCATGACATGAATTCTTAAAGCCTGCTACGTTTGAGCTCCTGGAACAGGCCAAGAGCCTGCAAAGTTGTGAGGAAAGAGACTTGACGGAACACAGGAAATGTGCTTTTTTGGATGACGCCTTCAGAGCGTATTTGCGGGCACTCCTCTATCTTATTCTCAGACTGACTTGCAACATCTTAAATAAGGAAATTTCAACCTTTTATTCACCAAAATGCAACTCTAAGATGGAAATAAGGTGTACCTGTCATTCTTCAAAGTGACAGAGTGACAGAAAACTGGACTGTCCAGGGCTCGCTCTAGAATATTAACAGAAAAACAGCTAGCTATGAGGTGAGTCTGAGGCAAGCTGGCTAAGACAAATCACAGCATGCCTCGGTTTCCCAGCTTCAGTCATTCATTGATGAAAGATGTCTCCTGAGACCCCCCTGTTCTGGGCATTGGTGGAAGAGCCGTGTGCAAGTCATGACCACCTGCAGGTCACAATGCTCTGTGAATGGGAAAAGAGGGAAAATGATGTTGATGGTGATAAAACATAAACAAAAAGACAAATGAGAACATTTTTGGCCATGCCACATGGCGTGTGGGATCTTTGTCCCCCAAACAGGGATCAAATCCATACCTCTTGCATCGGAAGGGCAGAGACTTAACCACTGGAGCACCAGAGAAGTCCCAGAACATTTTAAATTAAGTGTGAAGAGCTAGGAAGGAAGTAGAAACATCGTGAAAGTGAAAGTGTTAGGGGAAGCACACTGATTGAAACCGCCCACCCTGGTCAGGTACCATAGTAACCATTTGCATGAGTTGTTTTATGGCAGGAGATCCTGATAAGGAATACGGAACTAATAGGCCACCACCAGCCGGAAGAGTTCGGGAAAGATCGAGAGGAGACACTACCTGTCCGTCCACGTCCCAGAATCCCTCTTGCTAGCATCCATCTTGGCTGAGCGATGCGTGCGCCACCAGGAAAGACTCTGAATTAGAATGATTGGCCAAAGACCACCCGGAAACTAATCCCATCACCATAAAACCCAAGACTGCGAGCCACGCGGCAGAGCAGTTCTCCTGGGTTCCCTTACCCTCCTGCTCTCCACCCGGGTGCCCTTTCCCAATAAAATCTCTTGCTTTGTCAGCACGTGTCTCCTCGGACAATTCTTTTCCGAGTGTTAGACAAGAGCCCAGTTTCGGACCCTGGAAGGGGGTCCTCTTTCCTGCAACAAAAGTGTTAGTCCCTCAGTTGTGTCTTGTGACCCCATGGACTATAGCCTGCCAGGCTCCTCTGTCCATGGGATTCTCCAGGCAAGAATACTGGAGTGGGTAGCCATTTCTTTTTCCATGGGATCTTCCCTGACAGGGATTGAGCCCAGGTCTCCTGCATTGCAGACAGATTCTTTATCATCTGAGATAATAATCAGGAAAGGACCTCCTTCAGATATGATCAGAGAAGGCTGACCTGACCAGGTGACAATTAAGGTTACAGTTTAAGGGCTGAGAAGAATGAGGGGGACAGCCATGTGGGGAGGAAGGGGAAGGGTGATCCTGGCAGAGGGACAAGGACACAGGACCCTGAGTGAGGGGCGAGCCAGCATGAGGTCAGGGGAGCCCCAGCTGAGTGACTAGTTGTTAGCCTATGGGAAGCTGTTAAGGAAAACAGGCAGGATCTGATTCATAGTTTCAAAGGATTATTCTGAAAATTGATTGTAGGGTACAAGAGTCAACGTGATGCTGGAGCCTTTGCAGCTAAGGGTTGGGGGAGAGGGGGGACCATGCTAACAGTAGCCACATTTATTGCATATTTGTTATGTGCCAAGCAGTATTTTGTTCACCTCACAAGCATTCCATTAACTCATTTAATCCTCACCACAACCCTATGCTGCTGCTGCTAAGTCACTTCAGTCGTGTCCAACTCTGTGCAGCCCCATAGACGGCAGCCCACCAGGCTCCTCTGTCCCTGGGATTCTCCAGGCAAGAATACTGGAGTGGGTTGCCATTGCCTTCTCCACAACCCTATGAGGTAGAGATTGTTTTCCCATTCTGAAGCTAGAAAAAATGAGGCACAGAGAGGCTACATTATTTAGCCAAAAGCTCACAGTCAGACACAGAACCTGCACTCTGACTGCTTCACCAGAGCCTCCCTACAACACTGGGATCAGGAGCAGGAAATCGGAATGTGCAACGGGGACTCATTCATTCAAAGGACCCTGAGTTTATTGAGTACCTTCATTGTACCAAGTTCTGTACTAGGTCTGGGACTTTAAGGAAGACTTTAAGGAAGCTCTGCCCTCAAGGGGCAACCAGGCTCCCAGGGAGAGAGGTGGACCCTCAGCATGAATCAACCCAGGCTCTGTGCACCCCAGTTCCTCAGCCCTGATTCTGGGGCCAGACTCCTCAACTACTGGACCATCTAAATCACTCCTCATTCAGGGCCCAGGATAAACCAAGAGGTGAATCAGAGGGCATGGCAGGGGTGCAGTCCAGACTTCCTCAGGCACTGAACTCTCCTGCCCTGACCACCCTCAAGCCTGGTGCAAGAGCTTGTCATTGGAGAGGCATAGCCCTCGTGTGGTGTCTTTCTGGATTCCAAGCACCTCACAGCCCCCACTGGGAGGCAGGTGAGTATTGTTCCTGCTTCAGCAGAACTCTAGCTCAAGGCCAGCTATTGTCTTCCAACTTGAGAAACAGCCTTTCAGGAGTTGAAACTCCTGCTTAATTTGAAGTTGCTTTTAATCCCATGGACAGAGGAGCCCAGCGGGCTACAGTCCATAGGGTCACACAGAGTTGAACACAGATGAAGTGACTTAGCATGCACGCATGCATGCACGTGCAGACTTGGGTAGGTAGCCAAACTGAACTGTTTGGGGTTGGGGAACAGAGTTCCATGACACTGGGGGGAAAGGCCTTGTGGTATTCTGAAGCAGCAGTGATTTCCATAACAATCACCCCAAATCTTCGCCTTGTTTGTTCTCTGAGGCCCTGACACAACTGCCTCTTCAGGCAACCTATTATTAAATTCCTATTATCCAGGCGAGACAGCCTGGTAGAGAGCGGATTATCTCCTCCCTGCCTTCTGCATGACAAGTCAGCCCCAACCTTCCCCCACACACACCCCGCCCAGTAAAAGGGTGAATCAGGGTCTACTCAATATCACCCCCAGGCACTCTTCCTCTCTGACTTCGTTAGAAGCACTTTTTATGCTAGGGTGACCTATTGATGAAACCTCAGCCCCTTCTACAGCAAGGCAGGAGTCAAACAGTCAAAGACAGCACAGGGTGGAGAAATCAGAAGGAGCATTTGCATGAAATCAAGGGTTGGTGATGATCTTTGCAGACAGCAAGTAAAATGAACCTTGTTCAGAAAAGTCAATATGCTGCTGGATTAACTCCATTCAGCCGCGTGTGGAAGCCCCTGAGGGTTGATGGACTTGTACGTGTTGTTCCTGTGTAGGGCAAGGTGGCCAAAGTATCCTTGCCCACAGCCTTGTAGCACTTGCTCACACCAGGGGGCTTGCTTTAGCCTGGAACCTCCACAAAACAAACCAGTTCTGTGCATCATGCATCCCGCTCTGTAGGGTGGCTGGCAAGTAAGCAGAGTTCAGTGAATGTTCAGCAAATAAACACATGGATAAAAATAATAGATACCATTTATTGGACCCTTACTATACACTTTACGTGGGTTGTTCCATTTAATCTTACAGCAACTTAATAATATAGCATCACTATCCCTTTCATAGCACAGGAAACTGAGGCTCAAGCAGGTTTTGTAACATGCTCAAGTTCTTACAGGCAGTGCATAACAGGGCTGGGATTCGAAGCCAGGCATGCATCTTTGCTTTCTCACTCCTCCAGCCATCTCTGTGAAGAGTCCCGTGACTGACCCAACTGCAAGAAACTGTGGCGAGCTTGGTAAATAGCCAGGGTGGGTGGGAGCAAATAAAGAACTAGCAGCTCCCACCCCTATCAGTAAAGAACCTCAAATTTAGCCTAGAGACCAGCCATCTGAGAGTGGGGGCTTTTTGTGAAAGGAGTGGCCTCATGGTGAATATCAACTAAATCAACCACAAGATACTTTCTTCTTGAAAGACAGCCCCAGACCTCTGCAGTGACTGGTCTTCTGCCCCATGCCCTGTACCCCATAGCTCCTGAAAATTACGAGTGATGATTGGTACATGACTCAGAGAGTATCATAACCGCACATGACATTGGGGCTAGCTCCAATGCCCAAGATCTTGGGGCCTTCTCTCTAAGAATACATTATTATGGGTTTCCAAGGTCAAGGTAACACAGGGCAGGGAGGACAAGTTTCATTTGTTGCCTACTACATATTAAACCAGAAGATGCCACTAACCTGATCTATTAAGTTACTTGTGGAGCTATTGTCACCACAAAAAGCATCAAGTTTTCATGGAAGATTGTGTCCCCCATTTATTTTCCAGCAAGGATGTCTGTCATTTCATATCAATTTATAAGAGCTCTTTATGTCAGAAAGACATCAGCCGTTGTCATATGTGCCGCAAATCCTTTCCTCAGTCTTTTGCCTTATAATTTTACTTAATATGTTTTCAACATGTACAAGTCAAGCTTTATGTTTGCATGCCTTTCCATCTTTCCCTTTTTAGTTTCTTAAACTTCTCCCAGACCAAGATTATATAAATATTAATATCTTATTCTGGCTTTTTGACTATGTAATTTTTAAACATTAAATGGTTCAGTTCCACTTAGAATTTAGTTATATGTATGGACAACATATTATATTGCTTACCATTTACCACTTAACCCAGCTAATTGGGCATAAACTCAGCCCATAAGATCCCGTCTGAGAAACAACAACAGCAAAAACAATCTATCCAGTTAGTCCACCAAATGTTCACGTCACAGGCCATGAGTACAAATAAAAGACTCAAGAGACCCCAGTAATGAATCTAGCCGTTATAGATGATTGAGACAATGGGCCCAGCTTTTCCTTAATGGAAATCCTTATTACTGCAACACCTTCTGCTCCATGATGAAAGGAAGCAAGGGCTACAGACACTCTCTAAAGAACTTAGAAGAATGTGTTAAAAATGCATAGTCTGGCTAAGATCCCTTCCTGCCCAGCCCAACGTTAAGGCTTACTGCTTTGGAGGGGTGCATTTCCACTCTGGCAGTCCCATTGAGTCTAGGCCACTTATAATTAGATTCTCCTGGAGGTCATGGCCAAGTTCAAGTCCAGAGGCAACTTCTAAAGCTGTAGAATAGAAATGAAACTGGTGTAAAGACTGTCTGACAGCCAGACAACAAATTGAACAGATCAGCATTCTAAGCCTTGGGGGTGGGGGGTGAGGTGTTAGAGAAGGGACCAAGGCAGAGGTTTAGGGATCTGTAAATATTCTTCTCTTACTGGAACACATACTGCTTAGTGAGCAATCTCTTCCTCCTCCAGATTATTAACATAGAATGCCTAAGTGAAGGTACCAGGGGTAAATCACAGCTTAGTAACAAAATTCACAGCAAGAAGCAAATGAGAACAAAATGCATGCCGAATCTAGGCCATTTTCCCAATCAAAATGCATAAGGTTTTCCCCAGATGTGTTCCAGAATGGCCTACTTCATTTATGACAGCCAAAGGTTGGTGGGGTTTTCAAGGTAAGAAAGGGAAAATTAATTTCTGTAAAGTGTCTCTCAGTTAAACGCATCATCCATTTCTTCAGTTGTTCCCAGTAAGTGCGTTACCCTGGACCAGTACCTGTCTGCCCAGCCCCCCTCCCTTGGAGAACATGTCCTCTGGTTTCCACCAGACCCTGTTAGGCAGGGACCAAGTGTCAGAGAAATCAGATCCTGCCATCTCCTTCCATTTTGATTTGTGGCTCATTCAGTGGTTTTAGATTCTCTCTGCCACTGTTCCCTTCCACGAGGGCGATCACCGAAAGATTGCTTCTTAATGGAAGGCAACACCTGCGGTGAATCATGCCCACACGCTGAACGGCATCTTTTTCACAGAAAACGGATGCTGTGTCTCATGTGAGGAGAATTAGCATCAGGCGCTGGAGCTCTGACATGAGCCCTCGATACCCAGTCGTTATTGATGAACCCCTAAACTCCTTCTTACTAAAACCAAGTTAAGTTAAATATTCCAAACTCACAGATTTCAAAGAAACCAGAAACAGATAATGGCAACAAAAACTCAGTTCAGTGTTCAGGCTTCAGACTCTGGGATTCACGGGGAATGAGCAAACAGCTGGCTAGACACACCAACATGTACACCCACACACCCAGCCACACACACACACACACACACACACACACACACACACACTCCTTCTCTCTCTCTCACACACACACACAAACATACACACACACAGGAAAGCTGAAAATTCATGCAAGTCAGTGTTGGATTTTTAGCCCAAGTGACGAATACTAGTATTTTTGTACATCTTGTCAAATAAATACCAATCCTCTAAAAAATGCTGTTTTTTTCCCCAAGACCTAGCTAATCCTGGCCATTTGTGGGTGAGTGCTAAAAGTCTGAAATGTTAAAGAGAAAAAAGAAAGTGCTTTCTCATAATAGTACCCAAAATCTGGATGCAAACTAAAATACCTGCACTTAACCCTTCAGATATCACACACATGCATTCTCTAAAGCACCCAACCAAAACCCAGCTTTTAAATTGAATTACGTGTCACAAACCTGATATAGGGTCAGACCACAAAGTATAGACTATGAAATGGGCTTGAACCCTACTCTTAAAACCAAGGTATTTTGATAACTTGGTTATCTCAGAAGCATCAAAGAGCAGTGTCCTAAAAGCCAGCTCTCCCCTGGGCTGCCCTCACAGCACGAGCAGCCTCTTGAGCTGCAGGGGGAGGTTTAGGCCGTTAGCTGGTGAATCTGATCAATATGGACACATCAGACTCATAACTCTCATTCCCAAACACTCATCCCTAGATTAGAGCACCCAATATATGAGGCTGGCCTCATTACCCAGAGCCAGGGTCGAGGTAAAGCTTAGTGGTTTGAAGGCCCTACTTTTGAAAATCTCAGGCCTGGATTCGTACCCACACTTGCCAGCTGAGTGCTCCTGGGAAAGGCAGGGAAAGCTCTTGTAATCACTCCTTCCATCTGTCAAATGGAGGTAATAAGCCAGCCCATTGAAGAGGTGGTCATGAGGCTTAAGAGTGACAGTGACCAGCAAGCCCTAGTCACCAATGATGCTGGCTCCATTCACAAACACCATCCTCTTTCCTGTGGGGCTGGATAGTTTGAGAAGAGACACTCAAGAGGCTATTGAAGGAAGAGTGTGCTTTCTGAGGCTAATAACCTACAAGGACAAACATTTGCCCTGGTAGTTAATTTTAAATGTTAAAGTAATTGCAACAAGATAAGAACTGCTGCTGTAGCCAAGAGCCCCAATAAAAGGACTGAACGGGAAAGAAGAGCCTGCCCTTTACTGTGTCCTTTCAGTTTTCTTAGGGACCTGAATATCTCATGGTTTGAGAATCAGGCACCAGCCAGCAGCCCCAGCCCCACTCCAGAGTAACCACTGATGTCTGGATGGTGGCAACTCTCCGGTGAGAGTTGCCAGTTGATGCAAACTGCCTAAGAGGACAGTCTGTTTCCTTCTAGGGTTGAAGAAAGCTTCAAAACCTTATTTTGGTCCATCTTTGGCTTGTCAGAAGTGATCTCGGTGGTGCTGAAATATGACCACAAATTCATCGAGAACATCGGCTACGTTCTCTACGGTGTTTATAATGTCACCATGGTGGTCGTGCTGCTCAATATGCTAATAGCCATGATCAACAACTCGTATCAGGAAATTGAGGTAAGACCAGTTAATTGAAAATGCTCTCTCCCCCTGGGTTTAATCTGTATCCCTGTTTGAGGGATGATGAGGGTAATGATGTTAGAAACCCATGTGTTCTTAAATGTGAAGCCAGGGCAAACAACAGGCATTCTTCTTGGATTGCTCCAAGCAGCACTTCCAGTCAACCAGCCACAAGGCATGGCTGCACTACATCTGTAATGGCCCAACGAGGGCAGAAGAGTCGGGGTCATGAATCTTTGCTCTTTTACACATACCCCCTCAGGAGAGCATGCAGGTGACCCATGGCAAATCGGAATGACTATTTATTTCTACCCACATTCACTTCTGCCTCTCCTATGTTATTTATTAAGTACCTACTATATGCTGAGCCTGTGCTTGGCCCTGGTGATACAGAGATGACCAAGACACGATCTCTGCCCTTGAAGAGGTTTCCACTCGGTACAGTCAGGAAAAACGTACACACCAACCACCACACGACCGTGCAGCGGGGCCAGTGCACCCAGAGAAGTCCTAGCAGGTGTAGGAGGTGCAGGGCAGAGAGTGAGCGACTGTGTGGGGAGGAAGCTTGCAGAAGCCATTCAAAGACTGATTTTGCTAGACAGACAAAGGCATCAAAAGTATATCGAGAGGCAATTTATCAAAATCTAAAATGCATGAACCGTGAGCTATTGATTGCAGCCTTGTTTGGAACAGCAAGAAATAAAAAACAAACTAACTGAGCGTTAATAGGAATCTAGTTAAGTAGATTATGATGCATCTGAACCATGGGATACTGTGCAGCTTTTATAAAAGATGAGGACCTGCTCCATATTCTGATGTAGAAAGACCTCCAATTATAATGGTAAGTAGAAAAAAATCAAGCTTCAGAACAATGTATATATTGAACTCTCTTTACGTAGAGAGGAAGAAGAAGGAAAACATATTTCTTTTTGATTGTAAAATCATTTGAAAAAGATAAATAAGCTGAAAGTGTGCACAAGAAGGGGAGTACTGTTGAGAGGTGGGGGTTGGAGGACAGGATAGCTGTAAACGCTTTTTCTTTAAACCCTTTCATGCTTAAAATCATATCACTGTTTACCTATTAAAAGTTAAATGAATAAACTCAACATTAAAACAAAATAAAATGCACTGATGCTTTTGATACAACAATTCTATGCAGAAATATGATTTTGCATAGATGTTCATTAAAAGAAAACCTTGGAAATAGCCCATCAACTTGTTTAAATAAACTGAGATAGCACAGACGTTAAAATGCTGTTTATAAACAATATGACTTTTTTTGTGCTGACAGAGTAAATCTCTGTGATATTGTGAAATGAGAAAAACGCAAGCTGTAGAAAAATATCCTTGGGCAAATATCATTTACATAATAATACAAATATGCCTATGCAGAAAGCAAAGGTAGGAAATGGTACCCTTTGAGGAAGGGAGTGAAACAAGAAAGGAGTTTTCAAGGGGGACTTTCACATTTGCTTGGTATACCTCGGTACTTAAATCTCTTATAAGAAACAATTATTCGTGTATAGAAAATAATTGATTGTCATGTATTAGTTTGCTAGGGCTCCCACAACAAAATATTACAGACTGGGTCGCTTAAATAACACAAAGTTATTCCCTCAGAGCCCTGGAGGCTAGAAGGTCCAGGTCAAGCTACTGGCTTGGTTTCTTCTGAGGCCTCTCTTCAGCTTTCAGATGACGGCCTTCCTGCTACGTCCTCTCAGGGCCCTTCCTCCATTAGTCTCTTCTACTTACGATGACACCAGTCATGATGGATTGGGACGCCACCATTACAGTGTCATTTAACCTTAATTACCTCTTTAAAGACTCCCTTTCCAAATACAATCACATTCTAAGATACTGGTGCTTAGGGCTTCAACATATGGATCTTAGAGGGAAGCTTTGGTCCATAAAACTCCTCCAAAAAACAATATTCTATACAGTAGGAACAGCATGTACCAAGGCAGAGAGGGTCAAACAATGTGGTATACTTGACATTAGGCTTCCCAGGTGGCACAGTGGTAAAGAATTTTGCCTGTCAATGTAGGGGATGCAAGAGATGCAGGTTTGATCCTGGGGTCGGGAAGATCCCCTGGAGTAGGAAGTGGCAACCCACTCCACTATATATTCTTGCCTGGGAAATCCCGTGGACAGAAGAGCCTGGCGGGCTACGGTCCTTGGGGTTGCACAGAGTCAGACACGACTGAGCATGCCTGTAATACTTGGCTCCGCGCTCAAGAGTGTAGACTGAAGAAGGAAAAAAGACAAGAGGAGAGAGGAAGAGGTGAACCTGCGTGAAGCCTTAGTCTTAGCCCCCAGCTCTAACACCCCAGCCACCTACAGGAAAAGGCAGCACTGCATCAGCAGACAAACAACATATATACCTAAGTGTTTTACACACTTGGTCACCTATGTGGATAATGAGCTATTGCTAACTAACCTTCTTGGGCCTCAGCTTCCCCACGTGTCAGAGACCCCAGATGGTGCCTGACATACGTGGGTCTCTAGAGCACCCGCCCCAGGTTTCTGCCCCATCCTATGGAGCACATGGTGTGTTGGTCCAAATGAATATGGCATGGGAAGTCACGTGACTGGCAAGGGGGATATCCACTAGTTGGGGACAGGAGTGAGCAAGCCCATGGCTCGTGATGTCAAGTTATCCACCATAGGGTGGTGCCAGGGGACAGGGAGAGTGGACTGCAGCCCATCCTCCCCTTGGGCACTGGGCTTCTCCTTGTGGGGCGGGGGCGCACAGTCCCCACCCGCTCACCGCTGACTCCTGTACAAGGGCCCTGAGGACTGCAGCCGGGATGTGCTCGGGGTGTTCGTGGTCACACTGAACTCTGGTGGAGTAAACCACTGTAAATCTGTAAATCCCTGCAGGAGAACTTATTTATTCAATAGCTCTTGAGCATCTACATCTGAATGCACAGACGCGCCTGCCTCTGAGCCTGCTTCCACCCCCGCCATGGCCCTCCAGTGGGCAGACACGCCTTCTCCCCCTGAGCAGCGCCTCCCATGTCCCTGGGCCCCCAGCCATCCCCTCCTCAGGAGCAGCCCTCCCCGCCTGCATCCTCACCCTCGCTTTCTCTATCTAATCCTTCCTGTCAGCATCTAAATGCATCTCTTGATCTTGAAAATAAAAAAAGTAACTACAAACAATCCTCCCTCCACCTCACTTTGCAGCTCTCAACCTCTTTCTCTCCTGCTCTTTATTGCCCACAAAGAGCTGTTTATGCTTCTCACTGCCTCTCCACTAATTAACTGCTACTCTTCTCCACCCCAGCACACCCACACTTGACCTGGTTGAGAACTCCTCACCCTTTGGATCTCAGCAGAAACACTAGCCTTTGGGGCAGCCCTCCCTGACCCCCAGGGGCAGACCCCCCTACCCAGCATCTCCCCCAGCTGTCAGCCCAGTTCTAGATACAAACAGCTGATGAGTTAACACACTCATGTCACTGGCCAGGCTCTGTGTCCCAGGAGGTCATGTTTGCCAAACCCAGTGCTTCCCTAGCACAGGCCAGGCATACAGTAGGTGAACTGTAGGTCGGCACATAGGAGGAGGTTGGCTGAGTGACTAAAGGTTGAACACCAGGCACTGGGTTAAGCTATGGAGACACAAATAATATTTACTGAGAGTTTACTAAGTACTAATATCCGACATTGTTTTTCATGCATTGAATTCATGCATTCTTTAATTCCCATAACAGCCTGTGAAGTAGGTGTTACTGTCCTCATTTTATAGATGAGGAAATTGAGGCCCAGAGCAGTGAAGTCTCCTGCTATGGGGACACAGCTAGTAAGGAACAGAGGCAGGATTTGAACCCAGGCAGGCTTGGGAGCCTGTGCTCCCACCACCATATCACCCTTCCTCTCAGGTCGGGTGTCCCACCTACACCTCTCTGTCGTATGGCAGAGATCAGAAATGACCCTGCCCTCACAGAGCTTCCGGTCTAAAAGGCCTGTTCAGCATGTCCGCATAGACCAGGCCAGGGGCTGATGGGGTCTCAGCAAAAGCAGACAAATTGGTCAAGCTCGCTGGTGGTGACCTTAATGCTCTCCTGGCATGCCAGCAGCCTCAGGTGGGACCTGGCTAGGCTCACAACCCCTTGAAGTGTACCCACTGCTCACGGAACACGTAATCAATGCCAACCCCAGGGCCATGGGAGGCCGGCAGTGTGATCACCATGAGCAGAGGAGGAAGCCCAAGGCTACTACCTACATCACACAGCCGGTAACAGTCCAGGTGATTCCAAACCCCTAGCCTCAGGCTGCCCTCTTAGGACAGGGGCCCATGGAGCCAGGCCACCTATAGAGAACACACCCCCGCTAGCTCTCAGGGCACCCACTCAGCATTCTGGCATTGACACCAAGTCCGAAGTAACAGATCTGGGCTTTAAGTCTACCGCCACCACCAGGGACGAGCAGACTGCCTCTTGCCAGCTACATTCAGGTTTGCCCTTGAATTACATACGCTAGCTGTTGTTGTTCAGCCTCTAAGTCATGTCTGACTCTTCATGACCCCATGGACTGCAGCACACCAGGCCTCCCTGCCCCTCACTATCTCCTGGAGTCTGCCCAAGTTCTAGTCCATTGAATCGGTGATGCCATCCAACCATCTCATCCTCTGTCGCCCGCTTCTTTCACCTTCAGTCTTTCCCAGCATCAAGTTCTTTTCCAGTGAGTCGGCTGCTTGCATCAAGTAGCCAACGTACTGAAGGTTCACCTTCAGCATCAGTTCTTCCAATGAGTATTCAGGGTTGATTTCCATTAGGACTGACTGGTTTCATCTCCTTGCTGTCCAAAGGACTCTCAAGAGTCCTCTCCAGCACCATAGTTCAAAAGCATCAATTCTTCAGCTCTCTAGACCTATGCTAGACCTCTTAACATTGTTGGCAGCACTCTATTCCACTTTCTAGTAGGAAATACACAGTGATGTCTAATATGGTAGCCACAAAACCACATGTACTGAGCACTCGAAACGTGGCCAGTCCACAGTGAGATGTGCTGTGAGTATAGATGGCATGCCAATTTTGAAGACTTGGTATGCAAAGAAAATATAAACTATCTCATGAATCATTTCTCTAATGATTACATGCTAAAATGATAACATTTTGGGTCTACTGCATTAAGTAAAATACATCACTGAAATTAATTTCACTTGTTTCATTTTATATGACTCCTAGAACATTTAAATGCCCCCACAGGGTCCACCTCTGTGGCTGATGGGATGGGTCTGCTGGCGGGCGCTGCCTCTGATGGTGTGCTGTTGTTTTCCTCGCCCTGTAGGAAGATGCAGACGTGGAGTGGAAGTTTGCCCGAGCGAAGCTCTGGCTGTCTTATTTTGATGAAGGAAGAACTCTACCTGCTCCTTTTAATCTAGTGCCAAGTCCTAAATCATTTTATTATCTCATAATGAGAATCAAGATGTGCCTCATAAAACTCTGCAAATCTAAGGCCAAAAGCTGTGAAAATGACCTTGAAATGGGCATGCTGAATTCTAAATTCAGGGTAGGTAGCGTGGGGCTGGAGGGGCTGGAGGGGCAGCAGATGGGGGAGAGGGGAGCTGTGTGTCTTTGATTCACAGGATGCCCCTGAAACCAGGCAAGTCAGGAGCTCCGAGGAGGGACCCCGTGCTTTTTAGTCAGCTGGCACTTCAGCACAGCTGCAGCACCAGCAGGGGCCGCTAACCGGCCTCAGGGCCCCTCTGCCTGTTGGACTGAGCTGGGACCCCACGGAGAGACTCCTTAGTGGACTCGAAAGCAGATAGCTCTCCCCAGAAAGTAGCTGGATTGTCCTTTGGGACACCTGGGAAGGGAGGCTCCCAGTCCATTATCTCCCCCTCCTGGAGATCCTCAATTGTTAGCATATTAAAAATCCCTGGGCAGTCACTCTAACTGAGTGCTCTCCAAACAAAGCTGACCAAACAGTAATTCTGTAACCCACAGACAACCTGCAGAGCCAGAGGCCCCAGGAAATATGTTCCAGGAAGCCAAGCCACAGTGGATACAGGGACCTCCTGGGGGTCCTCATTTTAGAGGTAGCCCCCTATGCAGGTGCTATTTGAGTCTTACCGTGTAGGTATGTATTAAGTATTATGTAATATGTATCACATACTATGTATATTGGTTTTTTTTTTTTCCCAGAAGACTCGATACCAGGCTGGCATGAGGAATTCTGAAAGCCTGACAGCAAATAACACTTACAGCAAGCCCACCAGATACCAGGTAAGCACCCCTTTCCCAGGTACAGGCAGAAGTGGACTCCATTAAGACACCAGTATCGTCAAAGGGCTGAGTCATTCCCTCTAGAACACAGCTTCATTCCTTCCTGCAGTCAACATTTATTTATATGCCAGGCACCGTGCTGCTTCCTGAGGATACAGACAAGGTTCCTATCTCAGTGGCACTTCCAGACATAGAGGGAGAGACACTATGGATCAGTAAACATGCAATTAAATATGTAACTTCAAATTGATCAAAGTGTCAAGATGAAAAAACTCAGGTGCAAAAATGGAGAAAACCAGGGAGCCCCTGCTTCCATGTGGTTAGAAGTTGCGTCTTTAAGGAGAGGACAGCTAGCTAAGACCCGGTAGATGAGAAGGAGGCAACCACAGGGGGCCTTCAGGCAGAGGAAAAGCGCAAGCCAAGGCCAGAGGGGAGAGGCCTGGCAGGTCCAGAGCAGAGCCGCTGGGAGCCGCTGGAGCTCAATGAGCAGTGGAGGAGGGGAAGGCCATGAGGTCAGAGTTCAAATCCGGACCAAAGCAAGGTCAGGGTGTGGGTTTTACTCTGAGGTATCTAGGAAGGCAGTGGGAGGAGTTTAACTTGGGGGAGGGAGAAGATGATACAATTTTATTTATGCTTTAAGAAGACTACCTATCTGCTATAATGAGAAGAGACCAGTGGGGACAAGAGTGGAAGCAAGGAGACCAGGGAGGAAGATATGGTCCAGGCACAAGAGACTGGTGACTTGAAACATAAGAAGGGTGATGGAGAAAGGCTGACTGGCTCAGTATACATTCTGGATGGATTGCCAAAGGGACAGGATGCAAACCAATAGGCATGGGGTAGGGAGAGGCAGGCACCGCGGCGGCTCCCAGGTGGGCATCGATGTCTTCAGTAGGCACTTGACCTTAGACTGCCAGCCTGCACACGGTCATTATAAAAATTAGGAGGTCTTTTATGCCTGCAGATCTCACTTTGCTTTAGAAATTAATGCAATCTCTGTATCAGTTTGAATCAGTCAGTGATAAATAGTCACTACAGGTTATTGATTATAAAAGTGCAGGCCATCCTCTTCCTGCTTTCCCGCCCCTGATGACCAGTGGTTTTATCCACACTGACCTTTCCTATCAGATCTAAATCTGACGCTGTCCTGAGTGTTCCTTGGGGCCAAGGTGATATGTCCCTGGTGCCAGCATCCCCCAAGGGAGCCATTACAGACTCAGCATCTTCCAGACCCAGGTCTCTAATTGAATCTCCATCCGTATTTCAGAAGCTAACTCTGCAGTTAGGAGGAGTTAAGTGTACAATTAAGGAATGGCTCATCCCTCGTAGTACTTATAGTTTTATCGGATGACATGGACTAAAAAATTGGCAAAGGGCAAATCTTGTATTGATTTAATTGTGTGCTAAATTGGACCTGCCCAGCGTGATCAGCTTTGAGTTTATTTTATAGGACAAATCCTTCAGTCAGGGAAAGGATTTATATTTCTTTGCTTCTTAGAGAGAAGTAGAGATTATCTGTGCCACGGAAAAGATAGAAAACCATAATGGGTTAGGGGCAGATGTCTCCTGGGTTTTGAGCACAATCAGCAGCTGCAATCAAGGAAGACAGCTGCTGTGGTCAATGTCCTACAGCCAGATGATTTGTGAAGGGAACCATGCTCCACGGTGGTCTTGAGCAATCCCTATTCTGTCTTCCATCATTACTGGCCAAGTCCCTGCAACCTTGTCTCCCCCAGAGCTTCCTGCTGTGATGATACGGATTGGATTAGCCGGTTTGCAGCTTCAGGCTAACTGACAGTCTGGGAAAGCAGGTCCACCCTCTACCTTTCGAATCCATCAAGAAAAGCCTGGGGCAACTTACTCAGATCGTTGTCACCCAAAAGAAGACAGAGAAACTGGAAGACAGAAAAACTGGGCCCGTGGGCATCAGAGGGAGTGGGCTGAGAGGAGAGCAGACGGAGCATTTGTACATTTGCACTTTGCTCAGCCCTTCAAGGTCAGGTCTGGGCATCTTCCTGCGCCAACATCTGCTCAAATAGGAGTAAACCTTGAGCCAGCACAGGCGGACAGCTGGGAGCAGACTAGACATGAGAGCACGTATAATCTCACACATGCCTGTGAGACAGGCAGGACCTGTAACCCCACTGGACACACAAGGGACCTCAGTCACCCGGCGGGTTAAAGTGAGGTCTGTCTGCACCGCGCCACGCAGCCCGGCAGGAGCCCCTTGGCGCTCTTTGTAGCGTCACACCCAGGCCTCCCTGGAACCTGCCCTGTCTCTGTCTGACAGGCCCGGGGAAGAGGTCTGTCTGAGCCTGGGGGAAGGAAGTGAGGAACAGAAGGCGCTTTTGCTATCACAGGGCAGCAACCATCACAGAAGGAAGGATTGGGCAGGGATCTAAAAATAGCTCAGCCTTTTTCTTGAGCCCACTGGTGGCCTTCCACGCTGCACTGCTTTCCTCCCAAAGCATCTTTCAAAAATGCCAAGAAATTGTGAGAAGCCCAATTCACTCCCTTTTTCGCACCATGCAGGCTATACCCAGAGCCTCCTTCTCATGGAGCACATATGCTATCAGCCTCTCATTGTCGAGGTGCTGAGACATTCTGGAGCAATCCCAACAAGATAAAAGCCCTATTACTGATATGCATGTTAGTTGTTAAGCTTGTTTCCCTTGTGTCTCTAGTGGATCTGCTTGGTTGCTCAAACTTAAAATTTGTTGTTCAGTCGCTCAGTTGTGTCTGACTCTTTGCAACCCCATGGACTGCAGCGTGCCAGGCTTCCCTGTCCTTCACCATCTCCCAGAGCTTGCTCAAACTCATGTCCATTGAGTCAGTGATGCCACCCAACCATCTCATCCTCTGTTGTTCCCTTCTCCTTCTGCCTTCAATCTTTCCCAGCATCGGGGTCTTTTCTAAAGAATTGGCTCTTTGCATCAGGTGGCCAAAGCATTGGAGCTTCTTCAGCATCAGCCCTTCTAGTGAGTAGTCAGAATTGATTTCCTTTAGGATTGACTGATTTACTCTCCTTGCAGTCCAAGATGTTGGATGTTTAAGCTTCCCAACACTTCAGCTTTTCAGGGTTCTCCATTATAAGGGAAGACAGTTCCTCCAGATCTCAGAGGTTCTCTGTGCTTTGCTTTTCTTAGGCTTCCAGGGGTCTGAATTGTTATTTTTTGCCAAATTGGTTCCTTGTTTTTGTAATCTTTTTTCCCAATCTGGGTTCTGTGGACATGAGACCAAACAATGGAACAAAACCATGATGCCAGCAAAATGGCCAAAATATGTTTCCTATCATAGCTACATTTGACCTGATTAACATGTATCCCCTTGTTGGGGTATGTACACTTCATATCCTCACTCTCTGAGGGTGTATCTCCTTCAGGGGCAAAGCAAATAAACCGTGTCCCAACCAAACTGTAAAATCCAGGCACAGTCCATCACTGAAATAATTCTTTATGATGCAATCCCTTCCCCCTGAAACCCAGTGGGCATCCTCCTTCTTGCCTTCTAGATGACCTTTTCTGCAGAGATCAAAGCCAACAGGTTAGACAGCTTGCCAATGCTGATTTCTTCTCTCCTGGGGTCTCCTAAACCCCAGTTTAACGCATGACTTGTCCTGCGATCCATTTTGTCCACTTTCTTCCAAATGTTCCTCAATTCCTCTGCTCCTGAGCAGCAGCATTACTTCTCCTCTCTGGCTGCTGCTGGGCTTGACACCTTCTGCGTGCATGTCCTCTTCCTTGTCTCTGTCCTCAGCTTCCCTGGCTGCACCGAGCGGTCCCTCCCACTCCCTGGACACCAGCAGTGGCCACCTGGCTCTCGGACTCTGAGCCAGAGAACTGTGTGCCTCTCTTCTGGGACGTGGGCCTCGATGTCACAACCATTCTTATCCACTAGGTACCTCAGTATTAGTTATTTTGCCTGAATAAGATCACTAAATACAGTCATCTCCAGTCCTTGCTAAGTGCATCAGGGCAGAGCAGGTCAAGCTGGCATCGACAGGGACATATTAGTGTGGGGAAGGTTTATTATCTCTGCGAAGTGAAAACTCCTCAGAAGGTAAGCAGGAGGGAGCAGAAACTCATGCCAGAGGACCATGCTTTTCCCCCACATAGTGAAAGAGGGGAGGCTCCTGATGTCCATCTTTTCTGCAGACAGAGATCCTCTGTAGCAGCCATGTTAAAGAGAACTTTGGGCTTTTTTCTAACCATTTCAGACTTCCTGGGGATGAGACTGCTGCAGATTCCAGGTTGTCTAACACACATATGCCAGAGGGGAGGCTAGGTCCTCATCAGGGCATGAAGTCTCTTAGCACCTGAAAGGTGGTCACACTGGTGTCCCCGAAGGTGCCTGTCACTCCTGGAGTGAACTGGGCGGCAGAGGAAGGTTAAAGGGTCTGGGCATGTCTGCCATGCTCATGTAATCCTGCTTCCACGTTAAACCTCTAACATCCTCGTCTGTAATGAGAGGCTTAGAAGCAAACCCTTGCTGCTCTCCCCTTGGAGATGCAGGTCTGCAGAAACCACAGTTCAGATCAAGTCTCCCAGGGTTCATGCCTGGGCCGTGGGCATTCAGGACGATGCTTTACCAGTCACTCTCTTCTGTGGGACAGTGATCCATTCTCTGAAAACTAGCTGAGGCCTCTTCTTGCTCAAAAGACTCTGTGCCTTGTTAAAGGATAAACTGGCACCGAGAAGTGGTCCAAACCCCATGAGACCAATGGGAGCCTGTCTCCTGCAACTCATCTCTGAAACCATTATGTATTTAGTCTTTTCCTGAAGCTTGAACAAAGCCCCAACTTTAGTTTCCATTTTGGTAAATCCCAGATCTGCCACTTCCCAGCTGTATGAGCTTGGAGAAGTCACCTCTCTCTCTGAGCCTCGTGACCTCCTCTGTACAAAGAGATGACAACCCCCATCTCCTCTGGTTTCTGGGAGGGTTCCATGAGGTCATTTTGTCAAGGAGGCCAACACAGCTTCTGGACTGTAGGAGACTCAATACATTTGTATTTATAATAAATACATACTATGAAATTTTTAAATGATCAGCTTAATCATGTTGCACTAAAACAGTGTGCACATGAAGCCAGGAAGTTGGTTACCGTCATAGCTATGAACGCGTTCCACTCAGCTCCATCCCAGAAAAGGGAGCTCTTCACTTCCATCTCTGGCTTATAATCTTACATTGTAAATAAATAGTCTCTTTAACTGACAGATTCAGAAATGGAAGGGTCTCAAGTTCTTGATGTTTTTTCTTTAAAATGACAACAAACTTTAACTATGGATAGATCCCCTGGTCTTGTGTAAGCCTGAAAGTCTGCAGTAGAATATTTCCAAATTCCTTATTCAGTAAGAGTGTTAGATACTTGGGTGTCTGGTTTGTTGGTTTTATCCCCCGATGAGAACTTGGTTCAGGACAAAGTTTATTTTGTTTCTGTTGCTCCAATTCAAAGTGAAAAGAGCATCACTGACTCCCACGAAAGGCATAGATTCTTAAAACTCAGGTAACCTGCCTCATTGACTACAAGAGTGTCAGTGAGCGATCTGGCATTGCAGTTGAACCACCATCAGGGCAAGACCCAGGCCTCTCAGAGAAGGAGCAGCATGAAGGCAACTTACTCTATAACTGTGCAGCCTGAAATTAGAGGCTGACTCAAACCACAGCGCCCAGCAGACCTCCAGTGGGGGGATAGGAGGGGCCCCCATGAGCTCTCAGAGCTCAGTGGGAACAGCCTTTCCTGGGGCCGAGTGAACCATGGCATCACAGCTAGAGATGCCCCCTTGGCGAGGTCACTACCTTTAAAGGCCCTGTAGGCGCCACCAGTTGGTGATAATATTACTGCATTCCATCCCCCAGCTCTCTGCATCCTGGAAGCTCACTTCTCTTTTACTTGCAAGCAGCTTTTTCCTGAGCCCATGTCAGAGAGGACTTAACCCCCTGCTTGACCTCACACAGCAAAGCCGAGGACAGAATGCGGGGCCCTTCAGCCTAGCAAGTGCCAACTCTATCCCCTCAGTCCTCAGGGTGAGCAGGTAAGCGGAAGGGATACTGAGGAGCTGGGAATCCCCCTCTGCGGTGCTGCTGGGCTCCTACAGATTCAGACGGCTCGGCCACAAGAATATTTTTAAATCCTGCAATTTCGCAGTAACCCTGGAACGACTAGCTGGCAGAATCCAAAGTTCACCTCCTGCGGTCTTTCTTACACTTGGCTCTATTCTCGGTGGCTCTTCAGTGTTTGTTCCTGCCTCCTTTGCTGAAAGGATCTGGTATCTGCATAATAAGTAGGACCTCCAGTGTGACTCCCGACTGTTGGGGGGGCGGTGAGATTTCAGGGAAGCGGGATCTTGGCAAAACCTCCCAAGGCTCGGCTGTATCTGTCTCTGCCTCTGGTAGGAATTTTCCAAAGTACAGTGGACTGGTCCTCCATGCCTGTTCCTGACTATGGGCTCAGTGAACCTCTTCTCCTGCATAGCAGCTCCATGGGAGACAGTTCTACCTGGGCTGGCCAGCTAGGACTTTCTTACTCCCCCAGTTTGCATCGGTTGTTGAAATCAGGCCCAGAGAAGAGGGCATGATGGGCTAAGGTCACAAGGGGCAGGGAAAAGTCAGGCTGAGGACCCTCAAACAGTGCACGTGGATCTCAGGTGTTTCTGTCTCTCTTCGTGGCTGGACCTCCTGCCACTGCGAGTATCCCGTTCTTACATTCAGGCTCAGGTGCTACTGAATCCAGAGAGACTGGAACCTCCCCATTAGTCAGGTCACTCCTCAAGAGCGAGGCATCAGGCAAGGGAGGGTCCCCAACTCTGCCAGGCACTCTGCAGGAGGGAGAAGTCACGCCTACAGGATGCAAGCTGCTTCTGTGCTTGGCTGGGCTGGTTTGATCCCTCCCTGTGTTCATGTTTCAGAAAATCATGAAACGGCTCATAAAAAGATACGTCCTGAAGGCCCAGGTGGACAGAGAAAATGATGAAGTCAATGAAGGTAAGTGACTGGATCTGCTTCCTGGAGGGCGGAAGCCAGATGTGGTCTCACCGAGCCTGCAAAGTCAAGGTATCGGCGGCAGGGCTCAGTCCCTGGCTGGAGACCCTGGAGAGACTCACTGGAGGTGTTGGCAGAATAATGCAGGGGAACACAGTTGCAAGACTGGGGTCTCTGTTCCCTGGCTGGTCGCCAGCTGGGGCTGCCCTTAGCTCTGACCACAGAGCCCTCCACCTCAGCACCAGCACCAGGACATGGAGCCCTAATCACAGAATGGTTCTGCCTCCCCAGTCACGGCTGACACAAGTCACCTCCTGTCCCTTGAGCTCAGGACAGCCCTGAGCTCCTCATCCCCAGAGCGCACCGACAGGCAGACCTAGACAGCCCCTGTTCTGGCTGGCTCCATCCTATCTCGCATCCTGGCTCTCAGAAGCTACCAACCAGCAGTTTCTCAAAGAATTCCTTCCACCCCCTCAGAAGTGCTTGCTATAAAAGCGGATCCAGAGCTCCCCTGCCCCCCTAATAAATCAGCATGGCCTGGGCGTCTGCCTGTGATACAAGTACCAGGCATTCTAGTACCAGGCATTAATTCTGACGCACGCTGAAGTTTGCCAACTACATTATTTTCACTGTTTGGGTTATTTTCCAGTCTATTTTAAGCAGCTACTCTTAAGTGAAAAGCGAATTACCATACACCAGGTAATTAATCTTCATGAGACACCTGGGACAAATATTTGCTACCTTCCAAGAGTGAAGGTACCAAGTCTTTCCCTTGCCAGGGTCCCAGGGGCCTCTGGAAGGAGCCTAGTCATTTAGTGTCCCTCTGCTTCATCCTGGGACATCACTGTGCAGCCTCAAGATCAGCAATGACCGAACAACCCCTGGGCTGACACTGTCTAGGAGCTGAGCAGCAGCCCATGTGTCCACCCTACTGTTGGGTCTCAAATACAACACAGCCAGGTACCATGGCAGCCAGCCCTCTGAAGTGTGTAATGTGACTGACAGGAATGTAACTGATTAGAGAAGGTGGGGCTGTCCAGGTTTCATGCCATGGGGATCACAGCATGAAACTAGGGCTTAGTGAAGCCCCCATGAAAACAAGAGCTGTATGCCTTTGTCAAAACTGGCCAGACTATAGCTTTAAGACTTCTGCATCTTCTGTGTGTCAGGCATACTTGGAAAATAGGTATGGCTAATGTGTCCCCCGGCAGTGGACTCCCACTTGAGTCAAGAGTTAAGTCCAGTATCTCCCAAACCAGGCAAGAACCTTTCAACCCCACTTTGTGGCGAATGAGAAGATTCCCACAGCCCAGGCCCATGTGGACCTTTAACCACGTGGCTCACTGTGGAAATGAGTGGAAAACCCTACCTAGTGGCCCCGCACCATAGAAGGAGGCGGCGTCAGGCCTGCCGCGGTGCTCCAGTGAGGCATGCTGCTTGCGTGATCTGGGCAGACCCTGGTGCTGCGAGGCTGCCTGGCTCCATAGCCATGGCCACTGATCAGCCGAGCTGATTCCCTCAGATGCCTGGGAGTTCCTCCTCCCTGCAAATAATGATGACAAGACAAAACATGAAGCATGATGAGAAAGAAATGTTAAAATTAACAAGGGTGCCGCTCAGAGTCTTAAAATCTGCCTTTAATGGCTCCAAGACCAACGTTCTATCAAGATAAAATAGGTGCAAGCAGTTCACCCTGATCTTGATTCCTCTGTCTACCTCAAACCCTTCAGGGAGAGCTTGACCAGAAATGGGAGAAGGGTCTTCAGCGGACAAATATGTCCTTTAGTGGGAGGAACTGGGTGGGATTTAGGTGGAAACAGACCTCCCGTCGCCTCACCTCCACCCTGGGGGGCTGGATCAGTAGCCTGACATTCTGCTGGAAGAAGGCAAGCCTCAAATGCCTCTAGGGTGAGCCCCTTCTGCAGGCTCATACTCACCGAAATTTCCTCTGTCCTTGCAGGCGAACTGAAGGAAATCAAGCAAGATATCTCCAGCCTGCGCTACGAGCTCCTTGAAGAGAAATCTCAAGCTACCGGAGAGCTGGCCGACCTCATCCAACAACTCAGTGAGAAGTTTGGGAAGAACTTAAACAAAGACCACCTGCGGGTGAACAAGGGCAAAGACATTTAGCAGCCTGCATCCATCGGCACCTGTGACTTCTACCAGCATTCCAAGGCCAGGTGGGATGCCCTGGCCACCAGCCCTGGTAGGGAGGGGTCCTGGCCCACTCCTCTAGGACTCTTAGGGGACCCACTGGCTCTGTCCTGACCAGCCTTGCTGGCATCTGCAGCCCAGTGGCCTGCCTGGACCCAGAATGATCGTGAATCTAGGCTGTTGGGTGAGAAACTCGACCACAGGAAGAATGGAGGAAGTGGCCCCCTGACACGTGGGGACACCTTCAGTCCAGTCATGGGGCATATGTCCCAATGGCCAGCGCAGGAAAAGGCCATCTCGGATGCACACTCGTGCCCTCCCACCGCACACAGACCGCCGTGCTGTCTGCGTGCAAGAAGACAAACCACCTCACCCCACACACCCCTGCTCACTCCCTCCCCTGACCCACACACCCAGAAGAACCGGGCGGTCACCTGTGATCTATTCTTAAGTGCCAGATGAGAACACAGATAGCCTACTAGCAAAATAGTTCTATTTGTTTATATTAAAAAAAAAAAAAAGTTTAAAAATCCTAAATCAAAAATTGTACTGTAGGTAGCACTGTTCAGAGAACAACAACAAAATCCAAATGATGTATTTTTACCTTTATGAAAATTATCTTGTATTTACTATTTTTACCTGAAATGGAAAGAAATAAAATTACCTCATAATAGCCCGGGGAGACTCTGGATGCACTGCCCTCCCGCTGTCTGGCGTCCTCTCTGGAGGCGGCCTTGGGCGTCCACAGAGCGAGGCTGCCCTGGAAGGAGAATGAGCAGGTGAGAGGGGGGCAATCCCAGGGGAGTCAGGCAGCCAGGAACCCCCACCGCCAAGCATCTCTTCCTGTCCCCAGACCTAGTGACCTCCAAGCTCGCCGAGGTCAGGAAGGAGACAAAGGAAGTGAGGAAAGTGGAACAATCTCCCCCACCCTACCTCTCATCCTCTCCCCTTGAGTGGCAGGGGAGGGGATCTGGGTGAAAGGAGCCCAAATCTTTCTAAAGGGACCTGATGTGTGTGTGTAAAGACAGTAGCCACCAGAGGGCGCCCCGGTCCTGAGCAACGCCCAGTCTGAGCTGGCTGGAGAAGATGCCGCTGGGCCGGAAGAATCACTTACTAATAACACCAGCTGGTTGTATTGAGTGAGCACTTGCTGAGTACCAGGCACTTGCTGAGGACTCTGCAGGCATCCGTCCTCTGAACCCTCACAACAACCCTATGAAGAGGAAGAGGATCAAGGTCTCAAATTCAGATGCCTTGCAGATACCCAGGGTGTGTGTATACGTGTGTGACTATGAATGTTTCCTATATGTATACGTATGAGGGGCCTGTGTTCTGTGATATGCAGTATATCTTCAGAGATAAATTGTTTACTTATTCCTGCTCTAAAAACAATGCAGACCAAATGGTGTGATAGAGAGAACTGAAATAGTTCCAGCATTGAGGTGTCAGGGAGAGGCTGTGACAAGCCAGACAGCCACAGCCTACCTCAAGTGGGCGTGGACACCCAGCCCAGCTAATTGTTGCCATAAGGAATAACAGGCCCAGTTTTGCTAAATCGTCCCCATTTCTAAGGGGCTGGGGGATGGGGGGAGAGAAAGGTTACATTTGTTGCACCTTGGCAGCCAACATGGGTGACTAGAGAAGCTGTCCTGAAATGTGACTCCAACCCAGGCCTTCCAGGCAAGAAAACCCTCAGCAAGAAGGATACACAGGCACCCAACAGGGACCAGGGTTATCTGTGTGTGCAGGGGCCCTTACAGACATAAACTCTGCTCCAGGAGTTTTCTACCTGGGGGCCATGTGAGGTCCGTGAATGGACTTCAAAGAACCTGCCAGTCCTGAAGTTCCCATCAAATCAGGAGCTTGTCTTTGTGATGTGTGTCGTTATGGAGAGAATACCTGAGGTTTTTCTCAAATGCTCATCCCTAGCCCTCAGAGCCTGCAGATGAGGACTGAATCCCTTCAGTAGAATTTCCCAAGTCCCCAGACAAGTACCAAGGATGGGGCATGTGTGTGTCCAGAGGAGGATACATAAATTACTCTTCCCACAAAGCACATCAGCCTCCCAACTGTGGGTACAAATGACCAACACTTTCAGGGACGATTTCCTTTCAGATACTGCGCGGATTGACTTCAAAATGCTAATCAACATTTTAAGATGCATTATGCAATTTCCCTATCTGCCTTCTACCAGCAACAGCCAGCAACCCCATTTTCAAATCCTGGGATGCCCTTTTCCTATCAAACCTAAGTCTCCAATGTGCCCCTTCGGGAGATAAAAGGAAAACAAGCCCCACTGAGTAATTGAAAACTGGGAAGGAAAACTAGCAGCACCCGTTAGGCTTTGGCTGCCACGTCTGGGGGTGATGGTAATCCAGGAACAGATTTGTGGCTGCCAGAGGAGAGGATTCAATGGACCCAACGGATTCGTAGGGGCGAGGGGTTGGGGGAGGGCCATCTCTTACATGGAAGGCTGTTGGGGAGGCCTGGGAACCAAGGGCTGGCGGAGCCATCAACCCGGAGCCAGGTGCAGGCGTGCAGTGGTTTTCCAGGCACTGACAACTTCCCTCACTTTCCCCCAGTTCCTTGGCTCCTATGGAGCTAGCCAGGCAGGAGAAGCAGCTCTTGGAAAAATGAAACAGGAGGCAGAAGAATGGAGTCTGAGAAGGGCACAGGGACAGAGAGGAGAAGAAAGAAACCAAAAGCCCCTAGACTCACCCTTCCCAAAGTGCCCGACCCGTCCCCGTGCAGCCCGCTGCACTTCCGTCAGTTGTGACTTCAGATTTCTGTGACTTTAGTGTATGCTTGTAACCTGAGCATGTGGGACTTGGGAGACGTAGCCCTGTCCAGGCTTCCGGGTAACCAGTGGTTAAGCAGCAAGTTCTCCAGCGACTTGTCACCATCTGATGGTTGCTAGTAGGACGTGACAGATCCTAGTAACATTTCCTGGGCAAAAACCCGCAATTAGTGTCCAAAGCTATTCCTGAAGGATGAGAGCTCACACACTTGAGAAAGCACAGCCGGCCCCCTCTGCCCATCACAGAGCATCTCCCCCCGTCCCACTGAGGCCCCGGAGATGAAAAACTGGCCAGTAGAGCTCAGGCCCGGGGAGACTCCCTAACACGGGTGTGACTCTGCAGAAGTTGCTCCTAGCAGCCCCGGGCTTGGGGAGCCCCTCACAAGACACCTTCAGGTCTGCTTGCCTGGGGGAGGCTGAGACACCTTGTCCCACTCGGTGTCTGGTTAAAAATAAGCAGCAGCCCCAGAGCCTGTCACTCCTCAAAGTGTTCATTAATGCTTATGTAAAGGGTAGAGCTCAGGCTCCTGGAGGCTGACAGGAGTTCTGATTCCACTGGGGCAGGGAGGCCACGCCCCGTTCTATGTTTATCCCATCTTGTCCCCTCATCCCTTGAAGGGTGAACTAGTAGATGGAAGGGACTCTAGGAGGAGCACCTGGATGTCAATCAGCCCAGGCTGCTTAACCAAAGAGCAAAGCCCCTTCCACCCTCCCTGCAGACACAGCAAGCTCCCCAGGTCCCCGGCCTCCTCCCTGCCTGGGAGCAGAGGCTGCCTCGCTGGCTCTTCCTGGAGAAATGCCCCAGCTTTCTCCCTCAGCTTCCCCACCACAGTCAAGCCACAGGGATGGCCCATGACCTGCATTTTAGGGAGAAAATGACAGGAGAAAAAAAAAGAAAGGTGTCCAGGGCTTGGGCTCCCAAAGGCCTGAGTCTTTAAAGAAAGGAGAGGATTGAAGGAAGAATAAAAAATTTGAAAGAAGTGGTATTTGAGGAGTCAGGACTCTTCCCCATCCAGAAGGGTCGTGAGAGGGACGGAGGGGAGGGTCTGAGAGCTGAGAGGCTGAGGCAGCTTGGCCCTGTCTGTGGAGGACAAGTTGGCCGTAGAGATGGGACCACAGCCGGAAGGCCATGTCCTTGCCCACCTGCCCCACCTGGGCATCCAGGGAGGCAAGAGGAGGAGGGGCAAGGACGGGGCTCCCCTGGGCAAGCAAGACAGGGAGGAGGGCACTCTCACTATAGTATGATTAAAAAGTGTGGATTCCACAGCCTCAGAGCATCTGCATCAGGTATAACTGGACCCAGCAGCCCATCAGCTGTGCTCGCTGACAGGGGAGGCCGTGGTCCCACGGCACTGATCCTACACATCCCCAGGCCAATGGTCTGCCTATCCCTGCAGTGCACTGGAGAAGCAGAAGGCCAAAGAAGCCCTCATATATCCAAAGACAAGCATGCCAGGACCCATTCAGGCGTCTGGGTGCAGACTCAGCACTCACAGTACACGCAGCTTCTAACTGAGCCCCTTCCACATAATCACCTCCAGGGCCCCATGTGCTGGCGGGTAAGGGTGAGGAAGAGGGGCAGGCAGATGCAGGGTAGGGGAGGGCAGGGTCATGCAGGCTTCGTACTGGCTGTGACCCCCTCTTTGGCTGGAAGCAGATCTCACCCTAACCTCAACCCAACCCACCAGAGGACCCCGTGCCCCTGAATCCAAAACAGCCCTGAGCAAGGCGATCACATGCCTGCCCTGAGATGGCTATCCGTGTGCACACTGGGAAGGAGAGCTCCTTTTTCCCAGTAAGGTTGCTGAACAGGAGAATGTGAATCTGGGACTCCGGTAGACACTTCTCCCCCCACACAGAGACAGGCTGTCTGCCGGCAAGGCCAGAGATGAGAAATTAAGGAGATGGAAGAAGCAGAGGTCAGAGGGAGGTGGGAGAGAAGAGAAAAAAAGAGGGAAGGGAAGAGAGGAAAGGTGGAGAGTGGAGCTGTGCCACATTCTCGCCCTGATGCCCTCTTCCTGTAGCTTTTCCGACACCTGGGGGCCTGTTCCAGGAGCCTTCTCAGCTTTGTGCATGGGTGGTTAGTCGCTCAGTCATGTCCAACTCTCTGCGACTTTATGGACTGTAACTCTCTAGGCTCCTCTGTCCATGAGATTCTCTGTGGAAGAATACTAGAGTGGGTTGCCATTTCCTACTCTAGGGGCTCTTCCCGACCCAGGGATCCAACCTGGGTCTCTTGCATTACAGGTAGACACTTTACCACCTGAGCCCTTTGGTGCCGTATATAGTCCCATTTTTGTTGAGGCCAGTTTGCATTGGGTTTCTGGGTGTTATTTACATCCTCAGAATCCTGATAAACACAGAAAGAACTCTAGTATGTAGTTGTCCCACCCTCCCCCCAGGGCTGTTTTGCAATTCTGCAGTTAGAGGAGCAAGGGCCAGAAACTACCAGGATTGTTTCTGTTGAGACTCTGTGAGGCTCTGGACAGTGGGTGATGGCATCAGGTTGGCTAAACTCTTCAAGAGTGAAACCCCAAGACGCTGGACCTACTGGCTGCTCTGGTGACCAGGAGATGGGTGCAACTCAGGACTGGGAGAGGACCCATTTCTCTGCTCTGCCCAGGCTTCACTCTGGAAGGATCCAGAATTGATACCCTGGGCACTTCTGTGGTGGACAGTGGCCCCAGTGGGGCGCCTCTCAACAGCTTTGCCAGAAGTGCATAGTGGGGAGGCCAAGAGGGGAGGGCAAAGCAGAAAGGGAGACAAGGGAGAAGAGATGGTGACTACAGTTATCACCCTTGTCTAGGAGGCAGTTACCACTCAGGCCCGCAAATAACCAGCAAACAGTTTGAGGATGACCAATTTGTAGCTGACGAGGTTCCTGCTGTAAATAGGAAATGTAGCTTTATTTGTAGGTACAGGCTGGTGAAGTGGACACTCAAATGACATAGGCATCAATACCACTGAATATTGGATGTGGGGGACCGGCCCTGCTTTCAGTGAGCTTAGATCATGGAGAGTAGCATGAAGCCCAGCATCTGTACCGGTGAGATCTTTTGGACCGGTGGTGCCAGGGGAGCAGTGGCCACCCCAGACCCCAGCTGGGTCAGTCTCCTTAAGGGAGGAAGTAACTCCTGATCATTTCAGTGAGAGAACAGAGCAGAGCCGCAGGGTTTCATTCTCAGCTCGAATCAATCACAAGACAGCCACTCCAGCAAAGTAGAGTCTCTGGTGGCTCCCCAGCCTGCCAAACTAAATTAGAAGCCCCCAAATCCTGTGCAGCCTGGCTGAAGGTGAATATTCTGGGGGAAACACACACACACACACACACACACACACCTAGTTGCTTTTTCAGACGCGTCTTCACGTAAAGGCGCTCCCAGCATCATCACTGTCTGTCACCAGCACCGTGAACAGAATATGCATTTGGGGCCTCGGCAAAGGCCCTGGGTCTGGGGGCCAGAGTGTCTTGTGACGACCCCCTCCACTTCTGAGCCTCCAGGTCCCCGGGCACCAGCTCAGAGCTGAACGACTCCCACCGTGCTGAGGCTGCAAGGGGAAGGTTGGCACGGATCAGTATTCTAGTCACTCTGGACACATCCTCAGTTTTTCTCCCAAAGGGTAGAAATGCCATTTTGCTGATTCTTAAAGACCTTCCCATCTGTCCTCTCCCTGCATACATATGACATGAAAGAGTCAGCCTGAGGTGAAACAGAAGGGACCTCTTCCAGAAAACAGAGCTGCTGGTTTAAGACAAAAGCACAGAAAATGAGGAAACCAAGGGAGCGCTCAGCCCCTACACAGCCCCGGTACGCGTCTACCCACAGGGTTCCGGCCAGACACCTACAACTCTGAAGTGACCCAAGGCATGCCAAGACCTCCACTGGTCATCCCTGAGGCCCACCACTCAGTCAGAGACATGATGAGAGGTATCTGGAGGGGAGAATGGTCTGGGCCCAAGCCCCTAGTACTCTGGCCAGAGGAGGCAGAGGCAGAGCCCCACGCATACTGCCACATGGGTCCCCTGGCAGTGGAGACCTGAGGCAACACAAGCAGATGTGGAGAGCGACCGTGTGTCTGGCTCCATCTTCATGGCGCCTGGGAACCTGTGCTGGGCTCCCAGAGGCCCCTCTGTAGGCTACACCCAGAAAGAGGCCACGTGTGTGAAGCTGCGCTACTGCAGCGGGGAAGGTTCCGAGACACTGCTTACCTGCCAGGCCTCTGAAGCTCCTCCCTGCAGGCTGTGGTCGCCCAGGGACAGAAGATACCGTTGACACAGACCACAGGAGCGGGAGTCCGTAACCTCCCCCAAGTCACACCCCAGGCCTCCAAGCCCAGCAGCACTGATGCCGGTGGAAAGAGGGCAGGTGAACCCAGGCCTGGCTGCTGCCCTGCTCCACCACGTATTGGGGTGACTTCCCAAGAAAGAAAGTGAGGTTGTGGAGAATGAGCAATCAGGGCCCCCAGGACACACGCCTCTGGGGACGCCTGCCTTTCCTTACCTGCCTCCCGTGTGGACGCCAGGCTTGGTCCTGTGACTCGGGGCAGCCAGTTCCACCCCAGCCGTGGCTCCATAAGCCCGTGCTCACAGGTTTGCCCTCGCAGAGAAGCTCGGCTGCACAGCTCAGAAGCCCAGAGAACAAGAGGCCTCTGGGCCTCTCCACTGGGGTCAAGCGCCCAGCTGGAGGGGAGGGGGTCAGCCCCGGGGAGCAGAACCGCCCAGCTGAAGCCTGTCAACCACAGAATCACGGGAAACAATAAAGTGTTGCCTTACGACTCTGAGTTTTGAGACGGCGTCTCACCCAAGCAACAGATAACTCAGAGGTACTGCAGCCTGGACCCCTCACCAGAGGAGAGGAACCGTACCCATCCATCTCAAGAGGATGACTTACTCCTGGGGCCTCAGTAAACCGCCCAAGAATGAAAGTCAGCAGGTGTTAATGAAGCCACAGCAAGGATTCCCAACTACCAGGATTACTTTTGCCCCTCCTGGGATGAAATCCTGTTTCTATCCACCAATAGAAAACCTAGAAAACAGCCCTGGCCATCTTGAGGAAGGAGGCAGGCTTTGCTGAACAAGCTGAATGCAGCCACTCAACAAAGCCAAGCCTTCAGCTGGGAGCAGTTAAGTAGATTTGTGAGATTTTTAATAAGTGTGGTGGCCTGTGCAGAGGAAATGTCACAAGGCAGTCAGTGAATCATTGCCTAGTGGGCATAGATAACTCTGCCTTTGATTCCCAATCTTATAGCTCTCAGAGCACTTTCACATCCCTGGTCTCACTTAATTAAAACAACAATCCAGCCAGGTGGGCAGGGCAGGATTTGTTACCCTATTTGCTTAGAAAGAGCTTATGTAATGCAAGGGCCCCCTTGAGTGGAAGTTTAACCGCAGGGGGGCCCCGAGCCCAGTGAATGGGACTGGGTACAGAGTGGGTGCCCATGAACACAGGTGAATGGGAGGGGCGCCCTTCAGCTGGACAACGCGTGTGGAAGCCCTGTCCTTGGAGGCAGCCTGGGGTGGGAAGGACACAATTTGCAGGGCATTTCTCAGTGCAGTTCTAGGACCCCTGCCTCAGCATCCCCCAGGATACTCGCTGATAATGTAGATGGACAGACAGGGAGTGGAGCCTAGGAATCTGTATTTTAAGATGCTCCTGGGTGACTCTGATGGCCGAGTGTGAAGGACACTGTCACAGAAATCCCCTTGCCAGACAACATGGTTATCAAGTTACCTGAATGATGGGCAGTAGGAATGGGGCCGGGACACATGATCCAGTGTTCTTGCTAGCTCTCTGGTCTGCACCAAGGAGGCGGGGCTGATCCAGCTTTGGAAGATGTGTAAGATTTGGACATGTAGAGAAGATGGGGGATAAAACATTGCAGGCACTAAGAAAAAGAGTAGGGATGAGGAACTCAACACCACTCTATCTTCTGCTGCATAACCATTATTAAACAGCATTATTACAAAGTGAAAACTCAATCAAGGGACCAGAAACACTGACAAGGGATGGAGTAATAACCTTCTCCAGGGATGGCCTCATTTGGATTTGGTCTCCAGTTTCCTGGAAGTGAGGAAACGTCATGCTTGCACAGGGCCACAGGCAGGGTCCCTTCCCTTTCTGTCCTGGGACGTCAGGGTCCACCCGGTATAAGAGAGCAGAACTCTGAGCTCACAACCCGCCCCAGTGAGGACAGCAAGCTTCCTGGATGTCCTGGCATTGGACCACCTGAGACGGACGCCTCATCGTGCCATCTCTGCCATCCCTATGTAGGCAGTTTCTGCCAACAGAGGACAGGGAGAAAGCTCCAAGCTCCCACCAGGCTGAGCAAGTCAGCTGGGGGGTGGGCATTCCTCTTCCTACCACAACTAATGACGGGCAGGAAGGAAGAGAGGGGAAGGACACAGGGCTGAGATCCATCTTTTATTTTTATCACCCTTTCTGACTCTTCGTGATAGAATCTGAGCCACTTCCGTTGTGTATCAGGAGGCAATGTGATGTTTAAGTGCACTCGTAATTAGACCCAGGTAATTCGCTCTTTAATAATCAGCATGTTTCGCCCTCCAGCTCACTAAGCCACCCCCTCTCCTGCCTCCGTTCTATTTTCATCCACGCCCCCCTCCCAGGCGGGGATGCCTTAACCGGCCCCACTGGCTTGTCATCATCTCCCTTTCTCTTGAAGTGGCCTGATTGGCCTGCGTGGGCCTTTTCTGCCTGCAGTTTCAGAGTGAGACTCTGAGCAAGGGCTTGGAGGGGCCTGAGGAGCAGATTTTTGGGACAGAGTGCTACTTGGGAGCTTGGACAGTGCAGAGGCCCAGCCCACACTGTCTGGCTCAGCAGAGCTCAGCCTGAACCTGCCTAGGGGATGGAGAGACAGTCTCTCCGAGGCAGAAAAATGCGGAGAGCATCTCTCCCCCCACATCCCTGGCCGCTACCCTCTTAAATGGTTGCAGAGAGGACGGAAAAGTGTCCTTGGTGGTGATATCATCAGTGTCATCATGACTCTAGGACTCCTGACTAGAACCACTGCCTTCCTAGACTCCAGCCCCACCTTCAGCCACTGTCTACCAGGCCCAGGCAAGGAGGGGAGGTCAGACGGGTGGAAGTAAGCATGATGGATGAGGCACTTAAGGAATGAGAACCCCAGAGAAGAGAGAGAGGGAAAAAAGCAAGTTAGTGTTTTCAAAAAAATTATTATTCTCATTTAAAAAGCAAACACGGTCACTGGAGAAATTTTCAAAGCTGCAGCACTCAAAAAGAGGAAAATGAAAATTGCCCTTAGTCCTACCATGGAGAGATCATTATTAGGAGGTATTTACTTATGATTTTCTTTGCATAGTCTATCATTCTTAATCCACAAACTCAAGTGGGTTAGAATGTCATGCTATTTTCCCATTAGTTGATCTCTGCGAGGCTCTGTCCCCTGAAGTGACAGAAGTCTCAGTCCTGAGTCCCCACACCTACGGTCCTGGCGCTCAGTTCTGCAGCTGAAGGTGGGTGGTCCTCTGTCCACCGCCACCGTTCTCTCTGCTTCTGAAAGGTCAGTCCTGCAAGTCCCTGCTCCACAGACCCTCATTCCCATCCAAAAGCCGGCCTCAGATACCTCCTGCCACTCTCGTGGCCTTCTCAGAGCATGGGCACGCAAGCCCTCCTTCAGTCTCCAAACCACTGCGGAGCCGGAGGAAGTGAGCTGTGCCCCACACTCCACCCCCGGCTCCTCCACAGGGTGCTAAGGTGAGCTCTCAGGAGCCATTCTGCTGCCTCACTCCCGGTGGGGCTGGGGAGCCGTCCGCATCCTGGGGCCTCTGCCTCTTCCCTAGAGCTCTACCTAAGAAAGCTATCTGGTCTCTCCCTCTGCTCCCCAAAACTATCTGGGTTTCTGTTCTCTGTTCCAAAGCAGAGTGGCCCCGTGCCCCCTCCCAGGGACCCACCAAACATCTAAGCACCTCATCTCCCCACCAGCTCTGCTCGCCTCACCTCTGACCAGACCCTGCCCCAAGATCAAGGAGATCTCTCAATTTCAGGGATGGGGAAATCTGCCTTTGCACAGGAATACCCCATATGGCAGAGCAGTGTGTGTGTGTATGTGTGTGGCCTGCTGCGGGTGAGGGCTCTCTCAGAGGCTAAAATCTGCCCTTGCCCTGCCAAGAAGAAAGACACCTCTTTACAGTTCACCCAAAGGCACCATGCGTGCTGGCCCCAGCCTTCCCCTTCCTCATCATGTCTTACTCCAAACCTAACCAGGCCTCGACTTCTGAAACCCAAAAGCCGATCATTTGATTCCTTTGTTAAATCTGTCAAGCACTCCCTGAGGCAGTTCATGTTGGACAGTCTGACTGCCATCTGCCTCACAAGGATCACCGGTGTCAGGACACGCAGGGGGGCGCCTTGGTCAGCGCTTGAGGACATCTCTCTCTCTCCCACACACACACACACACACAAACACACATGCGCGTGCACCCACACACACACTCCCAGCTCCAAAGGCTAGATTCAGATCTCTGGGGTTGAGGCCAGGACCTGCATTTTTAAAGCTCCCAGGTGATTCAGAAGGGTTTGGGGAGAAGGGGTACCATGAGGAGAAATAGAGTGGGTCTCTCGAGAACACCACCGCACAGCTCAGCAATGCTTATGGGCGGCGCGGGACACTGCCAGTCTTGCCTGGGCGGATGAACTCGAGACCCAGCCAGGCTGGACAGGGGACTGGCGTATCTCAAGTGCCCTTAACACTCCCATGCATCTTCCTGTTTTCTCTCTTTGGTTCCAGTTGAGAAAACCCACTCAACACTGTATCTTGGGGGGTGTCATTTTCAAAGGCTTTCTCAAAGAGGGGCCAGATGATGCCCAGTCATCCAGCCCACGTCTCCCATCTCGCAGAGAGCCCGCAGGCTGCCTCCTTAAGGAGTGGTGGGAGAAGCCCCTTCCCCAGGAGCACTGGGGTATAGGGACCACACATGACTCCCTAGGAGAAACCTTCCCAGATGGAGACCCCCTAACTTCTGACCTGGGAGCCTGAGCCCCAGGGAAGGAACAGGTCAAATTTCTTGCGCCTCAGCATCAAATGGCAATGCTAATGTAGTTTCTAATTTAGGTTTTAAAATGCCACTTAAAGGACAGCGTCAGTTCTCTCACTTAAAACTTTTTTTTAAAATAATCACATTTCCTCATGAATCAGGCGATGGACATATTCATCCCTCCCTCGCCGTCAAGGACATTCTCTCAGATTTCTTCCTGACCAATGTGCTGTTTCTTCAGGCAGGGGCCCTTTCTCTGGCCTGACCCCACATCCTTGGTTCCTTCTGCCCATAGTCTCTGACCAGAATCTTGGACAAGATGACACCGCCCAGAGGTGGAAGGACAGGGGAGAAATGAAAGCCATCTCCCACATCCCCTGGGTCCTGCCTGAGGGGCAGCTGTAGAACGGGAGTGACTGGCGGTAGGGAGGGACTTTTCCAAAATTAAGATAACTGGGATCCCCAGGACTTTCATGAGAGAGAAACCTAGTTGTTTTTTTTGTTTTGTTTTGTTAAAACTTTGGAAGAAAAAAATGAAAACATAATTATCTTTTATGGAAATTAGGAATAATCTTTTAGAAATAATTTTCTAATTATTTCTGAAAGAGTACTCTTCAAAATTGTGTAAACCTGGATTTTCTGCCTCATTCTAGTCAGGGATGGAAAAAGTTGTCAGAGGATGTCTCTTCTTTCCCACCTCCTGTCAGCTTAAGAAGTGGCTTCAGGATCTGTGTCCATGAAGACAGGGTCTGTGGGAAGCCCGGACCAGCTGCCAGGGTCCCGCCACCATGGAAGAGTCTCCTCTAGAAGAGAACCAGGTCTGCAGCCTGGCCCTTGAGATGGGAGGGTAGTAGGGAGGCATGCCTGTCCACGCAGAGCTGGGACTCAACCCCTAAGAGGACAGTCAGCCCCTCAGTGCCCACCTGGGACCCCAGCTCTGGAGCAGAATCTGGAGGCACAGTGAGCTGAAGCTCCCCAGCCCCAGCCCAGCCTCCCTGCAGGTTGCCCAGGAGGCTTACTCTGGGGAAGCCGAGAAAAGGATATACTGATGATAGGAGTTGGAGACATGCCTCCCTGCAGGCCCCAAACCCAGAGTTTCTTGCTGACTCAGACCAAGTCTTTCTAGCTAGTGCTGCCCTCGGCCATGGGTGGGGTTACAGATCACCTGAGCCATCCCTTATACCTTCCAGGCAAAGGCTCAGCCACACCTGAACCCTAAGGTTATGCCTAATGACCCTTCCCAGTTCTTCTTAGTGGTAAATCCCCTGCCCCTACTGTTGCCCACACCCTATACCAGGTATCTGAGACAGAGTTGGAAGCAGGACCAGCCTTCAGCTCACAGATCTGGGTCTGTGAACAAGCAGAGACCCCTTCCCACCCTCTCAAATGTGCTGCAGCCAAAATAGGCATCTAGCTCATCAAGACCCCCAGCTGTGCCACAACTTCTGGTCAGGCCCTCATCTGAGCCTTAAAGGGCTTTGGGTAGGAAAAATAATGGAGTCTGGCAATCAAGAATGTTCTAGAGCAACCAGTCAGACCGAAAGGAGGAACTTAATGCAAGCCCATGACATGCTGATGTCTGGATGTTCCAACCTGTCAACATCAATGTCATGTCAAACCCCTGGGAGGGGCTGGGAGAAGAGTGAAATTCTAAATTGTTACTGTTTGCCAACTGGTTTTATTCCAGGATGACTTTCACTGTCTCCTTTACCCTTGTCTGTATTTTCTCAGTAATGCCCAAATACTACTTTTACAACCAGAATAAAAATTAAGGGGAATGAGTTTTATTTCAAAAAGCTCAGTAGGAGCCACTGTACGTCACTGACTCAGGCAAGATCTAAGGATAACGGGTCGCCTCTGGCAAGGGACACATTCAGGATGGCTTCAGCTGGGTTTACCATGAGGCTATGAAGCTTAAGCTTCAGGCCCCCGCCCAGCTCATGCTGACCTGTTGTGTGTTTATAAAGTTTGCAAAAGCGACAGCTAAGACTATTGTTTTCCCCTCCAAATTCCCCAGTTACATTTTTCCTCGGGTGGTGTGGTGCTGAAGAAACCATGGAAATTTGGGTGATCCAGCCAAGAGGAGGCTGAATTAGAAATACATTTCCTCCAAGTGTTAGCGCATGTAACTAAGGGGTTGCCAGTTACTTTGGAAGCAAGGTACTGTCAGCCCTCTCCACTGGGGATCTCAGGAACACTCCCACCGCCTCAGCTCACTGGAGTCTAGACCCAAAGGTGCAGGATCAGAGAGGGGACCCTGTATGGAGCTGTCACCCCACACCAGGTACCAAGGAATGTGAGGATGGAAGGGTATGGCCCCAGAAGCCAGTCTGGATTGTTTTCTTGTATTTTTAGATCTTGGTCAGCTTTTTAAAATTTCTTTTGATTCAGTTTCTCATTCTAAATAAATATTTACTTTAAAATCTAATTTTGTGCTGTTGTTCTCAGAGAGGGCCCCTAAGATGTAACAGCTGCAGGCTCCACAAAACCTGGATCTGCCCCTAAGGATGGACCACAGAAGATAGCATGGGGTAGTAGGAACTCCTGTGGAAACTAGACAGAGACAACTGTTGTCCAAAGACAACTAGAGAGAAAAGATCCTGCCACAATAGGCTGCCCAGGACATGCATAAACTGATACCAAAAACCACACAAAGCACTGGCTTCAAGGGGGTCTGGCTGAGACCCTGGGCTCTGACCTTGGCCCAGACTCGGAGGGTGTAACTCTCATCCTTGGAAGACTGAATCTGAGGCACCCATCAAAGCCATCAGAAAACAGCTGGAGGCTGCCTGGTCTCACCCACCCAGGAGAAAGCCCGGAGGGAAAGAGTTAGCTAGGGCTGGGGGTTAGGCAGGGGTCTTCCAAGGAGAGATGAGTCTGCTGTGGACTTCAACCCTGGCAGCTGCCCCTTCCTCCAGGCCTCAGGAGCCCTGTGTAAAGGGTCACCAGCCCCAGCCCCAGACAGATGACCCTTTAACCATCCTCTGAGCCCAGCGCTGCGCACACATCTGCACACATCTTGCCTGAAGGGGCTCTTCTGACAATGCTCCCCACCACCACCGCCCCACTGGCCTGGATGAGACATTTTTAGTTAGAGGTGCTTCTTACCAAGTCCTTCCTTCCCCCTCTCCTCTTAGAGGTGTCAGACCTGCACTGATACCTAAAGCTCTTCCAGCAACTCCAGCTCCCATGCCTTTTCTCCATCACAGGCATTTCTACCCATAAATCTCTTGCACGTGCTTCTCAGAGGATCCGAACTGACCCAGGACCAAAATCAATGTTTCTTCTTGCCATCATCAGAATAATTAAAGGTGATTACAAGACAGTAATTTTTGCATCGTGTGATTCAATGCTGTTTAATACCACACCCCTGTGCTATCTAACATAATCCTGCACCCCACTTGACGAGTGCGTCCTAAACCTTAGGACATGCGATTAAAAAGCAGCCAGCCCTTCCTGACCGAGTTCGTTTGCCCTGGCCTCACCAAGTTCCAGACCCGTCCATGAAGTAGTTCTCCAACGTGCCACAGGTGGGGTGGGTTGGGGTGCCTCTTCATTAACTGAACATACACCCACCCAGCCTTGCTGCCTGTCACAACTTCTGGGCCCCAGTGTCCCTCCAAGTGTAACCTCACAGGCCAAGTACCCCATGCCATGATACCGGAACAGGGACCATGGGACCCCACCAGCCCAGGTGTCCCTGAGTCTGGTTACTGATTTCAAACAACAGTCTTGTCCCTCTCGGCATATGCTGGCTCCAACTTGGCTTCAGCCTGCTTCCCATCCTTGACCAGAGCAGTGGTCTTTCCTTAGCATGCAGTGACCCAACTGGTGACTCCACCCAACATCCAGCTAGGCCAGGCAGCAGCAGGAGTTCAGTTTCACCTTCAGGCAAACCCCTGACCTTCCCAGAGGAGTCTAGGTGATGGGGCCCCAGGGATGGCAACATGTCCCAGTAACCTGCAAGTCTTATGTCACTGGAACCCGCTTGGCTGGAGGCTACCCAGGGACCCAGAAAGGCAGGTGAGGTCACATGTCACTGAGACCAAAGAGAAGGATGTTGAGGCACCAACCAGTGCTGCTGCCACTAAGTCACTTCGTCATGTCCGACTCTGTGCGACCCCAGAGACGGCAGCCCACCAGGCTCCCCCGTCCCTGGGATTCTCCAGGCAAGAACACTGGAGTGGTTTGCCATTTCCTTCTCCAATGCATGAAAGTGAAAAGTGAAAGTGAAGTCACTTAGTCATGTCCGACTCCTAGCGACCGCATGGACTGCAGCCTACCAGACTCCTCCATCCATGGGATTTTCCAGGCAAGAGTACTGGAGAGCGGAGCCAGTGCCTTCTCCGACTAACCAGTGAGGCTGTCCAAAAAACATCCAGAGACATCCCACCACCAGAGTCAGAGACAGCACCCCCAGCCTGCACGTCAGGTCCCAGGCAGCCCAGGGATTGCTTCACTGACTCTCCATCCCACCCTCTGATCCTGAGAGACTGGCAGGCCCGTGGGACCAGAGGACAGAGGTAGAGATGCCCTTTTCTGGGATCCGATCCCTTCAGTGAGCTCTCTCCTTCCAGAGTCATCTCTCCCTCATTCCCCATCCTTTCTCCAGTTTTCCCGCTCCACAAACCAGACTGCAAGCCCTCACAAGGCCTGACCTGACCATTCTCCAAGCCCACTGCTGCCTGTTTCCATTGGGAAAAATCACTTCATTTCAGAGCTTGGGCTTGGCCTACTTGTTATTTAGTTCCTAAAATGGACGTTCTAAAAAGCAACCTCAGTTACCAACCACAACAGTTGCCAAAGTCATCTCAAAAACAAAACCAAAACAGCAAAACCAAACGTTGCCGGGGTGATAGTTAGAATTAGAGGTCTGTGAGCAACAGCTTCACCAGCATTCACGGAGGATGCGGAGGCCAGTCCACAGCAGTTGAATACACGCAGTATTCACAGGGAGACCCACACCGGCAGCAATGAACTCCAACTTAAGACGGCAACATTTCAGCCTTGATCTTCACCCCAGCCTCTTGGTGATGCTGAGTGCTTTAATAATAATTCGCCTAGCAAGAGGAAGAAAAAAAAGACAGCTTCACCAGGCACAGAGGGCCGGAGAGGCACAGTTTATGAAATCCTGGGGCTGCAATGCTTTGCATTCTCCCCAGTTTCCATTAAACAGCTAGCAAATAGCCCCAGCGCGGCAGGAAAGGCACCATCGCCTCTTGGTCTCTTGGCAGACAGGCCAGCGGGGAGGGAGCCTGTGTCCCTCAGTGACCACATAATGGGGAAGAGGTCCTGCCGGGGTCCCAGCCCTGCGGCCTCTGCCTGTCAAAGCCTACTTCCGAGCCCCTTCGTAATCTTTCCCGACTTAGATGTATGGGTACACACAAAGCTCCCTAATGGAAGGTCGCTCTGGCCTGTGTAAAAAGCTGTGTAAACTTCACCTCTGCATTTACCCAGCACCAGTCTTGTTTCATTTCCTGCTGGGGAATATTCAGGGAACCTGACCGCCCTCCCAGGGCTCTGAGCAACTTTCCAAAAAGAAACAGTGCCCACTTTTGGACCAAAGGACCCCCCCTCCCCACCCAAAAGGGCAAAAGACCTCCTCCAACTTTACCAAAAGGAAAGGCAGTTTGACCATACCCTCTTTGCTAAGTTTCTCAGTAGAAAAAGCAGCTTAAGACTGAGTGGGGACTTCCCTGGGGACTCAGTTGTAAAGAATCTGCCTGTCAGTGCAGGAGACATGGGTTTGATTCCTGAGATGGGAAGATCCCACATGCCACAGAACAACAAAGCCCTCCACCACAACTACTACCGAGCCTGTGCTCTAGAGCCTGGGAGCAGCGACTACCGAGGCCGAGTGCTGCAACCACTGAAGCGCAGGCGACCAGAGAAGCCACCGCAGTGAGAAGCCTGTACACCACAACTAGAGGGTGGTTCCAACTCTCTGCAGCTAGAGAAAAACCCGTGCAGCAGTGAAGACCCAGCACAGCCAAAAATAAATAAATACAATTATTAAAACAAAATGAGTACAGACTCTAAGTCCATTAAAAAAAAAAAAAAAAAAAAACTGAGTGGATGAGCTCAAGCTGCCAAGTCTGAGGCTCCTTGGCGCCCAGACCCAGCCATGTGACCTTGGAAGGTGACACCGCTTCTCGAGGTTGCAGCCTGCTCCTTGGAGAAATGGAGGTGCTAGCATGTCCATCTCACAGGTTGCTGTGAGGAGCAAGTGCTTGGCCTGGGGAAAGAGGAGGTCTGTGAACCATGGCTGCTGGGACTGGTCTAAATCGGAGGTGGCCCACAGTCCTGGTTCAGTGTGTGGACACAGAAGCCCACTGTCCAGGTTCAAGTCCCAGCTCCTCCAATCACAGGCTGCAAGGCCTTGCATGTGTTACTTCTGCAAAATGCAATATGATGATGAAAAGCCCCAGCTCTGAGGACAAATGAGCATTTCTAGAGATTTCTCGGCTCCTACCATAAGCAATGGAGCCGTGGGAACTCTCTATCCACACCAAACCCTCTTGCAGACACCCCCTGCTCTGTGCTCACTTCTTGGGGGAACACAGCACTACTTCAGAGCCAGAAATCACCTACCATAAACCCTTATTTTATATACAGGACAGAGGCCTGTCCCTGATTCTGCTGAGGCCCTCCCAACTAAGCCACCCAGCCTTCCCACCACTGCCTAGTGTCTTACCTGACCTTGGGGGCAGAGCAGAGAGGACGCGGGGTCAGCAGGGCCACCATGATTCCCCAAACACATGAAGGAAATTCCAGGCCAAACCACAAATTGAGGCTACAAAGCAAAAACATTTCGATGTTTTCCTTCATTGTATATATTTCAGATGGGCACAATCTTTAATGAAAAAGAATTTATTAATATTCAACTAAAAATAATTTTGTTATACCTTAAAAAGCAAGCAAAGAACCCAGGGACTTACCGACAGCAGGGGCTTCACCTGGATAAACCCCTCTCTGTTAATCCACACGCTGACTCTCCCCGTGGCTGACAGTGGCCCTGAGGAGGCTTGTCCAGGTTTCACATATGATCCCTAGGATCCTGCTGGCCGAATAGAATGCTGTCTCAAATAGCTCAGGCCTTCAGAGAAAGGGACTCTGCCCCTCTCCTGAGTAGCCCACATCCACGGCTGCTGCACACTGTTATGTGGAGGCTGCCCTGTGCTAACATGAACAAAGTCTTGCCCCTCTCAGAGCCAGCTTTCCCATCTGGAAAATGAGAAGTTGGGCTAAGCAGAAGCCAGGCACAGCGGCTTGAAGTCCTATGCCCTTGGAGCACTCTGGGCAGTGCCCCAGGACCGTAATGGGCAGATGGGATCATGCTGAGTCCCGCCAGTTTCCACTCCTCCCCACGCCACACACAATCCCCCTCTGCGCCCAGGGAAGCACCCCACAGGCCCATCTATGCAACTATAGGCAAACACTGAAGAGGGGCACTGGAGCTGCATCTCACAGAGCAAGCAGTCAGACTCTCTGTAGGGTCAGGGCTTAGGCTCACAAATTTTCATGTTAGGCAAAGAGCTTGCAGAGGTGTTTCTCCTGAGCTGAGCTGGGCTTTAAGGGAATGAGTGCTGGCCAAGGGCAGCCTTGCACACCTTACTAGTTCTTGTTAATTAAGCCTGTGGGCAGGTGTGAGGTGCAGCTGGGGAGAGGGGAATAATAAACTCATCTTCCCACCGGTTCCTGCAGCCAGCTCTCACCAAGCTCTCCCATGTCCCGTACCCCTTGATGGGGGAAGAAGGTATGGGGGAGACAGAGCTGTGCCCTTGGCTCACCCTGTGGGGGTCTCAGAGCTGGGGTTCAGGTGAGAAGTGAGATGCCTGGGTGCGAAAGCGAAGGAAGCACCATCACCCCTGGCTGGTAAGGGAGTGCCTCCTTCAGAATCTTGGGGGCAAGTGCCTCCTTCCGTTCCGCGCCAGACCATGACAGCCCAGGGCAGTCAGTGCTTCTGAAGAACCCAGGGGCCATGGTGGCTGGTGCTGGTTCCCATTCTAATCTGGGAGGCTTGGAAAACTTCCAAAGGAGGTGAACAGTGTGGGCTTCTGGAAAGGGGACACCCCCTTGGTCCTGCTGACCCCTCACCTCTGTCCTGGCCAGCAAGCGTTTGCCAGGGCTGCTACAGGCAGGTGGGCCACATCTCCCTCCGGCCCTCTGTGTCAGAACACTGCAGCTCAGGTGCGCTGAAAAGGTGAGCTCACAGGTGCCCTCCACTGCGGAGGAGCGCGTCCCCAGGAAGCAGCCTGAGCTCCTCTGGGACCCTCTGCCCTTGCGCTCAGCCTCTTGGGCCTCCCAGAACTACTCAGTCTTGGGGCTCGGAGCCAGCCGGGCTGTGCCTGGAGGGAGAATGTCCATGAGAAGGACGAGAGAGAGAATCGGTTTGCTGTCCATCTTGTCTGTTTTGCGTGGCTCTGTTCATAGGTCTGTAATCGGCTCTTCATCCATCTGTCTTTCCGTGACCCTGTGTTTTTCCTCCCTCCCTTCCTGTGTGTCCCTCCTTCCGTGAGTGATGTGAGGCCGGGCCGGGGGCAGGCGCAGCCCTGTCCTCTCTCGCTCTCATTGGTTCGCAGCCGCTCCCCGGGGACAATCGCCACCAGACCCGCCCCCCACCGCCCGGGACCGGAGCTCGGGGGGCCGCCTCGGAGCTCAGTCTCCTGCTCTCGACTGGAGCGCAGCAGCTGGAGCCAGCGGGGACAGGCTCGCCGCACACCAGGTGTCTCTGCGGGGATTCAAGGCTGCAGAACTGCTCTGAGACTCGGCAGCGGGAGGCCGCGGGGGACTCCCGGACTGAGCCCTCGGTGCACTGGTGTCTGGAGGTGCAGAGCAGGAACCCCGCGCTGCGGCCGCACGCACCACTCACCTCGCTCCGCCGCCGCCGTAGCCCAGGGGTGTCCTGGAGCCCGGAGCTCGCCGGAGCTGGGGTCTGAACTGAAAGGACGGCCGTAAACCCAGGTGACCGATTCAGGACCGTGGGTGGCGACGGTGACAGACCTGAAAAGTCCGGGGATCGCGGGTGCCGAGCCGTCCAGCTCGGAGCGCTGGGGTCCACCACCCCGCGGAGAGGGCAACTGAGTGGGGTGGCGAGGAAGCAGTCCAGGGCTTCGCAGTCCCGGCGGTCCCGCAGGCACCTGGCTTGCGGTCGGTCGCGCGTAGAGGAGCAGGCAGGGCGCACCATGGAAGCGAAGTGAGGCGGCCGGGGGTCGGCAGCCCCGCGGGCCATGTACGGCGACGTGTTCAACACCACGGGCAGCCCCGAGGCGGCGGTAGGCGGCGCCCTGGCGCTGGCAGCCACGGTCAAGGCGGAGGGCGCTTTGCCGCTGGAGCTGGCCACCGCGCGCGGGATGCGGGACGGCGCGGCCGCCAAGCCCGACCTGCCCACCTACCTGCTGCTCTTCTTCCTGCTGCTGCTGTCCGTGGCGCTCGTCATCCTCTTCATCGGCTGCCAGCTGCGCCACTCGGCCTTCGCCGCTCTGCCCCACGACCGCTCTCTGCGGGACGCGCGCGCGCCCTGGAAGATGCGGCCGGTGTAGCTGCACCGGGTCTCGGTCTCGCCACCAGCAGTAGGTATGAACTGGACAGGGTGCACCTGATGCCCCTGGGAACACTGCACTTTGACCCCCCACCCCACACACACACACACCCTTCCCGCCCTCGAGCAGCACCGTGTGCATCAAGGGAGTCGGAGGCGTTAGAAGGCTGCAGAGGGTCCCCATCCTCCTGGTCACGGGGAACTGTGCTGCTGCTCTGGTGGAGGTTTTCTTCCGTGGGCAGCGGGACCAGCCGGGGTGCCTTCCTGAAGACAGCGCATCCGCCGGGACCAGGGAGCCTTCCTCGCCGCCAGCTGACTTCCTTACTTTGCCCAAGGGGCAGGCAAGAGGAGCGTGCAGCTAGCCGAGCGCAGCTAGGTTTGAGCTGCCTGTCCGGACTCCTTGGCCCTGTGGCCGTCTTCTTGCGGCTGCTACCGCCTCTCCCACTCTTTGGCACTAGAGAGTCCCACTAGGATCCGAGTGTGAACTCAGCTGGACTTAGGAATGATGGCTCTCCGAGGCTTCGTCCCTGGGGTGGGAAGTGAGGGGACGCAGAGTTTAAATAGGTCCCGCCCAGGTCCGAGGACCCAGTTTTCTTTGCCCGCACGCAGGAAGGGGAAGCTGGTCTAGAGGTGGGGTCCCACCTGCAGCACTCTGTGATCAGGGTGTCCTGGGTCAACAGGGGCCGCATTTCTACAATAAAACCTCGCCGAATTAGACCCAGTACTGAGGATGCTCTGGTCATTGGTTGCGCCACTTGGGAAAGGGGCATAAAAGGGGAGCCTGAGCAGGCTGACCTAAGCACAGCCCTCCTCCCACCTCCAAGTGGCCCAGGTCAGTTTTAACGGACATTTGCTCCTCTCCAGCTTCACCTTGAGAAGGCAATGGCACCCCACTCCAGTACTCTTGCCTGGAAAATCCCATGGATGGAGGAGCCTGGTAGGCTGCAGTCCATGGGGTTGCTAAGAGTCGGGCACGACTGAGCGACTTCAGTTTCATTTTTCACTTTCATGCATTGGAGAAGGAAATGGCAACCCACTCCAGTGTTCTTCCCTGGAGAATCCCAGGGAAAGGGGAGCCTGGTGGGCTGCCATCTCTGGGGTCGCACAGAGTCGGACACAACTGAAGTGACTTAGCAGCAGCAGCAGCAGCTTCACCTTTCCCCAGAGTCAATCAGTTGTTTTCAGAGCCGACCTCAGAGAAGAATTGCTGCCTCATCTGCTGGGAAAAAAAAAAAAAAAATTCCCTGTAACAGGGCTCTATGGAGACCTTCCCTGTGGGGCAGTCGTTCCCACCAGGCGTCCACTCTATGGCTCTTAGAGGCTCTCTGGGCCTAAGCCCTTCCAGGAGTCATTTCTGGACCAGAACCAACTTGTGAAGCAGGGGCCTGAGGGTCAGGTGATGGGGGCAGCTGTTTAGTATCTCTTCCCAAAGTAGACAAGAGGCCAGCTCTGGAGAACACGGCAGGAAAGCAATGGATGAATAAGCCTAGCTTGGAGGAGCTGATTTCAAAGAACCTGGGAGGGAATAGAAAGAATTGTAATAACCTTGACCATTTTCAAAGTTAACCTAATTCTAGGGAGTCTCTTTGTGGCAGCTTAAAATAGTTTCAGAAGTTACCTAGCTCATTAGGGCACTAGAGCTTAGAGAACATTTGACTAAAAGGAGATTTGGTAGATTATTTAATCAAGTAGTTCTAAGCCATGTAGGGGTCACTCAGATTTTTGAGACTCTGAAGAATGCTAAGGATGCTTGTCTGGCGAATGCATACGGGCACACAATTCTACAAACTTTTTGTGAGGGTTGTCGGACACTGAAGCTTATGTAAGGATCTAAGCTGAGGCTTAGAAAAGACTTATTAGAGCTCCAGGCTTAGGCCAGAGCTCCCTACCACCATTTCTCCTCCTTCATCACTCCCAAGGAAGGATCCTTGGAAGTGCCCAAGATTCTTCCTGCTCCTATCCCATGAAGCAGCAGAGATGAGCATCTGACAGTTCATCTTGGGCTAGACTTCCATATCTTAGAGAGCTAATACCAACCAAGCCCTAATGGAGCTAATTCTACAATAGCCTCATACAACAGTTTGGTTTTTGGAAATGCAGCTAAACCTTTCTAACTTACAGTAATGGTAACTCAGCTAATCTGTGTGACCCTTGGCTATGGAGAAGACTAAATGGAATAAATGTTAAGGAGGGTATGAGAGCCCTGACTGGCATAATGGAATCACACACTGCTGATATGGGGGATCTTTCAGCTTTAATCTGGGGGCTGAGGGGATAGGAGACTAACACAGAGGCAGCCTAGTATATTCCTCCTCTACATCTCCCCATGGAGAGATCTCAAGGCAGCATGCAGAGTGCTCAGCTCTGGAGTCTGTCTGGCCTTAAATCCCAGTTCTACTGCTCACTGACTGTGTGACACTGCAAATTACTTAATCTGTACTGGTCTGTTTCCTCAACTGTGAAAAGGGATTATATCACCTAGCCCTACAGGGTTGACTGTCAAATGACATAACCAGTGTTAACATGCTAGCACTCAAGTGTTAGTTGTATTGTAAATGAGCCTAAGGCTTGAGGCAGCACTGCCTAAGGGAGAAGCTGACTCACAAAAGATGCCAGGGTTAGGGGCACTGTCAGCTGGCTTAGAGGCCGCCTGAAGTTCCTGGACCAGAATCAGTTGAAGCCAGAGTGATCCAGGAGGCTATTGGGATGCCTTAATAAAATACTGTCCCAAGGCATCAAGAAGTTAAAGCTGAAAAATGCTAAGATGGAGACAATTTGGAAGCCATCTTTCTGATGTATCTACAGGGTTGAATAGATACTTCTGGAAGAAAGCCCTAACTAATTGGACCTATGTAGAGCTGGAATCTAGAAATCAAGCAGGATCAGTAAGAGGAACTGGACTTGAGTTCTGCCTTTTGCCAGCACTGGGACCCTAAATAATTTCATACCTATCTCGAGGCTAGTGTTTGCCTATTTGGGCAGTAATGGGTCCTTTGTCATGGGGAACCTAACCCTAGATTCTCCCCTGGAAAGGATGTGGCTGAGTTCATGTCTTTCTTCTGCTGATATGCAAGTTAAGTGGACTATAATGTGGTAATTGAACATGTAGATGGTATCAGGAAGGCTGGTCTATATACACACATCCTCCTGCCCTTTGTTCGTCTACCAAGCCCATGATGCCTTTGACCTATCTTTGGAGAACTGGGCCTGGCAGGGTGAAAAGAGGAATGAGATTCATGACACAGGTGTTTGGGCAGCTGTGCCATAACCAGTCACTGGGAGCAGGCAAGAGGGTTAAGAACACATCTCTGATGGGGGGTAAGAGGGTGGGTAAGATGGAAATTAGGGAAAGTGGTTGCAGATGTCAGGAGCTAGGGTGAAGCAGCATAAATGTAAGAATCCTGGAGCCAAGTAACCTGACCTTGACCATCCGCTCTATGCCACAATCATGCTTCTGGATTTCTGAAAACCTGCTTCCTCATCTGTAAAACGGAGATGATAATAGTACCTGGCTCATGGGATTTTCAACATTGTGGGAAACACTGCAGGTAAAGTGTTCAGCTCATGTTTAATATGTAGTAGGTGGTCTTAATGTGAGCTATCGTTATTATTAACCAGGATGACCAGTTCAGAAGTGTTTGCAACAGCAAAAATAGAAACTGCTTTCCCTCATGACTAACTCTACCTTTTCAGATAAATTACATCTTCCTCCAGTTTTCTCCATCTCTGTAAACTGCGCCATCATCTGGTTGCCTGAAGTAAAATGCACACTGACACTCATTCCTGACCCGAAACTCTTCTTCATCTTCCCATATGTAATCCATCACCTCCTAGACACCACTCTACTCCATCTACTCCCCAGCCATCTCCACCAATATCACCTGAATACAAAGTCTAGCCTTCACTTGCCTCTCTCCAATCAATGCACACATCTGATCCCAGTATCTGCCTCCAGCCCCAGCTTCCACCCCAATAGTGTCTCCCTGTTCTCGGGATTAAAAAAAAAAAAAAACTCTAACGCTGGCTTCCAAGATGCAGCCTCTTCTGATCCCCATCCACCTCTCCTGCCTCAATTCTTCACACTTCTCTTGTACTCCATGCTTGAGATATAGTGGCCTTTCAATCCTTAGGGCCTCTCTGCCTAAGGTGTTTGTCTCCCTTCCCTCGTCCAGCTAATGCCTTCCTATCCATCAGGTCTGAATACCTCTTCCTCAAAATGGATTTGCCTGAGTTCTCAAAGGAGATCAGCCATCCGTTATATTCATCCACAGCCCCTGATCAACTCCCTTGTCAGAGCTATTAAATAACTGTTTAATTCATGGCCTAAATTCTCTCCCCCTACTAACATATAAGCTGGATGTCAGGGACAACATCTGCCTGCTCACGGCTGCCTTCCCAATGCCCAGCACAGTGTTAAGCACAAAACAGACACTGAATAAGTATTTGTTGAATGGAATATAACAGAGACAGAGCTAGACATTAAGGTAAATTTGCCTGTAGGTTCTTCATCCGAACAGTTCACCTTTGATTTTCTGCCGTAAACTAAACTTGTATTAGATGAAATATTGAGTTGAACTCTCCCTATTGATCGGTCCTCCAAGTGGCCCATTTCCTGGAGGTGGTAATCCACAAAGTTGTTAGCAACTGACATTTCTTGTCTCCATCTGTGTAACACCTCAGTTATTATTGTAGCTCCTGCAGAGACTAAAGAACATGCAATTTAAAAGTTTGTACCTTTAGCTATTTCTGCTTGAATTACTCCTTCTCCTGCAGGGAATCTGAGATCTTTACCATATCATTCACATGCTTCCTGAATTGCCTTGACTAAGAAGCAACTAAATAACAACTAAGTCACTACCCCTGACTCCCTCACCTCTTCTTGGACTTTGATCAAAGATTTCCTTCTTAATGAGATCTTCTCTGGTTTCTGGATCAAAACCATCAGCCACCTTCCTTCTCCCACCCCTGACATTTCTTATCTTCCTTTCCTACTTTTTCTCCTTAGAACTTACCACTATCCTATATTTATCTCATTATGTGTCTGTATCAACCACAATGAAGATGCTTGAATGTATTTTTATGTAGTTTGTCCTCAGTCTGACATCTAATAGACCCTCAAATATTAGTTGAACAAATGAACAATCTTGATACTTCTCAGGACCAGAGAAAATCCAGGTATTCAGAAAAACAAGAACAGTCTAAAGTTCTTCTTGATTCTCCATTTCTGCCCCTCCTGCACCCTCTAAAGCTGATCAAATAACCCTAACTAGATAGAGACTGAAACCACTGAACTATGTTATAGTTTCGCTTTCCGTGAGAACAGGAATGACTCCCTGTGACAGCTCTGCTGCTTAGCATAAAGCCTGACTTGCAGTGAGCACAAAATAAAGGTCTGGTGAGACTAAGTGAAGGAGCAAGTAAGGATTAGCCAGGTTACAGCCTGCACTGTTACAACAAAGAATACTCCCCATATCCATCCAATGTCTTTTTCACATAACCTTCCAAGAGTAGCACAATTCTATCACCCTCACCCCTTGGCTCCCATGTCCACTTTGATATGACTCTAGTTCCTACCATCGTATCTACATTCTAGCCACAGGGAAGGGGGAAAGGGCGAGTGTTCCTCTGTGGGGCATTATGCCAATATGACATGTATGATTTCTGCTCATATGCTAATAGTCAGAACTTAGCTGCATGACCATCTACAGCTGAAAGGGAGCTGGGGAACATGGTAAGCAGCTGGACAGAGGTGTTCAATGATTAAGGAGAGAGAAAATGGGTATGGTAAACTTCTAGCAGTTCATTAAACAGACAGTAAAAGGAAAGCACCTTTCTTTTCACATGAAGATCCCCTTCGCAGGCTTGCGTTTATACATAACAAGTTTGTGTTTGCATTCATTACCTTTGCCTTTACTGCCATCATTAATTTGGCCTAAACAAATTCTGTAAAATTCACAGAATGTTATGTAAAGAGAAGACAATGAAGGAACATTTACTATTAATCTTAACTAATGTTTGCACAGTGCTTCAAACCCTCCTCTGTCCCCCACCCCCACCCGCCTCCAGAATCACACATGCACTCTCCTCAGCAAAATTAATCTTTTATTCTGAAGTACAAACACAGATCACTATGTTCTGTCTCTCAAAGGCACTGCTTGGGGGTGCCCCACCTGAAAGCAATTACAGGCCTGACCTTTAGGTCCAACAGTTAGGGGTGATATTATAGACTCTAAACCAGGGCACTAAAATCAAACTACAGGGTTCTTAACACTGCCACCCTATAAAATTATGAACTAAAAAGTATACTTTTCTTGTCATTGTTTTCTCTTGTCAAATACATCAAGGAAACTGTGCCCTTTCGATTCTCTGGGAAAATATTAAATGTCAACATGTTAAAGCCCCAAGTTGACTGTTAATTTTGTAGGTTCTCTAAGCAACAATCCAGGAACCTGATAACTTTGGGGCAAAGGTCCAAAAGCTCAAAGAGAAAGAACAGATAGGAGTGTTCTTAGTTGAGCTTCCCCCTTTCTTCTCCTATGAGGTGTGTAATAAAGAGATCTAATAAAGTGCTGAGCTCCAGTGCATTCAATTAAGTGTTGTCTTATTATATAATTTAAAGCTAAATTCTAGTATTAAAAAAAATCACATCTGGTTTCAGTACTATCATTCATTCAACAAATATTCGAGTGCTTGTGATATATCAAAAACTGTCCTAGCAGTGGGAACACATGTCTGGCTGCAGCTTACATTCCCATGAGATGACACAGTCTATAAACAGGGTAAGAAAATAAAACATGTAGGATGTTAGATGGTGATAAATGCGATGGAGAATGAAAAAAGATTTTTTTCTTTCTCCTTTTCTTACAAAGTCTTTATTTTCCTTCTTGAAAGTATTCCCAGATTAATCCCAATTGGCTTTTTCTGTCACTTCAGCAGTTTCATTAAAATATCTGGAGAGTTAAGCTTGATGTAATACGTTTTGGAAAGCTCTGCCATTCAACAAAATAAGAGATAGCTCAGAGGACAATGCTCTCTTGGGGATACAGAATTCAAGAAAAACTTTGGAGCCAAATCAGTTTCTCTGAGAACTCTTTCCAAGAAGGAGCTAGAGTGTCACCCACAATCAACTAAACTTCTGTCAAAGAAAAGGACAGGACTGATATAGAATGACTACCTGAATAGGTTGCAAGGATACACGAATAGATGTTTAGTGGTTTACTACTGGTTTAGGATTTTTAGTTCATACTTTTCTGTACTGTTGAAATACTCAGCATTTATCTCAGATAAAAGTATTATTTAAATGAAATAGCAGGTGATAGGAAAAGGGTAAGAGATTAAGAAAAAGTGTAAGAAGGCTTTCAAAATCCATCCCCAAATCAAAAAACTGCCTCAAGAAACACCTCTCATGGGAAGTATACACACATCCTTTTGGAACAATATGGATAATAATCTTAACCACCAACCTAAATTCTCCGTCCACTCCCATGCAATTTTAAGATGGTTAAGCCAGTTGCTAAAAACTCTTCTTTATATTTCCCCTATAGCCCCATACCCTTTAAAATACAACCACAAAAAGTGATTTAGATAAAAAGAACACAATTTTTTTAACAAGTCAGTTTAATAAAAATAGGCTTACAAATTTAACAACAAAAAACAGTAATATTTAAAATGTTAAATGGTGGGAAGTTACTTTCTTAAAGCCCACTGATTGCCTTATAAATATTTATAAAATATGAATTGCGTCAAAACTACTGTAATATAGAATAGCAATAGTTAGTCCTTGAGTCTAGTGTCTAAAAGAAAATTGAAGTAGATGTCACAACTGATCCCTCTGTCACCTAAACTGTTTTAGCTATGGCAATTTGAAAATTATCTTAAATCTGAGAGATGCCAGCACCTCTCACTATTTTTTGCCAGAAGAAGTGTTTTCAAAATATGCTTCTAAAACAGCCACTGAAGTTGCTAATAAATACCTTACTAATGCCTTACACTTAAAATTTTAAAAAAGAAGAAATTGATTTGCAGATATGGATTCTTTTGATGAAGGCTTTTCTCTAAAGAGAATAATAAGAGCTTTTATATTTATACCTTTGGGTTAAAACATTTAGTTTGGGCTTTTCTAGTGGGGACACATGGATTTTCACTATCCCTTTCTAATTAGAATGAATTTATATTTCTTGTATACACAATACAGAAGGTGGTTAAAAAGTAGGCACTTGGTGGGGATGACAAAACTAATCTGTGATTCTGAATTTCTTTCCAAAGGAGAAAATTAAGGAAAAAGAAAAGGCTAATTCACAAAGTGGGAAATCAGAATGAATCTGTTAGGCTGGCCGAAACACTTCTTCAAGTAAAAAGAAAAGACATCTTTTTCATTTTCACCAAGAACTTTATTGAACAACATATTCAGTTTTGTTCCACTATATTCTGCCATTTTTCAGGCAACTTTGTAATTCCATTTTCCCAAAACTTTTTATCTTTTTGAGCAAAGACCTGTTCCAGATGCCCTTTACAGTCTTCTAAGAAATGGAAATTTTTTCCATTGAGAAAATTTTGTAAAGACTGAAATAACGGAAGTTTCAATGTCTGGTGAATATGGCAGATGGATCAGAACTTGCTGACCAAGCTGCACAGCTTTTGCCTGGTCATCCTTGAAACACATGGTCTTGTGTGATCCTCATGGGAGATTATGTTTTCTTTTTACTTGATCTGGATGCTTTTCATGAGCACTGCTTTCAGTTGGTCTAACTGGGCGCAGTATTTGTTGGAATGAATCACTTGGTTTTCTGGAAGTTCACAGGAGAGGACTCCCTTCCAATCCTACATATACACAACATCACCTCTATAGATGAAGACCATACTTTGGTGTGGTTGGTGGTGGTTTATTTCACTTGCCTCACTATCTCTTTCCATTTCACATTACTGTACAGTATCCACTTTTCATGGCCCATCACAAATGGTTTTCAAAATGAACATTTTCCTTTAAGTAGAGAATTGCCATGCAGAAATAAAGTCAAGTTTGTTTGTTTGTTTTCCCGTTTATGTGGAACCCAAACAGCAAAGTGATTAACATAACCAAGCTGGTACAAATGATTTTCAATGCTTGACTGGGATATTTTGAGTATGTAGGCTGTCTCCCGGGTGGTATAACACTGACTGTTCTCAACTAATGTCTCAACTTGATCTCTATCAACTCCACCTGGTCCACTCAACTATGGAGCATCATCCAGCAAGAAATCTCTAGCACGAAACTTCACAAACCACTTTTGAGAAGTGCAATCAGTCACAGTACCTTCTCCATACACTGCACAAATTATTATTTTTTGTGTGTGTTTCAGTTGCATTTTCAAGTTACCTTTCTTGAAATAATAAAGCATAATACACTGAAAACATTGCTTTTCCCCATCCATTTTCAATATTAAAATAGCTACACAAAAACTTCAGCATCCCTGGTAGCTCAGTTGGTAAAGAATCCGCCTGCAATGTGGGAGACGTGGGTTTGATCCCTGGGTTGGGAAGATCACTTGGAGAAGGGAAAGGCTACCCACTCCAGTATTCTGGCCTGAGGAATTCCATGGACTGTGTATAGTCCCTGGGGTTGCAAAGAGTCAGACACGACTAAGTGACCTTCACTTCACACAAAATCTTACCAATTTTGGTAAGTTTTTTAAAATGCATGCTGATATGACAGTTTTCACAATACAATCTAACAAAATTGTTTTGAATGACGTTAAAGACAGGCACTACTAGAGCCATCTTACAGAATAAAACCAAATGAATTTTTTGGCCTGTCCAATACTAAGGTCAAGTAGCATCAGAAATAATTCCTCTGATTCAAAGAAGTAGCAGAAATTTAAGAGATGATGATGATGACGATGATGATAAAACTGTACCTATGTGGCAGGCACTGTTTTAAAAACTTTATTTGTATTATTTTATTTAATCTTCCTCCAAATCCTACAAGTAGTTTTTTAAAATGCATGCTGATATGACAGTTTTCACAATACAATCTAACAAAATTGTTTTGAATGACGTTAAAGACAGGCACTACTAGAGCCATCTTACAGAATAAAACCAAATGAATTTTTTGGCCTGTCCAATACTAAGGTCAAGTAGCATCAGAAATAATTCCTCTGATTCAAAGAAGTAGCAGAAATTTAAGAGATGATGATGATGACGATGATGATAAAACTGTACCTATGTGGCAGGCACTGTTTTAAAAACTTTATTTGTATTATTTTATTTAATCTTCCTCCAAATCCTACTTTACAGATCAGGAAACTGAGGCACAGAGTGGTTAAGCAACCTGCCTAAGCGCACAGAGTTAAAAAAGCTCTGAGGCCCAGGGCTCAAATGCAGGCAGGCAGACTCCAAAGCTAAGAGCTATTCTCTCTCTCAATCATCTGGTCAAGACCTTTAATTTTAGATAGGGCGAGAGAAGGGAAATTAGTGGTTAAACTAAAAAATCCCAGACTCTAGATTCAAATCCCTTTTCAAAACAAAACAAAACTAAACCAACAAAGAAAAACACATCAACTTTCTTATAAACAGAATAAAACATACTGATTACTCCGAGCAAACCTCAAGCTGGCTGGAAAGGTTTGTATATTCATTTTCTATCACTAGTGCACAAACACGGATAACACAGCTGGTCACAGAAACTGAGTCTCATTGTTTCTAAGACTCCACTCAACAAAACAATGTCAAATCAAAAGAGAAGCGCCCCCCGAAACAAACAAAAACACACATTAAGCAGATTTTGAGATTTATTAAAATAAAGTATTAGCAAACAATATGCAAAAACAAAGTTCTTAAAAGAGTTATGGCTTTGAAAAGCGCAATATAGTAAAACCTAATACATATTTTTAAGTATCAAAATGATAACAGAATTGAAGCATGTTGCTATAATTTCATTTTCTACAACATAAACAGAAGGAGAACAAGGACAAGTAAGAAGCAGACCTATAGTGCAGCCATTGGTTTGGTCTTTATTATCCTCATATGAAGTATCTTTTTAAGAGAACACTGGCAGGATTACATATATATATACCCACTTCTCATGATTACAATCCTACTCAATTTTAATATAAGCGATTTTCAAAATGCAACTTTAACCAACCATGTTGAAAAGAAAAGCACTTGCCCAACTATTATCTTCAAGAGTCCCTACAGTTAAAATACTTTATGAATAAATCAAAGCAACATCATCTTCAATGGTATTAGACTATCATAAAAGATTTCTGACTCTAATAAAAGATTTCTTCTTTATTTGGGATTGTTTGGCCTCACTGGAGTTTTGTTATAGCTAACACCAGCTAGTATTAAGAAGGCACTATCTATCAATGGGGTAAAAACAAACAAAAAAAACTACCTCTACACAAAAATTCAAACTTTTAAAAAACAGTATCCTCAAATAAATCCTTAAAGGACCATGGTTTACAACAATTTAAAATTTTAAGAATTTTAAGAACTGAATTATTTGGATGAGAACCAAACAGACCTTTTTCACTCTGTCATAAATAACAGAAGAATCCTGCTCTGAGCCTGGATCTTTTCAGTAAAACAACTCATCACTTGTTTTACAGCAATTACTACCAGCAAATATTACAGCATAAGCTCTTCTTTAAAAAAAAAAAAAAAACTGATACTTAATCCTTCTCACTGGTTTCTGTAAATCATCCAATTTTAAAGTAACAATTCAATTACAATAATTCATTTTAAAAGAGAAGTTTCTATTATGAAAAATCCAATATAACAAAGGCTTGACAAATACTCTTACCTCTTGTAATTAGGACATGCTAAACTGTAATCCAGTGAACTGCAAAGAACTGTCCACCTTTCCGTTTAGCAGGTAGAACTGTTTACGCAGAAGAAATGCCTCAGATTCTCTCTCCACACATGCATCTTCTATGAGAAGAAAACCTCCTCAGGGTCCCACCTGTGTTAGTGAGGAAAATGCTACTCTCTGAGGGTGACAGGCATCAAACCCGAGATTACCACCCAAGAAATGCTGTGTTAGTATCTGAAGAAATGTCCATAAACCAATACTTAGGAAAACTCCCGCCAATAAAAATCACCAAAAACTTCTAAAACCATCAGGCTGTCTACTATCTTAAAAGATTCTTGCTTATTTGATGGGTTATAACGAGGACACATTCATAATTCCTACCAGAGAGATTTAAGTAAGAATCTATTATAATAAGGAAAAGCTCTGAGCCTCTTCTAAGTTAGTAGGTCCAAAATTTTAATTATCACTAGAAGTTAAATTTAACAATTATAAAAAGATGTTTCGTTCTTCAGAAAATATAAAAGATATTAATATATTTTAAGTGGGAGAGTTATAATGACCTAAAGTAACATTAAGCAAGCAACCAGACAAAGTATAAAGAAATGGATCTAAACCGGAATATTAGATGCTCTCTGCAACGCAAGTACAACACTCAAACAGGTACTATCAAACTTGAATTTAGAGGTTCTCTGTTACTGGCATGATTTCACTTTTGCATAAACTTTCTCCTTTAAAAGAACACTATGACAGGGGAACTGTTTCTTCCAGGTACTCTAAGATAATACTGAAGGTTATATAACGTGAGCCCCAGTCCTTATCTTGACAATAGACTTCAGATCTAAATACTTACTGATCATTTTCCATCCTAAAAGAATGTCTTACTCTCAAATGTTATGAAAAGTATAAAATAGCTATACTCTCTTTTCATACTGTTAGGTATAACTTACTGAACTATCTAGTAATCTTACTGTGGATTTCACCTCAGAAACCCAGCCAATTCTATTATCATAGTTTACTTATATAACAAGAGAATGGAAAAAATGATTTATACTCTGTTGTAAACATTTGACATTTAGATCGATGTTTTCTTTAAATTTTCTCTAAAGAAAAAAAGTTCACTTCAGTAGATCAATAACATACCTACTAGTTTATATTCCATAACTTAAGCCAGGTAATTATGTAGAGATATAGTAGTCAAATGCACCTCTTAATTCTGTCATTTTTTTTCCAGTCAGTATATTTTTGTTGCTTTAATACATTACTGAGATTAATTTTGATTCTATTCCTCTTTTTTGCATTTACCAAACTGGTTGTAGTTTTATTATTCCCAGACTCTGTCTTTTCAGTTGGCATATATTTATATGTTGTAATGCTATAAAATAAGATTATTCTGGGTGTGATGATGCTTTCATAAATTTGACTATAAACCATTCTGGAGATTAAATAAAAACTTAAAATTGTAATTTTATGAAATGGTTTCTTTCAGAGGTACTTTTCTCATTGGTAAAATTTTAGTTTTTTTAATCTCACTGGCTAATTTTTATTTTCCATCCATTCCTGTACTGAGCATCCTCAAGAATTACAGGATCAGCTGGACTGAATGAAGTTTTCATGTAAAACCCAGGGGTGTGGAGTTAACAGCTTTTAGGAAATACAACAGGCTGATACTTTTCCATGAAACTCTTATCAGTTAATAGCTTCAGTACTGTCATTCATGAGACACAACGCCTTAGAGAAAACACAGAAAAAGCCAATCACATAAAATCTTGCTAACTCTAAAGGTTGCTATATGAATAAAAACAATTTTTAATTAACTCAGTTGAAAGCATCAATAAAAACAACAGTTTCCATCAGTTCAGGCCCACTGATGCTGATTACATGCATATGCCAGTCACCCTAGGTGGTTTTTCTACAAATGTGTTTCAAAGATTGTGCCATGAACCTGGCTAAGTTTACAATGATGTAAATGGCTAAGTTCTATCACTAAGCAAATAATCCTCTTTTGTGTGGCTGACACAGTTCTGGAAGACTGAGAATGCGCGTCATATAAAACTGATGTTTAAGGCTCAGGTTACTGTCAAGAGATTTTCACTTAGCAAAGGACTGAGAGCTGAAACGTGAATGGCACTGCATCTGAGAAAACTAAACCATCCGTTGGCTGCACTTTATAAAAGCAGTAAATAATGTTATGGAAAACAAAAAACTGCATTCTCCTTTCCTCAAAAATGCATTTTTTTCCTCATAAAAGCAGAAAGGGCAAAGAAGAAAGTCTAATGAAACTAACATTTTAAAAAGAAGATGAACATGGCTCCACGTATTTTTAAAAGACACTGGAAAATAAGCTTCTTCTAGTAAGTAAATTAGGTGATTTTCCTCCCCAAAGTAACATCTTTGTTCTTCATGCCATAACTAAGTGTCCACTGTACTGTTTCTTAGGAAAAGAGGTTATGAGTCCTTCACTCAAAGCCCTTACGTATGGCTGATTAAAAGAATATTTTAGAGTTTTTGTGTCTTTCCTCCCTAAGGATTGTTGAGACTAGCATCCACATAGGTTCTTAAAAAAATGGAAGAGCATGCATGGTAACTGAGAGAACAGTCTGTATTCTTTGATATGTGAATGTTTTCAAACCAGCTAGCTCAATAACCACTGCTGACTGATTCATACATCAGATAGGTGGCCTCATTGTTGGGGCCAGACTGAAGAGGCTCCTATGGTTATAAGACACAGGTTCCTGCATGGGAGACTGATGTAAGTTAACAGCAATGGGATTAAGTAGATTTTCCAATATTAATATCATCCATAAAACTGCAGGGAATTAAAAAGAAACCTTAAATTGGAGCTACAGGATAACAGTCTAATAATCTAGGTTGAAAATACAACAAAAGCTAGAAAAAGAATAACTTTCTATAACTGTAATCTATAAATTGCAGTGTTTAATACAAAAGGGGTACCAAGGAAGCAAGGATGAGCACTTAAGTCCAAGTCACTAGAGTGTGTTTCACAAAGGTTACACTAAAAACTGTCACCCATCAAAGTGCAAAATAAAAGATTAATGCATGTCAAAATTAGAGTTCTTGCAATGTTGGCCAAAAGCAGCAAACACAGCTGAACAAGGCCATGCGCACACTGTCACCAGCTATGAAGCAGAACTCACAACCGACGTGAGTAAATGACATATAATGGAGATCTGCTGTTCGCAGTAACTTTTTTTAAAAAAGGAAAAGTTTTACAAAAGATATACTGAGTGGAGTCACAACACACTGACGACATTTAGCTGTATTAAATGTAAATTTTATGATGTCATTTAGAAAATTATCACTCGGCTTTTATTGAACACTACTTGTTAGAGCAGTGCATAGTGTTCCTTCAAATAAAAGACTTTTTATAGTTTCAAGTCCCTACCATATGCTTTTATAAAACAATGATATATACTTTTTTAAAGTTGGTGGGACTAAGAAACTGGTAAAAGCACGGTTCTTCAGAATCAAGGCTAAAACGGAAGACTTTCATTGGACACCATCTTATACTATTAAAATTCTTTATCATGTGATGCATTACTTTTCCAAAAAAAATTTCACAAATAAAAAAACTGTTGGGACAATAAGGCAAAAGTATGTTCCAGTTTAAGATCAATGCCAAACTTTTAAACCAGGGCACAATACTTACTCTGCACCTTTCACAACACTTTTGAGAGTTAATCACATGAACATGAATACAAACAAATGTTGATTCATCATAAAAACAAATGTATTGGTCACAATTATGTAGAAAAAGAATAAGCTGTAAAATCTGTTTTCCATGTAAGCTCACAGTATCTGTACTGGAAGTTTCCCTAAAATTAAAACAAGTCCACTAATAATATAACTGAGAAAGAATAGTTCTGCACTATGAAACAGAAGAAATGGGGTTTAGGGGGGAGCCCATCTGAGTGAGGACTTTATCTAGCCACTGAAGAGGCCCATGAAGATGAATCTCAATCCAACATGGGGTGCTGGTAACATCTTGCCGGTGATACTCTGCTCCCCAGCCCTATGAAAATGAACAGATAAAACAACAAGCCATTTTTTAAATCATTAACCAGTCTAAACCAATTTTCACACGCTAACAAAAAATAAACTTTAACATTAGAGATATACAGAATGTAACCTGAAAGGAAAACTCTCAAAACCAATCTTAGTATTCACCATGGAATTAAAAGCAAAACAACAGCTGCATCATCATAACAACATATAATCCCTTAACAGAAATCCTGGAGGCAAGACACGTTCCAGAATTCTTTTTTTTTTTTTTTAATTTTTAGAAAGTTAGTAATGGTGCAATATCTCATAATTAAAACATTAACAATTCTGCAATGAGCTATAGGCTCTCTCTAATGGATAAATAAAACCCATATGTAGCCTCATGTAAGTTCACATCAGATTTTGTTAACAAAAAATTTTAATTTTTAGGTTTTTTTAAAAACATCAGATAAGGCACTGTAAAACTGATCAATGCATGCACACGCAGTTAAAGTGGCAGTGATATATCATCATCCTTTAAGATGGGACACTACTGGGATGAACTGAACTGCACCACTGTAGCCTAAAACTCCAAAGAATAAAACAGAAATTTTCACTTTTATTTGCTGGATGTATTAAGTTCTCTACTTTACTGCTTACAGTAGTCCTTGCCTAGGAAAATCAAGTGGGGTGTGATGAGGATGGAGTGGGGAACTAGATTAAATATGCAAAGCCATGTTTCTATAACAGGGAAGGGAAATGCCTTCAGGGCTACTGATAAACTGCTGCAACAAAAAGGCCTATAACAAGCAGCAAGGAACACTGGGCTGTGGGACTGTGGGCCAGAAAGTAAAAATCCTACACAGAGCATTTGACAATTACTCTTCTTTGGCTAAATCCTTAAGGAACAAGTGGATACATTACAGGTTGCTAAAAGAGATCACTAAAACTCTTTCTAAATTTTGCTCATGAATGATCATTTGCAATGCCAATAAAATCAGGCCAAGAGCAAATGATAAATTCGAAAAGTTCTTTCAATTTTGCAAATCCTTAATAACAGAGCTTAAAACAAGGAAAAATAATTTTATTATGGTGATGAATTCTTTAAGTCAACCTAAGGGATCTAGTAATAATTGAAATTGCTGAAAGTAAAGGAACTTAAAAAGCAGTTTTAATATTAAATACTTCTTAGCAATTTAGCTAAAATTTAACTGAAATTCTTTATAAACTCAGCCCCTATTCAATACCAATATCAAGCATTTTATTATAATGTCTGAATTATAAAATAAAATCACAAACCAATCATGTGGTTTAAGTTATAAAGTTAAGAATTTTCTTTAGAAACCAGTTGAATCAGGTCAGAAGTAATTACTATATTTCATTTAACACAGACTTTTAAAAATTATAACCTACAGACATATAATACATCTGTTACATGTTACAGTGACTCAAATTAAGCTACAGGTCTCAACCCACTCACCTTGACAAAACTCATTCGAATGGTACACATTTTGGTGAGCTCATATACTGCCTCAAATCCATGGTTGACAGACTGAGCCAGAAGCTGAGCAAACTCCTGATTGTTAAAAATTTTGAGGCTGCAGCTGCTGGGAATCTTACAGACAGTGGTAGGATGAAAGCCATGATGAAAGTTGCAGTTCCTACTCTGAACAAATATGCTGCTGTCACTGAGGCACTCTGCATATACCTCTCCACCAACATAGTACAGATGAACACCTTAAAAATACAGGAATTACAAGAGTCAACTTAACAAAGCAGTATAATAAAACTGAAGAGGGTGCATGAGGTACAGACAAAATAGCTACTATAGAGCAAGTCTTCAAACAGAAACTACCACTAGATGGCCTTATGTTGCTGAAGATAGTCGAGGCTAATGTCTGCCTGAATGTTCATGTGAAGGACTAATGCTGAAGCTGAAATTCCAACACTTTGGCCACCCGATGTGAAGATCTGACTCATTGAAAAAGACCCTGACACTGGGAAAGACTGAAGGCAGGAGGAGAAGGAGATGACAGGGGATGAGATGGTCGGATGGCATCACCAACTCGATGGACATGAGTCTGAGCAGGCTCTAGGAGTTGGTGATAGACAGGGAAGCCTGTCGCAAACAGTCCGACACGACTGAGCGACTGAACTGAACTGAGTGTCTGCCTAAATCTAAAATGATCCTCAAATATCTAAGACTTAAGACTTAAACAGGGAAGGACTGTCGCAAACAGTCTGACACGACTGAGCGACTGAACTGAACTGAGTGTCTGCTTAAATCTAAAATGATTAAGTCTCAGGTTGGCAGCATATTAGGTTATCAGTTCTCAGAGTTCTTTTTTTCCCCCTTTTCCAACAATCTTTCATTATCTCTATGAGAGAAACAATGACCAAAAAAATCCCCCAAGAAGGCACCTTATGATGAATCCTTTCAAAGAAATGTTCAGTGCTATCAACTACCATGAATAGTTGGTTGGCAAAAGAGTTTTGCACTCTTTTTGCTAATGGAAGGGTTTGCACCATTGACAAAAAAAAGAAAGCAAGCTAAGTCATAGAATTTCAGGTTATAGGAAGAGTCTTTAAATGGCAGATTTACTTTATTTTCCTTTAAAAAATGTTTTTGCTATTTTAAAAAATATATAATATATGAATGTTCACTATTTAAAAGTTCAAACTATATAGCTAAAGCTTAAGTTGTTCCCAACTTTTCACTACTGCATGTAGTAAAAAGACCATTGTAGTACATATGTGTGATTCACAGACTGGTATCAGGCTATGACATTAAAAAGTATGTTCTGTTTCTGAGCAAATAAAAATGACCCCTGGAAGAAAGGCTCCTAGAACTATATACTGGGGAAAAAAAGGGTAAAATGAGTCTAGCATTTAAGAATTCACCAAGCTTTCTCTTAAATTATCCTACTGTAGAATGAAAAATCAATGCATAGAAGTGGGGCATTTTTACCTAAAAAATCATAGCAAGTTAATAGTTCAGTCAGAAAAGAATGGAAACTTTCTTTCCAATTTATTTTTGGACACAGTATTTTTCTGAGTCTCTTCTGTAAGAAATCACATTACAATTAAAGTTATTTACCTTCTGTTCCTAAGACCTTCTCAGGTCAAAGAAGCAAAAAGTGGAAAGTAGTAAAAACAAAACTTCAAAGATAGGCAAACAGCCCTTCCTGGGACAGGTTTCCTCTCTGACCACTTAAGGCATGAGACAATTTCAATGCAATGTGAAAAGTTCCTTGTTTGTTGTGGCAACTGTCTTGGAGGATGAATTATAAATAGAACCCTGTTACCTGAATTTAAAAGGTGGGCAGAGTGGTAGCGAAGCCACTGAAGACTTACGTCATTCAAACTGGATTTCCTACCAGTAACCCTGTTTCTCCATCATAATGGAAATTCTTACAAGTCATCTCAACCCAAAATATTCCACAAAGATCATAATTCAAAAATTTTAATCCTTCACTAGCATTCATATATTTTACAAATATTTCTTGTGTATATACTATGAGCCAGGCATTGTTCTAATTACTAAAGATACTGTTATGAACAATGCAAATTTCTGTCTAGCTTGTATTTCAGTTAAGACTGAAAATGAAAAAACATAGAATAGTATGACTTCAGATCCTAAGTACTATGAAGAAAAATAGGCAGGATAAACAAAATAAGTCTGAGTACATCTCTACTTAATACATTCTTCTGTATCTGCAACCTGGGGCAAGACCATGCCTTAAGCTTCTTTGTATGCCCTTACATAATGCAGGGTACATAGCAAGCACAACAAACAACTGAATTCAACTGAATGTAGGAAAATGACAAAATTACCTTTTCCGATATGTCGCCTAGTGTTTTCAATTGTTGAATTACGATTAACATTTGACAACAATCCCAAGCAGAATCTACTTTTGTTATTCGAAGGATCTGTGAATCCATCTACTAACACACTAGTAGAAGATGCATGAAAAGCTTCCCCAACACGATTGTTTAATTCATAATAGACAATTGAACACCAATGTTTGGGCTCTTCATAGGCGACAGGCTGAACATCTGTGAACAAACCAGACACAAAAACAATGTTTAATGATCACCAGAAACTCAAAACTATTTTGGTGTTTCCTTTAACCCAACTCAAGCACTATATTAAAAAGAAAATTTTCAGATATTTCACTGACGTCTCATTGCTGGCTTTCGGTCTGTATCAAAAAAACAAACAACAGACGTGCCTTTTTTTAAAAAGATTTTTTTGATATGGACCATTTTAAAAGTCTTTATTGCATTTGTTACAATGAAATTTTTATTGAATTTGTTGCTTCTGTTGCTTTTATGTTTTGATTTTTGGCCAGGGGGCATATGGGGTCTTAGCTCCCTGACCAGGGATCGAACCCACCCTCCCTGCATCAGAAGGTGAAATCTTAACCACTGGACTGCCAGGAAATTCCCCAGAAATGCTTTGACCATAAAAGTTTTTTAAAAATTATACATATACAAGGATGGGCAACATCGCATTTTAAGTTGCTTTTCAAGCAGAATCGAATCCAGGTTTAAAGTTGAGATGATAAAAGCTCTGTTTCAACAAACTGAAAGACAACTATACCAGCATTTGTAAAATTATTTTAAACAAAAATTTGGACTAAAAAATTAAGGCTATTAGCAAACTAGGAATAGAGGGTAATTTCTTCAACTTGATATAAAGAACATTTACAAAAAAACTTCCAGCTAATGTTATACTTAAGTGTGAAAAACTAGAAGTTTTTCTGCTAAGATCAGTAACAAGGCAAAGATGTGCTCACCACTCCCTTTCAACAGCATATTGGAAATCCCAGCTAATGCAGTAAGAGAAAAGAAAATAAAAGTTATATGGATTGAGAAGGAAGACATAAAACTGTCTTTGTTCACAAGTGACAAGATTATCTATGCAAAAAATCTGAGATGATTGACAGAAAACCTCCTAGAACTGATAAGCAATTATAGGAAAGTTGTAGAATATAAGGTTAATATACAAAAGTCAATCACTTTTCTATACCAGCAATAAGCGAGTAGCATTTGAAATAAAATTCATTATCATTCATAGCAGCACTCAAACAATGAAATATTTACGTAAAAAACAAACAAAACAGGTAAGATATATATATTGAAACTATGAAATTCTAAATAAAGAATTCAAAGAAGGAACTAAATAAATAGAGAGACAGTCTATGATCATGTGCAGGAAGCCTCAGTTCTCCCCACCATGACTTAAGAGTGAATGAAATCCCAATAAAAACTTCAGCAAATCATCTTGTAAACTGATCCTGAAGTTTACATGGAAAGGCAAAAGACCCAGAAGAGCCAACACAATACTGAAAACCAAACCAAGAAGACTAACACCATCCAACTTAAAAACTGGCTATAAAACTATAGTAGACACTCTATTAAAATCATCTCAAAAATAGATCACAGAGATATGATATAAAACTATAAAACTCAAGAAAACAGAGGAGAAAATATAGATGACCTTGAATATGGTAATGACTTTTTAGATACAATACCAAGGCACGATCATTGAAGAAATAATTGATAAAGCTAGATTTCATTAAAAATTAAAAACTTCTACTCTTCAAGACACTGTCAACAGAATGAGAAGACAAGCCACAGAACAGGAGAATATATTTGCAAAAGACAAGTCCTAGTAAAGGACTGTTGCACAAATACAAAGAACTCTTAAAACTCAATAAGAAAATGAACAAGCCAATGAGAAAAACTGGTCAAAGATATGAACAGACACCTCACTGAAGAAGATATACATAAAAGCAAATAAGCATATAAAAAGATGCTCCACACTGTATGTCACCAGGGAAATGCAAATCAAAATAGCAAGGAGATACTACTGCATTAGAATTACCAAAACCTTTAGAATTGCCAAATCCAAAACACTGACAATCCCAAATACTGGTGAAGATGGGGAGCAATAGAAACTCTCATTCACTGCTGGCGAGAATGTAAAATGGTACAGCCACTTTGGAAGACAATTTGTTGACTTCTTACAAAGCAACAAACTCTTAATCCAGCAAATGTGTTTCGCACTATTTGCCTGAAGGAGTAAAAAACTTAGGTCCACACAAAAACTTCAGAGAGATGTTTACAGAAGCTATTTATAATGGCAGCAACTTGGAAGCAACCAAGATATCCTTCAATATGTGAATGGATAAATAAACTGTAGTACACCAGACAACCAAATATTATTCAGCACGAAAAAGAAATGCACTATCAAGCCATGAAAAGACATGGAGGGGAGGGACTTAGGTGCATATGACTAAGTGAAGAAAAGGCTACATACTATAAGATTCCAATTATAAGACAGTCTGGAAAAGGCAAAACTACAGAGACAATAAAAAGATCAGTGGTTACCAGGGGTTAGGAAAGAGGGAGAATGAACAGGCAGAGCACAGAGGATTTTTAAAGCAGTGAAATTATTCTATATGATACTATAAAGGATGGCTACATGCCATTATTCATTTGTTACAACTCAAGGAATGTATAATACCAGGAATGAATCCTAATGTAAATTATACATTTGGGGTGATAGTGATGTATCAATGTAGGTTCATAGATTGTAATAAATGTATCACTCTGGTGCAGGTAGTGGGGGAAGCTGTATGTGTGTAGGGGGAAAGGGTATGTGGGAACTCTGTACTTTTCACTCAAATTTGCTGTGAATCTAAAAAATAGTTTTAAAAAAAAAGGAAGGAAAGAAAAAACACGACCAAATGAGTGTCCTTTGGGTAAAAGGTGGTACACATTTGAAGCTTTAAGTGCCAGAACAGTGTACGGAAAAAGCTTTGTATAAAATATAAAACACTGGCCAAATTCTTATCAGTATTAAAAATCAATAATTCCTAATGGACGCAATGGATGGAAGAGAGACATGGAAGCTCTGCATCCAGCACTATTAGAGTGTCTGTCTTGGAGCTGATATCAGAAAGAGAAGTCATGAATTGTCAGCTTTCTTTCAAGAAAGGCAGAAATTTTTTAAAACGTCCAAGAAAAACGTTAAGAGTAAGTCACACTGACTATGTAGACACCACAAAAGAGTTGGTTGACTTTTAAAACTCAGTTTTAATTATTCAACTGCAAAGAATTCAGATGAGGAGGTACAGGAAAAAAAAAAAAAAAAAGAGGACCTATAAAGCAAAGTTCTAAGAGCTCAGATTTTAAAGAAATTTATATGAAAGATGGAACAAGGAGGGACTCATAATCAAACACATATATAGATGAGTAGCAGTAAGTTATAACAGTGTCATGAAAGACTAGAGCCAAGATAAGCAAAACAAAAAAGACAATTTTGGTTAGAATGAAAAGAAGAAAATCAAAAGCTCTGCGACTCTGCTCAAGGCAAAGGACATCTTGTTAACTGGTGATTCATGGCATTGCAATTTAACTCTAATTTCCCAAGTGAGAAGAAACTCTGGTGAAAAAAAACATCTAGGAGGGTGGGAAGACTTGAGTGCCAGGTTCTTCTAAAGGGACTCAGTTGTTTGGCTAAGAAACTATAATCCAAGAAATATTTAACATACATCACTACTAAACTGCACTCTCTGATCTCTGGAGAATCAAAAGAAAGAAGGAAAATGATAGATGGGGTAAACGTACTCCAAATTTTTAGAAAGAAGATGATAATACCATTTTGGGGGAATTACCTGATGCTGTATACTAAGATCATCATAAATACAGTCAAATTCAATCAACATACTAATAACTCCTATGTATTTATTATCTCTTTATTTTACAAAGGGAGAGATTTAGGCTTAGATATATTTTAAAAGCCACTCTAAGCTGCAAAGCAAATAAGTAGAGATGCAGGAATTCAAATCCAGAAATTCATGTTCTGAGACAGTTTGCTCTAAATGAAGGTAGATACTATGAATATTAAGCAAATTAATATGACAAAATTCCTAGATAAATTCTAATCCTGAAAAAGCCAAGGTATTATTTAAACATTAACAAGATTATTATTAGGGGGCCTGAAATTTATTCTTAGGAATGCGGGGCTTATGGGACATACAGTCATCCCATATCATCACAAACACTATACAATACACACAAGGACACCATTCTTTCAAGAAACTAAAGTGGCAGTACCTTACTTCATGTAAACTTGTGACAAATTAATAAGTTTAAGGTCTCAAAACAAAATGACTTTAAAAACCATAATTGAGATACCACTTCATACCCATTAGGATACTGTTATCAAAAGAAAAAAGAAAATAACAAATGTTGGCAAAAATATGGAGTAGATTTAATTGGAAATCCACTGCATTGCTGGTGAAAATGTAATGATGTAGCCACTGTGGAAAACAGTTTGGCAGTTCCTCAAAAAAGCTAAACAGAATTACCATAAAATCTAGCAATTCTACTCCCAGGTATATAATACCAAATGAATTAAAAAACAGAGACTCAAACAGAAACGTGTATATCAATGTTTTTAGCAGTATTGTTCAGAATAGTCAAAAGGTGTAAACAAACCAAATGTTCATGAACTGATAATTGGATAAACAAAACATGGTATATGCTTACAACAGAATACTTCTCAGCCTTAAAGAGGAATGAAATTCTAATACATGCTACAACCTGGATAAACCTTAAAAACATTATGCTAAGTGAAATATGCTAGACTCAAAGGGACAAACATTATATGATTCCACTTAAGATGCAGTCGCTAGAATAAGCAAATTCAGAAGACAGGTGGCTCAGGGGTAAAGAATCTGCCTGTCAATGCAGACAACTGTAGTTTTTAATTAAAAAAAAAAAATAAGTCTTTTTCATCAGTTTTCTTGAGATACAAATGACATCAGCACTGTTAAGTTTAAGATACACAACATAATGATTTGCCGTATATACATCCTGAAATGATTATCACAATAAATTTAATGAACATCCATCAAATCATGCATGTGTGCTCAGTCGTGTCTGACTCTCTGCGACCGCATAGACTGTAGCCCACCAGGCTCCTCTGTCCATGGGATTTCCCAGGCAAAAATACTGGAGTGGGTTTGCCATTTCCTTTTCCAGGGAATCTTCCTGACCCAGGGATCAAATCTGTGGTCTCCTGCGCCTCCTGCACCGGCAGGCAGGTCCTCCATCAACTCATATAGACACAAAATTAAAGAAGCAGGAAAAAAAAACATTTTCCTTGTGATGAGACCTCTTAGGATTTACTCTCTTTACAACTTCATATATAACACACAGAAGTGTTAATTACATTTATCATGTTGTACATTATGTCACTTGTACTTATTTATCTTATAGCTGGAAGTTTGTCCCTTTTGACAGCCTTCATCCAGTCAATTTTATTTCTATCAATGAAGAATCCAAATGCAAAATTTAAAAAAATTCCACTCACTGAGGAATAAATTTAAAAAGAAAATAAGTAAAAGACTTATACTGAAGTTGAAGGCCTAAACAAATGGAGAGTACAGAGTACAATCCATGTCCGTATACTAGAAGATGATGGCATATCTCCCCAAATTGATTTAAAGATTCAAAGTGACCTCTATCAAAATCCAAGGAGGAATTTTTTTGAGGGGGACAGAAATTGAAAAATTGATACTAAAATGATATGGAAACAGGCAAAGAATGTAGAATTGCTAAACAATTTTCAAAAAGAACAAAATTGGAGGACTAACACTTCCTGTTTTCAAAACTTACTGTAAAATTTTAGTAATCAAGACTGTAAGGGAAAGATATACAGATCAATAACAAAATTTAGCATCCTGAAATAAATCCTTATATTTATAGTCAACTGATTCCTAAAAGAGAAGCCAACATGATACTCTTATCAACAAACAGTGCTAGAATCAACTCGGTATCTACTTGAACAAAGATGACTTCAGACCATTACCATACAAAAAGCTTAACTCAAAATGAATCACAGACCTAAATATAAGAGCTAAAGAACTGCTGGGAGAAAACACAGAAGAGTAATTTTTATGACCCTGGGACAAAGGTTTTTTAGATGCAACACCAAAAGCATAATCCAGGGGAAAAAAAAAAAAAACGATAATTTCATCAAAATGAAAAACTTCTGTGCTTCAGAGGACACCATTAATAAGATGAAAAGACAATCCAAAGAGTGAGAGAAAATATTTGCAAATCATATGTCTGATAAAGGACTTCTGTCCAAAATATATACAGAACTCTTACAACTCAATAATAAGACAAACAACTCAACTTAAAAAAAAGGCAAAAGATTTAAATAAACCAAAGAAGATATATGAATGGCTAGGTACATTGAAAATGTTCAAAATCATTCCTCAGTAGGGAAATGCAAATTAAAACAAAGGAGACACCACTTTATACCCAAGAGAATAACTACAATCAAAAAGATAAACAATAACAAGTGTCAGAAGGGTAGGAGAAACTAGCACACTCACATGGTACTGGTAAAAATGGTACTACCATTTATAGTTGTCTGGCAGTTTCTCTTAAATACTTAAATTTACCATATGACTCAGAAAAATAAAAACAAAGACTTAGTATTTGCAAACATTCATAACAGCATTGCTCATGCTAGCAAAAAACTACAAACAATTCAAATGTTTATCAACTGATAAATGGGTAAACCAAATGTGGTGTATCCATACACCACATTCAGCAGTGAAAAAGAATAAAGTATTGATACATGGTACAAAATTGATGAATCTTGAAGACTACACATTCTGTGATTCTATTTATATGAAATGAGAGAAGGCAAATCTACAGGTACAAAAAACAGATTAGAAGATTTCTGGAGCTGGGGGTATGACAGAATAGATTGCAAACAGGCATATGGGATATTTTTAAAGCATTGTAAAACTGTTCTAAAACTAGATCATGGTAACAGTGTAAAATTTTATACACTTTTTAAAAATCATTGAATCATATACTTAAAATGGATAAATTAATGGCATATAAACTACAACTCAATAAAGCTGGCTTCTAAAAGTGGATGAGAAGTTTTTTTGTTTTTTTTTTTTAAAAAAAAGCAAAAACAACAAAATAAGCATTGTACTTCTTACCTCTGCTGGATATACTGGGCATAATCTGAGGAATCATATTATTGCTTGTATCCATGGGCTGGGAATTATCTTGACCCATCTGATCATCCGGTGGCATATAGGCAGGAGGAGGAGTATCAGCTAACAGGAAGAAAATAAGACAAGTTAGAGTCCCAAAAGAATAGTTAAAATCTTCACCTTGCTCAAAATTAAATCTAAATGCATCAGAAAATTCTTAAAAGATTGCCAGTAGTATTCGTTACTGAAAATCACAGACACACAAAAATGCTGGACACTACCTTAGGGAAAGGCAAAAGGAGAAAAGACAGCATACCCCTTAGCCACCAGAAACCTACTACAAGTCCACATGAATTTGGTCCAATCCAGCACAGTAACATCACTGCTAAAATTCACTACAATAGAATTTAAGGTCATGAATTTTGCCTTTATTTGCTTAGAATCACATGCTCAGAGAAACTGCAACTACTGCAAGTCAATCTGAGGGGCGTAGATTATCCTCATTCGGATATCTAGAGACATTCTTAAATTATCAAGATCATCACACACTGTATTGTTATTTAAAACTGGAAAATAAAACCATGCTCTTTCAAAATTTGCCAACAACACTAACAGCAGCTATCTAATTCTTTTGCGAGGTTTTACAATGGCATTATGTCCTATTAAATGGCTCTAAGGAAACAAAGTGAACTACAAAATCTTTTGAGTTAAAACATTTCTGGCTGCAAACCTTTACAAAAGCTATAGCTATACTTCTTTGTCTCAGTAACAATAAATACTGAACATATATCTGAATATACAACTTGTCTTTTACCTCAAGGTTTGTACAAGATGTATTTTGAGACAGAGCTACCAACCAGCACTGACTGTAGTACAAAGGATGAAAATTAGTTTTTGAAAAGACACCTAACAGCAAATTAAACAGTTGGAACTTAAATTCTTTTCAAAAAACAAAACTTCATCAATTGGCACTTCACTGCAATAGAGAAACCACTAAGTATACATTTACATATGACTGCCTGCAATAGTAGGCATTCCAGTATTTCTAATGATTTAACCATTCAAGACATGCATGCCATTAATAAAATTTAGCCACTTTAAAAATCTGCTTATGATCCTTCTCCAGGCAAATCAGTACATCAGTTGTCTAATTAAAGATAACTGGAGTTCATTTTAACCTACCAAAGTATAAAATGATTTGACAAGCAATGTAGCAAAGTTAAAACAGCACAGACTTTAGAGTCAGAGAAACCTGGGCCTGACCCCCACTTATTAGCTATGTGACCTTAAGCAAGGTACTTAAACTCTTGGGGTTAATACCAGTTTCATTTTCCATCTGTAAAATAACAATAATATCTATCTCACATGAGTGTTCTGAAGATTAAGTTTAATGTGATATCTTTCATCACAGTATTAGTTATACAAAAGGCACTTGATAAATGGTATTCGGTAGTAAAATCTTTATGAAAATATTTAACTTAAGTCAAATATATAGCTACTTCCTTTGTTGCTTTGATAGAACTTAATTGTAATGCCTAGTGGCATACATAGATTTAGTCATTTGGTCCAATACACGGCCAACTGATATCTAACAACACTTTGTTTCCAGATTATCTACTTTCCTTCACATTCATCAGACAGAGTCATTTTCTGTCTTTCTGTATTTGGTAAGTTTTTACTACATTCTGCCTTTACTGTATATAGGACTCCTCTCTATGAAATCATTCAAGTTAACACCATTGGGCTTCAAACTCTCCATCTGCACTGGTAACCACTTAACATATAGGTATATCTACATAGTTAGCAGTAAATGTATTTATACGTTGCTGTAATTTCATCTATTTATTTAACAAATATTTACTGGAGGATCTACTACATATTAGACTCTGACATAGGTACTGGAGATGTAGCAATAAACAAAAGATGCTATGAAATCCCTTTTTTCATGGAGTTTACAGACAAGATGGGAGGGGGAAGAGGCAGATTATAAGTAAAGACAAAATATACTACACTGGACTGTAATACATGCCATAGAGAAAGATCAAGCAATGAGATAGGGAAGGTGGGTTGGAGAAGTGAGTGCAACTTTTAAATTTTATCTACCTTATTGTCACTGTTCTTAAAGGGTAATCGCCAATCTCCCCCAAATTGTGTTTGCTTTTTTAAAAACTTCCATTTATGTAAACTGAAAAAATAAAAACAGTTCACCCACTTTCCTCAACTGGTTTTTCACCACCTCTGGCAAACACCAGAGGTGGCTGTCCTCTGTATCTATGAGCCTAGCTGTTTTTTTTAAGTCCACATGTAACGGAGATCATAACGTATTTGTCTTTCTCAGTCTTATTTCACTTAGCATAAAGCTGTCAAGATTCATCCATGTTGTCACAGATGGCAAGATCTCATTCTTTTCTGTGGCTGGATAATATTTGTGTGTGTGTGTGTGTGTGTTTATCATATCTTCTTTATCCATAAACGAACACTTAGGCTGCTTCCAAATCATGGCAACTATAAATAAAGTCACAATAAACATGAGAGGGGTGATATCTTCCTGAGTTAGTTTTCTTTGGATAAGTATCTAAAAGTAGAGTTACAGAAGCACATGGCAGTTCTATTTTTTATTTTTTGAGGAAATTCTATACTGTTTTCAAAACTGGCCACACTAATTTTCATTCTAATAGTGCATAAGAATTCCCATTCCTCCAAATCCTCTCCAACACTTGTTATTTCCACCTTTCTGATAAACAGTCACTGTAATAAAGTATTAGTCTTAGGCGCTCAGTCTTGTCTGACTCTTTGCGACCTCACGGACTTGTAGCCCACCAGGCTCCTCTGTCCACGGGATTCTCTAGGCAAAAATACTGGAGTGGGTTGCCATTTCCTCCTCCAGGGGACCTTCCCAACTGTACATAAAAGAGACTTCAATAATGTGCATTACAGGATACCCCAGGTTAACCTGTTACAGGAAACTGCCTCTTGAGTCTTTGAATTCTATAACGATTCTACACCTCTGGCCGATTGCTTGTTTATTTAGGTTTTAAGGTGAATGACCTGGGGACATTTGTTTCCAAATGTCCACACCAGACTGCGAATCCAGAGGCACCGCTGAAACGTCTACTTTCCTTGCTATCCTCAGAAGAGACTGCTGCACATCTACTCTCCGACTCTCATTCTTTTCAGCTTACAACACAAATGAGGGTAAGGTCATCTCTCACTGTGGTTTCGACCTGCATTTCCCTGACAATTAATGATGTAGAGCATCTTTTCATGTATCTATTGGCCAACAGTATGTCTTCTTTGGATAATTATCTATCCAGCTCTTCCACCCATTTTTTAACAGATTTTTTTTTCCCCACTGTGTCCTATGAGTTCTTCCTATAAATTCTGGATATTAGCCCCTTATCAGATACATCATTTGCAAAAATTTTCTTTCATTCAGTAGGCTGCCCTTTTATTTTATTCATGGTTTCCCTTGCTGTGCAGAAACGCTTTAGTCTGATGTAGTTTCACTTCTTTATTTTTGCTTTTGTTGCTTTTGCTTTTAGTGTCAGATTTTTAAAAAATCATCAGCAAGACCTAGGTTAAGGAGCTTACTACATATATTTTCTTCTAGGAGTTTTATGATTTGAGGTCTTACATTAAACTCTATCTGAGTTAATTTTTGTGTGTGGTGTAAGACAATGGTCCAATTTCATCCTTTTGCATGTGGCTGTCCAGTTTTACCAACATATTTATGGAAGAGACTGTCCTTCCTCCTTGTACATTCATGGCTCCTCTGTTGTAAATTACTTGACAATTTTTGCATGAGTTTATTTCTCGACACTCTGTTCCATGATCTATGTGTTTGTTTGTATGCCAATATTACATTACTTTTATTATTACAGCTTTGTAATACAGTTTGAAAACAGGGAGTATGATGCCTTCAGCTTTGCCCTTCTTTCTGAAAACTGCTTTGGCTATTCTGGGTCATTTGTGGTTCCATACACATTTTAGGACTATTATATTTTGTGAAAAATATACCTACTTGCATTTTTAAACATATGGCGCTTGGCAAAATAAAATTCAAAACTCTTCTGGAAATCAAACAATTACCAAAGAATAGTCAAAAATAGTTAGTTCCTGGCATATTAACAGTTGACCCAGAGGATCAGCAGTATTAGAACAAATGCTAATTCTTAGGAGTTATTTTTTGTATCAATAAAATAAATTCTTACCTGGGAGCTGAAATGGACTTCCTGGTCCAGAACTTGCTGGGGAGTTGGGATATGTGCTGCTAGCAGGGGAAGGAGGGTAGGGACTATTTGGAGATAAGGGAAAAGGAGTGTTGTTGGGCTGATGGAAAGAATCAGGAAACGTTGCATTTTGTGGCATGTGCGGTTCATTGTGGCTTAAGTTTCTAAACTGAACCAGAAGGCTGTGTTGTGGATTGAATTCATTATGACGAGGCACTAATACTGGAGGTAAGACTGAAAGACAAAAATCAAAAGTTTTCTGTCAGCAACGACTAAAACAACTCATAGAAGGGACAGATAAGAAAGGATTAAGGGAAGAGTGTAAACCTATTAAAACAGTTTACTTTTAGGAAGGGCTGCTTTGTAGAACCCTGAATCTGTATTTACATAATAATTAAACCAAACATTCTCTAAGCATTCAGCCTATATAAAATACTCTAGAAGACAGAATACCCAAGCAGAGAAGATATCCCTCTTATTCTCTAAGAGAGTAAGCATATTTAAGAGCAACCATAATTACAACAAAGGGAATAAAGCCAATGTTTTACAAAAACTACAATTGGTATATAACCCTAACCCTTTAAAAACTATGAATCACCATATTGTACACCTGAAACTTAATATAATATTATATGTCAATGATACCAAAAAAAAAAGAAAAGAAAAGAAAAAAAAGGCAAATATGCCATCATCTCCTTAGATGTTACTGCTGTTGGTCTCGCTTTATCTGTATGAAACAGGGAACACATCCTAAACCACGTGGGCCAAAGTATCTCATCCCTTAGTGTGCAGTCCAGATAGCTGTTTCTACTTCTCTTCATGTTTTGCTCTTTACCGTCCAAGACTGTAATTTTCATAAGGTACTCATATGAATCTGAAATAAAATAGTGGGCTAATATAACTTTAAAATTTTTAATTGAAAAATAGACGAAAACAGCCATAATATAGAGAATTTAATGCACTGAGAGTTCAACAGGGGTAAGTATTCCCAGCTAGCAAGGAGTCAAACAAAATACTGTGGAAAAGACAACATCTGATTGGACCTTAAAGAACAGGAAGCATTTCACATGCAAGTGCTAAGGGTGGAGAGTGTCAAGGGTGTAGAGCAGGAGCTGGAAAGATACAAGAAAGGACAGTCAGAGGGCTAAGCACTAAACTGGGAGGTAAGAGTAGAGAATAAAGTTGAAATCAGCTATGTATAGGTCCTGAAAGCCTCCATGTTTCCAATTTTGAACATTTCTTCTTTCTTTATTTGAGAGATCTTGTATTTTATGTTCTTCAGTAAAGTTTCCCCAATTGAAAACAGTAACAATTCCTAGATAGAAGTCTTCCACTCAAAATGATTTTTTCTAAACACAACCGTTAACAAAAATATACACAAGTATAAACAGTTTTAAACTGGGCTTCCCTTGTGGCTCAGCTGGTAAAGAATCCACCTGCAATGCAGGAGACCTGGGTTCAATCCCTGGGCTGGGAAGATCCCCTGGAGAAGGGAAAGGCTACCAACTCTAGTATTCTGGCCTGGAGAGTTCCATGGACTGTATAGTCCATGGGTCACAAAGAGTCAGACACAACTGAGCGACTTTCACTTAACAGTTTTAAAGACACATTTTTTTTAACAGATCCACTTTATTCAAACATTCAATTTCTCTAAAACCTCAAGTGATCAATAACATCTGATCACCTTTCCCAAGAGGAAACTGTAAAATCTCATTTCTCTAAACTCTTAAGGTACTTACTCATCTCTTTCATAATTTTTTTGTATTTATCAGTGTAATTTCACTTTCAAAAATTTCCCTTTGACTCTAACATCTAGTCAGAGTTAAAGAGTAAAACATCTAGTGAAATGTTTAGTGAAACATTTAGTTTCACTAAAACTGTTTAGTGAAAGTCGCTCAGTCATGTCCAACTCTTTGAGACCCCTATACAGTCCACAGAATTCTCCAAGCCAGAATACTGGAGTGGGTAGCCTTTCCCTTCTCCAGGGGATCTTCCCAAGTCAGCAGTGACAAAAGACAAAATTAAACTGTTTTAAAATTAACTAGGCTGTATCTCTCTTCCCTGAAGTAGGGATGAAGCTAAGGAAGCTCTGTAATTTTTATTGTTTTTTACCTCTTTTCATTTTACTGAATTAGTATTGTGACTATGTAGTTAATATCTGAATATGACTGCTTTTTTCTATGTATTACTAACTGCTGTTTCCCTTACAAAATGATGGGCAGCTGCCACTGGACAGTAGGACATGAGACACTGAGAATGTCTATGTTCAGCTCTCTAGCAATCTGAAAGATTTAGTGAAATAACCATTTAGGAATTCACTCCAGTAAGGATTTTTTTGGGACAGAACTAAAATCACTAATTTCTCTTTAACTTGTATATTATCTATACACATACTTTTTTTAAGAAATTACTTTCATTCAAAATTAATAATAATACACTGATAGTTTAAAAAGATAGATGCTACAAGAGATTATAAACAAAAAGAACAATTTCTAAGCCTCCTACCAAACTGCTTCCAGAAACAACAAATTTAAACTCTCATCCATTTCCTCTAACATACACTTTGTGCCCTACTAAATAATAATGCTTACAGTGCTGTTACTGTTTTGTCAAGACATTATCTCTAGACTTACTTTTATGGCAAATGAAGTAGATTTCTTAAATCATTCTATTCCCCATTCTCTTCCTAATAAAGTCACATAAAAATTTGGTTAACTCAATATCCTGTGTTTATGATAGTTTATATATTTTGTAAACTACATAAATACAATTCATTGCTAAAGCCAAATTTGTATTATATTTTCTCTTGAACAATGTTTTTTTATTAATTATTGCCTTGGTCTTTCATTTGCTTAATCTTAAGTTTGTACCACTAATTTCCCAAAGTCCAACAGATCTAATAAATTCCTACCAATACTATTTTTCAGGTGCCACAAATAAACAATCTATTGGTTCAGTTTTCTCCCCTGGATCCTCCATAGTTTGCTATTTAAGTCCCCTACAAATTCAAGGTCTTTAGACTTCCTCTTCTTTTCTCTCCAGTTGGATCCCATTTCCTGGACCTCTTTCTCTATTAGTTTACTAAAGAAGGATGTAAGGAAGATAAATTTTGAGTCTTTGCTATATGAAAGTAACCTGTCTTATGTTTATCTACAGACAAATTCCAGAATAACCTTTTTCTCTCTGAATGTATGGGGCACCACTTTATTTTTTTCTAGAATCCAAAACTGCATTGAAAAATCCAGTGTTCTCATTTCCAGTCTTTTCTATGTGCCCTATCTTTTTTACTCTGGGAGCTCTAAAAATCTTTTTATCCATGATATGCTAAAATTTCATGTATGGGTCTTTTTTCTCTTTTTCTGGTTACTCAATCATTGGGCCCATTCAATTTTCAGTTCTGGGAACTGTTCTAATAGTATTTCTTTCATAATTTTCTCTTTCCCATTATCTCCAATGCTTCAAGAATGTATTATTTTATAGAAATGTTTAATTTGAAACTTATCCTGAGCCAGTTAATGTTTTATCTAAACACTTTTCACACATTAACTCATCTAATTCTCATAACTCTCCTGACGTAAGTATTATTATTCCCATTTTACAGATGAGGAAACAAAGTCACAGACAGGTTAATTAATTTGCCTATGGTCATTTTGATAGTACTGGTGAAGTCAGTATCCAAATCCAGAGAATCTGGTTCAAGAAAGTAATCTTAACCAATGGATAACACTATTAAGTGTTGAATCACTTAGGCTGGCTCTCTATATTTCTTTTATCACTTTTCAACTATTTTCTACTCTTTTTTTTCCAATTTTGCAATATTTTCTGGCTCCACTACATATTAACTACGTGATCTTTTATAAGTTGTTGTTTTTTAGTTACCACATTGTGTCTGACTCTTTTTGCGACCCCATGGACTATATAGCCTGTCAGGCTCCTCTGTTCATAGAATTTCCTAGGCAAAAATACTGAAGTGGGTTGCCATTTCCCTCTCCAGGGGATCTTCCCAACCCAGGGATTGAACCTATGTTTCCTGAATTGGCAGGCAGATTCTTTACCACCGAGCCATCAGGGAAGCCCCTTTTATAAGTTACTTTTTTATTAATTTTTGGTTTCCTTATCTGTAACTTACGGGTAAACTTAAGAGTATCATAAAATGTTCATACCATTTTCAAACCCCATGAAGGAATAACCTCATAGGATTAGGAAAGTGTTTAGTCCTTGCTTGTCATTGTTCAGTCGCTAAGTCCTCTCTGAAGTTTTGCGACACTATGGACCTCAGTACATCAGGCTCCTCTGCCCTCCACTATATCTCCCAGAGTTTGTTCAAATTCAAGTCCACTGAGCTGGTGATGCTATCTAACCATCTCATCTTCTGCTACCCTCTTCTCCTTTTGCCTTCAATCTTTCCCAGCATCAGGGTCTTTTCAAGTGAGTCAGCTCTTTGCAGCAAGGGGCCGAAGTATTGGAGCTTCAGCTTCAGTCCTTTCAATGAATGTTCAGGGTTGATTTCCTTTAGGATTGACTGGTTTGATCTCCTTGCAGTCCAAAGGACTCTCAAGAGTCTTCTCCAGCACCACAGTTCCAAAATATCAATTCTTTGGCACTCAGCCTTCTTTATGGTCCAACTCTCACATCCATACACAACTACTGGAAAAACCATAGTTTTGATTATATGGACCTTTGTAGGCAAAGTGATGTTTCTGCTTTTTAATATGCTGTCTAGGTCGGTCATAGCTTTCCTCCCAAGGAGCAAACATCTTTTAATTTCATGGCTGCAGTCACCATTTGTGGTGATTATGGAACCCAAGAAAATAAAATTTGTCACTGTTTCCATTTTTTCCCCTTCTACTGGCCATGAAGTGATAGGACCAGATGCCATGATCTTATATATATATATATATATATATTTTTTTTAATGTTGAGTTTTAAGCCAGCTTTTTACTCTCCTCTTTCACTCTCATCAATAGGCTCATTAGTTCCTCTTTGCTTTCTGCAACTAGAATGGTATTATCCACATATCTGAAGTGTTGATATTTCTCCCAGCAATCTTGATTCTAGCTTGTGATTCATCCAGCCGGCATTTCACATGATGTACTCTGCAGAGAAGTTAAATAAGCAGGGTGATAATATACAGCCTTGTCATACTCCTTTCCAAATTTGGAACCAGTTCATTGTTGCATGTCTGGTTCTAACTGTTCTTGACCTGAATATAGGTTTTTAAGGAGATAGGTAAGGTGGTCTGGTACTCCCATCTCTTTAAAATTTTCCAGTTTGTTCTGATCCACAGAGTCAAAGGCTTTAGCATAATCAATGAAGCCGAAGTAGATGTTTTTCTGGAATTCCCTTGCTTTCTCCACGATTCAACGAATGTTGGCAATTTGATCTCTGGTTCCTCTGCCGCTTTGAAACCCAGCTTGTACATCTGGAAGTTCTCCGTTCACATACTACTGAAGCCTAACTTGATGGATTTTGAGCATAACCTTACTAGCATGTGAAATGAGCAAAACAGTCTAGTAGTTGGAACATTCTTTGGCATTGTCTTTGGGACTGGAATGAAAACTGACCTTTTCCAGTCCTGTCCCACTGCCGAGTTTTTCAAATGTGCTGAAACGCTGGGTGCAGCACTTCACCAGCATCATCTTTCAAGATTTTAAACAGCTCAGCTGGAATTCCACCACCTCCAATAGCTCTGTTCACAGTTCACGGTTCTTAACGCCCACTCAGCTTCACACTCTAAGATGTCTGGCTCTAGGTGAGTGACCTCACCATTGTGGCTATCCAGGTCATTAAGACCTTTTTTGTATAGTTCTTCGTGTATTTTTACCACCTCTTTTTAATCTCTTCTGCTTCTGTTAGGTCCTTACCGTTTCTGTCCTTTATCATGCACATCCTTGCACAAGATCTTTCCTTGATAGCTCCGATTTTCCTGAAGAGATCTCTAGTCTTTCCCATTCTACTGTCTTCCTCTATTCCTTGGCATTGTTCATTTAAGAAGGCCTTCTATCTCTCTTTGCTATTCTCTGGAACTCTGCATTCAGCTGGGTACATCTTTCCCTTTCTCCCTTGCCTTTCGCTTTTCTTCTTTACTCAGTTATTTGTAAAGCCTCCTCAGAAAACCACTTTGCCTTTTGCAGTTTTTCTTTGGAATGGTTTTGGTCACTGCCTCCTGTACAATGTTACAAACTCCCATCCATAGTTCTGCAGGCACTCCATCAGATCTAATCCCTTACATCTATTCATCACTTTCACTGAATAATTATGAGGGATCTGATCTAGGTCATACCTGAATAGCCTAGTGGTTTTCTTTATTTTCTTCAATTTAAGCCTAAATTTTTCAATAAGAAGTTCATGATCTGAGCCAAAATCAGTTCCAGGCCTTATTTTAGCTAACTGTATAGAGTTTCTTCATCTTCAACTGCAAAGAATATAATCAATCTGATTTCAGTATTGACCATTTGGTGATGTCCATGTGTAGAGTCGTATCTTGGGTTGCTGGAAAAGGGCGTTCGCTATGACCAGCATGTTTTCTTGACAAAACTGTTAGCCTTTGCCCTGCTTCATTTTGTACTCCAAGGCCAAACTTGCCTGTTATTTCAGGTATCTCTTGACTTCCTACTTTTGCATTTCAATCCCCTGTGATAAAAAGGACATCTTTTTTGGTTAGTTCTAGAAAGTGCTATAGGTCTTCATAGCACCATTCAACTTCAGCTTCTTCAGCATCAGTGGTTAGGGCACAGACTTGGATTACTTGTTTCCATGGTTTGCCTTGGAAACGAATCAAGGTCATGCTATCATTTTTGAGGTTGCACCCAAATACTGCATATCAGACTCTTGAGACCTGTGAGGGCTACTCCATTTCTTCTAAGGGATTCTTGCCCACAGTAGTAGATATATGGTCATCTGAATTAAATTTTCCCATTCCCGTCCATTTTAGTTCACTGATTCCTAAGACGTCAATGTTCACACTTGCCATCTCCTGCTTGACCACATCCAATTTACGTTGATTTATGGACCTAACATTCCAGGTTCCTATGGAATACTGTTCTTTGCAGCATCAGACTTTACTTTCACCACCAGATACATCCACAACTGAGCACTGTTTCCACTTTGGCCCAGCTGCTTCCTTCTTTCTGGAGCTATTAGTAATTGCTCTCTGTGACTCTGGTGGCTCAGTGGTAAAGAATCCGCCTGCCATGCAGGAGACATGGGTTTGACCCCTGGGTCAGGAAGATCCCCTGGAGAAGGAAATGACAACCTATTCCAGTATTCCTGCCTGGGAAATCCCATGGACAGAGGAGCCTGACAAGCTAAAGTCCAAGGGATTGCAAGAGCTGGACACAATTTAGTGACTAAATCACTACCACTACTTCCCCAGCAGCATTTTTGCTTCCCTGGTGGCTTAGATGGTAAAGAATCTGCCTGCAATGCAGAAGACCGGGGTTTGATCCTTGGGTTGGAAGATCCCTGGAGAAGGGAATAGCTACCCACTCCAGTACTCTTGCCTGGAGAATTCCAAGGACGGAGGAGCCTGATGGGCTACAATCCACAGGGTCGCAAGGAGTTGGACACAACTGAGCAACTAACACTAACACTTTCCTAGTAGCATACTGGACACCTTCTGACGAAGGGGGCTCATCTTTCTGTGTCACATCTTTTTGCATTTTCGTACTGTTCACGGAGTTCTCATAGCAAGAACAATGGCGTGGGCTGCCCTTCCTCCTCCAGTGGACCACGTTTGCTAGAACTCGTCATGTTCTGGGTGGCCCTGCACAGCACGGTTCACAGCTTCACTGGTTATGCAAGCCCCTCAGCCCCGACAAAGCAGGGATTCATGAAGGGTATCCAGTCCTTACATGCTCAATGATGTTAATTATTATGACTTTATCAATACTGGTACTATAAAGTAATCCATCCCGTGTCACAGCTGTTTAACTTGCTTAAGCATACCAGGCCTAAGCCCCAATCCTTTCTACAGAATGAATCACAGCTGAGGAAAACAGATAACAAAAGACATTTCTATTGACTATCAGACACACCCTGGTTATGAGGGACTATACTAAATTCTCTTTCTTGCCAACAACTTCTAGCAAATATCAAGCCTGGGATTTTCAGACTATACTTCTCTTTTAAATCCTCATATTTTCCTTTCCTCATCAATTCCTCTGGCTACAGCTCTCCTTGGATTCAATAAGAAATTAAGAATCACCTCAAATACCAACCGGCAGCTCTAAAGCCCTTAAAACAAACTTTTCCTGACAGCACCATTACTCCTATTTTTTTTCTTTTTTGCTAGTTTCCACATCTAATGTTATTGCTACAGTTTTGTTTGTTTGTTTGTCTGTCTGTCTGTTTTTAACCACATCAGCATATACTATCTCCAGGTGGAATCTAGTGTGGCCAGCAGACTGAGGTGGCTGTCATGACTCCTGCCTCTGGGTGTTTACCCTGTTTGATCCCTTCCATCTGAGTATATTACCTGTGACTTGCTCCTAAGCAACAGAATATGGCAAAAGTAACAGAACATGTATACGAACATTCCACCAGAACACAATGCCTCTTCTAGCAAGAAAACCCTTTCTTCCTGGGTTTGAAGAAATAAGCAGCCATGAATGTGAGCTATCTACAGAGATGGTCACATGGTAAGCAAATGAAGAAGTCAACAACCAGCCAGAACCCCAACCGCCTGAAAGGAACCGAATCCTGATAATAATCACATGAGCTGGGAAGCAGACCCTTTCTCAGTTGAGCCTCCAATGTAGACCCAAGCCTGACCAATACCTAGTTTACAGCCTTGCAAAGGATCCAACTAAAGCCATGCCTGGCCTCCTGACTGACAGAAACTGTGAGATAATTAACGTGTGTTAGCCCCTTAGCTTGTGACACTTTGTTATGTAGCAATAGGTAAGTAATGCACCCAACTAGTATCTCAGCTTATATAATTCATTCAATACAAAAAAAAAAATATTTACTGAGTACTCACTCCTAAGTTCCAGGTAATAAAACTATTCTAGGCACTGGGAATGCAGTACAGAATGAGACAGAGGAAGGTCCTTCTCACATCAGTCAATAAACAAAATGAATACCTAACAGTCAAGTAGTGACAAGGCATTTAAGCAAGGACAGAATGAAATGAGAAAATGTGACATGAAAAGATGCTGGGGGGAGAGTACTCTAAGTAGAGGAAAGAGCATGAGAAAAAAGCCTGGATGCAGGAGTATGGCAAGTCCAGGGAACAGAGGAAGCTTGAGGACAGGTCATGTAGACCCTTGTAGAAATCTGTTCTAAGTGTGGCAGAAAGCCTTTAAGTGTTCTGGGCAGGGACTGACATGATTTGATATATATACTTCCTAACACTCACTCTGGCTGCTATAACAGAAAACAGAATGGGCTGGGGGAAAGAGAAGAGGCAGAGAGACCAATTAGGAGACTACTTAAAGTAAAAGATGATGATGGTCTGTACTAGAGTAGTGGTGTTAGAGATGGTGAGAGATGATATGATCAAAGTACATTTTGAAGGTATAGCAAACAGCATTTCCTCATGGCTTAAGCACAGAACTTCAGAGAGAAATAAAAGATGACTTCTAGGGAGCAGTTATGTGAATGCTACTGCCATTGACTACAACAGGGAAAACTGGAGGAAGAAATGACTTGGTGGGAAAAAACAAATCCACAGTCCTATTCTGACATTAAACCTTGTATGTTTATTAGACATTCAGGTGGAGATGTTATGTAGGCAACTGGATAGAGTCAGGAGACGCTGACTCTGGAGTTTAAAATGTGAGCATGAATTTAGAGATGGTTTTAAGACATGTGATAACATAAGAGTACCTACAGGAAAAATATAGATGGAGAAAAAGTCAAGGGACCAAGTCCTGTGAAAACAGGAAAATAGCCAACAAAGAGACTACACAAAAACAGGTAGCGAGGGAGGAGAATTATAAGAGTGCTGTGCTTCAGAAGCCAATATGATAAAGTTTGAGTGGGAGGAAAGGAGAGCAACTGTATCAAATAATGCTGACAGTGCAAATAAGATGAGGACTAAGAATGACTGATCCCTCTATCTGTAAGAAGGCAGTCATTAGTGAATTTGACCAGTCAAAAGGTAGGAAAGAAAGACTAACAAGAGTGGGTGTCAACAAAGAACAGGAAGAACAGTAATATAGAGATAATATAGACGGAGACTCCTATACAAAGTAGGTTGGAGGTGGGGTCACATGGCTGAGGTCAGGACAGAAATTCTTTCTTAACTTTTATTTGAGGTTGGGCAGTATAACAGCATGCTTGATGCTTTCAGAAAAAGTCTAGCAGAGAAGGAAAATAAAATGCTGGGAAGAGGGTAATAACTGTGGAAGCAAAGTTCTTGAATAAACAAAAAGGAGTGGGATGCAGTACACATATGGAACTCAGACTTTAAATAAAATAGAGGAATGGCAGAGTACATACGACTGGCTGCTTACAGAGGACAGTGAATTAGAATAAGCCACTTGGGAGCTGTATCACCTGTATATTAAGCTAAATACAAAGTCCAGTATTCCTTCCAAGATTAAAATCTTTAAGAAGGAAGCATAAAGCTAAAATAACCTATTAATTACTAAATTCAGTCAAATGCAAATCAGGAAGGCAGAAGTTTTTATAATTCTTCCCAGGGGAATTAAAACCTACCTGGACTCTCCACTCTCTTATAGTGGTATGGGTTGATACAAACTTCTTTTTGCTTAGATCCAAAAGGAAATTCACAAATATCCAATGGCTTTAGCTCATGATGACTCTGCAGATCAGGCCAGCGCCAAACACGACAGTATATAACATGGGGTAAGCCTTTTCTGTGAGAAACCTGCAGGCGTCCATCTAAAGATCTGGGGATAGTGACACATTTGCTTGGCTGTCCTGGACTGCTCAAGGCTTTCTCCAGTTCCTCCATGGCACCTTTTTTCTTTTTTAATTTTTTCACCAAAGCATCGACTGCCTTTTCTGCCCATTTCTCCTCTTCATCACCTTGCTTCCAGCCCAACAATCGTTTTACTGCTGGACTAGTAAAAGAAAACAAGCTGGCCATTGACGTCATTTGATTTAAATCTTCAGAAACCTTTCTGCAATTCAAAGTCAGTGTCTACTGAACATACAGATCACAGGTGGAAAGTCATATACAGGCCCTAAGCAAAAGTTGCAATTTAAAAGGAAGGAGTGACATTTATCTTCATAAGTGCCATAAGTTTCTTTCATTGGTTCAAGCCCTGAAAGAGAAAAGGTGAAAAGGATAAGATCCCTAGTTTAAATAAATACAATTTACATACATTTAAACCAATATAATTTGAAAAGTATGTTACTTTCAAATAAGAGCAGAAAAGCCTTACCAAGTAAAACAAAAAACCTAAGTCTAGATAGAAAAATTTTCTCTTAAGTCCTGTGACCACTCACTTCCTTCTTCACAATATGAATCTCATTGGCAATGTCAAATGATAACCAAAAGCAAAGTAGGGTGCTCTACTTTCTACACATTCATTTCAGTCGCTCAGTCGTGTCCGACTCTTTGCGACCCCACGAACTGCAGCATGCCAGGCCTCCCTGTCCATCACCAACTCCCGGAGTTTACTCAAACTCATGTCCATCGAGTCGGTGATGCCATCCAGCCATCTCATCCTCTGTCGTCCCCTTCTCCTCCTGCCCCCAATCCCTCCCAGCATCAAGGTCTTTTCCAATGAGTCAATTCACATTATCACCCCACAAAAAACAGCCCTAGACCTTTATTTCCTTCCATCAGCAGCCCCCAAGATGGTAGTTTTTTTTCACTGAAATCCATGTTATATGCTGTGTCAATTTTGAACATAATAGTATCCTGATTTGAACAAAGGTCTTAAGAGAAACCTAGCACTTCCCTAGGATCATTACTTTCTTTAAAATGTTTCACAGACTTGTAAGGTTTGCACAAAAGTCACAGTATTACTCAAGTCACATTATTAGATGCAAATTTTATTAGAAGTTGTCATAAGACATACCAAGCCCTCAAATAAATCATAACACACTCAACTGGCAGAAAAATGGGAAGTATCTACTTTTAAAATGAAGAAAGTTAGATTTAAAAAGAATAAACCCAAAGTTTAATCCCCCCAAAATAGTTTATCATTTCATAATTCCTATTGCCTTCTCCGATATTTTAAGTATGTTAAGTTACTGAAACTGCTCCAGGCACAACACCATTGTATACCCTGAAGCAGTGATATGTAGCGGCACTCTACTGATAAGAGTGGGTACAATCTCCTGTGGTTACTACAGTCAACCACACACACAATTAGTTACTAGTGAAACAGCAGGAGTAATGCTTGGAAGGATGTCAGTAACAAAAGATGCTTCCTTTCTTATACCTAAAATTGATAAATAATGCTGCAACTCTGTCTTGGACAAATAACAGAACATTCTAGCATCAAGCTTATTCTGGATTGGGGTGATCTGCCCAGAAAAGAATATATGTGCTCAGTTAAAACCCCAGTAGGGCTTCCCTGGTGGCTAACAGGTAAAGAATCTGCCTGCCAATGCAGGAGACACAGGTTTGTTCCCTGATTCGGGAAGATCCCACATGCCACAGAGCAACTAAGCCTGTGCGACGCAACTACTGAGCCTGTGCTCTAGAGACCGGGAGTTCCCGCTACTGAGCCTGCGTGTCCTAGAGCCTGTGCTCCACAACAAGAGAAGCCACCGCGGTGAGAGGCCCCTGCACCACAACTAGAGAAAAGCCCACGCAGCAACCAAGACCCAGCACAGCCAAAAAATACAATAAGTCAGTCCAATAAAGTCAAAGTGTTAGTTGCTCAGTCATGTCCAACTCTTTGCAACCCCATGAACTATAGCCCACCAGGCTCCTCTGTCCATGGGATTTCCCAGGCAAGAATACTGGAGTGGGTGGCCATTTCCTTCTCCAGGGGATCTTCCCAAGCTGGGGATCAAACCCAGGTCTCCCACATTGCAGGCAGATACTTACAGTCTGAGTAAACAAAATAAAACAGAGTTAAATTCAACAAATGAGAACTGATTGCTTGTTACGTGCCATGTACTATGAATAGTTATAATGGTACTTGAAAAAAAAATAGTATCAAATAGTTTCATGTTAAGAACCAACTGGTTTATTCTTTCAACATGTGCCTACTAAGAGCCTATTAAGTGCCAGGCACTGTTCTAGGTGTTGATCCAGAAAAGGAAAAAAAGAGGAGCACTGAGTCCTCTTTAGAAGAAAAGGGTTGTAGAGCTATAGAAAACTACAGTTCTTCCTCTAGAAATAAAAATATTAATTAAAAAGTGCTCCAGTGATCAAAAAAGGGCCAAGAGCTGCAAGCATTTATTCACTGTACACCACACGCAAGAAACGTGTATCATAACCTCTTGGCACCTGTCACTAGGAACTGCACAATCTTCAATTAGGTTGACTCCTCCCTACTTGCAAGGCCAGACCACACAGAGTGCAGAGAAAAACTTATACCTCATTTCACTAAATTCAAATCCCACCAAGTAATTTGGTGTCACTGGGAAGTGAGAGACATGCTCAGCAGCGGCTATAAAGACCGCGTGCCAGAACCATATGAGGAAGGATGCCCCAGGGAAGTGAAGGTATACTCCTTATGCATGAATGGATATGCCCAAGCCTAGGCAGTATGTCTTTCCCAACCCTTCATAGGATAATTTTCATCAGGAAAACAAAACTGCCTACATTGAACCAGGGAAATATAACAAGAAAACAAAGCAGGTTTCAGGAACAGGTCACAGAGTGTAAAGTGTTACGAGTTAAACGAGCTGTATAAAAAGGCTTACTTCAGTTGTAGAAGCATTAAGGATACAGGATAAAAGCCATCTGGGTCAGAAAGTAAAGGCATGATTTGGTTGTCTGAGATGAGAAGGGAAATTTCAAAGGAAAGGGGGACATAAAAAAATACATGGGCAGGTATGAATAGGGCATTCCCAGGATAAAGAGTAGACAGGCCTGGCTGGTTAAGATCTTAATTCCTTAATGCTAGAATATAACAGAAGCTAGACAGTGTTGTTGTTCAGTCAGTCACATCCCACTCTTTGTGACCTCATGGATTGCAGCCGCAAGGCTTCCCTGTCCTTCACCATCTCCTGGAGTTTACTCAAACTCATGTCCATTGAGTCAGTGATACCACCCAACCATCTCATCCTCTGCCGCCCCCTTCTCATCCTGCCTTCCATCTTTCCCAGCATCAGGGTCTTTTCAAATGAGTCGGCTCTTTGCATCAGGTGGCCAAAGTATTGGAGCCCCAGCTTCAGCATCAGTCCTTCCAATGAATACTCAGGACTGATTTCCTTTGGATTGACTGGTTTGATCTGCCTTGCAGTCCAAGGGACTCTCAAGAGTCTTCTCCAATACCAAGCATCAATTCTTTGGGGCTCAGCCTTCTTTATGATCCAAGTCTCACATCCATATATGACTACTGGAAAAACCATAGCTTTGACTATACAGACCTTTGTAGGCCAAGTAACGTCTCTGCTTTTTAATATGCTGTCTAGGTTTGTCATTGCTTTTCTTCCAAGGAGCAAGCGTATTTTAATTTCATGGCTGCAGTCACCATCCACAGTGATTTGGAAGCCCAGGAAAATAAAGTCTGTCACTGTTCCCATTGTTTCCCCATCTATTTGCCATGACGTGATGGGATCAGAAAGGGATGACAGAAGGGGATGACAGAGGACGAGATGGTTGGATGGCATCACCAACTAGACAGATATAAGTTTGAGCAAGCTCTGGGAGTTGGTGATGAACAGGGAAGCCTGGCGTGCTGCAGTCCATGGGGTTGCAAAGAGTCGGACACAACTGAGTGACTGAATTGAACTGAACTGATGGGACCAGATACCATGATCTTAGTTTTTTGAATATTGAGTTTTAAGCCAGCTTTTTCACTCTCCTCTTTCACCTTCATCAAGAGGCTCTTTAGTCCCTCTTCACTTTATGCCATAAGGATGGTGTCATCTGCATATGTGAGGTTACTGATATTTCTCCTGGCAATCTACAGTAGTGCATGTATATGAGAGACAGCATGTACGAAGCAATGCTACGTTGAAGAAGAGGGAAACAAAAGCAGAGGAGCTTGAAGACCACTAGAACATGCTTAATAAATGTTAACTACTAATCTAGCATCTCTATTACTATTAAATACTAACCATATTATTTACCAACAAGAAAAAAAGGGGAGAAAGTTATTTGTGTATATAAACCCAGAACAAGGACTAAAAGGCTACACACTAAATTACCAACTGCAGTTACCTCTAGGGAGAGGCATGAAATGGGAGACAAGCAATAGAAAGGGGGTCCTGCGTGATTTGTTCTATATGCTTCTGTATTGTTTTAACCTTTTAACAACTTATAGACCAGGGATGTATTAATACTTCTTTTGCTACCTGAACATTATTGACCAGAGTGTTTCAATATTCACTTACATAACAAATCGTTGGCTACAGGTATTAGTTTCTGCAAAAATCCCAATGCTAAAATACAAATAGTTGATAACCTATTATGTACTATAGAACAGAATGGAGTTAAGAGTGCCAGTACAAAACAAAAAAAAACAAACAGGTGAAAGTAACGCATACTATGAGAACTCAGGATGGTGGTTACCCTTTAAAAGGAAAGCTGCAGTCACTGACTAGAAGGAAACTTGAGGGTTTCTGCCATCCTGGCAAAGCTCTTCATTTCCCTCTGAGTGATTTTATGCGAGAGTCACTGTGAAAATTTGGCTGACTGAATACTGAAGATGTCTATGATTTCTGTTACAATTTTAAGTATTTTCCAGTCATTTTAAGTATAGAGTGGTCAGCTTCCTTCCTATTTTTCTCCCATCTTCAGTTCCCCTTCTCACAGGGAATCCCTCTTTTACGTCTTTTCAGAGAAATTCTACACAAATACAGATATATAAATAATCACAACCTTTTTTACATAAATAGTGGTATGTTGAAAAAAGGCACAGAAAAATGTATAAACAATGTTATCCTCAAGATCTTTCCATATCTCTACAGAGCTTTCATATTATTTTCTAATATACAGAATTCCAGTATAACAGTAATCTTAAAAGTGTATCAAACTGTACTTCCCTGGCAATCTAGTGGTTAAGACTCCGGGCTTCCAATGTAGTGGGTATGAATTCGATCCCTGGTCAAGGAATTAAGCTCCCACATGCTGCAAAGCCACAGCCAAAAAAAGAAAAGCTAAAGGCAGTGTATCAACCATGTCATCTTTCGGCTCAAAAATCATCCAGCTGTTTCCCATTACACTCAATATCCAGATTATTTAACGTTGCTTTATAGGACCTACACGATTGAGCCTGTGGCTTCTCCTCCAATCTCATTTCTTAGCATTCTCTTAGCTAACTTTGTACTTAACCACACCTGAAGCTGTTCATTTCTCAAATGCTCTGAAGTCATTTTTACCTCAAGGCCTTTGCACTTGATGTTCCCTCCTATGGAATTCTCCTCTCTCGGATTTTTAACATGGCTTTCTCTCTCAATTAATTTAGCTGCTCAGCTGTCACCTCCTGAAAAGGAGGTCCCTGGCTATTTTATCGAAAATAGCATACATCTGACTCCCACATCATTCTCTATACCTTGATCCAGCTCAATTTTCTCTCATGGCATTCATAATAATGATATTGATTTTACTTATTAACTACATGTCTTCCTCACAAAAATGTTAGTAGGCAGGTAGCCTTGTCTTTCTTATCCATCATCATATAACCCTGAACCTAAGGACAGTGCTTGTTTATTAAATGAATGAGTAGAGAGTTTAAAAAAAGCAATTCAAAAAAACATAAAATACCGTTATAAGAGCAACAGCATAAAATTTAAAACAAAAAAAAAAATAGTTCTTTACAGACATGCACAGATGAGAATAAAAGTATGCATGAAAATGACATATACCAATCTCAGGATACTGAATATCGATTACTTTCAGGGAAAGAAGGCTGAAGAAAGAATGGGAAAGCTTTAGCTGTGTTTCTTTTAAAACTACATTAGAAGAAAATCTGACAAATCATCAGCATATTATTTTCTCCATTTTTCTATGTGTACAAATATTTTATAACTCAAAAATGCACTATTTTAATTTTTTAAGTATCATAATGAAAATAGAAGAGAATCAGATTCTATTCTTTACTAGGTATATGACCATGATGAGGTATCACTCTTTCTAACTCCACTGATTTTTCTATAAAATAGGGATGATGGTTCCTAAGTCATTGAAATGTTGAAGTAATAAAATAATGTGTGCCTAAAGTACTAAAAACACACTTAAACATACATGTAATAGATGTTTTATAAACTGAAATCTGCTATTCACACATGAATCTCTACCACCGGGAAAGGGGAAGGGACAAACTTTGCACTCACCTCTTTAAATTTGGAATGATTAAAAACTAAACGTTTAACAGAATTCTTTTTAAAAATGTTTTATAACTTTCCAAACTGTATAACTGGTGTGGGCCGCAAGTAATCCAAGTACTTGTTTTGTAAGTTTCAACTTACAAAGTTAAAAAAGGAGCAAAATTGATCATAAAAATCCACTAGTGAATAAGTAAAAGGCCTGATCAGGAACTTTCACAAAAGGTATCAAAACTGCCATTAGATGATAAAATGGGTTCAACAGCATTAGTCAGCAAAGAAATTTTTTAAAAATTTTAAAAAAACAGTGAAGTATCACTCTACATTCACCAGAATGGCTAAAATTAAAAAAAAAAAAAAAAAAAGCAGATGTTCGTGATAATCAAAACAACTCTCACATATTCTGTTAGCCCAACAGAAACATAAATTAAATTAGCCCAACCACTTTGGGAGACTGTTTGACAACATCTACTAATGCTAAACATGGATCCCTATGACCCAGCAATTCCATTCCTAGGTATGTATCCAACTGAAACAAGTGCTATGTCAACCAAAAGGCAAGTACATGTCCATAACAACTTCATTAGTACTCCAGTGGTTTGCACTGGTGATGAACAGTGAGCCTGGGAAGTGCACCACTTTTATAGTGATCAGTAAGCAAGTCTATTCTCTGTACGGAAACAATAACTTCACTATAAACAGATTAACAGAAGTCCCTGGGGAAACCGATACATATTTTTACAAGTATTTTCACAACAATAAAAATGCTCTTAATATTAGTATCACAAATGTCAAGCATGAAGGATGTCATATTATGCGACTAAATTATTTTATGAGAAAAATTAGGCCTACATTCAATTCACTCTTTATTGTAAGATTTAATGCATGTTTACAATTATAACCTAATGATTTCCCAAATTTTTAGTTTTTTTAAAATAAAGTCCCAATAAGACCTTTTATTCACAATCCACTATGAAATACTGGTCTGTATTTAAAGTGGTTTCATTTTGAATGAGTGCGTTCCTGAACCAAATATCATTGGCTCATGAAGACCTAAATATAGCATAAGCTTTTCTTAATGACTTAGTTATTATTATGAACCTCTGTCATGCTAAAAACCCTCTAAGGGAAGTGTAGACTGTGGGCTGCGCTGCTACAGATGAAAAGACAAAAGCGCATGAGTGATCTTAAAAAGTTACCCACAGAGGCAGACTTTTAGACATTTAACTTTCTTGAAAGAATACAGCTATTTTAAGAATGTGAACAGTTTCCTTTCTACAAAAGCAATTGCTAAAGCAGATAATAATATTCCTCTGATAAGAAGAATAATACCACTAACATTTATTGAAACTTCACTATGCCAAGCACTATGGAGCATCTATAAACTGAAAATCATTCAAATCTCAAAACAGTCATATAAGGTAAATTCCATAATTCTCATTTAACAGATAAGAGAATAGGTGAAAGGAAATTAGATGTAACTTACATAAATTAGATGTTTATTTACAAAGATAGGAAGAAACAAAGTCAGGAACTGAACCCCAGCAGCCCAGCTCCAGAACCTATGTTCCTAAAGACTGCACACACTGCCCACTAAGCCTCCTGCAAAGAAATGCTCTCCCCTTCAAGATCTACTATTAATACCTCCCACAACTCCTAGACTTCTCCAAAACATTCAAATCATTACATGTTATCAAAAAATAAGACCACACAGTTTCAGAAACCAAGGATAATCCAATGTGTTCATTTTCAAACTGACTTTTTTATACCACTTAACATAGCTCATCAACTTTTTTTTTTTTTTTTTTGCATTCACGTAACTGTGCATTTTAATACACACATGCAAATACATTAGTATAGGGCCTGGTGATTTTCTTTCCATTTTTCTTTTTTGCCACATTATTTATTTTTTAATGGAAGGATAATTGCTTTACAGAATTTTGCAGTTTTCTGTCAAACATCAACAAGATTCAGCCACAGGTACACCCATGTCCCCTCTCTCTGGAACCTCCCTCCCATCTCCCTCCCACCCCGTCCTTCTGGATTGTCACAGAGCATCAGTTCCCCGAGTCACACAGCAAATTCCCCCGCTTCTTAAGCTTCTTAGTCTACTTTAACTCACTCTTCTCTCTGTTGAACTCAGTCACTCTTGAGGTAGGAAAGGACTATCTAAGTTACTATTTGTTACTATTGTATAAAATTTACATTTATTATAGCGGACTTAATCCAAAGCCTTTTAAATTATCATTAGGACATTTCTGCCACATTTATCACAAGAACATAATTATCTTAGAAATGATGGAATAAGGTACTACATTTAAAACATTTTATTCTAAATACAAATGTTCTAATTATAAAATATACTTACCCACATCACTACATTAACATTTGGTATACTTACTTCCTTTTTTCTCTGCATATATATTAGTCTCCCCAACTTCTGGCCGTGACTGAGGTTTAACACAGCACTGCTTGGTATTCCGCACTCTCCATTTAACACTCTAAGAATATGCCCAACTGTATTTCACATATTCACTTTCTTAATACTTAGCATTTGTATTTCTAAGTGAAAATTGTTATACTGTGGGTGAAACTGTTTATGATATCCATGTAACAGAGCAATTTTCTCTTGTCATCTTTTCTGTAAAATATGTATTTAAAAGTAACATACTGGCTTATAAACTGAAATAAAAGTATCAGAGTGCTTGTGATACAGCAATAGATTTATTCTCTATCCTCACAAAAATCCTCCATTATGAAATAATTTTTTCATTATGTATACAAAAATAAACTAAAATAACAATTTTTGATTTGCATATTCTAGCATATGCAATATGAACCCCAAGTGAACTTGCAATACCTTTGAAAATTAGAGTATGATTAGGTTTTCTAGTACCCAAAAGGTTTAATTTTAAATCTCTCATTGAAAAGTTAGTTCATGTATATGTATGGCAAAAACCACTACAATATTGTAAAGTAATTAGCCTCCAACTAATAAAAATAAATGGAAAAAAAAATTACATAAGCCAAAAAAAAAAGAAAAGTTAGTTCAATTTTCCACACTCCCTTCACCTTTCACTAAATAAAATGAATTTAGAAACACTGAGAACACCCATCCTCAATTCAATCAGCTGATTGTATTCACAGTCATCCACAATACTCTTTAATACTATTGCTAAACTTATCAAAGTAATAGAGAAAAATTCAAAAAGGCTACATTCAGTAACTTAAGTCTTTAGGGGTTACAGATTGTGGGGTAGTTAAATCTGGTCTTCTGTGCTCCCTTTCTACAATGTTTTCCGGGTCAACTAAGGCACAAATAACGTGCTACACTTAACCTCAGATTTATACTCTTACTTATCCAATACATGTTTACTGCTGCTGCTGCTATTTACTAAAGCATACCTAAAAAGGGCAAGCCACTAAACTAGATGCTAAATGGCTAAAAGATATATCAGGCCCAGAACTTAACTGTAAAGAATTACAAGTTAATAATCAACTAAAAGTGCCCATCCCTCTCTGCAATACACCATGGAGAAGGGCAGATATCCTTAGGGCGAACAGGATGTTAAAGAAATTCAGGGGATGGCCTTTGGGGGAAGGGAATGGAGGAAGACAAAAGCATGAAGTAGCTGTATCTTAGGCATAAATGCTATTCCCGTAAAGACATAAAATCAGACTTTATCTACCAGGACGGGAAAATATTACAGCTCAGTTTGCTGGAACATAGGTGGCAGAACAAGAAAACTGGCTAGAAATATACAATAAGGCTAACCAACACAGGAATATTGATATTAATATATGTATTGTAACACACAAAAACACTAGATCTGAGGTCTAATGAACTGGGGTTCAAATTCTGGATCTAACACACCTAAACCTCCATTTATTTCTATTTTGTATAATGACTATCAGTCCTGATAATTAAATGAGATAAACACTTAACTCAGTGCCTGGCATAGTACATATTCAGCAAAGGGAAACTAGTCATTGCTGTTCTAATAATCATGAAATTCTTTTTACATCAGGATCAGGATTTTTAAATACACAGTTGGGCTACTTAATTTCATCAAACATACAAAGTCAATCTACCGTTATTTTATGAACCCTGAAGGAAAAGAAAGTTGTAAATTAAACTGTCACACCATGTTTTCTCATCACTTAGTTTTTTCTTCATAATATCATCTTTCTGCCATCAATACTGCAGGTTTGAAGAAGGTTCCAATATTACTCCTGGATTATAGTTCAAACCACTGACACCTACCCTGCAAGTTTTGATACTGGTCCTTGTTTGATCTTCCCAGAGGGTGTAAATAAAAGAAATGACAGCAATAAAACAGCAGAGGCAGATTTCGTGCATGTGCAATGACAACAACATCAAAACTGCCACCTAGTGAAAAGCAATATTCCGACGCCAAAGGTATTAGACAGATCCCAATTTCAGAGATGTTATGAGGTGAAAATAATACACAACTTAGAAGAAATAAGGCAGCCTTTTCTTTCCCCCTTTCCCACAGCACTTTGGGATGTTCCCCCATCACTTCCCACCAGCATCTACTACTCTTTTTCTCTCTTGTGCTCATTCTCCTTTCCTGCCTCCCCTTTCGCCAATCCTCAAAGCTTCTCTCACATTCCTCAGTTGATTCTGGAGAAGCTTGGCTACTGCCTAATGATGCATAAACTATCTAAGGAAAATAAATGTTTCTTCTAACTCCCAAAGGACCTACTCAGCAGAGAGTCTGTATTTCGTATCTTTGGTATATTCATGTGCACCAGGGCTTGCTCACCTCCGAGTTTTCTTCTAAGGAGAAGAGAAGATGTATTTGATAACCCAGATACATAAGACAAAGATTCACATGAAAACTCGCTTCTGAGCAAATCCTGTGTGCCTCTGTCATGCTGGGCCACCTAACACATTAAAGCTACCCTAAGGTACATCATTGGGAATAACATATCTATTGAGTGAGTGAGTGAGTGAGTGAAGTCGCTCAGTCGTGTCCAACTCTTTGCGACGCCATGGACCATAGCCTACCAAGCTCCGTGGTCCATGGGATTTTCCAGGCAAGAATACTGGAGTGGGCTGCCATTTCCTTCTCCAGGGGATCTTTCCAACCCAGGGATTGAACCCGGGTCTCCTGCATTGTAGGCAGACGCTTTACCGTCTGAGCCACTAGGGAAGCCCCCAACATATCCATTACTACTCCTTAAATGTGGTTTAATTAGTTCCTATGAAAACCAAAATCATGGAACTTAAATCATGGAATTATTTTCTTTTGCAAAAAAAAACAAAAACAAAAAGGAGAAGCTCTTTCAAAAACAGTTATTATTAGTAAATGTTAAAGTGACATTTCAATAGCATAAGCAGGGATAGAAGACAAACTCTGTTTTCTCTTTTATGCCCTTCTGAAGTCACACTAACCCAGCCTTTTTGAATGTTAAATATCAAACTGAGCCTTCTCCTGAAAAGCCAAGTCTTCTTACAATAATAGATGGCAGACTAACAAAGAAGTTAATAAAACAAATAAACTGCCCCAACAAAAAATTGAATAAGCCTAAGATATCTTTCAGGGAACTTCTAGTTCTACCTTAAAACCCACAGAATCCCCCCAAATCTAACATTCCATTAGGAAATACATACGATAATCTGAGTAAGGTAAATCTTGCATGTGTGCTAAGTCACTTCAGTCATGTCCAGCTCTTTGCGACCTTATGGACCATAGCCTGTCAGGCTCCTCTGTCCGTGGGATTCTCCAGGCACAAATACTGGAGTGGGTTGCCATCCCCTCCTCCAGGGGATCTTCTCAATCCAGGGATTAAATCTCATCAATATTTCAGTTTGAATATAATGAAATCTAGTGATCAAACACTTTCAAACTTCTATTTAGGGGAACCTTAAAATGAACAGAAAGGAAGCGGAATTACGCCAGATAAGTGGAAATTGGGGAGGAAAAGGTGGAAAGATTACACAGTTATAAATAAGATTGCTTAAGAAGGAATTAGTGAAATGAAAGTCGCTCAGTTGTGTCTGACTCTTTCTGACCCCATGGACTATCCAGTCCATGAAATTCTCCAGGCTAGAATACTGCAGTGGGCAGCCTTTCCCTTCTCCAGGGGATCTTCCCAACCCAGGGATTGAACCCAGGTCTCTGGCACTGCAGGCAGATTCTTTACCAGCTGAGCCAGAAGGGAAGCCCAAGAATACTGGAGTGGGTAGCCTATCCCTTCTCCAGCAGATCTTCCCAACCCAGGAATCCAACCGAGGAATCAACCAGGGTCTCCTGCACTGCAAGCGGATTCTTTATCAACTGAGCTATGAGAGTAACCAGGATCCCTGTTTCCCCCACCTAAACACACACACACACACACACACACACACACACACACACACACACACACCACCTAAGTGAAAAAGCAAAGTTTTAAAGATGAGGTGTGGATAACAGTTCATGATATCAGCACAAATTTTAGTAATGTCTATCACACACACACACACACACCACCTAAGTGAAAAAAGAAAGTTTTAAAGATGAGGTGTGGATAACAGTTCATGAAATCAGCACAAATTTTAGTAATGTCTATCACACACACACACACACACACACACACACACACACCACCTAAGTGAAAAAAGAAAGTTTTAAAGATGAGGTGTGGATAACAGTTCATGATATCATCACAAATTTTAGTAATGTCTATCACAAGATCCAAAAAGGAATATGACAATCTGTAACTCATGGCCCAGTTGGTAATAAAGGACAGAAATAAGGAAAACCCATGTATCATTAAACCAAATGAGGCAGAAGAGACTGGGAGGAGACAATCAGCTAGACTGTGAAGCTAAAGGGAAAGACACCACCACAGAATGAAAGCTAAACAAGGAAAGACTGAACACAAAAGCAAAGGGGTCAGGCTGCTAGAAGTAATCCTATGTGCAGGGTACAGTTCTATCTAAGCAGAAAGATACGTTCAAAGAGGCATTTCAGGAAGACAAAAACGGCAACAGCACACAGACAAGTAAAGGCTTAACCAGGAGGGGCAGAGAGCATAAACTGAAAATGTGTTAGTAACCCCACTCTGAGAGGAAGGCACTCCAGGATGGCGGTACGCAGACCAGGGGGTAGGTGCGGAAGAGATGTGAGGGACACTACAGACAACCCACCCACGGGACGCGCTGACCACCGAGAAGAGAAACAGGGCCATCTAAGGAAGGCACAGGTTTAAAAGCTGAAAGAATTAGACACCACTCACCCCAAAAGGGGATTCTGGTTACAGCCAAGACGAGGTAAAAAGGTGATGGGGGAGGGGGAGGGGTATAAGAAAGCAAGTACTGGTCCAAGCAGATGTGTAATTAGAGCTCAAGAGAGAAGGAATAAATATACAAATTTGGAGGATGATACAAACAGTCAGATTTGAATTTGATTAAGACAAATTTATCAGGTACCTAATAAGCCAGGAATACTCTGTACTAGGAACTAAGTCTTAAAAGACACTATCTGTACTCTCAAAGAGCATAAACAGTAAACAGAAAAAAGAGAAGATTCTATGAAGAGCTTCATGTGCTGTTCAGAACATCACTTAGTGGTGTTTTTTTTAATGTATTTATTTGGTTTTGGCTATGTTGGGTCTCTTGTTACTGCGCAAGGTCTCTCTAGTTGCAGTGAACGTTGACTACTCTCTATTTGCAGCGTGCAGGCTCCTCATTGCAGTGGCTTCTCTTGTCGTGGAGCACAGGCTCTAGGACACGCAGGCTTCCGCACTTGTGGTGCATGGGCTCAGTAGCTGTGGCTCGCAGGGTCCAGAGCCTGGGCTCAACAGCCAGGGCACACAGGCTCAGCTGCCCTGCAGCGTATTCGATCCTCCTGGACAAGGGATCAAATCTGTCCCCTGCATTGCAAAGCAGACTCAACCACTGGACCATAAAGGAAGCCCCATATCACTTAGCTTTCCTCTGGATTTTCATATGGTAAGTCAACAGAGATGCAGTATTAAAACAGAATAAAGAATATATACAGCAGGCACAGAAGGCCAGTAAGAGTAGATAGGAATGTGTACTACTTCTTACAACTTGGAGGGACTTAATAACTGTGAACGCATTATCTGCTATTACTTTGGCTTTTTTATAGTTTACCTCTGGTTTACAAAGACCTGACTATTAAGTTGGTGCAAAAGTAACTGCGGTTTTGCACTGTTGAACTTTGCCATTTGATATTGGAATACATCTCTTATGTCTCTTGCATTGGCAGGCAGGTTCTTTACCACTAGTGCCACCTGAAAAGCCTGATCCTCTTACAGCTACACAAGAAGTTGCCAAAGAACTCAATGTCAATCATTCTATGGTAGTTCAGCATTTGAAGTAAACTGGAAAGGTGAAAAGGTTTGATAAGTAGGTGCCTCGTGAACTGAATGAAAATTTAAAAAAATCACTGCTTTGAAGTGTCATTTCTTATTTTATGCAACAACAATTTCTCGATTGGATTGTCACATGTGATGAAAAGTGGATTTTATACAACTGGCAATAGCCGGCTCAGTGGTTGGACTGAGAAGGAGCTCCAAAGCACTTCCCAAAGCCAAACTTGCTTTCTGAATCTCAGTGAAACCATTACATCTGAGACGTCAATCAGTGAGATGCACCAAAAACTGCAACACCTGCAGCCAGCACTGGTCAACAGAAAGGGCCCAATTTGTCTCCACAACACCACTCAACTGTATGTCACACAACCATTGCTTCAGAAGTTGAAAGAAACGGGCAACGAAATTTTGCCTCATCTGCCATATTCACTTGACCTCTTGCCAACCAACTACCACTTCTTCAAGCATCTCAACAACTTTCTGCAGGGAAAAAGCTTCCACAACCAGCAGGACACAGAAAATGCTTTCCAAGAGTTCGTCGAATCTTGAGGCATGAATTTTTATGCTACAGGAATAAACTTATTTCTCACTGGCAAAAATGCATCGATTATAATGGTTCCTATTTTGACTAATAAAGATGTGTTTGAGCCTAGTTATAATGATTTAAAATTCACAGTCTGAAACCACAATTACGTTTGCACCAACCCAATAGCTGATTCTTTCGTTGATGGGTATTGTCATTTCAGACAGCTAGAAAGAAAACTGGGATTTACTTATGAGCTTCAGAAATCATTGTGTATGTCAGGTTCCCTGAAATTCTTCTGAAAAACTGCAGCTATCAACCACACAAAAACAATACAGAGCAGTACCTTGTAAATCCAAAGAATACAGTAGCACCTCAGCAATAAAATTAAGAGATATCATGCATTACAAAAGAATCTATCACATTACAAAACACACACACACACACACATCATACTTCTATTTTAGTTCAAGCATCCCTTCTTCACAGAAGCCTTCCCAGACTGCCTTGCCTAGGTGAAACTCCGCTATTATACACACTTATTCTGTCACGTATCTCTATTTTGCAGCACTTAACATAGCTATGTTTTTATATTTACCAGTCCAACTTGGCAAGAATGTAAATGAGAGGAGCCGTATCCGTTTTTGCTCATCACTGTAAGCTGAATGATATATGTGCTCAATAAGTATTTGTCCAATGAATCAAAGAGAATGTGAATACAAAGCTTTTGAAAGGAATTAGCCATGGGGTGGAAAGGGATTCAGGATACTTTTTACTTTCTGCTTCATGCAATTCTGCACATCTTAAAATAAACATGAATTTCTTGTATAGTTACCAGGGAAAACCAACTTTAAAATGGAAATGCAGATGTATCTCAACCATATTAAAATTCTTACTAAAGAGGATTTATAAAAGTCATTTTTACTTCAAAAGAATTCTCTCCAGTAATTTTAGAGTTATACAAATTTGGAGGCTGAAATTTAAGAAAAATCCATCAAAGATAGGGCCAAATACTTTCGGCTTCCAATAAATAAGAGTAAGAATTCATTTTTCAAAAGCATTTATCTTCCTGTACTAGAATATTTTCTGTACCTCACAGATTTTACAAATGCTATTCTTTGTCTGGACCACTTTTTTCAAGCCCCAACTAGCTCTCCAAGGTTTCAGCTTTAGCTATCATCCCCGACACCTTCCCTGATCAACCCATTATCTCTATATAAAGTAGGTTTTCCCCAATCTCTAATCTAAAACTATGTCAATTTCCTTCACTGTACTACCAATTTGTAAGTATGTGTTAGTTTTCTTGATTTTCGACTCTCCCACTAGAATGTAATCTTTAAAAAACAGTACTAAAAACAAAACAAAACAAAACAGTACTAAGCATATTCAGAGAACTTCTTAAATTCATTCAAGTTATTCATCCAAAACTATTGAGGTGCATTACAGGAACATTTCATGCAAAGATGGGCACAATAAAGGATAGAAATGGTATAGACCTAACAGAAGCAGAAGATATTAAGAGGTGGCAAGAATATACAGAAGAACTATACAAAAAAGATCTTCATGACCCAGATAACCACGATGGTGTAATCACTCACCTAGAGCCAGACATTCTTAAGTGTGAAGTCAAGTGGGCCTTAGGAAGCATCACTATGAACAAAGCTAGTGGAGGTGATGGAATTCCAGTTGAGCTATTTCAAATCCTAAAAGATGATGCTGTGAAAGTACTGCACTCAATATGCCAGCAAATTTGGAAAACTCAGCAGTGGCCACAGGACTGGAAAAGGTCGGTTTTCATTCCAATCCCAAAGAAAGGCAATGCCAAAGAATGCTCAAACTACCGCGCGTTGCACTCATCTCACATGCTAGCAAAGTAATGCTCAAAATTCTCCAAGCCAGGCTTCAACAGTACATGAACTGTGAAGTTCCAGATGTTCAAGCTGGATTTTAAAAAGGCAGAGGAACCAGAGATCAAATTGCCAACATCCGCTGGATCATCGAAAAAGCAAGAGAGTTCCAGAAAAACATCTACTTCTGCTTTGTTGACTACACCAAAACCTTTTACTGTGTGGATCACAACAAATTGTGGAAAATTCTGAAAGAGATGGGAATACCAGACCACCTGACCTGCCTCCTGAGAAATCCATAGGCAGGTCAAGAAGCAACATTTAGAACTGGACATGGAACAACAGACTGGTTCCAAATCGGGAAAGGAGTATGTCAAGGCTGTATACGGTCACCCTGCTTATTTAACTTATATGCAGAGTACATCATGTGAAATGCCGGGCTGGATGAAGCACAAGCTGAAATCAAGATTGCTGGGAGAAATATCAATAACCTCAGATTTGCAGATGACACCACCCTTATGACCAAAAGTGAAGAACTAAAGATCCTTTTGATGAAAGTGAAAGAGGAGAGTGAAAAAGTTGGCTTAAAACCCAAAATTCAGAAAACTAAGATCATGGCATCCAGTCCCATCACTTCATGCAAATAGATGGGGAAACCATGGAAACAGTGACTTTATTTTCTTGGGCTCCAAAATCACTGCAGATGGTGGCTGCAGCCATGAAATTAGAAGACACTTACTCCCTGGAAGAAAAGCTATGACCAACCTAGACAGCATATTAAAAAGCAGAGGCATTACTTCGCCAAGAAAGGTCCGTCTAGTCAAAGCTATGGTTTTTCCAGTAGTCATGTATGGATGTGAGAGTTGGACGATAAAGAATGCTGAGCACCAAAGAATTTATGCTTTTGAACTGTGGTGGTGTTGGAGAAGACTCTTGAGAGTCCGTTGGACTGCAAGGAAATCCAACTAACCAGTCAATCCTAAAGGAAATCAGTCCTGAATATTCACTGGAAGGACTGATGCTGAAGCTCCATACTTTGGCCATCTGATGAGAAGAACTGACTCACTGGAAAAGACCCTGATGTTGGGAAAGACTAATGGCGAAAGGAGAAGGGGATGACAGAGGATGAAATGATTGGATGGCATCACTGACTCAATGGACATGAGTTTCAGTAAGCTCTGGGAGTTGGTAATGGACAGGGAAGCCTGGCGTGCTGCAGTTCATGGGGTCACAAAGAGTCACAAAGACACGACTGAGTGACTGAACTGAGCAGTATAGGTGCTGAGAATATAGAAGTGAATAAAAGGGGACCAAAATCCTTGTCCTCATAAAGCTTGCATTCCAGTGGAGGGAGACAGACAAAGTACAATAAATGAGTGATACAGGATAGCTGTTAGGTGAAAAATGCTATGGAGAAAACTAAAACAGAGGAAGGTGGATCAGGAGTGCTATGAAAGAAGTGTAATTTTAAACACGGTGGCTGGGCTGAGCCTCACTGAGAAGGCACCAAACAGTGAGCCAGGCAGGGAAAACTAGTACAAGCAAAGGCAACGGGTAATGTGAAAATTCCAAAGTGGGAGCATGTCTGGCACATTCAAGTAACCACAAGACCATGAAGACTGATAATAGTGAACAAGAAGGGGAAAAACAAAGAATGGAGTCAAACAGGTAAGGGCCATGCAGTAACATAAGGACTTTTGCCCTTTACTATAAGTGACATGTAGACCCACTTGAGAGCTCTGAGTGAAGATATGACATTTTCAGACTTATATTATTAAAAAATCACTCTGGCCCACATGTTCAGAATGGGGAGGGGGTGGGGATGGAGGTAGAAAGCAGGGAGACCAAGATCAGTTCAGTGTTGCAGCAATTTAAGTAAGAGATGACGGTGGCTCAGACCAGGATGATAGCAGCACAGTGGTGAGAAATAAACAATTTCACATGTTTTGGGAGACAAAAGGTTTCCTGATGGAAGAGATAAGGGGAATGTGAGAATGGAGGAGTCAAAAACTCCAAGGACTCCAAGGTGTCAACCTGGGCTACCAGAATGGGATTGATTTAGGGGAGGCTGATAGGGAAGCTAAAGGATGATTTTACATAAAATGAATGTATGAAGAAAATGTTGTTACACTTAGCCAGGTTTCCATTCAAATGAACTGTTATTAATGTCAAGAAACCAAGTCTTGTTCTGACTTCAAGTTACCTAAGTAGAACCTCCTGACCTGCCATAAACACATACACACAAACCTGCCCCAGACAGACAGACATACAGACACACACTGCTCAGGCACAGAGTCAAAGGAAAAGTCAAAGAAACAGTGCCTTCACCTTCTGCTCTAACGTCTCTCTAACTGCTTCAATCCAAAATAAAAGGCAAGCAAACCAACCCAAAAATTTCACCCAACACCGTTAGCCAAAAGGAAATCTGACCACATCAACCCTCGCAAATAAATGTGCATATGGGTCAAAGCCACCATCACTTCAACCAAACCTATACAGAAGAATTACAGATGGGGGTTTTAAAGAAACAAATCCTTCATAACCATTCCACAAAAATTCAGATTCATTGACAGCAGGGCCCTACCTCCCAGATTCTGCAGTAGATTTGAGAACCAAGACCCTCAGGACCATCCGCAATGGGAGAAAGTCACTTGCCTATACACATTCAGAGGTTAACTTTTTCCTGGTTGGTGGGGGTATAGCTTTAAAAATGTCTTACCACTGTGGTTCTAAGATCTTTAGTCACCAAGTATTAGCAAAAGTGGACACCCGTCATCACTATCAAACCAATCCTAGACCTAGGTATATAATCACTATAAAATGCGTAAGCCACATCCCTGACTGCAAGAAGATAAGAGAAAGAAACCAGGAACAAGCTGGCCCCCCAGGTCTCCTAGATTCAGAGAACCTACTCCTTACTAGATCATCTAGAAAGAAGAGGAAATACACAGGCATCAAAATCATTTTCCTAGAGAAACACTTAAATCACCACTTTTCCCAATTATGCTTCCCAAATTTCCAAAGACATCCAAAGCTCTCATAGTGATTTCAGAGCCGTTCAGGAGCTGAACACATGACGGCTGACACTTCTCACAGCTAACACTCTCACCTGGGCTCTCTTTGTGCCCATACGAGTCTTTATCTCCCACATCCAGACTTCTGTTTCCCAGTTTCTAATCACTCTTTAAACCTCACCTGCTTCTCTAAGTCCTCTAATTAAGCTAGGCCTGATCTAGATGTATCACTCACCCCCACAGAGCCTGCAAGATTTCTGACATTGCTACCAGATGTGTCTGAGAATACCTGCATAGGCTTGCAGGCACAGGAACAGACACAGAGCTGGTCAATCTTTACAGCGCTTTCCTTTAAATAATAAAATCACCAAGAGCAGATACCAAATCAGTACGTTACAAAATGTCTCTCTGGAGTACAAAGTGCTAACTTGTGTACACCACATATATTTCAAATCTTTATGAAGACATTTTCCAGATAAGCTCATCTACTCACTTGAGTGGGCAGAAAGATGTGAAGAAGACAAAGAAAATGAAAGACTAGCTTTGAAAAAGTTCTGTAGTGCCCCTCTTTTCCTAGAAACACACAAACCAGAATAACTAGATCTCAAGTTATAGTCTACCAGATAGGATGCTAAGCAGATCCTAACATATCATGAAAACAAGTGATCAAAACAAAGCTTGCCTTGAAAAAGTACCAGCCATATTCTGAGATCATAGTTAAATTTAAAAAGTGTAAGACTGTTTACAGGACTCCAGCTACTATGTTCAAAGAAAGGTAGGAAAGTGACACCAGTCTTTTTCTTACTATTAATATTATTTTCAATAATAACAAAACAACATATATGGACATCAAAAAGGAAAAATCCAGTTAAACCTCACTAGGCCATTTTCAAATTTCCAGAGTATACCCTTCTGTAATTTATATATATACACATTATAAGCAGAGACTGGTGTACCAAAGAATTCAAAAGCAAATCCTATTTACAAAAGGCACTTTAACAACTCACTTCCAAAAATGAATTACAATTACAGTATCGCACACGTGGAACCATCTAATAAAGAATACTTTCTTCTAAAATACTGTCACAACCAAGTTAGGAATACAATAAAAGCAGAAAGAAAAGTCAATGATACCACTTCTCTAATAGAAAGAGGCCAAAAATCTCCCCACCTAGGTGCCCAGGGCAAAAAAGTATAAAACTGCAGAGTGAAGAACTAGCTGATTATTTATGAAAAAATAGTAACTGTGTAATTACCCCATCTTTTCAAAGTTGTGAAACACTGAAAGATGTTAGAATATAAGACTGAAAAACTAGTTGGTCCTAACAACAATCTAGCTTTTAATAATTTTTCAAAAAGAATTTTATATCTTAACCTTCCAAATAGCACATGTACCTCTCAAATTTAGAGTTCTAGGTAATGGCAATGAATTGGATAAGCCAGCACTGAGAGTTTCAACTACTATTGTTCCATTAACTTTGGAAGCAGAAAATCAAAGTGTAAAAAGACATGGACAGGCTTTGTGAGGACATTCATCATCATCTTTGGTGGGAAAAACATTCTACCTCTGTGCAGTCTTCTTGGGTCTTACCCCCAAATAATCTTTTCTCCAAAATATCCAGACTGGTAGAAATAAGAATCATCCTTCAGGCTTTTATAAGACTGTCCCTTATAAAAGGAAGTTTTCTCCACTGTTTTTGACCTTATTAGTATACCAGCAAACCTATAGGATCTAAGGGAGCTGTAACATTTGAAGAAATAAACTATTTCAGTTTCTTCTTTGTGCTAGTATGAAACTCACGAACAGACTAGGAATACAGTCACTCTAGAAATAAAGAGAACAGGGAAAACCGATAATGAAGGGAATAAAGGCAGCTATATCCTAAAGAGTTCTCAAGTCAGCTAAGTCAACATATACATCTGGTAATAATAAACACTGATAAGTCATAAACAAAAAGGGCTTTCTTATTCAGACTCTACATACTACTGGTAACATTAAAATTTACATAAAAAGACTCAAACAATATGTATTAAATAGATTTTTAAGAATAGTATTTCAAGTTACCAAGAAATTTTTAAAAGTTTCATATTTTACTGCCTAGTCTTCAAAAGACAAGAAGCTAGTACCTTTAACTTGACCAAGTTACAAATCTCTTTTCAGAAGTAAGAGAAAACATACTGCCTCGTTTAACGCAAGGCACAAAAAAGACCATCACTGCAAATCATAATGTTTGGGTTCATGATGCAAACAGGAAACAGACAGGCTACCCAGGTATAATTATGGTTATAGTCTAATGTGCTTCAGGTTCAGCCAAGAATTAAAACCCAGTGAAGAGGGTAAGCAGAATTTACTTGCCTCTACCTTGATACAGAAGGCAACTTTTAATAATACTCCCAGCAACATGTTACATAACCAGTAAACAATCTGATTCAAACCTCATTAGTAACAACATTCTGCCACAGTCTCCCACTGAAATTAAAACTGACTTTGCCAGAGGGGAAAGAAATGTAGCACATACCAATCTACCCATTTTTGTGGCGCCTAACCCTGTGAACCAGACAAGTAGATAATTCCACCAAATCTGCACAGAACCTACAAAAATATTTTATTCTTTTCTTTTCCAGTTCACTGTTCTCTTAACTAAACTATATCATTGGATGAATTTAAGAAGAAAAAAGAAAAAAGGAAGAAAGTCAGTTGGGAAGGTTCATCTAACTTTTAGAGTCTCTTTCAACTGTGATCTGAAAAAATGGAGGCATAAATGACAGATGGATTTTATTAACAAAAATAAAAAGGTACAGTTTATGTGATAAAAGCAGCTATGTGAAAGGAAAGGCACACTGAGGGAGCAGCAAGGTAGAGAGGGAAGAAAGGAGGATACTATGGAGACAATCATGCAAAAGTTAAATTTTAAAAATCTAAACATAATAAACACAACTCTCATGAAAGTTAAACTTTTTAAACTTGTTTCTTAACTGTTTTGTATTTCTGTAATCTTGGATTCATCTTAGAAGGGGGTAAAAGTTACCAAAGTACCAATAAGAGGCAAAATATAAAATAATTTGTTTAGATCTATATACATATGTGTGTTAGTTGCACATACAGTCATGTCCAACTCTTTGCAAACTCATGGACTGTAGCCCACCAGGCTCCTCTGTCCATGGAATTCTCCAGGCAAGAATACTGGAGTGCGTAGCCATTCCCTTCTCCAGGAGATCTTCCTGACCCAGGAATCAAACCCGGGTCTCCCACATTGCAGGCAGATTCCTTACCATCTGAGCCACCAGGAAAGCCCTTAGAACTATAAAAAAAAAAAAATTCCTTATTGGGAACACACTCATAAAAATATTCAGATCAATAATGTTCACATTGTGTCTAGGTTTTGTCTTCCACAACACTGGCACCTAGGAACAATTTTAAACTGCTTGGAACGTTACTAATTTATTGGGACCAAGGTTTTCAACCATTTAGCTTTCAAATGAAAGTTTAAAAACTAATTCACTGCGGACAGTTTAGGTACTCTAATTTAAGGAAATTTAACTACTCAAGTTTAGTAACAGAATTTTCGAAAGAATTTGAAAACAGCAACTTCAGTATCCCTTCCTCTCAACTTCTGTGAGGCCAAGCCACAACCTCCCACCTATTCAGCCTTTTTGCTAAATAAGAACAGTTTGGGGGGTACTAGGCAACGGGCATGATGTGACATACCCGACCAAACTTCAAACCTTTTTCCACCGAAAGATAAGGTAAACAAGATACACTTAGTACCACACCCATGTAAATACACGGGCAGCCAGGAATGCTTTTCCCCCGGTCTCTCTCTAGACCTCCAGCTGGTCAGGAAACAATGTCTCTACAATCAAGATAGAGATCTGGCCCGGGGTGTTCAGGCATTCCTCACCTCTGGGCTGGCCTACAGCTCCAGTCTCCAATGCCATCCAAACCAGAATTGGAACATTTTGTTAGGAAGTGGGCGAACGTCCAAATACCCGACTATCCTCGCCCCAGTTCTTTTTTGCAACCAAAATCTGTTTTGGCTACTGAGCATGCTCCGACTTAAGACAGGCGCCACATGGGAGTTTTCAAAGCTTAGGCTCCAAACTCCACGTAATAACAGCAGCTGAAAGGGGAAGAGAGGAAAGAGGGAGGGCGTGGGGAGGGGGCAGACCGAACATGAATCTGAGCCCTGACACTAGAGTGAAAGACCCCAGCAGGGGTTGAATATGATGAAGGCAAACAGATACTGCTTGTCGTTTTCCTTGCAGCAAAAGTTTACACAAAGTAGAAATCTTTGCAATGGTGGAAACTGGCATGGCAAGTGGCAGAAACCGGGTCTAACTACCAGCTGAGTGCAGGAGCAGGTCACAACTGACCGGGGTGTAATTCCCACCGATAAGAGTGGATCCTTATCTTTGAAACACAAAGCGACGGCGGCGGCACGGATTCATCAAGTCACTGGACGGTTTTGCAATGTAGCCGACCAAGCTACTAGGCCGAGCTCGGCAGTCCCACCAGGGGTGTGTGTTGAGGGTGGCGCTCGCATAAGGGAGGGCAAACCGCTCCCCAAGACAGAAGTGGGGCTGGGGATCCCCGCGAGGGCGTCCTGAACGCCTCCCGCCACAGTCCGGGTGGTAACGGCGGAGCCCGGACGAGGGCCAGCCTTGGCCCCGCCTCGGGACGCCCCCGGGGCAGGCAAGGCCTCCAGCCGGACTGGCCGCACCATCGCCGCCCGCCTGGACCCTGGCAGGCCGGGTCTCGGCCTACCTCCCGCCCCGCAGGCCCGGGTGATTTCCGCTCCGCCCGCCCCCGCCTGGGCCCGAGTCCGGCCGCTAGGGCAGAACCGCGTCCGGGCAAAGCCTGCAGCCCACGGTCCCACTCACTGGCCCGCCCGTCCCGGGGCCCCACATTCACTCACGGACCGGCGGCGCGCGCTCTCCCGGCGCCGTCGCGGCGCTTCTCCTCAGCGCAACTTTATTAGCAGCTCGGCAGCGGGACACGCGCACGGCGCCCGCTCGCCCAGGACCCGGATGAAGGAGGGAAGGAGCCGGGGAGGACGCCGCGGGGTCGGCGCATGCGCGCAAGCGGCCGAGTGACCGCTGCGGGACAGACCGAGGGAAGGGCCGCCTGGCTCCCGCGGTTGGAGGAAGCCTCCGCGCTTGGCTCGGCGCCCGCAAACTCCGGCTTCCGATCTGCCAGAGGCATCTCGCGTCCATGGCCGGGCCCAGGACTGGCAGTCGGCTAGTTCCCACCACCACGATAGCCACTGGTAGTCTCCACTAACCAAATCAACCCATATTATAATAAAATAAAATAATTGTTTTCGACATGGACAGTTGGCGATTTTCCCAGTCCTGTATAAAGTGTAAATAAAAACATCGTCGGATATAACTTTGCTACTTTTAGTGATTTGTAATAGAAATCTGAGAAAAGAGAGTCCTCTTTCTGTGAAAAAGTAGCCTCAAAGCAAGCTTCCGAATATCTTCTTACTGGATGCAGCCCTAAAACCCCTCCCGTGTGGAACTCCTGGAGACTATTGTGTCTGGCAGTGACAGCCCTTGTAGCCCCTGAAGTGGTGCTGCACATGTACTGACACCCCTGTAGTTTAAGATACACCGTCCTGCACATGGGGACACAGAGGTGCACAGAGGCAATCCAAAGACTGAGGTCCCTATGCTCCATGTCGTGGCAGGAGCCGAAATCTCTTTTCTTAGTTACTGGGGCTCTTCTCAATGTTCTCCCCCTTCCCAATTCCCCAGAGCGTCGGCATTTCCCAGAAAATGATAGTAGTACCATCTAGGGCATGCAATTTGGAGAGTACTAGTGAAGAAAAACTTGTAAATAATTTTGTTTTTATTTTAAAAATTCAATACTGACTTTCCAATATTCCGCTATAGGTTTACTTTTAAAAATAAATGGAAATCAAAATTGGAGTCATTTTCAAATCCTCTCTCTCATTCTCTAAACCAAACCATCACGAAATCTTCCCTTCAAAATACATCCCAAATCTGACCACTGCTCACTGCCTCTATGGCCAGCAGTGGTGCCCTGAGGCAGGGTCATCTCACCTGCATGGAGTGAGAAGCAGCTGTTTTGCTCCAGGCTTCAGTCATCTTCTCCACAGGAAAGAGGCATGGTGAATGTTGTCCAAGTCTCTGCATTAAGAATAGTCATCTCAAATGTGGACAGAGGCCTGGGTGCAGAACCAGAGAGAGCCTCCTCTGTTCAAAGGGGGCAGCTGCTATTTCATTCACTCTAGCCAACTGTCACCATGGGGAAATGTGGAAATAAGGACCCAGTTTTGGTAGAGCTTCTGATTTTTCAAAAACAGCTGGAAATCTGGACTTTAATACAAAATGTCAGTTTTATGTATGTAGCAACTTTTTTTTCATTCTTTATTTTTTTCTTTCTTGGACATTCAGGAGGCCAACCCTGTACAAGCCAAGTAAAACAAATCCATGGTCCTGATTTAGCCTGCTGGCCATCAGTTTGCAATCTCAGGTCTATGTCTTAAAACTCTTTACTACATCATAAAGTTTGTGAAAGTAAAGTCTGTGTGCTTTAACTCTTTGTCACACTCACTGATTATTTGCTGTTAATTCAGAAGTTTCCAGCCCTTGGAAGGCACATATTTCTGGAGCCTGCATGGCTTTACAACTCCCCAAAGTGCCCATAACCCTGCGTTGGAGGATCCTTTTTTTTTCCCCCCAGAACTGATGTTTGCAGAGAGGTTTGTTGAACATTATAAGACATAAAAACGTGGTTTAAATATTTTGTACCCTTCAGCCACTCCTGCCCTCAAACAGGCAGTAAAATCCTTCCCAAAACAATTTGCTGTCTCGTAGTCACTGCACATATGTAAAGAACAATTTGTGATTACAGGATTCCTTTCACAATCTCAGGTTAATCTCAAAGCCAACAGTTTTGCTTCCTGATCTGTGTGTCCAAATACTGATCAAATCAACCAGAGACTCAAACTTCTCCAAATTGTTGTGTAGGCTCAGCTTAGGTCTTAAATTGAAAGAGATGATAACATAGAATACAGGAAGAGAAACTCCTCCCAAAGAACAAGACAGTACCCAGCATTCAAAGGGTATAAAAAAAATCAGATCATTAAAGATCTATATAGTCAAAATGACTATCAGATGGCAAATGAACAGGACTGTCAGAGCCATAGGAAAGGAATAAGGAAGTCCCTGTTTTGGGGACAGGGACTAAAAGCAAATGCAGAACAGGACGATCTGAACAGATAGAATAGTTGGTGGGGCATCAAAAGAGACAAACTGCCTTTTCAGTTTAGCGTTCACCTGACCAGAAAGGTCAAACTGAAGCAGCTTCAATATTCAATTTTGTATTACTTATAGAGAAGCTTAACACTGGAAAACTCACACCAGTCCTTCTCAAGCAGGGGGTGCCGAAGGCCCCAAGGGAACATTTGACAATATTTGAAAATAATCTTGGTTGTCACATCTAGGAAGGTGGTACTGGTGACATCTACTCTGTAGAGGCCAGGGATCTAAACATTCTGTGATACACAGGACAGTTTTCTTCTACCAAGACTTATCTGGCCCAGGACTTCCCTGATGGTCCAGTGGTTAAAATCCACCTGCCAATGCAGGGGACACAGGTTCAATCCCTGGTCCAAAAACTAAGATCCCACATGCCACAGAATGACTAAGCCCATGGGACACAACTACAGAGCCAGCGCGCTGGAGCCCACGGGCGCCGACTACTGACCGACGCACCACGACTCCTGAAGCTTGTGCTCCACAACGAGAGAAGCCACTGCAGTGAGAAGCCCAAGCACTGCTGCAAGGAGTAGCCTCAGCCCAACACAATTAGGGGAAAAAAACACGCATAGCAGCGAGGACTCAGAGCAGCCAGAAGGAAAGAAACGAAGAAAGAATTATGTAGCGCAAAATATCAATCATGCTGAAATTCACAACCCTGATTTAAGTCCCAAACAGTTTCCTTCTAGCTCTGTTGATGCTTGGGGAGAAAATGAGCCCTTTCTTTGAACTTTTCCAATAACTGTGTTAATTATTCATTTGATGTAAAGAACCAGCTTAAATATTTGGTCAGTGACATACTCACATCCTGAATTTTATAAGGAGGTAATTTTTAGGAAATGTGAGAGCATATATGGAACAAGAAGAACTGGAATACTTAACTCAGTCTTTCCATATTTTTAAACTTTTATTTTTAAATATGTGGTAATTGAGGCAAATTGGGTTTGGTTTCAATATATTTAATATATATCTCAATTTGACCCTTTGCTATAGCTCAGAAGGTTCTCCCTAAATGATCAGTGGACCTCCAGTAGAATTGGAAAAATGTGGTAATGTTCCAAGGAGTTGCCCAGTGTAGAGGGATCAATGAATGATATCACAGAAATCCATAAACAGATCTGGTAGCCACCTCAGAGACATCTCACTTTGTCACACAGCCATGGCAAGTGGACATCAAAGGAAGAAATGTCTAAGTTTGTGTGACCCCTCTGGACAGTGTCTGGGAGACAATAAAGCTATCTTTCCAAGTTCTGAAAATTGTATGCTCTTCAATGGACAAATTAGCCCTACCCTCCATCCTTAATATTGGAAACAATACAGCAGGCAGAGATAAACTGGGAAAAGTGCTGAGAAGAGTGAAGTTCTAAAGAAATGTGCAGAGACATACCCCAAGATCCCACAGAGAAAAAAACATCATGTTACAATTTTCAAAAGAAACTTCACATTAGTGTTTAACAGAGCAAGCCAAGGTTCTGTGCCAACCAGAGAATACACTAAAATGACTTTACCCAAATTTTGAAAGGATTTTTTTCCAGTAAAATTTGAGTGTTCTTGTGTGAAATGAGCCCTTAATATTCCACAGACCCTTTATTATCACAACACAAAATTGAGAATCAATACAAAATGTATTGAAAAAAAGAAAAGGAAAGTAAAAGAGTAATAGCTGCCTCTGCTGGAAGCAAAGGAATCTTGCTGCCAGAGACTTTTAAGCTCCAGGAATGGATATCAGAGACTCCATGAGCCCCGTGGAATGAATATGCACGTTTCTGTGTAGATAACTATATACAAATCTTCTGCAGCAAAGGTCTGTAGCTTTCATCAGATTCTCAAAAGGTTTCCTGATCTCCAAATGTTTGCAGATGCCTAAAGCAGTGGTTATTTTATGTGTGGTGTAAATTTAATGTGTCCATTTTAAGTTATCTTTTCTTCTTCTCTTTTTTCAGAGCAACATAATTGGGAGATTCCTCTCTAGGGAAGGCTGCTTCATGCAGAGAGTAGAAACCAGGCTCGCCTGTCTCCAGCCATCTGCTACATTAAAGAAGGCCTCCTATGGCTGGAATCCAAAACACAAAATTAAAAGGGTTGCCTGCACCCAGAGTCATAAAACAAAGAGGCTTTCTAAAGTGAGGCTTGGAGTGAACGCTCATTTCTTCCTGACTTAAACAGCATCTGTTCCTCTTGATGGCAAACGCCCTCTGAGTTAACTCAACTGACCTCCCCGGTTCTACAGTCTCAGTTTTCATCCTCAGACACATAGTCTCAGATGAGCCAAACCACATGTGCACTCGGCCACAAATCCAGAGCAGCAGGTGAAAATCTGGAAGTGTTATGGAACTGGGGAAAGGGGAAGGAGACAGAAACTTCTTCTCCCAAATGCTCTTTAACTGGACAAAATCATAGTGATGACAACTCTGAAGCTAAGCCTATGTTCCTGGTTTGAACATAGACTGTCTTGCTTACTATGGGTGGACCTTTCACAAGTTTCTTAGCCAGTCTGTACCTCAGTCTCAGCATCTGTAAAATGCAGATAACAGTAATATCAACTTATAGAGTTATTATTACTTGGTTTAAATCAATAGATAGTTGTTAGGCTCTTAGGACAGTGCCTGGCACATGTTGTTGTTATTGTTTAGTTAGTGAGTCTTGTCTGGCTCTTTTGCAACCTCATGAACTGCAGCCCACCAGGTTCCTCTGTCAATGGGATTTCCCTGGCAAGAATACTGGAGTGGGTTGCCATTTCCCTCTCCAGGGGATCTTCCGATCTGGGGATAAAACTCGTGTCTTCCTGAATTGGCAGGTGGATTCTTTAGTACTGAGATACCAAGGAAGCCTTCTGTTTGGATGGAGTAGTTGGGGTTAAATCAAGTCATCCTTCCACAATCTAGCATCAAAACTCATCAATTCTACCTTCAAACCATACTTTAAATCTATCCACTTCTCTCCACATCTTCCAGCCACTGACAGTCAGGTTTAATCCCAGTTCAGGTCACTATCATTTCTCACCTGGACTATTGGCTGCTTCTACACAGCCTTGCTCCAATCCCTTGATCACCTAACAGATACTACATGCTGAAAATGTAAATGTTGAGGTTATGGTAACTCTCAAAGTAAAGTTCTTCAAAGCCATCCCATTGCTTTTAGGATAAACTCCAGACCCTTTACCGTGGCCCCGCCCCAAGTGATAAGGTCCTTGCCATCACCAACACTCTCACTTGAACCTTGCCAACACAGAACCTTCTTTCTGTTCTTCACATGCCATAAGCTACTCTCCAACTTAGAGCTTTATGGCTGTGCCGTCTTCTACTTGTGCTCACCTTCTACCTTGGTAACTTCTGAAGTGCCCTGCCCACCACTCCTCATCTGTCTCACTCCTTCTCACCAACCTGAGTCTCAGCTTAAAGGTCCCCTCCTTACAAAAACTTTCTCTGCCACTCCACTCCACCTGCCCCTCCATCCCAGTGTACAGACACTTCCAGAGCATCCAACTCTTTCCCTCATGGGACTCTCTTCTCACATGTCATGACTTGATCAAAGTTTATGTTCCCCACTGGAATTAAACTCCTCTTCACAACTGAATTCTCAACACTTATATTAGGGCCTGGAGTGCCCTAAACCCTCAATAAACAGTCACTGGATTTTCTGCTTCAAGTTCAGCTTTATGTTTGATCCTAGTAAAATCACTTTGTTTGCAGTTAATTTTTTAAAATTTCCTAATCAAATTTTAATATGTAACAGGTGTCACTCCCCTACTTCCCAAGCAAAAACTCAGCCCTTAGATTTAGGATTCATTCATTCACTTATTCATTCAGCTTAAATATTGCTCTAGTACCTACTGTGCCTCCAGCACTGGGCCAAGAACTCAGAATACAAAGGTGGAGTGGTACTTTCTCTGTCCTGGTGAAGTTCAGTCTCCAGGGGGAATGTTTGTTGGTCTTCTGTCTTCAATTTCCATGAACATTTGATGGAAAATCAGAAACCAGAAAACAAAATCTGTCATTTCAAAGCTATAAGCCCAAGCATTTACAATGGAGGAGATTTTTCATATCTTTGAGGAGCTCTTGCTTCATTAAAAAAATAAAGCTCCTGCATGTTATAGACTATTCATGTGTGAAAATGAAAAAACAAAGACCCTTTTCTGAAATGGAGTTTTTAGTGCTAAGGGTTAAACTATGCAGTTTGATCACTTGAAAAGTTGTTACAGGCACAGTTGCATCCCTCTAGACTACATCTCCTGAAATATTTCATATGGATTTTTTTGAAAAAGAGCTTTATATTTTTTTTTAAATATTGCATGTTCACTAGAAAATTTCAAATTATAAAGAAAAGGGATAAAAGAGTAGAAGTTACTTGAAATCATGTAGAAATAACCATGGTTAATAAGTTGATAGAACATCTTTCCAGACATCACTTCATGCAGTAATAATAATAACATTGTTGCTCTTTAGTCACTAAGCCATATCTGACTCTTTTGCAACCCCATGGACTGTAGCCCGCCAGGCTCCTCTGTCCGTAGGATTTTCCAGGCAAGAATACTGGAGTAGGTTGCCATTTCCTTCTCCAGGGGATCTTCTGATCCAGGGATCAAACCTGGGTCTCCTGCATTGGCAGGCTAATTCTTTACCACTGAGCCACCAGGGAAGCCCAATAAGAACAGCTAATATTGATCAAACACAGACTGTATGCTAAGTACAGGGCAACGTGCTTTCTATACTTTCCTAAATGTCATAGAAAACTGACAATGTAATTTCTATTACTAATATCATCAAATTCCTTTTTCTAAATGAAGAAATTAAGGCACAAGCCATTAAGGAATTAGTCATTGTGAATAGACATATTTCTACAGCCTGCTTGGAGTTGCAACTTCCAGATATGTTTCTGACTCCACCTTGGCGGGTGTGTTTTAAGCACTGATGTTTGCAAAATGCTTTGTGGATCACTGAAAAGTATAATAGAATTTGGTTGAAATATTTTGTACCTAGGCCCCACTTCTTACTCCTCGAGTTTTGTAATCTCTTGAATATCTTGCATCCTCTGCTTCCCACAACCCTGGCCCTTCTAACTCCTCCCTCCATGCCCCTGTACCACCAGCTTTCCCATCACTAAGCTGGTGTCAGCTGACCCACACTACTCCCAACCCACCATAACACTCCCATCAACTTAACTCTGCTTTCACAGTAACCTATGTAGGGAATGGTCCTTCCCACAGCCTGTCCTGTCTTTCCTCCCCAGGCCAAATTAAATGCCTCCTTCAGGAGGTCTGCTTGGCCCTCATGAATCTTTATGTGATTCTTGGCCCAGTGAGAGTTGCATAGGAAGGAAGAGATAGGCAATGTAGAGAAGGTGGGAGGTGAGGGATTTCATAGCCACTTTACAATAAAGAAATGGAGTCTCAGAGAAGCAAAGTCAATGTCTGAGTTCATATAGATTGTTCATAATAAAACTGGAATTCAAATCCAGGTGTGTCCAACACCCAAACTCCTGCTCTAACCCTTATGCACACTGCCTGCTCTCCTGACTCACCCCGACAAAATGGTTTTTGTGAATCTTATAATAAGATAATAAACTGCAGTCAAGGAATCACAGTCCTTGCTGAACTGAGCTGGAAAACAATCTCAGTGACTAAATAAAAGAATGAATGAATGGTGAATGAATTAACAAACACATAAATGAATAAATAAATGTGTGGACAGACACAGTTGTAATTTCTAAACTGGATGTGTGTCACTTGGTGATGGTGAAGTCACACAGAGCAAGTAGGCCATAAAACTCTGTGTTTATTCTAACAGTCAGGTAAGGGCCCTGAACAAGCTCAAAAGGTCCTAAGTGAATGGAGTTACTGTTCCAACATGTTTATCTTGAAGTGTAGTGAAACCTATTAATTCTATTTGTATAGTGACTAATGCCTCTGTGGATATATCATTTACAATATGGTGGCATTACTAATGTGCCACATTAAAGGTGATTTGAACTGATGAATCAAATCAGTTAAGCTCCTCTAAGTCAACTCTGGCCACCCGAATCATGGCATGTAATGTTTCCATTGCAGAGAGGAGCTGTGCTAAGCAGTCCAAGGAGGTTGATCTCATCTGTGTTGCTTCCACAAACCTGTTTTGGTAAGAATGCTATCGCACTGTGTGCTAAAAATCAGAGTTCAAACGATTTAAAAACTGAGGTAAGAAGTCAACCAATTTGCCTGCATTGAACGTATCATGGATGGGGTAGTGGGAGCCCCCTGCCAGGTCATTCTGCCAAAAATGAGATGTCTGAGCTCCCATGTGGTCCTGGCTCTGTTGTCTCTGGGGTCAGAGAAAAAGCCATCTGGGAATGCTTCTGGTTTCCAGGACCACGGGAAAGAAGTCTATCATGTGGGTTAAAATATTCATCTTATTTTCTTGTGATTACTGGATGAGTTTCTATTAATATTATATGCCAGGCACTATAATGGTAAGGGAATGGTCCCAAATGTTCCTCTATTTTTTTTTTCATGAAAAATAAGGATATTTGAAGATAAAGATATCGGCGGAAAAGAACATTTGCCTCTCTCCTTGACCTTCCCTCCGTATTTCTTCCTTCAGTCAGTTGTGTATTTTGATCTCTGACTTCATGACTGAAACCTCCTTTCTCATTCATTTATTCACTCAACAAACATTTGTGAAGGGCTTGTTACATGCTAGGCCTTGGGCCAGACGTTGGGAATGACTTACAGTGTATGACCAGGCAGGGCCCCTTCCACATGGACTGCAGTCAAGCCGGGTAGACAGCCTTGCATGGCTCCCTCTCCAATCCACCTACGTAAGGTGGACCCAAAACACCCTTTTACTCTGATCAGCATTGCCTGAACTAAACTTTTAAACTGCAGTTTTTTTTTCTTTCTCTTCCTGTACATATCACATCATCACATCACTGGAATTCATTTTGGAGGTCTATGAGCAATCTCATGGACATGGATACACTCTCACTTTGCTTGCTTTTTTTGTTTTTGCGACACTGACATAACCACAAACAAACTGTAGTAACAAGAGGCACCCAGACCCCCAGGCACCTGTATCTGCACTGACTCCTGAGAGTCACCTGGGTGCGGGTGATCACCACTGACTCACAAACAGGCCATGTCTTCACTGACCTATGCTCTGTCACCTTAAGGACCCCAGCAGTTCTGGAGCAACTAGGATGCCATGAACAATTCGAGCAGCAGGCTAATGTGCCACAGCTTTCTGAGCATATCATGAGAAAAAGACACGAGACACAGGTTTTTGTGCTGAGTGGTTCCTAGCTTCTGCCTCTAGAGACTCCTAACAAGCTTAACAAGGAACCAGAAATTTTTTTTTTCTCTAACTCACCGCACTATGAGGATGAACGCATACAGAGAAAACTATTCCTCATCCTCATGGTCACTAGATCTGTTCCTACTCCTTAAAACTGAAAGGAAGAGATGGACATGAGTCACCAGTGATAAAAAGAGGCATACTACAAGGCTATGTGGCATGTGGTGTGGCACGGATGTGGTTTCCTCAGCCACAAAGTCACTGTGGTCTCCAAGCTACCGAGGCTGGGTTGTCCAGCAGTCTCCTAGAACAATAGCTCAGGGTGTGCCTGCAGACCGAGCCAGCCCTAGAGTGACCGACCCTCCTTGTCTTTTCTCCCTTTTCCAGAATTTCTGGTAGTTAGACTTCTCAAGAGAAACTACTGCATCTGCCATCACCCAAAATGAATTATCCTGGGTAGAATTTCACGCCAGTCCTCCTCAGAAAAGTACTGGCTTCTCTGCATCCAGCTCATTTGCAGTTTGGCAAAGGCGTCAGACCTCATCTGGGCAGCCACAGCCAGAGCTATAAGGTTGCTTTCATTCAAACCACAGGGCACAAGTCACAGTGACCTCTCTAGAAATGGATTAGCTCGGGCCACTTTCCTGACAATTTTGCTGTGGGCCTGGCAGACACCCTGGGCTCCCTACACTCCACCGCTGCCAGCCTGGCACACAAAGTGAATACCAGGGGATCTGTTTGGTATGGACAGCTTCCTCCATACAAGGCATTCATTGATCCATTTATCCATCCAAGTATTCATCAGGCTTTTACTGATTGCCTACAGAAGGCAATCACAGGCTTTGTGATAGATGTCAGACACAGTGAGCAAAAACGGGCCAGTCCCTGCCCACGCAGATTGTATGACCTAGTAGGGAAGAGAGGTATTGATCAAATAACCACACTGTATAAAAAGGAACAAGGACCAATGAGCAGACAGAACCAGGGGGCAGGGAAGGCTGCTCTGACAAAGAGATGCTTGAGCTGAGATCTAAAGGATGAACAAGAGGCAGTTTAGTGAGAGTGAAGGCCGGTGAGGAGAGGGAGTCAGGGGAAAACCCTCAGGCAGAGGAGGGAACAGTGTGTGTGAGGACCCCAGGGATGGAGGTAACAATGAGAAACTGAGGGAAGACTAATGCTGGACAGAGACACCGGTGGGGCTGCGCCTGGAGAGATGGGCAAGACAACCCCGGGCTTCATAGGCCATGGCTGGCGTTTGGTGTTACCCTCACAGGCACCACTCATCAGAACTGGGCCCCAGGAGGTTGCCTTCCCAGGGAAGCGGAAGGCTGGGGGCCTCAGAGGAGAGACAGGGCTACTGAGGGGAAGGGGGAAGATGGGGCTACTCAAAGGACAAGCTCTCCACCAGTGTTTCAGGACTGTGACTTCTCTGTCACCTGTGGCTTCTCTGCAGGGCCAGCCCAGGCCCACCCCGGCTGGCACTCCTGGGGCATTGTACCACTTTCCTGCGGTGGGCCTGTAACTGTATGGACCGTGTCTCACCCACCTGCGGATGGGAAAGGCGGGAATGAGATGGGACACTGAAGAGCTGGGAAAGTATGTCTGGGGCAAACAGGCCCCATGGAAGACCCCACCCCATGGGCAGCATTCACCCTTCTAGGAGGTATTTAATGTCATGTCCTCTTGAAGTCTGGGGACTCCTGCATGACCCCTGGATGACAAGACATCCAGGGGAGACTGTGGGAAGACTTACCGCACCCGGCCTTATTTCTGTGGTGTAGGGAAGAGGTAGGGGAGCACCTGTGTAATTCTTTGTTGTGGTGTTTTATGTATAGTAGTGCATTGAAGACCCATAGTAAATGTTTGCTGATTGAATCCTAATGCAAAATAAACAAAAGGCAATTTTTCTCTTATTACCTTGAGGGAAAATCTAGGAGGAACACCCCAAATTGACAGGGAAAACAATTTCATTTCTAGTCCTCTGGATTGGGGCAAGGTGAGTTCATTACAAATTTAAATGGGTATGCAACAACGTGGATGGACCTAAGAGATTATCATAGCAAGAGAAGTAAATCAGAAAGAGAAAGACAAATACCTATGATATCAGTTTTATATGGAATTGAAAATACAACACAAATCAACATATCTATGAAACAGAAGCAGAATCACAGGTATAAAGAACAGAGTCACGTTGCCAAGGGGGAAAGGGGTGAGGGAGTGAAGAACTGGGAGCTTGGGATTTGCAGATGCAAACTATTATATATAGGATGTATAAACTGCGCAACACAGGGAACTATATTCAATACCCTTTGATAAACCATAATGGAAAAGAATATGAAAAAGAATATATACATATATAAGTGAGTCACTTTGTTGAACAGAAGTTAACACAACATTGTAAATCAATACATTAAAAAAAAATTTTTTAAGGGATAGAGAAGTCTTAGACTAAGCCAGGGTTCCTGCAGACTTTGCTCTCATTCCTGCATGAGATATTGATTTTTTTGTTTGTTTGTTTGTTTGCTTATTTATTTGAAATGCAGAAACCTCATTTATTTTGCCCTGGTCAACATTCCAGCAAAGTTTGGAGCCACATAAATTTCTACCATAGAGACTGGTCTCTTGACCCATGTGTGTATGTGTGCATGCCTGCGTGCGTGCGTGCATGTGTGTGTGTTTAGGAGGGTCTCTCCTCTCTAGAGACCTAGGAAGGCCCTAGGTTCAGCTGGCTGGTCAGGATTCAACAGATTGATTCAAGGCTGTAGGGCAAATTCTGTAGACTTTTCCCTAATGAATGTATTGGAAATAGCACTTTCCTCACCTCTGGACCTGGAAGACAATTTGTGCTGCAGCTGAAATGATGGGAGAGAGAAAGGGCCTCTGTGTGATGATGCTATCCCTAAAGAGAAAAGAAAGGTACTTGTTCCTTTATTCTCTCTCTGCAGCCAAGACCTGGGGACTGGACCCAGGAGAAGCTCGGTTGCCCTCACCCTCTCTGGCCTGGGGGCAGGGACTCAGGTGGCCAGCCTCACTCTCCCTGGCCCTCTGCAGGATGGAGCCCATGCTGTGTGCAGAGTTTGGGGCACTTTTGCACATGGACATCTTCCTGGGCCCTTTATCCCCATTCTAAGTGTTTGTGATCACCAAGAGGCTAAGAACCTCTTATCTTTAAAAATGAGATTCTTTGTATTTTAGTTCATTTTCCAGAAACCCACCTGACATCTTTCTGGGCCCTTTACCTCCATTCTAAGTGTTTGTGATCACCAAGAGGCTAAGAACCTCTTATCTTTATAAATGAGATTCTTCGTATTTTAGTTCATTTTCCAGAAACCCACCTGACCTCATTCCAGTCTGACAGTCTCAGACCATCTCTCCATAGGGATAACAGGCCCATAGTGGCCCACCGAATCTGTGAATGAAGGCAACCAGCCCCACATGAAGTCCTGTGGGACTAGAAGGTGTTCTCTCTGGGGGATACCTGCTCCTGTGAGGCAGAACTCACAGAGAGGTGCTCTCCACCCACTGGCCAGACCTCCCACCTATGCCACTCCTCAGACCAGACAGCTCCAAGGTTCTGGTTCTAAGAAGGGGTCTTCAGATATCCCCAGCACCCTTGCGTGCCAAGGTGGCACTCTGTATCTTAATGGGAGGCTGGCTATTGAGGAAGAGGTGGAGAGAAAGGGACAGGGCGTGGGTGGCTGTGGAGGTCCAGGAGTCTAGAGAGAGTCCTTCCTATTCCCCTCTCATTACTCTTGTTCCCCTTCCATTACTGGTAGCCTGGAGGGATCTGGTCAGAGAGGGCTGTGAGTTTGGCCTGGGACAAAGGAAATAAAATGGTAGGTAAAGTGTAGGCCAGGAAGGAGCAGCATGTGAGGGGAGGGGAGGTTTGGGGCTCAGGAGGTGCGTGTGAGGACTCTGCGTGGCTCGGAGGTGGCTGGAGGTCGGGTGCCGTGGTATCAGGAAGGGGCTGTGCAGAGTCACCCAGAGAAAGGAGCCTGGGTCTGCGAGGGTGAGAGGAAGGTTAGCAGAGTGAAATCCCCAAGGTTTTCAGTGGGGAGCTCTTTGGGTTTAAGAGGGAAAGGTTCTGGGCGTCTGAGTCCACGGGCAATGGCCTGCGTTTCCTGAGGAAGGAAGAAGGCCCAGGAGTCCGGACAAGGAGTGCATGGCCTTGAACCAGACCATCTGGCATTTCGGATTCCTGTCCAGTACAAAGGACAAAGATAAAACCTAGACTGTCAAGTGTGTATTTTTACCATACTCAGTTCAGATCCTCTTATCTTAATTTCTCGTTTCTTAATAGCAGGCACCCAACTCAATGCAACTCTTAGTTTCTCTCTCAGTAAAGGATTAAATAATTAGTAAAAAGGGGGCTTCAACCCTGTGAGAAATCCTTTGGGGTTGACCAGTTCACCCTCCATGTGTTTCCAAATAAGATGTTCAGAGGCTGTGCGTATGTGAAGAGGCTAGTTATGCTGGTAGCCATGTGTATCCCCATACAAATCATTTCTTTTCTCTCTCACTGACCCCCTTCTCCCCTTTGGTTCACCTCTCTCCACCTTCCCTGTTGTCCCCCTAGCTCACAACACCATCTGCTCTGCCTGGAGTGTCTACCACAGTATTCCCTCCCAAGCCTCCCACCCTTGTCCATTCCTACTCACCTCTGAGAGCTCAGCTCCGCTTCCTTAAGAGAGCCTTTCTCTTGAGGGATTCCTTCATTCTAAGTTCTCACAGAGCCAGTTTCATCTTTCAGAGCATTATATACACAGGATGGTGATTACTGTACACTCAGGATGCTGACTGAAGGTCATTTCCCAGAACTGATGCTCCGCAGTGTACCGTCAGAGTTTTCCAGTCCAGCTCACCCGGAACCACATTTTTAAGAGTTAGAGAGTCATAAAGGAGATTAAAAAAGTTTTTCTGGGGCCTCTGGGAGGAAAGGAAGAGGGAAAGAGGGGATGTGCTGAGTCCCCAGCCTGTGAGATGGGTTGGTCCTAAGGAAACCCTTCCTTCCCAGCTGGCTCAGACCCAGAGCTGCTCCTGAGGGGGAGCCGGCTCTGACATAGCCTCCTTGCAGGCCAGTTCTGTGGGAGAAGAAAGGTAAGGGCTGTCCCTGCATCTTCACCGGGCCAGCTGCTCCTCTGCTCTGAAACTGATTGGCGTTTGGTGCCCTCAATGGGAAGGGGCTTCCCCGGTGTCTCAGAGAGTAAAGAATCTGCCTGCAATGTGGGAGACTCAGATTGAATCCCTGGGTTGGGAAGATCCGCTGGAGAAGGCAATGGCAACACTCTCCTTGAGCTGCCTGTGCTCCATCCAAGTCCAGCAAAACATGATCACTTCCTACCAAAGAGCCCACAGAAGTGCCTGAATCGAACCACCTCTCTGAATCCTTGACACTGCAACTCCAACCTTTCTGAATACCCCAAGGGCGGACAGGAAGCCTCAGCGCCTTAGATTTATTTACCCTCAGATTTGTTGATGTGCATTTTCTTAGTCATATTAACTGGGTTTTTTAACATTCAAAATTAATATTTCTTCATCTTGAAAAAGTCAAGCACTATAGAAATAAATAAGAAAGTGTAGATCGCCTGTATTCTCCACCCTCTTCTCCCATCAAGGTAAGAGTCATTAATGGTTCCACATCTATTCATCAGGACCTTGTCTCCATGCATATGCTAATGAAAGGGACTTCACTACATTTAATATTTTGCAGTCTACCTTTTCTACTCAATATGTAATTGGAAGCTTTCTGTGCCACTCTGGTCTGTATACTAAATCACCTCAATATCTTAAACAGCTTCTATAAATGGATTTTGCATGATCTCCCTTTTCTGCTATTCCAAACATATCATAGTGAGTGCGCCCCCATCTTTGTGCATTGGGATGGGCACCTGAGCTGTTTCTGATTCCTTACTTTTACTGATCTGCAGCAGTCAACAGGTTTATGCCTCTTCCTCTATGCATGTATGTACTTGTTTCTCAAGAAGACGATTTCTCAAAGTAAAAGCTGGGTTAAATTGTAGGTGCATCTTCAGTTTTGAAAGACTGCCAAATTGTGTTCTCAGAAGGCTGTGCCAGTTTTCACTCCTACTGGCAGTGTGTGTATTTCTCAGTTATGCTTTACTGAGGGATGTGCTCAGACGCAGCCACATGGACCCTGTTCCTGGACTTACCATGGGATTTATGCTCAGCACAGTGTAGGGGACATTACTCAGCCCCTGCCAGAAAGTCCCACTGGAGACTGCACATGAGTAATGAGAAGGTCCAAGGAAACTCTGAGAGAGACACAGGCAGGATGGAGGTGGACAGAGGGACAGCTGGGGAGACCCCTGTATCCTCTCTTTTATCCAAGGAGCTTACCATTTTTTCTTGTTGGATGTTCTGCATTCCCTGTGCAGGAAACACGCACACACACACTTCCCAATTTCCTGTGTCTTGGACTCTATCCGTTTTCTAGATAAACAGTCCAAGGTTCACTGAAGATCCTGTTACATCCCTGCTTGGCCCTGCAGGTGGACAAGTGTGTACTGAGTCTGCAGTGCAGTGTGATTGCCAGGTTCTGGAAAGAAACGGCACCTTGACTGGTTAGATCTCTCGTGCATTGTGAACTACTGTGTCTTTAGAATCCTCCACTGCTTTGTCTACTCAGCCTATCACCCCTCTTTGTTTGATGCAGGACTCCTGTGGGAAGAATGGGCATTTGAGCCACATGACCAGAAATGATTAGAAAAAGAAGCAAAGTACAAGCCCAAACTGGATCTCTGGCCATGAGCTCAGATCAGTCACTATAAGACAAAGTATCCCTGAAAACAATAACCCATCATATACAATAGCTATTTAATTCAGTACCATTACAAATACATTTAATATGTTTTATATTGTATTTATGTTATATATATATACACCCACCTCAGTCCTAGGTGTTATAAATTTAGTTTTTGAGCCTAACCTGAGTAAAATAGGCAGTCTGATACTTCAGCTCACCCTGCCAAACTCTTCTGTTTGCACATCACATCTCTCACTTTATAGAGTGTTCCAAGTTCCAAATATATCATCTCATTCGTGTCCAAACAAAGCAGTGCTGGGAGTCTGGGAGGACAGGTATTAATGTGCTTATTTAATAGCTGGAAGGCTGAAGCCTGAAGATGCACCCAAAGAAATCCATGAAGCAAGTCCCTTGACTTTGGAGCTTCTCATATGACATTCCAGTTGACTGTCTTTAGGTCTCACGTATTTCCTCAATGCACAGGGTATTCTCAGAACTTGAGTCCCTGGGCACTCAGCCATCACAGGTGGCTCCCAGCCAAGTGACAGGATCTATAGATAAGTCTTGTCCCTGCTGGCAGCCTGGTATTCCTCGGGCAATCATTTTCAGAAGCCATTGACATCTCGGTTGGCTAGAAAGGCTGGCTGCCACCCTCTGCCCAGGAACTGAACTGCCCGTTGCTGCATGGGTTTATGAGTGTCAGCTGCTTTTTCTCATTACCACTTCCAATTAGCTCATTGTTCTAGGCCCAAAGCTAACAGGCACCCCTTGGGATTCATTTACGCTAATGTTGGGGCCCTGGTTTCTTTTTTTAGAAGAAAATTTCAGGTTTTATGAAGTGAACAATTAGAAACATCAGGATAGAGTCCCTGGTTATGGGTCCAAGAGAGAAGGGATACAGGTTTTTCACAGTGAAGCTGACAGGATGAGGAGCCTTAGTCACCTAGACAAGGTAAACACATCCTTCAGGGCCCAGATCAGTCTGTGTTGAAGACAGCCGGGGCTGCAGGACGAAGATGTAGGTGAGTGAGGAGACAGAATGCCATGGTGCTTGCTGAAGAAGCATCTGGCTGTCCTGGGGGGACCACAGCCTCAGGGCCATGTTTACAGTCCTCCCTTATGGAAGGAAGAGGCTTGGAAGAGAACTAAAGTGTATTAAATATCTACTGCATGCTAAGTGTGATCACCCTCATTTCACATAATCTCCGTGCAACTATATCGAATAAGAACTATCATTCTGATGTGATGGACCTGGAGACTGTTGTACAGAGTGAAATAAGTCAGAAAGAGAAAAACAAATATTGAATATTAATACATATATGTGGAATCTAGAAAAATGATGTAGATGATCTTATTTGCAAAGCAGAAGTAGAGACACAGACATAGAGAACAAATGTATGGATACCAAGGGGGAGGTGAGATGAATTGGGAGATTGGGATTGACATATTTACATCACCGTGTATAAAATAGAAAATTAATGAGAACCTATTCTATAGCACAGGGAACTCTACTCAATGCTTTGTGGTGACCTAAACGGGAAGAAAATCCAAACAAGCGGGGATATATGTGTATGTTGAGCTGATTCACTTTGCTGAACAGCAGAAACGAACACAATGTTTTAAAGCAACTGTATTCCAATAAAAATTTTTTTAATTGTTATCATTCCATTATTCTAGGAGAGAAAACTAAGGCACACAGAGACCAGACCTGACCAGAGTCCCACACCTGGGGCTGGAGGAATGAGAATGTACACCAGGAAACATAGATGTCCATGGGAAAGGAGTCAGGGCACAGCACTGCGTACCACTGAGTGAAATTCCTCAAAATCCCGTTTGAAAGGCTTCCTGTGATAACCCACTTGCTTTCCATTGGTGTCTTTGGGAAACACTTCATCCTCGTGGCCTGTAGATAGTCCAAGCATGCTGACTTGAAGACCAGAGTATTTTCTGGGTTTACTTTCTCTTATGTTTAAAGAAGCTTGTGCTTCTCCTCCCCCTTAAGGTGTTTATTGGGTGGCTACCTCACAGGTGTCGCTGCTATGTGGCAGAGGTTGTAGCTCAGGGTGACCCCTGAGAAAAAGATGCAAGGGCAGGAGGACAGGAGGCAGCAGGCAACAGGCAGGCAAAGCACAGTCCTCTGACTGCCACTCTGCTTTACCAGAAACATCTCATTCCCCACCCAAGGATCAAACTCAGGTCTCCTGCATTGCAGGCAGATTCTTTACCATCTGAACCACCAGGGAAGCCCAGAAACATCTCAAGGGAAGGTATAAGTGGAGCCTAGAGCTGCCATCAAGCCAGGCACCTGGGGCAAGTCCTTTCTAACCAGGCAGATCCTCCACCTGCAAACGGAAGGAACGGGCTGGGCTGCTCCCTAAGGTCTTTCCTAGTTCCAAACTCCTCTGTGTGTGTGTGTTAGTTGCTTAGTCGTGTCTGACTCTTTGCAACCCCATAGACTGTAGCCCACCAGGCCCCTCTGTCCATGGGATTCTCCAGGCAAGAACACTGGAGTGGGTTGCCATTTCCTTCTCCAAAAGAAACTATAGAAAGAAAGTGAAGTCGCTCAGTCATGTCCAACTCTTTGCGACCCCATGGACTGTAGCCTACCAGGCTCCTCCATCCATGGAATTTTCCAGGCAAGAGCACCGGAGTGGGTTGCCATTTCCTTCTCCACCAAAGTCCTCTGGTTTGTGTCAAAAAAGTTCTGGGGCTGTCATTATACTGGAAGCTGAGAAACCTGCCTTACCTATTATTTTTTCACACCCAAACACTTTGATGGTAATAGAATTTGCATTGATCTTCACTTGTGTGTTATTTTGAGTTGCAAATTCACTTAATTACCTCCATCTTTGATCAAGTTCACCAATTCCTCATTGGATCTGAATTTAATGATGGACCAAATGAATCCAAGAACTGACTGGTTACCCTTCCTACCCCCACCTCCTCTGATATCCAGCAAGACTCATTTCCTGAATTGGGTATATAAATACTCAGCACATTTGCACGATTTTGCGGGCTACCTTTTGTTTCTCCTCCAGAGGGTGTTCGTGTGTGTCAGCCAAAGGAGATGGGGCGTGAAGAAGCTGAAAGATCTAACGGGGAGGGGGAAAAAGGCCGGAAGTTTACAGGGAAGATGGCCAATCCTTGCCAAGGGGTGAAAAAGTCAGACATCTGGTTGCTAGTTGTGTTTCCTGCTGAAATTCAGGGCAAAAGTTCCCCTACAAGCTTGAGTCTGGGAGAGAGGAGAAGAAAGAGAGTAGGAGGGGAGATGTGAGACAGAAATCCTACAGCCAGGGGAGTGGAAAGGGTGGACAAAAACAACTGTTCCTGTATTCTTTGAGCTCAAATCTTCTTCCAAGAGTGGGATAGAGACTTGGCAAAACATTCAAAGGACTCTGGCTTTCAGGGAGTGAGCGGTATCTAAGAGGCCCTCACAGGTCTGCCCTTGGCTCAATTTCATGTTTGCAGGAGGAGCCATGGAGCTCCAATCTGAAGTCCTGCCCGATAACAGACGCTGGGAGTCAACCCGGAATTCCTCATTAACAGTGCAAATTAGCAAGAAGGAAAATAAACAGATACCCGGATGCTTTATGTATACCCCCAACTATAATAATCCCTTAATCACAACAGCACTTTGCTTACAAAGGACAATGTCCTACATCTAATTCCCATCATCCTGTCTTGGTAAGGGAAGATGAAGGGGTCAGGCCTGGGATATGAATCCCCAGTTCACAGAAGAAGAAACAGACTCAGAAAAGTAATTCAGCCTTAATTAGGCTTCCAGGCCCAGACTTGTCCTTGTTCCCCCAATGCCTGACCTTGTAAGACACCAGGTGACTAAAGGAATTGTAAAGAGGCCTGAGCCACATGTGTGGGCACATGGAGCTTTCTGTCCAAGGTGCTATTTCTGGGCCACAAGGTGTAGAACCAATTCTTAGAAAATGAAAACCCCCAAAGCATTTGCTAGTGATGTTGGTCTGGAGCCTCTTTGTGTCACAACCAATTCACCCAACTTGAAATTCCATTTTCCCTGAAAGAACTGCAGCTGATAGCTGTTCATTTATGTTAACAATGGATGAATCACTGCTACACAATTTTTTCAACTTTCTATGCATTTGGATATTTTCATAATATGATATCAAGGGAAATCCCATTTTTATTTTATGTTTGAATTTTCAAATAAAAGTGATGAGTTGGCCTGACTTTCTTCCCTTCTTCCACTCATCATTCAACATATATTTATTGAGCAATGTACCCGGTGCTGGAAATACAGTAGTGAACCCAACGGGCATGAACTCTGACATCATGATGAAGACTGAAAGTGCGCAAATTAACACATTTGAAAATGTAATGATATCTCTTCATAAGTGCCTAGAAGAAAAGTGCTATGGTAGAGAAAAATTAATAGGAGGACCTGTATTCAAGATGGGGAAGAGGGCCAGGAAGAGAAGGTATGAGGAGCAAAGATCTGGAGACAGGCAATACTGTCGGGAGCCTAGGACCTAGAGACAACCAGAGAGGCCTGAGCTCCTGGGAGACTCCTAAGGAGGCTGCAAAACCAAGAAGCATACTCAGCAAACAGTCTGGAGGAGCCTTCCATTGTGAACCTCAGCTTTGTCATCTATGAAGCTGGAGAGTGAGACCAACATCACTCGGCTTCCGTGGTGGTTCTGTGGTGAAGAATCCACCTGCCAGTGCAGGAGACCTGGGTTCAATCCCTTGGTCAGGAAGATCCCCTGGAGAAGGAAATGGCAACCCACTCCAGTACTCTTGCCTGGAACTTCCCATGAACAGAGGAACCTGACAGGCTACAGTCCACGGGGTCACGAAAAAGTAGGATAGGACTTAGAAAATAAACAATAACAAACCAACATCACTGGATGTTTGAGAGAATGATCCGATTCCAGTCCAATGAATGGAAATCCTAACCCAAGTTGTACAAATCTGCCTCTATCATGTTACCAGATGTGTTCCATTGTAATGTCTTGCTGGTCTTCATCAGTGGTGGCTGGAGCCATTTGCTTTGGGTTCCTCCTGTCACTGATGTATTAAACCATCTGTAAACAAACACTTGAGAGGTGGGACTGCTAAAGGACACTGCAGAGCCTCAGTCTAGGTTCGCTTTCCAACTTGTTGTTGAGCATCCTGGTGCTAATGGCAGGGGTCCAGCTCACATAATAAACAAGGTTGACTTTTGTGTGTAGGCAAAAATTCTTCCTTTTCTCATATCACTCCCTGCCACCATATTTGGGAGACATTTTGAAAATGTAAGGGATAGAATAAGCAGGGACAGACACCATTTTATCAACTGTAAAGCAGCATTTCTCAACTGTGTGCCTTCTGGATACCCCTCCCCTCTCTCACACTTTATAGAATCACAGAATCTTGGGTGGTTGGTATTACAAATATATGAGTACTTTCTTGTTTTCTAAGAGTTAAATTATATTTTATATCATGTGCTATAGTCTGTTAAAAAAAATCCTTGATGAAACTTATTAGAAGGCCTAATAACTCTGTTTTTTTTCACTGCTGCATGTATAATACCTTGAAATGTGCCTAAGCACATAGAAAGCAATAATTAACTACAGATTTGATGAATTAATTAATGAATCCCATTTTATAGATGGGGCAACAGAGGCTTGGTAAGGTTCAGTGACTTTTCCAAGTTCATGCAAGTGTTAAATAGCAGGGCCAGAACCAGAAATCAGACCTTCAGAAGTCTCATTTAGGATTTTTCCTGGGATGCTACCTTTATTTTTATGGTATAATCACAAACTCAGAAATAATATGAAACATTATATATCTGAAATAGCTGAAATGACTATCCTAACTGCCTACTCTTATAATGTATTTGACTTTTTGTTTTCTAAACAAATGGGATTAGAAAGTATACCTAGTGTGGAAAGGAGCAGGAGGCCATAGGCTCACAGGAGAACCAGAAAGATGGAGAATCAGTCTGGAGCTTAGAGAGCTTGGTAGGCTGGCACCATGTAAGGGCACACTGTGCTACACACTGTCACAGCTATAGATGAGAACAGCTCTGCATCATGGCATTTGATGGAACTTTCAAGAAAGTTTGAAATCAGAAAAGACATGCCACAAACTCTGAGTCTTTACCTAGAGAACAGGAGCAGACCCAGCAGACATCCAGTTTTGGCTTATAGACTCCTGTATTGCTGACATTTGTACAATGAAGTATATTATGCCCAACAAAAGCCCAACAGAATAAAAAAACACCTTCTCTATATTTCATATATTCTGCTGAAAAGGCCTGGAAAATAATGCACTTTGGTTTAGCATGTTTCCATTAAATACAATTAAGGTATAAAAAAAATAATGAATGTCAAAAGGAATGGATTATTTTCACTGGCAGATCAAGTTGCCATTATGAAATAATCATTAACATGTACGGAAAGCCTGTGACACAGCAGGTTCAGTGCTAAGCATTTTGCTTATTTATCTCATGTACTGCTCATGACAACATTATGAAACAGTCCCTTTTATGATGACAGATGTATGGGACAGTTGGGCCCCATAGGTTAAGAAACTGGCACACAGGCAAGCCACAGAGTTCAGATTCAAACCCAGGTCTGCCTAACGTCAAAGCTCAGGTTCTCAGTGCCCTGAGATGCACTGTTTTTTTTGGTATGTGAATCCTGTATTAAGGAGGTTGTGAAAGATTAGAAGTTCATACGGGTTGTACAAAACAGCACACCTTCAACAATTCTTTCCCTGCGCTCTGCTGATTATAGAGGCTAATTAGAAAACCCCCTCTCTCTCTACCAGTTGCCTCCTCCCCTCCCTCTCCTAAACTGGAAGTCTCTTGTTCCAGCTCACCCTTCCTGGAAGCTCTTGGCCATTGCTGATGAACAAGAGGCAATAACCTAACTTCACTCGACTAAACTTTCAATAATTCCATTGTGTCCTGTATCCTCAAAACATGTTGCTTATCTCACCATGTGAGAGCTGCAAGATATTTTCCTACAGATCCAAGAAAAGATTTGGACATTTAAGTTGTGAATTCTTCCTTGGCCCCAGCTTTGCTTTCTATCTTTATGGTGGAATGTGGTATCTTGAAATATGGAGGTGGTTGTTATGGGGAAAAGGTTTGCTCACTAAAATGAGAAAACGAGGGCAAACTTTGAGTCTTGTCTAGTTAAGCTAACTTGCTTTATATCTTTGAGATGCAACTTTGATCGACTGGTGGAGCCTCCAGGTGTTTTAGTGTTGCCTGAGGTTCAGAAGATGAAGGATCCAGTCACTTCCTGGAGGGAGGGAGCTTTGCTTCAGTTCAATCTTTCTGGATGGAAAAAGGTTTAGAAAAGATGCCTGCAGTTCTCACACCAGGAGCCATGGATTGTAGCCTGTGGAGGCAGGCACCAAGCCCATCCCCCAGGACCTGATAATGAACCTTTCTAAGTTTAATCAGTTTCATCCTCTATAAAACAAGCACAATTAAAACCTCTGGATCATAAGGTTCAGTTCACTTCAGTCCCTCACTCATGTCTGACTCTTGGTGACCCCATGAACTGCAGCATGCCAGGCTTCCCTGTCTATCACTAACTTCCATAGCTTGCTCAAACTCATGTCCATCAAGTCAGTGATGCCATCTCATCCTCTGTCATCCCCTTCTTCTCCTGTCTTCAATCTTTCCCAGCATCAGGGTCTTTCCCAATGAGTCAGTTCTTTGCATCAGGTGGTCAAAGTATTGTAGCTTCAGCTCTAGCATCTGTCCTTCTAATGAATATTCAGGACTGATTTCCTTTACAACTGACTGGTTTGACCTCCTTGCAGTTCAAGGGACTCTCAAGAGTCTTCTTCAACACCACAGTTCAAAAGCATCAATTCTTCAGTGCTCAGTTTTCCTTATGGTCCAACTCTCATATCCATACATAACTACTAGAAAAACCATAGCTTTGACTAGATGAACCTTTTTGGTAAAGTAATATCTCTGCTTTTTAATACGCTGTCTAGTTTGGTCATAGCTTTTCTTCCAAGGAGCAAGCATCTTTTAATTTCATGACTTCAGTCACCATCTGCAGTGATTTTGGAACCCAAGAAAATAAAGTCTGTCACTGTTTCCATTGTTTCCCCATCTATTTGTCATGAAGTGATGGGACCAGATGCCATGATCTTCGTTTTTTGTATGTTGAGTCTTAAGCCAGCTTTTTGACCTTCCTCTTTCACTTTCATTAAGAGGCTCTTTAATTCCTCTTTGCTTTCTGCCATAAGGGTGATGTCATCTGTGTATCTGAGGTTATTGATATTTCTCCCGGCAATCTTGATTCCAGCTTGTACTTCATCCAGTCCGGCATTTTGCATGATGTACTTCGCATATAAATTAAATAAATAAGGTGACTATATATAGTTATTGGGATGATTAAATGAGATAAAATACATAAAAAGCACTTAAATATTGCCTGCTGCTGCTGCTAAGTCACTTCAGTTGTGTCCAACTCTGTGCGACCTCACGGACCACAAGCCTACCAGGCTCCTCCATCCATGGGATTTTCCAGGCAAGAGTACTAGAGCAGGGTGCCATTGCCTTCTCCATAGCACAAAGCAAATTCTCAATACAGACTTTACTATCTCTGTGAGGTGCCAGATGTTGAATAAATAAATCACATAAATGGTCACAATATGGTTGAGATAAATGCCACAAAGTGTAAAGAGCAGTGAAAAATTATAAAAGGATAACATAACCAGGCCTGGGTGGTCAGACAAAATTTGGAGGAAGTAAATATAAAACTGAAACCTAAAGGATAAGAATTCTTCCAATGAGGGTTGGTACTAATCCGATTGTACTCTTTAAAAACCAACTATACTAGAATTGCCTTGAGCACTTAAGTATTGCAGCTTTAAATAAAAACTACAAGCATCAAAAGCAAACATTTATATGTTTTTATTTAATGATATTTATATTTAATGTCAGCATTATTTTGTATTTGAATATGTTCAATAAATAAGTCAAGTATGTCATCAAATATTTATCAGATATTTGTCTTTATTTTATTTATGATCTTTGCCCAAGATCTTCAGGGTAGGTATCTGTATTTTTATTTATTTTTAAAAGTTCTTTATATATTAAATTTATTAATCCTCTATCATAGTTATCAGAGACATTTTTTCAAAGTTTATAATTCACCTAAATTTTGTGATGCTCTTTAAACTTAAAAAATTATATATCTAAATTCATTGATCTTGAAAAATATATTTGCTATCATTAATGCTATTTTTCCATTTAGAGAGTTCTTAACCCTCCTAGCTTCAGATGGACATTCACCTACATTTTCTTCTTTTATGGTTTTGTTTTTGATTCACATCCTTACAGTTTAAAAAATCTCTGTAATGTTTCAGTTATGTTTTATTGGTTCTACACCCACTTATTTTGATTCTTACTTAGGATAGCCTACAGTTCTTGGAATTAGTCTCTATTATTTATTTCCAAGTAGATTGTTTCCTTTCTCATAATCTTTATTGCCTTTCCCCACTTCCTCTGCATTTTGTAGACTGATAGAATTCATGTCATGTCCTTCATGTCAATGATTTAATTTTCTGGGCATTTAGTTTATTGCCTCCAATTCAGATGATTTCAATCTTACCATTAATGCCACAGTTTCCTTGCCCTCCTTCTATCCCTTTCATATTGTTTTCTTCTTATGGTTTTCTATTTCTATGTCATAAAAGCTTTGCTTGTGGAAGGTGCCAAACAGGTTTTTCTTCTGGGTTTTTCTGTATGCCATTTTTATTGTTACATTCTTCCTCTGAATTTTTAAGATGTTATTTCTGTTCCTGTGATTCTTTATGAGGGTTTTAGTTGCCCCTTGTCAAGCTCCCCCTCCCCTACTTGGTTCTTGACAAAGAGAGAACTAACCATAGGGGCAGATAAGTGGGTGATTGCCCAGCTCCTCTTCTCATCAATTCAGCAGAAGAGTAGGTGGCTGCAGTAGCTCATGACCCAGTTTTCAGTGTCCAGGAGGAATATCTGTCATGATTTTCAGCAGATTTTTTTTCCCAGAAAAGGTCTTACTTGGAACTCTGACATAAAAATCTATAATAACATAAAAGCTTCGTTTAAGTGAAGGACAAGGACCCTCAATATCATATGCTTCTTGTCCTAAGGCAGATTTTCTTCTTACTTCTCAGTCCCTTGCTCTCTGATGGGTTGAACTGATGGAATAAATGAGAATCACACACCCTCATCAGGTGCTGCTGTGAAGATTTCTTCACTCTTTTCTGTTGTCACAGTATGACCTTGGGACCTTAACCCTTTAAAATTCCCCGTACCACCCCCTCCTCTCTCTCTCTCCCAGCCCCAAACTCTCTGCTCTCCTTTCTGTGATGTGTGGTCTTTGGATGGATGTAGAACCTATTGCGTTGTGGGGAGTGGTCCTCAGAGTTCTGCAGAAGACAGATTCCTGGTGTTCTGAAATGCCTATCTGATAACATGGCTGTTACAGAACTCCTAAAGTGTAGAAAATGAAGGTTGCTGAAGATTCTTCCTGCCTTCTTTCTTGGGAAATGGGATATTCTATTTAATGGATGAGGCAAGAATTGTCACCATTTTTTCCCCTCTGTCCTACTCTATATTTGGTGAAAATTCTTAACAAATTCAGTTGAAGTCTATCCTTTGAGCAGTGTCAGCCCTGAGACTTTTCTGTACCTTCACAAACATTTTGATGGGATATTGGGGTTAGGGGTTGGTAGGAGGCCGCTTGCTTATATTTAAAGCAGCAAGTTCCAAGGATCATTTCGTGATTCATTTGGGGGCCACAGGGCTAAGTGCTCCTGGCCTATCTCTCGAGTAGTCTTATATTTACACTTCAATTTCTCTTTATTTGAACATTTCATCCAATAAAATGTTGACTTCTTTTCATTTGTAAGTTACTCAATAGTGTATCATTATAATTTATATTGACAGAATATGCTCAGACATTTTTACCAAGAGAGGTAGCTGTGATCAAAACAGTATGGAGGGGGAAAAAAAAAAACCAGGAGACCACTGGGAAAGAGGCCACCTGGGCAGCAAGCTGCCCCCCAGATTCCCAGTCCTACTCCTTCCCCACCCAGGACTCAGACACAGGTGTGAGGGTCTCCTTTCTTTCCAGTTTGCTACATCCATGACCTTGCTTTAGGATATTTTGTTCTGTTCCAGAGCGCAACAAAGTCAGCATTTAGCTAATGAGCACCATATTATTGAGAATGTAAAAGACCCCATTGTTTCTCCCACTTTATGGAGGAACGTGGCTTCCTGAGGTAAATTAATTTGCGGAAGGAGTCATAATAACCGATTACTTTACAATGAGCAACGTTTTATGCCAGTCATGCACAGGGTGGGGTGCAGGGAAAATATGACACAGTATATTTTTCTTCAACTTAAGTCTTTTATGGAAAAAAATAGTCTTAAAGCTTTAAGGTATTCAAGTTGTGAGCTCTGAACATTTCTAAAACGCTCTCCCCTGCATTCTTCCCTGTCTTCTTGAATATCTTTGGAAGAGATGCAAGTGTTAGGGCACTAGAACAAAGAACACAGCCCCATCGGGATGGTTAACTATGGCTGTTTGCCACAGGGAACGCTGCTCAATGCTATGCAGCAGCCTGGAGGGGAGTGGAGTTTGGGGGAGAACAGATACATGTATATGTATGGCTGAGTCCCTTTGCTGCCCACCTGAAACTATGACAATATTTGTTAATTGGCTACATTCCAATATAAAATAAAAAGAAAAAAAAAATATGGCTCTTTGCCCTCATTGGTTAGATAGTTCAGAGGAGATGAAGAGGTGTCTGGTAGTGAAAAAGGGGCAAGGATTCCAAAGAGTAGGGAGACACTAACCAGGAAGGGAGACTTAGAGAGAAAACCGTGTGTGTGTGTGTGTGTGTGTGTGTGTGTGTGTGTGTGTGTGTGTGTGTGTTCAGTTCAGGCGCTCAGTCGTGTCCAACTCTTTGTGACCCCATGAATCGCAGCACGCCAGGCCTCCCTGTCCATCACCAACTCCCAGAGTTTGCTCAAACTCATGTCCATTGAGTCGGTGATGCCATCCAACCATCTCATCCTCTGTCGTCCCCTTCTCCTCCTGCCTTCAATCTTTCCCAGCATCAGGGTCTTTTCCAATGAGTCAGTTCTTCTCATCAGGTGGCCAAAGTACTGGAGTTTGTGTATGTAGGGGCAAAAATTTAAAATAGCCCAGAAGGGATACATGTATATGTATATAATTCTAGGTTTCACAATTGTCTGAAACTCAGATATATGTACAAATATTCATATTCAATGTTTATCTTCAAATCAGGTCTTTCATTAAATAAATGTTAGAAAATGCTCTATTATATAGGTGTTCAAGCTATTAACTCTAAACAGCTTTCAAAAGGTACCCCAAATCCCCCTTTTCTTATCTTCTTTAAACACATTTGGAAGAGAAGCCATTTTTAAAAGTCAAAACACAATTGAGTAAGAGAACAGTTGAAATTTTAAAATAACAGGACAATGAAAGCCTGACACATAGACACTTCATAAATATTTATTGAGATATCTCTCTGCAAAATGAAACTATAGTGCTGTTTTGCAATTTGATTTTTTTGTCCCCACGTGTATGTTGGGCCTCCTTCCATATTGGTTCCTGGAAACTGGCAGCATTATTTTTTGTTGCTGCATTGTGTTACATTGTAGGGAGGCAATGTAATTTGTTTGACCTAATTGATAGAAAACAAAATGGAAACATGGAAAGGATGCCACAGTCAAAGCTACAATCATTTTATGTTGTCTTTGCACACAAATAGGAGTCCTTCTATAAGATAAAGTGCTAGGAGATAAATCTTTGGGTCAAAGGGTATATAGAGAGTAGGATTTCAGGATAAAGCCTTAAATCTTCCTCAGCAGCTCTAAGTGAGAAGCGGGAAAGGGATCAGGACTCCTCAGTCCTGTCCCTTCATTCCATTTACTCTTGACCCCATTCCAAACAGGGCTTCACCAGCTGTCTGGGTTTGGGTAATCCTGAGAGTAGACCCTAAGATAAGTATTCAAGTGCAAGTAGTTTATTTGGGAGGGAGTATCAGGAAATACAAGTAGGGGAATGGGTAAATGAGACATGAAATAAAGGGTGTGTTATCAAACCATGTCCCACTGTGGGCAACTGGTGTTGAATCCTGCTGGGAAACATGAGGAAAGAGTATAGAACACACCCCAGAGATGCCCCAACCATGGAACTGGAAACTGGTGTACTTATCCATTTCATCCATGACCTGTTGTTGGTTGAGAAGTGAGTCAAGGGGCTTTAAGTATGTGACTCTTCCAACCTGCCCTGGGTAGAGGTCAAATGCATTCCTGTAGCTGGCCCAGAGTTTCAGATGTTCGGAGTAATCAGGAGGTGGGGATAGATGAGTGCCAAGAGGGTACAGGCAAGGCAAAGACAGCATCTACATTATCATTTCGGAGAAAGTGTTATAATTCCCAAACAGAACTAAAGACTCCTACTTAATGGAAGAAATAAGAAACCTACTGATGATGCTCGCTAAGTTGGACACATGACCCCTGTTTGGTTGGCAACATCTAAAACCCCTTCCTTTTGGGAGAGATTCCTTTATTCTACAGTTCCTGAGGGAGGCTGAACCCCCTTTCCACCATGAAAAGGGTGTTTATACCCTGACTGCTGTGTTTAAAATGCATGAGTGGTGCGAAGATTCAAGGGGCAGTCAGGAATGATTCACAGTGGCAGTAGCTAGGTTAAGAATCTAGCAGCAGGATGGGAGAGAAGAAATGACAAAGTGTAGTAGCCAGACTATTCCCAGTCTCCTTCCCAATCACCCTATATCCTTTGGTTTCTACCCATTTTCTAAACCTGCTTCTCTAATGCATGCTTCAATTCTTGGAGCTCGCCAATAATTTTCAAATAATACAACTGAGAGAGAGTTTAGTTTAACTGCTATCTGGAATCATTTCTCTCCCCTCCCCACCATCTTCTCAGAGAACTAACCGTGTGAACAAATAATTATCTTGAATATTAGACACCAGACTACTGGGCTATGGTTCTAGATATCAAGAGGACTCTCCATCAGTTAAAGCCTGGCTCAAGCCCAACAGTTGATGGATGGAATCATGGGTAGGAAAGAAAAAAGATACTGGGGGATTTCTAACTGCTCTTAGTGTGGTCCATGGCTTGTTAGATGTCACCTTCCCAAACTAAAGACGGGAGCCACCCCATCACCAGCCTCAGCATAGGCACAGCTTTCTAGGCCTCAAGTGAAAGAAAACTGGTGTCTTACAAAGTAATGAAAATCAGGCTTGTATCAGAATATTCCTCAACAATACAATATGGCAGCAGACAGTAGAATGAAATTGTCCATGATTCAAGGAAAGAAAGCTCACAGCCATTTAAAGGAGAGAAGTCTAGTCCCCAGTAGATACTGATGCACCTATGGGAGCAGTTATAATAGAAGAATGACAAGAAATCTCTAACGCTGAAAACTTTCAAGACGATATAACCTGAAAATTGCAAAAAAAAAAAGAAACAAAACACCAAAAAACCCCATTTTTTTAATTAATGAAAAAACAGGAAAAGGACACCAGTTACTACTCAGAATGGAATTTGTGTTCTGGAAAACCAAATGAGGGAAGCAGCACACACACCCAGAGACCAAAACAGAACAAAAATCCCCCACATAAATGCAAATCATGGGTACAAGATAAAGTTCAGAAAGGGTAGCTCCGGGAGATCTGGTATGCAAACACCAGGAGATCCTTAAGGCAAAGGGTATAGATGCGAAAAATAATAATTAAAGAAATAATGAAACAAAGCTCTCAGATATAGAAAAACTTGCAGTTTCAGGACTAAAGGACTTACCAACTTTCAGGTTGCACAAAAAAAACTCCATACTAATCACATCCTGGTGAAGCTTCCCAGATTTGAGGTTAGAGAGAAAACCCAACATGTTTCCAGGCAGAGAGAAAGCTTATTTGCAAAGGAAAATGAATCAGACTGGTATTAAACGTCTCAGCTCATCTACAACACTGGGAACTAAAAGACAGAGAAAAAGTGATCCTTTTGGAAGTGAAGGTCTACATTCCAAGGATCCTACAACTCATCATTCATGTGTGAAGACACTTTTTTTCAGATACACAGGGACTCGGAAAGTGCACTAGTATTTTCTAGGAGAAAGGACTAAGGAAAGTATTCTAATAGGTCAAATTTGAATCAGAAAATAAAGCAAGCAAGCTATGGTGAGACAAAAAGTACAAAAATATTTTGGAACAAGACGACTGTATCCCTTATGGTTGAATCTAAAATCAAATGATGAGAATGTGACTGGAGCTTTTGATATTAGTGTTACATGTTAGGAAAGATGGAAAGGAGTAAACTTTTTGATTGAAGTTTATGTCAAGGAGTGTCAACAAGAGTTTCATTTGGGATGTCACTGATGAGAGGAATAGAGGTTTAAATTTCTTTGGAAAAAAATTAAAAACTAATACCATTGGACTTAAATTCTCCAACCAAGTGACTACCAAAAAAAAAAAAAAGGAAAATCAAGCCAATGCAATGTGTATATGTCTATGTGCATGAATGATTGATAGGATACACAGCAAAATATCAACAATCAATGGTAGGTTTATGTGTAATATTTATTTTTTTAAATTTCTAAAAATAATGGAACAATTAAATTCTACTTGTGGAGGCAGGACAAGTTTTATACCCTGTTAAGTACTAGGGATATGTTTTGGTTTGCCGGGCCCCTTTGGGGACTAACTCTTCCAGTTCCATATACCTGCTACCTGAGCCATGTGTTAGACACAACTGATCCTGGACAACTGGACAGCTCTGTCCTCCTGGCAGCTGGTTCAGGGATCGATATACAATCTAAAGAGTATATGGCTTTATAACTCCAGATTGTACATAACAATCTAGCCTTTTTATCTGAAGTATATAGCATGACATCATCATTGCTTGTTTGTTTGTTTGAAGAGTTTTTAATGTGGACCATTTAAAAAGTTTTTATTGAATTTGTTACAATATAGTTTCTGCTTTATGTTTTGTTTATTTGTGTGTTTTTTTTTTTTTTTTGGCCGTGAGGCATGCAGGAATCTTAGCTCCCCAACCAGGGATCCAACCTGCACCCCCTGCATTGGAAGACTAAGTCTTAACCACTGGACCTCCAGGGAAGTCCCCATTGCTTGTTTTAGAATGAAACCACTTCAGAGCAGGCAGAAAGGAAGAAAGAGAGAACAGGGGAGCAAAGGCCAAAGGGGACAGAAGTGACCAGTTTGAATCTCTCAACCCTGCCAGTTTACTACTTAAACTTCCCAGTGGTTTGAATCCATGCATTTCTTTTTATGAATTTATTTTTTGGCTATGCTTAGGTCTTCAATGCTGCACGCGGGCTTTCTCTAGTTGCAGAGAGCAGGGGATACTCTTCATTGAAGTCTGCGGGCTTGTCATTGCAGTGACTTCTCTTGTTGTGGAGCTTGAGTTCTAAAGAACAGGCTCAGTAGTTGTGAAGCATGACTTAGTTGCTCCGCAGCATGTGGTATCTTCCAGGACCACCTGTGTCCTCTACATAGGCAGGTGGATTCTCAACCATTGGACCACCAGGGAAGCCCCATTTCTTTTTTTAACTTCATCAAATTAGAGTTGATTTCTGTCACTGTTAACTAAAAGAATCCTGACTAAGGCAATGTCCTAGCCCCTAAAACTTCAGGATACTTTTACTAACAAGAGCTGTCTGGGTTTGTTTTAATCAGGAATGCTTTCCCTTGTCAGTATGATATGATTTTAGCCCAAGATAATTTTTTTTTTTTATGAAAGTAACTGCCATCCTCATTCTCCTTATGAATAAAACCCCTAGTGTTCCAGTGGTTAAGATTCCATGCTTCCACTTGTAGTATGCACGGGTTCAATACCTGGTCAGGGAACTGAGATCTTGCATGCCACATGGAGCAGCTGAAAAAAATCTGAAGGTACTCCTCCTTTTACCATTATCTTTGTTCTGCCAAAGTGTGTTGTTCTGAGATGGTTCCACTGCCCTCCTTAGGCCGTAAGTCCTCATCTGCATTTTCTAAATAAAGACACTTGTTCATAGAAAATCTGTCCCCATGACCACTGTTCAGCCTCATCCCCTCTACTTTAGCCCCTGCTCACTTACTCACTTTTCCCCCGCTCATTAAACTCTAAATATGGTGTTTTTGTTCTCTTTCCTATCATAACCTCAAAAGTGCCAGGCTTTTACCCAGCCCCAGGGCCTTCATCTGTGCTGTTCACTGTGCCTGGAAATTACTTTCTTCAGAGGTCCTCACCTTCATTCACTTGGTTGACTCTTCTTGCGTCAACTTGAATATTACTCATAATATTCCTTCTTCCTACTTCCAAGACAATCTATTCTAAGATCTGACATCAACTTTTTTTTATACTCTTTACTTTTCTTTCATAGCATTTATTACAGAGCATAAATACACAATTAGTTGTATTTCTGTCATCTGTGTCCAATACCTCTACCTTTCCTTAGATGACAAGTCCCATGAGGGCAGTGGCAGGGTCTATTTCATTCAAGGTTCTATTCCCCGAATTTAGAACAATGCCTGACCCGTGATTGGCCCTCCCTAGATGGTTGGTGAATGGATGATTGCAGTCTAATACCAGCCATCAAAACACTGGACAGTTCCAAGAACACAGTCAGAAGAAGACCTATTTTCAGGAACAGGGCATCTCTTATAAGGCTTGCCAATGAGACACTGCATAGATTAATGGCCTTTGTACTGACTTAGCCCAACAATAAAAAAGGAATCAGGAAGGAGGGTTTCCAGGAACAGCCTGGAGTCTGGACAGCAAATGGACGGCATGGACCTGGGGAAGGCTCTGTGTTTCCATTTGTCTCCTGTAGACATTGGCCAGGACTCGCTCACATCCTCTGTACAGAGTATTTCAGAGCCACTCTTCAGCCAAATTAACTAGGAAATTCCTGGCACAAACTTGTTTTCACAACAGAAGACACCCGTCAAATTTCGAGGATATATTAGAAACATTTAAGCAGAAAAGTTGTAGGAACTGCCTAATGAAGACATTAGACTCTCAGATCAGAAAGGAAGGGAATATTTTTAATATTAGAACAAAGGTTTTCCATATTATTAGAATTTTTATAAATTATTTCTCAAATATAGAATAATGCCAGAGCAAGGGCTTTAGAGTCAGTGAGACCTAGATCTGAATCAGGCCCTGCCGCTATAGCTATCCCCAAAGCAAGTTCTTTAAACTCTCTGGGTGGGCCTTGGTTTTGTTTTGCTTTTTCCCTTCCAAAATGGAGGAAGGAATATCAGGAATAGCATCAGAACCTGCCACATAGGGTTACAGGGCATGAGTGGGCATAAAACTTCATGATCAAAGCAAAGCACCTAGCATAATCCTGGCACCAGTAGTTAGCTATTGTTATCCCATTGTCATTGCTGTTCTTGTTAAAGCAGGTAAAGCCTCTAGAATGGTGGGTGTCTGGGACATAGCAAATAGCAATTGACTACTGTTATTCTTTGGGGTCCAGCAAAGATGATATTCAGCAGCCAAACAGAGGGAGGCTAAGCATTTACCTTTTGGTGGTTGGATTCGTGGGAGATGAGAATTAGGCTAACATGAGTCAAGGCGGGACAGGGACCGTTGTGATTCTGGGGGTGGGGGTCATTTTAGGGATCTGGTTAGTTACCAAACAGTACAGAAGTATTTCTATGTTTAGCCCCTAGGGTGGCAAATCAGCTCGCTGTCAGCCCTGCAGCCGGTACTGAGTCAGATCTTGCAGAAGATCTTAACCCAAGGGCACTGCTGATTCTCAGACCACTAGAAAATCCCCTCTGCATACTCAGTGGCACTGCCAGGGTCCATCAGCCAGCCTCTGGCTCCTCTGGACCCTCTTTGATCACTACCTGCACAGGAAATGTCATCTCCCTCCATGCCCAGGGACCTGTAGCCTCAGCAACACCTCCACCAGCACATTTTGGCAGGGACTGGCCTCTCCTCGGAAACCAAGTGCCTCTCTCTCCCCAGCCCCCATACCAGGCCCAGGTGGAGCCAGTCTACACCCCCACCCCCACCCCGCACTGCCCATCTGCAACGCAGCGGCCTCCTCACTGCCCTTGTCTGCCATCCCCTAAGCCTGCCAGTGCAGGAGACTTAAGATATGTGGGTTCCATCACTGAGTCGAGAAGATTCCCTGGAGAAGGGCATGGCAACCCACTCCAGTATTCTTGCTTGGAGAATCCCAAGGACAGAAGAGCCTGGTAGGCTACAGTCCATGGGGTCGTACAGAGTCAGACACCACTGAAGCACAGCAAAACAACCCCAGCCCAAGGCCCTCAAGGGCCCTGAATGTTCACCCCATTTCTCACTCTCCAGCAGGGCTGCGAACCCCTCCAGTGGTCAGAGGTCTTAGGGCTGGGCCTGCCTTCCCACCCCCAGCTAACTCTCATTCAGGAAATGGCTGGTCTCTATTTTGAGCAGAGAGACATGTCACACCTCCCTGGGCCAGGACATCTCCTCCTTTGCCAAAAACCGCAATCCAAGTGTGCTTAGCCAATGACCTTTCAGCCCCGCTTTGCAAAGGCTGTCAGGACCTTTCAAACTGTCTAACTCCTCTCAGCCTCCAAAAAGTAAATCTTATTTTCTCTTTCTTCCCCACAGTTGGCTATATATAGTTCCACATACAATAGCTAACCTTGGAAGAGGGCTGAACACTTGGACAGGCTTGGTCTATTGTCTTAACACCCGCCCACGTGCAGTCAGAAGCCACAGCCGCCCAACTGGGAACTGGGAGGGGTCCCCAAAGACAGCGAGGGAGCCAGTCCAGCCATGTGGCGCCCCATGGGTCCTGGCCCTGCTGCTTCTTTGCTGTGCAGTTTTGGAGAGCTGACTTGAGGTGTCTGAACCTCAGTTTTCTAAACCATCGAAGTAAATGCTTGGAGAGTCAAAAGGATTACTATATATATTTGTCAAGAACAGCTCAAGGCTGGCATTATGGTGGTTGCTAAATAAATACTTGCTGTCAGATTGGTAGTTGCCAAAGGGGACAGGAAAGATGGAATGGAAGTTTGGGATTAGCAGATGCAAGCTATTATAGAGAGAATGGATAAACAATAAGGTCCCACTGTATAGCACAGGGAACTATCATCAATATCCTGTGATAAACCATAATGGAGAATCATATGAAAAAAATATATATGTGTGTGTCTGTCACTGAGTCACTTTGCTATACAGCAGAAATTAATACAACATTGTAAATCAGCTATACTTCAATAAGAAAAAAACGAACTTGCTGTTAAGTTGTATTTGGTGACTTTTTGAAACCTCTGGCTATTTGGGGATTTGAGAAAAATGTCTTTTTGCTTTCTCTCACTCACAAATGCAGCGCACTTACACATACACACCTAGAAAAGTCTATGTGCTTCTCATCTTTCTAAATGTTTCACTCTTATCTATTGATGGCCATCATTAACCTTGTTCCTAACATTCACGGGCCAAAATGCAAAGTATTAACGGAGGTCTGTATACTATGGGCCTATATAGTAAACAGATTTACTGAAGTATAATGGGCACAACAAACTCCACGGGACAGGTTCTGACATATGCATACACCATGAAACCATAATTGTATCGTGAAAACATCTAATACTCCCCCCAAAACCTCCCCCTTTATAGTTCCGGCCTCCTATACCTCCCACTCTACTTCCACCACCTTCAGGCTACTATGGTTCTGCTTTCTATTGAAAGAGAGTAATTTGTTGTTTTTTTTTTAAGAGTTTTATATAAACGGAACCATATAGTATGTGCCTCTTTTGTTTGGCTTACTGAGCTAAGCATAATTATTTTTGAGATTCATCCATGTTGATGCAGGTACCAACATTCCATTTCCTTTTATTGCTGAGCAGTGTTCTACTGTATGGATATGACAGACTGCTCCTTAACCTATTTGTGAATATTTGAGTTGTTTCCTATTTGGGACTATTTCAAATGAAAGTTTCAGGAATATTCACGTACAAGATTTTGTTTCTGTACATGCATTCTTTTCTCTTGAATAAATACCTAGTAACGGAATGCCTGGATCATATGATATGTATATGTTTCCCTTTTTTAAGAAACTGTCTAACTCTTTTCCCGCCAGAGTGGTTGCACCTTTCCATATTCCTACCAGCAGTACACGAGTGTGTCAGTTCCTTCCTCCTTGCCAGCACTTGGAATGGTCAGTCTTTTTCATTCTAGCCATTCTAACAAACGTGTAGCGATACCCTGTTGTTGTTCAGTTGCTCAGTCATGTCTGACACTCTTTGCAACCCCATGCTGCAGCACGCCAGGCTTCTCTGTCCTTCACCATCTCCCAGTGCTTGCTCAAACTCATGTCCATTGAATCAGTGATGCCATCCAACTACTTCATCCACTGTCGCCCTCTTCTCCTTTCTGCCTTCAATCTTTCCCAGCATCAGGGCTTTATCCAATGAGTCGGCTCTTCGCATCAAGTGGCCAAAGTATTGGAGCTTTATCTTCAGCCTCAGTCCTTCCATTGAGTATTCAGGGTTGATTTCCTTTGAGATTGACTGGCTTGATCTCTTTGGTGTCCAAGGGACTCTATCATAGTTTTAATTTGCATTTTCCTAAAGATTAATGTTGTGAAGAATATTTTACCATATGTTTGGGCTTCCCTAGTGGCTCAGTGGTGAAGAATCTACCTGCCAATACAATAGACAATGGTTTGACCCCTGGTTTGGGAAGATCACACATGCCACAGAGCAACCAACACCATGCACCACATTATTGAACCTGTGCTCTACAGTCCAGGACCTGCAATGACTGAGCCCATATGCTACAACTGCCCCTGTTCTGTAATAAGAGAAGCCACTGCAATGAGAAGCCTGCACACCGCAGCTAGAGAGTAGGCCCTGCCGGCTGCAACTAGAAAAAACCCAAGCAGCAACAAAGATGCAGTACAGCCAAAAATAAGTAAATAAAAAAAAATATATATGTATATATAAAGAATATTTTACCATATGCTTATTTTCCATCCACATATCTTCTTTGGTGAACTGTCCAAATCTTTGGCCTATTTAAAATAAAATGAGCTGCTTATTTTCTTACCATCTAGTTTTAAGGGTTCTTTTATATTCTGTATACAATTTGTATGCCCTTTATCAGGTATATGATTTACAAAGATTTTTCTTTCAGTCCATGGCTTGTTTTCTTAATCTCTTAACAGCATCTTTCAAAGAGCAGAGCTTTAAATCTTGATGAAATTCAATTGATCAGTTTTTTCTTTTATGAATTATGCTTTTTGATCTCACATTTAAGGAATCTTTGCCTAACTCAAAGTCAAAAATATTTTCTCCTAAAAGTTTTTTGGTTTTCAGATTTTACATGTAGATCTATGCTTCATCATCAGTTAATTTTTAAAAAAATAATTCAATTTTATATGTGGTGGGGAAGAGTGGCTCAAACTTTTTTGTATATGAATAAGCAATTATTTCAGCCTCATCCTATGGAAAGACTTCTTCACTGAATTGCATTTGCAACTTCATCAAGAATCAGTTGTCTCTATATGTACGGATTTATTTTTGAAGTCTCTATTCTGTCCCCTTGGCCTATTTGTCCATCTTCACACCAATATCATGCTGTTTTGACAATTGCATTCTTAAAATCAGGTAGTGTTAGTGCTTGGGTTTTCTTCTTCATCAAGGTGTTGTGGCTAATCTAGTTCCTTTCATTTTTATATGAATTTTAAAATCAGATTATCATTTTTTAACTGAAAAAGCTAGCTGGGATTTTGACTGGGGGAGTACTGGATCTATAGAAAAGTTTGGAGAGGAATGACAACAACAGTGGATCTTCTGACCCATAGACAAGGTAGGTTTTCCCATTTATTTAGGTTTTCTTTTATTTGTCTCAGCATTGTTTTACAGTTTTAAGCCTATGGATCTTGCACATACTTTATTATATTAATCCTGAAGTATTTCATAAATTTTGTTGCTATTATAAATAGTATTTTTGAAAATGTCAGCTGTTTATTGCTATAAATGTAAATACAATTGCTTTTTGTATGCTGATCTTGTATCCTGTAATCTTGTCAAAATCACTTATTAAGTCTAGTAGATTTTGTAGATTCCATTAAATTTTCTACATAGACAATTGTATCATAGGTCAATGAGAAAACGTTCATTTCTTTCTGAATTAGATAACTTATTTTTCTTGACTTATTACATCAACTATAACCTTCAGTATAATATTCAATAAAAGTGATAAGAGTGGACATCCCTAACTTGGTTCTTCATCTTAGAGGGGGAAAACCATTCAGTCTTTGACATTTGAATTTGATATTGGATGTAGGCCTTTTATAGATGCCCACTATCAGGCTGAAGAAGTTTCCTGCTCTTCTTAGGTTGCTGTGTAATTTTTAAAAAAGCAGGAATGTACATCAGATTTTTAAATGCCTTTTCTGTATCACCTGCTGTGATTTCATATGTATGTGTATGTGTCTATGCATGTGGTGTGTGTGTGTGTGTATTAGTTTGTTAATATAGTGAACTATGTTAGTTAACCAACTATAGGAAGGCTAAACAAAACTTTCATTTCTAGGATAAACCCTACTTAATCATGATATATTACTCCTTTTATAGATTGTTAGATTCACTTTGCTAAGATCTTGTTTAAAATTTTTACATATATGTTCATTTTACATCTATGTCAGTCTGTTGCTTTCTTATAATGAGTTTTTCTGGTGTGGTATTAGAGGGATGCTAGCAACATAAAAATAAATCAGCTTCCCCTTAGGTGTGGTCTGTTCTTGAGAGGATATCCTGAGAAAAAGGCTCAAAAAGACCCTGGAAGATTATCAGGGCCCTTCTGGCAGGTGATTTGGATATTTGGGTTACCTAGAGTATGATCTACAATAGTCTTGGCTATGCATTTCCCTTTGGATCTTCGACAATTCTTTCTTGCGCTGTGGAGAGCATTGTAGGCAGGGCTCTTTAAAGCAGTAAGCATTGGGCAGAGGTCCCTTTTGCCCAAGGCTAGCTTCCCTGGGGGCTCAGACAGTAAAGAATCTGCCTGCAGTGCTGAAGACCTGGAGACCTAGGTCAGGAAGATCGTCTAGAGAAGGGAATGCCCGTGTTTCTGCGTGGAGAATTCCATGGACAGAGGAGCCTGGCTGGCTACAGTCCATGGAGGGTCACAAAGAATCAGACACAACTGAGCAACTAACACACACACAGGGCCCCCCACCCCCATGAAGCCTTCTGGAATCCTGCCTAGCCATCATCTGGAAGCTTTACCCGCTTTGAATCTAACTCCCCTCCCATTTTCCTCTGTCAATCATGCTGGTAAAGATGCTCTCTCATAAGTTTTTGACTGCCTCCTTCCCAACAGCATTGAGAGAAGCACCAGGCTCTCATCTCAAAGACTAACCATAAAACAAAGCTCTCCTTCGGTCCCAAAGGCCCTCACCACCCTTGCTCCCTCTCTCCTTTCACAGCCCAACTTCCAGAAACAGCTGAACACCACCACTCTGTCCCCATCTCCCATTCACCTCTCAACAGACATGCCTCTCATCGCCAGCACTCCTGTCAAGGTCACCAAGTCCAGCTGCCAGTCACTGGGGAGCCCTTCTCTGTTTGACTATTCGGAGCCTTCAGTGCTCTCAGCTGCCTCTCCATCTCGATTCCTCTTCTGCTGATTTCTCTCACAGCCTGCTCTTCCTCCTGCCTCTCTGGCTTTTGCTTCTTCCACAGACTCCTACATACTGGTGCTCCTCTGAGATCTACTCTCTCTTCTGAGACCAATCATCTCTTTCCAGATGACTTATCTCATCCCCTTGAGGAGCTACATACAATTGCTCAGGTTGTTTGTTGTTCAACTCCGGGAGCATCATTCACATGGTGGTCACTGTGAAGGGCAATGCCTGCATCTGAGGTATGCACATATGGCCATATGGCTGCCCTGCTCCAAACATACCACTTGATATCCTACAGAACAAAGGTCTATTTTATCTCTTGACTGTGAAGCTTTGGAAAGCTGAATTAACCTCTTAATCATGGTTGAGCTGCCTGGCACACAGTCAATGATTTTAAGGGTGTGTTGAATGGACGAGCCCACCACCTAATCCCGGTGCAGATCTCTCCACTGAGGAGGGCCTCCATGCCGTAAGTGTAGGCTACACTTCCTGTAGACCATGTGTCCTTCTGGATTAGAGGAAACGATGGCTTACTAGCCCTTCTCTTAGCAGACACTGTCATTCTTTGAACTGACACCAGCTGTACACCCCACTCTCCTCTCTGAGTCTCAGTTTGCTCATCCAGAAAATATGGCCTTCCTCGCAGTCTAAGGCGAGGTTAGCGAGGAAGAGGTGTTGAAACCACCCCTGCCTTCTGTCACCTTCACCCTACCCCATTATACTCAAGATGATACCTCTGGCTAAAGCTTACCCCAGGGAAATTGTTTCTTACTGATCATAGGAGGGCATCTAGCAGAGAAAGAGAGCCAAAACCTTGGGAAATATGTTCTGCCTTGGCCCCTGTGAGCTCTCAATGTCCTTTCTGTTCCTGCCTGTTAGTATTATTCAGTTACTCACTCATCCATTCATTCAACGGATGTTGAGTGCTTGCCACTGCCAGGCGTTACCGGCAGGCACTGGGAGACGGGGATCGCATGTAAGACAGAAGTGGTCCCTGGTCCCATGACACTGTGCTCTGCCACACTTGGAAATGTCTGGGTTTATTTCAGCGGGAACTTGCTAATGGAGGAAAAACACAGGCTGATTTGACAAAGAGTAAAGGGTGGGGGTAGGTATGTGGAGAGGAGAGAGGTGGCCCTTGAGACAGAATGTATTCGATAGGGCCCTCTGAAGAGGCAGCGAATGAGTTGAGTATTAAAGACAAGCTTGTAGGGTGGGAAGATCGCTGAGAAAGAATGAAGGAGCTAGAAAGGATGTGCTGGAGAAAGCCAGAGAAAGAAATGTGATCGCAACAAAACAAGGGAAGAGGGGAGGGGCACGAGATACTATAAGAAAGGCAGGTACCGGAACATCCAGCAGATGAAGTCTGGGTCAGAGTCTAAGGAGAGGAGGGCAGGAAGGATTGTGATCTGCTTTAGGGCTTACAAAGATGGGGGATGGCTTACTGTCCGGGGACGTTTGCCCACCAGGGGGAGCACCTGGAACACAGCCGCTGAGTCCTCCCCTGTCTGCTGGCCAGCTCTCATTCCTCAACCTGGCTCCAGGCGCCAAACCAGGGCCTGCTCGGACCAGCGGCTGGGAATGCTGAATAGAGAAGTGATGCACTGGCAGCTGCTTTGGTAGGTGTTTACTGAGCCTACTGTGTGCCTGGCCTGAATGAAGCGCATCTTTACAGTGGAACTTCCCAGGCCTCCATCAGGTACATACCATTAAGAGGCCCATTTTTGGATGGCAATTACAACTTAAAATTGTGTGTTACTCAGCCCAGCAATTCCACTTCTGGGAATTTATCCTCAAGAAGTCTTTGTCTCTGTCCGTGAAGAGGCTTGTGCAAAGATGTTCACTGGAACACTATCTATAAACTAGTGAAGAAAACAGAAACAACTTCAATGTCCAGTCCTATGGGGAGAATGGCAAAATAAATCATGGTTCATGTCCTCTTGGGGAGCTATTATAAATAATGAGACATCTCCAGATGCTGTTGTGGGAACATGTCTCAGACATACAGTGGAGTTTCCCACAAAGCTGGTGCAGTACAGTCCTATCACATCAAGCAAAACAGAGCCATAACCCAAACAAAGCTATGTGTTTGTGTTTAGTGCTATATGTCAATTTAGAGAAAGAGAACTAGAAGGAGGCACAGCCAACTGTTCAAAAATAGCTATTACCTCTGGGGAGGGTTTTGGATTGGAAGCTGGGATTACGTCAACTATGGCTTTCATTGACTGCAATGGTTTTAATTTTTCATGTGGTTTTTGTTTCGTGTACGTGTGCTCAGTCATGTCTGATTCTTTGCGACCCCATAGCCTATAACCCACGTCTCCTCTGTCTGTGGAATTTTCCAGGCCAGAATGCTGGAGGAAGTTGCCTTTTCCTACTCCAGGGGATCTTCCTGACCCAGGGATCAAACCTGAGTCTCTGTGTCTCCTGCATTGCAGGCAGATTCTTTACCACTCCACCACCTGGGAAGCCCTTTTGTATCATACAACATGAAACTAAAAAAAAAACAGTGCAAAGTGTGAGCTTGAAGTCTCATAGCTAGGAAGTAGGGGGAGCTCGGGTTCAACCCAGGTTGGTAGTACCACAGTTTACATTGGGTTGACCGAAAAGTTTGTTCGGGTTTTTCTGTAACATCTTACTGAAAACCCAAACTTTTTGGCCAATCCAACATAACGGGGTTCTTTTCTGCTCATTCACTCACCACATGTTTCCTGAGTTTCCACTGTGGACCAGGCCCTGTGCTAGGTATATGGAAACAGTAAGGAGCACAACAGAAGATGTCTGTCTAGTGGACCTTACTAATTATTTGAAATATTTTAAAAGACAGATTCTACAGATAAAATTTCCCCTTTCCTGACAGTTCAAATATTGGTTCTGTCTCTGAATAATTTTGTCAGGTTTTTAGACTTTCTAACATGTCAGTGTTTTAACTCTGAGTCTCAGTCTATTCATGTGCAAAATGGGTCAACATTAACAACCTCACAGAGTTGTTCTGGCCATTAAATGAGGAAAATGCATAAGCCAGAGCTTGGTGCCTGCTGTGTGTTCAATAAACAGTACGATCCTTGAGGTCTCAGTTTCTGTGTTAGCAATTTATGCGTAAGGTCTCCATCTAGCTTCTGAATTCTCCAAACGGAAAGAACGGTAGACAAAGGGGTGGGGTGGGGGAAAGCAGGAGCCATTCATGCTACTTTATCCTAGGCAGGGATTTTTTCCTGAGCTGTGGGGCTTTAAACATTTGGGCCTGTGGGCTCCATCTCAACCTTCTCCTGGACGTGAAAACCCTAATTAATTCATTCAACTTGACATGCAGATAACATTTGCTGATCACTTATTCTGTGTTCCCAGGACTGGAAATGGCAACCCACTCCAGTGTTCTTGCCTGAAAACTCCCATGGACAGAGGAGCCTGTCAGGCTTTAGTCCTTGGCATCACAGATTTGGACAACCAAGCGACTAAGCAGAGGACCCAGCTCAAGGCCTGACACAGAGATAAATGACTGGGCCTCAGCCCTCCGCAGGCTTCACAACTGCTCATGGACTATTTTACGGAGGGCCTGCAGCTCCCCCTATCTGCTCAGGGGCATCATGAGGGTTTTCTAGAACGAAAGGACTTCTCAACTGCCTGCTCTGATTCAGGCCCACCGTCTGCTCATCCACACCCTCCGTCCACAGTCGTGAATTCCCATCCCTTTCAGCGGTCCTGCCAGCAGGGCGCACGTCGGCTGAGAGGCCTTCTGACAACTCGGATAAACTCTGGGGCACAGAGCTGGGAGCAGGGAAGGACAAGGTGGTGCAGACAGCTTGGGGGCGTGGAGCGGATGTAGCCCCACCCCTCCATGTCACTCCATAATCTTTTAGAAGTTAGGATCACTACCAGCTACCCTGGTCAGATTTAGCACAAGCGGTTACTCCCACCCATCAGACTGCAGATACCTATATTGAGGTTTGAGACCTATGCGTGCTTTCTGACCCTTTTGTCTACTGAATTAAAACAGAATTCCATCTCTTCAAAAATTAAATATGTCCTCGATCACCAATCGAGGTTTGCCCAATAACTTAATTCATCATAACTTAATTTTGGTAACATAAATTGGGGTAGATTTGATGGCTGGATGGAGTGTATGGAATAGCTCACTGCTGGGTTTCGAGTCAGCCTGGTCCTAGATGACTGACTGACCAACATCTCTTGCAAGGTCGGATGGTGCCAGCAAAAAAAAAAAATATATATATATATAGTGCATGACTAGAGATTCACAGTCAAGGTCAGAGCCCCAGGACCTTCAGGTCGTGGTGTGGATTATGATATCATACTTATCCAAGTACAACGAGAATGCCTCTGCAACTTTAACACAATCCCTGCCACTTACTTTATCCTTACCGCCTTTTTTATGTGTATGCACTCTGGTCTGTGGACTACAGAGTAAGGCCTTGAGACCTCCAGTTCTTTATGCCTTAGCCACGCTCCCTTGCAGCAACCGTGGTGGTATTCCTGTAGAGTGGTCGCCTGCCTCCCAATCCAAAGATCTCTACTCTTAGCTTCTCTCCACCTGATTTCTGTCCAGCACTTCCAGGGTCTCCAGACATTTTATGCAACTTGGTTTAATGTGGGGATAAGCCCATGTTAGTAGGAACTTCCACCCCGCTAGTGGATAGCACTAGTGTATCTACCACTTTGTAGGCCAGAGTGAGCACACAAACACACACATCACACACATGCAGTTTTCAGATTAAATGCTTCGGCATGGAGTTGCTATCTTCAGGGCTTTAGATAAGTGTTACTGACATTCCTGCCAGAAAGGCTGGGTTGGTTTGGGGAGGGGCTTTAGTTCTCAGGGGAGGAAATCCCAGTGGGCCCCAGGGAGGGGGAGACAGCACGCTGGGGGAAGGGGTTCAGGGCCACAGAGAGGGTCCCCTGGAGGCACTCTCAGGCTACGTTTCTGACTCTCCTCTCAACTCTGAGTGGTGGGGACAAACGACCAGCTGACCTTGCCTTCCACCTGTCTTGGATCTGAAAAGCCACACACATCTTTGATCACACCACGATGTATCCTGCTTTCAAGACTTTGCAGGGACGTTGCCTCCCCCTCCTCACTGCACACAGCTCAGCCTGAGCCCCGGATCAGGCCTGGAGTTCGGAGCACCGCCTGTCAGCCCTTGACTCAGGAGGAGGGAGCCTCTGGGGCTGTGCATGGTGGGTGACAAAGCATTGTGTGGTCCCTGATGTGCCTCAAGCTGGCCCACGGAAAAACTCTTCTTCGGAGAGTCGCACACACCTTCTGCTCCCTACCCAATCGGCAGCAGGATTCTGAAAGGGGCCGGAAGCAGCAGACAGCCTGAAGGCAAACATCCTTATTAGTGAAAATAGTCCTGACCCAGAAAGTGGATCTCCCTCCTCAAACCAACCAGAGGACTTTGAACCCTGCAAGGGAGAGAAACTGAATGAGAAACTGTCGCACTAAGTCCAGCTTGGAAGCTGATGTATCAACAGTGATGAGGGTAATTGAAGCTGGGGGGACAGGAGTGTTAAACTGGATGTTGTTCAGTCCTTATTGCCTGATTTTACATAAAGAACAGAAATTACTTAAAGCAAAACACATGACAAACCCTTACGGCTCTGTTTCAGAGGACTTCCCACCAAGAGTCATCAGAAGAGTATCTGGTAAAAGCTTCAGGTTCCTGGGCTGTGCTTCAGACAGCTGAGTCTGGATCATTTGGGTGCTGCCCTGGAATTTGCATTTTTTAAGGAACTCTAGGAGAATAATCCTAGAGAAAGGAATGGAACCTACTCCAGTGTTCTTGCCTGGAGAATCCCCATGGGCAGAGGAGCCTGGCGGGCTACAGTCCATGGTGTTGCAAAGAGTCAGACACAACTGAGCAACTAAGTAGAGTAGAACTATTCCCTATCTCCTTCCCAACTGATGGGAAGTTCATGTACATCCAGGAGAATTTCCTCACCTTCCTACCAGAGCTGTTTCTCCCAGTTTCCTAGCACAGTGCTTGGAACATACAATAGGCATCCAGTATGTATTTACTGAAAGAATGAATGTTCAGAAGGATAATCCCACCCCCTCCTCTCAGGGAGGGGCTAACTTCCCCTATGTCCTCAGGCCAGGGAGATCCCACTGCTTTCCAGAAGGGGATGCTTAGGTTCCAGAAACTGAAGCAGTAAATTGAGAAAACAAACACATTCTGTATTGCATCTCCCTGGCAGCTGTTGGTGAGTCAATAAATAGACATCTTGAAAACAGGCTGAGCCAGATCTCATTAAAATCATAAAGTCAATGGCTTCCCTTTAAGAATGTTGCTTTTTGCATAATGATACCAACAGGGCTGGAAACTGGGGATTCATGCTGGGTTCCAGATGTGGCTGGCAGAATCTTAGTCTGCTTCTTGCTCATCCTAACCTGGCCCCCTGGGGAAACAAAGTTTTGCCTTTGGAGACCAAAGCAGAGACTGAGAGAACCAGACACCACTTCTCTGCCAGTCCTGAGCTGCTGTCCCAGCAAATGTGGCTATTTCTGTAAACAGTGGTTCTCAAACTCTCCCATGCATCAGAATCACCTGGGAGCCTTGATCAAATTGCTGGCTCTATCCCTCAAGTTCATGGCATCACTTCGGGGCAAATAGATGGGGAAATAATGGAAACACTGACAGGCTTTATTTTCTTGGGCTCCAAAATCACTGTGGACAGTGACTGCAGCCTCGAAATTAAAAGACTCTCGCTCCTTGGAAGAAAAGCTATGACAAATCTAGACAGTGTATTAAAAAGCAGAGACATCACTTTGCCAGCAAAGGTCTGGATAGTCAAAGCTATGGTTTTTCCAGCAGTCGTGTGCAGATGTGAGAGTGGACCATAAAAATTGCTGAGTGCCAAAGAATTGATGCTTTTAAATTGTGGTACTGGAGAAGACTCTTGAGAGTCCTTTGGGCTGCAAGAAGATCAAACCAGTCAATCCTAAAGGCAATCAACCCTGAATATTCATTGGGAGGACTGATGCTGAAGCTCCAATACTTTGGCCACCTGATGCGAACAGCATTATTAGAAAAGACCCTGATGCTGGGGAAGAGTGAGAGCAGGAGGAGAAGAGGATGACAGAGGATGAGATAGTTGGATTGCATCACCGACTCAATGGACAAGAATTTGAACAAACTCCAGGAGACAGTGAAGGACAGGGAAACCTGGCATGCTGCAGTCCATGGGGTCACAAAAAGTCAGACACGACCGAGTGACTGCACAACAACAACACGAAGTGACTTTCCTGGTGGTCCAGTGGCTAAGATTCCAAGCTCCCATCGCAGGGGCTTGGGTTCGGTCCCTGGTCAGGGAACTAGATCCCATATTACTACAACTAAAAGATCCGTATTATGCAACAAAGATCCCAAATGCCACAACTGAGACAGGGTGCAACCTAACTAAATTGATATTCAAAAACGTAAAAGTCCCTCAGGATTCCAACAGGCAGCAGGATTGAGAACCCACTGCTCCTGGGTCTCTGTTGGATGTATGGGTTCCCCTAAGCTACCCAAAGTAGTGGTTAGAAGAGCCAAGAGTCAGAGTTGGGTCAGAATTCTGACAACCATTAATGGTGCCTCCTTGAGTAAATTACATAACCTCTCTAAGCCTGTTTCTCATTTTGTAAACTAAAGCAAAGATAAGATGATAAAAGAGGAAGTGTCCTAGCATTCAGATTGTTGTGGTTGGCACCAGAGGATGGTATTGGAGGAGCTCCAGGGCCCTTTGTGGTCCAATTTTCCTTTTACCAGCCTGCTTTGCAGCTCCCCTGGGCTTCTATAGGATAGAAACTTGCAGGCTGTTAAGGGTGTTAAAATGCAAAGTTGGTGACTTCCCGGTGGTTCAGTGATTAAGAATCTGCCTACCAATGCAGGGGACAAGGGTTCAGTCCCTGGTCAGGGAAGATTCCACATGCTCCAGGGCAACTAAGCCCATGAACCACAACTACCAAACTCATGCTCTAGGGTCCGAGAGCCACAACTACTGAAGCCCAAATGCCTAGAGCCTGTGCTCTGAAATAAGAGAAGCCACTGAAATGAGAAGCCCGCACATCGCAACTAGAGAATAGCCCCTCCTTGCCAAAACTAGAGAAAGCTTGTGTGTGAAACAGCCAAAAATAAATAAATAATTTAAAAGTCAGCCTTTTAATTCTAAGCACTGGACACTCACTTTTTTTTTTTTTTAATGAAAAAGTGGACACTTATTCCCAGAAGCCTCTGCGAACACCCACTGATGGGCATCATCATTTGATTGTCAAGTGTAGTTCCACTGTCTGTCTGGGTGCCCTTGGGATGCCAGCTAGCCCACCAGGAGGCATGCCCAAGCACGTGTGAGGAGGGGATGTAGCCAACCCAAGGCAGTTCTGAACCCCCAGCTCTCAGCAGGTCTCGTGTGGCTCTGGGACAGTTTTAGAGGCAGAGGATCACCCCCTTCAGAGGAAGGGCCTTGACCTGCCCAGTGGGGTCTCACAGAGCCTGGTCTTGAAGCTCAGTCCCAGGAATCCCATCTGGACCCAGGAAGCAGGCTCTTCATGGAGTGAGGGCAATTCAGAGGCCCCCGTAGACAGTGAGTAAAGAAAATGAAACTAACCTCACAGGCTTATCCCCAAACATCATTTTTCTAATATTGAAAATACAGTTAGAAAGTTGATCAAAGGGTTTTTCTTTTCAATGGTTCAATGGTTTAAATGCCTATGTTAATTTCTATTGCCATCTGAGAAGTTATTGCAAACTTAGCAGCTTAAAACAGCACCAACTATTGATATTTCACAGTTCTATGAGAATTCAGGGTGGACTTGCCTGGGTTCTCTGCTCAGTGCTGAAATGATGGCGTTGGCAGGCTCTTACCTGGAGGCTCTGGAGAAGAACTGGTTGTCCTGCCCATTTAGGTGCGGGCTGTTGAAGGTCTGAGGGCCCCGTTTCCCTGTTGGCTGGCAGCAGGGCTCTTCCCTGCTCCCAGGAGCCATCTGTATGACTTCTCACTAGGCCCCCTCCATCCTCAAATCGGCTTCTCTGCACAGAGTGCTCCTCACATGGCTAACCTCCGGCTGCCTCTTCTGCCACCAGCTGGAGAAACTCTGCTTTTCAATGAAAGGCTTGTGATGACACTGGGCCCACCTGGATCCAGCCTCCTTTTCACCATGGAGGCGGTAATGAGGTCACAAAGGCTGTCTTACAATTTGGCCTAAGGCCACAAGGCCTGTTTTATTTCAAAACTTACTTTAGTAATGTATTTGGGCACAATAAAGGAAGATTACAGTGTGTGACATATGCTTGCATTTTTCTCAAAAATAAAATCTGGAAGAATCTGTTCTAATAATGTGACAGAGACTGTTACTAGTTGTTAGCATTTCAGGTCATCTCTACTTTTCCTTTCTGCTTCTCTAAATTTTCTAAACCTTTTGGCAACGAGAAAGTGTTAATTTTACAGAAGGGAAAAGTTAATTTCAAGAGCCAGGAAACCTGACTCTATTAGATGTTAAAAGATACTAAATTAACACCAATTTAAGTGGCGAGATCCAGGTTCAAACACCAATATGTGGATCAAAGACCAGAAAATGTGGTTGAGACACAAGCTGATATGAATAATCAAATGTGTCTCCAAGAAGGCAAAACAAAATAACAGGGAAGGAAGGAACTGTTGACTTCCTGGGGATGAGATAAAAATTTGGAGGTGAAATTCCCATCTTAGAGAAAATCAAATTCAAATTGGATTGAAAAGTTAGCAAGACAATGATAGACACATTAGAACACAAAACTAAATCTAAAATATGATCTAAAGCTAAACATGGTTAGGAAGATGACAAAGGGCTTTTGTTTTTAATCATCCACTGATATGATTTCCATAATCTCCTAAAAAGGGTGATATATACCTTCAAAGATCTATTTCTTATAATGGGTGTTTTTCCTGGTTCAATGTCTCAAGTACGTATACTATAAAGGTGTTTCTGGGCTTCTCTCGTGGCTCAGACGGTAAAGAATCTGCCTGCAATGCAGGAGACGTGGGTTCCATCCCCTGAAGAAGGAAATAGATACACTCCAGTATTCTTGCCTGGAGAATCCCATGGACAGAGAATCCTGACAGGCTACAGTCCATGGGGTCACGAAGAGTCAGATATAACTTTCACTTTTTCAAAGGTGTTTCCACATTACTCAGGTACCCAGGGGTTCCCACCGCTGTGAATTCTCCCATGTTGAAAGCTGTGGGGGTTTTGAGTCAAGGTCTTCCCACACTCCTGGCACTCGCAGGGTGTCTCATCAGGGCACGTTTGTGTATTTACACTTTTGGCGAGGTGGGCTGCACTGTGAGATCTGAAGGCCTTTCCACTTCACACCAGTTACGGTTATGAGTTCTCTCTCCTCTCCTGCTGTCAGGCTGCCATTGCTCCACGGAGGGACAGCACGAGGCCGTGTCGCAGCCTCAGAAACTGGGTGTGCTTTGATGGCCTACTTCGTCTGTATTTATTGAGGGCCTACTGTGTATCTTATGGCCTTCCCTTGTGGTTCAGCTGGTAAAGAATCTGCCTGTGATGCGGGAGACCTGGGTTCGATCCCTGCGTTATGAAGATCCCCTGGAGAAGAGAAAGGCTACCCACTCCAGTATTCTGGCCTGGAGAATTCTTTGGCCTGGGTCACAAAGAGTCAGGCATGACTAAGAGACTTTAACTTTCACTGTGTGTCTAAGCTAGATGTTTTGGGGCAGAGGACTTGCTTGCTGCCTCAAGAAATGTGCAGTGCTGTGGAACTCAGACCTGTATCAAGGCATTTAGACTAGGACTCAAGAGGAAGTGGTCCTCAGACCTGTGCTGTAGGTCACTGTGCATTTCTCTGAGGAGAGGGTCCCCAGCTTCTGTCAGGGGTCCCTGCTTTATGCGAGATTAGGAATCCTGGCTCTAGGCTGGAAGCGACTAGGGTCTGAATGAAGGTGTTCCTTCTAAGAGTTGGGCTGGGCTTGGAAGTTGCACCTTGGTACTTCTGGGGCTGTTCTTCCTTTGTTCTCAGGCATGTTTGGAGGAGCTGCCTGAGCACGATGATGGAGGGACTGAGGTCACAGGCCCCGAGTTCCCTCCCCTTCCCCACTGGGGTGGGGTTCACCTCCTCCTCTAGAACTGCTTCCCTCAACCCCACTTCTGGGAGCCCAACTGAGAGCTGGCATCAGGGAAGTGCCCTGCGCACAGATGGCTTCATTGAACTTGAGTTCTGTATGAGCCATCATCAAGAAGCCATGAGGACTCCCTGGCCCTCCTGACAGGGGAGAAAGTGGCTTTCCATCTGTTCACTCAAAAACCCATATCTGCTCAAATGAGGATATTTAATCAGAAGTCTTTCTCCTCTCTTTCTCTCTCTCTGCTGCTCCCAAATCTCAGAACTTCTTCCTCCTAACAGAACTGGGGAAGGAAGATCCCGGAAGGAGGAGTAGCTCTCCAAGCATAACACTTCCTTCCCAAAGTTGGGAGAGGCTCAGGTCACCTGCTCAAGATGAAGTGATGGGTTCTGCAGTGTAACTTAGTAGCCACTTGTCTGTCCTCTGAACTCAGATGTTCCCACTGACCTGGGACTGCTGACACATGGGTGTGCTTTCTTATTAGGGAGCCTTCCCAGCCAAAGTGGGCTGAAGCTGCTCCAGGGATGGTGATGCTCACAAGGCCACCACCTGCTTTTCTGGAAGAGACCCGAGGAGCATGCTATGCGGGCTTGCTTCAACCCCCATGCAGGAGAAACACCCAGGATCCCCCAAGGGTCTAGGAAGCCTCCTCTTCCTTTTCAGAGAGCAACCAGGGCCTGAGCCCAATATGTTGAGTGAAAGGACCATCTGAGCTCTGGGAACCAGGCTTTGGGGTAACACCTTTTGAATACTGTGTGCCAGGCCCTGTGCTAGGTGCTGGGACCCTGGGTAGGACAGAGGCCCTCCCTCACAGCAGCTCACTCCCTAGCAGGGGAAGCCAAAAAGCAAGTTGGGGATTATTCTTAGGGCTGTGATGACGGGTGCACAGGGATGGAGGGAGGGGCTTCTGATGCAAGCATAAAGGATGAGGTTGAACAAATGGATTACTTCCAGTTTCTCTCCTTTCCCTACAGGCTTCTCAGTCACTGAAATTCAAATTCAAAATTCAGCATTCATTCAAAGCACTCAAGTCAGAAAATGTATTCTCCTCATCCCTCTTTCCCTCTCCAGATTTAAGTCCTCCTGCCCAGGTTATGGATGACATTCATGTGGCCAGATCCAATGGACACACCAATGATTCAACGTGGTTGATGCTCCCTCCTTCTTGAAAAGCTCTCTTCTGGTGACTTCCAGTCCTCCTCACACAACTTCTCAGGTCCTTCTGCTGGTTGCTCTCCCTTTGTTGAGCCTCTAAATGCTGAGCCAACCCCGGGCTCTGTCCCAGGCATGGTCTTTTCTCTATATTCCGTCACTAGGTGATTTCACCCAGTGAGTGTTTCTGAATAACACCTATAGGATTTTATGACACCCAGCACCCCTTCTCAGGCCTGACTTCTTCCCTGAGCCCGAGGCTTGAATACCTAAAAGCCTCCCGGACACCCCACTTGGATGTTTAACGACTTCTCCAATGTAAAATATACAAAGCAGAAACCTTACTTTCCTTCCAGTGGCGGCTTTTCTTCTATTCATTTCTTGGTATATACCAAAAAGAATTGAAATCAAGGCCAGACATTTGAACACCCACATTCATAGCAGTATTACTCACAGTAGCCAGAAGCACTCCAACTGTCCACTGATGAATATAATGAATAAACAAACAAAATGTGGTATATACACAATGGAATATTATCCAGCCTTAAAAATGATGGAAACTCTGACACTTGCTACCATGAGGATGAACCTTGAAGACATTATGCTGAGTGAAAGAAAAATGCTGTATGATTCTATTTATATGAAGTCCCTAGAGTAGTCAAAGGCATAAAGACAAAAAGCCAAACAGTTGTTACCAGGGGCTGAAGGAAAAGAAGAATGAGGAGTTATTGTTAAATGGATATAGTTTCAGTTATGAAAGATGGAAAGACTCCTGGAAATTGGTTGCACAACTGTGTGAATGTGTTTAATGCCACTGGATTATTCACTTAAAAACAGTTAAAATGGTAAACTCCATGCTACGTGTATTTTGCCACAATTAAAAAAAAAATCTGATCATGATACACCTCTCACCATCTCTCTCCCTCAACTAAAACCCCCCATGGCTCCTCATGGTCTGAGGAATAATGTCTAAAATCCTTACCGCAGCCCACAAGGTCAGGCATGGTCTGACTCCCAGATATCTATCTCAGCAGATGAATCTTCTCTACTCCCCTCTGGCCGCATGTGCCAGAGACTTTATGCACACTGTTTATTCAGCTCAAATGCTCTTCCCTAGCCCTTCACTCTTCAGGTCTCAGTGTCAATTCGGCCACGCCTGTGATAAATGGAGCTCTGATGGCAGGGACCTTGCTGCTGCCTGGGGGTGCAGGTGGCTCTATGGAGCCCGCCTCCAACAGGCCAGAGCTGGAAGTTTCCCATGGGGAAATATCTCAGGTGCTCCCTTCCTCCTCACCCAGTCCTCTGACCACCCAGGAGTAGGTGTGAAGAGCAAGTTATCTGTGTCTGAGGCTCTGTTTTGGGCCTCTCGGTCCCTTGGGTGTGTGTGGGGGGGTGGGGGGGTGGGGGTGCAGGGGGTTATCCCAGACTCCCCCCACCCCTGCACTTATTCTCTGAACTGGCTCAGTCTGGGATGTGAACAGAAGACCCCGTCGAGTGGATGTGCTCCTTTCCTTGCCAGGCAGGGCCAGCCAGGGAGGCGGCCCCATTTGACTTTTCGGGGTAGGGCATCAGGCCCAACCCTCATTCCATGGCCTTCTTTCCTGGCTTTAGAAAGCTTTCTGGGCACAAGATTCCAGGCAGCTCCACTCAGACCATGACATTGAGTTATGGTTTCAAGCACAGAGGTACGCTCCTCCACAGGGGAACTCCCTCTTATTTCCCTTCTTTGCTGACATCCATGCGGCAGGGGTGTCCACAGCTGGTACTCGCCCACTCCCGGCCCCCTAGCAGCAGGTAAACAAGTGGTGGTCTAGGCTATGCAAGGAGATCCCAGGCCACCGGGGCTTCTCAGGAGGGCCCCCGGCACCTGTGTCCCGCTTGTCTGTGGCTGCCAGGGCTCCACCTCAGGGTGGGTGGGGCACAAGGGGTGGTTAATTGTGTAGGGTCTGGTTTATGTTTCAGCCCCTACCTACACTGTGACCTGGCAAACTATCTCACCTCTTTCAGCTTCCTTTTCCATAGCAGTAAAATAGAGATTCTATGAGTCCTTGGCCTTCTTGGGTGGCGCTAGTGGTAAAGAACCTGCCTGCCAATGCAGGAGAAGCAAGAGATGCGGGTTTGATCTCCCTGGACCCAGAAGATCCCCTGGAGGAGGAAACAGGAACCCACTCCAGTATCCTTGCCTGGAGAATCCCGTGGACACAGGAGCCTGGTGGGCTACAGTCCATGGAGTCACACAAGAGTCAGACGCAACTGAAGCAACTTAGCACACACACAAGTCCTTACCTATTTCACAGGGCTGATGTGAGAAACAGAAAAGACATTGCACTTAGGAGCATAGCCATGCAGTGGTCCCTCCGTTGCCCCATCACTGAGCTGGCCTCCAGTGGGGAAGGCCTGGAAAGCCCTGGGGCTTTGATGCTGAGGGTCTTTGTGGTCCTCTCTAGCTCAGAGGCCTGGGAGCCTCAGAGTGACAGTGGGGAGTGAAGGGAAGCAAGCAGAGCCCCTTTCCCTTCTCCTCTGCCTTCTTTGCCTGGTTGGAGCTCAGCAGGCCGGGCTCAGAGTGGCCTGAGCAACTTCCCGGGTGCTCTACCTCTCACACAACCCAGGGCAGCACACACCTTCCTCCAGAGCTCACGCCTCCCTGGAAACATCCAGTGGCCAACTGCTTGGCCCTGGGTGTCCATCCTCAGATGGCAGCACCTGAGCTTAGCCCGAGTCTCTGGGAAATGCAGGGGTGGGGATGTTTATGACCCTAAAGGGAACTCAATCCCCTATGGCTAGGAGGGGGGTGGAGGGCCACGGCTGTGCATGGTTCTGTCACAAGGGGGACTATCCAGCTGGTAGAACAGACAGAGCCCCCCCTTATGGAGGAGGCTGGGATGGGGACAGGGCTGGGGGCACAGGGACAGATGGTGGCGTCTGGACATTTTTAAGGAATTGTGTGGTGACTTTTGTTTTCCACGAAAGTATCTTTAAAAGTTTTGCTAATAGCCTCTTTGGGTTCTGATGGCATCTTGTAACACGCAGGTGTGTGGATGTGGGTTCTCAAAGAGCTGCACAGCTGCAGCACCCCCAGGACAAGCAGGGTATCACAGGCAGCCGAGCCTGCAGGAACCCCTGGGGGAGGGTGGCCGGACCAAGCATGTGCAGAAGGCTAACCCTCATCTCTTGGGCCATCTCCCCAGCCTCCTGCAGCCTGACCTCCTCTCCACCACCCCCAGGTCAGCTCCTTCAATTCCTCCCACTTCCTCCCACTTCCTGGAGCCCCCACCTGCTCAGATTCCTTCCTGCCTGTCACAGAGTCCCTCAGAGTACACGTGGATGGGCCGGCGACAGGCAGTGACATTAGCAGATCAGTGAGTCTCTTCCCCATGAGAACAGGACCTTGTCTGCTGACCAAGCCTAACACTCACATCTAAGGAATGAAGGCATGGATGACTGTATTGGATGACATGTAACGGCTGTCTTTCCCAGACGTGGAGCCACACTGGGGAGGGGCTGTGTCTACTCTTCCACAGCTCTATCCCCAGCAGCACCATCTCTGGGTTGTTGGGTCCCTTAAGTCAGCCTTGGCCGAGTGAAGTGGGGGAGGGCAGGACCATCCCAGTCTCCAGGGAAGCGGAACTCCCTTTGGGAAAGACACTACAAAAAGGCTCCCAGCTGCCCCAATCCCGAGCAGTTCCAGACAGCACGGTAAGAATAAGGATACTTAACGCTATGCGAGTGTGTTATAAGAACTATGTCCTTTCATTCTCACGGTGGACCTATGAAGTCGATGCCACGGTCATCCCCATAGCCCATCCCTCAGGGCTTCTCGCCTAGCTGCTCCTGGTGGGATTTTAGTGGGAGGAACGTCACAGCCCCAAGAGACAGAATTCCAACCCTGTGAATACCCAGGCCGGCACACTGTTCCCATCCACGTATGCATATGTTTCTGTGGCTTTATTATTACAAACACACCATGGCTCTGCCACACCCCGGGACTCCTGAGCTCCGCGTGCTCACCGACCCTCTCTTTTCTAACTAGACAGAGTCACACAGAAGGGTCCAAGCCACATGGAGGCGCGAAAAACATTTGACAGAGCCATTCAACTCATAGCTTATAAGGATGCCATTTCTCCAACTGTGAAAGAGCTTTACAAACACCGTGCCACGTGGCCCTCGCGACGCTGGATGGCCTGATTCATGCTTTGTGAGCTTCAGAAACTTTGGCTCCCTTTTCCAGTGTACGTGGCACAGGCAGGAAACGCCAACAGGTCCTTGCTGGAAGTCAACGTCAGGCAGTGACACCCAGGACTCTGCATTGCAGTGCGCTAACCGCCATGTTTAGGGGGTAAAAATGAAAAGTCTCATCTCTCACCCTCCTCCCCCCACCCCCACCCTCCCAAGGCTCAGATCTCATTATGGTGTGACCCATGGACATCAAAGTGTGATAATTTGGTTTCAAAAACATTCAGTCTCTTTGGCAAAATGAGAGAAAGTGGCAGGGAGCTGCTGAATGCATTCCTCCTGCGGTCCTTCGCACTAGTGCTTCATCCTCTCTAATAACCGCTGATAGACAGGGGCTGAAAAAGAGACATTGGAGAGGTAAGGAACGTGCAGACTTCCCACGTCTGTCTAGGACACTGTCATGAGAACCAACAGCCTTCCTCTGCCACCCTCTCCTGCATAGAGCAGATGCTTTCTGGTTTGTAAAACTTCCGATCATACTCAGTGATGATTGGAACTGAGGTATTCTCCACTTCCCAGCTTGGGACCATATCCTCACCAAAGGCTCCTGCCAAGCCTTCGTGCAATACTCCCAGGTTCCCAAAGCCAAAAACTCATATCAACCCTAAAAGGTTGGTACTCTTATCATCTCCATCTTATGGAGAAGGAAACCAGGGGTTTGTGTCTGACCCCAAAGGCTGTGTTTTATGGCACCATGATAGTCTTTCTACAGACAGCAGATGACAGGTTTAGGCCTGTTTAGGGGTAAGACTCGGAGAAGGCAATGGCACCCCACTCCAGTACTCTTGCCTGGAAAATGCCATGGACGGAGGAGCCTGGTAGGCTGCAGTCCATGGGGTCGCTAAGAGTCAGACACGACTGAGCGACTTCCCTTTCACTTTTCACTTTCATGCATTGGAGAAGAAAATGGCAATCCACTCCAGTGTTCTTGGTTGGAGAATCCCAGGGACAGAGGAGCCTGGTGGGCTTCCGTCTATGGGGTCGCACAGAGTCAGACACGACTGAAGCGACTTAGCAGCAGCAGCAGGGGTAAGACTTACACAAGTCTATGAGAACGTCAAACCCAGACCAGACTTACCTAGTTTCACAGAGGTCTGTGTAGCCTGAAAGAAAACACGAGGTGTCAAGGTTTCTAGTGGCAGTTATACCTACACTTGCTCATGGCAGTGGCTTTGCCTATGGCCATCCTTACTTAGAAAAAAATGGTGGGAGTGAGGAAGAGGAAGGGGAATTGTGGAACTGCTAGGCCCTGTGGAGTCCCAGAGCCAGGCTTTCCCCCAGACTATCATCTGGACCTTGGGGAGCTAGGCCCACACAGGGGGTGGGGATCACACATAGGAACTTTGGGCCAAGAACCCTCCTCAGGGAGGACTAAGGAGACCCCCCTCTGTCCAAACATAAAGTGACATATTCCAGCTCCAGACCTTTGGGTTAAGGACCACCTTCTGCAGCCTTGTGTGTTAAAATGCAAACTTCCTGCAACACACCCCATATTCCCAAGAGACTCCACCTGACCCAAAGCAGCAAGGGAGCCTGCATGGGATATCTGGACAAGCTGGGGAGCAGGAGAAGCAGCATAGAAAGTCAGTGAGTCTCTGAGAGGGAGGTGGGGCTGAGGGAAAGAAGGCAGGCTCTTCAAGCTGGCCCAGAATCCAGAACCCACACCACTGCCCAGCAGAGTGTGCTGGGCTATGTCACGGAAGATGGAAAAGATGGAAGAGTGACCTGGAGGCCCAGGCTCAGAGCAGGCCAGCCCACTATCAGGGAAATTCAGGATGGGCTGTCCTTGGTTAGATGGATTCTCACCAGCTGCAGCTTCCCCTCAGACAGAGGCTTGAAGGCCTGGGCTGTCACCCACAAAGGAAACAGACTGCCTGGGTTTTTATTCCAAACTCCCCACAGGCTAGAGCTAAGGATACTCCAATGGGAGTGGGGAGAGCCCTGGGCGGACAGCCAAAGGAGACAGGAGAGTCCCCTCCATGGGCCCGAGCACAGGACACAGCTATTCAGGCCAGGGGCCCACAGAGCTGGCATCATACCCTGGAGAATGCAGATGCCTGTTTGAAGATTTCAAGTGCAGAGTCTGCAAGTTCGTCGCCTCGTTCCTGAGGTCTGTTGGCTGCAGATAAAAGAAAAGACAGCTTGGATGAGAGAGAAATGATTAGCATGTCATTCATAACTGCCAGGACTGAGAGGCACTGTTGGGTCTTCTGGCTTACATCCTCAGATGAAGTCTGCCTTCATAATGTTCCTTAACTCGTGGAGGAATTTAGCCCATGGGGAGAGAGCTCAAAGAAAGGTGAATGCACAAGTGAGGGGAGAGGCTGGGTTCCACGGTAACTTGGTTGGAGGTTCAGAGAGCTCAGCTGGGGCAGGATGCTGTAGGAGGCATGTGCTCTGACCCACGTTCAAGCACCAACATGGGAAAAACAACTGGACTCTGTTTGCGTGGGGCTGGGACAGTGAGGCAATTCAGCAGAGAGGTATCTCTCCTTCAGTTACTGGTGTAGCACATCTGAGCCGGGAGCTTCTAAGTCACTTTTCAACCAGACCCAGCCATGCTGTTCACGGATGCTCAGTCCGCATGTTCCACATTCATTCTCATCTTTGCCGAGAGCAGTGTTTCTACTGAGTGCTAACAGCCATGTGCAGAGACAGAGCAGTGGCAGGCTGAGTGGGGATGTGGTCCTTTAGGGCCTTACCTGGAGGCTGCAGGACACTGGAGATGGCGTGGACCACACCATTGGTGGCCATAATGTCCACCTCAGCAACAGGTTCCTTATTGACAGTCACCACGTTGTTTTTCTGGGAGAAATAGAGACAATGATTGTTGAACATGAAGCCTGTTTATCCCATCCATTCTTCAACCAAGCAAACCTTTACTGAGCATTTCTAGACGCCAGATCCTATGCGAACCGCTGAGAGCACTCTGGTAACTGGAATAGACCCTGCCAGTGATAGACTATTGGTTTAGTGGGTTCAATGTAGTTATTTATTTTAAACTTTTAATTTGGTGCTGCAGTATAGCCGATTAACAATGCCATGATAGTTTCAAGTGAACAGCAAAGGGACTCAGCCATACACATGCGTATCTATTCTCCTCCAAACTCCCCCCCCATCCAGGCTGCCACGTAACACTGGGCAGAGTTCCCTGTGTATACCGTAGGGCCTTGTTGTGGTGGGTTCAATTTAATCCCTTATGCGGACTCAGCACAGTGCAACTCACAAACGCTCTTTTGTATGACTCACTCAGTCCTCACAGCAGTGCATGGGGAAGAGGGAGATAGTAAGGCCCCACCTGGCAGAATGGAAAACTCGAGAGAGGCCAAGTGCCACCTTTAAGCTGAGGAGGAGGACAGCTGGGGACAGAAGCTGGGTGTCCAGCTCTGGGGGGAGGGCTCTCTCCACTTTTCCTCCATGTCTGACTTCAGATTTTCTCACAAGGTAAATCTGCCTCAGGCTTTCCTGAAAGACCCACGAATCAGACCCAAGGGGGACGGGGGAAGTGAAGCCAGAGACCGACAGGACCCTGACACCCCAATCCAGGTGCTGAGAGACTCTCAGATAGGCCACAGAAGTCACAGGTCAGGCCGTCCCCATGCCCTGCCTGCCTCCCCGCGCTCCAGAGAGAAGACGACGAGCACAGGGGTGGCTGGAGGCCAGGAGAGAGGCGTGAGGAGCAGAAACTAAGCTGGCCACATGCTGCAAGGTGGTCTGTCCACAGGGTGGGGCAGGGGGGCGGTCAGTGGCCTTGGCCAGGGTAGGCAGGGAGGCCCCAGCAGCTTCAATTTGAGGTAGGGACCCTCTGAGGTGGCTCCAAAGGGGAATGGGTATCATCAATGTGCAGAGTGAGTGAAGGGGCACAGATCAAGTATCAGAAGAAAAAGCCTCTTTTTTTTTTTTTTCTTCTGGGCTGGTTTGGTTCATGGTACAGCTCAGTGAGGCCCTGGACTTGGGGGTGATGGAGTGGGAATGGATCTTTCAAGACATGTAAGTCATTGCTTATCAGTTCCTTAAGGGGGGCGGTTATATTTAACAGCTTCTCTCAGATGCCAATCAGATGCTTTATTCCCCTGCAAATCTGGAAGAGCTTATTCATGTCTAAGCACGATCTCCCTTAATTTCTTTGGAAGACTCTTTTTTCTTTTCTTTTCTGAGAAAATGCACTCAGAGATTCAAGATGCACCTTAAACACAGTGTGTGTCTAATGCCATCCTAGGGATGAGCTGTGTCCTGGAGCCCCAGTGGCAGGGCACTGCCAGCATTTTAACTGTCACACACACTCACTGAGCTGACTTCCAGCTTGTCGCCTTGGAGAGACTTCAGCCGCACCAGGGCCCCGATGCCTCCGCTGACCAGGATTTCATCGCCAACATGGTATTTCAGGATGTTGGCAAGCTCCTTGGCATTGCCTGCAGGTGTGTGGGAAAAGAAAGCAGAGTTAATCCTAAGGCTGGTAACTGGTGTGGTCAAGGAGGGCCCAAAGGAGAAGATGAAGGTGGTCACCCTGTAACAGAGAACCCCCTGTCCAGGTAATAAGCACTTATTGAGCACCTACTGTTTGCTCAGCCCTTTACCCCATCACTTGCATAATGATCAGGGGAACAAGTCATATGATGGTGGCCATGAAGCTACCGGTGCATTTGACGGGCTGCTAGGTTAAGTACATGCTTCTGCGATGCTGAGAAGGAGTTAATCCATACTCCTCTATGAGTGTGACTCATGTTTCCATGACTAAATAGTTACTTGGAAAGCCAGGGGTCTTTCCAGCACCAGCATCTGAGACATTTCATCATCAGCATGGCTCCCAACAGTTACAACACAGTAGTGAAATGTTTACACATTCTGCCCTCAAATGCATATTCAGAGACGGCTGTTTCCTGAAGGGAGAACTTAAAAAGAGTCAACAGCTGCAGTCTGGAGGAGCTATGGAGCCGATGAGGTCAGGGCCGAGGGGGGTATACCTCCATGGCGTCCCTCCTCATCACGTCTCAGCATTCCTTCCAGCCTACATCAGCTTCTCCACCAACTGGGGAAAGCAGCCAATTGCTCATAAAGGTGCACAGGCATTTCCCCAATTAAGTGTGGGAGGCAATTCTTAAAGCCGCCAGCTGTCCTTGCAGCTTCGTCATGGCCTCCCCAATACTCATATTACCAGCCAAGTGGCTGGATACCCCCAGGGCTCATGGATGGCTATTTCCAGCATCTTGAAACTGAGAAGAGTGGAAGCTTGAAAGCACTGTGGGGAGTTCACTTGGTTATTGCCGAATCCACATGAGGGCCATGGGATGGAGCCATCAGGTACCAAGTGATTTCCAAACACCCGCAACTTGGAGCTGACAAATTACTCTTCCACAAAAATACAGCCTGGAGGTGCCGAGCCGAGCTGCTCCTGGGGTGGGAGGGATCTCCTTCTTTCGAGATCTCTAACATCTGGGTCAACCTCGGACACCTGGATGGGCTCCACCACCCCTCAGCATGCTGGGGTCTAATCCTGCCTACAAGCCGGGGGGAGGGCATGTTGGGGAGCCTTGCCCAAGCCCTCCCTCAGCTCCTGCACAACTGAAAATGAAAGGCAAGCCGAGCAGGCTGGGCCACCTGGGGAATATTCCATTCCTGCTGAACAGAGAGAGAATGGAAAGTTTATGTTCAGAATGGACTCCTCTCTCCTCCGGAACACTTGTCAGCACCATAGACACAGGCATTCATTTAGCAGTAAAGAAAATTGAACGGGACACAAACTCAGTTCGCAGCTGCCAGAGCTTTCTATTCTCCGCTCAGGAGTGGGGGTGGGGGGTAGGTAGAGATGATGTATGCCCCAAAGTTTGGCCGAGGTCTTTCCTCCTCTTCCTCCTCCTCCTCAGGCTCACCTTTCTACGGTGGAGGAGAAAGCTGGTTCCCAGGCACGCATCAGCGTACACACTGCAAGCCCACCCCACCTCCCATCATCATGGCCGTTATGCCATTACTGATGGGGGACACGTGCTCAACACCACAGGCAATGTTTATTTAAACCTCCCAACAATCTAAGCAAGGTATTCTTACCACTCTTACTTTTCTAATGGGAAAACTGAGGCCCAGAGAGGCTAAGCAATTTGTTAGAGGTTACTTAGCTGGTAAATGCCAGAGCCAGGGTTTGACCTGCTTTCAGATAATCCGGGAGCCCAAGCTCTTAACCACTAGGTTGTCTCTCAAACATCCCAACTCAACTGCTCAGGGCCCTGACTTCATGAGCAGGTTCTCACAGATCTTAAAAGGGAAGACATGCCCTGCTGATTGGGCTGGTTGTCACCTACCCTCAGTTCCTTTCTAACTCTTCTCCATCTTGTTCGCTGCCCAGACAGGCTGACCGCCATGAAATGCATCATTCAGGCTCCCTTGTTCTCATGCAACCAGCTGCCAGGAGGTTGCTGATGGAGGCCGGGGCACCTAGAGGCCCCCTTGCCATGGCTCTGACCCCAGCAGCATGTGGCTCCAGTTGCTGTCCTGTGCCCCTCATCCGAGGGTCTCCCAGGTCATGCCCTCCACCAGTCACACCCTTCCTCAAGCACCCCCAGGTCTGCGGTGATAAATATCAAAAGGTATCATCACCCCTTTGTATCATCACCCTTTCCTGGTCCCTTAACCGTACCCACACCTCTGCAAATAATCTTAAATTCCTTTCCGTCAAACCCTTTGCCAATGGTTTCCTGCTGGAATCCTGACCGATATGGTTACGTTAGAAAAGATGACAAATGTACTTAGGTGGGTGTTTACCCATGAGTTTGTTCAGTTCTCCACGGGGCAAGGCTTGGAAGGCTTCATTGGTAGGAGCGAAGACCGTGTAGACTCCTTCCCGGTTGAGGGTCTCGGTCAACCCTGCAGACTGGATGGCGGCCACCAGCATGCTGTGGATACACACATGGAACCCGTTACCTGCCAGTGGGTGGAGGAGGTCGTCATGTGCCCGAATCCCGCACAACTGTGGGCAGGTGGAGCCCAGAGCACTGGCATTCACACCCTTGCTGGGTTTTGTACAAACAGGGAGCAATCCCAGTCTGCATCTCCTCTCCATAAATGCAAAGCTCAGAGAAAAGCCATAAGTCATCAGCCAGAGGGGGGAAGGAGGAAGGGAGAGGTCAGAGCAGGACTAACCTACAGACATCAAGCCACAAGGGCCCTGGGGGTGTGATTCTGGGGGCTGGGGGGTGCGGCAAAGGGTGGGTGGTCTCCCAGGTTCTTATGCAGGTGGCTGAACTCAGCGGCAGGAACCACTCAATGCCACCCAGGGGCGAGTGAACAGGTCAGAAATGGAGGGAGCAGTGCAAGGAAACAGTGTCACTGGGAGTCTGGGAAGGAGAGGCCAGGAAACTGCTAGGGCCTGGAAGCTGACACTTCACAGGGCGACTCATTATGGGTGCAGAGCCAGGCATGCTCGGCTTCCCTGGGACTTTAAAAGGAGAGTGGGATGCTTTCCTTGAACTTGGGAATAAAAGTGCAGCCCCTCCCTGTTCCCATGGACTTGAAGATTACCCTCCAGAAGCAACCCTTCTTCTCAGCCTAAGCTTTCAAGGTGATCCCACATCCTTTCTGAATCCCGGGCCAGGGAGGTCACATCGGTGCACAGCCAGTGTTCATTAAACCCCCGAGGAAGTGGGAAGCTTGATGGACAACTGGCACCCAGCGTCCTGCCCTAGCGTGACCATGTGGGAGAAATCCCCTGGGGATAGGGCCAGTTACCTGAAGCGATTGTCCCCCTTCAGGACGTCCATGACAGTCCCCATTGCAGGGGTCAGCACCCGGTCCATGGTGAACAGGGTCCCGTACCTCCCCCTCTTGTCATGGGCTGCAATGCAGCTGTTCTCAATACACAAGCTCTGTAAAAGGGGCAGAGAAAGGCCAGGTTACCCCCCACCCAAAGCACCCGATTTGTTCAGTGCATATGCTGGTGGCTTCATCCACAGAGATCAGTGAATATATATGGGGTGCAGCCTTAAGAAGAGGATAAAAGAATGTGCTTTCTCCAAGAAAGAAAAAAAATAAAAATGGTGTTCCTTAAGGTAAGAAGAGCCATCGAGGCCCCAAGAAATTTACAGGCAGGGCTCATAACAAGATGATTGTGCGAAACGAGAGGGCCGTTGACAATGATCAAATGGAGTGACAGAGTCTACTGGTCTATTCATTTAACAAGTGACAACCATCTTTAGCCAAATGGTGCTGGCTGGTCCTGAGCAAGGGCTGTTGTATTATACTTCCTGTTTGCTATGCCAGGGTAATAGGTGGGTTTGAAGGAGAGAAAAAACAGTTGAAGAGAGAAGAGAAGCTTCTGGATCAAGGAGGGCTGTGTGGTTAGTTCAGGCGACTTCTCTTCACAAAAGCTAAGAAGGATCCAATCCTTCCATACCTCCTCCCTTCGTTCATCACTCTGGGGTCAGGGTGGATAGCTGCTTACCCAGCCAGGCCAGCCAGATGTGCAATTCATTCCCAAAGTCCTCCACAAAAGGGGGTTAAGACACTTTTGGCAAAATCCCATTTTGATACTTTGATATCAGATATTCTTTCTAAAATTCCTTCCTTCCTTATTAGAAACTAGTTCTCAGGCAAGCTCCTACTTACTAAGCACTTTTGTTTTTTTAAAACACTAATATAACTTCTATTGCTTGGAGCTGAGATAAAGAAAGAGCATGATTTAGGACCCAGAACTTACATTACGATAAACGAAAACTCTCAGTTTCTTGCCGCCCAGAGTGTCCAGGGTCTGTCCGTGGTACAGATACTTGGAGGCCAGCTGATCTTTAATCATGTGGTTCAGAAGTAAATTCTTTGTCCGGGCATTAATGGGAGGGGTTCCATCTGCAAGAGAAGGCGTGGTCAGGCCCAGAAACTGACTCTGAAAACAAAGAGAATCAGAGACCATGCGGCAGAAAGACTGATCCCCCTTTATGGAAATGGAGATTGAGAAATCCAGCAAGGCTGCCAATATTCCTTAACATCTGGCATCTTCTGCGAATTAAAGAAAAAAAAAAAAAAAGTTCGAGATCATCAAGTGTGTTTGGAATTTTGCCCTAAGAGGGAAGGGAAGGCCTGGACACAACTTGGCCCTTCTCTGCCTTCCCCATGGCCAGGGTTCAGCTGTATCCTCACTATGACCTCCCGACTGTCACACTGGCAATCGACCTCGCAGAGAGAATTACAAGGGACCACTCTGCTCTCCTGACAGACGCACACTTCATCTGAGGCCCAGATCCCCACACGCATCCACTGCTCTGCCAAACGAAACAGCAGCACCTCTTCACTTTCTGGTGAAGTCACATCTGCTTTCGGCTGAGCTGGGTGGAAGCAGGAACAGTCCACGGGGAGTCATAAATCGGGCAGGGTGCTGCAGAGGTGACAACAGAGGGGCGGCTGCCCCCAGGGACACATGTGCCAGGCTGCCTTCCCCACGATACCTTTGAAGACAGAATTCATGGGGGCCAGGAGGGTCAACCGCTCATTTCCGGAGAGATGAGAGCCAAGGCCAGCTTGTCTGAAAAGGTCAATGGCTGTGGAAACATCGGAGTCTGCAGCCAACTCAAATAGCGTCTTGGCTACAAGGAAGGAGAAAGTGGGTTCAAAAGTTAAAAGTGCTGTTTTCATTTACCATTCATCCACCCCAGAGTATGACATACATCAGCAGGAATGTCATCTCTTGAGTCAACAACCCCTCTAAAACGCTGCTGGGGCACAGAAGGTTTGTGACATCAGGGGAATGGTCCCCCAGAAAACCTTGCTGGATGGGGAAGTGCAATGAGGCTCAGGTGGGCAGGGGGCCTCTGTCCCAGCCCTTGGTCAGGGTCCTGTCTGCTGCTGGGGAGGAAGAAAGAACATGGTCTGTGCCATGGCTTCTGAAGAGCTAACAATGCCAGTGACCACACCCATGGAAAGCTTTCTTCTGGGTTGGTTTTTCCCCTGTGAAATCCTCTCACTTCTTAGGCATAGAACTCCCTGGAAATCCAAGATGGCACAAAGATGCTGAATGGAACCCAAGCCAAAGTCCACTCGCTCTTTTCTCCCTGGGCCAGTGACCCTAGGATGCTTGAGCACAACTGAGAAAGCAAATGCTCTGAGGTCAGCAAATGGCCCTCTGTGCCCAACCAGAACAGGTAGAGCTTCTGAAAGGCTCCGTGGTTGAGCCTCCCTAGACACCTTCCATGGCTCTCCCCTGCTCACAAGATAAAGCCTGGACTCCCAAGCCTGCAGCTCTAGATTCTTCACAATCTGGCAAAACCTGCCAGGTGCCCAGGCCATCTCTCCTGGGATGCTGTGAGCCAGGTGCAGGCAGGGAAACATCTCCCAAGATCCCTGAATTCCCCTAGGCACACCACCATGGGTGGCACAGGGGACAGTGGACTGAACAGGCCCAAGGCCCCCGAGGCCTGGCTCACCTGAGTCAGGGATGAGCAGCTCGTCGATGAAGTGGATCACCCCGTTGGTGGCCAGGACGTCTTTGTTGGAGATGATGGGCTTCCCGTTGATGGTGAGCATGTCCCCACTGCAGCCCACTTCCAGCGTAGTGCCCTCTAGGGTCTCCAAGGACAACCCCGCCACAATGGCTTCGGCACACATGGCCGACTTTAGGATGTGGTTGTTGAGCAGATCTGGGGGCCGCACAGGGCACAGGTCAAGTCAGTGCTGGCCAGGCTGATCTCAGGCATCAGCTTGCTGCATGCCCACAGCTGGGAGGATTCCATCATCTCTAAGGCTAACAGTCAGATGAGCCTGGGGCACCACATGGACTGGATCCTTCTCCTCCTTGCTTCCTAGCCTAGCCTCTAAAACTAGCTCGGGCTCAGTGGTCAGACTGTCTGAGTTCGAATCTCACCTCAGCTACTTAGCGGCTGTGGGACCCTGAGCAAGTCACTGAGCTTCTCTGAGTCTCAACTTCCTCACTGGTCAAGAGGAAGCACGCACAGCATTCATCTCTTAGGGCTGGTGTAAGGATGACATGAAGCTGAATCTAAGCACCCAGCACAGTGCCTGACGACAGAGTATACGCCCAACAAATGCTAGTGATTCGCTTCTTAGATGGCTCTAGTAGTAAGAACCTGCCTGCAAAGGCAGGAGATGTAAGAGACGTGGATTTGATCCCTGGGTAGGGAAGATCCGCTGGACGAGGGCATGGCAACCAACTCCAGTATTCTTGCCTGGAGAATTCTACGGACAGAGGAGCCTGGCGGGCTGCAGTCCACAGGGTCACAAGAGTCAGATGTGATGGAAGCAACTCAGCACACAGCACACACCTGAACTTCAGGGTGAATTCTCTCATGTGTATCTGAACCACCCCGATGGAAAACCTCAAATGTGTTTACCTTGGGATTTTTTTAATCTACTGGCCTTTCATAAAAATGAAGTGTGGTAGGATAAGATGAAAAACTGTAGCATATGAAAGTTCTGAATTATCTGAAGATCTTGTTTTTGTTTGTTTGAACCCAATCCCCTGGTGGCTCAGACGGTAAAGAGTCTGCCTGCAATGTGGAAGCTCCGGGTTTGATCCCAGGGTCATAAAGAACCCCAGGAGAAGGGCATGGCAACCCACCACAGTGTTTCTGCCTGGAAAGTCCCATGGACAGAGGAGCCTAGCAGGCTACAGTCCATGCAGTTGCAAAGAGTCAGACACGAGTGAACGACAAACACAAACACAAGGGTCTACCCAGTTGCTGTGATTTGTGAGAGGCTGGGGATGGTGATCAGTAAGCCATGGTCTCTGCTGCCCCACCCACCCCCTCCAGTAAATCAAAAATAGAATCGTGCTTGTTCAAGTGCCACTTCAGCGTTCGGGCAGGGGCTGGGGGTGCTCAGGCTCCAAGGTGCCGTGGACGGAGATGTGCCCCAGCCCCTGCCAGGCAGAGATCGTTCTAGGACTGAGGGTCACAGGAGTCCTCTGTCTTGTGCTCTCAACACAGAGGCAAGTTTCAATGTGTCCTGAGTGTGGGAACCAAAACCACACTGTCACACACAGGAGGAAGCTCTGAGGCCCAGCACAAGTGCTGAAGGCCATGAAGGCCAGCACGGACCCGCTTCAGCCAGTGGGGAAGACAAGGGACTGCAAGACCGCTATGGGCATGAGGCCTTGGGGATTGGGTTTCTCCAGAAAGGAAGGGAAGGCTAGGGTGGGGTGGGGGGACATGACGAGAGGGTGAGCCAGGCCAAGGCTGGAAGCCAGTCTGCCAATGGGCACAGCAACCCAGGGCCACCTCTCACCTGTCTGCTAACCCGCTGATAACCAGCCTTCTGTAAGGTGGACCGGGACTGCCTGCCTCCCCGCTTGCCACCACAGCCCCTCACACAGGCCCTGGCTTTGAGCAAACAGTTTCCTGAGTGGGAAAAGGCAGGAGGGCAAAAGGGGTAAACCTGGGGTGTTTTCTCACTTTATAAGAAGGTGTTCTGATACTTACAAAAATAAAAAGGTACTTGGTACAAAACATGTTTTAGGCAGAAAACAGTTCTAAATAAAAAGCTAAAATGATGCAAAGTACCCAAGTCCCTTCTCCTCGGAAGCCTTCAGGACCCTCAGGTTGCGGGAGCCGCCCCCACCTCCTTACCTCCCGCCATTCTCATCCCCATGACCTTGGGAGCATCTCCATCATTGCACTCAGCACATCAGATCCCAACGACCTGCTTTTAAGCCGTCACACCAACTAGACTTAACCTCCCCTGACCTGGACCGCATTCACTTTGGCAGCCTGGATTCCTGGCCCCACAATGTCTGGACACAACAGCTCTCCCTCTGTGCTTTCAGAAATGTGCCCTTTCCCATCCCTGCAGAGCTGCAGGGAGAATATTTTACATTTATGGGGTGTCTGAAATGCATTAGGCATTTTATATAGCACATTTCAAAGGTGGGTTTAAATAGATTCAAAAGAAGTGAAGTCATCCCTGGATTATATTTGGGAGGAGTAAGTGTGGTTGGAGGGTTGGGGTACACAGGGGGCCGGGGGCCTACTTCCCTTTGTAGGGAACTCGGGGACCCGCAGGCAGTGTCTCAGGAGTCCTGGAGTTGGGGGGAGGGTGGCAGAGCCTGGCCTCCCCTCCTAATCTCCCACACAAGCTTGGTCCTTCACTCTCCTCTAGGAGTAACCAATGCTCCACCTAACTTACCAGCCTGAGAAGGTGAGGAAGGACTGAGCAATGAAGATTCAAGAGCTGACTGTTACTGGTTTTTAATTATAATTTTGGACTATCCCTGAGGCCCCTGGCTAGACACAGGAAGAGTTCAAGGGTCAGCATGATGATTCCATTTCAAGGATGCTAGGACAGGCCACCCCCTCCCCGCACCTCCAAGCTGCTGCCCACACTGGCAGCCTTGCCCTGGCTTTGATCATTTGGGCGTTTAAGTCTTCCTGACTCTGGCCAGACCTTACTTTGGACCTCCAGCAATGCATCCTTCCTCAGCCCGGCTGTGTCCCTAGACAAGGCTGCTGGACTCCTATTGGCCCCTCTGACCAGGGTTCTGCTCTGACCTCTGCGGAGACAGAGGTCAGCCGGGAGCAATGGGACAGGATGGCAGGCGGCATGTCTACTTGGACAAGACCCAGCCTGGGGCTCAGTCTGGCTACTCTAATGAGGCAGCCGCAGCAGCAGCCCAGGGGTGCTCACCTCTCAAGGCCTCTGGGTCCCCCAGGATCCGATTCAGGGTCTCAGCAGGGATCTTCTCAAAGGCCTCATTGGTTGGGGCCAAGAGCGTGTACTGGCCGTCACCTTCGAGCAGGGTGTTGAGCCCTGATGCAGCCACGGCAGCCTGTGGGCAGGGAGCAGATGGTGCATTCCCTGAGGCCTCTGGGAATCTCCGCACACTAGAGACACACGAGGTCTCACCAGTGCACCTCTGGAGGGCTCCCGGCTTTTGTAGAAGCCCCAGATGTAAAGGCAAGCTGAACCAAGGCTCACTTCTTCCCATCCCTCCAGTGAGCTCTGCCCACTCTGGTCATCCTTAGCTGCTGCCCTGCTTTCCTCCTTTCCAATCCTGGGCCTTGGCCCTGCAGTATTCCCTCTGCCCTATCCTTGCTTTTCTGACTCCTATTCCTTCTCTGGGCTTTGACTGAAATGTCATTTCTCTAGATAGTCAACTTGGCATTGCCCTCCATCCCCACCCCAGCCTGCCCCGCCTATGACCCCCTGATGAAAGCAAGTACCTTTCTATTAGACACACTTGCACAGCTTGCTGTCCTCATGCAAGGATTGGGTCCTCATTCAATTGCTGGGTGATGATTATTTGTGTGAATTCTGTGAGCGTAAGGATGACATAACCCCTTCTCTACAGAGCAACCAGATGGCTCCTCTAAAAGCATCCTACTGCTATCAGGATAAGCCACAGTCCTCGCTCAGCCTCCAAGGCCCCACAGGGTTTTGGCACCTCCAGCCTGGCCACTCCTACCTCACCTGTTGGCTCCCTAGCGCTCTTCACTCAGTCCTGCAGGCCTCCTTGCTCGCCCTGCTTCTGAGCCTTACTCTCCCCTTCTCCCTTCTACCAACTTAGCTCTTGCCCCCATGTCTCGTATAACTGGCCATTCCCAATGTTCAGGCCTCAGCTCAAAAGTCACCTCTTCCAGACAGACCTTCCTGGACCAACTAGACCCCATGGGTTTCCCCTGCTCACCACTCACTGCCTGACTTCACAGCACTTAGCACCATCTGTGACGGCCTTGTCTGTTTCCCCCGAGAATGTAAGTGCCAGTGAAGACAGAACTTTGACTTATTCTCCTCTATTCCTCTGAACACACTAGGGAAGTAGCAGGGGCTTAATGAGTACATGTCAGCAGAAGGAAAGACGGGTATTAGGGAGAGCCAAAGGGAAGAAGAAAGCAAGGAATATTTGCAAAACGTGAACAGTAAGAGGAGGTTACTCAGTGCGGATCAGCTGCCACTAATCAAAGGCTGTGCCACCAACTTTGTGGGAACAGCAGCCCCCTGCAGATCCCCAACCTTTGAGTGACCCAGAAGGAAGGCAGGGGAAGAGGGTGGGCAGTGGGGTCCCCAGGAACCCCCAGAGCCTCCTCCTGAGTCCACTCAAGCGTCAGCCCAGCCTGGGGGTGTTTGTCTCTCTGTGTTGGAGATCTCCAGGGGAGGAACCAGCCCACTCCCACTTCGCATCCTTTGTGGTCAGGAAGTTCTCGTTGAATCAGGGCAAAAACTCTGACTAACTGTGCTAACTTCCCTGTGCTAACCCTGTGCTAACTTCCTCTGGGCAGCTGTGGCTAAGAGGAACGCCCGCCTGCCACCACAGTTGTAAGATAAATGCCTGCTGGGCATGGGGGTGCCAGAACAGCATTCTGGGACCCAGAGCAGGCAGAAGCGAAGCCAGATGTCAGTTCCCAGGCTCCTGTGTCTATACTCGTGGCCTCTCTGCTGGCCTGGGCTCCAAGGAAACAGGGGTATGAACGGAACAAGGATCCCATGGTGGGGACATGTGATCCAGAAGATCATGCAGCCTGAAAGGCCATTTCTCTAGTGCCACAGGTAAGCACCAGCCCCTGGTAGGAGGATTCCCATTCCAGAATGCACAATGCATGCCCAGGCTGCAGTACTGCTGCAGCCACAACCTTGGAACTTTCCAGGGGCATCAAGGAGAAGAAACTTTATGAGGGGGAAGTCCGGCAGGGGGACATTCCCAGCAGAAGATTATGATGTCTTCTGTGGTCAAACTAACTGCCTAACTAGTAAATTCACCACGTTTATGGGCATCAGAGGAACTTGCTCCACGGTCACCTAAAGGCCCATGAGCATAGAGACACCCTCCACCCCTCCCAGAGAAGAAGGCCCCCTTGGGAGGTGGTTTATCCCCAGGTGCCCCCCGCCCTGGGGTGGGCCCTTACCCGCAGGGTCTCGAAGGTGTCCTCAATCTCAATGATCTGCTGGATGTTGTTGGTGACGGTGGAGATGACCTTATCGATGAGGTGCACCACGCCGTTGGTTGCGTGGTGGTCCGCTTTCAGCAGGCGGGCACAGTTGACGGTCACGATCTGCCCAGAAAAGGAGTGAGCGTGAGTGGTTAACACCCTGGAGGCACAACCTAGAAGCCCCAGGAGGGGAAACCACAGGATGGAATGTGGAGAAGCAGGGGCAGGAGGCGGAGGACTGTCCACAGGTGACCTCGCCTGCAGGACACGATCCCAGTAACCCGCCCACACATGGAGCAGGTGCAGGCTCAGTGTGGGCATAGGGCAGAGCCGTGGAAGCAGGACTCCCTACCCCATTGGGATAGTGGTGGATCTGGATGTTGGAATTCTGGTACATGGAGGTGAGGGCCATGCCGTGTTTCAGCTCGTCCGTGAGGACCCGTCTGTCCACCATGTGATAGCGGAGGGCGTTGAGCAGCTCGATGTTGACGTTGCTCACCAGGGAGTCCAGCACTTCCTAGGAGGAGGGTCAGCGTGGCCGTGAGGGGGCTGCAGGCCCCATGGGTCCCTGCCACCCTGGGAAAGGTGCCCCGGGGACCCCCATTCCTCCAAAGACCTCTCCTCTGTGACCACTGAGACCTGTCTGGCCACTTAAATGGATGGGGCCTTGGTAGCCACCTGGGGAGGTGTATTTTAGCTCAAGTGCCAGGGCTTTATCTGAGGCCTTAAAGAGGACATGTCCTGAGACGGTGGGAAACCACCACAGTCTCAGGAAGACGGTCCCCGGGATGAGAGCCCTGGGCATAAGGAAGTCATCTCACAGCTGGCAAGGATGACCAGGCCTCGTTGCTGGGGGCGAAGATGGTGAAGCTGCCGGGTCCTTCCATCTCGGGCCTCAGCTTCTCCGTGCGGTCCGTGTACAGCTGAGTGGTGGTCGCGCCGACGACTCCCAGGGTCTCGTACAGGTTAGAGAGCGGCAGGGCTGCAGAGGCAGATGATAGAGCAAGTATTGCCTGAGGGACTCCTCCGGCCAGACCACACCCTTCCTTGTCTGAGCACACCCACTGGAGGAAGCCAGACACAGCCTGCTACAGGGAGCTGGAGAGGTTAGTCACCTGCTGCTTAAAACAGCTCCACAGCCAAAGGCTTCCCTATGTGAGCTCAAGGGATTGGTCATTTTTAACTACAGCAGAGCAGAGCTTTTGTTCATAGACAATCAGATAACACAGGTAGGAACATACACCAGAAACAGATAGCCCAATTACAAGCTAGTCTTACGGACTTATCTAGTTGTTTTTGAAACTGATTCCCTAATGGCTTCCACTGGATTGAAAGAGATCTCGGAAGTGCTTTGGGTTTTTGCAAGTAATAAAATGTTATTTCCTGAAACAGCCTGAAGCTCTGGAGGACCTTCCTCTCACACGGGGAGTTTCTCATGTTCCTTTTAAAGGAGCTGAAACTAAGGCCCTGAGGCTACCCGCCCTCTGCAGTTGCTTCTCTTCCCCATCCCACGCTTCCTGCCTGTTCTGCTACTGGTAGGAAGGCTGTGGCCCCTGCCCATGCCACCCTCTTTGTGACCCTGGTACCAACGAAATCACCCCCTATCTTTTAAACCTCAATCTCACACTCTCAACTAATGAACTAGCAAAGATTTCAAAGTTGAAAAAAAAAAAAATCTTCCTTGCAGTCCCCAGAGGTGTATAGGACGAAAGGAAAGGATCTGATTTCACACAGGTGAATTCACAGGTACCACAGTTTGTGGGCCCAAATGGCCATTCGTGGTACCCTTGGGAAAGCCAGCCTGCTACTCCCATCCCTATAAGCTCTAATGGGCCAGGTTCCGACAGTTAGGTGGGGTGGCCTGAAGTCCCTGGCCCAGCCGGAGGCCTGGCCTGCCCTGTAGCTCTCCAGCAGGGCTGCTCAGCAATACTAGATGTATTTAGAATCTCTTGCAGCCAGAAACAACAAAGGCAGGAGCCTGTGCCTGGGGTGGAGGGCACAGGCAGGTCAGCACCAGAGTCTGTTCCCCCAGCGTGTTAAGGAGGTCGGCTTGCACAGGAAGGACAGCGTGGGAAACTTGCTGTTTCCAGCCTCCATCCTCTGGACCCCCATTCAGACTGCTGCCCCTCACATGGGTGCTCCTTTCTCCCTCCCTCCTCCCCTCCATCTGCACCAACAGACAAGGCTTATTCACCTGCAGGACAGCCCTTCTCTCCTGGGACCTTCTCATATCCGGGACAGCACTCGTAGCTGATGACTCTGCAATGAGACACACACATGTATTAGGCAGGGCTTCCCTCCCATCCCGTGTCACTGGTCCTCGCTTTGAAAAGGGACATGATGGGACGAGCACATAGCCTGCTCCTGGAGGAGATCACATGCTCGGTCATCTCTGCACCTCTCATTGGCAAGGAGCTTGTCACACTTCCTCAGCTTTGTATACGGTACCAGCAACGCTGTCATTTATAGTCATGCAACTGGGATACAGCCAGAGGACTGTGGCAGCATATTCACAGTGGAATTAGTAAACATCCTCACCTGATATTTATCTCCAGCATAATTCATGAGGAACCCAGTGGCAAGAATTGCTGAGAGGCAGCAGGGAGGAGTAGGAGGAGCTCTGGAGCTTTCTGGTTCTGAGTCTGTCACTAACTAACCAACCCGGGCCTTGCCAGCCAGTCCTGTCTCCTCTCTGGGCCTTAGTTTCCTCATCTGTAAGACGTAGACATGTACTGTGTGATGGTCATTGAACTAAATAGCCCATGAACTTCTAGCTCTCTGACTTAATAGCCAAGAAGGGTAGCGCATTTATGATCATCAAGTTTTATTCCATCTTCATGACCAAACTTTACAATAAAAACAAAGCTCTTTAAGATGCTTACTGCTTCCTTAAATTAAAAACAGAATTTTAATCAATGAAAACCTCTATATGGTTTCAAAATCTACAAAGGAATCAATAGTAAAGTGTTCTCCACCCATGCTCATCCTTCAATCTTCCTTCCAAGAGGTAACTGATATTGCCAGTTTGTGAGATTCTTTGCATTTGGATAAACAAGACTGGCAGTTTATAGTTTTAAACTTTGACATCACCTGACATTAAAACTTAGACCAACCCATCATGGCATACTCACCACCTTCTGGAGGTCTGAAATGTAAAGCTTCAGTTAACCCAACATCCCAGGGAAACCCAAAAGACTAAGGATTTCGAAGAGCATCACAAGGAAGTAAGTGTCCCAAGAAAGACGAGCTTCGTATCAAACCCCCCTGTCCCATTGAAGGCCACTCCCGCACCAGTGCTGTGAGCACAGCCCCTTCCTTGGCAACCCTGGGACCTGAAGCCAACAGCCATGTCCAGCCACTTCCTTTCTTGCCCATTTGTCCTTCAGGACAGGCGAGAACACAGCCTTGAATCAGTGGGTTTACTACAGAACTGCTCACCACGGCCTCTCACAGGCTGTTTAACGAGAGTATAGACAGAAGAGAAGCAGACAGATGAGGCAGAAGTTGGGGCTTCAGGGGTAGGAGGGAGCGGGTGCTGCTCTCAATGAGCCGGGACATTCTGCTCTCACTAATTCCACTGGAGTTGTCTCAGTGAAGCCCTGGCAATCATGTGAACATGAAGCCTGGGTCATCTGTCATCCAGGGGGCTGTCTCAGAGACAGATTATGATACTCAGGCTGCCAGGGAGCTACAGGTGTCTCTGTGCCAGAAACAAGCCCCTAGGACATTTCTGAGGAGTGACATCACACGTACTCTTCTCTGCCCTTCTTTCTCCATCCTTCTGATTCCTTCTTCCCCTCTCTTCTCTCAGCCCTCCTCCCATTCCATTCCTCTTGAACCTTTCAGCCCTGCTTAAAAGGGTGAAACAGGCTGGTGGGCTCAGGACTGATCTCAACTGACTCATGGTTTTATTTTTGGAAACCAGTCATCGTCTGCAACAAAAGTGAGATCTGACTGCCTTTCAAAGGCAATGTGAGGTAACTAAATAGGATTAGGAGACTAGGCTTGTCATCTATCAGTAACTTGCAGGGTGGCCTTGAAAGTTCATTTCTCTCTCTGGGTCTCAGTTTCCTGATTTACAAAGAAGGTGAAGTTAAACTAGATGATCTCCAAGTTTCCTTAAATCTCACACTCACAATTCCAACCAATGGGATAATTTCTAGGGCACAGGAAAGCACTCTTTCAAAGAAGAAGAGTGTCTGCCAGAGTCTCATAGTTAAACATAGGGAGAGCCACAAGCTTCAAGCCCACAGGACTGGGGACACGCATGGGTGGACTCTCAGGGTTTGTCTGATAAATACTGGGGCTCTGTGGTGGGGGTTGAGGAAGTGGGATGGAGTCAAGTCTCACAAAGCTTAGCTTCTTTCTAAAAGTGCCTGGGTGATGCCCCTTGGAGTTGGAGGAGGAGTCTTCTCAAAGTATTCCTCATCTCTGGGATCCCCTGAGTGCACGGGGCTGACACTGTATGCCTTGGCACCTTCACTCATGCTGGTCAAAGACTCTCTTTTCACAGCGTCAGCATCTGAGTTCCATCCTAAAACACCACAGGAGAGCTCATGGCTCAGTGGAATTTCACTGAGGACAACAGAAAACCAGCTCCGCAAGAGTGAACTTACCGGTAGCCACATGTGGAGGGGAAGGAGGGGTGACAATGACAGGAGAAATGGAGGCTGCTGGGCAGGTGGGGGAGCAGGGACATCTCAGCATGAAGGAGGAAATGAGGGATGGAATCAGAAAGCTGCAAGTGTTTTGGGGATGAAGGCACTTCCAAGGCTTGTGGCTGGGGAGGGTCAGATCTAGGACTCTCCTCGCATTTCACCAAGTCAAGACCCTTCTCCATTGCTGCTGACAGTGCACATATTTGGGGGGAAGTGGACTAACTGGAAAAGCCTAACATCAAAAGGACACTGGGGTCTCTCTGATGTGATGAAAGCTAATCCCTGGCAGCACTCACTGCCTCTCCTCTCCAGGTGGGCTTTCTGGACATGGGGGACACACCAACTCTTGCAGGGGCACAGCCCCCCAACCCCCCGCCCCCCCAGCCAAAGGCTCTCTCCTGGTTAGCCCAGTGTGGCTCCTGCCAGGACACCTTCTGACTGTCTCCTAATCCTCTCATGCTGCTGGCCTCTCCCTCCTCTGCCTGAGTGCTACCCATAGCCTGGCACCCCCAGCACTTTCTGGGTGCATGGGGTGAGCAGGCCTCTCACCTCAGCCTAGAGGCCTTCTGGGTTGAAACACCTCCATAACTGGCCGGTTCCCTGCTCAACCGTCCCAACAGCACAAGCTCTTAGAACCAGCCCGCCTGGCCCCGGAGAGGAAGAGGGCAACTGGAAACAGCAGCCCAAGAAGACAGCCCATTGAGACGATCCTGATCAAATCTTTCAGGACTGGCACACCCTCTTCTCAGCCCCATGCGTCACTTTCCTGGGGCTCTGGCCCTGGGGACACACACGCTGTGCTGTGGGAGACGGGGCTGGGGTAGTCACACAGTTGTGGGTCTGAGGGTGAGTGCAGGAAAGCATGAGAACGGCAGGGAGCCCCCATCCGTGTCTCCCCAGTTCCCTGGCTTCCCTGCACAGAGGGGATCAATCCGCTGGCCTCTGACTTGAATCTTATCAGCAAAAGCTGCTCTGACTAAAGACTCCTGGCTTCTCCTTGGCCTGACACAGACCAATAAGCAGAAACCTCAGAAAAAGCACATCCTCTAGGGCAATGAGACACGAATTTTCTTGTTCCAGCTTCCCAGGTCAGAAGAGCAATTTGAGGGATAAAATCAGAGAAGGTGCATGACTTGGAAGGGAATTTGAGGGAGGTAGGGGGTAAGGGGACAAAGAGTAGTGCCAATCCAAGGTCTAAGAGTTGAAATAGAGTTTGAGAGCTCTCCTCCACTCCCCTCCAATGTTTTACTCACAACTGGATAAAAAGAGAAGCATTATTTTTTTTTTTCCTGTCCTCAGAATAACTGTCCAAGGAGTTAATACGTTAAAACAATCACTCTCTCTCAAGCATGCTGCACAGTTTTTGGCGGCTGGGATGGCTGTAAACGCCCAGGGACTGACGAAACTCTGAAGCAGCGGAATAAGGAATGGGGTCTGAGAGCCAGCTTCCTGTGACCAAAGGTAAACCATCCAGCACGTCATGATTTCCGAGGGAATCACAGAGCAAATGCAGACTGAGGTCGTCTAGACATGCGCCTGCCTGGACGGGGGTTCTATTTTCTGCACTCAACTGAGCCCTCTTAAGCCTCCCAGGAGAAAATCAAACTCTTGAACTCCTGGTAAGAAAGGGCTCGTTTTAACCTGCTGCCCAACAACAAAGACTCCACTATCTCCACATTTCCCAGGGTCCAGATGGTGAGTGATGAGACGGAGCCACTGGAAAATATACTTATGTATTTGGTGACGGTCTGTTTGTATGTGGCATGTGAGGGTCTTTGGGGAGATCCTGGATGCTGGCTGTGTCTCTTCAGCTCCCATGCTCTCCATCTGATTAGAGAGGGAGCACCCTTGCAACAGGGGTTCAGAATGACTGCCAGGCTGGGGATGAGCAACCAGGAAAAAGTTGGTGGCTCTGGGCCAGAGGGCCTCTGCGAACCCCAAGGAGGCCTCCTCTTCTCCCTGCGATCCAGAGTTATAGGTTTCAGGGCCGAAGAGAGAGACCTGAGGCAGATGACCCAGGTCCTCCAGGGCTGCTCACTTGACTTCTCCCCATGTCACCAACGCTAGCTGCTGCGCTCAGTTCTCCCTGGGGGCCGCACATATCAATAGAATAACTGGGCCGCCTCTACCTGCCAGCAGATGACTTAGGCTTTCTGAGCCTCAGTCTTCCCCTCTGTAAATGGGCTAATGATCACACTGATCTTAAAGGGTGACTGTGAGAACCAACCAGGCTAACCTAAGAAAAACACTTACCAGATGCTTGCTATTTACTAGGTGCTCAGTCGTTGAGCTGCTTCTTAAAAAAATCCCAGGTATAAACTTTAAAGTTAGGTTATTGACTTCATTGAAAGCCATGCCAAGCATGAAACCATTGATCAAATCACATGTAATAAATAAATTCGCCATAACACACCCATCTAAGTTAATAGATAGGGCCCATCTGGAGAATCCTATGGACAGAGGAGCCTGGTGGGCTGCATACAGTCCATGGGGTTACAAAGAATCAGACACAACTGAGCAACTAAGCACATTGAAGTTGTAACAAATTATCACAAGTTTAGTGATAGTTACTTAAAACCACAAAAATTTATTATCTTATAATTCTGGATGACAGTGTCAAAAGCTGGACTTACGAGGCTAAAATTAAAGACTGTATTTCTTCCTGAGATTCTAGGGGAGAATCTAATTTTGTCTTCTCCACATCTGAGAGGATGCCTACAGTTCTTGGCTTGTGGTTACACCACTCCAACTTCAGTTTTCATTGTCATATTGCCTTCTGTGACTCTCACTCTCCTGCTTTCATTTCATGAGGACCCTTATCATTATATTAGTCTCATCAGATAATTCAGAATAATCTGCCTCCCACCACACCCCCACCCAGTGCCTTCACTTAATCAGATCTGTAAAGTCTCTTTGCCCTTGTAAGGTAACATCTTCACACATTCAGGGCGAGGATGTAGACAGTATTAGCATGACATCATTCCGCCTACCATAGGGTCTCACCTAAATGGTACATGGACTCATGTACATACTCAAGAGAACAAGGTTTCCTGTCAGCTAACCTGCCTCCAAAGAATTGATGCCTTCCAACTGTGGTGCTGGAGAAGACTCTTAAAAGTCCCTTGGACAGCAAGGAGATCCAACCAGTCAACCGCTAAAGGAAATCAGTCTGGAATATTCACTGGAAGGACTGATGCTGAAGCTGAAGCTCCAATACTTTGGCCACCTGATACGGAGAGCTGACTCATTAGAAAAGACCCTGATGCTGGGAAAGATTGAGGGCAGGAGGAGAAGGGGATGACAGAGGATGAGATGGTTGGATGGCATCACTGACTCAATGAACATGAGTTTGAGCAAACTCTGGGAGATGGCGAAGGACAGGGAAGCCTGGCGTGGTACAGTCCATGGAGTCACAAAGAGTCGGACACGACTAAATGACTAAACAAGAACAACAAAGCTGCCTGCTAGGAGTGTACAGAATGGGATAGAACCATCAGGAAACCCTGCACAGAGAGGCATTTAGTAAAACCCTGGTGTCTGGTCTATGTCAAATCTCAGTTATTTCAGAGCAGGCTGGCCATGGGAATCCAGGGGGCTGCACAGGGAACAGGAAGCAGGGGAGGAGGTGCTGCTGTGGGTCTGGGGGACAGCTCACCATCCCTAGATGGCTTCTCACCATCCTCTTGTTTTTCCTTTTGGGACCAAGGTTGTGGGATACAGGAGGGCAAGGAAAGGAAGGGTCTTGCTCAGCTTCATCACAGATGTCCTTGGGTGCCCTGCCCAAATGAGATCTATAGGAAATAGCGCTGCTGTTGGAACTGATGGAAAAGTTAAACCATACGCTGGCTGGCTTCAGTAGAAGTGAAATGCCTAAGTCTGAACACAGTATTGAAGAAGTGTTAATATTTCAGCCTTTGGGCAAAGCCATGCTTGCTACTGGGGAAACGGGAGTGTCCTGCCAGCTCATCTTGGCTCTAGAGAATGACTACTGTTGCCTGTGAATGATGCTGCTTGTGACACAGTGGCAAGCTTTTGGAATGGAGAACGGCCACCCCCACCTGCTGGCTCCTGTGCTGGCCCTCCCTGTGCCACGTCGAGGATGCCTGGGCTCCTGCTGTGATTATTACCTCTCCATGATGTCAGCTCTGACTTGGCTGTTAAATGGGCCTCCCTTTCACAGGGGTTCATACAAAGGAGGCCTGTTGGGCTTCCTGAGCACCATTTCCTGCACCATTGCCTCAGCTGCTGGACATAAAAATGTTACGGTAACTGATCAGATGGGGACCCAAAATCACCCTCTTTGCTTGATGAGCTGCTGTATTACACTGGTGCTCTTTAGGATCTGAAATAAAATGAGTTTCTAAGTAATAAAATTCACTTGCATCACTGAAGAGGGGCCCACTGGTAACTACTTCCTGTAATAAAACCCATGCATCAGGCTTGACAAGTAGCACCAGGACTCTTTTGGGACAATGAAGACAAGCTATTGTCTGCAGACGATGGATGCAGTGGCCTGACAGGGGTGCTGAGCGCACACTGTGACTATGCTCCTCCCTCCTCTATTGGAGGTGAAGTCAGGGCCTCCCTGCAGCAGACACTTGGCTCCAGGCTCCTGGGTCCCTGTGTGACCTGAAATGGCAAAGTCTTCACACCTTGATCCTATACTTAGTGCTACTTCATCTGCTTCCAAGTTTACGTTCTCCTATGGGTCTGGGGTCCCCTGGGGACCTGTGCGACCCGTTTCCTGTGACACTTGGCTCCCTTTCATGCCAACACACACCCCTGGCTCCAGCCTTGCCCCTGAGAAAATTCCTGCTGCCCAGGCTGGCCCCATGCTGAGATGGCCCTCTTTGCTCCAACCACCACCATGCTCCCCATTTCACAGTTTGGTCCTCACCCAGGTAAATGTACCATAGGGCCCATTCTCAGATGACATCATCTGCAGCCCACACAGCTCTCTCTCCTCCCCTGCTGACCACCTATGGGCACTGAACTCCCAGGACCCAGATGGCAGCTGCTTCACGGGTTTCAGTCCCGAGGCACAAGGAAACTGCGAGACTGCTGCTTCTTAGCTCTCTCGGGGACAACAGAGATGAGTCCCTCCACTTCCCCTTTCCCTCCCCAAGTTCTCTGGCCTTCCCCCCAGTCAGCTTCACCTTCCTGCTGCTGCACGTGATGTTCCAGGGAGGGACCTTCTTATCCTGGATCATAAGGTTTTTTTTAATCAACTCATGATTTTCTATCCCCATTTCCTCTTTTTAAAGCTGCCCAAAGCAACAACATGTAGTAGAGTTGTAGGTTCAGATCATCCCCTGTGGGTTTGTAAGATCAGCTCTGCGGCTGGGACTGGGCCGGGGCCCCACTCTGATTTCCCCACCCACACCTACCATCTATCCCTCCCCCGCAGCGCCTGGGCTCCCCCATGCTCTATGGTGCTGCACCATCTCGTCTTCAAGAACGTGATGACCCGTCATCAACAACATTTGGCCAATACACAGCCATGCTGCCTGCGCCCATCCTGACACATCAGTGCAGAAGGAGGTAGGTACCAAGAGCCAATCAGCCAAGGCGACTCATTACCCAGAGCAGCTCAGCCGGGGAATGCTGAAAATGTCCCCAAGCTACTGTTAACTGGTCAGGCAAATGCTTCAACACGGGGCCACACTGAAATACCATGGCCAATGTAATGTCAGCTGGACATTACAAGTGGGTCCCATTTTTAGGGAAACCAGACAAACAAAATGGTAGCGTCTTAAAACCCAGGGTTCTGGTCATCTTCCAAGATGTAATTATGTGGGGCCTGGCTCTGTGTTTAATTAAGTGTTTATTTTAGTTGGTAATATACCCACATGGGAAAAGTCAAAAAGTACTGAAAATTTTCTTTTTTTTTTTTTAACTTGGGTACCAGAGAAGGACATGACACGTGGCATATAATTTGCATAATCTCTTCTTGTCCACAACAGCAAGAATTCTGGCTGGGGGTTTGTTCCCTCCCTAAATCTGGGAGGTGGGTCCTCTTAGCTCACTTATCTCTAGGCTTTGGGGCTGGGCTTGGTCAAGCAGGGAACCAACTGTCATTGCCTTGCCCTTGACAGGCTCACAGGATGCTACTGGTCTTGCCCCACCTCTGCAAGATCCACAATTTCCCTGATTCATACTAGGATTGATAATTTTGTTAGGACACAATCCAGTGTCACAAGTTGGGATATTTATTTCCATGTGCATTACATGGAAAGAATATTTTCCCTTCCTTCAGTTAGAGAAGACATCTGTTCCAAAGCAAATCACAAGCAATACATTTAAAAACCCCTAATACCGGAAAGGGTTCAAGATAGTGGCTCAGCATCTCTTAATCCTCTTATTACACAGACAAGAGGAAGGCCAGGTCCTCACGAGTGTCTCAGGGAGCTCTGTGCAGCACATCTTTCCATCTGCAGGAGATAGCAGCTTTGCGATCTTTTGATGGTTAGTGCCAAAACAGATTAGGCTTCCCTGGAATTCTGTCAGAACACGCAGGCTGCAGGGCAGTCGTGGTGAACGCCACCTCCTTCCATGCTGTTCATGATGCTAGAGGCACCAGAAAGATCTACTGTAACCACAGGGGGCCACAATCCCTGGCATCTCACTTCTGTTTATGTAGCTGAGATTTGCAAATAACAGCAGGTAGCATTTACTGAGCACTTACTATGTGCCAGGCTCTGAATTTAGCCTCTTCTATGCATGATTTCATTCAGTCCTCAGAACAATCCCATAAGGTAGTCCTATTGTTATACCCACTTTATGGATGAGACAATTGAGGGTTCCAAAGGTGAAGCCAACTGCCCAGGAAGGTGGCAGAGCCAGCCTTTGAATCAGAAAGTCTGAGCCTGTGTTCTTAATATGCCATGCTGCCTCATGATGTGCATATCTCTAGGCACTCTCAGTCTTTTTCAGGGTATTTACTTTGAAATGCTAGTGGTAAATAACCCACCTGCCAATGCAGGAGACATAAGAGATATGGGTTCGATCCCTGGGTCGGTTAGACCCCTTGGAGGAGGGCACAGTAACCCACTCCAGAATTCTTGCCTGGAGAATCCCTAGGACAGAAAAGCCTGGTGGGCTTCAGTCCACAGGGTCGCACAGAGTCGGATATGACTAAAGCAACTTAGCACGCACACACTTTGAAACGCAGAGCAGGAACCCTGTATAAGTTCACCAACGGGTTTTCTTTCCCAGAGTCAGAGGCTGGTGGCTTCTACACTGAACCATTGTATTTGTATCATTTAGTGAGGATTAAGAAGTATGCGCACACACACAGCTTCATGTTTCTTGTGATCCCAAGTTGGCCCTAAAAAACATATCCAAGTCTTGTTAGGCGCCTTAAAAGTGCAAAACAAAATCGGCCAGCTTACTGAAAACGCCACTCCCGAGCACATAGTTCTCTGACATGTGTGCACACGCATCTTCGTGGCTCTGCACACGGTGCCACCTTCCAAAAGGCTGGCCCACGCCCGGGGCACCTGCAACCCACACACACCGAGGGCAGCCTCCTGGGTGGCTGGGTCATCAGTGGTTACAGATACTCACGTTGATTTGCCACAGATCTTCCTCTGGTACCACTGCTTACAGTTGGTGAAGTACTTCTTGTTGGTACCAATGAGCTTCTGCACAGCACACACGTTGGGGCTGAAAACAAAAGCTGCAGTGTTAGCAAGACAGTTGGCATGTCACCCGCCTCCTCGTCCTTCCCACCCCATGAGCCCTCCTGGGTCGCTAGAACGTTCTAGATATGGAGAAGATACAGTCATTTCGGTCAGCTTGGGGGTACATTCTGGTCCTCGTGATCCAGACTTCCATCATCCCTCCCAAAAATATCCCCCCAAATTCAAAAACTGTCAAAGTATATGTCATACAATGACATCATTGCATTTAAACATTCTTCTTTGACACTGACATTTAGTAAGTATAAATAAAAACATCTTAAAATTTTTAGGCTACATGTTATATGGGTGGAGAACACCAGCTTGAAAAGAAAGTGGTGTTTGCCAAGAACAGCAGCAGCTTTGAGAGAGGCCCCCAGACTTTCTTTGTACCCCCACTCCGCACTGAGCCCAAACATCCACAGGAGTTAACCTGGCCTCCCAGCAGGCATCACTGGTCCTGTGGTCCGGGGCCCAGCACTCCCCAGGCAGCTCCACCCACAGACATCCTCTGCGTCCCTAGGAAGCTGCCTGGCTCCCAAACACAACCTATCTGGGGTGCCCACCTTGGAAACTAGCGGGCATGGCCAAGCCAGCTGCTGTCAGGACCTCGGAAGAAGACAGTCACTCACTGAACTAAGTTGTTTATTACTTGGGCCCCAGTTTGCAACCCACTCCCCCCAAAAAGCCCTCTTTTGATGTCCCAGGTGATACTCTTCTGTCCACCACTGACCTATGTGTGATACAGCCCTTGTTTGATGCTGGGTACCGAACACAACCCAAAATTAATCAGGGTATGTGTGTCCTCTCTTCAGCTACCCTCCAAAGAACTCTGAGGGCAGGTGTTCTGATTTGTTGCTTCTTTTATGTTCTAGGTGGGGTGAAGCACCAGATTGGATGCAGAGGAACTTGGAATAGCCTTGTCAAAAACACTGCTCCCAGGACTTCCCTAGTGGCTCAGTGGGTAAGAATCTACCTGCCAATGCAAGGGACATGGGTTCAAGCCCTGTACAGGAAGATTCCAACATGACATGCAGGAGCAGCTGGGTCCATGCGCCACAACTACTGAGCCTGGCTTTAGAGCCCTTGAGCCACAGCTGAGCCCGCATGCTGCAACTACTGAAGCATGCAAGCTCTAGGGCCCGTGAGTCACAACTACTGAAGCCAGCAACTTGCAGCTAAGTCTGCCTGCTGCAGCTACTGAAGCCTGTGTGCCTAGAGCCTGAGCTCCGCAACAGGAGAAAGCACCACAGTGAGAAGCCCATGCACCGCAACTAGGGACCGCCCCCGCTGTTTGCAGCTACAGAAAGCCTGCGTGCAGCAACGAAGGCCAGAGAACTTCAGGTATATCAATTCTAAATACCAATTCCTCTGATACTTTAAATATAATCAAGAGCCATCATTTGAGATGCATGGTCTTTTCCAGGAACTTGGTCAACTCTCAAATACTCAGAGTCAGCTTACTGGGTGGGAGGGAGGGCACACGGACCCTTTAATCCTCTGCCCTGTCTCTTCCGCCATGTGGATGTCACATCTTGTCCAGTCTGTGGTTCACCCCAGGCAAAGCTGAGTGGGCCAAGGAGGCACAGCAAATATTTGTGAGTTACTGTAGGGACCTGAGGGCAAGAGAAGCTGAGGCTGGAGAGGAAACCTCAAGCCAAGGGGGAGGACAGCTCCTACCCACTTACTCCCAGCTGGATCTGACCAAATGCCCACAGCCTCCAGGGGATTTTTACAGAAGACCCCTTGTTTCTCAGTTCGCTGCCTGGTATTCACAGCTTACGGCAGTCCCCAAATAACCCTGAGAGAGTCCCCGGTGGCCACACTCCAGCTGGAGATGCTGTTTATTTCTGTACAATTTCAGAAGTTCTATGTGACCAAGCAGGAAATAATTACTGTCGATGAATTCTCCGCAACTCTCCGTAGGCGTTTGGCGAAGCTTCAGAGTCTCTGGTGGATGTGGTTCCAACATTCCTCTCTAGACTGAGTTTCCACTGCTGCTGCCCTCTGAGACAGGAGCGGAGGCTCGGGGTCCCTGTGACCCACTCCCTCTCACATCGGGGTGGGAGGGGTGGACTGTGTACACAGGAAATTTACACTGAAGTTTAATTGACATGAGCACCCCGTTTCTGGGCCTTCTGCCTCACGCACAACAGCTCTGCTATTCAACTTGGATTTGAAACCAAGTGCTTCAGAAAATGCAGTCCAGTTCTGGTTGCTGACATTTGGAAGTGTGACTGCATTTTTACTTCTCTTTCAGTATTGTTGTTTTCCTTCTCTATAGCAACACAGATAACAACCGGGAGTCGAGAGACAGCATCACAGTCGCTACTCTCCCAATAGCTTTCTGTCTCTGGACTAAGTGACTCCACGTCACTAAGCCACAGTTTCTCTATCTGTAAAATGGGAACAACTACCCCAGAGCTCACTGTGTTGTGGTGAAGATGAAAGTAAAAGTGGTGATGGATAAAGGATGAGCATGCTTGCTAAGTCACTTCAGTCATGTCTGACTCTTTGTGACCCCATGGACTATAGCCTGCCAGGCTGTCTCCATGGGATTCTCCAGGCAAGAATAGGAGTGGGTTGCCATGCCCTTCTCCAGGGGATCTTCCCAACCCAGGAATCAAACCCACATTCCTTATGTCTCCTGCATTGGCAGTCAGGTTCTTTACCGCTTGTGCCACCTAGGAAGCCAAATGGTGAGCAGGTCTCACTTGTTATTTCTTCCTTCACGTCTTGTGAAGCACACACACTACATGTCCCTAACAAAAGAGCTTCCCTTTCCCTTCCCACCAGTTCTCATTTTGAAAGAGGGCTGGAGTTTGAACAAGGTTATCCGTTTTGCACAGGGTACCACCCCCATGGGCTAAGCCAGGCAGCCTGTAAGTTTTCAGGGACCGTTAGATCAGAGTAAACGCAACTGCATCTGCAACCGTTTGTCACAGTCCACCTGCCCGTGTGTGCAGACTTTGCTGGGGGGAGGGTGCACACCTGGGACTGCTTAGCCCATCCTGCCCATCACAGACCACTAGAGGCTTTTCCAGTTGCCCTGCAAGATGATTAGCCTGCAGGGTGGGGGGAGGGAGGGTAGGGAGGAAGCTGATCTCATAGCTGAAACTTATAATAAAGAGTATTTGCATTAAAAAAACAAACAAACAACTATTTTCCAACTGGTCTGTGGCTTTTCTGGGCTTCAAAGGGAAGGAGGTTTGTTACAGGGGTGGTTCCTGCTGGAGACCCATCAACACCTTTGGGAAGCTTCACTGTGGAGTGCCGGGAGCCACCATCCTAGGTGACAGAAAATGCTATGGATGCCTTTTCCTGACTGAGTGCCTAAGAAGAGAGAGAGGGAACAGAAACCTCCCAGGAGGGACTGTGGCACTCAAACAGGACATAGTCCATTGGTAGGAAAGGCAGGAGGACAGTGAGCTGGCAGAGACAGGGAACATGCCAGCGGCTCATATTTTGACTTGATGCCCGTCCCCCCCTTGTCTCTCCGCCCTGCGTCCTCACCTTTCCATACCCAGCAGGAGTCAAGGGTGAGTCTCTCCCTTCCTGAAAGACCCTGGGACATCACACACACACCCCCCCTGCCCCTGCAGGGTGTGAGGCATGGCTTTCACTCTGCAGAGGGGCCAGACTCACTGCCAACAAAGTCCCCTCCCCACAGCCCTGGCCATCTGAAAGGCCAAGTAAGACCACAGGCACACACAGGCAGAGGAACAAGGACACTACTCCCAACAAGGGGCCACTTCTAAGGCCAGGGAGTCAAGGCTTTGTAGAGCCCTATGGAGTCAACTCCAATCACTTCCAACAGTGAGTTCTGATCTAAGTACGGATCTGCCCAGTCAAAGGGTGGTCTGGGCACAAACTGTGAGCAAATGCCAGACCCAAGGGCATTTGGGCTGTGAAACAACTCTATCCACATATGCGCTAAGTCGCTGCAGTTGTGTGACCCCGTAAACTATAGCCCACCAGGTTCCTCTGTCCATGGGATTTTCTAGGCAAGGACACTGGAGTGGCATGCCATTTCCTTCCTATCTGCATATGTGTGTGTTAGTTGCTTAGTTGTGTCCGACTCTGCAACCCATAGACTGTAGCCCACCAGGCCCCGCCGTCCATGGGATTCTCCAAGCAAGAACACTGGAGTGGGTTGCCATTTCCTTCTCCAAAAGGAACTATGGAAAGAAAGAAAGTGAAGTCGCTCAGTCATGTCTGACTCTTTGCAACCCTATGGACTGTAGCCTACCAGGCTCCTCCATCCATGGAATTTTCCAGGCAAGAGTACTGGAGTGGGTTGCCATTTCCTTCTACACCTATCCACATATAGTTCTATCTAATTGTCACAGAAGAGTTGGTGCGCCCAGGTAGGCAGCAAACCCTGGCTATATGTCAAGCAGGATGGTTGAGTTTGGGATATAGAAACAAGCCCACCTCTGCCTGAGTCTGGGCCAGGGTCTTTACCAGGTCAGACCTGCTGCCTGGGTTTGCCCCCGGAAAACCAACACATCTTCAGTGTCTCAGAGGAATATCTGCAATGATAATGTCCCAAATTTACAAACTCAGCCAGTGTTTTAAGAGTGGTTCCAATCCCAGCTCCCATACATATTGCAGGACTGTGAGGAAGTGATGTGTCCGCTCCAGACTCAGTTTCCCCATCTGTACAGTGTGTGTGACCCCCAGCACATTCTCCTCTCTTGGTCCAGCAGGGGAGCAGATGCTGCCCCTGCTGTGCCTGGAGGGCCCCATCTGGTGCCAGGTGGTGGATTTAGGGCCTGGCGGCCTCAGATGCTGAGCTTGTGTGGTCCCAGTATCACATATGAAGGTGCTGGACAGGGACCTGGCTGGACTGGAACCCGTGCCCTGCAGGCTGGGCTCCCTGCCTGCCCTGGCCACCTTCCCACGGTGATTCTGCACAGACAACCGCCAACTCCTATCTGCCTGGAGAAGCTCAAAGCCCGGGATCCCGCTCACGCTCTCGGCCTGAGTGGAGGTCCCAGGTCAGGCTCGGTTCCTCCACACAGAGCCTCCTGCTGACTTTCCTCCACCCTCCCCACTTCCCTCCCTCCATCTCCTGCAGGGCTGGTCCCTCCAACCGTCCCACGCAGCGGCCTGCTTTTGATTCGGGCTTTGTCCCCTACGCCCCCAGCTCGCTCCGACGGTCCCCCCGACGCCCGGTCCCTTCGATCCCCTCTGGGCGCCTGCTTACCCATGCTGCCGGCCCCGGAGGCGGCTGTGCTGCAGCACTAGCTGGTAGGGCGACCTGGCGGGGCCCGCCGGGGTGGCAGCGGGGCCCAGGGCCAGCGCCAGAGCGAGGGGCAACAGCCGCCCGAGGAGCGCCATGGAGAGAGAGGACGCGCAGAACCGACGGGCAGGCGAGTGGTGGGGGAGTGCGAGCGCCGCTGCGGCCGCCGGCAGGTTAAGTAAGCGGAGCGCAGGGAGCCGCCCGCGGGGAGGGGCGGGGCGCCGGAGGCGGGCGGGCTGCGGGCTCCCCACGCCCCCGCCTCCCTGCCGCCCCGCCCACTCCCCCTGGGCGCCCGCCCGTTCCCTTCCAGCCCCTCTTTCCCTTGTTCCCCGGCGTTCCCCAACGGGTTCCCGGCACCCAGGACTGCAGGGCCTACTACCTCACTCCCTCCTCGAGGTCTGCGAGGTCCTGAGCTCAAAGATGCCTCACGGTCTCAGGTCATGCTGATTTCCACAATAGTCTATCCAGCACATCTGTTTCTGCATTCCACAAGCACCCCTACTCTCCCCCAGGCCTGCTAACTTTAAGATGGATAAGGAGTAAGCCTTATGACTGACAGAAGCCAAAACAAAACAAAAAGACAGGTTTTGTTAGACGCCAACTGGGAACTGTGGGGGGGGGGGGGGGGGATGCCACTTTAGTACACACTCATTTTCTGTTTTATTAAACATCTGTATAGCACTACATGGGAGAAAGATGCTGCAAAGAGATAGCAAAGATTTTTGTCCTGGAGGAGCTCAGAGAAAGTAAATAGTCACCTGGGAGGGAGGTAATTCACTCAAGCACCTATTAATCACCCACCAATTATCTGGCACTGCTAGCCCCAGGAGACAAAGATGGATGAGTGAATGAGATCCAGGTTCTTTTCTTAAAAAGTTCACAGTTGGGAGACCTGTGGGCCAGTCAACAAAGTACTCTGGAGAGGGGCATCTGGGACCTTGGGTGGAGGGGCAGGAAGTGACACCTGTTCCCTCTCTCAGCTGGAGTGATAAGGAACCAGGCAAAATGGGGACGTTCTGGGTTCTCAAGGTGTCCTATTGGCTGAAGCATGGGAAGTCAGAGGTAGAGAGATGGGAAGGCATGGCACAGGATGCAGACCTGAGCTCAGAGTCCTGCAGGGGTGATAGAGGAACAGGTCAGTGTCAGAAGCAGGCTAGGAGAGGATGACATAAAATAAGGCAGGAGGTGGAGGGTGGGCATGAAGAGGGGTAGCATGCTGAGGCGTGTCTAGGAGGTACCAGCCTTGGCAGAACTTGGAGGCTGTACCCAGGGAGTGTGGGAGGAGGAGGACTCACGGATGACTAAGGTGCTGTTGGCAGGGGCATCTTGGTGGCTGGTGGTATCCTTCTTAAAATGAGAGATATGGAGGAGGGCATAGATTCACCAGGAGAAGGTAAGCGGTTCTGGCCACACTGAGTTTAAGTGCTTGTGGTTCATCCAGGTGTCCTGTGGGCAGCCGGATATAAAGATCTGGGGCTGGAGTGAGGGTTTGGGGGTGGAGATCCAGACGTGGGAGTCCTCCTCAGCTACAGGCAGCTGAAACCGTGGGAGTGGGTGGACCTTCTGGGTAGGCATGTGGAGCAAGAGGTGGGTGATGACAGATGATGGAGGGGAGGCAAGGCAGAGAGCAGCCAGCAAGGAGGCGAAGGAGTGCTGACAGAGAGCTCCAGAAAGAGGGGGCTGTGAGCAGTGAGTACCGCTGAATACCAGAGAGAGCTGAAGGTGGCTGCTGTGAGGCAGACAGGCCCGGGGACTTGACTGTGGGGAGCAGGAGGAACAAAGCCAGATGATGGTGGTTTGATGGAGTGATGGGGTTGTGGAGAGTGTGGACGACTCTTCCAAGAAGATGGTGTGAGAAAGGAAGGGGAGAGTCAGGGTGGAAGACAGGGGACACCGTCCATAGAGGCTTGGACATGTTAGGACGTGATGGAAAGGAGGGATAAAGGAGGGGGTCAAAGCAATGGAAAAATAAAGAGAGATAATCAGAGTAGGGAGAAGGGAAGCAAGGAGGGGTCTGGAGCAGAGCAGTTTGGGGCTGGAGGAGGGGCAGAATACAGAGGGAGTAAAACTATGGAGGGCCTGACTTGGGGGGATGGTAGAAGGAGTGAAGAGGATGGGTCAGGTTTCAGGGCAATTACAGTGGGTAGCACTGACTAGACTGAGAAAGCCTAGGGCAAGGAGGGGAAAGGGGGAGTCAGGGACAACACAAGGTCTCTAGCTGGGATGATCAGATGCAGGACAGGCACCCAAGGGAAAAGGAACACTAGACTAGCTGCCTGGAGGAGCGAGGTGGGTCTCCAGGCGTGTTCACATGTCCTTGACAAGCCACCCCAGGGGAGATGTCCAGGCACAAGCTGTCTTCAAAGGTCTCGAGTTCAGAAGAGGGGTGAGTGCTGGGGATGCAGGTTGGGCAGGTTCCCTTGAGCACGTGTGTGGGAGAAGAGGAGGAGGAGATGGCAGGCCCTGGGGAGCACCCACCTGGAGAGACTGAGGGGAAACAGAGTCGAAACCCTGACAAGATGGAGGCCCAGGGAGACCCTGAGAGGCCACTGGAGAGGAGGCTTTCAGAGTCCAAGCTGGACCCCGTCACTGAGCGGTTCCGAGGCTGTGGTTGGGGCTCAGGAAACTAAAGACCAAGAGACTATGGAATGTTTTCTGGAACATTCTAATTCCAGCTTGTATCTTCCTCCTTGAAGACTAGGAGATGTTCTGGGGTGGTTTTGACCTTGGAGAGAACCAGGTCCTTTCCTGATATTCTCCCTCTTTCCTCCCCTCCCCTATCTCCCCCGGAGGGAGGGCTGGGACAGTCCCTCCCCTGGCCACCTATGGAGGCTGCTCTCTGGCTGGGACTTCCACCACTTTGGGGCAGACGCTCCCTTTGCTTGTCTCTGTTCAGACAGGCTCATTCTGCTGGCTGATGAGGACTGTCAAATGCATTCTTCAGTCTGCAATGAGGGGACTTCCCTGGAAACAACTTTCTGAGGGAGCAGGATGTCTCTCTGGTGGCCTTCAGTTCAGCCTCCAGGCGCCCAGGATTTAGCTCCACTTTATCTATGAGTCCTTTTCCTCACTGTGGGGTTTATCATCATTTGCTGTTTTTCTGGAGCCTCACAAAGCAAAGCCAGGGATAGGAAAACCTGTTTTGATGATTTCCACATCAAAAATCCTATCTGCTGACTTTGTTCTCTGACAGTGATCTAATCGTGCAAAGAAAGAGGGACTTTACAATGACTCCTCAGTGAGTCAAGGTGGATGGCTGTTAAGATCATAAGCTGGGAAGTCGGGCTGAGGTCTAAGAACACAGCAGCCCCCACAAATAGTCTAGTCAGAGCTGCTGTGAAAGAACTCCTTTATAAAATCGAGGTGATCGTGACCAGGGTAAGGAAAGAAAGGAAGCTTTGGGGAAGGATACACGCTGAGGAAGCAGCCTTTGGCAACTTTGCTTGATGGTTTTGTTTCAGCTTGGGTCCCCCTGTCAGGGTCCATCAAGTAGACTGCCAGCCTTGCCTGAGTAATGGCATTGGTAAAACAAAGTTGCCAAGTATAGGCTCTGGAGGCAAAGGACCAAATCCTAGTCCTCCTACTTACAGGCTGTGTGGCCTCAGGAAAGTTGTTCAACCCCTCTGAGCCTCAACTGCTAGTTTTCTCATAGAATTGATATTAAAACCTACCTCACAGGACTCTAGGGTAGATTACATGATATAATTCAAGTAAAGTGGCCAACAGATAGGAGTCGCTTACCTCTTCCACTAACTGCACTATTTAACAAAGATCACTGAGATGATATGACAGGTTAGCAGCACCAGAAGTGTAATTGTCTGAAAATAATCATTTAAATGAAAGCAAAACATTTCTCTGTTTTAACATGACTGTTTGGCATAGGACATTGGGAAGAGCTCAAAGAGGTTCAAGCTCGGGCTTGATGTCTCCCCTGAGGATGGAGCACTGGCGGCAGCACTGTTTTAGGAAAGATGCCCCTGTGTGTAAAAGCCTGGGAGCCGAGCCTTCCCCAGCCCAGCTCTCCCTCTAGCAAGATTTACAGGCTTCAGGGCAAGTCAGGTAATCTTGCTGTAAAACCTCCCTCATCTGTAAAACTAACATTCGATGACTTGAGTTTTTCCACAAGCTCAGGAAAGAGATTACAGTCATACTTCATTTACTGTTTAGATGTTAAAAAAAAAAAAAAATTCCACCTCTGCATCCCACCACTCACCCCCCTCCAAAACCAGAAAATGCAGAACCCTGTCTGTGAACATAAACACTGGCAAGTGGCTTTTTCCACCAGAGAAGACTGCTTCTGGGGGTTGTTTTTCCATAGGAAAAATGGCTGTTGAGGGAAGGAACAGGGGTCCCCCATCTCAGATGGCTTGCCACCAACCAGGGCTAGCCCCGCTCACTTTTCATTTAGGAAAGGTTTCCCTTCTCTTTCCATGTTAGACCAACTAAAGAGAAAGACAGTCTTGTCTGGAACAATAATTACTAGACTTTTTCAGACACTTTATAAATATGACTCCTTTCTCGTCTTGTGGCTCATACGAGATCACCACGAACAGTTTAGTTTTTGAAAATAACCCTGTTGTGCTTGACAACAGGGCTTCAACCTCAAGATGAGTGAGTAGTTCCAGCAAGTTCTCCACAAAGGAAATGCGGAAAGAAATTGCTTTTGGGTCTGAGGGCAGGACAGCTGGCATTTGCAGCCTGACCGACTTCAGGCCTCCCTTGTGCCATCCTCCCCAAAGTTGTGGGTGATGTTGGGCATCAGTGAAGATATATGACATGGTTGAAATAATTTCCAGAGGACACTCAGCCTTTCTAACCTGCCACCATGTAGTAAATTAGAGAGTTCTTACAATTCAGTTCCCTACTACTTGCCAGGGAGAAAGAAAAATGAGTTTTGGCACAAGATATCGAATTTTTAAGAGTAGTTAGATTAAAATTTGGGGGACATTTTCCATTCATTGCACAACATACAGCACATAGAATGTTACTTTACAAACTGCAATTATTCTATTCAGCTAACAAACAAATACAAGAAATATCCCTGCTTACTAAAATTAAGGAATGATTATAGGGGATTCAGATTTGGCTTTTCAAGGATTTTCCATAACCTTGCCACTCATTGTGATTTGCAAACAGGAGCATCACTGGCAACCTGGAACTTATTAGTAACGCGGAATCTTAGACACTGCCTCCTGTCGCCCCCACTAAATCAGACCCTGCATTTTAAATGGGCTACCCTGGTAGATCAGACAGTAAAGAATTTGCCTGCAATGCAGAAGACCTGGGTTCGATCCCTGGGTTGGAAAGATCCCCTGGAGAAGGGAATGGCTACCCACTCCAGTATTCTTACCTGGAGAATCCCCGTGGACAGAGGAGCATGATGAGTTATATAGTCCATGGAGTCACAAAGAGTTGCTAAGCCATCTGTGTGCACTTCAACGTTTGAGAAGCATAGGCCTACAGGTTTCGGCTAAATAGCTAAAGCTCAGATGAGTTTAAAATAGGATTCAATTTATGTAAAACTTTTTAAGAAATATAGCCATTGACCAAAAAAAAAAAAATCTGAAAATTGGTACCAGTGATCACATTGGAAATCTCTGTTCTCACAGAAGCCCGGCTCACTCTGTGAATGGCAGTCAAGACGCCTGGGGGACTGGCAAGTGGCTTTTTCTCTAGGTCCAGCTCCGGGTGCTTTGTGGTTTCCACACACTGACCTGGGAAAGGAAACTGTTCAGTCCAGGTCACCTTCAATTCATCTCCCCTTTCAAAGTCTGCAAAAAGGGCACGTGTGATCTACAGGTTTATAACAGTAAGAACTTAAAATAAACCTGCAGTTTCAGGCTCTACAATCGATGGAGACAGAACCACTGTCATAGCCCTAAAATGGCATTAGGTGCCCCGATGTTTACCTTCCCTCAATGACTTGCTATTTTTCACAACTTCTCTAAACACTGGCTTACTTAATCAGGGCTTGCCAAGTGCTACTTGCTGGCCAGAACCCAACTTTATTTTCCAGGAAAATTGATTTTTCACAAGAGAGTTGCATTGATTTGGCTCATCTAAAATATCTTAAGAAAGAAGAATTCAGAGGCACTTTTGAGGTTGCTTCAATTGCCTGACCTCAGATACTTTCATGGAGTGATGCCCACTCTAGGGAACTGACCAGATGCTTGTTGACTTGAGAAGCAAAGCTTACCCATGCCTTTCCTCTGCTCCCCTCAAGTTTTCCGGCATGGAGGGCAAAGGCTTCAGAGAAGCAACACCTTCCCAAGTTCAATAATCCTCATACCTCCTCTGTTCAGCTCCTTTCCATTTCTTTCTTCTTGCTAGTGGCAGCGCCAAAGGTTGGAAAGCTTGCCTCCAGTTTTGCCTCTCCCCCACCCCCTGCCCCTTAACCCCCACGTGCAGCTGGTCACCAAAACCCTTTCCAAATCACTCCTAGATGTTCCTGTTCCCCCACTGAGCACTCAAATCCCCAGCTCCCCAAGGCCTCACCTCTCACCACCAGCAGCCCCCAGCCAGTATCTGTGACATCAGCCACCACCCCTCCTCTGACCCCCAGCCATCCATCTATCCCAACACTGCTGTCTCATCTTTCCCAAACACCACTTCCACAAAAACACTGCTTTCCATGGACACTCCCAAAGGATTCTGTTGTTTATGAGAGAAAATCCAGACTCCTCTATTTTCTTTTTTTTTTTAATGAACATCTTTCTTCTCCTGATTTAAACAGAAATACACGCATATTAAACAAAGCTTAGAATACGCTGAGAAGGCTACATGAGAGCATAAACTTGATCTACCCATAATCCCCACACCAAAACATTTCCCATGTGTTGCCCTCCCTCTGTTGTGCCTGGCCTCCAAATCCTCGGTAGAATTCCTCTTTGTCATCCATCTCGCCTGCTCTCTCCTGCGTCCCAGGGTCAGCTCTGGCTCCTGCAGAGCACATGATTCCTCCAGCCTCCCCACACACAGCTCACACAACCCCTTTCTACATCCTCTGTGCAAAGCCCTGGGCTCCTCTTTTACTGTACTTATCCATATAATACTCCCCCTTCTAAACCAGCTTTGTTACTGCGAAGCTGTGTGTCCTTAGGCAAACTCCTTAACCTTTCTGGGCTACTGTTCTTTCACCTGGTTGCCTTTCCATGACTTTCCCACTTCACAGAGACTCTCCTTTGCCAGGTCCAATACCTCTAGCTTTTAGCCCTTGGGTCTGCCATCAAAAGTTGGCCCATGCATTTACATCTGTGCTTCTTTTATAACCTCATTATAACTCAGCAAGGAGCCCAGTTAACATTTACAGATTCATTAAATTTGTGTTTTGAAAGGTCTAGCCTAAATCCCTGCTGGTACAATTCACACCTCTTCTAGTGGATTCTAGACAGAAACTAGCATTGCCTTAGGTGCCTTCTCCACCCCACACCCTGGGCTAGACTGACTTGTGTGGCCCTCTGGGTGAGGCAGAGACTCGATGGGCCTTAAACAATGTTGGTCCTGGGCCATCTCCCCACCTTCCCTAGCCAGGTGTTCAGTTCCCTAGCAGTAAGGCATCAGCGTCTCTGGGGCTGGTGCGCCCCAGTTTACGGAACGCTCCCCCATGTCAGTTGACAAGAAAGCCTCCGCTTCCTCAGTTGCAGAGTTGCACCCGCATCAGAGCGCAGAAAGAGGAAGCTGCTGGCTCTGAGGCAGCCATTCTGAGAGACACATTGAAAGTGCCTAAGAAACTGCTCCTAACCTGACACCACCCGGCCCCCACCAAAAAGCCCAGACATTCGAATCCATGGTACAGAAGGCAATCTGTGCAGGCTGGGCAGCTTGTGAGGTGACAGCCACACAATTCAGACTGCTGGTTTTAACATTTTGGAACAAACGCACTCTCCTTTACCCTGGAATGAAAGGACAAAATTACACCCCGTACATATGTCCCATGATAGAGACCTCAACTCCTTTGCACCCTCTGTCCATGCTCACCCAGCAGGCAGGGTCTAGGCCCTCTAACAGGACAGGCCCAAGGGCACGCCTTTCAGCGAGTGCCAACACTTCTTCCCCAGCCTCTTTCAGCATTTTCCTCCTCATTCTTTCATTCAGAGGGCTCCTGATATTTCACCGATATGAATGGGGTGTGTGCTAAAAGGAGGCACGTTAAGGGGCTTGGATGGCTGTTTGTAAGGACAGCAAAAGCAGAGAGATCTCTGGCTCTGAGCTCCCCCCAGGTAAGGATCTGTCTAGGAATGTCTGTGAGCTTGACAGTGATGCAGAGAAACAATCAGAGAGGAAAGTGGGCACGTGCCTACAGGCGCACACAGAATCTAAGCTGAGAGCTTACCAATGGCAGGTGTTCTTCTAAGTACTTTCCATACATTAAATCATTCCATTCTGAAAATAATCCTGTGGGTTGGGTATCATTATTTTTCCTGTTACAGATGAGGAAGGCAAGGCCAGGAGAGATGAGGCAACTTGCCAGAGCAGTGAGAAAGACAGTAAGCAGAAGACAGGGTTTGAGTGGAAACAACCCAGCTCCCAGCACCTGCCCCATCCGTATCACCGCATTACGCCCCTCTCCAGGTAGTGTAGTTGCACATTTTTGGAAAACCCTGGAACCTTCTGTCCCTTGCACAGATGTTCATTGAGCAAACCCCTGCAAATCCCCAGAAGCCGCTCTGGAGGAGGAGGCAGCCTTGGTGAGGGAAGCAGTGGGCACAGACACTCCTCACTCTCCTAGATGGGCAGGGGAGCCGAGCTGCTGGATCCCTGACTTATTTTCACCAGGAAGTCAGTATTCCTTGGAACAGATCAGCTAGAGTTATTTAGTAATCCTTAACAATCTTGCCACGGTCACTCCCAGCCTGTACAAACAGTACTCTGCATCTACCGCTCCGTGAATCTGAGGGGCCAGTGCTTCTCAGGCACAGAGGAGGGAAGGATGGGGAGCCCAGCTACTGATGTTCTGGCAGCCTTGACTTTCAGCTCCTACAAATCATCCAGTTGCAGGGTCACCCTGTGATGAAGTCCCTAGGATTCGAGTTAAACAGATAACAAATGCTCCTCAGCTAGCCTCGGCAACAGGGGAAATTTTTCCTTGAATGTATGGGAAGCGCAGCCCTGTCTTATCCCGAAGATACCTGAGGGAGCCTGCAGCACAGACCCTGGTCCCTTCAGCCACACCCCATTCAGGTCTCCTCTGGGCTCCAAGGGCTTATTTATGCTCTCATCTCACATAGGAGTCTTAAACCTACTGCAGCAGGAGCTGGCAAGTTCCCACCATTCTGCCTTAACTATCCAGATCTCTTTTACAGCCTTCTATGCCTCCACAGAGACCTCTGTCTGACTCTGGTGGACAAGAAGAGTCATTTTCTTTACCTTTATTTTTTTTTTTTTTCTGGACTATGAACTCTTTTTGTTGCAGAGTGCAGACTCCAGAGCACATAGGCTCAGTAGCTGTGTCTCTCTCTCGGGCTTAGTTGCCCTGAGGCACGGGGGATCTTAGTTCCCTGACCAGGGATTGAACCCAAGTCCCGCGCACTGGAAGGCAGGTTCTTTGTTTTTCTTTTACATTGAGTATAGCCAATTAACAACGTTGTGATAGTTTCGGGTGAACAGCGAAATGACTCAGCTATACATATGGAAGGTGATTCTTAAGCAATGGACCACCAGGGAAGCCCCCACGGGTCAATTTCTTTCCTAATGATTTCACTTTGGTGATGGACTAATGTGGACTAAGGTGTCATTGTTTCTCTTAAAGCACCCTGAAAGTGTGTAAAATAAGAAGTGAAAGGTAATTTTCTTTTGGTAATTTGGCACAACTCCATGTGACAACACTTTAGCAAGGCACATTAAAAACTTTCCTTTTATTCCCTTTTAAATTACTGATCAAATATTAATTATCTGCACCCAAGAATTCTTTAAACAAATGGTATGGTCGCTTTAATTATTATAACATTTAATACAACAAAATCCCAGGATGACAAAAGAATTAAAATGACCCCCAGGCTCTGTAGAAAAGATTTGCCTACATTAATTAGCCCATTTCCGAAGTCACAGTTGAACTACAGTGTGAGTTAGTCCTACTGGTTTACAACATATAGAAAAATACCTCTGACAATGTACGGACAACCAAATTGCTCTAAGACAGTGGTTCTGGACATAGTCTACAAATACTCCCTAAACTCACGCTATGAGCTCGGCATGGATGAGTCAGGCATTCATTCTCTAAACACGAGGCACTCAGTCTGGTCGGGGAGCCAGGCGCACATACAATGAAAGAAGTGCTTAATACATGGCTCTATATGGAAGGAACTTCAAAGGGAAGTACCCAACCACACGGCAGGGGGAGGGGTGCGGATGGCAGAAGGGGAGGGGGGAGCGGAGGGCGGGAGGGGTGGCAGGGGATCGGAGATTCTTCCCAGAAGAGGTGATTCATCATCTGGTTGAAACAGAGGCCAAGTCAGCAAGGTGGACTGCAACTCATCAAACCAGAAACCGGAGACGGCGTTAGTACAAGAGACATACTTGCTGGTCTGAGTTTCTGGTTCTCGTTAGGGCTTTCCAGGTCCCGAGACAGAAGAGCCTGAAAGAATTGCTTTTCTGTGGGCCCATTCTTAGTGGCCAAGAAAAATGCCATCTTGATTATTCTATTTAAGCTCATCCTGGGGTTTTTTTCCTCCGTTACTGAGAAATTGACTAAATATCCTATGGCTTAATGTTTGGTCCCCCTCAAAAACAGACCCAGGTCTTCTTTGTGAGCCCTTTTCACATTTCAAAACTGATAAACACAGGAGTGGGCCCCTAGGCCTTTTGGGCTCTATTTCACCTCCAGGGCACCATCAGCAACGAAGGGCACTGGTGAGTGCAAACATGTTCAGGCTCCTTCCTAACCTTCTACTTGCTTACATTTTAAAGGAAGTGGGGTGGGACGGAGGGCAGGGCAAGAAGTGTGGATCTTTGAGTGTGTCTTTGTGATGTGCAAACAGTGGGCTGTGTGTGTCCAGACCCATGAGGTACAAATCCTATGGAGTCCTTGAGACGGATGTGGCCTAGTTGTGCCAAGTTGGGGAGAGGGACACCAGGCTTAAGACAGAGTTTATGAAGGCTTGGCTTGTTGACTGAAGTCCAACACAACACGCAACTTCAAAAACATTTTTATTTAGATACGAAGTTCATCCAAGACCCCATAAAAAGACCTTGGCCTGTTTTCATAGAGTATGGAGACAGTCGTGGCCTCTTTTTAACTTTGGTTCCTATAATTTATACTGGGGACCCAAGCTAATCATTCCAAACCAGTAAATTAATAAATAGAGCAGTAAAAAGGAAGACTGCAGGGTCATGAGGCCTGGGCTTTCATGCTTCTTCTTTCTTCGTAACTGTTTCCAGATGTGGGGGCTGGCATAGTGTCAGCTCGGTGACAGTAACTAATGAAAGTCCTTCCTCCCCAGCTCACAGCAGGCAGCTACTGGTCCCGGCAAAATGGCCTATTAATGTTTTCCTTTCAGAGGACTTGCTGGGCTGGAAGCATGGCCCTTGCAGGGTGTTTAGTGGGCACAGATCACGGAGTTTATTCCCGTCAAACACGAGAACCTCAGGGCAAGGCATCTCTTGAAAGAACTGCATCCTAATCACAGTACCCCAAATGATGGAGAAAGATGGGAGCTGGATTTGGGACAAACATCTCATCACTAGGGAAATGGCACGTGTGTAGTCATTAGCTCAGGACCCTTTCTTTACCACTGATGAAATGTTTCCTCTGTAGCTCCTGAGAGGAGAGGTAAGAAAGCAGGCTTGCTCCTGACTTCAGGGTGCTTACAGTCTGAGGCAAGGGCTTAGGTGGTACTAGTGGTAAAGAACGCACCTGCCAATGCAGGAGATGTAGAGAGATGCAGGTTTGATTCCTGGGTCTGGAAGATCCCCTGGAGGAGGGCATGGTATCCCACTCCAGTGTTCTTGCCTGGAGAATCCCATGGACAGAGGAGCCTGGTGGACTATAGTCTATGGGGTTGCAAAGAGTTGGACATGACTGAAGTGACTTAGCACACAGCATGCACACACCATGAAACTAGTCAGAAGTGACTAGGCCAGTTGAGATTTATCAGGGAGGACATCCTATGGAGCATGCTCATGGAAGGACTCATAATGGACAGCTGGGTCTCTTTCAGCAGCAGTAAGAGGTCTTCTTAGGAAATGGCAGGTTCTGGTGTAGTCCAAGTGGGCAGTCTCCACTATGGAGAACTTCGCCTTGGACCTCAGATCATGGTCAAGGTACCAGTCAGGCTCCAAGAGGCCCAAGGCAGTGAAGCTAGGCCGGTGGAGCCCAGGCTTCTCACATCTTGTTTCCATCTGTCCTCTTCGACCTTTTGGGGAAAGCCTCCTTCTTCTGTTGATTTTTACTTGTCAACCTGGCTCATCCAACCACAGGGAAAATCAACTCTGAATATTTTAAACTGGAAGCATATATATTGGTTTGACATCCCATTGGCCTTCTCCTGCAGGCTGATAGGGAGTAAGCTGGACTGTGTGGTCATTGACCACCTTGGGAGACAACCGTAAGAATGAAATTCATTGCTTTCTAGACCGCAAATAGCACTTACTTGTGGATTTCCAGGAAAATGCCGTGACTGGGAATCCTCCGAAAGATCACAGAAAATCCTCGCTTTTGTGCCTCAAAAGATATATCTGTTCTCAGTGGCTGTGATTTGTCAGTGACCTAGAACTTGTTTCTCTGAGTCATCATCAGGGGTAAACTGTGAGGACTTGAACATAAAGCCCTGAAGTGTGTGAGGGAGCATAGGGAGGGTGTGTGTCCAGGGCCAGTGTTGGGAAGCAGGAAAGGCTGAGTCTGTCTGCTGGTAATGGGCTCGGACCTGCCAGGGAAGGAGCCAGAGGGTAAATGGATGATCCTGCTCCCCCGTCCCTGCTGCTGTCTCTCTGCCCTTCCCTGGTCTCTGACATGAATGGCAGGTTGACAAAAGCCACACATTTCATCCACTGCCCAGGCCCCTGGCCTGAGTCCCAGGACCACTGGGGGTGCATGCTCCCTGAAGATGAAATGTACCTATATCATCCCAATCTTGGAATAATGCATGCAAAGATATTTCACAGCATGGCTTCCTGGGGGTTCAAGTCTTAGGGGCCAGTGCATGGGGCTCTGTTAGCCCATTTCCTGATTAGACTGGGTTCCATGCACTGCTACCCAGGCTCAAGGAGGTATGAGAAGACCTCCAAAGAAGCTCCAGGAGGCCTCCTGTTCTAGTCATTTCTGCGTCCAGTGAGCATTTATTCAAGTGTCAGCAGTGGTGTTGCAGAGTGAAGCTAATATGGGATAAACACAAAAGATGCAGAAGACCCTCTGTGTTTTCCAGAGCATGCCATCATATGGGTGGACCAACAAAAGAGAAGAGAACACTGGGCAACCTTCATTTCCACAGCCAAGTTTACTAAGGCTTTTCTGTTCTGAGTTTGGTGTGCTCTTCCTTACCTCCGGGCCCATGAACCCACTGCTCAGAAACAAGCCTGCTGTCTGGCTTCCACTTTCCCATTAGATTTTAGTTTAGACAACACTTCCTCCAAGAAGCCTTCCCTTCCTTCATGCCTTTTCTGTGGGCTTGCATGGCCTCTTTTTTTGTTTTTTTGTTTTCGTTTTTACTATTGTGGCATCTATCGGTGTTGTAATTGTCTGGTGACATCTAGACTGTGAGTTTGGTGAGGGTGGGGAAATGCCTGCCTCATTCGCTCCCCTGTTCCCAGCACTCACTCACTGATGCATTGACTTATTTATGCTGTACCTCGAGTGAGTCTGTCAAATGATCAAAGAGGAGAAAGGTCCATCATGAGGCTTTCTTACTTGAGGGGAGGCCTGTTGGGAGAGATGCATTGTGAGGTCTTCTTGGAGAAAGTTGGAAAAGGGGAGACCAGAGAGGTCGGAACCGTCCTGCCTCACACTCCCAACCTCCATGAGACAGCTGGGCTCCATGGGGATAAAATCTGGGAGCCATTAATAAAGGGGAAGGGCGCTCACATTCAAGGAGCCCTGACCACATGCCAAGATGGTTTTCCAGATGCCAACCATGCGAATAACATCCGCCATTCACCCAGAGCTGGCTGCAGGCCAGGCCACTTCTGGGGCTCCCTCATTTGATCTTTCAACCACCCTGCAGAACAGAGCTGGTTGGCCCCGTTTTTACAGAGGAGGTACTGAACCTCAGAAAGGGTAGGATAGGGCCAAGACCACAGAGTCACAGAGCCAAATTTTAAAGTTGATATTTAAAGGTTTCTTTTTATCATACGTTTAAGTAACTGCCAAAGATGCAGAATACTGTATTTGGAGGATGTGCAAGGCAGTGGGAGTGGGGAGGCGGACGGGAGAATCAGTATTGTGGAGGGGGGCGCTCAGGCCGACCTGTGTTGGAGATTGTACATGTGAAAGCTGAGAAAATTGATTGTGCTAACACTCTGTGTGCCCACACACCCCCTGAAGGGCTTCCTGGGGACCCACAGGTCTGTATGTTTCAGCCTAAAGTCCTCATTGGCCCTTGAAGGTCAAGGGCAGGGACCCAGCATCCCAGAGCAAAATGGATGAATGAGGAGAAAGGTTTCCTCATTTTTTCCTCACAGGAGGGGTAAGCTGCAAGCAGGTGCTCTGCTGATGTGGTGTGGCCAAGTTCTACAGACCCTCGCTACACAAAGATTCAGATTCAGCCCCACCTCACTGAATCACCATCTGCCACAATCCAGGGGTTCTTGGCCTTGGCAGCATCTCTGAATCACTGCTCAGGGGGCGTTTTTCACAAATCCTACTGCCTGGGGCCAGTTAAACCAGAGCTCTGGTCCTGTGGTCCCAGCACAGCTTTGAAGCTCCCAGGGTGACCCCGTGTGTAGCCAGTGCTGAGAGTCACTGTCGTGGATGCACTGGTGGGCCTCACTTCTGCACTCACCTACTCTCCCCAGGGCTACTGTGGCGGCCACAGCCCTTTCCCTAAGCCAGACTTTCCCAACCTGGCCCTGACTCCTCCACCCAGCCTTTGCTCCAAAGGATCCCCCATCTGCCAACAAAACTGGGGACTTGCTCTTTCCCAGGCATACCTCAAAGTTTCCCACATGCTCACCCGCTTCCATCTATCCTCTGCACTATTTCTTGCCCAGATCCTGCCCATCTTTTGAGGCACATCTGAAATAGACCTCCTCCACTTGTCTCCCTCTGTGTGGTGGTCATCTCCCCATTACGTTTTATATGGCTTTCACATGGCCTGAACTATTTTCTACTTTGGATTCACACTGAGCTTTCTTCTTTCCCCTTTCCAAGCTGCCCCCTTAGGATGAAGGCTTCAAGGGCAGATTGGGGTCGCACGCATCCTTGTTTATCCTGGCTCTTGGCTCGGCACAAAGGACCTCTGGTCCACAACTGCGCCCCCTGCTCTGCTCCTTTCCAAGGCAGAGGGCAAGCCCAGGACAACTCCAGAGCATGGAAAATTCAGACTGGGCCTGAGAGCTCTTCTAGCATTGCGGGGCATCTCCATCACGGCTGGGGATGATCCAGCAAGCCAATTTGTTCCATTTAATTCAAACTCTTTAAAATTACTACTGTAAAGAGTGTGGACAAAACCCACATTAGGCAAGCTGCTTTGGTCTCTGAAACATAAAAGTTGCCTAGAAACAAAAAGTTTTCTATCATTTGTAGCAATGTTAATACAGAACTTCAAATGTGGGCTCCCTTCCTTCTAAATAACAGCTTTCCTTTGGTGGGATAAGATAGGTTCACTACCACAGCCAGCACAAAGCTGACCACCAAACTTCAAAAGAGACAGCCTCCATCTTTCTGCCCAGCTCACTCTGGCAGCCTGGGCCTGGCCTCGGTTCAAGACCCAAATAAATGCTCTTTTAATGCAGAAACTTGCATTAGCATTTGGGCTTGGATTGCTCTTCTGTTTTCCCTTCATGCTATAGGAATCACTGAGCGATTTGCTCTTATAAAATTCAGGCAGGGAGCCAGATATTTGGTGTCTAGAAACAAGATACAGGGGGACCCCACCTCACATCACTGCCATCCCTGTGCTTCTGAGCAGGGCTGACCATGTGCCTTTCCTCCCCAGGATTCTGGGGTCCCAGCTTCTGTTCCTTGAGTGTTGCTGGCCTTCTTCCCTTTATTTCCCACCCTTTGCCAAGCACCCACTCTTTTTTTTTGAACTATAATTGACATACGACAATGTATAAACTTTAGGTGTATAACATAATGATTTGAGATACATACACACACACACACACACACACACACACACATATATACTGTGAAATGATCACCACAATAAAGTCTAGTTAACATCCATCACCACACAGTTACATCTTTTTTTCTTGTGATAAGGACTTTTCAGATCTACTGTCTTAGCAACTTTCAAATATATCAAGAAAGCGAAAACACAACTCACAGAATGTAAGAAGATATTTGCAATCACATATCTGGTAAAGAACTAGTAATCCACTGCAATATAGTATCATTGACTATAGTCATCATGGTGTACATTAGAGCCCCAGGACTTATTATTATTTATTTTATAACTGGAAGTTTGTACCTTTTGACCCCTTTCACCTCCGCCCCCACGTTTGGCAACTCCTGATCTATTCTGTTTCTAGGAGTTGGTTTGGTCTTATTTTAAGGTTCCACATATAAACAAGATTATACAGTATTTGTCTGTGTTTATTTCACTTAGCATAATGCCCTTGAGGTCCATGCATGCTTTCACAAATGGCAGGGTTTTCCTCCTTTTTATGGTTGAATAATAATCCATCATATTACATAAATGTACATATCACATTTTCTGTATCCATTCATCCATCAATGGACATTTAAGTTGTTTTCATGTCTTGGCTACTATAAACAATGCTATAGTGAACGTGAGGGTGCAGACATATTTTTGAGTTAGTGCTTTGGTTCCCACTCTCCTTGCTCTAACAGCCCATTTCTCAGACAAGAGTTCTGATATGTATCAGTGTGGGTCACATTCAAAGTTCACTTTTCTCTGAGATCCAAATTTGAACTGACAAGGCTGTATGATAGAACTTACAAAAGAGCTAGCAATTTTTTTGCATTTTTATCTTCTTAGCACCAAAGCAAAGGTCTCAAGAGGTGTTTTGGAAAAGTATTGTTTCTGAGGAAGAATTTTGACAAAAATTGAAATGAGTCCGTCTCTCCCTGTGTCTTACCTAGACACATGGTAATAAGGCACCCCCACAGGGCCCCAGGTTAAAGCAGGGCAAATTGATAGCACATGTTTAAAGGATTCTCTTGAGTGTTAGGCTTGGGACAGGTTGCAAAAGCTGATGGGAGATGTCCTGAGGTCTTTAGGAGCATACAGCCACCTTGTACCCTTGGCTGAGGACAAGTACAGAGACGGGAGGGGTTGGCGAAGGGACCTCTGAAGACTCCTACCCTGGGGCTTGTGACCTGTGCTACCAGCCTCGTCCAGAGCCAGGTGAGGCAGCCGCCCTCCAACTTTTGCTTAAGTACCTGTATTTCAACAAAAGTTTCCAGCATGCTGTATAATTTCCACTTCACACAGAAACTTCAGCTCAGAGAGGGCAAGAAATTGAGCTTTGTTTCCCTGGGCCAAACACCTAGAAACCTTTGTTTGCATGTGCCTATACAATACTTTGGCCACCTCATGCGAAGAGTTGACTCATTGGAAAAGACCCTGATGCTGGGAGGGATTGGGGGCTGGAGGAGAAGGGGACAACAGAGGATGAGATGGCTGGATGGCATCACTGACTCGATGGACATGAGTTTGAGTAAACTCCAGGAGTTTGTGATGGACAGGGAGGCCTGGCGTGCTGCGATTCATGGGGTCGCAAAGAGTTGGACACAACTGAGCCATTGAACTGAACCGAACTGATACATTCAGCTCTTCATGGGTAACACAGTCACCAAAGATCTAAATGCTGAACTGCTCCTTGTTTCCAAAACTTCTAAAGAAAATGCCACCTCATATCCCCGCGGCTCAGTGGTAAAGAATCCACCTGCCAACGCAGGAGACGTGGGTTCAGCCCCTGATCTGGGAAGATCCCACATGCCTTGAGACAGCTAAGCCTGTGTGCCACAACTATTGAGCCTGTGCTCTAGAACCTAGAAGCCAAATTACTGAAGCATCCATGCCCTAGAGCCTGTGCTCTGCAACAAGAGAAGTCACCGCAGTGAGACACCCAAGCACTGCAGCTAGAGAGTAGCTCCTGTTCGCCACAACTAGAGAAAGTCCTCGCAGCAACAAAGACCTGGCACAGCCAAAAATAATAAATTTGTAAAAGATTATTAAAAAAAGAAAATGCTACCTCAAAATCTCTGGGCACTCAGAAATTTATAGTTTGAGTTCAAAGTTTCTGATGAGACTGCAATTTTGCTATTTTTCAGGAAAAGCATGAATTAGACACTTATAGTGAGAAGAGGAAATGGCTTACCAAATATCAGCGTAATTCTTGAGATTCTGTTTAATTACACAATACTTCACTTCCTCTTCTTCATCTAATGTGAGCAAGCAATTGTCCTAAATATTAAATATACAAAATCACAGCAAATGCTATAATAACTAAGAAATCCTAAAATGATATGCATGTGCTCTTTATGGGCAAAGAAAAGCCTATAGGAAGACGAGACTAAATCATGGAGAGATTCTTCACCCTCCCTGAGTTCCTTGGAGAACCTAGCAGACCATTTTCTAAGTTCATGTCTGATTTTCAAGACCACCGCCTAATAACAATAATTAGCTTTTAAATCTTTGGCTACAACTAACTCCCCAGAGTAAATTGTTACTTAATCTAGAAAGAATAATTATCAAGTAAAAGATTCTCTGTTATTTCTCATCCATGCTTTGTTTCAAATGCATCTATTCAGTCCACATTCAAGTTTTTACATGTGTGAACACTTAGACATTGGAAAAAGTTTCCTATTAGCTGTCACTGTGCACTGCATTTCAATTTTTTTAAAAAAGATTTAAAAGATTATCAAAACACTATTTCAAAGCTTAAAACAAATCCTCTTATTGTATTCCCAAGTACTTAGTATCTCTTATCACAAGGTGAGATTAAACAATCCTTTTGGCTGTTTCCCCAAACACCCAGACATATTTTATGTGAAGTGTGAGGCATGCCAGCATTGCTTTCATGGTTTGGGACAGTCTCCTTGGAACGAAGAATAAATGGCAGTCTTAAGTTATTGGTGATGATGGATTGGGAACTAGACATTTATTAAAGGAAAGGAAAAAAACGACATAGGAAAATGTTGCCTGCTGATTTTAAATCAAAAGAGCTAATTGTCTTCTATGAGTTGTGTCAGCTCAGAAGTATGGGATGGTGGGAGAGCCTGGAAAGAACAGATGTTGGAGAGGAGCTCTCTTGTAAATGAAAGAATTTAAACACTAGAGTGAAATGTGGACTGGTAAGAGGTTCTAGGAGGGAAAGATGTAGTGTCTTTCCTCCATCCAATGTTGTTTTCCATGTTGTAAAATTTTATGACAGCAATTTCAATAAACAGTGAAGTCTGTTATTTCCTAAAATGTCTATTTTGATCCAAATGCTATTTAATCTATGTGTGGTGAGACTAAGATGATTAATGTGTTTGTATTTCTTAGAGCCTCTGCCCTTTGACATCTCCATCTGAGGAGAGTTTCATTTCTGCCATACCATTAAGTTTTGTGCTTTTGAAACAAAACATCAGAGAAGGATAAAAGAGCCAGAGAAGAGGAGGAAAAGGAGAACACTAGAAAGGTTTCATTGATTTGAATCAGCATTATCCAAAAGAAATATAACATGAACTATGTTCATTGGAAGGGCTGATACTGAAGCCAAGGCTCCAATACTTTGGCCACCTGGTGGGAAGAGCCGACTCACTGGAAAAGGCCCTGATGTTGGGAAAGACTGAAAGCAAATGGAGAAGCAGGCAGCAGAGGATGAGATGGTTGGTTAGCATCACCAACTCAATGGTCATAAATTTGAGCAAACTCTGGGAGATAGTGGAGGACAGAGGAGCCTTGTGTGCTGCAGTCCACGGGGTTGCAGAGAGTCAGACACAACTTAGTGACTGAACAACAACATTTATAAATATGTAATAAACATATATAAACATGTAATTTTAATTTTCCTGGTGGCTCAACATAAAGTATCTGCCTGCAATGCAGGAGACGCAAGAGATGTGGGTTCAATCCCTGGGTCGGGAACATCCCCTGGAGTAGAAAATGGCAACCTGCTTCAGTACTCCTGCCTGGAAAATTCCATGAACAGAGGAGCCTGGTGGGTTACAGTCCACGGGGTCACAAAGAATTGGATGTGACTGAGCATGCATACACACATGCATGCATGTGCATGTGTGCACACACACACACAATAGCTATATCAAAAAAGCAAAAAGAAACAGGTAAAGTCATTTTCAAATATATATTTTATAAAATATTTTTAAATTATCATTTGAATGTGTATGCACTATAAAAAATTATTAATCAGATATTTTACTTATATTTTTATATAACAAGTCTTCAAAATCCTGTATGCATATTACACTTAAAGCACATCTCAATTCACTGTAGCTTTCATTTCAAGTGCTTACTAGCCACACATGGTTCGTGATTACCATACTGGACAGTACAAATCAAGATAGGAAATTACTGGGAAAGGGGAGGAGAAATGAAGAAAAGCCCTGCAGCCGTGGGTTTAGGAGCTCACTGCCAGAGAAATGTAGAGAACCGCTGTGGATTGTACATTGAGATCCCTTTCAACTTCTTCAAAATGTAAAAATAAAGTATTTGAGTTATTTTGAAATTAATTTTGGTAGATGGACTGTGTTTCTTCAAATTGGACCACTAGGTCCTGGCTTTACCAGGGATATATCTCCGGTCATGGATGGGGGAGAGGTAAATGAAAATGTAGGGTAGAAAGATGCTGGCAGGTGCGGGCAGAGGCGAGCTATATGTATATTACCTACGTCTGCACAAGCAATACCTGTCCCATGTCTGGTATGGGTCACAACCAACCCAGGACCCAGGAGGGCATGAAGTTAGCACATCAAGTAGATGCAAAAGAAGGTATCAGTTGTTGTGGCCCAGTGGTGCTAAGGAGCAATGGACTCAAAACCCTTGAAGGAGGGACTTCCCTGGTGGTCTAGTGGTTAAGAGCTTGCCTTGTAATACAGGGGACCTGGGTTTGATCCCTGGTCAGGGAACTAAGAGCTCACATGCCTCAGGGCAAATTAAACCTGCACACACCACAACTATTGAGCCTGCATACCACAACTAGAGAGTCTGTGTGCTACAGTGATCCCTCCTGACGCACTGAAGATCGACTGTGGCGCAATTAAGACCTGATTAAGTCATGTCTGACTCTTTGTGACTTACAGATCCCCCATGGGGATCTTTCCTTGGTGCCATTTCCTACTCCAGGGGTTTGTCCTGACCCCTGTGGCGCAATTAAGACCTGATTAAGTCATGTCTGACTCTTTGTGACTAAAGATCCCCCATGGGGATCTTTCCTTGGTGCCATTTCCTACTCCAGGGGTTCGTCCTGACCCAGGGATTGAACCTGCATCTCTTGCGTCTCCAGCAATGGCAGGCAGATTCTTTACCACCGTGCCACCTTGGAAGCCCTAAGACCTAATGCAGTCAAATAAATATTTAAAAATAGAAATGGTGGAGGTGATAGGCATGGCCACACAGCAAGGGCCCTGACACATGATGTAGTTTGGAGTGGTCAACCTGGGTGCAAAAGCAGGAAACAGGACGAAAGACCCCTGCCAACAACCCGCTGCCCACAGGTTCTGTAGACTAAAGATACACCACAATCAGAACCTGAGCAGGGAAGACTGACACTCAGGACTTCAAACGCAGCAAGAGCCCAAGGCTCAGGAGAGCCCAGAGCTCAGAACTCTATGTCAAGTTGGGAGTAAAAGTCCTCCTGAATTAGCATGTTAGCACCATTCTGGGGGCCGGATCCTGTGAGATTCTACGGAAGAAATACTGTGCTGCCCTGAGACAGTGATCTATTCCCCAAACCACTTCCTGGAGCTGGGACCCATCCATGGTGCCCTCAGGATAATGCCATGAATAGGAGTCCTGAATGTTCTCAGAGCATATGGTCCCCCGCATATAGGTAAAGGAGTCAAAGAGCACCCCAGACAGAAGAAATGAGGACCAGAGCTCAAACAGATAGAACTGAGGACTCCAGCTGGCCCCAGGCATGGGAGGGAACTTAGTAAATTTCAAGGAAGTTACTCCAAAGCATGGTGTTCAGGACACAAACCCTACTTTATAGGACTAAAGGCATTTGGGAGCAAGCTCTCCTGGAATGTGAGTGAATAAAGCCAACACAAAGAGAAAAACAGAGTGGGGAAACCAACAGAGACAATCCTGCCAATGCTGAGGCCTGGAGGCCAGTTCAAACCCCAAAAGTCAGTTTTGGTGGGCCACACATTGCCTTTCTGACTTTAGCAAATTTGCAGAGTGCCTCTGTGACTTTCAACTCAAACAGCAGCCCTGGACAACGCAGAGTGTTCAGTGATTTTAAGACTAAAGCTGAGGCTTCCATCCTCAAGAGAGCCATTCCCTTCCTCCCAGTCCCAGGGCCAGGGCCATCGCACTACTGCACAAGTTCAAACATACATCGGGGGCTGAACAAGCAACACTGTAGACAAAGTACAGTAGAAGTCACCTGTCTCCCTGAAAAACAGCATAAGAGCATGAAGGATCATCCCCAGAGAAGGATGAGACCCTGGTGTGATATCATTATCAAGATATCAGATGATATCTTCTCAAAATGGCTCAAAATGGAACTGATGCATTCCACCTTTCTCCACCCAGCTCAAAGCACCTTTGTGCGTTTAGAGGAATCTGTGTGATGTGGTCCTAGCCTGCCTGCTGCTTCAATCTCATGCCATCTATTCCCCGCTCCCACTCTGCACTCCTTAGCCATTCTGGACTTTTCCCTGTTTCTTTAGGAAGCCACATTTCATTCATTCTGCCTCAGGGCCTTTGTACTAGCTATCTCCTCCCCTGTAATGCTCCTTCCTCTCTCTCACTTTTTTTTGTCCTTACATCTTACTTGAAAGGCGATAGGTCTTCTTGGACCCCAATTATTCTCTATCATCCTATTTTCATCCCTTTAATAACTGTTGTTTTGTTGGTTGTTTATTGTCTGTTTCCCCATTGTGTTTAAACTCTTTGTGGGTGGGAATCTTATTTGTCTTATTCACTATGCTATCCTTAGTATCTAAAAGAATATCCAGCACATGAAAGTGAAAGTTGCTCAGTCATATTTGACTCTTTGCAACCCCCTGGACTATAGAGTCCATGGAATTCTCCAGGCCAGAATACTGGAGTGGGTAGCCTTTCCCTTCTCCAGGATATCTTCCCAATTCAGGGATCAAACTCAGGTCTCCTGCATTGCAGGCGGATTCTTTACCAGCTGAGCCGCAAGGGAAGCCCAAGAATACTGGAGTGGGTAGCCTATCCCATCTCTAGCGGATCTTCCTGACCCAGAAATTGAGCCAGGGTCTCCTGCATTGCAGGCAGATTCTTCACCAACTGAGCTATCAGGGAAGCCCTATCTGGCACATAGTAGGTGCTTTAGAAATAATAATCCATCACATAAATCAAATGTACACAGGGTGCTCTGACTGACAGATACAGCTTGTCTTCTGGGGAATGTCATCCTCCCAGCTCCTCAGCTAAGTCTAGAGCTGACATTTATCTAGCTTAAAAGGTCACTACTGAGCGTGCCCTCTGCATAGGCTCTTTGCGAGGTGATAACTGGATGTGGCTCTTAACCTTCAGGAGTGCAGAGTGACAGGAGATATAGACACATAGACAAACACGAGTTGACGTGGGAAATGTTGTGCTCCCGCTGCGGAAACAAAGAGGAGAGCACCGTCTTCCTGCTGCACAAGACATTCAGGCAGTGACATCAAGGGACGCCATGGAGGAAGATCCTATGGAATGTGTATATTGCCCTCTCTTGCAACATCTCACAGATATGAACTGAAAAGCAGTTCTTTCACCCTTTCTCTCCCTAAAGTATGGAAATGTATATGGGCTTCCCTGGCAGCTCAGGCTGTAAAGAATCTGCCCACAATGTAGGAGACCAGGGTTCAATCCCTGGGTCAGGAAGATCCCCTGGAGAAGGGAATAGCAAGCCACTCCAGTATTCTTGCCCAGAGAATCCCACGGACAGAGGAACCTGGCGATCTACAGGGTTGCAGAGTTGGACACGAGTAAGTGACTAGCACACACACATATAATGGGTTGGCCAAAATGTTTGTTTGGGATCTTCCATAAGATGTGACAGAAAACCCCAAATGAACTTTTTGGCCAATCCAGTACATATGGCAGGAGTATCTAAGCAGTTTGTCCTGAAAGAAGGGAGAGCTGGAACACCATGTACTTGAAAGCGCTTGTGATCATCTATTCTGTTTGCATGTCAAGCACCAATTAGATTATTTATGCCTCTCAAGTGGATTTTGTGTTAACCTGAATATCTGGTTTTGGCAGTGTTTTATAATCTGCTAGATTCATTAATTGCGCCTGCTCTCCTGGCTTGGGGTAAGGAGATGTCACAGGAGGTAGCAGGGCCTTGTGCCTGTGGTGTACTCAGGAGGACAGCCAGCCCACAGTGTCCCCGCAGGGAGGACAGAGCCCAGGAGTCCCCGAGGTCCCAGGTCTCCATCCCCTTGCCCCAAGGGGGTTCACACTCAAGACTAACCTCATGAGACAGGAGGGTGCCACCCTACTCCTCACCATGGGTGCTGACTCACCTCTTCCCGTCAGACACGCACAGAGAATATGGGATTCCCAATACAAGTCAAAAATCCACCTGGAGCATAGGAGGCTCTGGGCCCAGTCCTGAGGTCTTTGCACACCCTAATGTCCCAGACGTGACTCACTCTTGCCTTAGACCCCTTGTCTAAACTTGGTCTAACTAAACGATCATGGCTCATTGTCAACATGAAGCATCATCCAACTCCTTATGCTTAAATTATGAATCAGTCATGAAAGGGCTTTTCACTTGGGGGAAAAAGAGCCTGAGACCCATTTTCTGCTATATTAAACACACACATACAAACAAGTTGGATGAGTCAAATAGACAAGACCTTTGCAAACTGCAAAGTCATACAATTTATGCACCATCTTTTCTTTAAAAAAAAAAAAAATCTAGCAACAAAGAGATGAGCTGGAGAGGCTGGAGCTGGGCAACCCTGGGGGGACACAGGACACTCCGGGCCCTGAGGGGCCAGGCTGGATCCTGGGAGGCATCTGTAGTTTCTGATTCTTTGGTCCCTAGAGGAGGTGAATCAGTCCAAGGTTAGCAGCTTCCTCCTTTCTACAGTGTTCCCACTGAATCCCAACAGTCTAAAATGATGATGAATGTTGGAGCTGGAGGCATGCTAGAAACTCTCAAGACCAATCCCCTCATTTGTAAACAAAGCAAGAGAGCTCCAGAAGGGAGCCCTGCCTCGTCCGAGGTCACGCAGCAAGTCCACGCTGGAGTCTGGAGCGAGAAGCCAGAGTCCCTGACTCCCAGCCCGTTGGGCTCCCAGTGTACCCATCATAATACACTGGCGATGTGAGTCACTGTCCATGTGTATCTGTCCTAGCGCCCTAATGGGACTCTGGGCTCCACATGCTGCTTACAGTACTTTAGTCTTTGGATCCCTGCTAAGTCCCTTAATTGGAAGTTTCTTTAGAATTATTGTTTTAAAACAATGCTTGGTTAATAGCCCCCCTACTGAGCCACTTCCAACTTCTCATGAAAATGAGATAACACTGAAAAAAGTAAAAAGCTCATTCTGCAAATTGGGATCAATATTCAACCAAATGCGAGGCAAGAAATTGGGGAGCCAGCCCCTAAAACCAGGAACATGAGGGCTAGCACAGTTCAAAACACCAAGATGCTGTCCAGAGTGCTCTCTGCCTCCAAGGGCACCCTCTCCTCATGCCCTGTGAACAGTGGATGTAGAGGAACTGGACTCCACAGTAGCCCAAGAAGGAGCCTTCACTGACAAGGCACTATGGCTCCAACCTATGGATAGCAGGGCCTAGAGGCAGGCGTGCCAGGACATAGTTCTCTCTACATGCGTCATTTCTTCAATGTGTCAGAGAGCTAGCTATACAGTGATATAGGAGAAGGAGGATTTCAGCTAACAGATGTTCAGTAAATAAAAACCTGCTGGCCACCAGGAACAAGGCCAGAAAATTGCGCCACAATCTATGACTCAACTACTGAGCAGGGCTTTTAACAGAAACCCCTGAAGACAGAGGCAGAAACAAGCATGAGCCCCCACAACGTCTCTACTGGAAATTAACAGAACTAGAAAGATGTTCCAACTGTTGGAGGATGAGTGGAAGGGGAAAAACAACAACAACTAGAAAGTAATCATGGAACATCTGAAATAAAAGCACTCAGGTTTGCAATGAAAAAGTTTTACATGCAATACTGAAAAAATAAAAATAAAAAACACCATCAACCAAAAAAACAGCCCTGTATTAGGTCCATAAGAAGCTGAGATGATACCATAGAAAAATTCATCAGTAGCACTGAAGAGGGCTTCCCTGGTGGCTCAGATGGTAAAGAATCTCCCTGCAATGCACGAGACCCGGGTTTGATCCCTGGATTGGGAAGATCCCCTGGAGAAAGGAATGGCAACCCACTCCAGTATTCTTGCCTGGAGAATTCCATGGACAGAGGAGCCTGGTGGGCTACAGTTCATGGGGTCACAAAGAGTCAGACACGACTGAGCAAATCACACACACACAAGCACAAAGGATGAGCATGACACCAGGAGAACACAGAGGAGGAGGGCAAAGTGGTGACAAAAATAGGAAGGAAAGGACAGATTCTTTTCTCACTCTCCTCTTTTTCTATCATGTCATACCCAAGAGGTACAGAACTTCTGAAGGAAGAAACACACACAGTTGGAACAAAAGCAATAATGAAAGACAACTTCAGTATGCACTTTGAAAGGGCTCACTGTAATGTAAGTAAAATTAAATTTAAATGGGGATGCATAGGAAAGACTTCACAGAACAGGCCTAAAGCTGCTATCCTTAGACGTCCAGCTGCTTACTGGGATCTGAGAACTTGGCTGGTAAATAGCTCGCTACACTGATATAAAACTTGACCTAAATGGTGCGTTCATGCTCAGTTACTAAGTTGTGTCTGACTCTCTGCAACCCCATGGACCACAGGCTGCCAGGCTCCTCTGTCTATGGAATTTTCCAGGCAAGAATACAGGAGCGTGCTGCCATTCCCTCCTCAAGGGGACCTTCTTGACCCAGGGATCAAACCCAAGTCTCTTGCATGTCCTGCATTGGTAGGTGGAATCTTTACCACTGCACTACTTGGGAAGCCTAAATGGTAAGTAAGAGTGACTCACTGTGCCTGAAGTGTTTTCACAAACACTGGTTTCAGCTGAACACCTGCTTTCCTGCTGGGAATCTCGACTTCCAATACATGCTAGGTAGAGTGCCTCTATGATCAGACACCAATAAAAAAGCTTGAGAACCAAGTCTCTAATAGGACTCCCTGGGCAGACACATCACACATGTTCCATTTTACTCGCTGTGGAAAAGTGAGTATAACTGTTTGCAACCCCATGGACTCTGAAATTCTCCAGGCCAGAATACTGGAGTGGGTAGCCATTCCCTTCTCCATGGGATCTTCCCAACCCAGGGATCAAACCCAGGTCTCCCACATTGCAGGCGGATTCTTTACCAGCTGAGCCAGAAGGGAAGCCCAAGAATACCGGAGTGGGTAGCCTATCCCTTCTCCAGAGGTTCTTCCTGACCCAGGAATTGAACCAGGGTCTCCTGCATTGTAGGTGGATTCTTTTCCAATTGAGCTATCAGGGAAGCCTTGATAATGGATGAAACTAGAGCCTATTATACAGAGTGAAGTTAAGTCAGAAAGAGAAAAACAAATATCATATATTAATGTATGTATATGTAATCTAGAAAGATGGTACTGATGAACCTATTCACAGAGCAGCAATGGAGACACAGACATGGAGAACAGACTTGTCAACACAGCAGGAGAAGGACAGGGTGGGACGAATGAAGAGAGCAGTGTGGAAACATATATACTACCATATGTAAAACAGACAGCCAAGAATTCGCTATATGACTCAGGGGGCTGTGACAACCTAGAAGGGTGAGATGGGAGATGAGGGTGAGATGGTGAGAGGGAGGGGACGTATGTATACCTGTGGCTGATTCATGTTGATGGATGGCAGAAACCAACACAATTGTAAAGCAATTATCCTTCAATTAAAAATAAATAAATTTAAAAAAGAATAACTTACTTGCACATTATAAGAACCAAGGGAAAAAAAACACAACTTCTTACATAGAATATAAAGACTTTTCCTTGAGCACTCTATATGCTGTAGCCTTCAGAGGGTTTTGAAGGAAGAATATTGGGCCCAGTAATTTTGTAGCCTTCAGAATAAAGGCAACAGACAGACATTCTTAGATATATAAGCACTCAGAATGACTTACCAGTGACCGAGATCATAAACTTGAAGGATGTGGGAATACGGAATTCTGGATATGCACTTCTTTTATGGATATTCCCAATTCAAGATCCAGTCGGATTGTTTTTTTGGAGAATTCTGCAACCTCAGGCTTAGGCCTTTGCTATTTCCCTCAGCTGTTTTTTCTGCTTCTGCCATGTTACTGAGACCAAGAAGTGAATTTTTCATGCCAAATCTTTCACCCCATAATTTAGGAGGAATCTTCTGTCACAGTTGATAGCCACTTAAATTACTAGGCACTACAGTTCTAATCTTAATGACTGCGAAACATATGGTACAGCAATATGTCTCACCTTGAAAAAGTCAGTGTATTGAGGGCTGCTGAGTAGGATTATGAACCACATCTGAACTCCATGGGAAACAATGAGGGGATCAATGAGTGATCACTGGGTTGGGGAAAAAACAGAGCAGGCAGTGTACATGGGTCACTCATTCACTTTCCCAACACACACTCAGGATATTGTGGTTTAAAAACCAATAAACAAAAAAATGTTAATTCTGTCCACAAAAGAACAGCTGCATAATTCAATAAAGAAGACCATCTACATATCATGAAGCTTGAAATTATCTTTCTATATTTAAAAAAATTCACAATGAGAAAAAAAAAAAGTACTCCAAAAAACAATGAGAAGAAAAAATTACTCCAGTTGAGTGACTTGGGTCACTGTGTACATGTGTGTGTGTGTGTTGGGTTTCCCAAGTGGCTCAGTGGTCAAGAATCTGCCTGCCAATGCAGGAGACACAAGAGACATGGGTTCATTCCCTGGGACAGGAAGATAGCCTGGAGAAGGAAACAGCAACTTAAGCCAGTATTCTTGCCTGTAAAATCCCATGGACAGAGGATCCTGGTGGGCTACAGTCCATGGGGTCACCAAGAGTTGGACCCAACTGAGTGACTGAACATATGTGTATGTTTTAATATACTGGGAATGTTAATAAACCATTCATTGTCTGTCATCAAGCCCCTATTTCAATAATTTTCCATTTGGACCTCTGTTCCTTCATTAACTATGCTTTAAAAAGCAACTATGGCCTTTTCATGAAGATGGCGCTGAAGGTGAAGAAGGAAGCCCCTGCCCCTCCTAAAGCTGAAGCCAAAGCAAAGGCTTTGAAGGCCAAGAAAGCAGTGTTGAAAGGCGTCCACAGCCACAAGAAAAAGAAGATCCGGATGTCACCCACCTTCCGGCGGCCCAAAACACTGCAGCTCAGGAGGCAGCCCAAATATCCTCGGAAGAGCGCCCCCAGGAGAAACAAACTTGACCACTATGCCATCATCAAATTCCCCCTCACCACCGAGTCAGCCATGAAGAAAATAGAAGACAACAACACACTGGTATTCATTGTGGATGTCAAGGCCAACAAGCACCAAATTAAACAGGCTGTGAAGAAGCTCTATGACATTGACGTGGCTAAGGTCAATAACTCTGATCAGGCCTGATGGAGAGAAGAAGGCATATGTTCGACTGGCTCCTGACTATGATGCTTTGGATGTTGCCAACAAAATTGGGATCATCTAAACTGAGTCCAGCTGGCTGATTCCAAATATAAAAGTTTTCACTGTGTAAAAAAAAAAAGCAACTATGTACTAGTATCTTGGCTATAAAAATGTAATGCATATTACAAAGTCATTGATGAAATCTACCAGAGAGTTAATCAAGGTTACCTCTGGAAGGTGGATTTTTGAGTGATTTTTAATTTTTTAAATGATTTATCCTGACTATTCCCTGTCTGCGCCCCTGCTCACCACCAGGGCCGTTCTCCACTTTTCTCTACCTTGCATAGTGACCCCAAATCTGTACTGTCTACAGGCCACTGTCTATTGCTTGGGCTCTCTTGCTTTCTGGCTGCTGGGTGGGTTTAGCCAATGGATGTGATTAGAAGAGATCAGAGGGAGGAAGGAAAGATGCCCGGGAAACGTAACATTGGAATAACACTGACACTCTGCCATGGCATTTCCCAGCAGCACAATGGATCACTCATGTACACATTTGCCACTCCTCTCTGTTTTTCGGATGTCCTTCCTCATGTATGTGAGTAAGTTACATCATCTCTAAGGGCTTCCCTGGTGGCTCAGATGGTAAAGAATCTGCCTGCCATGTGGGAGACCTGGGTTCAATCCCTGGGTTGGGAAGATTCCCTGGAAGAGGGCATGGCAACCCACTCCAGTATTCTTGCCTGGAGAATCCCATGGACAGAGGAGCCTGGTGGGCTACAGTCCACGGGGTGGCAGAGCGTTGGACATGACTGAGCGACTAAGCACAGCACAGACACCCTGTGTTTTGGATGTCCTTCTTCATGTATACGAGTAAGCTACATCACTTTGGAAGGTTTCACAGCTGGAAATTACCTTAAACTTGTTCACCCATAAGATTTCTATCCCTTCTCATGGGGAAGAACCTGAGAAGCTACCCAGCAGTCTGGACTGAGGACTGGATGCTGAGGTTGGGATGGCACTGCCTGAGTCTGAACTCTGTGACAGAACAGAGATTATATCTTAAATCTGAACACACAGATACTGAATGTGGTTCTATGAAAAGAAATGTTTAAAGTCACACAATGCTAGCTTTATAAATAATTATGAGTTAAATGAAGCAGTACTTTCTAATATTTGAAGAAAACATTTATGGATTCTACTAATTAGATAAGAAATGGTGAGCTCTTCCTGACAAATCTGAAAAATCAGACTAAAAGACACAAATAAATTTATTTTGTACTTATGTTCTAAAATAAAATCACAACTATGCTAGTCTAAATCTTGGTGTCACTGTCCGTGGGTTTCTCAGTTTTGTTTTCCTGGGCTGTGAGCTGATACGCTTTCTTCATTTCATTTTTTTCCATCACTGAGTTGCCCATTTTGACGTCTCAGTAGTTTAATTCATGTTGTGACAAGTCTGATTTTCAACAACAGGCTAAATGTTATATTCAGCAGTAATGTTTATATAATGTTTTTGGGGAAACAGAAGGAAGTTTGATAAAAATAAAATTGCAAAGGAAGAAAGTACAAAGAAGAAGTTTGACAGACCAGCTTCACAGCATTTCTAAACCTCTCTGACAAAAAGACAAACACAACATAAGAAGAAAAGGCCAACCACAAACTGAGACGCGTATCTGCAAAGGCATCAGAGGGTCCTTAATCCAAAATCCTTAACGTAACAAGCCTCTGCAAATCAATTTAAAGCAAAAACTGAGTAAAGAGCCTGAGCAGCAACTTTCCAAAAGAATAAATTAAAATTGACAATGAACAAATGAGAAAGAGCAGCTTGATCACTGGAAAAAATGAGAAATTAAAAAAAAAAGAAAAAAAATCCTTGCTGGGGACTTCCCTGGTGGTCCAGTAGCTGAGAATCCGCCTTCTAATACAGGGGACTCGGGTTCGATCCCTGGTCTGAGATCCCACATGCTGCGGGGCAGGTAAGCCTGTGGGGGCCACGCTACAATAAGTGCTCTGGAGCTCGTGTGCCACACTAGAGAGCAGACTGTAAGCTGCAACTAAGACCCAACACAGCCACAGCTAACTAAATAAAAACACTCTAAAACCCCTGCCTATATGATAGATGAAAGATTATGAAACACACTGTTGCAATCACAACTTTTCTTAAGTGCAATTGGCCAAATCTTTCAAAACTCTTCCTAGAATGCATGCCCGCTCACAGAAATCCCATTACTGCCAAATAGTGGGAGATGGGCTTAAAGACCTCTGCACTGAGTGTTCATCTTGGGATTATAATGATAACATGTGGAACAATCCAAAATTGTGGGACTGGCTAAACATGCCAAGGTAAACCTGTCGAATGGGACATACACAGCTATAAACATGTATGGAGGACTACAGACCAAACGAGAAAGTGGCCCTGATATACTGTTAACTGAAAAATAGCATAAACTAGTTCACATTCCATGCGCAGGTGTATTGTGGGCTAATCTGGGGCTGTGCAGTCTGGAGCATACAGCCTGCAACTGAGCCCTGACCCCAACCTACCTCCCCAGGTAATCCTGGGAGGATTTTCTGCCCCTTCTACACCACAGTGTCATCCTTTATAAAAATGGTGTTCAGAAAAGTACTGATCCTACAGGGTTAAACTTACAGCCTATAGCCTTTAGATCTTCCAGGCAAAGTACTTAGCACATTGCCTAACTCTGCAATATGCTTTAAAGTCAGGGGTCCTCAACTTCTAGGATCTAATGCTTGACGATCTGAGGTGGAGCTGATGTAATAATAATAATGGAAATACAGTGCACAATAAATGTAATGTGCTTGAACCATCCCCAAACCATCCCCCTCACCTGTCCCTGGTTTGTGGAAAAATCATCTTCCATGAAACTGGTCCTTGGTGCCAAAAAAAGGTTGGGGACCACTGCTTTAGATTGTTCTTATTTTAAAAAACAATGCTGAAAATACTCATGAAAAACAAACAGGCAGAACACACACCAAGACCCTTGGCAGTGAGACAGGCACTAGTTTTTGCTGATTTTTATTCTTCTAGGATTTCTGCGTTGAATGTGGGTTACATTCCATTACATTAAAACACACACACTAAGTATCACTTTATCAGGTTACCAGAAGTCTTGGGGAAAGAGCTGAAACCCATCTTTCTAGGAAGAAAAGAAAGAAGAAACAGCCCAATGAGGTGGAACCACCCCCACACTCTAGGAAACGCGCTCCCAGCCCGGCCTGTGGGGCAGAGGAGGGCCCCTCCCCAGCCTGCCCGGCAGCAGGCCCGGGGTCACGGCTGCGGCTGCTCCGGTGGGTGCGGGCTGCACACTGGCCCTTTGTCTAACCAGGCTCCTCTGTGGTCAATGAGAAGCAGATGGCCCTTCCCTTCCTCACACACCTCAGATGCTGGGCCTGCCTGAGCCCCCGGGGCAATGTGCTTTTCATTTTATAAGCAGAGAAAAGCTGCAGAGGAAGGAGGGAGGGTGGCTAGAGCTTTCAGGGTGTCAGGGGAGTTGATGCAAGAATAATTCAATTCTCCCTGACTCTGAAAGACAAGGCAGTCCAACCCGGCAGGATGCCTGTGGCTGCGGGGCTGTAAACCCAAGCTCACCTCTCACCATCTCTGGTGGATGGGAGGCACGCCAACTCCGGAACCTGTGGCCTGGATCCTGAGGCTCCAGGTTCTTAGGACCAGCAGGGAAAGACAGTCCAAATTTTCTTCAGTCTGCATTGTGTAAAGGAGATAGAGAGGACAGTGGAGGGCCCGGGGAGCTGCAGGCTGCAACCCCCACCAAAGGGAATCATTTTAAACACTGGCAACCAGGGGACCATCCTCTTGCACGTGGGGCCCCTCCTTCCCTGGGTAGGAGCACAGGCTCTGGAACGGTCCTATCCAGGATCTCATCCTAGCTCTCTGCTCACTTTCTTTGTTACCTTAGGCAAGCTAACTAAACTCTCTGAGCCTCTGTTTCCCCACCAGACAGGTGGGCACGAGACTGATGCAAGGTCATAGGACACACGATGACTGTAGGAGATGATCCACAGGAAGCATCTACCGAGTGGGTTGGCACATACTAAGTGCTCATTAACTGTTGGCTGTTATCACTGTTCTAACTGCCAGGTTCTCTGTGTCTTCTCTCCATTCACTTTACACAGAGGTGTAATTTACAGGGTGATATGCTCTGATGCCTCATTTCTTCTCATAGCAGCACCTGCTCTCAGTCTTTGCTTCAGGGAGATCTCTGCCTGTGCTCCTTGAGGGGGTCCCCACCTGCAGACACCAGTGATTTATGCTGTCTTTGGGATGAGTTTGGATTACTGCATGTGGTCATTGTGTGAAAGCCCAGCAAGATCCAGCATTTTCCCTCCTCCAGCTGTTACGTAACAGAGACAAAAGCCTCAAGAGTCAGAGGATGACTGTACATAGTCCCAGTAAACAGGAGCCACCCCGAAGCCCTCAGATAACAGAGAGCAGGATGAGAAGCAGCCCTGGAGCAGAGGGCTGCAAAGGCAAGTCTACAAAGAGTAGTGGTCCCCAGAGGAGGGGAGCATACAGAGAGCGTTTGAACTCTGGGAAGGTGGCTGCGCTTTGAGAAGACATCAGAGAAGGGACCAAGCTTCACAATGAACAGGAAAAGGGAACCACTGAGTGACCTTCTGGAGGTGGTGGCAGAAAAGACCATAAAAGAAAGCCATCCTCAACATGCAAGTATGGAAAAACAAGAATCATAAAGATGCTTACATGGGACTTCCCTGGCAATCCAGTGGTCAAGACTCTGTGCTGCCAATGCAGGGGGCATGGGGTTCCATTACTGGTTGGGGAACTAGGATCCCACATGCTGTGAGCATGGCCAAAAGGTTAAAAAAAATAAAAAATATAATTGTTAGGGAATTCCTTGGCAGTCCAATGATTATGACTTGGTGCCCTCACTGCAGTGGGCTGGATTCAATCCCTGGTTGGGGAATTATGTTCCCATAAGTCATGCAGCCAAATTAATAAATAAAGTCACCTGATGTGAAGAGCTGACTCATTGGAAAAGACCCCAATGCTGGGAAAGATTGAGGGCAGGAAGAGAAGGGGGTGACAGAGAATGAAATGGTTGGATGGCATCAATGAATCAATGGACATGAATCTGACCAAACTCCAAGAGATAGTGAAGGACAGGGAAGCCTGGTGTGCTGCAGTCCATGAGGATGCAAAGAATCAGACATGACTGAGTAACCACACGATGATAAAAATTAAAATGGTTAATAATATTTTTTTAAAAAGATGCTTACATGATGGGCAGACAAATGATAGGTGGAAGGAAAGAAGAGAGCGAGGATTCGGTGCAGACTGTGTGGTAATTGAGATTTTTGAAAAGAGATGACAAACTGCATCTAACACATCCAGATCAGGTGTGGTGATGTTGACTGGCAACTTTCTCTCAATGTGCTAATTACACTTCTTTGTTCTCAAATGAAAATAGCGTATTTGTCAGGACGGTGTGAGAGAGCATCTTCCCTCAGTGAGCAGGTGGGTGGATCTATTTGAATACCAGAAAACACATGAGCACAGAGCAACATGGCCACTTCTCCAGGTTTCTTCTGGATTGGACTCTCAGCTATAGCTCACAGCACTAACCACATCAGGGGCCTGGCTAAGATAAGAGTCCTCAGGGAAGACAACCTGAATGTCTACCAACAGACGAATGATAAGGAAAATGTAATCTATACACACAATCAGGTCTTATTCAGCCATAAAAAGAAAGAAATCCTGCTACTGTTGCAACATGGATGGACCTTAGTAGCATTATGCTAAGTGAAATAGGTGAGACAGACAAATATGATCTCATTTATATGTGGAATCTTAAAAACATAAAAAAGAAAATAAAGTTCATAGATATACCAAACGGATCAGTGGTTGCCAGAGGCAAGGAGTTGGGGGTGGGTGAAATGGATCAAGGGGGCCAAAAGGTACAAGCTTCCAGTTATTTAAAAAAAAAAAAAAGTCTTGGGGAATCCAATAAACAACATGGTGGTTACAGTTAATAATACCATTTTGCATATCTGAAAGTTGCTAAGAGAGCATATCTTAAAGGTTCTGTTCACAAGAAAAAAATTTGTAACTGTGGTGATGAATGTCAGCTAGATTTATTGTGGTACTCATTTCACAATATTCACAAATAGTCAATCATTATGTAGTACACCTGAAACTAATATAATGTTGTATGTTAATTATATCTCAATCAAAAAAGAGACGTGACAGCAAGATTAACAGTGACACCCTCCTTTGCATCAGTCAGGGATAGGCTACGTTATGTGGCAGTAACAAAGAACTCCAAATCTCAGGGGCTTAATTTAACAACAAAGGTTTCTTTCTCATGCTCACGGTAGGTTGCCTGGGGCTTTGCTCTGTATCCCCCTTAGTCAGGGACCCAGGCAGATGGAGCCATTTCAAATCTTGCCAGCCACTGCAGCAGAGGAAGAGAGACTGAGACAAAACACACACTTCCTTGTAAAACGTCTGCTCAGAATGACTTCCATCACACCTGCTCACATTTCACTGGCCAAAGCAAGTCGCATGGCCATGCCGAATGACCAGGAACTGGGGAGGTACAGTCCTACCGTGTGCTGATAGAAGACAAGAAGAAAGAGAAAGGGAAAAAAGAGTGCATGTGAGCACCCTCACTAAACCAGCCATCCATTCCACAATTACCCTCCTGCCTATCACGTGGCTGTCCCTCCCAGCAGCTCACACCCCTCTCGATGATTCTCTGTCATCTGTGCCAAACTGGTCCCCACAATCTTCAATCACATTTTAGATGACGTGATAGATAACAGTGCTTCCAACTTGACTCCATAATCATAAAATAAGGGAAACACAGGGCAAAACCTCTGGAAGGACCTAGCCCAGAATCCCTCCTTCTCTTTACAGGAGGAGAGACAGGGAGTCGGAAGAGCCACCATGTGCAGTAGACAGAATTCTAAGATGGTCCCCAATATTGCCACCCCATCATGAGCACACTGCAGGAATGACTACCTCCCCCAGGAACATGAGCAGACCTGTAAATAGGATGAGACATCACTCTAATCAATGTTACTTTACATGGCAAAGAGGATTTTGTGGGTGTAATTAAGGTCCCATGAGTTAACAAAAAGATAGGTCATCCTGGGTGGGCCTGACTTAACCTCAATGCCTGTAAAAGAGACACAGTGGCAGCAGGCACTGCGCTGCTGGCCTAGAAGAAAGCAAACAGCCATATTGTGAGTGGCCTATGAAGGGGGCCACCTGGCTAGGACCTGGGGCAGCCTCTGGGGCAGCAAGGAAATGGGGATTTTAGCCCTACAGCTGCAGGACCTGAATTGTGCCAACACCCTGAATGAACCTGGAAGTGGCCCCTGAGCTTCAAGTGAGAGCACAAACCCAGGCAACACCTTGATTTCAGATCCTGAGCTGAGAACCCGGCTGCCCTAGGCATGACCCATGAAAACCACAAGATTAAAAAACAAAATTATTTTCGCCACTAAGTTCAAACTAATTTGTTATGCAGTAATAGCACGCTAATATGCTATGGCAGTGGCAGGTTCTGCAACTTCCTGCTGCTGAACTGAACTTCCAGAAGTTTAGCAACTTCTCTGCTGAACTCTGCCACCAGGCACATCTTTGCACCTGGGGAGGCAACCAGACTTCACCCATGAAGCCATCAGGAAAACAAGCTCAAACCAACAGCCCCCAGTCTCTTTTCTTGCAGGCTGTGTTTCATTCAAACCATCTTATACCAAAGATGAGAGAATCTTTCAAAAACACTGCTTTTGCCCATGCCCTTCCCTGCTCAAAAACTTGCAGCAGCTCCAACCTCCTGCCCAGGAACATCAAAACTGGGCTTCTAATCCCAGTGTTCAAGGCCTTCCAGCTCTTTATGTCCCCTCACAGAACACACACTCTCACCTAGGTCTGAGGGGATCTGCCCAGATTGTTCCACTCTGTGCTCATCCCCAGCAGCCTGTTCTCAGAGGCACGACCCCTGGTCCCTGTTCATCTGATGGGTCTGTAACACCCTCCCCCTCAAGGATATAACCGGCCCCCCTACACAGTGAGTCCCGCCCACTGTACTCTTTCTCCGACTGTTCCATCACACCTGGCACAAATACTAGGCATTTCTGCACTTGAGTCCATCCAATAATCAGTCATCACAAGTATCACATCATTTAAACTCCTTCCTGCCAAGATTTCAAGTTCTCTAAGGGTAATAACCATGGTCACTCCAGGTGCTACATCCAGAATCTGAAAAGGTATTTGTAGTCATAACTAACTGCAAACAACCCAAAGAGCTATATCATCAGGTGAGCAGATAAACAATCTTTTATTTCCATTCAATTGAATACTGCTCAGTTTTTTTAAAAAGGGGGAATAAATTATTAACAACATGCTATCATGTGGATGAATCTGAAAAACATTATGCTTTATTATTTATAATAATATTACTTATTTTTCTAACAATCTAGAAAAAGTGAGATGAATCTATAGTGACAGAAAGCAGATAAGTGGGGGCCTAGGGCCAGGGTCAGGGGAATGGTAACAAAGGGATTCAAAGGAACTATTTCGAGGGACTGATGCTGAAACTGAAGCTCCAGTATTTTGACCATCTGATGTGAACAGCCAACTCATTGGAAAAGTCCCTGGAGGGCAGAAGGAGAAGAGAACACCAGAGGATGAGATGGCTAGCTGGCATCACCAATGCAATGGACATGAATTTGGGCAAACTGTGGGAGATAGTGAGGGACAGGGAGGCCTGGCTCGCTGCAGTCCATGGGGTCGCCAAGAGTCAGACACAACTGAATGACTGAACAACAACAAATGTTCTGTGTCTTGATCATGGTGGTGGCTACATGAATGTATCTATTTGTCAAAACACATCAAACTCTACACTTCAAACGAAGGCATTTTATCCTATGTAAACGAGGCCTCAAAGTTGACTTCAAAAATTCTTTGTATATTCTAAGTCAACACAGACTCTGTTGGAAACATCACGGAACATACCTTTCTGAAATGGAGGTCTGTATGTGCCCTGTAAAGATAAAGCCCAGGAGGATGCCTATGGAGGCCTGTTCAGGCACTGTTCCCTACAACGCGGGTAAAGTCCTCTCTCCCAGACAGATGAGCTCCCAGGCTGACAGCACAGTAGCTTCAATGGTGAGTTAACCGACTTAAAGAGGACTTGCTTATCAATGGAAGCCCAGAAAGAGGGGGAGAGGAGAACAAAAGAGGGCATGTGTTCAGGAAGAGAGGCCTGGATGTGGATGTTCAAAGGGCATCTTGTCCACCCTGGAGGGCCCTTGCAGAGGCCTCACCATGACCCAGAGGAAGAGTGAGTCCAGCCCCACGCCCCTGCTCTGAATCCACATGCCCTGGACACCAGCCCGTTTATGGTCTGACTGCCAAAGGAGTGGAGTCCTGGAAAGGGGCATGGGCTCCCCACCCAAGAAAGGCACCCCTGTCTGCCCCAAGTGCTGGAGGGCCACGGCCCGGGTCACGCTGTCTCATGTGGCCTTTGGCTAGCCAGCCACGACCCCGCCTTCCTGCTGTCACTCAGGACACCCTCTGCAAGTTGAGTCTTGGTGAGGGGGCTGTTGGACAGGAGCAGAAAGCAGGGTTTCAGCCCTGGAGAGACCAGAGAGAAAGGGAGTGATCTCTGGGAAAAGCAGACTGAAGAGCAGAGAGGCCCGGGAGCCAGGGAGCCAGGAGATAGGAAGAGGAAGGAAGAGAGGCTTGGCTGAGGCCATGAGCTGCAGCAGAGACGAAAAGGGGAAGAGAGGCTGATAGAGGAAAGAGGTGGAGACTGCTCTGCAATCTAGGGTGGGGGACCCAGGGCCTGTTCATACACAGGGCTGCCAGGCCACCCTCCACCTCACGGAACCTCCGATGCTCCTCTTCCTCCCCACCGCCGCCCCCATCCTCCATCACCCACACTGTCACAGCCCAGTGGCTGGACTCGGCTCCCTTCTCGCAGGCCAGGACTTACCTGCCTCTCCACGGGATGCTGCCAGAAGGAACCTCCTGCCGCCCACTCGCTGAACCCCGTGGAGGTGCTCAGTCACGGAGAAGGGAACCCAGGCGTGTTAAGTGTGTTCTGTCCTAGATGTGTTCACTGCAGCTCTCCCGGCAGCCCTCCGGGGAAGGCAGGCTGGCCTCCACTTGGCTGTCAGAGCACCAGGGGCTCAGAGGGTTGGCTTAGCTAACCCAAGTCCAAACAGCTGGTGAGGGGGCCAGTGGAGAGTGAAACCTCTTTCCAGTGTCTCCCTACGACTCCCAGGTGGACTTAACTACAGAGCCATTCAACTTGTTTCCTTGATTAAAATCCTTTATCGACCCCCCATTGCTTACAGCTGTGTTTTTCAGTGATTTCTGTCCTTGCTGTTGCCATAGTCTATTACCTCAAAAATATATCTACACAGACACTCACCTGTCACCCAGAAAATGGTGGAGCTTACCGGATGTGCATGGGGGTGAGGCCAGCACCCCGCCTGCTCTCCTTGCTAACAGCTCCTCTTGAAGTCTCACCAGGGTACGTGTGTGCTCAGTCACTCAGTTGTGTCCAACTCTTGGCAACCCCACAGACTGCAGCCCATCAGGCTCCTCTGTCCATGGAATTTCCCAGGCAAGCATACTGCAGTGGGTTTCCCTTTCTTACTCCAGAGGATCTTCCCGATCCAGGGGATCGAACCAGCCTCTCTTGCACTGGCAGATCGATTCTTTACCATTGAGATACCTGGGAAGCCAAGTCTCACCAGTTTGTCCATTTAAAACTGAACTCCTGTTCTGAGCCTGGGTCTCTTCCTGTAATGACTGGTGGAACCGCCACTCAGGGACCTGAGAGCCAGCTCCTTCCCACGTGCTCCCTCACCTCCAGGAGAATCAGCAAGCCTTCTCCATCTCTCTTGAGCCAGCCTCCTGCTCCCCATCTGCATGTGAACACCCAAGCGCTCAAGTCCAAGCAAGTATAGTCTCTTCCTGGAATGGTGGCACAGCCTCCTCACTTCTACTGTTGCTCCCCAAATGTCCAGCGTGTTCCCCACACTGCAGCCAGGGTAAGCGAACACAAAATTCCCAGCCAGAGCACAAGGCCACCCCGACACAGGAACTTCCTGACATTTCAATGGCCTTGTCAGTCTCCTCTGCCCTCCATCAAATACGACCATATATTTCCTTCTTACTTCTATTTTTTTTATAACACTGAGATGAAACTATCAATCCAAAGGTAATCTGAGAATCAAAGAATGAGATGTGACCTGTTCTTGAGTTGTAGCATGACCATTGAGTTTCACTGGCCACGGAGCAGAGTTCATAGGGTCCTCTTCTCTTGCCTGCAGCTGTTACAGCAGTAACTTCTGTAAAATATTCAGAATTAATCACAAGGAATGTACACGTCCAAAGCACTCTTATGTTCCACTGACATGAAATAATAAATGTGGATATATGGACATCTGGTTGACAATATGATGTCCTAAGATCTAAAACAAATCTGATGATGTCATTAAATACCTATCTTTCTACTTTTACTTGTATTAGAACAAGATCCCTTTCAAAATCTATATTTATACATGGAGTTGGCCACATGGTCATATAAATCATGGGAAAATTTGGAGCAGATGGTATTGGGTGGCTGGAATTCTGTGAAGACTGCATTTTAATGGAAAAATGACACAGAGCAGACTTCCTATTGTCTCACAGATGTAGTAATACAGCTACTTGAAAGGAATGTTTATATTCTAGATGGGTTGACATTTAATCAACAAATGTGATTGCCTACTGTCTGGTCTTGGGGAAATCAGACATTGGGGTGTTCAGGCATTTCCAGGCCGGAGGGCAGTGAGCCACTGGGAGAAGGTTTTACAGTACGTTCTCTGTCCGTGTGTCCTGGGCTTTTCCTCCTCTTGCTGGCCAATGGAGATGTTCCAGGGCCTTTTCACTGTAGCCTTCCATGGTCCTGCAGCCTCAGAAACTTTTGTTTGAGAGGGAAGTGATACATGTAAGCTAAACCTGAAACTCCACCAAGTATAGAAAACAACTCTTTGTGTACATTTCAAAGGTTTTTTTTAACTTCTCTGTTTTGCTGGTTTTTATTCTTTTGAGTCTGTTTCATCTGATGTTTATGTTTTGAACCTTGTTTGGAATAATTTTCAAGACATGATTTTCTAGGGTTACAACACGTCATTCTGAAGGCAAACGCCTGTGCTTCAAAGATAAAGTAGGTGGTGTTCTGCTTCATGTGGCCTCCGGCTTCTCTGTTTTCCTTCCTCCTTTTCATGCGACTGAGCGGAGCATCACAGGGCTGAATCCAGATTTTCTACTTTTCTGTAACTTGGAAAATGAATAGGTAAAGATACAGCATTCAGCATGGGAGGTCTGATGTATAAACGGATTGGAAAATGATTTAAATAGTGACTCAGATTTTCTAACACAGGATAAGGTCGTTTGATTTTGCTGATCCCAAGTCAGGTTAGGTGTTTGAATAACCGCAGACACCATCCTCAGTTGGGCGACTATCTGTGATTTCAGGGGAGAGATGAGGTGGGTGGGCAGAAGAAGGAGGACTGTACAAAGTGCCCCCACGGTGCACAGTGGGGTTTCAGGAATGGTGGCTGCTGAACAGGCCTCTCTCCTTGTGGGGCTGAGGCCCCAGAATTTGTGTTTTCACAGGAACACCCTGGGGTTGGAAGGGCAGCCACAGACCCAGCACCTGGCTTGCACCACCTGAGTAGCCTGGGCTCAGTCTTGCAGACTGAATGATAGACAATGAAGAATGACAAAAATGCCATGAATTGGAAAATCTTTTCTGACTGAGGTAATTAATTACAAGAATCACTGAAAACAGAGTATATATTATCAACCTCTTGTATACAGAGAGACTTGTGCATGTCTATTACGATTGAGGCCAAAACTAGACCTGGCTGCCCTTGTCATTTTATTGCCTCAAATATTTACTTAATGCTTACTACGTACTCAGCATTTATGCTCAGCAATTGTGTGACATCCCAACTAAGCAGATTTTCATGTCATTTTCATCAGCACAGTGTAGTATTTATAATATATTGCTAGATGCAACAAACTAGTTTGAATCACAAAAAGACACACAGACTGTTAAGACATATGAAATTACAATACGTTAGCTATAGCTCTTTGGATAATTGGATAATGGGCAATTTTTATGTTCATACAGCATTTAAAAAAAATAGGTACCACTACCCAGGATATGTCTAACTCAGGCTACCAGGAAAAAGTCCTCTCAACAATGAATCATCTACAACTAGCAAGAGCAGCATGTTATTTGTTGCCGTAATGACACAAATCTTTTTACTGAGTGGTCGCTTACTGCATCTGCTACTGGAAGCTGGCTGATCTAGATTTCTACCTCTTAGGAAGTCTCTATGCTCAGATCCTCTCAGATCCTTGTTTCATAATTCCTTTTCAGTACACACTTCCTAGGCGGACAAATAGGGTTCAAATCCCAGAGAAGTCATATGTCAGAGCCTAATTTGTTTTGACATATTGTATGTGTAAGAAAACTGAATTGACGTCAGTTTCAAAGCCACAAAAACCAGACCTTCAACCAGAAAACTGCATCATGCTATTGCTTTTAATCTTTTCACTTGGGCCAAGTTTAGACAAGAGACATCCACTCCAGGTAATTCCAAAGGCACCGAGGCGTGCAGAGATACCTGCTGCTGGAACCCTGAGGACTCTGATGAGCAGCACTGGGGATGTGCTCTGGTGAGTGACAGCCAGGCACTGCTCCTTAGAAGTACTGACTGCACTAACTCAGTGTTTTTGGATTTCATAGAAAGGTCTCCATCTTACCATATTTGCAGAATTCACAAAGAAAAAAAGAAACAATAAAAATGAAATATTTGGTGATTTAAGGATGACCAAAGGTCATCTTACCATAGGGAAAAAGGTGTATTCTTGTCCTAAATGAAATTTGATGTTGTTATGAGTCATGGATACACCCCTAAGTCACAAGACACTTTGGTAATTATCCATAGTCTGAGAAAGCCTGCCTCACTGTTGCTATAAAGTTCAAGACACAAAAGTGCATGAATATTATTTTTGCTATGCAGTCAACCAGTGGAAAATACCAGTTTTGAAAGTGGACCTGCCAAAGTGTACCTCTAAATCATGCTCTGATTATCTCAGCATAAGTTTCCTTACCATGTTTGCTAAACAGGGCGACACTGCCATGGATACTTTCCATTACCCTACAACACCCCTCACACATTCTGGCTCTTTCGAAGCAACCATGTACACCAATTGAACATGTTAGCATGTCATTTGTTCTCAGCATGGATGGGAAATCCAGAGAAAAAGCAACATAAAAATGTGATGAAGAGAGAGGAAACATAAAATAAGGACAATGAGAAGGGTGGAGAGCCACCACTCGACTGAGAAAATGTCCTGGGGTGACTTTACCCATTAAGAGTTTAGCCTCCCTGTTGAGTCTAATCAAAACCGCTTCCCATGAGAGGGTACAGAACAGATGGATGAGCACACTTGACTGAGCGAGCTGACAACAGGGGTGACAGGAGGAGAGCTGCGGCTCAGAGAGAAGATGGGAGATGGCCTTGTCTCTACTCACGGAGGAGGCAGCCACGTGCCAGCCACCACTTGCTGTCTCATGGTGCCACACGCAGAGGGCCTGTGCTCAGCTACCAGCTTCTCCACACACCTGAGCTGTGTCAAATGGAAATGTCTGCCCTTCGGTCTCTTTGGAAACCCTGGCTGGGAAAGGACCATTCTGGATTCCGTGTTGGGCTCCTCAGAGAGGTCGACAGGCCTATCCATATCCATCCAGATACCTCCTGCTGGCCTGTGACAGAGATTAAGCAAGCACAGCCCAGGAAAGACAACTTTACTGTCGTTCTGCTGCCTGCATTCCCTCCTCAGTATTTCTGAATTCTGCCCACTTCTCTCCACCTGCATTAAAAACCCCAGAGTGTGTGGGAAGCGAAGCACTTTGGCTCAGAACCCTTTGGGGTAGGACACAGACATATGTACAGCAATAACCTTATTGAGAATTCTAGGAACTTCCTTGATAGTCCAGGGGTTAAGAATGTGCCTTGCAATTCAGGCAGCACAGGTTTGATCCCTGGTCAGGGAACTAAGCCGACAGGCTGCAACGAGAGATCCTGTGTGCTGCAACTAAGACCTAACACGGACAAATGAATAAATAGATATATTTTTAAAGAATTCTGATGTCCACTAACATTTGAGAACCACATAGCTGAACTTAAATTTCTGCCTTTAAGGCTCATATCATTTCCAAGCTTATTTTTCAGTGTGAATTTGTACCTTTTTGGGATAAGGAGGAAGATGGATATAGAATGAAACCCATGGTCTTCTTGAATCTCCTGTTTAAAGTCATTGGTATTTGGGCTAAATAAAGAGACTTATACATTATGCAGGATTGGGAGAGGAGTGTATTGCTAAAATTAGAGGGATTGTTTTATTCATTTATTTATTGGCCACATTATGTGGCATGAGGCATCTTAGTTCCCTGACCAGGGATCAAACTCAAGCACTCTGCATTGGGAGCATGGAGTCTCAACCACTGAACCGCCAGGGAAGTCCCTGGATTAGAGTGATCATTTTAAATGAGGGAAGGACATTCCTCTCAGTGGCCTCTGGTGAAACTAATCCAACCCACTGCTTACACTTAGAGTCTGAAAAGACTTTTCACAGACTAGGGCATCAAGCAGTGGAAATCTAGGGCCTGCCAACTAGAATAAGATGGAAGTTATTCCCCTAACTTTGGGTTGAGACACTGAAAAGTTGTACCCCAAGAGTAGAGTGAAAGAAAAGGAGGTAAGTTTGTGTAGGGACTAGAGTGCATCAAAGTCTTGGATTGAGCTTTTTAGAGCTTATCCTGACTTGATGGGATGCTTAGGGATCTAGAAAAGGCAAAGAAAATTCCTCTCTGGAATTATAACCTCATCTCAGTACTCTAGCTCTACAAAAGATTTTGCAAATACCATGTCCAACACAAGATTAAAATTAACCAGAGCCACTCAAAGACAAGACAACATGAGAGAGAAACAATAGAGAGAAAAAATAGACCTGAAAAGGTTTTAGACATTAGAGTTACCACACAAACTTTAAGGTGACTCTTCTATGTACAAGCTTGAGAATTTTTGTCAGATAATTAAAATTTATTTTAAAAAAGACCCAAATGTAAGTTTTGGAAATGAAACATACAGTAACTGAAATCAATAACTTAATGAGTGGGTTTAACACTAGATTAGATATAACTGAGAGAAAACTGACAAAAAAGGTAAGAATGCTTTACTTAAACTATGATTTGTAGACCAGCAGCATTGACATAAGAGTGTGTGTTTTTTTTCAAATACAAGCATACTTTGGAGATACTGCAGGCTCAGTTTCAGACCACCATAATAAAGCAAGAGAGCAACTCAAATTTTTTGGTTCCTCATTGAATATAAAAGTTCTATTTATACTATTCTGTTGTCTATTAATAATGCAATAGAATTATGTCTAAAAAAACAATGTACATACTTTAGTTTAAAAATACTTTATTGTTAAAAATTTTAACCATCATCTGACAATGCCCCAAGCCTTCAATTTGTAAGAAAATAAAAAAATGTAATATCTCTGAAGCATAATAAAGTGAAGTACAATAAAACAAGGTATGCCTGTAGACTTTTTATCTTGGAATAGTTTCAGATTTTAGAAAAGTTGCAATGGTAGTACACAGTTCTCATATAACCCACACCCAATTATTATTATATGATACGTTTATTACAATTAATGAGTTAATATTGGTATGTTCCTATTTTTTCCATTTAGTAATTAGTTTCTTAATGTGGATTTAATGAAGTTACGTAGCTGGATGGAAAGAACATGGGTTCTAGAATCAGATAGACTTGAATTTGACTCTGGGTTCTGCTCATTACCAGCATGATGATACATTTCTAATGACTAAAACCCATACTTTTATTCATCCTTCCTTAGTTTTTAAATATTGTCCTTTTAACATCTGGGAACTTTTAAAATATGTGGAATCTTAGCCCCCACTACAGATCTAGTTAATCAGAATCCATATTTTAAAACAATCCGTGGGTAATTTCAAAGACATTAAAATTTGAGAAGTGTTGATTAGAAAAAGAAAAACTTTCAGAAGGAAGCATAAACAAAAATAAATAAAAATACAGAAGAGCGCATAGGAGGAAGAGCAAAGACAATGAATACAGACGATGAGATGCAAGTCTTGAATAAGTACAAGTGCGGTCGCCAAAGGGGGTTACAGAGAGAACGGAAGAGAAACAGTATTCAAAGAAACCACGGCTAGGAGTTTTCTAAAACTGATAAAAGATATCAAGCCACAGATTCTAGGAGCTCTAGGAACCCAAAACTGGAATGAAAGAAAGTCCACACACAGATAAATCATAATAAGTCTGTTGAAAACCAAAGACAAAAACAAACAAAAACAGATTACCTTCAATGGAGTCCCTACTGAACTAACACTGACTTCTCAAGGGAAAGACTGGGAGCCAGAAGATTCTGGAATGATACCTCCAGAGGGCTGAAAAACATAACTACTAACCTAGAATTCTATACCCACCAAAAAACGTTCTTTAGAAACTGTGACATGATAAAATTCAGACAAATAAAATATGAGGTAAGTTTTTCTCCAACTACTTTGCACTAAAAGAAATATTAAAAGGTATCTTTCAGGTAGAAGGAAAATGATCCCAGATGGGAGTCTGGAGATGTGGAAAGAGACAATGAAAATGGAAAATATGTGAATAAATCGAAATTACTTTCCAGTGCACAAAATAATAATAATGCATTTTATGTTTAAAAGATATAAGCATTAAAATACAAACAACAGAGAGTGAAAGTATTAAATAAAACCAATAGTGTCCAGAAAGAAATATCAATTAAAACCGGATTTTGATGATATATATTATAAGCTCTACAATGAATAACTATTAAAAGAATGACTATAAATTATATAAAACTTTCAAGTTAATAGAGTGATAAATGCCATACATAAATAATTAATCAAAAGGAAGGCCAGAATGGGGAGAAATAAATAGAATAGGCAAGGAAAATAGAAAACACTGAGTAAGATGGTAGATTTAATTCAAAATGTATCAATTTTTACATTAAGTGAATTGGTTGAGGTAGTGAATTGGTCTGCCTCCATTTGGGGATGTTTGCTGACAGTTCTTCAGTCTCTGCCTTCCCTCTTGCCCTCTGTTGTACATCAGAGAAGAAAAATATGGGTGCTCCCTCCTAAGGCACCAGTGGGAGCTTCAAGCCACACAAGCCCTCTTGTTTGGGGACATCCCAGTACCAACACAATCTCCTAACTGTAGTCCCCTTTCCTTGCTCTCAAGTCATTTCAGGCCTGCGTGGGAGGTCTCATCTGCTTTCCCAGGCAGTCAGCAATAAATCTTTCACATCCTCTTGATGTGTATGTTGTCACTGGTCTCCACTTTCAAACCAAAATCTGGGTAGGGGTCTATTCTGCTTCTTCAGGGTGGTTAAAACAAGCTCTAATTAAAAGACCAAGATTACAAGACTTGATTAAAACTACAAACCCAAATACATACCATTTACAAGAGCTCAATCTAAAACAGAGGCATACCAGAAAGACTGAAAAGACTGAAAAAGATAATATGGAAGTCACTGAATATATTTGGTTTTTCCAAAGAAAGACTGCAAAATAAAATGCATTACCGGCATCAAGAGAATACTTTTAAAAACACTCAGTTCGGAGGACAATGTAAGTATTCTAAAACTGTAGCCTCTAATAAAAGAGCCTCAAAACATCAGCACAAATCAAGCTTCAAACATGAAGAGAAACAGAAATGTGCAGTCATAGCGGAAACTATTGCACACCAATTTCAGTAACTGGAAGAACAAGGAGATAAAAAGCTGGTAGAAATACAGGAGAGGTAAGAACATGAGCAAACTGACACAGTGGACATATTTCCTACACTTCACACTGCAAGATACATTTTTATTCTCTCAAGTGGTATTATATAGAGCTTTCTTTTTTATCAATCATTGAGCTGTACTGAAAGTTTTATTTATATTACTGCTTTTGTACTACTTTCCACAATACTTTAGAGGTTCTCCACCTAGGATCAAGACCCTTCACGGTGTCAGAAACCCAGCCTTGTTCTACTTTGCTGTTCCACTATACATATATTTCCACTTTGAAGGCTGCCTCAGTCCAAAGTGGCTGCTAAAAACTCCAGATATTAGGATCACATTCCAAACACAGGAAGGAAAAGATGGATTTCATAACCTCCTTTTAAATACACTTTCTACAATTTGCAAGTACTATTTCTACTTATATCTCATTGGCCAGAACTTAGTTACTTTCACATCTAGCTCCACAGAAAGCTGGGAATAGAGTCTTTATTTTGGTTGGCCATGTACCTAGTGAAAAAAAATGGAAGATTTCATTGTTACACAGGGAAAATTATAATGATATCCAGATACTGAAATAGAGAGGGGAAAAAAAAAGATTCACATTTTTATCTTATTTAATGGACATTTTCTCCAGCCTCAGCCTATCACCATCGAACAAAAAGACAGAATTTGCCCCCTAGGATCCCCTCTGTCTGTGTTCCTTTGGTGTGGTATGAAGGGGGACAGCAGGGAGGAACAGGCAAGCAAGCAATTACTAAGTCAAGAGAGCTTTGCATCCATACCCTAAACATAGTAGGTTGACTAAATAGGCTGTGGAGGTCTTGCTTTGCAAGTTAAAGTGAGTGACTACACGGAAACTGAAGTCATTAATAAGTACAGCCTCTATTTCATGTAGGATATCCAAGTCTAAATCAAATGCAACTGTTGGAAGGCCAGATGTTATTCCCATTGCTACACTGCAGTGTTTTCCTGGAAGTGATCTCACCCTGATGGTAACGCTGTTGTCCAACTGTTCATACTATTTATATCTAGAAACCCAGCTTTCAGGTTTAAAATGCATCAAGCTGCAAACAGCTATTGCTTTGAATGCTGAGCCTGTTATCGAAAATTCAAGCAGAATCCTCAGGCAGTGAGGTGTTAACTTTGATGGCTGTCAGGAGGCAAAGTCTTATGTAACTTGTAAACACGTGGGTCTATCATTACTCATGGTTCTGGACAACACCGCCACATTAACTGATGTGGGGAATCAAAGTCTTTGCTGTCCTCTTCTATGAAGAAAAAAGTTAACTGTGATGAGTTATCTGCTATAGATTAGAAATTATATAACCTCAAAGCCAAAAAGGATATTTGGTAAGAGCCATAAACAGAGTGCCAATCCTTAAAAGAATAAACAAACAAAAAACAGCTACCAGAAAAAAGTGTGATGATAACCTTTGTCTGAAATATTTTCTTCTTTTTGTTTTTCTCTTTTTAAAATTTGAGGGTAAAGAAAGGCACTGTGAGAAAATAAGCTGTTTTTGAAGAATAGATTTTTTAAGGATAATTATATCATTTCAGTTTTACCTATTCATCTCACAAAAACATGACTAGTATGATGAAGCAAAAACAAGACAGTTATTAACACATCGATAGGTATACACACACAGCAGTTCATTCACATTATAAAAGAAATGGAACATTTAGATGGTTCCTATGTTGAGCAGCAGTATGAGGACAACTAATGCCTAAGACTGATAATCACGACAGCTCCCATTTCTGGGCAGGATACTTTCTACGGGCCGGGTCCTGTGCTAAGCGGTTAGTATGCTTTATCTCACCAAACAGACAGAAGTCCTATAGTTATCCCCAGGTTCAGCAGACGAAAGCATGGTGCAGGAAGGCTATGTCACTGGCCCCAACCCACATGGCCCGTGAGGAGTGCAGCTGGGTCTTAAGCCCAGGTTGCCTACTTCAGACCCCACCCTTGTAGGCCTGGGATTAGATGAAACATGTTGTGTTATGGGTATAACAGTAGTTAGAGCTCAGCTGTCCCTGGTGGCTCAGCTGGGAAAGAATCCACCTGCAGTGCAGAGACCTCAGTTCAATTCCTAGGCGGGGAAGATCCCCTGGAGAAGGGGTAGGCTACCCGCTCCGGTATTCATGGGCTTACCTGGTGGCTCAGATGGTAAAGCATCCGCCTGCAAAACGGGAGACTGGGTTCGATCCCTGGGTTGGGAAGATCCCCTGGAGGAGGGCATGGCAACCCACTGTAGTATTCTTGCCTGGAGAATCTCCATGGACAAAAGAGTCTGGTGGGCTACAGTCCATGGGGTTGCAAAGAGTCAGACACACACACTATGTTATGGTAATTAGTCACGCACCTGGCATCTAATGAGCTGCCAATAAAGGTAAAATGTAGGATATTTACACAAAAACAGACTAAAGCAAGTTGCAACACACATACCGTATCACTTCCATATCACTGAAGGTGCCTGAGAAGACAGTTAAGGTAATGAAAGATAACATGGTCAAGGTTCCCTTTTTGGTTCCACCACTGCTTCACAGTTACCCCTGGGGAGCAGCCCTGGATCACTCCCCAAGAGGCTGTGTGGCTTTGGAGTAATCACTTACCCTCTCTGGACTGACCTTCTTCTGGCTGGAATGATTCCTAAACTTTCCCTTTGCTCTGAATTTCTACAATTTTAAGTCACCTCTAAGATTTTGCCTGTGAAAGCCAGTCCAGGAGCCCAGGGAAGCTAAAAACTTCCTTCACTGTGCAGAAAAGATTAACTGCCCTATTAAGAAAGAGAGCCAGGCACTGAACGGATCAGCGTTTTCCACAAAGGATCAACTCTTGTTTCGATGGCAACAGGCTGTGGTAGCAAAACTGCAAGCTTCCAGAGTGGGCATGACTCAAAACCAGAGGGCCAGGGAAGACCTTTAGAAGAGCTGATGGAATCGAATTATGCCAACGACTTTCATAATCCTGCTCTGTGTGAGACCCAAGTGCGTCAGTCCAGATGGACTCGCACACAGGCTTTCTGCCGGGGGCAGAGGCCGAGGCTCCGAAGTCTGCTCTATGGCGCCCACTAGTGGAAGGCCACACTGTGGCGAGGCAGACTTGCTGGCTGCGGGGGTTCCAACAGCTCCACACTGTGTAAGCCCAAAGTCCACGCCTGCATCTGCTGACTAGGAAAACAGGAGAAAAAGGAATTGTCTTGTCCAAGGCCATCAGCTAGCTAGAGACAGAGCTGACCTTCTGGCAGCCATTTTGGTCAACATGGAGAAGTTATCTTTTGTACAACAACCAATGGTTCTCTATCATAACCTACTATTTCACATTCGTTTGTTGCAAGATCCTGATAGTCATATGAAAAGAAAATGCAAACTTGCTCTGTCCTTAACCCAAGGAAATATAAAATGTCTGGACAAAGTCTTAGGTCTTCTGATTTTTGTCATTTAATAGCTGTGCAAATAAATGCTAGGGATCCCATGAATATTTTATTCATGAATATTTTATTGGAATCAGAACTCCCATGAATATTTTATTGGAATCAGAATGGTTCAGAGAAAAAAATTATATTGGAAGTAAGAATTATTTGGCAGATACTTTGAACTTCTCATGAATGACCAGGAGAGCATAGTACTAACTCTCAAATATAAAAAATCTGACAAAATCCACCAAGTCATCTCAAGTATTGTGGTGTATATCTGTGTGTGTTAGTCAGTCACTGGGTCGTGTCCAACTCTTTGAGACCCTATGGACTGTAGCCCGCCAGGCTCCTCTGTCCATGGGAAAGAGTGGGTTGCCATTTCCTCCTCTAGAGGATCATTCCAACCAGGGATTGAACCTGTGTGTATAGTATTGCAGGCAGATTCTTCACCATCTGAGCCACCAGGGAAGCCCCCAAGTATTATGGTATTAATGCCATTTATTTTCTGGATAGTTAACCATACTTGAAACATTAAGAGTATCTGTGTTCAAACAGTGTTTAACCATGTTAGGAAAATAAAAGCAGCATGTGACTCAATTCTTATCCCCCGAGAAGCTGTACATCTTCACAAGGAAATGAGATATACACAGTGTATACAGCATGTGACTCTATCTGAAATAAATTTAATGCCCCAGAAAAAAGTTTGGAGGGAGTCTCAAGAAGGGCTACTGACAAATCTAGAAACAGCTAAGAGAACTTCAAGGAGCAGACAGGACTTGAGACAGGACTCCCAACCTTAAAGGACGAGAAGGGCACTGAAGTAGAAGGAAAGGAAGACAAGCATTCAGAAAACGCAAACGCACAAGGACGCAGGGTGGTGGCTGAGGCAGGAGGAAGTTCCATAGAGAGAAAGAGTGTGTTCAGAGCAGTCCTGCCATGGCTAATTGCATCGTGACTTTAGTTTCCCAAACCTCGCCCAATCCCTAGCTGGCTTCTCTCTTGCCTCTCTATCCAGGCTAGATCTCACGGTCAGCCTTTCCAATCAAGGTTGTCGACCCTATGCTTTAGCTATCCTGGGGCCTCCCTTTGCTCCCGGTCCTGGGCAGTCGGACACTCCTGGGGCATCACAGAGACTGGGCTCCTGAGTCCCAGCTGCTTGGCAATCCTTTTCTTCATTTCCCATTTATCAGTGACCAGTCCAAACCACGTCCAGTCTCATTCTGGTGGTCATTTCCTTGCCACCCTCACATTTTCTATGCCTCTCATCTCAGAAGATTGAGGCTCTTCTACATGGGCACCAACATAACTTCTCCCCCTTGAAAATGTTTCTTTATTGCCACTTATTCTCCTTCTATGTTCCAGATCACCCCCTCACCTTTACACATCACATCCTCAGGTTAGACTATAATTAGGCCCCCCTAGTCCCCATATCTTCAGTCTCTCCCAGAAGAGAGCACTGTCTTAGCTATTGGGCATTCTGTGTCTTACGTGAATATGACACACACAGAGGAAAACATCTACCTTACGGAGTCAGTCCTGCAGCTTCTTTGATTTCAACTGGGATTAGTAATTGCCCAGGGAGACTGTCCTTGGAGACAAGAGGATGGATTCAAGAGAACTTCTCAGGAGTCAAGGTTAGACCATCATTGCCTGAGCTTCAGTTTTGGTACAAACAAGGAGTAGGGACAAATGAGGTAGTAAACTTGAAAATGAAAAGGTGTTTATTTTCTTTAAATGGAACACACCAAGGAATGAACTCGCCTCAATTGTTAAATGAAAGACTGCTGAGTAAGCATTCTAATTTTGGTACAAAATTGTTTTCTTTCTTTCTTTCTCTGCCCGCCCCTCCCACTCTCCTCCCTCCCTCCTTTCTTTCTTTCTTTTCTTTCCTACAAGATTTGGGGGGAAAAGGAATAAACTAACTTTTGATAGTAAAAAGATGTTTCAGAATATGTGATAATGACAACAAAACCCTAAGTCATGTAGTGGGTAATCTGTTTTCATGTAGCAGTTTTTTTTGTTTCAAAAACTATGGGGCAGAAAATCTTTTTTTAACTAATCTTTTTTTTTTTTTTGCTTGTAAATGATAAATTGGAACAATGTATTATTTGCTATTTGTTATGAAAATGTGGGGGCTGCAGGCTAACCTCAATGCATGTTCCCTCCCTTGTGAGATTCTGTTTGCTCCACACACCGCCTACTCTTCGCTCTAACAGCCCTTCTGTTTCTGTATGGTTTGGCACTGGTAAAACAGAAAGATGTGCGGAGTGCTCACAAAATGCAAAACATGCTAATGAAACGTGGGAATTAGGGATTTTTTCCCCCACTGACTCCATTATTTTCATTATGTCTTATTTCTTCTCTAACTCCTCATCAAAGGTTTTAAATTGAACAGACTACAAGGAAAGTTTTCAATGAGATTGTAATCGAGTATATAAAGTGTCCATAAATTAAACCAACAGAATGAAATTTTCTGAAGTCTCTTGAAAGCTTCAACGGCATGCCAAGCTTTCCTTCTGTCCTGGTTCAACTCTTGGAAATCAAACCACAGAGTTTACTTTTTTAATTCCTGAAGCAAAGGCACTACAATGTTGTGCTACTTAATTTTATGTATCAACTTGGATAGGTCATAGTACTCAGATATTTTGTCAAAAGACTATATAAATGTCTCTGTGAAGGTATATTTTAGATTAACACTTAAAACAGCAGACTGTGAGTAAAGCAACTTACTCTATAATGTGGGAAGGTCTTGAGTCAATCAAGTTGAAGATTTTGAGAGAAAAAAGATAGAGAGGTACCTAAGGAAGGTACCTTAGGTACCTGCTCTCAGACTGCCTTGGACTCCAACCTGTAGCATCAATTCATTCCTGAGTCTCCATCCTGTCCACCTGCCCTGGAGATTTTGGAGTTGCCAGCCTCCATTACTACATAAGTCAATTCCTTAAAATAACATACACTCTCTCTTTTAGAATATAGTATGGTAGTGGTGGTTTAGTTGCTGAGTCATATCTGACTCTTGTGACCCCCATGGACTGTAGCCCTCCAGGGTCCTCTGTCCATGGGATTTCCCAGGCAAGAATACTGGAGTGGGTTGCCATTTCATACTCTTGGGGATCCTTCCTGACCCAGGGATCAAACTTGGGTCTCCTGCATTGCAGGCAGTCTCCTGCATTGCAGGCAGATTATTGACACTGAGCCAGCAGGGAAGCTCATAGTATACAGAGGGTTATTTTATATATATATATATATATATATAGAAAAAATATATTGTTATTTTGTGTACACACACCCCTCCCCCCACACATGCTGTTTCTCTGGAGAACCCTAATAAAAGTGGATATCCTTTTGTTAATTGCAGAGAGAAAACAACATCTCCAGCAGGAGTAAATTCTCTGAATTTGGAATTACAGAGGATACTCTCCAGGCTAGGACTGTTATACTTTCCCTGAAAAGTTCTATTTACCCTGCTGTCTGGCAAAGGTTTAGGTAGAGTCATCTAGTCTGAAGGTCACACTCTGTCTTTTATGTCCATCAGGTCCAACCAAGTTCCTTTCTTTGATAGTTCCTATTTAGCAATAACAGGAAAAAATTGTTTTATGTCTCTGGTATATCTTCTGATAAAACAATTTAAAAGCAAAATTTGAAAACACAAGTGTATCTAGTCTTTGCACAAATATCTAAACACCCAACAATGACTCACCTGTCCTCTCTCACAGCATCCAACACAAGTATTCCTGCAGCAATTCCAGATCTCCCTAGGATGAAATGAAATTTAAAAATTCCATCTTTTTTGTGAGAAATAAGCAAACAGTGGGATTAGTCTTGATCTACAAGGCCGTCTGAAATGCTTCATGGGCTCAGCCAATGACAGGACCATCAACACTCCCCCTACCTGTTTCCCTCCACCTCCACCTGCACTCCCCCTCATTCTCACATCCAGGGCTGACCCTTCTGTGTTCTCAGTCTTTCCTGGCTTGCCTGCCTCCCTAATCATCTTTGCATTTTCACAGCACTTAGCTGAGTGCCTTGTACAAGCCACTCACTAAACTTGAGCTAGAGTTGTTGAACAGTGGGGCAGTGCTGTAACTTTCAGAGCTATTTATGTTGACAGTTCCTTTTTTAGAAGGTGTCAGTAGCTAGAGAGACAATGTAGTCCCCAAACAGGAGAGCATCATTTCTTCCATTATCATAATTCATTTACTACTCAGTTTAAGATGTTCAGCTGGTCTGAGTCAATCTGAACAATGGCGCCAAGAATGTGTGTGTTGTAACCTCTGGCAACACTCTGACTATGTCTGTGTGTGGTGCAATTCCAGGGTTCAAAGCTCAGCGGGCCAATCACATCTGTTTACCATTGCTTGGGGTAATCTTGGTCTTTGTTTCCCTAGCCCTAGGATGTTTGCTTTCTGTTGGTCAAAGTACTAGCAGATGGTGAAACTGGGTGAGGAAATATGCCCACTGTGGGTCTGTAAGTATTTGATAGAGTGAAGACTATCTATTGACTGGGCTTAGTACATTCTGGAAACTTAAAATCAAATGGTCAGTTCTGACACAAAATTCTCAAAAATCCTCTGGTGGGATTTTAAAATCAAGAGACTCTCATCTGAACAAGCAGATTTAAATAAAGAATAGATATTTGTATCCAGTGAGATAAAGGACAGCTTCACTGGTAAAAGTTCAAGTCCAATTCAAATCTCACAGGCTAGAATGATCTTGTTTTGCATAGATGACCACCACTGCCTTTTAGCTACAAAGGTATGCAAGAGATAATCAGTTGGTTCACAAGTGTCCTTGAGAGCAATCTTAGGTAAAATACTAATGGCTGTGGGCAGAGAAGGTAGACATGGTAAATTAAGAGTTGGGAGGAGTAGCCTTCTCATTTTTGACCCTCTGCCCTTAGCACACAGTAAACAGAAAAAAAGGAGGACCTTTACATCCTACATAGGTATAAGCGTTTCCCCGGGGTCATGGCCAGATAGAGACACACAACTTCATGTAGGGACTGTGCACAGAGAATAACCAATAGATACTGCCCCTTAGGAAAATCTGACATTCCACATACCAGACAAAGACTATAAATCAGCTACTTTAAATAATCAAAGAACTAAGGGAAATCATGTATAAAGAAGTAAAGCATAAGAACAATGTCTCAACAAATAGAGAATTTCAATAAAGAACAGAAACTACATGTAAGAGAATCAGAGGAGAATTATAGGGTTGGAAAACACAATTACTGAATTAAAAAATTTTCTAGTGGGGCTTAAAGAAGATTTGAGCAGGGAGAAGAAGGAATTAAGAGACTTGAAGATAGGTCAATTGAGATGATCCAGTCTAAGAAACAGGAAGAAAAACGAGTGAAGAAAAATGAACTTAGAGGTTTAGAGAACTGTGGGGAACCCCCAAGAACACCAGTATATGCATAATGGAAGTCCCAGGAGGACAGGGGAGAGATAGAAAGGGGTAGAAAGAATATTTAAAGAAATAATAACTGAAAATTTATCAAATTTGATGAAAAACATTAATCTACACATCCAAGAAGATAAACAAAATCCAGATAAGATAAACTCAAAAATGCAAATATTGGACACATCATAACCAAACTTTCAAAAAACAAAGCCAAAAATAGATTCTTGAAAACAAGAAGAGAAAATGAATTCTTCACAAACAAGGAATTCTCAAAGAGGCTAACAGTTGATTTATCATCAGAAATCGTGGTGGCCAGAGGCAGTGGTAGGATACAGAAGAAACATATCGAAAGTACTAAAAGAAAGTTGTCAACCAAGAATTCCGTATCTGGCGAAATTATCCTTTAAAGAGCCTCTTGATGAAAGTGAAAGAGCAGAGTGAAAAAGCTGGCTTAAAACTCAACATTCAGAAAACTAAGATCATGGCATTTGGTCCCATCACTTCATGGCAAATAGATGGGAAAACAATGGAAACAGTGAGAGACTTTATTTTTGGGGGCTTCAAAATCACTGCAGATGGTGACTGCAGTCATGAAATTAAAAGATGCTTGCTCCTTGGAAGAAAAGCTATGACCAACCTAGAGAGCATATTAAAAAGTAGAGACATTACTTTACCCACAAAGGTTTGTCTAGTTAAAGCTATGGTTTTTCCAGTAGTCATGTATGGATGTGAGAGTTGGACTCTCACATCCAACTTTCTAAGAAAGCTGAGTGCCAAAGAATTGATGCTTTTGACCTGTGGTGTTGGAGGAGACTCTTGAGAATCACTTGAACTGCAAGGAGATCCAATCAACCTATCCTAAAGGAAATCAGTCCTGAATATTCACTGGAAGGACTGATGTTGAAACTGAAACTCCTGTACTTTGGCCACCTGATGCAAAGAACTGACTCTTTGGAAAAGACCCTGATGCTGGGAAAGATTGAAGGCAGGAAGAGAAGGGGATGACATTAGGAGGAGATGGTTGGATGGCATCATCGACAGGATGGACATGAGGTTGAGTAGGCTCTGGGAGTTGGTGATGGACAGGGAAGCCTGGTGTGCTGCAGTCCATGGGGTCGCAAAGAGTTGGACACGACTGAGTGACTGAACTGACTGATCCTTTAAAAAATGAAGGATAAAAAAAAATGAAGGATAAGTTAAGACTTTCTTAGGTAAAAACTGAGAGAATTTGTTACTAGCAGATCTGCTCTAGGGAAATGTTACGGAACTCCTTCAAGCTGAAATCAAAGGACACCAGACAGTAACTTGAATCTCTGTGGAAAAAAACAGCGTGTACTGATAAAACTACATAAGTAAATAAAGCAACAAACATAAATCTGTATATTGATGAGCATACAATGTATAAAGGTATAATTTATATGACAAAGCACAAAGGAAGAAGGGAAGAGTGAAACAAAGTTTCTGTATACTACTGAAGTTAATTTGGTATTAATCTGAACCAGATCATTGTAAGTTAATTTATAATCACCAGGGCAACCACTAAGGAAATAATTCAAAAGTATACAGCAAAAGAAATGACAAGGATGGGATTTTCCTGGTGTTCCAGTGGCTAGGACTCCATGTTCCCCAAGCAGGGAACTAGAACCCCCTGGTCAGGGAACTAGAACCCACATGCCACAACTAAGAGTTCCCATGCTGCAACAAGAAATGACAAGGAAATTATAAAGTACAATAGAAAATATTTATTGAACACAAAAGAAGGCAGTAAACAGATGAATATAAAAGACTATTTTCAGATTAAATGAACTTGTATATAGACAATTCTAAGGAATTCATAAAAAAAAAATCTGTAACAGCCAAGAAACTAATTTGGCAAGCTCACAGGATACAAGATATATATACAAAAAGCAGCTGTGTTTCTATATATTAGGAATGAAAATGGTATTGATGAACTTATTCCCAGGGAAGGAATAGAGATGCAGATATAGAGAACAGACTGTGGTCACAGGGGGGAAGGAGAGCGTGGGACGAATGGAGAAAGTAACACAGACATATACACACTATCATGTGTAAAACAGATAGGGGTGAGAAGTTGTGATATAACACATGGAGCACAGCCAGACACTCTGTGATTATTTAAAGGGGTGGGATGGGGTGAGGGGAGGAAGGCTCAAGAAGGAGGTGATATATGGCTGATATATATATTTAATTATGGCTGATTTGCATTGTTCTCCAATTAGAAAATAAATTAAAAAACAATTTCATTTATAATGGCATCAAAAGGAATAAAACATTTCATAATACACTTAACTGAAGAAGTGCAAGACATGTGCCCTGGAACTGCAAAATTTATTGAAAGAAATTAAAGAGAACCTAAATAAATGGAAAGACCCCCCTCACCATGTTCAAAGGTTGTAAGACTTTATAATGTTAAAATGGCAATACTCCCCCAATTGATCTACAGATTCAACTCAATCTCTATCAAAATTTCATCTACCTTTCAATTTTGTTCAGAAACTGACAAGATGATTCTAAAATTAACATTGAAATGCAAAGGATCCAGAATAACCAAAACAATTTTGAAAAAAGTAGAAAAAGCTGGAAGACTCATACTTCCAGATTTCAATATTTATGCTAAAGCTACAAATCAAATCTGTGTGGTACTTCCACAGGATATACATATAGATCAGTGAAACAGAACTGAGATTCCAGAACAGCCAAAGTAATTTGGGCAAGGGTTCCAAGAAAATTAAATGGGGGGAATAATAGTCTTTTTAATAAACAATGTTGAAAGAACTGGCCACCTACATACAAAAAAATATGAATTTGAACCCTCTACTTCATCCCATACAAAAAAGTTAACTTGAAATGGATCAAAAACCTAAATCAAAGAGATAAAATTATAACATTATTAGAATAAAACATAGGCATAAATCTTCATGACTTTGGATTAGATAACCATTTCTTATATATGACATATAAAGCATGAGTAGCCAAAGCAGGAGGAAGATATATTTAACTTCATTAAAACTAAAAGCTTCTATGATTCAAAGGACACTATCAAGAAAATGAAAAGACACCCCACATATGGGAAAAAGATATTTGCAAATCATCTAACAAAGATTTTGTATCCAGAATATATAAAGAACCCTTACAACTCAACAATAGAAAGATAAATAATCCAATTAAAAACTGGGCAAAGGATTTAAATAGACATTTAAAAGACAAAGAAAATAGACAAAAGGGCAAAAAGCACATGAAAAGATGTTCAACTTCATGAGTTATGAGAGAAATTCAAGTCAAAACCACAACTATATACTACTTTATATCCACTAGAATAGCTATAATTAAAAAGACAGAATATAACAAGCATTGGTGAGGATGCAGGGAAATTGCAACTCTTAGTGCTGGTAGGAATGTAAACTGATGTAGCCACTTTGGAAAACCATTTAATAGTTCCTCAAAAATCTAAATACAGAGATACCATATGACCCAGCAATCCCACTCTTAGTTATAGGCCCAAGAGAACTGAAAACACATGTCCAGATAAAAACTTGTACCTGAATGTTCATAGTAGCGTTATTCGTAATAGCCCAAAGTGAAGATAATCCAACTGTTCACCAACTGATGAATGGAGAAACAAAACATAGTCTGTTCATTCAATGGAATATCATCCAGTGATAAAAAAGAAATAAAGTACTTACCCATGGTAAAATGTGAATGAACCTTGAAAACATTATGCTAAGAAGCCAGGCATGAAAAATCACATATTCTCTGATTTCATTCATATAAAATGTCCAAAACAGGCAAGTCCAGAGAGTGAAAAAGTAGACTAATTGTTGCCAGGGGCTGGAGAAAGTAGGGAATGAGGAGTGACTGCTCATGTGTCAGATTTTTTGTTTTGGGGTGATGAAAATGCTCTAGAATTAGATAGAGGCATGAGTATATGATATTGCAAATACACTAAAAAACCACTGCATTGTGCATTTTAAAAGGGTACATTTTATGATATGTGAAGTCTCAATTTAAAAAAAGATAAAGCTATGTTAGCAGGTATAAAACAAGCATGCATGATATTTCTATGTATACAAATACACACAAAACTATAGTTGTCGGATGATTACAACTATAATTTCATCTGCACTCTTGTTTCTTCCTTGCCATGTACATTATAATTCACAGGGTCTAGAGTTTAGTATGTAAATTTGAGGGAGGGAGTTATTCTGTGTATCACACAGAATTACACTTAATAAATGTAAAAGGAATGATGTAAATAGAAAAAAAGTATGTTGTTTTATTCCTCTTCGTTTTGCCCCATTTCCAAATCCAAAAGAAATATTGACAACCTATGTCACCATGCTTATCCTTTGGCTTTTTGTGTTATCTGGCCCACCTGCAAGCACTCCTGGTTGAAAAACATGGGCCGAGGAAGCCAGGAAGGAAATCAAGGAGCAAGATGTTTGTAAACCCATTTGGTGTCACTCAAGGAGGATACATTTTCTAGTCCATTTTATCATGGAAAAGCAAAGATTTCTGACTAGACCATACAGTTTGTTGGAAAACCACTTAAAATTCTGTCTTTTTTGTTCTCATTCCACATTCACCAAGCCACTTCCCCAAGGGTTTTAACACCAAGAGAGCACATCCTCCCATTAGAGGGGAGTCATCTCTGTTGAAAATCATCAATCAAGATAGCTAGCTAGCTAGCTAGCTAGCTATCATCTATCTATCTCTGCATTCAGCTTCCTATAATCTGATGAACTTAAATCATTCTCCCTGAGTCAAAGTCTTAGACAACGAAAAGACTAAGGGTTAGACTCTGGATTAAGGGAAATTTACTTCAATCAAGGATGATAAGTAGGTTTTTATATGCTAACCGACCATACTGGCACCAGGATCTTGGACTTCCAGACTCTAGAACTGTAAGAGATAAATTTCTGTTGTTTACGAACCACCCCGTCTCTGGTGGTCTGTACAGCACCCCAAACAGACCAAGATAAACACAAACTATTAACACATCAGAATCAATTTGTTCATAACCTCCTGCCATTTGGCCAGCATGATCACTCTGCTATTTCAGCACAAGTTCACTACCTACCTCATCAGAAGCAGAAGGCAGAGTTACAGAGAAGCAGAGACAGGACAGGAAACAATCGAGCCTTGCAACTGGGTGTGAGCCCGGTCGGCTACAGTCCATGGGGTCACAAAGGGTCGGACACGACTGAGCGACTACCACACTCACATGACTTTACCTCAAGCTTTGCTAACAAGAGATGAGACTAATGTGCTGAAAGTAACTTAGTTCATCACAATATAGGAAGAGAAGAGTTTTATCACCCCTGCCCTCAAATTTAAATTTATAGCCAGTTTTGAATTTCTCCTCATCTCGGGACTCCCTATCTTTAGTGAAATGCTAAGAAAAAAAATGAAAAGATCAAGGCGTGAGGTACAGGTCGGGGCATAGTTGGTGGGGCTGGGGGTGGTGTCAGGGGGCTGGGGGTGAGTAGGAGAGAAATGTGAAGCCAACTTACAGTGCTGTTAGCTGACTACATCCTGCAAAAGTTAAATACCCATAATTGTAGCCCAATAAGCATTTGTAATTCCACATGTATTTCTTTATGAAGTATAGCTTAGAGAAGATAAAGCTGTCTATTAACAGATCAGTGTTTCTAATCAAAAGATTTCTACCATGTAGCAACCATCTGATCGTACCTTATAATCACTGGTTATACAAAAGAACAATGACAGTGCCTTCTGGTCCTGAGATCCCATTTCAAAATGGACACTTGCCAGCTTTGTTCAGAACAAATCTTCAGTTAGCTAGCTTATAAACAATATTTGCTTTAATTCCCATATTTTTTCCTTAAACATAATGGAGTTTAATTATTGTATTCAATAATTAACATTACAATTATTGGAAGCTGGTAATTTTTTGATGTAAATTTAGGAATATGGTTTAAGTAATTTAACATGCTGATTCCCATCATGATGTTTTTATTTTTTTTTATTTTTTATTTTTTTTTCATCATGATGTTTTTAAAATTGTCAGTTAACACCTAGACAAATTTAATTCAACATGTTCTTCATTCTAGTTACAAAGAAATTGTTAGGTATACTTTAGCTCGGGCTTCCCAGATGGCACTAGAGGTAAAGAACCTGCCGATGCAGGAGACATAAGAGACGCACATTCCATCCCCGGGTCAGGGAGATTCCCTGGAGAAGGGAATGGCAACCCACTCCAACATTCTTGCCTGGAGAATCCCATAGACAGAGGAGCCTGGTGGGCTACAGTCCCCGGGGTCGCGGAGTCGGCCGTGACTGAAGTGACTTAGCACAGCACGGCATGCTTCCTATCAGGGATGTGCAACTTTGGCACGATGAACATTTTGGGCCAGATAATTCTTTGCCCTGGGGTACGTTCTATGTCTGGTATGATGTTTAGTAGTAGCCCTGGCCTCTGCCCACTATGTTCCAACAGTGGCTGTGTAGCAGTGACAACCAAAAATATTTCTAGACACTTCCAAGTGTTTCCTGGTGGACAAAATTACTCCAGGTGAGAACCACTGTTGTGGATGAATGACCAATGAATGCCTAAGAGAGAATCTCTCTAGATGATTCTAACACAGCAAAACTTCCCCCCTTCCCCATAGGTTTGAATCCCAAATCTGTTACGTCCCCTCCATGTGATCTTGAGTGAATTCACCTAATCAAACTGTGCCTTTGTTTTCTCTTCTGGAAAATGGGAATGACAATATATATTCCAACTGCTATTATACTCCATTGTATGACTATATCTTTCATCCTTTTCTCTACTTATGGGTACTGTGGATGTTAATTTTTCATTACTACAAACAAGCAAACATTTAAAATCACATATTTAAAGAAATATAATTTTCTCAAAATTATAAAAGTATTTGCAAACATTACACAGATAAAATTAACTGATCATCCAAAAAAACCCAAGGGATATACTAAAGAATATACTATAGAAGGTCATACATTATTAATCTTCTTTTCTGAAACATGCCCTACCCAGGGAATGAAAGATAGATCTACTAGCAGACAATATTAAATATTCACTTTTTCATGTGGATATCCTCCTACCAGTCACAGCCCAGAGAAAAACCATTCTTCACCCAGCCTTGTCTTATCACTTCTGTTAATATTTAGTCAGCATTTCCAATAAAGTTAACTTCTTCAGATGAAAAGCTTTTACGTAGGTCCTACATAGCCGTCCACAGAGTATTAAAATCTGACTCCTTCCATTCTCGTAAATTTTTGGGTCTCGTACCAAATTGAAGATACAAGAGATGCAGAATTCTAAGGTTAAATAGCTAGAAAATACTAATTTAGACTGGAATATTCTTCACAGAGTGCATGGGGGCAAGCCTAAGTGTCAGAGGAAGCAGCATTCTAGAGAGACAAAGACAAATGTTTTCCACAGGAGCCCTCCTTCTGGCTGCTCTGATTTCTCCTGGTAAGTCAAAATTACTGTCTTAGAATCCTGGCTGACTTTTAAAAATTGATTCCAAGCACAGATTTGAAGGTCATTAACATTACAATCACAACAGAAACTTGTATATTTGGTTGTTGACAGTGGAATAGGAAGCAAAGCTGAAATAGAGACACCGACGCAGAGAACAAACATATGGACACCAAGAGGCTAATGGCAGGATGGGATGAACTGGGAGACTGGGGGTGACATATATACACTACCACGTATAAGACAGATATCTAATGAGAACCTACTGTATTGCATAGGGGAAAAAGCAGCTTTGTCTGTGTGTAGGACATACATTGTTAACTTTAAAAATGCATTCCAATAAACATTAGGTGCAGACATATATTATTTGATTCTGCTTATACAAAGTAACTAGAATAGTCAAGCTCATAGAGTTAGAAGGTATACTGGTAGATGCTATTGGAGGGGGGCAGTGAGGGGAGTGGGGAGTTGGTGTTTATTGGGGACAGAGTTTCCATTTAGGAAGGTGAACAAGTCAGGAGATGGATGAAGAGTTGCACAACAATATGAATGTACTTAGTGTCACTGAAATGCACGGTTAGATATGGTTAACACAGTATGTTTTATGTTATGTGACTTTTACCACAATTAAAAAAAAACATTAAAAAAAAAAAAGCAGAATAGGAAGAATACACAGGGTCAGGAGTGGTTCTCAATGATTTCCACCTGAATGTTCTATTTCTTTAATGAAAGAAGCAGAAAAGGAAGAACAATCTTAGTTTGGAATTAATTAGAACAAAATTATAAAATAAAGTTTGTATGAGAATCTGATTTAGAAAACCCCTGACACAAAAATTGGTATGGATTAGGACAAGGGGAACACTCCCCTGTCATAGCAAAAGAGCAAATGAATACATTAATTTTTTTTTCTCTTTAACTTTATTAGTTGGAGGCTAATTACTTTACAATATTGTAGTGGTTTTTGCCATACATTGACATGAACACTAATTTCTAATAATAACAATTAATATCTGCCTCAATTCTGAAGGATAAATATTAGTGCCACAGTGATTTGAAGCTTGGTCCCAAGGCATAAGACTAGTGAAACCCACCTTTTAGAGGTATATTCAAGAATATGCTTAATGGTCATATTCTGTAGCTTCTTTTCATAATATATTAATGAATAGCAAAATAGCTTTAAATACAATCAACAACCAAATTAGCAGATTCCTGCTTTTGTTTCCATTTTTGTTAGTTTGCTTTGAAGTAAAACAATGAGTTTCTTAATGCATCTCTCTGTGAATATAAATAATTAGAAATCCAGGAAACAATTTAAAGGAACTTCTCTAATAACGAGAAGTTGCCTGCAAAGTTTGCACAAAACATACGAAGACAGCCAGCCCCCTCCCTCCATGTTTTACTGCTTCTCAATTTTTCAAATAATTCTTATTACTCACTTCCCCACCTTCTCTTCACACTCCACTCTAGGCTAAATTAGTTTGACATGTTCTTATTTCTAAGAATCTCCTCTTCTATGTTAACAAATATGAAAGAGATCCATTTAGTGTTAAATAAACTTTGCTAACTCATAGTTTGTTTTTCCTTAAATTCAAACATCTTCTTGGATCAAGACTAAAAATAAAGAACATTTCAAAGTTACTCTAGAATCATTTCTTTGAGCCATGTTGTTCGATTATTTTGTTTAACCTAATCATAGAGTTCCCCACGCCAAGTCATAAGCAAAGAAAAATTTTAAAGCACAATCTACAACATTTTTTGGGGGGGGGGATAATATAAAACAAATAACAATAAAAGTGAATGCTTGTAAATAAACTTACAAATACTCTATATGTCAGAAAACAAACTTCCCTGGCCAGGGAAAAAAGGGCCATCTTATAGCTGAATCAGGAGTTAAAGGCAGGCCACCCCATAAACGACAGAAAAAAAATCAGAGAAAAAGTGTAATGAAAAGAGAAATTTTGAATCTACTGGGAGACATGAGGATAATGGATATTGGGAATATGTGGTCAGGAAATCTGCTTCTCATGTTTTTCCTTTTCAGCACTGGCTGGACCATGGGCTATTATATGTGCTGGCAAGTCTTCCAACGAGATCAGGACATGTGATGGCCACGGCTGTGGCCAGTACACGGCTCAAAGGTAATGGGGTTTCACACATACGCTCTTTCAGCTCAACCTCTTTGCTCAGTGTCCTTGCTGTAAGTTTCCACAAGTGCTCACCATCCTCTCCCTCTGACAGCAGGAAAATTCAGAGGCAAAACCAGTTACATTACCATGTCTGGAGCAACTTCCAAGAACAGGGCTTCAACTGGGGGCTCTGAATTGAGAAGAGAGCACTGCATACGGACCACAGAGAGGAGAGCAGTGTTTTCTCTCTCTATGTTTTCAAATGTTGACTTGTCTCACCTGGATTTTCCAACATGAAAACCAAACTTTACCATCCCATTTTATAGATGAGGAACTTGAAATGGGACTCCAAAGGGTTGAGGGACCTGCCAAACACAGTTGAAGGTGGTTGAAGGCTGGGGGACTAGGATTCAGGCTTTCAGCTCTTCTTCCTAGCAGACTATGGTGTTATTGACCCAGGCTCTGGGAGGTAAATACCAAAGTCTGGCCCTAAGCAGGTAATCTCTTCCAGACAGTGAGGGACATACTATGAATTTTCAACAATTCCCAGTACTACTTAGGGAGTGCCACTTTCTGATGAAATAGCAACATGTCCAATTACATTTAGAGAAGGAAATGGCAACCCACTCCAGTACTCTTGCCTGGAAAATCCCATGGACAAAGGAGCCTCATGGGCTACAGTCCGTGGGGTCGCAATGAGTCAGACACGACTAAGTGTGTACAGCACAGGCAGCAATTGCATTACCAGTCACCACTCTAATCACAGAACTCTCACTCACACAGATACCGTTCACAAAGCAACGTCTCATGCATAGAATAGGGCTGAGAAATGGGACACAGGGGAAAGTGGCCTCTGAATTGCCAAAATTAAGGCTCAGTTAGTTCATAAACCCTAAAGTTTATGCACTTGACTCATTCTGTAACTTACTGGCCCCTCACATGGAACCTGCTCGATGTTGCTATACACATAATCCTGGTGTATCTGGCTAACAATCCTGGTGAATCTGACGTTCAGGTAGCCTATTAGAAGGGAGAAGAGCCTGGTAAGAGACGGAAGAGTGAGGACTGTTAGAGACAACCTCAGGAAACCTTACAACCTGGGATCATTTTGCGTTTGTGCTCCACAGTTTAAAAATTGCAGGAGGTATCAGTCACTGTATTAAAATGTCATACACAATAAATGATGTGTATAGATCACTGAGAGAAAATAAGACTATGATTCTTTTTATATAATTGGTTCCCATAAAAAGTCAACTCTTTTCTAAGTGGTCTTGCAGATGTAAAGATTCAGGTATCTATAACGTTTATTTAAATTGATTGCCTCATCTCCCCCAGATGCCATATAATATTAACGGCTAACATTTTTTTTAAATGCCTCTTGTGAAAAAAACAAAACAAACAAACAAAAAAAACGCTTCTTGTGTACCAAATACTATCTTACACGCTTTAACCTTTACAACGTGATTATGAATACCTGCGGAGAGGGAGGTGAAAACTGACTAAACAGAGTGAGGAAACCTGGGACATCCCAACATTTTTGATACCCTGGACTGGGAACAGTGAGTTAACCTCTGTTCCTGGCCAATAAAATTCCCAGGGCAGTTCTTCAGTCTGTTCACTCTTATTTACATCCTAGAAATCAGAGGCTTCACCAGGGTGTAGATGTCTTGTGCCCAGATGGCTCTACTGTTTACGCACCTTTCACCGGAATGATCATGGGCCAGGAGAAGCCTTATAAAAACAAAAATGCCATCAATAATGGTGTTCGGATCTCTGGAAGAGGTAAGAAGTGGTGAATGTACCTGGGGCATATAGTGGAGATTTTTGATGCTTATTTAATGTATATTCTATACAGAGAAGTTTCATTCTTCTTTCAAAGGAACAAAACCTAGGAACTAAAGGACAAGGGTACCATACTAAAACAGCCCACACATTTTCCAAGATGTTTCACCACTTTCCCTACAGTCATCTTCTTTATGCATACACTCCCCACCTGGCTCTATACCTCACTGGGGCACTGTCCTCCTGAGGCCCACGTGGCTTTGCTTAACATCCTCCAAGCAAAATCACTTTCAGCAATATTAGCTATAAAGAATAGATGCTTTCATTTACCAGTTCCACAACTGGAAAATGTTGGCATTTCTGCAAGAGTTGATGTGAACTATTTTCAAATGTTCAGCTGTACACGTGTCTAGTGGTGAAAGTGAAGTCCGAAGCTGTAAAGAACAATATTGCATAGGGACCTGGAATGTCAGGTCCATGAATCAAGGTAAACTGGATGTTGTCAAGCAGGAGATGGCAAGATTGAACATAAACATTTTAGGAATCAGTGAACTAAAATGGACGGGAATGGTCAAATTTAATTCAGATGACCATTATACCTATTACTGTGGGCAAGAACCACTTAGAAGAAATGGAGTAGCCCTCATAGTCAGAAAAGAGTCTGAAATGCAGTACTTGGGTGCAATCTCAAAAACAACAGAATAATCTCAGTTGATTTCCAAGACAAACCATTCAACATCACATTAATCCAAGTCTATGCCCCAACCACTGATGCTGAAGAAGGTGAAGTTCATCAGTTCTATGAAGACTGACAAGACCTTCTAGAACTAACACCAAAAAAGAGATGTCCTTTTCATCATAGAGCACTGGAATGCAAAAGTAGGAAGTCAAGAGATACCTGGAATAACAGGCAAGTTTGGCCTTAGAGTACAAAATGAAGCAGAGCAAAGGCTAACAGAATATTGTCAAGAGAATGCACTGGTCATAGCAAATTCCCTTTCCCAACAACTCAAGAGACAGTCTACATATGGACATTACCAGGTAGTCAATACCCAAATCTGATTATGTTCTTTGCAGCCAGAGATGAAGAAGTGCTATACCATCAGCAAAAATGATAACTGGAGCTGACTGTGGCTCAGATCATGAACTCCTTATTGCAAAATTCAGGCTTAAATTGAAGAAAGTAAGGAAAACCCCTAGGCCATTCAGATATGACCTAAAGCAAATCCCTGATGATTAAACAGCGGAAGTGACAAATAGATTCAAGGGATTATATCTGGAGACAGAATGCCTGAAGAACTACGGACAGAGGTTTGTGTAACACTATTGGGGCTTCCCTTGTAGCTCAGTTGGTAAAGAATCTGCCTGCAGTGCAGGAGACCTGCATTTAATCCCTGGGTTGGGAAGATCCCCTGGAGAAGGAAATGGCAACCCACTCCAGTATCCTTGCCTGGAAAATCTCATGGACAGAGGAGCCTGGTGGGCTGCAGTCCATGGGGTCGCAAAGAGTTGGGCACGACTGAGCGATTAACACTAACACTATATAGGAGGCAGTGACAAAAACAATCCCAAAGAAGCAGAAACGCAAGAAGGCAAAGTGGTTGTCTGAGGAGGCCTTACAAATAGCTGAGAAGAGAAGAAAAGTGAAAAGCAAAGGAGAAAGGCAAAGATAGACTCAACTGAGTGCACAGTTCAGAGAATACAAAGGAGAGACAAGAAGGCCTTCTTAAATGAATAATGCCAGGAAATAGAGGAAAATAGAGAAATAGAGGAAAAATAGAATGGGTAAGACTAAAGATCTCTTCCAAAAAAAGGAGCTATCAAGGGAACATTTCATGCAAGAATGGGGCATGATAAAGGACAGAAACGGTAAGCAAAAACAGAAGAGATTAAGAAGAGGTGGCAAGAATACACAGAAGAACTATACAAGAAAGGTCTTAATGACCCAGATAATCACAATGATATGGTTACTCACCTAGAGGCAGAGTATGAAGTCAAGTGGGCCTTATGAAGCATTACTAAAAACAAAGCTAGTGGAGGTGACAGAATTCCAGCTGAGCTATTTAAAATCCTAAAGGATGATGCTGTTAAAGTGCTGCACTCAACATGTCAGCAAATTTGGAAAACTCAACAGTGGCCACAGGACTGGAAAAGGTCAGCTTTCGTTCCAGTCCCAAGGAAGGGCAATGCCAAAGATCATTCAATCTGCCGAACAGCTGTACTCATTTCACATGCTAGCAAGGTTATGCTTAAAATCCTTCAAGCTAGGCTTCAGCAGTACATGAACCAAGAACTTCCAGGTGTACAAGCTGGGTTTCGAAGAGGCAGAGAAACCAGGGATCAAATTGCAAACATTTGTTGTATCATGGAGAAAGAAAGAGAGTTTCAGAAAAACATCTGCTTCATTGACTAGGCTAAAGTCTTTGACTAGGTGGTTCACAATGAACTGTGGAAAATTCTTAAAGAGATGGGACTAGCAGAACACCTTACCTGCCTCCTGAGAAAGCTGTATGTGGGTCAGGAAGAAACAGTTAGAACTGGATTTGGAACAACTGACTGGTTCAAAATTGAGAAAGAAGTATGACAAGGCTATGTACTGTCACCCTGCTAATTTAACTTATATGCAGAGTACATTATGTGAAATGCCAGGCTGGATGAATCACAAGCTAAAATCAAGATTGCTGGGAGAAATATCAACAACCTCATGTATGCAGATGATACCACTCTAATGGTAGAAAGTGAAGAGGAACTAAAGAGCCTCTTGATGAAAGTGAAAGAGAAGAGTGAAAAAAACTGGCTTAAAACTCAACATTCAAAAAACTAAGATCATGGCATCCAGTGCCATCATTTAATGGCAGAGATGGGGGAAAACTGTAAACAGTGACAGATTTTATTGTCTTGGGCTCCAAAATCACTGTGGATGGTGACTGCAGCCATAAAGTTAAAAAACACTTGCTCCTTGAAGGAAAACTATGACAAACCTAGACAGTGTATTAAAAAGCAGAGACATCATTTTGCCAACAAAGGTCCATATAGTCAAAGCTATGGCTTTTCCAGTAGTCATGTAGAGATGTGATAGTTGGACCATAAAGAAGGCTGAGCACCGAAGAATTGATGCTTTTGAACTGTGGTGCTGGAGAACTCTTTAGAGTCCCCTGGATTGCAAGGAGATCAAATCCTGAAGGTAATCAACCCTGAGTATTTATTGGAAGGACTGATGCTGAAGCTGACGCTCCAATACTTTTGCCACCAGATGCGAAGAGCAGACTCAATGGAAAAGATCCAGATGCCAGGCAAGATTGAAGGCAAAAGGAGAAGAGGGTGACAGAGGATGAGATGGTTAGATGGTATCACCAATTTAATGGACAAAAATTTAAGCAAACTCCAGGAGATAGTGGAGGACAGAGGAGCCTGCTGTGCTGCAGTCCACAGACTCACCAAGAGTGGGACACAATTTAGCAACTGAACAAAAACATTTTCAGAAGTTCTATGTTCTAGGTAAAGTCAGGTCTCCTGGTACTTCAGGTCCTAGGCTTCTTATTTGGTTGTTTTAAATCTATTGCAGTAGAATATACACACAGCAAAGTGCACAAAGCAAAAATGGCCAGCTCTATGAACTTTCACGAAGTAAGCACACCAGTGTAACCTGCTGGTTACACTATTTCAAGAAAAAGTACAACAGCAGCAACCCAGAGAGCCCTTGTACTACTTTTTAGCTTTTTTAAATCTTTTTGCCTAGTTTTTGAAAATGACTTAAATAGAATTAAACAGCATGCACTCTTTTGAGCGGGGGCCTTCTTTTATTCCCATGATGTTTGTAAGATTCATTCATCGTTATTTACCTATAGTATCCATTGCATGCATGTATGTTTATTTATTTAATCATTCTCTAAATGGACATATGGGCAGTATCCAGTTTTAAGCAATTAGGAAAATGCTACTATGAACTTTCTAATACATGTCTTTTCATGAACATAAATTTGCATTCCTGCTGGGGGTGGGTTCAGTGACACTCCTCTCACCAGGGCTATGAGAAACACTTTGCTAGGCAGCCCGCATCCTTAAGGAGCTATCTGGAGGCTATCTTCTCTAGGCTTAAAATAAGAGAAATGACTGCCATTGAAAGGACTCCACTGAGCAGTCACAGTTGGCTACCTTGACTATCTACCCAACAGGCAGCAGAGGTGAAACAGTCATCAGATGCTTCAGAAACAAGGATCTATGGCATTGTCTGGTTAATCACAGTGACCTAGAACCAAATAGATGGGCAGCGTACTAAAGCTTTATTTGATTTGTATAAAAGGAAACACTATAGGTCTGATGAACAAAAAATTCTGACCTCAATCAATTCTGGGTCTGAAAATCTTCCCCCAACGCTATCAACTGATTCCCAGACTTGAGTCAGTTTACAGTCCTGGGGCTCTCTTGAATGAAAGGGAGGCTGAGCCTTTCTAAGGAAGGGCTGTCACAAAGCCAAAAATTTATACTATAAACCTTACTTGTAGCCATTCTCAAAGGGACCTGCTCTAGCCTTTTAGCAGGATGACTGCACACTGGAGATGAAGACAACTTAAAACTTTGACACTAATTCCTAAAGACACAGAAGGCACTGTGGTCCCTGACTAGGGCTCATGGAGTCAGGTGATCAAGACAGTTTTTCACTAGGGTCCATCTTACAAGCGGACTGAGTGCATCCACATGACTCCCTTGTAGCAACTTCCCCGGTCCAGAATGCATAGCTGGAATCAATATACTCAGCAACTGGCAGACGCTAGAGGAGTGGAGTTGCTGGGTCACTTGGTAGATGTACCTGCAGCATTAGCAGATACTGCCACCCGGTTTCCCAAAGTGGTGCTGTTCACTCACACTCCCAAGAGGAGTGTGTGAAAATTCCACTTGCTCCATACACAATACTTGGTATTATCTACTTTTCTCATTTCAGCCATTCTCATGAGTGTGTAATGGTATCTCCTTTAACTTTAATCTTCATTTCCCTATGGCTAATGATATTGAGCCCTTTTTCATATTTATTGATAACACTGATACTGTGAAGTGTCTATTCATATATTTTGCAAAATGTCCAGTGTTTTCTTAAAGGTATGTGGGAGCTTTTTGTGTATTTTGGACACAAGTTCTTTGCTAAATATGTATTATAACTATCTTCTCCCATTTTACGGTTCCTTTTTTTTACTTTTCAAATGTTGTTTTTTAATAAACCAAAATTCTTATTTTTAATGCAGTCCAATTTAGTAATATCTTCCTTTACTGTTAATAATTCTTATTACCTGTTTAAGGCACACTTGCCCACCCTGAAGCCCTAAAGATATTCACCCTATGCTTTTGTCCACAAGCTTTATTGCTTGACCTTTCATATTTAGATTTATAATCCTTCTGGAATTGGCTTTTGTGTAAGGAATGAGAAGAATCAAATTCTTCTCCCATATAGATAACTGACTCCATACCATTAACTTGCCAATACTGTTTTCTCCTCACTGCACAGCAGTATCTTGTCATAAATCAAGGTCTGCATATATGTGGGTCTGTTTATGATCTTTCTACTGTGTTTCATTGGCCAGTTGGTTAATCTTCCAGCAGTACTGCACTGTCTTAATTATCTTAGCTATAAAATACATCTTGATCTCTAATAGTATAAATCTTCCAACTCTGCTCTTCTTTTCAGATTGCCTTGCCAAGTCCTGGGTTATCTGAATTACCAAATAAATTGCAGAAGCAGTTTGTCAATCTCCACCAAAAATCTTGCTGGGTCTTAGATTGGGTCTGCATTGCTTATACAGATCAAACTGAGGAGAACTGATGTCTCAGAAGTAATGGGTCTTCCAATCAATGAGCATGTTATATCTTTCACTTATTTAGATCCTCTCGCACTGCTACACTAGCAGTTGTACTAGTATCAATGTAGCACTCCTGGACATATTCTGTTTAACTTACGTATATAAAATGTAGCTAACGGATTTCACTAATTTTCTACAGCAGTATAATAAAAGCCACATATGTAATCTTAATTTTTCTGCATCCACATTAAGTAAAAAGAAACAACTTAATTTTAATATTTTAAGATCTACAAATTATTAACATTTCAAAATGCAATTAATATAAAATTAGTAATGCTTAACTTTGGGGGGGTACTGTCTTCAAAATCCAGTGTGTATCTTATACTTAAAGTGCACCTAATTAGCTACATTTCAAGTGCTGACCAGGCTAGCAGCTACTGTGTCGGACAGGACACGTCTATAGCCTTTCTTACGCTTTCTGTCCAGCTGACCTGTGTGCACTGACACCAGATGTGTTGAAGTCTTCTACTACTACTGGGTTTCTATTTCTCCTTGTATCTCCTGTAATCTCTCCTTTATATGATTTTTGTGTTATATAATGATTATAATGATTTCTGTGTTATTTAGTGCCTGGATAGTTTTAACTATTATATCTTCATTGGATTTAGCATTATAATTGTCATTCTTTGTCTTGCTTCAATGCTTTTTGGCCTGAAGGTAACAAGATCATAACCCTTGCTTTCCCTTTCCTTCCATTTGCAAGGTAAATCTTTTCCAGCCCTGAATTTTTATACCTTTTCAGTGACTGTCTAATTGTACACAGCACAGACTTTCATTTTGCTTTTCAAGCCAATATGAAAATCTTTTTAAAACATGAATTAACATTTATAGATACAACTCATATATTTGGTCCCAACACTGTTATTATTTTATAATTATGGTATTATAATGGTATTATTTCTATGCTTTGACAGGTCTTTTTTTTCTTCTGGTATTTAGGAAGCTTTGTATTCTTGTGCCTGTTATTTCTATTTTGCTTTGTTTTTAAAAGTCTGTTTTATCAGAATCTGTCTTGAAGTTGACATTGTTCTGGGTCAATTTTTTCAGCTAGCTGGTGTTTCTCAGCTATTCTTAACGCCTTTTTAAACTACTCATTTGAGTCTATTCTTCCTTCAGCATCTTGTAATTTTAGTCTTCATTTCTGATATGATTTTGTCATTTTCTTCTGTTCTCTCATTGAGTTCAATCAACCACCCTTTCTTTTTGTCTTTTTTTTCATTTCCGCTCTTCTTTAAAAAAAAAAACAACTTCTGATTCAAGGCTACTAAAACCTAGATAATGAATAATTTTACTTCTTCTTTTCTTTTAGGTTTCTGCATTAAAATGTTCTATATCAAGCCAATTAAATATAAAGGTTCTATCAAGAAGGGAGAAAAACTGGGCACTGTGCTGCCCTTGCAGAAAGTTTACCCTGGAATACAATCCCACATACATATTGAAAACTGTGACTTGAGTGATCCTACTGTTTACCTATAGATGGAAGACAAGCTGATCTTCGAAAAAGACAGCCATCTTCTTAAAACCTAGGCACCTATCCTGCTTTTCAATAAATTCGTGCTCAAATAGAACATGATGAATGAAAGAAAGAAAAAAGCATTTTGATTTCAACTCATTGCCACTTTGATGTTTTGAGGGTCAGTTCATTTCTCAGGTCTGATCTGTAACCTATGGGATCAGGGGTGTGTCTTTTCTTAAAGATTTCTCAGTCCTAAATAAATAGGATAAACAAACATACAATTTCAAACTGGTGCCAACAGCAATGTTGACATTTCTAAAACTAGCTTTCTGCTTGAAAATAAGAAAAAAACCTTAAGTGTTTTTAGGGCACAAGATTAGAGTGTTGTATAATGCTAGACACATAAAGTTCATAAGTACCAAGGGAATAAACTCAAGGCTTCTTTTGAGTTAAGGCAGTAAAGAATTTCAGGAATACCCTTAGGTTTTGGTATTGGTATACCCAGCCACTTTGGTGGTTGGAGGGTGAAGGGTTTACATGGATAAGACAGAATTTGCCAGACGTGACATCCACACATTCCCAACACTCTATATAAGTTGTCGATCTTCCAGGTAATGAATGATAGCAGTCCAAGGGAATATGGAACATTGATTTCAGAAAGTCTACATTATAAGGAATACTAAAAAGAAAAAGAGATCTACCCTGACCTGAAGTATCTCATGCAACCAAGTCCGTCAGCCTCATCGAGCCATATGCCTGTAACAGCTACTTATTTTTACACATCATTGTATATCCTTATGACTCTTTCCTGGTTATGCTAACAACAGGTATAAGAGGGAAATAAGACCATATGACTATTCAAAGGACCAGAAATAATACGGCTCTGTAGATCTTAGTCAGTAAGAAATGAGTGAGGTGAATTCCTCCTTCTGGAAACTTTCTTCATGAATTTTTGCTTAAACTTTTTGGAATGTAGAAAACTCCAGTTGAATGACTCCATTACTAGTGTAGCAATGCTATTGGAAATGCAGTCAACTGAACTTGTTTCCTAGAGAGAAGGGGCTGCATTGGTATACTAGCACCTATGTACAAGAATGTTCATGATATTACTATCAGTCATAGCAAAACCCAGAACAACTCAAATGCCTGTCAACAGTCAGATGGACAAACTGTGGTTTCATTACAGAATGGAATATTACATAGCAATCGTAATAAATGAACCTCAGCTAAACATAACAAAATAGATGAATCATTAAAAAAGCTCAAAAGAGCATATAGCATGATACTGTTTTACAAAGCAAAGACAGAATTTTTAGGAACACATGTATATGTGATAAAAACATATAAAAAGGAAATCGAGCAAATAATAAACACTAGTTATCTCAGGACTGGATAGGGAAGGACCACACAGAAAAATTTAGGTTACTATCAATGCTGTAGTTTTATGGTTGGGAGGTGACTTCACGAGTATTTATCATCATGAATAAGATGTTACAGAGGCAATGGGACTCAGGTGGGTATCCAGGAAGACCACTCACTGATGGCTCTCAGGTAGTTTAGAGTCTACACAACACCATCAGTACTTTCTCATATCCTGTTAGACACTACTCTCTACTGTGTCATAACATATCATACAAGGCCAGCAAATTAAGACTTTACGTTTTGGTTAAAACGAAGAAAACTGTAACACTGGCACTGCCTGTTTTGATCATCTACCTTATTCATCTCCCTAGTGCCAAATAACTTTAGGTCATTCCCAAAGATTACATTTCTCTTCAAAAAATAAAGTCTGTGCTCCCATTGAGATCACAAAAAAGGAAACAGCATACAGATTTCAAAGGCAATTTTAAAAGGAGCTCTAAAATTTTTGAACAATGAAATATACACTTAGCCTTCTAAATAATCAACCTTCTGAAGTGACTGTTCTAGAAAGCAGACTCATTACCCGGAATGGACAGCTTCTCCGAGGTAGAGCAAAATTGCTGCCTTCTGCCTAGCCTCCCACAGGCACTCTCATATCTGTTGAACGCAAATGCGAACTTCAGACTAAAGGACTTCTTTCCTCAGAATCACTAGAATATAGCGCCCTCTAGTGCACCGTATCAGAAGGTTGTTTTGTCTTCTTAATTTCCTTTTCCTTTAGGTTTGAGCGTTAAAATGTTCAGTCTAAAGTACTGCACAGGTTCAAATGACAGGGAGGTAACAGCACCGAGTAACTTAATTTTCATTATTGAAGGTGATTATAACATATACTTAATATTTTGGTGTCAGATATTAGCTTAAATCGGAGAAGGCAATGGCAACCCACTCTAGTACTCTTGCCTGGAAAATCCCATGGACAGAGGAGCCTGGCAGGCTGCCATCTATGGGGTCGCACAGAGTCAGACACAACTGAAGCAACTTAGCAGCAGCAGCATTAACTTAAATAACTATAAAATCCATCTTTATTTAGAAAATGTTTTTAGTTTTCTGAAAGTAAGTAATTTAATGAAAGAATAAGATAAGTGGTCAATTTAAGAAGCCAGAGCTGGACAGGGAAGAGTTACTACATTCTTGTGACAACATTTATCACACTCAGAGCATATTAACAATAACATATGACTTTAAAAGCTGCCCAGAATATGTACAAATGCGCTCTGACTAGGGGGTGCACGGCAGTTTTAAGGAACTGAAAGAGGATGAGAACAGCAGGGCCAAGGGCACCTGGTGGGAGGAAACAAGGTCACAGAAGCAGGGAGAAGCCAGAAGCCAGAACCTGGAGGGTCTTATGGGTCATTTTAAGGACACATATTCATCTTAAAGGCAATAAACCGTAGCCATTGAAGAGTTTCGGTTGTGTTACTAACTAAACAACCACTTCTGCAAAGGATCTGGTTTAGTTTCAGATACACAGTAAATATATCCAGTAAACATTGATTCCCTCACAAACACCCTCTAAAAAATTTACTTTTTATCTCAGTAGTGTATTTAACCAATTACAATCACAGGATCTTTATAAAATGAATTAGGGTTATTTAATGCTAATGTTGGAGAAGGAAATGGCAACCCACTCCAGTATTCTTGCCTGGAGAATCCCATGGATGGAGGAGCCTGGTGGGCTACAGTCCATCGGGTCGCAAAGAGTTGGACACGACGGAGAGACTTCACTTTCTTAATGTTAATCTAATGCCCATTTTCTCACAAGTTAATACAACAAAGTAGAATTCGAAATGCACTAGAAATTACAAGTTATTTATTGAATCATAACATGATCTTATATACTGCTAAAAAAAGAGTACAATTAAGCCAGCCTCTGTATGTCTACTTTGAGTGTACTCTTAGTTTCTAATACCAAATATTTTGTAAAGTGTATTAATGCCAAGATGAAACAGAAACAATCAACAATATAAAATTGTAAGTGACATAATTTAAGGGATCCAAAGCTCAATATTACAAATTTATTCAGCAAGTCAAAATACGCCTTCAAGGAAGGCTGAGGAACTTTCCTAGAAACTGACTGTTTCTATCAACTATCTAACCCACCATACAGTCTGTGTTCTATCTATGATTTCTGTCTTTTCAAGTCTCTCATAGTTTCTCAAATGCTTCTGCTATAATCCATTTATACAGTTTGTAAACAATACAAGATTTCACCTAACACATTTCAGCAATGCATCTTAAAATTTACATTTGCATAGACAGAAAGAAGCTAATCTTACAGATTTTTTAAAAAAAGTTAATAATCTTTGGTTTAGTAGTCAATTACCAGAGAGGCATGACATCAGGAAACCATATTCTTCCCAGGTATTTGGAGACCTCAGTGTGAATTTCATCTAGGCTATAAACATCATCAGGTATCAAAACTTCCTCCATGATAGAGAGGTGGGTTAGCTTTCTCCCACACAGTCTCACAAACTCAATGAATGCACTGCAGCTAACTTCACATTCACTGAGGCCCAAGGCTGTTAAGTTTTTACAGTGTTCAGCAATACAAATAAGTTCATTATCAATGACCTGAAGACCATTAGCACATACAACTAACTCTATCAGTCGGGGACAGTTAAGACCTAGCCGTCCTAGAATCTCTTTGCTGACTGAACGACCAAAATAAAGATGAGTAACAGGGGTTTCTTCTTTGAAGAACGTCTCCATTTCCTCTTCATATAAAAAGAAGTACATAACAACATTCACTCCAGGGGAGTGTTTAGTAAGTGCATCCCAACTTTGTCTTTTAATAGAATGAAATTCAATCTGTCCAGGATTTTCACTCACAACATCTATTCGAAGATGCTCAAGGTTAACGTGAGTCTCATTTGAAAGCGCCAGGAGAAGTTCATCACTTAGCATGTAATAATTCAATGCCAGTTCTCTAAGACCTTGACAATGATCAGCTACACAAAGGATTCCTGCAGGAAATGGGGAAAAATCCTTAAATACAAAGAGTATGGATACTCACACAACATTTTGTGAATTTAAATTTGTATCAGTTATTCATTATTTCTTAGAATAGACATCTAATGATTTCTGAGGAGATGGACGCTGATATATATATATATATATATATATATATATATATATAATTTGCATGCAAATCTGTATTTGTGTGTGTGTGTGTATATATAAAAATAATTGTGTGCATATGCATACTTAGTCATGTCTGACTCTTTTGCAACCCCATGGTCTGTAGACCTCCAGGCACCTCTGTCCATGGAAATTCCCAGGCAAGAATTCTGGAGTGGATTGCCATTTCCTTCTCCAGGGAATCTTCCTCATCCAGGGATCAAACTCGCATCTCTTCTGTCTCCTGCACTTGCAGGCAGATTCTTTACCACTGCACCACCTGAAAAGCCCCATATATATAAGTATACATACAATAAAAAATATAAGTAAGATACTCTTAGGAGAAGCAATTTAAACTATATTTAGCTTACATCAATACACTGAGTTCTTTTGAAAGAAAGACTAATGAATTACATCTCATAAGCATATAGTTTTCAACAGGAAATTGTATTACTACTATTACTATAATAAAAACATCATATAAGCTTAAAAATATAACCTACCATCAGATGAAACATGAGGACAGCTACTCATTTTTAGGCGTCTTAGAGTATCACTATTATTGGCCACAAGAATGCTCAAAGAAGGATCATCCACTGGCATGTCTTCAATTTTGATTGATGACAATGATTTTGAGTTAACAAAAAGAACTGTTAAGTGCTGACACAAAATGAGACTACCATGGCAATAAGAAAAAATTATAAAAACATTATTTTAAAATCTACAGCTGCAATAATTTCATCAAAAATATTCATTAATATATCAATATATGCTTATAATAACATAATAAAAGTGATCAACATATTACTGCTTTTCACAGTGCCATTAGCCAGGAGAAACAGCAAAGTATAGTTTTATTACTTTTATCATTGCTAAATGGAATAGTGAGAAAGGAAGAAGTTTCAAAGATTTCAAAAACACATCTTCCAATTATTTTCAATCTTAAGGATTTATTTTTCAACATTAAAAGGATATAATCTTATGTATTTCCTAGAATAGAGGTTGGCAAGTTATGGTCCACTGGCCAAGTCCAGTCCACTTTATCGTATGGTTCAGGAGTTAAGTATGGAAAGTGTTAGTCACTCATTCATGTCTGACTCTTCACAACTCCAAGGACTGTAGTCCACCAGGTTCCTCTGACCACAGAATTCTCCAGGCAAGACTACTGGAGTGGGTCGCCATTCCCTTCTCCAGGGTATCTTCCGGACCCAGCGATCGAACCCAGGTCTCCCATGCTGCAGGTAGATTCTTTATCATCTAAGCCGCTGCATGGTTTTTACATTTTCAAATAGTTCAGAGAAAATTTTTAAAGAGGAGTACTTTGTGATATGTAACAATTAAGTGGAGCTCTTTCAGGGTCCATAATTAAAGTCTGACTGCAGAAGAGCAGTGCGGGACTCATCTATGCACTGTTATGCCTGCTTTCACACCACAGTGCTAGAGGTGAGCAGAATGACACGACCCACAAAGTCTGAAATTTACTATCTGGACTGAGTCAACACCCTAGTCCAGAATAAATAAATTCTTATCTGTTTTATTCATTCCTGTATTTCTAGCACCTAAAGTAGTATCTGGCACATAGTAAAAGTCAACATTTACTGCTGATGAATAAATGATGTCATATTCCTCAGAGACATTTTTTTCTAGCAAATTATCTAAAAAAAGATACATTTTGAAAACTTTCTCTGTTTTGAAGATTGACAAACAAAAGTTTAGTTACAGTTTGACTTCATAACCGGTGGAACTCAGAACTTTTCAGATCCAGTATTTTTTGACACAAATACAAAGTCTAGAAAACAAATCTATGCATTTTCCTTTTCAAAATCAACTTGGATTCTATCAAAGGCTCTATTGCCCCTATAAGAATGACCAAATTGGTTATACATCCTAATTCCTTTACAAGAAAACAATGGTTTATACTATTGTAAACTAGTTGCACAAATTCTCAAATGGTGGACAGCTAAACCTCTTTACTCAACTTTGATGTTGTTGTCCAGTTGTGCACGATTCTTTGTGACCCCATGGACTGCAGCACACCAGGCCTCCCTGTGCTTCACCATCTCCCAAAGTTTGCCCAAGTTTGTGTCCACTGCATCAGTGATGCCATTCAGCCATCTCATTCTCAGACACCCTCTTCTCCTTCTACCCTCAATCTTTCCCAGCATCAGGGACTTCAATGAATCAGCTGTTCACATCAGCTCAGTTCAGTCGCTCAGTCACGTCCAACTCTTTCCAACCCCATGGGCTCCAGCACGCCAGGCTTCCCTGTCCATCACCAGCTCCCAGAGCTTGCTCAAACTCATGTCTATCAAGTCAGTGATGCCATCCAACCATCTCACCCTCTGTCATCCCCTTCTCCTCCTGCCTTCAATCTTTCCCAGTATCAGGGTCTTTTCCAAGGAGTCACTTCTTTGCATCAGGTGGCCAAAATATTGGAGTTTCAGCTTCAGCATCAGGCCTTCCAATGAGTATTCAGGACTTATTTCCCTTAGGATTGACTGGTTTTATCTCCTTGCAGTCCAAGGGACTCTCAAGAGTCTTCTCCAACACCACAGTCCAAAAGCATCAATTCTTTGGAAATCAGCTTTCTTTACAGTCCAACTCTCACACCCATACATGACTACTGGAAAAACCATAGCTTTGACTAGAAGGACCTTTGTTGACAAAGTAATGTCTCTGCTTTTTAATATGCTGTCTAGGTTGATCACAGATTTCCTTCCAAGGAGCAAGCGTCTTTTAATTTCATGGCTGCAGTCACCATCTGCAGTGATTTTGGAGCCCAGAAAAATAAAGTCTCTCACTGTTTCCATTGTTTTCCCATCTGTTTGCCATGAAGTGATGGGACCGGATGCCATGATCTTAATATTTTGAATGTTGAGTTTTAAGCCAGCTTTTTCACTCTCCTCTTTCACTTTCATCAAAAGGCTCTTTAGTTCCTCTTTACTTTCTGCCATGGGGTGGTATCATCTGCATATCTGAGGTTATCGATATTTCTCCCAGCAATCTTGTTCCAGCTTGTGCTTCATCCAAGCTGGCATTTCGCATGATGTACTCTGCATATAAGTTAAATAAGCAAGGTGACAATACACAGCCTTGACATACTCCTTTCCCAATCTGGAACCAGTCTGTTGTTCCATGTCCGGTTCTAACTGCTGCTTCTTGACCTGCATACAGATTTCTCAAGAGGCAGGTAAGGTGGTCTAGTATTCTCATCTCTTAAAGAATTTTACACAGTTTGTTGTGATCTACACAAAGGCTTTGGCATAATCCATAAAGCAGAAGTAGATGCTTTTCTGGAATTCTCTTGCTTTTTCTCGAAAATACTGGAGCTTCAGCTGCAGCATCAATCCTTGCAATGGGTATTCATGGTTGATTTTCCTTAAGAGTGACTGGTTTGATCTCTTTACTGTACAAGGGACTTTTAGGAATCTTCTCGAGCACCACAGTTTGAAGGCATCAATTCTTTGGTGCTCTGCCTTCTTCACGGTCCAGCTCTCACAACCATACATGACCACTGGGAAGACCACTATACATACCTTTGTCAGCAGAGTGATGTCTCTGCTTTTCAACACACTGTCTAGGTTTGTGATAGTTTTCCTGCCAAGAAGCAATCATCTTCTGATTTCATAGCTGCAGTCACCATCCACAGTGATTTTAGAGCCCAAGAAGAGGACATCTGACACTACTCCCACCTTTTCCCCTTCTCTTTGCCATGAAGTAATGGGGCTGGATGCCATGATCTTAGTTTTTTAATATTTAGTTTTAAGCTGGATCCTTCACTCTCCTCCTTCACCCTCATCAAGAGGCTCTTTAGTTCCTCTTTGCTTTCTGCCATTAGAGTGGCATCATCCTCATATCTAACGTTGTTGATGCTTGTCCCTTCTGTCTTGATTCCAGCTTGTAACTCATCCAGACCGGCATTTCTCATGATGTGCTCAGTGCATAGGTTAAACAAACAGCGTGGCAGCAGACAACACTGTTGTACTCCTTTCTCAATCCTGAACCAGTCAGCTGTTCCACACAGGGTTCTAACTGTTGCTTCTTGACCTGCATACAGGTTTCTCAGGAGACAGCTAAGATGGTGTGGTATTCCCATCTCTTTTAAGAGCTTCCCACGATTTATTATGATCCACAAAGTCAAAGGCTTTGGAGTCGTCGATGAAACAGAGGTAGATGTTTTTCTGGAATTCCCTGGCTTTCTCTATGATCCACTGAATGTTGGCAATTTGATCTCTGGTTCCTCTTCCTTTTCTAAACCCAGGTTGGACATCTGGGAGTTCTTGGTTCTCAAAATGCTGAAGCCTAGGCTTGCAAGATTTTAGCATGATCTTACTAGCGCAGGAGATGAGTGCAATTATCCAATGTTCAGCGCATTCTTTAGTACTACCCTTCTTGGGAACTGGGATGAGGATTGACCTTTTCCAGTCCTGTGGTCACTGCTGGGTCTTCCAGATTTGCTAACATACTGAATGTAACACCTTCATGGCATCATTCTTTAGGGTTTTGAATAGTTCTACTAAACTTTATGGTGCCAAAAATTATTAGAGGAAAAGAAATAGTTTACTCTTTTTCCTTAAGAAATGTAAGGTTTATTTCACTTTTAATCAACTTCCAAAAGACTCTTTCAGTCCTGAAGAACACATTTAAGCATCAGAGTACATATTTCATTATAGTAACAATGTATTAGTGCTTTTTAAAGACTTTTTAAAAAAAATGCAGACCATTTTCAAAGCTTTTATTAAATTTATTACAATACTGCTTCTCTTTCTATGTTTTTGGTTTTTTGGCTGCAAGGCATATGGGATCTTAGCTCCCCAATCAGGGACTGAATCCACATCCCCTGCACTGGAAGGCAAAGTCTTGACTACTGAACTGCCAGGGAAGTCCCTAGGTTAATACTTCTCAGGCAGACCAAAATTCTGTATCCATACATCACTTTCCCTCAGTCTGCAAATGAAAGAACTGAGGCGCAGAGACATCCACAACTTTGCCAGAAGCCACAGAGCTCATTTTGTGTGGCGGTGGGGCTTGGAATGAAGCCTCTGGTGACTGCCTCAGCTAACCCAGAAGCTGGCCTTGGAAGCTGATGTGCAGCAGAGAGATAGCCCAGAATCTAAGAATTTCAGGCTAATCGGTTTCCCTATCTCATAAACAAGGAAATAACTATTTAGAAGTAGTAAGTTTTCATCTGATTACTTGAATCCCCAAGTGACCCATTTTTTTCAGCATATCTCTTAAAAAGATTAACAGGCTAAGCAGAAATGCATTCTCAAAGAGAGCCATGACCCAGTTAATGAGAAAGGAGATGCTGCTATTCCTCCATCCTCTTCTACAGGAAGGTTTCCATTAGTCAGTTTTATTGATGACCAGAGTTCAGTGCTTATTACACATGAGGCACTATTCTAATTCTGGGTTTATTATGGTAAATAAGCAAAAGAGAATCCCTGCCCTCAAGGAGTTGATGTCTTCTGTTTGAGGAGAAGAAGAGTAAACATTAAATAAAAAGGTGATTTCAAGTCCTGATGAATGATGTAAAGAAAATAAAACACTGTAGAGAGTAACTAGAGGGGGTGTTGTTTTAGCAAAATGGGTCAAGGAGGGCCTCCCTGAGGACATGGCATTCAAGTCAAAGCCTGAATGAAGAGAAGTCAGTCATTAATTTCTGTGGCAGAGACTGCTGGTTGCTTCATAAGAACCATCATCCTTTCTTCTTTGGTAATCTGGTTCTAATTTTTAGCTGGGCATACTGCCACCAGCTAAAAGACTTTACTCGCTTCCCAGAGATGTGCTGTGGCCACAGAGCTAAGCTGCCCAGTAAGACAGACAAAAGTCTTATGTGGTACTTATGGCTAGTCTTGCACACCTTGAAAGGGAGAGGGCACACTCTTCTCCCCCCATTTATTCCCTCCAGTGGTCTAGAACAAGGACGTGATGGCTGGACCACAGAAAGCCATCTTGGGAAATGAAAATGAAATAAACACCGTGGAGATAAAGGAAGTGCCTAGGCGGAATGTGGGTTCCAAATGACTTCATACCAGCTAGGGACTGTGGCCCTATGGATTTCTTTAGTATAACAGAAATAAACCTCACTCATGTTTTCAAGCCACTGTTATTTTGGAATTGCAAGGATGCCAACACTATCCTAATCAGTATAGTACATTTAGTTAAATATTACACTGTTCTACCTCCAATGGAGCAACTATAGAATTACAGGAAAGATATCCACTACTGGCCCTACACATTCTACATTCAATGTAACTATGTAAACTGGCACTTGAAAATTCTAAATATAACACCTAGATTTTATATTAATGATATCTGCTGTGAAACATTAAAATTACAAAGTAGACCTGAAGAATGAAACCATGCATTAGATATCTCATCAAAAATATCTAATGTGTATCTAAGTTCTAGTCAACAAAAACCTGCTTTTAAGTAATTATTTGAATGCAAGTAAGGTTGTGATCTATTTTTAGGAAAAGAATTATGTTTGACTGAAAGCATGCTCAGTCGCTTAGTCATGTCTGATTCTGCAGCTCCAGGGACTGTAGCACTCCAGGCTCCTCTGTCCATGGAATTTTTCAGGCAAGAATACTGGAGTGGGTTTCCATTTCTCTCCCCAGGGAATCTTCCCAACCCAGGGATCAAACTCGCAGCTCTTGTGTCTCCTGGTCTCCTGCATCGGCAGGGAGATTCTTTACCACTAGCACCACCTGGGAAGCCCTTTGTCTAGTTCAATAATATTTAAGAATTGTAGTGGATCTCACAAAAAAATCATCTTTACCTTTGACATATTCATAAAACTTGGCTTGGCTGTTGAAATTAAGCCCAAAGTCTGGATAGAACAATTTACCAGCTGAGAAAGTATATCACAGGCAGCTTCTGCTGACTCAGTACTACTATCAACCTACAAAGACAATTTAAAATCTTAATTTCATGAATGTAACATTAGAAAGTTACTGGCAATATAATTATTTAACAGAATTCAATATGCAACTACAAAACCGTACTTATACCTTCAACCTATAAAATAAATGAGTATTTTTTCTCTAATACACACTATCTTGGACAAAAAAGGAAAAGCAGAGATGATGACAAATGAACTTTCTAAGCACTTTATACTTTCGAATCTTGTAAGATCACCTGAATTTTAATAATGGCATCTACATGAAGGAAGCTGAAGTTTATTCAATTGTAGCTCAAGTACTACATCTAAATCTATACAAGTAATAACAAAGAAGCAGGAAATAGTTTGGGATAAGAATTCTGAAAAATTCATTGACTGTTTCAATATAATGATCTAACACAAATACTAACAAAACTTAAGTCATTGCTTTTATATACTGCTTATTTTTCTTACCTTAAAGCTGACATACTGGAGATGGGCAGCATGCTTTTTAATGATCTGCTGAATGAGATCAGGATGAGTGGAGTTAAAATATGAAGTAGCTGACTGGTTCAGCTCAAACTCAAACTTTCTCCAAAGGTCAGGTATGTGGAAAACTTCATTCCATCTCCTACAGACAGAAGATGCCCGGGCTCGATCTATTAAAGGAAGATACTGAAAAACGCGCAACACTGCGTGGTGAGGCAAATTCCCCCAGTCCAGTAGAGCAGCACACATGTGAGTCTGGCTGAGAGAAGGACAGCACCCAAGTTTTGGCTATTTCACTGCAGGTGAGGACTGGAGAACTTCATTCATGCAAGGTAAACGGTTCCTCTTCATTCTGTAAACAGTAAACAATGGTAAGTGGTAATTTCCCCCACATTCCCATCCTATATTTTGCTTTAATTGTATGGAATAACATCAGAAGATGAGAAGCAGTTTAAGACAATTTTGACAGGAATATTTCTTTCATGCATTAATAGGCACTACTTAGCACTAGACATACAGAGATAAACAGGAGGAAAAAGTCAAAATGTTAGTCGCTCAGTCATGTTCGACTTGCTGCGACCCCACGGACTGTAGCCCACCAGGCTCCTCTGTCCATGGAATTCCCCAGGCAAGAAAACTGGATTGGACAGCCATTCCCCTCTCCAGGTAATCTTCCTGACCCAGGTTTCCCATCTGCCGGCAGATTCTTTACCATTTGAGCCACCGGAGATGCCCTAAATAGGAGGGAACTTGTTCTCAAAGAGCTAGGGTGAAACAGCAAAACACAGTGATGAATGCCATCACTGAAACTGGACCAGCTGATGGAAGTTTAAGGGAATGCCATGTTTCTGAGTTTGTATGTGGGAGGGGGTAGTTGGGGTAAGTTTCCAGGAAGAAAGGTCCAGGGAAGCAGTGCATGTGCCTGGTTCATTCCTAGTCAATTACTGTATTCTCACTCTCACACTGCGATTGTGCTGAGAACTCCAGGCAGGGGTGGGATTGTGGGGATCGTTGGGAGATAGAAAACATAATTAAAAGCATGGATCTAGGTAAGTCCCAACTCTACTATTTACCAACCATGTGATCCTGTCTGAGCAAATTAATACAAGCCTCAGCTTCCTCACCTGAAAAGCAGGGAGAACTACACTGCCAGTCTCATAATGTTGCTGAGAGGATTAAAGTAACTCAAGTGCCAGCCCATAGAAAGTGCTCAATAAATGCTGCAGTCATTGTTAAATCGTCTAACGCATTTTCCTGAACAAATTTCATTATGTTGCTTAAGCTGGAACACAGTTCCAACAAAAAGCCAAATGACCTGTGACAGTTTTCAGATGACACCCAGGACATGGGAGCTCTAGAGAAGCAGGATATGGCAGGGACAGAAGCCGTAGCAACATACTGGGTCCTCACCAGCTGATGTAAATATAGCAAAGGAATGAGCATTCTTTCCCAACAGAAAGAAAGGATAACTCCCTATCAGGTATTAGTCAGCTTGAGACAAAACTAAGTGCCAACAAAATTCAGGTCTAGATATACCCAAATATATAGGGCTATCTTGTACATATATTTTACATAAAAATTCAAAGTATATTAAGTATACAATTTAAAATAGTGATGAAGGTAGTTCTGAATTTTATTCAACTTTGGTTGACTCTTTAACCCTCTTCTCATCCTTGAATGCTAGGAATGTATATGTGGAAGATTTGGTATCATAACTGAAACATACCTTCAAATCTAATGAAATATTTATTTAATATGTAAATATCCCTATCTGGTGAGTCACTCTGTCTGATGGGAAACATTTCTTAACCACAATGTAGAGATGGATCCCAGAAATAGGAATGGCCTATAAAATCACTGAGCAAAATGAAAGGTCAACTTTGGGGTTTGGGAAAGGGAAGGGGGGCGGGTAGGAAAAAACTGTATCTCAAGCACTAGGCAAAAGAGCCAGTGCACATCTTAATCTGACTAAACCAGTTTATGTGCATAACTGAGCAATACAATGTAGAATATGCACAACTGCTGACATCAGTAATTCAAAGCATGTACTATTTTAAAGGGTTAATTACCTAAATGAAATACAATGGCCCAAGGAAAGCAAAGGAATGGATGTTAGATACTCACCTCTGAAGTTGAGCATATTTATTGACATTTTGCTTGTAACTGTTTTATTAGGAAGCCCACAGAATGGAAAGCTAAAATTTTACTAAGGAATTGCCAAAAAGTTATCCCTAACATAATCCCTCATTAAAAAAGCAGTGAAGCCAAAAATAAAACAAAGACTTCATCCAAATGCCCAGTTAGAAAACTGCCTTGTGATTCTAAATAAAGGAATTGTGCTATATATTAAATCTGCATGCAACAGGGATTAAATGTTAAACTGTGTATCTGTTAAAATCATTAAGTTGCCAATTCACTGACAGAGTCACCATAAATAACTAAACGATAATATGCACCATAATTCTATCAAAAAATAACATCTTAGTTTTCTTTTTCCTCACGTATATCAACTTTCAAAATAGAAAACCCATCCACAAACCATAAATTTTATATGAAGTAACTGTTTAGCAATGAGCATCAGGAAAATAGTATCAAGTGCAAGACAAAGGTATCTTTATTAGCTTGAAAACCTTGACATAGAAATTCCAGCCTAAGCATATATAATCATTTTTCAGAACTGATCATTTTCCAAACTACCAACTTTCTTACCTAAAGAAGGCTCCCAAGTTACAGTTCACGGTGAATGAACAAAATGAAGTAACTGCTGCCATAGGGTACTCACCAATATCCATTTGATTTCACTTCCTAGCTTGGCAAAACACCACAAAAACACATTCATCAGAATATATAAGTAAAAATTCAGCAATTTTTATGCTTAGGGCATTTATATATCATTGTATATGTTGAAAGTTTTTATCAGAAAATTACTGATTCCCAAACTATTTTCCACTCAGAAGAAAAGCTGTCCATTAAAGCAAAAACAAAAACAAAATACTACTAGCCTGATCAACAGAAATAGTGCAACACTCGCCAGGAATTACACATGAAGCTCTACTCAAACAGAAGACTGTGGATCAAACAGTCAAATGAGGGCTTTAAAAATTCACATTTTAATAAAAACATATAGGGAGTTACTACAAAACAATCAAGGTAGCCCATGATTACATTTGTTAATAGGCTATGTAAATCTTTCAGTTCCAGTTTTTAGAAACACGTAACACCACTACTTTTCATACTGTTCATGGGGCTCTCAAGGTAAGAATACTGAAGTGGTTTGCCATTCCCTTCTCCAGTGGACCACGTTTTGTCAGAACTCTCCACCATGACCCGTCCGTCTTGGGTGGCCCTACACGGCATGGCTCATAGTTTCATTGAGTTAGACAAGGCTGTGGTCCATGTGATCAGATTGGTTAGTTTTCCGTGACTGTGGTTTTCATTCTGTCTGCCCTCTGAAGGAGAAGGAAAAGAGGCTTATAGAAGCTCGTGATGGGACAGACTGACTGAGGGGGAAACTGGGTCTTGTTCTGATGGGCAGGGCCATGCTCAGTAAATCTTTAATTCAATTTTCTGTTGATGGGGAGGGCTGTGTTCCCTCCCTGTTGTTTGACCTGAGGCCAAACTATGGAGAAGGTAACGAAGATAATGGCGACTTCCTTCAAAAGGCCCCATGCATGCACTGCCGCACTCAGTGCCCCCAACCCTGCAGCAGGCCACCGCCGACCCACGCCTCCTCCAGAGACTCCTGGACACTCATGGGCAAGTCTGGGTCAGTCTCTTGTGGGGTCACTGCTCCTTTTTCTTGAGTCCTGGTACACACAAGGTTTTGTTCGTGCCCTCCAAGAGTCTGTTTCCCCAGTCTTGTGTAAGTTCTGGGGGCTCTATGGTGGGGTTAATGGCAACCTCTTCCAAGAGGCCTAATGCCATACCCAGGTCTACTGCACCCAGAGCCCCTGCCCCTGCAGCAGTCCATTGTTGACCCGTACCTCCGCAGGAGACGCTCAAACACAGTTCTGGTTCAGTCTCTACAGGGTATCTGGGTCCTGGTGCACACAAGGTTTGTTTGAGCCCTCCAAGAGTCTCTGGTGGGTAAGGGGTTTGATTCTAAACATGATTTTGCCCCTCCTACCATCTGCTGGGGCTTCTCCTTTGCCCTTGGACGTGGGGTCTCTTTTTTTGGTGGGATCCAACATTCTCCTGTTGACGGTTATTCAGCAGCAAGTTGTAATTTCGGAGTTCTTGCAGGAGAAGATGAGCGCACATCCCTCTACTCCACCATCTTGGAGAAAATATTGGCTTAAAACTCAACAATCAGAAAGGTAAGATCATGGCATCTGGTTCCATCACTTCATGACAAATAGACAGGGAAACAGTGGAAACAGCAGCTGACTTTATTTTTCTGGGCTCAAAAATCACTGCAGATGGTGACTGCAGCCATGAAATTAAAAGACGCTTACTCCTTGGAAGAAAAGCTATGACCAACCTAGACAGCATATTAAAAAGCAAAGGCATTACTTTGCCAACAAAGGTCTGTCTAGTCAAAGCTATGGTTTTTCCAGTAGTCATGTATGGATGTGAGAGTTGGACTATAAAGAAAGCTGAGTTGCGAAGAATTGATGCTTTTGGACTGTGGTGTTGGAGAAGACTCTTGGGAGACCCCTAGACTGCAAGGAGATCAAACCAATCAATCCTAAAGGAAATCAGTCCTGAATGTTCATTGGAAGGACTGATGCTGAAGCTGAAACTCCAATATTTTGGCCACCCGACGTAAAGAACTGACTCATTAGAAAAGACTCTGATACTGGGAAAGATTGAAGGCAGGAGGAGAAGGGGAAAACAGAGGATAAGATGGTTGGATGGCATCACCGACTTGAAGGACATGAGTTTGAGCAAGCTCCGGGAGTTGGTGATGGACAGGGAAGCCTGGTGTGCTGTAGTCCATGGGGTCGCAAACAGTTGGACACAACTGAGCGACTGAACTGAACACTTCTACAGTTATAATAATTAAATAAGCAGACAGAACTTTTATTATTTATCATTCCCATATGAAAGTAGTTTGACTAGTCTGCTGTTAACATAAGCGTCCATGGTTTTTATATTTTTTACCTGTATTGACAGACATAATTGATTTGTTCATGATTGATTCATATTTTCTTTGAGGTTTGATCAATTTCTGTGACTTATCAGAGTTAGAAGCAGTCTATGGACACAGAAGAAAATAGTAACAGGTCTACACCAGGCATGGCAAATAGATGGGGAAGCAATGGAAACAATGACAGAACTTTATTTTCTTGCACTCCAAAATCACTGTGGACAGTGACTGCAGCCAAGAAATTAAAAGAAGCTTGCTCCTTGAAAGAAAAGCAATGACAAACTTAACAGCATATTAAGAAGCACAGACATTACTTGGCTCTAAAAGGTCCATACAGTCAAAGCTATGGTTTTTCCAGTAGTCATGTATGGATGTGAGAGCTGGACAATAAAAAAGGCTGAGCACTAAAGAATGGATGCCTTCAAACTGTGCTGCTGGAGAAGACTCTTAAAGAGTCCCTTGGACAGCAAGGAGATCAAACCAGTCAATCCTGAAGGAAATCAACCTTGAATATTCATTGTAAGGACTGATGCTGAAGCTGAAGTTCCAACCCTTTGGTCACCTGATACGAAAAGCCAACTCCCTGGAAAAGACCCTGATGCTGGGAAAGAGTAAAGACAGGAAGAGAAAGGGACAGCAGAGGATGAGACGGTTGGATGGCATCACTGACTCAATGGACATGAGTTTGAGCAAACTCTGGCAGACAGTGAAGGACAGAGAAGCCTGGGGTGCTGCAGTCCATGGGGTCGTAAAGAGTCGGACACAACTGAGTGACTGAACAACAACAACAATACCAGGATAAAACTCATTGTCTGGGCATCAAGGATAAGTGTCATAAAGTAAAAATAAATAAACGCACTCTGCTACTTTTTGTAAGCCTAACTCAGTTACACATATCGAGTGGGGGAGACAACTTCTTAATAATCCACTTAAAACTTCTCTTCGATCTCTAACGCCCACCATCAGCCAGCTCTCTTCTCTCTTCTCTCTGAATCCTACTCCTAAAACAGAGCACTGGAGGACAGACGGAGAATGAATTAGAGCTCAATATCACCAATTTGATTTCCAGACTGCCAAGTGTTGCTCTACTATCCTACAAACCCCATCTTCCAGATAATGGCAAGGTCAGCTCTCTCTCCTTTATATTCTACTCCAGGAGTAAGCAGATGGGGGCCACCAGGGACACCTTACAAAGGAAGAGAGAGGTAAGTCAAGTGATTTATACCTTCCGAACCAAATGACACACAGTTTTATTTACCACAGAAACTTTTCTACTGAGTTATCAATATGGCTAATTCTGTGTATGCAGGCCATGCTTTATGCTAGAAAACACGGAAGAAATCTGAAAAGGATATATAAATAGGGAATCTCTACCTAAGACCCAGAAGTAGGCATTGTGAAGGTACCGAACTTGTTTTTAAGATCAGATGAATTACTTTCCTGGTGGCTAAAGGAACTTGACTGCTATTTTAAGAGTTACCAAATAGTGAGGATTGCTGGAAGACAAAACCAGAATTTAGGACCCCATCAGGTGGTAAGCCACAATCTGAAACATGCAGAAATGAGAAAAATTGACAGTGATCACAAGCACAAAACGGGTTTATCAGCACTTGGGAAAAAAACGTAACGATGATTCAAAGTTCACTTGGGGGCTTCACTAACCACCCTAACCCAGTTTCCCTTTTTAAAATATGCTTATTAATTTGGCAGATAGGTGACCCTGTGAATCAGAGCGTCTAAAAGTATCTAGGAACTCTCCCACAGTATTCTTGAGGGAAAGACAATCAAAGACAGGTTACTAAACATCCAAAGCCCGCCTGGAAGCAGTAATGAAAGCAACTATCTTCTGCACCATCACCAGGTTCTTCCAGATTGATGAAATGAATACACACAAGGCACTTCTAAAAACTTCAAGTTTTTAAGAGTCACAACAGTAGAAATACTGTGTAAACACTACAGATAAAGAATAAAGATTTAAAACTACCTAAAAACTGAGACAAATTTGTTGGAAGCAACAAGATGAAAATGAACAAAAATAATGAGCAAATGTCCTTAAACGACTTTTCTAAAGTGGCACACGGAGAAATCAGATTGCTCCCCCCACATGCAGGCGACCTCTGTTAGGAGGTCTGAAATCCTAGTAGTCATCAGTGCAATGGCCAGAGAGGTGTGGCCTGGACAGAGGAGCAGAAGATTTATTTCAAAATATAGTTTTGAAACTTGACTGCTTGACAGAATATTAATAAAAGAGTAAATTGTGCCAAAGGGCAAACTCTTCCCACTGAACATATCCCGGAGGACAAAACATAACTTTTTACAAATGTTGTCAAAAATATTTATGTTCTTTACAACCCACATGACCTCTGAGTTCCATTCTAAATCTAAAATCTACAAGTTTTTAAAATATGAAAGTCAAACTACAGTATCATCAAAGTTCCAACAGGACATAAATAATTGGTATGTATTTATGTCAAACAAATCTTTATTAAAGCAGTGATTGCCAACTTTCTACTGTTGTGACTCTTAAAAATTTGAACTGGGCAATGTGTTTAAATCCTTGAAACTGGGGTGGGGGGAGGGTCTCAGCTGTTCCCCTCTCTTAACCCTCCCCACCTCTCCTCCCAACTCCGAAGAGAAAAGGGAATGAAGACTGCAAGCCAGGCTCTCTACAGGGAAGGCTTCTGAAATGGGGAGAGTCTCTTCTCAGTGTTGGTTACACCCAGGGATCTTAATAATTAATACAAAGGATTCAAGAAGGCATTTTGCAACATTTTTCTGAGCAAATAGTTTTTCCGCTTCATATTTTGGGGGAAATTTCTGGGCACAGGTAACTAAAGACAAAACCAGTAACACCTAAAAGGGCACAGATTATTCCAAATCACAGGGAAAGCTTGTGTCTACTTTTCTCTAGGACATGCCTTTGTAAATATAAATTCTTAACAAGCTCCTCCTGTAAGGGAAAACACTTCAAGTCATCGTGCAAAAGCGACCGCGTAATCAGTAATCATACAGGTAATGAAAACATCAACTAATACGCGTTTAAGAGAGAGGTTAAAACGAATATGATCCGTTCAGAGCTTACCCTCCAAAGATGAACAAAATGACTAAATTCGGGAAACCCGGGTCCCGGGCTGAGCTCTGCAGAAAAACCACCGTGGAAAGAAACGAACAACCCGAGGCTGTAAAACCTCAGACAGAAGACCCCACCTCAAAGAAAAGCAAATGCGGGGGTGGGGGTTGGCCACGGCAATCTGGCCTGGGGGCGGGGGGAGTCTCTAGCCGGGGGTGCCCCCTCCCGCTCCCCGTCTCGGGGAGCCCAGTGCCCGGGCTGAGGACGCCAGCTCGCGCCTCCTCGTTCCCAGAGAAAGCGCGCTGGCCGGGTCCCCAAACCACAACCCGCCCCAGGCAGGACCCGCGCTCCGGCCCGCGGCTTCCTCAAAGCTAGCGGAGGCGCAGCCCCCCACAGACCTCCGCGCTCCCCAGAAGGAAAGGATACCTGGAGACATACAACCGCGTGTCCTTCCGCGCGCCCGGGCCTTCGCCGGCCCGGCTGCGGCGGCGGGACAGGTCTGCCTAGTTCGAGCTCTGGGCGGCTGCCCTGGAACCGGATGCGCTGGGCCCCGGGCGAAGACCCCAGAGCCCGCGGGCGTCCCCCAGGCCCTCCCCCGGCCCCGCCCCCGGGCGGCAACGCATGCGCGCAGCTCCAAATGTCGCAGGGGACCTGTGCGTGCCGGCTCCCACCTGCTCAGGGGCATCTCCCTAAGTGGTGACTGGAAGGTTTTTCTGCCTGCTGGCCTTCAGCTAAACGACGGGACACCTGCGCGGTGAAATCTTAACGACCAGCCCATCCGAATGGGAGTGAATTCACAGTTCCAGCTTCTAGAACGTAACTTCCCTGCAAAGTGCACCTTTTATTAATACACAGATACATGAAACTTAAAATACTGAAAGTGTTAACAGTTCAGTGTTAAATATGTGTACATCAACTCCCTATCCTGTGCCACATCTCACTCCCTGGCGATAACCACTGTTTTTGTGTAAATTACTAGACCTTCCGTACATACACAGAAGTATCCAGCTGAGAAGCAAGGATTTTATTACTCTCATTAGTTAAGTTTGAAAAAAAACTCTGGGATCAAATTATATGTAATGTTCTGGAACTTCTTTTGCTTACTACACCACGGACGTATTTCTCTATAAGCTTCTCTATCAACACAGATCCTCCTCATACTTTTTTTTTTTTTTCTTTGCAAACAACTCTATTAAGGTATAATTGACAAAATAAACTGCACATACCTAAAACATACAATTCGATAAGTCTGAACATACACATTTCTTCCAAAAGTTTCCTTATGACCGTCTATAATCCCTCCTCCAACACTTTCCCCATCTGCTTTCTGACACTACAGATTAGTTCACATTTTCTAGAATTTTACATAAATTGAAGCATAGAGTATGTACTCTTTTTATCTGGTTATTTGCACTTAGCATAATTACTTTGAGTATCATAGTGTTAGTCGCTCAGTCGTGTCTGACTCTTTACTACCCCCATGGACTGTAGTCCATCAGGCTCCTCTGTCCGTGCAATTCTCTAGGCAAGAATACTTGAGTGGTAACCATTCCTTTCTCCAGGGGATCTTCCCTGACCAGGGACTGAACCCAGGTCTTCTGTATTACAGGTGGATTCTTTACCATCTGAACCACCAGGGAAACCACCAGGGAAATATCATAGCTAATTTGTTTTTATTGCTAAGCAGTATTCCATTTTACAGATATAACACAGTTTATATATACATTCACATGAAGATGGACATTTGGCTATTACAAATAAAGCTGCTATGAACATTACTGTACACATCTTTGCATGTATGTTTCATTTCTCTTGGGTGAACACCCAGTATGGAAGAGCTGCACTGTATAATAGATGACACCACTCTTATGGCAGAAAGCCAAGAGGAACTGAAGAGCCTCTTGAAGAAAGTGAAAGAGGAGAGTGAAAAAGCTGCCTTAAAACTCAACATTCAAAAATCTAAGATCATGGCATCTGGTCCTGTCACTTTATGGCAAACAGATGGGGAAACAATGGAAACAGTGACAAACTATTTTCTTGGGTTCCAAACTCACTGCAGATGGTGACTGCAGCCATGAAATTAAAAGACGCTTGCTCCTTGGAAGAAAAGTTATGGCCAACCTAGATAGCGTATTAAAAAGCAGAGACACATTACTTTGCCAACAAAGGTCCATCTGGTCAAGGCTATGGGTTTTCCAGTGGTCATGTGTGGATGTGAGAGTTGGACTGTGAAGAAAGCTGAGCGTTGAAAAATTGATGCTTTTGAACTATGGTGTTGGAGAAGACTCTTGAGAGTCCCTAGGACTGCAAGGAGATCCAACCAGTCCATCCTAAAGGAGATCAGTCCTGGGTGTTCATTGGAAGGACTGATGCTGAAGCTGAAACTCCAGTACTTTGGCCACCTCAAGCGAAGAGTTGACTCGTTGGAAAAGACTCTGATGCTGGGAGGGATTGGGGGCAGGAGGAGAAGGGGACAACAGAGGATGAGATGGCTGGATGGCATCACCGACTCGATGGACATGAGTTTGAGTAAACTCCAGGAGTTGGTGATGGACAGGGAGGGCTGGCATCCTGCAGTTCATGGGGTCTCAAAGAGTCGGACGCAACTGAGCAACTGAACTGAATTGAGCTGAGAGGGCTATAGTTCATGGCGTGGCAAAGAGTTGGATACAGCTGAGCAACTGAGCATGCACAAATCCTTAGCCTTCTAATCTTTTGACTTCGCACATGATACAGTGGTAAAGAATCCAACTGCCAATGCAGGAGATGCAAGAGATGCAAGAGACGTGAGTTTGATCCCTGGGTCAGGAAGATCCCCTGGAGGAGTAAATGGCAACCCACTCCAATATTCTTTCCTGGAAGACTCCACAGGCAGAGGAGCCTAGCATCTACAGTCCATGGGGGTCACAGAGAATCAGACATGACTGAGTGAGCAACACACACTCTAGGTATTTATAGTTTTTACAATGCTGCTGTAAACAGTATTTCTTTTTATGCTTTAATTCCTAATCATTTGATGCAAATATATAGAAATATAATTGACTTTTGTACATTGATCTTGTATCTTGCTGTGCTATGCTTTGTCGCTCAGTCATGGCAGACTCATTGCGACCCCATGAACTGTAGCCCACCAGGCTCCTCTGTCCATGGAATTCTCCAGGCAAGAATGCTGGAGTGGGTAGACATTCCCTTCTCCAGGGGATCTTCCCAACCCAGGGATCGTACCCAGGTCTCCTGCAATGCAGGCAGATTCTTTACTGTCTGAGCCACCAGGAAGCAAATTTGCTCAAATCACTTTTAGTTCTAGAAACCTCCACTGGCATCTAGTACATTCCACTGGATGTTCTACATAGACAATCATGTCATAAAGGCAGTTATTGTTTGTCCCAATTGAATGCTCAACCAATATAATTGTGCTCTGAAGATCTGCTATGCCTTTCTTTTAAGAATTTGGTGTTTAAGTCCAGGTTGGATGCATGCGACAGGGTGCTCAGGTCCGGAGCACTGGGATGACCCTGCGGGATGAGATGAGGACGGAGGTGGGAGGGGGGTTCAGGATGGGGAACACATGTACACCCATGGCTGATTGATGTCAACGTATGGTGAAAACCACTACAATATTGTAATTAGCCTCCAATTAAAATAAATTAATTAATTAAAAAAAGAATTTGGTGTTTAATATTTTAAAAGATATGTAATCTATACTCTAAATAAATTAAGACTTTTTGCTTTTGCTTCATATTCCTTTAAATCAAGCTTTCCCCAAAGGAAATTAGTAAATGTGAAATTAGTAAAGTAAAAATTAAGGGTTTTCATTTTAAAATCAGAAATGCCAGCTAGTGTGTCTCTAAATGTGGAAGAACTTGCTGCTGTTTTCAGTGTTTTCAGACACAGTATGAAGCCCCTGATAAGAGAGGGAATTATGAAATGAGCATTTCTAAGTGGGTCAGGGCTAGTCATCCCTGACAATACTGATTCAAAGCCACTATCCTGTTTTGAAAAGTGAATAACATCAAGGGGATTGTGTGGAGCTCAAGATTCCATAAACACTGTGTTCTGTCTTGTATAAGGTAGCCTTGTTTTGTACCATCTTGTGGATCTGAACTTATCATTTCTTAAAACAGAGAAGAAAAATAATTTTGAACATTTTCTTTTTCACTAATGCTTTTCTAAGTCAAGTTTTTATAGTGCAAAGTCTTTAAAATAAAATGTAACATTGACCTATGTGTTCCAACTGGTTTGAAAAGCTGTAACATAAATTACCTGGTTTTAAAAGCTGTAACATAAATTCACAATTTTTAAAGGTAATTTTCGGTAACATTGAATTGTGTGTTCCAACTGATTTTAAAAACTGTAACATAGATTAGCTAGTTTTAAAAGCTGTAACATAAATTTGTAAATGATTCTGCAAATACACTTTATTTTAAAAGGACAGTGATTTATTGCTATGTTTAACTAAACATTTCATAGAAATAGTTAATTTAGAGATAATTTTCTGTAGTCATCTATGAAAGGCAAAATGTGTATTATTAATTTGACTTCCACACAAATCTGGGATTATAGAGAGAAACAAGGTCAGTCATTTCAAATCATGTGATAAAAGGAGGTTAGTAGGTCATGTTTTATAGCTGTCCTGGTGATCAGCCATCTCTAAAGGCATTTCAAAAAGTAGTCATTAGCAAGAATGAAAATTTCTTAGCTTTTTAATTAGAGGAAAAATTTAATACTAAAATATTTTCCTTATAAAGAACAGCAAATGCTTTCAATGTGTTAAAATTTCCTCTTTATTATGTTTTCCTATGACAATTTAAAATCTTTGAAAAATGACAAGTCTTAAGATTGGAAATTAAATACACAATAGTTTAATTTGATGTACTGGCTTTACAAATAAATGCTCCAAAGTAGGTTTTGTTTTTAATAATTATTATTCATTATCATAAAGGATACACTGTATTGCCAGTTGATTACATTAAAGCTGTCAGAGGAAATGGAAAAGATACTACAATATTTTAGGGAAATCATAGTTTAAATATCACAGGATAGCAGTAGACTGGCAGCAAACACACCAATAAGTAAGGAAACAGAAGCAGGGTAGCTCTTTGTTACAAGGTATTAAGGAGACCCTGTAAACACAGGCTCAGAGACATCAAGAGTTTGCATATCAACAGCAACGGCAGCCAGTCTAGCACAGAGAACAGAGCAAGAACAAACCGAGGGGGACCTCTCTGGTGGGCCAGTGGTTAAGAGTCTGCCTGCCAATGCTGGGGACACAGGTTCGCTGCCTGGTCTCGGAAGATTCCACATGACGTGGGGCAACTGAACCTGTGTGCCCCAACAACCGCACCTAGAGCCCGTGTTTGGCAACAAAGAAGCCACAAGAATAAAAAATCCACACACCACAACAAAGAGTATCCCCACTCGCCACAGCAGGAGAAAGCCTGCACGCAGCAACAAAGACCCAGCAGAGCCATGAATACGCGAGTAAGTAAAATTTAAAAAACAACTGAGCCACACAGTCACCTGTGCAGCACAGGCCAGTGTCACAACCACAGTGTCCACTACTGCTCACGTCACTGCCGAGCAATCACACACCTACCACCACGTCTCCTAGATGGTGGTGTTAGTGAAAGGATTACCTCAGTAGAAATTCAAACCAAGCACAGCATGTCTGGCTTTTACATTTCCTTGTGTGAACTCCCTGTGTTGAGTAAAATTGCAAAGCTCAACATTCAGAGAGAGTGTTACAGCTTTGACTCTTTCAAATGAGTCGTCTTATTTGAGCTTTACAAACAAAGGATGAGGTATGCAAAACATGTCGAATAAGAATCAAAGTGAAAAAAAAAAAAAATCCAAGTGACACCTCTTTCTGGACCCCATGCATACCCAGTACGTGGCATGGTGTGGCTCTCAGTTAGGCTTTCAGGAAGAGTCTTGAGAACGCATGAAGCTTTTGAGAATGCAAAAAACTTTGGGCTGAGGGGCAATGATTTTCCTCCAGAAGGGGGAAGCAGATCACATGTGTGAGTTGGAGCTATTTTCTTCCTTTAATGATGATTCACAGAGCATGTATTCAGTTTGGGCTGAATCATAGTAAAAAAGTGTATTTTAGATCCCCAAATCCTTACTGAGTATTTTTGCGCTTATGTTTAATAAAAGAAGTTTTCTCTTCAGAGAAAATTTGGTTACTCACTTTCCTTTATCAACATCAATCACAACTTCTTGCCTTTAGGGAACTTTTCAAACCTTTGAAAGGAAATCACTACACCATCTACTATTGAATGAAGGGTGTTTCATTAAGAGCAAATTACTGTTGAGTCATATCCTGAAAGTGACTTGTTCTTTTTAGCAGAAAACTTCTATGTGTGCTTCAGAGAGGAACCAAGTCAAATTCTTAATATATTGATGTATTCCCTTTGGAGCAAAGGTTTCATTTTGAATCTGGAAAAAAATAACTAATACCAAGCTTGTAGAATGCCATATATAGGTTCCCTTTGACAAGTGACAGTCATGATGTGCAACTATGTCACTGACTCATGTAAAATTTAGTTATACTTCCTTGAATTAACTACCTAGAGAATTACACTAAAATCATTAATTAATGAACCACAGCATTTCTCCTACAATATTCATGGCATCCCTAGCACTTTTCCTAACCATTCTCAATATAGAGCTAGAACATTATCCATAAAAGATAATGGATTTGAGTAAAAATTCCTTTTCACAAACTCAGATTCCCCTATATTCTGGAAGCTATATAAAATCTATTTCCAAGAAGCCTAAATTTAATTTAGATTTTTTTTTGGCTAATATGCAATAGAAATATGTTGAGAATTATAATGACTTTACTTCTGAATTATGTTGGGGAAAAAAAAATCCCCAAATAGTTTTTATACCAAATGCTTCAAATTTTAAACTTTGATGTGAAGCCTTTTGCAAAGTAGGAATAATGATGGGAAGGCATCAGTTTTCTCTGACCAGAAATCATCACATTAGCCTGTTCTTTTAGCTTTGGTTTATTCTGCTCTCAACCCAAGTCACAGACACTTTTCTAGATATAGGACAGTAACATATAATGATTTTTTAGTACACTATTTTATTACATTTATTTTTAATTGGAGGGTAAAGGCTTTATAGTATTGTATTGGCTTCTTCTATACAATGTGAATCAGGTCATAAGTATACATATGGCCCCTCCCTCTTGAATCCCCCTGCCCCCAACCCCATCTCACTCCCCCAGGCTCTCCATGTATCGCTTTGAACTCCTGTGTTATACAGGAACTTCCCATTAGCTATCTATTTTACATATGGTAATGTATATGTTAGAGAAGGAAATGGCAACCCACTCCAGTATTCTTGCCTGAAGAATCCCATGGACAGAGGAGCCTGGTGGGCTGCAGTTCATGGGGTCGCAAAGAGTTGGACATGACTGAGCGACTGAGCACAGTGTATATGTTTCAATTCTTCTCTCTCAGTTCGTGGCACCACTCCTTCCCCTGCTGTGTCCAAAGTCTGTTCTCTATGTCTGCATCTCTAATTCTGCCCTGCAAAAAATTCATCAGTACCATTTTTATAGCTTCCATATATATGCATTAATACAAGGTATTTTTCTCTTTCTGACTTACTTCATTCTGTATAACAAGCTCTACATTCAGCCACTTCACGAGAACTGACTCAGATGTGTTCCTTTCTATAGCTGAGTAATATTCCACTGTATATATGTACCACAACTTCTTTATCTATTCCTCTGTTGATGGACATCTAGGTTGCTTCCACATCCTAACTATTGTAAATAGTGCTGCAATGAACAAACATTTTTGAATACACTGTTTAATTATGTCCTATTCCACTGCAGAGAGTCTGGATGCAGTCTCTGGCTTTCCAAACCTGATTGCTCCGACAACTCCTCTCCTAGGCTGCCCCCTCTCCCATTACCTCAACCTCTTGACAGCAGGGGTGCCCTGGCTCGGCTCAGTTCTAGGAGCATTTCTTTCTCTATTTATGCTGATTCTCTTGGTGACATCACTCCTCCTGGTTTTAAGCTCAGTCTATATAGTATTGACTCCCAAATCTAGATCTCCAGTCCTCCCCTCTCTCTTGAACTCCAGACTTTTATATCCAATTCTCCCTTTGACTTCTGCTGGATTTATGATAGTCATCTCAAACTCGTGTCCAAGGTGACTTCCAGATTCTCTTCTTAAAAACATGTTTCTCTTGCTGTTTTCCTATCTCATTAAATAGCAATACCATGTTTTTAGTTTTACAGGCCCAAAACTTTGGAATTCTCTGTTTTCTTTCACATTTTATGTAAAATATGTCAGCAAATTTCAGCTCTAACTTCAAAACATGTCCAGAATCTAAATACCTCTCCACACCCTGACTATCACAACTCTGGTCCAAGCCACTACCATCTCACCTGGAGTGTTTGGTGGCCTCCTAATTGCCTCCCTGCCTCCACTCCTGGTCCTACAATGTATTCTAAATGCGGGGGGCCAGAGGACTCCTGTAAGGATGTCAACTCATGTCAATCCTCTGCTTGAAACCCACCAATGGTGTCCCTCCACTCAGAGTAAAAATAGTCCTTATAAGGACCTAAGAACCCTCCCTGCAATCTGTCCTCTGCTACCCCATCCCTTTGACTTCATCTTCTACTGCCTCCTCCCTCCATTCTTCACTCTAGTCTCTGTTTCCCAAATCTTGCAAGAATACTCTCGCCTTGGGCCTTCACTATTTACTTTCCCCTCTACCTGGAATGCTGTTTCCATAGATATCTACAAGGCTTACTCCCTCTTCTCCTTCAGAAAATGAAAATATTAGTTGCTCAGTCATGTCAAACTCTTTGTGACCCCATGGTCTATAGCCTGCCAGGCTCATCTGTCCATGGGATTCTCCAGGCAAGAATACTGGAGAGGGTTGCCATGCTCCTCTCCAGGGGATCTTCCCGATTCAGGGATTGAACCCAGGTCTCCTGCATTGCAGGCAGATTCTTTACCATTTGAGCTACTAGGAAAGCCCAGGGCTTTACTCAAATGTCACTTGCTTCATTTTCTCCTTAGTACTAACCACTATATCATATACTATAGAGTGTGGCAGAGGATGAGATAGTTACACAGCATCACTGACTCAATGGACATGAATTTGAGCAAACTCCAGGAGACAGTGAAGTGTTGCAGGAAGAGGGACACTTCCCAGGGCTTGAGAGTGGGCTCTTGTCTGACACTGGGAAATGAATTGTCTGAGGAGACACACGTGTTGACGAAACAAGAGGCTTTATTGGGAAAGGGTGCCCAGGAAGAGAGCCATAGGGTAAAGGAACCAGGAGCACTGCTCTTCGACGCGGCTCAGGGTCTCAGGGTTTATGGTGATGGGATTAGTTTCTGGGTTGTCTTTAGCCAATCATTCTGACTCAGAGTCCTTTCTGGAGGTGCACGCATTGCTCAGCCAAGATGGATGCCAGTGAGAAGCATTCTGGGAGGTGGCTGGACATGTGGTGTGTCCTTTTGCGCTTTCTTGAACTCTTTTGGTTCGTGATGGCTTGTTAGTTCAGTGTTCCTTCCTAGGCCCTCCTGTCATAAAATAACTCACACAAATGGTTACTAGGGTGACCGGCCAGGGTGGGTGGTTTCAGTCCATGTGTTTCCCCTAACAGAAGGACAGAGAAGCCTGGCGTGCTGCAGTCCATGGGGTTGCAAAGAGTCGGACACAACTTAGCCACTGAACAACAACAACAACCACAAATACGTTTTTCTTATCTATTGTTCCCATTAGAATGTAAGCTCCAGGCAGGCAGGATTTTTGTCTGTTTCATTCACTGCTGTATCCTCACTACTCAGAATAGCACCTGGCACGTAGCAAGTACTCAATGCGCAATTGTAAAGGGGATGAGTAAATGAATGTCTTGTCATCTCACAAAATTGTTCAAACAGATAGAAAATGGATGGGTGAATGGATGGATGGACAGAGTAAGCCTATATAGAGATAGGCTGGTATAACTTGTCACTACCACTCCCCAACTCCTACTCCAGGAAAAGCAGGATGAACACCACTACAGAATTACAGATAGAACTCCTCATTCTAGCCTTAGGATAGCATATAATCATTATACATTTTATATTTCTTAGAAATTAAGTGTTAAATAATACCTTTCATTGGAACAGCTTAAAATGTGTTTTTAAAAAAAGAGTACCATAATTACATGTACTTATACATCACTTTAAAAATCAGGCAGCAGTAGAAGGCTTAATGGATTCAAGATCTCACTGCTTTTGACACCTTTGTAATGGAACAAAAAATGCAAGAAAAGCCCCAGCAGCAGTCTGACATTTACAATATGTCATTTAAGCCTTAGAAAGTCTATTGTTGCCTTGCTCATTAGCATAAGAAAAAAGTGAACAGACACGTAGACTATCAACAGAGTGTGGTGCTAACCTTGGGCGAGCCAATGACCTCAGTTGATTTTACTTGGTTCTTCCTGTCTACTCAGCACATCACAGTTGAGCAGATTGCTGAGAGAAGGCTCTGAAAAGGAAGTGGGGTTCACTCTTGGCACTTTTTTCTTAACCAAAAGTGCTTTTCTGGGGTCAAAGTGTGAGTGAGACATATGCTCTGTGTTGACCACACTTACAATGTAAAGACAAGTGTTCTTTATGAGACTGAGCCCCTACAAAGCTGCCGAATGTTTAGAATGTGGCTTTGCTGCCCTGGTTTCCTAAGAGCATGCTTCTAGCACCTTAAATGCCCTCTTCTGATACCCAGAACACTCACTCTTCTTGCTTTCAGACTAGCACACAGGAAAGCCTCTGATTACAGCTTAAACAAGTTGGCTCTTCCAAAGTTATTATATGTCCTTTTGGAGGGATCAAAGCCAGAAACCAAATGAATGAAGTGCCAGTGGTGAAGTTTCAGGAATCAATGAGCCAGACCTCTGTGTTGGGGGGTCAGGGCTTTGACTGCCAGTGCCCTGGAGATAGAGTCTAGTAGGCTGGACACCTACAACCCCTACACCCCAAGCATCTCCAGCAGGTAGCTGCTCTAAGTTAAAAAAAAAACAAACTCTGCCACATGGGTCTAAAGTCTGAAAGAACCTCCAACAGCTTTAAATCATATATGAACAGATTTCTGGAGCACCTTAGAAGTCATTTAGTCTAACTCTCCCACTTTATAGGTGAGAAAATTGAGGTTCCTAAATGTTAATTGCTGTCCTGTGGGCCCCTCAGTGCACATTTCATGCCTTGATTTATGTGTGCTTGTAAATGACTTGCAAAAGCTCCCATAATTCAACACAGTCATTCTGGACATCTTCTTAGTCAAAAGCAGTGCTATTTGATTGAGCTTGACAGCAAGGATGCTCCAAAAATGCCTGTTTTCTAGGAATACAAGTCATAAAAAATAATAAAATTTTCAAGTTGGGCCTATAAGGAACTATTTTTCATCTACCTCCAAACTAGAGAAGCCCATGACCCCAGGCACCAAGTTGTAAATCAAAGAAGCATGGTGGTACGAAGTGGACACTGGATGGGATAAGGCAGGTATAAGTTTTAGCCCAGATTTCATCACAGTCTAGTCATTTCACTTTGGGCTGGTGGCTCAGATGGTAAAGAATCTGCCTGCAATGCAGGAGACCTGAGTTTGATCCCTGGGTTGGGAAGATCCCCTGGAGAAGGGAATGGCTACCCACTCCAGTATTCTTGCCTGGAGAATTCCATGGATAGAGGAACCTAGCAGGCTATAGTCCATGGGGTCACAAAGAGTCAGACATGACTGAGTGACTTTCACTTCACTCATCTCTTTGGGCAATAGAAACCCTCTTAGTAAGCAATCAAGCTTAGTATTGTCCATGAGGGCAGGATGGAGAGATGAGCAAAGTAAATGGGTAATAGTTTTACTTTAAAGGTGAAGTTTTTACTTTAAAGGCTCTCTAAAGTTCAGTGTCTCCTCATCTAGCAAAGACTTGGAGAAACAGATTGCCTAGAAAGGCTGAGTGCAGAGCACACAACTGGTGCTATCCCTCATCTTTCCAGTTATTTTCTGGGGCCAGAAAATGGATATCAGGGCGGCAGCCAAGAAGGTCCCACATCAAGCCAATTTCAGTGATATACATGGTATCTATATATGAACGATGATAATAGCTACTCCCTCAGCAACAGAAATAGGGCCAAAAGATAGCCACAGGACTAAAGCAGACCCAGTCTCCGATTTCCTCATATTGGTATACAGGTCTTAGGAAATGAGTCCTTTCTCTAGAGTGAATAAGCTGGGATGGCACAAACCTGAGGTTACAGTGGCTCCTTCCCTTGAGTCCACATGGGAATCCCATCTGCAGCAGGAGAGGTGAGGCCAATACAGAGACAAACAGAGCAGGGAGAAAGACAATGTTCCAATGATGCTATTTGGTTCCTGGTTTCAGCCATGCCTGAAGATGTTTGACTTGGAAATTTTTCTTTATTTTTGCCTGAATTACCTTTATCTCGATTTCTGTCACTTTTGATTAAAAGAGTCCTGAGTAATACATCTTCTAATTTTTCAAATGGGGAAAGTGATGTTCACACAGAGGGAGTGATTGCCTAAAGGTTACATAGCACACTGGGGACAAAATTTGGACTTGAAATCAGATCTACTGATTTCCATTCCAACACATTTTCTACTGCACTGTGCTTTATATGCTCTGTCTTGTGAATTATCCAACACTTTCTAAATGGTAGTTCAGGTCTTTATTCATACCATACCACATCATGGCAAAATTCATACATTTAAGCAAAATACAGAGGACCATTTACCAAAGATTTTGTGATAGAATACGTGAGTTTAGACTAATTGATTTCTGTCTAGGTTAAGACCAAATAAAAGATTCAGTAACATCAGGATCGAAAGCAAAAACCATGTACTTGATTTTATTCTTTTGCCAATGGAATATCTTCTGTGCTCCAAGCACAGAATAGGTGTTTTATGAGTGTGTTCATGTGGAGTTGCCTCACATCAGGCTTAATGCATGGCAGACATATGGAAGAAGGGAGGAAAGCAGGCAATAAGGAGGAGAAAGAGGAAAGAAGAAGAAAAGGAGTGTGGGTCTCAAGTACAAATTAATTGTTTTTTATACTGTTCAACTGAGTATGTATTAATGACTAGTATGATATAGTAATCTCAATAAGCACCACGAAACCGAGCCTGTTATGCAACTACAGTGTTTCTTAAATTGAACAGAAGAAACTGGAAGTAAAGTCAGGACTCAGGCCACAGCTCATCTGCGGAGGACTGGACATTAGGAGCAAATGAGGTAACAGAAGATGCTGACTCTTGATGAATGCCCTAACTGCAGTAGTTCCATGAACTGATTACAACGCAGGTAGTCACAAGGAGTAACGTTCATTTACAAGGACTGTAGAGTAAACTGTAAACTGTGTGAAAGTGGTCAGTTCCTGGATTTAGTAACACAGTGAATAATGTTTTAGAAAACCTGAACACTTGATGATGAATAGATGTTAAGATTACTCTATTTGAATTATTGTTTAGTATATGTTATATCATTCTTTGTGATCAGACTTTTTAAACCACAAACAGGATGAGGACAAATAATGAAAAAAAAAGTTTCAGAGTCAGAAAATAAGATGATCACCAGGAGAATATGTTTCGCATGACTTTGTAAAGTACTCAGACACTTTAAAACTTGCTCCTTTCTAGTTTTAAATTCAGTAATGAAAGACAATACCCGCCAAGATTTCTTAGTATCACAGACACAGAACCGAGGGCATCTTTTACCATGTTATACAGACATTTAAAAGGAAGGGGGTAGAGATCTCACTCTCACCCTCATTAAATTAGCAAAATAGAATATAGTATGTGAATTATTTGTTCAAATAAGTTTTTCTTTAGGTAAGAAAGCTTTGCCTTAACTCATATGGTAATCTAGACAACAATAGTTTTCATCAAAGGTTTTATATTCCAAGCAGAGTACATTATTATAATTATTCCTGAACTTTTAAAATACTGATAAAACTTTACCTAAGTATGACTTTTGTTAAGATTCACCAATGCCGCGACTTCCCCAGTGATCTAGTGGTTAAGAACCTGCCTGCCAATGCAGCGGACATGGGTTCGATCCCTGCTCCAGGAAAATTATACATGCAGAGGGGCAACTACGCCCATGAGCCACCACTACTGAAACTCTTTCGTGCTGGAGCCTGGGAGCCACAACTACTGAGCCAGCACTCTAGAGCCTGAGCTCTGCAACAAGAGAAACCACTACAATGAGAAGCCCGTGTACCACAACACAGAGTGACCCCCATCCTCTGCAATTAGAGAAAGCCTGCACACAGCAACAGGAGACCCGGCACAGCCAATAAATACATTTATTTTTCTAAAAAAAGATTCAACAATGTCACTGATATCAATTTGCCATATCATTTATTACTGAGAAATTTATAACATGAGTGCATGGTTCACTGTCCAGCAAACTGCTCACTGGTTTCCTGTGCTTATTCTTCCATCTGTACATGCCTAGGGCCACATCACTGTCTCTCGGAGAAACACTAAAGACTTGGCTTTGCTGATCAACAGTGCAGTCTTTTTATGAAACATCTACAGTGGCACCACATGCATCTTCACCATTCATTTTTTAAGTGTTCATTCAACAAATAAGTGCTATTTATTGTTCAAGACTGAAAACCAAGAGAGATCAGACAAAAATGGTTCCTGCTTTTAGAACCTTTATTCTTGAGAGACAGAGAGAGACAACACAAATTTTAGATTTTTAGAGGTTGTAAAGCCTCACAGGATTGATGCTGAAGCTGAAACTCCAATACTTTGGCCACCTCATGTGAAGAGTTGACTCGTTGGAAAAGACCCTGATGCTGGGAGGGATTGGGGGCAGGAGGAGAACGGGACGACAGAGGATGAGATGGTTGGATGGCATCACCGACTCGATGGGCATGAGTTTGAGTAAACTCCGGAAGTTGGTGATGGACAGGGAGGCCTGGCGTGCTGCGATTCATGGGGTCGCAAAGAGTTGGACATGACTGAGTGACTGAACTGAACTGAACTGAACTGAAAGCCTCACAAGAAAACAAAACAGGTAATGTGATAAAGGGTGTGGGAGGAGGGTGGTGTGAATAGAGGCATTTAGAAAAATTCTCACTGAGGAGGTGACATTTGAGCTCGAACCTGGAAGACAAGAAGGAGCCAGGCTGCATTTTCGAGTGTGAGGGAACAGCAGGAGCACAGAGAAAGTTCTGGCATCATGTTGGACGGAAGAGAGAGAGTGACTCCTAAGGAGTATGATGAAGCTGGGGAGGGAAGCAGGGGTCCCAGCACACAGGACACTGTAGGTCAAGAGGTGACATGGATGGGAAGCTGAAGTTCTGTGCTAAGGGCTTGGGTAAGACATGGACGGTTCACTCTGGCTGCTGGTGGGTATGGATGATGGGGAGAAGTTTAGGAGTGAGAAGGGCTGCTGGTACTGTTCATGTAGGTTGGATTCTATGCAAGGAAGGCAGGCAGAGTAGGTGAGTGGGGTTGAAATCCAGCTTTTGCACCATTGACTAAGCCTTGTGTCCAGCTTGGGGCTACATTCACTTGGAGAAAGGGGTATCTTTTTCTATCACACACAATGCATCATATGGGCAGGAAGCACCCTCAGGAATGAGAACAGAGAGTAAGATATTGAAATAACCTTTGCAGAGATAATAGTTACGGTAGAAAAGATAGAAATGGGTTTAGGATATGCCTAGATGAAGAGATGGCAGGACTTACTGATGGATTAGATGTGAGGGGCCAGGGGAAAGGGGAAATCAATGGTGCTCCTTAAACCCATGGAGAATGTTACTGTCACTGATGGAGCTAGGGACATTGGGGAATGGGCCAGGTTACTTTTAGACAGGGCTCAAGAATTCAATTCCATTCAATGTTAGCCTAAGATACATGTTAGATGTCTAACAGTCAGACTTATGAGTTGAGGACATTTTTTCATTCCATTAAATATAACTCACAAGTGCAAAGAAACCGTAGCCTCTTCTCAGATCTTCCTTGAGATTCCTCACTCACTGAGGGATGGGGACAGGTGGGGGAACAGAACTAGAGTCAGCCTGGTTCTGCTTTTCTTCCACTGAGGGAAAAGTTCAAACAGATTCAATCTCTCAGCTTTCCACCCCGACACTGCTCTCCCCCCAAGGTGGTGGGTGCCCACGATGCACATTCAGCTGTGCCTGGAAGGAGTCTTCATACCTTGTGGTGTCTTCTGCTGCCTTTGGACTCTACAGCAGTGGACCTTGTGTGTATGGCCCTGGTCACTGCTTGCCCTGCTGGCATTCACTGCTGACACTGGCGGCCAGGGGCTGATGAGAGTAAAGTAAAGGCTCTGGGACTCCTTGGCTGATTCAGCCTCTGGTCAGCTGCCCTGTAAGGCCCTCTGGGTACCTGCCATATCCTCTGCCTAGCTCCTTACCCAAATTCACACTGTGGCTCTATGGATGGATGGTGTTCAGTCGCTAAGTCATGTCCAACTCTTTGAGACTCCATGAACTGCAGCATGCCAGGCTCCTCTGTCCTCCATTGCCTCTCGGAGTTTGCTCAAACTCACGTCCATTGAGTCAGTGATGCTATCTAACCATTTCACCCTCTGTTGCCTCCTTCTCCTCTTGTCCCCAGTCTTTCCCAGTATCAGGGACTTTTCCAATGAGTCAGCTCTTCGCATCAGATAGCCAAAGTACTGGAACTTCAGCTTCAGCATCAGTTCTTCCAATGAATATTCAGGATCGATTTCCTTTTAGGATTGACTGGTTTGATCTCCTTGTAGTCCAAGGGACTCTCAAGAGTGTTCTCTAGTGCCACAGTTTGAAAGCATCAATTCTTTGGCATTCAGCTTTCTTTATGGTCCAACTCTCACATCCATACATGACTACTGGAAAAACCATAGCTTTGACTAAAGGGACCATGTTTACTAGTTCTCTACCCAGCCATAATCCATGGACACTTTGGTAATATGTGGGCGTTTCTGAGTCCCATGCTCACCACATGGGAACTGAGGGTAGCTATAGAGAGCTACCACCCAACCCTGTCTCTGCCTGGCTATGCCACAGCACTGATTTTACTCTGATATGCTTATCCACCACCTGCCTCCCATCACCCAGTTTGGCATAAGGACCAGATGGGTGACAATCTCCTCTCTTAGCCTTCAAAGTAGGCTGAATAAAAACTTTCATTATCTGCCTCTTCTGTCCCACTTTCTTTCCCCAACAAGCCCTTCGTCCCAGAAGAAATGGGCTTCCAAGTTTCACTCATCCTGGTCCACCCTTCTCTTGTCCTTGGAAACAAGCATCACAGCCCAGATAGCAGAGATGGGGTAGGGGACATGAAATCTCCCTATGTGCAGAATTCTAATATGCTGAAGGATATAAAAATTCTTTCCAGTCACATTGCTATGGCCAAGGGATTGTGGGAAATGGTGATATAATTATTCAGAGGGAAATACAACCTAGACATCTTTAAATATATTACACTTAAAACACAAGTGTATAGCTTGCTGAAGCTGTCAGTGCTACAGATACAATTGAGAGTAACCAGCAATGTGGATGGGATAAAGCTAGGAGTGAGGGAGAGCAGCTAAGTCACGTAGAAAAGAGCTGAGAGCCCAGAACTGAGTGCTGGGACAACCCAGTACAGAGACCCTGGACAGGCGGCAGGAGCCAGTGAAGGACACTGAGAAGTCAGGCAGGAGACAGGAGAAAGTTAAGAGCATGTGCGTCACCGGGCCCACAAGAGGAGCAAGCCTTCAGAAAAAGGGAGTGTTCAACCGAATCAAACATTCCCAGGAGAACAAGCCTAAGAAAGCACCCTCTGCACTCTGATCCTGACCCTATCTCAGACCCCAACTTCTTCCTTAGAAGGAAAATAAGAATGAGTTGGAATGAATAAAACAATACCTTATCTAAAAGGACCATTAGTTAGTAGCAAAACTTCATAATATCATGTAATCCTTTTTAACTAAGATGATACTCTATTCAGCAATTTCTGCAGTCTTTAAGCCAAAGTGAAACCCCATCAGGATGACTGAAGTGATGATCACTGGCTATTGGAGATCCACACTGTCACTGAGAACTTTTAAAAGTCCTGCACAGGATCTCCAGTCTACCTCTTAAGCAGCAGCACCAGCAGCAGCAAGGTGACTCTTTGTTTCTTTGCTTTGGGTCCAAAAGATCTCTCTGAGGAGGCCACAGCAACCCACTCCAGTATTCTTGCCTGGAGAATCCCATGGACAGAGGATCCCGGCAAGCTACAGTCCATGGGGTCGCAAAGAGTTGGACATGACTGAAGTGACTGAGCATGCACACAGACTATGGAGAGAACAATACAAATAGTGCTTGAGTTTGAACTATCTGTTTACTTTAATGGTCAACCTGAGAGACAAAATGAGATAATACAAAAAGTGTGGGTTGAAGCCTGGCTCTGCCTCTCACTAGCTGAGTGACCCTGGAAGTCTAAGTAATCTGGTGGGTTGTGGAGTAGATAGTGAGAAACCAGCCCTCTGAGCTGAGCTGAGCTTCTAAGACCTGTCACGAGTCACGGAGGAGGGGCAGGGCTTGCCAGGACTATAAGGAGACTGAGTCAGGAACTGAGGAGACTGTCATCTTGATGCACTCCGTCATCAAGGGAGCCAGATAGAGAGGTGGAAACTGAAACAGGCAATAGTTTGCATATGAGGACGATTAGATAGCGCTAACAGATGGGAGGAGAGCACAGGAAGTGGACTCCACTGCAGTCTGGAAGTGTTACTACACAGAACCCTGTCCCCTCTGAGATGAGTCAGCCAGCCCTGGGCTAGGAGGGAGCTGCTTAGGATGTCACGATGCTCAGACACTGGGAACTTACCTCCATTCCCTATTTCTCAACTTTCTGAAGCCCACATTCCACTTAGCAATGCCTTCCTCAAACAACTGGTGTGATGTTTTAAGAGACAGTATATACAGAATATCTAACTTAACAGTTGACTTACAGGAAATGTTAAAAGAATTACTATTAAGCAAACAACAGGATGACCATTTTCACCAGAAGCTCTTTCCATAATCTCAAACTCAAAACATAAAAAAGCAAGCTCATGACAAAGACAATGTTTTACACCCACTTGTCTTACGTGTGTTCTTTCCCAACATCCCACAGAATCAACCCAACTATACCTGAGAAAAAATTATGTATCCCAACTGGAGGCTGGAGTAGGATCCCATCCTTACATGTGGTAGGCCAGCTTTGAAGATAGCCCGAAGGATCCCCATCTCCTGGTACTCAGGTTCCTGTGTAATCCTTTCCCCTTGAGTATGGGCTGGACCTAGTGACAGGGTATCATTTCTGTGATTAGGTTATAAAAGATCGTGACTCCTGTTAGCAGATGCTCTCTATAGGCCACTTTGGTGACAATGGGTCTTATATTGGGGAGACCCTTGTGACAAGAACTGACAGCCTTCACCAAGAGAGGAATCAAAGTCCTCAGTCCAGCCACCCCTGAGGAAGTGATTCCTGCCCAAACCATGTGGGCTTGAAAGCAGGTCCTTCTCCCCCAAAACTGAGCTTTGGATGAGGTCACACAGCCTTTGCTGACACTTGACTGCAATTTTGTGAGAGACCTTGAAGTAGGGGACCCGGCTAAGCCATTCCTGATTCCTGACAGAAATGATGAGACAATAAACGTGTGTATTTTTAAGCTGGTAGGTTTCGGAGTGATTTGTTACACAGCAGCCAGTATGGTTTTCCAGTGGCCATGTGTGGATGTGAGAGTTGGCCCATAAAGAAGGCTGAGCATCGAAGAATTGACGCTTTTGACCTGTGGTGCTAGAGAAGACTCTTGAGAGTCTGTTGGACTGCAAGAAGATCAAACCAGTCAATCCTAAAGGAAATCAGTCCTGAATATTCGTTGGAAGGACTGACGCTGAAGCTGAAACTCCAATACTTTGGCCACCTGATGGGAAGAACAGACTCATTGGAAAAGACCCTGATGCTGGGAAAGATTGAAGGCAGAAGGAGAAGGGGATGACAGAGGATGAGATGGCTGGATGGCAACACTGACTCAGTGGACATGAGTTTGAGCAAGCTGCAGGAGATGGTGAAGGACAGGGAGGCCCCATGGACATGCTGCAGTCCATGGGGTCACAAAGAGTCAGACATGACTGAGCGACTGAACAACAAGCAGTCAATAACAAATATGCCAACCTTGTCATTTTATCAGTTTTCAGTTGGAATGGTTCAGGTAGGATTGGAGTAAGGGAAAGCTGGTTGGGCATCCCACCATGAGAGGATGTTCACCTGGGGTAAGTGAAAGGATTGCCATCATACCCTCTCAGGGAGCTAGAGAGAGAGCAGGTTACTGAAAAGGAGTGAGAAGAGACAAAGTTTGTTTTTAGGGTTTTGTTTTGTTTTGTTTTGTTTTAGTATTTTTACCTAAAATACCCAGAGCAGGTGCTAGAGACCAAGGGGAGTAGAATCTAGTAACCTTGCTTAAAATCTGCATCCTTGATGCTGCTGAGGGCAGGGCTTGTCCTCTGGGTGCAGGGAGACTCTGTGAGATCATTGATGGCCGAGATGTCACCTAGAGGGAGGCTCTGTGTCAGGTAATGTCCAACTTCCAAGACAAGAAGGAGACTTTGCTCTCGAGCTAAGATGAAATTTCACCCAAGCAGCTCAGTTCAGCTTACAGCACCATTCCTGTCCTGAACAAACCATTCAGTCACTAAGGCACTAAAGCAAAAGTATACATCTAAAGTTGTCTTCTATTTTTGTTAAGGACAGAAAGAAATGACACTGGCTTACATAGTGCCTGATGGAACCCATCACAGCTACCCATCCTGATTATCTTTCTGAACAACTGACGCATACAACATACGCATCAGCAGAGCAAAAAATTACCAGATATATAAAAATACTCAGTGGTTTAAACGAAACAATCAGAGCAAATAACCCTGAATGAAAAGCACTTCATAAGAGAACTTTTCCCTCCCCATTTCCTGTGTATGTATTTTTAATAATTCTTATTCTTACACTGTATCAATAAAGTAAGACCAGGCTCTTAGGGGAAGGAAACAATATATAACAATTCTTACAGATAAAAATATAACTGCATAATGGAAAAGAAAAAAAACCAGCAGCAAGGAACACAGCTGGTCTGCTTCAATCTTGCTTTCTAATGCCATCCCCTAATAAAACGTATCAACCCTCTTTGGAGAAATGGTTGACTCTAGGATTGAGGAAGCAAATAGATAATATGAGCCTGGAATATCTTATAATGCCAGAAAGTAATACAGTGATCAAAAAAACAAAACAAAAAACCACAACGATGGGGTCCAAAGGGACACAGAAGACAATTAAACAGCTCCCGGGACTTCCCTGGTGGTCCAGTGGTTAAGACTTCACACTTCCAGTACAGGGGCAATGGGTTTGATTCCCCTGTCAGGGAAGATCCTGCATGCTATGTAGTATGACCAAAGAAAGAAACAGCCCCCAAGTGGCTAAAGCTGAAATAATCTGAGCAATAAAATAAAGCCATTTTGGACCGTAACCCAAACTGTGAAATTAATTTCATGAGTTTGTACTGATACAAATAAATGAGGAGACAAATCTCCTATGTCGTTCAGTTCAGTTGCTCAGTCATATCCGACTCTTTGTGACACCATGGACTGCAGCACACCAGGCTTCCCTGTCCATCACCAACTCCTGGAGCCTGCTCAAACTCAGGTCCATCGAGTCAGTGATGCCATCCAACCATCTCATCCTCTATCATCCCCTTCTCTTCCTGCCTTCAATCTTTCCCAGCATCAGGGTCTTTTCCAATGAGTCAGTTCTTTGCATCAGGTGGCCAAAGTATTGGAGCTTCAGCTTCAGCATCAGTCCTTCCAATGAATATTCAGGACTGATTTCCTTTAGGATTGACTGGTTTGATCTCCATGCTATCCAAGGGACTCTCAAGAGTCTTCTCCAACACCACAACTTGAAAGCATCAATTCTTCGGTGCTCAGTCTTCTTTATGGTCCAACTCTCACATCCATACCTGACTACTGGAAAAACCAGAGCTTTGACTAGATGGACCCTTGTCAGCAAAGTAATGTCTCTGCTTTTTAATATGCTGTCTAGGTTGGTCATAGATTTTCTTCCAAGAAGCAGGCATCTTTTAATTTCATGGCTATAGTCACCATCTGCAGTGATTTTGGAGCCCAAGAAAATAAAGTCTCTCACTGTTTCCATTGTTTCCCCCATCTATTTGCCATGAAGTGATCGGACAAGATGTCATGATCTTCGTTTTTTGAATGTTGAATTTTAAGCCAGCTTTTTCACTCTCCTCTTTCACTTTCATCAAGAGGCTTTTCAGTTCTTCTTCGTTTTCTGCCATAAGGGTGGTGTCATCTGCATATCTGAGGTTATTGATATTTCTCCTGCCAATCTCGATTCCCCTTTTGCTTCATCCAGCCCAGCGTTTCTCATGATGTACTCTGCATATAAGCTAAATAAATGGGATGACAATATACAGCCTTGACGTACCCCTTTCCCAATTTGGAATGATTCTGTTGTTCCATGTTCAGTGCTGTTGCTTCTTGACTTGCATACAGATTTCTCAGGAGGCAGGTAAGGTGGTCTTGTATTCCCATCTCTTGAAGAATTTCCCACAGTTTGTTGTGATCCACACAGTGAAAGGCTTTGGCATAATCATAAAGCAGAAGTAGATAATCTCCCAAGCAGGAGAACCCCAAATAACTTATGTAAATACTCAGCCCTCAGGGAAATGGAACATAGCTCCCTGTTTCTTATGTGTAGACTATTTATGGTGACTTCCTTCCAAAGAGTACAGTATGGGAAAAGGAGAAAAGAATAATCAACAGTAAGAACCTGAAAAATGCTACCTCAGCCAGAAGATCAAGGTCAACATCAACAGGGACAAGTCATATTGATGCATGTACTTTCATGTGATGTGACAAAAATAACACTTATGTGGTCTTCCTCCCAAAACACACAGCTTCAGTTTAATCATGAGAAAAACATCAGGCTAATCTTAATTAATGGACATTCTACAAAATATCTGATCAGTTCTCTGACACATACATACTACTATATATAAAACAGATAACTAATAAGGACCTACTGTATAGCACAGGGAATTCTACTCAATACTCTGTAATTGCCTATGAGGGAAAACAATCTTAAAAAGAGTGGATATATTTATATGTATAACAGATTCACTTTGATGTACATCTGAAACTAATACAACATTGTAAATCAACTATACCCCAATTAAGGAAAAAAAAAAGAATGATACAAAAAAAACTGTCAAGGTTATCAAAAACAAGGAAAGTCTGAGAAACTATCACAACCAAAGAGAGCCTAAAGAGACATAATGACTAAATGTGATATGATGTCCTGGATAGGATCAGAACAAGGACATAAAGGAAAAACTAAGAAAATCTGAATAAGGTGAGGACTTCAGTTAATAATAATGTATCAGTATTGATTCATCAATCATAACAAATGTACCATGTCCATATGTAAGGTGTTAAATGCCAGGGAAACCAGTTACAGGGTATATGAGAACTTTCTGTACTATATTCACAATTGTGTTGTAAATGTTACACTGTCTAAGATTACAAACTTTACTAAAGATCAACAAAGAAGATGGAAAGGTGCTGAAGTAAGGTATGGGGGAGCCTGAACCAAAAATCTGTTTTAGGGTTTGGCAATGTGTGTCAGATTTTGGAGGAAGAGAAGTTGGATGGCTGTATCCAGGGCAGAAGAACTTTAAAGGAAATGAATATTTGGTTGGAATTTTTAATTAAGCATTTTTATAAAAGTGGTGCATAATAAGCTTCATGAGCTTATTAAATACTATTTGAAATGCACATTGAAAATTTTAAATTAAGATACTCACTGGTAAGGAAAAAAGTCCTCAATAAAGGCAGCTAAACAACAGATTGGATTCTGCAGATAACTGAATTGAGAATTAAAGGACCAATCCAAAAGTCCCCGCAGAAACCAGGAGTAAAAACAATGATGAGAAATTTAAGGGGAAAACAAAGGTATGAAAAATAAGTTTAAGACATTTCAAAATATGTACAATAGGAATTAAAGGAGGAGAAAAACAAAGATTGGGGATCAAAAAAAGAATAGAAAAGATATTAACTGGAAGAAAGATTATGATCTAAAGGTCAAATGGGGTATGTGCTGGTCAGGAATAAAAAACAGCCAGAACTAGACAAATTCTGGTGAAATTTATGAGTTCCAAGGATGAAGATCACGTAGATAAGAAGAAACAAAAAGGTTTCATACAGAGGAAAAACTAGTAGAAACTTCATCAAGGAAGAAACCAAAACTGAAATTATAGACTATTAAGAAATCAATGAGAATGAGCAAACTATACCCCCAAATCTACAAAGGCTGCTCAGACTGTGTTCAAAAGAGTGGCTTCTTATCTAGTAACAGTTATGGGATCCTGGCAAGTTAACTTCCTAAATCTTCAATTCCTTATTATTTAAAGATAATAAGATCAGCTACTTCCACAGTGAAAATTACATGCCAGGCATTGTTCTAGGGCCTTTATGTGTACACACTTATTTCTCTCCCATAACAGACATATAATGTAGACCATGTAATTTTCCCATTTCACAGATGAAGAAATAGGAGCATAGAGAAGTCATGTCACAAGTTATACACAGCAGCAACTGTAGCTCAAGTCCGTACTCATAACCTCTATGCTAAAGACTTAGGAGGCCTTGTGAAGGCTTAGCAGGCCTTACAGGTGTTACGAGGATTCATCGAGATAATGAAGTAAAACATGTGGCATGTGTCTGCCATATGGGTGTACGCAATAATTGGAGCTATTATTTGTTAAAGAAATGAAGCAAACATGTGACTCAAGGAGCTCGAAGAGGAACAATAAAATAAATCTAAATCATGTAAGGAGAAGGCAATAATAATAGTAAAGTAAATAATAGTAAAGGCAATAATAATTTATAAAGAAGCAAAAAAGCTAAATTAGAATGATAAGAAAAATCATACACAGTATTGATAAATAAAAGCATAACTTGATTCACTGAAAATAAACAACTAAACAAATTTCTCACACGTTTCCTCAGAGAGAAAATGTGAGCAAAATGCACAGTATCACTACTTTGTTAGCACAAACCTCGGACCATCTTCTAGGAAAATGCACAATTAAAAAAAAAAATCAATCTGTGGAAAACCTAATAGAGCACTAAGAAGCTAAAAAACAGAAAATGCCAAAGTGTTAACCTCCAAAAGTCATCAGAACCAGATTTTATGGACAAGTTATGACAATTTAATTCATTCGGCAGTTTTTTTTAAAAAGAAATGGTTTGCTTTCCATCGACCTTATTTGCATTTTCTGTTTGAGAATCTATGGAAGAAGAGCCTAAGATGTCCCTACCGATTGGCTGCAGTGTGGTCCTGGGAAGGTGGGCTGGCTCCTCCTCAGCAGGGAATCGCGAAATACAGCAGAGGGCACCTGAAAGGCCTTCCCTGGTGGCTTAGAAGGTAAAGCGTCTGCCTGCAATGCAGGAGATCAGAGTTCGATCCCTGGGTCGGGAAGATCCTCTGGAGAAGGAAATGGCAACCCACTCCAGTACTCTTGCCTGGAAAATCCCATGGACGGAGGAGCCTTGTAGGCTACAGTCCATGGGGTCTCAAAGAGTCGGACGCAACTGAGCGACGACACACACCTGAAAGTGCAGCCCAGCTTGCTGCTTCTGGTTCAGGAACCATAAATTCGGCAGCTGAAGCAGTCGGTTCACCCTGAAGTTCCTCCCTGGTCACAACTTTTGCAGCTGTAGCCTGCTCCTCCTTCGCCATCTCTTCAAGGTCTCGGTAGAAGGAGAGCAGGTGTGACCTTTCGCGGGTGCAACGGGAGATGAGGCCACGCAGGCGCAGACCTTCCTCAGCCGGCATCTAATACCCCAGAGCCATTGAGTGAACGCCCTTACCCATGTGCAGCATGGCAACGTCCACAGGGCTCAGAGTCTTCTTTATTCACAGCAACGTTGCGAAGGTTAAATCAGAAGGCCCTGGGATCAGTAACCACCAGAAGCTGCAATTGGCAGAAGGCAGCCTGGATCTGGTTAGTGAAGATTCCAGGAGCGAGGCAGCCAGCAGCAGAAGTGGTTCCCTGTGGCTGCAACAAACTTCAGCACAGCCTGCTGGCCAGTCATCCTGGAGCATATGACATGACCTCAGCAGGATTTTCAAAGGCAGTAATGGCAGGAGCTGCCAGTAGCAGCTTCTCCCAGGTTCTCCTCAGATTTCATACGGAGACTCCGTCACTTTTCCTTTTGCATAGGTGCTCTTTCATTTGGAAGTCAAGGTTGGTGCCACCTAAGTGGGTTCCTCCTGCAAGAAATTTGGAGACATCCTCCTCCTTCATTTGCAGGACATGAAGGGCTCTGGATACTGTGAAAGTTTCCCGTTAAGTTAGGACAGGAACCTAGAAAAATGCTGTGGACCCCTCTCTGAGTAGAGCAGAAAGGACAGCAAATAGTCTAATGCTGTGTCCTAGGCAATGTTGTCGGGCTTCCCAGGTGGAGCTAGCGGTAAAGAACCTGCCTGCCAATGCAGGAAATGCAAGAGACTTGGGTTTGATTCCTGGGTCAGGAAGATCCCCTGGAGAAGGACATAGCAGCCCACTCCAGTATTCTTGCCTGGAGAATTTCATGGACAGAGGAGCCTGGCAGGCTATAGTCCATAGGGTCTCAAAGAGTCGGACAGAGCTGAAGCGACTTAGCATGCCTGCAGGCAGGCACTATTGTCACTAGGCTTTTGGAAATGAACAAGAAAAATCCCCTGCTTTCCATGGAGGCATGATGGAACACTGAAAATTCTCATACTAGTTAAACTCTTCAAAAGTATAAAGATGGAAAGCTTCCCAATGCACTTTGTGAGGATAGTATGTGTGTGTTAGTCGCTTAGTCGTGACCGACTCTTTGCAACCCACATGGATTGTAGCCCACCAGGCTTCTCTGGCCGTGGAATTTCCCAGGCAAGAATACTGCAGTGGGTTGCCATTTCCTTCTCCAGGGGGATCTTTCCAACCCAGGGATTGAACACAAATTTCTTGCATCTCCTGCATTCGTAGGTGGATTCTTCACCACTGTGCTCCCTGGGAAGCTGAGGCTAGCATAACCCTGACCAAAACCTGAAAAAGAAAGCACACACAAAAAAGAAACATTAAGAATTTGCTGATGGATGTGGTAATGTAGGTAATGTATTAACACAACCATTTTCCCCTGTGGAAAGAGAATTTGGCCTTTCCATTAATTTTGTAGTTCTATTTCCCTGAAAACTAGATGAAGGTAAAATATCAACTGGGCCCAATTGGTAAAGTGTATGGATGGGGAGGAGTACCAATGAACTATAAATTCCTCCTGGGAACATCACAGCCTTGGGGTCCCTGAATGCAAGGGACTTGGAAACTCCCTCACAATCTATTCCAAGAGATATTGGCTTCTATGGGGTACAAAGCCTTTAAGCCACTCTTATCCTATCCCCTCCCCTTGGGAATCTTGCTTCTTCACATCTGAGCCATCTCATGTGGATGGCTAAAGGAACAACTCCTGGATGACAGCTCCCACTGAGAACAGTGACTAATGCTGCCCTGCTGTAAATTATGTCCATCTTCTACCCTTCAGTGAAGTTAGGTACTAAGTGTGACTTAGGATAGGCTTGTGAGTTTGAATGTTTAGTTGAGCTTACATTTAGCTGGATGTTTGAGCCTAGGAAGACCTCCCAGTGTGTATTACAAATTAAAAATTCAAAACAAGGAATAGCAAATTGGCCAGCATTGTATTAAAATGGTAGTGTAGTATGACCAAACAGAATTCATTCAAGGACTGTAAGAATGACTCAACATTTGGTAATCTATTAAAATAATCTATCACATGAATAAAAGATAAAAAATAAAATTCATGATCTGGACAGGAACTTAAAAAACACACTTGATAAAACTGAGTGATCATTTCTTTTTTTCTTTTTCTATGATTTTATTTTTTAAAATTTCTTTATTTTTAATTGAAAAAATAATTGCTTTACAATATTGTGTTGGTTTCTGCCATATATTAACATGAATCAGCCACAGGTATACATATACCCCTTCCTTCTTGAACCTCCCTCCCACCTCCCACCTTATCCCACCCCTCTAGGTTTGAGCCCTGGTTTGAGTTTCCTGAGTCTACAGCAAACTCCCACTGGCTATCTGTTTTACATATGGTGGTGTACATGCTTCCATGCTACTCTATCCATTTGTCCCACCCTCTCCTTTCCACCCCCATGTCCACAAGTTTTTTCTCTATGTCTGTATCTCCATTACTACCCTACAAATAGGTTCATCAGAACCATCTTTCTAGATTCCATATTTATGTGTTAAAATATGATATCTGTTTTTCTCTTTTTGACTTACCTTACCCTGTAAAATAGGCTCTATGTTCATCCATCTCATTAGCACTGACTCAAATGTGTTCCTGAGTGATCATTTCTAATAAAAACTTATAAACTAGAAATTCAAATTCTTTATGAAGAAATCAATAACTAACATGATATTTAAATAAAAAACACTGAAAGTATTACCAGTAAAGTGAATGCCCACAAGGCTTGCTATGATCACAATGGCATTTCCTTAAACCTAGCTGTAAAATAACAACAAAAATAAATCAGACATAGTATTCTAAAGAAATTGATTAGAGCAGCAGGGGTCAACAAATGAGCTCATTACTTGTCTATTTTTAAATAAAGTTTTATTAGGACAAAGCCACTTGTCTATTTTTAAATAAAGTTTTATTAGGACAAAGCCACTTGTTTATTTTTAAATAAAGTTTTATTAGGACAAAGCCACATTAATATAAATACGTAATATCTCTAACTATTTTCCTGCTATAGCAACAGAGTTGAAGAGCTGGGATAGAGACCCAGCTTTGTAAGATGGCTTACAAAGTTTGAAATATTTACTAACTGGATATTTAAGAAAAATTTGCTATCCCTGGACAAAAGGATTATTTTCAAATGAAAACATCTACTTAAGGAATAAAAACAAGAGAATCCATTGAAAATCATTCAAACTAACAAGAGGATTTGGTAGTTGGTGGGTGCAAAATAAAGATACAAATGTTAATCGTTTTTCTCTTGTGTTGGATTGCATCATTTGGCCTAGGTCCTCCCTACTCCCCATATCTACCCTCTTTGCCAGTAACTGCAACATGTCCTCTCACTATGGACAAGGTGTCCTGCTTTGCTCATTGATCAGCCATATGACTTGCTTTGGCACTGGCATGTAGGCAGAAGAGATGCAAACAGAGGCTTAGAAGAAACTAAGCATTGGGCTTACTCCTACACATCTTCCACTACTATGAGTAGAACATTCCCATGGGATTATCCCAATAGTCTCAGGTATGTGGAAGCTGGTCCCAACCTAGATTAACCTACTACTGCAAACCTGAAGATGTGTAAGTGAACCCAAAGATCAGCAGAGCTGTTCAGGCAAGCTCACATGAACCCTGTAAATTAGGTGAAAATTAATAGGTGAAATTAATGATTATTTTTGCATGCCACTAAGGTGGTATGGTCTTTTGTTACATATAAAAAGCTGATTATTATACATATATATTAACAATAACCAGTTAGAAAACGTAACCCTGTACCCAACAGCTATTAAAATAGTAAACACCTCAGCTCTTTCTTTACCCTTTTATACCCAGCTACTTACTCAACATGGCCACTGGATGCTTAATGGGCATCTCAAACTAAACACATCCAAAACAAAATTCATCCCACCTCAACTCCTCCACTCTATACCTCTTTCTTCTGCAGTCTTCCTTATGTCAGTCCTTAAGGACCCTTCTCCTTCTCTCTCATCATTTAGCCAGCAATCAGCACAATCTATTGGCTCTATTTTAAAAATACATCCATATTCTGATATATCTACCAATATTAATATCACTTTGGTCAATAGCAGCCTTGCAGACCTAACTCTTAAGGGTGATCAAGTCTTCCACTCTTGGTCCCAGTTATTCTCCAGGCAGCAGTTATTCTTCATGGCCTAAAATATAGGTCAAATCATGTTATTCCTCTGCTCAAAGCTCTCCAATAGTGCCAACTTTATTTCTAGTAAACTTTTCAGTCCTCCTTGCTGCCAATCAAGCTCTTTGTGATTTGCCTTCTGGCCCTCTCTCTGACCCCATTTCCATTCTTGTCTTCAATCATTCTGCTACAGAAACATTTGCCTCCATGCTGTTCCTCCTGCATAGTAAACACACACTATCCTCAGGACCTTTGAACTTTCTATTCTCTCCACCTGAAAACGTTCTCCAAGATATCTCCCCGACTCACTCACCCACTTTCTTTGGGCCTCTACTCTAATCACTGTATCAGAGATTTGATACGAAATCACTCTCCACCTTAAAGGACATAGCTTCCTACGCAGACGTAGAGGTTGGACTTGTGGACACAGGGCAGGAAGGAGAGGATGGGATACATCGAGACAGTAGCGCGGAAGTGTGTACACCACCATGTGCAAAATACACAGCTGGTGGGAAGCAGTTGCGTGGCACAGGGAGCGATGGGAGCTCAGCTTGGTGCTCTGAGATGCCCTGGAAGGGCAGGATGGGAGGAGGTGGAGCTAGGCTCAGGCGGGAGGGGATACATGTATACACACTGATTCATGCTGCTGTACACAGAAACTAACACAACTTAATAAATCAATTATATTCCAACTAAAAAAAAATTAAAAACATGGCTCCCACCCTCTACCACTCATTGTTTCCTCACCTGCTTTTGATGTTCAAGGTACTTAAGACCACCTATTACAAAGCTATTCATTTGTTTGTTGTCTCTCTCTGATTTCTAGAATGTAGGCTTCCCAAAATAATGCACTTTGTTTTGCTCACTCCTTTATCCCTAAGGCCTACAACAAAAGTCCAGAATAATAATAAGTTTTCAATAAATGATCTTTACCACTAAGCCCATAAATAGGTAAACCTAGGAATAAACTTCACAAAACCCTGCAAGGCCTGTATGAAAAAAATAACTGTAAAATTGAATTGAGGGAAATAAAAAAGGTTTGACTATATAGAGAGACATATCATCATCCTGGGTGGAGAAATTCAATATTTTAAAGATAGCAATTTTTCCCAAATTCAATTTATATTGAACACAATCTCAATTAAAATTCTAATATGATTTTTTGGAGAAAACTTATCAAAAGGATTCTAAAACCTTCTAGAGCTATAAATGTCTGAATAAAGCCTTTGACTGTGTGGATCACAAGAAACGGTAGAAAATTCTTAAAGAGATGGGAATACCAGACCAACTTACCTGCCTCCTGAGAAACCTATACACAGGTCAAGAAGCAACAATTAGAACAGGACATGGAATAACAGACTGGTTCAAAATTGGGGAAAGAGTACATCAAGGCTGCATATTGTCACCCTAATTATTTAACTTATAATAAGAGTCTGTCATGTGAAATGCCAGGCTGGATGAATCAAGCTGGAATCAGAACTGCCAGGAGAAATATCAATAACCTCAGATATGCAGATGACAGCACCCTTATGGCAGAAAGCGAAGAGGGACTAAAGAGCCTCTTGATGAGGGTGAAAGAGAAGAGTGAAAAAGCTAGCTTAAAATTCAACATTCAAAAAGCTGAGCCCATGGCATCTGGTCCTATCACTTCATGGCAAATCAATGGGGAAAAAATGCAGGCAGTGACAGACTTTATTTTCTTGGGTTCCAAAATTACTGAGGATGGTGACTTCAGCCATGAAATTAAAAGATGCTTGCTCCTTGGAAGAAAAGCTATGTCAAACCTAGACAGTGTATTAAAAAGCAGAGATCACTTTTCTCTAAAAGGTCTATATAGTCAAAGCTATGGTTTTTCCAGTAGTCATGCATGGATGTGAGAGTTGGATCATAAAAAAGACCGAGCACCGAAGAATTGATGCTTTCAAGTTGTGGTACTGGAGAAGACTCTTGAGAGTCCCTTGGATAGCAAGGAGATCAAACCAGTCAATCCTAAAGGAAATTAGGAATATTCAGTGGAAGGACAGATGCTGAAGCTCCAATACTTTGGCCACCTGATGTGAATAGGTGACTCACTGGAAAAGACCCTGATGCTGGGAATGATTGAGGGCAGGAGAAGAAGGGGATGAGACAGTGGATGAGATGGCTGGATGGCATCATCAGCTCAATGGACACGCGTTTGAGCTAAACTCTGGGAGATAGTGAAGGATGGGGAAGTCTGGGGTGCAGAAGTTCATGGGGTCGCAAAGAGTTGGACATGACTAAGCAACTGAACAACAACAACAAAGGCACTTTTGAAAATGACAAGTAATAAGAAACAGGCAGATACACTCAACCACATATTTAGATATATAGAAGAGGCACAGAAACCAAAGATCATGGTACAATAGCACCAGTATAAGTAGACCAGTCACTACGACAAATCAGAGAGTCCAGAAATACAACTAAGCAGATAAATCCAGTTCAAGTTGACAGCTGTGTGACTAAGGTGACTCTCAGTCTCTCTGAACTTCAAATTCCACCTCTATAAAATGGGGCTAATAAGGATTGTCAAGAGGCCTGAGTCAGATAACATACATAAAGTGCTTAGCGTGTTACCTTGTACACAGTAAGCAAATGCAACAAATTCTAGTGCCTTCCGCAGTAGGATCCAGAACAGGAGCTCTCATCCTTTCTTAATTAGATGGACACTAATAAACTGGCCAGAGCAAAGGGGTCCCACAGTCTCTCATTAACGTAGGGGCAGGTTTCAGGTAATGATAGGCTAGGTGGATGGGAGGATGTAAAAACTTCATTGATAAAGATAGCTTGGGAGACTTCCCTGGTGGTTCAGTGGCTAAGACTCCACGCCCGTAATGCAGGGGGCCTGAATTCAACCCCTGCATGCCACAACTAAGAGATCCCACACACTGCAACCAAAGATCCTGCATGCCACAACTAAGACCTGGTGCAGTCAAGTAAATAAATAAAAACAGAAGATAGCCTGGATTGTCATTCACCAACAGTGAGGAGGAGGAGAAGCAGGGAGGGGAAGGAGGAGAGGATGCTGGTCTTGGAGCTCTGGAAACCACGGGGGAGCCAGTCTGGGAGCAGTAGCTTCTATGTTCAGGAGACCCAGAATTTCCTTAGGAGGGATGGATGGGAGGAGAGGGGTGCTAGAAATCACCTCCGGGAGAAGCCTCCAGAGGGATGACAGCACATCCAGTGGGATTTGCCCCATCACACTTGATTGGGAAATACCAACCTAGAAATAGCTATTTGATTAAGAAATTAGTGCTTGAGGAATCTCATAACTAGTTATCTCTTGGTTGTTTACAGAAAAAGGTAGAATGGGTTTTACTTAGAAACTGCCTTTGGTGGGGGGTATGTATCAGTTTGCACTGTGGCTTCCTAGAACAAATAACCATTTTGTTTTATTCCCAGAGAAATAATCTGTGACACATGGGTTTTTAATCACAGAATAAAAACGTCAAACTTTATCTTTAGAACAAAATAAATGCTTGAGTATAGTCTTTTGTCATTTATTGTAAAATATGTTATCTATGCTACATCTTGGTAAACATCTTACTCTCCAAACTTCTTGATAAAATAGGTGAGTAATGAATTTCTGAGCTTGGTGCATTTCCTCTGTAAGAGATCATTTGCATATTTACATTTTCATACTGAAAGAAATCCTAGAAGCTAAACTACAAAAGTTGTAGACTTTGTGTAGATAAACATCTGCTGTTTAATGGTGTTTTGAATCGCAAAGCTACCATTTAAATATTATTAATTCGTTTCTTCTTTATAACTGAGTGGGTGGGGATATGGGAAAGAATTGTGAAGAACAGTCACCTCTTTCTGTCTGTTTCATCCTCCACAGAGCTGAAGTTTCCACACCTGACATGCCTTCCTCATGTAGTTCAATGAGAATTGAAAGGGAAAAGATTTAAAAATACTTCAAATTTCTCAAGAGACTACCAAACAGGAGGGTTTGTTTTGTTCATTGATGAAATCACCCTTCAAAGTCTTTCCTGGCTCAGGTTTTTAAAATGTTACATTCACTCTTTCTTGTTACTGATCCATGGAGAATATGCATTGGTCACTTCATAAATAATATAAATGTAAAGTTTTAACAAGATGGAATATATTCATCATTCATTCATTTAACCAGTAATTCCTGAGCACTTAACATAGACTGCACCCTGGAAAAACAAAGATGAACAAGACTCAGTCATCATATTGGCTCTCATGGAACTTACAGTGCACCAGGAGGAATAGCCCCTAAGACAGAATCGTACAGATTGCAAGGGTTACTGTAGTCAGGGAGGGCTTCTTGGAGGAGGTGGCTTTTGAGCTGAAACCCGAAGGATGAGAATGGGCCATACATGGAAGAGCTGAAGAAGAAAATTCCGGGCAGAGCTTAGAAAGAGCAATGGCCTGGAGGCTGGATATAGAAAGAAACCAACATGACTGGAGGGTGGTAAGTGAGGTCGGTGGCAGGTGAGATTAGCAGAGTATGAGCAGAGTCTGTATCGGATCAGACCAAATCTCCCAGTGTAAACATGGCTCATTCCTGAAGAAGTATTCCAGATGGAACACTCCTATCCTTCCATGAGGTAGGCCTAGGTGATCTACCCAGACTCCTATGCAGGTGAGTGTGGGTGGTACACTGATGCTTGGAAAGACTAGATAACCTGCCCAAGAAGCACCAGTGTCCACGGATCCCCTTTCCCTGGCACCAGCTCTTAGAGGGCAGGGGGAGGGTGGGTGACCCACAGCTCACTCACTGGTCAGGCCAGGATTAGGCCCAGGGGGAGAAAAGAAGGTAAGTTCACTCACTTCTTTTGACTTCATTATGTAAAGCTCTTCCCAGTAAACCAGGCCCTACCTGAGACTCCTTGGTGGGTCATGGCCACACCAAGAGAAGACGCTTTGCTCGTGGGACCACCAGGCTCACGCCATAGATAGCCGCAGGAAGTCCTACGCTTGGGCCGTCTGTGTTTCAGAGAATCTGGCCACCAAAGATTCCAAGGCCCCCAGTCCCTTTCCGTCTACATGGAGGGCTGACCTGAATAACCAGAAGGACAATGGGAGAAGAGACACAGGGCCACCGGCTTCTAACTGTGCCCTTCTCAGGAGCGGGAGATAGCCGCTGGTGTCTGCTGAAAGTAAGGAATGCCGTATGTCAGCTAGGCCAGGGGTAGGCAACTTTTTTCTGTAAAGGGTCAGAGGGTCAATATTTTAGACAGCACAGACTACGTACGTACTCTGTCATGAATTCTTTTCTTTTCTCTATTAATTATAGTTTTTACTGGGGTATAGTTGCTTTACAATTTTGTGTTAGTTTCTGCTGTACCACAAAGCGAGTCAGCTATATGTATACATATTAATGTATCCCTTCCCTCTTGGCCTCCCTCCCAGCCTGCCATCCCCCAACCACCACCCCACCCCTCTAGGTCATCACAGAGCACTGAGTTGAGTTCCCTGCTCTATACAGTAGCTTCCCACAGCTATCTCTTCTACACGGGGCAGTGGACATACATCATTCCCAATCTTCCAATTTATTCCCTGCCCAACCCCGTGCCCACACGTCCATTCCCTACATCTGCATCTCTATTCCTGCCGTGCAAATAGTTTCATCTGTACCATTTTAACAAACCTTTGAACGATTAAAAACTATTCTTAGCTTGTAGAGCTTACACTGAATCTGGCCAAATAGTTATAGCTTGTTGAGTCCTCAACTAGACTGCATTGTCCTGTCAAATTCATCCTAAGGCTACTTAATCTACATTACCTGCTGCATAAATATCTCTCTTAATCTTTATAAGAATCCTCTGAGATAGGCTTTATATATGACAACCCCATCCCCAGTTCATCCTGTTTTATGGTCAAGAGATGGAAGCTTGGAGAGGTCTGGACACCCAGCCAAGGCCATGTGTTTAACAAATGGTAGAAGTGAGATCTGAATCCAGGCAGTCTGTTCTCAGGGTTCCTGGTCTTAATCATGTCACTATACAATCCCCTCAGTAACTGACTTTGGACAAGTCCATTTTTCTCTCTGGGCACATCCCCATCTGTGCGGTAAGTGGAGACTTCCTCAGTGTGAGAGGTATACCTGATGCTGCGGCAAATGGTTCCCATGGTTCACACACTCAGTACTAAATAATGTTGATTCAAACAGTGAGATAACTGGCCTTATAAGTCTCTTAAAACTTTCAGTGATGTCAGGGAAAAAGGTTCAATCTGACCCTCACATATCTTTAACATCTCTGCAGCGTGTGCTAGTTTCCATTTATATTAAGAGCTTCCCATTTTTACTGAGTTACAAGGTTCAGGGTCTTCAGTAGGCAGTGAAACCTAGCTAGAATTTAGGACCACTCTTCTATTCTTATCATTACTTTCTCTTGTTGTTTCACAGTTTCATTTTTATTGTTTTTATGATTATTTTCTGTTTATATAAAGTGTTAGTGTTGCTACTGTTGCAATTCTCTTATTCTTCCCTTCATGATTATAAGATTGCTGCTGAAGCTCCTGCCATCACATCCATGCCCAAACTGGTAAAGGCAGGTTTCAGCTACTCTTTTCTCCTTCTACCAAGAAAGCAAAAGAATTATACAGACATCACATTGAACATAACATGTCACATGGTGGCCTGCAGCAGCAAGAGAGCCTTAAAAAGTGAAAGTTTGGCTGGACACTTGCCACCCTGAACTAATCAGGGTCCTACCTTCAGGGAAAGGGAATAGACACCAGGCTCGGTAATAAAAGTGTTTACCATAGGCTAGGGGGCCTTTGAACCTTCTTCTTCATGCCTGCAGAGCATTGGCTTGGAAGTCAAAGAGGTGGGAGGATTTGAGGAATTAAGCAGAAGGCCAATTTCTTTTTACCTTGTTTGCCACCAAGATACTCCTCTTCTCTAGTGCAGCCACATGCCAGTGATCCATGGTCACCCTTAAGAAACAACATGCACTGAGAAAAGCAAACGTGTCACATACTCTCCTAGTAGGAGGAGGAGCGGTGAGCCATCTTACGGACATGTTCCTGTTGGCCACTATGGCACAAAGGGCCCAGCAAAGTGCCTTTTCAGTCTCTGGTGTGTAGAAGACGCATTTTCTTAAGTGCACACGCCTCCAAATATGTACCCTGGAAACTAGATCTAAAAATCTTATAAAATCTCAGTTTATGTTCACCTTCCTTACTATTTCGAAAACTTGTCATGTTAGTGATTTGACCCAAAAACATTTAGTAATGGCCCATTGTTCCCCAGACACTTTCCCAAGTGCTGAGGATACAGGGATGAACTAGACCCCCAAGGGCACATATCCTGATGGAAAAGGCAGACAAAAAAAAAACCAAAACCCCACACACACAGGGAAGCAGGAGAGTCAAAGTATGAAGGTCTGAATCTGGAAGTCAGACTTCTCAGTTTGAAGACAAAATTTGTTGCTTTCTGGCTGTGTATTTTGGGCAAATTTGGTTTTGGGCAAATTGCCTCTCTGTGCCTAGTTTCCCCAACTATAAAATAAAATAATGAGGATAATTATACTACATACTTCTTAAGGATACAGTGAGACTGCTTTCTGGCTCATAGCGATAAAAACAGCTTCGCCAAAAAACAAAGAAGGTAAGGTGCAGTCAGTGTTTTAAAAGATTTAAAAAGGAGATGACAAATTAGTACGAACCTCATTTGATGGCTGTATGCGTTACATGGCTTAATTTCCATAAAGTGCTTAGAACTGTGGCTAGTATGTACTAAGTACTCACTAAATGTTAACTATTACCTTATTTTGAGCACAGAGTTTTTAACTGGATGTTGCACAGTGCTATGGAAGTTCCTTAAAGATGCTAAGGAATCCTCCAGGCCAGTTTTAACAGGCATTGTTGCCGCATTCCTGTGCTTTAGTTGAAGACTTCTTCCTTCAGTCACTTGTTCAAAGATGCATTTCATTTGTTTGAGGTAGAGAATCTGGCCCCAGGCATGGAAGACAAGGTTAAGATTGGGGAGTAGAATATAGTTAGACTGAGGTAGCAGTGATGTGACTGAGCTTGCAAAGCCCTGATGACAGGACAACTCTCCTGCACTATTTCTCATCTTCCCCGCCCCCCTTCGTTAGAATACTGATGACTGGCTATTATATCAGCATTTCCAATAAAGTAAAAAGGGGGAAATACAGACCTGGGCTTTCATGGAAAGTATTTTCACTCTCACAACCAGAACCTCTGCCTTAAAAAAATTATCGTTTTAAGATCTTTAGCTTTTCCTACAGCATCATGGTACCGAACTTTTTGAAAAGCATCATTTCTGAGGAATGATACTTCCTGGGACAATGTAACATAGTCTTCGCCAAGTGACTCAGTTTGAGATATATGTATACATACACAATTTTTTTTTTCAATGTCAGGTGGCCCAAACTTACAGAGAAAAAGTGGGCATTGGTATCAGTTTGATGTCAGGGTTTCCCCACGTTTGTGGCTTTAAATACAACATGATCTGAAGGCATTTCAAGTCACTTGAAGACTAAGCTCCAACTCTGTGTCAAGATGCTCCTGGCTGTGGTCCTTGCCTCTGCCCTGTTCCTCTGCGCTTCAGCCAGGCCGGGGTGTTTCACACCCCTGACATTCTTGACAGGAATCAGGAATGTTGAGTACCTCATCAACAACCTGCAGGTAAGATGCAAAGTCAGGGCGCCAGTGGGAAAGGCAGCTATTGAAAATTTAAGAGAAATATAACAGGATGAAAAACACACCACTCTTCATGAGTTCTTGTTCTCTACTTTTTAGGGAGACTCACAATGCAACTGTAGCACCAATGTAAGTAGATGCTCTTAAGAACTTTCCAAACTGATTTTAATAGTCACATCTGGGATCTTCACATCTGAAATTTCTCTTTTGCAGGAGACTGATTGTTTGTGTCTGCCCATTTCCTCTGTAAGTATAGTAAAAGTGAGTTATCTTGATCTTGTTTATTCTTAAGCTTTTAAGTCAAAATTGTTCTATTTGATGTATTTTAAGTAACAAAGTGTGACTTCATTACAATCATTACAGATTAGTAACAATTTTTAAAACCCTTCAAAATCTTGAAATTCTATACTGTTTACATTTCTTTGCATTTAGTCTCCTTGAGAAGTCTGAACACTTTTCAATAAAAAGAATCTTGAATGTGTTTTGAGATTAGTGGTCATGTGCACAATTAAATCAAACTGGGACTGAGAATAGAATAAATGATGTAGTTCATAGCGCATTGTTTTCTAATCCATTTGCTGGTTAACTCTAGGGTTGCAAAACAATGTAGATAAGACGACAGCCCTTTGTCCTTCCTTTGGCCTCAACTATCCACATGCTCTGTCTTCTCCCTCTGTCCGTCCCTCCCTGCTTCTCTCCTTCCCTCCCTGTCCTTCTCTTTAGCTGATTTATAGTAGCTATTGCAAGGTTTGAAGGCTGCCCTCTGGGAGGATAGGGTGTCTGAGATTGCGGGTGGAGGGGAAGTAAAAAGGGTTTCCGGGGAGGAACCTTCTGAGGAGGAACCACACATATATGGCCTAGCCCATCCCCTTGGTTTATAATCCACAGTTTTAGCTACTGCTGAAACAATGGTGGTGGTGGTTTAGTTGCTATGTTGTGTCCAACACTTGCGATCCCGTGGATGCAAGGCTCCTCTGTCCATGGGATTCTCCAGGCAAGAATACTGGAGTGGGTTGCCATTTCCTTCTCCAGGGGATCTTCCCAACTCAGGGATCGAACTCGCATCTCTTGGATTGGCAGGCGGATTCTTTACCACTGAGTCACCTGGGAAGCCCAAGTTTAGATTATATTGGTTAAATTAAAATTGCCTCTAAAAGCATTCTCTTTGTGACTCCTAGTCAAAGCTGTCCTCTGGGTGTTTATTTTCCTAACTCCCTGTTATTTACCAGGACAACTGCACCACAGCATGCTTCCAGGAGGGCCTATCACAGATGAGCAACTCCGCACTGACCAAGAGATTCCACCTAAATGTCAACCAGCTGAAGAAAATAGTCGTAACCCTCAAGAGCAACAAGTGTGGAGTAAGTGTGTGTGTGTCTGTGATGTGCTCTGCTTAGTTATTTCTGTGTGAATGTCAATGCCAACTCCACCTGGATGAGAAAGGGTGATAAGGTTGGAACAACTGGTAGTTCAGGGTTGATTAGAGACATCTAAGAAACTTAATCAGAGCAAGAGAATTAATGTGAGCTCTGCCTGGATGCTATGGAATCGCAGAGTCAGACACGACTGAGCAACTGAACTGAACTAAACTGCCAGGACGGCTCATTGTTCTTTCTCATTTTAAAAAACACTCACCTCTCTGTTGGTTTTTACTTCTCTCCACCTCTTGAATAATGAAAGAATCTAGCCACATGGTAATTAGAAGCTAAATCTTGAGAATCAGGGCTATCGCCCATACAATTCTAAATTATCCTAGAGATTCAGTTAGCTGAGAAGACGATGTGACCTGTAAGTTATAGGTTTTCTTTTCACTGAACAGGGAGGTGTTTAAAGGAAGACATATCTACATCCAGGTGGAAGCTTGTCATGTGCCCTAAATGCCTGTATATATATATATGTATATATATATATATATACCCTAGACCCTGGAGGAAAGGGCAGGGGGTAAACTATTTCGTAACTATTGCTACGAGGGTCCCCCCTCACTCAGCTACTGGACTGCAGAGGCTTCTGCCATCAACAGCATGCAGTTCTAAGCGCTTCATTTATACTGTTTCACTGAAAGTGAAGTTGCTCAGTCATGTCCGACTCTTTGCAACCCAATGGACTGTAGCCTACCAGGCTCCTCTGTCCATGGGATTTTCCAGACAAGAATACTGGAGTGGATTGCCATTTCCTTCTCCAGGAGATCCTCCCAACCCAGGGACTGAACCCGGGTCTCCCACATTGTACGCAGACGCTTTACCGTCTGAGCCACCAGGGAAGTCACTGTTTCACTGAATACCTACCTTAATGACAACTGTCAGACTTACACCCTATGTTGTGAAGGAGGAAACTGATGCTCAGTGAGGTTAACTGATTTGCCCAAGGCTACATGTTTAACAAATGGCAGTGTTGAGATTTGAACTCTGGTCTATAAAACAGCCAAATCCTGTTCTTAGTCATTGTGCTATAAAACAACTTTGGAAGGACAACCAAACAGGACAATAACAAAATTTTAAGCCTCAAAGTATCTCAAGAAGACATCCTCTAATAAGATTTAGGACCCCTTGATGGGGGTTGTGTGTGTATGGCAAGCAGGCACCTGAAATCCTACCACAAAGTCAAGCACCTGTGCAACCTACACAAAATGTTAGCCCTGGAGTCTCATTCATTTACTCCTTGCCTCAAGCCCCCTTACTGCCTGCACACCTTCCATTCCCAGTGACCACCCCTCTACTGCTCACCAGGTTCGAGGCAGGGCGGTTTCTGGGGCTGCTGGGCTGCATACTGTCTTAGTCACTCTGCGTTTGCCAACGTTTATCCCCACAGTCTTTTGCCTGTGAACAGCCATGCAACCGAACCACCAGAGGCAATACAGTGACATTTCTGAAGACTCTGCTGCAAAGTCTCCAGAGTGAAAGGATGAGAGACAGAGTGTGAAGCTGAAATGTTATTTATTCTATTTATTGAATTTAGAAAGCCTCCTCTTTAAGTTGTTGTAATTTAAAAAATCAAATAAGCCATGTTAAGTCAAAATCAGCTGTAATGATTTGTTTAAAATTTTATGTCTTTATTTTGGAATAAATAGATACAGGGAAAAAGCTCAATCTGGTCTGCAGGTGCTTATTTGTTCCCTGATGCTCAGAACAAAGAAAGCTACAAGCTCTGTCAATGAGCTGATGGGTCGAGTAAAAGTGGAAAGTGTTGATTGCTCAGTCGTGTCTAACTCTTTGCGGCCCCATGGACTGTAGCCCACAAGGCTCCTCTGTCCGTGGAACTCTTCAGGTAAGAATACTAGAGTGGGTAGCCATTCCCTTCTACAAGGGATCTTCCTGACTCAGGGATCGAACCCAGGTCTCCTGCATTGCAGGCAGATTCTTTACCATCTGAGCCACAAGGGAAGCCCCTGATGAATCAAATACTCCTGTAATAACTGTAAGGCTTATTCCCTGAACAAAAACTTGAAGCCTCATGAGCCGTGTCTGGGGTTGTTAGGAAGGGTACGTCGGAGTGGGCAGACAGTCTGAGGTTGTTGTAGGGGAGGCCAAAGGCAGACCTGAGGTACCCCATCTATGGGTTCTGTTGGAGGGATGTTCAGGGCACTGCCAAGGCTTTTGGGGTCCTGAAAAGCCAACTGTGTATCTGAAATGGGAGAAGGCAGCAGTTTGGTCAGGCCAGGAGATGAAGGACACACAAGATGTGGGCATGTGTGTTTGTAAGAGAGGAAAGCCCTTGACCATGCTGAAGAAGCAGATGATCTGGGTCAGAGCAGAAAGCAGAGAAACCCTGGGATCAATACAGTGATCCACTCCCCTGAAGGACCCTCAGTTAGCACCTATCTTCTGCCAGATGCAGTGCTAAGCTGGGATGCGGAGCTTCGTGGGGGTATACTGAAGGAATTTTTGAACTAGGTTGTCTGGCTGCCATGGTGTGACTGTAGCTATCTGTTAATTTTATGTGTCAACCTGACCAGGCCTGGCGTGCCCAGATATTTGACTAAACACTATTCTGAGTGTGTTTATGAGGGTGTTTCTGGCTGAGGTGAGCACCTGAATTGGTAGATCGGATTAAGCGGATGCTCTCCTACTGTGGGTGGGCCCCATCCAATCCACTGAGGGCCTGAAGAGAACAAAAAGGAAAGGTAAGAAGAGCTCAGACTCTGCCTGACAGCTTGAGCTGGGACTCACACCACCAGCTCCCCGGTTTCTCAGGCCTTCGACTTGGATTAGAACTACACCACCAGCTTCCTGGTCCTCCAGCCTGGAGATGGCAGAGAGGGGAACTCCTCAGCTTCCATAATTGCATTAGCCAATTCCTTATAATAAAGCCAGCTGTCTATCTGCCTGTCTATCTATCCATCTATCCACCTTTCCATCAATCCTACTGGTTCTATTTCTCTAGAGAACTCTGACTATTTAACCACCCATCTCCTGCCTGCCAATGCAGGAGATGTTAAGAAAGTGAGGGTTCCATCCCTGGGTCAGGAAGATCCCTTGGAGGCAGGCATGGAAACCCACTCCAGTATTCTTGCCTGGAGAATCCCATGGACAGAGGAGCCTGGTGGGCTATGGTCCATAGGGTTGCAAAGAGTCGGGCACGACTGAAGTGACTTAGAACGCACACACCTTAATACTCAACCTGCCCCCACACTGCTCCCCCCAAATCAGTACTTCTGATTCTGGTTTCTATGCTACAGTACTCACCACCTTCTAGGGTACTCTCTCATGTACTAACTCATCATGGTCACTGTTTACTGTCCTGAGGACAGAGAACTTTGTGTTGCTCACTTTTGTGTCCCAAATGCCTGTCTTGGGCCTGTACCACTCATGCCCTGGAGGAGTTGCTCTATAAATATTGACTGAATGGAGGAAAGGCCTTTAAGGTGAAAAGCAAAGTACAAAGTTGTATGTGGACAGGGAATGTGCCCACCTGTAGAAGGAATGGTACCCAGAGCATACTATACGAGCTCAGAAAGGTGAATTCCCTTCAAACACCCCCAGGAGGGCCCATAGCATGGGATTCACATGACCTGGCCTCTTGTGGGTGGTGGTGGTGGGGGCAGCCTGCCAGCAGCCCTCCTGCTTGGCCTCCCTGGCTCTGTGTGATAGGCAGGAAGGAGGCAGGGCGAAGGGTCTTGGGGTTGGGGTGGTGCGACAATCAGGATGGCTTTCTCCCCACTGCCTGAAGGCTCAGAGGCTTGGGAAGATCTTAGAGGAATCTACTCAGGGCAGTATTTTTCTAGGTACTGGCAAAATTAAAATGGTCTATGAGTGTAGACCATCCTTCAGTACTTCTGATGCCAATAATATGTAAAGCTCAGAGCACCAAGAGCCAGGATTCCTCAAAGGGATTTGCTCAAAGGAATTTCCATCAGTTACAATGTCAAGCAATATCCAACATGACCTGCACAACAAACAGGCCTTGGCCAGAGATGAGGTTCCCTGATGATGTGGGCAGCGTGGTCCCCGTAGCCGTCCAGCATGGTTAGCGATGGGGCTGGCGTGAATTTCACCCTCCACTTGCATCCAAGCCCCTCCTGCACAGGGAAAGTGGAGGAGTATTAGCACAGGGGGCCAAAGTCGGGGTAGCTTTTTATTATTGGTGTGGGAATGGTGAGTCCATGGGAACATCCAATCATGATTATGCTAGTCTTGGTTTTGACACAGACAAGTTTCTCAGGGATGAATTCACAGTGCTGTGTCTGTCAAAGGGCAACAAGTTGGATCTCTAAGAGGCTTTCAGTTCACTGCTTTAAACCTGGTCCTCCCTCAGCACCAAATGCCATCAGGCATGTTGCAGGGGACACGTACCTTCATGCAGATGACAGTCACAGTCTGTCGACCCATCGGCTTCCTGAGAAAACTGAAAACTTCATGTGGCAGGGGTGGGGCACAGGCTTCCTCGGGATCTTCCACAACCTTAGAATTCGGGCTCCAGCTATGACTGTTTTTACATGCATCTCCCAGGAACTCCTATATGATTTCCTCTCTGAGACTCAAAGGCTGATCCCTACATGTCCCTAGGGCTCTGCCTCTTGGCGCCCAGCTCCCAGCACTGGAGGCTGCCCTGCTGGGTGCGCTGAGGGCACAGTTCAGCTTTGGTTCCTGTGTGGGCTCCCCAGCTGGCCTGTGGAATCCTACAGACAAGGCGCCATGAAAAAGGTCTATCAAATAACATACTTACTATTATGTTTTAGTATTAATCATGTAATATTAAGCCCTTACTCTCTATGGTCTTATTGCAAAATTCAGACTTAAATTGAAGAAAGTAGGGAAAACCACTAGACCACTCATGTATGACCTAAATCAAATCCCTTACGATTATACAGTGGAAATGACAAATTGATTTAAGGGATTAGATCTGATCAAGTGCCTGAAGAACTATGGACGGAGGTTCATAACACTGTATAGGAGGTGGTGAACAAAATCATCCCCAAGAAGAAGAAATGCAAAAAGGCAAAATGGTTGTCTGAGGCGGCCTTACAAACAGCTGAGAAAAGAAGAGAAGTAAAAGGCAAAGGAGAAAAGAAAGATATATCCATCTGAATGGGAGAAGGAAATGGCAACCCACTCCAGTACTCTTGCCTGGAAAACTCCATGGATGGAGGAGCCTGGTAGGCTATAGTTCATGGGGTCGCAAAGAGTTGGACACGACTGAGCTACTTCACTTTCTTTCCGTAGTTCTTTTTGGAGAAGGAGATGGCAACCCACCCCAGTGTTCCTGCCTGGAGAATTCCATGGGCAAAGGGGCCTGGTGGGCTACAGTCTATGGGGTTGCAAAGAGTCAGACACAACTAAGCAACTATCACACACACACACACACACACACACACACACACACATCCATCTGAATGCAGAGTTCCAAGGAATAGCAAGGAGAGATAAGAAAGCCTTCCTAAGTGATCAATGCAAAGTAATAGAGGAAAACAGAATGGGAAAGACTAGAGATGTTTTCAAGAAAATTAGAGATACCAAGGGAACATTTCATGCAAAGACAGGCACAATAAAGAACAGAAATGGTATGGACCTAACTGAAGTGGAAGATATTAAGAAGAGGTGGCAAGAATACACAGAAGAACTATACAAAAAAAGATCCTCATGACCCAGATAACCACAATGGTGTAATCACACACATAGAACCAGACATCCTGGAGTGCGAAGTCAAGTGAGCCTTAGGAAGCATCACTATGAACAAAGCTAGTGGAGATGATGGAATTTGAGCTGAGTTATTTCAAATCCTAAGATGATGGTGTGAAAGTGCTGCACTCAATATGTCAGCAAATTTGGAAACCTCAGCAGTGGCCACAGGACTGGAAAAGGTCAGTTTTCATTTCAATCCTAATAAAAGGCAATGCCAAAGAATGTTCAAACTGCCTCACAATTGCACTCATCTCATATGCTAGCAAAGTAATGCTCAAAATTCTCCAAGCCAGGCTTCAACAGTATGTGAACCAAGAACTTTCAGATGTTCAAGTTGGATTTAGAAAAGCAGAAGAACCAGAGATCAAATTTCCAACATCTGTTGGATCACAGAAAAAAGCAAGAGAATTCCAGAAAAACATCTACTTCTGTTTTATTGACTATGTCAAAGCCTTTGATTGCATGGATCACAAAAAACTGTGGAAAATTCTTAAAGAGACAGGAACACCAGACTGACTTACCTCCCTCCTGAGAAATCTGTACACATGTTAAGAAGCAACAGTTAGAACTGGACATGGAACAATGGACTGGTTCAAAATTGGGAAAGGAGTACTGGAAGGCTGTATGTTGTCATCCTGCTTATTTAATTTGTATGCAGAGTACATCATGTGAAATGCCAGGCTGGATGAATCACAAGCTGGAATCAAGATTGTTAGAAGAGATAGCAATAACTTCAGATATGCAGATGACATCACCCTTATGGCAGAAAGCAAAGAGAAACTAAAGAACCTCGTGATGAGGGTGAAAGAGGAGAGTGAAAAGACTGGCTTAAAACTCAACATTCAAAGAATTGAGATCATGGCATTTGGTCCCATCATTTCATGGCAAATAGATGGGGAAAAAAATGGAAACAGTGATGGACTTTGTTTTCTTATGCTCCAAAATCACTGTGGATGATGACTGAAGCCATGAAATTAAAAGACGCTTGCTTCTTGGAAGAAAATCTATGACAAACCTAGACAGCATATTAAAAAGCAGAGACATTACTTTGCTCTAAAAGGTCCATATAGTCAAAGCTATGGTTTTTCCAGTAGTCACGTATGGATGTGAGAGTTGGACCGTAAAGAAAGCTGAGAACAAAAGAATTGGTACTTTTGAACTGCAGTGTTGGAGAAGACTCTTGAGCGCCCTTAGACTGCAAGGAGATCCAAACAGTCAATCCCAAAGGAAATCAGTCCTGAATATTCATTGGAAGGACTGATGTTGAAGCTGAAGCTCCAATACTTTGGCCACCTGATGTGAAGAACTGACTCATTGGAAAAGACCTTGATGCTGGAAGAGATTGAAGGCAGGAGGAGAAAGTGATGACAGAGGATGGGATGGTTGGATGACATCATTAACTTGATGGACATGTGTTTGAGCAAGCTCTGGGAGTTGGTGATGGATAGGGAAGCCTAGCATGCTGCAATCCATGGAGTTGCAAAGAGTCTGCCATGACTGAATAACTGAACTGAACTCAACTGTATGGACTAGACTCCTGGTGGCTCAGATGTTAAAGAAGCCCAAGCAATAAGGTGGACCTAGATTTGATCCCTGTGTTGAGAAGATCCTCTGGAGAAGGGAATGGCAATCCACTCCAGTATTCTTGCCTTGGAGAATCCCCATGGACAGAGGAGCCTGGAGGGCGACAGTTGAGTTGGACACGATGGAGCGACTAACACTTTCTTCCTTCTTTCTGTATGTACTAAGCATACATTATCTCATTTGTGTTACTCGCTCTATCACATCTGACGCTTTGTGACCTCATGGACTATGTAGCCCGCCAGGTTCTCTGTCTATAGGATTCTCTAGGCAAGAATAATGGAGTGGGTTGCCATTCCCTTCTCCAGAGGATGTTCCCAACCCAGGGATTGAACCTGGGTCTCCCACATTGCAGGCAGATTCTTTACATCTGAGCACTTAACCTCCTAGTAAACAGCAGGAGACAGGTAATATTATTTCTGTTTTACAGATGAGGAACTCAAGGCTCGAAAAGGTTAAATGACCTTCCCAAGGTCCTATGGGTTCTGAGATTCAGAGTAGTGATCCAGCCCCAGTCGTTTCCAATTTCAAACACTTTGCTCTCTGCATTCTGTTGATTTCTTACACTGTGTAGATCAAGTTTCTACGTTGTGCTTCCTCTGATGACAGTTCAACAGTAAAACAGATTCATGATAATACGGGTCCACATTCTATTATCCAAAAACCTGGGGGCCAGAGGGTTTTCAGAATTTAAACTGTTTAGCCTTTTAGAAAGAGAATATGCCGTTCACACGCCATATATTACACAACATCCAAACAGAGCCTAGGGTAGGATGCTGTAATTAAACACATTAATATTCTGCAAAACACACAGAGCCATCACGCAAGGCAGTCAGGCTTGGCAGCGAAATGAGTCTCAATGAATCTTGGGCTGTTTGGATTTCAGAAATGTGATAAGGGATTTGTGGGTGTTTCTTTAGCTCTGACCCCACTTACAGAAACTGGGGGACACTCTTCCAGGCTCCTCTCTGGGCTTTGCTGGGGCACCTCCAGGAGGGTCAGAGACCTCGGTAGCTCCTAGGACTGCCCACCACGAGGCATTCAGGTCACGGCAGCAGGGCCTCCCCCTCTCCCTTCCTCTCCTCTCCATCCATCTGGGTTTTCTGAATGACTGGTCCCAGACACAGAGCTGTGTCTCATTACACAATGAGGTTTACAGCCTGCAACCTCGGAAGCCGCCCCCTCAGCAACATTCACCTCTGCAGGGATCACAGCAAGGACACATGCTTGCGGCTGGGGATGGTTTCAAAACACAATCTAAGGACACGATTGGATGTCAGAGAAGATGGCAGAGAGATAAGCTGCGGCCCACTGTCACAGCTCAGTCACCAGCAGAGCTTCGTGGTTTCCCTCGGCTTTTCTGCAAAAGTGGCGTTACCCACAGCTTGCACCCCTGCAGCCAGCTCGGAGCAGGGTTCTCAGGGCTGTCTGCGGTGAGGTGCCCTGTTATAACTCTCCTTCCTTCCTGTGCCAGGGGAGTTGAGATTGATCTACAAGTCACCTTGTAGACAGGAGAAGAAGGACTAGTATTTACTGTTTACTGTGTATCAGGCACTTGGTGAAGGATGTTTTGTTCACTCTCTGGTTGAAACTTCATGAAGCCCATGAGGTAGGTGTGAAAAGTGAAAGTGAAAGTCACTCAGTCATGTCTGACTTTTTGCGACCCCATGGACTACACAGCCCATGGAATTCTCTAGGCCAGAATACTGGAGTGGGCAGCCTTTCCCTTCTCCAAGGTAGGTGTAGGTAGGTTATTATGATCAGCTCACAAAAGAGGAAACCGAGGCCCAGAATGGTTATATAACTTGCCTGGCACACTGCTCACAAGTGGCGAAGCCAAGATTCGAACTCAGGTAACTGACTCTAGAGCTGCATTCTTAAATCTGACCCACAGGAGGGTGGTGGATCTCTACACAGCCAGCTGCTTTGTTCATGTTGCCCGGTCCCTGGCAGGGATGGTTTTCAGGAGATTCCAGACCAGGGCACACTGCCGAGGGCCAAAGCCAAGCTCAGACGCTGCTGGCCTGAAAGTTGACCAGCCTACATGCACCTGTCTGTCTCTCTCTACCCACCCATCCAATGTGAGGCAGGAAGATACTGTACAGCCTCAGCCCTGCAATTCCTTTTCTACCCTGCTCCCCTCCTTATTCATCCCAGACCAACAACTTTCATCCTCTGGGAATGGAGTGCTCGGCAGAAATGCAAAGACCATTCACCCATCGACAGTGTACAACTCAGTGGTTTTGAGTATATTGCCAGGGCTGGGCAGCCATCAGCACAGTCTAATTTGAGAACATTTTCACCACCCACAAAAGAAACCCTGAACACATTAGCAGCCATCTCCTATTGTCCCTTCCCCCAACCTAACCAACTAATAATCTACTTTCTGTCTCTATAAATTTGCCCCTTCTGAATTCCCCTATAAATGAAATATGACACGTGTTTTTCTGGGACTGGCTTCTTTGACTTGTAATGATGCTTTCAAGGTTCATTATGTTGTAGTATGCATCAGTAGTTCATTTCTTTTTATCTCTTTATTATTTCTTTTTAATTTGGCCATGCTGCACAGCATGCAGGATCTTAGTTCCTTGACCAGGGATTGAACCCGCGCTCCCTGCAATGGAAGCCTGGAGTCTTAACCACTGGACCACCAGGGAAGTCCCATTTCTTTTCATAGCCAAATAATATTCCATTGCATGGATATACTCTATTTTGTTTATCCAATCATCAGTTGATAGACATTTGTGTTGATTCTGTTCTTTGGCTGTTATGAATAATGCTGCTATAAATATTCATAGGGCTTCCCAGGCGGCTCAGTGGTTAAGACTCTGCCTGCCAGAGCAGGAGCCACAGGAGACATGGGTTTGATCCCTAGGCTGGGAAGATTCCCCTGGAGGAGGAAAAGGAACCTGCTCTGGTACTCTTGTCCGGGAAACCCCATGGACAGAACAGCCTGGTGGGCAACAGTCCGTGGGATCACAAAGAGTTGGACACGACTGAACGATTGAGCACGCATGCATGCAAGCATTCACATAAAGGTTTTTTGTGTGACTATGTTTTCATTTCTCTCAGGTATATACCTATGAGTGGAATTGCTGAGTCATAAGGTAATGCTGTGTTTAACTTTTGAGGAAATGTCAAACTGTTTACCAAAGTAGTTGCACCATTTTCCATTTCCACCCAGCAATGTACAAGGGTTCCAATTTCTCCACTTAATTATCATCACGTGTAATTATCTTTCCGACAGTAGCCATCCTGTTGAACATAAGGTGGTATCTCATGGTAGCTTTGATTTGCATTTCCCTTGTAACTAGTGATACATCTTTTCATGTGCTTATTGGCCACCTGTAGAGAAATACCTATTCAAATCTTTTGTTTATTTTTAAGCTGAGTTGTCTTTTTATAGTTGAGTTGTAAGAGTTCTTTGTATCTTTTGGATAAAAGTACCTTATCTGACACAGGTTTTGCAAATATTTTCTCCCATTTTGTGAGTTGTCTCTTTTCTTCAACATACTGATAGTACAAAAGTTTGAAATTATTGTCCAATGTGTCTATTTTGTTACTTGTACTTTCGTTATTCTAAGAAATCTTTGCCTAACCCAAGGTCACAAAGATATATTTCTGTGTCTGCTTCTTCGAGTTTCATAGTTTTACCTCTTACATCTAGGTCGATGATCTGTCTTGGGTTCCTTTTTGTGGTATGAGATAAAGTTCCAACTTCTGGTATGTGGATGGATACCCAGTTGTCCCAACACCATTTGTTGAAAAGACTATTCTTTCTCCATGGAATTGTCTTGACACCCAGATCAAAAACCAGCTGGCCATGAATGTCAGGGTGTATTTCTGGACTCTCAGTCTTATCTGTTGCTTTACAAGTCTATCCTGTGCCAGCATCACGCCGCGCTGATCACTACAGCCTCGCAGTGGGGAAGCGTGAGTCCTCCGACTCGACTCTTCTTCATCAAAATTGTTTCGGCTGCTCTGGGTCCTTGGTGTTTCCTTGTGAATTTACAATTAGCTTTTAAGTTTCTGAAAGAAAAAAAAAGTAGCTTGGAGTTTTAGAGAGACTGAATTAAATCTGTAGGTCAATTTGGGAAGTACTGCTATCCTAACAATATGTAGTTTTCTGATCTATGACTTAGACTATCTTTCTGTTTATTGAGAGCTTTAAAAATTTCTTCCAATAAGGTTTATAGCTTTCAGTGTAGAAGTCCTGTACTTCTTTTTATTAAAATGTGCCTAAATATTTCATTTTTCAAATGCTATTGTAAATAGAATTGTTTGCTGAATTTCTGGATTCATTGCTGGAATCTTCATTGCTAAGTTATAAAAATAGAATTGATTTTTGTAGGTTGATCTTACATCTGAAAACTTTGCTGAACTTGTTTATTGGATCTACTGAATAGCAGGTTTTAGTGAATTCTTTAGGATTTTCTATGTACAAGATCATATCATCTGCAAGTAGAAGTAGCTTAGTTCTCCTTCCAATGTATTTCATTTTCTTACCTAATTATCCTGCCTGCAACACCCAGTGCAATGTTGGATAGAAATGGCCAGAGTCTTGCTCCTGATCTTAGTAGGAAAGAATCTAGGCTTTCACCATAAGTTTGATGTTGGCTGTGGACTTTTTGAAAATGCACTTTATCAGGCTGAGGAAACCCTCTCTGTTTTCTTTCACTGAGCATTTTTATCATGAACAAGTATTGGAGTTTGTCAAATGCATTTTCTGCATCAGTTGAGGTGACTGTTCTTTACTGATTAATATAGACATTAATTCTTGGCTTTTGAATTTCCAAACATAGAGTTCCTAGTTCTAGGGGAGGAAGTAACAACTCTGTGACCCGTGGAAGAGAAACTGGAGAAGAGAGGATGATAGCAGACACTGGGGAGTGCCTGGCCCCCAGATGACCTTGGAGTGGTGGTGGCAGAAATCCAGAGAGGCTTGAGGACCTGAGAAGGGAGGGCTCCTGAGCTGCACGTCTTGTGCACCCTGGGAGCTTACAATCCAAAAAGAAATTGCCTCCTGCTACCCACCAAGTGGTGTGGCATAGGGAGCCCCAGGAAGGTGGACCTGATGCCGGCCCTTGAGCAGTTTCAGTGTTGACAGCAAGGCTTTTCCCACAGAACCAAGAAGGGCATGGATGTGTCATGGAGGCCAGAAACACCAGAGCAGCCTCAGGGTTGGCAGATATGGTATGCAGAGGCCGTGAGGCCGGGGCCAGATGGGAATGGAGATGTCCACACAGAAGCTGCCATGCAGACAGGCCACGACCCAGGACTGCACAGGAGCCAGAAGCCTCTCCCTCATGCCCCAAGCCCCAAGAACTGAAAGTCGCCCCAGGAGAGGGAGGAGAAGGAGCAAATACTGAACTGGCTGGATTTTACTTGGAATTTCTGAATTTTACATCTGAAATGGCAAAATCACTCTTTCTGCCACCAGGTAGAACGAAAGTTTGGAGAAAACTAAACTTCATTAAATTAAAAAAAAAAAGGAAGCTTCTTTTTTTAAAATCTTTTGTACACCTGAGGATGTGGTTAAATCAATCAGTAAACACCAGTAAAGCATGCAATGGGTGCCAGTGCTGGGCTCAGCACAAAGGTGACTAAGATGAAGGGATGTCTTCCTAAACTACAGGAAGCAGGATCACAAGGCACTTAGGGGTGGGTCCTGTGATGGGTAAGGGTGACTGAGCCCACAGCAAGCTGGCCCCTCAGCACTCCCAGCCAAGGGTGGGAAGCAGACAGTCTCTGCATGGGTTTTCTGGTTCCCGAGTGCTCACAGGCTGGACTTTGCTGCTTGGCCAAATGTTTGCTGGAAACTTCTTTGATTATCAGCCCATCAGAGAGAGGCACTGGGAGTCAGAACACTAGAGGACTTGAATCAATGACTCCACAGATATCCTGGGCATCAGAAAGGTCACACTGGCATTGGCATCTACCCACTCAAGCACACAAACCAGATATCTACTTGGGGGTCCCAAAGGCCTAGGAGCCAAGCATTGTAAAAGTCAGAGCTTTACAGGCAGAGACAAGGCCCAGGGATCACTGTTGTAGCCACTCCACATCACCCCTGGAAAATGCTAACAACCCAGACTCACAGAGAGGAAGCCAGACTGAAACCAGGAACAAGAAATATCAGAGTGCCCAACATCCACCACCTATGCCCACCACCACCACCTTCCTATGTTTTGCACTTTACAAAACCACTTTAGCGCTAGAGTCTTCCTGAAGCCCTGGAAGGTAAGTAAGGGAGAGCCACCCAGTGTGGCCATTTTACAGATGAGGAAACTGAGGTCCAAGAGGGACAAATCTTGCCAAGATCATGAAGGCAGCTGATTACAGACCTGGAGCTAGAACCTAAGACAAGGTCTCCCTGGCCTGAAGATAGTTCCACCACAGAGACGTAAAAGAACACTGACAAGAATGGAGATGATGAGACCCTGAAAACAAGGTCTGACACTTCTCTAAGTGTCAGGGGGCCCAGTTGCTCTCACCAGTGACACCAATGCCACAAGATTCCAGAAGCGCTGACCGGTGGTGCATTTCGTTGATCTCTGCCGCCACCTAGTGGTGATTTCACAGTTTATACGCCAAGAGCCCTTTCAGGTGACGTGTGTGTGTGTGTGTGTGTGTGTGTATGCATATCAGGGATGTGTGTGTGTGTGTGTGCATATCACGGGTGTGTGTGTGTGTGTGTGTATGCATATCAGGGTGTGTGTGTGTGTGTGTATGCATATTAGGTGTGTGTGTGTGTGGTGTGTGCGGTGTGTGTGTGTGCATATCAGGGGTGTGTGTGTGTGTGTGTGTGTGTGTGCATATCATGTGTGTGTGTGTGTGTGGTGTGTGCGGTGTGCGTGTATGCATATCAGGTGCTCTCAAAGAGAGATCTGTACTCAAAACTATTTTCATATGACACCAAGATGTCATCTGCCTTTTTACTCTCATTTTATCGCAAGTTCACAGTGGCGTTTTCAGAAAACTTCATGACAAGAGGTATCACAAGTGACTGAACGCAGAAGCAAATATGGAATCCAACTGTCCTCTGTTTAAGCCAGACATTAGAAGATTTCAGAAATGTAAAACAGTGCAACTCTTTTCATTGTTTGTTTTTGTTTGGAAAAAGTAACTGTTTCACTAAAATATGTGATGCTAACATTCTTACTATACTTTAAGCAAGTACTTTAAAAAAATCTGTTTTTACTGATGGCCAAAAAGCACATGAAAAGATGCTCAAAATCACTAATTATTAAAAAAACACAAATCAAAACTACAATGAGGTATCACCTCACACCAGTTAGGATGCTGATCATCAAAAAATCTACAAACAGCAAGTGCTAGAGAGGGTATGGAGAAAAAGGAACCCTCCTACACTACTGGTGGGCATATAAATTGGTACAATCACTATGAAAAACAGTACAGAGGTTCCTTTAAAACACTAAGTATAGAACTACAAGATCCAGCAATTCCAATCCTGGGCATATATCTGGAGAAAAACATAATTCAAAAAGACACATGCAGCCCAACGTTCACTGCAGCACTATCTACAATAGTGAATACATGGGAGCAAACTAAATGTCCATTAACAGCGGAATGGATAAAGAAGATGTTGTATATATATACAATATATATATACACACACAACAGAATATTACTCAGCCATAAAAACTAAAATAAGGACACTTGCAGCAACATGAGTGAACCTAGAGACTCGTACACTAAATGCAGTAAGTCAGACAAATATCATATGCCAGAGCTCATACGTAGACTCTGATAAAAATGACACAAATGAACTTTAACAGAATAACAGAAACAGACTCAGAGATCTTGAAATCAAACTTATGATTACCAGGGGGAAAGGAGAGGAGGGATAAATTGGGAGATTGAAATTGACCTACACACAATACTACGCATGGACTTCCCTGGTGGCTCAGATGGTAAAGACTCTGCCTACAATGCAGGAGACCCGGGTTCAACCCTTGGGTCGGGAAGATCTCCTGGAGACGGAAATGGCAACCCACTCCAGTATTCTTGCCTGGAAAATCCCATGGACGGAGAAGCCTAGTAGGCTACAGTCCATGGGGTTGCAAAGAGTCGGACATGACTGAGCGACTTCACTTTCTTTCTTTCAATACTACATATAGCTACATATAGAATAGACAACTAATAAGGACCTATTGGATCTCACAGGGAACTCTACTTAATACTCTGTAATGACCTATATGGGAAAATAATCTAAAAGTAAGAGTGGATAATGTATACATATAACTGATTTATTTTGCTATACACCTGTAACTAACACAACACTCTAAATCAACTATACTCCAATAAAAGTTTTTTTTTTAATTATCAGTTTTAGTTTCTGTAAATGTTATAATCTACATTAAAAAAAAAATCCCTTGCAGCCCTCCATAGTTTTGCAGGGTGGAAGGACCATGGTGGAGAACCTCTTGGAGAGTAACAGTCACTGGTATTATTTTCGCTGTCCCCAGGAAGGTAAAAGGGCAAGTTTGCAGTTCTTCAAGCCCAGGATGCAGACACCAGACCCGGTGCTCGACATGAAATTCTGTCTTCAGCCTCCCTTAAAAATGGAATTTCATTGGTAAACATATTGCTGATGATGACACAGAATCAGCCTGCACTCAGTTTCCTGAGGGCAGGGTCCCTGCCGGGGTCACCCACCACCTAGCACAAGCAATAGGCGGAGTCAGATTCAACACACGCTTTTTGGGGTTGAGTGAAAGAAAGGCTAATATGTGTGGACTAAGGAAAAACCCCAAACTGTTGGCCCCAATTATTTCCCAATATTATCTCCTCCAGAAGAATCTAAGAGGAAGCGAAGTCTATTGTCTGGTGACTACTCCCAGGACTGGCTACATACAAGATTTGTCTGGGTTGGGGTCAAGTGCTTTCATTAAGGTAGAGCTGCATCCTTTCCCAGCCCAGGTGTTCTTGTGTGTGTGTGTATGTGTGTGTGTGTACGCAGAAAGTGTGCTTCAGGCTGTGTATAACTGGCCCGGGGTGGACAGGACAGGGAGGGCAGAGGAAGAGCTGTTGCTCAGAGCCTGGGTGAGCTTGGCCAGTGCAGCCGAGCCAGCAGGAGCCTGAGAAGTAAGTGCCCAGTACAGAATCTGACTCTGAAAATAAATGTACCTTTATTTTTTTTTTAAGCACAAAATCAATATACACTCGTAAAAAAAAAAAAATGTAAATGCTATAATGGTGCACAGAGAAATCACCATTATCATCAAATTTGAAATGGAAAGTCTTCCCCCAGTTCCGTATTTCCAAAATAGCCACTATTAAGCTTGATGTGTCTCCTTCTAGATTCTTTTCAATATCTATGTAATTATCCATATTTAAATATTATATAACATATTTTAAAAAATAAATAACATCACACATTTTATCCTGTTACTTTGCTTTTGCACTTAATGTACTGTGAACATCATATTTCCATTTTAACTTACCTCCTTCAATCATGGAGAAGAGCCAAGATGATCAAGAGACCCTGGGACAGGTTCTACCTGAAGAAGGCTATTATGGATCTCAGCTCATCAGGACACCCAAGAGAATACCCCAGCTGGCCCAGTGAATACAACACTACTTCCAAACAAACTGGCAACCAGCAGCAGCACTAGGCAATGATCCAACTGGGGAGGACTTAATTAACATGCTCTGGGTTGTGTGACAGGAAACACCTCAGGCTCCCCTGGTAATGGACCAGATGCCAGTCATCCTCTTCACCAGCATCCACAGTGCCTGCCTAACCCAGTGATGCATGCAGACCCAACTCTCATGTAAACAGAACTGCCTGTCATACTCCAGAGCAGAACCACAGGGGACCCTCATGGCTGTCCCCAACATCAAGGACAGAATCAAAATAGAGTAAATGCTCAAAAATGTTTGATAACTGAAGGACTGAGAAAACACCCTGGTGCTGGCAGGATGGAGAGTTTAGACCACAGCCCGTAGAGCTGCCTTAGGATGCTGCAAGGCCAGGGGTGGTAAAGGAGAAAAATCAAGGAGACCATACTAAGGGTTTTATTTCAAGCAGGGAACCCTTTGCTACATTAATAGGATAAACTGACTAGACTGAACATTTCGACTCTGCGCCAGAGCCACGGTTTGTCCTGGCACTGGATTTTCAGAGACATGCTCTTAATCACTCAAGGGGGATGGGGAGCTGTGGAGAAATCAAGGAAGACCTTGTCAAGGGGGGAGAAAAGGGTGGGGGGTTCAGAATCTAAGGATACCTTCCCCACTGGGGTTTAGCTGGGAACAGACGCATCAGGCTGGCTGATGGTAGCTCCCCAGGGTACCGTGTTGAGGATTCAGAAGCTGCATTCATTTTAGGAGGAAGGGGCTGCAGGACTGATGAGGGAAGTCTCTGGTGGGCACAGAAGCGAGAGTGACATCATGGACACATAATAGCAAAAAAGCAGTGGTCTCCCCACGTGGTTCCAGTGAGAAGGCAAATTTAGATTAATGACATCATAACGGAAATCAGACTGTGGATCAGGAGTTCACTTTGTTCTGTTTTTCTTTCCACGTGAAAAGAAGGCCCAGAGAATGCCTGCCCCACCTGCACTCAATGCTGGGCAAGAAGGGATTTCGAGGTGAGCCCAGCTGGCTTAGGGTGAGCGCAGAGGCCTTTTCTCTCTTCGGTCAATTCACCACCGCAGGCTCTGGAGACGCCGCCACCATCAGCGTCGGGTGTCACAGAATGAGGTCCTGGTCAGGTGATGCTGGCCCTGGAGAAAAAGGAGGAAAGGTTAAGACTGTCATCTCACTGGGGTTATCAGTCAGCAAGATCTAGGAGTCAAATTGTTTTTGTGAAGCAACACTGGGCAAAGCATTACCACGAGAACAGACTGGGGAGGGACTATGAGGTTGTCCGGGGTTGTTTTGTAAAAGTTCAATGAAAGACATTGCTGGGGGAAAAAGATGTATCATCTTGCCTTGAAAATGAAATTTTCCTGAAATTGAGAGAGGGCCAGTGACGTTCGAATGTCACGGCAGCGTCATTCCAGAAATCGAGATAGACAGCATCCCACCACTTGTTAGGAACTACAGGGCTCCCTAATTCTCTAATTGCCTCACCCCACTCTGTCCTCAGTCTAGGCTACAAGGAGGGAATTGGCTACCTTGTCTTCAAGGCATGGCTGCTACTGCTGCCAGAGATCTCAGCGCTATTTGGTAAATTCAGATCCAGGACTTGTTGAAGGGCCTTGGTGTTCTTGGGTTAGAGCAGGAAGCTGAACTCTCTGGGTGAGGCTTGTTCAAGACGAGGCTCCAGAAGAGTCCCTGGGAACACCCTCCTCCACCTGAGAGGCACTAGCCCCACCCACCCCTGCGCAGGAAAGACACACAGACATTTGTGCCCTTTGTCCTATCAGAGCATTTTCAGAAGGAAAAACTTCCAGCCACTGCTTTGAAAGGCCAAATCCAAGACAATTAGGATTGGGCTTGCTGGAAACGTCTTCCTTCCTCCTGAAGTAGCCAAACCAGGGTGGCCGCGAGTGGCAGGGGGCCATGGCTCAGGCAAGTGTCCAGCAACTCTGGGATCTGTGAAGCCTTGGCATTAAAACCCTTTGCAATTAAAGTTTAATGACATGGAAAAATGGTCCTGAACTATTAAATGGGAAGAGTGAGCTATAAAACATTGCATAACATTGGATCCCATTTGGGGGATAAAAAGAAAGTTGGAAGAATATTAACAAGGCCATGGGATTAAAGGTATTTTTATTTTGTTCTTTTTATTGGCATTTCTATGTTTTCCTACATTAAAATGCATTGATTTTATGAAAGGATTTTTTCAAAGTCACTTTCATCTGTTAAAAGGGGGATGTGGCCAGTATCTGAACACAGTTTTAAGAACCAGATTTATCCTCCCTGTCCTGAACATGACCCAAGTACAGTGACTCTTTACCCAGGGTATATAAGTATGCAAAATGTGTTGCTACCCTTTCCCTTTTGTAAGAGAGGGCAAAAAGCCAGGAAGGCTGTGGATGTAGGTGTTTTAATAAAAAGCTAAAGCATGTGACTAAAGCAAGCGTCCAGGGTGGGGCCTGGGCTCACTCTCATCAGCCTCATCCATCCTACCCTTCCCTGGCTCTAGGATATGGCTCCATCCATACATCCTAGCTTGGCTCTTACACAGTACAGGCAGCAGATAGGTTGGCTAGGCCTTTCTAGTGAGGACCACCCTTCCTAAGAGAATCTGCAGTCGCCATGGCTGAAACAAAATAGGCTCTTATTTTCCAGAAAATTCAGTGACATCCCACTTTGTCTTCTGAGCTCTGCAGATAACTAGTTTGGGGCTAGAGAAGGGGAAACAAGGGAGAAGAAGAAGAGGAGGAATTGAGGGGATATTGGGAGCTGATCACCCATCTACTTGATGTTCTGTGCGAACATTTGTGCGCCAGATTTCGTGGGAAGCACTAGTGATACAAAGGTGAAAAAATAGTTATAGCTCCCCTGGAACTTTCAGCTGACTAGGTAGCAGAGCCTATAATAGGCATTCTTCCTCCAGGCTGAGGCATCAGGGCAGGCTTCCTGGAGGAGGAGGGTTCTACACCAGGGTCTGGATCACAAAGAGGAGTTGGTAAGGCCAAGGACAAGAGAAAGGTCTAAGAAGAGGGTGTCAGGCTGGGAGAGTAGGCACAAAGGCCCAGAGGCAAAAGTGAGGATGGTATGTTTAGGATGCTGGCGAGGACGAGGGCTTTAAGGACTAACACTTAACTTAGAGGGCAATTGGGAGCCATTGAAGGCAGTGGAGCGAGGGAGTCACTTATTCAGACGTCAGTTTTCAGATCCCTTTGGTTGCTGCTGCTACTGCTGCTAAGTCGCTACAGTCATGTCCAACTCTTTGCGACCCCATAGATGGCAGCCCATGAGGCTCCCCCATCCCTGGGATTCTCCAGGCAAGAACAGTGAAGTGGGTTGCCATTTCCTTCTCCAATGTGTGAAAGTGAAAAGTGAAAGTGAAGATGCTCAGTCCTGTCCGACTCTTAGCAAACCCGTTGACTGCAGCCTACCAGGCTCCTCCATCCATGGGATTTTCCAGGCAAGAGTACTAGAGTGGGGTGCCATTGCCTTCTCCTCCTTTGGTTGCAGTGACCTTTCTACAGTTAGAACAGGAAAAAGAGAGCATGTGGGAGGCAGGGATGGTGGCAAAGGCTGTTCTTTAGGAGCCTTGTAGTGAGGTGGAGAGACGATGTAACAGGGGGTGGGCACCCTGGTTTGAGACCTCTGTCTTGGGTTACTGAATTTATATAGTGAAGCTAATGCACTTCTCTCCAAGGGCTGGATGGGAGACAGACAGGTAAGCTCGCTACAAACAGGTAAGTTCTGTGCCAACCTCAGTTACTGACCACAACCAGCCACAGGTGGGCATTTCAGAAGAGCTTTTTGATGACAAGAAGGGTGGCAATTCTAGTCCTGAACTAAAACAGATCAAACAGGAAACAAACAACAGAGGGAAATTTCCGAAGTCCACACCATTTTCACCTCAAAGAAGGGGATTTAAGCTCCGGGAGGGCACAAGGGGCAGGGAAAGAGATGCACTGACCTGGCGCTCAGGGGCTGGTCACCACGTGGTCCCCACGGATCGCCTGCAGCGAGAGTTCGTACCCAAGGAACATGGCTGCGCTCATGGGGAAGCCCCGCACGGCATTGACCGTGATGCCTCTGAAAAACACCTTTGGCGGGAGGCGGGGTTATCACAGGACACTGACCGGCACCCTCCTCAGGCATCCACACCTCCGCCCTCACCCACATCATTTCCGAAGGCACATTTCTTCGCAGGCCCAGTACGCATGCGCTAGACACTATCGGCTCACAGGTGAGTCTGGTGAACACCACGTATGCTTGCTTAAAACCGTGCGCTCTCTCATGAACATGAGCACACATGCTTGGTTCTGGGACTGCAAGTTACAGCTCCATACGCTCTGCAGTGGTAGACAGAGCACCAGGCCCTGACCAAGCACTGTGACCCGTGCTTCGCAGGACGTCCCAGACAGGGCAGGGTCGGGGGAACTCAGGCCGTGCTGCAGACGGCAGATGCGGAGTCCAGGCACAGCTTTGCCAGTCAGCAGCTATGTTACCTGGAAAAGTGGCCAAGGCTCTAGAACTCGATTTTCCCAACGGTTCAGTGGGGGTAATTGACCTCCTACAGTTGTTGAGGGAATAAATGACATGTTGCTTTTAAAGGTGTTTTCACAGTGCCTGTCCTACAGTAAGCACTCCTTAACTGTTAACAAATCACACCACCATCCTTATTATCAATAGTGTGTGAAATCACTACTTCATACAGAGTAACAATACTCCACTTCCCTCATAAATATGAATGCTGCGGAGTATTAGTACGAGTGGCCTGTACTGAGCTGCTAAATCCTGCCTTTAATACAAGAAGACTGGACTTGTCACCCCTAGGGAACATGGTAAGGTGCTTCCCTTCCACCATGAATTTTCCTGCCTGGTGCTGGGTAAACATTGACCTATGTGATGTGGTCCTAGCCCTTGGGAAGTTTATAACCTACTAGGGGACATAAGCCCCATTCAGGAATAATTGCAGTATAACCTAGAACATGATGAAAACAAATAAGGGCCTTGGTGAGGGGTGGGGTGGGGAGGTGTGCTAAGCTTCTTCAATCATGAGTGACTCTTTGTGACCCTATGGATTGTAGCCCGCCAGGCTCCTCTGTCTATGGAATTTTCCAGGCAAAAATACTGAAATGGGTTGCCATTCCCTCCTCCAGGGGATCTTCCCAACCCAGGGATTGTACCCACGACTCCTGTATCTCCTGCATTGGTGGGCAGATTCTTTACCACTAGTGCCACCTGGGAAGCCCCAGGGTGGGGAGGAGCTGTCATTAAATGTCTTCTCTGGGAAGAGATGACACGTCTGAAGGCAAATCACTACCCACACATGAATGACCTGAGAATTGTCAAGTGTAAGAAGTAAACCTGTTAACTGATACCTGTATAATTTACTGTTCACAGATTAGATTTGGTACTATAATTTTCAGAAGGTAAAAGTCCAGCCTTTTGCATGTCCCCAGTTTCCTTAGTTGGACACTGGTGTCAGGGTAGGTGCAGACCACTATCATGGGCCAGGACATCAGGTGACATCCCTTCAGGAGAGGTGTCTGCAGCGTGGCACTCGTGGAAGCCTGGGACATGCAGGTTTGTCAGGAAGGAGTGAGAAGGGCCTCAGTATACCCGGGGTTGGGGGAGAGCCTTGGCTCCAGGAAAGGGAGCTGATGGGCCAAGATCTGAAGAGGTGAGCAAGTAGCCAAGACAAACAGTGAAACGTTCAGGTAGGGGGCAAGCAGGCTCCTTGTAACATTAGCACTCCTCTCTAATGTCTAACCTCTCTGGAATTCCACAGCGATGGAATTCACCCAGGGTGACTGAATAACAACAAAGAACTGGGTCAGGCTCTGAGAGGAAAATTCCATGCTGGGTGTACACAGATGCTCCCATGTGCACCTCCACAAGGCAAGGCAAGCCAGTCAGGACCCAGCTTGGAGTATGATCCTCCTCTCCCACGGCATGGGTCATGCAGGAGCTGTGGGCCACTTCAGACAGCCAGAGATGACCTCCCCCCAGCTGTGGCCTGCTATGCTGCAAGGCCCAAAGATGGGAAGCAAAGTGCAGACCTGCTGGCTTTTACCCTGGCTTTTGGAATACAAAATCACTAGACAGAGTCTTTCCTCATGAATCCTCAGTGGCTCCCCACTTCCCAAGATCAAGTCCATACCCTTCCCTGACCTTCCAGGACCCACATGCTCCTTGCATTTCTCTGAGCTGCCTCTTACACTTGACACTGTGGGCAGTATATTAGCCTGCCATTCCTCTTACTGGGCCAGCTCCCTCCAACCACTGAGCCTCTTGTCCCTGCTGCTGGAATGCCCTCTAGACTCAGTTCTACCCAGGGCGTAGCCCTGCCATGGCCACACCAAGTAGGATTATGACCCACTGCCTTCTGTGCCCTCGGTATCTCTGCCATCACAGCCCTTCTCACACCATCCTCCAACCACCTATGACTTGTCTATACACTCATTAATAGTCCTAATCAGAGTAGTGAGAGCTGGGCTATGTGTATGGCTCCCATTTGAATCCCCAGCACCTGCACTGTGCTTGGCCTAGAAGATCCTCTATAAATCTTATTAAATGAATCAATGGCTAGTTGGATGGGCAGATGAATGAAGGAATGAGTGAATGAACACATGAACAAACTCCTTAATGAGAAAAAAGAACAGTCTCTGAGCCAAAAGAGTCCTGGTGGTGGTTGTGGTAGGGGGGTTCCTAGAGCAGAAGAAAGGCTCCAGATCCCCCAAGTGGCAGAACCAAAGAGCAGCCAACCCTGATGCCTCAGGAAGTTTGTCTACAATGGTCCTCTCCATCTCTCCTTAGAGTCATCCAGTCTCACCTCACTGTCCTGACCCCCCTCAAAGCAGTCACCTCTGTGGAGCTAGAGGACATCAAGTCACTCCTCCAGCTTCCTTATTGCAGATGACAACTCTCCAAATGTGAGCCATGGCCCATGTGGCTCAGGATGATCCTCAAAGCAGGCAGAGAATGGATCCCAAACTACTCCACCTTTCTACCATTCTGACTTGGGGCTGCCCCCAAAGTCCATGGACTTCTAGTTCCCCCATCATCAAGACTGCTTTCCTGGTAATCATTGAGTTATAAGGGGCTACTAAAATTGGGCACCATCGTCTTTATTTCACTCCTTTCCACTTCTTTACTACACCGAGTTCTTCTTCCATAGGGAAGTGAGAACAGGTTGCAGCCTCGGTGAGCTGCAGCAGAACTCTTTGGGAATGGGGACTCCAATAAAGCCAGCTCTAAGCCCACTGGGGCTGGAGCCTACCCTAGGCTTTAGGAAAAGGTGCTCTTCCTGCTGCTGCTGGGGATCTGATGGTGAGACCACCCAACTTTCCAGGGCTGTATAGGATTTTTTTCATGTTACTATGTATGTTTATATGCAAACACTTATATAAACACATGTAGATATATATAGTGCATATATGCTTGCACAGTCTGTGAATATTTTGAAAATATATCATGAGAAACTCATAACAGTGATTGCCTTTGAGAGAAGACTGGGGGTCACAGGAGGAACACTTAGACAGTATATCCTCTTATACCTTTTGAAGCTTCCTATGTATTTTTATATTATAAATACTATAAAATTTTTAACCAACTAATAAAAATAATTAATCTCCATCAATGATGTAGTTAAGCAACTTTAATATTGCTATTATGACTTAAAACCTGTCTGAATATACACTGTGGGTCAGATGTTTTTCAAATTAAGAAATCAATCACCTGACCTCAGTTATTTTCTAGGACTTTGCTTTTAACAACACAGTAACATTTTGTAGTAAATGAAATCAGCAATATATTTTGCTTCTGCAGACTTTTTGGAAATGTGACACATTAATATTTGGGAAAACAGACTGTCTCAAAAACTGAGCATCTGTTTTGAATCTTTCTTATATTTCCCTCTGTACTTGTTGGCTGAATCACACACTGTGTTTCTGCTAAAAAAATAAATACAAAAGGCAATTGATTCAATATCCAATTATGATAACAATTCTCAGTAAAGTGGGTATAGAAGGAATATACCTTAACATAATAAAGTCAAATATAACAAGCCCACAGTTAACTTCATCATCAGTGATGAAAGCTGAAAACATTTCCTCTAAGACTAGGAACAAGACAAGGAAATCCACTCTTACCACTTTTATCCAGCATAGTATTGGGAGTCCTAGCCATAGCAATCAGAGAAGAAAAAGAAATAAAAAGAATCTGAATTTGAAAAGAAGTAAAACTGTCACTGTTTGCAGAAGACATGATACTATACAAAGGAAATCCTAAAGGAAATCCACCAAAAAACTATTATAATTCTTCAATGAATTTAGTAAAGTTGTAGGATACAAAGTTAATATACAGAAATTTGTTACTAACAATGAACTAACAGAAAGAGAAATTAAGAAAACAGTCTTTTTTACAGTTGCATAAAAAATACACAGAAATAAGTTTAACTAAGGAGGTAAAAGACTTGTACTTGGAAAACTACAAGACATCAATGATGACACAAACAGAAAGATACACTATGCTCATGCTCATTAAAATACTTAAAATTATTAAAAAGACCAGACTCCTTAAGATAATCTACAAATTAAATGTGATTCCTATCAAAATATCAATGACATTTTCCACAGAACTAGAACAAATCATTCTAAAATTTGGATGGAAATACAAAGGACCCAGAATAGCCAAAACAATCTTAAGAAAGAACAAAGCTGGAAGTATCATGTGCCCTGCTTTCAAACTATACTACAAAGCTACAGTAGTCAAAATAGTATGGTACTGGTACAAAAACAAACAAATAGACTAATGGAATAGAATAGAGGGCCCAGAGATGACCCCACACTTATGTGGGCAATTGATCTACAACAAAGGAGCCAAGAATGTAAAATGGGGAGAAGACAGCCTCTTCATTAATGGTTTTGGAAAAACTGGATTACTGTCTCATACCCTATATAAATGCAAAATACATTAAAGACTTAAATGTAAGACCTGAAACTATAAAACTTCTAGAAGAAATCAAAGGCAGTACATTCTTTGACATCAGTCTTAGCAATATTTTATGAGCAGTCTTCTCAGGTAAGGAAAACAGAAGCAAAAATAAACAAATGGGGCTATATCAAACCAAAAAGCTTTTTCACAGAGAAGGAAACTACCAGCAAAATGAAAAGGCTGCCTAATGAGTGAGAGAAGATATTTGCAAATGATATATCTGATAAGAGGTTATATTCAAAATATGCAAAGAACGCATACAACTCAACATCAAAAAACCAAACAACCTGATTTAAAAATGAACAGAGGACCTGCATAGACACTTATCCAAAGAAGACAAACAGATGGCCAACATACACATGGAAAGTACTCAACATCACTAATCATCAGGGAAATGCAAATTAAAATCATAATGAGATAGCACCTCACACCAGTCAGAATGGCTATTATCAAAAAGGCAAGAAATAACAAATGTTGTCAAGGATGTGGAGAGAAGTGCTCATAATGGTAAGTTGGTGCAACCATTATGGCAAATAGTATGGAGTTCCTCAAATAAATTAAAAAACAGAACAACCACACAATCCACTAATTCCACTCCTGGATATTTACATAAAGAAAATGAAAACACTAATTAGAAAAGATATATGCACTCCTATGTTCATTGCAGCATTATTTACAATAGCCAAGATATGGAAGAAATCTAAGTGTGTATCAATTGATGCATGGATAAAGAAGATACATATATATGCAATGGAATATTACTGCCATAAAAAGAATTAAATCTTGACATTTGTGAAAACATGGATGAACCTAGAGGTATTATACTAAGTGAAATAAGACAAAGACAAAAACTGATTTCACTTATATGTGGAGTCTAAAAAACACAACAAATGAACAAGCATAACTAACCAGAAACACAGTCATAGATACAGAGAGAAAACAGGTGGTTGCCAGAGGGGAAGAGTGTTGAGGAGGAGAGAAATAGGTGAGGGAAAATTAACAAGTACAAACTTTCAGTTACAAAATAAATGAGTCATGGGTATGAAAGGTACTGCATGAGGAATATAGTCAATAACTATGTAATATCTTTGTATGGTGACAGATGGTAACTAGACTTATCATGGTGATCATTTTGAAATGTGCAGGAAAATCAAATCACTATGCTGTGTACCAGGAGCTAACAAAGTATTGTAGGTCAATTATACTTCTAAAACAAACAAACAAACAGAAAAAAACATTAGATTTGTGGTTACCAGAAGTGAAGGGTGGTGAGAGGGGAAATTAGATGAAGGTGGTCAAAAGGCACAAGCTTTGAGTTATAAGATAAATATGTACTAGGGATATAATATACAATAAGACAAACATAATTAACACTGTTATACATCATATATGAAAGTGATTGAGAGGAAACCCTGAGTTATTATTATAAGGAAAAAAATGTTTTTCTATTTTTTAGTTTTGTATCTGTATGAGATGATGGATGTTCACTAAACTTATTGTGTTAATCATTTCATGATATATGTAAGTCAAGTCATTATATTGTATACTTTAAACATCCACAGTGCCGTACATCAATTATATCTCAATAAAACTGGAGGGAAAAAACTGAAGTGAGAATTCTAAGAAGATGTCAGAGTGGAAAATGTCAGGACTCTGTCTCCTCACCTAGACAACTATTACACTGACAGAATTTGTCTGATGTAACTACTTTAGAACTCTGGAGTTTACTGAAGGCTTCCAACTTCCAGGGGAGCATTCGGGAAGTTGTTAATTTTGGTCAATGTTAGCTTTTAGCATAGTAGCAGCTACCTATCCCCCACTCCAAGCCCTTTGGCAGTCAGCTGTGCACGTGTTTCTGTAGCAACCTGCATACAGCTTGCAGGAACCAGGGTGGGCAACGAAAACCTTGTCCTCGGAATATATTGGACGTCTGTGTCTGGCCACTGATTGCTGTTTCTGATCACAAGGTGCAAAGAGGAAGACAGTCATCCTTGTTTAACATCCCCCTCCATTTTGCAAGCCCCTCCTCCTCTGGCTGAAGTGATTTCCAGGGAATTTAAAGGAATGGTGACCCCTTTCCCTTCATTTTTCTCTTTTTCCTCTTTTGAGAGCCAGACATTAAAGGCTAGGAAATTCAAAAGCAACTGCACCTATGGGGAAAATTAAAAGTGACCGTGCACGCCCAGGGAAAGGCGCAGGCTCAGAAAAAACTTGAGAAAAGGTTTAAGAAAACCTTAAGTTTAAAGATCAGGTTGATCTTTGGCACAGAGATAGCCTACAACAATCAAAAATGAAACCTACCACACCCTGGAGAAGAGACAGAATCTGATTTCTAGAGTTACTACGTTATTAGACTCAAATGTCTAGTTTTCAATTAAAAAAATTACAAGGCATATAAGAAATAGGAAAGTATGGTCCACTCAAAGAAAAAAAATCAACAGAAAATGTCTCCCAAAGAGACCTGATAGCATATCTGCTTGACAAAGACTTTAAAACATCCTTCTTAAAGATGCTTGAAAAACTAAAGATGTGGAGAGCATCAAGAAAATGATATGTGAAAAAAACAGAAATATCAATAAAAAATAGAAAACCCAGAAAGAAACCAGACAAATTCTGGAGCTGAAATGTACTGAATGAATAACTGAAATGAAAAAAATTTACCAGAAGGATTCAAAGGTTTATTTGAGCAGGTAGAGGAAAGAATGAGCAAACTTACAGACAGGACAAGAGAAATCATTGAGTCTTCGATGCAGAAAGAAAAAACATTGAAGGAAAGTGAACAGCGCCTAAGGGACTTGTGGGGCACTCTCAAGCAGAGCAGTGCATTGTGGGAGTCCAAGAAAAAAGGGGTGGTGGGCAAAGAGTATTTGAAGTAATATGGCCAAAAACTTCCCAAACTTGATGAAAAACATGAATGTAAATATCGAAAAAGCTCAGTGAACTCCAAGTAATATGGACTCAAAGAGAGCTACACCAAGACCCATTATAATGTACTTTTGAAAGACAAAGAGAGAATCTTGAAAGCAGCAAGAGAGAAGTGACTCATTATATACAAAGGATCCTCTATAAGACTTCCAGCAGATTACTCATCAGAGACTTAGATGATCAGAAAGCAATGGGCCAATATATCCCAAGATCTAAAAGAAAATAAACTGTTGACAAAGGATTCTATATTCAGAAAAACTATCCTTCAAGAGTGAGAGATAAATAAAAGCTGAAGGAGTACATTACCCCTAGACCTACCCTGTAAGAGCTTTCCTGTGGCTCAGATGGTAAAAAATCTGTCTGCAGTGTGAGAGACCTGGGTTCAATCCCTAGGTCAGGAAGATCCCTTGGAGAAGGGAATGGCAACCCTCTCCAGTATTCTTGCTTGGAGAATCCCATGGATAGAGGAGTCTGGCAGGCTACAGTCAATGGGATCACAAAGAGTCAGACACAACTGAGTGACTAACACTACCCTGTAAGTAAAGCTCAAGAGAGTCCTGCAGGCTGAAATAAAATACCACTAGGCAGTGATCTGAAGGTGTATGAAGAAATAAAAATCTCACAATAGGTAGACACACCAGGAGAGCAACAGCAGCATCGTGGGAGCACAAGACATCCTTCGTTTTGCCCTGACTTCAACAACAAAAATTAAACAACTGTCCAGGAACAAAGGTGCCTCTGTGGGAGTTGTGGATCCAGCACCTTACACCAAGGGACCCAACAAAGTCCTGCCCACCTGTGCATCAGCTAATAGGCAGATAGACCTCAGTCCTGGCGGTGAAATCTGCAGTGGCCCGTGAACTGGTTCCAGCCACTCTTGGCTGTAGGACCTGGAGAACACTGACTTGGGCAGTCTCACACACAGCCTCTGTGGAAGTCCAGGTTCCTGGAGGAGAAGTTCTGGCCCTCCACTGGAGCAAAAAAATAGAAGTTTGAATACACTGGGATGGCAGTTAGTAAACAACGGAGGGTTTGGGATGAGGCAAAAAAATGGAGCATTTGGGATGAGGCTGCCACATGAGATAAGGCCCAGAGGTCAGTAGTAAATTAGTACTAATAAATACAAATACCATTGCTAATACTAAAGAGGTAAGTCTTTCTAAGTGTTCTTTATGTATTATGCATTAAACTGAGCACTCTTTATATGCCTCATTTAATGTAACCTTCAAATGTCTCTTCTGTTTATGGTAGGGATGGTTATCATAGGAGAAATTGAGGACTAGAGAGATAAAGCTTGTCTGGATTCCCCTAGCTTACAAGTAGCCAGACCTGGCTGACTCAAGTTGTGCTGTTGTTTACTCAAGTTGTTCTTTAGTCACTAAGTCATGTCTGACTCTTTTGCAACCCCATGGACTGTAGGCCGCCAGGCTTCTCTGTCCGTGGGATTTCGCAGGCAAGAAAAGTGGAGTGGGTTGCCATTTCCTCCTCCAGGGGATCTTTCTGACCCAAAGATCAAATCCATGTCTCCTACATTGGCAGGCAGATTTTTTTTTTTTTTTTTTTTTTTTACCACCGAGCCACCAGGGAAGCCTCTAAGAAGCACTACAAGAAAGCCAGGGGCCCATTTGAGGAAGAGCAAGTATGAGGGGGCTAAGAGGTATCATGGGAGGCAAGATAGATCAGGATGAATTAGTTTATAACCTCAGACACTAGATGTGGAAGCCTGATCTTCATTCTGAGATAGTTTACAGGCAAGAAGAGGCTAGGGTTTAGGATAAGCCCTTTGGGTTCAGGAGAAGGGAGCCAAGCCCAGGCTGGAGGCTACTTCAATAGCCAAGACCAGAGGTGATGGAGTCTGGCTAGTGTTGGGTGGAAAGCAGCAGACAGATCAGGGAACTGGAAATTGCAAGATGTGATGCCTGCGGTGGGTGTGGGAGTTCTTACTTGGCAAAGGGGTGAGGGTGAGGTACTGAGCAGGGAGTGAGGAAGGAGTTCCCAGCCTGTTTGGCTGAGGAGGCAGGGGATTGGCTCAAGTTGGTGGAGTAGAAGGATGTGTGCTTATCTTCTCCCGTGAGAACACCAAAATCGCAGCTAGTTGTTGAACAGCTATCAACAGGAGGACTCTGGAACCCACCAAAAAAAGATACCCCACATCTAAGGACAAAAGAGAAGCCACAACCAGACAGGAGGAGGAATGCAATCATAATAAAACCAAATCCCATACCCACCAGGTGGGTGAGCCACAAAACAGAGAATAATAATACCAAAGATTTCCCCCCACTGTTGTTAAGGCTCTAGGCTCCACATCAGGCTCCCCAGCCTGGGGATCTGGCAAAAGAACTGGGAATCCCTGGGGAATCTGACTTTGAAGGCCAGTGGGATTTGCCTATAGAACTTCCACAGGACGGGATAAGGAGGCAAGCTTGGCGACTTGGAGGTGGGTCCAGTTCCCGGCTCTATCACGTGTCAGCTGTGTGACCTCAGGTTGGTTACCAGTCCTCTCTGAACCTCTCAGCCCAGTACTTTCTGAGCACGCACAGGGGAGGGAGTCTGGGGTGAGGCCATTGCTGAAGGCTGGCAGCTCCCCAGAGGCAGTGCTCGTAGTGCTTGATAAATGGTAATCACCAGCACTTCGGTTTCCCTGTTAAAGTCTGACATCCCCGCATTTGTCTGACCCTGCCCCCCGAGGACTGACATTGACCCCAGAGGTCACTGACATGTGACTGCTGCAGGGCTTACTTTAAGACCTTCTTTCTGATAACTCTGGGAGATACAGTCCAGGACACCTCTGTATTTGTTTACATAAACCCCATCAGCTTGCAGTCGGCTCTTCACGACGTCCATAGGGGTTGCTGTCCCCCAAGAAATTGCTCCTGTAAAGAGAGAGACAAATAGCTATGAGGGGCTAGCTGGTCAGGGTGTGGAGGGACCCTGGCTCCCTGTAGATTTCTGGAAAGAGCTCAGGGTCAGGACCTAGAAAAGGGGTCCCTGATCCTCGCTCACCACATGCTGTGGGACTCTGCAGAAATTTTCTTCCTCCTCTAGGCCTTGGATTTGTCTTCTGTAAAACGTGCCAGCAGCACCTCTCTTCGTGGGACTGCTGTGAGGACAAATGAACTGACGCACATGAAGCATTTAGCAAAGAGCCAGGTGCGTAGCTAGTGCCTCGTAAGCAGAAGCCTGTGTTGACAGCTTTTATTGGAAGAAAAAGCCCAGTACTTTCCGAGCACGCACAGGGGAGGGAGTCCAGGGTGAGGTCTGAGGCCGAAGGCTGGTAGCTCCCCAGAGGCACAATTTATTCTGAACACAGAGATGCTAAACAAACACTTGCAGATTGGCTGCTGGCCAGCTGAGGGATTGTAGAGAAGAGGGGCAAGGGCAGGTCTTTAAAGAGCTCTTATCTTTTGCAGTGATGTGGTATAGAAGAAGCCTTAGGACCATGTGCCACTGAGTCTTCTTCATTGGATGAAGCTCAGGTGTCCCGGTTTGAGCACTTTTGTGACTTTAAAGGACTCAAAGAAAACACCACCAGGTTATTGTGTAAACACAGACATTGGCACATTCTTTGATGGGGAGACAAAAACAAACTGATGCCAAAGTCCAAGGCAGCTGGTTTGCAAGGTTTTGTAACTGATGCACAGCAGTTCCCAAATGAGTCCTTAGCCTGTCCCCAGCCCCCTACCCGTCCAGGCCTCCTAGCGTTGGTCCTCTGGGAACCCTCTGGGCATCTCCTTCCTCCTGCCAGGATAAACTGGGCCACTTTCCCTGGAGTCAGTCTAGGTGCTGCCCTGGCATACCCCGCTGTTCTCAGCCCATGGGCTTGGGTATTACAAAAACAGGTTTGCCTGCCAGGTCACATGCATCTGTTCTCACCAGAAATGAGAGCAGCAGGGGCCTGTCTGCCCTCTCAGCCAACCGGTACTTACTGAACAATTACTGGGAGGTGGCACAGGCCAGGCCTCAGACATGCAGGAGGATGGGGAACACTGGGGTCTGGTGGCTAAGATGTGGGCTCTGTTATGGTCCCTATTTCAAGCACAGCTGCTTATGATGAGGAGGACAAAGAATGACAATTTTCTTTCTTTCTTTCTTACTTTTTTTATATTTATTTGGCTGCACTGGGTCTTAGTTGCAGCACACGGGATCTTTAGTTGTAGCATCTGGTTCCCTGACCAGGGATTGAACTCTGGGTCCCCTGCACTGGGAGTTCAGAGACTTAGCCACTGGACCACCAGGGAGGTCACGACAATTTTCTTCTCTCCAGTGGATCTTTCCTGTCAGCATCAAACATACCAGACTATCAGACTTCTTAAGAAGCAATCCTCTCTTGACTTCCATCCCTGTCTCTGACTATAGCTGTGTTTCTCTCTTCCCCCCTCAGAAGTGTTACATGTACTTGGGTTCTCCAATTTCTTTCATCCCATTCTCTCTTGATCCCACTTCAATCAGGCTCTCACACCCTTCTCTTCATTCAAATCTTGTCAAAGTCACTGGTGGCCTATGCTAAATCCAAGCCCTGGGAATAGCAAGTGCAAAGACTATGGTGGGGAGGGAGCCAGGCATGGTCAAGTTGCAGGAAATGGACCAGTGTGGCTGACACTGAGCTAAGTAAGGGGACGTGAGCAGAAAAGGACACTGACTTCCAGCTGAAGTGACATGGAGATGCAGCATGGGTTCTGAGGAGGGAGGTTAAGTAACCAGTCCATGGTCACAAAGTGACTACGTATGGATTTGAACTTGGCTCTTTCTGACGGCAGTGTCCCTGCTATACTGTCTGCATTAGCTGTGTGACTTTGGGTTGGTCACTCTGAACCTGAGTTTTCTCATCTGAAAAATGGGGAGAGTGATTCCTACCTTCTGGGGAGAATGAAATCCTCATGTTAGAAAGACTTGCAGGGTGCCAATATTTTAAAAAGATGGACCATGATAAGAGATTTTCTTTTCAAAGCTCAGCACTACCTGACACAGCGTGAGTGCTCAAAATATACCTTCCAACTGAAAGCAGAAAGAGCCCACATAGGGACTCATAGAAGGTGCAGGGAGAAAGAGGGGGGCCATTGCCCATCCCTAGCCCTTCCTCCGCCTGGCTAGGTCTGACGGTGTGCATGTGCATGCGTGTGTATGTGTGTGTGTGTGTGTGTGTGTGAGTGCATGTGTGTGCTAAGTCGCTGTGGTCATGTCCGACTCTTGGCGATCCCATGGACTGTAGCCTGCCAGGCTCCTCTGTCCATGGGGATTCTCCAGGCAAGAATATTGGAGTGGGTTGCCATGCCCTGCTCCAGGGGATCTTCCCAACCCAGGGATTGAACCCAAGTCCCCTACATCTCCTACATTGCAGGTAGATTCTTTACCACTGAGCCACCAAGGAAGCCCCAGGTCTGACCACACAGGTACTTAACAAAGAACTGTTGGAAGAGTGGCTGGATGAACCCTGCCCTTGACCCACTGTCCCGCGGCGGTGGTCAGCACAGGGTCAGGGATCAACCATGCCGCCCTTACCCGCCATTCCGCCCGCCAGCCACACAGCACAGGGGCTGGGGCCTGCGCAGGCCTCGGGCGTGATCCAGTCACTCAGGAACACGTAGGGGATGAAGTAGAGGCAGTAGCCTGGAACGTCCCGCAGCAGCATGGCGCTGGCTCCCCGGTACAGCCCCGCCAGGCCTTCTGTCCGCACGATGGTTGCAAAGCAGTGCACAGGCCCCTGGTAGGCTGGCTGTTCCCCAAGAGCTGCCACTCTGGGCTTCAAACTGAGGTTGGCTGCAAAGACAGGGCAAAAAGGTGGCAAGTGGCCCAAGGCAGGAGACTGGCCATTCTCTGGCACTGAGGCAGCCCAGCCCAGCCCATTGAGAGTTCCCACTCACGTCACCAATTGATTTTTACCAAACCTTCTGACTGTCTTGGCAGCTCAAATGGGGATTCTGAAGCCCCAGTGTGGAGCCCCTGCCAGCATGTGCAGCCAGACTGGAAGCAGTCCCACCAGGTGATACAACACCTGTTGCCTTAGAATGTCTGCAGGTTCTCCGTCAACCATCACTATGACATTCTGAGCAGATGTGACTGCACGATGTCTCAGAACAAATATGCTGAGCAAGACCAAGCTCTGTCTTGAAGCAGAGGCTGGAAAATCCAACACACTGTGTGGGTATGTGTGTGTGTATGTCTACTTGTGCATAACATGCAAAAAATCATATGAGATTTAAAACTAAACTGTCCTGGCTCCAAATCCTGGCCCTGGCTTACCAACTTTCTGACCTTGGTAGGCACCTTTTAAGTCTTTGTTTCTTTATCTTTGAAAAGAGGACAAGCCCATACCGAAAGTTGCTAAGACAGTAGATCTTAAACATTCTCACCACATATCCACACAAAATGCTAACTATGTGAGGTGGTGGATGTGCAAACTGACCTTATCTTGATATCATTTCACTACACATATGTGCACCAAATCATCACGCTGTGAACCCTAAACTTATACAAGGCTATATATCAACTGTTATCTCAATAAAGTTGGGAACCTGTATTTTTTTAAATAAAAAAGAGAACAGGGTATTGTGAGTATAAACAAGGTATTATCTATAAAGAGCTCAACATGGTGCTAGGAACATTGTAGGGGTGCAGTGGTCTCACCAGAGTATTACTAAGGCCAGATGACAAGCTGGAGGGCTGGACATGGTCTCTGACTCACTCCAGCCCTGGCCAGGCGGTGCCCTGAAACAACTGTAGGGCAGAACTATGCCACTGGCCTCTCAGAGTCCAGGGCACAGAGTGCTGTCTCCTTCTCTGACCACTGGGGTCTCTGCTGGCAGATCATTGGTCTTGATCTGGTTGTTACATCGGTAGCATCTTCTCAGGACAGCAAGTAGTGACTCTAATCCTTCTACCTGGCTCCCTTCATCTCCCTGTCTGATGCTCATCTACTCTGCTACAGACCCTTTGGCATAGCTTTGACTCATGGCCAGAGAGACCTCCCAGTCCCAGTGCAGATAAAGCAGATCATATTCTCAACTTTCCCTTCTTGGAGAACTAAGGTGATGTGACCAGGACAGAAGCAGAATGAAGCTTGCTTGTGAACACATGCCCATTTTGTCACCTGGGTTCAATTCCCTGGAAGCACCAGCTCAGTTGGGTTTTTACAGCATGCTGGCTAAGAGAGAGATCACTTTCATTACACAGGTGAACTTCCAAGCCCCCTAAATAGCCCCATCTGTATCAGATGAAGGTCAGGAAAGAATACTCAGCTTCATGATGCCACGGTCCAAACGGGAGATTTATGAGTTAAGTACAACCTGTCCTTTTCACTCATCCTGGATATAGACAAGGTCAAGGGGGAGGTTTCTATTTGCCTGGAAAGTTTGCTTTAACAAACTAATCCCATATTTTCTTTCCATGTTGGGGGAAGAGAAGGGTAATGGTCATGTGTGTTAGGCCAACCGCAGGAGACCGAGTCCCATTCTCTTTTACAATGGATCCCGCAGGGAGTGAGCAGGTGTGGCAGCCACATTTAGGGGCACTGGGTGCTCTGAGCTCAGGGCAAGGTCAGACACTGCAGTCTTTGAGAGCCCTCTGAGAGATCACTGAACACTCCTTTCTGTCCCAAAGCTACTAGGATACCACCAGGGTCATCCTGGGAAAATTTGGCATTAAACCAAATAGATGTAATTGTCCCGACATATAAACTTTGCCTGGGCCGTGCTTACCTGGAAGTACCAGTGATTTGTCCCAAGAATCAAAGTTCTCATGAATCAACTATAAGTATGATGTAGAGTTCAAAAGTTACTTATTGAAGGAGAGCTCCTGTTAACATTCTGCTTGTTTGGAGGTACAGATGTTGGAAAAAAAAAACAAAAAACAAAACACTTGTCCAACCTCCACTGGCTTTGTCAACAAAAATCCTGCCCTTTTTTTTTTCCTTTTCAGGATAAGCAATAAGGAAATTCTCTCATATTCTCCTAGGGTTAAAACAAAAGCAATCTAGCGTTAATTGCTTGAAAATGATCCATTTACAACTATTATATCAATACAATTATAATGCTGACCGGGAACACTGACACGAGTCTGAACTGGCTGTCAGGGCCTTCTGGACACAAGGTGATACTGTGAAGCCCTCGGAACTCCTTGCAGCTCATTCCTGTCATTTGTAAGTTTTTTTTTTTTTTTTTGGAAATAACTTCAAATTTGCAAAAAAAAGTACAAAAAAAAGGAGAAAATTTTACATAGAACACGTTTACTCCCACACCTATTTTTAACATTTTACCTTATTTGTCTTATGACTTGTGTGCCCTCTCCTTCCCTCCCTGCCCATACCCCTCCTCCACTTCTCACTCAAACATGTGTCTGCAGTTAAACTGAACAGATGCCTTTGTCCCAATTCCTAAACTTTGCCTGGTTCAGCTCCAGGTGACAGTGACCCGACCTGGAGTCAAGGTTTTCCTCAATTGGTTGTGGGTACGATGTGACTTTCAGGAGTTACTGATAGAACAAGAGAGTCTGATAAAATCGGAAAAACATTTGGCCAAACCGAAAGCCAGCCTTGTCATCAAGACCCAACCCAGCACCAAATCTGTACTTTCATTCTTTTTCTCCCAAAATAAGCAATAAGGAAATTCTTTGGCTCATACATACAATATATAATTTTATTCTCTGAGCCCTTTCAGGGTGAGTTACATGCAAAATAGCCCTTTACCCTTAAATACTTCAGTCTGTGTTTCCTAAGAGTCAGGATGCCATCCTACATGCTGTGGAAAAGGATCCAGGTTCATAATCCACACGGACAATCCTTAAATCTAATGTATTGCCTGTGCTCACACTCTCGGTGATCTCACGTTGACCTTTAGAGTTTTTCTCCCCCACCCCCACGACAGGATCCAGTCCATCACATAATATATTTCATTGTCACGTCTCTGTAGCTTCCTTTCATCTGGAGTATTTCCACAGCCTTGCTTTTTTTTTTTTTTTTTATGATGACAATGACATTTTTTAAGAATATACCACCCCCCTTCTTGTTAACAGAACTTTCCTTATCTGAAGTTTGTTTGATGTGTTATTATATTGAGATGATGCATCCTCTGCTGGACTTCGTCCCCATTCTCCAGTCTCACCTCTTTTCCCATGAAGACCAATCAACCTCAAGATCCCCTTGTCTTCTCTGGCCTCCTCTACTTGTTCTGATTAGTTTGTTTTTTCAACTGAGGTGTAATTTATATCTCATAAAAGATGTAGCTTGTAAGTGCACAGTTGGTGAGTTTTGACCATGACATGCACCAGATCCTATATCCTACTGAGAAAAAGACGTCTTATGCTTGAAATAAGCCATTTTGGTCACTCAGGCAGAGCAAATATCTGAAGCCTACTTAGCCTCTCCTGCTTTTCAAGGTAAAATGATTTTGTGATGCCAATGACGTGTCACCCGATGAAAAGCAAATCTCTTTCGGGTGACAGTTGTTACAGGCCCACCTACTTTAGTGGTAGTGGTATGGACAATTCATATGGGACCACAAGGCAGAAGACAGCAGGCATTCCGATCAGTTGCTCAAACCACAAGATGCTCCGTGGCTCAGCTAGGGAAGGTGTTGCCAGGGAGGCCTGGCAGCCAGACTCAGAAAAGCGCTGAGTTGGAGCCTCTGGTAACTCTAACTCTGGACCAATTTTAGTTTGTGTAAAACAAATTTTGGTGACCCTTAAAAACTGACTTGGGAGGTTGCTGGCAAGCAGTTCTCAGAAATATACACAACCGATACACGTGAATTTGTATGTCTTTATGCAAGGAACCCAAGGAAAGAGGTGGGTACTTTGCTCACACTGAACCTCCCCTCAGCCTGTTGTTCAGGAGCCTCCAGGCCTTGGGCTTGGGGATGCACACACGCCTGTGAGGGGTTCACATTAGGTGTATTTCCTTCTAGGGTGAAATGTAGTTAGTTTCCCTCAGGAGAACTTTTTGTCCTGAAGTAAGAATAAGATGATGAATCAAATTTTAATTATTTCTTATCCCGAATGCTTTGCTATTTGCTTTGCTATTGAGGCCATTTTTTACTGTCCTCTTTAAACTAAGAGCCTTTTACAATAATAGGTACAGTAACACTCAAGATGTCTGTGGTTTTCTTTGTTTTCCTAAATTCATTTAGGATCAACGCAAGCCCACAAGACAGGCAGGATGTTCAAAGTCAGTAATATCAGCCCCCGCTCTGCTCCTCACCTTCACCTGAGAGCACAGGAAGCCTCCACAGTTCTAAAAAGACCCCTCCTCTGGGCTCCCCTGTGTTGTTCGGCCCAGTCCCCTTCTCACTCCTTGGACCACACGCTGGGCCATGTGGCTCACTGCTCAGCAGCAGCTTTGCTCCTTGGACCACACGCTGTGGCCATCTGGGCCCCCTGCTCAGCAGCAGCATCTGGCACCTGGCTTGCTGGCTCCTGCCTGGGCCAGAAGGCCCCTCTGATGGCAGGTGCCTCTTCAGAGAGCTCTGCAGGGGATGGGGTGTCCAGGTTTAGCCAGTCCTCACAGGTACCCACACAGTCATTCCTTGGGGGATCCTCCTACCTCAGAGAGGCTGCACTGGCCCAGATGCAGGCTGAGGTCCCTGTAGATCTGCCTCTGGTGCCCCTCTTCTGAGAACCCAGGGGCCTGCTGCAGCATCCCGCGGTACCCTTCCCAGACACAAACACAAACATGTTTTAACTCTTTCCTTCCTTAGGCAACACTGTTCATTCAGTATCTTCAGTGGGTCACGGCCTTGGAGACGGGAGAGGCAGGGGAAGTGCAGTGAGTAGGCACGGATCCACCTGAAGTAAGGAGAGCCCAGGCCTCAGGACACAAAGGGCTGACCGCTCCCTGGAAGGGACAGCACCACCAGACCTCCTCTGTCTGTCGGGGGGGCGGGGGGTTGGAGGTGGACACAACATCATTTCTCAACACATCACTTTCTCCAGAAAATCCTTAGCAGGTCAGCCATGCACAGATGAGGCCCTGGTGGTCCCCAGTCAGCAATGTGCAGGCTCACCAAGTGTTCTGTGCTCAAACACCCCTGGGCCAGCAGGCTCTCAAGTGCAAGGGGGGAGCACGGGGTTACTTCAAGGGACCCACCAATCCATAAGCCTTGCAGACTGATAGAATTCCTCAAATATCTCATATACATGTCTGACCATTTTTCTCATATGTGTAGGTGCTATTGTGGGAACTCAATAAAAATTGCTTAAATACACTGATAATCCACAGTAGTTTCTTATCATATGTGTTTTCTTAATCACAGACACAAAGTAAAGCCACTGTTCTATGGGTTGGATTCCATTTCGTATATTTAAAAGTACTCGTAGGGACTTTTCTGGTGGTCCAGTGGTTAAGAATCCACCTTCCACGACTCGATTCGATCCTGGTTGGGGAACTAAGACACAACATGCCTATGGGCAGCTAAGCCTGAGTTCCGCAACTACCGAGCCAGAGGGCTGAAACTAAGACCCAACATGGCCAAATAAAATAGATAATTTTTTTAAAAAAGGTACTCATAGAAAAAACCTCGGGCCTGGTGCACTGGGAAGACCCAGAGGAATCGGGTGGAGAGGGAGGTGGGAGGGGGGATCGAGATGGGGAATACATGTAACTCCATGGCTGATTCATGTCAATGTATGACAAAACCCACTGCAATGTTGTGAAGTAATTAGCCTCCAACTAATAAAAATAAATGAAAAAAAAGGAAAAACCAGGACCCCTAGTCCCTGCCAAGGCTGTATCCCAGTCATGGTCTGTTTTGGTTGCTTCTGTTTTTGGAGCAGGTGGAGCACATGGTTTTCCCCTAACTGGCTCAGTTTTCTGGTGGTAGGAACCACATACTGTGGTGTGTCCCAGGCCCTGTGACCCTGTGCCTGACACTGTGGGCCTTATGTGCCTCAACACCCATTCAGAGAACACTTGAGCATCTGATCGGCAGCTCGAGCCTCCCAAAGCCTCACCTCCCATGTGGGGCGTACCTCCAAGCCCAGCCCTGTCTGGTCCTTGTGCCAGAGACTAAAAGACATCTCCTAATCATGGTATAAGCTTCCACACTGGTCCAAGATGCTGTGGAAGATTCCAGTACTGTGGATGGACATCCTCCAACAGACAGGCTAGGTATAACCTCTGTGGTTTGGATTTGAACAGGCTGGGGGCCCTTGGGTTCACCTCCCCAGGATATTACCAATGGGAAGCTCTGGCCTGGCTCCTATTTGTAGAGGGTATGGGCAGTTTTCTCATGATCTAGAGAGTCCATGATAGGCAGATGGTTTAGTAGAAAGAGCTCTGTGTTAGCAGTAGCTGGGGTTTGCTCTGCTGCTCAGTTGCTATTCTCTGTACAACCTAGCACAAAGGACTCCACCACAATAGGCTTCAGCCTCCTCATCATATACAAAAGGGGGGAACGAGAGGCCTCTCCATATCCTCATTGGGCTTTTGTGAAAATTAACTGAGAACGCACTTTGCCAAGTACAGTTTACCAAAATGTGTGTTGTACAAGTGTATTTTACTCCAGGCAAATAGTTATTGTTCTTGTCTTTATTAACTTGTCCTGATGTAATTTCAGAATCCAGAAGAGCCAGACCTGCCAATCTCAGGCAGCTGTGCCCTGCTGTGACCTGCTAAGCCTCCTGTGGAAGACTGTGGCTACCCACACAGCACTGAGAGCTACCAACACTAGTGTCAAGTCTAGAAATCAAGACAATATTTGCCTTTGTCAATGGACTGAAAGAACAAATGGGTGTGTCCCTATTTACTGTATGTAACTTGTAATACGTGAACTGTGAACTTAGAGATGTTCAAGCTGGTTTTAGAAAAGGCAGAGGAACCAGAGATCAAATTGCCAACATCTGCTGGATCATTGAAAAAGCAAGAGAGTTCCAGAAAAACATCTATTTCTGCTTTAATGACTATGCCAAAGCCTTTGACTGTGTGGATCACAATAAACTGGAAAATTCTGAAAGAGATGGGAATACCAGACCACCTGATCTGCCTCTTGAGAAACCTGTATGCAGGTCAGGAAGCAACAGTTAGAACTGGACATGGAACAACAGACTGGTTCCAAATAGGAAAAGGAGTATGTCAAGGCTGTATATTGTCACCCTGCTTATTTAACTTATATGCAGAGTACCTCATGAGAAACGCTGGGCTGGAAGAAGCATAAGCTGGAATCAAGATTGCTGGGAGAAATATCAATAACCTCAGATATGCAGATGACACCACCCTTATGGCAGAAAGTGAAGAAGAACTAAAGATCCTCTTGATGAAAGTGAGAGAGGAGAGTGAAAAAGTTGGCTTAAAGCTCAACATTCAGAAAACTAAGATCATGACATCCAGTCCCATCACTTCATGGCAAGTAGATGGAAAACAGTGGAAATAGTGACTGAGTTTATTTTTCTGGGCTCCAAAATCACTGTAGATGGTGACTACAGCCATGAAATTAAAAGACACTTGCTCCTTGGAAGGAAAGTTATGACCAACCTAGACAGCATATTAAAAAGCACAGACATTACTTTGCCAACAAAGGTCCATCTAGTCAAGGCTATGGTTTTTCCAGTGGTCATGTATGGATGTGAGAGTTGGACTGTGAAGAGAGCTGAGCGCCAAAGAATTGATGCTTTTGAACTGTGGTGTTGGAGAAGACTCTTGAGAGTCCCTTGGACTGCAAGGAGATCCAACCAGTCCATCCTAAAGGAGATCAGTCCTGGGTGTTCATTGGAAGGACTGATGTTGAAGCCGAAACTCTAATACTTTGGCCACCTGATGTGAAGAGCTGACTCATTTGAAAAGACCCTGATGCTGGGAAAGATTGAGGGCAGGAAGAGAAGGGGACGACAGAGGATGAGATGGTTGGATGGCATCACTGACTCAATGGACGTGGGTTTGGGTGGACTCTGGGAGCTGGTGATGGACAGGGAGGGCTGGCATGCTGTGGTTCATGGGGTCCCAAAGAGTCGGACACAACTGAGCAACTGAACTGAACTGAACTGAACTTGTACAATGGTGTGTTATGTTGTGTACATCTTCATTAATTTTGGCAAGCTATGTGAGACCACAGCTTGAAAAAGAGTCAACTGTCCAGAACTCAAGAGTGCCTCTTGAACTACATGGCTATATGCCTGGCCTCTTCACAAAACTCCTCTCTCCACTTTTGGGCTGCCATTGCTCCAGCCCTCACTTCCTATTGGCATACAGCCGACTTGAGAAGAAGACCCCAACTGTGGTTTCTGTGCCACTTGTCACATTCCAAGAATTCCTGCCTTCCCACAGGCTTCCTTCTTTAGAAACTGATGGAGAAACATCTATCTCTTTATAATGCTAACAGAGCTTAGCATTAACCATTCCTGTCCTGAACTGGGAAATTCTTCAAAAGTATCAGATGGCTAACCTGCCTAGAGATAAAGATGCTTCTGAGCAGCCACACATCTTTATGGGAGCATTAAAACTATGTTGCCAAAGAGACAAACTGATGTAGTCAAGGTCTCTGAGGCACAGTTACTGCCCTTCCCAGTCAGACATTTCTGAAGATCCAGGGAAATCAGAGAAATGGTTTCACCCCATTTTGTCATCAGACAGCCTTCCAAACTCAAATGGGCTTTGTGTTCAGGTGAGTGGCTGATGATCACCCCTCAGTTGGCACTCCCCACTGTTAGCATCCAAACCAGCCCTTGTCAACGTGTCCCCTCTTGGCATATCCAGATATTAGGACCCTCTCCTCCTCAAATCCTGGCTACAGTCTGTCCCCTTCATTCCATCAGATTATATTAAATATGGTAGAGTCAGGCTCCCTCAACTTCCTTCCTCTTGCCTCAAAATTCTTTCTCAATTTTCTCTTTCCTTCTCCTCTCCCAATTTGGAAAAGAAAGTCTTTTTCTTTGCCTCCATCCACTGTCACCTTGACTTTAGCAACTCTCCCCCCTTCCCTCTCCTTCCCCACAATGGTGACACGAGTCTCTCAGGACTGTGTTTCCAGGGTGTGGAACGGCACAGTCTGGGGCAGAATAGCCCAGAGAGCACGGATAAGTCCCTTAAGCCCAGCGTCTGTTTCCCCACCCATCAAATGGAGACTGACAGTGCGTATCTCATATAGAGTTGCTGTGGTGACTGAATCTCAGAGTGTGTGTTAGCACAGAACACGTGATCAGGCACGGCACTTGTTAACTACAGCTGTTAGCATCAGTACAGCTCCTTCCCAAACATCTTTACGGCGTTTTCTCATTGCCAGTCCCCTCTTTGTTTTTGCAGCTCAACTTGGCGTTTGCATCTAGCGTCATGACTTCAGCTGTCACTTTTATGTCTGTCACATTCCTGTCTGGACCTCCTGCCCTAACATTTCAGCTGGAGTTGCCCCCTCTCCACCACCACCACAACAGGAACCAAGGCCAAGTCTTTACATTCTTACTTGAGACTGCCTTTCCAGCCGGGATCCAAACCATCAGCCGCAACAACGAGCATGCGTGCTGACCCGCTCCCACCAAGCTCTGTCTCACCGGCTTCATCTGCTGTTTCATCCCCTGTGTAGGTGGTACCACCTCCCTCATCACTACCCAACTTTGAAATCCTGGGTCATTTTCGACACTTTCTTCTCTCCTTCTTAGCCTGTTGGTTCTGCATTATCGATGCCTCTTTCAGTTATCGCGCCCCTCTGTTCCCAAAGTCCATGGCCCTGAGACAGGCGTTCCCAGCCTCTAGCCTGGTCTGTGGCAGCAGCCTCCTTACCTCTGCCATTCCCACCCCTCCCATCCCTCTGAAGGTCAGGTTCATCACTTGCTGCCACACAGCTTTGCTCAGGTCATGTTGGTGTCCAAGATACCCCACTGCCTGCAGAATAGCACAGAAACCCATACTCAGCTAATAATCCAAACTCCTCACACCTGACCCTGCATCTTCCACCCCTCCCCACTCATCCCCACACAGACCTGCCCTTCCTGCCCCTGACTCCTTCCCCCCATCGGTCCTCAGTCTGAAACACCTCCTCGCCCCCACGTCACCACCTCCAAATCCTAGCCAGTATTCAAGCACCCAGTCAACAGCCACTTCCTCTCTGGAGACTTCCTGGTGTGCAGAGCCAGATTCTGAGGTTCCAGAGTCTTCCACAGGCCTTTCTCACTCCGGTGCACATTTGATTCCCCACCAGACAGGGCTCCATGAACGCAGGGGCTGTGTGTGTCTGATACCTGATGTACCCACCCAGCTTGACTCACTGCAGAGGCTGGGAAAATGCTAGTGAATGAAAAAAATGGATTTAAACAGGTATAACACTCAGCCCTTTGCCTCCAGCTAGACCTGGTGGAATTACTGCAAGGGTCAGCACAGAGTTAATGCTGAGTCCTCCTCTAGTCCCCCAAACCCCGGCCTCCTGTGGTGTTAAGGGCTTTGTGATCCGCACATTAATTAGGTTCTTAATGAAAACACAGACCTCAAAGCTCCCAGATCGGGGGAGGAGTGAGTGTCACTGGCCACTGGGCTCTAGGATGTGACTTGGCCCAGGCAGAAGGACTGCTGGCCCTGGACCTCAGCCCCAAATTCCAGCATGGTCCCAGCAGGGCGCCTAGTGCAGCTCATGCCCGTGGGAAGGGTAATGATAATTTGAAAATGGCACCTTCACAGGTACCTTACTGTCAAGGCCAGATCTGAACGAACTCAGGCCAAGCGACGGAGACCCCAGGAGAAAACCTCCGTGAAGTTGGGAGTTTTCAAGAGGCTAACTGCCATCCAGCAAGTGCTGGTAGGCAGTGCCAAATGGACATTCCCTTTAAACTTCAGCAAATGCTGTTATCATTTGGTAAAACCCCTCTATATAACAAATTTTACAACACGTACCAAGAATCCTAAAAATGACCATACTCTTTGACCTACTCATGAATCGAAGAGCCCACACATTTAGGGAAATGACTGTAAATGAAGGCAACTCTTTATGGACAAATTTGCTGATCACATCACTATTTTCAGAAGAGGAAAAACTGTAAACAGCCTAAATGTACGTTAGTAGGAAAACTTCTAAATAATAAGTTTAACTGTATCACTAACATTTATCTCATGTTTTCAATGTACCATAAATTGTGCTCAGATCTTCATGTGTTATGCATGATCCTATCCCACCCCAGTTATGAAGCAGCTACTCTTGTTATTCCTGTTTTGCAGATGAGTAAACTGAGGCTTGCACTTCCCAGGTGGCGCTAGTGGTAAAAAACAAACAAATAAAAAAAACCCATCTGCCAAAGCAGGAGACTTAAAGATGCTGGTTTAATCCCTGGATTGGGACGATCTCCTGGAGTAGGAAGTGGCAACCCACTCCTATATTCATGCCTGGAGAGTCCCATGGACAGAGGAGCCTGGCGGGCTACAGTCCCTGGGGTTGCAAAGCGTTTGACACCACTGAAGCGGCTTAGCACAGCACACAAACTGAGGCTTCTTGACAATCGGTGAAGAAAAGATTAGAAGCAGGTAGTCTAACCCCAGAAACTGAATTCCTACTATGCTATATCATCCTTCTCAAAATGTGTGTGTGTTTTATGGACTACTGTACATCTGTTTTAAATATTATCCATCTATTTTCATTTTATAATGCTATTTTAGCAACATGGAAAATGTTCGTTATGCTGTTGAGTTAACAACAGGATATGAAACTGTCTAGATAGCATGAGTAAAACCTCTTAAAACATTTCATCTATGCTCACTGAAAAGGAAGAAGAAATACACTAATGTGTTAATGGTGGCTGTACTTGGTTGTATGGCTACTCTTTTCCTCCATATTCAGACAATCAGGATGAACTCAATGGCTTTACATCTGCACGTCTCCAACCAGATGAGCTGGGTTCTCACCTCAACATGGCCTGCATTCCACCTGACATCTGCCCTCAAACAAAGAAGCCAGAGGCCTCTGGCTCCTGCCTTTAGTATGGAGCCTGGTCTCTCACAGACCCCCATTGTCACCACCCAGGAAATGGACTGGTAATTCTGGGGTAAAGTCACAAGCCATGAGCAATCCCACAAGGCAGCCTAAATTGACCCTTCTCAGCACAGTTGTCAGGGAGAGTGGGCCTGACTCAGAGCAGAGACCACAAGTTGGCAGCTAACCACAGCCCACACTGTCAAGTCCACACAATGGTCTGGGCTGTATGGTGTTATGTTGATTTGCATTTTGATTTTGGTTTTGATTGAACTATCTGACAATTTCCAGTTAAAAGACCCTGGGAAAATCTAGCTTTCTGCCTTCTTTAAAAAAGCAAAAGATCCAGGCTGTGTGGCAACAGTGGGCTGGAGCAGAGTCGAAGCCACCCCCCTTAGAGAGGATTTGGGCAACTTGCAACTATTCCCATCACTCCCTACTGCCTCCCAGGCACCAAGGCTGATAAGTGCTTGAATGGCTTGCATTTCTAACACCAGAGTGACATGGAAAGTATGTTTTGTTTTTCTATAAGAAGGGGAAAACTGAAGCATAGATTCGGAGGGCTGTAGGTGTTCAAAAAATGGAAAAGGGTACATTCTCCAGGTACCAGTGCTCACTGATGCTTCCTGCCTGGGCCCAGTGAGTCTACCCCTCTACCTTTGGCCTAGAGGGTTTCTGAGGAACAAGTGAAATAAAAACCACATCCTTCCTCTACTTCTGGAGGGATTCTGGGCAGAAAGAACTGCCTGGTGACCCACAACCTGCCTCCCCTGCTTTATCCCCAATAGTTGATCCTGCCCCGCACCCATAGTCACCAAAGCCCCCTCTCTAAAGCATCTGAGGGGACGAGGGCCGTGCAGAGAGGAGCTGCCCAAAGCCACAGAATTCAGACCCGTCCCTTGGAGCCCACAGGCTGCGCCCACTCCTTGAACAATGTCATTTTGGAGTCAAATTCCCACTTCCCTTCCCTCCCTCAAAGTTTGCAGCTGGTTTTGTACATGATGATTCTGTGCAAAGGCCAGATGTTACCAAAGTCGCTGCAGCCTCAGCTTCTACAAAACCCTGGGGGCAGTAGCAGAAACAGCATCAGTGGTCCTGAGTCAGCTGCCTGGGCCCTCGTCCCAGCTCCACCCCCAACTCAGGCAGGGACCTCGGGCAGGCAGTGGAATCTCCCTGTGCCTCTGTCTCCCCTTTGTAAATGTCCAGGAACTGGGTTTTTGTGAATATTAAACACACTGAGCTCTTCGCACAGTGCCTGCCATGTGGCAAGCCTGAGGAAACACTGGCTCCCTGCCCCCACAGCCAGGAGTGTTCTGGCTTAGTCCAGATTGGAGGTTCCAGGGGCACAGCTGAGGGGGACCCTCCAGCCTTGGTTTCTACCTTCTCTCCACACACTCAGGTCAACTCCCTTGTGTTTGCACTGTCAGATAAGCCCCTGGGACCAGGTGCCAATGACTTCGAGCTTAGAAGGGCTGAGAAAAGTTTTTCTGTGTGTAGGGCCTCCCCTGGTCTCTTTTTAAGAGCCTTCCCTGAGCTCCCTAAAGGCTAGCTTCCTGGCACCCTGGAAAGGACAGAACAAGTGCATCTTCATTTTCTGTTGCTGCCTTAAGGGGTTTGCTTAAGAACTGGTTTCCTTCTGGTATCACAGATAAACTTACAACCCGGGCCATGGTCCCATCCATACAGGAGTAGGGTGAGATGCTGGGGAAGAATAAGGAGAGCGCACGTCCCCACGTCCTCCCTGCTCAGAGGGCTTGTCCAATTAACAAGGGCTCCACAAGAGTCCTGACGTCCCAGATGGCAGTTCTAGGGAGTTCCGCCCCAGGCCCCCAGGGCCCAGGCGAGCAGGCACAGGTGGCCCTCAGTGTGGCCTTGACAGGTGCCCAGTCCTGACCTCCAGGCCCCCCTCTGACCCCTCCCACCACCTTCCCCAAAGCCCTTCCTGACCCCCTGCCCAGCTGAGAGCCCCTCCCACTCCCCCCACCCTGTCTGGAGTGGCCCAATGCCTGTCTGCCCGTTTGCTGGATGGAGAGCTGCAAGAGGAACAGGACAGTCTTCTGTCCACCACTACGGCCCCAGCACTTAGCCATAGGCTTGGCACACAGCAGGTGCGTAACTATTGTGTATTGGGTAAATGAACCTCATATTGTCGGGTGGATATTAAATGGGGTCATGCACAAAGAGCACTTAACACAGTGTCAGGGCACGATGAGCACTTAGCAGCTTTGGCAGCTGCTAACAGGCTGCTCCGCTCCCTAAAAGTAAGGCTCCTGCACACTCAGGGGTGGGGCCTTTCTTGGGTCTGGCTATTCTGCAGCTGCTCCTGTCCTTCCTCTAGACTGGACTCAGGACTCCTGTAGCTCAGGCCTTAGCCTGCTAAGTCAGCCATCATTCTAGAGTCCCTCTTCAGGGAAAGTGTAGATGGGCGAGGGAAGAACAGAGGATGGAACCCAACACTGTCAAGAAAGTTCACCGATGAACTTGTCTCCAAATGTCCCGGGATCCCCTGTCCTGGCACTATCCCTGGGTGTCCAGGCTGGCCGGGGGCCCTCACAGGTATGTATGCACGCCTGCCCCGCTCTCCTCCCCTTTCGGGGATGAGGCACCTTGATTGTGATGCAGGTGGGGCTGCCCCCATGAACCGAGGAGCCCCACCACTGAGACTCGTCCAACATATAAACCCCAAAGAGCTCCAAGGCTTATGGAGAGAGACCTACTCTGCACCTTAGGCCAACACAACTTTGCAAAAGTAGACAGGAGAACATAAAAAACCAGCCTGGCGGCCCGGACCCCTGTGCTCTAGGCCTGTTCACAATGCCCCTTCATTTCTCTACATCTTTGCTTCTGCCTCTGACACAGGACCAGATCAGTGAGCTTCGAACTCTTCTCAGAGGTGCAACCCTTTGGTCAAACTGAACGGTACCAAGATATGACTCAGCATGTTAGGTAGGTGGGGCTGAGGATGCCTCCGCCCTGTATCTCCTCAGTGGCCCCCAGGGGGGCGTGCTCTGTGACTCTCTGGGTGAACCATCTCATTGTTGCCTTACATCTCCCTGCATGTTCACAGTGACCATGGGCCCTGGGGCACTGAGCACCTAGCAGGTGTGACTCCTGTTCTTGGGGTAGGAGGGGCCCCTGTGAGGAGCATCGGCACCATGCCTGGAGTGTGTGTAGACCTGCCCTGACACCTGCCCAGCTGCGCAGGGAGGGCAGGTGAATCAAGGAGCCTGGGTAGCAGTGGGGGGAGGACAGGCACTGGCCCAGGATGCTCCTGAGTGAACTTTTGGGGCTTCAGCCATGGGTCAGCACAGCTGCCCCCCACCTAGCCTCTGTGGGCAGAGGGCTCACATGGAGGCCACTCAGAAGGTGGCCAAGAAGAGGGGTCTTACCCAAAACATCTGTCAGGTATATATCTGAGGTCACAGGAAGGACCAAGATGCAGTCCTTCCATCATACAGATAAGGAGACTGAGGCCCAGACAGGGATGGTATCTTCCCTGAGGAGGTAGAGTAAAATGAGAGCCAAGGACCAAACTCCAAGGTATTGGAATTTGTCTAAGACTCCCCAGCTCATCCTTTCTCTACAGCCGGCCCTTTCTGTCCACATAGCAAGTGCCTTCTCGTTCTTTCCAACCTCCTTTATCAAAACTGGTCTCAGGAGAAGGGGCAGGCACCTCTTTCCAGCAGGGAGATGTCAGCTCCAGCTCACCATGGGGCAGGAGTAGCTAGCTACACAGCAGATAAGAAATGAAACTCTAATAGAACATTGATGGCAAAGTGAGGGGCACCCACTTCATGAACCAGCAACCAATCCAGCTCAAGGCCTCCTGGCTGCACTCCGTGGTGTGAGGGGCAGGTGTGGTTCTGAGACCTGGACAGTCACGCAGGGCCCCTCACTTGACTTAATGCTCTGCTCTTGCCCTTTTAAAATTCTTACTAATTTGTGATCAACAGATTATTTTCATTTCATGCCAGGGGCTGCAAACTATAATGCTGGTGCTGACTTGCCAGTCATGAGTTGTGTGTCCTTGAATAAGTATCTCAACCTCTGGGAGCCTCAGTTTTCTCATCTGCAAAATTGAAACAATTACAGTGCCTGCCTCAGAGAATTGTTCTGAAGATGAATTAAGAGAACATATGTGGGGCTCTTCACAAACATCTGGTGCATAGTAAACCCTTGACCAATGAGAGTTACCGCTATCAATAAAAATGATTTGACATAGATGCCCTGCTCCATAAAAAGGATATTAACCAAATCCCAGAGCTAGGAAGCCATGAGAGGGTCATAGGTGCCCAGACACCAGGCCACCTCCCTGGCCTCTTACCTTCCTGAAATGGCTGTGTTTGCATCTGCAGCCGGATCTTGATGAGGTCCACGGGCGCACCTAGCCCGACAGAGACCACACCCGCCACCATGCTGGCCAGAAGCAGGTCAGACAGCACGCGGGGTGGGCCAGCTTCAGGTTCCCGGCACCGGTGTTGGCTGAGGAACCTCTGTGTGTTGCTGAAGACCCCAAACACCACCGAGTTGTAGACGGCGATGCTGGCAAGGGGGAAGGACATGCCCTTGAAGAAACCAAACACCTGTGGGGAGACCCAGGAGGAGGACGCATGAGGGCCTATGCCACCCCTGGCACAGACCTTGCCCTCCTGAAGCCTGCGGCCTAGTGGGGGAGACACCACAAGAAAAGCAAGCCAGTATGTTGGACATGGGTTTGAGTGAACTCCGGGAGTTGGTGATGGACAGGGAGGCCTGGCGTGCTGCGATTCATGGGATCGCAAAGAGTCGGACACGACTGAGCGACTGAACTGAACTGATGTTGGTGGAAAGAATAAGAGGGTGATGATGTGAAAGGAGAAACAGGGAAGCATGAGAGCATCCTTGCCCTGAGGAGGAACTGGCTTCTGCACGAAGCTGTTTCTTGAGCCATGGTGTGCTGGGCCTGGGACCTGCATTTGTCACCAGACTGGCAGTGTTCCTGGGTGTGGCCAAGGGCAGCCCATGGAGGCCCAGTGGGCAGTGGGCTTGCCAAGCACCACATGCTCCCTGCTTATGCGCCACTCCAACGAAAGCATTCTCTGGGCACACGCCAGGCCCTGCAGGACAACAAGAAAGAAGCACTTTCCGCCTGTACTGAGCTCACAATCTGGAGGTTGGGGAGGAGAGGACCCAGGCAGACAGACTGACAGGCAAGTAAAATATAATGCGCTAAGCCTGTAGTGGCGGGGTGTGAAGGGTCCACAGCCCCCCAGGGGTACCTGGGCCAGCAGGTACTGGGTGCCCCGAGCATGCGCGTCTGTTGGAACAGAACTGGAGGGAGAGTCCCCGAATGAGCAGCCTGAAAGGCCTCTGTGCACACACACTGCATTCTCAGCAGACACCAGATGCGCCACTGAGCCTGGGAAATCCCAGAGGCGCTTGGAGGAGTCAGGGCCACATGCAGGGCACCAAAGCTGAAAAAGCACTGGGAAGCCACTGTAAAAACTCCAGGCTGCACTCAAGCCGGTTCAGCCTCACCTGCGTGCCTGCACCCTGTCTACAAGGGCCTGGACACCACCTCACACAAGCGTCCACACATGCATGTGCATGCAAACACACATGCACGCATGCACCATACTCCAGACTCCTCCTCTACAAGGCCCCTCAGATGACTTGGGACATCACTTAGCTTTGAACCACTGTGTCTTAGAGGAATGCCAACAGCCCCCACAGAAACCCCAGGGCACATGTCCCAGAAAGGAGAATCAACAGCTGCCATTCAGAGGATGGAGGAGCAGGACAACATTATACCAGAACAGCTAGTGCTGGGTTTGCAGGGCTCACCCTGATTTTAAAGCAGACCATCCAGAGAATCAGAACAACACGCAGACACAAGATACACTCCAACCGAGGAGAAGAAACTCCAGGTGCAAGCAGGAGCCTCCTGAGCTCCAGGCCACTTCCCAGGAGGGAGCCTGGTGGGGACACAGGTCAATAAGGGGGTCAGGTTTCCAGTGACCCAAGGAAAAGCCCAGTGCTGCCACAGGGCTTACACCTATTTCTTTTTTTCTAATTAATTTTTATTGGAGTGTAATTGCTTTACAATGTTGTGCTAGTTTCTGCTCTTCAGCAAAGTGAATCAACTACATGTACACATATACATACAATTTTTTGGATTTCCTTCCCATTTAGGTCACTACAGAGCACCGAGTAGGGTGCCCTATTCTATGCTGGAAGTTCTCGTTAGTGATCTACTTTATACATAGTAATGTGTGTGTGTATATATATATATATATATATCAATCCCAATCTCCCAATTCATCCCACCCCCACTTTATCTTCTGGTATCCATATATTTGTTCTCTGTCTGCTTACGCCTATTTCTTCAAACTAATAGGTCATTTCATCCTAAATTTTAAAATTTATTTAAAATTCCCCAAGGAGGAGTCTTGGAAAGTCTTCAAAAAGCACATACTCATTCTCAAGAATGGCACCTGATGCTTCTACAAAATCTGTTACTCAGATTTTCCCCTCTGCAGAGAAAATCCCTGAGTCCCCTGGTCTGGAGTGTGGTACAAGCCTGCTCTGGGTGTTTGGGATCAGAAGAGCCATCCCACCTCCCACCCCTTGCCCCACTCTGGGATAAAGGGAGCTGTGAACACATGGCTTAACCTGCCACTGATTTGGTTTTGAAAACTTGACAGGTCACCCTGTTTTTGCAAGAATTTTCCACTCCATGTTTCTAAGTGCCTCAAAATTTCTCCAGAGAGATGACACACAGTTTTTTTCCTCAATAACATTGCAGCCGGGGACAGGGTTAAGTTTAAGTAATACATAATATTTGAGGAGTGGTATGAGATGAATAGGGAACACTGAGCCAAAGGTGATGAGCGTCATGAACAGGGGGTGAGGATGGTGACCTTGGTCCCCAGGAGAACCTTCCCGCCAGGAGCACTTACACTCTCCCTCCTGTACACCGTGCGGATGCAGCTGAGGGTGCTCCCATAGCCAGAGCCGGCCTGCAGGCGAGCCTGAGGAGAAAAGCAAAGGCAAGGGCCTGAGGCCAGGCGGAGACAGGTTACATCCCCGCCACTCCCATGATGCTGGGCTCCCAGCACAGGGGCCCAGAGAGGGGAAGGCCCTGCCCATGTGGCCCCGTCCCAGCCTGGCTGGCCTTCTGTCTTCTACCTGCACTGCCTCCCTACACATCCCATTCGCCCCTTGCTAAATGCAGCAGGAGCCCCCTCGATCTGAGAGAAGAAGACAGGCCAGTTTATTGCACAAGAACGCTTGTTTGGAGACATATGGTTTTGCTGCATCTTGAGTACAAGAGCTAACCTGTGGCTCCAGCCTGTTTGCTGTCCAGCACCATGCCCTCCCAAATACTCCTGGGAGTGGCCTGCTCATCTTACCTCCCGACAGATACAGAACCCCCGTATCTGTCCCCCCAGTGATGCACTGGGCTCCTCGATGGTCTCCTGCTCTCCCGCTCACTCCTTTGTCTGTATCGACACAACAGTCAGACTAATCTTTTCCAAACAACGATGAATGTTTGTCGTTGCTGCATCAAGCTCTGCAGAGGCCTCCCTCCAAAATCAGAAGAATCCCACCCTTAACCAGAAGCACAGAGGTCCTGGGTGGTGCCTCTGTGGTGCCTCTCACCACCTCCAGGTAATTTCCTCCACACCTGCTGTGCCTGTCACATTACACATTCCTGGACCATGGAGCATCAGTTTCTTCCTGCTTCCAGAACATTCCACCCACAATTCTCCCCTGGAAGGATCTTTCTTCAGCTCATCTTTTGGGTCTGAACTTCAGTGCTCCAGTGATGTGACCTGCTTATCTGTTTTGCTGTTTTTGCTGTTCCGTCACTAAGTCATGTCCTCCTCTTTGTGTCCCCACGGACTGCAGCATGCCAGGTTCCTCTATCCTTCACAGTCTCCCAGAGTTTGCTCAAATTCATGTCCATTGAGTCAGTGATGCTATCCAACCATCTCATCCTCCGCCGCCCCCTTCTCCTTTTGCCTTCAATCTTTCCCAGCATCAGGGTCTTTTCAAATGAGCCGGCTCTTTATGTCAGGTGACCAAAGTATTGGAGCTTCAGCTTCAGCATCAGTTCTTCCAATGAGTATTCAGGGCTGATTTCCTTTAGGATTGACTGGTTTGATCTTACAGTCCAAGGGACTCTCAAGAGTCTTCTCCAACACTGCAATTCAAAAGCATCAGTTCTTCAGCGCTCAGTCTTCTTTATGGTCCAACTCTCATATCCATACATGACTACTGGAAAAACCATAGCTTTGAATATATGGACCTTTTATGGCAAAGTAATGTCTCTGCTTTTTAATACACTGTCTAGATTTGTCATAGCTTTCCTTCCAAGGAGCAAACTTTTTATTTTTTTTTTTTCATTTCATTTCATTGTCCACAGTGATTTTGGAACCCAAGAAAATAAAATCTGTCACTGCTTCTACTTTTTCCCCTTCTATCTGCCATGAAGTGATGTGACCAGATGCCATGATCTTAGTTTTCTGAATGTTCAGTTTCAAGCCAGCTTTTTCACTCTCCTCTTTCACCCTCATCAAGAGGCTCTTTACTTCCTCTACAGTTTCTGCCATTAGAGTGGTATTAGCTGCATTTCTGAGGTTATTGATATTTCTCCCAGCAATCTTGATTCCAGTTTGTGCTTCATCCAACCCAGCATTTTGCGTGATGTACTCTGCATAGAAGTTAAACAAGCAGGGTGACAATACACAGCCTTGACATATTCCTTTCCCAATCCTGAGCCAGGCAGTTGTTCCATGTCCAGTTCTAACTATTGCTTCTTGACCCTAATACAAGTTTTTTAAGAGACAGGTAAGGTGGTCTGTTATTCCCATCTCTTTAAGAATTTTCCACAGTTTGTGGTGATCCACATAGTCAAAGGCTTTAGCACAGTCAATAAAGCAGAAGTAGATGTTTTTCTGGAGCTCCTTTGCTTTCTCCATGGTCCAGTGAATGTTGGCAATTTGATCTCTGGTTCTTCTGCCTCTCTGAAGCTCAGCTTACACATCAGAAAGTTCTCAGTTCACATAACTACTGAAGCCTAGCTTGAAGGATTTTGAGCATAACCTTGCTAGCAAATGAAACGAATGCAATTGTACAGGAGTTGAACATTCTTTGGCATTGCTCTTCTTTGGAATTGGAAAAAACTGATCTTTTCCAGTCCTGTGGCCAGTGCTGAGTTTTTCAAATTTGCTGACATATTGAGTGCAGCACTGTAACAGCATCATCTGTTAGGATTTAAAATAGCTCTGCTGGAATTCTGTCACCTCCATTGGCTTTGTAGGGCATTTGGGTTCCCCCTGTGGAACAGGGCCATCTTGTATTTTCCTCTCATCCCTGGAGCAGAGCGTGGCCCTGGCACTCGGCCCCTTGCACTGACTGACTGGAGGATGAGATGGTGGCATACTCTAATGGAGGCTGACTCCGCTGACTGGGGTATCTATAGACAGGCAGAGGGTCTGAGTAAGGCCACAGAAAAGCCCAGGGAAGGCTTCACCCTGGGCCTAGACCAGAGCAAAGGTCTGTCAGCCCTTGAGGAAGTTGACACCCATGCCAGCAGCAGAGTTCAAGCCTCTAGGATCTCCAACTGCAACAGGAGCTAGCACATAATATAGACCAACTGCATATAGACCAGTGGCGACATACTGGGCATCTTACGGAACTTATCTCAGAGAATCCCACAAATGCTATGAGGTGTGGATACTATCCCCACCCCCCTGATGAAAAAAGCTGATTCCCTGTATAGGTTTCTGATTGCTGCTGTAACAACATATGATGAATGTAGTGGCTTAAAACAATGCAAATTTATTTTCTTACAGTGTTCTCGCTGGTCTATAGAGAGCTGAGCCCTGATTAGAAAACCCTGGTCACACTGCATCAGACATAAACTTTAAGCATACCAGGTGTGCCAGGAGCCTGCGGTGAATCCTGACCCCAGCTCTGCTGCCCCAAGCAGCCAGCCTGGCTCTCCCACCTGTAGGGTGGGAGTCTCTGCCCCAGGTCAGCAGCCTAGGTCCTTCCAGCTTGGCTCTTTCGGGGGGGGAGACTGGGGACCTGGGACAAGCTGCTTGTCTGCATCACCACACTCCAGCACGTGTGCTCTTCAGGACAGAAGGGCTTGCTCACTGCTCTCCCCTTGCGGCCAACGTGACAATCTGCATGACAGCCCCACTGGGGAAGGGGCTCACTGTCCATTTTATAGATGAGGAGACTGAGGCTCGGGGAGGTTAAGGGAGAGAATGCGGGAAGTGGGAACTGGACTCCAGGCTATTCTGACTCTGGGACTCTGGCCCAGACCTTTCTCAGCGAATAGGAACTCTAGAGTAAATGCCAACCAGAAGGAAGGAAAATGTTCTGGAGAGAAACAAGGGCCCCAGGCCAGCCCCAGGCTGGACCCAGAGGCCAGCCATGGAAGCTGGCATCATGAGGCTGGTACTCTCAACAGAGAGGTTCTCAGGTGGAACAAAGACTAGATTTGATGTGTTGGGAAAGCTTTCCTGTAGAGATTCAGGGGGAGGGGTGGAGAAAAGGAAGAGTCTTATCCTTTACAGCTGACATGCGGCCCAGGGTGGCCAGGCTTGCCATGCCAGGGGCAGGAGATGAGGATGGGGCTTCCAAACAGGCTCTACCAGCCCCTGGCCAGGCTGTGGGTGAGGGAAGGATGCTCTATCAGGGAAACACACTGGTTGCCTGGGTCAGAAACATGGCTGTTAGATGTGCAGGGGCAGGGACTGGACTTGCTTAGTCCACCACCTCTGCCCTGCCAGCCCCACAGCACCTGCATGGAGAAAGCATCCAGGATGTGTTTGACATGTGAGCAAAAGGCTGGGCTTGTGTGAGGGACTCGAGGAGCCAGGAAATACCTTCAACTATTTAGACATGTAGGCTGACCTCCCCATCAGAAGAGAGCAGACTTGGGCTCTGACGGAGGAGGGGCCCACAGTTGCATAGGGAGGAAGATGGGGAGGAAGGGGGCCACAGCGGCCCCTAGAGGAGGGCCTGAGAGGTTCCTCTTTGTGCACAATCCTGGCAGAGCATTAGATGCGAATGCAAAAGTCAGGGTGAGGAGGCACTATTCGTGGCCACCTTCTCAGGGTATAACTGTGAGTGCTGCTTAGCACGGGGACAGGAGGCAGGGGTGGGGGTGGAATCAGATGTCCCTTTGTAGCACCTCACTTCTCAGTGCTTCAACTTGTGGTGACCTGGGATAAGCCCTTCCCCTTTCTGGGCCAGTTTCCACACCTGAAGAACAAGGGGCATGGATGATTTCAATGCCAAGGGGCTTTGCTGGCTCCATCAAGTTACCATGGCTTCCCATTCCCAACCTAGGTCCAGAGTCCTAAGCTGATATTCAAGGCCTACAAGGACTGACTGCCCACCTACCCTTCCTGGGTTCTGATCCATAGCTGCTTTCAGAAACCTGAGGCATCAGCAAAACTGGCCATGTTGGCCCTTCCTAAGCATGGCCCCCAGGCGGTGTCCCCACTTCAGTGCCTCTGCCCATTCTGTTCTCTGTGCCTGGGATATCTTCTCCAATCGCCTGACCTTAGATTCTGGTTCAGATGCCACCTCACACTGGAAGCCTTTTCTGGTTCCTTAGTTTCACAGAGGCGTGCAGGAGAACATTCCCAGTGCCCCCGCCCTCTCCCCTGCAGCTCCTGAGAACCTGGAGGCAGAAATGGAGCATTCATGAAAACAAAATCACTGCCAAGCAATGAGGGTAGAGCATTCCAAGCTGGGCCTCCCAGCACTCCACCCCCATGGACTGGCACAGAGAGCTGGCCCTGGGCTGGCGACCTTCTGGGGATCAGAAACAGCTGGCACATTACTGGAGGCAGACTGGCTCCAGGCCTCTTTCCAAAAGGTAATGGTGACATGGCTACTGTACCTTGACTGTGTCCAGGGGGTGGCCGACGATGACGCTGGCTGCACCTGGGGATCAAGAAGACTTGCTGGTTACTCAGCCCCTGGACTTTGAACTTGCACCAGCTGGCTCTCAGGACTGAACAGAGGACCCAGGCACTTACATTCACTTACTCGGTCCATGCCCAATCACCAGAAGGGGACCTCAGGCATAGGCTCACACACAGAGGAAGGCAAAGGGAATGGAGCAAAACTGGGGCCTTGCCTCCAGGACAAACACCCTATAGAAAGGGAGGTAAAGGTGCTCGGATAACTGGGTATCAATGCAAAAGAATAAAGTTAGACCTCTCCCTCATACCGTATAGGGGCTTCCCTGATAGCTCAGTTGGTAAAGAATCTGCCTGCAGTGCAAGATTCCTGGGTCAGGAAGATCTGCTGGAGAAGGGATAGGCTACCCATTCCAGCATTCTTGGGCTTCCCCTTGTGGCTCAGCTGGTAAAGAATCCACTTGCAATGTGGGAGACCTGGGTTTGATCTCTGGCTTGGGAAGATCCCCTGGAGAAGGGAATGGCTACCCACTACAATATTCTGGCCTGGAGAATTCCATGGACTCTATAGTCCAAGGGAGTCGCAAAGAGTTGGACAAGATTGAGTGACTTTCACTTTCATACCATATACAAAGTTAACTCAAAAGAAACCAAAGACCTATCCGGAAGCACTAAAACTATAGAAATCATATACTAAAACATAGAGGGAAATCTCCATGACTGTAGATTTGTAACAGGTTCTGAAAGTAGATTAGTGGTTGCCCAGAGGAGAGGAATGGAATGGGGCTTCACAGTAAATAGGTGTGAGGGATCTTACTGGGGGATGAAATGTTCTAAAGCTAACTTACAGTAATGGTTGCACCACTTAGTAAAATTACTAACAATCACTAAATTGTACACTTGAAATGAGTGGATTTTATGATATGTAAAATAACCTCAATAAAAGTATATAGCATTTATAAAGTATATAGTATACTATATACTTTAAAAGTATATAGCATTTAGGGGCTTCCCAAGTTGCATAATGGTAAAGAATCCACCTGCCAGTGCAGGAGACATAGGAGATGTGGGTTCAATCCCTGGGTCGGGAAGATCCTCTGGAGGAGGAAATGGCAACCCACTACAGTATTCTTGCCTGGAGAATCCCATGGACAGAGGAGCCTGGTGGGCTACAGTCCATGGGGTCGCAAAGAGTCAAACACAACTGGGCGACTGAGCACACAGATAGCATTTAAACAGCACCTGATACTTAATAAGTATTCCCTGCTTCTACACTCATCTTTATTTCATGGAAGCAGAAACCTGTTGACATAAACAAAGTAAGGCCAATCTCCGAATAAAGGATGACCCACTACTTGCCGTGTGAGGTGGGGAGTCTTTGTGTCATCAGAGGTTTTCAGCCACTCTGGTAGCCTCACCCTCCAGGACATTTCTCAAATCACATCCCGGGCAGCCCTACTGAAGTTGGTCAGACTACTGAAGGGGCAGTCAAGGAAAGTCTCTCCCTCTGAACAGAAGAAAGCTTGTCTGAAGAGGGCCTGGATGTGCTCACTGGGTCTCTGGGCACAGCCCCATGACGGGTAAATGTAGCCCTATCCAAGGGAGTCTGTGCAACAGAACTGCACCCAGTGAAAGAAATCGCCTCTGCTTGGGAGGGTGAGAAACAGGGGCCCTACACCTGTGGGGGAACAGACATGGACTCCTGCTGGGTGGGAGGGGCCACCAGAAGAGGAACCACTGATTCTAGATGCTCTGTTTCTGTTTTTCCCTTTCCTACAGGTCTCCTGGTCTCCACACCTAGGACACTTGGTGGGACACAAATGCGATGGCCACAGTCTCTACCTGAGCATGCCGGTATTTTACTTTGTCTTTGGGGAGGGGCTGCATTCATCAACGTCTCTTTTCTGATGATCCTCTTGCGAGCATGTGTGCTAAGTCACTTCAGTCCTGTTTGACTCTTTGCGACCCCATGAACTGTAGCCCATCAGGCTCCTCTGTCCGTGGGATTCTCCAGGCAAGAATACTGGAGTGGGTTGCCATGTCCTTCTCCAGAGGATCTTCCCGATCCAGGGATTGAACCTGCGTCTCCTGCAACTCCTGCATTGCAGGTGGATTCTTTACCACTGAGCCGCCAGGGAAGCCCAACGATCCTCTTAGATGGAGTCAAAAGAAAGACTGTATTTTACAATAAGCAAAGTCTCTCAAACCTCCAATAGTTGAATAAAGAGGAGGGACAGACCGACCCCCTACCGGACAGAGAAGAATCAAGAAGGGAGGCAGTGGATGTGACTCTTGCCCAAGCAAACACACCCAGCAGACAGCGGCTCCAGGAGCGGTAGGTAGGGATCAGCCGGCCCAACAGTGCCAGAGGAGAGGTGTGACAGTTGGCAGCAGCTGAAAACCATAAGGGTTTCCCCTGTCTGGCAGGGGGCGTCTGGGGCCGGTGCTGAGTCCCCAGCTCTGCGCTCCAGCTCCCCCAACAGCCCGAAGAGCCAGCCTGACCGTGGCGCCGGGCTCCGCATCCTGGGCGTGCGGTGGTCAAGCGCCACCCTCACCTACAAATTCCCAGGAGTGCCCAAATTCAGGTGCGCACTGGGGCACCGAAGGGAGTGTACGCGCCGGGATGTTCCATTGGCTGTCCACTTTGATGGGCGGTTTAATCATTACGGATCAGGATCAAGTTTTGCAAACCCGAACTTTGAGGCAATCGCAGGCTCCGGAAGAATCTGAGTGGGGCTCGCGCGGCAGCAGGCGAGCAGCCCCAAGACCAGCCTGGCGGCGGGCGGCGCGCGCCTGGGTAGTGTGTGGGCAGTACGTGGCTGGCGTGGAGCTCCCGAATCAGGCACCGCGTGGAGACTCAGCCCGTGCAGCGCCCGCCGCCTTGCTCTCTTCCTGTCCGGCAGGGCTGTCCCCGTCCACACTCCCCTCTGGGGGTCCCTCCATCCCTCCCGTCCGGGGCTGCGCTCACCTCCGATCCAGCCCGCGACAAAGTCTTCCAGTTGGAAGTTGCCCATGGCCCCGGCAGCGGCGCCTCGCTTTCCCGGAGCTGGGTCAGTGCCCATTCAGTGTATTCTGGACAGGGCCTGCGGGCAAGCGCGCCAGATGGGTGAAGTCAGGGACATGGATTCCCTGCAAGCAGGTCCTCCTCCACATCGGGCTGCCCCACTCCCCGGGGTGCTGACATCACACCCCCAGTGGACCTTAAAGGCACAGAGCCCGGGCTGGCAGGGAGTATCCACCTGCAGTTATTCACATCTCTGAGACACTGGAAATGATTTCAGGGACATTTTTCAAATGACAAGAGGTAAAGAGGAAGGAACGTGAGGAAGTCTTTGATTACAAACACCAAGGTCACTCTGTGACTGAATTATTTAGCTGGATGGACACATCATCTTTTCAGCTAAAACAGAGCTGGAATAATTGTAATTGAATGCCCAACTAACTTCCCTGGTGGCTCAGCGGTCAATAATCTGCCTGCAACTGCAGGCAACGCAGGAGTCACAGGAGAGACAGGTTTGATCCCTGGGTCGGGAAGATCCCCTGCAGAAGGGAATGGCAACCCACTCCAGTACTCTTGCCTGGAGAATCCCATGGACAGAGGAGCCTGGTAGGCTACAGTCCATGGGGTCACAGAGTCGGACGTGACTGAAGCGACTTGGCATGCACACACATCCAACTATCATCCAAATCAGAAGTTCTCAATTCTTTGAGCTGATTGAAAGCCATGGACAGCTTTGCAATAAAATACAAAGGACAAACAATTATCCATAACAACTTTAGCAGTCAGGGGCTCTTCACCCCATGTTCCACATCTTTCGCAAGCCCCCAGCTTTCAAAATCTGGTCTATTCCTGAATCACTGAAATAATGTGTGGAAAATACCTAGCCCAGGTGGGCTCCAAATCATCTCTAAATACTGTCTTAATAATGTCCAACATGTCCTGAGCACTGAAATCAGGCATCTTCACTGCACCTGGGCTTACTCCTACAGCAGCCCTATGAAATAGGTGTTACCACTATCCCCAGTCCTAGGAAGGTGATTGTATGTCATATAAATTTTACATAGATTTTAATCTTTTAGAAAACTGGTCAAATTAGGAGATGAAAGTTATCACATCTGAGTTACAGGTTTAGCGGTGCGTGGACAGATTTGAGCTTATTCCCAAAGACCTGGCTGCCACAGTGGACCACCCAGGGGAGACCCCACCAGATCTGAAGGTCCGGCAGCGCCCCTGGCTGAGGGCACAGAGTCTCCTGCTGAGAGCACCTGGGCCAGGTAGGAATCTCTAGGGCCCTGGAAACTCTTAGCCTGTCCCTGGCCAGGCCTTCAGGAAGGGTGAGGCTAGCCTGGAAGTTTCCTCTGATTGCTCCCTAGACATGAGGTCTGGGTGGCCAGGTAGCAAGCACACAGTGCCTCTGGAAATGTGAACCTTGCAGGTCCCAGAAGCTACTGATGCCTCACCCCCAAGGCCGTCTGGACCAGCCCCCACCCCCAGCAGACAAGCAGGCCCAAACCTAGCTCAGCTACCTTGACTGAGACACTTCCCACCAGCCCTAAATGCATACCCTTTTATCTCTACCCACACGCTCCAGACGAGCCCACGGAGCCAGTGCTGCCTTGCCCTGAAGACATGTTCAAGTCAGGGTCTGGGCACAGCCTCACTTTCTCCTCACAGCAGCTGGGAGTAGGCACTGGTGTCACCCCCAGCAATAGTCACTCTTATGTGTCAACCTGGCTGGTGACAGTACCCAGTGATTTAATCAAACACTAACCTAGGTGTGGCTGTGAAGCGAATTTGTGGATGTGGCAGCCAACTGATTTTAAGTCAGGGAGTTTATCCTTGATAAATGAGCAAACTTCATCCAATCAGCTGAAAGGCTTTAGAGCAACATGGAGGTTTCACTGAGGAAGAAATTCCACATGGGAGATGAATGGTTCCAGCCTCCCAGACTGCCCTCCAGATTTCACATTGCCCAGCCAGACCCTACCATTAGGTCACAAAGAATCTCCTGCTGGTTCTACTGTGCACACCTGTAAAACAGAGACAGGGTGGCTCATAGAGGGCGTAGGGAGGTTTAAAGAGACCCTGTCTGGTCAGGGGGTCTCATGACCCCAGAGCTGTGAGCTGGGGAGGCATTCTAGGAACAACCCAACAGATTGCTCTTGACCTTTTCCCACACATTTCTCATCCCTCCCACCTTCCTGTCCAGCCCCTTGCCTTGAAATGGCAGCGGGGTGCTCATGTCTCCCTGGGCCTCTGCTAAGCCCCATCAGCCTCTTCCCCAGGAAGAGGCTCTCTCTTCCCTGTCCATCCTCAGGCAGGGATGCTTACTGTCATCTAGGTGCCCTGGGCCCGGAGACAGCAGGACCCGGATGGCCAAGGTCATGTCAAACTCTGCAGGGACCCAGCTCCCTCCAGGCTCAGGCTCAGCCTGCACTGTCCAGTCTGAAAGGCGGGGCGGGGCGGGGTGTGGTCAGTCATCTCTCTCTCAATCCCACTCTGGAGGCAGGTCCTGCACCCAGCCAGGCCCCAGCTGGAGGTACATGCTTACTAGAAACATGATCTGGCTATGTGGAGTGAGAGCTCCCCAGCAGGGCACCTGGCCTTAGCACCTGAGGTTGCAGGAAATGGCAAGGGGTAAGGTCTCAGGGAGGGGCCTCTGCTGGGCCTGCCCTTCTCCCCCACACACAGCTATGTCACATCCTCCAGGCCAGCATAGCACGATAGCTTCCCAGGGCTCCTTCCTCCAAAGCAAGACAGAGTCTGCTACTGAGGCTTGATCCTAAAAGAGCTGAAACAAGTGAGAGCTACCAGTAGCAACCAACCAAACTGTGCCCCGCCATGCCTGGGACACGTGCCAGGACAGTTATGAGAAATCAAAGGTCTCCAAAGAGTGGTTGTTTTGTGAACTCACCTTGGAGCCTGTCCACAGGTGGCAAGCCCGCCAGGTCCCCCAAGCCCACTCTTTCTGAGGACCACCCAGCAGGTGCCGGGGGAGGGGGTGCTGTCATTCCCTCAGTCCCTCAGTTTGGCACCAAACGGGAAGGTCCTGAGTTGGCAGGCAGAGGCCCTGGAGCCCTGGGACAGCCTCCTGAGCCCAGAAAGCGGCTGCTTGAACTGCTAATGAGCTGCAGCAGTGCCAAGGGTGTGAGCTCCTTTCCAGACGGAAGCTCTGTGCTCCATCCCCAAATGTGGGCCACAGATCTGCCCAGGAGGCTCACCACCGAGGGAGATGGGGAAGACCTGGTTCTCGTGGCAGCTGGGGGCCAGCCAGAGAACCCTAGACCTGGCAGGACTCTGAACCTAGGGAGGGCTCTGGGCTGCTGCTTGGTCCTGGCACCCCTACAATCGAGCAGTGTTTGTGGTGCTGCCGTGCACACTACATCCCACCCTTGGGAGAGAGCAGGTAAAGCAACGGAGGCAAAGAGATGTCAACTCCCTGGGGTGCTGGGGGCCAGAAAGATCCCCCAGTTCCTTTCTTCCTCCACTCCTTCCCCAAAGGTAACCCCCAGAACAGCTTCCACGCAGCGGCAGTGAGGATATGCAGATGGGCAGTGCTCTGACAATCAGTGGTGCACATCCCGTTTCTCACTTGTCCTTTCTGGTCGGCATCAGTCTCTGCTCTCAGGAAGGGGATCATTTGCCTGAGATGCCACAGGGGGCGACTGTGAGAACACTGGGCGATCTGTGTGCCAGGTAGAAAGGCTGGGAGCCTCCTGGTTGCACCCTGAGTCTCTCCAGCCTTGGGTCTCTACATCCTCAACACTCCAGGCCAAGCCCAGATCCCCTGCCTGCGCCCACCTACCACCCCTGGGCCAGCTCCTGCTCCTGCCTGACGCCCCATGGCAAAGACCCTGCTCTCTCTCTATCCCCAGAGCTCATCCCCTGCTCCTCTTTCCATCTGGGGACCCTCAGGGCCCTCATCTGTCTTGTCTCCCACCTGTCTTTCCTACATTCAGCACCTCTGCTCCCCTCTGCTGAGGGACCTTTAACAACTCCCCACAGCCATGGGCGTGGCTGTCTTTCTTTTTTGGGTGTTTGTACCTCCTGCATCGCTCTGTGCCAGCCTCGGATAATGGGAATTCTGGGGTCCCTTTCCTGAGTCTGGTTCTGGTGCCTGATTTTCAAGGTGCTACTGAAGTTCTTCACTTGGGGCAGGATTCCTTACTTTACTTACAGTTCTCTGAGAAAGTCTATTCAGAGCCATGTTACGACTGTATTTGGGTCTAGGGTTCATTCAATTTGATGCTCCAAGTCAAAAATTACAGGTGATTGACTGTGAAGTGAGGGATCAAAGATATTCCAGGAGGCTCGGCTGCCTGGGCTCTGCTTCTGGTGCTGCTGCTCACTGGGGGCACCTTGGGCAGGTCCAGGCCTGAATTTCCCCTCTGCCTTTTGTAGCAAAGTAGAAGTCTGACATTCTGGACCACGAAGATGCCAGCTGTGGATGTCTTAAGACAGGCCAGCAGAGGGCGCTGCTGCACGGCATTTGGGACTCTCGAGAGGCAAGGCTTACCTGTAGCAAGGGGAGGAGGTTCCTGGCCCACTTTCCCTGGTGCTAGGCTGGCACTCAAAGCCAGTATACACTTGGGCACTGAAACAGCTGCTGACATGGAGGCTCAGGAGGAGTCTGAATGTGCCAGAGTGGACCAGGGGCCTGATGAGGACTTGCCTGGTTGTCCAGGGGCTAAGACTCCACTCTCTCAATTCAGGGGGTCCAGGTTTGATCCCTGGTCAGGGAACTAGATCCCACACGCTGCAACTAAAGGTCTTGCATGCTGCAACCAAGATCAAAGATCCCGTGTGTCGCAGCTATGACCTGGCGCAGCTAAGTAATTAAATAAATATTTAAATGTAAAAAACGGAATTTGAGACCAGACTTAAGACCCCACAACTTGAAGAAAGAGTCTGGGTAACAAAACTCAGCTCTGAACCCACCCAAACCCACAACTCTCTGCTCCAGGGTGAGTGTGAACATGGCAAAGAGCTCTTCCTGTTTTTAAGAGAGGGGAGATGTGAAGGACTCCCAGGACATCTCATTTTTGATGTGACTACAAAGAAAAAGACTTCAAAGAACAAAATCTCAAAACCATGTGGATTCGATTTTCTCCAAAATAGAGACCTCCTAAGCGACAAAAGCTTTGCCAAGGGAGAAGGCTGAAGAGAACCAGCCTTAAATGAAGTTCAAGTTCATTTGCAGGGGAGTGGGCAGAAGGGAAGTTGCCCGCTGCCCCATGGTTACATGGTTCTGCTGAAGCCAGGTCTCCTGACAAAGCAGGCAAGTTCCAGCCCTCTCTCCACTGCAGGAACACTGCCTAAGGGGACCCCCACCTTCTCCCTCCTGCCTACCATCCAGGTGCCTCATAATGACCACTCCTCCCCTAACTTTAGACACATAAAATCACATTGGGCCCCTTTTTTGCCTTGTTGATGCTTTATCCAATGATTAACCTCTGAGTACCTACCAGAAACCCTGATGCTGGGAAAGGCTGAAGGCAGGAGGAGAAGGGGATGACAGAGGATGAGATGGTTGGATGGCATCACGGACTCAATGGACATGAGTTTGAGCAAGCTCTGGGAGTTGGTGAAGGACAGGGAAGCCTGGCATGCTGCAGTCTATGGAGTCACAAAGAGTTGGACATGACTGAGTGACTGAACTGAACCGAACCTACCAGAAATTAGGCATAATCTGGGGACTAGGGATACAACCGTTCTCTTAGCACATTCCTCCCAAGTGTAGAGTTAAGGCCACTTCCCTCTGACTCTCCTACCCTAACTCCAGAGCCTCCTCTGGTGAATGAGCCCTTTCTCCCCATGAACCCCCAGAATTTGGCACTATATCTTATGGTAGCCGGTCTCCAAGATGGCTCCCAACGCTTCTGACCACTCACGCCCTTGTGAGTTCTCTTTGCACACTGACTTAGAGCTCACCTGTGTGGCCAGCAGAGTGTGGCAGAGGTGACGCTATGTAACTTCTAAGGCTCAGCTCTCATAGCCAGTCCAGCGTCTGTCTCTGGGATCGATCGCTCCGGGGAAGCCAGTCGCCATGTTGTGAGGCTGCTCCGGTAGCCTTGTGGAGAGGCCCACAAGGTGAGGAGCAGAGGCCTCCTGCCAACAGCCAGCACAGCCAGCACAGATCTGCCAACCATGTGAGGCAGGAAGCTGATCCTCCAGCCCACAGTCAAGCCTTCAAGTGACTGCAGCCCTGGTCAACATCTTACCTGCAGCTTCATGAGAGATCCCAAGCTCAATCACCCAGCCAAGCTGCTCCCAGATTCCTGAACCTTGATGGTGGGAGAAAATACGTGTTTATTGTTATGTTAAGCTACTGAAAATGTTAGTCGCTCAGTGGTGTCTGACTCTTTGCTACCCCATGGACTATAGCCAGCCAGCCATGCTCCTCTGTTATGGAATTCTCCAGATAAGAATAACAGGGTGGGTAGCCATTTCCTTCTCCAGGATATCTTCCCCACCCAGGGATCAAACCTGGGTCTCCAGCATTGCATCAGATTCTTTACCATCTGAGCCACCAGGGAAGCCCACTGAGCAACTAACAAACATATAACATAAACATAACTAAGTTTTGAGATAATATGTTACGTGTACTGTGCTTAGTCGCTCAGTCATGTCTGACTCTTTGCAACCCCATGGACCATTCCCCGCCAGGCTCCTCTCTCCATGGGGATTCTCCAGGCAAGATTACTGGAGTGGGTTGCCGTGCCCTCCTCCAGCAGATCTTCCTGACCCAGGGATTGAACCCAGGTCTCCCACATTGCAAGTGGATTCTTTACCATCTGAGCCACTAGGAAAGCCCAATATATCACATGGAAATAGATGTGGATTTTGAGTTCCGTAGAACTTTAGTTAGGTACTGTTAGCAGCCCCATTTGACAGAGGAGGATGTCCAGGTACAGGGGGATTAAATGGCCAGCCAAAGAATGCAGAGCTGGAAAGCATTAGAGCCAGGATCTAAACACTACCTAGGTCTGGAGTCCACGCTCATAACTATTGTGCTTGTATTAAATGTCTGTGCTCAGTCACCAGTCGTGTCCAACTATTTTCGATCCTGTGGACTCGTAGCTTTCCAGCTCTGTATTCTTTGGTTGGCCATTTAATCCCCCTGTGTCTGGACCTCCTTCTCTGTAAAATGGGGCTGCTAACAGTACCTAGCTGAAGCGGTACCGAACTCAAAATCAACATGTTATGTGAGGTACAGTGCTCGGCACTGTGGTTGGCGCACAGTAAACGCTCATCGTAAGTTACCTCTCAGCCTTGTTCAAGCCTCTGTGTTCTCACGAGTGTTCATGCCTGTGTTGACCCAGAGCAGCTCCTGGCTGGTGCTAGCTGGATGGATGAGAAGCAACCTGCTCTTGAAGATAAGCCCTCCCACCCTCCCACCCAGGACCTCTCTGCCCAAGATCCTTCCTACAAACCAGTCCCTCAAGAGAGCTCCCAGTCTTGAAAAGCTCCAGGGTCTCTTCAGCCCCATGAGCAAGTGAGGTCCCGCCTGCTTGCTCAGGAGATAATGGTTTTTGGCGACAGGGCTCCCAGCCCGATATGCGCTCTATGAGCCCCATACACAGGACCAGGGGGTCATCCCCGGGGACCAGCTCAGAAAGCACAGAAGAGGGTGGCCCTGGTTTCTAACACATACCCAGACACACCTCCTGTTTGAGGGCAGTGAGGGCTCAAGGATGCCAGCCAGCACAGACCCACCCAGACCCGGCTCTGAGGAACACACAAGGGATCAGGCCAATCCCCTCACACCAAGCCAGAGAGTCTTCCAGCAAGGCCACTAGATTTCATCCATCACACTCCCAACCCCAAGTCTCCCAGCCCAAAGGGAAATCATAGGAAACAACAAAAATGAAACTTTTTTTTTACAAGAAATTCTTGCATGTACCTGAAGTATGAGTGACTGCCTTCTTTCCCGTCCTCCTCAACTTCCCCATCATCAGGAAGAGTGGGGAGCAGAGGCAGGCATCCCCCTGGTCAGGAACAGAAATCAGCCACCGGGGTGTACGGGTCGGAAGAAGGGGCCAGGGAACCAGCACTGCGGGACAGAGTGGCTGTGAACGTGGGACATGACGGGTATGACTGGACAGTTTCAAACAGGGGCCAACGTCCACGTGCAGAGTCCCGGGAGTAGCACACTGCCCTCATCCACCTGCTTCAGCCTCAGGGCCCTCTGCTGTGGTACACGGGGTGAACCTGGAGCTGGGGTACCAGACAACATGTCCACGGGGTCCAAGTAGGCAGGGGCTCGGCAGACATATGCTGCTCCAAAGAGCAAGGAGCTGGAGAAGGAAAGGCAGAGGGACAGTGAGGAGGGCGGGGGGACAGGTCCAGGGCAGCCTGTTGGGCAGTAGCTGACTCTCTCCTGGCTGTGTCAAGACTCCCCGAGGAGGGCCATGAGGGCAAGTGCTCGAGTGCTCAGGGCCCCAGGTCAGATGGACCTGGGTGTGAATCCCAGCTCTTCCTTCTATGAGCTGTGTGAGCTCAGGCACGTTACTTGACCTCCCTGAGCTTGTTTCTTCAGCTGTAGAACGCAGATGACACCAGTGTCTGCACCTCGGGATTATGGAGATGATCTCTGTGAAGCACCTAGCATACAGTACATGCTCCATAAATGGAAGCCACAAGTATTACTCCAAAGCATCAAATTAGTGCACCAAGTCCAATCCTGGGAGTGGAGTGATTTATTTACAAACCAGTCTCTGATCTCTGCACCTCTCAAGTGTTCAGGCAAACCCTGCTCCCTCCCCTTTGTGGAGGCACTCCTGGGACAGCTGCTCTCCACTGGGCAGGTTTTCCAGCTAGGAGAGAGGAGTGGGAGCAGCCAGGGTGGTGGGGTCACTTCCTGGGGATGTGGCTGCACATGGGATGCAGGCTGAGCTCTCTGCTGCTGACTCAGACCCCGGGGTCAAGCCACCCACTAGTAGGGTGCAGGGTATTCTTTCGAGACCAACAGGAGAGCCTGGGCTTGAGTGCCTCCCTCCAGAAGGGAAAATGAAGACCTGGGGGCTACGGACCCAGGCCAGCTCCAGTCCCAGGACAAGCTGAGCCCTGGAGCCTTGCCCCTAGTCACTTCCCCTCTTGTGTACTGATCATCAGGTACTGAGGGCTGTTTGCTGGTGGTTCCTGGCACCACCAGCTCCTGCTCCCTCACAGTGTGGCTGCCCTAGGCCTGGGCAGCTTTCCTGTGGACTCCTGGCCCCAGAGTGGAGAGGTGGGGGGCCCAGGGCTCATGTGCAGCCCCTCCTCGGGGCTTCTGTAGTAAGGCACGAATCCTGAAGCATGAAGCGCCTGGGCCCCGAAGGCAATGTCGCTGGAGAGAGGAGCGTCCAGGCTGCTATCACGGGAAGGCCCAGCTGAAACCATCAGGATGGGGCAGTGGGTGGGTGAGTGAGAGTGCCCGGAGGTGAGGTCTGCTGGGCGAGCCTGGGTCAGGGAGAGATAAGATCGTCAGCCAGGCTCCCAGGTTCGGCCTGGCACCCAGGGCTGGCTTGGGCCTCCACTCCACAGTAGCACTAGGGAAAGAAGGGAAAGGCATGTCTGCTCTACAGAAGGGAAGCTCTCAGCAGTACAGGTCACCCCCTCCACCCCCAGCCCAGGGCTCCCAACTGGGATTAGAACCCACTCATCCCACTGCCTCCATCTTGCAGGCACAGGATCGGTGCCAGCTTCATGGTGCTGGAAGTGGCTATTAGTGATTCTGTGGGGCATGGGCTTTGGGTCAAATCCCAGGACTGCTCTTGCTAGCAGTGTCTCTGGCCAAGTTGTTTAACTTCTCCAAGTCTCATTCCATAAAATGGGAATAATAACTACCTCATAGGAATCTTATTAGGAAAAATGAAATGAATCATTTGTCTGGGAGCCTAAGAACTAAACAAATAGTAGCTACTACTATTTTCTGTCTTTATAAGGAAACTGAGAATCATGAAGCTTAAGACAATTCCCAGGCTACTTTCCGAGTAAGTGGCCGAGCTAGGACTGAGTGAGGCAATCTGCCTCCAGCCTCTGTGCTCTTAACCAATGACACACTGCTCCAGCTGACCCTGGGGGGGCCTGGCCAAGCCTGCCGGGGTCAGGGTTGGGAGGGGTCCGGAGGGCCCCAGGGCACCCAGTGCTGCTCCGCACACCCTCTGTCGTCTCCCTCACTCACAGAGCAGTCGCCGATGATTGTCATCGTGCAGCAGCAGCAGGCCAGCCCCTCTCTCCTGGCGGGAGGGTCACGGGAGCCTGCACATGACCTGCCAGGGAGGGCCAGGCTGGGGAAACTCTCCTCCTTGGAGCGATAGTAAGGGAAGAAGCCGACTGGCGGCTCTAAGTCTTCCTCTCTGACACTCTGGTCTCCTCCTTGGTCCCTGAAGACCTCAGGCTGTGGGGCCAACTCCTCCTCAGCCAGGAGCTGCCCATAGGTGCGGAAGAAGGGCAGGTACTCCAGGGCCACCAGGGGCCCATGGGAGAGGTCAAGATTGCCGAGGGACTCGCTGCCCCCTGAACTGGTGGCCTGTAGTTGCTGGGATGGGGGCTCTGGGTTGTCCTCCTCCAGGAGCCTTGGAGAGGACAAGACTCTGGGCTCAGGCTTGCAGCTCTCCTCGGACATCTGGGAAGAGAAGGGTGTTCCATCTGTCATGGCACCCAACTCCCTTAGCCCCTCCAGCTTTCCCTCCCCTGCTCCTGCCAACACCAGAGGCTAGAGGGGTTTTCCAAATGTGTCTCTGCTTGGTTAAAACCCAGGGTGGCTCCCAGCCAGGGTCAGGTTACCCACAAGCCTCAGGGCACCCGGCCTGCCGGCACCTGCAGTCTCACTGCAGAAGAAGTGGCTCCTTCTCCCTCCTGGATACACTAGTCAGCCTTTTGTCCTTCCTCAGTCATAGCAAGTAGGTCCTGCTTCAGAGCCTGTGCCCAAATCTGCTCTTAGACTCTTGCCTCAGAGGAGCCTTCCCGACTCCCACCTCCCCCAGCTGACTCTGGATCACCTTGCCCTTCACGTCAGAACTGAAACACTTTTCTTGATCAGTGATCTGCCTACTCCATGTGTGAGCAGTCTTGTTTCACTCAACTGATACTTTTCCAACAAGTGATGGATCTAACCTGCTGACTTTCAGTGCATCTCATATGCCCCATGGGCTTCCTCAATGGCTCAGTGGTTAAAAATCTGCCTGCAATGCAGGAACCACAGGAGACACAGGTGGGGTTGATCCCTGAGTAGGGAAGATGCCCTGAAGGAGGGCATGGCAACCCACTCCAGTATTCTTGCCTGGAGAATCTCCATGGAGAGAGGAGCCTGGTAGGCTACTGTCTGTGGGGTTGCAAAGAGTCGGACTTGACTGAAGAGACAGCACACACGCACGTGTGCTGAGGAAAGGGGACCCGACAGGCTGCACACTGTGGGACCTCCGCCCAGGTCCTGTCGCCCAGAGTTCTGAGTCTCCCAGGTGCCCGACTCTCCTCTAGAGAAATCTCATCACGTGCACTCCTCCCAGATATCCTGATAACACTGGTTTGTGGTCTGAGTGCCTCCAGGATCACGGTCTGGTTACCCTGCAGGAGCCTGGTCCCCTGGGGGAAGCTCTCATGGCTTTGTTTCAGGCTCACCGCCTGCTGCCCAAGGCCAGTCCATACTGCCCAGGGGCCGGCAGGGATTGGTGAGTGGCCAGCGGCGACAGGTATGGAGTGAGGGTTGAAGTCTAGTGAGAGGGACAGGGGGTGGGGCTGAGCCTCGGACAAAGCCCGTGCTCACCTATGACCCACCTGAGAGATCCACCTTGGGCTTCCCTCCCATCTTTTCACTGTGATAAAATACACTCAACATGAACTTCACACCATGTAGACCACCTGTAAGGCTGGTGGGACACACTTAACCACCATCATCTCCATCACTCACCTTGTAAAACTGACCCTCTGTCCCCAGTAAACACTGACTCCCCCCTCCTCCCCGCCAGCTCTTGGCCCTCGACTACTTTATATGAATTTGACGACCTTAGGGGCCTCAGGGGCTTCCCCAGTGGCTGGCTGTGTGGTAAAAAAAAAATCCACCTGCAATGCAGGAGACTCGAGAGATGTGGGTTCGATCCCTGGGTTGGGAAGACCCCCTGGAGGAGGACATGGCACCCGGCTCCAGTATTCTTGCCTGGAGAATCCCCATGGACAGAGGAGCCTGGCGGGCTACAGTCCACAGGGTCACAAAGAGTAGGATACAATTGAAGTGACTGAGCACACACACAGGGACCTCAGGGAGGTGGAATCTTAATGGTGCTTATTCTCTGGGGACTGGCTCATCTGCTCAAGGTCCATCCCTGTTGGAGCAGGTGGCAGGCTGTCCTTCCTGTTTAAGGCTGAGTCACATGCCATTGCGTGGATGGATCCCATTTCGTTTATCCATTATCCATGAAGGGACACTGGGTTGCTCTACCTCTGGGCTAGTGTGAGTAATGCTAATGAACATGGTGTGCAAATGCCTCCTTGAGACCCACATGCCCTACACTCTGTCCACTCCAGCCATGCAGACCTTCTCTAGGTCCTTCTTACTTGCCAACTATCCTCTTGCCACAGGGCCTTTGCATGTGCTAACGCTCCTGCCTGGATTCTCCCCCTCTCCTTTCCCCTAGTTGACAACTAGCTCCAGCTCCTGGCCTAGGGTCTCTTCCCTAACTCCTGGCTTGGTTGTTTTGCTCTACCATTGACTCCCACCACCCTGGGACTTCTCATTTAGAGCACCCATTCCTCTGCTGTGCAACATTTGTCTGCATAATTACTGGATTAATGCTTTTTATCTCACTGTTTATAAATTCCACCTAGGCAAGGCCCATCTGTCTTCTATATTCTTGGAGTCTACAACAGTCCTGACATACAGTAGATACCAAATAATGAAAGAACAAAAGGAAGGTTGAAGTGAAAGAAAGAGGAAAAAAGAACGCTGAACTGGGCTTGGCCAGGAAAAAAGTCCTTACCAGACTCAATGTCACCAGGAGGGAGAAGCCATGTCTTAGGGTTGGGTGGGGTGGAGAATGAGGAATTACTGTCCAGGCCCTGAGGGGACAGAGATACCCAGAGCACCTGTCAGTGAAAAGCCAGCCCATGTTCCACCTTTGTCAGGATCATGGGTATATAGTGGGGTCCGTGGATTGTACACGTGGCTTCTGGGTCACACAGGAGGGACCTACTGTGCTCTGGCCCTGGCCTTCTTGATCCTTGATGGGGCCTTGGGCTGGAGTGCCACCTTCTGCCACAGGCCACTTGGTCCATGCTTGCCCCAACTCCTGTGTACAGCTTGAGCACAAGGTCCCCGTCTCAAGTCTTAACCCTTGGTCATTGCCTGCTACCCTGCTGACCATGAGCTCCTGGAGACAGGGGACCAGGCCCTCCTCTGAGTCCCACATGTCCCACTCAAGCCACCTTTGCTGAGTTTCTGCCACTCCCCAGACACCCCACAGGCACTCCCAGAGAGTCCTCTCTCTCTGGGAGTCCTTAGAAGCACATGAGGACAGATTTGCCTTTCCGGCTTTGCTGGGTCAGGAAAACGGGACAGACTAGCAGTGGTGCCAGGGTTTGAACCTGAATCTGCCCTCCTCTGAAGGCTTTTCACTGTGACTTACATGGTATCAAGAGTTGAACCATGTCCCCTGTAAGATAGGAGGTCCTAACCCCTGGTAGCTGTGAATGAGGCCTTATTTAGAAATTGGCTCTTTGCAAATGGAATCGTTATGATGAGGTCATCCTAGATTAGAGTGGACTCCAAATCCAATGACTGGTGTCCTTATAAGATGAAGAACATTTGGACACAGACACAGGGAGAATGCCACGTGACAACGGAGGCAGAGATTGGAGCAATGCTGACACAAGCCAAGAAATGCCAAGGATCGCCAGCAGCCACCAGAAGCTAGGAGAGGGGCAGGGAACAGATTCTCCTTCTGAGCCCCGAAGGAGGACCCAGTCCACACCTTGATTTTGGCTCCTGACCTTCAGAACTGTGAGAGAATCAGTTTGCACTGTGTGAATCATCCTGTTTGCAGTGACTTATCTCAGCGGCCCTAGGACACTACCTCACACAGGTTGGTTGGATGGCTGGCTATGTGGATGAAGGGCTCTGACACAAGGATGAAGATTGGCAGGGCTCTTCTGGCGAGCAGCTTGTGGGGAGAGGCCCATCGCCGTGACCGCGGGCCCCTCTGTGGGCTGGGCTCACCTAGGCCTTACCCTTCCTGCCATGCGGTGGTGCTGGCCCAGTGTGGACCTCCCAGTGGTGGGCCAACAGCTCTCCCAGACCTCAGTCTTTCCCACCTGGGTCCTGGCTCCACTCCACCAGCCAGCCTGGACCAAAGGAGGTCAGAGTTGGCTCTACCAACTCTCCAGGGGGCTCAGCCAAAGGTGGCCAGCGCACAATGCTGTTTACACTATCTCCCCCCGGATGCCACCTCCAGCGGCCATTGCAGAGTCAGCAGCAGCCCTGAGTCATGACAAGATTAAGCTTCATCTTCAAACTCTGGGTGAAAAGACAAAGCCTCCTCGGCAGGTCCCTTCCTTCTGGCCTCCTCTTCCCCCTGGGAAACCTCGCTGCCTAGTAGAGAAGATTCCATCATGAAGTCATAAGGCCTGGTGCCAGGCAAGAAAGCCAGATGGCTCTGTTACCATGGAGACTCCTGCCCAAGCACCCAACACCTGTGATCATCACCTGCCTCTTAATTCAGCTGAATCCAGAGCCTTCCCAGAGACTCAGGGGGACAAAGGTCAGGCAGGCATTTTCCAGAAATCAGATCAGTTCTCCACAACAGGGCCAGTGAATTCACTGGGAGACTTGTGGCCAGAGACTTATAGAGTCCCCCAGGGCCTCCAGCAGAAGGTGAGGAGGGGTCTCAAGCATCTGTTCCGCTGCCTGGGGCCGTCTGCACCTCTCCTTACCTGGGTGCCTCAGGCTCCTCGGGAGTGCAGCCAAGGCCTGGATTTCTGGTCTCCATCTCTCCTCTGTTGTGCTTCCCTGGTCACTAGGGAGCACGAAGTGAGACGGCCGTGCGAGGACTGATTGTGCCGAACATCTACCCTCTCCCACAGAGCCAGCAGCCCCAGCTTCTCTCCCAGGCCTGGAGCTCCTGCTCAGAGAGAAGAGATGGGCGTTTGTCATCACTCGCCTAGTGGCTTACCCCACTGAGTGATTCCCGCACAGTCCTCTCTACAGACTTGCAAGCTGCAAAGTGCTGCATCACTATTAGACCACTGTACAGATTGGAGACTTGAGCCTGAGCACTAGGACAGCCTGGAGAAGCGGACTTCAGAGTTAGTCTTTAGCCTCAAGGCTCAAGACAGGAGATTCCCCAGCCCACCATGGGGTGGAGGTGAGGGGCACAAGGCCTGGACGTCTCCAGGACACAGGTTTACCCAGTGGGAGATTCCAAGCAAAGTGTGACTCAGTGAACCCCTAGGCCCAGGCAGGGCTCCCCCATCTTTCTGTCAGCTTTTCTCTTTTAATAGACTTAATTCCTGAATCCATATGGAATTTATTTTTTGTAAGTCGTAACAGATAAGGCTCGAATTTTTATATTTTGAATGGCTAGTCAGTTGATTCAACATCATTTATGAATATATCATTTCTCTCTCAACCTGATTTAAAACACCAAAGCATTCTAAATTCTTAACTGTTTCAAACTCAAGTCAGTTTCTTGAAATTATTGTTCTGTCCCTCTCTTTGAATCCCTTGGTACCAATGCCATATTTTTTTATCTCTTCAGTTTGATAATAATTTTAATTCGTGTTATATAGTCATCTTTATGGAGAAGGCAATGGCACCCCACTCCAGTACTCTTGCCTGGAAAATCCCATGGACGGAGGAGCCTGGTAGGCTGCAGTACATGGGGTCGCTGAGAGTCAGACATGACTGAGCGACTTCCCTTTCACTTTTCACTTTAAGGCATTGGAGAAGGAAATGGCAACTGACTCCAGTGTTCTTGCCTGGAGAATCACAGGGACAGGGGAGCCTGGTGGGCTTCTGTCTATGTAGTCACACAGAGTTGGACACGACTGAAGTGACTTAGCAGCAGCAGCAACAGTCATCTTTAAAAAAAAATCAATGTTATCAAGGTCTAATTTATACACACTGTAAAGTACATGGTTCACCAAAAATCTAAGATCATGGCAGCTGATCCCATCACTTCATGGCAAATAGGTGGGGAAGCCATGGAAACAGTAACAGATTTTATTTTTTTGGGCTCCAAAATCAGTGCAGATGGTGACTGCAGCCATGAAATTTAAAGACACTTTCTCTTTGGAAAAAAGGTTATGACGACCCCAAACTGCATATTAAAAAGCAGAGACATTACTTTGCTGGAAAAGGCCCACATAATCAGAGTTATGGTTTTTCCAGTAGTCATGTATGGATGTGAAAGTTGGACCATAAAGAAGGCTGAGCACTAAAGAATTGATGTTTTCAAATTGTGGTGCTGGAGAAGACTCTTGAGAGTCCCTTGGACTGCAAGGAGATCAAACTCGTCAATCCTAAAGAAAATCAACCCTAAATACTCATTAGAAGGACTAATGCTGAAGCTGAAGCTCCAATACTTTGGCCACTGATGCAAAGAGCCGACTCATTGGAAAAGACCTTGATGCTGAGAAAGATTGAGGACAGGAGGAGAAGGGGGAGACAGAGGATGAGATGGTTGGATGGCATCACCGACTTGATGGACATGAGTTTTGAGCAAGCTCTGGGAGATGGAGAAGGACAGGGAAGCCTAGCGTGCTGCAGTCCATTGGGTTGCAAAGAGTCGGACACGACTGAACAATAATTACAAATCTATACACCCATGTGACAACCCCAAAATTAATATACAGAAATACCTCTTTTCAGGTAATCCTCTCTCTACTTCCCAACTCCAAGCAACCACTGATTTGCTTTTCAATGGTAAAGATGCAGTCTAGAATAAATGGAACCACACAGTATGTATTCTTTAATATGTGACCTTAGTTACACATTTTAAGACTCATTCCTACTGTGGCACAGCTTGCTCCTTCTTATCAGTGAGCAGTAGAGCATTGTATGGCATGACAAGGTGTTTATCCACCAGGAAACACAGGTTCAATCCCTGGTCTGGAAAGATTCCACATGCTGCAAAGCAACTAAGCTCAACAGTGACACAATTATTGAGCTTGTGCAGGCTCTAGAGCCCAGGAACCACAACCACCTGGAGCCCTCGTGCCCTAGAGCTTGGGCTCCGCAACAAAAGAAGCCTGCGCTCTACAACGAAAGAGTAGCCCCTGCTCGCCACAACTAGGAAAAAGCCTGCACAGCAATGAAGACCCAGACAGCCAAAAATAAATAAATAAAAAACAAATGAATGAAAAAAAACAACTTGAGCACATAGTAAGTGCATATTTAAATAAGAAACTGCCAAACTGTTTCCAAAGTGGTTATTCCATTTTTACATTCCTAACAGCAATGTATGAAGGTTCTAGTCACTTCACACTCTTGTGTGTTGTGTGTGTGTTAGTCGCTCAGTTGTGTTCGACTCTTTGTGAACCCATGGACTATAACAGTAGCCTGCCAGGCTCCTCTGTCCATGGAATTCTCCAGGCAAGAGTACTGGAGTGGGTTGTCGTTCCCTTCTCAAGGGTATCTTCCCGATGCAGAAATCAAACCCAAGTCTCCTGAGTTGCAGGCAGACTCTTGACCGCCTGAGCCACCAGGGAAGTCCATCACACATTCTCACCATCATTTTAAAATGTCGCCATTCTAATCTTGAGAAAGAAGAATGGAACTGGAGGAATTAACCTGCCTGACTTCAGGATCTACTACAAAGCCACAGTCATCAGGACAGTATGGTACTGGCACAAAGACAGAAATATAGATAAATGGAACAAAATTGGAAGCCCAGAGATAAATCCACGTACCTATGGACACCTTATCTTCGACAAAGGAGGCAAGAATATACAACAGAAAAAAGACAACCTCTCTAACAAGTGGTGCTGGGAAAACTGTAAAAATGAAACTAGAACACTTTCTAACACCATACACAATAATAAACTCAAAATGGATCAAAGATCTCAATGTAAGACCAGAAACTATAAAACTCCTAGAGGAGAACATAGGCAAAACACTCTCCAACATAAATCACAGCAAGATCCTCTATGACCCACCTCCTAGAATATTGGAAATAAAAGCAAAAATAAACAAATGGGACCTAATTAAACTTAAAAGCTTTTGCACAACGAAGGAAACTATAAGTAAGGTGAAAAGACAGCCCTCAGACTGGGAGAAAATAATAGCAAACGAAGCAACAGACAAAGGACTGATCTCAAAAATATACAAGCAACTCCTGAAGCTCAATTCCAGAAAAATAAATGACCCAATCAAAAAAATGGGCCAAAGATCTAAAAAGACATTTCTCCAAAGAAGACATACAGATGGCTAACAAACACATGAAAAGATGCTCAACATCACTCATTATTAGAGAAATGCAAATCAAAACCACAATGAGGTACCATTACACGCCAGTCAGGATGGCCGCTATCCAAAAGTCTACAAGTAATAAATGCTGGAGAGGGTGTGGAGAAAAGGGAACCCTCTTACACTGTTGGTGGGAATGCAAACTAGTACAGCCACTATGGAGAACAGTGTGGAGATTCCTTAAAAAACTGGAAATAGAACTGCCATATGACCCAGCAATCCCACTCCTGGGCATACACACTGAGGAAACCAGATCTGAAAGAGACACGTGCACCCCAATGTTCATCACAGCACTGTTTATGATAGCCAGGACATGGAAGCAACCTAGATGCCCATCAATAGACGAATGGATAAGAAAGCTATGGTACATACACACAATGGAATATTAACTCAGCCATTAAAAAGAATACATTTGAATCAGTTCTAATGAGATGGATGAAACTGGAGCCCATTATACAGAGTGAAGTAAGCCAGAAAGATAAAGACCAATACAGTATACTAACACATATATATGGAATTTAGAAAGATGGTAACGATAACCCTACATGCAAGACAGAAAAAGAGACACAGATGTATAGAACAGACTTTTGGACTCTGGGAGAAGGTGAGGGTGGGATGATCTGAGAGAATAGCATTGAAACATGTATATTATCAAGTGTGAAACAGATCACCAGCCCAGGTTGGATGCATGAGACAAGTATTCAGGGCTGGTGCACTGGGATGACCTGGAGGGATGGGATGGAGAGGGAGGTGGGAGGGGTGTTCAGGATGGGGAACACATGTAAATCCATGGCTGATTCATGTCAATGTATGGCAAAAACCACTATAATACTGTAAAGTAATTAGCCTCTAACTAATAAAAATAAATGAAAAAAATAAAATAAAATATCCTTCAAATGGCTTGAAAAAAAATGAAATGTTGCCATTCTAGTGGGTATGTAGTGGTATATCTTTATGGTTTTAATTTGCATAAATGACTAATGGTATTTAGCATCTTTTCATGTACATGGTCTTTTCCTGATGCTGGGAAAGATTGAAGGCAGGAGAAGAGGGTAAGAGAGGATGAAATGGTTGGATGGCATCACTGATTCAATGGACATGAACTTGGGCAAACTCCAGGTGATGGTGAGGGACAGGGAGGTCTGGTGTGCTGCAGTCGACAGGGTTGCAGAGTCAAACACGACCTGGTGACTGAACAACAAACATGTGCATGTTGTCAATTTATGTTACCTTCATTTCTGTCCAAATCATTTGCCAACTCTAACAACTTCATTGTTATTGTTAAAGTCCTGTGGAACCTCCCTGGCAGTCCAGTGGTTAGGACATGGGCTTTCAGTGCCAGGGACCCAGATTTGATCCCTGGTCAGGAAATAAAGATCCCACAAGTTCAGCATGGCAAAAAAAAAAAAAAAAAAAAGAAAGAAAGAAAAAATTAATATAAACTGCATCTATTCAAAGTGCACAATTTGATAAGTTTTCACTTATATCCACACTTGAGAAACCATCACCACAGTCAGGCTAACAGATACTTTTATCATCCCCTCAAACTTCCCCCTGCACTTCTGTTCTGTCCCTCCCTCAAGTCCAACCCCAGGCAACTGACTTACTCTCTGTCACGATAGATTATTTTTCATATTTTATCCTTTTGGGAATTGGTAGAGCCTCTTGAATATGTCAATTTCTTTCTTTCACCAAATTTGGGAAGCTTTAGGCCAAATATTTGTCAAATATTTTCTTCCCAGCTTGCTTCTCCTCTCCTTCTGGGACTCCAATAACACACATGTTATTTTTTAAAAATACATTTTCCCACAGATCCCTGGAGCTCTGTTCATTTTTTCTAATTTTCTTTTTTCCTCTGTTCCTCAGATTGTGTAATTTCCATTGATTTCTTCAAGTTTACAGGTTTTTCCTCTGGTCATCACCAATCTGCTATTGAAATCATCCAGTGAATTTTTCAATTTCAGATTTTGAATTTTTCAGTTCTAACATTTCCATCTGGTTCTTTTTTATAGTTTTATTTCTCTGTTGAGAACTTCTATCCTTTTAATCATTTCCAATATATTTGTAACCTGATGGAACACGGTTATCACATCTCCTTTGAAGTCTTTGATAATTCCAACACATGGGTTACCTTGGTTCATGCCAAGTTGCTTCAGTCATGTCCAACTCTGCGACCCTATGGACTGTAGCCTGCCAGGCTCCTCTGTCCATGGGCTTCTTCAGGCAAGAATACTGAAGTGGGTTGGCATGCCCTTCTCCAGGGGATCTTCCTGACCCAGGGATTGAACCCAAGTCTCTTATGTCTCCTGCAGTGGCAGGCGGTTTCTTTACCACTAGTGCCACCTGGGTTACCTTGGAACTGGCATCTATTTTCCCTTGAGAACTGGCCACCTTTTTCTGGTTCTTTGTATGCTAGGTAATTTTGAAATGTCCTGGACATTATGAATATTATGTTGTAGATTTGGGTCCTGTATAGAATCCTCTGGAGACAGTTGATGCTTTTGTTTTAGAAGGCAATTCAGGTTCAAGCTGCAAGTTCTGTCTTACTTTTTGTATGTAGTGATTCAAATCTAAGTTCAGTTTTCTAAGCCTTTGTTGCGTTGCAGTGGTGGTTTGGGTCTGTCCTGAGCTTACATTATTTAGTGAATAGGCTAAAAAGATGGGTCCCTGAAACCATAAAACTCATTTTAAAAAGTTTTTATGTACATGGTTTAAACCTGAGTTTGGTCCCAAAGCCTGGCTGTACTGATTTGGGTCTGTCCCATTCATGTGTAGCCCAGGGGTTAGGTGAAGACTTAACACTACGTACACTCCTATATATAAAATAGACAACTAGTGAGAACCTGCCGTATAGCACAGGGCATTCTACTCAGTGCTCTCTGGTGACCTAAATGGGAAGGAAATCCAGAAAAGAGGGGCTCCATGTATACATATGACCGATCCACTTTGCTGTATGCAAGAAACTAACACAACACTGTAAAGCAGCTATACTCTAATTAAAATTTTTTTCTAAAAAAAGGACCTCTTTTCTGGTTCTCTCTCCTCCTGGATTTCCTCCACGTTCTCTGTCTTTCCAGGGTCCACCTCTGGCCACTGCTGCTTTTGCTATTGTACTCCTATAGCTGGCCCTCTATGCAAAGCAGAGAGACAGACAGACACACAGAGAAAACAAAAGGACCTGGTAAAACCATCCCTGCATGGATCACTTGCCCAAGTTTTGACTCTCCTCACAATCTGTTTCTGCTTTTTAGAGTTCTTAGGTAGTTGATTTTTGTATCTTGTTCAGAATCTTGAATTACAGTCAATGGGAGGAATGAAGTATAGTAAGCTTATGCTATTATGCAGGCACAGGAACCTCCTTTTCAAAATATATATTTTTTGTAAGGTTGTCTGTCTTACTGTTACGTTCTAAGAGCTTTTATACATGCTGGATGCAAGTCTTTTGTCAGAAATAGGAATTGTGAATACTTTCTACCAAGCTGTACCTCACCTTTTCAATTTCTTAACAATGTCTTTCTAGGGGACAGAATTTTTAAATTTGATGAAATACATTTTTCATTTGTGCTTTTGGTATCCTTAGAAATCTTTGCCCATCCCAAGTCTGTGAGGATATATTTCTGTGTTATCTTCTGGAAGCTCTATAGCTTTAGCTTTTATATTAGGTCTATGATTCTTTTGAGTTAATGGATATGATTTGAGATAGGAATCAAGATTTATTTTTCCATTTGGATATTCATTATGCTAACACTGCTGGCTGAAAAGACTTTCCTTTCCCTTATTGAAATACTTTAGCATCTTTGTGAGAACTCAATCATAGATGTGTGGGTCCATACCTCCTGGACTCTCTCTTCTGTTTTGTTGATCCATGCATACCACACTGCCTCAACTACTGTGATCAGCGTTTCTAGCTCCTGGCACTACTCACATTCTGAGCCAGATGATTCTCTGTTGTGGGGTCTCTTCTGTGCACTGTAGGATGTTTAACAGCATCTACTCTCTAGATGCCTGCAGCGCCCACCCCCTGAGTTGTGACAACCAAAATGTCCACAGACATTGCCAAGTGTCCCCTGGGAGAGAAATAGTCTTCAGTTATGAACCACTGCTATAAATTTATTATATGCCTTGAAATTAGCTATGGGAGTATATCAGCTTTGGTCTTTTGAAAAAAATATTTTACAGTTTTAAAATATAAAAATAAAATATATTGTATGTCCTTTGCATTTTCATATAAATTTGTTAATTTATAAATATTTCAAGTTGTATATCTCTTTTTTAGTTAATAAAATGTACCCTATTGAGCAAACAGATCTACAAATTTTGACAAACACACACCAATATGTAATCAGGACCTTAATCAAAATATAGAACTGTTCACCTCCTACACTGTTGGTGGGAATGCAAATTGGTATCACCACTAGGAAGAACAGTATAGAGGTTCCTTAAAAAACTAAAAATAGAGTTACCATATGATCCAGCAATTCCACTGCTAGACACATATACAGAGAAAACTATAATTCAAAAAGATACATGCACCCCAATGTTCATTGCAGCATTATTTATAATAACCAAGACATGGGAGCAACCTAAATGCCCATCAACAGATGAATAGATAAAGAAGATATACATACATACACAATAGAATACTACTCAGCCCTGAAAAAGAAGGAAATAATGCCATTTGCAGCAACAAAGATGAATCTAGAGATTATCATACAAGTGAAGTAAGTCAGGCAAAAACAAATATTATATAATATTGCTTATATATGGGATCTAAAAAAGAGAGAGATACAGATGAACTTATTTAGAAGACAGAAATAGACCCACAGACATAGGAAAATCAACTTATGCTTGCCAAAGGGGAAAGGAGGGTGGAGAGGGATAAATTAGGAGTTTGGGGTTAACATATACACTTTACTGTATATAAAATAGATAACCAGCAAGGACCTACTGTATAGCACAGGCAACTATACTCAATATTTTGTAATAATCAATAAGGAAAAAGAATTAAAAAATAGGTATACATGTATATGTATAACTGAGTCATTGTGCTATACACCTGAAACTAGCACAACATTGTAAATCACCTATATGTCAATAAAAAATATAGAGAGAACAGTTTAATCATCCCCCTAAAATCTCTTTTTCTCAGTGGTGTTCAAGTAAACCAACTCTCAAAAACAACATGACCAAGCTCTGATGGGTTCCCTGGTATAAATACTCTCAACCTGGCTAATCTCAAGATGCTAACACGGCACGGCCCAGTGTCAAATAGAAGACATACTTTTCTACACACCAGTCACAGCAGTGGACAGGTACCACTAAGGGTTTTATAGCTCTTAGGTACCACTAAGAGGAGGTACCCAAGTCCTCCTCCTTCTCTGACCCTCACCTCCCCTACACCAAAGTGGTCATGCCTCTTACCTCTCAGACAGTGCCATGTGGATCCCTACTGTGTGGCTGCCATGTCACCTATGAACTGTTCCTTCTGGGGACCTACTTCTGACCTGTTCCCCAGTCATGCTCACTTAGTCCCTTAAAGCTCTCACCCAGACAACTGCAGCCTCTTTCAGCTGGTCCCAACCTTCAGATACTCCCCTGCCAACCCAACCTGCTCCAGACCTCTCTTTCTAAATTTCTGATTTTATCCTATCACTCCCTTGCTGAAATACCTTGGATGGCTCCCTCTTGCTTAGGACACCAAATCCAAATTCTTCGGGCATTCTAGGCCCTTTACCACCTAGCTCCTCCCTCCACTAACCAAGCGCCCCCTGGGGAACTGAACTTGTGATGCCAACAGACCTGGCACGCCGCCCTCTGTGTCACTCTGACATGGCAGCTCTACTCCCACCTGAGCAAGCCAGCAGCCTTCCTCCAAGAAACCCCCAAGGAGACCCCAGAAGCTGTATTAATCTGTTAGGGCTGCCATAATACAATCTCACAGACTGGTGATGTAAATACTCAAATTTATTTTCTCACAGTCCTGGAGGCTAGAAGTCTGAGGTCGAGGTACAGGCAGGGTTGATTTCTTTTGAGGCCTTGCTCATTTGCTTATAGATGGGTCCCTTCTCACTGTGTCATCCCACGCGCATGCCCATGTCCTAGTCTCCTCTTCTTATAAGGACACCGGTCATATGCCTCTACAGGCTTCCCAATGGTAAAGAATCTGCCAATTCAGGAGACACTGGTTCGATCCCTGGGTTGGGAAGATCCCCTGGAGAAGGAATAGCTACCCACTCCAGTATTCTTGCCTGGAGAATTCCATGGACAGAGGAGCCTGGTGGGCTACAGTCCATGGGGTCACAAAGAGTCAGACATGACTGAGCACGCATACACATAAGGACATCAGCCATATTGGATTAGGGCCCCTCCTAATGACCTCATTTTGCCTTCACTGTCTCTTTAAAGACTCTATGATGAATTCATGTTGGTATATGGCAGAAACCAACACAATATTGTAAAGCAATTATCTTTCAATTAAAAATAAATAAATTTAAATTTAAAAAAAAGACCTTATCTCCAAACTACATTTGAAGGTACTAGATGTTAGGCTGTAACATGTGAATTGGGGGGGATACAACTGGGCTTGTAACAGGTCCTCTTCCCTCTCCTGTTCCCCTTTCTCAGACTGTGCACAGACAGAACGGCCTCCTTCTGCCTCCCCGGATTCCCAGAGCCGCTTCTGTGCTCCCCATCCCCTGCGGGGCTTTGCCACTGGCCCTCTCTGAGTCTGAGTCCTCAGCTGTGAAGTGGGGATAATAGCAGCCTAGGCTTGTGACAAGAATTAATGTAGAGAATAGTCATAAATGATAAGAAGAGTGCCTGGAACACAGTAACCTCCCTACCAGATGACAGTGATAATTACTGTTACCTCTCCCATGGGTCCCCAGGCTCCATGTCCACAACTTCTCAGAGTACCCCAAACCTCTCAGCTCACAAGACCTAGACATGAAGAGTGACCTCTCCCAAAGGGCTGCCAGGGCTCTGAGGACACGAGTCAGGAATCTCTAAAGTGACAGATAGATAGGAAGGAATACTGTATAAAGTATACATATAATCTGACATTAACCTTTGTACTTATTTTGTGTGTGTATTTTAAAATACCAGTCATAAAGCCAATCAGCTATTATGGAGATATTCTATTACTTCAACACAAACTTTACGTTAAATGTACTAACTATTACTTTTAAATGAGAAGGAAGAAAAATCATTATGCCCTACCGTTACAGAACTCGTTCATGTAACTTTCAGTGGGGAAAATAGGTACTTCCCTTGTTATCCACAAGGGGGAAGACTGATTCCATTTCTTCTGGAAGACACACTTTGGGTCATCATTAAAGATCATTTTAAACTATTATTTCTGATTTTTTTTTCTGTGTGACTATTTCTTTCAAAGAAATGAAACTTCTATTCATGCAAGACATCTTTTTTCTTTAAAGCTGACAACTTACAGATGGCCACTGGTTTGAAAACATATTTCAAAATCATTCACACACACACACACACTCCCTGCAGTCAATCATTAGTCTAACAAATGCCACATCTAGAATGTAAGAACGCTGTGGTCTTTCCACTAGAAAGTCAAGCAAATTATTTAAATTCACAGGAAAGGAAAAAAAAAACCTTTTCTCAACATCAAAGAGAAAACATTCTCTCTTTGAAAATGTAAATCCCTTAAATATATTCAAGAATTTTAACAAGCATCCCAGAAAACTATCCTGTTACTCTTTGAAGCCCATAAAGAATTTTCTGAAAACAGTCACAGGCTACTCTGGGCTGGGGGGAGAGGCTTGTAAGTAACAGTGGAGGTGGAAAGGGGGCCCATGAGTCCCTGTGCACCTTTTTCCAGAAAGGCAGAACCACCTTTAGAGACTCACTGGGCAAATGCAGGGGTGTGGGGGAAATCTAAAAGGAAGGCACAGGATCTGTTTCTCATCTGGTTTACATCTGGGGTTAGAAATAGAACACAGAGCTCCGACCTACAGAGAGAGCCTCAGAGATGTTAAGAGCGGAGAGCTGTGGAGGACTTGGATCTCTCATCTGTCCCCTCTCCTATCCAAGCCTGAGTCGGGGCGGGGGTGGGGGGGTGGGGGGAGCATTCCAAGAGGATAAATGGGGATGGAAGGCAAGCCAGAGGTAAAAAGGGTTGATGCTCAACCCTGTTTCAAGCAAATAAACAAACATTATCTTCAGTTCTGGGAACTGGATCTCCATCTAAGTTCAGGAAAACATAAGAGTCTAGAGGATAACAACTATTTACTCAATAATGTTTTTCCTAAGAAAATAATTGGAAGATATTTTCAGAGATATGGCTTTAAGGTACTTATCACAGTGTAGTTTATAACAGAATAAGTTAAATGAAAAATAAATTTAAAAAAGAAAGTCCCTAAAAATTTGACTAAATATTTGACCTAAACAATGGGAGATCGGTCAGATAAAGGATACTATATACACACAGGTAAATATTATGAATTAGTTTAAAATTATAATATAGAAATGTGTTCATTGCTATGGAAAAAGAGTCATAATACATTAACTGAAAGACAGTTTGGTTATGAATTAGATTATGCAGGATGCATATGTTTTGGTGTACTTGTATATGTTATCATTTCTCTTTTTTGCTAATTTAAAAATTTTAGTCCTAGTAAAAATAATACACAAAATATGTGCTAGCTAGAGAAAAGTTATTCATAAAAAAAACTCAAAATTTCTATCAAAACTCCAGTCAGATCATTTATAGATACAGGCAAGATTATCCTAAAATTTACGTGGAAAGACAAAGGAACCAGAATAGCTAAAATAATTTTTGAAAAAGAATAAAACGAGAAGACTCACTCTACCTGATTTCAGGATTTGCTATGCACTAATACTACAGCAACCAAGATAGTGTGGTGTTGGTAGAGATACACACAGATCAACGGAACAGAAAAGAACCCAGAAATAGGCCCACAGGTACATGTCCATGGGGTCGCAAAGAGCCAGACATGACCGAGCGACTAAGCACAGCACATACATGCCCAGCTGATTTCTGACAAAAGTGCAAAAGCAAATCATTAGAGAGGGTAGCCCTTTCAACAAATGGTGATAGAACAATTGGACATCTGTGGGTTACAAAAATGAACCTCAACCTGTCTCACATTTTACTTTGAAAATTAGCTCAAAGAATATCACAAACATAAATTTAAAACTATAAAACTTTTAGAACAAGTCTACAAGGCCAAGAAAGATTTCATAGATGTAATGACAAAAATTGTTCCATAAAAGGAACAATTAATAAATTGGACCTCATCAAAATTAAGAACACTTGCTCTGAAAAACACCTTTCTAAGAGAATGAAAAAACAAGCTGTAGAGTGGGAGAAAATATTTGCAAGCCGCATATCTGACAAAGGACTATTATCCCCGCAGGTAAACAAATTACAAAATGGACCAGTAAAAAAACCCAAACAATCCAATCAGAAAATGGACAAAAGACAAGGAAAGATATTTCACCAAAAAGGATATGCAGATGGGCAAAACACACATGAAAAGATGTTTAACACCACTATCTGTTAGGAAAATGTACACTTAAACCCCAGAGGGCTTCCCTAGTGGTCCAGTGGTTAAGAATCCAGCCTGTCAATGCACAGGACGCCAGTTGGATCTCTGGTCTGGGAGGATCCCACTTGCCACAAGGTGGCTAAACCTGTGTGCCACAACTACTAAGCCCGTGCTCTGGAACCCGGTAGCCACAACCGCTGAGCCTGCATGCCCTGGAACCCGTGTCCTCAAACAAGAGAAGCCACCACAATGAGAAGCCCATGCACCACAACCATAGAGTATCCTCCACTTGCTGCAACTAGAGGAAGTCCAAGCACAGCAAAGACCCAGTGCAGCCACAAATAAATAGATAAATTTAAAAAATTTAAAAAACCACAATGACATATCACTATACACCTATAAGAATGATTAAATTAAAAAAAAAAAAAACAGTGACAACACCAAATGTTGGAGAAGATATACAGAAACTGAATCACTCATTGCTGGTAAGAAGGTAAAATAAAACAGTCACTCAAGGAAACAGTTTCTTAAAAAAAAAACCAAACAAAAAAACTGAACATGCACCTATCATAGAATGCAGCAGTCTCAAAGATGGGCATTTATCCTAGAGAAATGAAGACTTATGTTAGTAGTTTTATTCAGAGTATCACAAAACAGGTAACAACCCAGACATCCTTCAACAGGTGAAAGGTTAAGCAGACAGTGGCCCACCCATAGCATGGATGCTATGCTGAGTTGCTCCAGTCATGTCCAACACTTTGCAATCCTATGGACTGTAGCTCATCAGGCTCCTCTGTCCATGGGATTCTCCAGGCAAGAATACTGGAGTGGGTTGCCATGCCCTTCTCCAGGGATCGAACCCGTGTCTCTCACGTCTCCTGCACCGGCAAGCAGGTTCTTTACCACTAGCGCCATCTGGTGCTACTCAATAGTAAAAATAAAGCAGCTATTGATTTTCACAACAAGGACTCTCCAGAAAATTACACTAAGTTGGTACAGGTACATTCCCAAAGGTACATTCTGGGTGAGCTCATTTACATAACGTTCTTGAAATGACAAATATTACATAAATGGAGAAGAGTTTAATGGTTGCAAATGGTTAAGGAGGGGTGGAGGGATAGGGAGTGGGTATGGCTGTAAACAGGCAACATGAGGGATTCTTATGGGGATCCTTCTGTCTCTACTTTGACAGTCAAGCTCACTATTCTGGATGTGATATTGAACTAGAGTTTTGCAAGACATTACCATTGGAGGAAGCTGTATAAACAGTACGCAGGAGCTCTCTGTACTGTTGCTCACAATTGCATGCGCATCTACAATGATCCTGAAATAAAAGGTTTAATTAGAATTAGTAGATGAGGCTGTTCCCAGAAAATCAGCAGACAGGGGCCTGTGTACTGTGGTCTTCATGAAAGGCCTTGCATCCTGCAAGGGACACAGATCAAGTGTGTTGTCTATACCCAGGAGTGGCAGCCAGAGTCAGGGCCGTGGGAAGGGGGAGGATCCCCTATCAACCCCCTGCCCCATCTGCATCCTCAGGACGGGAGGAGACGGGCTGGCAGGGCCTCTCCTCAGTCAGTGCTGAGCCAGGCCCAGACCTCAGCAGCACAGCCTCAGGGCAGTGCACACCTGGATGGGCCCTGCCTGCAGGCACTGAGATCTGGGAGTCCGTTCACGCCCATCAGTTCAGCTCAGTTCAGTCACTCAGTCATGGCCGACTCTTTGCAACCCCATGAATCGCAGCACGCCAGGTGATGGCCTCCCTGTCCATCACCAACTCCTGGAGTCTACCCAAACCCATGCCCATCGAGTCGGTGATGCCATCCAGCCATCTCATCCTCTGTCGTCCCCTTCTCCTCCTGCCCCCAATCCCTCCCAGCATCAGGGTCTTTTCCAATGAGTCAACTCTTTGCATCAGGTGGCCAAAGTACTGGAGTTTCAGCTTCAGCATCAGTCCTTCCAATGAACACCCAGGACTGATCTCCTTTAGGATGGACTGGTTGGATCTCCTTGCAGTCCAAGGGACTCTCAAGAGTCTTCTCCAATACCACAGTTCAAAAGTATCAATTTTTTGGCCCTCAGCTTTCTTCACCGTCCAACTCTCACATCCATACATGACCACTGGAAAAACCATAGCCTTGACCAGATGGACCTTTGTTGGCAAAGTAGTGTCTCTGTTTTTTAATATGCTATCTAGGTTGGTCATAACTTTCCTTCCAAGGAGTAAGTGTCTTTTAATTTCATGGCTGCCATCAGGAACCAGCAAATGAGTAGGCAGGGCCTGGTCAGGGCTATCTCAGAACTAACGGCTGTTGAGCTACAAGTCCTTAACAAGAGCAGCTTTCGGCAATTAAATAACCACAGGTGGGCTTTCTGCAAACCTTAGCACTCCACCTAGGAACCAAAAGGTAAACATAACAAGGCTTATTACTCCACAAAATCCGGGAAAAGCTGTTTCGATCTGTTAATGGCCTCCAATGAGGAGCAGCTCTCTGAGATGTACACAAGCCATCAGACTGAGGGAACGGAGAATCTGAAGGGAGCACTGCACCTTGAAGGACTGCTGTCTGCATGCACTAGTGCCTGGCCACACGCTGCTCCCTGGAGTGTGCACACAGGTGACAATGGGAGTGATGTACAGAGACCAAGGAGGAATACAGCCCAGGTGGGTGAGTGAAGAAGGTGAGGCAGGCCAGGAACCCCAGTGGCTCTCTCTCTTTGCTCGAAACAGCACTAATGCTGAACCTAATGAAGCATCTCATCCTGTCATATTGCCCTTCTTTCTGTTTTGGAAATTCCCCCAGCTGTTTCCCACCTTAAGGCCTGAGTGCTCTGCCCCAAGTTCTGAGCTGCTTCTGTTGGGTCTCAGCTCATGTGCCTCTTCCCCAGAAGGGCCGTCCATCCCAGACCACTCGCTCCAAGTTGGTTTCCTGCCCCACCTCCACCCACTGTCCCCATCACTCCTCCCTCCTCCCTCAAATCACTGATCTTCAGAAAGTATCTTGTTTACTAGTTTGTTATCCCCACCAAACAGGATGTTCCATATGGACAGGAAACTGGTCTTATTCCCCCATTATTCCATTACCTGGCACAGAAAGTCTCCATAAAGACTCGGTGAAAGAACCAGTGAATGAAGCTGTCTTCCTGTAGCAGCTTTAATTCTACCCAGGAAAGGCTGTGGTCGTAGTAAAGGTCCCTCTCAGGGGTTTGGCTGCCTATGGAAAACTCAAAAGAGCAAAGAGCCCCGTCTTTTCGGCAATCCCTTTGGTAGGAAGTTTTGTAATGAGTCTGACAAGTCAAGTCAGGGTTGCTTTTCTGAAGTCTCTGAGTCGATGCTGTTTGCCAGCAGGCTGGGTTCAGTGACTGCCTCCTCTCCTGTTCCTGCCCTGCGTGGTTTATGTGACAGTATCAGCATGCTCTAAGAACAGAGGTTAGAGTTTTCTAGGGCTTCTCCTTCACTTTTAGATGGAGTGTGTTGAAATCACTTCCCAGTGAGGAGGACAGAGTCAGGCGACCCAGCTCCTGTGGGGTGGGTGTTGTGCCAATGACCCAACTTTGGGGCAGGCACTTCCCATCTCTTGGCATCTCTGGGCCTTGATTTCTGTAAAGGAAACATGGCCACTGGACTCCCATCTTCAATAGGCTCTCCTTTCTGCCCAGGGTTCCTGTGGGGTGGGAAAAGTTCTGCTTTTCCCTCAAGAGAAAAGTTCATTGTAGTAAGTACACTCTATGGATTGAATGTTTGTGGCCCTAAAATTCATATTTCAAAATCTAATGCCCAAAGAAATACTAGGAGGTGGGGGAGGAGATGAAGTCATGAGGGTGGAGCTCTCAGCATGGAGTTAGTGCCCTTATAATGGGACCCAGACAGTTCCCTTGCCTTCCTGCTATATGAGGTTTACACAAAGCAGGCCCTCCCCAGACCCTGAATCTGCCAGTGCCGTGATCATGGACCTCCCGGCCTCCATTACTGTGAGAAATAAGTTTCTGTTGTTTAGAAGCTACAAGTCTGTGGTATTCTGTTACAGCAGCCAGAAGGACTAAGACAGTAGGCTCCCTGGGCCCAGAAGCCCACCTTGGGAACCCTTAACCAACTGCCCTGGGCGAAAGGCCCTTGTGTGAGGAGCTAGATGGTACAAAGGTTCAGTCACCTTAGAGGGATGCCTCCCAGGGTGGGGTTCTGGGAGCTGGATGAGGCCTCTCACTCCTGAGAGCTACTAGACTTCAGACCAGCCACTCCAGCGTCCTGAGCTTCAGTGTGCTCATCTGTGGCGGAGGATAGACGCAGTAGTAAGTGATGGCGTTAAACAAAATAATGATGAAAAATACAGTGCCTGGCACAGGGTAAATGCTCAACAAATGGCAGCTCTTAGTAAGGTGGTGCTGCTGATGATGATGGAGGAGGAGATGGCGAAGAAGGTAAATTCATACTCAAAAAAGTCACAATCTCCGGTTGTGCTCTTGACAGACAAAGGGGTCTGGGCTGGAGCTTCCTTTGAAAATATAAAATGTATTTATTTACACAGGAGGCATAGAGAACAGCTCCAGGCTTGGAACAGTGATGTGCCTTCCCAAAGAAGCATGTTAAGGCCAGATACTTCTAGAATTCAATAACATTGAGAAATTATAGAATAACCCAGATACTTGTTTCCCAGCTAATTTTAGCTCTTATAAGTAATGATGTGATGGCTGTTTACAGGGATGGTAAGTGAATTCCAGAGGCCACAATGAAGTGCGCCATTAAAAATGATACCCAGGAAGATTGTAGCAATGTGAGGCCAGGCTTAGCAGAGAAGGGGGAACACAGAATGCAAAACCGTGTTCCAATTACAGCTGTTTAGAAAAACATCTGCTTACAGACAAACTCTGGAAGCCAAAATTAAAAACAGTTGATTTGCTCGACTGATGGGATTAGGAGTGATTAAAGCAACATTTTTGTTATAGTTGTTATATAGTGGTTTGTGCCATTTTTTAAGTAAAAAAAAAAAAGCAGAGGGAGAGGATTGTAAGGAAGTGATTGTTGCTCAGGGGCCCCTGGCGCCCACTAGAGCTGACCGCCTCATTCATTCTCTTCTTTCTCTGATACTGTGTCTTTCCCATTTGCTACCAGTCAAAATGGCTCCAGACCCAACAGGACCTATTGAAGAGGGATTTTTGCAAATTTACAGTAGCTGAAAGCATAGCCAATTGACTGACCAGTCAAAAAGCATTGCTGGGCTTTGTCATCAAACCTTTTGGCACAATGGGTAATTAAGGAAACATAGGGCAGAGGGAAAGTTTGGGGGGAGCCAGACCGTGACAACAGATGCCTTCAAGGCACCTGTGAATCAAGAAACCCTGAACCCTCAGGTTCAAAGCCCACAAGGGCTGGCCACTTCATCAGCCAGAAGATCATGCAGAAGTCATGCAGGCTTCTTGGAAGAAAAGCATATGTTGTGTAGTGAGCAAAGGGGGCACTTAAAACATCAAGCCCTGTCTGGGGTGACCCCTGTGGTGTGGGCAGCCAGGGTGGAGAGATGCAGGACCTGTAATAATCACTCGCACTTGAACAACAGCAGTGACCGCCCCCCCCCCCCCGCCCCCATCATTGTCCTGACAGTCGAGGATCTTGCAAGGTGCCCTGGAATGCCAGCTTTGCCCTCGGCTGAGCCACGATGGGGCTCAAGCTCTGGGCTCCTGTGGCCTCTCCCAGGCAGAGTCCATAAACTGCAATGTATCTCTCCAGGGGAGGGAACTGAGTTTCTGAACAAACGATTAACTTGCCCAACGTCCAAGGCCACATGTCCTTGTAAATGATACCAAATGATACCAACTGCTATTACCAGTATGAGAAGCTTGGGGACAGGCAGCATGGAACTTCAGGTGGCTGGGCCAACAGACAGACCCAGATAGCCCAACACAGTGCTGGCTTCAAGTTGAGCAAACATGAATGAGAAATGTTAGAAATTTAAAAGAGAAACACAGACTCCTGACCCTTGCCCACTCAATTAACATGCTCACACAGAGATTCAGAAAAGAGGAGAACTGATTTTCAACTTTTGCTCTGCTCTGGGTCTTCTGAAATTGTTCACAACCAAACCACACGGTACCACTTCCCTCCAGCATGGTACCTGGAGCCTGCAGGATGAAGACTGAACTCTGCCCAGGCTAGGAGAAGCCCCACATACCTGGGCTGCAGGCCCTCCCTGCTGGTCCTTTCTGATTTTCAGCAACATGCCGTCACCAGAGCACATCTTATTATAATAATCGGAGAGGAATTCCAGGGCATCACAACTACATCTTCTTTGGGCTGAGTCCAGGTAATTGTCCCAGAGCTTTGGCATCAGTCCAGTCAGTGAGCAAAGCTGTCAGCAGCCTCTGTGGACACACGGTTCTTCTTTTCCACCTCCTCTCCCTTTCTCTGACCCACTCTCCCTTGATGAGTCTCCTCCTCCTGCAGGAATTGTCCCTACTTCTTATTTCTCCTGGCTCTTACACTTGGTTTTGGAGAGCAGAGGTCTGCTCCCATTGTGCAGTGCTCAGACCATCTAGCTGGGAGCTTTCAACTAGCTTTAGCTGTGGAATCCTCTGGACAGCAATCTTAGGTGGGCCCCCTTGTATAATCAGACAGAGGTGGATTGAATCAGACAGAGCTGGCTGAACTGAGAACCGGAGCTCAGAGCCCTCTGGCCAGGTCCCCCTCTGCTACCTGCTCCTAAGAGCACCCCTTCATCAGGGTGGCACCTGCACCTTAGTTATGCTCAAGAATGTGAAGAGGATGTCAGTCAGTGTCAGAGGTGGGGCCAGAACCCAGGCCTCCTGACTCCAGCTGGAGGTGTCCACTTCTCCCACCTCCAGGAGAACAAAGTAGCCTTGTTCCATACCTATACCCCCTGCTTCACTCCCCATTTATTTAAAAAAAAAAAAAAAATTATTTATTAATTAATTTGTTTTTGGTTGTGCTGTCTTTGTTGCTTTTTTGCAGGCTTTCGCTAATTGCAGCAAATGGAGGCCACTCTTCATTGTGGTGTGCAGGCTCCTCATAGTGGTGGCTTCTCTTGCTATGGAGCACAGGCTCTGGGTGCACAGGCTTCAGAAGTTGCAGCTCACCAGCTGAATTGCTCTGAGGCATGTGGAATCTTCCCAGACCAGGGATCAAACCCAGGTCCTCTGCACTCGCATGCAGATTCCCAAACACTGGACCACCAGGGAATTCCTTCCACTCCCCACTTCTGTTGGCATGAGTCTAGTGATTCCTAGTGCTGTTTCCCTCTTTTCCCTTCATGCCCCACCCTGGCATCTCTGTGCAATGGATTGTGGGGCAATCAGGTGAGCAGGATCCACCAAGGTAATGCCAGAGCTGGGCTGTGCAGGGGCAGATGAACACCTGTACCAAAGGTGTTACAAAATTTCTCTGGGCATCAAACCATCTGAGGAACCTACTGTCACTAAGTACCAGCAACTGGAAATACCGGAGTCACAAGAACATTGATTCCCATTAGGGCCACCTTCCTCCTCTGTAAATGTGTATAAGTGACAGTCACGCAAGTCTCTAGGGTCACAGGAGGAGCCTCGTGGTTCAGGTGGAAGGCCAGCGAAGTCGGCATCAAGGACAGTTCTGCAGTCAACTCTGCGGTTCTCAGCACATGCCGCCCCTCTGGGATCTGGGCTCCTCTCTACTAGGGGATATAACCCCCACCTTCCTTGCCTCACTGGGGTACAGAGAGGGGCGTGAAGAGGCCGTGCAGAGTGTGAACTGTAGGCAGAAAGTAGACAGCCAGGTGGTGTAGAGCTCGGCTCTGGAGTTGGGCACACCTGGGTTTCAGGGTGAGCACGGCCAGTGCTGGGACCCCAGGCAGGCTCCTTCATCTCTGTGAGCCTCATCTGAAGGGGAGCAGAGGACCCACATCTGAGTGGGGCAGTGGGTGCGTGTGTGTCTGTGAGGCGCTCAGGACAGGGCCTGGCCCCCATCACCGAATCCACATCCTCCTTTCACAGAGGGCCTGGGCAGTGATTCCACATCAACCAAGGCTTTCAGATGCTTAAAAAGCAACTCGGCTGCGTCCTGGCAACAGAAGGGCACGTGGGCAATGCTAACCCCTTCCATGCATGGATCCAGGCAGCCGTCCACTTCAGTCCATTCTGGACCCAAGAAATGGGTTTGAGTCACCTGGATCCACCTGGAGTGGAGATACTGGGGAAAGACCCCATCTCATATCAAGGAGCTCAGCTGCTAAAATAAGCAGGGGCTGCAGTGACTTTGGGCTACTGCATTTTGCAAGCTCAGCCAGCTTTAAGAATGAAATGGATTACAAGCAGTTTTCAAAACAAATGATTTGCGGGGGAGGGGACTGTTGATCCAACAAATCTATGAGCCCCTTTAGAATCTGGTTCCTTTCTGAATGGGCCACAGCCCCCTCTGCTTTGGGCTAGACAGAGCCTCCTCACCCCTGACCTCCAAGTTGCTGCAGAAATGGTGCATGTCCTGGCCTTGTGAGGAGGGGAGGGGCAGGGTGGGTGCAAGCCACAGAAACAGCTCCAGGCTGCCCAACCCCCTCCCACATTCCTGAGCAGGTCCAGGCAGTTCCCTAACTGAAAGTTCTGAGGGCTCCCAACCTCTGCCTGGCTCCTTCTACGAGTAGCAGCTTGAGCGCCTTCCCCTCCTTCTCCTGTTGCTCCTTTGAAGGTCAATTCCCGGGGGGGACAAGGGAGCATCCCTTCCTGTCCCCATCACCTGTCTGCATCTCTCCCCTTGGGGCTTCATGGGCAGGGAGGGAAGCCAGGTTTTCATTCTTCCTGCTTCTCCTACATGTCTGAACAGCTCCCCCCACCCACCAGCAGACACCCCCACCCCCAGAGCACTGGGATGCATACTCCTGCTGCCTCTGGTACATGAGTGGCTCATTTACATGTGGGCTCATTTACACATCTTTAAGTCCGTCAGATAGACTTTGACAGTTGACATGGGCTCTGAGAAAATTCCAAGGAGAAAAACAAATCCTAGATTTATAAAATGAAAACATAGGCTCTTTAATTTGTTTCATTTCTATTTTCAAAGTTAACTATTTTTTAAATTAAACATTGTATTTTGAAATGATTGTAAATTCACATGCAATTTTTAAGAAATACAGAGGGATTCTCTGTGCCTTTCATCCTATTTCCCTCAATGCTGCTGCTGCTGCTGCTAAGTCGCTTCAGTCATGTCTGACTCTGTGAGACCCCATAGACGGCAGCCGATGCTAACATCTCATAAACCTATAGCACAATATCAGAACCAGAAAAGAGGGGATATGTGTATATGTATGGCTGATTCACTTTGCTGAATAGTAGAAACTAACACAACATTGTAAATATACTCCAATAAAAATTTAAAAGAATCACAACCAGGATACCAACAATCATACAATCTACCGATTGTCATCAGATTTCCCTAGTTTAACTTGTACTTTTGTGTGTGTGTGTGTGTTCAGGTCAATACAGTTTTATTACATACATAGGTTCTATACAGTCCCAAAGCCATAGCATCCCTCTCTTTGCCCTTTTATAATCACACCTCACCCTTGGCAACTACTAATCTGGTTTCCATTTTTAACATTTTATCATCTCCAAAACATAATGTAAATGATATCATGCAGTACGTAACCTTTTGAGACTGGCTTTTTTCACCTGGCATAATTCTCTAGAGAGTCATTCAAGTTGTGTGTATCAAGAGTTCTCTCTTGCCAAGTAGTATTCTAAGGCTACCCTGAGAAGGAGGCAGGTAGTGAGCTGCCTGATGCTCGTGACATCCAAGCACAAGCTGCATAGTGACTGCTCAGGGACAGGCTAGAGAATAAGCTTCCTTAGTGAGAGGGATACTCGCCAACAGGACAAAATAGGTTCTTGGAGAACAAGAAGTCTTAGCTACTGTAATGGCTGTGGCCCTCCAAAAGGCCATAGTACAGAAACAGATTTATGATGTGTCTGTGATACTCAAATTTCATAGGAGGCAGCAGTTATGGGGAGAATATCTAAATAGGCTGAGCAACACTGCTACTGAGGGGCTGTCATGCTGGCAGAAGCTTGGGGTAAATGGACACAAGGGCCACTCCTCCTAGTCTGGAGTTTACCACAACCCAAATCCCACGTTTGTAATTTAAGGTTTCAGACCCATGAGTCTATCCCTTATTAACCTTTTACATAAATAAAATCAGGGACTGCCTTTTTATCACAATATCAGGAAAGACTCTTAGCTGGACAAGGTTCCTCTCACAGATGCCTGAAACCTCTTGAAGAGAAAACAAAGTCAACCATCTTCCAAGGTGGCAGTAATGATAAAGAACCTGCTGCCAATGCAGGAGATGCAAGAGACATGCGTTTGATCCCTGGGTCAGGAAGATCCCCTGGAGGAGGGCATGGCAACCCACCCTAGTATCCTTGCCTGGAGAATCCGATGGATAGAGGAGCCTGGAGGGCTACAGTCCATAGGGTCACAAAGAGTTGAACACGACTTGACATAGCACATACCATAAGAGAGGCTTACACTCTACTCCTCAGAAAGCAGCAGACTCATTCACACTAGGGTGTAAAGACACGATAACCAATGAGATCAGAGAGTGGTCCCTGTGGGAAATTTTTTCTTACCCTGGTGGCTCAGATGGTAAAGAATCTGTGTGCAATGCGAGTGACCTGGGTTGAATCCCTGGATTGGGAAGATCCACTGGAGAAGTTAATGGCTATCCACTGCAGTACTCTTGCCTGGAGAATCCCATGGACAGAGGAGCCTGGCAGGCTACAGTCCATGGGGTAGCAAAGGGTCAGACATGACTGAACAGTTTCCCTTTTCTGTGGCTGCTCAGGAGATTCTGGTGGGTGCTTAGGTCAGCAATAAGCTCACTTTCTTTGAAACCCAGACCACCATCTACTCGCAGGCCCTTATAAAGGTGTTCATCAAAACCTCAGCTGTCTATGTCAATGCACCAACCACGTGCATGGCAGGGGCTTGAGCAGCTCTCCCCGAGTTTTCTCAGTGAATGTGCTCAGTCCTGCTTCTCTCCCTGAGGAGGATCCTGAGGGATGCCCTGGAGTAGTGGGCTAGGGAAGACTGAAGGTGACTTTTCCCTGTAGGAAACAGCCTCTATCTTGAGGAAAGGAGGACGGTTTGGTCAAAATGTCTTCTCAGCACTGAGCATTGTGTTTCAAAGTGGAAACACACCACCTGGTGACAAGCGGTCCAAGCTGTGTCCACCACAAAGCCTTGGAAAACAGACTCTGGGAAACTGGCACAGTTAACAGTGCTAGGAATTAAAGAATAAATCTTTTCAGGCATCTATGAGACCCAAGTAAATGCCAGGAGATACAAAGAAGGAGTCATGCAGCCCAGGGAAACGGGACTGCACAAGGGCAAGGGCACAAAGCTACGCCCTGGTCAAGTCAGCTCTGTAACCCAGGGCCATGGCTTCACTGGGGCACAGTTTCCTAATTACAGGTACGATTGATCCCAAGTAAGAAAACGCAGTTTTATCCAAGTTGAAAGTTTTCTTTCAGGAGGCATTAGCACAGAACGGATGGATTAGTAATTTAAGAAATTTGCTTTTTCCTACAAGTGCATTTGTATGCCAACTCTCCCATATCCAAACCTTTCATCCTTCCCCTGGGGCTCTTGAGAGAGTCCTGAGAGGTGAAGTCACCTCCGCCAGCCACAGCCTCCCGACGCCCTCCTGGGCAGCAGCCCACTCAGCAGCTCCGGTGCAGTGTCTGTGCAGTCCGTGAAGGGACGGTGGCTCAGCCTGCATGGTGGAGGGGAGGGGAGAGCTGGGAGGAGTGGGAAGGTGGGAGTGAAAAGGTCACCAAAGCTGACGGGAGCCATCAGTCACTCACCACCGCGGTAGGCTTTTGGGAAGAGCTGTGCCACCCTGGCTGGGGTGGAGACCCCTGGGCACACTCCAGGAACCTGAACACAAACTCGACCTGATTCATCCCTGTCATACCGACTCCCACATTCACAGAGAGATGAGACAGACAGAGAACTGCCCATTCTGGGCTAAAAGCCCAGCCCAGAAGAGGAAGCGTTTCAAACACTGGACCAGTAGCCATGTTCTAGTAACTGCACCTCTGCTGTTTCTTTCAGAGGTGGTCTGTCTACTTAGCCCCACTCTCTCTGCCCCAGGCCAGCCCTCACCTCCTCTTGTCTGCCCCGAGCCTCTGGCCGCCTATCCTCTGCTTCTTCAGTCGGGCCCCCACGATGCCACCCACTTACCTACCTGCAACATGGGTCAGATTCCCACACTCCTTGAAGGGTTCCCTTTGCCTGTGGGAAAGCTCAGACTCTCTGCCCTGCCCCTCAGCATCATTTCTCCAGTGTCATCCCCTGGCCCTGACACACACACCCCAGGCCTGAGCCCAGAGCACTGGGCAGAGTGTAGTCTGCAGGTCATCTTGATAGTGTCCAGGGCTGCAGTGACCCCTCCTTCCCCAAGCCATGCTGTCTTCACCTAACTCACTAACCCAAGACGCGGTTAAAGGGGTCTTCAACCCAGCAGTGTGTGACCCTGGGCAATCACATCACCTTTTTGTGCTTCTTTTGCTTCAAAAAATGGGGATAATCAGAGGGCCTTCCTATCTCTTTGGCCTGGGGTGGGGATCTGATGACTTGATGCCAGGTGCTGGGAGTAGGAAATGCTCACAGAGTGCCAAGTCATGGGCCTCCCTATTGGTATACTGGTTAAGAATCTCCCTGTTAATGCAGGGGATATGCGTTTGATACCTGGTCTGGGAACATTCCACACACTGTAGAGCAACTAAGCCTGAACACCACAACTACTGAAGCCCATGTGCCTAGAGCCTGTGCTTCGCAATAAGAGAAGACACTGCAGTGAGCAGCCTGTGCACCACGATGAAGAGTAGCCCCTGCTCACCGCAATTAGAAAAAGTCCATGCACAAAGCAATACCCAGCGCAGCCAAAAATAAATAAATAGAAAGAAAGAGGGGCTTCCCTGGCGGCTCAGTGGTAAAGAATCTGCCAGCCAATGCAGGAGACACAGGGTCAAACCCTGGGCCAGGAAGATCCCACATGCGAAAGAGCAACTAAGCCTGTGCACCATAACTGTTGAGCCTGTGCTCTAGAGCCCAGGGGCTGCAACTACTGAGCCCATGTGCTGTAACTACTGAAGTCAGCACGCCGGAGAGCTGTGCTCCGCAATAAGAGAAGCCACCATAATGAGTAGTCCACGCACTGCAACTAGAAAGAAGCCCCCAGTCACCACAACTAGAGAAAAGTCCATGCAGCAACAAAGACCCAGCACAGCCAAAAATAAAAATAAATAAAATTATTTTTAAAAGAAAGAAAGAAATTGAGGGGGAAAAAAGAGTATCAGCTCTCACAAGTGTTTTTAACTTTCCTCGGTGCCTTGGGCAGCCAGGGCACTGAGGATGACGGTGTCCTGTAGAGGAGATGACGATACCCAGCCCCATAGGGGTTGGTCTGCATTTCAAGCCTGAGATCATGGCAGGCTTCCAGCTGTGGATGAGCTGGAGTGATTACAGGAAGCAAGGTGAGGGAAATTATGAAGGTTGATATCTACCCGCCTGGCTCTTTCCTTGCCCATGTGCCCCTTTCGTAAGGTCAAGGGCTGGGGCTGGAGAAATCAGTGAAAGGCAAAGCCCTCATCTGCTTCTACCCTTTGCAGTAATTCCCACGGGAAGCTCAGTGCATTCCTGTGGTGCTGGGTTTTCCAACTTCTGCCTGATTACTTACTCTGCTCTCTCTCCAAGGGCCCTGTAAGCAAGTGAATATGTGCCTCTCTGCACCAGGTCACATTTGACCTGCTCCACAAGGATGGCCAGAGCCCAGTACCCTTGAAGGGAAGGGGTGTTCCAGGGTAGAAGATTCCAGCTTAACAGATTCACAACTGAGAAATCATTCTCAACAAGCCTTGTCTGTACTCCTCCCTGGAGGGTTGAGGGAGATAAGCAGCTGGAGTTCCTATTCCTAGAACTGCTTCCAGCATGGTTTCCAACAGCTGGCCACCTGGGTGCCGAGGGGAGCACCCTGTGAGCACAGGTCTGCGGCAGCCCGCCAGGATGAGGGCTCAGGTGGGCTATGCAGAGTGCCGCAGTATTCTCCGCACACCCAGCCCCAGAGCAGGAAGGTAGTTCCACAAACTCTACACAGCTATGACAAGGAAAGAGGTGTGGGGGCAGGGGGAGTGAGGACCACACAAACCTCCCTGAAACAGAGCATCAGAAAGTCTCCATCCCTTGGAGATGGGAAGTTAGAAGTCAGTGATGGAATTTCAGTTCTCATGAACTAAACTCGAGCAAGTCTCAACCTATTTGAGCCTTAGTTTCCTCATGTGCAAAATGGAAAAATGGAAAGAATGTCTGCTGTCCAATCCCTCAGGGGTCCATTTATTCATTCATTTGTTCACCTACTAATTAAACTGGGGTCACATGCCAGGCCTAAAGGCAAGGCTGCCAGGAGAAACCTCCCAGGTCCCTGGAGCCTCCAGAAATGCATAGTCCAGCTGCTCTGATAACCACAGAAGCTCACATTAGTGAGAAGGCTTAGTAAAAGTGTGAAAATGCCAAACCACTGGCATCACTAACATGAAATGTCTCACATTGAATGTAATCTGCTGAAAAGGGGCAAAATGTCTGTGAAGTCTCACTGCTTCTCAGACTTCCATGTGTGTTAGGGTATCTTGTTAAACTGGAGAGCCTGATTCAGAAGGGCTGGGGTGAGCCTGAGCTTCTGCATTTCTAACAAGCTCGCAGGGCAGCTGCTGCTGGTCTGTGGCCACATTTTGAGTAACAAGGTGTGCGGTTAATACTGAGTGATTACTGTTCACTAAACCCAAAACATAAATTAGTTTATCCAACCCACTAATTGTAGGATTTAGGGAGAGGAGAACGCAGAATGGGTAAGTTTTGAGGGAGTTGCCTGACAATGGGCAAGTTCTAGAATATGCGGCTTCCCCGCATGGTGGCCGCTGAGGATGGTCCATCCATCTATAAGACACAGGGGTGAGGCACAGGGGCATTTGAAGGAAGTGAGGTCTGGGGGAGGGGACAGGTGCACACACTTCCTGGCCTGTGTCCAGGATGCTTTGTGGAAAGGCAGGCCACCTGAGAGGCTAGCATGGATTGATCACAGATCTTGGCTAGCTTCTTCTGGGTACCCTCTTCTCCCTGCAAGAGTGCATGGGGAGGAAGCTGGTCTTATGTGGGTCTCATTTGAAACTGTTTAGATTCAGGGAACAAACTGGCTTAGGCCAGATATTACCTTCAGGACAAAGTATCAACTCAAAGCCTGAGGCAGGAAGCTCTCAAATTTCAAGAGGAGTAGGCTAGGATGGGGAGGTGGCTAGTCTCTTCTTCAGGCCCTCTCTAAGTCTTTGTTTCTGTCTGTGTGTTCTCCAAAGCATCTACTGGATGTTAAGGCTGCAGAAGGTGCCCAACGAGGGGGTGGCTATGTACTGGAGTCATAAATTTGTCCTTGAAAGAAGTAGCCCACTCAAACACATGTGCTTTACAGTAAGAACGGAGCTGAGGCACCTGGAAAATTCTCTTCTTCACTTGATGAACTCTTTGCTCCAAAAATAAAGCCATAAACTTGTTCAACAGCTGGAATTTTCCCTCTGAAGAGAGTACCTCATCTGGCAGTTGACTTAAGCAGTTATTTGCAGCCTATAATTTTCACAAAAACAGTAGGGTGTGCCTGGCGGGAGATGTTTTCTACAATCCCATGGAATAAAAAAAACAATGAGAAAACTTTGGAACAAAGGATGCTCTGATTCTATCAGAAAATTGACAGTTCAGGGTCACAGCCAAGAAAGACGTGGAAAGTTTTCAAGCAGACTCGTGAGGAGCTGAGAGCACTGTGAAAAGTACAACCTGCAGGGTGCCTGGGTGGGAAGAGCGGGGAGGGGGTGCTGGGAGCAGGGGGCCAGTAAGGAGGTGGTTGCAACAGCACAGGTAAGAAAGCCCGGGGCCCACGGAGGGGGCAGGAGTGAAAGTTAGGAAGAGGGATCCAGGAGGAAAAGTCTGCAAAGGGAGAACCACCAGGACTTGGCCCTGGATAAACTGTAGAGAAGGAAGATCCAGAGACAACCGCAATCCTGAGGTACCAGCTCCAGGTGACTGAAGAATACAGGCCAGGCAATGAGGAAAGGTCACAAAAGGATGGACAGATTTTAACATGCTGGGAAGAGTTTTACAGGGGTGATAACAATTGGAAGTAGGCTTCATTTGTTGTCTATACATCTCTGGGTCTATAGGGAGAGAGCCAGTTGAAGTGAATGAAGAGGATTGGTGAGAGGAAGGAGATGCTGGCAACTTTACTTCTCTGGGACACTCTTTCTAGTGTCCTTTAGCACTGAAGATTTCCTCCTTTGCTCCAAACTGCATGAAAACAGCAGTTCACAGGGCATTCCTGAGAATCCACCTGCACGATTAGTTTACACCCACACAGGAGGCCACAGGAACCTGGGAGGCTGACCTGAAGTGGACTGCACATCTCTCATGGGCTGGGGACACATATAATCTACCAGAGCTGAATATCATCAGCTTCATGCAAGCCTCAGGTCTGCCACCCTTAATTCCCCTCAGGCTGAAGAGCAGGAGAGGACTCAGGATGATGAAAAGGCCTTTTGTGTTTTGTTCTAAACTAACTGACCTGCCTGGCGAGGGAGAAAACATTCATTGGATTCAACCCTGTGCCTTTCACGTTGGGGTTCCTATTTGAATACACCAGTTATTTCCTCTTCCAGATCCTCTTACTGCTGCTACATGTCTAAGACGATGGAGTAACATGGAAGCTCTTCTCAGACCTCAGTTTAGCTGCCTGGACCCTAACCTACCACCTCTTTGAGTGTTTCTCAGGTTTCTCAGAGTCTGCTTTGCTTATACAATTGCTATTAGTCAGAGTTGGCTAATGCTAGTTGCTGTAACAGAGTATATCAACTCTCAATGGCTTAACTCAGAAAAGGCCTATTTCTCACTCACAGAAAATCCACAGTGGATATTCCTAGTTGGTGTGCTCTCCTGCACACTGCTTCCTCAAGAGGAAACTCGGGCTCCTTCTACTGTGTGGCTCCACCATCTTTGAGTCTTTTTTACTTCATGGCCAAGCCTCTAAGTGGCATGTAACCATTTACCTTATATTTTATATAAGCATCCCAAAGACAGCTCCTAATGTGGCAAATAAAAAAGTCCAGTCAGCTTTACTCACATGATAGATTAACAGGAAAGAAATGAATACTTCTTCATGTAGAAAAGCTCATTCTGAGGAGAGAGTGAAACATTTGAAACTTGCCATTATGGAAACTGTCTATCCTTCTCACCCATACAAATGAGGATGAGTTGTCAGCTAGTGTCTAAACTCCTAGATAAAGAGCAGCTCCAGAAAGGCCATTTGAACTGCACCTTCCTCCCAGGAATAGCCGTAACTTACCTCTCACTCATTGAGCTACTCTTCTCTGCAGGTCCTACCCTAGGCACATGACATATGTCACAGCTAACTCCCAGGACAGTCTGCAATGTATTCATGGATATGCCCACTGTACAGAGGAACAGACTGAGCACTTGTGAGGCTGGCTAGCTGGCCCAAGCTCACACATTTGTTACATGACAAAACTGGAATTTGATCCCAGACTGTCTGGCTCCAAGACCCACACTAGCTTCACAACATTAGCCTGCTTTTCTCAGTGATCAAAACAAAACAAAACCAGAACCAGCAAAGGAGACAGCAGCAGCTTTAGAGGCCTCACACCCTTTCATGCGGTCCACGGCAAATGGTAAATATTAGCATGTTGGAGCCATCTCTGCCCTTTGAACATCAGGTCTGCTCTGGGTTCCCAGTGACAATAATTTGAGGCTACAATTCCCACTTCCTGCATTAGCTATGAGTATACACAGATTGCGAAACTGCAAAAAAACCCAGCTGCCCCTTGCAGCAGAAGGTAGCAATTACAACAGACTCTGCTCAAAGCCCTTTGCACTTACCAGCTCCAGCTGAGGCCAGGACAATGTACTTGGGATCTCACAGTAAAGACAGACTTAGCGCCAGTGCCGGGAGCCAGTTCATCCCAGCACATACCAGCCAATTATGCCCTCTTCCTCCCAACTCTGTGGTCTACGTCTTCACACTACGAACTTAAGTTGGCCGTGGCAGGAGTATTTACACCATAGGAATTGGTAAATGCCTCAAATCAGGGCTTTTTGTTTAACCCAGAAATCCAGCTGATGGTATTCTTGGAAAAGACGTGTGTTGGGGGAGCGAGCAGCTGTGCATTGAGAATTGGTAGGAAATAACAGTAAAAATAACAGCAGCCAACACGAACTAAGCACTTACAGTGTTCCTGGCACTGTGCTGAGCTCTCAAGTATTATCATACATAACCCATAGGAACCATAGGATGTAAGTATTATTTTTATCGCCATTGAAAAAGGAAAAAACTAAAGTTCAGAAAAGGCTAAGTATACAGTAAGCCAAGATTCAAGCTGAGGATTTACAACAAATAACCCTGCCTTTTAACCGCCACACTTGACCTCTCAGCATAGCACTGTCTCTCAAATATGGTCTGAGGACCCCTGCTTCAAAAGCACTGAGGCTGGTTTACTAAAATGCAGATCCAGGGCCTTACCCCTTATATACTGACATGGAACCTCTGGGGCAGGTAGCCCAGAACTCTGGATTTTTATTGAGCTCTCTGGCAACTCTCCTGTTCACTAACATTTGCAAACAAGGGCTGATGGATTAAGATTTGGCCTCCAGTTAGGATCTTCCCAGATTGCTAAATCATGTTCAACTCTTTGTGACCCCACGGATTACAGCACTCCAGGCTCCCCTGTCCTTCACTGTCTCCCGGAGTTTGCTCAGATTCGTGTCCATTGAGTTGGTGATGCTATCTAACCATAGCTTCCCACAACATTTAGTGCTGGCCAGAGAGCTGGTCTTGGCTTGGGCGGGGCTGGAGCCCCGAGTCCAGAGCTGGGGGATCCAGACTAATGCCAGATCCTTCCCTAGAAGCAGGTGAGTCCTTGTGCTGGGCAGCCTCCGTGGGCAGTAGGACAAGGACAATGCTGGCAGCTGGTGTGGAGTTGGGTGCTGGGGCACGCAAGGAGCTGACTGTCATTGCAAAGAACTATTGGTCGAGATCTCAATGTACAAGTTTTCAGTATCTGGAGCAAAGCTGCTATGTGTTATTTTCTTCTCAAAATGAAGTTTTGTACCTTTAGTAATAATAAAATCACTTTGGCAGGACAGTCATGCAACCTAAATGAAAACACTATCCAGTGACATGGCATTTTACCAACTTTAGCCAGAGAAAGTGTCATCTTCACAGGTATTGATTATATCTTCCTCTCTACTTTTGCAGATGTTGCAAGTTTCTGTAATAAAAGATTAAAAAACAAAAAAGAAAATGCCTGGACACAGTCTATATTCCTTCCCACAGTCCCTGCTGCCTGGGAGACAAGAAGGTCTGAGTCCCAGTGGTATGGAGCCAACAGGAAAAGGATGTCCCAGCCCAAGTCCTAGCTGCCCAGGACCCACCCTCCTTGCTAGAGTTCAGCCCCAGGTACCTAGGCCTCAAGCTCCTGCATCCATCCATCCATCACTCAACCCTTATTTATTATCCTCCACTATGAAGCCTGTTCCACGCCAGGTGCTGCGTCCAGCAACCAGGACAGGCCTGGTGCTCTGTCCCTGGTGCTCCTCACAGGCAAGGAAACAGACAACACACAGGTGGACAAGCACTTGAGATCCTTTCAGACTGAGAAGGGTTACGAGACAATAAAATAGGACCACGGGAAAGACAGGAATGGAGAGGCTGCTCTAGCTAAGGGAACCATGGGAGGAATCTCTGAAGAGGTGACATGGCAGTATGGACCACGAGGGTACCTCACTATAGGGAAGCAGTGAACCATGAGGGTACCTCAGGGAAGTGCTCCAGGCAGAGGGAACAGCAAGTGTAAAGGCCCTGAGGCAGGCATGTGCTTGGGAGTAAATGAGAAATAACAAGGAAGCTGAAGTGGCTAAAGTGAAGCAAGCAGGAGAGCTGAGATCAGCAGGAGGGCCAGGCAGCAATCATGCGGGACCTCGCAAGCCTGGTGGGGGGCTTGGATTTTACTCCAAGTGGAACGCCATGAACACTCTGGTTTGCACTGAGGAGAAGAGACCTTAGTGGGTAAGAGTGGTGGCTGGTGAATCAGCTTAGATATCACTGCAGTTTCTGAGGCAGCAGGTGAAAACAGCTTGGACTAGTGTGGCAGCCGAGGAGAGGGAGAGAGGAGGTCAGACTCCTGCTGCTTTTGGAGATAGAGGGCTTGCTGATGGGTTGAGGGGAAGGGGGGGGAAGAGCAGAGTCAAGGATAACTCCTGGGGTGGGGGGTCTGAGCAACTGGGTGAAGACAGAGGCTGAGCACTGAGAACAGAAAATGTGGGTGACAAGCCACCGAGCAAAAGCAGAAGCCTGGTGATGGGGGAGAAAAAGCAGCCAGCAAGTGAGCAGTAGGAATGCAACACGATGCCAGCGACAGGGGAGCAGAAGCCAAGCCTTGTAGGGGCTCTTCTTTGGGCAGCAGAGCTGACCAATCAGAGGCGATCAGCGCCCCCCCCCCCCACCAGGACCCTTCCTAAGTAGCCCCTAGGCTGTGAGCACAGACTGTCCGAACACTGGGGGCCTGCCCAACAGGACATGAATAAAGGGAGTCACCATGGCCAGTCTCACACTCCGCCGGAGGGACCCCACCCCAGAGGGCACACACCGTGCACTCACACCCATACCTCCCACACGCGCCATGTTCTCTTTCTGTGTCCCTCTGTCTACGTGTTCAAACAGCAGCTGTTATTGAATCCATCACACATTTTCCTTCTCCCGTGAAGCCTTTCCTGATCACTGAAGTCAAAAAGGAGCTGCTCTGCTTGCTCATCCCTGCCCCGCGGTGTCCCCTCAGCTCTTTCAGGACACTTGGCATGGCCTGCCTGACGTGCCTGGGGAAATGAGACAGCCACACATCAGCAGCTTGAGGGAGGGACTGAGCCCCTTACGCCTGCATCCTCCTGGGAGCTCGTCCTCCTTCACGGCTTACCCTAGGTGGCCCCTTCTGGATGTCCATGCAGTTCTAGCGGCCCCTTCTCCAGTGCTCCCACTGCATCCAGCACTTGCTTCCCCGAGAGCACTGGGCTAGCTGCCCTGGGATTGTCTGTGCTTGTCCATCTCCTCACAAACCAGGAGCCTCTCCATGCGGAAGAGCAATAATGGCTGATGGTTGGTAAATACTGTGTATTGATTACGTGCTAGGCTGTGCACTAAGTGCCTTTTATGTTCCCATCCATCCTTTGAAATGGGTAATACTGTTAACTCAGATTCCACATGAGGAGGCTGAGGCTGGGAGAATCTAAGAGTCTCATCTTTCTTCATACATTGGGCAGCAGGACCTGGGATTTGAATGGAGGTTGTCTGAGAGATCCTGCTCTGGCTCCCTGGTACCTCCCACAACCAATCCCAGGGAAGAGGGTCTGAATCACCTTCAGAGCCTAGCACTCGGCACAAATCACCAGAGGCCAGGAGCCCCAGAACATGTGTCTTCCGCCAGGCTGCTCTGACCTATCTTGAGGAAGTGGCCAGGAGACAGGCCATATTTACTCAGGTGCCAGGTGTAACAGGTGGTGGTGGCGGTGGCAGGAGAGGGGGATCTGGCCTCAGAGGTTGGACAACTTCTCACAGACAGGAAGCTCTCTTTGAAAAGAAAGGGCTGGGCTGATGGCCAGATGGGCAGCCAGAATGAGACAGCTGAGTTCAAAGAGAGTGTTTCAGGGTGACTGACTCCTGAGAACAAAGCAGGCGGTGGCCGCACAGATTCATCTGTGTTCCAGCCAGGCCAGTACACCCTCAAGAGCAGCCTCTGCCAGGCTGCCAGGGCTTAGGATGTGAGACTTTGCCCTGGGGATCAGTCACCCATCAGGGGTTATTGACATCCTGATGCCCTGGGAAGACCTAGCTTCATCTCCAGGGAGTGAAAGCCCAGGGATATTCCCTCTGTTTCCTTGTTTGTAAAATGGAAAGACTAATACCTGAAGGAGTTAATGGAAGAATTAAATGAGATAATTCTCAAAAGCTCTTTACATAGGTCCTGGAGCACAGTAAATACAAAACAAAATACTAGCTAATTTTGATCCAACTTGACCTTTACATGTGCCCCTTAAAGTAACTGGCCAAACAGTACTGACCCTAAAGTCAGAAGTCTTCAGTTCATGAATACAGCCAAATGACTAACCATACATCTCTGGGCCTCTGTTTTCTCTTCTTTAAAATGGGGATGTTGCCACCATCCTGCTCGATATTTGACAAGGATCTGCATTGCTCATGTACAAGGAAGATCTTTGGAAAGCCCAGAGCCTGGGGGAAGGCTAATTATAAACTGTCTTGTCCCTTAGCTAGCTAATCCAGAATCTGCTCCAGTAAGGGACGGGCCCGAGGTTGGGGATTGGATGTAACTGAGAAGCTGAGCTGGTTAAGAAGACAACCTTGTTTTTGCCGATTTGCCACTACAAGGCACATGCAGAGACTGTGCTCCACAGCACATCCTCACACCCTGGAGCAGTACACAGACCCACCACTAAAACCTTCACCTTCTTCATGACTTCAAGCCAGGTCCCAAACAGATGTGACAGCCGGAACGCTAACTGAACAGTGCCAATTGACACAGTTATTCGCTGCATCTCAGGATGGAAATGTTTGCAACAGTGTGAGCCTGCTGTAGAAACCCAACACTGAGCTTATCATTGTGTACAGATTACTGGAAAGGTGCTCACTCATGGGTGCTGGTGATTCTGCAACCACTTCCTTTCAGATCTGGGGAGCGGGGGGACACTTACAGGGAGAGGATGTTCAAGGGCGTGGCAGTGGGGATGAGGAGACCTCCAAAGAACAGCAAAGACATCCCCTCAGTCAGATGCTGCGCTGGGTGCTTAGGACACAGAGGTGACCGTGACCATCCCCTCCTGATGGAGCCCACAGTCTGTCACGGAGCATGTCACAGTGTGGGGTCAGCAGCCATCAGGAGGATGCCCAGGGTGCTTGGGGACAGTAGAGCAGGTGGATGCAGTGGGCCGAAGAGTCAGGGAAGTTAACTAGGCAGGCAGAGAAGAGTGTGGACAGCGATGTCAGGCATATTACTTGATCTTGTTCTAAAAACACCCCCCTGTTACAGCACAGGGGGGGCTGGGGTAGACACCGCTCCGTGTAGACCGAGCAAGTGTGTGGCTCATCCTTGGCCTTGGTATCTACAGCCAAAGAGGCTGAGAAACTGCTGTTCTCACCTTTGTCTGAACCAAAGGGAGTCCTGGCTGGGCTGCCTTGTGCTTTTATCACTAAGACATTCTTGGCTCAGAGATCGAGGTGCTCAAAACCATCCCTGAGTAGTGATTGGAAGTTTCCAGGTTTGCCTTGGGGAAATTCCTCCAGATCTCAGACTTCTTGTCTTTTTACATTCTGGACGAAACAATACAAGCCCGCACATCTGCCTCTGCTATTTTTGCCTGTGGGTCCCTGTCTGATATAAAATATTACCATCTTGTTCATTGCTCACTGTGAATGGCATTTTCATAGCCATTTCTATAGTAATTAAATTTCTTGAGGGTTTTTTTTTTCCAGTGCTGATGAGTGTGGTGAAGGGCTGTCAGGAGTGATGAAAAAGCACAGGCAGGTTTGATCAAGAAGGCATTTTTCCCTGCATGTAGCCAGAAAGGAGACCTGTTCGACATTTAATAGTATTTCTCAAAGTATGCTCCTTGGAGCCCCACCTTCACACCAGCTAAAAGGTGTTTTGTGAGAAAGGCATCCCAAGATCAAGTTTGTTTGGGAAATAATAGATTTAAATAATAGATTTAAAAATGCTGATGACAGGTTTCCTGGCTTTGAGGTTTCTTAGACTCTTTCATATGCAGATGGGCACTAAAATCTCCAGGAGAGAAGACAGCACCTGTAGGCATGACCCTGATTCTCTCCACTCTAAGAATAAGATCCTCTGTTGGTTTCCTAGAGCTGCAAACCAAAGTTACAAACTGGATGACTTAACACAACAAAAACTGATCTCTCACTAAGATCATGGCAACTGGTCCCATCACCTTATGGCAAATAGATAAGGAAACAATTGAAACAGTGACAGATTTTATTTTCTTGGGCTCCAAAATCACTGCAGACAGTGACTGCAGCCATCAAATTTAAAGATGCTTGCTCCTTGGAAGAAAAGCTATGACGAACCTAGACAGCATATTAAAAATCAGTTACATCACTTTGCTAACAAAAGTCTGTCTAGTCAAAGCTATGGTTTTTCCAGTAGTCATGTATGGATATGAGAGTTGGACCATAAAGAAGGCTGAGTGCTGAAGAATTGATGCTTTTGAACTGTGGTGCTGAAGAAGACTCTTGACAGTCCCTTGGACAGCAAGGAGATCAACAAGTAAATCCTAAAGGAAATCAACCCTGAAAGTTCACTGGAAGGATGAGGCTGAAGCTCCAATACTTTGGCCACAGGATGAGAAGAGCTGACTTATTGGAAAAGAGCCTGATGCTATGAAAGACTGACAGGAGGAAAAGGGGGCAACAGAGGATGAGTGTTTGGATGGCATCATCAACTCAATGGACATGAATTTAAGCAAACTCTAGGAGATACTAAAGGACAGGGAAGCCTGCTGTGCTGCAGTCCATGGGGTCGCAAAGAGTTGGATGTGACTTAGCGACTAAACAACAGCACAGTGCTGGAGGCAAGTTAGTAAAGGTGGTATCTTCAGACTTATCTTTCTCACCTGCATGTCAAAGTCCTAACATCCATCTCATAGGACAGTTGTGATGGTTAAAGAGATAAATAAGCAGGAGAGTGACATGGTCAGATTAGTTTTTTGGAAGAAAACAGTCACCCTGGTTTCTGTGTGGAAGATGAGCTGGCAGGGTCCAGGTCTTGATCATGCCGGGCCCCATTTTGGGTGCATCCCAGGAAACACCCCATACAGTATATCTGTTCATGATAACACATGTGTGTGAGGAATGCCCAGATCTCGACTCTGTGAAGTTCTGCTCAGAGAACAGGGAGTCAGCGCTGTCTTTCTGAACCACCATCAGTCAGCTCAGACACCACCATGGGACATGAACCAAGCTACTAAAAGTTTGGGGTGCATTTTCTCCTCTAAATGTGGGAGTGATACACAAGTGTCCCTTACAACATGACATGAGGACTGAGTGACAAAATGCACAGCAAAGAGCTTTGATGTGCACATAGGGCTCAAGACATGGTGGTGGTAGGGGTTATGCTCCTCAAAATACTGCCTCCAGAAGGTTACCAAGTAGCCCCCTCAGGCTATTCGGCTTACTGTGGTCCCAGGGAGGATATCAGAGGCAATTATTAGAAAAAAATCTCATAAGATGAGAAAGTGCTAAACTCAGCCTGTGATCCCCAGTAAAGTCATCCTTAGCTGTGTGCTGAAGCTTCTGACTGCCAGTGATGGGTGCAGGGAGAACAAGATGGCACACAGCCTGGGCAGAGCGGACCGGGGGAGGCAGCAGGGGATAGGTCATTAGGGCATCTTGAGGGGCCGATGGTCCGAATTCTGAGGCAGGTGGGCATCACCGCCACTGCTGCAGGGCTGGCAGCCGGGAGCACACTGTGAATGGGGAGAGCTGCGGGTCTCCAGATGACTCCATGCAGATGGCAGGGAAGGGGGCTCATCGCCAGACCTGTAGGCATGACAGGACCCAGCAGTGCTGCCTGTCGATTGCAAGGCAGGAAAGCGAGCTCCCTAAGGCCCCAGCTCCCTTGTGATTTATGGGGGGGCAAAATGTCTCAACCTGCACCCAACCTGGGTTTAGAAACCGAGAGCAAGGGGAGGCCTGGTCCCCACGTGCACAGTGGCATCCACTGCATTGCTGCTGGCAGAGAATCCTGCAGAGCCCCCAAGACAGGGAGCCCAGGTATGCACACAGAGCCCAAAGGGACTTAAGAATTCCCTTCTCTCTCTCTCTGACAGGGTGCCTGTGCTTTGACCTACTTCTGCAGACAGTGCCTGTGAAGATAAAAGGGCACCTGCACATCAAGGGAAGAATTTCCAACCAGAGTTCCCTCTTGAACCAGGGCAGAGCCTTGGGAGGCAACAGGAAAGAAACCCTAAGGCTGGACCTGCAAGCCATCTGTGCAGAGGAGTTGGGCCAGCAAACACCCAGAAGGACCAGATGCTGGCCTGCAGGGACCTCTCCAGATTGTGACTTCTGAGCTGGCACCCCTCTGGTTCAGGGCTTCTCCTCAGCCCCAGCACAGCGCCTGATGTTTAGCACAAGTTGACTCAGTAATTGACAAGGCCTGAAATTCACATTTTTAGTCCAACACCGTTTTCTATAAGTCATGTGAAAAATGTTAATGGAGGTTCAGAGATAACAAAATAAGAGACAATCAGGGTGAATAAGTCCTCAGACCAGGGAATATAGGTTTTATTTCCCTGGTGGCCTGGATGGTAAAGAATCTGCATGCAGTGCAGATTCCTGGGTTCCATCCTTGGGTTGATGAGATCCCTGGAAAAGGGAATGGTTACCCACTCCAGTATTCTTGCCTAGAGAATTCCATGGACAGAGTAGGAGCCTGGTGGGCTACAGTCCATGGGGTTGCAAAGAGTCGGACATGACTGAGTGACTAACACTTTTGCTTTTCACTTTTTTCTCCCACTTAATGAGCTCTGTAACCTTACAGATAAGAAGGTTGCCAGTGATGGGTCCTACCTCTCTAGGTAGTTGTGATCACTGATGAGTCTATGAAGAGGTGGTCTTTCACAATCCTGCACAGAGTATATGTTCAATAAATGTGGGTTCTTGATATTTTTTAATTCAGACATAAACCATATAAAATTTTGTATAAAATAAAATACATAGATCTTAAGTATTCCATTTGATTGAGTTTTGGCAATCTAAACCCATATAGATACTGTATAAATCTGCCTAGCTATCATCTAAGTCAAGGTCTAGACATGAAGCATTTCCAGTCACCCCTGAAAGTTCCCTCATAACCCTTTCCAGTTGATCTCTGTCTCCCTGCTCACAGAAGCAACTGTTTTCTGATTTCCATCATCATAGATGAGCTTTGTCCATTCCAGTACCTCATATAAAGGGAAGCATACAGTATGTTCCCTGGACTCATTTTTCTATATCTGTTTTTTTTGTTGTTGTTCAGGATAATGTTTTTGAAGCTCATCCATATTGTCGTAGGTGTTAGCATTTTGCTGTTTTTTTGTTTTTTGTTTTTTTTTTTGGTGCATCCTGAATATTCATTGGAAGGACTGATGCTGAAGCTGAAGCTCCAATACTTTGGCCACCTGATGCAAAGAACTGACTCACTGGAAAAGACTTTAATGCTGAGAAAGATTGAGGGCAGCAGGAGAAGGGGGAAAGAGAGGATGAGAAGGTTGGTGGTATCACTGACTCAATGGACATGAGTTTTAGTCTGCTCCAGGAGATAATGAAGGACAGGGAAGTCTGGCATGCTGCAGTCCACAGGGTCACAAAGAATCAGACACAACTTAGCAACTGAACAGCAACAATAACATTGGTGCATAGATTCCATTGTATGCCCTGGAGGAGAAAATGGCTATTCACTCCAGTATTCTTGCTGGGGTAATCCCATAGACAGAGAAGCCTGGCGCGCTACAGTCCATGGGGACACGACTGCAACAACTGAGCAGGCATGCATACATTCCATTGTATGAATGTATCACTTGTGAAAAAAATCTATTCTTCTACTGATGAACATTTGGTTTGTTTCCAATTCAGGGCTATTATAAATAAGTCTGCTCAGTCATGTCCGACTCTTTGCAACCCCATGGACTGTAGCCCACCAGGCTCCTCCGTCCACGGGATTCTCCAGGCAAGAATACTGGAGTGGGTTGCCATTTCCTTCTCCCTTATAAATAAGTCTATCATAATTATCATATTATGATATAATATCATAAAATATATTTCTTGTACAAATATGTTTTCATTTCTCTTGGGTAAACAGGAGTGAAATCACTGGTCATAGAATAGATATATTGTTGGAGCGTGGAGGGAATGAAAATTGTCCACAGAACTAAGAACGTATCTTGAGACCAAAAAAACAAGGCAGACAGTTCCATACAGTGTATAGATCAGGTTACTTACTATAGGGTAGCATGCCCACAGGGTGGGACCAGGCAGAAACAATCCAGAAGTATTTGCAGCGGTATTCCACACTGCCAAGGGGCCATTAGGACAACTTTATAGTTAACCTAGGGTATGGAGGTCTGTACCTGAAAACAGTAAGTACATTCTTATGTCAGGATTTATGAATGGGTAACTAGCCTCCTGGGCACTGGGAATGTCAGGGAAGGTCTTCATCGTTGTTTGGTGACTAACAGAGCAGAGAGGCCACCTAGACCCAATGATTGCTAAACAATATCTATTAACCACAAAGTCTTCAATGACAGAGAAGAGATTTACTGCACAATACAGTCCTGGGTAGGATCAGTGGAAGGACAGGAGGAAGCAAACAGGCTCAAGATGGTGACAGTTTATGTTTATAGGAAACTGCTAAATCATTTACCAAAGGGACTGTCTCATTTTAGATTCTCACCAGTATGGCATGAGTGGTCCATTTGCTCCATACCCTCACTAGCATTTGGAGTAATCAGCCCTTTTGAAATTTTAACCACTGTATTAGGTGAGATATAATATCTCAATGTGATTTTAATTTAGATTTTCCTGATGACTAATGATGTTGACTATCTTTTCATGTGTTTAGTGGCCATTTGCATGTCTTAATTTGTAAGATTTGTTCTCATTTTTAAAATTGGCTTGTCTTTCTGTTTTGCTCTGTGGAAGTTCTTAACATTCTAAATATAATTCCTTTATCAGCTATGTGTATTTCATATATTTTCCCTTCTGTGGCTTACCTATCTCCATTTCCTTAATGGTGTCTTTTGAAGATGAAAACACAGAAACTTAGTTTTGACAACTAATTCATTATTCTTTCCCTGTATGGTTAGTACTTTTTCTATCTTGTCTAAAAAATCTTTGCTTACTCCAAGGCTGTGAAGATAATCTCCTCTTTTTCTTTTCTAGAAGATTTTTTATTCTAGGTTTTACATTTAGGTTTATGATCCATCTCAAATTGTCATTTTTTAAAATTGTAGTATTGACTATAGCCATAAACACTAAGGAAATGCTCAGATTCTTTAGAAGATCAGATGTAAGCCATAGGTTGAAAAGATATTGATAATATCAGTTCTAAGAAAAAGCCTTTAATAAAGTCATGGCTGACTGACCACAGGCCACAAATGGCTGGCTATGAACCACCAGTCAGATAAACAGCTATGTTGACGTCCCCATATTCACCCAGGGGGCACTGAGCTTCCAATTACTAACTCAAAGAACCGCAGCATGACCTTACAGTGGCCCTGGGACCCAGGGCAGGCCGAAGCCCAGGCACTCAGTATGAGCACCAGGAGATGGCACTTAGGACACCAGGTGAGCCCCGCCTCATTAAGGTGGCTCTCAGAAGCCTCCCTGCACCGACAACTAGGAACACGGCATGCTTTAGAAAGTTCCTCAGGGCTGGATACAGACACTCCCGAAGATGGCAAGACCCCCAAGCAGCAGAGCCCTCCACACCGCCCAGCACAGCCTAGACAGTTAGGGAAGCAGGTACAAGGGCAGAGTGATGTGGGAGCCTGGATCAGGGGCAGTGGGAGGTCATGAAAGCATGGGTTCCTCATGTAGCAAGGAGGAGAGGACCTCAAAGGTTGTGCTCTTAGGAACAAGCACCTACAGCCCTGCCTTTGAGAGCCTGCTCCTGGAAGGTTCCCTGGCAGCTAGGGCCTATGAGATGGGTCTGATCACTTCAAGGATACACCAGGGCTGGCCTTCTCTTGGGCCATGGGAGAAAGCTACTGGGGTATTCTTAGATAGCAGTGCTGCCATAACCTCAGTGCCCTGCTGTCTCTGCTGGCTCATACATCTGGTCTACCCTCCCATTATGGCAGACCTGACAGTCTTATCATGGTGCTGGCATATGGGATGAGGGGGGCAGCTAGGACTCAAGGAAAGGCAGGGTCTAGGCTCTGGCAAAGGAGGTTTTCCAGCTGCCCATACTGTACTGATGAAACTTCTTCAAAGAAAGGAAGGGATGTGCCAAGGTCACACAGCTAGTGAGCGATGGTACAGGGATTTGAGTCTGATCAGTCTGACTCCAGAATCATGTTATATCCTGAGGAAACCAATAGATCGGAGCTTCTGATTGCTCCTTGGTCTCCTGAGCAGCCTGGGGCAGGGCAGGTACTTCAGCAAAATACGCAGCCAGTTGGGCTCTAGATGACCACTGTTTGTGGGCATTCACCTAAAATCACGACCCACCAAGCCCAAGAAGCCTGGCCCTTAGAGGCCAAGCTGAGTCAGCACTGCAGAGAGGGCAGCCTGTGTGTCGCCTCCTTCTCAAGGAGTGAAGCATTACCTGAGGCAACCTGTGACACTCAGGGTTAACCCAGAACTTCAAGTTTTAAAAAAAGCAAAGCTCTTTTCCTCTGGGTCTCCTTAAAAGAGACTCATTTCAGCATCATTTCTAACTCAAATAATTTTGAACGTCAATTGTGTGTCTTTAATGAGCCCAGAAATTTTCATAATTATCCTTTTTTTTTCCAAAGCCATAATTATAGGTTTGAGTATATGCTACAGACAAGAAATTTAAATAGTGCTTTTTACATGCTTAGGAATTCTGCTTCTTTCTCCTTTCAAAGAAAAAAAAAAAATTAAAGATGGCTTCCAATCATCTTTCCATTATTTTTCTTTCTTCTTGAGGTCACCACTGGGAGATGAGACTCTAACTGTCTAATCCCTCATCTCCACATGTCCCGGTGCCATCTGCTCTTGCAGGACACAGTGGCTTCTCCCATGCTGGCTCGGGGGCTGGGGGGAAGTCCACTACACACTGGGACCAGCCCCACACCCCTCAGCACAATGACTGCCTGGAGGCAGGAAGGGCTGTTTACAGCTGTTCTCCAGTATGGAAGGCCCAGGCCAGCTCTGAGTGAACCTGGAGATCTCCCACAGGTGTGCAGGGGACTGCCACTCCAAAGGTCAAAACAGGATGGTGTGGCAGACATTCCCCAGATGGGTTTCCTTCTGTGTGAAAACCTGCTGCTCCCAGAGGTACCCTAAGGCCTGCCCTTGTTCCACAGCTTGGGTTTGAATTGGCATGCAGGTGGAGGGGCTGAGAGGCAATAGCACAGGAGGCTGGGGAGAGTATTCATTCATTCATTCAGTATTCACTGAGCATCCCTATCCTGGAATTCACTGCCAACCACATCTCTCTCTTTGCCTACTCTATACCTAGCACAGAATTTGGAACAGGAGATCCAAGAAAAGTAAGAATCAGATCCTCCTCACTCAGAGCTCCTGTACGTCCTGATAGCATCACCAAATTTGGCGTGACTCACGGCCCTACCTTGGGCTTCCCAGGTGGTGCTAGTGGTAAGGAACATGTCTGCCAAGGCAGAATTCTGACATAAGAGACATGGGTTCGATCCCTGGGTCGAGATGATCCCCTGGAGGAGGGTGTGGCAACCCACTCCAGTATTCTTGCCTGGAGAATCCCATGGACAGAGGAGCCTGGCAGGCTATAGTCCATGGGGTCACAAAGAGTCGGACACGACTGAAGCGACTTAGCACACATGCACGCATGGCCATACCTTGTCCTCAGCAGGAGTGGAAAGGAGGCTCTGCCCCACTCATCTTTGACTAATCTCCTGTGAGCCAAATCAGTCTGCTCCCGACCTAGTGGCCTTGCTAGTCTGTATTCCCCTACTGCTCCATGGCATTCCCAGATATTTCCACACCGAGCTTATGCCAGGCACTTTCCAGGCATGCACTGCATTCTTTGCTCTTCAGAATTGCCCTTGGGCAGCGATATCACTGTTACACCCACCCATTTTATGGTGTTGTAACTGAGGCTCAGCAAGGTCACCCTTGCAGGGGACACAAGGCTCTCATCCTTGCAGCTCTCCTCTAGATTTGCTTCAAGTCACAGCAGGTTAGAAAGCCAAGATTTGTTTCCTCCTGGGTTAGGATCAGCCATCTCCATTAAGAAGGGAGAGATTCTACTCTTGTTAAGTCTTCAGAATTTTCTCTCTTCCCCAAAGACTAAGGCCAACCTCCCTTGTGTCCCAGAGCTGCTGGGAATTTGTTTACTTCTAAACCCAAAAGCCCATGTCCTGGGAAGAAGGTTGGGGCGGGAGCAAAAACATGTGGCTGGATTCAGAGAGAGGCTCCCAGGGCGTCTGTCCTGCGGCCAGGCTCCAAGAGGAAACATAGCCGCCTCCTGGACAGGCATCGGGAGGAAGATGCCAGCACAGCTGCCCCGGGGTGTGGGGCCGGCCAGACAGAGGCCCCTGCGGTGGAAGGCAGCTCTCTGTGAGAATCCGGCAAGGCCTGAAGGGAAAGAAGTCACCGGGGCTCCTGCACACCGGCTTCAGGAAGGCCAGGCTGCTTCACTCCAGCCCAGCACCCTGCAAAGCCAACTGGGAGAACCCAGGGAAAAAGTAACTGTTTGCTCCTTAGGAGACTTAGCAAAGGTTCTTTGCCTGTTGAATTCTTATTGCGAACACAGTCTGTGCTGGGTGCCAGGTCTTGCTCTCAGAGATCTTTTATTCTCAGAGAGAAAATGACAATAAGCAAGAAAAAAATTGTTAAACATGACAGGTTCAAAGAGTGATGAGTGCTGGGAAGAAGGAGAGCAGGAAGGAAGGTTTCCAACGTGGACTGGGGGCTCAGGGACGCCTCTCTGTGGAGAGGACCATTGAGCTAGCCCATGAGTGACAAAAAGCAGCCGGCCCTGAGAGTACCGGGCAGGAGAGGTCCAGGCAGAGGGACCAGCTAGCTCTTGAGAAGCAGGAAGCTGCAAGTGTGGAGGCTGAAGGGTGAGTGGGAGGTGGGGGGTCCACGGTCAGCCATTCTGGCTGCCAGTGAAAGTGTTATCCACTCAGTCGTGTCCGACTCTTTGAGACGCTATGCACGTAGCCCGCCAGGTTCCTCTGTCCATGGGATTCTCCAGGCAAAAATACTGGAATAGATAGCAATTCCCTTCTCCGGGGATCTTGACCCAGAGATTGAACCCGGGTCTCCTATATTGCAGGCAGATTCTTTACCATCTGAGCCACCAGGGAAGCTTCCAGGTGGATAATGAATTTTTAGAGAGCAAAAGTCAAAGCAGGGAGTTGATAGAATGCTTATTTTAATATTATTGTCTGCAGCCATTTCTAGGAGCCGTGTCACATCCTTAAATATCTATGTAGTGTCCTAACTGGGGAGCTGGTTTCATCTTCATATACCTCAAGGTGAATTTTGTTTGACCCTCTGCAGTCCTCCCTCCATGGAGTCCAAGGCTAGGACTGGGCCTCTGAATGTCTGTGTGGGCGGACACATCTGTGTAGCTGGTGGTTCAATAAAAAGGAGTGAATGCAGCACACCGACTGCCCAGGGGACCGGTGCGTTTCATCCAGGAGCCAAGAGTCTCCTTCAAAGTCTCTTTCTGTCTCCGCTCTGGCCCGCCACGGTCCTGCCCGCTGTTGTGGCTGCCTGGCTTCCTGTGGGATGCTCTGCCCAAGAACAGACACCCTGCAGGGCTGCCAAGGTGAGCGGGTGGCCTGGAGCTCACCAGTCACACCCTCCTCATGGCCTTTCAAGCACATCTCCTAAAGCATTTGGAGAGGAAATGCTCTTTCTCCAGAATGTTCCATCCCACTGGCCCCAAAGCCCCAGAAGCCTGTGGGACAAAGGATCCAGGGGGCTTATCTGGGTGCTGAGGAGGCTATCTCCTTATATGTACTCTACACCCCGAGTTGGAGCAAGGCACGGGGGAGGGGGACGCCGCTGGCCTCCCTCAGGCTATGAATGGAGTTGCACCCCAACAGCCCTGGCTTCCTGTTCTCCCAGCCCTCTCCTGTCTCACCCAGCAGGCGCTCCATGGGTGCCACACAGCCGGGGTGGTGGCAGTGTCTCACTGGAGTCTCCATTCCACTCAACCGACAGTGGCTGCTTTGAGAATGGTACAAACAGGGCTTCAGACCATGCTTTGGTTCGAGAGGAAACAGTGGAGCGCCAGATTGTAGATGTCTGCCCCGAGCATAGCAGAAGGCTGTGGAGGTACATGTGCCTGTGCCCAGTCATGCCAGGCTCTTTGTGACCCCATGGACTGTAGCCCACCAGGCTCCTCTGTCCACAGGATTCTCCAGGCGAAAATACTGCAGTGGGTGTTTCCTCTTCTAGGGACTCTTCCTGACCCATGGATTGAACCCACTTCTCTTGCATCTCCTGCACTGGCAGGCAGACTTTTTAACCACTGTGCCCTCTGGGAAGTCCCATGTGGGGGGTACACATGCCCTTTATATGCAGACACGGTCACAGGTCAGCAAGTTTAGAGATGTCAGAAAGAGACCGAGCATACAACTGCATGCTTTGTAGCTGAGCATTTTGAAGCTGCTGCGTCACCTGGCACAACTAGTCCCAATGTTCCAATCAGCTCCTGTCCATGTGGGGCTCACAGGAGAGTCCCTACCAAGGAGATGTCTGCAGCACCACCCGGGACTCATCTGTTTCTTTCCTTGACTTGACTCAAAATTCCCTAGTTATATGGGAACTAAAATAGCCCAGAATCCTCATGGGCAGGCATTCTCCACAGTAGACTATACAGCCTTCTGAACCTTGCCAATATACCCAACTAAATGGTATGGATTTTAATCAAATAGAAATTTAAAGAAACTTTAACATTAAACAAACTATGAACATTTCAAATTATTAAAGATCTACTCACAAATCAAATGAGGAAAAAGTACATTAAAAGAAGGAACCAATGAAAACATGCCAAAGATGTACACTTCTAAAATTTAAGGTGACTTATTTGCTTTGAGCTTCTAATTTGATCTTAGCTCGCATTAAGGTTTATTTTCAAAAGAAGACAATGTAAAGGTATATAGAGGAACTCTCTGCTTTGGGTCTTCCATTCTAATCCAAATCTTGAAGACAGGCCAGATCAGATCTAGCTCCACTGGAAAACAAATATGCATCTCTGAGTTGAGTGGCAGGTTTAATTAGCAGTCACATTCCATTTTAATTGCCAGATTATTAGCAGAGATAGCATCTCCGTGAGTGACTGCATTGCATGCAAATTTGGACTAAGATACTCTGCTATGTCACTTTTTCCAAGGAAATTAAAACGGGCAGACAGGGCTGGCTCCTCTCTGCTCTCAGAGGTAGCTGGCGGCAGTGGCTCTTTCCCCATAGCTTCTCCTCTGGGGCACTTTTTCATGCAAGTAACCCTCTGAAAGGACACAGTAGGATAGACACTAAAACACTAAAAAAACCCCTTTATAAACCTATCTGAGATTGCCTATTTCTCTACCTGCTTGACAGACTATCCAAAACAGGTTTAATCAGAAAACCACAAAACCATTCTCAGGGCAGTGCATGTCACTCTTCATGGAGCACTGGCTCTCCTTGTTGGCTGCTCTTAAGTGGGACTCGCTTCTGGACAAATAACTAATATGAGTTACTGTCCGTCTCTTTTCAAAAGATACATTAGCTTGAATAACACCATGTGAGTAGGTCTTGGGTAGGACGCAGGGATCTTCTGAGCCCTCTGGGTTGCTAAAACAGTCACACTGAGGAGGATGGCAGGTAATACACAGACTCTACAGTTGGATGGAAATCTTGTCCAGCCCCCTGCCCTCTGCCCAGAGCTCACCTGCCTACTCTCAGCTAACCTTCACAGTACCTCTGGTGGTGGGAACTCAGTGATTCCCATTTGATTGCCCTTGAGGTAGAGGTATGAAATCTACATCCAATATCTTTGGTTTTATCATTTTGCAAAATAGTTGGGCAGAAAATGCCAAGCTAGATGAATTACAAGCTCAAATCAAGATTTCTGGGAGAAATATCAACCTCAGATAAGCAGATGATACCACTGTAATGGCAGAAAATGAAAATGAACTAAAGAATCTATTGATGAGGGTGAATGAGGAGAGTGAAAAAAAAGCTGGCTTAAAACTTAATATTCAAAAAACAGATCATGGCATCTGGTCCCATCACTTCACAGCAAATAGAAGGGGAAAAAGTGGAAGCAGTGATGGATTTTATTTTCTTGGGCTCCAAAACCACATGGGATGGTGACTGCAGCCACAAAATTAAAAGACACTTGCTCCTTGCAAGAAAAGCTATGACAAACCTATACAGAATACTAAAAAGCAGAGACATCACTTTGCTGACAAAGGTCTGTATAGTCAAAGCTATGGATTTTCTAGCAGTCATTTATGGATGTGAGAATTGGACCATAAAGAAAATGAGTGCTGAAGAATTGATGCTTTTGAACTGTGGTGTTGGAGAAGACTCTTGAGAGTCCCTTGAAGAGCAAGGAGATCAAACCAATCAATCCTAAAGGAAATCAACCTTGAATATTCATTGGAAGGACTGCTGCTGAAGCTGAAGCTCTAATACTTTGGCCACCTGATGCGAAGAGCTGACTCATTTGTAAAGACCCTGATGCTGGGAAAGACTGAAAGCAAAAGAAGAGGGTGGCAGAGGATGAGATGGTTAGATAGCATCATTGACTCAATGGACAATTTGAGCAAACTCCAGGACATAGCAAAGGACACAGGAGCCTGGTGTGTTTCAGTCCATGAGATCACAGAGAGTCGGACATGACTTATCCACGAAACAACAACATCAAGTACTCTTGAGAGAAGATCAGCATCATTTACAAGGTGAGCAATTTGGTCACCAAGTTTATCTGTTTTTTTCCAGTTTTAGCATTGACCAAAATTCTCTGTCCAGAGTGCCCCTCAGTCCTGGGTAAAGCAGGGTGGTTGGTCAGTCTGTTTCTAAATGCCCAAGTAGCACACACAAGGCACCTGAACAGTGTTCTGCACCTCCAGGGAAGCTACTGGAACACCGCTGAGCTTCCTAGAGACCCAACTTGCTCATACTCCCCCCTCCCGCTGCAGCCGGACAGAGAACCAGACCCAGCAGGCCAGCATCCCTGCCTTTTATCACCCTGCCCCCAGCAAGGATCCCTCCTCCTCAGGCACTCTGTTTAAGAGCTGGAGCCTCTGAGTAACAGGAATATCTGTGAGTAAAATTTATGATTTGTGTTTCCACTGGAGTCAACCTTTTAACCCCGGGAGCGCTTAATTGCCTTTTCCAGGTTTGGCTTTAATAACCAGCCTGACTCTTGCCAATTCTGGCTGAATTGAGAAGCACTGAGTGTGTGACTGGAGATGGAAAGCTCATTATACTTGATACTTGATACAGCTTGTGCCAGATCCTTAATTCACTAGGTTCATGCATTGTGGCATCTTTTCCTAAATGACAGTCAGAAATTCCCTCCATAGGTAAAGACTTCCAAACTCAGGGAGTATCCTCAAAGCTGAATTTTTATGAGAATGCCTTCCCATAAGACACACTTAGAGGGAACTCCTGATCATAAATTACGGGCTGGCTTTGGAATTCTTGGTCTCTTGGTCTCTCCCAGAGGAGCTCAGTTTTTCTGTCGGGGCCTCCAAGGCCCCACACTCCACCTTCCAAAGTAAGCACAGAGCAAGGTGCTGACATCTGGTTCCTGTTTCCGAATTCAAAATTGATCTGCTGGGTGATTCTTGGCAAGTCACTTAACCTCTCTGAGCTTAAGTTTCCCTAATCCTGGCTCACCAGACACCTCTCATGGGGAGGGGGCTGGTGGCCAGTTAATGAGCAGGTGTTTGGGGTGGAGGGGGTGGCGCGGATTCAGCCTATGGCACACCAGAAGCAAATCCCCAGGAAAAGAGCAGACAGGTAGGGGTCAGGAGACAGAAGGGGTGGAGAATCATAGCAGAGCAGTAGCTAAATCTCGAAACACACAAGTGGCTTAAAGCAAGGAAGAAGTTATTTCTAGAATCATCTGTACTTTATTTCAAGACAATCAAATCTGCTTGCACAATTTTAGACCAAGTCTCACTGACTCTTTAAGTCACCTCTGGAGCACACTTGTCTCCACAGTTTTCTCCAGTTCACGTTGGCTCATGCTGGCTTTGTCCTTTCCTGAAGGTTCCACAGCTCTGGGGGACTCCCGTTCCTCCTTGTCTCCAAGTATTCATATACTGATACCCCCATGTGTCACAAACTTGACAAACCTTATCACATTCAATTTTCTCTTATATCACCTGAAATCTGGTGTTATCATCTCCATTTTGCAGATAAGGAAACTGAGGCACAGGGAGGTTTAGCAACTTCTAGAGTAACCAGTTCATTCTGGCTTGTCCAGGTCTTTTTCTGGTCTTTTCTGGAGAAGGCACTGAATGTCCCTTCTCCGGGGAAACCCCTCACTTCCAGGCAAACAGAGATAGCTGGTCACCCAGTTTCAATGCAAATGCCAGGCTGGCGCAAATGACTACTCCTTGCTCTTCTTCCTATCTACCCTCAGTCCAAGTCCCCAACAGACACAGATTCCCCAAGAACAGTAGCCAGGTGTTAGATCTTTTCTGTTTAAGAGAATCCAGAATAGAGTGGGACTGGGTTAATATTTGCCAATGTGAATAAAATCATGCCTTCACTCTCATGCAAGAAGATCAGTTTTCCTCTAGTGACATAACTGGGCTCTACTTAGAAGCTATTTTGGGGAAATGCTTTTCACTATTCAGGATTACAGAGAGCAGATACTTTGGAGCTCATCTCTTCTCTCTTCTCACGTACAGGTAGATGGGTTAGCACTATGGAGTCTCAGGATCTTCAGATTTCTAAGTAAGAGCCACCTCCTGTCCTTAGTCTGTGTGGATTCAATGTGCTAATGCATACAACAGAACTGCAAAAAGGCACCTCTGTCAGCACAGGACTCTGTGATGTCAGGTTTAAGCTCTCACATTCACCTCTCAAGGCCCTTTCTTTTAGATACTTGTTCAATAATGTAGGAATGTGGTCATCAGATGATAGCACTGCCCAACTTGGGAAAATCCACATGAGCATAAACCTCGGTTAACCAGTTCTCTAATTCCCTCCTATAACCAAGTACTTCAGAGGAAGGGTCTATCATATGTGGAGGCACAATAGTTACCTTAGGTTTCAGGGATTACGATTACAAAGGTGCCTGTAGATTCTGTCCTAAGACTAGAGTAGGGCGAGAAGGAACTGAGGACAGATCTAGGAGGCTCTGGGGCATCTGGTTCCATCACTTCATGGCAAATAGATGGAGAAACAGTGGAAACAGTGGCAGACTTTATTTTGGGGGGCTCCAAAAACACTGCAGATCACAGCCATCAAATTAAAAGACGCTTGCTCCTTGGAAGAAAAGCTATGATCAAGCTAACATGCATATTAAAAAGCAGGCATTACTTTGCCAACAAAGGTCCATCTAGTCAAGGCTATGGTTTTTCCAGTAGTCATGTATGGATGTGAGAGTTGGACTATAAAGAAAGTTGAGCACCAAAGAGCAGATGCTTTGGAAATGTGGTGTTGGAGAAGACTCTTGAGAGTCCCTTGGACAGCAAGGAGATCCAACCAGTCCACCCTAAAGGAAATCAGTCCTGAATATTCATTGGAAGGACTGATGCTGAAGCTGAAACTCCAATACTTTGGCCACCTGATGCGAAGAGCTGACTCATTTGAAAAGACCCTGATGTTGGGAAAGATTGAAGGCGGGAAGAGAAGGGGAAGACAGTGGATGAGATGGTTGGATGGTATCACCAACTCAGTGTGCATGAGTTTGAGTAGACTCCAGGAGTTGGTGATAGACAGGGAGGCCTGGTGTGTTGCAGTCCATGGGGTCGCAAAGAGTCAGACATGACTGAGTGACTAAACTGAACTGGAATGCCCAACTCCTTGCTGTCAGGGGCCAGAGGATTAGCATTTGGCTCCTCTTCTTGACTTAATGCAGAGCACTTATCAGAGCCAGCAAAGCACCATGAGTTAGGGAAACAGACTCTGCTGTTGGACAAATTTACTAGCTATATGACTTTGATCTTATATATTAATTCCTCTGGGTCTCAGTTTCCTCATCTGTAAGTTAGAGTTAATAACAGATCTCATAAGATTGTTGTAAGGATCCACTGAGAAATGTGTACAAAGTGTTGAAACACAGTAAGCATTCAGAGAGTGATAGATGTTACTATAATCTGATCATATGGGTAGCCAAGGTCCCATCAACTACGCTGACACTGACCTCTCATGAGGATTGAGCCAGGCTCAGGAAGGGGCAGCTAGTGGTGGAAACATCCACCCACAGTCCCACTTACCCCCACCTCCCTGCACCAGTGACAGACACAACTGCTGCTCAATAAACGTATGCTCGCCCGCTGACAAGGGCAGACTGCTTCCCCAACAAATCTTATTGCATGGATAAGTGTTTGCTTTTGCTGCAGAGTGCTGGCATTTTAGCCTTTGTTTTCAGCATGTTTACAATGAACCTGAATTTTAGAATCAATATTCACTGGCTAACAATCTCCATGTTCCCTCATGGAATCAGTTATTGAGCAATTTCTTTCCATTGTTATTATTTTCCAAAGCTGAAACAGACTGTTCCATGGCACGCTGCTTCAGTGTTGCTGAGCCTCTTTACAGACATCCCCATAGCCCTAACTAAACACCATGAACACCATGGTTGCTAAGTCATAATCTCCTGCAGGAATGTCTGTTAAATCTAGAGATAGAGACCAGACCCCTAGTAAGGTCAACCTTTCAACTCAAAGAAGAAGTTATCAGGAATCCCACATATAGGACACACTCAGGACAAAGGAAGACACAAGAAGCACAGACCATGAAATGGGGGAGAAGTACCATTAATAAAAGCAGAACAGTTATAGGCCAAGCTGCCCTGCATACCATGCTAGTCCCTAAAAACATTACTGAAGCCAAAAACCCAGGAAAACAATGTCTGTTTATTATGACTACCCCAAGTCTTCATGAAATTGGTAACTTGTGTCAAAGGTGATCTGTTTACTGAGAATGAAACATACCTTTATAAAAAGTGACATAAAAAATAACACTTGTCCTAAATTGACTTGAAGGAAATTACGAGAGAAGGATTTTTAAAACACTTGGAATAACAGTAGTGTTAGAAAATAAAATGCATACTTACATACCAAACCTCAGTTATATAGAGACCTCACTCATATACAACACCATGTTCCTCAAGTTGGTAATAAATGAAATATTTTCCATGTATAAATTTTGCAATTCTAAGTGCTACCATAAAATCTTTGAAGATAATCTTTTGGTAGATTATGACTGGCTTTTATAGCAAAACATATTTAGCAATTTTTGAAGTGTCTAGGTGGTAAAGTGTTCATGTTCTCACTCAATCTGTAGGTAAACCTGGACGAGAAAACAAGGTTCTTTACTGTCAGTCACTCTTCCCAGTTCCCTGAGGGTTCTCTACTGACAGACATTCAGATTCACACACTTTGGGTTTGGACAGCCTGGTGAGCAAAGCCGATCAGTTACGCTTTCTTAGTGGATTTTTTTTTTTTCTTAAAGGTATCACAGCTTGGGTTCTGCTGGGAAGAGGTTGTTCTTGTCAGATTCCTACTGCTCTGTAGAAACCCTTTCTCTTCCTTTGAAAGTCAGTGGACAAACTAGTGGTGGGGCAGGAGAAGAAGGAAGAATGTCCATGGCTTTCCCTTTCAGTGTTTTTGGAATTTGTATTATGAACATGTGTTGTCTATTGACAAAATAAAACGTAGCCACGCCTTTAAGGAAGTGAAGGCAGAAGATGATTGGGAAAGCCTCACAGGTCTCTTCCAGATGTCAGATAATTGCGAGCAGTCAGCAAGAAATTGCAGCCAGACTGACATCCTAGGTCACCACACTGAAACCAGAGAGTTCAAGGTCCCCCTCCCCCCCACCCGCCGCTGGCCACGGCCAGCTGACACTACAGGGAGGATGTCACTTCTTTTCCATTTCAAAATCCTTGGAGACATCCTGGAACCAAACCAGGCTGTGCAGAAGAGATGACTCCCACAGGGCATCCCTACTGTGTGCTCCACAGGGCTAGCTGCAAAGCACAGGCATCACCAAGGAGCCTTGGGCCTTTCTTTGGTGCTCTCCCGAATTCTCAGGATGGAGGACTGAAAAGTACAGGGTAGTATGTGTTCTCTGGTCAGAAGCAGTTTGATGATGACAGGGCTGACCTTCCCACCAGGCCCATTTCTGGGAAGACATGGAACTCCCGGCCTCGCCCTGTCTTGGCATTGCTGACCACCCAGCTCTCTGACACATACTTGGGTGGGGGGGGGGGGGGGGACTGCTTTTCCAGATGCTCCTTCCAAATGGAACTTCTGTCTCCACAACCAGCCACACCCTTGCTTTTAGAAATTTCTTCCTCATCCCATTTTTGAATATAGAACTGAAACATTCCAAGGAAGATCAGAGGTGATGTTCTCAAGAACTGCTAAGTCAGCTAGAACACCAGTTGGCAGAAGGGGAGACTGGGAGTGGAAGTACCTCCCAGCCCATGCAGATCCTGGGGGACCAGTAAACATATGGTGCCAACAATTCTGGTTCTAAGCACATCATAAATGGCTTGACTTTCCTCCATGTACCAGCTCTCTCTTCATTTTCAAACGTTTCTGAACCCCTGCTCTCCCTCCACCCATTCCTTGGCCAACACTGATTAAACACAAAGTATTTTCTCCATTTTCATTCTGTTGGCAACAGTCTGCATTTGCAGGAGGCATGGTCTGGAAAACAGAGGGTTGAAATTAACGCTGCAGGTAGATGCAGTGTTAACAGTAGAAAGCCATCTGGTCAATCCTTCGAAGGCTTTTCCAATGGGATTGCAGATCTTTGAAATGGCCACAGCCCTCCAGTGATATGAATCCCTTCTACCTTCTCCCATTGAGCCATTGAACGACTTCTAAGGAGAAGACCTGGTAAATGATGATTAGTAGTAACCATAATAACAATCTAGATATGTTGTCTCTCCCCAGTGAAATTCTGGTAGTATAACACTTCAAAAATTATAAAAAGCCTTGTTCAGTCACTAAGTCATGTCTGACTCTTTGCAACACCATGGACTGTAGCCTGCCAGGCTCCTCTGTCCATGGGATTTCCCAAGCAAGAATACTGAGTTGCCATTTCCTTCTCCAGGGGATCTTTCCAACCCAGGGATTGGATCTGTGTCTCCAGCATTGCAGGCTGCTTTACTGCTGAGCCACTCAGGAAGCCATAAAAGACTACACCAGTGTAAAGTATTGTTTTCATCTCCTAGACTGGATAAATACCTGTTCATTTTTTAGAGACACTTACCTGGCCATTTGGTGAACTTGGGTTATATTTGCAACTGGTCCCACCTCTGATCGCTCAAGGATTGATAGCTGGAAGTGTATCTCAGTAGCCCTTCCTCCTCTTGTTTGTCTTACCCCAAATGAATGTGATTGGTGTATATCCTGCAAGAATGCCCTGTACACAAAGCATTTTATGAATCCACTGATTCTCCCCAGTACTTCAAGTAAAGATACCTATGTATATCTATGTCTATGTGTGTGTCAGTCACTCAGCCGTGTCCAACTCTTTGCAACCACATGGACTATAACTCACCAAGCTCCTCTCTGTCCATGGAATTCTCCAGAATACTGGAGTGGGTTGCCATTTTCTCCTCCAGGGGATCTTTCCAACCCAGGGATAGAACCCGGGTCTCCTGCAATACAGACAGTTTCTTTACCATCTGAGCCACCAGGTAATTATTTACCATCTGAGCCACCACATATGTCCATAACCATAAACATTTATATAGAAAGTGTGCAAGTTATACACTTTAAATATGTGTGATTTATTGTGTATCAGTTCTATCAATAAGGGAACAAATAATAATAACTTCTGTAAGAAATATGAAAAGAGAACTGATGAAGTCAGGTGTCCACTCCCAGAACACCTGGCCAGGCTCTGCCTGCCTAACCTCACAGCCCCGTGTACCTCCACACCCCCTGGGCCATCTGGTCTTGCGGGCCAGCAGCTGGAGCTGTGCCTTGACACCCAAGAACCCGACACGTAAGCCGAGACTGCGGCTTGCACAGCAGTGGTCACACAGCCCCACTCTTCGGTGAGGAGACCCTCTTCCTGCCATTTAACCTGCTCGGTGATGGACTAACGGTAAGAAATAAGTACAAGAGCAGGCCCGTGGGGTGTCCCGGTGCTGATGACAGCTGCACAAAAACCTGCTGTGTTTATGAGAAATTCAACGTGGTCAGCTCCTCGCCTGCTCACTTCAGGCCCAAAGCCCACATTACCTCCTTTTGTAAGTTTTAATATCCCTCGGAAACGCTTTCCCTTTACATTCTCCATCTCTTCCCTGGAACATCTCCAGAGGGGTCTGTGATTGGGTTGCATACAAGTTTCCAAGCTTGCAACTTCCTTTCGGTCATAAATCACCTCTTACACACTAACTTTTTCCTCCTCATTGTTCCTCAGTATTAATAGCCCCAAATCCCAGGAGCATTTGAGAACTGTTCCAATTTTGGTTTGAAAATCAATTTGGAAGCTAGTGGTTGGCTTTGCTCAGACTTCCAATCCTTCTGAGAAAGAAGGTTAGCTCCAACAAACTGGCCAAACCTAGGATGGGGGCCTAGCCTGATGAACGTCACCATTTTTAAAGTCTTGTTTGTTTTCTCTTAAAATGTTAGATACCTTGGCCTCAGTGTTTTTCATTCAACTCTGTCTATAAAATTAAAATGTTAATTCTAGAGAGTGAAAAAAAAACCTAATACCTTCTCTGTGAGATCTGGTAGACAATTTAAAAAATGTAGAGTTCATTTCAGGATAGGTCAATTTCCATTATGAAAGCAGAAGAATAAATATGAAATCCAGTTGTGTTTGTTAACAGACTCTGATACTATTCTCAACTTGGGGGGAGTATCATTCTAAATAAGCTCCGCTTCCTTCATGGGCTGCTGACTTTCTGCAGGGAAGGTAAGTACCTGTCAGATCTCATCAAAAGCTGAAGGGGTAGGGCACCCCACCAGAGGGGAGCAGGGATCTTCTGCCAGTTAAAGGGTCTGCCCCCCAACATCAGACAGCTGAAATTCACATTCAGGAATAAAGGAAACAGAACACTGGTTGGATTTCCTTGGGAAGACAAAAGAGAAACACATTGATTTAAGCAGTCTGCACCCCGAATCAGAGTGGGAAACGAAACTGACAATGCTCAGTCCTCAACACTGACACCGAGCAAGGAGAGACTCAGTCAAGGGCAGAGCAGTCAGCAAGCAGGCCTTCTCAAGGGGGGCGGCAAGGGTGCAGTGACAGTCACTATCTCAACTTCAGAGCTGGGCCTGCTTCAACACATTGTTGATTTGCAAGCTTGACCCCTAGCTTGAAAGGCATTCCTTTCCCTTTCTTTAGCTCCTTTAGCCTTTTTCCTGCCCCCAATACTAGAGTCAGGTTTTTCATCTTTCCCCATGTGCTGGTTAGTGGCTAGCCTGTGGACACCCACTTCACATGCCCCCTAACTCACCCCCAGGCCACAGGCTCCCACCTCTCAGCCAAGGGTGGGGCTCAGGTAAAGCAAGGATGAATGGTTTATTTAGGAGTGCCTCCCTAAAACTCCCTTTCAGAGACATCATCAACATTTCAAGAGGCTGATAAAGTCTCCCGCATCTGGGGAGGGAGGTTATTAATCTATTCATTAGTATGAGACAATGACTCTTTTGAACCTGATATGTCTAATTGTGGAAGAGAACAAAGCCTCACAATGACAGATGGAGACAAGCGAGGAGCATCTGTCCCCATGACGTCAGGACTGCTTCCAGGGTCACAAAGCACTGGAGTGCTCCCTCCTGCCTCCACCAAGTAGGATCCTGGTTGGGCAAAAGTGATGATAATAAGAAGCGAACATTTACTAAATCCTTGCTAAGTCCCACAGACCATTCAAAGCCTTGCGCAGGCACTATCTGACCTAATTCTCACAACAACAGTAAAAATAATTCAGTATTTTTATCTCCATCTTATAAAGGAGGGAAACGAGGCTCAAAAGCATTAAGGGACTTGCCTAGAGTGATTCAGCCAGTAAACAGTGGAGCAGGACTCTATCCTGGCCGCTGGCTCCCAAGCCTGTGCTCCTTTCCGCTGCTCGTGTCCGCGTCTGGAAATGACTATTCAGGAACTGCAGAGGAGCTCACACAGTGTGTCCTTAGCGCCGTGTTCCCCAAAGAAGGTCCAGACATGTGGTGGGTGAGATGGAATCCAGCCAACTGGAACCCAAAAAGGCCGACCTGGTTGACATTACTGTGCATGCGTGATACGTTGCTTCAGTTGTGTCTTACCCTCTGTGACCCTATAGCCCGCCAGGCTCCTCTGTCCATGGGATTCTCCAGGCAAGAATACTGGAGTGAGTTGCCATGCCCTTCTACAGGGAATCTCCCTGACCCAGGGATCAAACCTGTGTCTCTTATGTCTCCTGCATTGGCAGGCAGGTTCTTCACCACTGAGCCACCTGGAAAGTCCCAACATTACCCAGGCTGACACTCAAATCCAGGCCCATTGCCCTGAAATCCAGCAGGGCTTGAAAACTTTGCCTACAAAGGTATAGATGAAAAATGCTGTCTTACATATCAGTAAACAAAGGACCAGCAGCCACTGCAGGCACCCCTAACTGTGTACTCCGAGGGACTCAGAAAAGGAAATAACAGGGTAGCAGCCCTAGACAGCTGATGTACATATCAGAGGAATGATGGCAATGATCTCAGACTCTTGCATCTCCTCATATGGATAAAAACACTAAATTCATTAACTTGAGATGTTTGGTTTTCTTTAACCATAATCTTTTGATGTTCCAACTACCTGGGTTTTGTGGCAGAACTCCTATACATCCAGGCTCTTTCCTTACCTCTTTGGTAAGAGTTGAGAGGCTGTCTTCTGGGCTAAAGTCCTCAGTTTTGTGCATCAAATAAAACATAATTCTCAACTTTTAGGTTGTGCTTGTTTTTCTTTTTTTTTCTTTTTCAGTCAACAAAGACTTCTACACCAGTTTATTAACAAACTCTCAGAACTTTGAATTGCCAGGACATCATTCTGATCATTGAGAGAAAGTCTCCAAAGTACCCATGCCTGTTTACTGGTAAGAAGTTGCTGGGCTTACTACACTCACCCTTGTGGAGTCTGGAAACCACTAATCCTGAAGAAGAGTTAGTGGTATGGGTCAAGCACACCACACAGCCTCCCCAGCACAGGTTGGGGAGGACTTGCATTGCCATCCTTCACTCCGGACCTCCAGGACCTACAGATTAAGACAGGCCTAGAGGAGAGCACACATCTTGATGCCTGGGGCTATCTGCTGAGAAACCTGAGCCTGCTCTGCCAGCAGCCAGAGGACCTGAGAGGGAATGCCCTTAGAAGTGGCCCTCAACTAATAACAACTGGTAGCACAGTAACGAGTTCCAACTTCCCCACCAATGAAGTAGGACAGCTCTGAGGTGGGTGCGCACTGTCTCAGCAAGTGCCCTAGTGGGACTGACATCCAGTCGCCCACAGGAGGAACTTCTCAATTATGTACCGTGACTTGGTGGCCTTCCCTGCCCTGCCCTTCCCTCTGTCTCATATGACTCCCGACCAGTCTGCCTTTTTGCATTTCTTTTTCTTGGTGATGGTCTTGATCACTGCCTCCTGTACAATGTCATGAACCTCTGTCCATAGTTCTTCAGGCACTCTATCAGATATAATCCCTTGAATCTATTTGTCACTTCTACTGTATAATCATAAGGGATTTGATTTAGGTCATACCTGAGTATTACAGTGGTTTTCCCTACTTTCTTCAATTTAAGTCTGAATTTGGCAATAAGGAGTTCGTGATCTGAGCCACAGTCAGCTCCCAGTCTAGTTTTTGCTGACTCTGCAGAGCTTCTCCATCTTTGGCTGCAAAGAATATAATCAATCTGATTTCGGTGTTGACCATCTGGTGATGTCCATGTGTAGAGTCTTCACTTGTGTTGTTGGAAGAGGGTGTTTGTTATGATCAGTGTGTTCTCTTGGCAGAACTCTGTTAGCCTTTGCCCTGCTTCATTTTGTACTCCAAGGCCAAATTTGCCTGTTACTCCAGGTATCTCTTGACTTCCTACTTTTGCATTCCAGTCCCCTCTAATGAAAAGGACCTCTTTTTGGGGTGTTGGTTCTAGAAGGTCTTGTAAGTCTTTATAGAACGGTTCAACTTCAACTCTTCAGCATTACTGCTTGGGGCATAGATTTGGATTACTGTGATACTGAATGGTTTACCTTGGAAATGAACAGAGATCATTCTGTCATTTTTGAGATTGTAGACTCTTTTGTTGACTATGAGTGTTACTCCATTTCTTCTAAAGGATTCTTCCCCACAGTAGTAGATATAATGGTCATAAAGTATAAAGTAGCTGAGAAAAGAAGAGAAGTGAAAGGCAAAGGAGAAAAGGAAAGATATACCCAACAGAATGCAGAGTTCCAAAGAATAGCAAGGAGAGATTAGAAAGCCTTCCTCAGTGATCAGTGCAAAGAAATAGAGGAAAATAGAATGGGAAAGACTAGAGATCTCTTCAAGAAAGTTGGAGATACCAAGGGAACATTTCTTGCAAAGATGGGCACAATAAAGGACAGAAACAGTACGGACCTAACAGAAGCAGAAGATATTAAGAAGAGGTGGCAGGAATACACAGAAGAACTATACAAAAAATATCTTCATGACCCAGATAAACATGATGGTGTGACCACTCACCTAGAGCCAGACATCCTGGAATGAGAAGTCAAGTGGGCCTTAGGAAGCATCACTACAAACAAAGCTAGTGGAGGTGATGAAATTCCAGTTAAGCTATTTCAAATACTAAAAGATGATGCTGTGAAAGTACCACACTCAATATGCCAGCAAATTTGGAAAACTCAGCAGTGGCCACAGGACCGGAAAAGGTCAGTTTTCATTCCAATCCCAAAGAAAGGCAATGCCAAAGAATGTTCAGACTACTGCACAATTGCACTCATCATATAGGCTAGCAAAGCAATGCTCAAAATTCTCCAAGCCAGGCTTCAAAAGCATGTGAACCATGAACTTCCAGATGTTCAAGCTGGATTTAGAAGAGCCAGAGGAACTAGAGATCAACATCTGCTGGATCATCAAAAAGGTAAGAGAGTTCCAGAAAAACATCTACTTTCACTTTATTGACTATGCCAAAGCCTTTGACTGTGTGGATCACAATAAACTGGAAAATTCTGAAAGAGATGGGAATACCAAATCACCTTACCTGCCTCCTGAGAAATCTGTATGCAGGTCAGAAAGCAACAGTTAAAACTGGACATGGAACGACAGACTAGTTCCAAATCAGGAAAGGAGTACGTCAAGGTTGTATATTGTCATCCTACTTATTTAACTTATAAGCAGAGTACATCATTCGAAATGCCAGGCTGAATGAAGCACAAGCTTTAATCAAGATTGCCGGGAGAAATATCAGTAATCTCAGATACGCAGATGACACCACCCTTATGGCAGAAAGTGAAGAAGAACTAAAGAGCCTCTTGATGAATGTGAAAGAGGAGAGTGAAAACGTAGGCTTAAAACTCAACATTCAGGAAACTAAGATCATGGCATCCAGTCCCATCACTTCATGGCAATTAGATAGGGAAACAATGGAAACAGTGACAGACTATTTTTTTTTGGGCTCCAAAATCACTGCAGATGGTGACTGCAGCCATGAAATTAAAAGACACTGGCTCCTTGCAAGAAAAGCTATGATGAACCTAGACAGCATATTAAAAGCAGAGACATTACTTTACCAACAAAGGTCCGTCTAGTCAAAGCTATGGTTTTTCCAGTAGTCATGTATGGATATGAGAGTTGGATGATAAAGAAAGCTAAGCACCAAAGACCTGATGCTTTTGAACTGTGGTGTTGGAGAAGACTCTTGAGAGTCCCTTAGACTGCAAGGAGATCAAACCAGTCAATCCTAAAGGAAATCAACCCTGAATATCCATTGGAAGGACTGATGCTGAAGCTGAAACTCTAATACTCTGGCCATCTGATGCAAAGAACTGACTCATTTGAAAAGACCCTGATGCTGGGAAAGACTGAAGGCAGGAGGAGAAGGGGATGACAGAGGATGAGATGGCTGGATGGAATCACCGACTCTATGGACATGAGTTTGAGCAAGCTCCAGGAGTTGGTGATGGAAAGGGAAGCCTGGCGTGCTGCATTCCATGGGGTCACAAAGAGTTGGACACAACTGAGCGACTGAACTGAACTGAACTGAACCGGTCCTCCTGAGATCCTCTCCCAATAAACTGGTTTTTAGTTTGTTTGTTTCTTAAATTGCTAAGTCATGTCCAATTATTTGCAACCCCATGGACTTGGAGCTCACCAGGCTCCTTTGTTCATGGGATTTCCCAGGCAAGAATACTGGAGTGGGTTGCCATTTCCTTCTCCAGGGGATCTTCCTGACCCTGGGATTGAACCCACATCTCCTAATTTAGCAGGTGGATTCTTTACCACTGAACCACTAGGGAAGCCCTTCCAATAAACTACTTGTGCCCAAGTCCTCGTTTCAGGGTCTACTTTTGGGAGAACCCAATCCAGCCCCTATCCACAAGTGTCCGCCCCCATCCAACCCCCAAAGAATCTCCTTTAGGCCTCTCTTTATAGGATGCACCACTGATGTTGAGTGCTTAGGCGATGGAGAAGTTGGGCCTGAATTTGGATCTTGGCAAGGTTCCTTGCAGGTTGCGTGATCCTGGGCACACTAGCCAACCTCTCACATCCTCAGTTTTCTCAGAGGTATATGATGGCAAGGACACCGACATGACAGAACGGGTAGGCTATGTGTACTGGATAGGAACCAAACACTGTGCTCAGCTCATGCGAAGCACTCACCAAAAAGGAGCTGCCATTATCATCAGTATCATGACTACGACTATCACTGTTTCCTTTTATATTAGAATAAGCCAAGCACCTGTCTTTCCTTCATCAGCAGCTGTGACTTCCTTGAGGTCATAGACCATGAATGAAATCGTGATGAAATTACCTCTACTTCATCACAAAGTTGATGACCATTACACACCTCTTGCATGAAATTGCTTCATTTAATCTTTGCATTAACTATTCCTGGGTGAAAGCAAGGAAGGGTGATAATCACCCTGAGCTTCAGGCTCAGGGAACAAGGGCCCTAAAGTGCTTCCTATCCCACGGACTTTTTCAGTCCTTGTTTGCTGCCCTGCATGAGTCCATGGGCTGGAGGGGGCAGTTACAAGATACTTCTGGGTTATGATTTCATCTCCATACATTAAAAAAGTTGGAGTCAGTCTCAAAAGACAGAAAGAGCCACCAAGAATGTATCTGTGTTCATACAAGTCCATGTTCCTTTGTGCTAGGCCCATAGCAAGTGTGTGATTAATGCTTGCCAACTGAGTGAAATTATCTGAATGTGGCCAGTAGCACCACGTGGCTGCTAAGCAGACTCACATCACCAACAACCAGATGCAGTCAGAGTCTGACTTGACTGATTTTTTGAAAAAGATCTTTCAGAAATTAGAAGGTGACAGCTTGTCACTACTTTGGTAACTTTGTCTTCCTAGATATATTTTGTAGATGTCAGCTTACAGTTAAGTTTTCTGGGTGTATAAATAGCTCCTATTCAGTTTTCAAACCATAGATCTTGAAGCTTCTCAATTTACAGACTTGAGTCTTGATGATCTGGATATTATGAGAAAATCTCTGGCCCCTTGTTAGCACCATATTGATTAGCTGAGATTTAAAACACCTGATTAGGAATCCTCTCCACCACTCTCATGACTGCTTGTGAGGTGTTAAGACATCCTGGAGCATGGATGAAGTCGTTTCTTGGCCTTGAACCACTCCATCCATTGACTCTTCCACTGGCTGTTACAACCTGCACAGAGGCCAGAACTGGGTCTTCTCACCCCAGTGATTTAAAAATAGATTCTGTCTTAGGAAAGAGCTGTCACAAAGCCTATACCCTTAATCTGCAAGAAAGTCTAGGGCCATCCCTAAGCCTCGTCAGAATCCACAGACTTAGAATTGCCCATAAAACAGTTCTAACCTCTGTCTGCACACCAGCATCAGCTAGGAGTCTGGGACCCACTCTGACTAATTAGATCAGAATCTCTGAGCCTAAGACACAGTATGGGGATTAATGAATTCCCAGGTGCCTATCAAGTGCAGCCAGACAGAGTTGAAACCCACTGCTATGAAGAAAGGATACAAATTCAACCTATTTCCTAGAAATGAGTAGATTAGAAACAGCAGATTATAAGAGGAGAGAAGGGTTGGTAAGAGTAGGTATACCAGGTATATCAGGCTTCCCTAGCGGCTCAGCGATAAAGAATCTGCCTGCAATGCAGGAGACACAGGAGAAGTGGGTTTGATTCCTGGGTTGAGAAGATCCCCTGGAAGAGGGCATGGCAGTCCACTACAGTATTCTTGCCTGGAGAATTCCATGGACAGAGGAGCCTGGAGGACTACAGTCCACAGGGTCGCTAAGAGTCGGACACGCCTGAAACAACTGAGCATGCATGCACGCATGCACCAGATATATCAAGAAGTGACAATGAGAAAAAAGAGGAGGATGAAAGAAACCAAAAAGAATTTTTAAAATATCTTTGTCTTGGGCCATTAGATTCAGGGGAGCCACACTCTTCTCCGTGCTCCTCAGCAGGTGGGACACAACTTGGCAGAGCACTTGCCATATTGAATAATGTCCATGTTCTTCATACAAATTTTAGATCATCAGCTTCTTGATGGAAGGAAGCAGGTGGCATTCATCTTTATGCCTCTGATGCCTGGCATTATGCCAGGACAAACGAGAAGATAATGAAATGTTTGCAGAGGGAGTGAAAGGATGAACGAACAGGAAGGGAAGGACTTCCTCCCTCATGGAAGTCCCTGAGGACATTACTGTTATGCAAAAGACAATGAAAGTGCTTTGTTAACTGGACAGGACTTCACAATAATAGGGGTCTTTATGACCCTAAGGTGTTCATTCGAAGATGTTTATTTGGTACTCACTGTGTGTGCTTTGGGGAGAACACAGAGTGGAAGATGCACAGGATGCGGATACATGGAGACAAAGGCCCGGGGGCTTAGAAGGAAAAACATGGGACATGTTTCAAAACCCATGAGACTAGCTAAAGCTCAGGTATATATGATGGGCTTTAAGGCTGAATCAAGGAAGAAGTAAAATGCTATTCCACATGGTCCTTTTAAGGAGCCAGGCAAGACGCAGCACCCATCAGAAAGATTTCTCCCCCAACAATGATGCTTTTTCAAAATCTACTCACAGGGATAATATTCTATTTTCTGAGAAATCCACTCATGGTAAATCTTACTCCCACAATCCTGGATGAGCAAGGCACTTTAACAACTATTAATGCTTACCAAGCAAATGTCTTCCTCCCTTCACTGTGATCCCCATACTCTGCACCCTTGGTCCTCCAAAATCAGCAAGGTATGGAGAGGCGAACATTTTCTTTTCCTAATCAGCAGCACCTACAATTCCAGGTCCCTCACAAATCTCTGGTGCCTCTTGAAAAATGAAGCTCTTGACCCTAAACTACCCCTCTCTGATTTCCTGAATGGAAGCATTCTATTATAAATCAAAGTTTTTCTGAACCTTCCCAGAGACATGGTGCTCTGTATTAAGGGTCCTGGTTTTCAGCCATGGCTATAAGTTGGTCCCTGCTTCCAGAAGTTCCCCAAGATTACAGGAAAACATCTGAGGAGCAGAGGGATCTAGGCCAGGAGTGACTGGAATTGTATTTCAATCCTCACTTCCAACCTGCTGAGTACTTCCTGAACATAAGCTCTTTATGTGAAAGATATCTAAAGACAGGTAATCACTGGGGTATTTTACTGAAAAATCACACCACTATTTCCTGGTCTAAAATGCACAGATTACTGAAAATAGCCCTTGAATAAATGGAGAAGCTTTCCTCTCAGTGGGTCAGTGCACTTAAATGGAGTCTTGCCAGATCCCTGGGGTCTCTTTCTCCCACTATATGGATGGGACACTGAGATGGAAGAGGTATGAGAGCTAGCCAGAGTCCCAGTGAAATAGTGGCAGAGCAGATCAAAGATCTTTATGTTACCAACTAAAAAACTGCATTTGTCATCTACCTCTACAAGGATGAAGTCACTAGCCACTGCAGCAGCTGACCTTCAACACAACCTGAAAAGAGTTCAGGATGGAGATCAGGAATAAGGCACTCTGTACTCTGGCAAAAACTGGCAGAATAGACCTTCAGATAGTTGCATATTTTAAAAGAAGACTTTATGAGCCCAAATTATTGCATCTTCTCATACCTAGAAAAGCATTAAGATCATTAATGGGGCATCTGCTCCTTGTGACTGGCTGCAACCCTCTGCCTAAATGACTACACATGCTCTCTTCACTAAAATCATTTGTAATACTGACCTTCCCCTGACCTCTTCAGAGCAGTTCCTCAGAGCTTTCTGAAATGCTGTCTCCCAGGCTATAGTCCTCATTTCGCCCTAAATAAAACTTAACTCGCAACTCTCATATGGTGCTTTTTTTTTCAGTCAACAGTGTCCTGGATATCCCATGGGAGGACCTCATGTCACCTACAGTCCACCACCGTCACCAGTTCATGGTACATGATGACTGTTATGTACTCAAGAAGCCCAGTCACATAGCTGGAGTTTCACCAGGCAGTGACTAGATCTAAAGGGGGCTTAAGGCATCCTGTACCTTCAAGGAGTATCCACATCAGAGATGGAGAGAAAAGTACCCAAATAACAACACTACACAGCAGGATTTGTCAAAGGCCCATAAGAGGGTCAAAGTGTAGACCGTGTAGGAGAGAGAGACCTCACATTCCATCATACTGGGAACACACAGGTCTAGTGGAAGGAAGCTCAGAAATCTTGGAGGTGAGATTTGAGGATGGATCAGATTTTTTAAAAAGAATAATAAACAGTGTTTAAGAAAATTTGATATAAAAAAGTCATTCATAATCCCACAGTCCACTGAAGAGAGTATTCATTCTAGATGGGTCCACACTCACCACTGTAAAAAAAAAAAAGGAATGTCACTTGTTATCTGATTCTATAAGGATTACATCATTAGCCATGCTATCACTGACCTAAAAAAGGAAGCATGGCAAAAGCTAACAGAGTTTTGTCAAGAGAATGCACTGGTCATAGCAAACACCCTTTTCCAATAACACAAGAGAAGACTCTATATATGAACATCACCAGATGGTCAATACCGAAATCAGATCAACTGTATTCTTTGCAGCCAAAGGTGGAGAAGCTCTATATAGTCAGCAAAAACAAGACTTGGAGCTGACTCTGGCTCAGATAATGAGCTCCTTATTGCAAAATTCAGTCTTAAATTGAAGAAAGTAAGGAAAACTGCTAGGCCATTCAGGTATGACCTAAAACAAATCCCTTATGATTATACAGTGGAAATGATGAACAGAATCAAGGAATTAGACCTGGTAGACAGAGCCTGAAGAACTATGGACAGAGGATCATAACATTGTACAGGAGGCTGTAACCAAAACCATCTCAAGGAAAAACAAATACAAGAAGCCAAAGTGGTTATTTGAGGAGGACTTACAAATAGCTGAGAAAAGAAAAGACACAAAATGCAAAGGAGAAAGGGAAAGACACACCCAACAGAAAGCAGAGTTCCAGAGAATAGCAAGGAGAGATAAGAAAGCCTTCCTATGTTAACAATGCAACGAAATAGAGGAAAGCAATAGAATGGGAAAGACTAGAGGTCTCTTCAAGAAAACTGGAGATATCATAGGAAAATTTCATACAAAGATGGGCACAATAAAGGACAGAAACAGCAAAGACCTAACAGAAGCAGAGGAGATTAAGAAAGGTGGCAAGAATATACAGAAGAAGTACACAAAAAAGGTCTTAATGACTTGGATAACCACAGTGGTGTGGTCACTCACCTCGAGCGAGACATCCTGCAGTGTGAAGTCAAATGGGCCTTAGGAAGCACCACTGTGAACAAAGCTAGTGGAGGTGATAGAATTCAAGTTGAGCTAATTAAAATCCTAAAAAGATGATGCTTTTAAAGTGCTGCACTTAATATGCCAGCAAATTTGGAAAACTCAGCAGTGGCCACAGGACTGAAAAAGGTCAGTTTTCATTCCAATCCCAAAGAAAAGCAATGCCAAAGACTGTTTAAACTACCATATAATTGCGTTCATTTCACATGCTAGCAAGGTAATAATCAAAAGCCTTAAAGCTAGGCTTCAACAGTACATGAACCAAGAACTTTCAGATGTACAAGCTGGATTTAGAAAAGACAGAGAAACCAGAGATCAAATTGATCCAATGGATCATAGAGAAAGCAAGGGAATTCCAGAAAAACACCTACTTCTGCTTCATTGACTACGATAAAGACTTTGATTGTGTGGATGATAACAAACTGTGGGAAACCCTTAAAGAGATGGGAATACCAGACTACTACCTGTCTCCTGAGAAACTTGTGTGCAGGTCAAGAAGCAACAGTTAGAATCAGACGTGGAACAATGAACTGGTTCCAAATTGGGAAAGGAGTACATCAAGGCTGTATATTGTCACTCTGCTTACTTAACTTATATGCAGAGTGAATCATGTGAAATGCCAGGCTGAATGAAGCACAAGCTGGAATCAAGATTGCCAGGAGAAATATCAACAACCTCAAATATGCAGATGATACCATTCTAATGGTAAAAAGTAAAAAGGAACTAAACAGTCTCTTGATGAGAGTGAAAGAAGACAGTGAAAAAGTTGGCTTGAAACAACATTCAAAAAACTAAGATCATGGCATCTGGTCCCATCACTTCATGGCAAATAGAAGAGGAAAAAGTGGAAACAGTGACAGATTTTACTTTTGGGGCTCCAAAATCATTGCAGATGGTGACTGCAACCACAAAATTAAAACATGCTTGCTTCTTGGAAGGAAAGCTATCACAAACCTAGACAGCATATTTAAAAAGCAGAGACATCACTCTGCCAACAAAGGTCTGCATATCAAAGCTATGGTTTTTCCAGTAGTCATGTACGAATGTGAGAGTTGGACCATAAAGAAGGCTGAGCGCTGAAGAATTGATACTTTCAAATCGTGGTGCTGGAGTCCCTTGGACTGCAAGGAGATCAAACCAGTCAATCCCCAGGGAAATTAACCCTGACTATTCATTGGACGGTCCGATGCTGAAGCTAAAGCTCCAATACTTTGGCTACCTGATGCTAATAGCCAACTTATTGGAAAAGACCCTGATGCTGGGAAAGATTGAGGGCAAGAGGAGAAGGGGGTGAGAGAGAATGAGATGTTTGGATGATATCACTGGCACAATCATGAGTTTGAGAAAACTCCAAGTGATAGTGAAGGACAGGGAAGCCTAGCACGCTGAAGTCCATGGGGTTGCAAAGAGTTGGACATGATTTAGTGACTAAACAGCAACATGGACATACAGTACAGTCTCAAAGGAATTTGGGACAAAGAATAGGATAAGACACTCTGTGCTTAGGGAAAACAGGGAAACAGACCCTTAGATATTTATGAACCCAGATTCTTCCATCTTCTCATACCTAGATAAGCAATGATATCATTAGCTGAGATATCTGCTCCTTGTGACAAGTAGATGTATGCCCAAATGCACATACCCGTTTAGCAAAAATTACGTTTATAACCTCAGAGCTCTCTGACAGGCTGTCTTCCAAAATGTGGTTCTCAATAAGACACTAAATAAAACTCAACTCACAGCTCTTATGCTGTGCTTTTTTCCAGTCAACATGGCTGTGGAAGGAAAATAAAAATGAAGTTTCAATTGCTAAGATAGCTCCCTGAAATGGAGCCAGGAGGCCATTAAAGAGGTGTGATATAGTCATATCTCAACCTGGATAGAATCTGACCTTTTGACTACTTATTGTACTAACAAAGGCATCAAGAAGATAAAGAAACTTATCAGACCCTTATTCTAATTCATGACAATTACCCACTTATCAGACCCCTACCCTAAAACAAACTTGTAATTCCTTAAGAACAAATATCTCCTGATTTGTGTCAGGGTTCATCACAACTCTCCCTGGGCAACTAGAGCAACTGTGTGGCTCTTTGTCTTTATAAGCTCCTGACACTTTCCCTGTGTTGAATCACTCTTTCAGTTTCACTAGAATCTATGTCTCCTAAAATGCAATTCTGAAGACCCCAAATAAAGCTTTTTATTCTCTGCAGTCTTGAGATTATGATTTGATGCCACTGGGATTCAGATATATTTGGGCATAAATGGAGAGCCATGGGGCAGGCCACCAGGACTGTGCCCTGGCCAGCATCTTGGGAGAGCATCATGCATGACACACTGCATAAGTGACGAAGCCAAGGTGGCAGAATAATGGGTCTGTCGTAGTATCTGTCCCTTGGGCTGAGTCCCAGCCCAGCCTCCAATGGGTTCCTCTCTAAGCAGTAAAGAGCAGTTTCATTAAGATCCCAGAGCTATAGTTCCACAGAGAATGCAGAGACAGGGTTGCTATGAGGGTTCCCACAGATGCAGGGCTCCTTCAAGGCTTCAAGGATGAGTGTGTCTGGTGAGGGATACGCGGTGCCTGGCAGGTACCTCATGTATGGGCATCAGCCAGCCTGACAGGTGTTTGAGACGAGGGGTAGATTTCATGGGAGAGGAAATTCATCTATCATGGGATTCTCTTGTGAAGCCACTGGAAATTAACTACTCCCAGGAATTTCTGGGGCCAGAAACCTACAATAACAAGGTGGAAGTGAGAGACAGCCAAATGCAGGTTGGTTATACACGAAGTCACTACATTTTCAATCCCTAACAAGAGGAGCCTGAGGAAACACAACTTAGATCACTATGTTCATCTTTGCATATTCTATGCCAATCTTCATTGACTTACACATACAACAATCACAGTGTATACTTTTCTAAAATTTGTTTTTTGGAATTTAACACTAAAGTACAAATTAGGGGTTGGGAGACATGGGCGAGGGCTTTCCATGCAGATTAAACAATATGAACTCTCGATTACTGGTTTTTGTGCATGCATGCATGCTAAATCGCTTCAGTCATGTCCAACTCTTTGTGAGTCCATGTACTGTAGTCCACTAGCCTATGCTGTCTATGGGATTCTCTAGGCAAGAATACTGGAGTGGGTTGCCATGCCCCTCTCCAGGGGATCTTCCCAACCCAGGGATTGAACTGGCATCTCCTGCAGCTCTTGCCTTGCAGGTGGACTCGTTACCACTGAGCCAGTGGGGAGGCACCACTGGTTCTAGTAGAGGCAGTTTTGCCTCCCAGGGAACATTAGTCAGTGTCTGGAGACTTAAAAAAAAAAAAAAGCCTCACTATATTTAATTGCCACGTAATGACAGTGAGTATTATTCACAAATAGGCAGAAGCATATAATGGACTTTATTTCTGTTTTTTTCAATTTTCTTTTTGTTTTTTGTTTTATATATTTTCTTTTCCCTGTACTTTCATATTGTTGCATCACGGTTTCATATTTTTGCATCATTATTTTTAGATTTCAATGTGAAATCTATTATGAGGCATTTTTCTCTCTTTTCCTACACATACATACCTACCCATAACACCACACACATATACATATATGATACATATACATAGAAGTTGTGTCCAACTCTTTTGCTTTATCACTAAGCCACATGTATGGGGCTTCCCTGTTGGCTTAGTGGTAGAAAACTTGCCTGCCAATGCAGGAGATGCAGGTTTGATCCTTGGATCAGGAAGATCACCTGGAGAAGGAAATGCCAACCCACTCCAGTATTGTTGCCTGGAGAATCCCAAGGACATAAGGGCTTGGCAGGCTATGGTTCATGGGGTCACAAAAGAGTTGGACAAAAATTATCAACTAAAAAACAACAATTTTATATATGTGTGTGTGTGTGTGTGTGTATGCATCATATGCATATAATATATAATATGATACAAATATAGGAATGTAGGAATGGGATGTGGGGTGAGCAAAGATTCCCTCATTTGGTTTCTGATATACAGTGGCAGTTCTATTGTGAGAGTGGTCATAATGCACACATTCCATTTCACCCTTACAGAGGTCTGCCGAACTCTACTACACACTCGGGAGCATTAGAACAGCTTCAGGCAACTCTGATTTACTTATCTAATTCCTTGTTTACCATAAGAAGTAAAACGAAGACTTGATCCTGAAGAGCTTGTCATTCCAAAATATAGAGAATTAATATCTTTGAAACCATACATTTATCACCACTGTTGCTTTGATGTTTTTCTCCATGAATTTTTTTACTATGTCCTGGTTTTACATAGTTGAAATCATAGCATACAAATAATGTTTACGTATTTCTCATATAAGAAGGCTTTATGAATTTCACTCTAATTTGATCACTGGCTTCTACCTTTTTACTATTATATGGGTAGTGTTTATATGACTCTGACAATTACTTACGTATAAGTTGGAGGAAAGAAATGTACATTTCTATAAAATTATGTAAGTGTTTGAGCCTAAAATGGAATCTTTATTTCAAAATATTCAACCTTTAGACTTTTTCATTTTTATAAAAATAATTATAAGAAGGATCTAAAACATTCTCCTTGGTCCAATGTACCTCATGGAAAGTTTAATGTATTTTGAATGTAATGAAAGTTTTAGTATGATGAATACTGTAACCTTTGGAGACATTTTTAATCATCATGCCTGGGGAGGTGATGCTACTGGGTACCGGCCAGACATGCTGTTAAACATCCTGTAATACACAGGAGAGCCCCTCACCACAAAGAACAATCTATACGAAAATGTCAGTAGTGCCAGGGTTGAAAAATCTTGCTCTCTCAGGTGCAGAGACCAGGAAGTACATGATTACTTGAGCAATTGTAAGCTGTCCAATTTGACCTAAATGTAGAATACAAGCTAGAAAATCAGCAGAGAAAAATCAAGAAGTTAGGAGAAACTCCAGAGAGCCCAGATTTCATTAAGCGGGCAGTGGGGGAGTCATGGGAAAGAGATTGAAAAAAGATGGAGGACCCAAGGGTGGACTCTTGAGGTCTTTGGCTCAAGGGACTACTCAATGCCATTTATTTTTATTTATTTATTTTTTTACTCGATGCCATTTACTTAGACAGGACTCCCAGCAGAAGCTTTAGAGAGAAATGCATTCAGGGGTAGACACAGCGAGCGTTTGTGGGAACAGTGCGCCAGGTGGCACTGCTGCCAGCAAGGGCTCAGGGAAGAGCGCCTGCCTGGGAGCCGGCTGGCTGGAAATGCTCTGAAGCTGCCCCAGTGGGTGCTATCAGGAGGAACCGCATGAACAGAGAAGGACTTGGAGGACACCCAGACCAGGACACTTCAAGGGCAGAGGGGAAGAGTGGTCCTGGGGCTGGGAGAGGAACTGGCAAAAATAGTGCCACAGAGGCCAAGGGTGCAGTGAGGCCTAAGGACAGGCTGAGGCAGGTCAGAAGCTGCAGGATGGCACAGAGTAGGAGAGCTGGGGGAGTGTCACCGTGCCCTCTGCGGGGACAGTTGGGGTTTGAACCTGGATCTGTTGGCCCCAGGCCAAGGGCTTCCCACTGGCCAAGCCACACTGCCTCACGACCACATGGATCTATGAACAGCCCTCTTGTTGGACACAGACAGGCTGGCTGGAGCTGCACAGTCACGGGCTCGGAATGACGATAAACAGTGACCAGAGCAGAGAGAGTCTGGTGTCACATGGAAGCTCTCTTCCAACATGAGCTGTTGGCCCTCTGGGGGCCATAGCAGTGGCTTCTGCAGCCATCTTTATGTAAAACTAGTAAATACTGCTCACCTCCTCCCAAGCCACCTCATGTTGCCTTTGCCTCCTCATGGGTGCACCAAGCTGGTGGCCACCAAGCTTGGTGGTTGCTAGAAACCCAATTTCATGAGCTGCAGATGGCAAATAAGCATCAGACAGGAGGGAGGCTCAGCATTTCTAGTCACTAGAGAAAGGCAATTTTAGCACAAGACGCTATCTTTCTCCATCAGGCTGATAGGCATGAAGAAGCTAGGGACACCCTATAATAGCAGGGATGCGTCGAGTGTATATACACACACTGAGAGTGTACTTATGTGATATTTGTATTTCTACAACCATGTTGGGTCACTTGTGAGATGTAATGCCAGGAAGATGGCATTCCAACTTGCCTTGGAAAGAAAAGTCCCAACCTGCTCATCTTCCCTGAGGCTGCCAGCTCAGGACTGGTAACCATGGCCACCTGAGGCACAGAGACTCCATAAGGACACTTGATAAGGCCGCTCCCAGGGCACAGCTATCATTCCCACTATTATCCTAAATGTATGAAGGCCAAGTCAACCGTTGGTAGAGCTCTTCCCTGGTGGTTCAGTGGTAAAGAGACCACCTGTCAATGTAGGAGACACAGATTAGATCCCTGGGTCAGGAAGATCCCCTGGAGAAAGAAATGGCAAACCACTCCAGTATTCTTGCTTGGAGAATTCCATGGGAAGAAGAGCCTGGTGGGCTACAGTCCATGGGGTCGCAAAGAGTTAGACACAACTGAGCAACCAAGACTTCAACGCTCAAGGAGCACTGTCTTCAATAATTGGATCTATTAACTTAGTTAATCCTCAGCAATCTCTGGGTCCTATTATTATGATCCTTAATTTGCATATGAAGTTTAAGTAACTTGTCTTAGACCACTAGCCTACTAATTCCTGTATGATTTCACCTGCAGAGCTCGTATTACCAGTCACTACAGCACAGCGCTGCCCATGTAAAGAGCATGGAGAACAGCTGTTTTATATTTCTATCTAGCCAGTGGCAGACAGCTTAGGATCCTAGTGAAGAATAAAGCCAACTTCACCAAGATTAGCCTGATATTTTTTTTAAAAAATGTCTTTCAAAATTACAGAACTGGAGAAGACTAGTGGTTGCCAGGGATAAAAGATGGAGCTGGGTGGGCATGGAGGGTAAGAGTCATTGTGGTGAGGGAACTGTTCCATAGTTCGACTGTATGATCATCAGTATCTTGACTGTGATATTTTACTATGGTTTTACAAGATGTTATCATTGCGGTAAACTGTATTAAGTGTGCAGAGGATCTCTCTGTATTATTTCTCACAACTGCATATGAATCTCAAAAAGTTTTTAATTTGAAAAAAAAAAAAGAAGGCTTATCTATCCCCTGGAGGAGGAAATAGCAACCTACTCCAGTATTCTTGCCTGAAAAAAATCCCATGAACAGAAGAGTCTGGTGGGCTACAGTCCAAACAGTCTCCAAGAGTCAAACACGACTGAGTGCCTTTACCATACCATCTCTATAGCTAAAATGTTCAAGCTTAGGACCCTGCTGAGTAAGCCAAAGTTAAATCTTATGCATGTGGATCAGAAGTGTGTTCCAATTAAAATATGCACAATTAAATGTCTGGGGAGTGAGGGGAGGCAACCAATGTAAGTGCAACTATATACCAAAACTGTTTGTGCTTTAACACGCAGTTCTCCTTAGTTCCAGAATCTCAGCTGGCAACACACACACACACACCTCCCCCCAAACACACACGTGTGCATGCTCCCACACAGACTGTGAGTCATTTAGAAGGAAATAATCTCATAAAACAGCATGATGGCAAAGGACAAAACATGAGGGCCCTAAGGTGGGAAAACCATTCCCAGCTTGCAGAGGGATGAGAAGAGCCTCTTGGCTCAAGCTGACTTTTAAGAGGCCAAACCAGAATCCTGTTCTCCACAGAATATCCTAGGAAGGGAATTATCTAGTTGTCAGATCAGTGCAGATAGAGATCCTGCAATTAACAGTCTGCAGAAGCAAAACACAAGGCCACTGGGGAACTCCAAAGCTCCTGCATACATGTGTGTGTATACACATGCATCAGCGTGTGATACATGTTGTATATTGCATACTTCTGACTAGTTGCTTCAGTCACCCACATTAGGTGTTTTTGTAAAAGGTTAGAAGGTTCTAAAGTGAAGAGAGGGCTTCCTTGGAGGTTGGTTCATCAGGCTAATCCATTTCTCCAGCTGGCTGTTGCCCGAGGCAGCCTGCTTACAACAGAAGCTGCTTGGTAGGTGTTGCTGACACTCCTTCCAAGAGTGTAGAATAGACACATAGCTGCAGCTCTTCATTCAGATCACAGTGGGGCCTGGTGAGCTACAGGAAACTGCAAAATGAGGATGCAGGCAGCCCATCTGGAGACTGCCACTTCTCAGTCATTCTGCACACCAGTCTGTGATGGATGTTTCCTGTGCTGACCACTGCAGGAAGCCAGTACCTGGACCAGAGCAGACATACCAACACAGACACCCACCTGTGAGGTGCGAGGAAGCCAACATGTGGTTCTCACTCTGGGTGGCATCTCAATCGGCCTCTCCACCCCTCGGCACACAGGGGAGCACTACTCAGCCATACTTATGGATTGTGGTGTCTATGAACTGGAGCCAGGGGCCAGTGTCAGCTTTTCTTCTTTCTGCTCCTTCTCTTTCTATTTATATGTCTCATTTCTCTTCAGATCTCATTGGAAGATGTGAGTTAGCTACAGATTTTATTAATTCCGTCTCCTTCACTGGAAACATCCAGAAGACTGGTCAATATGCTCCTGATGAGATCTACCACAGCCACTGTCTAGGCTTAACAAGGAAAATGAACTTCACCCCGATGACCTGACTCCAGTCCTCCATGAACACATGCCACCAGCAGGAGGCTCTGGGCAGCCTCTGCCCCAAGTACTATCCTGGCCCCAGAGCACACCACTTCCCCAAGTGGTTCTGATCCTCCCAGCACAGGACCTCCTGCCTCATGTCCCTGGTCTTTGGTTGACTGACAGGGATTTCAGTATGGTTTGTTCATCACTTTTCTCAACACACAGACCCTGGTACACAGCATGTAGTTAAGAGCTGAGTCTCAGTCCTGCTTCTGTTACATGTAGCTTCACTCTTTAACCATAACTTTATGGCCCATTGGCCACTCCAGAGAAATTCCTTTCTCTCTAGAGCCCAAGGACCTCATCTCTTCTCAGCCTGTGCCCTCCCTATGTTCATCCCAGTTCATGGAGCAGGAGCAGACATGCAGCCCAGGACTAAATGCACGCAAATAGAAGCTAGTCTAAAACCTGTTTCCCTCCAAAGTCAAGACGAGGGTCAAGTTGCTGAAGACCAGTAAGGGGGGTCAGACTGAAGCCCTAAAGCCGAGGATGACTGAGGGATCATGAGTGAGACAGTCAAGGCTGAGACTTTCTGGAAAGAGCACCAAGAAGAGAAAGACCAAAACTCAGAGCAACACATCCAGTACCCATGTAGCCCCAGGCTAAGTGAAATAATATCTCAACACTATAAAGGACAAGGAAACTGATTGGTGGTTTTCTTTATCTCGTGGCTCATGCCCTGATTATTGCGTCCATGTGCCATAAAAATATGAAAAAGTTCACATTTCACAAACATTTGACTTTTATAAGTCTTCCATCTCTCACAGAGAGCCCTGCTCCATCAGAATTCTGAGAAATATCTCTGATCAAACTGGAGACTCAGTTTGGGCTCTACAGTGGAAGAGTAAACTGAAAGGAAAATCCATGCATTTGGATGGCTCCAAACTTTAACCAGCCCTGGTCACCTACTCATATGATGGAGCTTTGCTTAGAACCAAATAGTGATAGAAATAAACACAAGGTTGGTCAATAGAAGAAAAGTGGCTGCTCTCAGCATCACCTTTGCAACACTAAGTCCCTGAAAATGACATCCACCACCAAAACAAGTCCAAATATCCACTGAGGACAGCGTATGCTGGACGATTCTGGAGGATGAAGTGTGGACATGCATACGAGGGACCAATAAGTTGCTGACCCTAAGACAGAGGGTGTTTTATTTTCCTAGAGTTGCTGTAACAAACTAGGTGGCTAAAAACAGCAGAAATGTCTTTTCTCACTGTTCTAGAGGCTAGAAGTCTGAGATCAAGGTGTCAGCAGGACCATGCTCCCTCTGAAACCTGTCAGGAATCCCTCCCTGCCTGCTCTGGTGGTTTGCTGTAATGACCATCTTTAGAGATCCTTGGCTTGCAGCTGTATGACTCCAGTCTCTGTTCCTGCCTTTGTCACGACATGGCTTTCTCCCTGTGTGTCACTATGTCTCCTCTTCTTGTAAGGATGTCAGGTTAGGGGCCCATTCTATTCCAGTAGAACCTCATCTTAATTGAACTAATTATATCTGCAATGACACTATTTCCAAGACAGATCACATTCTGAGGACTGGACTCCAACACACCTATTTCAAGTATGACACAACCCACAACAGAAGAGGGATGGTCCTCAGAACTAGAAGATGGTGGCTCAGGGGTTCCGTGACCGGCAAGGTTGGATATCCTGGAAGCATGGAGGGAATATGGCAGACCTTCCAGGTTTGTGGGGAGGCAGGACACAGAACTCAATGCTCTCAGCCTTAGTAACAATCTGGTGCCCAAGTTGGGCACAGAAGTCACCGTGCTGCCCATTCTGGAATTTGCAGACTTTGACAAGGTGACTAGAGAACGCTATGGACCAGCACACCTTCCCTGAGGTCACCAGCCAGCGCAGTCTTGAAAGCTTTCACAGCCCAGGGGAGGGACAGTCAGAGTAGGATTCCCAACATGACCAAGATCAAACCCACAACATCAGACTTTGGCCCTGAAGTCAAGATTATTTTGACTTAGAAAAAACTAATGTAAACATGGTTCTGAAACTCAAATAAAGTGAGGGTTGCAAATTTATAGACTATAAACATACTCCCTCATCTACAAGCCACACTCAACTCCATGCACTGCACCCAGGATACAGAAGACATGAGTCAATGTGGCAAACAGGGTCAAAAATGACAGAAAAAGGCCAAATGTGGATGTCAGTGGGGAATAATGATGAACCTGAAAAGACTAGTGTTGGTCCAAGTCCCCCCCCCTTTAAATCCTCACAGAAAAGAATATTAATAAAATAAAACTCCAAATCCAATCCCGGAGCAATAACAGAACACCCATGCCAAACTTCACAGCCGTGGGAAGGATGTATGTAGCTGAGCAATCTGTGGACAGCATTTCTCGGCTAAAAGTCTTGAAAGCTTGGCGTGCTTAGGCCAAAATGTTCTGGAAACCAAGTCCTGTGGAAAATGCAAACTTTATGAATCACACATGTAGCCACAAAGCCCGCTCTGCAGCTCTGAGTGAAAAGACATGTACAGACATCTGTCCCCACATGGAGGACCACCGGGGCTGATGCAGGGTGTACCATGGGTCCCTGAGAAAATAGGAAACCCACTTAGCTTCACGGGATTTTCTTGGCAAACTCCGGAAAACACAAGTGGGGGTCTGAGCTGGAATTAATCATGATAGACAAAGGGGCCACTTCCCTTTGCCTGAGAGGATGTGCCTGGAGAAGGAGCACCCACAGGGTGAAATGCATCTTTTCCCAGTTACTTGCCCCCTTTGTTCCTCCCTTTTCCCATCTGTGAGACGGGATCATAATAGTACTTATCTCAAGGGGCAGCTGTGAGGGTGATGTGAGTTAATATATGTGATGTTCTTAGAAAGTGTCTGACACATTGGGATAGCCAACATAAGTCCTCACCTGCAGCAACCACTCCAGCAAAGCCGAGGTTTCAGAATCTCTCTCCAAAGTTGCATCTCTTCCAGCACTCCTCCTAAATTTTCATTTTTACTTTATAGATCTCAGATTCCCTTCCCACTTAGTCTCCCAACAACCTATTCTCAGTCTGGAGAGCTTCCCACTCACTGTCACAGGATCTAAGGACAGGAAAGGCCCTCCTCAGTCCCTCAGCTTCCGCCTCTGCCCCAAGGCAGAACTCTGTTCACACCGACTCCGACAGATGGTTGTCGTTTCCAGACAGGAAATATTTATCGAGCATCCTCCCTGGGCCAAACCCTGTGCTCAGCACTGCTAGGAATACATGTAAGAGTGGGGCAGGCTGGGCTCCCACAATCTATGTGGAAGAAGTGGAAACTCACACAGGATTGAAAGCTTCAGTCTTGAGGCAGAATGTCTTCTTTTCTGGGAAACCTCAGTTTTTGCTCTTATGGCCTTCAACTGCTTAGACAGGGCCCACCCACATATCTTTATGACATTAAAGGATATTCTCTTTTACTTAAAGTCAACTGACTGGAGATTTTAACCACATCTGGATGACTGTCTGATTAAGTAACTGGCCTCTGCAGCATAGCCAAATTGACAGAGAAAATTAACCATCACATGCAAGTTCATTTGTCCTTACTCTTTCCCACTTAACATCCAGCTTTTCTTCTTGACTGCCAGCTCTGGGACCCATAACAACTTCAGGCCAACCATGAGATGCAGAGAAAACAGTTATTCATTGACTTCACCAGTCCCATAATGGCATATGCTCTTCATTCCAAGAACAAATCTTTTATTCCATTTCACTCATAATGGTGGCACTATCAATTTATTCAACTTGTATGCTGTCAGTGCCTTCCACAGGAAGGTGCCACACCTCAGAACCTACTTCTGAGTTACCTGGGGGAATGTTAGGAAGACTATTCAGGTGGATGTGCCCTGCTGGTAGCTTCCACTAGGACACTGCCAGAGAAGGTGCCAGAAGAAGACACTGGCCAATAGGCTCTTCCGGCTGCAGCACACTCACAGGAACCAGGAACTCAGGAAGTCAACCTCTGAGGCTGAGTGCTAGAGAAAGTGCACTCTTCAGGAGTCTAGCAAGTGAGATGTACAGAACCAGAAAGAGGAAATCTTTTCCTCCTCCATGTCCCTCCCGGGTTCACTACTGATCAGACTTAAGTGGGCCAAGAAGAAACATTTGCAGAGCCCACCTGCATTCTGACAGAGCTGGCAAAGAAGGGTTGAGAGCCCAAAAGCAATAGATTTTCTCCTTGCGCAGTTCACTCCTTCAGCTACTCCGTTTCCACAAGCGCACTTCAGCACATGTTGGAACTTCTGTGTAACAAGGAAACAGTGCTTTATTTCCATCTCCTAAAATATAGCTATCCTCCTTCCAAGTGAAGAATTTCTCAGACTATCCCAAAATGAAGAGACACACACTCTTAACGGTCATTGCATCTATCACTGTAGCCATATTAATTGCTCCTGGATCCATCACAGACCTACTGAATAATCTGCTATCTAAAGACTAAACTGTATAGTTAACCTCAACAACTTGTACAGAAAATAAAAATGGAAAGGGGAGGGAAGTCAGCTAGGCATATACAAATAAACATATTAAGTAAAATAAATAACAGAAAGTATGCAAATCTAGTATAGTTCTCTTTTCTGAAACTGGTTTTGAAGTCATAACTAATATGCATGGCTCCTTCATCCACTAACCATTCTGTGTTTCCCTCATGCTCAGTCAGGACCTTAGCTGGGTGGGGTTCTTTATCTGATGGAGTGACTGAAACCTTAATTCCTAAAGAGCCTGAGTCCTCAGTCACCCTGCCTGTGTTTGGTTGCTGTAGTTTCTGGTTAACTTCTACTAATGGGCATGCAAGTACTAAGAGGTGCCCTAGAAAATCCCTTAGGTTCCAGAAATAGTCTTCCTTTCCTCCAATGTGTAGCTGCAATCCAGTTACCCTCTCGTAATAAGGATCAACCAGTAGGATTAACTCCTTTTTGAGTCAGTGGCATAAGAAGCCCAATCAAATTGCCAGCATCCTCTAGATCATCAAAAAAGCAAGAGAGTTACAGAAAAACATCTACTTTCGCTTTATTGACTACGCCAAAGCGTTTGACTGTGTGGATCACAACAAACTGTGGAAAATTCTTCAAGAGATGGGAATACCAGACCACCTGACCTCCTGAGAAATCTGTATGCAGGTCAAGAAGCAACAGTTAGAACTGGACATGGAAGAAAAAAAAAGAAAGAAAGAAAAGAACTGGACATGGAACAACAGACTGGTTCCAAATTGGGAAAAGAGTACCTCAAGGCTGTATATTGTCACCCTGCTTATTTAACTTATATACAGAGTACATCATGAGAAATACTGGACTGGATGAAGTGCAAGCTGGAATCAAGATTGCCGAGAGAAATATCAATAACCCCAGATACCCAGATGACACCACCCTTATGGCAGAAAGTGAAGAAGAACTAAAGAGCCTCTTGATGAAAGTGAAAGAGGAGAGTGAAAAAGTTGACTTAAAACTCAACATTCAGAAAACTAAGATCATGGCATCCAGTCCCATAACTTCATGGCAAATAGATGGGGAAACAATGGAAACAGTGAGAGACTGTATTTTCTTGGGCTCCAAAATCACTGTAGATGGTGACTGCAGCCATGAAATTAAAAGATGCTTGCTCCTTGCTAGAAAACTATAACAAATCTAGACAGCGTATTAAAAAACAGAGACATTACTTTACCAACAAAGGTCCGTCTAGTCAAAGCTATGGATTTTTCAGTAGTCACATATGGATGTGAGAGTTGGACTATAAAGAAAACTGAGTGCCGAAGAATTGATGCTTTTGAACTGTGGTGTTGGAGAAGACTCTTGAGAGTCCCTTGGACTGCAAGTAGATCAAACCAGTTGATCCTAAAGGAAATCAGTCCTGAATATTCATTGGAAGGACTGATGCTGAAGCTGAAACTCCAATACTTTGGCCACCTGATGCAAAGAACCAACTCATTGGAAGGGACCCTGATGCTGGGAAAGATTGAGGGTGGGAGGAAAGGGGGATGGCAGAGGATGAGATGGTTGGATGGCATCACCAACATGATGGACATAAGTTTGAGTAGGCTCCAGGTGTTGATTATGGACAGGGAGGCCTGGTGTGCTGCAGTCCATGGGGTAGGGAAGAATCGGACACGACTGAGCGACTGAACTGACTGACTGAAGAAGTCCAAAATGGCAAACTTTTGCCTTTCAATTTAATGGAATCACAGTTGCAGCCCCTGTTTGAAGTGTTTTCTACTAGAGAACTAAAACCTACAAACCAGCAAAGCTGAAGGATACTTGAATAGGAAGCAAAAATCCTGTGCATGAATTATTGGGTCTAATATTAATAGTAAAGGATGCAATTCTCATTTCTACCTGTTGACTCCTGGACTCATGTATTCTGGCTATGGGGAGATAATACCACATTATGGTCTTTGATTCAAAGCATATAGTATGTCCTGTAAGGCAGGACCCCATCCTTTCAGGGTATTGTCTTGCAAAAGGTACTGCAACTGAGACTTCAGTCAGTCATTTCACCTTCCAATTAGCCCAGCCACTCCCAGTTAATTGGGTACATAGTGTGAAAAATGTGTATTAGACACTCATTTGTGTCTGACTCTTCATGAGTCAGCCCACCAGGCTCCTCTGTCCATGGAATTCTCCAGGCAATTCTCTAGGTAGCCATTCCCTTCTCCAGGGGATCTTCCCAACCCAGGGATCGAATCCAGTCTCCCACATTGAAGGCAGATTCTTTACCATCTAAGCCACCAGGGAAGCTGGGGTATATAGTAAGACCAATTAATTCCATGGGATTGATATTAGCCCATTGCTACACTTCCTTTGCTGAGAAATGGGTTACTTGATGAGAAGCAAGGCTATGGAGAATGCCATGAAGGTGGATAAGGCATGCTGTGAGCCACAGATGATGGTGCTGCAGACATATTATATGCAGAGAAAGCCTAGAAAATGGGTTTATTCCAATGATGACAAATATCGGCTACCTTCATGATAGAAGAGGTCCAATGTAATCAACCTACCACCTGGAGGCTGGCTAATTGCCCCAAGGGATGGTGTCATATCAGGGTGTCAGTGCTGTCTTCTGCTTTAGGTAGACTAGGCACCTAGCCACAGTATTACCCACATAGTCACTGCAGTGGGAAGTCCATGCTGCTTGCTAAGCCCCTGAATAGCCTCCATCCCTGCCCCCATGGCTCCTTTATTCATGGGTGCATTGAATGAGCACTGCAGTGGCTGGGAAAGAGGCTGGCTGATGTCTCCAGAGCACTTTGTATTCTGTCTATCTGATTACTAACCTTCTCCATAGTGGATTCCCTTTGGGCATTCACATGGGACACAAATATCTTCATAGTTTGTGCCTTTCCTGAGTGAGGTCTAGCCATGTTCCTCTTCTCCAGACTTTCTTGTCTCTAATCTCCCAATCGTGTTCCTTCCAAGTCCCTGACCATCCAGTCAAATCTTTAGTAACTGTCCATAAATCTATACAGATTCACACTTCTGGCCATCTCTCATTTCAAACTAGTGGACAACCAAGTGTACTGCTCAAAGTTCTTCCCATAGAGTCCAATCAGGACATGGAAACCACACAATAATTCAAATAAAATATTAATACAAAAAACTATTAATAGGGGAGCAAAGGGGACCTGGCCAATAAGAGTTGGAGAGAGTGATACAGGGTAAGAATAGCAGGTACAGGGAGCAGCCACAATTCCTGGGCTTCCCAGGTGGTACAGTGGTAAAGAATCTGCCTGCCAATGCAGGAGATGCAAGAGAGGAGCCTGGCAGGCTACGGTCCACAGGGTCACAAAGAGTCAGATACGACTGAGCATGCACACACACACACACACACACACAATGCCTACAGCTGGATAGTGCCCTAGTGCCCAAGGAAAAATCCCATACCAAAAACTGGGATCCAAACCTCAGAGAGGGCACAGTCATGACTCATTAGATGACAGAAAAGTCACTAGATACCTACTGGTGGGACTTACCAGGACTCTGCCTTCTGGGATGTCAGAAGAAAGTGTCCACATGGAAATGCCACAGCTCAGAATTCACTATGAATTCATCCGAGGAAGCCATTCACAAGGGGGTGATCTTGCTGGTAGCATTCCTCTGGGAAACTACCAGAGAAAATGTAGGGGGAAGCTGCTAGGCACTGGGCATCACAGGAGCTCAAGAAGCCACTTCTTCAGGAGCCAGGCACTAGAGAAAAAGGTCCTCTGTGGGAATCCAGCACAGCAGAAGCCATGGCTCTCAAGACCTGAGTCCTGGAGAAAGCATGTTCCACAGGAGCCTGGGAAAATGAGGCCCCCAGGAATCAGGAAGAGAAAACCCTTTCTTTCTCCAGTGTCCCTCCAATGTCCTCTACTGACAAGGCTGAGCATCATGCTACTGGCAAAGGAAAAACACTTAGCAAAACCCACCTCCATTATCACAGGGCAGGCAAATATGGATGAGTTTGGAGCTGAATGGCAATACATCGACAACTGGCCTGGGGAGAGAGTGCTAGAAGACGGGGCCAGAGAGGAGGTCAGGGAGAAGACCAAAACACAACAGTACACTATTCTATGTATAAACTGGGAAGATAAATACAGCTCTTCATCAGGAGACAGGGCTAGAATAATGAGGAGAGGCTGTCTGTGAGAGGCAGAATTTGAGCTTCCTCCACCCCAATAATATGACAAGCTGAACTCAAGGGTAGGGGTTGGACGTGTGTTCTGAGTTCAGTTCAACTCTAAGCAAATTCCCCTTAAGTGTAACTCCTGTGGATCTGAACCTGGAATTAGGACACTGAACTGAGCACCTTCCTTCATTTCTCCAGAATCTGGCTAATGGTAAGTGCCTAATGATAATCAGTTTCTTTGAAAGAGAGAATATTTCAGCTCCACACCATCAATATATGACCATGCTTTACCCCCAGGGTTATCCTTTGCCCTGGAGTCCTTCTTCTCTGAGGCAGCAGTTCCCCAGTGATGCCAGGTGGTTCCTCAGAAATCAGTGTGTCTGGAGGCTCCTTCACGGGAAGGAAGCATCCTCCTCAATCATGCTGCCCAAAGCTCTGGCCTCCTGGATGCTGGCAAAGTCTCTCCATCCTCATGACTAAGCCTGCAGTCCTGATGATGGAAAAGGGAAGGGGAGGGGCTGTCCTTGACCTATATTGGTGCTGGTTCACAATTTCGGTCTCTCTGACCTTTGCCCTTTTTAAGCCAGACTTTTACAAAGAGAAATGGAGAAGCAAACATCCCCTGTAGGGTCCCCAGGACTTTAAGTTAAGGAAAAGAGTGATCACTGCACTGTCAGTCTTGCAATATCTCCAAGCTATAGCTTGATTTCATAAACATCTCAGTTCAGGACTCACTAAGTGAAATGGTCTTGGACAGAGAACATTCCAAGAGATCCACAGCCTTCTCCAAATTGATTAGCTGGGGACCTTCTCCAAACTTCTTAAGACCCTATATGAACTGCTCATCATTGCTCTCTTCCTTCCTTTTCCCCTTGCCTCTCTGTTTGGTTTGCCCCTCACCACCTCCAAATACATCTAATCAAGTGCATGTTGAGTCCCTGCCCAGATGGCCATTATTCTCAGCTCAACTTCAAGAGCAGGTGCTGGGGCTCTGCCCCTAGGAGCTCACCATCCCATCGAGAAGAGCAGAGTCCCACCCCTAGAAAACCAGTTGATGAAGGTCTATAGTCCTGCTTCTCAAACTGTAAGGAACATAGGAATCACTTCTGACCTTTTAAAAATGCATATCCTAATTTAGAAGGTTTGGGGAAGGCCCAGAGAACCTACATTTCCAACAACTCCAAGTGATGCCAAAGTGGCCAAACCATGGAACCACACTTTGAGTAGCAGGGGTCTATGGTGTGTGGCTTAGGCAGCCAAGTGCAACTCTAAAACTCACAAGAACAGAGGACACAGCCTTCAGCAAGTTCTAAAAAGCTGGACAAAGCTTCACTGAGTTGTTGGCACCAGGGCTGAATCTTAAAGACCAGGAGGTTTTGGAGGATGAGAGGCATACGTCAAGGGGTGCACTCATGGTCTGCAGAGGAGGCAGCACCTTCATCTTCTCATTTCTTCCTGTCACAACCACCGCTCTCTCAGGCCCTGCCTTCTGACTCATCTACACTCTCCTACAGGCCCTCCTTCCAGGAGCTGGATCAAGTACATGCTGTGTGTCACAATCAAGTTCCTCTTCCCACTCTGGTTCCTCTGATTGGGGAGAGCAGGAGAAGGACACAGGAGGAACTTCTGCCTACTCTCTCCTCAAACAATGATGGGCCAGCTGGAACAGTGGGGCTCCAGAAGAAGTAAGTGCAAAGATCTGAGGGGAAATATGAGTAAAACTGTGAGACAAGGGCAAAAAAATGAGAATGGCAGCTGATAATGACTGGCAAGGGAAGTGGGTGGAGGCGGGAAAGCCTCCATGAATTCACTCTGTGTTTGAATGAGACCCTGGGGAGCCCTGACTTGTAGCTTCTTAGTCAAAAGTCTGACATTTAGTTGCATGGACGTGCTTAGTCCAGTGGGCAAGGCTTGTCCACTCCTAAGATGCTGACGGGTGCACACAAATAGTCCTTTTTTTCATGCTTCCCACACAACCATCCTGCTCTAAAGCCACCCCCATTCAGGACACACAGACAAGCAAAAACCCTACATGTGCATCTCCAATGCCTGCCTCTTCCCATTCATTCAAAATTCCCTCTCAGCCCAGCCCTTTCCGACTTCAGAGCCTCAGCCTGTGCAGTTGTATCTGCTGGGGGCTCACTGCCCAACTCAGACACGGTGTCTGAATCTGCCCTCCATTATCATGACGTCCCCCCTCTGCCACTGTCACCACTTCCTATCTGTGGTTCGCCCGTTTACGCCTTCTCTCCTGCCAGGCTCCAGCCACCATCAAGTCAGCACCAGGACTATACCCAGGACCTACTGAACACTCAACAAACACTCCATGAAGGGAAGAATGAAGGGCTATCAACTCAAGTTCCTCTCTCAAGGGGTTTCCCAGCCAACTGACTCCAAGTAGATCACTTACAATAGCTTTTTGTTTTAATTTGTGTTGTTAGCCACAGAACTCTTTCTCTGTCCTAAAGCACTCTTACCTCAGAGCCCTGAAGGCCTTCTAGTCAGAGGTTTCTGTGGATGCTGTGCTTGCCAGATCCTCCCCAACCACGCCTCCCCCCCGCCCCAACCGGGGAGAGGGCTAGTCACAGGCCAGAGTTTGGCCATTGACTCTGCCCTATTTTCCCATAAATTGATTAGCTGGGGACCTTATTGCCCAGCTGTTTAGCTCTGACAAGAATTCAAAGCTGGCAACAGGAAGTCCAGGGGATGATCCTCAAGGGGAGTTGGGAGATCAGGGCTGCAGATTTCACCCCTTGCTCCTGGGACAGAGCTGGAAAGCCTCCATAAGAGCTGGTGGCAGGGAAGGCGGTGTCCAAGCTGACTTGCACCAGCTCTGCGTGGCCATAGCGCAGTCCTCCAGGCCCCCAGGCCACGGTCCCTGAAAGACCACCCTGCACCTCTTCCTGCCTCCCTGTGTTCTTCCCTCAGTCCTCCACCAAGGGCCAGCAGAAAGGGCCTTCCCAAGGACTGTTTACATTCTTGCCATTTTTGCCTGTGTTTAGACTTACTAAAAAACGCATCTTAAACATTTACAAGCAATCATAGGCCCTTGTGGATTTCAAATAAACTTTCCTATAAAGCAGTCAACTTCAGAGTCTCCATTCCCCCAAGATTCATAAACCCTCAGAGCTGGTAGGCCCTTAAAGACCCCGGGTTCTTGTTTCATGGATGGAGAACCTGAGGCCCCAAGAGAGGCAGGGACCCATCCAAGCTCGCAGGGCCCTCCGTGGTATAGTTAGGGCTGGAGTGCAGCCTCCACAGGCCTAGGATTCCCACTTCACATGCAAAACATCGGAGCCCATCAGCACGCTGCCTCTGGGCATGTGGTTCTCGTTGTTAAGAGAACAAACTGATTTGAGGTTTCAAAATATTAATGCGCTAGGATTGGGAGAAGGAATGTGTGTTAAGTGCACATTCTTGGTTGTCGGCCACCCTCCAGCACCAGGCTGGCTGGTTGCCCAATGTGAGTGCCTTGGGACTCAGGGTGTCAGGCGTCTGTAGCACAACTCCAAGACACAGGCCCCCAGGCTGCTCAGCCAGCCATGTAGCCTCACGTTAAAGTGTCAGGCCTGAGAGGCTGCCCCGAGAACAGTCTCTGAAAGAAGATGACCGCTCCAGTCGGAGCAAGGGCTAAGGGCCTTCATGTCACGCTCCAGCAGTATCTGCACTGCTCTGGGGCAGGGGCTGGGCACCACCCACCCTTTATACGCACCCCAGTGGGTCCAGGGATGGAGATCCCTACTGAGACATCTCATCTCAGACTGGAAACCATCTCTCAGAGCCCCCAGAAACCTCCACGAGACCTGGAGCCAGAGAGGAAGGGTCTAGCACGAGGCTGGAAGACGCCACACAGGCCCTAAGCCCTCTGGGCCAACTCCTTCCTCTCTCCACCTCCACAGGCCCTGACAGGAAAATGAGCAAAGCTCTTTCTAAACCTCTATGGTAGGACTTCCTAGCAGGGCTCTGAGGGCTGGAACCTATGCTCCAAGGAGTCAGGTTTCAACAAAAGCCGTGGGCTGTTCCCATCATGGGGCCTGTTCTGCAGAGTAGATTTGACCTTGCACTGGCTTAGGGTGGGAGAGAGGGCCAAGGAGGGCTTGGGATCCTTAGGAAGCCTGAAGGTGATCTCTTCCCAGCCATGGGCTCAATGCCAAAACTTTGTGGGCCCACCTCCTTCTGTGCCCTAAAGTCCAGGAGGACCCCTCTGCACAGGCCCTGGGCTCTGTCCTCCATAAGGCTGAGAGGTTGAAGATTGGAGGAGTTCTGAGGACTGCCACTCTGGGTCCTGCTGGTCTCCCCAAAGCGAAGATTTAGGCAAGACGTTTTTACAGCAAAGTCATGGATCACATTCCCAACTCCGTACTCAAGCCCTGAGCTTGACTGCTAAGTCTGTACACTGTTCCACTCTTCAGGGGTCTGCAGACTTTTTAATAGAAGTCTAATAAAAACAAGTCTAAATGTGATTTAATGCCCTGGGATGAATCGTGGAACAGTAACAGGATGCTGCTAGAAAAACTAATAAAAGACAAATAAAATCTTGAGTTTATTTAACAGTAATGTATCAAAGTTGGTTCTTAGTCTTGACAAATGTACCACAGTTACATAAGATGTCAACATTAGGGGAAACTGGGTGAGGCATCTACAAGAACTCTCTGTACTATAATATCTTTGCAACATCTCTGAAGCTAAGATTATTTCAAAATAAAACATTTAAGAAAGTAACCATTGAGCATGCAGTTACTATGTGTCAGTCATGGGGCTAAGTACTTCCCCTGCATTATCTCATTTAATCCTCCAACAAACTTTGCATATTTGTCTGCTAAGTTGCTTCAGTTGTGTCCAACTCTTTTGCGACCCTATGTACTGTGGAGCCTGCCAGGCTCCTCTGGCCATGGGATTTTCCAGGCAAGAATACTGGAGTGGGTTGCCATGTCCTCTTCCAGGGGATCCCTTCAACCCAAGGAACAGACCCACACCTCTTATGTCTCCTGCATTGGCAGGCGGGTTCTTTGCTGCTAGTGCCACCTGGGAAGCCCACCCCCGAACCTTTATGGAGCTGTAATTATAACCTCCACTTTACAGCAGAGGAAATTGAGGCCAGAGCTGCAGACACCCCAAGTGTAGGCCGGCAGCAGGTGGTGGTTGAGAAGTTACCAGCACTTGGAGGAGCAAGACCAGGCAGCCATCTGTACGTAGCACTGTTGGATTAATTTGCTATGTGGAAATCTGAGTCCAAGCAAAAGTGAGTGATTTGCCATAAGGCCTCTGAAACTCAGGGGGTCTTCTGAACTCCCTCAAGAGCCTGCCTGAGAGCGCCCTCTCCCCTGTGAAGCATCTGCTGGGGGGAGCCACTGCCCCTCCCTGAAGTGAGCAAATCCTTCCAGTGGGAAATTAAATTCCTTCCTATTCGCTCCTCAAGGGCCTTGGAACATAGTCCTCAGAAACTCACCAAGGGGAAAGTCTTTCTTCCTTCTATTTACAAGATTTTTTTTCAAGACTCAAAACACTTCCTAGGGCTCTTTTTCACACACAGAAAACTTGGAGCTGTTACCAAGTCTCTGGTTAGGCACAAGGCTCTGACCTTGTCTACCAGTGTGCTTGACAGCCCTTGTCTGCCTTCCCCCTCCTTGGCCCTCAGTGTCACTGCCAAGAATTGCTGTTGGGGCCACGAGGTGAAGGAGTGGAGAAGTTCTCGTTCTCTCTTCCTAACCAACCTGGGCAGAGAGCAGGTGATAATCTCAGAGTTCTCTCTCTTTAGCACCTACGCTCTACCAGGGGCTGGAAACATGAATTCTTAGTAGCTACCAGTCAAAGATGAGCTACTGAGAAATGGAAAGACCCACAGCAGAGAGAAGGGGGTTTCCATATGGGGCTTGATGGTCTCGGGACTAAATTTCATTTATGAGCCAGGGAGATCAGGCTGGCCTGTCTTTCTCAAAAACACTTCTATAATTAGAGTTTTGATCACTGACAGACTTGGCAGAACTCAGGGCAATTGTGCAAAGGCCATTCAGGATGAACCAGAACTCAATGCATGGTTCGGGCTCTGCTCTTAGTGGCTGAATCAACCTCATTAGGAAAAGTTCCCCTCTTCGTCCTCAAGGTTTTAACCACTTCCTAGTGGTGACTCCAGCAATCAAGGCCACAGCTGAGATGCCGGATGGTCACCTGGGGGTATTTCAGGCTCAGTGAATAATTATGTGAACAAAATAACACAAAGTGGTTGCCAACAGCTATTAGACCTGTGAAAAATAACAATGGAAAACTCAACTGACTGTCTATCAAAGGGCCCTTACGGAAAAGAAGAAACCAGCTGTGGCTAAACATCTGTAAACTTGAAACACAACTTGAAAGAGGCAAACAACCAAAGGAAAACTGTCCACAAGTCTTTACCTGCAGAGTTATATCAAGGTTCCTGTATGCCATTTAATTGGCCAATTTGGTTTCATTCCAAGCTGGTGTGCATCCGAGCAGTGCAGAGACAGCCTTGCAGAGTCTTTGGCTGTTTAGAATGGTGACAGATGGTACAGCAAGCTACCCCCATTGCCTCCAAATACAAGTTATTCCCCCAGAGGCCTCACTCTGGTGAGTGCCTTCCCTCTGTGTATTTCCAACCCTTTCTGTCAACAGTGATGCCAGTGGAGAGTCCTATTAGAAGGTACCTCCCTGCAGGTGAAATCAGTGCTAAGTGACAGCCTCATTGTTAACTCACACCAGGGAAGGTGGCCTCCCAGGAATGAAGATGGGCAGGAAAACAGTCTTCCTGTCATCCTCTGGTCTCTTGGGAAATGCCCTATATGCTACACAAAGAGCACGGGTTTGGAATCACACACACCTGGGACTGACTTGTGGCTCCATTATTCATTAGCTGGGTGACCTTGAGCAGATGACTTAACCTCTCTGAGCTTTCGTTTCTTCATCTGCTTTGCAGGGCTGTGGTAAAGACTAAAGATATTAAACATAAAACCTCTAGCATGGCGGCAGCAATGCACATACACAGAACAAATGCTGGCTGTCTCATGAATATTAGCAGATGGCACTGCCCAGTGAGGCTAGCCCCCTGTGTACCTGGACTTCATCAGGTGTCTCCACCAACCTGAAATCTACACTCGGGTGAGATACAGCACTGCCCTAAATCTTCACAGCTCTCACTGTCTGCTTCACAGAGTCAGACCTCCCAAATATCAGCTGTGTCTTCCACCACCTTCTCTCACAAACATCAGGTTCCCACCATGCCAGACGTCTCCTGAACACACCCTGCTTAACACCTTTACTAAGACTGGTCTTTTGCCTGGGTATTTTTTCTCTCCATCTGCACTTGAAATTCCATTTGTCTTCCAGTCTGTCTTATGAGTGATCTTCTCTGAAGAGCCTTCCTAATCTCTATCAGAACAACCACTTTGCCCTCCATCAAGTTTTACGTGGACTATCCACTGCTTATCATAAGAGCTAGATTAAGATATCTCTTTTCTCTGATATCAGTCCTCTGGCTTTAGTAAAGAAAGTGGGCTTTTCCATTCAGTGGTAGGGAGACTTAGTCAAGTTATCTATCTCTCTAAGACTCAGTTTCCTCATCTGTAAAATGGGATGAAAACCACAGTGCCACAAATGAACCTATCTGCAAAACAGAAACGGACTTACAGACATAGAGAACAGACTTATAGTTGCCAAGAGGGAGAGGAGAGGAAGAGGAATGGACTGGGAGTCTGGGTCTAGTAGTTGCAAACTATCACATTTAGAATGCATAGACAATAAGGTCCTACTGTGTAGCACATGGAAACTACATCAAATCTGGGATAAACCATAATGGAAAAAAATATGGGAAGAGAACATATACATGTATAACTGAGTCACTCTGCTCTACAGCAGAAATTAGCATAACATTGTAAGTCAATATATTTCAACTAAAAAAAATAGAGCATTAAAAGAAAGAAAATCATAGCATCAAATACAAACAGCTGTTGGGAGCATTAACTATGATTATGCAGGTGAAGGTACCTGATACATATTATTGGGTAAAGGTTGGCTGTGCTTTTATGTCAGTACAGAGGGTTGTTGGCTCACTAGCCTAGAAGCTGCCCCAGGCCAGAACAAGATTGCCCCCACAGAAAGAATATGGCTCCTGGCATGAGCAGCTGCCCGATAAATGTTGAATAAGATCAGACTTTTCCCTTGGAAGAGTTGACCCTTTGAAGGCTAAGACCAAGTGTATCCTGACCTCTCTGAACTGTGGCGAGTAGGGGCAGAGGGCAAGCCAGCCTTTCGTCAGCTGCAGGAGAGTGAGACCCACGGAAGACAGGTTATAACAGGAGGTGCCCTTCTCTGCAGTAACGGGGACACCTAGGCCCCACCACAGCCCCAAAGGTCCCTCCAATCTCATGCTCTGCCTTCCACAGCCAGGAAATATCCATTCTGGTCCCATACCCACTCCCAGCTTGAAAATTCTTCATGCAGGAGCTGATGAGTGATATTCTGAGGAGGTCACCATAGGAAGGACTAGAAACTCAGCTTTGTCACCTCTTCAAGGGCCTCTGTTTTAGCCCCATACTAGGCAGAGCCACAAATGCACAAGAAACTGGGCTTCATTCTCTCAGAGGCTGCAGCTGTTCTTGGCTTTTCCCCACCAACCATCAGGAAACAACCCAGAAATGTAATTGAGCAGCTGTGGCTGTAAAAAGAACCTGCTTCAGAACAATAGGCAGTGTCTAGCAAGTCTGTGCTGCAGACTGGGTGACGGGACAGTTAATACACATGATAGGAGATAAGTCCACCTAGGGCATCTCTGGACTATTCTCTGTCCCCTGCCCTACCTGTGCATCATTAGTTCAGAACTTACTGTACCGTCCCTTCTAGCTCCCACTGGCCCAGGTCCCCTCCCTTGCAGCCTGGATGTGAGACATTCTCTCAGCACCATTGCAGATAAGTGATGTCCTCAGTTCCATGGATGCCAGCTGTGCCGCTGTCCTCTTCTCTCTATTCTTGAGCAAGTGCCCATCAGAATCCACATCTGAATCACCAGGACCTGTCAACAGAGTTTTCAGCCTGTCCTAAGTCCTCCTCATGTCCAGATCTACTTGCTATGAGTTTCTATGAGGCTGAAGCCAGGTTTGGCCAAGCCACTCCTGCACACGTTTTGTTTTGAAAGATTAGCACAGAATCCAACACGATATTTCTCTTGGGTTTCTCTTCCAAGCCAACAGAGAAAGAATTGTTTCCCAAAAAACAACACATTATAAACCAACAAATAAGAGCCAAGAAAACAATGTAGACAGCATATTTATTCCAAACAGCTTGTTTAGAATGCAAATTGCAAATATATCTAAATATACCAAGCTCTTTGAAGAATCATGCTGAAGACCTCTTATAGCCAGCAGAGCTAAGAAAGCCACCCAAAGTCATTTGGGCTCTGCTCACTGGTCAGGGGCCTGCTGAACTTTGGGCACTCTTGGGTTCTCCCAGATCAGGAAGACTTGCTCCATGCCAAAGGGCTCACTCCCAGAGCCCTGCTACCTCACACCTCCCACTTGACAGAAACATTCCTTCATCCCATGACTTAGGCTTGAAAGCGGTCATCTGGCCACAGTCAGCAGCACCACCCAAGAAGCTTCCCTCTAAACAAAGGCAACTGCCCCATGAGAAGAAAAAAAAAGGCACTGGGACAGCCTCCATATACTGGTGTCAGAAGAACAGGCCCCCAAATGTGTGAAGGTCCAAACAAATTTGATTTATGGAAACAAAGCAAATTTTCCAGTAGGTTTGGCACATCCACAGCACTGGAGAAAGACCTTAATTATACTGCCTCTACTCATTAAGTAGATAAGATCTTAGCAGAGACAGGCTATGTTTTGTCTTCAGGAAAAGAATGTAAATCCATCTGGCTCCATATTTTATAGTCATCAGTAGCCTGAGGCTATGTGAAATGCCCAAAGTTTTCATCTTTCCAGGTCTGGGGGAGGAACAGAAGCGAGACATCAACATGAGAGCTCTGAGGCTGGCAGCATGATAATGATGGTGATATATTGGAGTATTCCTGCCTCTGCAGGGCCCCAAAGCCAAACACTGCACGTGTTCTAGACGAGTCGCCAAAGTGTAAAAAACAAAGAAACAGCCCTGCAGTTTATCACAAAAATCCATCTTCTTGAGCAATCAATGGAAAGAAGATTCATACACTTAATGGTTCAGCAGACCTCTCTCCCAGACTAGAAATAACCAATGCCCTCTAAGCACAGGCTTCTGAGTATCTGTGGACTTCTCAATGAAATCATCATAAATACCAGCTAGAGAGTCAGTTACTATTAATGAAAATTTATTGTATGAGCAACAGAGTTCTAATACCCAAAGGGAGCCTATTGCTGTGCAGATGAAAGTCCCTGAAAGGGAACATGGCTTTCTATTTGAAGCTCCCTGCAGCTGAAGCCCCATAAGCCCCTCACCTCACAATCAGGACTCACAGGAAGGGTAACTGTATGCAACTAGAGAGTTTCTTTAAAAAGGTACCCTCAGTCCTTGGACCTCTTTTCTTCTGCCTCTCTCTATATTCCTTAGGCGATTTCATTTATCCAAATGTTTTATTTATCTAACAAAATCTATTTCTACATTTATATCTGCATGACATGCCTCTTATACGAATCCTAGATTTTAAATCCTACTGCCAACTTGATGTCTCAAACTTAAACTTCTGATCAGTTTTGTATATTGATCTTATACTCTACAATGTTACTAGACTTATTTATTAATTCTAGCATTTTTTTCTATAGGTACTTTAGGATTTTCTATATACAAGATCATGTTAGCCTGAAAATAAAGATAGCTAGATTTCTTTCTAATTTATATGCCTTTAATTTCTTTTTCTTGCTTTATCTCCCTGGCTAGGACCTCCATTATAATGCTGAATAGAAATGATGAGAATGAACATCTTTGTTTTGTTCTTGGTTTTAAGGGGAGAAGTATTCAGTTTTCAATGACCAAGTTTGATATTAACTGTAGGTTTTTCAGATGCCCTTTATTAGGTTGAGAAAGTTCCTTTTCCTTTCTAGTTTTCTGTGAAAATTAGTGTTGTGAAAATGGGTATTGAATTTTTGTCAAATGTTTTTGCTACACTTTTTGAAATGATTATATAGTTTTTTCTCTACCTTTTTAATAAACTGAGTTACAATGATTGATTTTTAAAAGCTAAACCCCACCTTGTATTTCTGAAATGAATCTCAATTGGTCATAACATAATAGTTTTATATATTTCTAGATTCACATATCCTTATATTTTATTAAGAATTTCTTCTGTTTGTCTATGTTCATAAGGATATGGGTCTTTAGTTTCCTCTTTTACAGTATTTTTGTCAGATTTTAGTATCAGTGTTACAATGACCTCATAAAACAAGTTTGGAAAGTTTCCTTCTCCATTTTCTGAAAGAGTTAGTAATTAGATTTGTATCATTTCTTTGCTGAATGCTTGATTGAATTCACCAGTGAAGCATCTGGGCCTGGAGTTTTCTTAGAAGGGAAGCTTTTATCATGAATTTAATTTATTTAATGGATATAAAACTATTCAGATTTTCTATTTCTTTTTTAGTTCATTTTACTAGGTTGTGCTTTCCAAGGTATTAGACGTAATAACTAAGCTGTCAAATTTCATTGGTATAAAGTTGTTAATTATGTTCCCTTGTTATCCCTTCAGTAGATATAGGACAAATAGTGGAATATCCTCTTTCATTCCTGATAGTAGTAATTTGTGTCTTGTCTTTTCTCTTCTTTAATCTTGCTAGGTGTTTAACATGTGTAAAAATCTTATAGCACCAACTTTTGGCTTTGTTAATTTTCTAATGTTATGTTTTCTATTTCATTGATTTCTTCTCTTACCTTTATTATTTATTTTCTTTTATTTACTTTGTGTTTAAATTGCTTATCTTTTCCTCAGCTTTTTAAGGTAGGAATTTAAACCACTGATTTTAAACTTTTTAATATAAATGTTCAATGCTATACTTTTCCTTATATTGCATTAACTGCATCCCAACAGACTTTAATATGTTGTGTTTTCAGTATCATTTAGTTTGAACATTTCTAATTTATCACATGTAAGTGTGTTAGTTGCTCATTCATGTCCAACTCTTTGTGATTCCATGGACTATAGCCAATCAGGCTCCTCTGTCCATGGAATTCTCCAGGCAAGAATACTGGAGTGGATATCCAGTCCCTTCTCCAAGGGATCTTCCCAACACTTGAAAATAATATTCTGTACCTATTAAGTGCAGTTCTCCATGTCAATTAGCTTAAGTTGATTCACAGTGTTCAAATTTTCCATATCTTTACTGATTGTGAATTTGTCCATTTTTCCTTTTAGTTACATCAGTTTTGCCTTGAATATTTTGAAATTTGATTATAAAAAGCATATGTATTTGGAATAGTTATATTTCCCTTGTGAATTAACACTTGTATTGTTTAGAAATGTCCCTATCATCCCTGGTAATTTTCCTTATCATGAAATTTATTTTGCCTGAAATTGGTAGAGCTGTATCAGGTTTCTTCTGTTCTGGTTTCATGGTATCTTTTTCCATCCCTTTACTTTCAACTTATGTTTAAAATGTGTCTCCTATACACAGCATATAGTTTGGTTCTGTTTTTATATCCAGTCTTATAATCTCTGCCTTTTAGTCCACTTTTATTTAGTGCAATTATTTATATGCTTGGGTTTAAGTCTACCTTTCTGTTATTTGTTTTGAAGTTGCCCCATTTGTTCATTGTAATTGTTTTATTGTGCTTTCGTATCTCCCTTTCTGTCTTATTTTGAGTTAATCAAATATTTTTTAGCTTTCAATTTGAGTTCCTTTATTAGATGTTTAGCTGTTTTTTATTTTATATTTAATGATTGCTCTAGAGATTACAGTTTCCTTCTTGTCTATATGAGATGATGGATGTTGACTAAACCCATTGTGGCAGTAATTTTGTAATATATGTAAATCTAACCATCATGCTGTATACCTTAAACTTACATAGTAATATATGTATGGATGTGAGAGTTGGACTATAAAGAAAACTGAGCGCAGTAGAATTGATGCTTTTGAACTGTGGTGTTGGAGAAGACTCTTGAGAGTCCCTTGGACTGCAAGGAGATCCAACCAGTCAATCCTAAAGGAGATCAGTCCTGGGTGTTCATTGAAAGGACTGATGTTGAAACTGAAACTCCAATACTTTGGCCACCTGATGTGAAGAGCTGACTCATTGGAAAAGACCCTGATGCTGGGAAAGATTGAGGGCAGGAGGAGAAGGGGCCGACAGAGGATGAGATGGTTGGATGGCATCACCAACACAATGGACATGGGTTTGGGTGGACTCTGGGAGTTGGTGATGGACAAGGAGGCTTGGCGTGCTGCAGTTCATGGGGTTGCAAAGAGTCGGATACGACTGAGCGACTGAACTGAACTGAACTGAATGTCAGTTTTACATACTCTGCTCTTTTTCAGTTTCTATGCCAAAGCATAGTGTAATCTTTTTAAAAAACATTCTGGATGTCAATGAAACCTAATACGTGTAGTACCAAAATGCATATCAGTTCATAACTCATTGAAGTGAAAATACAAACAGCTAAGACCAAGTTTTCACAGGCAAAGGCAATGACATGTCATGACTGTTTCATGGCTAACAGTCACTGATTAATAGCATTAATCTCAGAGATGTTAAAATATAGAAAAAGGGGGAACTATATACCCTAAAATTGATAAACCAGAGTAAGTGACGAAAAACATTCATTCCTGATCTAGGTTCAGACTTTTCTAGAACTCAGAACCCAAGTACTTAGTTACAACAATGAATACAATCCAAACATCCAGCCAGTGGTCCCTGTCATGGTGGCATAGCTGATCACTAGAGAGTCTCCAACTGGTTTCCCTAAAAATGGAAGGAGGCTGAACATGCTGCCTTAACTAAGAACAGGCGGTTGAGAACTCTACCCACTTTATAACTAGTCAAAGTTTCTGTTGCTTGCAAAAGGAATTTCCTCTAGTGCATACCAGAGTTTTCAGCACTCTTAACATTTCTCTCCTGATGGAAACATGTGATGAAGAAAAGTGTGATGGAAAAACACATTTGCCAAAAAAGACTCCTCCTCAATAAAATAAAATTTCTATATCCCTCACTCTGATCTTTAGCATGAAGAAAACTCATGACTGAGAGTTCTCAGTCTTAGGGACCAAGAAAAAATGAAGCCCTCAATAATTTCTGGAGCCCCTTAAGTTGATTACTTCTTGTTGTGTGTTTGATAAGTGTTGGTTGAACCTTCTTTCCCAAGAAGTAACAGGGAGGGAGGGCAAAAGAGAATTAATGAACCTGGAAATCCTGTGAACCCTGTCGCGTCCACTTCTTTACATAGGTTTCCTCCCCTGGTTCAACTCCTGGTTCAGCAGGAGGATATGGTTTCACATGGGCAGAAGTAAGCTAAACACTTGGCATGTTGCACTGGTTGTTTCACCATCTTCAGAACCAGCATATGATACAAAGTTTACTTGTCGGTTATTTGTGTTGACTATGTTGATGACAAATCACAAATTCTGAAAGTTAGAGATGGAATCAGTTTAATTGATCCTATATCAATTTCAAATCCAATAACTATCAGACAAACGCCAGTCACCATGCATATCATGAGTAATTTGGTTAATAAGAGCTGGCTTTTAAAGGTCATCTAAGATCTGGCTTTTAAAGGTCACTTTTTATGGTCTTCACTCTAGTCCTAGAGGATGCTCTCTCTTCCTCTCTCTCCTGTCACATTCAAGCAGTGTAGAACTATGAAAATTCTTTCTGACTGCCAAGGGAAGCAGACCATATTTCAACAGAAATGTACTACATGGTCTGGTTTGGCTAACAGCGGCCCACATGTATCCTGGTGTGTAAATATGGTATTGCTCAACCTCAGGGATAATGGAAGTTGAAAACTGGCACCAGAGTCCAACATCTAAAGACTTTGGCTACTGTGCATGCAATTGCTACAGAGGGTGTTTCTAATACAAGAACTATGGGCTTGTTCTATTCCACATGCTGAGCTATTGATCAGATTAACAATGGCACTGTTTTAAATCTTCTTTAAGTCACTGAAACAGGGGCCAATTTCTGTAGACATGTGTGTGAGAGAAGCTGCCCAGAGCTTCATCAGGAAAGCACCCTCTGCTCTAAGAAGTTAGCCATGCTATTGGTCCCTCTCCACAGCACAGACAGCAAAAACAGCAAGCCACAAAAACTGCAGCAATTTACAGATGACTGCACTGAGGCTTAAAATTTCACATCATCTTTGCCCATCCAGTCAGAAGTGATCTTTCCATAACCAGAGCCCCCTAGAGCACATTCTCCACTCCCCGTCTCATTGAGCAAAGCCCTTGAAAGTATTGTCTGACTTGTCTCTCTCCCTCACTAAACAATAAGCCCTTTAAGAGCCAAGACTGTGTATCTTATTCATTTCCCCACAGTGCCCAGAACAGGGCCTGGGGCCAAGTAGATGTTGTATTGTATTTGCTGAATGAAATTAATTAGAAACATAATGTGCTAGGTTTGAGGTGACTTACAAGTGGACGATCAAGAGGTCAATAGAAAGTTATTATCTAAGACCGGTAAGTAATAATTACTAGAACCATTCTTCTCTAATCCTGATGTTCCTGTTTTTCCTTAAGTATCTGTAGAAATAGGAACCAAAAATGAGAGTTGAGGGGGAAAGTACTGGTCAATATGAAGGAATGACAGATTCTGGTTTGCTACAATATCTTAACATTTGCTTCAGGAGAGACTTGCTTTAACCCTCAAAAGAGGATGAAATCTGAGAGGCCTAAGATAGAAGGATGAGTAGACTGTGCCAACCTAGAGATAGTGAGTTTCCTGTCACTAGAGGTATTCCATTTAAAGGCAGTGGCATGCAGGATCTGACCTGTATTTTCACACAAGAGCCAACTATATTACTTCCCAACTCTTCATTCAGGGATGTTATACTGATAGCTGGCAATCAGTCATGACTGGAGTATTTACATCATGAAAACTAGCAAACTACAAATCAAGACTCTTTCCTTTTCCCCAGATAGCCAGTCGTTAAACATTTACCAGCACACCACTGATTAAAGGTTACAGGACTGGTATTGAGGAAATCTGTACATGAGATCCTGCAATGAAACACTAGTTAGCAAGATAACCTTTCAAGCCTCCTCCAGTGCCAACTGATTTGAAGCATCGCTTGTCCCACCTGGAGAGAGAGGCTCCATGCCAGTGGTGGTTAAGGTTGCTGACTCTACTGCCAGGTTTCTAGGCCTGGTTACCCTGAAATTAAACTCTTTTATGGACTTAGTTATAGGTCTAGCTCCCCAAAACCAACACTCCACTTACCTTCAGATCCCAGCTCAATATATGTGGTTTCAGCACCTGGCAGGCAGTCGTGCTCAAAGCCCTGAGTTGGCAGACTCCTCGGGATTATTTCCTGCTCTGGGGAATGAGAGCTCTCCGCAAGCCCCACAAGAGATGTGCAGCAGCCCTTGACTCCACATGCTTGTGCACCAGCAGGGGACCCCTTCCCATGAGGAGCAGAGACACATGGGGGAGCCTGTAGGGAAAGATGGGTACTGGCGTCAGAGGAGACACAGAGGAAGGCAATTAGCAGTTGTCTCCAGACCAAGCTGCACTGGGAGCACTCACTGCCTGGAGGACACTCGGTTTCTTGCCTTGAATGAGGAATTCATCTGGTTCCAGTTACCTGGGTCCTCAGAACCTCAACAGGGCTAGACAAATGAATTCTCCGAAACAGCCAAAGCTATTTGTTTTCCTTTCCATGGTGCACAGCAAGGCCTGGCATGCAGTAGGCACTCAAAAAGTATGTACTAAGTGAGCAAACAAATAGACTAAAAACAAATTGGAGCTCTGTATTAGGCCTCTCAAATTTCAACCCCCTTTGAGGACCAAAGGGCTTCCCTTGTGGCTCAGCTGGTAAAGAATCCGCCTACAATGCAGGAGACCTGGCTTCGATCCCTGGGTTGGGAAGATCCCCTGGAGAAGGGAAAGGCTACCCACTCCAGTATTCTGGCCTGGAGAATTCCATGGACTCAAAACAAACCTGCCTCCTCCAGCCTCCAGAAGTCCTTCCCAAACCCAGGTATTAAGCATGCCATCGACCCAGGGAATCATTGGACCCCAACTTATTTCTTTCCATTCTCAAAAATTTTCCAGTCAAAGTTAGCTCATAATGATCCTTTACTGGAGCTTGCCTTAGCTTCCAGTGTGTGGCTTTTATTTCTTCAGGGAGATCATGGACTACTGGAAGGACCTGAGATTTCACTTTCTCTAGTGTCCTTCTATGGTATCTAGCTCAAGGTGAGGGGCTCCACTGTCCCATGATGACTGGCCATTGGCCAGGTCCTCCATTCACTAGGTCACAGCTCAGTTCTAGAAGCTTATTTTGCTTCTCTACCCTGAATTGCTTCTCCTAAGTGATTCTGGAAGAGGTGCTTATTCCTTGCCTTTGGCAGTAGGGTTCCCTAGTAGCTCAGCTGGTAAAGAATCTGCCTTCAATACAGGAGACCCTGGTTCAATTCCGGGTCAGGAAGATCCACTGGAGAAGGGATAGGCTACTCACTCCAGTATTTTTGCCTGGAGAATTCCATGAACTGTATCGTCCATGGGGTCATAAAGAGTCGGGACACGACTGAATGACTTTCACTTTCACTGGGTTACAGAATGGACCCCAGGCCAGCATTTTATCCCCAGAAATGGCAACCACATCCTAGGAAGGAAGCAGAATAGCCCACAGGCCAAGCACATACAGTACCCCCTTATCACCCAGGTAATATAGAATTGGCCCTACCTTCTTACCTTTTTCTTGGAGAGAAAGCTGGACTCTATGAAAGAGAGAGTCATGGGCATTGTTCCCCTAGAAAACAGCTCCAATGAAAGCAGCATAAAGCGCTTGGTCCTCCCCAGGTCTAACTTAGTTTCAGAAAGTAGCTCAAATTCTGGGAGGGATGGCTGTATGCTCCCCGCTACTGAGAGAATTCAGAAATCATGAGGATATGTCAGCCATTTACTAACTTTGGGTTTAAATGAAGTTTCAAATTTCTTTTAAAGCTCATAAAATTTATGGCAGATTCTAAAATGGAACAAACAAGTCATTTGCTACTTCGTTGTATAAAACCCTAAATCCAGGGGAATTAGGTTTATTGTTGATTCCAAGCATAGTACCAGGAGAGCTGATCTGTTTGGCTAAATGAATATTAGATCATCCTCATGCCCACCCAGGTGCCATAACAAAACACTGGAGGCTAAGTGGTTTAGACAGCAGAAATTAATATTCTCATAATTCTGGAGGCTGGAATTCCAAGATCAGGGTGCCAGCATGGTTGGGTTCTGGTGAGGGCCCTCTTTGGGCCTTGTAGATGACCACCTTCTTGCTATATACTCACGTGGTCTTGCCTCAGTGCGTGTCCATACAGAGAGAGGTTTCTCTCTTCCTCTTCTCAAAAGGCAACCACCAAGCCTGTCAGATTAGAACCCCACCCTTATGACCTATTTAACCTTAGTTACCTCCTAAAAGTCCTGTCTCCAAATACAGTCACAATGGGGATTAGGACGTCAACACAGAAATGTGAAGGGTACACAATTCCATCCACAGCAATGTCTGAGATAAGTTTCCCTACACCTCAGGTACAAAGTACTTCCAGACCAAGCATCTTTCTCCTAGGAGACATGTCTGTGACTAATGCAGCCCACTTTCTTATAAGAAACCTATAAAATAATCATCATCCACAGTCTGTCACCTTCCTGTTGCTCATATCAGCTCCCCCTCCCCTTGCAATTGCCATTTAACCGCAAAGATAATTATCCATCTGAAGGCTGCAGTCCTCCCACATAACCTAAAGCCATTGCCATTTGTCACAACAGATCATTTCTAGAACTCTGACAGCCAGCCCTAGAAGCAGGAAGAATGCTCATTTTCCTTACCCTGCCAGAGCTTCAGAAAGAACTCAGCTCAAAATAGACACTATTAAAGTAGGAGACACATGAGGAGGTACACAGCCTATCACTACCTAAACACAGGCCTCTCCTCACCCTCCATCCTATTGACTGCAAAAGAGTCACTGCTGGAAGCTCTGTAATCCAAAACCATCAAGTATTCATGGGGTTGGCAACCACAAATAGAAAATGAATTGGATCGCTCTCTTTCAAATTAGTATAATGACATTGTCTGGGAAATGATGATAAAAAATAGTTCAAAATATTGGTTTGAAATTTTTTCCCACTATTCTGCTCAGGCTCTTTCTCTCTCTCTCTTTTTTTTAAATGTTTCCTTTCTGGTGGTTTGGACACCCTCACATTGAGGAACACATTCCCAAGAAGGACAGGCTAAAGTCAACCTTGACTTTGTACAACCACTCTGGACTTCCCCTTCTTCTGCACCTCACAACCAACCCCTGAGTTCTCTAAAGTTTACCTGTTAGATGTTTATTTTTTCCTGTTTTGAGATACAACTTATATAACATTATATGAGTTTAAGGTTGATAGATGTGTATTTTACAAAATCATACTTCTTAAATACGCCATCCATGCATCCCATCTCTAGTCCAAGCCATCGTGTCTTCTTTCACCTGGGTACATGTACCCGCCTCCTAACAGATCTCAGTGCCCTCAAGTTCTCTGTAACTGATCCTCCGCATGGAAGCCTGAGTCATCCTTCTAAGCCACCAAGCCTCCTTACCACTTTCCCACATGAAACCTTTTCATGGCTCCCCTGCTCCTATCAGGACAAGGCCTACACAATGCAGTGTGGCATATAAGACCTTCCGTGACCTGATCACCCTGCTAACTCAGGATGTCCCCATGGACCAGGCCTCCAGAGGATGCCAGAAAAGATAATCTAGTCACATGAAATGTCATACTCAGGTTAGTCGTATATACCTGTTTAATCTTAACACTCAAAATGTCAAGGATCACATAGGTAGAGCGGATCGTAAGAAACCCAGCATGTAGGCCCTTGTTTCTAGGTGTAAAGCATCTAAATTACAGCAGGAAGAGAGCTGGCCTCGTCTCCATGACCTCCCCCTTCCCTGGATCTGACTTCAAAGCAGTTCCTCTAACACACAGTGTTTTAGATAAAGAGCAAAAACACCCTACAGGAAATTACGCCCATCTAAAATTGACACTAATGATTGGATTGAGAAGCTCTTTAAATCCTGTGGCTGTTTTTCATATAGGGATCCAGTGCAAAGCAACCTCATAGAACATTTTGAATGAATCATCTTCCAAACAGACTCCGCTCTCCATAGTGGCCCCATTCCATTCATCTGTGATTACAGTTGTCATTTTGCACATCATCAGAAAGACTTTGACGGCTATGCTGTTCCAGGGAGAGGAGAGGGAATGAGTCAAGCAGGACAGATTAGTTCTGGAAAATTAGGCATCTGCTGGGTTACCCTGGAGTTTTGAATTTGGTCTCCCAGAGCATTAAGTCAGCCAGAAATTTCTCTAAAATGAGAGCCATTAAAGTGCCAGTTGCACAGAGCCGTTCTCCAGGCACCAAACAGATGGGAGCCGTGTGGTGATGAAAGGCTACAAGCCACAGCACAGGCACATAGAGATGGAGATAGAGATGGCGCCATCTCTATTCCTCGGACATGAAAGTCACTGCGTAACTTGAGCATGCTGCCTAGGACTGATGCTGTCCATCAGTCTATGAGAGGAAACCCCACCATGACACAGAGAGAGCTGAGACTCAATGCATAGCCAGTAATGCTTTAAATGAAGAGATCCCACTTTCTATCTCTTTCCCTCCCTCATTTTCTAATTCTCCCCTCTCCTATACAAACCAGGCCCTCAAATCTACCTGGAGAACCCCAGTCAGCACAGCAGGCTCTGTTCACGCAGCCATAACACTGTCCATTTCTCCAAATGAAAAATGCACATGCTTCTAACTGGAGGTTTCATGCTCAAGTTGGGTCAGTACAAGAAGGGAAGGGTTCAGGCCCTCCCACAGGCCCTGTCCTCCATCCTGGCCTATCTTTTGTGGACAGACTGCAACCATGCAGTCTGATGGTGCTGCCACCTTCAGGTCAGGCCCAGCTTCTAGCAATGTGGCCTGAGAATGGGACTCGGCCTAACAGAAGCCCACCCTTCCCCCTTCACCCTGAGCCACAAAAGGAAGACAAGTGCTTAATTTCTAAAACTGCATCAGCTGGCTCCACCCTGAGCCACTAGGCCCTGGATGCTCAAGTCAAGGCCTTGCCCAAATTTCCCTGGAGTCTTCGTTTCATCCTCCCCATGGTAATGAGCATGGCTGTGGCAGTGCTCTCCAAGCTTCCCTCATGGGCCTGGGTGCTCAAATCTCAAGACCAGGGAAGGAGTTTATTTTCATTAGAAACAGCAACAGGGAAACCTTCCCAGGAGGCCTCCCAGGACTACAGCAGAGACAGGAGGAAGCCAGAAGTCTGTGTGTCAGTTGCATGGTATGGACACAAGAGCACCATCCAGTTCAGACAGGCTCCACACAGGCAGGTAGGTCACATCTGCATAAAGGTAACTGTGGTCTGCCTGCCCCAAACTCTCAGCCACCTGCCACATCTGGCTAAGCCACTCATTCCCTGGAATAAGCACTACTCTTTCTCAAGTCCTGTGTAAGAACAAATACTCCCAGTGGAGAGGATCAACCAATGGGATCCCAGCAGGTTCATGTGGATAAATTAATCAGATCAGAAATTTCTGGAATCTTGGTACCTTTGGCAGTCACTGTTGGTACCCTACCCATAACCCTTCAACATCTACCATTCTCAGGTCAATCCCAGGGCTTCTAATTGCAAACTCCTACCAGTCTTTGTGCTAGGTTTTTCTCTGACCAGTGGAGCCTGCTCAGTCCATGCAACAGAACAGGCCAGTGTGCTAGCGAGTTAACACCCCACACCACTGGCAGCAGCTCTGAACCCCTGATGGGTGAAAGTTGGAGGATCAGTACCCCAGCTCCCTCACCCCTTGGCTGTAATGACTCTGAGCTCATTCTCCCAGAGCTGCACCCTCAAGTCACTCATAGAGTTAACCCACTAAATAGCACACCCTCCAGTGACTCCTTTCCCTTCCCTGTCTTACTTCCTCACTTCCCACCCACCACTGCTCAGTGTCTCTTAGGGGAAAAAAAGCCAGATCTATGTGATTTCAAAGCCCCAAATCTTTCTGTAACACCAGGCTGGCAATTGCCCCCAGCCCCACCTGACAGGCAGTTAGTGAAGTGGCGCATGGTGGAGTCCTGTCTTCAGAGCCCAGACTGGCCTCCAAGGCAATAGCTTGTCCACAGGTGTTGCATTTTTGGCATTCCATGCCTGTTTTCTGCACTCAGATTCCAACCCAGGTGTTTGGCTATATATCTAACATCCAGGAGGGTTTTTTTACTTTAAGCTGGGCTGCTTAGAAGAGGCTACAATGCTAGGGCTTCTGGCACAAGATGCCCCTTCAGTTTATTCCAGCCCCGAATTTCTGTGAAGTGGCCCACAGCAGCCCCAGGCAGAATTAGAAATATGACAAAAATTTTCCACCCTTAAAAAAATCACAGCTTAGTAGTTCCTAATTGTTGAGGATTTTAGGGAAAGAGACCATAGCCTAATTTTGGAAATTAACCTAGCACCAGCTGCAGCCTCCTGGCCCCAGAGCTGTGGACATATATCCTTGTCTTCACACATATGCTCATCTGGATACGAGGTGGCCTCGGGGGGCTGAAGCATGCAAGATGAAATCCCACAAATCTCCATTATTAAATCCATGATATATTTCAACTCCCACCCTCTATCTTGGTAATGATGCCTCTGACATCCCTCCAAAGGAGGACAGAGGGAGGGCAGCTGGGAGCAGAAGAGGGAGAGAGGTCCCCTTTTTGTCTGTCTACATCAACCAGCCTCGTCTTTGCCATAGTCTTAGGGACAGTGAAGGGGTATTTATCTGCTGGGACAGGTCTCTACATGCGATTCTTCCAGCTGAGAGAACAGGCTGTCAACTATCGACTGATGTGAGTCTGAACAGTGTCACCTCCCTTTGGTCCTAGCATACTCAGGCTGCCTTAAGCTAGTCCAGACCAGTAGGATGCTCTAACCAGGATGTTCCCCGGGCCCAAGCCTGGCCTTCCTCCTCTTCTGCTCTCCTACCAACCAAAAACTTACCTTTGCCCCTCTCCTCAAGCAGATATATGGAAAGCAAAATAATCCCAGGTAGGGTTCTCCACCAAAGGACAGTCAGTTCAGTCATTCAGTCATGTCTGACTCTTTGTGACCCCATGGACTGGCTTCCCTGTCGGTCATCAACTTCCAGAGCCTACTCAAATTCATGACCACTGAGTCAGTGATGCCATCCAACCATCTCATCCTCTGTCATCCCCTTCTCCTCCCGCCTTCAATCTTTCCCAGGATCAGGGTTTTTTCAAATGAGTCGGTTCTTCGCATCAGGTAGCCAAAGTATTGGAGTTTCAGCTTCAGCATCAGTCCTTCCAATGAATATTCAAGACTGATTTCCTTTAAGATTGACTGACTGGATCTCCTTGCAGTCCAAGGGACTCTCAAGAGTCTTCTTCAACACCACAGTTCAAAAGCAACAATTCTTCGGCGCTCAGCTTTCTTTACAGTCCAACTCTCACATCCATACATGACTACTGGAAAAACCATAGCTTTGACTAGACAGACAGGCCAGCCCCAAACAGGAACCTTCAGGAATTCTGCACATGCCTAAAACCTCAAGGATTATCCCTAGGTTCCTCGAGGGATCGGTTGACTTCTGTGGTTGTAATACCTCCAGGAAAAGGGCCTGGGAGTCTTCAGTAAGGCACAGATGGAAAATTGGGAGATTTGCAGTTATTCAGAGGAACTGGAAACCTTAGACTCCATCTCTAACCCCTGAATGTATTTCATGAGGAACACCCCTATAATCATCTCCCCATACACTACTCATCCTGCCAAACTAGACAAATGCCTCCCTCTTTAGAAAGCCCTCCGATTTCCTGTGTCAAAGGAGCCCTCTTGTCCTCCACAGTCCTTTGTGTTTCCCTCACTGGGTGATGTCTCATGTCACTCTCACTTCCATGCATGATGCCCCAGCATTCTCAATGTGCAGTGGGCTCGGGGCAGGCAGGGCTGATCTCCTCCTCTCAGGCCCAGACCCCACTCCCACCACTGATATAGCGGCATCTTGCTGCAAAGAGGTGCTCACTAAATGTTAAAGGAGGAACGTGGGTAAAGGAAAAACTTTTCAGGTTCCACCATGACAGAAGTGGTAATAAGAGGGCATTTCATGATGTTCTCTTCCCCAACACAAACACCAAAATATACTATATATATACATAATATGGAGTAATAGAACTGTCTCCACCACACCAGCTCACTTTGCCAGATGTTCTGAAGGGTCTTCACACCCCTCAGAACAATGGAGATGGAAGGAGAAAGGAAGAAGAGTAATGAGGAGGGAGAGAGTTGTCCTTGATCAACCAGGGCCCAGTTGCACCCTCCAAAAAAAAAAAAACCACATGAAGTACTTTAATAGAAGGGGTTCAGTAGCTCTGTACAAGTTACAAAAGTATCGAAAGAGCAGAAAGAGGGAAATATGAAGCAACCTAGAGATCAGCAGTAGCAGGAATCTGCTACCATCCCTAGGCTGGAAGGTCAAAGCATAGCGGTGGCACTACCAGAGCTCTGGAGCCAAGCCAAGACACTGGTCAGCAACTGAGACCACAGAGAGAGAGACTGCCCGTGGAAAACGGACCCACAAGGGAGACGCAACCATTGACCTAGGTAGTGGCCCAAATAGAGAGGGGCAGACACAGCTGGCTTCTTCCTGCTTCTCAGCCTCCATTCTCTCACTGGTGCCTGCCACCGGTTGAACACAAGGTAATCTAAGCAGTCAACCACCCTCTGATCACAACTAGGGCAGAGGGTGTAACAGACCTGGGAGCAGTAGTCCAAGCACCAGTGCTTGCTTTTGTCTCTCCCACTACAGCATCTGCCCTCCTCTGCCATGGTCCTGGATTCTCCTTTCTCTCTGTTCTTCTCCCACCTCCCATGCCAAGCCAGGCCATGAGTGGGGGCTACTTCTGGAACTCTGTTCCAAGAGGACCACAAACCAAACCAAGGAGGATGGCTGGCTTCATCGTGGATAATCAGACATTGATCAAGTAGGGCAGGTCTGGCCTGGTCAGCAGTGCAAGTGAAGGGACTCACCCAAGCTTGCTAACAGTCCCAGCAGAACTAGCTCCCTCACCCTTACCCCCAGGTAGTGCCCACTCCACACACTCCAGTGGGTCCATAACATCAATTCTCTCAGGGTGACATGGTCAATTTTATCCTTTGGGGCTTGTTAGGATGCCTTTAATGCACAGATCTGGACACTATCCTCTAATTCATTCTGATGAGAGCCTCCAGAGAGGTTTGGTCCAAAAGAAGTGTGAATTAGGAAGTCTGCTTTGCAGAAACCTGCATACATAAACATGTGTTCATGGGCATGTACACACACATATATTCACATGCATGCTAGAATTTTCTAGACATTTTCCCAAATGATTTAAAATTGATTCCTTTCTTTTCCCCTTGATAAGCCAAGGCTTTGGCTTGAGGACCCAATGTTCTAACATTAAAAAGCCACTGTTCAGCAAAACACACATCAAAATCTGGAAGCCAGTGACCAATAATGCTGCGAACAATCCAACTCTGACATTTAAGCAAGGCTCATGCACCCATGAATGTTTATGGGAAGACATGGAAGAAATCCCACTTTGCAGAGAAACAGCTGGGTGTTTAAAAGCTTTGTTTATACTTGAGCAACCGCCTCAGGAATTTGACATGCTAAATAAACTCACTGCCACCAACCTTGTCCAAACATTCATCAGAGAAATGGAAAAGGATTGACAAGGGTAGGCAGACTCTGGCTCTTGAAGTCGCAATCTTACACCCCAAGTAGTCTTGCCCACAACCCACTCCAACTATTTTGAGATTTTAGACATCAAGTTTCGGTCTTAGTGTTAGGGTCTGCCATTGATCTTTGAAGAGCTTGAGGCTCAGTCCAAACCCACAGGAAATGGGGAAGACGGAAATTCACATGTGGGTGGTGACAGTTCAGCTCATATCAGGGAAGTAATTCTTTGGGCCTGAGGAGATCCATTCTCTCTGTGGCCAAGAGAGTGATTTACCATCCTGGACACATACCCAGAGTTTGCCAACACTTGCCTCTCACCAGTGTATGAAGGCTGACCTTGTGAGACTCTGAGGGTCCCCTACCAGGCAGTTGTCACAGCCAGCGTGGGCAGAACAGGGAATTTGGTTTGTCTCCCACATTCCTGCCTCCCCATCAAAGACTTTTCCTCCTCATTCTATCTGTGGCCACCCCCAAAAGTTCTTAAAATGCCCTAAACCATCAAATCCCATTAAGTGTGCACAAGACATCTTGGATTAGATGCGCACTGAAAAGGAACCAAACCCTAATCCCCAGAGCAGAATTTGCCAGTTGAGACTGCAGGGGCAGGTGATGCTGTTAGTGCCCCCTTCTCCCTCGAGAGCCTCATCACAACCAAGAATCTGGGGGAGAGTAGTGATCTAAAGTGGGAGAAGAGGATGCTGACCACTCAAAGCCCTAGGAACTGCTCTAGAAATAAGTTCACCTCTCAGTGGGGGATTGTGGACACCTCAATGCAGGCCCAACAGCCCTGTCAGGCTCATCTGCTGCCCCCACCACACGCCCCTTCTCTAGCTCTCAGAGCCCCTCAACCTTCATGACACACAACTTGGGATTTCTTGTGCTGGCAGCCTCTGTGCCCTTGCCCATGTCTTTTCCTACCTGGAAAACACCTTCAAAAACCAGTCAACCATCACTTCTGGTCTCTCTCTCACTTACCCAAACCCTTTTCTTGTCCAAATTGAGGCAGCTCTTCCTTTCTCTGATGTCCCACGGCCATTATAGCCCCTGTCTTGAATAAAAGACAATGAGGAGACTTCCTTGGCAATCCAGTAACTAAGACTCCTCATTCCCAATGCAGGGGGCCAGGGTTAGATCCCTGGTCAGAGAACTAAACCTCATATGCCACAATGAAGAGTTTGCATGTAGCAACTAAAGATTCCACATGCCTCAAGGAAGACTGAAGATTTCACATGCTGTAACTAGGACCTGGTGCAGCCAAATAAATAAGCATTAAAAAAAAAAGACGGTGAGCATTTTTGAGCAAGCACATGGCCCATCTACCCCAGTAGACATAGAGCCCCACAGGGACATGGAGTCAGGGTTGTGTCACCAGCCTGGGGTCAGGCACACTTAGATTCTACAACTCAGTTCATGTAAATAGAACTTAATCGCATCAGAAATGCTTCACCTGATATGGGAGGACAATTCTCTTCCACGTATCTGACTTGTTGGCCACTGACATAAAAAGGGCAGAGATCTCCTCCATCATCTGATCCAGCCAAGAAAATACCAAGTCAGCCATAACAGCCAAAATCTTATCCTATATTTTCAATGTATTTATAGTCAAACAACCTTCAACAAGCTTCGAATAAGCACCAAGCTGGAAACTTCTGATAAAGCCTCCTCTAGTTTGGACAAATTTAAAGTCCCCTACTTTGTCACTAGGGACTTGCCTGATGGCTCAGATGGTTAAGAATCTGTCTGCAATGCAGGAGACCGGGGTTCGATCCCTGGGTCAGGAAGAAGGGAATGGCTTCCCTGGAGAAGGGAATGGCTACCCAATCCAGTATTCTTGCCTGGAGAATCCCATGCCAAGCTCCCAGGGATTGAACCCACATCTCTTTTGTCTCTTGCATTGGCAGGGAGGTTCTTTACCACTAGTGCCACCTGGAAAGTCCCATTAACATTAAGATGGCTCTCCCTTCCTTGGAGGAGGGCATGGCAACCCACTCCAGTATTCTTGCCTGTAGAATCCCATGGACACAGAGGCCTGGTGGGCTACAGTCCATAGGGTCACAAAAGAGTCAGACACAACTGAAGCGACATAGCACGGATGCACGGCTCTCTCTTATTTAAACTTAGCCTTACTCTTTCACTGCATTTTATTTTTCCTAATATCCACTAAAACAAACAGAAATAATTAATCTGTCTAAAAGCCTGCATACAATCTAAAATCTTTTGGTCTCCCGATCATGGCCTGCTTGGTGTGGCCCCGGTTTGCTCCGCCTGCCTTCCAACATTGTAGACAGAAATGTCAACATTTCTGCTCCACTTGATTGCGCACAGTGGCTACATTGCCTGGTTCCCAGGCCGCCGGGATGACTCATCGACCTTGCCCAGCAGCTCCTGAGGGCCCAGCTACGGAGGTTACTGTGAGCAGAATTTGCAAACACTGGAAGGCAGAAGACAGAAGGGCAAAGCCAGGGCTTTGTGCTCATTTCAGGGAATAACCACACCCGCCCCAGGCTCCCGCCTACTTGCTTTCCATTCTCTGAGCCACTCATGCAGACAAGAGAACCAGCACAGGAAGACTTCTCGCACAAAGATCCAAGAGCTGCAGGCCGTTGAAGGTGGGGCTACAGAGCCTTGCCATCTCCTCACAGGGTGCTCAGGGACAGAGGCCATAGCAACAACAGCAGTAGCAAAAGTAATAATCATGACAACCTACAGTTCCTGAAGTCTCGCTGCATGGGTGCCAGGCACATTTTATCAGCACCTGCCACCACATATCACATGCCACGAAGCTGGGGAAGAATAGAAAGTCCACAATAATTGTAACTGTGATTTATAGAACACCTCCCCTGCATCCGGCTGGGATAAATGCTTCACATACATTCGCTTATTTAAGCCTCGCAGGGCCTCTCAAGGTACTAATTACCAATGAGAATTTGTTTACAGAAGGGGAGCCTGAGACTGACTGCTGAAGTGAAGAGACAAGCCCAAGGTCATATGGCTCCTGGTTCCAACAGCTGCAAGAGCCCACATCCAGTCTATAGGGCTCCTCTGCTGCGCCTTGACACCTGAGACCAGCTCTCCCCAGCCATGCTGCTATGCGCAGAAACACACTATCATCCATTTTGGAGTGGTCACAGAGACCGCCCTCTCCCAGGCCGTGAGAACCATGCTGATGGGGAAGCCCCCGTCTTCAGAGTTCCCCACCCACTGGGCCAGCAAGCTCCAGGATCCTGGGGTTAGACTGGGGGCTGAGGTGGGAGTAAGAGGAGAGAAAGTTCAGCCAGGGAACTGCATCGGCAACCTCAGGACTTCCCAAGAGCAAGTTCTTTATACTAGAGTATTTTCCCTTCAAAGCAGTGAAACTTAGGAGGGTAGGCCACGCACAATGTGTCTTTGCCCCTTCATCCATGTTTGGATGAAGCTAATATCCTGCAGCAGGTACCTCAGGGACTTAGGCTGTGTTTGTGCCTGGTTAGGGGAGTCTGCAGTGCAGGGTTATTCAGAAGGGGGCTAAGACTCTCTGAGAAGCCCTGGTACCCTGCAGGTCCCATACACGCTGACCCTCATCCCATCTGTCTGTGCATCCTCATGCCCCACTGCTCCTCCACACGATCAGATTCTGATGGGTCTAGTCTGCTTCATTGACGTTTCTATTAAATCCAGGACCACAGTCTTTTTATTATGACCATCTTAAAATACAACTCATTTTCAAAATTTCTTGGCCAGCATCACCTGTTTCATTATCTTTCAACTAACATTTTTCTCATTCTAAATACAATATATATATATATATATATATATATATATATATATATATATATATTGTACAAAATTGGGAAATCTGAAGAATATAAAGAATATATAAAATCGCTCAAATCCAACCACTCCGACATAAGCACCATTAACATTTTAGGATATTTTCTTTCCTTCCTTCCATTTTTTTCTATGCTTCTGATTATTTTTAATTAAAGAAAAGGAACCATGCTATTTATATAGTTTGCATCATGGTGTTTTCATTTAATACATTGTAACCAGTTTCTCATGTCTCATCTTCAAAAACATAATTTCTAAAGGCCACAGAGTATTCATCATATTGATGGGCCATGATTTAGTTAACTGTTACCATATTGTTGGACACTTTGGCTGTTTCCAATTTTTTCCATTAAAATAATGCTACAACAAATACCTGAATATAGAAGTCTATATATGAACCTGTGATTCTTCCACAGGATAAATTCATAGAAGATGAACAGCTTGGAACCTAGGTGTGAATATTTTCTGGACTTTGATACAAAGCGTTTCAGAAAGCTGGTTCAGCATACTAGTCCCGCACCTGTGTATCAAAGTGCTCATTTTACTGTATCCTCAGTGTCACTGGACTTTATCATTTTTTAAGTGCTTTCCCTCTTGAAATATGAAAAATGATATACTGCTTTAATGCACATTTTTTGAGTGTTAGTGAAGTCTGGCATTTTTCCATATGCTTATTGGTCTTTTCCTTTCTTTGGTGGTTTGGTTATTTATGTCTTTTGCCCTTTTTACTCTTGTGCGTTCATATTTTTCTTATTGAACTGCAAAAAATCTTACATTGCAAATATGGAAGTAAATATTCCTTCATATCACCTTCTGGTTTTAAGATGGCAATATCAACACTTATCCTTCTAATTCAACTGGAATGTCTTTTGATGTATGGTCCATGACAGCGATTCCCATATCTTAAGGTGAATTAGGTGCCCTCACCCCCACACAGGGGTGGTCATTTTAAGAAGTACTCCAAGGAATTCTGAAGCCTGTGGTCATACTTTGATAAACACTGACACAGTAGGAAGCTAACTTTTTTTCAAAGTAGATGAATTGTGCCAGCATACTTATTGAATAACCCTTCCTTACCAATAGCTGTGAAATGCTAAATGAGAAACTGCATTCTTATAACCACTTGGGTCTGTTCTTAAGCTTTGCTTTATTCTGCTAATCTGTCTTTTTATTCTTGTGTCAGAACCATCATTTTATGATTATTAAGATTTTGGAATACACATAAATATCTGGACACACAAATCCTCCTACATATTTTTCAAAATGCCCTTGACAATTCTTACCAAATTCTTAACTACCAGATAAAATTTTGTAAAGTTTCTCTGAAAAAAGCCTTTTAGAATATTGTTTAATATTCCCAGATACATAAACTGATAACTTAATTTAGAGAAGTCAATATTAAAATAATAGCTAATATTTATTGAGCCATTCCTATGTGGCAGGTTCTGCTTAAAGCACTTTATACATATCAACTCACACCAATCTTATGAGGCAATTATTATTATAGATGAGAAAACTGAGGCCCAGAGATATTTAGCTACTTGACCAGGATTACACATTAGCAAGTAGTAAAGCTGCCACTCAGATCTAGGTAATTTAACTATAGCACTTCCTCAATCTTCACACTATAATTTCTCACATACCTTCAAAATACACAATCTTCCAATTCATGAACATACTACACTTTTCCATTGATTCAAATAATCTTTAATGACTAACAGTAATGTTTAGTACATTTTCAGTTCAGTTCAGTCACTCAGTCATGTCTGACTCTTTGTGACCCCATGAACCGCAGCATGCCAGGCCTCCCTGCCCATCACCAACTCCCAGAGTCCACCCAAACTCATGTCCATTGAGTAGGTGATGCCATCCAACCATTTCATCCTCTATCATACCCTTCTCCTCCTGCCCTCAATCTTTCCCAGCATCAGGGTCTTTTCAAAACAATCAGCTCTTCACATCAGGTGGCCAAAGTATTGGAGTTTCAGCTTCAGCACCAATCCTTCCAATGAACACCCAGGACTGATCTTTAGGATTGACTGGTTGGATCTCCTTGCAGTCCAAAGGACTCTCAAGAGTCTTCTTCAACACCACAGTTCAAAAGCATCAATTCTTCTGCACTCAGCTTTCTTTATAGTCCAAATCTCACATCCATACATGACCACCGGAAAAACCATAGCCTTGACTAGACAGACCTTTGCTGACAAAGTAATGTCTGTGCTTTTTAATATGCTGTCTAGGTTGCTCAAAACTTTCCTTCCAAGGAGTAAGCGTCTTTTAATTTCATGGCTGCAATCACCATCTGTACTGATTTTGGAGCCCCAAAAAATAAAGTCAGCCACTGTTTCCACTGCTTCCCCATCTATTTGCCACAAAGTGATGGGACTGGATGCCATGATCCTAGTTATCTGAACGTTGAGCTTTAAGCCAACTTTTTCACTCTCCTCTCTCACTTCCATCAAGAGGCTCTTTAGTTCTTCTTCACTTTCTGCCATAAGGGTGGTGTCATCTGCATATCCGAGGTTATTGATATTTCTCCCGGCAATCTTGATTCCAGCTTGTGCCTCCTCCAGTCCAGCGTTTCTCATGATGTACTCTGCATGAAAAGTTAAATAAGCAGGGTGACAATATATAGCCTTGACGTACTCCTTTCCCGATTTGGAACCAGTCTGTTGCTCCATGTCCAGTTCTAACTATTGCTCCCTGACCTGCATACAGGTTTCTCAAGAGGCAGGTCAGGTGGTCTGGTATTCCCATCTCTTTCAGAATTTTCCACAGTTTATTGTGATCCACACAGTCAAAGGCTTTGGCATAGTCAATAAAGCAGAAATAGATGTCTTTCTGGAACTCTGTTGCTTTTTCAATGATTCAGTGAATGTTGGCAATTTGATCTCTGGTTCCTCTGCCTTTTCTAAAACCAGCTTGAACATCTGGAAGTTCACGATTCACATATTGCTGAAGCCTGGCTTGGAGAATTTTGAGTATTACTTTACTAGCGTGTGAGATGGGTGCAACTGTGCCGTAGTTTGAGCATTCTTTGACATTGCCTTTCTTTGAGACTGGAATAAAAACTGACCTTTAGTAGTTTTTAATACATAATTAATAAGTGCTCAACACATATCTTATTCAGTTTATTCCCAGTATTTTATATATTTACACAATTAAAGTGAGCTTTTCGTATCAAGTACTTTTCCAACTGGCTAGTGTTAATACATAGGAAAGCTATAGTGTATAAAGTCTTTATGTAGCCTGGCCACCTTATTGAACACTCTTACTAAAGCTAATAATATTTCTATTCATGCTTTTAAGCTTTCTTGTAAGAGAATTATATAATCTAAAAGTAATAATAATTTTATTTTTATTTTTCAATAGCTGTACCTTTTGTTTTATGGTTTCATGCCTTGTTGCCTGGAATGGTACTAAATAGTAGAGGTGAGAAGGGAACATTCTTATCATATTGTAGGTTTTAATGGGAATTTCTCTATTTTCTATGGTGTTGACTGTTGGTTTAGACAGATATTCTATATTATGCTGAAGAAACATTCTTGCACCAAAGCATTTTAAAATTTTAACTATTTCTGATAAAAAAAAAACTTTCTAAAATTTATTGCTTCTGTCTTCTTTAAACAGAAGAATTAGAATATAACTCCCCTTGAGGATTCATAATTACTGATTCATATCTATTACTATAATATTTTAAGACACAAGAAATTCTCTTGCCCCCATATTAATTATATCTACCAACACTATGTTTTTTGAAATCAGATAGCTGCTTTTTAATGTTTCTTTTCTGTGCTATTACTTTGTCACTTCTTGCTAGCGTCAAAGTATCTGTCACTACTATTATGCTTTATCCTTCTAATTTGTCATAGACATAAAAATTAGAAAACTCTACTTTTTAAAGTTATGTATAAAGTGAAAATAAGCTGAGAAATCAATTCCTTTATGAGAAAGAGTGAAAGTGTTATTACTAAATATTAAGTCATGTTAGCTGCTAATTGAATTTCTCTTGTATTCAGTGGCTGTCAGCTCTGCTCTGGAAAGAAGAGGATTCCAGGTAGTTGAAGCATTATTATCTCATTGGCAAGAAAGTAAACATAAACATGCCTTAAGAATTTCAACAACAAAACAGGAGTAAAGCAGACAGTTATTAAAGACTTCATTCTACAATCATTCAATTCTGTTTCTATAAACTCATTGGAAGTTTTCATCCTAATTTATATGACAAAAGTTACTGTGATCAACGTGCTCACTACCTGGGCAACAGCATGGAAGGAGGATGACAACCTATTGGGGCAAGTGACTCATCTCTGTAATATATACTCCACACTTACTAACATATCGATGTGGCATGAAGCACTATGCTAGGAACTCTAGGGATATATGGTTCTGTAAGAGAACTGAACCTGCATAGAAACAACTATAATAAAAGTCAGCACATGAGGAAGGCTTGGGGCCATAATTTTCAGGCCCAAAGAAACATGATCAGTCATCTTAGGAAGGAATGTCAGAGAGGGGAAGGGGCAACCCCATCACATGCAGTGAAAAGAAAGGCCATGAAAATATGTCTGGGCCTGTGTGACTGAATGCTTGGGGTCATCACACTCCCCTTTCCTGGGCTCTTGAGACTGGTGCTGGCCCCAGACCCATCCTCAGTTCCAAACCTGGCTTGTTTTCCTGGCACCTGAGAGATTCTACGTATTCCTCCTTATGCATCAGTCTTACTTTGGTTACCCAATGGCCTACAGACATTTACTTTAAATAACTACTCATATTTTTAAATAACTGAGCTTTTCATTGAAAAGTAATACATGCACATGGTAAAAAAAAGGAAAAAAAATTGAACAATACAAATAGATATGTGGTTTAAAGTGAGTCTCTTGTTTACCCCAGTCCCCCAGCCTCACTTCTCAGGTACAACCACCAGCTTCTGGTATCTCCAGCTTCTGGTAGATGTCTGCACATATGTGGGCATATGAATATATACACATCCCTTTATGCAGATAATGGTCAGTTAAACACCTTGCTCTATACCTTGCTGCTTCCACCTAAAAATCTCTCTTGAAGATAAGGTTAATCCTTGACCTGATGGGCCCAGACCACCTCCTGTAATCCTTGCAAACAGAAACAATATGTAAACCACATACCAGGTGTGGCAAGAGGACTCACTGTCTGTCCCTCTGCCTGGAACGTGACTCTGCAACTGGGCAACTGTCTCCTATGCACACGTTTCAGTGAAAATGCCATCAAAAAGCTGAGTCTTCTCAGATTCCCTTATTTAAGAAATACCTGCTTCTCCTACCCAGGTGTATACTTCTCTCTCTCTAAAGCTGCACGTTTTCTTTACACTTTAGAGCACACCCTGCTACTTTATTTGTCTATTTATTGCTTCGGCATCAGCCTCGTTCTGTGAAATAGCAGCTTCGTGGAGGCCAAGGCTACCATTGTCTTGGTCACTGTTGTGTTCCTGTCATATGACAGGTGCTCAGTGCATACTCAGTAAGTAAATAATGTTATGACTTTTCAAAGCTCATTTACTTCCCATATGAGGTATAGGTGAGATGGTATGAGATCACTAGGCTAAGGATTAACACCAATTTACTGATGGAAAAACAGGTTTGGGAAAGAAGCACCACCTGTCCAAGACCTCACGGGGTCAGTGACAGAACCAGTACTACAACCCAGACACTGTGATGCAAGACCCAGGCCCCACTCACCACCAGGAAACACCAAGTTGTAGCGACTAAACCTAAGCTTTTAAAACACCAGGCCTTGTCTTCAAATAGGATCCCAACTCTACAAATATCCACAGATAAAGGGCCAAGACCAGCTCACACTCCTTCCTCTAGTTAGGATCTAAGGATGTGTCCCAGGGAGCAGCAAGTCCCTCAAGGGACATGAATTATTCTATGCACAGGTGATAGATATCAGGGGCCTTGACATCAGGGAGAATGCAGGAATTTCTGCTCATACCTGCCTGGCCAGCCTGGGGAGAAGAAGACACCTCCTATGTCTCACGAAGCCTGCCCATAGCCACCAATCAGTTTGTTGGCCACCATGGAGCAACCCCATCATGTTACTGCACTCTTGGCCCTTATGGACATGCTCCAATGCATGCCCTGCCCTCCAAGGCCAGGCTACACTGGGGAGAAGTGGGGTATGGCCCCAATGGAAATCTGCTTTTCCTCACAACTTTCTGGGAACCAGTTCATTAGCTAATCCACTTGGAGATCTTTCATGGCAACTGCAGAGGCCTCCTTACAGTGAGAAAAGGTCACCATCCTTGATAGAGTTGCTCACCTCTGACTTGAACTATGCAGATGCAAGCATTGATCACGGCTGGTCCTGGGAAGACTCTGACCATCTCCATTAGATGAACCTAAGACATAACGGCAGAACTCACTGACACTTAGGCAGAGGTTAATGTTCCGTTTGGCTCACATCTTATACAGATAAGGGGGCTGTATGATCTACCTTCCAATACAAATAGTTTTGAGCATAAAATTGGACACTCTTAATGCTTATACCAGGATTTCAGGCATGAATCAGAACTGTCCCGGGCAAATCAGGAGCATGTCACCCTAACTAAGTCTGCTGGTCCCATGGCCCTGAAGACATCTCCAAGCTTGGACCATCTGCCAAATACTCACCCAACTTCATATCTTCCACTACCTTGCATTTGTAAAAAAATTCCCAAGCATTTGCACATCCATACAATATTCTTGTGAACTATGAAAATAAGTATAATCTCCACTTCAAAAACAAAGGCAAGGAGGCAGAGTAAGGTAAGGAGATTGTCCATGGTCACACAGAGATGGGACTAGAACATGGTCTCCTGACCATGTACAGTGGATAAACCAATTCCACCTCCTTCGTGGACCAGTGCAAACTACCAAAGTAGAAGCAGATCCCTTTGGAAGTCACAAAATGAACTTCTACTAGGTACTAACCAATATTCAGTCAGAAATCCTGAGCTAAAGAATTGCTCACAGTGGGTAGAGCTATAGTTCATATAGAACAGGAAAACATACATATTTAGAGATGCATCCATACTACTCTTCCAAAGCTGTCACCCACAGAATGTACACTCTACTCTTCTCTGATCATAGCATTTCTTTTTCTGTAGTGTGACTTTTGAGGGGTCTCTCCTCCTCGAGGTGAGAATCAGTGCTGTCTTCATCACAGTTATACTTCACCTCTTAACAGTGCCTAGCATCAGAAAAGTGCTCAAATCCCATGAAAGGGTAGATGATGGACAGAGGGGTGCGTGGCTGGTTGAATGCATTATCTGAAATGTACATACATGGATAGGAGCATGTATGAACACATGCAGGCATGCATGGAAATGAGTTAATCTCCTTTGACAGAGGATCAGCTATATTTACAAATCTATTTAGAACATGATAAGCAGGTCATGATTAAGCTTTACCTTTGATATCTACTTTTTCCCCATTGATAATTCATGTGCTACAGTGCAAAAATAACAAATAAGAAAAAGAAAGGATCTGGAGAACATGCTAACCCAAGCCGAGGAAACTGGTGAATGCAAGAATCTGAGCTTTGGAGAAGCAGCCCCTCTGAAGGCAGCCATGAGAAGGAGAAGGAGACAAGCCAACTTGGTAGGCACATGGAAGTCCTGGGGTCCAGGTGAAGTCCAGGAATGGTCAAGTCAGGACACGTGATGCAGAGAGGGGGCCAAGGAACGCAGAGGGAACAGAAGAGAATTACAGGTTTCACCAGCAAGGAATTCTGTTCTCTTCTCTCACTAGCCATGATGGTAATTTCATCCATTTTATTGTTCCTCTGAACTATAAAAGTATGCACAGTGCATGTTAAAAGCAGCTTCACCAGGCCTGGAAAACCTCTCCTTTATGGTTGGGGAGGTTTGTTCAGAGGCCACAAAAACAAAGGCACCAATTTCCAAGGAACTCCCTTGTTGACTTTTTGTTGAGCACACACCCCCCAGCAAATTGCCCTTGCCCAGGGAGAGAACATGACCTCTGTACCATGGAAGGAGTGGAATTCAGGGTGAATGGGAGTCAAGAGAGCTGGGTTCTAGTTCAGGGCTTGCCACTCATAGGCTGGGGACCATCAGCCAAGCCACTGAACTTCTCTGAGCCTTGGATTCTTATCTCCTAAACAAATCTGACTATGTTGCTGGCTTACAAGTGGTGCTGAGGAGGAAAAGAGCCTGCATGGAGCCCAGGTGGCCACTGGGTGACCTTGAAGGGCTCGGCAGATGTACAGTCATGTCATGTGCTTATTACAAGATTAAAAATCAGATATGGTTTGTCTGCAGATAAATGTTTCCCAGATATTTTAAATGGAAAGTTGAAAACAAAGTCAGATACTACCAAATTATTACAATTTCTGGGAGCTCACATTAACTTTGAGCTTAGCCAAGATTAACATATTCCATTGCTTTGTCAAGTTTGTTGCTGTTGTTCAGTCACTAAGTTGTGTCCAACTCTTTACGACCCGTGGACTGCAGCACACCAGGCTCCTCTGTCCTCCACTATCTCCCAGAGTTTGCTCAAATTCATATCCATTGAGTTGGCAATGCTATCTAACCATCTCTTCCTCTGCCACTCCCTTCTCCTTTTGCTTTCAATTTTTCCCAGCATCAAAGTCTTTTCCAATGAGCTAGTTCTTCACATCAGGTGGCCAAAGTATTGGAGCTTCAGGCTCAATCCTTCCAATCAATATTCAGGGTTGATTTCCTTTAGGATGGACTGGTTTGATCTCCTTGCAGTCAGTCCAAGGGACTCTCAAGAGTCTTCTCTAGCACCACAGTTCAAATCATCAGTTCTTCAGCGCTCAGCTTTCTTTATGGTCCAACTCACATCCATACATGACTACTAGAGAAACCATAGCTTTGACTATATGGACCTTTGTTGGCAAAGTGATGTCTCTGCTTTTTAATGTCTAGGTTTGTCATAGCTTTCATTCTAAGGAGCAAACATCTTCTAATTCTGAGGCTGCAGTCACCATCTGCAGTGATTTGGGAGCCCAAGAAAAGAAAATCTGTCACGTTTCCAGTTTTTCCCCATCTCTTTGCCATGAAGTGATAGGACTGGATGCCACAATCTTTGTTGTTATTTAGTCACTCAGTCGTGTACAACTCTTTGCGACAGGAAGCTAGGCTTCCCTGTCCTTCACTATCTCCCAGAGTTTGCTCAAACTCATGTCCATTGAGTCAGTGAAGCCATCCAACCATCTCATCCTCTGACACCCCTTTCTCCTCCTGCCCTCAATCTTTCTCAGTATCAGGGTCTTTTCCAGTGAGTCAGCTCTTCCCATCAGGTGGCCAAAGAATTGGAGCTTCAGCATCAGACCTCCCAATGAATATTCAGGGTTGATTTCTTTTAGGATTGACAGGTTTGATCTCCTTGCTGTCCAAGGGACACTCAAGAGTCTTCCCTAGAACCACAGTTTGAAAGCATCAATTCTTCAGTGCTCAGCCTTCTTTATGGTCCAACTCTCACATCCACACATGAACTGGAAAAACCATAGCTTTGGCTATGTGGACCTTTGTCGCCAAAGTGATATCTTCACTTTTTAATATGCTCTCTAGGTTTTTCATAGTTTTCTTCCAAGGAGCAAGCGTCTTTTAATTTCATGGCTTCAGTCACCACCAGCAGTGATTTTGAGCCCAAAAAATAGAACATGTCACCGCTTCCACTTTTTCCCCTTCTATTTGCCATGAAGTGATGGGACTAGATGCCAAGATTTTACTTTGTTTTAACATTGAGTTTCAAGCCAGCTTTTTCACTCTCCTCTTTCACCCTCATCAAGAGACACTTTAGTTTCTCTTTGCTTTTTGCCATTAGAATGGTATCATCTGCATATCTGAGGTTGTTAACATTTCTCCCAGAAATCTTGATTCCAGCTTGTGATTTATCCAGCCCGGCATTTCCCATAATGTACTCTGCATATAAGTCAAACAAGCAGAGTGACAATATACAGCCTTGTCATACTGCTTTCCGAATTTTGAACCAGTCTCTTGTCCCATGTCTGGTTCTAACTGATACTTCTTGACCTGCATACAGGTTTCTCAGGAAGCAGGTAAAGTGATCTGGTACTGCCATCTCTTTAAGAATTTTCCACAATTTGTTGTAATGCACACAGTCAAAGGCTTTCATGTCAATGAAGCAGAAGTAGATTTCTTTCTGGAATTCCCTTGTTTTCTCCATGAGCCAATGAATGTTGGCAATTTGATCTCTGTTTCAATCTGATATCTGGTTGGCTTTGTCAAGACAGACCTACAAACCACAGCCCTTCAGCCCTGAAAATGTGGACATTTTCTGTGGAAGAAAATGTAAGGCTGATAGAGTATGAATCACTGCAAACAAGCAAGTCTCTGCCCAGACACAGGCCCAGGCTTAACTAATTGCATGTCAATACAATTCCAGGGTAAAGATCTTTGAACTCAGTCCACCCTGGATAAAAAGTCTGACTTTTTTTTCTTTCCTCTGGAGCTGACAAAGAATGCTCAAACTACCGCACAGTTGCACTCATCACACACGCTAGTAAAGTAATCCTCAAAATCCTTCAAGCCAGGCTTCAGAATATGTGAACCATGAACTTCCAGATGCTCAAGCTGGTTTTAGAAAAGGAAAAAGAGCCAGAGAACAAATGGCCAATATCTGCTGGATCATCAAAAAAGCAAGAGAGTTCCAGAAAAACATCTATCTCTGCTTTATTGACTATGCCAAAGCCTTTGACTAAGGATCACAATAAACTGTGGGAAATTCTTCAAGAGATGGGAATACCAGACCACCTGACCTGCCTCTTGAGAAACCTGTTGGCAGGTCAGGAAGCAACAGTTAGAACTGGATATGGAACAACAATTCAGTTCAGTTCAGTCGCTCAGTCATGTCCGACTCTTTGCAACCCCATGAACCACAGTACGCCAGGCCTCCCTGTCCATCACCAACTCCCAGAGTTCACCCAAACCCATGTCCATTGTGTCAGTGATGCCATCCAACCATCTCATTCTCTGTCGTCCCCTTCTCCTCCTGCCCTCAATCTTTCCCAGCATCAAGGTCTTTTCCAATGAGTCAGCTCTTCACACCAGGTGGCCAAAGTATTGGAGTTTCAGCTACAGCATCAGTCCTTCCAATGAACACACAGGACTGATCTCCTTTAGGATGGACTGGTTGGATCTCCTTGCAGTCCAAGGGACTCTCAAGAGTCTTCTCCAACACCACAGTTCAAAAGCAAACCAGTCTGTTGTTCCATGTCCAGTTCTAACTGTTGCTTCCTGACCTGTATACAGGTTTCTCAAGAGGCAGGTCAGATGGCCTGGTATTCCCACCTCTTTCAGAATTTTCCAGTTTATTGTGATCCACACAGTCAAAGGCTTTGGCATAGTCAATAAAGCAGAAATAGATGTTTTTCTGGAACGCTCTTCTTTTTTCGATGATCCAGCGGATTTTGGCAATTTGATCTCTGGTTTTTCTAAAACCAGCTTGAACATCTGGAAGTTCACAGTTCACATATTGCTGAAGCCTGGCTTGGCGAATTTTGAGCATTAATGGAACAGACTGGTTCCAAATAGGAAAAGGAGTACATCAAGGCTGTATATTGTCACCTTGCTTATTTAACTTACATGCAGAGTACATCATGAGAAATGCTGGGCTGGAAGAAGCACAAGCTGGAATCAAGACTGCCAGGAGAAATGTCAATAACCTCAGATATGCAGATGACACCACCCTTATGGCAGAAAGTAAAGAAGAACTAAAGAGCCTCTTGATGAAAGTGAGAGAGGAGAGTGAAAAAGTTGGCTTAAAGCTCAATATTCAGAAAACTAAGATCATGGCATCTGGTCCCATCACTTCATGGCAAATAGATGGGGAAACAGTAGGAACAGTGGCTGGCTTTATTTTTCTGGGCTCCAAAATCACTGTAGATGGTGACTGCAGCCATGAAATTAAAAGACTCTTGCTCCTTGGAAGGAAAGTTATGAGCAACCTAGACAGCATATTAAAAAGCACAGACATTACTTTGTCAACAGAGGTCCATCTAGTCAAGGCTATGGTTTTTCCAGTGGTCATGTACGGATGTGAGATTTGGACTATGAAGAAAGCTGAGTGCCGAAAAACTGATGCTTTTGAACTGTGGTGTTGGAGAAGACTCTTGAGAGTCCCTTGGACTGCAAGGAGATCCAACCAGTCCATCCTAAAGGAGATCAGTCCTGCGTGTTCATTGGAAGGACTGATGTTGAAGCTGAAACTCCAATACTTTGGCCACCTGGTGTGAAGAGCTGACTCATTGGAAAAGACACTGATGCTGGGAGGGATTGAGGGCAGGAGGAGAAGGGGCTGACAGAGGATGAGATGGTTGGATGGCATCACTGACACAATGGACATGGGTTTGGGTGAACTCTGGGAGTTGGTGATGGGCAGGGAGGCCTGGCATGCTGCGGTTCATGGGGTTGCAACGAGTCAAACACAACTGAGCGACTGAACTGAACTGAACGGGGGCTGACATTGTTCTTACAGCCCTCTGCAGTGGATTCCTTAGGAGAAAGTCTGACCTCAGTCTTAAATCTGAAAATAATATGTATCTTATGAAACACTAGCTTCAACCAACAAACTTCTCTTTGACAAACACCCTCACGAGCCATGTATCTATCTCCCCAAATTTGTATTTTCTCTGGCAACACAAATATCTCTCTGCTTATCTGATGCTGGAGTAAAATCAGTATCCTTGCCAAGGAGTCATCAAGGGAATGTAGAAGAGTCTCACAAGACTTTCCATTGGCTTCAAACTCAGGACAGTTTCCAAGTTTAAGTTTCAAAGTTAAGTTTCACTACCAGTTTCAAAGATGTGTAATTCAGGATGATCAAACTGCAAGCAACAAAGTCAGGCAATGACAGTGAAGACGTTAAATGCTCATGCTTCTGGAAATCAAGGACCAAGGTAAGCTCAACCAAGAGAATCCACTGTTACATGGACACCTGCAGCATTTCTTCAGGGGATAGGGGCCATCTAGGATGATGAGACCCTAGAAGAAATATGTGCTAGCCACAGACAAGGACATCAACCAGGCTGTTCCCAAACCTTCCCAGCCAGATCCTCACAGTCAGAAGAGAAAAAAGCCTTTGGATGCTTCCAAACAAGAACTCCCAACCTTTCAGAGGTGCACACTACTCTTACCACTTAGAACTGATCTTATAATGCGAGTGCGGCTGGTGGGGGTAGGGGGAGGCGTAGAGCCTAGCATGGAGGAATAGCCTTTGTTTTGTAATTTTAATAGGATTTTTTGGTTTAATTTTGAAGTAATTGATGTTCATTGTACAAAATAGAGACGAGAGAATGCTAGTAAAAAAATAAAGAAAAACCATCCTGATTTCCATGACAGAGATAATCATTATGAACATTTATATAAAAGCATAAATATATAAATAAAATTAGAAGCATAATATACATAATTTTGCATCCTGCAGTTCTCACCTAAAATTACTCAAAAGCCTTTTCCAATGGCATTGAATGTTTACAATTCATGAACACCCACATAGCACTTACTCTGTACCAGAAACTGTTCTAAGTGCTTCACAAGAATTAATTCATCACAGCAGGCTTTGAGGTGAAAATTATTATTATCTACATTTGCAGTTGGGGGCCCTGAGGGATCAGAGAGCAGGCAAGTGGCAAAGTTAGAGTTCACTCCAGCTCCAAAGGCCAAGCCCTCAACCATCATGCTGGGCTGCCTTTGCGGTCTCTGGAAACCTGAATTTTTGACTCCATGATATTCTGGTTTGGTCTCCCATGAGTGGGGCAGTGCCACCTCAAAGTCCCTTCCAGCCAAGTTTCCCAAAGCAGTCTAAGTTACTCTTCTACTGATTGCAGGAAAAGGCAAGGATCCTGAATATCAGGTGCCTCAACTGTTGACTTCCAGGTTGAGGGTGGGACCCACTGGGAAAGGCTATTTATAGCAAACAGGGGAAACAGTGCCAACAAAACACTCCTTGTAAGAACATTAGCTGTGACCCCTGGCCTCCCACACCTCATTGCCCCCAGGCAATCACTGTTCTCTACTGACTGGCTCAGGCAAGTCACCTGATTTGCTTGAGCCTCATTTTTCATTGCTAAAACAGGGGCACTTATACCTGCCTGACAAGGAAGTCTATGAGGCTTAAGGAGACAGATAAACCTAATGTACCTGGCCCTGGGCCAAATTCAAGGCTGTTTTGTTTTTGTTTTTAATTTACCTGTTGATTCTGGTCAATATTTACTCATGCCTTGTCCACTGGAATGGAAAGGACCCTATCGTCAGACAGGCTGGGATGGACTTCCGGCCCTGCTGCTTCTGATGGCCGTGGGACTTTGGTCAAGTTTCTTACCAACTTTGAACCTCTGCTTCCTCTTCTGTATGATGAGCATAATAATGGAACCCACCACAGAGGGTTACTATGAGAATTAAATGAGACAATGCACGTCAAAGAACTTAGCCTGTAGGAAGAACTCAATAAGTCATGGCTATGTATCATTTCCCACTGTGTCTGCTTTCCTCCATACTCACTTCATTTGCCTCTCCACTGAGGTGCAACTGGGAAGGGGACAGAGGAATGGCCCACCAGGCCTTGGTCTATGACATAAGAACCCTCAAGGAGCCAGAGTCCCGGGAGAGGTCAGGGACCTGGTCACCTTCCACTTCCTTCTCCCACTTCATGGCTCAGACAACCTGGCCACCATCACAGAGCACTGGTGGGGCTGCAGAAGCCTATTCCAGCACCCAGAGAACCGTTAGAATCTGATCTCCAAAGAAACCATCTTCTCCTTTCAGCAAACACTTATCAGGTGCTCTGACCTGCCAGAGGCTGGAACATGTGTTTCTGAAGCCCCCTTCCTTGGGTCCTAAGTGAAGGATCCAGGAAACTGGCTATTACCACCCACCTACCAGTTCCAGGGGATAAGGCTCCCTGGGGCTCTGAGCTGACCTGCCCCCTAAAGATACCGCACCAACAACTCCAACTCTAGGGAAGGGAAGTCTGCAGCAGTGTGCCAAGGTAGGGCTGGGCCTGCTGTGGGGTGAGACTGCCTCTTTTGCATTTCCACTCAGCCCTGAGGATGCAAAGGAGGAATGGGATACTCCTCAAAGCCAGCCTGGTAATTGCAGGAGGCATTAACCTTAATTAGGCTAATCATCTGCCTGAAGTCATTCACCTTCAACCTTCAAAAAGCATCTTTAGGGGGGAAAACAAACACATAGCAGCTGTGGAGCTGGAGGGTGGGGTGGAAGGTTAGGGAGCTGGAGTCTAGAACTCTTCAGAGGAGTCTCAAAGTGCAGAGCTAACCAATGAAATCTATGCCCAATACAGACAAAAAGGGAGACTTCTCAGCTGTTAGTGCCCAGTCAGGATCCAGGCCTGGACTACAGGGTTAGGGGCTTGTCTGGTCTCCCTCTGAGCCTATGTGACTTGGTCAGTAGAGATCTTGTGCCCCTGCTCTTTCCCACGGTTCCCACAGGTTGACTTCCGCCAGCTGTTTGGCCTCCATAGCAGTGGCCTCCTGTAAGCCAAGGCTGAACAGATAGACAGTGTTGTCTGATTTTATGTAACTGACCACCTGGCAATCAGAAAAACTTATCAGGCTGGGTGGAATAGATCTTTACCCAGAAAACTGCATGCAGGGGGTTGAAGGCTACAAAGCTGAGCTGAGAACAAGCAAATCCTTTGCAACTGGAAAAACGAAAACACAAACAAAGCATCTCTTAGCAGCTAAATAGAATCCCCAACCCCATAGCTCAAAGCCTTTAGGGAATAGAGGTGCAAGAAGCCAAACCATTGTGTACACACCCTTTGCTGTGACTGGGATGTGGGGAATGAATTTGGAATCTGGCTTCACCCCCAGATCTTCGTAAGTCTACCCACCCTTGCTAAAAGTCTCACTGAATCAACTCTCATCCAGAATTCATGACAAATGGGATACTCAATGCCTGGATACTTCCTTTGAGATGGTTTCGGGAAGGCACACTGGTGAACGCAATGGTGGGACAATGTTTAGCTTCAAGTCTTTCCAGGCCCCTCAGCAGCACACACTAGTATAGTATATGAGGAGCTAGACATCAACAATCCTCTTTTGTCCATCAGAGCTGACTCTGGCTGTTGGAGGCTCACGCTACTGGCTGTGGGCCCTGGCTCTGGGTGCACTCTTTACAAAAGTCAGAGGCAGGAAGTTTATTGATCGACGCCAGCCAAGCGGTGGAAGCACTTAATGCTCTGTGCTTCTACTAAGTGGCAGACCCTGGGTTGGGTGACTGACACTGAAGTCACTCGTCACAATAAACCCATGGGGCAGATGTTGTTGACCCAGATTTATAAAAAGAAAAAAGCAAGGCCCAGACACATGATGTAACCTCCCAGGGTCACTGAGCAAGCGAGCACATCGCTGGATTCAAACTCAAAGCCTGCACACATGACGTCTCTGGGACTTCAGTAGCACAGCTTCCTCTGGCCTGGCTGGGCCTTCTCTCTGGCAGCTGGGCGGGGGCTGACAGACCGGAGGTGCCCCTGATCAGTCCCCGTGATCCAGCAGGAAAGGGCAAGGGCCCAGTGGAGGTGAGAGCCTGCCAGTCAGAGTGACAAGGAAGCTGAAAGCTTGGGGAGGGAGGGCAGTCTCTTCAAAGACATATAACCTATAGTCCCCGCCAAGAAGAGGAGAGCAAAGAACCACACTTTCTCCCAGGAGTTAGACAAGGTGAAGACAAAACCTTCCAGCATACACGGGCTGCTCATGGATAGAAGAACATTCCTCTGGAAGGTACCCAGGTCTGTCCAGGAAGGCAGAGAATGAGCAAAAGCCAGATCCCCCAGGCAGGGCAGCAGGAGGTGCCTCGGGAGACGGCAGCCCTGGGCAGTGACGACCTCTCCCGCATGCATGAAGCACTGTGCACGGAGTTTCCACGTGGTCCCCAGCAGAGCCCTGCAAGGACAGTGGGCAGCCAGATTACCGATGAAGACCTTGTGCCCAAAGTTGTTAAATGACTCAGCGCCCCCATGGATGGGTGACCCCAGGCAGCGGTCAGCTCTTTGCTCTTAGTGCCTTCTTCTGCAATTGGTTTTCAACTTTCCATGTACGTGACCAGGGAAGGGATAATTTCTTCATTCATTCATTCAGTCAACAAACACTTGAGTGCCTCCTATGTACCAGACACTGCACTCGGTGCTGGGGTTACTATAGTGAAAAAATAGACAATCCCTGCAGGAGAAGGCACTCCAGGAAGGGTAACAGGAGTGCAGAAGTGGGGGCTACAAAGTGGTGGGAGCAAGTGGAAGGTCAGTGGGGGAGACGGCATGGAGGCAAGACTCTGTGCAGGCACCAGCCCATGAAGGGGTGTAGAGGAGGCTTTCCCCCTCAGCCCAGCCTCTCCTTGGGGAGTTCAGCTGGGTCCTGGGGCACCCCTCCCCAGGACACCCCAGCACCACTGTGCTTGAGCTAGGGAACCCTCAAATCAACAAACTGACATGCTCAGGGCTTGGGCACGGGGAGCAGAGAAGGCAAGGGTGGGGACCCTGCCCACATGGAGAAGGAGGACCACGGTACTCTTCTACTCCCCACATTGCTCCATGTGGAGTGTCCCAGCCATCACCACGTCAGCACCAGAGCGGAAAGGCCCTGGAAAGGTCTCTTCTACCTTATTACTTTAACCTACTTTCAATCAACCAAACACCACACCCAAAGACACAGTTCCCAGCATGAGATGCTGTAATGAGGCCAGCAGAAGTATCCTTGACAACTCCAGCACAGCACAAGTGCTGAGTGCTATATTGAGCCCCGAGGAGGTTGGCCAAGGGAGAAAGGAGAATGGAGAAATACAAATGGATTTTTTTTTTTCCTTAGATATGTTCTGGCAGGGACAGACAGGAATAGACTCCTCTTTCCAAGGTCATTGCCATGTACTGACTTCCCCAAAGTTTCTGAAGTTCCACAAGTTTCCCTGATAGGCAGCCCCATTCTGGACAAGCTTGTGAGTGCTAGAGGCCAGGACTGAGGCTGTATCCTCTGACTCCTGGCACAAAGACAGGCCACTGGTGGTGCCAAGGAAGATTTGATGGATAAAATTAACAAGAGCATGGATGCTGGAACGAAGGAGTGACAAGCAACATACGGGGCTGGTCTGAGGTCAGGAATTGGGGGAGACATGCAGTTAGAGACGTGAAAGCACCCTTAATACCAGCAGTGCTGGCTGTGTCCCTCCAGCCTCAGTTTCCCCAGCAGCCCATCCTGCCTCCAGCTACTGTGAACCCTGATGGGGGGCAAGGATAGCAGCAGAGCCCAGCCCAGAACCATAGCACCCTGCCTGTGCATGGTAAGGAAGAAGACAAAGGAGCAATAGGTGCTCTGAACACAGCAAACCCCAAAGGCTCCCCACCAGAACCTGGCCAGAAGGGCTCACCCCAGGAGCCATCAGGTCTAGGAATCCAACTCAGACAGCCTGGGAGGGATGTACACAGAGCCATACGATCAGACAGTGGTCCCCAAAGTGAGAGGCACACATGACCGTCCAGGTGGGAGCCCTTCTAGCAGTCCCCACGTAAGAGGGACCCTTGCTGAGCACATGGTCCCTCTGGAACCATGGTTCTAGGGAAAAATCAACAAATGGTTATAGATGGCACTATGGATGTGAGAGTTGGACTGCGAAGAAAGCTGAGCACCGAAAAACTGATGCTTTTGAACTGTGGTGTTGGAGAAGACTCTTGAGAGTCCCTTGGACTGCAAGGAGATCCAACCAGTCCATCCTAAAGGAGATCAGTCCTGCGTGTTCATTGGAAGGACTGATGCTGAAGCTGAAACTACAATACTTTGGCCACCTCATGCGAAGAGTTGACTCATCAAAAAAGACCCTGATGCTGGGAGGGATTGAGGGCAGGAGGAGAAGGGGACAACAGAGGATGAGATAGCTGGATGGCATCGCTGACTCGATGGACATGAGTTTGAGTGAACTCCGGGAGTTGGTGATGGGCAGGGAGGCCTGGCGTGCTGCGATTCATGGGGTCGCAAAGGGTCGGACATGACTGAGCGACTGAACTGAACTGAACTGAACTGAACTGATAGATGGCACTGCAGATGGTGACTGCAGCCATGAAATTAAAAGACACTTGCTTCTTGGAAGAAAAGCTGTGACAAACCTAGAGAGCATATTAAAAAGCAGAGACAATACTTTGCCAACAAAGGTCCATCTAGTCAAAGCTATGGTTTTTCCAGTAGCCATGCGTGGATGCGAGAGCTGGACCATAAAGAAAGCTGAGTGACAAAGAACTGATTCTTTGAATCGTGGTGCTGAAGAAGACTCTTGAGAGTCCCTTGGACTACAAGGAGAGCAAACCAGTCAATCCTAAAGGAAATCAAACCTGAGTATTCATTGGAAGGACAGAAGCTAAAGATTCAATACTTTGGCCACCTGATGAGAAGAACTGACTCATTAGAAAAGACCCTGATGCTGGGAAAGATTGAAGGCAGGAGGAGAAGGGGACGACAGAGGGATGAGATGGTTGGATGGCATCACCGACTCAATAGACATGAATTTGAGCAAACTCTGGGAGCTGGTGATGGACAGGGAAGCCTGGTGTGCTGCAGTCCATGGGGTCACAAAGATCAGACATGACTGCATTACTGAACTGAACTGATAGTAACTCCAGGGCTTCCCAGGTGGCGCTAGTGGTAAAAAAAACTCGCCTGCCAATGTAGGAGATATAAAAGATGAGGGCTTGATCCCTGGGTCAAAAAGATCCCCTGGAGGAGGGCAAGGCACTCCAGTAATCTCGCCTGGAGAATCCCATGGACAGAGGAGCCTGGTGGGCTACAGTCCATGAGGTTGCCAAGAGTCAGAGGTGACTGAAGCGACTCAGCACGCACGCACACACATAGTAACTCCACCACGTATTCTCCCCGCTCTGCCCTGGGCCTCACCTGGAGCCAGCTTTCCCCTCAGGCACCACTTCCGCATGGCCCTCTTGCATAGAGGCCACTCCTTTCTGCGTTGGTAGGTGGCTCCCAGCTGTCTTCACCCCTAGGCCTGCTTCCAGATGAGACGTCTCTGTCAGTACCCAGCTCCCATCCATCTGAGGCTTCTGCAGTCTCATGCTCCTCTCCCAGCAGAGGTCATCTATCTACTTCCTTCACACCTCCTCTTTCACTGGAGACCTGGGTGGGGGCCATCCAGGGTGCCTCAGCCTCCATGGGTGCCATCAGCCCTTAAGCTCCTTGTTGTTGGTGGCCTTCACCCACACGCAGCCCCAGCCTCCCACATCCACAGCCACACCCTGTGCACTGTCAAACCCCAGACTCACTCTGTCTTCCAGGTCACCAACTCAGATACACCTCACCCTTTGCCCTGCAGCCTCAGTATCCTTCACCTATCTGGGGGAGCCCTGACTCTGGAACCATGCCTGACCCGAACCCTGACATAGAGCCCACTGGTAAACTCTAACAGTCTCCCAGTGAGATGCCTGGGGTGCTCCTGTGGTCCCCTAGGTCAACACTCCCCCTCCTACCTGCTCTTCTCCACCCTCTTCTCTCAAGCTTCCCCCATACCCTGCCCCCTTCCTGCCAGCTGCAGATCTACTCTGACCTCATAGAGAAAATATTCGATTTTTCATTCAACAATTATTGATTTAATATTCAGAACATGTGCAAGGCAATGTCCTCAGCACTGGGCAGTGAACACAACTGACAAAAACCCCTGTCCTGATGGAGCTCACAGCCAAGTGGGGGAAATCAAACAATAACAAGGTAAACAAATTAAGTCTTGGAAAGAACAGTATAGTACAAGGGCTAAGGGAAAGTACTAGGACTGAGGACAGAGACACAAAGACATACCTTCATACCTGCCACCTGGGGAGACACCTGCACCTTGCCCATGGCCTCTTGCCCCTAAACTCTGCAGCTCTCCCTAATCCGAGGCCAGTTCCGCCCCTGGGTTCTGGGTCCCCACTCTCCCCACCTCTAGGGGGCTCCCTCCCATCAGCACTTCTGTCTTGCAACTCCTCCAACTCGCTATCCGTCCTCTGTCTCCTCTCCTTAAACATGCTCAGGCCCTGCTTACTCACTGAGAAACAAGAGGACACAGTTTTCCTCATAGCCCACTTCTCCACCCTCACCCAGCCTGGCACCCACTCTCCTCCCATCAAAACTAGGGGACTTCAAAGAGTTGCTTACATTCCCTCGTTGCCCTCCACCACTTTAACCACTACAAGCGGGCTCTGCCCCATCACTGACACTGACACTGACACTGACACTGCTCTTACCAAGGTCGTGGACCGCTCCTTGTGGCCACTTCTGATCTCTCAGCAGCATTTGCCCAGGAACATCCAGCTCCGTAGCAGGAGCACTGTCATGAGAAAGGTGCACGTGGTGATACAGCCCGCACTCTTGAGTCTGGCCATCCCAAGCTGGCGGTCCTGCCTCTGCCACTCACTAGCTGCTGCTGCTCTAACATCCTCCTGTGCACAATGGGGCTGGCACTTGTTCGGGCCTCACCAATAGGCTGAAAGTTTGTTTGAAGAACTCATTGCTTCCTGGTATATACTGATAAGGGCCATCACTATATACACAAGATCCCCAAATTCTGGGTCCCACCCCCCAGGGGCAAGCTGAGGCCTGCATGTCAAAGGAGCAACTCCTTTCATCAGTAACAGGGAAACTGGAACTTTGCTGACAAGACAGCCATTGCGAAACTGCCAAACTAGGAGGTAGGACCATTCTGGAGAAGGTGCAAAAGGAAGGGCTCAGAGTAGGCCACTGGCCAGAAGGAAGAGGACAGCGTGGGAGAGTCCCCCACTGAGACAGACCAGCTCTGCAGAGACCCCCGGGTTACCTTCTCTGCATGCCTTCCTGCTTGCCCACCTACAAAGGGCCCCATGGCACTTTCCAGTCCTTGCTTGTAACACTGGATCTGCCCTCCTTTTCTCTCACTGTCACTTAGCCTTGCTTTCCTCTCTGGCTGTACATCCCCAGAGCACAGGCCTGGAGTTTACCTAAAGGTCCACCCTCTGCACCCCCGCCAGAGCCTGGTGCTCAGGGAGAGCAGGTGTACAAGGCCACTGCTGAACCAATAAGGGGAGAGTTGGAGAAGTCTAGATGGAGTAACAGTGAGGGAAGAGGTTTCTTAACCTCTAGCAGAGAGGTTGAGCTAGCAACAGACCAAGGGAGATGGGAATGGGGGGTGAAAATAAGAAAGTTCTGGTCTTACACTCAAGGAGCTGTCTTTCCTGGCGAGGTAGCCATCATATATGATGTTAAGGGGGCAGAGGGCCCCCACAAAGGTGCAGGAGTAGGGAACATGCATAGGAGGTCATGGAGGACTGTAGCAGGAGGCAACCTCAAGGGAGTCCTGAGGGATGACCCAGAGATCCCAGGGGCAGAGGCAGGAAAGACATTCCAGGCAGGGGCAACGTGGAGAAGCCTGGGCATGTCAGAGTGCATGGCATGTTCAGGGAGCCACAGGGGCTGCAGGGCTGTGTGGAGTGTGGCAGGGCGGATGAGACCAGGAGACCGTGAGACCAGAGGGATCAGACAAAAGGGGCCCGGGGCCAGGCCCTGAACATGGTTCCACCTGGAGGCCAGGGAGCCACTCAGGAGCTCAAAGCAGAGGAATGAGGGACAAGATTTGTGTTTAAGAAAGTTGTTCAGGCTGTCAGGGGCACAAACAGCTTGGGGGCGGGGGGCAAGCTTGGAATCTGGGAGGCCTGGGAAAAGGCAGTCACACTCTCCCCCTCAGAGATTATGAGGAAGACTTGACTAGGACTGTAGCAATAGGGTGAAGGGATGGGTAGGACATTCCAGGCACTGCACAGGGCTCCATGGTTGATGGAGTTAAGCATATTGGTAGTGAGGAAGAAGAGTAAGTCAGAAGGACCCAAGTTCCTGGCACAGGCAGCGTGGCAGGGTGAGACATGACAATGCCATTACATGAGAATGTTCTTCAGTGAGAACCATTGGTAAGAGAGGTACTCAAAGAGAAAGGCAAACCTTAACCATGTCTCACAGAGGCTGATCAGTCTAGTGAGCCTTGAAGCCAAGCTGCCTGAGAGGGCCAGGATAATAATAATGTCAAATATTTTGAACAATCACAACAGTACCAATGAGTATTTTGTACTGGATTCTGTGGTCTGGTTCTCTCAACCTCTGTTCCACTCTCCTTCTAGCTGGGGAGGTCGGGAAGCTAAAATGCTTCCCTGATTCTTGCAACTAGGGTTGAGGATGTCAACTAGGCTCTGCCACCTGGATGCAATCACACCAGATTTGAGAAGCAGAAGGGAGGCATAGGCTAGCCTTCCATCACTTTGGGCTGTTTCTATCCTAGAAAACTGGGGTTTCTTGAAGCTGGTTCCAGCATTCATTTGGCAGCTTCCTGGTTGTCAAGAGACTACTGTGGTGGCAGTGTGTGTGGGCATGCTAAATTGCTTCAGTTGTGTCCAACTCTTTGCAGCCCCCGGGAATGTAGCCTTCCAGGCTCCTCTGTCCATGGGATTCTCCAGGCAAGAATACTGGATTGGGTTGCCATGCCTTTTCCCAGGAGATCCTCTCGATCCAGGGATAGAACTCGCATCCTTTACGTTCCCTGCGTTGGCTGGTGGGCTCTTTACCACTAGCGCCACCTGGGTGATGATGCAGCAACAGTAGTTTCCTGATTTCAGCTTCCTGGTACTTGGATCCCAGCGACGACAATGAATCCTGTGAATCCTGTGCTCTTAACCCCAGTGTCAGAATCAGGACAGAAGCAGGTGGCCCTACTCCAAAGCATCAGTTCTGAATTGTCCCAGGAATCCTCCCAGAGGCCCACGGGACCCGCTTCTCTGCCCTCTCTGACAATGTTGTAGGGCCTCCTTGCCTGTATTGAATCTCCTGTTGCTCAAAGTCAGTAACTCGGTTTCCACTTCTAGTATTGAATGAAGACTGATATATATGTGCCTGACAGCCCTCTGTGGGTGTTAAACACATTAGCTCATTTAATCCTCAAAATAACCTTCCAAGATTAAGCACAATCTTGAGCAAGTCACTTTATTCTCTGTGAACTTCAGTTTCCACCACTGCAAACTGGGGTTATAAACTGTCTTGCTCCGTTGTGATACAGCATCAGGCTTAGGGCTTTTATATGCATTGTGGGTGTGCTCAGTTGCTTAAGTCACATCCGACTGTTCGTGACCCTGTGGACTGTAGACCACCAGGCTCCTCTGTCCATAGGATTTTCCTGGCAAGAATACTGGAGTGGAGTGTCGTGCCCTCCTCCAGGTGACCTTCCCAACCCAGGGATCAAACCTTCACCTCCTGCGTCTCCTGCATTGCAGGTGGATTTTTTACCACTGAGCCACTGGGGAAGCCCTTCACATGCATTATCCCCTAACAACAGGTCAATCTTTTTGAAAAGAAAACTGAGCCATAGAGATGCTAAATCTCACAGAACGTCACACAGCTGGTAAGTGGCAGAGCTGGATCTTAGTCCACTGCCAAGTACACCCCCAACCACCACACTACACGGCACTGATGGACGTGCACCCCAACCACCACACTACACGGCACTGATGGATGTGCACCCCAACCACCACACTACACGGCACTGATAGAAGTGCACCCCAACCACCACACTATATGGCACTGATAGAAGTGCACCCCAACCACTACACTACATGGCACTGATGGACGTGCACCCCAACCACCACACTACACGGCACTGAAGGAAGTACACCCCAAACCACCACACTACACGGCACTGAAGGAAGTACACCCCCAACCACCACACTACACGGCACTGATGGACGTGCACCCCAACCACCACACTACACGGCACTGATGGATGTGCACCCCAACCACCACACTACACGGCACTGATAGAAGTGCACCCCAACCACCACACTATATGGCACTGATAGAAGTGCACCCCAACCACTACACTACATGGCACTGATGGACGTGCACCCCAACCACCACACTACACGGCACTGAAGGAAGTACACCCCAAACCACCACACTACACGGCACTGAAGGAAGTACACCCCCAACCACCACACTACACCACACTGAAGGAAGTACACCCCCAACCACCACACTACATGGCACTGAAGGAAGTACACCCCCAACCACCACACTACACGGCACTGAAGGAAGTACACCCCCAACCACCACACTACACGGCACTGAAGGAAGTACACCCCCAACCACCACACTACACGGCACTGAAGGAAGTACACCCCCAACCACCACACTACACGGCACTGAAGGAAGTACACCCCCAACCACCACACTACACGGCACTGAAGGAAGTACACCCCCAACCACCACACTACACGGCACTGAAGGAAGTACACCCCCAACCACCACACTACACAGCACTGAAGGAAGTACACCCCCAACCACCACACTACACCACACTGAAGGAAGTACACCCCCAACCACCACACTACATGGCACTGAAGGAAGTACACCCCCAACCACCACACTACACGGCACTGAAGGAAGTACACCCCCAACCACCACACTACACGGCACTGAAGGAAGTACACCCCCAACCACCACACTACACAGCACTGAAGGAAGTACACCCCCAACCACCACACTACACGGCACTGAAGGAAGCAGATTAACACTGTCTCCTGGAGGCTGCCATGTGGGCATGCCTTTTCAGAGCTTCCAGTGAACAACGGGAGAAGCCTGACAGGAAACAAGAGGAGACACTTGCTGGGATAGGCACTCTTTCAAAGGGATGGTGCTGTAGATAACAGGGAGGATACTCAGGTGGGTTAGTCTATTTAAAAGTTAAAAATGTAGTCACCTTGCTTAGCGGATGATATAGATGAGAAAATTCCCCCTTTGTAAAGTATGGGGAAGGTGGTACCTGGAGATTACGGGCAGAGGGGGTTGATGACCACTCACTCCTTGGCAAATCCATAGCTGAGCTTTTCAGGCCATTTCCGTCCCCACATCCATGAGCTCTGGCCTGGTGGATCAGGAAAAAGACACCTTGGATGGTACAGTGAGTGGAAGAGATTCAAAACGACTTTGAAGGCTACAGAGGTTAACCCCTTTGGCCAAACCTAAAGTGCCTCAAAGGCCCTGCCTCCGGTTGGGATGGGGGACACAGCTTTGCTGGAGAGCCCTTGCTAATCCTTTTCCTCCCCACAGAGATTTCTTCTTGGCTGCTTAGCCTATGAGTGAATTCATGTGTCTTGCGCATAAGCTCAACAGCTGTAATTTGCAGGGAATTAATTACCTTCATACTTTGATCTGATAGAGTTTCATCTCTATGGTTACCAGCTGAGTAGAAACAGTTATCACTAGTCTCTTACATAAAATATTCTTGGAAAGTACCCCTAGGCTCCAGTCATGGAAATCAAATATACACAATACTCAGAGACTCTTATAAAATTTTTTACAAGAAATGTCTTTCTACATGAAAAATCAATAAAATTGGAAAATCATTTGGCTATAAATAACAATGCACTGGTCATACCAAACACCCTCTTCCAGCCACACAAGAGATGATTCTACACACAGACATCACCAGATGGTCAATACCAAAATCAGATCGATTATATTCTTTGAAGCCAAAGATGGATAAGCTCTAAACACTCAGCAAAAACAAGACCTGGAGCTGACTGTGGTTCAGATCATGAACTCCTTATTACAAAATTCAACTTAAATTGAAGAAAGTAGGGAAAATCACTAGACCATTCAGGTATGACCTAAATCAAATTCCTTATGATTGTACAGTGGAAGTGACAAAGAGATTCAAGGAATTAGGTATGATAAGAGTACCTGAAGAACTATGGACAGAGGTTTATAACGTTGTACAGGAGGCAGTGACCAAAATCATCCCCAAGAAAAAGAAATGCAAAAAAGCTAACTGATTGCTTGAGAAGGGCTTATAAATAACTGAGAAAAGAAGAGAAGCGAAAGGCAATGGTAAAAAGGAAAGAAATACCCTTCTAAATGCAGAGGTCCAAGAATAGCAAGGAGAGATAAGAAAGCCATCCATCCTAAGTGAACAATACAAAGAAACACAGGAAAACAATAAACTGGGCAAGACTAGCGATCTCTTCAAGAAAATTGGAGACACCAAGGGAACATTTCATGCAAAGATGGTCACAATAAAGAAGAGAAATGATATGGACCTAATAGAAGCAGAAGATATTAAAAAGTGGCAAGAATACACAGAAGAATTATACAAAAAAGATCTTCAGTTCAGTCAGTCGCTCAGTCGTGTCTGACTCTTTGCAACCTCATGGACTGCAGCACACCAGGCTTCTCTGTCCATCACCAAGTCCTGGAGCTTGTTCATACTCATGTCCATCGAGTTGGTGATGCCATCCAACTCATCTCATCCTCTGTTGTCCCCTTCTCCTACTGCCCTCAATCTTTCCCAGAAAAGGGTCTTTTCCAATGAGGCAGTTCTTCACATCAGATGGCCAAAGTATTGGAGTTTCAGCTTCAGCATCACTCCTTCCAATGAATATTCAGGGTTCACTTCTTTTAGGATCGACTAGTTTGACCTCCTTGCAGTCCAAGGGACTCTCAAGAGTCTTCTCCAGCACCACAGTTTGAAAACATCAATTCTTTGGTGCTCAACCTTCTTCATGGTCCAACTCTCACATCCATACATGACTACTGGAAAAACCATAGCTTTGACTAGACGGACCTTTGTCGGTAAAGTAATGTCTCTGCTTTTTAATACGCTGTCTAGGTTTGTCATAGCTTTTCTTCCAAGGAGCAAGGGTCTTTTAATATCATGGCTGCAGTCACTGTCCACAGTGATTTTGGAGCCCAAGAAAATAAAGCCTGTCACTGTTTCCATTGTTTCCCCACCGATTTGGCATGAAATGATGGGACTGGATGCCATGATTTTAGTTTTCTGAATGCTGAGTCTTGAGCCAACTTTTTCACTCCCCTTTTGAACTTTCATCAAGAGGCTCTTTAGTTCTTCGCTTTCTGCCATAAGGGTGGTGTCATCTGCATATCTGAGGTTATTGATATTTCTCCCAGCAATCTTGATTCCAGCTTGTACTTCCTCCAGCCCAGTGTTTCTCATGATGTATTCTGCATATAAGTTAAATAAGTGGGGTGACAATATACAGCCTTGACGTACTCCTTTCCTGATTTGGAACCAGTCTGTTGTTCCATGCCTGGTTCTAACTGTTGCTTCTTGACCTGCATACAGGTTTCTTAGGAGGCAGGTAAGATGGTTTGGTATTTCCATCTCTTTAGGAGTTTTCCACAGTTAATTGTGATCCACACAGTCAAAGGCCTTAGTATAGTCAATGAAGCAGAAGTAAATTTTTTTTTTTTGAATTCTCTTAACTTTTTCTATGATCCAACAAATGTTGATGATTTGATCTCTGGTTCTTCTGCCTTTTCTAAATCTAGCTTGTACATCTGGAAGTTCTTGGTTCACAAGCTGTTGAAGTCTAGCTTGAGGGATTTTGAGCATGAACTTGCTAGCATGTGGAATGAGTACAATTGTGCAATAGTTTGAACATTCTTTGGCATTGCCCTTCTTTGGGATTGGAATGAAAACGGACCTTTTCCGGCCCTGTGGCCACTGCTGAGTTTTCCAAATTTGCTGGCATATTTGAGTGCAGCACTTTCATAGCATTATCTTTTAGAATTTGAAATAACTCAGCTGGAATTCCATCACCTCCACTAGCTTTATTCATAGTGATGCTTTCTAAGGCCCACTTGACTTCGCATTCCAGAATGTCTGGCTCTAGGTGAGTGATCACAACAACGTGATTATCTGGGTCGTGAAGATCTTTTTTGCTCAGTTCTTCTGTGTATTCTTGCCACCTTTTCTTAATATCTTCTGCTTCCGTTAGGTCCATACCATTTCTGTCCTTTATTGTGCCCATCTTTGCATGAAATGTTCCTTTGGTATATCTAATTTTCTTGAAGAGATCTCTAGTCTTTCCCATTCTATTGTTTTCCTCTATTTCTTCGCATTGATCACTGATGAAGGCTTTCTTATCTCTCCTTGCTATTCTTTGGAACTCTGCATTCAAATGGGTATATCTTTCTTTTTCTCCTTTGCCTTTAGCTTCTCTTCTTTTCTCAGCTATTTGTAAGGTCTCCTCAGACAACCATTTTGCCTTTTTGCATTTCTTAATGACCCTGATAACCACGACTGTGTAATCATTCACATAGAGCCAGACATCCTGGAGTGTGAAGTCAAGTGGGCCTTAGGAAGTATCACTATGGACAAAGCTAGTCGAAGTGATGGTATTCCAGCTGAGCTATTTCAAATCCTAAAAGATTTTGCTGTTAAAATGTTGCACTCAATATGCCAACAAGTTTGGAAAACTCAACAGTGGTCACAGGACCAGAAAAGGTCCGTTTTCATTCCAATCCCAAAGAAGGGCAATGCCAAAGAATGTTCAAACTATTGCACAATTGTACTCATTCCACATGCTAGCAAGTTCATGCTCAAAATCCCTCAAGCTAGACTTCAACAGCTTGTGAACCAAGAACTTCCAGATGTACAAGCTAGATTTAGAAAAGGCAGAAGAACCAGAGATCAAATCATCAACATTTGTTGGATCATAGAAAAAGTTAAGAGAATTCCAAAAAAAAAAATTTACTTCTGCTTCATTGACTATACTAAGGCCTTTGACTGTGTGGATCACAATTAACTGTGGAAAACTCCTAAAGAGATGGAAATACCAAACCATCTTACCTGCCTCCTAAGAAACCTGTATGCAGGTCAAGAAGCAACAGTTAGAACCAGGCATGGAACAACAGACTGGTTCCAAATCAGGAAAGGAGTACGTCAAGGCTGTATATTGTCACCCCACTTATTTAACTTATATGCAGAATACATCATGAGAAACACTGGGCTGGAGGAAGTACAAGCTGGAATCAAGATTGCTGGGAGAAATATCAATAACCTCAGATATGCAGATGACACCACCCTTATGGCAGAAAGCGAAGAACTAAAGAGCCTCTTGATGAAAGTTCAAAAGGGGAGTGAAAAAGTTGGCTCAAGACTCAGCATTCAGAAAACTAAAATCATGGCATCCAGTCCCATCATTTCATGCCAAATCGGTGGGGAAACAATGGAAACAGTGACAGGCTTTATTTTCTTGGGCTCCAAAATCACTGTGGACAGTGACTGCAGCCATGATATTAAAAGACCCTTGCTCCTTGGAAGAAAAGCTATGACAAACCTAGACAGCGTATTAAAAAGCAGAGACATTACTTTACCGACAAAGGTCCGTCTAGTCAAAGCTATGGTTTTTCCAGTAGTCATGTATGGATGTGAGAGTTGGACCATGAAGAAGGTTGAGCACCAAAGAATTGATGTTTTCAAACTGTGGTGCTGGAGAAGACTCTTGAGAGTCCCTTGGACTGCAAGGAGGTCAAACTAGTCGATCCTAAAAGAAATGAACCCTGAATATTCATTGGAAGGAGTGATGCTGAAGCTGAAACTCCAATACTTTGGCCATCTGATGTGAAGAACTGCCTCATTGGAAAAGACCCTTTTCTGGGAAAGATAGAAGGTGGAGGAAAAGGGGACAGCAGGTGATGAGATGGTTGGATGGCATCACTGACTCAATAGACATGAGCTTGAGCAAGCTCTGGGAGATGGTGAAGTATAGGGAAGCCTGGTGTACTGCAGTGCATGGGGTCACAAAGAGTCAGACATGACTGAGTGACTGAACAACAACAACAACAAATAATGTAAGGATTGTGGAAGATTATTTTTTGAGCCCTAGCCTCCAATGAATGCATCAGATCTCCTTAAGCAAGGCAGGTGAGGATAAGGGCCTGACTGAGACAGGTGGGGGTGCCCAGAAAATGGTATCTAGCACATGATGATGTTCACTCTAGGGGTACCAGCGCAGGGAGACTGCTACCCCCACAGACACACTGAGGGACCATTCAGGAAAGCCACCATTTAATCTTTGTGCTTACTGATGGCACCTGCTGATGCCTGTTAAGTAGATACAACCATGTTGAATGAATGAATGGATGATGATGAAAGTTCTTATGGTATAGTGCCAATCACCATATCATGCACTTTACAAGTATTTCCTTATGTAGTCCTCAGAATATCATTATGTGGTAGACATAATTATTGTTACACCAAATTTCAGGATGAGGAAACAGAGGCACAGAGAGGTCACAAAGCTATTAATAAAAGAAGGACAGCCAGGATTTACACCCAAGCCTGTCTGAATCCAAAGCTCCTGCTCTCTCCACTCCCTCCTGTCCAGATTCTACACAACAGGCCCACAGTCATGTATGTCACGACCGCCCAGCAAAACTCTGAAGTTTCTCGCAGAAACCTTCCTGGATGGGTGACCCTGACGGGAAGATGGTCCTAACCACCAGAAACAGATTTCACCACGGGAATTTCTGGGCAGCAGTGTCTATCCACTGGTATCTCTGTGTTTCTCTTGGGAGACTTTCCCTCCAGTGTGGGACCCTCAGCACCTCCAATCTCCAGGAGCCTATGAGGTTGAGCCTGGTCACTATGTGTTTTGCACATTTCCTTATCTATGAAATGAGTCTAATGATCACCAGGCCTCTTGTCTAACAGGGGAGCAAAGAGGCTCCTCTGAGATCACCACAAGAGGGATGTGGGCATCTGCCAAGCCGTGGAGCCACTGAGAGACAAGCAGAGGTGCTGCCAGGCTTTGTATCCACTCGCTCACTTCCTCCAGCCATTCTGGTGGTGATGCCATCCTCACTGCCAGCTTGCTCAGCTTTTACCCTTCACCTCCAGGGCCAGCCTCTGAGCAGCTGGGCTTAACTCAGCCACGACCTCCCTATCCACACAGTTCAGACCCCTCCTATGTGGACGGCACTGGGATAAGTGCTATCAACACTACCTCATACAGTCCTCCCAGCCATCCTAGGAGGGTTCTGAACACTCCCATTTCACAGATCAGGAAACTGAGACCAAAGGTGTTAAGTGACCTGGCCAAAGTCACACAGGTAGGCATTGAGAGAGCAGGATTTGAACCTGGTGCTGTCCAGTTCCAAAGCCCCAGATCTCCCCACTGCATCACGTGGCCTCTTGCTGCAGTCTATACTGCCACAGAGTTTGGGGGTTAGGGATGTGTCAGGTTTCACCAGGACTCTTGTTCTGGCCAAGTCTCCCCAGCTGAAGTCACTTTCTCCCGAGGGAAATTTAAATAAATAGCAATTCTGCAACTAAACAGATATATATCCCAACAAAGACCAAAATGTAAAAAGAGCTGGCTTTTTAAAACTCAAGTCCTCAGAAACCAAACATGAAGTCATTGTGGCAATCCCTCTGACTCCTCGCCAGCAGAAGTCACAGTATTTGAGAGATTCTAGATGGAGCCCAGTCCTCACTGGGGCCATCCCACCAGGGCAGTGTGCATTCACTCAGTAATTATTCATGAAGCCCCTGCTGGGTATCAGACACCGTACCAGGGAAACCAGATGGATGCTGTTACTGCACTCACCAAGCTCACAGTCTGGGCCAGCACAAGCCTAGCGAGGGCTGGTACCCGAAGCTATAAAGCCGGGACTCTGGCACTTCTCCCGGGCCTCAAGTCCAAAATGAACACCGGTTTCCACATTAACTATTCCTCACATTTTCAGAACATTTGTTCATCATTTAGCTTGTTAGTGATTATAACTGAAGCTATAATCAGACTTCAAAGATACATTGATCACATCTTCAAGATCCAAAATTAGGGAACAAGGTCTGACCTATGTTTAAAACAGAGATAGAATATTTGGAGGGAGGGCTACCCCTCAAACCCTGGATGTCAGGTTCCCACAGAAACAGGTCACTGCGATGGCTTTAGCTCATCACTCAGGCCCTCGAGATGCCGTCTCCATCTGCCTCTTGGGGGAAGCCCTTGGAACTCTGTCTGTGGTGCCGGAAATTGCAGATGCTGCTTAATCAACTGCAAATGCGGCTTAATCAAATGAAATTGCTTCCCCAGATCCATCAAAGCCCCCTTTTTCATTTTCCATTCTGGATGGGATCTGCCAGAGGTTGGAAATGATACACACTTGGTGAGTGCTGAACTGAGGTTAGTCACGTGGGCTGTGACTGAGGTTGACACAGGGTCAGAGCACAGCCAGCCATCTGACGGGAGCCTCTCCAGGAACAGGGCGGTCAGGCGCAAGGGTAGACCAGCATCTTGCTGGTGGCCTGCTGTGTGCTTTACCCTCTGGATGCAGAGACCAAGAAGCCCTGGCTTCTGGCCCAGGAATAGAGGATGCTGAGGACTGTATCAGCCACGACCAGGAAAGGAGGGAACTTGTGCATCAGAAAAGAAGAGGGAGAAGGGGCCAGCGGAGCTGGATGGAGTAGCTCTTCCTGTAGTTCAACCTTGAAGCCTAGCCGGCGCCCCGAGCCCTTGGACCTGAGCCCTGAGCACCTCACCAGGAGTTCTGCTGCGTTCTGGTGGGGAGTATCCCCCTGGGCTGTTGCTAGAGCTCTCAGACCTTCGGTGGTAGACCAGGGGATCATCAACATTCTTGAATAAAAGAATATTTACACCAGGCTTCTCACCCTCCCACTTCTGACCCCTACTGTTCTCTCTCTGACAGTTCTGCCTACAGCCACTGGTGCCTTCGGTATGTCAGAGTTTCCAAAAGCCCAAATGTCTTCTCCACCCTCCGGGATCTGCATGGGAACTAATGCCTCCCAGAGCTCCCAGTACCCTCACCTACCTTCCCAGTTCCCAAGGTTCTGCTTCCCAGGGCCAGGTCTAGACTATTTCAGGCATGTGTGCATTCTCTCTCTCTCTATTATTTCCAGCTTGCCTTCCTCTTCCTCTTCCTGTCATACCCTGCAGCTTTTCTCTCCCTAAACACCTGCCCCTCCCCTGTCCAGGTCCCTATGGCACTGCCCACTAAGCCCTCCACACACCCTCTTCTAGGATGGCCCACATTCAGCAGTGGACTCCTGTGTCATACACATTCTGGACCTACAATGTCAGAACACTGATCTGATCATCACCTACTACAAACCACAGGTATAAACATCTAACCATGATAGATGTTAACAGATCTTTCCAGAATACAACAAAGTTGTTTAGGAGAGAAAGAGCAATCCTGGAGCTCTTTCCAGGATGAGCTGGACCAGAGACTGCATCTGTTTCTGGCAGCCTCGGCTTAGTGCTGAGACCACGGGGGTGAAGGGCTGGGCCTCAGTCTCCCTCTCTAACACAAGCAGGACTGGGTGGTTTTCAAGGCTCCTCATGCTGTCACTCTCAGGCCCCAGGAGGTCTCCACTGGCTCTGAAGAGTTGAGGGTCGGGTCAGCCAAGAGGGTTTCTTAGCTTAGGATCTGCCCTCACAGAGTCTGAGACCAGGACTTGAGTATGAGTGGTTCATCTAGAAGGAATCCCAGGAAGCAGGTATGAAGGAGCAGGGAGGGTGAGGCTAGAGGAGAAGAGGTCACCATGGGGTGTATTATCCAGGTCAAAGATAGAGTCAATGTGGACTGCATTTTGCTAGGGTCTCTGAAAACTTGGAGAACACCCCCAGAACCAGGCCCTTAAAAGGCAGAGCCAAGCATTTATCTACCGGCTCCCACTCTGCAATGACTGGGATTTGCTTCTAGAGGCATAAACTTCCAGGCTTCCAGGATGTACTGGTATAAGGCCAATGGTAGCTCCCATAGGCTTGGAGAAGGTTCTGGGGGAGAAATAAGCAGGACACAAGGAACACTTGAGGTCGAGTGAGGCAGGATACGGCCCAGAGCACCTCAAACCAGAGCAGGGGGCCAGGGGAGGCAGCTATGACAGGCAAGTGTGGGCCTTGGTCACCCTCCATCCCACAGAAGGACCAGCCACGAGCATCTAATATACAGACCCTGTGCAAGCACCAGGCACAAGCCACAAGCTGCCCCACTCCTGTGCCCTGACTAAGCAAGCCCCTTTTCTGCCCTCTGTCTCCCAATGGGGGATGGGAATGCCTGTCCTGCAGGGTGCCGTCTGACTCGCTAATGCTCTGTACTGGCGTCACCACCAGGGGAGGCCCTGCCTTCACCCAGAGCAGGGCAGTCTAATAGTGGAATCGCAGCCACCTTCCGGTAGGGGAGAGCTTTGGTGACAGGCAGCCTTGTCACCTGGACACCCCGGAAGCTCTTCCTGGAGCACCGGATGGTACTGGGGTAGAAGCTGGGGACAGTATATGCTTGTGGCAGCACGTGGGCAGTCACGGAGATGTGAGTCATAGCCCAGTTCTACCCAGATGCTGAGTGGTTTTAGGAAGGTCATTGATTCTTTGCACCAGCGGGGAGCACACTGAACATGGAGCTGGGCTGAGAATTAGAAGACAGTGTGTGCGAGGCAGCACTACACAAGGCCTGGCACAGAGCAGCCTACAGCAAACGCCCCCGCGGGCTGTCGAAGCTTAGAGCAATGGCGTATCTGAATCTGAGGCCTGACAAAGTCAGGCTGTTGTCTTTCTGACAGAGCCTCCCGCCCTCCTTCACAGGATGGAGAACAGTGCAGCCCCCAGCCCAGGTGCTGGGGTGGGGGTAGGGGTGGGCCAGCAGCAGACCTGGAAATGCTCAAGCTTTACAGTCCCCCAGCAGGGTCTGTGTTCTCCTCCACTAGCTTGGGCCCTCAGCTCTTTCAGAAGCCCTGAGCTTAAGGGAACCAGGTGCCTTCATTTAAAAAAAAAAAAAATCCACAAATAAAGGGCTCCTTTGCATTCTTGGGGGCCCCAAGCAGTTTTACAGCCCCAGACATGGAGCAAAGGCATTCAGAGACTAGGGAGCAGTTCCCAGGCCCCAGCAGGCTGGCCAGAGCCCAGGCCCAAGGACAGGGGTGAAGTAGGAAAGACCTCCCCTGCTCTTCATCCTCTCCACAGCAGAGCCCTGGCTGCCCACTGGTGGGTGTGGAGGAAGGAGGGGGAGAGGTCCCTCCTGATGAGAGTCAGGCTCATACAGCTCTTCTGAGTGAGAGGTCTCACATGCCCAGGACAACCTTTCCCCTACAGTGGTTTATCTTGCACCCAAAGTTGTGGGATGGGTATGTGTGAGCCCTGGGTGAGAACACCCCCAATTCCCACTGTCCAGATACTCCCTCTCTCTGCCTCTCACAAAGCAAATCAGGAGATTTACAATCAGGAGAACCAACCAGCTGGACTGAAAATTCATCTATAAAATGTTCCTTTTGGCAACACACAACACATCCCAAATTCAAACTACATAAAAATGTGTTCACCACCAAATACACTGAAAACGGGCAGCCTCAGGAAGACCCAAACACCCATAAGTGTCTCTAGTAGTCACCTGAAACCTCACTTTTTAATATTTATTTACTTATTTGGCTCACTGGGTCTTAGTTGTGGCACACGGGATCTTCGTTGCGGTGCACAAACTCTCTGGTTGTGGTTCACAGGCTTAGGTGCTCCCAATATGTGGGATTGAACCCATGTCCCCCTGCATTGCAAGGTGAATTCTTAACCACTGGACCACCAGGGAAGTCCCCAGAAACCAAGCTCTGATAGACCAGTCTTTCAGTGCCTCAGCCCTTCAGCATCTTGGCTTTTGGAGAGCTGACCTGGGGCCCTGCAGGACTGTGCCCACTACCCGCTGTACGAAGGGGTCTTCCCAGAGCATCACCATCAGCCCTGGCCCTGCTCCAAGCATGTTTCAGCCCAACCTAGCCCCCTGCTCTGGACTTGGGCAAGTGTTGACACTAGGTCACTTTTCCTGGCACTGTGGGGGATGTGGTTGAGTGAAATGGGGAAGAAAGCCTCGAGGGCTCTCCAAACCACTGCAGATGAGAACTGGAGAAATGTTTTGAGAACTCCAGATTGAAACCACCAAGCTAGGAACTGTTCATAGTTCAGAAAGTCTGTATTTTACTGCAGGGTCCTTTTAAGACTCCCTGGGCCATTTAAAGTGGGGATTCAATAGGGCAGGAGTGGTTATGAGATAAGGTGTACCACAGAAAAACAAGCATACACAGATTGTACAGTATGATTGCAATGATGTGGAAGTCTGCATGGGCTGAGACTGGACTAGCTCTTGGTAAAGTGGAAGGTTCCATTGTACCTTTTCTTCTCCTGTACTGATTTCAGAATAGCACAGCTGCTTCACTTAGGGAGTTTTCTTCTTTTCAGAAATGGAAGTTGAAATGACCTCAAACAGATCCAGGCCTCAAATTCAACTTTCCAATCAGCTTTAATTACAAGTTCCTGACACCAGCGTTCAAGGCTCTTCTCAACACCTCTACTGCCCATAATCTCACTTCTTATGCTGCATCATCTCACAGCCACTCCCTGACTCATCACACCTTTTCTGGCCTCCAAGCCTGTGCCACTGCTGTCCTGTCCCTGGGGCCCATCCTTCCCTCACTCCTTCTCTGCCCAAGTAAAACCTTCTCATCCTTCAAGGTCCATTTCAAGCCTATCTACTCTATGACAGCTCTCCTGCCCAAGTTCTGAATGAGACTGTTACACCACCCTGTGTGAACTCCCAGAACTCGTGTGAGAAGCCCTTTTCCAGAATTCCTCTGACTGCTGGCCTTTGGCCCCCTGCACTGCAGGCATCTTGGTAGGCCTTTGCAGCCCCACTATAGTGCCTGGCACAGAGTGGGTGCCCAGCAAGTGTTTACCTTGATGCTTCCAAAGGACTTGACACATAAGAATAAAATATATCCCCCCAACCCCATCTCAAGCCAAGGAAGACCGTTTGGGCACACGCCTTCTACCCCATCCAAAGGGATTTCCATGTATTAGTTACTCTACAGGATAAACAAAGTCTTTCTGTCTTATTTCAAATCCATCTTAAAGAACTGCTCCAAGCGCTGTGTCTTCAGCAGCACAGATTCAGGAAAAGCTTGTAAAATGCTTGTGTTGGTCCAGCTGAAGAAGCAGCAACAAGTCCTGTAACCTTCAGCCTCTGCCTTTTCCCTTGGACTTGGACCCCCTAGACACACAAGCCTGCCTGGCTCCCCCAGGCCTGTGCCCCTGCCAGCTCTGTGGGCGGCATCACCCGGTGCACAAGGCCCTTTCCTCTGCGTCTCCAGCCCCGAGAGCTCCCGCTGCTGCCTCCCTCCCTCCTGCCGCCTCTCTCCCCAGCATCCACATCTGGTTCCCCTTCAGCGCAAGTTTCACAACGGACAGATTTTGCACTTCGAGGATTTATGGTTCCTGCCGCCCCGCCTTGCTTTTGATATGATTCCATTATGTGCTTAAAATCTGGGCTGTGCTCTTGGCTCCAGGGAGCTGTTTATGACAATTCTTTTACAGCCTTAAATCGCTCACCGTTAAGAACCTGGATGTGTTCAGAAGCAATAGCCAGTTGCTAAGACAGAAAACTGCAACGTGTCTCAGATAATTGCTTGAAGAGTGTTCTTCATACAAGATGAATTAAGGCTAATGTTCACCTGGCAGGTACATCCTCTGAGCAGCGCCTTTGACCTTGTCCTCCTGCATCTGCCTGAGACGCTGATTTAGAAGCAAATTAGGAACAACCCCACCCTCACCCCAAACCCAGTCTCCTCCCTCCCTCTGCTGTGCTCCTTCCTCTGGGTGCTGGAGACCCACTGACAGAGGGTGGCTAGAAATGAAAAACACCAACATCAGAAACATCTCCCTCTGGATAACAAAGAGGACTGAAAACCATCTTTTATTTTCCCTCTCTGCACTACATTTTTTAGGGAAAAAGCAAAGAATTCCAGGGATAAGGATGCAAAGTGCTATCCCCTGTCCTTTGGGCAAGGACTTCCCTCGACCCAGGTTTCTCTTGCCTCCCACCTCCAGCTCTATCTCTCCTCCACCAGATAGATCTTCCTACGAGACAAAACCCAATCATACAGCCCTCCAGACTGACGTCCTCCAGTGGATCCTTATGACCTAGGTGATGAAGCCCAGACTCCTCCCGGCTCAAGGCCCTGCACAATTTGGCCGTGATCTACATATTCAGCCTCCCAACCCTCCCCTTCCCACCACAATGCCTGCTCTGAACTCGCAGTGCTCTGTTAAAGTACTAGCATGCCTTTAGCCTTCCTCTTCCCAAGCAGTTGCTTAACCTGTTGCCTCCACCTGGAAAGTCCTCCTCTACGGTCTCCTTCCTGTAAAAAGTCTCCCTCCTTCTCCGCGAGAGCCTGAAGGCCCACTCTGCCCTCCAAGAGAGTTGACACGTGTGCCTTCCCTTCCTCTCCCCACCCCCACCACGGCAGACCCCAGGGCACTCCACATCTGTGTGTCTGCAACCACCACTTGAAGGCGGGTGATCCCAAACCATGCTGCCACCCATTGTGCTGGATGTATGGTGGCCAGTTAAAATACAAGGATCTCAGTTAAATATGAATTTCAAAGAAACAATGAACACTTTTTTAGAATCAGTATGCTCCCAAATGGGGCTTCCCCAGTGGCTCAGTGGTAAAGAATCCATCTGCCAATGCAGGAGCCGCAGGAGATGTGGGGTTGATCCCTGGGACAGGAAGATCCCCTGGAGGAGCGCATGGCAATCCACTCCAGTATTCTTGCCTGGAGAATCCCGTGGACAGAGGATCCTGGTGGTCTACAGTCCACAGGGTCACAAAGAGTCAGGCATGACTGAAGCGGCTGAGCACGCACACACACATGCTCCCAAATGTTGTCATGGACATCCTGTATTTTGTTTGTTAAACCTGGCAACCCCGGCGGGGTGGAAGCCTGGGACACCATCCAAGGAGGAGAGCTTGGTGCCAGATGCCAGCAGCACAGGAGAGGAAAGCAGCAGTAAGACCTGGGCAAAGGAAAAGGAAGTGTTTCTCATTCCCCCCTCCTAGTGGGCAGCATATAGCTGTTCTGAGCAGATCTCTAGAGCAAGACTATGTGAGGTCAAAGATCAGTTCTGCCACTTGCCAGTAATCTTAGGCAAGCTTCTTAAGCTCTCTGTGCTTTGGTTTTCCCACCTGTAAAGTGGGTATAACCTTTTATACACTTTATAACAGATGTGGTTGTTATGAGGATTAAATAAATATTTGTATAACCTTTAGAATACTCCTTGACACAGAGTACATGCTATATAAGCATTTTATAAATATAAAGCAAAAGGAATTAGCCAATCAAACCCATAGACTGGGGTGGGGGTGAGTCTAGAAGATATTATACTAAAAATTATTTTAAAAACAGAACAGACAATTATGGAGCACTTTGTTGTCGTTGTTCAGTTGCTCAGCCATATCTGACTCTTTGCAGCCCCAGGGACTGCAGCATGCCAGGCTTCCCTGTCCTTCACCATCTCCTGGAGCTTGCTCAAACTCATGTCCATTGAGTCGGTGGTGCCATTCAACCATCTCATCCTCAGTCATCCCCTTCTCCTCCTGTCTTCAATCTTTCCCAGCATCAGGTCTTTTCCAGTGAGTCAGCTCTTTGCATCAAAGTATTGGAGCTTCAGCTTCAGCATCAGTCCTTCCAATGAATACTCAGGATTGATTTCTTTTAGGACTGACTTGTTTGATCTCATTGCAGTCCAAGGGACTCTCAAGAGTCTTCTCTAGCAACACAGTTTGAAAACATCAATTCTTTGGCACTCAGCCTTCTTTATGGTCCAACTCTCACATCCCTACATGACTACTGGAAAAACCATAGCTTTGACTAGACAGACCTTTGTCAGTCAAGTAATGTCTCTGCTCTTTAAAATGCTCTCTAGGTTTGTCACAGTTTTTTTTTTTCCTAAGGAGCAAGCATCTTTTATTTTCATGGCTACAGTTACCATCTGCAGTGATTTTGGAGCCCCAAGAAAATGAAGTCTGTCACTGTTTCCATTGTTCCCCCATCTATTTGCCATGAAGTGATGAGACCAGATACCATGATCTTAGTTTTTTGAATGTTAAGTCTTAAGCCAGCTTCTTCACTCTCCTCTTTCACGAACTTCATCAAGAGGCTTTTTAGTTCCTCTTCACTTTCTGCCATAAGGGTGGTGTCATATGCATATCTGAGGTTATTGATATTTCTCCTGACAATCTTGATTCCACTTTCCATGCAACATAACACTATGCTCTGTGCGTGTCCTGTATTAGTTCATTTAATTCTCACCACAATCCCATTTGTAATATTATTATTACTATCCTCTTTACAGACAAGGAAGCAGAGGCACACAGAAACACTGGGTGGTAGTCTAGGATTCTAAACCAGAAAGTCTGACTCCAGAGCTCACTAGACTGCAGTAAACTGTGATACATATCAATTTATTCATCACTCATTCATTGAGAATCTGCTGAGTGCCAGGCCCTGAGCTTGTGCCAGGGCACTGGTATAAAAAGGAAAGAAACAGAACAACCACCCCACCCTTTGGAGCTCATGAACTAAAGAGGGAAAGACCTTGAAGAAGCCTTTGTAGGAGTGAGGAGTAGTACTACAGAGAAAATGGGGCTATGAACCATGCAGGGAGCCATGGGCTCTCCCAGACTGAGACAGGGTAGGGGAGAGGAGGGGCAGAGGGGCCTAGTCAGGGAAGGTGTCCCTGTGAAAAGACTTCTTTGCAGATCCATTAGGTAAAACAGCAACCAGCCTGACCCGGGGGCAAAGGACCTTCAGGAAGAATAAGCAGCCAGCACAGGCCTGGAGCTAGGAAGCAGCTTAATGTTTTCCAGAAATTGAAGACTAGAGGGTGAGATATGGCTGGAGACTGGTAGAGAGTCAGGTGCAGTGGAGGCTTGGGAGCAGTCCCCAGGGCCGTGTCAGGAGACAAGGCTTGGCAGGACTCTTACAGAGGCCTGGAGGAGAAGCTAGGACCCAGGCTGCCAACACGAAGCAGTGGTAAGGCGAGGCAGGACAAGGCAAGGTGATGCTGCTGGGATAGGTGAGTGAGCTATGCCAAGAAAAGTAGGGACAGCACCAAAAATGGGGCCTGGTCCTCAGTGCAGGATTTACCTGCACCACCGAGGACTCTATGTGCCTCTTCTGCAGGGCCAGCCACTGGACAGCCATGCCCAACCCCTATCATGGAGGTTTGCCCCAAGCCTCACTCTTTCACTGAATGTTCCTGAGTCCCTTTTATACTAAGAACATTCGAATAAGTTGGAAAGCAAGGAGAGAAGCTTTAAAAGACGCCCGAAGTCCCACCACTCAAAAAGAATGATGTTTGTATCTCTGTCTTTGCCATGTTTTATACAGTGGTTGCTGTTTTACATACTTGCAATCACAGTGTTTACATGACCTTATGTGGTCTCTACATACTACATAAGCATTTACTCCATGGAATTCCTCAGATTCTGTAATCATGAGTTCACACTCATATAATATTTCATTTAGAACTCTCATTGTTTAGGTAACAATTCCCTTGCGTTGGGCTTTCAGGTTAACTGTTTTTAACAAAGAATATCTTTGCATGTGGCATTTCTCCTTTATCAACCTTTAAAACAGATTTTCTGAAGTGGATTAGCAGGATGAAATAGTTATACGTGAAACACTCTGGATACATTCAATAAACATGATTTCCCCAAATCTCACCCTGCCAGTAATGGTTATGTGGCCTTTCCTCAGTTTGCAGCTTTGGACGTTACTATTTAAAATAAATATTTAACTATTGTATGCCACAATACTGAAGCATTGATGTGCTTTACCTCGATTGTTAATGAGGATGAACATTCTTTCATGGGTTGGTTAATCACTGCTTTTCTTCCTTTTTCCCAATTGTCCTTTGATGGCCTTTGCTCATTTGTACGTTAGGGCCTTCTTTGAAAATGCATTTGCCTTCATTCTTAACATAGTAAAGATGCCTGTCTGCAATGAGGTAGTGTTGAATGAATAAATGCTAACTGTCAGTCTGTCGTATTTGCTGCCAGCATTTTCTCGCATGTTGGGAGAATCCACAGCACCCTCAGTCAACCCTCAGCTGCCATGGGGCTGACTGGAGCCTAATTCAACACTGCCTGGCTACATCCTGCACCACTTCCTCTGGACTTATGATGCTTAGGCTCCCTAAGCATTCCAAATGTAAAGAACTTGGGGAACCTCAGTCCTCCACCCCCTCCACCTCAGAGCAAGGCCCTGGGAAGGAGGTCAGTACACAAGACTGCTAAAGAAGAACCAGCAAAGATGAGGCAGCTGGCTGCCCTGGGTTCCATGGGTTGGACACTGAGAGAAAGGCATGCAGACCTCAGAAGAGGGAGGGGCTCAGGAGAGGACGGGGCACCCACCAGGCTCACACACGAGTAGCAGCTACACCACCTAATGAAACTAGGTATCTTGGGGTGCTTCCCATTGTAATGAGTGGTTGTCAGGGCCAGACAGGTCTTTGGAGCCCAGGATTTCACTGTGGTCTAAGCAGCTAGGGGCAGGACCAGGCTGCCGTTCATGCTCTGGAGTGCTTGTGTGATGCCCACCCCATTTCTGGGTCTCAACATCCTCATCTGCAGAATGAGGGCTAGGTGGGGCATCAGCCCCTTCCAGTTCTGGAATCTAGGATGGCTCTGTATCATCAGGGAAGTACAAAGTCACTCTCCCTCTGAGGTCAGTGCTGGGAAGGCCCAGGGGCAGTGGTAGAGAGGAATCCATATGTCTCCCAGTTCCCCGGGTGGGAAACCAGCTTTGACCAGTCAAGGTGCACCTTCTCATCAGACCTAGGAGTGATAGATGAAAGCTTACACTTTGCCTTGGGATCCCAGACGAGCCCCCAAGATGATAGCTTACTGTGAACAGTGCTGCCAGATTCATAGCCTCTGAAGAAGATTTAACTCTGGGACCAAGGACAGTCTCAGTCACTCAGAGTTTTGTGTAGATTTTATTAAAACAGAGATAGAGAAAGCCCCCAGCAAGAGGCACTGGAAGGGGGCAGGAGAGTGCTCCCCCTTGCCAGTGTTTGCAAGGCATCTTATACTCATTAGTAAACTGTTGGTCATAGATAAAAGAAACACCTCAAGGCTAAGAGAGTTGCACCAGGCATAGCTCTCTCACACAACATACATATCTGCACAAGGGGAGTCTTCTCTGAACTAGATGTCTCTGGGCAAGATATACTGTATAAGTCTTAGAGGAAAACAGACTTCTAAACAAGATACATAGTTTCATTAACATGGTTCAGTTGCTCAACAGGGTCTAACTCTTTGTGACCCCGTGGACTGCAGCACACCAAGCTTCCCTGTCCATCACCAACTCCTGGAGTTTGCTCAAACTCATGTTCATGGAGTCGGTGATGCCGACTCATTAAGTTCATTAACATAGCTTAAGAAAAGCATTTCCATGAATAAGATGTACTATTTTGTTGGGCAGTTAGCAGCTCAAGGTTGGAAAAAAGTTACTTTCAGGCAGAGCCGACTGTCAATTGTCATTATAGCAACACAGAATTAAAGGAGCCTCCTACATGGTTAAAGCTTAATAAAGGGATGCTGAAAAAAAAAAGTCCCTTTGTCTCCTCCTGAGGCTTGGGGACCTCTGGCCTCCCTAGCGAGACCTGCCTAGCTTTTAACCCTTTTGGAAGGTGGTGCCCAGATACCTGTGGGGTTTCCTAGAAAACCACACTACTGCTCACTCACCTCCTTCTCCTCCCAAAGGTCTTTTTTCTAAAGCCAGTGCCCCGGGAAAGAACTGGTTTTCCTGGAAATATAGCCTTACCAATGGCCACCCTTAACCACCCCCTACACACACACTCACACATGCATGTGTGCACACACACACCCATGACCTTATAGTCTACACAGCTTGAATTCAGCAGTGCTCTCTCACATCTCTGGGCTTTTGCCTAAAACATGCTTTTTAAATTTAATCAAAAGATACGGAATGAGCCACTACTATATGCCACACACTGCTGCAGGCACAAAGGATGAGTAAGACAGATGCAGTATCTACCTTCACAGAACCAGGAAATCAGAGGATGACCACTATATACTCCAGAACAAACGTGAAAACAGTGCAATGTGAGTGCTTCCCTGGTGGTCTAACGGTTAAGAATCCGCCTGCCAATACAGGGAAACAGATTCGATCCCTGGTCCAGGAAGATTCCCACATGCCTCAGAGCAACTAAGCCCATGTGCCACAGTTACTGGAGCCCAGCCCGTGCCCAGAACCCATGCTCCAAAACAAGAAAAACCCCACACACCACAATGAAGAGTAGCCCCCACTCACCACAACTAGAGAAAGCCCAAAACGAAAACCCAGCACTGCCATAAATAAATAAATCTTAAAAAAAAAAAAAAAAAAGTGTAATGTGAATTGATGTCCATACAATGTAAAAAGTAACATAGGTCAACGGCACAGAGAGTGACTGCTGGGAGGGAGAGGGCTGGGGATGCCAGTGCAATGGGGTCTGAAGACTGACTATTCGAGCTGAGGCTTCAGTAAGAAGAGGGCCAGCTGCCCACATCTGGCTGGGGAAGAGCAGTTTGGGCAGAGGGGCTAGCAGGTGCAAAGCTGCTGAGACGGGGACAGGGTGGACACTTGTGAGGGGTAAGACAAGGCTGTGTGGCAGATGCTGGTCACGAGACCCCATAGAGACCTGCTGGGGATTTGAGTGGGGCTCTGGGTGAGCTCAGGAGCAGAAGGGCTATAAGTAAGGGGTCCTCCTGAAGATCACTGTGCGAGGAGCAGGGACTGGAAAGGGGCAGGAGAGGCCTCCCTCCCACTGCCACCTGGTGACCTCCTTCCCATCCTTCCAGTGCCAACCCAACAGGCACATCCCCGGTCAGATCATAATACCAGCTTCCCTTTATCGCATCTAGCTCTGAGGTAATCTCATGTGTGCCTCTGGTCATTTGATTAATGTCTTTCTTCTCCGCTAGACTCTTTGCTCCTTAGGGTCAGGTGCACATCTGCCTCATTCGTCCTCACATATTTATGTCATTTGGTGGCACCGGGTCTTGGTTGTAGCATGCAGGATCTCTAGTTGCAGCATGCGAGCTCTTAGTTGTGACATGTGGGATCTAGCTCCCTGACCAGGGTTTGAACTCAGGTCCCCTACATTGGGAGCAGAGTCTTAGCCACTGGACCACCAGGGAAGTCCTTGCCTCTGCTCATCTTAAATCCCCAGCACCATGCAGGGAGCCTGGCGTGCAGTGTGTGCTCAATGGATATGAACACAAGAAGACCCTGGGGCAGATTCCCAGGGCCTCAGCCCATTTTCAACTTCCTCAAGAGATGGCTCCCCACTTCTGCTTCCTCCCTCCTCTATGCTCCGACACTTTTCATCTGCCTCTTCTGTAGAACCCAGCACAACTGCAAATATCTGTGGTGCTGTCACACACACACACACACACACATGTGCACACACGCATACCCACTAGACTGAGCTCCAGAGGGCAGGGCATGTGTGTAGTCCTTCACTGTATGCCTAGGATCTCCTCAAATCATGTGATGCCATTGTACATGCAAAGAAGTACCTCACCCATTTGAACCTCCACCTACTCAAAGACTTCCCACTTGAGCTTGATAAAAACTCTGTGCCCTGAAGTTAGGGTCAAACCCCTCTTCCCTCTCCCAGTTGAGCAGCCTCACCCACAGACCCACCAGAAGCAGGGGCCCCTGTCCTCCCCTGGACCCACAGTCCCAGAATTGCTCACACAAACAGGGATGAGGCCTATCTGCAAAGATACAATGGCTGTATTTTGCAAACCAAAAATGCAAAATGTATTTTGCATACACAGACTAAGGCTTAAACCTGGGGAGAAAACACTGGAATGTCTGACCTCTGGTCTGGTCCAGAAAGTTGGAAAAATGTGGCCCCTATTTTTAGGGTCAACCACTTCCTCCTATTACAGAACAGTGCCCATGGTCCCTAGTGCTGTTAGATCCCACTTAATTAATCAGCATACTCTTGAAATAAATATGATAAAAATAATTTTGTTAAATATATATATATATATATATATTCCAGATGCTCTGCAAAAGTCATATATTAAAGAAATTCCCTTTGGAGAATAAAAAAGTACTATATTTTTGGAGGGCAATTTGCATTAAAAGCCTTAAAATGGGCATGCACCAAGGCCTAGTGATTATATTTCTGAGATATGATTCAAGTTTTAAAGGGCTATGGCAAAATTGAGCTACAAGAATATTTGTCATACAGCTCTGCTTGTAAAAGTATATCATTCAAAAATAACCCAAATGTCCAACAGGGAGCAAGTAATTAAAATAGTTATGTTGCACCCATACAATGAAACATACTGCATCCAAAATACTAATAATCATAGCACTTATTGAGCATTTACTCTGTGCAAAAGATCACCTTAAAAGCTTTACATGCACCATCTCATTTAATTCTCATCAAGCTATAGGTACCCTCGTCATTCCCATCTCACAGATGAGAGAATCAGTACCTAAAAGGGTTAGGTTACAAATCAAGGTCACACAGCTAGTAGCTAGGACTCACACCCAGGCAGTCTGACTCCAGACACCAAGCTCTTAGCCATTATACTATATGGCCTCAAACAATACCATTAAAAGAGATATTGTAGAAGCAAGACCAGTCACATGGGACAATGCTGATGATGTAATGATAGGTAAAACAAGACAGTTATTATATAGGACATGCAAGCTGATCCCACTGATGCACATGCATGGTAAGCAAAACAGAAGGGTTTGCAAAGATAACGCTGTAGCATCTTGGTGTTGACTGCTGAGTGGATGGAATTACGTGTGTATTTTTTATGTTTTCTTAGGCTTGTGTTTTCTGATTTTTCCATAACAAACATGCTAATTTTGTATTTTTAAAATTTAAAAAAATTAACATAAATGACAAAAATCACTCCCTTGCACTTCTGCTCTGCATAAACCCAAGTGCCCACCTGTTGGCCTTGCTTTAAGTATAGAGATCACTGCTTGCATAGGATTCAGGACATGGCCTGAAGCCCATTCACAGGCTCTGCTGGCTCTTCATGGCTCAGCTTCCCCACCAGGCAGCCAAGGCTCTTTCGGGAGGAAGAGATGGCAGAGATTCTTCCCATCCTACCCCTCAGCAGCCTGCTCCTCCCATCCCCCCAGGATCCTCTCTGGCACTTTCGCCCCCAGGGAGCCACTGAACGGACAGCCCAGAGCTGCGGGAGCTGCCAGAGCCTGGCTGCTTCTGCCCTGGCTCCAGCTCTGGTCTGGAAGCCAAGTCCAAGGACCCTCAGAGTCTGAGACACTCTGTCTTCTGTTGCCGGGTCTTTCAAGGAAATGCTTCACCAAGTGAAGAGCACGCAGGCCTGAACGAAGCCAAATGGCCCAAGGACAGGAGCCCCAGGTCTGCAGCCACACTACCAGGGCCCCTCCTGGCCTCACCTGCTTCCTGGCTATGTGATCTCGGGAAGGTCATTTTTCTCTCTGTGTGGGTACTCAATTGCTTCAGTCGTGTCCAACTCTTTGTGACCCCACGGACCATAGTCCACCAGGCTCCTCTGTCCATGGGATTCTCCAGGCAAGAATACTGGAGTGGGTTGTCATGCCCTCCTCCAGGGAATCTTTTGGACTCAGGGACTGAAACTTCATATGTTATATCTTCTGAATTGGCAGGTGGGTTCTTTACCACTAGCGCCACCTGGGAGGTCCTTCTCTCTGAGCCTGTTCCAATGATACCCATCAAGTAAAGAATTTAAAATACCAACTTGGAAAGAAACTTGTAAAAAAAATGGAATTTTATGTGTGTGTGTGTCTATATATATATATAGACACACATCAACACGACTGAAGTGACTTACAGCACAGCACATACACACGCATATACACATGTATATACACACACATATATACTATATATAAGTATACATAATATATCATAGATATACATAAAATAATTATGCCAATAGGTAACATTTCCTGGGCACTAACTACTGGTCAGGTACTCAAACACTTTCCAGCTCTGATCTTACAGAATTCTCACAGCTGCACTGGGACTCCTCCCACCCTATAGACGATTAGAGTGGCTTAGAGTGGTTACGTCACCACCGGTAAGTCATGGAGCTAGAATTTCTGTCATCATGCCTGGATTCACACCACACCATACATCCTGGCACAATGTCCACAGCATGGACTTCATCCAGATGGCTATCACTGTCATGTCTCCCAGGCCAGCCACCATCTAAGTTTTGAGAATGATGTGACAGTGGAACCTGTGATGGCCTGTGGAACCACATACTTTTAGAAGCCTTCCTTTCAGAGTAACCAAGCATCTCACACACGTTCTTTGAGCCAGCTCCAGGATCACGGGACACGGCTGCACTGCTGTACATCCTTCCCGCGACCACTCTCCAAACCTGGCCTGTGCTCTGGCCACGAGGGCTGCTGGCCCAATAGAGACAGCTCATGACCTAGAGTCAGGCCTGCTGGCACTCACACCTGGCACGTGCCCCAAATCCCTTTCAGGTCTCCTCGGAAAATCTGGGCCTCGGGCCTGGGTCTCCCCGCGCGGCTCACGACAGCAGGCCAGAGGGAACCATGCGAATCAGAAAAGCCCGTGCCTTTAAGCAGCCTCTCTCCACCGTCAAGTGGCGCCAGGCACTGGCTCTGTGTGCCTGCCAGACCCTGGGTGTGCAAGTGTGTGAAGGAGAGAGTGTGTGACAGCGAGAAGGTAGCGGACGTGAGCTTTGGAGGAGCGAGTGCGCGCGTGGCTCCGAGTGTGCGCTGCTGCGATCGCGGTCCGGGGCGGGCGGCGGGCGGGGAAGGTCTCCTCCCCCCTCCGCGTTGAGAAATCTCAGTGAGTCACCGAGTGGTTCTGCATATTAATGAGCTCGCTCGCAGCGAGGGCAGGAGCGGATTTAAAAGAGGCCTGGGCGGGCGGAGGGAGGCTGTGGAGAGAGCCCAGAGCCGAGCGCACAGCGCAGCGCGCTGCCACAGCCCCGAAGCTCCCACCGACGGGCGCAGCGGGAGTGAGCGGAGCCGGGAGGCGCGCTCCGGGCAGAAAGAGCCGAGCAAGGCGTACGGACGCGCGGGCGCCCTCCCCGAAAACCTGCTCGCGCCGCGCCTCTCGGCCAGCATGAGGCTCCTGACCGCCGCGCTGCTCCTGCTGCTCCTGGCGCTGTGCGCCGCGCGCGTGGACGGTGAGTGCCTGGGAGGTCCCTGGGCGCCGGCCCGGCCCGTCCTGGAGAACCCCCAGCGCCAACCGCTACGCGTCCCGGGATCCCCGGAGGCTCTGGGCGGGCATCTAGGGTGGTCAGTGAGTTGCGACGGAGACCCCGCGCGCAAGTGAGCGATCCTCCGCGCGCTCTCTCTCTTTCAGGGTCCAAATGCAAGTGCTCCCGAAAGGGACCCAAGATCCGCTACAGCGACGTGAAGAAGCTGGAAATGAAGCCAAAGTACCCGCACTGCGAGGAGAAGATGGTTATGTGAGTTCTCGCTCTTCGCCGTGAGCCTGTGCGCGCTGCTCTTAAACCCGGTGCTGGGGCACAACTTGGGGCTGGGTCAGCCTAACAAACCTTTCTCTCAGCCTTTGTCAAGGCCTTGGCGAGCCTTTGCAATTGCCCAGCGAGTCCTTAGGACGCTGGCATGGCAGTCTGGAAGAGTTTGAAAAAAAGGGTCACAGTACTGTGCTCCGGAAACAGCCTCTTCCCCGAGTTCACCCTTGCTAGGTTTCCGACGGATAGCCTAGGTGTGGCACAGCCTACCTTTCTAGGGCAATCCCAGGTTAAATGGTTTCCCTGTGCCAACTTAGAACAACCAGATTGAAGTCACTCAAAATACACCCAGAACTATTAAACTTGAGCCCAAACTGTGAGGCGTGCTGCCTTCCTGTTACTGGGGAGAAGATTAAAACAAACATTGTCTGAAGTCCTAGGAACCTCCTTTCAGGGTTTTTTTCTGGATGGGGGACTATGGCCATCTGGTTTTTGGCTTCCAGCGATTCCTCAGTCTTCCAACACCAGCTGGACTTCTGCGGGTTCCTGTGGAAAGGGTTCTGCTGGGGTTAACATGCCATGAGGCTGGAGCGCTGCTTGGTGGGGATGCAGAGAATATTTTAAAAAGTGGGGCAGAGCAAGAGAACACTGAGTTTCCTTGCTTCTCTGCCTTCCCAATTAACCACTTGAGGCCAGCACCACTGTTTCCCCATCAATACGCTCTTGGCCAGGAAGGGAACCCTTGGCAAACCTGCTACCAAATATCTGCCACGGACCATTGGCCCCTCTTCCCCTCCCCCAGAAACAGGACACACTTTATTCTCAGTCTGGGCAAGTGCCTTCCATTCACTGGCCCTGCTGGCCCAAAGGCCTCCGAGCAGTGTCTGCACGGCAGCTCCCACCCTGCTACCCCCTCCCACTGCCACCTGGGGGCTGCACAGTGGGGCTGAAGTTAGGGGAGTTCAGAAAATACTGGGCCTGAGCTGAATACCTCTGCCTTCTTTCCTGGGTACCTAAAGTGACTCCTGTCCCCGCCCCTTACCTTGCAGACCAAGGTCCAGAAAAACTGCCAGAAAAGGGTGGGGGGCCGGAGGTCACACAGTTGAGGGAAGAGCTACAAGCCCCTTGGGGTTTTCAGCTCTCTCAGGCTGAAAATGACAGGGACATGGCAAGTTAACTCTGCATTCCTCACAGTGCTGAAGGATGCCCCACACACCAAGCTGAGCTACTGAGTCCTCACAGGAGAATGGAATAGGATACAAGGTGTAGTGATATCTCCAAAGGACAGAACCTGCCATCAACAGGCTTGCTCTTTTTCATGGCCACACTTTTCAGAATAGAAAGGAAACTGACAGCCAGGCAAGTGTGTGAGAAGACTTAATGTAGCCTTGTGAAAAGTTGCAGGGGTCTCAGGAGACCCTTGCACACAGTGACCCTCTTCTAAACCTCCACCTCACACCCAGGACCCAAGCCCGGTCCCTGAAGAGCTGGAGGTCTTCTCTCCTCTTAAGCTCCTAGGGCTCCTCAGACTGCATGAGGGACCAGCGTTTTTGGCCAAACCAGGTTTTTAGCCCCAAAGCTGAACTAAAGGAAGTTTTCCAGCTCACCCTGTGTCATCTAGACATCTCTGATGAGGCTCAGGGTGCAGCCTGCTTTGCAAGAGTGGGAGTCCTTGCACTTAGAAGGATCCAGGAGAGTCAAGATTCTAGAAAGGGCAATCTGTTTCACGTACCCCCTGAGCTCTTGCTGAAACCCTCAATATTCCAGAACGGCTAAGCACAGGGACACAGGACCCAGAATTTCTGCATAATTGCTGGGGGCAGAAATCCTCATATCTTCACCCCACAATTAAGTTTCCAAGTCCCTGTGTTATGACTGAGCATTTGAGCTCCGTGGGGTCCTCCCCTGCTGCCCCGATCTTCAGGATTTGGAATCCTTAGCCTGCACACTGACCTAACTGAGGAGGGGGAGTTTATCTGGCTTGGCCACAGCCTTTTATTCCAAGTGCAAAAGCAGCATTGTAGGCAGAGAGCAACACACAGGCTAAATTCCTGTGGAGTGACCAGGTACTATGGGGGAGGGAACTGGACTCCACTCCACAGCAGTGCCCCATGCTTGAGATCTGGCACGAGGGACCCAGGCAGTCCCAGGTCTCATAGAGAGGGCTGGCGACAGCAGAACCCAGTCACCTGGCATTAGCACAAGGCCTGTCCCTGCCCTGGGAGGCTGAGGCCATGGTGAGGGCCCTGGAAACTTCAGAGCACAGGGAAGGGAAGAGAACAGGTTGCCCAGAAATACTCTGTCCCCACTGAGGTATCACGATTTGATTACCTCTCCCGGTCAACTGGCAGACCCAGAGTTCATGGCAACCCTGCTCCTTTCTAGAACCTGGCCCAGGCACCCTGACACTTCAGTAAGGAACCCACGGAGTGCTAGCAGACCTCACTCCCTCCCTTCCCACCCCTCCCACCCCAACCTCCAACCATCTCTCTCTGCCCCCTCAGCCTGCACCCCAGCACCCAGTCCACCACCATACCTCCCTCCTGCGTGCAACCTCCCAGGGAGTGACATCCTCACCTCTTACCTTCCCCTCTTCCATGTTCACTAGCTGGTCCCTCATTCTTGAACACCATCCTTCCTCCCCTACCCGAACTCCTGCCACCTTGGCCCAGTCCTGGCTGAGAAGGACACGGCAGTTCTGGGCAGCAGCCTCTCCTGCCCTCCCCCGCTCCCAGGCTGGACCTCACACCTTAAGGCTTTTCCTTGGACATCCTGTCTTCCATGACAATTGCTAATAACAGTTACTGTTCATTGTGCTAGGCAATTTACATAGATTATATCTTTAATCATCTCAATAACCCTAAGAGGTAGGTCCTATCATTATATCCATCTTATGGATGAGCAAACTGGATTCAAAGAGGCTCCCACAGACAGATCTGGGATGCAAACCCAGGCTCTACACTCTGTACAAAGCCACCTGCTTCTCTACCACGTGGCTAGATCTCCACTGGTGTTGGGACACTGGTGGATAGAGGCCTGAAGGGCGGTCTTATTTTCCTGCCCAAGGGTGAGATAACTGGGACTTCACACTCAGGAATCAGAATGGGCTTCAAGGCCAACAAGACTCAGCTTCAAGGTCAACAAATGCCCAGCCCCAGAACAATCTACAGAGGATACAGGGAACTAGGGTTTAGAAGATCAGACAGAGACCACCGCACACTCAAGCCCAGCCGTGGAGTACCTCAAATCCAAGGAATGAGGTCTTGGCATGTGTACCATGCTGGCGTTAGCTCTTTCACCTCTCCATCCCAGATTCGGAGGAGCTGAAAGGGTCCCCTGACATTTGTTCCCTAAGGGAGGCATGAGTGCTGTGGTGGGTGGGGAGGGACTCTCCCAGACTCTGGGGGCTCCAGGAGAAAAAGTGAGAGCCCATCACTCTGTACAAGGTTAGACCTGAATGTGGAGTCAGAGATTAAGGGGACAACCAGAAACTTTTATGAAAGAACCAGGGAGTTTGCATGTGGGTAGGGTTCTTTGAAAGGAGGGAGGAGGCCACAGTCTCTCAGTGCCCTGATTGGGAGCCACACGGAGGGGCTGTCATTCAGGCTTCTCCATCCTCTACCCCACCATCCTCCATTTCAGCATCACCACCAAGAGCATGTCCAGGTACCGGGGTCAGGAGCACTGCCTGCACCCCAAGCTGCAGAGCACCAAGCGGTTCATCAAATGGTACAACGCCTGGAATGAGAAGCGCAGGTATGGCCCACTGCCCCTCACCTTCCTTCTCACCATCCTACCAAATCCAGATCCTCAACTCCCTCTAGGTCATCTAGCCCTTCTAAGGCATGAACACCCACCACAGTTGTCACAGTAGGCAGGTAACCAGACGCTGCTTACATACTCCCAGGGACAAGGAACTCACCACTTAGTGCTACATTTACTGCTCTCTTGGACAGCTGTAAGCATTGAAAATTGATCCTTTAGTGAACTAAAGTTTGTCTCATTCTATTGTGATATGTGATAGTCTTAATTCCTCTCTTTATTTAAGTAACTTAAGTTTTCTGACCCCTAGTTTCCCCCTGTCAGATGGCTGGATGAGCACCTGGCATGGATCTCTCAGTGATTTGTGTGGTTTGGTGAAACACAATTGCTTAAGGTTCATTAACTCTAAAACTGGCTACAGCCACAAGATGATGAGGATAACTCCTTGCCAACCACACCGTCTTCCCTCAAGGTGCCCCACAAGCCCCCCCTGCTGCCCAGAAACCTGATAAAACTCTTCTGCTGCAGGTGCAGGGAGGAACCTTTGGCTTGACCCTTTAAAATCAGAGCCACTCTTACCCTAGGGGGCAGCAACAGCCAGATGACCAGAGCCCTGAAACAGATGTCTGTCCTCTCCGGGCTGTTTCCCCATTTTCAGAAAAGAGCTTTCAGAGTCAGATCTTCCAGGCTGTGATCTCCTAGGGTCCCATGTCTGGCCTCAAAGGGCAGACAACTTCCTGGCTCCCCTGTGCTTCCTAAAGGTGAGCCTGTCCTGGAGCTGACCTGCCTCTCACACACTCAGAGCCTGTTTACACTGTGTTCGCAGAGCATGATTAGGGAAGCGTGCACACACATGTACACATGTGCATGCACACACACAAACACACACACACACACACACACAGAGGTGAGCTCCTCAGGAGCTGGTGCCTGCACCTCATCCCACAGCGGGGCTCAGTGGGGGTGGGGAGTGACTCGCCTGGGAACACAAGTCAGGAAGCTAGGTCTCCTGGTGTCACCTTCCCCTCCTACAGCGGTGCCAGCCCCGCCCTCCTGCCCCACTTCCACCTACCAGCAGGCCCTTCCAGCCTAAGCTCTGCCCATGACCTCTCCCATATCTGACGCTTGGGCCCATCCCCAGTACCTGGGCCTTTTGTGCTGCTCCAAAATTGCCTCATCTGCAATTGCTTGAAATAGAAAGTGATGAGAGAGAGAGGTTATTTTCTATAAAGTCTGATGAGAATGAAGCCCTCTTTCTGGTCAGGGCAGGCAGCTCACATGACACACACAGGACATGTCCTGTCCAGTCACCCTCCGGGCCCTGCGTCATCGAAAGTGGAACAAGGCTACTGCAGGGCCAGTTCACAGAAGCGCTGGCAAGTCTTCGTCACGTTGCTGGGAGATTCAGGCTTTTGTGCACTTTGTCCCCTACCCCTCCACCTAGGGCCACAGCTTTGAGGGAAAGGGGGCAGGTCTGGCCCATGCAGCCCTGCTCTTTTTGTTCCTGCAGATTCCATGGATGAGAGCATAAGGGCACCTCTGCTCCCAGGCCTCCCATCACTTCCTTACAAAATGAGTTCATCCCTCCTTCCTAGCTCCCCAGGGGGCACTAATGGTAAAGAACCTGCCCACCAATGCAGGAGACACAAGAGACGTGGGTACAATCCCTGGGTCGGGAAGATCCCCTGGAAGAGGGCATGGAAACCCACTCCAGTAGTCTTGCCTGGAGAATACCATGGACAAAGGAGTCTGGTGGGCTACAATCCATAGGGTCACAAAGAGTCAGACATGACGGAAGCAACTTAGCACCACGTGCCCTCGTTATTAGAATGTCGAGGTGTACTGGAAAGGAATGTGGGCATTTCCTTGTCCTCCTCGTCTCACCTTCCTCTATCTATAAAGGTTGAAAATGTCTCCGTGGAGACAAAGGAACTATCTCGTTTTTTCTTGGCCACACTGCACTGCATGTGGAATCTTAGTTCCCCCATCAGGAATCATACCTGCATCCCTTGCATTGGAAGTACAGAATCTTAACCACTGGACTGCCAGGGAAGTCCCAATAAAGGAACTATCTTGAAGTCATCTTTGCAGAGAGAGAGAGAGAGAATGCTGAACCTCGAAGAGAGGCAGGGGAAGGAAGCAGCCAAGCCAGGCTATGGGCAAGACTAGAGAGCTCCCAGAAGCTCAGAGCCCAGAGCCTTCACTGCCACCAGAAGCAGAAGCATCAGGCTTTTGATTTCAGTGCATAATTACTCAGAAATCAGAACCAAGGGAGAGGGAGCGATGGACTCTCTGAATGTGCCATGTGGCCCCACGGCAGGCAGCCATGAGGCAGGAGGGAAGGAATTTAAGGACCTAAACAGAGCCGGCTGGGGAGGTGAGGGGGAAAGGCAGCTCGGGAGTGCTTGCAGGCCTGATAACTGCTAGAGGAAGTGACCTGGTGCCCCGGGCCTCGGTGACAGCTGCAGCCCCACCAACCATCCTTGGGCCTGAGGCACTGCCTTCTAGAACTGGGATTTTCTTTTTTTTTTTTTTTTTCTGGAGGACACGTATTATTGGACAAAACACAAAGATACAAGCCTAAATGGAGGGAGGGGGTGCCTCTATCCCCTCCCCTCTGCATCCACACTGGAGACAGATGTCATTCCCACCACTGATATGCAGTGTGCGTCGGGCTGACTTTTAAGTCTCCTGCACCTGGTCTCCTCATACACCAGGATGGTTTGCTTCCTAGAGCTTTGAGGATAAAAAGAAACTGCAGAGGTGGAGGCTGTTTAGAAAGGTCAAAGCTGGGTTTGGGGGAGCTTTCATGGCCGTGTGAGGGCCTCCTCTGTGATGTCCCTGCTTCTCCCCGGCTCCTGCGGTCCTGGGAGAGGCACTCCCCAGGCCAGGAGCAGAGCAGCTCAGACACCAGCCTGTGTGTTACCTGCCTCATGTCCTGAGCCACTGACATGGGTGTTTTCTCTTCCCAGGGTCTACGAAGAATAGGGTGAAAAGTCCCTGATGGGAAAACTTCACACCAGTTGGGAACAAGCAAAGGACTTTGCAGATTCAAAAAACAAACCCTTTCTTTCTCACAGGCATAAGACACAAATTAAATATTGTTACAAAGCACTTTTTACCGAGGGTCAGTTTTTACATTTTATAGCTGTGTGCAAAAGGCTTCCAGATGTGAGATCCTTCTTTCGTGCTCCAGATTTCATCACAAGCCGCCTTTTACTGAAAAGTGGGGAAACTCATGCCTTTCCTTTGTATTAAAAAAAAAATCCTTTTTTTTTTTTATTTGTCCAGACATCACTGTACATCTGAGCTTTATAAGCGCCTGGGAGGAACAGGGAACTTGGTTGAGACATTTCATAACAGCATCGCTCCCTTCCTAGTGCAGGAAGCTTCCGCTCAGAAGTCCTGGCGCCTTGGCACAGCGGCCACGAGCTCTCCTGGGCTCACGGCTGGTCACAGCCTTGGGGGGACTCGGCAGCGGCCCCAGTCACAGGGCAAGCCAGAGCAGATTTCTCTGCATCTGCTCTTTGACAAACTCGAGTTTGGCTGTCAGAGAAATATGCTTCATCCCTGTGGTTAATTTTTACACATCCTTGGAAACATTTCCAAGATCCTCGGATGGTGAAGCAGATAGATGGTCCTTAAGGAAGGGGTTGGGTCTTCTCTCCAACATGAGCATTTGTGAAAAATTCACCACTTCAATCTTTAATGTTTTGAAAGCCCCTGAAAATCTTAGGGGAAAATCAGTGAAAATCTTAGAAGAAAACTTAAATTTATACAAATACACACACAATATACAACTACAGACACACATGCTGTTGACGAGTCAGAGCCTTCAAAGCCTGTTTCTTTCCCTCTCGACAATGGAACATGCAATACTAAAGCAATCTCTCTGTGATTCCCCATGTAACCCTTCAGTGTTAAACAGTGCAGTCTTCTTCTGGTGCAGTCCTCTTTAAGATGACCACGGGCCCTTCCCTTTGTAAATATACTCTTAGGAAGGCCAGCCCTACATGGGCCCCTTCAGTATACGCCGCATTGCCCTATGGTGTCATATGCTATATAAATGTCAGGAACCATTAGCATTGCATGCAGGTTTGATATTCTTTCTAAGACAAAAAGGAAGGTAATAAAATATATTTGAAATGTACCAAAATTCTAGAGTACTGACTTTTTTTTTCTATTTAATTAAGGCAGGATGACAATCAAATGTTTACTACATCCTGAATAAACAGGGACAAAGGTACTGGGAAGGAAACTGGTGTTTCCCAGATACCAGTCAGCACTGTCACCACTGTGGAATGTCCTGAAGACAGAAAGCCAGGTCTCAAGGCTGTTGATTCTTCCCTGCCTGACTCCCACACCTAGGCCAGGTTCATCAGAACAGAACCGTAGGGTCAATTTAATGTTCCCACTTAGGGGAGGGAACAGAAGGGGACCAGACCAGGGCCCCAGGATTCTAGTGGGACTCAGGCAAAGGCAAGAAGTGCCCACCTGAAGGCCCCAGGGCTCCAGGACCAGGCTGTGTGGGAGCCACAGCCAGCATGATGTTGGGGGTCCCTTTCTGCTCCGGCAGGATGGAGATGATGTATGCACACACCTCATGGCGCTTCTGGAAACTGAAGGCGGCAATCCACGGAAAGCGCTCAGGATGCCAGGGCATGGTGAACACTCACTCAGTAAATGTGAGCTCCTTTAACATCCACAAAACCAGGCCACTTTGTGTTCTGCACAAACTGTCCACGGCCCCGCACCTAATGTATCCTGGTCAGCCAGGCCCTGAAACAGGCCCCACTGTGCCCACCTGGACCCCCACTCTCCACAGGACTGCCCAAGGGAACATGCCTGGCTCTGCAGTTTCTGTCCGCCTCACCAGGAGCCAGGCACCTATGTCTCTCCGCCTCTGAGGATGGCTTCCCGGCTCTGCCAGCACTTAACAAGGACGCACAGCAAGGACCCTGCCCGAGCACCTTCTCAGCAGGGTGCTACTGCCTCCTTTCTGTCATCTCCTGGCAATACCAAGTCCCACCAAGTGTGAGCCGGACAAAACTAAGGCCCAGAGAAGTTACAGAAGCTGCCCAGGGTCAGCCCTCACACCACTCCAATGGCTGGCAGTCTCTTTGCTGAGAGGAGCAGGACAGGGTGGGCCAAGACCACGCTGGGCAGGGTGACCGTGAATGCCTGGTGTGGTCCTGCTCTCCCTTCCTTATAGGGAAAGAAGGGCGACTAGACAGGGAAGCCACGGCACCAACAGGCAGAACAGAGGAGCCGCAGTGTGAGGGCGGGGGAGAGCAGAGGCCGGGTCCCTCTCCCCCAGGAGCTCTAAGACCTGCTTGACCCTCAGATCAGCACACCGTGCTGGGGTGGGGCCTCACCAGGACAGGGCCCCCATAAGAAACTCGACTGCAGGATCCTCCCTGGCCTCCCCCAAATCCCACTCTTCTCAAGCCCAGCCTTGCCAATGCAAAGGCCTCTCCACCTGACGGCAGACGACCGGGGGTGTAAGATTCTTGGTGCCAATCCCTGAGTTGCAAATTTTGCCCTCCACTCACTCTAGACACACAACTCCCCACCTGAGTTCAAGGTTCTAGTTTATCCCAGCATCTCTTCCTCCAGCCCTCCTGGTCCATGAGTCCTGTCCCTTCTCCAACCTCTCAAGTCACCAACTGGCTTCTTAATAACAGTAACAAAGTCCCTGGACAGGAGGTCAAGCAGTAGCCCCAGGCATTTGCCCTGCTGCTCATTCTCCACCCTCCCAGCAGTGCTGTGTTGAAGGTGTCCAGACAAGGGACACAATTTGCATGAGAAACACAGATAGTAAGAGTGAGAAGAGCTGGACTTCAAGCTCCAGGGTGTCAGCAGAAGGAGTGGAGGTCTTATGGGCAAACATCTCATCCCCTGCAGGGACTGTGTGCCCCTGGAGAACGGAGGTTGGGGGTGCTTCGTGGATGACCTGGACCCTGTCCTCCAACAGACAGGTACCAGCTGGGCCACTACGAATGGGCTCTCAGTCCCAAACTTTGCCAAACATCAAGAGGGCCCCGCAGTGCCAGGACCTGTGCTTGGCTCCAGGGAAATCGCCCTTTTTCCCACTTACAGAACTGCTTCTCATTGTTTCTCTTCTCTGAGCTTCCCAGCAGCTTTATGAGCATCCACTCACTGCATTCCAGAAAGGAGGGTGACTCTAGTGCAGCAAAGCAAAGCCAGGCTGCCTTCTAAGGGGCTCTCCTGGGCCCCCGGGGGAGGCATGAACATGCTCCTCAGCCCACAGGCAGACCGGGTCCCACACTGCTTCCTCACACATGGGCATACTTCGGGACCCAAACTCCAGGTCCTGGGCCCCCCGCTCTTCCCACAGGAAGGTCCTGAGCAGGCACACATGCTGCCCCAGACCTGACACCAGGACGACTGCATCCTTGGGGAGCTCCAGCCCAGTTCTGTGCTCCTCTACCCAGCCACACCTCCCTCACAGAGCTTTTCCTGATCCCCTTGGACCTGCAGCCAGAACCACCTACATAACTGGGGTCGGGACCAGCTACACAACTGCAAGCCTGGTACAAAATAAGATGCAAGGCCCTCTGTTCAAATTTTAAGAATTTCAAGATGGCAGCACCAGAGCATGAAGCCCCAGCACAGGGCTCTGTGTAGCTCTCACACCGCAAGCCCATGGCACCTGTCTTACCACTTAGGTATCAACTTTAGCAGCCATCTGATGGCCCATTTGGGTCCTGAGTTATTACATGACTTTTCCTATAATTTAATGCCTTTATTTGAACTTGAACAGCTAACAAGACAGTCTTAGATGCCAGGGACTATATCTTACACCTCTTTGTAAAAATCTCCCAGAACCTATGATAGCTCTTAGGACGTACTCAAGCACCAGGAATTAATCTTAGTTTCAGAGAGTCCCCTAAGAACATGCTTTCTGCACTCACTCACGGAGCCACCACTGTATGCAAACCCCTGTGCTAAGGGGAGCCAAGTCTTGGTGAGGTGCCATCCCTCACCCTCAAGGGCAGAGTGCAACATTCATGAGCCAGCCACTGCTCCATCATGAGGTATTTGCTATGTGTCACCAACTGCTGAATGCTGGGGACGACCCCTCTAGAAACAACAGGTCCACAATGGAGACAAAGAAGCTGCTGAAATTTCCTGTCGGTCTAACATTAAGCCAGAGGGCTGCAGAGCAGGCTCTAGGGACACCCCAAAGAGGTGTCCCCCCCAGTCTCAGAGAGGGGGCCCCCTCTGACCAAGGCCTATCAATCTGGAGCAGGCTCCTGGCAAATAGTAAGTTGTTCTCAGGCAATGGCAGGAAGTCCTGACTCCATCCTGTCCCTGACGTGGCCCATGACTCCTGGGTCCGTGTGCGATGAGACAGGCCAGCAGAGACAGAGGAGATGTGAGGGAATTCACAGGGGCCTCGGGAACACCAGCCACGCCCCAGGTGAGCATCCAGGGAGACCAGGCACAGCTCCAACCTCCGCTCCCAGCTCATGTCTCCCTTCCTCTCCCTCTTCTTCACCTCCTGTCTGGCTGCCAGGGAACCATGGCTGGGACCTCCCCAACCTCACTGGCAAGGAAGCCCACCACAGCTTTTCTGCTCACTCTCCCACGTGAAGAAGACACCATACTGCTTTTAGAGCCCTCCCCTGTGCTCCTGTTTTTGAAAAGTTGAGTAGATAACCTTGGAGGTCATTAAGGAAGCAATAAAACCTAAAGCATTTTTTTTACTCTTAAGGGACTTCCCTGCTGGTCCCAGTGGTTAAGACTACACACGATGGAGGGGGACTGGGTTCCATCCCTGGTCAGGGAACTAGATCCCACCTGCTGCAACTAAGACCTGGTGCAGCCCAATAAATAAATAAAAACAAATATTGATAATAGTGTGTTAAGGTAACATCTCCCAGCTTCCTCCACAACAGGCCATGACAATTCATGCCACCAGAAGGCAGCATGGAGCCAGTGAGCCTCAGCCAAGGGCTCTCCAAGTTCCCTGGGGGCTGTGTGAGAACAGTGACAATAGGAACTGGAATAGTCCTTACTTACTCTGAGCCAGACCCTGTGTTGAGACCCTTGCAGCCTTATCCCACGGACTCCTGGTAACCACCACAGCAGGGGGTGTGGGGGTCTGTCCTTTAGCTCCACTTTACAGATGAGGAAACTGAGGCTTAGCAAGGTGAATACAGATTGCCCATATTCACAAAGCGAGTAGACAGTAGACAGAGAATGTAAACCCTTGTGTTGGGCTCCAGAATAGGCTTCTGCCCCAAGAGGACATGCTGTCTTAGAGCTCCTGCCGACCTCAGCCAATGAGACTATACTGTGCCCTCACCCAGGCCTCACCTACTGTTTACTAAGTAGAGATTAATTGTCCACCGAACTTGGGCCACATGGCCAAGCAGCACAGCCCCATGTGCTTTGGGTGTGCCTCATTTTGTCTTTCAGAAACAGAATACTACAGCCACATGCTCCCCTCGGGCTTCTCCCACTCAGCCAACAAAGCAAAGTGAGCCCCACAGCCGTGGAATCGCTGCTCTGCCCCACCACTGATAGACACAAATTCAGCCTAAGTAGAAGCAGCCACAGATTTGTCCCAACACCACCAGGCGGCACAGCGGTAAAGAATCCACCTGCCAATGCTGGAGACGCAGGCGACTCCGGTTCGATCCCTGGGTTAGGAATATCCCCTGAAGGAGGAAATGGCAATCCACTCCCATATTCTTGCCTGGGAAATTCCATGGACAGAGGAGTCGCAAAGAGTCCATGGGGTTGCAAAGAGTCAAAACACAACAGAGCACACATGTACCAAATAAGTGGAAAAAGTAAAATGACCATGGTATCAAATTCAACGCAATGTTTTGGTTAGAAACAAGTTGAAACCATCAAGATGTTGACTTAAAAAATTAATTCAGAGCTGGATTTAAAATAATCAGCCTGTTTCACAATGAAGAGAGCTGATATTCTGGGAACAGTAGTAGGATGTCTAATTAGATGCAGATGAGACACTCATCTAATATTCAAGGATATTCCCCCAGGAGCAAAAGGGAAGGTGAAGCAACAGGCTCTTTCAACCCATTGTGTCTTTGAAAGCAGCCCTCACACAGGAATCATTTCTACATACAAAGGCTTTTGTCTCCTGGAAATAATGGCCTGAAAAGACAGACAGGAGTTAAGTATTTGCATCAGTAAAGTCAAAAAGTATCATAAACCAAGAAAATTATGACAGAAACAACATCCCTCAATTCCTTTACAGCTGCTAAGATATCAACCTGGCTGATTCCCATACTCTGCAGGGCAATAAAGTTTAATAAAAATAATAATAACAACCACCACCACCACCAATATTTGAGTGCTTTCTCAACAGACACTTTGTTAGTTAGTCCATTCTACAGATGAAGAGTTCCAGGCAAAAAGAAACTGAGTAACTTGGCCAAAGTCACCGAGTGGCCAAGTAGTCTTATGCTTAGACGCTCAGTTATGTTCGACTCTTTGCGACCCCATGGACTGCAGCCCACCAGGCTCCTCTGTCCATGGGATTCTCCAGGCAAGAATACTGAAGTGGGTTGCCATGCCCTCTTCCAGGGGCTCTTCCTGACCCAGGGATCAGACCCAGGTCTTCCTCATTGCAAGCGGATTCTTTACCGTATTAGCCACCAGGGAAGCCTGAAGATGGAGGTACTGGGGATTGAACCCAGGGCCTCATGCATGCTAAGCATGTGCTCTACCACTGAGCTATGCCCCCAGGTCTAGGCAAGTGGTCTTAAGCACAGTTAAATCTTGGTTTGGACACTCCTAGGTAGGATGACCCTATGTCCTGGTTTCCTAAGATAATCCAGGTCTAGGACAGTCATTCCAGTATAATTATGAAGAGGGTTCCCTTCCATGCTCTTAAAAGAGTTCTAGTGTGGTTGATAAATTATATGATCAGCCCACTTTCAGGGCCTGGTGGGAGAGTACATAGGGTGTGGGATTGTGCAGTGTCTAAGAAATAATTTCTCCCCTTGGACAATCTGAGCGAGTATGGGCCTTTGGGAAGTAATGGTGACCCTTAAACCCCACAGAGCACTTTAGAGAATCTTCCTGGGCCATCTTCTGGCTTCCCTGTTCCACCCTGGCCTCCCTCGTTTGCCAGACAAAGCTTGGAGTGGATGCCCATAGATTGTTTACTGGGGGGAGCCCCATCTGTTGAATAAAGACCCAAATCAAAATCCTTGTCCCCCTCTGTGTGTGTCTGTCCACATGGTATTCCCCAGACGAGAGTATCAGACTCTGGTTTCAGGAGAACAAAAGTCAGTTAAGCAGCTGTATTTCCCAGAGGACGGAGGAATATCTTTCCTTGACAATTAGGTTGGCATGTCCTGTAAGGGAGGGATCAGCTACTTCAGAGAAGTAGTAACAGGATATGGTCCTTTGACATCTTATTCCCCCAGTGAGCCTGGGGAGGGCTGATGCGTATCAGGAAGCTTGGGGAAAGCTATGGAGTCCCAAAAGTGCAAATCCTTTCCCTCACAGCAGTCCCAAACAATACATGACCCCTTTGAATGTTAGCTGTGGGCAAGTCTGAAGTATTTTCCCACCATAAGGCTACTGACTCACTCCCTTCCCTGAACCTGGGAGGAGCTGGGATGGAAGAGAGGACAGAATCCCAAGACACAGGCCATGCTGGAGCCTCAGGCTCACCGAGCCGCCTGGAACCCGGGCAGCTCTGGGGTGGGTGGTGAAGAGAAAGGGTCAGCCGAGCACTTTAGGTTACTGACTGTTGTCCTCTCCATGTTCAGTCCTTGGGCTGGCTTCCTGTTCTGAGGTTTCAGGATATGACCTCCTGCCACTCTATCTGAGCTGACTCGCCTCAGATGCTAAGGGATTTTCTGCACTTCCCTCCAAATGTATTGAAAGAGTCCCTCATCGGATAAACACACAGAGGACACCGAGGTCCCAGCCCAGTGTCTATCCCCCACGTCTGCTGAGCTGACAATGCAGGCTTCTCTCCTGCAACCATGAGCAAGTTACTTCATTTCTCCCAACCCCCTAATTTCTCCCAGTCTCAACTTTACAGGGTTACCATGAGCAGCACTGAATGAGATAAATGTCTCAACACAGAAAGTAAGCAGTCGCTACATGGTAGTTACTTATTATTATCATCCTGCCTTTAAAATGTCCAAGGGAAAACTGTAGTTTTCTACCCTATGTGTACCTACTTGTATTAACATCACATTTATTAGACATATAAAGGCCAAACTTGGGGCCATATATATCCAGGGAACCTGAACATTCTGAGAATTTGATTAAATTTCCATACCTCAGTTTCATCACTTGTAAAATAGAAATAATAGTAGTGCTTAATCTCAAAGTTATTTTTAATACTAGATGAGATTATTCAAATAGAATATGTAAAATTTCATGTGACACATACCAAACAAATAAATGACAGCTAATAATAACAAAAATTTCATGTTACAAGAACATATTTTATAATCCAAAGACTCTTAAATTCCAGAAGGAAAACACCTTAGAATCTATTCCTACCTTGTATCCAGATTTTTTTGAACTTGTGAATTTTTTAACTGCTTTTGGACATGGGGGCTTCCCTGGTAGCTCAGTGGTAAACAATCTGTTTGCAGTGCAGGAGACCCAGGTTCAATCACTGGGTTGGGAAGATCCCCAGGAGAAGGGAATGCCAACTCACCCCAGTGTTATTGCCTGGAGAATTCCATGGACAGAGGAGCCTGGCAGGCTATAGTCCATGGGTCACAAAGAGTCAGACATGACTGAGCAACTTATCACTTTGGACGTTGGGTGCCCTTGAAAAGTTGATGAATACTCTATTTCTTTTTCCCTCAAAGAAATGCACAACCTTGCAAACAACTTCAGAAGATTCTTGTATTCTTCTGAAGTTATCCTTATGGTGTCTTGGACCCTGTATAAATCCTGCCTTAGGTCATCCCAGATAGGGCCTCCAGAGGCTGCGTGAATGTTTTTAGTAACAGGAGCCTCACAACTTATAAAGCAGCTCACTCTATGTTGGAAAAGTCCAAATCAGCTAAAAAGTTTTAAAATTCATCCTTAAATCAGAAACCTAAATGAGGCTTCCTAAGGTCCCCCTGTGGAGCAACACAGAGGAAACACAATACCTTTTTCAGGTGCCAACGCTTGATGTTTTTGGAAGGTAGTGACATGTGTGACCCTCTCCAGGCTAAAGCTGCCTGTCCACTCAGTCATTCCAAGTGATGGCTTCTGGGCCCTTAGCCATCCAGGACACCCCCACTTCCCCAAACCACCTCCTACACGGAGGAGGCTCATTTCCTTTGTCAGGACATCAGATTTCTATTAAGCCCTGTTAACTGTGCTAGTGACCCGATCACATCCATTAAGCAGGCATTTAAATGGTCCCCAAGGCCTCTTCAAGCAGGAGCAGAGTGTCAGGCCACACAGACCTGCATTCCATCCTTGGGTTTGGGCAACTGGTCTTTTGAACCCAAGCCCACCACTCTACATATGTCCCAATTAATTATTAAGTCTCACCAATTTCTTCCCTAGCACTCCAAACCTTCAAGCAGAGTCTGGCTCACATTCTATCACCCAGTATGTTCATTCTACCTCTGGGCTTTGACATATACAAGATAAGAAAATCAATGAGACCTGCATATCTTTCTGCCTGAAGCTCGGGACAAGGTGCCTTACACACGTTCTCACTCACTCTTCACACCAACTCTATGAAATAGGCATTGACATCTATACTATCATCCCTACTTAACAAACAAGAAAAGTCTGGTAGAGGCTACATCACCTGCCTAACATCATCCACTTAGCAACTAGCCAACCCAGGATTTCAACCCAAGCCTATCTGAACACACTATTGCACTACACCCTCGGCATTTCCACACTGAATGGTGTTTTTCTACATATGTCCATCTCCCCAACTGGCCTGTGGGATCTCTGACAATAGTGAATAGGTTTTGTCTCTGAATTCCCAGCCCCCAGCAAGTGCCTGGCACAGAGCAGGTATTTTATGACTAGTGGGGGAGGGAAAACAAGAGAAGGGGTCACTGTGGTCACTGGGGGCTAGTGTGTAAGAAAACGCTTCTTAGAGTGGAGCCCTGAAGTTCAGGTCCTTCTTTTAGAGCCTCTAAAAGAAGAGCCTCTTTTAGAGCCTCTACCCTGTGGGCCGCCAGGATATAATGTCTGTCCATACGACCAGAAAGTTCTGGGTCCCTAGCCCACAGGACCATGCTGGCCCTAAGATTGTAACATTCACTCACCCAAGTTATGGGAAAGCAGATGGGAAGGAGTGGCCCTGTGTACCCCCACACCCTTGTCCACCCCTGTGCCCAGCAGTGGGCACTTGCAGTGTGCCTGTCACCCTCTATCACATAGCTGGCTTCCTCAAGGCAGCAGGCTGCATACTGGGAGGGAGAAGGTTCAGGAAGCCTCTGGTTTGAGATCTCTCACTACTCTTGAGCGGATAGCCAAATTCCTGATCAACTCAGACATTTTCATAAAACACATTCTTAAGCGAACTCACAGAATTTTATACTGAGGAGTCTGGCTAAAGAGAAGAAGCTTAACAGAAAATAACCAAACACCACCACTGGAGCCAAACTACCATCTAGGTATTGAGCCAGTTCCATCCACAGGTCCGTCCACACTGTACTACGCTTCCATACTCCCTCCTGGTATATAACCCCCACTAGGCTTGTTCCTTTTCTTACAAACTGCAAGGCCTCAATTTTTCTGAAACCCATCAATATGTTCCACTGAACATATCTCTGCGGGTTCAGTTCAGCCATTCAGTCATATCCGACTCTTTGTGACCCCCTGGACTGCAGCACAGTCAGGCTTCCCTGTCCATAACCAGCTCCCAGAGCTTGCACCAAATTTCTGCGGGTTAAGAGATCTAAAGAAAGACCCAGGGAAGGTGGTCTGGGCCCAGCTGTCACGTGAAGGTGAAAGATCTAGAAAGCGAAAGATCAAAAGTGCCATCTGGTGGTTACTTCACAACTTGCATGCTGTTTACCTTAGCACTTCCTCAGTAACAGTATCCCACTCTTGAAGCCCCTTCCCTAGCCTATAAAGCCTGAGGGGTTACATATTATGATACCCACCCTCACCTAAACTGGTAAATTGATAAGAAGTCAATGAAAAAATATTTACTTTTAAACGTACATCCACTTTGAGCTTCCCAGATGACTCAATGGTAAAAAATCCGCCTGCCAATGCAGGAGACTCAGGTTTGATGTCTGGGTCAGGAAGATCCCCTGGAGGAGGAAACAGCAACCCACTCCAGTATGCTTTCTGGGATAATCCCACGGACAGAGGAACCTGGCAGGCTACAGTCCATCTGGTCTCAAAGAGTCTACAAGACGGAGCACTAATGCATAGGCATACCCTCACTTTACCCGAGGAGTCCACAAGCACACTGATTGGCTGAGACATGAACACATGACCTAGGAAAGCCAATCAGGGACTTCACAAGATTTGCTGGATTGAAGATGGAGAAAGGCTTCTCTTCTCTTTGATCACAAGTCAAAAGGGTATGGTCTCTCAGTACTAGAGGTCATCTTTGGGATCCTCTGAAGAAAATCTGTCCGAGAGCACAGCCAACACACAGAAGGATTTAAAGCAGAGAAATGGAAGGACAAAACTATGGCCACATGGGTTAGCCCCTGGGTCCAACTTTGCCTGAAGTTGTACCAGCCCTCCTTTTCTAATTACAAGAGCCAGCTTATTCTGGTTTTGCTTAATCTAGTTAGAGTCAAATCTCTGTCACATGTATCAAGGGACATAACACACTAATAAAGGCAAAAAGGGGGGGGAAACCCCAAGGTCTAGTTGCATAAAATAGATAATGGTTACATTAATTTTTGTAAGTAATAGGTCTTTTAAAAACAAGTAACTATGCATAATAGTTCTACTGAATAAAAACTGAAATAATTACATATAAAAATTTTAAAGCCATGGATTTTCAACCTAGCTAAAATGAAAAGCTAAAATGGAAGCAAGACATCCATCAAAAAGATCAAAAAGAATTGCTTGGGATAATATACATTTTCTGAGTATTTTGTATTGTTAAATATCTCTTTGCAGCTTATGTGGCCAAATGGAAACATCTTCTGGAAATGCTGACTAAGCCCTGTAAACCAATAATCTCATTCCTAGGATTCTGTCTTAAGAGAAGAATTCCATTCAAGGAAATCAATACTTGCATGGAGATGTTCACCACAACTTTATTTACTATTGGTGAAAATAAAGAACTAAAAATGAAAGCGAACTCAAAAGGTTAGGATACAATTGAGAACGCTATGGTACACTGATTTCACTAAATACACGTAGATAGGCAAGCTATTCATATGCTGACTACAGAAACATTATTCTTTACCACTGCACCACCTGGGGAGCCCTATACATACTTCATATAATTTAATCCTAAAACAATTTAAATCTTAGGAACTGTTTTGCAAACTCTTTTAAAGGTGAGCAAACTAAGGCTTGGCTTCCCCTGAGACTGTGGTAAAGAATCTGCCTGCCAATGCAGACTTGAGTTCAGTCCCTGGGTCGGAAGATCCTCTGGAGAAGGAAATGGCAACCCACTCCAGTATTCTTGCCTGGAAAATCCCATGGACAGAGAAACCTGACAGGCTACAAACTGGGGGACTGCAAAGAGTCAAATGTGACTGAACATACACGCATTCCAGTCAGGGACATGGTCCCTTATCCCTGTGGGTAACAGGAAGATGAACAGGAGACATCATGGACACCTATTCAGTCAAAGCAGAGGATATAGAGCTGGGAATGGTCTGGGGGGCTTTGAAAGCCAGACAGAGGGTATCTGTGTCATAAAGCCTAGAATGGGGAGAATAACAGTACTCTATAAATGGCTACCATTATTACATCCTTCAGTTCAATTCAGTTAGTCGCTCAGTCATGTCCAACTCTTTGTGACCCCATGGACTGCAGCACGCCAGGCTTCCCTGTCCATCACCAACTCCCGGAGTTTACTCAAACTCATGTTCATCCAGTTGGTGATGCCATCCAACCATCTCATCCTCTGTCGTCCCCTTCTCCTCCTGCCTTCAATCTTTCCCAGGATCAAGGTCTTTTCAAATGAGTCAGTTCTTCGCATTAGGTGGCCCAAGTATTGGAGTTTCAGCTTCAGCATCAGTCCTTCCAATGAATACTTAGGACTGATCTCCTTTAGGATGGACTGGTTGGATCTTCTTGCAGTCCAAGGGACTCTCAAGAGTCTTCCCCAACACCACAGTTCAAAAGCATCAATTCTTCAGCACTCAGCTTTCTTTATAGTCCAGCTCTCACATCCATACATGACTACTGGAAAAACCATAGCTGTGACTAGATGGACCTTTGTTGACAAAGTAATGTCTCTGCTTTTCAATATGCTGTCTAGGTTGGTCATAACTTTTCTTCCAAGGAGGAAGCGTCTTTTAATTTCATGGCTGCAGTCACCATCTGCATTGATTTTGGAGTCAAAGAAAATGAAGTCTCTCACTGTTTCCACTGTTTCTCCATCTATTTGCCATGAAGTGATGGGACCAGATGCCATGATCTTAGTTTTCTGAATGTTGAGCTTTAAGCCAACTTTTTCACTCTCCTCTCTCACTTTCATCAAGAGGCTCTTTAGTTCTTCACTTTCTGCCATAAGGGTGGTGTCATCTGCATATCTGAAGTTATTGATATTTCTCCCGGCAATCTTGATTCCAGCTTGTGCTTCCTCCAGCCCAGCATTTCTCATGATGTAATCTGCATATAAATTAAATAAGCAGGGTGACAATATACAGCCTTGACATACTCTTTTCCCAATTTGGAACCAGTCTGTTGTTCCATGTCCAGTTCTAACTGCTGCTTCCTGATCTGCATACAGATTTCTTAAGAGGCAGGTCAGGTGGTCTGGTATTTCCATCTCTTTCAGAATTTTCCAGAGTTTGTTGTGGTCCACACAATCAAAGGCTTTGGCATAGTCAATAAAGCAGAAGTAGATATTTTTCTGGAACTCTCTTGCTTTTTCAATGATCCAGCGGATGTTGACAATTTAATCTCTGGATCCTCTGCCTTTCCTAAATCCAGCTTGAATGTCTGGAAGTTCACAGTTCACATACTGTTGAAGCCTGGCTTGGAGAATTTTGAGCATTACTTTACTAGTGTGTGAGATGAGTGCAGTTGTGCAGTAGTTTGAACATTCTTTGGCACTGCCTTTCTTTGGAATTGGAATGAAAACTTACCTTTTCCAGTCCTGTGGCCACTGCTGAGTTTTCCAAATTTGCTGGCATATTGAGTGCAGCACTTTCACAGCATCATCTTTTAGGATTTGAAATAGCTTAACTGGAATTCCATCACCGCCACTAGCTTTGTTCATAGTGATGCTATTTTTGGAACTCTGCATTCAAATGGGTATATCTCTCCTTTTCTCCTTTGCCTTTCGTTTCTCTTCTTTTCACAGCTATTCATAAGGCCTCCTCAGACAAGCATTTTGCCTTTTTGCATTTCTTTTTCTTGGGGATGGTCTTGATCCCTGCCTCCTATACAACATTATGAAACTCTGTCCATAGTTCCTCAGGCACTCTGTCTTTCAGATCTAATCCCTTAAATCTATTTGTCTCTTCCACAGTATAATCATAAGGGGGTTGATTTAGGTCATAGCTGAATGGTCGAGTGGTTTTCCCTACTTTCTTCAATTTAAGTCTGAATTTGGCAATAAGGAGCTCATGATCTCAGCCACAGTCAGCTCCCAGTCTTGTTTTTGCTGACTGTATAGAGCTTCTCCATCTTTGGCTACAAAGAATATAATCAATCTGATTTCATGACTCCATGAACCATACAGTCCATGAAATTCTTCAGGCTAGAATACTGGAGAGGGTAGCCTTTCCCTTCTCCAGGGGATGTTCCCAACCCAGGGATTGAACCCAGATCTCCCACATCGCAGGCGGATTCTTTACCACCTGAGCCACAAGGGAAGCACATTACATCCTTACCCTGAGGCAACACTATCTACAGTTATCTCAGCTTAACCTAATAGCAAGGAGATCCAACCAGTCCATCCTAAAGGAGATCAGTCCTGGGTGTTCATTGGAAGGACTGATGCTGAAACTGAAACTCCAATACTTTGGCCACCTCATGTGAAGAGTTGTCTCATTGGAAAAGACCCTGCTGCTGGGAGGGGTTTGGGGCAGGAGGAGAAGGGGACGACAGAGGATGAGATGGCTGGATGGCATCAGCAACTCGATGGGCATGAGTTTGAGTAAACTCCGGGAGTTGGTGATGGACAGGGAAGCCTGGCGTGCTGCGATTCATGGAGTTGAAGAGTCGGCCACAACTGAGCGACTGAACTGAACTGAACTGAACTGAACCTTAATAGCAGGCCTTCAATCCAGAAATTTTCATCCCATTTTACAGATTAGGACCTCCAGCTAGTAAAGGTGACACAACCACTTTTTTTGTAAAAGTGGTTACAAAACTAAATAGCAACCCACTCTCTCTAATCCACAATTAATGGCCTCTCTGGAGCCCACCACACTCCACACCAGGGCAGCCAAGTCTATGGCACATTTCCAAGCCCTGGAGATGGAGAAAGACTGGGGTGGTGTACCCCACATGGCTTTGGAGTGTGGGGTCCAAGGTTCCGAATGGCAGCAGCATAGCTGGTGGGAGACAGTAGCCCAGCTCCCCACTAATTGTCCCCCTTTGTGGTGTTCAGTTAAGGACTCAGAAGAAACCAATCTTTGTGTCTTTTCATGGTTAAAATTCTACATGGAACAGAAACCTCAAAGCAGCCACCAAGCCAGTCTTTGTTGGGTTTCTAGGCAGTAAGGATGCTGCCTCTCAACACTTAGCGCTCAGAGAGAAAGCGCCTCGGTTATTCAAAGGGAAACTCAACAAGAGTCTTTTTCTCCAAGTTCTTGCAATTTTGGACTCACTTTTAATCCCCGGAAGAAACGTTGGATCCCTTTTCTCCTCCACATCGCTACATTGTTCCTGCGAGTTCAGAAATGGTCAGTGGAAGATTTTCATGAGTTGGGCGGTCCCCATTTTTTACCCCATTCTGGTAGAATCGGCATGGTTTTCAGAATCTTGAAACTGTCATTTTTTAAAAGCTCAATACATTCAGGAAAAAAATAGAAATAGATACAGATTGTTAAATACATGTTTCTAAATACAAAGAAATACATGCATTGTATCAGGTTGGCCAAAAATTTCGCTCAAGTATTTCTCCACAACATCTTAATGGAAAAACCCAAATAAACTTTTTAGCCAATTCAATAGTTTCACAAACAAGCCTTAACTGCATTCCTCCAAAATAAGGTGTCAGGCAGGTTTCTGAAGAAGACACTCAATGGAAGCTTTGATTTAATGTACTTGTCCTAAAATAGCATATTTATCCTGAAAGAAAGGCCAAAAGCAAGTTTAGGTGCCTGGGTTATCTAAATAGCCCTCCCAGGTAGGAAAGAGACTGTTTCTAGCTCCACAAAGACTAAACAGCTTCTAAGGGCAAAGACTTCATGCATTTTTCAGGTTCCCAGTTCCTCTCTGGGCCAGTCATCATCATCAAAACCATCCCTTCCAGAGGAGCTAAAATGTGTGGGTTCCCACCTGAGGATTCCAGCAAATCCTCACGCTTCCTGCAGAAGAGGAAAGCTTATCCCCACTCTGCAGATGTGAACCTGGAGCTTGGAGACTGTAAAGAACCGTGCAATCAGCAAGTGACAAAACTGGAAGGGAGCCCACACTGTCAGACTCCAGCCCGAGTTCTTTCTACCTCAGTCTCCTACCACCCTGCCGCTCTCCAAACCCTGTGCTCAGCAGAGAAGATCTACAGACCCATAGGCTAGATTGTGGTGCTGACATGGGAGATTTTGCTCCTTCCCTTCAAGAGGCTTTTTTCTCATTGAACCACCCAAACAGGCTGTTCCCAAATAAATGTCCTCTGACCTCTCTCCCCAAAGTAGTGCTCCAACTCTCTCTCCTTTATCACTTCCACCAGCCAACCAATTGCACACAAAAGCCCTGCTCAAGGATCCTGGGATCCTTGTAGTGGTTCAGCCATTTGAGAGAAGAGTTTACAGAACACTATCATCAAAAACACCCATTCTTAAAAAAAAAAAAAAACACCCATTCTTGTTTGAAAAAGAATAGATACATGTATATGTACAACTGAATCACTTTGCTGTACACCTAAAACTAACATAACATTGAACTATACCTCAATACAAACTAAAAAGTTTTTTTTAAAGCCCACTTATGGTGTCCTACAAAACATCTGATTAGCACTCCTTAAGTGGATGACACACAGAAATGGGGCAATTAAAAACGTAACTAACCAGGACCCTACGGGCCTTGGGCTTCCAAGGCGGCTCAGCAGTAAGCAATTCATCTGCCAGTGCAGGAGATGCAGGTTTGACCCCTGGGCTGGAAGGATCCCCTGGAGTAGGAAGTGGCAACCCACTCCAGGATTCTTACCCAGGAAATTCCATGGACAGAGGAGCCTGGTGGGCTACAGTCCATAGGGTCACAAAGAGTAGGACACAACTGAGCAATTGAGCATGCAGGAAGCTATGGGGCTTCCCTGGGACAGATCCTTCCCCCATATCCTCTCTTTAGTTCTTCTCTGAAATACCTAGATAGTAGAATCTGATGCCCATCTCCAGAGCTGTATTACAGATGCTAAAACTCCCACCAAATGGATGAAATTAACTATTTGATGACCATGAGTACATAGCCCCAAGACCTGAGTGCATGAGTTAATCACATACCCTTGGACTCCTCTCCCTCACATTGCCTTTAAAAATGCTTCCTGGACTTCCCTGGTGCTCCAGTGGTTACCAATCCACCTGCCAATGCAGGAGACTTGGGTTCTATCTCTACTACAGGAAGATTCCACATGCTGTGGGGCACCTAAGCCCATGCTCCACAACTACTGAGCCTATGCTCTAGAGCCCACAGTTCAGTTCAGTTCAGTCATCCAGTCGTGCCTGACTCTTTTCGACCCCGTGGACTGCAGCACACCAGGCTCCCCTGTCCATCACCAACTCCCAGAGCTTGCTCAAACTCATGTTCATCCAGTCGGTGATGCCATTCAACCATCTCATCCTCTTTCATCCCCTTCTCCGGCCTTCAATCTTTCCCAGCATCAGGGTCTTTTCTAATGAGTCAGTTCTTCGCATCAGGTGCCCAAAGTACTGAAGTTTCAGCTTCAGCATCAGTCCCTCAATGAATATTCAGGGCTGATTTACTTTAGGATGGACTGGTTGGATCTCCTTGCAGTCCAAGGGACTCTCAAGAGTCTTCTCCAACACCACAGTTCAAAGACATCAATTCTTCGATGCTCAGCTTTGTTTATGGTCCAATTCTCACATCCATACATGACTAGTGGAAAAACCATAGCTTTGACTAGATGGACTTTTGTCAGCAAAGTAATGTCTCTGCTTTTTAACATGCTGTTTAGGTTGGTCACAACGTTTCTTCCAAGGAGCAAGCATCTTTTAATTTCATGGCTGCAGTCACCATCTGCAGTGATTTGGGAGCCCAAGAAAATAAAGTCTGTTCCATGCAAAAGTCTGTTCCATGTATATTTCCAGAAGAGCCCCCAAGGAACTGGTAATAATGGTTACCTCCAGAGAAGGATGTTGGACACTTGGAGCCAACAGACAGAGACTTTCTTTTCATTAGAAAACTTCATTAGAGACTTTCTTTCCCTTTCATATTGTTTGACTTTAATTCCTCTGCATATATACTATATTTTTTAAAAGGAGCAAGTTTTTTAAAACAATAATGCTTTATATATTTGGTTTTCTAGAACTCTCTATTTTGGGGGACAGTAAATGGCTGCCATAGTCCATGGTTTCAGGGAACACCAACTGCTAAGGAGAGATGCCTCCTGGAATAATGCAATGCAGCAATCTATTGGAGACAATACTAAAGTCCCCTCGATACAGGATAGGATGTACATCAGGGAAAGAGGTGGACTTGGAGTTGGGCTCTGCCCGAGGCTGGCTCTGGGAACCTGCAACCTCTCTGAGCTTCACAGCCCTGGACCGTGATGGGATAAAAACACCACTAACTTACTAGAGCAGAAAGCGGCTTGTCTGGGTGCCAAGAAGGGAATTTCCTTCAAGGCAGAGACACTGCAATCCCTTTGAAGGAACTGTGGAGCTGCCCTCTGGGCGCTTTTCCTTGCAAGTCCTTTGCATCCACCTCCACTCTTTTCCTCTGGAAAAGCCTTCCAAGAGGGAGCAGGTGCCTTCGGGAGGCAGACGAAGAGCACCACCTTGTGGTTGCTCAGACAACTCCCTGGAGGTGGCAAAGGGTTTCTAAGTGATCCCAAGGCTGGCAAACGCTCCACAAACTTCACACACAAATTCACCCAGCACTTTTCGCACCTTCACCTCCTCCTTCCTCACTCCTTTTCATCACTATGCCTACAGAAGAAGAGTCATCCTGCAAAACTTAGGCCAGGTCCCACCCGAGATCTGGTTGCTGTTGCTGTTCAGTAGCTAAGTCATGTCCAACTCTGTGACCCCATGGACTGCAGTACACCAGTCTTCCCTGTCCTTCACTATCTCCCAGAGTTCACTCCAATTCATGTCCATTGAATCGGTGATCCTACCTAACCATCTCATCCTCTGCTGCCCTCTTCTTTTGGCTTCAATCTTTTCCACCATCAGGGTCTTTTCCAGTGAATCGGCTCTCCCCATCAGATGGCCAAAATATTGGAGCTTCAGCTTCAGCATTAGTCCTTCCAATGAATATTCAGGGTTGATTTCCTTTAGTACTGACAGGTTTAACCCAGGATCATGGTTGCACATCAACTCCTAAAAGCTCCTCTGCTATTCAGGAAGAAGCCCCTTGGAGGCCCTCAGAGAAGGCCGCATCTACCCACTGAGGCCCTCAACAAGTCAAAATACCAAACAGAATGCTATAGCATCTCTGTTCTACATTTAATAAATGAATGTTCTGAACCTCTGCCACAATACTTAATGAAGCTTTTCCACAAGACCCATACAATTTTGGGCAGACTTTTAAAAACATTAATTCATACTATAATATGCTATGATCTAGAAACAAAGGTAATTTTCAAGTTATGTGCTACCTGTCTTCTCTTCAGCCAGTTGTTTGTGATTATAAATGATCTTGGGTAGCCTCTGCAGGGCTTCAGGTCCCCACCAGAGACTGAGGTCCGGTCATGGTGGTCAGAGCACCGAATCCTAGCCACTAGACCAATGATCAGTGACAAGGGCATGGTCCTTCGGCTTTGCCAAAAAGACTTTCCACAAAGACGGAAAGTAGTGAAGCAAGTAAAGTACTTATTAGGAGGAAAAAAGAAAAGAGTATGTGTGGATAGAAACAAGGGTGGACTCCAAGAAAGAGTCATTCCCTTTCGTTCATTTATTTGGGGCATTTCCTCCAGGTTTCCTTTGTCCAATCATTTTGATTTGGCTGGTTCTGATTTGGTGTTTGGCGTATCTCAGGATCCTCCCATGTGTGAACACGCATCTCTTAGCCAAGACTGATCCCAGGGAAGAGACCTATGGGTAGCTTAGCATCACTCCCCTTCTGACCTCCAAGGAGCTTTCTAGACAGAAAGGTCTCCTTGACTTGGAGAATGAGAAATATGTTGTCTCTTATCTCTTTTCTGGGACAGGCCCAGCCTCCTCTCTCAATTGTCCTGCTATTGATATTTGTAATTTTTGTCCACAAGAAACGAACCCCTGTTGCTCACCCTGGAGGGGCCCATCTACCTCCTGTCTCATAAACTCACTGGGGACAACATTCAAATTTAAATGGCAGCCCATGTCTAACGGGAGGCTGGGCCAAACGACTCCTCTGTGCACTGGCCCCAAGGTCCTCTCTGTGGAGCACTGCCTGAGTAAGAGGCTCTCATGGACCACTGGCACACACATAGCTCCAGTGCACGCCCACAACATGTTTGAGAAAGCACTTGTGGGAGGCAGAAGGGAGAGGCTGGCCTAGAGGACCCAGATTCCATGTCTGCCACTATCATCCTGGCAAAGTTGGAGCTGGAACAGGCCTGATCCAATGGCCTCCTGTCACTAGGCAGGAACAGAGGCCCAGAAAGGGGAAGGGTCTCAGCCTAAACCCAGATCTGTCCTCAGCTCTCTTCCTGAATATTCTTTCATGGAATCACACTGCCTCTGACTGAGGCTCAGAAAGAGAGAGCTTTATTGTGACAGAAAGGTGGAGGGAGGCCATGCCCACCTGAACATACTGGAGCCCATCCCCTGGGAAATGACGTGAACTTCCCCCTGAGTTTGGCATCATGGTTGTAGGGGCTGAGTTCCAGAAGGCCTCCAGCAGATCACCTTGTTCAGCCTTCTTATTTCACAGACAGGTTAACTGGGGTCACACAGGGAACACAGCCTAGTTATGAGGCCTTGTCAGGGGCCAGGGGGACAGCAGTCCAGGAGTACCCTGTGCAACAACAGGAAGTGGCGTGCCCCGATGACCAAGGCCCTGGCCCCAGTCTCATCCAGTCCCTTACTACACATAGAGTGTAGTAAGTCGGATCCACTACAGCTGAGGGGGCAGGCTGCAGACAGGAAGACAGGGGCTTTCCCTGACCTCCTCCTGCCCCCACCATAAAACTGGAAGCAACAACTGCTTTTATGTGACCTGGGTGCAGAGAAAATGGTTTCTTACACTAATTTTAATGGAAACTACAAGAAAGAAACAAAAGGCACATCTTTCTCTTTTTAAATGAATGTAGAGTCCTTGAAAAATAACACACACACATCTTGGTACCCCTTAGTACATGCATCACACATACAAAAATGCTTATTCTGAGCACTAAAAACAAACTCAGCCATTTCTCCTTGGTTCTCTATGCTGGTGGTGCATTTGCTCAACACTCATGCTCTGAGTTTCCATGTAAGTGCTCCCTCCTCCCTGAAGCCTTCCCAGTTCTGCCAGGCAGATTAGAGTGATTCCCTCAAGTGGGGGACACCCACTGATCCTCTGCTCTCCTCCACCGTGGTGCTGGTCACATCCTCATCTTGTCACTAGATGGTGAGCCCTCCAAGGGCAAAACCTGGGGCCAAGGCTTCTTGGGGATACTTCCAGGGATTAGACCAGCACTAAAACTTCATAGGACCTCAGTCAATATCTGAAACTAACCAAATGAACAGCTACCTGGACTCATCACTAATTACAGTAAAGCACAAAAAGCTTATGTTCGCAACTTTGTGAATCTCATGGGAATCAGAAAACACGGATGAACAAAGTCTAACAATAATCCTTTGAGGGACAAGTTATTCCACTCATACAAAGTTTACAAGTTTCTGATTCAGTGGATAAAAGACCTCCTCTAACTCTCAGGTTCTGGAAATCTGGGCTGCACATGGCCCACAGGGCTTACCAGTTCTGGACCCAAGGAGGCGAAGACCCAGGGGAGGAGAAGCAGTGCCAAGCTACAAAGGGATCAGAATTCCATTTCATTTTTTGTTTGTAAGTTTCCTTTTTAAAACCATCAACCTGAATATTGGATTTATAAACTTAATTTAAAATTTAAAAAATAATAAGATATGAGATGAATGGTCTCACTCTTGTTCCTCTCACTCCTACCCATTCACTCAGACAGTCACTATGTTAATATTAATAGTCTCCTGTACATGTTCTGGGCTTCCTTGGTGGCTCAGTCAGTAAAGAATCTGCCTGCAATGTAGGAGGCCCAGGTTTGATCCCTGGCTTGGGAATATCCCCTGGAGAAGGAAATGGCAATCCTCTCCAGTATTCTTGCCTGGGAAATCCCAAGGACAGAGGACAGAGGAGCCTGATAGGCTATAGTCCATGGGGTCGAAAGAGTCAGACTCAACTTAGCAACTAAACCACTACTGCCATATGTGTTCCAGAGTTTCCTTTGGCTCACATGAGCAAGATGAATATTTATTTTATATCCCCTCTCCTTTTTACCTAAACCACGGCATACTGTACACACTGTTCTACACATTAGTTTTTGCTATTATTTGCTTTTGCTCTCTTAATACATCTTGGGGACTTTCCCATTTAGGTGCATAAAGAGTTGCTCACCATTTTCTTACTGCTGTGTAGCATTCTGTTATATGCATGCAACATACTTTATTTACCAACCCCCTACTGATGGACACATGGGACACAACTTTCATATTTCAAACAACATTGCAGTGAAAAGCTTACATAATTTCACAGTTATGCACAAATACTTGCTCAGGTTTCACCTCTTTGCTGGAGCCTTTCCAAGCTTCCTGAGCCATTCACTTTTTCCACATCACCTTTTTATTTTCTGAGATCCTCTGGTGCCCATGAGGAATACAGCGTGGGAAGTCCAACCTCCCAATGCAGCCCTCTCTATTCCAGAGGCAGAGCTGTGCCTTTGAGTTCTCTTGCACTCCCTCCATCCCTGGACCCACTCCTCTCACCACATCCTCACCCACCAGACCAAGAAACACTTCATTAGGGACGGATCCAAATGCTCGAGTTGTTGTACAGCCATCACCCTTTTTCACCAACAGGTGGCGTTGCTTTCCACCTTTAGACTGCTAAAGGGCTCTACAGAAGCCCTGTTCATCTAAGAATAATAAACTCCCTAAGCTGCAGTATAGCTTTAATAATTGTTTTTCCATCACATGATTATCCACACATCTCTCTACATGATCCTCCCAACAGCCTAAAGCCATGACTACAATTTTCTCTGGTTTCTCCTTTCTCGGTCCTTTTCCACGAGGCAGGTGTGTGCAGTCTGCACTGTTTTCCTGTGTACTGGGAGACAGAATCACTTCGAGGTTATAATCAATAATCAGACTTATGTTCAAAAACTGATCCCACCGCTGACTTGCTCCACAGCCTGTGGCAACTGATTTCCACTGCCTCCTTTACAAGATTAGGAGTATAACACTACACACATTATTCAGTTGGTGTGAGGATTAAATCAGGTGCAACAAAAGCACAGTGCTAGGCTCCCTGTGAGCAATCAGTAGATGTCCGTTCTTAGTCATGTGTTAGATGTACATTGTTTGTCCACAGTTTGTCCCTCACTCCTGAAGCCTTTCTTAACCTACCCTGGTCTCCCATCAGTTCTTCACACAATACAAGCTCATTCCTGCCCCCAAGTCAGCACTCGCTAGGGCTTCTGCCTGGAATGCTCTCCCTGCAGCTCTGTCCATGGCTGGCTCTTTGTCCTTCAAGTCTCAGCTTTCACATCACATCCACAGAGATCCCTGCAAACTCAGCTTGAGTATGTTTCTCCTGTTTTTCCCCACAATAGCACCCTGTTCATTTAACCTTTATTATAACCGTTGCAGGGCTTCCCTGGTGGCTCAGTGGTAAAAGACACACCTGCCAAGAAGGAGATATGGGTTCAATCCCTGGGTTGGGAAGATCCCCTGGAGGAGGAAATGGCAACTCACTCCAGTATTCTTGCCTGGGAAACCCCATGGACAGAGGAGCCTGGCGGGCTACAGCTTGTGGGGTCGCAAAGAGTTGGACATGACTAAGTGACTCCTTGGAAGGAAAATTATGACCAACCTAGATAACATATTAAAAAGCAGAGACATTACTTTGCCAACAAAGGTCCGTCTAGTCAAGGCTATGGTTTTCCCAGTGGTCATGTATGGATGTGAGAGTTGGACTGTGAAGAAATCTGAGCACCAAAAAATTGATGCTTTTGAACTGTGGTATTGGAGAAGACTCTTGAGAGTCCCTTGGACTGCACGGAGATCCAACCAGTCCACCCCAAAGGAGATCAGTCCTGGGTGTTCATTGGAAGGACTGATGCTAAAGCTGAAACTCCAGTACTTTGGCCACCTCATGCGAAGAGTTGACTCATTGGAAAAGACCCTGATGCTGGGAGGGATTGGGGGCAGGAGGAGAAGGGGGCAACAGAGGATGAGATCGCTGGATAGCATCACCGACTCGATGGGCATGAGTTTGAGTAAGCTCTGGGAGTTGGTGATGGACAGGGAGGCCTGGCGTGCTGTGATTCATGGGGTTGCAAAGAGTTGGACACGACTGAGAGACTGAACTGAACTGAACTGAAGTGACTAACCCACTACCACCACCACAAATGCTGTGATCTTAGATGTTTATTTATTTTTTGTGGCTGGGATCTGTTTTCCTGTTAGAAAGTAAATTCCAGAAGGGGAGAAACCCAACTCTGTTGGGCTTCCTTGGGTTTTCCCATACTCCACACAGTGACCCCCGTACCTGTGAGGCACTCCATAAATGACTAGTGGGTGACTGGCTAAGCAGGTGAGAGCATTCGGGCAGAGTCACGTTCAAATTCTGACCTCCGGCTGCTTTGCACATATCTGATTCCCAAGCAGACTAGCAGCTCTTTGAGGGCAGGAATAGGGTCTCCTCCCAGACCCAGCCCAGCTGGACCCCTACGAGTACTCAGTGGGCAGAGTCAGGACTTAGGGGAGGGGAGGGAGCAACTGAGAGGGGCATGCTGAGAGCTTGAGAGGAGGGCAGGTCCCTCATATTCCCACCCTAAACTTATCACCATGGGTCATTTCCTGTGAATGATGGAGGTACACTTCTGGCCTCTGCTATACTGCAAACAGCTTTCCCTAGAACCAGTCTCAGGTCCTTCCTGCTGATGGTCATCCACATAAGGGTGCCTTGTCCTCAGCAATGACTCAGCTGTCACTCTGCTTCAAGAAGCTCCTTCTCTTCCCCACCCCTCATGAGCACTATAGGGATGTCCATTCTCTGCCTGGGACTGGAAAGCCTGCCCATGTCTACTACTTAGAGACGCACATTGCACAGCTCTCTTTCATAAAAGGAAGCGACATCTCCAACTCCAGCAGGTGCAGAGGTCTCCTCTAGCACAAAAGGTGTGATTCAGAGAGTCCTGTGGGGTTGGGCATGACACGAAACCATCCTATGGGAGTTAGGCCCAAGTCAGAAATGTGCTCTGTCCAGCCAAGTCAGACAATGTCCTCATGCCTAGAGAGAGATCCACCTTAGACACCCTCCCCTTAGAAGCACACCACCTGGCACTATGCATAGCTAAACCACTCACACCTGATTCACTGTCTCTTCAGCCCAGACTTTCCTGGAGCTGGGAAGTTGGATACATACACAAGAGCAGGGCATACACTTCACACTTTAAAATACATTCAGATCAGTGTCCATATTCAACCACAAAACACAGTGAACACCTCTCATGTGGCAAACCCTGTTCTAGACGTTGAGAGATGGAATTAATAAGCTAAGACAGGGCACTACCACTACATGGAATTTTCAGTTAATGAGAGGGATGGACAAGGAAGAGCAAACACACAAATATGCAAGCTACCCACAGATTTATGTCGGAGACAAAGTGATGTGACGAAGAGTGACACCTGGGCCAGGGAGGGTAGCTTTAGCCAGGATCATCAGCAGGTCCTCCTCAGAAGGAGAAAGCACAGGGGGAGTGCCTCCAGGCAGAAGGCACAGTACTGAAAAGCCCTGATGGGCATTAAAGGTGCTAAATGAAGACAGTGGTGCTGAAACACAGAGGGAGAAGGAGACAGGCAACTGGCAGTGAGGCTGAGATACCCTCGGGTCAGCAGAGGGCAGATGACTCAGAGCCTTGTTGACCAGGGATAAAATTAAAAGACAGGAGCATTTTATTTAAGTGCAGTGGGAACCCTTTGAAGGGTTTTTAGGCAGGGAAGTTATGTGATCTTTTTAACCAACCTCATGACAATGGATGAATGAACAACTACTGAGCTAAGGAAAATAAGTAACTGAGGGTCTCCTGGTGCCCAGGATATGCTGAGATCCTTGGGGACGTGGTGACAAGAAGCCCAGGACAGACCACAAACTCTAGGACCACAAATTCTGCACCAACCAGAACAAGACTCCATCACTCAGAGAGGCCACTGACTTCAGCTCTACAGCAAAGCTCAGCTCTCTGGCCCCTCATATCTCTGTGTACCTGCGGATAAGGAGAGCAGAAAGGATAGGAGATCATTTGATGTCACACAACCAGGTAACTCCCCACGGCCTCGGGGAAGGGCAGTACTGGAGCTCTCCCACTGGCCTGCAAACCCCTGGGGACACCTGATACCCTTCACCTCCCACCCTGTCATCCCTTTTTGAGATGCAGAAGGTGAGGCTAGAGAGGAGAAGGATTTTTTCAAGGTAGCACAGAGAACCCAGACTTCTCAACTTTCACCAGGAAAACAAAAACAGAGGCCAGTGTCAAACCCCAAAAGTGTCCCTTGTGTGCCAGGTTCATAGCCCTTCACCATGAGAGCAACCAACAAGCAGGCAGGAACAGAAGTTCTCCCACGGAGCCCCTCCCTGTCCTCCACACCTGCGACAGCCACCCTCCCCCACAGAGTAGGGCTGTGGTTTCCATTCCGTGTCCCCAGGCCCCAGTTGGAGCTGACCACAGAGTGGGAGTTCACAGAAAAGGACAGAAGGAGGACGATGAGTGGTCAACATCACAGGCACTGAAGCCAGATAGCCCTGGATTCCATTTCTAGTCTACTGCCTGCCAACTCCACAACCTTGAGCATGGGTCTTAAACTCCTTAAGCTTTAGTCTCTTCATATTTAAAGGGCAGATAAAAAATATACAGCTCACAGACTTGTGACAAAATCACACATATTGAGAGTGCAGCTCAGTGTCCTCTCACAAAAACTGTTCACAAATACTATTTATATTCATACAGATGATGATGGATTCAGAAGGAGGGACTGGTACTGAGCACCTTGACCCTGGCCATTTCCTGCACTATGCAAGTGGCATCAGCCGCATATTTGTTAAAGCAAGAACGGAGATTAGGATGTTTCAGAAAGACTCCCATTTTATTCTAAATAATGTTTCCTGCACAGCCTCAGATAGGCAAAAAATCCAGTCCCGCTGGGTTCCCAGGGTCCCTACCCCCACCCTACTCCAGAGTCCAGCCACCTCCCAGCTCCCACTCCAGGACACGCCTCTAGGTGGTAACAGGTGTTGCGGTGAGCAGCTTGTGGCTTGGGCTTTGAGAGCTGGTGTTTTCAGCGCGGTAACCCCCTCCTCCCCAAGCCAGGAGAGGAGGCTAGGGGCGTCTGAGGGAGCAGAAAGAGGATCGTGTCTCCAGGGCTTTGGCAGAGCTTGCCTATGACCTTACCTGGTGCCGTGGAGGGATGGGCGGCAAAGGTGTAACCAGGATTTTGATCTGTACTGACCCCCACAGCCAGCAGGGTAATTAGGGACCTCTCCTCCTCGGATTATGATGCCTCCATTTCCCACCCCACCCCACTTTATCTCCTAAGGTTATACCACCGCAGAATGAATGAACAGCTACCCACCCAGCAAGCCCTCTGCCAGCTCAGGAGCTGAGCCACAAGCAGAGTCTGGGGCTGTGGTGCCAACTTGTGAACCAGCTCTCAGGTTACAAAAGGTGGAGTAATCCCAAAGAAGTTTGCAACCCAACTCCCCACTCCCCTAAAGGTGAGGAAGGGCTGTGTGTGCACACAGCTCATCTTTGCTTCCCCTGCTCTCTTTTTCTCTCGGGCAGACTCCATTCCAGAGATCCACCATCCACCCCCCACCCCCATCATTGTCATTGCTATTATTAGAGCCATGTTGGGCCACCGGTGCCTCTCTAATGCATCTAACAAAACAAAGCTATTAGATCGATGCATCCCACAGCAATCCACTTCACTGAGACTGATTGTGAGTAATGTATTTCTGTGCCCAGACTCTGGGCGGACGCACCATGCCCGAGCCCAGAGGTGCAATGAGGAGTAACCCCTGCTTTCTTCTTCAAGAACACACACGGTAGGAGCTGGTTTTCACACTTTTCCGGCTTGTCTTTCTCACTTTGGTTTCTGTCTACCCACACCTGGTCCCTGTTTCTCTTTACTATTTCTGTCTAAAGAGATACTCTTTGAAGTTTCATCCTCCCAATTAGCATCAGTTAGAGCACTCAGCATAGTGAAATCTAAGCATTGTTATTAAGTGAGGATTCCATCCAGAATGGCCCCTCCTCCATCCTCACCACAGAGCATGGGGAGAAGGAATGAGGCAAACAATGACCCCCCAACTCAAACTATCCAGATCCTCCACCTTTTTTTTTTCCAACACACACTGCTAATCTGTCTTGAGATACTACAGTGCTGCACCCACTCAGGAGCCTCCTGGGGTCAGGCAGTCCTGGGCTCACTGGGACATGGACCGGATACTCCAGGCTGTCAGAGCACTGTCCTTCCGGAAAGTTGGGGACTTGGTGTGGGCCGTGTCCTCCCTCCCGCCGCCCCCACCCTCACTTCAGATGCAAAGTGCACATATGGCTCATCTCCATCTTTGGGGGAGGTTCTGTCTAAAGTCCTCCCAAAGATTCAGATTGTATGACAAATCACGTTCTAGACTATCACAGCGAGAAAGGGCTGGGGCATTTGCATCATTACCCCCAGACAACAGCTTCATTAGACTGAAAGAGAGGTTTGCAGCCGCGCGAGCTCCGCCACTGACCTGGGCCTCTCACTTCCCCATTGTCTGTGGGCTCCAAGGCACTCCCTCCAAACCATATGGTCCGTTTGGGCACCTCACACTTTCTTCCGGGAAAAGCAGGCGTGTTGGGAAGCGCTTGGGGCAAGCCAGAGGCCTGCCTACACCATCCCAGGTGTGATCCTGTCCCAAAGCGGAGTCGACCTGGGCAAAAGAATAAAGAAACCACCAGAGATCAGAGAAGGCTGAGCTCTGAAAAACCATGTGTGGGACTGGGAGGGAAGGAATGAAGCTCCTCAGTCGGAGGGCAAAGAAGATGAGCACCTTGGCACCTGGCTCCTCAGGGAGAAGGCAGCCAGTTGTCCCCATGTTGTCTGACAGTGCCTCTGATGCTAAATCTGACAGCATCTTGGTGGGGAGCGCATGGGGGCAGCAGTGTTCTCACCATGGCCCCTTTTCAGTTCCCACCCCCCCCCCCCCCTGGTATCTGGACACTGACTCCAGACACTTCTCCTTTGAATATGACAAGCAGCCCTGCAACCTGGCAGGCTGGTGTCTGAGGCAGCCATTCCCTCCCCAGTCCCTGAGACACGAAAACCAGGCTGTCCCTCTCTAGAGGATACCTTTGGGTCTGGCTTCGAGTAGGCTAAGAGTCAGGGCCAAGTGGGTGAGCCCACTCCAATCATGTCTCTTCTTCAAAATCCAATTTCTTCCAAACTCCACTTTGCTCCAAGTCTCAAGATTCCAAATAGAAGGAATGAAGCCCAGAGGCTGGTACAGCCACATGGACCTGGTTCCCCAAGAGGAGAGGGGGCCCAGCAACCCTGCCCAGAGGAAGATTCCTGGCTGGTGCCTGGTGCTCAGAGCCAACGGGCTGAGGTGGGCAGAGGTGGGTCTTGCCTGATGTTTCTTTAATGTTTCTTTAAGCGTCCTAAGTCGTTTCAGTCCTGCCCAACTCATTGCGATCCTATGGACTGTAGCCCACCAGGCTCCTCTGTCCATGGGATTCTCCAGGCAAGAATACTGGAGTGGGCTGCCATGCCCTCCTCCAGGGGATCTTCCCAACCCAGGGATCGAACCTGTGCCTCTTACATCTCCTGCATTGGCAGGCGAGTTCTTTACCGCTAGCGCCACCTGGGAAGCCCTTCTTTAAGCGTAGGGGAAGAAAACAAACTCTCGTGGCACAGCATCGCCACATCGCCAACCGGGCGGATTAGGGTCAGGATTAACATTTTAAACTCGACTAGACTTTCTGACTCAAAGATCTCTGCGCGCTAATCGTATTACTATCCCTGGGATTATTGCTTTACCCGCTGCCGAACAGATTCTAAAATCAAATTGCTGAAAGTTCCCTCCTGTTTTCTCTCGGCCCCTTTCCGGGGAGTGGGGGTTGTGGCTTGTTGAGGAGACACTTTTTTAAAGTGGAATCTCACTGACTATTTCTTTTCTTCCCCGCACCAGGCAGTAGGAAGAAGACCGGCGACACGGTTCCTTTATTCCCGCCCACGCCTGCTCCTAATTCCTGGTAATTTATCCCATATTAAAACTTCTTTAAGTAAGAATGGACAAGCATCAGCACCTGCTATGCAAATGCGGCCAAATCCAGCCCGGGCCCGGGGCGTGCGCGCCCGCCCGACCGCGAGCGGCCATTCAGCGCTCCCAAGGCGCCGCCGGCGCGCCCTTCATATGGAAACGGGGCAGCGGGCCTGACAGATTGCGACGCGTTCTCGGGCCGGGGGCGGGGGCCGGCGGGGCAGGGCGGGGGCGAGTGACAGAAGGCCCTCCCGCCTGGAAGACGCCCCGGCGGGGAGAGCTGGACGTCTCCCGCGGCTTTTCTTCGCCCGTATTTTTTCCTGGACCCGTCTTTCATCATTTGTCTTCTTGTCTGCTCTGTTTTACTGCCAACACCTATATTCCCCGACTTCGTCCGTATTTTCCAGAACAGCATCTGAAGGGTCCTAAGTGGACCGCGGGGCACCACGGCTGCGCAGGCGCGTTGGTGGCGGGGGAACGGCCCCGACCTGGCCGGGGTCTCCGGAGTGGCCTGAGGAGGGGACAGGTGGTCGTCTTGGGGCCGCGAGCCAGCCCCGGGGCGAGGCGCCGGGCTTGGCGCGGCGCAGCGGGCCTGCTGGATGACAAGGATTAGTTGGCTGGGGACCTTTGAAGACACGTCTCTCCTCACGTGGCCGGCAGCCGCGGCGCAGTAGCCTCTCGTGCGGCCCTAATCCCCTCACGCGGCTCTGGAGGCGAGCGGGCCTGGCGGGAAGCCGGAAGCCGGCCGCCCTGGAGCCTCCCGCGCGAGTAGCCGCGCGCACGCGCCCAGTCCCCGCGCGCCCCCGCACAGCCCTGCACCTCAGCCCCACGCCGTGGGAGGAGACGCGGCGACAGAGTCCCTGGCGCGGAGAAAACCCGCTTCTTCCAGCCAGGCAATCTTTATTTGTGGCTCTGTGAAAGAAATCGGGGAAGGCCGGCCGTCCGGGGCGGGAGCAGACCCGCGGCGGCGGCGGCGGCGGCGAGGGTGGGGGCGCGGGGCAGGGCCGGCGTCCCAAAGAGATGCAAAGCGATCGATACATTGTTCAGCCGCCGCCCGCTCGCTCAGGCCCTTGGGGGCATAGAAAATGAGGCACTTTCTTCCCCCCTTTAACTCGAGGGGAGTACCAATAATTCATGTATGTTATAATTCTTCATTGCCCCTAGGTAGTCTGGGAAAACTGGAAGAAAAGATAATGCCAGAAAGTTACGGTAAAACTTAAGATGCGGCCGAAGTCGCTTTCTTTGCCCCTGCTGCGAGTGTTTGAATAAGAAGAATGCTCCTGGACTGTAACAAGCAAAAAGAATGAAGAAGACAAAAGATTTCCAGAAAAAGGTTTAGCTAGAAGACAAGGCAAGTGAAACTGAAAGGAGAGAAAAAGCATTTACAATGGAACAATAAGTGTACTAATCGCTTTGATATATTATACAAGCCCAAAGACCCAAAACATTGTGTAATTATTTATAAATGACTTCTCCACTCCTGTGTATAATGCAGAGGAAAGAATAAAACTGCAGGCTACTCGCTAAACTATTTCTAAATAGACCTGGTTCAAAAGAAGGCAGAAGTGTTTGAAATAAAATAATTAATGGTGGATTTTATGGTTGTCTCATTAAAACATTTTAATTACTACAAACAAAATGCATTTGTGTTCGAACCCAACGTGAGTTTATGTTAGCCAAGTACTTAAGTAGAGAAAAGCAAAAAGGAAACACTTCAGCTATTTCTCCATTCTCTGTTTATTTCTGAATTCTCTCCCTAGCTCAATAGTTAAATTCCATTAGGGTGAATTTCACTGCGACCTCTTTTGTACACAACAAAGAAAATACACTCACACATCACAGTTTTCCCACACTTGACTCACAGGCATCCTGTGAGATTTTTGTAATCTCAACTGAAGACGTTCTTAAGAATTCAAAAACATGAAGCGGAAGAAAATGAAACTGCTTAGTGAAATTAACTTTGGCTTCAGCAATATCCTGTGGCAGGTGCAGCCTGGATTTGGGGAGCTAAATCTAGTGATGCAACAGCAGGGGCTATGGTGTGTGTGTGTATGTGTGTGTGTGTGTGTGTGTGTGTGTGTGTGTGTGTGCATGTGTGTGTGTGTATCTAAGCCCAGAAGATGTGACTTCAAAAAATCTACAAAAGCAAAACTCAGAGGCTTTGAAGGAGGTTCTGGGTTGACTGGTAGCCTCAAGCAGCTGATGTGAAAATGATTGCAGACCTCACAGCTGAGGAGGGGTTGGGGGTGAGCACCTTCTGCCTGTCTGCTCCCTCTTCATTTAAGGGCCTCCACTCTTGTGGGCCCTCCCTGCATAAGTGTGCACACCCCCTTCGCCTCCCCCACTCTACTCTGGGCACAAAAAGGACATTGTTCACCCAAGACTGGCCCAAACTAGAAAAAAAAAAAAAGCGCACTTCAAACCTGGGGCCACCCCAAGCACGTATTGTCCCCCTGCCCCACACACACAGGCTTGAAAACTAACTTCTTAAAATTTGAAAAATTCTTCTGGAAAGAAGTTATGTGGCTCCAGAGTTGCCCAGCGTGTCTGTGGAGGGCATTTCTTCCACAAGACCAGAAGAGAGTAGATTTGTACCAGGATTTTTCCTGGAGGCCAAGATTCATCCCATGTGTAGGCAGACTGTACACAACCAAACACATTGGCACACAATGCCAAAGAATATTCAAGCAGACATCTCCGAGGTGGGAAATGCATACAGCCGGCACTGTATTTAGCAGGGCAGGGGCCGAGGAGGCCTCCACAGATTTCTGGAAACCATGGATAATTTGCCATTTTCCTTGCTCTGTCACTGAAAGACCCCTCTGTTTCCCCCTCCTGCCTCGTTTCCCCCTCCCTTTTGCCCCCCTCTTCCACAACTGTCATGGGTCATCAGTAAAGAAAATAGGGAATTGTTTCTCCTTTCCATTCCCCCAGCCCCACCCTGCTTCTCTCAGATAGAAACGCATATCTGCGGGTGTATTTAACCGACTGAAAGGAACACTGCGCACCTCTGGGGCACACATCATCCTTCATCCGTCCTCCTGAGTAGCTGTACTTTTTCTTCCTTTTTTCTAAAAAGATTACCACGTTTTCTTTCCAAAATGCCACCCACGAAACCAATGCTATCGCCCCCAACCAGGTAGCTCCACAAAGAAGAGGATGATGGAAATTGAGCAATTTTGTTCAGAAAGGGTGGCCCTCTTCCACAACTTTTCTTTGTGCAAAACTTGCCATCCAGGCCACGCCTGCAGACATCAGCATTGCCCAGCGGCCTTAGAAAGTCAGTGTTGTGCACAGCCCCTCACCCAAACCTGGATGGACAAGTGGCTTACTTAGGTTCCAGCACCACTGGCCTCTCCTAACGTAACTGCTCCTGAGAGCTCAGGTGAACTTTGAGAAAAGAACTCTGCCTGCAACCTCACAACATTCAGTTCCAAGTGTCAGGATGGGGAATGATAAATCTCAGTGAAAACAACTTAGAGGAAAAATACGAAATGGGACAGTGTCCTTCCCTGCTCTAGCACATGCAGATCACCATCCCAGCACTTGTAGTTATAGGACACTAACCCCTCAGTCTCATTCCTATCACAGCATCTCTAAAAGACAGTTTGCTCAACCTCAGCTCACGTGTTTAGGACGCCGGAAAGGGAGGATGGCAAGCGGGACATCTGGCTCAGCCTCCTAATCTCAAAACTGCTTGAAGGCTGTGGGTACTCACTGCAGTCAAAGTGGACACGTGGTCACTGAGACACCGACAGTGATTGGCAGAAGGTGCCAACCACAAATTTAAATCCGATCCGTTCCTGAATCTTCATCCCTATGTCATGTGCTGTGCTTCTGCGCAGAGCTCAGTCGTGTGCGACTCTTTGTGGCCCCATGGACTGTACCCTGCCAGGCTCCTCTGTCCATGGGGCTTCTCTAGGCATGAATACCGGAGTGGGTTGCCATGCCCTCCTCTAGGGGATCTTCCCAACCCAGGGATCGAACCCAGGTTTCCCACATTGCAGGCGGATTCTTTACCATCTGAGCCACCAGGCACTATAATTTTATGTTCATTTAAAATCCAGGAACTGGTCTTGGGAACAGTACAGACTCCTTTGTATTTTTATGCACTGATCACACTAGTCTATTAGAGTAAACGTTTATAATTTGCCACTATTTTCTCCTATTTTGGCCTTTCTTCTCACACACATACACACACACACACACACATATGTATTAGTGTGTAAAAGTGAAAGTGTTTGTTAGTTGCTTGGTCATGTCAGACTCTTTTGCAACCCCATGGACTGTAGCCATCTAGGCTCCTCTGTCTGCGGGATTCACCAGGCAAGAATACGGGAGTGGGTAGCCATTCCCTTTTCCAGGGGCTCTTCCCAACCCAGAGATTGAACCCGAGTCTCCTGCATTGCAGGCAGATTCTTTACTGGCAGAGCCACCAGGGAAGCCACAAAGAAGTGTGTATACTCAGAATCTCAAAAATTCTGGAAGCATCAAATGACTTGTTCAACCCTGAGAACCTCTATCTCCTCTCTCTCCAGAAAGCTGGTTCCTTCATCGGTGTGTTGATATCAGAAAGGTCCTCTCAAGAAGAAACTGAAATCATCTCCCCTCTAGTTTCACAGTGGTCTCAAGTCAGACTTCAGAACTGCCTTGAACAGGTAAGCACCTTCTTCTGTACACCTGCATGTCTTTCCAGGATCCTCCTCTCCCCCTACGCCCCAGTGATCACACAGGCCAAGCCAAGGAGGAGCCCCAGTCTTGGCATCACTTGGATTCCTCTGAGATGTCACGGGAACATGCCCAATCTGCCTCAAGGGCTTAGGCAAGCACAGGCTAGATGGACGGATGCTAAAGCAAGATATCTGTTCCAATACAAGGAGCAAACAGAGGCTTAAGGTAGAAGTCAACAGTGACTTCAGCATGTGGTCCAGATTTCCAGAGATTATGATTCTGGGCCTCTGGGGTGGGGTCCCCTGTCATTACTACCACCTCGTGTGACCACAATGTGAGAAACCCTGGCTTAGTCCAGTCCCTTGGAACATCTGTACCCTCTACACACATTGGCAGCTGAATGGCTCACACATCAGGTAGCCAGAAAGGCCTGGCTCAGCCCTCATCACCTCAGTGCCTGCTTTGGTTGGATTCATTACATGCCCACATCACATTCTATTGTGCTCTGGGAATGAGGGCTTCCACAGATGTGCTCTGTACTAGGCTCCAAGGGATTATGGGGGTGGGAGAAATGTTTATCACCTCCAGCAAGGATATATATCCTCCTATTGGGGCCCAGCTGTTTTGTCCTCAAGCACAAAGCCCTGAGCCTCATAGAGAACAGGTCTGAGCCTAAGCAACCATCTCATTCTCCCCTTCCCTGGCTTCAGCTCCATCCTCAGTGAGTCACTTGCAGGAAGGGCCCCCAAGCCTCAGGTGCACTTACACAAGGGACACTCACGTCCAGGGAGGAGCGTCGGGCAAGGCTCAGATGCCTGTCTGGTCAGCTCCGTAAGGCTCCAGCAAAGGTGGGGGGACAACGGCAGGAGACAGCACAGCACCACTGCTGGCTCATGAGGTGCCTTTGTGCACTTGTGAAAAGCATACTTCCTGGGCAGATGCAGCCCCACACCAGGGTGCATGGCTTAGCAGGTGCTGAGGAAGCTAGACGGTAGCCCTGACTTGCCCTGGATGCCCTTATGCAGTAAACCACTGGAACAACTGTGACAACCCTGCTTGGAGAGAAGCAGCAGGAAAGGAGACAGGAAGAAGAAAGGTCGCCAAGGCCATTCAAGGCCCATGGCAACTGCCCCCTATCCTAATCCACTAGGCCCCCAAAGAAGCCCCACTCAGAACAGCTGCTGCAGCCATCCTTACCCCTCCTTTCTACCTGGATTGTTCACATCCCATCTACCCTTCAAGGCCTTCTCAAGTCCCCCTCTGCCAGGAAGCCTTCCCTGACCACCCCCTTCCCTTCTTCAGATCTGTTCCCCTGGTGGGGAACTTCTCTCACTCAGCCGCAGGCCGCCTTTCTGTGGCCATGTCTTCCCTGCCCCAAGACTACAACTCTGCCAGACTCTCCACAGAGCACCTGGCACCATGTGGGCAGCATGCAGTAGGTGCTTATTGAGTATTTACTGATTAATTGCAGTGGAAAAACATGGAATGGGGGCTGAAAATGAATTTGGTCCAAACTTGACCAGATTCCCTGGGATCCATGGCAATAAGACCTCCCCATCTGCTGCCCCATTTTCCCATGTACACAGTACAGCAGATCAATGAATAAATTCCAAGGTTTCTGCCAACATTGAATCCTAGGCTTATAAGACTCAGAGCCCCTGGCCCCTCATCAGCCAGGTTTTCCTCCCTCTCACCCCAGTGTCTAGCACAGTGCTTGGCCCAGAATAGGCAAGCAATATGGTATATGGGTTGCCTTGGTCTCTATGCTTTGGCAACCTTAGTATTTAACTTGGTGCTTTATTTAGCAAACCACAGACATCAGACTTGACCAATTCAAGCAAAAGAGCCCTACTGCGAAAAGGTCTACAATGAGGTTTCTCATGCAATCAATGGGAAAGCTGGAGAACCAGGCTTGGAAAATGGGGGTGGGGGTGAAAGGTGCAGAACTACAGCTAAAAAGCTTCAGGGAAAAGCTAGGTCAGAACACCCACTGGCTCCTGGCCATCTCTGCCACCACTAGCCACTGCTCTTCCAAGCTGCTGCTACAACACAGGTGTACTCTGAACTGTCACCAGCTCAGAGCCTGAGGTCCAAGTAGGGCATAAAATTAGCCCAGTTAAATCACATAAAATAAGCCTCCAGGATAAGCAGGTGAGTGAGCCTTGAACACTGGTTCAGTGCATGCATGTGTGCTCAGTCATGTCCAACTCTTTGCGACCCCACAGGCTGTAGCCCTCGAGGCTCCTCTGTCCATGGGATTTCCCAGGCAAGAACACTGGAGCAGGTTGTCCCAACCCAGGGATTGAACCTGTGTCTCCTGCATTGGCAGGTGGATTCTTTATCACTGAGCCATCTGGGAAGCCACCAATGCACATTAAGTCACACGGTCACACCCTAATTGCCAGGAAGAGAGGTGCTCATGCATTCAAATTCCTCAATAGGAGGGATCTTCAGGTGCAAGGCAGTCAAGAAATGCCAAAAGCCACTCTGATTATTCTGTCCCTTTAACCAAACAGATTCTCTCTCTTGGGAATTTGAAAAAGAAACTGTAGTATGTTGAATAGTGGCTCTCCAAAAGATTGAGGGCAGGAGGAGAAGGGGGCAACAGAGGATGAGATGATTGGATGGCCTCACCGACTCAACGGACATGAGTTTGAACGAATTATGGGAGATAGTGAAGGACAGGGAAGCCTGGTGTGCTGCAGTCCATGGGGTCACAGAGGGTTGGATATGACTTAGCAACTGAACAACAACAAAAGATATGTCAGCCTAGAACCTAAGAATGTGAACCTATTTGGAATAAAGGTCTTTGCAGCTGGAATTAAGGTAAAGATTTCAAGGTGAAATCATCCTGGATAGAGATGTGACCTTAGATAGAAAACACAGAAAGATGGGGCAAAATGCAGACCCTGAAGTGGTGAAAACAGAAGCTGAGAAATGCCAAGGGTTGCCAGGAGTCACCCAAAGCTCTGAATGAATTCTCCCTCAGGGCCGCAAAACAAGCCAACCCAGCTGATGCCTTAATTTCAGACTTCGGGCCTCCTAAACTGTGAGCCAATAAACCTCTGTTGTTCTAAAAGCCCCTAGTCTGGAGGAAATAATTACAGCAGTCTCAAGGAAATAATACAGGGGCCTAGAGGTGTCATCAGTATGGGGTTGGTGGGAACGTGCTGGGGCGATCCCGAAGCCTCTCTGACTGGGAATCTGAGGGGGCCTCAGAGGCTGCAAACACCCTTCCAGAAGACAGGGCACAAAGAGGGGTGAAGGTGGGAGGTCCGGGAGGCAGTGAGGGCTCCTTGGACGCAAGGGGATCCGCATGCCTCTGTTACTTTGAGTCTTCAGACAGTGTTGGGGAGGTGGCGTGGAGGGTAGTTGGGGGGTTGCAAGGACAGGGAAGGGGGGCAGGTCAGCCAAGACGCCACCCAACTTGGGAAAACCATCCATTCCTTTACTTTCGTCATTGCTCCCCCAGGAGCGCGCCCCATACTGCCCTGGGTTAAGGTCAATAGAGTCATTCCCCTGTTCACCAACCTGGACAGAGCAGAGGTGCCTATCTCTGCCCTCTGCACCACACTCAGGCACTCTCTGGTTTTCTTAAATAGGGTTTTGTCTGGGTTCCTAGGGCGGCTGTATTTCGAAACCGTTCTTCGGGCGCCGCTCGGTTACAAAAGCGCCCTGCCAAGTGTCCCAAGAACGTCATCTCACATCATCCTTCACAGAGTAGGCTCGTGCCCCATTTTACAGATGGGGAAAGTGAAGCTAAATCACTAGCCTGAAGTCAGACACTCAGCAGCCTGAATGGGAGCGAACGCAGGGTCCCAGCTGGCTCCAGGTTTCTGCAACTCGTGCGCCGCCCACACTTTCCGGCCAGCGCCCCACTTCCCCATCCCACCCCAGCGAGGGGCGCCCGGCCAGCCCCTGGAGGAGCGTGCCTCGGCTGCTAATCGCCCGCCGCCCCCGCCTCCGTTTCACTGCCCGGAGACGCCCAGGCCGGCTTAGCCCGGAGACGGCTCAGGAGCCGCGCGGCGCAGCCGATTGGCCCGCAGTAATTACGGGCACGCTCCGGGAGGGGGAGGGGGGCGGGGTGGCCCCCCGCGAGCATAAATTATGCAAATACCCGGGCGCCGCACGGGGCTGACCTGCCGCCAAGCTCCATTCAAGGGGGCTGCCTCGGGGGCGGAGGTGGCTAGGGAGGGGGGCGCCCATTGTTGCGCCGAGTACTTAAGGGGTCCTGAGGCCAGTCGTGTGCCACTCTCGGTACTCACACGAGCTGATCTGATCGCCGGCGAGATCACTCGGGAGACAGGCAGGAGCGTGGCCCCTGCAGGCGAGGCGAGGAGTTGAGGCCAAGTTTCCGGTGCGCCCCTGAGCTCTTCCAGCCCTTGGCGCCCGCAGCCAGCACAGAGTAGACCCGGGCCGTTCCGAACGTAAGTGCGTCCCGGCGGCCTTGCCCTTAGCCTGAACTCCTGCCCTCTAAGTGCCCTCTTATCCGTCCATCGGTCCTGCACAACGCCAGGATGCCAGCCACTCTAGAGACCTGCCTCTCGGACCTCGACTGCGCTAGCAGCAGCAGCAGCAGCACTAGCGACCGGTCCGGCTTCCTCACCGACGAGGAGGACTGTGCCAGGCTCCAACAGCCCGCGTCCGCCTCGGGGCCGCCCGTGACGGTCCGCAGGGGCGCACCCGGGATTCCCGGGGCGTCCGACACTCCTCGAGCGCCGGATGATGAGCAGGAGCGGCGGCGCCGCAGGGGCCGCGCCCGGGTACGCTCCGAGGCGCTGCTGCACTCGCTGCGCAGGAGCCGACGAGTCAAGGCCAACGACCGCGAGCGAAACCGCATGCACAACCTGAACGCGGCGCTGGATGCGCTGCGCAGCGTGCTGCCCTCCTTCCCCGACGACAGCAAGCTCACCAAGATCGAGACGCTGCGCTTCGCCTACAACTACATCTGGGCTCTGGCGGAGACTCTGCGCCTGGCGGACCAGGCGCTGCCCGGGGGCGCTGCCCGCGAGCGCCTCCTGCCGCCACAGTGCGCACCCTGCCTCCCCGGGCCCCCGAGTCCCGCCAGCGACGCTGAGTCCTGGGCCTCCGGTGCCGCCGCCTCCCCCTGCGCCGCTGCCGCCTCGCCACTCTCTGACCCCAGTAGCCCCGCCGCATCCGAAGACTTCACCTATGGCCCCGGCGACCCTCTTTTCTCCTTCCCCGGCCTGCCCAAAGACTTGCTCCACACGACGCCCTGTTTCATCCCTTACCACTAGGGCCCCTTTTGAATACCGTTACCTTCCCCCTCCCCCAGGAGACGGACAGTAGATGGGGACCCAGCTGCGGCCTCCGGCCGCCCAGTCCAGGCAGACCGAGGAAACGGGAGCTTTAAATGGGTAGGGGATACCTGAGCCGCTTGTTAGGTCGCTGCACCCTCGCAGCGGCTGCCCCTTGGTCTGTTTCTCCAGCCCTCAGCCCCAGGGCCCCTCCCGCCCGCCCCTAGACGGCCTTTCCTTTTGCACTTTCTGTACTCCACAAAACCTCCTTTGTGGCTGGCTCAGAGCTGACCCCAGCCACCACTTCAGTGTGATTTAGAAAAGGGACACATCAGTCCCTGAAGACGAGGTGAAAAGTCAATTTTACAATTTGTAGAACTCTAATGAAGAAAAACGAGCATGAAAATTCGGTTTGAGCCGGCTGACAATACAATGAAAAGGCTTAAAAAGGAGAGACAAGGAGTAGGCTTCATGCATTATGGATCCCGACCCCCACCACTGCAGGCTCGCTCTAGGAAGAACCCGAGACTCTTGCGTAGCTATTCAGGCACTGGGCTGGAGAGTACTTTAATTTATTCAAGATGCTTCATTCATATGAAAATGTATTTTTGTGCATAAAGAGTTTATTCTATTATTATGAGCTATCAAAGTTTACATTTTTGTACTGCAGATGTTTCATGTAAATAAAAGCTAAATAAAAAAGATAATAAGTCACCAAGTTTCTTGCATGTGGTTGGTGTCTCTGGGGCTTTTCTTCCCTTTCCCTGGCTGCTCCACCACTAAAGTGAAACACTATCCCCACCCAACTTCGAAAGTCCAGTCCTTTTTCGAAACAATTAAAAATAAAATGCACCTGATTTCCACCCCCCCCCCCCAAAATGGATAAAGTGAGAGTAGGGCATTTGAGATCCAGCATTTCCTTTCACTTTGTAAACACAAGGGAGATCTTTCAGGCTCCCCATAAGCCAATTAAGACTTTTTAGTGGAGAATTAGCCCCGGATATGCAGCTACCTGTAGAGGTAGGGGCGGTGGGAGAGTCTTTCTTTTGAGGAGCTCCACATCAGCTGGCTCTGTGTTTCAAAGAAAGGGGATTAGAAAGATCAATACAGTGTGACCACTGGCTAGGAAGTCCCAGTGACAGGTGGGCCCAGGCTGGGCAAGCAGAAGGGTCCACTCTTATAACAGCCTATTTAGAGGGGGAAATTGATTTGTAAACAATGCCTCCAAATTGTTGTTCATTGAGGCTGGGATCACTCTGGCTGGGAAGTGTGGGATGAATTATGCTGGTGTGGTGTCCCTGGATGGGTGTGCAGCTGCCTAAAATTGTGAGAATGTCTGCACCACACACAGACACAGACACAGACACACACACACACACACACACACACACACACACTGTGCCCACAGCGTCCACAGAGGAGGGCAAGCAATGGACTCGGTCCTGGCTTGCTCAGCTAGTCAGGGGCAACAGCCAAAGCTTTCATTTGCTGCCAGAGAAATCAGCCGTCCAAACTCAGTAGGGATTTTTCTGGCTGCGGTGTGTTTGTCCCTTGTCTAACAACTTAGCTGACAGCACTGGCCAATAGCGACTTTTGTTTTAAATCTCAGAATGTGGATGATTACAAAGATGGTCCCTAAAATGCAGTTGCTGCCTGTTCCCCCAGCTCACAAGTTACCCCACTTAATACAAAAACCATTTTTTTCATTGAATTGCCCCTTTTCATGAATATAATTATGTACAAAGAGGTGGTAGAAATGGGTTTGGGAAAATAGTATTCTATAGCATGAGAGAAATCTTATCTGTTTAGGGGGTGAATAAAAGCAGAATCCAGAAGTAAGACTACTAATAGCACTTTCCCCTGGCGGGAATGTCACTCTCCTCACGCAGCTCCTGATGAGTTAGACCTACAGAGTCAGATGCTGGGTCCCTGGCAGTCATTGCTGAGACCAGCTATGTACTTCAGATAAAAAGGCTTCTTTTTGGAAGGTTCTGGAAAGTTGGATGCTTCCTCTCTCTGACTGCCCTCAGAACAGAGACAGTCTTCCAAGAAACGCTTTGGAAGTTGTGAGAGCTTGGAAGAGACTGGCTTCTGCTAAAAGCTTCCAGGAAAAAGTTGCATCTCCTGAATAACCCTGCCTGGGTCCCTGCTCTATTGTCTGTCTCAGAATTAATTCACTCTACCAGCTTTGCATTTTCCTATAGCAAAAACCACAAATGGTCTGCATCAGATTTTCTGCTCTCCCGTGCATAGGATGTGTAGAAGTGCCTCCCTTCAGCTTTCTGAGGGTCTCAGGCCGGGTCTGCAAGAAGGCAGGTCCCTACAGAGACTCTGCTCAGTGTGTATGTTGGTGTACGTGTCTGGGCTAGAGGAAGATTCTCCATTCTGGCTGATGTGTATTATCACTATCCCAAAGTCTTGAGAAAACCACCAGCAGAAAAACATCCCACACATCCCAGGCATCCTGGAGCCAACGGCTGCAGTAGGAGTTTTGTCTCCTACAACTGCCTACAGCCAGCACTGAAAATGCGAAACACCACTACCCCCAAGAAGAGCAAACTGTATTCCCAATGTTGTTGCCAAAATAGGCACCCAACTCAAGACACCGGGCCCAGAGCAACTTCCATCTAAAGAAAACATCTTTAACAACATCGATTGATGGAGGGAGCCTCCACCCCTGCCAGTTTATACTGTTCTTTCTTCCATGGAAGCAAGCCCGTAAGTATGGCTTTGTAGCTCCTGAATAGGAGAAAAAAAGGGAGGTGATTTAAAAATGCTTATCCCCAGCCCAGGGGCCTCTTTTTGTCCTTCAGCAAATTCTGTCATTCATCCACTGGCACTGTGAAGGTAGCTGAGGTTACTAGAGTATTGTAATCATTATAGAGCAAAGAACATCTCACTGACAGCCACAATTCACTTCCTCAACAGAATCTTCCACTGAGGAATCACCTAGCACTTAGACAAGCTTATTTATTCTACCTGGGCTTGTCTCTTTCCTTCTGTCCTGGTGTAATGTGTATTTTTACACTCTTCTTCCAAGTCTTGGAGAAACCAGTTCAGGGACAATGGGGATGACATGGTAAAATGAAGCATTCACTTAGCCTGTCATTTCTTTAATGATTCTATCAAGCCCTGCTGTATGTTGAGCACCATTCTAGGCACTGGGCTAACCAGAATAGATCCCTCACCAGGAAGAAACTTACACACTAATAGGGGAGAGACAAAATCAACTTATGACAGATGGCGGTAAATGTTAAAAAGAAAAATAACATAAAATTAGAGGGATATGGAAGGCTACAGTGGAAAGGAGAGTGTTCTTTTAGAAAAGATAGCCATGTAAAGGCTTTTGATGAGATGACATTTGAGCAGAGGCTCAGACGCAGAGGGAAGGAACAAGCCTTGATAGTATCTGGAGGAAAGCATCCCAAGGAGAAGGTGTCAAGTGGGGACAACCCTGGCTATCTACCATGTAGTAGAGGAATGAGGAGGCTGACATGGAGCAGAAGGCATGAGGGGAGCAAGACAGGTGCATGCATGCATGCTCAGTCATGTCCAAGTCTTTGCGACGACCCCATGGATTTGTGGCTCACCAGGCTCGTCTGTCCATGGGATTTTTCAGGCAAGAATACTGGAGTGGGTTGCCATTTCCTCCTCTAGGGGATCTTCCCAGCCCAGGGATCAAACCTGCATCGCCTGCATCTCCTGAATCGTCAGGCAGGTTCTTTACCCCTGAGCCACCTAGGAAACCTGGAGACAGGCAGGGGCAGTGCAAACCATGATTTTTTTTTCTCAAGATAATTGAAAGGTTGAAAGAAGAGGAGTGTTGTGAATTTGCTTATAACTGTTAAGACCATATTTGTTGTAGGTATAGAGAGTTTAGGGGCCAAGATGGAAGCAGAGACCCAACTAAGCACCTGCACATGAGTCCTGAAAAGAGATTTATGGTGGTGGAAGGGGATAAGGGTGGTCCAGAACCAAGACAACTTTTAAGAAGAAAACAACAGGATTTGTTTTTGGGTGTGAAACAGAGAAATTAAGGATGACTTCAAGGATTTGGATCAGAAACAATGAACACCATCCCCAAAAGTCCTCTACAAATGGTTAAGTTTGCCTGAAAATGCTCATTTTAGCACCAAAGCAAAGATGGAAAGAGAAATTTCAGTGTCCATAAGATAAGGACAAGTTGCTGTCCAAGATAACCGTAACCTTCTCCAGCTTCAGAGGTCTAAGAGAAATGCCTCGGAGAAGGCTTATAATGGGTGGGAGGCGTGAGTAGGGGGACAGGGCCTGTGATGTCCAGGGCAATATTCTCAATGACATCATCATCATTAACACGATCATACCAACTAACACTTACACAGCACTTATTCTGTATTCTACGTACACTCTCCAGGCAAGAATACTTGAATGGTTGACCAGCCCCTTCTCCAAGGGATCTTGCTGAACCAGGGATCACACCTGGGTCTCCTGCATTTCTGGCAGATTCTTTACCATTGGAGCCACCAGGGAAGCCCCTGCAAACACACTATACATATTAATGATTTCATTCTCATGATTTTATTCTCATTATCATTAAAAATAATGATAATATCATTATCTCTGTTTTGCAGAGCATTATCTCTGAGGCACAGGAAAGTCAAATAACTGTTCTAAGAGCACACCAAAAATAAGTCATGAAGGTGGAATTTGAACTCAGACAATCTGGTTCCAGCATTTCTACTGCTTCTTACATTGTTCCTCTTGGAATGAAAATGGAATACTACTAAGAAAAAGCATCACTGACCACAAGCTTCACTTTCTGGGGCCCAGCCTGATCCAAGTGTAAGCATAATCATTGTTAAAGGCAAGGCTCAGCTGCCATATGGGGCTGTTGGTTGCATGAGGAAAAGGGGTCATTCCTCTGATCCTCCTGGTGAGAAGTACACACAGCAAGGTAAGTGGAGTGTCCCCTCTCCACCCCCACCTCCCCAAGGGGCTGCGCACGGGGCACAGTCCTTACAACCTGATCTAGCAGCCCTGCCTAGAGGCAAGAGTAAGTCAGGGGAATAGTCCTTTTCCTGACTGAGATAGAGGAAGCCTATCTCAGGGTTTGGGGTGAGTTTTCTGGCGAGGACCTGGGGTGTCACTATTTCAATTTGTAAGATCAATAGGGCCAAGAGCCTGGTGGCATCCTTTTCTGAAAAATCACCATTCACATTTGGCCAGAAAGGCCCCCTCCATCTCATCAAGGCCTAGACTTCCTTAGAAAATACTTCTGGGTTGCTCTAATCTAGGCCAAGCAGGGAATCAAGGTTCCCAAGTTCTCCTTCAAAGAGCCTAACAGTGGAGGCTGGAGTCTTCTGGAAAGGTGCTCCGGTCAACTTCCACCAATATCCTGCATCAGCCATTGGCCAAGAATAAGCCCAGGTAGACTGAACTGTAGGAGCTCTCACTTTCTGGGAAGGCTTAGAACAGACACTCAGCTCCAGTATTGAGCTCACCTGCTTGCCCTCTGGGGTGGTGGCCAGGATGGGGACAACTCGGAAGGCAGGATGCCAAAACTGGATGTTGGGATTTCAATTATATTGCTTTGTTTTCTAGCACAAACTAGCCCAGAGGTGCCAAAACTGTTGAATTTTCAGATAGGAAGTTTTAAATAGCTATGATGAATACAGTAAAGAATTTAGTGGAAATTGTGGACAATATGCTTATGTTAGTCAGGGTTTTCCAGAGAAACAAAACCAGTGGGATATGTAAGTTTACGTATAAGAGGAGATTTATTACAGAAATTGGCTCACAGGGTTATGGAGGCTGAGAAGTCCCACAATGTGTTACAAGTTGAACCAGGAAAACTAGTGTTGTAATTCAGACCAAATCTGAAAGCCTGAGAATACCAGGCAGCCAATGATCTAAGTCCCGGTGTGAGTCTAAAGCCCCCAACCAGGAGCACTGATGTCCTAGAAGATGGCTGTCTCAACTTAAGCAGAGAGGAAATCCACCCTTCCTCATCCTTCTGTTTTATTCGGGTCCTCAGGGAGATCTTTACTCAGTCTACTGACTCAAATGCTAATCTCTTCCAGAGACAACTTCGTAGATGTCTCCCAGAAATAATGTTTTACCAGCTTTCTGGGCATCCCTTAGCCCAGTCAAGTTGACATATAAACTTAATTATCACAATGCTTTAAAAAGAATTGGGAAATTCAGCAATGATAACTCTAAGAAATCAAAGTGAAGTGGTAGAAAATTACCCATGATATGGGACACTCATCAATAGTCTGGATATTTCTAAAGCTTCCATGATCTTGAAGATAGATCAACTGACTATATCCAAATTGAAACATGAAGAGAAAAAAAGGAGTAGGAAAAACCAACACAGAATGGAGCATTCGAGAAATGCTATCAAGTGAAAACCTGAATCTACATAAAGAAATGAAAATAAAGAGAGGAAATGGTTAAAATGAAAGTAAAATACTCTCTTTTTTTACTTATCTTAAATCAGTTTAAAAGATAATTGTGTAAAACAAAATGAGTAATACTGTACTGTGGCACTTACAACATAAGTAAAATGTGCAAGAAAAATAACCCAGGGAATTCCCTGGTGCTCTAGTGGTTAGGACTCTGCATTTCCACTGCAGGGGACACAGGTTCGATCCCTAGTTGGGAGAACTAAGAGTCTGCAAACCACGTGGCAAAAAAAAAAAGAAAGAAAGAAAGAAGAAAAATAACCCAAAGAATGGGCGGGATCAATGGGAATACAGTTGACTTTTGAACAAATCAAGTTTGAACTGAGCAGATCCATTTATATGTGGGTTTTTTTCCCCCACTAAATATGTACTGCAATACTACACAAGCTGTGGCCGGTTGAATCTATGATTTGGGACAGCAGATGTGGAGAGCTGACTCTCAAGTTATTCACTGGTTTTCCACTGCATGGAGGCTGGGCATCCCACCCCCGAATTATTCAAGGGACAACTGCACTCTTATAAGACTCTTTCACTTTATATAAAATGGTATAATACATTCAGATATGTTAACAATATGCTTTGTAAACCCTAGGAGAAAACTGCAAAAATTTACAAAATCATATAACAAACCAAAAGTAGAAGCAAAATAGACTAATAAAAAAAAATTCAGTTGATTCAAAAGAAGTGGGGGAAAAGGAACAAAGAACAGATAAGATGAATAGAAAACAACTAGGAAGATGATGAATTTAAATCCAATCTCATAAATAATTACATTAAGTACAACTTACATTAAAGTCCAAAGGCTGTCACCCAAGTGTAGGTTATCTACAAGAAACCCACTTCAAATATAAAGATATAAATAGCTTAAAAGAATGGAAAGGGAAAAGGCCGTGTAAATACTTTTAAGAAAACTACAGTGGCTAATTAATATCAGATTGAATAGATTTCGGCTTCCCAGGTGGTTCAGTGGTGAACAATATGCCTGCCAATGCAGGAGACGAAAATTCAATCCCTAGTTTAGGAAGATCCTGTGGAGAAGGAAACGGCAACCCACTACAGTATTCTCGCCTAGAATACCCCATGGACAGAGGAGCCTGGTGGGCTACATATAGTCCATGGCATTGCAGAAGAGTTGGACAAAACTTAAAGTGACTGAACAACAACAAATAGACTCCAGAGCAAGACATGTTTCCAGGGATAAGGAAGGACACTATATAATGATAAAGGGGTCAATTCACCAAGAAAATATAACAATCCTATATGTGTAAGCACTCAACAATGAACCTTCTAAATAAATGAAACAAAATCTGATATAACTGAAAGAAGAAACAGACAAATGCACAAACCTACAAAGACTCAACACTCATCACTTGGAATAATGTAGAAAAAGTAGAAAATCTGTAAGGATATAGCATATCTGAACAACATTATTAACCAACTTGGCTTAATTTATACTTACAGAATAATACCATCCACACTCAAACAATGGCAGAATAGATATTCTTGTCAAGTACACACAGACTATTCACCAAGATAGACATATTCTGCGTCATAAACTAATTTCAATAATTTAAGCCAATTCAAGTTAATTTAAGCCAATTCAAGAACTAAATATGTTCTCTGAAACAGCAAATTCCCAAATAATTGGAAATTGAATAACAGCCTCCTACATCACCCATTGTTCAAAGGGGAAGTGCATTTAGTAAATTGCATAGCAATTTAAGACTGTTATCTAATAGTAAAATAGTTTAGGTTTGTATCTTATTTGTCTTTGGGAGGATTTTCCCCCTTTGTTTTTCTAGTAATTCATTTTTATTATTTGACATAAAAATGTTTATCTGAAATATATTGAAAATGTAGAGTTATTCACTACATGAAGTTTGAGAAGCACTGCCCTGGAAAACAGTGGGCAACTTGGAGGACCCTGAATCTCTGAATGACTGTGTGAAGCAGAGCCACCCGGCTACCTGGGCTGCTCTCATTGGACTGTTACATGAATGAGAAATGAACTCGTTCTTGAAGCCATGGTATCGCTGTGTCCCTGCTCGAGGAGTCAAACCTTACCCTAACTGGCATTGCCACTGAGGCATGCTGCCTGTTGTCTCTGAGTCCCAGGTAGAGCTAAAAGCGAGCACTTTCCAGAGAGAGTACAGGCTCTTGAGAAAGCCAGCCAAGTGAACATCACTCTTCACATCGCAGAGAGTCCCCACAGAAGAGAGGAGGTAAGAGCTGAAGTCCTTACTTCTTCAGCAGAGTACAGGCAGGCTGATAGCAGAGATGGGGTGTGAGGCCATTCCAATGGCCTGCAAGTGCCCAGCAGAACCTGGCTTTCCCTAGCTGCTTGGGGGCGGGGGGTGGATTTCCATCAGCAAGCAGAGCAGCACTACTGGGAACTGCTCTGGCTACCCCCAGAAAGATTGCTCTAGGGTCTCCCTCTTATAGGGCCAACTTACAATGAGTGTCTCTGACTATTATTGAGGGTGCTCAGGCAATGTAACCCACCAGTCCAGGTCTGTCAGTTCCTAACTGGTAACCTCTTTTTGCCTGTCTCCTTATCTGTAAAGTGAATATTAATGATAGTACATATCTATGTCATAGGATTTTCCAAGTGTTCAATGAAGGCTTCACTTTTCATGGAAAGAGTGAAAACACATGTCTCACTCATTAAAAGGATTTGATAAATGTTAGCTATTGACTGATTTAGCTGCAAACCAATCACCCTTTGTGATGAGATGATCTTTCTTTGGTGACCAGATGGTCTCTACCTTTCTTCAAGTCTGTAGGTCTTAGATACAAACCTAACTAGCGTAACTTGATTCTAATGAAGCAATATAATTTTGGAGGCCAATGCTATACTTCAAATGTAAAACTGCAATTAGAGGACTTAGGAAGGATATTAAATTCTACCTAGTGGCTGTCTGGCTGAAGCCCAGACAGATCTCACTCCTTTAAGAACAGCTTCATATGAAGCATGAGGACCTGACTACAGTGCTTTCTAGTTTACCAAGCAATTTCACATCCATCATCTGATATTAGCCTCACAATGTCCACTGAAGTAGAAGGGATTATTGTATCTGTAGCACAGATGAGGCAAGGGGCTCAGAGGTTAAGTGGTTCACCCAAGGTCACGAGGTTAATGAGAGGAGAACGTGGGGCTTGGAGCCACATCTGGGTCCAGGCCCATTTCTTTCTCCTAGATACTTTTGTGTTCCAGGCTTGCCTCACCTGACCCAGAGCACAGACCCCCACAGTCAGAGGCACTTCTATGTGATAATTTGTAATCAAGCCAAAGATGAATGATGATGAATATGTGATTAGGTTGAACCATATAAAATTACCGGTTTTTACTACAGAAATGGTGATTTCATGTGGTTCAACCTAGTAACCAACACTTACTCGGATGCTTACCATTGGTTAGGCACTGAGCCAAGCTCTTTATCATCACATCATCTTATCTAATCATAATAACCTTATTGTCTCCAGTTTAGAGATGAGGAGTCTGAAGCCAAGGCTTCAAAACCAGTAAGTGAAGGGGCAGGACTTACATTCATGCACCTAAGCCCAGAGCATACACCCTTCACCAGTGCACTGCCCTACCGTTTATTTCTCCAGCAGGAAAGCATGAGCCCCTAATGACAGAAAACATGTCTTAATCAACTGCATAGTGCCACAAGCAACACCTAATATTCATTCATTCAACAAATTTGAGGGTATAGTAGGCTTCCTGTTGTGAGACAATTCTCTGTTGAGTCTCAAGCATTTCTACACATGGTGAACAGAGACACTAACTGCTCTTTAGTCTGTTCCAGACTCTCTTTACAAAGCTACTTGTATACTGAACAGACTTGGAAGAGAGAGATCATGTCTCTATCCAGAGCAAAGGGCAGATACAGACTGTCCAGTATAAAAGAATCATGTTCCCTAAGCTCAGAGTTCCTCTCCTGTAATGCACTGAGTGTCACATGGCCCTCTCCCTGTCACCCTAGAAAAATCAGGACTTGGGAACCATCCTAATGATGCTGATACGCTGGTTACTGCTATTGCTGTGAGTAATAGACTATCCTTTGCCTCTGACCACGAGTCCCCTATCTTCCACCAGCATGAAACTGTGGCAGGCTAACCTGTTAGCTTGCAAGCAAGATACAATCTCAGATCAGAGTTGTTGACTGTACTGGCCAAATGAATGAATGCATGTAACAAGCACTCCTGGTGTACATGGCACTGTGTCTTAAACATTTTAATAGTGTCAGAGAGCTGTGCATGCCACTCGCAGAGAGATAATGCCAAGATAGTGGGTCTGGTTTCCCTGAGTGACCAGTGATCTGCAAAATAGCCACTCAGCACCAACTTTTATTGGGAACTGACTATGTGTCTGGCTCCAATTTTTTGAATTCCACAGTGTCTCCCTGGGAGCATTTTGTAAGTGCTTGTTGAGCAAATGATCCATTCCACTATTCAACAAATATTAACTGAGTGCCTACTGTGTGCCTGACTCTGCTCTAGGATTTGGAAGAATCAGACAGACAGGACCCCTGCTTTCATGAGGTTTAGCCACTGGTGGGAGGAACAGTCAACACACAAAATATCAGATAGTGATCAAAAAAAAAAAAAAAACTCTGCTCTGATTTAAGGAGCTTCCCTCATAGCTCAGTTGGTATAGAATCTGCCTGTAATGCAGGAGACCTGGGTTCAATTCCTGGATTGGGAAGATCCCCTGGAGAAGGAAATGGCAACTCACTCCAGGATTCTTGCCTGGAGAATCCCACAGACAGAGGAACCTGGCAGGCTACAGTCCATGGGGTCATAAGATTCAGAGAAGACTTAGCAACTAAACCACCACCATGCACTTATGAGTCAGTAAAACCCCTTTAACAGTGGTGGTCAAGGGAGACCTCTCAGAAGAGGGGGACTCTAAGCTGATCCCTGACTAATGAGAGTCAGTTTTGCATTGATCAGGAGGATGAGCAGCTCAATCAGAGAGAATATGATTGGTGTGTTCAAAGGAGAAGGAAGAAGCTAGTATGAATGGAGCCCAGCAAAGCAGGAGGTGATGGCAGAAAGAGACAGAGCGGCAGTGTGTGGAGTTTTATGGTGCTCCAAGGATATTTCCTGTCAAAATGACAGTGGGAGGAATGGAGTGCTTTAAATCAGAACCTGTCAGCCCCAAGTAACAAGAATCACCACACTGTAGGTGCCAGATCCCGTATCATGAAGGACGTTTATTGCACAACTCGTCGTCTGTGTGGTAACCACCTGCTAGAAAAACAAACACACAAAAACTGCACAAAAAACAAACACAAACACAAAAAATAGCCATCTCCAAAGAATGGCTATTTAACAAAGTAAACTTATGGGATCCTTTTTTTCTTCTTAAAAAAGACCAGAGCTTCTGTGACACCAGCTGAGTCCAGCTGACACAGGCTCCTACAGGAAACCCTTGCCCCAAGAGGCTCGAAGAACCAAAGTATGAGTCACTCCCTGATTATGGGCTACACGAGGCCACCAACACATGAGGGGAACTGCCAGCCCCTGGAGGAGGGGCTGAGGAAGACCGTGCAGGTGTGCGTCGAGTCTGGGGTTTTTAAAGAAAGGGGGAGGGGTGGGGATGGGAGACTGGGGGCCCTTGCAAATATCATAGTACATCCCAGACCACCTTTTCTAATGTAGTTAAAGGAAGTATTTATAAAAAGGTAAGAAAAACTCAATGACTAAAGATGATAATAATCCATTTAAAACAGCCACCACCACAACAAACCTCCAAATACTCAAACCCAGGGGAACAACTCAGTAAAGTAGAACTGAATGGCATCCTGAAAAAGAATTATCTATTATGAATGTAAGCACACATGAATAAAATGTTAGGTAGAAAGAGACTGCAAATTTTCTCTATAATTGATCAAAATGATGCAGAAACTTGTCAGACTGGAGGAGTTAGAGAGATATCAATGGGGTTCAGAAGTGGGAGAGGTTACAGATTTTATAAAGGTGCTCACTCAATCAAAAATTATAAACAAGAGACCTTTCCTGGTTTCAAAACTGGAATATAGGTTTTAAGGAAAACACATTTTCCAGAGTCAGCAAGACCTGACTTATCAGAGCTGACTTCATTTAGAAGCCTGTTAGTCTGGCCAAGCTGGACCTAAAGATTGTCATACTGAGTGAAGTAAGTTCAGACACAGAAAGACAAATATCATAAGGTATTGCTTATATGTGGAATCTTAAAAAAATTAAAGGTACGAATGAATTTATTTACAAAACAGAAATAGAGTCACAGATGTAGAAAACAAACTTATGCTTATTAGGAGATAAGGCGGGGGAGGGATAAATGGGGAGATTGGGTTTGACATATACACACTACTTCATGTAAAATAGATAGCTAATGAAACCCCCCTGTATAGCACAGGGAACTTTACTCAATACTCTGTAGTGGGCTATACGGGAAAAGATTCTAAGAAAAGAGTGGATACATATATACATATAACTGATTCACTTTGCTGTATACCAGAAACTAACACAACATTGCGGATCAACTATGCTCCAATACAATATTTAAAAAGAAAAAAAAAAGAAGTCATTGGAAATAAAAGTGAGCCCCATCAGTCCTTAAATGTCCTTAGGCATTTACAGCTTTCTCTCTGCTACAAGCAGTAGTTTTAATAAGTCGCCCTGTCCAGATTCGCCTAATGATACGCTTTCTACATTAAAAAAAAAAAAAAAAAAAAAAGGAGGGGGGCTTGTGAAACTTAATTCCTCTGACAGAAGCAAGCTCAGGTCTCTGAAGCAGCGAAGATTTCAGATTTCCGCCGGGTTTCCTTGCACCTGCCCTTGCAAGGCAAGAGGTTTTGTGTGCAGAAGCCTCCAGGGGTTGAAATTTAGCCCTGTCCATGTATTGGGAAGGTCAGCCGAAGTCACTGGGTCCCAAGACACTGGACTTCAATCTCCGACCAAAAACAAAACATCAAAACACTTCTATTCACTGGGACGTGCTTAGCAGCGCGCTGGCATTTACAAATGTAACGCAGCACCGCATGGCTCAGAGAAGGGGCTCAGCTTAGAAAGTCAATTGTTCTTCGGAGGTCTGACAACCTCTATCAGATCTGTGTCAGCCCGGCTCCAGCAAACACTCCCGAGAAAGCCAGCCTCCTCCAGGCTAAGCCCTGGCTGCCACCCGATATCTGAATGAGGAACAGAGCCAGCAAAATCCTAACTCCTTTTGGGATGTCTGCCTCTGTGGGAAATGGTTTTGACTTTCTTAGAAACCATTAATGTAGGGAAAAAAATTAATTTTAGATGGGCTTTTAAAAATTGTTGAGCAACCACTAATCAGAGCCCATAGTCTTTCCCTAGAAAGAAAATTTTTGCTCCATTTACCTGTATATTTCTTGGTAAGTATCTTCCCATCTGGGCAGAGTCCTCTCTTGATACTATTACTATTTGTTAGAATGATGATAATTTACAGTAGCGTGTGTGCTCAATCGCGCCCAACTCTTTTGCAACCCCATGGACTGTAGCCTGCCAGACTCCTCTGTCCATGGAATTTTTCAGGCAAGAATACTGAAGTGGGTTTCCATTTCCTCCTCTGGTGGATCTTCCTGACCCAGGGATCGAACCCACATCTCCTGAGTCTCCTGCATTGCAGGTGGATTCCTTACCACTGAGCCATCAGGGAAGTCCCAATTACAATAGCAGTCAGAGCTACCTGCTCATTTACTGTGTGCTACTTGGCCTCACAACAGAGAGAGCATTCCTCCCACTTTGTAGAAAGGACATGGAGGTTCAGAGAGTTGAGGGGTTTGCCCAAGGAGGTCACCTGGCTGGTAACTGGCAGAACACTGATTTGAAGCTCCAGGTTCTATTGCAGTTTCCCCACTTCACTGTGGATGCACCTACAGATGACAGCAGCCCTTGAACTCGATAAGAAACTTCCTCCCAGCCTGGAAAATCCCAATTTAACTTGGTGAACATTGAACAACTGCCCACCATGTTTGGGGCTCTGTCCTAATTCAACCCTCCTACTACTGGGTGCCCACAGGATAAGGAGCCAACTACACAAGTAGTAACACTTGCCCAAGGCAGAGTGCAAATGGCTTAGCAGTGGCACCAAGGAGGACAATGGGGATCTAGAAGAGGGGATACTTAATTCTAACTGAGGCATCAGGTAAGGTTCTGAAGGAGAGAGCATCTGAGCTGAATGGGGCTTCAGAGATGGAGAGAAGCTTTTGCAATGTACTTTTGGAAAGGAAAGTGAGGAGATGATGGTCAAGAATTTAGAAACAGAGGATAAGGATAAAAGAAAAATTATCTTTAATTCCATCACTCGAAGGATGATGGTATTTCTCTCTTCATCAAAATAACTTTAATGAGGTATAATTTACAGGCAATAAAATGTACATGTGTACAATCTGCTGAGTACTAACAAATGAATAGACTTGTTTACCCTCCATCTCAATCAAAATATAGAGCATTTCTGAGTCAGGAAGATCCCCTGGAGAAGGAAATGGCAACCCACTCCAGTATTCTTGCCTGGGAAATCTCCTGGTGGGTATACAGTTCATTGGGTTGCAAAAGAGTCAGATGCAACTTAGGGACTAAACAACAATTACCCCATAAAATTCCTTTGTGTCCCCTTCCATTCAATTCTTTTCCTTCTCTGTCTCCAGACAATCACTGATTCACTTTCTGCCATTTTAGATTAATTTTACTGGTTCTAGAATTCCATATAAATGGAATCATACATTATGGACTCTTTGGGGCTTCTTTCAGTCAGGATAATGTTTCAAAGATTCTAGTAATACTGTTATGCATATCAGTGATCCAAATGCTTATTTGCTAAATGATAGTTCATTGTACATGTGTATCACAATTTGTATACATTCACCTGCTGATGGATATTTGGGCTGTTTCTGGTTTGGAGCTATGGTGAATAAAGCTGCTATAAACATTCATACACAAGTTTCTGAATGGACATATGTTTTCAGTTCTCTTGGGAAAACACCTAAGGGCAGAATTCTGAGTTACATAATAAGGGTATATTTATCTTTATAAGAATTGCCACACCGTTTTCCAAAGTAGTTGTACCAATTTCCAGCTCTTGTCAGCAGTATATGACAGTTACAGTTGTTTCAAATGCTTGCCCAGACTTGGTATTCTTATTCTTTTTGATTTTAGCAATTCTAATGGATGTGTAGTGACATCATATTTGTCATTTTGTATTTTGTTGAGCATCTTTTCATCTTGTCAGCAGTATATGAGAGTTACAGTTGTTTCAAATACTTGCCCAGACTTGGTATTCTTATTCTTTTTGATTTTAGCAATTCTAATGGATGTGTAGTGACATCATATGATGGCTTTAATTTGTATTTTCTTGAGCATCTTTTCATGATCTTATTGGCCCTCCATAGACTGTATATTGTCTTTTGTCTGTTCAAGTCCTTTGCTCATTGTTATACTGTTATTTTTATTTCAACATACATTCAATGTACAATCAGGTTAATATAGATCATAAATGAATATTAGTTATTCCCAAACACCACTGTGAGGGAAGTAGCAGAAAAGAATAAAGTCAAAATAATAGTGAAATGTATCTCTAAAACAAAGTTTTAAAATCAGAGTTGAAGACATCCCTGGTGGCACAGTGGATAAGAATCTGCCTGCCAATGCTGGGTACATGGGTTCAATCCCTGGTCCAGGAAGACCCCACATGCCACAGAACAGCTAAGCCTGTGTGCCACAACTCCTGAGCCCACGTGCTGCAACTACTGAAATGGGCACCCACGCATCCTAGAGCCCGTGCTCCACAACCTGAGAAGCCGCCAAAATGAGAAGGCTGTGCACGCACTGCCACGACGGTCACCTCTGCTTGCTGCAACTAGAGAAAGCCCATGCACAGCAAAGAAGACCCAGCATAGCCAAAAATAGCTAACTTTTAAAAAATAAAATCAGAGTTCATTACCACTTCTTATTTTTTTGTCAATTTTCAAATTGGGTTGTTTATCTTATTATTGACTTATGAATGTTCATTTTGTATCCTGAATGCAGAATGTATGCATTCAGATGTATGCATTCCTACTCTTTTTTCCATTCTGTGACTTGAATTTTCACTTTCTTAACAATGTCTTTTCAAGAGCAAAAGGTTTTAATTTTTGTGAAGTCCAGCTTATCTTTTTCTTTTAACATTCATGATTCTTGTTTTCCCTCTAGGGTATATTTGCCTACTCCGAGGTTGTATAAAGGTTGCCTACTCCCAGGTTTCTTCTGGAGAAGTTACAATTTTAGCCTTTACATTTAGGTCTATGATCTATTTTGACATAGATATGACATATTTTTAGCTTCCCTGATAGCTCAGTTGATGAAGAATCTGCCTGCAATGCAAGAGACTCCAGTTCGATTCCTGGGTTGGGAAGATCCCCTAGAGAAGGAAAAGCTACCCACTCCAGTATTCTGGCCTGGAGAATTCCATGGACTGTACAGTCCATCGGGTTGCAAAGAGTCGGACATGACTGAGTAGCTTTCCCTCATGACATATTTTGGCATATTAAATCCTTCCCTTAAAAAGGTCTCCTGTTCATCTTCAGTGGAGAAGGCTAGGGGTCTTGAGATCCTACTCTAATGGGGCTGCCATCAAGGGTATGAGCTGGAGTTCGATGGAGACCAGTATAATCTTCACAGAGTAAATCCCCATCCTCTGACCATAGACATGAAGCTCCAATACTCTGGCCACCTGATGTGAAGAGTCAACTCACTGGAAAAGACCCAGATGCTGGAAAAGACTGAAGGCAAAAGGAGAAGGGGGGATGGTCAGAGGATGAGATGGTTAGATAGCATCACAAACTCAATGGACATGAGTTTGAGCAAACTCTGGGAGACAGTGAAGGACAGGGAATCCTGGCGTGCTGCAGTCCATGAGGTCACAAAGAGTCAGACACAGCTGAGTGACTGAACAACAACAAATCTGAATAGCAATCTCATCAGCTGCTGTGAGTGTTGGCTGCCTCCTTCAGAGAACTATGCTCAGCTGATCGGAGCATGGGACAGCCTAGGTGGCTGTCCTCCCGTCAGCTAGTCTGCAGCCAGGGACCAATTAATGCAGGTACAAGTTGGACAGTTTTAAAGTACTGTTCATATTCCAGAGCATCCTGTGGGATCAGCTTGAGGCTGGACTTCATCTGGACCCACATCTTCACTTTTCTTCTTTCCCTGTCCTACCCTGATTTCCTCACTCCTAGACAGGTTTTACCTAAGAACACTCATACACCAAATCACTTGCTCAAGAATCTCTGATTCATAGTCTGCTTTTTGGGAATGCAACCCAAAAAAAGTTAGATAGACTTGCACAAAAAAAGATGCAGCTAACCCTAAAGCTTGCATTGAAAGTAGGAGGTCCTTTCTGAGCCTCCGTATCCCCATCAGTCGAGGGATTTATTAAGATCCTTAGCTGTGCTCATATTCTGTGATCTAACTGGGACAAATGCTGCTTTGTCTCCTTTCCTCAGCAGAAAATGTTCCCCAGAATACACCATTTACACACGCTCCCATGAGTCATCAGCATGCCTTCCACTCTGCCAGTTTATTTCAACCAATTTTTCAACCAATTACTCAGGATGTTTACATCACTCACCTCAGAGCAAAGGCAAGCCTCTTTTTTTACTCATAATCCAGAATATCATATGCAAACTTTCTGAGATGCAGCCTTCCACAACAGACTGGATTTGGGCGTCTAGAAAACACAGCCTTCAATTGTAAGCCTGTGAAATGCTATACCATAATTACAGTTTCTAGGCACCTCTAATGAGCCATTAAGATGGATTTGCAGAGTAGGCAGAGCCTAGGCAGCCAGCAGCAGGTGAGACTGGAGGGTCTAGTGCTTTCTCTCTGAGGGGAGAGACCCACCAGGAAAAGTCTGCTACAGAGGAAAATCATGGAAAAAGATGAGATTTTAGCATCTAATACTCATCACCACAAGGAAGACCCTTCTGAGATTTTTCCATTTCCTGGAATAAAAAATCACTTTGAGAACAGAGCACATTTTGTACTCAGCTTATGGGAATGCAAATTGATACAATCACTTTGGAAAACAATTTGACATTATCTGGTAAAGTACTATTTACCTTGGGTCCAGCAATTCAATTCCTAGTCATATATTCTGGAGAAATTTTGCACTTGAGCACCAAGAACTAAGTAAAAGAAGCCTTGTTTACAACAGCCCCAAAGTGGAAACAACTTGAATATCCAATTTCAGGAGAATGCATAAATACCCTGGGGTACCAGCACACAACAGGGTATCAAACATGAATGAACTATGACAATATACATCAACCTGAATGGATCTTACAATTATAATATTGAACAAAAAGGCAGATCACAAAGATTATATAAATGATACCATAATATCCTTTTTATAAAACAAAAGATGAGAGAGTAATAACCATTAACTTCAGGATGGTGGGCAGGGGCAAGGCAGAAGGATAAGATACAAGAGGGATCAGTAATGGTGACTATAGTGAGTTGAACAGCGTCCCCCCTGCCCACCCAAAGAAAAAGGTGTTCAAGTCCACATCCCAGTACCTGTGAATGTAACTTTATCTAGAAATAAGTTCTTTGCAGATGTAATTAAGTTAAGGATCTAGGGCTGAAATCATTCTGGATTTAAGACAGGTCCTAGATCCAATGACTGGTGTCTTTATAAGGAAAGAGAGAGAGAGATTTGAGGTACAGACACAGGGAAGAAGACCATGTGAAGACAGGCAGAGATTGGAGTGATGCTACTCTAAGCCAGGAATGCCAGGAATGACTAGAAGCTAGAAGAGGAAAGGAAGGGTTCTCCTCTAGAGTCTGCACAGAGAGCCTAGCACTGCAGACACCTAGATTCTGGATTTCAAGCCTCTAGAACTGTGAATGAATATGTATCTATTGTGTTAAGCCACTCAGCTTGTGGTAATTTGTTATGGCAGCCCCTGGAAACTAATCCAGTGATGCTCTAGACCTCAAGTTGCATAATACATTCTTGGGTGCTCATTTTAAAATTCTGTGTCATAGCATGTACTTTACATGTGTTCCCTTTCATGAAGCAAACATTACAAAATATGCTTGAGGGATAAAAGGGTAGAAAAACATGCATAAGCAAAGCATGTGTTCTTAAGCCTTTTTACAGTTCCTGAGAGCTCTGAGGAATCTCATGGCTATCAAGATCCTACTATGTGTCAATGGTCATGCTAAGAACATTACAGATGATATGACATTCTATCACCAAAGTAGTCCTGTGGTAAATAAATCACTTATTCTGCAGATGAGAAAACTGAGCCCGGGGGACAATGAAATGCTTGCCTAATGTAACACAGCAAATAAGGAACAAGGACTCAAATGAGGGTCAGTTTGTAAAGTCCCTGCTATGGTTTTTCCAGTAGCCATGTATGGATGTGAAAGTTGGACCATAAGGAAGGCTAACCATCAAAGAGTTGATGCTTTCGAATGGGGGTGCTGGAGAAGACTCTTGAGTGTCCTTTGGACAGCAAGGAGATCATAATAGTCAATCCTAAAGGAAATCAACTTTGAATATTTTTAGGAAGGACTGATGCTGAAGCTGAAGCTCCAATACTTTGGCCACCTGATGCAAAGAACCATTGAAAAATACCCTGATGCTGGGAAAGATTGAGGGCAAGAGGAGAAGGGGGCAGCAGAGGATGAGATGGTTAGATAGCATGACTGACTCAGTGGGCATGAGCTTCAGGAAACTCCACGATATAGTGAAGGACAGGGAAGTTTGGCATGCTGCAGTCTATGGGGAAGAAAAGAGTTGGATGAAACTTAGCAACTGAACAACAACAGCCATGCCTTTTCCACCATAACACCTCAGGTCATCCATATTTTCCTCAAGCTGCAAGTTTGCCCAAATGCCAGATGTTACCAGTTATAACTTCGGACCAAAAAAAAAAAAAGAAAAGGTAAATATATACTTGGTTTATCACCTATTCTAAATTTCTCCACACAGAGCTGGATAAACATTGTTTCATCTCACCCATTTTACGTGAGTTATGTATTCAATGGCTCTTATCTTCCAATGCCTCTCAGCATGACCTTTGTTGTTGCTTTTATTGTTCAGTTGCCCAGTTGTGCCTGACTCTCTGTGACCCCATGGACTGCAGCACACCTTGGACTATAGCACTCACCGTCTCTCACCATCTCCTGAAGTTTGCCCAAGTTAATGTCCATTGCATCAGTGATGCCATCCAGCCATCTCATCCTCTGACACCCTGTTCTCCTTCTGCCTTCAGTCTTTCCCAGCATCAGGGACTTTTCCAAGGAGTCAGCTGTTTGCATCAAGTGGCCAAAATACTAGAGCTTCAGCTTCCGGATCAGTCCTTCCAGTGAGTATTCAGGGTTGATTTCTCTTAAGACTGACTGGTTTTATCTCCTTACTGTTCTGTGACCTATTTAGATCACCTAAAATTAACCAAAAATTGCAATCCATCCATCACCCATCTCTTGATCGAGCTATACCAACCACAGTGCTGCTGGCAATACAAAAATAAAGATGAAATCAAGTTTTCACCTTCTCCTTCTCCTGGGGGTGGGAGTAGGATTAACTTTGCTTCTCCTGCCATAATGAAGGACCAGCCACACAATCAGCTCAAGAGGAAAAAACTCTCAGGAGACATTTGCACTGGCTTACCTGAGACTATTCTTGTGTTAGCATGGAAGGCTCCATACCCTGGGAAGCCCCTCAGTCTTGGATAAGCCAGGACAGTTTGGTTGTCCCTAGTGGAAATCTCCCTTTCTTCTGAGATGTGAAGTATTGGGTTGGCCAAGAAGTTTAAGTTTTTCTGTAACATCTTATGAAAAACCAAAATGAACATTTTGGCCAACCCAATATTTACAAAGGATGGGAAAGAAAAACCTGGGTTATCTGTTTCAAGTTTCAACCATGTATAATTCCTCTGGGACCTAGTTTGAGGCTGTGGCATCTCCCCACATTCTCCTATGAGCAAAGGCATTTGTTAGACCCTGAAGCCAAGTCAGGATGCTGGGGTCTGCAACACAGGGCATGCTCACTCCCCTTGAGCAGGTGCTGCCTTCGTTCCTTTTCTTCCCTGACTCCCTCAATAAGCAGTGGGTTTTAATAAATTGATAACCAAAGGTTAGCTTCCAAAGCTGCACCTCCGTTTCCCCGCCATCAGTGCTTAGGAGGAACACTGTGATGATACCTTAGACCAAAGTCCCAAAGCAGCAGGGTGCCCCCGCCAAAGGCTGGCTCTTCAGGTGCTCACTTCAACATTGTGAACAAATGCAGGTTCACTTCACTCTCCAGTTTATAAACCTTCTTTCATTCAATGACTTGGCAGGGGTCCCCAACCTCCCAGACCTAATGCCTGATGATCTGAGGTGGAGTTGATGTAATAACAATAGAAATAAAGTACACAATAAATGTAATGTTCTTAAATCATCCTGAAATCATCCCCTCAAACCCAGTCGACAGAAAAATTGTCTTCCACAAAACTCGTCCCTGGTGCCGAAGAGATTGGAGACTGCTGGCTCTTTGGGTCCTCAGATAAATAGCATGCATCTGTTCATCTCCATGTAACAGACAGAAACAGACTAAAGAGCATGAGTAAAGAGAGTGGCAGAGCCAGACCTGACACTGGGTCTGACACCAAGCCTCACACGCCCTCATAATGCCAGTTCCCCCTCCAATGGGCTTCAAGAACAGCAGGGAAGAAGTCAAGGAGGAACCACCATTTCTCACCCTCCCATTTCTCCCACCCCCTCCAAAAAAAATTGTTTCATAATCCTGGAAAACACTCAGCAGATGGTTGATTCAGGAAGAAATTCAGGACTGCCAGATTTTCTCCACCACAAAAACCCGACACTAAAAAAAAAACCCTGACACTTCTCCCCCAGCACCTCACAGACAGAGTGGGGGACGAGGATACAGATGAGAGGGCCCAGAGCCAGCCAAGGGCCATGAAGCGGGTGGGGAGTTGGGGGGCAGTGGGTATCTACAGGAGACTACAAGGACCTCACCATGAGTGAGAGAGTTTCCTGCCACCCTCAAAGTGAGAGAGCTGGTTCAAGACACGTGAAGGCGGCCCCCTGAGACCTGCCGCAGAGTCCCCAGGCTGGGCATGACAGATGTGCTTCCCACTGAGATCTGGCTCAGGGGAAAAACCACTCAGCTCATCTTTCGCTTCCCTGGCTGTGAACCTGGGGTGGGGAGGGAATCCGGTGGAGACTGATCTGATAAATCCCCTTCAAGATTTGGCTTGGGTGGCAGAAAGCATGGATACACGTGAGTACATGTGTGTGTGCGTGAGTATATTTGTGAGCACACATGAATAAGGACTCTGCAGAAAGAGTTTTAAACAGGGCTTGAATCCATGTGCCAAGATCATCCACTGACTGGGCTCCTATTAAAAGGGCTACACTGTACTACAGTTACTGAAGAAGCAAAAGTTGGGGCGGGGGGGTGGGTAGGAGGAACATGCAACTACTGTCCTTATCCCAAGTATACACTGAGTGAGGCATAAAGTAAGTGCCGTGAGCACACAGGGATCATTTCATTTCAAATGGGAGAAAAGGGGAGAGAGGGAGGGTGGAGCTCTTTTGGAAGGAGTCCTGTCCCTCCAGGAGAAGAAAGTAGATACAAAAGGAGAGCAGGTGCTTGTGTTCTGCTACCGGGTAGTAGTGGTCGCTTCAGGCCTTCCCCACTGGCAGTAACTGGAGCAGACCACAGGGAAGGCTCTCCTTCCAGACCAGACCAGGAGGGCCCCACACCCTGTGACTCTGACCCTCAGCTTCAGGGTCCCTGCGCAAGTGTCCTCTCTCATCTCTCTGACTCAGATCTCACCCATTCTAGTCTGTCCTCCGGAAGGCCACTGGTGGGTTTCTAAACACAGGGCTGACAACCTCATTCCTTAGGTTTTTCTAGGGCTATGAAATAAAAATCCTACAGAATAAAATTCCAGACTGTTCATCTGTTCTGCCTCCCCATCTTCATCTCTCCTTGTCACCTCCACATGTGTGTTGTCCGTCTCCCCACCCACCCCCCACCCCACATATCACCCTTTCTATAAATTCAGGCTTTCACCCAGGCTGTTTCCTCTGCTGGGACGTTCCTTCCCCTGCCTCTCACCATTCACATTCCCGACTCCTGCTCAACCCCAAAGCTCATGTTTTATCACCTCCTCTCAAAGGCTGTCTCTGAGCCCCTTGATCCCCCATGGACTGTAAGACTTGTCTGTACACTGTACTGACTACACTGTCCCAGGACTATCAGCCTTCCTGTCTGTCTTTCTCTCTAGACTGTCAGTGCCCCCAGGCCAGAGACTGCACTTCACCATCTCTGCAGAGCGCAGCCAGCACCTAGTAGGAGCTAGGTGAAAATACCCTTGAGTTAGTAGTGGATGGCCCCCACCACTTCCTCACCTTGCCGAGAAGATTCCTTAGTGGGACCTACAGTGTTTGCCAGCGTCCACTTGGTCAGTGACCTTAGATTGGGGTTTCACAGCATACTTCCAGATGAACACACAGCTGATGCCTTACGTGTGTGAATGCACACTAAGGTGTTTCAGTCGTGTGCGAATCTTTGTGGCCCTATTGTAGAAGGTTCCTCCACCTTGCTCACATACTGTTTCAGGATTCAAGCACCTTCTAAGTTCAAATGATGCTGGCATATTTTCTGAGCATGTACTGGATGAGATGTACTTCACATTCATTAACTCACTTAATCCTTAAAAACACCCAGCAACATTCTATCTTTCAGATGAGGAAGCTGAGCAATTGAGAGATTAAGAAGCTTCCTTTTGTTTCCTGTCGAGGGGAAGAACACAATCACATTCCTATAACTCTTTTTTACCAGCTACCTTCAAACACAGGCAGTCCTTAATTAAAAAAAAAAAAAAAAAAAAGCCAACATAGCCAACACTCAGCATATCTAGTAAGTGACAATGAGAGGCAATGGATTTTTTGTTTCACAGACATGTCAGAGGCACTGGCTACTATCTCTTTCACCTCCCACAGGTCCCAGGCAAACCACTCAATTAAAATGAATACAACTTAGTATCTATTGAGTGCCCTCTATGTGGGAGGTACTGTTTAGGGCACTTGAAGAATAAAGAAGACAGACAAACCTGCTCTCAAAGAACTAGTGGACAAAGAAAGACAGTGAACAGCACACATACTAAATAAGAAAGTATACACTATATTAGAAGTCAGGAGCCAGCCTCCAAGATGGCTCCTACTCATCCTCCCTCTGTTACTCACGCCCTTGTGTGTGACCCCCGATACTCCACAGGGCTGCCCAATAGGATAGTGCAGGAAGGACAGTCTATGACTTCTGAACTAAGTCGGAAAAAACAGTGCAGTTTTTCCTTGTTCTCTCGGAACTCTAACTTTGGGGGAAGCCAGTTGCCATGTCTTGAGGACATCAGCCCAATGAAGAGATCCACAAGGTGGGAAACTGAGGCTCTTGCCAACAGCCAGCACTGATCTGCCAACCACCTAACAAGCCATCTTGAAAGCAGATCCTCCAACTCCAGTGATCCCTGCAAACGACTGCAGCCTGTTGACACCTTGACTGCAAACGTGTCTTAGCTCAGATGCTTTCACAACATACTACTGCTGGTTCCCAACCTCAAGAATTTCCTAGGTGAAATTCCAAACTGGCCCCCATATATTTGGGGCAAGGAGAAATGTAATAAAGAAGCAGACCATTCCAGATTGGTATGTAGCAGGCTTTTCTTTTTTGGGGGGAGGGGGGGTGCTGTGCTGCATCTTTGTTGATTTGTGTGGGCTTTCTCCAGCTGTGACGAGTAGGGGGCTACTCTTCCTTGCATTACACAGGCTTCTCATTGTGTTGGGTCCTCTTGTTGCAGAGCACAGGCTCTCGGCACTAAGGCTTCAGTGGTTGCAGCACATGGGCTCAGTAATTGTGGCTTGTGGGCTCTAGAGCACAGGCTCAATAGTTGTGGTTCACAGGCTTAGTTGGTCCACGGCATGTGGAGTCTACCCAGACCAGGGATCGACCACGTCCCCTGCATTGGCAGGTGGATTCTTATCCACTACACCACCAGGGAAGTCTGGTGGCAATTTCAAGAAGTAAGGAAACTTAAACATAAGGCTAGACTTGGGTGTTGGCAAGATGATTAGATTGCCCCATCTACCCCCTAGAATCTTCAAGTTTTTACAGCAGCTTTAACTGGCTGAGTCACTCATATCATCTAGATGGTCTCAACAACACATGCCCTCTCAAGGCTGTGTCCTTGACAAGGCTCCAGATACAAGAACAGTGGGTCTTCTGTACATTCCAAGGATAGGGGAAAGGGACAAGCAGCCTCTGATTGCCCAGATGCAGCTTGCAGGTCAACTGGTGGTCATGTCCTCTCAATGATTCCTCCAAATCACAGACTTGAGTGGCTTAGAGGTAATAGACACTGATCTCCATCTGGAGGCTGAGAGTACTAGATCAGGGTACCAGCATGGTGTGGTTCTACAGAAGACCCTCTTCCACAACTGCAACTTCTCCCCTTTACCTTGCATGGTGAAGGTTCAAGGGAGCTCTTTGGAGTCTCTTTAATAGGGCACTAGTCCCATTCACAAGGACCCCACCCTTGTGACCTAATCACCTCCCAACAGCCACTCAGAGAAGGACTCTCAGCCCTTACACAGTTTCCAGAGACCTAGGACAACTCCAAAATTCCAATTTACAACAACTTGATTTGCACAAACTTTTCCAGAAAACATCTTACTCAGACCCAAAAAGTTACAACCTTCATAAGACATGAGGCCAGAGTCCTAGGCAGTAAAACTCACTGAGGGGGTCTCTTCTCTATCTGATCACTTGCTCCTGCGGCTGCTCTGTGACTGTGTATTTTGTTGCTGGGCACCTACTTTGCGTCAGATTTAGACTGAGTTCTGAGGACATTGAAAGGAAAGACCAGGTCTAGCACCTATCATGGATTCAATGGATGTTTGTTGAAGGAATATGAGCTGACTTGGAATGGGTTCTGAAGAGGATTAGAGAACTTCCCCCTCAATCTTCAACTATCCCTTGATCATTTGACAAAGAAAGAAAACAACTCCCCACTGCCAGGACCCCTCCCGAGCTGCCCCAGGGACTGGCCAGCCTGGGACCTTGGCAGGGAGATCTCCCCGGCATCTCAAGTCAGCCAAGGAAAATGGCTGCTGCCTCTCCAGACCTTCATCCTCAAGTCTGCAGCAGGCCTCCAGGCTCTCTATGCAGGACAGAAGGGCTACTCCAGCCTTGTCTTCCTGAAGGGTGAGGACGGAACGGCCTGACCCACTGGCCATGTCAAGCACAGAGGGCTGGGGGGTGAATGACTTGAGCCTGTGTGACTACACACAAAGGGAGTCTTCATGAGTCACAGCAGCAGGGTAAATATTTAGAAAAAGAAACCCTTTCCTTAGAGGGCCAGCCTTTGTCTTCCTATTCTGACTGAAAGGACTTGGACGGACGGGGGTCTGTTACAATGGGAAGGAGAAGAGGGAGCAGCAGCAGCCAGGCTGACGCTGAGGCCTAAGTGATGGAGGTGACACAGTGACGTGGGGAGAGCTGCTGACCCAACACCCAGAGTGAGGAGCCTCTGCTGGGATCCTCCAGGACACCCCCAGGGAGCCGTGTACATGCCCTGCCTTCCGCTGTCCCAAAGGGCTGGAAATGGTGTCCAGGACAATCCCCATGCATCTTCCTCTAAAAGCAAATGTTCTCAAGGCTCCAGAGGGCAGAGAGGGTCTGCACTCACTCCTCAGCCTTTCTCCAATCCCCTCTTCCAGTACACATAAAGTCCATTTCCCAAAAAAGGCTTCAGGGTCCTCCCCTGGCAGTTGACCAACAACACCGGGTGGTTAAATTCCTTCCATTCCTAACTCTTCACCTCAAGATGTTCATGACCTGGCTCTCAGAGGGAAAACCTTTTAAGCCCCCTCATGATGAGAGGCCCTTAGGGTCTCTTCAGGGATGTGAAGATTTGTTTCAGAAGTAATGGATTAAGTTCCACCTGTCTGAGGTAATTGAGAAGACCAGGCTGTCCCTGGGCCTGTCCTGGCCTCTGTCTTGGTAAATGGCAACTTAATGGCAACTGCTAGCAGTCACTGCTCCAGCTCACAAAAGGGAAACAGAATCCATATCTTCAATCAGCCAAACGTAGTCATGTCTTGAAACAGGCATTGTTTTATAATAGCCTGACTCTGACTTCATAGCAAGAAATAGGATGACGGTAAGGCCTTCCTGGGGCTTCGCATGTGGCTCAGTGGTAAAGAATCTGCCTGCTAATGCAGGTGATGCAGGAGACGTGGGTTCGATCCCTGGGTCAGGAAGATCTCCTGGAGGAGGAAATGGCAACCCACTCCACTATTCTTGCCTGGAAAATTCCATGGATAGAGGAGGCTGGTGGGCTGCAGCCCATGGGGTCACAAAGAGTTGGACGTGACTGAGCAACTGAGTATGCACAAGGCCTTCCTTGCCCCTCAGATCTCCCAGCAAAATTCCCCAGAACCAGGTGTGAGTCTCGGGTGGCTCATGGAAGGCAGAGGTAAGCACTGAGGAGAAACACATTCGGCAGTCTTGGGCTATCTCATGTCTCAGTGTATCATCCCTGGTTTTCTGTTTCTGGTGGTTCTCCAAGAAAGCTGATTTATGGTTTCCGATTTGATCAAGATCTTAGAAGATCCACACTGTGCTTCTACAGGGCAGCACAGAAAGTGAGGAAACCAACATGATAGCATGTGTGGACCACTCCCACCCCACCTGCCGTTTGACAGTCATTCCAGTGCAGGGCAAGAAGAACACTTCCAGCTCTACTTCTCGGTGCTCAGGAACAGCCCATTTGGCCCTCTCCAGTTCAGAGAGTGCCCATTTCCCCAAAGGATCTATGTTCCATGTTGGGCCACCCTGTATCCATCAGCCCATCAAAACAACACTTCAGTTTATTTTAGGGCTATAGCTACTAACCAGCTTGATAGAGTCCCTGTGAAATGACAAATCCAGGTGTATCCTGAAGATACAGGACCATCCAAAGAGCCAGGTAGATACATACATAAGACCAACCAATGACCTCTGGAGTCCTTAGCAAGTGGCATAGATAGAGCAAGCACCGCCCAGACAGTCCCTGAGTGTCCCATCTCCTGTCTACTCCAGACCCCAGACCACTGCTGCAAGCGGTGGGTACTGCCTGTGACAAATGTGCTTTCCATTTTCAACATCAGGAGCACAAAAGGCACCCAGTAATCCCCTCTAAAGAGGGCTAGACATGACTTCCCCAGTGGTCCAGTGGTAAGACTCTCTGCTCCCAATGCAGGGGGACTTGGTTTGATCCCTGCTGAGGGAACTGGATCCCATATGCCACAACTAAGACCCGGTACAGCCAAATAAAGAAAATAAATTAATTTTAAAAAATAATAAAGAGGGCTGGACATTGAAAATGGGGACCTGAGTGGTGGATGAAGTGAGGAAATTGTGATGAAAGCTTTAGAGGGATCATTCACATGTGCTGGGCAGCCACCATGACAGGGGAATAAAAGTCACCAGCATGTGCCAACATTCATGTAAATAAGCCAGGCCATGTGGCCACCAGGTGGGAGCCTGATATGAAAAAGACCAAAATCCACATGGCTTCTCTCAGCCTTTTAAACAACAGTCACAGCACCATAGGTCAGCCAGCCTCCCCAGGGCCAGTTGTCAGGCCCATCAACAAGTTTCCCAAACACCTACTCCCGGCTGCTCACTGGTTTAGATGCCTCACCACCAAACCCACCATGCCCCTCAGGAACCAAGCTTCATCAGTCCCATAACCACACCATAACCATAACCACATAAACGCAAACTGCAGTGGCAGTAAGGTGGCTGGTGACCTGGTTTGGGTAGGAGACATGGCCAGCTGTGCTGTGCTGTGCTTAGTCGCTCAGAGGTATCAGACTCTTTGAGACCCCATGAACTGTAGCCCACCAGGCTCCTCTGTCCAGGGGGATTCTCCAAGTAACACTGCAGTGGGTTGCCATCCCCTCCTCCAAGGGATCTCCCCAACCCAGGGATCGAACCCAGGTCTCCAATTTCAGGAGGATTCTTTACGGTCTGAGCCACCAGGGAAGCCCAAGAATACTGGGGTGGGTAGCCTATCCCTTCTCCAGTGGATCTTTCCAACTCAGGAATCAAACCGGTGTCTCCTTCGTTGCAGGCAGATTTTTTTTACCAGTTGAACTACCAAGGAAGCCCAGACATGGCCAGGGAAGATGGGAAAACGTCCACATCTTACGTCTCCCCTGGTCTTTGCAGCCTCCTGAAGGGGCTCCACTTGGAAGTACTTGTGTACTTGGAAGTACACCCCTTCAGCCAAAGCTCCCCTGTCCCTTAGCTCCAGGCATTCTTGGGAGCAAGAAGGCACATCTGAGGGTCTTCCCTCGGTTCCCCGAGGCTGACTCCCTGGCAGGTTAGGAAATAGACTCATTAGAATTTCATCCATCTTTCTTACCGCCCTCTCTCCCCAACCCCTGCTTCCATCTGCGTCATAAATCAACACTGTCCTCTCTCTGGCCCAGTTAGTGGTCCCTAAGGAGGGGGAGTTCTAGCCTGCGTGAGGGCAGACCAAGGAACCTTGAAGCACCTGGCCTCCGACACGCTCACCTGCAACCCTCTCGGATGAGGGTGAGCGGTGGGCATTGAGCCGCCCCCACCCAAATCGAACTGGGGCGGGAGGCCCAGCTCTGAATCTGTCAATCACGCTGGATCCGCAGCTGCGCTCTCCGCGGCCCCAGCACTCTGCTCCTTCGAGGGAGATAAACATCGAGAAATCCAATCCAGCGGGGCTTCAGAGATAAACAGATGTGCGGGCGGCCCATCGGTCAGGAGATAACGCCCCCGCCCCGCCCCTCGCTCCCGCCCGGCCCTGCACCTGCCCGAGGCGACCCGGACGCGCCTCTAGGGAGGCACGACTGCGTCCCCCCCGGCCCGGAGAAAAGGTCTCTAGTACCACGGCTGGGGGTGGAGTTAGAGAAGAAAGAAGTTGGGTTTGTAACTCATAACAGAGGCGGTCAGGTTCGAATTCTGGCTCTGCCACTGTTTGACAAGGGATAGCAACTTCGAGTCTGGAAGTTCTCATCTGTTGTTTTGTTCAATCACTCAGTCGTGTGGACTGTTTGTGACCTCATGAACAGCAGTATGCCAGGCTTCCCTGTCCTTCATTATCTCCTGGAGTTTGCTCAAACTCATGTCCGAGTCGGTGATGCCATCCAACCAGCTCATCCTCTGTCGTCCTCTTCCTCTGCCCTCAATCTTTCCCAGCAGCAGGGTCTTTTCCAATGAGTCGGCTCTTCGCATCAGGTGGCCAAAGTATTGGAGCTTCAGCTTTAGCATCAGTCTTTCCAATGAATATCCAAGGCTGATTTCCTTTAGAATTGCCTGGTTTGATCTCCTTGCTGTCCAAGGGATTCTTAAGAGTCTTCTTCAGCACCACAATTTGAAAGCATCACTTCTTCGGTGCCCAGCCTTCTTTATGGTCCAACTCTCACACCATCCATGACTACTGGGAAAACCACAGCTTTGACTATACAGACCCTTTGTTGGCAAACTGATATCTCTGCTTTTTAATATGCTGTCTAGGTTTGACATAGCTTTTCTTCCAACGATCAAGCATCTTTTAATTTCATGGCTGCAGTCACCATCGACAGTGATTTTGGAGCCCAAGGAAATAAAATCTGCCACTGTTTCCGCTTTTTCTGTAACATGGGATAATCATTGGTACCACCTGATTGGTACATTTGACATTAAAGGAAGTCACACAAAGTAAACTTTAGTAATTAGTGGTGGCCAACATTAGCCACCCTATGATCTGGGTAAGCAGCTGCCACAACCACTTTTGGGGCATTAAAGGTGGTCCAAGGTGTTTGAGAAGGTCGCAAGGACTGTGGCCACAAAACTCCTGTTCTAAGAGAGGAGTGTTGGAGCATATCTGGAGCTGGGATCTACTACTTTCTTTCATGCCATGACCTGTGTGAGACACAGCCCTGAAAAATGACAGATCAGGGGTGATACAGCAAATGATGACAAGTGAAAGTGACATCATGGTGGGAGGAGGGAGTCCAGAAGCAGAGAGGGCTGGGGTAGGAGAGGCATCAAGAGAGGCCTTCTCCTTCCCAAGGTCCCAGTCTCTCATCCCTGGGTGTAGGGAAGATTTCCTCTGCCTAGAGACCCCAGGCAACTCATTCATTTAGTCTAAAACACCAGGGGAACCTGTCCCAAGGGCCACATCCTGTGAGGAGTGAAGTATGGCCCCTGCCCTCAAGAAGTTTAGGGACTCACGGGGATCAGAGTTGACAGCAGACTATATATCTCTGGGCTTGCTCTGATTCTCAAAGGTTCCCATCCTTCAGTGAGACAATCATTACCTCAGCAACTGGTCTAAACCGACTCTCCTCTAGATGTGAAGGGTTGATGTATCTCTGGGGCTGTATCTAATGTACAGTTTGATTTCTGTCCATGAGGCTATCAGGCTGGAAGTTAAGTGAGGGTAGGAACCCCCCGTGCTTCCTCCTTCCAAACATCCGCTGGGCCTCAGCAAATGTTTAGTATGGAAGTAGTTCACACAGCACGTGGAAGTGGATGTAAAAGGAAGGAGACTTTCCCGGCTCAGACAGCACATGTGCCAGCTTCCACCTCAGCAGCACAGCACGCCCAGATCGCGGTTCCTGAGTTTCTGCGCTTCGCGAGGCCCACGCGGGCGAGCTAAGGACTGTACCCTCATGCCGGCGCGTTTCCGCTGCTCCGATGAGAAGGAAATGACTGGTCGTAAGCGGTGGCTGACCCTGGATCTCCGAGGAAGCTGAAGGCCAGAGTCTTCCTTTCCCCAGGGGCCGGCAGGCCGCACTCGATTCTCACCTCCGCATGGAGCGCACAAAGGGCGCGGCGACGCCACCGCGCGCGCTAGTTAAAAGCTTTTGATACCCCTCGGAGCAGTGTGATTCCACTTTCTGTCCAAACGGCCCAAGCGCGCCCTTTCATGCTATTGTGCGCGCCGGGGTTTAGCCCGGCCTTTGTGGGCCTGAAAGGACCGGCGGCCTCTCGGGACCCGCATCTCCGCTGCACCGGCTTCTGCAGCCTCACTGTCCCAACCGCACCCGAGGCGCGGCGTCCCAGAGCCATGCACCCTCCAGCCTGTCTTCCGTCCGCGGCAGCTGGGGTCGATGGCACAAATCACTGAACCAGAGCAGCCCTCCTCAACCTCCCGCTCCCGAAGGCTCTCGCCTCCTCCACCCCCCTTCCAGTTGAAGTGAAAAAATGCGCGCGGACCCTTTACCTCTACTTGGAAGCAATTGGACTGGGTTTAAAGGGCTATTGAGGCCTGGAGAGGCAGCCTCTCTTTGAATAGCTTTGTGCGGTGTTTGCGGAGACATTTGCATCTGTTTGCGCTCGGGGAAAAGGCCCTGAAGGCTCCGGAGCGAGAGAGCCCGAGGATTGTGTTGTGCGCGCCTCCCCTCCCCGCTCGGCTCCGAGCTGGCTGCTGTCCTGCGCCGAGCAGAGGCACGCAAAACCCGCCCGGTTCAAAGATTGAGCGCCCTCGCTCCCGGCCCACTTTTAAACAATTGCTGTTAACAATGCAATTTTAAGCAGAAAATCGTCTAACTAGATTAAACCCACAGGACATAAAAAAAACCAGAGGGGAAAAAGTCTGCGGCATAGGAGTGCGGACGCCTAACAGGATAGAAAGTGTGAAATGCATGCAGAGGTGGAGTGACCGGCAGGTGCCCCGGCCTTGCTCTGACTGGACCGGGGCTGGACAGCTCGCCCAGCTCCAACCCCGACACCCCTGGAGCGGAAGGGGCTCCAGGGGGCGCAAGCGCGCGGGGCTAGTCTCCCATCTTTAACGACCCGGGCAGAGATGAAATGAGGCCCTCGGCCCCCCAGCATCCCCCTTTCGCCATCCGCCCGCGCCCCCCAGCTTCCGCCGCAGGTCCGTCCATCTCGTCCTGGCGGCGCCCTCCCCTCCCTAAGGGCGAGGGGCGCGGGGCCAGGCTGGAGAAACCAGAACGCCCCCTCCACTCGCGAGACTGAGCATACAGACTTTAATGGAATCAAACCAAAGTCAGACCTTAGAAAGCCCCATTGCTATGGCAGCAGAGTTCCCTGAAAGCGACAAAGCCCGGAGCCCCTCCCTTCCTTCCCGGCGCGGTCCTCCGCTCCCCTCCCCCTCCTCCCCCGCTCACTGCCTGGAGCCACGCTCCCAGCGTGCTCGGACGGGTTAATCACTGTAAAAAACAAAGAGATGAAAGGCTCTCCAATTGGAGAGCTCTCGGCGGTCTCCTCCCCGGCCTGGAGGAGGGGAGGGGGGCGCTCCGGCCGAGCTTCCCTCTGCGAGCCCGGACGCCCCTGCCCTCAGCTGGGTGGGAGCCACACCCCACCATCCCCAGGCGACGCCGCCCACACAATCTGGCGCCTCCCGAAGGGCCTGCGGAGGCTGGCAGAGGGGGACAGGCCATCTCTCCCCGACCTGCAGCCACAACCCCACAAAAGAGAAGCACAAAGCCCTGGGCTTTTTCACGGTCTCTAAGGAAATGTTTGAAATTTGAGGGGGGTGGGGGGGAGGAAATCCCTAACTCTAAGAAACAACAACAAACCCCCAGCAGATTGATATTAATAAACATTTAATTTTAATGTCAGTAATATGTCAGCATTGTTATCAAGTGTAAATCAACTACCACTCGTGTAGTTCTATAAAAGTTAAATTTAATATAGAATCTGGAGGCATTTTTAACCGTTTAGATGATGTGGGGCGGGGCTCAGGAAGAGTTTTTAAATGCTTAAAATTTCCTTCTAAACTCTCACCTGGGAGCCGGGGGCACGGAGTCCAAAGCTGATAGGTCCCTGTTTATTCTGTGACTGGGCTACCCGGCCCTGCCTTGCACCTCAAGTCACTTCCACCCCCATTCTCTCAGGCAGACTGACCTGCACCCCTTTAGTGCAGCCAGAGACCCTGAGATGGGCAGCAGGACAAGGACTTGTCTGGTCACTTTGCCTTTCAAAGGTCAGGCAAGGATGAGACTGTGGTCTGTGGCTGGTGGTCCTTCCTTCCATCCAGTTCTGAGTTTCTGCCCTTGGATAGGATGGGCAGTTTGGAGGTGGAGGGGCATAGAGAGACTAGTCTGTAGAGGCCTCAGGGTCCAGGAAGAGGACTTCCCAAAGGCTATCTCTGAAATATGAGGAGAAATCTCCTGGGCTCTTAGAGAAGTGGGGGAGATTAGTGCTGGACTTGTAGCACCGCCTTAAGGGACAGCTTGCAGTAACTCACTAGAACTAATGGGAAAATTTTTTTTTTAAGCATGTATACCCAGGACTACCCCAGCAGGCAGCATCACCTAAGCCAAGTGTCACCCAATCTTGCTATGTTATCAAACCTTCCAAAGTAGAAAGAACACCCCCCACTACCCCACACACTTAATCATTCAAACTGATTCACTTCCTTAAAGCTCCTGATTTAGGATCAAAAATAATAGTAAGAAAAATTTCTTCCCCTTGCTGGGTCTCAGCATCCTTATAATAATAGATTCCTGAAAAGTTCTGTGGAGAGTGAATGAGGGGAGACGTGGACAAGAAAGGCCCATCCCTGGCCTGGGCGAAGCCCATTAGATGTCCCTGGAGGTGTCCCCGAGAATGCCCAGGGGTGGGCAATGGTACTACCCTCCTTTTACAGTTGGGACAGTGTGAGGTCCCCCAGGGTGAGACAGATCTGCCATGCCCAGCCCTTGCACACAACCATTTGTCCTTTCTGGCAAGGCCTCCAGTAATGAGAACGCCAGGGAGGGAAGTCTGGTTCTTGGTGAGCGTTGCTCCTAGTCTAACCCCAATCCCTTCAATGAGGCAGGGGTTTCTCCTCTCTTCCCATTTCCCTCTCTGGGGACTGCCATCTGTCCCTGATTGCCACATCCATCACTGCTGGGGTGGGGGGTGGGGGTCGTGATGAGCCCCACCTGGGAGAGGGTGCGCACGGCATGGGGCCCATCCCCACCCACTCGGTCTCAAAAACCTCCATCAGGGATGCTGTTCAATCCAGCCACTGGATTCTCTTTCTCTGGTTTGTGTGCTGGGCCTTGCCAAATCCTGGAACTCTCTTTGTGTCCGGGACAAAATATGACCAGGAACCAAGCCATCAGAGTAACCTCTCCTCCTGCCTTTAAAAATCTATTTTCAGACTTCCTATTTCTTCTTCTGGATGCAGGCTTTCCTTGCCCCCTCCCACTCTTCTTCACAGAAGAATATAACGGGGATGGAGGTACAGTCTTGGGACTCTCATGGAGCATCAGGCTCAGGGCCCAAGGCCAGGGGAGCCTAGAGCATGAAGTAGCCACACTCCTTCACAGCCTCCCACCCAGCACCTGGGATCTGGGAAGCCTCAGACCCCCTCCTCTTGGGGAAAGCCAACTAGGCTCTCCCTTCTATACCCCTCCTCAGGACCAAGGAGACACTAGAATACCTCTTCTCTGCCTGATCTCAAATCACTTTATTTCTTTCTGTTTTTAAATTAAATATTTACTTATTTGGCTGTGCCAGATCTTAGTTGCAACATGCAGGATCTTTGATTTTCATTAAGGCATGAGAGATCTTTAGTTGCGGCATGCGAACTCTCAGCTGCGGCATGTGGGGTCTTGTTCCCTGACCAGGATTGAACTCGGACCCCCTACATTGGGAGCACAGAGTCTCAGCCAGTAGACCCCCCAGAGAAGTCTCCCAAATCACTTTCTGAAATGGCTTGAGATTGCAGAGGATAGCTATCTTACAGTTACAGGAAAGAAAGTGAAGTCGCTCAGTCGTGTCCGCCTCCTTGCGACCCCATGGGTTATAGCATACCTACCAGGCTTCTCCGTCCATGGGGTTTTCCAGGCAAGAACACTGGAGTGGGTTACCGTTTCCTTCTCCAGAGGATCTTCCTGACCCAGAGATCGAACCCAGGTCTCCCGACATTGCAGGCAGACGCTTTGCCCTCTGAGCCACCAGGGAAGCCTCCCACAGTTACAGGGGCTATTGTTTAAAAGCTCAGGCTCTGAATTCAATATCTGGCTCAAACTTAGCCCCATCTCTGACCTTAGTGGACTCCACTGTAAAATGGAGATAGTAGCCCTTTCCTGTAGGGCTGTGCATAGGAGTAAATGCCATAAAAACTATCACCTGTGGTCACCTGCCTTGGTGTAGCCACTCCACAAATGTCTAATAAGTATTTAGCATTGAGTTGGAAAGGGATTTTGCCAAGAACTCTGAACATCACCCTCAATGTGCCATCCTCTCTTCTCCTTAGTGTTTTTATAGTGCTTTATGGAGGACTTGTGACTTCCCTGGTGGCTCAGGCGGTAAAAGCGTCTGCCTACAATGCAGGAGACCTGGGTTCGATCCCTGGGTCAGGAAGATCCCCTAGAGAAGGAAATGGCAACCCACTCCAGTACTCTTACCTGGAAAATCCCATGGACGGAGGAGCCTGGTAGGCTACAGCCCATGGGGTCGCAAAGAGTCAGACTCGACTGAGTGACTTCACTACTACTGTGGAGGACTTACAGCTTCCACGGTGGCTCAGATGGTAGAGAGTCTGCCTGCAATGCAGGAGACCCAGGTTCAATACCTGTGTCCTTTGTGCCGTGCACCTTCCTTTCTTGCAGACTCTGAAGGCCACACAGGTTGGGGTGACAGTGGAGGAGGAGGATTTGGATTTTCCAGTTGCCTTCGAGACATCCCTGGGCCGTGGAACCTTCTGTGCTAAGCTCTCACCCCTATCTCTTCTCCATTTTTGGTGGCCACCCTAGGGCTTCAGGGCTTCCCTGGAATGCTCAGATGGTAAAGAATCTGCCTACAATATTGGAGACCTGGGTTCAATCCCTGGGTTGGGAAGATCCCCTGGAGAAGGGAATGGCTACTCACTCCAGTATTCTTGCCTGGAGAATTCCACGGACAGAGGAGCCTGGTGAGCTAAAGTCTATCCAGTCACAAAGAGTTGGACACAACTGAGTGACTGATACTTTCACTTTCATCAAGGACTTATCACGTTGCAGGCACTGCTTAAGTGCTTTCACATGCTTACCTTATTGATGGCTCATTATTACCCCAGTGTGGGCGCGGAGAGGCCACAGAGCAGCTCAGAAAGGCTGAGTGACCTGCCCACATTTCACACCCAGGGATGGAGCCTGGGACTGGGCCCCCCATTCCTGCTGCTTCCAGAGCTGTGCTGTGAAGCCCATCAGGTCCCTGGTCATCCCCACGTTCACATCTGGTGTCCTCCCTCAGGCCAGCTGCCCCCCCGCTCCTACCCACCACGATGGGAAAGGGCAGGCCAGGAGGAGGCTGAGGCCAGGACCCAGGCACCTTGGAGAGGTGTGAATGTTCTTCTGAATGGAAACAGAAAGCCCCCTGAGGGGAAGGACCGGAAGAGTCCTTTGTCTTCCCTTTATTTCCTTCTCTACCAGGCACTCCTAGGATGCTCATCACAAGTGTGGCCCAGGCGGTGCTTTCTACAGCCCCCCAGACCACCTCTGGGCCTGGCAAGGATACCACCTTCCTGACAGGTATGGCTTGGCACTGCACCTAACTGATCAGAGGCAGGCAGGAAGAATTCCCCCTCATCTCCACTGGAGGGCCTTCCGTGTTCTCAGGACAAACCATCCCCACCAAGCTGTGATCTCACCTCATTAGTGGGACCTGATGGACTCCAGCCCCTCTGACTCAGAGGACTCCTAGCAGACAGGTGGGAGAGGCTGTGACTCAGCCTGGGGTTCATCGCCCCCATATCTCCGTCACAGTCCAGCAGGGTCTGCCTTGATCATTGAGATACCCCGGAAAACATGTTACAGCCCCTGCAAGAATGTTGGTCATGGCCTACCATCTTCCCTGTTATCCACCTTGTCTAGCCCAACTTTCTCTCATTGCTCAAGAGCAGAAATACAATTTAAGGACTCCAGTGTTTCATGACAATGAACCACTGTTCTGCCTTTGACTGTCAATTAAGCTCTTTATTGGAAAGATGGGGAAAGGGAGGCCCAGAGAGGCAGTCACTTCTCCAAAATCTGAGCCAGACAGTTAATAATGAGAAACTGGAGTATGGACCATCCACACTAGGAAGATAGTGCTTCCTTAATAAATGAATGGATATTCCCTGCAGGCCTACTTCTGCTCTAGGTTTCAGGAAAATACCAGTGAGGTACTTGTCTCAAGGGTGATGGGTGACCTTCTAGGGTGAAGGCTTAACCCCTCTTAACCTTTGATCTCTGGCCATCAGTCCCCTTTTGGCCTCAACTCCTTCTCCCAGGCTAAGTGAGTACAAATCTGGCATCGGTCTGCTCAGAGGCCACCTGGGGGGACAGAGAGGCCAAGAGGCCCAGCAGGGACAGAGCCCCTTTAAGCTGATCAGCTTTGCCCCAGTGAAGGGAACCCCGAGGGAGCAAGGCAGCCTCCCCCAGTAGGAAAATTGCTGCAGGAGGGAAGAGTTGGATCAGACCCAGTCTCCCATTAGGGCCTCTCTGTGCACATTCCCGGACCAAAGGCCACTGCTGGGATGTGCAGACTGCCCCCAGGACATGGGGGAAAGAAGCTGTGCTTAAAAGCCCACAGGCTAGAGCAGACGCCTCCAGGAGAGCTCAAAGCCGAAGAGGCCAGGGAAGAGCTAGAGACTTTCAGCCTACTTGAACAAACAACTCTCAAGTGCTCTCTGGAGCACCTATTTTATTGCAAATTCTTCTTATGCTAATGAAAGATCCTTCTTCTCTATTCATTAGAGCACATCTCCCAAAGACCTCCTTGTAGCTACTGTGTGTCCACGTGCTTTTGTGTGTATCTTAAGAATCAAATGGGGACTCCAGAAAGAGGGCTCGTGCTTCCCATACCCACCCGAATTAGGACAGCAAAAGGACTGTCACCAACAACTCACCTATTTAAAATTCACTTCAAAGAAATGTGTTCTTTATGGGAGCACCCCTGAGAAGCAGCCAGCAGGGAAAAAAGTGTCCAGGCTGCATAGGGTATGTTACCAAACTATGCCTGGGACCTGGTGGATCAGAGAGTGAGCCCCGGGGGAGGGGGCTGTCAAATAGACCCCTGGTTCCAGTCTTGGCTACACTCACAAGACAGGATACTTAACCCTGTCCTGAGCCTCTGTTTCCTCATCTGTCAACTGGTGAGGATTCTTATAGAGGCTAGATACTTTCAAAAGCATTTGGCACAGGGTCTGCACACAGCAAGTGTGCCCTCAGGACTGGTCTCCACTGTGGTGGGTCTGGCTCAACACATAGCCAGTGGATGGGCAGCTTTGGAAAGGAGGTCACTGGGTTAAACTGGATGTGTGATTGGCTCTTGGTGATCAGTTTGGACAAGCGCTCAGGCATGCTCCATAGATTTCCTTCTTGGAAAAATTAAACTGGAGATTTTTCAGCTGACCAGAAGGCCCAGTAGGGGCAACTTCTCAGAAAGCTTAAGAGTACAGAGTAGTGTATGTATGGCTGAGTCTCTTTTCTGTCCACCTGAAACTATTACAATATTGTTCATTGACTATACTCTGATATAAAACAAAAAATTTGATAAAAGAGTGCAGAGTAGATTCCTCACTTCATTCTGAACCAGGCAGGGCTCTATCACTTAGCATGCATGCCCACGGATGAGTGATTTGGTCCTAAGAACTAAATTGTGTCAGCCACACCCTCCAGATTCTTGTGTTAAAGCTCTAACCTCCATTGGAGATAGGGCTTTCAGCAGGTAATTGAGGTTATGGGCTTCCCTGGTGGCTCAGACAGTAAAGCGTCTGCAATGTGGGAGACCAGGGTTGGATCCCTGGGTTGGGAAGATCCCCTGGAGAAGGAAATGGCAACCCACTCCAGTACTCTTGCCTGGAAAAATCCCATGGACGGAGGAGACTGGGAGGCTACAGTCCATGGGGTCACAAAGAGTGGGATACGACTGAGTGACCTCACTTTCACTTTCAAGGGTGGGGATCTAATCAGATAGGATTGACAGCCTTCTAAGAAGAGAGAATAATCTCTCTCTCTGCCATGTGATGACCCAGCCAGAAGGCAGCTTTCACCAGGACCCAACCATGCCAACATCCTAGTCTCAGACCTCCAGCCTCCAGAATTGTGAGAAAATGAACTTCTGCTGTGTCACTCACCCAGACAGTAATGTTTTGTTAGGGCAGCCTGTGTTGGCTAATATGCTTGGCCTCCCCTGGCCTCAGCCTCTTCGTCTGTGAAGAGGGGTAGTAATAACACCTTCTTCATGGAACTGTTAGACTCATGAAAGGAGCTAGGCCTGGTACCAGGCACCACAGTAAAGGTTCATAGCTATTCTCTATCACCATCACGATCGTCTGTCCATGATGATCTGCCCCAGGTGCACTATCATTTCAGTGGGAGGTGACAACCCCGGTGCAAGCCCCACATGAAGCAGCAGTCTAGAGCTTCAGGACCTCTCAGGCCTCTGGGCTCATATGTGGCTTCCTGGAAGAGAAGAACATGGAAAAACATTTTTTTCTAGTGGCTTTGTTGGCCCACTGCCTCCCTTACTCTTACAGGGGGGAGAGGGATCAGATTGGAACAAGGGGTGGGTAGCCAGCAGGAGGAAACAGCTGTAAGCTGGGGCTCACCTGTGCCCCCTCCCCTCACCTCACCTTACCTCGGCCCACTCTGGGGCCACACAGGGGCAGGATGCTCACACAGCTCACGGAGAGGGCTGTTGCCTTGGGGAGGAGAAAGCCCTCAAGAGCAGGCCACTGATCTCAAAAGGAAAATAATGGGATTTTCTGGGATTCACATTGATCCCCAAAGGAGAAAAGCTTCTATTTGCCTTTTTTAAGCCGCCAAACAAGAAACTAAAGCCTCTTTCAGCCCTGAGTCAGGGCTGTCCTTTCTGAAGTCCTTATTATCCCTGGGGCACCGGCAGAGCGGGCCCCAGCGCCCAGTCCACCATGCCGGGAGCTTTCCGCCAGGGGAGAGGCCTGCTTGGTCTCCTAGCGACCCATACCCCCACTGGATTGCAGGCTGTGGCATCTTGACCCACAGCTCTTGACTGTGGCCTGGACAGGCCGGTCCCATCCTTGATCTGCCCAGGGACATGTTTCCACATCCAGGAGCAGATAACATGGAGCCACAGCTCTCTGAGCCACCAGATGCCCCCCCCCCAACACACATACATCCCCCGCACACACACACACACACATACATCCCTCACCCTAGCTGCCTGAAGATGGTGACAAGGATAATAACAGCCATGGTAATAACAGAGTGGCTACTTCTTGATCAGCGTGATGCTCCAAGCACTGTCTTCCTCTCCACTTGGCATTACCTCAGAAGATCTCAATGCCTAGTCAGCCCTCACCCCAAATTACTGATCACAGCTCCATGCCCGCCTAAGTGATTCCAGGACTTTCACCTCTTGCCAGGTGAGCTGTCCACCTCATAGCCACACTCCAGAGGCAGTCATCGTCTGTGACTGCTCTACCTCTGGACCTCATGTGTACATTTACACACATGCATACCCCCACACACACTGCCACAAGTATACACATAACCCAAACATAGTCTCCAGCCCTCTCTCTGGCCAGCTCCTGTACCCTCCCTCCCCTGGACGCTCTTCCATCCCCCCTGCCTTCCACACTCCTGGCCAACTTCCCCAGACTCAACCAAGTGAACCCACTCCCCCTCTCCAGCCTGGTGCTCTTCCACCCACCAGTCACCAGCCCAGGAACTCGGAGGCCTCCTCCTCTCCTCTCCTCTCCCTCTTCTCTCCTCTGGCAGATTTGATTTGCTCAGCATTTCAGTCTAGAAACTGAACTAGTGCAGACTCCACAATGCACTTGGAGATAGAGCCAAAATGCCTTTTTTTGAGGTGCACAGGCACACAACTTGAGACTTTCTATCTTTCCAGGGCCAGCTCTTCACTTTGACCCCTGCAGGGACACAGGCACATACCTGTGCACACATACTCATAGGTAAGCTGTGTCCTCTGCCCACACAGCCTCTTCTGTGTGGAAGGTCCTTCCCCTGACTGTGTGAATCACCAACCCCAATCCATCTTTTAAGACACATCAGGGGCCACCTTCCTCAGGAAACCTCTCCAGTACCCACCACCCACCACCTCCTGTGTCATGGGTCTGTGCTGGTTGTCTTTTCTTCTCCCACAGTAATAGAATTTGTAGCTCAGTAAATAGTCAAGAGAAAAACTACATTTCCCAGCCTCCATTGCAGCTCCATGTGTCATGTGACTAAATTCTAGCCAATGGAATGTAGGCAAAAGGGGCATATGGCAGCCTCCAGGAACCTTTTTCAAGAGAACCCTGGAGTGTGCCCTTTGTCTCTTCATCTCTTCTTCCATCCTGCCACCTGGAAGAGTGGTACCCTCTTAAAGGCGTGAAAGCCACAGGCTAGGAATGGAAGGAACCTGGTCCCTGAGGGTTTTATGGAAGAGAGCTGCCACACTAGTCATGGATGGAAAACCTAGAGAGAAAAATAATTTTTTTACCTTGTTTAAGCAACTCCTGTTTGGGGTTTTGTGTCATTCCACATAGTGTCTTTCTATTGCGCTCACTTGATATCACAGGCCTATTTCTATCACTGTAGCTCTCACACTGTGATACAGTTATTTTCATAGTTATTTCCCCCTACCACTACGCACTGAGCTGCCTGAGTCCAGGGGTTGTATCTACAGCAACACCCTATCTCCACACTTCAGAGGATGGTGGGTATGCAATAATGATTGGATGAGCAAATGGATGCTTGATGATTAGGGAGATTTGGAATGAAAGCCTTGTCTAGGGAAGGTAACTGCTCAGTGCAGTAGTACAGAGGAACTGCTTCTAGCTTCAGTTTATGCACCAGCATAGCTCTGCCCACTTGCCTTACTTTCTGGCTTGCCTTGTTCCGATGGCTGTTTCTGGTCCCTCCTGTCACTCACAGCATGATTGGACCTCATCCCTCACCTAGGAACTTCCCACGCAGACACACTCACCAGGGCATTCCTCCAAGCCTGTGAGGTTGCGGACTACAGGTGGGCACACAGGGAGTGCTGCTGCTCTGGGCCTGCTCACCAGCTCACCCCACAGGCATGCGCCAAATGCAAAAGTCACTGCTACTGTCCTGGGATGTGGCTTCCTTGGTGACTGCCAGAGGGCCAGGGAGCAGAACCCCAAAGGGCAGAGTTTGGATGCTCTGTTGGAGTGAACTGCTACCAATGACAGACAGAAGGCAGTGGATAAGTTCTTCTTCTCCCTACCTCCTCAGGACTTTTTGGACACCCAGTAGCTGCATACAACCTCTCTGAAGATGTCTCACAAGAGCAAGCAGCCAGCTGTGTTGGGAACAGGTCATGGCCAACTCATAACACTTTTCTTTATGTTTGTTCTCCCTCCTTCCCATGCTCACTCCCTTCCCCCTTACTCCTGCTCTCCCAGGAAATGTCAGCACTCAAGGGTTTTTGTTTTTTTGGCTATGCCATGAGGCATGTGGGATCTTAGTTTTCTGAGCAGGGATCGAACTCATATCCCCTGCAGTGGAAGCATGGAGTATTAATCACTGGACCACCAAGGAAGTCCCCAGTACTGGAGTTTTGTGTTCTATTTTCTAAGGATACCCACAGGTATCACGCTTGGGGACAGTGAGGGAAGTGTTGTTGTCACAAAGCAGAGGAGTGACGTGACATGACTGGTAAAGTTAGTTTGTATGGGGAGGCGCCCAGCAGTGACTGGTTACCAGGTGAGGAGTTTGCTTCTTTTTGCAGCCACTTGGGTGCCATGAGGACTGTGACAGCCATCACCAGGTAGATGCCTGCCTTGTCCCTACCACAACCTGGCCAGAGGTTTTTCTTACCTCCTCTCCTGCCATGAAACCAAGGACTCTCATGATGCACAAGTGTGGGCAGAGAAGACTGTATATGCCACAAATGAACATTCCCTTTGGCCTACCATTTCACTTTCAAGAAAATGTGCTACAGGTCTACCCTCACACGTGCAAAGTTGAATGTATAAGAGACTCAAGCCAGGCCAGTTATTAATAGATTCCACTCTAGGACCTTTGCTGGAATTAATGAGAAATTGACAACCTCTTTTTGATGGGATGGTTGAACTCAGAGGATGTAAGCCCAGAATAGATGGGGGCTCTCTTGTCTTTACCTGGGGAGAGGCTGTCTGAGAACAAAACCATACAGAGAAGAGCAAAGCCAAGAAATGGAGAGAGAAAGATAGATGGTTGAAGCCATCATGGGAACACCAGGATTCTGCTGTTGAAGTCAAAGTCACACATATACTTTTCGCTACATGAACTAATGCATTCCCCTTCTTAATGAAGCTAGTTTGCATGAGGTCTTTCATTTGCAAAGGAAAATGCACTCATCAGTTCAATGTTCAAGGATATTTATGACAGTGTTGTTGTAATAGCAAAACTGTGGCACTACATAAATGCCCCTTATAGTATCTTACTTAAATAAATTGAATCAAGATTGCTGGGAGAAATGTCAATAACCTCAGATATATACAGATGACACCACCCTTACAACAGAAAGCAAAGAGGAACTAAAGAGCCTCTTAATGAAAGTGAAAGAGAAGAGTGAAAAAGCTGGCTTAAAACTCAACATTCAAAAAACGAAGATCATGGCATCCAGTCCCATCACTTCGTGGAAAATAGATGGGGAAACAATGGAAATAGTGACAGACTTTATATTCTTGGGCTCCAAAATCACTGCAGATGGTGACTGCCGCCATGAAATTAAAAGATGCTTGCTCCTTGGAAGAAAAACTATGACCAACCTAGACAGCATATTAAAAAGCAGAGACATTACTTTGCCAACCAAGGTCTGTCTAGTCAAAGCTATGGTTTTTCCAGCAGTCATGTATGGATGTGAGCATTGGACCATAAAGAAGACTGAGGGCCGAAGAATGGATGCTTTTGAACTGTGGTGTTGGAGAAGACTCTTGAGAGTCCCTTGGACTGCAAGGAGAGCAAATAAATCCATCCTAAAGGAAGTCAACCCTGAGTGTTCATTAGAGGCACTGATGCTGAAGCTGAAGCTCCAATACTTTAGCCACCTGATTGGAAGAGTCAACTCATTGGAAAAGACCCTGATGCTGGGAAAGATTGAAGGTAGGAGGAGAAGGGGATGACAGAGGACAAGATGGTTGAGTGGCATCACCGACTCAATGGACATGAGTATGAGCAAGCTCTGAGTGATGGTGAAGGATAGGGAAGCCTGGTGTGCTGTGCTCCATAGGGTCGCAAAGAGTCAGATACAACTGAGCGATTGAACAACAACCAAAATTATGCAAATAATGGGACTATGCAGCCATTACTAAGGATCATGTCTTTGCCCACATGGAAAGACACCCATGATAGATTATTAAGTGAAGAAGACAATGAGTAGAATAGATAGTGCATGCATCCTCAGTCATTGCAGTCATGTCTGACTCTTTGTGACCCTATGGACTGTAGCCTGCCAGGTTCCTCTGTCCATGGGATTCTCTAGGCAAGAATACTGAAGTGGGTTGTCATTTCCTCCTCCAGGGAATCTTCCCCACGCAGGGATCAAACCCTCGTCTCTTGTAGCTCCTGCATTGCAGGTGGATTCTTTACCACTGAGCCACCAGGGAAGTCCCAAAATAGATAGTTGTAGAATACTACTCCCCGATAAGTTTATGATTTTTAAAGGGTGGACACACATACACAGAGGCACCCTTGTACACACATTTGCTTGGATTTGAATGAAATGTTCTGAAGGTCACACCACACACAGAAGTATGTTACTTAAATAGCTTTTGTGTTACTTAAATAGCACATTTGGAATGTGCTCAATAAATACACTATGCTGAGAACTCCTTGTATACTATCTCATTTTATTTTCACACCATTCCAATGAGACGGATACTATTATTAGTCCCATTTTATAACAGGTGAAACTGAGGCACACAGAGCTTTGCACCTAAACCAAAGATCCCCAGATAGTGAGTGGCCCTTCACCGGCTCAGCATGCTGGTCACCTATAGGCAGTGGGCACACACATCAGGAAGGGTGACTCACTCTTTTCCCATTGTTTCCTTCCATCTGACTCATTTAATCATAGAAGTCACACACGCACGGGACAAAATAATGAGAGAAAAGCCTGGAGATGACATTTGGCAGTCCCTCTGTGGCGTGCAGCAGCCAGAACATGCTGGCTGGGCTGAAGGAAGAGCACTGCGGCTCGGACAGGAACCTGAAGGTCACAGCAGAGGCCCCAAGTCCCCATGGACCTTGCATCCGCCTGTGCATCCGCTGAGCTCTTGGGCTGCCCACCCTCTCTCTTGTCCAAGCAGGCAGGACCAACTGATCGTCACTCAGTCTCAAGGAAGCCTCCAGTCCCCAGGTCCAAGGAGTCAGAGGGCATTTGAAGCCCCCAGGGCAGGGTTGGCCCAGCTGGGAATCAAGTACACTGCCCTTGCTATGAGTGACACAGCCTCAGATGTCCAGCAGGGTGTCCACCACACTGGGCCTCCCTGAAAGGGACATAAGCCCCAAGCCTTGTTCCCAGGACTAGGCCCTTGATTTTAAATCTCATTTCCCAGGACTATGCCCTGGGGAGCCTCTCAAATGATGAGAGGCTCCCTGGAGGCCCTGATGTTGCCGCAGTGACCTAACCACTGGAGGAGGAAGACCTGGTCGTGCAGGGTGCAGCCTGCTCTCATCATGAGGCAGGTGGACCATAAACTGCCTGCTGGGTGTTGTGAGCTGGGGCTGTCTTAGGGTTATCTCTGAGCCCAGGGCCCTCTTGTGTGCATGTGGGCAGTCAGCCCTGTGAGGGCGTGGGAGTAGTGGTGGGGAAGGGTTGGTGGGGAGCCCTCCACAGACTTCCTTTAACCCTCTTTGGGCAAGATTTGCTTGAGCTGGCCCCTCCCCCCACAGAGGTTTTCATTTCACTCACTCAGGGACAATGTGTGCTGCTCCTGCCCCCAACAGGCCTTTAGCCCCAACTTGGGAATGACCCCTGAATGCTTGGCAACTCCAACTTCTGCTCCCAAGGCAGGGGGAGCCCAGTGTGGCCAGGCTGAAAGCCCAGGTTTGGCATCTGAGATCTGGCATCAAACCCCAGGTCCACCACTTTCTGCGGGTATTCATTCATTAAGCATTAATTGAACACCTACTCTGTGCCAGGCAGGGTGCTAAGTCCTGGAAATAGAGCAGTGAAAAAAAAACAACATAGGCCTTGCCCTCATGGAACTTAGAGTCTGGTAGGGAGAGAGATTTTTAACAGACTGTGTGGATTTTTTGGTGAATGTCTCACTAGTACAAGGGCCATGAAAGTGCTGAGACTGCTATGGGTGGAGGAATTCTGACCTGGTCAAAGGGAAAGGCGATTTGAAAGAAGGATATGTGGGAGCTCATTTGGGAAGAGGGAAGAAAAAGGTGTTCTGCTCAGCAGGAATGGCATATGCAAATGCCCTGTGGTTAAGAGGTAAGAGTGTCATACTAGGGGGTTTCCCAGGTGGCGCAGTGGCATGCCTGCCAATGCAGGAGCCACAGGAGATGTGGGTTTGATCCCTGTGTGGGGAAGATCCCCTGGAGAAGGAAATGGAAGCCCACTCCAGTATTCTTGCCTGGAAAATTCCACGGATAGGGGAATCTGGTGGGCTACAGTCCATGGGGTTGCAAACAGTTAGACACAACTGAGCATGCACACATACTTAGCTAGTGAGTGGCCAGGGCAGGCTGTGAGCCCAGATTGCTCACTTCCAGAGCCTACAGCCACTGAGGCAGACTCACACCAGCAAGGAGGGGCGGATGCCCAAGGAGGACCAGAGAGTCTGAGAAGGAAAGGGGTAGGGGACAGAAGAACCATGTTTATCCCAGAGCCAACTGCACCACCCTTCCCAAGGTCTGACTAATTGGCTGCCCTGGGTTCCCAGGCAAGGAACTGGGTTCCAGTTCCTTCTCTCTCCAGCCCAAGCTGTTCTGGAGGGAGTCCTGCTCCTGACACTTGACAAAACAGAAGGCTTCTGGAAGGAGGTGTCAGTGGTGCTGAGCCTTGAAGGATGGGCAAGAGTTGCCAAGGGCATTCCAGGTGGAGGCTCATCAGAGCAAAGGGCTGGAGGCAGGTATGGGAACTGCAGAGAAGGATCGGGAATGGGGAGCAGCCTGGCTCAGCAAGGCTGAAGGGCAGGCAGGAGAAGGTTGTGGGAGATACTCTTGGTGCACATTCCTGGGGTGCCTTGAGCATCAGGCTAAGGAGCTATTGTTCATCCCATAGACAATGGTGCAGGAGCACAAGACTCACAGGATAAAGGTGCCTCCTTATCGTCAAGGAGAACTGAGGGAGGGAAAGCAGAAACCAGGTCAACGCCTTGGAGGCCCATGGAGGCAGGTTCCTGCCTGGCATCTGGAGGGACGGACGAGGCAGGTGCCAAAGGCTTTCGCCCTGGCCTGCCCCTCTCTCAGCAAAGGCAGTTCCAAGGCCTGATTCTGGCCCAGCCAGCTCCCCGCTGATGACTTGTGTCCCGGCTCCCCCCTAAGGCTAATCAGCTTAGGATGGCAGCTAATGAAGGCTCCAGAATCGCAGGGCCCTCCCTCTGCAGCCACAAATTAACACTTCAATTAAAAGCCATTCAAGAGAGACCTGACATCTACATTCTCACTGGGTGAGGATTTAATTAAGACATGGTGGGGAGGTGGTCGGGCAGGAGGTGACCTTGGGAGGCCCCACCTTGAGCTGATCAACCTCCAGGTCAACCTATTGTTGCCAGCTCAGACCTTGGGATTGAGACCGCCGAGCACTCTGGGAGCAGCAGGGTTTCTCAAGGTGCAGCAGAAGCCCCTTCAACAGGGAGACGGCTTGTCAAAAACGCCCCCTCCTGGGCCCCACTCCAGTGCAACTGAACCTGACACTTGCAGATGGACTCAGGGGCCGCCTTTGCGCACGTTCCAAGGGTAGGTGCTGATGCCAAGTGTCTGAGAACTACTTCTAGGTAGGTTGTGAAAGCAATGGAGTGGACAAGATGACTGGCATTTTTAACAATGGAATGAAATATAACATCAGAACAGAAAATATCAGAGGGCATTGCATAGAGCGGGAGGAAGTATTATTTTGAGAAACTTTTGTTTTAGTTATATATCTGTGTGTGCTGGGTTGCTATAAATATATACATATGTGTGTGTGTGTGTGTGTGTGTGTGTGTGTTGTGCTGTGTGTAGTCGCTCAGTTGTGTCCTACTCTTTGTGACCCCATGGACTTTTGCCCCTCCAGGCTCCTCTGACCATGGGGATTCTCCAGGCAAAGAATACTGGAGTGGGTTGCCATGCCCTCCTCCAGGGGATCTTCCCAACCCAAGGATTGAATCCAGGTCTCCCACATTGCAGGAGGATTCTTTACCATCTGAGCCCTGAGCCACCAGGGAAGCCGAAGAATACTGGAGTGGGAAGGGTAGCCTATCCCTTCTCCAGGGGATCTTCCTGACCCAGGAATTGAACTGGGGTCTCTTGCATTGCAGGCAGATTCTTTACCAGCTGAGCTACCAGGGAAGCCCATTTACATACATACATACATACATACTGTTTACCCCTGTACAACACAGGTTGGAAACTTGTGGGCCCACAACTATGTGGATTTGCATGGCATTTGCATGCCATACCTTACCTCTATATCTGAGGTCCTAAAGAGTCAACCAGCCTCAGGTTGTATAGTATTGTGATAAGTATTGATTGAAAAAATCCACACAGAAGTGGACCAAGGTTGGTTGAGGCCTCAGAACCTCACATACAGAGAGCCAATTGTAAAGTTATACATGGATTTTTGACTGCTCAGGGTCAGCACCTCTAAACCTCACATTTTTCAAGGGCCAGCTGTATATATGTGTTACTATGGGTTTCAGTTTTTTTTTAAAAAGTGAGTTTAAAAACCTTGCACCCACAACTCTTCAGCAGCAAAGAGGTGGCAGCCCTGGATTCACAGATGTGTCCAGCAGTGAGATCTTATCACAGCTGTTCCTCCAAGCCTACTGATCTGAAATATTCTACCCATTGGCAGGCACCCCCTCCCTGGGAAGCCACCTGCACACAGTGGGAGGGAGCTGCTCTGAGCTGCTCCTGGGGGTAATGGCCCTATTCTGGACCAGGATGGGGCAGGTGTTGGAAGGGGACTCAATACACATGGGGATTTGTATTGAATATAAGCCTAGATCCCCCCAGTCAGCTCCTCAGCCAGTGTCCAAGCCTGGGGCAACACCAGGAGTCAGTGGCCACCTCTATACCTTCCAGAACTCACTGCCTGCTTGGGAGAAAGAGAAGTCAGCACAGGGAAGGGCTTGAGCACATGGCAGGGTGCAGAGCAGTGGGAGCAATGGGTGGAGGACGCCTGGGTCTGCAGGAGGCTGAGGTGGGCAGGCAGGCCGTCTCCCTTAGTGCCACATTCCCCGGGCCTTGCAAGGCCACCCATCCCTGCCCTCTCTGCCTTGGAAATCCCTTTGAGCTGCAGAGGGCAGATGGGGGTCAGAGAGTGCTGAGCCCTGGCCCCAGCCTCGTTTGAAATCGAAGCATCCTGGGCCAGGGGCGAGGCCTGCGAGGTGGGGTCACCACCTCCGGGGCAGAGGCATCCCCAGGCCTGGGCCGGCCCGTTGCTAGGGCTCCTCTTCGCAGGCATCAGGTTATAGGGCCGCGTGGAGCAGCCCATCTGCCGACTAACTTCTCACTTTCTCCCCTAAGGCTGCCTGTGACCCGGCTCCCCAGGCTCCGGCCCGCGTGTAAAGTGGCGGGGGGCCTTTATTCCCACCGAGCCCCTTCTCAGCAGCTCGGCAGCCAAACTGCTCTTGGATTACATTTTGATGAGTTTTCAATTTAGGCCCGCAGACAAGGGAAGGGAGGGGATGGGGGTGAGGGGGTGGGGGCGGGCGGGGGCGGGCGGGGAGCCTGCGGAATAAATGCAACAGATGGGTCCAATTGTGCTACCCAAGCAAATGAAGGAAGACATCTGTAGCTCCCGAATACTGGTGGTCTGAAACGCAATTAGCCCTCTGTGAAAGGGGCCCCTCGCAGCCCCCTCGGCCAATCCCCTCCGAGGCACTGCTCACGTTACAATGGCCTTGACCACAATCCATTGAGCAGAAAAAGGAAAAAAAGAAAAGAAAGAAAGAAAGAAAGATTAATCCAGTAGTTGCCGGGCGGTGTGGCTGCAAGGAGAGTTGCTATGCTGGAAAGGAAAGGTTACTGACGTTTCTGCTTTTCTTATTTTTTTTTTTTTTTTCTTTTGCTTCTCAATATATCTACCGTAGGTTCTTATGAAAGAGAAGGTGGGAGGGGAGGGTCTTAATTTTGGGCTTGAGGGGCTATGTGGACTCACATCTTGATTGATTCTTAATCTGCAAATTGCTCAGAAACCTCGATTTTCTACTGACTTGTTTGAAAAATAATGAATGAAGATGTGGGTCCCTGTAAGCACCCCCTCACTGCCCCCACCCGCTGAGGGCTGAGAAAGTGGTTCTGTGATAAGACCCTTCTGCATCTGATCATTCTAATAGTCACTGTGAGCCCAGTGATCTGTGCTGTGCAGTTGGACACGTGCGCTCTGCTGGGCCCCTCTGAGGACCTGCCTCTTCCCCACTCTCGGGAGCCCAAGTGGACAGGACCCTTTGTTTGAGCACTTACATGATTGGTGGTGTCTGGCAGAAAAGGGGGGGAAGCCCAGTACAATGGTGGCCCAGGGGCTCAGAGTACCTTTAAATCACCCTCCTGGCTTTGTTCCCCCAGCTCTCTGATGGCCCATCCAGGAGGTGGCAGCTCCGCCCAAAAGGTGAAAGAAAGTCCACATTCTGGACTCCTGCTTCATGGGTGTCTGCTGCCCATGCTCACTTTGAGCCATCAGTGACAAGCCCAGGTCACAGGCACCCCTCCATATATGCAGCCAGCAGCTCAGCGCTGCCTTTATGGATAAGAACCTCTACAGATCATGAGCCGAGTGGGCATGCTCCTGTCTTTTCGTTTTGCTCTACTGTGGTAAATATACATAAGATTTACTACTTTTAAGTGTACAGGTCAATGGCATTGAGTACATTCACACTGTTTTACAACCATCATTATTCCGAATAGTATCTCTGTACCACTAAACACATACTCTCTACTGTTCCCTTTCTCCCTCTCCCCACCCTCTAGCCACCTACCTTCTACTTTCTGTCTCTGTGAATTTGACTACTCTTGGTACCTCATACAAATAAAAGCATCCAGTATTTGTCCTTTTGGACTGACTTCTTTCGTTTAACACAAGGCCCTCATGGTTCACGTTCCTGTTGTAGCCTAAGCCAGAATTAACTTCCTTTTTCAGGCTGAATACTATTCTATTGCGTATGTCCATATCACATTTCATCTTTCCATCCGTGGATAAACATTTGCATTGTTTCTATCTTTTGGTTATTGTGGAAAACGCTGCTGTGAACACAGGCAGGTAAGTATCTGTTTGAATTCCTGCTTTCAGTTCTTTTGAGGGTGTATACCTAGAAGTGGAATTGCTGGATCACATGGTAATTCTATATTGAATTTTGTTTTGTTTTCCCTTTTTACTCCAAAAAGAAAGCTCCAGAGAAAGGAAATCTCATTTCAGTTGCAGGAAGATGTGGTTTAAAGACCATGTTGATGATGATATCTAACAGCCTTTGGAACTGATGATTCATAAGCCCTGGGTGTTTTGTTAACAGTTTGTTCTGGTTTAGAATTGCATGTGATTCAAGCTACAGGGTTCTCTGAAGACTCCACCAGTCACTGAAACTTGTTTGGTGTCACATATCTTGGTTCAGGGCTTCATCAAGCCCTGCTCACTCCAGGGCTTTTTCTTCCCAAATCAGGCAAGAGGTGTGTTAGACAGTCAGCTGTTTGGAGGTTTTTGTTATTGTTTTTGTCATTCTGGTGGTATTCAGACAAAGTCCTAGATGTTTGGACTTAATTTTCTGAAGTTTCACTAGCCAAATGCTCTGAGATTCAGGGCCTCCTAATTAGTCTACACCTAGTGTTATTTGATCAATCAAGGGAGCCAGGCAGAAATGCATTGTCTGTGCTTTCCTGGCCATCTTCCTGAGGACTCCCAGCACTTCTCCCATGGACATACATGTCTTTCCCATTCCTAAATCCCTGTAGTGGCAAGGAGTCATTTTGAAAGAGTTGTGACTGTCTATCCCAGATTGCCTTGGATGACCTTGATTTCAAGTACTCTATTCCGTATGTCATCCCCATGAACGTGCTGCCCAGTCCAGAAATCCTAGTGTTTCATCATCCAGACTCCCTCTCCTACCCTGGAAGTAGGACAGAAATCTTACGTCAAGCTCCAGACTTTGGAAAAGGAAGTTGCCAAACCCAAAAGTGTGGGAGTCACAAATACCTGAGGGATGTGAGGGGATGGCCCTCTTGTAGGACTCTTCTCCCAAATCTGAGCCAGGTCCTCCAGTGTGGGCATGACAATCCCCAAAGAAGCCATGACTTAGGGCCTCCTAGAACAGGTCAATCAAGCAACAACACTATGCCTATGCTCAGGGCCAGGCACTGAGCTCCCTTCCAAGTGCCAACTGTCCCTACCGCACAGCCTGGTCCTTCCCCCTACTCCCCAGCAAGGCTAATAATCTCTGTTTGGATGACAGCCTGACTTAACCCAAGTCAGATGTAAGGATCCAGTGGGGTTGGCTGATGAGACCAGTGATTTGGAGGGAAAATGCAGACCTAGATGCCTAACAGACTTTACCTAAGGGCATGCATGTGGGGCCATTTCTGCAAGAATCCCCAGGGCTGGTTCTGGAGTATCCCTCATAGAAGGGGCTGCAGAGGCCTTGCCCACAGCTGGAACTGGCCAGAAGAAAAGGGAGCCCTGACCAGATACAGGCAGCCTTTCTCTGTGAGTGAGCTGCACCCCAGGTCCTCATCGTGGGAATCTTTCACCCATTCACCTGGAACAAGGCCCCACCTCCAGGCACATGCTGCACAAGCTTTATTCAGCACCAGCATCTAGAATTGTGTACGTTATATTTCGAGACAAGGAACCCCAAGTGCAGGTTCAGCTCAAGCCTCTCCAGCATTTTCAGGCTCAGGAAGCACTTTGAGATGCAGCCCCCATTTCAAACTCCAACCAGTCAGACAGCCTGGGAGGACAGTCAGCACTCTCTCTCTCTCTCTTAAATATTTGCTTGTTTGTTTGGCTGTTCCAGGTCTTAGTTGTGGCACTCAGGACCTTTAGTTGTGGCATGCAGGATCCTTTAGTTTCGGCATATGAATTCTTAGTTGTGGCATGTGGGACCTAGTTCCCCAACCAGGGATCGAACGTACACCCCCTGCACTGGCAACGTGGAGTCTTAACCACTGGACCACCAGGAAAGTCCCGACACTCTTACCACATTCATCCATTACTTCCCTTTATCAAGGTCATACAATATGCCAGACTCGGTTCGAGGCACCGAAGATGGAGCAGTGACAAAGCAAGACAAGGGGTCTCAGTTAAAGAGCTTACCCTCCTCTTAGAGGGCAAAGAGTCAATGTGTTACGGTTTAGTCACAAAGTCGTGTCCGACTCCTTTGAGACCCCATGGACTGTAGCCCGCCAGACTCCTCTGTCCATGGGATTTCCCAGGCAAGAACAGTGGGGTGGGTTGCCATTTCCTTCTCCAAGCGATCTTCCTGATCCATGGATTGAACCCAAGTCTCTTGCATTGCAGGTGGAATCCTTACTGCTGAGTCACCAGGGAAACCCAAGAATCAATAAGCAAATAAATATCTAATAGGACTATCAGGTAGTGATACCTGCTGTGCAGAAAAATGAAGCAGGGCATGGTGGAGACTTCTGGTGCTCAGCCACTGCCAGTTCTCTTTCAGGGCACTGGACATAGGAAAGGCTCACATTTCCCCTCCCCTCGCAGTTGGGTGGAGTCATGAGACTAGTACTGGCCAATGAGCTATGACTGGAATCGATACACGCCATTCTGGGCCACAGCGTTTAGTTGCTAGTTCAAGGCTCTCTAGCCCTCTTTTCTTCCATCATAGAGATCCACAATGCTGAGGTCAGCCTATTCCCTGAGGGATGACAAGTTATGATCACCATAGAGCCTAGACCAATGATCCTTGCTAAAACACAGTCAGGGGCTAGAACAGTGGTTCTCGCATGTTTTGGTCTCTGAAAAATAATTTAGAATTCTAGAGAGCTTTTGCTTATGTGAATTACATCTACTGATGGTTACCTTTATAGAAACCAAAAAGGAAATATTTAATTCACTCTAAAGGAACAATAATAGAGGAAAGACTAAGACAGTGGAGGCTCCTGGACTTCCCTCCTTAACTAGACACACCAAATGTAGAGCTACACATGGAGCAATTTCCACTGAGAGAAAATCAGAGACTAACTGAGTGACTCCTACACATAGGATGAATGAGAAAATACCCACATAGAAATGGGTAGAAAAAGCTGAGACACACCTCAAGGTGAATCCCACTCCCAGCACAGTGCCATACAACCAGGAGGAACTCCCCAGTTGCAACTTCTCCCTCAGGAACGAAAGGTTGGGACCCCACATCTAGTGTCCCAGCTTTTAAGAGTTCTGCCTGATGGATGGTTTGGCGACCTATTTTACAACCTGTTGCCTGAGGGTGCAGCTTCAAACCAGCCTCCATCTAAGGGCTGACTGTGATCCTCTCCCCAATGGGACACTGATTTATCCTGGCATGATATCAGCTACTAGGAGCCACCAAGAAAAAAGTAGGCTGCTTGGACAATCCCACAAACATCAAATGGCCAAAGCAATCTTGAAAAAGAAGAATGACTCTGGAGGCATCAGTGTCAAACCATGTTACCAAGCTATAGAAATCAGAACTGTATAGTATTGCCATAAAATAAACACGCAGATCAATGGGGCAGAATAAAAACCCCCAAAATAAATCTATGCATATATGGCCAATTAATTTTCAACCAACGAGTCAAGGATAAACAATGGGGAAAGGACAGTCCCTTTAATAAATGATATTGGAAAAACTGGATATCTGCATGCAAAAGAATGAAACTGGACCAGTATCTTACACGATACACAGAAATCAACTCAAAATGATTAAAGACTTAAACATAAGATCTGAAAACATAAGACTCCTAGAAGAAAATATGAGGAGTTAAACTCCTTGACATTGGTCTTGGTGATAATATTTTTGGATTTGACACAAAAAGCAAAGGCAACAAAACCAAAAATAAACAAGCTGGACTACAGGAAACTAAAAAACTTCTGCACGGCAAGGAAATCAAAAGCATCTGAAAAGGTAACCTGTGTAAACGGGAGAAAACATTTGCAAACCTTGTATCTAGTAGGGGTTCATATTTAAAACATGTGAGGAACTCATATAACTCAACAGCAAAAAAAAAAAATTAACCTAATTTTATTAATAAAATGAGCAAAGGACCAAACAGACTTTTCCCCAAAGAAGACATACAGATGGCCAGAACATACACAAAAATATGCTCAATGTCACTAATCACCAGAAAAGTACAAATCAGAACCACAATGAAATATCACTTCATACTTGTTAGAATGTCTATTCCAAAAAAAAAAAAAACCAAACAAACACAAGAGATAACAAGTCATGGTGAGAATATGAAGAAAAGAGAACACTTCTATACTGTTGGTAGGAAATTGGAGACATAGGAGTTTCTTCAAGAAACTAAAAACAAAGTGTTCTAGTTTCATTCTTTTACAAGTGGTTGACCAGTTTTCCCAGCACCACTTGTTAAAGAGGTTGTCTTTTTTCCATTGTATATCCTTGCCTCCTTTGTCAAAGATAAGGTGTCCATAGGTCCGTGGATTTATCTCTGGGCTTTCTATTCTGTTCCATTGATCTATATTTCTGTCTTTGTGCCAGTACCATACTGTCTTGATGACTGTGGCTTTGTAGTATAGTCTGAAGTCAGGCAGGTTGATTCCTCCAGTTCCATTCTTCTTTCTCAAGATTACTTTGGCTATTCGAGGTTTTTTGTATTTCCATACAAATTGTGAAATTCTTTGGTCTAGTTCTATGGATTAAAGATCTAAATGTAAGACCAGAAACTATAAAACTCCTAGAGGAGAACATAGGCAAAACACTCTCCAATATAATTCACAGCAAGATCCTCTATGACCCACCTCCCAGAATATTGGAAATAAAAGCAAAAATAAACAAATGGGACCTAATGAAACTTAAAAGCTTTTGCACTACAAAGGAAACTATAAGTAAGGTGAAAAGACAGCCCTCAGATTGGGAGAAAATAATAGCAAATGAAGCAACAGACAAAGGATTAATCTCAAAAATATACAAGCAACTTCTGCAGCTCAATTCCAGAAAAATAAATGACCCAATCAAAAAATGGGCCAAAGAACTAAACAGACATTTCTCCAAAGAAGACATACAGATGGCTAACAAACACATGAAAAGATGCTCAACCTCACTCATTATTAGAGAAATGCAAATCAAAACCACAATAAGGTACCATTACACGCCAGTCAGGATGGCTGCTATCCAAAAGTCTACAAGCAATAAATGCTGGAGAGGGTGTGGAGAAAAGGGAACCCTCTTACACTGTTGGTGGGAATGCAAACTAGTACAGCCGCTATGGAAAACAGTGTGGAGATTTCTTAAAAAACTGGAAATAGAACTGCCATATGACCCAGCAATCCCACTTCTGGGCATACACACTGAGGAAACCAGATCTGAAAGAGACACGTGCACCCCAATGTTCATAGCAGCACTGTTTATAATAGCCAGAACATGGAAGCAACCTAGATGCCCATCAGCAGATGAATGGATAAGGAAGCTGTGGTACATATACACCATGGAATATTACTCAGCCGTTAAAAAGAATTCATTTGAACCAGTCCTAATGAGATGGATGAAGCTGGAGCCCCTTATACAGAGTGAAGTAAGCCAGAAAGATAAAGAACATTACAGCATACTAACACATATATATGGAATTTAGAAAGATGGTAACGATAACCCCATATGCAAAACAGAAAAAGAGGCACAGAAATACAGAACAGACTTTTGAACTCTGTGGGAGAATGTGAGGGTGGGATATTTCAAAAGAACAGCATGTATACTATCTATGGTGAAACAGATCACCAGCCCAGGTGGGATGCATGAGACAAGTGCTTGGGCCTGGTGCACTGGGAAGACCCAGAGGAATCGGGTGGAGAGGGAGGTGGGAGGGGGGATCGGGATGGGGAATACGTGTAAATCTATGGCTGATTCATATCAATGTATGACCAAAAAAAAATAATAATAATAAAAAAATAATAATTAAAAAAAAAAGAAAGAAACTAAAAACAGAACTACCATATGACCCAGGAATCCTACTTCTGGATATACATTCAGAAGAAATGAAATCACTCTCTCCAAGAGATATCTGTATTCCCACATTCACTGCAATATTATTCACAATAGCCAAGACACAGAAATAACTTAAGTTCCCATCAACAGATGAGTGAATAAAGAAAATATGGTATGTATGTGTGTAAGTATATATATAACAGAATATTATTCAGCCATATAAAAAAGAAGGGAATCCTGCACGGCAATATGGATTTACCTGGAGGGCAATATGCTAAGTGAAATAAACCAGACAGAAAAATATAAATATTGCAATATCACTTATATGTGGAATCTAAAAAAATTATTGAACTCATGGGATTGTGGAATGGTGGTTGCCAAATGGGCTGGAGGATGTGTAGGGAGAGGGTGATAAAAAGAAAATGAACTTTCCGTTAAATAATTGAAATTTGCTAAGAGAGTAGAACTTACCTTTTCTTACATATGTATAGTGATTGATGTGTTAATAAACTCCATAGTGAGAATTCTTTCACCATGTATACATGTATCAAATCAATTCTTTAAAGTTACATACTTTAAATATATTACAATTTTGTCAATTATACCTCAGTAAGGCTGAAATAAATACAAAAAGAAATAACAATAATAAACCCATTTCATGTTAACATAGAACATTGTTATGAAAAATATTTTTTAAAACAAAAAATTATAAAGAAGGGTGATGGTACTTTACATTTTTGCAAGTCTCTCTAATACCTTGCTTAATAGAAGACAACAAAATTCATGTCTCTAGGCTTCCCAGGTGGTGTTTGTGGTAAAGAACCCACCTGCCAACACAGGAGACATAAGAGACGTGGGTTCTATCCCTGGGTCAGGAAGATCTCCTGGAGGAGGGCATGGCGATCCACTCTAGTATTCTTGCCTGGAGATCACTTGGACAGAGGAGCCTGGCTGGCTACAGTGCATGGGGTCACAAAAAGTTGGATAAGACTAAAGCAACTTAGCATACACAGATTCACATCTCTACTTCTGCATTGAAGCTGGTCTAGTATGTTGTTGAAGTATATGGAAATGTACTCTTAAACAAACATGTAACTAGGAAAGCAAAGACTTTGAAGACTCCATGGAAAGGTCCTTGGACTCCCACAGGTCCTTGGAACACATTTTGAGAACCACTGGGGCTGGAGCATGCCGAGTACTGGCAGCTGCAGTGGGATTGTCCAGCCCAGAGGCAAGGGTGGACTGAAAATGGGTGGGGCAAGAGAGGATGGACTTGCAGGTTGAAATGATTAGCCTGGTTCTTTGGAGAGTCTGCCAGACGAGAAGGTAAGAGGTCAATGATGGGCCTGAATTTCTACAGCTAGCAACCGGTGGAACAGAGAGGCAGGGTCATCTGGGCTTCTGACACCAGCCTCCTGCTCTGAGGAATGAGTGGACAGAGCAGGAACTGGTGTTTAAGACAATCTTCCCCTTGAGCACCTTCACACCATTCATTTGTAAGTTACTCATCAGGTGCTGAGGTCTTAGCCAAAGGTAAATGCCCCTGGACTCACCCCATGGCATCTGCAAAGGACCATTCAGGGAGAAATTTGGCCTTATTCGTGGCATATGCCCTGGAGGTTCTAAAATACCAAAGATTCTAACAATTTTAGGACCAATGATAGTGAAGAAATAGGACATTTCAATAGCCGTCAAGAAATAAGACCAGGAATAGCACACAAATTTCTGAATGCCATATGAGAGAAGAAAGATGAGCCCTCCTTATAAATAACTGTAAGTAAAAGTAGATATTATTCATAAGAATCTCTTTCATTTGTTAAGTTCTCACAAAAAAGGCATGCATTCCTCCCAGCCTTCTTCAGAGTCAGATATTATTTCCCTTTAACAGTTAAAGAGCTTACACTCTTGGGTGTAAGAACTACATTGTTTCCTTTGAGGGTAACTTTTTCAGTTTAATATAATTTTATACACAAAACAGCTGCAAAAACTCTTGAATACCTAGATTCACCAATGGTTAATATTTTCTCTTGCTTGCTTTATCATTCTACCAGTCTCCAGATAGATAGATAGACAGAAATACTCTTTCTTAGCTGAATCATTTGAGAGCAAGTTGCAGACAGCATAATCTTTTAGCTCTACACACTTCAGTTCAGTTCAGCTCAGCTCAGTTCAGTCACTCAGTCATGTCCGACTCTTTGTGATTTCATGGACTGCAGCATGCAAGGCTTCCCTGTCCATCACCAACCCCCAGAGCTTGCTCAAACTCACGCCCATTGAGTCGGTGATGCCATCCAACCATCTCATCCTCCGTTGTCCCTTTCTCCTCCTGTCTTCAATCTTTCCCAGCATCAGGGTCTTTTCCAGGGAGTCAGTTCTTTGCATCAGGTGGCCAAAATATTGGAGCTTCAGCTTCAGCATCAGTCCTTCCAATGAATATTCAGGACTGATTTCCTTTAGGATGGACTGGTTTGACCTCCTTGCAATCCTAGGGGACTTCCAATCCAAAAGAGTCTTCTCCATCGGCACAGTTCAAAAGCATCAATTCTTTGGCACTCAGCTTTCTTTATGGTCCAATTTTCGCATCCTTTCATGACTACTGGAAAAACCATAGCTTTGACTAGACAGACCTTTGTTGGAAAAGTAATGTCTCTGCTTTTTAATATGCTGTCTAGGTTCGTCATAGCTTTTCTTCCAAGGAGTAAGCGTCTTTTAATTTCATGGCTGCAGTCACCATCTGCAGTGATTTTGGAGCCCAACTAAACAAAGTCTGTCACTGTTTCCATTGTTTCCCCATCTATTTGCCATGAAGTGATGAGACTGGATACCATGATCTTTGTTTTTTGAATGTTGAGTTTTAAGCCAGCTCTTTTACTCTCCTCTTTCACTTTCATCAAGAGGCTCTTTAGTTCCTCTTCACTTTCTGCCATAAAAGTGGTATCATCTGCATATCTAAGGTTATTGACATTTCTCCCAGCAATCTTGATTCCAGTTTGTGTTTCATCCAGCTTGGCATTTCCCATGATGTACTCTGCATAAGCAGGGTGGCAATATATAGCCTTGACATACTCCTTTACCAATTTGGAACCAGTCAGTTGTTCCATGCCTGGTTCTGACAAACCCAAGACCTGACCAGTTCTGACATGACCCAAGGTGGTGGAGAGTTCTGACAAAATGTGGTCCACTGGAGAAGGGAATGACAAACCACTTCACTATTCTCACCTTGAGAACCCCCATGAACATACTTCAGTGTGTATTTATTGAAAAAAAGAACATTTAAAAACATAATCTCAATATAACCATCAAAATTAGGAAAGTTAATATTGATACATGCTAATATCTACTGCCCAGTCCACACTAAATTCTTCCAATTGTTCCAGTTGAGTCCTCTTTACCTATCATCTCTCAAAGCCAATATCCAATCTAGAATCATACATTGCTTTTGGCTGTCATGTCTCTTTCATCTCTTTTAGATCTGGAATGGTTCTTCCACCATTATTTTATATGACCTTGACATTTTGGGGGATTATAGGCCAATTATTTTGTATAATGTCCCTCAATATAGACTTTTCTGATGTTTCCTCATAATCAGATTGAGGATCAACATTTTGGAAGAAACACCATGGAGGTGATACGTCCTTCTCACAGTATTATATGACCAAAGTACTTGATGCTGACCTCTCCCACCAGGGGCAACCTTGGTCATGTTAATACTGTTGATGTTAACTTGAGGCTTTTGGTTAAGGTGATGTCTGCCAGGACTTTCCACTATAAAGTAACTATTAATATGTTTTCCTTTATGTGTGTGTGTGTGTGCTCAGTGGTGTCTGATTCTCCGCAATCCCAAGGACTATAGCCCACCAGGCTCCTCTGTCCATGGGATTTTCCAGGCAAGAATACTGGAATGGGTTGCTAGTTCCTTCTCCAGGGGATCTTCCTGACCCAGGGATCGAACCCTCGTCTCTTGCATTGGTAGGCGGATTCTTTACCACTGCACCACTTGGGAAGCCCTTTTTCTTTTATGGAGAGATTCTTTGAGACTATAAATATCCAGATCTTCATCAAACGTTCACCCATTAGTTTTAGCATCCATTGATGATTACATAACGTTCTCAAAACAAAATTTTCTAACTCCATAACTTTTTCTACATTCATTAGTTGGCATTTCTTTAAAGAAAATTTTTTCCCTTCTACCTCATTTATTATTCACTCATTTGCTCACTCATTTATCCATTTGTTTATACCAGTTTAGACTCTTGGAATCATTCAGTGGTTTATAATCTTTTACTGTCATTTTTTGCTTGATGTTCAGATTAATCCATGTATGATTTATGGAGACTCTTCAGGATGGCTTCTGAGTCATTTTGATGCATCCCCATCATTCTTTGAAGACTTCCTTACTTTTTGACATAAAGAGATGTTCCAGGCTCATCTTGTATTTTTCCTTCTCTGGCCTTGGAATTAGCTGTCCTCCAAGGAGCCCTGGTTTTGTTGTTATTGTTGTTTTTAGAAACCAAGATTTGGATATTAAATGTGCTCATTGCAACTGGGGTGTTTTTGCTTCTAGACCATTCGTTGTACAGATATTTCATACATACATAATATTTTATATACTGATACCTGAACCCACCTGCCAATGCAGGAGATGCAGGTTTGATCCCTGGATTGGGAAGATGCCCTGGAAAAAGAAACGGCAACCCACTCCAGTACTCTTGCCTGGGAAATTCCATGGAGAGAGGAACCTGATGGGCTACAGCCCATGGGGTTGCAAAGAATCAGACATGACTGAGCACAGAACAGGTAAGAGTGACTGGACCCTTAACTACTAACCATTGTTACATTTCTATTTCAGGTGTGGGTCTTGATAACAGGGGACTTGGGGTGCAGTTCTATGTTTCTTTTTTTTTTTTTTTCTATTCCACAACAACACATATTTTCATTTACTTTTATGGGAGACTTCCTAACTATCTTTTCCAAACTTAACAGCTCTTCTGTCCTTCCAGACGTGAGTTGCACTTGCCTGCTCCTGGTGTTTGTCTACACCTTTCCTCTCTCAGATATCCCCTGCCCGTTCTCTCAGGCACCAAAGTATCTAAGGCCCAGCCTGAGTGCCACTCCTCCAAACTGGTTAGGATGACAGGCCGGGCCCATGAAGGTCATCTCCAGATCACTGTCACCTGGAATTTCTCCTGTGATTATGAGTGTCCTGCTGCTCCTGTTCAGCTTCCTTGAGGGGAGACCTAGAGGCAGAAGTTTTCGTGAAACTGGCAGAAAAGCTCCTACAGGGGCTGAGGCAGTGGGCTTTGGGATGTGAGGAATGAAGGCTGAGGTCTAGGTGGAACCCCCTGTTCCACAAGTCCAGGCTCCCCTGCAATTACCAGTCCTTGACAGCCCCCCATCCTGGGATGAAGTCCCTTTGCTCCTCTCTGCTGGGCCCCACAAGATGAATTCAATCCAGAAGAGGGAAGCTTAAAACTGGAGGTCAAATATCATCACCCCTTAGTTCTACAGGGTAGCCCCACATCAAGTGTCCTATCAAGCCCTCTGGCTCTCAGCCACCCTCTTGAGCTCCAGGACTTGGGTCAAGCCTTTAAGGATTCAGACCCTTCCTCTGCCTGGGCAATGAGACCCTTTAGACCCAGAGCGACATGCAGACCCCCCATCTAGGGCTCCTGAGGGGTCAGCCCGATTTGGGTATTTAACATCTTGCCACTGGAACATCCTGCCTGTCCACTTGTGGCCCCTCTATGCCTCTGCTGACACATGCCCCCCCCCCCCTTGGATCCCCGATTGACAGGACAGGATCTCTGACCTCCCTGTGGCGGGTTGCCCTGGCCTGGTGCTGTGGCCGAGTCTGGCAGATGTTGCCCCGTCCCAGCGGTCCGAGCAGTCTGTTTCGATTTGGGGACAGTGGGTGCAAATTTAGCTCTTGTTACCAGGACGCACCTCACCCTGTGTGCACTTCTAATGAGGCAGCGCAGACACGCACACTCTCACAAGCTGTTAAACTGCAGACACGCTGCAGCTTTCCAATGAGAGAGGATTTCAAGGGTGTATTTTTATAAGGAAGAAATGACATAAGCGTCCCTCTTTGTTATTTAAATTTCATGAAAATCAACTATAGATGGTGTGTAATTGGGCACAGAATAGGACCCAGAATATATTCTGAAATAACGGGAGTCCTTTTATCAGGTTATATATGAAGGAAAAAAAAGTCAAAGAAAAGCGAAATCTCCGTGCAAATAATGAACTGTTTGAAGGAAGAGAAAAGAAAGACTGAGGACGGCTGGGAGAGTATTCAAGGGGCTGGTTTTGAGAAGTCGCTTTGGGAGGAGGGGTGAGAGACGTCATGGGTTGTCATCATTATGAGTTGACTTAGGCTCAGAATTCAGGCTGCACACTAAACTTCAACCAGGAATCAGGGCCAGGCAAGTGAAAACACAAGAGTCCCTGAAGGTGGCCCAGGTGACCTAGGTCTTGTATGAGGACAGGAAGGGCTGTGTGCTGTGGTGACTGTGCACCCAGGTGAGAAACCAGAGCTAAACTGGGGGCATTAGTCTGGAGCCAGCCTGACTCGGAAAGAGGCATTCACTGGCTCTATACTCAGATACTCACTAACAGGCCCCCCTTCCCAACACCATGGTGGGGGGCTGGCCCTCGTCTCCCCAAAGCACCTGACACCATGTGTCAACAGCATAGCTTTTCATCCATCCCTCACCTTGTGTACACCTGGACCTGAGCCTTTCGTTCCCTGAACTTCCATGATCCATTTAGCTAGCAGGGAAGATTGCTGCTGCTGCTAAGACTCTTCAGTCGTGTCCAACTCTGTGCGACCCCATAGATGGCAGCCCACCAGGCTCCGCCGTCCCTGGGATTCTCTAGGCAAGAACACTGGAGTGGGTTGCCATTTCCTTCTCCAATGCAGGAAAGTGAAAAGTGAAAGTGAAGTCGCTCAGTCATGTCTGACTCTTCTCAACCCCATGGACTGCAGCCTACCAGGCTCCTCTGTCCATGGGATTTTCTAGGCAAGAGTACTGGAGTGGGTTGCCATTGCCTTCTCCAAGCAAGGAAGATTACGTCTCCTGAAAAGGTTGCTGTGAGGATAACAGAAGATACAGTGCCCAGAACAGTGCCATCACACGACAGGAATTGAATTGTTGTTGCTCTTCAGCCATGTCCGCCTCTTTTCAACACCATGGACTACAGCAGGCCAGCATCCCTGTCCCTCACTATCTCTCGGAATTTGCTCAAATTCATATCCTTTGAGTCGGCAATGCCATCCAACCATCCCATCTCTGCTGCCCCTTCTTCTGCCTTCTATCTCTCCCAGCATCAGGGTCTTTCCCAGAGTGTCGGCTCTTTGGATCAGGTGGCCAAAGTGTTGGAGCTTCAGCTTCAGCATCAGTCCTTCCAATAAGCATTCAGGGTTGAACCTCAGGAACAGTATAAAAAGGAACTGAAGGCAGGGTAGTATCTCCTTTTACCATCAGCGCAGCCGCCTCCACTCACTCCCTGCTCCCCTTGGTGCCCTGTGGCTGGGTCTCTTTTCAAGGCTGGGTGCAGCCCTGAGGCTTGGCTGTGGTGGGTGCACACCCTGGTATCCTCGGAGACAGCAGCTTCAGAAAGGGTGCCCAGAGTCCACCGTGAAACTCTGAGGAGCTGAGAAGTCCCCAGGGAATGAACACACTGCTGCTGCTGCCACCATGGGTGCTGCCGCCTGCGGGGGCCAGCGGGACCCCTGCCAGCGGGATCCTCCCAGCGGGAGGATGGCGGATCCGCACAGCCTCCACCGTGTTCTCCTGTACTCCTCTTCATTTCTTGGGCACCAACTGTGTGCCTGGGCGGGGAGGTGCGTCCCAGGTCACCCAGGCATTCCCCTCCGGCACAGCTCTCTGAGAACGCTGGCTCCAGCCTTCCACCCGGACAGTGTGTGTGAGGCCACCCCGTCCAGGAGCGGAGTGCTCCCGCAGCCATCAAGCTCCTGCCCAGACCTCTCCTGTCCTAGAGGTGGTCACACTGAATTGCAGTGGCCTCATCTGTCCCCCACATTGAACCGTGAACGTTGAACTCATAGCAGAGAGAACAGGTCCTGGGACTCAGCAAGTGCCGCATCAGTGTCTGTTAAAAGGAAAACAGTGAAGAAGCCGTTCTTGCTCTCTGAAAGCGCCGGGCAGCCAGGCGAGCCTGGACGGGAGAGAGGACTTTGGGAATCTGAAGCACGAAGCGCAGATCTCAGAGCAGGGAGCGGAGTCGGCGCGCCATCTACCGGCAGCTTCGCAGACCGGCAGGAAAGGGCTGACCAGGGGAATCCCGGCTTCCTTCAGGTTGACCAGGCACCTGTGATGTCAACCGCTCTTTGCAACGCTGCTCCTGGGTCCACGCCCTAGACACTCTACACACTGCCTCGCAATCACCAGCAAGATTGGCCTCCTCGGAAAAGGAACGGTGGGGCCCGGGATTGAGTTGGAGGTCATGAACTGTGTTGAGAATACCCCAGAAAGGGCTTCTCTTCCACCAGCTCCTCTCGGGCAGTATTTTCCCAGAAACTCATTTTGAGTGGAATTCAGTGACTACAGTTACTGTAGAGTTCAGGTAAGGGTCTGCTCCCCGGGGGAACCAGCATGTTTGGGGGTCAGACAGACCAATATGGATTCTAACTCTGTTCCTTACCAGCTGTGTGACTGAGGACTGGGTACTTCACCCTCTGTGCTCAGCCCCCCACCTGAGAAACAAACTACATGACAGTACCTACCCTACAGGGTGACTAGAAAGATGAAAATTTACCTGTAACCCGGACGCCCAGATCCTCACCTGGGTCAGGCTTCCAAGGGTCAGGCTTCCCTTTCATGCCCACCCAGCATGAGAGAACCAGCCATCAGCCTTCTCAGCCGTAGCAAGACTGCGTTTATCAGGTTCCTCTCCCCAGGGTTTCTGGGATCCTGCAGGTTGAGTTTGCTCTTGCCTCAAACCCTGGCTGCTGCTATTCCCTTGTTTCACTTCCCGACTCCAGCTCACCACTCTCCTGTTCTCCAGTGACCACTTGCCACCACATTACAAGCCTTCCCAGGCCCTGCTGCGCTCCAGACTCCCACACCCCAACTGTGGCCAGGGATACTTCGACAAGGCCCCCAAGCCCAACAAGGACCAGATTTGCCTGGAAGAAGAACAGGAAAGAACCATAGAGCAAGATGGAAAACCTCAGACTAGCTCCTAGGTGTGACCAGGTTCAAAGTCCTAAACCCGTAGTAGCTTCAGGCCCTTCCTGATGCACTGGGGTCCCTGGGGTCCCTGGTTGGCACCTTCCTGCACGCAGGAAAGCCCCAACCATGTTGCACCCCCCACTTCCAGGAACCCCCAGCTTTCTGAAGCCCTGAGAGAAAAATCTCATCATTTTTATTTCTACAAGCAACTGGCAAGAGGCACAGTTCTGCCTTGAATGAAGACAAGCTTTCATGCAGTTATACAAAACTCTCAAGTGTTTTTATTTTGTTCCCTGGAAGCACTCCATCCCAGAAGAACATCTTGGCTTTTTTCTATATAAAATCAAATGCTCTGTTAGTTATTCCCCACTCCCCCCACCCTGAACTTCTCAGAAAACAAAGGAAGAGCTTGCTCTCAAAGTTGTCTCCTACAGGAACTAAAAATCAAATAACAACAGTTAACATTTATTCTGTATTTCCTAATCTAACCCTCTGAGTCCTAAGCTTTAAGTCCTTTTTCCTGTTTTATCTCTTTGAGTCTTCACCCTGACACTGGAAGGCACTTGATCTCCATTTTACAGAGGAGGAAAAGAAGCTTAAGGAGGTTATGGGACTCCCCCAGGGTCCCACTGTTAGTAAGTGTCTGACTTCAGATTCAAACCCAGATAGTCTGGCTTCTTAAAGCTTCAAGTGGGCAGCCCTGCTTCAAGGTCAGAGCATGAGATCTGAAGTCTCCCCTTCCCTATCCACTTCTAGTCATCTGAGATTTCAAAAGTACTGGAGTCTAGTGTCACCTGGAGTGCCCTGGTACAAACGTGGGTGGCGAGTGCTCAGCAGAACTTCTGGAGCATGGAGGTGCCCAGCATAAGGGACAGTCGATGGGGCCTGAAAGGCTTATAGCTGGGCAGTGCTGTGGCCTGAGAGGAGCCCCCCTGTGTCATCCCCTACTGGCCCAGGGGAGGGTGCCTGCAGAAGGCTCACCTGTTAGCCTTGTGCAACTCAATAGCTCACGTCCCTTCATGGGTGCAAGTCCTCCCACAGCTCACTGTTGCCTAGGGACACAAGCCAAACCCTCCACGATGGCTTACAAAGCCCTTCAGGGACTGTCTGCTCTGCTCCTGCTCTTCCAGCCTCCTCCCCAGGTCCCCTCCTGAGCTCACAGACAATGCCTGACCCACAAGTTGGTGCCTCAGGACGTTTGCACTTAAGGCCTCATGCCTCACTTCAGTCTCACGCTCATTTTAAAAAAATATTTATTTGTTTAGCTGCAGCAGGTCTTAGCTGCGGAATGCAGGATGTTCATTGTATCACACAGGATCTTTAATGATGGTGCACCGATTCTTTAGTCGGGGTGCATGAGCTAAGTTGCTGCATGGCACATGGGATCTTAGGCTCCTGCCTAGGGATCAAACCCACGTCCCCTGCATTGCAGAGTGGATTCTTAACCACTGGACCACCAGGGAAGTCCCAATTCAGTCCTTTGTGAACTAGAGTCTCTCTGGTTTTCTGATGGCATGGCGCTGCTCCCAATCCCATCACTCCTCCTTTCTTTCCTGACTCTCTAGAATCCTAGCTCCCCAAAGGAAGGCTTCCTGACTGTGGAAGGCTGAATAATGGCCCTAAGACATACCTGCTTCCTAATCCTGAAACCTGTGAATGGTACCTTGATATGGCAAAAGAATGGACAATAACTTACTTGGTAAAGGGTGTGATTAAATTAAGGCTATTGAGACAAAAAAAAATTACCCTAGATTTTCTGTGTGGGACTAAATGCAATCACAGACAGCCTTACAAAAGGCAGGCATAGAGAGGTTTCACATACATAGAGGAGGGACCCCATGTAGAGTGAGCAAGGCTTCAAGATGCTGGCCTTGAAAACTGAGTGATGAAGCCACAAGCCATGAAATGCTGGCAGCCACCAGAAGCTGGAGAAGGCAAGGAAAGGCTGCTTCCCCTACAGCTTCTGAGAGGAGCATGGCTCTGCTGACACCTTGGTTTAAGCCCTGTGACACAGATTTCAGACTCCTGGTTTCCAGAACTACACAGGCTGAAGTTTGTAGCAGTTTCTTATAGAAGCCCTAAGAAATATCTCACATGAGGGCTGCAAACTCAAAGGCTTACATAAGCAAAACAGGTGGGACAGGCTGGAAGGGACTGAGTGTCCCACTCATCTTGAGGGTGCAGGCTGGTACCCTGTAGGAACAAAAGTACAGGCTGCCCTCATTTTCTGACTTTTTAAGAGAAGCTGAAAACATGATTTATATTTCCAAGATCCTGATTTTAAAATGCTGACAACCTAGACTAAGTGTTAAAAATACTAGCCCAAACCAACCACCAGTTTCTTGTTTGAGAACAAAGAATCCACAAAGGAGAGATGCCAAGTCCTGGTGGCTCCCAGGTTAGACTGGGATGCCTGAAAGTTAGGACAGTTTTCCCTAAAGATTCATGGAGGAATTAGAGTCCCTGGGGTAAAGAACCATAGCCATTTTTTTCTAATAAGATATAGCTGAATTACAATATTATATTAGTTTCATGTGTACAATATAGTGATTCAAAATTTTTTATAGATTATATTCCATTTATAGTTATTATGAAAAATTGGCTATATATCCTTGTAAGTTATGTGCATGTAGTAGTTTGTACTTAATCCTCTACCCCTAATCTTGCTCCTCCCTCTCCCCCCTGGTAACCACTAGTTTGTTCTCAATATCTGTGAATCTGTTTCTTTTTTATCATATTCATTTAATTATGTTTTTAGATTCCACATATAAGCGATAACAGACAGTATTTGTCTTTCTTTGTCTGACTTATTTCACTAAACATAATAACCTTCAGGTCCATCCACGTTACTGCAAATGGCAAAAATTTCATTGCTTTTTATGGCTGAGTAGTATTCCATTGCACACATACACATATATGCATATGTATATGTAGCCCACCAGGCTCCTCAGTCCATGGAATTGTTCAGATGAGAATAAAGGAGTGGGTTGCCATTTCCTTCTCCAGGGGACCTTCCTGACCCAGGGATCAAACCCAGGTCTCCCACATTGAAGGTAAATTCTTTACCATCTGAGCCACCAGGGAAGGCCCATATATATGTGTGTGTGTGTATATATATATATATATATATATATCTCACATCTTCATCAGTTTGTCTCATAAAAAATTTGAATGCCAGTGCAGCTGTATGTTTGCAACAAACACTTAGAACAAATAAGATGTGTGATATTAATCACTCCAACAGTGACTGCAAAATATCAGTAATGAATGAAAAGCTGTGTAGTTGATCTTATTAAATGCTGGTGTTAAAAAATATTATTCAGTTTGTAATGAAAAATCTTCTGGCCCTCAACTTTGTGGAGTAAAGAATGAAAGAGAGACAGGAGGGAAGAGGCAGGCCTACCACTCACACCTCTCAGGGTGTCTCTGCCAGCAGGAGCGAGCAGAATCTCTGGAAGAGTGAAGTGGGTCCTATGGCTTAAAAGGACATGAGACTGCAGGGGTCCCAGGGAGCTGACATGAGACAGCCTATCCCACTGAGCATCCTGCCTCTAAATACACAGGTAGGAATCCAGCAGTTGTGCTCCTTGGAATTCACTCAAATGAGTTAAAAACATATGTCTACACAAAAAAACTGCTCACAGATGTTTACAGCAGCTTTACTCATGTGTGCATGCATTCTAAGTCACTTCAGTTGTGTCTGACTCTGTGGAACTCTATGGACTGTAGCTCACTAGGCTTCTCTGTCCATGGTATTCTCCAGGCAAGAATACTGGAAATGGGTTGCCATGCCCTCCTCCTGGGGATCTTCCCGACCCAGGGATCAAACCCGAGTCTCTTAAGTATCCAGCATTGCAAGCAGATTCTTTACATTCTGAGCCAGCAGGGAAGCCCAGCTTTACTCATATTGCCTCAAATTGAAAGCAACCAAGATGTCCTTCCAAAGGTGAATGGATAAATAAACTTGTGATACATCCAGGCAATAGAATATTATTCAGCACTAAAAGGAAATGAAAAGACATGGAGGAAACTTAAATGCACATAAGTAAGTGAAAGAAGCCAATTTGAAAAGGCTACATACTGTGGGATTCCAACTATATGACATTCTGGAAAAGGCACAACTGTGGAGACTTTAAAAAGATTGGTAGTCTCCAGAAACTCAGGGGAGACACGGATGAATAGACGGAGCACAGAGGAGTTTTAGAGGAGTGAAGCTACTCTCTATGATACCACAATGGTGACACCTGTCATTATACATTTTCCAAAACTCCATGGGGCGTATAACAGCAAAAGTGAACCCTAAGTAAATTATGGAATTGGAGTGACAATAATGTGTCAATGTAGGCTCATAGACTGTAACACGGGTACCCCTCTGGTGAAGAATGTTGGCAGTGGAGGTGGCTATGTGTCGGGGGGCCAGGGGGGTATATGAAAATTGTCTGTACTTCCTGCTCATTTTTGCTCTGAACCTCAAATTATTCTAAAAAATAATACCTGGGTTTTTTTTGTTTGTTTGTTTGTTTGTTTTTGTTTTTAATGCAGGCAAGACCTTTGAGCACAGAAAAGTTGCCCAACAGCGCCCCCTAGCACCACAAGCTGTGATCTTTCTTACAGAGAATAGGGCTTGGAGACTAGAGGAGATTTTGCTTCTCTGAGCTTCACTTACTGATACCTTGGGCATGTTGGGGGTTAGAGGGAAGGGCAGGGTGAAGGAAGGAAAGGCAGGCTGAGGCTGGCATTTACCAAGCCCTGGATCTGGTGTTTTAGCCAGGTTTCCAAGCCATGGCTTGTACTGAAGGCTCACGAAGTCTGCGACACTGGAGTTCAGAGCTCCCCAGGGTTTTATTGGAAGGTGTTGGAGGCATCCCCATGGTCTGTGGAAAGACCACCCACAGTAAGGTTTCCTTCCAAATGGTTGAACCTCGATGGCTGTGGGCCTCACCCAGACACTCTGCAGCTCTGCAAGATATAGGCCCACCAGGGACTGTGTGCCCATCCCAATGCCAGGCCCGCTCACATCAGGCAGGTAGGTGGACAGGCAGAGGGCCACACCTACACAGCAGGCATGCTTTGGGTCAGTGGCCACCAAGCATAAACAGTTATGCACCGGACCACTGGGTGACAGCTTCACCCAGCCTCACTGGTGATTTATGCTTCTCAAGGTGATGCAGTCCCAGGGAGCCTCTGGAAAACCACTTGGAGAGAGAGCTCTGGAGGCAGGATTTCTCATTTTCTCATCACTTTTCCATTTTCATGATATAGCTCCCTCCTGGGGCCAAGGGAAGGGGAAAATGCTTTTTATATTATATTAGCGGCCATGTGGAAAAGACATATTTCCCAGGACATTGGATTCGGGGTGAAGACGCACATTTGTAAAGCATATGTGAAAAATGTCATGCATGGAAGGTATGAAATATATGTTGTCATGGCTCAAGCTAGTTTTGTGAAACACCATAGGACAGGGAGAGCAAGGCCACTGGGGAGAACATGAGCTGCTGGCCTTGAGGACATGTCCACAGAGCAAGGCACCAGATAGCGTTGGGAAAAGAGGTAGGTGGGCGTGGCTGCAGTGTATTTTCATATTTGCTGTCCTTGCAGATGGAGGACTGGAAAGCAGGTGGGACACTCGTTAGAGCACTTACCTGTTGGGAAGAGGGGTGAGGGGCTCTGAAAGCTACTCCTTTTTATCTTTTCAAAGGTTGTGAATAATGTGAATATATAACCTTTTCAAAACATTACATAAAAATAAAACAAAAGGCCTTTTCACTTTGTGCCTCCATCTCAGAACAGACTAGAATCTTCAGAGAAAAACTACATCTTTATCTTAAAAAATAGTTATTTGTTTGTTTATTTGATTGTACCAGGTTTAGTTGGAGCACGCGGGACCTTTAGTTTCAGCATGTGGGATCTAGTTCCCTGACCAGGGATCAAACCCAGGTCACTTATACTGCAAATTCGGAGACTCAGCCACTGGACCACCAGGGAAATGAAAGTCACTCAGTTTGTGACACCATGGACTGTATAGTTCTCTATAGAACTGTGGACTCCAGGCTGTATAGACTCCATAGATTTGATAGAATTCTCCAGGCCAGAATACTGGAGTGGGTAGCCATTCCCTTCTCCAGCAGATCTTTCCAACCCAGGGAATGAACCCAGGTCTCCCACATTGCAGGCAGATTCTTTACCAGCTGAGCCATGAGGAAAGCCCAAGAATACTGGAGTGGGTAACCTATCCCTTCTCCAGCGGAACTTCCTGACCCAGGAATCGAACCGGGGTTTCCTGCATGGCAGGTGGATTCTTTACCAGCTGAGCTATCAGGGAAGACCTGGAATCTCAGACTTCCTCCCTCCCTTTCTCTGTACCGAACGGCTGGCCATCCGCCACCCTCCAGCGCACAGAGGCCTGCACCAAGGTGTTCGCAGCAGGCCAGCAGCTGCTGCAGTGACCAACCCCCTCTCTCAGGGAAGCCTTTCCCCAAATAAACTGCAGTTCTCCTGCTGCTGTTTTAGGCTGCCCCCTTGTTCTGCTTTCTAAGAAGGCAGAGGGCTGATCATGGGGCTTCTCACTTTAGCAGGTGAGCAGTCAGACTCCCTCCCTGGGAATCAATCTGGAGCAGTGGAGCCCAGCTCTGAGCTTTCATACCCTTGAGGAGCAGGATAATGGGGCTGAAGAAGGATGACTCAATGGTCTCCCAATAGCTGGTGTCCTTTCTCCTATGATAAGAGAGCTGTCTTGTGGTCCCTGAGCACACAGCTACCCAGCCTCCTCTGTAGCCAGGTCTAGCCCCTGGCTAAGGCCAGGCCACAAGGATGTGAGTAGAAGTGATGTGGGCGATTTTCAGGATATGACTTAAAGGGCGAGGACATGCCGTGTGCTTTTCCCTCTGCCCCACCCGAGCTGGTTGGGATGCAGACCTGAGGGGGAGAGCCATCAGAGCAACATGGATGAGGACAATACTTGGGACTGACAAGAGTGACAGGTTGGAAAGAACTCAGGTTTCTGACATCAGGGAACAGTCATTAGGAGACCTCAACTGCTTATACCTGGCCTATTAAGTAAGAGACAAATATGCTTCTTATTGAAGCCTCTGCTTTATTTTTATTTTTGAAATTTATTTACTTATTTATTTGGTTGCAACAGGTCTTAATTGTAGCACTTGGAATCTTTTATTGTGGCATGTGGGATCAAGCTCCCTGACCAGGGATCAAACCCAGGCCCCCCTCACTGGGAATGCAGTTTTAGCCACTGGACCACCAGGGAAGTCCTGGAACCATTGCTTTAGATCTGTGTTAAACCAACCAAACTTTCATTATGCTGGAAAAAGAGAGGGAGGGAAAATGTAGAGAAAAACTTACTGTGGGAAGTCTGAAGAAGACGAGATAGGACGTCTCTTTGCCTCTCTTCATCCAGGTTTTGGCAATCAATATAGTCACACTCCGATGCCTTACATGTGAAAGTCACTCAGTCATGACCAACTCTGCAACTCCATGAACTATAGCCCCCCCAGGCTCCTCTGTCCATGGGGATTCTCCAGGCAAGAATACTGGAGTGGGTTGCCATGCCCTCCTCCAGGGGATCTTCCCAACCCAGGGACCAAACCCAGGTCTCCCACATTGCAGGCAGATTCTTTACCAACAGAGCTACCAGGGAAGCCCCGATGCCTTACATGCCTGACCTCAATCTCATTTCCTCCTCACTCCCTCGCTATTTCATCAGTGGGAAACTGAGGACTGGAGAGCTTACAGAACTTGCCCAAGTCCCTTGATTCATTAGTGGTGGATATGGGATTAGGATTCAGTCCACCTGACCCCAGAGCCACATTGCCTTCCAGAGACCCAGACTACTGGTTCTCTAGGTATGGCACCATGCAGGCTGTATGCTGAACCTTCCTTCTCTGGTGATCTCCCACATTCTGGGGGCAGAGACTACTTTCTTTATGAGGGGCTGTGGCTTGGGGTACTCAACAGGACAGCAGAGACGGGAAAACAAGCTAAGTGATGAAATAAGCTAAGGGATGCCCCATCAACCCCAATAAACTTTGGGGCTTTGACAGGGTCAAGGGAGAGACTGGAAGGGAAAAGCCAGGGGGACCTGGAAGTAATGATTACGGCAGAACCTTGGCGCATGTGCTGAGTTTGAGGAAGCACCAGCCTATTCTTTCTCTAGTTTTCTGACATCTGGCTCCCTCGAGCTTGAGTGAGGCTTTACTCATATACATCCCCATCTTGAGATGCCCCTTCCTCCTCATTAACTTAGTCAACTCCTACTGGTTCTTCAAGACTGGCCCTGCCATCATCTCCTTGAGGAAGCCCTCCTAATCCCTCAGGCTGGTCTTGGCACATTGCTGGGACTCCCCTGTCTTCATGCTTCCCTCCTGGGTCCTACTGGATGGTACCTGTCTGAGAGTCTGTCTTCTGCATGCACCTGGACCTCCTTGAGGGCAGAGCTTGTCTTCATGTGCTTGATCACTGCAGTACCTATCCAGGGCTGGGTAGAGAGGAGGCCAGTTTCCTTTGAGTCCTGCCTGCTCCTTGGGAAGAGGTCCAGGAGCCCCACGTGGAAATACACATAAATGAGCTGGCACTTGGCTCTAGATGCATGCCGGGGTAGCATCCTGAGCAGGCAAGTCTGGCAAGCTTCTGTTCTGTGTGTGGAAACAACTATTGGCCCCCATGGGCTCAGAGTACATGCACACATGGGGGTGGTCCAGGAGCCCCACAGCCTAGGGATCCTACTACCACCAAAGCCTCCACTCCCCAGAAGTTTCCACAATCCATCTGTTTGTCTCAGACTGAAATGCAGATCATGTGGGGTTTGTCTTCCTCTCCTAAGTGAGGTTTCCGTCTTTCACTGGTTTTGAAATTCCAATTTATATTAAGCTGGTAAAGGAGAATTAAAAGCAGACAATTCAATTTTGCAACACAAAGCCACAGAAATTGCCAGAGGGCCTTCCCTTTGTTTTGGCAAAATCAGGCCAAGTTGCACTCTGTGTGGTGACGGCAGCTTCCCGAGGTGGCACTTGAGGCTCCCGGCCCCAAAGCTGGGCCAGGCTGTTTTTCTTGGCACCAGAAGCCTCCCGTGATTTTGCATTCTTCCCAGGAAATTCGGGTCCTTCTCCAGCTCCTGATGACTATTCCAGATGCAGGAGGTAGCTTGAGGTGTGAGAGGCAGAGGGAGCGAGTTGACATTCAGCTCAGGCCCCCCCCAGACGCCCTCTACTGGTGGCACTCTGCCTCCCGGAGATTAGTTTTCCCTGTGGGTATTATCCACCAGTGTGAAGAATCAGTCTTCCAGGAAGAGCTCTACATTACGGGAAAATCAAAAGCCTGGAAGTGCTTTGAATCTCTGGGTTTTGTGTGTTTCCTGCATCAGGGGTTCAGAGCTCTGCTCATGGGCTCTGAGTCTGGGGCCCAAATCTGCAAAAAACAGTGCTCGGTGGTGGCAGTCTGGCCACAGGTTTATTTAGAAACCCAAGGTAGCAAAAACATAACAGTGACAACAATCCTTACTCTTAAAATCTGTGACATCAGGAACACTGGGAAAGTGCAGAGAGCAGGAGCACAGGACCCCACTCACAGGCAGAAAACAGCCAGCGGGTGCCTGGTAATGAATGACCCCACCGCACACATCGATGATTCATGGATCCTCCCACTAACACCTCCCTGAGATTTATATTGCTAGAAAACAATCCACACTGCTGAGAGTGCAGCGTGTTATTTTAAATGAAGAGTATTTCTGTTAAACAATATAAAGATGGGAACGTGAAACTAATGAAAACTACAAGGTGAATTTGAATGCTTTTTGTTTTGCATTGTAGCAAAGGTAAGTAACATTTTATTCAACCAAATATGGTCAAATATGATAAACTGTCACCGTTAACCATACATCTTATTTTCAGATAATTATTTGAAAGAAAACTGGATATCCACATGAAGCTGGACTCTGGGCTCCTACATTACCCAGTATATAAAAATTACCTCAGGGACTTCCCTGGTGGTCCAGTCTTTAAGAATTCACCTGTCGATGCAGGGGACATGGGTTTGATCCCTGGTCCAGGAAGATCCCACATGCTTCAGAGCAATGAAGCCTGTGTGACACACATCCAAAGCCCACGCGTCCTAGAGACCGTGCTCTGCGGCGAGAGAAGCCACAGCAGCGAGAACCCCATGCATCGCAATGAATAGCGGCCTCGGCTTGAGGCAACTGGAGAAAGCCTGTGAGCTGCAACGAAGATCCAGTGCACCCAAAAGTAAATAAAAATAACCATCTGTGATGGTTAATTTAAAAAATAAAATTGCCGCAAAAGAAATTAAAGACCTAAATGGAAGAACCCAAACTATACAACTCTTAGAGGATGAGCTTCATGACTTTGGATTGGGCAATAACTTTTTGGAAGTGAAGTGAAGTTGCTCAGTCATGTCTGACTCTTCCCAACCCCATGGACTGTAGCCTATCAGGCTCCTCCGTCCATGGGATTTTTCCAGGCAAGAGTACTGGAGTGGGTTGGCATTTCCTTCTCCAAGGATCTTCCCCATCTAGGGATCAAACCCGGGTCTCCCACATTGTAGGCAGACACTTTTACTGTCTGAGCCAGAAGGGAAGCCCAGGCAACAAAAGCACAGGCAACAAAAGAAAAAACAGGTACATTGGACTACATCAAAAGCTTCAATTTCTGTGCATCAAAGGACACAACAGAGAGAAAAGGCAACCCATAGAATGGAAGAAAATATCTAACAAGGGGTTAATATCCAGAATCTGTAAAGAACTCCTATAACTTAATAACAAATAACCTGATTCAAAAATGGGCAGAGGACTTAAAGTAGACATTTCTCCAAAGACAATAAATAAATGGCCAACAGAATATCAAAGATATTCAACGTCACTAATCGGGGAAATGCAAATCAAAACCATGATGATATATTTCCTCACACCCATTAGAATAGCTACTATAAAGTAAAAATAATAAAAACCACACAACAACAACAGAAAATAACAAGTGTTGTTAAGGATGGAAAAATTGGAACCCTTCTGCACTGTTGGTAGGAATGTAAAATGGTGTGGCCACTACGGAAAACACTAGGGCAGTTCCTCAACATATTAAACACAGAATTAACATGTGATCCAGAAATTCCACTGCTTTATATTTCCAAAAGAACTGAAAACAACGTATCAAACAGGTATTTATGCATATTGTTCCCAGCAACATTGTTAACAACAGCCTAAAGTGGAAGCAACCCAAATGTCCATTGACAGATTAATAAGCAAAATGTGTTATATGCATACAGTGAACTATTTTAAAATGAGTGAATTCAGACACATGCTGCAACATGAGTGAACCTTAAAGATATTATGTCAAGTGACATATGCTGATCACACAAAAGGACAAATACTATGTGATTCCCGTTATAGAGGTATCTAGAATAATCCAACCCACAGAAACAAGTAGAATTGTGGTTGCCAGAGGCTAGAGGGAAAGAGAAATGGAGTGTTGCTGTTTAATGGGTTTAAAGTTTCAGTTTTGCAAGATGAAAAAGTACTGGAGATTGTACAAAAATGTGAATGTGCTTAACACTACTGCACTGTGCACTTAAAATGGCTAAAATGGGAAACTGTGTTATGTGTATTTGACCACAATTTAAAGGGAGATAACTATTTGCAGAGGAACAGTTTTTATTGTTGTTGTTTGTTTTCTTTGTCCTCCCATTATCAGATCTACATGGCGTACTTCTAGGCACCAGGAACCATCTAAATTGCCACACAGAGTTTTTTTCATGGTGTGTTAAAAATCTGCCTTTGAAGACATACTAATTTCAAAATACGTTTTATTTGTAAAATTTAGTCAAAGTACTTATGCTAGGCTTTTACCTCACTTAATTAAAAACAAAAAGCCCCTGTTTGATGTGTGTTGTGCTGTGTTTAAGGCCATCTTTCCTGGCCAGATGCACAGTTTAAATAAGACCAAGCTGTGTTTCTTCATTATGGGTTCTTGACTGAGAAAGAAAGAAGCCCTTGGCAAAACCTTTTGACCAGGTGAAAGCAGAACCCTCTCCAAATGTTAAACAAAGACATTGACTATAGGACCGGGGGGTTGCACAGGGATGATTATCCTCTTTCTACAGATGAGGACTCCGATGCCCAGAGAGGAAAAGCAACTTGCTACAAAGTATGTCCGCGGCAGAGTCAAGGCTGGGCTCCCTGAAAGGGCTCTTTCCCTGCCCTCTGGCCACAGCTGCTCTTCGGATGCTGTGGGTGAAGCAGGAGAGGACAACACTAGACCAGGATGCAGGACATCTCCTCCTTCTGCAAGCAGCCAAAGGGACAGTCCTATAGCTCAGTGGGAAAAAAGGAAGTAAACTGCCACTGCTAAGTCACTTCAGTTATGTCCAACTCTGTGTGACCCCATCCTTGGGATTCTCCAGGCAAGAACACTGGAGTGGGTTGCCATTTCCTACTCCAGTGCATAAAAGTGAAATGTGAAAGTGAAGTTGCTTAGTCATGTCTGACTCTTTGCGACCCCATGGACTGTAGCCTACCAGGCCCCTCCGTCCATGGGATTTTCCAGGCAAAGCAAGAGGTAATTGCTAGGCTCCCTGGTACCGGCTCTAAGTGCTCTGACTGTCCCACCCCAAGGTGAGAGCCCAGAAGGCCTCAGAACTCCAGAAACCCTGTCCCCAGGGCCTGCCTCAGGCATTGGTCAGGGCTCCATTGTTGGATTTAGCATTAAGGAGAACTGACATGTTTTAAGAATGAAGAACTACACATTCACTGTGGGCTTAGCAATGACGCCTGGAATAGGGGAGTGAGCATGAGCAGAATGCTCACTGTCTCTGACTCCTGAGCAGGTAGAGGCCCCCCAGGCCATGCTGGCCAGCCCCACCTGTGCAAGGAGGCCTCCTCTGTCTAGCACTCTGGGAGGGAATGCAGCAGGAATAAGCAACCAGGGCTGCTCCTCCCCCCACTCCCATAGCCATTCACTTCACCCAGCCCAGACCAGCCATCAAAAGGTTGGGACCCGAGGCCCAGGGAGGCAAAGGGCTTGCCCCTTGAAAACATAGGAGTTGAGTACGAAGATCTGAAGATCAGATGTGAGCTTGAGAGGCAGCTCCACAACCTGCTATATGGGTGATCTTGAGTTACTTAATTGTGCTTCTGCATTCTCATTTGTGAAATAGGATTAATACTGGGATCTTTCTCATACAGGCAGTGAGGATTAAATAATACAGTTCACGTAAGGGCTTAGCACAGGTCACAGCATATAGTCAGGACTCTCTCAGTGCTAACTTTGTTATTGTTTTAGAGTTCAAATACACCATTACTGCTGTCGTTACCATTCATGTTAGCCAAGTGCATAGAGCAAGGTGTGACAGAACCCCTCCAGTGGCCGGATACTTGACTTCACCTCCCTCCACCTGGCACCACCCCCCAGGTTCCACCTGGCCAGTTCTGATCATTCTGCATGAGTCAGCACAGCATCCCCTGGAGGAGGGCTGCCCCAGTGCTCCCCACGCTGGCAGTATAGATGTTCCTCCTGGGGTTCATGTTCTGTGCATCCCTCCCCTCACAGCATTATCTCTAGAAGTGACAGATAATTGTTTTCTCACCTGACAACTCAGAGGGGGCAGAGCACACTTTGTCCTGATGGTCATGGAACCACCGCCCCATCCCTATCCAGTGCCCTGAGTACTTGACTGCATGGGTGCTAAGTCGCTTCAGCTGTGTTCGACTCTTTGTGACCCCATGGGCCTGTAGCCTGCCAGGCTCCTCAGTCCGTGGGATTCTCCAGGCAAGAATATTAGAGTGGGTTGCCATGCCCTCCTCCAGGGGATCTTCCCGATTCAGGGATTGAACCCGTCTCCTGCATTGCAGGGGGATTCTTCCATCCAAGTACTAACCAGGCCCGACCCTGCTTAGCTTCCAAGATCAGACGAGATTGGGCCTGTTCAGGGTGGTATGGCCGTAGACTGCAGGGGGATTCTTTATTGCTGAGCCACCGGGGAAGCGTGTCCTTGAGCGCTTGCTAAGTGCCCAGTGCTGGCCTGGGCTAAGTGTGGCATCTTCATTTCCCCACATGGTGGCCCTCCTTGGAGAGGATCGGGACTACTCCATTCTACAGGTAAGGGAGCAGACCTGGCCTCTCAGCCTCGATGTGTGCCGTTTGGCCCTGGGCAGGTGGCTTCACCTTTCTGGGCCTGTCTGTCCCTGCACCTGCACTGCAACAGACCGCTGCTCCGCTCCGTGTGGCCTCACACTCTGGCTTCCTGCTCTATCTCCACGCTCAGAGTGGGTGTCCTCTGGTGAGATTTGCTATAAATCCACCTTTGGGCCATTTCAGGGCATTCGGAGCCAGAGAAGCGTGGACCATCTTCTCCTCTTTCCCCAGCAGGCCCGTGAATGGCTCCCCTGGACTTGCCCTGTCCACCCGGTCTGCCTAGAAGAGCCAGTCACTTGGGTTTTGGGGTGCTGCCCCCTGGTGGCCAGAAGTTATAAGGACATGAGGTGGGGCTGGAGGTGGTAGTGGGGGGAGGTGGGCAGTGGGCAGCCCTGGGGGGAGGTGGGGGTGGTGGGCAGCCCCATTGGCTTGGCGGGCTGAGTGCACTGCCAGCCAGCCAGCCGGAGCACGCACTTAGAGAAGGCAGGGCAGCCGGACCCCAGAGAACACCCATGAGGCACAGTGGCTTCTTCTTTAAGCCCAGGAGTGTAACGGCCTGGGCCCAAAGCCCACTTCTGACATTTCCCAGACCATTGATCTTAATTAATCAACTAATTGCTGTGAACCTCAGCTTCTTTGTCTGTATAATGAGTAGCCTTCTACTCCTGGGTTAGAGCCTTGTGCCCCTGCCATAACCTGGAGATTCTTTCTAGAGCATCCGTTTTACTTCATTATCATTCAAAAATGGAATTTCTATTGACTTCGTGCAAATTATACATTCAATTGAAGAATCATGGTTGTTTTAAGCAAAACCTGAAGGCTTCTGAGAATCTGGGGTTTGTACAGGCTGTGAGTTGGGTCTGCCAGCCCCTCTCCCCAGGACGCATCTTCCCTGGACTCTGCTACTCTACCAACCCTCTCCATGTGCTTGGCGTTTTGCACACATCTCATTTAGCCCTCATGCAGCAACAGAGTATCCTCATTTTACAGGTCAGAATTCAGGATCAGAGAGGTTGAGTAACTCGTTTGAGGGAACACAGTTGCCACAAGAAGGAGCCAAGCCTCAGACCCGAGTCTGACACTAGTGTCCTCTCCTGCCCACGACAGTAGGAGCCCTGAAAGGTGTCCTTCGGTCCCTGAGCTCCCCAAGGAGCACAACTGGGGACACTTGCTCCCTGATGTACACTCCCCAGGGTCATACCACCAGGTGAAGGAGGCCATCCTAGCCAAGGGGGCTGAGCGGAGAGCAGCCAGCACTTCCACTTCCCCCACTCTCACCCTCCCCGGCCCTCACCCTGCCCCCAGGGAAAGGCCAAACAGACGGTTACCTGCATGACTTCCTGCTGGCCCTCAGGAGAGGTAGCCTGAGCAGTTCTTCCTTTTTTTAAAAAAGTTCTTATTTATTTGGCTGCACTGGGCTTTAGCTGCAGCATGTGAGACCTTGTTCCCTGAACAACGATTGAAACCAGGCCCCACTGCACCGGGAGCACAGAGTCTTATCCACTGGACCACCAGCGAAGTCCCCAGTTCTTGCTCTTGTCCGATAAATTCCCTGGCTGGTTCAGTTCTCTCTCTTACCAGGAACTGCTTTGAACTGAGTAACTGAGGGAACTCAGGGGCCATGAGCAATCTCTTCCTCCCAGCCACTCTCCCATGCCAGGGCTGGGATTGTGGACACAGCCTGTTTCTCAATGAAGTCTGTTTCCAGGGGGCAATGAGGAGAGGTGTCCCATGCCCCAGGAAAAAACTAAAGCATGAAGAGGGGGTAGGACTCGACCGAGGTCATACTCCTAGGGACAGCGCAGCTCCTGCCAGGTTTCCTCCTGGATCCCATCTCTGCCGGTGGGAAGAAAAACCCGAGCATCGCCAAGATGCGAAGGCAGTGTACATGAGGAACCCTGGGGAGGAGGTCATGGTTCAGAGACAGGCAGCTGGCTGGTAGTCTGGACCAGGCAGACCCACAGGCTGAGAGGAAAGGCTCTGGAATGTGTCCAGCCACCTTCCACTCAGCAGGTGTGTCTGCAGACGTTACAGCACCTCAGAGTGGCCATCTGGACTTCTGGTTATCCATCCATCCATCAGGGAGGTGAAGCCGTACTGAGAAGGGTTATGGTCCTGGCAAGAGCCCTGAGTCTAGCCTGACTGCCTGCCCCTGGTCCCTCTCCCTCACAAGCCAATCAGCATGCCTGAAATGCTGCCATTGGAACCACTGAATTCAAGGAGGCCGCCGCATGATGATGAAGACAGAGATCAGGGTGATGCTTCTACTAGCCAAGCAAAGCCAAAGATTGCCAGCAAATCTCAGCACTTAGGTGAGAGGCCAAGGACAGAGTTTCCCTCAAAAGAAACTAGTTCTGTTGAAACAGACTTGGACTTTTAGCCCCCAGGAATTTGAGACAATACACTTCTCTATTTAAGCCACCCTGTTTGTGGTTCTTTGTTATGGCTGCCCCGATTAACAAGTACACCAGTGAATACCTCTCCATAGAGATCATCCAATATTCTGACCTCTATTACCATAGGCTAGTTTTATCTGTTCTTGCTTTCATGTAATCATACTGTCTGTATCATTTGTGCCTGGTTTCTTTTGCTCTCCAAAATGGTCCTAAGATCCATCTCCATGTTGTGATACATGTATCATTGGTTCATTCTCTTTTTTTGCTGATGTGCAGTGTTTCACTGTATACATATTATACAATTTGTTTATCCAGTTTCCTTTTAATGGACCTTTGGGCTGGTTCCAGTGTGGGGTTAATAGGATAAAACTGCTATGAACATTCTTGTACGGGTCTTTTTGTGGACACATGTAGTGAGATTGTTTCTGCTGTTTTTCTCTTGTTTTTTTTGACAGTTAAACTGTGGTGCTGGAGAAGACTCTTGAGAGTCCTTTGGACTGCAAGGAGATCAAACCAGTCAATCCTAAAGGAACTCAGTCCTGAATATTCATTGGAGGGACTGATGCTGAAGCTGAAGCTCCAATACTTTGACCACCTGATGTGAAGAGCCAATTCATTGGAAAAGGCCCTGAGGCTGGGAAAGATTGAAGGTAGAAGGAGAAAGGGATGACAGAAGATGAGATGGTTGGATGGCATCACCGACTCAATGGCCATGAGTTTGAGCAAGCTCCAGGAGACGGTAATGGACAGGGAGACCTGATGTGCTACAGTCCATGGGGTCGCAAAGAGTCAGACACTACCGAGTGACTGAACAACCTGTAGCTTAGCATGCCTAGTATTTTTTTGTTGTTAATCATAGAACACTGTTAATGAGAAGTTGTAGAGGCTCTGTATGATGTTAACTTGGTCTAGCAAGTATTTATTTTTCTTCTAGAAGGCAGTTAGAGAAGAGAGATTGGGATCATCTGGGGCCAGGTTTCCACCTTCTTAAGATCTGGTCTAATTTGGTTTGTCCATAGTCCCCATGTACTGCACAGGGTCTCATTTGAAAGTCTGCGGGATTTTTTAGCAGGATGCCCCTCTTCCCTGGCTGGACCTGACCTCCAAGTTTGGTTTCCCAGCACCAAGAGACAGCCCCTCTGCTGGGCTTCTTAGCCTTTGAGCTCTTGCATTTATTTGGTTCCTGGCTTCTCACTCCTCCTGCTTTGAGACCAGCAGGCATCTTGAAGGTGGAACAGAATATGAGCTCACTTCTCTGCATGCTCTTTTATCCAGGTGCTTAGCTTGAGAATTCCATGGACTGTACAGTCCATGGGGTGGCGAAGAGTCAGACATGACTGAGAGACTTTCACTTTCACTTGGCCTCTCAAGGGCTGAGTCCCAGTTTGTGCCTCCCCTATCTGGGGAGACCCTTGAGAATCTCAGTGGCCACTCTTTGCTCAGTCTGCAAGCCCTCATCACTTTCAAATTGGCAAAGTTCTCACCAGGAAGAGGGGTAGCAAGTCAGGCTTAAATAAATGGGCTTTCCTGGGACTTTGCTGGCAGTCCAGGAGTTAGGACCTCCTTCTAATGCATGAGGTGTGGGTTCAATCCCTGGTCTGAGAGCTAAGATTCCATATGCATCATGGTGAAAAAGAAGAAAACAGCCAGAACATAAAACAGAAGCAACATTGTAACAAATTCAATAAAGTCTTTAAAAATAGTCTGCATCAAAAATAAATCTTAAAAAAATTAAAGTAAATGGGCTTTTTTTCTCAGTGGGGTCCTGGCCCCTCAAGTCCAGCTGCCTTGTTGCTCTCCAATATCTTCAAACAAATCTTTTAAAAAACCTACCATGTATAATTGCTCTTAGTGGGAAGGTTAGTCTGTCACCACCTATTTCATGGTGGGAGTTGAAACCTCATCATTGATTATTTGTGTCAGCTCCCATTTGTTGAGTTCGGCTCTGTGCGCCAGGTACCATACCTAAGCTTTTTAATGCTTTTCAAAAAAGCCATCCTCAGAACAGACCATTGAGGTAGGTGCTATGGCTGTCCCCATTTCACAGGTGGAAAACCTGAGTCAGGAAAGGTGAAAAGATTTGCCCAGGATCAGACAATCATAAAAAAGATACAGAACTTGAATCCAGATACAACTGAAACCAAAGCCAACCTTTAACTGCTAGACAGCCAACCTCTCCAGTCTAGCTTTGAGGTTAAGAGCTGGCTCTAGGGACTCCTTTCTCCATGAAGCCCTCCTAGAATACTTCAAGTGTCTCTCTCACCTCTGCTCTTCTATTGCAACAACTGTGTATGCCAAGATCTCCACGAGCTCCCACTGAGAATGTTGGCATCCTGGGTGTCCTGAAGGTACACTCCCTGAGGGCGGGCCTCACACACACACACCTCACAGCAGATTGGAGCTCAGAGAGGGAGAACACATGGAAGAGATGGAATACAGGGAGATAGCTTGGTTCATTTCTGGGGCAGGTATAGTTCCCGTCTCTGGGGGAGCCCCAGAGGTTGTGTCACAGGCTGGGGTGGGCAGGGATGGATGACTGTTTTCAGAGCTCTCCGTTTTTCCTTCCTAGTAACGAAGCAAACAACTTGCTTAGAATAGAGGGTGCAGGCTAGGAGACATGAAGAGTGCCCACAGAGACTTAGCCCCAGTGTGTGGCCTGCTGAAATCTCTGGGGCCACAAGGGTAACAAGAGGAGAGAGTAAGCAGTGGGCCTGGGGGTCAAGGAGGCAGGTTGGGAAGGCACCCGCTGATAGGAGTGGTCCAGCCTATACCACTCACCTGTACAACCTCCAAGAATCCTCAGGATAGCCAGGGTTTGAAGGGAAAAAAGGGAAAGGATGATGTTGTTGACTCGTTCTGGGACCTTGGACCAGACCCTGCCCCTCTTAGAGCCTTGTTCGCCCCCTGTATAAGATGGGCACATGTCTCTTGCCAGCTTAGCTAGTCGGTAGGTACAATGGAAGGAAGGCCACACTGGCAGACTAGATAGAACTGCACCAAGTGAAGGGTTACACTGTAGTAACACTGGGTCACTTCCAGGATGGCCAGACCCCACAGTGCTGGGCACACATCCTTCTTGGTCTGGTCCAGGCTGCTCCCAAAGGCCAGCGGAACTGACTCCAGATGGGTGGACATAGGAGGGGGTCCTCCTGCTGTCCTACTGTGGGGGAGGCCACCCTCTGTGAGCAGCTGTTTTCACCTTCCCTGGAGGCCCTGTCCTTTCCTGAGACACTCAGGGGACCACCATGCCGCCCACAGCTCCCTTGGCCACCACGCCCAGCCACAGTGGCCCCCTCACAGCCTCCCACATGCAGTGGGGATGCCCCTCTCTGGCCATCTGTTCAAAAGGGCTCCCCTTTCCAACAGTCTGGGATGCCTTCCCCCCCTACCCACCCTCACCCCTGGCAGGTGAAAAGAGGAACTCAGTTGACACCCTGGAAACATTCTCAAGGTCCCTGGGCAGAGAGCAGTGAAGCCCTGCCGAGATGAAACCCAGGAGGGAACTCAGCAGCCTCTCCTAGCCACGGTCCCAGACACTGGGGTTTTCAACCTCTCAGCAGTGGGGTTGCACTTCTGCAACAGGAAATTACACTTCCAGTTTCTTTCCTAAAGGGAAAAAGGAAGAGAGCAACAAAGCCAGTGTGCATTGTGATGTATCACCTCCCCAGACTGCAGTTGTCACTGCCATCCCCAGGCCCGCCCCAGCCCAGACTCACATACCCCCTGCCCCCAGGGGAGCTCACAGCTGCTGTCCCAGGGCTAGATGCGCCCTGGGAAGTAAGGTAGGTGGAGATTAGAGGGGCTTGAACTTAAACTTGAGGGCAGCGGGGCAGGGAGCAGGGCCCCTGCAGGCTCCTCTCCAGGCACATACCCCAGAATAACTGGAGACAGGAGAAGAGCTCTGCAAGTCCAGGGGGATTGCTATGGGCTCTGGAGTTCCCAGCGAAGCAGAGTAAGGTCACAGGAACAGTGGTGAACCCTTCTTTCCCAGGGATTCTCTTAGGGTCCCTCGGCCATGGGATTGGTTCCTAGAAGTGAACCCCGAGCTTCTGGCCAGGCCTGAGGACTTGGACATCCAGCTCAGCTGTTCTTGTACTTATATAAATGAAAGCAAATAGAGCCAGTGTATACACACCTGAGGGAGAGGCTTTCTGCAGGAATACTGGGGCCAGATGGGGGATGTGAATGGGGTGTGTGTGGGCAGTGTGTGTGTATGCATGAGGGAAAACAGGGTGTCCTAAGGGCTCACCACTCACTATCAGATTGAGAAGCTCTCACCATTACTTCACCAAAAGACAGTGGGTCCAGAGTTTGGAGGGGATTGAAGCCTGTCCCATAGCCTTTAAGGACCAGACTCTTACATGGGGTGGGGTCGCTCTGGACTTGATTTCACATGATTTTCATGTGTGTGAGCCTCTTCTCATTTAGCCATTTGGCAAATGTTCCTTCAGACACTTGCCATGGCCAGGTCCTGTCTGTACTAGGCAGTGGGACTCAGGGCGTGGAGGCATTTCTACCCTCAGGAGGCCTCAGGGACAACAAGGAAGATGAGACAAGGACCCACATCACTGACACACATGGAAAGGGGGCAGCCCTGGGGGGGTCTCCTTGCTGTGAGAGTCAGAGCGTAGACAGAGGAAAAGAGCTTCATGGAAGAGGGCACATCTGAACCAGGCCTTTAAAGATGAGCAGTTTGGGATGGAAAACGTGTTTTCAGGAAAGAAAGTACTGTAAACAAAAGCCTGGAGCTGGAGAAAGCATACAGTTGGCTATTCAGATCCACTCAGCCCTCAGTTCCTGCAGAACGTGGTAGCAGGTCCTGGGCCATCTGGGGTTGGTACACATGCCAGGGAGTTTATGTTCCTCAGCTCCATGAGGGAACAGAGCCTCCCTGCATGTTCCAGTTAGATTCTGAAGGACAAATTTCTGGCAGTGAAGTTGCTGGGGCAAGGGACATGTGCATTGCCCATGGGCAGATATGGCCAGTCGACCTCCAGGGAGCCCCTATCAGTTCTGAGAGAGCTCTCAGTTCCCGCTAAGTGCATCCTCAGGACCTGTCTTCCGCCCTAGACAGTGAGGAGCAGATGTTCACAGCATTAGCATCCACAGGAGCACTTGGAATGTGCTTGTTGCTGCTGTTCAGTCGCTCGGTCCTGCCCAACTCTTCGAGATCCCATGGACTGAAGCACATCAGGCTTCCCTGTCCTTCACCAACTCCTGGAGCCTGCTTAAACTTACGTCCATTGATTCAGTGATGCCATCCAACCACCTCGTCCTCTGGAATGTGCTAGGTGTTTTTGTTCTTCTTTGGGGTGTCCAGGCAGCCTTTCCTATCTCCCAGGAGCAGGTAGGGCTTCCCTCTTCTGGGTCCCTCCTTAATGCCGGGAACAAGAAGCCCCTTCTCCTTATGCAGCTGGGTACTCCTGTTGATCTGCTTGTCCCAGCAGCTGGTCAGCGCCTGGCTCAAAGGAGGGCTCGGCAAGCATTTGTCATGACTGTCAGATACAAGGAAGGTGGGTCCTATCTTCCATCCTTCCTTTCCCAGGAAGCCAGGCAAATTGTCCCCAAATGCCAATATGCCACCAAAATCCTACCACACAGGCTGGTGTGCCTTGGACTTTGCAAGGACAAGGGTGGACATACCTATGTTATGTTAAAGAGAACTAAAATTTAGAGAGTGAGTGGCATGCCCCACTAACTCACAGAGTGTGTTAGGGATGAAGCTGAGGCTAGAAACAGTGGGCCTGAGCTTCCACACCAGCTCTGGCCATAGCTACAGCCTGGCTGGAGCCGAGTGACCACATCCACGCTCAGTGCCCGGCTCTGCTTGGCTGGAGGTGACCGGGGACCCCTGAGGGGGGCAAGCATGCACGGGCTCAAGGAGTCACAGAGGAAGTGACTGCCACCACTCAGGCCTGTGCATCTGTGTTCCATCTTTCCCAGGCTCCTGTCCATGGAGAGGCCCTCACAGTCCTCCGTGTGAGCCTGCACCACCCCACGCCGGGCTCTTCCCCCTTTGCTTCTGTCCCTCCTCAGCTGGAGCACGACACCAGCCCGCTGCTGGTGGGCCGGGGCCCGGACGCCCACCTCCGGCTGCAGCTCCCTCGCCTCTCCCGCCAGCACCTGTCACTGGAGCCCTACCTGGAGAAGGGTGGCGCCCAACTGGCCTTCAGCTTGAAGGCCCTGAGCCGCAAGGGCAGCGTGTGGGTCAACGGGCTGACACTGAGGTTCCTGGAGCAGGTGCCCCTGGGCGCCATCAACAGAGTCGCCTTCTCTGGCATCCAGATGGTGGTCCGCATCGAGGGAGGCACCTCCCTGGAGGCCTTTGTCTGCTGCTTCCATCTCAGCCTCTCGCCCCTGATTTACAGGCTCCACGCCGAGGAGACGGACGAACGGGAAAGCGTTCTCCAGGAGCAGCCTCCCCCAGGTTCCAGGCAGGGGGCTCCAGGTCCCCTGAGGTTTCTCCACAGCCCTCTCCAGCCCAGCCCTGGAGAAGCGCCAGAAATACCGCTCCAGAGGGAGCCTCTAGACGGTGTGCTCAGCTAGCCCCGCCGGCCACCCTGGAGCACGCCTTGACTGAAAACGGACTTGAAATATTCAAGCTACATCATGCCAGGTTGACAGCCTCGGCCCGCATAATAATGAACCAATTCTGCAAACATGAATGGCCGGGGGTGAGGGGAGCGCCCTCCACGGCCACAGCTATGCGAGGTAACAGGAACTTCATATACTTTTAAAGGCCCTGAGGGATTCTGGGAACCTCCCTCGGTGTTTCCCCACATTTCCCCCTCTCCTCTGACTAGGAGTTACTTTATGTCACTAATTTTGTGTGCTGTTTAAGAGTTGGAGTTTGAGGTTGCACCAGGAATGCAGGGACACATGTAACAATTACGTTTGTGGTAGCTCGGGGTTACCTTGGGCTTTCAAATACCCACAGGCTCTCAGGGCTTAGGGAAGCCTGTGTTTAATAAACTGCAAGTATTTCATTAAGCTGGCATGCCCAACAGGATTCCCTGATCCCCCAGATGGGCCTCATGCACGCCACGTCGTCACGCAGAGGTGGGGGTGGGAAATAGAGGAGAGGTGTAAGAGGAAATTGGAGAGGTCGGGGCTCACATCTCTGGAAGGGACGAAGGTAGAGTCCAGGGCTTCCTGGGGATGGGGAGCTGGGGGCTGGGCTTGCTTGGGAATTCACTGTCACCGTAACTGCCTCATCCTCATGGTCCCTCACTCACCGGTGGATCGAAGTCTTGGAGAACCAGAGAGCAGAGGTCTTCAGGGGAAGGTGGCTTCCCGCAGCAATGGGCTCTTCCAGGACTAAGTCTATGAGAAGGCGGGGTGGGAGGTGGTGGTAGAATGCAGTTCAGTGGTTATTTCACTCAAGGGTGGCTCATGTGCCCATGTGGGTGGACTAGCAGGGGATCAAGCGTAGGATCATTTCCTCAGTGAATGTTGGGAGGCAAGTGCTGGGGAGCAGAGCATAAGCAGCCACACTCCGTGCCATCCTGGGGATGGGGAGTGTGGTTTAGAAACCATGTTCACCTGTGTAATGAAAGAAGGGGCCTCAGACTCAGATGGTTGCCATCAGCCTAGACCCTGCTCTGTGATATCCAAGGCCCTGAAGCTGCCCATTGGCTGGCTCACATTCCAAGTCTGTAAACACCTTCAGCAAGATTTTCAACATTCTCCACTTCCCGCCCAAGAAGAGAGATCCTTCTGCACCCAGGCTGCAAGGACTTCCCACTGCACCACCAGGTCTGACATCGTCTCCTAGAGAAAGATCGCAGTGGGCAGGACCCAGGCCGCTCTGACTTGGGAAGATTCTATTTTACAGGGAGTGAGGCAGATACACTCAAGTCACAGCCACAAGGCGGGAGAGGATGGGGGACGTAAGCGAACAGCGCTGTCCAAAGCTGTGAGTGGCCCAGGGGGCTCCCAAAGCAGTCCTTCACTCAGTCACTCATCAGACTTTCACCAAGCACCGACCTTGTGTCAGAGGCTGTGCAAAGCCCCAGGGACCAGCAATGAACAGGCTGGCCAAACCCCTGCCCTCAAGGAGTCTACAGTGGACTCAGTAAAAACATGCATTCTGGCGTTAACTCACTGTAGGCAATGCTAGAGACTTTGTATTTTCTCTCTCTCCACACTGGGGTTATTAACCTCAGCTCTATGCTTAAGTGGCCGTGTCTGGTGAGTACTTGCTATGTGCTCAGCACTCTGCTAGGTGTTATGTGCATTCCCCCATTCAATCTTCACAACACCCAGAAAGACAATGGTATTAGCCACACTGTACAAGTGAGGAAACTGAGGCTCAGAAAGGTGAAGTATTTTGCTCAACATCACACCACTCGCAAGCTATGTGATCTCAGGCAAGTGACTTAGCCTACTTTTGTCTCTCCATTTATCCTGGAAAATGGGTAAGATGATAGCACCTCCCTGCTGGAGCCATTGTGAGGGTGTTAGGAGGTGGCATCCATAAAGCCTTTAGGGCAGCACCTGGCACACAGCGGGTGCTCAGTAAGCATTAGCTTCTATTTTGAGACCTGAGAGAGGGCAGCATAGGTCCTGACCCAAGGGCTCACTTAGATAGGTATATGGAGTGAGAGAAGTTTAGGAGCTGGGCAGACTGACTCCAGAGCCCAAGGACTTATCCACATTCTGTGATTCCCTAGTGGAAAATTTTGTCTTAGTCATGGACTAGTGGGCAGTCAGGAAGGGGGTTAATATCATAAATGTTGGCACCAGAAGGCCCACTCTTCAAGGTTTGTAGAATGGGAAACACAAGGGTCAAGGCTGGTGAGCAGCAGAAGCCATGTGTGGTGTGGTCTGACGAAGCCCACTGTTCTCGAACTGCCTTTATTTTTCACACAACAATCCCTCCAGAGACCAAAGTGTCCCTCAAACTATGCATTAGGGATCAGCAGCCCTTCTCATGCAGAACTGAGAAGCCACTGCCTGGAGACTGAACATCAAAGGTGGAAGAAGAGCAGAAGCTGGCTGGTGGCTCCCCAGAGTCCCCAGGGTGCAGCTCCCCTGCTCCACCAAGGAACATTTGCTGAACACGGAGAGCCCTCTCCCCTCCAGGGGGAAGTGACCCATCCCAGCTCGGGGCCTAGGAGAGGGAGCAGCCTGCCTCCTCCCTGCAGGAGTTTCTGACTTGGGGTGAAGTCTGTGAGGCCCTCTGGGCCCCAGGATGGACCACACAGCAGGCTGAAGGAGGGCAAGACCAGAGACAGGGTGGAAGGGAGCCAAGAAACACCCAGCTTGTTGTTTTCAGACCCCACCTGTCCATGAAGTCCCTTCCAGAAACTCACTGCCTGCCTCCTAGCATGTTTCCAAGACAGCAAAGCTCCACTCCATCAAGCCTCCATTTTTCTTGGGTAGAAACCATTTCAATCACCAGAGCCTGATACCCACCCCCTTTCTCATCTAGCTATCTCGTCTAGCTATCTCATCTAGCTAGTTAGAGCTATCAGGTTGGCTTCAGGCCCTGGTCTGTGAACATGATACCCCTTTTCTTTGCTGCCCAGACTGAGCAGGGTGGTGAGTCCCTCTCAACTGTGTCCTCTGCACTCTCTCATCTTCCATACACAGGGCAGCCACGTGGCTCAGAGGCATGCATGGGCACACACACACACACACACACACACACACACACACATACACACACATTCGCACTGTGCTAGCTCCAAGCTGGGGCTCTGCAGTCAGGCTGTTGTCTGGGTGAGAATTCTTGCTCCACACTTACTACCTCCGTGATCTTGGACAAATGACTGAATCTCCTGGTACCTTAGTTTCTTCTTCTGGAAAATGGGGAAAATGACAGCTCTGAGAAGTTAAAATGAGGCACAGCATACAAAGCACCTAGTGCAGTATCTGGCACATAGGAAGTGCTCAATAGGATGGCTTTCATTGTTCGATCTAGTGGAATGAATGGAATGCATATAGAACCGTGGACTCAGCTTACACACACACACACACACTGCTACAAAGTGCTACATCAATTACCTTCAGGTGTATCCCAGAGTGCTACAATTCTCTAAGACAACATCTGGAAATTTAGAAATTATTCCTTGTGCCCTTTCAGGCACTGTAACCCCTACATTCCTCTGCTTTTCCAAAAATGAGAGTCTCCTCAACCCATCTGTAAGTCACTGCACCGCCCTGAGGATGGATGACACGAGAGGGAGACACGAGAAGTCTCCATGAACAGCCCCAGCACGGGGCTCCGAGGCACGAAGAGGCCCGGGAAGCTGTCGTAGGGGCAAATGCAGCAGACACTGCGGTCCTGGCCATGGCCCAGCATGGCCATTCTCTCCCAGCAACAGAGTGCTGCGCCCACGGAGTCCACGTCTCTCTCTCCTGCGAGAGCCCAAGCTCCACACAGACAAGAACACTGGGTTCTTGCTGCTGATGTCCTGATGGCCATCACAGAGCTGGGCAGGGAGGTGTGGGCAGACAGGCAGGCGTGGTCAGGAAAGCAGTCACCTTGATGGTGCTAGGGCTTGAGCTGGGCCTCTCAGGGCCAGGGAGAGCAGGACCAAGGCCTGCAGTGGGCGGGGCTGGGGCAAGAAGGCTGCCATGCCGAGGGTAGAAAATAAATCTCACCTGTTAGGCTGGTGAGAGGGTCGCCCTGGGACAGCCCAGACCCTCTGGTTGGGGGCAGGACAAGGCTGGTTCTTCTGCCTAGCTCTTGAGCCTCTGTTGCCCAAACAGCCCGGACTCTGGGTTTTTGAAACTCTGTGCGATGACTACAGAGGAAGGTTGACTGATTTGACAGAGACCCACATCACCAACAAACAGCTCTCATCCAGCACTTCCTGCCCCAAACAGGGGCACATAGGTGCCCCCAGGAGACACCCTGGGTGGGCACCCAGCCACAGCACCACAGCAGACAAGGGTTGGGCTGGCTGGATTGAGTCTGATCCTGAGGTCCATACAGACCTCCTCTCCCAAACATACACTATGAAACATGGCCTCCCTGAAGCAAGACTCCTTACAGGCCAGATTGTGTCTTAACGAGATTCCCTGGTGTGTGTGTGTGTGTGTGTGTGTGTGTGTGTGTGTGTGTGTGAGTTGCTCAGTCGTGCCTGACTCTTTGCGACCCCATGGACTCTAGTCTGCCAGGCTCTCTGTCCATGGAGATTCTCCAGGCAAGAATACTGGAGTGGGTTGCCAGTTCCTTCTCCAGGGGAATCTTCCTGATCCAGGGATGGAACCCGGGTCTCTCATACTGCAGGCAGATTCTTTACCATCTGAATCAGGGAAGCCTGCTAAGATCTGCTAAGATGCCTCTGCTGGAGGCATCTACGTTGTCAACGGAAGGATGGGGGGTGGGGGGCAGGGCTTCCCAGGGGTAACCTTACCCATTAAAGGTTCCACAGTAGGCCAATCAAGGAAGCAGCTCCTTTTCCCTTCCAATGGGCGATGACTTTGTACATGTGTGAAGTAAGACAGGGACGGGGGTCCAGGTCAAGTCTGCCATGTGAGCACAGAATTGAGACAGGGCCTGAGAATGGCTTCGTCCCCCAGCAGCCCGCTGAGTGGCCAGGCTGCAGGCAGCACAGAGACGCAGGAGCAAGTGAGCTCCCTGCCCCGTGAACCGCTCGTTGTCACCTCCATGGTCCGCAGTGGTGCTGCCGCTGCCATAAAGGTTAGCTGGACTCTGAATCACTGAAGCCCCTCTACCTGCTCAGAGCTCACCCTGGGCCCCAGGCAGGCACCAACTGCACCAGGCCCCCAAGCCAGGCAAGGCTCTGGGGCGAGGATTAACTAAGCTGGCTCCTCCACCTTTAGGAGGAGACTTCGAAGTTAATAAACTCTGTTCACATTGCAGGTTGTGGTCCCTCTTACCTTGAAAGTGAACTCACAGGCGGATTAAAGTGAAATAAAATCTACCATTTGAGTTACATTCTCAGCTGATTGGAAACATGCATTACCTCCCCATGACCGGGCTGTGAGAAGGGAAGTTATTATCTTTCTTTAGAGTTTGTAAACTCTTTATGGCTGAGGCAGCTTTAATCCTGCTGGGGGAAAAAAGTGATCCGGGAATAAATTGCTCTCATTTACCTTTGTTTTCCAATCATACGCTCCAGTGGGAACAAAACATCCTAAGTGAATGGATGGGGGGAGCCAGGTGATCCTCGTCAGAAGAGTTTAATTATTTTCTTCTTTACACATGTGAGTTGAAAGGGCTTTATATTGCCATTTGGCAAGGGGGCTTGAGCCACAAAAATGTGTGTTCCTGCAGCAATGTCAGCACAATCGAGCAGTTCTTATCTCTGCCTCCATTTCCCCACGATGCCTACTTGTTTAAGGGGTTCAGTGCCAGTCACTGGGGAACAAGAAAGAAGAGATCCGAGAAAGGGCACTTATGAGTAAAAATCAAACCACAATCCGGAAAGGAGGGAGAAACCGTGGGATCTGGAGTTGTGGAGGGGGCTTTCCTTCCCCCTCCTGTTCCTCTGATCCCCTTGGTGTTACCTAACACAGAGCTTACATAGAGCAGGTACTGGGCAACGCCATCAGGACGCCCCGGCTCTGAGCCAAGCACTTCAGCTGCTGCAAGGAACCCCAGCTGGGCTGCCTCACTTTCCTCTAAAGATGTGGAAGCAGGGGGTAGGGGGTGGGGAATCTTCAGAATAAAGCAGAGACAGGGGCCTTTGGAGCGAAAGCTCAGCCAGGCAGCCAGCCGTGGGGTTTCTGTAATCGCTTCTCTGAGAGATGAGGATGCTGTGATATCATTCTTTCATTCATCGGCCTTTTGCTCACATGGGCTGGGAAGATGGACCCTTTTGTTCACCTTGCTTGCGGGGGAGGTGGGGTGGGAGTGCCAGGGAGGGTATCAGTCAGGATCCAGTCAAGAAAGTAAAAAAAAAAACCACTCTGAGTATTTAAAAAATTTGAATCAGGACATTGGGCACACAGGGAGTGGAATGGCCGAAAAGCCACACAGGCACTGCAGCTCAGAGATCAGCAGGAACAGAAGTGAAACTGCTGCTAGCCCCATCCCAGGGCTGCGTGGTCACCTGCGAGAGACTGTGTTACCGGAGAGGGCGCTGTGCGGCACACAGCTAGACCTGCCCGAGAAGCTGGCAACTTGGAGACAGAAGTTGTCCAGAGGATGCTGAAGCCCCTGCCAGATACTCTTCCCCAAGGTGCCCAGAGAACGTGCAAAATGTGCGGGCTTCTCCCTTTTCTATGGGAGACCAGAAACTGATGAGTAGCCTAGGATTTGCAGCCTGCAGTGTCCAGTGCAGGACAGAGCAGAGGGAAGGCAGAAGAAGAAAGCTCACTCAGGGAGTGTGCCTATTGCAGTTCCCTCAGCCCCCGCTACCTGCCCCCCTAATCCCTAGTGAAAGTGAGTGTTAGTCACTCAGTTGTGTCCAACTCTGCAATCCCATGGACTCTAGTCCACGAGGCTCCTCTGTTGGTAGAATTCTCCAGGCAAGAATACGGAGTGTGTAACCGTTCCCTTCTCCAGGGGTATCTTCCCAACCCAGGGATCGAACGTGGGTCTCCCCCACTGCAGGCAGATTCTTTACTGTGTGAGCCACAGGGAAGCCCTGGAGCCCTGGGGTGGCCACCGAAAATGGGGAGGAGATGGGGGTGGGGCGCAGCACAGCGGGCTCCACGGCCCAGGGGCGTCGTGCAGGCAACTGGCAAGTCCAAATCCCCCTCCACCACTGTCACCCCAACCTGTGTGACCTTCAGAGTCTGCAAGAAAGGAAGGTGGAGGGCCCAAAGGACATGTCCAGGGCAACAGATGTGGCCTGGCCTGGCCCACACAGTCCTGCCAGGATGTCTGCTTTGACACTCTCCTCCTCTCCCACCCAAGAGGCAGAGCAGTAGAGCAGGGTCCAGACCCCCACCGCCCTCCACTTACTGACCCTGAAACTGCCTTCCTCTCCCAGGCCATCTTCCTTCATGTAAGACGTGGGGACACCATTAGTACCTATTCCACCTCTGTGAAGACTGAAACACACAGCCTGTACAAGATCTCAGTACCTGCCTTGGAAATGCTCAGTAAATGCCAGCCATTTCTTATTCAGCATGAACCACGACCCATCCCTAAATATTCTTCCCTCCCAAAAGCCTCCTTGACTTTCCTCCACAAAGAGCCAGCTCCCTTCCAGTTCCAAGACAGTGTTGGGACACTCAGAGGGGATTTCCAGGTGAGATCCATGGAACAAAAGGTATTTCCTCAGCTGGGCATATGTGGACTTGCTGTGTGCTCTGTATCACGCTGGCACCCCCCCCCCCAGCAAAGCCCTGACAGCAACTGTCTGCAGATCAAACAGCCATCTGGCACATAGTAGGTCCTTGGTAAGTGTCTATAGCCTTCAAGAATTTGCATGGGGTGAAAGCAGAATTTTAGGGAATGAGGCTTTGAGAAACAAGTCAAACCACAACAAAGATGCTGGTTAAAAGGTTAACATGTGTTTTAGTAACGAATTGATCAGAATGAGAAGAGGCCAACAGGTTTTTCTGTTTCTAAAAGCGTCCGCAGTGCAACATGACCACTAAGCTTTTCGCTTCTCGGAAACATAAGCTCGCAGTGCAGGGCTCCCACGCTGGAGCTGTGACCCAGGAACCCTGGAAGCAGGCAAGCTGGACGCTTGACATTGGAGGCTTCCAGAACCAGTGCTGGGCCTCATTACTGAGGAACACATGGTCCCCCGTGGCACTCGCTGGAGGCTAGAGAGGGAAGCTAGTCATCAGGGGGCTCCATCTTTCGGTTTTACATTCCTCTTCCCCTGGGTCTGCGGTTGCTGTGCAGACTTCAAGGTGCATCATCAGGAAAGCCTCCTGTGGTCTGACTTCTCCTTCCCCAACACACACACACACACACACACACACACACACATACTCACAAGCACATGCCTGCCTCTGGGCTTTGTCAAGCGCTTCAGGTAATGTGTTGGTTAGAAAACTGAGGGGTAATGACGAGCTGTGAGTTTTGCTCCTTTCAGTTAAAGAAAGAGAAAGTACCTTCACTTGAGAGTCTCAGCATACTTTACAAAGAAGAGTGGATGTTTTGGCTCAGTTCAGGGGAAACTCAGAAGTCAAGGAGATCTCATAAGAGGAACGGGAGGGGACATTTGGAAAAGACCAGAGTGTTCTGGGTAACAAAATGCTGTATACCCTGGATACAAGGTCCTGGGAATGCTGAAGAGCTAAGTCTGATGGAGAAAGCAGTGGGTTGAGAGGAGGACTTTCATTGTGGCCGTGAGACTGTCACCAAAAGCTCCACGTGCCTCACTTTGCCAATCTCAACAATCGGGGATGTGCTGGTTAATGTTCAACAACCAGCTCTCTGAGTGGTTCGTGAAGTCTGGGTATAGTGTTGACCAATCTCTGATTTCCATGGTGTACATTCTCCAACTGTGGTCAGTTTCAAGGTATCAATATGACATCACTGAACTTGGATTTGGAAAGAGACACACAGTGAGCACATCCTTTCATAGCATTTCCATCATACAGATACAATTTACAAGAGCATAGATATACTAAAATACAGTAAAATAATTAGGAAGCTGTGAGTTTTGATTATTTATTAACTTTGTATATAATATAGTTTTTTTAACTGTGAGTTCATATCATTGCATTTTTAATAGTGACTTGTTTAACAATTATCTCTTAGAAGACAGCATGAGACAGCTCCAACACACCATTGTGTGAAAAAAGTGCCAGCCTCTTGTGCTTAACTGTGGGCCAGAGACACAAAATAACTGATGTGAAAATGCCTTGGAAATAAAGATGCTACTGTACAGAAGCCCTAGAGGGGTTAGAGTAACTATCCTAAGAAAGTTGTACAATGCTTTGGTACTTAAAAGCACCAATGTTTGAAAACAAAACAAAGGAAAAAAGATAAAATAGAAATAGATGCTTCTACTATAACTACATCCACAGACATATCAATAAAAAGTCAGTAAAATGCAGGTTGTAAAGTCAGGTTAAAAAATACAAGAGCAAAACTTTAATATCTTTTCACTGATTTTAAATGTGTAGTTTCTGTACAGCACTGTTGGGTCCTGTGTGAGAGTCAAAGAAAGAATGAAGGATTTAGATATAGCTGTCCCCCAAAAAAAGTGAATGTGTGTTTAGATTTAAAACGTATATTCAAAATAACCTCATGAAGATGTTAAACCATTCCATGTAACAGATGAAGAAACCATGGCTGAAAGAGATGCATGCCCAAGTGACTTCAGCTGGTCAATGAGGGAGACAGCATCTGATTTCTTCTAGATCCTTACTCTTCTCCCCACCCCCTTCCTCCATGTACACTCACCAAAAGGCACCCGACCAGCTGCGGTCAAGCTCGGGTTGCAGAGCCCCGTTGTCAATGCCCATCTCGCAGATGTCACCAGATATGGTTCACAACTGGACTGCTTGTGCTGGGGCTCTGCAACAGGGGTGATAAGTAGGAGACCATGCTCACTTCTTTCCTGGGAACTCTTTAAGAGTTTGGGGTGGTGGCAGATTGCCTGGCATTTAGAGGAAGGAAATCACAACTCTCTGTGTGGGTATGTGATTCCCCACCCCATTTCTCATCCCCTTTAGACAAACGATACTGGAGTCTCTGGTTTACTGATCAGCAGAGGGGTTTTCCACTCAGTCTCTGAGCTGTAGGCAAACCCCAAGGCCTGCTGGATGCTGGCAGTGGGACAATGCCTGGTTGGTCCCTTAGGGAGTATGTGAGCATTACTCAGCAGCCCCTTGGGAGGCTCCAGACAGGCCACCCGTCAACCCAGAGCAGCTAGCATTGGTTTCTAGATGGCATCAAGACCCCCAAACTCATATGTGGCTAGAAACCTGTCCCTAAAAAATCTTCCAGTGCATCATGAGCCTTTTCCACCTCTCACCTTCTCCCAGCTTGGCTACCACCTCTTTGGCTTTTGGGTAGGAGACACCCCATTGCCCAGGCCATATCTCCTCAATCCTGTGTCATTTCAAATTTTCTGACATGTAGGTTTGGTATGCTTGGCCCTTTTAAACATCAAGCTTTATGGCCTTTTGCAGTGTAATTTTGTTCCTGTCCTGCCATTCAATTTGAATTAAATATCAAACAGATGTGAGTCATTTTTTTGCTCTTTATAAAGAAAAAGTTTAATATTAGGGAGCATGCCCTCCTATATGATCAGGAAAGCCATTCGGAGAAATAAGCCCCTTCAAATTAAAAAAGAATCACATTGGTTAACGTTAAGATGCTTTCAAGTGATACATTTCGAAGTGCTAAGGAAAGGTGTTTCCAGCAAGCTATAAAGCAGCCAGGAGAAAGGAGGAGAAGATATACGGCCCCAGGCTGATGGGGAAATTGGAGCTCAGAGAGGGGGCAACCCCACCGGGGAGGAAGCCCTAAGCTTGGAGATGAGGTTCACAGATGATGGTGGGGGAGGCCATCTTCCCCAAAGGCCTGCGGGGTGGGTATGCTCTCTCCAGTCTGTGTGGTCAGTGTGGGAATGGAGTCAGGAAGAGCTTCATTCTGCTCAGAGAGCCAACCTGACCTGGGTACCCACTCTTCATCCTCACATACTTGCACCAGCTTGGCACATCTCCCCCCACCAGCAGTGCCAGGGATGGGCTTATACATTTGAGCATGCTGAATGGTGTAATCCCCTTGTTCCTACTACAGTCTCTTGGATAGTGTGGTCTTTGGCCTCTTGTGAGTCTTGGATACCTCTGAAAATGCAGAGAAAGCTGTGGCTCCTCTTCGGATACAGAAACCTACATAAAGCTCCATACAGTCACAGAGGCCTATGGTCCCTCCGTCCCCCAAGATGGTCATAGTACAGGGCATTTTATTAATATCACCAAGACCCTCAGCCCACAGGACCAAGGCCCTTCTCTAACAGAGACAGGAAGCTCTGTTCCTGAGCACCTACACGCCCAGCACCATGCAGGACCTTGGCATGCAATGGGAGAGCTGGTCAGTCTCCAACCCCCTCTGGTTTCTTGGCAACACTCACGCCTGGAGTTCAGCATTATTGGACGTGCCACCATTCATGGCCATGAGCCAGGGCTTCTCCAGTGCCGGCTCAGGCTAAAGTGATTCCATGTGGTCCTTTGACTCACTGCACCTAAAAGGCAGTTCTCTAACTACAGCCGCTGACTACAAATGACATTTCCATGTGGTGGGGAGAGGGGCCAGAAGGCCTCTGACTCCAGCTAGTTCTGGACATTTTGGATCCTGAGACAAGGCTCTGCACACCCAAGGTTCCTCTCTAGGGATGATGTGCAAATGCCCAGAGACCCTGCTTCATGGGGAGCGGGAGGCCCTGCTGATGAGAAACAGAACCGACACTTCCTAGAATTCCACAGACAAAAGAGAAGGTTCAGTGAAGGGATTTAGAGGAAAGAAAAGCCTAGACTCTGGAGTCAGATAGCCAACCTCTGGATCTCAGCTCTACCACTTACTACCTCTCCCAGCCTCAGTTTCTTCCATCTGTAAAGCAGAAATACCTGTCTCCTAAGGTGTTTGGGAGGAGGAAATGGGTGGATGCAGCACTTAGCATTTAGCACCTACAGCAAGTGCTCAACATTTGGAAGTTACCTTTTTTTCCCTTTCTTTCCAAGATGACAAGGCTCCTATCTGATGGTGCTTGTTGGGTCTGAGGTCTGGAAGGTAGGTCAGAGCCAGGCTTACTCCCTGCAGTAACCATCCTGATAACCACAGGAGGAGCAGGAGATGCAAAGGGAGGGGTTGTGAATTACTGTTTTGTAATTCCTGTCTGTTGGGTGGGGTGGGGTGGGGAAGAAGAGGTGGGAGGGAGAGGGAGGAAAGCTGCAGAAATATTTACAAGTGGTTTTAGAAGAGGAATTGAAATTCACAAACCATTGCTGCTATTCCAACCTTTATTTTGCACCCAAGGCAATTCAATAAGAATGAACTGAGGTCCATTATGAAAGCCTGGAGGGATAGGGAGGTGCAACAGAGAAAGGGTGAGGGACCCAGGACCACAGCCAGATTCTAGAAGGGCTCTGAGCTCAGACCACAAGGACTGGACTGGTCAGGTTTCTGCTAGGAGGATGAAGCTGTGACTTAAACTATGGGAATTCTGTTGAGGGCAAGAGACGCCCACCCTCTGTGCCTTGCAGCTCACCAGGCAGGGGCCCGAAGATAAGGCAGGGAGCTCTCAGTTTAGGCTCCCTCCACTTTCCAATCCCCTTGGTCCCACGCAGCAGCCATTCATTTATGCTTCACTCGAAACTACAAGGTCCTGTCCATAGTACTGCCCAGACTCGGAACGCCGAAAAGCAATGATAATGCAGTTCCCCACCCTACCGCTAGGGGCAGCCGCGCGTCGATAGGAATCGAGGACTGGGTCCAGGACCCTCTCTAAGCGACAGGGGCAAGGGGTGTATGTGGGGATCCTGGGCTGTGAAAGGAGGCTGACTGATGAGAGCTCAGCCCCATTTCCCTCAGGACTCCCTGCCTAACCCTGGAAGCTCACGCGGGTGGCCACACACATTCTGATGAGCCTGCTTTTGTGTCCTCTATGTAGGCAAGGTCCCAGCTGCAGGCTTTTCTCCAGCCTTTGTGATCACATACTTTGTGTCCTGGACTCCTGGCCGTGGGCTCTCATACTAGAAGAAACTCGATAACGTAGACACATTCATATCCATCTCTGTTCTCATTTCATTTTCATTTTTATTATGCATTTAAATACTGAATGACTTAAATATATTTAAATAAGCAATTACTCACATCTCCCTCCATTGTTCTTCATATTTGTCATGCATTTTCCCACAGTCATAATTAGTGGTGTAGACTTGCTTGCTTTCTTCAGCTATTTCCTGAGCATTTGACTTGGCTTCATACTTGTCACTGATCTTATTGGCTGTTCATTAATGATATACCTCAGTGTATAACCAGTGATGGGCATTTTCATTGGTTACATTTGTGTGTGTGTGTGTGCTTAAAGTAATTATTGTTGTTCAGTTGCTAAATCATGTCCAGCTCTTTGCAACCCCATTAGTTACAGCAGGCCAGACTTCCCAGTCCTTCACTGTCTCCTTGAGTTTGCTCAAATTCATGTCCATTGAGTCAGTGATGCAATCCAACCATATCATCCTCTGTCATCCTCTTCTCCTCCTGCCCTCAATCATTCCCATCACCAGGACTTTTCCAATAAGTTGCATCTTTGCATCAGGTGGCCAAAGTATTGGACCTTCAGCATCGGTCCTTCCAGTGAATATTCAGGGTTGATTTCTTTTAGGATTGACTGGTTTGACCTCCTTGCTGTCCAAGGGATGCTCAAGAGTCTTCTCCAACACCACAATTCAAAAGCATCAATTCTTCGGTGCTCAGTCTTCTTTATGGTCCAACTCTCACATCCATATATGACTACTGGAAAGACCACAGCTTTGACTGTATAGACCTTTGTTGGCAAAATGATAGCTCTGCTTTTTAATATGCTGTCTAGGTTTGTCGTAGCTTTACTTTCAAGGAGCAAGTGTCTTTTAATTTCGTGGCTTAAAATAATACTCTAAACTATTTATAAAATGATTTTTTTTTTGCATGATTCCCTTGGACGTGTTCCCAGGGGCTAGAACCCAGTTGAGAGTGGTGTGAATATTCTCTGTGTGCTAGTTACCCACTGTGGGCCCGATGTTCTATGAATGGCCTCTTATTTACCTATGTGCCAACCCAACAGAAGACCCTGGGTCTAATTCTCGTTTTACAGTTGTGAAAACCGAGGTGCAGGGTGAGTATCTCCCCGTGTCACTTCTCAGCATGTGCTTTCCTCCCTCCTGGTGCTCTCTGAGTTCAACAGGAGCCCTGAGTGCCTTTACCCAGTGTGATGAATGAGTAATGGTGAGGGTGTCCAGATGGCAGAATGGAGATAATTATGGGATGAAGAAGACCACTTCTTCAGCCTCTGAAAGAAGCCTGCAGATGGCTGTGTCTGACCAAACCCAAAGCCGCCCTCCTCAACCCCTCCAGGGACCCTTTAAGCAAGGGAAGGCATGCTTTCTGGATCTCTAAGCCCTTCAGAAGATGTGAAAATGGGGGCAGGTCAGCCACATGAAGTGCTGGCTACAATGTGTAAACACCACCTCAGGGCGCCGCTAATCTCCCAGGTCAGGGCCTGGTGCCACCAGCCACCCGCTGCAGGCACAGGGGCCGGGATGGCTCTCACCAAGGTGCCGATGCGATCTCATGGCAGTGGCAGGCAGTCTTTGGGCTCCTGGGGCCAGTTGGGGGCCCATTTGTGGATACCTCTGTCTGCCCTGTGGCCCTGACCATCCTGCCCTGCTTCTCTAGAGGCGAAGCTGCCACAGCTGCCGCACCACGGAGGCCCCCGGGCTCACACAGGCATCCCTGGCCCCCAGTCGTGCCCCTGGGTGAGGTGCATGGGGCTAACCAGAAACACCTGCGTACATGGAATTTCCTGCCCCAGTTCAGCCTTCATTTCCTCCGCCAGTAAAAACCCAAGGCATGCAAAGGTGAAAGAAACCAGCCAGTCAATCACCCAGACGACGGCCACCAGGGCCGCAGAGACGGGACTGTCTAAATTAAATTTTAATTTCCACCCGATGGCCTGGCCGGGACAGCCATGATTCAAACTGTGTAACGGCCACCACAGCCAGGCACATCCCCACACGGGTCCTTGAGAGAATTAACCTCACCCCTGGGCCGGCGGACAAGGGGCATCTGCCATGGCCATCAGGTTGTGGAATGAGACCCTAAGAAGAGAGCACCCCCTTTTCCCTCAACCTCATCGTGCAGCTGCAAGGCCTGTCCAGCTGATTAGCTGCTCACTGCCCCAGGCTGTTTGAATTATTAGGTGCTGGAGAGATCAGAGCCCACTGGTGACTGGGGGACATTTACCAAGACAACATCAAAGCAGGGGGCGGCTGGGTCCAAAGTGTAGGGTAATGGTCAGAGCCCAAGGGTCTGTGCTCTGTCCTGGCCCAGAGGGTTTAGGTGAGGAGAGAGTCATAAAAATGCCTCCGTTTTTCCCCAGAACATTTTTCCAGAGATTCCCGCTGGTTGCAGGAGGTAGGGCTTGAAGCAAGAGATATTGAACTACCTGTTGTATGATTAAACCCACAGAAGCATCATCAGAGATAATGGCTCGCCTGACATTATGGCTGGGACCAGGCAGCCAGACTGAATCCATCACTGGAGACGGAGTCACGACTCCCCTCTTCCCATGTCAGCCAGTGATGAAAAAGGTAGAGGAGTGGCCTTGACGGGGCGATCCTGGGATCCACACAGACCTGAGCTCAAAGCCCAGATTGGGCTCTTATACAAGCTAACTTCTCTCCATTTCAGGCTCATGGTGGTAGAATGGGAACTCATGATAGCCCCACCTTTATAGGGCTGGTGTGAGAAATAGAAAAGTGCCGATGGGGTGCTTGGTGCTGAGGAATGTGACAAGCCAGGTGGCCAGATGAGGCTGCTTTTGCCGGGAAACTTCTGATTTTCTGCTGGTGGCATGTCAGCCATGGTCACTTCAGGAACAGAGATGAAGACTCTCCATTCAGGAGGCCCTGACCCCATCCTGGACACCCATGGCCCCACTTCCTGCCATCTTCAGGCTCATGCAAGAGACACACACCCCCTTCCCACCCACCCTGTCTGACTGGTTTCTTCTTCAAGGAATTCAGACACCAATATGTGTCACCAGTGATGGCAAGTGAGCCTGCTGTGCTGGGACTGGCACAGATCCATCCAAGACCTGGAGAAGCAACCGGGAGAGAGAACTTGCAGGCGAGTGGGCTGGGGGCCGGAAGACATGACCAACTTCCTAGAAGAAGCCCTCACCGGGAAGTGAAAGCTTTCAGATTTTTAACAACGTCCATCTGCCATCTTTTAACAGCTTTATGATTTAAAATCTCTATATGCTCATTATAACATACTATAACTACACTCCATAATGGGGGTGAATCTCACCAACAATGTTGAGCAAAAGCAGCTAGACAGGAAAACAGTTCACACTGCATGCAAAACCATCTATATGTGGTTTTAAAATAGGAAATGGAATCTGTGGTGTTTAAATCAGGAAGCAGGTCGTCTTTGAGAACAGTGGTGACCGGAGGGGAGGACAGGGGGACTTCTGAAGGGCTGCTGACATTTTGTTTCTTGAGCTGGATGCTGGTTACATGGGTGTGTCCACTTAGTGACAATCCACCAAGCCAGGCACTTGTGAGCTGGGCACTTTTCTGTGTGTCTTTTGTTATATTCCATAATAAATTTCATTAAAATAAATTGCCAGGTCCATGGCAAAACTGTGTTAAAAGCTAATATAAAGCATTCGTGTTCAGGGTAGAAAATGTTTTGTTTTTTTTAAAATGGAAACTTGGAAACAGATCCCTCATCCTACCATCCTAGGTTGCTTCCACTTATTTTTCAGTCTGTTTCCTTCCCACCTCTTGCCATGTGTGATGCATGTGTATTTTATATATTTAGTATTATTTTTGAGCTTAAAAGTACAGATGTGACTTTTGTTTTCTCAATATGATACTGTAAGGACTTGTGAACTAGTCCTTAATGACTCTTGAAAGCTATCCTTATGACTCTGTAAATGCCACCAAATTGACATACCAATTTTTTTGATTCTCAAAAAAAGCCGAGTGATTTTGCTCCCCCTCGGGGAGTATTCTGCAATGTCTATGGACATTTTTGGCTGTCACCACTTGTGGCAAGTGCTGGCTACTGGCATCTAGTGGGAAGAGGCTAGGGATGCTGTTAAACATCCCACAAGGCCCAAGACAGCTCCCACAACAGAGAATTATCTAACCTCAAATGTCAATAGTGCTGAGGTTGAGAATCCATGTTAGTGATAATAATTAATAAGTAATAATAAGTTATTAATAAGGCAACAACAAACCTCCTAGATAAATCATGTTATGCACCTCTGATTATGTCCTTTGCACCAGTTTCTGTGAGAGAAACTGCATATTATAGCCACTTCGAAGAGCTGGATATGTACTGCTAATCTGTCCTCCACAAGGCAGTTTTTATTTATCCTCACCATCCTGATCCTTCCTAGGCCTCAGCCTTTAAGAGGCTCATGGACCTCCCATCCCTAATGATATGCTTCTTTGCCAGGACTCCCTCTCTCACCGTGGCCATTTTCTGGTGCTTTCTCAGCAGTTTCCTGAAAAAGCTGTCCATATCCCTCATCCTTCTCTCCACCCAGTGCTCAGGGCACCACAAAGGGACTCCCCACTCCCATTATTTCACTGAGGCTATCCTCAGAGTTACTGTAGGCCCCTTGAACCAAATGTCAAGGTTGTCTTTTGATGCTTGGTCACCTGACCCTCAGACACCTCGGCCACAGGCACCTCTCCCCCATCTCTCTTAGAAGATTGCCTAAGAGTTCCACGCCTGTCCACTCTCAGGGCTGGTCCTTCCCAGGGCTCAGACCCCATCCTTTCTCACCTAGGAACACAGGAGATGATCCCAGCCCAGCCTGCTCTCCTGAATTTCACATCTGTAATTTTAACCAAAACAACGCAGCTTGGCCTTTCTCCCAAGCCAGGACACTTGAGCCTTTCAAACTTCACCTTCTCTAGTGACCTTTCTGAAACAAAGTCACAAATGTAATATGTGGGCCTGATTGGAATCCCGAATCACACAAATCAACCTTAAAACAAAAACATTTTGGGGACCATCTTAGAAATTTGAATATGAACTTCATATTTGATATTAAGAAACGATGGTTAATTGTGTGAGATGTGATAATGGCAGTGTAGTTGTGTAAAAAAAACTAAAGTTCAATTTCAGTATGGGTTCATGAGAGGTTCATTTACTCTTCTTTTCACTTCTTACAAAATTTTTCATACACTAAAAAAAACCCACTGCAAACCTGATCACATGGCTCTCTTGCTCAGAGTATTCTGTTATTCTCTACTGCTTAGAAGATACAGTCCGGAATAAGATGGCATATCAGCACTCAGAGCCTTGTCTTGTATTCTTCTCTGGCCTGCACTACTCCAGAAAGGATCTCTGCTCAGCCTGGCAAAAGCCAGGAGCAGGGGATGATTTGGGTTCCAACCACCTCCTAGAGTTGGTCATGCTGTCTTCTTTCACACCAATATTCCTAAGAATCTTTGCTGCTGGAAGTTTCACTACACAGTGAATTGGCCATTGAAATAACATAAAAGATAAAATAATGAAAATAAAAGAGGACATTAAAAAAGACACAATGAAACATGAAAATTAATAACAGATTTTAAAAGATTTTATTGTGGAAAATGAAAATACAATAACTATTTGAATACATTTAAATGTGTGTGTGTGTGTGTGTGTTAAGTCGCTTCAGTTGTGTCTGACTCTTTGCGACCCCATGTACTGTAGCCCTCCAGGCTCCTCTGTCCATCGGATTCTCGAGGCAAGAATACTGGAGTGGGTTGCTATGCCTTCCTCCAGGGAATCTTCCCCACCCAGGGATGGAGCACAGCATCTCTTCTCCTGCATTTCTTTACCACTAGTCCTTTACCGGAGAAGGCAATGGCACCCCACTCCAGCACTCTTGCCTGGAAAATCCCATGGATGGAGGAGCATGGTAGGCTGCCGTCCATGGGGTCACCAAGAGTCAGACACGACTGAGTGACTTTACTTTCACGTTTCACTTTCATGCATTGGAGAAGGAAATGGCAACCCACTCCAGTGTTCTCGCCAGGAGAATCCCAGAGACAGGGTAGCCTGGTGGGCTGCCGTCTATGGGGTCTCACAGAGTCGGACACAACTGAAGGAACTTAGCAGCAGCAGCAGCAGCTCTTTACCACTAGCGCCACCTAGGTAGCCCAAAATGTGTGTAGCTCTATGACTACACCTGGATAGTATGTACCTGGATGTATCTTAGAGATATGGATATATCTTAGAGATCTTCCTTTCTCAAACCTGATCACTAAGGGTTCAGGATCTAATGTCAGAGGTATGCAATTCTTTACAATATTAAATAATCTGTCGTAAACCTCTTCAAATTTCCCTGGAAACAAATAGATAAGAGTATCTGCAATTTCTCAACCAATATGCGTAGCCCATATAACTGGTAGTACATATTGGACTATATTTAAATGCTTCATCACATGTACAGTCTTTATGTTTCACCAAATCATCTAAGGCAAATTCTGTGCTGGTACAAAAATTCTGTCTACATCAATCATGTTGAAGTGAAAGTCCCTTAGTCGTGCCCAACTCTTTGTGACCCCATGGACTGTAGCCTGCCAGGCTCCTCTGTCCATGGATTTCTCCAAGCAAGAATACTGGAGTGGGTAGCCCTTCCCTTCTCCAGGGGAATCGTCCCAACCCAGGTCTCCCGCATTGCAGGCAGATTCTTTACTGTCTGAGCCACCAGGGAAGTCCCTCCATCAAGTTCAGTTCCGTTCAGTCGCTCAGTCGTGACTGACTCTTTGCAACCCCATGAATCGCAGCACGCCAGGCCTCCCTGTCCATCACCAACTCCCGGAGTTTACTCAAACTCATGCCCATCGAGTCAGTGATGCCATCCAAGCCATCTCATCCTCTGTCGTCCCCTTCTCCTCCTGCCCCCAATCCCTCCCAGCATCAGGGTCTTTTCCAATGAGTCAACTCTTCGCATGAGGTGGCCAAAGTATTGGAGTTTCAGCTTTAGCATCAATCATTCCAATGAACACCCAGGACTTATCTCCTTCAGGATGGACTGGTTGGATCTCCTTGCAGTCCAAGGGACTCTGAAGAGTCTTCTCCAACACCACAGTTCAAAAGCATCAATTTTTCGGTGCTCAGCTTTCTTCACAGTCCAACTCTCACAACCATACATGGATGTGAAAAACTGGAAAAACCATAGCCTTGACCAGACAGAACTTTGTTGGCAAAGTAATGTCTCTGCTTTTTAATATGCTATCTAGGTTGGTCATAACTTTCCTTCAAGGAGTAAGTGTCTTTTAATTTCATGGCTGCAGTCACCATCTGCAGTGATTCAAAAAAATAAAGTCTGACACTGTTTCCACTGTCTCCCCATCTATTTCCCATGAGGTGATGGGACCAGATGCCATGATCTTATTAGTTTTCTGAATGTTAAGCTTTAAGCCAACTTTTTCACTCTCCTCTTTCACTTTCAGTTATCAAATAGCAAATTTTTCCCCACCATTTTCAAGAAACTTATACCAAATCATGTAACCATTTATGAGGGGGCAGGGAGGTAGGAAGTGCTCCATTCTTCTTTTGGCCCCAACTTCTAACATAGCAAAAGAGGGAATGCCCTGACAGTCCAGTGGTTAAGACTCGGTCCTTCCACAGCATGGGGCCTGGGGTCAATCCCTCTTGGGGGTACTAGGATCCCACATGCTGAGTCCCACAACCAAAAAAAATTGCATGATAAATTTGTTAAAGATAGTATTAGGAAACAGTTAATCTAAATTAGCCAAAAGAATCAATAATCAGTGCTCTGGAAGATCATTATGAATGACTAGCGGCCTCTTACAGACTATCTTTTACGACATTGAAACCAGTCATTTACGTGACCTTACTTTCTTTATGGTAGAAGTGCCAAACGGCCCACTGGTGAGGTAAAATTGCTCATGTGAAAGAGTTTACCACAAAGATACCAGACGCAGGTCAGGTTCTAGGAACTGAGAACATGGTTAAAAAGACACATCTTGAGGGACTTCCCTGGTGGTCTAGTGGCTAAGACTCTGTGCTCCCAATGCAGGGGGCCAGGGTTCAATCCCTGGTCAGGGAACTTGATCCCACATGCTGCAGCTAAGGCCGGGAACAGCCAAATAAATAAATAAAATAAATAAATATTTAAAAAAAAAAAAAAAAAGACACATCTTGGGACACAACCTGGACTTATTGACTCAAGTCTGGGAGTGGATTTCAGGAATATGCATTTCAGCAAGCTCTTCAGGTAATTCTTTTAAAAAAACAAAAAACTTGGTAAAATATATGTAACATAAAATATGCATTTAAACCATTTAAAAAATAATTTTATTTATTCACTTTTGGCCATGCTCGGTCTTGTTACTGCGGGGGCGTTTCTATAGTTGTGGCGAGATGAGAGCTACTCATGGCGGTGGCTTTTCTTGTTGCAGAGCATGGGCTCTAGGGCGCAAGAGCCTTCAGTAATTGTGGCGCGTGGACTCAGGAGTTGCAGCTCCCCAGGCTGTAGGGCACAGGCTCAATAGTTGGGGTGCACGCGCTTAGTTGCTTAGGCATGTGGGATCTTCCCAGGCCAGGAATGGAACCTGTGTCTCCCACATTGGCAGGTGGATTCTTTACAACTGAGCCACTAGGAAAGCCCAACATTTATACCATCTTTAAACGAATAATCCTATACAGGCATTAGTCACATCAACACTGTTGTGTGGTCATGACCATCTGTTTCCAAAACTTCTCTATCACCCCAAATGGAAGTTCTGTAGTCATTAAGCAATAACTCTGCAAACTTCTGGTAATCTTCTCTAATCCACTCTGTCTCTATGAGTTAGCCTTTTTTCTAGATAGTTCATGTAAGTGAGATCATACAATATGTGTCCTCTTGTGTCTGACTTGTTTCACTTAATGTAAGTATTTTCAGTTTCATCCACAATGTAGCATGTTATCATAACTTCATTCCTTTGATGACTGAATAATATTCCATCTCATGGATGTATCACATGCTATTTTCCCATTCATTTTTCTATTGATTGACAAACACTCCACCTTTTGGCTGTTGTGAATAATGTTTCTATGAACTTTAGTCTTTGAATACCTGTTCAAGTCCCTGTTTTCATTTTTGTGTGTGTGTGTGTATACCTAGTAGTGGAATTGCTGGGTCGTAGATGATTTTACGTTTAACTTTTTGAGGAATGCCAAAGTATTTTCTACCGCATGTTCCATTTTACATTCCCATTCACAACGGTTCCATCCCCAGCCTCACCAACACTTGTTATTGTCCATGTTTTTTTTTTTTTAATTGTAAGCATCCTGGTAGATGTGAAGTAGTACCTCATTGTGGTTTTCTTCTGATAATTCTCGTGCATACTAAAGTTGGAGAACTCTACTGTTTAAAAAGGAGACAGAACTTTCAACAGAGAGAGATAAGGGCTCAGGTAAAGGGAAAGGGATCTTTGTCAGTTTTTCAAAGAGTGAGCTTTCTTCTTTGTTGTTTTAAACAAACACTGGTTCCTAGTGCTGAGTTCAGTGTCCCATCAACTGCACCTCATAGTCCTGAAGCAAGTTTGAAGAGTTTGGGAGTTGGGAGGGAGGGCGTGAGATCTTCTAAGAAGACTGGGCAGATAGTGACTGAGCTGGGAGCAGAGGGGCAGGATTAGTGACAATGGAGCCCTGCAGTTGGGGACCCACTCTTGTGAAGCTCTTCCCAGTGGAAGGGACAGAATCTGATCCTCTCTCCAGAGTCTAATGATTTTGTGTGTTGTCTTTGAAGGATAACTTTACCTTTTTAGGAAGAGCTATAATAAGAATTGTCTTTGCTCATAGCTCAGTTGGTAAAGAATCTACCTGCAGTGCAGGAGATCCAGGTTCGATTCCTGGGTCAGGAAGATCCCCTGGAGAAGGAAATGGCAACCTACTCCAGTATTCTTGCCTGGAGAATCCCATGAACAGAGGAACCTGGCAGGTAACAGTACATGGGTCACAAGAGTTGAACATGACTTAGCAACTAAGCCACCACCACAATGAGAATTAACAGTGGGAAGAGTGCCATCCAGCTTTTTAATAAAAAGCAAACAAACATGTGAGACAGAGATGGAGAGAATAGCTCCTCTGCCTTCCCACCAGCAGTGTCTGTGGAACAGTGCTTAGTGGGCAAGAGATCAGGCTCTGGATCCATTTTGAGAGACGGCCAATCAGAGAAGTTTTCTTGTATTCCAGGACTTTAGTCCAGGCTGCATGAAAATCTATCTGGAGGTAGGGGATCCTCCCCCATGACCCCTCATCACCCTTATTGAGAAGCTCCTGCCCATTAGCTATGGGGGTTCTGAGTGTCTGGGAAGCGTTGGATGGGCGGCAGAGCTAACCCCTGAGTCCCCATAGAGGCTGCCTTCTCCCAAATGCCAAATCCTGCCAGAGAAAACACTCATTTTAGATGGAATTCTGCTTCTTGGGCTACACTGGGCCAATTAGCATAGCAGGGCTTTGTGGGTAAGCGCACTCTCAATGGGACTTGTAAGAGCCACAGTCAGGAGATCAAATAACCCCCTTGCTCTCTGTGCAGCAGGCCTGGACTCCATCAGAAGGACACGCCCAGCCAGCCAAGACGTAACTTTGGTGCAGACAGCAGGGCAATGAGGCAAGCAATAAAAAGGCCTAATCTCTTAAGGCAACATGAATTGTTGGCGAGAACATAAGGGGAAAGCAACATTAGCCAAGGATCATTTTCCTCTTGTTATAGATGCCTGCTGACTGCTTGGAAAAAAAGAGGGGGGTGCGGGGGTGGGGGGTGGGGTGTGTGTGTTAAATCCTGCTAACATCAGTGGGTGGCAAGATGCAATTTACAGAACTGGTTTCCCCCAAATTTTAACACCTACACAATCTTATTGTAAGTATCAGTGACTACTGTTGACTGAGTACTCCTTCTGTGACAGGTATTTTATATTTAATAGCTTACCTAATCCTTGTGATCCTAAAAAATTAGCAGTATCATCATCTTATGTCAGGTTCAGTGCAAGAAACAAGTTCTAGGTATTTTGAGCAAAAGGGGATTTTTGTATCAGAAATCAAATGCCAATAAGATTATGGTAAGAGCTGCTTGTGCAAAGGGGTGATAAAAGCTGTATCTATAAGGACCCACTACATGGCTGAGACATTAGGAAGCTGCTATAGTCACCAACATGGCTACTGTCACATGACTTCTCCCAGCCTGAAGCTGATGACCCTCTTTCTTGACTGCCTCTAAACTCACAACAGCCAAGCATGCCTTGGCAGGAGGAATTGGTTCCTTCCCTCAGCCCCAAACCTCCCATGAGAACCACCAACTAGCGGGACTTACTTCCCATCCATAGCTTTAGCTGCAAGGGAACCTGGGGAACTTTCCAGGCTCTCCAAGGAAGGAGGGTTGAGTTGACAGTAAGTGTCATTTTTCAGTTGTATTCGGAAAGGTTAAGTCACTTGTACAAGGTCACACAGCTAATGGGTAGTGGAGCCATTACTTAAGCCCAAGATTGCAAGACCTGGAAGCCTGTTTTTTCTCACTGCTTTCTGGGGAACATAGGAGAAAAAACACTCTACATGTTCTAAGCATTCTTATTAATTATAATTACATCAGTGGCTATTATCAGATCTCAAATTAAATTACAAGGAGATTATTATGGATAAAATGACTCTGGCAATCATGAGAAATGAATTGTTCCAGTACCAGGGGAGAGAGGGTTCAGAGGGAGTGGTAAGAGAAAATAAAGGTGACTATTCTGGACTTGGCTGCAGAACAAACCTATATCCTCCTAGGTCTCTGTTCCAGGTTACAGGTTTCTGACCCTTTGTCATGGGGGAAGAGTTACAGCACCCTTGTTGGAGGATTAGCATGGAAGGGCAGTTCTCCTAACTAACACTTACTAGCATATAGATTCCCGGAGAAGGCAATGGCACCCCACTCCAGTACTCTTGCCTGGAAAATTCCATGCACGGAGGAGCCTGGTAGGCTGCAGTCCATGGGGTCGCGAAGAGTTGGACACGACTGAAAGACTTCACCTTTACTTTTCATTTTCATGCATTGGAGAAGGAAATGGCAACCCACTCCAGTGTTCTTGCCTGGAGAATCCCAGGGACGGTGGAGCCTGGTGGGCTGCCGTCTATGGGGTCGCACAGAGTCGGATACGACTGAAGCGACTTAGCAGCAGCAGCAGCAGCATATAGATTCCAGGCATGATTCCAAGCATATTTACAGAGATTAGCTCATGTCACCTGCACAAGAACTTTTTAAGATAGGTGACTGTATCCTTTGAATTTCGTAGATAAGGACATTGAGTCTCAAGGAGATTAAATGCCTCATCTGAGGTCACATACCACATCTGTGGTAAAGTCAGAGTTGCACCCAAGTCTATCTAAGTCCACATTCTGAAATCCTTAGCCCCAGGCTATTCCTTGGAAAAGAAAATGGCAACCCACTCCAATATTCTTGCCTGGAAAATTTCATGGACAGAGGAGCCTGGTGGGCCCCAGTCCTTGGGGTCGCAAAGAGTCGGACACAGCTGAGCAACTGAACACACACAGGCTGTGTGTACACCTCCCTGACTCTCCAAGGTCACCCCTGACAGTACACACAGAACTGAATTAAGGCAAAAAAAACCTTGAATACCAGCTGGGTGGACACCGTTTGTAACAGAGCAGTGGTGACCTGCTCCCAGGATGTCAGTCTGGAGGACTCAGTGGAGGTGGCTTCCATCAGGTCTGGGGACAGCTTGGGACTTGAGCATCTCTCTACCCCAGGGATTCCTTCATGATCTGTCATGTATTGCCCCCGCCACTCCCCATTCTGTGGGGTTTGTGGCAAGTCTTAAAACCTCACTGTTTCAGCTTGAGAGACCTTCGTGGCTTGCTAGTCAAGCCTTACATTGTACACATGGAGAAAGAGACAGAGAGAGGGGAAGTGACCTGCCAAAGGTAATTCTCATGGCTAGAATCAAGGGGACGGCAGAACCCAGACTGCTTCATCTTCTTCTCAACTCTGGAGCTAATATTTAATGGAGGAGGCATCATAGCCCAAACTCAGTGCCGCTAGAATTCCCTCATCACTAAGAAGTCCTCCCCAATCCTTACTTGTTAGCTTCTGAGATCATGGTCATGTTCATTTTTTATTTCTTGATCTGGGTGATTGTCACATGGCTGTATTGACCCTGTGAAAATTCACCGAGCTGGTTACTTATGGGTTCTTCTCTTTTTTTTAACATTATATAAATTTCAGTGAAAAAGTTTAGTTAAAAAATAATGTGGGCTGATTTGCAACAACATGGATGAACCTAGAGAGTATTATGCTTAGTAAAATAAGTCAGATGGAGAAAAACAAATACTGTATGGTCACTTACATGTGGAATCTAAAAAACAAAACAAAACCCCAAATAAGTGAACTAACTAAACCAAATGAAAACAACACATAGATAGAGAGAATAGAGTAGTGTTTACCAGAGGAACAGGGGTGAGGGGAGGGAGAGAAATGGGCAAAGGGAATCAGCTTTATAGTGATGGATGGAAACTAAATTTTTCGAGGTAAGTACACTGCAGGGTATACAGAAGTGAACCTTACATAATATTATAAACCATTATTACCTTAATAGAAAATAAAATAATGTTGGCTGATTAGACTTCACTCAGGAAAATATTCCATGTTTTAATTTAGAAGTATTTTCCTTCAAGTCTTAAAAGCCTGAACAAACCATTTCCAGTGCTGCTGTTAATTCAGGGCTTGAGAAAACTGAGTGAAAAAGCCAAGAACGTTTAGGGGCTCTTTGGCAAAAGCAAAGACATTGCTTTTACTTTTTCTTCAGAAGGCAGAAAAACAAACACATACACATACAAATGAGGCCTGTGGCAAGCACCTAGCCTCCCTTGCAGGCGGGGGTAGTCACATGACTGGATTCTGGCCAGTGGAATACCCGGAGTGGGTTGAAGTGATGGATACAAATTCCTTGTTTGACCCATAAACCCTCCATGTACAACCGTTGATTACTTTCCGTGTCTACTGGCTAATTGAAGAGTTCTCTGAAGAGGACTTACTTTTCTGTAAGACAGAAGGAGTCCAGGTCCCTGTGACATAATGTGGGGGGGAAAGCTGTGTAGAAAAGTCACCTGATCAGGTAAACTGATGATGGACATTGCACAAGCAAGAAATAAACTTTATTGTGTAAAGTATTGAAATGTATAGCTTACTTGTTACAGCAGTTAGTCTACTTTAAATAATACAAGAATCATTCTGAAATTAGACAAATCCTGGGCTCTAGATCACCCCTATCTTCTCAATACAGAGCCATCCCTGGAGAATTTTTAAAAATCTGAGAAGCCAAAGTGGCCTCTTGCCTGTTACCAATTGACTTTTAATTCAGAAACAGCTGTAATAGGTACTATTTACCAGATTCCCAGATGAGTTAGGGCAAGAGAGTGAGGAGATAAGATTGGTTGTAAGATATGAGACTTGGCAGTCCTCTCTCTCTTTTTTTTTTTAAATTGTTCTGCCATCTCCTTTGTTGACAAAGTTCTTAGAACAGTAGCATTCTGGATACATTCACTACAGGGCTGACAGTTCTGTACCACCAGAGGGCAATACTATATAATAGCTGATGCACGTATAGTAACCGAGTCCTTATGAAATGGAGAAATGAAGTCAGTATTTATTAAAAAAGTCAAGCTGACACGAGGATTGTGGGAGGTCCCTGGGTGATGGGGTGGGGGACAGTCAGGAAAGCTTCTGAGATACATGCCTCCACCCCCATCTCCCTTGCAGTTGTTCCAAGGACTAGCTCTGCTTGTATTTTTCCTGCATGTCTAAAAATTCTCCAACTGAAAGATCCAGCTGCATGAGGTAAGGAAAAATTGTGCTAAAGCTACCTTCCACCAAATATACAAACATTCAGAGCTGTTAGAAAACAGGCACTGAGGAGAAAAAAACAGAAATAAAAGGAGAAGCACATGAGAGGACAGAGTCCTATTTTGTTTTCTCTTGGGCCAGGGGCCTGCAAGAGTTTCTAAGCAAACAGCAGTTTCTCTAGCAATACACTGTGGTTTCCTATTAAAACCCAAGGCTGTGAGTTCTGCTTCCTGGAATGGGTGGTTGGGTGGGGGGCTAGCTTTTTTCCAGACCAAGCTTCTAGCTGAAAATAACTAAAAAAGGAGACAGAAATATATATATATATATATACACACACACACATATATATAATACATATGTAATATTTTAAACTGTTTGATGGCATTAAAGAGCAACAAAAGATTTCTAGAAGCAAGATCTCAAAGAGAAGGGGAAGCCAGGAATCTGAGCCCAGTATTTGGCATCCCTTTTCTCCTTGAGTTGGGACTTTTTGACTGAAGCACTGATGAGAAAGTGTAGAACTGTTGATAACCTCTCACCGGTGTGCAGGAACAAAAGTTGAACTCAGACCTGCCAGTCAGGAGAAGATATGATGTACAGCCCAGGTTTTCAGTGGGGATTTCAAAGATCTGCTACCTAGAACAAGAGGGTCTTAGCCCAGATTTTCTAGAAGACAGAGCCAGAGGCAAAAACTTGCATGCTGTCACTTTGCTAGGAAACACACTTGCAGAGGAAGCTGGAATGAGGAAGAAAGGGAGTGAGTCAGAGAAAGGAGAACACGTGTAAAGGGGGGTATACTGAACTCTGCAGAACACCAGTTCTCAAAACTCTCAAAGTGGTCCAAAAAAAAGGAAAATTTGATACTGTCACAGAGTAGATAAGATGTGATGGCTAAATGTAGTATTCTGGAACAGAAAAGGAACATTAGGAAAAAACTAATGGGAACCAAATAAAGTGTGAAGTGTAGTTAACAGTTACTTACCAGTGTTAGTTCTTTAATTGTTACAGACATACCTCAGCAATATAAATTGTTATTAATAGGGCATAGTGGGTACAAGGTATACAGAACTGTCTGTACTATCATTGCCACTTTTCTATAAACTTAAAACTATTCTAAAATACAAATTTATTTTAAAAAAAGTAAACAGGTAAGTTAAACCAAATGAATTTTCTCTGTTGAAAACATGAATAATAATAATGACTTGTGGGATTATAAACATACATTTAACATCACTTATAATTAAACTATATACATATTAAATACTAATAAACATATATAATTATATTACATACATAATTAAAACACAGCAGTAGCTCAAAGGCAAAAGGATGGGGATACTCAGAGTTAAGATATTTTAAAATTCTTGTATTGCCTGGAAAATTGTTAAAATATTTATGTTAGATTTTAATAAATCATTAGACATGTTGAATCTCTAGGTTTGTCACCAACAGAATAGAAAATGACTGTGTCACAACCAATAGAGAGGAAAAAATAGAATAATAAAAACAGTTAATATGAAAGAGTATGGAAAGAAATGGAATGTAAAAGAGGTAGGACAAATAGAAAATAAATAGTAAGTTGTAATGCTGAAACCTAAATATCAGTTATAAAATTAAGTATGAATGAAGAAAATGCTACAAGTAAAAGTCTAAGAGTAGATTCAGAAACAACATTAACCAAATGTTTCTTTAAATAGTATACTTTAAGGATACAGAATTATTTTTAAAATGCAGATGGAAAAAGACACTCAATTCAAACAATAACTAAAAGAAAACTGGTGTAGCTAAGTAGATTTCAAAACAAAGCATTAAAGGAAATAAAGAAGGATTATGAATTTTAAAAAAAGGGTCAATCCACCAGAAATATATAACGATTCCAAATTTGTCTGCACTTTACAATAGAGGCTCTAAACATAGAAAGCAAAATTGGACAGAACTGAAAGGGAAAAAGACAAACCTACAACTACAATGGGAGACTTAAATACTAATAGGAGACTTCTCTCAGCCACTGTTAGAAAAAGTAGACAAAAATTAGGATTTAAAAGAATTGAGCCATATAACAAAAAATAAGTTGACCTAAATAATGTATATACTATCACTTCTCAACAGTGAAAGATTGAGAACACAGTTGACCCTTGAACAACATGGTTTGAACTGTGTGGGTTCACTTATATGTGGAATTTTTTCTCACTATATACTTGTAGTATATATATATACACATACATATATGTATATACTACAGTACTATATATATACTACAGTATGAATTACACACACACACACACACACCCACACACACACACACACATATATTCCCTGATAGCTCAGTTGGTAAAGAATCCTTTTGCAATTCAGGAGACCCCAGTTTGATTCCTGGGTTGGGAAGATCCCCTGGAGAAGGGGTAGGCTACCCATTCCAGTATTCTTGGGCTTCCCTTGTGGCTCAGCTAGTAAAGAATCTGCCTGCAATGCGGGAGACCTGGGTTCAATCCCTGGGTTGGGAAGATCCCCTGGAGAAGGGAAAGGCTACCCACTCCAGTATTCTGGCCTAGAGAATTCCATGGACTGTATGGGTTCCATGGGTTGCAAAGAGTCTGACATGACTGAGTGACTTTCACTTCACTTCATACTACGGTACTATACAGTTTGTTGTTGGTTGAATCCAAGGATGTATGACTAGATATAGAGGACTGACTGTAAAATTATACTAGGATTTCTGCTTCTGTGCAGAGTCAGTGTTCTTAACCCTCTGGTTGTTCAGGGGTTGACTGTACATTCTTTTCAAGTGTATATGAACATTTGCCAAAATTGAACATATGTTGAGCCATAAAGCAAATTTCAAAGTACTGAAATCATACAGAAGATATTCTCTAACCACAGTAGAATTAAGCTAAAAATCAATAGCAGTAAACTTACTAGAAAATACTCAAATGTTTGGAAATTAAACAATATACTTCTAAATAAATCTTGGGTCAAAAGAATGTCACAAGGGAGAGGAGAATCATAATGAAAATACAGCATACTAAAATTATGGGCTGCGGACTGAATGTGTCTCCTTAAAGTTCATGGGTTGAAGCCCTAATGCCCAGTCTGATGGTATTGGAGGCAGGGCCTTTGAGAGGTAATCAAGATTTAGATGAGGTGGCATGGAGTTCCCATGGTGAGAGTGGTACCCTTAGAAGAAGAGGAAGAGACAAGAACCCTCTCTGATTTCACCACATGGAGATACAGAAGGAAGGTGTATAGACCAAGAAAAGGGCCCTCACCAGACTTTAAATCTCTTCACACCTTGATCTTGGAATCTCAGTCTCCAGAATTTGAGAAAATACAGTTTGTTGCTTAAGCCATCCAGGCTATAGGATTTTGCTATGGAATGGCTAAGATATTATGGGATATGGTAAACCTGGACCTAGAAGAAAATTTTTAACTCAGAATTCATAGAAGAGAAAAGAGGAAAAAGCATCTGTCACCAGGAAGTTAGAATATCAACAGCATATTCAACACTAAGAGGTCCACTTCCAGATGCATGAAGTAGTTTGTGGCAAGGCAGTGCTCCCAGTTAAAAAAAAAAAAAACTAGAAACACAGACAACTTATAAAAATCATATTCAAAAGCATTAGAGAACTATAGAGGCAATAGAGGTAAAAGGATATAAGATTTAATTGAGGGGAGAAATATTTACCAAATGAGTTCAGAATCCACATTATTTTCAAGAGACATGTATGTGGTCAATTCATTTTCAGTAAAGATGCCAAATCAAACCAGTGGGGAAAGAGAAGTCTTTTCATCAAATGGTGCTAGAACAGCTAAATATCCATATGAGATCAAATGAAACTTGACCTCCCTACCTCACACTATATATAAGATTTAATTTGCCATGGATCATAAACCTAAATGGAACAGCTATAACTATAAAATAGTAAGGAAAATATCTTCATGATCTGAGGCTAGGCAAAGACTTCTCAGAACTAGAAAGATATAACTATAAAAGGAATCATTGATTGAGTGTAGTTTATCAAAAGCAAAAATGTCTGTTCATTAAAAGACACCAGGAAGAAAACAAGCAGGCAAGTCACAGACTGGAAGAAAATATTTACAAGATAGGTAACTTGGAAAGAACTTATATGCAGAAAACATAAAAACTCCTACAAGTTAATAATTTAAAGGAAAAATAGCCCCATAAAAATAAGTGAGAGACTCAACAGATATTTCACAAAGAAAGATATTTGAATGGCCAATAAATTTGTGAAAAAGTGCTCAACATTACAAGGCATTAGCAAAGTGGCAAGAATACCCAAGCTCTCATGTCACTAGTAGGAACATGAAGGAATACAGCCATTTTGTGAAAAACTCTTTGGCAGTCTCTTAGCAAGTTAAATATGCACTTACACTTTGACCTAGCAGTTCCAATCCTAGTTATTTATCCAAGATATAAAAAAACATACTTCCATAAACCAACTTGTACAAGAATGTGCCACACGTCTTTATTCACAATAACAAAAAGTTGGGGAAAAAAAAAAAAACCCTCAAAACCAAGTATTCATCAACAGGAGAGTGGATAAACAAACCATGATATATTTATACAATGTGGTGATATTCAACAATAAAAACAATCAATGCACACAGCAACATGGATTGATATCCTAAGCAAAAACAACAAGACAAAAGAGAGATACTCTCTAATTTCACTTTTATGAAGTTCTAAAACAGTCAAAACCAATACGAAGAAAAACATCAAAACAATGGTTGCCTCCAGAGGTAGAGATTAACTGGAAAGGGACTCAAGGGAATTTTCTAAGGTGATGAAAATGTTCTGTATCATGGTAAAGGAAGCAATTAAGTGATGTATGTACTTGTAAGAATTGCACAGTAAAATGTGTGCCTTTTATGCATGCATATTTTACCTTAAAAGAACTGTTAAAAATCACCATCAGGTTGGGGAGTTTGGGAGTATAGACAATGACAGAATTTAATTGTTGTAGATAAGTGATGAATATACTGGAGTTAATTGTATTTTCCTGCTTACTTTGTAAATGTATGAATTTTTGCATAATAGAATTTATTAATGAAAATGAAATAGACATTTTAAGATTTTAAGGAGGAAAATACGAGAGAACTAGTTGCCAGCAAGTCTTTATTAAAAGAAAAAAAAACTAATGTTAGTTTTTTAAAGAAATAAAATGAAAAGGAATCTAAAAAAATAGTATATGTATGCTGCTGCTGCTGCTAAGTCGCTTCAGTCATGTCTGACTCTGTGCAACCCCATAGACGGCAGCCCACCAGGCTCTGCCGTCCCTGGGATCCTCCAGGCAAGAACACTGGAGTGGGTTGCCATTGTCTTCTCCAATGCATGAAAGTGAAAAGTGAAAGTGAAGCCGCTCAGTCGTGTCCGACTCTTTGCGACCCCATGGACTGCAGCCTACCAGGCTCCTCTGCCCATGGGATTTTCCAGGCAAGAGTACTGGAGTGGGTTGCCATTGCCTTCTCCAAAATATATGTATAACTGTAGGAAAGTAGGAAGTCAAGAGATACCTGGAGTAACAGGCAAATTTGGACTTGGAGTACAAAATGAAGCAGGTCAAAGGCTAACAGAGTTTTGCCAAGAGAATGCACTGGCTATAGCAAACACCCTCTTCCAACAACACAAGAGAAGACACTACACATGGGCTTCACCAGATGTCAATACAGAAATCAGATTGATTATATTCTTTGCAGCCAAAATGGAGAAGCTCTATACAGTCAGCAAAAACAAAACCAGGAGCTGACTGTGGCTCAGATCATGAACTCCTTATTGCCAGATTCAGACTTAAATTGAGGAAAGTAGGGAAAACCACTAGACCATTCAGATATGACCTAAATCAAATCACTTATGATTATATAGTGGAAATGGCAAATAGATTCAAAGGATTAGATCTGATAGACAGAGTGCCTGAAGAACTATGGACAGAGGTTCGTGATATTGTACAAGAGGCAGGGATCAAGACCATATCCAAGAAAAAGAAATGCAAAAAGGCAAAATGGTTGTCTGAGGAGGCCTTACAAATAGCTGAGAAAAGAAGAGAAGCTAAAGGCAAAGGAGAAAAGGAAAGATACCCATTTGAATGAAGAGTTCCAAAGAAAAGCAAGGAGAGATAAGAAAGCCTTCCTTAGTGATCAATGCAAAGAAATGGAGGAAAACAATAGAATGGGAAAGACTAGAGATCTCTTCAAGAAAATTAGAGATACCAAGGGAACATTTCATGCAAAGATGGGCACAATAACGGACAGAAATGGTATGGACCTAACAGAAGCAGAAGATATTAAGAAGAGGTGGCAAGAATACACAGAAGAGCTATACAGAAAAGATCTTCATGACCCAGATAATCATGATGGTGTGATCACTCACCTAGAGCCAGACATCCTGGAATGCGAAGTCAAGTGGGCCTTAGAAAGCATCACTACGAACAAAGATAGTGGAGGTGATAGAATTCCAGTTGAGCTCTTTCAAATCCTAAAAGATGCTCTGAAAGTGCTGCACTCAATACCCCAGCAAATTTGGAAAACTCAGCAGTGGCCACAGGGCTGGAAAAGGTCAGTTTTCGTTCCAATTCCAAAGAAAGGCAATGCCAAAGAATGCTCAAACTGCCACACAATTACACCCATCTCACACGCTAGCAAAGTATTGCTCGAAATTCTCCAAGCCAGACTTCAACAATACGTGAGCCTTGAACTTCCAGATGTTCAAGCTGGATTAGAAAAGGCAGAGGAACCAGAAATCAAATTGCTGACATCCGTTGGATCATCGAAAAAGCAAGAGAGTTCTAGAAAAGCACCTACTGTTGCTTTATTGACTACGCCAAAGCCTTTGACTGTGTGGATCACAACAAACTGTGGAAAATTCTTCAAGAGATGGGAATACAAGACCACGTGACCTGCCTCCTGAGAAATCTGTATGGGAGTAAAGAAGCAACAGTTAGAACTGGACATGGAACAACAGACTGGTTCCAAATTGGGATAGGAGTACATTGAGGCTGTATATTATCACCCTGCTTATTTAACTTACATGCAGAGTACATCATGAGAAACACTGGGCCAGATGAAGCAGAAGCTGGAATCAAGATTGCCGGGAGAAATATCAATAACCTCAGATATGTAGATGACATCACCCTTATGGTAGAAAGTGAAGAAGAACTGAAGAGCCTCTTGATGAAAGTGAAAGAGGACAGTGAAAAAGTAAAGCTTAAAGCTCAACATTCAGAAAACTAAGATTATGGCATCTGGTCCCATCACTTCATGGGAAATAGATGGGAAAACAGTGACGGACTTTATTTTTTTGGGCTCCAAAATCACTGCAGATGGTGACTGCAGCCATGAAATTAAAAGATGCTTGCTCCTTGGAAGAAAAGTTATGACCAACCTAGACAGCATATTAAAAAGCAGAGACAATACTTTGCCAAGAAAGGTCCATCTAGTCAAGCCTATGGTGTTTCCAGTAGTCATGTATGGATATAAGAGTTGGACTGTAAAGAAAATTAAGCACCAAAGAATGGATGCTTTTGAACTGTGGTGTTGGGGAAGACTCTTGAGAGTCCCTTGGATTGCAAGGAGATCCAGCCAGTCCCTCCTAAAAGAAATCAGTCCTGAATGTTCATTGGAAGGACTGATGCTGAAGCTGAAATTCCAATACTTTGGCCACCTGATGCGAGGAATTGACCCATTTGAAAAGACCCCGATTCTGGGAAAGATTGAAGGTGGGAGGAGAAGGGGATGACAGAGGATGAGATGGTTGGATGGCATCACCAACCCAATGTACATGAGTTTGAGTAAACTCCAGGAGTTGGTGATGGATAGGGCGGCCTGGTATGCTGCAGTCCATGGGGTTGCAAAGAGTTGGACATGACTGAGCGACTGAACTGAACTAATATAAGTATATATTATTAATATATATGTTATAGGGAAAAAAGTAGAACCAGTGACAGATGTTATTTTCTTGGACTCCCAAATCATTGTGAAGGGTAACTGCAACCATGAAATTAAAAGACTCTTGTTCCTTGGAAGGAGAGCTATGACAAACCTAGACAGCATGTTAAAAAGCAAAGACATCACTTTGCTGACAAAATTCTGACTAGTCAGAGGTATGGTTTTTCCAGTAGTCATGTACACATGTGAGAATTGGAGCATAAAGCAGCCTGAGTGCTGAAAAATTGACGCTTTGGAATTGTGGTGTTGGAGAAGACTCTTGAGCATCACTTGGACAGCAAGGAGATCAAACCAGTCAATCCTAAAGGAAATCATCCCTGAATATTCATTGGAAGGACTGATGCTGAAACTGAATCTCCATACTTTGGCCACCTGATGCAAAGAGCCAACTCATTAGAAAAGACCCTAATGCTGGGAAAGACTGAGGGCAGAAGAGGGTGACAGAGGATGAGATGGTTGGATGGCATCACCGACTCAATGGACATGAGTTTGAGCAAACTCAGGGAGACAGTGAGGGACAGGGAAGCATGGCATGCTGCAGTCCATGGTGTTGCAAAGAGTTGGACACTACTTAGTGACTGAACAACAATATATGTATATATGTATAAATACATATTACATATGTGTACATGCATTATCTTTTTATGATCAGTATGGATTCACGAATCCCTCAAATTGTCCCACATTTGGCCCATGGGAGCCTCTTTCTTAAACTGGCTCTCATTGTTTTGTGAGTGTGTGTACCTGTGCATGTGTATTTCCCTACATTAAGGATAACAAGATCTTCCAGTCTCATTTTATGTACTTCCTGCCCCAGCTCTAGAGTGAACCATTTCTCCAAGGAGACCTGGCTCCTTTTAATAGGCAATGGTATTAGAATCAAGATCTGTATGATAGATATGCTAATTGCCCCAGGGGTTTCTTTTCAGCATACAGAGCTAGGTAATATATGAATGTGTAAGACACATGTATATATCTATATACAGATGTAGATATATGTGTGTGCACATATATAGGTATATACACATGAACATTTATATATACCTATTTTAGAAATGAGCTCACCTGATACTTCCAGTTCCTGTTCATCCTTGTAGGGTTGTTTCTTGACTTCCTGCATTCTATATTTTTACATCCCTTTTCCCTACTGCTGAGAACCCACATTTACTTTTTTTCCTAAAACCTATAAAAGATACAAAATTGTTTTAGAATTGATTTTCCTACTGCACTGCAAAATACCAAACTCAATAAAAATGGTTCAGGTTTTTTTTGTAAATCTTCCATGACTCCCTTTCTCACCACAGACACAGTGTCAAATTTGTTCTTGTTCAGTTGCTAACTTGTGTCTGACTCTTTTGCAATCCCATTGACTGTAACCCATCAGGCTCCTCTGTCCATGGGATTTTCCAGGCAAGAATATTGGAGTGGGTTGCCATTTCCTTCTCCAGGGGATCTTCCTGACCCAGGGATCGAACCATCGTCTCCTGCATTGGCCAGCAGATTCTTTACCACTGAGCCACCATGGAAAGTCAATTGTTTCTTTGCCATCTGCATTCAGTACGATTATGGTATTCATTTGGAACACAATTGAGTTCATTGGTATTAGTTTGATTTCAGTTTTAGGAATGTTCTCTTTGTTCATTCTAATAAATAATAATTTTAGCTTTTGAATATATAGAACTCTAACATACTTCCAAAAGCCAAAAGTGTGCAAAATATACTCAGAGAAATTTTATCCATCTCCCTTGCTTTCTATCCATTATCCCTTATAGGTAAATATGTTCTTTGTTTTCTGGTTTATCCCTTCTGTGTTTTCCGTTGTGGGCTTCCCAGGTGGCTCAATGGTAAAGAATCTGCATGCCAATGCAAGAGACATGGGTTTGATCCCTGGGTGGGGAAGATCCCCTGGAGAAGGAAAGGGCAACCCACTCCAATATTTTTGCCTGGAAAATCCCATGGACAGAGGAGCCTGATGGGCTACAGTCAATGGGATTGCAAAAGAGTTGGACACAACTAAGTAGGCATGCATGCTCATTTCTATTTGCAGAGGTATATGTATGCTTTTTTTTCCCCTTTAACTATTTTACTTTACATATGTTGGCTGTGCTGGGTCTTCATTGCTGTGTGGATTTTCTCTAGTTGCAGTGAGCAGAGTCTAAACTCCAGTTGTGGTGTGTGCGTCTCACTGCGGCGGCTTCTCGTTGCAGAGCAGGGGCTCAGCAGTTGTGGTGCGGGCTTAGTTGCTCTGCAGCATGTGGGATCTTCCTGGACCAGGGACTGAATCCATGTTTCCTGCATTGGCAGGTGGATTCTTTACCACCGAGCCGTGAGGGAAGCCCCTATGTATGTTTTCTTCGTTTTCCTTCTTTCTTATACAAAATGTAGCACACTATATATGCTCCTTTGCACTTTGTTTCTTCCATTTAACAATATCTCCTGGAAATCACCCCATAATCAGTTCATAGAGATCTTCATCCTTAATTTTTACAGTGTGTAGTATATACTATGTATATGTATCAGAGTCGATTCAACCAATCTTATATGCTTGGATACTTAGGTATTGGTCAATATTTTGCAATTACAAATAATGAAGCAGTGAAAAATCTCATGAGCAGGCATTTTTGTATCACTGGGGTGCATTTTCAGGGTAAATTCTAAAAGCAGAATTGCTTGGTTAAGGGTAAATGCAGAGATACTTTTATTAAATATTGTGAATTTCCCCTCCATAGATTGTAATAGTTTGCATATCTACCAGGAATGTATGAGAGCCTGTTTCCTACAGCTGTGCCAAAAGAGTGCAGTTTTAAGCTTTTGAACTTTTGTTAGTCTGATAAGTGAGAAATATCTAGGTGTATATTTATAGTTTTCTTATGAGTGAAGTTGGATATCTTTTCATATTTTAAGCACCATTTAAAAATTATTTATTTATTTTTGGTTGGGCTGGATCTTCATTGCTGCGCACGAGCTTTCTCTAGTTGCAGTGAGCAGGGATTGCTCTAGTGGTGCACGAGCTTCTCATTGCAGTGTCTTCTCGTCTTGCAGAGCACACGCTCTAGGGCACGTGGTCTTCAGTAGTTGTGACACATGGGCTTAGTTGCCCCCACAGCGTGTGGAATCTTCCCAGGCCAGGAATTGAACCCAAGTCCCCTGCCTTGGCAGGTGGATTCTTAACCACTAGACTACCAGAGAAGTCTAAGCACCATTTTTATTTCTGTTTGTTAATTGATTGTATCATTTGAGCATTTTTCTATAGAATTTTAAATCTCCTCCCCCAGTTTTCCAAAGATAGATTTATATGACTGCTATGGACTGAATTGTGTCTTCCACCCCTACCCCCAAATTCATATTGAGGCTCTAACCCCCCATGTGACTATATTTTGAGATAAGGCCTTTAGGAGGTAATTAAGTTTAAATGAGATCATAAGGCTGGGGCTTTAATCCAACAGGATTAGTGTCCTTATAACAGGAGACACCAGAGAATAACTTCTCTCTCTGTCTCCCCCTCCCTGTATACGTGCACAGAGGAAAAGTCATGTGAAGACAAGTGGCCATGTGACCTGGAAGAGAGCTTTTATCAGAAACTGACCTGTACCAAAACCTTGATCTTGGACTTCCCAGTTTCCAGAACTGTGAGAAAATTATATTTATTTAAGTCACCCAGTATATGGTATTTTGCTATGGCAGCCTAAGCAGATTAAGATAAGGATAATAACTTTCACCTGTGTTATATTTTGCCAGTATTTTCTTCTAGTTTGTCATTTGTCTTCTGATTTTATTATGGTGGTTTTCTTTTCCCATGCAAAGTTTTGTGTTTTTTTAATGTAGTCGAGAGATGAGTATTATATTGGGTTGGCCAAAAAGTTCATTTGGGTTTTTCCATCAGATGTTACAGAAAAACCTGAAAGATCTCTTTGGCCAACCCAGTAATAACCTTTTAAGATAATTATAGATATTGTTCTCCGATTCTACATCCAAACTCAACAAGTGGTAGTTTCTTAAAGGTAGTGATATTAAAACATATCACTGGACTTGCATACTCTGTGCCATTAAACCCACTGATTTTCCTTTCACTTTGGATGGATTTTTTTAAACCAATGCATAATGTTGTAACATCATACATTAGTCATTTGGAAAATATTAGTTCACCAAGTTGTACTATATTATATATGTCTAAGATATTTAAGATTTTTCCCAATGTTAACAGATTTTTATTATACAATATAAGAAAATTAAATTACTTAATACCATCACCAATATTATCAGAAAGGTTCTGAAGTTTTGGGAAGCTGTCAGCTATCAAGTTCATGGTGGCAGACACAAGCTTTCAGAATTTTAAAATCAGCTCACTTAAAGACACTTTTAATTCTTAAGTGAAACTGGGTGTGTGTGTTAAGAATTCTATGACTGCTAACAGTTTGGGACACTGCCTTGATTTATGCTAAGACATGGTCCTACCCACCAGTGCTTTTTGTACTATCAGTGCAAATGTCAACACAGTGAAAAAGACAAATAAGGCCTTAGTATGATTACAAACGTAGTCTTGACACACAGGCCCCATTAAAGAGTCTCAGGGACCCCCTAAAGGTCTCTTTGAGCACCACTGCTCTTTGGGTAGCCTGAATTTTTCAAACCATATTTTCAATCCAGCTCTAACCTGGGGGTGGGTGGGTGGGTAAATATTTAAATCTAGAGATGCCTGTAGGTCTGGAAAAAGGTAATACAGCCCTTCCTAAGCCACAGGATGGTTTTCCTTGGTCCCTTTGTTAGTCTCAATCAAGGGTAAATATTCACGGGTACTTCTCTTAGAGAAAGGCATTAACTGCTTAACAAAGACAGGAGGGGGTGGGGATTGTTGAGAACAGGGGTAAGAGTCAGATGTTGCCGCTAAATACAGATCAAAGCGAGACAACTTATCTCTGAAGTAATCAAGTAAGGAGGAAAGGTTCCAATGGAAGAGACGGTGGTGCATCTGTTCCATGGAAAAGGGTGCATCTGTTTGCTTGTGGAGACAGAGGGTGGGGGAGAGAAGTTTCTTTCTTTCCTGGGATTCCTATGCGCATGTGGACATCCACACCCACACACCCGCACCCACCCCTTGGCTTGATCAAAAGCTTGGGAACTAACTAGAGACCTCTCCTTGCCCACAAATAAGGTCAAGCTAAACCAGGGAAATGGTGACACCCCACCATTTGACTCTCAGATCATCAAAGGTCTTGGAGAATAGTCAGGGTGGGGCTAAGAGGTGCTGGGAAAATGCAGGAATGCTCAGTCCTGCCCATTGCCAGCCCAGTCCCAGGATCCCTGGAGGGCCACTTGGCTACCTGTGTTAAAGCTTTTAAACTGTGGATCTTTGATCCAGCAGTTCCACTTTTAAGAATTAACCTTTAGCCGTCAGATGTGCACTAAGATGTATTGCTAAGGACATGCATCAGGTTTTTCTAATAAAATGCAAAACTGCCTGAAAGAAAAACATTAACAACAACAATAACCAACAATAATTGGTTAACTAAGTGATGGTACAGCCCAGGATGTTTGGAATAGTAGTTCCCAAGATGGGGTCTGCTGATCGCCGAAGGTCACTGTGACTCTTTGCAGGGGTTCACAAAATCCAAACTTTTTGTGATACTGTTAAGACAATATTTAGCTTTTTCACTGTCTTGGTCTTTGCACCAGTGGTGCAAAAACAATTGTGGGTAAAACTGCTGATGACTTAGCACATATCAGCAATGACACCAAACTGTACTAATAATCGTTTTATCCTTTATTGACAAGCACTGCCAGAAAAAAATCCCAGTAGTTTCATTTAAGAGTGTCCTTGATAAAGCAATTGTTGCTTAGTCACTCAGTCATGTACGATGACTCTTTGAGACCCCATGGACTGCAGCCCTCCAGACTCCTCTGTCCATGGGGATTCTCCAGGCAAGAATACTGGAGTGTGTTGCCGTTTCCTTTTCCACAATGAAGCAGAAAAATTACTAATTTTATTGATCTTGACCCTTCAGGACATACTTTACATTTTAAAATGTTCTCTGTGACCACATGAGAAGTATATGTGAATTACTTCCTGGGTTGGGAAGATCCACTGGAGAAGGGATAGGCTACCCACTCCAGTATTCTTGGGCTTCCCTTGTGGCTCAGCTGGTAAAGAATCCACCCGCAATGCAGGAGACCTGGGGTTCGATCCCTGGGTTGGGAAGATCCCCTGGAGAAGGGAAAGGCTACCCACTACAATATTCTGGCCTAGAGAGTCAGACACGACTGAACCACTTTCACTTTTCATGTTCTGCTATTTAACAAACTAGGATGGTTGCCTTAAGGAAAAGCATTTGTGTGATTAAGTTGTGGGCTAAACTAGCTGCTTTTTTCACGAAACACCATTTTACTTGAAACGACGATGGACAGCAGGGCTATGTTAATACTTTCATGGGCTCCAGGCACTTCTGTCTTTGCAGGCCCCTTCCTTCATAAAAAGATATAAAGATTATATTTTACAACTGTATTGGCATAGGGACAAATACATGAATGTTATATATTAAAATATTTTATTTGATCTAAAAGAAGTGAATTTCATTTTCTTCTTCTGATTTTAAAGAAATGGGAACACTTTCATGGTCCCATAAAGTCAAGTGGACCTTGGCTCTATTCCTTATGGAGAAGGTGAGCCTGCCTGACAGATGAACTGTGATTGTTCAGACTCTGGTGTGTACCAGGCTGAATTCCCCACTAGGCATAGTTGTATATATTATGCTAATATACTTGTCTTTACACCAGTGGTGGAGGTTTTTTGTTTTTAAATGAGCCCAAGAAGGTTAGAATGCCTGAGGCCCAGGAAAGTCACAACGCAGCCCTGAGAATATGGTGGACGTTTTCTTGAAAAGGAATGAAATGAACTTGTCACTTCAAGAAATGTAACTGTGATGTTATGCTGCCAATGATAAATTTGAACTTTCAACCAAAATTTACAGTATTGGAAATTTCTATCTGCCACCATGAGCTTGGAAACTTCTCAGTACTTAAAAACCTCTGCTGATATCAAGGATATCAGAAATGTGATTTTCTGATTATACCATGAAAGGAGTTCACATTTGAAAGATTAGGAGATCTGTATAACTCAGTGAACCACTATTTTCCAAACAAATGAGTGATTATATCAAATCATGCATTGCTAAAAGGTCCATCAAAATAATGGATAAAAATTAAGATAGATTAATAAATCCATTAAAAATAATAAAAATATAGATTAATGGATAGTACCAAATCAGTTGGTCTCAGATTCTATATTGCTATTAACCTTCAAGAAACTACTACTTTTGGGGTTTTGGAGTAGTATCAAAGAAGAATATCCAAAATGATCTGAAAAGGTTATTAAAATCCTCTATTTTTCCCAAATACATATCTATATTTTTTATATAGACTGTATTTTTTCACATACTTAAAACAATAAATAGCAATGACTGAATACAGAAGACATGAGAATCTAGCTATCTTCTGTTAAAACAGACATTAAAGAAATGTGCAAAGTTGGAAGACAGTGATACTCTTCTCACTAAAATTTGGTTGTTTGGAAAATATAGTTATTTTTCATACAAATACATTGTTTTAACATGAAACTTGTTTACAGATTAACATTTTAAAAATGAATAAGTTAATATTTAAGATTTTTGTTTTAATTTCTAATAGACCAAATATTGACAGATACAACCCATGTAAAACAACAGCTCTTTGCAGTCCTCAATAATTTAAGAGAGTAAAGGTGTTTTCAATTCAAATAGTTTCAGAACTGCTGTTGTAGAATACCTACAACAGGTTAAATGTTTATAAAGGACAATTAAGTTTAAAAAGCAGGTGACGAGTCCTAAATGCAATAGAAACACAAATACATTTAATATTAAGTAGATATGGAAAGCACGGAGTAGGCGATGGCAGCCCACTCCAGTACTCTTGCCTGGAGAATCCCATGGACCGAGGAGCCTGGTAGGCTACATACAGTCCATGGGGTCACTAAGAGTCGGACATGACTGAGCGACTTCACTTTCACTTTTCACTTTCATGCATTGGAGAAGGAAATGGCAACCCACTCCAGTGTTCTTGCCTGGAGAATCCCAGGAACAGAGGATCCTGTTGGGCTGCCGTCTATGGGGTTGCACAGAGTTGGACACGACTGACGTGACTTAGCAGCAGCTTAGCAGATATGGATACAAAGACTGAAAAGGAAGCAGTGGTTTTCTCCTAGGTATACTTAGGGTGATTTTTATGCTTTTGTGCATTTTTATTTTCCAAGTTTTACATAGTGAGCATGCATTTATTTTGCAGTCTTAAAGAAGAAAATCTGATGGAACCCTCTGAGCCTGACTGGGGGAGAGGGCATGCACCGACATGGAAGAACAGGACAGACAAATTAGAGGGGAAGAGAAAGGGAGTGTGGAGCCTTTGGGAGAGAGGAGGAGAGGGCATCTTGAACTTCTCCCAGGAACAATATTCCCAGTGAGTTCTATGTGAATGGCACCCTGTGGAGGGATGAGGGGTGGGGGGATAGCACCAAGGTCAGCTCTGGAGGGGTGAGGACCCTAACCCAAGGACAGTGGTGCATGACTCTGGGGACAAAAAGACTCACTCTAAACTGGGGGGTGGCGGCATGGGGAGGATGGATATTGGGTGCAGAGGAAGGGCACCCCTAGAAGGGCTTTATTCAGGACTGAGTCATGAAAACTCAGGTCCTGGATGAACCTGGACTTGAACCCCAGTGCCAGCCTACCCACTTTCTGATCCCCAGCATGTTTCTTAGCTTTCTGAATCTGTAGTGCCCTGTAAAATGGGGATAGAAATGTCCCAGAAATAGTGTGCCTGCTGGGGCTGTTGTGAAACAGAAAGGATGGGAAATATCTGATTTGACACATGGTGAGTGTGCAATAGGATGGAAAGAAAAACCAGTCTTGTAGGCTTGACCCACTTCCAGGTCACCAGGGAAACCAACTTAGAGACCAAAGCTGGGGTCAAGGTGAGCGAATTACTTCTTGGTCGGCTAGGGTTGCAGATCTCTAAGACAATCTTGCTCTGTGTTTGGCCTTCACCGTCATTTAAAGACCTGGGAAAGAGGAAGCCTCAGGTCTGTACATGACCAGGGCACCAGCAGGCTGCAGGTGTCTCCGCCTCTCCACACTGCCTGGGCTTTCCTCCAGCGCAGTTGTTCTCTCCTGTTAAGGTTTCCAGGAGTACTGTACTGCTTGTATTTCAGACCAGAACCTAGGCAGCGTGGCAATGCACCTAGAGGGTTTTTCTCCTGGAAGGAGACTGGTCCACAGCAGGCGGTCAGCAAGTGTTTGTTGAATGACTTACTGAAGTCTGGCATCCTCCTGACTCACTGTGGCCTACAGAAGCCTCACCTGGTAGCTGGCCCTTGCAGAACTGAGGGACCTCCCCAAGGAGAAGGGAAGCACAGAGCAAGGGTTGGTGGTGGTGGTCTCTGTCCCTCTTCTGAGACCTCTCTGCAGCTTCCGTGGGAGAATCCTCACACATCCTTAATGCTTTGTTTTCAGACCCGAAGAATCATCATTTCTGCAGTTTCATCTCCTGTAATTCTCCTTTCACTCATTCCATGACAACCTCACACTTTAAAAGTTCAGATATTATTGACATTATAACATTGTGTGAGTTTAAGGTGTACAACCTATTGATTTGTTACCCTTATATACTGCCATATGATTACATAGAGTTAACACCTCTATCATGTTACACATTTTCTTGTGAACACACTCATTGTACTTTGATTTCAGAGATGCTTCTGTCTGCCTCATTTGCTGTTCCTGTGCTTAGAATATCACCCCCCCTTCCCCCAGATATCCTCTTGGCTTGCTCCCCCAATTCCTTGGGCTTCCCTCATAGCTCAGTTGGTAAAAAATCCAATTGCAATGCAGGAGACTCCAGTTTGATTCCTGGGTTGGGAAGATCCCCTGGAGAAGGGATAGGCTACCCACTCCAGTATTCTTGGGCTTCCCTTGTGGCTCAGCTGGTAAAAGAATCTGCCCTCAATGCAGGAGACTTGGGTTCTATCCCTGGGTTGGGAAGATCCCCTTGGAGAAGGGAAAGGCTACCCACTCCAGTATTCCAGCCTGGAGAATTCCATGGACTGTATAGTCTATGGGGTCGCAAAGAGTCAGACACGACTGAGCGAATTTCACTTTCACTCAATTCCTTAAATGTGTCCTTATCAATGAGGCCTTTTCTAAAATTTGAAGCTCCATCCCAGCTTATACCCCTATCCCTCTTCCTTGCTTTGTCATTGAGCCCAAGCTCATATTGCGTGCTACATGACAGGCCAGTAAACCGAGTGATGAGTTGTTGGGAGAAGGAATGGCAACTTATTTGGAAAGCCAGAAAACCAAGAAGATGGGGGACTCTTGCCTCCAAAGAACCATCTTGCCTGAGTTAGAATTCAGGCTTCTTTTATACTAAAAGGGGAGGGAATAAAGTCAAACATTTTTTGGTTCTGGTCAGCCTGGAAAGGGGATGTGTTAATTTCTTCTTCCAAGAAGCCATTCACAGGTGGGCCTGGTCAGGATATTTCCCGTGAGTTAAATCTTAGACAGAGTTACCAGAAATGGGCCATTTTGTATAATTTAAGCTTATAGGCAACACTCCTTTAGTGATTAACTTGTAATAGAATACAAAAGTTTCTCCCCGTTACAGCTTTATTTTTCCATATTGCATTTACACCATCTGATACATCATCTCTTTTGGCTATATTCTTTCCCACCTAGACTGCAAACTTCTGGAGTTGAGGGATTTATGCCTGTTCTAGTCATCACTGCTTCACCTTCATTAACCAAATTGGTACATGGCACAAAGTCTGACCATACTGAATTAATGCATGTATGAATGGCATGTATTGGACACTGCTTTGCAAACTTTTGAAATACAGTGTAAAGCATCGTGGTGAAGGGAGGAGGTTACCACCGCTGCTACAGGGGCAACCTGAGGGCAGGGAGTGGTCATTAATGACTCGTAATCTTCCACCACCAACTCAGCAGCCTCAGAACAACTCTGCAGGGTCTGTATTATCTAAATTTGGTTCAGCTGGGTGCTAATGCCTCCTCCCCCCGCTTTGATGGATGGAGGGGAGAGGAGGAGGAGCCGGAGGGCTCTTATGTTAGTACTTGGGATGGGTCACTAAGGTCTTAAGGCCAAAAACCAATTTAGAAATACAAGTTGGGTTTTGCAGCGGGCCCCTCTTTCTGCTTGTCTCAATCAAAACTAAATTAATTTTAAAAATAAAGGGAAAGGGAAAATAATTTAAAAACAAACAAACAAAAATGTGTGTGATGATAGAGAATCACTGTTTAGTAAATCTCAACTTGGGTCCAAGAGTGAACATTTGCTGAATCTAAGTAAACGGCTTCCAGGCAACAAAGCAGATCCAGACTTCTAGGGGTCACTGCGAAGAACTCCAGGGGAGCCGGATGCGCAGCAGTTGGTCGTGGAGAAGACCAGGTTTGATAAGGGCTTGGGTCCAAAGACAGCGGGAGGTTCTGAGGTGCGAGGGAGGTTTGCATTGGTTGGGGAGGGAAAAATGCTTGCTGATAACAGCAATTTGCCTCCCTCCCTGCGTCAATGAGAAGGCTTCTAGAGATCGGCAGGGAAAGCCGCCCTCCCCCCACCCCATGCCACCCCACCCCCTCCCAGGAGGCGCTCAATAAGCGTTCCTCGAGACGCACAGGCTGGGACGCGCGCTGGAGAAGCGCCTCTGCCCAGGGTCCCGACCCTTTCCCAGCACTTAGCTCAGGGCGAGACCCCGGCTCGGGCGGGACCCTGCGTGCGGCGTCCGGGCCGAGTGACAGAGGACCAGAGCTGGGGCCGCCGTGCGGCTGGGGAACTAACCCACCGACGTCCAGGAGGTAGAGCACGGAGGGCCCCTGCGCGCGCGGCTACGGGCTTGGGGTCAAGGCTGGGGCGCCCAGGTGGCGCGGGAGGGGTGGCCGGACGCGCGGGGACGGGATGGGATGTGACGAGCGGCGCGCTGTGCATTGTGGGAATCCCGGGGCCGCGGCGACTGGTTCCAGTTCACTCGGCAGCGGAGCCGGGCGGAGGGGGCGAGCGCGGTGCGCGCGGGCGGGAAGCGAGGAGGCGGGCGGGCGGGCCAGCGAGGAGCGCGGAGAGAAAAGGCGCGAGCGGCCGAGAGAGCACAGGCCGGACACCTTGCTGCTGCTGCTGCCGCCGCCGCCGCCGAGCCGCCCCGTAAGTGCCGCGCGGGCCCCCTTGCCGCGCGCCGCGTCCCCGCCGCCCGGTCCGGCTGCCGAGCTCTTCCGGCCGAGGGTGCATGGGAGCGGCCGGGCCTAGCGGGCACCTGGCGGCGCACGGCCGACTCGGGCTGCTGGGCTCAACGCGGCCCACGCCGGGGCCTCGCGCGCGCACGGCGCCCTCCCAGGCCCTGCCCGCGCCGCGCGGGATCCTCTTTGGTTTTGTTCAAAAAGCAAACCCGGAAGCCAACTTGTCTTAGAACCGCGTCCTCCTGCCCGCGCCTGGGCGCTTTTGTGGGCAGGAGACAGCCCCGGTCCGTGCCCTGGCGACCCTTCCTGCAGCGGGCGGGCTGGACTCGAGGCCGGGGGAGGCGTCGCGGCGGGAGCCGGTCGGCCTGGGCCTGGGCGCCCGGGAGCTGTTGTGCGCGGAGTTGTACTTGGTGAGGCGCCCGCCTGCTCGCGAGTTGCCGTCCCCGGGCACAATAAGTGGGGCTCGAGCCCCAGGTGGCGGTGGTGTAGGCGTCTGGCTGGTGTGCTGGGAGAGTGGGATAGGGGTTTGGGGAGTTGCAAGACTGGAACCAAGGCGGGGCGGGCAGGGGTTTGTCCAGAGACTGGTTGGAGAGGGGCCGCGGGAACCCCCGCTGCCCTCTCGTTTTCTGATCAGCCTTTTGTTTGCTTTGTGTTTGGGAGGTGTTTTTTTTTTTTTTTTTTTTCTTTTCCTTCCCGAAGGTAACTCCAGGAGGCTGTAGGCTCTTCGAGTGGAGAAGGCCAGGAGGGAAGTCTCTCGTTGGGGGGTGGGGTGGAAAGAGGAGGTGAGTGCGCAGGGTGCTGCTGGTCATGTCACCTGACAACAGGTGTGCGGGATGGCGCGTCCCACCTGCACTGCTGCAGGGACCACAGATCACTCACGAAGGATCTTGTCAGTAGATTGCTTGAGACGTTGTTTTAGACAAAATGTTAGGGAAACATACTTTCCCGAGTGTGGAAATAAGAGACACACAGCTGAGACAAGCCTTACATTCAACAATTACAGTTACCACGAAGTCCTTGTTAAGACTTTAATGATCCAATAAACAGCGTATGAGAATAGACAATTAGAGGGGCGCTTCTGCCAGCTTCTCTCTTTTTTCTACCTTTGTGGTTTGAGGTTTCATCATTAAAGAGGGGGAAAGTGCTTTGTTCCAAGATGTCCTGCTCCAAGGACTCAGGAAATTTTGAACAGTTTTAAATTTGAATGAGTGGGAGACTCTTATTTGTGAATTAGATGGGATCCGCCTACTCCAGGCCACCTTTAGATTACTAGTCTGCTTTCAAAGGAGTTATTAGCTCTGAAATGGACACTTCTTTGCTGCACCTGGAATTAATACCCATGTACACTGCTAACCAAAGCTGGGCAACAGGCATCTCAGTCTTGCACAAGAGGCTCCCCAGTGAGGAGAGATGTATTTTTCAACCTATTTTTCTTTCTTCCTCTTTCTAAATCGTCAAGACTTTAAAATCTTATTTACTTTATTTTTAGGAGGAGAGTAGGAAATCTCTCCACTTTGTTACTGTTTTGATCTCTTACCATTGTTAATACTGATTCTTAGATAAAGGTATTTAGAAGGAGGGAGGGAGTTAAATAAGTGAAAATTGTTTGAGGCAGGGCCTTTAGAATGAGGATGGGATGGCGTACGTTTTATTAAACTTTGAATCGTCTAGACCATCACACACGACATTCTATACTTCATACAAGTATAAGTCACTGGCTTGGTCTGTACCCAGTGGGCCAGGGTCAGAGAGTGGTACATCTGTCTGCCATTTTTTCTGGTCCTCCAGATAGCAGATCTCTGGAAGACCCTCTCATCCCTTATTTCCAAGAGAGGCTTGGACTACATACATGAATTTTGGGACCTACCTCTAATATCTTCAAAGTTACTGCTACCCCAACCATTTAAAGGAGGTTTACTTAAATAAAAGCCCAAACTGACAAAAGCCCAACTTGACAAAACCCAACAAGAATCTATATGTGGTATTCATCAGAATGGCAGCAGCTTCTAGTTCTCTTGGGATTGTGCCCTTGGATTTGTGTCAGCTTTTTCAGAGCCCTGTTCTTGGCACATGGGCTGGGAAAGGGCAGAGGTCAGTGGGGCCCATATCTGTCATATGGGTTTAGAAATAAGTTGGGCCCCACCTCAGCACTTATGAGTGAGTCCAAGTGGTTAGCTCTTCATTCCAGAGAATTGTATAGCTTGTTAGCTTGGATCAAGCCTGCCAGATCAGTGTCTTGCAGTCTTCAGGAAATATCTCTTGGGAATCACGTTTCTTGGGGGTCAGGCACTAGGGACAGAACCGGATCAAGAAAATGTCCAGTTTTGCCATGTCCCCCTACTTCCCAGGAGGGGAGGGGGCTGGAGCTTGAATTAGTCACCAGTGGCCAGTAATTTGGTCAGTCATGACTCCTATGTAATGGAATGTCTGTAAAACCCCCAAAGGACAAGGTTCAGAGAGCATACAGGTTGATGAACAAGTGGAGATTTAGAGAGAGTGGCACACTTGGAGAGGACATGGAAGCTCCATGCCCTTCCCTGGACCGCCCTATGAATGTATCTCTTCCATCTGACTGTTCCCAAGTTATATCCTTTTGTTAATAAACTGGTATGTAGTAAAAGGAAAAAAAAAAAAAAAATGTCGAGTTCTTACCCTTGGGAAGCTGACACGAGGAGCAGAAGGCAGGCAAGTGGCCATTGCAAGGTCAGTGCAGGAAGCCACAGTAGCTCTCATAGCAGCTCCCAGGACAGTAACCTAGCCAGGAGCAAGCCCTCATTAGGCACGGAAAGACCAAGTAAGAGTTGGCTGGGCAAAGGAGGGCAGGTGGGGACAAGTGTTTGAGCCCTGCCCCACATGTGCAAAGTCTGAGAACAATGAGAATAGAGGTCATATGGGGGAACTGCCGGAGGCTCAGGATGTCTTGATTCTAGAGGGAAACTAGTGAAGCCAGAGGGTCAAACAGACCAAATCACAGAGGGGGATCCTGATCAGAAACACACTGAGGGATTTAAACTTCTTTCTAAGAACAGTAATAAGCCTGTGAAGGCTCTGGATAGGAGGAAGATGTCTCTTATTCGGAATGCTTCATCTGTTCAACAAACATTGAATAGCTTCTAGATGCTAAGCCTGACCAGGGTCTTGCCCTACTGAAGCTCACGTTTTCCTCTGATGGCCTTCCACTGGGATGACTGTCCCCTCGTTGGCACAGTCTTTAACAGGGAGAGGAGGTTTGAAGGAAAATTTCCTTGCGAAGGAGGCAGACAGTGCCATAATAACTATTGAAATGTAGTGCTGGTTCCTTTAGTGTTGCTCAGGATGCATACCACAGAGTGGATTTGCAGAGGTGAACATTTTAATCCCACACTGTCTTTCTGCTAACTGTTCCTGCTTGCAGTAAATAACACTCTTCATTTTGGCTTTTGTTTTTTCCCACCACTAAAATCCTGACACATGAGAAGAGTAAAATCTGCTGGAACAAAGTGTTTGCTTTAAGGTTTATTTATTATCTCTATTTGTCCTGTTCTTCTTGTTTCCAATCCCTTGGTTCACTGAGGATGGACCGTAAGTTCTTTAATCATCCCTTTCATTTTATGGTGTAGTGTTTTATGAATGGAGAGAGATGTTTTTCCTGATTGGCCAAAGTACCAGAGAGGTCTCTGTTCTGAGCCAATCAGAGTTCATCTCTGAACTCCAGCTCTGCCAGTGATAGTTGTGTAGTATATCCACATGCCTCTGGGGACATGACAGCAGTGTCACCATTAATCATTTGGTATGATGGGAGTAAACGGAAGAGAATGCTGTAAATAGGATTAGTGTCCTGCGCTTCAGAATTAAGTGTCTCAGGCTTGCCTTCGTGATTGGAGTTGATGGGAAGGTGACAAATGCATGTGGACATGTGGGCACTTATCCAGTGGCAGGGAATGGATGGGGCAGTTCTCACTCTGTAACAGTGACCTGAGCGCTGATAGCTCAGATTCTTCCATCCTTGGGGGCCAGAGATAGGGCTGTCTGACCAGCAGCCCCCCAGCAGTTCTAATCAATATTTTGCTCAAGATCAATATGCACACATTCATTGCTTAGATAATAAAAGACTTTACCATTGACCATTCCAATGGTTTCGTGAGTGCCCTGATTGTTTGAGAGTTTTCTAGGTGGCAGCTTTAACAGAGGTCAGCGTCTTACAGATATGAGGAGGGTAAGTCTTTTCCTCTGGTCTGTTACTGTGCCTGTCTTAACGGCAAGAAGGGAGATTGCTGGAGTCATAGGATGGTCACAGAAGGCCTCTGCATGCTCATACCTCAGCCATCAGGGAAATGGTGGTGGTCCCTTCTTGGGAATCCCCAAGGTAGCCCCATAAGCTTCCTGAATTTTGTGGATCTGGACTCCCACATGAATGGTCCCAGAGAAGCTCCCAGAGTGGTGTCTCACTTGCCACGTCTGAGTCCTGTGGTCCTTGCAAATGCTGCCCTCGTCTTTGTCAAGAGAACCCCCAGCCACTGTAACTTATCAGTTACCACTCAGCCAGCACTTGAGGGCCTCTCAGGAACCAGGCAGGGTGGTAGGTTCTAAGAGATACAGTCAGTGAGCAGAGTGGCCTGGTCCATCCCATCAAGACAGACAAGAACATAGGCAGTGGTGATACAGTGTAACAAGTGCTAGGAGTGGGGTAGGTGGCTTTAGAATATTTGTGTAAGTTGGATCTAGAGTGACAGTCGGGGATGGGCTGGACACTGCTTGTAGAGAGCCCTTTATATGAGACTGAGAAAAACAACTGCACATATTTCAGTGGTGGCTGAGGGTCATTAAAAGGGATTTCTCACTGGACTTGGGGGCCACTGCAGGAATGTCTACTGAGGAAACAGTGATTTGGCCTGGTGGAGCCCTCATTTGCTGGTAATAGGAAAGATGGGCCAGAGGTCATTGGGTTCTGTGTACAAAGCCAGAGTCTGCGCATGGGGCTGCTCCACACTAGATTAGAACTGGGGGCCACATGGCTCAGCCACTGCAGAGAGGCAGAGGAGGGAGCTCCTTGATAAATCTCCATCATCAAAGAAATGTTGGATCCACTAGGCAGAATCGCCCCAGACTGAGGGCAGGAGAGAATGTTCCATACCAAGTAAGTGGCATGTCCCAAAGGGTGGAAGTGGGGATGAAGGTGGTTTGCGGCCCATGGAGGAGCCAGTTATGTACCCTGTTGGTGAGGAGAACAGCAATGTAGTAGGATGACCCTTTGCCCTGCTTGCCTCTGTTGCCCCTTCCCTGTGTTTTCATGTCTGTCTTATTCACGGGATCCTCACAGCCGGGCATCTCATTTGTCCTGTGCTTTGAGGACAGATCACGTTGTCACAGTCACATCTTGATCATTGAGGGGCTTGTTGTCAAAGACCTGCTTCTCATTGAGCCTGGTTCTTCTCTGTAGAGCCCCCTCCGCCCCTCTGTCTGCGTGAACTTTGGGTTTCTGCAAACAAGGTTCATGTCTATTGTGACTGATTTATAGTTGGAGGAGTTACAGAGATAAAGACCACAGAGATCCCTTCAGGATCAACCACAGAATCTTCATTTCCTGACCTGATAACAGTCAAGCTAATGTTCAGTAATGAACAGATGCCAGGGTTGCCTGAAGACCTATCACTGTCTTCAAAGCATGTGGGACCCTCTGCAGGGCTGAGGGCTTCTGGTTTGCTGAATGGGGTGCCCTCCTGGCTGATGAATCCGGGAAGGAAGAACACAGTTTTGTCAGTTTGGCAGGGTACTGTTGCTGTTTCTCCTGTGAACAAGGCCAGTGCTCCGGTGAGAAGCTGAATGCATGGGAAGCCACATTCTGCATGACAAAAGGACTGTCTACCTCTCAGAAAAGGCTCGACGCAGGACATGGGTCAAAGTAGGCTTTGACTGGTCACTCAGACCCTGGCTTCAGGGTCAGCTCTCAAGTTGGTTTGTCAGGTTACAGAGACTGGCTGTTTCCTCTTTTCTTTGTAGGAAATAGCTGGAGGACATTTTCCAACCTCTCTTGCAGTAGGTGTGGCCACGTGACCATGTTCTACTTGGTGGGTCATGATCAGGAGTGGTGTGCTCCACTTTCAGACCTGGCCTCTCAAAGCCCCCAGGTGTTTTCCTCCATGGCCCTTTACCTCCAGTGGGAACCGCAAATTGTGCACTGAAGGGTGGGAGGAGTCTGGACCCATGAATCATCCTGCAGAGAAACACCAGTCATGGACTTTCCCCAGGTGAGAAATAAGAAGTAGGGGCTTATTTGTTACAGCAGCTGACCAGGGATATATAGGCTCTCAGTGGTGGAGCTATGACTTGAATCGGGTTAGTCTGACTTTGGAACTCACGTTATTAATCACAGCGCTCATCAGCTACTTCTGCCACAGCTACTCTTCCCACCCTGCCTCCCCATGCTGGTGCTGGCTGTAACCGACCTTGTCCCCTAGACTTCTGAAGAGCAGGATGGACCTGTCACACTCATGGATTTATCTGGAGTTTGCACCGCCACAAGGCGATTTTCCAAATGATGTTTTAAAAATCACCACACATTATTGGATGTCATGAAGCTGCGTGGCTCTGTTAGAATTCTTTCATAGCTGTGGCTACAGCTTAGGGATTTACTGTTAGAAGTGCAGCAAGAACATGAGGAGGGGCAAAGAACAGAACTTCCTCAGGGCAGTCTTGGGGAGGGAATGAAGACTCAGGGCTGTTTTATCAGAGGAGTCTGATTCCAAACAAGACCTGAAGATGGCTCTGACGTTTAAGCACTGATGTTTAAGGTCTTTCTTGGAACCTGGGGACCTGCAAATGACTGTAGCACCTGGCATGGAGTAGCTCCCAGTTGAGTCGAGCTAGGGAGGCAGGCACACGCAAAGGTGCCAGGGTAGGTACTGTGAGAATACGGAGCAGTGAACAGTCCAGTCCGTGGTCGGGACCAAGAAGAGAGGTTGTGTGAGCATCAGTTCAGGTTTGGCAAGAGGACAAGGGGTGTTGCAGGCAGGAGAAGCAGCATGTGTAAAAGCATTCTGGGTACAACTTCACAGGTCAGGAAGTCAAGGGCAACTTGGGCATCTGAGCCCCGGCAGGGGTGATGGGAAGCAGTGCTGAAGAAGTAAAGGATGCTGTTTGTGGCTGGCTTGGGGAGCTGGAGAACCAGCAAAGTGGCAGAGATCCTTTGGCATCCATGGAGAGAGACTAGTGCTGTGGAGAACAGGCGAGGAGCGGGAGCTGAACCAAGGCAGGGAGGGCAAAGAGAAGGGAAGAGGCTTGTGAAGTTATGGAAGTGGGTTCAGCAGAGCCTAGCTAATGACTGGGAGCTGTGGAGGTGGGCAGAGAAGTAGGGACAGACTGGCTCCTGATTGGGAGCTTGATGCATGATGTTGCCACCACTGGGGCTGAGAAACCCACAGGAGTTCACATGGGACTTAAAAGCAGGCCCTGCCGAGGGCAGTCAGAACAGAGCCCTGGGGCTCGGCAGCCAGGTGTGCCCTGGGATAGGGACCTGGGAGTCACCAGCTTGTTGACTAAAGACTCTTGGCTCGAGTCAGAGGGGATCCCCAGGAACGTTATTTTTGAAGAATAGGCGTGTCAGGTCCCTGGGTGCTAGTGGCTCCTGTCTGTGACAGGACATTGTCCGATTCCCACAAAGTCAGCCCCAAACATACCCAGGCAGGTCCACCCAGAGACAGAACTGGAGTCTGTGCACCAGGAAGAACAGGGCTGAGCTGCATAAACCATCCCTGGTCACTGGCCTCTGCTGCTAGAAGAGGGAAGCCATTCAAATCTAAAAACTCTTAGTCCAAAGGTCTGGGGTTAGTCTGTGAAACATATTTGTATTAAAGCCAAAGACTGCTGGGAGCCCAGATACAACTTTTCCCTACCAACACATGCACACACAAGTACAAATACCATTTCCTGCTCAGAGTGAGCGTGGGCACCTGTTTGCCAGGAATGTTTTAAAACAGAGCTCATTACAGAAGAAATGGAGCCAACTATTTGTTTCAGAAAAACCAGACCCTCTGGGACTCTCTTTAGCAATCAATGCTCAGTTAAGACTTGGTACCTCCCTTGACAGGGTGAAATACAGAGTTCTCATCACACAGGCCTTGAGCCCCCTTAATTCTGATGGGCCTGTCAGAGTACCCAGAAATTCTGCCTTCTGCTGTTTTGGCCATCTCTGTCAGACAGACCATCCAAGATGGTCTTGGGGGGGGGTCATACTGATGTTAGGTATGGACCATGTATATCTTGAATGTAGGGTCGGGTGGCAGGAACAAGGACTCCTAACTCTGTGACTTCCATGGTCACAGAGACAGGGACTGTTAGAGCCGGAGGAGCCCACACACTGTGGAGCTTGACCTCAGTTTACCAGTAAATGGGAGATCTGACCATTTGGTTCAGTGGTCTGAGCATCTGTGGGGAGTCTTGTCTGGTGCCCTGGAACAGGCTGAGGCCTCTCACAGCCCCTTCCGCAGCACCCTGCTCTGGCCTTTCGCAGTTCCCAGTGGAATGGCTGCAGGGTTATTCAGTATTTCTCCTGCCCTCCAGCTCTGGGAGAACACGGCCCCCATCTGCCTCGTGCATTGACATCTCCATCCCAAGCGTGATTCCTGAAGTGAATGCATGAATGACTCGATGCTGTTCGTAAACATCTGCGACCTTGCTGTGTGGTACTGCTCCAGGAATACAGTCAGGGGCAGCCCTTTGAGACCTAGCAGTGTGATGAGAGACAGGACAGGGGAGCGTGTGTGTGTGTGTGAAGCACATAGGAACCAGAGGATGGAGCACTCGGGAAGGTTGGCAGAAGGTAGAAAAGCGTGAAGGATAAAGGAGGTCCTGGCTAAAGGGCACAACTGCTGTGGAGAAGGGCATTTGGGGGTACTCCCTGCGTTTGTGTTTAGACCTCAGGAAGCTCCGGTAAAGCTCGATGGGTGTGGTAGGCCTAGATTTCTAGGGCTTTGCATGACAGGCCAAAGGTTCTGATTGCATCTTGGGAATTGTGGCAGCAGGGAAAACTTAAGAACAGTACCACGGCATATTCAGATTTGTGTGCACGGAGACTGCTCAGCCAGTGGAGAGCAGGTGGATTAGAGTGTGGCCTGTGGTGGGAAGACTTTTTCAGGGCCAAATGTGTGATCATTTGGTTAAGAGAGTGGTGACTTGGATCCAGTTACAGTCAGAGTGGAGAAGAGAGGACTCCACAAGAGGTTTGGGGCATTTTGGATGGTGAGTGGGTCAGGGAAGGAAGGAAGGACTCTCCTCTCTGTTCTCTGAGGACAGGCCCGACTAGCAGTCAGGAAGTGCTCAGAGGGCCTTATATTCCAACCTGGCTTCCCACTTAACTCCTGTGAGCAGTTCTTGCCTCTCACAGATAAAGGACTGCAAGGGAGAGAGGCTGCTCTCATCAAAGAACCTAAGTATCTGACTTAACATCTTCATTGTAGAGGCAGGTGACATAGTTTTCTTTTATCAAGTGTTCAGCAAATTTATCAGCCCTGGTCTCCAGTGTATGAAAATACAATTATTAAACAAGCATATAGATCTCAGCCAAGAAACCCCATTTTCTTTTACATCATGTGGCATAAAGGCAAGGCAGTTAAGAGCAGTCATTGTCAGAGTAACGTTTAAATGGAAGTGGCTGATAAAATTGATGTCATGGTGTAAAATGTGAAAAGCTAAGCCATTCTTTTTTCCAGGGCTGAAGCACACGGGTGGAATGCAGAAACTGGGCTTGCAGGACTCCGCGGCTGCAGGCGGTGGCATCTGCCGGCACAGCCCGTTTCTTCCAGGGCCCAGAGGGTGTGGGGAAAGGGGAGATGTCCCCAGTAATCCTGACCTGAGCGTTCTCTTGCCTCCACAGTGTACTTGCTGATCCATCTCCAGGGCCACCGCCATGTCCAGCCGGGGCGGGAAGAAGAAGTCCACCAAAACCTCCCGGTCCGCCAAGGCGGGAGTCATCTTCCCTGTGGGCCGGATGCTGCGGTACATCAAGAAAGGCCACCCCAAGTACAGGATCGGAGTGGGGGCGCCCGTGTACATGGCTGCCGTCCTGGAGTACCTGACAGGTGAGTGTGCGTGAGTCACTCTGGACACCACAGCTTCCAAGGATTGGTAGGACCTTGTTTATTTATTTTGAAAATGTCAAACCTATGGAAAAGTTACAAGAACAGTAAGTGAACATTTTTACCTAGATTCACCATCTGTTAACATGTTGCCCCACTTGCTTTCTCTCTCTCCATTCTGTGTGTGTGTGTGCGCACATGTACATGCACATGTGTACATTTATTTTTGGCTATTATAATATGTCTGTTTTGAAATTTCCTCAATTGTCCCGATAACGTGCTTTATGATTTTGTTCTATTTTCTTTCCTGATCCAGGATCCATTTTAGGATCATACATTGCATTTGTCTGTCAGGTTTCTTTAGGTTTATTTAAAAAAAAAATTCCCTAGCTTTTCAAAAAAATCTCTGCTGACATGGATGTTTTTGGAGGGCACAGGCTAGATATTTTGCAGAATGCCCTTTAGGCTTGGATTCAGGTTAAATGTTTTGGCAGGAGAATTCCATAAGCAATGTTGAGTCCTTCTCTGGTGTCATGTCAGGAGGCACCTGCTGTGAGTTTGTCCGATCACTAGTGATCTTCACTGTGGTCATTGAGTTAAGGTGGTGTCTGTGCATTTCTGTACATCCTGGATCGCAGCCTTTCACCCATGGCTTTAGCATTCCTTGATGATGTTATTACCAGGATCTGTAATCACTAGGGTGGTTATAAAATAGTGGTTTTTCTATTCCTGTCCTTTCTCCTACATTTATTAGTTGGCATTCTTCTGCTAAGAAGAGCTTTCCTTCTGCCCTTCCCTTTTTTTTTTTTTTTTAAATACCAATGTTGGTTCGTGGATTTTTAGAATTTGACATGTTTTGTACTGTCATGTCGTTACTCATTATTTTGGTCGCATTGTCTCAAATTTGACCTTCAGGCTGGTTTTTATGCCCTTCTTCCCCCTCTCTGAAGGAAATGCTTGCTTTCCAACAAAATGAGAGATTCTCGTCTCCCCCTGACCTTCCCCTGTCCCAGTCTTGCAATCAGCTGTCCCTGCGGGGCGAGGTGGTTGGTCCTTTTCCCGGATAAAACTTGTTGGTCTTATTGGTGACTCCATAGCAACTGTGGGAGGTCAGCTGGGCAGGGATTCATGCGCGCCCCGCCCCCGCAACCCCGGCCGCCATTTTTAGTAATGAGGAAACCAACCTCGGGGCGTGAAAAGATTTGCCACATGTAACCAGGAAGTACTTGCAAAGGGACACATCCTGCTGTCCTTTTGTAATGCTTTTACCAGTTTTTTCTCCATACATAATCAGGGCAAGTGGCAGGTGGGGGCAGCTATCTCTCTAGAGAGATAGGAGAGAAAGGAGAGACTGACTCAGCCAGACAAGGCTGGGTTGCTTCCTGCTCTCCCAGCCCTCGCGGTAAGACCAAGGCTTCCCCTAACAACCATGAGGGTTCTAGAGTTTTTGTGTTCTGTTAAAAGTGTCTAGGCATAAAAAGTAATTGGGGTTCTAGTTAGAAGGCCTTTGCACATATTTGGAACTTGGACCCAGTTCAAGTGGCACGCCTGGTAGCACGACATAGGCATGGTTCTTCTCACTATGCAGATGAGGAAACAGAAGCCCAGCACATCGGTGTCACACCCAGGAAAACGACATGGAATGCTGGCAGTCAGCTCGGGAGACCAGGGGAGAGGTCACTAGGTAGGACTCAGAGGAGACGTCTAAGGTCTGGCTTGGCAGTTTATGTGGTCTGTGACCCAGAGAGAGTCACTTAACCTCTCCGGATCCCGGTTTCCTTTCAGCTCGTTTGGAGACAACAGTCCTTGCTTCACCAACTCCAGGCTGCTGTGAGATCCAAAGGGACTTTGTTTGAGCACACTGGGGAAAGCTGACATGATGTGTATGTAAATCCAGCCAACCTGTGTTTCCTGGTTCCCGAATGCTCTGATGCCCCTGGCACAGGCATGACGCTGGGATGTTCACAAACATGTTCATTAGGTCAAGTACCACAGCAGTTTCATTTCTTCCATCCGGCTTCCTCTTGTTAGTTAGCGGGGCATTGGTGGGGGGCTACCACTGCTCCATCATGTTTGAGGCAACTACTGACTTTGCTGCACAGAAAATCTGTATGTTTTCCTTGTCTGTGTCTGGTTGGCTCTGAAACTGAACGCAGCGCATGTGAGGGCCAGGTCAGCAGGTGTGTTCTCACAGGGGCCAGGCACCTTGACCCTGAACCACACCACCCGTGCCCATCTCTGACTGTCATGGGTGCAGTAGTGGTCCCAGAGTGGGGTGGGAACGACCAGGGCAGTCCAGTGCTAGAGCTGGCCACGTCACTCAAGGCAAATCCTTACTCTGGCGTTAGCCATGTTAACCCCTGTGTATTAAAAAGTAATACATATTTTGAAATTTTGCCAAGTCCTTCCAGAAGAGCTATAGTTAGCTGAATCTGAGCCGTCTTCTCTGCCTACACACAGTGTTGAGTCATTGGAGTGACCACTGCCCAGGGCCCCGAATTGTCATCTGGTCTGTGTGATGGGACCTTGGGGGATGTCGTGGGCCCTCGGCGCTATATTCGATCACTGCTAGTCTTGTGTCCGGTTGTCTGATGGGCAGGAGCTGAGTTCCAGGGCCGCATCAGTGAAGCGTTGCTGCACTCCCCTGTCCGGACTCTGCTGTGCCCCGCCCCCCATGACTGCTCTCAGGAGGTGATTCGCCCTGAGCCCCTCAGGCTGGGCTGTGGGAGCCTGTCTACCTGCTCAGAACTTGGGCTTTGGTCCCTGAGAGAGAAGCAGAGGTGGGCCAGCTCTCTTTCTGCTCTGCTGTCTGCTCTTGTTTCACAGAAGACCCTTTCCCAGTCAGTTCACATGCTTCCTGAGCGCCTGCTCTGTGCCCAGCACCGTGCTAGCCTCCAGAGCACAGGAGTGGCTGGGGCAGAAATAGTCTCTGCTCTGTGGAGCTCACGGTCTAGTCTGGAAGGAAGAACCAGCCAACCCAGGTGGTTCCTGACTGTGCCAAGGGCTGTGGAGGCTGTAAACAGGCCAAGGAGCCCTGGAGGTGAACCGACCCAGGAGGGTTTTATTTGAGGAGGAGACATAATCAGCTGAGACCTGGAGAGGGAGATGGTGCCAGCCAGCCCTGGGAGAGATAGGAAAAAGCTCTGCCACCTTCACAATGCACCCCCTGGGTGCCGGCCTCTTCCCAGAGCTGGGAAACGCTAATGTAGCTTTGGGCTCAGACACTGTGCTCCAACGCATCTGAGCAAAGTGCCACCCATTCCACAGGCCCTCAGGAGAGCTGCATTGTGTCCAGTGCTGAGAATCAAGCCAGAGCAAGACCTCCCCCCACCCACAGAAGCTTTGTCCAGAGGCGGGCACAAACCAGGAAAAGGTGGTGATGATGCAGGACCACACATGTTGAGATCAGGCTTCAGAAAACTTTTCCTGGAGGATGTGTGTTAACCTGCTGACCAGAGCCGCCCGGGTCGTCTAGTTGTCACCTGAAGGGTCCCCTGGAAGATTTGTTTCCTTCTCTGACAGGTGGCACACAATTGCAGGCATGGTGATAGGGTGCCACCCAGTGCTCTTTGGACCAGGCCTCCTGGGAGAACACCCTGGTGGACAGTTGAGAAGGGGTCTGTATGCTCGGGGTGGCTGAGCTGCAGGGCCCACCTAGGACCAGGTAGCTCTGGAGCGGGGAGCTGCCATCTCCAGCCAGCCTGCAGCACCACTTGTGCCGTGCTGTCCAGTAGAATCTGGTAGGGGCAGCAGAACCAGGTGGCTAAGAGTATGGACCTTGGTGTCAGAGCTGCCATTTCCTCATTATGGCCTAGGCAGCTCACTCACATCCCCAAGCTGTAGTTTTATTATCTGTGAAATGGGGGTTATAGTAACTGTCATAGATTTACTATGAGGTGGGAATGACAGGATGCCCGCGAAGTGCTTTTTTGTGTCTGCACAGTGTAGGTGCCTAGCTGTTAACCTGGTGACGTTAGGGTGACAACAGAGAGGAACTAATCCTGCTCCAGCTGCTGAGGTGACCGAGGGTGCCCACTTGCCTTGGCGATGCTGCTGGGGCTGTCCCTGCCCACTCAGGTGTGGTGTCCTTTCACCAGGCACTTGCAGAACGTCCTGGCTGTTACAAGCCTACTCCCTCTGGTTTATTTCAAGCTGCCATCTGACTCTTCTTCCTAAAGCTGGCTTAGACAGTAAACAATCTGCCTGCCAGTACAGGAGACTCAAGTTCAATCCCTGGGTCAGAAAGATCCCCCAGAGAAGGGAATGGCAACCTACTCCAGTATCCCATGGACAGAGGAGCCTGATGGGCTACAGTCCATGGGGTGGCAAAGAGTTGGACATAACTGAGCAGCTAACACACACACCTAAAGCTGGACTCACCCTCAACACCAAGGTGCCCTGTTACCAAACTCTTACTCTGTTTGGTGTCAAAAGCTACTTCTGTCTTGAGCTCTTGGCACACTCATGAAAACCTTAAGGGGTTTTCTGGTTAATTGGGAGCTGAGCATGCCCAGCCCTGGGCCTGGGTTAGGTCAGAGCTGAGGCCAGACCAGCACAAGAGCATCAGGACAGACAGCAGCCCTGCAGACCAAGGGCTGTCAGAGTCCAGATAGATGATCCCCTGTGAAGGGCATGTCTTCAGGGCTGAGGGGCCATGCACTACTACTCCTTATGGCCTGCTCCGGGCTGGGGTGGTTGTGGGAGGAGGATGGGGCCTGCGTCTTCTCTGAAACTTGAAGCTGGCGTCTGTTTCTCCTCTTGGGTGCAGAGTGCAATCATCTGCCAAAGTTAAAAGGAAGAGGCAACATCTGGAACAGGCTTGAGTCTGGCGACCAGACAGCTCCTTCCCCACCTCTCTGTGTGCCTGGCTCTGCAGCCCTGCTGACTCTTCCCAGAGCTCCTCCTGAGGAATGTTATGCTGTCTGCTGGACTTCCCGGTGCCCCCGCACAGTCCATTCTCCACCCCGTGGCCCTTGACCTTCCAGCCAAGTGGTGATAGTAGCCCCACCTCTCAGGTCACTATGTAGATTGGTATTGCATCTTATGAATTTAGCCAGCATTCTTAGTAAACACTCAATAAGTTATAGATAAAAAGAAGTATTATCATGGGGAAACTGAGGTAGTTTCTTTGAGGCATTGTCTTTGCTTCCATATTACTGTGGTACTTTTTTTCTTAAGTGGTATTTAGAAGAACTTGAACTCAGTTCAGCTCAGAAGGCGTCTTTGGAGTCTCTTCCCTGTGCCTAGCACAGCCCTGCTCAGTGCTGGGAGGTTTAGGAGATGTGAAGTAGGAATATGTGACATGGTTTTTGCCCTAGGGAAAGTTGATGGCTGGGAACACACAAGTTCATAGACCAGTAAGGGAATGGGGCAGGTCTAAGGGACAAGTTAAAAGCCCTGGAGTCCTACAGTGGGGGTGGTAGGGGGAATGAAAAGTATGTGGAAGAGCAGAAAGCAAGCATGCTATGACTAGATGGATGCAAAGCACCCTGGGTCAACATTGCTCAAACTGTGTCCAGCAGAACCCAGGTATTTGGTGAAATGTAAGAGGTAGTCCACCAAAACATAGGGCTCTGTGGATGAAACTGGGATATGGCTGTATTCACATTCCCTGTTTTGAGATGGATATATGAATATCTTTCATTGAGTTCCTCAGTAAAGCAACAGGTTTTAGTTTGGGAACCACTGGAAAACAGTTTTCTATACTGCAGGACTTTTTGGAGCCTTTAACATTCGGGGGTCCTCGTGAATCCCCAAGGGGAGAAACTTGGATATATAGTGGTTCCCAAACTTTTATTAGAGAGCCTTTCAAGGAACAGCTATACTATAAACACCTTGCATGATGCAGTGTGGGGACACTTCTGGTTTAGGACGTGAAAATGGCACCACGAGGAATTCCAGCCAAAGAAGCAAAGCTTAAGGCCACCATGGAGGATGCACTGTGGTCTGGCTTGTGGCATTGAGGTGCAGAGCTTGTCTAATAGATAAGAGATCTAGGTCTGCCGCCTCCATACAGGGCTCAACACAAGTGCTTCAGCATTTGTGCCATGAGGCTGTGGCCTGGGGAAGCTGTGCACTTATTCTGCGAAGCTGAGCCACTCACTTGCTGACTTGGGGAGGGCCTACCACTGTTCAGAGCTGTGCTAGTCACTGAGGTGCCAGATGAGAGTCCTTGCCCACTGGGCTTACCCTGGAGGGACGTGCCTTTGGAGTCACTCGCCCAGCTCCTGAGAGGACAGGCCTGGTTCCTGATCACCAAATCCAAAAGGATGTGTGATGACATATTTTTTGGGCGGGGGAGTCTAGAAACTGCTACATAGCCTGATCACACAGCTACCAACCTGCCTCCTAGGATGTAAACCTGTTTGCAAAAATCAAATCTATTCTCAGTTGATTTCTCGACAGTAAGGAGGATGGGAATTCCCATCTCAAGACTGAATGTCGACAGTTTGTAATAAGTATAGACCCTCTCAAGGTGATCACCATGAGAGATCTGCTGATTTGGATATCCTGCTCTGGTCTGTTTAAAAACCTACAGGTATAGTATTATATTTCCACCTCTTATTGGGTAAGGCCATGCCTACAATTTTTTTTTTTCTGTCATCTTTGGCTCTGTTCTACAAAATAATGAAGACATCCAGGTTTGCATATTCCTAACCTACCAGTCCTTTTGTATTTCCCCATTCCCTGGCCCTCCCCACACCCTGTGTTTCAGACCTCAGTCTTCTCTCTGCTGTCTCCTGTTAGTGACCAGGAAGGACCTCCGCACACTTCTAGCAGGCACCTGGCGTCTCTCACAGCAGGTGCTCCATTCTGAAGCTGGCTGTAGGTACTAGGCTAGCCACAGTGAAGTTTTCAGGGTCAGGTCCTGACCTGGGGAACAAGCAGGGTTCACCCAGGGGACCCTTATGGCCACTCTGCAGACTGGATATGCCCTAGCCCTTGTGCCTGACTGCATCCTGTAGTAAAACCCCAGGGAAAAGGGATGGTTGTTAAAGATACACCACTCCCTGGTGTTAGCTAGTAAAATGATCATCCTCATCCCAAGTTTTCAGTTTGTGTGCTTTCTGATCTATAACTCAGGTCAGCTGTTGGATATCCCTTTGGTGTTATTCATTATCTGCACTCCATCCCTGCCCCCCTCTCGTAGGTATGACAGGGAGAGGCCTCCTCTGTCAGCAGTGTGTCCTGTTACACAGATAGTTATTTCGACAAACATCCATCACACTTGGCATTTCTGGCCTGGGAAAGAAAGGATCTGACAAGCCTGGAAGATTAGGGTAGGCAGAGCCTGCAGTTGGCTCTGTCACTTACCTGGCCTCTTTTACCACTTTCCTATCCGGAACAGCCAAGTGTGTCCTGTACTCACCAGCTAAAAATAGGGCAGGGAGAACAGGACAGGCTGGCTCTGTGATGCTCGAGGCCCTCTGAATGGCTGTGTCTCTCGCTTGTTTGCGTGGCCACCCTACCTTAGACTTACACTTCTGGCCCGGACCCAGCTAACTCTTATTGCTAGAGACTTCATGTTTTTCTGAGGCTCCCAGAACCCCACAGGGCTCACTGTTCTGCAAAGCCTGTCAGCAGATGAAAGCAGGGTCTTGGGGGGACTGGATTTGAATAAGCCAGAGGGCTGCAACTAGAAAAAAATCAGAAACACAGAAGTTGAAACCTCAGTGTGCTGGGTACCCGGTGTGTGCAGCCTATATTTAAATGTATGTTCCCTTTTCCAGTTATGTGAGTAATTTATGTTCAAAAATTTAAGAAGCTAAAACTCATAATGTCGCTGCCCAGAGATAGCAGCTGGCACTGAATGCCTTTTGTGTGTAGGTGTACATGCATGAAAGAGAGTTAGATTTTAGTCTGTTTTTATTAACGTCTGCTCTTGATGATCACTGTACATGATCATATGAAGCAAATCATGCAGTCATTAAGGTGGGAGCTACGTTGGCAGTCCTCCTTAGTCTCCCGGGGAAATAGATGATTCCGTGGTGGATGAACCTTCAAGAAGTGCTTGGAAAAGCAGCAGTTTAGCATTTGCCATTTCCCTGGTGACTTGTTGTCAGATGACCAGGCTGTTAGCAGACCCAGGTGAGTCAGACCTCAGGGCTGAGGCCAGATGTGGAAAGCAGTGAGGAGTGGGGTGCCCCAGTGCTTTGCTTCTCCGTCCGTGGTGTGGAGGTGGCGGCACAGCTTGAGGACACGCTTTTCCCAGGGCCTCTTGAATCTGGTGCAGAGGTCAAAAACTGAATTTTTATCTGGTCCTTCACCCAGTCCTCCTAAGGAGGCCATGAGGTAGTCCAGGAGAGTATAAGTGTGATCTGGGCCCCATGTCCCCTGATCTCCCAGCCCTGTGGGTTAGACCAGAGAAAGGAAAGGTCTCATTGCTTTCTTTTGCAAATATTTTCTCCTGCTTTGTGACTTATCTTATTCTCTCAACACTGTCTTTCACAGAGCAGAAGGTTTTTTTTTTTTTAATTTAAAAATAAAAACTTTGAGTTCTTTCTTTCATGCATTGTGCCTTTGGTGTTGTATCTAAAAAGTCATCACTGAACCCGAGATTATCTAGATTTTTCTCCTATGTTATCTTTTAGGAGTTTTATAGTTTTGCATTTTACGTTTAGGTCTCTGACCCCTTTTGTGTTAATTTTTGCAGAGGGTGTTAGGTCTGTGTCTGGATTCAGTTTTTTTGCACATGGATGTGCAATTGTTCCACCACCATTTGTTGAAAACCTCTGCTTTCTTGAAGATAAGCTGCGTGGCCTAGTAAACCTCAGTGATCAAGGAGTCTCACTGTTACTCCATGATTTCTCTTTGAAGGGTGGTATGCAGCTTTTCATTTCTGCATGTACTTAGATGAGTTCTCATGAGGGGTTCTGTTTTTGCCCAGGCTAATGGGAAGGCTCAAAGCACTACAAAACTGATGCTGGATGTGAGCAAGGAAAAGTGTGTGACCCAAAATGTGCAGGCCTCTTTTACTTCAGGCCTTCTGTCTGGGTTCACTTTACATACATCCTTTAGAACTTCATTGACAGAGGTCTTCTGGTGGTAAAGTTTCTCTGATTTTGAACATGTCTTTATATCTTATCCATAAAGTTTTTACCTGTTATTCCTTCAGTGTCTCTAGTTTCTCCTTATGGAATGCAAATTAATGATTTGTTAGTGTTTTTTCTAAGCTCCATATCTGTTTGTCTCATTCATATTTTTCATTTGTCTTTTCAGATTACTTTCTGGATAATTACTTCAAGTCTGTCTTGTAAAACTGTCTCCCACTTTACTAATTCTCTCTTCAGCTGTGTCTTATCTGCTATTTAATTCAGTCACTGAATTTTTAGTTTGTTTTGTTATTTTTTAGTTTAGAAGTTCTGTTTGGTTCCTTTGTGAATATATTTGGTCATTCCTCATGGTATCTTGTTTTCTCTTCATTTTCAAATTTTTCTTTATATTTTACACATGGTTCTTATGTATTTATCTGAATAATTCTTTTTTTCCCAAGCTTTATTAAGGAATAATTGACAAATATAATTGTATATATTTAAAATGTACAAAGTGATGACTTAATATGAGTGAAATGATTAGCCATTTTATCTGAATAAATTTAGTATCAGAAATTTTTTTTTTTTTTTTTAGTATCAGAAATTTTTATAAGGCTGTTTTTGCTGGATTTTGAGTTATTGTTCAGAGTGTCTACCTCTCTCCAAGGCTGCAAAGGAATTCCCTCATGCTCTTGCTTAGTACTTTTTATGGTTTAATTTTTTACATTTTTACTTGACCCATTTTGAATTTGTCCTGATATAGTGTGGGAGAGGAGTCAACTTAATTTTATTTCATATGGTTACCCATTTATCTCAACACAATTGAGTATTCCAGCTTTTCCCCGATGATCTAAGAGGCTGCTTTTATCATACATGAAATTTCTATATATACATAGGGCTATTTCTGGACTTTCTTTTCTGTTTCAATGTTATGTTTATCTTGTTAGGTATTTTATAAGATGTTTCTCATATCTGGCAGGTTTTTCACTATTTTTATTTTTATAGAAAGTAAATATTTTCTTTGGGCTTCCCTGGTAACTCAGTTGGTAAAGAATTCACCTGCAATGCCGAAGACCCGGTTCTATTCCTGAGTAGGGAAGATACCTGGAGAAGGAATAGGCTACCCACTCCAGTATTCTTGGGCTTCCCTGGTGCCTCAGATGGTAAAGAACCCACCTGCAATGCAGGAGACCTGGGTTTGATCCCTGGGTTGGGAAGATCCCCTAGGGAAGGGAACGGCTACCCACTCCAGAATTCTGGCCTAGAGAATTGCATGGACAGAGGAGGCTGGCGGGCTACGGTCCATGGGGTCACAGAGAGTCAGACATGACTGAGCGACTAAGCACGCAGCACATTATTTTCTTTAATAAGTAATATATACCAGTGGTAAAAATCGTGTTCCCAAAAGACATACAGTGAGACATGCATTTCTTCCGCTACTCTTTTGCAAACCCAGTTCTCCTCCCAGGGGACAATCAGTGTTACCAGTTTCTTATATATGCTATTTATGTTTCTAAATATATTCCTCCCCCTTTTCATTTTAAAATAAATCTAGAAAATGTAATGCCAAAAAATAATAGGTGCATGTGAGATGCAGAGACTGACGTGTATATGTGTATCTGAGCCAAAGTCTGAGGGTATTTCATCTGCCTCTAACCTGCCCCAGCATCCCTGTTCCATCCCACCCTCGCGTCCTGACTTGAGACTGTGAAGGGCGGCCTGCCTGGACCCTGGGCCATCCAGGGGCTGCTGTCCCCTGGGATGACAGCTTTGTAGCTCACACTGCAGGCCATGGATCCTAAGTGTTCTAATCCATGAAACCAGGCCAGTGGCTCGGAGAGTGTCCCTGCACTTCCATCCTGCATCACCGTCTGAATGCTGCAGTACTTGTTAAGTGGTTTAGTAATTCATCTGTAATGACCTATTTGTGAAAGAGTTACCAAGCTCTGAACAGGTACAAGATTCTAAGCTGGGTGCTGGGGGGTCCGAAGAATCACTGTTGATTTCAACAGATGTGTATTGACTGTATGACGGGCCAGACATTGCAGAGGACATATTAGTGACCCCAGGGCTGGAGCTGTGCCTTTCTCACCCCTCTCTCATCATTGTGTGCTCTGCTGCTCAGCACTTGGATTGTTGTTGAAGGGGAAGAAGACCAGTTAGGGGAAGGATGTGTTTCTGGAGGGGAGGGGATGGTACTAATGGCAGATGCTACCAGGAAATTGGTAAGAATGAGAGCTGAACTAGACCCCTGGAGTTTTTAATGGTGGGTAATTAGGATTAACCTCAGGGCATCATGGCCCAGCCCAGCCTGAGGATAGGCCAGTGGCAGAGCAGCCGTTGGTGGCAAACAGGAAGGCACTGGGGGTATTTCAAGTGTTGATCTCTCACTCCTGCCAGAAAAGGATGTCTCAGCTGTACCTTGCATCGCAGAGGGAGCCAGGAGCTCTGGTTAAAGTAGCAGTATCCCAGGAGGGGTGCTCAAGGTATACATACCCCCGGGTCCCCGTGTGGATGAACATCAAGAATGGCTTTAAAGGAACTACTAACTTACTGAGAGGAGGAAGTGGGTAAGAATTCCACAAATATCTCTTCTCTCAGTATCTTCCCATTAAAATTATCAGCAACTAATAAAACGTATTTATAGCCCTCTTACTTTCTTTCCCTGTCTCAAGGCTTCTGTGTCTAGTCAATCCAGAATAAAATACCAGAGAGCAAAAAACCACTCCTCAGAGCTATAAATAAGTTCTAGCAAGAAGACAGATGCAAAGGGGTACTAACCACAGGCAGCCTCCCTCCACCTCCTGGCCTGTCTTTCCCCACCACCCCTCCAGTTCTGGTTTCCAGGATGATGACACACATTCTCCTCGGGTTTACCAGGCTCAGCCAGCCTACAGCTCTGACCGGCTTCCACCTTCCCTCCTTCCCTCTCTCTCCCTTCATCTTCCACCCTACCTTCTTCCTTTTCAGACAAGTGCCCTCCATCTAGTGGCCAGAAAGCGTTATGTTGCCTGGCACTTGGAGAGGCCTGTGGGGTCTGCCGGGGGACCTGTAGCGATGGCCTTGGTAGAAGACATTTATGTATGTCCTCCTCAGAGAAGGAGGCTCCATCTCTGCCAGAGCCCACATTTCTTGCCTGCAGAACTGTGAGAACCACGTGGAAATCCAGGGTCTCTGGAAAAGGTTAGCTTTCGGTTTCCCTTGCCGCCAGTGTCCTGACTGATGCTCCCTATGGTAATTGGTAACTGAGGTCGTCTTTGGTTAACAGCGCTCTGTTGGCTCTGTAAATCCGGATGTTGACCCGCCAAGTCAGTGTCTGCTGTTCACTCAGAAAATGCTAGTCCTTAGCTCCAGTAGCATTGTTTTCTTTGCCCTTCCACCTCTGCCCCAGGCCCTGGCAGTCTCCCTCCCAGATTAAAATTGTGGCTTGTCAAAATATGAGTTTGGGGGCACAGAGGGCAGTGCTTTGAGTGCAGGCAAAGGCAGGGCCGTGTAGGTAATAAAACACCTGCCGTACGTGGAGCGTTTCCTGTGTGTCAGGCGTTGGCTAAGTGCTTTACATCGAGTAACTCACTGAATCCTCAAACCACCTATTTTGCTTAAGAGGAAATTGAGGCTCCGGGAGTTTGAAGTACTTCTCGAAGGTCACTGAGCACAGTAACTCATCTCTAGCAGAGCATTTCTGTATGCTCTCAATGGAGCTGAAATCTTAGCTGTCAAAAGGAGAGCGCTGGACTCGGGACCACTTGGTCCACTTTGCCTCTCCTCTGGCTTCAGCGGACGTCTCCAGAAGATGGGATATGCCCAGTCCTCTACGCTGGCTCCTGTCCTCATAGCCCAGCTGGGGAGGCAGGCATGGATCCCCAAGAGGGGCAGGCCCTTTGCAATCTCACGAGTGCCAGAGGGCACGTGGTGTGGATGTGCCGGGCGGGAGACAACCCTGTGGCCTGGCCTCGGCAGAGAGGACAGGGGTCCCACATGATGAACCTGGAAGGACAGGAGGAAAGCTGAGGGCTTGTGGGAAAGAAGTGAATGAGCACAAGAGAGGTGATGGTCGTTGGAGTGACGGGTGCTGGGCTCTAGGGAAGGGGCAGTCTGATCAGTGTGGGAGGGGCTGCCTATAGCAGCAACAGGACACAGAGGTCCTCGGGGAGAAGCTTGCAGATGGCCAGAGGTGGTCTGATGGCTGCAGTGAGGAGAGCAGAGGGCAGTGCCCAGTCAGTGTGGGGTGGCTATAGTGCTTAGTATAGTGCTTATACTCTCAGCTTAGTACTTCTGAGAGCCAGAAGGTTTATTCCTGATGTCCCTTCATTGTCCTCTTAGTGAACGAGAGGTGGAATCCTAGGTAACAGAGCTTAGACAAGTCCTTAGACCAGTGGCCCTCGGCATTGGGAATCCATTTGGACAGATAGAGCTGGGGTAGGTCTATAAAAGGTGACCCCAGGCCCCTTCTAGGGGGCCTCCCCTACTATGACATCATTATATGGCTCTAAAAAGTCATTTATGAAAGAACCTAAAAAGTCTTCATGTGCTCAGATTTTTTTTTTTTTTAATCCCAAAAGCATGATTAAGCAGGCTGGGACAAATGTCAAGACAGGCACGCAGTTGCCAAGGCCAGTGGTGGCATCTAGCATAGTCGCTTCTTCTCATTTATGCTATGTTTTCAGTTTACTTTTTACATTTTGAAAAAATAAATTGCGCACAAGATAAGCTCAGTTAGTGCCCAAGCGGGTAGAGCAAAATGTCTCCTTCAGACCTGGTCGCCAACTCCATCCCAGGCAGCAAAGCCGTGCCATAGCTCCTAAATAGCGTGTGTAAGCCCGGGCGACAGGCATCGCCAGTGACGGACGGGCATGTGCCTCCCCACAGGATGGCAGCCCACCGAAGCCCTGCTCTGCTCCTTGTTTCCACTTCAGAAGTCTGTCTCAGAAATGGCACCACGTCAGGGTTCTTTAAATGAGTTTCCTCTTTACATTGCACTACTCAAATCTTTTCATTTCAGCAGACATCTCTGATTGTTCACCCCTTTCTGAGATAAATTAGAAACAAATGGCTATGATTTTCCATATCAAAACAAACATATATATTAACCATCTCCTTGTAAATGAATTTCAAGTCCTTGAAAGCAATGAGCCGTGCGGAGAGGGCCCTGCCCGGCTGTTGGCCAGGCCCCCAGTTAGAGCAGGTTCCTCTGGCCTTCCCCAGCCACCTTGGCCTCCCGCCTTCCTCCTGGGGCCTCAACTTGTGCTGCCTCAGCAGCTGGCTCTGCTCCTGCCCCACCACGCCACCCCCTGCAGGGTCAAACAAAAGCCCCAGACCCCATCCCTAGGCAGAGGCTGCCTGTGGGGCCGCCCTGGGTGCTGCATAATGTCAAGGCAAGTCTGGCAGCACTGAGGTTAAGCAGGTTCAAGTGCATTTTTCAAACATATGTAAACTGTTAAGTGTAACAGCAAAGGGTAAACTATCAGGGGAGGAAACACCAGGTTTTCCATATTGCGTCTCTCCTCCTCCTCTCAGCTCTCACGTACATCCCATCTATCCACCTAGCCAGACAGCCAGTTATATTGATAGAGGAAATCGAGGAAAAGAAAGAGTTTTCTTCGCCTAGAAATCAAGCCTGCTATACTCTATTAAGAGATAAGTGTGCTTGTGGTGTCAGTATTTGGAGTTTACTTTTACCAAGTGTTCTAGGCATGTGATTTGGTAACTCATTAATCCTCACAAGCCTAGAGGTAACCTCACCCCCCATTTATAGAATGGGAAACTGAGGCATGGGTGTTTCTTGGCAAATCTCACAGCTCAGGGCAGGAGCTGGGATTTGCACCCAGGTTGTCTGACAGCATGCCCCCGCTTAACCACGATGCTCTGTGGGGCTGCAGCCACCATTGAAGATGGACCCAGGTGGTGAACTCACACAGACCTGCCAGTGATCTGGGGAAAGAAGAGGAAGACTTTCCTGAAAGGCAAGATATCAAGCACCAGACTGGGTTGGCGGGTTAGATGATGGTAATGGTAATGTCTGCCAAGAATCATAATCTTTTTTCTTGTTAATGTGTATAATGCAAAATTACTAATTATTTATTTTAAAATGTGTAAAAAAATTAGCTTAGTTTAGAAACTTGATACTAAGCTGCATTTCTTTCTTACTGGGAGACTTTGTGGGGAAGGTGGGATACTGGACCACATGCTGCTACCTGGACCCTGAGGAGGGGGGTCTGTCATGTGGGCATAACAGCAATGGCTGAGTTTGTGTGAGACTCAGAATATCTGCAGATAAGTGATAGAATGGCTCATTGCTGCAAAATACCCTGTCTTCTGCCCAGAACATAACACCCCCAGTTACTGCTGCTGTTTTTATTTTTCCTGTGGAATCATTGGTTCCTTGGCGGCCCCCGGGACAAGCAGAGTGGAGAGCTCTGCTGAGGCCCACAGGTGAGGCCCTGGTGCTCCAGGCTGATGGCTCAGTGGGCTTCAGCTCCTGCCACTCATCACCCGAAAAGGTGGATTCTGGGCTGCCGAGGGAATTGGAGGAAACTGGTGCAGTCAGGATGCAGGAAACACTTAGCAGTCAGTCTCCGATTGGGGTTGATTGGGTTAAGGCCTTCCAGAATAGTGTAAAACAGCTCTGAACTCAATGAACTGCTGATGGCAGCCTGATGAATGGAAGGAAATACAATAAACAGATTCCTTGTCATGTTGTTGGCTTCGTAGCAAATATCTGTGTTCTCCCCGGGATTACGTGAACATTTGCTTTTCTTTGATTTCTGGTTGTTCTTTTCAATATTTCTTTTGTGAGAGGAGACGCTTCAAACAGTTCTGTAGGAGCCCCCGACTCTTTCCTTTGCGAGGGTTGTGTTTAGAGTTTGGTGCAGCCTCTATGCATCACCTGTTAGTTGTTAGGGGTCTAATTCTGCAAACCATGACTTCATCTCCCTGAAGGAAGATAGACACAATGCTTCAGTACAACAGATAGGGCTACATGCAAGATGATTGGAGAAGAAAAAAACAGACACTAAGCCTTTGGTCTCTGGGTGAACTTGGAAAGTAGACCTGTCAGAGGCATTCACGTTCAGACAGCTGGGCTGTAGCCGAGAAGGCTGCCAAATAATGCTGTTACTCAAGGCTGTGTGGGGCTCTCATCAAGTGGCCCTAAAACGATCACGTTCCTCATGGCCAGGGAATGGTGGGCCCAGGGGTGCCTCTGCCTGCCTGTTGCTCGGAGGAGAGAATAAGGTCGCATCACTGGGCCAGGCTGCTGCATGTGATGGAGCCAGTGGCTCACCACTGGCCAGGAGTTGGAGCCAGAGATGCTCAGGTGTTTTACCAATTAGATCTTAAAAAAGATCTTAGGACAGAAAACTGGCACACGAGTTGGACCTGATCCCCTTGCAGTGTCTGTCATTGGGAACTTCGCCACACTGAGAGTCTTCTCAGAGGTGATGCCCCAGGCTCTGAGCCCCAAACCTGTCCCAGTGTTGGTCACTGGTGACAAAGTTGGACTGTCATTGGTCAGGAAGTCTTGGCTTGAGGGGGTGCAGACCCTGCTCAGGGGTCTGTTTCTTTTCCTGCTAACCACTCTTTGCTGATATCTTACAGATTCCATTTGTTTCGGTTACAGTCTCTGCACTGTGGCTCCTGAAACTCCCTCCGAGGCAGGATCCAAGCACAGAGCACTGCAAACTGTGGAGAAAAGAATTTTCATCTGTAAATGTGGTGCTTGTTTAGTTCTCTTTCTCAGAATCCCTTTCTCTCAAAATAGCCAGAGGCAAAAAAAAATTTTAGAGACACACAAAACCATCTGAAATACAAGATTAATCAAGTGCAGGACACCCTCCCTGGTAGGAAGGCACAGGTTCCATTCAAGTCCAGGTAGAGCTGAAGCTGACTCCAGCCTGGCCCAGGAGGGGCCGTCCCCATGGGCAGTGGGTACAGTGGCGGGAACCCAGACATAGCCCTGAGTCTAGGGCTTTCACAAATGTGTCCTTGCTATCATTCGCAAAGCCGAGGATCACTTAACTAGGAAGGAAACTTAATCAGGAAATCTCCTTTAGTGGCGTGTGCCCTGCCCCAATTCCTGAGCACTCAGGGCCCTCTCTCCCGCCCTCCTGCAAACATGCCCTGGAGAGCAGATGGGAGCTGATCCATCTTGTTGAGTTGCTGGCATTTTGCACCTCTCCTCCCCCCCTGCAGCAGGCAGCCGTCTCTTAGCCAGGAAAGCCCTTTACGATTGCCGTTTCTAAAACTGGATTGAGGATGAAAGAGGGGAACGTATTACTGAATCCTTGGCAAGGGGCGAGTTTGTGCTCTGGGTTCCTGCTTCTTTCTGGTCTCTTGTCAACTGCCCCAGCCCTCTGCCTGCCGCAGTGCAGGGGTAGGGTGGAGCCGGGAACACACTTCTCATAAAAGGTGTGTCTCTGAGGTGCTCCATCTTGTGTGTCCCTTGAGGAAGGAGTTGCTATGGTAACTATCCATCTGGAAAACATGCAGGAGTAAACAGAAGATAAAGCTCTGGCTCAACCAGCCAAAATGTGAACCTCTGCCCTTCTTCGTAAAATGTGAACCTCTACCCTTCTTCGTTACCCCATTTGATGCTGCTCCCTCCCTTCCGACAGGGCTGAGGGTCCACTCTTTGAAGATAGGGAGTGGGAGGGCCAACTGTCTTGGTCTTCACAGATCAAAAGTGAGCTAGAGTTTTGCAAAAAGAAAGGGGTTTTCTGGCTCCTTGCTGAAAAGGCAGAGGAATGCACAGGAAGGACACTCCAGCCCAGCTGTTTCCAAGGTGCTCGATGCTCCTCGTCCCACTCCACAACCCACCCCCCTGCCCCAGCCCCTCCATGTCCATCTCGTCATTCCCAGATGGATCCTGTCTGGCATCCCTGAGTCCAGGCTCAATTAGCAGTTGTTGTCACTGTTTAGTTGCTCAGTCGTGTCCAACTCTTTGCAACACTGTGGACTGTAACCCGCCACGCTCCTCTGTTCATGGATTTCCCAGGCAAGAATACTGGAGTGGGTTGCCGTTTCCTTCTCCAGGGGATCGTCCCAACCCAGGGATTGAACCCACGTCTCCGGCATTGCAGGTGGATTCTTTACCACCGAGCTACCAGGGAAGCCTTGAATTGGCAGTCAGTGAGCACAATCCTTGAAATTTTGCAAGTGGAGAGACTTGGGCCATTGGAGATTTCCACCATAATGTGAGAGTGTAGGGGTGTATAGGGGTGTGAAATTAGTGGAAGTTCAGGGGATTTCCTGGAGAATTGATCTTATTTCTCAACTGTGGGTGCTACTTAATGGTAAGTACACTGCTTCCCTTGCTTGTGTTCCGTACTGCCTGTCCCTCACCCAGATACTGGAACACATTGGGAGTTCTGGTGACCCTTCCCCACCCTCCAGGTCTTTGCACTTCATTGTTACCACCTTCCCCACAGGAAAAAAGCTAAAGTAGTGATGCCAAAAATAAAATGACCACATCCCTCTTCCCCCTACCCTCACCAACGGCCACTGTGCCTTCTCTTGGGGAGAGCCTGCACCAGTACTCTGGGCAGGAAGAGGAAACAGGCCACCTCCACTTTCCCGAGAAACTGTAATTTCAAACGATCTTCTTACCACAGGGATGGGCTTAGGGCACTACTGTGGGTTTCTGTCTCTTTCTCTGTGTCTTTTTTAATGAGGGCCTTAGCACATTATGGGGACAAAGTTGTAATCCCCTAGCCTCCTTCTGTATATTCCTGCTGTAGATAGTGATGGCCCCATGTTTCCTGTGGCCTCAAAGTGGAGAAAGGCTGGGGAGGTGAGGGGGTGGTAGAGATCAGGAAGCCAGCCAAGTGGGCTACAGCCTAGTGGTGCCAGCAGCCCCTCTCCAGCCTTCCTGCCACATGGGCTGGCTGTGGCTGGCTCTCCTTCCTGTGCCCTGACTCTCAGGGTCTGGGCTCCTGCTTGGCTTCCTCCAGGCGGTGAGTTGGACAATAGTGTTGCAGTTATACTGCCTCCTCCATGAACGGGGCAGAGTGAAGGCCAAGCTGGGCTCATTTCTGCAGCTGGACATCAGGTCACTCAGGCATCCCAAACACTCTTTCTTGCTTGGCCATGATAGGGTCATCTCCTCTGGGCTTCAGCACACGCAGCCAACCATCAGTTACAGAGAAGCTTCAGTAAAATTGACAGGGGATCCTGGTACTCGGACTGTTTGGGGAACAGTCCTGTTGGAGCTAATGTGTGAGGGTGGGAGATGTACTGATTATACCCCCTTCCTCCCTGGGCCTTACTCTAGTGACTTGCATGTGTGCCTTTCAAGCACATGCACATAAGGATCCCTGTGATCTGGGAGCATCAAGCGGGCAGAGCTTCAGGTGCCTCTGGTGTCCACTTATCATCATCAGATTATTGAATTCCTGCCTTGGATTGAGGGGAACCCTCCTGATCCAGCTATGGGTAGCCAAGCAGCTGTTCAGTTTGACACACAGACTCATTTTTGCATTGGGTTCAGTTGTAACAATGGTTTAACATTGTAAACCACATAGGTTTAGTCTCTAAGTTGTGTCAGACTCTTGTGACCCCATGGACTGTAGCCCATTAGGCTCCTCTGTCCATGGGATTCTCCAGGCAAGAATACCAGTGTGGGTTGTTGTTTCCTTCTCCAGGGTAAACCATGTAATATTGTAAATTTTAAATATGTGATTTTAATGTAGCTAAATTTTTTTCCTGCAGTTATTTTATAATGATGCCAAGTTTTAACTTTGCTGGATAAGTCTAGTGTTTACAACATAACTTTGAATATTATAAATCCTTTAGTACTAGGAAGAGGCCAGACTTGAGTTGAGCCCAGAAGGGTGGGCTAGATGGATGTTGCAGGCAGGGCTGTGGTGTGGACAGAATTGCAGAAGTGGGGATGTAAGATATATTTGGGGATAGTCTGCATTTCTCATTAAGAAAATGAGACAAAAGTAATGAGGTTGACAGTTAACAAAGAGAACTAGGCCACCAAGGAGGGAAAAAATCTCTTACTGAAGGGCATTTCCTCATTTCTCCCATCTTTGGTGCTTTTGGAGACCTGTCGTCTTGTCTGCTGAGACCTTGTCCCAAAAGACTGGTCAGCAATCTCTAACTTAGCACCAACTATAGATCAGGCTCATCTCCTTCTGGGTTCTTAATTATTTTGTGGAAAATGTCAAATATACAGAATATTGAGAGAGGAACTCTTGACGTCTTACTCTCTCACATCACAGTTGGATTTAACAACTGTTAACATTTCACCACATTTGTTTTCCTCTGTAGACTTTTTTTCAGAATTATTTGAGTAAATTGCAGACACCAGGGCCCTTCACCCCTAAATACTTCAGCATGTATCTCCTAAGGACAAGATGCTCCCTTCAGAGTGGTAATACTGTTACCACACCCAAGAAAATCAGTAATTCCTTTGTGTCTACTATCCAGCCTACATTCAAATCTCCTCAGTTGTCTCCAGAATGACTTTGTAACTTTTTTTGCAATCAGGATCCCATTGAGTATTGACAGTTTGTATCTGGCTGTTGTGTCTGTGTAGCCTCTTTTAATCTACTACATCCCACCTCTTTTCTTTTATGTTTTTATGATGTTGACTTTGTAAAGGGTGCAGTCATATCCTTCTAGTTTTGAATCTGAGTGTGCAGGCATTCAACATTGATTCTGTTAACAGAAATGTACTGAGTAACATGCCACCTCCCCCTGACTTCACAGAAACCCCTGCATGACTCCTAGCTCAGGGGCCCCACTGCTGGCCCCATGGGGTTGATGCTGATGATATCCGGCATGCTGACTGCGAGCAGCCTTGTTCTGGGAAGAGAATTCACATCTGAGCTCTACCACTTACTCCTCACTGAGGGCCTTTAGCTGGTTGTCCTTTCTCCTCTCTAAACCTCAGTTTTGCATATCCACAGCAAAGGGGTTGGACCAGGGGTCTCCCTTATCCCCCTCAGCTTTGCCTCTCAACACCTTTGTGACTTGCCACCAAGTGTTTCCAGGCAGACCGCCTGCAGCTTCGTGGCTCAGGGTAGGGTTGGGACACTGCTGCCTGCTCCCCTTCCCGACACCAAGAACAGGGGATTCGGGAGGGTGCACACAGCTCTCTGATGCTATAATGTGACCACATGCCCTTCCTCTCCTCTCCCCAAAGCGGAGATTCTGGAGCTGGCTGGCAACGCGGCAAGAGACAACAAGAAGGGCAGGGTCACGCCCCGGCACATCCTGCTGGCTGTGGCCAACGATGAAGAGCTGAATCAGGTATGGGGCTCTCCTCTGCCTCCCCCACCCAGACACCCCAGCAGGCAGTCTTGCGGCCGAAGAGCTATATATCCAGAGGGAGGGTGGTGTTTGGCTGGCTGTGGGTGCTTGTGACTATTAGCCACTCCCCTGCCCTACCCCCACCACCCATGGCAATTTGTCCCCAAGACTTTATTGGTTGGGGGTGGGGAGAATGAAGAAAGATATTTGACTCTCCTGGAAGAAAGATAGTTTGGAAACTCCACCCAAGTGAAGGAGTCTGAAGGCCTGCTCCCTGTGTAGTGAGCCAGGGTCCTGTTAGCATCCTTGTAGATACCATAGAGGAGAGAGTTCTGCCAGCCAAGAGCAGGAGCATGGGTGGGGAGGATTGACTTCTTGAAGGTCATGGAAGGGGTGGTCTGGCTCACCATCTGCTCATTTGGTTTTCCTGCAAGCTGCTAAAAGGAGTCACCATAGCCAGTGGGGGTGTGTTACCAAACATCCATCCAGAGTTGCTAGCGAAGAAACGAGGATCCAAAGGGAAGTTGGAAGCCATCATCACGCCACCCCCAGCCAAAAAGGCCAAGTCTCCGTCCCAGAAGAAGCCTGTGTCTAAGAAAACAGGGGGCAAGAAAGGGGCCCGGAAATCCAAGGTGAGTTTGTGATTTGGCAGCAATGTGTGAGGTGTGGGTCCAGGCAGGTGCAGGTGGGTGGGGTCACAAGGGTGCCCCCTCCTGGTGAGGGCTCATGCCCCTCTTGGGGTGGGGGCCTATGGAAGCAAATGGAGCTGACAACAGCTAGTCCAGCTCAAGTGGACAGAGTCTGGATGCAGGTGGGAAACTCGATTTCCCCAGGCAGAGGTGATGTGGGGAGGTGCTGGGGCAGATAGCCCCAGGCTGGAAGGGGCGGTGCCTGCCCTTCTAGGAGATGTGCATGCCTCTGTGAGTGCAGGAGCTTCCCTGTGGGAGCAGCTGTCAAGTCCTGCCCAGAGGTGCCTGCTGCAGTGCTTACCGTTGATATGCTCAGAACTGTCGTCGTGTTGCCATGGCTTCGTGTCTTCTTCCAAGCCTGTTGTAGCAGGAATGGTTCAGTTAGCTCTTGGAAATGATTGCCTTGTTAAGGAGGAAAATGGATGCGTTGTCTGGGCGCCTCCTGCCAGACCCGGTTTGAACTGAGACTAGGCCATCGGTGCTGATCTTGTGGGGAGTGAAACCTTCTCATGAGTGTGACCTAATGTCTTATGGAGTAGGGCGGGCCAACTGATCCCAAGCCAGGATCTGGCTTGTCCTCCCTCGGGAGGTCCACGCATATAACTGGTTGTACTCACCTGTCTGAGACTCCAGGGTAACTGGGACACATGTTCTCTGTTCTCCTTGCTGGGCCCTGCCTCTCAGCTGTTGTCACAGACTCCAGTACCAGCAAGCTAGGACCAGTGCTGCTCTGTGTTTAGTAAAATGGAATCTGAAGGCTGCCCTGCCCTGTGCTGTCCTCTCAGGAGTCATCCTTCCGGCCCCTAGCCAGACTAAGAGGAGATTCCTTGTGGCAGAAGGTGGCTTTCCTATTTTGTAAGTCATATCCCCTTGGAAATGCCGTGAGGGGTCTAATGCAGTGTCAGGGTCAGGACATTTTTACCAGAGCCCTCCATGGAGTGAGATGGTGAGACACCTTCCCTGGACAGGTCCAGGAGCCCTGACCCAGAGCCACACACCAGCCCACCCTCCCAGCATGTCCCCTCCTCCAAGCCCATCCAAAGATCAGGCAGGCCTTCACCAAATGTAGGGGGCACCTTCTGAGACCTCTAACCTCCCACCCACACTGTTCGTGGACTCTTTAGTTAAGGTATTAAGAGGCTATATTTTTTGTTCACCCTTCTGTATGTAGACAATCACTTCCCTCATTCCCTCAGTTCAGTCACTCATTCGTGTCTGACTCTTTGCAACCCTATGGACTGCAGAATGCCAGGCTTCCCTGTCCATCACCAACTCCTGGAGCTTGCTCAAACTCATGTCCGTTGAGTCAGTGATGCCATCTCATCATCTGCCATCCCCTTCTGCCTTCAGTCTTCAAACACTTCCCTGAAAACTACAAAATCTAAATTCTTCTTGCCCACAGAGCCTCCTAACCCCACCCCACCCCACCCACCAGGCTCAGAATCACTCCCACCTCTTTGAGAGAGAAACCTAATACTGGAGAGTGTCCTGTAAGTTATTTCCAGATACTGCACTCCACCTAGCTCACAAGTCCTGGAGGAGGCTTGGGGCAGGCTCGGGGCAGGCAGGGGATTTCACAGAATGCTGTTACTCATTCCTGCTAACTATAAAATTAGCAGATTGAACTGTTTCTTTTTTCCCTTACAACACTTGGATTTGTGGGGAGGGGCAGGACAGGGCAAGCGAGGAAAGTGCCTGTGCATCCCTCTTTAAATGTTAAAAAAGAAAACAGAGATGCCAAGCCTATCATCTCTTGATTGTGGGCCTCAGGAAGCTGGCTGCCCACAGAGCAGGGGCCACTAGGGGCAGAACTGCATCCGTCCACAGAGCCTTCCTGCACCGTGGCCAGAGTGTGGCCTTGCTCACGCCGGCCACTGCTTCTTAATGTTTGAGCACCTCTTCGACTCTAGTGTGTCTGGCAATCCTGGGTTGAACCTCACTCCCTATCACCCCCAGTCTTCTGCCATAGTTTTTGCCCCATGACTTTATGAACTTCACAACTTAACCAAACATTAGGAATGCTTTTTCTTTCTTTTTGGACTCGAAATACAGAGGGCATGTGTGTGTGATGTCTTTAGCTTCTAGTAGCTATATTTGGAACTCGGTGTTTCTAATAACCATATGCCAATAATCACTTGAACACTCAACTTCTCCCTTGATTACAAAAGCAGGAAGTCTGTTATGGTGGTCTGTTTTTCTTCTACACAATAAAACACATTGTCTGCTTACTGTACCAGTATTTGGCTAACATTAAACCCTGGGGGAAGCTGAAATTGGAACCGTGAACAGCTAATTTTAAAAACATTTGTTTAATGTAAATTGTGGTGTCAGCTCCCAGAAACAGCAGAGAACCCTGCATCTCCAGGTTTAAGTGGAATGTTCTGAAAATAACCTTTCCAGAGACATGCAGAAAAAGCCTTAGTAACATGCTAAAGCAGTTGTAGTGAAAGGGAGTTGGTATTTTTCAAGTGTCAACACTTGAATTCCAAATCATAATTTTTCCCCCAATTCTATGTAATTGGAAGGTTTTGAAAGTCTCCAGTTGTGACAGCTGAGTCAGCTATAGTGGAAACTGTTAGAGAAGGCGACACAACCCACTGGGCGCTGGGCGTCCGGGGGCAGCAAGTGCCTTGGGGTTTCTCCTTCTAATTGGGTGGCCTCCGGCGACTCTGTGCCTCAGTTTACCCCCACCTCTGTGAAACAATGGGTTCCATTACAGCCCTACAGTTTAGTGACTTTAATGAGTATTTGTGTGGGTAGTGTGTGTGAGTTTGGACGGTATGAAAGAGTATGTGGTAATAAAATCTCACTCTCACCACAGTACTCCCACTTCTCCCCAGAGCAGAGTTTTCATGCACCCTTTGAGAAAGTCTAAGCACATGAAAGCATACGGATATATAAAGTCTTCCCCATCCTACTAGCTTTAAATATATATATACATACACACAAATATATATATATACACACATACATCTATACATATATATATATTTATATGAATCTTATTCCCCAATGATTTGGCAGTGTGGCTTCAGTGGTTACTGGTGCCAGCTTTGTATTCCAGTTCTGATAGTTCCTGAGGCTGTGTGACTTTGGAAAGTTTATTTCTCTAGCATCTCAGTTTCCTCATCTGTAAACTGGAGGTATGTCTCAGGGTGGTTGGGAAGCTTAAAAGGGAATCCATGTGGAGTGCGTGCAGCAGTGTCTGGCACACATCAGCTGTTGCTCTTACTCCCTTGGCAGTTCTTGTTCATCTTGGCGTGTGAGCTGCTTTAGTATCTCATGGTGTGACCCCAGTTACTGATACTGTAGACAGAACCAGTGTACCCAGTTCTCTGGATTTTTCCTTGTGTCCATTCTGAGAAACCGTGCCATAGTGGCCATCACTGTGCCTGGGTCTCTGTGTGCAAATGCATGTGTAGGAGAAAGTCCTCCAGGTGGACTTGCTGAAGGAGACAGTGTATTTTTAACCTTGATGGCTGTTACTCGCATATTCAGCGTATTATCCCATTAAGAAAGTGTGAAAGTGGCCTTATTGTTCTCACGTTTGACACTTGAGTTGTTGAAGGAAGACGCATAACGTGCGACCGTGTTTTCTTGTCAGCGCGTGCTTGTTCCTCCTCTCGGTGGTGAGGGTACAGCGCCTCGGCGCTCGGTGAGGGAGGCCGAGTCACGACAGAAGCAGGGTGGGGGGGCGAGTGGTTCTCAGACCATGGTAAGGTGGAGTGACGGGAGGGCAGCGTCGCCTTACTTAGGTGGTCAGGGGAGGCTTCTCTGGTTAGGCAGCACTTGCAGGAGGAGGTGTCTAGGCATTCCCGTGACAGAGAAGAGAGCTCCTGGCACAGGATGGGAGCACACCGGGCTCCTCCCAGAGAGAAAGGGACAGGCCTTCATGTGGGGTCCCCAGCACATCATAGAAACCTGGGGACCTTTCTCAAAATAAAAGACCGAAGATTCAAAGGAAACTGTTTATGCCTAAATCTTCTAGGTTGAGCCTCCTTGTCAGAAGACTCACCAAGATTCACAGGATAATCTTTAGGGCATCGCCAAGAAGATAATTTTTGCCAAAATTCTGATAAAAAGTTATCTCACCTCAGATTTTTCAAATATATATCCATGCTACCGCCTCAACTGAACTCCACCCTCATATGTGAATCACTCTCCTTGATCAAGAAAATACACTTGCTCCTTTTTGCCTGGCGAAAAGCCCAAGATGATTTTGGGAGAGTGCCTCTTTCTTTTTTGAGAAATATTTTAAACTGCAAATGAGGGATGAATGTTCTGGTAAGGGATGCCAAAGAAAGGGATGGGTTCTTTTGAGAAGCTGCCATCCTTGCAAAATTTTGCTGACTTTTTAATGAAATTTCCAGAGATTCAAACATCAGAGCAGATGAGACTTGGCTGAGGTAATCTTGGGTTGATAATTTCACACAAGTCTTTTGGGCCTACTCACATCTACAGATTCTTAAGTACACCTCCTGCTGACTCTGACCTTACAGGTTTTTCTGCTGCTGAAAACAAAATTGGGTGTGTGCACAATACATGGAGCATTTGGATTTGTAAAACAATATGAATTTCCAAACTGTCAATCATTGTGGAGATTGACAAAGTATTGCTTGCTCTCTTTTGTCTCCCTTGGGCCAGGATATGAAAAGAACTTGCCACATACTATCACCATTTCCTGTAAGAAAGGGCATCTTAATACCAAAAAGTGAGAAAGAGACATAATCTCAGACTGCAGACCTTAGGAAAACTTACAGCACACTTACTGTGACTGGAATGTAGTGACGTCTCCTGAGGCAGCTGTGCAGACCTGAAGCACCCGTGAAGCATGGGCTGCAAACCTTGCAAGGAAGAGGCAGGTGTTGGTTTCCAGGTGGATAGACCGTGAGAACTGGGAAGGAATGGCCTATCTTGCACACCGTTTGCCTCTTTTTTGGCCTTGGCCACTCCTTTAGTCAGTTCTTCTGCCTTTACTGATGAGGAAGGCAAGTCTTAGGGAAGGTGAACTGTTTACTTAAGGCTTCTCAGCCAGTAGACCAGGACTCAAATGCAGGACTTGAAGGTTCAAACATAGTGTCACTTGTGTGTCCTGTGACTGTGGACCTCTTCTCCAGGCAGAATCCCCCAGGCCTGATGGCGGAGGGCTGCAAAGCTGCGCACTGCAGGGTGAGTGGGGCAACAGCTTAAAAAAATTGTTTAATAACACATTCTGGCCTCTCGTTAAATTTGTGTGTACATTCATGATCTATATTCTTTTTATAATTTCTACCTCTTAACTTCTACAGCATTCTTTTTCTTGTATTGAATTACCATTGACATAAAGCACTGATACATGTAAGGTATACAGCATGCTTTGACTTACATATATCGTAAAATGCTTACCATAATTTTGTTGCTCAGTTGTGTCTGACTCTTTGTGACCCTGTGGACTGCAGCACGCCAGGCTTCCCTGTCCTGCACCATCTCCTGGAGTTTACTTAAACTCGTGTCCCTTGCATCGGTAATGCCATCCAACCCCCTCATCTTCTGTCGTCCCCTCTCCTCCTGCCTTTAATCTTTCCCAGCATCAGGGTCTTTTCCAATGAGTTGGCACTTCCCATCAGGTGGCCAAAGTATTGGAGCTTCAGTTTTCAGCATCAGTCCTTTCCGTGAATATTCAGCATTGATTTCCTATAAGATTGACTGGTTTGATCTCCTTGCAGTCAGTCCAAGGGACTCTCAAGGGTCTTCTCCAACACCACAGTTCAAAAGCATCAGTTCTTCAGTGCTCAGCCTTCTTTTTGTTCCAACTCTCACATCCGTACATGACTATTGGAACAATCATAGCTTTGTCTGTACAGACCTTTGTCAGCAAAGTAATGTCTCTGCTTTTAATACGCTGTCTAGGTTTGTCATAACTTTTCTTCCAAGGAGCAAATATCTTTTAAATTCATGGCTGCAGTCACCATCTGCAGTGATTTTGGAGCTCCCCAAAATAAAGTCTGTCACTGTTTCCATTGTTTCCCCATCTCTTTGCCATGAAATGATGGGACTGGATGTCATGATCTTAGTTTTTTGAATGTTGAGTTTTAAGCCAGCTTTTTTACTCTCCTCTTTCACTTTCATCAAGAGGCTCTTTAGTTCTCTTCGCTTTCTGCCATAAGGGTGGTGTCATCTGCATATCTGAGGTTATTGACATCTTTCCCGGCAATCTTGATCCCAGCTTGTGCTTCATCAAGCCTGGCATTTTGCATGATGTACTCTGTATGTAAGTTAAATAAGCAGGGTGACAATATACAGCCTTGACATACTCCTTTCCCAATTTAGAACCAATCTGTTGTTCCATGTCCAGTTCTGTTGCTTCTGGACCTGCATACAGGTTTCACAGGAAGCACATAAGGTGGTCTTGTATTTCTGTCCCTTTAAGAATTTTCCACAGTTAGTTGTGATCCACACAGTCAAAGGGTTCAGCATAGTCAACAAAACAGAAGTAGATGTTTTCCTGGAATTCTTTGCTTTTTCTGTGATCCATTGGATGTTAGCAATTTGGTCTCTGGTTCCTCTGCCTTTTTCTACATCCAGCTTGTATATCTGGAAGTTCTCGGTTCACATATTGTTGAAGCCTAGCTTGAAGGATTTTGAGCATCACCTTGCTGGCATGTGAGATGAGTGCAATTGTGTGCTCTTGAAAATTCCTTGGCATTGCCCTTTTTTGGGATTGGAATGAAAACTGACCTTTTCCAGTCCTGTGGACACTGCTGAGTTTTCTAAATTTTCTGGCATATTGAGTGCAGCACTTTCACAGCATCATTTTTTAGGATTTGAAATAGCTCAACTGGAATTCCATCACCTCCACTAGCTTTGTTTGTAGTGATGCTTCCTAAGGCCCACTTGACTTCATGCTCCAAGATGTCTGACTCTAGGTGGGGGATCACACCATTGTGGTTGTGCAGATCATGAAGATCTTTTCTGTATAGTTCTTCTGTGTATTCCTGCCACCTCTTCTGAATATCTTATGCTTCGGTTGGGTCCATACCATTTCTGTCCTTTATTGTGCCCATCTTTGCATGAAATGTTCCCTTGGTATCTCTAATTTTCTTGAAGCGATCGCTAGTCTTTCCCATTCTATTGTTTTCCTCTATTTCTTTGTACTGTTCACTTAAGAATGCTTCCTTATTTCCCCTTGCTATTCTTTGGGACTCTGCATTCAGATGGGTATCTCTTTCCTTTTCTCCTTTGCCTTTCACTTTTCTCAGCTATTTGTATAGTTAGTATTCATCGTCTCATATACAAAAAAAATGTTTTTTCTCCTTGTGATAACTCTTAGGACCTGCTCTCAACAAATTTCCTGTGTCTCATACAGCAATGTTGACCATAGTCCTCATGTTGGATATTACATTCCTAGTACTTATCTGATAACTGGACGTTTGTACCTTTTGACCACTTTCCTCTAATCCCTCCTCCGCTAATCCTCTGCCCCTAGTAACAGATCTGATCTTTTTTTCCTGTGAGGTTGGTTTTCCTGTTACTGTTTTTTAAGATTCCACATATAAGAAAGATTATACAGTATATATGGCATTTTAATTTCTCTGACTTATTTTACTTAGCAGTGCTGTCAAGGTCCATCCATTTTGTCATGAATGGCAGAATTTCCTTCATTTTTGTGACTGATTAATACTCCTTTTTGTTTATATAGGGGTGTGTGTGTGTGTGTCATACTTTTTATCCATTCTTCCATGGATGGCCATTCTGGTTGTTTCCATATTTCTATATCTTGGCTATTACACATAATGCTGCAATGAACATGGAGTGCATATATCCTATTGCAGGCAGATTCTTTACCAGCTGAGCCACCAGGGAAGCCCAAGAATACTGGAGTGGATAGCCTATCTTCTCTAGTGGATCTTCCTGACCCAGCAATCGAACCCAGTTCTGCATTGCAGGCGGATTCTTTACCAGCTGAGCTACCAGGGAAGCCCTTATATCCCTTTGAGTTAGTGTTTTTGTTTCTTTCGGATGAATACTCAGAAGTGGAATTGCTGAATCATGTGGTAGTTCTATTTTTAATTTTTTGAGGAACCTCCACAATGTTTTCCATCGTGGCCACTCCAATTTATGTTCCTATCAACAGTGTACCAGGGTTCCCATTTCTCTACATCCTCACCAACACTTATTTCCTGTCATTATGATAATAGCCACTCTTAACAGGTGTGAGGTGCTATATCATTATGGTTTTGATTTGCATTTTCCCTCATGACTAGTGATGTTGAGCACCTTTTCATGTACTGGTTGGCCATTTGTGTGTCTTCTTTGGAAAAGTGCTCTTGCGTTTTTAGCTCTTGAGTTGTTGGAGTTTTTATATAGGTCCATAGATTGCCTTTTCATTTTGTCGATTGTTTCTTCTGTTGTGTAGAAACTTTGTAGTTTAATATAGACCTGTTTATTTATTTTTGCTTTTGTTGCCTCTTCTGGCATCAACTCCAAAATCATTGCCAATACAAATACCAAAGTGCTTACTGTCTATTTTCCTCATGGAGTTTTATGGTTTCAACTCTTACGTTCAAGTTTTTAGTCTATAGTGAGTTAATTTTTGTGTATAGTGTAAGATAGTGGTGCAGTTTTATTCTTTTCCATTGCTTGTTGAATTTTCCCAACAGTATTTATTGAAGACACTGTCCTTTCTCCATTGTATATTCTTGGCTCCTTTGTTGTGAATTAGTTGACCATATATGCCTGTGTTTGTTTCTGGGCTTGTTATTCTGTTCCATTGTCTGATTTTGTGCCAGTACCTTACTGTTTTCATTACTACGGCTTTCCTATGTAGTTTGAAATGAGAGGACATGATGCCTCCAGATTTGTTGTTCTTTTTCAAGACTGCGTTGGATAGTTGAGGGTCTTTCACAGTTCCATACAGATTTTAAGATTGTTCTATTTCTTTTTAAAATGCCATTGGAATCTTTTTCACATGTTACTGTTTTCTTTTTTTTTAATTGAAGTATTATTGATTTATAATGTTAATTTCTCCTGTAAAGCACAGTGATTCGGTTACACACACAGACACGTGTATATATACATTCTTATAAAGTTATTTAATAGCACATTTTTATCTTTTAAATTTTATATTGAAGCATATTTGATTTACATTGTTGTATCAGTTTCAGGTGTACAGTGAAGTGATTTTTGTTATACACATACCTATTCTTTTATTTTTTTTAATTGGGGTATAGTTGTTCTACAACTTTGTGTTCATTTTTCTGTACAACAAAGTGAACAAGCTGTGTATACATATATCCCTTTCCTCTTGGACCTCCATCTCTCCCCCACACCCCATCTGTGTAGGTCACCACAGAGCACTGAGCTGAGTTCCCTGCTTGGTCATTCTGACTGATGTGAAGTGATAGCTCATTGTGGTTTTGATCTGCATTTCTGTAATAATTGGTTATGTTGAGCATCTTTTCATGTGCCTTTTGACCATCTGTATGGGCTTCCTAGTGGCTCAGTGGTTTAAAAAAAAGCTTTGCCTACAATGCAGGAGTTTGCTTGCCAAGCAGGAAACATGGGTTCAGTCTCTGGGTCAGGAAGATCACGTGGAAAAGGAAATGGCAACCTACTTCAGTATTCTTGCCTGGGAAATCCTATGGACAGAGGATCCTGGCAGACTACAGTCCATGGGGTCACAGAAGAGTTGGATATGACTCAATGACTAAACAACAATAGTTGGCTTCTTTGGAGAAATGTCTGTTTAGGTCTTCTGCCCATTTTTTGATTGGGTTGTTTTTTTGTTATTGAGCTTCATGAGCTGTTTGTATATTTTGAAGATTAATCTTTTGTCAATTGCTTCATTTCCAAATATTTTCTTCCATTCTGAAGTTGTCTTTTTGTCTCATTTATGGTTATCTTTGTGCAAAAAGCTTTTACATTTAATTAGGTCCTATTTGTTTAGTTTTGTTTTTATTTTCCTTAGGAGGTGGGTAAAAAAAATATCTGCTGTGATTTATGTGAAAGAGTGTTCTGCAGATGTTTTCCTCTAATAGTTTTATAGTGCCAGGTCTCATATTTAGGTCTTTAATTCATTTGGAGTTTATTTTTGTGTATGGTATTTCTGTTGTTGTTCAGTCTCTCAGTCATGTCCGACTCTTTGTGACCCCATGGACTTCCTGCCGCACACCAGCCTTCCTTTTCCTTCATCATATCCCAGAGTTTGTTGAAACTCATGTCTGTTGAGTTGATGATGCAATCCAACTGTCTCGTCTTCCGTCGTCCCCTTCTCATGCCCTCAGTCTTTCCCAGCATGAGGGTCTTTTCCAGTGAGTTGGCTCTTTGCATCAGGTAGCCAAAGTACTGGAGCTTCAGCTTCAGCATCAGTCTTTCCAATGAATAGTCGGGGCTGATTTCCTTTAGGATTGACTGGTTTGTTTTACTTGCTGTCCAAGGGACTCTCAAGAGTCTTCTCCAGCACCACAATTTGAAAGCATCAATTCTTTGACATTCAGTGTGGTGTTAGAGAATGTTCTCATTTCATTCTTTTACATATAGCTGTCCAGTTTTCCCAGCACTGCTTATTGAAGAGACTGTCTTTTCTTCATTGTATATTCTTGCCTCCTTTGTCAGAGATTAAGTGTGTGGCTTTATCTCTGAGCTTTCTAGTCTGTTCCATTGGTCTATATTTCTGTTTTTATGCCAGCACCACAGTCTTGATGACTTAGCTTTGTACTATAGTCAGAAGTGAAGGAGCCTGATTTCCTCCAGCTCCATTTTTCTTTCTTAAGCTTGCTTTGGCTATTTGAGATCTTTTCTGTTTCCTTACAAATTATAAAATTTTTTGCTCTAATTCTGTGAAAAATGCCATTGGTGATTTGATAGGGATTGTGTTGAACATGTAGATTGCTTTGGGTAGTATAGTCATTTTTGCAATATTGATTCTTCCAATCCAAGAACATGGACTATCTCACTATCCGTTTGGGTCATCTTTAATTTCTTTCATCAGTGTCTTATAGTTTTCTGAGTACAAGTTTTTACCTCCTTTGGTATGTTTATTCCTAGGTACTTTATTCTTTTTGTTGCAATGATAAATGGGATTGTTTCCTTAATTTCTCTTTATGATCTTATATTGTTAGTGTATAAGAACGCAATATTTCTATGCATTGATTTTGTATTCTGCAACTTTACCAAATTCATTGATTAGCTGTAGTAGTTTCCTGGTGGCATCTTTAGGATTTTCTATGTATACTGTCATGTCATTGGCAAACAATGACAGTTTTACTTCTTTTTCAATTTGAATTCCTCTTATTTCTTTTTCTTCTCTGATTGCTGTGGCTAGGGCTTCCAAAACTGTGTTGAGTAATAGTGGTGAGAGTGGACACCTTTGCCTTGTTCCTGGTCTTAGAGGAAATGGTTTCAGTTTTTCACAATTGAAATGATGTTTGCTGTGAACTTGTTGTGTATGGCCTGTATTATGTTGAAGTAGGTTCCCTCTATGCCCACTTTCTGGAGTTTTTTTTTTTTTTAAGTCATAAATGTGTGTTGAATTTTGTCAAAAGCTTTTTCAGCACCTGTTGAGATCATATGGTTTTTATTCTTCAGTTTGTTAATGTAGTATGTCACAGTGATTGATTTGCAGATATTGACAACTCCTTGCATCTCTGGGATAAATTCCACCTAATCATGGCATATGATCCTTTTGATGTATTGTTGGGTTGGTTTGCTAGTATTTTGTTGAGGGTTTTTACATATATATTCATCAGTGATATTGGCCTGTAATTTTCTTTTCCTGTGGTATCTTTGTCTGGTTTTGGTATCAGGGTGATGGTAGCCTTGTAAAGTGAGTTTGGGAGTGTTGCTTCCTCTGCAGTTTTTTGGAAGAATTTGAGAAGGATGGGTGTTAATTTTCCTCTAAATTTTTAATAAAATTCACCTGTGAAGCCATGTGGTCCTGGACTTGTGTCAGGAATTTTTAAATCACAGTTTCAATTTCAGTACTTGTGATTGGTCTATTCATATTTTCTATTTCTTCCTGGTTCAGTCTTGGGAGATTGTACCTTTCTAAGAATTGTCCATTTCTTCTAGATTGTTTGTTTTCACTGGCATATAGTTGCTTGCAATAGTCTCTTATGATTTTTTATATTTCTGTAGTGTTTGTTGTAACTTCTTTTTCATTTCTAATTTTATTGATTTGAGTCTTCTCCCTTTTTTTCTTGATGAGTCTGGCTAAAGTTTGGGATTTGATAATATCGCAAAAGCACCTCTCCTACCATCTTGTTGTGGCTTCTTCTTTTCTTTGAAAATATCTTTTTTCTTTGGTAGGTTCTAGTATTTTTTGTCAATGTTTGCTCAGCAGTTAGTTGTGATTTTTTTTTAAATAAAAAATTTTAACAGCAATAACATTTTGTATTGGGGTTTAGCTGATTAACAATGTTCTGGCAGTTTCAGGTGAACAGTGAAGGGACTCAGCCATACATATACATGTATCCATTCTCCCCCAAACTCCCTTCCCATTCAGGCTGGCACATAACATTGAGCAGAGTTCCATGTGCTATACAGTAGGTCTTTGTTGGTTATCCATTTTAAATATAGCAGCATGTACATGACCTTCCCAAAGTCCCTATCCTTTCCACCTGGCAACCATAAGTTCATTTTCGAAGTCTGTGAGTCTCTTTTCTGTTTTGCAAGTAAGTTCATTTGTATCATTTCTTTTTAGATTCCACAAGTAAGGGATGTCATATGATATTTCTCCTCTGTCTGACTTACTTCACTCCATATGACACTCTAGGTCCATCCATATTGCTGCAGATGGCATTATTTCATTGTTTTTAATAGCTGAGTAATATTCCACAGTATGTGTGTACCACATCTTCTTTATCTATTTCTCTGTCAGTGGACATTTAGGTTGCTTCCATGTCTTGGCTATTGTAAACCATGCTGCAATGAACATTGGGATGCATTTATCTTTTCAGGCCATGTTTTTCTCTGGATATATGCCCTGGAGTGGGATTATGGTCATATGGTAGCTCTATTTTTCATTTTTTAAGGGACCTCCATACTGTTCTCCATAGCGGCTATACCAATTTACATTGCTACCAACAATGCAGAGAAGGGGTCCCTCCTCTCCATACCCTCTGCAACATTTGTTGTTTGTGGATTTTATGATGATAGCCATTCTGACAGGTGTGAGGTGATATCTCCTTGTAGCTTTGATTTGCATTTCTCTAATAACACAGTATTGAACCTCTTTTCATGTGCTTATTGGCCATTTGTATGTATTCTTAGGAGAAATGTCTATTCAGGTCTTCTGCCCATTTTTTGGTGCCATTAAGCTTCATAAGCTGTTCGTAAATTTTGGAGATTAATCCCTTATCAGTCACATCCTTTGCAAATATTTTTCCCTAATCTATGGGTTGTCTGTTTATTTTCTTTGCTATGCAAAAGCTTTTGAGTTTAAGTAGGTCCTGTTTGTTTATTTTTGGTTTTATTTCCATTATTCTGGGAGATGGATCAAGAAAGATGTTGCTGTGATTTATGTCAGAGGGTGTTTTGCCTGTGTGTTCCTCTAGGTATTTTATACTGTCTGGTTGGACGTTTAGGTCTTTAATTCATTTTGAGCTTATTTTTGTGTATGGAGTTAAGGAATGATATAATTTCTTTACATGTGGCTCTCCAGTTTTCCCAGCACCGTTTGTTGAGGAGACTTTCTTTCCAGCATTGTGTAGTCTTGCCTCCATTGTCATAGGTTAATTGACCACAGGTGCATGGGCTTATTTCTGAGTTTTCTGTCCTGTTCCATTGATCTGTATTTCTATTTTTGTGCCAGTTCCTTACTGTTTTGGTGGCTGTGAGTTTGTAGTATAGTCTGAAGTTAGGTAGCCTGATTCCTATGGCCCCATTTTTCTTTTTCAAGATTGTTCTGGCTATTCAGGGTCTTTTGTGTCCCCATACAAATTTTGAGGGTTTTTTGGTTCTAGTTCTGTGGAAAATGCCATTGGTAATGTGATAGGGATTGCATTGAATCTGTAGATTGCCTTGGATAGTATAGTCATTTTGATAGTATGGATTCTTCCAGTGCACAGACATGGTATATCTTTGCATCTGTTTATGTTTTCTTCAGGTTCTTTCATCAGCATCTTAGTTTTTGAAATAAAGGTCTTTTGTCTCCTTAGGTATGTTTATTCCTAGGTATTTTGTTCTTTTTGATGCAGTGGTAAATGGAATTGCTTCTTGAATTTATGATCTTTCATTGTTAGTGTATAGGAATGCAACAGATTTCTGTGTATTAATTTTGTAACTTCCAACTTTACCACATTCATTGGTGAGTTCTAGTCATGTTCTGTTAGCATCTCTAGGGTCTTCTTTGTATAGTATTGTGTCATCTGCAAACAGTGACAGTTTAACTTCTTTCCCAATTTGGACTCCCTTTACTTCTTTTTCTTCTCTGAACGCTATAGCGTGGACTTCCAAAACTGTGTTGGAAACAGTGGTGACAGTGAAGATCCTTGTCTTGTTGCTGGTGTTAAGAGGACATGCTTTCAGCTTGCAGCACTGAGTATGACACTCTCTCTGGGTTTGTCGTTTGTCATGTGTGCCATGCTTGGTTGCTCAGTTGTGTCCTGACTCTCTACAGCCCCACGGACCATAGCCTGCCAGGCTCCTCTGTCTGTGGGGATTCTCCAGGTAGCTGGCCTTTGTTATGTTGAGGTATGTACGCTCCATGCCCACTTTTCTGGAGAGTTTCTTTTTATAATAAACGGGTGCTGATTTTTGTCAAAAATTTTTTTCTGTGTCTTTGAAATGATCAAATGGGTTTGTTCCAATTTGTTGATATGGTGTATCCCATTGATTGATTTGTGGATGTTGAAAAATCCTTGCATCCTTGGATTGAATCCCACTTGATCATAATGTATGATCTTTTTAATGTATTGTTGGATATAGATTGCTGGTATTTTGTTGAGGATTTTTACATCTATGTTCATCAGTGATATTGGCCTGTAATTTTCGTTTTTTGTGGTATCTTTGTATGGTTTTAGGATCAGGGTGATGGTGGCCTTATAAAATGAGTTGGGAAGTTTTCTTCCTCTGTGACTTTTTGGAATAGTTTCTGAAGGATATGTATTACCTCTTCTCTAAATATTTGATAAAATTCACCTGTGAAGTAGTCCGGTCATGGACTTTGATTTGTTGGGAGATTTTTAATTATGGTTTCAATTTCAGTGCTTGTGATTGGTCTGTTCATATTTTTTATTTCTTCCTGGTTCAGTCTTGGGAGATTGTACCTTTCTAAGAATTGTCCATTTCTTCTAGATTGTTTGTTTTCACTGGCATATAGTTGCTTGCAATAGTCTCTTATGATTTTTTATATTTCTGTAGTGTTTGTTGTAACTTCTTTTTCATTTCTAATTTTATTGATTTGAGTCTTCTCCCTTTTTTTCTTGATGAGTCTGGCTAAAGTTTGGGATTTGATGATATCACAAAAGCACCTCTCCTGCCATCTTGTTGTGGCTTCTTCTTTTCTTTGAAAATATCTTATTGTCACTGGTTGCTCAACAGTTGGTTTTGATTCTGATGTTTGCATGAGAGGAGGTGAGCTCAGGCCCTTCTATTCTGCCATCTTGCAGAGATCTCTCACCATTGGAATTTTGATAGGGATTGTAATGGATCTGTCAATTACTTTGGGTAGTATGAACATTTTAATGGCATTTTTCTAATCCTTGAGCATAGAATATCTTTCCATTTATTTGTGTGTTTAAGTTCTTTCATCAATGTCTTATGGTTTTCACTATGCAGAACTTTCACCTCCTTGTTTAAGTATAATCCTTGGTATTTTATTCCTTTTAATGTGGTCGTAAATTGTTTTCTTAATTTCTGTTTATGATAGCTCATTATCAGTGTATGTTTTGAAACACCACAGAAAATTGTGTATTTACTTTTTTGTCCTGCAACTTTACTGAATTCATTTATTCTAACTTTTTTTTGGTGGAGACTTTAGAGTTTTTTTGTATATAATATCATGTCATGTTCAAATAGTGACAATTTTACTTCTTTCTTTCTGAGTTGGATTCCTTTTCTTTTTCTTGCCAGATTGCTGTGGCTAGAACTTCAAATACTACATTGAGTAAAAGTGTCAAGAGTGTGCATCCTTGCCTTGTTCCTAATCTTAAAGGAAAAGCTGTCAGCTTTTCTCCATTGAATCTGATATTAGCTATGGGCTTGGCATATATGGCCTTTATTATGTTGTGGTATGCTTCTTCTGTACTTACTTTGCTGAAGGATTTTCATCACAAATAGATACTGAAGTTTTTCAATTGCTTTTTCTGTATCTATTGTTATGATCATGAGTTTTATCCTTCATTTGTTGATATGGTGTATCACACTGATGGATTTGCAGATGTTGGACCATCTTTCCATCCCTGAAGTAAGCTCCACTTGATCATGGTGCATTATCTTTTTAATGTATTGTTGAATTTTGTGTATCACATTGATGGATTTGCAGACGTTGGACCATCTTCCCATCCCTGAAATAAGTTCCACTTGATCATGGTGTATTATCTTTTTAATATATTGTTGAGTTCAATTTGCTAATATTTTGGTGAGCATTTCTGATCTATGTACATTAGGGGTATTGACCTTTAATTTTATTTTGGTGTCCTTGTTTTGGTAGGATAATGCTGACCTCGTAAAATAAGTTTGGGAGTGTTTCTGACTCTTCTATATTTTGTAAGAGTTTGAGAAAGATATGTATTAATCCTTCTTTAAATCTTTGGTAGAATTCACCAGTGAAGCTGTCTGATCCTGGATTTTTTGTTTATTGGGAGGTTTTTAATTACTGATTTGACCTCTTTAGTAGTAATTGGTCTGTTCAGACTATCTGTTTCTTCACAACACACTCTTGGTAGGTTGTATGTTTCTAGGAATTTATCCATTTCTAGGTTTTTGGGTTTTTTTTTTTTTTTTTTTAATTTCTCTTGGTTTCCTTCCTATTGGTTATTCAGTAACATGTTGCTTAACCTTCACATATTTGTGATTTTTTTCAGTTTCCTTCCTATAATTGATTTCTGATTTTATATCATTATGGTCAAAAAAAGATATTTTATGATTTCTTACATTTATTAACACTTGTTTTGTGGCCATTCATGTAGTCTATCCTGGAGAATGTTGTGTGTGTACTTGAGAGGGACTGTGTATTCTGTTGCTTCGGGTGAAATATTCTGTATGTATCTTTTAAATCCACCTGGTTTAATATGTTTTTTAAGACCAGTGTTTTCTTACTGATTTTCTGTAAGGAAGATCTGTCCATTGATGAAAGTGGGGTATAAAGTCTATTGTAATTGTGTTGCTGTCTATTTCTTCCTTTAGGTCTGTTAATATTTGTTTTATATACTTAATTTTCTCCTATGTTTGGTGCATAAATATTTACATTATATCTTCTTGTTGGATTGACCTGTTTATCATTATGCAGTGTCATTCATTGTCATTGCAGTCATTTTCTTCCTGCCTTTTAAAAAAACTTATTTATTTTAACTGGAGGCTAATTACTTTACAATATTGTGGTGGTTTTTGCCATATATCAACATGAATCAGCCATGGGTGTAAATGTGTCCCACCATCCTAAACCCTCTTCCCACTCCCTTTCTACCTCATCCCTCTGGGTTGTCCCAGAGCACCAGCTTTGGGTGCCCTACTTCATGCATTGAATTTGCACTGGTCATCTCTACATATGGTAATGTACATGTTTCAGTGCTATTCTGTCTTATTGTCCCACCCCCACCTTTTCCCACATAGTCCGAAAGTCTGTTCTTCACATCTGTGTCTGTTTTGCTGTCTTGCATATAAAGTCGTCGTTATCATCTTTCTAAACTCCATATATATGTGTTAATGTACTGTATTGGTGTTTCTCTTTCTGACTTACTTCACGCTGTATAATAAGCTCCAGTTTCATCCACCTCATTATAACTGACTAAAATCTGTTCTTTTTTTATAGCTGAGTAATATTCCAGTGTGTGTATGTACCACTGCTTCCTTATCCATTTGTCTGCTGATGGATATCTAGGTTGCTTCCATGTCCTAGCTATTGTAAAGAGTGCCGCAATGAATATTGGAGTACATGTGTCTCTTTCAATTCTGGTTTCCTCAGTGTGTATGCCCAGCAGTGGGATTGCTGGGTCATATGGCAGTTCTATTTACAGTTTTGTAAGAAATCTCCACACTGTTCTCCATAGTGGCCATACTAGTTTGCAATCCCACCAACAGTGTAAGATGGTTCCCTTTTCTCCACACCCTCTCCAGCATTTATTGTTTGTAGACTTTTTGATGGCAGCCATTCTGACTGGCATGAGATGGTACCTTATTGTGGTTTTGAGTAGCATTTCTCTGATAATGAGTGATGTTGAGCATCTTTTCATGTGTTTGTTAGCCATCTGTATGTCTTCTTTGGAGAAATGTCTGTTTAGTTCTTTGGCCTGTTTTTTGATTGGGTTGCTTATTTTTCTGGTATTGAACTGCATGAATTGCTTGTATATTTTGGAGATTAATTCTTTGTCAGTTGCTTCATTTGCTATTATTTTCTCCCATTCTGAAGGCTGCCTTTTCACCTTGCTTATAGTTTTCTTTGTTGTACAAAAGCTTTTAAGTTTAATTAGGTCCCATTTCTTTATTTTTGTTTTTATTTCCATTACTCTGGGAGGTGGATCGTAGATGATCTTGCTGTGATTTATGTCAGAGAGTGTTCTGCCTATGTTTTCCTCTAAGAGTCTTATAGTTTCAGATCTTACATTTAGATCTTTAATCCATTTTGAGTTTATTATTGTGTATGGTGTTAGAAAGTGTTCTAGTTTCATTCTTTTACAGTTTCATTCTTTTACCAGTTTTGCCAGCACCACTTGATAAAGAGATTGTCTTTTCTTCATTGTTTATTTTTGCCTCCTTTGTCAAAGATAAGGTGTCCATAGGTATGTGGATTTATCTCTGGGCTTTATATTTTGCTCCATTGATCTATATGTCTGTCTTTGTGCCAGTACCATACTGTCTTGATGACTGTAGCTTTGTAGTAGAGCCTGAAGTCAGGCAGGTTGATTCCTCCAGTTCCATTCTTCTTTCTCAAGATTGCTTGGCTATTTGAGGTTTTTTGTGTTTCCATACAAATTTTGAAATTATTTGTTCCAGTTCTGTGAAAAATACCATTGGTAGCTTGATAGGGATTGCATTGAATCTATAGGTTGCTTTGGGTAGTATACTGATTTTCACTCTATTGATTCTTCCAACCCACAAACATGGTATATTTCTCCATCTATTTGTGTCACCTTTGATTTCTTTCATCAGTGTTTTATAGTTCTCAATATTTTTGTTTCTTTGAGTAAATTTATTCCTAAGTTTTTTAGTCTTTTCATTGCAGTGGTGAATGGGATTGTTTCTTTTGATTTTCTGTAAGAAAGATCTGTCCATTGATGAAAGTGGGGTATAAAGTCCCCTATTATAATTCTGTTGCTGTCTGTATCTTCCTTTAGGTCTGTTAATATTTGTTTTATAAACTTATTTGCTCCTATGTTGGGTGCATAAATATTTACAAATATTATATCCTCTTGTTGGGTTGACCTGTTTATCATTATGCAATGTCATTCATTGTCTGTTGTTGTTTTAAAGTCTGCTTTGTCCGATAGAAGTATAGCTACCTCAGCGTTCTATTGGTTTTTATTTGGATGGAAAATGTTTTTCCACCTCTTTACTTTCAGTCTGTATTATTCCTACATCTGAAATGGGTCTCTTGCAGGCAGCACATCAATGGGTGTTATATATTCATCCACTCAGCCACTCCTTGTCTTTTGATTGTAGAATTGAGTACATTTACATTTAAAGTAACTATTGATAAGTATGTACTTATTCCCATTTTAATTGTTTTTGTCTGTTTTGTAGTCCCTCTGTTCCTTTATTTTCATGCTTTCTTCCTTTGTGATTGGATGATTTTCTTTAGTAGTATACTAACATTTCTTTCTTTTTGCATATCTACTATAGGCTTATTCTTTACCTTGAGGCTTATGTATAACAACATAATAGTCTATTTAAAATTGATAACAAGTTTGATCCCATTCAGAAGCTCTACATTTTTACTGTTCCCTCCATTTTACATTTCTTTGCTCACGTGTGCTCGCATGCGTGCTAAGTGGCTTCAGTCGTGTCTGACTCTTTGCGACCCTGTGGACTCCTCTGTCCATGGGATTCTTCAGTCAAGAATACTGGAGTGGGTTGCCATGCCCTCTTCCAGGGGATCTTCCCAACCCAGGGATCGAATCCACGTCTCTTGTGTCTCCTGAATTGGCAGGCAGGTTCTTTACCACTAACACCATCTGGGAAGCCTCTTCTTGTGTATGTCCTTAACTGATTACTGTAGTTAGTTATTTTTAGTACTTTTATCTTTTAACTTTTATGCTAGCTTTGTAAGTTATTAATCTACCACCTTTGCTATGTATTTGTAACTCTTTACCAGTGACACATACTTTCATAGATTTTCCTGTTGGTAAATTAGTGCCCTTTCCATTGAGCTTCAAGAAGTCTTTATTATTTCTTATAAGGGGACTTTAGTGGTGATGAAGTCCTTTAGCTTTTGCTTGTCTGGAGAACTGTTATCTGTATTCTTCATTTCTCAAGTAGAGCTTTGCTGGGTAGAGTATTCTTGGTGGGAATTTTTTTTTTTTTTTTTTTAACTTTTAGCACATAGAAAAATCAAGGCATTTCCTTCTGGCCTGCAAAGTTTTTGCTGAAAAATCTGCTGGTAATTTTATGGGGTTTTTTGGGTAACATGTTGTTTTTTCTTGCTGTTTTAAAGATTCTCTCCTTATCTTTAACTGTAATGTGTCTTGGCATGGATTTCTTTGCTTCATCTTATTTGGAACTCTTTCAGGTTCCAGGCAGGATTTTCTTTTTTATGGCTAAATAATATTCCATTGTATGTATGTGTTTGTGCATGTATGTGTATCACATTTTCCTTATCCATTTATTTGTTGATGGGCACTTATGTTGTTCCCATGTCTTGGCTATTGTAAATAATGCTCCAGTGAACATGGAGTGCAGATAACTCCTCATAGAATGTTTTCATTTCCTTTGAATACATTCCCAGAAGTAGAATTGCTATAGCACATGGTAGTTCTATTTTTTATTTCTTGAAGAATCTTTATATATATATATATTTTTTTTTTTTCCCATAGTGGCTGGACCAATTTACAGTATAGGGCAACAGCTTTAGTGCAAATGACTGTATGCAAATGAATGCTTGCTGAAAATTACCAGTTTTAATTATCACAGACTAAGCTTTGTAACCTGGCTGCATAGGCAGCTGCTGGCTTATATGAGGGGCACAGGGAGCCCTTCAGGCCCCTCCTCCCAGTAAAACCAGCTCCAAATCCCAGATGCCTGAAATTCTATCATTTAGGGCTTTCTGACCTCTTAAAATTCATGTATCCTTGGACAGAAGCAGTAAATCTTTGTCTACTTACCAACTGCACTCCATTCCCAAGCATTTACTGAATCTCTCCTGTATGAATGGAGGTCACTGGGTAGAGCATTGGCTTTAGCAGTTTTTTGCTTGCATACTTCCTAAAGCAGTTTTGAAAATCTGCATATCTCATACATCTAAAATTTGACAACTAAACTTCTCATACTAATAAATTTAAATATCTATAAAGGGCATAATTTTGATATATAATAAATATTGAAATTTAAAAAGAAAGTTCTTTCATCACTCATTTAAATGTATCCAAGTAAATCTAATTACTGTGATGGTTTGATATACCATAAAATACACAAGCAGGCTCTTTTTTAAAAAATCTACATCATTTTTCTCCTTTGAGCCCTTGTTTCCCTTCCCTTTCCCCAGAAAATTTTATCCTAACCTAATACATTTTTCTTTGCTTGTACTGTGTTAGTGATTTGCACAACAAAAATAATGAACATAAATTTAAATTCACTTTGAAAAAATTTCCTGTGATCATAAAAGCACTAAATGTTATGGTTTACACAGGATTGGATAGTTATCATCTTTATTAATAATACACAATTGACCAAGCTGATAAATACTTGACACATTTTAACTATTGAGAAAGTAAAAGTTTTTTGGAGCTGTATCATGTCATAGGATTCAAGGAGATAGTTTTTTCAATTAACTCAAGTACCCTGAGATGAATGTTGCTTATTGTAAAAATGAATCATCATCCTATATTTTTATACTTATAGGTACAAGTGCCTGGAAAGTCTTGCTCACAAAAATAATTAAATGGGGATGGAAAGGATTTTGTTATAGCAACATCACTCAATCCTCTGAACTCTTTCTGAGTTGCATGCCAACAATCACATAGTAATCTGTCATCAATTTATTTTAATAAATGTTTTATTTTAGAATTGTTTTAGATTTATAGAAGTTACAAAGCGTGTATAGAGAATTTCTGAATATCCCTTACCTAGTTTCACTGTTGTTAACATCTTCCATAACCCTGGTACATTCATCACAACTAAGAAACCTGCACTGGTCCACTACTATTAACTAAACTCCATCAGTCCTTTCTTTAATGATGAATCAGCTGCTAACTCAGTTTGGTATTTCTTCAGGTTTGTTGAAAGCACAGAATTAGAAACATCTGACTTGTGAAAGGATTTGTCATCCAGCCTTTGCCTTTCTTGTTTCCTGGAAAGTATATCAAAAAAGGCTTTACTAAGACTTACCATGTAATTGTTAATTATACCTGTTTCTCTTTTACTTGTCAAATCTGATACACTCAAATTGTTAGGAGAAACAAAATAGCGATAATTTTAATAGATCTTTGCTAATACCATACTTCTTAATAAAATGCTTTCTGTCTTATCATTTATATAAACACCTCGAAGCATCAAATTTAGCTCATTTTATTTATAGAAAATGTTCCAGATTAGCCATGTAACCTAAATGCCAAACCAGTCCTTATTTTTAAAGAACTTAGTAAAACTAGACCTTTTCAATGTCAGTAAAAATGTTAATATGTTAATGAATTTGAGTATTAAAAGGGCAAATGGATAGGGCATGGGCCTTTCCCTGAATTTACTGTCCAGATCCTTCCTTCAGGAAGGCATAGCCACTTATATTTCTCACCCCCTACTTTCTTGATTTGCTCCCATTAGACCATCCTTCAGGAGTGATGTCCTTTTTGATAATAATTGGGGAAAGAAAAAAAGTGAAGTATCTAAACAAAAATTGCCATTGTGCTCACCTTCCTTACTCAACAATATATCTGAATGTAAAATAAATCCCCAGATGAGCCAAAAAATCCATTTCTAATACATCCTTAACAGAAATGAAAGACTGAGAAAGGCATGTATCTCTTCTGGAAGGGTGGTGCACCATGCAGCGTCCACTCTTGGGAACTGAGAAATGGTTGTCCAGCAAGGTCCAGCATGAAGCCTTGATTGCTGGCGTAGATCACTCTTAGGTCTGATCCATTTCAGGAAGAAGTAAGTACTTTAGGAAGCTGAGGATCTGGAGAGTAATTAAACCTCTCTACACAACGTACCCTTGCATGGCTCTTGGAAACCCCAGGGTGTACATCCTTCAATGTGAATGATGCCAGAAAGAGGCCCAGGAGCCTGCCAAGATTCATGCCCACTGCTGGGGGTTGGGGCATTTCAAGGGGGCAGATCGGCTCACCAACAGCCCCCATATTGAGGCTTCTCCGAGGTGGGTCTTAGTGAAAGAAAGTGGGAGAATCTTACCTCCTGAGCTGGGGAGGCTTGGAGGGTGATGGTCCTTGGTCTACTTTTTTGGCTCTTTGAGAACTAAGTACCCAGAGCAGTTTGTTTTTTCCTCTCAGATGCAGATACTGTACAGGCATCTAGAAAGTGAAGACTCTGAATTAAGAGACATTTACTTGGTCTACAGTTATACAAGTGTTTCTGTTGTAAATTATCACTGTGAAGTTCTGCCTTAGCTTTTTTTTTTTTAAGATTCTAAAGTGATGAAAATATACAATTTAGCACTCTGTATGGAATTCTTGGACTTGAAAATAAGCCTGCAGCCCCCAAATGCTGAGAACTGGTAGTGGTTTAGTTTCCTGTTTTCTCTTGAGTATTATGGGCAAGGCTTTCTTTTCGCCTGTCAGAAAAGCCCAGATTCGCGTGGTCTCCACCTGTGCGGGCCTCACACTGACTCTTGTATTTGTGTAAGAAGAAGCAGGGAGAAGTCAGCAAGGCCGCCAGCGCTGACAGCACGACTGAGGGCACGCCCGCCGACGGCTTCACTGTGCTCTCCACCAAGAGCCTCTTCCTCGGCCAGAAGGTAGGCCAACGCTCACCCCAGTCTGCTCGCGGGCCCTGGGACGGATGGGTGCCTCCACCAGCAGAAAGGCTGCCTGGGAACCACTCCTGGCCTCGTGGGCTGGCGGAGAGAGTAGGGGCGGGCGGTTTAGGAAAGAAGTCGGGGAGGGCTGGGCCAGTTGCTGAGGGGAGATTGGCAGGTGGGGAGAGGAGATATGGTGGTGAAGAAGAGGGACAGTAGCTCCTGTGGGGTTGGAGACACCCTGGGCTCGGTCTGTGGAAGGAGCTGCGTACATGGGAGGACCTGGTCATCCTATAATCCTGGCCAGAAAGTCAAAACCAGGGCCTGGAAAGAGAAAGATCTAGCTGGCAGCCCAGGCATTCTGGTGGACACTGGAGGCGGAGCCTTGATCCAGGGGCCGGGATTGTTGCTAGACACACCGTGCCACCTGAGGAGTCCTCAAGCCAGGTGTTTGTTTGTTTTAACCGTGGACAGTATGTTTTCAGCTGCCCCAGTGGTGCAGATTTGCCAGGACACTATATGGTTTTGTAACAGATGATTCACTTTTGTTGAAAATAAAAATGATGCAAAGGCTTTTAAGACCTCAGAAGGAGGGTTAATATTTCTCTGTTAACACCAAAAAAGGGGGTGGAGAGACAGTGGGAATTACTTGGCTGATTTTTTTTTTTTAATCCTACATTAAAAAGTATTAAAGGCATGGATTTGAACTTCCACGTAAATTGCATTTAGTTCGAATGTGGTGAACAACTTGGTCCTGAAGCTGCATCATTTTTAAAAGCTCACCGTCAGTTTTCTTTTGCATCTCAGTGACACAGTCCTTCTGCTCACTTCATTGCAAGCCTTCTCCTCCCCCTCCCGCTTCCTGTCACTAATTGCACTCAGGCCCTCATGATGCAATTCCTGTGGTGGACTCTGTGTTCCAGCAAATAACCATTACAGTGTACATTTTATAACCATTGTCTGTATTTTGTATGCATTTTTCAAAGGGAAAATATAAGCAGCACTAGTTGTCATCTTAAGGTCTGGGGCTTTGAAAGTTTTTGTGTAAAATATTTTTTATTGATAAAATTTCAGCACAGCAGTGAAGGCAACCACCTGGGTTTACTTTCACCCTTTAACCTGTCCTTTGGGTACTATATTGAAAGTTAATGTGACCTGTCACCCAAGTTGCTTTCATTTGAACTAAAGTGTGAAAAAGCTCTGCGATTTAAGGACTAGCTCCAGTGTGCTTTAGATCCCAAATGCTGACTATTAGCTGGCACTTGGAAGCCTGTTAAACAGGTAGAACAGTTCAGCCCAGGGGCCACCCTCTCACCCACTCCTTCCCCTGCCCCACCCTTGGGTGCCTCTCCCTTCCCTGTGTTCTCGCTCTCTCCTGCTGTTTACTCCAAAACCAACCTCAGATCAGAACTCCTCGCACCCCCTTGCAGGATCCCTACAGTGGCAGTACTTGGCCATACGGTGCCCGTGTACACATAGAGACGCTCTTCTTGGCCATGGGATCAGGGCCTCATGTGCTGCATATGAGGCCTGGGAGGAAGCCAGCAAAGGCTGCAGATTCATGGCTAGCACTGCTGCGACCAGGCAGCGCCACCTGCTCCATGATGGGTACAGGTCTGGCCTCTGACCTCAGGGTCCGCACCACAGGCAGGAAAGTACCGGAAAGTACAAATTTAGTGAACACTGACTACACCTGACTTAGGTTGGAAGGGGAAGTCCAAAATGCCGCAGAGAGGCACTGATACTGTAGAGTAATTTACAGGTATGTTATCTAATACTATATAGGAAATACAGGAAAATGGAAGCGGTGGGCTCGACAGTGACGCTAACGTGGCTGTTCAGTATCTCGACTTTTGGAGGGAGAGCCTGAGAGGAGGGGCTGAGTGGAGCCAGTGTTACATGGTCAGCTGTGAGAGACGGGGCTGAGTGCAGAGCCGGAAGAAACACCCACCTTCTTTCCTGTGCAGCTGTGTATTCAGATACACACATCCAGGATGAGCTACCCCAGACCCAGTCCTGTAGGCACCATTTAGCAGAGTAAACTGTGTCTCCCCAAAATTGCTATCACAGAATAAATCAACATCTCAAGTCGACCGGGGCACCCTCTTAGAAGATAGTGTCCTTGGATCCCCGTGCCCCTGCAGCGTGAGGAAGGCAGTAGGTGTTCATAGTTAGCAGCATTACTGTGAAGCAATACTTTCTGGCCCTCTGTTAGTTTTTACTGTCGGGGGAAAGTCATGGCATTTAGTGCAAAAGGGGCCTGAGTTGTTAGACTGACACACAGGGATTTTCATACAAAGCACATTTTAAAATGTCATTAGTACAGGCATTAATTTTGACTTGGATTTTCAGAAATGTTTCAGAAAGGATACTTCACAGTGATGACTGTATGGTACCCTATGTTCTACGAGTCTTGTTTTCCACCTGTGACAATGACACCAATGCTAGAGTAGTGCAGGCAAGCTGAGGTCAGAAAGGCGATACTGTGCTCACTACAGCCCTGAAAGGCATGGTTGCTAAGCTACTCACAGGAGAAGCTGGCCCAGGGCTTAGGAGCCTGGGATCTAATTGTTGATGATGATGATGTATTTCACATACAGCTGTCTCAGGAGTAATCACTCTCATTATTCTTTGATTTTACCCAGTGTTCACACACATTATTGAATTGTTTTCAAAAGGGAAACAGTGCTGCGAATCCAAGTTGATGAGATGTGTTTGCTTTGTGATTCAGTGGAGATTCTCAGCATCTTTTCAGAGATTTAAAAAGCTTTATGTTCAAAAGCAGTACTTCCAAGGTGTATTATAAGTCTTTGTCAGTGGTAGTAAGTGATGTAGACGTCCCTGGAAGAGTCAGTGTTACTAGAAGCGGCTGGGAAGGCGGTGTCAAGAGGGCATGCGTATGTGCCCTCCCCGCCCCCACCACACACTATCAGGATTGCAGCCAGACCCCTGTAGGCCGCTCGAGGCAGGGGTAGGCACCAGGGGTTTTCTTCCTCAGATCCAGACACCCTAGTCTCGGGGCTAGGGAACAGTGAAGAGAGAGAGGGCTCTTGAAGCAGTAACGTGGAGGAGAGGCCCACCACACCCTTCCACCCTACGGCAGACAGTTTAGGACACGGGCGATCCCATGCTTTTCCTTCAGCCGTGTCCTGAGTCCTTATCCTTGGGTGGCACATTCTAGCCTGAAACGCACCAGATGTCACCACCAGACCTGAGCCTCTGGGGGATTCAGATCAGGCATACGTGTGGGCTGGGCAGCATAGCATAGAGGAGGAAGCCCCTTCACCTGAGGGGCCGGGGCGGGAGTGGGTCCTGAAGCAGGCCACAGGGACATGTGCTCTGTGAGGAGGTGGAGACAGTTCTGTGGAGGACCTCGCCTCTCCATTCGCCTTAGTTGAAGTGGACCCTGGAGACAGGAGAAGAGTTCCATTTTATGTGGTGGATACAGGGAAAGAAGTCTTCTTCCTTGTCCATTGTGAGGGAATGAGAAAGACAAAGCTTGGACTATGACAGTCTATACTCATTGAGTCACTCAGATAATCTTTAATACTGACTTTTATTCCCTAAAATTGAATTTCTGATCACATATATTTAAAAAAAGGATTGTACTGCTTCCTTTAGCCAAGGAGGTCATGTCAGGATAGCCCAGATGTCCTTCCAGTAGCCCCAAGCCCCAAGGTAAGCTCCTTCCTTACCACAGGCAGGCTGCCTCCCAGCCAGCTCCAGGATGGCCAGGTCAGCTCTGAGCCAACCCAGGTCCCAGCCAGGACAAGGGCAGTTCCTGAGCTCTGACCTCTCCATATCCCTGCTTTCAGGGAAGCGGTTTGTTCATCTCATCGCAGAGTTATGTCTGGATGTTTGATGTTCAATCCCAGCTCTGTTTGTGGGCCTACAGAGACCTGAGCACTGTCATAGGCATTGGATGGCCCTCTCTCTGCCTTCAAGGAGCTTGCACCCTAACGAGTTCACATCAGAAGTAGACAACAAGGATTCACTAGGCATAACTCCTTGAGGGAAGACTGGGGACCGTAGACATCAGAGGCTGGCTCCAGCAGAGCCCGTGACCTGGGCATCATCAGGTCCCCATGGTGGAGGAGATCCTGAAGGACCCTTGGCTCAGTCTCCTTCCCCCAGCCCCACAGCCAGGTGGGGCCCTTTTCTGCTGTATGCCTGGCGATGCTCTTTGGTCACTTTCTCCAGTGGCCAGTAGTCTTCACAGATATTTTAAATTCACCATTCTGGGGTTTAAAACTTAGTTTTCCATCTTTCCCAATATTAAGACAAGGAAGTAGTCACCTTACTCACATTCCGAAATCATTAACAAGCCTCCCTGCTCCCAGAAAATCAGGCTCAACTTGGGAATGTTCACAGTGCCCCAGACATCTGATTTCCCAGCCCACAAACACTGCTGCTCTGCCATGTGCTTCAGACAGCTGTGCACCGCTTTGGGTGAGAGGCCCAAGTGGATTTGATCCTGGGTGGGTCTTGTGGGGGGCGGTCCTGGGACCTCCTACTACTGGACATCTATTCTGGGCCTGCCAGGCGTGTTGGCATATGTCCTCTGCACATCCAGATCCTTTCCAGGCATGTGCATGCACAGCCTCTACTTATCCTCCTGTCTAGGGGAGCTTCTGTCCTTGTTCATGATCAGATCACTGTCAGCTTCTGCACCTGGTCCAGCCTGCCCAAGCCAAGATGATTGCCCAAGTACCTGTCCAGAGTACCTGAAGCAATCTGTCCTTTCCCCTCCCCCTTCCTCTCCCCCCAACACAAACACAGACTGGGCCTCCCCCAAGCACAAACATTTTAAATAGCAATACTGTTTTGTGGCTCAGCCCCTCACCCTGAGGACTACTTCTGAGCCTGGCACCTGGCAGAACAGAGTTGGGAAATCAAGGCTCGGATGTGGGTGAGAGTGAAGGTGCACTTGGTTAGCTAGGGCTTCTCCATGCTAGGGGCAGTGGCTCCCTGATAGGCAGGATTCTGTGATTCCAAGAGGGGGAACTGCTTCCACTCAGAGGGAAGGTCAGCCCAGAGAGAACTGGGAATTCTGTTTGCAACCTCTCCCTCACTTCAGCAAGGCCCTGAAGCCCTATGGTTTCCCCAGAACACCCCTCCCGCTAAAGAGCGGGGGGCGGTTCTTCCGAGACAGAGATAGAATCTACCAGGGTCTCCCCTGCTAGTTGAATCAGAGCCCATGGAAATAGCTGATTTTCCATTGAGGCTTTTCTGAATACAAATCCAGAAGCATCTATACAATTGAGGAAAAAAACAGCATGAGTTTTAAAGATTTAAACATGTATCACTTTAAAACAAACAACAAAAAAAATTTTTTTTTAATTTAAAAAATAAACCAAAAAAATAAAATCTCCTAGATGTCTTTAAAGCGTATTCACCCATAACACCAAGTGGAGTGTCCCCCACCCCCTTCTCCTTTCCATTCCTCCCGCTAGAACCTCCTGCTGCTTCACACAGTGTGTTTTTATTTTTGGTGAAAGGAACAGGGAATATTGGCTTAATTTGAGCTTTTATAAACAGCATTTGCTTGAAGTCATATGCAATACGTACATGATACATAATCAAACCCTTTGCCTTGTCCTGAAGTTTCACTTGCCTTACTCTGAGATCACACCCCATCCACACCCCTTCCCCTTGAGCACAACCATGAGTACTCTCGCCCCGATGCCATCCCTTCTGTGCCTCTGTCCTGGCACCAGGGCCCACATGTGCTTCTGAGCACGTCACTGTGTGAGGTCACCTCGGTGGGCATCCTTCAGCTGCCAGAATGTCAGGGCCCCTGATCACCCTGCAGTGCTGGGACTCGCACCCCAGAAAGTGTAAGTGGAGAGAGCTTGTGCCTCTACCCACTTTGAGCCCTAACTGAAGATGAGGCCTCCCTTTGCTGTGGCGGGGCCTAGCCAGGGTCCTTCCCTGGCCATAAGACCAATTCATTTCCACAACTTTTAGTTTAAGCAGGTCCCTGTTTTGAGAATCTGCTTATTGCCTCTGGGAATCAGAAATGGGGGGTAATATTTCTGTTGCTTATAGAATGTCAGGGTTTGGATTGTTTTAGTTTTGTCTGCAACAAAATGTCTGGCCCCAGAAATTCAGTCACTTAGAGCTCGGTGGCTAGGAGCATCCCGGCCGAGTGTCCGCACGTGGCCCCCTCCTGGGGGATGAACGCCTGCTCTGCTGGGCCCAGTGGGTGTGGTCAGCTCCCCTAGCCAGGCTTGCAGTTTGTCTTGGGTCAGCAGCTCCTCTGGGGGCCGCTTGGGCATGGCTCTCTGTGCAGCTGGTCGGAATTTCTGTCACCTAAGAACAGCCATCTTCCCTGGGAAAGAGTGAGCGCTCCGCTGCAGGCGCTTGGGCCTGAGAGCAGGAAGGGGAGTCCTGGGCCAGCCCAACCCTCCTGCACCTCTGACAGCCTCTCAGAGTGAGGGCTGCTGTGGCACCAGGATAGCAGCGGGGAGGCAGGACTTGCAGGGGCGCTTTATAAGGACTCGGCTGGTGGGGTACTCATAACAGTCACTCTACCCATTGCGCCTTGGAGTAGCCTCACCAACAAGGTGAACACAGTTTAAAAGACACACTATCTTGTTGGAGAACTGCTGTGTCTGTTCCTGGGTTTGGCCAGATCTTCAGCATCATATAACTAACAGGCATGTAAAATTAGGTGTTACTAAATAACAGACCATTCTCGCTCACCACCCCTGAGCAGGGCATGGGAGCCACTTAGCCAGTGTTCACAGTGACAAGAAGAGCCTAAGAGACCCATGGCCACTTGGAAGAGAATGGCAGGGCTAGAATGCTAGGGGTTTGCCCAAACCAGCTAGGACTTCTGTAGCATCCCAGTGCTCAAAAAGAGGACAGTCCCATATACCCCCCGACCCTACCCCAGCCATGATTACTTGACTCTGGGTCCTGAGAGCTGCTGTACCTTGGCACCCAGATCACAAATTCTTTTACAGGAAGGTGGATCCCCCAGTCTGACTTGGCTTAGGCTTCCCTTTGGCCCCAGGCATCACCAAACAGGTTCTGGACCCTCAGCCTAGCTTGCTTCTTCTTAGCATCCTGAGTGGCATTTGAGTCTTTCATTTGAAATGGATTCATTTTAGCCAGTGAGTCCCTCTTCCCCTTTGTGCCCAGTGCACCTGGAGTATCCCCTGCCCTTCATCCGTATCCCAAGGCTCCCATTTCTGTGACTTCCCAGCTGTCCTGTTATTTCCCACCTCATGCTTTTCTTTTCAGCTGAACCTTATTCACAGTGAAATCAGTAATTTAGCCGGCTTTGAGGTGGAGGCCATAATCAATCCTACCAATGCTGACATTGACCTTAAAGATGACCTAGGTAATTGGGGATGGGGTTTGGCACCATCAGCTGTCAGTTGAAAAGTTATGGAACCCAGAATTTAGGCTCTTCACCTTCTCAAATTTCAGATGGTCAAACTAAATTCCCAAAACCGAGATTAATATTTGAGGGTAGACACTGAATGTCTACTTACTGTAAGCCCTTCCAACTGGGAATGATGTGATTAAGTTTTGTTAAGCCCTATTGGCTGCTTTCCCCTTGATTATAAATATATTGCCATCTAAATTCTCTTCCATAATGATCACACTGACTGCTGGTTACTTTGGGGGGGATTTTTTAAAACTGTGGTTTTTTTTTTTTGTTTTTTGTTTTTTTAAAGAATTGAAACATCTCAGGTAACTACAAAATGAGTTTCTCCATTTAAGCCTTAATTAGAAATGACAGTTAAACAAAGCATGAAAACACTTGAGAAGGGAGACTGTTAACCTGCACATCAGGATATTATTAAGTTGTCTTTCATCCACCAGCAAATTGGATTCCCCTAAATTTACCATGTACTGCCACTTCAACTTTTTCTACAACTGAAAACAGTATATGACTGGGTGCCACCTTCATGAATTCTTTGGCTTGAGTATGATATTAGAGAGAAGGCACTCACTCTCTTTCTGAGTGAGTTCCTCCAGAGGAAAACTATGCTAGAGCTGTGGAGTCCCTGTCCAGGAGGGTGGACGGTTCAGGACAAGCTGAGAGGTAGCTCTCAGGAGTCCCACTCTGTGGTCTCACCTTTGTAGAGAGGACCCGTCGGCTCAGGGCACAATGAAGGCTCCTATCTCCTTAGCTGTGAGCCTTGCAGGGGTAGCAGGCTATCACGTGCCCACCAAGGCAGCCGTATGTCTGGTACTGACTTAGGTATGTTTTATGTGCCTTTAGCTCTCATCTTTGGCCGCCTTTGTAAGATGGCAGATTTCCTTATCGGGAGAGACGCCCATGCCAGAGCCCAGGCCCGACCCACACACACTGGGTGCAGTAGTGGGCTGAAGACATGAAAACTGGGACTCAAAAAGGCCCTGCTTGAACTTGTTTTCCAACTGCCTTAAACAGATCCTTTCTTTTTTTAGAAAAAAAAAAAAAAAAAGCCCACAAGCTAGAAAAGGCGAGGAGGATTCATCTATTCACAGTATACATAAAAACAATATTAGAATAAGAGGCAGGCCTAGAAAAATATTTTTACACATCTAAGGGGAAGAATAAAGGCACTCCTCTGTGCACACCTATACTGTTTTCTCCGTTTTCAAGAAATGTCCCTTGAAGGTAGACAAAATGAACTTAACAGGAATAAAAATCAAACCCTAAACAGTGACTGCTGCCGAGAAAATGGAGAAACTTGTTGTTTTGGTTGGCCTGATAGTCCACATTTTAAAAAAAAAAAACAGATGCCATGTTTTAATAGCCTTCTCAGTGGGGTGCCAGTCTTACAGGCTTTTGCGAAGTGAAAAGGGGCATTCGTTGTTCTTTCTTTTAACCTTTGGAAATGATCTCGTGTGTGTTTCTCTTTTTTTTGGACCTATCATTCAAATGTTTAATTTAAACATGTCACATTTGATATCCCTCCCCCTCCTCCGCTCACCCCCACCCACACGTGCGCACACCTCGTGGACTGACTGCCCTTTGGCTCGTATATTGGAATCGACCAGGTAGGCCAGCCCTGCCACTGGGGCCTTAGTAAATGTGCCTGTGCGTGGGTCTCGGTCCAACACAGTTGATATACATTTGTTTACCTGTTATAGTTGCAAGTTGTACAGGCTGACATTGCCTCGATCGACAGTGATGCTGTCGTTCACCCGACAAACACTGACTTCTACACCGGTGGTGAAGTAGGTAATGCCTAGCCGGGTGCTGCCGAGTGTGTGTGTGCATGGTCAGTCGGCCGCCGCAGACAGCTTGATCCTCTGACAGCTATGCAGGGCTGCATTCATTTCACACTTCCAGCTGTCCTGACCTTCCCCAGGTCTCCTGTCCCCGGGTCATGAATGCGAGAAGTACAGCTAACTGTCAGCCAGGTTGCATCACGCTGCTCCCAGCTGGGCCCACTTCTGGTTTGGAAACTGGTTCAGCAACATCGTGTCCTCACTTGCTTCCCGAGGCACAGCTTTGTTGGAGACTGAGTTCACGTGTGATCTGAAGCTGCCAGGGGGATGCAGCCTGATGGGCTGCGTGGCATCCATGACCGCTTCTGTGCCCTTCTGTGGACCAGACACGCAGGAACGCCTGTGCACAGAAGCACAGGTCTGTGTCAGAAGCACGCTCGTTCCTGACAGTGGCCTTCAACCTTAAGTGCACGCTGGAGGAACTTGACAACCCTCTCCCACACTCATGTTCTCTGACCTTAAGTGCACGAAGGTCCCCTCATTCTGATGTCGTGTTTCCAGACACTCTTGAGAAACACTCTCCTGGGTCCAGAGAGCCCCTTCCTCTCCCCAGCAGCTGACCCACATGGTGGCATCTGGCCCTAAGTAGCTGCGGGTGGGTCAAGGCAAAATGAGCACGCAGGGCGCCAAGACCCTGTGGCTGCAGACTGGCATAGACAGTGCCCTGCTGGACGAATGTGTTGAGGGGCTTCTGTAATGTGGGTGTGAAGGCATCCGGGTGTGATGGCAAAACAGAGCAGGTTTGGAGCTAGGTAGAAGAATCCTGAATCCTAACCTTACCATCTACCAGATCTGGGGCCTTGGCAAGTCACCTAACTCCTCAGTGCCTTGGTTTCCCTATCCGTAAAATAGTGTTAACAATGAGAATTGTGTTGAATTATGTTAAATCATGTAAGCAAAGCACCCTGCTTCACGTCTGGCTCGTGATAGGGGCTTACTGTTGTGGTCTTGTTCTCAGGGGCATGTATGATTTTTACAGTAGGCATGCTGATCCTGAGAGTAGCATTTCTGAGTGTAGATTCCAATACCTGCTTCCAGAGAGAATGGATACATTTCTATTAAGGGCAAAAGTGAAGTCATCTTGAAGGATGAGGCTGTAGGGATCTGCCTCAGTGTCCCAGACACCAGAAGCACAACAGCTTAGCGACCTGTAGCTGTCCAGCTCTGCTCAGGGTCCGTCACAAAGCCCGCTGCTCACAGTCTACCCTAGCCACTGGGATTTGGGCTGATTGCTCTCCTGGGCGTTTTGGATTTTGGATAAGGATGGAAAGACAAACTGGATGGAAAGTCGGGATTTGCCAAACCTGCTAGGCCCAGATGAAATCAGGCTGTAGGCAATTAAAATAAACTCCCCTTTCTCAAGATTTTGGAGGAGTTTAAGAGCTCCTAAGTCAAGCAGCTTAAGAGAAAGATACTTCCTTTCTTAACCAAGTGAAAACTTGATGGGAGGGAAGTGCTGATTTGGAGGAAAATAAACGAACAGCCAAGGGCTTATCTTTTCAGCCAGGATTGGCTAAAGCCTGGGTTCATCCTGCCATCCCGGACTTTGGGTGAAATGGAAATTATGAAACTTGCTGGGCAAAATAATCTTGCCCAGGGGAGAGAAAGGAAGGGCCAGCCTGCTGCCACTGGAGAAGTCTTTCCTCAGGATTAGCCACACCAGGAGGTGGAGCTGGAGGCTTTGAGGCTGGAAGGGGCCAGCTAGGGTAACAGGCAGAGCCAACTGTCCCCACGTCACAAGAGCCCAGTCCTTCCTAAACCATGAATGGAACTGGTCTCCTTGGAATAATGACAGTGCCAGTGCTTTTTTCTCTGACATGCGTGCCCTTAACCCACTCGTGTGCACAGGGCAGGGAAGAGTAGCCTCAGTGACATGTAATTAACTCAGGTCCGAGAGCTCTGCCAAGGTTGCCTGGCGTGTCACTCACAGACACTGTCAAAACAGGTCCAGACAACCTGACTGGCCAGGGAGCAAGATTGTGCCAGGACTAGAACTCAGGGCTTCCAAAGCCCACCTCTGTGCTTTTTTTCTGAACCAGTCCAAACTAGAACTGAACCCAGATCTCTTACAATACCAAAATAATGATCAACCAGATTCACACATGGTCTCAATTGGTTCCAGCTCCCACTTTGATGTGTGAGAGGGGAAAAGAGGAAGCGAGGATGTAATCACTCCACTTCTCATATTTGGTGTGAATTCCCGAGTCCTGAGACTGCTGGAAGAAGGAATGCGAGTGCAGGAATGCTTAGCCCCAGTGATTAACTTTTACCCATCAAAAAGTTCTTTCTAACAGTGAAATAGACCACAGGCTGAGCCTGACATTTGTCCAAGCCTAAATTTTTGCTTAGGCTGTTTTGAACACTGATACTTATGCCTGCTTTCTAAGCATGAAATAATGTTCTTGTTCTCATGGGAGTAACACATGTTTATGCTTGGGGGCAAATAAGCAAATTGCTTTATGATTAACCCTGAAGTTAAGCCTAAAAGCAAGAGTCTTACATTAAGAGTGTTGACAATACAGTTGAAATGGGCCTGTTTCTTGTTAAAAAGTACACGTGTGTCTACATGAACATGTGCATACATATGTGTGTGTAGGAGTCAAGTCCTGACCGGGTTGATTGCCTGCAATCTAGGGTTCAATTTTTAAGTTTGGGAAATGCATTAAGTGTAATTTAACGTGCAAATTTCAGTTCTAATTAAAGCAAGATTTAATTATAAGCAAAAATTTTAAAGTAAACACTCTTCCTAAGATAAAACACCTTTAATTATAAATCAGCCCATTTTCTTAATATTTTCTATTTCAGAAAGGTGTCGGTAGTATTAATACAGCACTGATTTTATTTTATCTTCCAAATTTCCCATTCCTCCTAAAGAGTAGGTAGAATAGAGAATGCGTCCTGAAATAGTCCTGCCTAGAGCATGTTCGTATCCATCTCTCAGGCTGGAGGATGGATATGGAGGGAAGGCCAGACCAGGTGTAGTTGGGCAGCAGTGTTTGGGATCCAGCGGATTTAGACTTCAGATTCATTTCTCTCGGTTGCATGGATATTTCGGGTGAACCTGTAACTGGGCCTCACTCACCTGGGTTGTAACCCGAAACTCTCCACTTCCCGCTGGTTGGAGCCGAGCCATGTGGCCCAGGCCTGCTCCTCTAAGCCCACTGGCCACTGTCCCTGATGCTGAACTTTGTCACAAACATCAGAGGCCGCTACCGCTGTCAGTGAGAGTGTCTGAAGCGGGTGGGTGTGTTTTACCTCTGCACGCCTCTGCCATTTAAAGCCCACTTCACCGCTTTCCAAGACAGGTGGAGGTTTGTGGGCAGTCCAGGCTAACGAGGAGGGGCACTGGATCCCACCTCAGGGATCCCACATTAGTCTCTGTCTGAAAGCCAGGCCTTCTCCTAGCTGAGAGCGCCTCATGGGTGACGGCTTGCTGTTCACACTCATTCAGGCCCCCAGACTTTGTAGAGTGGGTGGCTTATAGGTGGTGCTTGCCAGTAGCCCTTGTGCTGACTTATTTGTGACAGTGCCCAGGCCATCTGCTTTTCCTTCTAGACATTTCCTGGAGTTACTTCACACCCCTCCACAACAACATGCTAATAAGGCAGGTTTCTCTAAGATAATCAGACCTGGTCATTCCAGGGTGAATCCAAAGAGAATCTGGGCTGGTGCATCCCAGTGCACGCTGACTGACCCATACCAGAATGTGCCAGGGGCACCTGGAATTTTCCATGACAAATGGTGAATCTTAAGGGGAGTACTTTATCCTCTTGTGAGGAATGTGCTTTAAAATGTGCACAGCTGAGGAGGCAGAGCTTAGGGAAGACTGGGACCCCATGCTGGCCAGGCTTCAAAGGACAACTCTGATTGGTGCTCCCTGGCGAGACGTTCAACCCACAGACCTATTACAGGCGCTGATGATTGTCTTTGGGAACTTGGCTTTCATAGCAGGCACTGATTACTTAGTAAGTACCCTAACTTAAGAAGAAGTGCTCCCCAAATCCCATTTGATTTTTAAAACCTGGTCCAGAACAGACACCCTTCTTTCCAAGCTTTGATATAAGGTCATCTTTAAGCTCTGTTTCTGATGTTGCCCTCCTCTACCTAAAACAATTCTGAATCATGAGTGTGATTAAGGAAATATTGTCTGAGGCCATTTTTTTTTTTTTTTTTTTTTAAATTCACATATGACACCAAAGCTGCAAAATAGAAACTAAGCATTGGTAGTAGTGCTAGTCCAAAGGTGGCCAAATCTGAATGCTTTCTTCTGGGCCTGCTGCCAAGAGGAGAGCTAGCTGCCTGATGGAAGCCTGGTATGCTTCTTCTAAAACCTCCTTATTTGGGGGTTCTCCCCAGAGACAGAGAAGAAAATCCAGGGGGAGGCATCAGCCTTGGAAGCCAACACCATCTGGTTTCTCACGCTGATGGAAAGCATGCGAGACAGGCGTGCTTGCAGAGAACAGGCATCTCCTCCACATCTCTGGCACGTCCAGGATCACCCCAAGTCACCCCAACATAGAGGGGCATCAAAGGTGGCCCGGTGACCAGCTGTGCAGAGTGGTGACTGGCCGATAGTGAATCTCTTCTAAATTTCACTTTTCTGACTCAGCCACAGCTTTGTTCCTATTTTGCAGCTGCCTGGAAATTTAGCTGGTCAGATCATTTTTAGTATGTAATCATCTGACATGCTAAGTGTCTGTGTGTGCCCTGGTACCCAGGGATGGCGATCTGACCTCGCCCTGTTCTTGTCTAGGAAACACACTAGAGAAGAAAGGTGGCAAGGAGTTTGTGGAAGCTGTCCTGGAACTCCGGAAAAAGAACGGGCCCTTGGAAGTAGCTGGAGGTAAGGAGGGGCAGCACCCTGATGATCTGGAAATGGTACATGCTGTATCATGGAAACCATTTTACAGTACAGATTAGAATTCAGAGGTGTATGGGTGTCTCTGAGATGAAGGCAGAAGAAAGCCTGGTAGACTTTTTATCACATGCTAATTGTCAGGGGAGTTAAGGGTTGTGAAAATTGCCTTTCTAAACTTTTTTCCTTATTACTTAAAATAGCTTCTAAATGGTTGATGTCTAGCCCTCAAATTTTAAGCAGTTACAGAAGCCAAACTTGGCAAATCTGAGAGCCGAGAATTATAGTGATACTGAGCCATCTGCAAAATTGCTGATGAGAGATGCAAATGAATCATTTCCATTCAGCCATCTGTGTTTTTAATGGGAGAAATATAAATACACATCTGTCATTTGCCAATTACACCTTTCCTGATAAGAGGGGTAAGAAAATGAAGTGTGAGATGAGGAGAGTTACTGCTGAGAACTCAAGGCAGGCCACTACTCACGGCTGCCAGCCTGGACCGGGGGATTTTAGGTGGACACAGGGTTTCCCGAGCACCTGAGAGTCAGGACGGGGGCAAGGCTGGCTCACCCACCAGCTATGTGAGAACAGACCATTCCCTTCCTTTCTCTCTAGGCTCGTTTCTTCTTCCTACTAGATGGTTCCCCAATGCCCACTCCACATCCTATTTATGATTTTTAAAATGAATCTTAATTAAATATGGGCATCAATGGTTCCTAGGTCACACCCACACAGCCTTCTCTGAGGGTCCCCCAGGCCTCATGCTTCCTTCCCCAGTGCTTGCACGTGACCTCTCATCCTGGGCTAGTCATGGGTCCCAGCGGGGATAAAAGGATGGCTTTGCATTTGACCTCTGCTCAGCCAGTTCAGTTCTGTTTTGCCTACAAAGGGCAAGGCACTGTGGAGAGTTTGTGGGGGCACAGTTACCAAGCTCTTGGAGGCAGTTGCCCTTGAAACTGCCCACACTGAACAGGGAAGACACACGCAGCATAAAGCACCCAGCCAGGGGCTCCTGGCCTTTCCTCAGCCCCCTCCTGGCACACCTCTGTGCCAGCCCGGCGTCCTTCCCATTGGTACTTCAGTTCAAGCCGGTTTGGTGGCCTCAGCAGGAGGTGTGATGAGAGGGGCTAAGATGCCACATACCGTCTTAGCTGGCGACGAGGAGCCACAGCTGGTGCCAGCCCATTAGACTTAGCACAACTAAAGGTACGTTTGCTTGTTTCAAAAACAAGAACCCATTTTGTTCTTTATTCTAAGATTTTAGAAAATGTTTTAAAATATTTTTAAGTATGAAGGAAACAGATAATCACTACTAACACAGGTTTTGTCGTTTCCAAGCATGGTTTAGCAGTTACTTCTCATGTGGGCAGACCTGTGAATTAGGTCCCGCAGTGTCAGTCAAGCCCGCAGTTCTTGAACCGGTCAGCAGAGCCAGGACTCAAAGTCAGACCTGTGACTTTGGGTTCAGACTGTTGCCACTGCACCATGAGACACTTCTCACAAACCCCCTTTGGATTCTGCTAGTCACATAGCAGACCCGGTAACAACCAAGACCCTTGGATAGCACTTGGGTGTTCTTCACAAACTGGGTTTAGGGAACATTTGATCAAAAAGGTTTGGGTGTCTTAGTGGAACAGTGGGTGGAGACGTGAGTGTGCTCCAGTACAGAAATCTGGCAGGCAGCATTCATCAGACACCTTGGTTCTAGAACCACCTTCTTTGCGCTGCAGCTTTTGGGATGAGAATCCTGGGAACGTGCTCTGGGAGCCATGAGCTGACCTGTCACATTTCCTGGTGGGAGCAGACCCAAGACCTTTGTCTTCAGATCTGACCCAGGGCAGAGACTGAGAACACGCCTGGAAAGGCAGGTCTGTTCTAGAGATCTTTAGCTGGAAAGAGGCTTCTTCTAAGAGAGGAAAAGAGTAAGATGGAAAATAGTTCCATCCTAGAAACACCATCCAATTAATTCTGTCAAAACTAGCAGGATGGGTTAGTCAGGGAGAAGACTAGAGCAGCAGACATGCTATTTAGATTACTTTCCCAATAGGTTTATTCTGAACTGTGTCTGAGAGATTTATAGATACATCATAATTAAATGCACATGAATCCACTTGAGGAAAAGGCAGTTGGAGACCCCAGAAGGCAATTAATTGGAGGCTACAAACATTCTGACACATTTAGTCAAGTTAGATGGTTAAGGCTCTGCCTTGTGACCTTGGCTGAAGTTCCTGGTGGTGATGCATCCTAACGCCAGCTTCCCAGGGGTGGGGGTGGGGGTGGGCGACCCCTTACCGAGGGAGGAGACTCTGGGACCAGGCAGTCTGGAGGGATGTGCTGGAGAGTGGTCCTTGTGCTTTGTGTGGGAACCCCACTCACTGCTCCTCTCTCGTCCCCTGCAGCTGCTGTCAGCGCAGGCCATGGCCTGCCCGCCAAGTTTGTGATCCACTGTAACAGTCCCGTCTGGGGTGCAGACAAGTGTGAGGAACTTCTGGAAAAGACGGTGAAGAACTGCTTGGCGCTGGCAGATGACAAGAAGCTGAAGTCCATTGCCTTTCCATCCATTGGTAGCGGCAGGTAAGGGCATGTGGTTCTCTCCCGGGTGTGTGTGGGCCACGCTTGCAGAGAGCTCTGTGCACATGGTCAGCTGAGGCTGCATCCAGCGTTCTCTGGGTAAAGCCCTCTGCCCCTTGCCTGTGGATTCCCAAGCGTTCTCCACCCGCCTCTCTACCTGTGTCTCACTGCCCTGCACATGAGGTGGATCTGAGTGGGCAGGTACGTGAAACAGGGCTGCCCCCTCTTCCCAACCCTGCCATCTCCCCAAGGAGACTTAGAGAGATTGTGGGGAGCAGTACAACTGCCCCTAAGACAGACACACAACCCAGAGGGGCAGCCCTGGAAGGGTGTAGTTGTTGAACCTCTAACGGGGCAGGTAGGACTCAGCCACAAGCCCCAACCACAACCCCCCCCACGTCCCGCAGTGGTACACCCCAGATGTCAGCACACAGCCCACAAGGTCCCTGCCTGTCAGCAGCACTGTGCTCAGGCTTGGGCCTGGCTAACCAGGCGAGTGATAGCAGGCAAATGAACCCCGCACTCTGGCTCTAAGCCCCTACCCTGTAAAAGAAATGTGATCGTCCCCCCCACCCCTCCCACCCCCAACGCAGCATCTCAGGACTGCTCAGACATTAAGGTGCTCTCTGAAAAGAGCATGCTTTGAGAACTCTGCCATGAAGAAGGTGGGATGGCTGCCTCTGAGGCTGTGTCTCACTGCCCGTCACATCTCTAGGCTCCTCCCTCCCCAGGGTCTGAGCCTCAGGCCTCTAGAAGCCTCACCCTCTGGACAGGGCACAGTAGCAAGTGGAAAGTGGCCTTCAGAGCTGCTGCAGCCCAGGGCACTGTGTCGGCAGGTAGCTGTCCCTGGGGCATCCTGCGCACATGGAGAGCCTTGCAGGGTCTCTGCCATCAATGCTTCCCAGTACCCGAGGAAGGCGGGCTATGCAGTACCGCATGGGTCCAGCACCCTGACGTCCCATGACACGGCCAGCTACATTGTCCTCCTGGGCCAGAACCACTCCTCGTGCATACAGAAAGCTGCTCTTTTCAAAGGACTCCCCTTTGAAACCCACAAGGAGGACAGAGAGTGGACTTTGCTGTTTTTAACCTCGTGCAGACCTTGTAATGCTGCTTCCCTGAATAGTGCCATCACTGAGGGTCCCACAGCCCAAGTGCTGTGGCTGGTCCTGGGACTTTTGCTCGAGCAGAGCTTAGCCGCTATACCCAGAAGGCCTTGCCTATAGGCAGACAGGCACCGTGCACCAGGGCTTCCCAGGGGTCATGGTGGTCACACCAGAGGACCCGATACAGGAAAACTCTTCCTCTGGAGCCTCTGCCTCTCCCCGTCCCCCTCCAGCAAGGACAGAAGGAGCATCCCCCTGCTGTCCTTCCTGGAGATGAGCTATGGGTGCCATGCCTCCTCTCTCAGGCCCTGCAGTTCTGGACAGTGGGAGGGGGCACAAGGGTCCCACTGTGGAAGTGGGCTCTCTTCTGGGGCTAACTAGCAGAGCTGGTGCATTGGGGGGGTGGGGGGGGACCCTGAACAAAGGACAAGTGAAAGTGCATGCCGCCCCAGGCTTGAGTTCCCATGCTCACCCTGCCCTGTGTTCTAGCCCCTTCACCTCCAAGTGCAGGTAAGTCCAGAACCAACACCATTGTTGTTTTGGAATGCCGTCTGTCTTTCTAGTTGCCATGCATCTTCATTCTGTTTTCTGCCAGAAGCAAAACTTGACCATCATTTTAAAAGTCAATACCATGTAAATGCATACTGAGAAGAAAGCAAAGCTGACAGAGCTAGAGCATCTAACAGCCCTTTCAGTTGGTTCTCAGAGCACCTGGCAAAGACACGCACCCTTCATAAGGTAGTCAGCAAGCACCCAGCAGGACGAATTTCCCCAGGAACTGTGGAGATGTGAGTAGGGACTGACCCTACTGAATCCCAGAGTCAAGTGTTTTGTTTTTTTTAATAACGTGCTCTTGGATCTTAGCATAATTAGCTAGTTTCCTGCTTCTCCCACTTTCCCGTCCTCCCACAGAAATTCTATTCTTTGGCATGGCTCTGCTGTGTGACCTTTGGGAAGTGAATCACCTTCTCTGTCCCTGGCCGGCCTTATCAGCTAGTGAGGCTAAGGGACTGCCCTTCCTCACAGACGGTTCTAAGGCACAGTTAATTAGCATTTCGGATGCACTTTGATCTACTCTGATGAAAGGTGCTTCCGAGGAGAGAAGCAGTAGAGGAGTCTTTATTGGAGGTAATGATTTCACGCTCTTTCATATGACTATTGGGAAATTTTTAATTGAAGCATAAAAGTCATGCCCATAAAAAGAGCATCTGTTATTACAAACTTATTTACATTTTTCACGGAGTAAAATGTTTTAAAAAATAATCAGTTGAAAGCTTTTAAGAGGGCGGAATGCCAAAGACAAGCACATGTGCACTGCCGCCCGGCCCCACATCTGTGGGGCAGACCTCGCCCCACAGAGCCGTGTAAACAGCTGCCCTCCCTTTCATGAGCAGAGAATGGGATTACACAAGAGCCGGCCATAAATCACAGTGGGGTTTAGGAGGGGAAATAAAACAGCTTGTTTGTGGCATCCAGTGTCTCCAGCATAAAAGTCATGCTGGAATTAAAACAATATAAATGCAAACATGTTGGTGCAGGGCTGTGGGATCACTTTCTCTCGGCCAAGGCCCGGTGTCACAGGCGTGTGGAGGATGACCACAGCCCTGCACTGCCTTCCTAGAGCCCACTGAAGGCAAATGAGACCCCCACAGTGTAACCCCGGACTTGGGAAACCGCCTCTGGCCCTCCTGTCCTTGGGCATCCTGCTCACAGTATTTATGGATCCCCCCACTCCCTCCGCTCTGTTTGACATTAGGGGACGACCCTTCTCCGGAGGGGCAGTACTTGGGGAATAGCTAGTGTGGGGCTTTGATTAAACTCTCCTTAGATTTATGAGCCTAAAAAGGAAAGCCAGTTTGTTTTCTTCAAACTACCATTTATGGCTGTTCATTGAGTTTCAGGAGTGGTGCTAGACCTTCTATCTGCAGTGTCCTCACAGCAATCCCACAAGGTGAGCAGCACTGTTAATTCCACTCAAAGGCAAAGAAGGGGAAGCTTAGAACGGTTAAGTCACTCACCAGAGGTCACACAGCATGTACTTGTAGAGCCAGCATTTCGTCCGAGGCCCTTGGCTCCAGTGCTCTTGATATTAGGCACATGGAACCCCCGCCTGCTGTCCCCCTCTGGTCAGCCTTGCCAGAGGATCACACCACTCCTTGTGCACTCTCTGTGGGAGTAGATTTTAGAGAACCTTGGAAACACTGCTCGGAATTCCCTGACCTGCCCAGGCACAGCATCAGCCTCCCTGCTCCCTGGGCATGGGCCTTAGAAGACAAATACAAAGAACAGAGACAAACTCTATTGGGGAGAATTACTTACATGAGCCCTGGAGAGAAGGTAAGAGGCCTTGGGGGGTTTGTGTTGCCCTGGCCTCTCTTTGGAGGCACTGCGTTGGATGCCAATACCCTCTGAATTTTAGCTTCACCCTCTCGTAACCCACCGCTCTCAGCTCGGACCCTGAGAGCCTGGTCTTTACCTCTGGATGGAGTCGTCTCTGGTTGGAGTTATTCAAAGCCAGGCAGAGCACAGGAAGGCCCAGGAGCACAGTGTGAGGGAGACCTACTCCCAGCAGACGCGGTCCACATGGGGCAACAAACACTTTGCCCGCATCACCCAAGCTACCCTGCCCTATCCATCTTCCAAACAGCCGAGACAGTTAAATAGGTGGCCTGGTCCAATATGAAAACCAGAGTCCATCTAGAAGCCACTTTTGTTCTTAGGCTTAGTCCTTAGTCTTTTTCCTTCAGAAAATCCATCTGGGTTCTCCAGCTCCCAAGCCACAGCCTCTCCTCGCAGGAATCTCTGGGTCCCTGGTCAGCCTCCTCAGCACTGCCCCTGGCCTGCAGTCATGCGGGCCTGCCTCACCCAGCCCTGCAGGCCAAGCTCACTGGAAGCAGGGACGCCTGGCAAAGCCCTAAATGAAGAGGGGCTCAGCCCAGCTGGAGGCAGGAAACCCTCTTCTGTGCCACGTGAACCCAAATCTCTGCCGTCCAGATGGGACAGTGGACAGGAAACTGGTGTGTACAGACAGCCTCCAGCCATCACCGAGCAGGTGACCCGGGCGAGCACCACATGGAGGTAGCCCATGGGGTCCACTTACAACAGTCAGGGAGACTGAGGCCTCAGACACAACTGGAGTGACTTCAGGGAAGCTCGGACACCTTCTTAGTCTGGTCAAGACAAGGCAATAAAAAAAGGTCAAAGTGTAAGATAAACTCTCTGAGGGGTGGGAAGCCCTTTCTCAGAAAGCAACTTAGGGCCACAGGGGAACGTGGGGTCTCCCAGCTCTCGGGGAAGCCGCACCTGCATCCCAGTGGAGGAAGCTTGTGCTGAGAGAGGTCGGCACGATTCAGACTGGAATCTGACAGGAGTGGGAGCCCGTGTCCGCCCTCGCTCTAGAGGCGGCGGCGTAGAACAGAGTGACTGGAGAGGAAGACCCAGCCGAGCAGAGGCAGCGGTTATTCCACCCACGAGGGAGCCCAGCCAGCCAACCCATAAGCCAAGAGATGAGTGAGACACAGAGGTGAGCACCTCTCTCCAGACCAGGAGGGCCAACGGAGCCCCAGCCCACACCACAGCCGCAACAGTCATGGCTGACGGCCCTCCAAGAGAACTGGACGCCACAGGCCTGGACAGTGGCCCTCTGGGGACCTCAACTACAACTTTGGCAGCAGAGACAGCAGCAGTCACCCAGTCCCAGCCGTCACAGGGCCTGGGAGGCCACTTTCCACCAGGTGTACCTTTAGAAAGACCTTGTGTTCCCACTTTATAGATGACACTATTGATTGAGGGCTCTGTGTAGTATCTTGTTCAATGTGCACAGCCTCTCCAGGTAATAAATACTTGATTACCTGCCTTATTTCACCAGGTGGGGAAACAAGGCCCAGACTCAAGTCCTGTGGGGCTCCAGGCTGCTGCGTGCACACAGCTGCCCCTGTCTTAAGGGTGCAGGGCTCTGCCTGTGAAAGCATCCACTTACACATTCCATTCTGTTACAAATACTTCTAAGTGTGCCTACTAGAAATCGTTTTGAGGCCCTACCTGAAGACATGAGGAAAGCTGCTGCCACCTCCCTTCCTTCCCGGTGGCCTGTGTGGTCCAGAGTGGCCATAGTCCCATGGCTGGGTCTCCTCTTCAGGCTGTGACTGCCTCACGACATGGGGCTGGGTTTGTCAGCTGGAGGTTTCCTGGAAACAGATCACATTGATAGTCAACCAACAGCAACCTTGCAGGACAAGCCAGATAAGCCCGTGTTCCTTAACCGTGGGGCATACAGGCCTGGGCACTGCAGCTCTATGACCTTTGACCCCTCCCTTTCTCCCCACTTGTAGGTTCTTAACCTCCGGGCCTACCCTACAAGCTCAGATTAAGTCCACCCTGACTGCGTGTAGAGCAGTGGCTCTCAGACTATGGCCCCTGGGCTCACCTCATCAGACTTCCTGGCTGGAGCCCAGCAGACTGCATGTTGGCCACCCCTCTGTAATCCTGATAGAAGCAAAAGTGGAGAACTGTTGACTGAGAGGAACAGGGACTAATGTCCCTTCAGTCAGAGTCACACATCCTCTAGGGCAGAGGAGTGGGAAGCTGGGGGAGAACGTCTGTGTCAGAAAGTGCTGGGCACAGGTGCAGTGGCTGGCCTGCTGGGGGCGCCCCGCCACGTCTCTATACCACACTATCTCCCCTGACTCGGGCAGAGCAGCCTCAGAGTGGTACAAGGGCAGCTCACAAAGCCGTGCCCAGAGCCAGCTCTAGTGGGGCACACGCCAGAGGAGGTGAGCTGTGACCATGCGGCCCTCACCTCGGCCCAGCTCACCTGTGCTGGTGCAGGCAGGGACGCCCAGGAGGGCATCGTTAGTGGGGTGTCTGGGGCTGGTGGAGCCTGGTCTTGGGCTTCTAGTGCAGAGGCAACACCTCCCAGTGCTGCCCGGCCCCTGTCTAGCCAGGTGGTGTGTACAGGCCGAGCTCTGCCTGGTCAGAAGCCCCTGGAGTTCCTGGCCTGAGTGCAGGCTGCCCCCACGGTGGGTGGAGCTCTGTGGTCCTGCCACCCCCCCCCCCCCCCACAGCCCCACTCCTGCCTGTCTGCCCAGTGGCAGCTGCCTCCTCATGCTTTTCTCATCAGGATCAGAACAAGGGGGATCGTTTTAATTGATGAGTTCTCCGGACAGCATCTGTATTTACAGCAGGAAAATAAACATTTGCTCTTTGTGAGATGCTTCAAGTGGGCCCTTATTCGGGTGACCCTAGGACCCTGTGCCTGCACACTCGCCCCCAAAGTGGGCCTGGTCCCCCTTTCAAGAGTGGGGGGTGGGGAAGGAAGGATAGCCCCACAGCACACTCGCCAGAGAGAAGCGCCAAAACAGAAGGTAGGCTTAATTTCATGTAGTCTTTCTAGCCAGCGTCTTATCCTGGACAGCATGGCCTCTGTGAGGAGAGTCAGGGCAGCTGAGCCAGGCTTGTGAGAACAGCTTCTTCCCAGGCTGAGCCTGTGGGTCCAGGAGTGGGGATGAGAAACTCTTCCTGCACCGTTCCCACCACCCTCCACCCCAGGCCACCTGTTAGTCAGCCCAACTCTGCGGGTGCACAGAGCCCCCAGGGGTCCTCAGGTGGAAGCTGCCTGTCCGGAGCACCGTCCTGGCCAGAACACCTCTGCAGCTCTCCCTCAGCTTCTGACCCTGGTCTGGTCACAGGCTGGTGTATGCTGGCTGCCTGGCAGGAATGCCCTGTGCTCGGTGCGGGGGACCTATGAGGGAGCCCCAACTCTGGGGTGCACCTACTACAGCCTGCAGGCTCCTCTGCACAGACTGGGAACAGGCCTGGGGTGATGCCCCTGTCATCTAAGAGTGAACTTCACTTCTGAAGCATTCAGGAGTTAGTAGGGGTCCATTATCAAGCTGAGTGAAGCCCTGTTTGATCGAAAGCAAGTTGCAAGAATGGTTTTCTCCTCAGCTCTGAAAGGCCCTGAGTGCTGACAATAGAGTAAGTGTGACCCTCCAAAAGAAGCTATGGTGGTGCACATCTCACAGCGCTTAGCAAGTGAGCCAGGGAGAAATCCTGTACCTGACATCTGAAAGCCTCTCGCCTGGCAGCAGGTGCACCATTTGAAGGAAAGTCCCAACCGAAACTGGCAAGTTGGCCCCACACTTCAGACTCCAAGGTCAGGTCCAATGGGAGACGGGAGACCTGCAGATGAACAAAGAAATCCCCGTGGATTCCAGCCCCTCACTCTTACCCTCAGGATCCTGAACTGTAAACTAGGGTCAGTAAGAGCTTGAATCCAGGGCCACTGGCTCCAAAGGCCACATTATCTCCCCTATACTGAGCCTAGTGCCACAGTCCTGGATCCTGTGGGTCCCGCACCGGCAGTGTTGCCCAGGAACGGCCCGGGCACACACGGAGCAAACAGTGCTTATCCTGTTAGTCCTGCCTTCAGATTCTTGCCTGAGTTTTGAGCCACGTGATGTTTACTTTAAATGGAATTGTATGTGAATTCACATCAGTTTGGCCTGGAGACTTGGACGCTGTCCCTTGGGATGAAGAGCCTACTTGTCCCAGAGTTGTTCCCTCACACAGCTCCCTGACACTCAGGCCTACGGGGTGTCCAAGCTGGTTGTGGTGGGAGGAGGATACTCGGCACCCATGAAATCTGAAGGCCCATGGGGAGGGTGCAACCCTCTACCATGGACGAGACGGAGGCTGGTGCTTCCTGGAGAAGCTCCAGCCTCCATGACCCCTAAGACTGAGCCCCCCGGGGAGCCTTTGGGAACCTGGGCTATATCTCTAAACCCCATGCTAGTCCCAGTGATGTTGGGAAGAGAACCATGAGTGTTCACACTGCCCACAAGAGACGGCACACACCCCCCACGCCGCGAAACACAGACCCTGTCGCCTTGCTAACTGCCTCTCAGATAGCTTCACGGCACGCCCCCTGTTGGAGCACACAGCGTATTCTCCTGCAGGTCACAGTTCGCCTCCTCGTCCTCCCCCTGCCTGCTGGCACTGGGCTCACACCTGTGTCCCAGCAGCCAGAGGCTGAGGGCCACTCGTGAACCCCGACACAGCACCAGCCACCTCAGCACAGGGAGCTCGAGGGGCTCCTGGAGGGAGGAGGTGGCTGGGGAGGGTGGGCCCGTGGCCGCCGTGGCCCCTGTAGTTGCTGAGCCCTCGTTCTCTCTCTCACAGGAACGGTTTTCCGAAGCAGACGGCAGCTCAGCTGATCCTGAAGGCCATCTCCAGTTACTTCGTGTCCACAATGTCCTCCTCCATCAAAACAGTGTATTTTGTGCTTTTTGACAGCGAGAGTATAGGCATATACGTGCAGGAAATGGCCAAGCTGGACGCCAACTAGGCTGAGGAACTGCAGGCCAACCCACACCATGCCCCCGCCTCCAATTTGAAAGAAAGAAAAGAAAAGGAAAAAAAAGTCCCCTCCACTCCTAGTGGGAGGCGGGAACCCTTTCATTTTTTTTTTCCCCAGTTTTGCTCATCTAGGGAAAATAAGGTTTTGGTTTCCAGTTTAATTGTTTTTGACCTTCTAAAATGTCTTTACGTTAGCACTGATAGTTGACATTATTGTTGTTAAGCACTGTTCCAGACCGTGTCTGACTTTAGTGTAACCTAGGAGATTTTATAGTTTTATTTTAATGGAATCCTGCCTGACGCAGAGCAGTGGGGAGAGCAGTGTCTTCTGCGTGGGGCAGAGTGCAGGAAGCCCGTTTTGTAACCGTGTGTCGTGGTGCTTTATTGTACACCCAGTGGCGTTCTTTTTACTATAATGTTCCTTTTTCTCTCCCCTCAAGAAGAAAAATCATGAATTTGCCGCAGACTTAATTTTTGTTTACTTTTTTTGTCTTAATGTTGGATTTGAAAAATGAAAGATTTAAAAGGCAGAGCAGAATCTGTTGTCCTTGATTATATTTGCAATTTGGGGTTTGTGTGAATTGATTTAGTAAAATGTTAAACTGACCGGTGTGTCCCAAGTTACTGTGCCCTTGAGTCCTAAGTTGGTTCCTGTCATCACAGGAATGAGGGACCCCGGGTGGGGCAGCCCACCCCCGAGAAATACGACAGTGGTCAACTGCACCCCTGGGGTAGGGAGAGCAGCCTCAGACCCTGATGGTTTCTAGGGGGGGAGTTTGTATAAAGTCTCCTTTCATCCCGTGACGCTGGGCAAGGGTGAGATCCCATTTCATGGATGCGAAAGCAGATGTTCCAACAGCCATGTGGGTGGCAGGTGGCAGGCTGGTCCCGCAGCCTGGATCTCTAGACTCTGAGCTCAGCTTTCTCCTGCCACCTCCTCCCTCCTGACCATCTCTCTGAGTCATGGCTGAACCCAGAGCCCCTGGGCCACTTACTTGCCAGATGGAGTGACAGAATCCTTGAGCCCTCAACTCAGGCCATGCTGGTTCCTACAGGATGGGGTCCCTGTTACTGGGAGCTTTCCAAAGGCAAGGAAGGTGTTGTCACCCAGGCCCCCATCATGCTGTCAGCTTTTACACGCCTGCCTGCAGCTGTGGGTGTTTAGGGATGATCCCTACCACACTGCTGCTGCTGCTAAGTTGCTTCAGTCGTGACCGACTCTGTGCGACCCCATAGACGGCAGCCCACCAGGCTCCCCCGTCCCTGGGATTCTCCAGGCAAGAACACTGGAGTGGGTTCCATTTCCTTCTCCAATGCATGAAAGTGAAAAGTGGAAGTGAAGTCGCTTAGTCGTGTCCGACTCTTAGTGACCCCATGGACTGCAGCCTACCAGGCTCCTCCATCCATGGGATTTTCCAGGCAAGAGTACTGGAGTGGGGTGCCATTGCCTTCTCCGCCCTACCACACTAGAGTAGCAAAACTCTGGCTATCTCAACTCCTTAGCAAAATGCAGACACTCTGTGCTTCAGAAGATACGTTCACCTTAATCTAAATTTGCCTAAAAGGCACAGAAGGCTGCTTTCGTCACTTTAAAAAAGAAACGTGCCTGATTCTAAAGCAGACTTTACCCAGGAGGAAATACATAGCACACTGCTATCTTGGATGGATGTAAAGGATTGTTTTTCCTTTCCAAACTGTGCCTAAGGAAATAAAAATAGAATTCCTAAGCCATCACACAACCAGCCTTTTCAATGAAAAAGTAACTACAACACTTCTCACTCAAACCTGATTTTTTGAAATTTTCCTAAACTTAACGTGTTATTAAGACTTGTATTTTTTCCTCAAGATCTTTACTGTGTCTAGATTACATATTCCTACTTATTCATTATATTTTGGCAAAAAGAAAGTTTTTTTTTTTTTAAAGATGCATCTTGGGATTAACATATACACACTACCATATATAAAATAGATAATCAAGAAAGACCTACTATATAGCACAGGGAACTGTTCAGTAAGCTCTAATAACCTAAATGGGAAAATAATCTGAAAAAGAATAAATACATGTATAACTGAATCAGTTTGCTATACACCTGAAACTTAACACAACATTGTCAGTTGACTATTGTCCAATATAAAACAAAAATTTAAAAATAATAAGAAAAAAAGAGGATGCATCTTAAAATGAGATCATTCCGTCAGTAACATCTGCACACGTCTCCCTGGACAAACCATACTGAGTAGCCTTTCACCCAAGAATAGTGCCTGTGCAGATGAAGTCTGTGATGTGGACGCTGTGGCCCCTAGGAGCTGGTTATTTATTGTGTGTCAGGCACTGTGTTGAGTCTCTTACAGGTATCATTTATTCTGTCCTTGTGACAATCCTGTAGGACAGGTCCTTTTGTTAGAGCCATTTTACAGCTGAGAACACAGACTGGGAGAGATTGAGTACCTTGTGATCACACTGCTAATAAGTGATAACCAGATTTAAACACAGAAATGCTGACCACCATGTCAGGGCCCAAGATGGCATGCTAATCAGCAGCAAAGAGAGGCCATTTGGCCTCGGCGCAGTTTTCAGCTCAGAGACTGAAACAGATGAAACAGAGGTTTAAGTGGTTTCTAGGTAAATGGCATTTCCTTCGCCCTGGAAAAGGAACACCTTAAAAACCAGTCCTGTGTTGATCAGAGATCGTCCACTAGATGTCACTCAAAGGATGGGAAGCCAAGAGAGGAAAGCGCTGCAGGTTTCTGCTCTTCGAGTTTGCACAAAAGAATAGACTGCATTCGTCAGGATTTGTGTGAATTATTTACCATAATCACCTAAGTGTTTCTAAACTTTCGATAATCCAGAGTGTGTCTTGCCCCTGAAATGTGGGCTCGCTGAAGAAATTCTTCTCAGTGACACTGAGGGAAAGCACACCAGCCCCTTGCCTGGGATCCCCATCATCTCTAAACCACCCTGTCTGTTTTCAGAACGGAGATCAAAAACTCTTCTCTGATGTCGGCCTCGTGTTTACAGGGAAAAAAGAAAACAGCTCATTACTTTAAAAAAAAAAAAAATGGTATGAGTGCAAGGAACCACTTGAAACGTACACAGACCTCAAATGCAAAGACAAGTCTGCAGTTAGTAAAATTTACCAGAAGTGAGATTATTCTGGGACGGGAGAAACCTGCAGCCTCTGCAGAGGTAAGGGCTGTTCCGGCCTCCCTGGTGCTGTGAGCTGTGTTGGAGGCGGGCTTGCAGTGAGCAGGGAGGGAGCCACTCACCCCACAGTCACACGGCCACATGGCCACCATGCCTGAGCCCCAGCCCGACCTCAGGATTGCAGCCGGCAACGCAGCCTGTGCCGGTGGCTGGGCAAATGACACCCCCTCCTGCTTATTTCTGAGGAGCAACCTTTGCCCTCGGCAGCTGGGCTCTGCCCCGAATAACCCAGGCGATTTCGTCAGAAAGCCTATGAGCTTCTTTAAATGACATCGGAGATCTAAACACAGCGCCGTGGCTCCAACTGGGACCACGCTGACAATAACTGCTGTGTGTGTGTGTGTATGCGTGTGCATGTGCACACGTGTGTGTACTGGTCCTCTATATCCATCATTTCATCTACTTCTCATGGCAAACCTAGGAAGTTGATCATACTCTCCCTATTTTACAGATGAAAAAATTACAACACAGAGAGGTGAAGTGTATCCCCCAAGCTAGCAGTGGTGGAATGGGGTCTGAACTCAGCTGTCTGCGTCTATAGATAGAGTTCTTCCCGTCCCCTCTGCCCTGGGGACTGGCCCCTCCTATGGTATGTGCTCCCAAATTTTGCTCCAGTGAGACATGGCTTCTTGCCTATTCAACTGCTAGGTCCTACACAGCTGGCCTGGGGGTATACCCAGGACCTGGATGATAGGCAAACAGAAACATGTATTTAAAACAATCCAGTGGCTTCCCAGGTGGCACAGTGGTAAAGAATCTGCCTGCCAATGGAGGAAGATGCGAGAGACTCAGGTTCATTCCCTGGGTCAGGAAGATCCCCTTGAGTAGGAAATGGCAACCCACTCCAGGATTCTTGCCTGGAGAATCCCATAGAGGGACAGAGCTGGCGGGCTCCAGCCCACAGGGTCTCAGAGAGTCAGACAACTGAGCACACAGCACGCATGCATAGTGGGCTTCAAGGACTCACTGGGTGCTTACTCTGGCCGAGGCTCAGACCAGGGCCTCCCGCAGGGACTGGTGAGACGCTGCCTCTGCCCAGCAGCGTGGGTGACCCACAGACTTAGCCACTGTGTGGGCAGGGGCTTGGCAGGGGGAGCTGCACCCATGGGCTCACAGTGCTCAGGGAGACTCTTGGAGCAGACAACCTACAGCCAGGCCGTGTGGGGAAGGCTGGAATCTTCTAGGCCAAGAGAGCCAGGTGATAGGGATGAGCGGCAGGTGGCACACAGGTATCTCTGTCCCAGCCGGGGAAGCTCACTGTGTCTCTGAGCTGGGAAGCCTGTGTCTGCGGCCTGCTCACAGCCAGGAAGCCACGCCAGCCCTAGCTCTGCCCGCATCCCTGCCCCCAACGTGTGGAGCTGTCCATCCATGGGTGTGTTTACCTGGGTAAGATGACTGTGTTTGGTCCTAGATACAGTTAGCCCTGACAGAGAAAAGAAGGCAAGAGAAGAGAAAAAGGAAAGGGAAGGGATGGGAACAAGAGATGCGCAGTAATTGCCCTCTCTCATCCCATCACATCCCTCAAAACCCTGAGGCCCCACCCCTGGTCTGTTCTTGAGTCTGGCCTTCCTGGAGAGGGTGGCAGCCTGGACCAGTCAATTCAGGGGGCCAGTAGCCCCCTTGTTTGCTTCTGTGTCATGCAGGCTGCATCCTCAGTCACCCTGAGTGGTCCAGCTCTCATCAGAGGCCACGGTGGCTGGGGGATGGCATGGCCCATTTATTCTTTAGCAACCATGGTGTTTAATTTTCACGGCCAGGCGCCACTGACCGGTGTTATCTTGGGAGCTGGCCTCGGTGCCGCCTCGGGGCGATCTACCTGAAGGCACTGGGGGCGGGAGGAGGGTCCCGGGCCAACCCTGGCCGAGAAGAAAGGGAAACGCTCAATGGCAAAGGGTGAGGCCGCCTTTTCTTTGGTTTTTCTCCCATTTATAACCTGGCCCGTTGTGTTTGCTTCTGGGGGCCCCCGATATCAAAATAATATCGCATGACCCTCCTGACAGGCAAGGCAATAAAACTGCTCATTAATCCCGGCCCCCATCACCGCCCCTCCATGCTCCTCAGCAAAGGTGTGTAAATAGACTGGCCTTTCCCTGACCCCTGAAAACCAACCCAGCCGGGCGCCTTTGTCAAACTCAGAGAAAGAATCTCAGAAACCCTCTCTCCATAGACGGCACTTTCCCCTCACTCCCCTACTCCCATCCAAGTGACCCACCATCACGCACATGTTCACTCAGACCCACGCTCACATGTGTACGCACACACCCTCCCACACACGCATGTGCTCACTCTCATTCACCTAAGGCGAGAGACTCCAGGCCCTGTGTGTCAGAGGGGGCAAAATCAAGGGACAAGCAGAGAAACATCCACCTTGAACAGAATCAGCCAGGACTCTCTGCTCTATAAGACAGCTTACCTTCCTGCTCAGCAAAGTCCTCCCTGGCCTGTTTCACCCTTTGAATATGCATCTTCTGCTAACACTCCCTTGAGTGTGCTTAGAAGGGGCACCCACTGCTCGCCAGAGCCCGCTGGGGCCCAGCGCCCACAGCAGAGGGGGCGCCATCACATGCCCTGGAGCACATGCCGCAGGTAATGTCATCACCAGTGAGAGGACACCCCGAGTCCTGAGCACAGTCCTGGTATTACAAGGTAAAGGTCACTGTTTGCACTGTGGATTTATGATGACACTTTAGGGAGGCTTTCCTGGTGGCGTAAATGGTAAAGAATCTGCTGGGAGACCAGGGTTTGATCCCTGGGTCCGGAAGAGTCCCTGGAGAAGGGAATTGCTACCCAGTCCAGTACTCTAGCCTGGAGAATCCCATGGACAGAGGAGCCTGGTGGGGTCGCAAAGAGTTGGACATGACTGAGTGACTAACATTTTCACCTTTCACTAGGGAGGGCAGAAAGCTCAGAGTCCCAGGACGACACCCTCCAAATCTTCTTGTGTCTAAATCTAGGAAACCAGAGTCATGACCCCAACACAGAAGAACATGGCCCCAGGATGCAGGTGACCCAGATGAGCCAGTCACATGTGCCTTGCTGGAAGGAGTCCCTTCCAGGCCGAGTTCTTGGGCAGCGACCTTGATCCCAATGACCTGGGATGTCACATGGCCCCGAATTTCCATATACAACCTTCCCACAGATGAGCCTGGCTTCCCAGGCAAGAACCCTGGTATCCTCCTAGCCAGGCTGATGGCACAGTCCCCACCAACCAACACGGCTGGCCCAGGTTGGGCTCCAGGCCTGACCTTCTCGACACGTTCACCTATGCACACCATGCCCAGGCTGGCTGGGAAACCTGATATTTCTGCACCTTGAAACGACAAAGCTTCCTAAGCTTAGGAGAATAAATTAGAGTTGAGTTCAAGGAGGCTCAGCTGCGGCCGATGGGCAAATTGATTTGTTTCCCATCTGGGAGATTAAATTCCACTGCCCCAAAATGGCAGCAGGGTAATGAGCTGTCAGTCAAACACTGCAGAGCCGGGGCCGGGCGCCTAATTGAACCCTGGCAGCTCCTCATTAGGGCCCCTCAGGTCCGAGCTATGGATTCCCACCTTGAGACAGCCTCCAAGCCCCCAGAGAGAAGGCACTTACTTACTTGGTCCTGCCACACAGCTTCTATAAAGAGATGCCACCTTGGGCAAAGGCTGGACCAACTTCAGAGAACTTAGACTCAGCCAAGTGCTTATGACATGCTTGTCAACAGCCACTGATGGCCCCTCCAGGATTTAATTATGAGCAGATCCTAACACCTGGAGGATGCTGACAGCATCCATTGAGGTGCTATCCAGGGAGCCTCACTTCCCAGGGGCCCCTTAGCTGAACCCTCCTCTGCCTCAAGTGTCCCCAGTAACCCCAGGGCTTCTCAGAGGGCAGCACTCCGAAACCATCACCACGCCCCATCACTTGGCCCTTTCCAGCATGCAAGACTTGCATACACAGAGTGTTCAATCCTAACACACCCGGGGTGATGCTGGATGTCTCCATTTATAAAGCAGTTAAAGATATAAGACCATCCATGGAAGTTTTAAAAGCTGTCTTCAAAGTCAAAGTCCACCTCCACCCCTCTTTATACCTGACCTGACTCTGTTACAAGCCACTCATATCTTGCTTGCAAGACGTGGCATGTGTCAGTTCCTTGGCCCAGAACACGTTACTGCTGGCTTTGTGTAACCCTGCTCGACCTTTCAGGTCTCTTCTCTTGCCCTTCCACCTCCTCCAGGAAGGCCTCCCTGACCCCACCATCCAGCGGGGTGTCCTCCCTCGGTGTAGCCTGCATACCCACCAGTGACAGCATGGTACCTACTGGACAGCTATCAGGTGCTTACATGGCCATCTCCCCATCAGACAGCAAGTTCATTCACACACATCCCCGGAGCCCTCTGGGCCAAGCACCGCACTCAGCTCTGATGTACAGCAGTGAGCCAGCAAAGAAGACCCCACCCTCCCTGAGTGCCCTGCGGCACCCTCAGTGCCTCACCCCAGGGAAGAAGGGAAGAGGGACTCTCTCTCAGGGTTGCACAAATCACGGTCAAGCCGAGCCTGCTGGAACCTCAAAGGCCAACCAGCAGGCAGAGCACCTGACTCAGAGGGGAAGCAGGAGGAAGACCCAGGCGCATATGCCCACTCCTGGAGCTCCGGTTCTGGAGCAACACCCTACTGGGTCTCTGGCTCTGTGTGTGCACAGAGAGGCTTCAGAGTGAAGTCCAATGTTGCCACTAGACTTTGACTTGCACCAGCCAGCCACACAGCTAATGGCAGCCTGGGTCTCATGGTATCTGCTGTTTCCGCTTCCCTGGATCTTGAATTTGAAAAGGGTGTGGACATGGAAACTTTCCAGCTAGATGCTAAATCCACAGTATCAATAGACAGGGCCAGCAGAGGAAAATGTGTGCAGGAGAAACCTCTGTGTGATGGTGGCCGAGAGCCCTGGCCTGTGTGCCAATGAGGCTGTGGTCACACCTTTCACAGGCAAGAGTGCAAGGCTATTAACCCCAGGGCAGGTGTCCTGGATGGGCCACGGGCAGCATTTCCTGATGACCCCGACAAACAAGCCTGAGTCAGGAAGCATCTCACAGCCCCAGCCCTGGGACAGGACAACAGGTCCTGCGGCAGCTCAGTCCAAAGCCTGGATCCTGGTCCCGTCAGGCTCCACACCAGCAGAGAGAGGCTGTGATCACAAGCTCATGGCGCTCGTTGGCCCTGGTGAGTCTTCAAATGCCCTGGACAGGACGTGGGTCCGACCCTGCACTGCTCAGACCCCCAGGGCGCAGGGCAGGGTCACCTGATGCCGACCGCTCAAGACCCTATCTGCCACCTCCACACTCGGGTGGAAACCACACCAACAACACAAGCAGGGATGCGACCATGCATGGAGAAGCCGCAGCAGTGTGGATGCTAGGAACACCAAGGAGCCTGCATGCGTCCTCTCATCAGACCTTCCTAATGACCCTGACAATGAACAAGACTATCCCCACACTCTAAGTGAGGAAACTTGCATCAGAGAGGTGAAGTGACTTGGCCAGACCACACAGCTGGAACCTGGCTGAACAGGATTCAAAACCAGGAAGGAGGCCCCCTCAAGTCAATTCTGCTCATTCTAGAATGCCTAACAATGGCCTCATAAGGTACATTACCCCATTTCACAGATGAAGAAAACTGAGGGGGATGGAGATCAGCACTTTCCACGAGGCCATCGAGCCAGGGAGAGGCTGGCCTTGGGCGTCCTCCTGGTCAGAGAACGGGGGCTCCAGCAAGGCCTTCACTGACACAGGCAGCGGCACTGACTGCTCCTCTGCAGGCCGGGGACCTGGCCAGGGCCTTCCAGTAATTAGTGGGCTCTTGTTAAGACCCAGTCGCGCCGTGCCTGGGCCAGGACTTGTTTTTGTTCCCAGGCGAGGCCCTCGCAGGAAGGCCAGGCGCACGTGCGCAGCCCCATAAATCCAGCCGGCGTCGCTCATTACAACGTTCCGCTTCACGACTCTGCCGCCCCAGCCGCTCGGGCTTCGCGGCCGCCGGGCCTCCCTGCAGCCCAGCTCGGCCGCCCCGCGCCGCCCGCGGCCTCAGACATGAGCTCATCCAGCGCTCGGCAGTGAGGGGACAATGTGCCCATTAAGGCTGTCAGCTGTCAGCCCCCCACCGCCCCCGCAAACACCGCGCCCCCTGGAGGCACGACCACCCCACTCCGGGCCCCGCCCACCCTCCAGTGCACGAGGATGCACCCCGGGGCGGGGCCTGTCCGCTCTGGGGCCGAGGGTGGCTGCAGGAAGTGGAAGCAGGGTTGCAGGGGAGCAGGGGGAGAGGGGCGTGGGAGAAGTGGGCTCAGACACCTAGCCCCTGATCTCCATCCTGCCGCCAGTGACCGTCCACCTCCCTGTGGGGTCTTGGGCAGGTCCCCTGACCCTCTGAGCCTCCATCCCCACAGCTGCTGATGGGAAACCATGCCTTGCCTGGCCAGGAAAGCTCCACTCTGCAGCCTGCGACCTTGAGTCTCTGTACTTTGGTGTCTGTTCAGTCAATGCAAAACCTGGCTCATTCTTTATCTCCGTGGTCTGAGGAACTGCTAGGGGATGAAGCGCCGACAAGTCACCCTGCCTCTTCCGGGGGTAGTCTCATCTGTTAAAATGAAGTTGGCAGCCCAGTGTCAGGGACAGATGCTCCATCAAAGTGAGCTACTTCTTCCTACTGCTCTGGTTCTCATAAAGGTCAGAAGCCACGTGGCTGTCATGGCTAGAATCCAAACTCTGGCTAGGGTCAGTGTTTGACAGTAGCCAGCTCATCTCCATGCGGCCAGCTTCAAGGGAACGTGGCCACGTGGTTAACAATACCATGGTCAATTCTAACCCAGCATTGTGCATGGCTGAGGGGCTGCAGTCATTGGCAACCCCCTCCCCATCTCATGTTACCACAGCACAGAGAGGAGCTGGGCAATGCCCAGTTTGGACGGAACCTTCTAGAACTATGCCATCCAGTGTAGCTGTGCCGTTAGCTACATGTGGCTATTTAAATTTAAAATCATTAAATTTAAATTCATTAAAACACAATAAAATTAAGAATTCAGCTCCTTGTTTTCACTGGTCACCTTGTAAGTACTCAGTAGCCAGGCAGCTCTGTTCTAGAACATCAGTCCACGGAGCCCTTCCAAGCAACACCCCAAGATTTTCATACCATTTAGTGTATGGAGCGACAACCGTGGCTGAGGCATTTCCACCAGCAAATGTTTCTATGCTGCCAATAATGACAGGGACAGGGACTGATAATCGTGTTGGTGGAAACAGTAAAATCCATGCACTGATGCGTTCTATGTTCCAGACACTGCTGCGTGCCTCATACTTGTATTACATTTAACCCCCACCTTCCAAATACGCTCCAGTTAGTGACATACCTCCATTTTACTCAAGACAACATGGACTTAGAGCTCAAGCAAGGCAGAGGGACACAACCAGCTCCAACCCTCTGTGCTTTGACTAGATTTGCACCCAGAGGAATGCCTGCTCTTTCCCATAAGTGCCAGTTCCCTTCTGGGCTTTCACATAGATTTGAATGTTTCTTCCTCTCAGGAAAGCTCAGCCTTATCTGTGAAGACCCCTCCTGGCCAGGGGGGCTGCCCCAGCCCATCAGGCCCCCGAGTTCCTAGAGGGACCAGCTCAGTGGGCCTGCCCATGGCCAGGGACCGTGGGGACAGACGGTGGATGGAGCCCCCAGCTGTGCTGCCAGTCCCCTTCAGGGACTGCGGCCCTCTGCAGGGTCAGGTCAGCGGGGTGCAAAGGGGCAGCAGGTGTCAGGTGGGCACGCCACTGTATGTTCTTGTGAGCAGGAGGCACTCCTGCCCCAAGCCCTAGCTGTGGCCCATGCCAAGGCGCAGGGAGCAGGACAGGGCAAAGGTGGCCGGGCCCTTGGCATGAGCCCAGAACCTTCGTTCATTTGTGTATCAGTCACTGAACAAGGGATTGCCAGGTGTTGGCCTCAGACAGCCCACAGGCCTCAGGCAGCCCCTGAGTCGGGACCCCTCTGCCCGCTGTTATGCGTCCACTGCAGCCGTGCTGGCTAAACCAGGACTTCCGGGCTTCGAGCTGAGGGGATCACACCCCCATGCTGGAGGCAGAAGGATGGACCGTGCCGTCCCCAGGGCCCGAGTCTATGTGTGTCTCGCTGAAGCCCTAGGACTCCGGTTTAAGAGCCTTTTTATAGACTTCTATAAAGGAGAAAGTGAACTTTTAACATGTTTGCACTCCACTAAGTCAATACGCATAAAAGAGACAACAGCTGAGCTTCCTCTGCCCAGATGCGGTCCAGCAGGGCTGGAGGGCAGCGTGGGTACACCCGGCTGCCGCGGGCATCTGTGGCTGCTTCTCCTCACCTCTGGGCCTGCGGCAGGGCGCCCACTCAGCAGGCCACTGCCCACCAGACCATGGGCAGGCACTAATGAAGCCGGAAAGCCCTCCCTAGCTGGGCTAATGGGTGGCTCCTGCCCTCACTCAGCCGAGACGGCCCCCCAGACGCACAGTTTTCATGGGAAGATTTAGAGGAGGGGAAATGCGGAAGCTGTAAAGTTTTACTAGGAATTCTCAACCATCCTCCCTTGGCCCCGACACTCATACTGCCCTTCATTTTTAAGAGAGCTTCCTTTCTACTTTGAACTTACCCTTAAATCTAAGCACCTCCATGCCCGCCTCCAGGATCCAGGATCTGGACTCAAACTCCAGTGATGCTCGGCCAGGAGGAGGAGGATGAGACAGCTCGGGAATCCCAGAGGGCCTTCTCCTGCCCAGCCTCGCCCTGGAAGAATCCCCAAGGGCGCCGTCTGCCTGCCATCATGCCAGGGTCACAGAAGCCACGGTTTCACGCCTGTGATAGGATGTGTCTCAGGTCAGGTTTGCAGACATGCACTCAGCTTTTCTCTATTCACTCATTTGCATGAGCACCTACTAAGTACAAGGCCTCCTGGGCACTTGGTGAGCATGAACTTAGTGGTCAAGAACGCAGATGTTTGAGTTGATTTCTGGGATCAAGTTCCAGCTTTGCCACTTATAAGCTGTAACCTTGGATCAGTCACTTAGCTTCTTTGAGTCTATCATTTGTCTCTAAAATAGGAACAGTGATTTCCCCAACACATACACACACCCACCATGAGGTTGTTGTGACTATTATGCCGCAGTGCAAGCTTCCCAACTGGGCTTCCCAGGTGGTGCTACTGGTAAAGAACCCACCTGCCAAGGTAGGAGATGTAAGAGTTGGCTTCAATCCCTGCGTCGAGAAGATTCCCAGGAGTAGGAAATGGCAACCGGCTCTAGTATTTTTGCCTGGAAAATCCCATGGACAGAGAAGCCCGGCGGGCTACAGTCTATGGGGTCACAAAGAGTCGGACACCACTTAGCATACCCACACAGTGCACTCCATAAATAGTAGCTTCAAGCCTAATAGCTCCATGAGGAAGACACCAGTCTCCCCTTCTGGAGAACAAGGGAAGTGAGACACCCACATGGAGGAAAGAGACAGAACTGGGCTTAAATCTCAGTTCTTTCACACTCCAAAGGCCACGACCACGAACTCTTTAGTACAGAACACTCCAGGCTGGAAAGCCAAGCAGGCCCTTCAATCAGTAAGAAACACTTATCGTCAAGAAGCTTAGCTGGAATTTTGTAATCAGCAACTCTACAAAGGAATCATTTTCATTTGAGTTGGTGATGGTTGGCGGGGGGTGGGGGGGTGGTAGTGGTTTTATTATAATGCTTTCAGGCCTCAGGGAGTTGGTCTAGTGTGTGGGGACAGTTTACTCTCTGCTGCAGAAAATCAAACTCTTCCTCCGTGGGCTCAAACTCCAGAGTTAACTAACTGTCTAACTAAACTAACTAACTAACTAACTAACTAAACTCCAAGAGCCCAGGCCCTGCAGCCAGCAGTGGAGGCCAGGCCAACAGAAGTCCTCTGGCTGTGCCCTCAGGAAGGGGTGGGGTGGGGAGGGATTGCAGGCAGGAATCTGGCTGCCTGGCATTCCTCTCAAAGATCTGACATCTCTCTGCCACATCCTAGTCTGGAAACACCTGGAAAGTTGATTATCTCTTTGCAAATTCTGAGAACTATCTGCTAACCATCTTTAGGGAATTCTTAGTTTCCAGGAGAATTTCTTGAAATCATTCATGAAATATTTTCTCCTTGTTTCTGAATGAAGCAAGACCTCCTCACTGTAAAGTCATGTAAAACACAGGCCTGTGGCAATACTCAGGCTTAGAATCAACTGGTAGTATGAGGTAGAAGTCAGTGGCTGGATGCATGGGGAACCACCTGGGTAGCAGGTGGGGAAACTGAGGCCTCAGTGCAGAGAAACCACTCAAGGCCCAGTTACCAGCTTTGTGTCAGTGCTGGGGAGGTAAGCGCCACTGTCTTGGTCCATCTGCCTTTCTGTCTTTGCCTCATGCCTTTATAACAGCCTTGAAATGCCCAAATCCCAAGGTTAATTGTCTGTGCTAAATTTTTCTTTAGATAAAGAGCTGATTTGTTTTTTCAATTTTCTAAAATGTCAAGGAATGTGTGGATCAATCAGGTTCTGGGAGGAGGCCCCCCAGGAGCAAAGGCTGGCCTAGTCATGGAAGATTCCTAAGGCCTTAGAAAAAAGCAAAACACCAAAGCTGACACACCCGCCTCGCACCCCCTGTCCATCACCACAGCCTGCCATTTCCTCTAACAAAGCCAGCTGCCAATCGCATGCTATCTTCCTTAAGCCATGATGAAGGTGTTGTCTAGGGCTTCTTCTCGGGTACACCAAAGCCAAAGGCGTTTCTGATAAAAACTCACAGATTCCACTCCTGTGCTGGCTTTCTCTAAAGGCCAGAAAGTGGAGTGAGTTATCCTGTCTTCCCTGAGGGCACATGGAACCCATTTTTGGCTGGCACTCAGCCTTCTGGGAGCTCTGCCCTCTGGAACACTGATATGAAGCCAGAAATTGTTGACGGAGTGCAGCCAAATGGAGGGAAACTGTTGTCACAAAGCTCACAGTTATGACTTGGGAGGAAAAGGGGGCTCGATTCCCCATCAGTGAGGCCAGATCTTCCCCCAGGGGCCTGCTATCTTTTCTGTTGGCTCCTAATCAGCTGTTGGATGCAACTCTGAAGGAAACGAACACCGAGAAGATAGAAGATGCTCACAAAGACACGGCAGCAGAGTATCGGGTAGTGGCAAGGGAAGAAGTGGAAATCCACACAGACAGTGGTGGCCAGGGCCACTTCAGGGAGAGGCTCTGGGGAGGGTCCAGGACAGGCCCCCTCAGCGTCTCATTCAGCCCCATGCAGGTCTGTGTCTGTAGTTGTCTCCCATTGCTACTGTAACAAATTATCTCCAACTTAGTGGCTTAAACAACACATGCTATCCTACAGTTCTGGAGGTCAGAAGTCCACAGTGGGTCTCATTATACTAAAAATCAAAGTGTCACCCAGCTGTGTTTCTTGTGGGGGCAGGGGGAGGTCGAAGGGAGAACCTACTTCCTTGCCTTTTCCACTGTCAAGAGGCCTTTGGCTCTTCTTCTGCCATCTGCAAAGCCAGCCATATAGCACTTTCCAACTCCTCTCTGCCTCTCTCTGACCTCTGCTTCTGTCATCCCACCCCTTTCTGACTCTGACACTCCTGCCTTCCTTCCTTACTTGTAAGGGCCCTTATGATTACATTGGACCCAGCCATATAACCTCATCTCCAAGTGAAGTGAAGTCGTTCAGTTGTGTCCAACTCTTTGTGACCGCATGGTTTGTAGCCTACCAGGCTTCTCCATCCATGGGATTTTCCAGGCAAGAGTACTGGAGTGGGTTGCCATTTCCTTCTTCAGGGGATCTTCCCAACCCAGGGATTGAACCCAGGTCTCCCGCATTGTAGGCAGATGCTTTTACATCTGAGCCACATCTCCAAATCCTGAACTTAATCACATCTGCAAAGTCTCTTGTGCCATGTAAAGGTGATTAGGATTGAGCACCTTTGGGTGGGAGGGGGGTGTGGTATTCCATCTACAAGAGTCTGTCCTCAGAGATCTCGGGGGCATAAGTGGCACTTACACCCCCAGGAACAGGGAAAGATGGACTTGCCATCAAGAAAGGGTTAGCAGAATTGTGTGTGTCATGCAAGGAAGGAAATCCAGTAGATGAAATATAGCTTTCCCTGCAAAGTGCTTTCTCCCAGCATCACCCGATGAATGTGACTCTGAGGGCCCAGGGGCATAAGGCCCCTCTCCTGGGCCAGGGCTGGCTCCAGGGTCAGGCATGAGCTTAGCCCTAGTGGGAATTAGGACCCAGGCCCTCCACTATTTAACCCAAACCTTCTCCCATTAGGCTGCTGTGCCCCCACTCAAATCTTTCATGGTGCCACCTAACAAAGCTCCAAGTGTGGGCTCCAGCCACTTGGTTTTGGACCAGTTTTTGACCCTGTGAAGCCCTGGCACGGGGTGATGTAGGGGATGCAGAGCCACAGAGGGCTGGAGGAGCGGGCTCTGAGCAGCCACACACTGCAACTCCTGTGGGATACACACAGCAAGCAGGCTGAGAACGGGCTCTGGAGTCCATGAGCCCAGGATCAATGCCCACCTCTGCAGCTGACTGAGCCTGCAGATCCTGACCTGACCCCAGGCCCAATCCCAGTGCAGCCTAGTGGGTAAGTATCTACCCTCCTCCAAACATCAGGCATAGTGGCTTTCTCTTAATTCTCTCTGGGTCCTGGTATGCCTGCTCTTTCTCCAGATTCCCATCCCTGGCAGCCCAGGCTCCTCTGCAGCTTTCCTCCGGGAAAGGCCCTTGTCTCCTGACCTCCCGGAGGCAGGCAGGGTAGACCAGCCACCTCTGAGTGAGGAGCAGAAGAAGGCTGGCTCACCTGCCAGGCTCACTGGAGAAGCTACCAGGAGGGCCCTCCCCCTTCAACCATCTGCTCACCCCACTTGGCCTTTCAGATGCCCTCCTCCCAGAGTGAGGGGCATCACCACACTGGTACTAGTGACTGGCGACTCACTTTCTACCTTGGTGCTCTGAATTATTGGGCTTTATGATCTGAGTTTTCATCTTGACGCTCGGACCAGAGCCGACAGAAGTCAGCACCATGGACTCCAGGATTCCTTAACACCGACCGCAATGACACCAGCAACAGGCAGCATTGATTGACTGCTTAGCACGTGTCAGGCCTTGTGCAAAAGGCAGCGGCAGCAACACAGAGGAGGACGCTGCCGTTACTCTCACTCGCAAGGTGGGGGGAGAGTGAGCCTTTGAGACGTCAAGCAACTTGCCCAAGGTCACACAGGCAAGTGATGGGCCAGAATCTGAACCCAGGGTCCATTTTCTCTTCTTTTTGAAAAATTGGGGTATGGTTGCTTTACAATGTTGTACAACAGAGTGAATTAGCTATACGCGTACATACATCCCTCCCTCATGGCCCTCCCTCCCACCACCCCCATCCCACCCCTCTAGGTCATCCCAGAGCACCGAGCTGAGCTCCCTGTGCTGTGAGCAGCTTCCCACCGTCTGTCTGTTTTATTCATGGCAGCGCACATTCGTCATCCCCAGTTTCCTAATCTATGCCCCCACCCTCCCATATCCACTTGTCCATTCTCTCCATTTTCATCTCTATTTCTGCCCTGCAAATAGGCTCATCTGTATCCTGGATCCACTTTCTGAACCTTTCTGCTCCCTGCCCTGGCATTTGCCCTCCCATCACAGAACTCTGCCCAGAGGCCCAGCATCCAGGCTGCTGTGCCCAGAAAGCTTCTGTGGACCTAAAGTCAGCTCAGGGCACTACTGTGCGGCAACTGAGCCCACCCCTCAGCCCCCAGGCCACCCCCTCCTTAAAGAGAGTACCCTGCCCCACTCCTTAAACAGAGCACGCTGCCCCTGCTGGCCTGGGAAAGCCAAGGTGAGCACGGCACAGGTCCTGGTATCCCCTGAGGGCAGCTTCCTTCTGCTCTGCCTCCAACATCTGCTGAAGCCTTCCCTCTCAGCGATGGTGACACCCTGATGCAGAGGAGCAGACCGCCCGGGGGCGGGGACAGTGCCAAGGAGGAGACAGGAAATGTGGCTTGCTCAGTGGCAAAGGTGTACGCAGCCACTACCGGGCTGGGGGAGAAGGTCTGGGCCAGACTTGTGTTAAAGCTGCTGTCATCCTTGGGAATGAATCTAGATTTTAAAAATGATAAACACCTGAGGATCCTGGGCCCCCTGAGTCCTGGGTGGTCAATGTTTCGGGAGCAACTCAACAAGACGGCCTCCAGGACTTCTGCAGAGTAAGCAGCACACGGCCAAGCCCCATCCACACACACCCCCACCCCCACCTCTCAACCTGAAGCGTCTATGCGGGAGTCACCAGAGACTCCACCTGCTGACTTTAAAGGAGACAGGGTTTTGGCAGTCCTACCAGCCCTCACCGCACCACAGCCCTCTGCCCCCAGAGAGTACAGCGTCTCTCTACCTCATTTAAAAAGCATACTTTTGAGTTTCTACAACCATCATGAAAAGGGACGAGGGGGAATGTCCCCTTAAGGCCCCCCTCATGGGTGCCCACTGTCAGCTTGCACACGCACACTTAGACCCAGCTGCCCGGGGCGGTACATGAAGGGTCGGGCTGCTTCACCTGGGGCCCGTCCCAGACAGCCAGGCCGACCTGCACCTTGGTTTCTAAAGAAGTGAAAACGGGGTGGACCTGGCTTCTCAACCTGGCCGCCCACTACATGTGTGACCTTGGGTACATCCCTTGCCATTTCTGAGCCTTTCAAAAGGTTGTTGTGAGGGTTAAATAGAAGGATTAAACTAAAGATTGTTGTGAGGATTAAATAAGGCTTAAATAATAAGCCTTTCAAAAGGTTATTGTGAGGATTAAATAGGATTTAAATCCATATTTAAATAGGATTAAATATGAGCAGAGAGGCACTAACATGGTACCTTGCACACAGGAGGCACTCAATAAATTCAGAGTCCTTACTGCTCTTCCACCTCTCTGTGCCCATCCACCCTGTCCTCTGAAGAGAATGCAGGGCGCTTGGGCCTTTTCCTTCCTCTGGATGGTCCCTGGGCTGTGTCCAGGACTGTGCCCCCCAGGCCTCTAGAGAGACAGGGCCTGCTGTGCACCCAGGAAGCAGTAAGTATCCCACGGAGGGGAGACCTTCTGCCCTTGTGTCCGACCACCCTCCCACTATAAACATCCAGAAATGCTGGATTGGACACAATAAAGATAAATTTAAATGCAAAGGCGAAGCAGAGGAAGTCAAGAAGGCAGGAAGAGAGGCAAGGAACAGATGTGGAGAATGCTAACAGATGTGGCAACAGTGCTATATGGAGGCCAAGGCCATGTGAACACTAAAGCCATGGGCTGTCCCTGGGGCCTCTGCCAAACCCAGAAGCAGACACGAGAGGGAGGTCTGTACTGAGACCTCTGCCCGGAACCCAGGACTCTGCAAGAGATCTACCTCCTCCAATTCGGTCCCTGGGACAAGAGAACTGAGAAATGTGGCCGTCTCCAGGCTTGGCTCTGAATATGAATTTACAACACGTTCTCAGTTTGGGAAACTTTTGGAAGGTATGTTGATTTAAAGTGATTTCAGGGATTTCCATGATGGCCCAGTGGTTAGGACTTCACCTTCCGAAGGAGGGCGTGCAGGTTCGATACCTGTTTGGGGAGCTAAGATCCCACATGCCTTGGACTGAGTCGAAAAACCAAAAACAGAACAGAAGCAATATTGTCACAAATTCAATAAAGACTTTTAAAAAATGGTCCATATTAAAAGAAAAGAAAAAAAAAAGTGATTTCAGAGAGTGGTATCCTCAGGCATCAAGAGGAAGCACCCACAGAAGCTCTCTAGGGGATGCATGCTCAGCCCAGGCCTCCCAGGAATCTTGCAGATTACAATCAGTCAGCTATGAACTCGCCATGAAAAATTACTAAAGACCCAAGGAAGGCACCAGGAGTGAGAGTCAGCAAGAACAATGGCAGCAAAATTGGGCCCCAGGGACCAGATACTAAATTTGCAGACATGAAATAGAAATTAAGACTGGTGAGATTAAACATAATGGAAAAAGAACATTTCAACACTGACCAGGCATACCTGAAAAAGAATCAACTTAGAATTTCCAGAAATGAAACATAAAATTAAATGCCCAATGAACAGTTAAAACACAGCTGATGTGAGAATTAACTCACTGGAAAAGATCTAAACAAATAACTTACAGACTGACACAAAGATAGAATGGGATGGTGGGGGAGGGGGGAATGAAAGGACCACTGTGTAGAAATAAGCTAGTGCTCAGACTCTGTGATACACCATGACATGAGCACACCCTCCATAGCGGTCGGCACTTCAGCCTGGAGCCCAGAATATTCAAGGAGTGGCATGGACCCAGACCTGACCCACAGCCTGGCGCAGAACAAAAGCCCTGCACATCCCTGAGCTAAAAGGAAGTATTTGTTTTTGCTGTAAGCCCTGAAGTTATCAGAAAGTATTGCTGCTGCTAGAACTAATACAGAACTTAGTACCTAGGAGAGGGCTGCTCTCACAACCTAAAATATGTGGTACCGGCTCTGGGACCAGGTAGCAGGTGGTAAGGAAAACTAAGCAGGGCTAGAGAAATGGCACTTGCGTTATGTGGTGGGAAAACTGCTGCCCTGGAAACCAGAAAGCCAGAGATTCACCTCATGTATTTATGGCTTCCAGTGAAGAAGTGTCATTAAAGATGATTCTGTGACTGAGTTGGATGTTACTCACTGCATTTCATAGGGTGACACAAGAGAGAAATGAGCGCAGGAAAGAACTGACCATGGGACCAGTTTGCAAGCAGAATGGAGAGGGTCCCGAAATCCCTGGATTTGCAAAGTTGCAACATGGAACTGCTTTCTCACCAAGTTGAGGGTATGGCCATAAAGACGCAGCCTTAGGTCAAAGAACAAATCAAGGGCACAGGCTTTAAGACACTGTCTCAGAGCACAGAAGTGACCATCATATAGCATTTGCTAAAATCTGAGGGGATTAAGATCATACCTGGTAGATAAAGAACAAAATCAGGCTTTCCTCTTGTGGAAGCCTGATTAACTCAGCATACCTATAATTAAAGTGAGAGAGAAAGAGAGGCAGAGGGAAAGGGAAGGAGAGAGGGAGAGGCAGTCCTCCAAAGGCTTGTGGCATATGGAGTTGGAACTCAAAACATTTTTAGAGGTAAGTAGTAAAAATACAATAAAATCAAACACATTTTAAAACATGATTCTGAGAGAGTTATATTACCATTAAAAAAGCACCTGGGACTTCCCTGGTGGTCCAGTGGTTAAGTATCCTCCCGACATGGGTTCGATCCCTGGTCTGGGAAGATTCCACATGCCACGAAGCAACAAAGCCCCATGTGCCACAACTTCTAAGCCCGCACTCTAGAGCTCATGTGCTGCAACTACTGAAGCCCATGAGCCGTAGAGCCCTTGCTCTGCAACAAGAGAAACCGCTGCAATGAGAAGCTTCTACACCACAACTAGAGAGCAGCCCCTGCTCACCACAACTAGAGAAAGCCTCACATACCACAACGAAGATCCAGCGCAAACATAAATACATTTTTTAAAAAAGCCTTTGCCTCCACCCACCTCCACTTTCCATGGAAAGTTTCTCAGCCATGGAAGGAAGGCATACATTCTAACACTCTCTTTGGAGGGACGCAAGGAGGGTAATGGAAGAGGGAGAAAATCCCAGGAGGTGAAACCAGGATCCACGGAGAACAATGGATGTGGGTACTGCTTACTGCTCCAAGAATCAAGGAATCCAGGAATATTCAAGAAAGAATCAAGGACTACTGTCTACCCTCCCAAGAAGAGGATCTTTTTGTATTTTCCCAGGAAGAGGAATCTACCCTGGACCACTGCTTTGTGCTTCCCATTCTTCCTCTAGTCAACAGGAATAATAATTGTGGCCACTTTGTCCCCATTCTTCAATTACACATTGTGTAGTTTTTCCTTTCGCAGTGGAAGGGGCTGGGGCAGAGAGCAAATACTCATCTCTTTAGTTCACAAGACCAAGAGACCTGATGGAGATTACAAGACTCTGAGCCGGATTCTATCATTGAGTAAAACTTCAGACTGTCTTGGGGAGAAAGGAAGTGTGTTCTGCTTGAGGCTTAAAGTGAGTATTTGTGACTAGGTGGACAGACTGTGGTACAGTGCATTGTTGCTCAGCAAAAAAATCATCTTTTCTCAGCCCCTTCCATGAGTGAACGAGACTTCCCACCCACTGTTCTGGGCGTAGCCATGTGACTTTCTTTGGCCAATGGACTGTGAGTGGACATGAAGTACACTGAGTTTAAAATGTGCTTCTGTGGTTTGCCTTGGCTTCTCACATGTCCCTGGTAACTGCTGTCCCTTCTGCCTGGACCCTGGGATGACAATACGTGGATCAGATCCAAATCTAACCCTCCATGTGGAGTGGAGCCACCAGAACCCAACCTATGAATCTGTGAGCAAAAAGTAAATGGTTCTATCATAAGTACTTCCTTGCAAAATTTAATGGAAGATAGATTGAGAAAGTTTATTTATTGTATATCTCATCAGACCCTTTTTTAGGATTGGTAAAAGATGTTAACCCTCAGATTTAGGAAGCCAAATGAATCCCAAGTACAACAGAAAAAAAGAAACTCACACTTAGACCTACCACAGTGACAATGTATAAACTCAAAGACAAAAAATCTTAAAAGTTGCCAGCAAGGATGCCATTGATCCCCTGCCTTGCATGAACTCCATGCCTAGGGGTCTACATATAGGGACAGACACTTACATCCTTCACTGAGGAGAGTTGACAGGCAGGTGGCTTTGCAGGTATCATGTTATCCAGAAGGAACCTTAGAGGGTCTCTAATCTAGCACCCTCAATGACAGATGGGGACACAGGGCTCCAAAGAAAAGAAAGGAAGTGACCATGTAGATTGTCTCCTTCTCTTGGCGGATGTGAGAGTCCAGAGCATCACTTCCCAGCCTGTGTTTCCTATCAGAGAAGGCCGAATGTGCCCAGCCCGGTACAGAGGGGTACACAAAGAACAGGTACTTTCCAAATCCATATGACAGGGCCTAGAAGCAGAAAGGACTTTCCCTGATAGCTCAGTTGGTAAAGAATCTGCCTGCAATGCTGGAGACCCCAGTTTGATTCCTGGGTTAGGAAGATCTGCTAGAGAAGGAAAGGCTACCCACTCCAGTATTCTTGGGCTTCCCTGGTGGCTCAGCTGGTAAAGAATCTGCCTGCAGTGCAGGAGACCTGGGTTTGATCCCTAGGTTGGGAAAATATCCTGGAGAAGGGAAAGGCTACCCACTCTAGTATTCTCGCCTGGAGAATTCCATGGACTCTATAGTCTGTGGGGTTGCAAAGAGTTGGACATGACTGAGCAACTTTCACTTTCAGAAGAAGAAAGAAGGGTCACTGAGGGCTCTGATGCATGGGCCCCAGACCAGACCCTCTTTGGCTCATGATGGCTGCTCCTTGTAAGAAACTGCCTTCCACATGGTGCCAGCTGGCTTCTGGGGCCTCTCCTGGCATGACATACCCTTCCTACCACTCCCAAGAGAGCACTCGGCCCACATTAAAACCAAGCTCAGCCAAGCAGAGGCATGTTGTACCCTATCAGAAAAGTCCCTGACCATCCCACCCATCCCTTTGGAATTACCCTCTCAGAGTGGACACGGCATGACTTCCCTTATTCCTCAGCTGGCCAAGGTTATTCCGAGGAGAGCAGCCAACATAAACACACATAAAAATGAGTACAGAAACCAAATTTCCAGTTTCAGGATGATGGATGTCTACTTGTGGGTGGTAGACCAAACATCTTGGGACAGCTTCCCATAGCCCAGGGCCATCTGTCCTGCCCACGTTCCCAGTCCCAGAGGTGTCACTGGCTATGAGGGCTCTGGCCCCATGACAGCTGTCTTGAGGATATGCCTCTGCAAATATCTTCTTCCCAGGCTCTGAGAGCTAAAGACAGACACAGCTGCAGGGTTCATGATGACCTAGCTGACATGGAAGTGAAGAGGCTTTTGGAATGTGTGGACTGGCAAGTGAAGAAACAGCATTTGTCTCTGAGCAAAAGGGTCTGAGTCTGGATAGGTGACTGGGGCAATTATTCAGTTCATTAACAGCCAAGAGTTTGCTCATTTTCATTAAAAGTATCATTTGACTGGTGTTCCCCTGGAGCCATCTCCCAAATGTCTGTCTATGGATGGACTCCCTCTGCAGGCAGCCTTGGTCAATTTATTAACACTGGGCAACCTACGGGCTCCAGTGTTGACCAGAGAGTGTGTATTCTCACATTGACCCGTCAAGTGACTCTGCTTTAGGAAAAGAAACCGGATGTCCCCCTAAACCAAAGGTGGTCATTAGTTATATCCAATGCTCAGGCAATCTTACCTCTTCAAAGTATCATAGGAGCCAGGAAATAGGCTACAAGGTCTCTGAGCAGCCAAAATATTGTGGGAACTGCCAATAAGATCAAGCAGGACCACCTGCAGATGGAACACAGGCCACAGCAAAAAAAAAAAAAAAAAAGACAGCTACTAACGGACAGCAGACACCCAGGAAAAGAATGTAGACCCATGAAACAGATAAACTTTAAAAAGCAGCCTGTGACCATTCAAGGCAGGAACAGACGGTGCTAAATATCTGATCAGCACAGAACAAGGCCTGGCTCATGACTGCATGCAAATAGATTTTGTAATGTTTTGGGTTTTCTTTTTTTTTTTTTTTTTTTGTCTTTATTGGATTTGTTACAATATTATTTCTGTTTTATATTTTGTTTTTTTTGGCCACAAGCCATGTGGGATCTTAGCTCCCCAACCAGGGATGGAACTGGTACCCCCTGCATTGGAAGGCAAAGTCTTAACCACTGGACTGCTAAGGAGGTCCCTGAATGTTTTAACAGGAAACTACTTTCAGTGAAAGAGTTTCACTTGAATTCATTACCACTATAATGAATGCTGAGTGGAGTTTTTTCCTAACCCCATCATTCCTTCTATTTTGATCAGCTGGCATTCTACCATGATAAAGAGCTTTCTTTTCTGCATTAATTTAAACCAGTGTGGACTCATGGAATGCTATTTATTAGGTTTTAACCCATTACTATTATTATATAATATGATGCTCAAATGTCCCAGATTGCACCAGTGGGAGTCCTTTCAAGTTGACTTCCATGTTCTTCTGACACATCCATGTCATTTTTTGATCACCTCCATACTTTCTGGTAGGAGGTATTTCCAACTCATCGTGTTCTTTCCCTGCCCCACCCCTGAAATCAGCCATTTCTCCAAGTAGTCCTGCTCTTCTTTAGTGAAGAACAGCATTAGAAACCATTACCTGAGCAACCAGATGTGCTATTTGCTATGTAGGTGTTTCTATGCCCTCCTAGTAGAAAGAGCTCAGTAATATTTACATATGTGAATGCACATATACACATCACATTTACATATATGCTAATTTCTAAATTTATCTACGTTTAAAACCAAGTGTTTATACCAACACCTCCAATTCTAGGCTGACAACACTGGGTTCAATCTCACTTTCCTCTTTCCTTATCTGTAACTCCTTCCTCTAATAGTGAGAAAACCAGCCTCGATTATCCTAATATATTTACTTACCTGCTCAATCATCCTGTGTATAATCAAATTCTCAGGTCTACTAGGTTGCTACCATACTCAGCCACCTTCCTCACCTGGCCTTGAACCTCTACCAGGCCACAACCCTGTTGGACCTACATAAACGCTTTTCTTCCTAAACAGTTTTAGTGAATTATAAATTACCATAAAGTTAACCCACCTTATATCATTCAAAGATTTGTACAGGGAATTCAGAGAATTGTGTAACCATCACCGAACCATCACCTAAATTCAGGTTCCGAGCACTTCCATCACTCTGGTGAGCTCCCCAGTGTTCATTTGCAGCCAGACCCCATTCCCCATCCCCAGACCAACCACAGATCTGCTTCCTGTCTGCAGATTTACCTCTTCTGGAAATGTCATATAAAGGGAATTATATATCTTTTGCATCTCATTTCACTTAGCACAATGTTTTTACATAATGAGGTAACAGACATCCATAGCTCCTTTTTACTACCATATCATATTCCATTTTAAGAATGTGTCATACTTTGTTTATCTGTTGTTAACCAGTAGACAGAAATTTAGATTGTTACCAGTTTGGGGCCATTATGTATAATGTTATGAACATTCATGCACAAGTCTTTGTGTGGATACATATTTTCATTATCTTGGGTTGTATGGTAGGCAGAATAATGGCTCCCAAAGAAGTCTAATTTACTAATCAGCCAACTTTAATAAAGCAAGGTTATCCTAGATTATTTTATATTATGTCCTAAACCCCCATGCTCACACTGAGTCACACAGTCATGTCCGATTCTTTGCGACCACACGGACTGTAGCCTGCCAGGCTCCTCTGTCCATGGGATTCTCCAGGCAAGAATACTAGAGAGGGTTGCCATACCCTCCTCCAGGGGATCTTCCTGACCCAGTGATCGAACCCGAGTCTCCTGTGTCTCCTGCACTGGCAGGCGGACTCTTTTACCACTGAGCCACCTGGGAAGCCCCTATGTCTAATCTCTAGAACCTGTGAATATATGTTACATGGCAAGGGGGAATTTAGGTTGGAGATGGAATTACGGTTGCTAATCAACTGGTCTCGAGAAAGCAAGATTATCCTGGATTATCTGGGTAGGTCCTGTTTACTCACAAGGGTCTTTAAAAGTAGGAGGCAGAAGAGAAGGCCAGAGTGATGTGAGAAGGACTCAACCCACTGTTGCTGACTGGCTTGAAGGTGGAGGAAGGCGGCCATGTACCAAGGAACCGGGGGCAGCATCTAGAAGCCAGACGGTTTCTCCTCCAGTCCTTCCTAAGGAATGCAGCCCTGCAGACTCCTTGACTGTATCCCAGTCAGATCCTGGCGGACCTCTAACCTCCTAAATGGTAAGATAATACATTTGTGTGACTTTTGGTCACTAAGCTTGTGGTAATTTGTTACAGCAATGACAGGAAACCAATACAGGCAGATACCTAATTGGGTTGCATAGTATGTTTATATTTAACTTTTTAAGAAACTGCCACACTGTTTTTCAAAGCTGCTGTAACATTTTACCTTCTTACCGGAAACATGTGATCTTGGTCAGTTTCTAGAGCCCTGAAATGGCTGTTTTTGACAATTTGGTCCCGTGTTATTTGGGGAGAGGATTTGCCAAGTCTCTCATTCCCACCATACCAATGCCTGATGGCTTTTTGACTGAGGCATTGATGAAGGAAGGAAGGAAGAAAAGAGAGAGGAAGGGAAGAGAGGCAAAGTATTTTTAAATGACTTATTGGCAATACTAGAGGGCAATAGATTTCAGTGTCTCAAACGCCTGTCCCTCTTCTTATTGGCAGTGTGATGTGGGTTATCTCACTCCTATGAGTTTAGTCTTCTCAGTATAAAACAGAATAAATAATGTGCTCTGTCTCCCACGTTTGTGACAAGAATTAAGTAAGATAATACATATTAAGTAAGATAATACTTAATAATAAGATAATACTTAATAATAAGATAATTAAGTAAGATAATACATATGCATAGGGAAATTCATATTCATTAATTGGCCTCCAGCAGCTACCATTGCTGATAATGTTTATAATGGCCAGGTCAACAAGAAAAGGTATAATTTTGTCTTCTCTGCTCTATTTAGGAAGATAGAAGGGTGTGCAATTAAATGTAAAATACACAACATGTAGACTCCTCAAAATGCAAATGTTTGTTGCGGTTGGTATATTTTCCAAGTCACCCATGGAGCTCAGACACCTAATATTTCACTACAGAATTTTACAAATCAACTGTTGCCAGTGACCGTACATCACCGTGTTCTTCCATTAATAACAACTCAAGATGTTTGCATAAGACTCTGACATCTTTTCAGTACATATTTCCACTTGGTCTTCAAAATGGCCCAGTGGGGAGACAAAACAGGAATGATCACATATGACAGATTATGGAAATTGAGGCCCAGAGCTGTCAAGTGATCCATTCAAAGTCCTGCAGAGAGGCGGTGGCAGAGCCGCTACCATTTCCTGCTCCACATCCTTCCTACTTCCCTTCCACCAATGCGGTTTGCTCAGGGACTGTGGAAAAGAGTTGGGTTCATCAGATCCAAAGAGGCTATTAACACAGTCGATGGCTGTGAACACATGCTGATTTCATTATAACTCTGCTAGTCTTTCTGGGAGCAGCCATGCATGGCTTGATGGAGATTCAGACTCCATTACAGGGTTCAACTGGCATTCGTCCTGAGCCCACTGGCCTTTTTTAATACATTTGTGAACATGGAAATGAGTTAAGGCACCCAAGGATGGACAAGTCAAACACCTGCCGCAGCCCACAGAGAAGGCATTGCTGGTGGATTCACAGCCCTGCTGGCAGCTCCCCACACTCATCCTCCCAAAGGCAGACACTTCTGAAGGCCTGCTCTCCCCACATGCCCTTTCCTGCCCACCGTCTCCGACATACCTTCACAAGGGCCTTTTATGACGTTAGTGCTATCATTCTCCCCATTTCATAGATGAGAAAGCAGAGGTTCACAGAGAGTTAACTGACTTGCGTAAGTCACACAGCTGGCAGATGGTGGATCCAGGCCTCAAACTCAGGTCGTTGAGACTCAGAGCTCCCTGAGGTCCCCATGCCTTCCTCATGCCTCTCCTGAGGGTCCCTGGCTATAGAGACCTCCTCTGCCCACTTCACTGTGCTCCGTTGTTCATTCTACACTCTGATCTGAAGGCCAGAGCAGACAGACTGGATAACTGTCCAACATTAAGGGGTGTGCAAGTCAGCCAACCAGGGTCATCACTGTGCCGCCTATGCCCTCCAAGCTTCATGTACAAGGTCAATTTTGGATCAGAGGCTTTAAATCAAATAACTCTAAGAGGTAGTTTCCATGTGTCCAGAGAGCAATGCCTGAAAGTCTCACTGAACTTGTAAGTTTTGCTGTTGTTATTTCCATTCTGTTTTGACTTTTAGTTTCGCTACTCTGAGAAAACCCTTCATTAAATGAGTGGTACTTTGTACTTTTAAGCTGAGTCTAGCTCTGTTAGAGGGCACAGGTATAGCTGAAGAGAACCAGGAGGTAAAGGAGAGCCTGTTTCAAACCCCAGGTAGATGAGCCAGGAAACAAAGAACTGTTTACCTGTCTCTTCCTTTCCTCCCAGCCCCACCCCCCCATGCCCTGTGCACATGTGTGTGACCAAAGTTGACATCCAGTCCCAAAGGACATTTCCTCAAAGCCCCTCTCCAGGCTCTGTTCCCCAGATTCAAGAAGGGAAGACACATCCCATTTGGACACAGTGACATTGGAGTGGGTCACACTGACAATGTCCCCAGGATGCCAGTGAGGGCAGGACATGGCTCCCCCTCATCTTCCAGAAAACTGAGGAGCAGGCTGGACCTGCAGCTCCCTGTCCCTTTTGGCCTCAGGCTGCTCCACACACTTCCCAGGGTTGGGGGAGTGAGGGAGGCAGAGAAGGGGAGCAATTGAGACTCAGCAATTCTGTTAGAGGGTGGGTCATTCACACTCACTCATTCATCCATCCAGTTATTCATGGTCAACTCCATGGCAATCAGCACTCTAGGAACCCGTGACCATCATTAGCACAGCGCTTCACAATTTCCAAAACAATTTCACACACGTTCTCTTGGTGACTCACACAATGACTGTTTGGTAGGGTAGGTATCATGCCCATTCTACAGATGGGCACACTGATGTCCAAAAGCAACTGCCCAAGTCTCAGAGCAAGGAAGTAGAATAAACCAGGCTAGGAACCAGAAGCGAGCAGGGTAGACTTCCCTGCCCACCTCTTCAGTGTGGGGACAGCCCGTTGTCATCAGCAGCCACCTCATGAGCCCCTGCAGGACTGAACGGGGCAAAGTGTGAGCTGTGCTTTCATATAGCACGAGGGTTCCATGGACACCAGGCACTCACACTATGTTAGGGCCCTGCCTGGACACACGAAAGGGGCTCAGGACCCTCTCTCAAACAGACCAGGGCTGCCTGCCAGTGAGGTGACGCCTTCCCTGCCCTGACCCCACAGGGAGAAAGCAGGGACTGTGGGGGAAGGCTCTTGGGGCAGGGCTCTGGGCCCGCCTCGTGGCCGGGCACTCCCGGTCCTTGCCTTTGTCTGCACCTCTGTAACTGAGAGGCCTGTCTAGACTGAGCGGCTACTAGAATTAATCCCAGGAAAATCTCCCTGAAACCTGATCCCTGCCCTTATCGAGGGCCAGGCAGATTAGCCTGATTGACTGAACAATGGCCGCTGGGGCCTTAACACGATCTCCATGTGTCTCCCATGCAGAGAGGGCTCTGGGCAGGCGCAGAACCCGCCTTGTGGAGGAACCCGTCCTGTGGGGTCAGCAGCCAGTCGGCCTCCTCCTAGCCTGCCGAGGAAGGGGACTGGGGGGACCTGATTGCACCAGAGCCGTAACAGCGGCCGTCAACCGCTTCCAGCACTTTGGGGCTGCTTTCCACTGCCCAGGGTCCCTGCAGGGCCTCACCTGCCCCAGTGGTGAGAGCCTGTCACTATCGCCACCATCAACAACATCACCACCACCATCATCACCACCATCACCCCCCTGCTGCACAGACAATGGGGCAGGGAGCCAAAGTACCTCTCTCAGGCTCAGACGGCAGAAGGTAATGGGAGCTAGCTCCAGGCCATTTGACACAGAGGCCTGAGCTCTTGTGCATACTCTAGTCCTCCCTCGGCCCTTGGCAGCCGTAGTCGGCCAGCTGCAAGCCCTAACCATTGTCCCAGACACCCTTCCTGCGTCCTTCAGCAAAAACGTCAGGCCTGTGGGCCTCTTCACCATGACCTTGCGGGAGCAGCGCTCTGTAAGGAGTTATGTACACCTGTGAGCCCGTGCCATCGCCCAAAGTGTCATTCTCTTTTGTTTCTACTTGAACCAGTAAGCTTGGGAAGGAACTATAAACCAAGCAACGCTGCCCCCAGCTGCCTCCAGCAAGAGCCTTCCAGACTGAGTGAGCCTTGCACAGGGTAGAGCCGCCTGCGACACACAGGGGCCATCAGGTCAAGAAGGGAAGGGCCACTCCCACCCACGATCTGCTGGCCCTCGCCACGGGGTGGCTGCAGAGCAACGTGGTTGGTACATTCTATGATCCCTATGTCCTGGGAGGACCAGGAAGAGAGGACAAAGGACGAGCCCCAGTCTGCTGTCCCACGCTGTGCACTTGGACAGGTCTTTCTGTCACTGAGGTCAGAGCTAGGCCACCTACAGAGCAGCCTGGGGCACAAGCACCCAAGTGAGCCTGACCTGGCTTCCACCCCCAACCCCACAACTCATCTGTGTGACCTGGGACTGTCACCTGTCCTGAGCCACATCACACCCATTTGAAGAATGAAAATACCAACCCCACCATCCACCCCTTCCACACCCCCAGGATTGTTAGGAGTGAAACAAGCCCCTCCGTGCCCCACAGGCAGGATGGGTGGGGCAGGAGATGTGCCCCCACCCAGAAACTGCCTTGAAAACTCTGAGTTGATGGAACCTATAAGGAAATGCAAGCATCCAATAGCAAGTCGTGTTCTATGCTATCCCACGGAGTGACCACTGATACTACAGATCCCAGGACAACACTTTTTCAGGCAGCCGGCCCTCACTGCCCACAGCACAGGGGCAGAGTCTCATCTCCTGGACACCATCACCTGCCTGACGGAAGCCCCTGTGCTGGGGCCTCTTGTCACAGACAAGGAAACCGAGGCCCAGGGAGATCTCTTCAACGGCGCTCAGTGGAGGGGTTCCCATGGAAGCATTATCTGCTCATTAACTAGAGTGGGTAACACTGATCCCCCAGAAATACCTCTTGGAGGTTTTTTATACAACTTGAATACCTAGCTGGGGCCCTAATTCATTTCAGCAAATGGCATCCAAAGCACCTCTGTCTCTGTGATCTCAGATGGGATAATCCCTGCCCCTCTGGTTTCCTGTTGACCAGGGAACACCTGGGCTCTCAGAGGCCCCTCACCTGCTCTCATGCTGCATCCCTGCGGGGGCCTGAGGTTGTCCCTAAATGTCCCCATATGCCACCCCAGAATCTCTCAGGACCACCCAGACCTTCCCCCAGGTGGCCCATTCAGTTGTCATCTTTCTCTGCCAGCCTCATCCCACCCAGAGGCAGCACCTTCCTCTCAAATCAAGAGTCAGTTTCTTCCTGTGACTTTATTACTAGGCAGGAAATGGCCACTAAGGCCAGCCCTGCTTCAGGGATGGGTCCGCTGCCAAGTGGGAGAAGGGTCTTAGAGATTCCTGAGACCATGGAGCACCTTGGGTGCTGAGGACAAAGGGGCGGAAAGGTAGGTTTTCCCACAAAAGTCATCATAACAACAAGTAGCAGAATACCCACTACACGGCCCGTTCCCACACGGGCCGCGGGGGAAGGTAAACAACACATAGCTGTCCCCTCTGGAACCCCGTCTGACCACGGCCAAGCTTGTCAGGGCCAGGAGGAGCCGGCGGAGGAGCGGTGACGGGCAGGGAAGGGGAGCTCCCTGCAGCGGGGCCCTCAGGAGGTGCTCTGAGCGTTGGGCAGGGGGCCAGGGTGGGGGTATCGCAGGGGACGGCCCGGCGTGAGGGAGGGAACCCCGGGGCAGGGGCAGGGCCCAGCCCAGTGGGAGTCCCAGGGGAGGGGAAGGAGTGCTCTGGTCACTCTGCGAATTCTGCGCCATGGGAAAAGCAGGGCCGCTGGCAGCTGGAGAGCAGGGCTGAGTTCTGGAAAGACCATTCTGTGAAGTCAGTCCTACCGAGAAGGAGAAATATCGTGACAGCCCTCATGTGTGGAGTCAAAAAAGAGATGGCACAAATGAACTTACAAGACAGAAGGAGACTCTCACAGACTTAGAAAATAAACTTATGGTTGCCAGGGGGAAGAGATCGTGTTAGGGACTTTGGGATGGACATGTACACACTGCTATATTTAACATGGACAACCAGCAAGGACCTACTGGAAGTAGGACCACATGGAAGTCTGCTCGATGTTATGTGGCAGCCTGGATGGGAGGGGGTTTGGGGAAGAATGGATACATGTGTATGTATATATGTGTGTGTGTGTATATATATATATATGGCTGGGTTCCTTGGCTGTTCACCTGAATCTATCATAACATTATTAATTGGCTATGCCTCAATACCAAATGAAAAGTTTAAAATTAAAAAATTTAAAAAAAAATAGATCACTCTGGGGGCAGAGTGGCAAGTGGATTGGGGATGCAGGATAGAAAGAAGAACGCAGTAAAGAGACGACTGCAACAGTTCAGGTGAGAGGGGGCTCCAGGGCCCACACTCCTCACCCATTTACACGCTGTGTGACCTTGGGCCGATTACTTAAACTTTCTGAGCTTTCGTCACCTCCTCGCTGGAATGAGACTCTCACAGCAGGGCTGTCATGCGGATTCGACCTGATAATGCATGAAAAGCATTCACCACGATGCCTGGTCCACAGTAAATGCTCAATAAATGTTTGCTTAGAAAAACAAAAAGGCAAAGACTGATTCTAGAGCCCCCTCCCTCCCTTTCCCAATCTCCCCAATCAATAAAAGCAGCCCTTTTATCTAAATCCCCGGGACCAAAGGGGAACCAAACACAGCAGCTGCAGCCCTGCCTCCCAGGACCACGCCCCCCGGCCCGGGCTTCTCGGGTCGGGGCCCACCGCTGCCTGGCCTCTGTGGCCGAGGCAAGAATGCTGGCGCCGTGACCTGGCCATGAACCTTCCCCCAGCCTCCAACACGCACAAAAGCATTTCTTCTGCCTCAGCAAAGCAAGCGCCACCCAGCCCAGCGCACCCTGCCCACGGGGAGCCCACAGAACTGAGTTGATCCATGCAGAATTATCCACCTGCCTGGTTTCGCTGACTCTTATCACCACTGGGCAGTGGGGAAAAAAAAACAAAAGAAAAATTTGTTCTTAATATTTATGACTCCAGTGGTGTGCTCATGCACAGGGCAGAGTTCCTGCATACAGCAGGGGAAATTCAATCCAGTGTAAAATGTGCTTGGTAGAGGAGTGGGTAACACAAGCCCTTGAAACCCTGAGAACTTTGGGTTGATCTTTTCACAAGAAAACTGTGGGATCTTCCAGGTGGGCTGAGAGGTCAGGAGGCACACATTCTGTGGACTTAGAGGGGAGCCAGATCAGGCCAGAACCTCAGGGACTTTAGAAACCAATCCTGCTGGCTGCTTGTTGGGTGGTGACACGGCGGGGACCTGTCCCCTGCCATGGTCTTCAGTCACTCACATGTGGCAGGAACAGGCCCTCTGGACAAATGAAGGCAAGATGGCATTTCAGATATGATGAAAGTGGGACAGTTTCCTTGGCCATCTGTGGACCATAATTTATTTTCAATGGAGAGATGCTGCAGAGAGAACACGGATTTGGGGATAAGATTCTAGGTTTCAATTCTGTTCCACAATTTGAAAGCAGCTTTAATTCCCTAAGCTGACCCCCTCAGGCACTGGTGAAAGATGGAGCTGATGGGAGCTGCCTGAGTACCTGATATGAGGGCAAAAACTAATGCTCGTGTAGGACTGAGCCCTGTGCCTGGCACATCCCTGGTACTTCATAATATGCAGCCCCTGCTCCCAATAACAGTGTGCACTTTTGAATATAGTACATCTGCACCATTCTTCTCAAAGTGGGCCAGTGGATCAACTGCTTAGATAAAGCAAAAATCTTTTTTTTTTAATGAATGCCACTAGATGATTGAAATAACAAGGTTTTTTGTTTTTTTCTCCCCCCCCCCCATGGAAATTATCTAAATGGCCTCAAGTTCCTGACATATACAGTAGACATAGACTGGTAAACAAGGGACTTAGTGGCCCTGGATGAAAGGCCAGCCCCTAATCATATTTCCAGAAGCTGGAAGGACAACTTAGCCTTGGCAGAGAGTAAGATGAGTACTTAGAACTAAAAATGTAATTCTCACAATACTCTCTCAGTACAGGGAACCAAGCTATAGAGAATCCCTGAAAAAGTAAAACAATCACATTAAAATGGTAACAATTCAAGGTTGTAATGAGTGTGAATTTACCCTCAGCCACCAGGGAAGCCCACTTTTAAAGGGTGCACACAACTATGTCTGGGGAAAAAAGGTTACAGAAATTTTTTTTCTACTATTCATAACTCAGAATGTCTAAAAACTCAAACTGAGGGATCTTTAGTCAGAACTTATATTAGGCCAAACATATAAAGAGATGGCATTTTTATACATGTATTTTATACATACATATAAAATATTTATATATGTATGTATACACACACATATGTCAACCTGCAGTCAAGACCTTGAATAATTCCATTACCCTCAAAAGTTCCCTCATACCCTTTTTACAGTCAGTTTCCCTCACCTCCAGCCAGCAATGAATGTGATTTCAAACACAATAGTTTTACTAGTGCTAAAACGTCATGTAAATGGAATCCTGGAAGATGTGTTCTTCTTTCACTTAGCATAATGTTTTGAAGAGTCATCCACAAGACTGTGTATTTCAGTAGCTTCCTGATCTTTATTGCTAGGTGGTATTTATTTCATTGTATGAATTGCCACAACTTGTTTATCTATTCACTTACTGGTGAACATTTGGACTGTGTCTTAGTTTGGGGCTCCTAGGAGTGAAACTGCTATTAATATTCATATAAATGTCTCGTGGTGGACATATGTTTCCATTTCTCTTGAATAAACACCTAGGAACGGGATACTGTTAAGTGCGTATTTAACTTTAAAAGAGCTGCCAACCCGTTTCCCAGAGAGGCTGTACAATTTTACACCTCAACCAACCATATATGAGAGTTACACTTACCCTACATCCTCCCTAGCACTTGAAAATGTCAGCTTTTTTGGTATTTAACATATTTTCTTTTTCTTCAGATTTATTGAGGCATAAATTACAGTCAATAACACTCACCTATGTTAAGGATACAGTTTGATTAACTTTGGTAATTATATATAGTCATGTAACCACAACCACAATCAAGATACAGAACATTTTTATCACCAAAAAAGGTTCCCTTGAGCCCTTGTGCAGTCGATCCCCTCCCTTGTACCTTGATTTTCAGTCACCCCTGATCTGCATTTTGTACAGTTTTGCCTTTCCCAGAATTGCATGCAAATAAAATCATACAGTATGTAGTATTTTCATTCAGCTTCATGCTCTTTGGGAGTCATCCACTTTGTTGTGTATATGAATATTTCACTCCTTTGTGTTATCAAGTAGTATTCCATTGTTGTTTAGTCACTAAGTCACGTCTGACTCTTTTGTGACCCCATGGACTGTAGCCCATCAGGCTCCTCTGTCCATGGGAATTCCCAGGCAAGAATACTGGAGTGGGTTGTCATTTCCTTCCCCAGGGGATCTTCCAGACCCAGAAATCAAACCTGCATCTCCTGCATTGGCAGGCAGATTCTTGACTGCTGAACCACCAGGGAAGCCCATGGATACACTACAATTTGTTTATTCATTCACCAGTTGATGACCAGTTGATTATTTACAGTTTGGGGCTATTATGAATAATTCCTTTAAGAATGTTCTTGTACAACTCTTTTTTTTTTTTAAAGGGGGTGCATATTTTCATTATTCTTGGGTAAGTAACAAGGAGTTTAATTGCTGGGCCACATGGTAAACATATGTTAAACTTACACAGCCAAACTCTTTTCCAAAGTGGCTGCATGATTTTGCATCGTCATGCAGAGCAATGCTAATTGCTCCACATCTTCACCAACATTTGGCATTGTCGCTCATAAAAATTTTAAGGAAAATGACCATGGTGATGGAATAGGAAGACCCTGAGCTCAACTCTTCCCACAGACACACCAAAATTACAACCATTTTCAGAGCAATTATCAATCAGAACAACCTGTAGACTAGCAGAAAAGATTTTCCACAACTAAAGATGTAAAGAAGGAATCCCATGAGATGGGTAGGAGGGATGAAGATGTGGTATAGTCAAGATCCACACGCCTGGGTAGGCGGTCCACAACAGGAGGACAATCACAATTATGGAGGTTCTCTCTAAGGAATAAGGGGTCTGAGCCCCAGATCATGCCCCTGAGCCCTTGGTCCCTACACCAGGAAGATGAGGGCCTAGAATAACTGGCTTTGAAGGCCAGCAGAGCACGCTCACAAGACAACCAGATGGCTTTAAGAAACAGAGACTCCACTCTTAAAGTGAAAGTGTTAGTCATTCTGTCGTGCCTGACTCTTTGCCACCACATAGACCGTAGCTCACCAGGCTCCTCTGTCCACGGAATTCTCCAGGCAAGAATACTGGAGTGGGTTTCCATGCCCTCTTGCAGGGGATCTTCCCAACCCAGGTACTGAACCTGCATCTCCTGCATTGCATGCAGATTCTTTACTGTCTGAGCCACGAGGGAAGCCCACTCTTAAACAGTGCACACAGAATCCTACACACTCCAAGGCCCTGTGTAGAAGCAGTAATTTGAGAGGAGTCTTGGTCAGACCTACTTGCTTAATCTTGAAGAGTCTCCTGAAGAGGGAGAAGACAACTGTGATCACCCTGAGATACAGATGCTGGCAGCAACCATTTTAGAGAACTTGTCCTTACCACAAGGATGCAGGTGCTGGCAAGTGCCATTCTGGAGCCCTCCCTCTATATTAATAGTGCTGGGGGTTACCCTCCCATTAGCTAGTCAGCACTTGTCTCAGGACCCTCCTGCACAGACATATGGAAACTCGATCCATGAACCACCAGATCAGCACCATCCCTAAGCACCTCCAAGCCCGTCATCCAGCTACCTCAAGTGTCAGCCCCACCTACCAATGTATCCAGAGTAGTTGACCTTGTCACAATAGAAGGACCCATGCAGCCCACATAGGGGGCATCCCTGGAGCATACAGCTCTGGTGACCAAAGGGGAATGTGTTGATGGGCCTCACTGGGAGTTTCCACAAAAGGCCATTTCTCCAAGAAACATAACCAACCCATCTAATACACAGAAATAAAAACAAAGAATTACGCAAAATGAGGTGACAGAGGAATATATTCCAAACGAAAGAATAAGATAAAATCTTACAAGAACCAAGTGAAGTGGAGATAATCGATCTACCTGATAAAGAGTTCAAGGTAATGATCATAAAGATGTTTAACAAATTCAGGAGAAGAACGGGTGAACATATGAGTATAATAAAGTGTTATAAAATATAAAAAGAATCAAACAGAGCTGAAGAATACAATAACAGAAATAAAAATACACTAGAAAGAATCAACAACAGATGCTACAGAGGAACAGATCAGCAAGCTGGAAGATAGAGTAGTGGAAATCGCTCAAGCTGAACATTAAAGAGAAACACATTTTCACAAATGAGAACAGTTTAAGAGACCACTGGGACAACATCAAGCTTACTAATGTACATACTATATGGGTCCCAAAAGAAGAGGAGAGAAAGAAAGGGACAAAGAACTTACTCAATGAAATAGTAGCTAGCCTCTTGGAAAAAGTGATCTAGTGTTATCTGGGTAATAGCTCTTTTTTTTCTTCTCACAGATGACATGCTAGCACTGGATTACATTCTCAACAGTTGCTACAACCTTCATGTACCATTCTACATTCAGGTCCTGTGCCTCACAAACTAACAGTGCCTCCTCAAATAAAGAAAACCCCCTTGCCATTTCCTGCAGCATGAATCTCTTCAATTCTTCAGTTACTTCTTCCCTTTGTCTCTCTTCATCTTTGCTCTGGGCCTCCAAATCCATATTTTCGCCTTGCTCCACTCACTCAATTACTTTCACTTTTGTTTTCATCATTATCTCAGTGTTTGTCAGCAGTACCAACTACACTGGCACTGATTTTACCCTTGTTTCCTAGGCTTGAAATAGAGATACTGTCCTGCCACACTCTATACAGTAATTTACAGTAATTTACACAAAGGTACAACCACTCATAGAAGACGCATGTATAGCAATGTACGTCAGACACGGGAACTGACTCACATGATTGGATACGTGAACACACGTTCACGTCTTTGAAGGTTCAGTATGTACAGGACTTACTTTACTCACAAAACAATGATTCATGACACACTATATTAACAAGTTGAAGAATAAAAATCATATGACCATCTCAATAGATGCATAAAAGTTTTTTTTTTTTACAAAATTCAGCATCTCTTTATGATAACTCTCAACAAAGTGTATATAGAAGGCATATAATTCAACCTAATAAAGGTGATGTATGATAAACTGACAGCCAACATCCTACTCAATGGTGAAAAGCTTAAAGTATTTCCTCAAAGATCAAGAACAAGACAAAGATGCCCACACTTGATACTTTTATTCAACATAGTATAATCAGATAAGAAAAAGAATCCAAATTGTGAAGGAAGAAGTAATGCTGTCACTATTTTCAGATGACATGATACTATATATATAGAAAAATCCTAAAGATACCACCCCAAAGCTATTAAAACTAATAATTCAATAAAGTCGCAGGACACAAAATCTATATACTAACAATGAACTATCAGAAAGAGAAATTAGGGAAACAATCCCATTTAAAATTGCTTCAAAAATAACAAAATATCTAGGAATAAATCTAACTAACAAGGTAAAATACATGTACTTGGAAAACTATAAGATACTGATGAAAGAAATTGAACATGACACAAATGGAATGATATACCATGTTCATGAACTGGGAGAGTTAATATTGTTGAAATAATCATACTACTCAAGGGAGTCTACAGATTGAGTGCAATACCTATCAAAATACCAATGGCACTTTTCATAGAACTAGAATAAATAGTTCTAAGATTTGTGTGGAAACACAAAAAACCTTGAGAAGCTAAAACAAGGCTGAGAAAAAAGAACAATGCTGGAGATATGTTCCCTGGTTTCATATTATACTACAAAGCTAGAGTAATCAAGAGTATGATACAGGTACAAAACAGACACACAAATCAATGAAACAGAAGAGAGAGCCCATAAGTGAACCCATACTTATGTGGTCAATTAATCTATCACAAAAGAGGCAAGAATATACAATGGGGAAGCAATAGCCTCTTCAATAAATGGTGATGGGAAAACTGGGCAACTGCATACAAAACAATCAACTGCACTACTTTCTCATACCACACACAAAAATAAACTCAAAATGGATTAAACACTTAACTATAAGACTGAAACCATAAAACTCCTGGAAAAAAAAAAGACAATTTTACCCTGTGGCATCAATCTTAGCAATATTTTTTGTATCTGCCTTCTCAGGCAAGAGAAACAAAAGCAAAAATAAATAAAGAGAATTCAGTTCAGTTCAGTTGCTCAGTCCTGTCTGACTCTTTGCGACCCCATGAACCGCAGCATGCCAGGCCTCCCTGTCCATCACCAACTCCTGGAGTTTACTCAAACTCATGTCCATTGAGTCAGTGATACCATCCAACCATCTCTTCCTCTGTCGGCCCCTTCTCTCCTCCTGCCCTCTATCTTTCCCAGCATCAGGGTCTTTTCAAATGAGTCAGCTCTTTGCATCAGGTGGCCAAAGTATTGGAGTTTCAGCTTCAGCATCAGTCCTTCCAATGAACACGCAGGACTGATCTCCTTTAGGATGGACTGGTTGGATCTCCTTGCAGTTCAAGGGGCTCTCAAGAGTCTTCTCCAACACCACAGTTCAAAAGCATCAATTCTTCAGTGCTCAGCTTTCTTTATAGTCCAACTCTTACATCCATACTTGACTACTGGAAAAACCATAGGCTTGACTAGATGGACCTTTGTTGGCAAAGTAATGTCTCTGCTTTTTAATATGCTGTCTAGGTTGGTCATAACTTTCCTTCCAAGGAGTAAGCGTCTTTCAATTTCATGGCTGCAATCACCATCTGCAGTGATTTTGGAGCCCAAAAAATAAAGTCTGACACTGTTTCCACTGTTTCCCCATCTATTTCCCATGAAGTGATTGGACCAGATGCCATGATCTTAGTTTTTGAATGTTGAGCTTTAAGCCAACTTTTTCACTCTCCTCTTTCACTTTCATCAAAAGATTCTTTAGTTCTTCTTCACTTTCTGCCATAAGGGTGGTGTCATCTGCATATTTGAGGTTATTGATATTTCTCCCAGCAATCTTGATTCCAGCTTGTGCTTCTTCCAGCCCAGCGTTTCTCATGATGTACTCTGCATATAAGTTAAATAATATACAGCCTTGACATACTCCTTTCCCAATCTGGAACCAGTCTGTTGTTCCATGTCCAGTTCTAACTGTTGCTTCTTGACCTGCATACAGATTTCTCAGGAGGCAGGTCAGGTGGTCTGGTATTTCCTTTTCTTGAAGAATTTTCCACAGCTTGTTGTGATCCACACAGTCAAAGGCTCTGATGAAGTCAATAGAGCAGAAGTAGATGTTTTTCTGGAACTCTCTTGCTTTTTCAGTGATCCAGCAGATGTTGGCAATCTCTCTGGTTCCTCTGCCTTTTCTAAAACCAGCTTGAACATCTGGAGGTTCACGGTTCACGTATTGCTGAAGCCTGGCTTGGAGAATTTTGAGCATTACTTTACTAGTGTATGAGATGAGTGCAATTGTGCAGTAGTTTGAGCATTCTTTGGCATTGCCTGTCTCTGGGATTGGAATGAAAACTGACCTTTTCCAGTCCTGTGGCCACTGCTGAGTTTCCTGAATTTGCTGACATATTGAGTGCAGCACTTTCACAGCATCATCTTTTAGGATTTGAAACAGCTCAACTGGAATTCCATCACCTCCACTAACTTTGTTCGTAGTGATGCTTCCTAAGGCCCAGTTGACTTTACATTCCAGGATGTCTGTCTCTAGGTGAGTTACATCAACCTAAAAAGCTTTTGCCCAGCAAAGGAAATCATCAACTAAATAAAAAAAGGTGCCTAGTGAATGGGAGAATATATTTGCAAATGATATATCTGACAAGGGGTTAATATTCAAAATATACAAAGAACTCATGCAGCTCAACATAATAACAACCCCCAAACAATCCAATTTAAAAATGGGCAGAGGACCTCAATAGATGTTTTTTTAAAGGCATAGAGATAGACAATAGACACATGATAAAATGCTCAACAACTCTAGTCATCAGGGAAATGCAAGTCAAAAGCACAACGATATACCACCTCCCATGTGTCAGAATGGGTATTATCAAAAAGATAAAAAATAAGTGGAGGCAAGGATGTGGAGAACAGGGAACTTCTGTGCACTGTTGATTGAAATGTACATTGGTGCAGCCACTACAGAAAACAGTATAGACATTCCGCAAAAAAATTAAAAACAGAACTACCACACAATCCAGCAATTCCACTATTGAATATATTTCCGAAGAAAACAAGACCAACAATGTGAAAAGCTATAAGCACCCCTATGTTCATTGCAACATTATTTACAATACCCAAGATACAGAACCAATTGAAGTGTTCACTGACAGGCGAATGGATGAAAAAGATGTCATACACACATGCACATACAGAATATTACTCAGCAATAAAAAAAGAATGAAAGCTTGCCATTTGCAACAACATGGATGTTCCTAATGAAATAAATCAAACAGAGAAGAACAAATATTGTATGATTTCACTTACATGAGGGAATTAAAAAAATGAAAAAACAAAACAGAGCCATTGAAGGTTGCCGGAGGGATGGGAGAAGAGGAAAGAGTAAAAGAGGCAATGAGGATTAAGAGGGACAAACTTTCAGTTACAAAATCAGTGAGTCATGAGCATGAAGTGTACAGCATGGGAAATACAGTCAACAATAGTGTACTAAGTTTGTATAGTGACAGATGGTAACTGGACTTATCATCAAGATAATTTTGTAACGTATAGAAATAGCGAATCACTATGGTGCACCCCTGGAACAAACATAGTATTATAGCCACCTATACTTAAAATTTCTAAAAGACATGTAATCACAGGACTCTAATAGGTTCTGCAGAAAACACATTTATATTGCTATAATGATATAAACACTATTGATATAATTAAAAGTATGATAAAATTTGGGAGAGAGGAAGAAGGGGTGGAAATGTTAAATCATCATCTCTTATGACATTTATAAATTTAAACTGTGCTTCCCATTTTGTTTTATTCATACAACATGCTGCACGCTGTATTTTAACTAATCCTATTGTTGATTGTCATTTCACAATATAAAATATATCAAACTATCGTGCTCAGCACTGCAGATGATACAATGATGTATGTCAATTATGTCCTAATAAAATTGCAACAGAAAGAATAATATTAATCTAAAATGTACCTATTTAATAGCCTTTTAAAGATAAAGTAATAAAGATGAAATATATAATAATAATAATGACTGCACAAATTTTCTGAGAAACTTATCATTGAGGAGACAATAGAGATGAACTGTTGTTTTTGGCATCTTAGTATTTTCGGGAGGGAACAGTGTAAGTCAGTTTGGGGATTAAATTGCAAATAAAAATGAAAAAACCTGTTAAAATTGTGATCATTCTACTGGATGAGTTATTTCATTGAATCTTCCTGCTAAATATATGTGTTGAACATATAATCATGTGCTTATCACTCATTCATATATGTTCTGGTATGAAGTATCTATTCAAAGTAATCTTGCTTATTTTAACACTAGATATTCTGTCTAATTGAGTTGTAAAGTTCTTCACATATGCTGGCTAAAAGTCCTTGATCAGATCTGTGAATATCTTCTCTATTTGACTTTGTAATGTGTCTTTTGCCAGGTAGAAAGTTTTAATCTTTATCAAATCCAATTTATACATTTTTATGATTAGTGATTTTTTTGTGTGTGCCCAAATAAACTTTAACCTATCCAAATGTGGGGTAGATTTTCTATTTATTCTTCCAGGAGATTTTCAATTTTAGACTTTACATTTAAGCTCTGTGTATGTGTATGGTATAAGGTGCAGCAGGTCAAGGTGACTTTTCTTTTCCATATTGCCATCCAATGGCTATAAAGTTGTTCCAATACCAATATTTGACAAGAATATCCACTCCCACCTTGGTTGAAAATTAATTGACTATATACATGGATCTGTTTCTGGACTTCCTGTTCTATTCTTTTAATTTATATGCCTGTCCTTACATCAACACCACACTAGAGATTACTGTACTTTAAACTAGTAAGTTTTGAAATCAGGTAGTTTAAATTCTCCAACTTTGTTCTTCTTTTTCAAGATTGCTTTGGATATTTTAAGACTTCAGTGTTTCTATATAAGTTTTAGAATCAATTTGTTAATTTATTTTTAAAACTTTTGCTGTAGCAAATTTGGATTGCATTACTTGGGAAGAACTGACATCTTAACTATACTGAGTGTTACAGTCCCTGAATATAGCATATCTCCCAATTCATCTAAGTCTCTTTAAATTTTCTCAGTTACATCTTGCAGTTTTACTGTAGAGGTCTAGCACATATTTTGTTAAATGTTACCTTATATATTTTATGGTTTTTATGCTATTATAAATCCAATAGTCCCTTGAACTTTATTTTCTAATTGTTCCTAGTATACAGAAAAAAACTGAGTTTTGTAAACTGATCTTGTATCCTCTGAATTTGTTAAATTCTCTTATCAGTTCTAGTTGCAGTTTTATAGATTCCTTAGGACTTTTATGCATGATCATATCATACAACAATGAAGACAACTTTAATTTCTCCACCCCTATATATCTCACTGCTTTACTTGACTTATTGCACATGCTAGGATCTCCAGTTCAATGCTGAAGTGATGACAGTGGACAACATTATCTTGTTTTTACATTAGGAAGAATGTGTTTCTTATTTTTCCATTATGAGATAAGCTGATAAAAAGATTTTTTTTAATCAGGTTGCAAAAATTCTTTTTCTTTCTAAACTGCTGAGTTTTTATGATGATGATGATGATAGCTACTGAATTTTATCAACTGCTTTTTCTGTCTTTGAGATAATCATATGGTTTTCTTCCTTTATTCTGTGTTAAGATGACTTATATTGATTGATTTTTCAAATATTAAATCAACCTGTGTTTCTAGAATAGACACAGCTTGATCATGATGCATTATCCTTTTTTCACACTGCTGGATTTGATTTGACAAAGGTATACTAAGGACTTTTGTGTCCTTAATGCAGCAAATAGATGGGAAACAATGGAAAAAGTGAGAGACTTTATTGTGGGGGGCTCCAAAATCACGGCAGATGGTGCTAAAGTCATGAAATTAAAAGATGCTTGTTCCTTGGAAGAAAAGCCATGATCGACCTAGACAGCATATTAAAAAGCAGAGACATTACTTTGATGACAAAGGTTTGTCTTGTCAAAGTTATAGTTTTCCCAGTAGTTATGTGTGGGTGTAAGAACTGGACTATAAAGAAAGCTTAGCATTGAAGAAGTGATGCTTTTGAACTGTGATGCTGGAGAAGACTCTTGAGAGTCCCTTGGACTGCAAGGAGATCCAACCAGCCCATTCTAAAGGAGATCAGTCCTGGGTGTTCATTGGAAGGACTGATGTTGAAGCTGAAACTCCAATACTTTGGCCACCTGATGTGAAGAACTGACTCATTTGAAAAGACCCTGGTGCTGGGAAAGATTGAGGGCAGGAGGAGAAGGGGATGACAGAGGATGAGATGGTTGGATGGCATCACGGACTCAATGGACACGAGTTTGAGCAAGCTCCGGGAGTCAGTGATCGACAGGGAAGTCTGGTGTGTTGCAGTCCATGATGTCACAAGGAGTTGAACACAACTGAGCGACTAAACTGAATGCATCTCATGTTCTCATGTTCATGAAAGATATTGATCTAAAATTTGCTTACGTTTTTGTCAGGCTTTGTTACCAGGATGATGCTGTCCTCATAAATAAGTCAAGAAATATTCCTTCCTCAATCATTCTGAATGATTTAGTTTAAGATTCCTGCTATTTATCTCTTATATATTTGATAGAATTTACTAGTGAAATCATTTGGCCTGGAATTGTGGAGGTTTTTGAAAATATATTCAATTACTTTGACAGGTATAGGGCCAGGTTTGGCAATGAGTTTTTAGATGCAACACCAAAAATCACAATCCATGAATGGAATATTCGGTAAGTTGAGCTTGATTAAAATTTAAAACTTCTGCCCTACAAAAGATACTGTAAAGAGAATTTTAAAAGTCACAAACTGAGAGAACTCTTAAAACTCAATAATATGAGGAAAAATTAGTTTTGAAAATGAGTAAAAGACCAGGACAGGCACCTCCCTGAAGAAGATATACAGCTGGCAAATAAGCATATATTCAACATTGTAAGTCATTAGAAATACATTTTATCATGTTTTAGTATACTCATATATATATAATTTTATGTATAAATATAGAAAAAATATAACATTATGCACTTTTGCTAATGCTATGCAATATATGAAATATTTTCACTATACTATTTAAGAAGCAGGAAAGTGATATATGTCATTTGGTCTAGAATGTGCTTGGTTTTAGAGATCATTGCATAAGAAAGTAAAATTGTGTTAACTCTAATTCATTTCAGTGGAACATCCCATCCCCTAAAATGAGATTATCTTTAATTATAATTATGATATTGTAATTATGATTTAATTATAATTATGATTATAATTATGACTATTGTGGTGATATTAATGAAAAGAAATATCTAGTAATATACAAGCTATTAGTCACTTATATACAGTTAGTTCAAACTCTGAATTCTACAAGACTACATTCCACAGGTGAGAAAGCCAAGTGCCTTGATCTACTCTGGTTGCCAAAAAAGAAACAAACCACAGACGGAGTAGCTTAAAGAAACAGTTCAATTTCTCATAGTACTTGAGGCTGGAAAGTTCAAGCTCAGGGTGCCAGCACTGTAGGGTTCCAGTGAGAGCTCTCTTTTTGGCTTGCAAATGGCCATCTTATCACTGTATCTTCATATGGGTGGGACTGAGGGAGGGGATTGGCAAGGAGCACATAAGCAAGCTCTCTCAGTTCAGTTCAGTTCAGTTGCTCGGTCGTGTCCGACTCTTTGCAACCCCGTGAATCGCAGCATGCCAGGCCTCCCTGTCCACCACCAACTCCCGGAGTTTACTCAAACTCATATGCATCAAGTTGGTGATGCCATCCAGCCATCTCATCCTCTGTCGGCCCCTTCTCCTCCTGTCCCCAATCCCTCCCAGCATAAGGGTCTTTTCCAATGAGTCAACTCTTCGCATGAGGTGGCCAAAGTACTGGTGTTTCAGCTTCAGCATCAGTCCTTCCAATGAATATTCAGGGCTGACCTCCTTTAGAATGGACAGGTTGGATTTCCTTGCAGTCCAAGGGACTCTCAAGAGTCTTCTCCAACACCACAGTTCAAAAGCATCCATTTTTTGGCACTCAGCTTTCTTCACAGTCCAACTCTCACATCCATACATGACTACTGGAAAAACCATAGCTTTGACTAGATGGACCTTTGTTGGCAAAGTAATGTCTCTGCTTTTTAATATGCTGTCTAGGTTGGTCATAACTTTCCTTCCAAGGAGCAAGCATCTTTTAATTTCATGGCTGCAGTCACCATCTGCAGTGATTTTGGAGCCCAAAAAATAAAGTCAGCCACTGTTCCCACTGTTTCCCCATCTATTTCCCATGAAGTGATGGGACCAGATGCCAAGATCTCAGTTTTCTGAATGTTGAGCTTTAAGCCAACTTTTTCACTCTCCTCTTTCACTTTCATCAAGAGGCTTCTCAGGTCCTCTTCACTTTCTGCTGTAAGGGTGATGTCATCTGCATATCTGAGGTTATTGATATTTCTTGTGGCAATCTTGATTCCAGATTGTGCTTCTTCCAGCCCAGCGTTTCTCATGATGTATTCTGCATATAAGTTAAATAAGCAGGGTGACAATATACAGCCTTGATGTACTCCTTTTCCTATTTGGAACCAGTCTGTTGTTCCATGTCCAGTTCTAACTGTTGCTTCCTGATCTGCATAGAGGTTTCTCAAGAGGCAGGTCAGGTGGTCTGGTATGCCCATCTCTTTCAGAATTTTCCACAGTTTATTGTGATCTACACAGTCAAAGGCTTTGGCATAGTCAATAAAGCAGAAATAGATGTTTTTCTGGAACTCTCTTGCTTTTTCAATGATCCAGTGGATGTTGACAATTTGATCTCTGGTTCCTCTGCCTTTTCTAAAACCAGCTTGAACATCTGGAAGTTCATGGTTCACGTATTCCTGAAGCCTGGCTTGGAGAATTTTGAGCATTGCTTTACTAGCGTGTGAGATCTGTGCAATTATGCGGTAGTTTGAGCATTCTTTGGCATTGCCTGTCTCTGGGATTGGAATGAAAACTGACATTTTCCAGTCTTGTGGCCACTGCTGAGTTTTCCAAATTTGCTGGCACATTGAGTGCAGAACTTCCACAGCATCATCTTTCGGGATTTAAAATAACTCAAATGGAATTCCATCACCTCCACTAGCTTTGTTCATAGTGAAATAAGCTCTCTAGTGTCTCTTTTTATAAAGGCAATAATCTCACCCTCATGATCTTATCTAAACCTAAATATCTCCCCAAGGATCCCATCTTCAAATATAATCACATTGGGGGCTATGGCTTCAATATGTGAATTTGCGGAGGACACAATTCGGTCCATAGTACCAAAGTTCAGAGAAGTTATCCTGCCTGATCAATTAAGTAGTAGAGGCCAGGTTAACCCCTTGTCTACCTGACTTAAAAGCTCACATTCTCAGTAGACAGTATCTCTCAGGATCTGAGACGGCCTCTCAATTTTAGCTCCTGCTTTTACTGCTGCAGAACAAGCACTGAGGAAAGCCAAAGATGAGCAATCAAAACCTTGAGACAAGTTTTAAGAAAACTGTTTGAGCAAACAAAACCTGAAGCAGTTTTAAGAAAGAGCCTAGTGTCTGTGTCGACATACCCCATCCAAGTGCTCTCATGGAAATGCCAGGAGAGGAAGAGAGCCTGGGGCTTGAGTAGATGGAAATAAAGGTGAATTGGGGCAAGAGGGATACAGCAAGTGCCGTGACATTCTGGAGGACTCCTTTCTTGTAGGTCAGGGACCACTCTGGCTTTGATTCCCTCTAGCGTCTGGACCCTCAAACTTGCCCTTTGGGTGGCCAGCAAAGAGTGGCCTCTCACAAGAATGTGGGGTTTTTTAAGGTGCAATTAAAAAAAAAAAAAATCAGCTAAGCCTTCATGCCAGCCTACCACCAAGAAATACAGTTTGTAAAGATTTAATCACACCCTCCTTACCCTCATGCCAGCCCAGGGCCCCATCTATTCCAGAACCTCATATTTAGGCAAGGGGGGTGGAGTCAAGGACATCCTTCACATCGTTAGGTAATAAAACAAACACGGTAAGCTGACATTTTCATACATTTTCAATGTTTTTCTTCATACCACGTCAAAATGTTCCAGTGTCAAAACAGGCAAATCAACAAGTCATAGACCTGTTTGGCACATTGAGTCAGCCATAACATGATGCTCAACATCACACTTTCCTGGGTGATAACAAGTTAGTGTGACGGACACATTAATCCACAGCCCAGTCTCCCAGATCGGGGGAGAGGTCACCACCCAGGAAATGTGTGCAACCCAGGGGCCTTGCTGTGAATCTGCCTGTGCCCGAGGTGGTGGGAGGTAGGTGGGGAGGGGAGAGGAGCGCTTGGCAGATCCTTGCAGGGGGACCCTGGGAGGCGGCTGGAGTCACATGACCAACAGGACCCTGCCCATCCTCCAGGCAGACAGGGAACAGCATAGAGAGCATCAGACTGGGCCAGAGGTTGAGACTATTCCATCCATTGACTCCCCAAGCCTCAGTCTTCCTTGCAATGAAACTAAGTGGTCTTGGTCCTGCTCATTTATTAAATGAGACAATCCATATAAAGTGCTAAGTTCATAGCAAGTGCTTCATAAATGTTAACTATTAGTCTCATCACACCATTGTCATCATTTTCATCATCTCCCTCCTCCACCTACCCTTCCCTCTTCTCTCTCTTCTTCTCCTTCTCCCTCCAGGGATACTGTGAGTCTTAAAGGAGATTGTGGATAGGAAAGTGTACACATAGACAATTTTAACTTACTGTAACTTTGCCATCTGTATAAATCAGGGAATGTAGGTTATCTACTCTTCAGCTACAATAGCCACAAGAATGAAACCACGATGACCTTTTGGTCTTAAGGTTTAAAAAAGCTCATAGTCATCAAGGATCTGACTTTACTCCAGGCCCATTTTTCTAAACAAAGCCTCATCTCTTGCATGTAACTGCTCTGCCTGGAGTAGCTAACAGCTGGGCAATGCTTCCAATGGGGTCTCTCCAGGATTGGAGCACTTCCAATACTGAACATAAACAGAAAGCATATGAACAACTGGATGGTCAGAGAGGTAAGCCAAGGCTTGTTTTAAGTCAAACTAATTGCAGCTCACCATGCCAGGGAAAGTTGACTGGCAGCTGCTTCATGAGAAATGTGCTATTTAAGTGTTCCATGTTTACGTGAGGAGCATATAGTGAGCAGTTATTACTCTTGCTTCTAATAACTTACTTCTAATTTCTACATTCATGTTCTTTACTGTCCACCCATTACTGGAATATAAGGTGCATGAAGATGGAATTTTTGTCTGATATTTTTCATTACTATATGCCCCATGCCTCGAATAAGGTCTGGCTAATGACATATACTAAATGAATTAGCCTTCAAGTCAGGCATTTTCATCTAATACTTTATAGACGTGGAAATTCAGGCTCAGAGAAGTAAAACAGCCCTTCCAATATCAAACAGCTAGTGTGTAACCTGGAAAAGGTCAGTTTTCATTCCAATCCCAAAGAAAGGCAATGCCAAAGAATGCTCAAACTACTGCACAATTGCACTCATCTCACACGCTAGCAAAGTAATGCTCAAAATTTTCCAAGCCAGGCTTCAACAGTACGTGAACCGTGAACTTCCAGATGGACAAGCTGGATTTAGAAAAGGCAGAGGAACCAGAGATCAAATTGCCAACATCCGTTCAATCACCGAAAAAGCAAGAGAGTTCCAGAAAAACATCTACTTCTGCTTTATTGACTACACCAAAGCCTTTGTGTGGATCAAAACAAACTGTGGAAAATTCTTCAAGAGAAGGGAATACCAGATCACCTGACCTGCCTCCTGAGAAACCTGTATGCAGGTCAGGAAGCAACAGTTAGAACTGGACATGGAACAACAGGCTGGTTCCAAATAGGAAAAGGAGTAAGTCAAGGCTGTATATTGTCACCCTGATTATTTAACTTAAATGCAGAGTACATCATGCTAAATGCTGGGCTGGAAGAAGGACAAGCTGGAATCAAGATTGCCGGGAGAAATATCAATAACCTCAGATATGCAGATGACACCACCCTTATGGCAGAAAGTGAAGAGGACCTAAAAAGTCTCTTGATGAAAGTGAAAGAGGAGAGTGAAAAAGTTGGTTTAAAACTCAACATTCAGAAAATTAAGATCATGATGTCCAATCCAATCACTTCATGGCAAATAGATGGGGAAACAATGGAAACAGAGAGAGACTTTATTTTTTTGGGCTCCAAAATCACTGTAGATGGTGACTGCAGCCATGAAATTAAAAGATGCTTGCTCCTTGAAAGAAAAGTTATGACCAACCTAGACAGCATGTTAAAAAGCAGAGACATTACTTTGCCAATAAAGGTCCATCTAGTCAAAGCTATGGTTTTTCCAGTAGTCATGTATGGATGTGACAGTTGGACTATAAAGAAAGCTGAGTGTCGAAGAATTGATGCTTTTGAACTGTGGTGTTGGAGAAGACTCTCGAGAGTCCCTTGGACTGCAAGAAGATCCAACCAGTCCATCCTAAAGGAAATCAGCCCTGAATATTCATTGGAAGGACTGATGCTGAAGCTGAAACTCCAACACTTTGGCCACCTGATGAGAAGACCTGACTCACTAGAAAAGACTCTGATGCTAGGAAAGATTGAAGGTGGGAGAAGAAGGGGACAACAGAGGATGAGATGGTTGGATGGCATCACTGACTCTATGGACATGAGTTTGAGTAAGCTTCGGGAATTGGTGATGGACAGGGAAGCCTGGCATGCTGCAGTCCATGGGGTTTCAGAGTCGGACACGACTGAGTGCCTGAACTGAGTGCATAACAGAGACTAGACTTGTACTTGGTCTTTCTGGTTCCATCTACCCCAAATACAGTGGGACCAATGCCAATTAATCGCTAACGCCCTGACACGATCAAAGCAACAGAGACAGAGAGTCAACCCTGCATGAACCTAGGAGGCAAGAATGTCCTCGTTGCACAGAAACAAAATCTTTCTGTCAGCCTGAGTTCTCTGCGTCTGCGTGAACCATGCAGGTTTAAGATTCCAAAAATGAGCTGTCAAATGAAGAAGCCACAGGTTAAAGCCCCCAAGTGAAAACTGGCTTAACTCCAGTTCCAACTATGATGGAATAAGTCTACCACAGTCTGTCCAAATGATGACAACTAAAGATGCGGGACAGAATTCAGAAAGCAGCTACCTGAGGATCTTGAGAAGTAAATAAGAGCAGGTGGTGTGGGAAGGAAAGTTAAAACCTGAAGTATAATCAGTATGATAGTAATGAGTTACGTGTTTTTCTCTTTTCTTCCTTTCTCTCTTGGCTTTTTTATTTGGCTTCTCCAGGTCTTAGTTGTGGCATGCAGGATCTCCTCTCTTCATTGCTGCACATGGAATCTTTAGTTGCAAACTCTTGGTTGTGGCATGTGGGATCTAGTTCCCTGACTCGGGAACAAACCTGGGGCCCCCTACATTGGGAGCGTGGAGTCTTAGCCATGGGACCACCAGGGAAGTCCTATCTCTTGGCTTTAACTGAAGGGTGATTCAAACTGGGAGACTGCAAACAGGTTGCAGGAAACAAAAACTCTAAGAAATGACCCTTTTGGCCAATGTGGCTCCTAAATTAAGCCAAAGAGTGTGAAGGAGTCTGCATTGTTTTTAATATCCTTTTTCCCTCATGGCCCCACCACAAGGCCAGCTTCAGTCTGAGAAGTGCAGGACCATGGAAAGGACATAATGCAGGCACCTAACCCCCTGCAAGAAGCCTGTCCTATTGAGTAAGGGGGATCCTTTGAGCAAAGTGTGCTGTTTTCTTCTCTAGTCTATGACCATATCAGTATTTTCTATAGGCTCAATCATGGAAAGCTGTAACAGTGTCAGTAGCTAAAGCAACAAGAGAACCCCAGCTTTCCAGACAGAGGACCAGACCAGGGAGTCTCTGAGAGCTGGAGAATGTGGGGGGAATCCTTTGGAGGAGGATTCCTCCAAATTTAGGAAAGGTGAGAAAAGGCTCCCCACAGAAGGTGAGGCAGAACTTGTCATTTGAAGCCAATCAGATTGGTGGCATGTTAAAACAAGACAATCAACATTCTCCAGAATATTTTAACAGGACCCAAGCCTCACAAGCTAATATACAGAACTCCCTGTGTATAATACAAAATTACTCAACCAACCAAGAACCAGAAAAATTTGACCAATTCTCAAAGGCAAAGACACTCAACAGGTGCCAACCTTAAGGTGAATGAGATGTTAGAATATACAAGTCTTTCAAGCAGCTAAATAATCATTCTCTATGAAGTAAAGACAAACTCTCTTGAAATGAATGAAAAAACAGATGTGTTCAGCAAAGAAATAGAAATTATGAAAAAGAATTAAATGGAAAATTTGAAACTGATAAATACATATTGAAATTAAAAACTACTGGATAGGTTCAATGGTAGGATTGAGATGACAGAAAAAAAAATAAGATCAATAAATATAGAGCTACAAAAATTACCCAAACTAAAGAAAAGACAAAAATTACTGAGAGAAAAAATGAACAGACTGTTAGGGACCTGTGTGTCAATTTTGAAAGGTCTAACGTTCATGCCATTGGGGTCCCCAAGGAAGAAGAGAAAGAAATATTTAAGAAAAAAATGTCCAATTTAGCAAATTTGGAAAAAAAAATAAACTTACAGAACAAAGAAATCAAATACGTCTAAAACAGAATAAATGCAAAAAAAACAGGTCATACAGACACATTAAAATCAAACTACTAAACACAAAGATAAGGAAAAAAGTTTTGAAAGTAGCTAGAGAAAGCACATTATATGTAAGATATTAGCTATTTGAAATACTGCTCACTTCATATCAGAAGGTATGGAGGTCAGAAGATAGTGAAATAACATCATCAAAGTGCCGAAAGAAACATTAACACAGAATTGTGTGTCAAGTGAAAATCACCTTCAGAAATGAAAAGAAAATAACATTCTCAAGTGAAGGAACCAAAAATAATTTGTCACCAGCAGAATTGCTCTAAAATGTATGCTGAAATAAGTTTTCCAGGTTAAAGGAAACAGTTTCAGTCCTCAGAAATGAAGAAACAGAAACAGGAAAGATGAATATAATAGACTATTTTGTTTTCTGTTTAGGTTTTCAAAAAGATATGACTGTTGTAAGAAAAAATGATAATCTGCAGAGCCCTGAAAAAAGGAGTCAGTTTATGTTTATATAATACCTATGACAACTATAACAAAGTGGGGAGGCTAATAAGTACCTTTTAGGTTGTAAGTTTTCTATATTTTACTTAAAAATGTAAAATATTAACTCTAAACAGATTGCAAAGTTAGGTTTATGTTGTATCACTTGTAATCACTAAAATATATATATATATATATATATATATAATTATAATGTTAGATATACATGAAGATATAATAAAAGCCAACATATAAGTAAAAATTTTTAAATATTCAATTAATCCAGAAGAAGGCATGAAATTATATACAGAGGAGCCAAACAGAGAGAGAACACCAGAAAGTGGGCATGGAGGGAACATACCTCAACATAATAAAGGCCAATTGTGAAAACCTACAGCTAACATCATACTCAATGGTGAAAAACTTGAAAGCATCCCCTCTAAGATCAGGAACAAGACAAGCAGGTAAATCTCTCCACCTTTATTCAACACCGTTTTGGAAGTCCTAGCCATGGCAATCAGAGAAATAAAAGAAATCCAAATTGGAAAAGAAGTAAAACTGCCACTACCTGTTATTTGCAGGTAACATGATACTATACATAAAAGATTCTAAGGATGCTATCAGGAAGTGATTAGAGTTCATCAATGAATTTGGTAAAGTTGCAGGATACAAATTTAATACACAGAAATCTGTTGCATTTCTATATACTAACAATGAAAGATCAGAGAGAGAAATTAAAGCAGCAATCCCATTTACCATCTCATCAAAAAGAATAAAACACCTAGAAATAAACCTGCCTAAGAAGGCAAAAGACCTGAAATCCAAAAACTATAAGACACTGATGAAAAAACTGAAAATGACACAAACAGATGGAAAGATATACCATGTTCTTGGATTGGAAAAATCAGTACTGTCAAATGGCTATATTATCCAAAGCAATATAGAGATTCAATGCGATTCCTATCAAATTGCCAATGGCATTCTCACTAGAACAACAACAACAAAATTAATCTATATGGAGACCCAAAAGACCCTAAACAGCCAAAGCAATCTTAAGAAGAATGGAGCTGGAGGAACCAGGCTCCCTGAGTTCAGACTATACTACAAAGCTACAGGTAGTACAGTAATGAAGAATCCACCTGCCAATGCAGGGGATGCAAGAGACGTGGGTTCGCTATCTGGGTTGGGAAGATCCCCTGGAGTAGGAAATGGCAACCCACTCCAATATTCCTGCCTGGAAAATTCCATGGACAGAGGAGACTGGAGGGCTACAGACCATGACTGAGCATGCATGCATGCACAAAGCTACAGCAATCAAAACAGTATGGTATTGCCACAAAAAAGGAAATAGAGATCAATGGTACAGAATAGAAAATCCAGAAATACACCCGTGCACCTATGATTAATTAATCCACAACAAAGGAGGCAAGAATACACAATGGAGAAAAGACAGTCTTTTCAATAAGTGATGCTTGGAAAACTGGACATGTAAAAAAGTGGAATTAAAGCATTCTTTAACATCATACACAAAAATAAACTCAAAATAGATTAAAGATCTAAATATAAGACCTAATACTATAAAACGCTTAGAGGAAAATACAGGGAGAACACTCTCTGACATAAATCACAGCAATATCTTTTTCTATCCATCTCCTAGAGTAATGGACATAAAAACAAACAAATGGGACCTAATTAAACTTAAAAGCTTTTGCACAGCAAAGGAAACCATAAACAAAACAAAAAGACAACCCACAGAATGGGAGAAAATATTTGCAAACTATGCAACTGACAAGGGATTAATCTCCAAAATATACAAGCAACTCATGCAGTTCAATATTAAAAAACCAAACAACCTATTCAAAAAGTGGGCTGAAGACTTAAATAGACATTTTTCTGAAGAAGACATACAGATGGCCAAGAGGCACATGAGAAGATGCTTAACATCTATAATTATTCAGTTCAGTTCAGTCGGGCAGTCATGTCCGTCTCTTTGACCTCATGGACTGCAGCACACCAGGCTTTCCTGTCCCATCACCTACTCCCAGAGATTGCTCAGACTCAAGTCTATTGAGTCAGTGATGCCATCCAACCATCTTCTCCTCTGTCATCCTCTTCTCCTGCCTTTGATCTTTCCCAACACCAGGGTCGTCTCCAATAAGTCAGTTCTTCTCATCAAATGGCCAAAGTATTAGAGTTTCGGCTTCAGCATCAGTCCTTCCAGTGAATATTCAGGACTGATTTCCTTTAGGACTGACTAGTTTGATTGTGTAGTCCAAGGGGCTCTCAAGAGTCTTCTCCAATACCACAGTTCAAAAACATCAATTCTTCAATGCTCAGCTTTCTTTATAGTCCAGCTCTCACCAACATACATGACTATTGGAAAAGCCATAGCTTTGACTAGACAGATCTTTGTCATCAAAGTAATGTCTCTGCTTTTTAATATGCTGTCTAGGTTGGTCATAACTTTCCTTCCAAGGAGTAAGCGTCTTTTAATTTCATGGCTGCAGTCACCATCTGCAGTGATTTTGGAGCCCAAATCACAGCTCTCACTGTTTCCACTGTTTCCCCAACTATTTGCCATGAAGTGATGGGACCAGATGCCATGATCTTTGTTTTCTGAATGTTGTGTTTTAAGCCAACTTTGCCACTCTCCTCTTTCACTTTCATCAAGAGGCTCTTTAGTTCTTCACTTTCTGCCATAAGGGTGGTGTCATCTGCATATCTGAGGTTATTGATATTTTTCCCAGCAATCTTGATTCCAGCTTATGCTACATCCAGTCCAGTGTTTCTCATGATGTACTCTGCATATAAGTTAAATAAGCAGGGTGACAATATACAGCTTTGACGTACTCCTTTCCCGATTTGGAACCAGTCTGTTGTTCCATGTCTGGTTCTAACTGTTGCTTCTTGACCTGCATATAGATCTCTCAGGAGGCAGGCAAGGTAGTCTGGTATTCCCTTCTCTTGAAGAATTTTCCACAGTTTGTTGTGATCCACACAGTCAAAGGCTTTGGCGTAGTCAATAAAGCAGTAGTAGATGTTTTTCTGAAACTTTCTTGCTTTTTCAATGATCCAACAGAGGTTGGCAATTTGATCTCTGGTTCATCTGCCTTTTCTAAATCCATCTTGAACATCTGGAAGTTCACGGTTCATGTACTGTTGAAGCCTGGCTTGGAGAATTTTGAGTATCACTTTGCTAGCATGTAAAGAAAGAAAGTGAAGTCGCTCAGTCGTGTCCGACTCCTTGAGACTCCAAGGACTGTAGCCCACCAGGCTCCTCCATCCATGGAATTTTCCAGGCAAGAATACTGGAGTGGGTTGCTATTTCCTTCTCCAGGGGATCTTCCTGACCTAGGGATCAAACCCGGGTCTCCCGCATTGCAGGCAGATGCTTTACCATCTGAGCCATGGGGAAGCCCCTGCTAGCATGTAAGATGAGTGCAACTGTGAGGTAGTTTGAACATTCTTTGGGATTGCCTTTCTTTGGGATTGGAATGAAACCTGACCTTTTCCAGTCCTATGGCCACTACTGAGTTTTCCAAATTTGCTGGCATATTGAGTGCAGCACTTTCACAGCATCATCTTTTAGGATTTGAAATAGCTCAACGGGAATTCCATCACCTCCACTAGCTTTGTTTGTAGTGATGCTTCCTAAGGACCACTTGACTTTGCATTCCAGGATGTCTGGCTCTAGGTGAGTGATCACACCATCATGATTATCTGGGTCATGAAGATCTTTTTTGTATAGTTCTTCTGTGTATTCTTGCCACCTCTTCTTAATATCTTCTGCTTCTGTTAGGTCCATACTATTTCTGTCCTTTATTGTGCCCATCTTTGCATGAAATGTTCCCTTGGTATCTCTAATTTTCTTGAAGAGATCTCTAGTCTTTCCCATTCTATTGTTTTCCTCTATTTCTTTGCACTGATCGCTGGGGAAGGCTTTCTTATCTCTCCTTGCTATTCTTTGGAACTCTGCATTCAAACGGGTATATCTTTCCTTTACTCCTTTGCCTTTCAATTCTCTTCTTTTCTCAGCTATTTGTAAGGCTTCCTCAGACAGCCATTTTGCCTTTTTGTATTTCTTTTTCTTGGGGATGGTCTTGATCACTGCCTCCTGTACAATGTCATGAACCTCCGTTCATAGTTCTTCAGGCCCTCTGTCTATCAGATCTAATCCCTTGAATCTATTTGTCACTTTCACTGTATAATTGTAAGGGATTTGATTTAGGCCATACCTGAATGGTCTAGTGGTTTTCCCTACTTTCTTCAATTTAAGTCTGAATTTGGCAATAAGGAGTTCATGATCTGAGCCATAGTTAGCTCCCAGTCTTGTTTTTGCTGATCATACAGAGCTTCTCCATCTTTGGCTGCAAAGAATATAATCAATCTGATTTTGGTATTGACCATCTGGTGATGTCCGTGTGTAGAGTTTTCTCTTGTGTTGTTGGAAGAGGGTGTTTGCTATGACCAGTGCGTTCTCTTGGCAAAACTCTATTAGTCTTTGCCCTGCTTCATTCTGGATACAGTCCATGGGGTTGCAAAGAGTCAAACAACTGAGCACACACACATATACACACACACAAAGCAGTACTAGCACCAAAAAATGAAACACTTAGGTACAAATCTAACAAAATTCACACAGGATCTGCAGATGAAAATTAAAAATCACTGATGAAAAAAATCAAAGACCTAAATAAATGGAGAAATATACCATATTTATGAGTTGGAAGACTCAATATTATTCAAATGTTAATTTTCCCCAAGATGTTCTAGATATACCAAAAGCATGATTCCTAAAAGAAAAATTGACCAGTTAGATTTTTTCAAGGTTAAAAGGCTTTCAAGGTTTCTTTCTTTCTTCTTTCGAGGTTAAAAGGCTTTTTATAGGAATCACACTGTTAAGAGCACGAAAAGACAAGCCATGAAATGGGAGAAAATATTTGGAAACGATATATCTAATAGCAGACTTGTTCCCAGTTTATATAAAGTACCCTCAATGCTCAACAATAAGAAAACAAATGACCTTTTCAAATTAGTGTTTTCATTTTTTCCCAAATATATATATACTCAGGAATGAAAATAGCTAGATCATATGGTAGCTCTATTTTTAGCTTTTTGAGGAACCGCCATATTGTTTTCCATACTGGCTACACTGATTTACATTCCCACCAACAGTATAAAGATTTCCCTTTCCTCCACATCTTCTCCAGCATTCATTATTTGTAGACTTTTGATGATAGTCATTCTGACAGGTGTGAGATTATATTTCATTGTTATGATTTGCATTTCTCTAATAATTAGCAACACTGAATATAATTTCATATGTCTGTTAGACATCTATACATATTCTTTGAAAAAAGTCTATTCAAGTCTTATGCCCATTTTTTTGATTGGGTTGTTTTTTCTATATTGAGTTGCTTCACTGTAGCACTAATTACAATATTCAAGATATGGATACAACCCAAACACCCATCAACAGACAAATGGATAAAGATGTGGTATGTATACACATGATGGAATATTACTCAGTCATAGAAAAGAATGAAATTCTGCCATTTGCAGCAACATGGATGAAGCATGCTTACTGAAATGAGTCAGAGAAAGACAATTACTATATGATATCACTTATGTAGAATCTAAAAAATAGTACAAATGAATGCATATGCAAAACAGAAACAGACTCACAGACACAGAAAACAAACTAATAGTTACCAAGGGGAAATGAGGGAGTACAGAATTAAAAGCTACAAACTACTATGTATAAAACAGAGAAGCAACAAGGATATATTGTATAGCACAGGGAATTATAGCCACTTTCTTGTAATAACTTCTAAAGGAGTATAATCTATAAAAACGCTGAGTCACTATGATGTTCAGGTGAAAGTAATCACTGCGGATGGTGACGGCAGCCATGCAATTAAAAGATGCTTACTCCTTGGAAGGAAAGTTATGACCAACCTAGACAGCATATTAAAAAGCAGAGACATTACTTTGCCAACAAAGGTCCGTCTAGTCAAGGCTCTGGTTTTTCCAGTAGTCATATATGGATATGAGAGTTGGACTATAAAGAAAGCTGAGCACCGAAAAATTGATACTTTTGAACTGTGGTGTTGGAAAAGACTCTTGAGAGTCCCTTGGAGTTCAAGGAGATCCAACCAGTCCATCCTAAAGGAGATCAGTCCTGCGTGTTCATTGGAAGGACTGATGTTGAAGCTGAAACCCCAATACTTTGGCCATCTGATGCGAAGAGCTGACTCATTTGAAAAGACCCTGATGCTGGGAAAGATTGAGGGCAGGAGGAGAAGGGGATGACAGAGGATGAGACGGTTGGCTGGCATCACCGACTCAATGGACATGGGTTTGGGTGGACTCTGGGTGTCGGTGATGGACAGGGAGGCCTGGTGTGCTGCGGTTCATGGGGTCGCAAAGAGTCAGACATGACTGAGTGACTGAACTGAACTGAACATTGTAAATTAACACTTCAAAAAAAGAATCTAAAAAAATGATACAAATGAACTTATTTACAAAACAGAAATAGAGTCACAAATGTAGAAAACAAACTTATGGCTACCAAGGGGAAAGGAGGAGGAGGGGTGAATCGGGACATTGGGATTGACATACACGCACTACTGTAGATAAACTAACAAGGACCTATCATACACCAGGAAACTCTACTCAGGACTCTGTAATGACCTATATGGGAAAATCATCTAAAAAAGAATGGATATATGTGCATGTAAAACCGATTCACTTTGCAGTACAGCAGAAACTAACAGTGTAAATCAACTAAACTCCAATAAAAATTAACTTAGAAAACAATCCAACTAAAGATGGGCAAAAATTTAAACACTTTATCAAAGATAGACAAAGGGAAAATAAACATATGGAAAGATGCTCCATATTATTAGTCATCAGGCAAACACAAATTAAAACCACAATGAAATCACTACATACTGAGAATGCCTACGGGTTTTTGTTTGCGCTGTTTTTATGACAAAACCAATTGCTGGCAAGGGTGCAAAACAACTGGAACTTATATACCTTGAAGGTAGAAATACAAAATAAGAAAGCCACTGCTGCAAACAATTTGTCAGATTTTTTTAAAATATAAAGTTAAATGTAGAACTACCATAAGACCAAACAGTCCAGGACTTTTTATTTCTCTTGGGTAAAAACTTAATTTCACACAAAAACCTATACATTTATATAATACCTTTACTCATAATCACTGAAAGCTGAAGACAACCCAGACACTTTTAAACTAGTGAATGGATAATCACCATGTGGATGGCTCATCCATACAATAAAAAACAATTTAAAAAAGCTAACAATGAAAAGAAACTACTGATTCTTGCAACATAGATAAATCTTAAATGCATTTGGCTAAATGGAAGAAGTCAGACCTAAAATCTATATATCCTACACTTTCATTTTTATGAATTTTGAAAAAGGCAAACAAGCTAACGATCAGTAGTTGTCACGGATAGAGGACAGTGAAGGGGCTGATATAATGCACATTAAGAGAGGATGTATGGGCTGCTAGAACTTTTCTGTTCTGTATCACAAGTCTGGTGGTGAAGACATGACTATGTGCACCCTTAGGACTGCACCCTACAAAGAGCAAGTTTTCTTTCTAAGTTTGTTTGATTTTGGCTGTGCTCAGTCTTCATTGCTGTACATGGACTTTCACCAGCTGTGGCGGCAAGGAAGTTTCACTGCATGTAAATTTATATAAAATAGAATCAACCAGGATGTGGTGGGGACACAAGATGGCATATAAATTGTAGTCTTAATATACAATCTAAGTGTTACTAATGAACAGCATAAGCACACTGGAGAGAATGGAAAAGTGAAGAACTAACCTTAGTAACTTTCAAAAACCATATTTGAATTAGGTACTATAGAGCCAAAAAGAAAAAGAACTGTACTCAAATACAATTTGTATTTGCTAAATTTGTTTCTCACAGAGATATGGGTTAATAATTTTGAAGCAACTTCCAATGTATACTAGAGTTGAACAAATAAATAGATATAGGGTAAATAATGAAAATTATGTTTCTAACTTTCTATAAAAGCAGTTACAAAGAAGCAAATGGGGAAGGCCAGAAGGGACACTGGTATGGGGTTGGAATTAGAAGTATCAATAAGAACTCAATTGTTTGAGAATCAATACGAACTCAATAAGAAATCAATTGTTTTCAAAATATATTCACTTTGACAGGTACAAAAATAAACATAAATGAGTCTATGAATAAGTTAGTGTATATATATATATCCAAGTTTGGTGCTGACAGACACTAGAAACAATGACATTTCAATACCACTGAGGACTTCACTGCACAGATTTTAGCTTCTAAATATCACTCTTCAATTAAAAAGCAAAAAACCCCAAGACAACCACCACCACAACCAGGGCTCCTTGGAAAGTGAAAGGGAAAATCGCTCAGTCATGTCCAACATTTTGCGACCCCATGGACTGTACAGTCCATGGAATTCTCCAGGCCAGAATACTAGAGTGGGTAGCTGTTCCCTTCTCCTAGGAATCTTCCCAACTCAAAGATCAAACCCAGGTTTCCTGCATTGCAGGCGGATTCTTTACTGACTGAGCCAGCAGGAAAGCCCAAGAATACTGGAGTGGGTAGCCTATCCCTTCTCCAGTGGATCTTCCCAACCCAGGAATCAAACCAGGGTCTCCTACATTGCAGGAGGATTCTTTACCAACTAAGCTACCAGGGAAGCATTCTTGGATGAGTGGTTAAATCCAAACCTGGGGCAGAGAAAATACAAGAGGAACCTGGAGCTTCTTGTGTGCCAGAAAGTGACAAGGTGCTCAAAAAAAAAAAAAAAATGAGGATACCTGTAAAGGGTTCAGGAATCAATATCAAAGGGTTCCCCTTGGCCAAAGCTGGAATAATTTAAGCAATAAAATGTATAACAACAGAATAACCTGTAGGATAAAAAATATATACAAGGACCAAAAGTAAGAGAAAGAGAGACATGGATGAGAAGGAACGGTTCTTTCAAGAATTCAAATTAACACAAGCAGAAGGGGTAAGGGAAACAGAAAACCACCATTAGAACATCCTGAAAACTGTTCTAGATAAGATCCACTGATGGATGCTAAAATTAGTGGGAGAAAGTTTGAGGAGAAATGGGATGTTTGCATAGTCTCAAAGTATTTCTTCCAGATATTAAGGAAAAATGACTTTCAATGGAAACTCCTGGCAGACACTGCCTCAGCTTGGTGGTCACTGTTAGCTCCACCAGTAGTAAGTATTAACGTCATGTGCCCCCTGATGGGGTAACTGAGAAGGGCACATCACTACTGGGGTATCTTTGTACAACCTCAACCTAATCATGAGAAAACACTCAGCCCAGAGTGAGGGACATTCTACAAAACAACTCTGTAAGAGTGTCAAGACCATGAAAGACTAGTAAAGATAAGCAACTGTCACAGATCGGTAAGGATTGGGGGAGGTGATTGGTAAGGACTAGGACACGACTGACAGACTAACACTACTGTCCCAGGAGAGGTGATAATCGAGTGCGTGGTGGGAATCTGGACTGGCTCCTGGAACAGAAAAAGGACATCAGAAATACTGATGAAATGTGAATAAAATCTAGTTTACTTAACAGTATTGTGTCAATGTTGATTTCTTAGTTTGTGGTATGGTTTGTAAGATGTTAGTTAACATTAAGGGAAGCTGGGTGGAGGGTACATAGGAAGTCTCCATCCTAATTTTATAACTTTCCTGTAAGTCTCAAGTTATTACAGAATAAAAAGGTTTCAAATTTCCTTTAAGAGAGACTTGACTCATTAATGCAATAGAGAGAAGAGAGATTTTGGCATTATTACATATCTGGAAGTGAAGTTTTAATTTTAAAATTGCAAAAGAAATAGGAGTGGGTAAATTGAACTATACTGTTGTAAAGTTCTTCTGTTATAAATAACATGATATAAAATTATTTTAAAATATACTGTGACAAGTTAAATACAAACACTTAAAAACTAAAAGAAATTACTACAAGTGAAAAATCACAGTAAAATGAAGGTTAACATAATAAGCCATGAGTAGGGACAAACAGAATCATTTAAAAACTCTCTGCCAAAGCAGGAAAAAAATATACTATTAAAAAGGTATTAAAACAACAGAAACAAATAGAATATAAATAGTTAGATGATATACTTAAACTCAACCATATCTATACTAATATTAAATTTTATTCTAAATAGTACAATTAAAGGCAGAGATTCTCAATATAGATAAAACACAACCATGTACTCTCAATGAAAAATGCACTTTAAAATGAGACACAGATACATTAAAAGTAAACATACATAAAAAGGTGTATCAGGCAAAGTCTAATCAGGAGAAAACAGAAGTGACTTAATTAGAGATAAAGTAGACTTTAAGATGATGAATATTGACAGAAAAAGAGGGACATTTCATAATGATAAAGGGGACACACTCACAAATATTATTCAGCCATGAAAAAGGTTCATTTGGAACAAGGTGCATGGGTGGACATCGAGGGCATTGTGTGTTAGTCGCTCAGTTGTGTCTGACTCTCTGTGACTGTACGGACTGCAGCCCTCCAGGCTCCTCTCTCCTTGAGATTCTCCAGACAAGAATACTGGAGTGGGTTGCCATTTTCTTCTCCAGGGGATCTTTCCGACCCAGGGATCGAACCCAAGCTTCCCACATCTCAGGCGGACTCTTTACTGTCTGAGCTACCAGGGAAGCCATTGAGGGCGTTATAAGTGAAATAAGTCAGAGAGAGACAGACAAACATCATATGATCTCACTTATACATGAAGTATGAAAAACAAATCCCAAGTTTGGGGCATACAGAACTGATTAATGGTTGCCTGAAGTGAGGGTTAGGGGTTGTTAACTGAGTGAAAGGGGGTCACAAAGTACAAGCTTTCAGTTATAAGATGAGTAAGTCATGGGAATGTTAAGCACAGCATGATGACCATACTTAATAATACTATATTGCATATTTGAAAGTAGCTAGGGGAATGGATCTTGAAAGTTCTTATCACACACACAAAAAATGGTAACTATGTACTGTGATGGATGTTAAGTGGACTTATTGTGGTGATCATTTTGTAATACACACAAATAATAAATCACTATGTTGTATACTCAAAACTAATATATCAATTATAACTCAGTTAAAAATAATTTTAAAAAATTAATATTGTGTGGTGTTGGCATGTTGTTGTTCAGTCGCTAAGTCATGTCTGACTATTTGCAACCCCATGGACTGCAGCACGCCAGGTTTCCCTGTCCTTCACTATCTCCTGGAGTTTGCTCAAATTCATGTCTATTGACTTGGTGATGTCATCCAACCATCTCATCCTCTGTTGCCCCCTTCACCTCCTGCCCTCAATCTTTCCCAGCATCAGGGTCTTTTCCAGTGAGTGAGATCTTCGCCTCAGGTGACCCAAGTATTGGAGCTTCAGCTTCAGGTATCAGTCCTTCCAATGATGTCCTTTCAGAATTGGCATAAAGATCACCAAATATATCAGTGGAATAGAATGGAAAACCCAGAAATAGACTCTAACATACATGACTTTTGACAAAGGAGTCAAGACAATTCCATTGAAAAAGTAAAGTCTTTTTTTAAAAACTAATGCTACATAGTAATATAATAATAATAATGCTGGAACACCTGTATATTGTTAATGAGAAAAAAGTAAGCCTTGACTTCTACCTCACACAGATAATAGGCCAAGCTGTATTTTTCCCATGTCCATATCCAATTATTCCAGCTCCCCCTGTCTCTCCACCATTGGGTGTTATCTTTTTTATTTTTCACTATCCTAGTGTCTCAGGGGGAAAAAAGAACAAACAGAACCCCCATACATTGCTAACAGAAGTATAAAATGGTGAAAGAACTTTGGAAACATTTTTACATTTTCTTAAAATATTAAATATGTATCTACATATGACCAGCAATTGCATTCTTAGTCACTCAAGAGAAGAAAAATGTATGTTCACTAACTCTTGTACAAGAATGTATCAATTTCACTCACAATAATTCCAAACTGTAACAACTCAATCTCCTTCAACACAAAAATCAATCAATAAATTTGATATTTTTATAGCTGAAATACTATTTCACAGTTTGAGGTACAACTACACAGAGCAGCAGGGATGAATCTTAAAACATCCTGATTGGAAAAAAACAGACACAAGTAAGTTATAATGTGTAATTTCATTTACATGAAACTCAAAACATACAAAACTAATCTGTGGTTATACTAACAAGAATTTTAGTTGCCTATCAGAGGTAGGTATTGACAAAAAGGGAACACAGGGTAATGGAAATGTTCTGTGTTTTGAATGTGGTGTTGGTTACATGGGTGTATACATTTTGTCAAAGTTCATCAGATTAAATACTTAAGTTGTATGCATTTCACTGTAGGTAAATTTTACCTTGAATAAAAAAAAAAAAAAAAAAAGATCATGCTGGCTGCTGTGTGGAGAACAGTTAGTAATGGGGCAAGAAGGAAAGTGGGGAGAGCAGCTGCTAGCAGCTACCTAGCAGCTCTAATAGGTATCCTAGTGAAGGACACGGAAGCCTGGTATGCTGCAGTCCATGGGGTCGCAAAGAGTCAAGACATGATTGAGTGACTGGACAACAACAAAGTAGGTATCCAGGTAAGAGATGATAGTCACCTGGACATGGGAGCAGTGCAGGTGATGACAGATCTGGGACAACAGTCTCCTCTAGGACATCTTTCTTAACGGTGGCAGCCCTCATAAGTCTTCTCTCAAACTTACAGTATGTATATTGGCCCTGTTATATTAATTTCACAACCACTACTGAATACTCATTCCAAACCAGGTACCTAAATCATTTTCCTGCTTTTCATATGTTGGAATTCTGCCTACATTCTAAACCAGCCTCTCTACCACTTCATAGTTGTACAATCTTGGGCAAGATCAGCAACATTTGGAGCCTCAAGTACCCTTATTCTGTAAATTGGTATGATAATTATATTCATCCTGAAGACTTATTAAGAGGATTAATTTAGATAAAATACCTGTGTATCATTGGGTTTAAATAGGACAATCATGGCCAAGTGACTAGTCCATTATCTGACATACAGGAAGGAAATAATAGACTTTCTTTTCTCACTCATCTCCCTAAGTAGACTGAACTCCCCAAGGCAGGAGAATAGCTCCTTCTACTCTTATCTATCCAGTGGCATGGTGGACCACAAGAGGTATGCTGCATGTATGTACTTTCTTTCTGGTCCAAATTACCATGGAGTATAGGACTTTGTGGAATGGGTTCTGGGTACAGATCTGCTTAGCTGGGAAACACAGACAGAAAACACAAGATTTTAGAAAATATGGGTTTGCCCTAACTAGAAGCCAACAAAAGTCAAACTTTCAAGTGAAACTCAGACATTTAGGGGTTCAACTCAACTTGGTGGTCGGAAAGTTTTGAAAAAAATACAGTTCTAAATAAAAGCTAATGGAAAAGGCTTACTTAAGGGGAAAAAAAAGCTAATAAAGAATGTTAGCTTAAATAGTGCTTTATGAAACAATATTAAGATGCATTAAAAGCAAAAAAAAAAAAAAAAATAGGAAACATATGGATTAGATTCCCCTGGAAATATATCAAGTTTTTAAATGTAAGGAAATGCTGTTCAGGAAAATGTGGAGGTTTTGTTCAACTTGAAGCACAAATCATTTTCTGAGTGTATTAAAATTGTTTGCATACTTGTGATGAGCTCAGAGTACATTTCTATCTTTTGGTCAAGCGATGTCAGACTATTGGTCCTCAGAAATCAATCAACGCATCAAAATCAAATGCATTTGGATGCAACAAATATGTTTTGTGGGAACACCAGAGTTAGTGGAGAAATGGATTGGGAACCAAAGCTAACTCCTCAGATGGGCTTCCACTGACTTTCAAGGGAAGGAGACATACGGTGTCCTGTTAAAGATGGAGAATTAGACAAACATACATTTACCTCTACTTCCTCCAGAAACCCCACAAGCTGACAACAAGATATTTTTATGATATAATTTCCATGGACAAAGAAAACAGGAGAGATTACAAAAGCAAGAACATTTTGGAAGCTGGATAAGTGGTAACCAATTTAGCAGACCTGAAAAACTGAGTCCTAAGTCAATAGTAATGCAGGCCAAAAGTCAACTAGTCAGGAATTAGAAGCAACGTTAGAAGTGGCGGTGAATGTGCACCTATTAAAAGAAGAATTGGTTTATAATCTACTTAAGAACTGTCAGACTTTCAGAGACCCATCCTCATTCAATGTATCCAGGTAGCAGCCTCATCACCACTCCAGCAGTAGACTCGAAGATTATTTTCTAGAGAGGATGAAACAGAATTGAGATCATCAAACACAGCAGAGGATGAAAGTATCAGAATGAAAACAGAACAGTTAAGTGAAATTTTACATACTATTATGAACTAAACTGTACCCCTCACAAATTCACATATTGAAGGCCTAACTCCCCATAAGAAGAGGTGGCAAGAAAACACAGAAGAACTATACAAAAAAGATCTTCATGACCCAGATGATCACGATGGTGTGATCACTCACCTAGAGCCAGACATCCTGGAATGTGAAGTCAAGTGGGCCTTAGAAAGCTTCACTACAAACAAAGCCAGTGGAGGTGATGGAATTCCAGCTGAGCTATTTCAAATCCTATAAAATGATGCTATGAAAGTGCTGCACTCAATATGGCAGCAAATTTGGAAAATTCAGCAGTGGCCATAGGACTGGAAAAGGTCAGTTTTCATTCCAATCCCTAAGAAAGGCAATGCCAAAGAATGCTCAAACTACTGCACAATTGCACTCATCTCACACACTAGTAAGGAGAAGGCAATGGCAACCCACTCCAGTACTCTTGCCTGATGGGCTGCTGTCTATAGGGTCACACAGAGTTGGACATGACTGAAGCAACTTAGCAGCAGCAGCAGCACATGCTAGTAAAGTAATGCTCAAGATTCTCCAAGCCAGGCTTCAACAGTACATGAACTGTGAACTTCCAGATGTTCAAGCTGGTTTTAGAAAAGGCAGAGGAACCAGAGATCAAATTGCCAACATTTGTTGGATCATAGAAAAAGCAAAAGAGTTCCAGGAAAAAATCTATTTCTGCTTTATTGACTATGCCAAAGCCTTGGACTGTGTAGATCACAATAAACTGTGGAAAATTCTGAAAGAGATGGGCATACCAGACCACCTGACCTGCCACTTGAGAAATCTGTATGCAGGTCAGGAAGCAACAGTTAGAACTGGACATGGAACAACAGACTGGTTCCAAATCAGGAAAGGAGTATGTCAAGGCTCTATATTGTCACCCTGCTTATTTAACTTATATGCAGAATACATCATGAAAAATGCTGGGCTGGATGAAGCACAAGCTGGAATCAAGATTGCCGGGAGAAATATCAATAACCTCAGATATGCAGATGACATCACCCTTATGGCAGAAAGTGAAGAAGAACTAAAGAGCCTCTTGATGAAAGTGAAAGAGGAGAGTGAAGAAATGTTGACTCAAAGCTCAACATTCAGAAAACAAAGATCATGGCATCTGGTCCCATCACTTCATGGCAAATAGTTGGGGAAACAGTGGCTGACTTTATTTTGGGGGTCTCCAAAATCACTGCAGATGGTGACTGCAGCCATGAAATTAAAAGATGCTTACTCCTTGGAAGGAAAGTTATGACCAACCTAGACAGCATATTAAAAAGCAGAGACATTACCTTGCCAACAAAGGTCCGTCTAGTCAAGGCTATGGTTTTTCCAGTAGTCATGTATGAATGTGAGAGTTGGACTATAAAGAAAGCTGAGTGCTGAAGAGTTGATGCTTTTGAACTGTGGTGTTGGAGAAGACTCTTGAGAGTCCCTTGGACTGCAAGGAGATCCAACCAGTTCATCCTAAAGGAAATCAGTCCTGAATGTTCATTGGAAGGACTGATGCTGAAGCTAAAACTCCAACACTTTGGCCACCTGATGCAAAGAGCTGACTCATTTGAAAAGACCCTGATGCTGGGAAAGATTGAGGGCGGGAGAAGAAGGGGACAACAGAGGATGAGATGGTTGGATGGCATCACTGACTCTATGGACATGAGTTTGGGTAAACTCCAGGAGTTGGTGGTGATGGACAGGGAGGCCTGGCATTCTGCAGTCCATTGGGTCACAAAGAGTTGGACACGACTGAGCAACTGGACTGAACTGAACTCCCCATATTATCATATTTGGAGATTGGGCCTTTAAGAAGGTAATTAAGGTTAAATGATGTCATAAGTTAGGGTTCTGTTCAACAGGACTATTGTCCTCATAAGGAGAGGAAGGGGCAACACCGAAGCATTCTCCTGCCTCCTGCCCACAGTGGAAAGATCACGGGAGGTGCGGGGAGAAGGTGGCCTTCTGAAGAGAGGCCTCACCAGAACCAAGCCTCTATCTTTGCTCTTCTAGTCTCCAAAACAGTGAGAAAATAAATTTCTGTGGTTTAAGCCACCCAGACTGTGGTATTTTGTTATGACAGCCTGAGCAGACTAGTAATACACATACTGAGGAGATGGTTAGCCTTCTTTCCCTCCTAAAGTTCATGAATGCTGAGAGCCAAACGTGTATCTTCTAGGCAGAAGACTGGAGACAATTTCTCTGAACAATCTGACTAGTGCAAGAGACAAATTCAAAAGACATCAACAGTGAGGATTCTCTTGAAAACAGCCTACCTAGATTATGTTATATGAAGTTCATAGTTTAAACAGTCCCACCTAAAGGACACAGAGCTTTCAAGTCAGCTTTTAAATGACCTCTACTCTTAAATGTGATCAGGCAATCAAGAATAACAAGGCATTTGTGGAGACTATATAATATGAACTATAGAGACCAAAGTAAGTAGGGAAGAAGAAAATTTAAGTGAAATGACAGTACCCTAGAGAATATTTTATATCTATGAATCAAGAACAAGATGTTATTTTAAAAATGAATGTTTAAAAAACAAGAGAGATATCTTGGAAATTTTTTTAAATGATGTAAGAAACACAATGCATAAAAATTTCAAAGATAAAGAAACAGCTCAGAAAATACAGAAAACCAAAAAATGGAAGAGAAAAAAATGAGAATATTAAGGAAATAGTTCAGTACATGTACCTCTAAATAATAGGTGTTTCGGGGAGTAGGAGGGGAGGCAGAACATAAAAAGAGGGGAAATGAAAATGGAAATAATCAAGGAAACAATTTTCATAGGTAATAACCAGAATTGAAGGATATAAGTTTCAAAAGTGCTCACAAAGTGCCCTGCACGATGAGTAAAAATATATCTACACTAAGGAACTGCATCACAAAATTTCAAAACAATCAGGCAAAGAAGATTTCCTATAGTAGGGAGGGAGAGAGAGAAACAGATTTCACTAAGGGCCTTCTTGGCAACACTGTAACCATGAAGACAATGGCACAAAGCCATCAAAGTTTTGAAAGATTATTTCCAACCCAGAATTCTATACCCAGCCAAACCATCAAGTAAGCATGAGGCTAGAATAAATACATTGTCAAATATCCAAGGGTACAAAAAATACTTACTTCTTTATAAGTTAATGGTGAAAAAAATGTGCTCCACTAAAGCAAAGAAGAAACCAAAGAAAGAGGAGGATATGGGATCCAGGAAATAGAAGATCAGCAGAAAAATAAAACTGAGGGAATCGCCAATATGCTAATGAAGAAACCTCAAACAAAAACTGGATAGCAGATCTAGGAAGCACCCGCCCAAGTTCAGAGGCTGTGGGAGAGATTTTCTCAGAAGGTGGACACGACAGAATAAAGTTTGTGAAAACAATTTTAAGACAGATTTTGTTCAACTAGAGAAGAGTCTGGTGTTGAACTAGTGACCTATAACAAAACACTGAGCAGGGGTGGAAAAAAGGTAACTAATGCGAGGAAATGTTGGTCAGGAAAGGAGGAGTCATCATAGTTCAGCTATGAATAGAACTTCAAGGGTCACAGTAACTCAATCACCAAACACTGACAGAATGAAATTATGCTATTAACTATTTTGGAACAATGGCAGATGGGAAGTGCAAGTGATAATGAAAAGAAAGTTAAATCCTCATTTCCACAGTAGGAAGTCAATCAACAATTCCAAAGATGGAAGAATTCAAGCAGCAGCATAAGTACATCCTTTAGAGACACAGAGGTAAATATCAAAAGTATCTGCTAGATTACTAGAAGAATCAATAGTTGCCCCTGAGAAGTAGAAAATGAGGGAGGTGGGCAGAAGTCTAGGACCAGGATATGGGGTGTGTGTGCCTGTGTGTGTTTACACAAGTCTAGTAACATCTGACTCTCTAAACCATTTGCAAATGTAATTATTATTTTTACATGAAATTTAAAACAAAAACTAATAAAAATTCTAAACAGAAAAACAATGAGAAAGAGGAAAAGGAAAGGAAGAAGAAGGGGTGAGAGGGAATGAGGGAGAAAAAAGTATGAGCATTCTGGCTTCTGAATTATTGTTAGAAGTTACAAGTCAGCTTGCATGCTGCTTGCTCCAAAAGCTCCTACCTCTCTGCTGCTGCTGCTAAGTCACTACAGTCGTGTCTGACTCTGTGCGACCCCATAGATGGCAGCCTACCAGGCTCCCCCGTCCCTGGGATTCTCCAGGCAAGAACACTGGAGTGGGTTTCCATTTCCTTCTCCAATGCATGAAAGTGAAAAGTGAAAGTGAAGTCGCTCAATCATGTTCGACTCTTAGCAACCCCATGGACTGTAGCCTACCGGGCTCCTCCGTCCATGGGATCTTCCAGGCAAGAGTACTGGAGTTGGGTGCCATTGCCTTCTCCACCCTCTCTCTCTACTTCCTGACAAAAATCACCTCTAGCTACCAAGGATTCAGAGACAAACAGTAGATTGTGCCCCAAGTTCCATACACATGAAAGCTGTCCTAATAGCCCTCATAGAAAATACACAGATTTTCTCACCCATTGGAAGGATTCATTTTAGCCATACCTCCAAAAGTGGAAACAGTGACAGATTTTATTTTCTTGGGCTTGAAAATCACTGTGGACAGTGATTGCAGCCATGATATAAAAGATGCTTGCTCCTTGGAAGAAAAGCTATGACAAACCTAGACAGTGTATTAAAAAGCAGAGCCATCACTTTTCTGACAAAGGTCCATGTAGTCAAAACTATGGTTTTCCCATTAGTCATGTACGGATGTGAGAGCTGGACCATAAAGAAGGCTGAGCACTGAAGAACTGATGCTTTTGAATTGTGGTGCTGGAAAAGACTCTTAAGAGTCCCTTGGACAGTAAGGAGATCAAACCAGTCAGTCCTAAAGGAAATCAACCCATAATACTCATTGGAAGGACTGATACTGAAACTCCAATACTTTGGCCACCTGATGAAAAGAGCCGAGTCATTGGAAAGGACCCTGATGCTGGGAAAGACTGAGGGCAGGAGGAGAAGCGGGCAGCAGAGGTTGAGATGGTTGGATGACATCACTGACTCAATGGGCTTGAGTCTGAGCAAACTCCTGGAGGTAGTGAAGGACAAGAAAGTTGGTGTGCTGCAGTCCATGGGGTCGCAAAGATTCAGGCATGACTTAGCGACTCAACAACAACTCCAAGACCAGCTGGGTATGTGGTCTTGCTCCTAGAAAACACCTACCTACTCACCAGTACAGGGGTAAGGTTGGTACTGAGGATGCTCTGAGAACCTCAAGCCTCACCCTAGAGGCTTTTGGATTCTGATTCTACAGGGGGAGAAAAGAATGCAGGATCAAACACTCAGGAAGGACAGGGGTCCCTCGTCACCAGCTAGGTCAGGCTCAACCCCTGGGCTTTCTCCTCCACCTCGATCAAAGCAATGGCAGGATGCTGGTTTATGTTGAAACCATCCCATTAAATGGGCAACCCTGCCTGAGAGCCATCTCTTAGCTAATCAGGAGGATTTCAGAGGAAGAATACTGTATCAGTCCAAACACAAAAACACTAACCAGAAAAACTTGGAACAAGATTTCATCTTTTAACTATGAATGTTGTAACTAGCAATGAGTAGCTTCCGTTGGCTTGATTTTTTCCTTGTAATTATTATAGTAATTCACAGATATAAAAAAAAAAAATCTGAGAATACAAGAAGGTAGAATGAAGATCGCCCTGCCTGCTCAGGCTGCCGGGACCTCTGTCTGAAAGAAACCACTGTGAGTGGTTTCTTACGCATTCCTTGGGGTATATTCTATACATATAAACATGTGTATCAGCTTATACCTTTTATTTTAACCCAAATGAGAGTAAACCAAATGGGCATATTGCTCTACACTTTCCTTTTTCTATACTTAAAAAAAAAAACATATCTTAGCAATGTGTTAAGATCTGCGAGATACATTTTAGGCCCCCAGGTACTTTGTTTTTTTGGCAATACAGTTTTTTATTTTTTTATTTTTTTCATTTATTTTTATTAGTTGGAGGCTAATTATTTTACAATATTTTTGCCACACATTGACATGAATCAGCCATGGATTTACCAGGTATGCCATTGTATACAGGTACCTTAGTTTAACCAGTCCTCCATTGGTGGATGTTTATAGTTCTTTCTACTTTTTTCTCTACAATAAACAGGGAGGTAGTAAATGTCCTTAGATGCATATCACTGCATTCATTTATTAACATATCCATAAGATAAATTCCTGTATATAGAAATGCTAAAAGGATGGCGCAATTTTAATAGAACCTTCCAAACTTTCTCCACAGATCTTGCACCAATTCACACTCCCCACTCACTCATGTGAATATGCCTATTTCCCCATATCCTTTCCAACAAAAACTAGCGGCAAATTTTTAAACCTTCATTTGCTTGTAAGGTGAAAATTGCATCTTGCTATGTTAATAGACATTTTTTAAAATATAGATAGGGTTGAACTTCTTTTCATTTGCTAATAAGCTGTTCTTATTTATTTTCCTGTGAATTATTTGCTCAAATCTTTACTCATCATTCCACTGGGCTGTCTGCCTTCTTCTAATTGGTTTTTATTTCTTTTTATTTTTAAATTAATTTTTTGGGGAGTATAGTTGATTTATAATGCTGTGTTAGTTTCTGTTGTACTGCAAAGTAAATCAGCTATACGTATACCTGTATCTACTCTTCTCAAGATTCTATTCCCATATAGTTCATTTACAGAGTCTAATTGATTTTTAAAGGTTACTTAGATGGGGAACACATGTAAATCCATGGCTGATTCATGTCAATGTATGGCAAAAACCACTACAATATTGTAATTTGCCTCCAACTAATAAAAATAATTGGAAAAAAAAAAAAAAGAAAGGTTACTTAGAAAAGGAGATTGGTTAACCTTGAACCAGAATTACATGCATGACTTTTCTAACAGTACTTGCATGTTAAATCCTATAACTGACTGGGAAGAGAGGACAGTCCTCCCAGGGTCTCAGGTGAGCCCCCGAAAGCTGGAGGAGGGTGATAACAACAGGGGTCCCAACAGGTGGATGTTGTGTAAGTGCAGCTAGCGTGCCAAGTGCTCAGTGCCTTTCACACATCATTTCATTTCATCCTTACCGTGACCCCATGAGGAAAGTGTCATTACTATCCCTATTTTACAGACAAAGCAGACTTAGATCCAGCCTGCCTAGGGTCTCACAGCCAGTAAACAGAGCTAAGATACAAACCCAGGCCATGGGACCCAGAGACCCAGCTGTTAACCACTCTGCCCTACTGCCCACAGTGGATTCCCAGTGCCCAGCACATAGTCGGGACTGAGGGTCATGGTGATCACTCTAGACTGATTGCATCTTGGTGCCATCCCGGAAAAGCAAACCACAAGAGTAGCCTGGGGGCAGTTGCCGACTGTTCTGTTCTCTGCTGAGTTCTCAATGTCTAGAAAGGTCCCTGGTACAAAGCAGGTGCTCGGGAAATGGTGGCTGAGTGAATGCATGAATGAATGAATGATGACTTCTCACTGGACTGTGAACTCTCGAGGTCAACGACTGTGATTGGCTTGTTCTCCCAGAGCCTAGCTCGGTGGCTTGCACCAGGAAGACCAAGACCGATCAAAGACAGTGTCTTAAAAGAAGTAAGCACCTCTCCACTGTTTGGGATGGTCTTCCCCACAAACTTTAACTAACTCTTAGTCAAGCTAGAGAAACACCACCAACCCTGGAAAATGTTCTATTGGACAACACTTGACATGTCCCACTGGGAAGACCCATGTAAACAAGTAGGAAGTGAGGGAGTGAGGGGAGCCAGGGCAGTAAGACATGAATAACCTGCCCGCTTGCAGGTCATGCAGCTGGCCCCCTTCCTCCACCTCTGCGCAAAGGTAGTGCCTGCTAGTATTTCTCAGCTGGGAGAATAACAGCAGCCCAGAGCCTGCATGGTCATTTCACAGTTTACTGAGGACAGACATAGCTTTCTGTCTGCATTAATTTATCTGGTCTTCAGAACCACCATATGCCACATGGACTATTTTTATTCCCCAGACGCAGAAAGGCACAGAGAGGTTAAATTGCTCAAGGTCATGAACTCAGCAGAGTGGGGCGGGGGGGCGTTCACCAAACAGACCTCTGGACTCCTCTTGCCCAGCAGGAGTGCTCTTCACCCCACCCCCTAAGGAAGGAAGAGCTCATCCCCCAACTCCCGCTCATCCTCCCAGACCCAGCACCCCCTCCATCTCAGCTGGGGCTCCTGACTCCAGAACCCTACTCCTACCCCTCACCCCTCAGTCAGCTGCCTGTGCTCCCGCTCCGTGAGCAAAGGCAGGAACTGCCTGGCTCATTATTCAGCTTCTTAGGGTATGAGGAGATTCCCCACATGGCCCCTGCCCTCAAGGGCTCCCCCTGATCTGCTCCCAGCACCATCCAGTGGCCAAGGGGGCTCTTGAGGCCTCTCTGCACTTCCTGTCATATGTCTGGCTGAGGGACCCAGCTTGCATCCAACAGCCTCTTATGCTGAAGGAACTGAATGTGGCCGCAGGTGATCTGGGTCCCATCTCAGTCTGTCTGCATCAGTCTGAGGGCAGATAGCCAGGCAGGCTTTGCTGCCGGTTCTATGAAAATGAAGTGAAAGTGAAAGTCGCTCAGTGATGTACGACTCTTTGCAACCCCATGGACTATACAGTCCATGGTAACCCGTGCTAAAGAGCTTAGGCTCTGGTGTCAGTGAGGTGAGTGTGTGCTCAGTCCTGTCTGACTCTTTGCGACCTCATGGACTGTAGCCCGCTCGGCTCTTCTGTTCATTAAATTCTCCAGGCAAGAATACTGGAGTGGGTTGCCATTTTCTCCTCCGGGGGATATTCCCACCCAGGGATTGAACCTGTGTCTTCTGCATCTCCTGCACTGGCAGGCAGATTCTTTACCACGAGCTCTGCCTGGGAAGCTCTGGTGTCAGACATGGGTTCAAATATACTCTGTGTGACACTGGATAAGTTACTCAACCTCTCTGAGTCAGTTTCCTTGGCTGTCAAATAATAGTATCCATCTCCCATCTCAGGAGCTTGGGGAGGATTAAGCTAGTTAATAAGACCCCCACCTATTCCCTGAACCTGTGCTATGCACAGGCCCTGGGCAGGTATTCTCACTGTGTCATGGAGACAGTCCTGGGAGAGCCCTGAGGAGTCCTTTATCCAGGAGCACACTCACCAACCCCTCTGCCTCTCCTCCCCTCCTTCCAGGCCTACAATCCCTCATGAAACACGTCTCAAGTTCTAGTCTCCAGCCAAGCTCACATGTGAGAGTAAAATGACGGATGAACCCTGAATCTAAGGATGCCCAACCCCCCACCATCCTCCAAGTCCTCCCAGCTCCAGGCCTGTCAGGGCCTTTGGGAAAGCGGGGGCGGGAGGGCTGGAAGAGGAACTGTGAAAAGCGGAACAGGCTTCACTCTGGGATCTTCCTCACCATCTGTCTTGCCAGGCATGGCAGGGGGGGCCTCATCCATCCATCAGGATTGACACCAGATCCTTGCCCCCCAGCCGTGTCTGGGCATCCCTCGCCCACCCTTCCCCTCCCTCTTCTATTCCCAGAGCTTGGCTGGTTGCAGGGCCAGGCTTGCTCTTAATTAGCCTGACAAAACTCAGTCACCAGGGGAAGTCCTTGAAGTTGAGGATTTCAACAAAGCTAAACCACTAAATCCTGTGGCCGCCAGCCTGTCTTCACAGCTTCTCCGGCTCTGCCAGAAATCGTGCTTACTCCCAGGCAGAAACCACAGTCCTGGCGGCTTTGGTGTCTCCTCCAGTCCTGGGCCACCTTATCAGCGCAGGCCTGGCCCATCCTTTATCTGCCTGCCATCTCTAAGGGCTTCCATCCCCCTGACAGGCCCCATAAAAGCTGGTAAAAGACAAGGCTGTCCCGCTTTTGACATCACTGACTTCAAAGGCCACAGATGAGGTGGGCGTGATCTAGTTGCTTTGCTGAGTTGAGAGCAATGCTCGGTGCTCCTGCAATGACTCTGTTGGTCTGGGGATGACACCAGGAGATCCAGAGCTTATCAGTAAATACACAGAAATGGTTAAGGGCACAGGCTCTGGAGCCAGACAGCCCCAATTCAAGCCCCAGTTCAGCCACTGGGTTACTGGACTGCTTAGCCCTGTTGCTGTGAATCTTCTCTGACAAACGGGGATGATGAAGTTCACCTGTCTAACCCTCCAAATGTCACTGGGACAGGCTCAGCATGGTGAAGAGGACTTCCTTCTGTAAGGGCTTGGCTGCTTCTTGGGACTCCCTAGAGCCGTCCTAACAGGGTCCTGGACAGCAGTGAGAACTGAATGTGATGGTGATGTCAGGAAAGAAGGAGTGAAGAGAGCACCACGCTACATGGCATCTGCAAGCTCAGTTCCCAACACTCACCCCAGGTCATCAGAGCTCACAGCTCCAAACCCCTTCATCCCATAGAGGCAAGAGTTTCTCCCCGCAGGGAGCAGGAGTTATTGTTTAATATGAGCACAGAGTTTCAGCTGGGTAAGATGAAAAGAATTCTGGAGATGGATGATAGAAACAGTTGCACAATACAAACTGACCTAATGTCACTGAACTGTATGCTTCCAAATGGTGAATATTATGCTATGAATAGTTTACCACAATTTTTTAAAAAGTCTGACCCTATGTAAGGAGGCAGTTGAGAGGAATGGAAACAAGGCACTCCCTAGCTCTTCTAAGAGCTCAAGCTGGAACCCAAGACTCATACCGGCTGAAAATAGAAACGAAGCTAAACCAAGAACTGACCCCCTCCTGCCAGGTCCAAACCCATCCCCTGGTCCCATCAGCCCCGACCTGGGGCCAAGGAGCTGTCTCGGGGGGTGGGGGGTGAGGTCAGCCGTGCACACGGCCTCACCTCCCGAGGGTCCCTGAGTATAGCCCTGCCTGGCTCACACCCACAAACAGTGGCTGCATAGAACCCTTGCTGCAGGTCCTTAGGACAAAGAAAGAAGTGCAGAAAGGGAAAGAGGAAGAGGGAATTAAGTCATCCTCAGCTTTTCTCCCAAGTCTCACTGAGAAGAATCAAGACGCTTTTCAGGCCCACTGCCCAGAGACAAAACAGGAGATGAAAATATTTATTTGTTTCTAAGGCTCTTGCAATCCCAGGATGAAAAGCCCACCTTGGTTGTAACCTACTGCAGCCTGAGTGACTCCCATGGCTTCCCCTGCCCCCAGGCAACCATCCACTCGCTCAGGTCCTCGTGCAAGAAGTTCCACTGGGGAGAAAAAGTGGGATCCCTGTCCCCACAGAAACGGAATCTATTAAATGAGAATTATCCCCTATTGGCATCAGGGAGCCATAAATAGCCCAGCCGCCCCAGTTGAATCACCAGAGCTAGCACTGTGTCAGCGTTTCTATATAAACCAGGGTTTGCTAGGGGATTAGCTCACAGCCATAAAAAATTTGCTCCAGGCTGAAACTTGGCCTAAAGAAAATCTCAGCCTGCGAGTAGATACTGAAAAGAAAGCCAGACAGACACCGCCCCCAAGCCTGCCAAGGACAAGGGTGTCTCTGACCAGGACCTCTTCTACTGGGGGCTCTGTTGTCACCAACATGTAAGAAACCTGGTGATTTAGGGCACCACTTGGGGTTGTCATAATTCAAAATTTGGTCCTTCCCACCACCACCCCCCCACCATCCTGCAAGCCAAAAGAAGGATATTTGCTGCTCTGAGAGCTTCACATAGGCCTGGGTTCGGGAATGTGTAATCGAAACCCTCCCCTTTCCCTGTTGACAGCTAAAAGTCAAGAAAAGAGAGATTTACCCAAGCAGGGAACCAGTGCTCATGCTGATTCTTTGTACAGTGTCAGGACAATGGGAGCTGTCTTCCACCCTAAAGCAAGGTCTGGGAACCTAACATATCCTAAAAGTAGAATAGCTCCATACAAGACACAGGCGTAGTCAATGGGGAAAGGAAACTTTGCTTCGGTTTGGTTTTTTCCTTTACGGATAGGCAGTTAGTCCAACATCACCTGTTAAATAAAGCTAGACCCCTCTACACATCATCTCATACCTGGCTTCCTGGTGAATTAAAGATCTAAATGAAAAAGATACAACTATAAAAAAATAGTAGAAGAAAACTGAAGGGAATGTATATATAAACTCTGAGGGAGAAGGTCTTCTCAAAGAAGACATAAAAACCAGAAGCCATAAAAAAAGAGAGGTTTTAATATGTGACAATACAAAGTTTTAAATTTTTAGGTAGCCGGATTTATCATAGACAAAATTAAAAGGGAGAAAAAACTGCAACACTTATTGCTAAGGGTTTATATGCTATCTTAATAAAGGACTTCTACAGATAAGTAAGAAAAAGAAATAATAGCAGAAAAAGAGGCAAAGGATATGAAAAGGCTATTTAAAGAGAAGGAAATGTAAACTGCCAATAAGCAGTGAAAAAGATATGCAACTTCATTAGTTAGGGAAATACAAATTAAAACAACAAATCTGACCCATCAGAGTGATAGAATAGTAATACCCAGGGCTAGTAAGGGAAACAGGAGTGCTCACTCATTCCTAGGGTCTGATAAACTGCTATAATCTTTAGAAAAGATGTCTAGCACCGTCTATTAAAATTTAAAATACCAGCAATCTCACTTATAGGATTATGTCCTGCAGGGCATATCTACAAGAATGTTTAGAGCAGCACTGTTTATTAAGGCAAAAAGTAAAATCAAAATGAATGTCCATCAGTTAAAGTGTTGAAGAAATTGCGTTATGTTTATACCATCAAATGTAAATTATGCAGCTATTAGGAGAAAAAAAGAATACATAACGTCTTACATGTACTAACAGAAAAAGCCATGCTGGATTTTTTCCTTTTTAATTACTCATATATTATATTGCAGCATCCATTAACATCTATTGTCCTATTAGTCTATCTCTTTTTCTTTATTTTTCCTTTATTTTAATAAAATTTTTTAAGGGTCATCCATGTATGTCAGAAGGTTTGAATATGTTTATGTCCCTTACTGATAAAGGAAGCTTTTCTCAGCAAATTTACTAGCTAGCACAATACCATGAGGTGGTGTTAACTAAAAAGCACTGTCAAGGTAGAGTATTTGGTTAGTGTGAGCCAGATTTTATTTTCAAAAAGAAATAATTTAAAATAGGAAAAGCTAAAATTCCAATGTATGTGCATACATACATTTTAAGTTTGTTGGTACATGGAGAGAGATGTAAAGATGTCCTATACCATTAGGTCTGATAACCTCAGGAATGGGATTGGAAGGGGGACCCAAGAGCTACTAACTTTTTCTTTACTCAACTCTGAATAGTTTGTTTGTTTGTTTTTTTTAGTGCAAACGTATCACTTTTATGATATTTTTAAGTAGAAAAGTTTTTAATCACTCAAAAAACAAAGTTCTTCAGTAAAGGCAAAGTGATAGCTGAACCTCAAGACATACTTAATAAATACTAATATGTGTACATGCCTAGTCGTGTCTGACACTTAGCAATCCCATGGACTGTAGCCTACCATGCTCCTTTGTCCATGGTATTACCCAGGCAAGAATGCTGAAGTGGGTTACCATTTCCTCCTCCAGGGGATCTTCCCAACTCAGGGATCAAACCAGAGTCTCCTGCATTGGCAGGCAGATTCTTTACCACTGAGCCACCTGGGAAGCCCAATAAATACTAAGGCATGTGCTAATTAACTAAGGCATAGTCAGAGAAGTAGCACTGCCCCTGAACTCAGGGAGCTCACAAGCTCAGGGGAACAAAATTCACTCAGCCCTTAGAGAACAGTTTTAAAATCCACAGAGATTCGGGGGTAGACAGGACCTGGGGTGTTCAGGGAGGGCTTCATGGTGGAGGTTTCCAAGGGTTCGAGAACGGAAGGCCTTGGATAAATGGAGGACTAGGCAGCACAAGAGTAGTGCCAACACAAACAAAAGGTCCTGGGCCGTGAGTGAGCCTGGTCCCTAGAGGCTGGGGTCTAGGAAAAGGGCCTGGCGCTCTGTGGATGCTTCTAAGTGCCTCCTGAGCTCAGCCTGCTGCCCCCCTTCTCTTCAGAAGGCGGCACTGGTCATCAGTCTGAACGCTGCCTCTTCAGAGGACAGGTTTCAGTTTCCCTTCAGAGGACCGGGTCTGTGGGGAATGATTCAAGGCCAGACTGCTCTCTGTCCCAAAAGCTGAGCCAAAGGCAGGCTCTTGAAAGTCTGGGAGGCCTACTGGGGAGCAAGGCTCACCTCTGGGGCCACAGCGCGGCATTCACGCCAGGACCACGTTGGCTCCCATCACCACGCCAACCTCAGGTCAACCTGCCTCCCTGCAGCACACAGGTGGAGGCTGCGATCTTCCCAGCTGGTATCTAAGCTGCTTGAGGGTAACAACCAGCCCTGTGTGGCTCACAGTCCTCTGTCAGAGGCTTCAATGAGTAAGTGACCCCTTCGTATTGCTTTGCATACTTGGTCTTTGCTGCAGAAGCCTCTGGCTTTCCCCGTTGCTGGCTGGTAGAATGATAACATCACCAGGAGTTGGGAGGAAAGAGCTGGGGTCTGGAGTTCACAAACTGATAAATAAGGTTCTGTTCTGAGAGGCCAAAAGAAAACAGGGATCCATACCAATATTCTTAAGAGAGTATTTGAAGAAGGAAGAGGACAGGCTGTCCATTATTTCCATGGAGGAAGGAGGAGAAAGGGTAGTTTGCAAATCATGTTCACTGGAGGCATAAGCAGTCGTTGGTCTATTTCACGTGATTTCTAAAAGAAGGCATGAGGAAGGAACATGGTCTTCCCACGGGCACATCCTTAGGGGAGAAGGGTGACGCTTTATTTTGTCTCAAGCTCAGGAATGTCCTGGCAGGGCTTTAAGCAGGGATAGCAAAGCTGGCTCCAAAGAGACGCATCCCTCCCTGTCAGCTTCTTTTCCCAGCCCTCAGACGGTTCATCCTCATCTGTGTCCAGTCTGTGGCCGGCATTGTTCACGGGGTCCCGCTCAGCCTGTACTGATTCAGCCTGTCCTGAGAGGCTAGGGCAGGGACACACACTATCTGCCAGACGTGCAATTGAGGGCTCTTCCAACCCCAATTCCTTGTTAATTCTGTCCAGCTCTGTCCCCAGATACTGAGCCCCCCCAGCTGGGTGCAAGGCCTTGGATACCAGGGCGAGCACGGCTCCTGCTCTCACAGACTTGGAGCCGGCCACCTCCGATCTGAGCCTCATGGTTTTCCTTCTAGAAACCACAGGAATGATGACGCCTTCCTCCTCCTAGGGCAATTGTCACTTCTTTCAGAACCCAAAGGAGCTGGCTCCATATCTTGGTTTCAAAATCTTTGCTTTCTGCTCAGAGGAAGTGAGCTTCCAGTGTTTACTGAGAGATTCTTATGAGCCAGGCTGTGATCTATAGGGTGGGTATACAGTAGGGAACAAAATAGAAAAAAAAAATCTCTACCCTAGTGGGGCTTAAATTTTAGGGGCGGAAGTAGCAGAAAAACTAATAAGTAAGTCATTTCTCCAAGTGCTGTGAGCTAAAAAGCAGGAGCAGGGTGTGCTCTGGGAGTAAGGGAAAGGGGGGTGCGTTGAGTAGAGGGGGTCAGTGAGCTTCCCTCTCGGCTCCCGCCCGCTCGGCCTTTATCTTCTTGCTGAGATGGTGTTATTATGGTTCCCAAATGTTGGAGGCTCGAGTGAAGAGTTCATCTGTAATGGGATTATCTCCAGCCCTGTTTGCTTTCATTACAGCCCCACTCTCTCCGAGCATGAGAATCTAACCTTACCGAAAGCATATTTTGGTAATCTGATATAAACTAAATTTAAACTTTGACCTCCAACAATAAAAATGCTACTTTCCCCCTCTGCAGACCTGAAATACAGATTAAGGGCCTGCCAGCTTCACTTTCCGGGTTTCTAACTGACTTCTAATTAGATTCGAAGCATGACTCAGAAGAGTCAGACCCACCACGGGCGCTGGCCCACTGGCCTGGCTTTTCCTCCTACTCATCAGAAGTTGGATGCCTCTCCCAACTTTCCTGCACCTTTTCCTTCAGCTCCTGTTTCGTGGGATTGTCACCGAATCGCAAGTTAGCACTGAAAACTCAAGATGAAATTTCTGTCTGAAGCCACGTTGCAAATGGGCTCTGATTCCCGGTTTGCACGAACAGCTCTAATCCTGGTTTGGATAAAGGTTAAGTAGGAGCTTACTCCATTCTGCCCCCACGTCATGTTCTAATTCCTATAGGTTATCTTATTTAGAAATTAAGGCAAGCCGAAGCCACGTGGGGGCCGCCCGCTGCTGGGGCTACTCCCTGTGTCTGAGATCTCTGCAGCCGCACTTGCAACCCGCTCACCAACCATTTTGTTTTTCAGAACCTGGCATTCATGTGTTCAGGTTGTCTCGCCACAATATTAAAAGTCTGTTTTTTCCTTTTATTTTTTATTTTTTTGAAAGAGAGACATTAAATAAGTTTCACAGTCTGGACCAGAATAAGCAACTAAAAATTCAAATTCAGGGATGTCCCACATTAATAACTGTTCACCAAGGAAGCATTTCCTGTTTATACGTTGAGCGAATGAGAATCCATCACCCCTGTCAAAGGCACTGAACACCAAATTCAAATGTCAAACCAAATGTAAGAGGTCACACATTTCCTTTGCTAACTAAAAGTGTAATTCATAAATATTATTGCTACCAAACTCTCCATCTACAACATTTGTTTAGAAATATGCACATGTAATATAAATTGTGATTAAGTTAAATGGGTATATTATTTCCTGTTTTAAGGGCTAACAGCAGCATGAATTATGCTTTACTGCAAAGAAGGCTCAAGTCACAAGCAGTTCTGCCTGAGTACAGCCTCACATTTTACACCCCCAGGTTGGTTTTTGCACGTTCATTCATAAATACTGTACATTACCCAGTCTTGCTGATAACTTTCACTTCTGCTGCCTTATAAAATAGCTCTCACTATTGAAAAGGTCAGCTAAATGGACATAAACTTTGAGTCTAGCTACATGTAAAAATAAAAGTGGAAAAACAAAAAAAGATTTACGAAGCCTGGGTCTTCATTTACCTCCGTAAGCATAATACCAGAATCCAAATTAAACTGAAACTTTGCATCTGTGCCATGATTTAGTGAGATGGGAATTGTTAGCACAAGAAGCAACAACCAGATTTTTAACTTCTGAAATTAATGCCAGGGAGCAGAAAAACAAGTAGGAAAGCAATCTTTCATTCCGTTTTTGTCTACAAATAAATTCGACTAACGTCCTTAGTTTTAGAAACATGTAAACAAATTAATATATATGTCATTTTAGGAAAACAACACTTACTCCAGTAAGGAAACCAAGGAAAGCAGAACAAACAGAAATACGTTCTCACCTAAGAACCTGATACAGAACTTCAGTTCACTCTAATAAAAGGATGGGAAAATGAAAACCCAGGATCAAAGCTGACCCTGACCAGTTGAGGAAAGAAATGCAGTTTTCGTTGACTCCCCAGTCAATGAAAGTCAATGAAAACTATTACCAAAGACCAAAAAAGAAAGGCGAGCAAGCAAACAAACCCTACCCTTCCCAGCCTAGGTTGAGAGGCTTGTCCCCACGGAAGGATGGAGGACTTAGCCCCACACCTCTGCAAGGCCTCTGGAGCCTCCTTCCTACGGGGGCCAGGTCCACCCTGCCCCCTCCTTCACCAGGCTAAGGCATGCAGAGGAGATAGTGGGTTAGATGCTCCTCAGCAGAGCTCTGAGTCATCACTGTTTTCCACCCTTCCCAAGTCAGCCTGACGCCATCGTGCCAGACAATTTTGCAAGGAAACCGAATCTTTGCTGTCACAGATTGGCGAGAGGGATAAAGTGGGTTCCTCAAAGAGATAACCGAGCCGACTCACCAGCTTTTGAAGTCTAGTGAACAGGGTTTCATAAGCTCCAGATTCAGCAGCAGATAATTAACAGATATAACTGAAGCTCATTTCTGTGGACACTTTGCCTATTCACCATGAGGCCGGCAGGGGCTGCCTCTCACCTGCCGCCCAGTTCTCCTCTCCCCAGGGGAAGGCTGACTGGGCAGATCTGGGTTTGAGCATAGCTGCTGCTAAAGAAGGCTTACAGGATGTAGCTCTCATAAAATATTTCAAATTAGGTTTACAATAGTTTTGTCATAGCATTTGCCCTTCAAAATATAATTACATCATTGACTTATTTTTTTAATTAGTTTATTTTAATTGGAGGCTAATTTCTTTACAATATTGTGGTGGTTTTTGCCATATATTGACATGAATTAGCCACAGACATACATGTGTCTCCGCATTCTTAAGCCCCCCTCCCCACCTCCCTCCCCACCCCACCCCATCCCTCTGGGTTGTCCCAGAGCACCGGCTTTGAGTGCCCTGCTTCATGCATCAAACTTGCACTGGTCATCTATTTTACATATGGTAATATACATGTTTCAATGCTATTCTTTCAAACCACCCCACCCTCGCCTTCTCCCACATAGTCCAAAAGTCTGTTCTTTACATCTGTGTCTCTTTTGCTGTCTCGCTTATAGGGTCATTGTTACCATCTTTCTAAATTCCATATATATGAGTTAATATACTGTTTCTCATTCTCATTCTGACTTACTTCACTCTGTATAGTAGGCTCCAGTCTCATCCACCTCATTAGAACTGACTCAAATGCATTCTTTTTTATAGCTGAGTAATATTCCATTGAGTATATGTACCACATATAACTTCCTTATCCATTCGTCTGCTGATGGATATCTAGGTTGCTTCCATGTCCTGGCTATTGTAAACAGTGCTGCGATGAACATTGGGGTACATGTGTCTCTTTCAATTCTGGTTTCCTCAGTGTGTATGCCCAGAAGTGGGATTGCTGGGTCGTATGGCAGTTCTATTTCCAGTTTTTTTAAGAAATCGCCACACTGTTCTCCATAGTGGATATACTAGTTTGCATTCCCACCAACAGTGTAAGAGAGTTCCCTTTTCTCCACACCCTCTCCAGCATTTATTGTTTGTAGACTTTTGGATAGCAGCCATTCTGACCAGCGTGAGATGGTACCTCATTGTGGTTTTGATTCGCATTTCTCTGATAATGAGTGACGCTGAGCATCTTTTCACATGTTTATTAGCCATCTGTATGTCTTCTTTGGAGAAATGTCTGTTTAGTTCTTTGGTCCACTTTTTGATTGGGTTGTTCATTTTTTTGGTATTGAGCTGCATGAGATTTTAGAGATTAATTCTTTGTCATTAGTTTCATTTGCTAATATATTCTCCCATTCTGAAGGCTGCCTTTTCACCTTGCTTATAGTTTCCTTCATTGTGCAAAAACTCTTAAGTTTAATTAGGTCCCATTTGTTTATTTTTGTTTTTATTGCCATTACTCTGGGAGGTGGGTCATAGAGGATCTTGCTGTGATTTATGTTAGAGAGTATCACTGACTTATTTTAGATACAGTACTTTCAAATATGGTAACTGGGATTTGAAGTCTAGTGAAAGAAAAAGATTTTTTAATCCCATATTTCTTTATTAGCATATAATTTCCATAAAGTGAAATGTTCAGGTTTTAAGTGTTTTGTTCAATCCATTTTGAAGAATATATATACAAAGACATGGAACATTTCTCTCATCCAGAAAGTACCCCACACCTCTTCTCAATTTTGCACCCTCAGAATCAACCACTTATCTGATCTCTGTTACCATAGGTTAGTTTTTCCTACTCTAGAATTTCTTATAAATGGACCACATAGTATACATATTTTGGTATCTAGCTTCACTCACTCATTCTAGTTTTGAGAGTCACCCATGATACTGTGTATATTAGAAGCTCATTCCTCTACTTTGCTCATAATCTGTCGTATGACTGTACCACAGTTTATCCATTCATTCTTCGCTAATAGATACCTGGGCTATCTTCCAGTTTCAGAATTTTATGAATAAATTTGCTATGAACATTCTGTTGCAAAAATTTTTTGAAAATATATTTTCATTCTTCTCAGGTAAACATCTGAAAGTGGGATTGCTAGGTCATAGGGTAAATGTATTTTGAACTTTTTAAGAAAATAGTCAGTTTTCCTAAGTGGTTATGTCATTTTATACTCCCACCAGCAATGCAGGAGGGTTCCAGTCCCTCCACTTCCTCTGTCACATTTCATGTTATCAGTTTTTTTTCACTTTAACCCTGCCAGTGGATAACCTCTAGTGGATAACTAGTAGTAACTCACTGTAATTTTAATTTGCATTTCCCTCAAACCTAATGATGCTGAACACTTCTTCAGGTGCTTACTTCTTGGGTGATATACATTTGCCTATCTCCTTTAGTGAAGTCTCTATTAAAACTGTTTTGCCCATTTTTAATTGAATTGTCTTTTTATTATTGAATTGTTAAGAGTTTTTATACTCTGGATGCAAGTCTTTTGTCAGAACTATGTGTTAACCCATTTATTTCCTTAACAATGTCTTTGATGAGCCTAAATTTTTTATTTGGATGAAATCCAATTTACCAGATTTTGTTTTTATGGTTCATGTTTTCTGTGACTTCTCTAAGAAATCTTTGCTTACCCTAAGATCACAAAAAATTCTGTTTTTTTCTTCTTGTCATCTTACTGCTTTACCTTTTACATTTAGATCAATGACCTATGTTGAATTGATTTTTATACATGATTAGAGATCGACGCCAAAGTTCTTTTATTTTTTAAAAGGATAACCAATTGTTCCTGTACCAGTTGTTAAAGAGATTGTCATTCCCCATTGAATTTCCTTGACACTCCTGTCAAAAATCTTTGTACCATTTATCTGTAGGTGCATGTACAGACTCTATTCTGTTCCATTTATCCCTCTCATCAATCCTGCATTGTCTTGATTACTGTAGCTATGTAGTCAGTCTTGTAATCAGGTAGGATAAGTCTTCCAAATTTGTTTTACTTTTTCAATACTGTTTTGGTTATTCTAGGCCTTTTTTTCTTTCCATATAAATTTTAAGATCACTCTGTCAAAGGAAAAAATGCCCACTTAAATTTAAATTTGATTTTTTTATGCTACAGTAAATGTTATTTAAAATTTTTTACTGTCGACTATTCATTTCTAGCATATGGAATCATAACTCTGTTTATCTTTCACTACTACAAAATTAATTACTACTTAATTAAGTTCTACTCATTTTCTAAAAATCCTTAGGAGTCTCTTTGTATAAAATCATGTCACCTATAAGTAAAGACAATTTTACTTCTTCCTGTTCAATCTGTATGCCCTTTTTTTCTTTCGCTTATAGTATTGCCTTGTCAAAGACCTCCAGTATAATGTTGAATAAAAGTTGTGAAAGAGGCAGCCTCACTTTGTCTTCAGCCTCTGAAAGGAAGCATTCAGTTACCTTTAATATATCAGTCATAGGTTTTTTGTTGATACCATTTGTTAGGTTAAGAAAGGTCTCTTTTATGCACAGTTTGCTGAGTTTTTATCATGAATAGATATCAAAATTTGTCCATAGCTTTTTCTGCATCTATGCAAAGATGATTTTCTTCTGTAACTAACATGATAAATTATACTGATTGGTTTTTAATGGTATATCAACGTTACATCCTGAGAAGACCTCTACCCTTTTTCTATATATTGTTGATTACATTTGCTAACACTTGAAGGATTTTTATACCTATGCTAATAAGGGACTTTGATCTGTAATTTTCCTTTCTTACAATATCCTTGTCTGGTGTTGGCATCAAAGTAACACTGGACTCATTAAATAAGTTGGGAAGCACACTCTCATGCTATATTTTCTGAAATAGCTTATGTAGAATTGATATTAGTTCTTCCTTAAATATTGGAAAGAATTCACCAGAAAAACTATATGGGTCTGGACATTTGTTTTTTGGAAATTGTTTAATTACCAAATCTTTAGTGAGTATAGGGTTTAGATTTGTTATTTCATCTTGTGTCACTTTCGCAAGTTATGTTTTTCAAGTAATATGTCCCTTCCAAGTAATATGTCACTGATGACATGGATGTTTTTTGAGTGTTGGCTACTTTGTATTAATAGAAACAGGACGTTTTGTAGGACTTCTGCTGTAAAGTTGTTCACAATATCAGTCATTATCCTTTTAATGTTCTTAGTGATAGCTCGTCTTTTATTCCTGGTTTATCAGTAATTTGTGTCTTTTTTTCCCTTTTTATAAAAATTTTTGTTATGGTTAAATATATATGTAATATAAAATTTACCCCCACAATAATTTCTAAGGCTACAGTTCAACAGTGTTAATTATATTCACATTGCTGTGTAACCAATCTCCAGAACTTTTCATCTTGCAAAACTGAAATTCTGTATCCACTAAAAAATAAATGTTGCTAGGTATTCATCAATCTTATTACTTTTTTTAACCAACCAACATTAGTCTTTGCTGATTTTCCTAGTATTTGTTTTCTATTGTATTGATTTCCACTTTTACTTGGGTTTAATTAGCTTATCTCTTGTTAATATTTTAAGGTGCAAACAAAGGTAATTGATTTTGCATCTTTCTTATTTTCTAAGATAATCACTTAAAGCTATACATTTCCCTTTAAAAATTATGCATCTCACAAATTTTGATGTCATCTTTTCATTATCATTAAATTTAAAATATTTTCTAATTCTTTTGTGACTCCTTTGATTCATGGACTATTTAGTCCATTATTTAGTACTGTTCAATTTCCAAATATTTGAAGAATTTTGTAGGTATCTTGTCACTGATTTCTACTTTGCCCCCATTTTGTTCAGACAACACTTAGAAATTCAATCCTTGGAAATTTATTGAGACTTGTTTTATGGTCTAGTTTATGATCCATATTGAGGAATGCCCCATATGCACTTGAGAAGTATGTGCATTTTGCTTTTGTTGGATGGAATGTTAGATAAATGTAAATTAGATCAGGTTATTGGCAGCATTGTTTGGATCTTCTATATACTCACTAATCTTTCAATATATCAGTTACAAAGAGAAGAGTCTTACATTCCTCAGCTATGATTCAGCTTTAGTTCTGTCAGTTTTTGTTTCACATATTTTGGAGCTTTGTTATTAGGTACAACAACTTTTAGACTTTTATGTCCTTGATTAACACTTAATGCCACTATAAAATGCACCTTTTACCTTTTTATCGTCTTGAAATCTGTTCATTCTGATATTAGGACAGCTTCAACTATTTTCTTAAGCATAGTGTTTGCAAGGTATCTTTTCCCAACTTTTTCCTTTCCTTCTGTTTGCAACTTTACATTTAAAGTGTATTTCCCATAAACTACATATAGTTGGGTCTTGCATTTTTATCCAGTTTGGCAATCTCTGCCTTTTCATTGGGAAGTTTAATCCATTTGCATGTAATTAACTATTTATATATTTTTGTTTTAAATATACCAAATTCGGGTTTGATTATTATTAGTCCTTTAAACCCTTTGTTTTTCTGTTACTCCTATCCTGAATTTTTGGAATGAAACAAATATTTTTAGTATTTTATTATTAGTATTTTTAGTATTTCATCTCACATCTGCTATTGACATGACTTAGTGACTAAACAACAACAATTAACATGTTAGGCATGGTTTTTTGCATCAGATTTCAGTGATTTCTCCAGAGATTACACATTTATATTTATCACTTTACTTTCAAAACATATTTTACTGCCTCCTGAATAGTTTAAGAACTAAGGACAGTATATTTCCAAGTACAATGCCCCCACCCTTTGTACTCTTGTTGCCATCGGTTTTAGTTCTAAAAGACCATAAACCTCCATTTTCCTTTGTCATTATTACTTTAAATGATTGATTATAAGTTTTAAAAGTCCTTTTAATTTATAGGCCTATTCACTCTTTCTTGGGCCCTTCATTCATAACACTCCTTTCTATAGGACCAGGTTTTCTTCTGAAATTATTCTCTTTTACTCTATAGAACTCCTTTTTAGCATGCCCTGCTCTTCTGGAGATTGATTCTTTCGGCTTTTACTTGTGTCAACATGTCTTTAGTTCATCCTCATTTTTGGAGTTTATTTTCACTGGATATAGGTTTCCAGGTTGACAGGTTGTTGTTTGTTTTTTCCATGCAGCACTCTAAAGATGGCATTCCATTGCCTCTGACCTCAATTTCTGATGAAAAGTCAATTCTCATTCTTGTCATTGTTCCTCTAAGTCTGTGATAAATCCATGAGAAAATTTTTTATCTCTTTTAGCAATTTGACTATGATCCCACTTGGGATTTTCTAAGCTTCTCAGACAGTGATGGTTTGGGGTTTGTTTGTTTGTTTATTTTCCATTAGTTTTGGAACGTGTTTGGTCCCTATCTCTTCAAATATTTTTTTCTGACCTTTTTGCTCTCATCCTCTTTTCCTAGGATTCCAGTTACAAGTATGTTAGCCTTTTGGTGTTACCCCTTAGATCACAAATTCTCTGTTTCGTTTCTTCACTCTTTTTTCTCTTTTTGTTTCAGTTTGGATGATTTCTATCGACATGTCTCCATTGAGTCTTTCCTCTGTTGTGTCCAATCTGCTAAGTTCACCAACAGAATTCATGTCTGACATCCTATTTTTCAGCTCCAGTATTTCCATTTAGACCTGTTTTTAATATAGTTTCTAGATGGCACAGTGGTAAAGAATCTGCCTGCCAATGTAGGAGACGCAAGAGACATGGTTTCAATCCCTGGGTTGGAAAGATCCCCGGGAGTAGGAAATGGCAACCCACTCCAGTATTCTTGCTTGGAAAATTCCATGGACAGAAGAACCTGGTGGGCTACGGTCCATGGGGTTGCAGAGAGTTGGACATGACTAAGCGCATGCATGCACACACACATACTTCCATCCATCTGCTGAAATCCTGTATCTCTCCATCCATATTGCCACCTTTCCTACTAGATTCTTTAACAAACCTATGATGGTTATTTTACAGTTCCTGTCTGATACTTCAAGGGTGGGGGTTTCTCAACACTCCTACCCTCTCCCAGTGGCAGATAACTTCTGCCTCCTATTCTTGAAAGGTCAGGAAATGGGAGAGTATTTTTTTTTTTGGTTCTCCTGCTTAAACTACAGACTTGGGTAGGTCTCACGTACCTACACCACAGGGAGTTTTCTGTCTGTTCTCCTGTCCTGACCCCAATCCTCCTAGTGAGTTCTCAGTAGAAGTCCATGGACAAAAGTGAGTATGAAGACACACCCAAGTCTGGACCTTCCAAGAATTCTAAACTGTTATGCGAACCCACATATGGCTCTTAAAAATTCCTTTAAACTTCAACTCTTTCTGTCTCACTTGGTTCTGTGATAGCTACCTCCTCTTCCTGCAGTTCAGCCCACAGTGAAACACTCATGGGTCCCACCTCTTCTTGAAAGGGCTGCTACCCTTTGGACTTTAATTCATCACTTTACCCTGTGTCCTTAACTCTCTGACAGACTTAAAAATACATGATTTTATAAATGGGCTGGCTTGTTCTTATTGTTAGGGTGGGAGTAATGTTCTGTTCCAACTGTTTATATACTGGGCAGAAGCCCTCATTAAATATAAATATGAGTAACTAATAACCTCTCTCTTTTAGTATGCATTTATAAGATCTTAGATACAAATTCACTTTTTGTACATTTATTCTTTTCTAGTGAAATTATAATCAAATCTTACCCTTTTCCTTTAGTCCCATAACTCCCCACACATAGAGCTTATGAATAGTAATGGGGTAAGGTATTTGTGTGCAATCAATGACAGAATGGATAACATTAGAATAACTATAACATCTGTTGTAGTAACACAAACTGGGTAAAGTAACCAGTAACACAGAGCAGGTAAAGCAGGTGGTATTTTACATATGCATGATTTTATTTCTCACAACTCAATGAATTAGATACTGTTTTCCAGATGAGGAAATTCATGTTCAGAGAAATAAAATGACTTGACCAAGGCCACATGGCTAATAACTAGAGAAATGAAGATTTTAACCAAAGCAGTCTGGATTTTAGAGTCTACTTTTAACTTCCACTATACTTAAACTAAATTTTTTATGTTCATCATCTGACATCTGAGTTCTAATTCATGTAGCTCTCCATACAACCAGGGTCAGAGCAACACACACACACACCCTTTTTTCACACACACCCTCCACAAGGAAATGTCACTCTCACATTCGTGTCACCAGGATGTCCTTACGTCACACTACTGCCTTCAGGAAGAACCTCCCTCCAGTGAGCAGAGGGCCAAGGCTGGACGGAGGTTTGCAGGGTGTGGCAGCTCTGCAGTGGCCCCAAGTAAGATGAACCTGCAGATGAGTCCAAATGCAGAGGGAAGCTGGGCTAGCCAGGCAAAGCCCTGAGGCCTCCACTGACCACCTGACTTGGGGAGGGAGTGTGGAGCCTCGGTGTACTGTGGGTCATCAGCTAACTGATCTGAAGGCTAAACTTATGCTCTTAAGGAACTGGAAGGAAAAATTCATGCAACTACATTTACAGTTCAGCAGCATAACCTCCCCGACAATCTGTCTAGAATAGGGCTTGCCTTTTCTGAAGCAGTCTCTTGGCTGTTCAAAGGAAGACTTTCCCAAGTCACTTTAAAAACTAAAGACATTGCCATTAGGGCCAAAGAGATCAAAAGCACCTTAATCTCCTCTATCAGCAGGCCAGCCACTTACCAAGTCTGAGAATGTTCCCCACGCGCTGCTTCCTGAGCCTGCCTGACAGTCCCTGGGACTGGTACCTTGGATCTTGGAAAACAGAAATATGGTTTTACTTATACAGGTCTCTATCTCTGGGAGATGCGTGGCATGATAACACAGCGGCCCAATCGTCTCCCACCCCACTGGCTGCAAAATGGTATTTCAGAATTCATAATTGGAATAGCTGTGGTTGCTTTCTTTAAAGAGGGATCAAAACATTGAAATCCATCCAAGAGCCCTGCTCCTGAAACCTGAGAACGGGCGGCATTCATTAATGGAGTACACACAAGGCACTTGCCCTCACGTCCTTGAGAAAGATTCCCTCGGCATTCCTCAGCATGGCTCACTTGGGAAGGCACAGCTTGTACAAGAGGCTGGTATTGCAGGCTTCCCTGTTCTAGGCTCTGTCTCATATCACTAGGCTGCTGACAAGTTAAGGTTGCATTAATAGAAGTACACTTCCCAGAAGAAGGGAGGTGAGGCCCTTCCGCCTCTGCATGGCTAACTTGTAGCGGGTGTACTGCATTCTGAACGCTTGCACTTTCAGGGGGACTTTGCCCAAATAGGGTGAGTTCTGTGAAGGGGTGCTCAGGATGAGGGTTGTTCTGTGGCCAGGACATATAAAGTGGTTATACAGTATCAATGAATTTAGCCTGCTTATGTTTTTACTTCTGCTCTGTTGATTAGCACTCCATCTCATACTCAAACCCTCCCCACTCTGCACGCCAGGCTCACATGTACTGATCCTTCTTCCTCAACTAAACCTTGGACTCCTTGACAGGAGGGATGATGGGTGGTTAATACACAACACCTGACATGCTCAAGAAATATTTGTTGGATGAATGAACAAATAAATAGACAAACAAAAGGGCAGCCTTGGAAAGATGGATTCCTACATGCCAGTATTTTTACTCAAAGAACAAGCCATCTCACCCATCCATGAGATGATGGGAAGACCCTGGTCGGCTGATGGAAGCGGGTAATGACATTCCACCTGCCTCCCAAAGAGATGCCAGGGGCTGAAGGACCAAGTTTCTTCAGAGTCTATAAGCAAGTTGGGCTCCCACTATAGAAAGCATAATAATATATACCAAACTGGAAGAAGTCAAAGATAGGGGGCCAAAGTGCAGTCATGAAGCTGTGGGACCTCAGGCAAACTGCTTAGCAAAATCCTTCACTGGGCTGACTCTCAGAACCCAGGCAGGAGGCTGGCACCTGAAATGAGGCTGGCGTTGGAGGAGAAGCAAGAGGGTGGAAGGACCCTGCCATGGACTGCACTTCTAGGATAGGAGAGTGAAGCTCACTACTGTTGCTCTGTTGTTACCAACACAAACAGTACAGAGAACATGCCCAGCCCCTCTGTCCCCTCTAGCTTTGCCCACCAGGAGGCTGAGTCTAATGTACAGTCTACCCCCTAAAAGAGCACTGGACCTGTGGTCTTTTTTTTTTTTTCACTCCTCTCCTATGAGACCATCAGCTCTAGGAGCGGAGGAACCGTGGTTGTTGTGTTCACTGCTCTATCCACACAGGCAGGCACACACTCAATACTCAGCAGACCCTTGCTGAATGACTGTCCCATCCATTTCTTCATCCTTCTTCTCCCTTTGCCCCAGTTTCTTCCCTTATTTAATATTTATCCTGCTATAGCAGCTGTATTTCTGAAACCACCTCAGATCCTCTCTTGTACAAGGTGGGGTACAAATATACACATGAGAAAAAGAAGACAGAACAATAAAGAATCCATGGGTGCATCAGTCACCCATGTGGCTTATGTAACGTGGCTCTGCTGACCTTTCTCACTCCCTCCCAGAGGCAGCCCCGGCGGGTACAGGCGCAGAAGGCAGTGGTTCTGAAGTTCAGCTTTGTCCTTAGGAGGCCCTCCTACCAGGCTGCTCCCAGAGATTATGTTACCTCCAGACCCAGCTGAAAGGTTGCCTAGCAACACTCACAGGACTCCTCACCTCTAAATCCCTCATTTGTGTCTTACATGTACACAGAACTGTGTGAGCCTGACCCAGCGCACCATCCTCCTCCACAGCTCCCCACCTAAAACAGGCTGCTCTGCCTGTGTCACTGGAAACTTCTTCTATCAGTCACAGCCTGGCCTGTGACTTTCAGCCTGGACTTGTGAGCTCCTGTCGAGCATGAGCATGGAGGCAGGCAAGCAGATCAAGCTTCGAGACCCAGAGCCACCATCTATGATAAGCACAAGCCAGAAAAAAGCAAGGAGAAAGAGGAGAGATGAGCTGTGAGCCCACACATGTCCTACCAAGACCCCATCACCCTGAGAACTGCCTCCTCTGAGATTTTCTCCTCTCAGGAAAATGCTTTATTTTTCACCCAGAAGGTCAAAAACATGTGAATGGGTAAATAAATGAAGTGTTGCTTAAGATCATGTCTAAACAGTGTGCAAAAATAAATATCCTCACTCTAAAGTAAGACAGCATGCAGTATCCATCTGGGGAAGTGGGAAAACAAAGAGGGGGTTGGGAGAAACCACTTCATAAGGGGCTTCCCTGGTGGCACACGATGAAAGAATCCACCTGCCAATGTGGGAGCTGCAGGAGACGCAGATGCTCTTGGGTAGGAAATGGCAACCTGTTCCCGTATTCTTGCCTGGGAAATCCCATGGACAGAGAAGCCTGGTGGACTACCATCCATAGGGTTGCAAAGAAGCGACTGAGCACACACAGCTTCGTAAGATGCAAATTTTAACTGTGGCTTTCCAGAAGCCAAGAAAAGGAACAAAGCAGTCCAAACTCACAGACTCCCAAAAGTGGGCCAGAGGAGTTGACAGGGGCAATCACCCCTTTCTTCAGGCTCCAGGAAACCTTGCCAGGCAACCTCCTCACTGCCAGCAAGGATACATTTCACCACGGCCTCTCTAGCTGCATCTCCAGCTTAACTACCAGGCAACTGTCAACTGCAAGAGTGTCCATAGAAAACACCACTCTTTTCCCTTTACTCAAGGAGCCAGCCACATTTTTTTGTACTGGGTCTAAAACCGGTCACCTCCATCTGGCCTCTATACCTCAGCCAAAAGTTAAAACATAAGCATTACACACATAAAAAAGCAAAAGAGCAATTTAAGCTCTTTATGATGAAATGTATTTTTGATAGTGAAATGAAGAACAGACGAGGGGAAAGGGTCAAATCAAGACATTTTGGAGCTGTGCTTGCCAATAGGTAGCCACTAGCCATCTAGGTCTCTGCTGCTGCTGCGTCACTTCAGTCATGTCCGACTCTGTGCGACCCCATAGACGGCAGCCCACCAGACTCCCCCGTCCCTGGGATTCTCCAGGCAAGAACACTGAAGTGGGTTGCCATTTCCTTCTTCAATGCATGAAAGTGAAAAGTGAGAGTGAAGTCGCTCAGTCGTGTCCGACTCCTAGAAACCCCATGGACGGCAGCCTACCAGGCTCCTCCATCCATGGGATTTTCCAGGCAAGAGTACTGGAGTGGGGTGCCATTGCCTTCTCCGCATGTAGGTCTACTTAAGTTTAAATATAGTACATTAAGATTAGATAGAAGTAAAATCTAGTCCTTTCGTTGCACTAGTGTTGTGTTAGTAGCTCAGTTGCGTCCAACTGCTTGCAACCCTATGGACTATAGCACTCCAGACTCCTCTGTCCATGGGATTCTCCACGCAAGAATACTGGACTGGGTGGCCATTCCCTCCTGCAGGGCATCTCCCTGATCCAGATATCGAACCTGGGTCTCCAGCATTGCAGGCAGATTCTTTACCATCGGAGCCACCAGGGAAGACCTTCATTGCACTAGCCACATTTCAAAAGCTCAGCAGACACATGCTGCTGGTGGCCACTGTGTCAGATGCCTAGGATTATAAAGAACATTCCCATCATTGTAGAAAGTGCTCTGGATTGCACTGCTCTGGACCATTCCAAGAGCGGGCTGTGGTCACAACGTTCCATCCCCAACATGGTGGACTCTGTCAACAGGCCCTGCTAGATGCCCATATGCCCCTGATCAGCACTTCTAAGCTGCACTCTCAGTTTCAAAAAAGAAAAAAAAAAATCCCTACACCCAAGGCCAAGCACTTCTGGGAGTTTTCCTGGTAACCCCAGATCTGTGTCTCAACCAGACTTAACCCCTCATGCCATCAAAATATACCATGTAACCCATCTCTCGAGCCACACTTCCATACTTCTTTAGAGGGGTAGTGGATGGAGTGGTGGCCTCCTAAAACCTGTGACTGTGAACCAATTTATTTGGAGAAAGGGTCTTTGCAGATCCAATTAAGAGGCGGTCACCCTGGATCCATCAGTAAGCCCACAGTTCAATGACTAGTGCCTTTAAAGGAAGAGGAGAAGATACAGACAGAAGGGAAGGCTATATGAGGATGGATGCGGCAGAGACAAGTTACACAGCTCCAAGCCATGGAAAGCCCATGGCTGCCGGCAGCCCCCAGAAGCTACATGTGAGGCATAGAACAGATACTCCTTCAGAGACTGGGGGAGGAACCAACCCTGCCAACACCTGCATTTTGAGCTCCTGGCCTCCTCCAACACTGTGACAGAATAAACTTCTGTTTTTTTAAGCCACCAGGTTCCTGGGAATTTGTTGCAATAGCCCGAGGAAGCAAATGCAAGGGGTTAATGGCACATTAGGACTGAACGGGCTTCCTCTCCCTAAGGAATCCACTCCTGGCCTGTGGCTTGCAGCCGGGCCCCATGGGCCCCACGGGCACCTCTCCAAGCACGAGCAGACACAGGCGAGCAGGCTGAGCCCCAACCCCAACAGTCCTGATTTGCACAGGCCAGAAAGAAGCACCTACTGATAATAATAGAGTAAGGTGGGGGCAATGAAGCCTCCTCGGGTCTCCTCAAATGAGGCTACACGGATGGCCGTGGCTACCCCTCCCACTGTCCAGGCCCTTCTCCACCTGGAGCCCCCTCCCTCCATGGGGGCCAGGTGGCACTCTGCCCCTTCTCTTCTCTTCTGTCCTGCTGGGCTCATTCCTACTCTTATTCCAAAGCTCATCCTAAAAACCACTCACTTCAGGAAGCTTCTTCAGACCACCGCATCCCACTGTGACAGTCGCAGGCCATGGTAGGAGGCCTGTGTTCTAGGCACAGCCGCACTCTCCTGGGGAAACCCCTTTCAGTCTGTCTCTGCATCCCTCAGGGCCTCGCTAGGCCCACCTGCAGTGTGAGGGGTGAGGTTACACCTTCTCAATGATTTCCAGCTTTCCTGCAGTCCTTTCACCGATCTGTAGCATTATTCCCCTTTTTTGCCTGGCATGCAATTGATATTAAACAATAGCAATGATATGAATGTTGATAACAAAAACTAACACTTACCAAGCCAGTCATGACATGACACTAAATGCTTTACATACATTATCACATTCAATCCATTCTGGGAGGGGGGGCGGGATAGATGAATAGAAAGAGGGAGGAATGAGCAGGGAGGGGAAGACTGCACCCTAACCAAGTACCAGACCCACCAAGGAAGAATCCTTGTTCCTCTGGCTGGACTGTTCGTGGAGCTTGACTTCCCACAAGGGGCTCAGTAAACATGGGGAGGGAATACCAAAGAACTTACAGAAAAGCTACCAGAATTAGGAACCCCTAACATCCAAAGAGGGCATCCTCATGGTGGGGCACCCCCACCCCCTCCTTTGGAACTTCTGTGAGGACTCAGCCCTGAATGAGAGCATGCAGACAGTAACAGGATCTCTGCATTGAGGCTGACCTAGAGGATCTCTGAATTTTTTCTCCAGCCTACTGGCCTGAGTGCTTTGGAGCAGAGATATGTGGAGACTGCGCAGAACCATAAACCAGGAGGATTAAGCCCCGTGTCAATACCTGCTAGATGTCAGGGATCATCTCCATCGCCAGAGAGCCATCTGAAATGACGCATTCCCTGCCACCTCGGGCTGCCCCTCTGGGCTGCCATGTTTTACCTCTGCTTGTTTATATCGAGTAACCTGAGCTCCACACGCCTGACCGAGGTGTGTTGGTCCTGACACGGCCCAGAAAGGCCAGGGCAGCAGCTGTCAGCCTTGTTCTCACGGGGAAGGGGTCCTTGCCCACGTTATCCCAGCGTTCAGAAGCTGGGACATGAGGCTGGCTCCCCAGGGGCTCAGCCGCTGGTTCCAAGAGCACAGGGTAAACCCTGGGAGGTCTCAGCAACTCTTACCACTGTTGAAGCCTCAGGAACTTGCCGCAAGTGAAGCATTCGCGCTCCTCCTCCCACGGGACCCCAGGGAAGGCAGTGGGGCCCCCTGGCCCACCTCTTGGTGCCAGAAGAGAGGCGCCTCGTGCTATTAGCTCGAATAAGGAAAATACTGCTGGGAAGATTGAGTTTTCTGCAGGCTTGTTGAACTTGGTGATTTCTGAGCGCTTGGTGCTGGCAGGCGTGGGGGAGTGGGCTGCCAGCCTGCGATTTATCAGCTGATTCTGGAGAATATTCATAGGTTTATTAAACCAGCATGAGTCACTTTCCTGTCTTCCTTGCAAACATGAATCACCAATTATCGAAACCCAAGGAAAACATGTGACTCGACAATTTTTTCAGGGCCTAGAGTATCTGGGAGACAGCTGGGAGAAGGGCACTGTCCACCCAAGGTCTGCCCTACCAGCGAACAGAATGCCCCTGGGCAAGACAGAGAGAAACAGCCAGTGGAGCGCCTGAGATGACAGGTGCATGCAAGGAACCATGCAGATCTGGTTCCATCTCCACCCTCGTAGCCACATCCGCTCTGTCCTGTTTGTGCCAGGCAGCTGGCTGTGTATCGGGGCAGAGAGAACAGGAATGGCCTGGGCTCTGCCTTCACAGAGCTTATGGTCTAGTAGACATTTTTGAAGTGATTGGAACCCTGTTTCTAGTTCTTTCCTAGCTGGGAAAAGTGGGGCAAACCACTAAACCTCGCTGAACCTCAGTTTCCCCATTCTGACACCTGCTCACAGAGCTACAGTGAAGAGTAAATGAAAGTGTACATCAAGTTCCTCCATGGTGCCTGGCACATCACACCTGCTCAACAGGCATCTGCCATTTTTCTGGAAAGAAGAGAGTGGCATGTGGCATCCTACCAAAACCAGGGGCCCTCCACCAATCCCTACCGACCCTCCTGGCTGTGCCCAAACAACCTGGAGTCTGGGCACCAGACTCGGTTCCCTGGGGGCAGTGTACTGGTACCCCAGCAGCTCTGGCCACCCAGCAAAACTCCATCCTAGGTCTCCTGCTCAGGACTCCTGGCCCCTGGAGCCTCAGCACTCGTTTCAGGTCATCTTCCCTGGCAATCTGTAGCCACATCTCTTTCTCTTCAGCCTTTCTCCTCTGGGCTTTGGCCAGTAGGTCCTGCACGCTCTCGGTCTTCAGCCCTCAACTCTCTCTGAAGAGACCAAGATGGCAATGAGCAACTTCCTCCCCATGGCCCAGGTCACCCCACCACCCTTGCCCACTCTCCTCTAGAACAAGGTCCAAAGACTACAATCTTCCCTTTAACGGTCACTCCTCGCTCTCCTACTTCCCCGGCAGGCTTTCCTTCTGGACTCTCAGTATCCAGTCCCAGGCCCCAAAACATCACCTCCAGGCTCAGGCTGTGAACTGCCCAGTCAGGGCAGGGCAGGGTGGCATTCACAGGCACGAGTGTGTGTGGGCCTCTCCTAGGACTGAGCCATGACGCAGCCCTGGGCCCGCTGTAGGCAAGGGGCATTACATCTGCACAGCTGGTAGGCACTGCTGAAGCCCTCCAGATGCCAGGCCATCTCCTTTCATCCTCACACAACCCTGCCCAGCACAGATCACGCCCCACACCTCAGGGTACCCTGAAGCCCAGACAGGCAAGGCAAGTGGCCCAAGGTCAACAGGTCAGAGTGAAGTCACCAAGAGACGGACCTACCTAGGCTGGAAGGAAACAGCGGGGTAGGAGAGTCCGTGGCAACTGTGGTGCAAGACAGGAGGACCAAGGTGGTCGTGGGGGACCCTGGAGGCCCTTCCTGTGCCCCCACTAGCCCACCTCCAAGGCGGGACTCTGATGTTGGGAAGCACACCCTCCTCACAACCCACTTGGAGGAGTGTATCTACCTGCCCACCCTCCTCAGGACAAAGAGCCCTGTGCAAGCCCAGGACATCCTCAAAGATGGCAAAGCTGCCCTGACTGAGGGAGGGTGTCCCTCGAGGGACTACCAAAGGCCAGCGTGGAGGAAACATAGCAAAACCATCACTGTGACTACCTTTTTGTGACTGCACTACAGAGAACTCCCTTTTTCTATATGTAGTTCTTAAATGTTATTTTATTTTATTTTTCAATGGGATTTTTAAAAAGCAAATATCAAAGGTGGAAGAAGAGGAAGCAGAGGTAGAGGAGGAAAAAGAAGGTGAGGTGGGTGGGGAGCATCCTGCAGGGGAGCATCCTGCAGCGAAGCACGAGGACGTTCGCAGCCTGTGGACCATTCCCCGGGCTCCACTTCCCCAGACTTGACATGCCCCTGATGTCCCCAGAGACATCGCTGACTGGCATAGTGTCTAACAGAGCAGGTGCTGTGATCACCTGGGGACGAGGTCAGAGCCAGAGCCAGATCTCTACACAGAAGCCACCACAGATGACAAGAAGATAGGGCTGCTCAAAAATGGGGACTCCAAGGACTTCCCTGGTGGCCCAAGGGCTGGGTCACTGAGCTCCCAGAGCAGGGGATGTGGGTTCAATCCCTGGTCGGGGAGCTAGATCTCACATGCTGCAGCTAGGAGTTTGCATGCCACAAATGAAGATCCCTCATGCTACAGCTGGGAGTCAGCACAGCCAAATAAATAATACTTTTTTTTTTTAAACTGGAGACTCCAAGCCATACACTTGTACTCTGGGGTCCCAGACCATGGCTGGCACTTTGGGCTGCAGCTCTGGGGTCCCCCTGACAACTCCAGTAGACGTGGAAGCATCTACTGATCACAGGTGCCCTCCCCCAGGAAGGTAGCTGGGACTTAGACATCCCAAGGCTCATTCCAAACCAGTCCTTGACTTTCTGCCTAGAGCAACTATCTTCACAACAGGGAACCCTGCACCCTGGGCAGAGCAAGGCCTGCACACATCTTCCCCAGAGGCTGAAAGACGCTGCCACCAGCACATCTCCCCACAACTCTCTGTCTGCCACTGACTTCCCAGGACAAACAGCCCTGACCTGGCCCTGAGCACAGATGTGCTGACAGAGAGAGGGAGGGGTGGGCAACAACTGCCCGTCACTGCATCACGCCACCCTTTCATGCCAGGATGCAGAGGGGCCCAGGAAGTGACAAATGTGTCATGGTAGGGGACCAATTATACATGCTAATAACAAGTCCGTGCCAGGGCCCCGAGTCACCCAGATGGAAGAGGGGATTTATGGCCCAAACCTGATTTCCCAGAACCCAGTGAAGGCAGGAGTGGAGACAGAAACTGACAGAGCCCTCTTCCAGGTCTCACTGGGAGCCAGGGTATTTTTGGAGGGCTCTGGCCTCGCCTGCTTGCTGTACTTTATTGCTGGCAGAGAGACGGGAAATTTATTACTTTACAAATCATACCATTCGCAACATAAATGAACTGTCTGGCTGCGGCACGCTTGGGCCCAGATGATTTGCGAAATGTCTAATGGTAAGCGGAGTTATGCTATCTGCTTACGGCCTCCGAGACAAAAGCCAACCATACCGCAGAGCATCTGCACAGTGTAACTCGAGGCCAGCAAATTGGCCGCGACTTATAAATGTTGGCTCAGCAGCATTACATAACTCGGTGCACTCGGCCAGGGACGCAGAGGAGCACGGGGCAGCCCCCGGGCCCAGGGAGCCAACCCTGACGGGGCTGCACATGCATGACAGGCAGGGCACCACGGGGGCTCGGGGCCCGAGGTCAGGGCCGGGCCGCGTTCCACATCCTGGCCAGTTCTGAGGCCTGCTAGCAATCAAGAGGTGGGGTGGGGTGGGCTCGGGGGCCTGCCTGGGAAAGGGGGTGCTTGCTAAGACCTGCTGCTCCAAACTCCCCAAACCCAGGCTGGGAGGATGGTCATGAAATCATTGCAACCCCGACACGTAGACAAGAGCCTGGCAGCACCCATAGTTCATGGAAACGTTGGTGGTGGGGGGTGTTCACCGTCTGCTGGCTGGCCTGACCAGTGAGCAAAGAGGGCCAATCTCATGATCATCAGCACCCACAGGCTCGCCTGGTGCTCAAGGTGTGGGTCACCAGGAGGCGAGAGGAGACGGCACACCTTTTACAGAGAAATCCAGCAAGTCACTTGCTCTCGCTGAGCTTCAGGCTCACGGAGGAGGTAGAGTCAGGATTCAAACCTAAGCTGCTGTCCTTTTGTTCTCATACACCTACTCGGAGTGAGGCACTTAATCATCATCGTTTTCACAGAACCCTCAAAACAATCTGTGAGGTATGGATAGCAGCATCCCCATTTTACATGTAAGCAAACTGAGGCTCAGAGGAGTCATATCCCTTTTCCAAATATATTTTTAGTGGGTGGCAGAGCCAGGACTCAAGCTTAGGATGCTCTGGTTCTGAAGGGTCTCTCTCTCACATGGCACGTGCCTCCTAGGAACCAGAGTGTCAATTTATGGCTTCCCACCACCCACACTGAGTTGTTTGGGACAGTGCCATCAGACACGCAATGGGTAAGAAAAGTCCAGCAATAAACTAGTAAAGGGCTTCAGAAAAGAGGGGTACATGCTTATCCCCAGGAGCTTTCAGTTCGCTTGCTCTCAGGTGTGAGCCCCAAGAAGCATGAGGTGGACATTCTCTAGGAGGTTCAGGGGAGGGGGTGACTGGGGAACACTTCCAAGCCAGGGGTCTTTGAGTCACTCAAACTCTGCAGTGGCCCAGAAGGAGCCGCAGAGACCTTGCTTCAAACAAATCTGCACCCACCTGTGGCTCAGGGGCTTAGGTGACTTTCAAAGGGCAGGAGAGAGACCCAGCAGATCTGATCCACTGATTGGTCCATTGGCCGATGGACCAAAGGGTCCTGCTTGAGTGCACAGACAATCCTCAACTCAGGCTTAAAACACAGCACTGGGAAAAGGTAAACTCCTGTAGATGCTCAACCTGTGAAGTCTTCAGTTTAAAAACAAAAATGCTTTCTGAACAGTTGATTTTAAAACAGAGAGCAGTATTTTAAAACACTTTGATCTGCAAAAATAACAAAGCTGTCTTGTTCCCATACAGAACTTCAACTGTGCCACTTGGTATTGAAACAAGAGCCTGTTTACTGAATACTTCAGAAAACAGCCTCACTTTGTGCACAAGTTATACTTGGCCCTGAAGATGTCGTTCTTTCACTGTCTCACACATCCATGCATTCATTCACTCACCTACTCACTTGGCAAAGCCCTTGTCTCCAATCCCAGCAAAGGCCCAGCAGAAGGGGTCTCTGCATCTCCAGTTCCCGCCACGTCACATGCCAAATACAGATTAGCCCCACCATCTCTGGAGAAGCTTAAATTCAGTTAATGGACTTTTTATAGCATGTAAACGTCACCCTCAGTAGAGACGCCTATTAGCCACATAAATAGTGCGCACGTGTCCACGCGAGGCACAGGCTGTGGGCGGGTGGCAGCACCCACTGGCAGCACCTGCACCACCACTGAGGTTGTTTTCAGGCCTTCCAGCCGCGGGACTGGCATGTCTCTGTCAAAAGCTCTGGGCACATAACTAACCCCTTGTGTGACAGCTGCTTTCAGGAAGGTGAGCAACATTCACTGCTGGATCTGATCTTTTCAGAGAACCCCTTAGTGTCCAGGAAAGTTGGCCATGACCTGGACAGGAAACCACAGGGTGAATATCCTGGTCATGGGCTACATCACCTTGAGCCATGATGACCCCTAAAGAGGCACCAAAGGAAGGCAGGTCTTTCTCCCGGTGGGCACACATTCTAAGAAGTTCACATGGCTCCCCAGCCCTGGGGAAGGGACACCTTTTGGAGGAACAAGGGGAGGTACACAAAAAAATACTTCTGGACCCGAGTCAAAGTTCTCTCCCTAGCCAGGTACTGACCCAGCAGCGGGGAGCATGCACACACAACACAGGCCCTGGGCTCCCTCTCCTGGGTGAGAACATCCCTGACTGGTGCCAACAGCATCAGAAAAGACTCTAAAGGCATCTCCTCAGGCCTGATGAGAAAGAGCCAGGCCACGTGTTCCATAGAAGAAGACACAAGTAATTGGTTTAACTGATAAGTTCCAATAAGCAGTGATCTTCCATGACTGAGTCTAGGGACCCTGGGAGAATCTTACAGAGGCATGGACCTTCTGCATTAAAAGGCAGAGAAATCACTTTACCAACAAAGGTCCATATAGTCAAAGTTGCGGTTTTTCCAGTAGTCATGTGCAGCTGTGACAATGGACCATAACGTAGGCTGAGCACCGAAGAATGATGCTTTCGAAATGTGGCGCTGGGGAAGACTCTTGAGAGTCCCTTGGACAGAAAGGAGATCAAACCAGTCAATTCTAACGGAAATCAACCCTGAATATTCACTGGAAGGACTGATGCTGAAGTTCCAAAACTTTGGTCATCTGATGCAAAGAGCTGACTCATTGGAAAAGATCCTGATGCGGGAAAGATTGAAGGCAGGAGGAAAAAGGGGTGACAGAGCATGAGATGGTTGGATGGCATCATCGATTCAATGGATATGAATTTGAACAAACTCCAGGAGATAGTGGAGGAGAGGGGAACATGGCGTGTTGCAGTTCATGAGGTTGTAAAGAGTCAGACACAACTGAGTGACTGAACATCATGGACACTCTGCCCAGAAAACTTCGCACAACACTTTTCATCCAGTGTCATAGGAAGCTCAGGTGAAGACATTCTGTCATAAAAGTTCCCCAACACAAGAAAACCAAGGCAGCCAAGCAACCCATAGGCAACTTTTACCCTCCCAGCCCCCCAGTGCTCTAAAATACACAAGAAAAGGGCCATACCTGTGGTCAGAAGAAGGTCCAGGACCCACTCTGGGCCTCGTTTGGGTCCCTGACCTCTTCTCAGCCGAAATGAAAATGAAGACTGGCTTGTCAGCATCCTAGTGGGGCACCCTCTCTAACTTCAGTTTTTCCGCCAGCACATGGAGGCCAGGACTGTCCACCCAGCTCTCCCTGTTGAAGATACCTCTGTCAGGCTTCAGTTTCCCAGAAGATTCTGCCTCAACACCCAGAGACTGTACCAGACATGGCCCTGACCTACTGGCCCCTCTTGAGACTCGAGAGTCCTTGGACAGCAAGGAGATCAAACCAGTCAATCCTGAAGATATCAACGCTGACTATTCATTGGAAGGACTGACGCTGAAGCTCCAATACTTTGGCCACCTGTTGCAAAGAGCCGACTCATTGGAAAAGACCCTGATGCTGGGAAAGATTGAAGGCAGGAGGAGAAGGGGTGACAGAGGATGAGATGGTTGGATGGCATCACGGATTCAATGGACATGAGTTTGAGCAAACTCCAGGAGACAGTGAAGGGCAGGGAAGTCTGGTGTGCTGCAGTCCATGCAGTCACAAAGAGTGAGACATGACTGAGTGACTGAACAACAGTACTGGCCCCACCCCAGGAGCACTGGCTGCTGTGTTTTCTGTTGTCTGCCCTCTTTACTGACCCCAAGGCAATAATCAATGGGCTCCCATTGACCTAGAAGTCTGTGCCAAACTGATGCCCTGCCCTGGAACTTGGAATGAGAAAACCCCAAGAGAACTGCAGAACAGCAGAGGTTACAGCTGAAAAATCATATTTCCCAAAGCCAGCTCTCCCTAAGCTGAGAGACAAAGCCAGAGGGCAGAGGAGAGGGTGAGGGCCTTCCACTGTTAGGTGGAGAGAGGCCAGCAGAGGGGAGTACCTGAACAATCATATCCTACCTGTGAGGCCCAGTAGTCCTACCCTGTGACCCACAGGTTGCCACCTACAGCCTGAGCTGAGCTGGGAGTTGGCTATTGGGCCTGAGGGACACTGAAACCCACAGGGGTTCCACCAAACATGTCTCCATAGACTCATGTCCTTTAAGCCAAAACAGGGAAGGAGGAGGGCTGATCACAGCCACCCCATGCAGGGGAAGGGTCTCTGGAATCTAGCCCAGCACTGTAATCCTCTGGGGAGCTTCAGAACACATACCCTACCCAAGGGCAACTGACTCCATAGATCTGGGGTGGGGCTGGGAGTTGACAGTGTCACAAAGCCCCCCAGGTGATCAGGATTCTGGGCCTGGCTTAAGAACCACTAGTTTGGGCCATACACCCCTTGCCTCACAAAAACAGAATCCCCCATATCTGGATGGAAAAGGACAAGGTTTGGGGAGTAATGGTGTTTTCTGGGAAGTTCCTCATCAGACTGGCCAAGCCTGCTCTGCTCTCTCTTGGGGCTCCAGATGCCACCCGGCCTCCTCCAGGAAGCCTACCCTTCTTATGTGAGCTCCTCCCTGAGATCCACCTTCCCCACACTCGGCCATCCATCTGCTCTGTGAGTTCCAGTCTATACCACACATGGAACCCTTGTCCCTAGGGAGCCCCTGGCCTTCAGGGACTGGCCTCTGGCCTCTAGGATGTGGAGCGATCTCCAGGCCTCCCCTGAGCTCCTGCTCTAGGTTCAGGCCTGGCTGTGGGCTACGTGGGTGGGGCTGGCTGTGGGAGGCTGACTGACTCCTTATTGACCTCACAGATCAATGGTGGCCCGTGTAGCCAGGCGCCCTGGTGAAGAGGAGACTGGCCCAGCAGGTCTTCACAGGCAGAGACAAGATACACCAGAGACCTGAGCTGGGGCCCTGTGACTCAGTCCAGAACCCAGGCTCATTCCAGCAAAACCTTCATACCTCTTCTTAAGTAATGGCACTCAGAAGGCCAGGTATGGGGGAGGCAGGATTTGGGAAGAGAGGAGGGGGAGAGGAAGAGAGGAACCTTTCTGAAGCGCCTTCCAAGCCAAGCAGAGGGCTGGGTTCCCCAAAAGCCTGGCCCTTGTGTCAGCTCCTGCCCTGGCCTGCCACGGTCCTGAGCTATCCATGCAGCTGGAAGCGTGCAGGCGTGGAGAAGGCCCCACCATGCAAAATGTGCATTTGATCAAGGTTGAAAACATGGTGTAACATGAGTTCTCCTGATCTATTGGATTTCTGCAAAAGAGCCCTGAACTCCTCACTCAAGTTCAAACTCAGGTCTCGGGAAAAATGAGTTTGTTAATTCAAGCGATTCCCCAGTGGTTAGTAGTTTATACCACATGCTTTGAAACAATGTGGCCTGAGTCAGAGGAGAAATTGAATGACTTCCTAGGGGAGAGGCAAGGCCTATCTGTTAACCTTGACAGGCTCTGAGGCCTGCTGCATTGGCTCGCCTGGCCCTCTGAGCCCCCTCCCACGAGGCTCAGGCAAGGGCCCCAGCTCCGCCACTCACATACCCACACGGAGTGGCCCCCACTGCTCAGAAAACAGACAGCTTCCCAGTCCTCCCCTCACCCCCTCCCTGCAGGCTGGAGAGCTGGCGGCTGCCACCGCTTGCCTCTCTAAGAAGCCTGTGCCTCCAGCGGGCACTGGGGTCCACCGGGACTCTCCCACCCAGAGGACCCAGGGAGCTCATGCTGGCCAGTGTGGGTGAGAGGTAGGGTCAGCCCTATTTGTGGGTTGGTCTCAGACAGTAAACCGTAGGGAAGACCTTTTAAAGAGAAGACTGATTACTAGAGAAGCCCTCCAGACTGCCTGGTAAACTCCATTCCCTCATCCAGAGAAGATATATTGGGCACCTGTTTCACACCAGTTTCCATCCTAACCCATAGACACCTACCTCCCCAGTGTGGACCAGGAGAATCCACAGGGGACAGTGATGGAACAATGATGATCACATATTAACAGCCTTCTTCAAGGCCCTTCCCAGGTGTTAATCCTCACAACAGCCCTTGAGAGAGGCACAGATGGGTAAACCAAGCCATAGGTCAGTCATTTGCCCAAGGCCACCCAGCTGGGCATCTGGAGTCAGGCAGTCCAGCCCCAGAACCTTTGCCCCAACCACCACTGGATCACAGTCCTCATCATCATTATAGTAAAAGCACTGTCCTGCCTGCTGATCCTTCACAGGTACAACCTAGCACCCAGGAAGTGGTACCCTCAAGGGTCTAAGTAAACCCAGGGTCTGAGGCAGGGGCTCGGCCTGCTGGACCCCCCACCCTGGCTCAGTGGGCATCAGACAAGATGAGACAAGATCGGGCAACCTCTCAGCTTCTGCTTCCCTCACTTTAAAATGCGAATGATAATTATTCATAGAGTTCTCGAGATAATTACATGAAACAATGAAGATTAAAGGGAGTAGCACTTTATGGTATTTGCAGATAAAAGTCTGGTAAAGGGGCTTCCTTGGTGGTCCAGTGGCTGAGAATCCACACTCCCAGTGCGAGGGGCCTGGGTTCGATCCCTGGTCAGGGACCTAAGATCCCACATGCCAAAACTAAGACCCAACACAGTCTCAATAAATAAATTAACTAATTTAAAAGCCTGGTAAAAGTTAGCTACCCATTAGTAATTATAGGTATTAATATGTGATATATACAATGCCAGGGCACATAAGCCCTGATCAGGCCAAAGTTGGGGGAAAATACCCCTATTTATAACATTATATCCATACCATTATTATTATTTCCTACTGGGCTCCCATTCCACACCTTACCTACAGAAAGTATCTTTACTCCCTATCCTGGATAAGCTGTGCAACACTCCCCTTTTCTTCCCCACCCCTCTTCCTTCCCCTCCCCTACAACCCCACCACAACCTCGAGCTCAAATACCGGTGCCGCTGGTCATAGACAACAGACACGGCCACCAGAAACAAGACAAGGAACAAGAGACACTTGCCAGTTTTCAGGGGTTTGAGCATGAAACCCCCTGATGAACTGACATCTTTTGGCAGCATGTTCACATGTCCTTCCAACAAGTCCAGCAGGATGGAAACATTAAAACGATGCAAGGCCACGCTGTTCACAGGGGGAGGCCCTGATAATGCCACGTCCGGGAGGACCAGCAAAGATGACCCATTTCGAGACTCCAAACCTCAACAAAAGCCACCGCCCGAGTGCACACTCCTGCACCTGATTCTCCCCCTCTGAATGTGGATGGGGTGCGGCACTTTGTTGCTCAGTCGCTAAGTCATGGCTGACTCTCTGTGACCCCGTGGACTGCAGCCCAGCAAGGCAGGGATTAGTCTCTCCTGCCAGGGAGCAGGTTAAGAACCAGAAAGGTGCGGAGATGTTCCCCGGGGCTGCTCAGTTTGTGGGACAGAGCTGGGACAGAGCCAGGTCTTCTGCTTCCTGGACGCTTGGCTGGGGGAGGGTGGGGCACCCCACACTGCACACCTCTGGAAGGCTAAGCAGTCCTTGTGCTGGCTGCTGGGCCAAGAGGTGGCAGCTCTGCCTCACAGCACCCTGGCCAAGTGCTCCATGAAATCATCCAAAGCCAACAGGAGCCCCAGGAATAGTCGGGCCACAGCTGCGGCTTCCTCCCTAGCTGTGGGCATCTTCAGCTCCCTGGGGCCCCGGACTAAGTTCCACTCTCCATACACATGGAGGACACATGCTGAAGACCAGCCGCTATTCCCAGACAAGGCCCACCCCTGGCAAGGCTGCCCAGCACCCAGGGGGATGGCCACCCCACACCCCCTCTAGCTAGCTGCTGCCTCCCCAGTGCCGACAGCAATACTCACCGAGGGGACTGAACAGACACGGAGATGCTGAGCTCCCCAAGGCGGCCACCCCAGCCCTGCCCCACCCCAGCCCAGAAAGCAAAGGGCTGCAGCCGAATCCCTAGACAGATGCCCTAATTCCAGCTGGGCTCAGGTTCACACACACCTTTTACATCTGCGGCAGCAGCCCCGAAAGGCAAGCAGCAGCTGGCCATGGAGGGCAGCCGAGTGGGACGGGCCCTATATCCCTTCCTGGGACACGGGGTGGTGGGAGGAGCCGGAGGGGCCTCTCTGCCTCTGGGACAAGCCTGTTCAGCACCAGACCTAGCAGCACAGTGCGCAGAGAGCTGAGAAACAGGCCCAGTTTTCACCCTACCAAATCCTTCAGGATGACTACAGAAGCCGCAAAAAATCAATTTTCTGCCGCTTCTTCGGAAGCCGGGGTTTATTCTCCAAGTGTGCAGAACCCTGGCTCGATTGTTCCCCATCAGCTCCAGCCATGCTTCTGGGATGCCCAGCACAGCCTGCCACCTCCCCTTCCCCAGGCACTCAAACCCACACCCACAGCTGCACCAGGGCAAAGAACAGAGGCCTCATCTGGGAAAGTCAGGCCAGGTGCCGGCTTCCTCCAAGAAGGAAGTGCTCCCATTTCCAGAGCACCAAACCATTGGCAGAGGACCCTTATACACAGCTGCGCTGGGACACCAGACTAAAGTCAGGGATGGGAGAAGATGGCAGATGAGCTGCTGGACCCTGGAACCTCAGGGCAGAGATGAGAAACTCTGGGCACTGACATCAATGCTAGAGCTTTCTCAGCATCAGTCTGCTGGCTGCCCCGGGCCCTGGCCCAGGACTGTGCCCTACCCAACCCCATCCCACCTTCCTCAGCTGCAGGACCTGACCCAGGAAGCTCCTGACTGTCCTGGCCACAGCAGCCGGGCTGGGTGCACTGACACCTGGGCAACATGTGTCACACACGTGCACCAGCATTCAGCAAGGGCCGACCTGGTCCTGCCCCTGGGGGCCCCAGAATCACGGCTGTCACTCTGCAGCAGAGCCCACTGAGCCAGAGGACCATCTGTGTGCAGCCTGGGCTGGCCTGTTCTCGAAGGCTTGGTCCTCATTCTTTCTCTAGTCACTCTGGACAGATCCCAGCATAGTTTTCAGTTTGCTCTCCGTGATTCTCAAGGTGTGGTCCCTGGACCAACAGCAGCAGCATCACCTGGGAACTTGGATGAAATGCATTCTCAGGCCCCACCCCAGGCCTCCTCATTCAGAAATCCGGGGGTGGGGCACAGCCGTGTGTGTTTTAACAAGCCTTCTAGGTGATTCTGATGCAACTCTGGATGGCCGCATTGTTGGGGTGGGCGTGGCAGGGGGGGACACAACTGGGGGGCAGGAGCTCCTCTGCTCTCCTTCAGCCCAAAGCACTGTAGCTACTTACCAAGCTAGCAAGGCTGAAGGAACCTCTCTGCTCTCCTGGGCTGCTCCTCTGTGTGGCCCTGGGCTCCTTCTGGGCCCTCTCACCCTCAGGATGCTGAAAGGTTACCCCACTTCTCACTGCAGACCCCCAAACCCCAAGAACTCAGACTCATCATGAGTTGATGACTATCAAATGTTTATTCATATCACAAATTAAAATAATATTATACAACACACACTGACCACATCCCCATCTCAGGAGTCTTTGCTACTCCCTAAGCTAGAACTGAAGCTGAAGCTCCAATACTTTGGCCACTTGATGTGAAGAGCTGACTCACTGGAAAAGACCCTGATGCTGGGAAAGCCTGACGGCAGGAGGAGAAGGGGACAACAGAGGATGAGACGGCATCACTGACTCAATGGATATGAGTTTGAGCACACTCCAGGAGATACTCAGGGAAGTCTGGCATGCTGCAGTTCACAGGGTCACAAAGAGCTGGACTTGACTTAGCAACTGAACAACAACAACAAAGCCAGAACTCTCTTCTCCCGACCAGCACGCTTCACTCAGGTCTCTGAGCAATGTCACCTCTTCAGAGAGACCTGTCCTTTCCATCCTACCTAAGGTCACTCTTCGTTTGCTCTGTCTCCTTACCCGGATAACTTTTTCTGTATCTCCACCTCATAATGTTATTATGTATTTACTCATTTGTTTGCACAGCTTTTGTGTTGTTTGGGGTCTCTTTCCCTCTCTAGGCTATCATCTTCATGAGGACAGGGATCTCATCCATTCACTGCTGCAGGCTCAGTGCCCGGCACACGCCTCCCACACAGTCGGAACTCAATCAGTATACCGGTAAATGAGTGCATGCATACAGAGAAACAAAAATCAGAGCTGTCCACTCCTCGTATTTAGCAATTCTTAAATACATAAAACACCCAGGCGAACTTGGAAATTAAATCCAAACAAAACTACCGACAAAATTAGATGATGTGTTTTGCTCCAGTTCAATTGCCAAGAATGGGTTTAATAGTAGAGAGATAGGGCCTCAAGCCAGTTCTGTTGCTGTATTTTGATGTCATTAATACCACCACAGAGAGCGAATGCCTGCAAACAGATGTGTGCAAACAAAGTGGCATTAATAACTTTGAGGTTTTGTTTGCAAGGATAACCAGCTTTTATACAAAACCCAAATCCAGCACACAGGCCTGCAGCACCCATTTTAACAAGGGATTACTTGATAATTCTGCAGAGGTATCTTATTCACTTGAAGCCACATCAACCTTAAGATCACACAGAAAACCTGCCTTAAATAAACTCTTAATCTCCTCATCCTAATTCTAGCAATCTCTTCCTCACGTATTTCCCAGCACAATTACTGCCAATGAACTTCAGCCTGTTACTGAGTATCAAGTTGGGATCCCCTTGCCATATGCATGGGACCCTGGCCACCAGCACACCGGCATCTTGGCCTCTGGCACTGCCCACTGGCGTGGGTCTTGTTCTGCCCTGGCTTTTCTCCATCTAAATTGATGCAACCAAACAGAATTTCCTCCATACGGTGGACTCAGGCTGTATTTCACCTTCCCTTGGAGCAAACCTAAACCATCAAATACACTGACACCATCATGAAGACATGTAAATATTTCTTAAATCATCCAGCAATACCAGGCTATAACATGGGTATCAAGATAGTATAGATAAGATCATATGAATTCCAAAGGTAGCAATCAAAATGGAAAAGCAAACCTTTGAGAACGACAAACCAGAGCCCTGAGGCACTGATCTCTTTACCTATTCGAGGACCTTGGCACTTGTTGCCAAGCCCCTCTGGGGGACAGAGCAGAGCACTGAGGTGCTGAATTCCAGCCCAGGGACTAAGTCCCATCTTACAGTCGGAAATGCAACCACCAGGAAACTATTAAAGTTCCAGTCCCATAAGTGCCCACATGGAACTGCGAGTCAGTTCACTGGATTCACATGTGTTCTGAAATGATTCTGTAATTCTGGCATCGGCAAGGGCTTTCCAGGGATGAAGACATAATGGGTGCCAGAGGTTTAATTAAAAATTTATGGGAGAAAAACTTACACTTGAGAACATTATACCCTCTCTCTCTCTCCAGCCTGGGTCTTGTTTCCCTTGCCAATATGGACAAGAGCACCATGATTCTGTTTTATGAGGGTACTTCTAAGTCCTGGGCTGCCTGGTACAGGGTGTGCCTGCAAGGGGAGTCCTTCTGCAATGTGACGGGGCTCCTGGCACCCTACCCAAACGCTCACCGTGGCCTGGCACGTGTCCTCAGGGTGGGTGCCAGCCAAGACCAGCCACCCCGGAGGTCTGATGTCAAGTTCAGCAGGCCAGAGGGTCACCTGGTCCAATCTCCTGCCTACACGCAGGCCCCCAGCACAACCATGGGATGGGACTTGGCTCAGCTCCCCAGGGTGTCAGCCTAGAGCAAAAACAACTCTCCTTATTCATGCCTTCTTGCCTGGAGAATCCCATGGACGAGGAGCCTGGCGGGCTCCACAGGGTCGCAAACAGTCAGACATGACTGACATGATCTAGCACACACACACACACGGCCCCTCAGTCTCTTCAGATGCTCAGGATGGTATTCAGTACATCAAACATCCAAGGAGGAAAACCTATCCTCAGCCCGTTCCTTCACATGGTGGAGGAAGCAATTCTCATAGGCTCTCTCCAAGGCCTCAGGCTGCTTGTCCCTGTGACCGGAGGACCAGCCCCCTCCCCTCCTAGTGGTACCTCTCCCTCTCCCTCTCTCTCTCTCTTTCTCTCTCTCTCACACACACAGAAAGCCTCCACCCGGGCTAACACCGCCTCCTACCCAGTCTCCAACAGGAGGGAGTGCCCTGTTTGCTGAGAAAGCATGTTGTGTATCAGTCACCTCCACTCACTGCTCAGGTGTGAGGGTGAAGCCAGGAACCTACAGAGACAAAGGCCTAGTAGCTCCACCAAGCCAAGGGCCAGTCAGCCCAGGGAGTGGCATCCATGGGGAAGAACAGGCCCGGGACTAGTCCCTTAGCTGGTGTCAACTCTGCCCACCTCTCAGGGAGGAAGCCCCCCTGCCAGGGCCCCCAAGACTTGGCTCTGTGCCCCTTGTCCCCCCACCTGACCTCAGGGAGGCATCTGGGCTCTTCCATGTTGCCAGTGGCCACCAGTACACCCACAAACAGGCCCCAACTTTCTGTTCAAGGGCCCAAGCGAGGAGACTGGGGTCCCAAGAGGAAGAGGGACTTGTCCAGCCACCCACCAACCTAGCCCCACTTTCAGTGGGAGAGAAACCAAGGCCTTTCTCTGAGGAGCTTCTTGACTATTAGCGCCTTTAAAGGAAGGGGGATTTAAAAGTGACTTGGAAGCAGCTTGGTCAGGCCACCCATCCTTATGGCAAATTTCCTCCCTGGCTCCCCAAGCCAGGAGGCTAAGGGGAAACAATGCTGGGCCCGTGGTGGGAGTTGGGGCATCTTGGGCCATGACCCCCCCAGTGACCTCAGTGGGTAGAAAGGGCTGGCTGGTTCCTGCCTCAATCAAGTGTGGGCACAGTGAGAGGGGTAGTGGGCAGGGGCCCTGGTAGCAACCCCACCTTGACCCAAGGGTACCTCACAGGGGTGGTGAAGGAAGGAGCCGTGGGAGGGCACATGCTGGGGTGTTGGATCTGACCTTTGGGAGAAAGCAACAATTATCATGTGGATCAGTCATGTGCCCTGCCTCCAAGGCCCCAGCATGTTCTAGATACACACCAGCTGTCATGCCAGGTCTTCTGTATATATCCTGTCCCCATGACAATACTAGGAGGGTCATTTCCAACTAGTGGGTTGGGAATGGATCTCAGTTTGCTTAATAAGTGAATAACTTGGTAACGCAATGGCTCATTAAGTAACCTGCCCATGGTGCTGGTTAGGATGCAACAGGGTGCTTCCACTGCCACCCTGCTTTCCTGATCCCCAGCCCCCCATAATGGGGGCAGCACCACCTCCTCAGGCCTGGGGCCCGGCTGTGCAAGGCTGACCGAGCCTGGTTCTCCCCTCTGTGGCCACTGCCCTGAGCCAGCCCTCTTCAGGGCTTGACTTACAAACTGTGCAGTATTCACCCTGGCTGTCCACCCTGCTCTAGCTCTGCCCATGTGCTCCGCCCGCTTCCCCCACCCACCTTCCTCAAGTATTTCTACCTCATCCGTAACTGACCTGCCCCAAAGCCTTGCATGGTTCTCTGTTTTCACACACCAAAGTCCAGGCAGGCCAGTCACTGAAGGCCTTGTATGACAAGGCAGCGACTTTCTCTCAAGACATCTTTTCGGGACGCTCTCCTACACATACACTACCTCCCACCCAACTGGGGCTACCCGCTGAACCTGGTTTGGCCTGCCTCTGGGTCCCTGACTCCAAATGTGTGTTCACCTGAGGCTGTTGCTCAGAGCTGGCGGGTGTGCCCAAGTGTGGGGGAGCTACCAGCCGTGGGGTGGGGGGCGGCGGGGCTGGGGAACACGCTAGTCAGGCCGTGGAGAGTGAGGGCTGCATGTGGGAGGCGACCCGGTGGGTGTGAGAACTAAAGTATTTCCTGCTGTATCAGTAAACGAAGGATGCTGCAGCCATCAAGCCACCACATTACAGTCACCCAGATGCTGAGCCCTGCAAAAACTCAGGATGGAGAAAAAATTGGCTACCCAAACTGCCATGCCCATGGCACGGTCAGCCTCTGCAGCCACCCGCTACAGTGCACCCTGAGACGACTTAGGGTGAGGAGACACAGGAAACAGGCCCCGGAGAGCTGAGGTGCATAGCGAAGTGAAAGTGTTAGTCGCTCGGTTGTGTCTGACTCTCTGCGACCCCATGGACTGTAGCCCGCCAGGCTCCTCTGTCCATGGAATTCTCGGCAAGAGTACTGGAATGGGTTACCATTCCCTTCTCCAGAAGATCTTCCCGACCCAGGGACTGAACCCAGGTCTCCTGTACTACAGGCAGATTCTTTTCTGTCTGAGCCACCAGGGAAAGGAACACAGTTAAATTCCTTGGCTTGAGATACCTGGTTTTCCTTCATTAACAGTAATCCTTTGATGTTCCAACTACCTGGTCATTTGTTGCAAAAACTTCTGTATAACCTGCCTTCCTCCCTTGCCTCTTTGCAACAGTTTTCTCAGCGTTTATCTGAGATGCTGTGTCCTGAGCTTAAGTCCTCAGAAAGTCTGCTGAATAAAACACAACCCGACGTTGTAGGTTGTCTATTTTTCCAGTCGACAGGTGCACAACAAGCCAGTCAGCAGCCTGGGCAGAGGGCACCCCATTCCCACTGCTGGGGCTCCCACAGGACTGTGAACACCCGGCCTGCACCCTTGGGGCGGCCCTGCCACGTTGACCTCCCTTGGCACCTCCCTCAAGGGGCCTGGCACTGCTGAGTCACCCCTCATCCATGCAAAGCACAACCCTCCAGTTTTGTTTTTTTTTAAACAGAGTCACACAAGCACAACCGCTGCACACAGCTCTTGCACAACCTGGCACTGTCCTGCTGACAGGTACTCGGGGATTTCTGCACTGCTGCACCCACTCCCGGGGCAGGAAGCCACACACGCGCACAACGGCGGCCGGGCACACCTGGGCCCTGGAGAGGCCTCTGCTGACCTTGTGGGCTGCTGGATGCAGGGGTTCCTGGGGAATGAGCACTGGGGCCACCCTGGCCTGCCCAAGGCCTCTTCTGCCAGCAGACGGGCACTGCTTTCACCTGCCGTGCTTCCCCAAACCGCTGAGGACCGGGGGGCAGTGCCCAGCAGGTGCCGGACAGGGACCACAGCCTGAGCGCCTGCTCCACCACTGGCGCACCATGACTCTGGGCAAAGCCTTGTTCCCCTCTGGCTGCTGTTTTTCTTCACACATAAAACAGAAGCCAGGACCAGACTGGTGATTTCCCAGCTTTGTTCCAGGAAGCCCTGTGGCCACACTTGTGGCCTGGAAGTGTCTCAGAGCTGAGGCCTCCTGCCCCTGACTGCGTAACCCTGGACAAGTGCTTCCTCTTCACAAGGCTGGGTCCCAGCCTCACCCTTTCTACTCACTCAGATACAGTCTTCCAGGAAGCTACAGAATGGCAGGCTTGGGCCAGAGGTCAGTGGGCCCTCCGCCCTGGGCAGGTCAGGGCAGGGTGAGGGAGAGGGCTTGGCAGGAGGGAAAGGCAGCCAGTCAGCGTGTGGGTGCTGGCACGAGGGGCCAGTTCCGACCACACAAATGAAGGAACCGCAAGATAATGGGTCACAGCTTCAGCCAAGTGCCCGGCCTCTAGAGACAGCCCTGCTGGGATGGCAGAGAGAGGAGTTGGCTTCAGAAGTCGACGAAGCCTCAGGGGTCTGCCTGGGCAGACAGAGGCATCAGGTTTGACTCAAAAGCAAGGTGAGTGGGGAGACCCCCACCCCCCAACCCCCAGGAGGCTTCTCCTGCCCCTCACCCCTTCCCATGCCAAGAGGCAAGCTGGTTCAGTCAGCATCCGGTGAGGTAAACAGAGCCCACAGCCCATGCCCAGGAGGCATCTGCGTGATGAGGTGACAAAGTTGGAGAAGTTGCAAAGACAGCGGGGGATTGGAGGGGTACGTAGCGGGGTGGAGAATGAGGTGAGGCAGAGGTCATCAGCCATCGGTCTTAGCAGGAGGAGGGCATGGCCAGCCCTAGGGCTGGGGGAGAAGCTAGAGGAGGTGCTCCCAGAGCCCAGAGGCTGGGCCCTGCAGTAGCAGCAGCAATCACACAAAGGCCTCCTTATGTCAAGGGCGCTGACACCACAGGGAGACGGAAGCCCCAGAGGGACACCATGGGAGCCGAAGCCCCGGAGGGAGCAGCTGCGGTGGCAGAGAGACGGGCAGAAGTGCCCTTTTCTCTCTCCCTCCGGCCCTCCAGTCTCCTGCCACTGCTTCCCATGAGCTAAACCTGATCAGAGCCAGTTGTCAAGGCAGCCTGGGAAGTGATGTTTTCAGGGTCAGCCCCCATGTTGCAAGGCCATCAGGGGAAGGGCTGGGAATGGATCTGAGCCAATGAGAGAGGAAATGGCAACCCACTCCAGTATTCTTGCCTGGAGAATCCCATGCACAGAAAAGCCTGGTGGGCTGCAATCCAAGGGATCACAAAGAATCAGACACAACTGAGTGACTCACACACACACAGAGACACCCTAGGCCTCCCACCTTGAGAGACCGACCCTTCTAGAACCTGCTGACACTTGAAGTTCAGCCCAAACCGTCTGCTTTCAGGAAGCCCTGGGAGATGGTTCTGTACCAGTCTGCCCTCAGCCTGTTCGGCGGCACTCCTCTGGCTTCGGTCCCCTTGCCCACATGGGATCAGGACGGGCAGCCCTCTCTGAACTCTCCCCGGTCCCAGAGATGTCCTGGCAGTTCAGCAGACCTCATCAGTAAGGTTCAGTAAGTTCAGCTCACTGAACTTAAAGTTCAGCTCAGTAAGACTCCCATGTGCCTTCTGCCCTGACCTGAACTCCCCAACCGGGTTTATTTCCAAGGAAATCTTTTTTTTTTTTTCCCCCCAAATGAAACTCCCAGGTCATTTCTTGGGGGAATAGATGCTGTTCCTGGATAAAGTGAATGTACATGGGAAGCTGAGCACATCCATGTGAAACTGCTCGAGGCCCAGCCTGACCTCGGAGGGGGATGTGAGCACCAAGGTCTCACTGCCTCTGGAAGCCTCCCACTGAGACAGGCATTTTTAGAGCACAAGACCCATGAGGTTTCCAACACAGGGAAGGACATCTGCTTCAGTGACTATGATGAGATCTGGCCCTTCTCTTTCAAGAACCCCCATCCCCCACCCCTGCCTGCCCCCTTCAGCCTGCAAGGGTCAGCAGTGGCTTCCTAACTGGCCATGTTCTCCAGCCTCTTTTCCAAACGTGAGCCAACCCTGAGAGGTCATCTCTCCTCCTATGACCTCTCTACTATCTCCTGAACACCAGAGTCAGAGAGGTGAGCCACGAGAATGCTGAAGACAGCTGATGTCGGCTCTCAAGAGCTTAGCACTCAGCGCCATGACATGGATGGCCTGAAGTGGACCATGGTGGAAACACTTACACCATGGAAATGGGCAAATACTTCTAAACAAGGCTTCTTTCTTTTTTTTTTTTCCTTCCTTCCCGGAGAGCTGGTTGTTAGATGCTTAAGAGCACACTACTGAATGAGGCCTCTGACATTCTGGGCACACACTCCATCGTCACCGTCAACCCCAGCCTCATGTCCTGCCATCTCCTCTCTCTCATGCTCTCTCCCTCTGGCTGTTCACCAAACCACCAGGTCCTTCCCTAGGGCATGCCTTGCCCCTCTCCCAGCTGCCCCAGGGGACAGCACGTGGGCATGCTTCTCTCCTGACTTCAGGTCCAGCTGTGTGACCTTGGGCAAGTCATTTCCCTGCCTCTGTCCCCTCACCGAGAAAAGGCAGGTACCCAGGAGATGAGGAACAAGAAACAAGAGCAAGTGTGTTGTAAGCTCAGCACCGCATCTGACCCGGGGTTCTGCTCAAAATCACCCTCAGCCCCTGCTCTGCCCATAGAAATTCTCCCATGCTTCAAGGTTCAACCTCCACGGTGAAGCCAGACCTGGGAGCCCATCCCCTTCCAGCAGCCCACCTCTGGGGACCGCGGCTCTGCGACATGAGACAGCGGCCCCTGTGAGAGCAGGCGGGCAGCCCGGGGGATGCACGGGGTTTCTGCACAGGCCTAGTGAGGAGCAGGGTTACAAGAGTGCGGGAGACGCCAGGTCCCCTCCGTGTCCTCACCACTGAGCAGGGAAGCCAGCACCCCCCCTCTTTCTATGACGCCCTTCCTCGGGGATAAGGAAGTTCCCTGCTTCTTCCTCCTCAACACTTGCCCAACAGTGGCAGGAAGCAGCAGCAGGAAGTAGGCAATGGCCTCCTGTGAATGCAGGGTGAAGCAGCCTCAGGGCTCACCTCCAGCTGCCAGCCCACTGGTCAAGGTGAGAAAATTTCTAGAAGATGGCACACCCGCCAGCCCAGCCTGGATGCCACTGGCTGACCAGCTCTTTGTGGGAAAAGCAATGCCACATTCACTGCCTGCACCCTGCCAGCCCTGGACAGTGCACCAACTGAGGTGTGAGGCGTCCCCTCACTGGGCCTTCCCAGGAGGTCAAGAGCAGGTTGGGCCGCACCCTCCTCACTTCCTGGCAGAATTCAGCATAGATCCTGGGGTCACCTCCACTTCCCTGTGAAGAACCCAGCAGATCCCCAGCAGATGGTTATCTGGTGTTATTTCTCATCACTTACTATCCATAGCCTTGGGCTAGTGAGTTCAACTTCTTGGACCTCAGTTTCCTCCTCTGCAAAGTGAGTGCAGTAATAGTACCCCCTCCTGAGTGGTTATAAGCCATCAAGTGCTTCAGGCACACAGTAAGTGCTTAATGTGCTGTGCTTAGTCATTCAGTCATGTCTGACTCTTCATGACCCAATGGGCTGTAGCCCGCCAGGCTCCTCTGTCCATGAGGGATTCTCCAGGCAAGAATGCTGGAGTGGGTTGCCATGCCCTCCTCCAGGGGATCTTCCCAACCCAGAGATCGAACCCAAGTCTCCCGCATTGCAGGTGGATTCTTTACTGTCTGAGCCACCAGAGAAACCCAAGAATATTAGAGTGGGTAGTCTATCCTTTCTCCAGGGGATCTTCCCGAACCAGGAATTGCACCAGGGTCTCCTGCATTGCAGGCGGATTCTTTACCAGCTGAGCTACGAGGCAAGCCCTAAGAGCTTAATATGTGGTAGCTATTATAGTTTATTACCCCCATTTTACATCGGAAGAAAGGGAGGTTTAAAAGGAACACCAGACAGTCACAATTTGGAGCTTTTATCCCAAGTCCCTGTAAAGGTACCCTTATGACTGTACAAAAGCCTGGAACCTCCAGAGAGAACAGAGCGCCCTCTCCTTTGCCCCAAGCAAGGACAGCAGGATAAAGGTCACTGGTGCTGACTGAAGTCCGGTGTTGTATCTTCTATCACAGGGATCCTTGTGGCTGCAAAGGTTCACATGGTCTGGCTCAGACTCCGCTTGTAAAATGTAAATCACAGAATCCCAGACTTGTGGGGAATTTTAACGCTCATTTAGGTCCACTCCATAGGAGGGTACAGATTTCCTCAAGACTTAGGCCAGGACACTGCTTGAATACCTCTAGTGATGGGGAACTCTGCACCTTCAGAAGTCATGCATTCCACTGTAGATGTGCCGAGGAGAGGGCAACAGGAAATAAACAGAGGGACCAGGGGAGCCGGGGCGGCAAAGGCCGATTCTGCCAACTTCAGAGATGAACCTGAAGGAGGGCCAGCCTCCACCCTCCCCGCCACTGCCCTCTGCCAAGGAGACGGGATGTTCTCCAGGAACTGAAGGCGCATCTGGGAAGCCACACTTCAGTGGGCAGATGTGGAAGCAGGCCAGGACACATTCCTATGGGTTCCACACCACCAGGCGACAGGAAAGAGAGAAGGGTGGGCCCAGGCCAGGCCCAGAAGGAACGGCCACCGCCAGGAAGATCAAAACGCCCAGATAATGAGCAGAATTCTTCTTCCAGAGACACCAGCTAATGAAGGGAGCCCAGGAAGCCCCATGTCACAGGCCCAAACTGTTTACACAAGTGTTAAAAATACATTTCAAAAGAAAGCGGGGAAGCCCGAGGAAACCCTTTGCCACCCTTGGAAAAGGCTTTCTGAAAACGACGTTAATTTGTTTTCCGAAAGGTGTTTGAAGTCTCTGCGTGTACCCCTTGGGCAACTTTAATTCCTCCTCCTAATCCCCTATTAAATCTGATGCTCACTAGCACAGCCCGCTGAGGGGGTTATGATTTTTATTCTTAATTATACAGATACATATTTGGGTCCATGCGCGTTCCTATGTTTTTATGTAAATTCAAAAGGCATTGTCAGCCTTGCTTCTCCAAGATGCTCAAAATAGTCTGAGCTTCATTAAGGCAGTAGGGGGGTTTAAAATGAAGTTTAAAGGGTCAAAAGAGCATAATTTTTAAAATTAATTTTCAAAGCCCTGTAACCTTACAGCCAGAGATGAATGGGTTCATGGGAAAGTGTAAGAAGCCACACATGAAGGAGCTGAGCCTGGGAGAAGCGGGGTGGGGGCACCTTTGCCAATGCCTGGCAGAGCTGGAGGGAGCCCCAGGCAACCAGCTGCACAGTCTCGGGAGACAGGAAGGCACAGTGATCACTGTCATCATCGCCAGCATCATCACAGCAGCGAGCCCCTCTTCTTAAATACCTACTGCGTGCCAGCTATGGTAGTCACCACTCTGCACCCCTCAGCTCATTAAGCCCAGCAGCCCTCGCAGGAGGGTGCTGTGACGATCCCTATTTTCAGATAAGGAAACCGAAGCAGGCCAAGGCCAGGGGATCTACCTAAGCTCCCACTGAAGAAATGGTAGGGAAGAAATAACGTGTTAATGATGGTGCTCATGATGCTATTCGCTGAGTGCCGGTAACACGCCAGGCACAGTTTTATGTGCATTATCTCATTTCACTCTCACCAAAGGCCAATGAGTTAAGTCGTGTTATTAATATCACTTCACAGATGAGGAAACCAAGGCTCAGAGAGGCTTTTAAAAAGCTGCCCAAGATCACAGAACCAGTAAGGACCACTGACTTGAACCCAGGTCATTGAGACCTCAGAACCCAAGCCCTCAATCTCTTTCCTCTCACTCCATGAACTAACGGTGTGCTCCCCAGCCACAGAGGCCCTCAGGCCAATGGCATAGGAGATGTAACAAGGCAGCATCCCTCCCATTGACCCTGGAGGCAGAGTAACCAGGGGTCTGTCTAGGTTCTGGATCATCAGGCCCCCAACAGCTGAGATAATCAAGGAAGACTCCCTGAAGGAAGAGGCTAAGAGAGGCTGAGAAAGGATGGGCTGAAGCACAGAAGACAGTGGAAGTGAGTAAAATGGTGTGCAACTGTGGGAAAGGACAAGGTTGCCCAGAGGAACACAGCAGGAACCTCAGGAGGCAGATGGGCAGAAGGATCAGGAGGCAGGTCTGGTCGAAGGACAGACATGGGGGCGGGGGGGCGGGTGTCACAGAACATAGGGATCCTTCCCCCAAATCCACCCTCTCTGCCTTCCCTCTGGTGGCCGGGTGTGAAGAAAGCATCTCTGCTCCTATGCAAGACCAGCCCCTTGACACCAAGCCCTACCTCTCGAATCCTCCCAAAGACCCCACTCCTGCCAATGTTGCCTTTCTCAGAATCATCTCCCTTCTGCTTCCTCCTGCGTCATTCATACCAGCATACTGATTTGCTGCATTTTCTTCTGTGTCAAAAAAACCCCTGCATCCCTCTCAAGGTGCTACCGCATTTAACTGTCTCCAATTTTGGCAAAACACCTCAAGAGCTGTGATGGGGTCAGAGAGCTCCGTCTTCTCCCATGGCTCCCCGCCTCCTCACTGAACCAGTTCTCACCCCTCAGCCTTTCCCCAACACCCCCGGTTTTCCCCCATCCACCTGGCTGGATCTTCCCTGCCATCCTGTCTGGCTCCCCCCACATCTAAGACTGCCCTGGCCCTGGTCTCTGAGCCCTCTTCATTCTCTGCCCACCAGCTCACCCAGTCCTGTGGCTCTACATTCCAAATCTATCATGCAAAATGTCGATGTCCAGCCCCAGCCCTCCCAAGCTCCACAGGCCTGATAGCAAACTCGATGCCATCACGTGCATGTCTACCAGCCTCTCAAACTGAACAAGTCCTAGACTGCACTCCTGATTCCCACTCCCCTAAACTTGCTCTTCCTTGGCTCCTCCCCACCTCAGCAAATGGCTGTGGGGCTAAGGCAAGTAGCAAGCCCTTCTTCTTAAACACCTAGAACGTGTCAGCTGTGGTATGCACCTCTTTGCTCATCTCACCTCATTAGACCCAGCAGCTCTCGGGGGTCGGGGGGTGCTGTTATGATCCCTAGGTTTCAGATAAGGAAACTGAGGCGCAGCAAGGCCAGGTGATTTACCCGAGGTCCCACTGAAGAAATGGTAGGGGAAAACATAACACACTAATGACAGTGCTCATGAAGATCTTAACTGAGAACCGGTTAAGAAATGGCAACCCACTCCAGTATTCATGCCCGGAAAATCCCATGGACCGAGGAGCCTGGGGGGCTACAGTCCATGGGGTCGCAAAGAGTCGGACACGACTGAGCGACTTCAGCTCAGTTCAGCTCCACATGCCAGGCACAGTTTTATGTGCATTATCTCATTTGAGTATGAAAGTGTTAGTCACTCAGTCAAGTTTGACTGTGAGACCCCATGGACTGTAGCCCACCAGGCTCCTCTGTCCATGGAATTCTCCAGGCCAGAATACTAGAGGGGGTAGCCATTCCCTTCTGTGGGGGATCTTCCTGACGTAGGGATTGAACCCTGGTCTCCTGCATTGCAGGCAAATTCTTTACCATCTGAGCTACTGTAACCCTCACCAAATGCCAGTGAGTTAAGTCTTCTTATTAAGTACTTTACAGATGATGAAACCAAGGCTCAAAGAGGTGTTCTGTTTTGTTTTGTTTTTAAATAACGCTGCCCAAGGTTAGGCATAATTCTCAGCTTAAGCAACTCTGGACAGAGTGCCAATCCATCAGAAAATCCTCTTGACTCTACACCAAACACTTACCTGGAGCCTAAGTGACCTCCCATCTTTACCTCTCCTCCCTACAACCCACTGTCAAAGGCATCTTTTAAAACATCACCACCACCACCACCCTGGCTTCATATTGTACTTGGAATGATATCCAAACTTCTAGACACTGCCCCATACAGCTCCAGATGATCTGAAGTCTATCTCACTCATGTCATCCTTTACCACTCCCTTCTGGATGCCTAAATCCAGCCGTCTTGTCCATTCTATATCTTCAACACACCAGTCTTGTTCAATCCCAGGGCCTTTGCACTTGCAGTTTCATCTGCCTGTAATGCATTCCCCTCATTTTCTCACTGCTGATTCCTGGTCATGCAGATCTCAGCCTAACTGTCTCCTCCGTAGGTAAGTTGTCCCTGACCACCCAGTTCAAAAGAGTTGTCCATCACATCACCCATTTTTAACACTTTACAGTGTACTTGTCACCCCTGACAATTTTCTGATTTATCTATGTGTACTATCTTTGTCTCTCACCAAACTGGGAGCCCCAGGAGGTAGGGACCTCATCTGTCATGCTTTCTGCTATGTCCCCAGCATCCAGCACAGCAACCTGGCTCAGATCCGATGCTCAGTCACCAGGACATGAGTGACTGTGTCCTCCCAGCTTTTCAGTCCTCCTCCCATCACCCACCCAATCTCCCCTAAGACCCTGGCCTTTCCCCCAAGGTCCAGTGCCGACACAGTGAAGACCAGTGTACTGATTATGTCAGAACTTAGGGTAAAGGTGAAGGGAAGTGGGAATCACAGTGGCTGTCTTCTTCCCCCCCGAGTCTCAGCCACCACTCCCACCTCTCCACTTCCCAGGCTGCTCTGGGTCACACCTGCCATGGCCTGAGGATGAAATGTTCAACAGGCAGTCTTATGTTCTGGAGCATCAGCTCTGCAGGAAGACAGCCAGGGGTCAAATCTTGGCTCCCCACTGATGGCCAAGGGACCTGAGAAGATCTCTTCACTTCTCTGAAGACAGTAAAAAGATCGGTGGTTGCCAGGGGATGGGGGAAGGGAGGGATGAATAGATGGAACACAGAGGATCTTTAAGGTAGCAAAATGACTCTGATACTATAATGGTAGATACATATCATTAAACATTTATCCAAACTCATACAGTGTACAAGAATGAACCCCAATGTAAACTACAGACTCTGGGTGATCATGATGTGTCAACATAGGTTAATCAGTTACAACAAATGGACCACTCTGGTGGGGGATGCTTACTAATAGAGGAAGCGGTGCAAGGTGGTGGGGGGAGGAGTATATGGAAACTTTCTGTACCGTTCCCTATTTTGCTATGAACCTAAAACCATTCCAGTAAAACTAAAGCTATTAAATTTTTTTCAATTGTAAAAATCCAGCACCAATCCTGGCCCCCAGAGTTCCCTGAAAAGTGAAAGTGAAGTTGCTCAGTCATATCTGACTCTTTGCGACCCCATAGACTGTAGCCTACCACGCCCCTCCGTCCATGGGATTTTCCAGGCAAGAGTACTGGAGTGGGTTGTTATTTCCTTGTCCAGGGGATCTTCCTGACCTAGGGATGAGACCCGGATTTGCTGCATTGTAGGCAGATGCTTTTACCGTCTGAGCCACCAGGGAAGTCTCTGATATGAATCTGGCAAAATGTGACTATGCCTCTTCATGCCTTCAGTCTACCAAGTAGCTAGACACGGCCCTGATGTTGTAAATTTATTGTACCATAGTTAAAACATTAAGCCACACTTAATATCTGCAAAGTCTGAGTTCTAATTACAGCCACCCTGACAAACTTGCATTCAGCCCCTCACTGCCATACAAAAAGTTAGAGGCCGAGCTCGGCAGCCTCATTGCCCAACAAGTTGTACCTGGACCACAGGAAAACATCCAGCTCGGGACCCTTTGGTCCTCAGAGTTGCACCAAAATGTGGCCTGAATGCCCTTCCCAACAACACAGGCCATCGACACCAGCCCAACCCATCCTCATGATGCTTCCCACCTGCAAAGCACTTGGTCACTTCACCACCACCCCACCCACCCTCCAGCCTCAAAGCAGCCCAGGAAGGAAAACAGAGTAAGGACTACTGGCCCCTCTATGCACATGGGGACACTAAGACCCAGAGCCGTACATAGAGTGAGGGACGAGAAACCTGGAAATCTAATAGCCTGACTTCTATTTCCATGTTCTTTCAGCTCCTCTGTCCTGAATGAAAAACAGGGCTGGATGACTTATTATCATCATACTCCTTTTATGTCTTTATTAGTATGAACAAAAATTCAAATTTCTTATTCTTGTCTAGAATTCACAAAGTGCCATCTTTACAATGGTTTTCAATACCATATTATGATCTGGGCTTCACCATAAGCCTATCAGGTGGGTATCAGCCTTCACATCTCACAGATTTTGAACTGAGGCCCAGCAAGGCTTCTGGCTGGCCCAAGGTCACATGGAGCATCAGTGGGGGGCCATGTTGCCTTCCACGCCAGTGCTCTGTGCTCTCCACCTCCAGACCTAAATGAAACTTCCACTCCAGATCCCCAGAGACCCACGGCCCCTCACCAACTAGCTGCTGTCAGTGGTGCCACTGTGTCCCTTCCTCCTAGGCCTCTCATCGTGCTGACCTCAGCCCACTGTCTCTGAAGAGTCCATGCCCCTTAACAATGAACCCACTGGAACACCCCACGAATGTACCCAAATACACTTGCCCAATATCACCACCATCAGATCATCCTCCACCTCCGCCCAGAGCACAGCTAATGATGCCTCCCAACCAGTGGGGGCACCAACTGAAAAACAAAGTCCTGAGAATGGACCAGATCATGCAAGGAAGCAGCCAACAGACAAAATGTACAGACCCCAGAGCTCTGGGCAGGCCCGGGCTCGCCTTGGCTTTACCTATCCATCCATCATCCATCCACAGCAGGCAGCACCTCCACTTGCTCATTTCTGTAGAGGCCAATCTAGCGTGGAGGCCTCACCAAGCCCAAGCTTTACCCCAAGCCCTTGAGCCCGGGCAGCACAGGCAGAGAACCCCCATTTCCAAGTGTGCCTGTGGTCACTGATCAGGGTAAGCACTTGGGAAACCTTCTCCCATCTCTAGGACATCCCATTGACAAACCTAAACCATGTGAGAAATGTGTAGACAATGGGGCACGGGGCCACACTTCAGAAAGCTGACCTGGGAAAACAGTCTTGGGCAAGGGAACTGGGGGGAACTCCACAGAGAAGGGGCTGGTTCTCTAGGACAGACTTGAGCTGATACTTGAGGGGTGGGTCAGGGCACACAGGTAAGAATCTACAAATATTTGGAATGTACAAACACCCTAGAAAGGCAGAACTACCTTGCCCAGTAACCAAATGTTTTAGGACACCAGGCAAAACTTGAACCATAATTTACTTCTTGTCTTAACAGGAAAGTCTCACCAAGGATGGAGGAGGTGGCCCAGACACTGGACTCTCTGGCAGCATGGAGTAGACACAGAATCTTGGTTATCCTCCTAGGACTTCCTGGAACTGGACAATGAAGAGACTCCCATGGGCAGGGTCTCCACATCATCCTAGATGCTGGACTTCCAGGGAGGTGGGAGGAATTGTTCAGTGCACGTTTCAATCACAGGGGATCCTCAGCACAGCACAACCTTCCTGGAGGGAGGTCAACACTGACAAGCCTCCCAGAATCCCTGAGCTCCTCATAGAGATGGGAAAAGCCAGGCCCAGAGAGGGTCAGGGACTTGCCTCGGCCACAACGGGCATGTGAGAGTCAGAAATACTCTTTGTCTGTCCCCATGCCCGGGGTTATCCCCCTGTGGCATCAGCATGGTCTTTGCACTTTTGAGCTTCTCCCCAGGTCCCCGCCCAAGCTATTCAGCTTATTACACAAGAGCTGACAAGTAGCCCCAAATGTTGGTGACAAGAGCCCTTTGCTTCATCAGTGAAGCTTTGCCGTAAAGGGTCCTCACTTCCCTAAACACAGTCTCTCTGGGGCTGACAGCACACAGCAGAGCACACGCCCAGAGAAAGGACAGGAAAATGGGTATAAAATTACATAATAACGTCTGGTTCACACACAGAGTTCTCTCAACCATGGAGACCCACTGGGAAAAAGTTGAGGCAAGATGACCAAAGGTTTGATGGGTCTTTTAAAGTTTTGTTTGGTCGAAATGTTTGCTCTTATTTTAAAAACTTCTTTGTCGCAGATAAAATTGTTCTCTAATTTGGTCATACATTTGGATTTCATTATTTTCAGAATGTATTCCAGACATCTAAAATTAAACAGATGTCATCAACCCCGTTTAGACCTAAAGACTTGTAACCAAACAGTGACTTCAACCCCAGCGCAATACCGACTTGGAACACTGTGTTTTAGTCATTAAAAGTTTTAAAACTCTGCCCCATTTTTCTCATTTCCTATAATGAGATCTCTTTCCCCTCCTTAAAATACGCCAATTCTTCAAGGGTCAGTGGAAAGTCAAACCAGAGAGTAAAGCAAATTTAAATATGAAAAATGGAAGAGTGAAACATGAAATCCACTGAAACCCTTATGGAGGAGCTGAACCACGGCTTCATCACAAAGGACGGAAAATGGTCCGGGAGAGAGCTAGAAGGAGTGTGAGCGCAGGAAGGGGATTTGGCTTCTAAAGCCTGAATTGCTTTATCGTTCCTTTTCTGACAGGGATTAGATTAGTGAGAATCCTCCAAGCCTGCTCCAGGCGTCCTGGGGACAGTTAAAAAGACAATTCTCGCACTCCTCCAAACCTCATCTCCGAGCTCGCCCCCAAATGAATTTGTTAGATGGCATAACCAGGTCGGGAGGAAAAGTGCCTGTCTGAGATGCCCAGAATTCACAAGCAGGGGTACCCGGCCCTTGGGATACACCTGAGCAGTGGGGGAGGGATGTCTGGACCTGGGGTCTGGACAGGATCACACTGGGGTCTGGCCTACTGGGCCACATCATGTCTTCATGACATCAGTTTCTTAAGCAAGATGGAAAGAATAAAATTAGAGAAGGGGATGAGAGGGGTACAGAGCAGAGAGGACCTTTGCCTCTCCCACGGTACCTCCAACCGCTCTATTGCCAATGAGGAGGCAGGCCCCCAGCACGCAGGCCTCTGCCCCTAGGCCCAGTCCCCTGACTAAACAAAGCTGGTGTCTCAGCTCGGCCTGCCGCCCTCAGGAGCCTAGCCAAACACCACACTGCTCACTCAGAAGCCCACACCTAAATTCAGCTCAGGCCCCCTCTGACACGCTCTTCCTTCCCCAGCCACACCCCTGCGTGGGGACTCCATGCTGGATGGGGTGGGAAGAGAGGAGCTCTGAGCCGCTCACCTAAGCTTCCCGATGCTTCTCGCCACGGCCTCCCTAGCCTCTTCCTCTGCAAAATAACTCTCTGTCCTCGCTCCTCTGGACAGAAAAGCTCCCTACATGATGGAAACCCAGCTTGCTTCTAAAGACAGGATAGCACCTCCTGGGGCTCGTGGCCCCAGATACCTGTTCCAAGGAGGGTGCTCAGCCCCAGGTCCCAGGGAGGGGCATGGCCATGGATCTGCTTCCACGGAGACTGGCAGAATCCTTGGAATCTGCCACAGTCACCCCATGGCAGGAGGGGAGGCAGGCAACCAAAGGACCACAGACATAGGGACCTCTGAGAGAGAACAAAGTCAAGGGCCTCCCACGAGGTGGGCAGAAGAAAAAAGTGATGCCTTTGAAACACATGATGGGCCCTTTTTGACCCGAGTTGGACCTGTTCAGTACATTCCAAACATGGGATACCATTCAAGCCACCTCCCCAAAGCCATCTGTAAGTTCACAAGTGCACTTACCCCCAAATCTTGAGCGAGTCAACCTCCCCGGGCCTTGATCCTCCTATAGGCACGTCAGTTGATTCATGAAGGTTTGCTCTCCACAACTGGCAAACAGCTTCACCACCAAGGCAAGCCTGTGAAGAGAGGAGCCCTGGCTGTCTGTCTGTGGCTCTCTACCGAGGAGGACCGCATACTCAGTGTTCATTAGTGATGTCTGCCTTAACTGCGGGAGGGCAGAGGTGGGACAGCAATTAACTCTCCTATCTGCCAACCCAGAATCAACCCCTCTTGTTCCATGGGAAGATGGGGAGACTGAGGCTGAGTGAAATAGATGAACCCATACCAGGAGGTCAGACATTAGAACAGAAGATCAAGCATTAACAAATCTTCACGTTTGCCAATGGGTCTATTTCCATCCTCAGGGTTCTCTGGATTTGAATAATGTTAGACTTTTCAAAGCCTCTTTGACTCATTTTCTTAGAGGGAGCCCCACACACCTGTAAGTGATGCATCAGGCGGGGAGACTGAGGTCAAACAGGTGAAGGGATGCTCCAGCTTACACAGCCAGTGACAAACCAGGACAAACCCAGGCCGACCTGCTCACTAGACCACCAACCTGTCAAGTTGGCAACTGAGACACTGGAACTGAAAGAGGGCATTATACATCTGGGATGGGAGACTGGGAGGAATGCACAAAGAGGGTTAGCTCTTCCACTCACTGGGGGCTTCATACACAGTGACAATTTATTTGTGGTAACCACCAAATGCCCTTGACATCACTTCTGAGACCCAGAGGTTGACCAGTTGTCTGAGAAGACCCCATTAGCACTGGGGCCCTTGGAGCTTACTCCCACAAAGACTGTGTGACCAGCTAAAGTCACTTATTTCTCTAGGAGGTAGCTAATTAAGCTCTTAGTGCACAAGGCAAACTGAAGTCGCAAAAGGGACCAATTGGCTGGTAATTATTTGCTTTAGGGAAGGATAGATTTTTTTTCACCCCATAAAAATGGGGTTCTTATAAATAGCAAGAGCCCTTCTACTAGCATGCGGGTATAATCCCATCCACAAAGGCTCTGAGTACACCAGCCTACTCAGGAGCACAAAGCCCCTTGTAGGTTAGGACTTGACAACTATCCTGCATAAAACACCTGATGAACCACTCCTGCCTGGTCTAAACACCAAAGAAAGTGTGAAAAATGTTAGTCACTCAGTCGTGTCTGACTCTTTGTGACCCCAAGGACCATAGCCCACCAGAGAAGACTGTAGCCCCCTGGAGAAGGGAATGGCAACCCACTCCAGTATTCTTGCCTGAAAATTCCCATGGACAGAAGAGCCTGGCGGGCTACAGTCCATGGGGTTGCAAAGAGTCGGACATGACTGAGCATGTGCGCGTGCACACACACACACACACACACACACACACACACACACACACACACGAACGAACGCCTAATTGTAAACTCAGTGAGGGACTCTAAAGGAAAGGAACTCTGCTCTAGGAGAGCTTTTGATAAAGGCACCTGAGCTGGCCTGAGAGTCAGGGAAGGCTTTGCTAGAAATAACTGTTATATTGACATCTAAGGGATAAGCAACAGTTAACCAGGCAGACATAGGTAGGGCAGAAAGTGGTCTGGGAAGAGATGAGAGCATGTGTCAGGGCCCTGGGGTAGGAGGGAACATGGTATGTTTGAGGAGCTGGGAGAGGTGGCCAAAGTGGCTGAGGAGCAGAGAGCAAGGAGAGGCAAGACAACAGACAAGGGCTTGGAGGGCACCCAGAGAGGTCTGGTCTTTCTGCAAAGGTCAGTGGGACACCATTGGCAGGTTTAAAGAGGCGAGTGCAAGGGTGTTTTGCAGAGATGGCTCTGGGTGCTGAGTGGAGAAAAGACCAGGAGGGCCAGGTAAGGGGAGGGGGTGGCTAGGGTGCTGCTGCAGCTGTCCAGGTAAGAGACAAAGGCAGGGGGATATGGTGGCAGCAGTGAGGATGGACAGAAGTGCAGGGATTCAAGAGCTACAGGACATAAAACCAACAAGACATGGGACCGGATACCCGCTGGGGGGCTGGAGAGAGGCCAGGTCAAGGATGCCCCCTGGGTGTCCAGCTGTGTGAGTGGATGGACAGACACCCCCCTGAGAGGAAGGACCCTGGAGGAGGTAGCAAGATGGGTGTGCTGGGGTAGGAAGGTCAGAGTGAGTCTTCCATTCCTTCAAGACAGCCATGTAGACATAAGCGCAAGCCGGAGAATACATGGGTGTCAAGAGAAGACATGGGCATGTCCAGTAATGTGGTTCCATTCCAAGGGCTGATCAGGGACAAGTCCCAGGATATTATAGCTCTCTCTCCACAGCCCCTCTCACTTCCTCCTCCTGAGCCTTCCTACAAAGGGATTTCATATGGAGGTTGCAAGATAGAGCTGCTTGCCATGGAAGTCAGACACCTTTTTGCACGAGCAGAATTTCAGTCTTTTTTCCCCTACAGAAACAGTAAGAAAAAAATAAATAATAATAACCTTCAAATCTAGCCAGGGGGATTAAGTGTAGATACTCAGGAGGACTTCCTGGCTCCAAGGGTGTGACACTGGAATGCATTAGTAAGCAGGAGTCTGGGCTCCCCGCCCCCCGCCCCCCGCCACCCCTGAGGTCCCTGAGATGGGAGTGGATAGCAGTGTCTTGGGGATGCTTGGAATATAGTCCTGCCAAGACTCAGGGGATTGGACCTAATGAACCACCGAAGCTCCCTGGGCCCAAATGATTAAGTGCTAGTCACGGGAACCCTGTCCAGCTGCTAACAATGGCTCCATTCACCAAGCAGTCCCCACATGCAGAACCAGTGCCCAGGGGCTTTATTCTTATTTCTACATCTCATCCTCACAACAGTGCCCCTGGGTGCAGTACTCTCTGTGAAAGACGCAGACACTGAAGCTCAGAGAGATTAGGTAAGCCACCTGAAACCACCCAGAGAGTGAAGTACACTGCTGGGACTGGCACCTTTGACCATCACCAAAGCCCATACTTCTCCCTTCTCCCCAACCCCAACCCCACTCTTATTGGAGAAGAGCCTGGTGTTACAGTGCTCTTAGAAACATGACTAATACGGACTACAGACAGGGTAGAAATGATCTACAACAACATTTCAAAACAAAATGCATTATAAGAATATAAACCTAACAAAAGTCACGATAAATATGTCATACAACGGTACCCAAAGAAGAAAAATTTGCTATTCATGACCAGAAAAAAAAAGGAGAACTGTACTTCCCTGGTGGTCCAGTGGTTAAGAATCTGCCTGCCAATGCCGAGGAGATGGGTTCAGTCCCTGGCCTGGGAAGATCCCACATGCCGATGAACAAGTAAGCCCATGTGCCACAACTACTGAGCACACACACCACAACTACTGAGGCCCACGCGCCCTAGAGCCTGTGCTCCACAACAAGAAAAGCCACTGCAATGAGAAGCCCATGCCCTGCGACAAACAGCAGTCCCTGCTCACCATAACTAGAGAAAGCTGGCGTGCAGCAACGAAGATCCAGTGCAGCCATATATAAATAAAGTTTTTAAAAAGAGGCCCAAAATTGGGAGAAAAATCTGCAAGAAACAGAACCTCGTAGAAGGAGGCAAAACATAAAGCTTTGTGCATATTTTAAAGGTAGTTAATGCCAAAGGGCCTTTCAGAAACACCCTGGCTATGTGCACCAGCGTTATATGAGGGTTGCTATTTCCACAACCTCACAAGAAAGAAGTTTCTACTGATTTGTAAGAAATGTGTATGTTCTTCATCTATCATGTGATACAAAGATATTTCCCTGTCCGTCCTTTGTCTTTATGACGCTTTGGTTTCCTTTCTGGAAATTTAACTTGAATAACACAGTTTACAAAGTTGCTTAAATCTATCATTTAAAACAAAAATCAAAGGAAAGACATGTCTTTGCAGGATTTTAATTCTGTTCTCCATGGTTGACACACCACCATGTCTGATGAATGACAGGAGAGGCCGCCCCTGGGGCTCACTCAGAGCGGCAGCCCTCCCGGATTACCAGCGTCCATTGGCCTCTGTCTCGGTCACACCTGCCGCCCTGCCTCCAGGGTCCCAGAGCAACTGTACCTTTGCAGGGGAGCACCCCCCCCCCCCCGGAGCCTCAGGTGGTAGCACCACACCCAAGCCAGAGGGTGGCACCGGAAGCTGGCTGCACCCTTCCTGGGACCTCACCCCCTCCAGAGGCAGCTCCACACTCGCTCCAGGCCTTTCCCTGAGCTGGTTCCTGTCACAAAGATACACCTGCAGAGCACATTGTCTCCAAAACAATGTCAGCTGGTCAGAATAAGGCCATGTAACTCACCGTCAGCCCTCAGGCCTGACAGTGCAGAGCTGGGAAACTGAGCCTCCGGGCCTTCCCTCCACCCCGCTGTGGAAGGAGCCAGGAGCTGATGGCATGCCACACCATCACAACACAATGTCCTTGCCCATCACCCTTCGCTGTGGGCAAGGGGCACCAGGGAAAAGCTGAGACGCACATGACCACCTGTCCCCAGATGGCAACAGACAGGCCAGCTTACAGGCCTCTCTCCACAGCACCCCGTCCTTCCCTTGTGTCACACCAAAACAGCAGGCAGATGCTGCAGAGGATAAGAACCCCTACGAAAACAGCAGGGGGACTTCCCTGGCAGTCCAGTGGTTAGGACTCCTTGCTTCCAATGCAGGGGGCACAGGTTCGATCCCTGGTCGGGGAACTAAGTTCCTATGTGCCACATGCATGGCCAAAAAATTTAAAAATAAAATAAAAGAAAGAAAGGAGCAGGGGCCTCATGTGAGCCCAGACCAGGGCTGGGAGACTCTGGTCACCAGGCTTCTCAGCCAAACCCAAAATTGCCCTCTCTCAGAAAAGGGGCCTCTGAAGCCCCCGTTTGACTCTGCAGCCTTCTCCCAGCCCCCACTTCCCCATGTTGCCCAGCTATGCAAACATAGGCGTGTTTGGGGAAAGAATGGTGCTCATATTTAATAACCCTCAAATCTGGCTCCACATGTGGCTATTGTTAGGTAGATTTAAACAGCAATTACAGAGGTCCCTCCTTCCTCCTCGGCAACATCTAGGCCCTTAATCCAGCTAAGACCCAGAGAGTTGAGGGTTGAGCTCACCAAGATAAAGGTACCAGCTTCAGCAGCGCCTGCTCTGGGCTGGGAGAGCTGGAACACAGACAATGGCACTCCCCAAATCCACTCTTTGCCAGAAAAAAAAAAAAAGAGGATGGGGGCAAAGAAGGGACTGCCTGGCTGATGTCTCCATGATAATTCAGCTTCCAGAGCATTTACTTAGAAAGTTTGTAAAAATGTTTGGACTGAGAATTCAAAAAAAAGCAACATGCCCCCGCAGCAGCTGAAGCTCAGGCTGAGATGGGCAGTGTATCTGCCTGCTTCTAGGGATCTGCAGCTCCCCACTCCTTTACCTCAGTGGCAGACAACCCAAACGCCTCCACCTGGTAGTCAACGTTGCCCACTGTCTGACTGCAGTAGAAAAGTTTCCATCAAGGAAACATCACTGGGGAGATAGGACTGGATGTGTTGGAAGAACTGTATGAAGTGCCTTGAGGGTGACATTTGCATTTCTACTGCCTGAACCTTTGCTCCGGCCAGTTCCCTCACCAGGAGTCCCTCCCCTCCTGTAAAGTCCAGCTTTAAGGGTCCCAGTGCTGCCCTGGACTCAGTCTTCTGTGTTCGCACCCATGCTGTCTGCCAGGCTTGAGGGGCTCCCAGGATAGAGCTTGTCCTATGGGGACCAGATCCCCTACTCCAGCTGGGGAAAGAGGCTCAGGAAGACAAGAGGCCATGACATCCCTCTGCTGGCCTGGGCCGGCTCCATTAGGCCAACACACTGCCTCTGAAAATGAAGCCCTTTCTCTTTGTCCCGGTGTCAGGAGAGTGAGTGAGGGTCCCAGCCCTGGAAGCCCTCCCAAGGGGCTGGGAACCCTTTGCTGGGGAAGGAGTGGGACAACAAGTGATTGCATGGTCCCCGCTCACCCTGGAAGTCTATGACTGTCTGGTGAATCAGCACCTCTCCAGCCATTCATCCTTTCAAGTCTAGATCTTCTCATCTAAGTTTTCTGAGTATAATTTGGTTCTGCTGTATCACCAAACAATAATGAAAACCACTTGGTGTCAACTATCATCTCGGACAAAGGCCCGTTTGGGTCTAAAGGGGTACAGGGCCTGCAGCCAGCATGTACGGAGCACCTCATCCCTGCCTGGTAGGCACTTGCTAAGACTCACACACAACTCAGAGTCCAGGAATGAAGGCTGTGCATCACCCAGACCTGGATGTGAATCCCAGCTTCACCGCCCAACGGCTGTGTGACCCTGGGCAAGTTACTTCATCCACTAATCCTTAATTTCCTCATCAGCAAAGTCATAATAACAGTAATACCAAGTTGAGGGGGTTGTTGTGATGGCTGATTAAATGCACTCACGCAGTCATTCTCGAAGTGTGGTCCTGGGACCAGCAGCCTGGGAACCAGATGGAAAGGCAGATTCCTGGGCCCACCTTAGTCCTCCTGGCTGGGATCCTCTGGGGGAGGGGGGGTCCAGGCACCTGCTTGCACAGACCCCCTGGTGACTGTGATGCACACGGGTGCAGCATCGCTGAGCTTTGTGTAGGACGTGCTTGAGGACAAGCACCTGGCAAGCAAGCCGCAGTTTGCACTGCAGGAACCACTGTCTGACTCTCTCTCCGGAAGGACCTGAGTCTCAGGGAAGTCAAGTCACTGCTCCCAGCAGCTAGAACCCAGGCAGCATGACTCTGGAGGCCACAGCCTACCCAACAAGCCCTAGTGTCTTCCATTTAAAGCCCAAGTTCAGATTAGTTCAATTCAGTCATTAAGTTGAATGCAACTCTTTGCGACCCCATGGACTGCAGCACGCCAGGCTTCCCTGTCCTTCACTATTTTCTGGAACTTGCTCAAACTCAAGTCCATTGAGTCGGTGATGCCATCCAATATCTCATCCTTCGCCGTCCCCTTCTCTTCCCACAAACCCTAAAGCAAAATAAGTCCTGCCTGAGGTTAGTGTGGGTAACAGCTATAAACACTTCATGTAAACCTTCAAGGAAAGCAAAGAGCCTAAGCTCCAAACACATGAGGGTATAGAGCCTCTGTGGCCAGAGATAAGTCCATTTATGCTCAAGGAATAAAGGAGCTGGGATACACAAGCTGAGGGCTCTCCAGGACACAGATGGCGGATGCTCTCAGGCCAACCACCTTCACGGCACTACACATAGATATGTGAGCTGGGCAGGTCACACCGTCCATCTCTTTAAGTACTTTTCAAACATGAAATGCAAAGTACAATTAGCAGCCAGTCAAGAAACTTTGTGATTTGCCCCCAGGACTCAGTTTCCCTGCCTGCCTAGAGGGTGGGCAACAAGGGCTATTTCCCCTTTCCACATCTGCAGCCTCTGTGCTTTCTGTGCCTTGGAACAGACCTTTTCCTCCTCCCACCAAGAACCAGCCATCCTCAGCTCATGCTCCACAGAGTCCAGGGCCACCATGCACCTAGTATGAGGAGGGCATTGTCCACACCAGCAGCGAGAGGTCAGACAAGCCTGTGTCTCAGGCTGCAGGTAGAAAGTAGGGAGCTGGTTTCTGCGAAACCATTCTGGCAGAGAACTCACTGAAGCCACTACCCCTGGGATTGCTCTGTTTCCCATCTTACCATGTCACCCCAAGATAAAGACCCTATGGGGTCCTCTCTGCTTCCAGGAGACCATCCAAACTAAATGTCATCCATCCCAGCACTGGGTACAACGCGTGGCAAGCACGAGGCTCCTGATACATGTAACAAGTGTACGGAATGCTCCTAAGGCAACATTCTCAGTGCACATGCCCCCTCTCCCCATTAAGCCTCCCCCACCTTAGCAGAGCCCGCTGAGCTCCTCTGCCCTCCAGACTGTCACAGGGCCTGCGAGGCGACTCCGAGTTGTTCTTAGATCATCTTCAACTCTCTGCACTCTAGACACCTCCGTATCTTTTAATTCCACAAGGAAACCAAGCTCTCTGTGACCTCAGGCCCTTTGCATATGCTAGTCTCTCTTCTGGAATGTTCGTCCCCCTCATCTTCACTTGGTGGATTCCTTCTCAGTCTTTAGGCTTCAGCTTAAAAGTCACCTCCTCAGAAAAGCCACAGTATCTAGACTAGGTTCTAGCCCCTTTGTTTCTTTAATAGCACTTTTCACAATGTGATGTTATCTTTTAGTCTCTTGTGTTTTATCTGACTGCGCACCCTACTCCAATGAAAGGTCAGCTCCAGTAAGTAGGGACCACCTCTCGCTCACCCCTGTCTTCCCAGGGCCTGGTACACTGTATATGCAAAATAATATTTTTAGAATGAGTAGGTGAATGAATGAATTCCCAGGGGGGAAGACAAAAAAGCAATACAAATGATCGAGAGAGAGCATACTTGGTTGCAGGAGGTGAGGGGTACAGGCCAGGCAGGCCCCAGACTCCTTCGCCCAGCCTGGCTGAGGGTAGACAAGACTGCCATGGTGGGTTTGGACCTGCTCCCAGTGGACAGAGAGTGGCACTGAAGAGCTCGCCATAGACTGCCGGTGACATCCTGCCCCGTCACCAGCTAGCCCCAAACCGGGGCACCTCAAGCAGCCCCTGGGCCATGACCACCACGTGCAGACAAGGGGCTGGGCCCAATGGGAGGGGCCTCTGCCCTTCCCAGCCTACCTGTTCTCAAGGTCTGTTGTGAGTCAGGGCCAGTGGCAGGAGATGGGGAAGGACACCCAGAGAAGGGAAACGGCCATCAGCACTGCACTGGCTCCACCAAACAGGTCCCCAGCAGGAGCCTGATGTCCTCATGTGTCCCCTGCTGGAAAACACTCAGCTCCTGGGTGGGGTGGGGGACACCTATAGAGAACATGAGACCCTGCGCCCAACCCCTGGAACGGACCCCAGCCAGCGTTTCCAGTTTGCGAGTTTCTTGAGGCCCCTGAGTGCCAGACTGGGCTGGGTGATCATCCCAGCATTTGCCTTTCATGGGCGTCTGAGCTTCTCCTTCTCAGACTTATATTTGAAACATGCCATGATGGATGTTCACGCCAATAGGAAAACTAACAGCTGGCCACCATTTATTTATTCAAAGAACCTCGTGCCGTGAGAGATTTCTGCACACCACAATGCCAACTAGAGACCATGCTGCTACCATGCACGGGCTTGCTGCCAGTGGCTCCCCACCAAATCAGGGCCATCGCTTCCCCCATGGGCTTCTCAGGGAGGGGAGCAGGGTGAGGAGGGGTCTCTTCCTGTCCCTGTCCTCACTCACTCTGTGGCCTTAGGCGGTAGTATTTATACAGCGGCTTTGACTGCTCACAGCCAGCGAGGTCCATTAGTTCGATGTAAATAGCTCTCAGCTCTTCAAAGGCCAGGGCGAGTCATTCTGTGAGGTCTGAGTCAGCCCTGCCAGGGTCTCGCGTTTCAAGCCTTATTCATCTTCCTGATAACTTCCATAAAGGGCCAATGCTGCCTTTTTGCTCTGCTGGTCCTGCCAACAGCACCCCCAGTGGGATTTTCACAAGAAATTGGCATTTGCTGAGCTCCTACTACATACACAACTCTAACCCCGTCACTCCAGAGGGCACAAAAAGCAGAAAACACATTCGCTATTTTTTAGGGGGTCAGGCACACACGGACAGGAAATATTCCAGGTCAAACCACACTGAAACCTTAAGAAACCCAGGTCAGAGTGGCCTCAGGTATGGCAGAGTGAGCCAGGAAGGCATACAGCCCAGTGGCCAAGGACATGGCCCTGCTGTCACAGAGAGACTGGACTGGGGCGTGAATTCCAACTCGGCCTCTTTCTAACTGCATGACCTGGAGCAAGCACCTTAAACTCTCTGAGCCTATGTTTCCTCTTCTGTAAAATGGAAGTAAGACTAGCGATAATAGGGTTCTTGCGAGAACCAAGTGAAATGGTTATGGAAAGCACTTGGCATGGTGCCTTGCAGTGATAAGCACTCAAGGAGCAATGGCTGTGGTTTACTGGAAGAGATGCTTTCTGGGGGAAGTGAGTTTTGATGCTCTGGTATAAGTAATGGACACAGACCTATCCTCTAGCTTGTCATCCTGCCCTTGTGGAGTGGTGACTGTGACACCTGCAGCCTCCCTGATCTAAAGTCAGAGAAGAGAGAAGGACCAGCTACTGGTCTTCTGACTATGGATAGAAAACTCCAATCCCAAGAGACATTCAGTCTTCTAGGGGAAAAGGAGTCCAAGTCCCATAGCAAATTAGCCCCATGGGAAAAACAACAACCAAGAAGCACAAGGTCAGATAATCCTTGGTCTGGGTAGACCTGTCACTCAGGGAAGCCAAGTATGAGCCACGGCTGTGGTCAGGGGGTGATGGGAGCAGGGAAACAGCACACTTCTTGGAAATACTGCCACAGTCTTGCCTAAAGGGAGAAGCTTGGCCGACAGGAGCACAAGCCTTGTCCTCTGATAAGGAACTGTCACTGGATTCCACCTCAAGCTCTTTCTCACCTTTTGTTTCCCAACACCTTCACAACTACCACAGGGGGCAGGAGGAGCAGGTTGAAATATCATCTGCAGTTTACAGAGGTAAAACCGAAGATCAGAGAGGTTAAGCAACTTGCTCAAGCTCACACAGCAAGGCAGTGGCCAACCTGGAACTCAAACTCCCATCTTCCAACTCTTGATCCAGTCCTCATGATTTTCCTTATCTTTCTCCCCAGCAGTCTCAGCGGGCAAAAATCAGAACTGTTTGAACAGTTCAAGTATATACTACAACATAAAAATCCTTCAACCAATCGTGAGACTCCATGGGAACAAACAACATTTTACACGTGGCCACTTTCCAGATGTTCCCAAGATGACCAGAGAGTCTCCGGGGTTAAGACAACAAAGTCTCAAGAAGGAAGCAACTTAAGTTTTCATCAAGGGTTAAGGGCAAGATAAACTATACTATGTCCACATTGTGGAATACTATCAGGCACAAGGAAGAATGAGGTAGATCTTGAAGTACTGCCATGGAAAGAACACCAGGACACTGATGAGTGAAAACCACAAGTTGCTGAATGAGGCATGTGATATGATCCCAAGGATATTTAAAAAAAAAAAAAAAAAGACAACAATGAAAACAAACCCACTGGATTCATAGATATACGTACACAAATATACTGGAAAATATATGGTTAGACCTACACTGGATATCTTCCACATGCCCCTGCAGATCCATTCTCCACCACGCTCCATGCTGCTCCATGACCTGGGAGGCTGACCTGAATAAACAGCATCAGTGGGTGATCTTGCCTTCCAGCCAGGGTTGAGCACCAATACAAGATCAAAGGAATGGAGGAGAAGGAGACCAGAGTATTTACTCTCCCAGTTTCCATCTATAGGGTCTCCAAAAACTGACCACAACCAAAGGTCCCGGCCCCTTTCAAGTTGCTTGGCTCTCTTCTCCCAGGTTCGGTTCCTTGGGCCTAAAGGTGAGAAAGCCTTCCCTGGGGTACTGTGTGATGCTTTGGGGCTTCCCTTCACATAACTTTACATAGGGTCTCTCTACTAAAACCTCCTCAAATCATCCTAGTTAGAATGTGCCATCCATTTCCTCCTAAGACAAACCTAAACTGGTGACAGTTAGCTGCAGCAGGGAAAAGAGCTGAATAAACAACAGAAGCTTAGAGATCTATAGTGACCTTAGCCTTTTCGATAATGATGTGTTGTGTTTGTTTTTTATAGCAAAAAATTTTAAGCAGAAATAAAAATGCAGAGACCACCACAGCCAGGTCCCAGGTATCCATGGCTCAGGCTCAACAACCATCAGATAATGACCAATCATGTTTTAACCATGGTCCCCCAGCCACTCCCCACCTCACACTATTTTAAAGGAAATCTAAGATATTGTATCACCTGTAATGTCATAAATGAAGGCAATTATATTTCTACATTGCCTGAAAAACCAAAAATCGATTAAAAACAAAAGAATTCTCAAAGCTATAACTTTTGTGGGTGAGGAGACTCTGTCCTTGTTTTTAATTTGTGACACTATCAAGGTTTTCCCCTGTCACGTCCCAGAACCATGGCTCAGAGGCTGGCCAGGTGGCCATGCTGGTCCCTTCAGTGGGCTGGGAGCCTAATCAGCTCTGAGTGGCCTTGCCATCCAACCTGTTCTAAATGTGGAGGATCTCATTATTAATACAAAACCACAGGAATACCTCCCATTTGAGCATCAGTTTTTAGGTTGTTTGGTCTAGGTTTTTGTTTTTATTCCTGTTTTAACTTTTTATTGAAGTACAACCTTATGTTTATGAGCCTCCTTCCATATTGTTGGAAATAGTAGTAGGCTGTTCATTTTAATTGCAATATAGAGTATTCCACTGTGTGAATTTATACCATAATTCATTTATCCTTCCTACTCTTAATGGGTATGTTGATGGTTTCCAGTTTGGAGCTGTTACAAATGGTGTTATTACAGACATTCTAATACATGTCTTTTGTGCATTTCTGTTGGGTATACACCTAGAATGGAAGGCACATTTTAACCTTGGTAGACACAGCTATACAAAGTGTATATGATTTCCAGTATTCAATATCCTTGTCAACACTTCCGTATTTTCTGGGATTGTTTGCTTATTCTATCTCAGTCATTCTGGTAAATATGGTGTTATCTCACTGTGGCTTTAATTTGTGTTTCTTTGATGACTAATGAAGCTAAATACTACTTCATGAGCTTTTTGGCCATGTGGATATCCTCTTTTATGAAATATCTTTTCAGGCCTTCCTTGCACATTTTTCTAGTGAGCTGTCTTCTTTTTCTTATCAATTTGCAAATGTTATTTATATATTCTGGATGCATATTTTCTTCCATCCTATAGACTGACTTTTCACTTTCCTAATGGTGTATTTTGATGAAGAGAAGTTTGTACGTTTAATGTGGTCTAATTTATCAATTTGTCTTCCTGTATGGCTAGCAGTTTTATGTCTTGTTCAAGAAATACTTGCCTTGTACTGTCCTCACTTTTTACAAAGATTCCTTGAGGAGGGGAAAAAATACCTCCTCAAAAAAAATGGAGTAAGAAAAGCACTAAGAGACCACTGGTGAAGACACCAAAACAGTAGCTCCAAGAAACAAAGAATGTACAGTTGCCTTATTACAAAGATAATCTCCTGATTTTTGCAATTCCCTTGTTAGCAGCCACTTGTCAGAACCAAGGATTTCTCACTTGCAAAGACTTAGCCTAGACTGAACTCATCCCCATCAAGAGAAAAATGTAGCGCTTAGAGAATTTCTTTGGATGCTTAAAAAAATTACTGGATACTTAGCAATATGCCAACAACCAGCAAAGAAGACGAGTCCAGGGATTCTTGAACCATTAGGAATAGTAGGAAAATGCCAACATTAAAACTGAAAGGGCTTTCAGAGGATAAGTGTTTTTAAGAAGAATAATTATGTTTCTATAGGAGCCAACCTCTCCCACAAGAGGTAAAACTCCTATGCTGTATGAAAAGATTTCTAAAAACTTCCACCATGGAACATTTCTCCCACTGAAAATAATAAATGAAAATGTGATTAACACAGGTAGTGGTCTTATTGTCACCGAATTTGTTAATCCAAGTAATTTAAAAGCATTTGTTGAAATGACAGACGTTCCTTTAAAAAATCAACATTTTCACTTTTTTTCAGTAATAAGTATGGAAGCTGATGGTGGCCTCCTAAATCCAAACCTTTCCTCACATCTAAAACCAAAATCAAGAAACACACAAAGAAGCTAAGACTGATGGGGTGGGGGTGGGGGGGTAGGCAGGAAAAAAAAAATCTACACATGACCCATGTCTTCAACATTACAAGGCACTAGATAATACTATGAACTTCAAATTACAGTTAAGTAAAGAAATGAGCACCAAATTTCAACACAGCACCTACAACCGCTGCAAGTTTTTTACTATAGAGCACTATAAAGGGGAGTCTTAGGAAATCCATGAGGAAAAGGGAGAGGGGAGTGAAGGACATTGATAAAGAATTATCCCAGAAAGGAAAAGTCCATCGCTAAAGTCTATTATACCTCAACAAAGCTGGAAAGAAAAAACACACTAAACTTAGCAGTTCACAATACTGGCTACAGGGAAACTACTTAAAAGTGAATAGGGTTAGAGGTGGCAATGACAGAGAATTATGACTTTTAAAAGAAGAAGGAAATTAAAAAGTGTTGCCCCTTACGGGATTGACAGTAATTTAAAAAAGAAAGAAAGGGAAACTAAGAATCTTGCAGGAAAAAAGAGAGAGAGTCGGAAACAAAATATACCAAACCCTTCTCTTCACTCCCAAGGACTCTTGAGAGTCCCTTGGACTGCAAGGAGATCCAACCAGTCAATCCTAAAAGAAATCAGTCCCGAATGTTCATTGGATGGACTGATGCTGAAGCTGCAACTCCAATACTTTGGCCACCTGATGCGAAGAACTGACTCATTGGAAAGACCCTGATACTGGGAAAGATTGAAGGTGGGAGGAGAAGGGGACGACAAAGGATGAGATGGTTGGATGGCATCACTGACACAATGGACATGAATTTGAGTAAGCTCCGGAGTTGGTGATGGACAGGGAAGCCTTTGCAGTCCATGGGGTCGCAAAGATACGACAGAGCTACTGAACTCTCTCCACTCCCAGCACTAACCATTCAATAAACTGTACTTCACTATACTGACATAAGAGGGCACTCTTAAAATAGGAACTCTCTCCTCAAAAATGCCTAGGAGTGGGAGGGGGGAAAAAAATCAGACTAAGGCCATATTAGCTACTATAAGAAGAAAAGATAAAATATAAATCAAACAGTTTAGCTAAAAATTTTCTCACCCTCCCCGCCAAAATAAAAAACCACCATGAAACAGAAGAAGAAAGCTATAAAGTAACATTTTAAGTTAATTAAATACTATTTTAAATTTGAAGATATAAAAAGCTAGATTCACATATAAAACCTAAGAATAGAAGAGGACTCCTCAAATCAGGAAGAAATGCAGCAAAAGTTGATAAAATTCAGGAAAAAAAATTAAAGAAAAATTCAAAACTATCTCAAAAATAAAGAATAAATTACAAGGTACCAAAGAAAGAATAAGTCTAAATAAAACAGTTAATAAGGGCCAATGAAGAAAGGCAGTAAAACAAAAAAACAGAATGGATATTAGTTTAAAAAAAATATCAGAGAGAAAGTAGTTAAAATGGAACATGGGCAAAGAAGGTCCAATATACATTTGATTGGAGTCCATGAAGAAATATAAAATAATGCAACAGAAATAGTACTTAGAAATATAATCCAAGAAAACTTTCCAGAAATAAAAATCTTAAATCAACATATTGAAGAGGCCCCCTGTGTGCTTGGGAAACTAATCTAGAATGATCAGTTTTGAGATGTTTCCTAGTAAAATGACTTGATTTTAATGACAAAGAAAAACATCCTCAACCTCTATGCAAAAGCATCAGATTCTTAATGCAGGTGAGAAATTTAGTCTGGCATAAAACTTTCTTTGAGCCACATAAACAACAAGGCCAGAGTGAAACAGCATTTTCAACACACAGGAAAGAGAGTACAAGCCACAGATTTTGTATTTAGCCTTATCAAACCAAGCTTTACCCAACCAAAAGATAATTGGCGGGGGGGGCCTTCAGCAAAAGGATCAATGGTGATCACTTGATATATTTAATTACAGATCTAAGAATAAAAGAAGGAGAAGCTGGGGTCATGGTAACAGAAGAATATATAAACATTATGTGTTCTGACCAAGCAGAAAAAAACGTAACTTTAAAAATGGGAACAAAGGGGAAAGTAAAATATGACCACTGATTGTTGTTGAGGTAATAAATGGGAGTAAATTATATCATTTAACACTGATAGTCCACACGGTAAAAGTTTAAGAATAGGACAGATTAAGGGCAGTGTAGAAGGTACAAACGCAAAGGCAATGACTTGATCAAAAATAAAAACCCTTCTAAATACCAAAGAAACTTTTAGACAATAATGGAAAAACACCAAACACAGAGAAAGGAACTTAGTAAACATAACATAACACAGTCCTAAGGCAGCATCTCAGCCTATTACTTAATGGGGAAACACCAGAAATATTTCCACTGAAGACAGAAGACACAGATGCCCACTTTCCCACTACTAACATTGTACTGGAAGTATTAGCTAGTGCAATTAGGCAAGGGGAAATAGAGTCTTGAGAGTTGTAACAGAATAAAGAAAGTGAACTGTACAGCATAGGACACAACAGCATACCCAGAAAACCTAGAGAAGAAACGATAAAACTGAGAATTTCTCAAAAATGTTGATATTATAACTCCTTTACATCCTTAAAAATTATTAAAGACCTCAAAGAGCTTTTATTTGCATGGGTTATGTCCACTGATATTTACTGAATTAGACATTAAAAGTGAGAAAATTCTAAATATTAAGTTTAAAGTAATGCTAATAAACATGCTAATATAAATAGCATTTTTTGAAAATACAAAAACTTCCAGTGAGAATGACATTGTTTCACATTTTTTGCACATCTCTTTGTTGTGGAGTTTAACAGAAAACAGCTGGGTTTTCATATCTGCTTCTGCATTCAGTCTGTTATTATTTCACACATTATGTAGCCTCTGGAAAACTCCACTGTACACTCAAGAGAGAATAAAGTTATTAATAATGGGCAAATTGTGTCTTATTATTACAAAAAGTATTCGGACCTTGTGAATCCACTAAATGTGTCTCAGGAACCTAAAGTGTACTGACACCATGTAGTGAGAACCACTGAACTAACTCAAACAATAAAATAATTCATCAGGGCAGCAGGATATAAAATAAACTAGAGTCAATAGCCTTCATAAGCACAAACAATAAATAATCAGAAGATGTAAGAGAAACCTCCCATTTAAAACAGCAGTAGAAAAGATGAAGTACTTAAGAATAAATCTAACAAGAAATATTCAAAACCCTTATGAAGAAAACTATAGCACACTCCTATAAAACACAAAAGCAGACATGACTATTTTTGTGTTTTGGACATGACTAAGCATGCAGGCATAGACAGAATTAAAACTCTGTGGTACTGGCACATAAAAAGACAGATGAAGGGAATGGACTACAAAGTTCAGAAATAAACCAAACTACCTGTGGAATTTTAGTCCGTGATAAAGGTGATATGTCAAGTCACTTAGGCAGAGACATAGTTTGTAATAAAGGGTACTGATACAATGGATAGACACTTGGAAAAAAATTAAATTTGATCCATTCTTCACATTACATGCAAAAATAATTTCCAAACTGACCAGCGATCTAAGTGTGAAAAACTAAATCACACTACTACTAAAAGAAAACATGAGTGAATTCTTCTATAAGAATTATGAATCAAAATCCAGATGAAATAAAAAATGATAATTTTGACAACTACAAAATATGTTTTAAGTTTTTGCATGGCAATAAAACACAAGTAAAATCAAGACAAACATCAAACTGGGAGGAAATATTTGCAATGTACATCATTGATGAAAGGCTAACATACCTTTAAAAGGCTCTTAAAAATCATATAGGAAAATAAGCAAAGACATAAACAGACAATTCACCAAAAAGACTTAAGAATGCTTCTAAAACCTATGAAAGATGTTCAAATTCACGCACAGAGAACTATAAAATAAGACTTCACTGAGATACTATTTTTCATCTATAAGATTGGCAAAAATTCAAAATCTTGACATATGTTCTGTTGGCAACGGTGTAAGGAAATAAGTCCTCTCACACACTGCTGATGGGAATGTCTTTTGTACAACTCCTATGAAGGGGAATCTGGAACAGTAACAAAACTATGTCTCTATCTATCTTGATTCAACAATTTTACTTCTAAGAAATCACCCTAAAGATACATCTCCCACAATGAGCATATATACACATAAAGTTTATTCATTGCAGCATAATATTGCAAACTACCTAAACTCTCAAACATAGGAAACTGATAGAAAATAAACTTGATTGAAAATAAAATGAAGTAAAAATATGCTGCTATAAAATAGAATGGGAAAGACTTTTATTAACTGATATACAGTGGTTTCTAGAATATATTGCTAAATGAAAAACACAGTATACAACATTTTGTGTAAGAAAAAAGAATAGAAAAACATATGTTTGCTGGTTTTTGCAAAAAGAGACACACAGGAAGAAAAAAATAGAAAAAAATAAAATTGGTTACATCTGAGGGAATGGGGAGGAGACTGAATGAAAGGGCTATGGAAAGGTATAACACTTCTCTGAGCATACTTTTATTATAGCTTGGACTTTTGGAAGCATATTAATATTGTACATAATCAGAAATAAAATTCTATCAATAAGGATGAGGGGAACAAAAAGCTAAAATTGAAAGCAAATGAACCAAACATACTTCTGATAAATCTAATCATGAGATATCATCTGATAAACCTAAATTGAAAACAACAGTGAAAAGGAAAGGAAATAAGAGGTAATCCAAATTTTTTTTTTAAACAAAGTATGGAAGATCCCCTGGAGGAGATGGCAACCCACTCCAGTATCCTTGCCTGGAAAATCCCACGGACAGAAGAGTCTGGTGGGCTACAGTCCAAGGGGTCGCAAAAGAGTCGGACACAACTTAGTGACTAACCAACAACAAATGTTGACTATATACCCTCAGTCTAAAGGGGAAAAGAACTGCCAACTAACTGTGAACTCTTTTTATTTCTCTCTCTTGGATTTTGGCTATGCTTTGCGTGACATGCAGAATGGTTCCCCTACCAGGGATCAACCTGGGACTCCTCAGTGAAAATACCAAATCTTAATCACTAGGCAACCAGGGAACTCCCATGTGAACACTTTTAATTAGGCTTTTTTTTTTTTTTTTTACAGTTAATATGGGTATAGAATTTTTGAAACTATTTTATGTATATTGTAGGATTGAGTATATCAGTAAATGTGTGGTGGTGTTGGGAGCCAGGGTTCTCACTGTGGAAGAAGGGAGATTCAAATGTGGGATGGTACGAGGGGAGGTAATGAAGAATATGCAGGGATGGGATGGTTTGAGGGCAACATTGTGGAATCATGGGAAGGTTGTATACATATATATGTATGTATGTATATAAAATTTTAAATACGTATACACATATGCATGTTAGTTACTCAGTCGTGTCCAACTCTGTGACCCCACGGACTGTAGCCCACCGGGCTCCTCTGTCCATGGAATTCTCTAAGCAAGAATACTGGAGTGGGTTGCTATTTTCCTCTCCAGGACATATATACATATATAACTTCAAATGTGTGTTATTTATTTCAAAGCTAGGATGTATAAGTGTGTGTTTGTATATATGTATACAATATATATCTCCTATATTTAAAGGGGTCTAGAAGCAATGACACTCCAGTAGCACTGGGTGTACCTATTATATTTAAATACCATTCTCCAATAAAAGGAACCAGGGTTCTTGAGCAAAACGCCAAATTCTAAGACAAGGTAGGTACAAGACAAGCCTGAAATATCTTAATGCCAAAAAGCAAACTCAAAATATTGATGGTAGCATGTCAAAAGGATGCAGGAGCCAAGCTGGAAGGCAATTTCACTGGCTACATCTGGCACAATTTCATGATCCAAATACATAAAAATAGTAGAGCTTATAACCCATGGAATAAAATAGGCATCCATGAGACTGTGATGAGGAAGCAGCAGGAGAAGCAGAAGCAGGAGAGAGGGGAAGCGAAAAGGGAGGAAGGAAGAAGAGAGGGAGGGTGCGAGGCAGGGATGGTAGGCTCTTAATCAAAGGAGAATGCCAACTGACAAACGTGGAGAAAGTATGGGAACTGGAAAATCACCATTTTATGACCAACATAGTAAAGACTGGTTGGGAAAAGAATCATTGGAGGATGCTAGATTCAGGGTGGAGGGGATGTGATGAAGAGCAGGCTATTCCCATGTCATAGTGGCTCCTCACAGACCACTTATCAGTTACAAGGGGGAAGAGTAACCTCCGCTGACCCTTGAGCAAAATGAGTCTGAACTGCACAGGTCTACTGATGTGTACACTTTTTTTCAATAATAAAGACTACAGTACTCCACGATCTGTGGTGGGTTGGCTTCAAAGATGGGAAACTGCAGATACAGAGGAACCGCACATACAGAGGGCCACCCATAAGTTATATGCAGATTTTTGCTGTGCAGAGAGTCGGTGCCCCAACTCCCATGGTGTTCAAGGGTCAGCTGAATACAGTGTAGTAGCCAGACAACACCTTGACCAGGAAATCTAAGTGACCAATCTGGGACACCAACATGGAACAGGAAGGCAGCACGTGCCTCCTGCTCTGAAACCTTGAAAGGATGTGGCAGCCCAGCCAGAGCTCTCAAAACTGAATCTAAAGATAAAGAAAGGCTGAAGAATAGCTCCAGACTGAAAGTCATTCAACAGAGACTGACAGCTAACTGCAGTCTGTGGACTGGATCCTGTACTGAAAGGAAAAATCTGGAACAGGGACTGTAGATGCAGGGTGAGGATTAACTACTCAATGGTAAACATCTTCCGGTTCTGAAAGGAGCTTCTGAAATCTTGATTTGGCAAATGCTCCCACGTACTCTTCCCCACGGCTGCATCACCTTCACAAACAGTAAGCAGGTGTTCTGAGGAGGACAGCTATCCAGGGCCTGGAGAGGGCAGCCCCAGACCCCCAGACTTTAATCTGCACAGAGTATGGCTGACTTAAGTATTCCTAGACTTCCACAGTGGATGCCAAAACCCCAGAGCACCTTCTAGACAAGCCTCGGGCATAGTGGAGGCCTAGAAGCAAAGGGTGTGGCCTTGTTCTGACCTTCAATCAGAATGGATGTCGCCCAATGGGCAAAAGCCCAAACTCTGCCCCCGCTGGAATTCAATGACCTTGTGTAGCCCTGGCCACAACCTCAGACCTTGCAAGAAGTCCCTTGATCCTCCTCCCAGTCTGGCCGGCCAACAGAAGCCGTCAGCAGACACCCCAGTGACTCATTCAATGTGAAGATGGGGAGAGTGGGAGAAAATGGGAAAGGAGTGGTCACTCATGTTTAGATGTCCTTTTCTTTCTGGAGATTTATTCTAGGTGATTGTGTCTGACATACTCAGAGTGAGAATGGCTTTTGTGCCGAAAACAAAGGGAAGTGGGAGATTTCATGTTCTCAGAAATGTATTTAGTTGGATCATAGCTGGCATTGGTATGCCCATGGTTCCATGAGATTGTATCGGCTGAAGACAGGAGGGACCAAGCAAGCAGTCTGTATTTTCCATGTCTTCAAGTCACTGAAGCAATTTTGGAATTTCACAATGTTCACCCCCACAGCTGGGTGAATACTGAGCGATGCCAGTGGGGCAAGCAGGGCTGAGGGGAAGAGGAGAGGGGCATGGAAATTCAGGGAGAGGGCCCGATGGCCATGACGACAGCTCTGTCATCTCCTTCCGCTCTTCCAGAAGTATCTGTTTCTATGCTCTTCAATCTCATTTGAGGTCAACACCCAATTTGTATTCAAGCTAATAATTAGGGCTTTGTTTGCAGAGGTTTGCTTGTTGGAGTCAGAGCAACACTCAGCTGCCTAGGCCGAGATTCCATGGAGAAGAAAAGCAGGGCTGGATTTTATCTCTAAAATGGGCTGACGCAGAGCCTAGCCTCACCCAGGGATTAAGTGGCCAATTGATGCTCTAGAAGTCCATTTTGTCTTCTCCTTCCTCAACAGATAAACACTACGATGAGTTTCCCAAATAACAATCACAGAGGATTCCAGCATTTTACAAAAACCAGTCTTATCAGCCCCAAATTCAAGTGCCACAATGGCTTCCTCACCTCTCAGCTTTGTGACCCTGGAAAGCGTCACCAGCCTCCCAAACCTCTCCATCTCCTAAACGAGAATGTTCCCACTTAAAGGACTTCTCCACATTTTCTTCTCACTGGCGTCTGGAATACGTTATCGCAGAAGAGAGAAAGTTACAACACATGAACTTGGAGCAGCTGGAGAGGAGACGCAGAATGACTCAGGAGTCTTCTTTTCCCTATTTCAGAAAAGGCCATTTCGTACCCAGTTATGGGAAAGACCAAACGCTGAGGTGCACCTTCAAGCAACCTGGAATGAGGAAGAGCAACCACCCCTTCTCTCTTCATTTGCCACAACTCTGGGGAAGAGCTCACGACTCCAGATGCATAAAACTGGGAAGACAGTCCACAGCTCAGCCAACTGCCCCCTCCCCCAAGGTGCCCACAGGGGGCGTGAGGAAGCGCATCAGCAGTTAGCAACCACAGGGTGGGCTCATGGGGGCCTCCGAAACCCTGCCCTGTCTGCTGAAGCCCAGCTGGGAGCCGAGAGTCCCTCCCGGAGGCTTCCTGCCCCCAGGGAATTCTCTAGGCTGAGTGCTTTGAGCTCTAGGGGCCTGACCAGGCTGCTCACCAGAGAGGTTGCCCCAACTCTCTCAAGGCATCTGAATGGCCTGATTTGAGAATACTGAGTGGCCTCAGACAGAAGTCCCCCTGTCAGAATTCCTCTGGAGGACATGTGAATGGGGGACAGGGCGGCTAGCTGGCTGGTGGCCATTCTAAGCACAAAGGCGGGAGTTAGTGGTGCCAGGTGTGTTTAAAGTTCGCTTACCTTTGGTCCCTCATGCCGGTGTGATGGACAGTATTGTGGGAAGGCGTATTCAGTCAGTAATATGTTTCTGTCAGAGAGGCTGAAAATAAAAGGGAAGGGGTGGGAGGGAGGCCGCTTTTGTGCTGGGAGTAAACAACCAGTGGGCTGGGGTTTTTTTTCTGCTCTTCATGTGCACAGGGCTATGAGCACTGCAAGTTTACTGACTTCTCTAACATTCCTCCTTCTCCATAAAAATGCAAGTCCCGGCTAAGGAGGATTTCTCTCCCTCCTCTGTTGGCTATCCTGAGAGACTATAGCCAGCCACTCGGCAGTTACCGAAAGCCCAGACCTGGCATAATGAGAAGATTTCTGACCATGGGGCACTGCTCCATACAGAACTCCTCCAAAGTCAGTCGGCACCCAGGAGGAAACATGCCAAAGAATTTCTCCTCCATTAAATTATGAGGTGAGCTGAAAAAACACAACTAAATCACCCCTAGTCCAGGGCTCACATGAACCCCTGGACTAAGAAAATAACTTTTTAGGGCTGGTTTCTCAGCAGCCATTTGGCCAGATACCAGAGTCCCTTCCCTACGATTTCAGACACCAGGAGAGAAGAACACTTTGGCCTTAGATAAGCCAGGAGACCGTCACCTAAAAACAGGTACCCTTGACTTTCAGGATCAATCACCTCCCCCGCAACAGACTAAAGGAAACGTGTTAACATTACGCATAAGTCAGCCCCCATGAAAACAGCTTGACCTCTCTTGGTAAAACGTGGGTGTCAGCGGTCCAGTCACACTGCTGAGCGGCATTAAGCACAGATGCCCCACTGGACTTCAGACTCTGTGTTTAAGGCCTGTGCGAGCTGCAAGCGGGCGGGGCTGAGAGGGATGCAGTCTTTGTGTATAAAACTACCATGGAATGAAAATACACTGTGTCTCAAATTGGGCTGAGCGCCGGGCATGGGCCAACAGCAGCTGTGGCTCCTGGCCCCCTTCAGTGGGGCCTGGAGAAGCCACGGCTCCAGACCCCCCTCCCTAAGATAGGAATGAGAGCATCCTCACCACACTTGTCCTCTGCCCTTTAGTGTTACTAAAGCACATGTGACGTTCTCAAAGTCAGGCCAAATCCATTCCTAAGACTTGGCCCATCGGTCCCTGGAAAGAGGTTTAGTTCTGCCCCCAGATGGTTTGGAAATGTGACTGCTGCACCGCTTTGTATCAAGGTGCCCCAAACATCCACCAGATTAGAGCCCCACTTTGTTAAAAGTGCCTTAGACAGCTATTCACATGAGTGAACTCCAGCCTGTTTGTTGGGGGTTCCTGACTTCCCCAGAACTGCTCGTCTACAATCCTGGGCATGGTTTATTGAATAGTAAAAGGTCCCCAGCTTCCAGTGAGAAAGCGCTGCAGTCTCCTATATACTGAAGCTCCTACACCTTTCTTTCTGACTTTTGGCTGAAGTTCCCTGTGCTATCCATCCACACTCTGGGGACTTCCCAGGAAGGAAGGAATGAGATGGGCCTGGGCAGACCCCTCTGCCCAGTATAAGAATGCCCAAGTTGGACAGGCTGACTCGTCCTCCCTTTGTCCCACTGTCTCAGGGCAGAGCACCAGCACCACGTCAGGGGTCACAGCCCACACCTCCCACTGTGGCTCTTACAGGGCACACACCAAACCCTTCCCAGACACCACTGCCCTACGAGGCCCCAGTGACACCCTGGACCTGCCATTGGCCCCGTGGCTGCCAGAGAGAAAGGATGCCAAGACAGGAGGCATCCTGTGCATCATATTCCTGGGCGGCTTAGTTCAGGGGCCACAGATGGGGGCCCAGGAAACCTCGGAGGACCAGCCGAGGGGGCTTCAGGAGAGACCTGCAGGCCAGCCAGTCTGCGGGCCGTGGCCCAGTTTGTGGGCCCTGGCCAGCACACAGCGGCGGCCGCAGAGAAGTCGTTAACAATCCTCGCCGGGGCTCGAAAGCCAGGCCTGGCCAGTCCCACCCGCGCGGCTTCTCCCGGCGTCACCACCGCGGGCGGCCAACAGGTGGCAGGAGAGCTTCGGGGAGCGCTCACCTGACGCAGCGGCTCTTCCGCCACCGCAACTGGCAAGGGCCGTCTCCCTCAAAAGCTCCGGGAAGGAAGGGACCCCCGGGAAGGAAGGGTCAGGGAGGAGAGAGCGGAATGGGTGCGTGGGAGCCGGCCAGCCAGCGGGGGCTCTCCTTCCGCCCGGCCGCGGAGAAGGCGCTCCAGGCTCCAGCCTAGCTTCTCCCCGCTCCGCGAACTTCACCTCCACGGGCCAGGGGATGGAGAACTTCGCTGGGTGCGGACCCCTGCGGGGGAGACTGAGGCCCGAGAGTCCCGGCCCCGGGCTGCAGGTTCCCCCAGCCTGGCACCCTGCCGGGTGAACCGCTGGCCAGCAGGGCCGGTCTGATCCGGGCTAGTCCTCTGTCCGCGGGTGGGTTTAGAATTACTCCTAAAGAGCGAGAGTGCGGAGCGGGAAGTGGCTGACGGAGGTGAGAGAGACAGCCCAGAGAGATGGGGTCCGTGGCTGTCATCGGGACCCCTTCTTGGCTTCTTGTTGCAAGCAGTGACGATAAAACTACGTGGTGTTTTTTTTTTGTTTTTTTTTTTTTTAAAGAACCGGAACAGTACCAGAGGAATTTTGCCTCTTTTATAAATAACTTGCAACATTTCCTACCACCAAATTCCAAAGCTAACAGAGGGAACCCCTTTAGCAATGCCACAGCACTTTGTTCTGTATGGCCTCACACGTTACAGACAGTGAAAGGAATCCATCAGGTTTAATTGGTTCTGCTCTGGTCAGAACTGAGGTCTCTAGAAGCCTCCCATATACTTTACAATTTTAAGTTTGAGGACCCTAAACTAATGATGTGAAACTAATGTAGTGTAACATAAAGTGCCCTCTCTGCCAGTAGGAAATAATTTCTGCAGTGCTTCTAAAAACCAAACCAAACCAAACAAATAAATCAAATGATTTTACAATGTGGAAAAGCCGTGAGTGCGCTGGGCTGGAGCTCTGTTTGGGGGAAGCAGGCAGGCAGTTTGAGGCTGGGAGCTGCTCAGCCTCTGGCCTCCGCGGCTTTGCTGGTCCGGGTGCCTGCAGCTGGGAGCATTCGAGCCTCTTACCCAGCACGCTCAGGAAAACAATCTGGGCCACAAATTCAAAATGACAGTTTTAACAAATACGATTTCAGCTTTTATATTTGGATTTAGGAAGGGGATGATGGCCTTACCCAGGAATCACTATTAAATAATAAGCTTATAACATTTTTGCTGATGGCCATATAGACCCTGCTTCAAATTAACTTTAAAATGTGCTGCTGATATGGCTTGTACTTAGAAGGAAAACAAAGCTGGTGACTGGGTAGATTTAGTCTAAGGGCAAACGTACAGAAATGTACACATGGTTGAACGGTGCTTTGGCTACCTGATTTTTTTTTTAAAGATTTACAAGAAAACTTTTTTTCCCTGAACTCATTAGAATATCTTTTTTTTTTTTTTTTTAAACAATTAAAGCATGCTCAAGCTCTGACAATTTCAGCATCTCGGAAGTTGACATTTTTTAATGCATTTACTTTATTGTGAAATTGCAATTTGTTAATGAAAGAGAATTGGTTGCATCTGTCTGTTTACAGGTTTTTAATATCCACCAGTCATTTGACCAATGTAGAGAGCAAATAAATATTTTCCCCCATGTCATTTTTTTAATTTCCCAGAAACAAGAGTTCCTTTATTATCTGTGACCTACTCAAATGAGAATTATTGTTAAAGAGTTGCAGGTTTTTTTGTACCTGCTGGAGCATTTAGAGCCCAAAGCACCATATTTCTCTGGAACATTTTTGTTGAGCTTAAATACAGTCTTACCTGCCTATCTTATATTACTTAGGGTTGGGTAACATAGGTCGCTTTGGAAAAGATAAACAAGCTACCACCAAAGAAATGAAATAACTAGTAAGGACACTTTCGGTGGCAGCAGGTAGAGAGTGACTGTTGTCCTAGTGCTAGAGAAATATTAGTATATTTTGGAAAATGCAAACAAATAAAGGGACAAATCGGTGAGGATTAACTAAAGACTCAAATAATACGAACAGCTGTCTGTCGCCCTGCGTCCATGTTGGGCTTCAAGGGGAAAAGTTCATGCAAAATTGGGTTTGCATTTACTGAAGAAATTAAGGTGATTTGACTCAACACTGACCATGTAGGTCTACAAATCATTTATTACTCACTCATCCACCAGAAGGAAAGCATCTATGGGAACCTTTTGTACGTGAACTTTTGCGTTTCTGAGAGCAGAGGCACAAAAGAGAAGGCTTCGTTGCTGTTGTTTAGAAATGATTACAGCTAATACCTGACCATGGCTGATTTTCCTGTCGTTCACCACTTTAACATCGGAAGCATGTGATCAGTCCTCCAGATGCCCATTATTAATTGCATGCTCTTTGATGTCTGAACGTCGATGGAATCTACAAAGGCATTAACGTAAGAAAATAATGCCTCCTGAAAAATTCCCAAGTCACTGCCTGGTGAACACTGCATGTTCCCTATTCGATTGCTCACCTTCGGGGGCACTGTGAAAATACCCTCAAACCCCAGATATTTGCCAAACGCTTCAGCAAAAAAAAAAATTTCAAATTTTATCTAAAATTTCTACTCCACGTGGGGAAAAAACAGCACATTTGCTCATTAAAGAAGCACCTATATAATTAAAAGCAACAAATTTCTAAAAGGCTTATGGTTCAGGAATTTACATGAACAGAACTATAAAGAAATAAAAAGACACAGTGTTGGGGGGGGTGGATAGAAAAACAAAGGTTCAACAGTTCCATTGGACAAGTGAATAAAGGCCACCTCGTTACAAATACCTCCACTTCGCTAATGTTTATTTTCTCCCAAGAGACAACTTTATTTTTTAAAGGCTTATCATGAGGGAAATCGCTGACTATAGGTAAATTTCTTTTCTCAGGCGGAACTCAAAAAAGAGATATTGTTATAACATGGTTTCTTCTGTGCAATTTCAAAACAAATAGACTTTTGTTTTTACAAACCATTTATTTGGGGGGATTTATTTGAAGAAAAATTTTCCTTTGCAAAGAAAAATTTATAAAAAGCTACATGTGCAGATTACTTGACCCGCTGCCTATCATAACATCTTTACACATCTCAAGGATTTAACATAGTGAAAGGAAAAGACCAAAGAGTTTGAAGGGCAGCCCAGCGTGGCTTGCATGGATGGTTGCTTTCCTATGCAGAGCTCAGGAATACATCTACCCCAGAAATATTTGTTTATCATGAAAAAATATTTGAGCCACCAAATGTTGAATTCTTTCACATTTTTGGGCATGGTCTTTTTGCCATCTGGAATTAAGTATGTTAGTGAAGCTTGTGTTTTCAAATATTAGATTTTCTATCGTTCTCTGAAACTTTCTGAAGCACAGAACTGAATCATCTCACCTTTCCAAAAACGAGACAACTAAAAATGAGAATTTGTAAAGAAAAAGAAAATCTCTTCCTAAGAGTGGAGCTAGGAAAATAAAAAATAAAATAATCACACTGCGTATCTTTCTTGGCATTCAACTAAATAATCTCTGACAGATCTATAAAAAAAATAGATCGGGTAATTTGCTATCTGAAATGATGCACAATTAAAAGTAAAGTAAATATTTAAAGCAATCTTCCTGCTCAGAAGAATTGGAAAATTAAACATTTATAGCCAGAAATGTTAGAATCTTGATTCCTCTACTCTTATACTTTACAGGGGTAGAGATGGAGTTTCCCACTGTGTAAAGATACCCTCTGCAAATAATATCATGACTTCTACGTGTACAAATCCCACAAACATAACGATGTACTAGCTAAATGTAAGCCCTCTCTGAGTTCCCAGTAAATCTAAATATGTACGAAATTAAAATTGAAACAAGGAACAAGTCTAGTGTTAGTCCTTTCAAAATACTAATTTAATAACTCTCCAAGAAATAGAGTGTTTTAGGAAAGGCAACCCAGATGTCAGCATATAAAATCAAGCTATAAAGTGCCCTTCAAATATATTTCAATCATTTTTAAATATTTACATTTAATAAGGACAAGTTTTTACGGCAAGAGAGAGGTAATTACACTTATCATTCATGGAAAAATGTAGTTTTAATGGCTTGTATATTGATTTGCAAAGGTGAAATAGTAACCTAAAATATGTCATTGTCTTTTTTTTTTTCTCCTGTTCAGCAATTTGTTGCTTTTGCAAAAACAAAATATGAAATGGTAGATGTGCCCGTGTTAGGGCTGAGGAGGAGGGAAAGCCATTGTTAAATATTCACACTCGCAAGTTCTCCCCTCTTTTCGATGTCTCTTTTCTGCTAAACTGAAACCCCAAGTATTTGTGCTTTGGGGGATAATTAGAAGAATCTTATCGGACTTTTATAGCCCTTCCTAATGAGGCTATTTATTTGGCAAACATTAGCCAGCCAAGGATTAGTAACACCTTGATATGGACCCTATAGAAGCTGCTACCCCGCCTGCCCACTCGACACAAAAGCCTATCTTATCGGCAGAACAGTGCAGGCAAGTCGTGGCTTCTGAAAATTCACCAGGGGTCAGTCTTCATTAGTCACAACTTCTGAGACCAGGGGCCGAGGCAAATTCAGGTTTGGTCACTTTGAGGCCAGTAACCCTGATGAAACTCAGGGCGGTGGGTTGCTGGGAAGGTGGGGAGGGGCAGGAACCCAGGAATCATCTGGGTGGGTCTTGGGGGAAACATCACTGACATTCGGCTCGCAACTGCCCCTGGGAATGACCCAGGCCTCCAAATCCCCGGGCGGGGCGGGGGGCTTCCTCTTTACAAGGAAACAGACCTCAGGTATCTCCGAGAGCAAAACAAACTAGGCTTTCTCTATTTGCCTGTGCCTGCAGGGAAAGCAAGTTGGAGGGAATTGGTGACCTGTCCTAAAATACCTCACTCCCATCTAAAGCCCTCTTTATTTTTGATGCTTTGACATAATCTCAGAGAAAGACTATTAATTTGATTAAAAGTGATTTTAAAAAGTGATTTAAGATGAATTCATAAATAAAATACTCTCACCTCTGGCAGGGAGGGCAAAGGGCTTTGCATGTCTGGCCTGGGAAGTCCTGACACATTCTGGGACTCTAAGAAGGGCAGACTAGAGAAATAAACAAACTGTTCAGGCCAGCTTTTCAAAATCCGCCAATGTGGAATTCCCAGTCCAAGGCTTCTGACTTCATTTTGGGCAACCAGGCTGGAGGGGACAACCTTGAGGTGGGATGACAGGGGTTAGGTTTGCAAATGACCTAAGGTGGATAAATATTTGTAAAACACTTTGAGAATTAACGAGCTACACAAGCACCCCTACTAAAGAAATGGCCTCCATTCCGTCACTTAGGAAATTTTTCAGGGGAGCTAATATCTGAGGCCCAAGACAAAATGTGGCCTAAAGAAGCAGGCCCTACACGCAGGCTCGTGGCCAGGCTCTGGGTGGCAGAAGATTCCATAAAGAACGCTCTATGGTGAGTCTGTCCCAAGAGAGAGATTGCTGAACTCTTGATTTCTGCCAAACTGAGTGGCCCCTTCTCCATTGGTGAGCCCACCTGTGGGGTCTCTCTCGGAGGGCCAGGTGATCGACTCCTTTCTGGCTGAAGCCATTGGACCCCCAGAATAACTGCAAGGACTAAAGGGCCACTGTGGGAGGCCATCACCCCCACCTTCCGAGGCCAGCGTTGACAATATCCAACCCTTGGAAGAGTGGGAGGATGGCGGCTGTCGGCTTGGCCTCACTCTCTTTGTCTAAGACAGGCACCCTAACCACAAAAACAACTCCTGCAATTGGCACCGCTTCTGTCACCATAGCAACCAGCGCTTCTAGAAAGGCTAACGCATCGGTTTGGGACTCACAGCCAAATGAAGATTTCCGCAGCTCGGTGTGCTTCTCCCTCATCCCCGACCCCTCCTCTGGGACCATCCAGAGCAGAGCCCCGACCCCTCTCCTCTGGGACCGTCCAGAGCAGAGCCCCGAGCGGCTGGATGACTACAGAACCAAGCAGGCCCACAGCTGCTGGCTTTCGTCCAAGGCGTGGCTGCACACCAAGGCCCCAAATGCTGAGACAGGTGAGCCCCCAAAGGTGTCCACTGAGTTTCCATAGCAACGGAATATTTGTCGGACCGAGGAATCCACGAGGGGATGGGGAAGCAGGAAGGGTAGTTTTCCATTCCTGTTATGGAAGCAGCTGAATCAGTAAGCATTGAGGTCTCACAAAGCCAGACAAGGGTGAGCTGGGTTCTGCTCACAAGGGTCAGTGGACAGGAGATGCTAGTGGTGGACACTGGCAGATGGGAGGAGAAGAGCATTAAAGGCCCCTCCTGCCCAAAATTGCCACAGTGACCAGAGGATGCTGAAGTGTAGGTGTCCTTGAAACCATGGAGCCTTCCCACCTCCCAACCTGACACCCACAGCCCCTCAAACACCCACTTAGCTTGATTCAATAGGCCAGTCTCCGAACTCCCCTCAAAAACAATGAGCAACATTCAAGCCCAGCCTCTAGACCATAGATGGGGGGATTGGCAAGTTCATGAAGAGCAAGTTTGGTCTAAACTTTGGCCTCTTGGACACGTCTTTGGCCGCGTCAGTCTCATAGGCTGGGTGAGATATCTGTTCCTGACTGTCTGAGTCAGTAACAATTTGCAGTGAGGGCCTATTCTGCAAACTAAAAGAGACTGGAGATGGGCTATTAGCTCAGCTCTTTTCATGTGGAATTACTTCTACTGGCACTAATACGCCGTCATTTGAAAGCCTTAACCCAAACGGACGGGCGTCTGCCCCAAGCCAAAGCTGCCTGGACCGAGGCAGCGCTCTCCATGTGCTAGCTATTACCAGGTTGTTTGGTCCTGTCCCCAGTCGGCATTTGTTGCCGCGCACTGAGAAACTGCTGTCAGGAAATGTTCTTTTCTAAATTACATAATTAGGGTATTGGGGAGCGTAGTGAAGGCAGATTAGGGGGGCATCACTTGTTCTTACTGCAAACTATGATTCAAAGCACATAAGTAAACACTTAAACTATGTGAATGGTTTAATATTGATTAAACAATGATCTCTGAGACCAAACTCTAGCATGTTAGGTGGAAGGAGCTTGGAAGAGGAGAAACAAAGAGTCTGCTGAATAGTGAGCACTGATTTACAGAGAAGTGTGGACTTTGACCTGACAGATCAAAATCAAGATTTTGGAATGATTACCTACAATAAAGTCCGAGGGTCCCGCCCCTGCAAGCTGATGGTAGGGCTGGGGGCTAAATGGTCAGGGTCGGGGGTCAAGTTCTTCCCTCAGAAAGACCAGCTTCTCACTCACACCCACTTCCAGAAACGGAGACTCAGGCAAAGTGCCGGCTCAAATTGCGTTTCATTTATTGTTTCTAACTACGGGCCACGGACTTCAACTTGATTAGAAAATTGTGCTGACGCTTCCTGTGAAGTGTATCCCCAGCCCTCCAGAGGAACTGCAGAAGGGAGTTTTCTGCAGGCACCCGCGTCCCCGGAATGGCATTCCCACTGCCGGCAGGGCCCTTGGCTACACATGTGCCCAGATGCCCGGGCAGGTGGAAGGGCCGCCCTCGAGACATCAGCCCCGGGCAGGAGACCCGGTGAAGGAACCGCCGGCAACCAGTGCAGGTCCTCAGACTCCCTGAGGTGGGGCAGGCAGGCCCCTGCAGGGTGGGGCTCAGAGAACAGCTCCCCACTCACTTCGGGGACCTTCCACCCAGTTAGTCACAGGGGCTTTGCCGAGGGGAAGCCCAGAGGCGCCTCTGGGCTCATGTGCAGGCAGATCTCAGCAGCCTGGCATCTCCCTTCCCTTGGCCCATCTTCTGTGTTTGCTCTCCTCCCCTCTCCTCATCTGAATTCAGGGCAGGAGAGGGCCAGTGGAGTAGGGAGAAGGCTACCAGAGCATAAAAATGCCAGGAATAAAATCTAGCCTGTTTTTAAAAGCTTGCCCTGCACTAAGCATTGTAAACTCACTATTCATCACACCAAGTGATTACAACAGCCCTCTGTGGTAGGTTTTGTTATCTACCCCTGTTTTGTAAATGACAAAAAAATATATGGCACAAGAAGGGCGATTTGCCCAAGATCACACAGTAATTCTATAAATTTTACTCTATTTAACAAACACAGAGCTCTTTCTTTGTGCCAGCTGCTGTTCTAGATGTGTTATAAATATTAACTGATTAAATGTGCAGTGCAACCTTGAGGAACACGTACTGTCAATCCCCACTTTGAAAAGAACAAACTGAGGCACAGAGAGGTGAAGTTACTTGCCCCAGCTTGCCCAGCCAATACGTGACTAAGCCAAGATTCTACTGTGGGCAACCTGACTCCAAAGCCCAACTTCCTAACCTCTCCAAAGAGCTGAGGGCAGGGCCTTAACAAAAGAAGGAAACTTGCCCTTCTGCAACACGCCAAGAGGCTCGGTGAGAAGGAACAGCACTGTCACATGCTGACGTGGAGAGCATGCGCGTCTGAGAGGCTGGAGGCCTGGTCCAGGACCAGCTCTGCTTTGTAGTGATGGGGGAAGCACTGCCCAGCCCCTCTGAGGCCTCACTTACCACCTGCAACTTGAGGTGATGAGAGCCCAGGGACCCTCTAAGGTCTCAGTCTCAGCCTCCAGGGGACTAACAGGGTTCAGGTAAGTCTAGGGAGTTGGGGAGGTTTGGGGAGACTGTTGTCCTCCTTCCCAGCCCTCCTCTCCACTCCCACCATCGCCCCCCCCAACACACCTTGAGCCAGGCCTGGGGGGATCTCTACTGGGGAATCCATAATCTCCCCATCCTCCTTCCCATCTGCACAGATGCTTGGGTTCCTAACATACGACCACCTCCAACAAATGTTCTCTCCTCTGCCAGTGCTCTGTGGAACCAATAGACGCAGGATGTAGAAGGGGGTACAAAGTGAAAATCCTGCAAAGATTAGTTTCTTTTCATTTATGTGTTCAAAATATGGCCAAAGAGTACAAATAAACACATCCCTCCCACCCACTGCCGTAAACAGCTCAAGTGCTGTGCATGGAGAACCCATCAGGGCGCCTGGGACGAAGTGCTCCGGCTCAGCCACAGCCCCGCCGGGGACCTAATAGCCTGGCCAGGGACCTGAACGCCCGTGGCCTTCCTGTGCTCGGGGCCGGGCTGGCAGCGGGCCCAGGGTCATCTGAGTTGCCTGTGGCTCATCCTTGAGCAAGCGCCGTCAGCTGGGCTGGGCCAGAGGCGTGGGTTCACTGCCATACACAGCTAATGCTCACTGTTTACAGACTCCATCTATACCATTCACCTATTTGCTGAAACTGATTAGTAACCTCCCTGAATCAAGCCCTGCGGGACTGGCATGAGCACATGTAGACATGTGGAGAACAGTGAAATTTTTGCATTCCCGGACGTGCACCGTCCCGGGTGAGGCGGGACATGGTGACACCCTGCCTGGTTGTTTCAGCTCTTACACTCAAACAAGCCTCCTTTCCACAGTCAACATAGTGCCTCGTTGGCCACATCTTTGTGCTCTTTATTGGTGATTTTACCATTGAAAACGGCCCCCAGGTGCCATGCGGATGTGCCACCCAGCACACCTAAGGGCAAGAATACTGCGGTACGCTTTATAGAGACCATCCCTGTACTAAATAAGCTTTGTTCAGGCGTGAGTGTGCTACTGAGTTTGGTGGTAGTGGTTTAGTCGCTAAGTCGTCTGCAACTCTTGCGATCCCATGGACTGTAGCCCATCAGGCTCCTCTGTCCATGGGATTTTCCAGGAAGGAATACTGGAGTGGGTTGCCATTTCCTTCTCCAGGGGATCGTCCCCACCCAGGGATCGAACTCCAGTCTCCTGCATTGCAGGCAGATTATTTACTGACTGAGCCACCAGAGAAACCCTACTATTGAGTTTAGTGCTCATCAATTAAATATGCATATATTACAGAAGGTGTCTTTACACAGAAACTCACATAGGACAAGATTAGGTATCGCTCAATTGACAAGTGTGTTGTGACTGAGGTTTGCAGGAACCAAACTCTGTACCTCCCTTAGAAGCACAGTTCAGTATTTCCTCTTTCTGTGTCATGGTGACTTTCTAGAACACAACCACTCAGAAATAATGAGAACAACTGGAGTTTCCTTCCTAATGAAGGTGCCTGGGCCTATCAGAGGAGGCGAGATTAAAGAGATGCAGAGCCAACAGCTGATGTCAGCTACTCTTCCTGCAGCACCGCCTCTCCAGACCAGGGCAGGCCTGTTACCTCATAGAACCTCGTCCGTGTCCTTAATAATACTGTTTAAAACTGTAATAATGGCCACTAACAGCAACTGAACATTTACAGGGAGGCAGGCACACATTACTGACTTCACATTTACCACATAGTAGGCAACCCACTCCAGTACTCTTGCCTGGAAAATCCCATGGGAGGAGCCTGGTAGGCTACAGTCCATGGAGTTGCAAAGAATCGGACACGACTGAGTGACTTTACTACTTTTACTTTTACCTCGTCTGAGGGTATATAAAGAAGAGAGGGATACAAGAGGGCATCACATAGTACCCTCTTGTGCCCTGTGAACATAGGTGACCTCAGGCGCCCTGCCTGAGCTCACTTGCTCTCTATAGCAAGTGGTCAGTGCACGCAGTGTCCCCTCCTCAAGGGGACAGCTGGAAAAGCCAAGCTCCAAGGATTCAGAGGCCATTCTCCAGCTCTGGGGTACACAGTGCTGAATAAAGGAACCAGGGACTCACAGCCCAGCCTTGAGAGAGTGGCCTGAGAGGGCAGCCAGTGTGTCCCCAAGCTGTGCCCTAAGTCTGCCACCACCGCGCCCTAGGCCACTGCAGGGCAGGGCCTCCTCTCTGTTCACGTGCATCACATCACATCATGCTACTGACTTCCTCAACCTTGTGTGATGGACAGGCAGCTCGCCCTCTCCAGCCCAGCCTGGCATGGCAGCAGAGCCCAGAGGCCCAGACTGAATGTCCCATCTCAGCCACAGCACTCATCCCAGCTGGGATGTGAAAGCCTGAGGATGGTGCCGCCTGGCACCCATGTGGCCCAAGGCCACTGTCAGCCGCCCTAAGTGACCCTGAGCAAACAACTCACTTCAACCTCTGGTTTTTCCCATCTATAAAGAAAAGGGAATAATGACTCTTCTGCTTTCAAGCTTTCACATCTACTATGTCACAATTCTAGGAGACAAACAGGCAGGGCTGGTAAGGGGCACAAAGATAGTAATTGTTACTGCTACAGATAAAATTAGATAAGTAAATAATACTCCCTGGATTGTAAAAAGAAACAAAGTGGCTGCAAGGATCATCCCATTCTTTACATTTTTCATTAAAGGAGGATAGGTTGGGCTCCTCAAAGGGAAAAACCAGAGTCTCAGAATGTTCCTGCTACTGAGCTCCCCATGGAAGGAGGCATACAAGGCATTCACTGACTAGTCAGGGGTGCTGATTACCTCCTGATTACTGACAGTGCTTCTCACAGGCAGCAACAGTGAGAAAGGCTCAGAAATAGCCCGCTAAGAGGTAAAGAGAAGGAACAACAGACTCTTCTTCAGCTGAGCATCAGAGAAGATATAAAAAGGGCTGAGTGGCAGGAGGAGGGCCGGGACAATTCTCTCCTCCTGCTGTGAGGTGGGAGCTGTGACCCTGGAGTCCCAATAGCCCCACCTGCCTCTCGGCTGGCCCTGCCGGAAACTCCACGGGACCCGAGCCCAGACAGCAGGAGCCCAGGTAAGCCGCCCCAGGTGCAGAAGTGACCTTGGCTGCAGGAAGTCCTGTCTCCTGCCTGCAGCTAATTGCAGTCGCTGCAGAGGAGCCGACCTAATTACACAAAAGTATGTGGCTCCCACATTCCTGGGCCACCACACAATCTCACACAGCTCGCAGGAGATGCAGCCCCCGACTCCTGCTCTGGCCCCAGCCCCTCACGGTTCTGCTGAGCCCGCAGAGATGGTCCCCCTCCTGCAGCTCTCTAGGAGCTCTTTGGGGCTGCCCCAGCAGCAATTCCCTCCACTCTCCCTTGCCTGCCTCTGAGGCACTTAACTCTCATCTTTACCTAATGTAAATATTTAATCCTGCACATCTAGGCTCTGTCCATCACCTGCCTCTAGCCTGTTCTCTGCCCATCCAAATGGTCCCCCTGCCAGACCCGGGAGTAACGGCAGGACTCTGAGGGGCTCCCTCACCCTGCAGAGCTCCCCACACAGCCTGGCACCCCTCCTAACACTTAACCACCAGTGGGGGTGACAAATTGTACAACTCACAGTGATGCGGGCACTCTGAGCTTCAGTTTTCTCACCTGTCACATGGTGCTGACACTGCCTACTTTGCAGAGTTTTTTGGAGGATGAAATCTAACTTGGTGCCAGGTGTCTAACAGGTCCTCCCTCAACATTTCCTGAATTGAACTGTGAGCCTCATACCAACGGAGCATTAACAGTAGACCAAGAGCTTGTGCATCTAAGACAGCTCATCCATCCACAGGTAAGTATCTCTCCCTCCCTGTGCCCCTTCTAAGGGACTCCTGTGTCTGCCAGCTGCCCCTGCCTCTTGTGTGAGGTAGGGTCAGGAGATGGTAGGCAGGGCAGAGGAAGGACAAAACTGGAGAAAGGCTTTGTTGGAGGGTGGGCGCATCTACATCACCAAGAGTTGGGGCATGGGGAGCACAGAGGAAAGGAAAGCTGATTAGACAGGAAAGAGCTGCTGGGCACACAGGCTCAAGTGTGCCTCTGGGGCACAAGACACGGACTCCCACTGTTCCGCTTTCCCTCAAAAGACAATAAAGAGACAGCTTTCTAATTACTTCTGGGTGCCAGATCTTGCAGAGGCCCTGGGGCTATGAGGGTTATACACCCATTATCTTGTTAATGTGCACAACATCCCTGAGGCATATTCTCCATCCATCAGATGAAGAAACCAAGGTTCACAAAGGTTAAGTAACTTGCCTGAGGTTACACAGCAACTGAGAGCCAGAGCCAGGTCCCCCTCCAGATCTGCTGTTTCCTGAGCCTGACCTCCAACCCACGACCCACGTCACACAACCTCTGCCCATCTCTCACTAACACTACTCAGGACAGCAGAAGGAGGGAGGTGCCAGAGCAACTCCTGCTCTTGTTCTTAGAGACATGCTGCCTTGTGGACCCACTCCCTCTAAGCAGCCCCCCCTTCCCTAAGCAAGGAGAACTGTGCCCTGCCCAAGAGGGCTAGAGTGCTAGGTGGGCTTCTGGGAGGAGGTGATCTCTGTCCACCTGCCATGATGAGCAAGTCTTAAGATGGGGATCTGGCAGAGGAAGCAAAGATGTAAAATGAGAATGCACAGGTTGCCACTGGAGAAGACGCAGTACCGCGGACCCGGCCACGAAGGGAACAAGCAGGCCGAGATGCCCAGTGCACAGCTGGCAACCTCAGCGCAGGCCCACCTCAAAGGGCCCAAGTGCCCTGGTGAGAAGTCAGGCCGTCCTTCCAGAGGCAGCAGGGAGGGACGTGAGGGAAGCTGGCCGTCAGGAAGCAGGCTGGTGAGAGCGAGATGAGCAGAGCTGGGCAGGGGCCTGCCTCCTTCTCGAGCTGAGGTCTGCGTATTAAGGGCACCTCTGACTCCCTCTCACCCAGAACCCTCGGGCCTCTGCCCAGGAAGGGACAGTGCAGAGCACAGCTTCTGAATCCAGAGAAAGGTTCTTCTCAGCCTTTCGAGAGACTCATCCCAGAGCAGATCCAGAAGGGATGTCTCAGAGTAGGGAGGGGGGCCGCAAGGTGCCCCACACCCCATCTTCCACACCACTATGCAGGGGAGCCCCACACCTGTGCATCTGCCACAGGCCTGGCCTGAGAAACACTCCAGCACTGCTAGAGGTCACCCATCAGCCCCCGTCTGACATCTACCCACACCCCCATCCACACTGCAGGCGCTTACAACCTCTCTCCCCGCCTGCCCTGCCGAATCCTGGCTTCTCCTTCAGGCCTCAGCCTGGATGCAATCTCCTTCTCTAATGCTGCCCTCCTCCGTGTTCCCACAGCTCTCGGCGCTTCTGCCCACAGTCTGCGCTTGATAAACACCAGCTGAAGGAACAACCTCACAGACACCATTTCCTGACCTCTGGACGTGACCGTCAGCCCCCGCAGCACAAGGCCCACCATCTCCTGCTTCTCCGGGGCCTGCCTGGGCCGCGCACACACCATACTGCACACAGCAGGTCCTCACTAAAGACTCAGCATGGGCCTCCGTGCGCTGCATGCGCAAGTTAAAAGAATAAGATATCCGTTTATTTTCCTCCAGCAGAGCAGAAGAGAGATTTAAATATTTGATACCTGGTATCGGAGAGAATAAAGGGAAGCAAACACTCTTGCTACTGGGAGGAAGGTAAATTAGTCCTAACTTTTTGGAAGGCAACTTAACAAAAGGTAGCAAAAGCCTGAAAAACAGATACCTCAGATAGCTTTTTGAGAAATTAAATTTCTAAGCATTTATTCTTAGGGAAACAGCTGTCTGAGGGAAACCCATATTAACATAAGGAGCTTCATCACAGTGTGGCTAGTGATGGCTGACACCTATACAACCACATATGAGACAGTGGTTTTGAAAACTGGAGTGCATTTGTACCACAGGCCCTCCTCACAAACGACGGTGTAGAATGTAAAAGGCTATCATGATACACTGAAGTATACACACAGCAGTACATACTATGATAGATTGGTAAGTGAGAACAAGTTACAAAATTGGACCATACTGTTTTATAAGTGGAGAAAAACATATACAGAGGGAACAAAAGAAAAGACGAGAAGACTCCAAAATGTTAACTCTAGTTTTTCTAAATGTAGCCTATAGGACTTATGTAGAATAACACTATCCATTATTCAGTGATAGAGCTGCTGATCAGGAGTTAAGATGGGAAAAGCCCAATGATATTTCCTGCCCCACAACACATACACACATGAGATGGCACCAGGCTTGCCTCCCACCCAGACAAGCCAGGGCAACAGCGACCAGCCCAAGGCTTGTTTTGATCCTCAACTGAATCTGTTCACTAAGTAACAGAAAACATTATACCCCAATTGTTGTTACGCTTCCCTGGTTGGCTCAGCGGTAAACAATCCACCTGCCAATGCAAGCGATGCGGGAGACATGGGTTCGATCTCTGGGTTGCAAAGATATCCTGGAGTAGGAAATGCCAACCCACTCCAGTATTCTTGCCTGGAAAATCGCACGGACAAAGGAGTTTAGCGGACTACAGTCCATGGAGTCGCAGAAAGTCAGGCACGACTTAGTGACTGAACAACAGAAAGCATCACATCCCAGTACAGATACCTAATGGCCAGCAGCCTGTGCCCCTTACAGGAAGTGCCCAGCAACTCCGTGCAAGAGGGGACGACAGACACCTGCCCTCTGGACGGTGGGTGCTGGTCTCAGTATCCACCAGAGTCATGTGACAATAAAGATGATCTATATGGTGGAACCAGCCAAGGGTGTAACCCAGCCAGCAACAGCATCAATCTATTAATTGCAGCATTAATTCACTTAGGAGCTGATGACTTCATCCGTCACACTGGGGCCCTGTAAGCACCTCCCTTGGGTCTTCCTCATTCTCTGAAAGTAGGGCACAGGAGACATGGAGTGGGTGTTGGCCCAGGCTGCTGGCCCAGCCAAGCCCAGCAACAGGGAGGGAATGGACAGTGATGCAATGCTGACTCCATGCCAGGCACAATGGTTGGCACCTCACACACGAACAACCCTCAGAGCAGATCAGCAGGGAGATGTGAGAATCCCAGTGTCTTCACCCATAAACTGGGGATGTGAGGCAACGCCGTGACTTTCTCAGGGTCACACAACTAAGAAGAGTCCAAGCAGAGATTTGAACTGATACCCCTGTCTCTTCCATGACCCCCACACCTCCAAGATGGCAGGACTCAGATTGCCAACCACACGACGCACACCCCAAAGCTCAAGGAGCCCATGGCAGTGGAATCAAAGCGAGGTGAAGCGCGCGAACCCAGGGCCAGTTCCTCCCTCCTCACCTTGCCCTTGCTCGTAAGTGGAAGAGCCTGGGGCTGCCTCTCGGCCATCTTGCTATCGCGGATCAAGGGGAAAATGATCGAGAAAGTGCTCACCTGGCCCAGAGGCTGCCCGAGGTCTGGTTGCATCACAGCACACTGGTCCTGTCCAAACTATCACGGAGCAACTCGGGTGCTGCTGGGAGAGCCTGGGCCCCCGCTATTAGGGTGGGCCTGTGTGGGTGGTGCTAGGCGAGGGAGAGAGAAAAGGGGGGCCCACCGTGCAGGTCTCTGTTGTCGAAACCACGAAGCAAAATATTTTCATTCATGAGTTCATCCAGCCTAAACATGCATCTAATCCCCAGGAACTGGCAGTTCAAAACGGCTCCCAGGCGGAAGAAAGACGGCGCTCAGTTCAAAGGCGAAAGGAGCCAGGCTTTACCGCTTATCAACCAGTGACCATCAGTGGAGTGCCTGGGCTCACCAAGCTCCAGGCCAGCCAGGGAGGAAGCTTCTTAAAGGCGCCAGGGTCCCAGCACCTTCAGCCCTCAGTCTGCCCACCCTCCTCCTCAACTGGGCCCTGGGACAGAAGGAGAAGGGGCCTTTCTGCTCGGTTGCTGAGTGCAGATTCACTCTCAAGATGGGTCTGAACTTGACACAGAAGCAGCGGCCGTTGTCTAGGGTAGGGGAGGGCGAACACAAACGGGGCTAGATACACCTTCTGCCCAAGCAGACTGCTGGTTTCTGCCAGGAAGGGTGTTCAGACAGCCAGCGACCATGGAGAAAGGCAGGAGGAGGGAGGCCTGGGCTCTACACTGCGGTGCTCCACACCAGCTGGGAACAGGCAAGGGTCAGCATCCTCGCCTCTCCCCGCAAGGTTGGCTGGGAGTTCCAGGAGGCAGGCTTGGGCTCCTCTGGCAGGGCTGGCCAGGTCTTCTACCTCGAAGGCAAGTTGGCTATAGTCATGGAGCTCTCCAAAGATGCTTCCTGGACAGAGAGTGTTATACAATCCAGAATTTGTCATCTCTTCTAGGAAACTAGGTTGCCTTGGGGGTGGGGGGAGGAAAGCAATCCACCCTATGGCCCCTGCTTGACCAATACTTTCAAGAAAATTATCTGGTACAGCAAGTCAAGTCCTTGAAAAACTAATTTTGCATGACACCACACCCATTTTTCCCTTGGGGGTCTGTGTGCATGCGTGCTAACTCGCCTCAGTTGACTCCAACTCTTTGGGAGCCCATGGACTATGCATCTGCTGCTAAGTCACTTCAGTCGTGTCCGACTCTGTGCAACCCCAGACAGCAGCCCACCAGGCTCTGCTGTCCCTGGGATTCTCCAGGCAAGAACACTGGAGTGGGCTGCCATTTCCTTCTCTATAAACTATAGCCCATCAGTATCCTCTGTCCATGGAATTCTCGAGGCAAGAATACTGGAGTGGGTTACCGTTTCCTTCTCCAGGGGATCTTTCCAACCCAGGGATTGAACCCACATCTCTTAAGTCTCCTGCATTAGCAGGTGGGTTCTTTACCACTGGTGTTAGATAGCATTACTTCCCTGGTGGCTCAGATGGTAAAGAATCTGCCTGCAATGCAGGAGACCTGGGTTCAATTCCTGGGTTGGGAAGATTCCCTAGAGGAGGGCATGGAAACCATTCCGGTATTCTTGCCTGGAGAATGCCTATGGACAGAGGAGCCTGGCAGGCTAAAGTCCATAGGGTCGCAAAGAGTTGGACACGACTGAGCGACTAAGTACAGCAATCCCTTCCACTATTGGTTTAAAATTCAGCATTCAAAAATGTAAGATCACGGCATTCAGACTCATCACTTCATGGCAAATAGATGGGGAAAATATGGAAGCAGTGACAGATTTTCTGGGGCTCCAAAATCACTGCCAGTTGTGACTATACCCATGAAATTAAAAGATGCTTGCTCCTTGGAAGGAAAACTATGACCAACCTAGTCAGCATATTAAAAAAGCAGAGAAATCAATTTGTCGACAAAAGTCCATATAGTCAAAGCTGTGATTTTCCCAGTAGTCATGTTTGGATGTGAGAGTTGGACCATAAAGAAGGCTGAGTGCCAAAGAATTGATGCTTTCGAACTGTGGGGCTGGAGAAGCCTCTTGAGAATCACTTGGACAGCAAGGAGAACAAACTAGTCAATCCTAAAGGAAATCAGTCCTGAATACTCACTGGAAGGACTGATGCTGAAGGTCCAAAACTTCAGCCACGTGATGTGAAGAATCAACTTATTAGAAAAGACCCTGATGCTGGGGAAGATTGAAGGCAAAAGGAAAAGAGGGTGACAGAGGATGAGATGGTTAGACAGCATCACTGACTCAAAGGACATGAGTTTGCGCAAATGCCGGGAGATAGTGAAGGACAGGGGAGCCTGGAGTGCTGCAGTCCATGGGGTCACAAAGAGTCAGGCATGACATGGTAACTGAACAACAAGAATCCTTTCCAAGCTTACTGGCAGTGCTACCAGATTTTATGGTGAGAAACTAAAGCACCTAGATTGGACATGCAATTTGCAGCTGGAGAGACTTCTGCAGTCCTGTTTCCTACCTTCCAGGCTTGTGACCCTCAGACTGCAGGTTTTTTCCTGGGCCTCCTGTCTTTCCCATGGAGAGACAGGGAGGGTCCCAGAGAACCACAGGTGACTGAACCCCAGTGTTCACTGCACCCACGTGCCAGGCATTTCCCAACCTCTCTGCTAATCCTCCCCCTGGAAGGTAAAGTCCCATTTTACAGGTAAGGAACCTGAAGTTCAGTGGGATGAAGCAACATGCCCCAGATCACACAGGTAATAAATAGAAACGTCAGGACAGAACCCAGAATTCCAAAAGCTAAGTGAGCCTAGAGACAAGATCCAGGCAAGGTCAGGACTTGCTTTCTTGCACAAAGTCCTACCCAATGGCTGTCTGTTCTCATGCAGCCAGAGAACATCAGGGACCTCCAGGAAACAGGTCTCTAGCCCCAGGGATGGTACTGAGAGAGCCAAGCCTGGGTCTGCAGGTGGCCCGCTCACCTCCTGCATCCTCTCCCACCCGAGCCATCCAGTCTCTCCCACTTTCTTAGTGGAAAATACTCTAAATTTGGAACCAGAAAGAACTCTTGGCTCTAGGCCCAGCTCTGACAGTGATCTTGAGGAAGTCATTTCACCCACATCAGGCTCAGTCTGCTCACCTGCGAGATGGAGATGACCATTGTGTTGGCCCTGCCACCTCATGATGTTGCTGAAAACACTCTGCCACAGAATGGGACAAGGCTGTGGCTGGGATGTGGGCTTCAGTTCAGCTGCTGGAGTTTCAGACTAGGCCTTCAGATCCCTCTCACCCCTCAGATCAGGGTGGCAATGCTCCCCAGGTACAGCCCAGGGCTCACCTCCTCTCCCATGAGAGTCCCCCCAAAAGCATGACCCCCCCAAAGACTCTTATAATCCTGGTGGTCACTTGCTGACCTTGCTCCAGGACACACTGCCGCAAGCTGGACATTGAAATCACAGGGTTGGAGTGGGGCCAATGTGGTACAGTGATTATCAGGGTGCCTTTAATCCAGGCCTGTCTGGTTCTAGGGACCCCACTCTGCTCCATATTAGCTGTGTGACCTTAAGCAAGATCCTTTATCACCCTGAGATTCCGTTTCTATATATTTTTAAGTGGGAAATCATAGTATCTATCTCATTGGACTCTTGGGAAGACTGAAAACATGTAAAGTTCTTAGGACAAATTCAGTGGGAGGCTGAACTCCATCAAATTATGTGACAGCCTCAGATCTAAACAAGGGCAGAGAAAGTTCTAGAGCAGTACTGTCCAACAGAAATATAATAATGGTCTCAAATACAATTTTTAATTTGCGAAGCCACTCTTAAAGTGAACAGAAGCAGGTGAAATTAATTTTCATAATATATTTTCTTTAACTCAATATACCCCAAATATTATCATTTCAATGTGCAATTGAATATAAAAAATTATTAATGGGATATTTAACTTTTTTTATCCTATGTCTTTGAGCCCTGGTGTGTATTTTACACTTACAGCAGGTGTCAATTCAGATGCTAGGTTTTCCTCAGAAATATTTAATCAGTATTTAGGTCTCATAAAATTTACAGTTGTAAAAGTAAATTCACATACCCCAGTTATTCCAAACATACTTAAAAGTTTCCATACTTTCTGAGTCCTTGGGTCTGCTTTTTATAGTTTTTTCTCTCCTCCCTGCTGGCAGGCTGTACTTGTTTTTAAAATTAAATTAATTAAAATGTTTAAATATTGAAAATTCTGCTCTTCAGCCCCATTAGTCACACACGAAGTGTTCTAATGCCCCACATGGCCAACGGCTCCTGCACTGGACAGTGCAAGCTTAGGTGCCTCAGGAAAATGAGATCCCAATTGGAGGACCGTTCACTCAGGGACCCCATCAGAGTAGAAATGGGCCCCTCCTATAGGGCTGCGACTGTAGTACCACCTGAGGCAGGTAAATGACGAGGGCTCTGTGCAAACCCTCTACTCTCCCCGAACCTCCTGTCCCCTCAGCTTCCTTTCAGAAAATGTGCGCATTTCACAGCTGCCCTAGTCACTAGAGGTCCCTCAACTCTTCCCAGGGATTTGCCTCTCTTCATAGCCTAAGACTTTGTTAACAACAATTATTGGAACCTCAAGGCAAAAATGATGAAGATGCCTTATCAGTCCGCTAATGAGCCTCCTCTTGGAAGACCTGAGCCAGTTTTTCATTGTTTCTGTGTGCATGCCAGAAGGCTCTGGAGATGGAGGGAGAAGGATCGCGCACAGTAAGAGGAGGAACAGCTTGCCAGCGGGAGGAGAGGGAAGACTCCAAGAAAGAAGACTCCAAGAGTCCAAGAGTAGAGCGCTGGAAGTGTGCCCCACCTTCACAGGGTATCACAGCCCAGAACCGGCATGACAGCCTGGAGTGACCACAACATAGCTCATCTCTCACACTCTTGCCTTCTCAGTCAGGAAGTATGAAACCCATGAAAACATGACAGAAGGACTCTCATGAAGAACAGTAAAAGGAAGTTGAAGCTGTGAGAAACCCAGGAACCCAGGAGCTGACCATTTCCCAGAAAGCCAGGATGTGACTGTTTAGGTCACACTGAGAAAGGTGTCTACAAATGAAGCAATTTTAAAAAGAAATAAAAACAAAGCACACGAAAAAAGGTTACAGAAATCATTTAAATTTGGTTGATAAAACTACTCTTGTATGCAGCCTGATCTCTGAATCCATTATGCTTTTTTATCTTATTTAAATAACCTTTTTCTAATCATTTTTTTAAAATTGAAGTATAGTTGATTTGCAATGTTGTATTAATTTCTAGTATACAGCACAGTGATTCAGTTATACGTACATATGTACATTCTTTTTTATACATTCTTTTGCATTATGATTTATCATAGGATATTGAATGTTGTTCTCTGTGCAATTGTTGTAGGTGTTTGGTCACTAAATCATGTCCAACTCTTTGCAACCCCATGGACTGTAGCCCTCCAGGCTCCTCTGTCCATAGGATTTCCCAGTCAAGAATACTGGGTTGCCATTTCCTTCTTTGGGGGATCTTCCTGACCCAGGAATCGAACCCAAATCTCCTGCTTGGCAGGCAGATTCTTTACCACTGGGCCACCTGGGAAGCCTGTGCTATTCAATAGGACCTTATTGTTTATCCCTTCGGGTCCATTATATACTTGTGAGTTTGTTTTTGATACTTGTGAGTTTGAGCAAGCTCTGGGAGTTGGTGATGGACAGGGAAGCCTGGTGTGCTGCAGTCCAACAGCCAGGGGGTCACAAAGAGTCAGATACAACTGAGTGACTGAACTGAACTGACTTCCCCAGGGGAATATAAGCTCCATGCAGGCAGGAGTTTCTATTTTTCTCTCTGCTGTATTCCCAACACCTGACACTCAGTACACTGGATGGATGGATGGATGGATGGATGGACGGACTCCAAGCTGCCCCCTAAACTCAACACACTTTCATCATTCAAAAAATGTTTGTTTTCCCATGGGTCACTTGCTCTAAGTTTTACACTGATCACATAGTTTTCATACAGAGCAAGGTCTAGATGTTCAGTTCAAAAAAAAAAAAAATTAATCACTTACCCACAAGAGACTCCAATCTGTCCCCAGAGAGTATGGCACCTCCCTCTTCAAGCCACAAGAAGGAGTGAACACAGCAAGTGTGCACTAACCACGAACAGAGGTATATATGACTGTCTGCGGCAGGTCCCCTTTGTCACCCAGACCTGGGCAATCAACCTCTGGACGTGCGAAGAGAGAAGCAACGCCAGCTCTCCCCGGGGTGCCCCTCATCACCACAAGCCAAGAAGACCTCGCAGCACACAACTCCCTTTTATCTCAGAAGAGTTGACTCAGGGCTTGGTGGTGCCACGTGACCTGCATGTGGTGGGTCCAGAAAAGGAGCCGCCTGTGCAGCAGCATTTATACCTGTGTTTAATTTCTGCTTTAATAAGACAAGTAAAATGCCTACCTAAAGGCCAGCTGACTGCAGGACGCACATTTCCGGATTAACAGCTCTGTTAGAGATGTTTCCAGCAAGCAAATGACCTCTCTGTGATGTCTATAATTATAGCCACATAACATATAAATCTCAATACACTTTTAATAAGCAGTTAATACTCTGATATAAAATATTTACATCTCAACCAAATTCATCCTGCACGGAGTAGCCCTGGTTGACCGCGTTATTAAATCCGTGGCCATCAATCAGTCACCCGAGCTAAACAGAGAGCTGAGGAGCTGAAGTGAGCTTCCTTCCCCCTCAGCACAGGCTAACGCCTCCCTGGCCTAGAAGTTTAAATATCACCAAATGCCTTCTGCCCATTGTTCTCCTGGGGTGCCAGGACCATCGTCATGTCAAAGCCATCCCTCCGAGCTCCCCAGCCAGAAGCCTGAGCAACCCCCTAGAGCTTCCCTCCACCTGCACCCCACCTTTGGACTGATACATCACGAGGACCTATGACAGGTCCCAGGCAGGCTGCCAGGGCTGCAGATGACAGCACACAGGCCCTGCAGGACTCAACAACACAGCCAGCACCGCCTTCTAATCCAGTGCAAACGTCACCTCCCCTGAAACCATCCTGAGCAGCTAAGTCACAGCAGCCGGGCATCCCTGAAGCCTCTCTCTCACTCCCCATGCCCCATCCGGCTGCAGTTCCTCTTGGCCTTCCCTTCACTGTGTATCCAGGCTAACCCCCACAGCCCTGGACCTCCCTGCTGGCCTGAGCCTTCACCATCTCCAACCAGGATCTCTGCGACCACCTTTACTCTGACCCTGATCCTGCCAGTCTTAGCAAAACAGAGCAGCCAGAATCTCATTTTACATTTTAAAAGGGGGATTCTGTGTTCACCATCCTGCAATGGCTTCTCATTCCACTCAAAGTGCTTCAGGTGGAATCAGACTCCACACCAGAGCTCCTTTGCAGCTCTGTGCCATGACCCCCAGCAGGCCGGAGAGGCCAGAGAACTCGTTATGGGGAAAGGTTGTACGTGCATAAAAATTATAGAGCCTTACAAGTGAAACCGACTCTGCTGAAAGAGTTAATTTTTAAAATTTGTGACACTGTGATATGTATACATTAAATCACAGGGTTGGTGCCTGCTGTAAAACCAAACGCAGGGTGAGAAGAAATATTTCAAGCTATCTGAATAGCTGTCATGTAGAATAAAAATATCTGTAATTTGCATTGTTGAGAAAGTCACAGATGGGATTTTTGCCTACAATCATATTTGAAATGTATGCTGAATTTCAGTTAAAGGTTAAGGAAAATAAAGGTGTCCTTTTTTTTTTTTTTGGCCATTCAAGCTCAAAAATCCCATGAACTCTATCCATGAGCTCCTCCGGCATCCAAGGATAGCAGGATACTGCTCTACACAACATGTACCCCTTACCTTCTCTCTACTCCTCAGCTCCTCTCTGCTGTGGCCATTCCACTCCAGGCTCCCTGGCCTCCAGCTGTTCCTCAAACACATCAGATACAGTCTTGCCTTAGGGTTTGTCCCATCTACATGGATACCTTCTTTGCCTCCTTCAAGTCTCTACTCAAATCTTACCGGTTCATGAGAGGTACTCTGCCCCTAGAGTCAAGTCCTGCTCCGCATTTTTTTTTTATTATGTAGCATGTATTATCTTCTAACATGCTCCGTTGTTCACACATTTATTATAGCAGTTATGTACACTATTCCCTCCTCTCCTCTCTGCCACTCCCTTCCCCCTCCCTATGTCTCCTTTTTTTTCCTCTCCTAGAATATAAGCTCCTTGAAGATAGATGTTTTTGTCTATTTTGTTCAGTGATTCATCCCTAGTTCCTAGAACAGGGCCTGGCAGGTAATAGGAACCCAAATATTTGCTGGATTAAAAAAATGAATGAATGAATGAACAAATGAACAGATAGCCTCCTTGTGGTCCCACTCTGCATCAGCCAGTATCCTCTAATCCATCCTTTCTCACATCTGATCCCATCACTCGCCTCCTAAGGCTTATCAGGAGCTCCACCACAGCTGAAATGGAGGCTGACTTCCTACCAAGACCCCCAAGGCCCTCCTTGTGTGCTGGTCCCTACCCACCTCTTCAGCCTCATCTCAGCCTTTCATCCTAAACACCCCAGATCTCTGTACCTACCTTGGTTTTTACTGTTTTTCAGTCTTCCACTGGACTCTGTCTCTGTGAGACCCCCATCTGGTTGGGTTCCCCTTTAGGTCCCCAGCAGCCAGCTCTAGGCCTGATGCCCAGCGACCGTGTGATGGATGCATAAATGAGTGAATAAACCAGTGGATGAACCAGGAGTAGAAGCCACCTGGCTGCCATGCAGGCAGCAGGCTCTCTGACAGCAGGCACACCCCGGGTGGGGCCAGTCACCCTGACTCCCAGCTGAGCACCTCACTGGGGACCCACAGAGGCAGGTTCTCAGTTTGAAGAGATAATCCAGCTAATAACAGGATTAGTTCAGGCACATCCCCTAAACCAGACGCTTGAAACCTCTGCCTGGGCAAACATTCAGAGCCGGCCTCTGCCAGGATCCCACCTTCACCAACCCCAGGCTGGTCCCAGCAGACACAGCTCCATAGCCCTGCCAAGCCCCGCCATGGGGCCACAGGCGAGGGCTCAGAGAGGAGCAGCCTACAGGAGACCCTGATGTCCCCGGAGTCATGAGTCCCCATTGCACAGCCTTCCGCCCCTGCGATACCACCTGCTTTCACTTGTGCCAAGAGAGGAGATGAGGCACTCACAGCAGAAAAGGAGACCCCAAGAGGGCAGACACCAGCAGCTCTGAACTGACGAGTGGCCTGTGGCGGCACCTGGGGAAGCAGGCTCCAGGACTGAGCCAAGCCCACGTGGGGTGATGATGCTACCGGGGCATCTCAGGCGCCAGCATCCGGAGGCTCTATGCAACAGGGTACCAGCCTGGCTGACTCTGGCTTCTGCCGCCCCAGACACACCCTCTCTCTTACTGGCTCCCTTAAAACCATGAACTGACTGTACAAGTCCCCAACTCCAGGAGGCAACCATGGAGGAGTGAGAGACCAGGCTTACAAGGTTGGTGTCAGCCAATGGCCAGACAGCAGAGGGAGCCGAACTGTTCAAGGCTGGGGCTGGGGTCTGCGGGAAGCAGCCACACCAAGGCAAGTTGTAGATAGTGTGATGAGACAGGGCTGCCCAACTCCAAACACTTCCCTCATGACTGTCCTCATTCGGCCACAATAAAACCTTGGACAATTTAACCTACCAGAGCCGTGTGGTCTGATATAGTAGCTGCCATTCACATGTAGCTATGCAAATGAACATTAAGTAAAATTAAATAAAATCAAAGTTTAGTTCTTTTGGACTTCCCTGGTGGTCCAGTGGTTAAGAATCTGCCTACTGATGCCGAGGACGTAGGTTCAATCCCTGGTCCGAGAAGATGCCACACATTGTACAGCAACTAAAGCCTGCGCGCCACAACCACTGAGGCCTCGGGCCACAGCTGCTGAAGGCCTCGTTCCTGGAGCCCGGGCATGCATGCTCAGTCGTGTCCGACTCTTCTGCGACCCCGTGGAGGAGCAGCCAGCCAGGCTCCTCTGTCCATGGAATTGCCCAGGCAAGACTACTAGAGAGGGTTGCCATTTCCTACTCCAGGGGATCTTCCCAACCCAGGGATCAAATCTACATCTCCTGCTTCTTCTGCATTGGCAGGAGGATTCTTGGGCCACCCGGGAAGCTCATGAACTCAAACACAATTGCTATGGAAATAAAGCCCAGCACAGTGCCTAGCAGGTAGCAGGTGTTTGGCACCTTTCACCCTTTCCATAAACCCCAGTCACTCTTGTGACGCATCACTGCTCATGCTGCCTCCTTGAAGCCCTCTCGGGTGGCAGCTGCTCCGTCCCCATAGCGTGCCTCCCTCGGGGCTTGGAAACGGATCACCATCATCTTTGCTGCCCACTGCCACTTCACAGCTGTGATGCCGTCACCCTACCTGGAAGCTTCAGAGGATGAGGAGCTTACTCAGTTAGGAAACTGGATGCTAACTAAATCATTGAAAGGACTAGAAAAATTAGCTGTAGATGGGCCTCCAGCAGAGCCTTCCCAACCCCACTGAGCCCATCTGCCAGTGTGAAGGGAAGTGTAGCTGGCAGAGTAATGTCTTCCGGAGGATATCCATGTCATAGATCTTGGAACTGGTGAATGTTTCACGTTTCATGGCAAAGGGGAATTAAGGTAGTGGATGAAACTATGGTTGCAAATGGTCTGCCTTTAAGACAGGGAAATTATCCTGCATTTGGATGGGCCTAATATGATCACAAGAGTCCTTAAATGCAGCAGATGGAGGCAGAACGATGTGGTGTGAAAAAGTCATGACCAGCTATTGCTGGCTTTGAAGATGGAAGGGTCCATGAGCCAAGGAATGGGGGCAGCTTCTGGAAGCTGGAAAAGGCAAGGAAATGGATTCCTCCCTAGAGTCTCCAGCAAGGAATGAAGCCCTGATGACAACCTTGATTTGAGCACAGTGGGATCCATTTCAGACTTCTGACCTCCAGAACTATAAGATAATTAGTTGGTGTTGTGGTCATACAGCATCCATGGGAAACTAAAACATATTTTGATACCAGAAGTGGAGAGGGGGGCGTCTCTAACAAATATTTAAAAAACTGGAAGTGACTTTGCAATTCCAGTTGCAGAGACTAGAAGAATTTTGAGGAGCATGACAGAAAGCCTAGTTTGCCTTGTACATACTATTAGTGGAAATATGGACATTAACAGCTCAACTAGTAAGGACTCAGAAGGGAAGAGGAACATGGTAGGGAAAAACCTCAATCACCTTAGAGAATACTTAAATTGTTGTGAACAGACTATTAGTAGAAATATGGATGTTAAAGGTGCTGCCAGTGAAGGCCCAGAAGGAAATGAGGAAATGTTAGTGGAAACTGGAAGAAAAAGGATCCTTGTTATAGAGTGACAGGAAACTTAGTGGAATTGTGCCCTGCAGTTATGTGGAAAGCAGAACTTGAAGTGATGAATTTGGATGTTTAGCTGAGGAGAATTCCAAGAAAAGTGTCACAGGTGTGGCCAGGTTTATTCTTGATTGCTGCTTGTGGTAAAATGCAAGAGGAAAAAGATAAACTGAAGAACTGGTGAAAAGGAACCAGAACTTGGTGATTTGGGAAATTCTCAGCCTATCTGGAATGTAAGACACTAAAATTAAGAGATTCACTGTCAGGAAAACAGGTTCTAGGGTAAAAACTGAGGGTGTGGCTGGACAATCTTTTGCTAGTACCTCAGAAAGATCAAAAGGTCACAGTATTCCGTCACACAAAAGGCTCTTTGAAAAGATTAAGTGTGTGACTCATAGGTCCCCCTCAGCCATTTCAATGGAAGCCAAAACAGAGATGAGATTGCCCAGCAAAGACCTGGGGAGGAGGAGACCTACAAAGTTCTTGAGAACGTTACACCAGAAGAAACACTGCCAGTTTGCAATGAAATGGAAAGAGAGGTGACTAAATGAAAGAAGGCTGTATGAACTCCAAAATTGTCCATGCAAGAAGCAGGTTGATCAAACTCCTTAAATGCAAATACAAGATACCTATAATGAAAAAGGAAGGATGACTCAGAGGATCAAGACTTGAGCCCAGAGGTTGGAGCCAAGAATCCCAGAAGCGGCCTCGAAATCAAATGGAGTTTGCCCGCTGGATTTCGAAATTGCTTGGGACCAATGACCTTTTTTTCTTTATATTTTCTCCCTTGCTTAACAGAAATTTCTATAACTGTTATGTTATGCCTGTTTCACCATTGTGTTTTGGAGCAGAAAACTTGTTTACTGAACTTCACAGGATCATATGTGAAATGAACTATGCCTCAGGATGGATTATACCCAGAGCCTCATTCATACTTGATTTAATAGGGTATCAAGAAGCTGCCACTGCATCTGCTGACTTCAAAAACACACTTCCACAGTTGCAATTCAAGGATGCAAAGTGAAGTCACTTTCACAACTGCCTCTTCACACCCCAAAAAACTGGTGACCAGGCACTAGAACTCTGACATAGGAGAGTCAACAGCATCATGTCCATGCTTGCTGTTGTCAAGCTTTGTTGCCAAGGCAGCAAGAAGCTAACCTCCACTTCATCTCTGCCTTCCAAATCTTGTTCAAACGCACTTACTTACACCCAGAATTCAGCTGGAAGAGAATCTGAGCCATATAGTTTTTGCCTTATTAACACTTGCATGTAGCAAGGTACAATAGAAAGAGGTTGGTACATAGTCAACCATTATGCTAAGTATCATTTCACTCAGTCATCAAGGCAACCTAAAATAAACGCCAATGTTATTCTCAATTTACAGATGAAGAAACTGAAGCTCAGAGAAATTAACAGACTCACATAAGGCCATACAGCTGGGAAGGAACATGGATAAAACCCAGGATTCTCTAAATTTAATGTTTTTAATCATTACAAGCATGCCAGGGTCAACCTGGTCTTTGAGGGATCCAAAACATAAAGTAGGAGATAACAGAGTTGCATACTCAAAGCAACAGCAAAAACTGGCATAAAAACAAACATGATGGAGCAAGTGAAGGAAGTGTAAGTCGTAAGTAATTACAACTATAAATAGTCCTTAAGAACATGTGACATTTCAGGCACTGCTCTAGGTAGTTGGGATACAGTGGTAACCGAAACAGACATGCGCCCTGCTCCAGTATGAATGGACTTACAGTCTGGAGGTGAGAGACATGTTAGTCAGATAACCACACAATGAACGCCTATGTGCAACCACTTTGAGAACTAGACAGGAGAGGGGTGCTAGTGGAGGGCACGGCACGGGGGATGGAGAAGTCAGAGAAGGCTGCGTTGGAGAAATGACAATTATACCACGAAACTTCAGTTCTCCTAAGCAGAGCTACCGAATTTTAACCAACTTCTCACAGAGAACATCTTAAAAACCCTAATGACAAGTCATCGGGATGTGATATACAGTATGGGGACTATAGTAATACTACATTGCATATTTGAAAGTTTCTAAGAGGGAAGATCTTAAAAGGCCTCATTGCAAGAAAAAAGTTTTGGTAACTATCCATGGTGATGAATGTTAACTGGACTTACTATAGTGTTCATTTTGCAATATATACAAATATCAAATCATTATGTTGTATGTCTAAAACTAATATAATACTGTACACCAATTATACCTCATTAGTTGACAAGGTAAAATTAATAAAACAAAATAAAAACCCTGAATAAAATATTTTTAATCTTCTCAAAAGAACAGTGAAGAACTACCAGGCCAAAATCTACAAAGAAGGAAAGGACACAGAAAGACAAGCCAAATATTCAAAGCTACTTTTGCCCAGAGATCATTTTCTGATCTAGAGGAAACAAAGTTGAACTATAACTGTGGTGATCTCCTAGGAAGAGGGACAAAAGTCAAAGTCTAGTTCTCACCCATGGTGGGGGCAGGGGGGTATTTAACACCCCACATACAGTAAGCTGAATCTCTAAAGAGCTTCAATCAGAGGATGAAATAGAAATAAACCAGTACTCTTGGGGTACTGAAGCTTATGTTTCAAATAACCTGAGAGTTCAAGGAATCTGAAGTTTGAATTAACTGGTAGTACCCTCAAATCCCAGCAGAAACAAATGAAAAGCTTCCCTGAAAGAAATGACCCTAAACTATTTTTTTCAAAATAAATGATCAGCACATGGTCAAAAATACTCAGGCACATAAGGAAATAAGACACCATGAACCAGACAACTGAAACAGAGTCAGAAAAGACACTCCAGGTAGTAGAATTCTCTCACAGTCTGTTCAACAATTATGATTACAATGTAGTAAAAATAAAAAATAACAAGATGGAAAATATTTACAAGGAAAAATGCTCAAAAAAACTGAAGGATTGACCAGAGTTAACTAGGTGAAAGGGTTTCCCTGGTAGCTCAGAGGGTAAAGCATCTGCCCGCAACGCAAGAGACCTGGGTTCGATCCCCGGGTCAGAAAGATCCTCTGGAGAAGGAAATGGCAACACACTCCGGTGTTCTTGCCTGGAAAATTCCATGGAGTTAACTAGGTGGAAAGGGCAGGAGAGAGAAGATTGGAGAGAAAAGGCATTCCCAGTGAAAGAACCAGTGGGTTCCATGCTTTATCCCACCATAAGGCCTCTGAATGTTAGATATTATGGGACGAAAACAAGCAGAGCAGAATTGATGTTAAAGAACCAGGGTGAGTGAAGGAGGGACCCTGGTAGCTTCTGGGTCTCTATCCTGAGAATAATGACTGAAAGTTTTCATTGAAGGAGGCTTTGAAAGGTTTCAACAGAAAGTGAAATGGACAAACTTGTGACTTGGAAGATCTGTCTATTCTCCTCAGCTCTGAAAGGACCTTTCTCCCCTCACTGTCTGGGCATACACAACAATCCTGAGATCCACACCCAGCAGGCACAAACGCCCTCAGGAAGAGCACAGTGACACTGGGACCCCGTGAGGGGCAGTGGCCTGTCTTGTGGGGACTGTTGAGTAACTTAAGTCTGAAGATATAGAAAAAAAGGGGAAAACAGTAGGTGTACTTGGCAGAGTCAACTGGGGTCTCATCACCTGAGGCTACCTAGGCCCCAACGTCCACATCTATATGAAGAGTCTCCCAACACCATGGCCTTGGGCCATCTGACCTCCCAGCTGACATGAGTCATGCAGCCTCAGCAGGTAAGGCAGCGTGTGTGTGCGTGTTTGAGTGTGTATGAGAGTGTGTGTAAGTGCATGTGAATGTGTATCGGTGAGTGTGTGTGAATGTGTGTGCCTGTGTGTTGCGTGGGTGACTGCATGTGTGTACTGTGTGATTGTGTGTGTCTGTGAGTGTGTGTAATTGTATGTATGAGTGTGGGCCTCTGTGTGTGTGTGTGTGTGTGTGTGTGTGTAGGAGAAGGAGATGGGGCACGAGGAAGAAGAAGAGCCAAGATTTTCAACCTCAATGCTAAACTGAGCTCAGAAGTGCAGTGTGGCTAAGCTTTCAGGGGAGCACTTGCAACCCCCCGCCAAAATGAGCCACCTGTTGTGGGAGGACAAACATGGCTCCCAGCAGCTCAAGAAGCTCCTCCCTCCCCACGCCAGGTGAGAGGCATGGTGGACACATCACAAACCCAGCGCCCAGCCCCTCCCACCCATACAGCATTCGTCACCCCCAGGCCACCAGGCCTTTGTTTCTGCATGCCAAGAAGCCGCCAACCTGCCCTCACCCCACGGCCGGCTCCCAGAGGCTCATGGACGTGTCGTGACCCCAGCAGGGACCAATACCCACTCCCGTCCCCTGCTCTGAGCCTGCCAGGGGAGCCCCCCGGGGGCAGCAGGCAGACCACTCTCAGCCCAGGCACCCCTGGTAGTGGTGGGGCCTTTGAGGGAAAAGTTCATTTCGTCAATCAGCCCATTGTTGGCCTGCCAAGCGCAGGCTCGTCCTCCCCCGCTGTGTCACTGGGCGCTGTTGACACAGATGTCAACTGTCAAGGGTGCCCTCCGCCTCCCTCCTGGGGCATCCTGCAGGCCCGGCACAAGGGCCTCTGTCGCAATGCTCCCCACTGGCCCCTTGCAAGAACCAAGATTGCCACACCTTCGGAATTGCCAAAACTTGACTGGATACTTCATCATGAGGATTGGCTGTGGAGGCTGCAGCTGACACGGACAGGTATGGCAGATACTTGACTGTTTGCCAGATGACAAATCCCAACTGAGTGAAACCTGCAGACTTCACAGAATCTGCGGTGCATGCTTCCTCCTGCCCTCCCAACAGAGGGAGGCCAGTGGTAGCTCTCTGGGGCCCATTTCCAGCAGGGGAAGAAAGGGGCCGTGTCTCCATAATCCTTGCATTCATGGGCCCAGTCAGCAGGCTGAAACCATAGCACTGGCCCAGCTACCTCCTTCCCTTTCAGACCCACCCCAACCGGTCTCTGGGAAAGACTGGGGAACAACGGGCATGACGGGAAACCAGGCAGTGGGCTCCCCGAGGCCTCCATCCACTTTCTGCCCTTCACTGGTCCCTGTGGACCTCAGGATAGAGGACAGCTGCCCCATGACCATCCATTGGTGAAAAAGACCAAGCAATTGCCGGAGCATGACACCGATTCCTGAAAGGCACTTCATGCGGGGTCCAGAGGAAAGCTATTAGAACGCCAGGAAAATATATGATCCATGGGAAATTCCACTCCATGGGCCATTGTGATCCTGATGAGTTATGTATCCTGTTTGTAGTCTACGAACAACCCACATACCACGCCAAGGCCATAGGAAAGATATGAGAAGGAAAAGGAGTTGAGGTCCATTCCTAGTGAGTTCCCAGTCTCGATGGGGAAACACACACACCGATTGTAGCACAGGTAGGGTATATCCCCAGAGAATGGGTCAGCGGGAACCTGGGGATGGGAGAACACAGTGTGCTGGAGTGGGCAAGGCAGGCAGGCTCGCCAGGGAAGTGAGCTTGTTCCAGTTTAGCCAGGTGCCACCTGGAAAGCATAACAGCTTAATAAACTGGAACACAGTGCACAGTGCCACGTGAGGACACGCAGCCTGGACCCAGAGCCCCGTGGAGACCTCTTGGCGTAAGTCACCATCACCACAACTGCTCAGAGACTGAGACCTACGGGAAAATGGGTTTCTCCAGGAGTAGTCAGCCAGGTGGGAACCAAAGTCCAAGGCCTGGTTGGCTCCAAGGCCAGTGTCCCCGCCCCCACCAAAGGGCACTGCTCCACTACGCCCTGGGCTCTTTCTCATGGCACACTGTTCCATGCAGCCAGCCATCCTTCACCAGGATCAGGCGAGACTCCATCCCTGAAGCCCCATCCCACGGAGCTGTAGCAAGAGGCTGGGGAGCGGGGCAAAGCTGAGGAGCCGAGCAGCATCCTGGCCTAGCCAGGGCCAGGATAGGTTGACAGTATAGGGTTTTGGGTCTTCAAATTTTGAAACACCTATGAAAGAAGTATTTTGAAATCTCATTCAATTTTGCAATTTTCTCAAGATAAAACCAAATCTGATTTGGATGCATTGACACCTAGAACTCTGGCATGTGCCAACCAGTCCCCCCTGTCTTCATGACCCTGGGGGCTGGCTCCAGGGGCCCTGCTCTGCAACCTGTCAGAAGGAGGGGCTGGCACAGGGCGGGGCCCTGTCCCGGGAGAACACTGCCGGCAGGAGGCGGCTCATACTTGGTCACAGACACGGCTGCTCAGGCCCCAGAGTCCCTGTGTCTAGCACACAGCGGCACCCAGTGAATGAATACATCATGCTCTTGCCATCCTGACACTGTAATTCTAAAAAGCCTTCAGGTGCCTAGAACCTCAGCTTCACCCATCAAGTGAAGTTAGCCCATGCTCTCCTCCTCCCTCCAAGACGCTCTACCAGTTGAACAAAAGGCGTTGCTCAAGAAGGTCTCTGACCTGCCCAGAGTGCCCAGCCTTGACCCATGACCCCAGTATACAAGTGTAAAATAAGTCTACAAGAGGTCCAGGCCCAGAAACGCTTAAGTGGCTTTCTTTCTCACTACAAGGAACCACTGCCCTGGTAGCTCCCACAGCAAACTACAGAAAAGGCATGTGGAAAGCTACAGACTGTGGCCACTGACCCTCTGACCCTTTTCAGAGGGCACACGCCCCAGCCCACCACACTCAGAACGCCAGGCTGACACCAAGAACACGACCCAGAGGAGGATGGAGACAGTAATCTGCTGTGCGGATGCAGTGACGAACATTCGGGAAGGCCAGGCGCTTTCTAAGTCAGGATTTCCTCCCTGGGACAGGGGGACCAAAAACAATCAAAGCTGACGGCCTACAGCGGCACGGTAGGACGAGATCTTCCAGGGCTGGCGTGGATGACTTGGGTGTAGCAGCGGCAGGCCCCAGGGTAAGATGTCTCAGTCAGCAGCACTCATCTTTACTGTCTACCCTGATGGACATTTAACCATTTAACCTGTGTGACAGAACACACAGCTCTACCGGTTGCGCTGCTCAGTCATGACCCAGGATGCACGTCCATTAAGCAGTTCCATCACATTTGAGGAATACCTCCCAACACTGTCCCCTTGTTCAGTGAACTTCTCCTGAGTGCTCGCGAAGCATGGGACCAGAGGAGCTCCCGGTCCAGTGGCGACAGGCAGAGGAGGTGCTTCCACTGGAAACAGAGCAACTGGGACACTCCCAGGGTGTGCCTGCCTCCAGCCCTCTGGCCCCCTGAGGCAGATCTGTGAGGCCTCAGCACAGTCAGGAGACCATGGGCTCTGACCCTGAGTCAGCCACGCAAGCAGCTTCACCTCTCTGGGCCTCGGGCACCCCATCTTAGGATGGGGATACAAGGACCTGCCCTGGAGCTCAAAGAGTGAGGAAGAGGAGGCCCTAACAATGGTGATACCTTATTATAACTGTTCAGTTCCTCCTACAGAGGAAGTGGGGGCAGGGTTGGGGGACAAGGAGCCAGAGTTCCCTCCTTAGGGAGGTTCTTAGATCTATCCTCACATCAGTCACAGTTGCTCTACGCATGCAGGTCTCCCAGCTGGGCCACCACTCCCTCCTCTCACCACTTCTGGCAGCACAGCCCGTCAACCCTCCCGCCCCAGGTGGAGGCAGGAGAATGACACAACTCAACACCCTGATTAATCCTGCTCAACTTCTATGCAAGCAGAGTCGGGGGAAAAGAGGCAGGTCTCCACCTTGACTCACCTGCAAACACGGTCAATACCCACAAGACCAGGGCTGGTCTGACCTGCAGGCAACCCTGAGGGTTTGAAGGCAGGCCCTCTCTCCACCTGAAAACCTCTCTCCCAGCACCTGTCATGGCTTTACTTCTCACCGCTAGAGTGAATTTCTTTGGATGCTTGAGACTTATGTAAGCTCAAGAATTCACATTTAATAACTGTTAACTTTTTCAGTATAAGTGGTCATTGTTTTGAATACTCTACATGGATTAATTTAATCCACATAACAAATTTGAGTATAATCTTTACTGTGCCCATTTCACAGATGAGGAAAGGAGACTTAGAGAGATTAAGAAACATACCCAAGGTCGCAACAGCTTGCAAGTGGCAGACGCAAAAGGATGAATCAGGCAACTTGATTTCAGAGTCCAGTTTCACCCCTACACCTTGCCTGGGAAAGTGGCTTAGAAAGCATTTTTCAAAGAGCCCTAGAGTTGCATGGTGTTACCTGGGGAACCATCAAACCAAATAAAAGGAACAGAAGGATAAGGTGCTGGTCCCTTATCCCCATTTTAATCAATACAACTTTCTTCAGCAGAATCTCAATTTTAAAGAGACAGTTCAATTTCACTTGTAAAAATGGGTCACACCACCAAAGGCAATTCTGAGATGTTCTCCTTTAGGGAATTCCCACGTTACACATTAGGGGGCTTCATTCCCGTGGGGGTTTCTGATCTAAGGGATGAGATACAAGGGAAGACAGCAAGAAGAACTTGGAAAACTGAAGAATCCAGCCAAGAACCATCTAACCTGGGGGCCTTAGAATCCAAGGGTCCCTTCTTCCTTCTCTAACCATCTTGGGCCCAGAAAAAAACGTGACCACAGGTCCAGAAATGTACATGGCACCAGCAAATGGATCAGGGTACACAGCCACATACATTCACACATATTCTTTCTCCCTCTCTCTGTCCCATCTCCCTTCCCTTCCACACACACTTCATTTTAGCCTGCCCTCAGCAACAGACTCAGATGATCCCTGAGGGGTCTTTGGTGCCTGGTCAGCCACACCATCACATCATCCATCCTGGGGCATCTACCTGGGAGCCGTGAGCCCAAGCTCTGACTCAGCCACTGGGTGGCCTGTGGCTCTGCACCTGTCCTCTGTGCTGCAGGTGCTCCACCTGTAAAGGAAGGGTTTGCAGTGGGCTGGAGCAGTGGTCTTGCAGACCCCAGCCCACTCCACCTCAGGAGGGGGTTCAGGTACATGTACCCTCAAGGAACAATATACCCATTTGAATGCAGAGTTCCAAAGAATAGCAAGGAGAGATAAGAAAGCCTTCCTCAGCGATCAATGCAAAGAAATAGAGGAAAATAATAGAATGGGAAAGACTTGAGATCTCTTCAAAAAAAATTAGAGATACCAAGTGAACATTTCATGCAAAGATGGGCTCAATAAAGGACAGAAATAGTATGGACCTAACAGAAGCAGAAGATATTAAGAAGAGGTGGCAAGAATACACAGAAGAACTGCACAAAAAAGATCTTCATGAGCCAGATAATCACAATGGTGTGATCCCTCACCTAGAGCCAGACATCCTAGAATGTGAAGTCAAGTGGGCCTTGGGAAGCATCACTATGAACAAAGCTAGCGGAGGTGATGGAATTCCAGTTGAGCTATCTCAAATCCTAAAAGATGATGCTGTGAAAGTGCTGGACTCAATATGTCAGCAAATTTGGAAAACTCAGCAGTGGCCACAGGACTGGAAAAGGTCAGTTTTCATTCCAATCCCAAAGAAAGGCAATGACAAAGAATGCGCAAACTACCACACAATTGCACTCATCTCACACACTAGAAAAGTAATGCTCAAAATTCTCCAAGCCAGGCTTCAGCAATACATGAACCATGAACTTCCAGATGTTCAAGCTGGTTTTGGAAAAGGCAGAGGAACCAAAGATCAGATTGCGAACATCCGCTGGATCATCGAAAAAGCAAGAGAATTCCAGAAAAACATCTATTTCTGCTTTATTGACTATGCCAAAGCCTTTGACTGTGTGGATCACAATAAACTGTGGAAAATTCTGAAGGAGATGGGAATACAAGACCACCTGACTTGCCTCTTAAGAAACCTGTAGGCAGGTCAGGAAGCAACAGTTAGAACTGGACATGGAACAACAGACTGGTTCCAAATAGGGAAAGGAGTACGTTAAGGCTGTATATTGTCACCCTGCTTATTTAACTTATATGCAGAGTACATCATGAGAAACGCTGGGCTGGATGAAGCACAAGCTGGAATCAAGATTGCCGGGAGAAATATTAATAACCTCAGATATGTAGATGACACCACCCTTATGGCAGAGAGTAAAGAGGACCTAAAAAGCCTCTTGATGAAAGTCAAAGAGGAGAGTGAAAAAGTTGGCTTAAAGCTCAACATTCAGAAAACTAAGATCATGGCATCTGGCCCCATCACTTCATGGCAAATAGATGGGGAAACAGTGGAAACAGTGTCAGACTTTATTTTGGGGGCTCCAAAATCACTGCAGATGGTGATTGCAGCCATGAAATTAAAAGACACTTACTCCTTGGAAGGAAAGTTATGACCAACCTAGACAGCATATTAAAAAAGAGAGACATTACTTGGTCAACAAAGGTCCATGTAGTCAAGGCTATGATTTCTCAATGGTCATATATGGATGTGAGAGTTGGACTATAAAGAAAGCTGAACGCTAAAGAATTGATGCTTTTGAACTGTGGCGTTGGAGAAGACTCTTGAGAGTCCCTTGGACTGCAAGGAGATCCAACCTTTAGTCCATCCTAAAGGAGATCAGTCCTGGGTGTTCATTGAAAGGACTGATGTTGAAGCTGAAACTCCAATACTTTGGCCACCTGATGCAAAGAGCTGACTCATTTGAAAAGACCCTGATGCTGAGAAAGATTGAGCGAGGGAGGAGAAGGGGAAGCAGAGGATGAGATGGTTGGATGGCATCGCCGAGTCAATGGATGTGAGTTTGGGTAGACTCCGGGAGTTGGTGATGAACAGGGAGGCCTGGCATGCTGTGGTTCATGGGGTCGCAAAGAGTCAGACACAACTGAGTTACTGAACTGAACTGAACCCTCTCCCCACTGACTAGCAAGCTCCTGAAGAACAGGGGTGCGTCTCTGAGTCCCTGGGGAGGAGTATGAGACCTTGAGAGCAACATCTGTTGGGCCATTGTGTGTACTAGGGCTACAGATGGCTGCCTGCAATAGCTGACTGGGGAGCACAGGGCCACGCGGGGCTCAGCGCCAGGTGAGCAGGGGCAGGTACCTAAGATCTGCTCTGAAGTGCAGCAGACGGACAACATCCTCAGTCTCTGCTCCCTGTCCATCCTTGTGAGCTGCTGTTTCTGTTCCCAAGAAGATCCTCGACTGAAGACGAGTGTGGGTGTTGAGAGGGCCATGGCTGTGCTGGGGCCGAATCTCTCCTCCCTCCCTGGGGACAGTGATGACCGAGAAGATGAGGCAGGATTGAGGGGAGTCTAGCCAGTATTGAGGGGAGTCGAGGGTAGGGAGTCGAGACCGCCTCTCCCTTCGCAGCCCTGCACTCCTGGGAGCACAGAGAATCCGGGAGATGTGCCACTATTCCCAACCAGGCCTCATTCCCGTTCTCTCTCCCTCTCTTCCTATTCCCCCAGGGAGCCTCCACAAACCATTCAGCCACAAACTCCTGGAGAAGAGACACGTTCCTTCTTGCTTCCCCACCTCAAACCACCTACCCCAGGAAGCAGGCATCCAAACCCGGGAAAGCAGGCGATATCTATGGCCAGACAGTGACTGGGCAGGGAGAAGTCGTGGGAGCAGCTTGCCCTGTGGCCACCACCCAGTGTTCCCAAGACGCCTCCGGTGTTACGTGATCAGTCACTTCCTGCAGGGCTGGGGTCTCCCTCCCTCTGCCCCAGGCCCTCACTGATGAGCAAGAGGATGGTATGAAGGGCGTTTGTGCAGCTGTGGCAAGGCAGATGGACTGCACAAGATCCAGGGCACAGTCTAGTTTGAATTTGAGGAATGCTGGTTGGAGAAGCTACAGCCCTTGGAAGGGAAGCTCCCCACACCAACTACCCTCCAGCCTGCCCAGCAGAGAATTTCAGTCTCACCTGACCAAAGCTATCGCAGGAGGCAGCTCAGAGAGACTGAGGGTCATGGTCAGATCCCCTGTCCCAAGAGTGAAGCAGGGGCAGCCAGAGAGTAGAAGGACCCAAGAAGTCCATGACATCAAGCCTTGCTGTCCCCAGAGATTTAGCTTTGCCCCCATCTTCCTCAACACCTGCAGCACCCTCAAAGAAACCCCACGTTCCCCTCAGATGATGCCCAGGACACACCTCCTGTCCATGTGAAGGAGCCCCCTGACTCAGCCTGCTCTGCCTCTGGTAACAACAGTTCAAACCAGGCCCCCAGCCCCACCCCCAACCCCCGAATGAGCATCTTTCTCCAACCCCACACCAGCAATTACTCCCAATTACACGATGTGACAAGGCGCTGGGGCTGGAGCACTTAACTCAGGTCCTGCATTATGCAATGTTTTTAATCCTCTTACTTAAGGTGGAAAACTGATATGGTACTCTGAGTTCACCTGAATGACTGGAAAAATAATTCTAAGAAATAAAAACATCGCCATCAATATCACCTTACAGGCTCCCTGAAAGGATTAAAAGGATGCATAAGCTTGAATTTTCAAATGCCCTCTGCTGAACTCTCCTTGCAAAGGCTCCCAGGGGGAGAGGGACCGCTCAGGGATTCCCCAGAGGAGAGAGTGTTCCCCCTCAGCTTTGACGTGAGCTCTGTCAGCTAGGATCCTGGGGCCTCCAGCCTGTGCCCACGGCCACAGCCGGGACTGTCTGAGTGCCCCTGTCCCCTAGAGCACCCAGGGTGCAAAGGCCGGTCTCCCTCCTCCACAAAAGCCACCCAGAGTCAAAGCCCCATCCCTCCCCCATCCCTAAGGCTGGCCCCACCTTACAAGGCTAAGGTCCTCAACTGCGCTATCTTCCAGAATGTCCAGCCTTTCTGGAGACACTTGCAGCACCCACAGGCCACAGAGAATCCCCACAACATGGACAGAGATTCCTAGAGCCTCTCAGGTCCTGAGAAGGTAGAGAAGCCCTCATGGCCCCCGTGAGAAGGTCCCTAGCACACAATGGGCTGCCCGCTTTCTCCATGATGAACTCTGCCAAGCTGCCATACCACACGGAACTTACCTGTGGCCACTGGACACTCCAATCACCACCAGCATTAGGTGGGCAGGTGGGCAAGCAGCAGGGCCTGCCCTCTGGTCTCCACTCCACAGCCCAAGGCCTGGCCTTTGGATGGGAGGGAGCCGCAGCTACAATTACAGTGGCTGGGCCCATTAAACCTCGGGAATAAAGAGCCAGCCAGGTAATTACCCCTAATCCTCCTCGAGCCTTTGTCTGCGAGCAGCACAGCCCGAAGCCTAATGGTGTGAGATAAGTGACCAGGCTCCCCGGCCCTCCCCAGAGCTGCCTCAGGCGGGCCTAAGGTGGGGGCACTCAGTCAGCTCAAGCCCACCAGGATGCCATTCCTGAGCATCTCCTTTGACAGGACCCACCACGAAGAGGCAGTCCCCAAGGCCCCCACAGGACGATGAGGTCCCTGGGGCTACAAGATGGCCACAGTCATGGTGGCTGAGACGGAGGGGGCGGATTCCAGGTCCTAGAGGGAACTGGTGTTTGGCCAAGAAGTTTGAGTAAGGAAGATACCTGCCACGTGGACCCCACAGCCATTTTCATAACCATATTCTGGTCATGTTCAGACGTAATTCCTGCACTCAAGTGAAATAAAGTGAAAGTCGCTCAGTCGTGTCCAACTCTTTGCAACCCCATGGACAATAGCCTGCCAGGCTCCTCTGTCCATGGAATTCTCCAGGCAAGAATACTGGAGTGGGTCGTTGCTCACTTCTCTAGGGGATCTTCCCAACCCAGGGATCGAACCCAGGTCTCCTGTATTGCAGGCAGATTCTTTACCATCTGAACCACCAGGGAAGCCCTCCTGAACTCAAGGAGCCAGGCAAAGCAAGTAGATTGTGGTGTGAAGCAACTCACCAATGAATGCCTGGCCCTCGACACTGATGCATGAATGATCTGTCTGCTATGAAGGACTGAGAGGCTTCCGCTGGTGTCAGCCAGCCCCTCTGCTCTTTATAACAACTGTAAGAGGTAGAGGGGGCGCCTATGACCCTGGACCTCAGCATGCCCTTCCTCCTCTGGATCCTATGTCCCCATTCAGCATTTGCATCCTGAGTGGCAGCGGTCACAAACTCAGGAGCCCACAGGCTGTACCTCAACAGGAGAAGACAGATCCTACCTGCATTCTCTCTTGTTTTCCTGAAAAGACAGTCCTCCCAGCCCTCTTTATTTCTTTCTAAACAGAGGCATGGGTACTTACCCATTTAAAGAGGGGAGTTTTTGGTAACTATTGCCATATCTTCTTGTTTCTCAAGAGAAGTCTGAAATCCAAATTTTAAGGTCAAAGTCCTCAATTTTTAAATTTCAGCAACTAACAACTTAAAACACTGGATGAACCAAACAAATGTGTCCACAGCTTGTTCACCTGAATCTATCACATTGTTAATCAGCTATACCCCAATAAAAAATAAAAAGAGTTTTTTAAAAAATGTGTCTGCAGCTCCCTCCCTCCCTTGTTTACAAGCTCCGTGTTCCTCTCTACTGGGGGCCCCTCTATCCCACCTCAAATGAAGCTCCCTAACAGCAAGAACCATCACATTCTCTGGAGATCTGACAGCCAGCACAGGGCCTGACACACAATCAGCACTCATTAAAGGTTGGGTGAAGGACTGAGTGACTTAGTGGTGAAGAAACCGAGGCAGAAAGGTTAAGTCATGTGTACAAGATGACCCAGCTGGTGAGAACCAAGCGAAGATGAGCAGCCAGGCTCAGGCTCCTGGCTAAGTTCCTGCGACAGCTCCACTTTACGGTCCTCAGACCCACTCTGCAATATTCACAGAGTAGCCCATCCTGGATTTCACAGTGCTTTGTTAATCCACAGGTGGAATTTAAATTCCAGCGTTTCAAGTTAAATTTTGCAAAGCATTCCATGACCACCAAGTTGGAAGATCACAGACCGCTGGGCTGCAGACCCCTTCCAAGCTCGACAACGGGGAAGGCATAGTCCATGAGTTGGGTACAAAGCCTCTGCAACCCCACAGTGCAGGAAGGATGGGCCCACAAGAGGAGGAAGGAGCTCCCTTCTGAATCTCTGAGACCCTCCTGTCTAGTCTTCTGAATCCTATAACCACCAGGAAATGTACATGGAGTCTTTAGACGACAGCATCCTGACCTGCAGCCCTAGAGGCTGGATACTCAGCTACTCCTGGCTACCAGCCCAGGAGGCCAAAGCACAGGAGCTAAATGTTCAGTTCAACATAGCAGCCTGAAGACTGCCTGCGTGAGTTACTGTTACTGTGGTACGTAACCCACACAGCTACAAAAAAGTGTCCACCGGGGCTGCAATCTCATCTCAAGGCTCATATGGGGAAGGACTGATCTCTTCCAGTCTTCTGTGGTTGTTGACATAATTCAGCTCCTTGCAGCCTGCTGGCCTGGGGCTTTCTTGCTGGCCTGCAGCCAGGGGCCAGCCTCATTTCCTAGCTGCTTATGGGTGCAGACTGCCCTCAGAGCCCTGCCATGTGGGCTTCCCACATCGCTTCATCAAAGCCAGCGAGGGAGAGAACCTTCAACCAAGGCTGATGTTACAGTCCTATGTAAGATATGGATGTGACATCCCATCACCTTTGCCACATTCCATTAGTTAGAAGGAAGTCACATGTCCCAGTCACACTCAAGGCAGGGGGATGGAATAAGACATGAGCACCAGGAAGACAGAATAAATGGAGCCACCATACAGTGTCCCTCACATTGCCTAACACAAAGTAAAGTATTTTACTGCCTCAATCCAAAAGGACCAAGAGAAAAGAACAGAAGAAAGATGTCAAAACTATTTTGGAAGCCAGAAAGTAAATGGATGTGTGATGCAGACAAAGGCTGCAGTATTCCACAGTCTGCTAAGCTAAGGCTGTTCAGGCCAGCCTTCAGAAGCAAGCTACTGTAGACTGAACCTCAGAAAGGCAAGTGAGTTAGGGGTGGTGGTATCTCTGAAAGCAGACAGATAGTTAAGTCTTTAAAGGAGGCAGTTAGACGTGCCCTCCTTGAACCTCATCATCCATCCAATTATTTCCCTTCCAAGTGTTCAGAAGATGGTAGGTCTACCCTCTGAATTCAATGACACAAAGCAAAAATTGATGAAAGTGGTAAGGTGCCATCCTCAAACTGGGGATTCTATGAAAATCAATATACAAAGCAGTGAAATCCCCCAGTGCCCTTCTCCTTCGGGCTCCAAGAGTTACATGTGTCAGGCTGGAACATTTCTCCCCTTGACACTAATCAGCCCAGGGAAAATCTCCCCAAAATACCAGTATTTGAGGGTCTCCATGCCCAGAAGACTTCCAACCAACATGTTGGTAACCATGAGTCAAGAATCACCAGCCTCCACCAAAAAAGACAGGAGAAGCAAAAGGAAACGAAAGCAACCCAGAGAAAAGATACAATATAAACAGCAAAAGAAAACTCCAGAGAAAAGTACAATTAATACCTTCAGTGAAATAAGAGAACATAAACCACATAAAAAGTAAAAATTGAAAACTATCAATACAAAGAAGTGCAAAGCAAGAGCTCTAAGAAATTTTTAAAAAGGAAAGCAAGAGTAAACAAAATCCAATAAATATTTGTAAGATAAAGTTGAAGACATAATTTAGAACAGCAGTTCTCAAAGTGTGGTCCTCAGATACCTAAGGATTCCTGAAGCCCCTTCAGGGGGGTCAGTGAAACCAAAATTATTTTGTAGTACTACTAAGCCATTATTCACCTTTTCCACTGAGTTGACATTTACACTGGTGCCAGAGCAATTGTGGGTAAAACTTCTGGGGTCTTAACAGAAATCAAGGGGTGGCAGCAAACTGTACAAGCAGCCACTATTCTTCACTGTCACACACTCGAACTGAAAAAGCCACATTGACAAATCTTCTCTCAAAAATTAACAAAGGAAATCTTTCAATTTGAGGAAAATACTTGGTAATATTTGTTACTTACAAGAAAATCTGAGCTTTCAAGCAAAACTAGACTCTTAGGAAACTCATCTAATACCATCATCTTGACAGCATACTTTTCTGTTGAGATCAGTGATATTTACAAATTGAGTTGTGTGATATTATATAAAGAAATGTGTCAGCATTTCAAAGATCTCTATAACTCAGTGCACTTTTGTTCCCTCACCCAGTCATGTCCAACTCTTTGTGACCCCATGGACTGTAGCACACCAGGCCTCCCTGTCCCTCACCACCTCCTAGAGTTTGCCCAAATTCATATTCATTGCATTGGTGATGCCATTCAGCCATCTCATCCTCTGATGCCCTCATCTCCTTCTGCCCTCAATCTTTCCCAGCATCAGAGACTTTTCTAATGAGTCATCTGTGCCAATCAGATGACAAAAATACTAGAACTTCAGCAACAGTTCTTCCAGTGAATCTTCAGGGTTGAATTCCCTTAAGATTGACTGATTTGATCTCCTTGCTGTCCAAGGGACTCTCAAGAGTCTTCTCCAACACCACAGTTCAAAGACATCAATTCTCTGACATTCTGCCTTCTTTCTCAGACCATCTGCCTATATGGTCCAGCTCCCACAACCATATGTGACCACTGGGAAGATCATAGCCTTGACTATATGGACCTTTGTCGGCAGAAAAATGTCTCTGCTTTTCAATACACTGTCTAGGTTTGTCATCACTTTCTTGCCAAGAAGCAATCATCTTCTGATTTCATGGCTGCAGTCATCATCTACAGTGATTCTGGAGCCAAAAAAGAGGAAATCTGTCACTACTTCCACCTTTTCCCCTTCTATTTGCCATGCAGTAATGAGACTGGATGCCATGATCTTAGATTTTTTAATATTTAGTCTTAAGCTCGCTCTTTCACGCTTCTTCACCCTCATCAAGAGTCTCTTTAGTTGCTCTTTGCTTTCCGCCATTAGAGTGATATCATCCACATATCTGAGATTGTTGATGTTTCTCCCACCTATCTTGCTTCCAACTTGTAACTCATCCAGCCCGGCATTTCTCATGATGTGCTCACCATATAGGTTAAATAAACAGGGTGACAGCAGACAGCCCTGTCGTACTCCTTTCTCGATCCTGAACCAATCAATTGTTCCGTACATGGTTCTAACTGTTGCTTATTGACCCACATACAGATTTCTCAGGAGACAGGTAAGATGGTCTGGTATTCCTATTTCTCTAAGCTTTCCACAGCTTGTCATGATCCACACAGTCAAAGGCTTTAGCATAGCTGATGAAACGGAGAGAGATGTTTCTCTGAAATTCCCTTGCTTTCTCTATAATCCAGTGAATGTTGGCAATTTGATCTCTAGTTCTTCTTCCTTTTCTAAACCCAGCTTGGAGATCCGGAAGTTCTTCGTTCACCTAATGCTGAAGCCTAGCATGCAAGATTTTAAGCATGATCTTACTGGCATGGGAGATGACTGCACTAGTATTTGCCAAATGATCAACAAATGAGGTTATAAAATCAGGCATAGGTAATATCCACTCCATGTACAAGATAGATCAAGATAACAGAGAAAAAATTTACTGTTAAGTTTTCAGATTCCACACTGAAACTAACTTTTGAGAACTTATTATGGTAGAGTTCTGCTGTAATATTAAAGAAGATATCCATAATTACCTGAAAGGGCAATTAGGAATATTCTTCTTTTATAAGTACACATCTGAATGAAACCAGACTTGCTTCTATAAAACAATGTCATTCTTTTTACTAATTTTTTGCTTTGAAAAATGCATTGATATTTTCATAAATTATGCTAGTTATGCTAACATATACTGGGTTTATTTAAATGAATTAATAATTTTAAACTTCTGTTTTAATTTCTAATATGGTAAATATAGGTATAGCCTACATAAATTAAAGGTCTTTGTGATTCTCAATGATCTTTAAGAATGTAAATAGATCCTGAAACTTAGAAGGAATCTGAGGCCAAAAGGTCTGAGAACAGCTGCTCTAGAATGTAAAACAATAAAATGGTGGAAATAAGGAGAAAATGTTAATCAGTGGGTCACTTAAGGAGGATCGATATTAAAAAAAGAAAAAAGAGTTCCAGAAGGATAAAATGGATGGAAACTTTTATCAAATAAATCATATCAGGCAAATCCCTATAGCTAGGGTTTCTAAATTTAAAAGCATCCATCTACTGCCCAAAACAATATATTTTTTTTTAATTCACATGAAGTGACAGAAATGTGCACTTCAGTACCCTGGTGATAAAGGGACGAATCTTAAAGCTTCTGGGTAGGGGGAAGGGGAGAAGGAAGAAGTAGTGTGGAAATGCTCACCTTCTAAGGATGGGGACACAGAATGGCACCTGACTTCTCCAGAGTAATGGGAAGTAGAAGACAATAGAACATTATGTACCTCCAAGTTTCTAAGGAAAGGCTAGAATTTTATATTCAGCCCAACTACTCATCAAGAATAAAAGTCAAACAAAGATATTTTCAGACATGCAAAGCCTCCAAGTTTCTGCCTCCGATGTGCCCTTTCTTAGGAAGATGTGTGCTTAGTCACTCAGTTGTGTCCGACTCTTTGTGACCCCATGGGTTGTAGCCCACCAGGCTCCTCTGTCCATGGAATTTTCCAGACAAAAAAAACTGGAGTAAGTTGCCATGACCTCCTCCAGGGGTTCTTCCCAACCCAGGAATCAAACCTGGGTCTCCTGCATTGCAGGCAGATTCTTTACTGTCTGAGCTACCAAGGAAGTCCAAGAATACTGGAGTGGACAGCCTATTCCTTCTCCAGGGGAACTTCCCAACCCAGGAATTGAACTGGGGTCTCCTGCATTGCAGGAGGATTCTTGACCAGCTGAGCTACCAGGGAAACCCTCTCAGGAAGATACTGGAAGGTGTGTGTGCTCCTTGAAAGAGAGTAAAGGGAGAAAGAAAACGCACAGGACTCGGGAGACAAGTGATCCAGCGACAGTCCCCACGTGAAGGTAAAGGATGGACTCAGATTAGCAGCGGTGCCTACAGAGTCACTATCCAGACTGAAGGAAAGAATGGAACACAGATTAACAGGGGCATCTAAATACAGTCAAAGAAAACTTAGAGTTTAATCAGAGAATTAAAGGATAAATGATAATAGAAAGTCAAGCAATGAAACAGTATGTCAGTTACTATGTACCTAATTTCAAGGAAAACAAAATGTCTATCCAGAGAAAAATGACCACAGTACACTACATGGATGTTTACACCATGGTGGGTATTAACACCATCATAACCTGGGTGCAACCATGTTTCATAAAGACGGGGAAAAGGGAAGTTATGTGCACCTATTTGATCAAAGGAGAATGATGCAGGGAAACTTAACCCCCATCTTGTATAACTGAAAGTCAAAAATAACATCTAAAACAAAAAATCAAGAAAATGATAATATAAGCTTATTATCTAGAAATATGGTAACTATCAAAAGAAACAACTAAAAGAATTAAAAACAGTTACCTCCAGAAAGCAGAAACCAGAGGTGGGAGGCAGTGGGCTGCTTTTCATTATAAGCTTATAACTGCTTGGCTATGAATATGTATTCCTTTGATAAAAATAAAAGTTAAATTAAAAAATTACCCCAGCACCAGGAGAGCCAAACTCCCCTCTTCACAGTCTCATTCAATAAACATTCCTTGAATTTTTACTTGCCTCTACCCCATAATCACAGGCTAGCCAGCTGTGAGTAGCAAGCATGGCATGATTTGGCGGAACGGGAAGTTTGGGTCCCTTTATGTAAAGGTGTTCCCTCCCTCTCCTGTGGCTGATCCTAAAGCCACTCCAACAAGCTCTGTCATGTCCTGGTCATTCACTGGATCTTCATACAGAGCATAACATCACCCAGTAGGCTACATTCTCTTCCCTATCTCCTTCCTCCAGGTGAGACAAGCTCAAACAGCCTAAGTTAAGAGTCATGGTCCCATTCCTAGGGCTAGTAAATTGCCAAGGGGGATGTGAGTCTAGGGGCTCAGCTTGTGTCTCACAGCCATGCCGTGCTTCCAAGCCAGCCCTTGCCTCTCTCTCAGGGGGCTTCTGCACCCCACCCTCCAACCTCAAGAGGGTCACCTGCCCTCCTCATGACCGTTTTACAGGTCTGCCTGTCACCCTGTTACCCTCAATAATTTGCACATGTTTGGGGAAAGTGGTGCCATCACCACGAGAGGAGAGAAGGCCGGACAGGCATCATCACACTTCATCTGATAGAGAAGAGAAACAGACCAGGGGAAGAAGGGACATGCCTCAGGTCACACGACAGGACCCCAGGCGGCCTGTCTCACCTTCTGAGTCAGGTGGCCTTTCAGCTCTATGGCAGCAGGCCCCTTCCATGTGCTCATTCAGGCTTTGTTTGGGGCTGGCCTGTTTGTGAGGAGGAAGAACCATTCATGGGTTTCCAACGCCCAGCTTTACAATTCAGTGAAAATGGTGGCAAGTGGATACAAAACAGATGCTATGGTACCTGGCACGTGGTCACAATGAGAGGTCAGAACACAGCGGGGCTTGGCTGGGGGTGTAGGGGTGGCAGGGCTGAGGTCCGGGTGCAGAGATATTCAGGCTCAGATGTCTGCTGGGAGGCCCCAAAGGACAGAGACCCACCTGGGTGTCAAAGTGACCCACAGGCTTTAAAGGAAACATTTGGCTTCCCAGAGGAGTCCAGAGCTGTTACTGGGGACCAAAAGTGGAACCGAGGGCAAAGTGGGGAGGGCATAGGGGATGACCCATGGCAACTACTGCATCATCCCTCCTGCAGCTTCCAACAGGGCAGTCTGGCCAGGCACAAGGAAGTGCCCCCACCCCACCCCCACAACGCTTTTGTTAGATTGAACTGTACTGAAAACGTTCTGCTCAAGTCTTTCCTGATGCTGACAACAGGTCACACACAGGACCAGGCACAGAATGGACCCTGGTAAATACCTGCTGAAACAATCTGTATACCCACGGAGCCAGTTGCTGCTCTGCACAGCAGCAAGCTGGCTCTGCCCACCATATAGGAGACTCTGGCTTCTTCCTAAAAACAAAAAATGATTCCAAGGATATCTATGAGTCTTCTTTCATTCCATCAAAGACATAAATGTTATGTTCTCAGACCCAAGGAAGTTCTGTATAGAATCCATCATCTCCCACCAGAGCCCTCACCCTTCTCTCTGTCTAGACCAGTGCTCCTCAAAGTGTTGTTCCCCAGTTAACAGCAGCAGCAGCATATGGGAACCTGTTAAAAATGCAAATTTCCAGGACCCACCCCAGACCTAATGAATCAAACTCTAAAGATGGGTGGGACCCAGGAATCGGCTGTATCAGCCTATGCAGGTGATTCTGATGCAAGCTAGTTTGAGAACCACTGCTCGGGATAAAGACTCCCAAGTTAAACCCCCTATACAAAGTGGGATTCTTCCTCTGAAGCAGAAAAAGATAGCTGGTGTCATAGATCACTCAGGATTAACATTGAACTCCTCCAGGAAATCATTTATTCAGCATCTGTTCTACTTAGAGCTAAGATACCTACATAGATTTGGAAGTGCATATAATTATAAAAGGGAGAAATAAGTTGGCTCATTACAATTATGTGTGTGTGCTTATGTCTGTATGTTTTCCCCACCTTCTCCCTAAGACCCCCTCAATATCCTGAGCATGGGACTCGGTTAGCTTTCCCTGAATTTTTCTCTCAGTGTCATTCAGGCCACTCTTGGTGAGTTGGAGTTAAGCCAGCCTCCATCGAGTTCACACCCAGCCCAGCCTCCGGGACTTACGGTCCAAGACTCGTCTGAAAACCCCAAAGGACATATGATCCTTCCTTCCTGCTCATTTCTTGCTTCCTTCCTTGCCCTCTTCCTGCTCAACGAGAGTCCTGCCACACACGTTATGAAATACACATTTCAGCACATTTCTCCTGCCCCATGATCATCCAAGCACCTCTCTTTGGGCCTCCATGTCTGGCTCCCCCCTCATTTTTTCCCGGACTAACCTCGCCCCTTCAGCTTTAAGATGCTCACGGCTCAGGGTGCCTCACCATCCAGGGTGCAGCATTGTGTTTCCTTGTTCCCATGTCACATAAATCAGGGCCCACGGGAACTTAAGGACAAGTCCTCCCAGCCTGTCTTCCAGCGGGGTCTCCCTAGGAGCATGCCACAGGCAAGCCCAGCTGGAGACCTGGGCCTGCAACACGGACCCCTCTGAAAGCCTCATGAAAGCATTCCAGGATGTAATAAACCCGTCAGGCACTAGCTAATTTATATCTGAGTGGATGATTTCCCATTTTTCAGAATGTAAATGTTTAGATTGCAGCATTCCCCTGCCTCGGCATCCGGGGTCCTGGCACGTAAGTGGTGGAATCAGCCCACTTTTCCACAGGGATCCTTAGATGGAAGCGCTACAGTGCCAGCATCCTCCGGCCAGGAAGAGCTTCCTGCTCTCGATCCACACATGTGTGCAAACCCCATCCCAGAGGCAGGCCACCAGCCTCGGCTTAGCGTTGAGAAGTCGCACTCTTGCTTTTACAGGCAACGGGAGGTGAAACAGAGCTTTCAAAGGCAGGAACTCAGAGCTGAGGGACAACTCAGATTAGCTAGGTATTCCAAGACAGCGCTCCTTTTATACTTCTTTCCAAAATGGTCTTCATTTGCTCTGGTCTCAGATACGTTTTATTAGATCTTTTCAATGTATAAACAGGCAAGAGAAGTAGATTAGTGGAAATAAATATAACACAACAATCCGAGGAAACAGTGCAGTTTGGCTGACCGAGCCCCAAGCCTCCCAACTGCCCGCTCTGTCCAGGGCTGCGTGCACTAACCCGGGAGACCCTGCCAGCCAAACACCCTGGGTGGTCCATCAGCAGGGGCAGCCCCCAGCAAAGAGAAGCCCCATAAAGAAAGCCAGGAGCCTAGGGAGCCACTCATGTTTTCTTGGGTTCTGGACACAGAACAACCAGCTCCCCAAGACTGAAGGGAACTCCAGGCAACAGGCCCCATGACATACCACTGGCAGCCAAGGACTTTAACAAGTTCAACCAAACACACCCATCATCCTGGGGCCATGTTCCACAGATGGGCATCAATTAGGTGTGACCGCTGCAAGCCACCAGCAGTTTCCTCCCGGGCAAAGTGAAACTAAGAATGTCACCCTCGCCACCTGCAAAGAATGATGTGAGAAGTCCTCCAATGCTGCAGGGGAAGGCCTGAGAGTCCTCGAAGGAGGTCTACTCCACCTCTCCAAGAAGGCAGCAGAATGCTGCCCCTCAGAGTACCAGCTCTGATGTGAGTCACACGCTCCAGTTTCAGTTCACAACCTCCTGGCTATGCGTCCTTGGGGAAGTCACTTCATCTCTCTGAGCCTCAGCTTCTTTTCCAGTAGGATGCAGATGATACAGTATCAGTCTCTGAGGTTGTTAGTGATCATTGACATGACTTGAGTGCTTACTGGCCTAAACCAAGGGGGAGCCAGGGGAGCCCACCTGATAGTGGACCGTGGACCTGGCTAAATTTTCAGCCCACTCCCACTCCCACACTGGCTGGATGGCGGCAGACAGTACTCAGGCAGCATTTGCGAAAGTGAGTCCCAACAGGAAAGGCAGCCATGAGCCAGACCTGCTCCCTTGCACAAATGGGTTCTGATCCACCTGGAGGGCCAGGACTCAGTCGTGACTCTCAGCTCGAGACACCACCACCTGCTCGGAGTAGCAGCAGTGGCATAATCATCACCTGGGCCTAAGCTGGTCCTCAGAATCCAGAGGAAGCAGGAGCCAAGCTCACCTGGGCTCCCCACTTTGCTGTCACAGTGCCTGAGCTTCACCAAGTCCCCCAAGGACAAGACTTTCAGGCACATGCTCAAAAGGGAACCCAAATTCCATCCCAGCCTTGCCCCAGGTCTGAAGCTCAGGGCCAGCGCACAGGTCCACATCACCTCTGCAAGAAAGCAAACCCCACCTCTCCTTCAGCCCCAGAGGCTGGTCAGGGTGCCAAGGGGCCTCCTCCCGTCCCAGGGCTCCGCACACCAAGCCTCATCCAGCTGCCTGCTCAGCCCCATTTCCCTCCTGGTCTGGGTGACCACGCTGTAAGGATTAGCAAGGACCCCCCCGCCCCCGGCCCAATCACGTGCAGTCCGTGCTTCCTCACCCAGCTCACCCATGTGACTGCCCCAGCACTTCCTGGCCTATCCTGGCCACGCAGCACAAGCCTTCCCTGATCCACCACGGGGCAGCCTAGCTGAAGGTTTTATTCCATTAATTTTCATCCTGATAATTGGAAGCAGCTCTCCTCGCTGCTCCTGTAGGATTTAATGTTAATTTAATAACATCACATTTCCCACGGAGGCAGCTTAAACCTGCATTTCACCCCAGGGATGCTGCCACTTCACCCTGCCCTGTGGACACCAACCTGCCCCAGGCAGGCCCCACGCCATGCCCAGAGCCAGCATCTCCTCCTCCCTGGGGTTTGGTCTGTTCAAAGTAGGGCCAGCGGCTCCAGCCCCCACAGGAGTCTCTGCCAAGCCCCTTGGTAGAAAGCAGGGCAGAATCCTCTTTGGACCCACATCTACATTATAGGCACATAAAGGCCTTTATTACCCATAAAGCAAAATTCCTGCAAAGCTTTTCCATCTCGACGTGCCACATGCAATAAAGTGACTGCTGCTCACACACAGCCTTTACGCATGCCCGTCTCTACCCTCACACACTGCAACCAGGGCACGCCCATACCCACCTGACCTGTGCATGTGCAGGTGTCCAAACCCCAAAGCTGGCATCAACCAGCCGAGTGATCTGGCCTGTCACTTCATCTCACTGAGGCTCATTGCCTCCCTCTGGAACACAGAAGAGCAACAACGCCCAGTTCCCCTGACTCCTAGGAAATCCAGGGTGCATTTTATCCAGGTATTCACCACTGATCAAATGGCCAGTCCCCTACCCCGTGCTAGGCCTGCTCTGGGCTCAGGAGACACAACAGTAACCAGAATCATCCACACCCTCAGGGTGCTTCTGTTCTAGCAGCAAGTAACGAATGAAGTTAAATGTCAAGTGATGCAGAATGCCATGAACACAGTGAGACAGGGCACCGTGGGAGGGCTAGGGGCTAATTCAGACTGTGAGGTTTAGGGAGAGACCAATTCACACATGTGACCACCATACAGCTAGAAACTGTATCGATTACAACAGCATACTAGGTTTATATATGAAGAATTATACACTATCATTGGCTCTAGGGTATGATGCCGTGGTCCCCTGCCACACAGCTCAGCTGGGCTCACTGAACTCTCGGGTCCCAGCGAAAGTCAAAAGCTCAGGCAGCCTCACAGGAGCAGCCAGGATCTCGCTGCTGCCACTTCATCATGGGACTCAACCCAGTGACAAGTATACCTCTCCCATCCTTACCCCTGCCACCCACATCCTCCAGCCCCTCCTCACACCAGGTACTTCCCCTGGTGGCTCTGATGGTAAAGAATCCGCCTGCAATGCAGGAGACCCTGGTTCAGTCCCTGGATCGGGAAGATCCCCTGGAGAAGGGAATCGCTACCCGCTCCAGTATTCTTGCCTAGAGAATTCAGTGGACAGAGGAGCCTGGTGGGCTACAGTCCATGGGGTCGCAAAGACTGGACACGATGGAACGACTAACACACACACACTCCTTAGACTGAGTCTGCACGTCCCCTCAGAAACCCTGATGAGGGCCAGGACCTCGTCTGTCCTGCGTAGGGAACAGCACCCAGCAGGTGCTCTGAAAGGGTAAGAGAACTAAAGCTCAGAGCGTTATGCAGCCCCTAGAAGAGATCACCTCCCCCACACCACACATAGGCAGGAACCCCATTTTGTCCACATCAGCTATAATGTTCAGACAGGGCAAGAGACTCCTCCAACACCTCTCCATTTCCTGCTCTGCTGGGACTGCCACTCACCTCAGTAAGCAGATTAGACAGCTCTTCAGCTCAGCACACCTCACCAACCAGGGTGATGGGCCATATCCACCAACCCCAGCCAGCAGCCAAGGCCACAGAGGGGCAGTGAGGTCACCCAGAGGTCACACTGGTATACAGCCTGTCCAAAGGGAGAAGCCTTGACCCATCCGTGGCTCACGTCCTGCAGGGCCAGACAGGTCTGCCAAGCCCAGGGGTGTGTGACTGGCCTTCCACTGCATGCCTGGCCTGAGGCTGAGCCGCTCAGCTGGCATGGGGTCAGAGCAGCACTGGCCCTGCCATCACTGGCCCTGCCATCACCTCGCACCTCCTGCAAATATCTGCCCCGCATGCCCTCCATCACAGTCACACAGTCCCCTCCATGAGGAGCAGTCGTTGACAGCAAGAGTCTGCTGCAAGCACACTGCATGTACAAAAGCTCCCAGGTGGAGAGCATGGCGTTGTTAGGGGCCAAGGTGGCCAGGCTGCAGGGGAGGAGGGGCAGAGCGCAGGGGAGGTCGAGGCAGGAGCCAGAGATGCTAGAACAGAGGCTCAATGACACTGACGAGGGCTCAGCCGGATGAGGTGGGTCAGGACACGTGGATCCGGCAGTAGCCCCGATGACCAGTCAGGGGCACCACAGAGAGAGGTGGGCACCCTTTCCTGAAGCCACAGGCAAGAGAACTGAGCCCCCAGGACCAAGAACAGCTGCCTTCCCGCACAGCCGAAAGCACGTGGATCATGGAGACACTGAGCCACAGGCCCCTCATTATATACCAACAACCTGCCACCTGGGGATGCCTCCTCCTTCAACTGCCGTAGGGACCACTCAGAAGCCCAGAGCCAGGCATAAGACCATCCAACAGCCAAGGGGTCGTCCATTGGCTGGGATGGGGGGAACACTGAGCCTTTTGAGGAGACCAGGGTGCTGTTTCCCTCAGGAAACCCTACCAGGACACAGGAAAGTGGAGTCTCCACAGGGTGTGGGGTCAGGGATGGTTCAGCCCCACCCAGGCTGCCCGACCTGCTGTGGAATGAGGGTTTTCACACACAGCATGGGCCAGGCATGCTTCCTCTCCCATCTCAGCGCTCCGGGCAGCTTGACGAGGCCACTCAACCCCACCCTTCAGCGAGGTCAGAAGGTGAGCACCCATCAGGGCCAGGACCCTCAGACCACACCCGTGTCACCTGGGAGCTGCTGGGGCTGTAACACTACAGCTTAGCACCTTGGCAGCTACCCAATGCCCCAGCTGCTCTAGACCCCAGACTGCAGGGCCAGTAAAATCTGACAGGGAGCTGGAAGATCTAATGCTTCCACTTCTTTTCTGGAACGGAGAGGGGTAGGGTCACATTATCTCTGCTCACACACCTCCAGAGATGCGAAGGGGCCTCAAGGTGGCCGGGCCCCTAGAGGACACTCTGATGGGAAGGTCCTCCTCCAAGTGAGCCAACACCTGTCTATTACTTCTGTGGTCCGACCTCGATTCTCTTGATGAGGACACGCCATCAGACCGCCGCCTCTTCTAGCCAAGAGCCGTCAGCTACTTGAAGATGCCATGTCCCTCATCAGCAGTCACTGATGGGGTGGCGGCCGCATGCCAGGAGGCAAGTGAGGAGACAGAAGTGAGATAAGAGCCCTGCCCTGCCATCTGCTGGGGGGAGGAGGCCAGCGAGGAGGTAACGTGGTCAGGGAGATAGGCACTCTCACAGAAGTGAGCTGAGAACTGTGTGGGCACAGAGGAGCAGTGTGGGGGTCTGGGGTGGGGTGGGGAGGTGGACACCAGCTCTTAGTGGTCATAGAGAGCTTCACAGAGAATGCCATGCTCAGAGTGGCCCTCCAGTCACCACATGGAAAGAACATCTCAGGTACAGAGAAGAGCAGATACCCAGCAAGGCCCAGGACTGCTGGGTTCTGAGATGCACAAAGGCCAGAGGCCAGACTAGGACAGGCCTTGGAGCCACTTCCCTACTAGCACCCCCACCGGGTCACCTGCTCCAAGCTCCTGGCCCTCTCTCCGGGGCTCCTGGCTTCTCCCAGCCTCCTGGGCAGCACAGAGTCCTCTGGGGTAGAGAGCTCGCAAAGCTGGTCCTGGTGGTGCCCAGCATTCATTCACTCACTCACATGCTCTCTCTCACACCTGTACACATGCAGTTTCTCACACCTTCTGGACCCATCACAGGGCTCGACTCTGCAGCCTGGGAGACCTGTCCAGCCACTCACACTCCTCCCTCTGCTCCCTGGACCGGTACCAAGTGAACTGTGACGGGTGGCAGGGGGTGGCCTGAGTCACCATCCCAATGGCTCTTCCTTTCTTAAGAAACTGGAGCTCCTCCTCTGCTCCTTGCATGGAGCTGGTCGGGAGCAAAGAGAAGATGGGGCACCACAGCCTCCCCTCTTGGAGAGCTCGCAGCCTTCTCCCACATTATGAAATGACACCACCCCACGCCCTCTCCACTAGAGCTCGTTCACTCAAAGAATAACTCGTCAAGCTCCCACTCCACTGTCAGCACCAAACAAGTCTATTTAAAAGTCTCCACCTTAGGTCACCACACCCCTGGGACCTCCCAATCCATGGACTCATCGAGTCTGTGTGGCCCTGCCATCCTGGACCAGCTCCGCTGTACACCCTGGCTACACAGATATAAGCCTGAGGGTTGGGGTCCTGGCCTTCACGAAGCTGACTTTCTAGAGGGGAGACGTAATAAACCTGTAAACAGGTATGAAACTCCCTGGTGGCTCAGTAAAGAATCCGCCTACAATGCGGGAGACTCAGGTTTGATCCCTGGATTGGGAAGATCCCTTGGAGAAGGGCATGGCAACCCACGCCAGTATTCTTGTCTGGAGAATTCCATGGACAGAGGAGTCCATGGGGTCACAAAGAGTCAGACACGACTGAGCGACTAATCACGGCACATGAAGATGAACAGGGTTACGTGATAAAGTGAGAGTGGTACTTAGTGAGCGAAGAGGTGCTGTGAAAAGCCATTTGCTACCTTTCTAAGCTCTTAGGTTTTGATTCTTAGGCTAGGCATGGGGGATTTTCCCCCACATAGACCATCAGGATGGGCTAGGTGATGCTGCAGTAACAAACAGCCTCGAGCCTACACAACACACCCACTGTGTGTTGATGGAGAAATATGGGGTCAGCTGGGGTTTCTGCCCTGCTGTCTTCACTCTGGGGCCTGAGCAGACAGATTAGTTATTCCCTGGATTTCTGTGCCAGAGGGAAAGAGAAAGTAAGATGAATTACATGCTGGGCCACGTAATTACATTACATGGCCACACTGAACATCAAGGGAGAGTGAAGCCCAGTCCTACCCCATGGTCAGGAGGAGAAACAAAGATGTGGGAGGCAGGACCTATGACTGCGAGGGTGGACGTTTGTTTGCTGGATGGAATCCTGGGGTCAGTGGTGAAGCAAGCCTGTGATCTCTAAGAGCATCATCACTGATGGACAGGTAGCGATGGCAGAGGAAGCGGGTCCTGCACCAGGCCTCTCTCCTCTCTGTGCCCCGTGATGGGCCTTTCCTCGGGCCAGGTCTCCTGCAAGATGTATGTCCATCCTGAGTGTGCAACCCCGCACGGGTATGACTCCCATCCTCCTCCTCCGCCTCGCCCAGAGCAGTCTTCCAACGCATCACGCAAATCCCTTCATGAGACACAAGGTGGTCTGAAGCAGCAGCCTGGGATTAGAAAGCAGTCATATTTCCCCATCTTTCCACAGACTCCAAAGTGGCTCCCTTGGCTCTTTTCTCCCACTGCATGGGCCACCGAGGACAGGGCCTCTCATTCTGATGCAACCATGGCTCCTCTGGGTGAGGCCAAGAAACTCCCCAAACCATAAAGATGTCCAAACATTGGCCCAGCTTCCTCCAAACAGACATAAACCGCCTCGCTCACATCCGGGCCCACCACGCCCCTCCCGCCGGGGTCTCAGGCACCATCTGGCACCTCCACCCTCAGGCAGCCCACAGCTCCACGATGGCGGGAGTGGGGACGGGAGAGGGACTCAGCCACACCTACCCCAGCTCCCCCAGGGCTCCGAGGGTCGTGGTGCCTTTGATGATGCCTGCCTTCACCCTTGGCTGAGCAGCGACAGCCTGCAAGCTGGATTCGGTGCCAAGCCGCCCCAAATCCAGTTATTTTTAGTCTGTTTGTTTATCCCATTTCAAGCTCTCTGTGTCACCACTTGTTATCATAACAGAGAGCACCTGGACGTGTCTCGGAAAGGCAACAAATAAGCTCTGGAGAGTGCCGGGGATTGCCAGGAACACCAACCGTGTTTCCAGCCTGATGCCCTGGCTGCGACAAAGCAGATCTCTTTCTTCCCTCCACATGAAAAGCCTAATCCAGGTAAGCCAGCCAACAACGGCTGCCTGGCCTCCCAAGACCTTCCTGCCGCCTCATCACCCCTGCGCCCGGTGACGGGCCTCACACTTGGTGACGTCAGCCTGGCAGAGGACTGAGGGCAGGTCCTGGCCCGACACCAGGCCCCCGGATTGTCCATGACTTCTCTCCCCTCTGCGTGCCAGCCTCGAGCCCACCTGTCCGCCCAGAGCCAGAGCCGGCGGGGACCAGAACAGTCTTGAGGGCAGGACCACACACTCATCTATTTGGACAGGTCAGGAGGGCACAAGAACAGTCATCCCTGCCGAGTCCTGCCGAGCCTGTCCTGAGAGGCCCCAGACCAGAGTGGCAAGGCCAGCTTTCTGCTACCACAGCTGGATGTCGCAGGCCACACAACAGTCCCCAGAGGGGCTGATCCAGGGTGTCACCCTCATTCTGCTCTGACTCCTGTGGGTTGCAAGCCCTCTCTCCTCCTGGCTTCTAGCACCACCATCGCCACCATCAGAATGGCTCCCACTGGCTAAGCACCTGCTATGCCCAGACCGTGCACTGGGCTCTTTACAGACAGTGAGCTGCATGGCAACCTCCTCCTCAGCAAATGACACCAGAAACCTCAAAAGCCGAAGCCATCATCCACGTCTAGCTCTGCCTGGCCCTTACCTCTGGTTGTGAAGCAGAAAAGGTGCAGAGCACCCACTGAAAATGCCTCCCCACCGAGGCTCCGGGTCCAAGTTTAGCCAGCGCCTCCCAGTGGGCACCTGCTGCGTGCTAGCCACGTGTGAGCGCTGTGCTGGACCCCTGCAAGGAGAAAGCGGCTATCCCTGCTCTGCAGAGGGACTGACCAGGTGGGCAAGCCTGTGCCCAGCTCACAGAGAGAGCCCCAGGAGGCCTCTGTCAGAGTGGGCTCCCCTCCCCACCCACTCTCCTCCCTGACCCAGACCCTCATCACCTGGGTCCACCCATGTGGACTCCCACACAGCCTTTGGAAGCGTCTCCTCCTTTCAGTCCACTGACTTGTAACCAGGCAGCTCTGACTGTCGCTCTTCTGCTCAAAACCTTTCTCACCCCTCATCCCCTCCCTCACCAGTTACTGAGCAACCACCACATGCCAGGCCCTGGGTCAGGAGCTCCGGCTGCGGCAGCAGCGAGATGACAAGGCTGGTGTCCCAGGTGAGGAGGGACCGTCTGTTCTCCCAGGCAGGACTTGACCTCCAACATCCACAGGCACTAGCTCTGCGCTCAGACCCTCAGCCTCAAGGGTCACACCTGCCACTCACCACGCCTGCGGGCTGTGATTATGACCACAACCACCACTGCCAGTGGTGGTCCAGTCCCCTGGAGCCCTGGAGACTGACCCCCAAAGTGGCCCCTGGGCAGAGAGAGCAGGCCAGTGTGGCCGAAGAATGACTCCTGGGCAGCGCCCCTGACTTCGATCTCAGGGGATGTAAGCATGGAGGAAAGGAAGAAGAAGATCTCAGGCCTGGGGAACAGATCAGAGGCCCAAAGGCACAGCGCGTTTCTGGAGAGGGTGGGTTGGCACATCTGGACAAAGATGGAGTTTTGAGAGGAGAACTGGAGGCAGGGGCCGCTCAGAGAGGGCACTTCATTCTTATCCACGGAGGCTTCTAGGTGGGCAGTCCCATGCCCACAACCATCACCAAGGGGGAAGGAGTTCACTAAGGAGCCACAGTGGTCAAGTCAGAGAGCAGGGGAAGAGACCGGAGTCAGTGAGGAGCCAGGCAAGAAGCGCTGAGAGCTCGCCCCCCTTGCTTTGGGGCTGGAGGCATGGAGAGGAGAAGGCAGTGTATGGAGAACAGGCTGAAACCACGGGAGCTCACAGGACAGGGGGTGGGAGCTGGTCCACGCACCAGATGGACACATGTGAAGTTCACCCATCACCACCATGGCCCCCGCAGCACAGAAAGCTCTATGCAGCAAGGATGCCCTGGCCTGGAGCCTGGCGGCTCAGTGAGGAGCAGGGTGTCCCACAGCAGTCACCTTGGCTCTAAGTCCCAGGAGTGGGAAGCTCTAGAGACAGCAAGGCATCTACCTCCCAGCCTCCAGGCAGAACTGCCTGCCAGGCAGGGAGAAGGTTGCCCCCCACTTTTGCCCTGGTCTAAAGAGTCCAAGTTCTCCTCTCCATCACCAGAGAGAAGTGAATTCAATGCCATGTCACTCCAGCACTCCAGGCAAGCAAACCCCTCCTCACCTGACCTTTGGCAGAGTGGCCCAGGCAACCCCATCCCAGGTCTCCTTTGCCCCTTCCTGACCAGCGTGTGTCACCCAGTGAGCACTGGTTAGTGGGTTCCAGAGAGAGCAGGCCTTCCAGTGAAGGATCACACCGCCACTCACATGGCCCTCTGCTTAAACCTGCCTGGAAGCTACGTGGCTTGCAACACATGCAAAAGAGCTCAGCCACCCACAACTGTATCAACGCAGATCAAAACCACAATGAGATACCACTTTTCAACCACCAGATTGGCAAAGATCAGCATAGTTGATACAGTCCCTCATTCGTGGAGATATGGGGAAGCAAGCCACTCACACCTTGCTGGCAAGACAGGAAAAGTGGGACAACCTCTGCATGGGGCCACATGCCAGCATCAGGCAAACTTCAAAAATGTGTATCTGCTTCAATCAGCACATCCACTGTGGGCATTTCTCCTGCTCATGCACATGTTAATGAAGATATTCACTGCAGCAGGCTCACTTGTTAACAGCAAAAACAAGAAGCAATCACAAAGCCCATCCAGGGGGCACTGGTCCAAAAATGTATGGCCTGGTTACACAACAGAATAATATGCAGCCGATAAAAAGGACGAGGCAGCTCTGTGTGAGCTGATACAGAATGAGTGTCAAGATGTGCCAAATATTAAAGGGGGAAAAAGCAATCAAGCAGATTGGCATATACAGTACACTGCTATTCACAAAAAGGGAAAAGCTGGGAGGTATCAGATATATGCACAAGCCCTGACCCCTGTATGCTTGACTGAGCACATCTCTGGCAGGACACAAAGGACGCCCTAGAAACCATGGCTCTCTCTGCGGGAGGGCACGGATGGCTGGGAACAGGCAGAGGGATGCAGTTGTTGCTATCTACCCTTTTGCACTACATACCCTACACAAGTGTCACCCAGGGTCCATACTACCTTAAGGAAATCAACCAGGAACCCTCTTATGGGACAGCATTTCTCATGCCTGCCCCATCTAACATAGATTCTTCCGACTCCTACACCAGGAGATCTCAGACAACTGTACCCATGTGCTGTTTCCCCCCAAATCTTCAGTGCCCGACTCTGCGCCTGGCACATGGGGTGCTTGGGAAGGGCTTGGGGTGGGAGGCGCCAGTACCTCCAGTTTCAGGGCCTCCATGTCTTCCTGGAAGCCAGCAGAAGCCAGAGCTTGCTCTCCCTTCTCAGGAGGATGGGGGAAGGCCACTGGGCAGTGGGCAGGGCCACCAGCCTCCAACTGTATTGCCCTGCAAGGAGCAGTCCCCTCCCCGACAAAACACACCCACGAAGCTACCACTCCAGGTTGTTCCAGGAGCCTTCCTTGAGGCAGGCACAGCCCCTGCGGTGCACCTGCAGGGAGCTGCCTGTGGTCCGGGGACCAGCTCCGTTGACTAATTTCTGTACATAATTCCACCCAGGATGAGTCAACAGCAGGGACGACAGGAGTCCCCACAGGCCGGCCCCAAAGCTGTTGAGAAGGTGGGGAAGCAGAGCATGGGGGCCCCAGCCCCTGAGAGAGGCCCCCCAGGCCCCTCCGATCAGGACACCGCCACCTACAGGTGCGGGTCTGTCACAGGGTCAACCACCCGGCACGGGGACATGGCCCTGCCCCTCAGCCTCACCCCGGCGGGCCCCTCACTGCCATGGGCCTCTGCTCCGTCAGCAAGGCTGGGTTGGGCCAGCCACTCCGCCAGATTCCACCTAACACCCTGCAGAGGCAGCCACTGATTACGCAACACCACCATTTATCAAGCCCGCGTCCCGTAGCAAGTCACCGTGACCTGGCGGTGGGCCCAGGGGTTGACCCTTTTATCCACACTGGGTACCCGCCTGAACAGGCAGGCTTTTCCAGACACTCAGATTCTCCTGCACCTCTTACTGCCTGGGTCACTTGAGGCCAGCCCTTTCGTTTCTGGTGCCTCAGTTTCCTGGCCTGTAAAATGGGCTCTCTTCAGGTAATTGTGAGGACTGAATGGGCTTTTCAGTCCAGTGCACTTAGCACTTGGTAAGAGCTAAGTAACTGGCCACTGCCATCAGAATTCCCAAGAAACCCATCCTGTTCTACTATTCAGGGCCACCCTTGCAGCGTGCAGGTCTGGGCAGGGAGGGGCGAGAGGAGGAGGTCCGAGGAGAGAAGGCCACTCCCGCCTGGCCTGGCAATTTGCAAAGACCGGTAGCAGCACCTCCATCCGCACCTTTGTTTGCTCTCACGGCTCGGCTCCCCGCCACTGGCCTTCCCATCCTGGCCCCTGCTCCTGGAGCGGCAGCAAATCCTTGTCAGCAAACAGCATGTTAATTGCTTCTTGGCGGGGTTTCAAATGATATCACAGGACCTGGCTGCTCAATTTGAGCGAATGGAAAGGAAGAAGGAGGGGCGCCCAGCAACTTGCTCGGAGCCCCGGATGATGGGAGCTCCAATTACTAATTAATTGACTGCTCAGATGGAACAAATCTGAAGCCCCAACAGGTCGGGCGAGCGAGGCCCGGGCTGCGCGCCAGCCCCTTTCATCAGAAGCGATCAGGGAGCTCGTCCTGACCACCTTCAGGAGGGGCGGCCCTGAGTCCTGCCGCCTGTGTCCAGAGGAGCCGACAGAGTCAGGAACCCTGCTCTGGCTAGGGGGGCTCCTGGACCCTTCACTAGATCGCTCCTCCTACCAGCACATGTTGAGCTCCCAGGATCCACCCCTGGACGCTAAGTTCTGGGGGTGCAGCCTCATCTGTGGTGCTCACTGCTGCACCCCAGTCCCAGCACAGGGCCTGGCATAAAACAAGAACATGATGAAACACTGAATACTTAGTATGGTGCCAGGTTCCTAGGACACAGCACGGCACGAACTCAGATCGTGGCCCCATGGCTCATGTGCTCTGGGGCTGGGATTGCCACTGTCAACCAGATAAACAACTAGAAACAAAACAGAAGAGGCCCTCGGAGGCAGGGGAATGACAAGAGTGGAACTTGTCCTCAACTGGGAGGCCAGGGGACCCACACGCTAGAGCGAGGACAGGGCCAGGGGGACTTCTCCCAACCGGGGCACCAGCACCACCTTCCACTGCAGAAGACCACCCACTCAGGGGTCTCACTCACCCCACCAGGGAGGGCAGGGTGAGGGCTGAGAGGATTTCCTGGAGAAACTATGCCTCCAGGCACTGCCTGCTACAGTTGGGGGCACAAGCGTGAACAGACACAGGTGGGGCCCTGAGATGCCTAGGCCATGTGGGACGCCTCCAAACTCCCCAGGCACTTCACTTGAGAGCCAGATCATGGTGACGCTCACAGAAGACCCAGATGACCATCCTCAGGGCCTGAGTGTCAAGATGTAGCCCCCGCCCCATCTACCTTGCACTCCTGAAAACTGATGAGGGCATGTTTCTGAAAGAGTGAGTTTGGGGAAGGTGAGGCACAGGCCTGCATTCAGCAGGCACGACTCTGCTCCTTCTGACTGTGAGACCTCGGATGAACGACCTCGCCACCTTTTCTGTAAGAGAGAGTCAAACTGTCAGCAGAGCATCCGCCACCACATCACACAGACAAAGAGAGAGGTACACAGACCCCTGAGGCTGACCAGTGGTGACTTTAGCCCCCCACCTGCCTTGTCTGGTCATTATTGGGGTGCAGTATGGGAAACCATCCTGGGCCTCCATTTTTACTTGCCTCTGCCCGTCTTTCCACCTGTCCTACCTTTTACCACCCCAGGTATATGTGTGTACTCAGCTCCCACCTGCCCCCTCTCTGAAGCAGGAATCACCCACTCTGGCTTTTGTCCCACCCAGAACTGCCTGATATTTGGAAAGTGACAAATCATTTTGAAATATCACCCGTATCAATATTAGTGATGGCTCCAGAAATTCTGCAATACAGGAGCTTAAAGGTGGTCGTCTGCTTGGAAGGTGGAGTGGGGCTAGAAACACAGTATGTTTACAAAGATTTGGTGTTTATTTGGGGTCTTTGGGGGAGTGTTGATGGAGACCAGGGGCAGGGCACCTTTGACACCACCACCACCACTGCTGTTAGTAATAACAGCAAAGAACACTTCCATTGATAGTACCAAGAGATTTACACGCAATTTCTCACTTAATTCTCATCATATCCAAAGAGGTATTATCTCCATCTTAGAGATACGTAAACTGCGGTTTAGAGAGGCCACGTAGCATGCCCAAGTACTGGCAGCTGCAGACCAAGAGGCAAGACTTGAACCCAGGTCCGTCAGATAGCACACCCACCACCACCGTTTAGGTGCAAATTCTGCCCTCCCACCCGGCCGTGCTCCTCAGCTGCCATGCTCCACTCCCCGCCCACTCGAGGACACCGTCCCACCCACCCGACCACCCAGGCCGCCAAGCTGCAGCTGGAGGGCTTCAAACTTCAAACTTCCCGCAAATGCATTTCTGAGTAGGATCTTTTTTTTTTTTCCCTCTAGCAAGAGGCTGAAAAAGCTATCCTTCTTGGTCACTGCTGTCGAGGGCTCTTTAAAACATTATGGGGGCTCAGATCAACTCCAGAGGTCGGTGGGTACTCGCTCTGGTCTTTGTCCCTGGCTGCGGACTCTCCCCCAACTGAAGAAGTGTGGGGGCTGCCCCAAACTCCCCTCTGAGGACCGTGCTCCCTCCCTGGACACACCTGACAGGTTCTCTCCTTAGATGCCAGCGGGGCCCCTGAGACCTCAGCACACAATGAGGCCCACACCTGCAAGGAATGTAAATCCTGGGGCTCTGCACAGGGCGGCCAGAGCGCGGGGGACGGCAGCAAATCCCAGGATAAAAGCAGAAGCCATCCTGTTGACAATTCATTCATGCTTCTCCCCCAAATCCATCCACAACAGAACTGTTAAGCTCAAGCTTCCTCTCCTGTTGCAAACAATTGTAAAAATGATTGGTATCTGCCCTCAGTGGAGAGCCCGTCTACTGCATCCCCAGGCTAAATCTTTCTGGAAGGGTTGCATGTGTGAAAAACATGCATTCCCCAAACACACAGATAATGGTTACTCTTAGAGACCCTAATCACTCAGCTCAGAAAGGACAAAGGCAAAGGCTGCCAACTTAACTGCTGACTTTCTGAAGCCTGGAGGCCAGCCGCAGACCCTGGGCTGGGCACCCAAGGGCAGGCAGGCTCAGGGTTGCATCTGGAGACGGGACTGTTCTACAAGGCAGCATCCTGGTGCTCGGCCTCCCGTAACGAGTCCTCTAGACTCCTGCCTGAGTCTCTCCCGTGTGTGTCTGTGGCTCTGAAATCTCATCTCAAAGTAGAAAGGAAGGCGAGGGTTAGGAAGAAAGCCGAGATGGGGCCAGGACACCAGGTTCTGCTCCTGGCTTTGACACTGGCTACGCTGTCAGTTAAGAGCCTTCACGTCTCTGGGCTTTGGTTTTCTCATCGGGCAGTTTGTAACCAGGGCCTTCTAGGGCCCCACCTAGTTGACATGCCATGAGCAAGACGTGCAGATTGAGAGATGTTTAAGCCAGAAAGCACGAAACAGCCCAGTGCCAACAGCCGGTCCTCAGCTAAGCCAGTGAGGCAGCATCTGTGGAGCAACTGGGCCCTTACTGGATATGCACACACAGAACTGCAGGGCTGATACAGACAGCTGATCAGGAAAACATCTCTTTAGCTTGAAGGGGCCCAGATTTGAGGCATGGATGCACTGATCTTTTCTTTTTTTTTTTTTTTTTTACATAAAATGCTATCTATGATGAAAGTACCTTCTATTTCCTCCATATGCCTCTCCCCTTCTCTCAGCAACAGCCTTCGTTTCACTGAAGCATCCACCCTCCCACTCTCTCATCCCACCTGTGCTGTGTGTAGTTATTCAGTCACATCTGACTCTTTGTGACCCCATGGACTGTGGCCCTCCAGATTCTTCTATCCAAGGGATTCTCCAGGCAAGAATACTGGGGTGGGTTTCCATGCCCTCCTCCTCATTTCCATGTAGGATAGAGCAAAAGTCGCATCTAAGCTAATTAGCACACGGCCTTCCCCTGGCCAGTAACTGGTTCAGGAGAGGGCGTATGACCAAAGCCAGTCCGATCACAATGAGCTCCAGGACCTCCTAGGAATGCTGGGACCAAGATTTCCCATCTAGACTGAGTCAGAGAGGATATGGGGGCAGAGTTGCTGCAGTCATCTTTTCACCATGTGGGATCTGAGAATAGGACCAGTTTCACTTAAAGGAACCAAGAAATGGGGAGAATGAAACCCTGTCATGGAGACAGTCTGGGTGCTGGATCAAGCCACACCTGATCTACCCACAGGTTACTCAGACAGAGAATATTAAGGAATCATGACATCTGATTCCTCCCCCTTCTAATCTCTCTTAGAAGTTCTTTGAGAGATCAGAAAGACTCACAAGCACATCCCCCAGTTGGAAATGGATTCATTCAATCATCTCTTAATTCTACAAATATGTACTGAGTGTCAGCTTTGTGTCACCAATGGTGATCAGGGCACAGTCCTCCGCTCAAAAACTCAGATTGGGGGGGCAGGTGGTACAGGGGACACAACACCACAGACTGGCAGCTCTGCTGCAGTGTGATGACAACTCGAACAGAAGACATATGGGGGCCGGGGACACACAGGCCCAAACCCAATGGATGAGCCAAGGAAGCCTTCCCAGGGGGTATCTAAAGGCAACCACACACCCTCTTAGATTTACAACAGACAAAGCTTTCACGAACTAAGCTCATCTGTCCTGAAAGTGACCCTGTGTCTGAGGCTGGACAGGGATGGCCACCCCCACCTTGAGAAAGAGGCAGACACCCAGGAAATGGAGGGGATGCCTGGTTCAGCATCACACAGGAAATCTGGGGTTCATAGAGGAGAACCAAACCTCACAATCACGTACATCACAGCATCCTCTCTGACAGGCTGACTGTACAGGACTCTGGAGTTGGCATCAGAAAGACAAAGACCAGCCGTCTGCCCCCAGAGGATGTCTGGAATACCCCAGGAAGGTGCCACAGGGAGTCCCAGCGGGCCACACTGCTGGCCAGGGAGAGGGCCCTACATGCCCACCACCAGGGCAGCAGCCTTCCTAGACACCTCATCACAGACCCAGGCCAGGCTCTGTCATTCCTGCGGCCCATGGGCGGAGGGAAAGCTTCAGCAGAGCCCAGAGCAGCGGCTGCATCTGACACGGCCTACGAGGATGGCAACAGGTTTGTGGCCACTGACCCAAGTCAGGGGTAAGGACAAAAGCCAGAATCACCCCAACACACAATTCTTGCTCTGAGGATGATCAGGTCCAGGACGGCAATGCAATGTAATCCTCTCTTGCCTTTTTTTTTTTAAACTGTTATATGACGAAGACCAAAAGAAGAGCTAAAGAGATTAAAAGCGTAGACTTTGGAATCCATGCTCAGGACTTTGAGCCCATTTACTAGGCTGCATATGATGTTTCTTTAAATAATATTAACAACTAATAAATAGTCATTTAGGGTTTTTTCAACTCCGTTTCCTTATGTACAATGGAGCTGGCACCTACCACCTAGGGCTTGTAAGTAAAACAGATAAGGCACAGAGCTGGGCTTGCTGTTGTTCAGTCACTAAGTCATGTCTGACTCTTTGCAACCCCACAAACTGCAGGCTTCCCTGTCCTTCACTACTTCTCGGAGTTTGTTCAAACTCACGTCCATTGAGTCAGTGATGCTCTCCAACCATCTTCATTCTCTGTTGCCCTCTTCTCCTCCTGCCCTCAATCTTTCCCAGCATCAGGGTCTTTTCCAATGAGTTGGCTCTTCTCATCAGGTGGCCAAAGTATTGAAGCTTCAGCTTCAGCATCAGTCCTTCCAATGACTATTCAGGGTTGATTTCGTTTAGGATTGACCGGTTTGATCTCCTTGCTGTCCAAGGGACTCTCATGAGTCTTCTCCAGAACCACAGTTCTTGCTGCTGCTGCTGCTGAGTCGCTTCAGTCGTGTCCGACTCTGTGCGACCCCATAGACAGCAGCCCACCAGGCTCCGCCGTCCCGGGGATTCTCCAGGCAAGAACGCTAGAGTGGGTTGCCATTTCCTTCTTCAATGCATGAAAGTGAAAAGGGAAAGTGAAGTCGCTTCAGTTGTGTTCAACTCTGTGCGACCCCATAGACAGCAGTCCACCAGGCTCCTCCGTCCATGGGATTTTCCAGGCAAGAGTACTGGAGTGGGGTGCCATTGCCTTCCCTTCCACAGTTCTTAGTAAATGTTTAATTAACAGCAGCTGTAGTAATACAACTAGCAATACTGTCTTTGACTATTATTACTATTCCCACATAGAGAGGGCCACTCTCTGTCCCCTGGAGAGAGCATACACACTGCTAGCGGGGGGACACTAATTAAAAACATGAAAGGGGTCTAAACTAATCTCTTCCACAGAGCAGACAGTGAGGGCAAAACGTATCATTTCACAAGCTCAGACCAGGGCCCACCACCGCCCCCCTCCCAGAGTCCCAGAGCTGGGGCTGCAACATCACGGCCTGGCCCCTGCTTGGGTTTTCCGGCACAGCCATACGAGAACCTCTCCTGTCAGCAGCCTCAAGGCCAGAGGTCAGAACTCACTTTCTCCACCTGTGAGGGGGTTCCAGGCTACTTAACAGAGGTTTCTCCACACTCTCAGGTCACTAGAGTCCCAAGGCCACCAGTTTAGTGGCCACCATAGTGTAACTGTCCGCACATTCCTTCAGGCCAAGGGTCAGGAGATTAGGTCATTTTTCCCCTGTCAGCTTTCTAGAAAGCATGCCACCTGAAGGCTCCTCCTGAGGGCTGCCGCAGCCTGGCTGAATCCAGTGGCTGGAAGAGGACAGGTTGAAGCCACCCTGGTCTCACTGGGAACCAAGAGCTCACCTGGGGGGGCCCAGGGCAAGGCGGGAGGGCAGGCCCTGCAGAGATTCCCAAATCACATGTCACCAGGGCCCAGCAGGGCAGTGGGGGTAAGAGGGGACCTCGGGTAGGCTCAGACACCCCCCTTGCCTGGTCTCTTCTCCCACTTCCCCTCAAATAGGCAGCCTCACAGTTCATGTAGCCCGACATCATTCTCCTCCTGGTCTGCCCCTGGGTGTCTCTCCCTGAAGCAGCCTGAGCTCCTCCTCTTCCTGGTCCGTCCCTAGCTGTCTCTCCCTGAAGCTGCCTGAGCTCCTAAGGCAGCAGCCCCACCTGCCTTGTGCTCACTCTTAAGTGACTGTCCTTTAGCTCACAACACAGCCCTGCTGAGTCTGTCTAGCATCTGCCCCATCCTGGGCACTTCTAGTTCCCAAGATGAGTGTGTATGGCCCCATCCCACAGACGCTCACAGGGTAGATATAGCAGCAGCAACAATGTCAATAGCATCACAAGAGCTGCCCCCAAATGCCCCCTGTGTGCCAGTCACTAAGCCAGAGTGGTCTCCTATTTTGAACCTTGTGACTTTGCAAGGTAAGCATTCCATTCTCCATCGTACAGATCAATAAACTGAGGAGTCAGAGAGCTACTGTGTCTTCCCCAGGACCCAGAGAGAGAAGGTGCCAAGCTGAACTAGGAATCCAGGATTGTCTATGCAGAAAGAATGTTTACTTTGGAGCTGGCTATTTGCATAGCATCTTCACTACTATTTATTTGCTCAATATTATTTCTTTAAATACTATTAACACCAACAGAGTATGCATTACCTGTCAAGCACTTTCTAAATGTTTCACATGCATTAACTCTCTCAGTTTCACAACAACCCTAGAGGGAGGGTCTCTTATGATCCCCAGTTAGACAGAAGACTGAGCAACAAGTCCAAGGTGTCATGGTCTGTAGAGGGAAGAGCCAGGATGTGAACCAAGCAGTCTGGCCCCAAAGCCCTGCTGTTACCAGCACACTCTGCTGTCACCCACAGACTTCAAGTCTCATCCTTGGTTCTGATGCCTGAGAAACCCAAAGCCTGAGATTGCCCATGTTTGTGAACATCTTTTAGTATACATCAGACATAACCATAACTGTTAACTTCAAAAAAAGTACCCCAAGGGGCCTCCTAGAGTCACTGTGGGCACCAGTGGTCATGCACAGACCACACTCCAGGAAACCCTACCTTGGGGAGAAGAGAACCCAGGTAAGAGAACAGAGATCTAAAGGGTCCGCAGCTGTGCCAGGGCCCCCATCAGTCTGGCACTGGGTAGACAGCAGCCTGAGGCTTGGGGACTCAGGGCCACCTGGAGGAGGAGACAGAGATGATGGAGCTTAGACCAACAGCTCAGAAGGAAAGCAGGTCATCAGGGCACTCAGACTCCATACCTGGTGTGTTCTGCTCTGTGGGGGCCCGAGGGGGACGTCCTAGAGAGGCTGAGTCCCAGAAAGAGTACAGAGGGGAGAGAAGATACAGGGCCACCACTCAGCTCCTCCTCTGGCACCTCCCCCAGAGGAAGTCCTGTCATCACACACCCTACCCTCAGGGCACTTCACCCCTTCCTTCCAGCTCTTTCCTTAGCAATAGCAACTATTGCTATTTCCTTAGCAACAAAAAACTATTTTTCTTTGCCTCAAAAGTCACCTACAATGGGACATGCCTTCACCCAGGTGTTGTTCGAGTCTTGAAGGCAAGTCACCATGTCACCCAAGCAGACGTCTCCACACCCATAGCTGAGACATGATGTCACTTCACACCACCCGTCCTACCCCAGCTCCAACATGGCGACACCAATGGGTCTATTTCAGGGAAACAAGAAAGGGGACACTGCGGCCAATACTCCTCTGCCTTTCCATCCCCCCGCCAGAAATGGCACTAAGAAATGGCACTGTTTCCCGGCTCAGAAATGGCACTAAGTGGCCCCTCCAGTCATTCCTTAGGCAGCAGAGAGCTACCAGACACACAATACCTACTGGGGCTGCTCCTAGAGACCAAAATCCCATTAAGAAGTAGGAGAATGTACTGATGCTGGAAGGAAACAGCCTTTCAGAGGTAGGTAAAATTTTGCCTAAAACTCTACAGTTTTCATCATCCCCAGATGCCCCAAGGGCCCAGTGTGATGCTGAAGTCTTCAGCTTCGACCACTGTTCTCACTCAGCATGCCCAGGGAAAGTCTTGCTCCCCCAGCCCTCCACACACCAGTTCTCACAAGGACGCAGTTTCCCCTGCACTTCCTCCCACAGCCCCAGTGCCCGGGCCGAAAGTCCCAACTACTCACCCAGTGGAGGCATCAGTTCACTTTGGCTAAATGGTTCCCAAACCACCCAGCTTCTAAAGATCTATCAGTTTCCTAGGTGATGCCTTAAACAAAGTAGAAGATGCTCAAAACAGGCATCTCACCTCCACATCACCACCACCCTTTCTTCCTCCATCACACACCTCTACAATCATCTGTCTCCCTCCCCTGCCCCGGTCTAGGCCTGGACATCCCTCCTGAGTCTTGCTCACTGGGATCTCACACCACATGCGCAGGCAGTGTGTCCAAAGACTTCTCAGAGAGTTGCTTCTCAGACACGAATCAGCCCTACTGTTGTCTGCTTTCAAGGTGGGAGTAGACAGCAATGATAGGGGCAGGAGTGCGAAGTGAGAGCCTGACACTGAGAAAGCCATGAGGCGTCTGAGCGCGGAACCTGCAGGCTGGGGAGGCTGCGCCATGGTGCCTCCTTCCTGGTGAGTAGCCACTGGCAGCAGTCAGGAGGAGAGGCATGGCACAGCCTCAGTTCAGGCACTTCATGCTTGCTCCAGCTCCACCTCCCACCCTGGGATGCGGTTCCAGCTTCCAGTGGGCAGAGCGGGCCCCACACGTTCCTCATGTGGCAAGTGGAACTAAACAGCAGCAAAGCTGTGAGTCCCAGGCTCTCTGCAAGAAAGAGAAGGCTGCAAAGCCCTGGGTCTGGACAGTGGGCAGCCACATCCTGGCCTGCTCTCTCCTCTCAGCACCAGGCCCATCCTGCCATCCCCAGGAGGCATAGAGAGCCAATGTCCAGGTCAGGGTCACCAGCCAGACACCAAGTTCCCAAGGAAAAGACTGCAGCAGAAATACACTCAGCACCTGTGCCTACTTCTTTCCACCTGCACAGTGGCTCAAGGCACATGCCCTGGAGTTGGACGGCCTGGGGTCAGAAACCAGCACCTCATCATCTCTGACTATTCTAACCCGGACAAGGCGTTATTACACACAGCTGTCAAATGTGGGTAATAATATCCACCTCAGAGACTGTTCGTCAGGGTTAAATGCATTAACATCCATAAAGGACCTAGAACAGTTTCTGGCATATGTATAAGCACTGTTATCAGCTTTATAATTTTTAATTTTCAATTTAATCATCACTACCATTAGGTCCTGGAGCAGATCCCCTGAAACAAATGGCCTCTGAATTTCCCAAGCAAAGTCCTAACTTCTGTTCTACTCACGTGACACCCTAGGAAAGCGCGGGTGACCTAGCCTTGCCCCTTCTCTGCCCCGCCACCCCTGCCCAGCACACGGAGCAGCTCCAGGGACACAGCCGGTGCCTGGTCAGTGTCTGCTGAATTGAACCAATGAGATTCCAGGTCTCCCCGGGTCCCCCCTCCCTGTGAACTTCTTCTGGGTGTCACTTTATCTCTGTCCCCTGGAAAGTGGGGCACCAAGGCTTATATGGTCCTGCTGTCTCAGGAAGCCCATACAAACACAAAGCGCAGCCAGTGAGAAAATGAAACGTTGGGGAACAAGATGATGACCATGAGCAGAGCCAGGGGAACAAGTCCAGAGTGTCCTTTCTTCACTTGCAGAAGTCACGTGGCTGTATGCTGGCAGGCGAGAAGTATTTAGAATGGAAACTAAAGCCCCAGGAACCAGCATACACAGCGTCACAAAGGCCCCCCCACCCCTACAAACCTGATGAATCGTCCCAGGGGCAGGGGGCTAGGGCTGTGCAGGGGCAGCTCCAGAACTGCTTCCCCATCCAGACACAAAGGCTGGAGAATTCCAGAAGGAACTGCGAGTGCCCACATGTCCACACCCTGCAGTGGTAACAGAAACGGAGCCTGCCGGTGTCAAGGCCTCACATTTGTACAGACAGGCACCTGGGTGTTTATACAAGGCTTGCGAGGCCTTCTCGCATGATGTCAGATGCCGGCAGCAGCCGGGGTTTCCATTGCATAAGGATTCCTAGAGCGAGAACGCAGGGCCCGCGCCTCTCTTTTCCACACACAGCACGCCACGGGGAGGGGAGCCTTTGGACTGAGACTCTTGTAAAGCGGCCAGAAGGCAACTGCCCTTAACAAGGAGCCGCGCTCCCCTTCCCACGTGCCTTTATAAGGGCTCCTGCCACTAACGAGCGCTGGAGTGGAAGCAAAGACAGAGAGAGAACAAGGAGCCGCGCTCAGCCTCCCAGAGCCACAGGCCAGCCTCTAGATCAGCAAGCGCCCAGCGAAGCTGGGAACACAGAATCGTGGGCTCGGGTTCTGAGAGGCATCCCTGGTAACAAGAACTTGACCTTCACCCCGCTCAGCCCTCAGACCACATGACAGCTCCTCGGACATGCCAGTTAAATATGCTCAACTGAGAAACTGCAACTAGAACCCAAGTCTTTGCCATTTTATTCAAAAATGTTTACTTCATGTTTCCCTATTAAATATAAGCAACTTCCCCCCTTGTATATATTTGCACCACATTCACACAATGTGTTCCCCATCAACATTTGAATTATGGGCACAGGCCCTGAAATGTTAGTTTTGTGCTAAGATAAATATTGGAATCATATTCACTCTGCTTTTTTGAAGTAGTCAACATCACGATTTGTGATTGAAGAGCGAAGGCACCACTTGCTTTGTTAAGTAACAAAAGCCTAACCAGCAAGGCTCTTGGGAAGAGGGATCACAAAGGCCTTCTAGAGCCTTCTCATTGCCTTTGTGACCTTTTTATCTGCTGACAACAGACCAGCACAGCTTCTCTGCTGGCACTGGGCAAATCTCCTGAGCCTCTGAGGCCCAGGCCTGGGAGGATGACAGCGTTCACGGGGGACCCAGCACCTGCCACCCCAGCACCACTGAGGCAAGGTGAAGCCCAGCACCATCCCCACACCCAGCTGGGGTTTCCTAATGACTTTACATGTAGTTCCAGAAAGAGAGAGAGAGAAAGAGAAGAAAGGGAAGGAGGGAGGTAAGGAAGGGATTATACACATGCCCCTGGGAATCAAGCCCTTCTTTGATTCCGAAGGGGGCCACATTGGCTGAAAAAGCACAGGTCCTCTGTTCACACACCCCTACTCCTCCACAGGTGGTTGATCTGAAGGCCTGCCTCTGCGGGCTGACGAAAGTGAGGGGACAGCTCAGAAACGCAGCACCCCCTACTCTGCCGTACACGATCTGCATGAGAGTCATATCTGGGGAAAGCTACAGGGCTCAAATCCAGGCCACCCACAGTCAGCAGCCCGCCCCTGGTTCTGGCCACTCTTTTCATTCCGGTCATTTCAAGCTCAAAATCATGCCTGGGGAGGGGTGCAGTTAGGAAGCTTTTGCCCCTGCAGGTAAGGGCACTCTGGGGGTGACAATTCCATGAACCTGGCAGCACTTTGCTGTGCCCCCTCCCCTGCATTGAGTCTCACATTTTTCACACACCAGTGCTATGAGGGAATCAGGGCAGGTGGTAGCCCCATTTTACAGATGTGGAAACTGAGGCTGAGAGAGGCCTATCCAAGATCGGGTAGCTGGCGAGGGAGAGCTCCTCAAGGACCCTCCAGAGCCTGTGTATCCTATCTGTTCAAAGGGCCTGGGTCTATGAATCACATCACTGGAAACCTCCCTCTGTGCTCTGGGGACTCTAGAAATAAACTGGATCAAGGATCTGTCACCAGCACCATATCTTGGGACCTCAGTTCCCACATCCATACAGTAAGTGGGCATCCTTATCTACCCATAATCACCGTTATGTTTAATTATGTCCACAAACATTATTAGGATTCCTGCTAACACCAAGAGTATTAGCACTCCATGGTCTCTTCCAGCTCTAGGTTTCTCTCCCGGATCATTGTTAAAAATGACCTCTGGAGCCGTGCCCACCTGAGAGCTGCACATCACCTAGGGAGCACCTACCACACTGGTGCCCTGCCTCTCGAAGCCCCTAGAGGCCCCCAGACCAGTGGCTAGCAGCCCCTGAAATTCAACCACCGAGTCACTGCAGAGCAGAGCTGGGAACCGGCAGGACTTGAGGCTGGTTTCCCCCCCCCACTGCCCTGCCTCACATAACTTGCTTCCTTGTAGGAAAAAATATGCCGTGGCTGGATCTGCCTCGGAGAGCATTAGGTTATGATAATTTGAGCTCCATTCAATTATTCCTATTAAATGCATGAGCAGAACACTGTAGCTGGTGGGCTGGATTCTTGTTAAGAAAAATAAGTGGGTTTATATTTCAAACTGGAAGACGTTGCTAACCAAGGGATCCAATGAATGAAGTAACTTTAGACCTTTTCGTCTTTGGCGGTGCTTCGCACAGAAGAGAAATGAGCCTCGGTGACCAGGATTCCGGGCCCATTCTGGTGATGTGCTCGGCTTACACCCAGCTAATTAAACCAAGCCACAGCCACCTCACTCCTACCCAGGCTAGAGGGGCCCGTAAATTATGCGGCCCTGAGCTCCCCACAAATTGCCTCTCCCCGAAGAGGGCTTCACCATTTTAGAAAAATGCATTTAAGGCGGTGCGTAGCGGTGAGGCCCCAGTAATTGGCCCTCCCCTCGGTGCGGCCTCTCCCACTCGCCCGCCAGTGGGGAGATAATGAGCGGCCGAAGTGTGGGGAGGCTCAGCAAACAGAACGAGGGAAGGGGCTTGGCTCCAGAACCCAGTCCAGCCGGCCAGTCTTGCTCCGGCTCACTCAGAGTGGCAGGAAGCCATGGGGCAGAAATGATCAGAACCTTCTCGTGGTGTGGCCTTGCTGCTCCTTCATGGACATGCTTTTCAGCCCACAAGCCACTCTTGTGGCAGGTAGTGACCTGGACAGTGGGTGGTCAGCAGGTCCACACAGGACACAGCCCCTGGGGTACCATGTGTGAATAGTTGTGTCTGCCACTGGAAACCTCAGAGTGGAGGCCCCAACTCTGCAGAGTAAGTTAACCAGGCAGGACTTGCTAGAAGAGGAGGGAGAGGAAGAGAATGCCCCATGGGACTCCCACAAAATTACCTCCAGAGGGCCCTTCACCAGGGCACCTTCCCTGGGGTCTCCCTGCTCCTTCTCACAATGCAAAGAGCGGGGGACCAGGCCAAGGGAATTGTTCCAGAGAGTGTTTCTGCCTCTCTGTGTTCCCAGCACAAGTTACTATTTTTCTGCCCAAAGCAGAGGAAAAAAGTCTCCTTCACTGTAGCAATGGGAGTGGCCGCCATTATGTGTGGGAAATCCCCCCGGGTATGAAGGGAGGAAGATCAGCAAGAGACGTGCAGCAGGGAAAGTAAAAATGCAGACAGGCCTGGGATGGGAAGTTTGCAGAGCGCTAATCCCGCCCGCACCAAGGGACTGATTTTAACAAGGCAGGCTGTTTGCGAGGCGCTGCGGGTTGACTCAACATGCACTGTTGTGGCAGGCTCTTCTGCTTTGTTCTGGGTTCAGAATTCTCTCATTTCAGACTTTCTTATCCAAAAATGACTGTGCCGTGAAAACCATTCCCATTTTGGACAGCTCCTGGATTGAAGGGACATTTCTTTACACATCACTTCTCTGCAGTGCGCTGCCAATCAAAGAGGCAGGGTGGAAAGGGTGATTTCAGGCTAACTCCCCATCTGCATCTGCCTCTGCTTCTCGCTGAGCTGGGGCGAGGACCCTGGGGAAGAAGCTGTGCTCCTTGGTGGAGGCAAAGGCTGGGTAATTGGGCTCTACAGCTACGAAACCCAGCCACCCACAGGGGAGCCCAGGCTGGTCCCTCCCTACATCGCTGTCTCGAATGGCTCTCACTGGATTTGGACAATAGCTATAATAGCAGACATTATTGAGCATAGGCACTGTGCCAGGCACTTTACATGCACCATTTCATCCTCACAGCAACTCTGAGGAGGGCACCTTTATCCCCTCTTACAGACAAAGAAACTGAGACCTGGAGGACTTAGGAAGTGAGTCGGGGGTCTCATGATTGACCACGGATGAAGCTGAGTTCCCAGCACAGTGCTGACTCCCAAATGCCCATCCTTCCACCCTACTGTCTTACGGGCAGTAGGTCCATCTGCTCTGTCCTGTGGCTGGGACTTGAGAGGCAGTGGGTGCAGGGAGTTGGGCTGGGAAGAGCTGGTGAGCACAGAACAAGAAACCCAGGTCTGCGGGGTCTCCCCACTTTCCTGGTAAGCCAGTCCCAGCACGTGACTGGGAAGGTGGATTCCCAAGTATGCCAGGGACCAGGCTGCCACAGTCCATCAACAGACCCCACATTGGGGAGCAGTGCAAGACCTCCCATGGAGCCTGAGAGGCACTGTCTGGGGTAGTGGTGGAAGCAGCTAGGACATCAGAAACCTGCTCCTCTCCGTACCATCTGACCATATCTGCCAGAGTGCTGCAGCAGGAGGCAGCCAGCTGGGCCACTTTCTGAGTCACAGAGGGGTGTGGGTGATGCCAGGAGGCCCAGCCAAAGCTCGACCTTCTCCCTGAGGTCACTGCCAACACCATGTTGGTCACATGGCAAGGATTTGCCAATGGCTTAATGCACTTTGTGGGGAGCAAGGGCAACTAGACGGACATGTGCTGTGACCAGCATTGAAAAATCCACCAAACCCTTCTGCTAGGAAGGAGGGCCAGCAGACAAGGTCCCCGGGAAAGCCAGCACCATGTGCCAAAGGCCAATCCCAAACTCCGGCACCCATCCACTGGCTCTCAGTCACGGGCAAGGGGGATGAGGCAGCCATGCCTGTCCTAGCCAGCATCACTTCTCTCAACCCCCCTAGGTAAACACACGCCTGACTGGCCCTCACTTTGAAATCCGAATCTGCGAGATGGAAACCCAGGATTGTAAGCAATCAGACTTTGTTCATTTTGCCAGGCAGCACCCACAGGACTGAGCATGGTTCTCAGGGTGTGGCCGCCATCAGCCCAACCAGCCACATCTGCTTGCATTTCATCACCGACATGGTAAAGTTTGACTTTCAGCTGACCTTGAATTTCACAAACTCCAGGAGGGGAGGGGGTTGGAAGTGGGGGAGAGGAGCCAAGTGAAAGCCGCCAAAAGGAAGCAGAAATAAAACAAGCTGGGGCTGCCCTCTGTCCCCCCCCCCCAAAATTAAAACCAAATGAACATATCAAAGGGCACTTTTCCCAGTTATTTTGGCTCCAACACTCCTCAGCTTTAATCAAGTCCCTGGGAGAGAAAGCCTCAAGTGGCTGTAATTTCCTACCTGCCTTCTTCACCTGCACAGCTTGAGTCTGAATCTGGGAGTTATTTGGGCTGATTTTCCCCTAAAATGCACAAACTCAGCCACGATGCTTTCTCTAAGTCAGGCTTGGCTTCCCTAGGCCCGGACAGAGGACGTCTGCCAGCCTGAGCTCTCCAGGCCCCGAGGAAGGGTCCATTCCCCTCTGGGGTATCTGCTCCAGAGAGGACCTCCAAGTAGGCCCTGGCTCCCGCCAACCAGCTCCCTCTGACAAAGAGGACCTATTCACCATTGGTGGGGACTGAATGCCAGGACGCAGGGATGCTGATTGACAACCGCACATTGTGCTTCCAGGGGCACAGGAGAGCCCCTGGGGCCGGTCTCTCAACCCAAGACCTAGCTCTCTTGCCCTCAGCCCATTCATTCCTTCCTGAGCCCTAGAGGCCCCCTCAGCAGAACGAGAAGACTGGGAAATATCATGAGCAACACAGCTTCTCCTAACACAGTTACCATGTTAATAATAAATACAAATACAGCTCTTCACTTTGCAAAGATCCTTCATTCTGGCCTCACAAGAGCCTCCAAGGATAGGAACTGTTGAGGAGGCTGCTCAGAGAGGGGAGGTGGGCTGCCCAAGGCCACACAGCTTTTAGGCAGTAGAGCTGGGATGAGACTCAGGTTTGCCTGGCTCTGCTGTCTCTGCCATTCCATGGTTCCATGATGCCTCTAAGGGCCTTTCCAGCTCTGGCATTCACACATCTACTCAAAGATTTCCACCAAGTTTGCTCCTGGGGAATCTCCCCTAGAGAAATTACAGTGTCTTGTGTTCTGGAGTAAGGCCTCAGAGTCCCAGAGCAGAGGGAAAGCAGATGAGAGAGGCAGGCAAGAGGCACCATGAGAGTGGCCAGGTGCCAAGCTCCCCCAACTCCACCTACCAAAAGGAGGGCTTTGAGCACCTAAAGCCTTTTGCCTACCACTTGCTTTCCACACTCCATCTCACTCCACCCACTACCAGCCTCCGAGCAGCCATTCCCATTTGACAGAACCATTAGACAACTGTGATTGCTCACCACATGTCAGGCACTGGCTGAGACAACCCGGGCTCAGAATTTGTGAGGTGTCCAAGGTCCCACTTCATGTTGGAGAACAATCTCAACGTACCAATGTCATTTGTGGGTAGAATCCCACAAATCTTCCATTTTTTCCTTCTGGCCTTGACATCCCTCACCCAGAGGCTGCCTTTTTGATGGTGTGTTCTAGGAAGCATAGACTAGGTACAAGGAACCCCAGCTCTCCGCCCTCGATGGACTCCATGGGCAGCTGCTACTGGACTGGCAGGGGGATGCAATCCTGCCATGCAGTGCAGAGGGATCCACAGCAGGTCCCCCTCTGCACAGCTAGCCAGAAATGGTGGCACAGTCCTGCAGGCCATGATATACAGGCAGCTCCATAGACCATCTCATAGCCACAGCCTGGGGCCGTCTCAGCAGGCAAACCCAGCCCTAGTCCAGTATCCCTACAGGCTGAGGCAAGAGCAGCAATGCCCCCTCCCCCTGCCAGGGGAAAGATCTACAGGTCCTCCTCCAGTCTATCCTCCCACCCCACCCTCAGGCAGCCCTGAGCGGTGGCCAGACGCAGCATCTTAAACCCTCTTCACAGAAGAGTCACACCAGGACAGTGTGTTGGCAAGACCTCCTAGCGTACAGAGTCCTCACTTCTAAGCCCAAAGCACTGCCACAGCCAACATGCCACCCTTCCAGGAGTAAGAACACAGACTTCTGGGGCAGAATGGCTGGGCTCCGATCCTGCTCTGACCTTACCCTCTCTGAGAGTCAGTTTTCTGTAAAACAAGGATACTAACAGGCCAGGTGGGGCTGAGTCAGTCAGACTCAGAGAGAAGCCTGAGTACAACAGGCAAGGAAGGAAATCTTGACCCCTGGGAAGGAACAGGGGCTAAGACGTGGAGGGCAGACCTGCCAATGAGGCATGGTACTGGCACACACCGGGAGCCCCATCAGCATTGGTGAGTGTCTAAGAGAGGCCCCAAGGGGTAAGGATGACACCAGGGAACAGAAAGGTGTGGGGCAGGCTACGAACATGCTTGAATTGAGCACCTACCCAAAACATGTGAGAAGACAGAGGAGCCAGCAAACATGTAAACATCCAGCTCCGTGGTGCCCCCGGCTCACAGGGGCCCCCCGCCTCATACAGACACCCAAACTGCTCACAGGGCCCTGACTCCCTTCCTTGAGGTTATCTCCAAGACCCCAAGGCATGGTCTGGCTTCCAGTCAAGGACGGCCCTTGACTTCTGCCTTCCTTGGCTAGCTCTGGCCTCCAGGTCACGGCACAGGCCCAGCAGGTGTCTCCATGTACTGGGGTCACCTCTGCCCAGTTCAAGGACAAACCCTTGCGGCCACCCTCCCAGGACACTTCTGTGCCCTGCAGGCCCTGCTCTGGGGTAACACAGTCTTGAGGCAGCGTGCAGTGGTGGAGGGGGGCATGGAATGGAGGTGAGGACACAGTGGGGAAGAGAGATCCTGCTGATCATGAAACTCTTAGGGACCCAAGAGCCTCACACACTCAAGTGAGACTCCACCCCCGACCCCCACCATCAGGAGTGGAGACAGACGGGCCCGTCAAGCTGGCTGGACAGCCTGAGTCCACAGAGACACGACAATGGAGACAACCCACAGGATACGGAATCTACTTCTCCTGGCCTGTGAATCCTCCGCACAGCACGGTCCCGAGCACAGCCATGCAGGAAATGCAACAGTCCTGTCCCAGGTTCAAGTTCAAAGCCCAGCACTCACCAGCTGTAAGGGAGGCCCTGGGCCACAGCCTCCTCACCTGTGAACCCCGAGGGAGGGGTGCTCAGAGGAATGAGGACTTACAGGGAGCTTCCGGTGGGGTCCCTAATTCTGCACTGTGTCCTCTCAGAGTCTAGAGGGCAGAAAGCCCTAGACCCCAAGTGTCACACTGAGTGGTCCCAGAGCCAAGGTGGTGGGTGCCAAGTGTGGGGAGATTCTGGGACAGGAAGGAGACCTGTGTTTCCTTCTAGGATGAGATCCTGGGAGGGATGGGGTGGGTAGAGTGAGGAGCATCTCTGCCCCGTGCCCATCAGACACAGGCGGGCTGCTCTGAGTAGATTCCCTTAGGGGAGAAAATGACCCCTGTCCCCTGGGCTGAAGCAAACGCCAGCCAAAACCGACTTCCCCAGCCTGCTAACCGGGGCGATCCGCCGCAGAGTGGGCACCCGCTGCCCGCAGCTCCCCTCGTGCAGGCGCAGCTCCACAGCTGGACGGCTTCTTGACAGTTATTGGCAGGGTCCCCCCGCTACCGGAGGATGAGATGGGGGAGGGGAAGCAGGAAGAAAAGCCAATTTTGTTTCCCGGGGAGAAACGATTGTTGCTGACAGCTGTCCATAGGAAAGCGGAGGCGTGTGCCCGCGTAATCTAAAGTCGAGCGGCCCAGGTCTCCCCTCAACCCAGAAATGAGCTTGTTAGAAGAGCCTGGATCCTGGCCGTTTCCCTTGACAGCTTCCTTCTCCTAATACACGCAGCAAATTGGCAACCTGTCCTCGGGCATTTGCATCCCGAGTCCCTGGAGGGAGATATCTCTATTATTCTGTTTTGGATAAAGGAGGCCGTTTGAGATGACAGGTAGCAAACGCCTCTTTAATAAACCATGCAAGCAGCCAGAGAGAGCCCGGCTGTGGAGAGGGACTTGACAAATAGGTAGATTTGCAACCCGGGAGCATTAGCAGGGCCAGCCGGAGCAGTGAGCAAGGGAATGTTGGGGCTGCAAGATAAATCACCTCTTGTTATTCTGATTTAACCATCTCACTGCCGGAGCCCCTATCTGCCTGCTCCCAAAGGCAGACTCAGGATGCTTTTCTGGCATTCTGACCCAGGACTGCAAGCTGCAACTCGGTTCTCTGAGCTCATTGCCTGCGTGGTGGGACAGAACTTCCCGATCAGTTTGCACATCTTTCAGGAATGGTCCCTTCCCTTCCCCTCATCTTCATTTCAGTCTGTGTTGCTAGTTTTTTCCCCAATAATCCCGATTTTAAGAGAAATTAATACTTACTCAGCACTCACTATGCTTCTTCACCGTATTACCCTAAGTCAGGGAAGCATGTTTGCTTCTCTCATTTCATTTCCCTTGATAGAACTATTTACTCTGTGCACTGTTTCTCATCCGCTTCTCTCGCCCTGCCCTCTGGCTTCTCCCCCATCCTAATCCAAGCCTCTAGCTTCACCCACTAGCCTCAATCTAATGGTGCTGAGCTTAAAAAGTTGGGTCAAGTGAGGCGCTAGCTAATGTGTAAAAGCCAGCTCTCAACAGAAACTAAGTAAATAAAAATCTGATTTGTAGTGTTTGCTGATTTCTATGGTGCAAATACTCACACCAGCTGGTTTTAAGCTTCCAACTGGATGCCACTGAACTCAGTTGGGAAGAAGTAGGCACAGCTGGCTGTGAGGCTGAGGGGAGCTGGCTCCAGCACCCCACTGATTCTGCTCCTCTACAGGCCCACCCCATTCCCCTCAGCCCAAGCAGAAACATGTCAATCCCTGAATTCAGAGAACACACACACACATGGTCTCTTCTCCCAGCCCCAGCCACACCACCCCTCATACAGCTCCTGTACTACAGGAAGGCTTTCCCCAGCACTGCACCAAGAACTCTTCACGGGGATGATCCAAACCAATGCTCCATCATTTCTGAACATCTGTGTGACTTTGGGTGCCCTCCATAACCACTCTGTGCCTTCATTTCCACATCTATAACCAGGAATCCTAACTCATGGGGAACGTGAGGATTAAACAAGTCAACGCATCTTACAGTACCTGGCCCATAGCAGATGCCGTGCTCAGTAATGTTGGCCACCATCCTTCTCAGGACCACCCAACAAAGGCGTCTGTAGGGTAAACACGGCAGGACGCTTCCTCTTCCTCACCCAGGGACTTGCCACGCTGCAGAAGTCTGCCCAGGCAGGACTGGGGAAGGGGGGCAGTCTGGTCCTTCATGCAGTCGTGGTTGAGCCTGGAGTAGTGCCATGAACTTCTGCTCCTCTTCCTATCCTGCCAGCTCTCCCGACAAAGCTCCAGGGTGGCTGTGCTCCACCTCCGCATGGAGCCACATTGGAATCACCTGGAAGCTTGACCATTGATTTGAGCCAGGTTTTTTACCCACCCAGATTCTGATTTAACCAATCAGAGTTCTGACCCAACATCAGGATGTTTTTTTTTAATCTCTCCAGGTGATTCTCATGTGCAGCCAAGACTGAGAACTTCGTGAAGACCGGAAAGCAGGGCTACTCCCGAGGGTGAGTGCTCAGCTTTTGTTGGAAGCAGGCTCGGCCTGAGTGCATTTGAATTCATCCTTCCTTGTGCCCAAAGTTCCCAGCCCAGAGAAATCCTGTGGCTGGAGTGACCCATAGAGACAGTGTTACAGAAAGGATGCCAGCAACTAACAGGGCACAGGACTGCAGGAGTGGGCAGGGCTCCCTAACTGGGAATGCCATGTCTCCATGCAACACCCCGGGCCTGTCCCTAATGCCTGGTGTCTTTCCTGCTCCAAGAACCAGCAAGGCTGAGGTCATGTGAAAAGCATTCTTGGGGGTTGTGTGTGCACAGCCAACATGACTGCACACAGGGGCCTCGACCAAAGGCAGTACACACAATGTCTGGGTGGGTGGCCAGAACTCAAAGTGCCCCCTGGTTTGAAAAAGGGAGGTGGGGGACGGGGGGGTGGAATTGCTATTTCCCAATGTGTTTCTACAGAGGGCTAGTTCTTTGGGCTATTCATCACAGTTAGGGATGGAGATGCTGAGATCAGATAACATTTGAAAAAAGCTGGATTTAGACACAGCTAAGTCCATCTCTCTGTTGTAGGGCTTCTTGGAGTCCTGGTTGAATAATGAGCACAGGGAATCTCCGAGAGAAGAGATAAGATGCAGTGCTTCCCAAACTTACTGAACCATGGGACCTCTTTCCCCATATTGCATCTCTCAGGACCAGTGATCCATAACACATGTTTGGCCAAGGCTCAGGAAGACCCCACACTAACAGTCCCCACCACGTCATCAGCCAAGAGGAAAGCCTGCCTGTCCCCGTCCTCAATGAAGGATAGTCACCAACAGGAGAAGCTGCTCTAGAAGCACGGGAGGAAGACGCTCAGCCCAGATCCACTCCAGATCCCACAAATAGGCTTGAGCAGGCTTGGGCAAAGCGTGGATTATGTAAATACGTATTTGGGGACTTTTTAAACATAGATTATTCACCCAATTAACTCTAATGGCCCCTCAGAGCTGAGAGAGAGTATTGTGTAAACACGTGGGGCTGAATGTGGCCTCAGCCCCAAGATTTCCTCAAAAGACAGGGTTTACGAGTCCCCCATAAGGGTTCCCCCTGGGCCCCAACTTGGCAGATAAGTTCATTGCCCGGAAGGGAATTCTCGCCTAAAATTCTGAAAAGGGTAAGAATAAAAAGAAGGATCCAGCCCCCTTTCAGCAAGTAGGGAGCTCTCTGGGTACAGATTTTATATATATTTTCATTTGCCATAAAACATACCATTATATGACATAGAACATCTGGTAGCCTATGGTAGCCTAGCTCTTTCCCAATAATAGGAGAAATTGTAGATTTCTCTCCAGCAGCCACTTACGTTCACATATTCTAAATGTTTCCCACTGGATACAACACAGCCGGGAGGGCGGCCAAACCCAGGCCTGCCTCAGTGAGGCGGTGGGAGACCCACCCCAGTCAGCCCTGTTGAGAGCAGAGAGGCTGGGCACACCAGTCCCAGCATGGAGCCCCCGGGAGGGGCTGGGCCTCCTCCAGGAGATGAGCACAGGGTCGACCCCTCAACTCAGAGAGCCTTGGAGTCCAAGGGGATGTGTCCACAGTCAAGACTGCTGACCGATGGGGGAACAGGGGTAATTTTCTCACCTTAACCAGGAACAAGTCTTCTGAAATTCTTTTGGGCATAAAGGGCCATGGGAGAGACATGGAGTGTGAGGGCCCATCCCTGCTTCAGGGAGCTTACACATCCAGGGAAACAAGCTGAGGGCTCATCTTTCCTTGGCCACCACCCTGCTCTCCATACATAGGTGCATCCCAGCATCGGAACCCAGGAGTCCCTGTTCCCTCTCCCCCCACTGCCCATGACCCAGGCTTCACCACACTGATGAGCCTCACCTCCAGGATCTCTCCATGGCCACAGCCCCTACCCCAACCAGCCATGTCTTTCCCTTGCCCTTCCTCACTGGTCTCCCAGCTTCCTCTGGTCCTTCTCTGTCCATTTTTTTGCTTTTGGAGATGCAAAAGTGACCAAGACCCCAGCCTGGCATAGAATCCTTCCTACTGCTCTTAGGATAAATACCTTCACATAGTTCATTACTAACTGGGTCCCGCACACCCCATTACTCTCTCTGCCTAGAACTCTCTTCCCTCCTATCTTCTCCAAGTTACCTCTCACTCAGCCTCCTACAATCAGAAAGCATTAGTCACTCAGTCGGGTTCGACTCTTTGTGACCCAGTAGACTGTAGCCCACCAGGCTCCTCTGTCCATGGAATTCTCGAGGCAAGAATGCTGGAGTGGGTTGTCATTCCCTTCTCCAGGGGATCTTCCTGACCCAGAGATCAAACCTGGGTCTCCTGGATTGCAGGCAGACTCCCTACTATCTGAGCCACCAAGGAAGCCATGCAGGAAGTCTGTCAGAACAAATGTCATTTCCCCCAAGAACCCAGTATGGGCTCTTACAACTCCTTGGTGGCCGATGACCAAACAAAAATTATTCCCAGTGCTGGGCACTTGGCACACGGTGGTGTTCAGTAACTATCTGAACAAAATGGCTTCACCAAGACAAACAACCAGGAGGAGGAGGCATCTCCAGGCCTCACACTGAGAATGGCAGGGAAGCAGAGAGAGAAGGGGCAGGCACCTCCTCCCTCGATTCAGCTCTCCCAACAGCCCTGTGAGGTCAGTGCTAGTAAGTGTTTGGTGAACAGGCCCAGGGAAGTAACTTGCCGAGCCGGGAAGATAAAGGCAGGATTTGAATCCATATCTAGCTGACTCCGGGCTTCCCTGGCCTGCCAGTATAGGAGACATGGGCTCAATCTCTGGGTTGGTGAGATCCCCTGGAGAGGGAAATGGCAACCCACTCCAGTATTTTTGCCTGAGAGATCCCATGGACAGAGGAGCCTGGCGGGCTATAGTCCACAGGGTCTCAAAGAGTCGGACACGACTTAATGACTCAGCATGCATACACACTACCTGACTCCATGCTCTTTCTCCTACATGTGTCTACTCAGGGCTCTATTTAGGATGCCTGGGGCTCATTCATACTGACAGTGCAGGAGACCTGGCGGGTCCAAGCAGAGAAATCAACATGAGCAGAAGAACGGTGATGCAAGGCAGCCAGTGTGTTTGGGAAATGTGAGCAGGGCAGCAGGGCTGGAGGAAGTTCTAGAGAACACAGAGAGGAGAGCTGGAGCAGTCTACAGAGCTGGGGGCAGAGGCTACCGCATGCCAGCCCGAGGAGGCTGGGTGCTATCCTGGATGACAGAGAGCATGACTTTAACTTGTCACCCACGCAGGAGACGGTCACCAGCTGCTTCAGTGTTGTAAGAAGGGCAGCCCCACTCAGACCTGTCAGCAGGTCAGCATCACATCATTAGCCCCAGTGCAAAATGAATAAACAAGTAAGCAAATGAACGGCAAGCACATTGTACTTCTCTCTCAAGAAGGTGCCCTCCAATAGCACTCAGCATCCCTTTAGGGTCTAAAAAGGGGAAAACGTGTCCCATGCCCAGGACAGTCTTCTGAGAGCTCCTAGGACTGGCTAGGAGGACTATTTGGGCCCAAAGAGAGTGTTTGAGAATGAACTACATCCCACCACCTCATGCCAAACTTCTCACCCACCTCTTCTAGGAACCTCCAGGTGGATGGCAGTGAAGGTCCCCTGACGAGGCTTCATTGGGAGCGCCACTCCCACACCCTCCCCTGTCACCTGCTGCCCAAATGCCCTTTTCCCACTTCACAGGAGAATAAAGCACTGCCAGTCCCTTAACCCCAATCTGCATTATCTCCCTAATCCCTACATCTCAACATTTCTCTCTGGTGCACCTCCTACAGGGCTGAGCAAGCCCACTTCACGCCTTCGACTGGCCGCCAGCAAGTGCAGGCAAGCACCTAACGCCCACTGAGGCCTGAAAGCATCTCCGTTTGTGTTTACGTATTGGCTCATTCCAATCCACCAGGCAAGCAACATTTCCTGAGGGTCTACTGTGTGCCACACACTGATGAGAGTACACACGTGGTGAAATACAAGATCACTGCCTCCGCGGATCAGCAAGATTTCATCTCATGAAAACGGAGCCACACACGCTGTTAGGGAGAGTTCTATAGAACAGGTGTCCCAGGGCAGTGCAAGCTCCAGTCCCATGTGGATGACACAGAAGAACAGTATCAACATTCGGAAGAGGGAGAGAGCTGGGGTCTGCATGAGGCTGGGGAGAGAAGACTGTACAGAAGAGTCAAGGAGGGATCTCCCTGGTGGTTCAGTGGTTAAGACTTCACCTTCCAAAGCGAGGGGTGCAGGTTTGATCCCCGGCTGGGGAACAAAGATCCCACATGCCTTATGGTCAAAAAACCAAAACATAACAGAAGCAATATTGTAACAAATTCAATAAAGATTTTTTAAATGGTCCACATCAAAAAAATCTTTAGAATAAAGAAAAAAAAAGAGCCAGAGAAAGATTTGAGCTGAGCCTTACAGCTCAGCCAGAGTTTTGATACATGGAGAAAAGGAGACGAGTACGGCAGGGCAGGGGGGCAACGGCAAAAGCACTAATGAGAGAACGGCCCAGGACTCCAGTGGAAAATCGGAACCCACAGGCTCTGGACAAGAGACTCTGGGGTTTGGCCCTGACAGCACTGTGGGGACACAGCCACTCCAAAGATTAGCATGTATGTATATGTGTGTACGTGTGTGTGTGTGTACCTATGCACACACTGCATCTCTGGCCAAGGTGATTACGCAAATCTGAAGCCGAACCACTTCTCCCACGGGAAGCAGCCAGCAGGCAATACTTCGGGCACGGAAAGCACTACCAAGAGGTGCCAATCTCAACAGCGATGCTTATCATACTCTTGCACAATGCCCCTGGTGTCAGCCATGAAGATCATAGGCTTGGAGAAGGCCACACACCATCCTACAACACTTCTATGGGGTTTAGCAAGACCCATCCTCAGGGCCATCTCAGAGTCCAGGAGACCAGGCTGGGGTTTGACTTCACACCTTCCTACCACTGTCCCTGAGAGCCCAGTTCCAGCTGGAGTTCTTACACAACAGACTTCATCGCGGGGTGTGGGTTTGGGAATATGCCCAAGATTCCCACAGCAGGGGGACTCCAGGCAAGTTCTGTCCCTTCTCTGGGCATCAGCTTCTTGATCTAAACCTGGCAGGGCTGGACCATGTAATTTCTTAGGAACCGTGTAGCCTACAGCTCTAAGACACAAAGGAATCGTGTCATTCCCATCAGTTCAGCAATGTGCAAGGGCTCCCCTGGGCACCACCTGACCCACTTTCTTCTATAAGGGAGACTGCCACCAGCTGTGTCTGCAGTGGAATCTCTGTAACAGCTCGGAGACCAGGCATGGATAATCCCATGACCAGGTCAACAGGTCAGTTCTCTCATGATGCTGGTTTGGGGATACAGAGTCAGTGAGCTGAGAGTCCCAGACTCGGCTCTTTCTAGCCAGGGCTGGGTCTGAAGAGAGCTTCCACTCCCCAAGGCCTCCGCTTTCAACAATGTGAAGCGAGAGCAGTCACCTTCCAGCTGGTATTCTCTAAGCCGCCTTTCCCACATGCCCCAGACGGTGCGGAGTGGGGTCACCAGAGCAAGACAGGGTGGTGGGAAGTCCCAGACTTAGAGGCAAGCATTCCTGGGTCTGATTCCTAGCTAATCCACTTACTACATTTTTGACCTTGTGTGACTCATCTACCCTACAAGCCTTGGCTACACTAGGACCATCGTACCTAACACCCCGTAGGATGTTGGGAAAGATTTGAGATCAAGTATGCCAAGTACCTGAAACACAGGAGGAACTCAGTGATTGGTAGTTATTAACAAAAGTGCTTTTAAAACCAGATATACAGGGACGTCCCTGGTGGTCTAGGGGTTAAGAATCTGCCCTGCAGTACAGGGGATATGGGTTCGATCCCTGGTTGGTGAACTAAAACGCCTCATGCTGCAGAGCAACTAAGCCCATCGGCCACAACTACTGAGCCAACACACAGCAACTGCAGAGCCCGCACAATACAACGGGAGATCCGGCATAACGCAACAAAGATCCATGTGCCAAAGCTGGAACCGGTTGTAGCCAAATACATAAATACTTTAAAAAATTAAAAATTTTAAAATGAATTAAAAAAACCCATGAATGTGAGCAGACCAAGGAAACAGGAGAAAAATCCATAAAACAGACATGAGCACATATATGGAAATTCAGAATATGATGCAGGTAGCATCTCCACTTAGAAGAACTGAAGTGGATCATTCAATAAATAGCGTCAGGACAACTGATGATTAATTTTTGTTTGTGAAAGGGGAGGAATAGTTAAATCCATACCTTTCTCCCTAAACTATAATAAATTCTACTATAGATGGAACAGAGATTCTGGCATAAATAATAAAACTTTGTAAGTTCTAGGAGAAAATATGGGCAAATAATCTGGCATGGGAGAGGGATGCTTTCTAAGCATGTTATTTGAAAAGTTAAAAGATGTAAAAGAGAAAAGTTCAACCACACAGAAACCCAAAACTTCTAATTTTAAAAAAATTATATGGTTAAATAAAATCTTTTCAAGACACAACAAAGTTACTTGACCACAAACTTTTACAAACTGGTCTACTGAGTACCAGTTGCTGCACTTCAAACATTCAAAGGGCTCTCACCATTCAGTTCCTCAAAATGAGCCTCCAGTAGAAAAATGAGCAAAGCATATGAACAAGCAATCTGTAAAAGAAGCCATTAAAAAGGAAGAAGAAGAAATATTACCACTTGCAGCAACATGGATGGATCTGGAGACTGTCATACTAAATGAAGTAAACGGACAAATATTATATGATACCACTTATACGTAGAATCTAAAAATACAAATCAACTTACTTGCAAAACAGAAACATAGTCACAGACAGAGAAAACAAATTTATGGTTACCAAAGGGGAAAGTGGAAAAAGATGGATAAACTAGGAGTAAGAGATTACTAGCTACACACTACTATATATAAAATAGATAACCAGCAAGGTCCTACTGTATAAACAGGGAACTATATTTAGTATTTCATAATAACCTATAAAGGAAAAGAATCTGAAGCTGTGCACTTGAAATTAACACAATATTGTAAATCAACTAGTTAAATTTTTTAAGAAAGAAATACAAAACAGCCGCTAATAATCAAATGCAAATAGGCACAGTGTATAATTTTTTTTTTCTTCCATAAACGCAAAAAAAAAAAAAAAAAGAACCAAAACCCATGTTGACTGGGGTATAGGGAAACACATTCTCATGCAGTGTGAGTGTCCTTTGAGGGGAACAATTTGACATTATGTACCAACATGATAAATGTACAAACTCATTGGCCCTACAAAAACATATTCCTTCAAAGATGTTCCCTGAATTTTGTTTATGATAAAGAAAAATTGTAAACAACAACCCAAACATACATGAAGGAAAAATTCACTAAGTTATGATAACCATAGAATACTCTGTACCCATGTAAACCAGCCAGAGAGCTGGGAAGTTCCAGGCTGCTTGATCAAATGTCACAAAAGTAGCAGAAAGATACAGTTTGGGAGGGGAGGGCATGGTTGAGCAGGACCCTTGGAAAACAATGGAATGACTCCACTTTGCCTGCTGTGTGAGGGACAAGGTGGTGGGGATAGGGTCCTGGGGACCAATTCAGAGAAGAGGTTCCATATACCCAGAAGGGATGACCTCCATGCTCTAGGATGGAGGGTAGGGGGCTTGTAACTCGCACCCTGGCCACCTCTCCTCCCCAGGGTGGAGAAGCCAGCATCTCAGGGAAGAAGCCACACCCCCATGTTAACAGATGGGCACTGAGGGCCCAGCATCTGCATGGAGACACAGTAGCTCAGGAGTCAGGCCAACCCTCGGGCAGAGTTTTCAGTCCAGGACCAAATTCTGGCCCCAGCACACACAAGGTCTACCTGTTAGACTGACCACACCTGAGATCTACGGGCTGCCTGGGTCCAGGCTTTGGTTCAGAATCCACCCTTGTTGTGCTCAAGGACATGGGTCACCAGGCATCAAAACCTAGGGCCACATGCCAGTCAGGGAAAAGGCAGCACAAGAAGTACCCAGGGCACAGGAGAATCTCACAAGGAAGTTTGAGAGATCAGACAGACTGGCCCAGAGGTTTTCAGGTCTTCTCTGAAGAAAGTCTTAACATAGAAATCTCTGCTCAAACAAAGGTTAAAATGGAACCGCCGGCAGAAAACACACGTGCCCACCCCCAGGGAGCCAGCAGCGTGGGAAGGAAGGCTCAGTGGCCCAAGACCTACTGTGTGTCAGCTCTGGGCTTGCTCCTCTCTGCGAGGAGATGAGGAGGAGGAAGAGTCCTGCCCTCCGGAAGCACACGGTGGCCAGATGAGGAGAAGGGACTCCCCCAAAGCAAGTCAGAGGGGCGGGAGCTCACGTCGGTCAGCTGGAGGCCACAGCGGTACCTGCAGGTGGTTCAGGCAGCTCTGAAGGTCCAATCAAGGAAACAGGCAAAGTCAACCTTGGAATCCAAGGATGAGGCACCCACAGGACAAGCCCAAGAAGAGGTCCCTGGCCAAGAGGTGGCTGAGTCTGTTCTGACCAGAACAGGAGTGGTGACGACAGAGTGTGTGAGAGGGAGCAAGGACAGACCTGGGGAGCCTCCAAGAACTCAAGGAGATAATCGTTTAGTAAATTTTCTTTGCTGGGTGAAAGCAAGGGCTGGGACGTGATGGGTCACTCAGCCCCACACGCCCGTGGAGCTTGTGCATCTTCCCTCCCCAGGAGGTGGCACCAGGTATTCCAGGACCAGGGGGTGCCTGGCTCTCAGCAAACAAAGGGAAGGCGGTCACAGGACTCCCCCAGACAGAGGAGGAGGAGGCTGCAGGTGCACGGTGGATGGGCCACCTCTGAAGAGCCTCCCCCAGGCCTGGCCTGACTTTGGCCAGGGGAGGTCAGAGGATGAATGAGAGGAAGCAGAAAAGGCTTTAATACAGAGAGATCACGGGGGTCAAAGAGACACGGTGAGGCCAGACCCAGGCCGGGACCATGGCCATGGAGAGGAGATAAAGAATCAAGAAATACTTTAGAAGCAGAATGGATGGCAGCATCCTCTACCCAGGCTGGAAACCTGGGCCTTTCTGGTCTCTTTCTCACACCCTTGGTCTAATTAATCCCCACAAGGGTACTGTCCTTGGGAATGGTTTGTGGACAGAGACCATCAGCTGGAGTGGGGGGTGGGGGAGCGCTAGCTCTCAGGCAGGACACACACTGAAATGTTTGTCATGTCCTGGACTGTATCCTCCTCAATGCCACATGCCCTGACTGAGTGCCAAGCATGCAATGGAGTTCCGCCTGTCTTGTTCCTGTCAAGAATGGCAGTTGGGGCAAAGAAAGCATTCAGTGAGAGAACTGGGCGTCATCAGCAAGCAATGGCAGGGCCTAGGTTTCTGAGTGCTGACCTGCTGTTGGGCATTGTTTTAGAAGTTTTCTAGGGATTAACTCAACTAGTCCTCTTAACTACCCAAGAAGTAAGCACTATAATCATCTCCCGTTTACACGCGAGGAAACGAACAGAGAAGTTGAGCAACTTACTAAAGGTCACACAGCTTGGAAATTGTAGGGGCAAGACTGGACCCAGGCAAATTGGCCCCCTCTTAACTGCTGTGCTGTGGAAATCAGGCCAAGAGGAGATGGGAGAGTGTACAGAGGGAGCGAAGGAAAGGACCAAGGACAGAGCCCCAGGCACTAGCTGCGAACCAAGAGCAGCCAGAGGAGCAAGGCCGCCAGCAGGAGGAAGAAGGATGGGGAAGAAGTCAGGAGCAGGGCCTCACAGGGTGAGTGCTCAGGATGTGTCTGAGCGAGTCAAACGAACGAATGAATGAGTGATGGCTAAGGAATGGAGCTGATGAAGACACCATGAAGCGGACAGCTACAGGAAAGACAGTGGGTGCCCCAGTGCAGAGGCCAGGAGGGCCCCAGATTTAGAATTTACCCTGGAGATGGCTGGGCCAGAAAAGGCCTCAGTCTTCTCTGCATGCCTGAAAAACAACGCTTTCTTTCCATGCACGGGGATTCTGTCCCTATGCCAGGGTCTTTCGAGTATAGAAAGGATTTGTTCCCCCAAACAGTTCACAGCTATTTCTGAAGTTCTCCCTGCAAGATGTTACCTATTTATAACCAGAAATCACTCCATAACCACACTGGACAAAGAAAAGTAGCAACTCCATATTGTCTTTGATTTTGTTTTAAATCTGAATTACTCAGAATTGCATCCTTGACCACATCCAAGTTACTCCTTTTCCCCATATATGGCCAGATCTACTGATTGCCAGGACAAGCCGTGTTTTCCTTATTAAGCAATACACAAAGTTAGCAAACAGAGCCTGCTCAGTGCCCCACATCCCAATCCCAACCATCATCGCTGGAGCACAGGCCTGACCAGGCTAAGAGCGTCGAGGGGCCCCAGCAGCAGGGGGCCCCAGGCCAGAACACTGGATGAGGTGGTCGGGCAGCCAGTCCCAGCCTAACCACCACTGACTCAAACTCTGGGCATCAACAACAGTGCCAGACTCTGAAAACACTGATGCTGAATCCTGATAGCAAGGCCTAAGATGTGAGTATTATCATCCCCATCTTACAGAGGAGCAGAGAGAGGTCACACAGTCTGTTCAAGGTCATCCAGCTGAGATGGCAGAGGTGGAGAGGATCCATTTCTGTCTGATTTCATAGCCCATCTTCCTTTTAGTTCCCCATGGGTCATATCTCCTCTCAAAGCCTTGGTTTACCCATCTGTAAACTGAGGTGACCAATACAATGATTTCTTCACCCCCTCCAACACTCACTTTCAGCACATGTTCTGTTACAGGGTATCATAACCTTCCAACATGCCCTTTGGTTAAGGTCCAGACTAAAGGGCCTTGATGAAGGGTGATGAGTAAGTGAAGCACAGCCCTCCACAGAGTCCTGAGGCCTCTGCCACTGTCCGGAACTCAAAAGAGTCTCACTGTTCCTGCTCAGTGCCTCCTGGCTTCAAGAACCTTCCCAACCCTTCAAAGCCTCCCCCTCCAGGAGCCACTGTGCCCTGCAGAGCCCATTCCATGTCCAAAGCCTGCTACCTGGGCCTCACAAGCCTGCCTTTGAAACCCAGGGCTCTGGGATTTGATACCTAGAACTCATAAAGCTGAAGGAATGACTGTGGGATTGGATGGTCAGGTCGGAAATCTCCCTCCACCCAAGTAGATGGGCCCAGTGTGGCCCTAAAACAGAGGGGACCCGCATCCCAGTAGGCATCTTTGGAAACTACAAGACAGGGGCTGCCTTCTCTCAGGGTCACAGGTCCTCCTCAGGATCTCCTGGGTAGACAACTGTCTAAACCTGTGGGCTGCCAGGCTTCCGGATGCAAATCCCTGGGGGGTGGGCCTCCAACCTGCATGCTTCACCAGCACCCAGGATTTTACGATGGCATCACTGTCCTAGGACAGGACCTGCTGGTTTCACCCCTGGCCTTTCCCTTCATATCTCCCCACCTCCTGCCCCTTCCTCCTCTATATATGTGAGCCCAAAACATGCAGTCCTCATAAAACGAGGGGGCTCCCGTATAATGCCACACAAATGTAACTTTTTCTTTGTAAATGGCATTTTTTAATGTCTTTTGCATTAATCTGACAATAATAAACATGAAAATCAAGCTGCACTTTAAGATGTTTCTCATACTCCCAGAAACTACAACATCTTAATCCACATGGGGATAAAAAGTGATACTTTGTAGCTCCACCTTCTTGAGGACCCACTTTCTTTACCTTGCCTTCTGGTTCTACAGGAGTTACTATCAGTGGACCAGTTCAATGAATCAATTAAATATCAGTTAAGTGACTGCACGAATGAATAACCTAACCTTTAAGAAGCCGGTCTCAAGCAGTTGATCTGTTTCACATTGGTAAAATTTTTAAAAGATTAGCAAATGTTCCAAGCAATGACTGTTACTCTTGGATCGCAGAAGTGTTTTAATCCGTGATGACAGTTTGTCTTGTATCATAAATCTGACATCCCTTTTCTAACCAGGCATTAACTGGATGCCGTGGTTTTCTAAAGACACCTCATCTCACCCTGCAACCAGATACCCCGGACCCACTACAGTTCAAAACCATTTCCTAGAGGTCAGCTCCCTGGGTCCCATCACCACTCACATTTCCTCAAGCATCCTGTTTTCTTCCTTGTTTTCAGTTAGAACAAAGTGTTTATCATTTTAATTGGTAGCATGTATTTCTGTAAAATTTTCAAATGATACAAAAGTGTCTGAAGTAAAACAGGAAAGCCTGATCCCAGCCTGGGAAGATGGGGTGACATCCTCCCCTCTTCTTGGGGGACCCCATGGTCTGCAACCTTCTGCCGGCTCCTTTGAAGTCACTAGGAGTCACTGATGCTCCCACAAGCTCATTCCACTGCGATTCCTGAGACCCAGGCAGGGTTCACCAGGTGCTGGGGGCCCCGAGTGCCACTCTCAACATCCCTGGCTCGCCATGGTCACTTTTCTCTACCCCAAACCATCTTCATTATGGTACCTGATCACCTTTAATTTTTTATGCTGACTTATCAAAATTAGCAACGCACCTCACAGCTCAACACCAGCAAGCATTCTCCATCCCCATATCCATCATCATAAAACACAGACACTGCCCTCTTTTCCAGACACAGTCTCCGATCTCACTTCCATGCATCAGCTTAACAGCCCACTCCCTCTACAAACCCCTACTCTCCTGTCTTCCTTTTTTATAGTTCTTTTAATTCAGACCATTTTTAAAGTCTTTATTGAATTTGTTACAATGTTGCTTCTGTTTTATGTGGGGTTTTTTGTTTGTTTTCTGGCTGCAAGGCATGTGGGATCTTAGCTCCCCAACCAGGAGTCGAACCCACACCCCACCCCCTGCATTAGAAAGCAAAGTCTGAACCCCTGCACCACCAGGGAAGTTTCTCTCCTGTCTCTCTAAATTTCCTCGAGATGGTCCCACCTGGAAGTCTTCTCTACCTCAGCTTTGCAGGACTAAATCCCTTCTTCCTATGCCATGACTCAACCCGTAGGCTCCCTCCTCTGTGAAGCCCTGCCTGATTCTCCCAGCTAGAGGCCATGGTTGACAGAGCCCTTTCTGACCTGCACAAGACCTTGAGTAGCCATTCCTCCCTTATCTCCACTCTGCAGGTAGACCAGAACCTCATGTGAACAGAGATTATGTCTTAGGCACTTGACTCCTCCACAGACCCTGGCAGCAACAAGGATATAGTAGACTCACAAATAAACAAACAACTAAAGGACACTGTGGGGATGGATGAAGCATGAAGCTGCTTGAATTGCAAGATACATGCAGCCGAGGGACATTAGGAAAGATGCAAAATGTGTAGATGCTAAAAAATCACAATTCCGATGGAAGATGGTAAGGCTCAGGCTTTCAAGACATGTGCCCTGAGAAACATCATCGTAGGCAAGAGCAGCAGTCCAAGGAAAGTCGGAGACAAGAAGCAGCAGAAAATGAAGATGCGGAGCAAGGCCAGGTCAGATTCAGAGGGACCTAAGCCCAGGAAAGAAGTTCAAAGTCAGATGACTGAAAATTCAGAGCCACCAAATTGGATACTGGGACAATGACCTATGGGTTGAATTGAAGAAGAAAACATCTCGCCTCTTACATTAGCTCAAAACTTTCTCTCAGCCTGAAATGACCTTCTCTACTCTATCTTCTCAGGATCAGATCTTCCCATTCTCTAGGTTCACAAGCCACCTTCTCCATGAAACCAGGGGCTGCATCAGCAGACGAATGGATAAGAAAGCTATACATATACACAATGGAATATTACTCGGCCATTAAAAAGAATACATTTGAATCAGTTCTAATGAGATGGATGAAACTGGAGCCCATTATACAGAGTGAAGTAAGCCAGAAAGATAAACACCAATACAGTATACTAATGCATATATATGGAATTTAAAAAGATGGTAACAATAACCCTATATGCAAAATAGAAAAAGAGACACAGATGTATAGAACAGACTTTTGGACTCTGTGGGAGAAGGCGAGAGTGGGATCATCTGAGAGAATAGCATTGAAACATGTATATTATCAAGCATGAAACAGATCGCCAGCCCAGGATGGATGCATGAGACAAGTGCTCAGGGCTGGTGCACTGGGAAGACCCAGAGGGATGGGATGGAGAGGAAGGTGGGAGTGGGGATCAGGATGGGGAACACATGTAAATCCATGGCTGATTCATGTCAATGTATGGCAAAAATCACTACAATATTGTAAAGTAATTAGCCTCCAACTAATAAAAATAAATGGAAAAAAAAAGAAACCAGGGGCTGAAAATCAGAACACAAAATTTCACCATCAGAAGAATCCAAATATCAGGGAAAGCATCTGATCTCTAAAGGAGATTCCCTGACTTTTCTCAGTTTGAAAAGATAATGTTACTCAATTTAATTCAACAATATTTGCCAACATGCAGCATGTGACAGATAGTGGTCCGCCACAACTCCAGGATACAGAGTCCGGCCAAATGAATACATATCTGCACTTATTAACATGAAGCGTGGGTGCACCATAAAATAAGAACGGGAGTAAGAGACTTCCTTATGAAATGATAAACAGTCAAGATCAAAAGGATTCAATTCACATTAATTTATATTTATTCACTCGAGAAACATATGAATACGCACTATATGCCAGGCATTGAATGACCAGAAATTGGCCATGCAGAGGGGAGGGAGATGGAGGGATGGGAACACTCTAGGTAAAAGTCAAAGATAAGAGTCACAGGATCAGGTCCAGCTGCCAGGGAGGGTCGGCCGGATCAGAGAAGGTAGGGAGATTTGTGAAATGGTGAAGGCTTGAACTAGAGTAGCTGGCGGTGGCTCAGGGGACAGAAGTGGACACACTGCAGAGAACGTATAGAGGCAGAGTCTATAGACCTGGGTGATGGATGCCTACAGAGGAAACCACAAGCATCCTAAGCAAACTTGACCCTGGGGCTGGATTTCCTGGAACAGCCGTGCCCGTGCCTCTGGCCCCACTAGCTACCTGGCCAAGTCAGGAGCCGTGGCTGGTTGCAGAAGGCCACAGACCGAGATTATGAACCGCTCTGTGGTGCCCGCTGTGGGCTGGGTCCTCACCATCAACGTGGACTCTCCCAGTTGTCACCACTGAAGATCAGGACAAGATGAGTCTAAGATCTTAGTCCCGAGCCCCATCCAAGAGGCTCAGCAGAACATGTTATCCCAGTATCACATGGCCAGTTTCTGTACTTCTGAATACAAAATGCATGGATTCCCAACCAAAAGCAGAAGCCATGGCCAGACTGCCCACAGAATGGCAAGGAAGAGGGACTGGTGGGGGCCAGGAGGGGACAGCTAAGTTGGCAGACACCCTAGAAGGCCCAAATAGCTTAAATTGTACCTAAATAGCTTAAACTGGATTTGGCGTGTACTGAATTTCAGTTTGTACTCCAAGGTGCTGGTCCCCCAAGGCCACGAATAAGTAGGCAACCCACAGGCTGGTGGTCAGAGCAAAATCCCCAAGAAAATGAGTCTATCCCATGACCAGTCAGGAGGCAGAGCATAGGGAATGACACAACTCTTCTTCTATCAGCCAACACCCAGCTCCAGGATCAGCCCAGGTGAGCTAAACCCCACACGGCAAAATTCACCTTCCTGGGACAAGTTCTACTTTGAAACTTTGTGCTCCCCCCTCCTCTACCCCCAGCCCCTTTCTTCCTAACATGTATGTAAAAGCCCCCACTACACAGAGGCACACAGACACATCCCAAGTAGACATCAGTGAGCTATGGCCATATCCCGGTCAGGACCAGCCTTTCCCCAGGTTGGGCTAGTCTGGGGCATCTTGAGAGTGACAGCCTAGGGGCAGAACCAGAGACGGGCAGGCCCACAAGGGTGGACCCCAGGCCAGTGTCCCCTGCCCAGACCACTCCACTAGCCCCAGACTCCCCCATCCAAAGGCCCACTGGGTGGCCCCCAGGAGCCTCCGACACAGCTCACCCCAATAGAACTCATCTCTCCTTCACACCTGCTCCTCCGCCAGCATCGAGAGCTCCACGGGGGGCTCCTCTTCACCCAGTTTCCCCAGCAAGAAGCACCAGGTCCCTCACATCCGCTTCTTCTCCCTCCCCCTCAGCGTCCACTCCATCCACAAGTCCTGCCGATTCCGCCTCCAGTTCTGTCCCTCCCCCTGGTGCCTCTGCCTCTCACCAGGTCGACCACAGCAGCAGCTCCCTAACTGGTCCTGCCTTCCAGACCCTTCTCCTGCCCTGCAGCGACCAGGGCAACCTTAAAATGCAGATCTGCCTAAATGTCCTTCCAGGTGCAACTCCATGCAACTCACCAGTTCTCCACCCTCCCCGACCTCTCCCAGTGCCCACCCTTCTCATGGCCCCTCCCTCAAGCTCTCTTCCTGCCATTCCAGAAGTGCACACTTCCCCTCCTCACCAGACCTAGGCATGTGCCATCCCGCCTACCTTGATCACACTTCCTGGTCCCTACGCCTGACCTGCCATCTGCATCCTTCAGGACTGGTTTGTGCAGGAAGCCTTGCCAAGCCAGCACTGCTCCAATGCAAGCCCTGTGTGTTCCCATGGCCCTGAGGTGCCCATTTCCTTATCTCCTCCATATCCTCCCTGCACTCCCCCCTCCCCCGCCAGATGCCCTGTCATCACAGAAAAATCTATTGGACAGTGCAACACTAGACTATCACCATGAGGGCATGGACTGAGTCTGTCCTGCCCCTTGCTGCCACCCAGTGCCTGGAAGATGGTGGGGAGCTCCACGTGGGCTGAACCAGTAAAGGAAGGAAGTGGAGGCAGGCAAGTGGCCGAGGCCCATCTCCTGTGTATAGGGGCTGCACTTTAATGGACACGGGCATTCCACCTGGGAGCTGGCTGTCAGGGGAAGACATCCCATCTGGAGAAGAACCACAGGGCTGTTGCAGCAAAAGGGAGGGCAGTGCCCAGGGACAGGAATGTTCTTCAGCTGGCGCACCCCAGAGGACCGAGCTCGCGGTACCAACCTTCATCCATGAGGAATATCTCCCACACGGAGGGCAGTCCCTTCCAAACCCTCCCACACACATGGCCTTGCCCCCCATCAGGCTAGGCAGGAGGGCCAGGCCCCTCTGTGGAGGGTGAGTGCTTCATGGTCAGCCCCCAACCCCAAGCCAGCCAGACCTAGCCTTCAGGCCTGCTTTGGGCTTCGCACCCTGGGTCTCTGGACTCCCCCTGCTCCCTGGGTTCCACGCAAATTCTTGAGTTCTGAGTGATCCCTGAGTCTATCAGGACACAGGTCAGTGAAGGAGGCTGAGAGAAAACAAGTCTCACACTCAACCCCCCATCTAGACTTCAGGGCCCTGCCCCAGAGCTACCACACCTTGAGTGGACTTCCAGCGACCAGGGGCCGCCCCACCTGGGCCCCAAGACTCGGGGTGGGCTGGAGGGGAACGGACAGCCCAACAGTCAAGTGGCAAGCTGCCAGCTCCTGTTGCCATGGTGTTGTTAAAAGTCAACTGTCTCCCAGGGAGGTGGTTACACGGGTGTTTGCTTTATAATAATTTGTTAAACTGAACATTTTCTATATGTGTTATATTTCACAATTTTTTTAAGGTTGGAAAAGAAAAGAAAAGGTAACCGTCTTTGTGGAATGTAAACCCTGGTGAATGCCAAACCTCAGGCTGGTGCCAGAATCATCACCCAGGACTTGACTGCTAATGGGGCCCTACACAGAGCTGCCCCTTAAGTCAAGCAGCCCAGAGGGCCACTCTGTCCCTAGGAGCTGCCAGCGGCAGGCCTGTGCTGAGGTGGGGAAAAGGCTGGGCCCATTTCCAACTAAGTACTTTTGTGGGGGAGAGGGGAGAACCTGGGAAGGGCACGCCCTGCTCTCTGGATCACCCCCTCACCAGCTGTGTGCCTCTTCCCACCACGACGCAGCCTGCAGACCTCTAGACCCCGGGACCCATGATACCCAGGGAGTAAAAGTGGGATTGAACTGAGGTCCGAGGACTCCCTTCAGGAGAGAGAATAAAACACCACATAGAAAGCAAACAGTTCACACAATGGCCATGACACACAAGAAAGGCTCGGCCTCACTATTCAAAGAAATGCACATCAACATAGCAGTTAGATAGCCTTTTTGCCCAACCTACTGGCAACAATTAAAAGAGTGATAAGACAGGAGCAATAAAAGGCTGGCTGAAAGCCCTTATAACCCGCTTTGAGATGCACAGATCCCCTCTCCAACTCCCTGAGGCCAGGTGACCACACTCTCCTTGCTGACAGAAGACAGGGGGAGTCTCTTCTGTAAAGAGTTTGGCAGAGGGACTCTGGTTTAGGGAGACCAGGCACAGCTGAGAACAGGGCTACTATATCAAAAACAGAGGAATTCAGTGACCGCTGACACCCTGAATGTTGGGACCCCGTGCCGCCTTCTCCCATCAGATTCCCAGAATGCTGGTAGCCTGGCAGATGTCCTAAAGCTGCAGAATGGAGGAGGCTTCCCTGGGTCATCTCTCTAGCTCTAAAGGGTCAGAAGTTCTACAAAACAACTGCTTTTCTGTGAACAACACATACACAAAGCTTCCAACCAGCTTTTTAGTAAGTATGAATGGACAAGCAAAAATTATGAGACATTAGAGGAAATCTCTGCAATCAAAGATAGAAGACAAAATAAACAGAATAAAAAAGCAACCTGGAAGAAAGAGATAATGCAAGGTGAGCAAAACTTGAAAGAATAATAGTTAATGTAATAAGAAATGATGCTTTCATGAAAGTAGAATAGGATACAACAAAGCAATAGCATGCAGAGAACCAAAGAGTTCTTAGAAATTATAAGCATGACAGCAGAAATGAAAAACTCAGTAGAAAGGATGCAAGATATTGTTGAGAGAATCTCCCAGAAAGAACAGTAAAAAGAAAACTAAAGGGTTATGCTAAGAGATTCAGCATCTAAATAATCAGATATATCAGTTATTCCCACAACAATGCTAAATAATAAACAATTACAATACCTCAGTAGCACACAAGAATAAGCAATTATTGCTCACGTATCTGGAGTGGTTGCTGATGTTGGCTGGGGGTTGGCTCTGCTTCATGTGTCTCTCATCTTCCTCCTGGAACTACTGGTTAACCTGGTCATGTTTTTCTCATGGTGATGGTAGCAAGCAAAAGCAAGTAAGCTCACTCACACATGTGGCTTTCAGTCCTTTGCCTGTATCATGATCACCCTCAACTCACTGGCCCAAAGAAGCCCATATGTCTCAACCCAGAATCAGAGAAGGAAGAACCACAAAGTTACATGGCAAAGGACAAGGATGTGAGGAAGAGGCTATTTCTGCAACTGACCATATAAGATTTTTTTTGAGAATCATAAAATAGAAAGAACAGAAAGATATTATAAACTAAATAATTCTCATAGATTACCTAAAACTAAAAGACATTATTTTCTAGATTGAATAGCTCACTGAGTGTCTAGCAAATGAAAACAAAGAGAATCATACCAAAAATCACACCAAATATCAATCTCAGATCATTGGGAACCAAAAGAAGTTTCTAGAAGCCACTGGAGAGGAAATATCAACAAGTTTCACAAAAAATATGGAGCATCAAATTGGCATCAGAATTTTCAACAGTAACTTTCAGAAGCAAAAAGGTAATGGACAAGCCTTCAAAATGCTTAAGGGAAATTATTTTCAAATTAGAGTTCTATACCCAGCCATACTATCAAGCTAAGTGTGAAGGGGAAATAAAGACCATGTAACATGCACAAGGTCTAAAAATCTTTACCTCCACCACATCCTTTATCAGGAAGTCACAGAGACTCTGCTCTGCCAGATAAGGGAGGGAACCAAGGAGGAAGAAGGCACGAGAGACAGGAGACAGGAAATCCTACTCAGAAGAGAAGTGACACCAATTCCCAGGATTATGATGAAGGAAAAGTTCAAGATGTACACCAAGCACAGAGGGCAACCAGTCCAGACTGCAGCAAGTCAGAAGGCTCCAGGGGAGTCTTGCTCAGGGAGATGAACCTCATAAAATACTCATGTGTCTGAATATACTAAGAAGATTTACATAACTAGGGTATAATGAGGAGACAAAATCATGATGAATGCATAGAAAAGTACACAAGGACAATAATGATTAATTGTGGGGAAACACAAAACATTGTGTAGCCCAAGGAAAATACTCACAGTTTCATAAGACATAGACCAGATAGTACAAACACTAAATGTTGATTTATCAAGCATACTATGCAGCTGTCTTAGGAGCATGGCGGGGAAGGCACTATGAGAGGACATATATATGAAAAGCAGATAAGAAGTATAAATGCTTGCTGTTCACAATGAGAAGTCAATACATAAAGCTTAAAACTTAAAAAGGTTAAAGTAGAAATACAAACATGTTTGATAGAGTTATGAAAGTCAATACCCCTAAAAATCAGATAAAGGGTTGAAATAGGTTGTCCTAGGAGGTCAAAATGAGGACAGATGAGTATTTAGGGGAAGGGAAGTTTCTTTTTCAGAGCAAGTATTATATAAATATTAAATTATTTATGTTAATGTCAAACTTCAGTAACAAGTGAAAACTAAATTTAAAAAGCAAAAACAGAGAAAGACAAACATCATAAGACATCGCTTATACATGGGATCTAAAACAAGGGTACAGATGAAGTTATCTGCAGAACAGAAACAGAGTTACAGATGTGGAGGGCTAATTTATGGTTGCCAGGGGGTAAGGGGGAGAGAGATAAATTGGAAGATAGAGACTGACGTACGCATACTACCATATATAGGGCAGATGACTAACAGGGACCCACTGAACAGTGCAGGGAACTGTACTCAGTACTCTGTGATGGCCTATATGGGAAAAGAATCTAAAACACAGTGGGTATATGTATGTGTATAACTGATTCACTTTGCTGAACACCTAAAACTAACACAACACTGTAAACCAATTATACCCCAATTTAAAGAAATTTTAATTAAAAATTTTAAAAAAGCAAATCCCCACCACCACCATCAAAAAAGTAAAAGAAAGACAGAAGATAGAGAAAGCAGCGGGCTGTCACTGTCCAGAGCGCAGACACCCAGGCAGGCCAGGCTTCAGAAAAAGGAGAAGATGAAGCAAGTCACGGGCAGTGGGACCCAGGAGAAAGTTACTGATTCTGAGCAGCTGGGTTAGCAAAGGCTTCTAAAAAACAGGTGATCAATCACTTCTAGTATAGAATTAACACGCTCTAGAATTTTTTATTCATTTCAAAGAGGCCTTTCAAAATAGTACACCATTTGCAACATGGTTTGAAACAACGAAAAGTTGGAAACATCCCAAATGTTCATCAGTAAAGGATTTAAAGTAATTGAAGGCCATCTATACAGCAAAACACAAAGCAGATGTCCAAAAAGACGTGGAGGTTTATGTGCGGATGATGTAGAAAGAAGCCCAAGGTGTTATTAAATGAATGTGGAACAGTATGTGTCATATCAGTCCGTTCATGTAAATAACAAGTATAGATTATATATGCATGCCTAGAAAAAAATTATGAAACTTTATTTAACCAGCTACTGACAATGGTTGTTTCTGGGAGACCAAGGCAATTTACACTTTCTATATTACATTCATTTGTTCTTCAAGTATTTATTGAATACCTAAATGTGTTTTGTACTCTATTGTCTAAATTTTTCATAGTCAATATTAGCAGGAAAAAGAAGATTGCAAAATAAGAAAATATAAATACTAAAAAATTCATTCAAACTTGCTTCCATTTTTAGAAATAAAGTGTCACCCAGAGAATATAGAAGGGCACAAGGGCCAGACAACACAGGCTAGGGAGGGGTCACTCTAGGGAGCCTGTGAGCAGACCTGCAGGGTCTGTCTTGTGCGGAACAGGACCCTATTTCCTGGTACCATGTAACTGTATCCTGAAGGCCCACTTTAAGACACTTGGCTGGGACCCAGAGAGGGACCTAACTAGCCTGGACCTAGTGAGGCCGGGGTGATGGTCACTGTTGCAGCTAAGTGGGGACGTTCTGTCCCTTGCCTCGGACCTGTCCCTTGCAGCCTGCATGACAACAACGTACCCTCCAGTCTTGACTGACAGAACTCCTCAAGGGGCGGGATCCCAGACTCCGGGTGAACCAGCCCTCCTCGGCAGCATACAGTGACTCAAGGCTCACCGGCCTGGGAGCAGGTCAGCTCTGGGCTCTACTGCCAACTGGGCTGTGTGACTCCAAAAGAGTCCCCCACCATGCTACACCTCTGAGTGAAGGTAAGAACACCCTCCCAGCAGGCCCTCGGAAGGAATCACTGGGCTGAGCCACGTAAAGCAGCCAGCACAGTGCCGGGTGCCTGGGAGGCACTCAGCAAATCCCTATCTGGTTTCCAGAAGGGGGTCCTAAGAGTTACCTCCCAGCAAGGCAGCTCGTGTCCCCAACCCCCTTTGAAACCAGCCAAAGCTAAAGCAATCCGGGGCTTCAGGCTCCAGGGGAGGGCAGAGGCTAGGGAGGACATGGGGATGACTGGAGGAGCTGACAACGTGAAAGAATGACAACAACAGTAAAAACACAACGCCAGAGGCACCACTGCAGAAAGGCACAGGGCTCTTACCTGAAGGACCTTCCAAAGGTGGAGAAAAACCACAGGCTATAGGTAGAAGCGCTAACCCTTCCTCGGACTGCACAAGGCCACCTTTCCTGTCAGGGAGGCCGGACAAATCATTCACAAGATGTTTGCTCTGCAACCCTGAGAGGTAGATTTCACTATCCCCATTTGGTAGATAAGGAAACTGATGTGCAATGGAATTTGCCCAAAAATGCCCAAGTAGTAAAGGAATTTAGTCTTAAAAAAAAAAAAAAACAGGTTTTCTCTGAAGCACTATCTCAGCTATATGCTAAGAAGAATGTAAACCAAGGTACAAATATTATCTCTCTTCTTTTTTAGCTAATAAGTAGACATCTTTTAAATTTATAATCTGCAGTTAGTGAAAGATGTTGGGAAACAGACATTCTCATACTCTGCTGATAAGAGTGTAAATAGACACATTGTGGAAAATGATTAGCCAATACAAGTGACAGTGTCAAACATGAGCATTGATTTAGCCACAGCTATAAAAATTATAACCTGGCATGGCTCTCCAACACAGCAATTCTACTTCTAGGATTTCTCCTACAGTTATACTTGCAACTAAACCAAGACATAAGGATGATCATTGAGGCATGCATCCTAATTTAAGAAAAAAAAACCAGTCCATTGATAAGCGACTGATACAACTATGCCATGAAGCTAGAATGCTGATACGCTGTGAGATTGCCCAGGACACTTTATTAAATAGAACAATCACTGTTTATACTATACTGTAAAAGCAATTAATCAATTTATATTAAAAAGGTGCACACACAAGAATACCTAAAAACTGTTAACAGTGGTTATTTTTAGAGAGCAGATTGAGAGGCCTCAAGTTTTCACTCTATTCCTTCACTCTTTAAACTTTTCGCCATGAATGTGATAACCTTAAAAGTACTTATAAAAAAAATAAAAAATTAAAACACTCATATCATTTAAGCCAACCAATTGCCAACATCCGTTGGATCATAGAAAAAGCAAGAGAGTTCCAGAAAAACATCTACTTCTGCTTTATTGACTATGCCAAAGCCTTTGACTGCAAGGATCATAACAAACTGGAAAATTCTCAAAGAGATGGGAATGCCAGATCACCTGCCCTGCCTCCTGAGAAATCTGTATGCAGGTCAAGAAGCAACAGTTAGAACTGGACATAGAACAACGGACTGATTCCAAATTGGGAAAGGAGTACGTCAAGGCTGTATATTGTCACCCTGCTTATTTAACTTATATGCAGAGTACATCATGTGAAATGCCAGGCTGGATGAAGCACAAGCTGGAATCAAGATTTTGGGGAGAAATATCAATAACCTCAGACATGTAGATGACACCACCCTTATGGCAGAAAGTGAACAGGAACTAAAGAGCCTCTTGATGAAAGTAAAAGAGGAGAGTGAAAAAGCTAGCTTAAAATTCAACATTCAAAAAATTAAAATCATGGGATCCAGTCCCATCATTTCATGGCAAATAGATGGGGAAACAATGGAAACAGTGACAGACTTTATTTTCTTAGACTCCAAAATCACTGCAGATGGTGACTGCAGCCATGAAATTAAAAGACATTTCCTCCTTGGAAGAAAAGCTATGACAAATCTAGACAGCAAATTAAAAAGCAGAGACATTACTTTACCAACAAAGGTCCATCTAATCAAAGCTATGGTTTTTCCAGTAGTCATGTATGGATATGAGAGCTGGACCACAAAGAAAGCTGAGCACCAAAGAATTGATGCTTTTGAACTGTGGTGTTGGAGAAGACTCTTGAGAGTCCCTTGGACTGCAAGGAGATCAAACCAGTCCATCCTAAAGGAAATCAGCCCTGAATATTCACTGGAAGGACTGATGCTGAAGCTGAAACTCCAATACTTTGGCCACCTGATGCAAGGAACTGACTCACTGGAAAAGACCCTGATGCTGGGAAAGATTGAAAGCAGGAGGAGAAGGGGACGACAGAGGATGAATGGTTGGATGGCATCAATGACTCGATCGACATGAGTTTGAGCAAGCTCTGGGAGTTGGTGACGGATAGGGAAACTTGGCGTGCCGCAGTCCATGGGGTCACAAAGAGTTGAACACAACTAAGCTACTGAACTGAATTGATGATTTAACCCAGAAAATCCACTTCTAAGAATTTATCCCCCCCAAAAAAATGTCCCTTGCACTCAATAAATATTTTTTGAATAATAAATACGAGCAGAGACTTAGCCATCCTTAGCCATGAAAGATGTTCACTCATGTTAAGAACACAAAGATAGAAGCAGCCTATAAATATCCATCCACAAAATACAGTTCCAACCAATGAGAGGATGCTCTGCAGCCCTAGAGAAGATGTTGTTCGGGAATATCCCATGACAGTTATAAACATTCAGAATTAAATAAGAGGAAAATCCGGGTTACAGAAATGTCATGTAATTAACATGCTCTCATCTTGTCTTATATACCAAGGTGGTGTGATTACTAAAAATTTATCTCCCTCTATATTTTCTGACCTTCCACGGTAATCAAATACTGCTTTTTAACTTGGAAAACAATGTTCTTTTTCTTACACATAAATGATAAATTTAGTACAAAGCCTGGACGAGATACTCAGCCCCGTATAAAACTAGTGATTGCCACAATCTCAGGACTGATAGAAAGACTCAGTCACGGGATGCAGCCAGATGTGAATTACAATTAGCATGTTCCACAGCACTAAGGGACAGGATGACGCCTTAGTTTTGACAGTGGGGCATGCCCACACGTGGATGTGGTCTCAAAATACAGGGTCCGCATCTCAGGAGTCCCTCTCTCCCTGCCCCTTGAGTCTCTAGGAGGCCACTAGGGCAGAGGGCCACATGCTGGACCAGGAAGGTGGCAGCAGGGGCACGGCCCTGAAGGGCCCTGGACCCGGGTCCCAGGCCAGCCCTGCTCTGCCTGGCCGGGGCACATTGCCAGGGGTCACGTCCCCTCTCTGACTCTGTTACTTCCATGTACAGTGAGAACTCCTGCCCCGCCTTCCTTACAGCAGGCTGATGGATGGAGTGAACGAGAGGCCTACTACGTGCCAGGCACTGGGAGGGGTGTTGTGTGAGCACGAGGTGATTCCCTGTGGATCCCATGCCTGACGCACGGAGCCAGGACAGACAGCTGGAGGTGATCCCAGGAAGACGCTGAGGTGGGTTTCCAGCCCACCCCTGCCCCTGCCTCCCCGTCCACCGCCTCTCAGCGCGCTCAGCCACACACACCTGCTGTCCCCTCCCTGACACGTCTTTCAAGGAAGTCAGTGTCCCAGAGAAAAGCAAACCGCTCAGGCAGCTGCTGGAAGCAACAGTAGCCCTACTGTCCCAGTTACAAGAATCCCTTTGCAAAGAAAGTTTTGACAAAGAGAAAGCCAAAGAGAGAACGGGGAGGGGGGGTTGTGACAACAGAAGGGCAGAGCAAACCATTTCAAGTCCTGACACAGGCAAACTGGTTCTGAAAGTCACCTGTTTCTGACAGGAACGCAAGGCCCTGTCCTGTCACGCCACACAGCTGGGGCGCTATGCGTTGCCAACTGACTTATATAAGCTGGTAAAAACCCCGTTCATTTAAGTTCCCTGTTTGTACAAATAGTGTCAGGGGTGCATCCGAGCACCCTGGCCATCCATCAGCGCCGCTGTGCTTCCCCGGTCCGTGCTGATTCACCTGGGCCCGAACCCCACTCTGCATACACCCCACCCAAGCTGCGCATCCTGCAGGCAGAGTCTGTCACCACCAGGCCTTTCAGCCTGCTGGCGCCTCTCTCCCATCTATCAGGCCCACAATAGCCGTATTAAGGCTGATGAAACCCTCAGCATTCAGAGGGAGAGGAAAGGGGCCCCCCTGACTGACAGGATGTGCTGGGTGTTTACTCTGACCAATTGGCCCAACCAGAGCCTAGGGGGTTAGAAACCACTGCTCTGCCAGCATGTCTGCCCTGGAGAGAAGAAAGCTGAGGGTCTGGAGATAGCCTTGTAAGAAGCACCCATGCCAATCTAGAGCAAGAACCTCAACGCGGGAGCAGGCTGGGAACCTCAACTCTGCTCCGTGGGTACTTGAGGCACTGAGATCCTAGGGACCCAGGGTCAGCAGCTCCCAACCAGCTTCTGGGGAGCCTGGGTCCCAGCCTCTCAGAGACTCCATGTCCACACCTAGGGTCAACCACACCCACAGGAGACCTAGTCTGCCCTGGTCAATCCCAAGTCATTTACTGAACTCTCAAACAGAAATTCTTCTCTAGAAGTCAATTTAAAAAAGAAAATACACACGTACCCATTTGCAGCTTCACAGCACAAGTCCCATGGGACAAGAAGGGTGTTAAGGGCACACACTCTCCATAGCCTGGATCCAGGGCTATAATTTTCGGCTGTGTGATCCGATGCCTTGACTTACAGAGCGACAAACAAATAGGCGAGCCCCATTTGCACCCCTGAAAATGAGTTATATTTACTTGGTTACATATTTGACATGAGCTCAGATGAGCAAACAGTACAACACAACCTACTATGATACTTGTAAAATCAATGCTTTAAATTCTCAGCCTATACTGATCTTTCCCAGGTGGCTCGCTGGTAAGGAATCTGCCTGCCAATGCAGTAGACACAGGAGACTCGGGTTCGATCCCTGGGTAAGGAAGATCCCCTGGAGTAGAAAATGGCAACCCACTCTCATATTCTTGCCTGGAAAATTCCATGGACAGAGGAGACTGGCAGGATGCAGTCCAGGGGGTTGCCAAGAGTCAGACACAACTGAGTATGCATACATTGATCTTTGCTCAATTCAGTTCATTTCAGTTGCTCAGTCATGTCCAATTCTTTGTGACCCCATGGACCGCATCATGCCAGGCTTCCCTGTCTATCACCAACTCCCGGAGCTTGGTCAAACTCATGTCCATCCAGTCAGTGATGCCATCCAATGATCTCATCCTCTATAGTCCCCTTCTCCTCTTGCCTTCAATCTTTCCCAGCATCAGGGTCTTTTCCAATGAGTCGGTTCTTCTCATCAGGTGTCCAAAGATTTGGAGTTTCAGCTTCAGCATCAGTCTTTCCATATTCAGGACTTATTTCCTTTAGGATTGACTGGTTTGATCTCTTTGCAGTCAAGGGACTCTCAAGAGTCTTCTCTAACACCATAGTTCAAAAGCATCAATTCTTTGGTGCTCAGCTTTCTTTATAGTCTATCTCTCACATCCATACATGACTACTGGAAAAACCATAGCTTTGATTAGATGGACCTTTGTTGGTAAAGTAATGTCTCTGCTTTTTAATTTGCTGTCTAGATTTGTCATAGCTTTTCTTCCAAGGAGCAAGTGTCTTTTAATTTCATGGCTGCAGTCACCATCTGCAGTGATTTTGGAGTCTAAGAAAATAAAATCTGTCACTGTTTCCATTGTTTCCCCATCTATTTGCCATGAAGTGATGGGACCAGATGCCATGATCTTAGTTTTCTGAATGTTGAGTTTTAAGCCAACTTTTTCACTCTCCTCTTTCACTTTCATCAAGAGGCTCTCTATCTATTTATGTACAAAAATAAATACAGACATATTTATACCTCCTTGACCATGGTACAAACTCTGGCTGACAAAAACGTTAGCCAACTGATATTAACACTGCCCAAAGAGGCTGGAAAGTGTTAAACAAAAATCAGCAGCATGGTCTCACTACATCAGCACCCTTCAGAATTAATAGTTGTTGCTTCTGCAAGTTCTTGGGCAACAAGACTCAGTAGGTCCACTTGGTGAGCACAGATGCTTTGGTCGTTTCTCCTTCCCCTCGAAAGAAGTATTTTCCAGAAGATCTTGCCCCTAACTATACACATGCATCCATACTGCATGTCTCATTCTGACAGGGAAGACTTAAAGTGAGCCCAGTTATTCTTAAGGATGTTCATTCTTATTTATTAAGCATCTATATGATCTAAGTACTGCTCCATGGGCTGGAGAAGCAGCAGTGAACAGACAGACAGAACTGGTACATCCTTAACATCACAGAGCTCACACTCTAATAAGGAATTTTGCTTTTGCTGATTCAGTTCTTAATCAAGGTGGCTAAATCCTTTTAACTTCACATTTTTGTCAAGAGTCTGATTTTTCTCCAATACTGAAACCTTGGCTTCAATTGATATATATCGATCTATATATAGATAGATGGATAAATAGATCCTGATTTTAGTTATATAATGAGAAAAGAAACCCAGGAATTATAACACCAGATCCTATCTTCTGTCTCCGTGTTACCCAATGCAGGTCAGATGTCAGTCTATGTTCAACATTTCTGAGTTCCTTACCATCCAGCTGTGGGAAAACTGTGAGTCTCAGACCACCCACCAAGAACCCAGAGAGGTCCTAAAACCTCTAGCAAGTCATGAGATGTTTTGGTGATGCCTTCAAGAAAGCTTCACCCGAGAGTTAAAACTGTCTCTTAGAAAAACAACATCACTGGATAAAGATAACTCACTTTGTGGGATCTAATTGTGGGTTCCAGTGTATGTTCCAAAAGGGGAAACAGGAAAGAAGTGCCATGCTCTCCTGGGCATGGCACCGGCAAGAGATCTGATCTGGCAGAGCCCAGTGGAGGCTCCAAATGCAGGGCAGCTCCAACGACGTTCAAGGACGAAACTCAGCCAGGACAGCGGGGGGTGGAGAGCAGGCTACACAGCTGAGCCTCCCCGTGGGGTGCAGGTGGAGGAGAGGGAAGGGGGGGGCAGAGCAGGTACTGCCTCCCTGCTGGCACTGGCTCATAATCTTTCAGCCTCTCCCCAGCCTGACTCCCGCTCACTATGTCAGCCTCTTGTTCCCTCAGCAAATCAGGTAGACTCTTCATCATTCTTGGATTCAACTCCAAAAATCCTGGGACCAGGAGGCCCAGCAGAGTTTGCTCAAAACTGAAATAATATATTTTCTAATCAGAAAACACATCTCAGCTAGTTACTGCCTCATTCACTTTTCTAGAGCAGTTATAATTATAGTATTTGTTTCATAATTGCTGCCTACTTGTGCATACAAAATCCCCGAATCTTAAAATAAATTACAGCTCTCTTTTAGATTTAACAGCCATTGTACTGCTAGTTTACAAAGAGGAGGGTGATTCCCTCCAGTTATTATCATAATAATAAGCCCAAGGTGAGCAAAGCTTGAGTTTTCAGCAGGTGACGTGACTTAGCAGCACAAAAGAGAATTATCAAAACTGATTTTATTGAACAGCTTAATTACAGAATTTCTCAATTCTAGGCTCAAGGGCCAGGAAGAACAACCTTTGATCTGCCCTTTTTCTGGTTTGCTGCTGACCTTGGCATGAATGCTGAGGAAATTCATCCTGGCTATGGTCAGTGTCCCCGCAGGGCATTTGGTATCATGACTTGACAGGGTGACACTAACTTTTCAATTTCTATGTAAGGAGGGCTCTGGACTTCTCTGGAGAAAAGGGTGTATGACACAAGGTTATTCTTTGTCTAGGGCCTATCCAAAAACAGGCAATGGTCTGGACCTTGGATGCCGGTGCAAAGGCAAGCAGAGACGACAGATGTGTGGCTGGGGCAGCGAGACTGGGACAGGCAGGAAGGCAGCAGGCTGCAGGTTGAAAACTCATTTTCAACATGCCTTTCACCTCTGAGTGTGGCCAGAAGCTGACACAGCTGTCAGAGCCCAAATGAGAATGTCTGAAACCATTCCGTGCTGCTATGCAGGGAGCAGGGACTGACGGAGTCACTCCCATCCTGTGAGATGTTTGAGCCAGGTGTGCCCAACAAAAGACCACACCACCACGCATCTATCGACCTGCAGCACCCATGTTTGCTCACTGCTGGCGCGAGGGGCCCTCCTGGACCATGGGGAGCTCACAAATGTCTTTTCACTCCAGGCTACCCAGAAAAACAAAACCTCACCTTCTGAGACAGAAACCTCCTTTCCTGCTGGGGGCTGCCAACGAAGTTTCCATCCTGGATCCCTGTGGGCATTCCCAGATAGCCACACTCTCTGACAAAGATGAGCCCAAGTCCAGCCAGAAGGAAAGCCCCGCTCAAGGCTAGAAGCAGGAGCATGGGTCTTCCTTCCAGCTCACACCCCCACACCACAGTCTCTGCCTGCCTGCCTGCCACAGTCATTCCTCTGACAGCCATCAACACAAGGGCTTTCCTGGTGGCTCAGATGGTAAAGAATCTGCATGCATGCAGGAGATCAGTTCAGTTCAGTTGCTCATCATGTCTGACTCTTTGCGACCCCATGGACTGCAGCCCACCAGGCTCCTCTGTCCATGGGATTCTCCAGGCAAGAATTCTGAGCGACTGAGCGACTCATGCTTTCATTGACACAAACACCTCTTTACAGGGGCTCCTGGTGGGGAGGCCCAGGTTCCGGTGCTGGGAGGGGAATGTAACTGACAGGCTGTCATCCCTAGAGATGAGCCCCTTCTGCTCCAGGTGCCAAGCCAGAAGCTGGTGACACACAGAAGGAGACAGTGGTCAAGTTCCCGCCCTCGAGGAGCGTGTGGTCTGGGTGGGCTGGAGTCCCCCTTCTGCTGTCAGTCACATGACCTCAGTCAAGCCCCTTCACCCTGAGCCTCAGTCCTAATCTATAGGGGTAGACAGACCTATTCTGTTGAATGACGGGATACTGATCATATGTCTCCAGGTGCCAACCAGGGGAGGCAGCCTGGCACACAGTTAAGAGGAGAGTAGTCATGGATTAGGAGCCCAGCTCCAGTCCTTACTAGCTGCGCAGCTGTGGGCCAGTTAGACTCCTGTGCCTGTCCTGATGTGCCAGATGGAGATAATTCACCTGCCTCGTAGGGTTGATGTGAGAAGCGGATCAGTAAACACTTGTCAAATGCCACAAATAGTGCCTGGCACAGAGCTGACATTTATGGAGGGCTTCCCAGGTGGCACTAGTGGTAAAGAATCTGCCTGCCAATGCAGGAGACATAAGAGATATGGGTTCAATCCCTGGCTAGGGAAGATCCTCTGGAGGAGGGCACAGCAACCCACTCCAGTATTCTTGCCTGGAGAATCCCATGGACAGAGGAGTCTGGTAAGCCACCGTCCATGGGGTTGCAAAGAGTCGAACATAACTGAAGCAACTTAGCACACACACGTGGACCATTATTGTTGCGACTGTCGCTCCTTCTTACAATCATACAACAAACCTGCGATCCAACAGTGAAGACGAGACAATACTTGTCACCAAGGGAAGGGGAGCCACCCACCTAGGCTTTGCACAGCGTGCATACTGGCTCCTTGAGAGCCGAGGGGAGGGGCCAGATCCAGACTTGGTGGGGAGCAGAGAAAAGCCTTGGAGGAAGAGACATCCCAGTGGAGACCTGAAGGCCAAGTAGGCGATAACCAGGCCAGGTCAACGGAGCAGGGCTGGGGATGCAGCCAGGCAGAGGAAACAGCATGTGCAAAGATGCAGAGGCCAGAGGAGCTGTGAGTCGGGGCATCTCACTGGACTGCTGTGAGGAGGAAGGCGATCTGCCCACCAAAGGGCACTGAGAACTTGGCTCCATACAAGTGCAGGGATTAGCTAGTTTGTTTTTCATCAAACCCCAAAATAAACATCTAGAAACAAGTGTTTACTGAGGTCCAAGCTCGCTGAGCTGGGGCCCATGGGGTACACGAACTGAATTAGACCCTTTGCCTGGCGCAGGATCCCAGGGTCCCCACCCAGACAAGGGACTCAGGAAGAGCCAGTCTGCTTCTGCCAAGGCACTCACAGGGCTCCCTGGTGAGACCTGCCCTCTGCCTGGGAGGCTCTTCCCTGGGACACACAGAGTGGCCCACTGTCGCCATGTGTGGCCTGGCCCAGGGGCCGGCTGTCAGCTACCCCATAAGCTGAGGACCTGCTGCACCTGCAGGGGCCCAGGGGCTGCGCTCTGTTGCACTGAGGTTCGAGTTCATACTTTTAAACACAGTTAGTTTCCAGTCTCAGAACAGTGAACTGTCCTCCTGCACCTGGTTTTGTAAGAGGCAGGCAGCCGGGGATAGGACAGGAGAGCTCAGCCTGCTTACTGGTGGACCAGAAGGCAGAGGGATGCAGACTTCACAGGGGTCTGCTTGGGGCACTGATAGCCATCCTGGAGCTCAGCTCCGTGGAGCTCAGGTAACCAGGGTAAGCCAGTGAGGATATGGCTCAGTCCTGCCTCATGAAGACTCTCTGGCTGCTGAGAGCCCGCCTCCAAATCCTGGACCATTATTTCCTTCCTGTGTGATGGGAGGCATGTCACTTCCCTCTCTGTGCCTCCGCTTCCTCACCAAAAAGCCCGTAACTCGAGAGGTTGTCTGAGGATTACAGTGAGCTCCTATGAGGTCCTGGAACAGCTTGGCTCTCAGTAGCGTTAGCTGTTATTACTCTGGGAATTCTCAGCAGGGTGAGATGGGGGGATGCCAATGGAGAAGGTCGTGGGCCTCTCCAAGCAGCCCTGCCTATCCACCACCACTCTGGGCACACTCAGGAACCAATGGAAACAACTAGGGACATGTCTCATTTACTGGTGGGGTAACTCTGAGAGGAAAAAAGCTTTTTCACTCCAAGTTTTATGGACACTTTATCTAAGAGACTTGAGACCAGTAAACCATCCTTCAAATCTATCCTAAAGTCTAAGGCAGGGCTTCCCTAGTGGTACAGTGGATAAGAATCCACCTGCCAATGCAAGAGACACGGGTTGAATCCCTAATCCAGGAAGATTCCACTTGCTGCCGAGCAACTAAGCCTGTGTGCCGCAACTACTGAGTCTGTGCTCTAGAGCCCAGGAGCCAAAACTACTGAACCCCCGTGCTGCAACTGCTGAAGCCTGAGTACCCTAGAGCCTGTGCAACAAGAGAAGCCACTGCAATGAGAAGCCCACGCACCGCAACTAGAGAATAGCTCCCGCTTGCTGCAACTAAAGAAAGCCCGTCCAGCAAAGAAGATCCAGCACAGCCAAAAGTGAATACATAAATACATAAAATTATTTTTTTAAATATATAGGATCTAAGGCAAGCAAGACAGTAGGGAATGTGAAAATACAATGCATGTGATGACTACTATTCGTTCAGAAACGAGTCCGGGGGTCACAGGAGCTGTTCTCGGTGTCCGACACTCACTCAAGGTACCCAGGTTCCCTGAGTATGACTGACTCCTGGGATTCACCACAACAGGGGCTTGCTGGGCTCTTCCTCCAGGATATGCTGTGGTTGTTCAGTCTAATGTTCAACCCCCTCTGCGTCTGCCTCTGGGAAAAAAGGAGTCCTCTCCATAAAGCCCCAAGCAGAGAGGCTCAGCTGGGGCACAGTCACTTCTGGGAACCACACTGTGGTCACCAGAGAGTCCCCATCTTCAGAATGCACCTCCTCACAACCCCAGAGCCCCGGCAGGAGCTCGGCCCCTGCTCTTTCTTCCCCATGGACTGCTGCCGCCCACCTCACAGGCCAGCCTGATCAGCTCGTGCATGGAAAATTCAGACATCTTCCCCAGTGATGACCACCCCCAACCCAGGCTCCCACACCCCTCTCTCCAGGGCAGATCCACAAGGCCATCACGGAGGCCAGCCCTAGCAGGCGGCCCACAGCCACTCCTAGCACAGCCAGTCCAGCACCCAGGAGCAGGGAACGCTCAGCACGGCCGGCCAGACCACTGAACCACCCCGGAACCTACACCTTGTAATTAGTCCGTGGGCTCTGGGCTGGGGACAAAGGCCTGGAAAAGCCAGCAAATGGGATACGTGCATTAACACTGCGTCTTCGTGCCAAGTGTGCGACTTAATTACATAGCCTAGATACTCTCTTCTCTCGTGAACTCTCACCCCAGCCTGTGACGACACAAAAGCGAGATTAAACACTGCTTGCCACAGGCTGGTGAGGCCAAGTCTGTATCCTAGAAGCAGAGGCCACCCCAAGTGACACCCAGGGCTGGGAGGAGTACCCCTCCAGAGCCCCCACCAGAAGAGGCGGCCAGGTATTCAGCAGCCAGGACCTGTAAGAAATTCTGAGCCTACTGCCCAACACTCTGCAATGAGGAAGGCCTTCCAGTACTAAGTCAAAGCCAGGCCTCCTCCTGCCTGCTCTCAGGCCTTCTCATGTGGCAGCCACAGTCCCAGAAGGCAGTTACCATCTGCTTTGCAGCCAAGGCCTGCTCACCCGGGCAGAGTAAGCCACCTGGCTGAGATGTGGGAGGCAGAACCAGGCCTGGGGAGCAAAGGGGTTTCATCTGAGCCTCTGCCTGAGACCATGACCTGATGGGGCGGTTCTCACCCTAAGCCGGTCACTCCCACTCCCCAACCCCCAGCCCCGGTCATGGCCCTCCTGAACCACTTCTGGAAAAACCCATGATCACCTCCTAAAGACACTGGGTAGCAAACCTCAGAGAAACCCAAGGCAGGCCTCAGGGCTACTTCTGCTAAGGTGTGTGCTGGCCCCAGGGAAGGGAAGATGGCAAAGGCTAAATTACTATGGACCTGATATTCTGTCTGGGAAGTTTCACCTCAATGCTCTGGAATGTCTCTGAATCCCAGCCCGTGCGCTTGGAGGGGAAGACAGAGGTTGCAATTTCCCAGGGTCTGGCTTAGTTTAGGAGTCAAAATTCACGGCCAAGACTCACAGTAATGGAAGAACAAGTTCTCCAACCGAAAGGGGTGGTTCCAAAGGTGTGGGCTGGCAGAGGGGAGGAAGCAACACAAGACAGACCAATCAAGGAAGGGTCTGCCCAGGGAAAGGGTCTTCCAGCTTTGCCCCTGCCTGCCTCCATGTTCACATGTGTCCAGACCCAGACCACCTGGCTTCAAAGTTCAGTCCCAGTGCTTCCCTGCTTCCAGGCGGGGGATGTGGGATCCATCCCTGGTCAGGGAATCAGGATCTCACATGCCGTGGGGCAACTGAGCCCGCACACAGCAACTAGAAAGTCTGAGCCCCACAGCAGGAGAGAGCCCACGTGCTGCAATGAAGACCCAGCACAGCCAAAAAAGGGAGGGAAAAAAAAAGGAATACAATGGGAATCACAACAGCACCTGCCTCTCTGAGTTGTACATGTGTAAAAGGAGAGTATGTGAAGGCTATGGCACAGAGCCTGGCTCACACCCAGCCCCATGCACACTGATGGTCACACAGCCTCCCCACCCTACCATTACCAGTCCACCCACAGGTGGGCCTGTGCAGGGGCAGCCAGTCTTCATGGGCTGGCCACAGGGAAGCTGGCACTTGGCAGTCTTTTCCCCACTCCACCCCTGGGTCAATGAAGATGCTGCCCTCAGTCTTTGCTACCCCATTCCCAGTTCTAGGCTTCCCTGATAGCTCAGTTGGTAAAGAATCCACCTGCAATGCAGGAGACCCCAGTTCAATTCCTGGGTCAGGAAGAACCACTGGAGAAGGGATAGGCTACCCACTCCAGTATTCTTGGGCTTCCCTTGTGGCTCAGCTGGTAAAGAATCTGCCTGCAAAGTGGAAGACCTGGCTTCAATCCAATCCCTGTGCAGGGCTCTTCTGAGGTTAGGACAGGCAGAGACAGAGGAGGCAGAGAAAACAGGGATGAAACCCAGTCACATGTGAGAGTCCTAGAATTGTCCAAGTCCAAATGGCAGCAGGCCCAGGGTTCCAGGGGACTTCAACAGAATGGGCCAAAGCCAATGGGCCAAAGTCCTGGGTCCTGAGGTGGGGTTGTCCTGAGTTAGAGCAGCATCCAAGCTTGTCCCTGAGTCCCTCTGCCCAGCCAGGAAACAACCATCCTAAAGGAAGGGTCCTGAATTTCCCAGCTTAAGATTCCACCCTGTAAGATCCCAGAAACAGTCATGCCCCAGATCTGTTTCCTCGTCTACAAAAATGGGGCAAGAGCCACTATTTATCCTCTCCCCCAGGACAGTAGATCATATCATAGGAGATGACAAGTGGCAAAGACCTTCAGACCCACCCAGTCAGCATCTCAACTACAGGGCCATTTCTCTGCAGCCACTGATGTCCTGGGCATCAACTGAGTCCAGGCTCCCTGAGCAGGACTGCAGGGGTGAAGACTGTTGGGTCCTGCCCTTGCTCTTCAAAGCCCACAGTCTTCAAGCAGTGCAAGGTGGACATAGGAGCCCAGCAGAGAAACAGGAGGGAAGGAGAGTGACCAGTTGCCCAGAGCATTCAGAGCCAAGACCCAGGAGTCACTGGGAATGATGGTGGGGCCACAGCCACGCTCAGAAACAGCCCTCAGGCCCCACTGACCTGCTTCCTGAGGATGACTCTGGACCATGTGATCCCTCCATCTGATGGGACAGGAGCAAAGAGACACACTTCTAAAATGAATTCAAAGAAAATTCCAATCTGTTTCCACTCTGAAGACCATTTTTTAAGAGCATGTCCATGTGGTATGATTCTCGTCAAATTGCTGACATCCGCATTATCACTGAGCCACAGTATTTATCAAGTGGTCGTTACACGGCAGGAGCACACCATTTCATTTAACTAGCACTAGAAGGCAGGCGTCAGTAATACCCTCATTTTACAAAGAAAGAAGACAAGGTTCAGAGAGGTGAAGTGAGTCACATAGCCAAGAAGTGGCCAAGTCTTGACTCCAGAGTCTGTGACAAGACACCTGGACCACCTAGGCCTGTCCTTCCCCTCACTGTGGCCACCAGGAGCAGAAGGGCAAGGGACCCTCCACAGGTGAGTGGGCAAGACAGACGGCATGTTAGCAAGAGCTGAGCTCCAAGCTGAGCTCCAAGCTCCAAGCGCAAGCCTTAAAACTAAAGAGATTTAACTCATGTCCACCACCTACTATCCTTCCATTGTGGAGGATAGTGGAGATGCTCTGATCCCAAGCTCTTGTGGGGCTGCTGTGAGGTTTAAAGCACCCTGCCGGCCTGGCCTGCATCACCGCAGAGTAAATGTGGGGTTTTACCACTATTCAAAAATTTCTCTCCAGGCTTCCCTGGTGGCTCAGTGATAAAGAATCTGCCTGCCAATGCAGAAGACAAGGGTTCGATCCCTGATCCAGGAGGATCCCACATGCCGCAGACAACCAGTCCCATGTGCCGCAACTACTGAGCCTGTGCTCTAGAGCCTGGGAGCTACAACCACTGAGCTTGAGCCCACACGCCACAACTACTGAAGCCTACACTCCCTCGTACCCATGTTCTGCAACAAGAGAAGCCACTGCAATGAGAAGCCTGCACACTACAACTAGAGAAAAGTCCACACAGCAACAATGACCCAGCACAGCCAAAGACAAATAAAATTTTTAAAAGGAAAACGCCTCTCCAACCACCCTGCCTGGTACCCAAGCAGCGGTGGGTGCTCGGCGAGGCAGGGGTCTGTTCTCGCAGCACCTCCACGAGGCAGACTCAGTCCATCTGTGCTCCATCAGACCAATGAGCCACCTGCATCTTTCCCTCAGTCCCCACCGTGCAGCTGCGTGCCCCCAAGCATGCCATGGAATTCACCAAACACCACAGACCTCATTCGACAAAGCTGCAAACACACATTTGTCATAACTCCCTGGATCTAATTCTCCCAATAACCAGAAAATGGAAGGAGCAAGGCGAACTGTCAGCATCTCTCCATGATCCAAGGTGTCTTGAGTTGTGGGGCAGCTTTGCCCCACAACAGCTGAGACTTCAGGGAAGCCACTGCCCTCTCCAGCCATGGCTTCCCTTCTAGAACATGGGTGGCTGGACTGGGCCAGCACACAAGAGACCAAGGGCTTCAAGCCTGCCCTGCTCAGAGAAAGGCAGAGCTGTCCAACCTAAATGCAATGCAGGCCACCAATATAAGCCACATATGTAATTGTACAGTTCCTAACAGCCACATTAAAAAAAAAATACATGTGAAATTAAGTTTAATAATATATCTGATTAACCCAAGATACAGAGAATACCACTTCAACATATAATCAATAGTTTTAAATTATTAATGAGATATTTTAGAGCCTTTGTTCACACCAAGTATTGGGAAGTCTGAGTGTGGCCTCACTATACATCCCAACCTGGACCAGTCACATCTCAAGGGCTCAGCGGCCGTCATGTGGCCAGTTGCCCCCGACCTGGATCGTGCTGGTCAGACAGAAGCAGCAGGCATCATTCTTCCTACACCTAATTTTCTAAAACTGGGAATGCTGTGCTCTTTATTAAAAATAATTATAATTATTGAGCATAAAGATAACCATTATGGTCATTTATTGAGTCCTTCCTATGACCAGGCATGTGCTTCACAGTGATCACGTGGGGCAGGATGTTACAAAGGAGAAACCTGAGGCACAGAGAGTGCAAGTTATCTGCCCAAGATCACACAGCTACTACGTGGTGGAAATGGGACTAGAATGCCCCAGTCTGACCCCAGAGCCCTTGGTCCTCATCACTGCCTTCTGAGCCCCACCCTCTCTGCCCAGTCCCTTGGCTGCATCTCAAACTGTCTAGGAGGGCAGGGAGGAACAGCTTTAACCTGCTGCCTCCCTCTTCCCTGTGGCTCTCCAGACTTCCACAGTATAATCTGGGACCCAGGCTCCACTCCAGCCCACTTACCCACCACCGCCTGGGAGAGCTGGCAGGCTCAGCCCGGGGAGGAGCTGCTTCATTCACAGGCTGGTAAAGGGGCTAATTAAACACCCAGCCCATGCCCCCAGCCCCCACGATCAGGGAACCCAGCCACCTCATCGCCCTGCTGCCAGCCAACAGGCTCAGAGGAATGCCACACAGAATTCGGCAGCGGGCAGAGTAGGGCAAAAATCCCTCTTTATAGAGTTATTTTTGCTGTGGAATTTTCACTGGCCTGTAAAATATTTTTATATTTATTACACGTTTAACGGGAACTCCTAGAATCAACAGGGTGTAAATAATGAAAACTAGGGCAGTAAAGGACCCAATAAACCTCGCACCAACCCTTTGATGCTCCCTAGGAGCTCCAGTTCCTCCTTCCTCCCCGGACCCCATCCTCTGGCCCTGGAGCCAGCCCAGAAGGCCGGAGACCCTCAGCAAGTCCATCGCTGGCTCCCAGAAGCTAGGTTCACCTGTCAGAAGCCAGGCTGTGCCATTGGTACTGCCCACCAAACATGCTGAGCAAGAAAGGATCTATGACACACTCATGCTGATGCCAGCGCTCATGAGGACTCAGCCAGGAGACCTGCTGGGGCTACCCCCTCCCCAGTCCCGTGGGCTCTGACGGCTCTCCCAGTCCTGGGTCCCAGTGCCAGCCCTGACAGTACAGACTCACACTGAACCATCACGCTCTCAAGACTACAGCATCGCAATCTCACTGGGGAAGCACAAGTCTTAGGAGAAAGTGCTCTGCCCACAAACACTGACCCCCAGGGCTCTGCGGCACCCTGGAGAGTGTGCCCACGAAAGCACCCAGTGCCCCCCTTGGTACCCCCACTCCCCATGTCCCCCGATACCACCCACGGGATAAATCAAGGGACAGCAGGACCTTACTTCCACCCCAGGCAGGAGCACAGAGGCATAGAGAAGGGAAGAAACCGACCCAGAGGGTGGGAACCAGTTAGCGGCAGAGCCAAGGCTAGCCTCAGGGTTAGAGACCCTGTAGTCAGCAAACGAGATGCAGCCTGAAGCCCTGTCCAGGCAGGAGTTGTTCTCTCCAATATCTCCAACAGCCACCCTACCTCTGCCTATTAGGGACCCCGAAGACCGGGGACTCCATCCCTGACAGCCCAACTCTCCATCCTGGGTCACCAAAACGCATGTTGAGCCCAAACCTTCCTCTCCAGAGCCGAGCCCTGCCCCCTGCTGCCTCCTCCTCACATGTGCCCTTCAAACACCTGAACACAGGTGAGTGTCCCTTCTCCTTCCATTCCCAGGTCCCAGAGCCCCCCCACATAGGACAAGATGGACCAGGCTGTCCACGCCTCTTACAATGAGGTACCACCCCCAGGAGCACCTTCTGTCCCCTCAACCACTCAGGATGCTAAACACCTATTCATGGATTTAGAGTTTAGAGGGTTCAGGGATGCTGACGAAGCAACCACAGCATATAACATGAGTGGACCCCAGCTTTGTGGCCAGAATTCCTGCTGCTGGGTCTAGTCTCTCCTACTGGCAGACAGAACTCAGGAACTGATCTCCCAAACCTAAACACAGCACTTTGTACTGATCCCAGGTAATGTCCTGCCCTGCTCCCTAGATGTGGCCCCAGGGGGCTCACCCGGCCTCCTCCGCCACCCATGTGGTCAAGAGCGGCCCCTTCCCCGCCCAGTAGCGTTGTCTGCCTGCCACAAGACCACACATGCTACCCATCCCCATCAGACGCTCCCAGCCACACTCGACCCAATAATATCCAAGCATCTCCCCACCCTCCGACAGGAGAGTGCCTTGGGGGCCCACGAGGGAGAAATCCCAACGGGCTCGCGGTCAGACAAGCAGAGGGTGAAGGGCGCGAACCCTGCGGCTCTTCAGACACGAGTCAGGCCGAGCGGCTCCTCTCCGGGGACAGATTGGGCGGCGCTCCTGTCTGCAGCTGCTGCACCGCCAGGAGCTTCTCGTCTCTCAACCCCGATAATTATAGTCCCCAGTGCTCGGTTAACACCCGTGTCATTGCAGGGTGTTGGAACAAGCAGACTGTGAGCGAGGAAAATTAAACAAGAGCGTTTGACAAGTGGCCCATCCCCGGTGGCTGAGCCGGGCCGAGGGGGGATGTGCCCGGGGCCACCTGGGAGGAGCCCTCACTCAGGGCGGGAGGCAGGAGTCTGCAGGGAGCAGGACAACGTCCTGTCTGGGGGAAGCCAGGAGTGGGAGAAGGGGCCCACCAGGGCCCTGAAGAGGGGGAGGTGGGGCAGGCCACGGATGTCTGCCCGCCAAGCCTCCGTCACCCTGTGCTGCCGCTGGAGGCAGAGGTGGGGCAGCGAGGCACCCCCTGGGAGAGGCCTGAGCAGGTGCAGAAACCCAGCACCCGGCTTCCTCACTCCCACGATGAGCCTACAGCAACGCGCCCCCCCTCCTGCAGAAGAAAGCCACAGAGGTAACGGGGGTCATGAAAGACTGCCCAGGGCCTTCTCCAGCCCCTCTGTCTCTGCCCGACTCAGCTCTCCCAGACTCCAGGCAGCTGCAACTCGGGACGTTGGCACGGAGCCCCACATGCAGGGGCTGCTGAGTGGACTTCATCCAGGCCACCCGGTCCCCAGCAGGCTTCAGCCCCCAGCACTCCACCTCCAACCCCTGCCCCACAGAAGCTCACAGGCCGCCAACAAACAGTAAAGGGTGAACTTCCCTGGTGGTTCAGTGGCTAAGACTCCACTCTTCCACTCTCCCAATGCAGAGGGCCCAGGTTCAATCCCTGGTCACAGAACTAGATTCCACATGCTACAGCTAAGACCCAGCACAGTCAAATAAATAAATATTAGAAAGGAAAATAAAAACAGTAAAGGGAGCCAGCACACTGGGGCAACAACCACTGAGGACCAGAGACACGGCCGACTGAGCTAGAGCGCCAGCAACGCTCCCCACTGATCTGTTGCTGGTCCCCATGCAAGCACTCTGCAGCCCCTCACCTTGCCCCCACCCAACAGTTTCTGTAACTGGCCCATTTCACAAGTGAGAAGACTGAGGAGGCCCTCAGAGGCTAAGTGATTTGTCTGAAGTGGCAGATTCAGGATTAAACCCAAGTCTGATCATCTCCAAATTCCAGAGGACATCTGAGGACAGTCTGGGCTCTTTACAAAGGGCAGTTCAGGGAGATCCCCGCCCCCAGACAAGTCTCCCCGAGCCCCCAGGCCCCAGTGCAGGCCCCAGCTGCTTGCTCACCCTCCTCCAGGCCAAGAAGTGTTGGGGTGGGGATGGCTCCCCCCAGACCCCACCCAAAGAGAGGCACTGAACAGACTTTGGCTCTCCAGCCCTGGCCATGAGAGAACACACATGTTTCCTGTGTTCCCACTTTCCTCAGGCTCTCCCAACATGCTGGAGATATTATTATTATTTATTATTTGCTGAGTGCTGACAGCGTGCTGAGCATCAGGCCTGGGAGCCCAAGCCCTGCCAACACGGCTTACAGTCAGACAGCCTGCACGACACGGCTCCTTGGCCACCACAATACACGCCCAGCTGCCGGGGCCGGCTGCCGGGGACCCAGCCTCCGAGACGCTCCTCTCCTGTCCTCAGCCCCAGTAGCCCACGCCCCTGGGCTCACACAACCCCGGGAGGACGACATCTTTAATGGGGGCAGTTGGACAGTCCAGGGGCTGGGCCTCCACCCCCACGAGGCCGGGGAAGGATTTGCTCCGTGTTGGGTTGGGGCAGACCCAGCAGAAACCCCAGCCAGCAGGATCTGCTCTGCTTAGCCCACAGTCACATCTGCTGGTGGCGGTAGCAAATACTAAAATCTCAAGACGGCCACAGCACCAGCCCCTTCTCTCCTAAGCACCCAGCTTGCTCTCACCACCTCCCCCAGAAGAGAGAACTAGAGGCTAGAATGAGTCCCTGGGGACACACAGAACCCAAGGGCCCTGTCCCAGAAGCAGGGCAGGGACCAGGGGGAGGTGAGTGAGGCCCAGATTTTACGGGGCACAAAATATAAGGGGACCCCCCCAAAACTCAGCGATCAAGATTAAATATTTCTACGCAAATTTTTTTAAATCAAAATTAAGGCCAAGGAAAACAATGCCAAAATTCATGATGAACAAAATACCAAGATTTTAAATAAAGACAAGATCGGTATTACTGATCTTTCTCTTTGCCTTAGGCTCCAATATGGGTCCACATGGTACCCCTAAGAAGGCTACTTAGACCGGAGTTGGGGGATGGGGAGGAGGTCGGTCCTCCAGCCCATACTGTGCACCGGAGGAGTCTCTGTCACCGCATAGCAATGTCACCCAGGGTAAGGACTCACAGCGAATGTCACTGTCAACCCTTGAGGGCCTTCCTGGAGAAAAGTGTTGGATATTACCCAGAGTCAGTGGAGCCTGCCAGCTTCTGAGCTAGGACAGGGAGAAGACACCCTTGGAGCACCTGTGTTTCTCCCCACTCAGGTGCGGGTTCCCAGCCTAGGGGCTCAGAAGCCACTGTCCCTGGCTGGGGACAAGCTTGGCTGTCTCTCAATGCCTGTGTTTTCAGCTCCCTCCCCAAAGTGCTCAGCCCTGAGCTCAGAGGTGCTGCAGAGAGAGCCAGAGGAGAAACCCAACCTCGGGGAGAGGGACAAGCCTCACAGTCAGGATGTGCCCTTTCAGGGGCCATGTCCAAGTTGCCCAAAGCCCCTCATCTCTACTGTGTTACTAGGGCCACAGGCACCCAGGTCTCCTGGGAAACCTTCCAGCCCCGTCTCTCCTGCTTCCCCGACCATGCACCTACATGCAGCTGGAAGGACCACAAGTGAACCAGCCATGGCCCTGCCCTGGGCAGCTGCGGGGACCCACCCACCTTCCCCAACCATCATTCTAGACACCACGGCCCCATTCCAGGCCCTTTTTTCCCCACAGCTGAATCATTCCTTTATTCATTTCTTTCACAAGGGTCACGTTCACAGGCTCAGGACCACGGCCCAGGCTGGCCTCAGAGATGGAGCAGTCCTGCTCCAACTTCAGAAGCTCACAGTTAGATGGGGGAGGCAAAGACCAGCACACACCTTGAGGGCACGGCAAGGGGGCACGGGAGCCACCTAACCTGGCCAGAAGCAGAGGGGGGCAGGCAAGGGGGGACAGGGGGCCTTCCAGAGGGCTAACCAGGGGCAAGCCAGTTTTCACCAGTTTGCCATGAGGGTGGCATGGAAGGGAAAGGGGGTTCCAGGCAGAGCAAACACATATAAAGTCCAGTAGTTGCTAAGAAGGAGCCTGGCACCTTTAGGAAACTGCAGGTACCAGGGCAGGAGAGACACGTAAGGCATAGCAAGGCAGCTGCCTGAGAAGAGCGTTCTCCAAACCATTTCTAGTTAGCAGTTTCCTTTGGGTTACAAGTCTTGAGGGAAGCTCCACCTTGAAAGCCAAAGGGAAATCCACACTCCTCTGTTCCTGACAGTGGAGATCCCCAGGCCTCTGTGGTGGGCACAAAGATGACCCCCCCCCCACTGCCACCTGCCCCACAGATGTCCATATCCTAATCCCCAGATCCTTCCATCATGTAAATTACATGGCAGAGATGGGTTTCCGCAAATGTGATTAAGTTCAACGGTCTTGAAATAGGGAATTATCCTGGATTGCCTGGTGGGGCCCAGTCTCATCATACCGGTCCTTTAAAGTGGGGAGCATCTCCCAGCTGCAGTGAGAGAGAGAAGTGATGATGAAAGGACCACCAGAGAAAGGCAATAGTGCCGGCTCTGAAGATGGAGGAAGGGGCCGTGAGCCAGGAAATGCAAGCAGACTCTGGAAGCTGGAAAAGGCAGAGGAAGAGAGGAAAGGGCTCTCTCCGAGAGCCCAGATGGGGCACAGCCCTGTCGACACCCTGATCTTAACCCCACGAGACCTTGTCAACCTGACTTACAGAGCTGTGCAATGACAAAGTGGTGTGGCTTTAAGCCCCTAACTCTGTTGTAACATATTACAGCAACAACAGAAACCAATACTGCCCCAGAGCCCTCGGCCACCCTGCCCTTCCACTTCCCCATACTCAACAGAGGGGCCTCCCCATGGGAGGCGGCTCAAACACCTCAGCTCTGGCTGGTGCAGCCTGCCCTCTGAGTAAGCACCAGGGCCTATGCTTAGAGCAGTCCAAGCCCACAGGTAGCCCCGGCCTCCCTCCCCTTCCCCAGGGGCCCCTGGCAGGCCCATGCTCCACAGCAGAACCTTCTGTCTTCAGCCAGCAGTCTCCTCATATCTGCACAAGGTTGGGCCTGATCCAGTCATCCTTCCATAGGGTCTGGGCCACTCAGCCTCTTTCCTGGGTGCAGTTTCTCTAGGATCACCTGCCACCTGCATCTTCCTGAAACAGCAATGTCAACATCTCACCATCCTGCTACAAGACTGTCTCTAGCTCCCCAAAGCCTAGAGCAGGGATGTTCATACTGTGTTCCCCAGAACACCAAGGCCCCTGAGGATCTGGGTGGGAGGGGATAGCCTGAAAGGCAGATGAACGGAGATCAAAAACACCCCAAACTGTTCTACAGTTGTACCAGCAAGAGTTTATTTCAACAGAGGGGTCTTCAGATAAATAAGTGTGAATATTGTGGCATGAAGGAAAAAGTCACAAATCAGTGACAAAAGTGCATCAGGACTTTTGTGTCTATTGGTATGATTGATCGTGGGCATCATATCTGTCTCCCTCTATAGGCTGTGAGCTTCATGACAGTGGGAACCATGTCAGTTTCATTCCTGCCTTGGAACCCTAGACTCAAACATGGTGAGTGACTCTTCTGACCGCATTGCTGAATGAATGACTGAATATGTCCCACCCACCTACACACACAGTAGCCCCAGATCACCTCCCCCGCCTCTCTGCCCACAGCACACCTCTGAGACCCACACAGGAGCCACATCCAGGGCTGGACCTGTCCGAGGTGCTAGCAACACCTGCCAGGCATCGGCCATTAAAGCCAGTGGATGGAGCGGGGTGCAGGTCGGAGCACCCCGGTGTCGGTGTTTCTGCCCTCCTTGGCTTCCACTCTGCTCACTGCTGCCTGCCTGCTGTCAAAGCATCCTCCTTCAGCCCACAGGTTGAGCCCAGGCTAGGACATCCAAATACAGTAGCATAAGTATGGGGCCCTGTGCATTTACAACAGAAAGGTCAAGTCTCCCTAAGTACCCACACTCACCCAGCTCCATCCTGGGCAGAGGATCCCCTGAGCTCAGAGCTGCTTGCACCCGCTAAGCCAGGGTGAGGGGCAATAAGGAAAGCACTGGTTGGCAGGGAGAGGGCGTGTGTAGGTCTGGTCTATGTGCCCAAGGCTCCTACCCCTGCTTCCTACTCACACACCTACTATGCACCAGGTACTCTCTGCCCAGCTCCTAGCACTGTGCCCATGCAAAGTTCGCACTCGGTTCTTCTGTCTGCTGCAGCAGCTGCTCCCCAGAAAACTTCTCTGTACCAGGAAGCCACATCTGGGCATCCTGACAAGCAGCTCAGCTCAAGCCTTCACACGCGAGTGTGTCTTTATGCGCCAGAAAGAGGCTCCAACGGCCCGGGAGATACCATCAGGGAGACACTCAGATCTGTGTAGTGTGCAGTGATTCACAGCCTGAGACATCCCTCCCCAGGCTACCGCTGAATTATCAGCCCCACCATCTTCAATTACGAGGCTTGTCACTCATCTCCAGCCATCAGAAGGAAGTGAGTGAGGAGATTAATGTCTTTTTAAAAAACTGCTTTCATCCCTTAAAAGGATTCCTCCCCAGATCCCATGTGCAATTCTAAGAGGTAAGACTTCCCGCCCCCTCAGTCATCTTTGATCATATTGCCTCTCCCCTGGCCTTCGCAGGGCTGGGGGCCATGCAGGAAGCAGGCGTGGGGAGTTTGAGAGCCTATCTGTGTAAGGTTCAAATCCTAGCTCATTTGCTTACAGGCTGTGTGGCCGTGAACAAGTGATTGACTTTCCCATGCCTCAGTGTCCTCATCTGTAAGATGAAGGTGTAATGCCACCCATCTCTTGGATTGTGGGAGGATTCAATGGGCTAATGCACGGGAAGCATTCAGTACAGTGCCTGGTACATGGTACATGCCTGGTAAACATAAGTTGACACTACTTGCTTTCATTATTCCACGTCCTTACAACCCCAGGAATAGGTCCTCCCACTTGCCTTGTTGGCATTCACTAATGGCTCTTCTCTGTATGAAAACACCGAACAGCTATTTACAGAGAATTAAAAATTAAGCCTTGTGCCAGGAATACAGGGGAAAGTTACCAAGGCCCAGTGAGAAAAGCAGATATAACACTCTAAGAGACACAGGACATCATCAGCAGGGGAGAAAGAGTAACCTGGGAGACTATGCTGGTGCAGGTATACTAGACCATAAGACATTCGGGTTTTGAGGGTTGAATAGGAGTTTATCCGTTGACTCATACCCAGTCTGAAGCAGGTGTTCCACAAACAGTTAGGGATTAAGTGAGGCAAAGGAGATGAAGGGCATTCCAGCCCAAGGGAACTGAGGATTTATAGTGTGTTCAAGGACAGAGAAGGGACAGGACATAGTCTAGCCAGAGCAGGAAGATTACAGGCATAAAAGCAGAAAAATAGGTTGAAGCCAAGTTGGGGAAAGGTCTTCAATGCATACTCAGGGGACTTGGTTTTACTCCCAGGTTTTACGAGCCATGTCAGAGGAGGAGTGACAAATCAGAGCTGGGTTTAGAGAGATGGCTTGATTTACAAAGCAGGTGGCACAGGACTGGAGACAGCAGACAGGCAGGAGGTGACGGCAGCCCTGTCTTCACTCATCAACTGCCCTGCTCTCCATGTGCCCTTGAGCTTTCTTCCTGGCAGAGACATTCTCAAGTTCTCATCCCCAGGGACCCTCCACACACTCCCAGCTATTCTGGTTAGGGACACGGTGCCCACAGCTGCCTGCTATCAGAACGGGCCCTCCGCCAGGACCTTTCAGGGAGATGTCCACGTCTCCACGCAAGTCCTCGGCTGACAGCTGGAACTGGGCTGAGAGACAGGTTTTAGCCATGCACTGGAAAACCCCGATGGAAATCTGGCTTCTGGAATTCCAGAGAACTGACTTTTCAGCACTTTGGGCATGTGACCCTGCTCCCTCGCCCCTCCAAGGTGCCCATTTCTGCTCTGCTCGGCCCAGGGATCCTGGCTAGTGGATTTCTTCCCAAACACAGGTTGAGATGTTCTGTGTTACAGACACTTGAGAACGTCCCGTGGCTCAAGCCATGCCCTGACCTCACTAGCCTGGCAGAGATGCTGCGAACACTGCCGACACCACCCTGACCATCTGCCCGGTGGCTGGGGCCACACTTAGGCAGCTGCCCCAGCAGGCACTAAAATTAGGTGACCCACCAGACCCAGGACATGGTGATCATGGCCAGGCTGCCAAAGCTGCCCAGAGGGTCACTCCCCCAGCCCAAGACCTGAAGCAGAGCAGAACAAGAGCAGCCCAGGGTCCTTTCATGCCCAGGGAAACTGAGACCTGGAGAAGAGTAGAATCGCTAAAGAAGTGAGAACTTGGATTTTTGTTTATTCCTTTAGGAACTGTCCTTGAGGATGAAAAGTGATACACATCCCCAATAGAAACTTAAAATATATTCCATGAAGAAATGAGACTTTACAACCACAGTCGTCACCTGAGCTAACTTCCACATATTCTCATATATTTCCCTCCTTCTTTGCAGACTGTTTTACACAATGGAAAACACACTTTATAATTTATAAAATGTTCCCTTCCTCTACCTAGAATCATTTTGACAAATCATTAAAAATTCTTTACATACATCAATTTGAATCAATGTACAGAATTCTATTTTATTAATATGCCAAATCGGACTTCCCTGGTGTTCCAGTGGTTGAGAATCCACCTTCCAATGCAGGGAGCATGGGTTCTATCCCTAGTCAGGGAACTAAGGTGCTACATGCTGCGGGGCAACTGAGCCCATTTGCCGCAACTACTGAGCTGGGCTCTCTAACAAGAGAAGCCCTCACACCTCAATGAGAAACCTTTGCACTGCAACAAGAGAAGTCCTGCCCACCACAACCAGGGAAGCCCCTGCGTGCCACAACAAAGACCCAGTGCAGCCAAAGAAAACCAAGTGCCAAAGAAATCCCCTGTTGTTGAAGTTTACTTCCCCGTTTGTGCTGTTACAAATAACACTGCAGTGAACACCTAGCTACGTGAATCTTTGCCCACATCGAGGTTGATTTCCTCAGGATGGATTCCCAGCAGCAGAATGAACGGGTCACAAGAGAAGCACAAGTTCAGGATCTTAATACAGAATGTCTCCTCTTTTCCAAAAAGCCACCCATGCATTCCTCCCCCAGCTCTGGCCACATCTCCTTCCATCCACAGTTTGCATATTCCTGGGATTATTTCTTTCCAAGGAAGTTGGTGTGTAAACCCCTGCCTGTCTAACACTGCAGACAAAAGCATCTGTTCAGTGCAACACTTAGCCACAGTCCCTTTTTCCTAAACTAACCACAGCATCCAGGAGACACAGAAAGTAATCAAGAACCCAGAGACTCAGAGTAGCTACTCCTGTGTATGTGGGCCTTAAATTAGGGGTCAAAGTGAAACCCATTCACCAGGTCCTTGCAAACATCCCCAGCGACCTCTCCTACTCCAGTTCCCCCCGCTGCACACACCCAGGAAACAATTCTCTTGAGGATGCTGTCCATCCCCAACAAGGTTAACTGATGCCCCAAATTATGACCCCAGGCCTAAGACAGCAACCCACAAAGCAACTTGGCCAAGAGTCGAATGGCTTTTGCATTTCCCAGCAGAGAAACTAAACTCCAGGCTCAGTGTAAATAGCCTGTCTCTGGCCCCACGTCAGCCTTGCTGCAGGCGAGTTATGGATGGCACTGCCGTATCACCCGTCATAAATACAGTCCCTCAGCTAAACAAAGCCGACAGTTTTGTGCCAATAACCTTTGAACCACTCAAGCCCAGTGTCAATTGTATTTGTCTTCGAGCTGAGGTTTACTCTAGACTGTTTGCTAAATCAGGGCTCATCTGTGGAGATAATTCAAATCTATTACAGGCAGCAAGCAGACACGAGGGCTCCCTACCCCTGCTCCCAGGCCTCCCCCACACAGCCTCACGGGGTCTTTACAGAGGGAGCCTGCGGGCTGCACATTACCTGAATCACTCAACAAGTCTTGCCGGGAAAGAATAAGAAACACGGGGAGAGAAGCGACACTGAAGCTAGGATTGTAACCCTGGCTTGGCCGCCAGCCCTCTGTGTCACCAGCAAAGTCACCAAGCATGGGAAGCCTCTCTTTTCTCCTGAAATGCTCTTGCATGGTGCTCAGTCCTGTCCGACTCTTTGTGACCCCATGGTCTGTAGCCCCCAGGCCCTTCTGTCCACAGAACAGCCATTCCATGGCCATGAGTTGCCATTTCCTACTCCAGGGGATTTTCCTGACCCAGTGATCAAACTCACATCTCCTTCGTCTCCTGGCTTGACAGATGGATTCTTTACTACCTGAGGCACCAGGGAAGCCCCTCCCGAAACATGGAGAGCTATTTTCCAAGGATTGCTCACGTATCAAATCAGGCCACATGAAGGAATCCGCTCCAGAAGGTGATAACCGAGGAAGAGCAGAAATGCAGAGTGAGCCCCTAGGCCTGTGCAAGACATGGATGAGCAGAGAAGTGCTGCTGGGAGCCACCTGCTGACCTCATGGGTGGGGGTGGATTCCAGACACACAGGACATAATACAATCTGCCTTTTAACAGAACGGATACAACACAGAGGCAGCCCAGCTTTTGTCAAAGCAGGGGCAGTTACCCTGGCCACCGGAGGCTGGGCTAATTTGTGCAATTAGTGTCTCGAGAGTGCCTGCTGCATGCCAAGTACTGGGCTCCTGCCAGGGAGACAGGAACTCGGGGGAGTGCTCCTACTGCCAAGGCTCCTCTCACACCCCCCTGGGCCACACCCACCCACCCAACTTCAACTTCAACAGCGGGAGTACCTCAGTCTTGACGCGTGGGCTTCAGAGCCTCTCACCAGCTGGGGAGCTTCACCCAAGCCCAGTCACAAGCCCCCCAGCCGGCAGGAACCAAGACACCCCCAACCAGGAAGGCAAAAAGGCTCAGGAGACAAACCCCACACTACTTCACCTCTGGGTTCTGAAGCTGGGGGCTTGACAGGAGGTTAGGACAGGAGGACTGGGGTGCTAAGGGCTGTGGTTTAAGGACCACGAACCTCTCTTGCTAATGAATAAGAGGAAACTCAACAAGGAAGGAATGGAAGGGGCAGAGAGAGAACACAGCTGTGTGTGGTTAACAGAGTTCCCAAAGAAGCCAGTCACCCAGCACCCATCTGTAAAATGGGAATAATTCTCTCTGCCCGAAGAGTCACTGCAAAGATCAGACAACATGGGGACCACTGAAGCCTTCCACACCCTGAAACATACTCCATGAGCAGAGGGGTGAAGGCTGATGCAGTCACAAGGCTGTACCTCCTCCAGACCAACAAGGAGGCAGAGACCCACTTTCTGCTCCTGGCTCCGCCTCTAATGCTGCCTCAGGGAAGTGCCTCCCCCCACCCTCCCAGGCCTCACTAGAGTCCGGTGTGACTTGTATAAGGCAGTCTCTGAAGTCCTTTCAGCTCTGATGCCACAGGATGGATTCCATGACAGGGTCAACTACCGAGGCCAGCCCACGGCAAGGTGCCCCTTGCCAGAGGTCGGCTCAACCCGCCCCCCATCAGTGTGATGGGAGTGGGAGAGGAGGTGTTGGCAGAACCAGGGTCAAAGCGTCACCATCACTCACCTGTGGGAGCCTCACCCCTCTCCAGGGATGCGGGGACCCCTCTGGCTTCCCCTTCTCATCTCTGCCGGCCCCTGGGAGCAGGCAGCGCCGGACCCTCCCTTGACCACCTCCGCGCCTAAAGGAACAGAAGAAGCGAAGCGCCTGTGCTGAGCGCGGAAGGCAGGAGACATTTATAAATGACCCTCTTAGCTGTTTACGAGACACCTTCTGAGAGAAAGCAGAGGAGGAGAAATAAACTTGAAGTAGGGAGACCTGGCTGGTGTCTGAGATGAGCTTTGATAAGCCAGCTGCACCAGCGTTTCTTCTGTTTTTATGGCGACCTTTACGGCCCTGTGTTTGGGACCCGTTATCAGGGGCCGGAAGGAGAAAGCGAGCAAGATCCAAGGCAAAAAAGCTTTCCCTGCCCACTCCACGAGCAGATCCTACCTCATCTGGAGATCAAGATAACCTCGGTTCTCCTCCCAGTCCAGGCAGCTGTCCCCCAGACGCCCAGAGCTGGGGGGGACCAGGAATTCCTGAGCACGGCAGTAAATCTGCAGAGCCAGGCTCTTTCACAGCCCTGACTGTGCTGCAGCCACATGATGATGGGGCTGGGGTGGGGGTTCTCCTGAGAGCACTCAGCAGCCCCCACAGACACATTTGGATCCCTTATCCCCAAACCCACTGAAAGGTGGGGTATCTCAGGGCATCTCCCCCAGCATAACCCAGCGCTCCCTGATGGCCTGGGGCTATAAAGGCTTCCGAGGACCCACCTCCAGGCTGAAGCCAGGGTTCTATTGTTCTCGCCCCCCTGAACTTACCAGGATTGTGTAATGGTTAAAAATATGGGGTAGGGAAGGTGTCTTCCATCAAGCAACCTAGTTCTAAACCCCAGCTCCTCGCCTTGCTGCCTGGGACAGTAACTCCCACTGGGCCTCGGTTTTTTCACCCATTAAATGGCCAGTCAGTCCCTAATTTCCAGAACAGGACACATAGAAGGAGCTTGGCAGAGAGGAGAAGTCTTCAAGTTGGGTGTTGGGGCACCCCAGCAGCAAGAGTAGCCAAGATACCAGTGTTCACGGCATATTTTCCCAGACCGTCCATGCTCTGGAAGCCTGAAGCCTTCCTATCAGCCTCACCTGAATAATGGTGGCCGGATCCCTGGCCCCACGTGTGTGGCAAACCTGACAGGTCTCCTAACATGAGCCACTGTGCTGGGGTGGTTGGGCAGGGCCGGAGGCAACAATGTTAGAGAAGTAGAGAAAGATACAGTCCTAACACCCAGGGAGCCCACAGTCTACAGCCAAAAATAAGCCTACAAATACAGGACATGCAAAACTTAGAGATCATGCTGAGAGAGCAGGACAGTAGCTACAAGCATGATATGGGGAAGAGGGCTAGAGGAGCTACTCTGAACACAGGTCTCCGGGCTGGGCCTGAAAGAGTGAGTTTGCCAGATGAAAGAGAGGAAGAAACCACTCCCCAGTCAGTTAGTGGCTCATAATTCATAGCTGGTGAGCCTCATGGAGGGGAGGCGGGCACGGCTGGGCCCAGGCAGTGGAAGGTGAGAGAAAACAGTGGACCAGATCCACTTAGAAGAGCCTGGAATGTAGGCTGGGCAGCCCCAGCCCGGTGCTGAAGGTGCCAAACACGGGGTCCAGGACAGTGGGTAGTGTCTGGGACGAGTATGGATAGTGAAAGTGTCCATCATTCAGTCGTGTCCGACTCTTTGCGACCCCATGGACTGTAGTCCACCAGGCTCCTCTGTCCATGGGACTCTTCAGGCAAGGATACCGGAGTGGGTTGTCATTTCCTCCTCCAAGGGATCTTCGCGACCCAGGGATCGAACCCATGTCTCTTGCATTGCAGGCGGATTCTTTACCATCTGAGCCACCATGGAGCAAGGCAACAAAACAGTTTAGATTGTTTTGGGAGAACTGCTCTTGGATCACAGCGGAGGGCGTCAGGGAGAACAGAGTCCCGGGAGAAGACTGAACAAGAAGGCAGGTGACAAGAGCAGGGGGATGCCCCAGAATCTGGCTCAGTCAAGGGCTACCTGTGTGGAACCAGAGAGCCTGCCCTCTGTCAAATCCATGTGGCCAGACCACTACCCACTACAGACCTGCTTCTCAAAGGCATCCAAGAGATCGGAGCCAGGCGTCTGAAATGCATCCCTGACATCACCAGAGGCCCCCTGTGGACTGGAGGCAGTCACCTGCCACTAGGCAAGGGCACCTCACAGCACAGACACCCACATGTGCCTCTCCTCCGCTCAGACGATGCTCAGACCCTCACTTTTGAGGTGCTCTGGATCCAAAATTACCTGCCTTCTCCTCCCTGCTCCCACTTCAGCCCAGCTGCACCAACCTCACTCCCCTAGGACCGTGCTCGCGGCTACCGGAGGCCTGTGGGGCCAGCAGCCACAGCCCTGGATGGGCTCCGGCGCAGCTCAGAACCCGCTCCTAGTGCCTTGGCCCAGAAACTCTTATCTTCCCTTCCAACACCCCAGCCCCTCGCCCTCCATCCTTTCCAAGGATCCCCCAACAGCTCCTACTGTGCTCTGCGGGGACGTGCCCTCCACCGTCCAAGCAGACCCTCAACCTGGCTTCTTTTAAAAAAGAAAAACAAACCCAGTTTATTTTAGAATAACGCAGATTCACAGGAAGCTGCCCAAATAGCACAGACAGGCCTGCGCACCCCTCCCCATTCCTGCGATGGCCGCGTCTGACGTCAGGAGGGCACCGCAACACCACCAGGAAATGGACACGGCTAGACAGCGTACAGAGTTCCCATTTTATCACACGAAACCACCTCTAAGATGAAGACCCACCAGCCTAATCTTTAAGGTGGCCTTTTTTTTTTTTTTTTTCAGTACCTAAGAGCAAAACTTTTTAAAAACACCAAATCAGGATGGGGAATGGAGAATAAATTCAAGAGATTTAGCATCGGACACACTGGTCAAACAGTCCACACTTGAGTGACGAGGCAGGTGGGGTACAGGGAACCTTGTTTCCAGCTTCCCACCCTCCTGCCACCCAGCCCTGCCCCAGGGCCGCCAGAGAGTGGAGGGCAGAACAGAATGTGAGCAAGCAGCAAGGAACCCAGACACATGGACCCAGAACCCGGCGCCAGCAAGGCCAGGGTCCTGCATTTCTCCACACCCCCAACAGGGTGACCACCAGCCTTCTGGGAACCAAGGCAGCTCCCCACCACCACCCCACCCCAACACCTACAGTCTGGCTACCACCCAAGTCCCTCCGTCCCCTTCCTGGAGGCTGAAGGGGGCTTCCCCATTGCCTCACCATGGGTGGGTGAGGGTTCCACAAGGTTGCTGAATGAAGGCACGTGACCCTTATGAGTCCCCTCCCTCTGAGGCCCTGAGGCCCCCCAGCCCCAAAGTGAGGTAGGTACGCAGCCAGGGAAAGTTTGAGCGATAACTCTAGGTGGGCCTGTGACAGTGCCCAGGAAGGAGGTCAGCACCCAGATTTCATCACCAGGCCTCCTGGCCGCCTCTCCCCTTCTGGAGGACCCCTGGACTGGGTTCCTTGGAACGTGTTGGGTATGGGGGCTGCAGAATCAATGGGCATGGAGACACAGAGGGAGGCACTGGGAGCTCAGGCCAGCACTCAAGGGTGAGGCCTAGGGATCCAGAGCATAGGGCCGCAGAGTGCCTCCACTCGGGCAGAAAATAGCTCAGCCCTGCAAAGTCAGCCAGGTCAGCAGAGTGAAGGCCAGGATTTGGCCTTCCTCATCCCCACCCCACCCCCATTCCAACACTTCCTCCTCCAGCCCAGAGGAGAGAGCCAGGTGCTCTGTGCTCTGTAGTCCACCTTCCACCCCTCACAGAGACCCCCTCTCCCTCCCCACCATCCTAGAGCAGGCCCTGCTCAGGCTACTTCCCAGCTCAATTACCTTCCGTGGCTCCCACTTCCCTTGAGGGAGTGGCATTCCCCTTGTCCTGGCATTCAGAGCCCAACTCCCATCACAGCCCTGTAAACACTCAGGCGGGGCCACACTCAACCAACCAATCTTATAGACTCCCAAACACCCCCCACATCCCCTGCCCACACGTATTCCCCTATCCTCTCCACTTGCCCATATGGCCTCTCCATCTGCTCCGGAGGAAATCTTGCCGGTGTCTCAAGACTCAGTACAAAAATTAGCCCTTCTCGGTAAGCTTCTCTGGTCCCCAGGCCTCCCTACTTCAGCTGATGGCCACAGTAACCCTGGGGTGTGGGGCTGGCCAAGCCTGAGGATCCCATATGAAGCTGAGGAAACTGAGGCCCAGGTAGGGAAAGTGTCTTGCCCAGCCACCCTCCACTTCTTCTCTTCTGAGCCTCCTCCTCTAAAGACTGTGGGCAGAGAGAGGGAAGCTGGCTTGCACCCTCCTGGAGGAGGGGGAGGGCTGGACCCCCTTCAGCCTGGTATCTCCAGGTGTCACAAGCTCCCAGAGTCTAGTGCCAGACCAGCCCTGCCTCCTCGGAAGCCTTACCACTGCTGACTGCAGCCCAACTTCCTGGTTCTTGAAGGAAGAGGGACCTCAGGGTGTACAGATCAAACTGACCTCCCAGCCCACCCAGGCCCCCTCAGCTGACCCACCACCTAGGGGTTCCCAGGGAGACACAGCTTGGGGGGCAGGATGACCACCCCCACCTCCAGGCCCTAGCCACCCAGTCCAAAGCGTGAGAGGATGGAGGTCTCCTCCAGCAGAGAGCACGGCCTGGGACAAGGTCCCAGGGAGCCTTCAGGCTGGACTGCTCCTCCTTCCTCGCTATTTATGGCCCTCTGGAGGCTGCTTTCCCCTTTGTTCTGCCAAACAAGCTCGCTCCTGACTTCCAAGTCAGCCAGGGACTTGGCAAACATTTGTCAAGACTCGTCCCTCACTTTGTGTTTCCCTCACTTTGTGTTTGTCTCCTCGGCGTGGATCTGGGCCCTGTGCACAGACAAGCGTTGCCCTTGGGGCTTAGGGGGAGCCCCCACATTCTGCCGCCCCGGGGGCCCCAGCTGCAGGCACACCAGGCTGGAGTCTCTCCATACACCAAAAGTCCAACTTCGGGCCACCCTGCGTAAAATGCCACCCCATCTTCAGTATCAGACATGCCCCCCAGGGCAAGAACCCCATGCTGGCCCTGTCCGTGAGATGCTCACATCTAGCAGCAGTGACTTTGAGGTGTTTGGGAGGAGGGGGAGTTTGTGCTGACTCAAGATTTGTGTTGAGGGGGCTAAAAGTGAGCCAGAACCCAACATGTGAAGACAGAAGGTGCAGCTGCCACTGGCTTACCGCCTCCATGTGTCCTGAACTCAGGGCGGGGCCACCCTGCCCGCGAGGTCAGTGAGCCCTGATCAAAACCGCCAGGTGGGCAGGCCACCCCCCAAAAGGCAGGTACTCTGCAGAGATGCCAGCCTGAGATTTCATAGTCAATGCCACAGAGCAGACAGATGGAAGCCTGTGCCAGATGGACACCCCAGAGAGTAGAGATGTTCTGAGAAGATGTTCTGGGTCTCTGGGCCTCAGTTTCCCTATATGCACAGTGGAAACCTAGAGAGGAGAGAGCTCATTGGCCTGGAACCACATAGGAAGCTGCCCCAGGCTCCACAACACAGGACAGGACAGAGGGGAAGGCTGGGGGCCAAAAGTCTGGGGCCCAGACCCATCTCATTCACCTCTCTAGGGTGCTTATTTGACTCCTGAGGATGTAAACAGTGCCTGCTTCACAGATTTGCTCTGAGAACAAAAGGAACTTATGCACGGAAAGATGTTGGCATGCCTGGGCCTTTACGCACTGGAGTGGAGGTTATTGTTACTATCACTTGTCATCCTGGGCAAGTCACTCAGCCTCTTCCAAGTTCTCCTCTCCCTTATGTATAAAGTGGGCTGGCAGCTGGTTGTGATGAGGCAACGCCTTGACACAAAGAGCCCCACAGAGATGCAGTATCCAGCTGGTGTTCAAAAAAGCACTAGGTCCTCCCCACGCATCCAGTAGGCATTTAATCAGTGCTTGCTGACTTGAATCACAAACGGCTAACAGGAAATTTTAAAGGAGCGGGGAACAGAGGGCCCATGGGGGTTCCTCCATACAGATGGAAGGGGACATTTGGCACCCCCAGGGCCCAGGACTCTTGGAGCCTGGGAGCTGGACAGCTTCGTGGGAAGGATCATTGCTCTCCAGCCTGCAAACTGTGGCCTCTGGAGCCTGGGGTTCCTCAGAGTGCTTGTGGGTCAGAAAGGGATGTGGGGGGAGGGCAGATGAGCCCACATCTATACCAACCCTCTTTCAGAGCAGGACTGCATTCATCTATGTAGGAGTCCTGGTAAAGTTTCATTTGAAAAATGTGCCTTCCTGCTAGGAGTAATCCAACTTCTTATTTTTCACATGAAGAAAATAAAGTCCAGAGAGTCCCAGGGGCCAGGGACCCAGGACTTTGGAGACCCTTCTTGGTAGCTCTTTAAGTTGCCCTTCATAGCAGCAGGGGTAAGAGGTATACAGAGGGCTGCACCCCCTTCCTCAGGTGGATACGAACTTCCAGGCTGAGCCTGCCCTTCACTAGCCTTGTCATGGCCCTGCCCCCATCCCAGCTCCAGGGTAAACTCGTGCTGTGCCCACACACATCTCAGTGGGAAGGTCACTTCCTCCAGGAAGCCTGCCCTGCCTAGGTTTGCTGCCTTTGTTCTGTCTCCCACAGCTTCTAACCTGCCCCGCTTCTAAAGATGAATCTAAACATGAATATCCTTAGATCCAATTCCACAAGAAGGATTTCACCAAGATTACCTCTGAGTCCCTGGCACCACCCTCCAATGCCAGCACATGGAGTGGATGCTATTAAAATTGCCTGTGGGATTGCCTAGTGACAAAAGGAATGACATATAGCCTCCACTGTCCTAATCTGTAAAATGGGTGAATACCACCTCCCACAATGAGAATAATGGCCGGCAAGTCAAGAGCTCAAATAGCAGAAATCCTTATCCTGAGGCCCTGGGCAGATCTGAGGGCAGGCAGCCAGGCATTATCACCAGGTTCCTCCACCGTGGCACAGTCTCACTCATTGAGGGGGGAGCCTGGGCTGGCCATGCGGGGTCCAGACCTTAGGGCACCTCAACCATCAGAGCTGCCTGCTAGGCCAGCACGCGCCTTCTCAGCACTAGCATTTACATAGCATGTACAGAGAGGGGGAAATCCAAGTGCCTCAAAGCACTTCACAGAGGAGCTGCTGCTAAGTCACATCAGTCGTGTCCGACTCTGTGTGACCCCATAGACGGCAGCCCACCAGGCTCCCATCCCTGGGATTCTCCAGGCAAGAATACTGGAGTGGGTTGCCATTTCCTTCTCCAGTGCATGAAAGTGAAAAGTGAAAGTGAAGTCGCTCAGCCGTGTCCGACTCTTTGTGACCCCATGGACTGTAGCCTACCAGGCTCCTCTGTCCACGGGATTTCCCGGGCAAGAGTACTGGAGTGGGTTGCCTTTGCCTTCTCCACTGCAGAGGAGAGGGGGCCACAAAACCCTGAGGATCCAGCAGGGGCTCCAGTAGCCAGCCCTGACCTGACCCCAGGACTCACCAAGATGACCCAGCTCCTGATGAGTTCCTGAGCTGGTGGTGGAGGCCAGGTCCCGCAAATGTGACTGTCCCTAAACATCACAGCCCTGCTAGAAAGAACTCGAGGCATCTCCCACTGGACACAGAGAAAGTAAGCCTCACAATGATGAGGGAGCAGGACTGGGATTCCCACTCAACCTGCCTCCAGATGAGCCTTAAGCGCTGAGAATCTGGGCCAAAAGCGAATACACAGGACATGTCAAGTTCCCAAGTTCTATCCCACTCAGCCCTGATAGTGGGATTGGAGAGCTGGGGGGCAGGAGAGGGGAGTGCAGATGCACAGCTCAGAGAGGGGCATTAGAGGTGCAGGTCCCGAAACGACTGTCACAACTCTGCACAAAATACACGCCGTTCTCCCCACAGGGAATCAGCCTGAGAAACCCGGGGAAAAGGGCAGTCACTTTGCAGCCACCAGCCCTGCACGTCCAGGGTTCCCGTCTGAGGGGACGACACCAAGGAAACATCAATATTTCATGGGCTGCTCCCTCCTGGCCTCCAACTGTGTTTTCAATTGTCATGAAACAATTCAGAATTTCCAACTCAGGGCTAATGGGCTGCCGTCAGCCACTCAGCCAGAGCAGGCTGGGGTAATTATTTTAAAAGCTTCCGACAGGGCTGCTCACCACACAGGTTCGCCGAGTTGTCTGTCTGTGATAGTGGCCGTGCCCTTTTGGACCTCAGTGCCCTGTCTCCCCACACAGCAGCAGATACCTGGAAGGCTCCCAAGGCACAAGCCTGTGAGGATGAGTGAGACAGAGCAGGCCCACAGAAGGGTAAGCAGAGGGCCTCGAAGGGGCAGCTCCAGAAAGGAGGGGCCTCAGCATCTCATCTTCCTATTTCCTATGCCAAGCTGTAGCCTCCTGTGCTCCAGGTGGATGGAGAGAGAGATGAACCAAGCAAAAGATGGGTGAAATGGGCTGAGTGAATGCTGTTGCAATATTCCGCTCCTGTATCACCTCCTCGGCTCCATCCTCCACTACCCAGACAGAGTGAGCTTTCTAGTGTAAATCCCACCAGATCTCTCATTGTTTCATGCTCCTCTTTGCCTTCAGGGGAACATCCTATCCTCCCAACAAGGGCTGTGAAGTCCTGTGGTGTCTGGTTCCCACTTAATTCTCCAACTTCCTCTTCCCCCATTTCCAAGTCTGACCACCTGTTCCAGTACCATTCCGGGGTGGGGGTGGGTGGGGGGAGAGCTGTTCTAGGCAAACTCAATGCCTGTATGTCATTCAAGGCCCTTCAACACCAGGCAGACTTCCTCTCCAGCCCCGTGCTCCAAATATGGGTGGCTGTGTCTGCCTCCCTGTGAAAGTCACTCAGTCGTGTCTGACTCTTTGTGACCCCACGGACTGTAGCCTGCCAGGCTCCTCTGTCCATGGGACTCTCCAGGCAAGAATACTGGAGTGGGTTGCCATTCCCTTCTTCAGGTATCTTCCCAACCCAGGGATCGAACCCAGGTCTCCTGCATTGTGGCCAGATTCTTTACTGTCTCAGCCACCAGGGAAGCCTCCTTGGCTCAACCCAAATGAGCAGGAGACATCTGTCTTTGTATCTCTGCAATCACAGGCACAGAATACATGCTTTCTAAACTGACATGACAGTGGCCTGTCCAGGAAGGTTCCAGGTCAGGGTTCTTTCTATTTTTCCATGGATATGCTGATAGGTGTGCAATGAAAAAAATACTTGAGATGCCCAAATGGTTTCTATTTTTGCTTTGGCTTCCAGAAAGCTCAAGGTTGCAATATAATAATGCTAAAAGAAATTAATATCTTATCTGAGTCTAGGGATTCCTCTCTAAGGAATTAGAGCCTCTAATTCCCTCTTCACAGACGAAAAAAGGAGTACAAATAGATGCCCTCCCGTGATCTAAAGATCCATCCCGGTATGTGAGTCAGTAGATGCTAAGCCTCGCCTCAGACTTTTCACCTCTTCCCACAACGAATTCAGGAACAATCCTGATGGACTTCAGACTCTCTCAACAGAGCCAGTGTCTCCCCACTACTTTGGAATGAACTTCTTACCAACACCATCGGCAGCTCTCTGAGAACCTTCACAGGGCAGGGACTTCTTTGGGAACTAACCCATTTCCTGCCTCTTGCAGCTTGAGAACCTGTTGCAGGGTGGCGGCCAGTACTTTGGGGGAACTATGGTGAGTATTCCCTAACGTGGTGATGCTCCTCGTCCCATCCTTCAGGGGTGGGGCCTGTGACCCTAGCCTGGTCAACCACAATCCTGAACCACTCTTCCCCATGAAGTGATGGGTTCAGCAGTGGGCATATGAGCCACACTCAGCCAATCAACATAGCCAAATTTCTTTGCCGACCCTCGGGAGGGTCCTGTGGTTGGCAAGAGCAGTTCAGCCTTGCTCTCAAAAAGCTTACACGTGGTAGGGGCACTAGGTTCTAATCAATTGTTACATAAATACCAATTGCAATACTAATGAAACAAGAGCTATGAAGGGAAAGGACATGTTCTCCACTTTTACTGGATATTGATATAAGAAATGCTGCTTGAAGAATTGTTATGCCTTTTTGCATAACTGCGGTGGAGGACATTTGCCCACTACGTTTAGCGTGAATTCATGTGACAAATTCAGCTCGGAGTTTTGTACTAGAGAGAAAAACTTTTGACTAGAAGCATGTCCATTTGAAGAGAAAGACAAATCTAACACATCAGACAATTCTGCTGATGGTTTTTGGCTAGGTATCTGGAAACTAAAAGCTAAACTGATACTCAGGTACAAGGACTGTGTCATTTCTGTTCCTTGTGGATCCAACTCTAAGCTTTTCCTCTCTAATACCTAATTCCTCTGCCTTCAAAGTGGAAATGTGTATGCCCCAAGATGTCAAAACCTAAAGGGAAAATGTGAAAAATTCTTTTTGGAAGAAGTGAAAATAAGATCATAAAAAAGCATTTTTGAGCTACCTCAATTTGCCAAGGACTTCTAGGTTTTCAGGCCCTGGTCCCACTCCAACCCACCTCACCTGTCTGGCCAGCCTCCCTGATCCAAAACCTCCAAGCAGCTAAGGAGGGAATGAGGGGCAGGTCTACTAAATCAGAGAATGAGCCTGCTCTTGTCTGACTCAACCAACACGACCATCGTGGGGAAAGATGGAAACAAAAATGAGAGCAAACTCTTCTAAAGAGCAAAGCTGCCTGGCAGGTATCACCACTTTGAGCCTGCTGCCCACCCCAACACCAAGCCACACCCCTCATCTCCACCATCTCCTAGACTTCTCAGTGAGATGAAAACTCTATTCTCCCATTTCACAGGTAGGGAGGCTGAAGCTGGGAGACATTATATGACTTACCCAAGGTCACACAGCTAGTAAAAGACACAGACAAGACTCCGGCTCTGAGTATTGGGTGTCAGAGGCAGCTTTTTGACACCACAGGCTCTGCCTGGGAACAAGGGCAGACAGAGAATCACATATGTGTGTACCACATCACCACTGAGAACAAAACTCAGAAAATTACTGTTGTGCGGGGGTAGAAAGATTTGCTTTCCCAGCACAAGCACCAGACTGAATGCCACTGCAGCTAGACAAATGTCTGGCCCTCCATACATAGTAAAGGACCAGCAGTCACATTTATGCCCAAAGATACCCAGGAGGCATCTTTGGGAGGAGGCTGCCTAGGACAAGGTCAGTAGCATCTTAGCTTAGCAGCCCATGGGCCCAGACTGGCCAGCAAACCAGTTTCAAACACAAAACAGCCAAACTATAAGCAGAGGCTAGAATTCCCGAAAGGCAGGGTCCCAGCCGACTAGAGACTGCATTCCAAATCTGAAATCACAGGCATCAGGGACGCAGCTCTTAACCCTTAAGATTCAGTGCGCCCTGAGTCCATCACACCCACCAAAGAGGTGTTCCTATTGTTGAGTGTCCAGGGGAGGCTGTGGATTCCCTCAACAGCAGGATATGGTGCAGGGGCCACCTTGAGGGCCCGAGTGCCGCGGAGTCTGCAAGGCTTGGTCGGGCAGGCTTCCTGTTTTAGGGGTTAGGAGGGGATCTGGGGTCTCCACATTCCCAGTAAGATAGCCTTGGAGGTGGGGACCAGAGGGTGCCAGGGCGAGCAAGGGGCCGTGGCTTCTCCCGCAGCAGCTGTTGGAGTGAACCAGGCAGGGAGGCGCCAGGGGTGATGGCACCTCATGAAACATTGATGCCCGGCCGCCGCACTGCCATCTCCCGGCACCTAGAGCCAAAGCGGCAGCTCTGAGTCCCTCGGCTGTCGGTCGTTGGGGCAGGCCCAGCCGCTCTGGTCACAGGGGTAGTCCCAGCCAGATTGCCCACCCGACTCTGCGTCCCATCCTAGGGCCCCAGCAGCAGCAGGCTCAGACTGGGCGCTTAGGGGAAGCAGGAAATCTGTTTGCCCAACTGCTTTCCCAGCACAGGGCTTCACTCGGCATATCTGGCAACGGAGAAGAACCCAGTCTTCTGAGAACAGAACTCAGTTCCCCTTAGTCTGGCTTATCTCCCAGTAGCCACCAGCCAGGGCCAGGCCAACTCGGCCACATAGGTTGAGTCCTCTCCTGTGAAAGGGCCAAGCAGGACGACTGCTGTAGGATGTGCAGGCAAGGGGCTGGGCAAGGGGCCTCAGAAGTCTGCCCTCGTGGGATGGGTCTCCCCTTTCCTCATCAGCCCAGCCCCTGAGGAGAATGGGGGTGGGGTGGGGAATCCTCCAAGCAGAACAGATCGGGCGGTTGTCCCTCCCTTGCAACCCCCACCCCAACCATACACAGAGACTGACTCTAGGGTCTGTCCTCAAACCTCCCTTGGCTGCCAAGCTCTGCGCGGCAGACTCCCCTGGCCAATATGCAAGACCAGCTCCCTCCCGCAGGCTGAGCAGAAAGGGGGGAAAGTCGACTCTCAAAACCCCGGCTCAAAGCTTCACCTGGCGGGACCCGGGGAAACTCCGACCAGACCCCGACTAAACCGAGATCAGGCCCAGCCCTTCGACTGTCAGGTGGGAAACTGAGCCCGGGGAGAGAAGGTGCGCTGGGGCCAGGCCGGGACCCGCAGCGACTTCGTCCGCAAGCGGCCAGGCCCCTCCTCCGCGCGCGCAGTCCCGGGGCGCGCTCTGCGGCCTCGGGCCCCGGCCGTGAGCCGCGCCGACCCCTGCCTGCGCCCGGAGGGAGGCCGGGACCCCTAGTCCGCGGGACTGCGCGCCGCCCCCTCCCCGCCGGTCCCGACGAGCGCCTCGCTTCCCCTCCCCCCTTCCCGCCTCCCCAGTCAGTGTCCCCGCCTTCCCCGCGGGCGACGGGCGGCGGCGGCAGCAGGAGGAGCGGGCCGAGCCGCGGCAGCCCGGTCCTTGCGCGCTGGGATGTAGCGAACCAGAAGGGGCAGAAGCTGCGCGCAGAGCCGGAGACACAGCTGGATCCGGGGCCCCAGTCGGAGTGAAAATCTAAGCCAGAGTCCGTGGCGAGCGAGCCCGGAGCCGAGGATCCGCACGCGCCGCGCAGCCCGGGTCGGGTAAGAGTCTTTGAGCTAGGGGCGCGGGTCCCCGCGGTGTTGGGGCGCAAGGAGGTGGTGGCCGAGTTGCGCGCTGTTGGCTCCGAGAGTAGGTGGGGTCCAGCCGGTGGCACCGGACTGAGCGCATCGCGAAGGCCAGGAGCCATCGAGGCAGCTCCAGGAGCTTGTTCCTGCGCCCAGCGCACAATCACAGCTGCCATCGTCAGGCACTAACTCACCTAACCGGCGGACCCACGCCACGCTGTAGCCCTGGGCACCCTAAGAGAGCAACAGTTTCGGGGGTGCGGGCCCCGGCCCTGCAAGGGCACAACCCTGGACGCCCTTCGCAGCCCTTCGTGGTGGCGCGGACCGCCGGGGACCTCTGGGAGAACCGGCAAGTGAGGGGGCCGCCCACCGCTCCCCGCTGCACCCAGGAATGGGGGCCCCAGAACGAGCGGAAGCGCTGGCCCCTCTGCACGCACGGGGAACTTTGGCCTTACTTCGCGTCAAGAGGGTATTTTTCCTAAACGAAACCGCTTCATTCGTTTGCTCGTTCGTTTGTTCGGGCAGCTATGATGTAGAAAAGCAACAGACGTCGGCCAGAGCCCCGGCTGTCTTCGCGGCGCACCCCGAAGTCCCGCCGCAGTGCTTGGAGGCGCCCCCAGCCCAAAGCGGCCTGCCCTAGCCGCCACCGTCAGGTTTTTCCTTACCCTAAGAGAAACCCCAAGTGCTCTTCGCAAAATCCAATAAAGATATTCCCGCAGCTTCTCCAGGGTTTGGTTGTTGACGCAGGGTTCCCGAGCACGCAGCCGCTTCTCTAGAACGGGGTCTCGGAATTCTGAAATTGACCAGCCTCCTAAATCTGAGCTGATTCCGCCGTGGTTAAGCAGGGCCCCGGCGGCCGGGATGGCAGAAATGGGAACCTCCAGCGAATCTTGGTTCCGATGTTTTCTAATTTAGGAATTCCCTTAATCAAAGTATTTGAATCCACTTTTCTGAGAAACCAGGGCTCGGGTATTCTCTCGGCAGCCCAGTGGCCTCTGACAGCCGCGGGGCCGGCCCGGAGGATGGCAACCCCAGGTTGCTGTCCACTTGGTGGAGGATACAGGTCGAGAATAATGACAAAAGCTACAGGCAGTCGGGGACAGCCCAAGAGGTGGACTCCAGCCTTTTCCTCAGACTGCTCTGGAAGCCCTCACCTCTGTTGAAAAAGGAAAAGAAGTGGTCTGGGCATATAGACTCAGAGCCGGACTCTGGGATGTTGAGGTGGCTCTCGTTGACCTTCAGGCCAGGCTCAGCGTGCCCTTCCATTAGGAAGGCAGCTGCTGGGAAGAGGAGGCTGTGTTCACAAAAGCTGACCCTCTGCTTCCCAGCTGTGTGAACAGCCACTGCCACTTTCCCAGCCTGCTCGTCCCCTGGCTCAGCCATTCTCAGGAACTACAGAGTGACCAGTGGGATTGGGTGAGCTGTGAGCCTGGAGAGCGATGGGCTCTACCAGCTGCTTTCAGCGAGTTCTGAGTTTCCTGCTCCCGGTACATCTCAGTTCTTCCCATTGGGACAGGCTGGGGAACCCCGACTGAAAGGAAGTCTCAGGCTGGGGACCTGAAAGCTGAAAGGATCCATTCCCAGCCACCTACCTGAGAGCCCCTTTCCCATCACCCAGAAACTGCTTTCAGTCAAAGAAACAATAATTTTTATTGGGGAGGGGATGTTAGATCTGGCAGAAGGAGGTAGGTGGTCCCGGCTGCACTCCCAAAACTGGGTTTTCTAGTTTGAACTTCTCCACGGCCTAAGAGGCTTAGGGCTGGAATGTCCCAGAGAGTCACGGATGGCCCCGGAGGCAAGCCATGGCACATTCCTTTCCTTTTCCTAAAATCCCTTGATTCTGGTGCAAAGATTAGGACAAGGTACCCCTGTGAGTGGGTGGAAGGATGCCCTCTAAGAGGACCCTCCAATCACCCTTCCCAAATAAAATGACTAAGCCATTCTTGGGCAGAGTCTGTTTTCTGTAAGCCCAGCCTCAGGAAGGGTCCCTGTGGTGATTATTTCAACCCGACAAGAGCCCAGGCTTCTCTGCTGAACCCAGCCAGGACTCTAAGCCCCAAATTTCCTGAAAGTCACAGAATCATTGCTAGCTCTGTGTGGCCTGGAGGGTTGGTTCCAACCCCAGTAAGCCCGCTTCCCTTCTTTCCTCATGTCCCATCATCTGGTGAGGTGGAGGCTGAAGCAGCGTGTCCCATGTCAGACTTGGGAGCTGCAGCACAGTGCAGGTCACGCCTTGCCCAAGGTCACACAGCAAAAGCCAGGGGAACATTGAGTCCCTGCTCTGACTCCTGAAAGAGAGCTGCCGCCTGTCTCATGTGTGTGTGTGTGTGTGTGTGTGTGTGTGTGTGTGTGTTGCATCTGTGAGCGTGTGCAAGAAGCCCCTGTTCTGCCTGGGATAGCAGCCAGGGGAGAGAGCGGCTGAGGAAGAAGACAGAGCACCCCAAGTCCCTTCTCCAGCCAGCACCCAAGATCAGGCCAGGGCCTCCTCTGGATCAATCAGTTCCTCACCCCTACTCCTTCAGTGCTGACTGGGTCTAGTGGAGAGGACACCCCGGGGCAGCCCCCACTAGTCTCAGCTCCTCTCTAGGGCTCAGGGCCCCGGGATATGGAGCTTCACCCGCAATAGTCCGAGGACTTTTCCGTCCACACAGCAGGCATCAAGATTTCCAAATATAGGGATTATTGTGACTGCTTGGAGCCCTGCCAGAGGCTTGGATCTGGAGGGGCACACAGCAGGTGCTCAATAACTGCATTAAATGCACCAACAGTGAGGGGCACAAGGCCCTCAGACTGAGTAGCTAGCACTGCAGAGTCACAAAACAGTCCCCATCCACAGAAGGCCTGACTCTTTAGACCCTCTGGGGAGTGTGGGGCTGTGATGGCCAGCCTCCGGATGCCCAAAGGCAGACCATTCATTTCACAACCCCTCCCAGAGGAGCACTGTGCTTCCCACCTTGGCCTGACACTTGGTGGGCTTAGAACACACCCCTCTCAGCCAGATTTCGTGCCAGATAGCATCAGTGTTCTGGAGCTCAGAGGCCTGGTTGTGTGTACACATATGTGACTGTATTCAGCACTCCCCTGTGTGGGCGCAGTGAGTGTGTGTGTGTGTGTGTGTGTGTGCACGCACAGCACACCTGTACAGGTATGCAGTACATCTAAGTATGTGCACGCTTCTGTGACCCTGGCAGGCTGGTGGCTCACTGTCCCGTCGAAGTAAGGCAGCTGCCAGGATGGTGGCTTGCGGAGGGGCACTCACTGGCATGGCATAACACCTAAATACATCCTTGAAAGGAGGTATTGCTCCTGCAGGAGATTCAACTGGAAACTGTGGTCAAAGATGGGGCTGGGGCCAAATGCTCAGCCACCACTGTTCCCATTGTCCTTGGACCCCTCCCCATTCCCCTACACACCAAGTCTACTTTCACCCTGGGGGTCTCAACCTACAGAAAATTACCTTTGGAGAGGTTGGAGCCACTCCCCCAACCCAAACTCCTGGATGCATTCTCCTCTGGCCCCAGCCTCAGAGCTTGCCCCCTGTGGTCACAGGCACCCAGGGAGAGTGGGCCAGCCCCTAACGAACTGTGCTTACTCCCCAGGACCCAGAGCTGGGGGCCTTGGTCTGGGGCCAAGGGAGTGAGAGGCAGGCCTGGTTCTACCCTGCCCACGCCCCTGCCCCCGCAATCCTCACCAGAGATCTCAGCCTGAAGTGGAAGCAGGTGACTGCCAGGGTGATAGGGAGCTGGGTGAGGGCAGGGACTGCTGAGGGTCCCAGACCCTGACAGTTGGCACAGTCAGCCCCAGGCAGAGATCCCAGCAGAACATGAGGATGCCCTGGGCCCTAGCGTGAGGCACTGGGCCTGGACATGACCACAGTGCTTCTGCAGGTCTCACACACACCCCCCACCGCCGTCCTGCTCAGTGCTGCTTCTGTCTGATGGGGCACACAGACAGGGGGCAAAGGGCACCCTGGGGTCCACCTGTGGCTAGAGGAACAGGTCAGGGCTGCACCCTACCATCCCAGCTGTCCCCTATTTGCTCAAGACTCTGACACCTCAGGACCAGTTAACAATTGTTAAACAAAATCCTTCAACAAACTTCAGTGAAGTAGGAGGATTCAAGGAGGGACTCATTCTAAGGGATGGGAAGGGGAATGTGTTTGTGCTCATGGAGGACCCACTGGTGCTGCAGCTTAGCTACCATTGTAGCTAAGAGAAGCTCCAAGACTGTCCTAGGCTTCCTGGCCTGCTGGCCTAGGTTTGGAAACTGCAGTCACCTGGCCTGCCTGGCCTGTGCCTGCCACCCCTGAGAAGCCAAAGTGAGGCGCCAGGCCCTGCGAACCTGCCGGGAAGGGGGCAGAGAGGGGCCCACCCTGTAGTAGCCAAGGCCGGGACCTGGCGGATTTGGCCAGACCGTTGAAGGTGCAAAACAAGGGGAGAGAAGAGGCTGTGGGGGGCTGGCAGGGCTCTTGGGGTCTCCTGCTGCACTCTACAGCGGCCTGGAGCCAACAGAAACGTTTCGTCTGATTAGAAGCCATCAGTTCTATCCCAATCCCGGAAAATTGACTGCGGTGCAGAGGGGGTAGGCCTGAGAAGCAGCCTTGGGGGAGAGGGTCCAAGCTAATTAGGAGGCAGCATCCGGGGGCCCATTAGAGCGCAGGCTGCTGTCACTCAGCCTGGCTCGGGTCCCGGGAGAAGAGGCCGGGGAAGGAGGGGCCGCGGCCCCTAGATGAGGACGCCGCTGGGAGCTGCCGGAACGAGCCCTGGGCTCTGCCCCCGCCCTGGCGCTGACTCGCAGGCGCCCGGTCGGTTGGATCCTGCTCGGTGAACGTTCACTCATCCCGGGCTGTTCTCGCCGGGGGCTCGAAACTTCGAGGCGGCCCAGACAGGAGTTGATTTCTGAGCGAAACCAGTCATTTGGGGCTTGAGGTGGGCACGAGCCGCGCGGGACTTGCAAGCCAGATGCGTTTCTTTTGTGCGGCCGAGGGAGATCTCGGCGTGCCACCGGGGAAGGAGGGTGAGGCGCGGCGAGGCCGCGGGAGGGGGGAGGCGGCGGGAAGGTGGCTGCGGAGGGGGAGGGCGCGGGCGAGGCGGGCAGAGAGGGAGGGAGGGCGGCAGAGAGGGCGCGGCGGCGCGGGCGGCTCGGGGCTGGATTCCGCCCGCGCTCCCTCGCCTGCTCGCTGGCTCCCTCCCTCCCAGCCCCCTCCCACCCAGGCCCACCCCACCCACCACCCCTGGCGCAGGGACTGCTGGAACCTGGCGGTGCGCGCTGTCGCTTTAAGACAGACTCTGCCGGCGCCGTCCGGAGCCTTAGAAACCGGCCCCGGATCGGGAGCCGGAGCCGGGGCCGGGCGGGCGGCTGAGGCCCGAGCGGCGGGAGCGCAGCGCGGAGCGCGAAGCCGGGCCCCCGGGTCGCGAGAAACCGCTGCCGCTGCCGCCCGCCTGGCCCCGCAGCCCCGGGCGGCCCATGGGGCGAGCGCGGCGTCGTTGCGGGCGCGGGCAGCCCTGGAGGGCAGCCGCTTAGGGGCTGCGCTCTTGTCCTCGCAGGTCGCTCCCGGGGCGGCCGGGCGCGCCCAGCCCCGGCCCCCGGAGCGCCCGCCTCGGTCCCCGCCTCCATGGACGCCTTCAAGGGGGGCATGAGCCTGGAGCGGCTGCCAGAGGGACTCCGGCCGCCACCGCCGCCGCCGCACGACATGGGGCCCGCCTTCCACCTAGCCCGCACGGCCGATCCCCGCGAGCCTCTCGAAAACTCCGCCAGCGAGTCGTCCGACACGGAGCTACCAGGTAAGAGCGGCTCCCGGCGAGACGCGCGCGGAACCACCCGGACGCAGGGCGCGGGGAGCCGGGAGCAGGGCCGCGCCCCGCAGCCGGGCTCGCTGTACGCCCCAGGAGCGTCAGGACCTTGCCTTTTCCCATTCTCCATCTGACGATGAACGTGGACATGGACGCGCTTTATGAAACGGAAATTTTAGTGCTTTCCCAAGGCACTTCCACGCGGTCCCGTCGCGCCAAGTGACCGGTCGATGCACGAACCTACAACCGGAAGGTCGGAATGACAGCCTCTCTCGATCAGGAGCAAATAGAGCGGGGAGAAAAGTTAGGTTTGCGCAACTGGTTGTCCAGGGGACCGCTGGAACCGAAGGAGAGGAGCATATCAAAGAGGAATGGGCGGGTGGGCGAGAGAAAGTGCCCAGAGAAACAGTACAGACACCCCGACAGACTGGGCGACTGACTTGAAAGGGGCAAACCAAAGAGAAGGTATGGCGGGCAAAGTCAGAAAAGCAAACTGGGGGCAAGAAAAACAACCTTAAGTAAAAGGAAAAGAGAGGACAGCGAGGGCAAGCGGGCCAAGAGGCGCCGCCCCGCTAGGATATAGGACCCCCCAAAAGAAGGATCCCCGCGGCACGTGTGCCGCGGGAGCCGGGAGCCGCCAGGCCGCCTTTGCAGGGCTCCGACTCGGGTCAGGCACGTCTCCTTCCGCGCTGCGTTTTTGTCGGAGCTCAAGCTATTTTTTTCCCCCAGCTACTGCTGGGCCGGCGGGTGGGCGGCGCGGGCAGCACCGAGGCTAGTCCCTCGCCTTGCCCGGACTCCCGGGTCTCCGAACGGCTCCGGCGCTCTCTGTCCTAGTTCGGCGCCGCCGCTGAGCTCCCCACTCCCCGGGCCTTGGGCGCCTCTTCTGCGTTCATTTCTTAATCCACCGCTGAGTGTTTCTCTACGCGTTTGTAATCTCTATTTGTTTCTGTTTTGCATCCCTAAGTGACTTTCTCTGAGAGGTTCTGTTTGGTTGGTTAAAAAGTAGTCAACGCTGGACGGTACTTTTGTTTTCAAAAGTTTTAACCGTGGCCTTTGGTTGGTTTTTATTTTTAAAAGCCCGGAGAAACATATAATTACAGATTGCTCTTTTTAAAAAAAAGGTCGATGAGAATAGATTTAAATTTTTAACTGTATATTTCGATGTAGAAAGAACTGCTATTCTAGGTACATTTTCAAATTTAAATTTCTACATTATTCAAGAGATTTTAAAAAGTCAATCCAAAATGGCGCGTTTCTCCGGGATTTTCTCAAAATCCACTTACAGTGGTGTTACTTGCGGAATTTAAGTTACCTAACAATAGTGTTGTATTTCCCTGGGATTTAAAAATTACCTGGGGAAGGGCATTATCCAGAAGGGGTTAAAAAAATCAATCTACAACACTACGTTGATTTTTTAAAAATCCCAGATAAATAAATGCCTGTGCCTGCCTGGAGCTTATAAACGTACAGCACTGTATTTAGTTAGGAGTGTGTTTGCATGGAGGTTTCTGGCTTCTTAATTTGCGTTCGCTGTGTTTCTGTCTGCCTATTTTTAAGAGTTTCTGACCCTTTCTGTGTTTTTACCCATAGAGCTGTTAGCTTTTCTGGGATTCAGTGTTTTGGTTTTAAATCCTTTTTCTTTATGTTTCAATGTTTCTATGACCGTGTTTTGTGTAGCTTGAGAGAGAGAGCAAGACTAGAGCTCCCAGGTCACCTAGACAGAGTCTGTGGGTCTGGGCTGCCCGGCAGCCGCCAGAGGGATTTTTCTGGGCCTTCGGACTTGAGGCCTGGAGCTAAGGCCGAGAAACCGGCTGTGCTGTGCCTGCCCGGTTCAGTGGGGCTCCGGCTCGGGCCGGGGAGAAGAACGTGCAGGCCACCGCCTGGCTCTGACTCCAGGGATCCCCTAGCTTCAAGCTAGAAAAGTCTGATCCTAGTTCAGAAAAGCAGAGATCTCCTCCGATTTAGAACCCCCAAGAACCCTAAAAAGTGTACATTTTCCGGTGGCATCAACAGTAGGGCTCCAGCGTGTGCCGAGCGGTGAGAGCAGGCCCTGCCCAGCTGGGAACCTTGGTCCGCGGCTCCAACTCCTGGGCTCTGCTCCCAGACGAGCCTGACCAGAAGGTGACTACTGACCGACCAGGCACAGGCGGGTTCTTTCCAGCGGGGACAATTAATTCCAGGGCCCCTGGCGGGAGGGCGGGCCGCCAGCGCTGATCGCGGGGCTTCGGTGGAGCCGGGACGGGGTGCAACAGGGCAAAAGCCCGAGGTGACCGGCGCCCCATCCTGCCTGCTTCAGAAAAGGAGCGCGGCGGGGAACCGAAGGGGCCCGAGGACAGCGGTGCCGGCGGCGCGGGCTGCGGCGGTGCCGAGGACCCCGCCAAGAAGAAGAAGCAGCGGCGGCAACGCACGCACTTCACAAGTCAGCAATTGCAAGAGCTGGAGGCCACGTTCCAGAGGAACCGCTACCCGGACATGAGCATGCGGGAGGAGATCGCCGTGTGGACCAACCTCACCGAGCCACGCGTGAGGGTGAGCGCAGGGTGTGCGCCTAAGGGGACCCGCGCAGAAGGCTGCCAGCCGGCCCAGCGCAGACCTTGAAAGCTTAGACCCGCGCCCAGACTAACACTCTTTCCAACAGTCAGACCTTCTCCCTCCCTCCACCGGAGGAGATTCCACCTTAGGCCCAGTCTACCCAGCTGCTGCTGAGCCGTTTGGTGCTAGCGCCCAACGGCTGCTGCCTCCTCGGATCTTTCTGACCCACATCCTACCTGATCCTCTGGCTCCACTGCAGCCCCCATCCAAAGGCGTGTGGCCCCAAGGGAAGTTCCCCTGCCCAGTAGAGCCCAGAGCCCGCCCAGACGTTACCACCCTAGACTGTGCAGAGGATTCCCCGCCGCTGGGGACCTCGGAGCCGCTAGTGCCTTCTCGCAAAAACTAAACGGAAAGGCAGAACCTGCCTGGCAGTCTGAGAGAGGCCTGAGAAGAGCCCAGGCTTGGGGCTCTCAAAACTTCCTGGGGCAGTGGTCCTATCCGCAGTTGGCTAATTCATAATCTCAGGATATTCTCCACCTGACTGTCAGTCATCAGCCAACCTGTAGCTGAACCCTTTCCCTAATGCCCTTTCCTGTAGGGCTGGGGTCAGGTGGGAGGTGGGCGACAAATCTGGTGGATGAGTGAGCTTCAGGAAGAATCCCTTTGGAGATCTAAGATCTCCAGCCCAAGACTAGACTGCACACTCGCTCTTCTCACCCCTCGGTTCCCAGTGAATACATGGCTTTTCTGCCAGAGCAGCAAGAGAGTAATTTCTTCTCTGGGTACTGCAAACATTTAATCAGATGTTGGGAGCACATCCCAAACTAAACCAAAGTCCCACCGGGGCCACAGACTCCCTGCTATAACCTCAGCTCTCACCCCACCCCAGTCAGGCTGGCCAGCCCAGTGGGATAGGGAGTGAAGACAGCGCTCAGTAATCCAGAACTCACTAATCCTGCCCCCCGGTTTATGGTGGTAGGGGTGCGGTGGCGGAAGGAATCAGGCAGTGTTAGTGCTTGGGGTGGAGAAGGCTGACACGCAGGGATCCGGCAAGAAAGGTCGGGGGAACAGCCCAGGGCAAGGACTGGGATTTGGGAAGAAAAGAGGTTCTTAACTGAATTTCGTGGGGAAAAGTAGAGGGGGAGAGAAGAGAGAAACTAGTAAGAAGTGAAAGGAAATTAAATATTTGCAGAAAAACATATTTGGCGTATATTTAGGTGGCAGGAAAGAAATTAAATATTTAAGGGAGAAGCAAAAGCATCAAGTATTTGAGAAAAATAAAGAATCGACTATTTAAGAGAAAACAGTGAGGGTCAGATATTTGGAAAGAAGGAAACAACTAAATATTTGGAGAAGAATCAAAAGGATCAAAAATGGGGGATAACAGAAAAATGGACTGTCTGAGGGAGAAAAAAGTGGTTCAGATAGCGGGGTGGACCAAATAAAAAACATTTGGGACAGAAATTAGAATATCAAATATTACCAATAAAGATGGAAACAGACTATCTGAGGAATGAAAAGTAGACTGAGGAGTCGCAAGGTCCCATGTTTCAGGGAAGAAAACTACCTTTGGTGTTGGAGAAGAAAATGGAAGGGGTATTTAGGAGATAGACGGGGAACCGTTTGCGGGAGAAGGCACAAGATGACCTGGTTGAGAAGAGGAGGAAAGAAAACAAATATTTGTTATTAAAAAAAAACAAAACAAGAGGATCCCCCTTAGGAGAAGAAACCGGATTTAATTAGGGGAAGAGGATAACGATCAGAAAAAAGAAAAGACTAGTAATATTTTCTGGGGACAGGAAAGGAACCATTATGGGGAGAAGGCAGGGGCGGAAATATGGAAGAAAAGAAACGGTATTGGGGAGAAAGAAGCGGGCTGGAGCCTCGGGATGGGGCGGGGGCGGTGGGGGCGCCTTCCCGCCCGGCAGCCCTGACCTTTCTCCGGTCCCCCTCGCCTAGGTCTGGTTCAAGAACCGGCGAGCCAAGTGGCGGAAACGCGAGCGTAACCAGCAGCTGGACCTGTGCAAGGGCGGCTACGTGCCGCAGTTCAGCGGCTTGGTGCAGCCCTACGACGACGTGTACGCCGCGGGGTACTCCTACAACAACTGGGCCGCCAAGAGCCTGGCGCCAGCGCCTCTCTCCACCAAGAGCTTCACCTTCTTCAACTCCATGAGCCCGCTGTCGTCGCAGTCCATGTTCTCGGCCCCCAGCTCCATCTCCTCCATGACCATGCCTTCGAGCATGGGCCCGGGCGCCGTGCCCGGCATGCCCAACTCGGGCCTCAACAACATCAACAACCTCACCGGCTCCTCGCTTAACTCGGCCATGTCGCCAGGCGCCTGCCCGTATGGCACACCCGCCTCGCCCTACAGCGTCTACCGGGACACGTGCAACTCGAGCCTGGCCAGCCTGCGGCTCAAGTCTAAGCAGCACTCGTCTTTCGGCTACGGCGGCCTGCAGGGCCCGGCCTCGGGCCTCAATGCGTGCCAGTACAACAGCTGACCGCCCAGCCGAGCCACGCGGGCCGGCGGCCGGAACGGCGCCGGGGTCGGGGCCGGGACCCGGACGGGCGCGGAGGACCTGGCTCCTGAGCCACCCTCTGCTCCCCACCTCCCCACCTCCGGCTTGGTTTTGTGTTTGCTTTCCTGGACCTCACTCTGCCCTCCAAAACGAGACAAAACAAAAAAAGACGTCGGAGAAAAGTGCCGCGAAAAAAAAAAAACGGATGAGTTGCAATTTCCCTCGGGATGGCGCGGGTGGTGCACGTTCGCTCGCTTGGGGCCCGGGTGGGCCACTCCGCGGAGGGGACGCGGCGCGGGAGGCGAGCGCCCAGGCCCGCGGCCCGGAGGAGACGCCCCCGTAGCCCGCGTTCCCGCCGCGCTGGACCCAGACTGAGCGGCCGCGCCTGTGAACTGGAGCGCGGAGCCCAGGCAAGCCTGGGCCCCGGCCAGGTGGGAACCAAGACGCCCCCTCCGAGCTGGGCCCGGCTGAGCATACCTTATAGCTCGATCCGGATCCAAGTTGGAGCGGGCGTTGAGCCGGGGATGATGGTACCCAGCCCAGGGTCGGGAACTCGCCGCGGAGCCGTACTAATGGCCCCAGCGCGCCTCGAGGAGCTCTCGCCTGCCCCGTGCCCCGGAGTCCTATTTTAAGGCCAAGGAGCGGCAGCTGGCGGTGCGGTCGAGGCGGGAGCGTGCTGAGTGCTTGTCTCCGAGCATCCCAGCCCCCAGGCTTCGCCGCAAACCCAGGCCCTCCGCTCGGCTCCCCCCGGGGCTAGGAGAGGGCCCCCCTTTCCCGGCGAAGAGCCCCCTCCTCACCGCCCGCCGTGCAAGAGTCGAGCCGGGAGAGCTCGGGGCGCGGCCAGGGCCCCAGCCGCGCCCACTTTGCACACCCGCTCTCCGGCCCGCGCCCCTGTTTACAGCGTCCCTGTGTATGTCGGACTGACTGTATAGAATTATAAATCTGTCTATATCGACTTGTCCATGTACGTCTATTAAAAACCATAGTACGAGCGTGCTAACCACTGCCGAGCCCTGACTGCTTCATTCGGCCGAGAAGGGAGGCGGGTAGAAAGGGAAATGGGCCCCCTTGGGCTCTGCTGGTAGGAGGGAAGAACCGAGGCCGACCCCGCCAGAGGACCCTACCCCCACTTCCCCGCCACCATTCACGGCCTGTTCAGCCCGGCTCCCTCGAGGACGCGGTTGGGCGCTACCAACTCCGTCTCCGAGCGCGCGCGCGCCCCCGAAGCAATCGACTGAGCGGCTCTGCCTCCCGCGCTGCGCGGGCTGTCCCAGCCTGGCCCGACCGCCAGATTCTGCAGGTTCTTCTCAGGCTGGGTCTGAATGACCTTTCAGCCTCTTAGGGTGGTGCGCAGACTTTGTCTGCCGGGAACCTTGGGGTGGGAGCCGCTAAGAGTTTCTTTAGGCCTGGGATTGCCTTTTCTCTCATAGGCCCGGTGCCCGCACTGAGCGTCCTGCTCTCGCTGTTCGGGAAGACCGAGGGTGCTGGATCTGCCAGTCTAGGCAGGGCCTCCCTCTGCCTTTCCACATCGAAATCCCACCCAGGGGCATATGGCTGTTCCGATGAAAGTGTCCACCACGCACAACTCATTTCTCACTTCCCTTCCAATCCAACGTATCTGTGGCTCCCAGCGCCGCCACCCTCCCCCACTTTTGGAAACTACTGAACAAGACCAGCCTGTAAACTGCCTGTAAAATTCTGCTTCCCTTAAGTAACTCATTTCTAATGGCAAAACAAAATGTTTGCAGCTGCAGCGGGTGAGGAAGGAGGGGATGGTATTCTGCTTTAGAGTCACCTTGTGATGGGCAATGCCCTGGGGCCGGGCCCAGGCAAGCCCTAGCTGGGGATGGGGTATGGCCATGGGCTTAGTCATGGGTTAATAGCTGGAGAGCCCTGTGCACACATTCCCAGACCGGGCCAGTACTGACTCTGAGGTCAGGAGTGTTGGCCCTACTATACAGATGATGGAACTAGGGCTCCATCACACTATGCAGTGGGCCAAGGTCACACGGATTCGAAAGTCAAGCATCTTTCCAAGGTCTTCTCACCTTCAGAGGAGGAGTAAGGAGGGGTCCTTCCTGCGAGATGGCTCAGCCTGATGCTGTAGGACTTGGACTGCCGGGTTCTGAGAAGGACAGGGCCAGATACACAGGCTGGGGGAGGGAGGTGGGGGAAGGGAAGGTTGGGGCAGGGGGCTGGAGCCAGACCACCCCTCCCCCAACAGCTCCAGTCCAGAGCTCCGACCCCTCACTCTCTGGAAACATAAACACAATCACATCTGGACTCAGAGTGCCTCCCCGCCTCACACATCTGCCAAGGCCAGGGGGCCCTGGTCTCAGCTGAGGGCAGGAGGCAGGGGAGACCTAGAAGGAGGTGGGACTAGAGGGAAGTGGGAGGCAGAGAGGCCCCTCTGAACGTCAGGCTCAGCCTCAGGTGAGAGGAGGACCGAAGAGGAGCTCTGGTGGAGACTTAATGTGGCTGTGGGGCCACAGGCCAAAGAGCTGCAGCTGAGAGGAGAGGCAAAAGCCGAACGACCCCACTGTCCTATCAGGGACCATGGCAGAGGTGAGCGCAGGACCCAGCCGTGGGCCCCACCCAGCTATTCTGACCTAGGGAACTCTGGCTGCAGGGAGTAGTAGCCAGCTCTCCCCAGCTACACCAGCTGCAGGGTCATCTCTGGAGGGACTGCTGAGGAATATGCAGGGCTCTGAGAGCCAAGTCCTCTGAGAAATGGCAGAAAGTGCTAGTCTTGCTCTGTCTGAAGAGGACTGGGAGGTTCATTCAACATTTACTGCACTCCTGCCCCTGGTGCTGGGGATGGAGAACTAGGAAACAGACACAGTCCCTGCTCTCATGGATAAGTAAACAAACACGTATAATTACAAACTGGGCTGAGTGCTTTTGAAGAAAAAGAACAGGGTGTTGTGAGTAAGAAGAAGAAGAAAAAAAAAGATGGTCCTGCCTCAAACAGGATAGCCAGGCAAGGCTTTTCAGTGGAGGTGACCCCATCTCTGTCTTTAGTGGCAAGTGTTATCATTTACTGAGCCCTTCGGGGTCTAGAGCCCCCTGCTCTTCTCATAGATGAGCACCCTTACCTACCCAGCAGCCCTGCAAGAAGGGTCCTCATTGTCTCCTCTCCCCGATGAGGCCCCAGAGGCTTAAAGAATTCATACAGTAGGAGTGATGGAGTGGATTCAAACCCTGTCACTCCCCACTCTGCACAAGGCTACCACATGCCCATTACCATGGACAACTTCAGGGGCAGGGGGTGCTATCTGATCTTAAAGAGATCATAATTTCTGCTGGCAACATAGGACTTGTTCAGTCGTTAAGTGTCCAGCTCTTTGTGACCCCATGGATTACAGCATGCCAGGCTCCCCTATCCTTCACTGTATCCCAGAATTTGTTCCAATTAATGTCCATTGAGTCGATGATGCTATATCTAACCATCTCATCGTTTGCCACCCCCTTCTCCTTTTGCCTTCAATCTTTCCCAGCATCAGGATCTTTTCCAATGAGTAAGCTTCTCGCATCAGGTGGCCAGAGTAACATAGGACTGGCCCTCAGAAAACACAAGGCAGACTTGTTCTTACCTGATCCTAACAAAGTGAACCCTAAAGGGCTGCTACAAGCTTAGGCCATAAATTAGGGATTGGGGAACAAGAGGCTGGTGCCCAGCACTGACTTGAAGGCACAGTGGGCACCAAAGGAGAGTGGGGTGAGCCACTGTGTGTAACCCCCATAGTGCCTGGTCATTGAGGGAAAGGAACTGAGTCACCTTCCCTAGCTTTACGGCCACAGTCAGACTGCAGGCCTCCATCTGGGCCACCTGAGTCATCTGGAGGGGGAGGGGGATCACAGCTGGAAAGGCTGACTTGCAGGGGGCACTGCCTGAGGAGTCCAAGTCCTGGAGGTGGCTCTGGGTGGCCCTTCACTCCACATGCCTCAGCCTGCTGCCGCTCCCTGGTAAGATAGTAACAGGGCCTCAGTCACCAAGAGGGTGAGTCTGGGAAATGAGAATGAGGGTGGTTTTCTGCCCAGGGATCTCCCCTTCTCCTGGGGTGTTTACTTGGCTCTGGCATCCATGGGAACTTTTGCTGTGGTCTTTGAAAGCAGGAGTCTGAGTTCCAGCTCTACCTCTGAGTTGCCTTGGGCAACAGAGTTAAGGTCTCTGAGGCTGTTTCCTCTTTAGTGAAAAGGAATAACAACAATCACTCCACACAGTTGTCTAAAGGAGTAAATGACATCATGCACATAAAGTGTTATCTGTGGTGCTGGCATATAATAAGTGCTCAATAATTTGTTGCTTTTGATGGAATTGTGATTGTAGATGCTATTGTTATTATTAAAGTGAGCTGTCCTGCCTCTTCTCCTGAGGGTCCTGTCCCCCACTTTCCACATTAATGGGGCTTTGGTAAGTTCGTCAACAGGTTATTTCTGAAAATGTCATTTAGGACCCACCTTGGTTTTCCCTCAGGCTTCACTGAATGCCATGAACGTGAGTCATGATTGACAGTCCTACTGATTCCCCCACCTGCCCCACCTTCCCCACTCCATCCCACCCCCCGGAGCCCAGCCTGTTGTCCTGTGGTCCAATCTAACTACCACACTCCATGGGCAGACCCTGGGAGACCCAGAGGAACCAGGCCCAATTCCTGCTGTCCACTGGGCATGTGGAGGAGAACATGGGCTGGGCCAGTCAGCACTCTGAGAGACGAACCTCAGGAACAGAGGGACACATGCCCAGAGTTCTCCCCGAAGGGCTCCCTGCAACAGGGGATGAAGACATCCAAACACTTCTTTTTGTATTACTTCATTTTACCGACAGCCAACTTCATTTTACTGACAGCCAATCAGGCCCTGACTGAGTGCTGCATCCCCATGCAAGCACTGTATAAGAATTAGGTAGTATACAAGCATTCGCTCCTCACAGCAGGGATGGGCTTGCTAGTCTTACACTGGGATAAACCGAAGCTCAGAGAGAACCAAAAGCTCATCCAAGATGGCCCAGCTCATGGAGAAAATGGCCAGGACTTCACCCCAGCCCTCTGCCTGGGGCCCAGGTGCCATCCACGGCACTGTACACCCTCCTGACTGGAAGCACATTTGTACTGTGCTGGGGAGTGAGGGGTGGGGTGCGGAGGAGAGAAACAATTATAGTTCAGGTCCAGAGGCTGGACTCAGCTGTCCTCTGGGAGAGAGGAAAAGACCCCAGGTCTTGCCTTCACCGAGCTCACTCAGCTCTGTGGGACAAAAGCGGAGGAGCAGGTAACAGGCGGGACTGAGGAAGCCCTGGGGTGGGCAGGCAGGACACAGAGAAGTTTCCTGGCAAAGGCAGGGCCCTGGAATATCAACCATTAAATCCAAACTCCCATTCGGTGTTATGAGTTTCTCATTTCCTATATGGGTGCCGCCAGTCCGCCTCCCTCTGGGAGCCTTCCCAGGCTTCCTCCCACAGCCCGTGCTGACCTGCCTCCTTGCCCCTCTCCACACAGAAGCCCCAGTCTTCACACTCCAGTGCTCTTTCTCCACCGGGCCCTGGCCCTTGCCTCCCAATCGACAGTGTAGCCCAGAGCTGGTGTCCACTGACAGAGAGGCTGCAGGGCCCCCAGGAGGCACAGCCCCAGAGCCCAGCCATGGGCTGGGGAGCCTGTGGGCCTGTGAATCAGGACACTGGAGGGGAGCAGGTCTAAGGACAGGAGGCTGCCTGTGAAACAGGGTAAAGGCTGAGGGCAGATGAAAGCTGCACTGGGTGATTGGTTACATGGCCCCACGCCTTCCTCTGCACTGTCCCCTGCTGTAGGCTGTACATGTTTTATTTATCTCATGAGCCTCATTTTTAGATGAGGAAGCCAAGGCTCGGGGTATCCAAAGGCACTCCAGCTTGAGAGCCTTGGATCCCAGCCTGTCCTACTGCAGACAGAGTCCACAGCTTCACCCCTGTGAGCACAGCCTCCTGGAGGCAGGGGGCTAGCCACTGGGCAGGGTCACTGCAGCCCCTGAGACCCAGGATGCATCGGCAAACAGGTGTGGATAATGACGTGTGGAGAAGTGTCTGCGCACCGCTGGTGCCGAAGAAGGATTTGCTAAATAAAAGAGGAGGAGGGCTGTCTTCCTTTATGTCTTACTCCACATGACATGTCCTGGCCTCCTGCCTCTCCCCAGTCCTTTCTCTCATCTCTTGCTTCTTTCCTTCCTCCTCTCACCCATTCAACTCCCCACCATTCAGCACAAGCACTGCTTTTAAAAGTGTATCTGAACAACAACAGTTCAAACATGGGCAAAGCACTTGAACAGACATTTCTCCAAAGAAGACATACGAATGGCCAATAAGCACACGAAAAGATGCCCAACATCACTAGTCATTAGGGAGATGTAAATCAAAACCACAAGGAGATACCACTACACATCCATTATGATGGCTCTTACCAAAAAAGCAGAAAATAACAAGTGTCAGTGAGGATGTGAAAAAATTGGAACCTTTGTGCGTTGCTGGTAAAAATGTAAAACAGCACTGCTGTGGAAAACAGCACAACGATCTCTTTTTTAAAAAAAAAACAACATAGAATTACTATATGACCCAGATATTTCACTTCTGGGTATATACCAAAGAGAAACAAAAGCAGGGACTCAAACAGATATTTATACACCCACGTTCATAGCAGCATTATTAACAATAGCCTAAAAGTAGGAGCAACCCACGTCCATCAACAGATAAATAAACAAAATGTGGGATACTACTCAGCTTTGAAACAGCAGGAAGTTCTTGACAGACGCTACAACATGAATGAACCTTGAAGACACTGTGCTAAGTGAAATAAGCCAGTCACAAAACAACAGACATTGTATGATTCCACTTCTATGAGGTAGACAGACAGGAGGATGGTGGTTGCCAGGGGCAGGGAGGAGAAGGGAAGGGGGAGTTCCTGTTTAATGTGTATAGAACTTCATTTGGGGATGATGAAAAATTCTGAAGAGAGATGATGGTGATGGTTACAATAAGTACAATATGAATGTACTTAATGTCACTGAATTCTGCACTTTAAAAAAGGTTAAAATGGCAAATTTCATGCTATGTGCATTTTAAACTTTTTTTTAAAGTGTATCTGTGTTTATGCCTCCCAGGGAGGCATTCAGAGGCTGGTACCCAGGACTCCTGGAGGCTGAACCCACTACCAGAGCCAGTCTGCTGCTTGCTGGAAGAACTTTCCCTGCAACCCTCTTCAGCGGGTACCCTTTGAGGCCCCAGTTACAGCTGAGCCCCATGTGGCCCCCACCCTATCCTCCATCCCTCTGTGCAGCAGGACACTGGGACCTCATTAAAGTCCCTACTAAGTGTCTGCTATACAGCCAAGAGAAAGTAAGTGGGGCCGATGACTTTGCTGTAAGTTTAGCATAAAATTAAATAATAGGTTTGCCACTGCCTTTTCTTTTTAAACTGAGCTTCTCTGCCAAAACACTAAACAAGGCAATCTACAGAACATTACATATGTATGGTACCATTTTTATTTTTATACATGCACAGAGAAATTTCTGGATGCGCACAGTGCTAACAGCCGCTACCTTTGGGTGGTAGGAAACAGGATTTCTTTTTTTTTTTTTCATTTTTCCTTTCCAAGTTTTTTTGCACTGAGCATGTTTATTACTTTAGTCATGATAGGATGAATCAAATATTATTTTTAAAATGCAAGAAACTGCAATCTGCAGGACAGCAAGTGGCCTTCTGCCTACAGGTCCCTGTCCTTACCCTAGAGGGGTCAGTCACCACCTCCCCGGGATGAAGTGTCAACGTCCGGGATTCAGTCTCACACACGGAGGGGGAACAGGCCAGTAATGACAGGTGGTGTCAAGTAAATCTTTACAGATTTTGACAGAAATGAAAATTTTTGTTTTCAAATACTTTCTTCTTTAAACAGATGTCAAATTAGTAGATGCCAAGAGGAGTGTTCAGAGAGAAGAATTTGTAATGAGCTTGTATTGCGAAGCAGAGAGAACTCAGTTTAAAAAGGCTCTCGTAAGTGGGGCACCCACCCCTGTCCCCTTTATCCCCTCACCCTCTTAGTCCTCCAACTCAGCAGCCTATTTACACGCTCACCTTGCCTGCACACATACACGTGCACACACGCACACACACACACCGTGTGTGCCTGCCAGCCAGCGTGATCATGGAATCTTTATTAAAGAGGTCCAAATTACCAAGGTTTTACTGCACTACTAAAAATAGTCATGCTTACTTAGCCTGTTTAATAAGCACACCATTTCTAATTTTTCTGCCTGAGTAAACTGAAACATCATTCCAGAAATACATTTTTACTGAAACAAGAAGGCTTGTTTTTCCCTCCTTCGTTCACACTCTCTTCTCCCTCTTTGCCCTCCTGCCTCTTCTCTCCGTCCCCTGTGTCCCCCTCAGCCCCCCACCGTCTCTTTGTGAAATTTCAAAACACAAAGGGGAAAGGAACAGTCATTTGGACTTGGCTTTTACACAAAATGGACCAATTTTTTTTAAGTGTTGGTAATTTGTCCCGAAAATGGATATAGGGAGTTGGGCTGGAAAGGCTTTGAAGAATGGTCTTTTATGAGTGGAAAATGAGGCCTGAGTGTGCGGGAATGTGAGCTCTGCCTCCCTGCGTGCCTGGGACGGTGCGGCACGTGTGATGACCACGGCTGAGAGCACCATTACCACCATTATCACATTATATGATTAGCATTCAGCAAATCAGACAAAGCATATTAACCCATTTAATTGAACCAAGGGCTTAACGTCCCAGTGACTTCATGGAAAGTGCTTGGCAAACCCTCCAAGACGTTGTAGCCACAAAGCAGTCGGCCACTTTGCCGCTTGCCAGGCTGTGGCGGGGCCTGTGAGGGTTTCCCTAAACTGTTCCCTCCTGTGGCCTCTCTGGGAACTTTCCAGGACACACTGGAATGGATGTTCATCCCCACCCTTACTCTAGCCTTTTCATGCACACACCTCTCTCTTCCTTTGGGCAAACCTGATCTAATAAAGGATATATTTAGACAAAACACACACACACACAGGACAGTGTAGCAAAGGACCCCTCCTCCATCTCCCAAACTAGCACTCCTGTTGAGTCAGAGAGGCTGGTCCCTGAGTACGGGCACACCGCTCATGGCTCCTCCTAAGCCTGCTGTCCACACCTCCAAAGCTGCTGCTGCTTCCCTGGTCTCCCGTGGAGGCCACCCCAGGGAAGTCCCCAGGCTCACAGAGACTGGCCCAACCCATCAAGGCAAAAATGCCCCCTGAGCCCAAGGTTGGGGGAGGTGCCTGGGGGAGGCCCGGGACCCTCTGGATTCTAGCCCCTGGCCTGGGCTCCTTGTCCCTTTCTGGAGCCCAGCTTTCCTCTTCTGTCAGTGGGCACTGGACCTGCCTCCTGCCTCCTGGAGTCTGCTGGCAGGGTTTGAAGGAACCATGGATGTGACCAGTATGTAAGGCTTTCGGTTGGGCTATTGCTTAAATTGTCCTTTATCATTTCACCAACTTCCTACCACTGGAGAATCTCAGTGGGAAAGCTCTTTCTCGATCAGCACGCCTAGCCTCCTCCCCACCAGATTCTTACTCGGTGCTCCTGCCAGCTGGCCCCACAGGGAAATATCTCACTTGATTTCACTGGGGACAATGGCCAGTTGTCCCCCGGCCTCAGCAGGTATGCTGCACTGCCCCCACATTCTCCGCCAGGACAGGAGCTACCACTTGAGTGAGACAGCATCACCCTCTCACCCTGAAGTCCATTTCCATGGGCACAGCAAGGTCCCATCCCAGGCCCAGCCCAGCCACCCTCCAGGGGGGGTGACAGCCAGAGACGAGTAGGGTGAGAGTGTGGACTTTAGAGTTAGACAGAACCTGGGCTTGTCCATACCCAAGTGCAGGACTACCACTTGCTGCCACATAACCTCTGTGAGCCTCAGTTTCCTCATCTGCTCAACGGGAATAAATGTGAAAAGCTATGTGCAGTGTTTGGCACTGTGCCTGTGACATGCCAGGCTCAAAATACCTCCTGGATCTCTGCTGCCTGCTTTCTCCCTCCACATTGGGACTCTGAAGCTGACTGATGTCAGCTGCTCTATCACTGGCATCCAGGTAACCTCCAGCGTAACTTCTCAGTTCCCAGCCCTCCTCACCTGGTCTAGAGGAATTAAGGTCTGATTTAAGGACAGGGATGAAAGTTCAAGGGTGAGAGGATGCAAAAGGAGCTATCAAGGCTAACCAGAGTAATCTGGGAAGGCTTCCTGTTTAAGGGGACCTGATGATGAGTCACGATGGACAGGGCGATGGGAATGGGTGTGTAGGAGTGAAGGTGGGCTGGGCAAAGGGGAGCCCTGGGAGATATGGGGAGAGGAAGTGGAGACAGAATAGAGGAAGTTTAAGTGCTAGGTACAGGGCAGCAGGCCGTTCACAGAGAGGAAGCAGGGGTCAGATGAGGCCAGGTCACTGCCCTGCTTCCAGATAGCCAAGCCCAGGTCCTTAGGATCCTGCTTAGTGTATGTCCCCAGTCTCCCCCTGCCCTTGCTCACACTGCGGGCTGCAGCCACACCAGCTTCTTTCCTTTGTGTCTGCAGTTCTTTCTGCCTGGAATGCCCTTCCATCTACCACAGGCATAGGTGTGCATGCACACACATGTACACGCACACACATGCACACTGTTTTTAACATTTTTTCCTTTTTTTTTTTTTTTTGGCTACACCATGCGTCATGTAGGATATTAGTTCCCCGACCAGGGATTGAACTTGGGCCCTTGGCAGTGAGAACACGGAGCCCTAACTGCTGGACCACCAGGGAATTCCCAGAACTTTTTCCAAGATGAAAACTATATTGTTTTTTCTGATTACAAAAGACATATTGATTCTTAAAATTCAAAAGGTTCAGAAAAGAGTGAAGACAAAGTCAAGACCACCATCCCAGCACTAATATGATTATCCTTCCAGACATCACTCAGCATACACACATGTGCATGTACATATGTTACTCACTCTCACTCACTGTTATATAAAAGACATATCACATGTAGCTTTAGAAGCCACTTTTTTCAATCATATAATATCAAGAACACCTATTCTTATCAACAAATCACTGCTTTAAGGGCGACATGTATGGACTCATACTAATTCAACCAGTCTCCTCACCAATGGGCATTGATTTCTTTTGCTGCGTTTCCATCACAACAGGTCACAGGAAACATCTTATCCCTACATCTCAGTGCATTTGTCATTTGGCTCTTCAGGATGATTTCATAAGCAGAACTGTTGGGCCATAGGAACACATGAGTAAAATCTCATGCACATTGCCTTCTGAGAAAGTCACACCTCTTTGCACTGACAAAAGTGGACAGGGTGCCATCTCCATGCCCTGGCCAAGACTAGGTTTTGTCTATCATATTTGCCACTTGGAATATCTCACTGCCAATGTGTGTGTGTTGTTTTATTTCTCCCTTTCCAAATGGCCCACGTATGCACAGTTCTGCACCTGGGTTTTTCCACCTGACACTTCTTTCACACCTTGTCCACTTGCTCATTTGTGAATCAGGTAAGAAGTCACTGACGCAGGTCAAGAACCTCCCAAAGCACCCCCTGGATGCCCACAGCTTCTCCCCTTGCTGATGAGGTGTCAGAAGGCACCGGAGCAGGCAGAGGCCCAGAAAGGACTGACCACAGCGTCACCACCTAGGAGGCAGTCTCCTGGACCCGGGGGCCGGTCTGCACAGCCCTGCCTGACAAGGCCGGCTCATCCTGCCGGCTGAGCTCACGCCTGCTCAGAGCGTCCCGTCAGCCCAGCCAAGCCTCCCTAGGCCTGCTTGACTGGAACCCAGGGAAGGGTGATTTCTAAGCCAAACCCCTCTTCTGCCCAGGCTATAATTTCCTGATTAGGCACCACAGTCACCACCCATCTGCACACACTGATTGCTTCCCGCCACCCTCTCCATCCCCGGAGCTCCTAGGGCTGCTAAGTCAGGACCCACTGGGCCGGCAGACTTCAGAGCCTCCACGAGGCAATAAGAAGGGGCCAGGAAACTGGCTAAATGAGGCTGGTCTGAGGGACCACCCCTCGTCCTCCCAGAGGCAGGCCTTGCTCAGGAGAGAATCATGGTTTGATTTTTAGAGTTCAAAAAATCGCTTTGATAAGAAAGAACAAGGCTGCTGTGAGACCACAGAGGGGGCCATGGATGGTCTGAGTTCAGATACTGACTCTGCCCTCCAATGATGATCTCACCAAGTAACAGTCTTTCTGAGTGTTGTCTGCCCACTTATAAGATGAGGATAACATTTCCCTAGAGGATTGTTGCACAGTATCACAAGAGTGGTTAGAGCAGGAATGCTTGGTTCTTCCCTCTTGGTTATACAGCCTGGGGTACATTGCCTCTGTGAACCTCAGTTTTGCCACCTGTTTAATGGGAATAATGAAAGTACCTAAGTGTTGTTATGAGATTTAAATCATGTATGTCAAAGTATCTGAAACAGAACTACTGATAAAACAGAAGGTGGTATTTTCCACAGCCAACAAAGAGAACAGGTCATACCTCTGGAGCCTCTGCTGGATCTCTGCTTGGACTCCTCCTTCGCTGGTCCAACAGAATGTTTTGAAGAGTCTTTTCACCTCATGCCCAATCCTAGACATCAAGGCCCCAGTGGGGAAGGAGGAAGTCAAGGGGCAGTTGTGCTCTTAGGATACTGAACTGGGGCAGTGGGGGGCCTCTGCTGTGAGAGGTCATTGTCCCATTACCAGATTACAAAAGTTGGGGGTCAATCTAAGAATTTTACAGCAGACTTTTCATCGCCTGTTGGCCTCTTCACGCCTCCTTTTGAGACCTCAGTTTCATTTTGCAGAAAGCCAGTCACACTTAGTGTCATTACCCTCAGGAGTACTTCATCTAGAGGCCTCAAATCGCAGCTGGGGGCTCAGTGGTGGTTTTTAAAGCCCTCTCAACATATCCCAATTTTAACCTAGGAGGTCCGTATGACACATGGCCATCTTATAATGTAAATCCCACGTGGTCAGACTTCTTCATGGGGTTCCATTTTCAAAAGACAAAGTTCAGCAACCAAAAATCATCCCTTAATAATTCCCATCATTAATGGCCTCTCTCCAGGAGTGTCAGTGGGGATCCAGTTCTCACCCAACAAGGATGCCTACTGTCCCCACCTGCCCCCTTTCCATTCTCGCCTTCCAGCTGGGTCAGAGTCTCGGTTCAGAGCCTCTGACTCATGGCCTCAGCTTTTACTTCCTTCTTCCTCCCTGTCCCAGCTCCTATCCTGTAGGTCTAGTCCCATTACCCTGCTTCTCTGCCATGGAGGAGAAGCCAGGAGCTGATCAAGAAAGCCTCAACGCTCCCCTTTCCTTCCAACTCTCCAGCCCTGCCTCCCCCATGCCCCTAGGGCTGCAATGCACCAAACCTCAGGTGAAATCGGAGCAAGAACTCAGGGAGGTGCTGCACGTGGCCGACCACGCCCAGAGGACATTCTTGGTGCAGTGTGGGGCAGAGTGAGGTGCAAGCGTGTTGGTAAATCTTACCCCGTTAACTGAGTGCCTTTCTCCCTCATTTCCCAACCTCTGTGACTAGAATCAACAATGATTACCTCTCCTTCCTGAGTAGCCTAGTTAGGAATTCAGAGCCATCTTCTCCTGACCTGGTGAAGGGCAGTTCGTTTTAGGTGTCCTGTCTCACCCGCCATTTGGGGAAAATTTCAAGGTGTGCAGTTTCCAGCATATCAGTATTGGGTTTTTAGGGACTGTTGGAATAAAGAGGAGCACTTATAGTCTCAGTCACTGCCTGGATTTCCATATTATAGACACTGCTTCCTGCTGGTGGAATCAACAAGCAGTTAAAAAACAAAAAAAATCTAGCCACCTTCCAAACACCTCTAGCCTTGGATTCCATATTCCTTTCTACAAGAGCCGGGGGAAGGCCTGGGAGTGACCAGAAGAGTTAAGCCCAGGTCCTGGGTATCCCACTGCAGCCCCAAACTACCCAGCTGGCAGGATGGAGATAGGCGAGCCATCTGGGGACAGCTCTGCCGGATCCCCGGGCTGAGGGTAGGAGGAGGGTCCTGCTTTCCACAGCCAGGCCTGGGCAAGCAGAGCCACTTGTGCCCGAAGCAAATCAACTGAAAGCCTTGGCCAAGCCTGTTTGAGTTGGTGAGGGCCCAAGTGGGAATTCCAAACTGCCAGTGTTTGCTCTGCAGGCAAATAGAGCCAAACAGAAATGCTGCTTGGGGACTTTACGCCAAATATCCACTGGCTTGTGCTGCCAGCAGTGCTGAGCCAGCCCTCTGCACATCACCCTCTCCCAGTTCCTGCTCTGTGAAAGCCTTCTGGTTGTGCCCTGCCAGGCAGAGTGCCCTTCTACACCGCAGCCCTGCAGCCCATGCCTAGGCTTCCCTCCTGGGCCCCAGGCCCTGAAGTCCAATGGGCCATCTGGCCACCCTGCATCAGCTCCACCTGGATGCCCATTCTCCCTGACTCCCAGGTTCCTGACCTCAGCTTCCTGCTCTCAGCTCCATACTTTCGACCTGGTACTGTGTCATTGGCCCTGTCCCTCTCAGCCCCACTGCAGCTGGCCACATAGCAGAGGTAGAGCTGACAACCAGGAAGCACAAACCATAGTTGACTATGTCTTTTCTTTCTTTTTTTTTTTTAACACTCTCAGGTGCATTTTATTTGATCCTTAGAGCGAGACGTGAGTTCAATCCCTGGGTCAGGAAGATCCCCTGGAGGACAAAATTGCAACCCATTTCTGTATTCTTGCCCGGAAAATCCCATGGACAGAGGAGCCTTGTGGGCTATAGTCCATGGGGTCACAAAGAGTCAGACATGACTGAGCAAATAATACTATAGCTGAACAGTTGTATCAGCCCATTTCTCAGAAGAAATAGCTAAGGTTTCAAAAGACCAGACACCTTGCCCAAGGCCACCTGATTAAGGAATCCATGCCCCCTGACTAAAACTGTAGTACTCACAAACTTGCCTCCCTGAGGAATTTTTAAAACCTTTTGTTCACCCACAGAGGCCTAGGGCAGTTCCCGCACGTTTCCTAGTGAAAGGAGGGGAGGTGTTTTCACATTCCCCCAAGCAACACTGGCACATCCAGAGTGGACAGTTGGCAACATCTGACTTGTCCCAGTGCTAAATCAGAGCCACTGCCTGAGGCCGGCACGCTGGGCTGTCTGGGCTGTACCCCCTAGAGCCCCCCTAGAAGCCCCCAACCTGGAGTCACCCCCTTCACTGCTAGGCACTGGATGCATCCCTCGCTTACTTCAGGGCCCCCTCCAGGGCACAGAGTTCTCTCCAGTCCAGGAAGGCGTGAGGCCACGCTTCCTACCCTCGGAGGGCTCCCCTACGGCATGGCGATGGGTCTCATGCTCTAGAGCAATCCTTCTCGGCACAGTTTCACACGATTCTCAATTTGGTCCTGAGTGTGAATATTTGCAAATGGAAACGATTTGAGTATCTCAGAGGACACATGCTCTCTACTGTCAAACAATTACTGTCACTTCCTCAGAGACATTTCTTCTCATCCCTTCTGACTGGATGACTGCTTGCCCTAGGCAACCATGGGAACAAGAGGGCCAGGAGGAGACTGTGGCTTTCTCATCACAGAACCCCCAGCACAGCTCAGGAAACAATAGTAAAGGCTTCCACAGGCCCTTGTCTTCCTCTGGCTTCAGGGGTGCCATCATCCAGGGCTGGAGCTCACGGACCCCCCTATGGGACCTTGTCCAACCATTCTCAATTCTTTGTGTTTTTCTACTTACCAGCCTCTCCAGGGCTGGCCTGGGCCTTTCTGCACCCAGCAATAGAAGCTGGTCTCCCACCCCAGCCCAACCCAGAACTCACCACTTCTCTAAGCAGAGGGCCCTGCCAAGGTGACAGGCCTCAAGAACACTCCCCAGAAACAAGAGCAGAGCGGGCACTGGTGGGCCTCTGGTCTGGCCAGATGGGAGCAAGGGGTGCCAGCCACCCCCCACCACCACCACCACCTGCGCCTTCAGATGGCTCCAACACTGCTGGGCCAGGGCCTTGCCGACTGCGGGAGGCATCTGGCCAGGGATGACACGGAAAAGGCTGCCTTTGGAGTAAAGAATTCTAAGTAAGGGAAGGGAGCAGCCCCAATGCCTGATGCTGCCACTCTCCTGGCTCTCCGTAAAGACAGCGTCCTGCCAGGGACGGCTGCAGCCCTGGGCGCCACTATCACTGTGAGCCTTGGGAAAAGCAGAGAAGGATTCAAGAGAGAGACCTCCATGGCACTGCGTGCACAGAGAGATCTGTAAGCCTGCGGCACGGGGGTGCCCACATAGGTGAGCCAGCAGGGCTTCCTGGGCCAGTGGGGCCACACCAGCTCACAGGAGCCAGGCCCTCTCATGGTGCCATGAGCAGCCCTTCTCAGTCCGGGGTCCAGATGGCTTTCCCAGGAGCCCAGTGGGACCTGGCTGCAGGGGTCGAGGGAAGGGAAAGAGGCCCCCAGGTGTGGCCTCTGGCCAGGGTGAGCCTTGAGCTCCTCTCTCCTTGCTCTCCATTTCCAAGCTCTTGTTGTGTCATGTGAGGAGGAATCAGACTTCATGGGCACCGACGCAGGTCAGCGCCCAAAGGTGGACAGATGTCATGATCACAGCAGCAGCTGCAGAGAGGTCAACTCAGAAAATATGAGTTTAATGGGGGGCGGGGGGGGGGGGCGGGGCGGGGGTCACAGCCCGGGAGGCCCGTGGTGGCTGGGTGCCCACATCCAGCTACTTCTCATCGACCTTCTCCGAGGACTGGGACTGCTTCTTCTGGGGCAAGTCTTCAAGCATGAGGCTCAGCACGTGCACGATCTCATAGTACAGCTCCTGAAGCCTGGGAGAGGAGGAGGGCCTCAGCTCACGGTGAGCTCCGCCCCACCCGGCCCTGCCCCTGCATGCTCGCACCTGCATGTCCGCCGTACCTGGCAGGTATGGGTCAGGAAAGAGCACAGACCTGAGAACCAGACTGGGCTGGGTGGGAAGGCCAGGTCGGCCCGGCTCCCTGCGCTCCGGGAGGAAGTTATCTCACTGCCCGTGTTAGGTTGGAGACAGCGGACTCCTGGGCTCTGAGTGAGGTGACTGCCTGAGGGCTGGCTGGACACTGCCAGATCCACTCTTGGGCCAAACCCGGCATTCCTAGACCCCCTCCAGTCTACAAAGCCCTCCAGGGGGCTTTTGCTGAGACTTGAGGCTAATTGTGCCCCTCTTCTTCCTGCAGTAATGGCCAGTGTGACCCCAGCTAACTCACACTGAGCACAGCCCCGGGCTTCACACACACTGCTTTCCTAGTGTCAGTCCCTCCTGTGACAGGCGGGAAACGGACAAAGACTTGGCCAGAGTCACACAGGAAGCAGTAACAGAACCAGGTCAGGAGCTTCAGCTTCTGACTTGCAGCCAGAGGTCTTTCCTCTGCCCCCCTGAGAAAGGCTTGGTGAGGTACTCTTGGAGAATCAAAGGAAGCAATGTTTAAAAACAGGTCCGTTTTTTAAACTGAGGAGGGCCAGTGGGCAGTGCTCCCCTCCCCCCCACCAGCCACAGGCCTGTCCACACAGCAGCCCAGCCCCTGCACACCCCCCAAGAAGGACCTGGCTCTGCCTTCCCTGCATATCAGCCAGCACCCCACCAGGGCCCATGGGCCAGGCTCAGCGGGGCTGGGACTGACTTGTAGATGGTAGCATCCTGGTTGTCCAGGGTGGACAAGTAGATGTCAATGAAGGGCAGGCTAGTGCCAAAATCATCCAAGACCATGGGGTCCGTGTGCCGCAAGGTCTTCTTAAACTTCTCCACCAGTTCAGTGAAACTCTTGTGGTCAAGATCTTTCTAGACAGAGGAGCGTAAACAGAGCAAGATGACAAGAGTGTGGCTACACAAAGACCCGGGGACCCTCCATGAGGAGCGCAGGCAGATGAGTCCTGAGTACAGCATGGGTCACCCCAACCCCTTTTGGGCCTGGAGCCCCCCGACTGGGGTCACCTGCCAAGCCACTGTACCTGACGTGAGGACAACTCACCCGGCGTGAGGACAGGTGACATGGGAGGAAAGGGGACAGCCTGAGCACGGCTCGGCATTTCACCCTGCTGTGGACAAGTCTCAGGCCACAGAACAGGGGGACGTCTCCACCTCGGAGAGGAGGCTGAGGAGCGCGGCACCGGCCTCACGGGGGAGAAAGGGGTGGTGGTTCAGGACCTCGCTGGGCCCTCCAGGCAGCCCAGAGGACTTCGGCCCTCACAGCTGTATCATGCTTGATGGAAAACCTCCAGCCCATTGAGCTCATTCTTGTTCCAGTTTAGAAAAACTGAGGTTAGTAGCACCTGTCAGGGCCTCCGGGACCTCCCCCGCTCAATGAACAGGAATGGGGCCTGCCTGGCACCCAGTGAATCCTCGGGAATAAGACTGCTCCAGGCCAAGGGCCCAGCAATGGAGTTGTGCCCATGAAGGAGGGAAATGTTGGCACTTCCCTGGTGGCTCAGATGGTAAAGAATCTGCCTGCAATGCAGGAGTCCTGGGTTCAATCCCTGGGTCAGGAAGATTCCCTGGAGAAGGAAATGGCAACCCACTCCAGTATGCTTGCCTGGGAAATCCCATGGACAGAGGAGCCTGGTGGGTTATAGTCCATGGTCCAGCAATGGAGTGTTGCCCATGAAGGAAGGAAATAGTATAATCACAACACTCAACACTTGAAGAGGTCCAGAGAAAATACAAAAAGGTAGAGTACATAGTCTGACTCTGAAAACTAGAGAGGAGTGGGCAGCTGACTTTCCAAATGCGCAGATGCCTAAGGCCAACCGCCCTCCACCCCGGCCCCTAGGCCCGTCTTCCTGACCATTCCTTCAGCCCTGACTGTCCCTCTGCTTGTCTGCCTGCCCACGGAGACAGCCTACCTGGGTCTGCAGCAGCTTGCCGACCTCTTCCTGCTGCCGCTTCAAAATCACCTGCTTCTCTTCCATGAGGTTCATGTGTCTCTCCAGCATCAGCTCCCGCTCAAACTTTTTGATGGAGTCCTAGAGGGCAGGAGGATAGAGGTAAGATGCAGGGCTCTCCCTGTGCCCTATCCCCACCTCGCCTCTTCCCCAGTCTCCCACTGCCACTCAGGCCTCTCAGCAGGAGGACCCCCTCACAGGGCCAGCCTCCAACTCAAGCTGCCAACTGCAGCTGCAATGACCTCCCAAGTACCTCTCCTGCTGGCCACCATCAAGAGGGAGGGCTCGGGGAGAAGGGTTGCGTTGGCACAGAGATGGTCCCCCTGGCCCCCTCCCATCCACTTCTGGAGCGAGATGGCTCAGAGATGATCCACCTGCCACACTTAACCAACAACCCCCCCACCCAATCCTTAAGAGCGCCACCTCACCTCAGTGTGGATGATCATCACACCCACAAACATGCTGAGGAACACAAAGGAGGCAAGCAAGATAAAGATGATGGTGAATGAGCGGCTCAGAATCAAATTCCGGGCATCCAGCTGCTCCTGCAGGTCTGTCCAGCCATCGACCTGCTCAGACAGGGCGAGTGACAAGGCTCAGGGGGGCAGGCCTCCCGCTCACCTGCCCTAGTGGAGCCCTGGCCCTAAGGAGGAGCAGGCTGGCCCTTCTTCCACGTCACTCCCCCTAACCCACCGACTCCAGTGCAGACAGGCTGGCCTGGAGAGGCAGGGCACCGCTGGTGTGGTGCTGGCCAATGTGCCCTAAGGGCTCTTCCCCAAAAGGCCTTCCGTCCTTCCCCAAGACACTGCCTCTCGGTCAGGCCCTCCTTTGGAAAGACCTCAATCTTACCAGAACCCAATAGAATCTAGACTTTGAGACTCAGGTTTTGCAGACTTATTCTGCATGGATTTGTGACAGCCTATTCCCCAAAAGGCTTTGTGTTGTGGGTTTCCCTTCTAAATTACACTTCAATTAGGATGAATTATCTCTTGAGAACTTTTGAAAAGTTTTACCACCCCAGGGGGCAAATAGGAATGCTGTAGGGAATCACAAGATTAGAGTCAAGGATGGACTCTTGGCCAGGGTGCTGGCCTGTGCCTAGTCCTAGGAGGCCAGTCCTCAGCTTCCCCCTGCCACCCCAGCTAAGTGTCTGAGTGTGGGAAAGACCCCAAGTGATGCCCAGCATGTCCACACACTTGCACCAGCTGCCAGTCCCCTTTCAAGGCCCTTGCCCCCGACCCCGCCACTATTCCCAAACATGGTACCGTGGCCAAGCTGAAGAGGGTGAAGAAGGCCAAAGCCAGGTTCCCCCAGTTATTCATGTCACCTCCCTCTGGAAGCCCAAACAGGCAGAAGCCCAGGATGGCGAAGATGTACATCAGGACGAAGAAGAGGATGAGCACGGAGGCCACGGTGTAGGCTGTTTGCCCCATGGCAGTGATGAGTGTCTGCAAGGCAGAGGCACAAGGGCTACATCAGGCTGCCGACTGGGCTGGTCTCGGAGGACAGCAGTTCAGCCTGTCCCAACCATAGCTGCCCCAGTATCTGGTGCCTTGCCTAGCACATGGTAGATGCTCCATAAATGGTTGAAAGAATGAATGGGAACAGTGTCCAGACTGGGGCTGGAGCAATCTAACAGTGGTTCACCAGTGCACGGCCTCCAGGCTCAGTCACCCATGGGGGGATAACCTGTGCTGCGCCGGGGCTGGAGTAGTCTCCCCATCAGCAGCCCTGAGCACTCTACTTGAACCCAGCCTGCCTCTGTGTTCATCCCAGGGTGTCCTGCTCCTGCTCCTCAGCTGAGGGCCAGCCCTGAATGCTCTTCCAGGTCCAGGAGGAGCAGGGGAGCCACCTTGGAAACAGGAATGAATAGGGCTCAGAGGAATGGGGCTTCCCAGGTTTTCTGGGCCCCATCTCACAAGCAGGTCTTCATCTTGTGATCTCAGTCTTCATCCATGACATGGGTGTTGGTCTTATCTCCCACACCTCATCGTTCATTCTCCCTGCCCTGGAGTCTTGCATATACATGTTCAGCTACCTAGATCTGTCCCTGGTACCTTGTCAAGGTAGGGAGATGTTCATATTTCAAGATGCAGGATCAGAGGCTCAGAGAAGCAAAATGCCTCATCCACAGTCACACTGTGGTACACCAGCAGGGCTGGAACCCACTCTCCAGCCTCTTGCATTGTGCCACCATTGTCAACTGCAAAAATTCTTTTTTCTAAGCCGAGAAACTATTAACATAGAAAAGGAGGTACTGGTAGAGCTGGAAGCCAGGACAGTGAAATTCTGATAGTTTGGGGTAAAGTGTGAAGCAGAGAGACAGCCAAGGAGCACTGGGGCTGCCCTGCATGTAGACCAGTCTGGCAGCTGCCTGCAGGAATAAATGCCCACCCTGCACCTCCCTCCTCTCCTTGGAGAAAGAAAACCAGTGTTTGGGGGTTAATTCCAAAAGAACTGAGATGGTAAAAAAAAAAAAAAAAAGAAAAAGTTGCCTCCACTCCTGCAAGAGAAAGAGAACTTCTTTTCCAAGATTGCTAAGACTAAAGAGGTAAGAACTCGTGAAGAATGCCGCAGTGGGACACAGTGTGCAGGTGAAGTCTGTGTGGTCAAATAGGTCCAGACGAGCCCCTTCCTGGAGAAGCGTGGGCACTGAGCAGGGCCAGGGCGAACCCAGAGTCCAGGATGAACGCCTGAGGGCATGCTTGGGGCACCTCTGAAGTGGCTCTGACACCACTGAGCCAAGCCAACACCGGCCACCGTGTGACCCCTCAGCTGGAGCAGGGAGGGCTTCCAGGGCTTCCTGAACAAGTCATGAGACTGACCCTCAAGAGAAGCTGCAGACTTTTAGTTTTCTGGGGGAAGACGTGAGTGGCCAGGGCCATCAAAGAGCTGGAGACTCCTGGGCACATACTCCAAAGGGTCTGGACCATAAGTGACCATCAGTCACTCTGCAGCACAGGAGAGAGGGAAAGATGAGATGGGCTCGAGTCAGAACAACTTTCAAAGCTCAGCTCCAGTATCCAAGTGCTGAGTGACCGTGGGTCTCAGTTTCTTCATCTGTAAAATGAAGCTAACACCTTTCCTAGAATCGTTTGAGGACGAAATGAGATAAAACAGGTAAAGATCAACCTCCCACACAAGAGGACTCAATCACCGCAGGAGAGAAGCAGAAGTACCACTTCATCGGGGGCCCTGTCACCTGCACTCGCAGAGCCACCGCACTCCAGGCCACTCACCCGGATGCCACGGCTGTAGGTGATAAGCTTGAGGATGCGCAGGGATTGTACACCGTCGGCAATGTTGAGGTAGGGGTAGTGCTTGCCCTTGATCTTGCGGAGACTGTAGGGGATGAAGATGATGATGATAATGACCACATCGAGCAGATTGTAGCCATCCTTCCAGTAGTTGATGGGGTCCACATAGAGCTTCATGCAGAACTCAGAGCTATAGATGGACACAAAGATGAGCTCTGAGACCTGCAGGGGTGGCAAGGGTGGCAGGGTCAGACCAAGCTGCACACCTCCCCCAGCCTGGGCCACCCGATGAGGGGTGTGTGTTGGCAGGGGGAGGATGCTCCTAAGTCAGCCACAGGACAGAGAAACCCAGGCAGAGTCCCAGGCACACAGTGGACACAGCGTGCCTGATTCCCTTCTCCTTCTGGGTCTTCCCTACCCTGTGGCCCCGACCCAGAGAGCTTGGGAATGATTGACTGTCAGAATGACTATCAAGACCCAGTGGGAAGTATACATCAGGCAACACGGAAGGAAGTTTCCCAGAGAAGATTCCAAGAGCCTCTGACCAACTTTAATACCCAGATGAACAGAGATGAACTACTCACACATTTACTTATATTTACTCTATTATCACACTTACTTAAAATCAGTTAACTAATCTGCTTCTGAAGAATATTCTGCTTATTTTCCACTGTTACACCTTATGAAACAACCTTATTCAAATTCTTCTTATGCATGAACAATTCCAGGGGGTTTGATTTTACCAAAAGGCACTTTTTGAGACATCTAAGTTTTTTCTTATCATCAATGAATTCATTCATTGAGGAAGCAGTGATTAAGCATCTATCACATGCTAAGCGCTATTTCAGATATAAGGAAAACCAACAATGAATGAGACAGAAAATGTCCAGCCCCTAGGAAGCTGACAGTCTAATAGGAGAGACAGAAATGAAGGTTTAGACAAATACACATATAACATCACACAGGAAGGAAAGTGAAACAGCCACAAGGGAGAAAGGGACTGGTCAGGTGGGGAGGGACGGTCATGACAGCTACTTAGAAAAGGTGTAGAGTGGAGGCCTTGCTAAAGCCAGGAATGCAGCCATATTAAAATCCAGGAGAATACTTCCCAGGGGTGTCTACAAGCATCCTAAAATAAGAAAGGAACAGCAACACCAGAGTGGCTAGAACAGAAAGGGGCGAGCAAAGCAGGAGATGAAGGTGGAGAGGCCAGCTGTGTAGTGAGGGCCTGGTAGGCCTGGGGAAGGCTGTGAACTTTAACCTCAGCCTTGAAGCGTGAGCAAGGAAGTGATGTGAACTGATTTACATTTTTAAGAGATCTCCATGGAAATGAGAGTGTGGGGAAACTGGTGGGAATAGCAACTGGGCGGCAAGTTAGGAAGGAGGTGATAGATAGTAGAATTAATTTTAGCATCACTCAGGCAAGAGACTGGGTTAGATTGCATTGGACTGGGGGACAGTGTGGGACTGAAGAGAAGAGGATGGATTCCAGATGTATTCTGCAAGCAGCGATGACAGGACTTTCTGATGGACTCAGGGATGTACAGAAGGCAAGGAAGATTCCTCACACAGAGCAACTGGGTAAATACTGATGCCTTTAACTGAGATGAGTTTGGGGTGGGTTGAAGGGGAGGGTGCTAGAAAGAGTTTCTAGAGGGAAATAGAAAAGGTTTTAAGATACACCACCTTTTAAATATGTCAGATGCTATCACTGGAAATTATAGCTCAGGCCACAACTATCCATTTGGATTACATTAGGGCCGCTGGTGGTGTTATCTGTCCCGTACACTTATATTTGTGGTCTCCACACGGCAACCATTTATACACACTTTTATGTTTGTTAACTACAGTGAAACATTTAGATACACAAAAAGATGTAAAAGAATAATATAATGAACAACCATATACTACCATTTAGCTTAAGAAATAAAATATTACCATTACAGGCAGAACCTCACATTGATCAAATCCCCTTCCCTTTCCACAAAAGTAAGCCTATTTTAAACCTGGAGTATGCCTTGCTCATATATTTTACACTTTTGCCACATATGTATCCCTAAAAGTGCATGGTATGGTTCTGCATCTTTCATACACTACATAAATTGCATATACACTAAAGTATCCTTTGAGAAATTTTTTTATTTAAAATTATAAGATTCATCCATGTTGATATATGTAAACCTAGTTTAAAGTTTCCCCACTATTTAGAAATTCCACTTATGAAAATATTATAATTTTTTATCCAATTACCCATTGGGTGATATTCAGCTTCTTTGTAATTTTTTACTACTGCCAAGAGTATAAAAGCACAAAAAGTTTGGGCAAAAATACAGGGCCATTTAAAAAGCAGACCTGAGGTCCTATGCCCCTGGGCCCTCCTGTCAGCCAGTTCATAGGCAAGATGGTTGGGAGTACAGTGTCCTCGAACCTGTGAAAAGATCCTCCATGCCCCTAGGGACTCCTGTCCACACCACAGCCTGTTCTGAGTACCCCTTGGGCTCCCAGCTGCTGGAGCACCCAAAAGGGAATTCTCCTGTTTGCTAAAATTCTACTGTGCCTGGTGATTCTGATCTGCCTCAATCAGTGATCGAATGATATTCACTACTATCTTATTTATCATCTATGTGTATTACCTGTACATCAAGATATAGATTAAAAACTGGCCTTGGAGTGATTTCTTTCAGACCCTCATAGTAGTCACCCTCTACCTGATCACCTATCTTGCTGTCCTTGTTGAGAGAGGAAATCACTCCAAAATCATCACGGGGCAACTGGGTCTAATCATGGGTGACTATGTGGCTATAATGCCCATGTGACCACAAAGACACAGCAGCCCCACTAACCCTGTAGAATGCCAGGTATAGGTGAATTTCTTTCATTTCTCTCTGAAACCTGCAAACAACACCTCCATCGAAATAACTGCCTGCCCCTAAGACACCCCCAGCCAACTCCCAGCCCCATGTTTTATTGTACGCACATTTTCCTCTGTTACAACCTAGCAGTAGAGTTACCTGACTGTAGAATATGAGCATCTTCAGCTTCACTGAATATTGCCAAATTGTATTCTGAAGCAGTTGTACCAACTTACTTTAACATCAACAATGGTGCTTTTTTTTAACATCCTTACCAACACTTCCTACTGTTGGACTTCTTAATTTTTGTTAATCTGATGAAGTGATATCTTATTTTTCATTTTGTCATTCTTCTAATTATTCATAAAGTTGGGCATCTTTTTATGTGTTTACTGAACTTCCTGTTCCTAATTTGTCCCCCAATTTTTTGCTGGATTTTTTGTCTTTTGCTTCTTGATTTGAAAGAAAATATATCCACATACTTTGAATCCTAATCCTTTACCTGCTACATGCATTTCAAATAGCTTCTCCTACACTGAGAAATGTCATTATCTTTTCACCTCTTTAATGATCTTCTGATGAACACAAGTTTAAAGTTTTAATGGAATCAATTTAACCAAACTTTTTCTTCATTGCTTAAATATTTCATACCTTAAGATTCCTTTCCCTCCTGAGATCATATAAATCCTCTATATTTTCTTCTAAACATTTTGAAGTTTCACTTTTCAAGTTAGGTCTTTAGCTGTGTATGCTGGAAGGTAGAGATCCAACTGGAGTGTTTTCCTCCATAGGTACTGTTTAATGAAGAAACTGTCTTCCACCACTCATTTGCAGTGCCATATGACAGGGGCCAGGTTTTCATCCAAGCCAGGTCTGACTCTGAGAACTCTGTCCTCTTCCACTGGTCTATTTGTCTACCTGTGTTGTCTATTCATGCATTGTCATCCTGCTTAGTTACTAACAGGCCTTACAGAAAGACTTATAGAAAGCCTTATAGTAAGACTTCTCCCTTTTTCACTTTCAAAACCATCTTGGTTTTCCTTTCTTTCATCCTTTCATCTAAATTTTAGCATTGGCTTTTGGCAATCCATAAAAAATCCTGCCAGATTTCTTTTGGAATTGTACTGATATTATATAGTTTAACCACGGGAGACTGCATCTTGAAGAAACTGAGTCTTTCTATGCATGATCTAATATATCCTTCCATTTCTCTATATCTTCTTTAATAACTTTTATATATTTCTTTCTCCTTAAAAATATTACAATACTTTTATAAGATTTGCCTCTAACACTTTCTGTATCTTATAATAAGTGCTATGCCTTTTGTTGCTGACATATTAAATACATTTTATTTATTAATCATATACCTACCAAATTTTATGGGCTTTATTTTTTTATTAACTTATTAATTGTATTAACTTTATAGTTATTCCAGATTCTTTGGGGATCTCTATGCAGAAATCATAACACCTGTGAATAATTACAGTCTTTTTTAAAACTTTCTTTCTAATTCTTAATTTTTTTATTCCTTTTCCTTATATTATACATTGGCTAAGACACTGATACAAATCTTCTCAAGAATTGGACTACAGCTTTAAAAAAAATACTGTTACAATTTCACCATTGAGTGTGAACTTTGATATAGGTTTTTCACAGGTGCTCTTAATTACTTTAAAACAAATCCTTTCTCTCCCTAGTTTGGTAAAGTTTTATCATGAAAAATACTCAAGATAAACTGTTTTATGCATCTCTTAAAGTGATTTTATTGGACTTTTTTCTCCTTTAGTATTTTAAGCTAGTTAATAAAATTCCTAGATTTTTGTAATACTTGCATTCCTCGAAAAGCCCAACTTGGCAATGCTATATATTACCTTCTTCATATATTTTTAAAACTTCAGTTTCCTAATATTCTGTTTGGGATTATAATGTCCAAGTTTATGATATTGGGCATAATTTTCCTTTTTCATTTTGTCATTGTATAGTTTTGACATAAAGGTTATACTAAGTTGTCCCTTAGTATTCCCAGGGGATTGGTTCCAGGACTATCCCACAGATACCAAAATCCAAGGATGCTCAAGTCCCTTATAAAATATGGCACGGTATTTGCATATAAGCTACACATATCCTCCCCACATACTTTAAAACATTTTGAGATTACTTACATTGTTGTTGTTCAGTCGCTAAGTCGTGTCTGATTCTGCTACCCTGTGGACTGCAGCACTCCAGGCTTCCCTGACCTTCATTTTTCAGAGTTTGCTCAAACCCATGTCCGTGGAGTCAGTGATCCCATCCAACCGTCTCACCCTCTGTTGCCCCTTCTCCTGTTGCCTACAATCCTTCCCAATATCAGAGTCTTTCCCAATGAGTCAGCTCTTCCCAGCAGGTGGCAAAAGTATTAGAGCTTCAGCTTCAGCATCAGTCCTTCCACTGAATATTCAGGGTTGACTAGGATTAACTGGTTTGATCTTCCTGCAGTCCAAGGGTCTCTCAAGAGTCTTCTCCAGCATCACAGTTCAAAAGCATCAATTCTTCGGCACTCAGCCCTCAATATGTTCCAACTCTCCCATCTGTACATGACTACTGGAAAAACCATACCTGGAACTTTGTCAGCAAAATGATATCTCTGCTTTTGAATACACTGTCTAGGTTTGTCATAGCTTTCCTTCCTAAGAGCAGTTCAGTTCAGTCGCTCAGTCGTGTCTGACTCTTTGCAACACCATGGACTGCAGCACAACAAGCTTGCCTGTCCATCACCAACTCCTGGAACTTACTCAAACTCATGTCCATCAAGTCGATGATGCCATCCAACCATCTCATCCTCTGTCATCCCCTTCTCCTCTTGCCTTCAAGCTTTCCCAGCATCAGGGTCTTTTCCAATGAGTCAGTTCTTAGCACCAAGTGGCCAAAATATTGGAGCTTCAGTTTCAGCATCAGTCCTTCCAATGAATATTCTGGACTGATTTTCTTTAGGATAGACTGGTTAGATCTCCTTGCAGTCCAAGGGAGTCTCAGGAGTCTTCTCCAACACCACAGTTCAAAAGCATCAATTTTTTGGCACTCACCTTTCTTTGTAGTCCAACTTTCACATCTATATATGACTACTGGAAAAAACTGTAGCTTTGACAAGACGGACCTTTGTTGGCAAAGTAATGTCTCTGCTTTTTAATATGCTGTCTAGGTTGGTCATAGCTTTTCTTCCAAGGAACAAGTGTCTTTTAATTTCTTGGCTGCAGCCACCATCTGCAGTGATTTTGGAACCCCAAAAAATAAAGTCTCTCACTGCTTCCATTGTCTCCCCATCTATTTGCCATGAAGTGATAGGACCAGATGTCATGATCTTAGTTTTTGAATGCTGAGTTTTAAGCCAACCTCTTCACTCTCCTCTTTCACTGTCATCAAGAGGCTGTAGTTCTTCTTCACTTTCTGCCATAAGGGTGGTGTCATCTGTGTATCTGAGGTTATTGATATTTTTCCAAGCAATCTTCATTCCAGTTTGTGCTTCATCCAGCCCGGCATTTCACATGATGTATTCTGCATATAAGTTAAATAAGCAGGGTGACAATATATAGCTTTGATGTACTCCTTTCCCAATTTGGAACTAGTCTGCTGTTCCATGTCCAGTTCTAACTGTTGCTTCTCAATCTGCATAGAGATTTCTCAGGAGGCAGGTCAGGTGGTCTGGTATTTCCTTTTCTTGAAGAATTTTCCACAGTTTGTTGTGATCCACATAGTCAAAGGCTCTGATGAAGTCAATAAAGCAGAAATAGATGTTTTTCTGGAACTCTCTTGCTTTTTCGATGATCCAGTGGATGTTGGCAATTTGATCTCTGGTTCCTCTGCCTTTTCTAAAACCAGCTTGAACATCTGGAAGTTCACGGTTCATATACTGCTGAAGTCTGGCTTAGAGAATTTTGAGCATTACTTTGCTAGCGTGTAAGAGGAGTACAATTGTGCAGTAGTTTGAACATTCTTTGGCATTGCCTTTCTTTGGGATTGGAATGAAAATTGATCTTTTCCAGTCCTGTGGTCACTGCTGAGTTTTCCAAATTTGCTTTCACACTGAGTACAGCACTTTAACAGTATCATCTTTTAGGATTTGAAATAGCTCAACTGGAATTCCATCACCTCCACTAGCTTTGTTTGTAGTGATGCTTTCTAAATCCCACTTGACTTCACATTCCAGGATGTCTGGCTCTAAGTGAGTGATCACACCATCATGGTTTTCTGGATCATTAAATCTTTTTTGATCAGTTCTTCTGTGTATTCTTGCCACTTCTTCTTAATGTCTTCTCCTTCTGTTAGGTCCATACCATTTCTGACCTTTATTGAGCCCATTTTTGCATGAAATGCTCCCTTGGTATCACTAATTTTCTTGAAGAGATCTCTAATCTTTCCCATTCTATTGTTTTCCTCTATTGCTTTGCACTGATCGCTGAGGAAGGCTTTCCTATGTCTCCTTGCTATTCTTTGAAGTGAAAGTTGCTCAGTCGCGTCCATGACTTTGTGTTGCTTTGTGACCCCATGGCCTATACAGTTGCATTCAGATGGGTATCTTTCCTTTTCTCCTTTGCCTTTTGTTTCTCTTCTTTTCTCACCTGTTTGTAAGGCCTCCTAAGACAACCATTTTGCCTTTTGCATTTCTTTTTCTTGGGGATGGTCTTGATCACTGCCTCCTGTACAATGTCATGAACCTCTGTCCATAGTCCTTCAGGCACTCTGTCTATCAGATCTAATCCCTTGAATCTATTTGTCACTTCCACTGTATAATCATAAGGGATTTGATTTAGGTCATACCTGAGTGGTCTAATGGTTTTCCCTTCTTTCTTCAATTTAAGTCTGAATTTGGCAACAAGGAGTTCATGATCTGAGCTACAGTCAGCTCCCAGTCTTGTTTTTGCTGGCTGTATAGAGCTTCTCCATCTTTGACTGCAAAGGATATAATCAATCTGATTTTGGTATTCTTGGCAAAACTCTGTTAGCCTTTGCCCTGCTTCATTCTGTACTCCAAGGCCAAATTTGCCTGTTACTCCAGGTCTCTCTTGACTTCCTACTTTTGCATTCCAGTCCCCTATAATGAAAAGGACATCTTTTTTGGGGTGTTAGTTCTAGAAGGTCTTATAGGTCTTCATAGAACCATTCAACTTCAGCTTCTTCAGCATTACCAGTTGGGGCATAGACTTGGATTACTGTGATACTGAATGTTTTTCCTTAGAAATGAACAGAGATCATTCTGTCATTTTTGAGATTGCACCCAAACTGCATTTTGGACTCTCTTGTTGACTATGATGGCGACTCCATTTCTTCTAAGGGATTCTTGCCCACAGTAGTAGATATAATGGTCATCTGAGTTAAATTCGCCCATTTCAGTCCATTTTAGTTGACTGATTCCTAAAATGTCGATATTCACCCTTGCCACCTCCTGTTTCACCACCTCCAATTTGCCTTGATTCATGGACCTAACATTCCAGGTTCCTATGCAATATTGTTCTTTACAGCATCAGATTTTCCTTCCATCACCAGTCACATCCACAACTGGGCACTGTTTATGCTTTGGCTCTGTCTCTTCATTCTTTCTGGTGTTATTTCTCCACTCCTCTCCAGTAGCATATTGGGCACCTACCGACCTGGGAGTTCATCTTTCAGTGTCCTATCTTTTTGCCTTTTCATACTGTTCATGGGGTTCTCAAGGCAAGAATACTGAAGGAATTTGCCATTCCCTTCTCCAGTGGACCAGGTTTTGTCAGAACTCTCCACCATGACCCGTCCGTCTTGGGTGGCCCTATACAGCATGGCTGATAGCTTCTTCTTAAATAGATGCTTTCTGTTTCCATATCATTTTATTTCATAAATTTGATGCTAATCGTGATAAAAATGTTTCATTGCTATCAAAATGACAAAAAATATGGGAATGGCATTTCTGTTTCAGCAATAGAACCAGCAGCTTATCTTTCCAGAAAATGTATTCAGGATTCTTTATCTGGTAAATGACAGCCAGAGCAGTCTGGGAACAGTTACATAACCTACATCATTGTGATGCTTCTTCCCAACCCGACGACCAGCACCGTGAATGACAGCTCACAGCTTTTGCATGTTGATAGCAAGCTGCCCCTCTGTCATTTGATGAAGAGATTATTTTTCTCCCCCTGAAAGGTTGTGGCACCCTTGTCAAGAATCAATTGGCCATAGGCATTTGGATTTATTTCTTTAATGTCAGCTCTATTCTATAGGTCTATGTCTGTCCTGTGAGTACCACATTCTTCATTATTGTATCTCTGTAGAAAGCTTTTTGGGGGCTTCCCTCATAGCTCATTCAGTAAAGAATCCTCCTGCAATGCAGGAGACTCAGTTCTATTACTGGGTCCAGATGATCTCCTGGAGAGGGAAATGGCAACCTACTCCAGTACTCCTGCCTGGAAAATCCCATGGATAGAAGAGTGTGGTGGGCTATGGTCCATGGGGTTGCAAGAGTCAGACACAACTTAGCGAATAAGCCAACACAGAAAGTTTCTGAAGTCAGAAAATGCAAGTTCTCCAACTTTTGTTCTTCATTTTCAATGTTTTCTTGGCTGCTCACAGTCAGATAGATTTAAGAATTTGGTTTTCAATTTCTTTTTTTAAAAGGCCATTGAAATTTTGATAGGAATTGAACTGAATTTGTAGTTCACTTTGGATAGTCCTCTTAACAAGTTTTTTAATACATGAATATAGGATGCCTTTACATTTTTTATTTAGGTTTTAATTTCTTTTAGCAATGTTTTATAATTTTCAGTTTATACATCTCTCATCTCCTTGGCTAAATTTATTCCTAGGTATTTTATTATTTTGAATGCTATTGTAAATGAAATTTTCTTAATTTCCTTTTCTGAATGTTCTGTTAGTGTACAGAAATACAACAAATTTTGGTTGTTAATCTTGTATCCTGCAACTTTACTGAATTCATTTAATAGCTCTAATAGTTGAGTTTGTGTATGGATGTATTCTTTAGGATTTTCTATATATAAGATCAAGTCAAATTTAGGTAATTTTGGTTCTTCCTTTCCAATTTGGATAACTTTCAGTTCTTTTTCTTGCCTAATTGCTCTGGCTAGAACTTTCAGTACAATGTTGAATAGTGGTGAAAGCAGGCATTTGTCTTGTTCTTAATCTCAAAGGAAAGATTTTCAGTCTTTTACCATTGAGTATTATGTTAGCTGTGGATTTCTTCATAATTACCCATTATCAAATTAAGAAATTTCCTTTCCATTTCTAGTTTAAGTGTTTGTTTGTTTTTTAACCATGAAAGGGTACTGAATTTCATCAAATGCTTTTTCAGTTATCTACTAAGGTAATTTTGTCAATTGTTTCCTTCATTCTATTGATGTATTACATTCATTGCTTTTCCTAAGCTGAACCACCCTTGCACTTCTGGGATAAATTCCACTTAGTCATGGTATATAACTTTTTAGGTACACTTCTGGGCTCAGATGTATCTTGAGGATTAAAGCATCTATATTTGTAGGGATGTTGGTCTCTTTATTTCTTGTTATGTCTCTGGCTTTGGTCTCAGGGTAATGCTGGCCTCATGGAATGAATTCAGAAATATTCCCTCTTCTCCTATTTTTGGAAGAGTCTGAGAAGGATTGGTGCTCATTATTTTTTAAATGCAGGGTAAAATTAACCACCAAAGCCATCCAGTCCTGGGCATTTCTTTGCTGCGAGGCTTTTGATTAGTGATTCAACCTCTTTATTTATAGGTCTGTTTCGGTATGTCTGTTTTCTATTTCTTCTTAAATTAGTTTGGTAGGTGGTTATGTTTCTAGGATTTTGTCCATTTCATCTAGATTATCTAATTCATTGGTGTACCATGTGTTCACAGTATTCTCATATAAAACTTTTTATTTCTATAAGGTCGGTAGTAGTGTCCCAACTTTTCATTTCTCTCATTATTGAGTTTTCTTATTTTTAGTCAGTCTAGCTAAAAGTTTATGAGCTTTGTTGATCTCTTCAAAGAACTGAATTTTAATCTTTTATTTTATTGACTTTTCTCTACTATTTCTCTATTCTCTATTTTGTTTCACACTCTAATCTTTTTTATTATTATTAAATAATTCGTGCAGGCTCCCTGGACTTGAGTCTTGCCATCTGTGTGTGTGTGTGTGGCTGTGCTGGGTCTTTGTTGCTGTGTGGGCTTTTCTCCAGTTGTGGGGGCTACTCTCTAGCGGCAGTGTGTGGGTTGCTCATTGCTCACTGGCTTCTCTTGCTGCACAGCACAGGCTCTAAGGCATGAAGGCTTCAGACGTTGTGGAGCATGGGCTCAGTAGCTGTGGCTCCCAAGCACAGGCTCAGTGGGCTTAGTTGCCCTGTGGCATGTGGGATCTTCCCAGATCAGGGATCAAACCCATGTCTCCTGCATTGGCAGGTGAATTGTTTACCACTGAGCCACCAGGGAAATCCATTCTAATCTTTTTCACTTCTTCAGCTAGCTTTGAGTTTAGTTTGCCCTTTTTCCAGTTCTATAAGGTATAAAGTTAGGTTATTAATTTGAGATCTTTCTTTTGTTCTAATGCAGACATTGACAGGTACAAATATTGCTCTGAGTACTGCTTCTGTTGCAACCTATAATATTCATTATGCTGTATTTTCATGTTCATTTATCTTAAAGTATTTTCTAAACTCCTTTGTGATTTCTTCTTTGACCTATTATTTAATAGTTTGTGGTTTAATTTTCATATATTTGGAAGTTTTTCAGTTTTCCTACTGTTGTTGATTTTTAGTTTCATTCCATAACTGTCAGGAAAGATAATGTGTATGATTTCAATATTTTCTAATTTATTGAGACTTGTTTTGTTGCCTAATATGTGGTCTATCCTGGAAAATGTTTCATATGTACTTGAGAAAACTATTCTATCTTCTTGATGAACTGACTCTATTGTCAATATATAATGTCCCCCTTTGTCTCTTGTAACAGCTTTCTTTAATGTCTTTTTTTGTCTGATATGAGTATACGCAACCTAGCTCTCTTTTGGTTTCTATTTGCACGGAGTAACTCCTTTCATTTTTCATTTTCAACCTATTTGTATCTCTGAATCTCAAGTGATAGCATATATTTGATTTTTTTTTTTTAAGAATCAATTCTCTCTTAATTGGAGAGCTTCACTTCTTTATATTGAAAGTAATTACTGGTAAGAAAGAAAATATTTCTCCATTTTGCTATTTGTTTTACATATGTCACATCTTTTTTGTTCAATTCCTCCACTACTGCTCTCTTTGGTGTTTGATTTTTTTGTAGTGTATCATTTTGGTTCTTTTCTCACTTCTTTCTCTGAATTTTTAAAGTTAGTTTTTTGGTGGTTACCCTTGAGATTACAATTGACCTCTTAAATTTAAAACAATCCATTTATTTATTTATTCATTTATTTGGCTGTACCAGGTCTTAATCTTCTATCTTTGTTGCAGCATGCAGAATCTTTTAGTTTTGGCATGCCAACTCTTAGTTGCAGCATGTAGGATCTAGTTTCCTAAGCAGGAATAAAACCCAGGTTGTCTGCATTCAGAGTGTGGAGTCTTAGCCACTGGACCACAAGGGAAGTCCCAACAATCCATCTTTAACTCATACAACCTTAGCTTCAATAGTGCATTAACAATTTTGTTTCTATACAACTCCATCCCTCCCCCACTTCATGTTTCTGTTGTCACAAAATACACCTAAATACAGTGCATGCCCATTAACTATCTATAATTATTTTGGACCATATAGAAAAATAAAGTTCTTTTTCAAACCCAAAATACAATACTGGCTTTTATATTTGCCTATGTAGTTACATTTATCAGCATTCTTTAATTCATCATATGGCTTAACACATTATTGACCAGAGACATATTAACACTGTAGGCATTAGTTTCTGCAAAATCCCCTGGTCAATAATGTGTTAAGTTACTATCTAATTTCATTTTCACCTAAAGGACTATCTTAGCAATTCTTGTAGAGCAGATCTATCAGAAGCAAATTCTCTCAGGCTTTGTTTACCTGGAAATATCTTAATTTCTTCTTTTTTTTTTTTTTTTTTGGAGGATAGTTTTGCTGGATATAGAATTATTGGTTGACAATATTCTTCTTTCAATACTTTAAACATGTCATTTCACTGCCTTCTCTCCTCACAGTTTCTGAGGAGAAATCAGCTGCTAATCTTATTGAGGACTCCTTGTATGCAACAAGGTGCTTCTGTCTTGCTTGCTTTCAGAATTCTCTTTGTCTTTGACTTTTGATAGTTGATTACAATGTGTCTCAGTGTGGATCTCTTTGTTTCTCCTCAGAGTTCACTAAGATTCTTGATATATTCTTTACCAAATTTGTAAACTTTTGGGCCATTATTTCATAAAATATTCCCTTCTTCCTCTTTCTCTCCTTCTGGAACTCCTACTGTGTAAATGTTGATATGCTTTATGGTGTCCCACAGGTCTCTTAAGACTGTTCATTTTTCATCATTCTCTTTCTGTTCCTTAGGCTGACTAAGTCCAACTGATTTGACTTCACTGATAATTTCTTTTGGCTGCTCAAATATGCTCTCTATCTTTCTAATGAATTTTTAAATTTTTATACTTTACAGTTCCAAAATTTGTGTTTCATTCCTTTTTATAATTTCTCTTTATTGACATATTCTATTTGCTGAAACATGGTTCTCCTAGTTACATTCAGCTCTTTGCCTGTGAATTCCTTTAGCTCTCTGAGCATATTTTACAAAGTTGACTTAAAATCTTTGTCTGGTGTGTCCTCAGGGACAGCTTCTGTTTATTTTTCCTGTGTAGGAGAATATCTCTTTAAAAACTGGATGTTTAAAATTTTACAATGTGGTAACTCTGGAAATCAAATTCTTTCCCTCCTTATTGTTGGGTTTGTTGCTTTCATGGGTAGTAACTGTTTGTTTAGTGACTTCTCTAAACAACTTTTGTAAAGACCATATTCTTTGTAATGCATGACTTCTGAAGTCTCTTTCTTTAGTTTCTGGTCAATTAGTATTTAAATGGAGGTTTTCTTAAATGGCTCAGGCAAAAAAAAAAAAAAAAAAGAGGGAAAGAAGGGAAGGAGAAAGAAGAAAAAAGAGAGAAGGAAAGAAAGAGAAAGGAAGGAACAAAAGAAGGAAGAGAGAAGGAGTGAGAGAAAGAGGGAGAAGAAAAACTCTCCTGGTCTTTGCAAATGGCCTCTTTGTTGAGGAACTCCTTCCATGTTGAACCGGCCCACTTACAACTGAAACTGAGTGTTAATTTTGAGCTTGTGCTGAGCCTAAAGATCAGTTACAGTGAACGCCTGGTATATTCTCAGGTCTTTCCTAAGCATGTGTCCTGCCCTGGACATGTATGGCAGACAATGCCCTCTTTTTCCAAAGAATCTCTCTCCCTGGATTTTCCTCTCAGGCTTTCAGCATACCTATTGTTTGCTTCAAGTGCTATATTTTTGCTCCAGGGAGCAGTGGACCAGTCACTTGCTTTTCAGTGGTTTTGAGAAATGCCTAATGCATAACCACTTTCTGCCCTCAGAAAATTCCAGGTTAAGCAAAACAAAGAAAAGAGCTTAGACCAATCCTTCAGACAGCCCTTTGATAGGCCAAAATAGACAAACACAATTCTTTATGAACAAAAGTCTTCTCTGTTTTTTCTAGACCCAGGGGCCAAAGTCCCACCCTGGGAACACAGGCTGCCATCTTCAGGACCATCACCTTGATGAAGAGATATAGGGCCAAAGGCACGTAAAAATGCTGCAAAGTTTTCCTACTTTTTTAAAGTTCCCCTTTCTTGACTCAGCGTTCACTCAGTTTCTATAAATCTTTGGCTGTTTTCCAGAGTTTTGACAGCTTTGTCTCCTTTTTAGCTGTTTCTGTGAACAGATGGATTTTTGAAGCTACCTACTCTGCCTTTTCGCTGGCATCACGTCTCTACATTTTTGAACAGTTTTTGCTAGATTTTGCATTCTAGTTTGATAGTCTTTCTTTAAGCACTTTGAATATGACATCCTTTGCCTTCTGGCGACTATAGTTTTGGATGAAAAGTCAACTACTCATTTTATTGAGGATACTTTGTATGCAATGAATCACTCCTCCATGATGGTCTCAAATTCTCCCTTTGTCCTTGTCTTTCAACAATTTGCTTATAACGTGTCTAGGTGGATCTCTGAGTTTGTTGATTGTGTTGGATATTCAGACTGTTTTTCATGAAATTTGGGGCATTTTTGGCCATTATGCCTTCACATATTCTTTCTATCCTTTCTCTCCTCTCCTTCTGTGACACCAATTGCATGCATGTTTCTATGTCTGATGATGTTTCATGGGTTTCTGCTCATTTTTATTCATTCACTTTGCTTTCTGTTCCTCATACTGGAAATCTCAATTGACCTGTCTTTCTGTTCTTTAGTTCTTTCTTTCACTACCTCAAACTTGTTGAATTCCTCCACTGAATTTTCATTTCAGTTATTGTACTTTTCGACTACAGGGTTTCTATTTGGCTCTTTTTAATAATTTCTCTTTACTCATATTCTCTATTTGGTGAGACATTGCTCTCATACTTTCATTTAGTTCTTTAGATGTGGGTTTTTTTCCTAGCTCTTTGAACATAGCAGCCAATTAAAATCTTTGTCTAGTAAGTCCAACAGATGGGCTTCCTTGGGGTGAGTTTCTATTGTTTACTCTTTTCTTGTGTAGAGATCATAGTTTCTTGTTCTCTGCATGTATTATAATTTTTTTTCTTTTTTGGTTGGAAATTGAACATTTTTAATCATATAATATTGGAAACTGTGGAAATCAGGTATTCCCCCTCTTCCTAGGGCTTTGTTGTTGTTGCTGTCCTTTTTTTTTAAGAGACTTTCCTGAACTAATTCTACATGACTTTGTCATGTGTGGTCACCAAATTCTCTGCTCAGTTAGCTTAATGGTCTACTAATAACTGAACAGAGTATTCCTTAAATTCCTGAAATCCCTAAGTCTCCCAGCCTTGCCAAGGGGCTCTGTGTGTTGGGGCATGTATTTAATGCCTCAGAAGTTTACAACCCTGCCTTAACATTTATTTGCTGCTTGCACAGAATCTCAAGATTAGTTTGAGGTGACAGATCAGGGCCTCCTCCATGCTTTCCTCATATCTTCACTGGGATCCCTAAGACTGTTAATAATTTCTCAGTTTTATAGATAACCAGGCGCTTTCATACATATTATTTTCAATGACCTCAATAGCCACCCTGGAAGGTGTGTGTTAATACTATTTTACAAATGTAGCTGAACCACATAGAGGTTAAGCAACGTGACCAAATTCTCACAGCTAGTGAGACAGTAGTAAAGCTAGGGCTTGAACCAAAATCTGCATAAGTCTGCATCCTTTCCACAGCACAGAACTTCCTTAGGCTTACAAACAAAGATCACTACTGAAGCATGTTTAATAATCCTTATGGCTTCTGAAGAACAATCAGAGGATTCAGATCCCTCAACTCATCTCTCCCCCAATCCTTACCCAAGCCCTATACTTAACATAATTCTCTAAACTCTAAACTCTGTGGGATGCTGGTGTGGAATGTACTGCCATACCAACACATTCACAGAAGTGGTGCCAAGTGGACCCTGCACATCTAAGACACTGATTGGGATATTCCATCACCTCTACCACCTCTGACACCACATTATGTTGATGTTAACCCTTTTCATCACCAAGAAGGAAATTTGCTATTTATCATAAATGAAGATAAAGCGCCTCTTCAATCTTTTTTTATTGTAGAATAAAATACACATACAGAACCACACAAATACATAGCCTAATGGATTGTTCCAAAGCCAACACCCCTGTAACCACCACCTAAGTCAAGAGTTAGAACCTTGCCAACTATCCCAGAAGCCTCTCCATATGCTCCATTCCAACCACAACTCCGTCCCTTTTCCCCCAAGTTAACCATTGTCCCTATATTTATAGTGATCATTTTCTTGCACTTCTCCATAGATAGAAACTCATGTGTGCATTCCTAGAATACTTTTTTTTATTAAAAACTTTTTCAAAATTTGATATGTCTTTTAAGTTTCCTATTCATTTTTTTCTTCCTTTCCTTAAAGTTTATTTGTTGAAGAAACCAGACAACTTGACTTGTAGAATTTCATCATCTGGATTATGCTGACTGCACACTTATGTTCTTCTGTCCTCTATTTCCTAGAAATAGGATGCTAGATGAAAAGACTTGATCCGATTCAGATCTGATCTTCTTTTAATATTTCTTTTTATTATTTATTTATTTGGCTGTGCCAGGTCTTAGTTAGTTGCAGCATGTGGGATCTTTGATCCTCGTTGTGGCATGCAGGATCTTTAGTTGCAGCAGGTGGAATTTAGTTCCCTGACCAGAGATCAAACCCATGTCACCTGCACTGGGAGTGCAGAGTCTTAGCCACTGGACCACCAAAGAAGTCCCAGGTTTGATCTTTTTCATAAGATGATAGGTTCTGTTCTTTTATAGGAGGCAAAAAAAAAAAAAAATGTCTGGTTGTCTCTCTTTTTATGAGGGAAGCGATCATTAATGCTCAAAATGCCTAAATCCTATAATTCACTAGCAGTTGAAAAACTGTGATATTTTAATTCTGTCAATTATTTTCCCTTTATTAACTGGGATATTTCTATAAAGAGATATCCCCCTTATCTACTATGTTGTTAAGCAATAATACAATTCACAATAAGAAAGGTCAGTAAAGCTTGATTCCTTCCCTTAATTTAACAGTTTTTGAAATAAAGTATTAGTTCCTTGTGCTGCTGTTCTCAGGCACTTCAGTTGTGTCCAACTCTTTGCGACCCCATGGAAAAGGCTCCTCTGTCCATGGGATTTCCCAGGCAGTAATAGTGAAGTAGGTTGCCATGCCCTCAGGGATCTTCCTGACCCACGGATCGAACCTGCATCTCTTATGTCTCCTGTACTGCAGGAGAATCCTTTACTGCTGAGTCACCAGGTATCACCCTCCAAAAGTGACCCATCAGCTTTTTTTGTATCATCGTAAACTTACAGATTATTTGCTGAGTTTCAAAATCCACTGTAAGTATTATCCTTATTGAAGCTCAAAGTGTCCCATCTTTAGCCAGTAGGAGTCTCATCAAGTTGTCTCCTGAGTCCTTTTGACATGACCCTAATAATCTTTGGGCTTCCCTGATAGCTCAGTTGGTAAAGAATCCACCTGCAATGCAGGAGACCCCAGTTTGATTCCTGGGTTGGAAAGATCCCCTGGAGAAGGGATAGGCTACCACTCCAGCATTCTCGGGCTTACCTTGTGGCTCAGCAGGTAAAGAATCCACCTGCAAGGCAGGAGACCTGGGTTCGATCCCTGGGTTGGGAAGATTCCCTGGAGAAGGGAAAGGCTACCCACTCCAGTATTCTGGCCTGGAGAATTCCATGAACTATACAGTCCATGGGGTTGCAGAGTCAGATACAACTGAGTGACTTTTACTCACAGTAATCTTTGATAGCTTCCTTGCTATGTGTACAAGATATTCTGAGCTCATTTGGTATAGTTTCAGGCCTAAGCCTGCAATCAACCATGTCTCGAAAAATCCCTAGCTCCTTCTAGTGATAAATGGTATTTCAACACCACATTATGGGCACTAAGGATGCATAATTAAGTTGGTCAGTGTTCTAGGTTTTTCAATGGATAATGATAAAATATATTAGGGATTTATATTGATACTTCCAATTTAAATGCAAAACGATAGGGTTTTACTTTGTCTATATTATATTCATACTTCCTTTCTTCCATGAGTAACCTGGTTCTCAAGAATACTGAGGATAACAGAATTAAACTGTCCCATAATTACTCATCTGCTTTATCCTGTGTCACACACACAACAGTCCCAGAGTAATACTAAGAGCATCACCACAAAGTTCATTTCTGACAAATGGTTTAAAATTTTGCATCAACTCTCCCATTCTTCCCCATTTTAATCAATACTATATCTTCATTGTCAGAGTATATATTCATTTGTGCTATATTCTCTCCTTGTTAACCCATAGTTATGATTAGTTCTAGAAATAAAAACATATTTTACTGTTCATTGCCTTCCCAGTGTTGATACTTCTTTAGTAATTCTAGTTGGCTGAAACTTATTCCTTATTAAATAGATTCCTAAGAAAGGGCTCATGGGAGCAGTATTAGTCAAGATTTTTTTATGTTGATGACAGTTTGTCTATGCCCTGTATACCTGAAAGTCAGTTCTGCTGGATCCAGAATTCTTGGTTTGCATTTTCTTTCCTAAAGTATCTTAAATGTTTGACTCCATTTTCCTTTATTTATTTCTGGCTGTGCCGGGTCTTCACTGCCATGCAGGCTTTTCCCTAGCAGAGGTGAGCAGGCACCACTCTTCATTACAGTGCAGTTTTCCCACTGTGGTGGCCTCTCTTGCTGTGGAGCCACAGGAGGGCTTCAGTAGTTGAGGAGCATGGTCTCAGTAATTGTGGCTCCTGGGCTCTAGATCACAGGTTCAAGAATTGTTGCACATGGGCTTAGTTACCCCACAGCATGTAGGATCTTCCCAGACCAGGGATCGGATTCATGTCTCCTGCATTGCCAGGCAGATTCTTTAACCACTGAGCCACTTGGGAAGCCCCATTTTCACTCAGCGTAAAGCATTACCATAGCAGAGTTTAATAATAATTTTCTTTTCCTTATAAGCCTCTTAGCTTGCTGCTGCTAAGTCACTTCAGTCGTGTCCGACTCTGTGCGACCCCATCCCTGGGATTTTCCAGGCAAGAACACTGGAGTGGGTTGCCATTTCCTTCTCCAATGCATAAAAGTGAAAGTGAAGTCGCTCAGTCATGGCTGACTCTTCACGACCCCATGGACTGCAGCCTACCAGGCTCCTACATCCATGGGATTTTCAAGGCAAGAGTACTGGAGTGGGGTTCCATTGCCTTCTCCGGCCGCTTAGCTTAGATGCTAACAATTTCCTCTACACCTCTTTCCTTCAAAGTGAAAGTGAAAGCTGCTCAGTTTTGTCCGACTGTTTGCAACCCCATGGACTATACAGTCCGTGGAATTCTCCAGGCCAGAATACTGGAGTGGGTAGCTGTTCCTTTCTCCAGGGGATCTTCCCAACCCAGGGATCAAACCCAGGTCTTTTGCATTGCAGGCAGATTCTTCACCAGCTGAGCCACCAGGGAAGCCCAAGAATACTGGAGTGGATAGCCTATCCCTTTCTCCAGGGGATCTTCCTGACCCAGGAATCGAACTGGAGATTCTTTACTAGCTGAGCTACCAGGGAAGCCAAAGGGATTCCTTCATATTCTTTTACTAGAATATGTTCTGGTGTTTGTTAAGTCCATATTCTCAATATACAATGAGGGCTCTTTCAATATATAGTTTCAATTCTTTCATTTCAGATAACTTTTCTTAGAATTTACATTTGAGTGTTTATTCTGTTTCATTACTTTGCTTCTATTTCACATTCAGAGATTCCTATTATCCTTAAGTGGGATCATTTTCCCCCCATCTTCAGTGTTCATCATTTTCTCTTGTATACTTTTTAATCTCTTTATTTATTACTGATTTTTAATTTAAAATTACTGATTTTATTTTAAAAATTAAAATTTTTATTTCTCCCATTTAATCCTATATGTCTAAGTCCTTATCTGCTGTATTTAATTGCTCTTAGTCTAATTTGGTCTTTATTTTTGAAATGATTTTATTTCTAATTCTTTTCTTAGTTCTATCACTTCACTCTTTTCTTTCCTAACATCACTTTTGTAAAAATTTACCTTGTTCTGAAATAGTACAGGTTTTATCTGTTTTGTGAACATATCTTTGTTGTGGGCTTTCATTATCTGTAGTAATATTATTCTCCACTTTGTTCTTTTCTTCTTATAATTTTATATGGGATTTTACCACAATCTTTTTCTATTATACTTTTTTATATGAAATTAATTTTCCTGAACTTTTAGGAGAAAACATGATTCTAACTTTAAATATCCATTCTTGATTTAACATGTGGTAGCTTTATTTTTGAAGTTTCCTGGTTCTGTTTCCCTTCTCCAATTTTATCTGAACCTCTCCTCTTTTTCCTGGGTCTCTTACCTGCTCAATTTTCATTCCACTCCCAATATTTCCCGTAAGTATGGAACTCTACCCTTGAAAGTAGCCTTGGACGGTCAGTTTTTAAAGTTACAGGGTCTGAACCATTCTAGCCCCTTCATAAATTGCAGGGACCTCCTGTGTTACACCACAGCTAATAGATTAGGCAACACACTCTCTGGTATCAATTGCTATTCAAGACTTATTGACTTCCCTCTGCTTCCTCTGCTACAGATGCTAATACTATGCAGTGTGGTTCTTGGTAAGGATCTCTTTTTTTTTTTTTTTTTAAATTTTTATTATTATTATTATTTTTTTTCCAGTGGGTTTTGTCATACATTGATATGAATCAGCCATGGATTTACATGTATTCCCAATCCCGATCCCCCCTCCCACCTCCCTCTCCACCCGATTCCTCTGGGTCTTCCCAGTGCACCAGGCCGGAGCACTTGTCTCGTGCATCCCACCTGGGCTGGTGATCTGTTTCACCATAGATAGTATACATGCTGTTCTTTTGAAATATCCCACCCTCACATTCTCCCACAAAGTTCAAAAGTCTGTTCTGTATTTGTGTCTCTTTTTCTGTTCTGCATATAGGGTTATCGTTATCACCTTTCTAAATTCCATATACATGTGTCAGTATGCTGTAATGTTCTTTATCTTTCTGGCTTACTTCACTCTGTATAATGGGCTCCAGCTTCATCCATCTCATTAGGACTGGTTCAAATGAATTCTTTTTAATGGCTGAGTAATATTCCATGGTGTATATGTACCACAGCTTCCTTATCCATTCATCTGCTGATGGGCATCTAGGTTGCTTCCATGTCCTGGCTATTATAAACAGTGCTGCGATGAACATTGGGGTGCACGTGTCTCTTTCAGATCTGGTTTCCTCAGTGTGTATGCCCAGAAGTGGGATTGCTGGGTCATATGGCAGTTCTATGTCCAGTTTTTTAAGAAATCTCCACACTGTTTTCCATAGCGGCTGTACTAGTTTGCATTCCCACCAACAGTGTAAGAGGGTTCCCTTTTCTCCACACCCTCTCCAGCATTTATTGCTTGTAGACTTTTGGATAGCAGCCATCCTGACTGGCGTGTAATGGTACCTCATTGTGGTTTTGATTTGCATTTCTCTAATAATGAGTGATGTTGAGCATCTTTTCATGTGTTTGTTAGCCATCTGTATGTCTTCTTTGGAGAAATGTCTGTTTAGTTCTTTGGCCCATTTTTTGATTGGGTCATTTATTTTTCTGGAATTGAGCTGCAGGAGTTGCTTGTATATTTTTGAGATTAATCCTTTGTCTCTTTCTTCATTTGCTATTATTTTCTCCCAATCTGAGGGCTGTCTTTTCACCTTACTTATAGTTTCCTTTGTAGTGCAAAAGCTTTTAAGTTTCATTAGGTCCCATTTGTTTAGTTTTGCTTTTATTTCCAATATTCTGGGAGGTGGGTCATAGAGGATCTTGCTTTGATTTATGTCGGAGAGTGTTTTGCCTATGTTCTCCTCTAGGAGTTTTATAGTTTCTGGTCTTACATTTAGATCTTTAATCCATTTTGAGTTTATTTTTCTGTATGGTGTTAGAAAGTGTTCTAGTTTCATTCTTTTACAAGTGGTTGACCAGTTTTCCCAGCACCACTTGTTAAAGAGGTTGTCTTTTTTCCATTGTATATCCTTGCCTCCTTTGTCAAAGATAAGGTGTCCATAGGTTCGTGGATTTATCTCTGGGCTTTCTATTCTGTTCCACTGATCTATATTTCTGTCTTTGTGCCAGTACCATACTGACTTGATGACTGTGGCTTTGTAGTAGAGTCTGAAGTCAGGCAGGTTGATTCCTCCAGTTCCATTCTTCTTTCTCAAGATTACTTTGGCTATTCGAGGTTTTTTGTATTTCCATACAAATTGTGAAATTCTTTGGTCTAGTTCTGTGAAAAATACCGTTGGTAGCTTGATAGGGATTGCATTGAATCTATAGACTGCTTTGGGTAGAATAGCCATTTTGACAATATTAATTCTTCCAATCCATGAACACGGTATGTTTCTCCATCTGTTTGTGTCCTCTTTGATTTCTTTCATCAGTGTTTTATAGTTTTCTATGTATAGGTCCTTTGTTTCTTTAGGTAGATATACTCCTAAGTATTTTATTCTTTTTGTTGCAATGGTGAATGGTATTGTTTCCTTAATTTCTCTGTCTGTTTTTTCATTGTTAGTATATAGGAATGCAAGGGATTTCTGTGTGTTAATTTTATATCCTGCAACTTTACTATATTCATTGATTAGCTCTAGTAATTTTCTGGTAGAATCTTTAGGGTTTTCTATGTAGAGGATCATGTCATCTGCAAACAGTGAGAGTTTTACTTCTTCTTTTCCTATCTGGATTCCTTTTACTTCTTTTTCTGCTCTGATTGCTGTGGCCAGCACTTCCAACACTATGTTGAATAGCAGTGGTGAGAGTGGGCACCCTTGTCTTGTTCCTGATTTCAGGGGAAATGCCTTCAATTTTTCACCATTGAGGGTGATGCTTGCTGTGGGTTTGTCATATATAGCTTTTATTATGTTGAGGTATGTTCCTTCTATTCCTGCTTTTTGGAGAGTTTTAATCATAAATGAGTGTTGAATTTTGTCAAAGGCTTTCTCTGCATCTATTGAGATAATCATATGGTTTTTATCTTTCAATTTGTTAATGTGGTGTATTACATTGATTGATTTGCGGATATTAAAGAATCCTTGCATTCCTGGGATAAAGCCCACTTGGTCATGGTGTATGATTTTTTTAATATGTTGTTGGATTCTGTTTGCTAGAATTTTGTTAAGGATTTTTGCATCTATGTTCATCAGTGATATTGGCCTGTAGTTTTCTTTTTTTGTGGCATCTTTGTCTGGTTTTGGAATTAGGGTGATGGTGGCCTCATAGAATGAGTTTGGAAGCTTACCTTCTTCTGCAATTTTCTGGAAGAGTTTGAGTAAGATAGGTGTTAGCTCTTCTCTAAATTTTTGGTAGAATTCAGCTGTGAAGCTATCTGGTCCTGGGCTTTTGTTTGCTGGAAGATTTTTGATGACAGTTTCGATTTCCTTGCTTGTGATGGGTCTGTTAAGATCTTCTATTTCTTCCTGGTTCAGTTTTGGAAAGTTATACTTTTCTAAGAATTTGTCCATTTCATCCAAGTTGTCCATTTTATTGGCATAGAGCTGCTGGTAGTAGTCTCTTATGATCCTTTGTATTTCAGTGTTGTCTGTTGTGATCTCTCCATTTTCATTTCTAATTTTGTTAATTTGGTTTTTCTCTCTTTGTTTCTTAATGAGTCTTGCTAATGGTTTGTCAATTTTGTTTATTTTTTCAAAAAACCAGCTTTTAGCTTTGTTGATTTTTGCTATGGTCTCTTTAGTTTCTTTTGCATTTATTTCTGCCCTGATTTTTAAGATTTCTTTCCTTCTGCTAACTCTGGGGTTCTTCATTTCTTCCTTCTCTAATTACTTTAGGTGTAGAGTTAGGTTATTTAATTGGTTTTTTTCCTGTTTCTTGATGTAAGCCTGTAGTGCTATGAACCTTCCCCTTAGCACTGCTTTTACAGTGTCCCATAGGTTTTGGGTTGTTGTGTTTTCATTTTCATTCATTTCTATACATATTTTGATTTCTTTTTTGATTTCTTCTATGATTTGTTGGTTATTCAGAAGCGTGTTATTTAGCCTCCATATGTTTGAAGTTTTAACAATTTTTTCCCTGTAATTGAGATCTAATCTCACTGCACTGTGGTCAGAAAAGATGACTGGAATGATTTCAATTTTTTTGAATTTTCCAAGACCAGATTTATGGCCCAGGATGTGATCTATTCTGGAGAATGTTCCGTGTGCACTTGAGAAAAAGGTGAAGTTGATTGTTTTGGGGTGAAATGTCCTATAGATATCAATTAGGTCTAGCTGGTCCATTGTGTCATTTAAGGTTTGTGTTTCCTTGTTAATTTTCTGTTTAGTTGATCTATCCATAGTTGTGAGTGGGGTATTAAAGTCTCCCACTATTATTGTGTTACTATTAATTTCCTCTTTCATACTCGTTAGCGTTTGCCGTACATATTGCGGTGCTCCTATGTTGGGTGCATATATATTTATAATTGTTATATCTTCTTTTTTGATTGATCCTTTGATCATTATGTAGTGTCCTTCTTTGTCTCTTTTCACTTCCTTTATTTGAAAGTCTATTTTATCTGATATGAGTATTGCGACTCCTGCTTTCTTTTGGTCTCCGTTTGCATGAAATATTTTTTTCCAGCCCTTCACTTTTAGTCTGTATGTGTCTCTTGTTTTGAGGTGGGTCTCTTGTAGACAGCATATATAGGGGTCTTGTTTTTGTATCCATTCAGCCAATCTTTGTCTTTTGGTTGGGGCATTCAACCCATTTACATTTAGGGTAATTATTGATAGGTGTGGTCCCGTTGCCATTTACTTTGTTGTTTTGGGTTCACATTTATAAAACCTTTCTGCATTTCCTGTCTAGAGAAGATCCTTTAGCATTTGTTGAAGAGCTGGTTTGGTGGTGCTGAATTCTCTCAGCTTTTGCTTATCTGTAAAGCTTTTGAATTCTTCTTCATATCTGAATGAGATCCTTGCTGGATACAGTAATCTAGGTTGTAGGTTATTCTCTTTCATTACTTTCAGTACGTCCTGCCATTCCCTTCTGGCCTGGAGGGTTTCTATTGATAGATCAGCTGTTATCCTTATGGGAATCCCTTTGTGTGTTATTTGTTGTTTTTCCCTTGCTGCTTTTAATATTTGTTCTTTGTGTTTGATCTTTGTTAATTTGATTAATATGTGTCTTGGGGTGTTTCGCCTTGGGTTTATCCTGTTTGGGACTCTCTGGGTGTAAGGATCTCTTGTGACTAGTTTTCTTGTTGCTGTTGTTTTGGTTTTGGTTTTCGGTTACATTGCGTACCACGTGGGATCTTAGCTCCTTGACCAGGGGTCAAACCCACACTCCTTGCACAGGAAGTATGCAGTCTTAAACACGGGACAGGGAGGGAAGTCCCTCTTGTTAACTAGTTTTGATGTAAATGCTGTCACTACTGCGGCCACCATCTTCTTAGATTTTAGGGTATATTTTAATAGTCCTTAGAATTTTTCTATAGAAAACTTTTTGAACAAAATGCCTTAAGAGTCTTAGAACAGTTTCGGAAAGAAAACAGAAGGAAATGGACCCATTTTGTCTGCTTACCTCAAAAAGTCTGAACAAGCTGTATCTTGTTTTATAATCAGTCCACAAGACCATAAAAAATGCATTCATTGAGACGGTGCTAATCATAATTATCTTAAAGAGACGACTCATTATGACTTTCTTCACAAATGCCTGAAACTGAGTATCTTTCCTCCTGTCAGAAAGTTGAATAAGAGGTGTGATTATCTTGCAACAGAGCTAGATCCCCAAACGATGCACAGTTTTTTAGGAACTAGGGTCTGCTTTCCCCCTTCTGTGACTATAAATCTAATCCATATATATACTTTAAATTTGCAATGAAATGCTGACTAAATGACCACTGAAATATGTATGACAATCAAAGGGTAGGTCTGTCCCCACTCAGTTAACTCAGTTCAATCTCTCTAGACTTATGGAACAAAAATGATTACCACTCCTTCTCAAACAAAGCATCATCTTCCTTTACTCATGCAACAAATTTTCAGTGAAAGCCAAAGTTGCTCAGTCGCATCCAACTCTTTGTGACCCCATGGACTATACAGTCCATGGAATTCTCCAGGCCAGAATACTGGAGTGGGTAGCCTTTCCCTTCTCCAGGGTATCTTCCCAACCCAGGGATCAAACCCAGGTCTCCCGCATTACAGGCAGATTCTTTACCAGCTGAGCCACCAGGGAAGCCCAAGAATACTGGAGTGGATAGCCTATCCCTTCTCCAGGGGATCTTCCTGACCCAGGAATCAAACTGGGGTCTTCTGCATTGCAGGCAGGATTCTTTACCAACTGAGCTATGATAGCTCGAAACTTTCAGTAACTAACTACTATTCAACTCACTCATTTATTCACTCAACAAGTTTTTATTGAATGATTATTATATGCCAGGCAATACAGTAGTCCCTTGAGATATAAGGTGAAGTAAAACTATATACAGTCAGTCTAGTAGGGAAAACTGCTAATCAAATAACCATACAAGCACTTATACATCAATGATTTTTAAAAATTGACCACTCTAAGAAAAAATGGGCAAGCGTATAATCAATTCATGAAAGAAATACAATGGCAGTGAAGTTCCCCTCCCTATGTTCAGCAGCACTACTAATCAAGGAGGTGCAAATTAAGCAAAACCATTAACTTTGCTTATGAAATTAGAAAGACTTAAACTTGATAATATTTAATGCTGGCAATAGTGCAGTGTGAGGGAACATTCTCATAAACTGCCAGGGAAATGTAAACTGACCAATTTTTCTGAAAAACATTAGTTGTGTTCATATCCTCAGACCCAAGAAATCTACCCCAAGAGAATACAATTGGACATGCTGTGACTTTAGCCTAACCTGTTTATCTCATCATTATTTGCTGTAATAAGAACTTGGATACAATTGAAAAGTCTAACCAAAAGAAGACAGGTTGAGTAAACTATGGCACATCCAGCTAATGGAATATTGCACAGATACCACAACATGTCTACATATTTTTCATGATTTAGAAAAATGCTTATGACCACTGGATAGCAAAACATAGAAACAATACAATATAAAAATTCTCTACTTAAAATTATCTCAACTGTGCAAAGCAGGTAGAAAAAAATTCAGCATGAAATATGCCAAAATGTTGCCAGTGTCTGCCTACTGATGGTAAAGTTACAGGTAATTCTTTTTCCTGTTTATATTTATCTGTGTTTTTCAATTTTCCTCATGTAACAAATCAACAGTCTCACACAGTAAAAAAACTATAGAATGTATATACTTCTATAACCTATAAAAATAAAATATATAATTTCCACTATCTGATTTGAGATCATGTCTATTACCAAAACAAACAAACAAAAAAGCCTTCAAATTATCTAACACAGTATTGAACAAAAAAGGAAAAGATGGAACAAACTAGTCATTTGGTCTACAGGTCAAATAAGAGTGTGACTGAATATCTGATTAACCAGCCAACTGTGACAGTAAAGCTGAGAAAATTGTTTGGCTGAGACTTCAACAACCTCACCAGTCGGAGAAATCAGATTATCTAGGATGAGTCCCTCAGTTTGGGAAGTAGAAGAGTGCCTATGAGAAGAGGCTAAGAGCCCTCAACACTGCCATCTGCATACTTGTTAAGCAAGAGAAATAAAAAATATTTACTGAAATTTCCATAATTTCTCATAGAATATCTGTGACGCATTCTCGAACAGTGAGTTAGAAAGGATTCTTGCATGGTCCTGGTGATAAAAGTGCTGAGACATTTTCCAAATTTTCAATTTTTATTCCTTGCTTTAACCATCCAACAGAAAATCTCTGCTTAGGAATCTCCTCGCATCTAGATTCCACAAGGTCACAGAGAAGTGTCCACAGAGGGAATCCTTGCTTTATGAGGTCACTCTTTACAGCCCAGTATGTTATTAGCCAGCAGGCCCCTGTAGGGGAGAATTCCCCACGGTTTTACCCACATATCCTCTCTTCCCAAGGAGACCAAGCACCTCCATTCAGCATAAGAGTCGTGAGTGAGTGAGTGAGTGAGTGAAAGTCGCTCAGTCGTGTCTGATTCTTTGTGATCCCATGGACTGCAGCCCACCAGGCTCTCCTCTGTCCATAGGATTCTCCAGGCAAGAATACTGGAGCAGGTTGCCGTTCCCTTCTCCAGGGAGAAGAGTCAAGAGCACCCTGCAATTGTGAAGCTCTGGGATAAAACTAGAAGACAACAGAAACAGGCCAGACAAGAGCCTTCCTTCTTCAGAAGTGCCCTCATCTGACAGAGGCCCTTAATAATGTGTTAGAATAGGTCAAGGGTCATAGAAGAGGGGAAAGCAAAATTCTCTGGGCTTCTAAGAGCAAGAGTGCACAGCCAGGGCACAGCACTGGAGACACCTGGAAGGACAAGGAAAGATTCTGATGGGTTTGGGGCTAGAACACAAGAAACAGGAAGTGCAGAGGTTATCCATGCCCAACACTGGCTAACTGGGGACCCAAAATGTACATATATGAACCACCTAAAGAGTGTAAGGGAAGAGTCTTGGGGTAGAAATGTTTTAGGTTCAAGAGCAACAGGCACTATTCCTCTGTTCAATTCTTGGGATGAATATATTCTTCTCATTCTCCTACTCCTAGCTCCTTTGACTTCCGAGGCAAATCAATATATAGGTTTCTGGGTAGTCCTGTATTGAATTAAATGGTTAGTTAGCCAAATTGGTCAAATTCCTGGAAACTTTATTTCTTGGACCATAATAGAAGGAGGAAAACACCTTACCACTTCCAACATCCGAAGTATTCTGGAACAAGTGTTTTCAACTATTTCTCGTAGAAAAATACTCTTGGAGGCAAGCAGAATACTGAACTGGGAAATAACATCTTACCTACTCAGTCTCTCCACTTAAAATCATCAACAGTAAAGCTCTAAGAAACACTGATTTATGTTCTCAGGATTCACACGTTGGCCTCACCTTCTTATTCTACATTCTCTTCCTCAGGAGTCAAGTTTCTCTGATGCCTTCTACTGCCTCCTTTGATCATATGCCCCCAACACCTTTTGGGTTTCTGCCTACACCCACAGTGGTCTCCTGGAAGAGCTGCTGAATCAGTTCTCCATCTCTGTTTCCACGTGCCTCAATACATCAGTGGGTCTAATTCCATCCAGGCACTCAGGAGGCCCTCAGTAATGTATGCTATGTGGCTACACAAATGAATGTCCTCAGGGATCCTTATGCTCACTCAAGTAGCTGAGCATAGAGGAATTTTATTTCCAGGAACCCCAAGAATATACTCCTATGCGTCCCCTCTTTAAGCACCAAAACACACTTTAGGGAGAAATGAAGAAAAAACTAAGAATATAAAAGATTCTTGGGACTTCCCTGGTGGGTCCAGTGGTTAAGAATCCACCTTGCAATACAGGGAATGTGAGTTCGATCCTTGGTCGGGGAACTAAGATCCCCACATGTCATGGGGGAGCTAAGCCTGCTGGCTGCAACTACTGAGCAGATACCACTAGAAATTCCATGTGCCACCATGAAAGAGCCCGTGTGATGCAACAACATGACACTGCCCCCCAAATAAATATTTTTTTTTAAAGAATATAAAAAATTCTTCCATGATGCTTGGTGGGGTAAGGAAAGATGGCAGGCTGGAAGTAGTCAAGAAGAGACCAGTTGATCTTGGTATATGACATCAGCCAACCAAAGCTGAATATGGTTTCTAGAGTCACTGATGATGAAACCTGGTCTGGGACTAGAACTCCAGCTGATGAGTGGAACCAAAGGTGACCAGCTTCTCTCGGCCTACTGAAATCACCTTCATGGATAGGTGGGCAGGATAAATATCTTGGGATGAGAAGCTAAAGGGCCACCTCTTCTGCCCTGTTAGCAGCAACTTACCCTCTGCCTGACTGGCACAGCACCACCTCAGCTGCACACAGCCAGGGACAGTCAGAGGCACAGCAGCTTGTGACTCAAAGTCTTCTCGCCAAGTCATTCCTAATTCCACGGAACTGGAATTGAAGCACAAAGCTCACATATTATATCCAAACCCTATTACAGTTCCTGCTGTGTTGCAGGAAACTTTATAGAACTGAAAGTTACTGAGTTCAACTAGTATATTTTTGAACACTGGATTAGAAATTATACAGACTGCTCCACATTAGTAGTCTAATACTTCAGTACACTGATGGAAGTTAGGAATGTGTCCATATAAAACATACGTGCTACTGCTTTTTTGGCTCAAGCAAAAACATAAAGAATCATGCTTATCTTATTTATCTAAAGACTTCCTAAATCCTATCAATGTCAGTAATCACAATTTTCAAAGCTTTCACTAACTTCATGTTAGAAAAGAACACCGTCAATCATCCTAGCTCTAATTTATTATCTATGGAGGTCATGCAAAGGGTCATAGATCATGTCTATTTAAACCCCCCTTTATTCCAGTGATCATTTAAAAAAAAAAAAAAAACTGAGGGAAACCAAAGCTTGACATATCAGAGAAACCACTGTTATCACAAAGATTTGGAACAGAAGAAAACTTGGGGGCCTCCAACTTTGACAATGTCTCCTTTAAGTAGAAATGTCAGTTACTTTGAGCAAATCTGGGGATTTGTTCTGTTGGAATTTACCCCAGGGAGTATTTTCATAGACTTGTGATATGAGACTTTGATTCTCTAAAGTTCATGAGTTCCAACAGATGTGACATCCCTTAACATGGACCTTATGTCAAACCCTCACACAGACGCCAATTACTAGCTACATTCTCAGGTCCTGACCATAGCAGTTATAGTTTATGCACTATATAGGTTAATATTTTAGCCTCTCAGGCTTACATTCAAAATATGGTGAAAGGTTTCCATTCAAGGAACAGCGAAACAAGTTAAATGACACCACAAGGGAGCAAATAAACAAATCCAGAAGGCTGAATATTCTAGAGGACCCAGGTCTTACAGGAGGTCAGTGACATAGAGGGAACTAAGGGCAGGGGGCTTCCTAGCTCTAGACGAAAGCTTAAAGAGACACAACAACCAGATGTGATGGGAGACGTCATGTGGATCCTGATCAGGACAAAATTACTGTCCAAAGACATTCTTGACCTTCAAGACAATTTGATTTTGCCCAGGTATTAGGTGACACCAAGAAATTATGGTTTTATTTTTTTAGGTGTGATAAGTGCATTTTGGTTTCTATTTTAAAATGACCATATTTTCTAGGGATGTTTACTAGAGGATGTAGGGATAAAATGACATGCTATCTGAGATTTGCTTTTAAATACTTAAGCAAAGAAAAAGGAAATGGGAGATTATATGAAGTAACTGGCAAGATCTTGGTAACTGTTAAATCAGGGTGATCAGTACATACGGTTTGAATGGATTATTTACTTTAAAATACATTTAAATTTTTTTCATGTATAAAAATTTATGTAAAGAAATTTGATGCACTGATCTAGAAATCTTTGGTAATAAAATGTACAATAGCTCCCAAATCTACAGTGCAGGAAATAGTTTATAAAAACATATGACTTTGCCTTTTACTCTTAAAATTTTCAAGTACGTACAAGGTCCAGGCTCTGGATCTCCCAGCGGCCACAGGGCCTGAGTGGCTCTTCCACTTCCATGCCCCCCGCCCATGTACACTCCATACCTACAGAGCAAAATGAATATACCTGCCTCTCCTAGGCCAACAGAACCAGCCAAAAATTGACTTCAGAGAGCTCAGCCTCCTTGTCATGTTCCCATATGGCTTCTCAGACTAGGGGTGAGGGCTGTCGGGGGTCAGGGGTGAAGCTTTGCTTGTAACATAAAGTGATTTTTCTGGCCTCTGATGTGAGGCTGAATATAAAGATGATCCTTGTTAAATCCTACTACTATAAGGCATGTTCTTTGGACGGATACATACACATTCTTTTACTCTACATTTTAATCTCATTAATAACTACATTCCTGAGTTCATTCAAAGAATAGTTACTGCAATTTCTAAGCAATAGCTTACTTTATATTCCATTTTACTCCCATCAGTGACACATGGAATAAATAGAGCTTGTAACTGGATAATACCCCAGTAGCTTCAAGCTCAGGGGCTACAGACTCTCAGGTCAGGGGTTACAACATGCAAACGATGGGAAAAAAATGATCCTTGGTTCCTCTTCCCTCAGTATGTTAGCTAATGATGTGGCAAGCTGGTCACTATGACAGTGAATTCTTTTATTGCCTCACCTTGCTGGAAGCCATGAACAAGACACTTGTCTTCTCCTTTCTCCCTATCTGAAAAGGAAGGGTAAAACGCAGACAGCTCAACCAATTTATGTAATCTCTGTAACTTCATTAACGACTTAAGTAGCAACAACAGGTAAACTCCAAATCAATTAGTGTCATGAGAATCCTTACATACAGTTAAACCCTTTACTATAGAGTCATCATTCTTTTTCTACCTTACAAGTGCTTTCCAATACAATGCATTTGTAAAGTCACCATAATCACTTGAATTTCTGGTATATAAAATGCTCGCCCATAGGAGAATCCTGCAGATATGAGAACGCTCCTGCATATCCATTTCTAATCTCTAAGAATGTTACTTATCTTTTTTATATTAATAGAATTACCTGGGTTGATTTACCTTATATATGTGATTAGATATAATGAAAAATACCTCAGCCTCAAACTTAAATCATTTTTATTTAAGCACTGATTTTACAAAATGTGATAGTTCAAAAGGTGAACTAAATTTATAACTTAATTTATTCATATAAATTGCCTTCAAAGTCCATTGCAGCTAGATGTGTATGTAAGATTCTACATGCATTTTAGAAGGAGTCACAGAGAAGCAGCTGCTTTTTCAATAAACTTGGCCAGTTTCACATCTCTTTTGGTCAGTCCCCCACAGTCATGCGATGTGAGCGTTATCTGGACCTAAGAAAAAGAGAAACAGTTTTTAAAACGCTGAGCTGCAATTCATGGTACTCTCCTTTGGTGGTTCAGAAATCAATCTATTACTCAATATTTATCTTTGAGAATTGGGGAGATTAAATGATTTAGAAAATACTACATTATGAATAAGCAATGCATTTCCAAAACCCAGTAAACTCCGGGCTGAGCTCAGCAGCCACCCAAGGATAAAAAGGTTCTCTCATAAGAGGGGCAAATGAGCTGCCAGAATCTCAAATCTTGACTCTTGGGGGAAAAAAAGAGAGAGAGAGCGAGAGGCTGAGGTTCCATTTTAACTCCCATTACTTTAATTACACTCTTTTCAGGTCACTGAGAAAAACTAAGCTATCAAATGTAATACCTTAGCAACCATGTTAAAAAAAAAAAAGCCCATTTCCAAATTAGAGAAGTTGGGGAGGGCAATGGAGGAACAGACTGTTGCCTCTTGACAAACCAATTAATAAGCAAAAGGGAAATTATGGGTGAAGAGAGGCAACTAGGAAATAAAAGCTTATGCTGGTATCTGCATCCTCTGCATTATTGCAGTAAATCACAAAAATATGAAATGTTAATTTTTCAAAGAGGACTTTTAAGAGACAAGAGAACCTCACAGAAATGTAGATGATAAGAAATTCCACATGGCATGACCATGAAGGTAAGGACATTTTGGGGGCAAGCCTGATTCTTCTCACTGTGCCCCCTGCTGTTAAGGTCAGTTCCCACTGAGAATAGAGAATTTACTTGAACAAATTGATTTCAATGAGATAAAAAACCCATATCTTTCTGATTTGCTACCATTTCTTTCAGTAATTTACCTTAAGAGAGTTTAAAAAATGTTATCTACAGGACTGATATTCAAGCTTAACGCAGGATTCTAATTTGGCCTGCTTTCCATAGTTTCAGTAGAAGACAAGCATGAAAATAAGGAGCTTAGTGACTGTTCTTTTGAGTAGATGTGAAATTTGTTACTAATCTGCAATAATACACAGGGATTCTGAGAGAAAGAATAAGAGAGTATTTTCCTAAGCACAATGACACTTAGCTGCATAGGATGACAAGCAAGAAAGGAAGAAAGAAGTTTCTTAACTCCAAAATTAAGGTGATCCCAAAATAAGGCAATTCAGTTACCTTGTTGTACACATTGAACCATTCCGGGTGATGATTCATCTTCTCTGCTTGTAGGGCAACTCGGGACATAAAGCCAAAGGCCTGCATAAGACAAAGTCAAAAGTGATGACTGACACTGCCCGTGCCCTGGACCTGAGAGGGACCCCAGAGCAACCTGACAAAGACATGGTTAGGAAAGCCTGCAGAATCAATACTAAAAGGGACTGCTCTCCACAGAGGTGGGGTAGCAGTGTAGCAGGACTGTGACCTGCTGCTGTATGGTGAAAAACACTCAGGCTCAAATAAACAAACCGGGAAATTGGTCTCACCCAGTGACCTGTCTGGACTGTTTAATTGTCCTCAGGACGAGACTCTCTAAAACAGGGAATAATTTCCCTTCAACTCAGTGTCCTGGCTCTCACTACCCGGCCCCAAATCTCAGCAGTCACTTTTCCTGCGGCACTGCTCCTTTTGTTTTTAGTGACTGGGTTGCTAAGGTATTGACCACAAAGACTATGGGAAAATGTGAGAGTGTGTCTTAAGCGAAAGCTCTGGTAGAAGTGAACCACCATCCCATCCCCCAGGCAGGACGGAAAGGGATGAGAGACTATTTTCACTGACACCCAGAGTGGAACAGAAAAGAAGGGCTTGCCCGCTTGGGATCTTCTCACTACTGCCCAGCACTGCCATTTCGAAGAGAAAACACTCCGCTTGGGGCAGACGGCTGCAGAGCCAGCCACAGGCCTGAGTGGGGACCTGCAGGGCACTGACTTCATACCACTGGGAAAGTGCAAACCTAATTTTGTTAAGCAGAAGGCAAACTTGTCCTAAGAGGAAAAACATTTTTTTTTTTTTTTTTTGCTTGCTTTCAAATTTTTATGAGGGTAATTACAAACAACAGAAGAGTTTGTCTCTTTCGTGTCCAGAAGGCAGAAATACTTGGTAAGACTCTAACGTAATGGCACATTAATTATAAAGTTACAGTGGAATTCACAGGGCAGTACCCATTACAGCCATATAAATATTTAACTTCTTTACCCCTATCCAGAAAAATCAATCTGATGTTAGTTGGGCTATGTTTTTTGAATCACCAAATGACATAAGAGTACATTTCCAAGTTAACAGAAATATGGAAGATATCATTTTCAAACAGTTCTGTCATTCATAATGGTTCTTATCTCATAATCAAGTTCATTCAGGATAAAGATTTCCATTTTGACACTTAATGCCTGAAGGTTTTCCCTACTAGGAAAAGGAAGGAAGTTCAAGAAAAATTCACTTAACCATGCATGGAATTATCAGTGGGAAAACAATATTCACTCTCCCACCCCTTCTTATTTCAATCTGATTCTCTAGATTATGTGAGGGGAAGGGACAAGTCGAATGAGAAAGTTTGTTTTAACTATTCAGAGTAAACCTGTACTAAATTATTATGAGAATTTTAACTCTGCTTGCTTCTAATGCCTTATTCTCATTTAGCTTTAGAAGATTTACAATCACATCACCACCCCTGAGAGACAGTAATACAGACATTAAGGACATGGATTTTTGAGCCAGGGAGCCAGGGATTCAAATCCCAATTCTATTACTCAACTGTCATGTGATGTAACTCTGAGCCTCAATTTTCTTATCAGTAAAATGGGGATAATAATAAAAAGCTCACGTAATTTAATTTTTTAAAAAAGAGATGGGGATATAAAAGCACTCAGCACAGCACGTGGCACAGAGTAAGAGATTACTAACACACACAATGCTACCACCACAGCTTCTGGCCAAACTGCATGCCACAAACCTTACAAAACGTAACGGTAAGTAAAAAGCCCTCCCGTGGTCTTGAGAATCTAAGATTCTAGTTGCTGTCTCTAGGAAGAATGGGCCTCTCCTTTTCCCATGGGCCTTAAACAGAAACTGACACACATATATCAGACAAATAATACACTGTGGGATAACATTCTGAGGCACACTGATTGGGGAAAACAAGTGAATAACAAGAAATCAGGTGGGCACAGTGGGTCACTGTCCAAGCTTTTAAGCCCTGTGGCCACAACTTCTTTGAACAAAGCTATCCAAAAAGGTCCAAAGTGATGCTTAGAATACTTTAACATTGCCCAAGAGTCAAACGGACTGAATGAGTGTCTGATCTGAACATGGTACGAAGTGTAAATCCTTACATCTTTGACCACCCAGCATGCTATCAGCATAGTAGCAAAATCTATTCCATCAAAAATATGACTTATAAGAGAACAGCCATATCATTAAAGGTACACTGATCAAAGAAAAAGAATCTACCCTATCTACATACAATGCTTAAAAGAAAAAAAAGCACATCCAAAGATCCTCCAAATTTGTATTTTCCTTGCTTTTGCATATTTCCCTTCAACTGTCACCTAATATTTACATTCAATGAAACATCACAAAGCCTAATAAACTATTTACACAGGATTTACTCCTAATTCTTCCTTAGGAAAAGAATATTCAATCTACTCTGGGAGCAAAAAGATAATTCCATAATCTTTCTTCCTTATAACAGAACCAAATAATTCTCCAAATATTTATTTTTAAATCTACAAATTAAAAACATCTATAACAGTACACATTCCAATTAAAGTAAAAGAATTTCTGCAAGGAAGTTAGATGAGTATGCCAGGAGAGGGAAAAAGCAGAACCTCAGAGGGGGATTCTGATTCTCCGGAAAATAATAAAGCAGGAATATGACTAAACAGCAAACTTGGCCAAATCGTGAAAAGCATCTGTCCTTTCTTTCAAAGATTTATTTTTATAGCCCTAGCTACTTGTTACCAGGATGCCAGTTGGAATCTAAAGGCCTTGAGCTAGCTATATGCACAGGCTTTCTAAAACCATTCCATCAAAGAAAGTTGCTAACAGCCCAAGGCAGAATAGACACCAGCAACTAATAAGAAGTTTAGAGAACAGGACTGAGAAAATAGACAAATGAAGTAGAAATCAACATGAGTTTATATGAACTAGAAAACAGTACGTACAGAAAATGAAGTACATTTAGCTTATAGATAATTGTTGTCAATAAAAGAACTTTTAAAAAAAAAAAAAAAAGGGAAGAAAGAAAGAAAAAAAAAAAAAAACCCTGGAGATTTAATTCAAGAAAAACTTCCAGAAAGAAAAGATTTAAATCTATAGACTAAGAATTCATCCATTTCCATACATTCTAGTAAAGTTAATGAACTATGAAGATTTTAAAAATCCTCTTGGCATCCAGTCAAAAAGAGCAATTCACCTATAATGATGAAAAGAATCTTACTGACTTTAAACTTTCACATATCAACATTCAGCCTACACGCCAGAGGAGCAATGCCTGTAACGACTTTAGGAAATCAAAGTGTGAAGAATTTTATACCCAGCTAAACCGTTGTTTGAAATTAATGCAGAGGACATACGTTTTTTAAATGCAGCAACTTAGGGAATAATTTCCATTCACCATTCTTGAGGAAATTTTTATTAAAGGATGAAATATATGTAACTAAAAGATTAATGGAAAAACTATATCAGAGGTACTGGCAATGAGTAATAAATTCACTCAGCTCTAGAAATACATTTAAAACAACTGTTGGGGTTTATACTTACAGAATAAAATATAAATGTTATAAACTATTCAAAGAGTAAAAGGAATTCCCTGGTGGTCCAGTGGTTAAGAATCTGCCTTGCAATGCAGGGGACACTGACTCAACCCCTGGTCTGGGAACTAAGACCCCACATGTCATGGAGCACTAAGTCCATACACCCTGGAGCCAGTGCACCACAACGAAAGACCCCGCATGCCACAGCTAAGACCCAACATAGCCAAATAAATAAATAAATATTTTAAAGAGCTGAAGGAAATAGAAATAGGGAAGGTAAATGAAAGTTTAAAAAAAATCTTTAAAAGCTGAAATATCAAATGTTAAAGATACATGAATATTTAAAGGTGTAAAACATAAGCACTAGAACTAAAAAATAATATGTACTAAAACTGTATGGTTAAAAAAAAAAAAAAACTATGGTAAAGGGATGAGAATGGGGAAGTAACTACAATTACAAGAAAAATTTTAAAACATACAAAAAATAATTTTTAAACAAAGTTGATAGAAATAAACTTTAAAACATAAATAAGATAGTTCTCTGAGAGATAAAAATGATCAAAACTGACTCTAGAAGAGAAAAAAATTAAATAATTAAATAACTGTAAAAGAGAAATGTGCCTAAGAGTGACACACAAAAGTAACACTTCCCAATCATTTCACAGAGGAATTCCACCAAACCTATATGGAACAGTTAACTCTTAATACTAATTAAACTATTCCAGAGCAAAGAAAAAGAAGGATATTTCCAAATTACTTCCCTAAACTATAATAACATTGTCTCCAAATTCTCATATAAACAGTACATAATAATGAAACTGTAGATTTCATATTAATTGAAATCCTAATAAATCAAACTTCAAGTATACAGGAACAAAACACCATGAGCAAACAGGATTTACTCCAAGAATGCAAGGCTAGTTCAATACTGGGGACTTGTTCATATAATTTACTACATTAATAAATCAAAAGAGAAAAATTATATATGACTTCTATAAATTCTAAAAAGATATTTGATGAATTCAATATTTTTATGCATGAAAACTCTTAATGAAGTAAAAACATATGGGCTCCTCTTTAAATGAGAGAATATATTCTCAGTTCAAAAGGCAACATCTTTATTAACAAGGAAACACTGGAAGAATTCCCACTGAAGTAGAAAATAAATGAGCCCCCCACCCCTACAAAAGTCACTAGTCTTCTTATAAAAACAATGAATTAGAAAATATACTGTAAGAAAAGTTCCCACCTAAAATGGCACCGAAAATTATCTAGGAGTAAAACTTAAGAAGAAATGTATAAATTCTACATGCAGAAAACTTTAAACCACTACTTAAAAAAAAGATAAAACTTACTACATTAAACATTTTTCTGTATGACAATAAAAATCAACAAATTAAAAGACAAACTTTATTTACACTACACATTTCCTCAGCATGTAAAGAGATATGACGAATAAGAAAAAGACCAAACATGCAATTTTTTTTTAATGGTTAAGGACATAATAGCTAATAGAAAAGAAATCAAATAGTTTTTAAACATAAAAATTGCTTAATCTCATATATAGAAGTACAAACTAAAAACTAAAGTTATTTGTCAATTTTATCTCAACAAGTCAGGGTGTGGGGAACTAAGTTAAATCTATTGTTTGGCAAAGATCAAGAAGTTTGATAATATTCTATTAGTGAAGGTACAGGAGAAAAGGCACTTCCATATATTTTTGGTGAAAATAAATTAATCTAATAATCACTATGGAAGAGAACACGACAAGATCAAAATTAAAAATGCCTATGCCCTTAGGAAGATATGACTATGCCTTTCAGCCAAGCAATTCCATTTCTAGGAATTTTTCCTGCAGACATACCCATACATAAATTACAAGGATGGTCACTGCAGCACAGTCTTTCACAGTGACAGGCTTGAAAGAGCCAAATGTCCATCAATAAAGAACTGATTAAACTATATTTTATGGTACATTTATTCACTGGAATACTATGCAGCCATTAAGAAGAAGGAGAAAACTACTTATCCTCTGACGAGAAATACCTCCAAGATATATTACTAAACAAGAAAAACATGGATAACAATAGTCTATAAGTTGTATAAAAAGAAAAGAAAAGAAACCATGTGAATTAATATATCTGGAATGATATACATAAGGATCTGGTAACAGTGAGTGATGGGGGTTGGGCAGAGGGAGAACTGGATGGTCGAGAATCAGAAATAGGAAGAGGAAGAGGCTTACTATACTTTTTGGTACCTTTTAACTTTTGAACCAATATATACATGACCTATTTTTAAAGCTGGCTAGGGAAAAAATGAGGAAACCATGCAAATGAAGGTCTCACTGTAAAGGGAACTGGGATCCTGCAATGTATGTAACCTGGTTCATATTAAAATATTTTGGCTCACATTAACTTCTTAACATATGCCTACCTGTTTAGGTGGGTTTTTAGTGCCAATTTACAGCATAGTTTGTCTATGAGCCATATTCTGTTGAGCCACGGCCATTTCAAACAAACATATGTCCAACAAATAGCATATAATGGCTGATAATGGTTTCAGTCTTTCCTCTATTGCAAATTACAAACGTTTTATGAACAAGTCCATGAATGCATGATGAAGTATGACTTTTTAAGTCACTCTGCCATTTTAAGGAATGTAAGCATTACAATCACAGTAAATCGGGCCAATGAAGTTTGTCATTTGGAAATCTCCAAACCATCAGCAATTAAAAGATTTTTCCATGAACCCCCAAATCAAGTATTCTTTGGGAACCTTAATTTTTCTTAAAGTTCCTTTTGTTTCAGTTTACTCCATGAAAATATGAAAGACTATCAGATGCACAAAACCGAAACAAAACCCTGTATTGATCTGTGAAATGTTTAACAGCACCCTGAATTTAAAACACAGCTTTGGTCCAAATAACATGTATGATTTATTAAAGTTCTAAGACTTAACTTCTAGCACATATTTCCAATATGAATCTGTCATTACTCAGAGCAATTCTCTTTGATATGTTCTTTAAGTCAGCTGCCTTTTATATTTTGATTATAGACTATTTTAATTACACACTAAAAAAGAACACATCTCCCACTAAGAAAATGAGCACCAGCAACTCCAAAGTAATTTCCCCAGTACAATCTCCATTAAGCCTCTAAATACTTCCTTTACTAATTCAATGAATTAGAACTCTATTGTTTATGAATCACCTTCATGTTTGTAGGCCTATAACCCTTTTTTTTTAATATATAAAATACAATTGCTATGAAAGGAAACGATATTTATGTCTGATTAGAAATGAAAACACTATTACATAAATCAGTTTGGGCATTTCTTCACGTCTTGAAACATGATCGGCAATTTAGTCTAATTGGTGATCAAGGAAACTATCTTGTGATCAATTAAAGTAATTACCAGATTCCGGCAACACAACCTACCTTAATTTCAGCTGGAGTCTGCACTTCTTCAACTTTAATTAAAAATAATGAAAATTATTAAGCAAAATGCAGAGCAAGATCATTGCCAAGCATGCACATGTCACAGGATAGGACCTTCTCTTGGTGTTGATGACTGATCAATCACATAAACATTGCTTGGTACACCAAGGAAAGGCTTTCTTTGCCCTAGAATATGACTTCATGTCTCTCAATGACTTTCTCTAAAAAACATGGGCAACTATTCCAGCTGCTGCAAAGAGAACATCAGATCTTAATCTGCAGGCAACAGAAGAATATTCTCAATTAACAACACAAGAAATGTGCGGAGCAGATCCAACCAAAGATGTATTTGATCATGTTTTTTTTCTCCAAACTGTCACTGATAAGTTGACACAGTGGTCAACAGCAGAGACTTCAGGGTCAGAGACCTAGGTTCAAGTCTAGCTCTTTTGTTCACTAGCTATTTGACCTCAGAGAAATTACTTAACATGTGAAATGAGCCTCAGTTTCCCTGTACGTAAAAAGGTGATAACTCATGTAGCAGACTTTACAGTATGACAGGCATTCTACTAGGTGCTCAGTTAATGCTACTATTAATTATCATCACCACCAACACTTCAACATTATAGTATCTACACTCTGGAAGGGAAGAATTTCTTTTCAAACTCAGTACAAGAACAATAGAAAGGCCAAAGAAATACACCTTTGCAAGGCTGAGAAAACCAGCAACATATTTAAAACTGTTTCTCTACGTGGGTACCCTCAAAAGAAGATTTCCAATGGAACTGGAAATCTGTCAGTAAGCATCTTAGCCAAGCAGGTGGCTCACATCTCCCTGAGAAGCCAAACAAAAGGCCTTGCCTGAGGACTATCCCCTAGGCAGTCCAGCGTGTGAGTGTCTGGGCAGACAACCCCCACCAACACGGGGCCTCCAGTCTACCTGTCTTTCACATGAGCCACTGCAGAGCCCAACATCTCCAATAACCCAGGCCAAGAATATCGAACTCTGAAATTAAACTGGCTTCCACAAGCTCTTAAGACAATGTCCACAAGCTACTGAATGAGCAGACGCTCTGCTGTGCCCTAGGCTGAATGAGTGCCCTTTCAGCTGTTGGTAATAAGTACACCATTTGAGATAGCACATACTTCTAAATATTACCTTCGAAAGCTGTACTCACAGAGCCATAATATTTTTAGGGCCTTAAAAATAAGTTCCTCAGTCATCTTTTTTTTCTTTTTTTGCAATAATCATATCTTAAACAGCCATTTGGAAAAAATAAGGCAGCTCTTTTAGCTAATTACACAGTATCAGTCAATACACACCGTTAAATGAAAACACAAGGTGCAAAATAGTTTTCTTTGCAGAATTAGGATTTATAATTACATTAGTAAACACCTCCTGAATTCCCAGGCTAGGGAGATGACTGTTTGACAGAGGTCTACTAGCATGAATCCACTCTTCTCAAGGCAGCAGAGATAAGCAACATAAACACCTGTACACACAATTTTACCTAAGAGCCCTTCATTTCTGTTCTGTTTTCAGTGAACGTTCTCTAAGTACAATAGCTAGGCTTCACACAGCTCTCTGTGCCAAAAAGACATTCTGACCAAGACGATCACTCACCGAGAATACCTCTCCCCTGAAAAGACACCATTCATTTACGAATTCCTCTGCACGTATATTTAAATTATATGTCCCCATGTCATCAGTAGCTACTACTGGGCAGACCAACAGCTCAGTCTGATTAGTTCCCTCTAGAATTTCTCACAATCCGTTAGTTTTGCTCTCCTGGAATCAGTACTTTTCACCAGTTTTCTATCCATCCTTTCCCCCTAAAGCAGACAGAAACAATGGTTTCAAAATCACCCGAGAAGCCATTTACATCAAGTTCACCAACGTCAAAATAACTTCTGATGCCTTGCTGTTCACTTCTGCTATTCATTACTGCCAATCAGTTGCCTCAGAAAAGTTCTTTTGGAGGTTTTCTTCCCTAATCTGCTGATAATCCATATTTGTTAGCTTTCAGGAGTCTTACAAAGGGTGAGTATGGCAAGGACTACCAAAGTTTTTTGTTTTGTTTTAGCAATCCTTTAAGAATTACAATTTACACTCCTTTATACTGTGATCATCATAAAATTTATAAAAATTCAAATTTATATAGAAAAAATATCCCTAGGCTTCAATGTCATGCATCCAAACCATATATGGGGAGTATCTGGCCAAATACATTTTTTTAAATGGAATAATATGCAAAATAGCAGTTTATTCCCTATCTTTTCTTCTTTATAATCAACTGTTTCCTTTTAATAGATGCAACTAGTACTTACACAATATAATTTCAGTTTATATCTGATGGGAAACTGCCTTGCCTTATTTTATATATATATATAAATAATATATGTATATATAAATTATATATTATATATATAAATTATAAATTATATATATATATAAATTAAGTGTATATATATATATGTATATATATATATATATACACTTAATTTTAAAAAGAGAAAGAGAGAAAGGGCAAAAAGGTTTCTTTCTGCCCAAACTGGATGTGCTAAATTAATCTGAAAGTCAAGATCCAGTAACAACAACCAAAAGGGTGGAGGAAGAAAATAAGGGCTCAGGGCAAAAGAACACCTGATCCCCCACCATCCGGGGGTGGGGGCACTCAAAAAGTATTTTAAAGAAACAAAGTAGTATCTAATTTGGCTTAATGGTACAGTAAATACATTTTCTACAAGCAGTATACATTTTGTAAAACAGTTTCATTCCACTTCACATCACAAAATATCCGATGGTATAAAAAGGTCTGTACAGCATGAGTGAATTCATACTTATCCTTTCTTTCACTATTTTTAAACAGAATCAAGTCTCCTGGTAAGAGTTTTTAAGTACAGTTTCAGCAACACTTGCCAATATTTTCTGTAGGAAAAATATATCACGCAACTATTCAAGCCCCATCAGACATCCTGATCATTCCACAGAGGACATCCAGTGATAGACGGCTGCAATGAATCACTGGGAGAAAACAGTCTGCCAGACCCACATCTCAGAAGACGATGCCAATCCTGAAGAAGCCCGGTGCAGATAGAGACCATCCCATAAGTCGTCTGTATTTATTTGTTTCAAAGTGCACACACAGGTTATGAACTTGGAAAGGTCCATGAACTTGTCAGTCTTCAGACACTGAACTGAAGCAAACCACAAGTATATTCCGAGTTTATCCTCAATCTGTTATGATGAGGCTTAAGGAGAGCTCTATTCCTACCCTTATTGATGAAACTAGGGACTTTTTTGGTTTTATGTTCTAAACAGTATTACTAAAGAATTAAAAGAAAAAAAAAGTTTTTTCTACTTCAAAGAGTAGAAAAAACTTAGCACTTACCCTATTTTTGGTATCAAAAGATCACAAGGTCTGTTGGGGAGCCGGGGGCGGTGGGGGGGGGGGGGGCATTGGGGGCAGGTGTCATCATATTCCAAAAAGTTCTAACCCCAGCTCTCTCTCATTCTATGGCCTTGAGCAAATCCTGAATCTGTCTCACCTCTCCCAGTCTCTGTAAACCAGAGGCTCTACTACTTCTTAAGTGCACTCTAAGTGTAAGGAGGTCTGATAAGAACATGTAGAAAATGTACTACTGTGGGACACTGAAAAAGCTCCAATTTGCTTAAATCCCACACCAAGTAATTTCATGCTATTTTTTTTAATCTAGAAAATTTGTTCTGGGTAGCCAAATAAATTTAGATGCATCCCGAATACAAATGAAAAACGGTCTCTGTGTTTAAAATTCACAAATAAGGTGAATAACTCAGAAAACCAGTAATGAAGAGAAGAATTATTTAAAAGAATAAATGCTTACTTAAATGAATTCTTTTTGTAATATTCTTACATAAATTACCTTAACTTTAGTTGTTGATCAAGTACAGTTTTGGGGTTTGGGTTGTTTTTTGCCTTTTTTTTTTTTTTTTTAAACTAATTCACAAAGTTCTGAACAGAAGAAAAAAAGGGTTTGTTTTCCTGGACGTATGTAAATGGGAAAATTTTTCTCCACCTTAGAGCAGGCTCCCATACAGTTCCACCCCAGAGCAGCTGCCTTCTCTGTGCAGGTGAGGGCTGGCGGGCAGACAGCACACAGCAAAGCTTCATCTCTGCACCAAGACCTGCGCTCACGATCCCACTCACAATCGCATCAGAGGAAAGGACCGCAAACTGGCTTTAAGACACGAGGACAAAGAAAGCATACGGATCCTGATGGAGTGAGAGCACTTTGCCATTTCATGCAACTGCTAAAGAGAATTTCTTCCCTTTTGTTTTTAAAAGTTTATTATTTCATACCTTATGCAAATCATACTTTATATATTAGGCAATAATATTTGAGAAATACTCAAGTCAAATTAAAGGCTTCAATAGTCTTGCCAAAAAGCACTGTGATTTTCCTATAAAAAAATTATTCCAATTTGTTGATCTTACATAGGATGAAACATACTGTAACAATCTTCATAATTTATGTCCTGTTGGGACACAATGATTTAAAGTAACATAATACAGAGCCGCATCATGGCTAATCTAAACCACCTGACCAGATAAACACCAGCTTCCCTTCTCTCTTCAGCAAGGGCATTTCTGTTTATTGTCATATCATTTCCTCATTCTAAGAACATGCAGAATAAATGCAGCCAACCTGCATTTCAGTGGAAGGCTGAGCTGGCCTTTCCCATGTCAGGAGGTTTGTGCGCGCACAGGTACCAGTACAATGTCAAGGGCTTACAAGACACAAAACAATCCAGGAATTCCACCCGCAAAATCATTTACAGCGAAGCAAATATGGATTCATCCAGTACAATGTGGACCAGGTGTGGTGTTACAAACCACAATCTTTGGGCTTTTTTTTTTTCCAATATATATAATGTCACTGAAGAGGTAATTCTTTAAAACAAATTATGCGGCTTACTATGAGCCAACTTGGTATAAATGCTTCAATCACGCCTCTTGCCATGCTCACAGGCACTCATGATCTGACTAACCGAAGTGAAATGCCCACATTAACCAACGTCTTTCGGGGGTGAGGAATCCTGGTAGAGGAGAGAGACAAAGAGCCCTTACGGCACTAACCACAGCCATTTCTGGTACACAACTGCACAGGCAGATTTCAAATAGCAAGGTTTCTCCAGGGTCCCAATCCCTTCACCCTCCTCCCATACGCAAACCTTACTGGGCAGAGGAAGGTTTTCAGGGGGACTTCAGGGAAGGGTTTAAATTTCAGTCATGAAAGAAAAAGTGCAGGAACACATGTGCATTCGGCAGATAACAATTCACTGAAAATATTTTAAATCAAAACAAAACGCCTGTCTGACCAAATTTTTATAAACTTGGTTAGGAAAGAGGAAAACAAACAATTGTTTAAGGGTGGTTTCAAATATTGCTTTCTGCTATTACTGAGAATTTTCAAAGCTTTCCATGCTCCATTGGAAACAGCTCTGCTTCACAAACTGTTCTGGTTGGTCCTGCCAAAGAAATGGTCTGATACACTTTATTACAAGTTGATCGATTTGCTTACCCAGGCAAATATATATAATTATCTTTGCCCATGAAGACCAGAGTAAAATAGGATTCTTCCACGGAAAGCAATGAGATTACTTAAAGCCAGCTGGATGAGACAGCACTAGCAGACACTCAGCATCTGTATCCCAACCCCAGCCCCACTGAAGTCCACACTACATCTACTTCAAGTAATGTGCAGAAGCCAACCGACTGCCTAGCACCATTTTTCAGTCTCTCCCACACAGATCTTCAGAGGGAAGGAGGCAGCAAGTAGTTACATTTCCATCACAATCTGGAGCTTTCTGATTTGAGAAATTAAAGGGAAAATATCCTTTTGGAATATCGTTTTTCAGGCAACAGACATTTATAAAATAACGAGTTTAAACCTAACCTTTGCACATTTATAAACATGTAAGGTAGCAAGTTACAAATCTGTATCATGGATGGATGACACTCCAAGTTAATGCTCTCAACAGTGAATTTCAGTTAAAAGTGGGTCTCTTCTGCCCTGAAGTACTCAGTAGGTGGACTGAAGCCCCACTTGTGCTCCATCTTTGCACCTTATGCACACCTTCCCCAGATTTCCAGAGCCACTTCAAAACCAGCTCCTACTGCTCTGAGGTCTTAAGGGCTTAGGTCACCACAGATTTCACTGGCTTCATGTATGGGTGGGGTTCTTTAACGACAAACAGCCTTGTCATTGGGCTTCTATGTGAATGCCTCCAAGTCCTGTCCTTCACACAATCCTGAACCTTAATGTTTTATTAATCTGTATACCAGAAGGTTGTCCCAGCAATTTCATTTTTAGATCTATACCTTAAGGATACTCTCACACCTGTCCACAAGGAAATAAAAGGATGCCTGTTAACAAAACTCACTGTAGTAACGAACATCAGAAAAAACAAATGTCCATCAACAGGGAAACACATAAAGCGTGGTTAACTTATTTACATTTTATAATTGTTTTGCAGAGGAAATGAACATTTTAAAAACACATCTACTGTAACAGAAGCATACAATGAGATGGAAAGAATATCAATCCAAGAATTCAAAACCTGTGCTCTAGACCCAGACCCTGAGCAAGCTATATGTCCTGCCTAGGCTGAGATTCCCCCATCTGGATACAGGGAGATGATGTGTACCAATCACATACACAAAAAGTGAAGTTCACAAACACACAAAATGAAGTTCAACAAAAAAGAATATTAGCTAATTATAATATCAGCAGCATGCAATGGAATACTACTCAGCCATAAAAAAGAATTACATAATGCCATTTGCAGCAATATGGATAGACCTAGAGATTATCATACTAAGTGAAGTAAGAAAGAGAAAAATAAATATAATATTACTTATATGTGAAATCTAAAATATGACACAAATGCTGCCATATCTAAAATAAAGTTTTTCCATGAAAAAAATAAAATATGAACTTATCTACAGAACAGAAAAAGAGTCACAGTCATAGAGAACAGACCTGTGCTTGTCAAGGAGGAAGAGGGTGGGGGAGGGATGGATTAGGAGTTTGGGATTATGCAAACTAAATAGATGCAAACTATTGTATGGAGAGTGGATAAACAACAAGGTCCTACTGTACAGCCTAGGGAACTACATTCAATATCCTGTGACAAACTAAAATGGAATATTTATGAAAAAGAAAGCATATATATGTATAACTGAGTCACGGTGCTGTACATGAAAAATAGACACAACACTATAAACAATTATACTTCCAAAAAATAAACCTTAAAATAATAATAATAGCCGCAGTACTTAGTAGACACAAGGAACAGTTTATCTCTGATTACTTTCTGATTATTTCAGCATTAACCATAAATTGTTTTATCAGTTACTTGAATACATCTGAATAGACTCCTTTCTGATTAAACAGCACCCTCTGAACATAATTACTTCTCACTGACTAGGAATCCCAATGTATCTCAGGGGCTGAGATACCACTGATGCTCACGGTTCCAATCTGGATAAAGAAGGAAAGGGAAAAACCCAAAGGGCACTTAAAAAAACCAACACTCCAGGCCAGACATTTACACAACTCCACAAACAGACTGACCCTTCCTATTTCACAGAGAAGAGAACTGAGGTCGCAAGAGGAGGCAGCCACCTAACAAAAAGTGAGGCTCGGCCTGCAACACAAGGATGCCCAACTCCGAACGCTTCGTGTGTGTTTAAGACCAATCGCTAACATCAGATTATATTCTTTCCATTTCTCACTTTTACCTAAATGCTAATGATAGCAAAACCAAGTTTCCTGTAATTTTTATTCTAAAAACTTAATTATAAGAGAAAAATAAAGTATTATAGAAGGTTTAGAAAAAGAAGAAATTACCATATATTTTGTTTTCATTTTTTTCCTCGTGTCCTTTTTCCCACAATCACTGTCATGATAGTATTCTTTTATTGTGGATCCTGAACCATCTTATAATATTCAAACATTCTACTCATTTTCCATGTGGCTCCATGGTCTTCTTATTTTTAGAAGCTCTTCATTTATAAAATGGGTAATTCCACATAGAATGAATAATTTTCTTTTATAAAAACTATTTCACGTAAATGGTCCAATCATGTAGAACAAAAGACACATATACAAATATATCTTTCTAAGCAAAGTCTTCTGAACATTTTTTTAAATTGAAGTAGATTTGTTTCAGCTATACAACAAAGTGATTCAGTTGTGCATATATACATGTGTGTGTGTGTGTCCATATATATTCTTTTCCATATTCTTTTCCATTATAGGTTATTACAAGATATTGAAAAGATTCTTCGAATGCTTTACCAATACACATTGTGAAGTTTCGGAGGAGGCAAAATTGAGGAACTGTATAATTGGAGGTTTATGCAACAAATGAGAAGTCTTTTTTTTAACCCCCTTTTTCCCCAAAGTCCAGTGAAAACATTAGCTTGTATAACCAATTTTTCTTTAGCTGAGCATTTGTTAAAGCTACTGATTAGTTCAGGTATTCACCATCTGCAGTGTTAACACCATGACAACTGCACGTGTTGGAACAGACACTCCACCCACCGACCTGGAAGCGTCAGGGGCACTGTCATCAAATCCTCCCACATGAAGGCAGTGTGCCCTGTGGAAGGATCAATCCCCAGAGCAGACTTCTCTGGGACCTAAGGTCTTACCCTCAAATATTTCTCCCAGCCACACATGTGACTGTGGGCACACCACCCAACCTTCTTCCTTTTTTTTTGGCCTCACCGTATGACTTGTGAGATCTTAGTTTCCCAAAGCCCCTCGGCTGTGAGAGCACAAGCCACTGGGCCACCAGGAAAATTCCCACTACCCAACTTTCACACAGGCCCCAATCTGCCCAGGAGAGGACTACTCATTGAGGGGTGGAGAGAAGGTCCATGAGTCAGGATACAAAAGAGCTCTCTATGTTTTTGTTTTTAGTGCTCAGAAAACAGAGTACTGCTCTGAAATGATCTGCATCTTAAGTTTTCAAAATTATAATACTGGTAGAGTTTCATAATGAAGTTAAAGTCTCCATTACCCTCTTGGTTTGCCTAATCTTCTTCAAGCACCCAGTGAAAACCTGGGGCCATGCCTACCCTGGTGGTCTGAGTTGTATTCTTCATGGAAATCTTGAGAATTATGGCCGGTTGCAAATCCAGAGTTACAGTAAAACAAAACAAAAAAATATATGTTGATCTGTAAATATGGGGGGTGGGCATGAGACCAGAAATAAACTGGGGGTTTATTTCTCTCATTTCTGAGAGAAATGAGCAACTCCAAGAGCCATCCTCCATGAGACCAACATGGTCAGAGTTGCTAGAGCCTGAATCCCCAAGGCTCAGAAAAGCATGCTTTACAATTTTTAGCCTGAATTCATTTTCTTTACAAAAAAAAAGGTGTGCTGCTTTAACTTTAAATCTTATCTGGACTCACGTAGTATGTTATGGGAAAGTGCCTGAAAAGTCCTGTGATACAGAAAGACCCAGAAAGGAAAATGTACACTCCCACCTTGAATAGTTACTTCTCCCGCTCAGCCTCGGATTCCTCATGCAGGAGGAAGAGGGTGGACCAGTGACGGCAGGGCTCCTCCCACTTTGTGACTTGGCAACCAGCATAAGGAGGTAAGTGCTGTGTTCCCTGATGATTAACAAAACATAGAAAAGATTCTTCTCATTGCAGAGACTGGGGTTTTCCTAGGCCAGCAACCATCTTGTTTAGGAAGTGAGAGTTTGTTTCTTCATGGTAGTCACGAAAGAAGCTAGGGTTCTCTGTCTGGCATAAATGACCTATTTGGGACCGCAGAAGTGTTTCTACAAGCTCCAGTAAAACTTTAAGGTAGTTAAGTGTTTAATTTATCTTTCAGTTTCATACACTGTGAGAGCAGACACCAAGTCACAAATACCTGTCTCAGCCTTTCACAGAGAATTTTGAACCTTCCTGTGTGTGTTTGTTTTCTGATTTATCACTTTCTGTTTCCTTCCTTAGATGCATCGAAAGTTTTAGGCCGAGAGGTTGTGCTGACACATGGCAGATGCTGCACAGGATTTAAGTAGTCTCTGTGTTTTGGCAGACTGGGGCACTCTGCATCACTCTTTCTCCTGACTGCCTCAGGTGTGGGTAAAACTCCTTTCAAAAATGAGAAAGTTTCCTATGACCCAAAAGATGACCCTCACATATTTAGGCATTAACAGGTTATGGATATAAGGTTCTAAAAATCTCAGAATCTCAACAAAAAAAAAGAAGAAGAAGAAACAAAAAACAAAACCTGAATGTAAGAAAATCATCTGGCCACCTTCTTATTGTGTACTAGTTTCTAAGAAGGCAGGGCCATACTGATTAATGACAATGAAAAGACACATACATGCCTATTTTAGAAGGTTCAAGGCTGGTGTTTTCTCTCAAAATTCAATACTATTGAGTATTTTCTTCCAATACATTTCCTTTAAGCAGAAAATATGATCAGGTATATTCCAAATAAGACTTTTTTGAAAGACTAAAAACATAATAATGAATTTAAGAAAAATCTGCTCACAAATCTGACAAAAGAGAAAATAAAGGTCAAATTATTATAACAAGTATAGGTAGGTTCTATTTTTAAAATTTTAAAAATTAAAGCTAAATAAAGAGTTTTTTTTCTTTTTCTTGCAACACCTTTCTTTTGCCACTTGTAACTTTATGAGTTAGTAAGAAATGACTTTGTTTACAGCAAAACAAATGGGAATTAGTTTGGGTTTTCCAATTTTTAAAAGTTGGTAATAAGTTCCTTTAAAAGCACTCTAAATATATGTATATGTATATGTGTGTGTGTGTGTGTGTGTGTGTGTGTGTGTGTGTATAAAAGTAATTAAAACTTCCAAACAAAATGTTTGAATTTCGGACAGCATTTAAATATCCTTGAGTTCACAGCCTCCTAACCCTATTCCTTCCCCCTCCACCCCACAGTACTTCCACTCAGCACCACTTTTCTGCCTCTACCCTCACACAGAAGTGAGTCAAAGGTTAATTTCCATTCTAAGTCAAATTCTAATCCAATGTGCTCCCTAAGTACCCCACCCAACACACAAAACTACCATGCAAACAGTCTTCTCCAAAGTGGGAGGTTCAAGGAGGGTGACAAACACTCAACAAAGAGTGAAAATCAGCTATAAAATTCAAAAATCCCACTGATACCCACACCCTACTATAGACATAAAATGGTCAGTTCAGGAAAAAACCTACTTTTGTATCTCTCCACTGCCATTTCTTGGTGAGAAAACGACTTTTAAAAGCTAGTCAAAGAACCACGAGCAGCAAGACAGACAGCCACCGCTGATTTCACTCTGGCATCCAGCATCTACGGCAGTAGTGATGGACCTCGAAACATTCATGGCGATCAACACTAAAAGGCAGAGACATCATAGGCATGAACACTCCAGGAACTGCAGACCAGAATCAAAACCTCGAACCCTACACTCACAGAGCTAAAACGTTTCCTCATGTGAGGAAGAGAACCACCAGTAACAATCTTTGGAAATAATATTTGAGTCTTGGCTCAACTGGATAATTTTGTTCTGCACCAAAACCGTTCAAATTCCCAAAGTCTACGAGCAGATTCATACTAATTTCAAGACACAGTTTCCTTCCAAACCCAATGAAATGAAAGGCAGAAACCAGCAAAAGAAAAAAAAAAAACAAACATACATAAGATGGCTTGCCATTTTATGAAAAACAAATGAAGAATTACACTCACATCACACTGATAAACTGAGAGGCTGCCAGTGGTTTTCAGGGCAGATGTAACATTTTAACAAATGTGATTGTTTGTGAACGAAATAATTCTGATCAAAAACTTAATTGCAGCCAAAGTGAGCCCTGGGCTATGTCACCATAATCCATTCTGACAGGAAGCAGTGAGTGGAGATTCCTACTGTGAACGGAGCACATGTGAAAGGTCAGCTTTGGCCTGGAACTTCAAAACCGTTAACGTGTAAAACAGTGTGCATTAGAGCCCGGAACGGCTAACCACTGGATTAGCGGATGTCCGCTATGTGGGTCTGATGTGCTTTTGGCAGGTAATGGTTAATTTGTAAATAGGGAATGTATTATAACTTTCTTCTTTGCCTCTTCCCAACATTTACCAGCAGAATTCACTCTTAATTACAGACTCAGAATATTACAAAATTAGATTTATAGCATGGTCTCATTATAACAAAGTCCTTGTTTGTGAAATGAAACTTATTTTTAATAATTTAGTAAAGGAAAAGTTACATACATTTTTTAAATGTTTGATGAATGAGAACTTTTTTCATGTAAAATGAATTTATCTGTTCACCAATAGCAACTGTATTACAAAAGCCAAAATTTGTCAAATGAGGATTTCATTATAAGAAATGGATAATTTACTCACATATTATAATCTGAAAAACCAATTACATGATACCATTTTGCATGGCTTAAAAAAATTCTGAGTAAAAAAGCAGTTAATAACAGTTTTCATTTTCTAATGAGCTGTTACTTATCGAAGAACCAAGCTAAATGTTGCCTTATAAACCAGTGCATATGAAAGTACTTTATATATATTTAATGCTATAAAGTTGGTTCATTTGGCTTTAAATTAGCCATTTCTCTCATATATAAACCACTTAAAGGTAATATGGCATTAATGGGTGATAAAAGTCGACACTGTGCACCTCCTTGATTATTTTAGGATTTAATTCATTTTTGAGTTGAGGAGAAACACTTCTCAATGAAAACAAGTAGGTCTTCTAGTCAGTTTTATTTCTATTCTCAAAATCAGCCTTCTAAAGCTACATCTCTGGCCATTGGACAGATGCAGCTCCTGGGCCCTCTGCAGACTAAATGCAGAAATCTTGAAGGTGGCTATATAGCAAGGGTAGCCTCATGGCCAGCAATCTCATGATTCCCATCCCCTTGAGGGTGTCCACAGACACTTTTAGAAACAAAATCATACATGTGCTACTAACTGCAATGGAAGGCTGAGAACATGGTCAGCAAAATAAGTTACCAATTTCTTATGTTTCTGCTTTCTATACAGGATCTGAAAACAAAACCTTCAACATATTTAGAAGATTCAGAATCTCCCTAATACTCTGCTTCTGAAAGTAGGGACTGTGCACATTTACCAACCACCTTCCTAGACTCTAGCCCTTCAAGGACCTTACAGTGTGGTGGAAGAGGGCAGACAGTCAACCATAAAGACCTGGCAGGAAGTAAAGGAGGTAGAGAGGAAGCAATCAAGAGAGGCTGTGTTAGTGAGCGGTGTTGGACATACTCATCTTAAACTTTTAGCCCTCCTCTCCACAGACACAACAGCAATCCAGATTCATAAGTAGAGCACCTAAGTTACCACAGGAGCTAAATTTATCCCAAGTACAAAAATTTTAAAAGAGATGTGTAATTCACACACAAAAAAGTATTTCCAAATTGGTCATTAAGGCATTTTCTTTTACTGTTATGTGACTGACTACACCTGGTAACACACTAAATATATATAATTTTATCTTCACTCCTAATCATTTTTTCCATCACCACAACCTTTTCAGCAGAATAATTCTTGGCCACCATTCCACTTCCTTGGTGAGGCTCAGGCTCAAAGAAGCTCATGGACTTCCCTCCAGAAAGGTTACCAACAGAGCAGGAAGTGCGCCAGCACTGAGTTTCAACTTAAAATGGACACGCCCACTCGGGGACACGCCCACTCAGGGACAGGGACCCTGTGCCCAGGTGCATGCACCGCACCTGCAGTCCATGCTTAGGATTCTCTCACTCAGGAGCAAGATTAGTACTAAGGCAATTACATCTATTGATTCCGAAAGAGATGTTACTTATTTCTTAGTTGGCTTAAGTTTGTTTACATGTCTTAAAAACAAATGTCCAGAAGGTTCAACTTACACTTTAATTCAGTTCTGCTCTGTGAGCTCAGTTTTCACAAATACCAAGAAATATGTTGTTACCGGTTTCTTTTTAAGGACCCATGTTCAAATGGGAGGACACTAAAGAAATTCATCATTCAATTCTTATTCGGAGGAGCAGATTCTCTGTAACCTGTAAATTATTTTGATTTACAAGGAATCATTATTGTATTCATAAATGCTGGAAAGTTGGTGAACAACATGATATAATGACACCCCAAAATAATTTTATAACTGCAGGTGTGCAAATCATAACATGTGGGAGATGACTCAAAGGATAATGGGGAATAAAACAGTTTAGGAAGGGTCACATAAAGAAGGGAAAGAAGCGAGGGCATGTACCGCAATTTTCCAAGATGTCTTTAAGACCAAACTACTCGTTTAGAGGCAGATGCAGTGGAGCAGAGTCTGCATGGGCAGCAGAGTCAACAGTTACATTTAAACAAGCAAAGGCAAAATGCTCCATAATTTACAACAACCCAATCACATGGCTCATTCTTTTGAGGTTAAATGCTACTGACATAAGCTACACCTGAATCCAATCAGTGCAGAGACGCTGAGAAGATTCACACGAAAGGACTAAATTTGTCACAAATGGGTCGGTTTCCGATCTTAATGTAGCCAAGTTGCTTTACTCTGACCTCCATTGAACAAATCAACTTAATGGGCACTAGGAGTGCTATAAAACTTAACAATGGAGTGATTTTTAACTTTTAAAATATAGTTATGAAGCAAAATGTTGGATAGCTTCTACAATACTGGAAATCAAATTAAATCTAGATGTTTTTTAACAGTCTTGACAGATATAATCCTAGTTACCATGTAAATTTATGGTAAGCTGCTGTGATATTAGCCACAGGTGCTACTTTTAATATATGAGCCGCATCTGGCTGGGAATAGAATTTCTCAGAGGACTGAAAATGACCTCACTATCAGACAATGGAAGGGAAAAAAACAAGACCACTGTGGCATATAAAAAGCTGAAGATGTGGTCCACAACTAAATATTTCACATAAAATTCATTTTAACTCTGCAGTTGTAGGTTAAAAGATATTATGCTTTCAATATTTAAGAGGCGTAGATATATTTCAACCAAATAGCCAAAAGATTAAGAATGTAAGACAGTTATGAATACCCTGGCTACGTATACAATACTAGTGTTCCATCCTTTGATCAATGTCGGGAAAAATGATGCACTAAGACTTGAAAAGAAAATTCTTTCATGGTTCCCAAGCACACAACATGATTAGACACCACTAAGCATACCAAACCAAGATGTAACAACTACTGATCTCTAAGCGCCTGGCCAACATCACTGGTTGGGTTTTTAAAGTTCTTTGGAGCCATTCATAACGTCCAAGAAAACATTCTCATCAGGTGAAATTTTTAAAAAGCATTACAAGTAATCACTATTTCAAGTCTGAGAACCAGCAATATCACTACAGACAAATACAAAGAGAAAACATAAGTTTCTCTTACCTACCCAATTCAAAAATAAAAAGAATATGTATAAAATATACAATTGTTCCCTTTTAAGAAACTCTTTCTGAACCACTCAAAAGCCATCATTTGCCAGAGAACTGGCAAGTGTGGAAATGTGATAGAGGATTTACAAAGATTTAATTTCCTATGAAATAACTCTTCCCGAATTAAACAAGCCTTCTTTATCTGAAAAAAAAAAAAAAATCTCTAAAAGAGAAACATTTCTATGAAAATATTCCCTACCCCATTGCCCTAAGCTGTGAGAATGTTAGCTATAAAGCCCTATAACAAAACATTTTCCTTCTGACCTTCTCAAGTAACTTCATGAAGGGCTTGATTTTTTTAGCTTCAACAGATCAATGCACTCTAGATGACGACTTCTATTTACTTTAACAAATAAATGGATCTATGCCTGATTTCAGTGGGCATGAAGATCCTGGGTACCTTCAGCAAGAAGAACCTGGTATGACACCCTGATACTCTTGTGATAAATGGACAGCATTTATTAATATATGGAGCATTTAGAAAAGGTAGGCTCACCAAGCCTCATCTGTGCTATGAGGTTAGTTATGATAGAAAGGCACTGGTTAAATTAAACAGGGCCTTCCAGTTCAATGGAATACTCTATATATCCCACCATTAAAAATCATGAAGCAAAATATTTTACTGACAGGAAAAAATGTTCACCATGTATGAAGTGAAAAAAGTGACTGAGAAAAGTGTCCACAATATGACTCAAAATATATATATATAAACATATGTACATACACAGGAAATTCCCTCATACCTCAGTTGGTAAAGAATCTGTCTGCAATACAGGAGACCCAGATTCAATTCCTGGGTGGGAAAGATCCCCTAGAGAAGGAAATGGCAACCCACTCCTGTATTCTTGCCTGGAGAATCCCATGGACAGAGGAGCCTGGTGGGCTACAGTCCATGTGGTTGCAAGAGTCGGCCACAACTTAGTGACTAAACCACCACCATGTACATACATATATACTCACAAAACACGCATTCACGCATATTGCTTCGTAAGTGGGCAAAAGACATATTTTTCTTCGTGATACTTCACTGTGTTTTCAAAGTTACAAAACATACTATGCAATCAGGAAAAAAAATGTATTTATTAATAAGCTAAACAAACCACACAAACCTAACAGGGTGCTATCATTCCCGTAAGAGAGAGTGGCCTGGTTAATCTCTGTGGGGTATGAGTAATCCATAAATGTTAAACCCTTCTATTTAAAGCTTACAGTTTTAAACAAATAAGAAGATGGAAGAGACTCATTTTCTAGCTTACATAACAGAATCATAGATGAAGACATTTAGAATTACAATGGCCCTCTCTTCTACACATCTGTATCCACAGCTGAATGATCAGAAAGCTGGCATCTCTCAATGCAGAAGTGTATCTTCTCCATGCAGAGTGCTAATTTGCAAAGTTAAGTTTTTAGAGGCTCTCTGCAGACCTTCTATCTGAACGTGATTTTCTCCTCCAGGTAGAAGTTGACCCCCAATCTACAATTGACTTAGGACAAATAACTGGTCAATCAACTAACGCTTTCAGGACAGGGCATGCAGAACCATGTAGCAATTTACAGGTCAAATTCCTATCAGTAGCTGCCTACCCTTTCCTTTAAAATATGCAAAGAACATATTGCCTCTTTGAAGCCCTCCAAAATGAACACCATTTCTTAAATACAACAAAGAAACAGACTCAATTTTGAACAGCTGAGTTGTTCATCCAAAGGTCTAGGATGTTCCTAAATAGAACAATATCCATATCTTGAATTATTCCACAATCCTTCAAAACACAGACTTGGGTTAGAAAAGAGCTGTGGCCTTAGAGTAAGTAGGAAGCCAAACCTTGGAAGGATGGCTCATTGCTGCTTCCTCTGTAAGTCTGAGTAGCTTCCTTCCTACCACTTCTAAACTGGGCTTCCTATACCCAAACTCACAAGGCTGCTGGGAAACTTCAATGAAACCACCTACGTTATTTCCCAGGTCACCCAACAATGAGCTACTAATGCCTAGAAAATGCTCACTGGTTCATAAAATACTTTGTGACTCTCCAAACTGTCAGAAAGAAAACTGACTTGGCTGCATTTCAGGTAAATAATGCAATATTAGAATTACCTGTCAATATTAAGAATGACCTTAAAGTAACATTTTTATATCAAAAAATGCTTACATTAAAAAATGTATCAAATTTTTAAAACTTTTCTATCTGGAAGACCACCAAGTTATGACTTAAAAAAAAGAAAGAAAGAAAAGAAAATCGGCCAAGAGGGCTGAACCAGTGGCTATAGAAAAGGAAAGGGATCTGAGATTAAAAGAACTGTCTGGCAACAGAAATGAGTGCCTAATTGATAACAGGTAAAAGGCCTGTGGCACTGTGACATCTGTAGGTCTTGGAAGAACCTGCCATGGTCCCTCAGGACACCAAGATTTATAAAAGTCTGGGTGTGTGTGGCTGAACTGTGGAGCCAAAATATCAAGTAAGTGCCAACCCCAGACTTTCCTTATTGGAGGTGATTTACTAGAGATGCCACAAGTGGCCTGTTTCTTTCTCCAACACTTTATTTATTTATTTTTTTTCATTTATTTTTATTAGTTGGAGGCTAATTACTTCACAACATTGCAGTGGGTTTTGTCATACATTGACATGAATCAGCCATGGAGTTACATGTATTCCCCATCCCGATCCCCCCTCCCACCTCTCTCTTCTCCAACACTTTAAAACTGCTTGTAGAACAAAGGCACAAATCAGTGCTGCTCTGCACCATGGCCCTAAAGAGCATCCCATCATACACAGCAACTTAGGGGCCAATAAGTTGGTCACCGTTCAGAAACATCATGTCTAGGAGTAAGGAATGAGAAGGAGAAGTCCCTGCTGAGAGTTTTAGGTAATAACCTGTAGAAGACAAAAAGATGAAAAACACTATGTTCCCCTGAGGCTAAGGGCACTGACCAGGGTCACCTGTAAGAGCCCAATCAAGGGGCTGCGTGGATTCAAAATACCTAGATGATACGAGGAGGGCACTGTGGGAGACGTTCACAAGTACAACCCAAGCCTTGGCCCTCAAGGTACTTACACGTTAGATGCACAGAGACAAAGCTAAGTAGTTGCATTCCTCTGTTACATGATCTAAGCTGCACTTACATCCTAATTCTGCCACTGGTTCTCTGTCAGTTTCACCCCTAGGCCTCATTTGCTTCATCCCTTCCAGTGCTAATATTCACAGGTTGAGTATCAAACAAAGCTGAAAGAAAACCACAAACAAATAAGATCATGCAAGTGCTGAATTACAGACAAAAAGAACAGACAGGAGACTAACATTTGTGGCTTCAAAGACTTGTATAAGGCACGTGAGCTCCACTTCCTGTCCAGGCTGGCCTGCACCCACCACCCTATCTGAATCATCCTTCTGATGGCCACGGATGACTCCAGGATGCTTCATCTGTGATCATCTTTTAGAACTCACCTTACTTGGAGTGTCGGCAGAGCTGATTCCACTCTCCCTTTTAAAACACCGTCTTCCTTTGGATTCTGTGTACAACACTGGCCTGACTGTCTTCCTATTTCACTATAAAGTCTTTCTCAGTGATCTGCCAGCACCTCCTCTTCTACCCAACCCCTTAATGGATTGAGTTCTGAGCCCTCGCCTCTTCTCACACTACAGTTTCTGCCTGGGTGACCTCATCTATTATATTGGCTTGGTTCCATACACATCTATGTCTCCCCAGTTACCTACAACCTATAAAGCTACCTTCTTGGAGGTGATTTAGGGATGTCTCATACCAACTCACACTGAACAATATCCAAGCCAGAAACCTTGATCCCTGCACCCGAATCCTGTTCCTTTGCCACACTTACCCAACTCAGTAAATGTCACTTCTGACCACTCACTTCCTCAGGTCCTTAACCTGAAAGTCGTTCTTAACATCCCCTGCTCTTCTTCCTCACCACCCTCACCATTCCTCCCTACTCAGGGAAACTTGGGTTTTCCGTTGATATTTTTGTGCCCTGCAAGAGTTATGTGTGGCATCATTGGTCCCTGCTCATGTAAAGAACTGAAAGCAGCTCCAGCCTCCAAACCTTTCTGCTTCCCTCCGTCACTCCCCAGTCTACAATCTCCCGCTGTGTCCACCCAGCGATGATGTCTCACCTGGACGAATGCAACAGCCTCCTTACTGTTCCCCTCGTGTGACTTTTGTCCCCTTCTGCTTCCACATCATCCTCTAAGTCCCCACACAGTGTGCCCACTTTCCATAACACTGTACCTCACCCCTCCTGTCCTCTTCCTGCCACCCTTCTGTGCCGCCACATGTCCTATGTACATGAATGTCTTGGCTGATGCTCTAAGAACATCGATGAAGCCAAAGAGATGCAAACACCAGGTTCTTACTAGACTGTGCTCCAAAGTCATCGTCCAGTTTCTAACAGTAGTAAGGAAGAATGGTTACACTGGCAAATTTGAAATCACTGATTATCACAGAGCTGGGAAAATCATTGTTAACCTCATGGACAGGTTAAACAAGTGTGCAGTCATAAGTCCCAGATTTGATGTGATACTCAAAGATCTAAAAATATGGCAGACTGCCCATTTGGTTTCCTTACACTGACAACCTCAGCTGGCATCATAAGAAGCAAAATAAAAACAAACGAAAGAAAATTTTGATATTCTTTTCCTAGGGATGCAACACACACATGCAAATAAAATACCAAATGGACAAAGGAATAAAAAGAAAAAGAAAATGCATCAACTTATTGGTTCCTTAAAGAGGTCTTCCCTGACAGCTCTCCTCCAGCTAAATTTGGTTTTCCCATTTTCTCTCCCACATTTTTCTCTCTCTTTTCTGCAGGAGAGGTGGTATCCACACCAACAAACTGACGCAGGGATTGCCTGGCTCAAACCCCAACTCCACTGTGGGGCCTTGGGCAAGTTCCTTAATCTAAACTTTCATATCCTTATCTGTAAAATGAATCAAATATTCTCTGTGAAGATAGGGATTTGTGAGGATTAAATGAATAAATACATGTGAAGTCCTCACCACATAATGCCTGGCCCAAAGTTTGAGTGTTCATTAAGCATTAACAGTTAGGACGTTCCTTCATGGCGCTTATCACAGTGGGCAGTTACATGTGCACTGTTTTCTCCGATTACGCTCTCTCTCCCCTACTGTACTGTAAGCACCATGGAAATGGGGGAAACACCTGTCTTGCTCACCAAAGCACCGCCGTGTCTAGCACTGTGTCTGGCCTACAGTAAGTGCACAGTAACTGTTTATTAGTGTTCAGTGCCTAAGATTTTAAAAAAAAAAAAAAAACCTTTCTCAAAATGTGTAGCATGTCGTCAGATGGGGGCAGGATAGGTGTAGGTGAGGTACAGTGTAGGAGGGGGAAAAACAGCTTGGGAACGGCAGGAAAGAAAGGAGCCGAAACAGTCAGGGAGGAGCTCTAGCCCCACTGTGGACACTACTGCTTCTACTCCTCACCCGTGGTTCCCCCACTTCCTCAGTGAAGGGGTGACCAGGGTGACTCAGGTACCTTCCCATTCTAATTTCTAACAGCCTCCAGAGGTAAGGTTAGAGACTGCAGGCGGCTTTGAAATCCTCTGAGAAGATGATGCCCTAGAAAACCTAATAGGAAGGAACTGGGATTTTCTGAGCAGAGACCAACTTGGTCCAATGAAGCAGCACGAAAGCCAATGAAGGCAGAGGGCCTAGAGACAAAAAGCATCAGGAGAAGGCCACGGCCCACAGGACAGTGAGGGGGAGCGGAGGTGCACCCAGACGGGAAGCCATCAGATCGGTTCCTAGTGACTGATCACCCAGGTAACTCTTCAGTTTCAGGCCTGGGGGCTTGAGAGAATGGTGGTCCAGCTGAGACAAACAAACAGGTTTCTCTTAGGAAATCTCCTTGTAGGAAAGACAGAATGATAAGAGTTTGCTTACAGAGACCTTAAACCTGAGGCAATGCTCAAAGAGGGAGAGAGTGCCACAAGGACCCTCCTTGCCAGCCTTCAGCCCAGCTAACTGAACCAGTCTTAGGGCCCTACCACCCCCACATGTCACAGGAAGCCGTGCCCTCTTGCTCCTCGTCCCTGACCTATGCCACCTGCTGACCCCTCCCCCGTAACTCCTGCCCTCTATAAAAGCTCTCAGATTTATCAAACACCTGCCCCCACTCCAGGCGGGCTTCCTGGATTACACCTCTTTCAGCATCTTAGTATTTCATATTTTAGGCCTGGTTAGCATGGCAATTTCAAAGATCAACTATCCATATCTTATACAAGTCAGATGTTCCTCCTCCGCAACAAAACTGGCAACTCTTCTGGGCAGGGACGAAATCAGGTATTTCTTCTGCATCTTCCTCCTTCCAGGCCTTGGGCCTAGACAGTGCCAGTCCTTCAGTGGGTGCCAGCCCAGAGATCTCGCTACACTCACTGATCCTGCCAGAGACAGGCCCTCTGGCTCTCAGTGGGGAGATCACGTGGGGTCCAGCCCCGACTGGGCCTGCTCCGGGCACATGGTGCACGTCCATGGCCAGGGTTGCGGTGGCAAGGACAAGGCATTTCAATCCAGTCTGATGAATGATACAGCAGAAAGCCACAATCCTGCCTTACTAGCTGAGAGCACAGGAGCAAACTGATTCATTAGTAGCATTTGCTATTTTGATAAGACTGATTTTAACAATATAATTAAACTATGCAGATAAATGTAAAGGTCTCCTTTAAATCACTTTCCACAACCTCCGATTGCTCAACAGTGGTATCTGGGTTGCTCCCACACAAGGACAGCTTTGTTCTAGCTGGTGAACAGTCCCTCTCTCAGGGAAGTATTGTCAAACCCATTTAAGGCAGAAGAGTAATCCAACAGGCAATCCCTGGAAAACAAGGAAAACACGGAGGAAATAAAAAAAAACAAAACACCTTTCTATACCAGAGTAGGATCTAAAAACATTGCTAAGGGAACCAGAGATGAGTCTGGCACCTAGTAACTGTGACGCGACCCTAAGTGACCACGGCCGGGCCACGATCTCAGTCTGGTTCAGTGTCCTTCTGTAAAATTCGGGAGACTAATTCTAGTGAACTAGTCAGAATAGCTCAATCCAGTCTAGATCAGAAGGGCAATATGATAACAATAAATTACCTGCAAGACAGGGGAGAGGGTGTATTGCTCTGTTCTATGAAGGTTACACAGAAAAGAGCAGAACCCTGAGAGCTCAGAGCCAGGGTGAGCTCAGGCGGGCCACGGGCCTCCTGAGGTCGGAGAAGCGCTGGACACCACCTGGCCACAGAAACGTGAGCGCGGAACTGTATTTGCTGCTCAGAAGAGCGGACTGGTCGATAAAGCCACTTCATCAGGCACCCAAGGTCTGTATTTCAGAACAGCTGGATCCAAGTTTCTGTGTCACGGCTCTAACACACCAAAACTCTACTGACCAAACTCCTGCTGTGCAGACCTGAACACTATTGATAATAGCTGCACTGAAGCAATGGACGGGCATACCAAAGCAACACAGAAAAGAACATGACCAAAATATTTTTAAGTGATTGCTTAAGGTCTCCTTTAAATTATTTTCCGTAATTATCGAGCCAGCAGTCCATTGTTATTAATTCATATTCAGCCTATTTAAGCGGTACCAGCCACGCAGGCTAAAATCAAATGCCTCAGTAATTTCCTAACTTTTGAGTGTTATTTTCTTGTCAGTTAAATTTAAAGCAGCCCATTTGTGACCACATTATACCAAGTTAATCTCATCTAAAGTGCTTCTCAAACCCTAACAGCTACACTAAGGTTTTATACTAATGAAAGCAATTTACATAAATGAAATTTATGTCAATGCATTTCATGACAAATTTTTTATTTTATAATAATTATAGTACTTATATGATAACATCTGTTGATATTCACAGTCTAAACCTGGCAAAGATTTAAACCCACAACATTTTCCATGCATCATGTACATTATCTGTGAAAAGCAATAAAAAAAAGCAATGAATGCATTAATCATACCAATATCATCTGCAAAGCATAAATCTGAAATACCTTTCACGTCAGCTCAAACTGCTTTTTATTTTTTACACACCTGATTTTACGCCATCTGTAAAAGGGCAAGACAAAGACTTTTGAGGAAATTATATTTCTTGGCTGTTTGACTTTTACAAAATACTCAGGCAAAGTTGTGTAAACAGAAGATTTACTATACGACTAAGAAAAAAACGATGCAGTTAAAAGTCCATTTTTATTAAAGGACGGTGTAATGACCACAGCGTTTTCTCATTGCAGTGTGGTATCATATTTGCATTTTTACACCTGTTTTACATTTCCCCTCGTCTATCTATCACATGTGTTTTTACAAATACACATCAGGCCTAAACCTATTCTATGACATAAACAGCAGAAGCAAGACTCTGAATGACAACATTTTAGGCTCTAATTTCCCTATCTTGATGGACATTAAACCAACATCCCAGCCACCACCTGACAACATCAGCGTGTCCTTCCCAGGACTCCCCAGGGCTCCAGGAACAACGTCAAAGTGAAAACCAAAAACTTTACATAAATGTGAGCATCTCTACTCTCTACTCCAATGATAACTATGAACACTTTCTCAGGGTTCTAACTGGCTAACAAAGCCCATCTGTGGGCACATGTTATGAGCAAGCTACTGGTGTGATACTCAGACAAGTTTTCACTTTACCTGGCTCCTGGACACACAGATACTAGTCTGAACTTTAAAAGCAAAATGATCCTTTCTAACCTCCATGGTGCTGAAGCCTCAGGAACATTCCCACTGAAGTGTTTCTCTACCTTCACCAGGCAGTGAACAACCACCTTCAAGAGTGCTCAAATGTGACATTTATATTTCTGCATTACTGACTCATAGCTTTGATGTGCACACAACAATGAACAATAAAACCTGAACTAATTCTTTCACAAGGACAGCGCCTGAGACCTCCACCCACATCCTTTGAGGACTGTTAAGATTTTCATTAAAAGTTGTCTGTCTTCTGGTATCAACGAGCCTTTGACTTCACTAAGTGTTTCAAAATGTTAACCATAAGCCTATTATCAAATTCCTCAATAAAACATCTTTACAAAGTAAGTCAGCGACAGTAACTTTCAACTGTTTTACAGCAGGAGCTCCGGGCACAGGAATAGAAACCATTTTACAAACCCCAAACTCACATATGGTGCTACCGCGGCTAGACACACAGAAACCTCCCCCCACTGCTGCCGCTGCCACAGTCTAGGCCATTCTGAAAGCCTCGCACCACCCCAGTGCCTGAAATCTTTTAATGGCAGCACTTAGATTAACCAAAATGTGATGAACAAGATATAGGGCGAATAGAGCTTGGACCCTGCCCTGAGAGAGATACTCCACTTGGACCAGCTATTAGACTGAATCATGTACTAACAAAAGAGCCATTTTTGTAGGTTAAACCTGGCTGAGCATCAGCCAGTTCCTAAGAGTTCCTAAGAGTCTAACAAAATCGAATGCCCTGCAGGCAGGCCTACCTAATAAAGCATAGACAAGGTAGGAGCTCCTCCAGGAATGCAGAGAACTACAGTTCTTTCTCACAAAGCTCCTGAATCAAAAGTGCTCTCCATCACCAAGTGGAAACTCCCCATCTCCTCCACCCAGAACTCTTCATTCACTCAAAAGGTACCAAACTAGGCCAGCTGCCCCACCCCCACTCTTTATCTATTCCTAATACAAGTTTGCTTCTGTGCTGAACAAGAGTGGTCCAGTATCCAAGAGCGAGAAATGGACAGCCTCCCCCGTGGTGGGGGGAGGCCTCTGATGCTGCCGGGACCACCTGGCTGCTGCCCTGGAGGGCTCCACCTGCTGGCATCTTGGGTAGCTGTTGCCTGGGTTCCAAAGCTTCACCTTCTGCACCTGCTTCCAAAGCATAAAATTTCCTCTGATTTTGTAAGCTTCCCACTTGTCCCCACATGACAGAGCCTAATAAAATGTATCTTTACGGATGGCTCACACCCACATTTCTAACTGACATTTCGTTCTTTCAATGCAGTCACCCTGCAGTTGCCAAACACCTCAGAATACGTTTACATGTCACTTAGAGACCTCTCCCTCCTTATGTCTACACGAAGAGAAAGAAAAGCAAAACTCCTTTACAAATGCCGACCCCACCCTGAGTCTAAGCACTCCAAATGTCGAAACTTCCTGCCTCAGCCTTGGCACTGCTGTGCTCAGAAAACTCATAGAGTCTCACCATTGCCTTTGCTTCGCCGCCGAGGGAAGACAGTGGGCGGATGGAAGCTGAAACCCATGGCCACTTCCTCCACCTATGCCATGAGGATCCCTCAGGAATTTTCACACCTATAGTCACTTAAGTATCTGCACTGATCTGAGCTGCCAAATGCACGCGAACTATTTGGAACTAACCATATCTTGGAATAAAATGTCTGAAAGGAAAAAAAAAAATCTCCTTTATAGTAAAACCTAGTATAACCCACAGCATTGAGAAGTAGGTTTTTCATCCAGGGTAAATGAAAATCTTTCTAAAATGTGTGGTTCAATTTCTACAGCAATAAAATAAATGAATTCTAAAGCAAACTTATGATACCGTTTCACATATGCTCACCACATAAGCAAAGCATTTAAAAACTGTAACACCCAACAAAGGTAATCTCACTTCTGAAAGATTTATTATAAGTAAAATGACAAGACTATGTAAAGAACTGAAAAATGTTCACACCCTACTTAGCGAACAAAACAGAACATTTTTTATCTATATATTCAGCAAAGACCAAATGTATATATGCTAACACCCAGTGTGGAGTGAAGTCTCTTAAGGGAGATGTGGGTCATCAGCTCTGCCCACGATTCCCTCCAGGGTATAAAGTCAAGGCCTGGAGAGGTGCTGTAACATGGAGCACAGTGGGCCTCCCATAACTCCTGTTAAGGGCAGGGCTGCAGTGAGGGAGACATGGTCTTAGCAAGGTGTACACATGCATGTGGAAATGCCTGCTCACAATAAAAAATTACAAGCCCACAGGGCTAGAGTGGACATCTTGTCATATCCATTTGGCATACATGGGGAACTGTACCTAGAAAATAAATGTGTAGATTCAGACAATGGGTAAGTGTATTTTAAAAGCTGACAGACATCATTAACTGCCCTGCAAAGAATGGCACCCCACTCCAGTACTTTTGCCTGGAAAATCCCATGGACAGAGGAGCTTGGTGGGCTGCAGTCCATGGGGTCGCTACAAGTTGGACATGACTGAGCGACTTCACTTTCACTTTTCACTTTCATGCATTGGAGAAGGAAATGGCAACCCACTCCAATGTTCTTGCCTGGAGAATCCCAGGGACGATGGAGCCTGGTGGGCTGCCCTCATGGGGTCACACAGAGTCAGACACGACTGAAACGACTTAGCAGCAGCAGTAGCAGCAAAGAGGATGCATTCGTTGACACTCCAACCTCTCCACTCTCCATCTCTCACATCAACATGCACTTCCCTCCTCACCAGCTTAGACTCCAAGGTCCAATATTTTGACCTCTTATCTGCACATGTCTTTAGTTTCCTTGCCCCCTATTCCACCATTGCACTCTTCTGGCAAAAGTTCAGCGCTTGTTAAAAGTTCATGCAACTTAACGACAAAAAACAAACAACCTATTCCAAAAATGGGCAGAAGATCCAAATAGACATTTCTCAAAAAAAACATACAGATGACCAAGAGGCACATGAAAAGATGCACAACATCACTAATTACAGAGAAATGCAAATGAAAACTACAATGAGCTACCACCTCACACCAGTCAGAATGGCCACCATGAAAAAGTCTACAAATAACACATGCAGAAGAGGGTGTGCAGAAAAGGGAACCCTCCCTGTTCCTACTGTTGGTGGGAATGTAAATTGGTAAAGCCACTATGAAAAACAGTTTGAAAAAAAAAGAAAAAAAGAGAGAGAAAAAAGAAAAACAGTTTGGAGGTTCCTTTAAAAAAAAAATAAAAACAGAGTTGCCATATGATCCTACAATCCCACTCCTAAGCATATGTCTGGACAAAAAGATAGTTCAAAAAGATACACGCACCCCTATGTTCACTGCAGCACAATTCACAATAGCCAAGACACAGAAATGACCTAAATGTCCACCGACAAATGCAGGAATAAAGAAGATGTAGTGTATATAAAAAATGGAATACTACTCAGCCGTAAGAATGGACTAACGCCACTGGCAGCAACATGGATGGACCTAGAGGTTATACTAAGTGAAATGCATCAGGAGAGAGAGAAATATCACCTGCTATCACTCATACGTGGCATCTAAAATACGACACAAATCTATCCACAACACAGAAACAGACTCACAGACATAAAGAACAGATGTGCTGAGGAGAAGGGACGGACTAGGAGTTTGAAATTAGTAGACACAAACTATTATATAGAGGGTGGATAAACAACCAGGTCCTATTATACAGCACAAGAAATTATGCCATGATAAACCATAATTGGACATGGAACAACAGATTGGTTCCAAATAGGAAAAGGAGTACGTCAAGGCTGGATATTGTCACCCTGCTTATTTAACTTATATGCAGAGTACATCGTGAGAAACGCTGGGCTAGAAGCACAAGCTGGAATCAAGATTGCCGGAAGAAATATTCAATAACCTCAGATATGCAGATGACACCACCCTTATGGCAGAGAGTGAAGAGGAACTAAAAAGCCTCTTGATGAAAGTGAAAGAGGAGAGTGAAAAAGTTGGCTTAAAGCTTAACATTCAGAAAACTAAGATCACGGCATCTGGTCCCACCACCTCACGGGAAATAGATGGGGAGACAGTAGAAACAGTGTCAGACTTTATTTTTGGGGGCTCCAAAATCACTGCAGATGGTGATTGCAGCCATGAAATTAAAAGACACTTACTCCTTGGAAGGAAAGTTATGACCAACCTAGAGAGCATATTAAAAAGCAGAGACATTACTTTGCCAACAAAGGTCTGTCTGGTCAAGGCTATGGTTTTTCCAGTGGTCATGTATGGATGTGAGAGTTGGACTGTGAAGAAAGCTGAGTGCCGAAAAATGGATGCTTTTGAACTGTGGTGTTGGAGAAGACTCTTGAGAGTCCCTTGGAACAAAGGAGATCCAATCAGTCCATCCTAAAGGAGATCAGTCCTGGGTGTTCACTGGAAGGACTGATGCTGAAGCTGAAACTCCAGTACTTTGGCCACCTCATGCGAAGAGTTGACTCATTGGAAAAGACCCTGATGATGGAAGGGGTTGGGGGCAGGAGGAAAAGGGGAAGACAGAGGACGAGATGGCTGGATGGCACCACCGCCTCGATGGACATGAGTTTGAGTAAACTCCGGGAGTTGCTGATGGACAGGGAGGGCTGGTGTGCTGCAATTCATGGGGTCGCAGAGAGTCAGACACAACTGAGCGACTGAACTGAACTGAACTGAAACCATAACAGAAAAGAATATGAAAAATAATGTGTATATAGATAAATAAAACTGAATCACTGAACAGTAAGAATTGATACAACATTGTAAATCAACTGTACTTCAATAAAAGAAATTAATTAAAAAAAAAACTTCAGCCTTCATTAAGCCCCAACTAGCACCTTCTCCAAGCCTGTGTAAAAACACACAGGATCTTCACCTTAAATGTCTGCCCATAAATCTCCAGTGACACTGAGAACTGCTCAGCAACCAACCACAGTTCAGTAGTTCCTGCACTGTCTTAGTCTCTAAGAGGACTGTTTCTTGCCTATTTCCCTATTTCCCCAGATCTCCAACACTCCTCCCTCCCACCCTGACTCATTCTTAGTTGATGACTTCACTTAAAAAAAAACGAAGCCATCAAAAGAGAGAACCACCTCTTCTTCCCAGGACAAATGTAGCAACCTACCTGCACCTGGACACGTACACTCAGCATTCCTTCCTATCACAAGGGACACAGCACACCTGTACCTGCTCATTCCAGCCCATCCCATCCACGATGGTGCTCTCACAATTACCCTTTCTGGAGGATCCCTGTTATCTCCAGCCTGAACCCTGATCTCATATCTCCAGCTGCTGATTGACATCGCCACTTAGGTGACTAGTATCTCAAACCTGACATGTCCAACACAGGGATTCTTAATTCCCTACCCTGATCTCTGCCCCACTTTCCTCAGCCAAGAAAATGACACCACCCTTTACCCTACAGCTTGAGCCAGAGCCTTGGGATCATCCTTGACCCTCTCCTTCTCCACACATATAATCTGATACTCTGGATTGTCCTACCTCCAATATAAATGAGAAATCCTTCATTTCTCTCCACATTCCACTGCTACTGCCACAGTCTCCCGCCATCTCTTGCCTAGCCTGTTACATGGCAACTTCCACACTGCCTGCTGCCACTCTTGCCCTGCCACCATCTGCTCACAGCAGAACAGCCAGGGTGAGCTCTTTAGAACATAACCCAAACCACAGCACTTCTCTGCCTGCAATTCTCCAAGACCTTTCTTTCACAGGATAAAACTCAAACTCCTTGTCAAGGTCACAAAGTTCCAGTGCTTGGCCCCTCCCTCTCTTCAACCCCTTCCCCCTTCTGTCCCCTCCAGAACGCTGGCCTCCTGGCTCTTCCATGGTCATGTCAAGATCCCTCCTGCTCCAGGAATCTGGTCCCTGCTGTCTCTTCATCGCAGCGCTCGTTCTCCAGCTCCTCACGTGCTGAACTCCCTTGTGTTACTCAGGCCTCAGAGTCCCCGCCCCAGGCGCTTCCATCATGAACAGTGTGCTCACCTCTTCACCACTCTCCATCCCAATACCCTGCTTTACTCTCCCTCATGACTTATCACTACCTGCTGCTGCTGCTGCTACGCCGCTTCAGTCCTGTCCGACTCTGTGCGACCCCAGAGACAGCAGCCCACCAGGCTCCCCTGTCCCTGGGATTCTCCAGGCAAGAACACTGGAGTGGGTTGTCATTTTCTTCTAAAATTACACTATCTATTCATTTGTTTAATGCCTAACCTCTCCACTAGAATGGGAGCTACGTGCACTCAGAATAGTGTCTGGCACAGGGTAGGTGCTTAATAAATATTCGTTAATGAGTATTACATTTACAATAAAAATTAAACTACTTTTTATAAATTTAAATGCGTGTACAATTGTCACATTATGAATAAACTATACATGTGGAGAAAGACTACAAGAGGATAGAAAAAAAGATGGAAGTAGTTGCAACAGGAAATTTTTTTTTTAATTTATACCCACCCTATTTGAATGTTTTATAGCATTGCTTTATAATTTAAAATGTACCTTTTCTGTATTGAAAAGTAAGTGAAAGATAAGTGAGGATTTAACAGGGCCAGAGGGTCACCACTCTAAACATTAGTTGTGAAAAAGACAAAATCAGCCCAACACCTGGCAGCTGCCTGGACTATGATCGCCTAAGCCTCTAAGTTGCTAGAAGCCATCCTGGCACTCACATCTAGGCCATGGTGTTGAAAATCAACATCAGACAGGATTGCCCTGTGACCATGAAAGATGAGAACAAAAATAAAACCATTCCTGTAATAATGACTGTAATCATGACAATAACAGAATGTAACACAGAGAATCATGGACACCACTCTGCAATATCTCAACACAGACAAAACATGAACACTGTCCAAATCACAAAATACCAAACACCCACCCCCACCCCCACCCCAGGCTAATGAGAGACTGCTGCTTCTTTACCAATTTCAGCTTTGGTCCCACTGTAGTCCATTCTCCCTATAGATAAGATTTATTAAAATAGTGAATCATAGAAGAACCCATTTTCTGACAGCATCCAACCCAGATCTAAGCCCTGATCCTTAAAGACTCCAAAATCACTAGCACCAACCCAAACCCTGCGGTAAGGTTTTCCCTACACCATCCTCCTGAGACGCCCCACACCCCCTGTATGGGGTGAGCGCTCTCCCTCACTGCAACAAGCAACAGCCCAACTCGTTTAGCTATGGCCATGTTCCTGGTGGTCTCTGGGTAGTGGGCGGTGACACTTGTCATGACATCAGCTGCCATTACAGGCCATTACATGCTGAAGTCACAGGAGCCTAGCTGGAAAACTGATCCCAGGACATAGTCTCAGGGCTGGTTCTCTGAGTATGTGCCCTGATATCAGCTGATTTTCTTGTCATCTGCCTCTTTCTCCTAAAAGGTGAGTGAAGGCAGGGTAAAAAAAGGTCAAGTTAATTAAATGTCCTGGTGAATAATATTACTGCTAATCAAGGATGCCCTGCACAGCTTCCAAAGGTACCCTGAGCACAAGGTTAAGAGTGAGGCTGGATGACTGAGTCATGGGCAGAGCCTTAGGCAACACTACTCAAGTACTTTAAGCCACATGTTCAAGCCCAATAAATTAGCCCAGGCTTAAAGAAGTCAGGCCGTACACATGTAAGAATTTTAATAAGCTTGGAAAATGCTACCTAGAGCTTATGCACAAGCTTACTGTACCAATGGGATTCCCTGCCACCAGCCACAGAGTGCTAAGCCCCTGACAAGAGCCGTCGAGCACGTGGGGCAGCAGGGACAAGGAGCCAGCTTGGTCCAGGCTTCCTCAGCAGTGGGAGACACAGCAGAAGGCTGGCAGCCAGATGGATGGAGAGCAGAATGGGGCACGCAGCACAGTGGAGCCAACGGCGTTTACTAGGAAAACATGTCGAAGGTTTCTTTGGTGGAAATCTGGTCCTCACACACCCTTCCAGAAACTAGCAAACACTGTAATCAATGTCTGCATTTATCCAATGCTTGTTTGTACCCGAGAACTGTGTTAGGTACAATAGACAGTTATTTGAGCAAACATGGTCTCTGCCTTCTAGATGCTGACACCTAATATAAATAAAAACAATAAATCTGTCCAGAGGATTACCAAACTAACTGAACAAACATGGAACAGTCTAAAGCATGGACCTTATGTAAATTCAGTGGAGTAAGAACTGAAGGGTAAGTCATGGGAGACGACTTTCTAAACAGGGTGGGGCCCTAATGGAACAGTTCCCCTGTTAAGGCTCAATCTTCAAGGTAGGGGCCAGCTTTCAAGAAAAGCTATAAGGGCTGGCTACTAGAGAAAATGAACCAATCAGAGAAGAGGGTGCAGCCTGGAGAATGATTTAGAGGCAGAAATGCAACTATCAGGAGAAAGAAAACTTGACAATCATCCAAGAAAACTAGGGGAGATCAGTCAAGCAGGTGTATGTTTCTCAACCAGTTTTACTCATGACCCCTTGTGATAAATGTAAAAAGCTGACACTCCATTAATGTTATTTAAAATCTGAAAGGGAATTACATATCCTAACCAACACCAAATCAGAGCAACAGTGGTTTCAGAATCTGATTTTTCCAAATCACACAAATCATCCCCTTCCCCTAGAGTTGAGAATCACCCAGTTGGGTGGCAGTAACTGTCAACAAGGAAAGAATAACTGTCACTGAATTATTTAGGAAGAAAAGATTTAGATCCTGGATCCACAGGGTACCAGACAACCAGTACTAATAGAAAGAGTTACAGCCTAAGGTGACTGAAAAAAAAAAAAAAACACCATGGCCCAAGCAAGAATATGTACTAATTACCTGATTAAAATTTTTGAAAGAGAATTCTTTGTAGATGGCATCTCTCTCACTTAATTCCAACCATCCTGCTTCTTTAAGGTCAAGTATCATCTGGCTCCTCTCCTCTGCAGTCAACTGGTGGGTACCTGCTGACTATGAAAAGAACACATTTAATACCTGAAATGTAGAGGTTTGGTTAATTCAAATACATGTACAGCTCTTTACTTTATGTAGAGATACAGAAAAAAGTCTTAAGGACAACGATTTCTAACCATCTCTGATTTCTTCGTTCTCAAAATACAAAGTTCTCAAAAAGAGATAAAAACAAGACTAGCTCTGTACAAAATAAGTTGCCTCCATGGTATGTGAGCTTATCACCCCTTACAAACGCCTCTAACTTTACAATTCAGCTTTCCTGGTTTCTTACAGATAAAGTTGAGATTGACTATTTGGACATCTTACCAAAGATCATAACCAATGGCCAACATTCCAGGACTTACGAAACTGAGGTAACACACTCACCCAAGGAACCCTTCAAGTCCACCAGTAGAACCAGGATTAGAACTCCGGACCCTCAACTCCTGGTCCACTCTCTTTGGATGGCCCCACATCACCTCAGCAGCCTTCAGTCCTTACTCACATGGGTCTCAACTCTCTGAGTTCACCATCCCCGTTCAATTCTAGTTAAGACCGATCAATCCTCAGAGAGGAAAAAACAAATGCACATTTACAGGGGATTTGATAAAATAACTTCTGGGCGTTCACACACCCTCTGGGCTATAGGTTAAAGAGCTCTTGCTTTAGTGGCGTGAGTTGTCTCAGAAGCATCAGTAAGACAAACTCCCTCAACCATCTAGCCACAGCACTGCCCACTTGGAAGCACTTGTGCACAACTGTCCACCTTGTTCCTCCTCATCCTGGTGAGAACATTCCCAAACCCTGTTAGTTAACAGGCCCACACTTGCCATGCTACTTGTTTTTTAACGGAAAGAACTCTAAGCAGCATGACAGACAGAAGAACACCCTAAGAGAAGTCAGAAGAGGTATGTTCTCATTCTGGCATAACTGCCCACCAGTACCTCCTGTCTTACCTGTATGCTGGGCTACTACCTGCTCAGGTGAGGGAGGGACTGGCCCCAGAAAGAACGAACTTAAGGCTTCCTTATCAAAGGGCAACCAGAGGCTGAGCTGAATGCTCTGCCATGAAACTTCAACTCATTCCCACTTCAGAAATCCTAAAACCCTTTATCAGTGTAATTAAGAAGGCAAAGTAAGTAAACTTATAGACAATTTGCAAAAAGGAAAAAAAGGATGCTAATGAGCCAACCTTCTAGTTTCTCTTCCTTGCTTAGTCAGCTACCCTTCCCTACAACTAACAGGAGATAATGAGAATGCCTCTTAATTAAATAAAAATGTTTAAAGGCTTGTTATCAAAAATCACATACTATTAAAAAGAGAAGTATCCATGCATTAGCTTTTCAATGACAACTGTGAAAAATTTCACAGAAGACCTATACAGGAAATTACCTAAAAATTTTAAACATTTAAATATTTTAATTCACTAAAACTATTTTGCTAAGGAAACAGAATTATCATTGAATAGCTGCAAAGAAAACTATTAACTATGCTGTGGGTTAAGCAGCAGTCACCGGGAGTCTGTGGAGCACACTCTGAGCTGTCTTCCTCCTCCCTAAACCTCCACATCTCCAGTGAGGTCCATGAACTGTGCCCACTACTGGTGTCTACCTAGGAACAGGAACCACGTACAGAACTGTAAAATGGAGTCACTTCACCCATATAACATAAACAGTCCCCTTAAGGACACACACTCCACAGAACCCTTTGTGGTGGACTTAATTTTCTTTCTGTGGGAGCTACGCAGAGAGACAGGGAAAGCATAGGATTTGGAGAGCAATTTTCAATCCAAGCCTAGCTTTGTTACTTTCAGCTGTGGATGCTGAGTAAATCTCTTAGCCTCTCCGAATTGCAATGTTTTAGAGTGCGGATGTTACAACATACACCTGCCAAGATTTTTAAAAGGCTTAAAGAGATCTTAAGTGTGGAGGCACCGAGCATAGAGCCTGGCACGTGGCAACCACTCCAAACGCACCTGTTTATTCACTCCTCCCCAATGCCACAACTGTACTTGATCACCAGCGCCCTATATAGAAGTATGCCCTAGGACACGCCTAGGCGACAGTAAGCACTCAACTTGTGTTCTCACCTTAATGGCCACGAAGCAGAATGCTTATCTTCTCCATCATCGAGTCACACTTTTTTTCTTTTAAAAAAAAATTCAAACTGCCAAATGGGTTCTAACAAGCAATCTAAGAAAATGAAACGGTGAGTTTAATACAACATACGCCCACTAGGTGGTGCTGCATGTTAAAACTTGCCCTCAAGTCAATTTACCCCCAATATGTTAATTCATAAAACGGGGAAACGGACCGGGCGCCTATAGGGATTAAAAAAAAAAAAAAAATCAGTGTGCAACTCAAAAGATAATTTATTAGTAATTGCTCCAAAAAATTAACACCAAGACAAATGAGTTAATTCAACATTCAGGGCCCCGTTTACAGAGAGCGAGAGACGGTTCCTGCTCTCACCGAGCGCACAATCTAGACGACCCGACAAGCAGCTTTAGTCACATCACGAGTGAAGAATTTTCACAACTGCTTTTCACACTGTTTTTTTTTTTTTTTTTTTTTTTTTTACACTTAAAGTCGTGGTGGTTTGTTTTCCGGTTGGCAATTTCGGAGACTACGACGAAATTCTAAGCCAAGAGAAACTGGAAGATGCTACGGCCACCCCTGTCTCAGACCAGCTCGTCGGCAGGTGCCGGGTGCCCAAACGTGGCTACACGAAGTCCGGGCCCACTTCGGGGCCTGCCCCGGTCCTTTCACCCCTCGGCCGGCATGGCTGGGCCTCGCCCTCCTCCCGCACAGCGGGCCCTCGGCACTCACCATGGCTGCGAGGCTCTGGCTCCTGCCTCTCAGCGCCGCGAACCAGCGCCGCGTCGCTCCCCGCGCCCCCAGCGCCGCCGCCATAGCGTCGCGCCGAGGGCTGCCCGGCGCGCTGCCTGCCCGCCGCCCGCCGCCCCGGAGCCAGGGGCCGTGCGAGGAGCTCCCAGCTGCAGCCTAGACCGTCCCTCAAAGCCCTGCCCCGCCGCGCAGGCCCAGACGCGGACCGGCCCCGGAAGGTCTCTAGGAGCTTCGATGGCGGGCAGCCCCGCAGGCCCCCGCAGGCCCCCGCAGGCGCCCGCAGGCGCCCGCAGGCCCCCGGTGCTGTCAGCCCCGGCTTGACGGGCCTTCGGCGTCATCGCCGCTCGGGTGCCAGGTTTCCCGCCTGGTGCGGGGCGGGTAGCGGGGCTGGCGCGGCTCTGAGAATGGACCTGCGGCTCGCTTTCCGGTGTCCGGCCCTCGGGTTGTCGCTGCCTCGCCCACTGTCTGACCTCATTGGGGCAAACAGCACTTGCGGGCTGGAGGATGTCGCGGATGGCGACAGGAAGAGATGAGCGCAGGGGGGTCGGGGGGGGGGGCGGTGATTGGAGACCACTGCACTCTACTAGCGATTGTGGGACAGTGAACTACAGCGATGCAAACAGGGCCTTCTAAGTCGGGGAGCCACTGGGTGAATCTAAGCTCTAGTCTGTTGTTACTTAGCTGCCAGTGTCCTGGGCAGGCTAACTCATCTCTCTTTGTCTAGCTAAAATAATTTGGAAAACCTAGCTCACAGTGCTTTCTAAAAGGTAGCACACTCAATACATAGTAGGCATCCCGGAGATAACATGTGGACAGATTTAGATACATTATATATTTGGACGAAAGGGGTAGTCTTTGTTTTATATATTTGTCTTAGTATTTTATTCTTATCGTTCCTTTTTTTTAATATATATAATTCACATACCATAAAATTCATCCCTTTTAAAGGGTACAATTTAGTGGGTTTTAGTATATTCTTCCTTTTTTTTTTTTTTTAACTAAATAGTTCAAGCAAATTAATAATATGTTTTGCAGAGAACATAAGAATACACTCAGGAATATACTTTTTAAACTATGAGAGTCCATTTAAGTTCAGCTTAGCAGCTGGTTTTATTTCCCATGTAGACTTGAAAAAAACAAAGCCTTTTTACCTAAAATAGTCTAAAATTCAGACTTATGACCCAGCCCATCTTCTTCACTCTTGCTCACCTGATGAAAACTCAACCGAGGAATCTTGCTGTAGACCTTCATCAAATATCACTGGTCTCAAGGCATTTATCTGAGACATTCTGGTTTCCTTTGCCTGATGCCATACATGGATATATATATAAGAACTGGAACTGTAGATTGTATTTCCAATATTTACTTTGGCTATTTGGGATCATGAAAAATGTTCTACTCTCTTGCTCATTAAAGTGAGAACTGAGAAATTAACTGGTAGTTGTGAAGTAACAAGTTGGAGACCCCTCATCATTTGCAGTGGTTTGCTTTCATCCTTTTCCTTCCCTGATACCGCTGAACAAGACTGTGACACGTCAGCTCTTGTCATGAACGCATTAGCAGCAGGATGCTGGTTAGGGTCCAGGGAGAGTGATGTCCACTGACAGGGGCTGTGAATGCCCTGCCCTAACATAGAGCTCTCTTACTAGGACCTAAGTCCCTTAGCAAAGATTTACTGGGCATGCCCTCTGTCATGGACACTGTTGAGAAAAACAGCCCCCTGCTCACAGTCTTTCACGTCCTGCTTGGCCACATGGACTAGGCCTTGGGCCTGGAACACTTCCTTACCAAAAAAGAGCCCACACAGCTTGCGCCAGGCTGATCGGCCTGTGAGAGTATCCTTCCTTGTTTCAGACTGAATGTGTGCTCCTCTGTTCTGCTTAAGTATGCATGTCAATGACCCTGGCGCGCACACCCCCATTTCAGAATGTCACATTCAGTAGGGGAGAGGGTTCTTCTGCTGTGGCACTAGATGGGTGCTCTCTGGCCATAGGCTGGGGGTGAGGGACATCCTTGAGCCATGAGGGGCCTATGCACACTACTGGGGCTGACCTTGCTGTCTCTTCTCGTGAAAATAAAAACGCTGTTCTATCCAGTGCTTGACCGTGTTTTCCTAGGTAACTCTAATACCAAGAAGTCAGGGACAGAAGTGTTGGACTTACATCCCTGGTGGCTGGCATTGTGATGATTTTTGCTATCCTCCATGGAGTTGCAGTCCCCTCCTGGCACGGGTTCCTGGTATACAGTGTTCTCAACAGACATGTTTGACTGGTCTTGGACCACTTCCTTCCCCTCTAGTTCTCTTTCTCTCAACACCAGTGCTTCTCAGCTGACCCTCTACACTTGGACCTCCCTTCCAGGAACCAGCCCTGTTCCCTATTTCCCTCCAGGGGAACCTCTGTAGCCTGCCTCAGCTAAGTGTCAGAGGCAAAGCCATGGATCTGCTGGTCATCCTGGGAGCCTTTCCTCACCCTCCAGACTAATACTGGGCCCTACTACATATGAAACCATAAGAAAATTCCTGTTTCTTTGATAGGACAACTCCTACTCTGGGAATCTGCCACCAAGGGAATAAGATTATACACACAACCATAAATCCAGCAAGAGGACAGGTGAGGTAAGTAATACTGAATCTATTCAAAGGCCTGTACTATAGCCATGGTTAGGAACACTATTACCAACAGTGAAATATTTATCACTTGTTAAGCAAAAGAAGGGAGAAAAGGATGCTATATCATGGCTACAAGTATGGGAAACATAAGAGAAAGACTAGAATGATATGCATATGATGGTTGCCTGGGCCATAGCATCGAGGCAGGACAGGGTTCCAGCCCACATAGAGGCTCTAGTGAATGCTTAAGTTTGAAGCTGGGTTCCACCACTGGAAGTATATAACGAAGAGCAAGTTATTTAGGGCCTCACTCATTTTCCAGTGGAGTCAATCTCAGAGGGCCACTGTACAAGATAAAGGAAATGGTATATGTTAAGCACTTAAAGCAATATGTGGCACACATAGTAATACTCAAACATCATTATAAGAGACGGAATAACAAGGGCTTTTTTTTCTTAAATATTGTACATACAGATACACGTATGAAGGTTCAAATCCTAGATTCATCAGCGTACTATGTATGTAACCTAGGTAAGTTATTTAACCTCAATATGCCAGGCTCACATGTAAAATGGAAATAATAACGGTCCTTTTCTGAGCTATGGTCCCCTCCTGCCAGGGACTACCCCAGCCACAGGTGTCCATAGCATGACACATACATTGTAAACCCCTATCGAATGTTACACTATGGGAAGGAGGCTCATCTAAGGTTCTATTTTCACAGAACTTAGAATACCTTATGATCTAAACTATCTAAACTCCGGAAATGATCAGTATAATAGTAGTTTTTATGATGTAGTCAACTGTCATGTCTGAATTTAAGGGATCTTTTAGAAACAGCCTTTCAAAAAGTTCATGTCAATTACACATTGTCTCCTTTCTACGTGTCCTAAACTAGACCATAATCAACTGTGGGCAACAACAGTACTTTATATTTCTTTCGGCTTTCACTAAACCTAGCAGAAGGCCAAGAACATTTTAAGGTTCAGTTAATGCATGCTGATTAATATCTGCCTTACCCAGAAACAACTTCTTAAACCACTTCAGATCCTTTCAGTGAAAGCAGAGGTCACAAACACCACAGTATCCGACTCTTTATTTTCCCATCAGCTGCTACTTGTAAGGTCATACCTATTGATCCTAATTATTCTTCCCATAGAAGAATACTTTCCTGCTTACTGATTCTGGGAGAGAAAAGACAAATGAACAGAAAATCAACTTTCTTAGGTGTATACAAGAAATCAACAGTTTTCTAAATCCACAATCTGAAAGTCTTTTTTCCGCCTAAGTAAGCATACTGTCACTCTGTTCATTACTGCAGGAGAATACATCTTCACATGTCAAACTGGATTACTCCCTTAAAATGTTCAAGTAGTAAAAACAAGAATGGTGAATTCTACTGAATATGTTTGCATTTGCTTATTATAGGACTAATTAAAACATCAGTTTATAATTTTTTTTTTACACATTCAACAGTTCAGCAAACACATGATTCTTTCAATCTGACTAAAGTTGTAAGTCAACACTTCACTGGAGAAAATACATGAAGTTGCAGCATTAGTCTCTGAAACGAAGGAGTGAGATTCTTCCCAGCTGTCCTTCGAGTCTGTCACTACTCCGCATGTTCCTGCTCTTGGCCCGGAATCAGCCACCGAATACTCTCAGTTCGAATGGTAGCATACATAATAAAACTGATTAAAAAGAATAAGGAAAATACAAGCAACCAGTCTACACTTTTTATCAAAGTGCTGGGAAGAGGGCCTATTTGGTCGGCTTGAGTTACCACCACATTTTTCTTGGCTTCTATACCTGAAAGAGAAATCAGTTTTGTTTCAAATGAGATAGAAAACACTCCCACTACAGATTTTTCTTAAGTATTCTGCATGGCATGCAAAATGATATGTAGTCTTAAACAGCACAGCTAGTATACCTAGGATGGGCTTCACTTGCCTGTCAGTGTAATTTGTAACTTGCCCTTCTCTCCACCACATCAAAGGAGCAGGAATCCATTCAGCTGTTCAAAGCTAAAACACTAGAATTTCAGTGAACTCACCAGAAAGGCCTTAGTCGGTGCATTGTATGAGGTGTCTTTTGTTCTCTTTCAAGACCAAAGTTCAACAACTTAGTAAAGCTATTCTCAGGAGTCTACAGAATGTTGTCACAGGGTGAGTAATGCTAAATTCAAAATGTTTTAAAATAATTTACTGAAAGAATTGTTAGAACAACTAACCAACACTGGGATCAGTGATTACCAAAGTGATTACATAGATTTCACTTATGTTCTAAGTTTTGTAAGAGCACTGAACAAATTGGCTTCCCTTCTCCACATCAATCTAAACGACAAGCAGGGATCCTTTACAAGACGTGGAATAACTAAATACCTGGTAGTTAGTTACTCCCATAAGGTAATTCAGCTCTTTGTTCTGTGTTAGATCTAAGTAATTACATACAGCTAAGAATATATGGAAGGTATGTTATAATTTTTATTTACTTCCAATGAATATATTTCAGGAAAAAGTGGGTACTCATAACTGAGGCATTGAAGCTTTTGAGGAGTGAACTTTTCCGATGAAGGAAATTTCATCAGTATTCAGTGCTCAGACTTCTACAACATAAAAACAAGGGCCTGTGTTTCAGCAAATATTCAGGAATTAAAATAGCATCTACACATGAATTAATAAATAGGACTCCATACAACAACAAAAATGAAAAAAACACAACCATACACAACAATGCGGATGAATCCCACAGACATAATGGTGAGTAAAACCAGTCAGACACAGAAGAATCCATACTGTATGTCTGCATTAATTCAAAGATCAAAAACGAGGAATACTATACTATGATGGTAGGAGTGAAGATGGTGCTTATCCTTGGGGAGAACAGGAGTGATAGTGCGGAAAAGGGGCTGATAAGGTTCTCTTTCTGAATCTGAGTACTGGTTACTCAAGGTGTTCGCTCTGTGAAAATTCATCACTAGTCACAGGCACTAGTGACTGATGCATATTTCTGTGTAAATATTACACTTAGATGAATAATGTACATAAAAACGTATCTATAGGTGTATGGCATGTGAATGTTATCTCAATAAAGCTGTTACATTTTTCAAAGCTATCTATAATCATATTAATATTACCTAATCATGTTAAGCTTGCCATTGATTGATAGACATTTAACAGGACCACAACATTTCATCAGAAAAGAAGTTTTACATCCCAAAGCCAATCTTGAATCCTTCACTTAAGGGTAATAGCTGATCAAAAGCCACAGAAGGCATATTCCTCCAGCAATAAAATGTTGTCTTCTACAGCATATTATTTCTACATACCTGTCTGGTTAAAAATGAAGATTTTCAGCGTTTCCAACGTTCGGTCTGTATGATTAAATCTAGCCATCGGTTTAGCCCCTTGAAATAACAAGATGTTAGGAACAGCCACAGTGCCAAACCTCGTAGAAAGGCTACAAGAGAGAAAGCCTGAATGAACAGTGGGCTTCCTCACACAAGTGCGGTACCAGAGTGGATGGAGACACACGAGAAAGGGTCAGACTTCTGTGACCTGTGGAGGCTGCTGCCCCTGAAGCAACAGGCTGTGGCTGTTTCTGACTGCCTTCCTCATGGGCCAGGGTTGGGGGCATTCCCGTTCTGCTCTCTGACTTGCTTTCTATTACAACGTGGAGCTGCCCCTGACACAATTATTCCACTACTTTTGTTCCTAACAGCCAAAACAGATCAGACCAGAAAATTCCAATGCATGGACAAAGCACACTGTATCAATTTACTTGACAGAAGAAACTTCAAACTCTCCAGAATGCTCATTTCCATCCCTCATAAAAGATTCAACTTATGGATAAGCAATTAGGTTGGTGAGTCGGTGCAAAGGAATCTACAATCTAACAAACACGCCAGGAAGATCACAACTAAGCTGGGACAACTCACAAGTAACACGACCTGAGCAGTACTGTGTCAACTTTTACAGAATACTGAGCAGTGGTATAAGTCAAAATGTTCTGGGTTCAAGCCTCAGTTCTGCCACTGAACCAGCTGTGTGACCTTTGGGCAGATTATTTAACCTTTCTAAGCCTCAGTTACCCCCACTAATAAAATGGTAATATTGGATAATCAGGATTTTTTTCTTTTGCAAACATGTTGTAACATAAATATTAACATATGAGGCAAATACATGTCTCATAATACAATAAGACAGAGTATCCTCTATTCTCCATAACTGAGGCACCATGCCAGGCACTGAGAAGGATGCACAGAGATGAAGAAGCCACAAAAGGGATGATAAAAGCCTGCAGGGAATAGAGGATAGCGTGGAAGCTGGTGTCAGATCCATAAGCAAAGAGTGCTGAGCAGGTGCTGGGAACTAGCCCTGCTGACTAGGGGGTCAGTGGAGGGCCCGGGCAAAGCTGGACAGTGACTTCAAACGTCCTTCCAATCAGTCTGTAACCTTGGGCCAGGCCACTGAGATCTTTCCCTGAAGCCTTTGTGGGAAATGTGGGGCAGATTCTTCCTTCATAATCAATTTCAGGTAAACATTATCCACACTGAAAATCAGGGCCTCATTTTCATCACCAACTTGACCATCTTCCAAACTTCCCAAATTTATTCACACACAACCACCATGTGACCTAAGAAGTAGCATCTGACTTAACAGCAGGAGAGGAGGACATGGTTTACTAGCTCAGACCCAGCCACAGGGAAAATATTTAACATCTGCACTATGTTCTTTGTAACTTATCTTACTGAACATTCAGAAAAGACAAAACCCCACTGAACAGTATGAAAGACTACAAAACAAGGGTAAATGTATATCAAAGTCCTAAAATAATTCATCAAATTTATCGAATATCTACTAAGAACATGCATTTAAGAATAAATGTAAGCAAGAAGAAAGAAAGAAGAAAGGAGGGCAAGAAGGAAAGAAAAGAATTTTTTTAAAAAATGACTTCTCTGGTGGTACAGCGGCTTATAATCTGTCTGCCAATAAAGGTTTGATCCCTCGTCCGGGAGGATACCACAGCCACAGCCGGTGAAGCAATAAAGCACATGCGCCACAACTACTGAACCCGAGTGCCGTGACTACTGAAGCCTGGGCGCCTAGAGTCAATGCTCCGAAATAAGAGAAACCACTGCAATGAGAAGCCCACACATTGCAATGAAAAAGTAGTCCAGGCTCACCACCACTAGAGAAGGCTCACTGCAACTAGAGAAAGCCCATGCACAGCAACAAAGACCCAGCGCAACCAAAATAAATAAATAAAAAGAATAAAAAAGAAAGAAAGAAATCTTTAGCAGACATAAAACAGGGGTGCCAAGGGTTAGGCTGCTAGGTTGGGGACCTACGCTGCAGGTGAAAGTCACATAGGAAGAACATACTTTGGATGCTAATTTTGCTAATTCAGTCTGGCCAGGACCCTAACACATCCTCTGCCCCCGCCCCTGCCATCAGGCAGAGCCATCTTTACATTCCACCAGGGGAAGAACAGTCTTTCTTCTTAAGGAGCCTCCAGAAAGTCTCCCTCAGGAATGTGCCAATTCTCACTGCTCACACTGTCTCTCCTTCCCTCAATTCCATCTCAAAGCTCAGGCTCAAGCCCTCCTCTGCTCCTAAGTTAACTGATAACGAGCCCCAAGTAACTGTAGCCATCGTCCAATGGGATGAGACATAAACCCCACTGAGGAAGATACTAGGGGAAGATACCTGCTGTGCTGAGATGCATCCAGTGCCAAAAAGTGAAGAGCTGGAAATGCCCGGGGCAGAGAATTAAAATGAGGGGCCAAGCTGGCAGAAAATCGGCACCAAGGGGTGTAAAACAGGACTAGAGTGCAGTCACTACCGTTTGGGTTGAGAAAATCCATAAGGTCCTGTGGCAAAAGAAACAAAAAGTGTTAAAGGCGGCAGTAAAGGATGGGTACTTCTTCTGGAAGGATACTCAAGGGCAGGAAACACCACGGATGCCAGGGAGAGGAGGTGGGGGCAGGGCCAGGAGGGAGACAGCGGTGTAGCACCCGAGAACCTTCCAGGGTGGACCCACATGGATCCACGGATCAGCAGAAAAGTAGCATTAAATGACATGTCACCGACTCTCCTCCAAGGTTTTCCTTTTTTTATGTATATTAATAAAGGATAGCTCATTTACAATGTTGTGTTAATTTCTGTTGTACAGCAAAGTGATTCAGTTATACATACATATATTCCTTGTCATATTCTTTTCCATCATGGTTTATCACAGGATATTGAATATAACTCCCTATGCTATACAGTAGGACCTTGTTGTTTATCCATCCTACATATAAGTTTGTCCATCCTATACCTGTTAATCCCCCATTCCCAATCCATTCCTCCCCCACTGCCTCCCCCTTGGCAGCCACAGGTGTGTTGTCTGTCTGTGAGTCTTTCTCTGTTTTGTAGATAGGTTCATTTGTGTTGTATTTTAGATTCCATTTTTAAGTGATATCATACGGTATTTGTCTCTGTCCTTCACTTAGTATGATAATCTCTAGTTCCATCCACGTTGCTGCAAATGACATTATTTTTTTCTTTTTTATGGCTGATTAATATTCCTGTGTGTGTGTGTGTGTGTGTGTGTGTGTGTGACATCTTCTTTATCCACTCATCTGTCAGTGGACATTTAGATTGTTTCCACATCTTGGCTACTGTAAATAGTACTGCTATAAACACAAAGGTGCATGTATCTTTTATTTGTTTTTGGTCATGCAATGTGGCACGTGGGATCTTAGTTCCCCAACCAGGGATCAAATACACACCCCCTGCTGTGGAAGCACAAAGTCTTAACCACTGAGTGCCAGGGAAGTCCCAGCATATATCTTTTTGAATTGTGGTTCTGTCTGAATATATGCCCACGAGTGGGACTGCTGGATCATATGGCAACTCTAACTTTAATCTGATGAGGAACCTCCATACTGTTCTCTATAGTGGCTGCACCAACTTCCATTCCCACTAACAGTGGAGGAGGGTTCCTCCTCTAAGCTTTCTTAAGATCACTATAGAGCAATTTTAATATTTTTCATAATTCTTCAATTCATACACTAAGTACTCACAGGGTACAAGCCAATGTCCCAATCTTAGAACTATGCATCTCACACAATCTAACAGAATCATTAAAGCACTGTGGTCTCAAGCCCAAGCTATAATCTCAGCAGATCCAAGTCTATACTAAGCAGTCAGCTCCATGTATTCGGCCAAAGGTTAGTTCAGTCTGAGGGTGCATCATCCCTGCCACCACGCTACCTCTGACCACTCAAAGTGCGTTCTCCCGGTTATATATGGAACAGTCACACAACAGTCCACACAGCTGAGCCACAGCATTCACCAGGCACCGAGGGCAGGGCGTGACACCTGCCTTGGAGGGGCGCTCAATGTACTGTATGCACCCTAGTTTAAAACAAGCAATCACATGGAACTTCCCTGGTGGTCCAGTAGCTAAGACTCTGTGGTCCCAATGCAGGGGGCACAGGTTCAATCCCAGGTCAGGGAACTAGATCCCACACTCCGCAACTAAGAGTTCACATGCTGCAACTAACGAGCCTGCAATGAAGACTGAAGACCCCTAGTGCCTCAACCAATGCCCCGCGCAGCCAAATAAATAACTATTTTTTAAATAATAATAAAATAAGCAACTACAGTTCTCACAGCTAGGATTCTTTTCTTATATAAGCAGCCTGAATTCATTCTGTTCTCTGGCTTTAACAATCTGACAGAAAACATCAGTCAGAATCCTGGTATTCTCTTTAGAATCACCATTTATCCAACTAGCTGGAAAGCATGCCTGGTCTGGACAAATGTGTCAGCTCTCAGTCCAGAGTAAACACTAGGTTCATACTCTCTGGAGGAAAAAAAAAAAAACTTTCCATCAATATAACAAACTTCTCAGGGACATGACTGGTCCAAACAGTGCTAAATTACAATTTTAGTAACTCAGATATCTCATTTTTATGTCTCCATAATAAATACTTCATTGAGAAGAAAAGTGCTATGATTCTGATACCAAACACCTCCCTGTACATGGGGATTTTTATCACGAGGCTTGGTGGTGAGATTACCCCAAGGATGACTAGGTTTAGGCCACCTAAAAAGCATAGTCAACACTAGTTATATCTCCTCCTTTCCCTACATACATCACAAAAAGTCAAGTGAATTTTCACCAATGCAGCCACTAAATGCCATCCCACTTACAATATGATGAAGATTATGACTCTGGATGTGAAAGATGACAGAGGATTAAATCATAAAATCAACGTGCAGAAAAGGAGAAAAGTACTAAATATTTTTTTCTTACCTGTGACATATTTAAAATTTTCAGAGTGAAATTTTCTAATCCTGTCACATTTCTCTCCTCACAGTTGACCTTTGGGGATTTCAGACTTTCGGTGGTGTTGGCATCCTCAGTTGGGGTGGGGTCGGATTCCGCCACGTCGGGCTCAGCGTAGTACTCCTCTTCTCTCTCCGAGAAGCTTGCTCCAGCTCTGTCCAGGGAGAAGAGGCTCTCCCGGAGGTTGCACCTCGAGTCCTCCTCCCCTCTGGCCCCGCAGGTGCCGCTGCTGGACTCTGGGCTCAGCTTGTCCTCGGCTTCCCCGGGAATCACCGACAACATCACCATGTGGTTGCCGTCAGCATCCAGCCCCAGCACTGCCTCCGTCTCTTCTGCAGACGGGTCCTGGCCCGCTGGGTCAGGGGAAGGCACCTCCTCACTCAAGTACACAGCCCCCACCTGGAATGGGTAAGCAGGCTGCTCCTCTGACCATAAGTGACTTCTTTTCTCTGCAACTAAAACATGCCAGCATGTTCACAGTCATATTTGACTTCAAAATAAATGAATCCCAAAGAATCACAGTTCTCAAATATGAAAAATTTCCCCTGCAGAGTAAAAAGTTACCTTCCTGTTAAACTATCAAGAGAAAAAAAAAAAGAGAAAAACAAACAAACAAAAAAAAAACTATCAAGAGAGCCACCCATCATTCTCCAGGTCATGAAGAAGATCACAAGGGGGTACCAGATTAATGAGTGCCCAGAAGTGGACCAACACACAGCTTCACATGAAACCTGCAGCTTGCCATGTGGATTACAAGCAAAAACATTCCACTTCAGACATCCAATTAGGAAAATACAATACAAACACTTTAACAATTTAATTTGTTTGATGAGACTATCCAAGAAAATAATGATGGCTTTATGGAAGATTCTCCAGTGGTCATGTACAGGTGTGAGAGTTGGACTGTAAGAAGGCAAAATGCCAAGAATTGATGCCTTTGAACTGTGGTGCTGGAGAAGACTCCTGAAAGTCCCTTGGACAGGAAGGAGATCAAACCAGTCAGTCTTAAGAGAGATCAACCCTGAATATTCACTGGAAAGACTGATGCTGAAGCTCCAGTATTCTGGTCATCTGATGCAAACAGATGACTCATTGGAAAAGTCCCTGAAGCTGGAAAAGATTGAGGGCATGAGAAGAGAGTGTCAGAGGATGAGATGGCTGGACGGCATCACGGATGCAATGGACGTGAACTTCAGCAAACTCCAGGAGGTAGTGAGGGACAGGGAGGTCTCGCGTGCTGCAGTCCATGGGGTCGCAAAGAGTCAGACACAACTGGGCAACTGAAAAATATGGAAGATTCTACTGTGGTGAAGCATCTTTGCACCCATTATATCAGCTCTGAGAGATGGACGGGATGAAGGCTACCAAGGCAACTTAACAGATGACTGAGCTGAAGTACAAGAGGTTCAGCGTGATGCACAATGGCACAAAGCAGTAAGCAACAGGAGCGAAGTCTTGCAACTACTGCTTCAGAGCGGGCCTTACCTCCCTGCAAGATACCTCAGAGGGCTGCCAGGCCACACTACCTGAGGAACACCACTACAGCTAGCAGCAGCTCTTCCTGGGGTGGCCTCCACCACTGGCCCCTGCTTTCCTGCCTGCTGCCCTTGGGCTACAGCCCACAGGAGTGCTTAAAGATGTGCCCAGCAGAGCTGGGACAGCAGCCAGAAGAGGAGGCTTTCCTCTCACTCAGGAGCCACTAGATGGGGCTTGAGCCAAATGTTTGGGTAAGGGAGGAGTCCGAGGCAGCCTCACACATCCATACAGCAAGCTCCACTCACCTCTGTAATAATGACTCTTGCCCTCCACCTCTCACGACCTCAACAACAACCGCCAGACTCAGCGTAAGGAGTGAGTGCAGCTGCACCCAGACGAGCCCACCATATGGCTGGGGAGCCAATAGCTATGGCAGGAGTCCTGCGCGCAAAAGAGCGTGTCTACCAGAGTGTGAATGACCAACTGGCTTCAAAGCTGGGGAGGGGTCTGAGAGCTTCCTAAGGCATGCACACTTGTATAATGTCTCCAAGAACATTTCCACAGATGTCTGCAGACTCACTCGGCAATTCAAAAACACTCTCCGGGAATTCATTTCAGGCTAAGTGGAAAAACAGAAACCAGATTTACTCTCCCTCCTGAAACAACCCCCAAAACAGTCAAATATGTGCAACAACAGCTTCAGGAGACTGAGACAGGGAAGGACAGTGACCACTGAAAACACAGGAAACAGGCGAGAAGAGCCTACAACAGCTCCAGCTTACCGCCTGGGGAGTTCCTGCCTTGACTCAGTTGAGATGGAGGGTCCAGAAAGACTAAGAAAGCCAGAGCCTGCACAACAGAACCCTGGAGATGGGAGAGCTGCAGAAAGCACTCCGGTCATCTGTGGAGGGGCCTCCTTGAGTGTACTGGTCAGCATATGCATGTAAGTAAACTCCCCAAAACCAAGGAAAGAACCACTCAAAAGGTTTAGAGATAACAGTTACCCAATACACACAGAGAACTGGGAATAGGGCCTGTCCCCACCCACTACACTGGAAAACCTCATAAGTCACAGAGCCTGGGGAGAGTGCACAAAAGGGACTTGCTTTGGTGCGTGCATGTTGAATTGTCAAGTTGTGGCCAACTCTTTTCGACCTCATGGACTGCAGTCCTCCAGGTTCCTCTATCCATGGAATTTTCCAGGCAAGCATACTGGAGTGGTTGCCATTTCTTCCTTCAGGGGATCTTCCTGACCCAGGGATCTCTTCCTGACCCGGGGATTGAACCCACATCTCCTGCATTGGCAGGCGGATTAGTAGGGCCCAATTTCCCCTAAAGTAAATACAGTTCTGCTCTCATTTAGCAAACCTGAAAAGAGAATCAAACTGTGTTCAAATAAGTGGATATTTGAACAAAGCTCAAGAGTATTTATAAGAATAGTAAAATACCTAGCACTCAACAAACTAAAACTTTACATCTGGCATCCAGTCGAAGATTACCAGGCGTGCAAAGAAGGAGGGAAATTCTCCTCATTATCCATAATGAGAATAATCAAACCTGACCCAGAACTTGCACAGTTGTCAGAATTGTTAGACAAGGCTATTAAAACAGCAACTGCATTACATGTTTAAAAAGTAGATGCAGAGAACACACGATATAAAAAAAAAAACAGATCAAAATGTAAGTAAAAACTACAATGAAATAGCACCTCATACATGTTAGACTGGCTATTATCAAAAAGACAAGAAATGACAAATGCTGACAAGTGTGTGGACAAAGGGGAGCCCTCATGCACTGTCAACAGGAATGTAAACTGGTGCAGCCTCTATGGAAAACAGTATGGAGGTTCCTCAAAAAATAAAAAATAGAACTACCATGTGATTCAGCAATTCCACTTCTGGATATTTATCCAAAGAAAATAGAAACACTCACTCAAAAAGGTATATACACCCCCATGTTCACTGCAGCATTATTTACAAAAGCCAAGACAGGAAAGCAATCAATGAATGAATGGATAAAGAAAATGTGATATATACATCACACATACTAACATTAATATGTTAATATCACATTAATAACATATTAATGTGATATTATATATGTGTATATATATGTCACATTATTCAGCCATTTAAAAAAAGGAAATCTTGCCATTTGCAATAACATGGATGGACCTCCTTGAGGGCATTATGCTAAGTAAAATAAATCTGAGAAAAACAAATACTGTATGATTTTTCTTACATGTGGCATCTATCAATATATAAATATACACAATTCTTTCTGAAAATCTAGCTCTGAAAAGGAAAAGAAAGAGCAGGTAGTTGTTATGGGCAGGCAGGGGGCTAAGGGACAGGATTTGGTTTTTAGGACATAAGGTAAATTTAAGGACATAAAACTGATGGGAAAACAGATAAGCAGGGAGAGATGACAGGTTAGATAGAGCAGAGTACAGGGTTTGGGAAGCAAGGCAGGTCCTGACAGAAGTGGGTCAAGCACTGTTTTGACTATGACCTAGGGAGGGGGTTGGGTGCCTGGACAGGGAGTTCTGCCAAGATGGTGGGGATGGCAGTCTTTCTGTAGCCTTGCGTTGATAAATATGTACTGCATGTATAATCAGAAGTCAAACTCAACATGATTACTGGATTGTTCTTAAGATGAGAGCAAGAGATGAAGCCAGAGAGGCTAAAAGTCTGGAGAAGAACAAAAGGTGGCAGATTGGGGAGCCAACCCCACTCTCAAATGCACCAGCTCTGTAGAGATCTGCTCTCTCTGAACCTAACCAACATTCCAGGCCCCCTAAAGCAAATGGAGAATGCCAACATCCTGAAAGAATCTCCAGAGAAAAAAATCAGGGCACAAAATAGAATCTGGTACTCCTGATCGCCTTCATGTACAACTAGATAGATTTCCCTCACAGAAAATCAAAAGGAAGTCTGAGTGATGCAGAGTTAGAATTTTGAGTCAGAATAAGAGAAAACAGAAACTGTCATGTGACGTCTCTCCCCAAAGTCATCATGGGTTTTGGATTTGTTTTGAGTACTTTTTCTTTTCCTTTTTTTCTCCTTTATTACCTTAAGGACATTGGAAATACCCAGTGAACTCTCCACCATTCATGTAACCCTACGGACTCTGCAGCTGTTGGTGGTATGGTTATACAAGTTTTTGTGATAGGGAAACAAGTTCTTTTGAATAAAAATAACAAATGATGCTCAAAAAGCGCTAAAGATACTGCCTGGCATATAATGAGTGTTTTCATTACTTTTCATCACTCAGCAAGCCGGCTGCCTCGCCTCTTTCCAGGACACTGTTGCAAAAGGAAGGACCTGCATACTTCTGACGCATGCGCACTAAGTCGCTTCACTTGTGTCCTACTCTTTGCGACCCCATGGGCTGTAGCCCGCCAGGCTCCTCTGTCCATGGGGTTCTCCAGGCAAGACTACTGGAGTAGATTGCCATGCCCTCCTCCAGGGGATGTTCCCCACCCAGGGATCAAACCTGCATCTCTTCTGTCTCCTGCATTGACAGGCATGTTCTTTAACACTAGCGCTACCTGGAAAGCCCGCGTATTTCTGGTAAATTCTGAATAACAAGCAAGGTCAAAAGGTCTGGACTGTAACAGAGCTGTGAGGAGTGGGGAGAAAGAGCAATGAGACTAAGTCCCAGCCATGCCTCCAGGTGGCTGCCTTCCCCCACGGAGGAGGGCCTAAGAGCATGATCTGGCAAGCTGCGGGTTACCCGGGGTATCTGCTGTGTTGTTCCCACCTATCCTTCACACAGGCACCTGAGCAAGAATGACCTTCTTAAGAAAGTGGTCCAGCAGGGTGCAAAGTAAATCGTGGGCTTTGCAGTGAGAGATACAGGCTCTGCCAATTACCAGAAGCACAAATGTAGGCAGATTACTTAGCCTCTCTGAGCTCAGCATCTTCATCAGCCAAACAGGGATACTCAGAACATATCTCGGTGGGAAGACAAAAGGAGAACATGATAGAAAGTACTATGCACAGTTCCTGGCTCCTACTAAGGGCACGGTTGTTGTTGATCAGTCGCTAAGTCGTGTCCGACTCTGCGACACGGTACAGGTCGGCTACTCGTTATGATTATCATTAATAATAAAGTGCTCAGCACATGCGGGTACGCCTCAGTAAGCGCTAATACACGGTCGGGGCATCCCGCCCCAGCGCCTCCCACCCCGGACCGCGAGCCGGGACCACCGGAGGAAAGAGGTCGGGACAACGTAGAGAGAGGCGCTCTAGAGGGCGCCAGGAACAGGCGAGGCGCGCAGATCCGGGCCTTCGCGCAGATAATAGAGCGTCGCCCAGGTAGACCACCTTGCCGGTTATTTCACGCACAGCCTCCCGCGCCGCCGCCCACGGCCCCAGCCTGTACTCACTCTCCTCGGCGCGGGCAGGAGACCCCAGCACCCACAGCAGAACCTGCCACCAGCCTAGGAGCCGCATGGTGCGCGGCGGGCACCGGCCGGTACAGCCAGGCCGAAGGGCAACAGGCGCACAGCGACGCGAGTCGCGCTCCCCGGCAGAGGAAGGCTGGGGGAGGAGAGGCCGGGAGCGCGGGCGCGGTCCCGCGCCGCCATCTTGGCAGCTGGCAGCGGCCGAGGGCGCCATCTTGGAGTCGGGCGGCCGGCTCTGGCTTCTGGGCTCTGGCTTTCGCCGTGGGGCTCTGGGCTGTTTTCCAAATTGCCTGACCCTGGTGCGGCCTGGGGGCTGGCAGCACAACTTACGCCCCTGCCTAGCACATCCTTCTCGGGCCAGAAAGGCCCAGAAGCCTCCTGTTGGAGCGCTCATGGAGGTTCAGATCTCCAGCTACACTTCCCAGGTTGCCACATAAAACACAGGATGTCTATTTAAAAATTCACATAAACAACGAATGATTTTTTTCACTGTTAAGAGACCGACCAATGCTAGGCTGCCCTAGTTTTGCTACAGTAAGTTTTCTAATGGGTCCAGAAGGTGCTGGGACAATGGACAACAGGGGTGGAAGAGCCCACATTTGTAAACTAGATCACTACGGTCATCATTTGGAATAACAACCTTACACCCAACAGTGTAGTAGCAAAGATTTTCGTTAATTTCTTGTCTCCTGTAACCTTGGGCTTCCCTGGTGGCTCAGGGGTAAAGAATCCACCTGCCAATGCAGGAGACTCCAGTTCCATCCCTGCTTCAGGGAGATCCCCTGGAGAAGCGAATGGCAACCCACTCCAGTATTCTTGACTGGGAATGTCTATGAACAGAGGAGCCAGGAGGGCTATAGTCATGGGGTGGCAAAGAGTAGGATAGACTTAGCAACTAACAACAACATACCCTCCTTACTGGATTTGAAGGTGCGTGAAAAGCCAGTGGGACAGAGGATTAGAAGAATTTAGGATTAATGAAAAGGAGGATGATTTGGCTCATCCACACCCTCTTTCCTCTTTATTATGTCCTATTCCCCTCTCTGTGTTTGTGTTTTGGCTGTTTGTTTGGACACATGCACTTCCAGATGTTAGACTTGTTTGACAGTAAATGCTATCTCTGATGACAACTCCATATATACAGCCAACAGGACAGAATGTATATTTGACTGTCTCACCGCCAGGTGGCACATGCACTTATTTTTCAGTGAGAGGTTAAAACACTGAGGTTTAAAACAGGTTTTACTTTCATTTCCTACGAGGTAAAAAAATTTGACATCACTTTCTTTGGCTGAACTCTATGCACCAACACCATACATCCTGGGGATTGTTTACACAAGAGGCTGATAATATTTGGAATTGTTGGGACATCCCTTGTGGTCCAGTGGCTAAAACTCCAGGCTCCCAATGCAGGGATCCCTGGTCAGGGAACTACATCGCACATGCCACAACTAAGACCCGATGCAGCCAAATAAATATTTTTAAAAGAAAGGAGAAATTGTAACACAGCTATACACCTGCACTCACAGTGTTTTGTGTAGTGTAAGGGAGTTAGAGAAGGCGAGGTTCAGAAAAAGACTGAGACTGGCACTTTATAGGAACAGGTCAGATCACCTTTAATGAGGGGAGAAGGGGCAGCAGTCAGATTAGTGAGCTGCTGTACTAACCCAAGAAAAGAGTAAGTATATACAGGCATATATGTGGAAAGCCACTGTCTTAAGGGGGCCTGTTCTTCTCCAAGGTTGTTCGGAGTAGTTATCTCTTAAACAGCGGGGGCAAGGAATTCTGGGGATGGCCAGAGGCTGGACCAGCTGGGAGCTGGGCATAATCTACCTTAATGTCCATTTTTTTCTTCGGGTGAGAGTTCTTTGCTTTGCATAGAATGGTGGGGAGGACCCAGAGGGGAGTTTTAACTCCAGGCTATTTTGAGCCATGTAACTTTTCTTCACTTTGTACCCCTTGATGTGTGCTTAGTCACTCAGTCGTTTCCAACTCATTGCAACCCCATGGATGATAGCCCACCAGGCTCCTCTGTCCATGGGGATACTCCAGGCAAGAATACTGGAGTGGGTTGCCATGCCCACCTCCAGGGGATCTTCACAACTCAGGGACTGAACCCAGGTCTCCCACATTGCAGGCAGATTCTTTACCATGAGTCACCAGGGAAGCCCATCCCCCTTGATGGGTTTGTCTAAATTATTTTAGTCTGGTGAGTCATGAGGACCTCTTTCTCTTTCTGCCCGCCCTCTCTCTTTCATCAACAGACAAGTATTTGCTTTCATTTAGATTACCACGAAGAAGGCTGAGCCCCCAAGAATTGATGCTTTCGAACTGTGTGCTGGAGAAGGCTCTTGAGAATCCCTTGTACTGCAAGATCAAACCAGTCAATCCTAAAGGAAAGGACCAATGCTGAAGTTGAAGCTCCAGTACTTTGGCCATCTGATGTGAAGAACCAACTCACTGGAAAAGACCCTGATGCTAGGAATGATTGAGGGCAGAAGGAGAAGGGGCAACAGATGAAGAGACAGTTGGATGGCATCATCGATTCAATGGATGTGAGTTTGAGCAAACTCCAGGAGATAGTGAAGGACAGGAAAGCCTGGTGTGCTGCAGTCCATGGGGTCACAAAGAGCTGGACACGAGTTAGCAACTGAACAACAAGATCACTGTGGCAAAGCGTATTTTCTAAAGATTGCCACAAAAATATTCCTCATCCCACGTGCTGTTGTGCAAAGCAGTTTTGCCACTGCCCCATCAATTTTTGGTGTTGTTTGGAGAAGAAAATGGCAACCCATTCTAATACTCTTGCCTAGAGAATCCCGTGGAGGGAGCAGCCTGGTAGGCTACAGTCCATGGGGTCGCAGAGTCGGACATGACTCTGAAGTGAGCAACTTCACTTCACTTCACTTCACTTGCTAAGTCATGTCTGACTCTTTTGCAACCTCAAGGACTGAAGCCCGCCAGGATCCTCTGTCCGTGGGATTTCCCAGACAAGAATACTGGAGTGGGTTGCCATTTCCTTCTGCAGGGGATCTTCCTGATCCAGGGATTGAACCCACATCTCCTACATTGGCAGGTGGGTTCTTTACCACTAAGCCACCAAGGAAACCCACCCCATCAACAAGTAGAACCTAATTCCCCTCCCCTTGAATCTGAGTGGGCTTGTGATTCACATATAACCAGAGAATGTGGCAGTTTATGAAATGATCCTGTATGACTTCTGAAGCTATACAACTTTCTCCTTTTTTTCTGGAAGCTTTCACAGGTGGAACCCGAGCCACTGAGTAAGTGGACGGACTGCCCTGAGGCTGCTGTGCTCTGAGCAAGTTCCAGGCAGCTTGCATACAGAAGCCGTGACACTTCATGAAGAGAGATGCCCACCACCACCAGCTGATCCAGCCCCACTCTGTTCCAGCTTTGGCCACCAGTGGACTACTACTGCCTGAGAGACTATAGCCAGAGATGTACAGCTTGAGCTGTTTCCAAATTCCTGACCCACTAAAACAGAGATTTTAAAATTGTTTTAAGTCACTAAGTTTTGGTGATTTTTTTTTTTTTTGGCCGCATTGTGCAGCATATAGGATCTTAGTTCCCTAACCGGGCATGGAACCTGTGCCCCCTGCAATGGAAGCACATAACCCTAACCGCGGAACCGCCAGGGAATTTCCTGGGTGATTTTTTTTAAATAGAATAGATAATTGGATCATGTTATTTTATAATGTAATACCTTTCATCTGAAGAGAATATTTAATTAATAAATCAGTACTTTGGGCATGTATTCATAGTTATTCTTCCAAGCTCCTTTCCTGCTTTATCATTTTGATGTTGTATTTTGATGGACTTAAGATGACCCAATGTACTCATTATTATTTCATCAGTACTGGGTATTCTATGCAGTTATAACAAAAGGAGATTAAACTGAGTTCCTTCAATAATTAAGTAGCCTCCCAAGATACACAAGGGAGTTATGTCCTGAAGCACAGGTTAGATCAGCCAATGTATATTAGTTAAGGAAACTCTTTTTTAAAAGAGGAAAAAAAAAAGAACTTGCCTGGTGCTCCAGTGGCTAACACTCCCCAGTCCCAAGGCAGAAGACCCAGGTTCCATCCCTGGTCAGGAAAATAGATCCTACATGCTGCAACTAAGAGTTCAAAATTAAAGATCCCTCATACAGTAACTGAAAGATCGCTCTTGCAGCAACAAAGACCCAGCACAGCCAAATATATATATATGTATTTATGTATATGTGTGTGTATATATGTGTATTTACATTTGTTTTAACCATAGCCTCTTTTTCCCTATTTATCTACTCAGGGCACATACCCTAAATTTCATTCCCAGTCAGAATCATGCTTTACTTTGTTGTACATGAAATGCTGCCTGGCATGATCACAAGTATAAACTCAACTATAAACCAGAAGACTTCTGCATTTCTGACCTGGCTACTAAGCCCTTGGCATTTATGATTTTACTTAGAAGGTTTTCTCCCAGAGATATCATTCTTATGTGACTCATTAGGAAACTAAAGCACAGAGAAAACCGCTCAGTGTCATATAGGGAGTTTCTGACAGAGCTGAGGCCAGAATATTAGTCTGAATTCAAAACTTTTTACATTGCTATACAATCAGGAACCCATTTCAAATGTTATTACACTGTTAACCAATACTTCCTAAGAGCTCGTATACATAAATATTAGATTTAACTAAATTGACTGTTTCAAAGCTAACAAGAAGGATCCTATAAGAGAGGTTTAAGGTATAGGAGGGTAATTTTTGAGAAGAAAGTAGGGTGGGATCCAAAGGATAAACTAGAGACAGTAAGAGCAATACCTCCTTTATTGTAACTGGAGGAGAGGATGACTGCAGATAAGCTATTTTCTCTGTAAGAAGAAAGGTGATCTGCTGAGAGAGAGCGAGCCTGTGGTAATACCTAAGTATCTAAGGAGAATGGAGAGTGTAAATCTGAAATAACCTAAATAAAATGCCATGAGAGCTGACTAAGGATACTACTAGGATAGTGTTGGGGATCCAGCTGTGGTTGCAAAGCAGGAATTCATAACGGCAACTGGCACAGTTAAGCATTTTTTTCCAATAGCATTTAGCAGCCCTGAAGTAAAAGGCAGCCAAAGTTAGGTCGGAGTTAATGTTTTGCCAGGCTTGTGTGATGGAAAGACTGGAGGGGTGGGGGAGAGTTAGTTGAAGATGATGATAGTTGCTAATGTCCTTATCAGTATAGTTGAGTCCTAATATTAATTTGAAAGAGAAATCTTATGAGTTGGCTATTCCTTATGTACATGATCACTTAGTATAACCTAACAATCATTTATAAGCAGTTAGTATGACCTAACAATCATTTATAATCAGCGTATTGATTATCTAATGTTGCATAACAAATTCCCTAAAACTTTGTCTTAAAACAGTAATAACCATTTATCATATCATACCATTTATGTGGGTCAGGAATTCAGAAGGGGCTTAGCTGTGCTGTTCTGGTTCAGGATCTGTCATACAATTGCAGTCAGGATGCTGGCTTGGGCTACGGTTATTTGTGGGCTTGACTGGGGCTGGAAGATCTGCTTCCAAGAGGGCAACTTGACAATGACTGTTGGCAGGAAGGCTTAGTTCTTAATCATGTAGATCTCTCCATAGGACAGTTTCTATGTTCTAATGACATGACAGATGGCTTCCCCCAGACCAAGTGATCCAAAAGAACAATGATAAAGCTGCAGTCCTTTATGTCCTAGACTCTGAAATCACACATCATTTCTGTAATATCCTGTTGGCTATACATCTTACCATGTACGTTTAGGATGGGACTACACAAGGACGTAAATGCCAGAAGGTAAGGATCACTAGGAGCCATTTTGGACACTGGCTTATCACAACTAATAAGGTGTGAATTCCTATATTAATACTTGATGTTATAAATAATAAAAAAATAACATACAAAATACCTATCCAAGCCATTACCTAATGGTCAATTACCTACTTACCTAATATGTTCTTCATTCCCCTTTCAACTCATTGAATCTGATTTTTTTCAGATGAGCTTACAACACATTTGAGAAGTTCTGTTTAGGAAATGCCAAATCTTCAAGCAATAAAGAAATCCATAAATTATGATTCAACTTACTGCGTTTGATACTATACCCGATGTAGCATTTGGAGATACTGATTCACTAATATTATCTTCAAAATATTAAAACTGACATCACAAAATGGTGACTATGAAAAAGGACAGGGAGTTTCCTGGCAGTCCAAGGTTAAGACTCAGGGTTTTTAGTATCGTGGCCTTGGTTTCAATCACTGGTCAAGGAACTAAGATCCTACAAGCCACACTGCACAACTTTAAAAAAAAAAAAGGCAACAGACTATATATCTTTTGTTTTAAAAACAGCACATGCTAAAAAACTCTGTGACATAAATCATAGCAATTTTTTTTGGATCTGTCTCTTAAAGGAAAAAAAATAAAACAAATGGGACCTAATTAGACTTAAAAGCTTTTGCACAGTAAAGGAAACCATCAGAACCTACTGAATGGGAGAAAATATTTGCTTATAATATGTCTGGTAAGGGATTAATATCCCAAATATAAAAACAGTTCATAGAACTCAACATCAAGAAACAAACAATCCAATTAAAAAATGTACAGAAGACATGAACAAACATTTCTCCAAAGACATACTGATGACCAACAGGCACATGAAAAGATACTCAACATCATTAATCATCAGAGAAATGCAAATTGAAATCATAATGGGATATCACCTCACACCTGACAGGATGGCTATCATCAAAAAGACCACAAATGTTGGCATGGATGTGGAAAAGAGAGAATGCTCATACACTATTGATAGGAATGTAAACTGGAGCAGCCACTATGGAAAACAGTATGGAAGTTTCTCAAAAAACTAGAAATAGAACTACCATATGACACTGCAATTCCACTCCTGGATATATATCTGAAAAAAACAAAAACACTAATTTGAAAAGATACATGCCCCTCAAAGTACCTAGCAGTATTATCTATAGTTGCCAAGATAAAGAAGCAACCTAAGTGTCCATCAATAGACAAATGGATAAAGAAGATGCAGTGTACATGTATACAGTGGAATACTAAAAAAAAAAAAAAAAAAGCCATAAAAAAGAATGAAATTCTGCCATTTGCAACAAAATAGATGGATTTGAAGGGTATTATGCTAAGTGAAATATGTCAGACAAAGAAAAACAAGTATCATATGCTGTCACTTATATGTGGAATCTAAAAAATAAACTAGTGAATATAACAAAATGGAAAAATAGTCACAAATAGTACAAACTAGTGGTTATCAGTGGGGAGGGGAGGAGAGAAGGGCACAGTAGGGGTAGGGGCTTAAGAGGTACAAACTAGTATAAAATAAACAAGCTACGGGACATACTGTTCAAAACAGGGAAGATAGCCAATATTTTATAATAACTATAAATGGAGTATAACCTTTAAAAATTGTGAATTACTATGTTGTACACTTGAACCTTATGTAGTATTGTACATCAATTACTATATTTCAGTCTTTTAAAAAGCAAACAAACAAAAAAAATCAGTACATGCAATTCTTAAGAATGAAGGTAAAATCATTCAAGTTTTGAAATTATCCTTACAGACAAGTCTTCCAAGCAAGAATAACTGTGCAGGGAATTCCCCGGTGGTCCAGTGATTAGGGCTCCGTGCTTTCATGACTGAGGTTGCAGGTTTGATCCCTGGTAAGGGCTTCCCTGGTGGCTCAGAGGTTAAAGCGTCTGCCCGCAATGCGAGAGACCCAGGTTTGATCCCTGGGTCAAGAAAATCCTCTGGAGGAGGAAATAGCAACCCACTCCAGTATTCTTGCCTGGAGAATCCCATGGAGGGAGGAGCCTGGTAGGCTACAGTCCACGGGGTTGCAAAGAGTCGGACACGACTGAGCTACTTCACTTTCACAGGGAAAATAAGATCCCTAAAGCTGTGTGGCAAAACAAACAAACAAAAAAAACAACTGTGTATCAATTGATGTTCTTTTTCTTTCTCTGATCCATTCACAACTCCAGATAACCTTCAGATAACGTAAAAGTTAAAGGACTATCTTATGATATCGCCTGATGTTCTGCTAATTCAAATAAAAAAATACCCAAATCAATGGGTGTTTTACAGATTAAAATATCCAGCATCTTCTCTCATTTTATTAAGATACTTTCATGTTAAAAGGCCTTTCAGAATATATAACAAAAGTTAAAATTCTCATACTAAAGTGTGTCAGGTGGTGGGTTAAATATTTTAGTTTGGTCATATATCCCATATTATTTTTGCAATGTCCCTGATATAGACATGACATGCATTTTTTAAATGAAAATAAAAGAGTAAGTAAGTAGCCTAAGTTCCCACAGTAAATAAAGGAGCTTGAATTTGAACCCCAAATTAAACTGTCGGTATGCCAATTACCCAAATGCATTATTCTCATTTAATTCTCACTACAAACCCATTTCTGAGGCTTAGAAAGAATAAGCAAGAACTTGGGAAAGGTCATAAACTAATGAGTGGCTGTTCAGGGACTCAAACCCAGGTCTATCTCTAATTCCAATGTGTTTTACTACAAACATAGAAAGGAAGAAAAAAGTAACATATTACAAATACCAAACTAGGAAGATGAAATAAATAAAGTTACTGAAATAGCCAGTGAGGGCCTTGGAACAACACTTTACCAGTAGTCAATGTATCTATTCCAAATCATGGTTCAAACTTTTCACAAAGGCTAGATCAACAATATCTAGCTTCATATAAGCAAATTGCAGCAAAAAATATTGCTTTGTCGAATGCCATGAAGAGAATAAATCTGTATCCAAATACTTTTCACTGAGAAGCTGATGTGGGGTGCTGTGGCAGAGGTGAAGGGGAGAGAGAAAAACATTTAGAGGATGCTTTAGGAGAGCAGGAAACTGGCAATTGTGCAGTAAGACATCTGTGTGCGGAGGACTATAATTTGAAAACAAAAGTGATATGCTTAGCCATATTTCATTCACACTTCTGAAGTCTGCTCAAAGGGATACCCTAAAATTTACTGGGAACAGATCTCAAGCCAGATGTTGTACTTCAAGCTAGTGTCCTGTTTTCTTTGTTTTCCTTGCTCATTCCACCTATCTTTCTTTAAATATCCTTTGTTTATAAAAAAAAAAAAAGTAATAGTATCATTGTAAGGATTCCTTCAGTTTAAATATTTTGTAAAATAGCAGTTCTGGAAAATGAAGAAAATTCTTTCAAAACCCATACATTCTAAAATTCAAGGTACAACACACCGTTTCCCTAAATTGCCTTGCTAAGTCAAAAGATCTCTTTTTGTGAGTCTGGGACATCTTGTCACATCAAAATGCAAGAAAATAGATGAAGATACTAGGTTATGCCAAAATGATCGAGGAGTCAAACTAGCTCCTACCAGTCAAAGATGGAACAATTTGAACATAAAAATGAGTAATTTCAATAGAAGAAGATGCATGATACACATTAGAATCCATGTGTTCATAATGATTTTTAAAAAAAAGCTTTTTAAACTTTTAATGGATCAAAATTATGTCAATGATTCTGTTTCTGTTTGGAAGTAGAGAAATCATGACTGACTAGCTTCCCTATCATTTCATGAACTGAGTGTTCTTACCATGCTATCAACCAGGTTTGGTCCTGCTATCTCTACAATGAGGCTCATTTAGGTCAAAGCAGCCAACCAATACTGAGAATGCAGGGCTCAGAAGTCTCCAGTATCTTCAGCAAGTGACCAGCGAAGAGCGCATGCTCACCCTCTGTTGCTAAAATGGAATAAAGGAACTTTCAATAGACTCCTTTAAAGAGTTCACACTTCAATACTTATCTGCAAATAAGTATGGATTCTTTGTTTGCTTTTTTTAAATTATTAGTCTACAGTATCTGGTATTCCCATGCGGCCTCCCATCCAAGTACTAACCAGGCCCAACCCTACTTAGCTTCCGAGATCAGATGAGATCAGGCGTGTTCAGGATGGTATGGCCACAGACTGCTTTTGTTTTTAATTAAAATGTAGTTGATTTACAACATTATCTTAGTTTCGGGTGCACAACACAGTGATTCAGTATTTCACAGATTTTACTCCATTTAAAGTTATTCCAGGACTTGCCTGAAGATCCAAGTGGTTAGGACTCTGGGCTTCCACTGCAGGGGGCACATGTTTCATTCCTGGTGAGGGAACTAAGATCCCACATGCTGCATGGCACAGCCAAAAAATTTAAATTACATTAAGTTAAATTAAAAACAAAGTTATTACAAACAAAAGCAGAACACTTTCTGATATAAACCACAGCAATATCTTGCTCCACCTCCTAGAGTAATGAAAATAAAACCAAAAAAAAACAAAAAAACAAATGAGACCTAATTAAACTGAAAAGGTTTTGCACAGCAAAGGAAATCATAAACAAAACAGAAAGACAACCCACAGAATGGGAGAAAATATCTACAAACAAAGTGACCAAAAAGGGATTAATCTCCAAAATATACAAACAGCTCATGCAGTTCATTATCAAAAAACAAACAACCCAATTAAAAACTGGGCAGAAGATCTAAAGAGACTTTCTCCAAAGAAGACAGATAGCCAAGAAGCACATGAAAAGATGCTCAACATTACTAATTATACTAGAGAAATGCAAATCAAAATTATGAGGTACTGCATCACACAAGTTAGACTAGCCCTCATCAAAAAAATCTACAAATAATAAATGCTGGAGATGGTGTGGAGAAAAGGGAACCCTCCTACACTACTGATGATAATGTACATTGGTATAGCCACTATGGGGAACAGTATGGAAGTTCCTTTAAAAACTAAAAATAGAGCTACTATATAACCCTGCAATCCCACTCCTGGGAATATATCCAGAGAAAAACATGGTCTGAAAGGATACATGCATCCCAATGTACATTGAAGCACTGTTTACAACACCCAAGACATGGAAGCAACCTAAATGTCCAAGGACAGAGGAATGGATAAAGATGTGGTACTTATATACAATGGAATATTACTCAGCCATTAAAAAGAACGAAATAATGCCATTTGCAGCAACATGGATGGACCTAGAGAGTGTCATAATGAATAAAGTCAGTCAGAGAGAGAAGGAAAAATATCATATGACATCCCATATATGCAGAATCTAAAACAAATTGTACAAATTAATTTCTTTACGGAATAGAAACAGATTCATGGACTTAGATAATGAACTTATGGTTGCCAGTGGGGGAAGGATCAGGGGAAGGGATAGTTAGGGAGTTTGGGATCAACGTGTACACACTGCTATAATAAAATGGATAACCAACAAGGTCTTCTGTATAGCACAGGGAACTCTGCTCAACATCATCTGGCAGCCTGGATGGGAGAGGAGTTTGGGGGAGAATGGATACATGTGTATGTATAGCTGAGTCTCTTTGCTGTCCACCTGAGACTATAACAGTATTGTTAATTGGCTATACTCCAATATAAGATAAAAAGTTTAAAAAAAGATCCAGTGCAACTTCAAAGATAGCATCAAAATCATTCTTTACTTCTAAGTGTACTTAAAATGGGTGAACTGTATACTTAAAATGAGTGAAATGTTTTGATATGTAAATTATACTTCAATAAAGAGACAGCAATTAAATAATTTTTAAAATAATTATTGGAAAATTAGGACAAAATTTTTTTTTTGGCTGTGCTATGCAGCTTGCAGGATTTTAGTACCCCAACCAGGAACTGAACCTGGGCCCTCGACAGTGGAAGCATGGAGTCCTACCCACTGAACCAACAGAAAATTCCCAAATTAGTACAATTTTAACACTGTCTGGATATTTGGTGATATCTAGGAATTATTAAAGTGTAAGGGAATTCCCTGGTGGTCCAGTGGCTAAGACTCTGCGCTCCTGATACAGGGGGGCTGGGTTCGATCCCTGGTCAGGGAACTAGATCCCATATGCCACAACTAAGACTCTATGCAGCCAAATGAATAAAAATAAATGTTAAAAAAATAAAAATAAAATGTAATAATGCTATCATGCATATGTGTTTTATATCAGTTTTAGATATATGTATTGAAATATTTTTAGGAAGACATGATTTGGAGAACTTGCTTCAATATTAATTGAGGGGGACAGAGAGTGGTAGGGATACAGATTTTTTTAAAAATAGGTCTTGAATTTTTAATTACTAAAGCTTGTTGACAGTCACATGGACAGTGATTATACTCTTAGTTTTACTAAGTTTTGTCTAAGTTTGTAATTTCAAAAATTTTTTTAAAAATTATGTATTTATGGCTGCATCAGGTCTTAGTTGTGGCACACAGGATATTTCACTGCAGTGAAGGCTTCTCTCTAACCGTGGTGCACAGGCTTGCCAGGGTGGTTCTCGGGCTCAGTAGTTGCGGCGGGTGCACTTAGCTGCCCTATGGCATATGGGATCTTAGTTCTCCAACCAAGAATCAAGCCCACACGCCCTTCATTGGAAGGTGGATCCTTAACCACTGAACCACCAGGGAAGTCCCAACAAAATTTTAAAAATAAATAAATAAACAGAATTTTTTCAAATTCTTCTTGTGTGTGTGCTGTTTTTGTTATAGGTCCACAGCTACTCCAAAAAAAAAAAAAAATCAGTTTCAGTTATCAGCCATTCGGCACCTGGCATACTGAAGATGCATAACACTTTGTAGTTATTATTTGTTTCTTTATGTGACACAGGAAGCACAACAGCCATGTAAGTAGCCCTGAACATGATTTAAAAACCAGAGTCATCACAACTTATGAATGACCTCTCATCTGATACTTCTTTTTATTAATTTACTTTCTATTGAAGTATAGTTGATCTACAATGTTGTGCCTATTGCTGGTGTACAACAAAGTGATTTAGTTATACACACATACTTTTCCTTAATTTTTTCCACTATGGCTTATTTCAGGATTATCTGATACTTCTGAGCTTATAGAGAATAAGCACAATAACCAGTTTTTCTGTTGAAATTCCTCCAAAACAAGCCTAAAGAGCTTAGGACTAAGCAGATGGGTTGGAGTTTCACTGGCTCTGTGCTAAAATTAAGTAGCTAATTTGAGAGATAAAGCATGTTAAAATATCAATTCAGAACAAAAAAACCCCGCATTCCATGGTTTATGTTCTACATATTAAAGCATTTGTTTTCTAATATGGGTTCCTAGAGGAAAGGGACTTGTGTCTTGCTCACCATGTGAGCTGCTCTTAATACAATGTAGAGGAGATGCTCAAAAGTTACTAAGGTTGCTGAATTTATTAGGCCAGTTCAAAGTTGGGGAAAGGGCTAATTAAAATGGCTTATTTTAACCTAAAATATAATAAATTCTTTATGTTCAAAAGTGGTCCTCATACCTGTTAGAATGGCTATTATCAAAAGGACAAGAAATAACAAGCAATGGAGAGGATGTGGAGAAAACGGAACCCTTGGGTACTGTCAGCGGGAACGTAAATTGGCGCAGCCACTATGGAAAATAGTGCAGAGATTCCTCAAAAAATTAAAAATAGAAACTACCATGTGATCTCGCAAATCCACGTTGGGTATTTATCCAAAGAAAATGAAAACACTAGCACTCCCATGTTCTTTGCAGCATTATTTACAATGGCCAAGATATGTACACAACCTAAGAGTTCATCAACAGAACAGATAAAGAAAACATGATATATTGAAATAGGTACCTATATGTTTATCTATATACAGAAATATTATTCAGTCATAAAAAAAGAGTATCTTGCCATCTGCAACAACATGGATGGATCCTTGGGGTGTTAAGTGAAATAAGTCAGACAGACAAATACTGTACCATCTCAGCTTTAAATGGAATCTATAAAACCAAAACCAAGCTTACAGAGAACAGATTGGTATGCAACAGATTGGTGGGGGGTAGGGTGTCCACTAAATGGGTAAGTGGTGTCAAAAGGTACAAACTTTAGGTTATAAAATAAGTAATTCATGGAGATGCAATGTGCAACATGGTGACTATAGCTATTACTACTGTACTGGCGGCTCAGTGGTAAAGAATCTGCCCGCCAACGCAGGAGACAAGGGTTCAATCCCTGGGTCAGGAAGATCCCCTGCAGAAGGAAATGGCAACCCACTCCAGTATTCTTGTCTGGAAAATCCCACAGAGGAGCCAGGTGGGCAGAGTGGGACACAAACACAGTGACTAAACAACAACTGCATATTTGAAAGCTGCTAGATCTTAAAAGTTCTCATCACAAGAAAAAAAAAAAAGAATTCTGCAGCTACGTATGGTGATAGATGTTAGCTAGACTTGGTATAATGACCATTTCACAATATATACAAATATCAAATCATTATGTTGTATACCTGAAACTAATATATTAACTATCCTTTAATTTAAAAAAAAAAAAGAGCAGTTCCTTTTAGCCTCACACCTTCCACCAACAATAAAAACAGTATTTTCTATCATCTACAGAGGGATACATCTTGAGCTATATTAACAGCTCGGTATAGGCAGAGGCCATATTAATTTGTCATATGTACTTGGCTTGGATGCTCAGTGGTAAAGAATCTACCTGCCAATGAAAGAGATGTGGGTTTGATCCCTGGGTCAGGAAGATCCCCCAGAGAAGGAAATGGCAACCCACTCCAGTATTCTTGCCTGGGAAATCCCATGGACAGAGAAGCCTGGCGGGCTATAGTCCATGAGGTTACAAAAGACTAGAATACAACTTAGTGACTATACAACAATACTCTACCTAACCATGTCTCCTATGTGTGCATGTGCACACACACACACTCTCACGCTCCGTAGCCTACTTAATCCTATGTCACTCCTCTCTTTCCCTCATTAATGATACCAAGTTTTACGCCTGTTTTAGGTCATAACCTGTCCACTTCTCTTTCCCATTGCCCGATCTTAATCAGAGTGTCTCACCCAGATGAGATTTTACCACTGTGCCTGCCTCTGATTTCTCCTCCTCCAAGCCAACCTAAACTAGGAGTGCCATTTCCTTATTTAAAACTTTCTAATGGCTCACCATTGTCTTAAAAAAAAAAAAAAGAAAAGAAACTCTTAAAATTGTCTGGAAAAAAAAAAAAAAATGATTGTCTGGGCTCTTCTATGATCTGGTCCATTTCATCTCCTCTCAGCCCTTGTTCACCACTCCCCACTTACCATACACAGTAAGTTGTTTTCCAGGCTTTACATGTGTGTGTATGTGTGCATATGTTGTTTTTCCTGTGTCTAATACTCTCCTCCTCTCACACCAATCTGTACTCATCTCTCAGCTCTCAACTTAAAACATCATTTTGAGTATTCTCATAGCCCCCTTCATTTCTCTCAGAAATACTATTCATCATATTTTATAACTTTCTACTTATCCAAATCTTTCATTAGACACAAAGCAGTAGTCTAGTGTACTCAGAAGAGTGTTTGGCTCAATGACGGCATGCTGATCTTCAGTAAATTAACAGTTTTTTTTAAAATGACAGCTAATAATGATTTAAACTAGCTTCAAAACTCTCAATTTGGTTTCCTGTAATCTGTAGGATTTTTACTTCTTAATTCTACTCCAACCTCAGCCCACAACCTTTACTCACCTATAGGGATGTTGCACTAAAATCCATTCTCTTCTTGTGTAACTAGACCTGGTTTCTCAAGTAGAGACTACATTTCCCAATGCCTCTTAAGGCTGTATGTATTCCTGTGATCAACCTACAGTCAAAAGAACATAACAAGTTATACAATTTACAGCTTAGATTTCCAAAGGCCATTCCTTCAGGGGCTAAAATGAAAGCAACTGAGTTATCTCAGAAGACTTGTTTTGAAAATGGCAAAATGAGAACCCAGGTCTTTGAAAGAATGGATGGAGGACAGCACAGGATACTTAAGTGGTGAGAAATATGCTTTATTAGAGCCATCGCATTTTGGGGTCTCTTTGTTACTACTTTCACAACCATAAGGCCTAATACACAGCATACAGAGAGGCAGATGAAATGGGAGACTTCAGATTTTCAGAAAAATGACATAGACGTAATAAAGATTAAAAATTTCAATATAAAAAATTTATGATGAACCCAGGGTCATATAAATACAGAAAATAGAAATTTTTGAAACTAGTTAAAAATATCTTCCTTAATGAGAAAGAACTCACATTTATTTGAGACAAATTAATAAAATCGACAAGAAAAAACAAAATGAAAAAGACAAGGAAAAGGAACTTCTGTGTCTGTGGTGCCCGTAGGTAATGTGCAGCTAGGGCAGCAACTAGGGTGACTGCCATTCTACATGCAACTTATCCCAAAAAATGTTAGGCCAAGGGTAATGGGGCAAATGATAAGACAACAGACCACAATCCAGCTTCAGAGGTCACAAACCAACACCAGGCAGGTCAAAGAAAAAATGAGCAGATTCTTACAAAAACATACCACGTTCATATGAAAATAAACTGCCTAAAAGAATGAAGATCTTAAAAAGATTTTTGAAGATTTAAAAACTTTATAAAGATTTTTAGAGTCGTGAGGAAAATGACAGAGAAAATTTAAAAAACAACAAAAAGTCCCTGTCACTCTCCTGGTAAAGAAACTGCTTTACGAGCCCTTAGGTTCTCAGAAAAGAATTTTAGCTACTGGCAACGCAATAAAACAATGTATTAGAATTCCATCGTCACATTTATCTATTTCAGGGCCAGCACAAAAACACCTACTACTAAAACCAGAACACCAGCTTTAAACTTATCCAGTGGTGAGTAGAATTTTAAGAGCTCCAGTTCTACACAGGTTCAAATGCTGACTCTTATCACTTACTGGGTGTCATGACTCTGGGTAAATTACTTAACCTCTCTGGGATTCAAGTTTTCTTACCAGTAAAGGGATATTCTAACTCATTTAGCACCTTCGGTAGAACCGAAATGGTTTAATGAAATAAATCATGTATTTTTTATGGAAAGGATGTACTAAGAAGCCATTATTACTGTACCCACTATACTTTCACTCCATGAGGCTTTTGTACTTTGTTTTTTAGTGAAGATTTTTACTTGGCACTGACTTTGAAACAGCTTCAAGTTTCCTTTAAGTGTGTAACCTCTTCCCGTGGTATCATCAAAAAGGCCACACTACAGTGTACCTACATTTGCTAACAGCTTACCAAAGAATTTAAGTCACTTCACCTCTGCCACTCTGATAATCTTAGAGAAATCAGGTATTAAAAGTACCTTTTATTTCACAATGTATCTGTGATGCATATCTTAAAACACAAATGATATTCTGATGATGAAATGCTTATCAACCCAGAAAACTGAAATCTGGGTGCTTAAAAAAGGAAAATGTATGGTGCCAACGGCTCCACTTTCATTCTCATATGCCTAGCAACAACACTGTAAATATTTGTACCAATATCTAAGATTCTTTTGCTATAAAACCATCAAATGTCAACTGCTTTATATTTTCCAAGGGTTGTTCATGATTCTCACTCTGGCAACTGTTGGAATAAAAACCACAAGTATATTACTAATATTCATGGCATAAACTCCAGATCTAGGTAGTGAATGCAGACTGTCTTCTCTTCAACCTACAAATTTTCAATTAGATGACTTTTTCAACTGAATAGGATACTGATTTGCTGACAACCTGCCAGGGAATGAGAATTTTGGCGAATACAAACACAATGGACAAATGAATTTTTTATTATAAAACTATACAAAGAGCTATACAAAAAGTGGTAAAACTATAATTGTTGGTGAACAGTAAATAAGTGATCCTTTGGGCCACAGTAAATGATCCACACTATGATGGTGTGGGAATCTTTTCCTAGATGTGGAATAATATACCTAATAAACAACACATTACAAGTAAAAGGACTTCAATGACTTGAGCAAAAGTATACATAAAATCACTTCTAAATGTAATCTGAAGAATTTTTTAAAAAGCCATCACTGGACTTCCCTGGTTATCCAGGGGTTGATTCTGTGCTTTTACGGCAGGGGGTGCAGGTTCGACTGGTCAGCTAAGTTCCACAGGCCACTCAGTGCGGCCAGAAAAAACAAAAAGCCATCACTTGCTTGGATTCTGAAATTCAGTTTCAAATTGTATCTGTTGTTTCCTACTCCAATTTATCCTTCTTAGATAAGGGGGTGAGCAAACTTTTTCTGTAACAGAGGGAAATAATCAGTAAATAATTTAGACTTTGCAGGACTTACATCACAACAATTCAACTCTGGTATTCTAGTCAAAAGCAGCCAGAGACAACTTGTAAACAAATGGGCAAGGCGAGTCCAAAAACAGGCAGTGTATCTTAGTCTACCAACCTCTGTTCCAGATGATCTCCACGATTAGGAGAAAATGGAAAAGGTAACTATATATTCCAATAATTAGGATAAAGTATTTTTCTTTTTATATCTCCAATATTTGACACACATGCTGCTATCCCTAAGGTTAACACTAAAAAATTAGCCATGTTTAATATCTAAACTTTTTAAATTAAAAGGATCAATCACATATAAATTTAAGCCTTTAGGGACTTCCTGGCAGCCCAGTGGTTAAGACTCTGAGTTCCCAGAGTTGGGGGCACAGGTTCAATCCCTGGTGGGGGAACTAAGATCCTACACACTATATGGTGCAGACAAAAAAGAAAAAAATTAAGCTTTTATGAGAACCATTAGTCTGAAGTATCTTGATAATTAGAAGGAGATTCATTTATAGGTTAGATGTTTACATTAGAAATATATAAATAATTACTATTTTGAAAAAAACAAAAAATACAGAAAGGCAGATTTTAGGAATCACAACCCAACGAAAATAAAGAATTACCAATCATAAAAGAGGTTTTAGCATTTACTTATTTTTTTTACTTTTTCAGCTGTGCTGCACAGCATGTGAGATCTTAGTTCCCTAACCAGGGATCGAACCCACACCCACTTGAACTAACCCACGCCCACACACAGTGGAAGCACAGAGTCTGTTACCACTGGACTGCCTGGAAAGTCCCCAGTTTTACCATTTATAATTACCCTACTTGGAAAATACTCTGCTAAGAAATAGAGTAGTAAACACAGTAGGTTTTAAACTGATAAGAACAGATACTACACTTGATCTTAGCCAAAAGGCTGAGAAGCAATAACACAGTTGGTTTTAAAGTAATGACTTTATTAATAAATATACATCCATATGATGATGTAGATACAAATCATGAACACTACTCCATTCCCATACACATAATTGCACACGAGTAGCTCAAGTTCATGGACATAAAAACATATACAGTATCTATTCAGACTTTTTACAGCAGAGGACAGCGTGCTTATATCAGTTAACTGGTAATTATTTTCTCCATAATTATCTGTGGAAAAATGAATCTGTGAAACTAAAAGAATTAAAGTGGTCTGATTACTATAAATCACATACTTGATTTACTGTAGCATTAAATTTTCCAAAATTAAATACATTATATGTGAGAGAACAGATTTATCTACTTGGGGGGAGTAAGGGGAGAAAGCAAAGGAAAGATTTAGATACATCCTAGAGTTTAACAGCATATAGTTAAGATATAATAAAGAGAAAAACATAATAGCATCAAAACATCTTATGTCAAAGGGAAAAAAATGTTTTCGAACAACTGTTGTGAATTCTTATGTTTTACTATAAAGGGATCATAAAATCTTACTGCATATATAGACAATGACTGACAGAGTAGCAGTTATTGTCAATATCCCCTGAATTGTTCTTTTAAAGCTTCTTAGAATATAAAAGTTCGCTGTTGTTTTTTTTTCATTTAGCTCATACACTGGCTTTTCCTACATTGTATGAGTCACCTTTAACCTAATAAATGGATCCAGATCATTTCTTTTGCTCCTTAATTTAAAAAAAAGTTACTTATCTCATGAAAAAATACATGTAAATTCACACAACCATCAGTTTGGAATTAATATTACCTTTACTACCTTAACAGATGTTTCTTTTAAAAAGTAAATAAAAAATATAAAGAAGTTTTTAGTAAAACTGAAACACTGATTTTTAAAACATCTCCAAATATTTAAAATTAATCAGATACTTTTTTTTTCAAGACACTGTGCTAATTTTTTTTAATATCCAGTGCAAAACTCCAAAGATAGTATCAAAATCATCCCACACTAAAGATTAGTTATGCAAAGTTATATCTGTCAAAAAAATGAAAATTTCATCTGTATTAGCTCCTAATATGTTGATATAAGAATAAATAAGGCATGTTAAAATATTTTTTAAAGAAAAAAGTAAAGCAAACTACTTGAATAGCAGATCATTTTCTGACCAACATTTTAAATATAGAATAGTGAAACCTATTTTGTGAAGAACAGAATTACACAATATAAAATTAGCAATTTACCTTTCAAGGAACAAGTATACAGTGGCGGGGGGGGGGGGGGGGGGAAGCCAGTTTCCCCCAACTGATTATATTAAAGTATAAGGAACTTTTTAACATGCTACTTCAGTGTTTACCATGACAAGAGACAGTGTTACAAAAGATGCACAACATAGTCTTTGTAGAGAAGTAAAAATATTTTCTATGTTAAGACTTCATTCATGTTATCATTTAGATGTCTTTCTCTTCAACATGGCACCAATAAACTGTTCACAAGGAGAAAAGGAAGTAGAAGAAGGAGATGCTCCTCAGCATACAGATCTAATACTCCAGGTAACGTCTCATAAAACAGAAAATTCAGCTTTCTAAATGGGGTTATCCAATCACTTTTTTTCCTGGAACTAGCTCCTGATTATTAATAAAACACTGTTATGGACATAACTTCCTTTAGTTGATCTCACCATTTCATTAACTTGTATGTAAGATTCATCATACAATAATACACCTGTTTATCTTCTGACACACAGCACAGCACCACTGAGAAGATGTGCTGGAGGACGGAGAAACGGGAGGGGAACAAATGCAGGAAAACGCAAGGAGAAAGGGCATGTGTAACAAAATCAGGAAAGAAAATAAAACCGAAAGGGAAACATCAAATGGGCACACCATAAAACACAATACACAGGCAAACCCCTGACTATGATATATGTAATTCTATGGGAGAACAGTAAATTAAACAACTGCTTTCAGGAATTCAAACAAGGACTTCTAAGCAGCCAACTGCTGAACATCATCTTGAGAAACAACTGAATGACCAATACATAATAAAAGTGGATGGATGAACATATGAATACAGATGTAAGCATCTGTGTGTGTCAGAAGTTATACTGTTCTAAGTAGATTTATATTAAAACGTTTGTATTTTAAGCTTCTGCAAGAAGAAACTGTTATAGCAATTTAGCTGCCAGAATGTTACAACTAATTATGTAGTCATCCAACATTGCTCTCTATGGTTTGTGCAAAGCTAAAATTGTTGAGGTCACTGTCTTAGAAGCCAGTGCGCACACAGTCCCCACATAAAATGCAACACCTCTTACTGTAAAGAGCAGCATAAAGTCCAGCTCTTTGTGTCAGGCATCACTGGAACACCTGAAGGCTTGCTGCTTCTTTCCTGATAAAAAGGTTATGAAACATGACATCCATTTGCAACCAGTTTGCATTAACTGAGAGCAAACCCAAACAACATAATATGTGCCCTTTGGAAATTTTAATTATTTTAAAACTCTGGGGGTCCTGCAAACCTACATTATAATTTCAAAGGCATTTAAGCTCACAAATACATACACGGTAACTTTAATTCAGTGGAATTTTTTTTCCAAATCCAAATTAGATTTTTCCAAAATCCAATTTTTTTTCCAATTTCAAATCCAAATAATAATCTATTTAGATCAAACTCAGAATAAAAATGTATATTAATGAAGACTGCTTTCAAAAATAGGGACAAGAGATATCCCTCTGTCCCTTCTATACATGTCTTCCCAATGTTTTTTTTTTCTTTCCTATCTATCTTGCTTCTAAAGCAAAATCTGTTGGAAAAAAATTTATTTTGGATGAAGTGGTCTCACTAGAGCCACGATGAGATTCTTAACTAAACTAATCAACATATTTCTTACATGTTTCATGCATAGATGGATTCCTATTTCTTAATATTTGGGTTCTGACAGTCAGAAAACTGCATCTTGTTTGTACCAGTTTTACAGTCTACCATTCAATTTTTGTCCTTTGGTAGATATAGACCTGAAACCACAGTAAGTGCTAATGCAATGGGACAATTTATCAGAAAAAATTAAAAAATATTTTTTAATAAATGATTATTAAACAGTGTTTTAAGCATAATGCTTTGTAACTAAGTATATAAAAGGCAAAATGTATTAACTATAGCAACATGCAGACCTTAAGAATATTTCTTTTTCTATTATATTAAATATGCTATTCTCAGAATGCATTGTATTTCACCAAAAATGTAATGTGCAGTTTTTATTAAAAAGTTTAATTTTTTTGATAATATGAATTGTTTGTAGTGTTTGGTATACATGCTCTTAGGCAATTAAAAAATATACAACCTAAACATGGCTGAAAGGCAAATGCTAAAGAACTTTTAAAGGAATAATGGTTAAATCAATTAATGCCATGTAGATAAATAAATAAGAAACTGTTTAAACCTAAAATATTAAAAATAAGATTTTTAAAATATGAAGTCTATGTAAATGCCAAAGCATATATCTGTGTCCTGTTTCATGAACATAAATGTTACCAAAAAAACCCTCCAGCCAGGACCTCAAGTCATCCTGAATCATTAGTTTTGCTTTGTTCCATCAGTTAAAAATACCTTAGATATTATCTTTATTATATTGTAAGCTAACTTCACAAACTAATAGGTATAATGGTTTCAACTGTGTAGCACATAAAGCATTTAGAATGACAAAAAAATAGTAATGAAATGAGATACAACCATGACTCTAAAGGAAAAGCAAAAATGATTTAGATAGGTGTTACACTTGAACCTATGTACAAATACAAAGCCACTGCTTATGCCTTGAGTGCATCTGTCAGCATATGACAGTTTCTGAGCAAAAGCAGATAAAAAAAATCAAATGGGAAAACAACTTTGGAAAGCCCAGGCTATATCATGTATGTCGAAATAAAACCAAGAAGCTTTGGGATTATTCACAATCTTCCTTCTAAACCTGGCCCTCCTTTCCTGCTCATTCACTCATTGGGTGGCTTGATTTCGCTGCTGGTTTCCTCCACCCCATGAACAGCTCTACCGTGTATCATAGGGTAAGGAAAAGCAGCAGTCCCACAGCCATAGCCAAGATCGGCAAGACGGGATAGAGCTTTAATGCTACCTGGAGGTCTCCCTGGGCTGACTTTGTATCCTGCAGCTTTAGTTGTACCCAAAGGTCTGCCTGGACTTGTTTTAAATCCAGCCGCTTTGGTGGTTCCCAGGGGTCTGCCCGTGCTGGTCCGGTATCCTGCTGATTTGGTGGTTCCTGAAGGCCGGCCACGCTTACCAGATCGGTTGAGATTTTTCTTTTTCTTTAGTTCATCTTTTATCTCTATGCTTCTGCCACCTGCAGTCTGCAAGTGTGTCTCATTTAATGGGTCTTGCCTCTGACAAACCATTGGTTTGTGGCTGACTGTGTGGCTGTATTTGTTTTGCTGGGAGGAATATATGTCAAACTGGTCAGCAGCTCTCATGGCATCTTCATTGAGGCAGGAAGGTTTGCCAGGCCCACAAAAAGCTGGATTACTGCTGGCAACAGGATGCATCATTTTCTACCAAAAAATAAAGGACAAATATGCATAAATACACATATACAAATATATATCTGAATGACAGCATTTAGTGGGAAAACAGTCAGTCTCCCAACAACTATGCAGACTCTCTAAAATTAGCTGACAGACAGGACTCCAGACCACTTATAAACAAACACACATCAGCAGATTCAAAGATACTTCTTTTTTTCTCAATTTAATCGCCGGTAAGCATAAATGCCATGCAAGATAACTAACACCAGTACTGATTTAGTAGTCATAATGTTTTCTGCATAGGAATTAGAAAAGTGTGTATGCAAAATCTGTTATATTTTGTAGGTTTTTCTTTTCTAGAAAGTCCGAAAAAAGATAATAAGGATAAGAACTGTTATTAACATGATACTTTTTTTTTTCTTTAGTTTCCTTAACATTCTTAGAAGGTCTCCCTTTGGCCTTTCATTATATTTCCCCCATGTATACTTCTGATCCAGCCAGTTTTCAAAGGTGGATGCTTCCTCAGCATTATCATAATTTATTATTTATACAAAATCCCGAGTGTATGTTACATTGTATAAGGACAGAATGTGCCAAGCAAAGAACACAATCTGTTGGCCATAGGTACTGACTCCTTTCAAACTGCTCTATCCAAACAGGAGGCACCACCAACATAAAGGGTAAACAAAGGTTTCCATTAGCTAAAATAAGTGAACATTTATAAAACAACTGAGGCTTATACTAAAAAATATGTGTAACAATCATAATGCAATACTTTTTAAAGTGTGGTTATCAAGACGAAATGCTGAATATGCAACACTGCTTTGTCCCTTGGCGATAAACATGACATGAACCTTTTCCCCTTATAAGAGCTCTGTAACTAACAGTCCAATGACTCTATTTTGTCTGTGAAACATCCCTGTGAATTGTATCTTATTTAAAGGCTGTAATATGACCGCCACAATGACAAGTCAGCTCTAAATAGCCACACCATCTAGAAACACAGAAAAAGGGAATCTATACAGACTACAATATTTCAATGAGGTTAAAAAAAAAAAAAAGACATTGGTTCTAATTCATATTTAGAAAGAGTCACAAAAGTCTATGAAGGTTCAGCCACAAGTTGTTAGATATTTGACTGTACCTTTCACAAATGTAAAACTGTACCAAAACCCCAGTTATGAAAATAGTTACTCCAAGAAGTTAAGAACATATAATTAATGTGAGCCAAAACCACTACAAATTTATTTCAATCATAAACCTAAAAGGATATGGGAATCAAGTCAAAGAACTGAATTCAGTTACATTACTAAATATTTGCTAAAAATCAACAGATATAGAGCCATTTTCCAGCTAGCTTAAAAATCTTAACTATGAAGGAAAAACATTTACAATAAGAAGCTACTTGTTTATGGCAGAAGCCTTATGGATCTGAGAACATTAAACAAGACCGGAGCTAAACACAAATATTAAAAGGAGTAATTCCAAACTCATTCCCCAAGCATATAATGAGAAGGAGGTTATTAATTATCATTTCATTTGCTCAAATTCTAATTTCAGATGAGAAATAAGAGATCATCAAGCTATGTTCCAAATGTAATACTATTAACTGAAAGTTACCAGTTTTTGAGATTTTTTATGTGCCAGGTAATAAGTTTGGCACTACATCTCAACTCTATCATCACTACAACTCAGCTTTATAAGAAACATACTATTAGCTCTATTTTAATTTCAAGCAACTTGCCAGGTCACACATTAGGAAACAGTAAAGCCAAATACAAATTCAGATAATGTGACTTTCGAATCAACAGGGTTTCTTCATAGGCACAATTATTATTTGAGTCAGATAATTCTTTAGCTAGGGTGAAGGTGGGGGGCTGTTCTGTGCATTTTAAAATGCTTAGCAGCATCCCTGCCCTCTACCCACTGCACTCCGTAGATGTCAGTTTCTACACCCTCCTCTTTTCCCTTTCAATTTGTGACAACCAAAATATTTTCCAGACGTTGCCAAATATTCTTGGGGGGCGGCAGGGGGGACAAAATCTACCACCCATCATGAGAATCACTCAGCTATACTAAAATGAAAACACAAAAGTCAATTCAAAATACTTCTGCTGAGGACTTTCCTAGTGGTCCAGTGATAAAGAATCTGCCTGCCAATGCAGGGAACAAGGGTTTGATCACTGGTTCAGGAAGATTCCAATGCCATGGGCATCACAGCTACTGAGCCCACACCCTAGAGCCTGTGCTCGGCAACAAGAGAAGTCTTTTTCACAATGAGAAGTCTGGGCACTGCAACTAGAGAGGAGCCCTCTCTCTTGCCACAACTAGAAAAAGCAACAAAGACCCAGTTCAGTTCAGTCACTCAGTCGTGTCCGACTCTTTGAGACCCCATGAATTGCAGCACACCAGGCCTCCCTGTCCATCAACAACTCCCGGAGTTTACTCAAACTCATGGCCATCGAGTCGGTGATGCCATCCAGCCATCTCATCCTCTCTCGTCCCCTTCTCCTCCTGCCCCCAATCCCTCCCAGCATCAGGGTCTTTTCAAATGAGTCAGCTCTTCGCATGAGGTGGCCAAAGTATTGGAGTTTCAGCTTCAGCATCAGTCCTTCCAATGAACACCCAGGACTGATCTCCTTTAGGATGGACTGGTTGGATCTCCTTGCAGTCCAAGGGACTCTCAAGAGTCTTCTCCAACACCACAGTTCTAAAGCATCCATTTTTCGGCACTCAGCTTTCTTCACAGTCCAACTCTGACATCCATACATGACCACTGGAAAAACCATAGCCTTGACCAGATGGACCTTTGTTGGCAAAGTAATGTCTCTGCTTTTTAGCATGCTCTCTAGGTTGGTCATAACTTTCCTTCCAAGGAGTAAGCGTCTTTTAATTTCATGGCTGCAGTCACCATCCGCAGTGATTTTGGAGCCCAAAAAAATAAAGTCTGACACTGTTTCTGCTGTCTCCCCATCTATTTCCCATAAGATGATGGGACCAGATGCCATGATCTTAGTTTTCTGAATGTTAAGCTTTAAGCCAACTTTTTCACTCTCCTCTTTCACTTTCATCAAGAGGCTTTTCAGTTCCTCTTCACTCTCTGCCATAAGGGTGGTGTCATCTGCATATCTGAGGTTATTGATATTTCTCCCAGCAATCTTGATTCCAGCTTGTGCAAATTTGGCCTTGGAGTACAAAGACCCAACGCAGCCAAAAATAAATAAATAAATAAATAATAAAATACTCCTGTCAAAATTTTTATTCAACTCTTAAGCTACTACTTCCCTGGTGGCTCAGAGGTTAAAGCCTCTGCTTCCAATGCGGGAGACCCGGGTTCAATCCCTGGGTCGGGAAGATCCCCTGGAGAAGGAAATGGCAACCCACTCCACTATTCTTGCCTGGAGAATCCCATGGATGGAGGAGCTTGGTAGGCTACAGTCCACGTGGTCGCAGAGTCGGACACAACTGAGCGATAACTACTTTGCTTAACTTGAAACTACTACCTCTTCAAATATCCACAAAACCTTTCTATTGATAACATCTACAACATCTAAATCAAATAGATTTGTTTTCCAAATTGCAAACATCAATGAAATTTGTGAAGAGACCAACCACATTCCTCTCCCCTACAAGTTATAAACTAATTGAGAAATATACACAGGACTTAGATAGGAATCAAAATACTATTTTATTGCCAATAAAACTGGACTAGAGACCACATGCAAATACAAAGAGAAACACACTAGACCTCTGAGCAGATTGTAAGAGAAAAAGTGATCCCCTTTTCTTTCTTTTTTCTGGTCATGCCTTGTGGCTTGGGCCACACAGTGAAAGCACAGAATCTTAACCACTGGACCGCCAGGGAATTCCCAAAGTGACTTATTTTTCAATTTTATTATTCAGAAATCACCCTGCTGGAAAGCTCTAGTATAAACAGCCAGAAAGATACCCGTCCTCTTCCACAGAGAGTACTGCCAGTAAAAGAGAAAATGGTTTTTTTCCTACAATCTGTTGCAATGTTTTATAGTTCATGCCTTTTAAGTTCCTATCACTAACCAAAACCTTCCCTCTGGACCTACTTCCCTTAGCTTCATTTTCTCTTAATATATCAGAACATTCATCATCTATCATCACTATCATGATATATAGTCTCAGCTTACATTATGTTTAGGTTTTCAGAAGCAAGATTCTGCCATATATTCTTTACTCAGACACAAACACCGTTCAACCAACACTGAAGAAAAACACATTTAAACAGTATATGGACAAAAAAAAAAATTCACCCATCTTCAACTCCTTTAATCTTCTCAGGAATGTATGCATTTGGTTTGTATTATGCTTTTTTAATATTTTATTTATTTATCTGGCTGCTCCTGGTCTTAGCTGTGGCATGTGAAGTCTTAGTTGCTGCAGCATGTGGGATCTAGTTCCCCAACCTGATATGGAAGTTAGGCCCCCTGCTTTGGGAGCACAGAGTTCCAGCCACTGGACCACCAGGGAAGCCATACTTCTGATATGGCTCATTTTTAGTAGAGGGCCAACTCCATGCAAAACACTATTCTAAGAACCAGGACACAAAACAGACAGGAGTAAAGTTGTTTATCCCAGTTAAGACAACAAGATCCTTACTTAAAAGAAGATTTCTAAAGGCTAGTTTAGAAAGGCTCTATATTTTCCTTCCCTGCTAACACCAAAAAATCAGTACAATTCTCTCCTTACTCAATAACTAATTAACAAGCTGGAAAAGAAATTTACTAGGACTGTTACCCATGTAAATAGCTAATTAAAAAAAAGAAACAGAGTTAAAACCAATCCTTCTCTACTTTCAGGAGTCAACTTTTTAAGAATGGGAATCAGCATCATTAGATCCTTGTGTGCACAATCGTCATACACATACACAGTGGTAGGTGCATGTTGAATTGATATGTTTGTACATAGTATGTACACATTCAAGCTTTAATTGTACACTTAATAATGCCTCCCTGGTCCCAGCTCAGGGCTCACCAGATAACTGTTCTTTCTTGACTCGTCGGATACTATAGTAAAGAGTTCACTGAAAGCAATGCAGGCCTCATTTCTTAATTGAGTTAGAATAACTACTACTATAACTACTACATTTCTAGAAAGTTTGAACTGAATGAAATCCAACAATACAAAACCAGACTGTGAAGACTAGCAAAGGTTAATAATCTTTTAAAATAGTTCACTGAATATAAGGGAATCAACTAAGAGCTTCTACATTATTTTAACAATGACTAAATTAGAATTCTCTTTTTTCAAATATTTGTTGGGCTGTTCCAGGTCTCAGTTGTGGCATACAGGAACTAATTCCTTGCCCAGGGATCGAACTGGGCTCGGTGAGTTGAAAGCATGGAGTCTTAGCCACGGGACCACCTAAATTTGAATTCTTAGAGCATATGCTAAAACTTGCCATCCCTGAAGTTGTTTTACTGTGCATTTAACCCCAGAAGTCTTTTCGTGAGCTGTTCTTTATGAAACAATTCATTTTCCTTCTCCTGAATGTAGCAGTCATTACTGCCAACATAAAGAACTACAACTATTTTTAGTAACTTCAGAACGTATTCATTTTTAAACATGGAGAAAATTGTCCTTTCAAGAAATCCAAGTTCCGCCCTCTTCTAAAGAGCAAACACATAATTCTCAGAGGTTTATTTCATGCCATTTGGCTTGTAACAGCCATATAGAATCACAGGCGATTTTATAATTCTAAATAAAAGTCCATTATGTGATCGACTTCACTCAGAAAATCTATTAAGCAAAGGCTAAAACAAATGCCAGTAGCCATGCACTCTGCCCCACCACGGAAAGTTTTGATACTAGAACAGAACATAAATAACGGCCTTCTTTGTCTTCTTTCTCCTCCTTAATTGTGCCCCACTGCGCAGCTTCCCCGGTGCCGGAATCCTTATTTGACAAGAGACGTGTAGAAATATATTACCTGTTGTGCCCGAAAGCGATTTCTTAGTGTATCAGCAATAACAACTTTGCAGGAGATACACGCCCACACTAGAGAAAGGGCTGTGTAGCCTCCGATAATCAAAATTGATAGCCCGCCGTCGTGCACCGGGAGTTCTGCAAGCTGCACAAGTCACAGGCTACTCCATCTAGGTGTCCATCTCGAAGTCGGCAGGCATTAATTTAAAGTGGCGGGGGGAGAAGTGATTCTGACCTCTCGAAGAAAAGAAAGGGTGACCCCTCCCCCCGCCGCAAGAGGAATTTCCCCCCAATAATGGCTTCAAGCCCAGCGAAGAGCAGGCTACAAACCGGGGCCCCTCCTCTCGCTCCGGGCTAGGCCAGAGCCCCTTCTCAGACGCGGGCCGGAGACCTCTTCTCACCAGCTGGCTAGGCCCTCATTCTGGCCTTCTCCTTGCCTTCTCCACGAGCGCCGCCCAGACTCTGCCCCCGGCCCATCTGACAAACCCCCGCGCGTCTACTTACCTCAGCCGCTACTAGCCCGGCCCCTCAGCGGGCCCAGGGGCTGCCCATCGGCTGGAAACCTCCCGCTGGCGCCGCTCCTTTCCCAGCCCGACGCCTCTATACTGCGCTGAGAGCCCGAGACGGAGGGAAAAGCAGCGAGGGCGTTGGCGGCGAAGCGGACGCTGGTTCCCAGCTCCCACCGCAGCCACCGCTCACAGATCTGCCCCGGACGCAGGAGGAAGAGGCCGCCACAGCCCCGTAGAGCGAGGTGCGGCGTGCGCGAGCTCGCGAGTACCACGCACGCACACGCACGACGCGAGCCCCAATCTCCCGCCGAGGACCAGCACGCAAGCCTGGGGAAGAGTAGCCCAGGGAGCCTGACTGCGCTTGCGCGGCAAGAAGAGGGCAGGAGGCGGAGCTTAGGCCACAGCTACTTAGGCTCTGGTGCAGATCGCGCTCTCCAAAGGCTAGTAACTTCGTGAAGTGGACTTTTATCGCACTGAAGTGATACTGGATCTATTACTGACCCCATTTTTCAAATTAGAGGACTAATAAATGGTGGAGCTAGGATTTGCACCCAGCATCCTTGTTCTAGAAACTTGTGTTTTTAATTGCTGTTGGCAAAAAGATTGCCTTCCTGTTCTAGGCACTGCCCAAAGTCCATTGAAAGGACCAGCCTTTTAGTTACTTATGGATGCGCGGGGTGAGGTCGCCACCTGCAAATATTAATAAAATGGGGAATATTCAAATAATGAGGTGTTTGAGCCGTCAGTCCTAGGATCATGTAATAATGAAGTCTCATTTTGTGAGGCTAACTTTAAAGGTTAATAATGAAGTTTTTATATCCATGATCTCCTCTGAATTACCATATTCTTCATTCCACCATCACAGGGATAGGACAGGTAGTTTGCTTACAAGATCTCCATTTATGTAGCTACTGCAAGATTTCTGACTTATGGGTCACCTCATACAAGCCAATTTTGCAAACGGTATTAGTTTCCCCAGTTCTTCCGTCAGTTAATTCAAAGATGTCAGAAAGGGGAGGATTCAGAATTAGGAAGGCTGCTGAGCAGAAGATATATATTTTTAAAATCATGGTTGTTTTATGTTTTAAAATATTTTTCCCAGCCACACCAGGCTGCTTCCAGGTTCCTAATTCCCCGACCAGGGATCGAACCCAGACCCAGCAGTGAAAGCGTGGAGTCCTAATCACTGGACCACCAAAGGATTCCCAGGAAGGCAATTTTTCTGGCAGTGTGGCAAAAGCCCGAGGCAGGTACTTGACCCTTTTGCCCATGTGATGAACACTATTTTAAGGATATAATTCTTAGCAATGACTTGTACCACTAGTACAGCATTTGGCCCAGTGCTGCTGCCAGCAGGAAATAAAGGAAGAGTAACAACTTTTCTGGGTGAACACACAAGGAGGAACATGGCAGTCCATTGAGTCACAAGAGCCAGACATGACTTAGCAACTCAACAAAACAGCAGCAGCAACAACACAAACCAGGAGGCAACCCAAATAGAGTACACAGAACAGGCAAGCTCAATCATTTTCTGGCAAGCAGGGTTCTGTAACAAGATTCTAACTCTCAATCTATAAATAACCCTATAAAATACTAGAAAACAGGACTGATCATACTAGTATTGTTCACATATAAAAGAAAAATACCAACACAGAAAACAACTAAAACATATACAGAGATTTTAAGGCACATGAAGTAGCCTTCCAAAGACTTTTTAAAAACAAGTTTTCTCTAAGCAAGATTTCTTTTTTATTCTTGAAAGGGAAATATAAGAATGCACTGTAGTGCTGCCATACCATGACTTTTCCAGATCCTTAATCTTCGTAACTTTAAATTTTCAACCAAAATGGCATTTATATATAAAACCACTCAAGAAGAAAACTTGTCAATGCCCTGGTGGTCCAGTGGTAAGGACTCTTGCATTGCCAAGGGCCTGGATTCAATCCCTCGTAGGGGAACTAAGCTCCCCAACAAGCCGTGAGGTATGGCCAAAAGGAAATTTTCATACCAGTAAGGTCAAATGATTTGCAGGCCCAATGGAGAAGCAGAGCAACAGAGGAAGTCAGACATTCCCAGGTTTGGGACCTTGGACAGTATGTGATGTGTATGCCTGTGTGTGTATATGCACACGTGCATACACACGCTCAGTCACAGCCCACCAGGCTCCTCAGTCCATGGGATTTTTCAGGTAAGAATACTGGAGCAGGATGCCATTTTGTCCTTCATCTTTCCCACCTAGACAGATTGTGTCTCCTGCACTGGCAGTGAAGATTCTTTACCATTGAGCTGCCTGGGAAGCCAGCTTGGACAAATCACTGCGTTTTCCAAATGCTTCCACATGTGTGAAATGAAGGTAATGTCAAAGTACTAAGAATACAGGACAGTCATAGTCCCTAACCTCAAGAAGCTTACCTTCTGGTGCAGCAGACAAAAAATGCAAATAATCAAAATACAGTGTTAAAAGCAATAATCTGGTATTTTCAGATAATTATCTCAAGTTGGTCTTAATGAGGTACTGTAGTACACAGAACATGGCAGAATGTACAACTAGTGCTGAAAGAGGCTTTTTCAAGAGCATTTATCCTCACTTCATTTGTAGAAAGAGCACACTTATAATTGTCACACTATTTGACTTATATCCAAACATTTCTTCTTCAAAAGTGTACACCTGTGAAATAGAATTTGGACTCAATTCAACATTTTGCATTCCTTCCCCAACAGCCTCAACCCCGCCCAGAATAGGCCAGATCATATAGGCAAACCATCATGATAAACGGTGACTGTATACATGCAAAAAGGCCAAAAAAGGAATATTCAAATAGAGTGGGAACTGGCTGCCGCTTAAAGACCTTTCAATTAAAGCAATGAGTGCTCTAATATGCTATTCATTTGAACTGAAAGATACCTATAGGAGAAATGAATTTCATTTTCTAGATTTTGGTTTATCAGTAGTCACTGACTGTCCTTGCTAGTATATAGCATACAGCAACACTGAAAGATACAGCAATACAGAAAGAAAACTTAAGAAAATGCACTCCCATACACCCATTGTAGTAAGAGTACTAATTATTTAGGCACTGTTTTTATATGCTGTAATGATTTACATGTATTATTTCATTTCATCCTCACAAAAATCCTGAAATAGGTATTACTGTAATCTTTTATGTGAAAAAAGACATTTTAAAGCATTTAAGCAACTTGCCAAAGGTTGCCCAAGTGTCCCCCATATGTGAATTTACTTATGTATATGAACTGTTATACTAAACTGTAATATTATACCTGGTATATCATGTAAAGACATAGAATCTACTCAAAAAATTCAAAGGATGAGATGTTAAAAATGAAATACAAACAGAGGCTCCAGTATATTCTCCCTGCTTTCCAATAGCTTACTGTTACCCACTGTGGAGACCACTGCTTTAGATAATAGCTAGTCAAAACCCAAGAACAAAGCGAAGTGAAGATTATCAGTGGCTTTCAAATCTGAGTATGTATCACAGAATCATTACCATCCCAGACACACTTACAATAGCAACCCTAGACTTTTTTACAGTTACAGAGGAACTTGTGTTCTCTTTAAGGGCATCTCTCCCGTTTTTCCATGGAGCTTTCCAAATCTGAGATTTAGGCCAAGGGTTGGCCTGGGGGATGGCAAGGATTCTTCCAAAAGTCTACAGTACAACTCTGGGAATCTCAGCTCCCAGAAGACTCCCTCAGGCAAAGGCATGGAAAGAAAATATTACCTTCGATATTACCTTGATATGGCTGGACATGGGCACCTGAGAGCCTCCTAGAAATTCAGGAATAAAGGCCAAGGACACTTTTAACACTCAAGGCTGCTAGAACTGCCAGGAGTTGATAGGTTGCAAAAAATCCACCTATTACCAAATGCCAAGTTCAAATGACATGTTTTTGCTGTGGACATAGAACATTTTTCATACTGAATCCTCACATTTTCTTTATTCCATAATAAGCAAAATTGTGAAAACAGACTAATATCCAAAACGCATCATTTCCACATATTAAAGACAATTAGGATTTTCTTAAATTCTGGAACTCTAGGTTTTACAGTAATCCTGGTGATATCTGAGAGAGCAACTCTGAGTTCTAGTTTCCCAAAGGCGTTAGAACATTTTTATTTCACATTTTTTCCCCTCCAGAAGAACAAGGTTAATGCAAATTTAGAATTTCTTTTTAAAGGTTTGAGCTTCAACATCATGAACTTCTATAAGCTTATGGCATATCTGGAAGAGGACAAGGTCAAGAAAAATAATCATAACTAAATGTTTTACCTATCATGTGACTTGACAGTATGCACTTATATACCAGTTTGGCCATAACGAACCAGAAAGGTGAGACCACTGATACTGCAGTGGGGACACTGAGAGAAATCGTTTATTTACACTTTTCTTTCCACATTTCTTTTTTTTTTTTCTTTCCACATTTCTACTTGGACTCCTGCTCAAATAAAATTATAAGTTGATACAGAAAAAAAAGGACCTTCAAATATCTGCAATTGGTAATATTGCAGATACAGCAGGGAATCTTTACCCAGTAACAGAAATGCAGAGCTGGCCTAAGAGTACAGCACATGTTTCAACAAGTAATGTGTGAGATGCTGCTATATTCCAAGCCAAACGCCTCACTCCGGAGAGATTTTATTAAGGTTTTCTGGTAGTTACAACACCTAAACTGAGTACAACGTTAAGACATTCCCTCTACCTCTCAACACACATTCATTTGTTCTCTTTCTATTTACACATATATCTTTTCAAAAGATTAACTTCAGTTTTTCACGCCAGAGCAGACAGCATAAAAAAATGTCATTAGATTCTGATTCTTATATAAAACTATGTACCAAAATGTGAAGAACTGGAAGCTCCAGACTCAATTCTAAGAGGAAAAGTATTCTCATGGATCACATTGGGCTAGTCACTCAGAATTTATGCCTGCTGTAAGAACTCAGCATCTGTCATCTTACAAATGACCAAAATGGGACTAAGTAAATAAAACATAGTTGTTTACCCTGAACTTCATTTCAATTACCATTTTCCCCCTCAACTTCTATCTCAAACAAGAGGTAAGTTATCTGCCACTAAAGGACGTTAGCTGGTGGTTTTATAAAGCAAAGCAAGGCATCACAGGACAAAGAGGTCATACAAAACCAAGTTATAACTTTAGAGACTCTGCTCTCTAGGCTGTGATTTTTAAGGTGCTGGTGAATTACTTAGAAGTGGACTCCACAGCTGGCTTCATGGGATTTATAAACCCCAGGCATTCAAGAGCTGGTTCTGCTCAAAGAAAAACTTCTTTGCATGCAGCATCTGCCTCCTTCAAAAGAAGAACTGCAGTCACAGGTGCACAGAGACCACCAGCTGAAAGCCTTAGCATACCGACAAGGCTGGCAAGATACAAAATATATCAGATAATAAAGTGTCTAAAAGGAGGTGGAGAGAATCTAGCCATTATCATTTCATTCTATATTTCGATTTTTTAAGAATAAGCGTCACTGTGATAAAACACCAACTGGCAAATGAACCCATTATTTCACCTATAGTCTATCTTATGCCAAATATAAACACCATCAAAGATTAAGAGGCTTCTTTAGGAAGATATTTTTGGATAGAATTATGTATTTTGGGTTGTGAGAATTTAATAGAGTATAATACTTCTCTCACATGCCTAGCAATGTAAAAAAACTAGATATGCAGCAGAAAACATTTCAGCAAAGATAATTCTAGGAAAATGCAGGCTAACTTTATTTTATAAGAAATTTTAAAAACATGAGCAAATATTGATAACTGCATTTTTTTAAAAAACAAATTAATCTGTACATTATTCAAATTTTAAAAATCAAAGAGTCAATGTGACACTAAAAAATGTAGTAACAAAGAAATGTGCTTCATTTTAACAAAATACTATCAGTGGCTTATGACAACTAGATGTACAAACATAAAGGTAATAATACTAAAATGATGTAAAACTATGAATCTCAAAGTGATGGAGCAGGCTGAAGGGAGCACCAATTGCCATCAATGTGGGACTGACATAGTCTATCAAAGGAAACAAACTATCACTAAGTAATAAAAATAAGGATATAAATAAAATGGTGGGGGTGGAAGAGCCCAAGATGCCTAAAATTTTAGAGAAAATGGTTTATTTGATTCTATTGTTACATGTGTTTTATCTGTTTTCTTCCTCAAGTAAAAAAGTGGATATGTGAGAGATTCAAGAATATACCTGAGATTTTCAGTAAGGATAACTTCAGATTGAGGAAATCATGACTGATACCTCCTGTCACTTTAACCATCTAATATACTATTGAAATGATTTAACAGCTATAATACACTTTGGGTTTTTTCACTTTTAAAAGCTCTAAGTCAGGAATACTCAAAGGAACTTCTGTATCTTTTAAGAAATACAACTATTTAATTCTTGAAAATTTTATTTTTTAAAGACTGACAACCACATGAAGTTCTAACACACCAGGAGTCTGAACATTAGGTGATCCAATTATCACAATTTAAATTAGGATACTCAGGAAATAGATATCAAGGTTCAAAAATATAATTTATGATTCTTTGTAAACTAAATTTCACTGAGAAATGCTTAAAGTCTAAGTCTAAAATGTGGGTGTCATGCTTTTTTAAAAAAAAAAGAAAATTCACAACCTACTCAATAATCCTGAAGAAAAATCGATTGGTAGGGTGTTTATATGTACAGCTGTATAAACGAACACTTTAAAGGGGAAAAACAATCATTCATATTTACAGGTGACAAATCACTTTCACTTCAGGAAGATTAGAAAAGAGCTAGTAGATAGGCACAGAGCCAGAGGTTGTGAAGGGAACGTAAAAGCAGTCAATACTTAAATTCTTAGCAGTGTAAAGGAATGCAAAAAATTCTTATACTACAAAACTTTAATTTTACAAAACCAAAAAGCAGTCCTACTATGACCCTTATTAAGATGATAAAAATTGAAACAAAAACTCTGAACCCATTTTGTAAAAATTCTATTGCAACACTCTTATATCCAGTTCATACTGTTCTACTGAGTCAAGATTTAAGCTCAAGGTAGACATAAAATTAGAGAATTTTACCTTTTCTGAGGAGATGATCACAGTTTCATTGCAAGAAGATGAGGTGAACAACCCCTTAGCAACTTTTATAGTTTATTATCTTCAATGGAAAGTTCAAATATTTTAATTGTCTTAAACTTCTGGAATATTACCCAGATAGTTAATATATTGATATTTAAGTTTTGCATTAAAGGACACTTTAATGAAAACAGGCCTGCTTTAAATAGAGTTTGATAATTCTGGGGGTACTTACAGAAAGAAGATTTGTTAACAAATATTGGTTTCTTATACTTAAGGAAAAAAATCAGCAAGACAAAATTTAAAAAATCTTAATTTAAAATACATTATAAACTGAAGACAACAACTGCCACATTTATCACAGACCAGCACAGGTAAAAGTTTTTCCCAGATGTTTTATAAGACTTTGTATCTTCCTTTATTTGTTGGTTGGTATGAATTTTGCTACAAGAAAAAAATAAAAGGCACATGATTAGTAAAAGGAAAAGGAAATAAAAGGGAAAAAAATATGTTAAGTAATTTCCTTTACAAACTTATACAACTATCAGATGTTTAAAATAAAAATATTACTGAGTGATAAAGAACGAACTATTTAACAATCATTTCTGTGTTCCCTTCACAACGGTTCTGAACCGACTGAACAGTGGCCGCGCTCCTTTCTATCACTCCTTGGTAAAAGTCACTTGATTCAAAGTTTGTTTTTATTCTTTGCTCTTGCTTTGTTTACATTCCATTCTTTAAGTTATTTTCACCCATCCAGGGTGTTCTGTGAGGGGATTTTAGAAAAGCCCTAAAAGACACATTCTTTGTAAAGTTTCCTTTGGAAGGCTCCTCATCCGAACGTGCACACCGTAGGGGGAATTTACAAGGTGTCTGCCTCCCTTGGAAAGGGGGTCTACAAAAGGTCTACATCCAAAATCAAATTAAGTCCGTACCTAAGTTTAAAACACTGACAAACACCTAAGTTTAAAAACAGCGGCAAAAATGTAGAGAAACTGGAATTTTCATACACTGCCAAAAGCAATGCAAACTGGTACAACTACTCTGAAAAATTACTTAGCAATACCAACTTAAAGCTGAACTATACATACTCTGTAACTAGCAATTCTACTTTAAGGCATTTACTCAAAAGAAAAATATACTGAAGTGTACTACAGAGACATGGAAGAATGTTCAGAGAAGCATTATTCATAAAAACTCAAAACTAAAATGACCTCAAAATCTAAAACATAAATTAACTGTGGTAAATCCACGGGGTTAACTACTATATAGCCACAAAAATAATAACTGATATATGTAAAAACATGGATTGATATCCTCAAAGTAATGTTGAGAGAAAGAACTTAATATACAGAAGACTCCACAGCATTTGATTCCACTTATACGGAGTTCAAAACTAGGCAAAACTAATCTATGATGCTGGAAGTCAGAAAGTCCCATTTGGGGGCAAAATGAACAGCAACGAGGAGGAACATAAGCAGGGTTTCTGGGATCCTGGTAACGTGCTCTACTTCCTTATCGAGGCAGTGATCACACCAGTGTGCTCAGTTCCTGAAAATTCATCAAACTATATCACCTGTCTACTTTGCTGTATTTCTATTAAATGGCTAAATAAAACATTTATTAGAACAAACAAGTCCTTGAGGTTTTCACTCACCAATCGGATCAGTTCTTCTTTTATAAGCCTGGTGATTTCTGCCTTCGCTTTCTGCACAGCCAGTTCATTGGCACCTGGTGAGTGAGTGGAGAACATTATTCATATTATTGGAATTACACTGGATGTTTATCCGAGTCATTGAGATCCAGCAGAAACACTGCAGGTGACTTTCAGGAACACTGTACTACTTGCCAAGAAGTCTTTCAATACCTGGTGGAACATCATCTACATTGTATCATGGCTGCTTATTATTATGATTACTTTTAAGAGTTTCAAATGTGAGCACTGAGCTTAGTGCTTAGAGGGTTAAGGTCAGTGAGGTACTAGTGTTACAAGTTCTTGGTATATTGGTATGCAAAGAAAAAATGATTTGCAATTTGTCCAAAATAGAAGAAGAAAAAGGAAAAGGAAAATACACCCTCCTAGGTTCAGTTATTTAACAAATACTTATTGGATGTTTATTATGTTCTTTAAAGTCAGCAAATGTTTCAGAAATGTGCCATCTGAACAAAAATCTTAAAGTTGGAGGAGGAGAGATGACAGGGAAAGCATTTTACAAAGGGAATCAATCATGCGTGCAGTGTTACAGATTAAGAAAGGCATGTTTAAAGAGTAAGAGAAGTTAAAGTATGGTGGAAAGAAAAAAGTGTGTGAAAGAACACAGCAAAACAGCCAAACAGATAAGGGAGGCTGGAGACACTTGTATATAAATTCAAGAAGCACCCATCATGTGTGGTATACTGTATGAGATGCATTATACAAAGTACTCATCTATGCTCTGTGTGATCCTGTAGGCTACTAGGAAAACAAACTTGGAACAATATTATAGCAAGATGAGTACATCAGGAAGTAGTCTTATCAGAGGAACTTTCAAATATCATTTTTTCCAAGAATCTTCCCTAACTTCTCCATGTGGGGTTAAGTGTTTCTTCCCTCAGTGCTATCACAGGATTGTGTTCATACCATCCTGAAAGCACATTTTTGAGGTAGAAAGAACAAAATGTTTTTTCTGATTAGATGTGAACAGTGAAGAACAAAGTAAGATGCTAAGAGTTGAGTCACAAGTAAAGAAACTAAAATGTAATAAAGCAGATACTGAATCCAAGAGGAAGAGCAGGTGTTATTATTAACAGTGATGGTGGTTAATTGACATCATTGTAGCGGAGGTTCTCATGGGACACACCAAGTTGGAAACGTCAGTAAGACCAATGGAAACAAGGAGCAGAAGTAGAGGAAATGGAGACTAGAGCTCCATCAGGGATAGGCGTGGAAGGATTTGAAGTCAGGGGACAATGCCAGGAGGCAGGCAAGTCTAGACAGGGAACTCGGTGCACACCTATAAAAGGAAAAGCGCTGGACCAAAGGAGACCAGAGGTTAAGTACTAGGAGTGAGAGAATGTCAAAGAATAAAAGAACCAGGGTTGTAATGTAGAGAACTATGTTTTTATTATTTTTGTAAGAAAAATCAAATATGGAAAACGATTCACAAGAAATGGGAAAATTCTCCCCCTTATTAGATATGATAACTTTTTCAAACCCACAGAGGACAGAGAAGGAGGAAGGGAGGAGCTGCGGGGAGAGGAGGAGGAAAACAGAGGATGAGGAGGAGGAGGAGGGAGAAGAAACAGTTTAACAACAGGAAGAAAAGAGACATGCTTATGGCTATGAAGTCACAGCAACATATCTAATCTAACCTAAGACCCCCACCTCCACAAGCCATTGACCACAACATTTTAAAGCTGTGGGTGCTGGAAGGGAAGAGAGGTGGATGCATGTGAAGCCAAGGGTAGAATCAAGAGCTGAGTCAGAATGAAAAGTATTAAAAAACCCAAAATTCAGAAGGAAAATATGCTCCTTGGCATGAGCTGGTGTGCAGCTTGACACTCTGTGCTGTTTTAAAAGTAAGGAAAATGATACTCTCACCCAGCTCAAAGCAGAAGAGCAATTTTCCTGCGTTAGTCAGAACCTGACCATTTGGACCAGTTTAAATTTTTGACTTATACTGCTTCTTTAGGTAATGGGTTACATATGTTTATAAGCTGTCATGAAAAAGAGGCATTTCCTTTCATTGGTCCCAAAACAACTCTGGCTGCTTTTAAGGGATTCTCCACCAGTAAAAAGAGAGGGTCACAAAACAGGCTATAAATTATACAGGCTGGCTAGGCACGTCCATCCTTCCTGTTCTCCTTCCCACTGCCTGGTGGGAGGCCTGGAGCTGCTGGGCCACACGGAGCCTCTAAGGAGCCAGGCAGTGGGGCCCCTCCAATTACAGAACCAGAAACAGATGACACTAGGCTCCTTACAACACCTGTTTTCATCCTATTAGTGTTCAGTTGATTTGGCTGGAGTTTCAAAAACTAAAAGATCATTTAAATCTAATCATCTATGCAAATTCTCAAAGCTTTAGATCATTTTAATTACCAATCTCCAGCCCTTATTTAGCATCTTTATGTCTCTAGAATTTTCAAAATTCATTCTTAACAAGGTTATCCTGTTACTGGGAGGGAAAGACCTGTTTAGATTATAAAAGTTAGATGTTACTTCCTAAGTACAAGTTCACAGTGGAAAGCACCCAGAACCATTGTAGGCAGATAGGAAAGGTGGCAGAAGCCATGGCTTCTCATTTCACTTCATTTGGTAGTACAGTAGATGTGTTCTTATGAAGTTAATACAAATTAAACCTGGCATACATTAATTATACTTCATTAAATAAGCATAATTACCTTTAAATTAATAAATTACAGAGGAATCTTTTTCAAAGCAAAAAAATCTGATTTACCTCTTTAAAACAATGTCACTTAAAATACTGATTTTGAAATCTTAGAGATACTTAAAATATTGTATGTTATTACAAAAAAATTAAATACCAGTTTTGCTTAAATGACACCTATCATATTCAAGCTGAATAAACAAGGATGACTCCATGTTTACCAAGGTTTTATCATCAGATTCCACTGAACGACATCTTGTATGGCCTAATACAACAGTAAGAGAGAGCTGTCTACTTCCAAGCACAGAAAGATGTCAATGTAATTTCTTCTCCTTGAACATCAAGATGCCAGCAATCCCCATTTAACCTTACAATAAGGAACAGTGTCACATGATTCAAAAACACACTGAGTCACTGGCAGGGCAAAAGTCTTTCAGGATATATAAAAGGGTACTATTTAAAAACCTGACCTGAAATATCAATACACAGGTCAGGAAGCAACAGTTAGAACTGGACATGGAACAACAGACTGGTTCCAAATAGGGAAAGGAGTACGTCAAGGCTGTATATTGTCACCCTGCTTATTTTACTTATATGCAGAGTACATCATGAGAAATGCTGGGCTGGAAGAAGCACAAGCTGGAATCAAGACTGCCAGGAGAAATATCAATAACCTCAGATATGCAGATGACACCACCCTTATGGCAGAAAGTGAAGAAGAACTAAAGAGCCTCTTGATGAACATGGAAGAGGAGAGTGAAAAAGTTGGCTTAAAGCTTAACATTCAGAAAACTAAGATCATGGCATCTGGTCCCATAACTTCAAGGGAAATAGATGGGGAGACAGTGGAAACAGTGGCTGACTTTATTTTTCTGGGCTCCAAAATCACTGCAGATGGTGACTGCAGCCATGAAATTAAAAGACGCTTACTCCTTGGAAGCAAAGTTATGATCAACCTAGATAGCATATTAAAAAGCAGAGACATTACTTTGCCAACAAAGGTCAACGCCATGGTTTTTCCAGTGGTCATGTATGGATGTGAGAGTTGGACTGTGAAGAAAGCTGAGCGCCAAAAAATTGATGCTTTTGAACTGTGGTGTTGAAGAAGACTCTTGAGAGTCCCTTGGACTGCAAGGAGATCCACCCAGTCCATCCTAAAGGAGATCAGTCCTGGGTGTTCATTGGAAGGACTGATGCTGAAGCTGAAACTCCAATACTTTGGCCACCTGATGCAAAGAGCTGACTCATTTGAAAAGACCCTGATGCTGGAAAAGATTGAGGGCAGGAGGAGAAGGGGACGACAGAGGATGAGATGGTTGGATGGCATCATTGACTTGATGGACATGGATTTGGGTGAACTCCGGGAGTTGGTGATGGACAGGGAGGTCTGGTGTGCTGTGGTTTGTGGGATCGCAAAGAGTTGGACACGACTGAGCGACTGAACTGAACTTAACTGATGATCCAGTTTCCCAAAGTCACAATCACAAACCAAAAAATGCAATTTGCCTAGTTCTGGACCCACTTTCTTTGTACATCAGTTGAAATATATATGAATCTTCCTGTACAGTAATGGTAGAGTATCAACAGCATGGAAAACATAAAGGCTGTATCTGAGTTTTATACCTTTACTACAATTCATTATTATTAATTTTAAAAGATACAAAATTGAGAGCGGTATCAGTGAAAATGGCATAGGAGGGAACTTCAAAAGCTTAACCTCCACAAAACATTGAATATATTTGCAAAAGTGATAAAATCAACTTTATCAGAACTCAGAAACTAATCGAAAGTTTACATCAACCGGGCAAACCCTTATTAAAGGAGAAAAAAACAAAATCCCAACTCAATCCTGGTAACAAAACTTTTCTGTTTTATAACGTACTCTGACCCTATCAAGCATTTTCGACCAGGAAATAACTTCTACTTAGAGTAGATGGGATGCACACTGCACATGCATTTCTCTTCTTGTAGTCTTCATGTTAACAAGTCACACAAAAACAATTTAATCACTAAAAAAAAAAAAAAAGTAAACAGGCACAATACTAATTTACTTTCACATATGAAAATTATCTTTGTTTTGGTTAGGAAAAGAATCAAACCCTAAAAATCAGTCCTCATATATATTTAAATCAGTTTTAACTTATGTTTATTTCAGTAAGAAACTTACCTAAAAGTTACAAAGTCTTCACAAAAATCAAAGGAATGTCAAAATATAACAAGAAAACACTAACTTATTACAATAATATTTTCAGTTTATACTTCCACTGATCTTTCAACAAAAACTTTAGAGCTGAGCTAGCCAATACATTAGCTATCAGCCATGTGGCTTTCTAGATGTAAGTTAATAAAAACTAAATTTAACATTTCTTGGTCACATTTGGCCATACTTCGAGTATTCCAGAGCCAGCATAGTTTTCACTGGACAGTGCAGATTTAGGGAGATCATATGCATATGCCTGTCAAATAATATTATCTGTGCAGAAAAGAAGTAGCTCTAGAGCTTAATCAGATGCATTTTCAGAAAATTTATCAAGTGCCTACCATGTGTAGAACACTGGGAATACAGCAAATGATAAAGTCATTGCACTCACAGAGCTTGAGTAGGGCAGAGAGAAACAAGTATAAACATACTATAACATCTATGTAATGAGTACTGTGACGAGAAACAAAGCAAGTCCAGAGCTACAGAGCGGTGAAGTGAGAGGAAGATCATTTCCTCGCTGGCAGTGATGTGTATGATTCAGTGGTCTAGGCCGGTGTTTGAGATTGTACAGGGCATGGGGGTAGCATCACTGTAGCCATCTAAGCAGGAGGTATGCAGACTCCAGATTTACATGGCACATGGAATAAACTACCTCACAGCTCCAATACCAGTATTCAATAAACATTTAGTTCATGAAATAAATGAAATGGAGCTGTGGCTGGTCTATTCTTAAAAATCTATTATAAAGATGTTAAAATTAAATATAAAAGAAAGGAGATAAGTTGTCCTATTATGTTATATATAATACATTAGGAAAAAAAATCAAAATAGAAACTGTCTTTTGAATTCATTCATGAATGTATGAGGTAAGGTTAAAAAGCACACCTGATCACTCTTGGATAACGCATTACTTACAGCCTTTGAGCTGTGGTATTAATTGTCCTATTTTTCTAAAAATGGCATGTATGAATTTACAGGCATAAAATCAGAGGCAATATCTGCTTGGGTAAACAAGCATTAAGGGGATTAATATAGTTGATTTACTTTCTAACCTTAACTTTGGCCAGAATATTCTACTTACCGGAAGCATAAGGACTTACTGGACTAGTCCCCAAAATACATGTGTTCTTTTAGTCATTTTCAATTTGACCAACTTGTCAAAAATGAAAGAGTCCCCAACAAAGATTACTCACCTCTATATATACTAAATTTCTGAATAAAGACCACAAATGATCAGTGAAACTTTTTAACAGATGTTCCTCATTCTCAGTCCTCTCTAGAACTGACCTCATAGTCTCTCTGGGTCTATTACATCTATATCAACTTTGATCAAACTCAAGATGGAAACCGAACCAACAGTACATACTTTCAATTGCCAAGTAAATTTTCCGCTCTCCTTCCTTGGGCTCTTTGCCAGGTGGGAAGTATGTTCCTCTGATTGTAATTGCAGCTTCAGAATATTCACTGATTCTCTGCAGAGCTTCCTTAGAGGTAACTTTCCACCTAGCAGTCTAGGAAAGAAAAGGGTTGGGGGAGAAGAAATCTCTTTACAACAGGATAAAAAAAAACCCTGAGGTCCTAAAAGAATAGGTTAGCTTAATCATGTCATTGTCAATATTAAAATTCTAATTAACACCTTCATCATAAATTCATTTAGATTCTAATGTACCTAGAAAGTAATCATAAAAATGAAATTTCCAGTGTTGTCTCCCCATGTAAATAAAAAGTAAAGCAGCCATTAAAATGTTCATGGCTTTTTCTTTTTATTTATCTATTTACTTGGCTGTGTCAGGTCTTAGCTGCAGCTTGAGGGCTTAGGTGCCCCGGAGAATGTGGAATCTTAGTTCCCTGACCAGGGATCGATCGAACCCTCATCCCCTGCATTGGAAGGCAGATTCCTAACCACTGGACCATCAGGAAAGACCCTTCATAGGTTTTAAATGAGGTATTTTCACTCCTAAAAACAGGGTTTCTACTCAATAAAAAAGTTTAAATCTGCTACTTGCCTGTGGGAAGTCATTGATCTCTAATTCTTCCTCATATCTCTTAAAAGATTCATTCTGTCCACCATCCTGTCTCTCCTCTTCTTGTTTCTCCAAAGGCACATAGTTGAGCTTGGCATTTATCTTTTCAGCAAGTTGCTCTGCAATGGTTTTTGCAGATACAGTGGGAGCCAGGATGGTGCCACCTCTGAGAATGGCATTGGTGGCCTGTTGCATCACATCCTGCAGTTAAAGAAGACCTACAGTCAAATCTCAAATGAGGGTAGAGACAAGACCAAAGATCCCACCACAAACTCTTCTATGGAAAGCACTAACTAAAAGCATGTAGAGTCTGACCCAAAGGGCAATTTAACAGCATATAATTATAATAGAAAGTTTAATATATCTGCCTTACTTGATGTGAAAACTAAATACCCAAGTCTATATTAAAAAATTCTACTGAACATTAGGTAACTCTTGATATCAAATACAGTATAATATTTCTAAAATCATTTACATACCTTGTGGCTACTATGGGTTTCCTCTGAATCAGTATGTTTGCCCACTACTACCAATGAACTCCTCTTCCCCTCATGGACAAACCCAACATTCCATAAGTTATTGTAAATATCTTTATGCAACATATTTTTACATTTGAAATTAATTTTACTATGTATCTAATACAGAGATAATTCTGTGGGTAATACATGACTCACACCTCAAGCTCTTCCAAAAACAGTGAAAAGTTAAAGCCATATGATTTCACAAAAGTTACTAGTGACAATAACACAAGAGAATATTAGGTGAAAAGCTGCATCCCTGTTTTCACAAGAGGCACAGGCTTGAGTAAACACTTCACAGTAACTCACTGATTAAAAAAGATTCAAAGACCCAAGGCTCTGACCCTTGACTTTGGCTGCCTCATCAGGTCAGTCCACTGGCCTCTAGCTTGGTCATTCCACTTGGGCACCGCAGACCTGAACCTGCATACAACTACTGGACACAGGGTCATGCAGGTCCTCAACCACTCAAAATCTTAAACACTGTCAACATTAACAAACTGTTCTTTGGGAATGCTATGAAAATTTAACCCTGATTAAAAATTAAGTTAAACAAAATGCAGGAAAGAGTTAAACGAAATGTGGGAGAAGGGAACCCTCCTACATTGATGGTGCGATTGTAAACTGGTGCAGCCACTATGAAGAACAGTATGGAGATTCCTTAAAAAACTAAAAACCTAGCTACCATAACCCTGCAATTCCACTCCTGGGCATATTTCCAGAGAAAAACATGATCAGAAAAGATACATGCACCCTAATGTTCACTGCAGCACATTTTACAATAGCCAAAACATGGAAGCAACCTAACTGTCCATCAAGAGAGGAATGGATAAAGATGTGGTACATATATGTACAATGGAATATTACTCAACCATTAAAAAGAATGAAACAATGCAATCTGTAGCAACATGGATGGACCTAGAGTGTCTAGTTGAGTGAAGTCAGTCAGAGGAGAAATACCATATTATATCCCTTAATGTGGAATCTAAAAAGAAAAGATACAAATGAAGGAACTTATACAACAGAAACAGACTCACAGACTTCTGAGGATGAACTTATAGTTGCAGGGGGTAAGGGGACAGGGGACAGTTAGGGAGTTTGGGATTGACATGTACACACTGCTGTATTTAAAATGGATAACCAACAAGGACATACTGTAAACCACATGGAATTCAGTTCAATGTAATGTGGCAGCCTGGAGAGAAGGGAAGTTTGGGGGAGAATGGATACATGTATATATATATATATAGCTGAATCCCCTTGTTGTTCACCTGAAACTATCATAACACTGTTTGTTAACTGGCTATATCCCAATAGAAAACAAAAAGTTTAAAAAAAAGAGAAAAGATACATATATATATGTGTGTAACTGAATCACTTGGTTGTACAACAGAAACTAACACAACATTGTAAATCAACTACAAAAAGCATTAAGTTAACCAAAAAACTCCCAAGAGAAAGATGGCAAGTAAAATATTTAACAGTTTTCCATTGTCTAAACTCATGTTAGTTTGAGTTATATAACTGGGTGTCTGTACTTCCACAGTATTGTTTGTTTGTTCAATAATCCACCAGTAAACACAAAGAAAGAAAAAGAGAGTTCTTTCCTTAGGATTTTGATAAGGTCACTTGGAATACTATTCTATAAAATTATCTATGGTTAACAGGCCTTCCAGAATAGGCATTAAGACCTCAGCTAACCACGCTAGAGAAATCAACCAAGGTCAACAATTAAAGAATTCTGTATTCAAATGTTAAATGCTTATTACCTCAAAATCTAAAACAACTTCTTGTTCACTTGTGCTGATACAATTTAAAAAGCATTTAAATCAAATAACTTACAAAAAGTACTAAGACTCGGAACGAATTACTTAATACCTGAGACTCAATGCCCAAATTCTTCTGAGCATTGATTCTAAGAGCCAATCTCTTTGCAATTTCCAGTTTCTCAGCATTCCCTGCAGTGGGAGCAGGCACACTAGATGTTCCAGGAGCTGCCATATCCTTCACTCTCTTCTTTGAATTAAACATGCTTTCAATTTGCTCATCAATCTAAAGAAAAAAAAGCATTAGTAAAAATCTAATTAAAAATACCAATTTAGAGAGGGTGAGAGGGAGGGGAGGGGTAAGAAGAAAGGGAGAGGTGAGGGGAAGTCAGGGGGCAAGGGGAGGGAGGAAGGAAAGAAAGAAACAGAGATACAGTGCTGCAAGAACCACTTCAGCAGACTCCTGAGTATTACAGAAAATACATCCCAATTCAGTAAACAAGAACACGGGCTGTCGAAACAGAGTAGCCAATTGGATGCAGCCAAGTTGCTCTGCCGCCCAGGCCTTGAGGCCAAATTATATACACTGTAATCAAAGAGGCTGAAGAAGGGCAATAACTCAAGATCAGTGAACAACTAAAAATACAGCCAATGGTTACCAGGGGAAATGATACAACAGGTTCTCAAGGCAGGCCTCCTAAAATTCTTTCCAACTCCAAAAATGTAATTGGGTTTACCCAAAAAACAGGGTAAGAGAATCAGGGGGAAAAACCTTTATTGTTTTATTTCTTTGAACCCAGGAAGGAAAGGCATGAAGGTGGGCTTCCCCATGAAATCAAGAGCAATACTGACAATCCTCGCTCTCCAGGAGTCACATGAGTCCTACTGCCACTGTGTAATCCTCAGGTTAGCCACTTGTATCTCATAAGCATTTCCTTTTAAAAATGTCTTTGCCCCAAAATGAATACTAACACTACCATGTAAAGAATGCAAATCCCTTCATATGCAGGAATTAGGCTAATATTTCAAATCCCAAATGCAAAGAAAAAGTTTTTCAGGGTTTAAAATTAACTTGGTTAATTTAGAAAGAAGTTTTACTGAAATGGAAACAGACAACGTCCCTTCTTTTTAAAGCATTTGTTATCTAATAAGGTGTTTGAGCTATGAATTACTTTTAAACTAACCTTTAATTTAGTAACACTCTTTTTAAACAGAATACATGACATTAAAACCCAAAACAAATGCATAAAATTAGGAATGGGGAATGCACACAGTGTTAGGTAACAGGGATAACTTTACTTTTGACTTTATTCATTTTAGTATTGCTCTAGTATTTTTTACTTAATTTTTAATTTTCTTCTAATTTATTGAGAGCCGAGATAGTTCAGTTGGTAGAGCATCAGACTTTTAACCTGACGGTTCAGGGTTCCAGGGTTCAACCTTGTTCAGGTAGAAGATTATTTGGGCTTCCCTGGTGGCTCAGATGGTAAAGAATCCGCCTGCAATGTGGGAGACCTGGGTTCACTCCCTGGGTTGGGACGATCCCCTGGAGGAGGTCATGGCATCCTGCTCCAGTATTCTTGCCTGGATAGAGAATCCCCATGGACAGAGGAGCCTGGCAGGCTACAGTCCACAGGGTCTCAAAGAGTGGGACATGACTGAGCAATTAAACACAAAGCATTTTACTATTGCTCTAATTTTTTAATGAAATTACAATAAGATTTTAACAAAAGGGGGAAAAATTAATGTTTTATTACGAGATTTTTAAAAAATGTTTAAATAACAAAAAAAATTGAAGTGGTTTTAAAAACAAAGTCAGAAATTCTTCGATACTCTTCCCTTCATGAGGTGGAGCCTCTCCTTAAATGTAGGCTGGACTTAGTGACTTGCTTCTAATAGACAAAATAAAGTGGAAAAGCCGGCATATAACTTCAGAGACTAGTCATAAAGGGTACTAAGGCTTCTTCTTTGCTCTCTCTTGGATCACTCAATCTGGGGAGCCAGCTGCCATGTCGTAAGAACACAAATACAGAGGAAAGAACAGAGGCATCCCACCAACAGTGAAATCAGTGAGCCATCTTGGAAGAAGATGGGTCTGCATCAGTGAAGCCTTCTGATAACTGCAACCTGGAACAACAGCTTGACTGCAACCTCATGAGACCCTAAGTAAGACCTTAAGTAAGTTATCTGGCTATACTGTTCCTGATTTCCTAACCCTCAGGAATAGTAGGTAATAAATGTTTATTATAACCCACAATAAAAGTCCCACAATAAAGTCCTAAGTTTTGGACTGATCTATTATACCGTAACAGATACCTAAATACATTGACTTCACTGAATTTTAAGCCAATATGGTATACTAGTAAAAAAAGGCCTAGAATTAATAGGAGACATTGGTTCCTGTGTTTAACAGCCAGTGTGGTCATTTCCTGAAAGACTAAATTCCTGAATTCTTAAGTTGTGCTCTGAGCCAAGGTTTAATGCAGTATATTTAAAAAAAAAAATTTCTATGATCAAATATAAAATATGTTGGAAGATTTCATAATTAAAATAATTTTATTAATGTCTTTTCATACCCATTGATAGGATACCATTAATAGTGGAATATACCAGCAGATTTTCCAAAAGTATTTTATAATGAAAACATCTAAAGCTCAAGCTCCAGGATTAGGGTTCCACAGCATACTCCAAGAAACCCTTAACTTGTTGAGTCCTTAGGGTCTCTTTTCACTGTGTTACAAACAATGCTGTAAGCTAAGAAAATGGGCTTTAAACAGTTACGCAAACCTGAAAAAGTTATTATTTGTTTCTAAGCCTCAGTCTCCTCAATTATAAAAAAGGGAATGCTTTGAGTATCCACTTCTCTGGCTATTGTGAGGAAGTCAATGAAATAATCCCTGTAAAGCACTTGGCACAGGACGTGGAACTTAGCACCATGCCACAAATGTTCACTATCAAACCCTGGGACAGGAAGATCCCCTGGTGAAGGAAACGGCAACCCCCATCAGTATTCTTGTCTGGGAAATCCCATGGACAGAGGAGCCTAGTGTGCTATATAGTCCATGGGGTCAAAAAAGAGTAGGACACAACTTAGCAACTAAATAACAACAACAATTATTAATAAGGATGTTCTATAATAATCAAATTGTGAAGTATTTAAAACAATATTAGTACCAATGATGCTAAGGATACAGGGAGCCAGACACCCTTATACATCGTTAGTGTGAGTACAAGCTGGTACTCACCTTGCAGGAGAACAATCTAACAATGTTTTAAGACCAAATTTGGATATACCCTTTGACTGAGCAATTCTATTTATACACTTACACACTCTTCCTCAAGACTTAATCTGATGAATGTGCAAGGTTAAGTGTTCAAGGATGTGCAATGAAGTACAGTATACTCCAAATAATAACAAATATATATTCCAAGTATTTGTTTCCAAATATTCAAAAATAGGGATTTGATTGATCATACTGTAGAACATCCATATAATGAAACGTAGCCAAAAAATTGCATGAGAGTGGATTTCCTAAAAGGGAAGATTTTAACATAGGACTACTATTGTAAAGAAAATTATAAAGCAGTATGACCTCATTTTTATGAAAATACAAAACTACGGGCATATGTGAATACATTTGTACACACACACAAAAAAACTGAGAAGCACACCCACCAAAAAGTTTCCAGTAATCTGCTGCCTAAACAAGCCTAGGGTAAGACTTCCAGTACAAGACGAACAACTGCTTCAACTGGTTAAGAATAAGGCTTTAGGACAACAATACTTACATCAACCGCAGCATCCTCATCATCTGAATCTTGCAGACCAAGAGCAGCTTTTTGTAACTTCTTTCTCTCATTAGCCAAAGCTTGTTCTGTTTCATCGAACTTGAATCCCTTACCAGAGAACCCACTACTCTTTTTAATTATTTTCCCTTCCTTTCAAGGAAAAACAAGAAAGTTAAATTCATAGTAAAAAACTTTAATGTTCAGAAATTTATGGCAATTAAATAGTTTTCAAGGTGGGGTATGACAATGCAACAAAAACATTTTATTTAGTATGAGAGAAAAAACAAGAGCTCTGTATGTACACTACAAAAATACTCAGTTGAAGAGAGGACTTTTGTTCTCAGTCCTTTCCCTTTCTATCTAAAGAGATAAATGAAAATAATACTATCAAGATTTACTGGTGTTAATACTCAAGGTTTAGAATAAGTGAATTGTATAAAAATAAGAAAAGTTATTAAAAAAAAAAAAAAAACTCACAGCTTTCTGTTGATCTTTGAAATCGCTCCAGAGTTTCTCTAGATCAGGTGGCACTGCAGTCCCTGACAGTTCAAGGGCTTTAATTATGTCTCCAGCATACCGAGCTTGATCTTCTGTGATAAAAGTGTATGCGTAGCCCTAGTGAACAATGAAAAAGTGGTACTATTAAACACTAACAAGATGAATCCTCCTCAGAAAACAAGTAAGATGAAATCTGAGTCACCTAATATACCCTCTTTAAGACAACTCCACTACTCCACTAAAAAGAATTTTAAAGATCACAATAGAGACTTACTAAATTCCTTAATATCTAAGTTTAATATTTATTGTAAAAATAAGTTAGAAAATTTCTAACTCCTTTATGCATAAAGAGAAATCACATAAGTTGATGATTTTTACATAAATGTACAACTGCATTGTAAGTATTAATTTTAACACATCTTATTTTTCCCTGTCTGCTTGCATTCCTTTCTTCTACTACCTACTGTACCCCTCTACCCCAGCTAACCTGTTAACTTCCTAGAATATAGCATCCCATATTCTTTAAAGACCAGTTAAAAGATATAAAAATATACACACATATATCTTATATGTTTTCAAATAAAAAATGAAGTCAACTACATCACTTCCCTGCAATTCTCTAATGTCTAAGGATTCATGTGTCCCCCACAGCTTTCTGGTTCAGGTAAGAGAAAAGACTGCAGTTGTAAGCAGAGGAAAAGCAAATTACAATTAGACTGCCATCTTCATTAAATGCTCTATCCTACCAGTGAACTGTTATAAATTTTAAAACTAGCTTTAATATTTTATTTCAGGAGTACCTAAAAGTTACTCTTTTCCAGAAGATCTTCCCAACCCAGGGATCAACCGCAAGGGAAAGGCTACCCACTCCAGTATTCCAGCCTGGAGAATTCCATGGACTGTAAGTCCATGGGGTCGCAAAGAGTCAGACATGATCAAGCAACTTTCACTTCACTTCACTTCACCTAGTCACCAGATTTGACCCCTGGCCTACTTTTATACAGCCCATGAGCTAAAGTGGTATTACACTTTTGAGGGTTGTATACACAAATACACATAGGATGTGACGGAGACTGTGTGTGACCCACAAAGGTTACAATTTTAACTACACAAAAAATCTCCCAAATCCCAGAATAACTCAGCTTAAAAGAATGCCATCACTCCTTATGAGCTGTGTAAATCTGGCAAATAACTTAATGTCAGTGTGCCTCAACTTCTTTCATCTGTTTAAAGCAGTAATATTATTGACCTTAAAGGGAATTTGTGAGAAAAAAACAAGATATACATAGAACACTTAAAACAGTGGTGGGCACTTAATAAATCCTCCATAAATATAACCTATTAATAATATTACTGCTTTCATATGTAGAAATGTCCATGGTTATCATACCAAATATATGCCCATCAGTGCTTCCAACAAAGGAATATTCTGCTGCTTTCAAAAACAATGAGTTAAAACTATATACTCAACAGAATACAGGTGTCAAAAAAGCAAATAATATACATTTGTATGGGGCTAAGGACGGGGTGATAGGTCTGGGCTGAGTATATTTTATGATCCCATATTCTTAAAAAAGTAATGAAAGCTCTTGAACTATATACGTATAATGTACATGCAGAAATTTTTAGGTGGGAAAAAACACCTTTCTGGGGACACAAGTGGTTAACACTCTCTGCCTATAGAGAACAGGTAGGTATCTGACAATTTTAACAGCACTTAAGACATGTTTATATATATAAATGACATCAACTAATCCCCATACTCTGAAGATTCCCCATAACTCCTATTATCTACACTTTAAAGTCCTAAAGAAACACTTATATTTTAACATAATGGAAATCAACTTTAAAAGCAATTCTCTTTACTTTGTTGCCTGCTCTTCCAGTCCGTCCTGCTCTGTGCACATAATCCTCATAATGGTTGGGGCAGCTATAGTTTACAACAAGAATCAGATGCTTCACATCGAGGCCTCGGGCAGCAACAGATGTAGCCACAAGAAGTTTGCAGGTCCCATTCTTAAAATCATTTATGATGCTATCTCTGTCATACTGATCAATGCCTGCAAATGAATTAAAGAGTTGTAAAACCACATATTCAAATTAAATTTTCCATTTTCTCTGACATCCAAAGAAGCTAAACACAGGGTAAAGAACATGTCCAACTTATACTGACCATGTGTCAACAACCACCATATAGAAAATAAAAATTTGCAGGGGGCTGAGAGAGTTGGGGGAGTAGGGATAGTTTGGGATTAAAATATACACATTACTATATGTAAAACAGATAACCAACAAGGATCTACAGTACAGCACAGGGAACTATACCCAATATCCCATAACAACATATGATGGAAAAGAATCTAAAAAGGAACAGGTATAATATAGAACTGAATCATTCTGCTGTACACTTGAAACACAACATTGTAAGACAACTGTATTTCAATAAAAATTTTTAAAAGACTAAGAAGGTTCAGTGGCCCTTCTTTTCTTTCCTTTCTTGTACATAAAGCTAACAACTGCAGAAGCCCAATCAGAATCCCTAACCTACAACTGTTATCAGGGCAAAGGTAAAAAAAAAGGCAGGTACATCCAGCCTATAATGACAGGATTCAGATCTTTTGACTTCTCCCACAGATTATTTAGAGCCTTGCTACTCACAGTTTTGTTCAAAGGCAAGGAACAGCATCACATGAGAACTTGTTAGAAATGCAGAATCTCAGATTCTACTGCAAACTATTTAATCAGGTTCTGCATCTTAACCAGATAGTTAGGTGATTACATACGCACATTAATGTTTACAGTGCACTGCTTAAAAAGGACCCGACTGGAACACTCTTAAAATCTGTTAACTCAAAGAGACTCAGGATGAGTTACAGAGCAGAACATAAAATATCAAAATATTCTATAATAAAAAGTCCAGGCCACAAATATACTTTATGATGGGATACCTGGGAATCTCTAGTAATCAGAGAAGGGAATGCAATAAATTCTCAAACCTTGAAATTCATTTTTGCAGCAAGAAATATTGGAACATTTAGTATAAACCCTGTATTTAACATATACTGAACATTTAGCATCTAAGTATTTATCAGTATTAATTTATATTACCTAAAATTTTTAATGTACTCTTCAAAGACTGAATGATAAAAAGTATTTGGATCTTATGTCAAAAAAACTAGCAGTTCAATACTATCTCTAAAACCTCACAAGAAAAATTAATGGAATGAATAACAACATACATTAAGTTTATAATTTAAAAATACCAAAACTTTTCCTTTAGATTAAGATATCTCCTCTGTGCAACAGAGTTAGTAGTTACTGGCAGCAACCATTAACCATCTTCCTTTTTAACATATTCCCAATTTTGTTATCCACCCAACAAACAATCACATATGTCAAACCAAAGTGAAAGTGAAAGTCACTCAGTCGTCCAACTTTTTGAGACCCCATAGACTATACAATTCATGGAATTCTTCAGACCAGAATATTGGAGTGGATAGACTTTCCCTTCTCCAGGGGATCTTCCCAACCCAGGAATTGAACCGGGGGGTCTCCTGCATTGCAGGCGGATTCTTCACCAACTGAGCTAATACCAAACCAAAGATGAGCCTAATTCAGTCTCAGGAATTGAATACTGTTTAGTGTAAACTAGCCCTTCTCAAACTTCCTGTGCTCAGGTAGCTGTGCACTCTTAAGGCAAGTAACTTGGTGGGCTATTATGGAAATATTTCTGACCTCATGAAGACCCTGAAAATCTCACAGACCTCAGGGGTGTGAGGACAATATTTTCAGAGCCATTTGTCATTCCCATGCCCATGAATGACTTCCCTGGTGGCTCAGATGGTAAAGCGTCTGCCTACAATGCAGGAGACCCAGCTTCAATCCCTGGGCCGGGAAAATCTCCCGGAGAAGAAAATGGCAACCCACTCCAGTATTCTTGCCTGGAAAATCCCATGGACAGAGGAGCCTAGTAGGCTACAGTCCATGGGGTCGCAGAGTCAGAAACGACTGAACGACTTCACCTCACTTCACTTCTTCACATGCCTATGAATGAATTAGGCATAAGCAAGTGAAGCAATTCTGGCCGAAGAGACAGAGTACAGGAAGGGGATTATAGGCAAAAAGTTTTCTTACTTATATAAAAAATACACATTTCCACCAAGATAGGGGGAAATCTTATTAGATTAACCATCCTGCGGACAACAACTATGAGTTCTAAATATAAAGAACTACCTGAAGGCACCAGAGAGTGACTAAAAGCAAGGAGAAACAGGAAGGGAGTTGACATCTGAAAGAATGCAATGGCATTGGTTAAGTTTATAGGATTTTACTTATTTTAAACTTTCTGTTTGGGAGCATGCCCTGAGCAACCCAGGTAGTGAAGTCATGGTCTTATTGACAAGAAGAAACAGAAGAAAGACATTAGGATAAACTCAGGACCACAGAAGAGGGGATAAATCCCAGGAAGAAGAACAGAGTAGGCACATCCAACTGTGCATAAAAATACTGCCCACCTATCTGACACCTAAACTACACACACATGAAGCAGACATCAACCAGCCCAGCTCTGGCTAACAGAGATTTCAGAGGTCACCCATTGAAAGAAAGTTTAATATGGGTCTAGCCAAGGTAATGCCCTATTTAAAAAAATAAAAAACTTTTAGGCAAAACATAAGAGAATTTAGACTCTACAAGGTATCATTTACAAAGGCCAGTAGGCAAACCAAAATTACTAGACATACAAAGAAACAGAAAAATATAAAACAAAATTAAAAGACAATAGAAACTGACTTTAAATGACCAAGACATTATAATTAATAGTCACAGATTTTAAAGCAACTATTATAATTGTGATTTAGGGAAAAAAAAATTTACATGCTTATAATGAATAGCTAGGAAATATAATTTGAGAATCAAAATATAAAGGAGAACCAAAAGGAAATTCTAGAACTAAAAAAATATAAAATTCAATTTAAAAATTCATTGAATGAAAAAAAAAAAAAAAAAATTCATTGAATGGACTTATTAACAGCAGATAAGAGATGGCCAAAAACATACAGTAAAGTTGGAAGACAGAGTCAAAGAAATTATTTAATCTTAATTAGAGAGAAAAAAGACTTAAAAACAAAGACTGAACATCAATAATGAGCATCAGTGATATGTGAGACAGTATTAAAAGGTGAACATACACATTACTGGAGTCCTAAAAAGAGAGGAGAAAATAGGGCAGTAAAAAATCAAATCAACAATCAAGAAATAACAGTCAAGAATTTCCCAAATTAGATAGAAGACATAAATTTACAGATTCTAGAAGCTTGGTGAACCCCAATGAGTATGAATAATACCCAAGTCAACTTACCATATGATCCAGCAATGCCATTCCTGGTTATCAACCCCAGAAAAATGAAATGTTCATATAAAAATCTGTACTTGCATATTTAATAGCAGCACTATTCATACTTATGTAAAACTGGAAAGAACCCAAATGCCCTTCAACAGATGAAAAGATACATAAAGAGTGGTACCTCCACACACTAGATAATAAAAAGAAATGAATAATGCAACAACTTGAATGGATCTCAAAGCCATCATGCTAAGCAAAAAAAAAAAAGCCCAATTGCAAAAAGCTACATAATGTATGATTGCATTTACAAACACTGTTCTAAGAGAACATCAGTGTTTTCCAGAGACTGTACAAGAAGAGGAGAGATAATCTTAGAGTTACTCTGTATAGTGATATGACAAAGAGTTCTGGGGGGTGAGGGAACTGTTCTGTATCCTGATTATGGTGCATCTTTCGGATGGTTAAATAACTAGAAATAGCCTGGGTGTCCAATAGAAATGACAAAAAAAACTATGACATATTTATATATTAAAGTATTACTCAGCAATACAATGGAAGAGTTGACACATCCAACAACATGGATGAATCTCAAAAATGCAATATGGAAGGTCAAAGATGCCTGACACAAAACAGTCCATAATGTATGGCTCCATTTATTTGAAATTCTAAAACAGGAAAAATTAATATATGTTGGGGGAAAAAATGTAAAAAGTAGGGCAGGGACTGAGGAAAATTTCTGAGGTTATATTTTAATAGAGGTTTGGAAAGTTTCACAACTTACATGCATTTGTCAAAACTCATCAAATGGTACACTTAGGAACTGTACATTTTGCTACAGTTCACTTAATACTTTTTTCGTTAAAAAAACTTTTGAACTAGTGTTAATCACATGCATATTGAAGTGAAATATGCTGATATACAACTTACTCTAAAATATGAAAAAACTAAGAAAAATTGAGGGGTTGATAGAAGAAAAAATGGCTAAAGATGTGATAAATAAATATAACAAAATGTTAATTGTAGAATCTAGTATTAGCTATTTCAGGGTGCTCACTATACAGTTTTCTCAGATTTTTGGTGTTTGAAAATTTTGGTGATAAAAATGGAGGGGAATGGAAGGGGGTTCAGGATGGGGAACACATGTAAATCCACGGCTGATCCATGTCAATGTATGGCAAAAACCACTACAATACTGTAAAGTAATTAGCCTCCAACTAATAAAAATAATTGGGAAAAAAAATAAAATAAAAAAATTAAAAAAAAAAAAAAAAAAGAAATGGTGCTGGGAAACCAAACACCTACATACAAAAGAATGAAGATGAACCCATTTCTTACACCATATACAAAAATTAACTCAAATGGAATCAAAGACCAAAACTTAAGAACTAAAACTTTAAACCTCTTAGAGGAAAACAAAGGGGAAATTTTTTATAACCCTGGATTTGGCAATGATTTCTTAGACATAACGCCAAAAGAACAGGCAACAAACAAAAGAAAAAAATTGATACAATACAGTTCAAAACTAAAGCATGAAAGAACACAATCCAGAGAATGAAGAGATAACAACAAAATGGGAGAAAAGACATGCAAATATCTGACAAGGGAGTGCTATCCAGAATATGTAATGAATATGTAATGAAATCCTACAACTTAGCAACTAAAAACCAAACAAGCTGATTGAAAAATAAGCAAAGGCCTTGAACAGACATTTCTCCAAAGATATACAAATGTCTAAGAAGCACATAAAAAGATGCTTAAACTCATTGGTCATTAGGGGAATGCAAATCAAATGACACACCACTTCACATCTATAAGGATAGCTACTATCAAAAAAACTGAAACTAACAAGTGCTAGTCAGTGGATAAACTGAGTCCCTAATGTACTGTTAATGAGAATGCAAAATGGTGCAGCTCCTATAAAACACAGTTTGGTGGTTCTTCACAGAGTTAAACATATACTTATGTGATCCATCATTTCACTCCCAGGTACATATCCAAAATAAATGAAAACAGGAATTCAAGCAGATACTTGTGTATCACTGTTCAAAGTAGCATTATTCACAAAGCCAAAGGTAGAAACAACCTAAGTGTCCATCAATAGATGAATAAATGAAGCAAATATCATATATATAGGAATATTTAATATTACATTTCTTCCCTTAAAAAAGAAAGAAAATTCTGATCTATGCTATAACATGGGTATATCTTGAAGACTCATAGTATGCTAAGTGAAATACACCAAGCACAAAAAGATAAATATCACTTCAGTGAAGTACACAGAATAGGCAAATTTATAAATGTAAAAAGTAGAATACAGGTAACTAGGAGTTGGGAGGGTGGGAGGCATGGGGAATTGAGTATTGCTTAATAGATACAGAGTTTCTGCTTGAAATGATGAAAAATTTCTGGAAACAGATAATGGAAATGGTTTCACCACATTGTAAATCTACTTAATGCCAATGAATTATACACTTGAAAAATGGTTAAAATGGCAAATTTTATGTAATGTATATTTAACCAATTAAAAAGAAAAGGAAAACAAAATGAGTCATTTTCAAACATTAAAAGTTAACCAAATACATATCGTCAGTCCTTTTAACTGCATTCCACGTGATAGTGTGGGAGACGGTAAGCAAGTCCTACCCCACATGCTCTTCTGCATACTGAATGACATTTTCCCATGAGACATGGAGTCTATGCCTCCATTTCCTTGAATGTGGGCCAGTCTAATGACTATTTTCACCTATAGAACATGGTGGAAATAAAAGTTCTACCACTTCCCAGTATCCTCCTTAACTGTCTTGGCAGCTTCTGATTCTTGCCATCTGGCCAAGCAGCCTCACACAGAGGTTCACAAGTGGAAGTTAGGACTCCTGGCCAATAGGAGTGAGCTGTCTGTCAAAAGCCAGTACGACTTGTCAGCTGCCTAAACACGGCAAATTGGGAATGGAATCCCAACTGAGCCATCCCAGGAGACAGAGCATGGAAGACAGACTAGATATGTGTGCTAAGCCCTATACAAACTGCAGATTCATAAGCAAAATAAATGACCATTGCCACTCAATTTGGGGATGGTATGTCACAAAGTCATACTACCAGAACACTTGGTAAGTGGGCTTAACTCAACTGTCTCTGTTCCATGTGTTTAGTGTTCTAAGTCCCATGTATATATAACAATGGCGATATTACACAGAAATTAAGTAAAGCTCCAATGTTAATCATAAAAGGCTCTAGGTAGCATGGTACAATGGAAACATGAATCAAAATTTTTAAGTTCAATTTCTCCTTAGCTGATTACTGGTTATGGAATTTGGTCAAACCAATGTGTTGTTGGCTTCTTTTCTTTATCACTGAGATGGAATAATAATAATAATAATGCTTACCCGCACAGAACTGTCATAAATGAAAACTGACATTGACATAAAACTTAGTGCTAGCCAGTTATCCACTTTAAATACAGCCCTGTGTATATGTCAATCCCAAACTCCCTAACTATCCCCAAGGACTTGCTGTATAGCACATGGAACTCTGCTCAGTGTTATGTGGCAGCCTGGATGGAAGGGAGTTTGGGGGAGAACAGATACATGTATATGCATAGCTGATTCCCTTCACTGTTCATATGAACTATCACAACATTGTTTGTTAGTCAGCTATACTCCAATACAAAATAAAAAGTTAAAAAAAAAAAAGGAAAAAAAAATTAGTGCTAAGTTCAAGACAAAGGAAATACACAGTACAGTGCTTAGCCAACCTAAGTCCATTATAGATATTTCAGTAAATGTTACCTCCATGAAGAGACATGCAAGGGTAAGAAGCTCTCATTAAATCTTTCAGAAGACCATCAGCATGTTCCTGCTTATCCACAAATATAATGACAGATCCTGATTCTTGATAATGACCGAGAAGTTCAAGTAGCTTCAAGAATTTCTTTTCTTCTTCAATCACAATCTGAAAACAACACATTGTATAACATTAACAGACTGAAAATTCAAATACATTTCATGAACAAAAATATTCAAAATAAATGACATACTGCTGTATCTTTAGGAAACAGTAGGAAAATGTTGACTTTAATTGGTAAATCACTAAGACCAAAAAAATAAAAATTAACTTTCAAAGACTTAAGAGGCTTACAAGTGTGGACAGATTATTATCTGTTCTGACTCTTAACTTCACATCCTATTAACCAAATAACATAGGTATGCGACATTTTATCTACCAGCCCACAACTTCTGGTGAAAAAAAAAAAACTTTAAACAGTTCCATGGAATAGAATATTTAAATGTATTTGGTAAAATGTTAACGGCTACAGTTGATGTATATTAATTTTAGAAAGTACCTGCCTACATCACAGTGATCCCAAAAGGATGATACACTGCCTAAACATATAGGGAACTGGGGGTTTCCTAAGGATTGTACCCACCACTTGTTGCTCCACATCCGAGCAAACTACACTTCTGCCTCCGACCTGCACTTCAATGGGTTTACTCAGGATTCTCCGAGCCAAGGCTTCCATAGCTCTGGGGAAAGTAGCTGAAAACATAACTGTCTGTCTGTCAGGGCGAACATTATCCACAATGCGCATGACCTGAGAAAACATTACAAATAAATATGGTGAGAGTAGTCTCCAAAAATCACAGGATGGTGAAAACAAGTACAAGGAACTTTTGGAGAACATCTATTTGGTGACTTTTAAACTTGTTATCTTAGAATATTACCATTGTTATCACCTTAAAATTTGCTCCTCTCAGTCTCCCCTTCTGAAGAAATGGCAACTCTAGTCACATAGCTTTATGCCCAAAATCTAGGAGCCATCTGTAACTACTCTCTCGCTTGCTCATTTCATACCCAATCCATCAACAAATTCTGTAGTCTTGACTTTCATTAGTTTGAAGTATTCCTTCAAGTATTCCTCACTGCTATTACTGTTTTCCTTTCTTTACTCAACCCATTTTTATTGAGCAACCATTATGTGCCAGACATTGTTCTAAGTGCTTGGAATAAGCAATATACAAAAACTTGTCTTTACGGAGCTTACAGTCTAATGAGGGTGGATAAATATTATGTAACAAATAGTAATAAGAGCTACGGGATAAAAAAGAACAATGAAGGTGCAAGTATTGTTGGGGGACCAATTAATTATGTCCGTGTTTAAGAGTCCTGGAGGAAAGAGGGAGTTATAGGATTCTTATGGCCTTAAACAAGGAAAAAGAAACACAGAATGAATAAAACTAGTAATGATGGTTTCAAGGCAGACAGTGGTGTATGGTTGGAAACTGGGGAGGGTAAAGGTCTTGCCAGGAATACGCAGGACCACATTTTCATTCTAATCAAAGATGATGTAATTATCTATGAAAGAGGTTGCTATACCCATGGCACATGGAAATCCTGAGCTCTTGGTCCAAATGATCTCTCAACTCTCATTTGGATTATCTCAATTGTCTCCTAACAGGTCTCCCTGCCTTTGCTCCTGTCCAATCTGAAGTCTATTCTCCACTCAACAGCCAAAACTATGACTTTAAAACATATGCCAGTATTTTCAGTTAAAGACTGTGGTTGCCCATAGACATTTACTTTTCTTCACTTGAAAAACCCTGTAAAATGTAACAAGATTTTTAAAAAATTGCTCAAACCAACAAAGAAAATAAGACGGGGACTTCCCTGATAGTCCAGTGGCTAAGACTCTGTGCTCCCAATGATGAGAACCTGGGTTTGAACCCTGGTCAGGGAACTAGACCCCACATGCCACAACTGAAAGATTCCATGTGCTGTAACTGAGACCCAGTGCAGCCAAATAATCAATAAATAGTATTTTCTTTTCTTTTTTTTTTAAAGAAAAAGAAAGAAGACAGGACGTGACAGCAACAGCATTTTGTTTAAGTGATACCTGACTTGGCAGACTCAAGAAAACTAAATCTTAAAATGGGAAGGAACGAAACTTTCAAGAAGTGGCATCTCTTACACCCTAGCCTGTTCATCTTTTTCAGGAGGATTACTCTTTACTACTTGATCTTTACATAAATTTCAGTCAATCCATCTTTAATGTTGTCCAGTAAATTTCACAATTTTCTTCAGATATGTCTTACATTGTCAAATTTATTTTTTCAAGCTTTGTAGACATATTTTTAAAGTACTGGGAAAGTGAAAGTCGCTCAGTTGTGTCCGACTCTTTGCAACCCCACGGCCAATACAGTCTATGAATTCTCTAGGCCAGAATACTGGAGAGGGTAGCCTTTCCCTTCTCCAGGGTATCTTCCCAACCCAGGGATCAAACCCAGGTCTCCCACATTGCAGGTGGATTCTTTACCAACTGAGCTATCAGAGAAGCCTGCACACTGCAACTAGAGTTGCCTCCACTCGCCCCATCTAGAGAAAGCCCACATGCAGCAATGAAGACCCAGAGAAGCCAAAAATAAAATTAAAAAATATTTTTAAAAAATTATTTTGCTGTCCACAGCACAGTGACAGCTCATTCTGCTCTTCTTGTTAAAAAATTCTACCACCTTTTACAATGAGTTTTAAGTTTTCACCACTGAAATTTTATATTTAAGGAAACTGCATGTGTTAAGAACATAAAATCTAAGCTAGACAAATGCTTTGGGCCTTAGTTTTTACATTTGGAGGATATAACCAACCTGTGCTAACTAGATCATGAGGTAGTGAAAAGCATAAGTTAAAGCCATGTGTTTGGAAGTACAGTGAAAATCATATTATATGAAAGCTTAACCTTCTATTATGACTAACTTTACCAATGATGCCTAGGAAAGACTGCAGAAATACATCCTGAAGAGTTTAATGAAGAATCCAAAATATAAATATTTATTTCAATTCCCCACATCCTCAATTCCCTGTATTACCACACAAAAGAAATGCGAGAATCTCAGAAATCATACAAATATTTCAGGCTCATGGCAATTACAAGGTTTATTTTATAGATAGAAACACAAAGAAATTTAATGAATACCTGTGGTTCAAAACCCATGTCAAACATTCTGTCTGCTTCATCTAAAACAACATACGTCACTCTTCGAAGATTAGTAACCCGACCTAACATGAGGAAAAAAAATAAAGACAAAAAGAAAACTAAAAATCAGTCACAATTCATTTTATGACTACCAAAAACTTTAAAAAACTGTAAAGGGAACTAAAATGCCTGACTTAACCAGAGGGGTAAGTTAAGTATCTTTAAACAGTGAAAAGAAATTTTCATTTACAGTATCTTAATCTAATGGTATATACTTTCTGACAATGGGTATATGAGGCCCTTTATTTTGTCAAACTCGTCTCTTGCATACCATCATAGGGCCTGAAGAACCTGTAAAATTCAGAAAACAGCCCTCTCCAAAACACATCATAAAACTAAGACTGAGATGGAGCATCGAGCCACATCAGCCATTATCTGACAGCATCACCTAGGAAAAAACATATTAGAGATTACAGCGTATGTGTGGAAAGCAAGTTCCAGTGCTAACTACTTCAGACGCAGAAAATCTCTCTTTACTATACTTTACGTAGTACATAACCTACTTACAAATAGTTAGGAGCTTCTAATGAGCATGTCAAAACATAGTAAGAAGCTATTCAATACCATTAGGTAATTAACATGTTACACAAAAATTTAAGAAATCAAATATATTATATTACAAAGATATACTTTACAAATACAAATTCAATTTCACTAAGTGCTCACACTGGTTTAAATAAGTGCAACTGGCTTCTTAGCCAGAGAAAACTGAACACATACATAGGAAACCCTTTATAAAGGATTAACGTAAGCATTTCTATCAAATGTTGACTCAATCACCTGGCAAAAACATGTATAAAATAGTTATTAAATATAAACCAAAAGGACAGATAAAGGGAAAAGGTAAAATTAATCAAGATGAATTTCAGGATACTTAATCAATGCAGCATTGAGAAAAAACAAGGAATTATTTTATCAGCATTCAGCCCAAAACGTTTCATATGCTGTACAAGCACGGTAACTTGTCAATATCAGTATCACTTTACCAATTTTATGTAGAATTAGAATTAAATGAACACAGAAATCCAAGCAAAATGCTATTAGAAACATGCACTACTCAAAGTTTTAAATACTCTATTATATATATACTGAATATACAATGGAAACCTTTGAAAGCATTTTCTTCAAAAAAACAGAAATGTGCCAAAATAAATGCTTTCTAATATTTAAGTACTCCATACTAACATGTGCAGCCCCAATTAGTTTCGCACAATTGGGAACAGCATTAAATTACCTACCTTTGATGGTTTAAGTCTCGGAAGCCCAGTTCTATAAATCTTGAAGGGCCTTTCTCCACAGAAGTTAAATAATGTCAACAGTTTAGTAACAGTTTTGATAGGGAATAATTTAACAAAGCACAATATTTGAGCTAAAAACATGCAGTATTTACAAAAGATAAATGTCCTTGAAGCTGCAATATCTTAATTTATCTAGTATTGTAAGAAAATACTAGCTCCTAAGGAGAAAAAATCTAAATTGTACAATTAAAAAAACATAGTCCCCTACCCTTTCAAAAGCAAAGGTAGGCCAAAATCAGATTAAGAATTCATGTTAAGCACTTTAAAAAAACAATACATCAGATGGAATGGTTATCAAAAAAAATTTTTAAGTACACTGCAAAAATATTATTATGAACACTTGCAACAATAAGCTTGTTACAATACAAATTTTAAGATATTACAGCTTTAAGAAGAAATGTAGAAAGAAACCCTTTGGTGGTTTCTTATATATGCTTTGATTTAACAGAAATGTACATAATTCAAAAAGGAGAAAAGAGAACCAAAAAATAAATAGATAAATAAAAACAAAAACAAAAACCCATCCCCAACTTACCACTATTAGCTGCTAACATGTCAATCATTCGACCAGGTGTACAAACAATAATTTCAGCACCTCTTTTCAGCTCAGCAATCTAATAAAAAAAGATGAAATTTTATACTCTATCACTAATACCTCTTCACAGACTTGAAAATACTGCTCTAGGTCCTTGCAGAGCTCTATAAGATAAGATAGCCAGGTCTGATTAGAAAACACCAAAGCCTCTTACTTAATTCTTTGGAATGTGGGAGAACTACTAAAGGAATAGGTAGCAGCAACAAGACCACATGGTGCTATAACGCTGAAATCAATGAAAATCAGAGATTTTTACCAATTTTAATTTGACACAATTCCTCAAAACCAAGAAAGGAAGACGAGAGAGCAAGAAGTAAAGAAATGTAATAGGTCAATGGTTTTCAAATTCAGAGTTGTTTCCATTAATGAATTACGAAATCAGTTTAAGTCACAAACTGTTTTTGAAACAAAGTAAAATGGAAAACACTATGTTAAGATACCATAAAACTTTGACTTCTATATAAATATGCGGCATGTACCAGCTTACTTAGTAACTGTATTTCTTAACTATAGTTTATGGCCAAAAAAATGACAAAGATAAACTCAGAAAACTAAGTGCAACATTTAAAAATAGCACTGGGATAACAAAAGCAAATAGTCCCAAAATGTATCTAAAATCTAAGAAGATTAAGTCCTTAAGAAGGGTTTTCGGGTTAAATATGCTCAGAAAATGTCATTTATCCCTTTTGCCAGCATCACAATATGCACTAGCTTTTTAACAATTATGCAGTCTTGCAGGAAAGATTTAATTTTGCAGTTTAACATTTCCAAAACTTAATCTGACCAGCTTTTTTTCCTTCTTCTAGTTAAAGCAAAATATCTGATGGCTATCATTCTTTAGAAGACACATAGAAAAATGCCAAGTTAAAAGATTAGAGTGAATGAAGGTATGTTTAAATAATTCTCACTAAAATCATTTAGGAATGCAAATGAAACTCTGATATTAGTATATCGCACTCAACACCACCTTTTAATGATGTAACTTAGATTAAAGAATAAATGCTGATCCAGGAATCATAACACCTCAGTTCTAGGACAAAGTCTTTTTAAAAGTTGAAGACTTCAGTCAACTTAACCTTTCTGAACATCTGTTAAATGAAAAAACTATCTGCTTCCTTGAGCAGGGAAAGGTGAAGAAGCATGGTAAAGCTAAGATATGAATATTACTCAAAAATTCTAAAATATAACTTTAACATAATTCATTCTTATTATCACACTTTTTAAGATTTTAGAAGCAATCATCATAGAAAACACTAAAACAAAGAATCACTTTTACATTATTAAATCATTCAATTCCAAAAAACCAAAAAAACTGAATGTTCCTTTTATACCTACCTGCTCACTGATTCCTGTTCCTCCATAAACACAGACCACTCTAAGGCCCAAGGTCTTCGAAAACTTCTTACATTCTTTAGTAATTTGTAAAGCCAGTTCTCGAGTTGGAGTCATGATGACAGCTGAAAAGATAAATATGTCAAAAGCCTAACCACCAAAATTCTTGAAGCTAATCTTTGAAGTGCTAAATGTAACCTCTGCAATCAAGTTCAGAGCTTAATCTAATTTTTGTTTTAATTTGTTTTATGTACCTCTGAAAATCCTATTTCAGAAGTTTTATAATAGCAGAGACTGTGGTGAAGGATAATTTTAAGTAGATTTTAAGAACATGCTATAAGAAGATAAATAAGAGTTAAATGCCTTACTCAACCATCAGGAAAATACTTGGTTGAAAAGAATGCAAATCAGTCTCAACTGCAAATCACAGAGCAAAGATAATCAAGTGACTCACTGTGCTGCAGAGCCATGCCGTGGCTTCCAGAAACAACCTTGGTCTGAGGGGCACAGACAGAGGAGAAACATACTGTGCCCTCTGTTGCCAAGAGAGGAGCTGAAGAACTTTTCAAAACCCTATTCAAATTTGGAGAAGAGATCTCTGCCAAATGAATCAAGAAAACTGAATCTGAAGACCTGATCCTGAATGAAATGCTGGCACTACAGCCTTTTAAGGCCAAAACAAAAACAAAAATACACTTCCCTACAATCTTCTATGTTGAGTTTATAGATCCACTCATATGGGCTAAGAACAAACCTCAACATAAATAAACAGATAGATGCACGAGGATTCTACCTGTCAAGTCAGAGTTTAAAAACTGAGCTGTGCCAGGAGAGGCTGTTTTTGTACTTCTGAGATGTCATTCCAGAGCTCTGAAGAGTCTCACTCCACCTGCTGGTAAGGGGAAATCAGCCCCAAAGTGCCAAATTTATAGAGGAACTGTACATAAAGACATCTTTATTGATATACTTATTACAAAGCATCAGGTCTTTCTGATTAACTGACAAAGCTGTTATATGAAAAAATAGTTTAATGAAAGGAACTGTACCTATTGGCCCCTCTCCTTCTTCTAAAGACCTCTGATCCATGATGTGTCTAAACATGGGCAACAGAAAGGCAATGGTCTTTCCACTTCCTGTCTTGGCAATACCAATCAAATCTCGTCCAGACATTATCGCAGGAATCGCCTGGGTTTGGATTGGCGTGGGCTTTTCATAACCATGCCTTAAAAAGCAAACCATAGGAAGACAACAATAAGGACTGTGGTGATCTTTGGACTCTCAAACTGTAAGTTTTCCAAAATGTATATCCATATAATGAAATTTTTATTTGGAGAATAAAAAGAATGAAGTACTCAAACATTCTACATCATGGATGATGTAGAAATATTTGAAAATACTATGCTAATTGGAAGAAGCCAGTAACAAAGCACTATATATAAGCAGGATCTAATTTATATGAAATGTCCAGAATACACAAATCTATAAAAAGAAGTAGGTAAGAGGCTGCCTTGTGTGGAGAAGAGAGAAAAATGAATACTAATAGATCAGGCCTCTTTTGGGTGATGAAAATGTTCTAAAATTAGATTATGGTAATGACAACACAACTTCATAAATATACTGAAAATCATAAACTAAAGGGTAAACTTTATAGTATGTAAATCATATCTCGAGAAAGCTGTTTAACAAAAATCAGTATTTTCCATCAGAGTAAAGACATAAGCAAAGGAATTATTTGTGTAACAGGTTATTTTCAGTAGCAAGATTTTGAAAAATGTGGACAACTGCTGAAGACTTACTTTTTGAGAGAATTTAAGATCTTCATAGAAATTCCACACTGAACCCAAGATTTAATTGGTTTGGGGCAACCTTTCCCTTTGACAGTAATGCCTTCCATTTCCAACCGAAATACATTAACCTCTACAAAACAAAATCCAGATTAAAAACTCTTAAATATTGTTCTATTAGTGCCCTCTACTTTTCAATGAGGCATGATAAGATTAAGAATCAATTCTTTTTTAGTGTTCCCAAAGATAATTCCATATAAAAGCTCCATGACAATGCACTGAACAGCTCTGACAGACAAAGTGACTACTGTTGCAACCAACTAGGAACAAAAGAAACACCCTAATTTCTACAACTTGGCTTTTATTTTGACTTAAATTCTAACAGCAATAAAAGAACAGTGATTCACAAGTAATACAACCACTTGTTCTTTAAGCAAGGGTTGCCCATATCATGCTTTTTCTGTCAATATCACACAGATTCATATTGGTTTGTAATTCTCAAATAAGAGAAAAACATAACAATACTCTACTTGCTAACTTCACATGAAGAGTATTTTCACCCCTAAAAAGCTCAACTACGTAAGCCAAACTAATTTTTGCTCATTTTTTTAAATGTTTCCCCAAACACACTAATTTCTAACTATTCCTAATCTTTGCAGATGTAGTCTCACTCTCTAGAATGACTTCTCATGTTCTAGTTCACTCTCATTTCTTCAGGTAAGTCAGGCACATTTCTCCTACTCATCCGTCAACTCACAGGCCTATCAACATGCCTCCCAGGCAAGGTGAAGTGTATTTCCCCCTGCCCCCACAATAATCGATAAATGAATAAACAAATTTTACCCTCTTGAGACATTTTTGCCAATTCTGGAACTTCAACATAAAAGTTTTTTCTGAATGGTTCATATTCAATTTTTCCATGATCCACTGGTTCTAGAAGCTTTCTCTGCTTTGTCTGGTAACCTGTAAGAGCTGTCTGAAGATCAACTTCTTCCTCCTCTGAAGAATACTGTAACAAAAAGAGAGAAATTAGGAGCTAAATCTATTACTATCTTCTATGGGAAGAAATATTCCTAACTTTAAAAATGTTCCACTCCTAGAAAACATTCTCTTCCTCTTCCTTTATTTTCTGAACTTTCCAACTTAGCTAGTTTTTTTTTAGTTTTTCTTTGCCATTATAGAAAGCTACAGTAACAGCATAAAGCTAAAACAGAAAACAAACTCTAACACAGCTTTAATGAAGTTCTGCTATAGTTTTCTCTATATAGATCATTACAATGAATGTTAATAGTAAAAAATTTCATTCTGTCACTTCATTTCTTCTCTCCCTATTCTATGTCTGGGATGTCCTGATGAGGGACAAGGATGAATCAAAATTTGGCCTACACATGTGCAGCAATACAGATGAACCTAGAGAACATCATACCATGTGAAGTAAGTCGGAGAAAGACAAATATTATATCACTTAAATGTGGAATAAAAAAAAATAATACAAATGAATTTAAAACAGAAACATGCGGGGAGCCGGCCTGACTGCTCAGGCCCCTTCTCGGCCCTGAGAGAGATCAAAAGGTCCCTCTCTGTCCCGCCACCCCTGATTTGTTAAAGTGCAAATTGGCCTTTCTCACCTCCCTCAAGGAAATCGCTGCAGCCACCATTTGCCCATCTTCCTGACTCTGATAAGATTATCGGGCTCCTGTGAATGGCTTATGTCTAGGTAGTCTTTACCTGATTGTAAGAACCTGGTGCCATGCTCTGCTGGAGTTAAGATAAAACTCCTGAGCTAAAACTAGTGTCTGCAGTTCTGCACGTATGCAAGTCTTTGATCTAAAATTTGGTGAATCCTGTTAGTATATATATGTATGTTACCCCTCAATAAAGTCGTCGGAATCAGTCACAAGCTGACTCCGTCCCTCTCAACCCCATCTTTCTTAGTCTTTTATTTCTCAGGTGCTGTGGTGATTGCGTCCTCGACCTGTTCATCTAGCCGGCAGGCCGGGCAGAAACAGACTCACAGACATAGAAAACAAACTTTCGGCTACCAAAGGCGAGTGGGAAGGGAGAAGGATAAATCAGGAATGTGGGATTAATAGACACAAACTACTATACATAAAATAAGCAACAAGGATTTACTGAACAATGCTGGAGACCTGGGTTCAATCCCTGGGTCAGAAAGATCCTGTGGGAGAAGGGAATCCCTATCCACTCCAGTACTCTTGCCTGGAGAAATCCATGGACAGAAGCCTGTGGCCAGTCCACGGGATACCAAACAGTTGGACATGAATGACTAATATTTTCACTTTTCACACTTTCAAAGGGAATTACATGCAATATCTTGTAACAACTTACAATGAAAAAGAATCTAAAAATATGTATGTGTGTGTATAACTGAATCACTTTGCTGTACACTTGAAGCTAACACTATACTGTAAATCAACTATCCTTCAATTTAAAAAAAAGCAGGTATACAAGAGGTCAAAGAGGTTAAAATGTTCTACCAGTTTGGATATCTGGCTACAATACTGTTGAGAAAAGCAAGAATTTCTCCTAAGAGTAAACTGCGTAACTGAAAAGCACACCTCCATCAATACTTCCTTATAAATACTCATAGGGTGGTATCACGTGCTGTGTGCTCAGTCATGTCTGACTCTGTGTGATCCCAAGCACCGTACCCTTCCAGGCTCCCTTGTCCATGGAAGTCTCCAGGCAAGAATACTGGAGTGGGCTGCTGTTTCATTCTATGGTATCATGAACAAAGTAAAAAAATTAAAGAAGAATTACCTCCATGGCATCCTGGTCATTCTCCATTAGCTCACCTTTCTTCTTATCAGAATCTACAACTGCTTTTTTGGTTGTGACAACTGTGACAACTTTCGTGACTGTTGGACCAGACTTCTAAAAAAGAATGTAAAATATTTTGCAAAAGTTGAAACACAAAGTATAAACCAAATGAAACACAATGATAACTGTAACAATTTATAATTTGAATTAACTTAGTTGTAGTGACTACCAATACAAAAACAAACAGTACCCCAGTTTCTCCTTACCGACTTACTTAAATTTAAAAATGTAATACAATAGCATTATATTTCCTAACACATTAATACATAGGTAATTGGGTATGTAGTATGTAATTTTATATATTTAAAAAATACTAGTAAATAGTACTTTTCACTCATTCCACAAACCAAATACTATCCCAGGATCTTAAGATGAATCAATAAACAAAACAGGTAAGATCACTGCTCTTGGGAAGATTTTAGAAGGAAAGAAATAAGGAACACACACACACAACATTGAATTATACAATTCATCAAAAGGTAATAAATTCTATTAAGAAAAAGAAAACCTAGACTAAAAAGGATCAGGAGTATAAATGATGGGAGTGTTGGAAAAGGACCTACTGAGAAAGTAACAAGTAAGCAAAAACACTAAACAAAGATGATAATAGTAATGATGACTTCTAAAGGGACATTTGCAGTTAAAATTTGCTAGTATCTCTGCTCTTTAGAAAAAGTACGGACACTTCTGAGATGCAGAAGAAACAAAATCATTAACTTTATAAAGCCATGCAAGTCAGTAGTAGGTCAATGCAAGAATGAATTCAAGTTATTCAACTAAGAATATAAATCTTTAAAAATAAAATAGGAAAAGAATCCCATACCTTTTCATTTCCCCCACCACCTTTCACACTTCTCATATTAAACTTTTTTACTTCCTCTTTCACTTCTTCCATGTAAGCATCTAATGGATCTAACTCTTCACCCTCCATTTCATTTCCTTCCTTTTCAGCCTCTGCAGGATCATCTTCATCATCTAAAATATCAGAACACACTTTGAATATGCGTTTCAACAGGGAATATTTCACAATCAGACCACAACCCTACTATTAAAGCCTTTTCTTTTAACTACCCAAATACCCTCCTTATCAATTAACCCAGGCACAATACAGTTAGAATACTCATACTGGCAAGGTTTTAAATCAAATAAATATGAATAATACTAATAATAAAAGAAATAAATGATAAATCATTAAACTGAAAAGAGGAAGAAACACTAACACGTCTAAAAAATGGATCTCTGATATTATTTTACAACTACACTAACAGAAGCAAAACTAAAAACTTTGCTAAAAGGATGTGTTTATTTCTCTTCTTTCAATCACTTTTCTTTAATCAGAGGAAGAAAAAATTAATAGCATATTCTAAAGACAATCTCGTGTTTTTTACATAACTATCATCAGGAGAGCCTGGTAGGCTGCAGTCCATGGGCTCACAGAGTCAGACACAACTTAGTGACTGAACAACATCATCACCATTTAAAGACATAATCCATTAATCCATTCAGAACAAAACACTCTGCTGAACTTTCACAGAAAATGAAAAATTTACAGGGATTTTCACAAAAAAAAAAAAAGGAGCAAAATTCCCTTTTCCTATTAAATCTCATTACTCCACTTAACTAACATCTTACACATCAAAATCAGTTGTGAAGTTGCATTTAGTTGTATTGAGCAGCTTCAGCTGCATTCAACAAATTCTGATAAATTCTCTTTTCATTTTTATTCTGCTACAAATATTTTCTAATTTTCCTTATTATGATTTCTTAGATACAACCATCATTTAAAAGTGGACAATTTCTATCCAAATACATGAAGTTTTTAAAGTATCCTTGATATTAATTTCTCATTTTGATACTAATTTCTCATTTAATTGCTTTCTTCGTTGCAATCACTCTCTGTTTCTTCAGTCTCTTAACTTTATTAACTTTTTTTTTTTTTAATTGAGACTTTCAACGATTACGTCAAAGTTCTCTCTTGGTAAATGTCACACTGCACTTGAAATATGTGTTATTTTCAAGTATCTTTTGATATTGATTTCTAACATAATTTCACCATGATAAGAGAACAGACTGTATGATTTCACCACATGTTGACCATGAAATTTTTGCACCTTGCTTTATGTCCCTGGATATGTTCCAGTGTCTCTTGGTTCACAGTCTATGGACACTTGAATAGAATTTGTATCCTGCTTCAGTGTGAAAACTGTAAATCTTAATTATGTTTAATTGGTTCATAGTGCTTTTGGGGTCTACTGTATCCTTCTACTTTTCTATCTATTCATTCCATTAACTTTTCAGAGTTTGATACTGAAACTCCAACTAAATACCTTAATTTATCTACTTAAAAAATAATTGTAAAAATAGTGGAAATATATGTAACTTTTTTCTGTATTTTCCAAGTTTCCTATAAATGTACTATCATACTTTCATAATTAAAAAAAAAAAATCAAGATGTGCAGGGGAAATGCTGCTCTTCTAAGTTAGGGAAAAAATCAGAGGGACTTGGAAACATACCTTTAACTTACCTTCACTACTAATATCTGAAGAAAAAAATTAAAGAGCTATTTACTGACTGCCCATAAGCATCCAACTCTCCACTCTAAAGTAAAATCAGTGATCCTTACTGAACGCTACTCTACAATTAAAATTTTAAAGTAAATATGAACAGGGGCATTGAAAAACCTCAAAATAAATCTAGTGACTCCACTTCTAGGTATAAACCCAAAAGAACTGCAAGTTGGGATTCAACCAGATATGCACACACCAATACTCAAAGAAGCATTATTTGCAACAGTCAAAAGATGAAACAACTTATATATGCAACAACAGATGAACAGGTAAACAAAATGTGGTATATACATAAAACGTAATACTATCCGACTTAAAAAGGAAGGAAATTATGATATAGACTACAATATGGATGAACCTGGAAAACACTTTGCTAAATAAAATAAGCCTAGTCACAAGACAAACATTACACGATTCCACTTATATAAGGTACTTAGAATAAGCAAATTCATAGAATCAGAAAGTAGATTAGATGTTATTAGAAATGAAGAGGAAGGGGAGGCAGGGTAGAGAATTACTGTTGAATAAGGCAGGGGTTTTGTTTGGAATGATGACAAAGTTCTGGAAAAGTGGTGATGGCTGCACAACACTGAATTTGCTTAATATCACTGAACTGTACACTTAAAAAATGGTTAAAATAGTAAACATTATGTGTATTTTTTCACAATAAAAAATGGTCTATTACTTAATAATCCTAGAATATTCTACATGAATTGTTATTTAGGCTATTAGCAAACAAATGAATATACCATCATCGTCTTCTAAACTCCATTTTTTCCCTTGTTTCATCTCTTCGATTTCCTTTTTCAGTTCCCCTATGTTTTCCATGGCCTTTTTACGTTGCTCTTCTCGCCATTTTTCTACTCTTTCTTTTCGCTTTCTCATTTCTTCTTCTAGCTTATTCTGGTCAAAGTTCTTGGGGTGAAAATAAAAAATAAAGAGAAGAAAATAAGGATCAACAGTTTTACTCCTACTGACACTCCAAATAACTTCTTCAAAGTATCAAAAAAGAAAAGGAAAAACAGGTGTCTACACAAAACTCCTAAATTCTGACCAGATTTAGATTACACATCTTTTAAATATATTAAGGAATAAACTAACAAAATGAAATCACAATGAAAAGCATCTTCAACTAATAAAGCAGAAAAGTGAAGTCGCTCAGTCGTGTCCAACTCTTTGCGACCCCATGGGCTGTAGCCTACCAGGCTTCTCCATCCATGGGATTTTCCAGGCAAGAGTACTGGAGGGGGTTGCCATTTCCTTCTCCAGGGGATCTTCCCAACCCAGGGATCGAACCCTGGTCTCCCGCATTGGAGGCAGATGCTTTATCCTCTGAGCCACCAGGGAAGCCAGACAGACTTCAAATACACTAACTTACTCTCCTTTTAGTCACTACCAATATGCACACATGAATTCAACTTCTCCCTCAAAGTGGAAACTAAAAGAACTGGCAAGCAAAGTTCCCTAATTTTTACTCTCAACTGTAAATCCTTTAAACTTCTCCAAGGCTGCTTCCATGAGAAGGATTTTTTTAATCACAATTTTCTATTTCAAACGAGTGAATAAATGAAAGTTATTTATCAAATCATTAAGAAGTTCTGATCTTTTAGCCTTTAGGTCTAAGTTTCCTAGAAACAGCCTAGGAAAGCTTGCCTCATGATTATCAACAATACTCTTCAAAGGAAAGACAAATCATTTTCACAGTCATAATCAAGGACTTAAAAGATTAAGCATCATAAAAATCAAAATTTTATACATGCTACAATTATATAAATAGGTATAGAAACACACATGTAAAAAAACAATCAAAGAAAATACTATTAAACTGCAATGATGATGGCATTTAGGTATCTAGAATTACAGAGAATTATTTCTGACTTTCCAAGTATTTTATAATATGGTTTTACTTATATTTTTAAAATAAATTTATTTCTTAAACAAACAAAACCTTTGTCCCTGAATTTACATCCTTCATAATTCCATACTCTCTGAAGATGAGCCCCAGAAAGCTTATGCTTTTTTCTCAAGGTCACAGTCATTCCATAGTAGAAACTAAAGCAGAAACCAGACCTCCAGACTTCTTGTGTTAATTTCTTAGATAACCTGCTCAGCAAGCAGATCCCTTAAAAAAAGAACCACTAAAAAACAAAATTTGACCTCAAAAAAAAAAAAGGAAGTGAAGCTATAATATATTATAAAATGGGCAAAAGATATGAATAGGCAATTCAAAGAAAAGTGCAAATAGTAAATAAACTTAAAAATGCCTTAATTATTGGTTTACATTATGTTCATAGCACTTAAAAATATTTACTCATGTTTAAACACATGTAACTCAAAATAACAAGAAATCAATTACCTCCTGTAACATTTGCAAAAATGAAATTTCAAAATGCCCATGTTGGCAAGAATGTGTAAAATCTTAATTTTCACAATGTTTCTGGAGGGCAATTTGATACTATCAATCAAAATGTTAAATCTTTAGATCCAGCCCTCTGGATCTGAGTCCTCATCCTCCAAATTCAACAAACTGGATCAAAAATATGCGGGAAAAGAAAATTCCAGAAAGTTCCAAAAATCAAAACTTGAATTTGCCCTAGGCTGGCAACTGCTCACATAGGATTTACATTGTATTTACAACGATTCACACAGCATCTACATCATATTGGGTATCACAGGTGATCTAGGGATGACAACCTATGCAGGGAGGATACCTATGGTTATACTAAGTCATTTTATATAAAGGACTTGAACATCAGAAGGTTTTGCTATCCAAAGGGGTCCTATAACCAATCCCCCTCCAATACTGAGGGAAAGCTGTATACCCACTGACAAAGTAATTTATCTTACTGGTATTAATTTACCCTATACTATATTCACAGAACACATGTGTACTAGGATTAACCTACCATTGTTTATAACTGTGAACTAGAGAGGGCCTAAATACCCATTTACCTTTTCTTCAACAAAACACTATGCAGGCATTAAAAACAACAAGCACTACCTATGTAAACAGCTACATAAAGATATTCAACATTTAACAAAAGGAAAAAGAAAAGTATTCTACCTCTTAAGTTAGAATCTTTGTATACTGCAATTTATTATTCTTAAGACCTTATATATTGATAAAGTAATTCATAATTTAAAAGCAACAAAAAAGCAAGGCACAGAATAGTGCATATGGTAATGATCACATTTTATATATAAAATTAGATAATGTGTATAGATATGTAACTTTCAGAAAAATGTTCTCATGGGGAAAACTATCATTTTATATGTATTTTACAAATTTGCTATCATTTACTTAAAAATAAAACATACAGCATTAAAACCAAAAACCAGTCACTACAGAAACAAATTCAATACCATACTATTTTTTATGTTAGTAAACATACACCAGCATCCTTTTCTTTTTCATCCTCTTTGTCATCTTTGTCTTTTTTCTTCTCTTTAGAACTTTCCCCACTATCTGTTTTCTCTTTGGATCTAGACCTGCCAAAAAAAAGAGAGGGGGGGGGACATCATCTATCTGTTTTTGGAAACACTCATTTTAAAACACTTAGACTTGTATTTTACTTTTTAAGTAAGAAATAAACTTCCAAGGCTCAGGAGAATTTTTATATACTGTTAATAAGCAATTTGGAAATACAATGAAGAATTAATCTCATAACACTAATTGCAAATATTACTCCATATCTGAAAACTGACCAAAAGTAAATTGGACACAGCATGTAAAAATTATTATAAAAATCTAAATAAGAAATTAAAAATGTAACAAATGGAGAACTATACCAAAACATTTAACAGTATAAGACAACTGATATATGTAATATTTCAAATCCCAACAAATTTGCATTTTTGACCTTACGTATGGCATCTAAAAATGAGTTAAATTCCTTAACTGTACTATAATCAAATTAGTTGACCTTTCCCCTCCTTTATGATTAGTGTTTTTAAGAGGGCTTCCCTGGTGGCTCAGTGGTAAAAAATCCATCTGCCAATGAAGAGGACATGGGTTTAGGGAAGATCCCACTTGCCACAGGACAACTACACCGGTGAGCCATAACTACTAAAGCCACAGCATCTAGAGCCCGTGCTCCACAACAAGAGAAACCACTGCAGTGAGAAGCCCGCACACCACAACAAACAGTAGCCTCTGCTCACTGCAATTAGAGAAAGCCCACGTGCAGCAAAGACTCAGCATAGCCATAAATAAAAAATAAATAAATCTTAAAAAATAAGGCACCCAGAAATTTTTCCAATTTTGATGAAGATACCCAGAGGCAAAGAAGATATTCTCCAGCATCAACTTCTAAAAATAGGACTGGCTACCTCCTTCTCTGCGCAAAAAGCATTTCCAAACAGATTAAAAACCAAATAAGATGGCAAAGCTATAAACTTTTAAGTAACCATCTTATTTGGTTTTTAATCTGTTTGGAAATGCTTTTTGCGCAGAGAAGGAGGTAGCCAGTCCTATTTTATCAAAGGATAGCAAATGTCCCTGACACCATTTATTGGAAAAATTTTTCCCCACTATTTATGATGTCACCATAGTCATTTATTAAATGATCTTATCTGTGTAGATTTGATTGTAAGTTCTTTATAAGGTTTCAGTAATCTATTTGTTTACCCCTACAATAAAGCCACACTCTTGATTTCTACAACTTTATGACAAGCCTTGATACCTGGTAGCGAAAGTCCTTATATCTTGTTCTTTGAAAGTGCTTCCTAATTTTATAACCAATCTGTTAAATACTTTTCTATTCATGTTTGCCAAGAACTTTTAAACATTAATATATGTTGAAGTTAATAAGATGCTTTTCCTGAATCTACTTAAGTAACCATGACTTTTCTCCTTGAATCTTGGATCACACTGATAGAGTTTCTAATGTTAAATCAACTTTCCATTCCTGGTATAAACCCAACTAGTTTATGATTTGTCTTATCTTTTTGACATACTGTTAAAAGCAGCATGCTAATCTTTTATGTTCAGACTGAGTACAGCCTATAATTTTATTTTTTCACACTGCCCTTGTCAGGTTTTCCTCATCCTTTTATTAACTGCCTTCATTTTATGACTGTTTCTTCCTTCTAAGTCTTTGTTCCTCAAAAGTATCATTACAGAGTAAAAAGACAAATCAGACTAAAATATTTGCCACTCATATAGCAAAATACAATTATCTGGAATATTTAAAAACAAAAACTTCTACATATTAATTTTTAAAGAGAGAAACAAACCAATAGGAAAATGAGAAAAAGATTTAAACATGTATTTTTTTAAACATGTACTTTAGAAGAAGTCTGAATGACCAAAAAATATATGGAAAGGTGTTCAACTTCACCAGTAATCAAAGAAATGCAAATTAATACCATAATGATATTTTTATTACATGTCTATCAAATAAAAATTTAAAGGAATGACAATATCGAATACTGGGCATGAAGGGACACAATTCTCTAATACTGCTGGAAGTGTAATTAGTATATACTACTTGGAAAGCATTTGGGATTACTTAGTTAAAGTGAAGCTATGTTTACTCTGTGACCATGTAACTTCACTCCTAGATATACACCCAAGGGGAACTAATACACATGTATATGCTAATATGCTTAGTTGCTCAGTGGTGTCCAACTCTTGAACTCGGGTCTCCTGCAATGCAGGTGGATTAAGTGCGGTCTGAGCCACCGGGGGAGCCCATTCACATGTATACTAGGACACATATACAAAAATGTTCATAATAGCCTCAAAGTTAAAACAACTCAAACATCCATCTCAGCAGAATGGATAAATACAGTGGTAAATTTATATCACAGGGCTTCCAAGATGGCTCAGTGGGAAAGAATCCATCTGCCAAGGCAGGAGACCCAAGAGACAAGGCTTCTATCCCAGTTCAGGAAGATCCCCTGGAGGAGGAAACAGCAACCTGTTTCAGTATTCTTTCCTGGAAACTTCCATGGATAGAGGAGCCTGGCAGGCTATAATCCATGGGGTCCCAAAGGGTCAGACACGACTGAGCACACATATTTATACCACAAGACAGTGGTTCAGCAATAAAATAAACTAATGTTATGAGCAACAGAGATAACTCTCAAGGTTTAGCAAAAACACAAAAGAAGACATTGCTCATTCACGTAAAATTAAAAAACACATAAACCTAAATCATTCTTTTTCCATTTATAAAGAAGCAATTAGGACACTACTAACACCAAACTCAGCAGTGATTTTATCTAGCAAGTAGAAAGCTGGGTTAGCAGAGGGACATGCAGGGCTTCCAGTGGGATACAGACAATGTTCTATTTCCTAACTTCGGTGGTGGTTACATGAATCTTGCTTTACACTTATTTAATAAACTGCATGTTTATATTTCATTCATTTCTCTGAATTTATATTTTAAAGTTAAAATTATCCCAATGGGCATTATAATACTGACCTGATAAAAGTAAAATTTAGAAAGTAAATAAATGAGGAAAAATCTTCATAACCAATATGAAGAAAACATAAACAAAGCCATATATGCCAGTACACCACTTTAGAAACAGTAATAGGCAAAGAACAAAGCATTAACAAGAGAAATATAGAGTAAACATATTATGTCTAATAGATATAACTAATATCTCAAAATTCAATAGTACTAACATCTTAAGGAAACATGTCGATTTAACTTACACAAGCAAAGTTCACCCACTATGAACAGCAGCTCAGCAACATAAAAATGTTATTTTTCAATCAACAGTAGAAATACTAAGAAAATAACTTCAAAGAAAAAAACATAGTTCCCACAAAGATGTATATAAAATGTACTTCTGATCATTAACAGTAGGTATCAAATGAAGGAACAATGCATTATGAGTGTTAAAACTAACAGAATTTAGGTATCTTCTAAAAGCACTACAAGCTTTATAACTTATTGAAATAAAATTAAGCTAACAGCTCATGGTAGCAGCCAAATTCAGCATTTACAAGGATTTTTTTTTTTTAAGTGTAGGAAGAGAGTTAGTTCCCAACCTGCATGATAGATACAACCAATGTTAACATTACCTATTCTCAGCTTTCTTGCTTTTATTGCCAGGACTGGAAGATCGGGATCTTCGGCCTCGGCTTCTACTCCTTGAACGTCTCCTGTCCCGACTTCGAGATCTTCTTCGTTCTCGACTTCTATCTCTCTCTCTACTTCTGGAACGCCTGCAAGGGGGACACGTTTCATTTATTCTATGACCAAGTAGAACTTCTATTTCAAATCATGGTTTCTGCCTCATGTTGAGAGAAGCTTCTAAATTATTACCATTGTTAAAGACAGATTTCAATTAACTATCAAATCAATTTAACAGTAAAGCCAATTCTTACAAGTGGTCAATGGGAAAAATGAGGATACTAATTTCGAAATGATGTTCATTGAAAAACGGAGGAAATATGTAGTAATAACTGCCCGAAATCTTTGACCTATAGAACAAAATCTAAATTTCAAAGACAGCTGAAATCTCAGTATAAGGATGGGCAGAATGGGGCTGTGGAAAGATTACAGATACAAAAATTAGGGGATAAGAATGTCTATCCTGGCGCTGCTACTAACTAGTGACACACACAGGGTAGATGAACTCTCTGGGTCTGTTTCCTTATCTATATAATGCAGAGACATCACCAAATAATCTCAAAATCCTTCTTGCTCTAAAATCTTGTAATTTTATTTTCACATCAAAAAGAGACCAAAAAAAAAAAAAAAACCAGTTAAGAGACCAAATCTTATATGGCACTTACTAAGTACTTGACTGTATTGTATGAAACTGTTCCTGAGGCCACATAATATAAAACTGAGTAAGTTAATACTATCCACATTGTTATGGATGAATATTTTTCCTAAGAACCAATATCTCAAAAAGATAAAAGTTCTTTCTGAGATCAGTTCACAGCACCTGTATTAACTGTGTCTTCTTTCCTATTTTAAAGAGAAACTTTATTAGAAAACTTTTTTTGGCATGTGAGATTATTTTTATTTAAAGACTGTTTTTCACCACCAGGGAAGTTACAGATGCTTGGGTGGTACCAAGGAATATTTAATCAAGCATAAGTTTTTAAAAACTAGGATGTTCTTTGGTTAAATCTAAAAAAATTCTTTAAAATCATTTAAATTAAATTTAATCATTAAATCATTTAAAAATGATTTAATTAAAATCATAATAATAAAAACAAAACCATTAAAATCATTAAATCATTTAAATTCATTTCAAACAAGTGGACATGGCTCTGTTCTGTTCTCCCTTCTCCAATCAGCTCTAGTGGTGGCTCTGAACACGTGGATCGGCTTTCTTGGGACAGGATTAGATTAGAACTCCCTCAATGACATATTACCTCAACTTTTACTTCTTTTTTTTAAACCTCTCCTGGGGGCTTTAAGAGTTCTTTGTGGTGTTGCACAACAGAAACCAACAGAACATTGTAAAGCAGTTTTTCTCTAATTAAAAAAAAATTTTTTTTAAGTTCTCTTTGGATTACAAGAAATACCACCTAACGTTTACAAACTTAAAATACTGTTTGACCAAAAAAAGAAAAAAAAAAAAAAAAAAACTGCTTGACAGTAGAAAGGGGGAAAAAAAACACTGTTAGAAAGATTTTGTTCTAGGCAAACCACTTATGTACCTAATCAAATCAGCTGGGATTAAAACAGACAGCCAGCAAACAGACCACCAAATTCTACCACCAATTAAAGGGACCACCAAAACTTTTAAAAGAAGCATAATTTAGCTGAGAAGGCCCAATTTATCAAGAGTTCTTTGGAGATTAGTGTCTTACCTCAGACGCTTCCTGTCTCTGGACCGAGATCTTCTTTTATCCCTGCTACGAGACCTCTCTCTCCTCCTATCTCTATCCCTGCTTCTAGACCGTCTGTCATCTCCACGTTTACTTCTTTTGTCTGAGGGTGAACGACTTCTAGATCGACTTCCAGAGCGTCCCCGTGATGCTGATCGCTTCCGATAGTGGCTAGAATATTAAGTTAAAGATTAAGCTTAGCAAGCACACTTAGCCTCTATTACATCTTATTTATTTTACTGTTTTCCCTAAAAGTCTCAGCAGATAAACACTGAAAGGACTTTTTACAGATCAACTTCTTTAAAATTAGAGGGGAAGAGTGAACCCTTCTGCTACAGCACATGTAGAGAGGAAAAACTGTTAGAGAAGCAAGAACAGTAAGCAAGAGACCTAGTTCCTGCTTTTGAGGCTCAAGCAGCTTTGTGCTCTGGTAAAGGAAGAGAAGACAAGTTAAAAAAAATGAATAAGTCAATACAATGTCATTTGGAGCTATGGAGAAAAACAGCTGAGAGTAGCATGGTAGCCAAATATGGAGAGTTTTATAGGCAGTTATCAGGACAGTCTTTTTTTTTCTTTGAGAAGGCTACTGCAAGACTTTGTTACTATTTTTATTTTTATTTTTTTAAGTTTATTTATTTATTTTTGGCTGTACTGAGTCTTCATTGCTGTGCCCAGGCTTTCTCTAGTTGCACCAGAGGCTACTCTTCATTGCAGTGAGGGCTACCCTTTGTTGCTTTGAGCAGGCTACTCATTGCAGTGGCTTCTCTTGTTGTTGAGCATGGGATCTAGGCACTTGGGCTCAGTAGTTGCGGCTCACAGGTTTAGCTGCTTCACGCATGTGGGATCATCCTGGATCAGGGATCGAACCTGTAACTCCTGCATTGCAAGGCAGATTCTTAACCACTGGACCATCAGGGAAGCCCCAAGCATTACTATTTTTAAAGCATTACTCTGGCTGCTGAGGAGAAAACAAACCTAAGAAAGGTGAGGGCAGAAGCAGGGAAAACAGGTAAATAGCAAGCAAGTCAGAGACAGTGGTGGCCTGGATCAGAACATTAGGTGTAGAGCTGTTGACAAGTATCAAAAGCTGGGTATTGGGTATTTTAACAATTAATTAAATGTCAAGTACAACAGCAAATCTCCTGCACAAGTTAGGGAAGGCAGAGCAGAGGGGGAGAGGCCTAAGGGATGGAAGGGACCTTCTTGGGAAGGGCCCTCAAGGACTCATTTTGAAAGCAGTAAGAATCAATGGACATGAGAGCATGGAAATACATAACTTTATGTTTATTTCAGAAGTATCATTCTGGCTGCAGTGTGGAATCAGTTAGGAGAGCAAGATCAGAGGAAGATGATGGAGATGTAGCAGTCTGAACAATATATGATTAAGGCCTGAATTAAGTCAGGGGGAGCAAGAATGGCAACAGAGTGCAGAATCTAACTGGATGTAAACACTGAGAGAAGGATGAGTCAAATAAATACCACTTCCAGGTTTCCCACCTGGGTGACCAGACAAATACCAATGCTTTCACGGAGATTTCAAAGACTTTTAAATAAACTTTCCGTAGTTATGGAAACTCTTTTTCCAGGTAAAAGAATAAACACTTTATAGATTTGTTAAATTTCATTGAGCTCTACCCTTAAGCGTTGCCCATTTCCCTGAAAGTTAATTATACCTCAGTAAACTACTACTACCTTACTTATTATTTACATCCTACATATAAATTATCTTTCAGGAACCGCTAAATATTAACCAAATGTGTACATTAAGATAAAGATCTCAAGATCCCAAACCAGGGAACAATATAAACTGTTTTTGAAAAGAGTTCTAATAAGAGCTCCCAATTCTCAGTTTTAAAAGGATAAAAAACACATAACAAAGAAATCTGAGATCTATCTACAGAGTAAATGTCTATGTCACAAGCATTTATTGTAGCCCAATAAAAGCCTAGTCATGTACAAAGTTACGGGTGTTGTAAAAATGTATGACCACACGCTCCTTTCAATTAACTTAAGAAAATATCCCGCGCTCACAAAGAACTAAAGAAGCGATAGGAATCAAAGATACGGTCCAAACGCGAAGTGGTGAGAAATTCACTTGGGATCGCCATTGAATGAGGAGATCTGGGTAAGCTCCGCGGAAATGGCGGGATCTCTTAGAAGTCCTGGAAAGGTATTCCCGCTCCAGGGGCTCGAACCGGCCGACGGCAGGGCAGGGGAACCCTGTGCCTACCGCGCACCCAAGTGCAGCCACTCGCCTCAGCAGAGGTCCCCCAGCCCCTCCAGCAGCCGCGGGCAGCGCCGGCCACACGTGGGGTAGCGCTAGCCAGGCCGGGCCCCGAGGCCACCTCGCCTCCCGCCTGTACCGCTCGGCGGTCGGCACCCCGCCTTACCGTGACTCCCTGCCCATACCGCCTGCTGCGGGAAACCGGCGCCCTTCGGAACCACGCGCAGGAGAACCGGACAGATTAGGAGGCCGCACCGCCCTCGGCACGCCGGGAAAGGGGCACCACTAAGAGGCGGCCGCAGCCACAGCGGCAGCTGCCATCCGAACGCGGCCAACGAAATCAAGACGTGCTGGCGCCAGAGGCAGGAAGGAAAAAGCGGGCCGGAAGTGGTTGTCACTCCACACCGCCCCCTATAGGCTGGAGGCCGCAAAGCACCGGCTACGCGAAAATTGCCTCCGCTGAGTTTTCCTTGCATAGTCACGGGAGCCCGCCGGTCTGGTGCGGTAGTGGGCAATGCCTCAACCTTGCAGACCTTGGGAGGGTCTTTCTCACTAGCACTGAAGCCCCATAAAGATCCCCGAGCTGTCCCAGGAAGTATACTGACATCTGCTTTAACCTGAGCTAAGTGATGCTACCAACATTTCAATTCACTCTCATTCATTTATATATTCATTTATACATATTGTTACGTGTCAGGCATGTTCTAGATTCCAATGAGCTTTCAATGTAGTGGCAGACATGAAGTGAAGTGAAAGTTGTTCAGTCGTGTCTAACTCTTTGCCACCCAAGGGACTGTAGCCCGCCGGGCTCCTCTGTCTGTGGGATTTCTCAGGCAAGAATACTAGAGTGGGTTGCCATTTCCTTCTCCTGGGGATCTTCCCATTCCAGGGATGGAACCCGGGTCTCCTGCATTGCAGGCAGATTCTTTACTGTCTGGGCCACCAGGGAAGCCCAGTGGCATACATAGACATTAATACAAACACTTGCAGAAGTTTTACAACAGCAAAGAGATTCTACCATAAGAGCAGGATTCAGAAAAAGAGTTCCCTGAGGAAGTGACCTTTGAAGTAAGATTTGAAGACTCAGAAGGAGTTAACTCCGTGAAGAGGAGGATGAGCTAAATATCTGTACACAAGATTATAATGGCTCTCTTGGCAGCATTCCAGTGCTTCCAATACAGAGGTCCAGGTTGGGATCCCTAGTCAGGGAACTAAGGTCCCACATGCCACGAGGAGCCACAAAAAAACAAAGATTATCATGGTTCTTAACGTTGTCTGCACTTGGGAGCTTAAATATATACATATGGATGCTTGTGTTCCATTCTGATATTCTGATTTAATTGGGCTGGAGTCCCTCCTATGCATGGGAATTTTCAAGCTTCTCAGATACTTCTGAAGTACAATCCAGTCAAGGTGGAGAATGACTCACCTATTGGGACACACACTGAAATGTTGAGTTGTTTTAGCAGAAATCTATAAAGGAGTTGGGGACAGGCTCTCATTTACATGTCTCTGAACTATTTTATGTTCTTACACGTGATAGAAAAGTTCCATATCTTCACTGTGGCAATCATTGCATGGATGCATGTCAAAATTCATTGAACTGTACACTTTATGCTTTTTTTTTGCCATGCCACAGCCGATGGGACATTTTAGTTCCCATCCAGGGATCAATCTGAATCCCCTGCAGTGGAAGCACAAAGTTCTAACCACTGGACAGCCAAGAACTTCTCTGAACTATATGCTTTGAATTGGTGTGTTTTACTGTATGGAAATCTTACCTCAATAAATTTGAATTTTTAGAAAATGAAATCAAGAAGTCAAGACCCCCAAGACAGGCTTCTGCCCTTCATCTGTGATTTGCTGACCACTTGTGGCAGCAGTTCAGCCCACACCAAGGGTAAAGAGAGCCTGAGCCAGTATGTGACAGAATGGACATCACGGAGTCTGGTATCAGAGCCACTGTAAATTGTTCATATTTGGGCCGAAGGTTAAGGAGTGTAGGTTTACGTCTAAAAGAAATAAGAAGATGTAAAGATGTAAACTGTGGAACAGTGAAAAGTGGTCAGATTCTGGATGTATTCCCCAGGCAGCTTTCCAAACATGAATTGATAAAAAGGATGTGAAATGCACTGGTAAGGGGAGGAATAAAGATGACTCCTAGGTTTTGAACAGAGCTACTGTGGATTGTGGTGGATTTGTGGAGATGAAAAAGGCTTGGACACAGCAGATTTGGTGGGAAAAGGAGAGAAAAATCAGTGTTTCTGCCTACCAGGTATCCAGAAGATGATAATGGCTGAAAGCGAATGTGTGAGTTTGGAGTTCAAAGGAGAATGAGATTGGAGAGATAGGGATCATACTTTATAGAACGTATAATACAGATCTTCCTTGACTGAGGGTAGGGTTGCTTCCTGATAAATCCATGCTGCTGCTGCTGCTGCTAAGTCTCTTCAGTCGTGTCCAACTCTGTGCGACCCCAAAGACAGCAGCCCACCAGTCTCCCCCGTCCCTGGGATTCTCCAGGCAAGAAGACTGGCGTGGGTTGCCATTTCCTTCTCCAGTGCATGAAAGTGAAAAGTAAAAGTGAAGTCGCTGAGTCGTACCCAACTCTTAGCGACCCTATCGACTGCAGCCTACCAGGCTCCTCCTTCCATGGGATTTTCCAGGCAAGAGTACTGGAGTGGGGTGCCATTGCCTTCTCCGGATAAACCCATAGTTAAGTTTAAAATACTGTAAGTGTTAAATACATTTAATATACCGAACCTACCCATCATCTTAGCCTACCTCAGTTCAGTTCAATTCAGTTGCTCAGTCATGTCCGATTCTTTGCGACCCCATGAATCGCAGCACGCCAGGCCTCCCTGTCCATCACCAACTCCCGGAGTTTACTCAAACTCATGCCCATCGAGTCGGTGATGCCATCCAGCCATCTCATCCTCTGTCGTCCCCTTCTCCTCCTGCTTCCAATCCCTCCCAGCATCAGGGTCTTTTCCAATGAGTCAACTCTTCACATGAGCTGGCCAAAGTACTGGAGTTTCAGCTTCAGCATCAGTCCTTCCAATGAACACCCAAGACTGATCTCCTTTAGGATGGACTGGTTGGATCTCCTTGCAGTCCAAGGGACTCAAGAGTCTTCTCCAACACCACAGTTCAAAAGCATCAATTCTTTGGTGCTCAGCTTTCTTTGCAGTCAAACTCTCACATCCATACATGACCACTGGAAAAACCATAGCCTTGACCAGACAGACCTTTGTTGGCAAAGTAATGTCTCTGCTTTTTAATATGCTGTCTAGATTGGTCATAACTTTCCTTCCAAGGAGTAAGTGTCTTTTAATTTCATGGCTGCAGTCACCATCTGCAGTGATTTTAGAGCCCCCAAAAATAAAGTCTGACACTGTTTCCACCGTCTCCCCATCTATTTCCCTCGAGGTGATGGGACCAGATGCCGTGATCTTAGTTTTCTGAATGTTAAGCTTTAAGCCAACTTTTTCACTAGCCAACCTTCAAACGTGCTCAGAACTGACACATTAGCCTACAGTTGGGCAAAATCATCTAACACAAACCCTATTTTATAATAAAGTGTTGACTATCATGTAGTTTATTGAGTACTGTACTCAAAGTTCTAGAAGGTATTGTAGGTCATCATAGAACCGTTCAACTTCAGCTTCTTTGGCATTAGAGGTTGGGGCATAGACTAGGAGTACCTGTGACATTGAATGATTTGCCTTGAAAATAAAGAGATCATTGTCATTTTTGAGATTGCACCCAAGTACTGCATTTCAGACTCTTGTTGACTAGGAGGGCTACTCCACTTATTCTAAGGAATTCTTGCTCACATTAGTAGATATAATGGTCATCTGAATTAAATTCGCATTCCAGTCCATTTTAGTTCATTGATTCCTAAAATGTCAATGTTCACTCTTGCCATCTCCTGTTGGACCACTTCCAATTTACCTTGATTCATGGAACTAACATTCCAGGTTCCTATGCAATATTGTTTTTTACAGCATTGGACTTCACTTCCATCACCAGTCACATCCACAACTGGGCGCTGTTTTCACTTTGTTTGGTTCTGTCTCTTCATTCTTTCTGGAGTTATTTCTCCACTCCTCTCCTGTAGCATATTGGGCACCTACTGACCTGGGGAATTCATCTTTCAGTGTGCTATCTTTTTGCCTTTTCATACTGTTCATGGGGGTCTCAAGGCAAGAATATTGAAGGGGTTGCCATTCCTTTCTTCAGAGGACGACATTTTGTCAGAACCCACCATGACGTGTCCATCTTGGGTGGCCCTACACAGCATGGCTCATAGTTTCATTGAGTTAGATAAGACTGTGGTCTTATCTGTGATCAATTTGGTTAGTTTTCTGTGATAGTGGTTTTCATTCTGTCTGCCCTCTGATGAATAAGGATAAGTGACTTATGGAAGCTTCCTGATGGGAGAGACTGACTGTGGGGAAAATTGGGTCTTATTCTGATGGGCAGGGCCATGCTCAGTAAGTCTTTAATCAAATCTCACCCTGTTCATTTAACCTATATTCAAAGTATATCATGCAAAGTACCGGGCTGGATGAAGCACAAGCTGGAATCAAAATTGCCACAAGAAATATCAATAACCTCAGACATGCAGATGACACCACCCTTAAGGCAAAAAGCGAAGAGGAACTGAAGAGCCTCTTGATGAAAAAGAGTGAAAAAGTTGGCTTAAAACTCAACATTCAAAAAACTTTAAGATAATAGCATCCGGTCCCATCACTTCATGGCAAATAGATGGGGAAACAATGGAAACAGTGTCAGACTTTATTTTCTTGGGCTCCAAAATCACTGCAGATGGTGACTGCAGCCATGAAATTAAGATGCTTGCTCCTTGGAAGAAAGCTATGACCAACCTAGACAGCATATTAAAAAGCAGAGACATTACTTTGCCAACAAAAGTCCATCTAGTCAAAGTTATGGTTTTTCCAGTAGTCATGTATGGATGTGAGAGTTGGACCATAAAGAAAGCTGAGTGCTAAAGAATTGATGCTTTTGAACTGTGGTGTTAGAGAAGACTCTTGAGAGTCCCTTGGACTGCAAGATCAAACCAGTCCATCCTAAAGGAAATTGGTCCTGAATACTCATTGGAAAGACTGATGCTGAAGCTGATGTTCCAATATTCTGGCCACCTGATGCAAAGAACTGACTCATTTGAAAAGACCCTGATGCTGGGAAAGATTGAAGGTGGGAGGAGAAGGGATGACAGAGGATGAGATGGTTGGATGGCATCACCAACTCAAATGAACAAGTTGAGCAAGCTCTGGAACTTGGTGATGGACAGGGAAGCCTGGCGTGCTGCAGTCCATGGGGTTGCAGAGAGTCAGACATGACTGAGCGACTGCACTGAACTGCACTGCACTGCAAGTTAAAAGCAGAATGGCTTATGTGAATAAAACTTTTAAGTGGATCATCATGGAGTGGCAGACTGGGAGCTGCAGCTCTCTGCCACTGCCCAGCATCACCAGAGAGTAGTATACTGCAGATGGCTAGCCTAGGAAAAGATCAAGATTCAAAATTTGAAGTACGGTTTCTAACAAATGTGTCACTTTCACATCATCATAGAGTCAAAAAATTCTAAGTCAAACCACCCTAATTCAAGGTCCTTCTGTACCTGGTATCTGAAGCCAGGGAACTGGATGAGGCCATGAAGGACTTAGTGATAAAGCTGGAACAGATTTTTCAAGTCACTTTCTCAAATTTCTTAAGTGAGGCCACTGAGTCGTGGGAAACAAATTCAATCCCAGACCACTGATCTTTTGGAATCTAAACTGGAACCAGAACTCAGGTATCTGATACCCAGGCTAGAGTCCTTTCCCAGATACTTCATTTCTAACTCCCTTTTAAGAGATTACATTCACATGACAATTCTAACTGGCTTTTTATGCCACAGGATATGCACGGTAAGTTTACAGAATTTATGTGTCCTTGAAGAAGTTACCTTTACCTATTAGCAGAGGTGAAAGAAGTAATTATAGTCCACTATGTCTCCAATACATCACTTATTTAACAAACTAACCTGGCTTCCAAAGCGATTTTGATTCTAATTACCCTAGACCTGAATCTCATAACTCTCGTTTTTAGTACCAACTTTGTGTCCACATGTCCATTTATACAACTAAGACTAAAAAGCTACTGGTCAAAGACGTCACCTCTCAACAACCATTCTTGTCAATATAGTTTTAACTCATAAACATTTCAGATCCCTGAAATTTCTAAGTAAAAAGATTCTTCTTACTTATCCCAAACACTAATAAACTCCCATTTGATACAATTCAACACACTTAAGCAAACTCATGTCGTCTCTTTGAAATATATTTGATAATGATCTACAAATACAAAAACTGTGCAAATATAAAGTGACAAAATGGAAGAAATAAAACATGTAATCAAAAACCCCAAATGTCTTCCCAGGGACTGGGGAGAGAGTGACAAATTCAAGAATGCTATCTAATCCTCTAGATATTAGATTTCTATGGACTTAGGGGAAAATGTGTGCTTATAATCTTACTCTGAGTCAGAGGAATAGACTTACAGTGCTATACTTATTATCCATTATTATGGTTCAAAATAAAAAGAACTTGTAATTAATAATAAAAAAAAAAGGCATGTGTGTTTTTAATATCAAAGAATTAATCAAACAGACCATACAAAAAACTAAGGAAATGTAATACCAAATGACATTACACTTATGCTTTATACTCTTTTAAGACAAACCTTCCAAATATGACAGTGTTAAGTTAGTTAAAAAAGGAGGTATTCCTATTGGGTTGCATTCCTCAGTCAATTTTTCAAAGCCCATTTTTATATCTAATCATTCTATTCTACTGGTTAAAAAAAAAATACTTCTGAAAATCGAAAACTCAAAAGTAAAAATTTCCAATTTTTAAGTTTGCTAATAAAAATTTTCAGAAAGATTTCATAAATACCTATTAATTTCACATGTATGAATCTTAATCATTACCTCCATTAAATATTTGTGCTGGAATGAAAATGAAAATACTGACTCAATGTGGTTACCTTATGCAGCCCTTATAAGTTAAAATGTGCAAACTTAACAGACAATTTGAGTTCTTCCATTTTATTTTTAAGATGGCTCCATTTCTTAGGACAGAACAATACAAATACAAGATGCAGTTCTTGGGACTGGCTGAGACCACATTCATCTGCCCTCTTAAGCACAAGCTCAGCTCCCAAAAGATAAATCACAAATCCGAGAAGTTAGGAAAAAGTGTAGACTAGGAATTCTAATCAAACAAGAAAAATCAATTACTGACACTGGCATTCTAGTCATCGCATCAGTATTAATACAAACTCAATCCTTTCTAGTCAGGTAACCAGTCATTCCATTCCTAATCAAGTGGTTTTACAAACTGAAAAAGTAAAAGAATCACATGAAGGTGTAAACCAATATTCTTCCTTTAAAGACACTGCAATATAGAAATTATTTTTTATAAGCTTTTCTTCCTGAGTTCTGCAGGCGTCATGGTACCTCAGAGCCCCAATAATCAAGTAGTTCATGACAAAAGATAAAAGTAAAAAAGTAGACACAGAGATCTGTGAAAACTTCGCCCATTTTGCTGTAAGTATCCATTGATCGATTTATCACTTCAGCAGGAATTCCAGATAATAGAAGTGCAGCTGTTAGTACTGTTGTCTTTATCTTCTTTTCACTCTGCATAGAGAAAGACTTAAATAAATATTACAGCTTTCAGAAGACTACTTAAGCTCTATAAAAAACATCAGTGCTGTTATTTTTGCCTAATTGATTTCAAAACTGTTAATCAAGTTTTAAGACATCAATCAACACTATATTAACAAACAATTACTGAGCATATAATATGTAAAGGAACAAACTGCTCAGCAATAAGGAAAAGACACTATTCTTGCTATCAAAAGTTTAAAAAAAAAAATCCTATCTTGGCGGTTAGGATATAAATAATAATTTAAGATACATACAAAAGTTTAAGACAAAAAAAGGAAAGCATTCCCAGACAGGACATAAATACTTGCTAAATGAATGACATGGATAATGTGTGCTATAGTGGCTCAAAGGAGACAGAAATTACAACAGTATTTTATGTTCAAATAAAGCACAGAGAAGGATTTCAGGAGGAAGTAGAATTAAAAAGCAGGCCTTCAAATTAAAGAAGACAAAAAAAAAAACCAAACAAACAGGCATTTGAGAATGAGCAAGATTTAGATGAGCAGAAGTGAGTGGATAAATCCTATTGTAAGGTTAAGTCTCATAACAACAAAAGTCAGAAAAGTTATAGATGTTCTGGAGGACAGTCAATAATTTGTAACAGAATCAAAGGAACATTCTGTAGAGTCAACCCTAACTGCCATGCAAAGAATTCACGTTTGATTTCATATGTAATAGGATGTGTGTGTGTGTGCGCGTGCACAAGCTTAGTCATATCTAACTCTGTGACCCTATGGACTGTAGCCCATCAGGGTCCTCTGTCTATGGGACTTTCCAGGCAAGAATGCTGGAGTGGGTTGCCATTTCCTTCTCCAGGGATCTTTCCAAACCAGGGATTGAACCCGCATCTCCTGTGTCTCCTGCATTGCAGGCAGATTCTTTACCACTTGAGTCATCAGGAAAGCCCCATGCAGTAAGACACAAACATTTATTCATTAAACATTTATTTCCTAGTATAATTTTCTAGTCTCATTCCTTAAGAGATTCAAGGCTGAATTTTCATTTAATTTTATGATTTGGTATCACCAAATCCAATCACACGGTTCAAAAAATTTTTTAATATAAAAAGCTGTAGTTACCCACGGGAAATCAAAACTTATGTCCACAAAAGACTCATTCAGGAAAGTTCTTAGTGGCTTTAGTCATGCCCATCAATGGAAAATTAGATAAATAAGTGGATATATTCAGTCAATGGAATATTACTCAGAAAAAAAAAAGACAATGATTCTACTGATGTACTCAACAATATGGATGAATCTCAAAAATACAATGTAGAATGAAAGAAGCCTTGCATGAAGAAGTATGTACTGGAACAATCCCATTTATATTAAGTGCTAAAACAGCTAAAATTAATCTATGGTAGGAAAAAGAAAATCAGACATTCATGGTGCAGGGGCTGGGACTGCCTGGAAAAGAGCATGGTGGAACTTCCTGACAGTAATGTTCTAAACCTTGAAAAGGATTTGGGTTTCACAGGTTGTCAAAACTCATTAAAGGTGTAATAAAGACTTAAGCATTTCAATGTATGAAAATTTTACCTCAAAATAAAGAAAAAGAACCATAAAGAAACACTGAATTTTCGTTGATGTGTAAGCTGAAATGTGTAGCGGAAAAATATGATGTCTTCATGTACAACATACTTTATAATGCACCAAAAAAAGAAAGATGCACTTTAAAAAAGTGATGCATTGAAGATGTATAGAAAACTGAGTAAATATATGATAAATATAATGAAATTTTCATTACAGAATCTAGGTGGTAACTAAACGGGTGTTAATTCTTTCGATTTTTCTGTTGAAACCTGTTACAGCAAAATGTTTTGTTAAAAGAAAATTATACAGTAATTTTCCTTTTCACTCGCCCATTTACCTAGTAACCGATACACACTCTATCATAAATAACCACTGTTAATAATTTCATGTAATATTCTTACAGAGTTTTTTTACACATATACAAGCAAAATCAAATACATGTAATTTTCCTCTTTTTTTTTTAAAAAAAAGGAGTATATTATAGATGCTAGTCTGTATTTTTATCTTAGTATTTCTTGACAAGCTACCATTATCAGCACATGGAGACCTCTATCATTCTGAATGGATACACCATCATTTTTTTAAACTAGTCACTTATTAGTAGACATTTAGGTTGCTTCCAAACTTGTGCTACTGGAAAACTAAAATCAATGTTTCAAGGGCAAACATTTAAATAAATGTTTTAATTAAAATTACATTCTTGGAGAGGATCAATAAATATATATATATTTATATCATAAAAACATTTCAATTAAAAAATGAAATTACTTATCCTTCTTTACTCTTACTTTGAGTATGTGACTATATGACCCCTCAAAAATATGTTTCAGATCTATTAAACACACACATGAGGTCCATCAGTGCATTGCAAATGACTAAGCAAACAGTCAAATAGCCATTTTTTTAGCAAAAATCTCACACAAAACACAATTACTCAAATAAGCTTATCTTCTATACTGGCAAGCCAAGTCCCATAGTATAACTATAGTCAAGTAGACCAGGTCAACACTGATACTCCTCATAATTCTGCTCTCTAAGTATGGCCAAGTGTTTTTTGCAAGTTATCAGACCCTTGGCATTAAAGATAAAGTGCACTGTTATTAAGTGCTCAGTAAGGACCACACTAACTGAAGATAACTGAAGCCATTTTTAAATTAACTTTCGCTATTGGAAACAAAATTTATTACTAAATTTACTAAGTAATTAAGTTAAACACTTTCTTAGACAAGTACTACTCAAACTCTGTAATGAGGCTTTTCCCCCAGTCCATCAGGGACTGACATTTTTTGTAAAATACAATAAAAATGTTACAGTAATGTCAAATTGCTATAAAAGTTTCTAATTACTTTGCGAACTGGACTTAGTACAAACAGAAACAAATAGTTTGAAGATCCACAGTGGTGAGCTAAACAAATCTGAAGAGCACTGATTTAAACCGTAAGTATAAATATTTTTTTAAAAGTTCTTAAAATCATCTAGTCGTTAATCAATCTAAATATATCACCCAATTTAGAGAAAAAAATGAATTTACCTTGGGAAAATATTTGTACAGTCCCATGTATGCGAGTTGTAACGTAAGAAAGGGAGCGAATATGGACTGTGGAGACAGAAGATATATCATTACACACTGCCAACACAACCATTCAAATTGCAATACATCAGACTAACAGCAGTGATAAAATTCCGAGAGAAAAAACCATAATAAAAATTTAATTTTAGTGGCTGAAAGCAGTCCTGTTTCTGCAAAAGGGTGACTAATACAGAGATTTGCTTTCCTTAACATAAAGCATGTTTCTAAAGTCATATTTTATGAGGGAGGATACTCTTTTGATATTCCCCAAAATGTCTTCTCTCTCAAAAATTGACCTTTTAAGTAATTTAAAGTGTTAGGTGGCCACTGATGTATAATACATCATGCAGAAACATTCCTCTCATCTAGAGGTAATTAACTGACAATTTGAAAGTACATCAAAAAGGCTTAGTACTCAAAACAGATGCCATACATACCTCAGTCACACTTTCGGGCAAGAAATGAACTCATCTCTGGCCCTCACATAATGAGGTGTTTTTATTATAGATAAAATAGCTTGGTTATCTCGCTTCTCACACAATAAAACAGAAAATATCTAAATAATACTTCAGTTACATTTATTTCTAAAATAAAATATCATGAAGGGAGTAAAGGAGCAAGCACTACTAAATGGAAGAATAGTAAGAGCAGTGATTAACAGCTGAAAATCCGACAGCAAGAAAAAAGCCCAGAAACCCAAAAAACTTCAAACAAAATGAGGCACAAAAATAGGACATAATTTTAAAAACATGGAAGTGCAGAGGTCTTTAGATAAAAGGGAAAAAAAGCAGCTATACATCTCACTAAATACTCAAAGCTACAACGACAATTTATCATCAGAAAAAAATAAAATCTGCTCAACAGAATTCTCTTTAAGAAAAACCTGGCATAAAGAGAGACTTTTAAAAGCTTTTTTGCTTAATAACATTAATCTTAATTATCTGAAAATTTACTTATGTGCCTGATACTTGGTAGGTATTCTTAAAATGTCTACTGAATGGAAACACCTCAAAGAGCAAGATGCTGAACTACGAGTTGCGCTTTTCTTTTCTTCACATACTGTAAAACAGTAAAACACATGCTACCTTTCTCTGAACAGCCACTGGCATGTAAGGGTACGTGATGGACTGCTATTATGGTAACAGTACAACAGTATAAAATGCTGAATGCCTCTGAACTCTAAAAAAAGTACATCACGTTCAGAACCAAAACTGCATTTTAGTATTTCAAGTTATCTGAAAAGTGGTAATTAATATATAGGCTATGTAGGTAATTTACCCTTTGGTTTTGGAATGAAACTGCCTGGGTTTAATCCCAGTTGTCACTTAGTAATGTGACCCTGTACAAATGATTTCACCTGAGTCTTCATTCCCTCATCTACAAAACAGATTCAAATGATACCTGGCTCATAAGGATGAGGTTAAACGAATTAATATATGTAAAGCACTTAGAATGGTACTTAGCATATAAAAAGATTTTGGCATTATTATCAGGCTCTGTATTTAACTCGAACACTTCATTCTGTACCTAGGGCAAACAGCAGTTTATTACACATCTCCAAACAGTCACATGGACCACAAATATTACATTAATATTAGAAATGAATCTTATAGATTATATATTATCTATGGTGAAACAGATCACCAGCCCAGGTGGGATGCCTGAGACAAGTGCTCGGGCCTGGTGCACTGGGAAGACCCAGAGGAATCGGGTGGAGAGGGAGGTGGGAGGGGGGGATCGGGATGGGGAATACGTGTAAATCTATGGCTGATTCATGTCAGTGTATGACAAAACCCACTGAAAAAAAAAAAAAGAAATGAATCTTACAGATTAAAAGCACCCATTACTATAACCAATTTTCATTTTCCACTGTTTCTTACCAAATATTTGCAAACAAAGGCTCTAACTCCAAAGGCAAGAAGAGCACAGCCCACCAATCTAAATATTCGAAAAGAGTCAAATTCCTCTGTTGTATTTCCATCTTCTTGACTGGGCTTTTCACTAATCAGCTGTTTCCTTAGCTTCATTGCTTCTTCAAATCTGGAGAGGTACTGTTCCAGGCCGTGGCGAGAACCCCTCTGGACACAGTCGGCTGTCAGGTCCCCTCTGTTCCGCTGCCGGAGCTCAAGGCTTATATCATTACTGCACTCAGAAGGTTTAATGAAAGAGTCCAGTGGGTCTCCCAGCTGAGTCCCCTTTACCTCGGCCATTCCACTCTGGTCAGTCGTTCCTGCACTGACTGAATCACCCAGCACTACTCGCTTTGAAACCGAAGGAATGGTGAGGGAGTTCAGTTTATCACTGTCCTGCTGTTTTGATTTTGTTTGACTTTCTTCTTCTGAGAAAAGAAATTTAGAAGCCTTAAGTATTACATACTGGCCAACATCTTTCTTATTAATGTTTAAAAATATGCCACTAGAGCTAAAATTTGGCAGCCTCTGAATTAATACTGATCCTTCATAAAGAAACAAATTCCTTCCTCTACACACACAAAATGTCAAAAAGAGTATTCTTTCAGAGGATATAACCCAAACTTTGGGGACAGAAGATAAAGCTAATAGACAAGTTGGGAAAGAGTTAGGAACGGAGATTTTCTAAAACCACTATTTTTAATGTTACATTTCTGAATCCAGAGTCCGATCAGCATAGGGTGTGGCATATCCTACTGCTACCGGTTTGCGTAACCCTTCTACTGTAATCTAGGAGACATTAGAAGGTACTTCAGCAGTTTTAGGATGCTGTTCTGGTTTAAAACAAAACAGAGGGCGGGGGAACATTTAATGACAGATAAAATAAAAATCTCACAGCAAAAGAACAAAGAAAATGCTTTAGGAAAGAATATTCTGCTATTAACCATTAAAGGAGAAAATGTGTCTCCTAACAATTGTTCTATAATTTGAAATATGGCTCTTAGCTCTCTTAGCAGTTTTCAGTGGCAAATCTGTGAGCTGTCTAAAAATTCAGAGTTATATATCTAAAGCCCCACAGAGCAAAAGTCACAAGGATCTAAGGAACTTGCAGCCAGTGACTGAAGGCCAAATATTAGAGGCAACACTAAATGGAAATTTAAGAGTACAGTAAATACTCACAGGAAAATAAAATTTTTTAAGAAACCCATCGTACATGTCATTGGGGGAGAAATGAGGAACTCCTTTCAGTGTTGAAGGCAGTTTCTGACATCATTCATATCAATCTCTGCACATTACGAGATAAGACCTCAGATGGGCATGTTTCCCTTGTTGGGTCTCTAAAGAATGGTCGCTTCAATTTTTTTTTCACCTGCGGATGACAGTGTTGAGGGCACCGCACACAGACACCAGGATATGGGTCCGTGATTCACTTCGGACGAACTACAGGGGCAGCTCAGTAAAGACAAGCTCATAGGGGCCGACAGAGCAAAAAGAAGGCAGACGCTAGGGAAGGCACTAGAAGGGAAAGCATTTACAAGGGAGAGAAAGGCAGGCAATCTTCCTGACGGGCACCGTGGGTAGAGCAGTCTGGGAATAAAATGTGCGCCCTACAAGAGAGGCGAGGGGGTGACGAGGGGGGGTTGGGGCCGCCTCAGGGTTAGTGAGCAGAGGGTACCACGGCAGTGGGTCTCAGGATCGAGAGCATTGCCGTTTGCGGCGGAAAAACTGAGGAGAGAGACGAGAAACGTCCTGCGGTGAAGTGAGAACCTGGGAACTCATCAAAGGGGCGGGCCCGAGGAGAGGTCAGAGAGCAGGGCTTGGTCAGAAAAGTCAAGGGGTGGAGGAGGGAAAGGGAGAATGATCCCCAAGACTCAAAAGGGATGGTCAGGAGACTATGGGGAACGAAGGTTCTCACCCGCGCCGCTCCCGGGCCTGTGAAAGCCCATGATTCGGTTGATGCGCTGTTCCGAGTTCATGAGCAGCTTTCTCCGCCGCAGCTCCGCCCGACGCTGGGAAGCCGACAGGCCTAAGCCAGCCGGGGCCCCCGGCCGGTCCCCGCTGTCGGTAGCGACGGTGACCGGCTCCATCTTCCCCTCCACTGTCGAGGAGTGGTGACGATGACGTGAGCGGCAACCGGGGCGCGCAAGACTTCAGACTGGGCCGCAGGCCGCGCGTGCCCCTACCTCTGTGGACCCGCCCCCCAGAGCGCAGGGCCGCATATGTAGCGTAAACACGCGCGCCGCCTGTCGGGACCAAGCGCGAGCCTTGAGCCGCCATCTTGAGTGAGGGCAGCCTTGGCCGCTCTAATTCCTCCCACCTGGGCTGGTCCTCAATGCTCCTCCCCCGCCACCGGGCCGCGTTGCCGTTCACTCGGAGGTGTAGAAACCTGGCATCCAGTCTGACCCACTGGAAACGTGTGAGCGAGGAATAGACTCCGCCTACCTGATGCCAGGAAGCAAAATGGAGCCTGCACTGTCAGGCACTGGTTTCCAGTGACCTTCTTCGGGCTCGCTTAGAGGCGTCGGGAATACGTAACTTCGAGAGCGACGCTTTATGGAGCGTTGCGGCTGGGATTTGTTCTTGATGCTGATTCCTCATCTTCAGCAGTGCTAATACCAAATGCATGCCTGTTTGATGAAGACCTTCCCAGTGAAGCCTTCCCTGTTCACTCTATGTTGTCGCCTCGACTCAACAGTCTTTGTTCTCCTTATCTGCCCTTTGTCCTTAACAGTTATTACTGACTCTCAAGCTGAATGTACTTTTATTATCTGCTTCCCACGTCGTAAAACATAAACTCCATGAAGACAATCACTGTGTTCTTGTCTAGGGCGGCAGTTGTTAGAACAGTGTGGGCCCTCAACAGGGGTGCCTTATCCATTAGGCCATGTTGACAGCATACAATAGGGGCCCAAGAAGATATTTTAATTTCAATTTTTTATTAAAGCAAAGTTGATTTATAGGATTGTGTTAGTTTCCAGTGTACAGCGAAGTGATTGGTATATACATGTGAAAGTGTTAGTCCTTCAGTCCTTTCCAACTCTGCAAGCCCATGGACTGTGTAGCCTGCCAGGCATCTCTGTCCATGCTATTCTCCAGGCAAGAATGCTAGAGTAGGTACCATGTCCTTCTTCAGGGGATCCTCCCTACCCAGGGATTGAACCCGGCCCTCCCGCGTTGCGGGCGGATTCTTTACAATCTGAGCGACCATATGTATGTATATATGATGGGCTTCCCAGGTGGTGCGGTGGTAAAGAATCTGCATTCCAATACAGGAGACAAGCAGGTTTGCTCCCTGGGTGGGGAAGATCCTCTGGAGTAGGAAATGGCAACCCTCTCCAGTTGCCTGGAAAATTTTTATGGACAGAGGAGCTTGGCAGGGTACAGTCCCTGGGGTCACAAACAGTCAGACACAACTGAAGCAATTGAGCAGGGCAAGGCAAAAGGGCTCTGGCACATCTCAAGAAAAATTTCCGCCAGTATCAGAGCTTTACAAGGGCAAGTCCATCTCCATTTTTTAAATTTTTGTGTATGTTATTTTTTGTTTTCTTTTCCTTAAAAAATCTTTAATTTTTCTGCCATTTAAAAAAATTTTGACCACTCTATCCCATGCCTAGCATTGAGAGCACTAGATTAAGTTTACCTGAATAGTTGCACAAATTTTTCTTTTAGAGGAAGTGTCAAAACTTGACATTTTCAATGATTTAAATAAAGATATAAAACTACTTAGGCTTATTTGGTATGTACACACATATACATATGTATACTTCCCTATATTCTTTTTAAAATTCTTCTTTTCCATTATAGTTTGTTATAAGATACCAAACAGTTCCCTGTGCTATACAGTAAATCTTGGCTGTTTATCAACTTTATATATGAAAGTATGCATCTATTAACTCCATTACTTCCAATTTACCTTTCCCCTGCCTTTTCCTCTTTGGTAACCATAAATTTGTTTGTTTGTTTTCTAAATAAGTTCGTTTAGTTTGAATTTGTTTTCAATGAGAAGGAAAACATAGCGATAATTTATATATAATGATGAATCCAGCCTGGATGGTAGTCATTATCATACTGACACAGTCATGAAGTATAATTTTAAGTGTGCTTTTATAGAGGAAGGAGCCCACAAAAGCAAAGTACCTACAGCCCACAAAAGTTGTAATGCAGCCCTGGTGTGCAGTAATTACTAAGTGAATGAGTAGAGTGAACTGAATCCTTGTCAGCTCTTGAGAGGATGCTGTGGTCAGATCACTTCTGAGGCTGCAGAGGGTGAAGCAGCCAAGTGTGTCCCCTGCAATGTCCCCTTCTATGAAGCCTGCTACATGAGCTTGCTCCAAGTCAGGAAGCCTGTGAAACCCTGACTAGATAGAAGGTAATAAAATACTATTTTTAACTCTTTAGTCACTTGACCCTGTCCCAGACAGAAAAGGATTTTGAAAAAAAAGTGTAAAAACAAATGGCAATCTTTTTTTGGATTCAGCAAAAAAGGAGCTCAAGTATAAACATTGAAATTGAACATTTCCTCTTTGTTTGGATGATAGCTGAATCTCCAGGGACATGCCCTAGTTAGTAATTTTAAAGCATTAGAAAAGGTTTTCTTGCATATCTGTACAGATCTACATCTCTGAGGCCCAGACTGTGCCTTTAAAAATTCTACAATTGAAAAAAAAATTCTACAATTGAAATAATTAATTCCTAGTAATAAATGTGCAGAACTTGATAAAGTTCTGATAAGTCATGATCAATTACAATTTGGGGACTTCCCTGGCAGTCTAGTGGTTAACACTCCACTTCCACTTCAGGGGGTGTGGGTTCAGTTGCTGGCTGGGGAACTAAGGTCTCGCACGCCTTGTGGCAAAATAAACAAATACAATTCCAGGGTAAACAGGTTTTTTTTCACTTGTGATAGCATATAGAAACGAAGTTAATATTTTTATTTAGATAGATGTGTTGATGTATGATGCTGATGAAGTCAGGTAAGAATTTAAAGGGTCAAGATTTCCTATTACATGCTTATTTCTGGGGAACTATTTCTCTATGACGTTTCCATAGTTGTTAAATTTCCTAGTGCTTCTCAGTGGTATGATTCCTTGCTAAATGATGTGCATACTTAACAATTCTTGTCTCCCTTACTACAGAACTTTACAAGGGCAAGTCCACGTCCATCTTTAATTTTTATGTGTGTTATATCTTGATTTCTTTTCCTTTAAAAGTATTTCTTTAAAAGTATCTATGTTTTTCCCCACCTAAAAAAAAGATTGACCACTTTTACCCCATGCCTAGCACTGAGAGCACTAGATTAAACTTACCTGCATAGGTGCACAAATTTTTCTTTTAGAGAAAGTGTCAAAACTTGGCATTTCAATGAGTTTTATGTGATTTTTATTTGACCCTAGTGTTAAGGTAGGTTAATATTAATACTTTATTGACTAACTGTAGCTACAAAGCTGAATAGATTGAGTCATAAGTAATAAAATAATTCCGATTCTGGGGTTAAAAGTAGGCAGTAAGTTCATGCTTGGACACCTCTCTACTACACACAGCAATCAGTAACATTTAAAAACATAAAGGGAAAAAAATAGGACCTCAAAAACAAGAGAAACATCTCAGCAGATCCGAGTATCTGAAACATAGCACAGTGCAGCTAGACAGGCGCCTGTTGGGCCACAGATCCAGAAGCAGGCAGTGAGGCACGGTCTATGTGTAAGAGGAACTCAAAGTGTTCCACATGAGACAAGGGATGGACAGGACAAACTCACTGCTTGAGGACTGTCTGTGCATGCTAAGTCGTGTCAGTCATGTCCCACTCTTTGCAACCCTATGAACTGTATAGGCTATACCTGCAAGGCTCCTCTGTCCATGGGATTCTCTAGGCAAGATACGAGGTCTGCCCTCCCTGAAAAATATTCAAAATATCATTTCTATTGGATTTCAGCTTAATAAATGAAAAAGCAGAAGACAGAGCTGTTGACTTCCCACTGTTGGTGACTAGAATGGTGATATCCTCAAATCACTGCATAACAAGAACCCTAAAACTTCACCAATAGCCCTGATTTTTGGAAAACGCAACTGGAAAACCCATAGACAGGGAGAGGGAAAGCTTGGACAGAGAGAGATGTGCTAAACTGAAAAGAATAACCCTCTCAATCAAATGAGCCTAGAAATCCAAATTCTAACAAACATGAAAAACAAACATTCTAACAAACATTTAAATTCTGCCACCCAAATTAAAAATCAGAATTGAAATCCACTCCAGAATTTTATGTGTGTTAGTTGCTCGGTCGTGTCCAACTCTTTGTGACCCCATGGACTGTAGCCTGCCCAGGCGCCTCTGTCCATGGGATTCTCCAGGCAAGAATACTGAAGTGGGTTGCCATTTCCTTCTCCAGGGGATCTTCCCAACCCAGGGATTGAAGCCAGGTCTCCTGCATCGCACCTGGATTCTTTACCGTCTGAGTTCCTAGGAAAGCCACCCCCAGAATTTTATAGAACAGTTTTAATACATTACTGAACAAAACAGGCAGAAATTAATCAAAAATAGTTACAAAAATATAAAATTCAATAGATGAAATTAAACTTCAACTGGACGTAGTCACAAGCAGAATTAGTAAAAACATACATCAAAAAGGAATTCTGAAGGTAAAGAATAGAGGGAATGACTGAAGCAAAAACTTAAAAAAAAATAACTTTATATGTCAATTATACGTAGTTTTTAAAAATAAAATTTTAAAAAGTGAGAATTTTCTGGAATTGAAAGTAGACAAGGATCTCTGGATTAAAGCGTGCACTGAGAAACAAGCAGGATAAAAAATGAACTCAGAGTAGTGAAACCATTGCGCTTTCCAGGCAGCTCAGTGGTAAAGAATCCTCTTGCCAAGCAGGAGACACAGGTTTGATTCCTGGGTCGAAAAAATCCTGTGGAGCAGGAAATGGCAACCCACTCTAGTACTCTCACCTGGGAAATTGCATGGACAGAGGGCTACAGTCCATAGGATCAAAAAGAGCCAGACACTACTTACTTAGCATAGCAACTAAACACAACAAGTAAAACTATTACAACTACAGCACATTAAGGATAAAAGAAAAATCATAAGAGCTGACTATCTTTCAAATAACAATCAGACTTACAGTAGACATCATATCAGTAACAAAAGGGACACAAGACAATAGAGTAGTACCTTAAACATATTGAGAATTAAAAAATAAAAAATTTTAAACCCTTTCAATCTAGAATTTTAAACCTAGCTGTTCTTGAAGAGTGAGTATCTAGAATTCGGATTATGAAATCCCAGACTCTGACTGAGGTTTAAAGCATCTTCAACAGGATTTTTCCATTGACTTAATTTGGATGTACAACGTAGAACTCCTCAGTGACTGTCAAGTTATTCATGTCAATTTAAATACATAACCACAGTATGAAGTTCTTTCAATTAACTTTATTGAATAGCCAAATCGATAAGTTAGCACAGTTCAAACGATTATTTGCATGGGTTACAAATGACTTTTTTTTTTTTTACAGGAAAAAAACAGTGAGAATTACAAACTGTAAAAAGGAAGACATCTTGTCTCTAACATTTCAGAGAAGCAAGATATAACACAGCACATTGAAGATCAATACATATTTGAATTTGAAAACAAGAATTTAATGTTACAATATTATACACTACTTTACAAAATTAAAATTTCTACATAAGGATTATACTTGTAATAGTTAATAAAATCCTGAAATCACATTTGGTGGTCCCCTAGATAACAGCTGTTATGCATCTTTGATTAGAAGAAAAATCTTTTATCCTAATTATTGTAAAACAGTCTATTAGATTCAATACATTACATTAAATTAAAACAATGAAATATAGGCAAACTAAAATAAATGGTACAGCTTGAGTGAATATTAATGTGCCAGACTTACAGAAATGTTATTTTAAAAATCCTAGAAATTAGAAAAATAGAGTACTTTTTATGGTAGAACTGCCACTCAGATTTAAATACCAAGATTGCCCTTGTCAATTACTTTAGTAGTTGTAGATCTGTAGAAAATTCAAGGATCTTTCATAATTTACAACTACAATAAAAAAAATATGGCATAGTGTAAATATTAGTTGCTTTACATCAAAAAGTAATACAAGATGAGATAGCAGGTAGTGCCCTACTTAAAAAAAAAAAAAACTAAACTAAAAAACACATTCAATATTGCAAAAAATAATTGCTTAATATCAATATCTCCAAAAGATTCATTCATTCCCTCATTACTGGGAGAACAAATATTGTGAATTCTTACTAAAGTTATGTTTTTTATGACCTGGCTATTATAAAATTATTCTGGATTGCACATGTTATGCAATATCTAAAATAATTTTTTAAAGTAAATTTGTGAAATATACCAACAAAGCATGTGGTAATAACAAGAGTCATACCCACTTAGGGATGAAAGTGAGGCACAAGGAAGATTACTGTCCCTAGGAGCACAAACTTTCCCCTCTGGAAGATTCATTACTACTATTAAAAAAGGACCTACAATATCAACATTTAAAATTCACATTATGAACAGAATTTTAGTTATTTTAAGAAACATCAGTGCATAATAATGACTCTCAGTTTCTTTAGAAGAGGGGAAAATAGAAATGTATTCTAATTAGCTACAATTTGAAAATTGCTTTCTAATAAAGGAAGCAGCTTTCAAGAAAATTTCCAGTTCAATGTATCACTTCCATACTGAAAATAAACCTTAACACTGCTTAAGGGAGATAATATTTTTATAGAACACAATTATTCTGATCTGGCTGGCAAGCAGTAGTATATACTCTAGTGGGACCTATTCCTTCCCTACCCCAAAACAATTCAGTTAAAGTCAGCTCATATTGATGTAAACCTGAAAGTTACTATTTCATTGGTGATCATGTAAGATCAAGATTGTAAACACATTTTTCTAATCCATTAAAACAAAGAAACAAAAATCTTTTCATCAAGTACTACTCATGAACAACTTTTACTTCAAGAAGTTCATACAAGACAAGATGAATCTGTGAAAACTGGACCAAACTCTTTTTAAAGATATTCTATCACACCACCTTAAATATACAGATGTATAATTTACCTATTTGTAAACAAAAGTCACTTAATAGTTTTTACTATGATATTTCTCTGGCCAAATCAAAAAGCAGTCTCTTGAGCATGTTCAGAAATCAAGTTTCTTTTATAACCTCCATATATCAGACTTGTGTGATCTTAATAACCACTAAACCAAACAGCGGCATTCATGCTTTACTAAGTTTTAATGTTAAGAATAAATCTTATGAGCAACTTCCAATTTAATTATTAAACTCCTTAGAAAATGTTACTGATGAATTTGAGACATTTAAGAAATCTTTAATTTCTTTCATTCATACTCATTTCACCAATATAATGCCTTTATATTATACATCACAGAGCAGAAATGTACCAAATAAAACCCACTTAAAGGATCAAGATAACTAAGTTTCTCATCTCCCTATTATTGCCAGTCCCAGCATATTTATGAAGACAGCTCAGATTTTTTTCACTGCAGAGTAAGATAGTGTATCCAAGCAAGTCTTCAGTTTTCACTCTGAATCAGTGACTTTGTTCTTCAAGTATAGAGAATACTGACAAAGCTTGACTGTATCACTTCATATTCTTCTCAAGCTAGACTAGAGTTAATTTACTCTAGTTTTAGTTAACATGATGATCCTTTTTCTTCCTTTTAAAAAAAAAAGCAAAACTCTGGGGGATGGATACTAGTTTTCCAACATATTATTTACTTCAAAAATCTTTTTATTTTAAAAAGATCATTATCAATGGATTTGTAACTTCCCCGCAACATTTAATCTTGTGAGGTTTTAAATGTAGCAGCCAAAAATTCAGAAAAAAATGAGAAATATACATTTGGAACACAGAAGTCTTTATTTTACAAAATGTACTTTGCCTCTGCAATACTGTCTTATTTCAATCCATAACAACTCAAACATAATTGGCAGTAAAGAAAAAAGATAATTTGTGTGATCAATCATATGCAGATATATTTTGATTTGAAAAATACAGTATTTCAGAGTTGCATGTTTGATTCTCCGCTGTGTTCCTTTATTTGCTACAATTTGTTGAAATCACAGTGAGAACATATAATCATCACATTAGTCCACAAACCTAATAGGAAAGGAAGGTATTACACATTCTCAGGTGTTCTGTGTTATTGTGACTTTCCTTTGAAATTATTAAGTCGAGTATCTTCATTTGTTCATTTATTCACTTGCTGTTGTATATGCAAGAGGAATTCATAATATGATAATGCAGATTCTGTTCTGTCTTCTACCATGTTTTGAAGGAAGTTTGCTTTCATTGGACTCTCATCCCTTAGGAATAAAAGACAAATATTTATATATATTAGACGAAATGTAATAGTAAAATAAACAGTGGATTTGTCACAAAGCTTTGACCTCTATTTTGCTAATAAATGGATATAAAGCATAACTTAATACTACTAACTTGTACTATTTATTAAAAATAAAAATTTTTTTCTATACCCTTCTAAAGAGTTTGCAATAGGTTATACATACCTATGATTCAACTCAAAGGTTTCCTTGCAAAGCCAAGCAAACTGCTTTAGTGTCGACAAATGACAAATTCAACTTACCTTATTACATAAAGTATTGGGTAAAATGGTCTCTGCTCTCTAAGCCAAGAGATGAAAGCTATTGTTCTGGCAGATTCTGGTGTATCAAGTTCTGGAAGGTCTGTCTATTAAAAAAAAACCAGCAACATACAACTTACTCTAAATTATCAACTATAATACTTTTCAAACTTTATCTTGTATATGAATCACCTGAGGATCTTACTGAACTGCAACTGATTTAGGATGTCTAGGGAGGAGCCTAAGATTCTACATACCACGATTTTCTCCCTACCCCTAAAGGGTAGGCAGACTTTTTAAAGGAACAGATAATAAATATTTTAGGCTTGCAGGTCATTTGGTCTCTGTTGCAACTTCTCAACTCTGCCACTGTTCCACTGAAGCAGCCACAGACTATACTATAAGTAAATGCACATGGCTATGGTCCACTGAAACTTTATTTACAAAACCAGGTGGCAGGCCTCCTTAGGCATAGTTTGTCAGACACTGATCTAGAAGAATATGCTACCTATCTTCAGTTTATTATGACATCTAGAATTAACTGATCCATTCACACAGTTATTATAAATATAAGAATTTCTTATCTCCTCATTACCTAAAGCGCCTAGTCATTCAGATCAGCCATTAAGCTAGTGCTTATCCTAGATAGAACCCTATGTCTTTTAAATACATAAATGAGTTGAGTCTAATTTTAATTTACTCTTATTTATTAAAATGATAATTGATTAACAAAACATGCAAATAAGTTTGAATAACATTATACATATTTATTTTATTTTTGATTCCTTAAATAAGTGTTCAGATAATAGAATAGCTAAACAATTTCATGATCTTTTGTTCTCAGGTTTTCTGTTGTAATGGAGAATAAAAAAATTGTTTTTTTCTAACTAATCATTTTGATTAAAGATAATCTGTATAAATGATTATTTAAAGTAGATACAATAGCTATAGAAAAAGGCATATGTGTGTACAAGTCAATGGATTTTTTTCTAATTTTTAATTTTAAAACATTGTATGATATACTTGTGTTTTGCTGTGTTATATTATACTGTGTGTGGGTATGTGAAAAAAAAAATAAATAAATAAATACATAAATGTCCTAATGACTTCTATAAATGAAGTTAAACCCATAAATATGACCAAGATGCGGACATAAAATATATTCCAAAGTTGGTGACAAACTGATAGTTGAAACTGAAAAGTATGACATGAAATAAGACCCTGTTATAATTAATTCTAACTTTAAAATTCACAACTATCCAAACGTTACATAGTTTAACATGTGCTTTCGTATGTGTTGTTTCAAGTACTCCCCCATAAGCAACAGCACTCTTATTTTACAAATGAGGCTTTTAGAGAGTGGGTGACAGAGTCCAATAATCAATATATATCCAACTGATATTGGTCTCAAGTTGTTGGTTTGTGTGGCAGTTAGCTTAGTTCTTACTCTAAAGCAGCATGTTAAAAAGGGCTCTGCCAAAAAAAAAAAAAAAAAAAAAAAGGGCTCTGCCAAAGAACAATGAAATCACTTGCAAAAAACACAAAACACAGAAACAGAAGAGCCCTAACACTAATGCCAACTGCTGCCAAGAGCAGCAAACTTTCTTTGGCCATTAACTACGTTCATTACTTTCTCACTAAAATAGTATACACACATAAGAACAAGCAAGTCAAAAATGCAAAATAACCTAAAGAATGTCTCTAAAATACAGCTATGATTTCAAAATAGGATGTCCATGTTTTTGCCATCATTTGAAACGCCTTTTAAGCCTATCACAATCACTATAATTACACAGTCTTACCATGGTCTGTGGAATTAATGCATAGTTTTCAACTCCTAGAACCTGGCTGAGAAAATTCTGTCCACAATTTCTTCCAACCCAAAGCATTAGTACCTGGAGACAGGAAGAAAATTATTTTGAGATATAGCTTAACAGTGAGATACTGACTTAACCTTTAACCACTGACTGTGTTTCAAAAGATCAAAAAGGGTAAATCCATGGCTGATTCATGTCAATGTATGGCAAAAACCACTACAATATTGTAAAGTAATTACCCTCCAACTAATAAAAATAAATGGGAAAAAAAAATTTTTTTTTTTAAAAAAAAAAGATCAAAAAGGGAAGTTAGTTTACCAAGACTGTATAGCCTCCAACTAAAGTAAAACTACTATTTACCATAACAGGACATTGTATGCTCCGCATGCAAGGAGACTATGGAGGAGAAGGTGGCAAATACAAAACTATATAGATTAAATAACACATATCCGTTAAGAGAGAAACTAAGGTGAAAGAAGGTAGTAGTGTACAGAGAGAAGTCAAGACTACTCACAGAACCTGCATCCATGAGAAAGGCCCCATCCCTGCTGAGCTTCTCCACTGAAAGCTGAAGAAGAGGCGGCTGAGGTATAGTGCGATCACTGATGCTGATTGCTCCCTTAAAAATTCAGCAAAAGATTAAAGCTTTTAGATATAACTATTAGGGAGCCACAATTAAATAATAAAAAGAAATTTAATGAGTGTTACCTTTGAGACTTTGGAATTTATTTAGGTAAATTACAATTATTCATATTTAAACATAAAGACGAGGAGGAAATATGTATCATTTATCTAAACAAAGCCATCATGATCCCAGTCAAGCCAACTTACTTTCTGATCTTAATTTATTATTTTAAAAACTAATACAATAAATGTAATCAGTACTCATGTCTCCTGATTAGATAAATTACATTAATGAGATTCAAATAAAGTCTGGAATTTAGTTAATGATAACAGATGATTGTGTGGTTTAGATCATATACACATCCTGATGTAACAGTAAATCTAATGCAAATGAATTTTCATTAGTTCTCTTCAATTTAACACTTACTGAATAAGGCCAGAAATGGAAGTTTCTCATTTATCACTGACTATAATACTGCTATCTTAAAATATACACCTTTAATTATTTGTAACTATTCATTTTTGACCAAAATTTGATTTAAATACTAAAACTTGGTACTTAATGAATCTTATCTAAGGGAGAATGTAAATAAAATACTGACCTATCAAGGGGTACTACCAGTGAGAAGGCTTTAGCTCTACTAGGACCTTAAGACCTTAAGTACCTTAGGTACTTAATCACAGTACCTTAAGACCTCTGGCCTTAGGGCGTGTGGGGAAGAGACTATAGCCCAAATACAGCCAATCAGAAATTAATATGAACTAAGAAAAGAAAGCCTTGTCCTTCTCTGGTGTTAAAGATGGGATGCTATCAGTGGCTCTGTTTTCTAGTCTTATATAAAAGGCTGGTCTGAAAGAATGAGGCAATGCAAACAAGAGTCTATGAATTTGAGTTAGACCTGAGTTTAATTAGACCCTAGCCTTTCCTGTGGTTTGTGTTTGAGTGCCCCATCAGTTCCCTTTCTTTCCTAAGCTCACTTGCAAAAGAGAGTCCTGATAAATATACCATTGAAAATCTTAATAGTGCTTGTCTCTGAATGTACTATGAGTGATTTATTTTTCTCCTAGTGGTCTCCACATTACAGACGTCTAACATACTGCATTTGTATTTTTATGTTAATTTGCCACTTTTCAATTTGAGAAAAATATAGGTCCAGTTAGTTGAACTTATCAAACACAGGAATAATCTTAAGTCATTATTTTTGTAATACAAATTAATGTCATCAACAATTTTCATTTGCTAAAAAGTTATCTCCTTCATGTATGCAAGGTACCTTAAAATATTTAAACTCAAATGTTTTTAACCATAGTATTACTTCTAATATATATATCCTAACTTGATTACAATGTATTGTAGAAAGATTATGATTTAACATTTTCATGCTTGCAGCTTTAACTCTAGTAAATTTCCTATGAGGGAAAATAATGTTACAACTTAGACAAATATTTTCTTTTCAATTCAAGAATATTATTACACTAAACAGTGATTGGGCATTCAAGTGTAATTTCACACTGGATACTCCTTTCAGATCAACCTGTTTAAATAAATAAATCATAGGTTGCTCTTGGAGAAGGCAATGGCACCTCACTCCATTACTCTTGCCTGGAAAATCCCATGGATGGAGGAGCCTGGTAGGCTGCCTGCCGTCCATGGGGTCACGAAGAGTCAGACATGACGAGCAACTTCACTCTTACTTTTCACTGTCCTGCACTGGAGAAGGAAATGGCAACCCACTCCAGTGTTCTTGCCTGGAGAATCCTAGGGACAGGGGAGCCTTGTAGGCTGCTGTCTATGGGGCCGCAGAGAGTCAGACACGACTGAAGTGACTGAGCAGCAGCAGCAGGTTGCTCTAGTCAATTTGACAATGTCTTCATTTACTTAGATCTCTCTAAAGATTTGTCTTAAACAAACAGTAAAGTTTATTACTTTAATAACTAGGTACTATTTATTATATTAGATATATTAGATAATAACTAACTATCAGGAGCTTCCGAAAGCCAAAATTTCTTTATATAAGAATAAAATGAAAAGCTTTAAGAAAGAAATCACCTTTCTTCATTTCTTCAATGGATTCAATATAATTAGGCTTATAAACATTCAAGTAAAAGTGAATAAAAAAATGATCAATCTTACCTCATCTGAGAGATTGTCAACTCTATACAAATTGGGATGAGTTGTGAGCATAAGGTAAACCAAGGGCTGATTTTTCACTTGACACATAGCAAAAATGCGTTCATCTAGACGTGCATTTGTCCCAGTTTGAAATGATTTCTATAACAAAAAAATATACCCATCAGAAAAAAGGTATTTGACAAATACATATAAAATTTTGCAAATATCAGCTGTTAAAAGAATATATTCAAACAGAATTAACAAATTTACTGCTACTTGTTCTTACAAAAATATATCTTAATCAGTCACACACATCTATTAAATTGTGGCTATATCCTCACCTAAAAGTCTTGACAAATTAATTATCTGACCATGGCAAAATCATTCCCTCTCTCTGGCATCTGCTTCCTAATGGAATCTAAACATTCTATCTGTCATAAAGCAACAGTGATATAAAAATCTAAACAACTGGACAAGAAGGATAAAGTTACACTGCAGATGCCAAAAAAAAGGCATATGAAGTATGAAGAACCAAAGATATAAGTATTCTGTAAAAGCTGAGTGATGATGAATGGTGGTTAACTATCCTCATTTCTCCTACAGCTAGAGAAATTGAATAATGTATAATAACAAAGCTCACAAATCAACCAAGAAAATTAGTAATTTGAAGACAGCTACTTAGTAGAATAGAGTTAACAAGTAATTGTCAGTTTCAACTGGAATATTAGCTCCATGAAGACTAAATTCAGAGATAAGGTTTTGGGCATTTCTATTGATGGAAAGGAGTAGAAAGAGGCAGAGAGATAACAGCAATGAAACTTTGCTTTAAAACAAATGCACTGACTATAAGTAAGGAAGATTAGAAAAGGCTGTTAAAGAAAGAATACTATAGGAAATGAAAGACATTCCGTTTATTCATTCAAAAACTACTTACTGAGTGCCTATGGGCTTCCCTTGTGGCTCAGCTGGTAAAGAATCCGCCTGCAACGCAGGAGACCTGGACTCGATCCCTGGGTTGGGAAGACCCCCTGGGGAAGGGAAAGGCTACCCACTCCAGTATTCTGACCTAGAGAATTCCATGCACTATACAGTCCATGGGGTCGCAAAGAGTCGGACACAACTGAGCAACTTTCACTTTCTCTAGTTCTATCTGTCCTGGGGTTCTACACTTACTATTCAAAAGCATTAATTACCCTGAACTCTGTCATCTAATATTTCACACCAGAAAGCCTGCAAATTACTGGTGTTTTATTCCCTACGCATGACAACATTAAAGGTCACCTATCCTCGGGCTAAAATAATAGGAAGTGCACCATGTGCATGCCTCTTCTTCCAAGCTTTGTTTCTCCTTACATACATCCTCCAGATCCTTTAGGTAGTTAATTTTTTGTATTTTTTCCTTTAGGTAGTTAATTTTTTGTATTTTTTTCCAGAGTTTATCTATGAGAAAGAGGTTCACAGGACAAAACTTTTGGCTACTGACACTTTCACTGTGTTAGTTTCTGGTTTTGATTCTTTTACCTGTTTAAGGAGAGCCAGCACAAACAGTGGGAAAAGCCGAAGAGAGAAAGGAACCATGAGTCCAGGCTGCTGGTTACTTAGGGCTGAAGAACGATAAGCTGAAAGGGAGTCTATGACGGCGTTCACTAGGGCATCTCGAGCATCACTCAGACTGGCAGTCACAGACCTGTCAACAGCTAACAGAAGTTGAAGTAGGGACAAAAGAGAAAAAAGACAGAAGTTTAGTCACCCCACTGTTAAGGATAGAAAAACTTTTTTTAATTATACAAATTTTCTCTCAAGTTATTACATACACAAGGAACCAAACACAGCAGTTAAAAGCACATACTTTGGAGAATCAAACCAACCTGTGTTGAAATATTGTCTTGCTCTTTCCTAGCAGTATGAAAATCTGGCAAGTAATTTAACCTTTATGACCCACAGTATCCTTATCTGTAAAATGTATACACTGGAAATACAAATGGAAAATATATACCCCAAAATTTTTTCCAATACCAAAAACACTGTAGTTGCTTTGAAAACTTCTCAAACTATAGCTAAACTCTATTCATGTGGTATCAAAAATACACTCAATGAAGTGACATTATTAACTGCTATGACCAAATGTATATATAAGCAAAAAAGAATGAAGACTACTATTATCTAAACTCAAGGATTTTGACAAAATGTGAGGGGTAAAAAGTACATATTGGGATCAACCAAATTTAGTAACAGAACTAATACTTGAAGATTTTTTAAAATTCACAAATACTCCCTGACATATAGTTGCTATTGTTAATAATAAAGATATTGTTACAAAAATGTACTAGTTCAACAAAATATAAAGGCAATGGATCCTCAAATTTCTTAGGTTACAATTTTTAACTTTTAACACACACACATGAGACTAAAGTGAAGTTAATTATTTATCATGTTACATTAAAGAACATTTTTTTCCCAATAGGAAATTCAAGAAAATAGGTAATTATTCCTATTACAGGCATTTGAGTTTGAAGCAAATTGATGATTGAATTTGAAGCAAAAGGACTCACTGGCAGCCATCCCTGAAGGAGAAAGGGAGCAAGAACCAAGATGACATTAAGCTCTATGTTTTTGAAAAAGGGATCCAAAAAGAAAACAAAACTAAACAAAATTCAAGAAGGCAACTCTGACATGGAAGACATTAAGTAAAACATGGCACTGAAGTCCACAGCAGGTAGACTGTGAGACAGAACACAGTTTGCATGTATGTGTCTGTATGTGTGTGTGCGCTCAGCTGCTCAAACAGTTTTGTGGTAGCCTAAGGCCAGTGAGGGAAGAAGAAGACAGCAAGCAGTAACTGTTAATTAATGGGCATGAGGCTCATTCAGGGGTGATGGAAATGTTCTAAAACTAGACTCAGGTGATGGCCATACAAATCTGTATACATACTCATGGATGTATATATGGAGTTATATACTCAAATGGGTTAAGTGATAATTATATCACTTATATCTAAACAAACTGAAACTAATTTCAATAAAGCTGTAAAATTAAAAAAAGAAAAAAAAAATCAGGTTATCTGCAGCAGACACATTTATTCAAATAGTTACTTGGCAGGCATACACTGAATCTAAAATACTGAAATTGTAAAGCAAATTATTCAAAGGAAAACACAAGTATATAGATTTTTCAAATGCTACTACTTGTAATATGTTTACAATAGGTAATAATTCTTACCCATATTGGCCAATAACCCTGAAATTGCTTGAACATCAGCTCCAAGAAAGACTTCATTTAAAGTTGAAACTACCGGCAAACACAGAGTATGAACACGAATTCTTCTTTCACCTTTGGAGAAAACATACAAATAATAGTGAGGAACAACAATATTAAAAAAAAAAGGTGTGTATTAAAGTTACTCAGGGGACTTCCCTGGTGGTCCAGAGGGTAAGACTCCATGCTCCCAATGCAGGAGTCCCGGGTTCAATCCTTGGTCAGGGAACTAGATCCCATATGCTGGAACTAAAGAGCTTGTATGCCACAACTGAGATCAAAGATCCCACGTGCCACAACTATGATCTGGTGCAGCCAAATAAATAAATATTGAAAATAAATAAATAAATAAAGTTACTCAGAAAAATCACTTCAATTTGGAACCAAACAGGATTATGTGTAGTAAGTAGGAATAGTATCAAAACAAACTCTAAAGCATTATTTTTTCTACTACAAACTTTTTTTTCAAGGTACCAATGAAAAGACAATAGAGATCATATCCAAATGATGGTAACATGCTAGCTTCTTTAAGATTTCTTTTCTGAATTTTTTGATTATTTTATCCTTTTTGTAAAAGCTATTTTGGTAAAATATAGTTTAAGAAAACACTACTCCAAGATATGTTCTACATTCTGTTTTGATATTCAAACTCCAGAGAAATTTTATACTGTTCTTTTTAATCACAGGAAAAAAAATTAAAAGAAATCCACTAATTTAATTTGACTCAGCTTGTGAAATTAAAAATAAAGCTTTCATTTAAAAAAAAAAAAGTCACAATACTTCCTCTTTGCTAATTACCCACACAGCAAAAACCAGTAAATAGAAGAAACAAAAGTGAAAACCATCTGAGAACCATATAATATCAAATATCAAGTCAAGCTCTTAAAAATTTCTAAAGAGCAAGACCCTGAACACCAAAGAAGAACAAGGAAAAAAACTGGAATGGATACCCACACTACAACCTGTAGGGACACATGATGACTAACAAAACCTTATCTAGGAGGAGCTCATACAAATTACTTTTAAAGAGAAGTAACATCTATGTAAAAGGGTGATATTATTTACAGCTTCTATTCTAGATAAAAACATTGGTAACTAAAAGAAATAAGATACAATGTTTAGCCTATCATAACAACAACTATTATATACTTCAGTTCAGTTCAGTTACTCAGTTGTGTCTGACTCTTTGCTACTTCATGAATCACAGCACACCAGGCCTCCCTGTCCATCACCAACTCCCGGAGTTTACCCAAACTCATGTCCATTGAGTTGATGATAGATACAGATAAACTCACAAAATCAAAAGGTGATATTAAAAGGGCACTGAATGGGACTGTAAATTGGTAAAATATTTCCAATGGCAGTAGCAAGATTTTTCTAAACATCTCTATATTTTTATTTCCAATTTGAGAAATCCATCTTAGTGAAATTTTTAGATGACAAAGATTTGTGGACATGGATAGAAATTATAATCACATTTTATTTAGGTTATTCTTAGAAAACATTAGGAATAACCTAAACTAATAATTAATACAGTAAGTATATAAAAAGATGTCCAACATTATTTATTAAGGAAACATGAAATAAAACTAAAAGTGATACATTATACTTTATTAAAAGGGCATAACAAACAAAAAACCTCAAACCAAAAATAACAAGCAAAAACTAAACAGATAACAGTAAATGCTGGTCAGAATGCAGAGCAGGTGGAACTCTCATACACTGCTTAGAGCACAAAATGGTACAGCTGCTTAGAAACAGTTTGGCAAGTTCCTAAAAAGTTAGACATAAGCTCACCATACAACCCAGACACCAATCAAAAACACTGAAAAGTATTTAACCAAGTGAAATTATAACTTAGGCTCATACAAAACTCCATATGCAAATATTTATAAGGGTTATATCTGAAATTGCCAAAAACTGGAAACAACTCAAATGTACCTAAGCTAGGAAATAAACAACCTGAGTACAATGGAATACCATTTAGGAATAAAAAGAAACAAACTACTAGGAGATGAAACAAAATGGATGAATTTCAAATCCACTGTGTTAATTGAAAGAGCCAGATATAAAAGGTTTACCTACTGTATGATTCTATTCATAAAACATTTTTGCAAAGGCAAAAGTAAAGGGTCAGAAAACAGATCAATAGTTGTTAGGATCTGGGGATGGGAGACAGCTGACTATAAAAACCCAAGGACATTTTGGGGTTAATGGAACAGATTGTGATACTTAAATTGTCAAAACTTGTGGAACTGTAACTTCCCTGGTGGCTCAGATGGTAAAGAATATGCCTGCAACATAGGAGAAAATGTAAAAGTTGCTCAGTCATGTCCAACTCTTTGCAAACCCATGGACTGTAGCCTGCCAGGCTTCTGTCCATGGAATTCACCAGGCAAGAATACTGGAGTGGGTTGCGATGCCCTTCTCCAGGGGATCCTCCAGACCCAGGGATCGAACCCAGGTCTCTTGTATAGAGGGCAGATTCTGTACCGTTTGAACTACCCAGTAAGCTGGGTTCAACCCCTTGGTTGGCAAGATTCCCTGGAGAAGGGAATGGTAACCCACTCCAGTATTCTTGCCTGGAGAACCCATGGACAGAGGAGTCTGACAGGCTGTAGTCTACCGGATCACAAAGTGAGTATATCTGTTTCTATGCATGTAATAGCTGTCGTTGTCAATATGATAGGCTTAAACATCTTAATTGTTAGTTATAAATGTTTTTATCTAGAATAGAAGCACTAAATAATGTTACCCTTTTAGACAAGTATTCAGTTCAGTCATTCAGTCGTGTCCAACTCTTTGTGACCCCATGAACCACAGCATGCCAGGCCTCCCTGTCCATCACCAACTCCCGGAGTTCACCCAAACTCATGTCCACTGAGTCAGTGATGCCATCCAACCATCTCATCCTCTGTCGTTCCCTTCTCCTCCTGCCCCCAATCCCTCCCAGCATTAGGGTCTTTTCCAGTGAGTCAGCTCTTCGCATCAGGTGGTCAAAGTACTGGAGTTTCACCTTCAACATCAGTCCTTCCAATAACACCCAGGACTGATCTCCTTTAGGATGGTCTGGTTGGATCTCCTTGCAGTCCAACGGACTTTCAAGTGTCTTCTGCAACACCACAGTTCAAAAGCATCAATTCTTCGGCACTCAGCTTTCTTTATAGTCCAACTCTCACATTCATACATGACTACTGGAAGAACCATAGCCTTGACTGGACAGACCTTTGTTGACAAAGTAATGTCTCTGCTTTTTAATATGCTGTCTAGGTTGGTCAAAACTTTCCTTCCAAGGAGCAAGCGTCTTAATTTCATGGCTGCAGTCACCATATGCAGTGATTTTGGAGCCCAAAAAATAAAGTCAGCCACTGTTTCCACTGTTTCCCCATCTATTTGCCATGAAGTGATGGGACTGGATGCCATGATCTAAATTTTCTGAATGTTGAGCTTTAAGCCAACTTTTTCACTCTCCTCTTTCATTTTCATCAAGAGGCTCTTCAGTTTTTCTTCACTTTCTGTCATCAGGGTAGTGTCATCTGCATATCTGACATTATTGATATTTCTCCTAGCAATCTTGATTCCAGCTTGTGCTTCATCCAGCCCAGCCTTTCTCATGACGTACTCTGCATATAAGTTAAATAAGCAGGGTGACAATATACAGCCTTGACGTACTCCTTTTCCTATTTGGAACCAGTCTGTTGTTCCATGTCCAGTTCTAACTGTATTCTTCCTGACCTGCATACAGGTTTCTCAAGAGGCAGGTCAGGTGGTCTGGTATTCCCATCTCTTTCAGAATTTTCCACAGTTTATTGAGATCCACACAGTCAAAGGCTTTGGCATAGTCAATAAAGCAGAAAGAGATGTTTTTCTGGAACTCTCTTGCTTTTTCGATGATCCAGTGGATGTTGGCAATCTGATCTCTGGTTCCTCTGCCTTTACTAAAACCAGCATGAACACCTGGACGTTCACGGTTCACGTATTGTTGAAGCCTGGATTGGAGAATTTTGAGCATTACTTTACTAGCGTGTGAGATGCAAGCAACTGTGCGGTAGTTTGAGCATTCTTTGGCATTGCTTTTCTTAGGGATTGGAATGAAAACTGACCTTTTCCAGTCCTATGGACACTGCTGAGTTTTCCAAATTTGCTGACATAATGAGTGCAGCACTATCACAGCATCATCTTTTAGGATCTGAAATAGCTCAACTGGAATTCCATCACCTCCACTAGCTTTGTTCGTAGTGATGCTTCCTAAGGCCCACTTGACTTCACATTCCAGGAAGTCTGGCTCTAGGTGAGTGATCACACCATTGTGATTATCTGATTCGTGAAGATCTTTTTTGTGCAGTTCTTCTGTGTATTCTTGCCACCTCTTCTTAATATCTTCTGCTTCTGTTAGGTCCCTACCATTTCTGTCCTTTATTGAGCCCATCTTTGCATGAAATGTTCCCTTGGTATCTCTAATTTTCTTGAAGAGATCTCTAGTCTTTCCCATTCTACTGTTATCCTCTATTTCTTTGCACTGATCGCTGAGGAAGGCTTTCTTATCTCTCCTTGCTATTCTTTGGAACTCTGTATTCAGATGGGTATATCTTTCCTTTTCTCCTTTGCTTTTCGCTTCTTCTTTTCACAGCTATTTGTAAGGCCTCCTCAGACAGCTATTTTGCTTTTGTGCATTTCTTTTTCTTGGGGATGGTCTTGATCCCTGTCTCCTGTACAACGTCACAAACTTTCTGTCCATAGTTCACCAGGCACTCTGTCTATCAGATCTAGTCCCTGAAACCTATTTCTCACTTCCACTGTACAATCATAAGGGATTTGATTTAGGTCATACCTGAATGATCTAGTGGTTTTCCCCACTTCCTTCAATTTAAGTCTGAATCTGGCAATAAGGAGTTCATGATCTGAGCCCCAGTCAGCTCTCGGTCTTATTTTTGCCGACTGTATATCAAAAAGATAGGACACTGAAAGATGAACTCCCCAGGTCGGTAGGTGCCCAATATGCTACTGGAGATCAGTGGAGAAGTAATTCCAGAAAGAATGAAGGGATGGAGCCAAAGCAAAAACAACACCTAGTTATCAATGTGACTGGTAACAGAAGCAAGGTCCGATGCTGTGAAGAGTAATACTGCATAGGAACCTGGAATGTTAGGTCCATGAATCAAGGCAAATTGGAAGTGCTCAAACAGGAGATGGCAAGAGTGAACATCAACATTCTAGGGATCAGTGAACTAAGACGGACTGGAGTGGGTAAATGTAACTCAGATGACCATTATATCTACTACTGTGGGCAGGAATCCCTTAGAAGAAATGGAGTAGCCATCATAGTCAACGGAAGAGTCCAAAATGCAGTACTTAGATGCAATCTGAAAAATGATAGAATGATCTCTGTTCGTTTCCAAGGCAAACCATTCAATATCATAGTAATCCAAGTCTATGCCCTGACCAGTAACGCTGAAGAAGCTGAAGTTGAATGGTTCTATGAAGACCTACAAGACCTTTTAGAACTAACACCCAAAAAAGATGTCCTTTTCATTACAGGGGACTGGAATGCAAAAGTAGGAAATCAAGAGAGACCTGGAGTAACAGGCAAACTTGGCCTTGGAGTACAGAATGAAGCAGGGCAAAGGCTAATAGAGTTTTGCCAAGAGAATGCACTGGTCATAGGCAGGTATTTTAAAATAAATACATAAAATAAATTCAAAATAAATAAAATAAAAATAAATAAATAAATAAAAGTAATTTGTGGAACTATACATTAAAATGGTAGATTTTACCTAGTTCAATTATATACTAGGGTTTTTTTTTTTAATAGGTTAAGAAAAATCAATGAGAAAAAGGACTGGGAATTATTCTATCAAATAAAAAATAATATCTAGATTCAGAAATCTATCTTACTTTTACATTTATGGTATGCAATGTTATTATAATCATAGTACAAAAAGTGAACTTCTCTAATACTAATAGTTTTCAGTAAAATATCTATTATACACTTTTTATAGATTTTGGCAGGGTTGTAAAAATCAGTAGACACAGCACAATAACACTTTTCAAAACTTTTTTTAAGGAGACAAAACAGAATTACGGTGAGAGCTGTGAATCTTTAAAATAATAAAAATAAATTTGGGGGCACTCTCCTGTTCCCCTTCTGATGTCTATGTCAGAAGCTTTCTCTGTCCTTTTTGCATTGTAATAAAACTTCTGCACAAAAAATAAATAAATAAATTAAATAAATTTAACCAGCCTTCACATCATCTTTTGGACAAAATATATTATAAATTAATTAGTACTAAACAAATTATACCCTTAAAAACTGTTTATCTTGCATTTGAACTCCTTCAAAATTCAACTCAAATGTCAACCTCTGTGAGACCTTTCCTGGAAACCCTATCTTAAAAGACCATCACCCCTCAGCACCTTTTAAACCCTTTACCAGATTTCTGTTTCTCATTAACGTCACTATATAAACATATTATTATTTTACTGATGCATCCTTTTTATTGTTTGTCTCCCCTATTAGAATAAGGGCTATGAGAAAAAGGGTTTTAATTCAGTTTGATTGTTGTGTTACCATAACATATTTCAGACACTAAGTAGACTCTTAATAAGTATCTGTTAAATACAATGCTTAAAAAATTAAACACCAAATATCTTAGCTTTATCAAGAATAACAGAAAGCCTCTTAAGATTAAGATCACTTTTTTGGCTTAACAGAAATGGTAATTTTTTCCAAAGAAGATGGATTTTATCACAAGCCATAGACATGGCTTTTATCACAAGGATTTTATTACAAGCCAATTCAAAAATCTTACCTTTGCTCCATCATTGTGCTTCTAGTTAACAATACTGTATTTTAGACAAAATTTTGTTAAGAGGATAGATCTCATGTTATGTGTTTTTGCTATAATGAAACAAACAGAAAAGCTTACCTTTGCTGGATGTATACAAGAGTGCTGACTGAAAGGAAACCAACTGAGTGTCAGTAAGACTCTCTTCCACTGACATCTGTACTGCATAGCCGGCATCTGGGTTTACATTGGGCAAAGACAGTAAGTCTGTTGACCGAACAAAGAAGTTCCCATGGAAAGTATGAATGGAAAGACCTAGAAAAGAAAAAGGCATCAAAATGATTTACTTACACCTACATATAAAGTTTAGATGTGATATTGTAGTTTATAAAAAGATAAATACTCAGTCTTCACCCATTCCAGGCACACAGCTTCTAAAACCCTTAGAATTCCGTAAGTGTTGAGGGTTATAAAGTTGTCTTTTACTATGTTAACTAGGTGACTTCTGGAAAGGAACTAGGATGGAAAGAAACTAATGATGGGGGCGGGCTACCAGAGTATTCAACCATTTGATCACAGAGGGTTAGAGTATTCAACCATTTGATTACAGAGGGTTAGAACTTTCAGTCTGACATTCCCCCCACCCCCACCCCACTCAGTACCTACAGGGAGGGGAGAAGTGCTTGAGAGTGACTTAATCAGTCTTGACTATGTAATAAAGCCCCATAAAACCCAAAAGGACAGGGTCCTTACGAGAGCTTTGGGATTGTGAATACATGGAAACTTGGGGAGAATGAAGCTCTCAGAGAGAGGAAGCAAGCTCCAGAAACTCCAGGACTCCACACCCTTTTCCTTTCCTCATATCTTGCTCTATGCATCTTGTCTCTTTTTTTGTTGTTGAATTATATCCTTTTAAAATAAACTGGTAATCTTTACTCAGCTATTAAAAAGAATGCATTTGAATCAGTTCTAATGAGGTGGATGAAACTGGAGCCTATTATACAAAGTGAAAAACCAATACAGTGCTGTAAAGCAAAATGAATAATTTAAATTTTAAAAATAAATAATACAAACACAGAAAACTCAAAAAATAAAATAAAATACACAAAGTGAAGTAAGTCAGAAAGAAAAACACCAACACAGTATAGTAATGCATATATATGGAATTTAGAAAGATGGTAACAATGACCCTATATGCGAGACAGCAAAAGAGACACAGATGTAAAGAACAGTCTTTGGGACTCTTCGGGAGAAGGTGAGGGTGGGATGATTTGAGAGAAAAGCATTGAAACATGTATATTTTAATATGTGAAATAGATTGCCAGTCCAGGTTCGATGCATGAGACAGGGTGCTCAGGGCTGGTGCACTGGGACAACCCTGAGGGATGGGATGGGGAGGGATGTGGGAGGGGGGTTCAGAATGAGGAACACATGTACACCCGTGGCTGATTCATGTCAATGTATGGCAAAAACCACTACTATATTGTAAATATTTTAAAAATTAAATAAAATAAACTGATAATCTAGTAAGTACAATGTTTCTTCTGAGTTCTATAAGTCACTCTAGCCAATAATCTCAACCAAAGGAGGGATTTACTGGAACCTCCAATCTATAGCCAGAAGCAGAGGTAACAAATTAGACTCACAACTGGTTTCTGAAATGTGGTGGTGTGGTGTGTGGGGAGGCAGTCTTGTGAGACTGAACCCTTAATCTGTGGGATCTGATGATCTCTCTAGGTAAGCAATGTCAGAACTGAGTTAATTGCTTGGTAGTATGGGGAAAACCCACACCCTGACACTGGAAACAATCATATTAAATAATACACAGTAGTTAGTAAGAATGAGGATGGGATAAAAGATAACTTCTTAAATGAATTCAACACCACAGTTCAAAAGCATCAATTCTTCAGCACTCAGCTTTCTTTATAGTCCAACTCTCACATCCATACATGACTATGGGAAAAACCATAGCCCTGACTAGACGGACCTTTGTTGACAAAGTAATGTCTCTGCTTTTTAATATGCTGTCTAGGTTGGTCATAACTTTCCTTCCAAGGAGTAAGCGTCTTTTAATTTCATGGCTGCAATCACCATATGCAGTGATTTTGGAGCCCCCCAAAATAAAGTCAGCCACTGTTTCCTCATCTATTTCCCATGAAGTGATGGGACCGGATACCATGATCTTAGTTTTCTGAATGTTGAGCTTTAAGCCAATTTTTTCACTCTCCTCTTTCACTTTCATCAAGAGCCTCTTTAGTTCTTCTTCCCTCCAATTTATCTACCTATTAAATGAAAGCCCTATCAAATACCAGCTGGCTTGTTTGCAGAAACTGACAAGATGAAACTAAGAATCATATGAAAATGCAAGGAACCCAGAATATCACAATAATTCTGGTAAAGAAGAAAATTCTGGTAAAGAGAGGCCTCATACTTCCTAATTTCAAACTCACTACAAAGTCACAATAGTCAAGAAAGTTTGGTACTTGCATAAGACAGACATATAGATTAAAAGAATAAAATTCAGAATCCAGAAACAAACCCTCACATTTATGATCAACTAATTTTCAACAAAGGGACATAGAGGACAAGACAATTCAATAGGGAGAGAACAGTATTTTTTAATAAATGGTGCTGGGACAACTATATCCACATGCAAAAGTATGAAGTCAAACACCTACCTCATCAAAAACAAAAATTAACTAAAAATAAACCAAGGACTTAAATATAAAAATTATAACTATAAAAATCTTAGAAGACAACATATGAATAAATGTTCATGACTTTGAATTAAGCAGTCAGTGGTTGCTGTGAAAGTGAAAGTCGCTCAATCGTGACTGACTCTTTTGTGACCCCATGGACTACACAGTCCATGGAATTCTCCAGGCCAGAATACTGGGGTGGGTAGCCATTCCCTTCTCCAGGGGATCTTCCCAACCCAGGGATCGAAACCAATCTCCTGACTGCAGGTGGATTCTTTACCAGCTGAGCCACCAGGGAAGGCCAAGAATATTGGAGTTAAGGGTAGCCTATCCCTTCCAGGCAGATCTTTCCAGATTCCTAGGAATCGAACCAGGGTCTCCTGCATGGCAGGTGGATTCTTTACGAACTGAGCTACCTATGATACCAAAAGTACAAATAAAAAATTAAAAAAGATGATAAACGGGACATCACCAAAATTAAAAATAATTGTGCCTCAAAGGGTACCATTAAGAAAATGAAAAAGGATAGACTTCCCTGGTAGTCCCGTGATTAAGAATTCACTTGCAAATGCAGGGGATACCAATTCAACTCCTGGGCTGGGAAGACCCCACATGCCATGGAGCAGCTAAGCCCGTGAGCCATAACTACTGAGCCTGCAAGTACGCACGCCGCGTACTACTGAAGCCTGCAAGCTGCAACTATTGAAGCCCTTGGCACCTACAGCCTGTACTCGGCAACAAGAGAAGCCACCGCATTGAGAAGCTCACGCACTGCAACACGGAGTAACCCCTGCTTGCCACAATCAAAGAAAGCCCAAGTGCAGCAATAAAGACCCAGAACAGCCAAAAATAAATAAAGATGATTTAAAACAAAACTCCATTTATGCCTTCATAAATGTTAAAAAAAAAAAAAAAAAGTGCCCCCACCTTTGGTACACCGAATCCTCATGACTGCCTCAAAGCCAATCTTCCGAGTGAGGTATCTCTGTAGTTCCTTCTGCAATTTCTGTACTTGGACTGGGTTGTGTTGATGGTGGTAAGAGGGATAATAATAGACACTACCTGCTGAATACCGAGAAATACAACCTGAAAGAGAACATATACTCCTTTTAAATTCTACCATCACCTACTATTACTAACACAAAGTAACTACAACCATTTGAATTGACCTTTCTTTACCTTCCAAGACATTGTCAAAAAAGAATTCATTCCTTTAAATAGTAATAAAGACATTTCTCTATTATAAATGTTCAGAGAAGAAGACTACAAGGTTAATTATAAACTAAACTGACTTACCAAGGGAATAAGAATTCCTTCACTTTGTCATCTATATCATCATAAAAATACCATTTTGACTTTCACCTGAGAAAAATAATCACTAGGAAGAACTTACCCAGAGAAGCCAAATCAGAATACTGTCCACTGAGAAGGAATAAGTCAACAGCTACCTGCTGACCAGAACAGTCCAAGGCTAATTTCTTATAGAAGTCAGTTGATGGTGTCAAGTGAATTTCCTATTAATAATTACAAAGAGAAAAAGTTTTAAATCATTAAATTGTCATAAAATTTATATACCAGTTCATATATACCAATGAGATGACACTAGAGATGCAGGTTCGAGCCCTGCATCAGGAAGATCCCCTGGAGGAGGAAATGGCAACCCACTCCAGTACTCTTGCTGGGAAAATCCCTTGGACAAAAGAGCCTGGTGTGCTACTGTCCATGCAGTTGCAAAGAGTTGGACACAACTGAGTGACTGAGCACACACACACACAAAACCATATATACTGAGGGTTAACAATTATCTTTGAACCTTTATGTTTTGTAATATTTTCTCTTTTTTTCAGTAAGAAACATGTCCTGCTTAAGAATTTTCTATTTTGCTTTACTTTTAAAAAGGAATATACCTATTATACTTATTTTGATACTCTTTTAAATGCTTAATGCTGCAACTTCTAAACAATTCATATGTAATACTTTTCATCTATCATAAGAGATAAGTACGATTGATACTTTCACTTTATAAATATAAGGAAACAGAGTTACTTAATTACTTAAGTAATTAAGTAACTATTCAAGCTCACACATTTAAAAAGCAGTGAAACTTAGGCAGACTTATTCCAAAGCTGACACCTTTAATCATTATAGTATATGGCCACATTCTCATTATCTTTTGAGAAATATGTATCTTAAAATAAGTTTATACACACAAGGTGCTCAAAAACAATTCAGGACAATCAATATAACCAACCATGACTAATTTTACTCATCATTCAGGTTCTACCTTGTCCCTAGCAAGCATATTCTCTTAGTTTCCCTGACTTTCTCATCAAAGGCAGGTGGCATTGCTGCTGCTACTTAGTTGCTAAATTGTGTCCAACTCTCTGTGACCCCATGGACCATAGCCCACAGGGCTCCTCTATCCATAGGATTTCCCAGACAAGAATACTGGAGTGGGCTGCCATTCCTTCTCTAGGGGATCTCCCTGACCCACACTGAATCCACATCTCCTGCACTGGCAGGCAGATTGTTTTACTGCTGAGCCACCTGGGAAGCTACACGCAAATTTGCTAGTGGTCTGCTAAAGATCTAACATAAGGTAAGAGTGAATCAAATAGAAAATAATGAAATAGAAATGACTACATAAAAGAGAAATGATTATTCATTTCCTTATATTCCCTGTTTTTCATAACTTAAAAAATAAATTTAAAATAATCTCTCTAGTCAAAGGGACAAGACACCAGCATAAATCTTATCTATCATACACTTGATGACTTTCTAACCTTAGCAGATGATCTTTGGTTGGGTTCCTCTCGAGGTTTCAGGGCTCCCACTCCAAGAGTAGGGAGTTGTGTTTGAAAAACAGACATGCGACCACCAGTTGGGGACATCAACTTAAAGGCAGCCTGAAGAGCTGGACCCAAGGCACTCTGAGTCTCCAAGGTCTTGGTGAACATTTGCGGCAAAGTTTTCAGTAAATCTTGGACGAGCTTGTGAAATAAAGCAAGAAAACTCAAGAGTGTTACAATAAAAAAAAATTTTTTTCACAATAAGTCAGTAAGTAATACAATAGACAGGACATTGAGTCATGATGATGGTCAGAGAATCTACAGACAGTACAGTAAACAATGAAGTTGGTCAAATGACAAGAAAGCCATTTTAAGTCAACATTATAAATTGGCAAGCAAGACAAATCAAAATTGGGGCCTTACAGTTCTTGCACATGCAGTAGTCCAGCAAGACTATAAGTCCAAAATATATCCAAAAGAACCATCACAGTTTAGAGATTTGACATATTTAAATGCCATGAAATATGGCTTTCTCAATCACCTCTATACACTTTATTCTTTTCAGTTCCAAAGTGTATTTAACTCTTCCCTATTGCAAAATCTAAGGTAGCCAGTAAATTTGCCAACTAGTGATATTACTACAAAAGTAAAAACAAAACAAAAAACAACTACCTCTTCAGGTTAGGTTGTACAAATAAAGAGAGTTAATGGGAAAAAATACTTTGCGATATGGCAAAGTCACCATTGCCAACAGCTGAGACCATAGACTTGCTAGTTAAAATGTTACCCCTATGGCATATATGCATGTACAGGGTAGACAACATCCCCCCTTCAGACACATTCTGTTCACCTCTCACTGTATTATGTCATGGCAATTTCCAGGCAGGTAATAAGAGTTTCTTCTGAACTGACCTCAATGACACTCTGTGAATCAGAAAAGCAAAGGGCACTGAAAGCAGCCTAAAGTGCTTCTACGTAGTGACCAGAAGCTTATCTCAGCAACCCTCCCAATTTCCCAAATGGCTGGCAAGGCAAGTTTCCTGCATCTTATCCTGCTTTATGGAACAGACTTATCTTCTACCCTATTACAAACTGATACAATAAACTTCAAAGCAATCAGTTTAAGGGCAAACTCAAAAGCTGTTCATCTGATGAATTTTAACTAACTGCAAATATAAAATGCTACACATCCTAGAAATGTCACAGAAAGAAGCAAAATTCTACATAAAGTTCATTTTAAAAATACATTCCTTCAACATTTCAATCAAACGTGTCAGATAGGAAAGTGCCCCTTACCTCTTTACTTTCATTTAAATTTACTAATAAGTTCTCCGGCATAGGTATAAAAACATCTGAAAAGATAAATAAATATTTCTTTTAAACAAAACAACTGTCACAGATGTTCTAGATATATAACACTGATATAATTAACCAGCCCCACACTTAGAGAAAAGCTCTACTTTCACAGCAACGTCTACCTATGTTCAAAGAGTTACCAAAACAGCACTGATTTAGGTTTCTATTGTAACTTATCTGTTATGTAAAAGGTAAATAGTCTCTCAGAAAATAGAGATCCACAAGCACTCTGTAACGTTTGTACAAGTACTCTGCTTCTTAGATTAAAGACAATTTAGAATCCTGCCTTAGAATTCCTGCTTAGCCCCAAAAGCAGTCAAAGAAACACTCCTGGCATTAAAAAAAAAAAAAATCTTGACTAAGAAGACACACAAAAATTCTGTCTTGAAATAGAAGTAACACAGCCTGCTAACAACTGTGTCATTCATAAAGTGGATACTTTCTCACAAAGAAGGCTACTGTCCTACTTAGGGCTATAAAATCAAGTAAATCGCAAGGTATGCTAAACGGACACATTAGAGTAGTTTTTCAGTATTCAAATTTCTTCCTTCTTATGTAGTAAATACTGTTTTCTGAAAGGAAGCAAACTGGAAGGAAAATGTGGGTGGTGATGGAGTACTTTGAGGGGGTCTCACCTTTTACATTTTTGTACTGTTTTTCATTACAAAATTACAAAAATAAGGCTCACCATAATTCTTATAAAAATAATACCAACAGATAATTTGAAACATTAAATATTTAACTATCATATAAAAAAATCTACTGTTTAGATTTCGTCCCTCTTATCTTTAAGATTTTAATAAAAGTTTTAAAATATAATCCACACACCATGAAATGTACTTGTGCAGAAGGCACACTTCAGTGATCTTTTTACTGTACGCACAGAGTTGTACAACTGTCACCACTATCCAATTCTAGATCCTTTTCATCCTTGCAAAGGGGAACCCCACACTGATTAGCAGTCACTCCTCACTTCCCTACCAACTCCCACAGCTCTAGGCAGCCTCTAGTCTTCTGGTCTCTGAACTGGCCTATTCTGGACATTTTATAATAAGGGAGCCACACTATGAGGTCCTCTGTGACTGGCTTCTTCCTCTTAGCCTAACATTTTCAAGATTCATCCATGTTGTTTTTTTTACTGCTGAGTAATATTTCATTATATGGATATCCTACATTTTGTTTATGTTGGGTTGTTTCCACTTCTTGGCTGAGTTGTTAAAAAACATTCATGTACACATTCTTGGGTAGACATGTTCTGTACTGTTTTATTTTTAATAATTCATGTTAACAATTAAAATAAATTGAAATATAGGTGCTTTCCTATTAAGTAAAAATGCTGGGTTATATGGTTAACTCTATGTTTAACTTCTAGAGGAACTGACAAAATGTTTTCCCTAATGGCGGCACTATCTTCCATTCCTACTACTAGTGAATGAAGGCTCTACTTTCTCCACATCCTTGAAAAAACGTGCTACTGTCCTTTAAAAAAATGTTTGCTATGTGACACCCAGCAAGGGATATTCATCAGCTTTTGTATAAAATTGAGAGGCTGAACCATATCAGTAAATTCACAACTTGGCCCATTACCAGAATCACCTGTTATGTGATTTTATTTTATGCCAAGTAAGTATTTGGAGAAACATGAATAGGTAACAGAAAGGGGAAAGACTGACTTGGCTGCTCTGTTGTGAGATTTGGAACAACCAGGACAGAAGGGGGGCTCTATTAATCTACTGCATTTTAAAGATGTACAGCCAATTCTCATAATTCACAGATTTTATAGTTGTGAACTTACCTATTTATTAATATTTATTTGTAATCCCCAAACCAATACTCATGGAACTTAACCAGTTATCCAGACATCCTCAGAGCAGCAGAAAATTCTGGTTTTGAGATTTCTTTTTAACTGCTCTGATATGGCATTTCTTTGTGGTTTTCATTGGCATTTCCCTGGTAACTCATGATATGAGCATCTTTTCAAGGGCTTATCAGCCAACTGCATAGACACAATGTTGAATATGGTGTACCATAGAGACAAGGCTATTCAAATCCTTTGCCCACTTTTTAATTAGGTTGTCTTTTTATTAAGCTGTAGAAATTCCTTGCATGATCTAGATATATATTTTGATCAAATATATGACTTTCAAATATTTTTTCTCATTCTGTGGGTGTCTTCACTTTCATGACAGTATCCTTTGAAACACAAAAAGCTTTAGTTTTTAAAAACATTTTCATTTTTTTATTTTATTGAAGTACAGTTGATTTACATTGCTGTGCTGATTTCTGCTGTACAGCAAAGTGACTCAGTTATACAAATACATATTCTTTTCCATTATGGTTTATCATAGAATATTAAATACAGTTCCTTGTGCTACACAGTAGGACCTTATTGTTTACCCAAGGTTTTAATTTTTAAGAAGCCCAACTTACCTATTTTCTCTTTTGTCGTTTGTGCTTTTGGTGTTTTATCTAAGAAATCACTGCCTAATTCAAGGTCACACACTTCTATGTTTTTTTCTAACAGTTTTATAGTTTCAGTCTCATATTCAGATTTATGATCCATTTGGTGTTAATTTTTTAAACTGTGACAAACACATATAATATGCAAAGTTTATCACCATAACCATAAAAAAATTTTGTCATTCCTTTTCAAATTTTCATTCATTTATTTAATTTTTTTTTGGCTACACAGACTTTCTCTGGCTGCCGTAAGTCAGGGTTACTCTCTATTGTGGTGCCCGGGCTTCTCACTGCAGAGGCCTTTCCTGTTGTAGAGCAGAGGCTCTAGAGCACTCGAGCTTCAGGAGCAGTGGCTCAGTGGGCTCAGTAGTTGTGGCACATGGGCTTAGCTGCCCCATGGCAAGCGTTAACTTCCTGGACCAGTGTCCCCTGCATTAGCAGATGGATTCTTAACAACCGGACAACCAGGAAAATCCTCACCTTAACCATTTTTAAGTGTACAAATTGTTTTCCATAGCACTGAACCATTTTACATTCCTACCAGCAATATACAACAATTCCAAAGTTTCCACATCCTTACCAGTCCTTGTTATTTTCCATTTCTAAAAATAATAACCATTCTAATGGATGTCAAGTGGTATCTCATTGTGATTTTGATTTGCATTTCTCTAATGACTAATGATGTTGAGCATGTTTTCCTATGTTTATTGACCATTTGTACATCTTCTTTGGAGAACTGTCTATTCAAGTTCTTTGTCCATTTCTGAGTTGTGGTTTATTTACTGCTGAGTTGTATGTATGTCTGTTAGTCACTCAGTCATGTCCAGCTCTTTGCGACCCCATGGATTGTAGCCCACCAGGTTCCTCTGTCCATGGAATTCTCCAGGCAAGAATACTGGAGTGGGTTGCCATTCCCTTCTCTGGGGATCTTCCCAACCAAGGGACTGAACCTGGATCTCCTGCATTGCAGGTGGATTCTTCACCGTCTGAGCCATTAGTAGCTCTTTTATTAATCCTTTATCTTATGTAAAATTTGCATATACATGTGTTTTCTCTGTACTTCTCTACTTCTTTTTACTGTCTTGATAGTTTTCTTTCATGTACAAAAGTTTTTAACAGTGATCAAGTCCAATTTATTTATTTTTCTTTTGTTGCTTCTGCTTTTAGTGTCATATCCAGGAAATCACTGCCAAACCTAATGTCATCAAGATTTTCCACTGTTTTCTTTTTTTTTCCCCCACTGTTTTCTTATAGTTTCAGTTCTTAAGTTTAGGTCTTTGATCCACTGAGTTAATATTTTTTTTTTAAATATGGTTGAAGATAAGGGTCTAACTTCATTCTTTTGCATGCTCAGTTTTCTCTGAACCATTTGTTTAAAAGATTGTCTCTTCCCCATTGAATGGTCTTGGTATCCTTATCAAAAATAAAGTTACCATATATGTGAAGGCTTATTTCTGGGCTTCTATTCTGTTCCATTAGCCTATGTCTATCCTCAAATACTTCCTGAATGAGATTTAACATTAACTTGCTTTTGTTGCCTTGTTCAGAATTCACTTTACCTCCATAACTCTGTTTCCTCTTCTATAAAATAAGAGCTTTGACTGAAGAACTGTCACAAGTTCAAAAATCTTGTCACTATATACTCAAAGTTTTCCTCAATATAGTAGAATCATACCAAGTGATCTGAATTGGCTGAACAATCATGAAATATTTCTAAAACTAATATTTCCTCAGTTCATTAATTTAAGTATATAATATATACCTTCAATATCTGAAACTATTAGCATCTGAGGTTGAGAGAGACCTTCTTGAAGACTGTAGAAGTGGATTGTACTATCAAATGTTATGAAGCCAATTTTTGTCCTGGTGTTGCCAGGAAGCCTAAAAACAAATTCAGAAGAATATTTTATAAAGTTTTATATTATACCTAAAATATCTGCAAAGAGTTACATACAAACATTTGCTTCTGTCCTGTGGAAAATGTGCCAACATAAATGTTTTTAATCCGTGCAGTGTTTAATCACCATGGAAACATATACTACTCAAAAGAAAACACTACACATAACCCAAATAATCAACAAAACCAAGCAATAATACAGCAATCCAAAACTCATTATACCTATATAAAGCTATATTAATCACTTAGGAAATGACACATAAAAAACAACAGAAAGTATATACAAAAGTCTGTAGATGATTTTAACTTACAAAAAAGACTTCAAAAAATTACCACATACCAACTCTAAAATGTAATTTACATACTGCATAAATCTACATACTGCTTTACATACTGTATCTTTTTAATTGCCTAAATTTATTTTTATATTGCTTAATGCATTCATTTAAGAAGATCAGCAAAAAGACGTTTTAAAGAACTTAAATATGTAAACCTTAGTTTTACAAGGGGAAAAACAAACTAGTTTTCATTCTTGGGTAAGTTAGTAAACCCTCTCATCAACAAACAATTCTTATACACAACCTACAACATTAAAAACACAAATGCCGATAGGAACAAAAATGTCTGTAACCAAGCTGAGGGAGTTAGTCCATTTCTGATGAGATTTGCTCCTGAACATTCTTCCTTACCATACAAGAGCACAAGAGTATTTCATTACACTGAAAGGTCATGCTAGCTTTCATGGGTTATACTAAGCTTGTAAGAGCCATTTAAAGTAAAGTTGTTTTAAGAGGCTTAAATGACCAGCAAATGCAATGTGTAGACACTGTTTAGATTCTTTTTCCAACAAACCCACAATAAAAAAAATTCTTGAGACAACCAGGAACAAAAATTGAACTGGATATTATATCATATTATGGAATTACTGCTAATTTTGTTAGATGTGATTCTCATATTTTAGTTACAGTTAAAAATAACTCCACTTATTTTTAGGTAAAATGATCATATTATGGAATTACTGTTAATTTTGTTGGATGTGATTCTCATATTTAAGTTAGGGTTAAAAATAATTCCACGTATTTTTAGGTAAAATGATATACTGACTGAGATTTGCATTAAAATACTCTAGGAGAAAAAGCAGGGGCAGGGGTAGATGAAGTAAGAACAGCTGAATGCTAAAAATACTGAACCTGAGGCTAAGTACCTGGAACTTCACTAAGTTCTATTTACCACATCCTTGAAATTTTTCCATAATAAAAAGTTAAAAATAAACTAGTATTTCTCAGAGAAAGGGAGACCTAAAGTTAACTGTGGATTTAAGTGGACTTTTAGAACATAATTACATAGCTTTTTAAATATATTTTGGAACTACCTGTTCATTTTATTAATACAAACACTGTTTCTAAATTAACCTGAGTTAAGATACTTACAAATCCAGATTGTCTAACAAACTCTGGCAAACTGAATTCAAGTATCCAGTTTCAACTGCATTGTGAGACACATCAAAAACAAAGAGGTACACTGGAGGCTGAGGTGGTCGTAACTGAAGGAGAAAAAGGATCTCATTAAACACAATTAACAGGATTTAATTTAAACTTACCATTTGTCATGTCTACATATAGCAAAACAATAAAATAAATATTATTTACAAATCAAGTGGAGCCTATAATAATAATAGATGAAGAAAATAATATAGAAAGAAGTTTTTTTCAGATGCATACTTAGAAAAAGGAAAATGAGAATATGATTGTCATCTGTCAGAAGAGTGTTTTTTCTAGGACAGGAAGGAGAATACATATATTCAGAAAGCTTTTAGGGGACCTCCTTGGTGGTCCAGTGGCTATGACTCTGTGCTCTCAATGCAGGGGTCCAGGATTCAATTTCCAGTCAGGGAACTAGATCCTACACGCCAGAACTAAAAGAGCCTGCATGATGCAACTAAGAGTTGGTGTAGCCAGATATCAGGTTGGTGCAAAAGTTTTGCATTGTTGAACTTTGCCATTTGATATTGGAAAATTTTTTAAGTAAATGTGGTTATGATACACATCATTTTAATGTGCATTTCTTGCTTTATGTTTTTTGCTAATGAATTATTACTTGTTATTTTTGTATGTATTTTTAGACTATAGAAATTGTTACTAGACAAAAAGCGAATTCATGCAATTTTCTTATCGGCGTTCAAAATGGGTCATAAAGCAGCAGAGACAACTCACAACATCAACAATGCCTTTGGCCAAGGAACTTCTAATGAATGAACAGTGCAGTAGTGGTTCAAGAAGCTTTGCAAAAGAGATGAGAGCCTTGAAGATAAGAGGCACAGTGGCCAACCACTGGAAGTCGACCACAACCAACTGAAAGCAATCATCAAAGCTGATCCTCTTAAAACTACATGAGAAGTTGCCCAAGAGCTCAATGTCAACCATTCTACGGTCATTTGGCATTTGAAGCAAACTGAAAAGGTGAAGAAGCTCAGTAAGTGGGTGCCCTCATGAGCTGACCGCAAATCAAAGAGGTTGTCATTTTGAAGTGTCATCTTCTCTTATTCCATGCAACAAACACAAACCATTTCTCAATCAGATTGTGACTTGTGACAAAAAGTGGATTGTATACAACAACCAGCAACTATCAGTTCAATGGCTGGACCTAGACGAAGCTCCAAAGTGCTTCCCAAAGCCAAACTTGCACCAAATAAAGGGTCCTGGTCACTGTTTGGTGGTCTGCTGCCAATCTGATCCACTACAGCTTTCTGAATCCCAGAAAAACCATTAGATCTGAGAAGTATGCTCAGCAAATCGATGAGATACACTGAAAACTGCAACACCTGCAGCCAGCATTGGTCAACAGAAAGGACCCAATTCTTCACAACAATGCCCAACCACCTGTCCCACAATCAACATCTCAAAAATTGAACAAATTGGGCCACAACATTTTTGCCTCATCTGCCATATTCACCTGACTTCTTGTCAACCAACTACCACTCCTTCAAGTATCTTGACAACTTTCTGCAGGGAAAATGCTTCCACAACCAGCAGGATGCAGAAAATGCTTTCCAAGAGTTCGCTGAATCCTGAAGCATGGATTTTTATGCTACAGGCATAAACAAACTTATTTCTTGTTGACAAAAATGTGTTGCAGTGGTTCCTATTTTTATTAATAAAAAGCTGGTTGAGACTAGTTAAAATGATTTAAAATTCAGGATCCAGAACCATAATTACTTTTGCACCAATCTAATTAATAAATGGGCTTCCCTGGTGGCTCAGAGGGTAAAGCATCTGCCTACAATGCAGGAGACCTGGGTTCGATCCCTGGGTTGGGAAGATTCCCCTGGAGAAGGAAATGGCAACCCACTCCAGTACTCTTGCCTGAAAAATCCCATGGACGGAGAAGCCTGGTAGGCTACAGTACATGGGGTTGCAAAGAGTAGGACACACAAATGAGCAACTTCAGGAAGGAATTAATAAATAAATATTTTTTAAAAAGAAAACCTTTTGAGAGTATTGGCAATGTTCAATTTTTGGACCTGAGTGGTGAAACAGTGGTATTATGGTTAGTTGGTAACCTATATATTCATGATTCATAGGCTTTCATCATATTTCACAATTTAGAGAAATTACAGTTCTGAAAATGACAAATCAAGTCAACTTGAGTTGGTTATTTAACCAATACATTTCAACCAGTTGCAGAAAAATGCACAAGTATATTTTAAACTTGCAGAAAAATGTACAAGTGTATTTTGTATATACTTGCAGAAAATGTGCAAGTATATTTTAAAAATTGCAGAAAAATGTACAAGTACATTTTAAACTTCCAAGCTCAAATATTTGTCTTCAATTCAATAAAAAGCATCAAATAATTACACTCAGAACTTGATGTATAATATACTTTTATATTTTTTTGCACATATCACTTGCCAAATTCATAGAATCTGCTGTCCAAGAAGTAAGTCTGGAAGAAGCAACATCTCTTGCAGACCTAGGCAAGTTTCCAAATTTAAAGGAAGCCATTTTTACAAAAGCTAAGAGGTAAAGAAACGGAGGAAAGCCAATTCAAAAAAATAAATGCTTCTGATTTTTTGGCTTTACATAAAGAAAGCTATAACAGCCATTTAAGTGTCACAAAAACATTTTCTACACTGAAATTTCCATGCGGTGAAAATAGACTGAGTCCTCATAATTTCTATAGTAAAATGGCCCCAACTGACCAGATAGAGACTATCCCATAAAAATACACTAAAATAAAGTATTAAAAGTTGGTATTAAGTCTTATCTTCATATTCCCTTTTCTTAGAGGCAATTACTGCATAGAGAAAGAGAAACCAAAAGTTCTGGATTTTGCAAGTCACTTAAGTAAATCTGTTTCATACCTGTAAAACAGGATGAACAGTGCTTAATTAAGAGTTGTTTCTGATGATCAAAGAGATATATGTGGTTTGTAAAATGGACAGTACTAATCAAACATTAGGCATAATTATTATCTTTTCAAATGCAAGACCTCAGATACTCACACAAGTGTATATATAAGTACTTGAAGAGGATACACATCACATTATTATTTGTAATAGCAGAAGCCTAGAAGAGACCTAAAAGTAAGTATGATCCCAATATTCTATTGCAGATTTCTGAATGGATACCCAAGAAATAAACGGAACTTCACATATACTTTCACTCTCCAAACTTAACCCTTATATACAAATTAACTATGTTTATAATGAACAGGATAACTTATAAATTAAAAATATAAAATTTCATTAAAAAACTATATGGTATATTTAAAACCCAGTATTATGAAATATTTATGCTACATAAAAAGTGAAACTTTACCATGTATTCTGAAGGAGCCATAAACTCAATTGTAGCATTTTGAACTTCAGGTCTTCTGTGAGGTTCTCCATAGACTCTGGTCAAAGGGTTGTACATGAATTCTTCAGGAACTATGTGAATTAACAACATACACTGTTAAAACTGAAAGGATTACGTTTAATACAGCTTGCATTTGGCTGTTTTCTTAATTTAGGGATTCATATATAATTCAATATAAACTAAATATTAAAAGCTAAATGCACTTTTTTTTTTTTAACTTGGCCATGCTGTGAGGCATGTGGGATCCCAACCAGGGATTGAACCCACTCAATAACCACTGGACTGACAGGGAAGTCTGGGTTAAATATACTTTATTTTTGAGTTCCATTCAATTGCTCTCCATAATGAACAGCACTAAGTATGTTTTGCTTTTACAATTACAAGTACTATGACTTTTCCTATTTTCTAATATCCTTTTTCTCTTAATTCCTGGAAAGCTGCTTTCCTAAAATACTTTAAGAGGATGATAAAAACTCATTAAGTGCTAATTATTTTCTTAAATGCAAGACTAAACTTTGTCTTAAATTTCACAGTGGTAAAAGGATAGTAACATTTGATGTTGTTTACAGACTCTGGTTGCCCCTGGAAAGCTACGGCAAAAATACTTCTAAGTATTTTTAGGGTATCAGGGTATGGGGCATGGTGAGTTTCAAAACTTATTAAGACCTCTATGGAATATCAGCTGCCTTCTGCTTACAAAACACTAGTGCTCCAATATTTTCTAAATTATCACTGCACCTGTCTTCTCAATAACTGTTTAAAAATTCAAATCCCAATATATGCTAAAGGGTAAGCTATAGTTCATGAAATGCTCTGGGCTGCATATGAAAGTGACTTCAACTTTTATTACAATTTAACTTCATATACCAAAGCACATATACGTAAGCTTTTAAGGGTGTACTAAACACTATACATACATATATTTTCTGAATTATTACAGCATAAAAAGAATGCTCTTTTTCTACCCTCATTTTCTTCTACTCTAAAAATACAAACAGTAAAAGTGGTTTTCAAAAATATCAGAAGCTCCTCTATTTCCCAATGCTTAATGAAATGTCCTTCTAAACAGATTTTCAGAAAAACTGAAAACTTAATTTTCAATGTGGATATCGGCATGCCCTTTTTCCTTCTCTAATCCTAATAGAATGTTGTTAGGTGATATTTCTCAATATATAAATAGTGAAACAGTTACTGAAGGCTATCTCCTCCTCATCAATTACTGAAAAAACTACATTCAACTAACCTTCTAGCACTGCCCACCTCCCTTCATACAGCAGTGAATGAAGCTAATGGCAGCTATTCTATGGACTTATTTTCTCTCACCCTAGAGAAAAGGCACGGGACAATTTCTAAATAAAAATATTTCTTAAATTATAGGCTTAAATAATACCATGAAATATGCCATTTATTATATGCCCAATATAATAAATGTAAAAAAGTGGTATCAAAGTAATATTACCATATTTTTTTGCTTAAAAGGTATGTAATCAATTATATATAAGTATAAATGCCTAGGAAAAAAGTGAAAAGAAGTTATATCTGAGTGGCAGAATTACACATAAATAAGACAGGAGTTTGTGTTTTTTTTTGCTTTTTTAACTTTACATTTATATTATCGGATTCCCTATAATGAATACAATAATGTTAATAAAAAAGACATACCATCATTAATTCGGTAACATAAATTACATTTCCATCTCCTTTGATCAAGAAAGCTGACAAAAGGGTTGATGTATGTCCTGCATGAACGGCACCTCACAATTGTACTAGAGGTAACCACAGGCAATTGCTGGAAAAAAAAACAACCAACTAATTTATTAAAGACAGCAATCATCATGTCTAAGGGTAAAGCAATTAATCCATACAACTGTTGCAATATTATAATTTTCGAGGAAAAACTAGGGTAAAAAATGTGTCCAACCTGCCACACAAAATATTATGTAGTTGACATGTATTTATTTTTAAACCTTAATGATTTTCCCGAAGACTATTCTCATTAAATTTTGCCTTTTAAAAAGTTTTTATTTTCTCATTAAAAGTTTACATTGCATACACAACACTGTAAAGCAACTATACTCCAATAAAAATTGATTTGAAAAAAGTTTACACTGCAAAATCAACATAGTAAATTTACAGTGTATTTCTGAGATGAATGCTGAAGGATCGATTAACATTCTAAAAAAAATCAATTAAATTATTGGGAAGTTTCTTCATGTTACATTAATAGGCTACTAAGTTCTCATAAAAGAACTATCACAAAGTAAGTTATGGTTTAAATCATATTTCAATGTTTTATTTGACTTGGCAATTATGCTATTTAAAGTTTATCCTACATATTAAAAGATCTAAAGTCTTAAAATCAAAAATCAATAAAGACAATACAATCCTATTACCAAACGGAGGTTGGTTATGGGAAAGTCATTTCACCAAAAAAAAAAGAGAAAGTCACTTCACTTATGAACTGATCAACTCAAATGACTGGGTCACATGTCATGGGTCACATGTCAAGGTCCCAAAGCCTTAGGACAAAAGTAGAAGGGTTTTTTTTTTTTTCTCCTTTTTTTTGGAAACAGTTTCTCAAAGCAACAGACTTTACTCCAAGAATAGAAGAACTGGGAGAATAGGTAAAGCATTTTAATGGGTAAACAATTTACAACTTAAAAAAAAAATACTATGGTTCATTTATCTATTTTCTTCAGTACATCTATCCTACTCAGTACCTCCTGAATTTTTCAACAATATGTTTATTTTATCTTGTTGTAAAAGTGTTTGATAATAATCTTTTTGACTGAAATACAAATAAAGGAATTTGTCAATGGTCAAATTCCTAAAGAGCTCAAACAAAATTCTTGCATTATTATAAAAGATGCCTTACCACTAAGATAATTTTCCACATTTACTGTCACTAATAAAACATACCACTAGGTCTTTAAAAGGATGAAGCAGCAGTCCCAGAGGAAGTTTGGCTTTATTCAGTAAGGCCTGAGTCTGAGGAATGCTAGTCAGTGTGCAGCGAAATAACCTGTATCAAAGTAAAAATCATGTATCAGTTATTACTATGACTAGTTTGGAACAAAAAATTTTCAAAAGATTTAAAAGGTACATGTTGTAACACTGGATCAAATTATAAATGAAGTATTTCAACAGGCTCTCACAAATTTTATCCTTGCTAAATATTTAAATCCTATTCAGAAAGAAAGGGTAGATGGTTACAATCCCATTTCACATAACAAAACAGTTTCTTCTCAGCTTGTGCATAAGACAGCCTGGACTATCAAAGGACTTACTTTTTCTTTATATAAATCTAGATTGCACTGGAATTACAAGGTGGTAACCCAAATTTGCAAATGTAAAGTTATATGTATTACCTGAAAGCTCAGTTTTGTATTAGCTTCTAAAAAGGTGGTTTAAAAATAACACATTCAATTTATCAGAAGTCTTCATATCTTAAAAACTTCATAAACCTAAACTCACAACCAAATTGAGAAGAGAAAAGCATACTATAATTATGTTTGCTATGAAAAATAATTTAAAATGATAGCAAATAAAGGATTATATAGAATCAAATCTCCACACTTCGGACTTTGAAAATATAATAGAGCCACCATAATGATAATGAATATCACAGTCCCATTAGAGTTGATAAGAGCAACTATCAGATCAGGCATTACAACCTTATTTCTTTACTTAGAACATTTCAAATATCAAGTAAGCAACTAACAAAGTACTGTTTTGTGCATGCAGACTACTTTCATAAATTAACACACCTACATAGCTTGCTCAAAATACATGAAGCTCAAAAAAAAAATCTGGAAGCATTTTAGAACAAGTAAAATGTCATATTCAATAAAAAGTACTGTTTGAAGCCTTACTCTGGGTTACAGTTCAGTTTCTGGATATCTTCATGCAAATTTGGAACTGGAGGCTGCAAAGGTGTCGATGGAAGCATGTTTCTTTCTTGAAGAAGATTGATAACTCTTAGCCCCTCTGGATGTAGGCTTAATCCACTCATACTTGCAGTTAAATGATTAGCACCTAAAGGAGTCTAAAGAAATATAACTTCACATTAAGTAGCCTTTACAATGTCTTCCATTGAAAAGAAAAGCATATATTAATAACAAAACTGTAATCTCGATTTCCTGGTCAATTTTTTTGGTTCTGGAGACATCTAACAGGACAAAAGTCTTACGAAATACTCATTATCATTCTAAGTTGGTAAAACAATGTTCATTGTACCTTCCTTAAATGTTTTCAGGTGAAAATAGTTTAAATCAAAAAGCAGAATACAGGTTATTAAAAGAAAAGTATACCTGAGTAAAAGCCTGTGGACCACTTGCGTAATTCAAGGAAGAGGGTGGTATTCCTGTTCCTGTTGTACTAGGTGGTGTTGTGTTCTGATAACCAGGTGGTAAAGAGGGATATGAATATCCAACACTTCGGCTCATTGTGGGATTCTTATTAGTAGGCTGTGATGTTGCTAGAAACAAGGTAACTTTTAAGTTCTATTTTACACTCCAGAGTACTTTAAATCAACACATAGATCCATTAAACTTGTAACTCCAAAATCCTTTGGGTAACTTAATACTTTAACTCATCAATTTTGTAAAATAAAACAAACACTAGTAACAAAGTAAGAGCAATGATTAAAATCTAACTAATGTGGTCTATAGCTATAAACACACACAGGTTAAGTTTAGTATACTTAATTTACTCATGTCATGTACTAAACATTGTATTCACTAAAATTTTAATTCAAAACAACTTTAACTAAAATATAATAAATGTTCAAATGGATAAATTTAAATAGGTCTAACTGATAAAAGTATTCTATAGTCATAACATCATAATAATAAAGCCCATAATCCCAATTCTAAAGGGGGCGGGGGGTGGGGGGAAACCTAACAAAAAGTCTAAATCCATAGAGACAGAAAATGCTAACAGGAGATACCATTGCATGACCTAATTATTAGGTTTTCTTCTCTGTTTTCTATCAGGAACACATAAAAAAAATAAAAACTTTCATAGCATCTCACCCAAGAAGCCACCGCCTTCAATCTCATCATAACTATTGTGAACCACCATAGATCCATTATTGGTATTTGATATAATACCTAAGGAGGAACAATATTTAACAATATTCAAATTAGAACCAGTATTACAATTTCTGCAAGATCTGATCTAGTGTTTAAAATTTATGATAATGTTCCAAATGACAAATAGCTTAAACCACATCCCAGGAAATGTCACATGTTGAAATAAAAATTTCAAATAATATAAGATTCTAAATATACAAAATATATAAAAGTTTCAAATAACTTTATAAACCTCTAAAAAGAATGGTACTTTGTGGAGTTTACAAAATTATATACAATCTGAAAGTTTTAACAGTTTCAAGAGCAGCATTAAAAACTTCTAAGGAGCAGTACACACTAAACTAAGTCACGAAAATCAATATTTAAGAATGAGGATAAATACGGATGAGATAAACTATGAGGGTGAAAACCTTTAAAAGAAATACAGAACAGAGTAGAATCTAGAATTAATTCTAAAGTGATATATAGTAATTAGAACAATTGCCTTAGTCCAGCAAACTAAACTAATAATAATAATCTATCACTAAAATTTATTAGCTCTAATTCAGGTATAGAAGAAATCAAATCAGTGAACAGCATCACCTCTAGCACCTACAAATAAACGTGTTAACTTTTAACAGTCATTTTAATACCAAATAGATAAGTTTAATGACTTCAATAAAGTTAGTAACTCCTTTCCAATTCTCAAGACCACCATGACTTTACCCATGAGTTGATATATTAATAGAAAATCTTGGTAATCTTGTAGAAACAAAAACACTGAGCATATTCTTATTTATTTACTGTTGGCTGTGCTGGGTCTTAGATACTGCACAGGTTTTTCTCTAGTTGCAGCAAGCAGGGGCTACTCTCCAGGTGCTACGTGAGGGCTCCTCATTGCATCGCTACTCTTCTGCAGCACATGGGCTCCAGGCTGTGTGGCTTCGATAACTGTGGCATGTGGGCTCAGCAGTGGCAGCTCCTGGGCTCTAGAGCACAGGTTTGGTTGCTCTGTGGCATGTGGGACCTTTCCAGCCAAGAGATCAAACCCATGTCTGCTGCATTGGCAGGTGGATTCTTTACCACTGAGCCACCAGGAAAGCCCTGAGCATATTTTTAGTTGGCTAAAAGTTTAAATACTTATTCTAGCTTGATTTTCAAAATTATCATGTGAGACACTACTTTATCATTTTGTTACTCATTGTTAACATGATCCTTTTCAAATTATACACAGGTCAGTTTTTTTCCCTACTAACAATACTAAAAAAAGGAAATGGTAGGAGAAAATACAAAAATGATAATATTGATTATACTGAGTTGTAGAATATGGGCAGTGGCTTTTCCCCCCTCTTCTTCTGTTTTCCTATTTCCAATCTTGTTACAATGGTTATATTATACCTAAAATCCAATTTCTTACTTTACAAAACATTTTAAGTTAATAAACTTGTATTTTAAAGTTACATCTGAAGATAATGGTTTAAAACTATAAAACATGAAAATGTTTTTACATTTTACTTTTTATTTAGGCTTATAAATGTTTGTTAACAGTGGCAGTTTGTTAACAGTAATGGTGGCAATCAAAAACCTGCTTCCACAAAAAAGAGCCGATATATTAAAAATATAGCTTCAAACATCATGTCCAGAAAAGCAAAGGTCCCCCTCTCACCTCCCTCTACCAAGAGATACATAGCTTTATAGCCATGATTTTTAAAGTCTGCACAGTAACAAAAAAGTTAACAGTGATCCCAAAGGCTAGTCCACAGCCCAGAATAGAGGAATGGAAAACTGAGAAATTTTTTTAAACCCTAAATTCCTAAGGGGCATCTCAAACCAAAACAACCAGATTTTCTGGAAAAATATGGCTTGTGTGCACAGAATTCAGAAAATATTAATCCTTCCACCCTGAGTCAAAACTTTAGGACTTGACTTGGTTTTTGTCCTGCTTACCTTCTTGGTTGCTAGTTGAATTAAATGAGGGCTGGGGCACAGTTCTAGGTGTCAATTTCCGAGGAGTAAGGGCCCTCACTGGAGGTGGTCCTCCAGTTGGAGGGGGGCCAAGAGGAGCTCCTGGTTGAAAAGTGGTAGGCAGAGGTGGATTTGCTAAGGGCAGTGCAGACCCTATGGAAACAATAGTTTTTCACGCGTCACTTAAGAACTTAAGAAAAAGGCCAAAACAGCCTTCCACCAAATCTAAATAACTTCCAAATTTATATTTTCATTATAAACCAACAAATTACTACAAATAAGTTAACTTCCCAGATTGACTGTCTAATTTTACATGCATACTTTACACATTTCCAAATCTCTCCTACCATAATTCATGTGTGTGTGTGTGTGTGTGTGTGTGTGTGTGTGTGTGTGTGTGTGTGTGTGTACGTGCGCACTCAGTCGCTCAGTTGTGTCACTCTTTGTAATCCTATAGACTGTAGTTCATGGAATTCTCCAGGCAAGAATACTGGAGTGGGTTGCCATTTCCCACTCCAGGGGATCTTCCCAACCGAGGGATCGAACCCAAGTCTCCTGTGTCTCCTTCACTGGCAGGCAAATTCTTTACTGCTGTGCCACCTGGGAGGCCACCATAATTCTTACCTGTCAATTATTAAAGCAATATAAAGTCGGGATCAAATCACTTATAGAGTAGACACAATGCCCTGTTTATTGCTTAATTTTTATTAACTGGTCACAGAGTTTCAACAGGCTATGTCAAGTATTGCAGTAGAAATTAACATGAATAAAATTTTATGGAGTACTTATCAACATAGCCCATTCGATTACCATCAATTAGGGTTAGATTTAGCTTTCTAAAACTAGAAAGTATTCTGGTTATCCTAAATTCTCCAAGTTTTATCTCATTTTGCTTCATTTTTATTGGGGGTATAACCTGTTAATATTAGATAATAAATGTGTACACTGTTTAGTGTTTACCTAGTAATAATTATAAGCAGGTTACTTTCAATAATGACTTACATCCTATATTAAGAATACTTCCTAGGCTTAGAAATCAGGAAATGATCCAAAGTTTATGTATAAACCTTATGAAACACTGCTATCCAAAATGCTTAAAAGTATCCATCAAACTAACCTAAAAAATATCATGGTATTCGTCCTTGTATCTACCAGTATCTCACTGTCTAAATTTCACCAATTTTCTATTAGGGTAGTAAGTTCTACTCTTGAGGAAATTCTGTGTGATATGTAAAGTTCCAAAACCCACAACCAACTTCTCATTTGCCAAAAAGGAGCAATAGTCTACAAAGTAGATAAAATACTACTGATTAAATACATGTGATTTAAATTTTCATTTTAATACTTGTTTTTTTATCCTTTGAATTTAATATATTCTATCTATGTTTTATAAAATTGAAGGAATAAGGACACCAAATATGAAAACTTTCAGTATCTCTTCAATATTGTTGAATTCTTCAGTGCTAAGTCACTTCAGTCATGTCCAACTCTTTGTGACCCCATGGACTGGAGCCCACCAGCCTCCTCTGTCCATGGGTTTCTCCAAGCAAGAATGCTGGAGTGGGTAGCCATTCCCTTCTCCAGGGGACGTTCCCAACTCAGGAACCAAACTGAAAAATGATCTTCCAACAAGACTAGTCAGTGCCCTGTTGTCAAAAGTGAAGATAGAGATTATTGCCATGGAACTCCCTTATCGAAGGACAGAGACCAGTCAAAGGAACAAAAGGGCAAGGTACATTACCAACTCAGCATGAACAAGAATGTATGATACATCTGGCTACAAAGATGTAACAACCTAATGTTTAACAGAATACAAGTGAGCTTATTGAGATTTTTCACAGCTTAAGAGGAATACTGTTGAATCCAGAATAAGCTATGTTGCATAAAATAGACTTTATTTTTTCAAGTTGAATGACTCTTATTTAGAACATTAATAGCTAGAGTTTCAGAATCTGGCTTCTGAGATCTCGAAAACTAATTACATGCTAAAATGTGGCCTATAAGAAAAGAAAAAGTTAGAGAATTTTAATATGTGAACTATATATTTTGCATAACTTAGATACAGTTTTGAGTTCAGACAGTCAGGCATCTACCAACAATGATGAAAAAACAGAGGTAAAAATCAGGGAATTTTTTGAGGTCTCATTAAGAAAAGAGAAGAGCAGTCAAATAGTTCTTTCAGCAGTCATATGCTTCTTTTACACAGAAACCTTCCTAAATTTTGGCACTTCCTTACGTCTCTGTCACATCTGTGCTATAATCAAGGTGCTCTACCTGGGGGCACCTCAGGGCGGTCTACCTTCCGTTATAGCCAAAAAAAATTTCAGGGTATTGATCACATGCTTTGTAATGAGAGGCTACACATACTTCCAAGTAGTTTTTATTTTTTAATTTTTTAAAAAAATATTTATTTATTTGGCTGCATTGGGTATTAGTTGCAGCATGTGAGATCTTCAGTTGTGGTATATGGGACGTAGTTCCCTGACCAGGGATTGAACGTGGGTCCCCTGCACTGGGGACATGGAGTGTTAGCCACTAGATCACCAGGGAAGTCCCCCAAATGGTTTTTAAATAGTACTTTTTCCTAACCTATTTTCTTGTGGCTTTGGGCAAATTATTCAAGCCTCACATTTCTTATCTGTAAAACATACTGCTATAAAAATTAAATAAGATAACACACATTCAAGTTTGGTAAAATGCTGGAAAATAACAAATATTCAATAAATGTTATAAAGAAGTGAATGTTCATTAATTTCAAATGATTAATGCTCACTCACAGTGTCAAATAAATAAGGATACAAGTAATCAGAAGGATTTTGGTTCTAACAATGATAGGTGAGAAGATCTCTCCAAAGAAACCAAGTTTCTAGAAGCGCCCTTAATCTTTACAAGACCAAAATGCATTCACCAAGGTTAGTGGCTAGTCAAGAGGCTAAGAAAAATAGTTTCAGCAGTTAACAAACTATAAAATGCAAGAAGTCCATGTAGTATCTAGATGCATAAATACATATTAACATAAAAAGGTAACAACTGATAATACCATTTCACTTGAAAACTTTTACTAGTTCATTTCCTTGAGGATATCTGCTGAACAGAATCAATCTGCAGATCCCAATATAGAATCTGAATTAATAGTCAAAAAAAAAAAAGAATAGTGAAATGGTTAAATGAACCTCTTTTTGAACCACATATGACCAAACAATGAGGTTAAAAAGATTTAATGATCAAAGTGAGTCCAAGAATACATAGCTTTCTTCCCAAACTGATGTACAGATTCAGCACAATCTCTATCAAAATCATAGCTATCTTTTTTTTTTTCCCCAAAAAATTTACAAGCTAATCCTAAAATTTTGAAGAAAATGCAAGGGACTGAGGACAGATAGAACAATCTTGGAAAAAAAAATAGTTGGAGGAGTCAATATTTCCAAACTCAAAGCTTACCATAAAGCTATAGTAATCAAGATGTTTGGTAACAGTATAACAATAGATCAATGGAACAGAATTCAAAGTCCAGAAATAAATCCTACATTTATGATCAACATAACCCTTATTTTCAACAGGGGTGCCAAGATCATTCGATGGGAGGAAGAATACACTTTCTATCCTAGGACAACTATATATCCACATGCACAAGAATAAAGTTAAATCCCTACCTACCAACACCATATGGGCTTCTCTGATAGCTCAGTTGGTAAACAATCTGCCTGCAATGCAGGAGACCCCAGTTCAATTCCTATGTCGGGAAGATCCCCTGAAGAAGGGGTAGGCTACCCACTCCAGTATCTTGGGCTTCCCTTGTGGTTCATCTGGTAAAGAATCCGCCCGCAATGCGGGAGACCTGGGTTCAATCCCTGGGTTGGGAAGATCCCCTGGAGAAGGGAAAGGCAACCCACTTCAGTATTCTGGCCTGGAGAATTCCAAGGACTATATAGTCCATGGAGTCACAAACAGTCGGACATGACTGAGCAACTTTCACTAAAAACACCATATACAAAAATTAACTCAAATTTGATCAAACACCTAAACGTAGGAACTAAAGTTATAAAACCTTAGAAAAAAAATGCAGGGATAAACCTCTGTGCATGGCTTTCTGACGACAGATGTGCTCAATAGTACTCCTCACTTCAAAAGTAAGTCTGTTTTCACTGCCCCTCCAAGATTCTCGAATTTCTGCAGTCAAAAACTGTCTGGGCTTTAACAAATAGATAAGCCAAGCCTTAGATCAAATCCAAAGAGAGACCACAGGGATTGAGTTTCCCTAGAATACAAGTTGGAACCTTGCTAATGTAAGTACTGGCCAGTCCTCAAGGAAGTGATTCTGCACGTATACCTGAAACCCTCAAGTATCATAGGTGACCCAAAGAAACTCAGATAATACCTTCAAAGGAAAGAAGCAAAGAAGAAACAATCATGATTTTAACTTAACCCAAAAGTTGCAGAAATAATCTAAAGATTAACAGTGATCAAAAAAATAAAGTCTTCCATATGATTTTAAGACCGAAATAGTAATTTAAACATTTAAAATAAGCAAAATTTTCCTATTTCTAGCACTCCTATAAGAACTCTACCTGATTTTATGACGTTGTTTTGAAGTGAAGTATCTCCAGAAGAAACATATTGAGGACTCATCAAATTTGTATTCCCAGTCATGGTTGGTTGGGATGACGCACGAGGACACTGGTTTGTCTGTGACAAATAGTTATACTGCCAATTCGAAGGTGATGGTACGCTGGCTCCAGGAAGAAAGCTACCAGAAGGCATTGGTGTAGCAGCTGGGTTCTGAGAAGTAGGTCGTGGCATTTGGGGACTAGGACCACTATGGAGTGAAGGTGTCACTGGATGAGAAGCCACAGGTGGTCCATAGAGAGCTTGTCCATGTCTCTGATAATTACTTAACGGAGAAACAGTCTGGGAACTACCAGAGTTACACTGTCCGGAGACTGGATTCAAGGTCTTTGCTGGTATTAGATGAGGGTAGGATCCTGTAAGCTGAGAATTATACCCTTGGCTCACTGACACTTGTGAAGACAGGAGGGCATTCTGGACAGGACCTTCCAATAAGAGCAGGAAAAATTAGTCTTACAAACAAACAGCAATACTTAAAAAAATACAGTAAAATATATGCTACTCTTACAACTCAACAACAAAAAGACAAATAACCTAATTAAAAATGAGCAAAAAAAAAAAAAATGAGCAAAAGCTTTAAATAGTATTCAAATATACTTCCAAAGACATAAACAAATGGCAAAATGTTCAACATTATTAGTCTTAAGAGAAGTGCAAATCAAAACCACAATGAGATATCACTTATACTAGGATGGTTAAAAAGAAAAAGACGGCAAATAACAAACGTTGACAAGGATGTGGAAAAACTGGAACCCTCATACTTTGCTAGTGGAAATGTAAAACAGCACAACTGCACTGAAAAGCAATCTGGCAGTTCTTCAAAATGTTAAACATAGATATCATATAATCCAGCAATTCCACTCTTGGTCTCCATAAAAACTTGCAGACAAATGTTGATATTATTATTATTATTTTTAACAGTCCCAAAGGAGAAACATTCAAATGTCCACTAACTACTGAACAGATGAACAAAAGGGGCATAACCATACAATGGAATATTACTTGGTCATAAAAAGGAATGAAGTACTGCTGGCAAGCTATAACATAGATGAACCTTGAAACTTTATAATAAGTGAAAGGCACTACTCACAAAAGACCATACGCTGCACGAATCATTTATATAAAATGTCCAGAACAGAAAAACCCAAAGACACAGAGGTAGATTTGTGGTTAGGAAGAGGGACTAGGTAGTAACTGCTAATGGGTATGGGGTTTCTTTTTTGGGGTGATAAAGATATATTTATTTATTTATTTCAGTTGGAGGCTAATTACTTTACAACATTGTAGTGGTTTTTGCCATACATTGATATGAATCAGCCATGGGTTTAATGTGTTCCCCATCCTGAACCCCCTCCCACCTCTCTCCCCATCCCATCCCTATGGGTTTTAGAGTTGGTTATAGTGATGGTTGCAATTTTTAGTAAGTACACTAACAAATCATTGAACTGTACATTTAAAAAAACTTTTTTTCATTTTATTTTTGGCTACACTGGGTCTTCACTGCTGCGCACAAGCCAAGGCAACTCTTTAGTTGCAGGGTGTAGGCTTCTCACTGTGGCGGTTTCTCTTGTTGCAGAGCATGGGCTCTAGGGCACGTGGGGTTCAGTTGCTTTTACTTGCTCGGTGGCATGTGGAATCTTCCAGGACCAGGGATGGAACTCATGTCCCCTGAATTGGCAGGCAGATTCTTAGCCACTGGACCATTACGGAAGTCCTGACTGTACATTTTAAAGCTGTTATATATATAAAAAATTTATCTCTAGAATCACCACTTCTCAGGAATATAGTCATTTCTGCCCATAAAACTAGAAAATGAAAAGAAATAAGATGAATATTTTTTAAAAGGTGGCACTCATACAAAACCAACTCCTGTGGACTCTACATTTAAGAGATATAACAAGAAAATACTTATCTTCCACTCATACCCTCTCAATCCATGCAACCACAGTACAAATACCATTAGTTTAATTTGAACCCTTTCATTAATTACACAATACTTACACAAACATACACAAGTATATATATATAGAAGGAGAGGGAAGATTGTGTATGTGTAAAGCACATACACATAAGTAGTATGTATCTGGGGAACGCTAGTCGATAAGCATTCAGTTCAGTTCAGTTCAGTCACTCAGTCGTGTCCGACTCTTTGCGACCCCATGAACCGCAGCACGCCAGGCCTCCCTGTCGATCACCAACTCCCAGAGTCCACCCAAACTCATGTCCATTGAGTTGGTGATGCCATCCAACCATCTCATCCTCTGTCGTCCCCTTCTCCTGCCTTCAATCTTTCCCGACATCAGGGTCTTTTCAAATGAGTCAGCTCTCCGCAACAGGTGGCCAAAATATTGGAGTTTCAGCTTCAGCATCAGTCCTTCCAATGAACACCCAGGACTGATCTCCTTCAGGATGGACTGGTTGGATCTCCTTGCAGTCCAAGGGACTCTCAAGAGTCTTCTCCAACACCACAGTTCAAAAGCATCAATTCTTCTGCACTCAGCTTTCTTTATAGTCCAACTCTCACATCCATACATGACTACTGGAAAAACCATAGCCCTGACTAGACAGACCTTTGTTGACAAAGTAATGTCTCTGCTTTTTAATATGCTGTCTAGGTTGGTCATAACTTTCTTTCCAAGGAGTAAGCGTCTTTTAATTTCATGGCTGCAGTCACCATCTATATGCATTACTCTGCCAAAAAATTTTTTAAAAATACAGGTATTCTTTCAGAACAAAAGAAACAGATCCACATGTGTTAGTTGACTAATTGCTTATAATAATGAAAAATTGGAAACAAATATTCATCAGCAGGAGACTGAGAAAATTATAATTATTCACACAACAGACTAATTATGAATAAAATGAATAAACCAGATGTACATCTATCAATTTAGATAGACTACAAAAAGAAAACTAAGGACTTCCCTGGTGGTCCACTGGTTAAGAATCTGCCTGCCAATGCAGGGGACATACATTTGACCTCTGGTCCGGGAAGATTCCCTGTCCAGAGGAGCAATGAAACCTGTGTGCCACAACTCCTGAGACTGTACATCCTGGAGCCTGTGCTTTGCAACAAGAAAAGCCAAAACCGCCGAAATGAGAAGCCCACACATCGCAACTAGAGAGCAGCCCCTGCTTACTGCAACTAGAGAAAGCCCTCACGTAGCAACAAAGACCCAGCACAGTCAAAAATTAATAAATAAAATATTTAAGAAAATAATACTGAGAAAAAGGAAGTTATAGAGAAAGAAGTATGATATCTTTCTTACACAAATCTTTTGATTATGAAAATTTTCATACATAACACAAAAATATAAAACCACTTTTTGCAGTCTCCCACACACAAAACAGTGAAATATCAATAGGAAATATATTTCATTTATTTTGGATTGTTTGACATTTTACAATAGAAAATCTTTCTTTCAGGAATTCTCTGACAGTCCATTGGTTAGGAGTCCACGCTTTCACTGCAGAGGGCCAGGGTTTGATCCCTGGCTGAGAAACTAAGAAACCCCAAGCTGTGCAACAGTCACACACACACACAAAAACAACTTTCTTTCTCTCATAAACATGATATGTCTCTCCATTTATTCAAAACTGTTTTATATAATTCAATTATATTTCATGCTTTTTTTGTAAAGGTATCTTCCTTTAAATTAAATGTAGTTAACTTGATACTAGGGATTCTGTAGTTTGTAAATTACTATGAATAGAACATTTACTTTCACTTCTAACTAGTAAAAGGCTGTCAAGTATTCAAAGTACCATAAATGCCCAATTATAAGGTGAGATTTTCCTCAAAAATTATTTCTCAAAAAAGAAGGCACCATATAAGTCTCTACAAACATTCTCATTGTACAATAATGCTTTGTTCTAGTGGATTAACACTGTTTCAAACAGTAGGTACAATAAATTAATGAGTCACAAAATCAATAAGCTATAAACTATCTTTTTAGTTAAGAAATAGAAGACAGTAAGAATGGAAAATATTGCAGGATATCAAATGTAATAAAGGTAACTATTGTGAGGTTTCATTACAAATATAAACATATATGAATATGGATACTGGGTCACTATTTAAAATGTATATCTTATTGTAGATTATAGCCAAAGTCTGAAAGCCTGTGATCAGCTGATACCTTTGAATCTTCTTTCATCCCTCTAAGATTTATTCCTTACATATCCTATTACCTTTTAAAACATGGATCAGATCAACTTTCTACTCAAAACTTCCAAAGTCCTTATCTTAGCTTATAAGATCCTCTATGTCCCTGGCTTACCCTCTGGTCTCATTTCCGACTTCCTTTGTTAAAAAATTTTGAACATTCATTTTATTTTAATGAAACAGTGCCAGGATAACACATATGTTGTTTCTGATCTGGAAGTAAGTATCCTGTAGTCTTCTGATTCTATTTGTTTTTTCCTGTTCTTGCAGCAAATTTTAATATAAAGTTCAATTTTCCTTTAAGATTAGGTTTAACAGATTATGCCAAGTCAGACAAGAAAATAGCCAATGTCTTGAACCACAGCTTCATTAGTTCTATATTTGTCATATTAATTACACATGGTTCTTTTCTTATAAGGCTGTTCCCATCCTAATTTGATTTTCTTTTCAGTTAATAATATCTGTTCATCTGTATGGGCCAAGGGGTCTTTTTATCTGGTATCTCTAATTTTGGAAAAATGTCTATGCAGGGCTATGTTTAAGCCAAGTTGGCGCAGATTTGCAGTTCTAAACAAACACACACCTTTATAACTCTACCTTATATCAGTTGATCATATAATCTAAAATGACTTAATAATTTCCACTAAAGACTGAAAACCCTTTTCAAATATGTACATATAATAGAACCCAAAATCTTTGAGTGTAATGGCTTCTGGTAAGGTCACTATGTCAACTGACATCAATTACTCTACTTTAATAGCTAAAGGCATTTTACTATTCAAATAATTTCCTACTCTTTCTCTCTACTCAGCTCCAGTCACATTCACCTTCTTAACACTCCTTCAACAAGCTTAAAAATGCTTCTACTGTAGCGTTTGTCACTATTTTCTCCACCTAGAATACTGTTCCCCCAGATATAATCTCACTCCATCTCTTCATTCAAGTCTCTCTCAGACACAATCTCCTCACAGAGGCATTGTCTGAACACTGCATCTAAAACAGAAACTCTTTCATTCTCTTCCTCTCTGACTCTGTCTTATTTTTCTTTCCAGTGTTTACCTGACACTATGTTATTTATTTATAGTATCTACTTCACTATAACATAAGCTCCAAGAAGGTAGGGATTTCTTTTGATCATTACTGTAGTCTCAGCACCTAAAATGTGCCTATTACATAGTTGAGTTTGTTGAATGTGTGCTCAATGTTGTTTATTGAATGACTTTAAGAATAAATATTATAGCACAGAAACTCTTGTACTTTGAATAATAAAGTACCACTTGGGGAAAAGTGAGAATCTAATAAAGGAGGCGATGGAATTCCAGTTGAGCTATATCAAATTCTAAAAGATGATGCTGTGAAAGTGCTGCACTCAATATGTCAGCAAATTTGGAAAACTCAGCAGTGGCCACAGGACTGGAAAAGGTCAGTTTTCATTCCAATCCCAAAGAAAGGCAATGCCAAACAATGCTCAAACTACCACACAATTTTACTCATCTCACACACTAGCAAAGTAATGCTCAAAATTCTCCAAGCCAGGCTTCAGCAATACGTGAACCATGAACTTCCAGATGTTCAAGCTGGTTTTAGAAAAGGCAGAGGAACCAGAGATCAAATTGCCAACATCCGCTGGATCATCGAAAAAGCAAGAGAGTTCCAAAAAAACATGTATTTCTGCTTTATTGACTATGCCAAAGCCTTTGACTGTGTGGATCTCAATAAACTGTGGAAAATTCTGAAAGAGATGGGAATACCAGACCACATGACCTGCCTCTTGAGAAACCTGTATGCAGGTCAGGAAGCAACAGTTAGAGCTGGACATGGAACAACAGACTGGTTCCAAATAGGGAAAGGAGTACGTCAAGGCTGTATATTGTCACCCTGCTTATTTATCTTATATGCAGAGTACATCATGAGAAAGGCTGGGCTGGATGAAGCACAAGCTGGAATCAAGATTGCCGTGAGAAATATCAATAACCTCAGATATGCAGATGACACCACCCTTATAGCAGAAAGTGAAGAACAACTAAAGAGCCTCTTGATGAAAGTGAAAGAAGAGAGTGAAAAAGTTGGCTTAAAGCTCAACATTCAGAAAACTAAGATCATGGCATCTGGTCCCATCACTTCATGGCAAATGGATGGGGAAACAGTGGCGGACTTTATTTTTTGGGCTCCAAAATCACTGCGGACAGTGATTGCAGCCACGAAATTAATAGATGCTTGCTCCTTGGAAGGAAAGTTATGACCAACCTAGACAGCATATTAAAAAGCAGAGACATTACTTTGTCAACAAAGGTCCATCTAGTCAAAGCTATGGTTTTTCCAGTAGTCATGTATGGATGTGAGAGTTGGACTATAAAGAAAGCTGAGTGCAGAAGAATTGATGCTTTTGAACTGTGGTGTTAGAGACGACTCTTGAGAGTCCCTTGGCCTGCAAGGAGATCCAACCAGTCCATCCTGAAGGAGATCAGTCCTGGGTGTTCATTGAAAGGACTGATGTTGAAGCTGAAACTCCAATACTTTGGCCACCTGATGTGGAGAGCTGACTCATTTGAAAAGACCCTGATGTTGGGAAAGATTGAGGGCAGGAGGAGAAGGGAACAACAGAGGATGAGATGGTTGAATGGCATCACCAACACAATGGACATGGGTTTGGGTGGATTCCAGGAGTTGGTGATGGACAGGGAAGCCTGGTGTGCTGCGGTTCATGGGGTCGCAAAGAGTCGGACACGACTGAGTGACTGAACTGAACTGATTAAAGGATAATTTCAATTACTATGGTGATCACATGATGGAATCTCTTAAAGGTAAAGAAATTTTTCCACAATACAGCACCATAATGTTGCATATTCTTGTAAGCAAAACTTCTAAATAAACTAGAAAAAAAGGAAAAAAAAAAAATCCCTTTCCTGAAAAATTCAGTCCTAAAACATTAGGTGAGGTGAGCATACACATATGTGGAAACTGGAGTAGAGTAAGGGGGCAGCACAAGCAATGACAGAATGGTTACACACCCTTGTTTTTGTTGTTCAGTTGCTAGTCATGTCTGACTCTGCAATTTCATGAATTGCAGCATGCCAGGCTTCCCTGTCCTTCATTATCTCTCAGTTTGCTCAAACTCATGTCTACTGAGTCAATGAAGCCATCATCCTCTGCTGTCCCCTTCTCCTGCCCTCAGTCTTTCCCAGCATCAGAGTCCTTTCCAATAGTCAGCTCTTTGCATACAGTGGAACTGATCAAATAAATATATATGAGATAATGGAAGTAAGGTCTCTTACTCTCAGAAAAGGAAGTCACAAATATGAAAAAGGGAAAACGAGAATGAATCCAATGGTAGTGGGACTACAACAGAGGTGACAATTGAAACTCATGGACTTCAATGTGTATATAGTTAAGACTCCCTAGCTCCGTCTGCTGAGACTGAGAGCAGAGACATTCTAATGGCACTGATCTCTCAGTACTTGTGTTCTTGGTTTCTAAATACTACTCTCCACTAAAAGGAATCATGGCTGATTCATGAGCTTGAAAAGTACAAGATGAGCCTGCAACACCTTACTGTGCCAGAGAGCAAGAAAGTGCCCAAGAATGATGACACATGACAAGAGGATACATGAAGACAGCCTGAAAGAGCATCCACAGGCCAAATCTGAGATAATACAAGCATCAGTATAAACAATGATAATACTAGGTTATAACCCACTGAAATCACTGAAGTCATGAAATCAGAAGACGTTGGCTTCTTGGCAAGAAAGCTAAGACAAACCTAGACAGTGTGTTGAAAAGCAGAGACATCACTCTGCCGACAAAGGTCCGTATAGTCAAGGCTGTCTTCCCAGTGGTCATGATGGTTGTGAGAGCTGGACCGTAAAGAAGGCAGAGTGCTGAAGAATTGATGCCTTCACACTATTGTGCTGGAGAAGACTCCTGAGAGTCCCTTGGACAGCAAGGACATCAAACCAGTCAATCTTAAGGGAAATCACCCCTGAATACACACTGGAAGGACTGATGCTGAAGCTGAAACGCCAGTATTTCAGTCATCTGCTGTGAATAGTTGACTCTTTGGAAAAGTCCTTAATACTGGAAAGATTGAGGGCAAAAGAAGAGGGCATGAGAGGATAAGATGGCTGGATAACATCACTGATGCAACAGACATGAACTTGGGCAAACCTTGGGAGATGGTGAGGGACAGAGAGGCCTGGCATGCTGCAGTCCATGGGGTCATGAAGGTTGGACAACAACAACCCACTGGAATAGTCCACACCAATAAAATAAATGAATAAATTAAAATTCTAACAAGGAATGAGATATTTACAAAGTCTCAAACTACATCACCCAAAATACTTTTCAATTACAAAGGAGAAATGAGCAACATGACTGTGAAGAAGCTTGGCAGACACCCTTCTAATCAAGTGATCAAAGTGAACATCACCAATAATGGGGAAAAATGAAATCATGTGCCACTAATGTGATGTGATGAGAATACAATATCTTTTCTGTAACAGTCCTGCTAAAGTGCATAATCTAAATCTAATCATGATGAAATATTAATATATGACAAACCCAAACTGAAAGACATTCTACAAAATAACTGGCTTGTAATTTTCAAAAGCGTCTAGGTCATGAAAGTCAGAGAAAGACTGAGAAACTGCTTCAGATTGAAGAACACTACAGAGGCATGACACTTAAATGCTAAATGTGACTTTGTACAGGATTTTTTTGGGTTTTATTGGGACAACTGGTAAAATCTGAACAGGGTCTGAGGATTAGATAATAGTAACATATTAGTGTTAATTTCCTAATTTCATTAGTTGTATTGTAGTTATTTAGGACAACTTTCTTATGTGTAGGAATTAAAAAAGCATTTAAGAGTGATGGGACACCATGTCAGCAATTTACTCTCAGATAGTTCTGGGGGCAAAGTTCTCTGCAGTGTACTTGCAACTTGTCTATAAAGTTGATGTGATCAAACTTTTAAGTAAAAGCAAATGAAGACTTTTTAGGTGAACTCTTTAGGAATAAATTATGTTTTAGGACTGTCTACTTAAAAATAGTTTCTCCAAATCTTTTTGACAACTTGAAACTTAAAGAGTTTTGCTAAATTAAGTCAAATGACGGAAAAAAGTTAAGTCATTCCCAAGTCAAATAAGATACTGGAACATCATTTACTGAACATAGGTTTCCTTTTATAGTGAAACTAAAGCTATTTAGGACTATTAATGTTTGGCAACACACTAAAATAATTTTTTTTCTATAAAAGAGCATGGTGCTTTTTTAGCAACCATAAATAGTGTAAGTTTGCCAATCTACAGAATGCTAAGAAGACAGTTCATAATTGCTTACTTCTTGGTTTTCACTATAAACTGAAGTTTTTAAAGGTTAAGAATCCTAATTAAACTATGTAATTAAAACTACTAAAAAATCTGAATATATAAGGAGTAGAGATACATTTTGTTAAGGAAAAAGACAGTAATTTTGCTGGTTATTTCTAAATGGGAAAGAAAATATGGGTCAAATTAATATGAATATAGAAAGTTGTAGAGATTTAGAAGAAAAAAATCTTTAGGACAGAATTCTATGGGGACTTCCCTGGTGGCCCAGTTGTTGAGACTGTGAGATTCCACTGCAGCGGGCATGGGTTCAATTCCTGATCAGGGAACTAAGATCCCTTATGCTGCTAGGCAAGGCTAAAAACAAACAAAAAAAAGAGAAGACAAGTAAGAAAGGAATTCTATGTGTAATCAGAACTATGAGTGGAATAAATTTGAGTAGAGAAATTTTAATATTAATGTAACAGGATACAAAGCCTTAGTTTTATTTCTTTCTCTGTTAAGAGGACAAAGTTTCTTAGCATACTGAGCTGCTTTTAATACCAGATTGTAAAGTTTCTTTATCTTTTAAGTAATCTGTTATAACTTTCTACATTTGCCTTGGAAATCTAAAGTCACTTGGTTAAGTGAATAAGCATTATTTCACAGGGACCTATGATACTGTTTTTAAAAACTGTTTGATATCTCTGACAAAATTCCCAAAGATCAAATTTATATGAAGTTCATTTGACCTCCAGCTAACTTTGAGGTTTTCCAAGAGGGCAATTGGGGCTTCCCCGGTGGCTCAGCAGTACAGAATCCGCCTGCAATGCAGGAGACACAGGAGATGCAGGTCTGATCTCTGGGTAGGGAAGATCCTCTGGAGAGGGACATGGCAACCCACTCCAGTATTTTTGCGTGAAAAATCCCATGGACAGAGGAGCCTGGCAGGCCACAATCCATGGAGTCGCAAAGAGTCAGACACAACTGAAGCGACTGAGCAGAGCATGTCACAGCAAAAGGGCCCTAGAACACAAGAAAATTGTTTTATCTTGTTATCAAAGAAAGATATAAAACTAATTAGGCTTATTTGTTTATTGTTTAAGTTTATATTGTATGGGTAAATTCTATTAATATAGATATTCTAGAAATAATATGGAATATCTAAAAACCTGGTATGTCCTAGTAAATAAAATGTTATCAGCCATAACTCTAGTTATTATCTTAACATATTGTATGTCACAGTAATAACCAAATTCATCTGCCAATTACACTGTCATCAGATCTTTAACCATGCCTTTTAAAGTCTTCTGTCAAAAAAATAAAGTCTTCTGTCCTCCATAGACAGTTATTGTTTTACTCTGCTGCTGCTGCTGCAAAACAAGAAGCTTCATCTTCAAGAACACTCACAGAAAGGACTTTCTGACAAGTACGGGTTTCTGACAACTTTCAGATAATACTGTTGAACTGGTAAGAAATTAAATAATTACAATGGGAAACCTGATGACTTCATGAAACTGTTAACAGAAGATTAAGATCAAGGATTTGTCACAGGGCTAAGTGCATGATGAATATAATTGGGGGATTTTTTTAACAAAATTATTACTGATTTTTAATCTTGTGTTTTCTAAATACAAGGAAACCCTTCCCCTCGAGATAATTATGACTTACGGCGATTTGGTAAATTCCACTTTTGTAAGTACAAGTGAAACATTTACCTTTTCTCTCTACTTGATTCCCCCAGAAACTGGAAACTCTTAGGTTCTCAGCAGCCTTATCAGATGGATAATGAAGATTACCTCCTGGCAGGTGCAGGAATCTCAAGATATTCTGAAGATCTTGAGAAGGGAAGAACCCACCCAAATCTTAGGTATCACAGACTGAATCTTACAGCACACCATTGATCTGGTTTTCCTGGCCTTGAAAGACCTTTAAGAGTTCAATTTGAGATTCCTTATGAAAGTTCCACCACAGCTGAAAAAGAGCCTATATGATCAGTTATACTTATGTAAATAATCAGGCCAAGTTTATTGAAACCAGATTTTTTTTGCAAATAAATTAGCTTTAATCTGGCCATATTTGATGAAAACTAGGGTAATTTTAGAGAGAAAAAAATGTATTTCAGTGTATGTGCTGCTGAAGAGAGCACTAGAGAAAAACATATTTCAATGCATATCACGTCTTAGTGTTGTCTTTAAGGTTTTTCTATATTTACTGCCTAAAGACTCACTTCCAAAATAACTCTTTGTTATGTAATATTATTACAGAATTTAATTACAACTTAATTGAATTATTAAGAGGACATTCTAAGTTTGTTTCTGGAGTTTATCACAGTAAATTATCTTTGGATGAAGATCAAATCCCCATAACCTGCAACTAGGATATTATGTATATTGGAAAAGACATCAGATAAAGGACTCCTTATAGCCACACTGGGAGGGGCCGTATCAGGCTACGTCTCCTAAACAGACTGCAGCTCCTGTTTCTGACACCCAGCTCTGACTAACTGAGGCCAGCCCTACCAGATCAGGATGAGAAGAAAACATCTGAAGTAGACAGCTGACCCAAAATGCTGGACCAGACTTGTACACTAATTACTTGGACAACTGCTCACACTTCTGCTTATAAATCAAATATTTATTTCTTGGGCTTAATCATACGCCAAGTTTCAAAAGTCAGTATGTTGGGTTTGTGGCCAATTACCAATGTCCAGTACTCCTGGGTTACCTTTGTGAATTTCTCCTTTCCAAAACTCTAATCGGATGGCCCTTACAAATTTTAGTTTAGAAGAAACTTGAGTACCATGCAAGCTACCATCAGTATTACTAAATGGGACCCTGTTACCTGGCCAATTTATGACACTTGCTCTGAAACTGGCCACAAAATATATAACATCTCCTTTTTACTAGATGTTAATTATTGGGTAGCTCCTGATCCCAGTGGATTTATGGAACAAGTTTATGGCCTTGGCTCTCCCTGGGCTGATCAGGAAGATGCACAACTGGTTTCCCGTGGGCTCAAGGTCACCTACAGGCAGCCTTGGAACCAGGCCCTGCCAATCTGCCTTCAATTCCAGCATGCTGGGTTCAATGTTTTCCAATGGTATGACCATTTAGCTACAGAATCTGCTATTTCGCACTTGAAATATAAAATATCATTACTGACATATAGGCTTTAACAGGATTTACTGAGTAGGCTTTGAATGATAGTTATTAAAGCCAGTAGCTTGCTCAATTCAGAAGTCTACATGATGAGAAAAAGTGGTGCTACAGAACTGTAATATGACCCTTGAGATTCTAATTGCTTCCCAAGGGGGAAATTGTGCTGTAATACATACTGAATGTTGTATATTATATTCAATAGTCTTCTGATATAACTCATCTTGAAAATTGGGTCTGACCCTTTGCGACCCCATGGACTATACAGTCCATGGAACTCTCCAGGCCAGAATACTGGAATGGGTAGCTGTTCCCTTCTCCAGGAGATCTTCCCAGCCCAGGAATCGAACCCAGGTCTCCCGCATTGCAAGCGGATTCTTTACCAGCTGAGCCATGAGGGAAGTCCAAGAATACTGGAGTGGGTAGCCTATCCCTTCTTCAGCTGATCTTCCCGACCCAGGAACTGAACCAGCGTCTCCTGCATTGCAGGTGGATTCTTTACCAGCTGAGCTACCAGGGAAGCCCAACTCATCTTAACACACATGAAGAATCAGATTTCTACTCTGAATAATCCTCTTCCCAATTTAGGGGAAATAATAGAAAAATGGTTTGGTTTAGGAGGCTCTGGCTTAAACTTTTAAACTACTGATCACATCTACAGTTCTCTATGAATTAATGAACATGCACAATCTATGTGGCAAGATAAAACTGGCATATATCCTACTAGACAACTTGAAATTAACCATTAGTCCTTGCCAGGTATCTTACTAGTATAACTGCCTAAAAGGAAAGAAAGAACCAGGCTATTAAGACCCCAACATCAAGGAAAATGATAAACACAGGGTAGGAAAGCCATCACTGTGGCATCGAGGGACCAAATATTTGATTACCTAATGCTTTCTATCAAAAGATGAATGATCAAAGAAGGGAAATTAATGAAATAAAATTCCTATTTATGGCAAGACAAAAAAATTCTAAGTATAAATTTTTTCTCTGTCTGCTTGGGACTCCTCTCCTAAGTGTGTAATGTGTATGTGCATTAATCATACATGCTTAGGAGATAAGCTTCCTTATTAATCTTGTAAAGGGTCATGACGATTCACTACCAGCTCTGTACATGCAGATCTGGATTGTGTAAACTGTCAATACGTCATCTGAAGTTCAATCCTTTGTCTCAAAAAGGTATATGACTGTACTTTGACTTCTGACAGGGGGAATATTCCTCAGAGCTTTCTAAAAGACTATCTCCCAGGTTATAATCCTCAGGTTGACTGAAATAAATTTTTCCATTTCCCTCTTAGATACTAGCCTATTGATTAATTTTATTGTCAACACTATATTTTATTCCAAATGGTTAGGAACATACCATTCATTGCCTAATTGAAAAGACAGATTTTATGAAGAATCTTCTGAGCACACAAGGTAAGCTCCACTCCATCCCTGTCCTCAAGAAGCTATGGTCCAAACAGAAAGACAACCAGGTGAGGACAAGAGAGAGTAAAATCTTGAGAGACAATAGGAGGTAGCCCCAGGAAAAGGACTGTCAAGGGTGCTTGCAGAAAAAGGAACAACGTGCAATAGCTTATGGTAGTAAAACAGCATTCTGAAAAATCAGTGTGGCACAGCAGAGTCAAGTGATTGTGTGAAGTATCTCAAGTGAGGCAAGGGGTTAGGACATCAAAAAACCTCTTGGGGATTGCAGGAGAGATTGGAAGATACTAGAGTCTACAGTAGTAATCCAGGTAAGAAATAATTGACTAAACAGCAGTAGTGGGAATACAGAGATCTTTGAATCAATGAAAACATTTGTAAAAAGTAATATAAGCATATTTTGGGTCATCTGGATAGAAACCAACATCTCACAGCCTAGTACTGCCACAGGATTTCATGGCTCACTCTAATATTTTTATTTATTGTTTCATCACAGGCCATTATTCTAGAGGTCTTTAAGCCAAGTACAGTCAGTGAAAGCCAAGTATCATCAAAATGCACAAAATAAGCAAAAGTCTTACAGTATATCAATGAAGAAAATGGAAAGATTATGCAGTCATGAGACTATAAGGTAGAAAGACAAACACAAAAGAATCTGCTCTGGGCTTCCCTGGTGACTCAGTGGTAAAGAATCCACCTTCCAATGCAGGTGACACACATTTGATACCACACGCCTCGGAGCAACTAAGCCCACACACCACAACTACTGAGCCTGCGCTCTAGAGCCCAGGAGCCACAACTATGGAAGCCCACTTGCCCGAGAGCCCACGCTCCACAACAAGATAAGCCACCACAATCCACTCATTGCAATTAAAGAAAAGCCCCTCCCCCCCAAAAAAAGCCCAGCCCACATGCAGCAACAAAGACCCAGCACAGCCTAAAATAATAAATAAATAAATAATATATAAAAAACAGAAAACAAAAAAGACATTAAAAAAAAAAAAAGAACCTGCTTTGTAGTAGTCATTATCGTAGATCCACTTCGAGTGACTTGTAATGTAAAAATTGTCTTTTTACATATGTATCAACTTGCAATAGTTTCTTAGAAGTGCAGTCGTAAACATGTAATGAAGTTTTCACCAGTTTTAATTAATTATTTTGAAGTCATTAATAAATTATATAATCTATCAAAATAATGGATCAGCGATTTTAAAGGGGTCCAGAATATACCACTGTGACATAAAAATTATTTTGAGTAGAGGGCATGAGTTCGGAGAATCTGCCTAAAAGCACTTATCTGCCAAAAAGTACAGCCTTCCAAAATAACTCAAAAGAATTAAGTTGCCCCACACCTAAACATACGTTGTCATAAAATGATCAAGTCTCCCATTTATTCTAGTAAGGACTCATTTATTTTTCCTAAAATTCATTTTCCGTAACTGCTCTTCTCTCTCTCCTCTTCCCCTATTAAGATAGTATATAAGTCTCAAATTCTCAAGGCATATATTTATGAACCCTCATACACATGAGTAAATTCTGCCTTTTCTCTTGCTATCCTGTCTTTTGCCAGTTTAACTCACAGGCTCCCAAGCACTAGAAACTAAGAGTGCAGAGGAAAAATATTTCTTTTCCAACAACCTGAAACTAGTTTCATCTTAAAAAAAAAAAAAAGAAAAACAATAACCGTAATAGTCACCCAAATGATGTTCTAACATGTTAAAAATCAGAAGACTGATCAATTTTGGCTTCAGCCAAACAATCCATTGCATTATTTATTGTTTTAAGTTTGAATTATACTGCTTTTGTTATAATGTTCTTAATTTGTTTTGGTTTTACAATGGTACAATAGCTAAAACATATGGAGTTTATACCTAGTTTTGTATCTGTATATACATTTTATAAAAAGTAATTTAACATTGAGGTGGCAAAGAAATATTTAGCACCTACACATTACTTTAAAAAACTGATGAAGGAAACTGAACTGATAGGGTTCATGGAATTGAATATGGAGACACAATAAGTCTGTGGAACTGATGTGGAATTGAAGAAGGGAAGGAACCGAAAATGACTGCCAGGACTCTGACCTGTGCAACTTGGTAGATGACAGTGCCATACATTAGGACAGAAGGGGGAGAAAAGAACTGCAGAAGGCAGGGGATAACAGAACAGAGAATGAAGAATTGTTTTAAGTATACTTTAAGTGTCACCAAGAAATTCAAGTGGAACTAGAAAGACATCTATTTTCAGCAAAAGAGATAGGTTTCAGCTTATGATATAACTTTGGAAATCACTGGCATACAGTGTTTGATATCACAAGAATTAATAATATCATGCAGGGTGTATGTACAGAGTAAGAAAAGAGCCAGCCACAGAAATCATGTGAAATAATACATGTTTACTGTTAATTTTTAAAATACTATTTATTATTTATTTATTTTTACTGTTCTGGGTCTTCACTGCTACACACAAGTTTTCTCTCATTGCGGGGCTCGGGCTTCTTGTTGCAGTGGCTTCTCTTGATGCAACTCGCAGGCTCGAGAGCACGGGCACAGTAGTTGGGGCACACAGGCTCAGCTGCTCCAAGGCGTGCGGACTTACCCAGGCCAGGGATTGGGCCCCTGCTCCTTGCACTGGCAGGTGGTTTCTTAACCACTGGGCCACAAAGGAAGCTCATATTGTATTGTTTTGTTTTGTTTAGAAAGGAAGAAAAAGAAGGGAACTAGGTTAGAAAGCTCCAAAGATCACCAATATTTTAGGAGAAAGAGAGCAATTAGAGAGAGGGACGAAAAATATTTTTTGTAACTTAATAACCAAGAAATTATTTGTGGCCTTATTAAGGGCAGTTTTGGTGGATGTATAAAAGTGGAAGCCAAATTAGAAATTATATTAAAGAAACAAATGAGAGATTAAAATAAATGCAGGTGACTGCTTCTCAATCACCTAACCAGAAGTTTCAGAAACAAAGAGAACCTAGGTTCTACGTTTATAAATTCCAATTTTATACTTGATGGAATCCCAGAACCTAAACTAGTAAAGTTTATGATCTAAATTTTACCACTGTACATGTACTGGTGATTCTCACATACTTCAGAATAAACTTTATGAACTTTAGAATCCACTGATACATAAAAATGATACTCCCAGAATGGTTTCCCCAACGACTTAAGGTCTTGTATTCTTAAACAACTCATTCACCAATCCATTCAGTAAATATATGCATGTGCTCAGTTGCGCAGTCGTGTCTGACTCTTAGTGACTTTATGGACTGAAGCCTGCCAGTATCCTCTGTCCATGGGATTTTCCAGGCAAGAATACTGGAGTGGGTTGCCATTTCCTCCTCCAGAGGATCTTCCAACCCAAAAATTGAACCTGCATCTCCTTCATTGCAGGTAGGTTCTTTATCAGTGAACCACCAGGAAGCCCCAGTAAAATACAATGAGCTACTACTTGCCAGGGACAGCTTACACTTTCTACCTACCATTCATGAATTCAAATGACTAAACCAGTTCAAATTAATTCAAGGCTCTCTTGAATATGGTTCCATTAGTTATGGTGTCCTACATGAAAGTAAATAAAAGTTACAGAAAAGTAGCCAAATATTCAAAACACTGTGCTTTAGATGGCAATGTTTTACTTAAATTTTGAAAAGTTCCTTCTGCCTGTGTGCTTTTAAATACAACGGATCTGGAGAACAAGTCAATTATAGAGAGAAAAAAAAAACGATTTAGCACCTCTCCCTGACATCAAAATACACTCGGATCACTTACGGCTGACCAATTGACACTATATGTGCAACAAATGGATGCTACTGCATGAGGACAACTTGTGGATCAGTGACTAAATAGAACGGCTTTAAAGAAAGCAATGAAAGGGGCAAGAGCAAATGCTAAGAATCAAAGTGGGGGCATCGGCAATTTCAAGAAGTACAAGACATTTATGAGATGTGATGCTGAAATAGCAAAGAAATGCACTCAGTACTAACAAAAGTGAGGGTCTGGTCATGTATTAATTATAATCCAAAGGAAACTATGCTGGGTGGCAATTTCAAAAAATATCAGCATTTACGCTAAGTATATATATCTACCTACATAAAGAAACCAAAGAAAAGCTTCTGTTCCTTGATCCAGGCATAACCACCAGGCAAGCTGAACAAATAAGACTGCCAAGTTTAAATCTAGGTTCCACAACACATTAGCTGTGTAACCTTGAATGAGCTGCTTGACCACTCATCTTTGTTTCCTGGTCAGTAAACCTAACAGTCCTCATATCACAGGGTTGTTATGAGGATTAAATGAAATGATGCATATAATGCAGTCTAGCACAATGACTAGGAATAGAGTAAGTACATGATAAATGCTAATTCTGATTGTTACTATTTCTTTTAGGAATTCCCAGTCTATCAGCAAAGTCCAAACAGACGCTCAATGTAGTAAATTCTACTAGAGGTATGCAAAGTCTTACGGGCTTCCCTGGTAGCTCAGACAGTAAAGAATTTGCCTGCAGCGCAAGAGACGTGGGTTGAATCCCTGGGTCAGGAAGATCCCCTGGAGAAGGAAATGGCTACCCACTCCAGTATTCTTGCTTGGAGAATCCCATGACAAGAGGAGCCTGGCGGGCTACAGTCCATGGGGTCACAAAGGGTTGGACGTGACTGAGTGACTAAGCCTGCACACGTGCAGTCCTGTAGGACTCCAAAGTTACTGTGCCCGAAGAAAACACTAAAAGGAACTCAGCCACAACAACCAATGTTAGACATCACATGCCAATCTTAGTCTCAGCACTAAAGACTTCAAATGGGACTTCCTTCCCTGGTTGCACAGTGGATGAGAATCTGTCTGCCAATGCAAGGGACACGGGTTCAATCTCTGATCTGGCAAGACCCCACATGCCCTGGAGCAACTAGGCCCCTGCACCACCACTACTGAGCCCTCGCACCCTAGAGCCTGTGCTCCAAAGAGAGGCCGCTGCAATGAGGAATCTACGCACGCAAGGGAGTAGCCGCAGAGGAAAAGCCCACACAAATCAACCAAGACCCAGCGTGGCTAAAAATAAATAACCAATTTTTTTTTAAAGACTGCCTGTATTAAAAATACACAATCATAATTATGGTTTACCTCATAGAAACTAAAAGAGATTTACATTTCTGCCATGCCTAAAATAGAGATATGAGCACAAGTCTAGCATTTAAACTGATGACTAACCCATACATCACATTCTACTATGTTTCAGCTGATAGTATCAGACACAACTTGGTGACTGAACAACAATAACTGTACAAAAATCCACAGAAAATTTCACCAGAAAGAAAACAGTTGAAAATGAGCTCAAGTCTTATAATGAACAAGTCAATACATGTTTAGTGAACTAAACTGCAAATACCCAATTCTAAAATCATTCAACAAAACTGGTAATTTCTTAAATGTGCTAGACACCATGCAAGTCTGCTGGAAAGAAGATGATGAGCAAAGACAGATATTCTTGCCCTCATAGGACTTATAGTCTAGAGGGAAAACATACTATTTTATAAAATTATAATGTAACAGGGGAATGAATCTGGGTGGAAGAGAGAATGTAGAATATCCTTCTCACTCTTAACCTATAAGGGGAAAAGCTGAGTATTACATAAATATTACAAAAAGTGTTAATAAAACTACAGTTTCTAACTGCCTTGACAAATTGACTCAAATAGTCAACAAAGGAGCTAATTACAAGTGGGAGTCATGATTTGCTTTTAGTCTTTATTATATGATAATCAGATGAAAATCTGCCAGTTTAAGTAGTCTTGCAGTTTCAGTGTCAACTTCTGCAAAGGAAATGAATGTACCCAAATCTACACAGAGACTTAGAAAAACCATTCTAGACAACCTTTGATTGTAGTACAATGTAACAATCAACCACAGAAAGAAATGTCCAGATGTATGAGGTATTCTGTAATAACACTATACAATACGAAAGTAAGTTACAGAAAAACAAGAGTTGACTCAATCAATTTTTAAATTATAATCTTAAAAAAAAAAGGAAGCTCCAACCAACTAAACTCTAATGCATACTTTAGGCATGCTACATTAAACCTAAAGCCTGAGAATTCAATAGTGTTTAAGCAGCAATAAGTGCCTAGAAAGAGTTAACCAAAAAAAATTAGATCCAGCACTGAACTTTTTTTTCACCTTTTAGAGAAATACCCTTCCCTCCAATTCTCCACCACATCCCTACTCTCTTTATTATTAGTGGAGTGATCAATGTGAACAATAACGGAACCCAATGCAGGATATTAGCCATTTTACTGAGAATACTTTTACAAAAAAACTTTAGAAATCGGGTTTATAAAAAGAATGTCAAAGTTATATCTTAACAAGGGTGTATACCATATGACCCACTATTCTACTTGTATGCATTTATCAAAGAATACAAAAGCACTAATTCAGAAAGATGTATGTACCCCTGTGCTCACTACAGCATTATTTACAGCAGCCAAGATATGGAAATAACCTAATTGTCCATCAATGGATGAATGGATAAAGATGTTATAGACACACACACAATGGAATATTAATATAATTCAGCTATAAATAGAATGAAATCCTGCCATTTGCAAGAACATGGATGGAACTTGAAGGTACTATGCTAAGTGAAATAAGCAGACAAAGAAAGATAAATACCATGTAATTTCACTCATATTTAGAAGCTAAAAAAACAAAGTAAGTGAACAGACAAAATAAAACAAAAACTCACCAATACAGAGATCAGATTAGTGGTTACCAGAAGGGAAGGGCGTTGGGGAAATGGGTGAAGGGGTCAACTGTATAGTGATGGATGGTAACTGGACCTGTGGTGGTGATCACTTTGTGGTGTATGTCAAATTATAATGCTGTACACCTGAAACTTATTTTCTAGAAATTGGGGGTACACATTTGCAATCCTATGACTTCCTTCCCTATCTGACTCCCAAATTGGCTCTGCGCAAGCTGTGTACACGGACTCCTTTTTTATTCTCTTTTATAATCCTAAGGACAGAACTGGATCAAATCAACGTAGTGACAACATCTCCAATCCAGTATACACAATGGCTAAACTGCTTTACCATTTCAAAATATTCAAAACTATACTTACATATAAGTTTGCAAGCATATTTGCAGGGTTTACCATTTAAAGCTCCTGTAAAAGTGCAACTTAAAGAAGAAAAAACACAGTCATATGGCATCTTGCTTAAGAGTTTTGGCCTTAATGTCTTAAAGTCATTTCATCCTCAGTGAAAATGCAACTAACTAACCTAGAATAAAAAATAGTTTACATAATCTGTTACCATAAGTTTGGGAAAAAAACAATTGATTCAACTTAATACCATTTCAGTGCTTACTCTCACTTATTCTTGCTACTGCCTACATACTTGCCTACTCATAAACATTTTTAAAAGTCTTTTGGAGCCTTCTTTGTAAAGAAAACAGTAGTCTCTAAAAACAATGTAAATTAGCTATTTTAGTCAGTGGTTATTTTCTCAAACTCCACAGAAATCTTAGATTTCAATGGGAAACTGAAGCATTTTAATATTATTCTACTAGTTTTGTTTCCAAGAACTAAAGATTTATAAGTAAACTGGTAACCCATCTCCCAACAGATGTTGGGAGAACATCTGTCTTTATTATAAGTTCTTTATTATTATAAAGAACTTAGCAAATCACAACATAGGACAATTTAAAGAATCCTAGAAAGAGTATAAAATTAGAAGACATCCTCACACCGAATGACAAATTATAGTGCCACATGTACACTCTGGCCAGAGGTCCAGAGACTTTGTGTCCAATCACTTTCCAAGTGATGTAACGACCTCTGGAAATCAAACAGGAGATCCTCCCCTTCTAAAGCTGAAAAACTGAACAGGTGGCCTAGGTACAATTCGGGGAAGGTTGAGGGAGAGAGGAGCAGGCCCTAAAGAGGCAAAGCATAATCCTCCATTCATCTCCGCAGGTTCACACTGAGTACTTAATGCAGGCCCGACCGGACCGAAATGAATCAGACCCCAAACCGTGCTCTCCAGAAGACGAAGGTGAGGTGGCGCGGAGAGAAAGGGCACATAAACAGATGCCAAAAGCCTTGCATGCGAGTTGTGAGTTAAAGACGGAGTCTGTGTTTTTCACCCATGTATACCCAGGGCGTTTTATACAGCAAATGCTCAGCAACTGTGTGCTGAACGAAAGAATAAAGAAATAAATATGAAACACTAAGCAAGTCGCGGTCCCTGTGGCTCAGCCTCCCAGCTCCAGGCGCTCCTGACCCTGGCAGGGAAGTCACTCTCGCCTGCTGTCCCCTCAGACGGAGGCAACAACCAAAGGTCAACTCGGGCCGGGGCCCAAACTTCGCCTTCCCCAACTCTTAACACCCAGAGGTACTTACCGTTGGTGTAGGGAGACCCCGACGCCGAGGCGGCCCCATTCTGGGCCTGGAGGCCGGTGGAGGCGCCGCCAGAGGCGGGTATCCCGGGCTGGGACATGACGACGACGTTTATAGGGGTCTGGTCGGGGTCTGCGACAGCCCCAAGCCGAGAGTTGAAAAACGACGGCTGGAAGCCAGAGATGGGGCTAACGACTTAGGACTGAAAACCGAATAGAGAGAGGGCGGCGCAGGGAGCCCTACGCATGGCGCCGCATTCTCCCCAGTCCGCCGACTGTCAGAGCTTGGCCTGGGTGCCGAGGCTTGGGTGTCGGGCCGGTGGGGCCGCGAACGCCGGGTTGTAAAGCAGCAGCCAAGCGGAGAGAGACTGAGGGAGGCCCCGACCGGAACTGCCTGTCAGCCGCTGGGCGCGCAGGCGCAATCGGGACACGTGGCACTTCCGGCTCCGGCCTCGCAGCGGCAGCCGCAGTCGGTGAGCTCTTCTCTCCCGGCGGAGCTGCCCTGAAGCCACCTGACAGCTCCGGGTGTCCCGGCCCGAAGGACCGTGCTCGGCCTCTCCTGCCACGTCACTGACTCTCACCGTCGGCCGGAAGTGGCGTGTGTCACCGACACGGAAATACCCGCCGTCGTGAACGCGGCAAGGCCGGGATCTGAGGACAGTCAGGGTTTCAGTGGCAGCTTTCGACGGGTGGGACTGACAGTTCTCCAGTTTTTGTGAAGATTACCTGAGAGGACAGACTTCATTGTCCTGTGTTGAACCGATTAATGTTCATCACGGTATTTCATTTCACATTTCATCATATTCCAGGTGTAATTTATAAGGGATTTTTTTTAAAGGTTAATGGTATAGGTGTTCAAAGTAATCAAATCGAAGAGGAGGCCTTTGCTTTTTGACCTGAAGATTCAAAAGTAATTTTAATTTTGAAACTCGCTGATTCATATAGCAAGTCATGCCAAAGTTCATTAACATATTTAAATGGCAATTTTATTTCCTCTTCTAAGAGTTTACAGTAAAGTACAACATTCAAACTTCTTTCTAGGCAAGGTGACTTCTTTTTTTCTTGCAAGTAGACTTTTTTTTTTTACTTTTGAGACTAAAGGGTGGTAGAAACTGGAATGATTAGACAACATAGTTAATGACATCAGTGATCATATTAGCCACCTTCCTTATACTTAGGTTTTTCCTGTCCTGAGCTGATGACAAAGCCCTCCTTTCAACTATAGACTTGTATCGTTGACTAAAATGTCTTGCCAAGGGTTTCAAAATCTGTGAAGGTGAAATACATCTTAACTCATTTAATATCAAATACCTACTATGAAATGTTATATTACATACAAAAAGAGTAAGAACTAAACTGCTGTGAGAGGCCTGAAAACAGTAAGAATTCAAATAACCACCTGTTAACTTTTATCTTTTTTTTAACATTTGCCTCATATGTGTAAAAATTGTTTGCTGTGCATGAAATTGAAAAACTCAATTTCTTTGTACAAGATACAAGTACAAAGTCTTTAGAATGAAGATGATACTTTTGGTCAAAATGTTTTTAGCTTAGGGCCCCATAACAAAAATCCCCAAACATATGTCCCAAGACCACTTGAAAAGATACACAATCACAAGCCTCTCAATGGTTTTAAGATACATAAACACAGGTCTATTTTCTGAGAAAATAGACCTCAGAAACTGAACCTCCCCGAGCTTAGAAAAATCAGTGTTACTCTTCAAAAGAGCAAATCCTTAAGCCTGGACTCAAACTTGCATTAGTTTAATTCTTTTTATGCAACATTTTAATGATCTTGGTTTACTAACCTTGGCATCGGAGTTGGATTTGGTTAAATCAAGTTTTCTTTGGACTTTGTTCTGTTTAAGCAATATCTCTGTTCAGCAAAAAAACAACAGCAGCAACAACTGATGAAGAAGAATTAGCCATTTTAAAAAGCAAGTAACCTCTGGTTCAATCAGGTTAAATAAACATAAATAATTTGCTAATAAGTAAACAATGCTTTTTCTAAAATGTGTCACACCCTTATGTATCCCTGTTGCTATTATCACCCCCACTCCAAAAACAAAAACAAGAAACAAAACTATGGTTAAGTCTTTCAAGTGTTTTTTACATTTTCAATGTAACAGCTTTAAAATATTGAAGGAAAAGGCATTATTTGTCATCTGCACACCCTGAGGAATAGTAGGAAAGTAAGTTTAACTAACTGAGGTGAGAAAACATATTTAAACAGTTAAGTGCTTTTCATATTTAAATATCCACACAAGTGCCAAATCCTCTGGCTTCTTAAAGTGTGGCCACATAAATTTTATGGAAAAATTATTAGTACTATTACCAGTTGTTAAAGGTATTGATATTTCTTTGATCAATTATTATATCTACTCTATACTACCATACACTTTTCTAAACTAATGTCAATAATATATTCTACTTTGTAATCCTTGATTTCCAGAACAGGACCCTTCTACCACATATGCCTCTCCACATACATATGTATCACATTTTCTGTACATTATTTTCAGAGCCTTCAACCCTGTTCAAGAAAATTATAAACAATGAAATAAGTGACACAAAAGTGTTTCAGTAAAATAAGTGCACAAAAGTGTTTCAGTAAAGAGACAGCATTATACTAAGAATATTTCATAGTATACTATTTCATTGACTTTTGATTCCTTATTTAGACCCAAAAAAGGGATATGCATTCCTAATAAAATCTGCTGATGTGCAGATGTGGACTTAGGCTCATGCCAGCCTAAGTCCACTTTGCCTGCCTGCTCATAACTACTGAACTGTCAGCTGATAAGCAGGATCAATTCTGCTTATTTTTCAGGATAATGGAAATTATTTTAGGTCTTCTAGTTATTTTTTAAAATTTGTCCTATTTCAAACAAAGAACTAGTTTCAATTACAAACAGCAGGTTTCTTTTGAAACTGTCTTGTGGTTCCGTTTTAGAAACAGTGCCTTTGGCCTCATTTGCCTCTCACAGGACATCTGTTTGTATCTGAAGTCAGTGGTTCTGAAGGTGCAAGCTGTTATCCCACACCAAGGCAGTAAATTGCTTTCTTTGAAAACTTTTCAATTTTATGTAGTTCTCACTGCCCACTCTAGTTAGTTTTCATCATCTCACGCTTGAACTATCGGGATGGTCTTTCTGCTTTCAATCTCTCCCACCCATCCTTCATGTTGAACTGAGCTTCGAAGTACTGATTCCACTTTTATTTTCCTATACCTCTAAACCTGTAATTGCTCCCTTTACCTGCTCCATCAAGTTAAAGTTTCTCTGCGTGAGTTTTCTCTTCTCATTCTGAGTAAAATCCAAAGTCTGACTCATAGCCTTCAAGGCTTCAGATCACTCAGCCAGCCTTATTATCTCTCTCATCATCTTCTACACTCCCTCTCACTCACTACTCGGGACACACTCACTATTGGTTTTTTTTTTTTTTTTTTAGACCTAAAGAAACAACACTGTACAAAGAATACTTCATTGACTTTGATTCCTTATTTAGGAATAAGGAATCTCTCTAGGCATACAAGCACAAGTCTGCCTTAATTCTTATTTCCATTACCTGGGATGCTCTTCCCCAAGACACTCATCCAGCTCAATCTCTCACCCTTTCTTTAGTCAAATGGTACCTTATGGAGAGGCCTTCTCTGAACACCCTGTACAACAGCATACTCTCCCTACTGACTTTCTATCCCTCCCATCCTCTTTTTTTTTTTCTTCACAGCACTTACCAACATTGTTATATATTTGTGTTGGTTGGGAAGATCCCCTGGAGAAGGAAATGGCAGCCCACTCCAGTATTCTTGCCTGGAAAATCCCATGGACCGCAGAGCCTGGTAGGCTACCGTCCATGGGGTCCCACAGAGTCGGACACGACTGAGCAACTTCTTTCACTTTCATGCTTATCTTTCTTCAATGGAATAAAATTTTATATACCTCATAACAGTTTTAAGGTAGTCATTTTGATTTCATGTCTGTCTCCTTGGTTAGACCATAAGAGAGACCAGGGCCTGTGTCCTATTCAACTCTGTATTCTCAACACATGGTTCGGGGCCTCACATTTAACAGGTGTTCAATGAACATTTTTGAATGGATAAATTTAAAGTGTCATCTCTTCCAATCTTCTATTCAGAATATTTTGACTCTCATTTGTTCACTACTATAAGTTCCTATTGCACTTGGAGACTGAATCACACCACTAGCACTTATTTCTGAAATATCATGTTCTCTAATTCTTTTATTCTTAACTATTATGCTACATTGTGTCCCATCTGATACTGACCTGTAGTGTAGCTGAAATACTGTCAGTGTCTGGTCAGACTTTATTTCCTCTGGGTAGCTGGTACAATATCAAAGGCCCACTCTTTCCTTATATCTCTCTGTCCCTGCCTATCCACATATACTCTGGCACCATGGTATCAGAAATCTGAAATATCAGTTCCCTTCTAAACTATCTTTTCACCATATTCTCTACTGGATGACCTCACCAGCTCCTTCATTAATTGATTTATTCATTCATTCAACAAATACTGATTAAATGCCTTCCATATGACAGGTACCAAGAAAAAACAACAGGACAGACAGGGTCTCTTCCTTCTGTGGAGTTTTCAGTGGAGGAAATGCAATAAAAATGTAAATAAATATACCTTTTTAAATTTTGAACTTGATAAGTGCTGTTGAGGTACTGGTAGTAAGACAGAGACTAGGAAGCAGGGACTTGATGTGGATAGAATGGTTAGGACATGAGGTGACATTTAAGCTGTGATCTAAAGGACAAGGAAGTTAGCTATACAAAGGGAGAATATGGGGAGAAGTAGGACTCTGGGCCAAGGGAACAGCACCTACAAGAGCTCAGAGACAGGAATGAGCTTGCTGTGAGCAAGACAGAATGGCACAAGATGAGATTGGAGAAATATAGGAGGCAGAGCAGCAAGAGCCTTATAAGGCATTGTAAAGACTTTATAGACTTTGGGAAGCAATTGAAGAATGGTAAACAGTAGAGTAATTAAATTCATGCTTTAATATGAATGCATCAAAAAATCAATCCAATAGCTGTGAAGATAACCAATTGATGGGGAAAGAAGAGGTGCTGCAGTAACCCAGGCCACAGATGATAGTGACCTGCAGTAAGCTAGTTGTACAGGAGATAGAAGTAGACTCACTAAGCCAGGTCAAATCTTGGAACTTTGATATTTCCTCTACTTTTGCTACCAACATGTAATCAAACACATATAGGTTCTAACTTCTACAATTTCTCACACCTGACTCTTTGTTCCCACTGACCCAGCACTGCCCCATATTACCTCTCACCTCTGTGATTGCAGCTGTCTCGTTACGAATCTCAGTTTTCAGTCCTTATCTGTTCCAATACAACCCACACACTGCTGCCAGAGCAAACTTTCAAAAATAGGATTCTGACCCTGTTCTGCTCAGAACCTCCAAAAGGCTCTATAGGTTGGGAGTCTACATCCTTGGTGGATGTAGTGGAAAGCTACAGTGGAAAGCTATTTAGTCAAAGCATAATACTTGCCTGGTGCTTTGCCCATCTCTGTTCCTTTCTAAATGTTATTCTCACATTATGATATTATCCCTGCTGAGTATTAATCCCCATTTTACATATGTAGTAACTGAAACTTCAAGTGGTTAATGTTAGAATCATAATCTGTAGCTGTACTCTATTAAGATACAGTCATTAAAATTAATGATTTAGAAGAATACTTGATTATATTGAAATGTTTTTAGTTTTAAATGTTTTACAAAACTGTTCATAGTATGATTATAATCTTATAAAAATGTTTATATCTGTGAGGTGTGACAGAGGATGATTTTTGTTTCCATTTTTCTTGACTTTCCAAACTTTATAACCATGATTGTGTATTACTTTTATCATGATATTAGTCATCAAAAAGCTCAAGGGTAAATATCTTACATATCCTGTAAGGCTCTCCTCAAACACTGATATCTCCTGCCTTTCCACTCCCTCACCCCTACCAGAAGCTTGTAGTTTGTTATCCTTTCTCTCCTCCTACCTTCTTTTATAGTCAGTTGTGAATTAAAATATCTCCCAGTCAAATCAAAAGGTCCTGGAAGAAAGAGACTGTCTTGCTTATTGTCTTTCCCCCATTCCTAATCAATTTACAGTCTATTGCTGAAGTCAGCAGGAATCATAATTTAGATTTCTATCTAAAGGCTAACTCAAATGCCAAGGATATCAGGAATATCTTTTCAAATTCTGGAAAAGAGCTGTGGCATAATCTTGAGAAGCCCAGTGAAGTGCCTCAAGCCACTTAAAAGTATTTATTGTTGGGGGGAGAAAGGCTCAAGAGGGAGACGATATATGTATAATTATGGCTGATTAGCATTTTTTGTGGCAGAAACCAACACAACACTGTAAAGCAATTATCCTCCAATTTTTAAAAAAAAGTATTTATTAAACCAAACTGAAGACTAGATCTGTGGAAAGGAGAATAAAGGGAAACCCAGACTAGAATAGCAGGCTCCTCCAACTTAGACCAATGGACTCTAGTGAAATTCTTTATCCCCCTGAGGACAAAAATGTACCTAAAAGTCTTTTATGAATGAATCACTTGCTCGAAGGTATTCAGCACCTATAGTATGCCAAGCACTGAAAATATGTTCAACAGGAGAAAAGGCAGATATGGTTCTTGACCTAAGGAAGCTGATAGAATGCCTGTTGCGGAGGCTATAGATAAATAATCATACATTTTAATTGTAAAATTATAAGCAAGGTAACTTCAATCAATCATAAGATAAATTGTACAGTTGCTGGGGAAACCTGAAATAAAGGGCTTAACTGAATCTGAGAGGGAGTCTGATGAGAGAGCTATTGGTGCTGAGACCTGAAGAGTGTGTAGGAGTTAGCCGGGTGGAGGGAGCTATCTGCGGAAGCCGTCTGGCAGAAAGAATGACAAGTGAGGAGCGAGGACCATTGGAGTAAGTCATTTCCTGAGGCAGGGATGAAAGAGGCGGAGACCCAGCAGAGCCAGTGATAGGCTTATTGGGAATCTATCGAATAACTGCTTCAGTCCCCAAGCACCTCCTTGTTCTGCCTGCATCACCGAGAAAGAATCCTAGGCTTGAGAGCAATCTTGGAAGCACTGCCATCACATTTTCATTCAAGGCACCCGAGTATTCCTATTTGAATAAATTTAAGAAAAGTAACATCCATGAGCAAAAAAAGCAGAGTCAAGACAGTCTTAAAGATCAACATTCATTAGCAAAGAACGACGGAGTTAAAGACAGCCTTGTTGAAAGCTCAACACATTATCTGGCACATAGTTACATTTTGTAAATTACTCGTTGAACTCAAGAAACAGGTGCACTTTGAAAATGTAATTTATTTTAAAAAAAGAAAAGAAAGAAAAAAGGATGTCACGTATAATTTCCCCAAGCTAAACACCAGTGTTACCTTCTCTGCCTGAAACTCCTTCAGGCCTGTGTGGGCAGCAGGTCCCACCTCGGAGCGCACTCAACCGCGGGACTGTCCGCGGAACCGCCGGAAGGCGGAACTGCAGGCGCTCGGCACTGCTGTCCTGCGAACCTTCGCGAGTGAAGCACCCGCCGGCCCGGAAGGCGCTAACGCGAACTACGGCCGCGGCAGCCATCGTTCTTTGCAGTTCGGTGTCGGAGTGAATAGGGCCGACTCCAAACAAGGAATTGCGTTTTCTCCAACCGCAGGTAAGTGGCGGCCTCTCGTCCCGGAAGAACTGGCGGGCGGCAGCTGTCGATCCCGGGGAAGGAGCGCCTTTGGGGCTGGGCCCACTCGATGCCCCTGCCTATAGCCGGGCGGGGAAGGGGCTCCTGTTTTTCGCCCTGGAATCTGGCGGCGGGAAAGACGACAGGTTCCTTTCATGCTTCGCGGGACCACTCTGACGGCCATCTGGATAGGACACCGCTGCTGTCAAATGGTGGTAATTTCAGGAATCAAATAGGTGACCCTGAACTGCAGCCAAGCCCTTCCTTGCCCTTAGCCTCAGTTTCCTTACCAGGTAAGGTGAAGGCTGCGGGGATCATTGACAGCTCAGAGGCAGTGACGCGACGTGTTGTTTTCAACTCTCCCACACAGTGTGGGGACAAATCGAGCTTTCCTTACTACCAGTAGTTAACGTTTTCCCATTGCCGAAGTCCCAGTTGAGTGGGGAAAAGATACACCATACTCTTGGGGGAAAGCTGCGATTATTTACAGACTGTCCCAAGAGTTTCCAACAAGGTTTAAATACTGACTTTGACAACAGCTGAAACTCTTGACATCGTTGACCAAAAGAACCAAACTCGTCAGGAATTTTAAGGTATTAAGTACATTGAACAGAATGAGCTGAAGAAATACTTTTAATTTGAAAAAGTAAACCCATTATTAGTTGCACATTTTTATCTCAAGACTGTCCTGCGTTCAGTGTTAGAACACCAATTAGTCTCAATGAGGCAAATGAAAGAGGGAAAGGAACATTTGTTGTCTACTATGTGTAAGGCGCTAATGTACTTTTTGTTCATTACACGAACCAAAAGGTTTAGTTCCATACAGCCATCCACTGAGGGAATAGTAGTATCTCTGTTTTACAAACGAGGAATAAGGAAGGTTTACATTTTGTCAACAATTAGTGGTGCTGATATTTCAAAATAATCTGCATACCAAATATTTTAGTGGACTTGCATTGTCATCAAAATATTTTGAATTTTAAAAACTTTAGGATAGTTCATTGACATTTCCTGAGTTTGTGGAAGAGGAAGGTGTTGCCATCATTTTAGAAATATTAGAGAAGCAGTCATTAATTACTGAGACTAGCAGTTTACATAGGGTACATTTTAACTCCTTTGCACTTTGAGCAAGAATTGAGACCAGAGAATAGGCTATCAGAAATGGAAATCAGTGCCATATATTTGAAGCTTATAAATCAGAATTCTGTAGTAATGATTCATTATTTCTCCACCCTCTTAAGTACACTTGGCTGAAAATCATTTAAATTATTTTTCTGCAAAACGTTACTAAGCAAGTAATTTTCAGATCATGGTATTGAAAAGTTTACCTTCCTTGCATGTAGCTTTTAGTACAATTTGAGTTAAAAGTATTTTAATGATTGAATTAGCCATTGCTTATGTCAGTTTTTATTTTAATTCATTATAGGTAAGTTCAGTACTTTTAGGATTTTTTTTGACGTGGGCCATTGTTACAGTGTTTATTGAATTTGTTACAGTATTGCTTATGTCTTTATGGTTTGGTTTTTTGGCCACCCGAGGCATGTGGGATCTTAGCTCCCCGACCAGGGATCTAATCCACATCCCCTGCATTGGAAGGCCTCTGGAGTCTTAACCACTGAACTGCCAGGGAAGTCCCTCATAGCTTTTTAAAATATATAGTTTTTTACCTTTTCCTCTTAAAAAAATCCAACTTATATCTGTCACAGATTTAACCTTATTTCAGTCGAGCATCACTCTTCCTTAAAGGAAAATGGAGTATGTACTTTTTGTTCATTACATGAACCAAAAGATTTAGTTCCATTTTTATAATGGCTAAACATTCAGTCCTCAAATGTTTTCTTGAGTTTTTTATTTGCATCACTGTTTCAGTACTTTAAAGGTTGTAAAAAGAAAATCTAATAATTTTAGGGGTGGGTATTTAAAAGCAGCCTTATTTTGAAACATTCAACATCATCAGTGTCCATACTTGTATGGACATTGGCCCTCCTTATCCATGGATTCTGTTTCTGAAGATTCAAGAACGGATAGAAAATATTTGGGGAAAAAAATTCCAGAAAGATTGAAAAAGCAAAACTTCAATTTGCCAAGTGCTGACAACCATTTACATGGCATTTACATTGCATTTACAACTATTTGCTTTGTGTTAGATCCTTTAAGTAATTGAGAGATTATTTAAAGTATACTAGAGGAAGTGCGAAGACTGTATGTAAATACTATGACATTTTTATATAAGGGGCTTAAGGAGAGGGTGTGGGGTGTAGAGGCCTGGAAACAATCCTCTAGATCCCCAAGGGACCAAGGCACAGGGCCTCGTTGAAATTCTACAAAACAAGGCCAGAATTTGGCCTTTGTATTTCTAGTGCTATTTGAAACTGAGAGAGGGGTATTTATAGTTCCTAAATTGGTTTACAGACAGCATACTGATCTTATGGAATTTGTGCACTGTATAATTACAAGCCTGACAAAACTGTGTAGAAAGTTATGATCAATCTCTTCTATTGAAATTTCCTTACCTGGATTTGAAGGAAATTATTCTAGTGCTTTTCTGGTGACAGTGATGTTGTTGTTAATATTTAAAGTAAAATCAGAACATCATTAAAAATCTTTTTCCTAGTAGTAGTTATTAATATTGAAGTTGATTTCAAAATTGGCATTGAAAGTTCTGTGCTTTGATTTTCAATTGATTTAGTCTAAATTAATACCACCTTATATGGTATATTCAAAGTATTTTCATGTATGTTATTGTACTTAATCATTCTTAACACTCTGTGAGGCAGGCGGTATTTCCCTTATATCGAAGAGTAAACTGGGGCTCATAAAGAATGGCTTTCCCAGGATGAAATTATAGTATTTCAAAAGAAGAACATTCAGGACTTCCCTGGTAGTCTAGTGGTTAAGACTCCATGCTTCCACCACAGGGGCACAGGTTCAATCCCTGGTGGGGGAAGTTCTACATGCCATGTAATACGGCCAGGTAAGAGGCAGGGATGCACATTCAGTTTAGATTTCTTAAAATCTAGGACATCCATTCTACCTCATTCATTTTACCACAGCTCTACCATGCTTTGCTTCCCAAAGTTATTAATGTATTTACTCTAGAATCCTATTCTCAATAGGATTTATCTCCTTAGAATATTCTAGTTTTTATTTTCTACCAGCACTACTTTTTGGAGTATTTGTATCTTGTCATCTTATGTTTATTTTTTCTCTTATGTATGTTTTTTAAAAGTTCACACCCAAATGATTTTGCTAAATTACTTACATTGTTGTTGTTTAGTTGCCAAGTCATATCTGACTCTTTTGCGACCCCATGGATTGAAGCCTGCCAGGCTCCTCTGTCCATAGGATTTCCCAGGCAAGAATACTGGAATGGGTTGCCATTTCCTTTTCCAGGGGATCATTCTGACCCAGGGATTGAACCCGGTCTCCTGAATTGGCAGGCGGATTCTCTGTCGCTGAGCCATCTGAGAAGCCCAAATTATTTTGTTGTTGTTCTGGCACCCAGTCATGTCCGACTCTTTGCGACCCCATGGACTGCAGCACACTAGGCTTCCCTGTCCATCATCTCCCAGAGCTTGCTCAGACTCATGTCCATTGAATTGGTAGATGCCATCCAACCATCTCATCCTCTGTCATCCCCTTCTCCTCCTGCCTTCAATCTTTCCCAGATCAGGGTCTTTTTCAATGAGTCGGTTCTTTCATTTTTTAATAATAATTTTATGGAGAGAGAGTACATACCATAGAGGATAGTTGTACATAACACTACTTAGCATTGTAAGTGTACAATTGAGTGTTTTTAGTTTACTCATGTTGTGCAACCATCACCAGTAACTCCAGAAACATTTTCATCACCCCAAAAGAAACCCAGTACTCATTAGCCACTCCCAATTTCACCTTCCCCCGCAGTCTGACAACAACCAATCTACTGACTCTAAAGACTTGACTATTCTGGACTATTTCATATAAATGGAATCATCCTTATAAGTTTAATGTGGCAAGGCTTTGAAAAGTTATTTGTAATCTGAGAATTTCTTTTCCATTACACCCTTTGCACTGATTTTCATATTACTTGAGTAGATCACTTTTCTAATCTGTGGGGCGATTTTTCCTGTTTGGTGTTCATGCAATAAATAAATCTGCTGACGTGTATATGTTTCCTTGTTCTTGACCTTTGCTTTTCACATGTCTTAATAGTGTGTTCATGGTGTTGTGTAACCTGTTCTCAGGGCTCAGGTATCTGTTTGCGGCTAAGTAACTTTTATTCTTAGTTGGCATTTTTACCTCTACTTTAAAATGACTAATGACTCCTAGCTTGTTTTAAAGATCTTAGAAGCCATGACTTTATAGAAATATAAATATCTCATTAATTTCTGAAGAAGAGTTTCCCCATATATGTTATTAGTTATCTTGGGACAAATTTTACAAAAGCAAATCCTTACACAAAAAATCCATTTATCTGCATGGCTACCCTCTCTACCATCTTACCCACTCTACCCTCCCTCAGTCTTTCACCTACCAACAGTCATCTTCAGTGAGGACTTTGCCACTTGACTCACAGTCCTGCTTTCTGTAATGCTCCCCTCCAATCTTCTGGTGATTCCACCGCCTGTCAGCGTGGACAGTACTTTGGAGCTTGCCACCACTCAGACCTTCCTTAAATTCTGAACCTACATTTTCCTCCACTTCACTTCTTGCACCCTTTTACTACATCTGTATCTGCTATTTTTAACTAAAGACTCTTCCTCTATTCTTCCAGTTCTATTCTGTGAGAAGCCTACTTTTGATCCTCACCCATTCCCGTACTTTGTCTACCTTTGTAACTTTATCCACGCAGCCTGAACTTCTGATCAGACCATTTCAGCCTCTGTCACTAGTGCTCTCAAATTCTTGTTCCCCTTTTTTCATTTGCTCTTCTGGAAGTCCCTAATACACATTTGCTCCTTATTCTCTAAAGCTGAGCACTGCTGGGGCGGGGCCGGGGGAGCAGCGGGAGGGCTAGAAGTCGGTGCATTCACTGCTGTGAATATTTCAGTCTTAGCAATTGGCTCTTTTTAGCCATCTTTTAACTTGATCTTTCCCCCACAGTAGCTATTCTAATCCTCACTCTGCTCCTCAGAATTTCTCTACACTCCTTCACCTTTCCTAGCCTTCCTTCCTTTTCATCTTAGAGAAAGAGAGCGTGCTCTCTGCCCAGGCTCCTCTTGAGACTTTGCCCCTTTTGGTTAATTCCCTCTCTTGCTCATCTTTAACTTACTCCTTGCCACTAGCTCCTTCCTTTCAGTTAATCAACATGATCAAGCCTCACCCTCCCCTAAGAAGAAAATCTCACTTCCCTCACCCCATTTCGAATTTTTTGCCAGAAGAATTTCCTCACTGCCTCCACCTGCTAACTTCCATCACATTCTCTTCTCAATAGTATCAATAACAGAGGCCAGATTTTAAATACTTATTTTGTGCATTTTATCTTGTTTGCTCATAAAACCCTGAGAGATTTTAATTTGTTCAGGGTCACACAGCTCTGCTGGGACTTAAGTACTGGCCGTCGGCTCTCCTGGACTACCAAGTCACCGCGAGCTGCTCATGCTCTCAACAGCCGCCTCCGTGTCACCGAAGCCAGCAGTGACATCTCTGCATATAATGTGACTGACTTCTTTTCTTGCCTGTCTCTTCTAGTTCTTTTACCCTTCCTGGGTTCTGTTGGTTCTTCCACCTGTATCTGTACCTTGAAGACTATCTCAAGTGAGAATTAATTTCTTCCATAGCATTTGGCAAGGAGACTCTAGGCACAGATGATGGGAAAACATTCTGATGCCGGGAAGGATAATGGGCATATGTTTTAAGGTAAAGTACAGGTTGCCAGCAAGCAGTTTACTTTAGCCCAGGGAAAGCTACAAGTAGGGAAGTGATATGTATTATAAGCTTGGAAAGGTAGCTACAAGTAGGATGTGGAACACTGGACCAAGGAGTTTGACTGTATCATCTCTCAGCTCACACACCTCCAGTGGCTCTCCATCCACAAGCAGAATGGCCATATAATTTAACACCTAAATCAGGACCCTTTTGAGAAGGGAAGCACTATTAATGATTACATTGAGAAAACTTTACTGAGACTGTCCCCAGCCAACTAGGAGTTACAGTCACCCTGACTATGCAACAAGTCCGAGATGACATTTTGGTGGAGCTACTCTGGAGGGCATGTACAACTGGGTAGAAACACAGTTTGATGTTAAGATGGTAATTTAGGAAAGTGACACAAGGATTTTGACCAGGTGGCTCCTTGAGAATCAAAGAAAATGCAGAAATGGATAGAACTAAGGAATGACTGGCCGTGGGATGTGAGGGAGAAGAAGGAATTACATGTCAGAGTCATGAGCTGGAGTAATTTTTAAATGTTATGTAATAATTTAAATAACTTTAAACCTTTAAAACTATTGTTATAAAGCTTTAGAGAGCCAATGCAATGTAAGGAAAAGGGGGATGGATGTGGAAATCAGCCTCATGCTTGAAACTTAGATGTGCCAATCACTAAAAGTTGAATTTTACTTGTAACTTCAGCTTCTGCAAAATGCAATCAATAATATATTTATTCTGAAAGGTTATTGAGGGTTTTTTTTGTTGTTTTTTTGTTGTTGTTGAGGTGTTTAGTGATGATATTTGTAAAGTGCCTAATACTGTAGGCCACGTAGTGGAAGAAATAATAATAATAGCAGTTAAAATTGAGTGCTTCCTCCATGCTCAATACTAAATGCTTTGTGTGTAGTAATTAATCTTCACAACAACCATCTCAGATAGGTATTGTTATCCCCATTTTACAGATGAGGAAAGTGAAATAAGTTACTTAAAATATTAGTAAAGTCTTAGCTCCAGAGCTGCTGCTGTTAACCTCTAGATCATACTGCTCACAGAGGTTTAATAAATGGTAGCTGGTATTTTTTTGTTTTGCTCCGTTTTATTAAATTGAAATGCAGATTCAGCATTTTTTCTTATGTTCACATATTAAAAGTAGCCAGCATGAAAACCAAATGTCTAAATTTAATCTCAGATTTGTTGATCAGTCTGGCTTCTGCATCACTAATTAGCACCCATTGATTTTCACTGTCTCCATCCCCTAATCGCAGTTACATCATCTAACAATTCCTGACTCTCTGCTGTAGCCATTTAGGCTCTGGGTACCCGATCACCATCCTTTCCCTTAGCTGCACCCTGTTGTCACCACAGAACTGAGAAAATAGGAGTTTGAATGTAGAGACAAGCAGGACTGGTTTTCTCTTGTTTTCATACATAATATAAAGTGTTATTTGTGAGCATACTATACCTCTTTCAGGCTTCCCTTGTGGCTCAGCTGGTCAAGAATCTGCCTGCAATGCAGGAGACCTCAGTTCGATCCCTGGGTTGGGAAGATCTCCTGGAGAAGGGAAAGGCTACTCACTTCAGTATTCTAGCCTGGAGAATCCCATGGACTGTGTAGTCCATCGGGTCGCAAAGAGTCAGACATGACTGAGCGACTTTCACTTCACTATACCTCTTTCTGTTAGTATGCACACACATAGCTCATGTCTTTTTTTTTTTTTTTTTGTAATTTATTTTTGGCTGTGGTGAGTCTTTGTTGCTCCATGAGCTTTGATCTAGTTGTGGCAAGCACTGTCAACTCTCTAGTTGAGGTACACAGGCTTTTATTGTGGTGGCTTTTCTTGTTGGGGAACATGGGCTCTAGGGTTCACAAGCTTCAGTGGCCCATGGGCTCAATAGCTGTGGCTCCCAGCTCTAAAGCACAGACTCAATAGCTGTGGTGCATGGGCTTAGTTGCTCTGCAGCTTGTGGGATCTTCCCAGCTCAGGGATCAAACCCGTGTCTCCTGCACAGGCAGGTGGATTCTTTACCACTGAGCCACCAGGAAAGCCCACCTCATCTCTCTGTTATTTATTTTAATTGTTTTGTCTCTATGCTCTTACGATCATTACTCCCCTAGTACCTTAGGATTTACAGTATGGGCATTTTCCCCCCGCCTTGTGCTTGAATAATTCTTGAAACCCTATAGGGCGAGTTGTTACCATTTTAGATAATATCCTATTCAGTTTTAACATTTTTCAGTTTAGTTGTATTTGTGTAGCTAATTTATCACTCTATAACCTTTTTGAGAGAATGAGCCATGTTTGTCATCAGTATTTGTATTCCTCATGATGTCTAGGTTAGGACCCTGGATGTAATATGAGCTAGGTAAGTATGTATTAAATTAGAAAGGGAAAAAACTCAACACACCACTGCTTTATTTCATTCTCTACAGTGAAAATAATTATGATTTCCTTCGAAAAGCATATACCTAAAAATCTTCAGAAAAGATAAGCCACTTGTATATATTTTTTCTAAGTCTCAATTTATCCATGACCTAAAATGATAATAGTAGAAGGAGTAGTAATTTTCAACTTGTAAAATAATAACTTCTAAGGTAATAGATTCTTCTTACATAATTATGTCACTGTTGTAGTTACAGCATATAGTTACAGTATCACATTCTTGTGATACTGACAAATGAAACTATTTATTTTGCCAGTGTTAATCTGGAAATCAACTGGTTGTAAGAACAAAATTCTTCTTATGCTGGTACAAGCAAGAAGTTAATAGAAGAGGGGAGAAGCTACTGCCAGGATCCAGGGAATCTCTTAGTAAATACTGCTAGGCCTTGTGCAAGCTAGGTAGGCTGTCTGTTCTCTGTTTCTCACTCTCAAGGTGATGTGGTCTCAACATCTTAACCCTCTAGGAAATTCTGAGCCTGGTGGGCCCATCTTTGTCCAGCTTAGCCCACTTTGGAGGAGAGGTGGCTAAAGAAAGGAGGGCTATGTGTTGTACTTTGTCTAAAGAATAGCAAAGATAGCACAACCCTTCAAACTTTTCAGAGTTGGCCCTAGTTTGGAGCCTAGGTTCTTCTGTTCAGCTCTAGAAAATGAACTTCGTTGATCGAAAGCATATTTTTTTTATAAATGATACTTCTTTTCTAAAGATACATTTTCTCTTGTTTTTCACATTAGGTATATTAGTTTATTAAGTACATGTCAGGTAAATGCTGAATTGAACTATACTCTGCATTTTCTAGTCTGATTTAGTAATTGTTTTTTTTTTTTTTTACATTTAGTAACATGATTACAATTTGAAAAATGCAAAAAGATAATAAACCCAGAAATATACTGTCTGGTACCAACTGCTACAAAAGACCCAAACAAAAAGAGTTTTTACTCCCCATAAGTAAAATCAGATTCAGAAACTTATTTCATGATCATAAATTTCCTCTCTTTTCCTTTTGGCTCCTGTCTTTCCCTCTACTCCAAGGTTTTTGGTAAATATTTCATAGGCAATAGAATTTAATTTACTATTGAACATAGATTATTTCTAAAAATTCTATTATGTAACACTTTGATGAACATCTTTATACATAAAGCCTTTCCATATTTAGGACAATTTCTAAAATTCTTGGGTCAATTTGTATCACCAGATACATTATTGCCAAATTGGTTTTAAAAAAGATTTGTTCCAATTTATACTGCCATTAATAATGCTTCTTTTACCACATTTTTTCTAGTCTTGACTGTTATAATTATTTTTCATGTTTGCTACTTTGGTAGGCAGGGAATGGTCTCTACATGGTATTTTAATGGCATTTTATTTTTTATGCATCAGTATAGACCAGGTTAGACTGGCCTGGAAGAGTATTTAACTCTTTGTAGTAAGGTTGCTGTAGAATTATTTACTCACAGTTGATGTTTAATGTCATTGCTATTTAATATTGACTACTAAATCCCACTTTTTTTTCCAGACCTTATAAGATTTGGCTATGTCCTTCATATTTGACTGGATTTACAGTGGTTTCAGCAGTGTGCTACAGTTCTTAGGTAATGTTGGCCCTTTGTTCTCTTTTGTTATCCCATTTAATCCTACTTATATGAAAGTGTCTTTTATTTGTCTAGAGCCTCTTTATATGTAACCCAGTAGTTACAGATGTGGGCTTTGGAATCATACAAACAAATTCAACTACTCATTATACCTGTTATGAAGTAATCTTAGATAAATTGCTTTCTCCACTTTAGCCTTAATTTCCTTATGTGTAAAATGATAATAATTCCTACCTCCTAAGGTTGTTGATAAGCATATTACTAGCAGGAATAGCTACTATTTATTAGCCAGTTTCCATAAGAGCTTTACATCCTTTATCTCAGGTAATCCTCACAGGAATCCAAGGCATTATTATTTTTGCTTTTTTAATAAAAATGCATGTTCCATCAAGTACTTCATATGTTATAAATGGCATTTTTTAACCTACTAAATGAGACTCGTTCACCCAGAGATTCTGACTAGTGATTTTCTTCTCTTTATAGATTTTACAGATAGGAAAAACGTTCTTCTTTTATTGACACCCTTGACTTCTCACATTTTTCAGTGAAACAGGCTTTTTTTCCCCCCAAAGACAGACTTTTGATTAACTTTTATTTTGGGATATACACAACTTTACTATTGCAGTAATTAACAAAAATATTTCTAGTCCCCCGTTATCAAATTTTTCTCTAATTTGAACTGCCAGAAAGAGAAGCATTTCATGTAATTAGAGATTGATAAACATAGTTCAAACTGGCCACAACTTATGGAATGATATATTCTATATAAATATTTCTTTCTCCACAAACATAATCTTAACTGAGGAAGTAAATTTTGCTTGGGAAATATAAATTTTGACTACTATATATTAAAAGGATAAAAGTATAAGATCAAACTTTGTCACTGTATTTTTATTTCTTAGTTGAACCTTAATATTTGCAAATTTTAAAAAACTCAGGATGTTTTCCTTTACGTTTTAAAAATAAAATTCCTCACATTATTTTATATTGTTGCTCTACCACAGGTCAAATGTCAGATCTCGTTATACTACCTCCAAGAGAATCCTTAAGTATTTTGTCACATATTTGTAAGAACTGGGTCAGAAATAGGGGTTTTTAAACTTTATTTTGCTGACATTTTGGATTATAACAGGTTGGAATCTGTATCTCAGTTTACAGAACAATGAATCTATCCTGAATTATGTTGAAAAGGCAAAAAAGATTGCATCATAGTCAGGAACAAGAAAGTTAATAGAGCTAGCATCAGGAGGCAGTGTAGAGAAATGGAAGTGAACCAAAGGTCTGGGATCAGACATGGGTTCAAATCTCAGACCTGACTTCAGCATTTGAGTAAATAAGTTTGAGTCTTCATTTCTGCTCTGTAAAAAAGACAATAATGACGCTCCTATACAGAGTTGAGGATTAAGTGAAATAATGTATGCAGGTGTTTAACAGTGCCTACCACTGAACAGAAACTTAGTTCAATCCAGTTGAAAGATTAAATGCTCTAGCTGTTCCCCTTTGGAATCTTTTTTTTTTTTTCCCCCCTTTGGAATCTTATCCGGTACACTTTTACTATTTAAAAGCTAAGGTGGTAAGACTGAGTGCATTGATTGGAAACAATCTATATAGAAACCTTTTAAAGAAATACAAATGTTTAAGGAGATTATTAGTCAGTATTCATAATTAAAGGAGAGCTGTAGTATCCCAGCTCAAATGACTGTGGAAGATAATTTTCTTCTTAGGATCCAGGTTGTTAGTTGATAGGTGATCAAAAGATTAGGACTTAAAAAAAAATTTACTTCTTAGACTTAAATGTGGGTATATAACTAAATGTTATTTTGGCATGAGCTTACTAGAAAATGGATAGCCCAATCTGTAATTCCCTAATATCTTAAAATTTTCACTTACTGATTAAATTTTTTGAGTTGCTACTGTGTTCCCTGTCTTCAGATACTTCTATATAATTCCATAAGACAATTAAATGCATGAAAAATAAAGTTCAATACTACTACACACCTATTAGAATGCCCCGAATTCAGATGCTGACAATACCAAATGTTGTCAATACCAAATGACAATACCAAATGTTGGTGGGGATGTGAAACAACAGGAATTCTTATTCATTACTGGTGGTAATACAAAATGGTATAACCACTTTAGAAGAGAGTTTGTTGTTCTCTTATGAAACTAAACATACTCTTAAACCATTCAGTCCAGCAGTTGTGCTCCTTGGTGTTTACCCAAAGGAGTTGAAAACTTACATCTAGCCAGAAACCTGCACACAGATATTTATAGCAGCTTTAGTCATAATTGCCAAAACATGGAAGCAACCAAGATGTCCTTTAGTGGGTGGATGGATAAATGAACTATGGTACTCCGGGAGTTGGTGATGGACAGGGAGGCCTGGCATGCTGCGATTCACAGGGTTGCAAAGAGTTGGACGTGACTGAGTGACTAAACTGACTGAACTGACTTGACAGCCAGATAATGGGATACTGTACAGCATGAGAAAGAAAATGGGCTATCAAGCCATGAAAATACATGGAGAAACCTTACATGCATATTACTGAGTGGAAGAAGCCAATCTGAAAGGCTACATATTGTGTGATTCCAACTACATGACATTCTAGAGAAGGCAAAAATACGGAGACCATAAAAAGATGAGTGGTTGCTGGGCCGTGGGTAGGGTGGATATATAGGCAGAATACAGAGACTTTTTAGGGCAGTGAAAATATTCTGTATAATGATGGACATAAGTCATTAAACTTCTGTCCTCTTTTGGGGGAGAGTCTACATATGTGGGGACAGAGGTATATGGGAAATATCTGTATCTTCCTTTGAGTTTTGTTGTAAAACTAAGTGCTCTAAGAAAAGTCTTTAAAATACATATATATGAAAAGCTCAATATGGAATTCTGCAATGAATGTCAGTCTACTGTAAACCAGTCAGTGTTGTCTTTATCTGTTTATCACTTTAGCTATCAGTGCTTGATTGATATATTTTAAATTATGTGCTTGGATATTTTTGTTGTTGCTTAGTTTTACGCAGTCATGTGAATAGTTTAACCTTATTCTCAGGTAAATTTGACAGTGAACAAAACTTTTTTACTGAAAAAAACTCACTGTAGTTTTGGTTGTCAAAAATAGTTAATTTATTTTTACCTGTGAAAAAAATGAAAAACCTCAACTTTTTCTTTTGGTCTAGCTTCATAAATATATAATCTCAAGTATTTTATGTCTCTAGTAGAGGGCACAGATATTTTTCAAGGGGTAAATTAAAAGAGGATTTAAGTTAAATCATCAAGGGAATTGGCATTTTGGTATTGCAAGATAAGTTCAGGTCACACACATTCATTGACTGGGGCAAAGTTTAGTTTCATAATGATCTGACGTCCCAAATCGTAATAGATTTAAAATAGTTCTTCAAAACTAAAAATGGATTAGAAATCCAAGCTTTTTCAGGCCAATTTATAAAATCTTAGAAGTTCAAAAGGTTAATAAGTGTCTCTTTATAAAAAATCTGGGGTAATTAGGAAAAGTATCCAAATAACTAAATTGTGAAGATATTATATTTTTATTTAAAGTCATTTTATTTCTATAATCTGTGTCAGATATCACTGACTAATCATAGCTCTTACTCTGCAGGATTATATAAGAAAACTGGTAAATTGGTATTTCTTGGATTGGATAATGCGGGAAAAACAACATTGCTACACATGTTAAAAGATGACAGACTTGGACAACATGTGCCCACGTTACATCCCAGTAAGTATGTTCTCCCATACAGTGTGTTACTTGATGAAGTGATTCCAATTCATAGACCCTAACCAAAAGGTTTTGTTTGTTTTTTGGTGGATAAATTATGATCATGTCATTTCACTTGTTCTTAATATAGTAAATGATAAGTGACCCAACTCCAGGGAGTATATTTAGATCTTGAAATAATACGCATATCATCTTATAGTTAGTATACCTTTGTCCAACTAGAGGAGTTAAAAAGTTATTGTCTCAGGGATTATGATAGTATATTTAACCATATATTGTTTAGGTTATAAATAGTCAGCATTACCTTTCTTATATAACTTAAATTTCTTTCAAATTTTAGAACTGTACTATTTTAATCATTATTCAGTGGACAGATCATAGTCTTATACTTTGCTGTAGCTCTTAACTTATTAACCAGTTATTTTTCTAGTTCTAACAACCTGAACTGTTTCTAACATAAAGACCATAGAATTTTTATTCCAAAAAACAGGGCATGTATTGATACACTTATAGAAAGTTTTCTTTTATTTTGTTTTTGGCCAGGCCCCATGGCTTGCAGGATCTTAGTCCCTCAACCAGGGATTGAATCTGAGCCCACAACAGTGAAAGCGCCAAGTCTTAACCACTGGACCACCAGGGAATTCCCTAGAAAGTATTAAAGTAATTAAAAAAGAATTTACTGTGCTTTCTTTTAGAAAGCCAATTGAAAGACATTAATAATGATTCTGTAAATCACTTAATATGTATCATTCTTAAGATTATGTAATAAGTACTGTTGAGAGAGTCAAGTTAGAGTGACAAAATTAGTCACTTTAAAATTAGAAACAGAAGTCTAATTTTAAAATACCTGTGGGGGAATTCCCTGGAAGTCCAGTGGTTTAGAGTCTGAACTTCCAGTGTGGGGGCACACAGATTCAGTCCTTGGTTGGGGAACTAATACCCCACATGCTGCATGGCACAACAACAACAACAACTTATGAACTTGTTTTACTGTTGAAAAGACTATGAATCAACTACACAGAGAGTTTAAAGACAAGCTAATCCACAGATTTTGAAATAATGAGTGTCAGCCTTAAAAATGAGTATAAAGTTGAGAATTGGACTAAAAAGTAAATAATACAACAGTTAATTTAATTCCGTAAATATACTAAGAACAAGGAAGGAAAACAGAAAAAAACAAACTACCATTTTATCTCTAAAACTGTTAGTGAGTCAAGTTGGAAAAGGAAGATTTCATAAAATTGATACTTTTGTTTTGCATTAGGAGAAGGAAGTAGGGCTTGACAAATAAGATTCTGATACAAGAACAATACTATTAAAGAAAAATCATGGTGAAATTGAGTATATAAAATTATCTGCAAAAACAGCAGAATTGGAAGAGATTACACAGTGGTCTTATATTAGGTATAAGTCACTTTTAAAAATTTTATGATGTTCTTTTTAATATATTCAACAAATATTTTTTGAGCACTTGCTTTAAGTCAGACATTGTTCTAAGTAATAAGAGTAAAAACAATGGCACAAAATAGATGTTATCTCAACCTTCCTGCATCTCATATTCATTTTAGCTTATATTTTTCAATTAATCAAAAGCATTATGTGTACTCTCTTCAGCAGCACATACACTAAAATTAGAAAGACACAGAGAAGATAAGCATGGCCCCTGCAGAAGGATAACACACAAATTTATGAAGCGTTCCATATTTTTAAGAATGAAATTAAAAATACTCCCTAACACCATACCAAAAATAAACTCAAAATGGATTAAAGATCTAAATATAAGACTGGATACTATAAAACTCTTAGAGGAAAATGTAGGAAGAACGCTGACATAAATCTCAGCAGTATCTTTTTTGATCGACTGCTAGAGTAATGAAAATAAAAATAAACAAATAGGGTCTAATTAAGCTTAAAAGCTTTTGTATAGCAAAGGAAACCATAAAATAAAAAACAAGCCACAGAATAGGAGAAAATATCTGCGAAGAGACTGACAAGGGATTAATCTCCAAAATATACAAACAGCTCATGCAGCTCAATGTCAAGAAAACAAACAACCCAATCAAAAAATGGGCAGAAGATCTAAATAGACGTTTCTTCAAATAAGACAGATGGATGGCCAAAGGCACATGAACAGGCATTCAACATCACTAATTATCAGAGAATGCAAATCAAAACTACCATGAGGTATCACCTCACATCAGTCATAATGGCCATCATCAGAAAAATCTACAAACAGTAAAGGCTGGAGAGGGTTTGGAGAAAAGGTAACCCTCTTACATTGTTGATGGGAATGTAAATTGCTACAACTATTTTGGAGAATAGTATGACAGTTCCTTAAAAAATTAAATATAGAACTACCATATGGTTCAGCAGTCCCATGCCTGGGCATATATCTGGAGAAAAACCATAATTAAAAAGATACATGCTCCCCAGTGTTCACTGCAGCACTGTTTACAATAGTCAGAACATGGAAGCAACCCAGATGTCCATCAACAGAGGAATGGATAAAGAAGATGTAGTACATACACACAATGGAATGTTGTTGTTGTTTAGTCACTCAGTTGTGTCCAACTGTTTTGTGACCCCATGGACTGTAGCCTGCCACACTCGTCTATCCATGAAATTTCCCAGGCAAGAAAACTGGAGTGGGTCGCCATTTCCCTTTCCAGGGTCTCTTCCCAGCCCAGGGATTGATTACTCAGCCATAAAAAAGAATGAAACAATGCCATTTGCAGCAACATGGATGGACCTAGAGATTTATCATACTAAGTGAAGTAAGTCAAAGACAAATATCATATGATATCAGCCATATGTGGAATGTAGTAAAAAATGATACAAATGTACTTATTTACAAAACAGACTCACAGATCTCGAAATCACATTTATGGTTCATCAAAGGGGAAACATGAGGCAAGTAATAAATTAGGAGATACGGATTAACATATACACACCACTATATATAAAATAGATGACAAGAGCCTACTGTATAGTACAGGGAACTCTACTCAATATTCTGAAATAACCTGTATGGGAAAAGAATCTGAAAAAGAACGGATCAATATATATGATTCACTTTGCTGTACATCTGAAACTAACACAACATTATAAATCAACCATGCTCCAATAAAAAATTTTTTTAATGAATATGGGAGAAAGGTAACATGTATCTACCCTATGATCTGACAATTCCACTGCTAGATATTTATCTAGGAAAAATGAAAAAATATGTTCACCAAAATCCTCATACAGGAATATTTGCTATACCAGCTTTACCTGTATTAACTCCAAACTGGAAGCAGTTCAGATGTCCTTCATAAAAAGAATGGATAAACAATGGAATTCTATTCAACGAAAAGAGGAGTAAAGTACAGATCCACACAATGCATATTATATTGCATGGAAGAGGCTGGTCACAAAAGTTATATACTATATGATGCCATTTATATAAAATTCTTAAATAGGCAAAACAAACCTGTGATGATGGAATTCAGATCAGTGCTTGCTTCTGGGAGTGGAGGTGTGAACTGACTCGGCAGGGGCAAGAGGGAACTTTCTGGGATGTTAACAGTGTTCTGTATCATAATCAAATTGGGACTCATTTTATAAAGCAGGGAGTGTACCAGAGATTGTAACCATAGAGATAGTTTGCCAGTCATGTCCAAGCATTATCTTTTCCTAATGGAAAGGATCATGCTTTGAACACAAATTGTATTAATTATTCATTCAGCTGGCAGTCTTCCTACAGAATTTTTTAGCAAGATAAACTACTCTGGGGTCTCATAGCTATACTGAATAGTTAACAGTTGTACTGAACCTTTCACTGTAATTGTAGCGGCCTTCTGCTTTTGTCCGTGAGGGAATAATGGAAGTTGGAATTACCCTCCCACTAAAAATGACTAGAAAAGTGGACAAAAATATACACTACAGCTGTTTTCAGATATTGGGCAATAGCTAGCACAGGGCTATGATTCCTGAGAAAAGAAAAACAAACCCTTGTCTGTTTTAACATTTATCATAGGGGTTAATTTTAAGACCATGGTGTAGGGAGAAGAAACCCAAACGTAACTCAGTAGTCTTACTGAATTGAGGAGACAAGAGAACAGAACTTGGGAAGGCTGAAGTGACTAGAATTTGCTGGGCAGATTACCACAGAGGAAACAGCTCTGTAGAGAAAGAACTCCAGAAATGTTCATGGCTGAATACCAATCTGTGCATACATAGGGTAAAACTACACATAGCCCGTCAAAAGAACAGTTATAGTGAAGTGGTTGGCCAGTTCATTCCCAGAGCTCACACGGAGCTATCAATCCATGTACCCACCAGCCAGAAAAAAGAGACCTTGTAGACTACTCCAAAAAAGCACATCTTAGTAATGAGGCTAACGTAGCTCCAAAGTAAAGGCTACTTTAGATCTGCTGTAACAAAACTTAAAAACTGATCTGCAAGCAGTTTAACTGCCTGCCAGAACAAAGGAACAAAGTCCAACTTATTATTAAAAAAAAAAAAGTCCAACTTATTTTTATTTATTTTATTTTTTTTTTGGACCGTGCTCCAGAGCTTACAGGATCTTAGTTCCCTGACCAGGGTCCCCACAGTGAGATGGTTGAGTCTTAACCACAGGACCACCAGAGAGTTCCCAAAGTCCAACTTTCTTGAAAATGATACAACAAAATCCAACATCCAATAAAAAATTACTAGACATGCAAAGAAGCAGGAAAGTGTGATCCCTAAATAGAAGAAAAGTCAATCAGTAAAAGCGGATTGATGGCACAAGTGAAAAATATGATGGAATTAGGAAATATGAACACTAAAACAGCTGTTATGAATATGCTGAGAATGGAGCATTTATATGCTCCATAAATATGCAGAGAATGGAAGATTTAAGCAGTCTAACAAACCTATCACTAAAGTCCAAGACAGGAAAATAAGGGAGCAGAAAAAAAATTTGAAGAAATAATAGCCAAATTTTTTATTATAATTACGTTTGCCATTAAAGACTGTGTGTTCGCGCTTAGTCACCCAGTTGTGTTTGACTCTTTGCCAACCCCATGGACTATAGCCCGCCAGGCTTCTCTGTTCATGGGGATTCTCTAGGTAAGAATATTGGAGTGGGTTGCCATGCCCTCCTTCAGGGGATCTTCCCAACCCAGGGACTGAACCCAGGTCTCCCGCATTGCAGACGGATTCTTCATGGCCTGAGCCACTAGGAAGCCCCCAAACCATCACCTGTGAAATATAACAATCATGAGAAAATATTGTTTTTTCACCTTTATCATATAAGATGAATTACAGGAAAAATTATTAGGTTAGACCAGTCACTTGAATTCACAGTAAATAATTGTCAATTTCAGCTGGATAGAGGAGGAAAAATAAGTTGGATTTGTGGTGGGCACTGAATACTAGAATATTACCAATTACTTGCATTATACTGGCAATATGAAATGGAATATAGTAGTTATAACAAAGAATTCCTTTTTGATTTGACCTTATTTGCAATTAAAGTAAATCAAACTTTAAGTGGCAGTATATGCCAGAAACGGACTTCTAATTTTCATGTTTTTAAAACATTTTGTATTATTATTTAGCTTCAGAAGAACTAACCATTGCTGGCATGACCTTTACAACTTTTGATCTGGGTGGACATGTTCAAGGTGAGATTCTACTTCTTTTACAATTGTTTTATTTAATAAAAATGTGACCATTATGTTACAGTGAATGAAACCTCATTTTATTCAAGGAAAGCCAGAGTAGACTTAAAATTTAGGAATTATCACCCCTGGATAAATGCTTTAAATGCAAAGGATGATTTTCATATGATACTCCAGTTTAAGTCTGAATTGCTTTTGGTGATAAAGCATATGAGTAAAATTTTGCCTCCATTTTTTCTCTTCTTCAGCCCACCTCTCTCTTACTGTCATAATCATGTTATGAATATGTTATTGCTTCTGTTGCTCCATATGAAAAGCCTTCATTGACTAATTCATTACCTACAAAATAAAGGCCATACTCACTGACCTGGTATTCAGGATTTCTATGATCTGGTCGCACTTTTTACTTTTTGAGTCTTTATTTCCCACTGTTCCCTTTCTCATTCTCTTTACTCCATCCAAACCAAACCATCTTGGTGTCTGTCCTTCCACCTCTGTGCTCATGAGGTCTCCATCAGCACACAGGTAACCCACTTTCAGGGCCCAGTGTTAAGTGTGGCTGCCTCCTCTGAGAAGCCACTCCCAACTGGGAGTGCTCTCAACTGCACTTACCTAGCAATTAGTACATTTGTATACATGTCTAAAGATTGGAGTGACTGTCTTATTTCAGATTCTACTAAACTTTCTGGGATTGAAATGCTAGTTACTTTTTAATATCCCCAAAAGGACTTAGCAGTACCCACTACATAGTAATTCATAAATAATGAATACTACAAAGGTTGTGGCTAGAGAAAGCACATTTGAGATATATATCAATTGTTTAAAATATACATAAACTAATTCCTAGAATAGAATGATTAGATTTAGAACCTAATGGAGGTTGAGGCTTCATCTCTATATGAAGGTGTATTATAAAGCCGAAGCCAGGAGTAAAAAGTTACCTTCCTCTAAGGGCACCCTCAAAAATATTTTCTTTTCTAAAAGAGAATGTCATGGAAAAAATTACCCTAATGGTTTCATAGACTTGTGCTATGAGTAGAACAATTTGCTTTATTTTTTAACTTAACAAGTCTGAACCTGATACTAATTTCCTTATGTCACTGACTCCAGACTTGATCACTAGCAAAAAAACTGATAAACTAGAAATGTCAGAAAGAAATGAATACTGCATATAACAAATAGTAGTGGTCCCTCCGATGAACTTAATGTGCATCCTTGTCCATTAGTAAGCAAATATTAATTCTTCTGACATGGGTAAACTGGGCAGACTAAAATATTTGACTTGCCCAAATTAAGGAAAACCTGTAATTTCTTCTTTGGTCATCTGGAAAGATTTTGGCAATACTGGGTAAAAGATTAACAAGTATATAATGATGTAGCAGCAGCTAAGGGCTAATTACACTTGATATCTTTTTGGACTCTTCCATCAAACCATCTGCTAGGTTTGAACAGCAAATAAAATCTAACTCCTGATTGTTTTTGTTAGCTCGAAGAGTGTGGAAAAACTACCTTCCTGCTATCAATGGCATTGTATTTCTGGTGGATTGTGCAGACCATGAAAGGCTGTTAGAATCAAAAGAAGAACTTGATGTAAGTTAAATAATTAAAACTAAACAGCTGAATCACTCTGGTAAGCCTGAGAAAATAGGTTAGAAATGTAGGTATGAAAGTGTAGCTTTTCTGCAGCCTCTGATGTAACTCCTGACAATTTGTGGAGTTCAGAGATTACTTAGAATGCAGAGAGAGTACCTTGGAGTAATTGTGGCTGTTGAGGAGTACTAACAAGATTTCCTTCCTGAAGGCTTAATATTAGGCTCATTCTATGCAATGTGTGCCCTTGTAGCTTATTTCATATCTGCTGCATTCCTATAGTGACTTGGTCTTAAGCCCCTGGTCTTCCAGGTGGTTTCTTCAGGAGTTGGCCAGAACCTGGAAATGGTATAACATGCTGTCTTTGTCACCATTCCCAGGAGTGATCAAGGCCATGTGTAGCCACCTCCTCTCCCATCTCCCAGGTTACATGCTTTGTAAAGGGGCTCAGGAGCAGTAGGCAAGGCCAGTGCTAGACCTGGGCCCACAGAGAAAGGAGGTCCATGCTTCGATGGAAGGTTGACCCAACCATACCTCCACCAAGAGCAAGCAAACAAGTACTTATTCATGTGGAAAAGTCCTGGTAAGTTCTATGGTCATAGAACAGAGCCACAGAATTCCTTTGTTCCTATTTTGTGCCAGGCATTATGCATATTACCTCGTTTAATTCTCAGATTAACTCTGTAAGGTAGGTGCTACTATTCCAGATTCTCTTTGAACTTCAGCGAGCCTTATTTGTCTAAGATCTCACAACTCAAAGCAGAATTAGAAATGAAACCAGGTCTGCACACCTTCAAAGTGTTGAGTCTAGTCTCAGTGAGCATTTACAGAAGGAGACAGAGAGGCAGAAGAACTGAGCCATGGGATCATTGAGCTCACTTTAAAATGTAGGGAAAGTTCACCAAAGAAAGCCAAACTGCCAGGATATGATAGAGAGTGAGCCCTTGATGCCCATTTGCTATCTTGTCACAATGAGCCCTTTAGATGGTTTTATATCAACATCTTAACTTTCATTTTGCTTTTTTTTTTTTTTCAGTCACTAATGACAGATGAAACTGTTGCTAATGTGCCTATACTGATTCTTGGGAATAAGATTGACAGGCCTGAAGCCATCAGTGAAGAGAGGTTGCGAGAGATGTTTGGTTTATATGGTCAGACAACAGGAAAGGTAAAAAAAAAATTGACAGGTGTGAATACTTCATTCAGTAGTACAAGTATCTTTTTATTTTATTTACTTTTAATCTTCTGAAAAGGTCTGTTCCCATACTGCCGTTAAACAGTAATCATGCTTATCAGTCTAATTGGTAGTCTGGCTTCTTTTCTTTAATTGGGATATAATTGACATATATTATACTAGTTTCAGGTGTCCAACCAGATATCTTTAAATTACTATTGTCCAACCTCACAAGCCCATTTTCATTTTCATCTTAAAAACTGTCCTTGGTACATTTGGGTCTTTTTTGAATGTCCTCATTTGTTTTCTTCCTACCACTGAATGCAATGAAACCTTTTCTTCAGTTCAGTTCAGTGACTCAGTCGTGTCCGACTCTTTGCAACCTCATGGACTGCAGCACACCAGGCTTCCCTGTCCATCACCAACTCCTGGAGCTTGCTCAGACTCCTGTCCATCGAGTCAGTGATGCCATACAACCATCTCATCCTCGGTCGTCCCCTTCTCCTCCTGCTTTCAAGCTTTCCCAGCATCAGGGTCTTTTCCAATGAGTTAGTTCTTCGCATCAGGTGGCCAAAGTATTGGAAGTATCACCAACCTTTTCTTGGTGATATAAAAAATGTCACAGCCTATGCATATGGGAAACTTAATGAAAGCTTTCAAAGTTTTGTCATAAATTTTCAGAATTAGAAAAAGCTAAATAATATATTTGAATGTTTAAGCATACCAGTAGTGTGTTTAGGCCCCCAGTTCAGTGTTTTAAGTCCAGAGTTCACCACAGATAAAAATGAAATGTATACTTGGCTATAGCAGAGTTATGGGGTTTTCAGAACATACACTTCATAATTAAGCTTTAACACACATTATTTTTGCATTCATTTTTACTGAGATTTGTTTTGCGGAAGGCCCTTAGGATTGAAAAATCCCAGAGTAGAGCAATATGGCGGCCTATGGAAGGAGACTGTTATGTTAGATAAGGTAAACTTTGGTCTGTTTCCTGTGTCTTTTTAATAAGTCAATGCCACATTAATTTTAAGAGTTGCCTTGTTAGGTCATAAATCTACTCACAGAATGTTTGTTTTTAATATTAGTGAAGCCAGTTGTCCCAGGTAACTTGAATTTTTTCAAAGTCACAGATTCTTTTCCTTCTTGTGCCCCTCACAGGCTCACCTCTGTCCCACTGACTGAACATCTGTCCTGCAGCAGAGTGAGAGGAGGTGCCCTCTGTGTTCAGGGGAAGGGACTTGGGTGACAAACAGCCATGGCTTTATCACAGTCACCCTTTGTTCTAAGATGTACGAACTGCAGCTCTCCTAGGGAGTAGGGGCTTTATTTCATTAAGAGGTCACCCAACATAATGCCCATCTTCTCTCCTAGGGCAATGTATCTCTGAAAGAACTGAATGCCCGGCCTTTAGAAGTTTTCATGTGCAGCGTGCTCAAGAGACAAGGCTACGGAGAAGGCTTCCGTTGGATGGCACAATACATTGATTAACACCAGCCCACATCAGTTCCAGGTCTCACCATTCAGGCCTACTCAGAGATTTGATCACTCAACATGCATAACTTGAATTCAATAGACTTTTATTGTTGGTTAGAAAACAGATGTTTTTTAGATTATTAATATTTTATCAACTTAATTTGAGTGAGAATTGAAAACTGATTCAAATAAGTTTGAATATCACAATGTTAGCTTTCTAATTCCATAAAAATACTTAGTTTTTACAGTTTATAATGCGACATTACCCCCAGCACCATTTTTGAACAGCAACTTTCCAGATGACATTTGAAGCACTTTTTAACAACATGAAACTACAAATAGCAACCATATTTAAAAGCTCATCATGTTAAATTTTTTATGTAATTTTTTGGAACTAGTTTTTAAATTTTAGACTATATGTCCACCTATCTTTAGTAAGCAGTTAATAATAAGCTTATAAATGACTGCATGATGCCTTACAGTTTCAATTATTTTTTTGTTATGCAAACGTCATGCAATAAAACAAACCCTAATATTTGGCATCCTTGTTGGGCAAATGTTTCATTTTAATGTGTCTTATCTAGCTAGTATGCTCTGAAGTTTTGCATATTTAATATTAAATATATGAGGGTTGTGGGGAAAGGAGATTGCTTTAAAATATTTAGGATAATGTTTAAGTCCCTACAGGCTTTTGCATTTATCTAGAGACAAGTTATGTTTGGTTGCACCTTATACCACATTTATGTCTGACTCATGTATATTTTTATCTGTAACACTACCATTACCAGTGCTGATGGGGTCCACGTCCTAGTCCCTGTGGGATCGGCCTTCTGAAAAAAAGCACATGTTCTGGTACAACCCAAGGTTAATTTTTGGTTTGATAAGCCAATCCCAGTTGTCTAATTCTGAAGTGCTCCAGTCTTAATGGCACCCAGTTTGGTAATCTGCCTTTTCACCAAAAATGATGACAGGCACCAGTCTCCCCACACTTAGAGGTACTCCCCAGTCTTACTTAATGGTACTTAATGGTATTCAGCAGGGCAAGTGACACGTAGGGTAGGGTGTTGTGCAGTTGCATGGTGGAGGCCTGCATCTGAGGATGAAGGAAGCGTGTTCTGCTTCAGTTGTCACTGAGATATTTGAAGATTTTGTTCCTGTCCTATGGCTCTTTTTGCATTTGGGGTATGTTTTATTTCTTGGTGGAAAGAAAATGAATCCATGTATTTAATTTTCTTTTTTCTTAGTTATTCTCAACCAGCTCTTACTTTATAACACAAAGGCTTTTGTTTTTTGATACCATGCTTGCCACATGATAGTTTCTACAAGCCTCACTGGTAAGATTTTCTAATCAGATTGTGGTTGGCTTTTTAAGGCATTTTAATTTCATAAGAAATTGAATTCTTTTTTCCGATATGTCTGAGATTCCCATAATTAGTTGAAAGACAAGTGCCAAATAATTATTTTTAAAGACTCTGAAGATGAAGATTTCCTCTCTTGGTCATAAACCGAAGTTTTATAGTATATTTAACCAATTCTATTGAGAATAGATTGCTCCAATTCCATCAACAGTAATTTTAATATCAGAATTACTGTTTTCTTTAGCTCTTGTCCAAATCAGAGTTAACTATAGTCCTTTCTGTCATCAATAATATAATATTGTATATAAAGCAAATAAGGATTGAAAGATATGCCTGGAAGGAATTACTAGTTAGCTAAACCAACAAGGTCATTTCATCATGACATTTGGTTTTAGGAATTCAGCTATTCTGTTTCATTTTCAGCTTCCTTCTAAAGGAAAATAAAAAAGCTTTCTCCCTGCCTAAAAACATCAGTAACACCAGGGAAAAGTAGAAATGACATTCAGCCTCTTGGTTTATTCTGCCAGATATGTTTAAAGTTCTCATTTCTAACGTCTTGACTGAAGAGAATTAAGCCTTATTCAAAGTAATTGCCTCTTGTTGATGGTATCTGTTTTCAATATTTACAGGGACATGCTTTTCTTCAAGTATTTCCTAGTATCTATTGTGATAATTGAGAAGTTAATTAACTGTGTTATAAATCGTTTAAAAGAAAAAGCTTACTGGTTTCTCTAGAGGGGATTTGCTTTCTGGCACAAACTCTCTTGTTCCAGAACTCTTATTCTAGGTCTGTCACTGGGATCAAAGGAACAGAGTCACTTTGTGGACCACAGCTAAACTGTGGGTATTTTCCCAATGATGTAAGAGTCTTCCATAGTCTGAACCTCTGGAAATGAAGCTGCACTTTCCTGCCAGCTGAAGGGAGATGGACCTCAGAGTTCCCTAGCCATTGGGCTTATCATCCAGCTCTGAGAGCTCCTTAGAAAACAGAGAGAATCACTGCTTCCATCAGGAGAAGCAAGTTAAGAGAATGCCAAGAAATGGCAAAAGCATGTGGGAAAAATATATACTCTGTATGTGCCTGTGCAAGTGTGTACATTTGTGGAGTATTTTGGGGGTAAATGTAGTTAATTTTCTTCCCTCGGTAAAGTGTGAAAATGTAATTAACACTATTATATACATAAGACTGGATTCCATATACATCAGGAAGTGTTCAAAAGATGTTTTAAAATCTTAAGTCCAAAACTGTAAAAACAGATGGCCTCAGCTGGCTTTTATGTTTGTAAAAAGATTCTTAACCCCATACCTGTTTCAATGACTGCTATTAATTATACTTTTCTGTAACTGGTTAAATTGATGGATTCCAGTTTATCTTGATGAATTTTTAGATTGGAGAGTATAGCATTTTTAAAAATTGGGCACAGATATTCCCTGAAGAATATGAAAAATATTATTCACTACTGACTTAGTTAACCCAGTATCCTTGAGTGCCAAAGAAGTATGAATTCAGATATTGCCTGCATAGATCTAAATTTTAGTTTTGTGTGCCTGTGTACATATACAACTTTACTGTGGTTTACAACATAAACACAGAATGTTGTTTCTTTTCTTTAGTTTTCAACTGGCTCACACTACATATAGTGCTTTCCAGCACATAAACTACTTGGAAATCACTGAAATAGACTAATAACTGCGATAAAAGTGTTTCTTGTCTTCTGCAAAATGATCTGATTAACCACATTCAAAATCCAGCATTTTCACAAGCTCCGTCATTAAAAACAGAATACCTCCAGTTGATGACTTGAGCTCGAGCAGACAGGTTTATATTTTCTGAACCTGTATTTGGTATGTGTCTCAATGTGGCGTTTCAGTCTTGTTAGTCACTTACATGACTGAAGTTTGCAAGGCTTCTATCGCCAAATAAATTTTGATCAGAGTACAATGACAAAGCTAATATAAAAGAAAGTCTCTCAGAATATCGTGTGTTGATTTAGAGTACATTGTTTGAATCATTTTAAATATATGTAAAAATTGGTGAAGTTTCAAAAAAATCTCCAAAACAACATGAAAAAATGAGATTAGAAAATATAAATTTCTGGATAAAATTAATAAGAATTATAGGTTTTCTATAAACCTTTAAAAAAATTTTTTTGTTACAGACAGTAAGAGTTCAGAAAACATATTTTAAATTAAGGACTAAATTCTCAAAGCCCAGTATTAATGTTTCTGGTCTTTCCAGTCACTGTCCTTTTGAAATGCAAATTAGTGTTTTTTAACCAAAAAAGAAAAAAAGAACAAGCTCTTAAAAATATGGGGCTGTGCCTCTGCATAAAGTGATTGGGATTTTGTTAAAACCATGTTTCTACTCTTGAACCCTATAGCCATTCCCCCTCACATACCCCCAGCCCATACCTGGAAATCCTGAGTATAAAGGGAATTGACCTTTGTTAATTTGACCAACTACTGACCATCTATTGAAGATGCAGTTTTGAATCAACTAATTTTTGTCTTCACAATTTAAAACATTAAATAGATAATATATTTAATACCTCTGATTATTCTGAGCTTTGACCACACCTTTAAACAGATTCCAAATTAATCACAGTAAAGTAAGCAAATTTATTCAAAGTAAACTTTGTTTCAGGAGTGCCCCCACTCCAAATAGATTTTAAGACAGAAATGGGAAAGGCTTTTGAGTGATTTCATGGAGAATCATTATCTTTTAGAAAAGATTCACATCAGAATGGCCAACTTCACCTGGGTTTCTGGATTCCCTGGTGCTGCTCCTAACCTGAACTCAGAATCTGTTGCCATACTGAGGCAAGAGCACTCAGGGTGAATGCAGTCAGGTGACTTTCAAAGTGTTTTCTGTGGTGAGGCCTTCAGTGTCTGGCTGAATGCAGAGTATGCTGAAGTGGTGAGTCAGTGGTAAGTTCTTCATCACTAACCTTGTTTGCACTTTTGTACACCACTGCTTGCACTAGTATCTTAGTGTGAATTTTAACAATTGTTTTACAGTGTATACAGATTGTTAAGCATTAATTTATATAAAGATGTTTCTGTTTACCTTTATGTGTTTTGCAAAGAACAGCTATAATAGATGGTTAAATGTTCTTGAATTGTGTTTGTGTGTTATTTTGATTATGTCCTATTATCTTTTTACCCCCTATGATTTGAGTGTCAGATATAGAAAAATAAAATAATTACCTGGTCTTTGAAACACTCTGGTGTCAGGTCCTGTTTTTATCATCTAATAGTTTTTATTGTGCTTATTAGAAACTTCTTGAACTTTGAAATTACTAAGGTTATAGAACGTGCCCTTTGTGCAAGGATTCCAAGCAACTGAGGCCTAATTTGCTTTGTAGTAGGACTTATACAATGCTGACTCAGTTGAAATGTGAAAAATAAGCACTTGGTTGGTTTTATCTACATCAAGGTTCTCAAGCTTTAGTAGGCATCAGAATCTCCTGGGGGCGGGGGGGGGACTTAAAAAAAAAAAGAAACACTAGAGAAAAAAAAAAAATCCCACCAAAAACTGTGATTCAGTAAATCTGGGGTGGAGTGGAAGGCAAGCATACAAATCTTCAACAAGTTTCTCAGGTTTTTCTGATGCCAGAATGTGTAGATTTTCATTTAGGAGAAACAGTAATATACCACCAAATACTAATAACACTAAATGATCATTGGCTAATCAGTGAAGAAAACAAAAAATTTTTTTTCTGAGAATTCATTTAATAGTAAATCCTACATCAATATAGGGCTTCCCTGGTGGCTCAGTGGTAAAGAACCTGCTGGCCAATGAGGAGACACAGGTTCAGTCCCTGGGTCAGGAAGATCCCATGGAACAGGAAACCACAACCCGCTCCAGTATTCTCCCCTGGGAAATCCCACGGACAGAGGAGCCTGGATGGCTACAGCCCATGCGGTGGCAAAGAGTCACACACAAATTAGCAACTGAGCATGCACGCACATCACTGTAACCTGTAGCTGGTGGTTCTCAACCTTGGCTACAATTCAGAATCACTGAAAGCCCAGGTAGCAGAATTTTTTCAACTTAGGTGATGCAAATGAAACATTATCATTTTGGTAAGGATTATCAAGCTACTTTTGAGACTTAAATCCAACTATAAGATGATGGCCCAGTGGTTAAGAATATACCTTGCAACACAGGGGATGCAGGTTTGGCCCCCAACTGGAGAACTGAGATTCCCACATGTGGCGGAACAACTAAGCCCAAGCCCCTCAACCACTGAGCCCACGCACCAGAACTAGACGGTCCATGCACAGCAACACAAGATCCTGTAGGTCACAACTAAGACCTGATGCAGCCAAATAAATACATATTAACAAACAAAACTTCATACAGCCATTCCTTTAACCTTTCCACTAACAATGTGCAGGATGACATAAGGCTTTGTCCTAACTCTTTTAACATAACCAGTCATGATTCTATTACCGTTGAAGTGAAGTGAAGTCTCTGAGTCATGTCCGACTCTTTGGGACCCCATGGACTGTAGCCTACCAGGATCCATGGGATTTTCCAGGCAAGAATACTGGAGTGGGTTGCCATTTCCTTCTCCAAGAGATCTTCCCAACCCAGGGACTGAACCTGGGTCTCCCACATTGTAGGCAGACGCCTTATCATCTGAGCCACCAGGGAAGTTCAATTACTGTTGAGCCCATCAAATAGAGATTTAGCATGCACTCAAACTATTTGTTGAACTGAAACTAACAAAGTAGACAGTGAATGTACTGAAGGGATAAATGCTAAGAAAATAAAAATCCAGTTTATTCAGACATTTCTCCAAATAAGACATACAGATGGCTAATAAACACATGAAAAGATACTCAACATCACTCATTATTAAGAAATCCAGATCAAAATTACAATGAGGTATCACCTCACATTCATCAAAATGACCATCATCAAAAAGTCTACAAACAATAAATGCTGGAGAGGGTGTGGAGAAAAGGGAACTCTTGTACTGTTGGTGAGAATGTAAATTGATACAGCCACTATGGAGAACAGTATGGAGATTCCTTAAAAAACCAAAAATAAAACTATATGACCCAACAATCCCACTACTGAGCATATACCCTGACAAAACCATAACTGAAACAAGCGTCCCAATGTTCACTGCAGCACTATTTATAAGAGCTAGAATGGGGACGCAACCTATTAAGAGATGTCCATCAAGAGATGAATGGATAAAGAAGCTGTGGTACATATATTCAATGGAATATACTCAGTCATAAAAAACATTCGAGTCAGTTCTAATGAGGTAGTGAACCTAGAGCCTATTATACAGAATGAAGTAAGTCAGAAAAACAAATATTGTGTGTTAACGCACATACATGGAATAGAAAGATGGTACTGAAACCTACTGCGAAGCAGCAATGGAGATGCATAGATAGAGAACGGACTTGTGGACACTGAGGGAAAGAGAGGGTGGGACAAATTGAGACAGGAACATGGAAACATATACATTACCATATGTAAGACAGTCATTGGGAATTTGCTATATGACGTAGGGAGCGCAAACTGGTGCTCTGTGACAACCCAGAAGGGTTGGATGAGGCAGAGAGGTGGGAGGGAGGTTTAGGAGGGAGGGGATATATGTATACCTATGGCTGATTCATGTTGATGTATGGCAGAAACCAACATAATACTGTAAAAGCAATTATCCTTCAATTAAAAACAAGTTTTTAAAATGGAAAAAAATCCAGTTTATTTACCTCATTTTCTTAAATTTAGTTACATAATATCCCACCAGACTATCTGATGGGCTTCCCAGGTGGCATGAGTGGTAAAGAACCCACCTGCCAATACAGGAGACATAAGGCCCATGTGTTCGATCCCTGGGTCGGGATAATCCCCTGGAGAAGGGCATGGCAACCCACTCCAGTATTCTTGCCTGGAGAATCCCATGGACAGAGGAGTCTGGGGGAGCTACAGTCCATAGAGGCTCACAGAGTTGGACATGACCGAAGCAACTTACCAAAGCACACAGCACAAACTATCTGATATTTGCACTAAAGGTACAGCAATGCAATGTCACAGCCCCCAAGAGCGTGAAAAGCACCTTGTGGGGAACAGGGGAACCAGGAGACAGTGTAAAAGAAGCCCACTGGGTGGTGGCCACCGTTCTCCTAATTGAAAGGTGAGAACAACAACTTAGAAACCTGATGACTAAAAACAAAGGTCCCCAAAACAGGCCCTTATAAAGGATTCAGCTGGGTATTAAGTCAGTTGACAAACGTCAAAGCCTGTGTTTACAAAGCCTCTTAACTTGATTTATTTAAAATTAGACACCAAAACTCAATAATTTTCTGGCTATTATGTGGTAAACAAAGGAAGCCTTGCTTTGGAATGTGGATTTTGATTGGAGGCAGTACGGTGAACCATTTAACATGCTAATGAAAGTCACTGAGTTCAGTGATGGCACCATGCCACTACAAACAGGCTGGTAACGTTGCAAAAAGAAACTGAAGAGCTTTCTTACCTGATCATACTGAAAGGACCTGGGTTAATGGGTAACAATCCTCCAGTCAAAATCTTCAGAGGTGTCGTGTTTCATGTCTGTTAAAAGTAAACAAGGGGAAGAAATAATTGGAGCTGAGGTACAGGTGAACAGAGAGAGAACACTTGGGGGTCACAATGAAGATATCTGTTTACTCCTTTCTTGAGCTAAAAGGAACTGAATGTGAACCTCATCAGTGGAGTTGTAGCCTCATTTCACCCAGGATGAAAATCCCAGAAACTAGAGAGATTATAAACATTACCATTACAGCACCATTTTTAGGGTTCTCTCCTAGTCCTTGGGTTTGGGTTGACGTCTCTAGACCCACCTCGTGACTAGGAAGCCACAGCAGATTGACTGCAGTCTAGAGAAAAGCACATTGACTTCCCTCCATTCTACAGACTTCTCTTTCGAGACCCAAATGGCCTTTCTTCGAGTAAAACACAGAATAGGTGAGTTCCAGCCCTGTTCTGGGCCCCAGAGCTTATTTGCAACTAGGGGCTCCACTGCAAGGGGAAACAAGTCTGACAGTTCCTGAAGGAAACCATGCAACACTACTTTCTTTTCTGACTTCAGGGTAGTAAACACAGGGGCAAAAAGCTATTTTGAGACCAGTCTGAAATTTTCTCCACCTCAGCTTCTATTTGGGGCCAGGTTCAGAACCCACAATCCTCTGGCGGTCTGATGGCAGGGGGACCCCTCTTGGATTCTGAAGCCTCACTCTGCCTTCCTCTTTGGAGAAGCAGTCTCTGATTACTTGACATGTTGGCGGCCTTGCTCACTGCTCCATGTGCAGGGCTGGGCTGGGTAAAATATGAGGGAGGGTCCCTGTTCACTGGGTTCGTTTTCTCTCTTTTACACATAAAGCCTTATGTGTGGAAAACTATTAGTTATCACCAGGTCTTTTTCCTTTTTTTATCACCAGGTCTTTTGCAAGTACCGTGCAGGTGCTGGGTTCAGGTTGGGACAGGTGGCCACACTTTCTGTCTGCCCTTCTGCAAGCCAGTCAGTCAGCCGGCATTTCCTCAACACCTCCTTGCTGGAGACTTACATGGAATGATGAAAAATGGGCAGCCATCTGCCCGAGGCACCATGGAAGGCAAAAGGGAAAGGCCCTCAAACACCATCGAGGTTTCTAAAACAGGGGCACCAGAGCTGAATCTTGAAGGCATATAAACTGTTTAGTAAAGAGGGGGTGAACAAGGTGAGTGTAAGGAGACAGAACAGCAAAGAAAAAGGCACAGCAGAAAACGTCACGCTGTGAGTTGGGGCTGGTAGAGCCCAGAGCCTGAAGAGGTGCTATGTGGACAGCATATCAGACAGATGTCAGTGGAGGAAAAGACAAGAAGATGAGGCCTAAACTAAGAAGGCAGGAGAGCAGGGCTGCTCTTTCCCATCTTTCAGCCCATTTTTCACCTGTCAGAGTAGGCTACTTCTAACACTGATTCCAAAACCAACAGTTTATGATGTATGATCACGTTTTCCAACCCAAGGCAGGAGCCAGCGATCCATCAGGAAAGCCTGCTCATGGAGCCATGAGATCAGGAATAGGCTATTTGAAGTTGGGAACATCTGTACAGACATGTGCCCCCAAAATGCCACACGGAGCATGCACACCAGAATGTGTGCTAGTGACAACAAGGAAGACACAGGTTTGAGGTCAAATTAAAAATAACACAGGGTGGATGTTGCACAGGGAACTCTGCTCAATGTTACATGGCAGCCTGGATGTGAGGGGAGTCTGGGGGAGAATGGATACATGCATACCTCTGGCTGAGTCCCTTTGCTGTCCACCTGAAACTACCACAACACTGTTAACTGGCTATAATCCAATATAATAAAAGTTTTTAAAAAACACACAAGCTGGAACTGTTGACACAGCCAGTATTGCCAACCTGTTCAATAAAAGACATCAGGCTAAAGGGGTGGAGGGTTGGGGCTCCCTGAGGGTACTGCTGGGAGCCAGGAGCTGAGGCCCCAGCTGTCCCTCTCTGATCCCCCTTTTCCACGAACCTCTTACCTGGGGACTTGCTTTGCCAGCACAGTGTGGGGATCTGATGGTTCCATCCACCAAGCAGGAGAGGCATAATAGAAGTAGCTGAGAATACCCTGCTTTCTAATCTCCTAGTAAACTCCTGAACTTGAAAAGTCAAGTGGGCAAGGTATTGTAACTCCTCACACAGCCCAAGGACTGCCCAGTGAACACTGGACCGGACTTGATCTCTGTGGCCACAGGGCTCAGAACAGCGTGTGAACAGAAACATCATGTTTCAAGGCGACAATTACAGTTGAATTTAAGGAAGACGTTTTAAACTTAATATGGATGGCTTAGCAATGGGTTGCTTACAAAATGACACGCTGTCACTAGAATTCAGAGGCTGTCCTAGAGAAGGTGGTGGGCAAGACGAGCTTTCATGCCCCCCCCCCTCCCCCAACCACCTAAACCCTGAGGTATCACCCAGATGAGGCTCCTCGGCTGAGGCCTGAGCAGGAACCAGGATTGATAATGCGGGTCGGTACTGGTCCCGTACCCCTTCTTGACCAGAAGGGAAGTGCTCCTGGAGGGCAGAGGGGTCCCTAAGACTTGAGCATCCTCTCTGGTTCCTGATGGCCCTTCAGGGTACATTAGGAGTCTAACAGTGGACGACGCAGCTATCGGGGACCGTCCACCGCAGCTCCTTCCGTAAGCTGAAGAGCATAAATAATTACGGCGGGCATGTGGGAAACAAGGTTTTGTATACCAAGCACTTGTCACCAGAGCCGGGCAGTCACCCAGAGTCCCAAAATAGCAGTTCAGAATATCCACAGGTGACGGTTTATTTTGCTGAGTCACTCTTCTTTTTTGGCTTCTCCTACAAACCCTGCTGCTCTTCTGAGTTTCAGGTTGATCCCAACATCCAGTCCCTAGCAATGCAACGTTCCTTCTCTGCAACAGGGGGTGGGGTGAGGGGGTGGGGAGCAGGAAAATTCAGCTATCTCCCCCCTCCTGCGTTAAACCGTTTCAGAATGGCCGCGGAGGAACCCCAGAATGCTGGGAAGGTGGGTGTATTTCAGGCGCAGGCAGCTGATTGGCTCAGGTGTCACGTGAGCGGTGTCCCGGATGACCGCCAGGTGCTTCCAACCCGCCCTCGGCCGGCAGCACGTGACCTTCCTCTGTCCTGCCCCCAGACCACAGGTGCCTTGGCTGGGCATGGGGCGGCCCATGAGAACAACGGAGCTTCAGTGAACAAACCCCTCTGGCTTCCTGGCCTCTCTAGTCAGCCTGCCGGCGTCAGGACGCCCTCTGCCTTAACCTCCGTCCCCCTCCTGTCACAGTGATTCCTCATTCTAATCACCGCATATCCAGGCCCACTTTGATCCACTCTCAGCCATCATGCATGGGGTGGGGCCCAGCAGGAACGCTCATCCTCACTTCACAGATAAGGAAACTGAGGCCCAGAAAGGGCCAAAACACAGTCCCTAATTCTCCTTTACCCCAAAGCCCACACGAATCCATTTCTAGTCACTTCCTCATGTGCGGTGCATTCCTGGGTGAATTTTCTGGACTTGAATGGCCACAAATGGCTAACGATAACCAAAGATGGGGGTAGAATAAGGCGGATTGCCCACTGAACACAAACCCCTAGACCTGGGCAAGCCACCCTACAATTGCTGTCACCAAATCACAGAGCCCGCCCCACACCCCCAGCCCTTCCAGAGAGGCGTGGGTCCCACTTCCAAGCCTGCAGGACAGATAACTTACCTTCCTTCCATTGCCCACAGGTCCTGCTCAGCACTTTGCCCTGTCACCAGCGGGGCTGGATCTGGTGCCTCACTTCATGTTCACCCCCATGGTTAATGCTATGCTCCTAATGACCCCTCTCCTGGTGACATGAATCTGTGGCCACCGTGGCATTCTGACAATGTGATGACCCTAAACTTCTTCCTGCTCTGGCTCTGCCCAAGTCCAGTCTGGAGGCTCACTGTAGCCCCAGTCAGTCTCGCCTACCCAGCTGGCCTTAAGGTAAAAGGAAGGGCCCTGGCAGGCTCTCACCTGACCCTCACTGGCCACATCCTTTGACCATGGGCTTTCCCACCAGGACCTAAAGAAATCAGTATCCCCAACATCTTCTATCTGACAGATGGAAAAACTGAGGTACATCAAGTCAACGGCAGAAGACTAGAACCTCGGTTTCCTGATCCTGGATTAGACATACTTTCCTACTGCGCTGTACAAAAATCACTATGGGGATGGGGTTAACAATAATGAAAAGAAATCTCCTTGAGTTTGAGTTGGGGGACCCAGGGGAGTCATGGATACTCTAGGAAAGGAACTTTTGCCACGCTGTTTGGCTTGTGAGATCTTAGTTCTGCAACCAGGGAATGCAACCCCAGCAGCAGGAGTGCCAAGTCCTAATCAGTAGACCACCAGGGAACCCGCTTTTTTGCTTTTTAATGTTTTAGAATGGTTTCTTTTTCCTTAACATTGTGTTTGTTGTTACAACAAAGCAGTTGCACATTATTAAATGTAGTAGGTTTTTTTCCCCCTATATAGGATTCTTTTTTCAAAGAATTGTGGGGGAAAAAGACAAAACAAAAACACACATTGTCAGGCATCAAGGCTGGGCAGCAGATGGCGCTCCAGATCCTACCTACCTTGCAGGAGTTTCATCAGAACAAGGGAAGCTCAGGGCAGGCGGAGGAAGAGTCCCTCCCCTCTGCCACACTGTGTGTAACTGCACCTGGCTTTGGGACTATGGGATTAAAGTCTGTCTCCCCCACTGGCCTGGTCTCTGCATAGGACATTTGGTCATCCCAATGTCCTCAGGGCCCGGCAACTGGTGCCCCATGAATGCTGAATCAATGCGTGCAGGAACAAAGTGGGGGGAGTGGACACTCCTGGCTTCCCCTTGGATTCCTGTATATTGGCTCATTAGTGATTATTTTATATTGATTACAGGTTCAAGTGATCAAATTTTGGATATAATGGATTAACTAAAATATATTATTAAAATTCATTGTACCTGCTCCTTTGTACTTGTTAAAAATGTGGCTACTAGAATTACCTCTGTGCCTCACACTTCATTTCTATTGCACATTGCTGCTTTGGGCCTACCAGTGTTTTGGCCTCTCCTGCCCCACGGTTATCAGCTGGGTCAGCTTTGCAGCTGCAGGCCTGGCAGCGGGGCCCCTGCATCACTCTTCTGGAGCACTGTGGCCAAGTGGGCCTGGCTCTGGGAGGAGGGAGAATCTAGGGTGTCGACAGCCCCAGATCACAGGTAGGGGAGCTGGCCACGCAGGCGCCCTGTCAGCCTGGGGACTGATCTGCCAGTACCTCATGCTGACTGAGGCTGGTGCTAAGTGAGCCCTTCACTGTCTGCTGAGCCCCGTGAGAGAACACACATGTCTCAGTCAGACAAGGTTCCCTGATCCCCAGGGATGTGGCAGGCATGGGGCCCCTCAGTGAGAGACACCTTCCTCCACAGTCGTTCAAAGCACACCAGGTTTATTTCCACCGCCTTCTACATTGTGGAGTCACAGAACTTTGGATCTGGAGGTGCTCTTGGGGACTCACTGTCTACTGCATCAGTGAGGAAATGGGGCACTTCTCTGTGCTTCACAACCAAGTCAGCAGCCCCAGAAGCTATTTTCCTTGAGTCTCAGTTCAAGCTCCTTTCCACGCTCCTCCCCTTGAACTGTCAGAGGAGGTTCAAGACCCTTCCATGCATAGCTGAATCCAGCTTTGTTCTTGTGGACCTCTCTGTCCAGAATGCTTGTTGTCCCTTCCTCACAGCCAGCTCCCCTTGGGCAAGCAACTAGTTATCCTTCGAGCCTATGTTACCTGGAAGCTCTGGGAAGGCAGGGTCCTGGTGCCACTCACAGCACACAACCCAGCACACTGGCAGAATGAGATGCATGCTCAGTAGACAATTGTCTGTCTATGAATGAATGCATGAATGGTGTTGCTTCCTGTGTCCCCCCACCTCATCCATAAAGGCCTCCACAGTACCTCCCAGTTCCCTCATTGCCTCTCTGCTGGACTGTGAGCTCCCCCAGGGCAGAGACATTGGCTTCATTCTGCATACATTCTGCATACTGGTCCAAAGTAAGTACTAAGGAAATAACCAGTGAAAAACAAGCCTGGATTAAAACCTTTCCTGATCTAGGGACAGATATCAGAATGGAAGCAGTGAGATTCTATTTCTTGGGCTCCAAAATCACTGCGGATGGTGATTGCAGCCATGAAATTAAAAGATGCTTGGTCCTTGTAAGAAAAGCTATGACAAACCTAGACAGTATATTAAAAAACAGAGATACTATTTTGTGACAAAGGTCCATATTGCCAAAGCTATGTTTTCTTCAGTAGTCATGTAGGGATATGAGAGTTGGACTATAAAGGCAGCTGGACATTGAAGAATTGATGCTTTAGAATTGTGGTGCTTGAAAAGATGCTTGGAAGTCCCCTGGACTGCATGGAAGATCAAACCAGTCAATTCTAAATGAAATCAACCCTGAATATTCATTGGAAGGACAGATGCTAAAGCTGAAGCTTCAATACTTTGGCCACCTGATGTGAAGAGCCGATTCATTAGAAAAGACCCTGATGCTGGGAAAGACCGAAGGCAAAAGAATGGGGCAGCGGAGGATGAAATGGTTAAATAGCATCACCAACTCAATGGACATGAGTTTGAGCAAACTCTAGGAGATAGGGAAGGACAGAGGAGCATGGCATGCAAATCCATCCCATGGGGTCGCAAAGAGTCGAATACAACTTAGGAACTGAACCACCACCACCAGAGTTTCCTCCCAAACCTTCCCACTGGAGGTGGCTTGAGCGGTCCTGACTTTGATGCCGAACTTCACCTCTTATCAGAGGTGTGGTTTTGGGAAGCTCCATCATCCACTCTGAACCCCAGGGGATGACAGCTGTGAGAAGCAAATGAAGTAAGCCCAGCCCCAGTGCATACTGAGCACTCACTATATTCCTTGGGACACTCAGGGACCACTCACTATTTCACTGAGCCCACCCTCTCCCACTCCCCAGCGCAACAGAGCCTCAGACCAGCCAGCACAGAAAACATTGCTTTATTAACTGCGTTTGCCAACACACGAGGATTGCAGAGGGGGTCCTCAAGCCACAGGCTCCAGTGAGGGCTAGGCTCTGGAAACCCCCATGAGTGAGCAGGACAGGATGGGACTGGGAGCTACGTGGTAGCGGGATCACAGGAGCATGCAGGGGACGCGGGCACTGGCCACCCCGAGGCAGCCATACATTCTATTGCTCGTTAAGGGTAGCGAACATGGACAATGTACAAAAAGGAGAAATAGGTTTTTGCGTTAATGAAAAATACATTTTTTTTCTACAAAGGAATCTTTCCTAATACAAGAAAATAAATATTGCAACATAAGCCAAAAATAATTTAAAATTGCTCTTTTCAATATATTTTCAATATTTCTCTTGTATATTAACAAATGGCACATCAACTTTCTTTGAAACAAAGACAGAAGGTGTCTCCTCCTGTGACATTCATATCATCCCCCCACCCCGAGCCGATGTGGAGCGCAGAGTGTTGTGCGTCTGAGGGACAAGGTGGCAGGAAATGCCTTAAAGAACAACCAAAGGTCCTGGACTCCAGCCCTGGCTCTTTGGCCAATGTGGCCAGCTGGGCCAGGGCCATGGGAAGTGGCCTCCCCAAGGGCCTTGTTACAGGCATCCAGACCATTCTGCAAAGCTTGGGGTATGGGCAGAGGTTGGCCACATCTGGCAGTAAGCAAGGAATGCCAAGTCCAGCTCCTGCCAATGTCTGTCAGAACTGGGCATGTGATTCTCTAGAAACTGCCCTGGCAAGTCCCACTGTGTGCCCATACATGACACACAGACACACATGCACATGGACACACAAGACGTGCCCTGGCACACACACACACATCCACAGCTCAACACCCATGTTTGGAAACCTGGGTGTCTTCTCCAAGGAACCTGAGACCTTCACACTGCAAATGTTCACACACTGTCACCAAGTCAGAGCTCTTTTAATAAAATAAACCCTTCTAACCTTTCTTCTCCGTATTTGTTCTAAAATACATTTATGATCCATAAAAATACTTCCCTTGCACATTATCCTTTCTCCCTGTGAGAAGGGGGAAGGAGGTGGGCAGCAGAGACCAGGAGAGGGGCAAAGACCGCCAGGATAACTTCCAGAGCAGCTTGTCCCTCCCTGAGGAGGGCCACTGAGTGTGAGCAGATATGGTCACATGAAAGACATACGTCAGCCTCTAGTCTGGAAAAGGCCTCCTGCCTTCTCCTCAGCTTCCCATCTTGACCTCAAAGGCAGCAAAGCTGTCTGCACTGTGGATGGGAAGCTGGAAAAAGTGTGAAGGGGCTGTGGCTGATGGCAGAAAGGCCAGCAGTGAGAACCAGTATCTTTGTCTTCTTTGTAGCCTGCCGGACATCCTAGTAGTGGACGGCTGCCTGGCAAACAAAGCTCTTGGGTCTGGCCTGGCAGACCCTGGGCAGCCAGCTTTAGAGGCACCCGGACTCCGTGCAGGACACGGGGCCCCAGGGATAATTCAGTTCAAAGCAAGAGCCAATTGAGAAGTGGGTTGAAATCTACAGGCCAACTTGAGTAGAGGCCCTCTGAAGGAGTGCTGGTCTCCTGGCCTGGCCCACCCAGTCCAGGCCCTGACCAGACCTACCACCTTCCTGCCCTGGTTCTCTGCCCTACCTCGCCCCCAGAGCTCCCAGACCCGGCCTCAGGATGGATGAAGGGTAAGCAGGCTAATGCCGAGTCTACTGGACCTGAGCACCCCACCTCCCGGCAGAGTTTGGTTGTTCTTTAAAGCTGGTCCCTTTGCTTCCTGTGAGGTCAGACCAGGCAATCCAGCACAGACAAGGTTGTGACCCGAGGTGACCCTAAGCACGGGGAAGGAAGAAGATCTGTTCAAAGGCAGTAAACAGAGAATGGGGTTAGGACGCTGCTGCTGACGCTGCACTGGCCACTACCACCAAGGCGCCAGGCAGACTGAACTCTACACAGTAGCTCATGCCATCCCAACGCCCAGAGTCCTTGAAGCCCACTCTGAGTCTGCTCCGACTGGACACATCTGTCCAGCCCTTTAAACTTAGTCATTATCTTTGTTTCCTGTTTTGATAAAATTCACATGAAACTGAGTGTCCATGACCACGCCACTGTCGTACCTTGAAAGTCTGGAGTCGGGGATGGGTGCTCAGCCTGCTCCCCATCCCGCTGATTTGCGCTTTGTGTTATGTGAGGGGGATCCCCATGGTGAGACTTTTGCCACGCTGGTTTCACCGTCAGTCTCCTCCTGCGGAGTTTTAGGGTTCAGGAGAGCTCACAGTGGGCCCAGGATCCAAAATACAACACCAGCAGCAGCAGAACAGCATCTTGTCCGAGAGCTTGGGCTAACCTCCTTGGGTGTGTGCAACGAACATGTTTCTATACTTGGTTGCTAAAGAATTCCATTTTTAAAAAAAGTCCAAGTGACAAGTTGTCAGGTCCTGGCTGTGCTGTATTATGGTCAAAATATTCTTTGGCATCCACAGAATGATTCGACTGATTCACTGGACTTTTGCAAGGTTCTTGTTGGAGAAGTTCTGGCTTTACCAGTGGCAGAAGTGACCCAGGAGTAAGTCATAAAAGAAAAAAAAAACATGTTTTCACTGAATTCCTTTTTGTTTTTCATTTGTTCCCTGAGCTATCACCCTGGGGCCACTCCACTGAAACTCTTCAGAGCTACTACCTGGGACTTAGAGGGTGAAGCGGAGAAGGCAGGACGGTGACGGTGGGGAGGGAAGGGCTAGAAGGGCACAGCTGGGAAAGGGGGTTAAGGCTCAGAGGGGAAGAGGAACCAGGAAGATCCAGCAAGACTTCAAACAGCCCCGGCAGGCCATCACTAACCCGTCCCGGGCCCCGGGATCCCACTGCTTGTTGGAAGGAGGAGTTTCCAAAAGGAAACCAAGAAGCTCATCACTTAGCAGGAAACTTGAAAAGGCAAATGGTCTGGTCTGGTCAGCTGTCTGGGATTGATCAGACCCTGGCCGAGACTGGCCCCGAAGGAAGGAAGGAAGGAAGCTGGAGTCCCAGAGCGATTCTCTGTAGTGGGCGAGTCTGAGCCCCACGCCCCTGACCGGGCACTGGCCCTCCCTCGCAGCCCTCCGCCGGCACTGGCGGCTGGCTGGCTGGGAGTCCCCTGAGAAAACGGCACAGCTCAGGAAGGACTCTGGGAAGCCCTCCCCAGAGCCGCCGGGCTGGGCACTGGCAGGGGCAGAGCAGCAGGGGAGTGGAGGATCGCAGGGTGGGCGGGCAGGCCTCCGATGATGTGGGTTGACCAGGAACAGCTATGGTTCCCTTGGAACAAGCAGGCCCTCTTCGCCCCCTCAGTGCTTTCTTGTATAAGCTCATTGTGCTTGTGACAGTGAGTAGACTCTGGCTGGGTATCACTTATCATACTTCCTTGGGGATCAGTGAAGTGCAGCAGGACCCCCCCAGATGGACCCCAGTGGGATTTGGGAGCGGGACAGGCCCATCTGCCATATAATGCCCAAACGACAGTCTGTGTCACCCAGTGGCAGCGGGCGGGAGTCCTGAGCTCTTCATCACCTTGCCTACATGTAGCCAGGAGCCCAGCAGTACTGCGTGGCCCAGGCAGGGACGCTGCCACGGCCGTGATGGTGCACAGGACCAGGGCTGGTCCTTGTGGCCAGAGCCGTGGAAGGAATCCTAACGTCCTAGGCCAGCACAGAGGAAAGACAATAGTGTGGAATTCGAAACTCTCTTTATATTAAAAATAAAACCACATCAGAGTGGCAGCCTCAGGGGTCTGAGACACTCAGCGGAGATTGGAAATGGCAGTTGTCACTGGGCTGAGGCCTCACGGGGGGACCAGGACAGGGGAAGGGGTGACTTAGGAGGCCAGTACCCCCATGCGGACCACCTCCTCAGCCCCTGCTTCCCGGGGACCTCGCTGCACCCCGCTGTCCTCAGCCTCCACATCTGAGTCGCTCATCTCCCCATCAGAGAAGTAGCCATCAGTCTCAGTGTCAAAATGTAGGCTGACCTTTGGCCTCTCGGCCACAGCAGAAGGCGGTCCCGTCCCCGTGTCAGGCCTGGCACCTGGCGATCTCCGGTTTCCCTTGCTCTCACGGGGCAGCCGGAGCCGGCCTGAGGGCTTGGGACTCGCTGTAGGGCCAGGCACTTGGACATTAGAGTCGGCAGCCATCGGGGCTGCCTCCTCCAGGGTCTCGGGGGCCAGTGGTGGGGGGCTCTCGGGAGCTGCTGGGATGGGACAGTCCCCATCTGTAGGGCTGGATGGCAGGTGAGAAGGTGTTCGCCGTGGTGGCTTCCTGGCAGGTGGTCCCTGACCCCCTTTGCTGCTGCCAGTATCCTGGCCCCAGGGCTTCTTGGGGGGTTTGTCTGGGGTCGTCCGTGAACCGGGCCCATCCTGTGGTGGTTTCTTCTTAGCAGGCAGGCGGGTGCGGCCACGGGCCTTCCTGGCAGGGTCGCCAGGTCGCAGCGAGGGGTCCCGCATGAAGCTCAGCAGTGTCTCCTCGTCCTGCAGCAGCTCCTCGGACAGCAACCCCGGGGCGGGGTCTTCGCGGTGCCCATTGTTGAGCGACCACTCACTCATGGCCATGTTCTCTGCGGTGATCTGCACTGACTGCGCCAGCCAACTGTTGAAGAAGGTGCCGTCGATGGGGAACGAGGTAGACAGGCCTGGCCAAGGGGAGGAAAGAGGCAGGTGAGACACCAGCAGGCCTGTGTCCCACCCTCCTTCAGGAAGCCCTCTCCCCCGCTGCCCTGCACGCCATCACGGACCTTCCTCCCTCTCTCCCTCTGCGCTAGACCCGGCCGAGTCAACCTGTTCTGTCCATCCCGCCTGCAACCCCTGAACACCCTTCTCCCCAGACAGATGATGTCCTGCTCCTGGGGACTGTCTTCATAGTTTGAGGAGCAGAGTACAAAGTGAAAATGTGGACTCCTTATTCAAAAATTATTAAGAATTTCAAAGTGGCTACAGTAGCGCATTAACCCAGGCGAGGGCCCTTGCTGACTGCACAGGAGCACACCCAGCCCTGCTCACCACCCCAAATGGCATCATCACCCTGGGACCATGAGGGATGGGGGGATGGAGGAAGGAGCCCTCTGGTCACCAGGGGGCGCTGGGTTTTCATGAGTGTGGGTTTCCAAAGCTTCCAAAGCAAGGGCTTGGATAAGGGTGTCTCTCAGGGCCAGCTCCAGTTACGGGCCCTCCTTCCTTTACTGAGGTCTCGGGAGGCGGCCGCTGATGTTCCCATCAGATATCAAGCTGTCTCCTTCCCGAGACTGAGGAAAATAAAAGATGACCTGGAGCTTCCATGCTAGAGGTGAGGTGGGGGCTTCCTTGCTAGAGGGGACCTCGGGCTTCCTTGCTAGAGATGAGGTGGGGCTTCCTTGCTAGTGGTGAGGTGTTCCTCTAGAGCATGCCCCTTCCCTGAGGAGTGCTCTAGAGGAAGCATATGACATCCTGGGAGACAAAGCCCAAGGGCAAGAGCCCCTCTAGGAATACCATGCTTAACAGGGCAGCAGTGAAGAGATCTGTGACAGACAGCTGTGACAGTGAGATGCACTGGGCAAACACCACTGCTGCGGGGGTCTCTGGTGGCTCCCAGGAAGTTTGCAGGGGATGAAGGGAGGGCCTATTTGAGGACATTCTGGCAGAGGGAACAGGGACAGAGAATTATGGCAGGCCCTCACCCCACAACATGATACAGGCTTCCTTGAAGGGCCAGGATGTCTAGAGGCTCCTGAGTTCCTAGGCCCAGCCTCTAGTCTATGAGAGGAACCCTTGGGAGGCCAGATAGGGCTCCAACACCCCTAGTCTCCTCTATACCTGGAAGGTGGGAGTGCCTGGACATGCGGGGAGCTGCAAGTGCAGTGATGGTATAAGCCTGGCCATGTGCACCAGGCCACTCACCAAGCTGCCCCAGGACTGAGTCAGACCCTGCCTTCACTTTCTCTTTCTTCTCGGGGCTGCCCTTGGGGCCCTCGCGGCCTTTTCTCTTTGAGTCGCTCTTCTTGCCCTTTGTTTTCCTCCCAGACCGCTCTGCATCAGGGAAAGAGAGAGCAGGAGGGAGATGGTTACCCCAAGCAGGCCAGACAGAACCAAGACCCCTGCATGGAATCCCAGGAGAGCCCCATCACTTAGCGTCTCGCCTTCTAGGTCACCTCCCTTGCACCTCTGCGGCCCCCGTCCAGAGCCAGGTGAGACCTGGGATAACTGTGGCTCCAGTGAGTCAGGGAACAGCTTATGTGGGAAAAGGGGGTAAGAGTCCCTGAGGGGCTTGGTGAGGGGCTCAGCAACACGAGGAGGGGGAAGACCACTCTACAGGACCTGAGCTGCAGTTTGATCTCTACGGACTACAAATCCCAGGAGAGAGTCCTGGTGGGCAGGAAGGCTGGCTGGAGGTGAGTGGACAGGACAGGGCCTCACAGGCCAAGGCCACGGAGGTAAAGGTGCGTAGGTCACTGCGGTGTCAGCAGCCTCGGCTTCCCCTCCTGACACAGGGTCGGCCCCCTGCCTTGCTCTCGTGGTCTGCTCTGGAGGTTAGACAGTTGATGGGAGACTCGGGGTACACCCCTGGCCCTCATACCCTTCTAGTCCAGGACCACATGGGTCTGCGGAGTCACAGAACAAAACAGAGCAGGGGAGGGACATGCTGTGGTGGCAAGCTGCCCTGACTCTTCTCCTAGCTTCTCAGCCAGAGGCTGGAGGGCTTCCTGAGTAAGCGTTTAAGAGAAGGTTGAGGAGTGTGGGCCCAACTCCCGGACTCTGCCTAGCTCTGCTGTTCATTCCAGGTGTTACCTCGGGCCAGGCCTCAGTCTTCTCACCTATCACACAGGACAGTGCCTAGATACTTGGAGGGAGGCTTCCCAAGTCCCCCACTGCACTCGCTGTGGCCTGAGCTCCTCCCAAGGGCACAGACCTTACACAGCTGACCCTGGCAAGCCCTTAGCGTCACTTCAGACATTTTCTTTCTGCCCTGGCTGCAGCTAGGCCAGGGTCCTTCCAGTTTCTCTAACGAGACAAGCTCACCTCCAGGTCCCCAAATATATGGTTTCTTTGTCCCTCCCCTGGTTCTGTTCACAGCCTAAGTATCACCGCCACTGGGAAGCCTTCTCTAGGCTCCTGGCCAGACAGACCTCAGGAATATACTTGCGGCCCGTGTCCCACCCTATGGGTGAAGCATCATAACACTGAGGGCATTGGCTTCGGGCAGAGGCAAACCAGTCTTCTCTCCAACTGCCTTGCCCTGATCAAAAAAACGTGGCCTGTTGCTGCTGCTCAAGTCTAGGAGCTGCAAATGTCTCCAGGCTCAATGCGAGAATGCGGACCCTCCGAGCTCCTGACTATGTTTCTGGAATCCTGTGCCTAAGGGCACTGCATGCCTCGCCACTCTCCACTGCCTTCCTGCAGTGGGATGTATGGCCCGTGTGAGTCCCAGGAAGCCTGAGATGTTCCAGCATCACCACCACCAGGAAGCCATCCCTGATACCTGTGCCCTGCACTGGCACCCATGGCAGGCCCCCGGACACCACCTTCCTTTGTCTCTCCAGAAGTGAACTCCATGAGGACAGAAAGCCCGTCCGTTCAGTCCACGGCAGGGCACCCTGTGCCCACCACAGAGCCCAGTATTCTGTCAACCTCAGTCAGTGCTTGCTGAAGGAACCGACAAACAAGAGGGAGCCTGGGACGGCCTGGGGGCCTCCTGTCTAAGCTGCCCTAGTCCCGGGGGGTGCACAGTGAGCCCTGACCTCTAAATGGCCATGATGCAGCATCTGTATCAGACAATGCTGGTTTCTGGGGCAGGGATGGGGCAGTAGAAGGTCCTCAGTTGTTGACTCTGGTGGTGGCCCAGCCATCTCCTCTCTCTGCTCCAAGCCTAGCCCAACTCACAGGCTCTACCTGCAGGGGCAGCTTCTGGCTTAAAAATCTCTCCATCCACCTATTTTTACTGCATGGAATTCAACATCAGAGCACCATCTTCTGCACTAAGCACTGCCCTCTTTAACATGTTAACACTCCACAAAGGGCCCTGTTGTCTGGCAACATCCACACCTAACAAGACAGACCACTCTCAGAGCTTCTTTAACCTTTGATTTCCAGATCTGTTAAAGGCATGTGATGGTAAAAGCCTAAGAAAGAGGAAAAAAAACCTACTGGCACAGGGCCTCAATCCTGTCAGATAGGGTCAGAGAGAAGGAACACGCAGGTCCTCTTCCACCCCTGGGGCAGTTGCCTTCTTCACAATCAACACACAGGCACACAGGGGTTCAGGGAAGCTTGCCAGCTTGTTCCCTTCCTGCCCTGGAACCAGCAGAGCCGCTGAGACTTCTGGTTTGCACTTGTACACGTGCAGCTCCCTCCTGAACCACAATGGGCCCTGTACTGCCTCAGAGTCCCGTGAACCAGAAAGCTCCCTGAGGGTAGGCCTGATGCCCACATCACATCTTTGCTCCCTGCCTGCCAACACACACCCAGGACCGTGGGAGGCCCCTGCCTTGGCCCACTAACTGGGTACAGAGCGTAGGGGTAGGGTCAGTGGCCGCTGATCCCGTACACATGCCCCACCAGGCTCTGAAGACACACAGCTCCCTGGAACCTAGCCCCCTCGAGGGTGTGCTCACGAGAGGTGGCCAGCGGCAGGCAGGGGAAGCGCCTACCTCGACACAGATCCTGTTCGATAAGTTTCATCTGCAGGTGGAATATCTGCTCCTGGAGCTTGCAGATGGCATGTTTCGTTCTCTCGCGCCTTGTCACCATGTAGCACAGATTTCTAACCTGAGGAAACACAAGAGAGATTTTCCACCTTACTCATGGGCAACCACCTCAACCTCCCAACTCTGGGGGGCCACTCTGCCTAACCTGCCCAGGACATCTGGGAATCAATACCCAGGCCCCGAATGCATTCTCAGTCCTGAGCTGCAATTCTCTGATCTCAAACACAGGGCCGGGCACAGGCTTGGCCCCAGGACCCGCAGTGGAGCCAGTGTGGGCAGGGAGTGTGTCCGCCAATGGTCAGGCTGGCAGCTCTGCCTTCCTTCCCTGGGCCTGCACTTCCTGGCTGAGTCATGCCATCGCTCAAGGCCCTTCCAACATGACTGCTCTCCCCTGTATGTAAATCCCCCAAGGCCTGTCATGGCCTGACAAGATCACTAAGTCCATCCTTCAGCCTCCTGTCCAAGGCTTCTTACACATCAACGGAACTCTTCAGCCACCAGCACCTGGGCAAAAATCACCTCCTATCCTGAGACACAAATGACCGGCACATGAGAGAGCTCCAGCAGAAGAGCTCTGAGTAGAGAGGCGGTCCCTGATGCACTGGCGTCCAGTCTGCAGCTGACCCTTGCCCACGTGTTGCACTGGCCCTGAACCAGGTCCCAGCTGCTCTGCTCAAGGTCTCATGTGCACTCGGCCATGTTCACTCTGCCAGGGACAGACTCCTCTGGGGGAAGGGCAGGGCCTCTCGGACTATCTTAGGCCAGCTAGGAAGAGCCTCTTGGGGCCTGGGACACCATCTTGCTTAGCCCATGGGACAGGGCCCACGCTGCAGCTGGCTTGGAAGCACCTGAAGAACGTTGCTTCCTGTCCACCTGGCACCTGGACCCCGTGTGCCATCCCTCACTGGCTGTTCTCAGTGTACATCATCTCTCTGGGACCAAGTCCAGGCCTCCTCCCCCCTTCAGGACACCACCTTGGTCTGACACGGTCTTCAGATCGGGTCACAATCTCCAGCAAAAGGGACAGCTGGCCACTGGAATCCTGGGTCCCACCAGGTTCTACCTCCTGCTGGGTTCCATGTTTAAGGCTGAGTTCGGTCTTCATAGCATTAAGCTGCCTGGGCATGACCTGAGGGTTTCAGGGCCCTTGCCTCTTGTCATGACCATGACTTCTCCCACCCTGGAGTAGCCATGATGAGACCTCCTGGCTGACATAGGCCGCCTCCTCTGTTCCCTGAGCCTAACTGTGAAAGAGACCCCGGAACACCTGCGCCAGGCTAGCAGGCCTCTACAGGACAGGCTCTGGGTGGGTTCTCAGCACCACTCTGCACGGCAGCCTAGAGTGTGAATACCAGGCTGTCCTGTGGTCAGCACCTCCCCAGGGGGCAGCCACCTGGCTCAGCCTGTGAGCCCTTGCTCCAGCACACTGGCACCATCTGACTTCTTCACAAATCCTGGATTCCCTAGGACCTCCCTCCAGCTAACCTCCTCCTACACATCCCTAGGCACAGGCTTGTGCTGGTCCCTGGGCTCAGCTGCGAGAGGTGCCACCAGAGTCCCCTTCTTAAGGCTTGCTGCTCAGCAGGGCAGAGAAGTACCGTTCTGAACAAGTCCTAACAGGACCAGGCAACCCTGATCCAGACTTGGGGGTGGTGAAAAGGCTCCCTGGAGAACGGGGAAGACAGGCAGGACCTCATCCTTCAGGTCTTGGCTCCAGGGTCACCTCCAGGAGGCTTCCCTGTCCATCACATCTAAGCAACCCAATCTCATTCTCCTCATATCCTGGTCTCCTTCCTTCCCAGCAGTCATGTGGCTGAGCACGCATAGGGACAGCGGGGATAAAGGCAGCTGGGTGGATGCATGGCTACTTTGGGGGCCTGAAAACAAACTAGTCAATATATCTAGCCTAAAAACAGATCAGGTCTACTTCCTATTTAAGTACAGATGCAGTTTTCTTTCTTTTTTTGACTTTTAGAAACATTAGAACAAGGTTTCTCAAGGCAGGCCAAAATGAATTCCTGGTCAAGATTACCCCCCAAATCCCTGGGGTGGCTGGTTAAAAGCACAGATTCCCAGGCTTGGGGGAGTATCAAATTCTCTGGGGGTGGAGCCCTCAAATATATATTTTACATAGCACCACAGAACCTGAGAACTATTGCCAAGCTCCAAAGTGAGCTGCATGGGCTACTGAGTTTGACAGCTCAGCACATATAGGAAGATAATATTCTAGTGGGGGTTTTTTTGGTCCTATTAGAAATTCTGATTATGTATGCTTTACAAAACAGCACAGTAGATATGAATGAGATATTAAAAATACAATATATTGGAGGTAAATGCTCAATTTTTTTCATGATAAGGGTACATACACTACCCAATCAATAATGTCTGGAGATTTCTGCTATAGAAGATTCTGTGAGAATCCAAACACATTGTTACACCTTACTCCCAGTTCACTATGGAATCATCAACTCCTCTAATTTTTCCTAAGACTCTGGTAACACAGCTACATGTAACTGAATGCTGTGAAATTCCTTTTCCATGATGGCTTTTAGGGAAAAGTATTGCAACCATCCTAGAAGCCAACCCAGGCTATTGGACTCCTCACATTGTTTTTTTCTGATTATAAATACAAACCAAAAACAAACAATCCAATAAAAAAGTGGGCAGAAGAACTAAATAGACATTTCTCCAAAGACATACAGATGGCCAACAAACACATGAAAAGATACTCATCATCACTAATTATTAGAGAAATACAAATCAAAACTACAGTGAGGTATAGGTATTACGTCACACCAGTCAGAATGGCCATCATCAAAAAATCTACAAACAATATATGATGGAGACGGTGTGGAGAAAAGGGAACCCTCTTACACTGTTGGTGGGAATGTAAATTGGTGTAGCCACTATGGAGAAAAGTATGGAGGTTTCTTAGAAAACTAAAAATGGAACTACCATATGATCCAGCAATCCCACTCCCGGGCATACCCAGAGAAAACCATAATTCAGAAGATACATGGACCCCAATATTCACGGTAGCACTATTCACAGTAGCCAGGACATGGAAACAACCTAAATGTCCATCAACAGAAGAATGGATAAATAAGCTGTGGTGCATATACACAACGGAATAACACTCAACCATAAAAAGGAACAAAATTGTGTCATTTGCAAAGACGTGGATGGGCCGAGAGACTGTCACACAGAGTGCAGTAAATCAGAAAAACAAATATGGTATATTAAAGCATATATGTGGAATCTAGAAAAATGGTAGTGATGGTCTTGTGTGCAAAGCAGAAAAAGAGACACAGACGTAAAGAGCAGACGTATGGACACCGAAGGGGAAAGCTGGGAGAGTGCAATGGACTGGGAGACTGGGATTGACACATATATACTGCTAGGCATGAAGAAGACAGTGAGACACCACTGCACAGCACAGAGAACTCTGCTTGGTGCGCTGTTATGACCTAAATGGGAAGGAAATCCAAAAAAGAGGGGATACAGGTATATGCATGGCTGATTCACTCTGCTGTACTGCAGAAACTGACACAGTGGTATAAGGCAACTATACCCCAATTTTTAAAGAAAATGATAAAACAAACATCAAAGAGCATAAAAATCAGTCAAGTAGAAAAGTCTTCCAAAACTAGCAGGGATCAGTAATAAAAGCAGGTTTTATGTTTTGATAAAGTTTTTTTTTTTCTTGGCCACGCCATGTAATCTTAGTTCCCCAACCAGGGATCAAATCCGTGCCCTCTGCAGTGGAAGTGCAGAATCCTAACTGCTGGACCACCAGGGAATTCCCTTGATAAAGTTGTTTTGACAATAGCAAGTTTGGCAGAGAGAGACTGGACGTGGGCTAAGGAGGGCAGGGGGCAGGGAGGACTCTTAGCCAGCTACCTTAAGCTAGAATGGACCAGGGTAGGGGCATTCACGGAGCCTAGGGAGGGTATAGGAGGAGCAGAGCATACTGGGCATGAGATGCTGGAGCTTGGGAGGCAGGTGTGGGATGGAGTCAGCCTCCTGATGGGGAGTAAAGCTGTGGAGCAGAGGCACAATGAGAGGAAAAGCCTAGTGCAGTGAATGATCGCAGGGACCAAGGAACACTCAGGGAGCAGCAGGACTGAATTATCAGGAATGGGGAATCTGGTCAGAGCATCCACAGGAAAAGTATCTCAAGACCAAGGGCATGTTTAACTGTGGCGACCACTGCTGACAAGGCTGGAGGACAAGGGTGGAGAAGTGGGAGAGATTGGAGGCTGCTGGCAGCCCTGGTGGAAGGTTCTGGAATCTGGTGGTGACAGGGGTCTGGCCTGCCACTATGGTAGATATAAATGAGGTATTAAAAATACAATATATTGGAAGTAAATTGCTTCAAGGAAGCTCCAAGAGTAAGAAGCAAAGAATTAAAACCTTTGAGGGATGACAGAAAAGGAAAGATAGAGACGAGGGTAGAGAAACCGATGATTAGAGGGATGTGGGGGAGGGAGGACTTGCTTTTGAAGATGGGACAAGGTAAAATGGATTCAAACAATGGTGCAATCCTGGAGATAGAGAGGGGATGAAGAAAAAATAGATACTCCTGTGCTGTGGGTCTGGGCTGGAGAGAGATCCCGGTGTGGGGCAGGAAGGGGAGAACATGAAAGCAGAGGGCAGAGAATGGGTCCAGAGGGCACTAGCAGGCAAAGGTTCTGGTCTGAGGAACAGAAGATGAGGTCTGCTAAGAGAAGGGGCAGTCCTGAGGGAGTGGGGGCAAGGCTGGGAACCAGTGGTGGTAGGAGAGCCCAGAATGCTGCTGGCTAATGCCTTCATCAAGGCTGGCTGGCTGGCAGGCACTTGGGGTGCTCGCCCACTCACTCGTATAAGATCTCTGCTGGTTGGCAGAGTGGGTCCTACTGGGTAACGCTCTGCCCGGCATGTGGCCTTTGCACAGGGACAAGGGACTGGCAGTGAGCTAATGCCACAGGGTAAGAGTGAGGAAAGCAGGGGACAGTGAAGGAGAAGCTGAGCAGAGCGCACAGGGGACTTAGAGGTCTGGGGCTGCTGATCAGAAGCAGCGGGAGTGGCTGACAGGGCCTGAGTGGGTAGAGGGGGCAATGGGGTGGAAGAGTCCCAGAGGTGGGAGCTGTGGGGTTGAGAAGCTAGAGGCTAGAGGCTACAGCTGCCCACTCGGCTTTAGTAGGAGGTCCAAGAGACACAACCCAGGCACTGAAGATAGTAATGGTGTGTGACAATTGACAAGGAAACAGGCGGAGTGTGGGGGAGGCAGGGCCAAGTCTCCTGGGGAAAGCTATGGACACGGAAGCTGGGGGGAAGTTCCTACATGTCTGTCCTCTGGGGCCAGTGTCTGAGAGCCACTCCTGCCCTCTCGACTCTTCTCAGGCCAGGTAAAACCTTTAATAAACTCTTGGTAATCAGATCCGGAGCCACAGGCAGTAAGTGAGGCCCTGGGTAGCCCACACTGCCAGCCCGGTTGCTAGGGGACACCAGCCAGTGTTTGTCAGGTTGATCGCTGCTCATCAGTGCTGCAATTATTTTTCTCTGTCAGCTGTGAACAACTCTGACAGGCTGCGGTAGCCAGGCCTTCCTGTGTTGCCTGCCAGGGCCGAGGCCAAAGGCTGAAATCTGAGGAAAGTACGTCTTCTAGGCTAAGCATAAAATGGGATTTCATGCTGGTGGCACCATGACCCCGGCTCCTGCTTCTCTCAGCAAAAGTCTCGCCTAGCCTTGGGAAGCAAATCAGTAGAGGAGGACCCAGGATTCCTAGGCCATAGCCCTGGGCCCGCCCTTTCAGTCCCTGGAGCCCACCCTCCGAGCAGCCCATCAGCTAAGGGTCAGAACAGCAACACCAATCACCACTGACAAAGGAGGGTGGTGTGCTAAGCCCTGTCCCTGCCAAATGTCCCATTTGGGACATTCAAGGTCATGCGAGACTTGATTCATGTCTCATGATGATTCAAGGTCAGCGAGATTCTTATTCCCATTTCACAGACAAGGAAACTGAAACCTGGACAAGTAGAAAGTGAAACTCAGAAGGCACAGAGCTGGGCCTGCTCGAACTGGATGCAAAGCCAGTCTACCCACAGCCTCAGTCTCAACTCCTCCCCTGAATCCCCGATGGATCCAGCCCAAGCTGGCCTGATGCCCAGTGACAGGCTGGACACTCTTGACTGTTGGCACCAGGCCATGGTCAGAGACGGAGCCTGCTGGACAGGCCGACAGTTATGTGTCTTTGCAGAAAGCCTCCCCCGTGGCACAGTTCTCAGCCTGCTTCACTCACTCAAGTCACCAACGCGTGGCGTGAAAGGTTCTGAGGCTGGACGGGAGTGGGGGGTCAACAGAGCACATGGCTGCCTAACTTCCTCTCCTCAGCCTGCCAGGGCTGTGTACTCAGCTGCTGCCCTTCAGCCTGGCTTGGAGGCTGCTGGAGAAGCAGGGGCCCTCCTGAGCCCTCAGAAGCTGAACAGAATGCAAGGCTAGCCCTGCCTCCTCCTCCTGGGGGCAGAGTGGACTGATTCACACCTGACCTGGGAGGGCTCTGTGCCCCAACCAAAGATGTCTGTGAGGTGGGGATCCCACAGCTGCCTCGGCATCTTAGCCAGTGACACCCTCAGCCCCTGGACTCACCTGCACCAGCTGACAACGGGGTCGAGAGGCTGGGGGACTGAGGAGGGAGTACTTTTGCCCAGGAAGAGTACAGAGCAGAGAATAAGCCAACAACTCTCTGACGAGCCCCTTCCCTCTTCAGGTCCAAATTCAGCTCAACTCTAGAAAACACACGTTCCTCCAAGGCTCTCTCAACCTCTGAGCCCCACTGCTCATCAGGGATGGCACCACAAACTTCTCAGCTCCTTCTCCAGGATGATGGTTCAATAGGTGAGCCTATCCCCTGACCTCCCCACGCAGCCCAGCCAGGGTCAGACACGTGCTGAGCAGCAGAGATCAGGGAGGTCAGACATGATGTGTCGTTTGGAAACAGGAGGGCTAAAGGCAGGGTGTGTGTACTGCAGACCCTGGGGGTGGCCTGAGGACAAGTGTGGAAGCAGCTCTGGTCTCAGAAGGATCTGTCCCTGAGGGCCCTGCCTCAGGGGCAGGGATGGGAGGCTGGGCCGCCCAGGGAGTGGTGACTGCAATGCAGGTGGCCTTGCTCTTTGTCCCGGGTGACACTTGTGGACACGTGATGATCTCCCCGCCCCCTACCTTCTGGTTGCAGGCTGGCCTCCAGGCAGTAAGCTTCCTCCCTCCCAGGCCAACAGGGCCATTTCTGCTTGACCAGGCCTCAGGGCAGATGCATATGGGGGTGAAGGAAGGTAGAGAAGCTAGGTCCAGTTTCAGAGCCTCCACCTCATTGCCCCTTACCCCAGTACTCAGCAGATGCTGAGTATCTCTAACCATTGTACAGCCTTGCCAACTGAGACACACCTGAGCAAAGTTGCCAACTGAGACACACCTGAGCAAAGTAGCTGCCTTAAGTCACACAAAGCCCCCAGAACGCTTCCACCCCTACTGCTTCCTAGTGTGGCCTGGGAGATGCTAGGCATGCGTTTTGTGTGTGTGTCCATGGAGCACACCCTGACATGACCCCTCATGCTCCAGAACCCTAGAAATGAATGTCCCAGAGAGGAGAGGAGAGGCCAGAACAGCACCTGGGGTTCGGAGGACTCGATCAGGGACCTGAAACACCCTGCTTTATGCTCAGGTTGCCTCCAACTCGGGGGTGGGACTCTATCTGGAGGGGCTTTAGCTGGAGGAGTTGGGGAGGGGTGTCAAAAAAGCCAAGTCTAAGGGCACACAACACAGAAGGCAGGACTCTCACCTGTTCTCTGGGAGGAGGAGGAAGGATTAGAGGCTTTTGGGGGGCCTCTGTGCTCTAGGAAAGCAACTCTCACTGGCCCCAGATCTCCACAACCCGACCTAAAACCATGAAGTCTGACACCTGCCTTGTCTCACTCAGCCCCCAAAGCTGTGTGCCTGGACCAAGGCAAGATCGCCTGCCACCTGGCACACAGCTGAGGGGTTCCGGCCGACCCACTCACTCCATCTGGGCCCCATGATGCCACCCCCAGGGTGAGTGTTTGGAATCTGCAGCCACAGCAGGACAGTCCCTGCTTACAATCTTTCTGCAACTTCCAGAAACACCGTGGTCCACCCACCCAGCCCCACGTTTCACTCCATGCAGGCTGTTGCTGGTTTCTAGCCCAGTCTCACGCCCCGGGCCTCCGCTCACATGGCTCCCTCAGTCCAGAACCCCAGGAGCTGCACTCACAGCTGTCTTCCCTGCTGTGGCAGCACATGCGGATTATACTGATTTAACTCTCTTGTGATGTCCCATGCCTCCCCGGCCTGACTCTAAGCAAAGCTCCTGTGTTGGGACCAGGCCGGGCCCACAGAGATAGCTGTGGGTCAGATGCCTAGATCCTCCCCCAGCTCTGGAGTCTCCCAGCCTCACAGTCGTGGCAGGGCCCTCACCCTTGATCAGACCTGCAAAAGGGTTGGGACAAGAGGGACTTAGAGAGCCCAGAGCCGGATCCTCCCCTATTCTGCAAACTGTTACCCCAACCTGTCCAAGATCCGGAGGCCCTCAGCGCCTTGGCCAGAGCTCACCGTTTGAAACCTGGAGAGCCACGGCTGCTCCGGGGAAGCGAGGGAGGGGCGGAAAGGCCTGCTGGGACACCTGCCAGGCAGGGGCACTCACTCTCTCCAGGTCCTGCCGCAGGTGCGTGAAAAGCTTCAGGCGGCGGTAGAGGACATCCTGCTCCTGCTGGGCCAGGTTGTCCACCTCGTCCGTCTTGGGCGTCAGCAGCGGCTGGTTGGAGTTGGCTTTCCTCTTCAGCTTCCAGTACTGGTAGATGAAGTCGACCAGTGCCTCGGCCAGGTCAAGGCGCTCGGCCACCTCGGCTGGCTCTACCAGCTCATAGAAGTCTTCCTCCAGCTGTTGCAGCCGCTGCTTCCGAAGAGTCACCTTTTCCAGGTCCTCGCTAGCCGGGCTGGGCTCCACAGGCTCGGACGGAGCTTCACCCCGTGGGCCCCCATCACTGTGTTCCTGGCAGAACGACTTGAACTTGACCTCATCGTTGTCTGCTAAGATAGTCCTCATTTCCAGGCTGTGGTCAAAGGCGCATGTGACATGGAATGCTGTGACGCAGGAAGGCATGGAACACTGGAGGGAGACAAAGAGCAGCATGAGGTATGAAGGGAGCCCTGATGGGAGGGAAGGATGGGGGAGCATCCCTCAGGGTGACACTGGGAAGGCAGCATGCTGGTGAGATCCTAAACAAAACAGCTGCCAACATCCTGCGGGGTGTCGGGGGTAGGGAGCCATGGAAGAGGGCAGGGGAGCTCTGGGGGAGCTGAAAAGGAAATGGGGTACAGCATCATAAGCCCTAGGGAAATGGCAACAGTTAGGTGACTGACAGCCTCTCTCAGGATGAGCTGCATTTCTGTGTGGACAAATGACTTTGGAATCTGAGACGTCAAGAGAGAGAGGCTGTTGATGGGTCCCTGCCTCCTCTGCTCCTACAACATTATCTAAGATGGGGAGCTGTGCCCCTCCTTTGTCCTCTGGGAAGCAGGGCTGAAGATGGGCCCCTGCCTTCCTCTCTTGTCCAGGCAAGTGTGGCCAACTCACGGCCTTAGTTGCCTGGAATGATGGCTGTGGGCAGCTGCCAAGTGTTTCAGTGACAACCCACCAAAATATTAGTGGGGCCCTTTATGCCACACTCACAAGCCATTCTGAGAATCTTACAAACGGTGGAGGCATGTCCAGTATTTGCAGTGACCACTGTTCCCGGAGACATGAGAGAAAGAAAGGTTGACCTTTCCACCTCCCAGCCTATAGACCAGGAGCATCAGTATCACACAAGAACTTGCTAGAAATAGGCAAATTCTCAGCCTCACCTCCAATCTACAGATTCAGAACCTCTGGAGGTAGGAACAGCAGTCTGTGTTTTCACAAGTCCTCTGGGTCATACTGAGGCACCCTAGAACCTGGGAGCAGTTACTGCTAACAAACTAGCACAGCCCTGCCCTGTGTGGGGAGAGCTAGTCAATTTAGCTCAAAGTAAAGTTTAATTCCTATTCCTCTCACATGTCCAGCTGACACTGGAAGGAAAGTCAACGTCTTTATGAAGCCCAGAGACACTCGCTGTTAGGAAAGCCAGAGTTCTTGGCACTATAATGGGGTGGTGAGCCTGGCTCCCCAGGCCTTTAGCCCATGCCCAGTGATACTATGGATGGAGGAAGGCCCAGCAGATGGGGCGCTGACTGCGGTCCCCATCGCAGGCCCAACAGTGGCTGTGTCGGCAGCACCGTGGGGCAGGCGGAGGGTGGTGGCAGCGGCCTGCTGTAGAGGGTGTCCCGGACGTGCCCCTTGACATCGCTGTAGCAGCCCCCTGAGTGGGTTCCCAGGCAGCAGCGCGGTGGAGGGGACGTGTACCTGGATGCAGGTGCCCGTGCACTCCTTGCAGAGGCTGCAGGACAGGGCCCAGCGGCTGGCTGGGATATGCGAGATCTTGGTGATGGGCTCCATCTTCTCGGGGCAGCCGATGCTGACCTGGGCAGGACACAGGGAGCTGCGTCAGGCCTCTCATCCTTAGCCGGCCTCCAGGGCTCACCCAAAGAGAGGACTGTCTGCTGGAACCAGGCGGTGGGCAGACAGGGCAGTGGGAGAGTCCCAAGTGGACCACTGAGCAAGCGTCAGTGTGTGCTCTCCGGTGGCTAGGCTTAAACAATGACTGGGAGAGCACACATCAGTGTGTGAGGCTGACCGAGTATATGAGTGCCTGTGACTGTGTGGGTCTCAAGACAGAGATGTTTCCATGTGCTGGTGAGTATGTGTGCAAGGTCCCCTTCTCTTGTACCTCAGGCCTTTGTTAACAGCATCTTCAGAGTTATTAGAACTGGTGCTCATTTTGCTTATGTTTCTGGGTGGCAACTATAGGTCCCCACAGCAGAATCTCTTCTTGGGGACTTCCAGGGCTTTCCTGGCCAAGCGGCATGTGTCTTTGTTCAGCCCCTCCCAGGGGGACAGGCCTATAACCACTCGCATCTCCTGGGCACAGCCCACCCCTCAGCCCCTGAGGCAGAGCCCATGCCTGAGGATAGGAAGAGGGTCCCTGTCCAGAGATCCTGAACCAGAGTCCCACAAGTAGGTCCTGGTTGCTTCTCTGTGTCTCTGTTGTGCCTCGCCCAGGGTATACTCAGAGGTCGTCCCAGCCTTCAAGATGCAGATGTGGGAGCAAGCGACTGCTGCTGACATAACCACCAAGATCACAGAAACCTGCGAGGTGGGATGCAGCAAGGACTTTCAGACTGCAAGCCCAGGAAAGGGAGGGGCCACCTGCTGACCGGGCCACCTGGCTTGCTTCCGGGCACAGGCAGCATTGGAGTGGGGCCTCATTCTGGCTCAGGGCACACAGCAGGGGAAGGGCTGAAACGTCAGCGAATGTCAGCATTTCACACATCAAATTAAGATGGGAGCACAAGGCCTCTGCTAACTCACTGTGGGCCCAGCCCGTCACCCATAGCCCCTCCCCTCCATCCCAGCCACAGTCCTACTACCCAGTTTTAACCAGGCTCCCCACCTGATTTCCTTTTGGGTCATTTGGCTCACTTTTAAACAAGTGCTTTACTTTGCTTGGGGCCACTGTCTAGATCTGGGTAAACCTATAACCTGCTCTCCCCTGACTTCTGTCCAGCTCGCACACCTACCACCTGGATCCCCTAGTGGCTCAAAATCCCATTTTCCCAAGGAAACCACCACCGAGTTCTGCCTAGGTCCAAGGGTAAAGTTCCCTGTGGGCTGCTGCCTGAGTTCTTCCCAAGCTGGACATCTGGGATCTGCCATTTCATGTAGCCCATCACCTTCTTTTCCTAGTGCTCTGCCATCTGGGTTCTGAGTTCTGTTCAGACCCACTTCCCCATGGCTGGGCCCCAGGGCCACCCCACCCCCACCTCTGCCCACCTCAGGAATCCACAGGGCACAGCTGACGTGCACCCACTTGGTCCCACTTCTAGTGGGCTTCAAGGCTCCTCCTCGCTTCGGGCAGAGCAGGCACTTCGGCTGGACACCCAGAGCACATGTCCGGCACAGCCAGCTGCCTGTGGGCACCTTGAGGATCCCATAGCATGCCTGGGGAGAGAGCAAGGAGGACACAGGTCAGAGGCAATGGCCAAGGTGCGTCTGCAATGTGCATTCAGCTGCAAACAGTCCTAGCCCCAGCCCATACTGGGAGCTACAGAGTGACGCTGCTACTCAGCCCCACCAAAGACCTCCTGAGGGACTGTAATGCAAGGGCTCCAGTGAAGCCCTGTGCAGGCACTGTGCACTGAAATGTCACCGTTTCACAGTCCTCTGTGAAAGGGCTCAGCTCTGCCCTCTGCTGGGAGGACAGTCACTTCAGCAGAGGTTCCTAATCCGGGATGGATTTCAGGGGCATCCATGAACTCCCTTAAACGGAATACAAATTTGGGTATGTATGCTGCCTTCGGACAAGGCCCAGAGCTTTCGTCTTTTTTCACAGGTGTCTGTGATCAGGGATCCTTCTGGTCACGCCCAGGGATTATGGACCTAAGAGCTGTTGGGTGTAAGGGATGTGAACAGGGTGAATGGGGAAAGTGGTGTACCACCTACCCACCTGCCACCCAGGAGAAGCCACTCGGAGCTCCCCGGGCACTATTCCAGCAAAAGTGGGTGAGGGACGGCCTCAAAGTCAGGGCTAGAGTGGGTCCACGGAGTTCTAGTCAGGTCTTCCACATCTTCCATGAGCTAGGCCCTGAGATGCCCCAGACCTACAGCCGTGGGGCTCAATATCAACAGGGGAGCCTAGTCAGGCCGAACCTGGCTCATAATACTAATAATGTTAACAAATATGAACAGCCCTCACTGTACGGTTCTAACTCAGAGTAAGGCACTTGATCCTCACAACGACTTACTTTTATTTATACTTGAGGAAACAGCAGCTCAGAGAGGTCAAGAAACCGACCCCAAATCACACAGCTGGCGAAGGGCAGAGCCATAATTTGAAACCAGGTGGCCTGGCTCCAGGCTGTGCTCTCCATCGCTACACTGTGCTGCCTCGTTGTGAGTGGAGGAGCAGAGGAGGACGGGGCAGGACGGTCCGTGGGCAGAGTCTGAGGGAGGCTGGCGGCAAAGGACGGGAAGACCATCCAATAGGCATCACTCAAATCTGGCCGAGGGGGCTAAGCCCTGGCACCGTGGGCACTCACCCTTCCCTTCTCCCCACTTGCCCTCCACAGGGGCCTGTGCCCACAGCGCTGCTACAGCCCCACAGCCAGGGTGAGCGGTCAGGCAGGGGCCTGCCAGCATCACACAGCGGTGGCCGCGGGGGCTGCCCACCTGGTGCACGCAGACGTTGCATTTGTCGCAGAAGACCATCTCGTTGCCATCTTCGCCCTCGGGAGAGCGGCACACGTCACAGACGACATCCTCATCGTACTCGATGCCCAGCCCCTCCTGCGTCTCGATGGCCCGCGCCATGTTCTGGTGGCACAGCGTCTCCAGCTCCTCCAGCACACGCTCGAGCGTCAGTTCGTCCAGCTCTGGCTTCTCTGCGAGGATAGCAGGGCAGGGGGTCAGAAGCCCAGCCTCTCGGAGCAGGTGGACTGGAGCGTTTCTACCTGCACGCTGTGTTTACTGTCTCCGGCCCCAGCTCCATCGTCTGAAAACCGACTGGGTTCAACCATGCAAAGGCCCCGGAGGCCTGGTGTGGTGTTGTGACTTCAGACCCTGCTGGTGACCACACACACACGCTTGTGTACACACAGATGCTATGAGGGTGTCTGTCTCTGGGATGCAGACGCCGCCATGGGGAACCCACTGCCTGAGCTGGGTGTATGGGGGGCACCTGAGAAGGTGGCTGAATCCAGCAGAGCTGGCCTTTCCTGGGACATGGTGCGCCTTCAGCCAGAAGGCCCATACCAGCTGACCCCAGGCCCATGTGTCACACTAGACTTCTAAGTGCTCACTCACTCCTCATGTAACAGTCAGGCTTACTAAGTGTGTGGGTGCACGCTCAGTCATATAACACTCCCCCAAACCCTGTAAATGACATGCTATTACTGCCTCCATCTGACAACTATAGAAATTGAAGCACAGTCATCAGTAACATAGCAGGGACTTTCCCCAGATCTGTGCAGTGCCAAAGCCCAGCAGTGGCCACGGCCATTCTGAGGTTTAGAAAAAGACCCTGTGTGGCCTGGCCCCGTCCCATTCTCACCTGGCAGGTCACCTACCCATCTCCTTGAGCTCTGAGTTGATGAGTTCCAGCCAGTAGGCATCAATCTCGTCCAAGTCATAGCGGCTGCCCCCTGGCCAATCAGGCTGGGAGCCCTCACCAAGTTCAGAGCCACTAGGGGACACCTGGGTAGGGGGGCCTTCCAACGGTGGAAGAATCCTAGGAATTCAAGAGAAGATATGAGGAGAGGGTGCCCTCAGCCTGCTACTCTTGCTGGCTCTGAGGGCCACCCCCAGGGAGTTGGCCAGCCTGACTGAGGGGCTAGCAGGAAAGTGAGGTGTGAGACTTTGCTGCCAAGCAGGGCCTGCCTCCTTCCAGTCCCTCCTCCCACCTGCCCACCCTGCAGAGGCTGTAGGAGGCCATTCCCTTTGCCGTCCTGGGCAATGCCCAGTGCCAGTCACTTTGGCACAAGTTGGATAGGGCCGGCTGGCCCCCAGGTCCTTCCATACACTCTTTCAAAGCTGGGGAAAGGCCCCCAGAAGCCCCAGCCCCTCCTCCACCAGTAGCCTCAGGGGATCTGAGGCCAGGGCTCCTCTGGGGTGAAGAGGAGGCACCTGCTACAGTCCCAGGGTCACACTTCAGGTCAGCCCTCTCTCAGGCCATGGCTCTGCCTCGGAGGCAGCTTGCAAGGGTCCTGGCTACAAGGCGAGGTCTCCAAGCCCAGCTCCGCCACTTAATGTGTGACTGGGTAAGCCATTTAGCTCCTCTGCGCCCCAGAAAATGGACTAATGATAACAGAACCTAGCTTCCACAGTTGGCATAAGGATTAAATGGATGAACACGTGTGGAGCTCTTAGAACTGTGAGTGGCATGTAGTAAGCGCTATATTCGTGTGAGTGTGTATTTTAAGACCTCTGGATATCACTTTGCTCCTTCTGAAATGGAATATGAGGGTTTTCTGCCTTGGGAGGGCATGGCTTCCTCTCTTGGCTCAGCCGTGTGCTGCCCCTCAGTTCCTAATGCCAGTTCAGAATGCCAGCTCTTCCCACCCCCTACCAGTTGCCATGGTTATTGCTGTGGAGCCTGGCCTCCATCTGGCCGGCCCTGCCAGGGCTGAGAGGCCCCTTACTTGCCCAAGAGGCCTCCTGGGGTCGAAGGCAGGGCTGCCAGGGGCTGTGACTCAGCGCAGACTGGAAAGGGGAAGGCAGGGCCAGGGGCGCACAGATATGGCACAGCTACGGGAACGGTTCTGGGGCTTCAGTAAGAGCCCCGGGTGTCGGCAAGGGGGGCAGGTAGGATGCAGGGCGGGGGGCGGGGCGCAGAATGGCCTCCAGGCAGGAGGGAGGCCCAGAGGAGACTGAGGGAGGCCAGGATACAAGGGAAGGGGCTTAGAGTCACCTTCTGCCACACAAGATGCCCAGATCAAGGAAAGTCCTAGGCAACAAGAATGACGTGACACCCACCCCCAATCCCAGACCATTTCAAATAGAAGCAATAGTATTTGCTTTGCAGGACTCTCAGTCCTACAAAGTTCTGCCTTGCCTTGGGAGGCTCTTATTTAAATTAACACATTCTTTCAAAAACATTGTCATTTTGTCACGACCCTGCTTTGTTTGTGTCCCCAGCATATGCTCAGCTGGGTCTGGGATAGCCCGAGCGCCCACCGCCTAATGGCCTAACTACCCACACTATGTGCTCAGGACGTACCTGGCCAGACCTCTTGGGGCCAAGATCACATTCCTTTCTCGGGGAAGCTGGGGTTAAAGGGCTATCAACAGAAAAGGCATTTCCTGTGCTTCCCGGGGTGCTCATCGTCACCTGTCTGGCCTCTTCTGTCTCCGACTATGGAGGAGGCTCTCCTATCACGGGTGGTTTGACGTCACCCTCAGTCAAGGCCTCAGTCTTGGCTGCAGCCAGTAGAACCGAGGTCAGCGGGGAGGAGATGGGTGGCTGGGCTGGGATCTGAGGGCAGGGGGGCGGGAGCCTCTCACTCCAGAAGACCAGATAGAAAACAGAGGCTGGTTTTGCCCTGGGCTGTGTCTTTCGGCCACCCCCGAAGAACAGTGCAGGCCCTCCTTCAGTTCATGATGTGACAGTGAGGGGTTCTCATTTTCCAGAAACATTTAGGACTATGAGGTGGGTAGACCTGCTCAAGGGCCAGGGAGGACTGGGCAAGAAGAGAGGGATGGAGGGGGCCAGGGAGGCAGTGGGGGAGGGCAGAGTCAGCAAGCCAGGGTGACTGGGGCACGAGACTCTCTCTGGGCCACACAGAGGCAGCCCAGGGCCTGTTCCTGTGGCTTGTGACTTCCTGGCCCAGCCCACAAGGCCCTGGCGGTCATGCAGGGAATTCCCCAGAATTTCCCAACTTCCTCCTCTATAAAATGGGGACAGCAGTGTGCCTTTTAGAGGGCTGATATGATAATTAGATGAGAAGATGAACTTGAGGCTCAGCACAGCAAGTTCTCAGGAACAGAGCTCCTGGAACAGTTCTGACCACGGCGCCTGCTGTGCCGGCTTCCAGGTGAGAGCTGTGAAGGTAAAGGTGGCCCGGCAGGTGGAGGTGTCAGGCTGCAAGGAGACAGGGAAAGACGGGGCCCAGAGCTATCTCCATGGGAGCATCCCTCCCCTTCCAGTCTTATCCTCTCCAAAGAGCAGGATAGGCCAGGCGTGCCTGGCTCTAGTCAGCCTAGACCTGTGTGTATGTGGGGAATGTACCTAGTAGGGCCAGAGCTGTGTGAACACATGCTTCCGTCGTGATCTCAACAGATAAGACACCGACTGAAGCCAAGCTACTTGTGTGGCGGCATCTGCAATTAATCACCCAGGCCAGCACATGCTTCCAGAACCACCTGACATTGACATTGAGGACAGAGGACAAACCGCTGGGCCAAGCCTAATCAGGACTCACCCCTCTCCGCCCAGCTGGCGGCCTACCCTTCTGCCTTGTTACCCTGGGCCCTTAGCATGTGAATTCTCAACTAATCCTCACCACTACACTATCAGGCACATACTGTTATTAGATCCATTTTATGGAGAAGGAAACAGGTTCAAAGAGGTCGGTTACAGTTCTTTGGTCTGTAGAGTAGACAGGGTGAAGCTGGCTGGGAGCCTGACCCATGTTTTTGGCCCTGGGCAGAGGACGTGTAGAATAAAGTGCTTCTCCAAACTCCACATATGCTCTCGTCCAGAGAGGCCTGGAGCTTCCCTGATTCTCAGAGGGCCAAAGATAACAGGCCTTGCGAGCCCAGGACGATAAACACTGCCCAATACCCAATCCTCACTGGGCACCAAGTGGGGCTTAGTATGTGCTTTGCCTCTGTAATCACATGCCCAGCACAGGCCTGGCACCAGGCAGGCACTGGGTGTCTGTGAGCCCATCATAGGTGTGGCTGCCAGGGAAGCATCAGTGCCAATGTCAAGGGAGGTGACAGCTGAAATCTTTGCCCCAAGCCCTGGCAAAATGGACCTAAGCTAGAGCCCCAGGGCTGCCAAGGTTGGGAATGGACTGTCAGTTAACATAAATCTGCCCAGCCCCGGCAGGCTGATGTGCAGAGGGGGACGGAGGGCCAGGACAGCAGGCCCCTATGGCCCAAGACATGACTTGGAGGGTTTCCCAGGGCGCAGGAAGAAGCACTTGGCTGAATTCTGTCACTGGAAGCAAGGCCCACGGCCACAAGGCCACCTCCTGACAAGAACACAGGAGTCTCTCTGACCTACAAGGCCACAAGGCTCCCGAGCCCAGAGAGGACTCAGCCCTGATCCAATCCTGATTTCTAGGAGGCAGCGGGCCCTCCTCAGAATCTGATCATAGCAACTGTTTTGTGGACATCTGGTGTGTACCAAGCACTGGATTTCTTGCTCCCAAGAACTCCCCAAAAAGGTTTTAAGAAGCCAAGAGCACAGTTGTCCCTATTTTAAGGACTTGTTAGAGGTCTGGAGATATCCCCGAGAAGATCTTCTGGCGGGACCCAGTTTGTAACGACATCAAGCTAATCCACGGCCAGTTTTCACTGAGTGTTCATGTGGGCCCGGTCCTGGGTCCAGGGCCTTCCACACATCATTTCTCTACATCATCTTGACCATTGCATAGGGCAGGTGCTGTTGTTATCATCCCCATTTTATAGACAAGGAAACTGATGCCCAGGCAGAATACATTCCCTGCCCAAGGTCCCACTGAACTTGGAGGCAATTTGAACCCAGGCTGTCTGGCTCCAGAGCTGAACCCAAGCTCAAAACCTTGGCCTCAGAGGTAAAACTGCAGTATTTCTGGAACACTGCAATGTTTTTTCAAGAACAAAAGAAACAGAATAGACACAGACTAGAAAGGAACCCCTTGCCTGGTCCTCGCCTCCCCTCCCTATGGCCCCTTGCCTGGGCCCCACGCCTCCCCTCCATATGGGCCCTGGCCCGGGCCCCACGGCTCACCTCACCACTGGCTCGGGAATGGCCTCTGCCCCCACGGGCATCTGCACGCCCTTCTCCTGGTCCTTGCCTCCCCTCCCTATGGGCCCTGGCCTGGCTGCCACGGCTCACCTCACCACTGGCTCGGGAATGGCCTCTGCCCACCGCGGGCACCTGCATGCCCTTCTCCTGGTCCTTGCCTCCCCTCCCTGTGGCCCCTGGCCTGGGTGCCACGGCTCACCTCACCACTGGCTCGGGAATGGCCTCTGCCCCCGCGGGCACCTGCACACCCTTCTCCCATTCTTGCCGCCATGGGTCTGCCAAGACGTAGTAGTCATCCGGGCTGAGCTGGTACGAGTCTGGGATCTTCATGGCTGTGATCAAGTCTGTCCGGAAAACCTGTGGGGAGACAAGGTGGAGAAAGAATGGTTTCAGGTCGTCTTCAGGTGATCTGCTTCACAGCCCAGGGCAGGAAAAGGCAAATGCTAAAAGCCCACTCACTCAAAATGAGAATACGACACAAAAGCAGTAAGTACAATAACCCATCTTCCCTGAACCCAGCAGAGTGCTTTGCACACAGAAGATCTCCAATAAATGTTGAATTGAATTTACATGCTCAGATCTGCTCAAGGACAGAGTCTGAGTGATGGATAGGAGTGGACCTTAGAGGGAAGAGGAAAGACATGTGGGAAAGGCAAAAATACTGAGGAAAAAAATCAGTTGGCAGAAAGGCTTGTGTGAATGCAATACTGCCATGAAGTGTCTGTTTAGGGAATTTCTGTTGAAGATTCAAAATTATGTTTGTTGTTGTAACCACAGTCACAAGTGTAAAAGAATCCAGGCAACTACATGCCAGGGCCTCAGGCAAATAGCTGAGGGAGAGGCCAGGCTTTGGGACAGCCTAGAGAACAGCCTCCCATGGCTCAGGGTCTCCATGGTCTCTGAAGAACAACGGTACCATATGTCCTATTCAATGGGCGCTCTGCTGTGCCATGCTCTATATGACGGGGAAGGAGAAGCGTGTTGAATTCCTTCTCAACCAAGCCCTTCCAAACCCCTTGGGGCCAGGCCATGAGTGGACACACCCTCATGCTTTGGTTTCCTTGTGAGCACCTGCTCACTCGGGGAAACTTCTTTTCCCAGCGTTCTATCTGTGGCCCCCCACCCCAAAGCAGCCCCCACGCCCAGCCCCAGGAGCACTGGCAGTGCCTCGTCTGCCCCAGCTGGTTGGCCTCACCTGGGCCCCACCAAGGGCTGCTGGAGGACTTGGTGGCAGCTCTAGACACTATGTGACTTGCTTTGGTACCAACTTTCCCCGTGAACATCACAAGTTAAAGGAGAGTTCATGTCACAGAAAGAAGAGAAACCACTATAGGGAGTCCTCCAGGTTTCAGACCCGACTCCAAGCCCACTCCCCTCCCTGGAAGACCAGCCTTCCAGGGGTGGTGGCCATTCACTGGTAACCTCTGCCTGCATGAGGCCCCACCTCCTGGCTGGCTGTCTCACTTGAATCTAGGAGACAACTGAAAGGGGGCGCCAAGGGGGCTCAAGGCAGCGTCTTGCAGAAATCTAATTAACGTCTGCTTCTAGCCAGAGAGGGCCCTTGCTTGCAGAAGGTCAAGTTTCTTGAAGACTCTATTTGCCAATATAATTTAATTGTTAAGACTAACACCCTAACATTTAATTAGGGTGTCAGTGTGAAAAAATTAAAACGAGATTACGATTAAATGCTAATTACACAGAAGATGAAATGTGGCAAAGATTTCACAGCCCTGATAATTTGCATATCTTATTAGCAAGTAGCAAGACAACTGGTATAAGAACATAAACTCAGGTAGCGGGTGCTTCTGTGCTGTCCTTCAGCACCCTCCCTCCCTCTGCTGGCTGGGGCCAGGTTATTTCCCTCTGGGGCCCCCTGTTCAGGACCCGGCAGGGGTAAACTGAACCCACAGCAGTCTGGTGACGGTCTCAAAGTTCTCCCAACCCTGGCAAGCCCTACGTGGTACATCTAATGCCCTGTTGCTCTGAATGCCATTAGGAACCATCCTCCAGGGAAAGCCTGTCATCTTGCCCCTTCCAGAGCCCAGTGTCACCGTGTGCCCCTCCAAAAAGGCACTGGTGAGTCTGAAATCTCTTGCTGTTCCCTTTTCCTGAGCTATAGTTCAAATGCTGCCTCGTGGGATCACCCTGATCACTCCAACTCAGGGTGGCCAACCACCCAACAGAGTCACTTTCCAGCCCATGGTCCTGTCTCACTTCCGAGTATGTATACTTCTGAAAATTAACTGGTGTGTGCATGTTCCTTGCTTCTTGTCATCTCTCCTGCCACACCTGTCCTGTTATCTGCAACATTCTCAGGGCTTGGCAGAGTGACTGGCACATAGTAGATGCTCGATAAATAGTAACTGAGAGAATGATTAAATGAATGAGTGAATAAAAGGGCCCCTCTGGGGAGTTACCTGATAAGTCTGATGACCCCAGCTGGCTCCTTGGCAGTGCTTTTTGAACCCCCATGAACTGGAGAGACACCTCATGGATACATCCAGAGCTGAAACAACCCAAGTACGTGGAGCGAATGGAGCAAGAGGCAGCCCTGGTCTGCAGGTGCAGACAGAGTGCCAAGCCACACCAGCGGGGGAGAGGTGGCTCTGTCCTAGGAACAGGCTTGGTGCTGGGAACTCAAGAGCAGGAAAGGATCCCATGCGCAACTCAGCTAAGGAGATTCAGGAGAGAAAGAAAGTCTGGTCCCAAGAGAGTTGCAAGCTTCATGTGGTGTGACTGGATGCCACTGGCCCCTTGGGCAGAGGACTGATGGAAGCAGAGGAAAGGCAGCACTATCTCACAGGTACCAGCCAACACTTAAAAGAACACAGTGTGCCCAGCACCAATCTAATGGCTGTCCTTGAATTAACTGTTGGCCCCTATTCCAACTCTGTGAGGTGGATGCTGTTATCATCCCTAGTCTACATTAGAGAAACCTGGGACTCAGGTCAGCTTAATAACCTACACAAGGTCCTACATGTTAGAAGTGGCAAAGGAACCCAGACAGACAACTCTGGAGCCATCCAGCACTCCTCTGCAATCTCACCCCTCTTGGCCATCTGCTCACTGCCAATGCCCTTGAATTAACCCAAAGCCAAATCAAGGGGTTTCCCCAAAGGCTGGAATATGCAAATCAGATGGTGACCTCGGCAAGTTCCAAGTTCTCCAGTGGCTTTCCACTGCCTTCTCACTGCCCTCAGGACAAGCCACGACTGCATTAGTAGTCAGTCTCCCTTCCAAGCACGTCTCACACTTGGCACAGGGGAGGACCCCACTGGGACACTTCTCCCTGCCAAAGTGGGGGTGGCCTGTTTCACCCTTAGGGTGTTACTCCAGCCCACAACTGCTCTAGGAAGGATTCCCTGATGCCAGGCTGGGTTCTGGGCTTCCTCTGGACTCCCACAGCCCCTCTACTGGTATCCCTTGGTTTCCTGCCAGGTCTTCCCCACTAGAAGGTAAGCTCAGTGAGGTCTGGCCAGGCTACAGGCTGCAACAGTGCATGCAGGGCCTGACACATGCTAGGTGCTAACTAAGGCTGAATGATTGAAGAGCCTCCCGTGGATCTGCCACCATCTTTCTGGGTAGCTGCCCAAGGATTCAGCTGGGGACTCTGTCCCTTCCAAAGGAACCCCTGAATACTCATATAAAACCTGTCCACAAACAGGGCAACCCAAACACCTTTCTGTCTTGAATAGCCAAAGGTTGGGCTTCCAAAAAAAAGCTCAGTTATTCTCCTAAAATGCCTCTGAATTATTCACAAAAACTAAATAAATAATAAAACGGACACTGATGAACTGGAGGCCTTGCCATGGCAAGGAAGTTGGAAGCTGGAAAACAAGCAATTTTCTAAGAATGTGAATGTTTACTATTTTTCTCTTTTGGCAGAAGTTGACAAATTGTCTTTCAAGGTCTGCTGCCTAGCAACCAAGTTCTGCTGAGCTGCTTGGGAGACGTTAATTGTAGCTTCTTCAAACAGTATGAAGAATGTTTAAAGGTCTAAAACTCTAACCTAGTAACCAATGTGAGTGCCAGAGGTGCCAACGCAGCTCTGAAGAGAGCTGGAGACCCTGCTCTGCCCAGACGTGGGGAAACTGCATGGGGCTTGCCTTCTAGTTCCTCTTCCCAAGAGTGAGACCACAAGCACTGAAAAGTCTATCTCGCTCTCTGAGCCTATTTCCCCACGGAGAACCAAAAATGAGCTATGCCAGAAAGCGTGTCATGTCTCAAGACTGACATGATCTCCAAAAGCAGATGAAGATGATGACAACAGGCAACTTTCACTCTGCTATCCTCAGCATTCCTGTACATGATCATGAGATTTATGAATATTATTTGAACATTTCATCCTGGGACCTTGGTTTCTGCTTCCTTTTCTCAAGAGTGAAGTATTATATATCACAGTGTATTTCAGACCTAGAGAGGCACCAAGGGGAAGTTCCGTTACTTAAGGAAAAGCCCCAGCACTTATCGTAATTACTGAGCACAATTATCTGTGTAATTATTTGTTTAATGTCCATCTCCTCTAATAATCAAGCTGAGAGAGGCAGAGACTACGTGTCCCGCTTATCATTGTGCCTATTTGTGGCACCATGTGCCTGGTACACAGCAGGTATTCAAGAAATGTTTGTGAGACTAGTGAGTGAATGAATGAATGAACCCCAGGATTTCTCTAAATCCTATATAACTAAACTCTGAAACTTCCTCTCCTGCCTAGCAGGGACAGTGAAGGCAGAGGGCTGGCCCAAAGGATTCTTCCAGGCAGAACTCAGGAGCCGGTCTTGGTTGCTGTCCCAAAGCCAGTGAAAATAGCTTTGGCCAGGACAGCCTCTCCTTGCCTTCTATCCACATCAGAAGGCCTAGTGCAAAGCTAGGAATGGCCACTCTCTCTAATCTCCCAAAGGATGTTTGACAGTCTGTCTTGCAAGAGTCAAGTAAAATTACTACCAAATGCCTCATTTGAAATCACCGTGTTTTTCTGAGCACCTCATCTCATTAGAAAGGACAGCTAACGGTGAAAAGTAATTGCCCTGCTGTAGCATGCTAGGTGCTATGCTAAACGCTTTATATATACAATCTCACCTAATCCTCCCACTTTACAGATGTGGGGGCCAAGACTCAGAGAGGTTAAACCACTTGTCTGAGGTCTGCCCTGTGCTTTAACCAATGCAATCCAGCCTGCAAACCAGTCTGCTATTTCTTCTCTTAAAAAAAAAAAATCTCTTTCTTGGACTGGAAATTGATAAAGAGTATCTCAGCCAAGAGCATACTTAGATACTTAAAATTAAGCATAAAACACCAGAGAAGGGCTCTGGAAATAGCTTCCCAGTCCCAGTCAAGCTACCACTAGGCTAATTTGGTCAGACACTTACACACACACACACACACACACACACACTCAACATCTCTTTCTCTTTCACAAGGATAACAGCACTTCCTGCTCTTAAAGAGAATTTATTACACACATTTCTTTTGCAAGACAAGTCCCAGAGGCCGGGAGGCCTTTCCAGCTGGCGGGAGCAGCAGTGTTTCCAAATGTATGAGAAGTGGATTCTGCCCCCCACCCCAGAGCAGTGGGAGGCCCAGTGGAAGGGCTCCCCTCACCACCCGCCTGCCTCCCAAGGTAGCAAAAGAGCTGTTGGCTAGAAACATGGCTCAAAACCACAGGGTCAAGCAAAAAAACCCTTTTCTGGAGAGTCTCCTGTTTTACTCTCAAGTTTGGGAGCACTCTGCCTTTCACTACAACATATGCCATCACTGTTTTAATATACAATATTATGTCATTTCAAACATTTGGATAATACCTCTGCTCCTCCAGGAAAGCACCATATTTATCCCATGGCTTTGAACCCCAACACCATCTGGCCACCCTTGCGTTCACCTAGGGGGGGAAGGGGCCCATTTTCAAAAGCAATGGGTCAAGCAGAAATGCAGCATTTTCACCCTCCACTCGTTGCCTTTCCTAGGGAGGGCCATCCTTACATAGGAACTTTCACAGACACTGGATCTGGAAGACCTCCACTGCTGGCAGAGGCTGTTCACAGGGTCACCTCTTTCTCCCAGGCCCCGCTCCAGGGGTGAGAGGCTGAGCACTGGTGAAGGGCCCCTGTGGAACCCACAGAGAAGCCCCTCATTCTCTCAACTCAAGGTACGTACAGTTTGTCACCAGGGCCTAAAAAGGAGCCCAACTCCTGCCCACCCCGTTCTGAGACCATCCAGGCTTCCATCCCAGGCATGTGAGCTCCACCTTCACTCACGTCTGGGTTCTCCCCACACCCCCAGGCTCCACGGGCCCCAGGACAGGACCGTCACACCTACAGAACAGAAACTGCAGGACAGCACTCTACAGACAACCACCCTGAGGCTCACAGAGACTGTACTTGCCCGAAGTCTCACAGTTCCTCAGTGGCAAGCTGGCTACATCCCTCGTAACGGACACCTTCCTGTGCAGCACCTGCTTCCTGCTAACAGTCAGAAGACAAGCTCCCCAGGGACAGGGCCTGCGCTCTCTGTGTCCCTGGCCCTAGGCTGGGCCTCTGAGGTGCTCTCGAGTGTTTGCTGAGTTTAATCACTATCATTAAGGTCCTAAAGACCTATCTCCCTGCCTGTTGGCTGACTTCTGGGGACTCTGACTTCCTGAAAACACAGCTTTCTACCTCAAGAGAGCCTGTCCGGGGAAATCCTCACTTCTCAGCCTGCTCCTCCATCTGCCTCTCTGCCCTAGGCCTGAGGAAGACATGGCTTCAAAACAGCAGTCTCCAAACCACCTGGCTTCCAGGTCTCTTCTCAAACTACCCTTCCCACCCATGCCAGGCCGAGGGCTTAGCAGAAACCTGTCAGTCCCATGGTCGCTGTGGGAGAAGGGAGGAGCTGTGGGTGATGCCACACCCACATGGCCAGCATTTGTTTAGGTCACTGAAGCAGGCTGGAAGGCCTTCCCTTCTTCCCTCAACTTTCAGCGAGGACCAAGCTGGAAACTCCCATTTAGCAGATCATGGAAAAAGGTCTACGGCAGTAGTTCTTAACCCTGGCTTCCAGCAGGAGGGCTTTGAAAAAGTACAGGTGCCTGGGGCCCTACTCCAAAGCATTCAAGTCAGAATTCTTGAGAATGGTATGGGATAAGGGTCTGATAGTTATTTTAAAAAATAAAAAAATAAAAAAATTTAAAAAAAAAATTAAAATAAATAAATAAATAAAAATAAAAAATAATCCCTGGTCTGTGATCTCTATCAGGCTCTCAGAGGTATGACCCACAAAGTTACATTCATGCTATTTAGTGAGACAGGCCAGGCCAGAAACCCAAGGCCTAGAGCGGCTCCCCCGGGCTAGGATAATCCCGTCCTCTCCTTCAGGACGGGCCTGACCAACTTAAGCACCAAGGGACAGAGCTCAGCTTTGCTGGGATCCCACTGGCAGGCAGAGCAGAGGAAGGCAGCAGCCTGTGTTCCTGGGGTCAGCCCCACCTTTTCCCTCCACTGCCAAACGGATCCTGGGGCCAACTTCAGACTAAGTGTACTGCCACCAAAACTCCTAAACCAGCCTCCCAGGAAGCCCAGGGCCTGTTCTTTCAGCCCCGAGTACCGAGGCCTGCAGTCCCCTCTCAGTCAGGCTGAGGAAGCCACGCACTGGTTAAGGGCCAGAACGAGAAGCTGGGCCTCAAGGCCTCGGCCCTGTCCAGGGTCCTGACTCCTGGTCAGAGCATTCTATTCCAGCCTGGGGCCTCTCCCTCTGGTGTGTAGGGCGCCCCTTGATTTGCACCCTCAGAGTGCACATATCATCTCAGGGGCAGCCCTGCCAGTCTCGTCTAAACCCATTCCCTGCCTTTTCCAGAACTGGTGGCTTCTCTATGCGCCAGTGCTGCTGTCATGCTAAATACTCCTGATGCTCAAATCCCCGTTCATCACTGTCCATCTTCAAAGATGAGGAGACGAAGAGACCTCCCAGTCCCGTGGCTCTGCATGCAGCTACCAGGAAGGGACTCCTGCACCACACACATCAACTTGCATGTATTGAAGCTGGGAACTTGAGCCAGACTGGGAGCAGACCGTGTGAACAGCCTGAAAACCACCCCCCAGGCTTCTTACTCTGGGACCGAGCGGGAAGGACTCCAGAAGCCCTTTCACCAGGGTGTCGGAAGCCCTCAGCCCCCAGCACCAGCAGATTAGGAAGGCCTTTCTCTCCAGCCCGTTCACAGAGAAGGGACAGCCAGTGAAGAGATTTAGTGTGAGCATTATCTGCCGCCAAATCCTCGCTTTCATCTCTGCCTTCTCACGAGCCAAGTCATTTGGAAGCTTTCATCGATAGTTTCCTCTCTGCCCCACGAAAACTTGGAATTTATGCCGGCTTATGGCTCAGTCTCCTCGCTTAGGGGACGAGGGAAACCTCGCAGGCTGCTCTCCCCCTGCTGTGGGAGGAAAAGCTTGTCCTTGGCAACAGTTCAAGACAGGGAAAACTTCCTCAGCCCTCCAGAAGCCTAGGACTTGAGGGCGTCAGAGGCCCCCCTGCCCCTGCAGAGGCTTCTGGGCTTGAACCCAGGGCTGTGCACAGCCAGTCCCCATTCAGCACCCATGCAATGGTTCGATTCTATTTTTAGGTGGAGAAAGGTTCAAAGGCCCTGCACAGGAAAATCCAAGAGGGAGGGGAATTCTCAGCGCCATGCAAATCACACTTTCCCCTCAGCCTCTGCTTGACACCTGTTTCCCCTAGCCGGCCGCCTATCCTGGGTATTGATAGCAGCCAGGTCCCCAGGATCTCCGCCCAGAGCAGAGGCCCCTCCTCCTCCTGCTGCTTAAAGTGAGAGCTAGGGGAAGGAACTAAGCCAGCCCCAGGGGCTCCCCAGAACTTCCCCTCCATTCTCCAATCTGAATAGCCCACGAACGCAGTGAGGAGGTGAGATTCTCAGAGGCGGGTTGCTCAGCTTCAAAACAGCAGGGTGACTACTGCCTTTCAGGACCTGCTGCTGCTGCTAAGTCGCTTCAGTCGTGTCCAACTCTGTGCGACCCCATAGATGGCAGCCCACCAGGCTCCCCCGTCCCTGGGATTCTCCAGGCAAGAACACTGGAGTGGGTTGCCATTTCCTTCTCCAGCCTTTTAGGACCAGGGAGACACAAAAGGTGGCTAGGGTTTTACTAATCCAGCCCAAGTAGTAACTGGGAGCCCTTGCAGCTCTCAAGATGAGGGTGTGGGTAGAAGAGTGGTCCCAGGGACTCCCAGGGCCCTATCACACTCTGCCTCCTACTTCCCAGTGCCTGTCCACCCAGTGAGCAGGGCTACTGTTAGTCACTCAGATGTGTCCGACTCCTTGCGACCCCATGCACTGAAGCCCCCCAGGCTCCTGTCCATGGAATTCCCCAGGCAAGAATACTAGAGTGGGTTGCCATTTCCCTCTCCAGGGGATCTTCCCGACCCAAGGAGAGAACCCTATTAAGAGTCTCAAGAACAACATCCTCTCATGCCCACCTCACTCCCAGATTTTATTCCAGTCCTTACTGCATTCCTGGAGATTTCTCCTTCCGTCTCTACCCCTCCACTGTAGGGCCAAGGGAGGACAGTTGGGATCAGAACAGGAGGCTTCAGAACTCAAAATGGCGTCCCCACCTCCAATCCCCATAAAAGATGAGTCCCAGGGTAGGCCAGCTCCGCGGGGAGTCCTTTTTGAAATGCAAGGTTCTGTGGAAAACACCCCTAGGGACTGGCTAAGGACAGCAGCTCCTGGATCACCACTGCTGCGAGAAGGGGAAAAGAGGTTGCCAGGCTCAGAACAAAGATATCTTCCTTCAGTCCGGGCCAGGGCCAAGTGCTTTGCCCTAGAACTCTGAGCCTTCACACTCGTGCTGTTGGCCCCAAGAACTTCACATCTTGACTATATATATAACCTCAGTTTCCTTACTATAACAGGAGAGTTAAAAAAAGTAAAGTGTCCAGCCCGTGTCTGCGTGCTAAGTCGCTCAGTCATGTCCAACTCTTTGTGACCCTACGGACTGTAGCCCGCCAGGGTCCTTTATCCATGGATTTCTCCAGGCAAGAATACTGGAGTGTGTTGCCATGCCCTCCTCCAGGCGATCTTCCTGAGCACCAGATCGAACCTGTGTCTCCTGCACTCCTGCATTACAGGTAGATTCTTTACCGCTGAGCCACCGGGGAAGCCCTGTGGGCTGCAGAACAATGTCTCTCTTAAAGGTCAGACTCAAAACCACCCTACTGGGGACTCAGGGCTCTTGCAGCCTCATCTGTTCCAAAGGTCTCTTCTGTGCCCACTATAATGCATTAAAGACCTAAGAGGGAGCAATGAGGTTCTAGGATGTTATTTTCAGGGGCTACAGAAGGCAGGACCCCATGTCCATTTGTCTACCCCACTTCCAAAACTTCTACAGCTCCAGATGTCATAAACGTCTCTTACCTGTCCCAAAAGACAGGGTCAAAGCAGGGAAGGAATAAAGTGCAGATGCATCTGAAATGGGCATAATAAAGAGTGGATGACCTAACTGGACGACTCTGAAGACGCCATCCTTCATCAGTGAATCCTGTCACTCTTGGTTCAGCCTCCAAAATGTCCCATATCCTACTGCTTCTTACTCCACTGCAATCACCCAGCTCTAACGCCACCATAATTTCTCTCCTGGACAAATGCTAAAGAAGCCTCCCTGCTCCCACTCTTGCCCATCACATTCCCCCCCCCCTTACAGCAGTCAGTGGGACCTTTCATTAAAACATCAGACTATGTCATTACCCTGCTTAGAATCCTTGAAAGGCTCCTCCCCTCACTCAGATCAACAGGAACAGCTTTACAACAACCTATAAGGTTATGAGAACTGGCACTCCCACCCTTTCCTCTCAATCACTTCACTCAGCCACACTGGTCTTGTTTTGCAATGACTGCATCCTCTACCAGGAATCCTCTCTCCCCATACACCTGCACTTCCCCCGAACAGTCCTCCCTCTCCACAGGTCTCTGTTCCTGTCACCCTTCCACTTCTGTTTCATCTTTCTCCAGGTTACTTGTCATTACCCACCTCGGAGGGCTTCTTTTCGTTCTGCCGGGGCCAGCCCGATTTGGTGCTGCTGGGCAGTTTGGAGCATCTTGATGCAGATGTAGCGTGACCTGCAGAGAAAGCACAGCCCATGAGGGGCCCCTGGAAGGCCAGGAGCACCACCCACCATGTCCAAGGAAAGGACACCTGTAAGGCAAGCTCTGGCTTGAATGTTCAGGGGGTGGACACCTCTGTGAGCATCTGGTGGACTGTCCCTGCTCTGGGCCTCTCCAATGATGAATGGGGTCATGACGCCTCCTCCACTCACCAACCAGAAGAGACTTGGGAGGTGAAAGGCAGTGGGACAAGGACTCAGTATTAGCTTTCTGTGTGACCCAAGAGGGTTGCTCTAAAGTAGACCCATAGACTTAAGCTTGAGCCCTGGCTCAGCCACTTATTAGCTCCTCAGGATGGGCAAATGACTCAGTCTGAGCCTCAGCTTGCTTTTGTATAAAATGGGGGCAGAGAGTAACTATCTTCAAAGAGTTTTTGTGAGAATTAAATGATACCATGCCTGTAAAGTCTTAGTACAGACCCTTGCACATGGCACTGCTTTGATACACACTACCCATTATCACTCGGGTTCTAAAGGCCCTTGTGGGACTACACTAAGAGTGGTCTCCACTCCTATGGGTCAAAGGAGCATAGCCTAGGTGGGCAGTGGTGGGACTGGTGAGAAGGGAGTATGCCACAGCCCAGCCCAACTCCAGTGCAGATAGAGGGCTCAGCTGCCAGGTGCTCTCCCCTGCAGGTGCCTAGGGCTTCAAGGGTTCCTTTGCCTGAAATAAAGTTAGAAGCAGAGGACACTGAAACAGGCCGCAGGGAGCGTGACTGCACTCACAGGCGGCCAGATGCTGCGATCTACTGCCACGGGGAGGAAGAGCCAGCCAGGTCAGACTCCAGAGCCAAGCTGGAGTCTGAGCAAACAGACCCCAAAGGACAGTGAAGGAAACCCGGAGGGAGAGACAGGCGAGGACTGGCTTCTCATCCTAATGCATGTGTTCCTGAACCCTCAGGTTCCTGGGGGTTAGAGAACTCCAGGGACTCTAAGGGGGCCTTGAGGCTCTCCCCAATCCCAGCTGCTCACCATATATGTGAACAAGCTAAGTCTACAGCTGCAGGGCTCCAGGCTTTCACCTGAGGGCACCACTAGGTGGGAATCTTCCTGGCAGCACACCTCTCCTACACAGGGCAGAATGGACCTCTTTACTCCGACTGGCTCACGCAGGCCTGGGTTCATGGGGCATCTGAGAAGAGCTGCCTTCTGGTACCAGGGACAAGCCCACACCTAACACAAACTTTTTTGCCTCCGCATTTCAGAAGAGGCTCCTTAAGCCCCATTTTCTGTGTAAGAGTGTCCCCCTCTATCCAGCTGACACACCCAGCCCCCACATAAGTCTATCTCTGAGATTCTACTGCCAAGATCCCATGAAGGTCAGGCTCCTTCATTAATTTCTTCAGCAAACATTTACTGATCACCTATTATGTGCCCCATCTAGCTGGATATGGCAGTCAGCAAGTCATGACCTCTCTTACCAAGGGGCTTACTTTGATAAGGAAATGGCACTTGATTAGGAAATAACACTGATTAGGCAATTATAATGAAGAGTGACAGGTTTTTTTGCCTGTTGTGCGGACATTTCCACAGGGCCCCAACTCAACAGCAGGGCCAGAGGGAGTGAGGTGTGCTCCCAGCAGCCCGGACCAGCACAGGCAAAGGAAGACCCAGAGGGGAGTTGATCTGTTCCAACCAGGGCAAAACACAGGGCTTGAGAGCGAGAGGGTAAAGGGGAGCAGAGCGGAGGAGGACAGCAAGGCCCTGAAGGCCATGGTGGTGTGGGGGCTCTCAGAGGAGCCCGGGCTGCTTTATGCGTTCATCAACACGGAGACTCTGGAGCAACGTCCCACTCCCCCAGTCTGGGCCTGTGGTCCTGATAATTATTCACACACTTTCCCTGCAGGAGCCCCACACGGAAGGCCTTACTGTCGGTGGTGTCAGAGTTGTCGCTGCTGATGGAGTACTTTCGCCTCTTCTCTTCCATCTGCAACGAAAGTAGGCCCCATTATACTCACAGGTGGCTCGGGAAATCCTCAACCTCTCAGAAAACTGCCCGTCAATCTACCTCCCCACACTCGCCCCGCTGCAGAGGAAGAATGAGAAGAAGGCCATGCCCTAGCCTTCTCCTCGGGCAGCCTCCCCCTTCTCTCACCCACCTACATGGGCCCTGGGGCTGGGGGAGGGGGCAGCATCTCTCATCTCCTGAGCCCAGAGCCTCACACAACAGAGAGCCTAGTCAAAGATGACAATGAGGGAGGACAAGGGGGGTCAGTAGCCCCAGAGTGAACAGTGACTTGGACCTGCCTCACCCCAGCTCCCTCACCCACCACGGAATCCCCTCTCACCTGCGAGTTGCACGTGGTGCCCTGCTTGAGGCAGAGGAGGGAGGGCACAGAAACAGACAGACTCTTCCAGGAGGACCAGGTGAGCGGAGTTGAGGGACAAGCCAGCCCACAAGCACTGAGCCTACACTCTGCATATCCTGAGAGTGGCAGCCAGAGGGGCATGGAACTGGGGTCGGGGCAGGGAGGCTCCACGCTGGGCTCCTGAGCCACGCCAGGGCCAGAGTGCAGGGGCTGCGCTGCCCACCCTCCCCTCAGTGTCCCTCTCCAGGTAGAAATACAAACTCACTTTCCCTCCACTACAATGTTTAGCTTCAAGGTAGAAGGGCGGCTCTCCCATACTGAGCTCTTTCCCCTACCCATGCCAACTCAGCTATCTCGTGTTCCTAACAACCTGGGGAGTTGTGAGCTATTAGCTTCATTTACTGAGGAGGCTCAGTGCCTTGTCCTGCTAGTGACTTGGCTGAACTGGGATTTGAATCCACGTGGTCTGATCCCCAAGCCCACACTGAGCCGCCTTTGTGCCCTTGTCAGCTCCTGCCTGTTGGAAGTGCTTTCCTACCCACTATTTCCTCTAATCCTGCAGAGTCCTGGGTGGCAGAGCCTGCTCTGGTCCCCTCTTGGAGGGGAGCACACTGAGAGACTTGTTAACCTGCCTTAGGTCTCACAGCTAGTCAGTGGCTGAGTCCCAATTCAGAGAACAGACCCAGGGCTCGGAGCCCACGAGGCTTTTCACCATGTTTTTGTCAGCCTAGACCCTGGGCTGCCTCACTGTACACAGCAAAGGACAAGGAGCCAGTGTCAGTAGGGAGAAAGCCCAGCTGCCAACCAACTAGGCTGCCCAACCCCACTGTGAATCCCATTTGCCACCTGCTGTCACCCCAAGTCTACTCATACGGAGCCCTGGGAGGGGTCATCTTATTTTACTGTGGCCTTGCAGAGGCCTTAGGAGCACTGGCTCTCTAAAGCGGGTTGCAATTACCCAGAACTCTGAGCTACTCAGAAGGACCCTCTGGCCTCAAACTTGACCTTAGCGAGGAGCTTTTCTCCACCCCCATGTCTCCCAAGAGTAGGGTCAGGATGAAAGGTTCATTGGGGCTGCTTGCTGCCCAGCTGCAAAGGTGGAGGCCAAGGGCTCTCCAGAGGGTGTGGAGGTCTGGAGGCATGCCTGGTGGAGAGGAGCACGGATGCCAAGGAGGCAGGAACCAGAGTTGAAACGGATAAGCACCCATTGCTTGGGGAGGGGCGCATCCTGGCACACAGGGACCCCGATGAGGCCTCAGAACTGGCCCTTGGTGCTGGCGGGCATAATGGCTGCTTCCCTTTTGCAGGTGGGGACAATGAAGCTCAGAGGTTAAGTGACTTGCCCAAGATCACAGTTCTTCTAAGAGGTTTCTCTGACTCAGGGGACCATCCTCTTGACCTTGAGACTACTCTGCCTCTGTGTAGCCCAGTGGCTCAGGTCATAGACTGAATGAGTGAATGGGGCAATAACACTCCACTACCCAGATCCGTGCCCATCCTTGCTGTCCTCTGGGGTCTGCATGTGACAGAGGTGACTGTAACACAACTCTGACTCCAGCCTGAATCTTGCCAACCCAGCTGTCACAGGTGGGGTAGGAGCAGGGGGAGAAGTGCTCTTCATGCACCCATCTGTTTTCTTCTGAAATCCTCTACATGAACTGCATTTTTCTTCATTTCCAGCAAATAGGCACTTGCAAGCCAGGCTGTCCCATAGCATAAAAGCAGCAGCACTGGATTCAGGGAGGCCAAGTTCAAATCCTATCTCCACCCCTCACTAGACCAGGGACCCTGGGAAAGACATACTTCCCCAAAGACACAAATTGGATCTGGAATTATACATAAATCTCCTGAACTTAAAATGCTGGCAACTGATTTAGATATTTAAAACACTTAGAGAGGGCCAAACTAAACACATCTATGGGCCAGAATCAGCTGGTGAGTGAAGGAGAGCAGCATAAAGCCCTTAGCACAGTGGCTGGCATTCCATATGGGTGCTGGTTATTAATACCACAGCAGACTTGGGCCAGGTGAACAATTCTACCAGCAGCCACCTGAAGGCCTCCTCAGCAAGGCAGTGAGCTGTGCAGTAAGGAAGGTCCCTGACAACAGGACCCCTTGACTGCCAGGATCTCTTCCTACTGCTGTTTCCTGCTGCCCAGGACCAGTGTGACCTGTCAGCACGCAGACCTGTACCCCACCCTCAGCCAGCTCCTCCGTGAAACACCCCAGAGTCCTCCTGGATAGCGTGTTATTATGGGAGCAGATTTTGCGGCGGCTTAATTGGAATAATAACTAGGCTTCAGAGGGAAACCACTGCTTTGCTTCTTTTCTTTGAACCAAGTCTGTTCGAAAGGTCTCCCTGCCTCAGGTAAGCCTCTTCTCAGTGGCCAATGAAGACTCAAATGAGGCCTGGCCTCCCCTGCAGGACAAGGCTTTGCCCCATGATGTCCCCCTCCAACCCAGCACAGAGGACACGGAGGATTCTTACCAAAGCTGAAATCCAGGGCTACACGTGCAGGGGGGTGCCAAGACTTGACCTTGGCCTCTCGTTTTTCCTCTCTGCTGGCTCCCCTAACCTCTCCCAAAGCAAGGTCTGCCCTGAGAATATTCAGGGTCATGAGGCACTTATTTTTAGGGACAGAAAGTACCACAAAGGAGACTCTGGGAAAGAAGTATCCCCTTTTCCTGCCATTGCCACCAGTCTGCTTGCACTCTTACACCTTCCCCAGCTATGGAGACACACACAGCTCTCCTCTGGGAGTATGGATGTCCTAGAGTCCCCTGAGTGAGCAGCCTTGCTGTGGCTCCTCCACCCCACCGCTGACCCTTGGCGAGTGCAGTGGGTGCTCCCTCCAGAACACATGGAGAATCCAGCCACCTTCCCCATCTTTACTGCTTCCACGCTGGTCCAGGCCAGTCTCATCTCTCACAGGACTGCTCATTCATCTCCCAACTTCCACTACTGCTCCCTCATAATCCAGGATCCACACAGTAGCCAGAATGATCTTCAGAAAACATACATCGATCATGTCATATGTCCTATTTGAAATCTTTCACAGGCTTCCTGTTGATCAAGGGCAAAACTCAAACTTCTAACCATAAGACTTTATATGATCTGGTCCCTGCCTACTGCATATTGACCACCAGCCCATTTCCCACCACTTGCCAGTCAAACCAGCCTCCTTTCATTTCCTGAAACAGACAGTCCATGCCTCCAGACCTGTGCACAGGTGTGCTCTATGACTGTAATGGTCTACACAATCTAGGCATCTCTGACTTTCCTCCTTCAGGTTTCGGCTTAAACATCGGAGGTCTATGCCAGCTGCCTTATCTACAGAAAGCCCACCACCCAGTTACTCAGCTTCTTTAGAAGTGTTTGTTGAGCTACTTGCTGAATGTCCTTTTCCTTCAGAGTATATGTTCCACAACAAGAAAAAGTGTAACTGTTTGGATCCTTGCTGGTGCCCAGTACCCCTTAGAGTTGTACCTAGCACATGACAGGAGTTTGGTGCACACTCAGTGCTGAGTGTGCTCTTGTCCCCTCCCCCCAGAAGTGTGGGGCCACACAGCCCAGCAGCCTGCTCACAGCCTATGGGAGCAAACACCCCAGCCCCAGATTTCGACCTGTTTGCACAGCCCGCCTTCCCCGTCTTAACCTCACACGTTTTCTAAGAGGCTTTATTTGGTTGGGCTCCTGGCTAATGATCAATGTCAACTCAGTAATAGGGCAGCAATTTGGTGGCAGATGTTTTCTTGGCAGCACTAGCCACTGGTCTTAGTGGGGACCTCAGGTCTGGACTTGAAACACCAATGCCCAATGCCAGCCCCCTTTAAAGACCTCTCCGCAAATAAACTCAAATAAACACCCTGGGCCTCCATTAACGCCCCTCCAGCTGACCCTGGAAACAGTGGGTCTTTCAGGCCTGCTACTGCAGCAGCTCCCTGGGCAGTTAAAACAGCCCAATCTGGCCTCCGGCCTCTCCTCTCTGGGGGCCACCAGGCCTGCCCAGCCTGCCACCACACACAGCAGGATTTCGTCTTCCTCCTTTAAAAAGGGGAGGAAAAGGCTTTCAAGCAGGCAATTTACCATTCCAGACACAATCTTTCAAAGAGAAACAAAAACTCTCCCTGTCTGAGGCAGACCGCTAAGGCGTGTGTGTAATAAGATGCTAATACAATTTAATGATATTTCGGCTGGAAAACCTGTCCTCAGAGCCTGCTTGTGTCGGGAAGGCCAGACATTCAGAAAACAAGAGCTGCATACTCTTAAACCGTTTTAAATGGGGGTCAGAGCCCCACTCTTTCCTATCTCTCATTAACTTTAATGCCTTCTCAGGGACAGTAACTGCTGTGACAACAGTGATTTTGTACACACAGATCCTCAGACTTGCTTCTCCAATCACAGGGAATCCTAACCCTCCTCCAACACCCATCACTGCTCGCCTGTCCCAGGGGCACCCAACTCCCCTAAAACACACTCTCCACACCCACCCTCCAGACCCAGTTCTGAGGACGTGCCAAGGGGATCCTTGGAGACAGAAAGGGGCTTTGTCTACGTTGTCCTTCAGCACCTTCACACCCTACCCTCCACCCAAGAGAGGGCAAAGTTCAGCCCACTCATTCCATGGATGACTGCCCGCTGGCAACTGCAGGGTCCTTCTGGTTCCTTCTTCAGAGAATGGAGCTGGCTCTCTGGCCTACCTTAAAGGGGAGAAGTCAAAGGTCAGCTGCGTTTGGGTCCTATCCAGGTTATTAATAATAAGAATTGCTAATACCAATCAGGTGCTTATCCCATGCCCGGCTTTGTGCTTAGTCTTCTTTATGCAATGTATCACTTAATCCACACACCCACCATGAGGTAGGTACTGTCAGTAACCCCAGTTGCAGATGAAGAAACTGAGGCATGGAGCAATTGCCACAGGTGGTGACTGCAAAGCCAGCACTCAAACCTAGGCTGTCTGATCTTAGAGAGAACACCTTGCCCCCCACCTCAGGGGGTGGGGGGAGGAGGGGTACAGCACACAGTGCACAGACCTGCAACTCGGGAGTATGGTTGGGGTACTCCAGATTCTTATGGGTTTCCTGAGAATCTCCCTGGGTTCCTCAACTTTGAGACACATGGTGAGGCTCTTACATGGAGGACAGGGCAAGGCACGGATATTCCCCTCTTCACAACTTCAACTTGGCCTCCCCTTAGAGACCCGAAAGGGAAAACTGTGAGTCCCAAAAAGAGCCTGCTGGATGAGCTGTGAAGAATTTGGACTGGAAGCCTCTGACTTGGGTCTTGGGTATAAGATAAGTACCTCCCTGATAACTGGAACAATGATTAATACCCTGCCCTCAACCTCAAGGATGTGGAAATCAGTGCCAAAAGCCTAACCTCAAGATTCTGGAAGGCCTTGGGGTCTGGGGATCAGAGTTCCACCTCACCTGTCAACAAAAGCTAAGTGGAGATTTCCGACTGCCTCTTGGATCAGTGTTATTGGCCATTCAGCCAGGCCATTTAGGGAAAGGAAAAGCACGTTGGATGGGAAATGTTCTGGAAACATTTGCTGCATCCCGAGCCCAAACAACTCTACCCTTAAACACTTCAACTCCAAAAGTGCTGGGGAGACCCTTGGCTAAGCAGTTTCAAAACCAACACTCATGCAAGTCTTGCTGCCTGGGGCAAGGACTTCCCTCAGTGAGGCATTTGCTGTGGAACCAAATGCTTTTCCACTCTAGACAACAGCCAACAGCACTTGGGACAACTGAGAGGCCTCCAGATCAAACAAACATCCCTTTTTTCCCCTACCATGCAAACTTTCTCAATAAATTATTCGCCCACTTCGGATCGGATCAAAGCCTGTTTTTGCAGCCTGTGACCTAAAAAGCAAATAGCATCTCTTAAACATGAAAGCCCTCCTCCCTGCCTGGGTCGGCTTTATTACTCATTCCTTCCTCTTACAGTTATTCTGTTGTTATTTTCCTTCTCTGCTTGTTAAGATCGTTCTGCGAGTCCCAACCCGCCTGAGGAAGATGGGACAGGAGAGATGGTGCCTTCACTTGGGGCCCTAAGGTGGGAAAGGAAGTCAGGGTAGGGGAGAAGCCAGCACCCTGGGAACCCAGGAAACAGGGCCAGACCCGGTTGGCAGCTCCTTGCCCAGCTCTTCTGCCAAATGTCCTACTGGGAATTTTACCAGTGAAGGGAGGGAGTTAATGTCACCCTGGGAGGAGGGGCCAGGCGGCCCTACCACCACCCAGGCCCAAGACTAAGTTAGCAAACATAAACGTTAAAGGGACATCCTGACAGCTTGTCTGGCCTCAAAGCTTAGGATTCCTCCCCCTTGCAACAAAAGCAAGGTAGCAGTCAGTTGTGTCCTCTCAGCTCCTCGGTTAGGAGTGCAAACGCGATGCCTCCTGATGACCCCTGCAAACTTAAGACCCTGTATAAAACTTTGTGTCTTGGAATTCCAAAGTGGGGGGGTGGGGACAACGAGAGAGAATGCTAAGCGCAAGGGCAAGGTTTGGGAATTTGCAGAGACCAGAGGCGCCGTATGCTTCCTGCCCTTGGCACTGAGCAAAGGGAAACACAGCCCCTCCCGCCCCCACCAGCCCAGGGCATGAAACCAGCAGACAAGGTGCTAAGGAAAAACGTCCCGGCCGGCAGCAAAGGCTAAGGGGATTGGGAGGGGGGTGGCGCGCGCCTCCAGCCTGCCCCTAAAGGTAGTCCGCGGGACAGCAGGCTGGAGGCGCGCCGGCGTGATTCTGACCGCGGGAGCCGGGAGGAGGAGCCGGAGGTGGCTGCGGGGGGCTCCAGCCCTGGCTGGAAGCGGTTCGGGCAGGGGGTGGCGCCGGGAGGTGGCCTTGACCCGGGAGCGGAAGGAGGAGCTTAGGTGTAACGGGTGAGAGTAGTCGAGCCCCTTGGGGGTGGCAGCTGTGTTTGGTGGGGGACAGAGTGTGTGGTGTGGGGAGGGTGGGTGTCCTGGGCCTCTAGAAGCTACAGTGAAGCCTTTCTGCTTGTCTCGCAGACATCCTCCTTTTCTGACATTAAAGCTACGAACCACCAAGCTGACCCCCTCTCAATTCTTTGGCCTGAAGCACAGGGTATCTCAGGGACCAGGGATAAGCGGGAAGGGACCGGAGGGAGCCACAAGTCTGCACCCAGGCGGAGAGGAGGCGGGCAGAAGCCGCTCCGCAGGCGCAGGCGAGTGGGTGGGAAGGAGGGAGGGAGAGAGGGAGGAAGGAGGTGAGGCCGGGAAGATGCCACTGCCGGGGGCGGGGCGGGGCCGGGGATCCGGGAGAGGGACTGCAGCGGTGCTTGGTGGGGGCGGGGGCTGCAATGTCACTCATTTGGGGGTCAGGTGTGTAAGTCCCAAGCTCGGGGCGCCACTTGCCTACATCTTCCCAGTACCACCCAGGGATCGGGGAGGAGGCGGAGGGCAGGGGACTGCAGAACCGTCCCCAGAGCGGGACGCGAACCGGCAGAGTTGGGAGAAGGTAAACAAGGGCCACGCCCCCTGCCGTCGCCCCGCGGGCGCGCACCCGCCGCTCCGGCGGCCGCCGGTACATTTCCACTCCCAGCAGCGTTTCTCCCCCGCTGGACTCCCGCGCAGCCCTGGACGGGGGGGCTGCTCCCGACCCCAGCCCGCGCCCCCCGCGCTGGAGCTGTGCACCCTCCATACTCACCTGGAAAGGGTATCCCCCGCCCCTCCAAAAAACTGCTTAATTTGTGCAGAGCCTCCGCGCCCGGGAGCCGAGCATGCTGCCCCCGCGTGCATAGCCCGCGTGCACCCAGCCGGGAGAGGGGGCGACAGGGCGGAGGCGGTGGCCCCCGGAAGGTGTCTGGGACCGAACCGGCTGCACGTGAGCCCAGCCCGGGGTCATGTGCACCGGCTCGACCCGGTTCGGCGCCCGGACGTGCTGCGTATCAACAAAATGAAACTCGGAGAGACAGGAGGGCAGATAGCCCTGGGTCCTCCGAACCCACGTCCCCGGCCGCGCGACCTCCTCTCCGCACAGGTCTCCCGCCGCAGCCCCTCCGCCCAGCCAGAGCCCGCGGGGCAAGTTGCAGCCCAGGCGCGCCCCCGCCCGCCCGCGCCCCCCTCCCCGGCCCAGGGGCGCTTTGCCGCAGTCATTAATAAAGAAGGTCGCCAAGCTCACCCTTCCAAAAGTTGTTGTTGCATGCGCCCCTCTCAGCCTACCCGCAATGTACTCTTTAAAACACGACTGACCAACATGCGCAATCTCCCCTGTGCTGTGCATCGGCACCCCCCCCCCCCCCCCCCCCCCGCGCGCTGGCTTCCTAGAACAGGCAGCCAGCAGGAGAGAGAGGGAGCGAGCGAGCAAGAGAGAGAGAGGGAGCGAGAAGCGCTGGCAGATCTGTTGCAAAAACACAAAATAACGCCGTGGAGATGCGCAGGGCCAGTCGCCGGGGGCTGGATCTTACCTTGCTCCGCGGTGCCCTTCCGAGGGGCGCTACCCACGGTTACGCGCCGCGGCTGGGGCCGGCGTGGGAAGGATGCTCCTGAAACCCGGAGCTCCTGGGGCCGGCGCGGGCGGGCGGGGGGCGCGCATCCATCCGGGGTCGTGGCGAAGGAGGCGGCCGGGGCCGTGGGGTCCCCAGCACCGCACCCTGGCCGGGGACGGTCAGCGCGCTGGACCTAAGCCCTTGACGCTAGGAGTGGGCGCAAAGTAACTCCATGGACGCCTCTCACCCACCCCCCCAAATAGCCTCCAACTGCGATGGCCGCGGTCGGCACCATTCACCAACCCCCCTGTGTATGTTTCTGTTTCTTTTTAAACCAAGACTTCCTTGTGATCTCTTTAGAAAAAAAAAAAAAAAAAATGTGTTGGGGTGGGGGTGGGGTGGGGGCAGGCGGGAGGAGCGAGGGAGGGGGAGTAGCCACTTTTTTCTTATTCACTCGGATCTCCACTCCTGACCCCCCCCCACCCCCCCGCCCAGTTGTTTGGCTCCAGCGGCGGGTTCAGGTAGCGCTGCAGGCCTCCGGGTGGAGGGTACCCTGCTGGGCCGCTCTCTTGCCTGCACCTCGGGCCTGTACTCCCCACGGGCTCTGGGGCGCCCCCAGCCCGCCCTGTCCCCAGGGCCGGGCCCAAGCGGCGGCTGCGCCCGTGCAAGTCCCATCAGGTCTGCTCACACTTCACACACTCACACACATACCCCGCCCCTCCACTCTCACTCACACTTTCTGCTCACACCCCGCCCCCTTCGCGCCCCACACCGGGGCGGCGCCCCCCGCAACCTTTAAAAAAAAAAAATGCGAGCTTATACTTAAAAAAATCTTTTGGCGCCATATTAATGACGTACTTAAAATTTGCCATTTCTCCCTGCGTCAAAAAGACGTTTCTTTGCAAATAACAGCCTGAAGGCGACACTCGCGGAGGGAACGAGGTTTGCACAGAGCACCCCGCCTCCCGGGGTTCCAGCGCTGGAAGACCCTCGCTCTAGGCCCTGCTGGTTAAATCGCTGGTTTAAAAATGCGAAACGAATAAATCGCGTGGCGTTTTGCAGCGCCAGAAGTGAGCAGAAAGTGCTGGCAGGAGCGGAGGGGAGGGGCGCGCGCGAGTCTGGGGGAGGGGGCGCGGCTCTCCTCCCCCACCCAGAGCTGATGGAAACTAACATCCCGGGCTGGGGAAACTTGAAATTGTGGGCGACCTCAAGAAGGAGGGGCGGTCCGTAGAGAGGGTCCCTCTCGGGTTCGTCGCCCCCTCCCCCCGCCCGAGTGCCTCTCGGCGCCCGGCTCAGCCCCGCATTTCCGGGGGGTAGGGAACGCTGTGATGTGTGAGTGGGTGGGTGGCTGCACGTCCTGGTCCCTGTAGGAGTTTGCCCGAGGGTATCCACTTCCCCCTTGCTCCTTCCCACTCCCCTTAAAGGGTTAAAAACCGAGGGGCAACTTCCAAGGATTGGCACTTGGCGAGGAAGCGGGGCGCCCCTCTCCCCACCCTTCGCCTCCTCGCCCCTCCTCCTCCGGCTCCACTTCCCGACTTGACCTTGTGGTGCACAAACAGTGCGCTGGGATCCTCGCAGTTTCTGGAAGAAGAGCTTGCGCTCGCCAGGCAGGCGGGCTGTCGGGCGGCTCTCGGGCGCTGGCGGGGCCTTGGGTCGGTTCCCGGAGCCGCGAGCCACACCCACCCAGCCCGCTGCGCCCGCCGCACTCACCTTCTCTCGAGGAAGGAGCCTGGCTGGCCTTCTGGATGGGGAGAAGTGGGGGGCAAACTGCAGCCTTCTCAGATGCTCCCAGCTAGGGAGGGGGTGGTCTGGACTCAGGCGGGGTTTGGGGGAGGGGGAGACCTGGGAGCCAGGCCCAATATCCTCAAAGCATCATTGCCAACTTTTTCTAACCCCTCCTTTTTGGCTGTCCCTCAAAGATGATCCAATAATTTCTTCAACCTCACCTTTGACTTTGAAGGCACGTGGGTGAGTTGTGAACTGAAACAGGAACCGCCTCCCCTCTCCAAGACTGAAGGTTGTTTATCCTTTTTTTCCCCTCCACCCCTTCTGTGGAAAGATAAATATTCAATTTACATAAGATGACATTTATGTGACAATTAAGAAGATTCCCTGATGGAATGTTGTGAACACATTTGCTTATAGGAGAAATAAATCCAATAATAAACAAACTCATAATAACAGCACAAATCCTCCGACGGGGCGGATTGTCTACACAACAAAGAGGGAGATGATGGATGCTGAAATAAGCACTTTTTGCCACAGGAAAGAAATACGAGCTCCGAGGGAGTCACTGCAACATTTCTCTTCCTTGGCCTTCATTCACAAAGTCTAAGGAGGCTTGCCAGCAAGATTGAGGGGCTGGGTATCACCTCCCAATTAGATCTGCTCCAGCCTTCAGTAGTCAGTTGGTAGGTTTTCCGAACCTCAAGCTCAGTGCCCAGAAACAGGTGTCCCAGACTCTGAGCATGTAACAAAATGGTTAAATACGGAGGCTCTAATCCTGTCTCTGCAGTTCCAAGGCTGCTTCATATGTGCAGGTGAATTCATCTCTGGGTCTCTTTTTCCTCTTCTGTAGAATGGGGTGGTTGGAGGCTTCCTGAGGCCATGTATACATATACATGGACTGTAAGTGTATAGCAGGGCCTGACTTAGTGTATACGGTGCGCGTTAGCACTTTCCCTGGTGCCTACATTTTGGAAGGGTGCGAATACACTCCCCGAAAGCTGTTAGCACTGAGAAACTGAGGGACATATAAAAGGATCTCCCACCATGGGCCAAAGGGAAGGCCAGGAGAAAAAACTGAATGATTGTGGACTTCATGGTCAAGTCCAGATGGTAGCTGCATATCTGAGGTGAGAGTGAAGATACCAAGCTACAGTGGCACAGTTGAAGGGAACTGCTCTTGTTAGAGCTAGTTGTAGAGGGTTCGCATGTAGGAGAGGACATGGACAGGCTCCTCCTCTTAGCCATCCTGATCCCAAGGCAAGCAGTTATTAAATGACCTAGAGGAAGAAGAGGGAGTGAATGACCATTTATAGGGCACCTGCTCTGGGCTGTGGACTGTTAGTCATCCTACTTCATCCTCAGGAAAATGCATGTTACCTATTCAAAAGATTTAGCAACTTACCAACAGTCAAACAGCTAGCAAGTGGTAGCAGAACTGGCACCTAGTCCAGCAGAACCCAGGACCTATGTGCTTTCCATTTCCATTTCCACACTGCCAAAAATAAAAAGTATTAGCATTACTGGTTTGCTTGGGGATGGGAGCCTGATTGCTATATTGGCAAGAAATAATTGTATGAGCAGCGCTTTTTTCTGGGGTAGTTTCCCTGACTTTGGGTGAGATCCAGGTCACCTAAATAGTCCTTGGAAGGTACTTCTTGTTTAGGATGGGGTGCTCCATTAGAATCCTTGACTTTGCACAGTTCTGTGCTACTGTTTAAGGTTAACCTTGGAAATGTAAATAGAATGATAGCATTGAAGCTAATTAGAACTCCTCAATCCTTGTTAAAACTTTCACAAATCATTCATTAACTTTTAACAGAAAAAAAGAGAAACTTGGTGTCCTTGGAGATATAATCATTAATTATTTTCAACAAATATTTAGTGCGTGCCTTCTGTATGTTAAGCATCATTCTAGGTGCTGAGAACACAGCACAAACATGATAGAAAAAAATGCCTATTCTCTAGAGGCGGAGCCAAGATGGTAGAGAGGAAAGACAGAGTCAGTGTCTCCTCACACACAGGATACTCACCACACTGCTGGTGGGGGACCTCTGACAACCAGGCAGACAGGAGGAACCCCCAAGCAACCAGAAACCAACACAATATTGCAAAGAAATTATCCTCCAATTAAAAAAAAAAAAAGCCTATTCTGACTTTCTAGTTAAAGGAAATACATAATTTTTTAAAGTTGAAAAAAACCTATATTTGAAGGTTAGTAGGTGCTGTGGAGAAGAATTAAGTAGAAAGGGGGATAGGGAATGTGAAGATGCAATTTAAATAGAGTCCTTAGAGAAAAATTGCTGAGAAGGTGGCTTTTGAGTAAAAGGAGATGAGGGAATGAGTTGTGAGGGTTTATGGAGGAAGAGCATTCTGAGCTAGGGATTCTTTTTTTTTTTCCTTCTTTCTTTTTTATTTTTTAAATTATGAAAGTACAATAACACATTTACAGGAGACTTGGAAAATATACAACAAAGTTACATATAGTTCCACTGTATATTACAATTCTTTTTTAAGTAGATAAATTAAGATATTTAGTTGGAGTTTCAATATCAAACTCTCAAAAATTAATAGAATGAATAGACAGAAAAGTAGAAGGATATAGTTGATCCGAAAAGCACTATGAACCAATTCAACGTAGTTAAGATTTATACAATTTTCACATGACAGCAGGCTACAAATTCAATTCAAGTTCCCATAGACTATAAACCAGGACACACTGGAACATATCCAGGGACATAAAGTAAGGTACAAAAATTTCATGGTCTACAGGTATTGAAATCACACAGAGTCTATTCTCTTGTCACTGTGGACTTATGTTAAAAATCAATATCAAAAGATATTTGAAAATAACCCACATATTTTCAAGTACAATGTGACATTTACCAAGAGAGATTTTTTACTTTAAGCTGGGAATTCTTAATGTGAAGTCATAGACACCTCCCTCCAGAGGTCTGAGTATAGAATTCAGGGAGTCTTGACCTTAGATGGGAAACAAAAATTATATATTAATTTTCACTAGTTAAAATTTGGCATGTTCTTTGATTATGAAAGCAGACAGAAAATCACAGCACCTATGATATTGTTGCCTATAGAAATCACAGATATTTTCATATCATATTATAGTTGTTGCTATTACCTTAAAATATCATAACACTCATCACTACTTCAAAATTATGCTGTTAGCTCTTGACATTTAATGGATTCATATGAAACATATATATTACTATATTACACATTTAAAAAATGTTTTGAGGGTCTTTTCTTGGGGGCGGGGGGTTAGATTCCATAGACTGTAGCCTACCAGGCTCCTCTATCCATGGAATTTCCCAGGGAAAAATACCAGAGTGGGTAGCCATTCCCTTCTCTGGGGGATCTTCCTGACTCAGGGATCGAACCTGCATTTCCTGCATTGGTAGGCAGATTCTTTACCACTGAGCCCATGGAAGCCTGCCACTGCAGGAGATGCAGGTTCAATCCCTGGGTTGGGAAGATCCCTCAGAGAAGGAAATGGCTACCCATTTCAGTATTCTTGCCTGGAGAATCCCATGGACAGAGAAGCCTGGCGGGCTATAGTTCATGGGTTTGAGAAAGTCAGACATGACCTAGCAAATAAACAACAACAACAACATTTCAGTATAGTTGGTCTTTATAATTTATGAAGCTTATTTTATGGATTTAAAGATATTCAGAGTCTACAGGCATCACAGGCTGCCAAAGGGGTCCATGACATGAAATAAAGATTAAGGACCACTTTCTCTACACAGAGACAAACAAGTGCAAAAACCTTCAGGTAGGAAAGTGCTTAATATGTACACATACAAGGAAGAGATTATTTATGGCATTGTTAGGAATTTGGCTTTTGCTAGGAATAATATGGAGGGTTATGAGAAGAAAAAGGTATATTCTGACACTCGATTGCACAGGTCACCCTTCCGTCAGATGAAGGACAAACTGAAGGGGAAAGGTTGAAGCAGGAAGATCAGTTAGAAGTTCACCATAATAAAACAGGTGGGAGATGATGTTTTAACTTGGACTAGAGTGTTATAGCAGTGGAAGTGGTCAAATTCTGTATATAGTTTGAAGAGAGCTCTGACAGGATTTTTTGATGGGGTGTGAGAAAACGAGAAGTCAAAGACAACAAGAGTTTTGCCTTGAACCAATGCAAAGAGGGAGTCACCATTAACCTAGATAGGGGAAACTGTAAAAAGAGTAGGTTTGGAGGAAGTATAAGGATCTCAGCATAAGACATGCCAAGCTTGAGGTGCATATTAGATATCTAAGTGCAGCTATTCTGTAAGCAGCTTGAAATGCAACCTCAGCCCAGGGGCGAGGTCTGGGGAAGGTATCACTTGAGAGTCATCACCAGGTAGATAGTATTTAAAGCTACAGTGATGTTTGCCATTACTTCATGGCAAATAGAAAAGGAAAAGGTGGAAGTAGTGACAGATTTCCTCTTCTCAGGCTCTAAAATCACTGCGGATGGTGACTGCAGCCATGAAATCAGAAGACAATTGCTTCTTGGCAGGAAAACTATGACAAATCTAGACAGTGTGTTGAAAAGCAGAGACATTACTCTGCCGACAAAGGTCTGTATAGTCAAGTCTATGGTCTTCCCGGTGGTCACGTAGAGTTGTGAGAGCTGGACTGTAAAGAAGGCAGAACGCCAAAGAATTGATGCCTGTGAACTGTGGTGCTGGAGAGGACTCCTGAAAATCCCTTGGACAGCAAGATGAAACCAGTCAATCTTAAGGGAAATCAACCCTGAATATTCGTTGGAAGGACTGATGCTGGAGCTGAAGCTCCAGTAATTTGGTCATTTGATGGGAACAACTAACTCAATGGTAAAGTCCCTGATGTTGGGAAAGATTGAGGGCAGAAGGAGAAGAGGGCATCTGAGGATGAGATGGCTGCTTGGCATCACCAATGCAATGGATATGAACTTGGGCAAATTTGGTGAGATGGTGAGGGACAGGGAGGCCTGGTGTGCTGCAGTCCATGGGGTCACAAAGAGTCAACCTTAGTAACTGAACAACAACAACAACAACAAGTGATGTCTGAATCACCAAGAAGGTAGGTATAGAAAGAGAAGAGGTCCAAGGATGGCATCCTTGAGCACTGCAAGGTTAAGAGGTCTGGAAGATGAAGAAGCAAGGTGTTGTTAAGAAGAGAGTAATCCGATATTTCTCCAAAGAAGAAATACAAATGACCAATAAGCACATGAAAAGATGCTCAACATCACTCATCATTAGGGAAATGCTACACTGAGGTACTGCCTCACATCCATTAGGATAGCTACTATTAAAAAAAAAAAAAAACAAGTGTTGACAAGGATGTGGAGAAATTAGAACACTTGTGCATTGTTGATAGGGATGTAAAATAGTACAACCACTGTGGAAAACAGTACAGCCATTTCTCAAAAAATTAAAGACAGAATTACCATATGATCCAGCAATTCCATTTTTGGTGTGTACTCAAAGAATTGAAAGCAAGATCTTGAACAGGTATTTGTATACTTATGTTCACAGCAGCAGTATTCACAGTAGCTAAAATGTGGAAGAAACCCAGTATCCATTGATGGATGAATGGATAAGCAAAATGTGGTATGTGTGTGTGTGTGTGTGTGTGTGTGTATAAAATAGAATATTTTTCAAATTTAAAAAGGAAAGAAATTCTGCAATATGCAATACCACATGGATGAACCTTGAGGTTCCTATGCTACTGAAATAAGCCAGTTACAAAAAGATAAATGTTGCTTGATTCCACTTGCATGAGATACCTAGAGTGGTGAAATTCATAGAGACAAAAAGTAGAATGGTGGCTGCCAGGGGCTGGGGAAAGGGGAAAATGGGGAGTTATTGTTTAACAGATATAGAGTTTCAATTTTACAAAATGAAAGAGTTCTGAAGATGGATGGTGGTGATGGTTGCACAACAATGTGAATGTACTTAATATCACTGAACTGCACACTTAAAAAAGGTTAAGATAGTAAAATTTATGTTATGTGTATTTTTTCACACTAAAAATAAAAAAAGAATTGGAAAAAAAAGTGAAAAAAGGAGCAATAGCATTCAGAGATAGAAGGAATGTCCTGGAAGCCAAGTGAAGGGAATTTTAGGACAGAGGAAAGCCCAACGTCCAAAGCTGCCAAGGGGTCAGGTAAGATAAGGACTGACAAGTGATCATCAGGTTCAGCCACATGGAGGCTACCGGTGATCTTAACAAAAGCCATGTCAATGGAGTGGCACGAGCACAAGTTTGAACGAGTGAAGAGTGGGAACATTTATAGTTGTTACAGCTGATTTCAAGAATCTACCTGAAAATGAGAGGTAATCTGTATATACATGATTGTAGAAATGGATAATTATGCATGTGTAGAAATTCAATTGAAACTACTTTTGTTGAGAATAGTCCAGATGACATGCATGATAATGGATGCTACAGATACTGAGAGAAATAAAACACATTCACCGCCTTCTAAGATTTCCTAAGAGTTCACAGTCTAGCAAATTTTTGTGAATACATGAAATACACACAAAATGATATAGGTGGCTAAATACACACAGCCAGCCTGGGCATTCGCTTTGCCAGTATAACAGACAATATGGTTAAAATTGTGGATTCCAGATTCAGGCAGTCATGGGTCTGAGTCCTATCCACCAGCTCTGTGAATCTGCACAAATCTGTTTCTTTAATTTCCTCCTCTAAAATTAAGGATGTGATCATTCTCAAACTTTAGAGTGCCTGGGATGCTTGTTAAAAATGTAGATTTAAGGGCCTCATCCCCAAAGGTTCTCAATGGCAGGTCTGGGGCAGGGTCTGGGGGTCTGCATTTTTAACAAGCAGCAGGTCATGCTTCAGGCCCTTGGCCTTGAACCACACTTTTAAAAACACTGAGAACTTTCCGCATGGTACCAAGCTTTGGTCTGGCATTCACTAATTGTTTATTCAATAACAGCCATTCTTCCTGAAGCTCTTATTGGGGACACAAAATCTTTCTAATAACTTGCAATTTATGTCCAGAAGCAGAGGTCCAGCATACTGTAGGCACCCTAAATTGAGAAAATAGCATGATAATCATTCAATATTTACTTACTGAATTTTTATTGAGTGCCTACTATGTTCTAGACAGTATTCACAGACTGCAGAGAAAAAGATATCTGACTTGATAATTTGTCTGAGTCATCAAGGTAGGCAGAAGCCCAGATGTAGCTCTCTAGCAGCCAACCTCTGTGCCAGGTGAGAAATCACTGGCTGCTGAAGGCAGTACTTAAAGTACGCGCACGTAAAGCACCTGGGATCTTGTTCAAGAGCAGATTCTGACTCATTAGGTCTGGGGTGGGGCCTGATATTCTGCATTTCTAACAAGTTCCCAGATGATGCTGATGCTGCTGGTTCACAGATCATGCCTGAAGTAGCACAGGTATGGAGGCTTAGGAAAAGTGGATCACACTTAACCTAACATTAGAGTTCCTGAAGAATTCCTGGGAATCCTGAAGGGAAATATGAAATCTGGGACGATTACATAGACAGAAGTGAGGTTTGTTCACACTTTCTTCTGTCTCCTCTGTGTCTGGAATCCAATTCTCACCCTCCCACACACAGTGGCATTAGGTGGCTGCCCCTAAAGGAGGGTGAGCATTCATTCTGTTGACCATTCAATAAATATTCCCTGGCTGCCTACTCTGCATCAAGCCCTGTGCAGAGCACACAGTTTGGCATTCAAGGGAGGACAAATTCAGCAGCTTCTGCCTCCCAGGCTCTAAGCAGGGGCTGCAGTTGGGGTTTGGAATAGAGAGAAAAGCTGCCTAAGGCTGTGTCCGTGCCTGAAGACACTGACCTGGCAGGACCCAGCCTTGGCTTTTTCTGTGGTGCCACAAATACATGCCGGGGAGAGGGACCCCTCTGGAGCCCTCGCCAGCTGGTTTCAAGATGGTACTGACCAGCCCCAGGAGATGGCTAGATGAGGTGCCAGCCAGGCCACCTGTCCCTTCTCAGACTCCAGCTCCAGTCCAGTGGCCACAGATGGCAGAGGGCAAATGAGATCCCTGGGGCCTCGAAACACCTCCCCAGAAACTGGCAGCAGGCAGTAACTCCAGCCAAGTCAGGGGCCAGCTTGACCAGAGTCAAAGTGTGAGACAACCCACTCAGAGCTGAGGGGCCTGGCCCAATCCAAGAACCAAAGGCACTGGGTCCCAACCAAGTTGAATAGTGTGAGAAAAACTGTCTGTTTTTTTCAGGGTTTCTCATAAATCAAAGTCCCATCCAACCTTCCACCCCCAGTCAGTGTGACAGTCTTACAAAGACCCTTCCCATGCATTTACTGATGAGTTCATAGCCACACTGAAGGTAACTTGGTTTTATTAGAAATAACATGCATTTTACAAGCACCCACACAAACAAGGCTTCATCTTAGGGCAGTGAGTTCCAGGCCAAGATTCAGTCTCCTAGGGATTTAGTCCCATTTAGAAAAATAACTCCTTAAGCATAGATGGGAAGGTCAAAGTAAAAACAAGCTATCATAGAGCCTGTGAGTTGGTCAAGAGAGTTTCTTTAAAAGGGCCTGGAGATGGACCTACATATAGATGGAAATTCACATGAGATGGGAGGATGGAGGATATTCTACAGAGATGGGTGGTGTCTACCTGGACTATAGACCTCCCTTTGTACAGAAAAATATACTAGTATGCTTCTTGAGGATGAAAGGTGAGGCCCTATGGTTGCCTCAAATTGGAAGGAAAAGACAAGAATGTGAAGTTAATTTCCAAGAATCTCCCTCAGAGAGACCCTCTGATGTGGGCACAAGAGGATCTGTTTAAGAGCATCATTACAGCAATGTTTGTAACACTGAAAAACTTGAAATAGCTTGAATGTTTGTCACTAGAGAACTTACTAAATAAACCAAGAGCAAAAAAGAAGACAGCAAACGAAAAAACATTGTGTGGTTTTGTGCGTCTGATGTAGAAAGAGCCCCAAGAAAAGTGTTAAGTGAAAAGACAGTTTTAGGGTAACATGTACAGTATGATCTCATTTACTTAAAAAAAAAATACCTACAGAAGTCTACATTTTAAACTGAACACAGATACACAGATATACATAGCTTCATAGAAATAAATGTAGTGAATGGTGATGACCAGTTGCCTATGTTGGAGTGAAAGGAGTAAGGTTGGGGAGGGGGTCAGGGGCTGGGGTAGGGCTGTGGAGCTGGAGAGGAAGAGGTAACTCTGTGGTTGTCAGGGGAGTCTTAAGGAGCCCTTTGCATTTGGGCAATGCTGGTTGCCCCACAGGCGCTCAGAATTCTCCAAGAGCAGAAGCATCAGTGGGGTGGAAGGATGGACTCTCCCAGCCCAACCAAGGTTAGAGCATGGTCCTGGCAGGCAGGGACAAGACGTCTGCTCTCTGGTCTAGCCCCCGTGCTGACTCCTGGGTGGCCTGGAGCCTGTTTGGACTTCTCCAGCTGGCCAGCCTGGGATTCTAAGTCTATTCCAGACGCTCCTCACCCCCCAATGGAGGCTGAACTCCAGGAAGGGCACAGAGAAGCCTCACTTGGCCTTTGGCCGGCTGAGACTAGGGCATGAGTCAGGCTGTGCCTGGGAACCAGGGTGGGAAGAGAGATGTTTCTGAGCAGCATGGCCTCTGGGAGGAACCCCCTCCTCTGACAGGTAGAGCACATTTTCTTTCCAACACATCTGGCTTGAGGGGACCTGGTCCAACATGGCTCCTTAGGGAACAAGTGTAGGGGTAAATTCAATACCTGCTGGGCCCTACACAGTTAATGAAACCCACTGAGTGAGGGTTCTAGCTTGGGTGAGAGAAGGAGACGGTGCTTGAGGCCAGGGCTTGGGCTCTGGGCCTGTGGGACGCGGGTGTGTGCAGGGGCAGACCTGTTCTGTATACAGTCCCTACAGTTGGTCTGGCCTGGCTTCAGGCTATAAGGATGTGTTACACGAGGTCCCAGCCCTGAGGATACTACAGATGTGAAGGGACATACACTGGATTTGCATGGGAGTGTGTGTCAAATATGTAAATAGGACCAAGGCTCAGTGTGGAGTCAGAAGCAGTACGGTCAACTGGCTCTGAGATGCCACACCACAGTCAAGGATTCATGAATGGTGTTGACCAGCCTCCCATTGCCAGGAAGCGTTCCAGGGTGCAAGGTGGCTGCCTTGGGAGCCTCCTGCAGGCACAAGTGAATAAGCTATCCCGCCTTTAGGACTGCAGACAAAGAGACTTCTGAGCCTGGGGTGACCTTGGGCACTATAGCTGCTGGACATCTAGGACCTGCAGCTCTAACAGGTGGCAAGTTGCTTCCAAATGTGCTGGATCCCCTGCCAGGGCCCTGGGGAGAGGCTTGGACAGGAATTGGTGCTGGATGCCTGTGCAACAGAGATGCTTAGAAACAAGGGTATTCTTGTCAAACCGCTCTCTACCTAGGCCACATCCAGGCTGCTTATCCACCTAACACAGCTTCTCTAGGATAGTTCTGTGGAAGAAGGAAATCTTGCATCACCCTGACATCCAGCTAGGGCAGGAAAGGCAGTTTCCTAGGGTACAGGGGAAACTGTGTTTGGCAATAGGGACTCCCCTGGAGAGCTTCTGCCACTGGACATCTAGTTCCTTATCTCCCTGACCCCCAACTGCTTTCAGAGTTCAAGGAGAGGCAAGCAGCTCTTAAGGGTAGGTAGCTCTTAAGTAGTACCTACTTAAGGGTAGGCCCAAGGAAGAGCAGGCACCACTCTTGCCCCAGAAGACCTCAAAACCCAGGTAGGGAGGTAAGATTCCTAGACCGGAAACAAGGTAAGGCGGGACGTGAGTCAGTGCAGAAGCGCCTGCTTTGGCCCTGTGTGTGTCTGGGGGGAAGGAAGGAGCAACTGTGCACGGAGAGAGGGAAGAGAGAGGGTACACATGTGCTTGTGTGTGCATGTATACATTTGTGTGTACCCACATGGATGTGTATGTGTGTGTCGTGTCATTGTGTCTGCATGTGCCCACGTATGCCTGATGCCACTTCTCTGGAGTTCCCATCTTTTGTGCTATTTGCACAGACAACCTAAAAACAATTTCCGTATAATTTTAGGATTTGTTATTTGATGCATAAGATGCTTGCCCAGCAGATATACTTTTCTACCCACACTTTATCTAAGATCAAGTTAAAATGAGTCTGCATTATTTATGCAAACATAGGATGGCTAGTGAGCAAAAGTCAGACTAGAGCACCTTGGATTTATCTGGAAAGTTCATATAAAAATGGTCCCTGGGACTTGTGTGGTGATCCAGTGGTTAAGAATACGCCTGCCAATGCTGGGGACATGGATTCGATCCCTGGCCAGGAAAACTCCCAGATGCTATAGGCAGCTAAACCCTCTTGCCACAACTACTGAGCCCACAGTCTAGAGCCTGTGCTCTGAAACAAGAGGAGCCACTGCAAGGAGAAGCCCGTGCACCACAGGAAAGAGTGGCCTCCCTCGCCACAACTAGAGAAAGCCCACGTGCCGCAACAAAGACCCAGCACAGCCAAAAATAAATATGAATAAATAAAAATGGCCTCTATGTGGATAACAGATTTGAACAGTGTACATGGACTGGGCAATGATGGCATTGATCGTGATGATGATGATGATAAAGAGATCCAAATGTAACTACAGGGCTGTCATCGGCCCTTTATCTCACTGATACACAACGTAAAATTGGGCAGATGACAAGCACTCAGCGAATACTAATTGAATTTATTTGCAAGCATTGAGAAAAAATATCCACATATGTGACACATGCAAATATGGAGCTAGATGATTGATAATTCATAATGGACAGAGGGCACTGAATGATAGATTGAGTTTAAAAGTTAGTTTATTAGATTGATGGCTGAGGGGTGATGAAATTATTAGATTGAAAGATTAAAGCCAGGGAGGAATGATAGATTGATAAATAACTTGTTGATACTGGTTAGGGGGTAGGAAGAGAGATAAATTGTGGCTAGATGACAGGTCAAGAGATCCATGACCAGATCCACATAGGGAGGTAGAAAGGTAAACAGAAATGAAGTGAAAGAGTGAAAAAGACAGGAGGCTGAGAGAGATAACTGTCAGGTAGGATAATGCCCCCTAAAGATGGCTATGTCGTGTTCCCCAGAACCTGCAACATGTTACTTATATAGCAATAGAGACTTTGAAGATATGATTAAATTAAGAACCTGAGATGGAGGGATTATCCTGGATTATCCACGTGGGCCCAATCTAATCACATGTCCTCTCGCTGACCTCTCTTTCACCAGGCTTCAGCCTCCACTGCCTTCTGCTCAGTCTCTCATCATGCCAAGCTCATTCCTACCTCAGGGCCTTTGAACTCACTGTTTCCTCTTTGGGCTCCTTTTTGTCACTCAGGTCTCAGTTCAAATGAGAGTTGATTCCCTGCTTCCAAATTTTTGTCCTGAAGCCTTGAGAACACTCCGTTCCTGGGACTGGGCTGGGGCAACGGGACGTCCAAGCTCCTAGCCTGCGCTGTCTGGCATGATCCCCAGCCCTGGGTCCCGCCCAAGGCTGCGGGATGGATCAGTGTGCATGAGTCATCGAGCCACAGACACAGTCCCCTTGTTGGAGGGACCTGAGCAGTTTTACGTTGTGGCAAACTCCTAGGGCCAGTGGCCCGATTGAAAGAGAAGGTTAGGAATTTCCCCAAGTTCTTCAGACTTACATGGGACCAGGAGGGAACTGGAATGTGGAGGAGCTGAAAGCGGTCTGCACAGATGATGCTGTAACCTCTCTGGGCAACTCTGTGCCCACCTGAGCTGGGCTAGGCTGTGGAGGAACAGATGGCAAGTGCCAGTCTCAATGACCCCTCCATTTACCTCACACTGACTGAGCACCCACTGTGTACCAAGCCCCATGCTGCCAGCCCTGCCCTGAAGGAGCTAACAGTCTAGTCTGGGAGGTAGGCTGGCTATCAAACTTTACAGGTCTATTGGACGAGGGCTCAGCATCAGGTGACTCAGGGAAGTCACATTAGACTGTGCAGCATGCAGCAGGTGGTAGCACTCAAAGGCAGTGAGCAGGCTAGCTGGAAGGGTCTAGACAGGAAGGAAAGGTGACCCAGGCAGCAGGATCAACCTGGTGCATTAGTCTCCCGGGGCTGCCATAACCAAGTGCCACAAACTTGGTGGCTTAAAACAACAGAAATCTGTTCTCTCACAGTTCTGGAGGCTAGAAGTTTGAAATCAAGGTGTTGGCAGGGCTGGGCTCCCTCCTTCCTGCTCTCTGTTCCTTGGTTTGTGGCTGCACAACTGCAATCTCTGCCTTCATCTTCACGAGTCTGTCTTCCTTCTGTGTCTGTGTGTCTCCACAAGGTGTTCTTCACGTCTGCCTGTGTCTCTGTCCGAATTTCCCTCTTCTTACAAGCATCCACATTGTGTTGGATTAGGGCCCACCCTAATGATGTCATCTTAACTATTTCTGCAGAGACCTTATTTCCAAATAAGGTCATGTTAACAGGTAGCGGGGTAGGTTACAGCTTCAGTATATCTTTTTGTGGGGACACAATTCACCCCCTAACAGTGGACAAAGGCTTGGAAGGGCATGGAGCTCAGGGCCAGAGTGTTCCACTGTTTGCCATTTCCTCACCCATAACCTTTGTACACATTTCCCTGGGCTTCTCATGGGTCCTAACACCTGTCTGATATGTTCCCACCTCCAGACTCTTGCTCCCACAGCCCCCCCAGTCTGAGTAGTTTTTCTTTCTTTATTGGCACACCCACGTCTTCAGGAAGTGCTCTCAGGCACTGACCTGGAAGTGCCGGCGCCTTCCTCTGATCTCTGAGAGTCGCACGGTCTAACAGTGTGCTGTTTAGTCTACAACACAGCGCCCAGGTGAAGGCCTGGAGAGCAGCCCCTCAGCCATTTCCAAGCTCTCTCCTCACCATCCCTCACTGTCCCAAGACAGGGCTCCCCGCTCCTCTGAGCAGAAACACTCCACTCCAACAGCCCCAGTTGCCATGGTCTCCCTTACTCTGGACACACTGCACCTTCCAGGAGCTCCCTTGGAGTCCTGAGGTTGGCCCCCACTCTCACCACTTGGATCCCCATCGAGCCCACTTGGCCCCACCAGTGACCAAGGTAACAATGGAGCCCTGGCTACCTGAGGCAGGTTTAACTGGCAAGTCTGACAGCACTTATCCCTGATGGGGACAGATGCCTTGCAGGGTAGCGACTGTCTGATAGGAGTAGCTGGGCATGACTTGGCCTCTGGAGCCTGGCAGCCTGGTGTTATCCCACTCAAGTCCTACAGGAGACTTGCCACCCAGGAGCAGGAAGAGCTGAAGATGGGCTATTCTGCAGAGCTTTGTCCAGGCTGGGGGGTGGGGGAAACCCAGAGGGAAGCCCTGTGGTCCAGCCGGCCCAGGCAGAGATGCACTCAGGACCTGAGATGTGCACAAAGCTCAGCCTCTTTCTTCTCTGCAGCCCGCCCTCCTTTGTCCTGCACCTCCCTGGCTGAAGAACAGCCCCCTCCACATGCAGCCCCTGGGCTGTTAGTGACCTTTGGACCGGGAAGGACTAGGGCCTCCCAGGCTCCACACCCAGGCTGACACTGGCAGGAAGCTGGAGAGGGCCAGAACAGTCTCTCCTCAGGCATAGTCCCAGTGTCCTCACCTGGCCAATCCTGTTCTGCCCTTTCTTCTGTGGGGGAGGAACTGGGAGCAGGGAAGAGGGCAGAGCCAAGATCTGGCTAGAAGTACTGTTGCTGCCCCTGGCCCTCAGCCCCACATGTGCCCATGAAACTCAGATTCTGTGCAGAGGCCATGGATGAGACTGGGCTGCTATTCCGTTCATGCCAGAAGGACTGGAGGGTAGGATGAGGGCCATTCTTACCACAAGATCCCAGGGGTCCTAAAAAGATTCTCTTGGAAGGATAAGCCAGCCACATCTAATAAGAAACTATTTCAGTTTTGCCATAATCAAGTCTAGCTCAGCAGGGCTGCCTAAAATAGCCAGGTAATAGAAGTCAAATGTCTGCAGGGAGAGTTTGGCTCCTGAGGCCTAGGCGGCAGGAAAGGCAGCGGGGAACAGAGGTCCAAGTGTCAGGAGGGTAGCCTCAGTCCCTGCACCCAGATTCCACACCCCCTCCCTCCACCCCAAGACATCGGTCCAGGCCTGGCCCCCAGTAGGTCCTTAAGCTAATGAAGCTTCTAAAATCCCCACTCTTACTAATCCAGTCACTGCTCACACAGTGTGTGTGTGTGTGTGTGTGTGTTAGTTGCACAGTTGTGTCCTACTCTTTGCAACCCTATGGACTGTAGCCCACCAGGCTCCTCTGTTCATGGACTTCTCCAGGTAAGAATACCGGAGTGGGTTGCCATGCCCTTTTCCAGGGGATCTTCCCAACCCAGGTATCTAACCCAGGTTTTGTACATTGCAGGTGGATTCTTTACCATCTGAGGACAGTGGGCATCAATAAATCCTTTTTAGATAAAGGACTTTGTAGAGAATTTCATGGTGCCCCAAAAAAGGTAAGGTATGCTCAGGGGTTTAGCTGAGGCTGGCCTGGAACCTGATTGCTGATCAGAGAAGGAATCTCTAGGCCTAGCTTAAGCCCATGTTGGGGGTCCAGTTAGTGGCCAGGACAGCTGGGTTGTGTCTTTCCCCAGGACTGTCTACCTGATGGGTAACTGAGGACACCTATGGTGGGGCTGCCTCCACTCCAGGAAGCACATCCTGTCAGTGGCCCTACTGGCCCATCTGGGGCTTGGTCCTCTATAAGCCTGGTTAGACCTGCCCATTTCCCACTGTCTCTTTTCTTGCAGAGAAAGAAGGAAACCAAGCAAGGCATGGCCTGGGCCCTGTAGCCCATGGTGTGAGCCCTGAGTATGGTACCTCAGGCATAAGGCCAGGAGGAGTATACAGACCATCTGGGGGTACCTTTGGAGCAAGGGCAGCTATCTTTGTTCTTTGCTCCCATTCTGCAGCAAACCCTGCCATGCATCCAGTTTCCTTACAGGCCCGTGGAGACCATCTGGAGAATCTGTGGGGTATCATCTCCCTCCTCCAGGAGCATGATCCTATAGCCCGGCACACCCCAGACTTCTAAGCGTTCTCTGCAGGTCTTTGAGCAATATTAGGGAGGAAGAACACATGCCCCCCACCCTACCCTAGACTCCTCTGGGAAGCTCATCCCTCCCCACTGCCATCTGTGGGCTTCCTGAGTTCAGCCCACAGCCCCTGAATCTCAAAGCTTCAGTCTAACAAAGCGGTTAATGCCTACTCCACCATTTGGTAGCTGTTTGAACATGGGCAAGGTACTTGACCTCTTTGTAGCTTATTTACTTCACTTATAAAATGGAAATAACAAGGACTTCCCTGGTGGCCCAGTAGTTAGGACTCTGAATCTCTACTGCCAGAGGCCTGGGTTCAATCCTTGGTCAAGGAACTAAGATCCCATAAGCCATGTGGTATGGCCAGAAAGAATAATAAATAAATAAAATGGAAATAATGATAGTCCTTATCTTGAAGGGTCATTGTGAGGATCAAATGAGATCACCCAGGGGCTGGCATTAATAAAGAGCAGTTAGTAGAGAGTACCATTGTTATTACCTGTAGGGCTCCCCAGGTGGCACAGGGGTGAAGAATCTATCTGCTAATGCAAGAGATGGTGGGTTCTATCCCTGGGTCAGGAAGATCCCCTGGAGTAGGAAATGGCAACATGCTCCATTATTCTTCCTGGGAAAGTCCATGGACAGAGGAGCCTGGTGGGCTACTTTGCCCCTCTCTTTCAGCCCATTAAGTCCAGTCTTGTCACGTTCCTAAAGTCTCACAGTCTGAACCAGGGTAAGTTGGTCAGGTCCTGCTTCCAGGTGAGTGGAAGACAAGGATGTGTGTTTGAGTATCCTGCATCCCTGGTCATAAAGCTAGAATAACTCTTCCAGAAAACAAGGATGCTGTCTCTTTGGTCACCACACTCCTAATTCAAGGGGATTTCAAGAATCAGCATTTCTGTGGTAGAAGCCAAAGCCCAGAAACAGAAAGGGTGAGAAAATAACTGAAGGTCACACAGCAAGCTCAGGCCAAAGTTGAGTGAGAGCCCCAATGGACCTGCCACCCAGCTCTCCTCCCTACCTGATGTAAGCTTTCTTTCCTTCAGAAACCTCAATAGAAGCCTCCCTTTGGAGCTTTGTTTTCAGAAAAAGCAGCAAAGTGTGGAGTCAGTCCCCCTGGGCCTGGACCCACAGGATGACGGAGACGTTACCAGAGCTGATGATTCAACTTCCTGCCTTTTGAGAGCGCCCAGACCACAGAAGTCTTCTTGCTTGGAGGAGGGGGCGTCTCACTGCTGAGGGCCAAGCAGGGTGGGTCAAGGCCCCACCACAAACCACAGGACAAGGCAGTGCATGGGGCAGGCTCTAAGGGGCCATTCTGGAACCCTGGCCAACTGCTTCCTGCTACCATCTCTTTGGGTGATTGATTACTACCTAGGGTGACCAACTGTCCTGGTTTTAGCACCCAAAATCCCACATCCTGGGAAACCCCTCAGTTCTGGGCAAACCAGAAGGGTTGGTTACTTTATTATCACCCACATTTCTACAGGACGTGACCGCCTCAGTGACTCTGGGAGTCCGGGCCCCAGGACAGGACATTCTAGAATAGGGAATTAGCAAACTATGACTGGAGGGATCTGGCCCTCTGGCTATTTTGAATAGCCCATCAGCTAAGAATAGTTTTTACATTTTTTAATGGTTCAAAACAAACTTAAAGAAGAATAATATTTCATGACAAGTAGAAATTATATGAAATTCAAATTTCAGTGTTCATATAGGAACACAGCCAAGCCCATTAATTTACATATTGTTTCTGGCTATTTTCACATTACAAGGCAGAGTTGAGCAGCTGCAAGAGACCATATGGACCTATGGACCACAATGTCTAAAATATTCACTCTGACCCTGTACAGAAATAGTTTACAGACCCCTGTTCTAGAGGCAGGCAAAAGGTATGGTGCCTGATCTGGGCTGCATGTGAGTAGGGTGTCAGTGGGCAGTGATGCTTGTGTGCAGAAACTCAGAACTGGAGGAGAGAGAGATTCAAGGCAATGTCTCAACTTATTTCCTAGACTGCAAATACTTGCCAACCCAATTCCAAAAGTGATTCAGGAATGACATATCCATCCATTGCTAACAATTCTGCTGAGCTTGGGTTTGTAGGGGGCACCAGGGTCTACAAGTTACATGCAATACCAGATCCTTGGCCCTACAGGCAACAGAGTCTTGCCCAGGCATCAGTGGGCCCTACTATCTCAGAAACCCAAATGTGAATGTGGAGTCTGACAACTGGACAGCATATGTGAAGCTGGGGCCAGTCTAGGAAACCCATTGTTCCGACTGTGGGTAAAAACAGTGAGACTCCATGTAGGGTTAGGCATCCCACAGTTGTCATATGGTGCTATAAATACAACAGGGGCTCCATATGCCTGAACAGATCTCTCCACTTGTGCCACGGTTATCCACCTGTGTAGCTGACTTAGCAGCTCAGGACTGATAGAGGGGTGGCAAGCTGCTCTCAGAGTCTATTGGGGAATATCCCCATCTGGTCTGTCTCTGAGCAGCTTCTAATTCACGTGACCCTGAGTCATTGTTACTGTTAACATCTTCAAGTAGGGTTTCTCAGAATTGGATCCTGCCCTCAAGTCACTCTCTCTGGTCCAGGTCTTCAATCCTTGGAATGATAGAACTGACTGCATCTCTGAAAGAAGCCCCCTCCATATCTTGGGAAAGAAGATAGCTCCATTTAAGTTTGAGTCATGCTTTCTACACTTTGAAGGCTAGTCATTAAGAGCAAGGACCATCATTAGGATGCCAGGAAGAATTTTATAATAGACCTAGGTTAGTTTCTTGAACTCTACATAGACAATGTACGTTCTTGGTTGAGTTGCCTCAGCTACATGATCAGCTTGTTTCTAGCTATACATCCTCAGACTGGCTTCTGTGGACTTAAGACTGAGATTTGGGGAGACTAGGGAGTCCCTTCATAATAGCTAAGGTCTATGCCATGTATTCTGAGTTGTTGGTTAGTTGTCCCTCTGGGTCACCATCTATAAAATGAATGGTTTGGGAGACTTGCCTTCTCATGGGGCTCTGAAGAACTGTTGTTCCAAAGAGAAGGCCCTCTGTTGATTTCATTGTGGATAGTCCTAATGAGTTGGCTCAAGGCTGGTGCTTTAGCAGAGAGTGTGTGTGTGTGTGTGTGTGTTGTGTGTGTGTGTGTATCAATTAGAACTCTTTTAGCTTTAAGTAATATGAAATTCACCCAAACCTGCTTAAGCAAAAGGGATCTATGTATTTGTTTGGTGGGTTTACATAATGGAAAAGTTCAGGGGCTTCAGGTACAGCTTGGTCCAGGGCCTCAAAAATGTCAACAGGATCAGGTCATTCTTTTTTTTCTTAAAGCATGGTTGATTTACAATGTTGTGTTAGTTTCAAGCGTACAGCAAAGTGATTCAGTTTTTTATATACGTGCTGTGCTGGGCTTAGTTGCTCAGTCGTGTCCAACTCTTTGCGACCTCGAAATCTGCAGCTCACCAGGCTCCTCTGTCCATGGGGATTCTCCAGGCAAGAATACTGGAATGGGTTGCCATGCCTTCCTTCAGGGGATCTCCCAACCCAGGGACTGAACTTATGTCTCCCGCATTGCAGGCAGATTCTTTACCATCTGAGCCACCAGGGAAGCCTTATATATATATACATATATATATATGTATATATATTCTTTTTCAAATTCTGTTTCCTTATAGGTTATTACAAAATATTGAGTATAGTTCCCTGTGCTGTACAGTAGGTTCTTGTTGAGGACCAGGCTAGTCTTCATTTCTGCTTTCTTTAGCATTGCCTCTGTTCTTAGGCTGTGATGGCAAGACAGCTGGAAACAGCTCCAAGTTGACACCCTCACATCTCCAAATTCAGATGAAAGGACGACATATTTTTCTTGGCCACTCAGACAGCTGGTATTCGTTCCAATAGACCTCATGGCTTGGCTTATGTCACATGCCCATCCCTAAACCAACTATTATGCAACTGTGAATAGCATACAATGCATTATGCTACTCTGATTGGCCAGGCCTGATTCACATGTGACTCTCAAGACAAAGAATGAACCACCTGAAGTACCCGTGCTGAAAATGACAAGAGGAGTAGTTCCTAGGTGAAAGTTAGGTGGCTGTTACCAGAAGAGGAGGGATGGACACTAAGCAGGAAAACTACAACAGTTCTCAGCAGGGAACAGACATGTATGGGCAGGAATCCTTGTGTGTGGGTCTGTACAAGACATCAGTGGGTGGATGCATAGCTCTAGGATACAAAATGAGAACATGAGATACCTCTCACCTCCAAGAAACCCCCTAAACGTTGCCCACTCCACTGAACTTCGTGCCTCATAGTGAATCAGAGTATAACTGGGGCACCCTGAAATCCCCAAGAGTTACCAGCCCCTGCCTGGAGCAGGGGTCATCTGGCCCATGCCTGCTTAATTTCCTGATTGTATTGTGCTCTCTCTGAGGGCAGGGGCCACAACTTTCTTCCTTCAGTATATGCAGAAGTATTTTTAAAATGAATAATCATCTTCAGCAGGTGTGTGGAGCTTGGTAACTTTTCAAACCCCTTTGACATCTACTATCATATTTGATTCTTTGTTCTTCTTTTTGGCTACCCAGGATCGGAACCCTCTTCCTGTGATGGGGAATTCCCCTCATTCTGAGGCTGAGCCTACTTCCCACCAGAGAGGCTGAAAGTACCACGTGCATGTGTTTCCCAGCCTGCTCATGACTGGGCAAGGGCCCCTGACTTAGGCTTTGACAATCAGACATACAGGCTCCAGATTGTGACCCAGGAGCTACTGGCCTGAAGAAGCACTTGGTGGTTATCATGGGTGCAGCAGGCTCACGTTCTGGGGCGGTGGAGACTGTGATACCCGAGGGCAAGGGCAGGAGGCTGCAGACCAGCCTGCACAGCGTGGTGCATGGTGGTGGTGGTGGTGCAGTGACAGCAGCAAGGCTCTGCCTGAGTTCTGTACTGTGACTGGGGGCCTTGTGCGAAGCTGTGGAGTCTTTGGAGCTGCTTCTCTGCCCAGAGATTCTCTGCGCTGCTCAATATTCTTATTCTTTTTCTGCTTAAATCAATTTAACTTAAGTCAACTAAGTCAATCTGCTTAAGAATTGACTTCTGTTGCTTGCAGCTAAAAACTCTGACTTTTATAAATCCTTGAGACAAGACAACCGCATAATTCCCTTTTCCCAGATGCATAAATTGAAGCTAAGAGATTGGCCCAAGCTCATGCAACAGTTTCTACGTTGAGACCAGAACCCTGGATTAGGTGGGACAGACATACAACTGGCAGGTGGGAGCCCAGGCAAGGAAGAAATTTCTCACAAGTAGAGCTGCCTCACCTGGTAGGAAGCCCGCTATGTACTGGAGGCATACAAGCAGATCTGAGAGTGAGGGAGAGGCCAAACAGAGTAACTCCAGTTCATTTATTCCTCACATGTTACACATGTAATTATCTGCCCAACTCAGATTCCTCTTTGTGAACACAAATGTATTAAGGTAAAAACACAACTCCTGGTGCTACAGCTTCAAATCCCCACAATCTCTTTACCAGCTTGCCTGTTTCTGGCCCAAAATACAGCAGCTGCTAGTCCCATATCCCAGAGCAAAGTCATGGCATTTATTGGCCTCCGTCACTTTAATGAAAAAGCCCCTACACCAAACAAATACAAGCACAGACATTTGCAACTAATTATGGTATTGCTGATCAGTCAAATTTCATTGCAAATTGCATGTTGAAATTGATAGTGGGCGAGTCATGAATAAACTGGTTGTCTGAAAAAGTGACATGGGCACACAGGACTAGATTAATAATTCAATTTAGACTCAGCCAAACACTCTGAAGAAAAGGAAAAAGCAGATTAGCATTGCCCCAAGATTGCTTGTTTACCCGTGTACCTCCTGCCAATGTGCCTTCTGAGGGAAGCTGATCCTCCTTTAGGATCCTCCCACTTCGGGAGACCGCAGGGCGTTGAGTATTCCAGCCTTTAATTCTTGGTTTGCAAAATTGCAGCCTTGAGTGGTGTGGGGAGGGGAAGATGGCCCTATGTCTCATCTGCTGCTAAGAAGCCCACTTAGGAGGCTTCTTGGAGGTTGGATGCCTCCTGCTGCAGTGAACAGCTCTTTCTGTCTTCCAGCTGCGGGTACTGGGCTGGGGGAACATAACCCACCTTGGAAGTCCAGGTGGGTTTCCCAGGTTAGGTATGGATCCAGAGCAGTAAGCCCAGAGAAGGTAGGAAAGGAGCCAGAGGGGCATTACAAAGCTCCCCACTTGGTCTGGGCGCTGTAGGATCCCAGAGAACTAAGGAGTCCAAAGGAGAGACAATGCATCAAGTCCACAAGATGGAAGGCCAGTGTCCTCAGGACTGGGTCTTCCTGGAAAGTCACTATGTCCCTGCACTTGGGGAGGAAGCGGGAAGGAGACACGGAGCAGACAGAGTGCACAGGTGTGGAGGGGCAGGCACCTGTGTGCATGGAAGATGCGGGCACAGGAGTGCCTGACCCACCCAGGAGTGCTGCCCCCTGAGCTTCTTAGCTATTCCAGATGCCCTGGCTCCAAAGACCCGTGCAGAAGGAAAGTCTTAATTTTTATCTTCTAATTGGGGTTTAAAACTCAAATGTCTACATGGAAGTGGGCAAGCTCTGGACTGGGCAGACTTGGTAAGCTTGGGCCTGTTTGCGGGGGGAGCCATGATTCAGCTTCAGGAGACTGCCTGGAGACAATATGAGTGGGAATACAGAAAAAGATTTAGGCCAAGGATATAAATTTGGAAGTCGTCAACAACTGAATTATATTTAAAGCCAGGACACTGGAGAAGATTAGCAATGGAGTGAGTGGAGATAAGAGGTCCGGGGACTGAGCCTTAGAGATGAGGAAATGTCAGCAAAGGGGCACTTTGTGAAGGAGCAGCCACAGAGACAGGAGGGAAACCAGGAGAGGAGGGTGATGATCCAGGCACCAAGGAGGGAGAGATGAACTCTCATGTCCTATGAAGAGGCAACAAAAGTGAGGCTTGAGATTTAACAACATGGAGAGTCCTTGACAGAGGCAGTCTTACCGTAGTGGTGAGGGCTGATGGGAGTGGTTGGGAGAAAGCAAGGGAAGAAAGGACTTGAAGGTGGCAAGAAGAGTCAATTCCTTTCAGGAGTTGTGCCATAAATAGGAGCAGAGAAATAGGGTGACAGTTTGAAGGGGATATAAGGCCAAGGGAAGGTTTTTCTTTAAGATGGAAAAATTACAGTATTTTTGTGTGTTGTTGGTAATAATTTTGGAGAGAGGGGAATTTTGATGATGCAGGTGAGAAGTGGATAAATGTTGGACTGAAGTCGAATAAACAGGTGGAGATGGCATCTGCTGCACAAAAAAAGGGGGCTGTCCTTAAAAAGGAGCATGGAAGGTTCACCCACATCAGCGAAAGGGAAGGCAGAGTTGACGAGCACAGATGCAGGTGGGTGGAGGAAGTAGTGGTGGCGCCCATGGAACTTCTCTTCTGTTTTCTTAAACTAGGAAGAGGTTGTTAGCTGAGAGTGAGGTGGAGGAGGTGTGAAGCAATCGGCTGGGAGAGAGTGTGCGAGTAGACCTGGGGACGAAGTATGAATCCTGGGCAAGCTTTTAGGTCTCACTTGGGAAGGGTTGTGGTCATCGATTTAAAGTGAGGCTGTGTAACAAAAAAAGAAGGAGACTTACAGATACAGAGAGCAAACTAGTGGTTACCAATGGTGGGGAAGGGCAACACAGGGGTGGGGAGGTACAGACTGAATGTAAGGTAGGCTCAAGGATGTATAGTATAACATGGGGAATAAAAAGGCGTGATATTAATGTAAAGATAGAAACAGACTCACACAATACCCAATCAAGTGGTTTTCAACAGTACCAAGGCAACTCAGTAGGGAATAATCTTTCCCCTGGAATTACTGGCAACCCACTCCAGTATCCTTGCTTGGAGAATCCCATGGACAGAGCAGCCTGGTGGGCTGCAGTCCATAGGGTCGCAAAGAGTCGGACAAGACTGAAGGGACTTAGCACACGTGCAAGATAATGAATCTTGACCCTTACTCACATCATAGACCACATACAAAAATTAACTTGATGTGAATTAAAGGCCTATAAGTATGAGCCATATACAAAATTACACATACAAATATAATATAAAAATGAGCAAAAGACCAACTGAAGAAAACTTTAGCCAAACTGATATTTACATAACAAACACATGAGAAGATGCTTAACATCATTTGTCATTAGGGAAATACTAATTAAAACTACAGCTAAAAGAACTAGAATTCTTAAGACTGCCCATATTAAGTATTGGCAAGGATAGGATCATGCATTGCCCTGGAACAGATGGGCCTCAGAGGTACATGAAGAAACACTGGGGAATTATGGGTATGTTGTAAGAACACAGCAGAGTTTAACCTCTCTGCAGTTGACATTTAGGTTGTGGCCAGTTTGGCCTTTGGCAGTTGCAAAGATGTGCCACCCAGATTCCTCCTCAAGGAAGAATTTGCTCTCCAGTTGCAGCGAGTGTGATCAGCAGAAACCTGCAAGCTTCTTCGGAGTTCACTGGAGCTGCAGATGGTGCCTGTCTCTTCCCAGAACAGCCTGTATTGTGTGAGTGAACAAAGGAAGGATATGAAGGCTAGGCCATTTATGGCTGCTCCTTACCTCGGAGTGGGGGTTGCTCCTCTTGACCGCCACCCCTGACCTCGGGCGTGGGGTAGCTCGTCTCGGCCGCCGCCTCTGACAGACTGGTTCCAAATAGGAAAAGGAGTACGTCAAGGCTGTATATTGTCACCCTGCTTATTTAACTTTATGCAGAGTACATCATGAGAAATGCTGGGCTGAAAGAAGCACAAACTGGAATCAAGATTGCCGGGAGAAATATCAATAACCTCAGATAGGCAGATGACACCACCCACATGGCAGAAAGTGAAGAGGAACTAAAAAGCCTCTTGATGAAAGTGAAAGAGGAGAGTGAAAAAGTTGGCTTAAAGCTTAACATTCAGTAAACGAAGGTCATGGCATCTAGTCCCATCACTTCATGGCAAATAGATGGGGAAACAGTGGAAACAGTGTCAGACTTTATTTTTGGGGGCTCCAAAATCACTGCAGATGGTGATTGCAACCATGAAATTAAAAGACGCTTACTCCTTGGAAGGAAAGTTATGACCAACCTAGATAGCATATTAAAAAGCAGAGACATTACTTTGCCAACCAAGGTCCATCTAGTCAAGGCTATGGTTTTTCCAGTGGTCATGTATGGATGTGAGAGTTGGACTGTGAAGAAAGCTGAGCACCGAAAAACTGATGCTTTTGAACTGTGGTGTTGGAGAAGACTCTTGAGAGTCCCTTGGACTGTAAGGAGATCCAGCTAGTCCATCCTAAAGGAGATCAGTCCTGGGTGTTCATTGGAAGGACTGATGCTGAAGCTGAAACTCCAATCATTTGGCCAGCTCATGCGAAGAGTTGACTCATTGGAAAAGACCCTGATGCTGGGAGGGATTGGGGGCAGGAAGAGAAGGGGGCAACAGAGGATGAGATGGCTAGATGGCATCACTGACTCAATGGACATGAGTTTGATTAAACTCCGGGAGTTGGTGGTGGACAGGGAGGCCTGGCGTGCTGCGATTCATGGGGTCGCAAAGAGTCGGACACGACTGAGCGACTGAACTGAATTGAATGAGTCTGTATATATTCTAGATAAAAGCCCTTTGTTAATCTTATCTCTTGCAATAATCTTCTGCTATTCTATAGCTTGCCTTTTAACTCTCTTAGTGTCTTTGATAAAGAGTGATTCTTCATTTTATTAGTATTTCTCTTATAGTATTGCTTTTTGCACTTTGTTTAAGAAAATTTTCCTTACCCAAGATTATGAAGATATCCTTCTACATTATTATTTTAAAATTACAGTTTTGTCTTTTATACTTATATGCCCATGGAGTCGATTTTGGTGTATGGTGTGAGATAGGGGTCTGATTTAATTATTTTTGTTTCCTCCTATTTTTTTGGCCATGCTGTGCAGCATGCAGGATCCTAGTTCACTCACCAGGGATAGAAGCCCTGCCTCCTGCGGTGTAAGCCTGGTGTCTTAACCACTGGACCACTACGGAAGTCCCAATTTAATTCTTTTTTGATATGGATATCTAGTTGTTCCAGCCAAGTCTATTTGAGAGTCCATCTTTTTGCCACTGCTACACACGCCATCTCTGTTACAAATCAAGCATCTGGATTTGTGCAGGTCTGTTTCCATAATGTTCTCTCTATTCCACAGAATTGTGTGTGTGTGCACGCATGCTCAGTTGCTCAGTTGTGTCTGACTCTTTGCCAACCCATGGATTGTAGTCTGTAGCCCGCCAGGTTCCTCTATCTATGGAATTTCTCAGGCAAGAATACTGGAACCGCTTGCCATTTCCTTTTCCAGGGGATCTTCCCGACCCAGGGATCGAACCCACTTCTCCTGCATCACCTGCACTGGAAGAAGGATTCTCCACCACTGCACCACCTGGGAAGCATTCCATTAAAATTGTCTACACCTGGGGCTTCCCAGGTGGCTCAGTGGTAAAGAATTTGCCTGCCAATGCAGGAGACACAGCAGACTCAAGTTTGATCTCTGGGTTGGGAAGATCCTCTGAAGAAGCAAATGGCAACTTACTCCAGTATTCTTGCCTGGAAAATCCCATGGACAGAGGAGCCTGGTGGGCTACAGTCCATGGCATCACAAAAGAGTAGGACACAACTGAGTGACTGAGCATGCACACTATTCAATGCCACACTCTCTTAATCTCTAACTGTATAGTAATCTGGCACAGCAATTCCTCTAGTCTTGTTCTTTCCTCCAGAATGACTTAGCTATTCTTGGCCTTTTGCATATAAATTTGCATGTCCATATAAAGATGTTTGTGTCATAGTTCACAAAAAAAATCCTGATGAGTTTTTATTAGAAATAAAATTGGATCTGTAGATTACTTTGGGAAGAACTGACAATCTTTGTAATATCGAGTCTTCCAAGCCATGAACATCATATCTCCACTTACTAAGATCTTTAATTTCTGTCCATAAAATGCTTTCACTTTTTTCTGCATTGAAGATTTACTTAACTTTCATTAGATTTATTCCTAGTGATTTGGCATTTTTAATTGATATCACAAATGCTATCCTTCAAAACTTTTCTCTTAGTTGCTGCTATTAAGTACATTGATTTTTAAAGTCCAGGACACTGGCTGAGCTCTTTTAATAATTCTAACTACTGATAGATTATTTTTCAATCCCTCTGTACACTATCCTATCATCTATATATACTGGCAGTTTTCTTTCTTTTTCCAGTCTTTATTCCTTTTCTTTCTTCACTGTGCTGGCTATAACCTCCAGTATAACGTTGAAAAAAAGTGGTAGTAATGGATATCTTTGTTTTGTTCCAATTTTCAAAAGGAAAAACTTTCACTGTTTCACCACTAAGTACGATGCTTGCTTTAGTTTTTTTTTCAAAAGACAGCTTTTAGAAAATTAAGGAATTTTCTTCCCAGTTCCAGTTTGGCAAAAATTTTTTAACTATTCACCGTTTGATTTAATGGATGTTGAGTTTTATTAAATAATTTTGCTTTATCTATTGAGATAACCATAAAACTTTTCCCTTTAATCTGTTAACATGATAAATTATATTAATATTTTTTAATATTAAACAAAACATATTCATAGAATTAATTATAACTTGGTCATATGATCCTAATTTTTTTAATAATACTTTTTAAAAGATTTTTTTTCTCTTTTTTTCTTTATGGCCATGCCACACAGCATATGGTATCTTAGTTCCCTGACCAGGGATTGAACCCTTGCCCCCTACATTGGAAGCGCAGAGTCTTAACCTCCGGACTGCCAGGGAAGTCCAGTAATACTTTTTATATGATCCTAAATTTTGTTCAATAATACTTTGGTTAGCATTTTTTTGGGGGGGGTTAGCATTTTTATATCTATGTCATAAGTGAACATAAGTTCATAAATGTATGCATTCATGCATACACGTATGCACACATCCCCAGTTGGGTCCAACTCTTTGTGACCTCTTGGATTGTAGCCTACCAGCCTCCTCTGCTCATGGAATTTTCCAGGCAAGAATACTGGAGTGGGTTGCCATTTCCTCCTCCAGGGGATTTTCCTGACTCAGGAATTGAACCTGCATCTCCTGTGTTTCCCGCACTGCAGGCAGACTCTTTACCACTGAGCTATTGCCCTTTAGTTTTCCTATATTGATCCTGTCAGATTTGGGGGTTAGGGTCATATTAGTTCCATGAAATGAGTTGAGGAGTGTAACTTTGGTTTTAGGAGAGTAGAAACTTCTAAATTTCTAGAAGTTTTTGTATGAATGAAATTTTATTTTCCTTGAATGTTCACTATAATTCACAGGTAAAGCTATCTGGCTTTGAAGTTTTCTTTGGGGAAGATTTTAATTACTGATTCAATAAAGTATATCAGAATAAACATGCTTAAGGAGGTAAAAGACTTGTACTTGGAAACCTATAAACTACTGATGAAAGAAACTGAAGACAACACACAACAGATGGAGAGATAGACTGTATTCATGGATTGGAAAAATTAATATTTAATATGGTTAAAATGATCATATTATCAAAGGCAATCTATAGATTCAATGCAATTTCTATCAGAATACCAAGGACAAAAAAATTACCAAGGGCATTTTTCATAGAACTAGAAAAAATAATGTTAAAATTTGTATGGAAACACAGGAGACTCTAAACAGCCAAAATAATTTTGAGGAAGAACAGAGAAGGAAGAATCACTCTCCCTGACTTCAGACTATACTACAAAGTGATAGTAATCAAACGGTATGTAACTGGCATAAAAACAGACACATAGATCAACGGGAGAGAGTAGAGAGTCCAGAAATATAGCCATGCTTTTATGATCAATTAATCTATGACACAGGATGGAAGAATATACAATGGAGAAAAGAGAGTCTCTAATAAGTGGTACTGGGGAAAGTGGACTGCTGCTGCTACTGCTAAGTCACTTCAGTTGTGTCCGACTCTGTGAGACCCCATAGACGGCAGCCCACCAGGCTCCCCTGTCCCTGGGATTCTCCAGGCACGAATACTGGAGTGGGTTGCCATTTCCTTCTCCAATGCATGAAAGTGAAAAGTGAAAGTGAAGTCACTCAGTCGTGTCTGACTCTTAGCGACCCCATGGACTGCAGCCTACCAGGCTCCTCCATCCATGGGATTTTCCAGGCAAGAGTACTGGAGTGGGGTGCCATTGCCTTCTCCAGGGGAAAGTGGACACATACATACAAAACAATGAAATAAAACATTCTCTAATACCATATACAAAAATAAACTCAAAATGGATTAGAGACCTAAATATAAGACCAGAAACCATAAAACTCCTAGAAAAGAAAACATAGGCAGAACACTCTTTGATATAAATTGTAGCAATAATTTTTTTGATCAGACTCCTAAAGCAAAGGAAAAGAAAGCAAAATTAAACTGATGGGACCTAACTAAACTTAAAAGTTTTTGCACAGTAAAGAAAACCATTGACAAAACAAAAAATCTACTGAATGGGAGAAAATATTTGCAAATGATGTGACCAATAACGGGTTAATATTTAAAATATATAAATAGCTTTTACAACTCAACATCAAAAAACAAACAACTTGATCAAAAAAAAAATGGACAGAAGACATGAATAGACATTTTTTCCATAGAGGACATGCAGATGATCAACCGGCACATGAAAAGATGCTCCACATTATTAACCATCACAGAAACACTAATCAAAACTACAATGAGACATCACCTTACATACGTCAGAAGGGCTATCATCAAAAAGAACACAAATAACAATATTGGTGAAGATGTGGAGAAAAAGGAACTCTTGTAACTGTTGGTGGGGATGCAAATTAGTGCAGCCACTATGGAAAACAGTACAGAGGTTTCTCAAAAAACTAAAAATAGAACTATCATATGACCCAGCAATTCCACTCCTGAGTGGAATCCACAAAAAACCACAAGAACACTACATAAAAAAGATACATGCACCTCCCCCAAGGTTCACAGCGCATTATTTACAATTGTCGAGACATAATAGCAACCTAAGTGTCCATCAACAGAATGGATAAAGAAGATGTGATATATATATGTGTGTGTATGTGTGTATATATATTTATATATGTATGTAACACATATATATACATATAGACAAATGTCTAAATGTACATATACAGTGAAATACCAGTCATAAAAAGAATGAAATTTTGCCATTTGCAATAACATGATGAAATTGGAGAATATTATGCTAAGTGAAATGTCAGAGAAAGGCAAACATTGTATGATATTGAGTTGGCAAAAAAATTCATTTGGGGGTTTCCATCATATCTATGGTAAAAACTGAAAAACTCGAACAGATTTTTGGTCAACCCAATATTTCTTATATGTGGAATCTAAAAAATAAAACAAGCTAGTGAATATAACAAAAAAGAAACACATTCCCAGACAGAGAATAAACTAGTGGTTAACACAGGGAAGCCTGGTTGCGTTGCAATCCATGGGATTGAAAAGAGCTGGACACAATTTAGTGACTGAACAACAACCAGAGGGAAGATGGAATGGGGTTGGGGCAAGATAGGTGTAGTGGATTAAGACGTACAAAGTATTATGTATAAAATAAATAAGCTTCAAGGTTATATTGTACAACACAGGGAATATAGTCAGTATTTTATAGTAACTATAAATGGAATATAACCTTTAAAATTGTGAATCATGTAACATGTAAAATTGTGCATCAACTATACTTCAATTTTAAATAAGTAAATATATAGATAGACACTGATTCAATCTCTTTAATATTTAGGGGACTATTCAGATTTTCCATTTCTTCATGAGTCACTTTTTTATGAGTCACTTTTTCTAAATTATTATTTCTAGAGATTTTTTCCATTTTATTTGAACTTTTTACATTTATTGGCATTAAGTTGTTCTTTAATATCTTCCCAGTATCCTCTAAATGTGTATGGTTCTCTAGTAATATCCTCTTCTTCATTCTTACTATTATTTGTTTATTCTCTTTTGTCTTTATTAGTCTCATAATAAAGAGTTATTTAAATTTTCTTATTTTTTTGAAAAACAAAGTTTAGTATTAAAATATTCTATTGTATGTTTGGTTTCTATTTCATTGATTTCTCCTCTTCTGTTTATTATTTCATTCTTCTACTTTCTTTGAATATAACTTCCTGAAATACATCTTTGGCTGATATTTTCAACAATTCTTTTCAAATACATATATTTAATGCTATAGATTTTCCCCTAAATACTACTTTAGGTACACTCTAAAGTTTTTATACAGAATATTTTTGCAATCACTCAGTTCTTTTCTTATGAATTTATAGGAGTTCTTGATAAAATCTGGATACAAGCCATTTATTAGTTATATGATTTGTCAGTATTTTCTCTGAATCTGTATCTTTCTAGTTAACTTGTAATAACATTTTGATGAACAGGGAACTTTAATTTGAGAATAATTCAATTTACATATTAATTTTATGTTTCTTTGAGTGAGTCTAGCTTAAGAAATTTTTCCCTCTTCTGTAATTGTGAAGATATTCCCCTACAGTATCTTATAAAACTTTATTTTTTGCCTTTTTCAGCAAAGATTTATTTAAAATATAATAACTGCTGGCACTGTGTAAAAAAATTGGCAGTGAACTTAAAGAATCTTATAAATGTTGATTCCTCCCTTTTGACCCACTCACTTACAGGATTTAATTTTAAGTAAATGATAATTGGTTTAGGAAATAATAACTTGGGAAATAATTCACTTCTAAGAAACAGTGTTATGGCTACAGCATGATACATGACAATAATTTTAGAAGAGCTATATATATATAACAAAATAAAGCATATCTCTAATGAAATATTCTATAGTTGCTAAGAAATTATGAGATTCTGAGATTTGCACATAAACCTTAACTATTACTTTATTTCATAACAAAATATGCACATATTGTAATTTAAAAAATCTAATAAAATATTTTAAAATCACACTTTTAAAGAGTTTTATCACATACACTAAAGCTCACAATTTTTGTATTGAGGTAAAATTCGCTTAACATAAAGATAATCATTTTTTGTTTGTTTGTTTGTTTTTAAAGATAATCATTTTAAGATGAACAATTTAGTGGCATTTAGTACATTCACAGCATTGTGCAACCGCCACCTCTGAATAGTTCCAAACATTATCCTCACCTCAAAAAGTAAACCCTGCACTCACTAAGCATTCCATACTCTCCATTCCACAGTCCTCCCACCTCCCAAACACACACAGTCTCTAGCCTCTGGCAACCACCAATCTGCATTCTGTTTCTATGGATCTACCTTAATTTATGGCTATCTTAGAGAAATGGAACCATACTGAGACACACACACAACAAAAAAAGAAATGGAACCATACAATATATGACTTTTGTGTTTGACTTTTTCACATAGCATTATATTTTTAAAGTTCATCCATGTTACAGACTGTCATTACTTTTTATGGATGAATAACATTGGGTTTCCCTAGTGGCTCAGTGGTAAAGATTCCACCTGCCAATGCAGGAGTCACGGGTTCGATCCCTGGGTTGGGAAGATCACCTGGAGAAGGAAATGACAACTCAGAGGAAGTAGCCTAGTGGGCTACAGTTCCATGGGGTCACAGAGTCAGACATGACTTAGCAACTAAATAATAACAAGAACAACACTCCACTGTAGCTCACAAATGTAATTTTAACATTTACAAAAAGCAAAACAGCATTCCAAACTTCCTACAGAGCATGATGCCAATTTCTTATTTTAATATGTATAAGCATAGGAAAAATGGGAAGGAAATACTTTTAAATACTAACAGTGGTACTCTACTTGTGGGATTAAGAGTAATTTTAAATTTAGTTATACTTTTCTGTATTTTCTTATTTCTGCAATATGAAAACCAAGTCATTTAAAAATATAAACAGTAGGAGGTCAGTATTACTCTGGTATCAAAATCAGAAAACTACAGACCAATATATTTTATGAATATATCTATATCTATCTATCTATATATAAATCCTCAAAAAAATATTAGAAAATCAAATCCAGCAACATACAAACAGGTTTATAAACCATGACCAAGTGTGATTTATTTCAGGAACACAAGTTGTTTTTTTTAACGTCTGAAACTAATATATATATATCACAGCAATAGAATAAAGAAGAAAAACCACATGATAATATCAACAGCTTTTGACAAAATTCAACACTTCTTCATGCTAAAAACACTCACAAACTAGGAATAGACAGGAACTTCCTCAGCCTGATAAAGAACATCTACCAAAAAACTCTAAGAAATGAGGAGAGGCTGAATGCTTTCCCCTGAAGGTCAGAAATAAGACAAGAATGTCCACTCTTGCCACTTCTATTTAATACTGTAATGAAATTTCTAGTCAGGGTAATTAGGCAAGTAAAAGAAATAAATGGCATCTGGACCAGAAAGAAAGAAGAAAAACCATCTTTATTCACAGATGACATGATCTGATATATAGAAAATCCCAAGAAATCCACTAAACAACTATTAGAACTAATAAATAAGATCAGCAAGTTTGCAGAATACAAAATCAATACACAAACATCTACTGTATTTCTATATACTAGCAATATAATCCAAAAATGAATTAAGAAAAATTCACAAAGAATAAAATACTTAGGAATAAATTTAACAAGGTACTGTAAGATACATACTGAAAACTACAAAGTATTTTTGAAAGAAATTAAAGAAAATCTAAATAAATGGAAAGACATCCCATAACCATGGATCAGAAGACTTAATGTTGTTGAGATAGTAATTTATAGATTGAATGCAACCTCCATGAAATTCCAATGGGCTTCTTTGGAGAAAGTGACAAGCTGATCCTAAAATTCATGTGGCAATGCAAGGGAGCAAGAACAACCAAAACAACCTGGAGGGAAAAAAAGAACTCACTCACACATTCTGCTTTCAAAACTTATTACACAAAGCTACAGTCAACAAGACTGTGTGATTCTGGCATAAGGATCAGACATACAGATCAACAGAACAGAACTGAAAATTCAGAAATAAACCCTTCCTTACATTTAAGGTCAACTGTTTTTTTGTTTTTTTTTTCTTTGCCCACAGTGTCACATGGCTTGTAGGATCTTAGTTCTCCATACTGGGATTGAACCTGGGTCCTCAGCAGCAAAAGCACAGAGTCCCAACCTCAGGACTGCCAGGAAATTTCCTGATGTCAACAGATTTTCTACAAGGGTAGCAGGACAATTCAACAGGGGAAGAATAGTCTTCAACAAATAGTGCTGGAACAACTAAATATTCACACACAAAAGTCAGATCCCTATCTCACTCCATCTGGAAAAATTAATTCAGAACAGATCAAAGACCTACATGTCTCATGTAAAACTCTAAAATTCTTAAGAGAAATCATAGGAATAAATATTTGTTACTTAGATTAGGCAATGGCTACATAGCTATGAAATCAAAAGCACAAGCAATCAAAGAAAAAAGAGATAAATTGGACTATGTCAAAATAAAAAAAAAAGAGATAAATTGGACTATGTCAAAATAAAAAAAAAAGTTTGTGCTGCAGACAGCATCATCAAGAAAGTAAAAAGAACAACCCAGATGATGGAAGAAAATTTTTACAAATCATGTATCTGACAAGAGACTTGTATATAGAATATATAAATGACTCTTACAATTCAATAATAGAAAGACAAATAGTTAAATAAATGGATAAAGGATCTGTATATACATTTCTTCAAAGAACACATAGTGCAAATGGCCAATAAGCACATGAAAAAACATTCAACATCATTAGCCATCAGGGAAAAGCAAATCAAACTATAATGAGATACTATGTCATATTACTATGATAACTTGTAGTCAAAAGGACATATACAGAGTGAGAGTTTGGGGTTAGCAAATGCAAACTATTATATATAGAATAGATAAATAATAAGGTCCTATTATATAATACAAGGAACCATATTCAATATCCTGTGATAAACCATGATGGAAAAGAATATTAAAAAGAATATATATATATATATATAACTGAATCAGTTTGCTATACTGCAGAAGTTAACACAATACTGTAAATTGACTATACTTCTATCTTTAAAAAAAGAAAGGACAGATAATAATAAATGCTGGGAAGAATGTGGAAAAATTGGAACCCCCACACACTGCTGATGGGAACATTAAACAATACAGCTGCTTTGGAAAAACAACCTGACAGTTCCTCAAAACATTAAACATAGAGTCACCATATAACCTAGCAATTACTCCCAGCAATATACCCAAGGAAATGAAAATATATGTCCACACAAACACTCATATGTGAATGTCCATAGTAGCATTATTCGCAATATCCAAAATGTAGAAACAAGCTAAATGTCCATGACTGATGAATGGATAAATCAAATAAAGTATATCCGTACAATGGAATATTATCCAGCCATAAAAATTAATGAAATTCTAATACCTGGTACAACATGGGTGAACCTTGAAAACATTATGTAAGTGAAAGAAGTCACATATTATATATGAGTCCATTTAAATGAAATATCCAGAACAGGCAAATCCATAAAGACAGAAAGTAGACTAGTGGTAATCTAGGTCTAGAAGTGGAGCATGAGGGGACAAATAAAACGATTCCTAATGGGCATGGTTTTTTGAGGAGGGTGATGAAGTGTTCTGAAATTGACTGTGGTGATCATTGCACAACTCTGAATATCCTAAAAACCATTGAGTTGTATACTTTAAATAGCTGAATTGTATGGTGTGTGAATTAGATCCCAATCAAGCTGTTTATTTTTTAAAACATCAATGGCTCTGACAGGTAGGAGGACTCTGGTAATACTCAGCCAAAGCCATTTCAGTGCCATGTTGGGGTATTGGAAAGCAACAGGCTAGGGAGTAACGTGAGCAAGGAGGAAAGGAAAATACATGGAGAAGACTTGGGAGGCGCATCAGCTCATGAGGAGCAGGAGTGAGGTCCAGTGCAGGGGAGGGCTTGAGGATTTGCAAGCCCTCATGAGACACACTATATTTCTAAGCCTAAGATCCAGTTTCTCAAAGAAGTTGGTGATGATGACTCTCTGGGCCTCTCCAGCCTTCTATCCTGATGCTGGCTGGAGCGGCCAAGCCAATCCTCTTTTCTCTGTAGCACTATAACTTAGCCATCTGAAAAGACTTGCCACACCCTGCCTCATCTTGGAGCTCCCTTCCCTGGAGGTGCTAGCTCCCACGGACCTCTTGTTTCTCAGCATGCTCTCACACTACACATAAAATGTCATCACCATACTATGTCTTAGCAGTTATTGGAGCAACTTGCAGGTATAGCAAGGATACAGGTACACACACTGCTTCCCCAGCCTGTGAGGACAAAGGGGACCCAGGCGTGGTTCCAGCTTATATATCCCTGATTCTCATCTGCTCAATCAAGGTTTCTGCAGCCTTCTACTTGGTGCCCCAAGGATTTCTGGGAGCCCCAAGAAATGCTCTGAAATGTCCAGGAAGGTCTTATGCAGGTTCCACTATCTCTTCTAGTCACCCTCTACCTTCCAGTGAGGAGGCAGGTCTTTGTGTTGGTTACACTTTGTCAAAGGGGTCCCTGAGCAGCATAGCTTATATGCCACTGCTTTACTAAAGCAGTGAGAAAGCCTAATTTTTTAGGACTACCTTTGCTCCTTTGCTTTATGTGGAGTCAGACAGTTGGCCATATAATGCTCAGCTCAGCATATGTCTTAATGGAGGAACTACAATGAATGCAGCCTCAGCCAGCCTTAATGCCACAACCTATAACCTCTAGTCAGTATGTTTTCTGCATAGGCCATGGGGTTCCATAACCATGACCAGGTATCCCTGATTCACCAAAGTTAACCTGGGAACCTGATTTTGGTAACAGGATATTGCCTGGAGCCTGTACCCCAGATTTGTGAGTCTGCCAGACTCAAAGATTTCTGTTATGACCATGGCCCCTTGCCTGGGCTTCTACAGGCTCACTTCCCTTTGAGGAGATGGTCATTGAATCTGGGTTTCTAGGAAGACCAGGATTTCCTTGGTGACTACATGTGCCATCCATTCCACCTGGGCTACAGCCAGCAAGGAAGATACACTTGTTAACCCAGTGTGTATCAGAAGAGCACCAAGTCCCATGGGGCTGGGTTTAAGGTGGCAGAGGGTCTTCTGCATACTTTGTCCCTTTCTTGGAGAACAAAGATGCTCATTAACTAGCATATGAAAAAAAGGCTCAGGTAAAGTCTGCAGTGAATGGTGTTTATGTTTTATGAAAACACTGCTTCCCAAACGTACTTGTCCATGGGACTCATTTTTTGACCACTCCACCCGTTATCATCCAGGGGCACATCGCCCTAACGATGAAGTCCAGAACTTATGACTGGCGTTTGGAGCCAGCCCTACAGATTTCATTGGTCAACCTCTCTCCTCTCCTGCCGCCAGGACTCCTCTTCACATCTTGCCTGTTCTTCTCCTCCAAGGCACAGCCCACAGCTGTCTCCACCTGTTGGCGGGCCATATCCCTCAGCCACCTGTTTCCTTAAACACTCAAAGACCGCCCCGCCCCCCCCCCCCCCCCCCCCCCGCGCGCCCTTCCCACATATCCACTCCTGGCTATTACTTCCATCCTTGAGTATCCCTACCCCTGGACGCCTGTCCTTTCCCTCTCCTCCTTTCCAGGTCATCTCTTGCTGCTCTCTGGGTGCTCTTGTGAGATCAAAAGCAGGGGATACTACACTTGACAACAAGCCAATGGGGGCAGGAATGGGTCTTGAAGCGTTCTCAGAACCTGAGCCTCCTCTCTCAGCCTCCTAACATTCTGCTTCAGGCAGCAGCAGAACATTGCAGGGTAGGATCAGAGGTGGAGAGGGGGGGATGGAGGAAAACCCGGTACCAGCTTCTACCCTGGGCAGGGACCAGAGGCTGTCTCCATGCCTCAATCTGGCACTTGGTGAATGAACTATCAGTGACAGTTCTCAGAAAGAAGCCCCTACCCACAGTTCGGGACACATTTCCCAAGTGGGAATTTGCCAACTTCCCCAAACTCAAGACACATCCTGGCTGGAGCTGCCTATGGGTCGGGCACCTCCGGGGCAGCCGGGCAGGGCGGGGCGGCCTGCAGAGCCGCGGATGGGCCTCACACCCAGCAAGGGCCAGGACACCCAGTCCTTGGCGGAGGCCCAAACCGGCTCTGTTTACAGAATCTGTCAGCTCGATTTCCCCCTCCCCCTCCCACCACTTCCCCTTGAGTCCTGGGGGCTGGGAGCCGGGCAGGCGGGGCCTGAGGGAGCCTAGGAGGCAGCCAAATCCCAGGCGGGCCCCTCAGTACCCCTCCCCTCCTTGGCTCCTAGGGTCCAGCCTCCCCGCTGTTCCAGTCTTCTGGTTTTCCCTTTAATGCACTGAGTGGGAATGCGCATTTTAAAAAGAGAAGCCTGAAGTAGTCAATGCTTACAATCCCAAGGAAAGTTTAGCCAACGGCGGAAAGATAGGCGCTGTGCCAAGAGGCACAGGGAGATTTTTCTAGGCCGGGGGCTTCCTGGATACCTCCAGAGAGTCCGAAAGGAGGGTCCCTCTTTCCTAAGAACCCCAAACTGACTGGCCCGGGAATTTTTCCAGAACTGCCGGAGGGACTTGACCAAATTAGCTGTAGCCGGGCGGGCCGGCCGGGGGCTTTCAGGGGGTAGACACTTCTTGAGATAAGGCCAACGGCCGGCCGGGCCGCAGTGACTCAGCTGCGGCGGCAGCAAGGAGGCTCCGCCGGCCCAGAGGAACGGGACAGGGGAGGCGGGGCCCAACCTGGGACGCGCCGCCCCGCCCCGCCCCGGGGCTCCGGGAAGACCGGCCCACCGCCCCCAGCTTCCCAGATGCGCCCGGATTTCCCACGGGTTTCCCCGTCTGCTGCAAATAGCAACAAAAGCTGGCACTCTCAGAGCGCTCACTATATGTTCGGCACTTCGCCGGCATCCTGTCTTGTTATCTCCAGCAAAGCTCTGAAGTAGGCGCTACCATTACCTCCACTCAAAGACAAGGAATCTGAGGCTCAGAGATGCCAATAGACTTGCTCAAGGTCACACAGCTACTGAATGGTAAGGGCCAGTTTCCAACCCCCCAGACACCTTTTGCCCCTTCCCAGCTCCCATGTCTCTCATATCCTGCCCTTCCAGGTAGCTAGCCGGGTCCATAAGGGTGCTTTCCTAGGCAAAACCAGAAACCTGGACATCCCCTGGCCTGGGGTCTAACTCAGTACAAATATTTATCATTTTTGAGGCAAATGCAGTGGTCTTGATTATGCATCTGCTGAACTCCCAGCCTGGTTTCAGGTGGTGGCAAAGTTCCCCAGCCCTAAGTTTCCCTTTGACCTCCATTCTGAGGGGAAACTCCTAGGCACAGGGCTAGGTCCCCAGGGAACACTGGGCTGCCAGCACCCAGCCCTTTCCTCTGGAGAGATGTGGTCTCCGGAAAGGCCCTGCCTTGCTCACAGAGTAGCTCCCCAAACATCGGGCCTTGCCAAGTGAGAAGCAGGCGACACCCAGCACCCCATTACTGCTGGCTGGTCCCTGCCTGTGTAGGGTCAGGGCCAGGGCCGTGCCACAGAAAGCCAAGAGCGAGCCCCACAAGGGGTGGAGGAGCACAGAACACCCCAGGGCTGGCTCTGGGCGGAAGTGAGCTCCCTGTTATCTAGGGTGGGGGAGCACCTGTGGAAGACGTGATTCAAAAAGAGGGTGGGATGAGATGACCTTTAAAACTCAGAACTCCTCTATTCTGTGAGTCAGGCAGTGTCCAAGTGAATGGCTTGTTCTGACAGCTGCTCAAATGGAAACTTTCCCAGACTCTCCCACTTCCTTCCCCTTTGACCTCTTTCTGCTGGGGCCTGTGATCTTCCTCCTGGAGACGCAGAGAATATTGGAAAGAAAATGACTCCCACGTATCCCTGCCTCAGTTTGCCACTCTGCCTCAGTGGCCATTGCGTGGGCTCTGGGAGGCAATGATTCATGGGGAAAAGGAAGGAAGAGAAGGAAGGAAAGATGAATTTTAAGATGAATATGCCTAGTCCTCTGTGGTTGAACTGGTTTGACGTGGGCCCCAGTCCCAGCTCCAACCTCTTCTCCCAGATATGTGACCTTGAACAATGTCAGTTTACCTCCCAGAGCCTCTGCCAAATGAGAGAATTTTAATACCAACCAACCTTCCTGTGAGGGTAGTTAGTAGCAACAATGAATGACCACTCATAGGTAAAGTTTTCCCAACCACAACTGTATGATAGTGCCCAGCAGGCAGCCCAGCTTTACAGGCAAACATCATTCTTCATGGTTCTGTTTGAGGAGGTAATCCTCAGGGACCCTGGAGAAGGAAATGGCAACCTACTCCAGTATTCTTGCTCGAAGAATCCCATGAACAGAAGAACTTGTCAGGCCACAGTCCATGGGGTCGCAAAGAGTCAGACACGACTGAGTGACTAGCACGTCCTTAGGGACAGGCAAGGTTTGGTGGGAGAGAAAGGAGAAGGGGGCCTAAATAAAGGGCTGCAGGAGATGGATTTCCTGCAGTGGGAAAGACTGTCCTAAAGATACCATTAATCCTAAGTATCCCTGCTGTGTGCCAAGCATGGTGCTAGGGGCTTCATACACATTGTCACATTTAGTTCTATCTATAATGTAGGAACTAGTATTACCCCATTTTACAGATACCAAAATCAAGGCATAGAGAGGTTAAGAGACTTTCCAATGGAGGAGCCAGAATTCACAGCCAGGCAGACTGACTTTGAAGCCCTGTCCTGCCCAAGTCCTGACTCCGGTCCCTTGCCCCTCACCCATAGGTGCTTGGAGGCTGGCACCCCATGGCCTGTCTGATTGTGCCCAGTCCTCCAAGATCCCTGCCCTTTCCTGGCACCCTCCTCTGCCAGCTACCTTGTCCAGTCAGAGTGGCTCTGGCCAACCAGAGACAGGCTGGCATCTTGACTGTATTGGATCTTGTGCAGAGAGATCAGGGTTTGACAGGGGCTAGGATCAAAGCCCCAAATTACAGGAGATAAATAAGATATGGGGGTGGGGTCCTGGCTTGTGCTTACTCTTGCACAGCAATGGAGAAAAGGAAGACAGGGAGGCAGGTTGCCACCTCTGCCCGTCCTGCACCCAGAACTAAGAATTGACCTTGGATCCTACTGTACAACACATGGAATTCTGCTCAATGTTATGTGGCAGCTTGAATGGGACAGCAGTCTGGGGGAGAAAGATACATGTATATGTATGAGTCCCTTTGCTCTTCACCTGAATCTATCACAACATTGTTAATTGGCTATACTCCAATATAAAATTAAAAAGTTTAAAAAAAAAGTGACCTTGGGCACCTGAAACCAACTTTGGTTCCATAAGGGTTGAGGACGGTTTTAGACAGTCATTTAGGAAAGCCTTAAGACTGAGGCTGCCCCAACTATAAGATGATATTGGAGGACCCCAAGAGCTTCCCAAACCCCCCCCCCCGCCCCCATATACACACACTCTCCTGTCAGAGTCATGTCTGGCCTGGGGCATGCCCTGGTCAAGCCCTACACTGCAGTCCTCCTGGCCATTGTGAATAATCTCTGTCCAGTGGCATGGAACGCCCAAAGGGCCCCCCCTTCCTTTTTAGTAAAAGAGCCCCCTCTTTGCCCTCTTACCTCCACTCCCAGTTGACTCTTAATCTTTTCTTGGAAACAAATCACTCCCAACTTCAAAGCATCATAATTCCCCCCAAAGAGCAATCTCGAGAATGTCAAGGGGAAATTATTGAATTATCCTGGTTGGCAGAAAAATCTAATTTATAGCAAAGCATTTCTCCTGAAGTTTTAATAGATTTTTTTTCCTTTCAATGGATTTTAATGCACAATTGTTTCCTGGGCTCGGAAATTTAGTTTGAAGCACTGACATTGCTTTTCAGTTCTTGATTTATTGCCAACTCTCTGCTTTTGAGCTTGCTAGCATACCCAACATCCTATTTTCCCTTAACTGTGAGAGGACTGCTCTCTCTGTTCAGCCTGCTGGACCAGATACCTGATGGCACTGCCACCTCATTAAGGGTGTGAGGGGGCCTGGAGACCTGGCTGAACCCTCCCTGCCCTCCTTGACTGGCTCTCCAGGGAAAGTTCCTTACTTGAGGATTTTGCTAGCGTGGAACCTCAGTGCCATGTGTATGAGGATACCGCTGGTCTCTGGGGACCCATCGAAGCATGGCTAACCTTCCTTTCTGCCCACTGCCTGCCTTCTAGCCTATCAAGTTGCCTGGTGCAAAATAAGAGCTCAGCCAACAGGTGTCAGTGATATCAAGCATGGCATGGCGGAGAGTCAGAGTCCTGCTTGGGCCAGTGAAAGCTTAAGCTCCCATTAGCAGAGGAATGTTGTGTTGACATCTTTGCCCAGGCTGCAGTCCCTTGGATTGGAATCATCTGGGCATAGCATAGGGGCAGCCCTATGCTGCCTTTCACGGTGCTGCCTACAGGTCTCAACTTATGGCCAGTCTGAGGAAGGGGGCTGGAGGGTCCAGTGACACCAGAAAAAATGCATCCTCCCCAAAAGATGAGAAGCTCATTATGTCCCCAGTCACCTTTCAAGAGTATCTGACTAAGGCAGTGTTTAACCAAAACTTGCTAAGGAGAGTAGGCTTTTGGAATGAATGGCAGGCAGAAAAGGGAAATATTAAAAAAAAAATTTTTTTTAATCAACTTCTTTTGAGCCCTTGGAATGGTGATACCCATTTTATAGATGCATAAACTGAGACTCAGCGGGGCAGAAACACAGGAAGCTTTGGCAAGTAGCCAGAGTGACACTGAGACCCAGATGTCTGACTCTCTGAGGGCTCATCTAAAAGTGTGGGAGGCTGTACCTGGCTTACTAACCTGACCCTGCAGGACCTAGCAAAAATCAGGCTCCTTTGGGAGGGTAAGGGTCCCTCAGACCCGAAGGAGGCTGCCTACCATGCAGTTTTAGAGCAAGCTGATAGGCCCATGAGGAATCCTTCCTAGGTCACAGCTGTTCCCTGGGGGTTTCTTCTAGCAGTCCTCCTATCCCTGACCCCATCTTCCAAATATCCAGAGCCCCGAGAGATTTCAGCCTCTTTCTTCCAAGAGATTGCTGTGGTGGCAAGTGGGAGAATCACCTGGCCAGAGAGGGGTGGTAAACAAGGGGCAAAGGGGAGAGGGTCTTCACCTTCCCATCACTCCTTTTCACAGTAATATGCCCTTCTCCATCTCTCGTCACTGCCTGACGTTTCCTCCTCAGGCAGGTGGGGTTTCCTGTCTCAGGGCATTACCAGGAACAGAGAAACAAATGGCCTGACCGCTGAAAATTCCTGAGGGGTTCCCTAAGCATGGAGGGCACGCTGGCCAGGGTCCGTGTATGGACATGGAAATAGAGGGAGCGCTAACCTCCCCCAGGAGAGTCACAGGACACAATATTATGAGCAGAGGGGCCTGGCGTGTGGGTTGCCTTGTTTACTACAGAGTAGGATGGCATGCAGGGATGGGCACTTCTATCCTATGCCTAGAACCTGGGGCAGAAGGATGGCAGGAAAGGAGGGCACAGTCTTGACTTTGCTAGCTCACTTGCTTGCTCACCCTCGAGAGTCTAGTGCTCTTGGCAGTGGCTGAGGCAGGAGACGAAAGTGATTAGGATGTGGGGGAGCCCTTGGAGCCATCAGAGGTGGCTGCTGGGAGAACACACTGTGGCTGAGTCTCCCCCAGGTGACCTAACCTTGTAGCCATCAGTCCTTCTCTTAGCACTCTCGCTGGTCCCTGGCAAGTCTCACTCCCTACAACATTTCTGCACATGGCCAGGCCCAGCCCCTGCCTGAAGTGGACCCTGGACACTTTGTGGGCCCCTTTTACCCCCATGCAGCCCTCTCGAGCAAATCAAGGAGCCCAGCCAGGAGCAGGGTGATTTGAAGGCGCTCACAGGATTGTGGAGAGGTGGTCAAAGACAGGTGTTTCTGTGTTGACTTACAGGCAGAACCAGGCCCGGGGCTGAAGATCCTGGAGACCCCGCTCCTATAATGAAGGTGTCCTCACCACTCAAGCCATGAAAGCATGGAACAGGAGGCATCAGGGGGAAGGAGCACTCTGTTACAGGGCTAGTCCCCTAGAGACCTGCCTCTCAAGGCTGCATCACACAAGCTTCTGCAGGAGAAGCCATGGAATCCACACTGCTCCTCCAGAGTTCATGACTCCCACCATGTCATCTCTCCTGGGACAGCTCCCTGGCTCGGCCCCAGCCAGCTGGAACCCAGGTCACCTCGTCCCTTCCCAGTGCTCATCCCCTTACCCTTCGGCAGGCCTGTGACTACACCAGACATGGCCTGTGGCCATGGGCCCTGTGAGCCAGGCCCAGGGGAGCTAAGCGGTGGGTGGGAAACCTGAGTAGGCTGGTCATCTGATCCCAGCTTCTGGGAATGGGAAACTCATGCAAGGCCAAGACTGGGACCCTTCGCTATGGGTGTCAGGGAGCAGGCTTCCAGGATGGAGGCCATTGTAGCACTGATTAACACTTTCCAGAAGGGCATGATAGGGATTAGGGATGAGGAAGCTGCTAATGAGACCCCAAATACATGGCAAGTCAGTCTTGGGTAGGTCTGTGGGCTTTGAGGGTCCCTGTTGGCCAGCTGGGGGGCAGATCCAAGGGGGCTTCTGCCCATGGCTCCCCAGTCCCCAGTTGCAGTTTGATAAGATGAGGTGTAGGGCAGCCCAGCCCTGGAAGAAGTTATGCCTGGCACAGCTCTGAGAGCCCCCAGAGCCACAGCCCATGCAGACCAGCTATTCGGATCAGACCACGGGGCAAGGCCCCTTGCCCAAGGTTCTGAAGCTTTGCCCTTTGGTGAGTAATTTCTTGGAATTTGTGTCTGGCATCAAGATCAGAGGATTTGCTCTCCACCTCCTACCTCTGAAGGACTCATGAAGAAGAGCCTTTCTTGAGGGCCCTGGGGGATGCTTCTGATCTGAGAGAGGACTCCAGAGGCAGGATGAAGGGCATGTGTGGACCTGAAGTGCTTGGGGCAGGAGGCTCTTGCACTGGGTCCCCCTGCCCACGCACCCTGGCAGGTCTACCCGGGTCTGAGTCTGATGGGCACTGCAGGTTGGCATGCATGTTAGCGGTCATGCAAGAGGCATGCCTGCCACCCAAGCCCTTGGCCGCCAGCCCATGCCTCAGCCCCACTCAGCTCCAAGCAGACTCACCAAGGGCAGCCTGGAATGGCTGGAGCTCCAATTGCAACTGGAAGGTCAGGGTTAGACTCAAAGAACTTTCTGAGTATAAGAGTTGTGATGTGTAATCAGCAAAGGTGAACTGATCCCTCAACTCTCAGCAACCAGGTGCCAGCCTTGTCCCTTCAACCTGTCCTTGAAACTGGTTAGATCTCAGTAAGTGGTATTACCACCCACCTAGCCACCCACATCCCAGAGGCAGCGAGCTCCTGAGCCCCATGGCCAATCTAGCTGCAGGTCTTGGCATCTCTTCCTCCTGACACTGTCTAGAATCTGTCCATAGCCCTCCACCTCCACTGGCACCACCCAGGCCAAGCCACCACCATCTCTCTTCTGAATGTCTGCAGCAGCTTCTCACTGTCTGCCTGCTCCCACCCATGCCCCCTGCTGTTCATTCTTCACCCAGTAGCCAGAGTGAGCTTCTCAGAATGTAAGTCAAATGGATCTCTCTCCTACTACAGACCTTCCAGGGGGCTGTTGTCCCCTTGGGTAAATGTCCTGCCCAATATGACTCCAGCCTCACCTCCTGCTATCTTGACCACAGAATTCCGTTGCCAGTGGCCTTATTCTGCGTGCCCCTAGCTTGACTATGACTCTCCCATCTCTCTGACCTCTTAACTGTCACTTACTTATCTTCTAAGACGAGGAAGACTTTTTGATCTGCCAGCCACCTCCAAGGCTCTGAGACTCTCTGCTGAACCTGAATCTATCTTCCCAACACCTGTCACCTCCTACTGTCACACTTCTTTATTCTTGAGTCTACCTACTTCAGAATGACAGCCACAATCGAGACAACAGACACATAACAGACATACAAAACGACCACGAGTTAGAGAGGTAGGAATAAAGGGTGGTTGGGGTGGAGGTGGGGAATAGACAGCCCCTTTCCTTTGCCCCCACCCCTCCCACTATCTCCTAGGGTCAGGGGTCAGAAGTAAGCTCTCAAAAAAGGACACTTAAAGATTTAGGTGCCTGACTCTCATTCAACTTTTTCTTTTTTTATTGTGGTAAAATATATGTAACATAAAATTTGCCATTTTAACTATTTTAAAGTGTATAGTTTAGTGGCACAGAACTATTGGAAAAGACCCCGATTCTGGGAAAGATTGGAGGCAAAAGGAGAAGCGGGTGACAGAGGAGGAGATGGTTAGATAGCATCACTGGCTCAATGAGCATGAATTTGAGCAAACCCTGGGCAATAGTGAAGGACAGCCTGCCATGCTGCAGTCCATGAGGTCGCAAAGATTTGGATATGATTTAGGTACTGAACAACAATGGTTTAGTGACATTAAGTAAATACACATTACTGTACAACAATCACCACCATCCATCTCCAGGACTTTTTCATCATCCCAAAATGAAACTGTGTACCCATTAAACAATAATTCCGCATACCTTAGCATCATCCACTAGCCCACAACCACCATTCTACTGTCTCTATGAACTTGACTACTCCAGGTACCTTATACAAGTGGAATCATACAATATTTGTCTTCTTGTGTCTGTTTTATTTCACCTAGCATAATATCTTCACAGTTCATCTGTCCTGTCATATATGTCAGAATTCCCTTCTGTTTTAAGAATGAATAATATTCCATTTTATGTGTATACCTCATTTTGTTTATTGATTCATCCATTGATGTGCATTTGAGTTGTTACCACTTTTTTGTCTATTGTGAATTATACTGCTGTGAACCCAAGTGTACAAACATCTGTTCAAGTCTCTGCTTTCAGTTATTTTAGGAGTATACCCAGAAATGGAATCACTGGATCATATGGTAATTCTTTGAGGAACTGCCATATCATTTCCCACAGCAGCTGCACCATTTTACATTCTCACTGGCAATGCACAACGGTTCCAATTTCTCCACATCCTTACCAACACATGCTATTTTCTGTTCTGTTTAGTTTTTTTTTTTTTCAGTAGTAGTCATTCAAATGGTGTGAAGTAGTATCTCACAGTGATTTTATTTTTTTAAATTTCCTAATAGTTAGTGATACCGAATACCTTGTTCATGTGTTTCTTTTCTTTGGAGAAATGTCTGTTCAAGGCCTTTGTCCATTTTAAAATTTGTATGTTTGTTTTTTGTTGTTGAGTTGTAGCAGTTCTTTATATATTCTGAATATTAACCCTTTATATGATTTGCAAATATTTCTCCCATTCTGTGGGTTGCCTTTTCACTATATTGGTATTGGTATTGTCCTTTGATGCACAAAAGTTTTTTAACTTTGATGAAACCCAGTTTATCTATTTTTCCTTTTGTTCTCTGTGCTCTTGGTGTCATTTGCAAGAAATCATTGCCAAATCCAAATGATACGGAGCTTTTCCCTTATGTTTTAAGAGTTTTATAGTTTAATGTGGTCTCCAGGTCTGAGGTGGGTGCTGCTTGTGTGTGCATGTAGGTGAGAGGGTTGAAGATGGGCGAGTGTAGCACATAGTAGCTCATAGAAGAGCAACTTTCTAAGTCTTGGCAAAAAAACAAGCTGACAATAGAGACCTATCTTCATATTTTTAAGAAAGGGGCAGAAGGCATGTCAGGTGAGTTCAATCAACTTTTTTGTCCCCACTTTGCCCCTATAGATTCAGCAGTAAGTGAAACTCTTAGTGAAAAAGAGGGGTGCCCTTTGCTAGGAGTCCCTGTAAGCATAAACTATAATTCTTTGTATATAGAAACAAATTACTGTAAAGTTTAATTTTACTCTTAAGAAAAAGAATTTTATTGTTTAGCTCTATGTTTAGGTCTTTGATCCACTATGAGTTAATATTTGTATATGGTGTAAAGTAAGGATCCAACTTTATTCTTTTAAATGTAGATATCCAAAATAAATAAATGTAGATATCCAGTTTTCCCAAAACTATTTTTTGAAAAGACTGTCCTTTCCTTTCAAGGGTGTCTTGGCACCCTTGTCAAAAACCATCTGACTATACATGCAAAGATTTATTTCTAGGCTCTCTATTATATTTCATTAGTCTATGTGTCTGCCTCTCTACCAGTGCCACACTCTTTTGATTACTATAGCTCTGAAGTAAGTTTTGAGATTAAGTAATATGAGGCCTCCAAGTTTGTTCTTTTCCAAGATTGTTTTGGCAATTCAGGATCCCTTGAGATTCCATGTGAATTTTAGTATGGATTTTTCTATATCTGAAGAAAACAGTGTCAAGATTTTGACAGTGATTATACTGACCCTTGTGACTTTAAGTAGGGCCTAGGCTAGCTAGAGGCATCCCAGTGTGGCCAGGAACCTGCAGTGCAGTAAGAATGAATGGTGGTCCGAGCAGAAGGAGAAGGCACAGACTTAGTATATTGAAGAGATGGGGCAAGAGGCTACTCTTCTCTAAAATACCAAAATTTCTGGCCCCTCCTAGGCCTCTATCAGAAGCACGTCTCCATGGCAGCAGTTTACCCATCTGTATAATGGGCATTGCATTCCTAAGCCATGAAATGGCTCCTCTAGAATCAAATGGCTCCTCCTTTCCCTCCTTTAGGTTTTTCAGCTCCTGAACAACCTTGTTAATCTGTTAGGACCTGGAACTCCCTATCCTGGCTCTTAGGGATATTAGCGCTAATTTTGATGTAGCTGGGTCACTCTGACCCCTGACCAGTTCATTCTTCTAGTCCAGCCAGCTACCCCTTCCAGAGGGAGCATGTATCCTCATGACTGGGGAGAATAAGAATGGGTAGTTCTGAGCCCCTGGGGAGAGGATGGCTGGGATACCTTTCAGCTGAGGATACCTTTGTGAAGATTATAGAGATGGTCTCCCCATCCTGGTGCATCTTATAAGCAGATCTAAACCTCAGCAGGTGAGGTCCACCTGCAGCAGTGAAAGCAATGGTGGATGCAGGCAGCTTTCTTGCGCAGCCTAGACTCTTGAGAGATGACTCACTGGGCTCTAAGCCTTATCTCTGGCTCTGCCTCAGAAAAACTCCTACACTCAGTCCATCGCTGAAGACAAACAGATGGATAAATGAGTAGGGAGCACTCTGAACCCATAATGGGGCTTAATTCCCAGTTCTGAGTTTTGACACTCACTCACCCCGCCTGCCTGGCCACCAGCACATAGGAGAGCCATTACTGCCCTACCTCTAGGAGGCATGGATGGGGCGTCTGGCAACTCTTCCCCTCCGGAAGGGGCTGTGTAACTTCAGCTCTGACAGAGGGCTCTGGTGTTTCTGGCACAGCCTGAATTTCTGTCTCAGGGTTCATATATGTATGACTAGGGATCAGAAAATAAGGTCCTTGAGCCAAATGAGAACCTTTATCCTAGTTGTTTTTAAAGCATCCCAAACTTTATCAGGCTATCTGGAGTCATTTTAGATACAGAAGTAAAGCAGCAAGCAGGGAACAGTCTTCCTATTTCAGAGGTGAAATGACAGAGGCCTAGAAGATTTTGTCAGTGCTAGGAAGGGTCTCACCCAATTCAGCTTTTTTTTGCCAAGTGAAATCTAGCCATCTCTTAATTCATGCATTCATTCACTGCCTACTACTGGTCAGGTCCCTTGCCAGGGGCTGGGGATACAACAATGAGTAAGACAGAGCCCCTCTCTCATGGAAGGCACAGTCTGCTGGGGGAGGCAGATGGTAGCAAACAACCAAATAAACAAAAACCCCTCATGAAAGAAGTAATAAAACATGACTCCAGGGAAATATTTAACTAAAGAATATGACCTGGATTGAGAAATCAGTGAGGTCTTCCCTGAGAAAGCAGAGACCTGAAGGATGAGTCAAACAGACAAAGGGAAAAGGAAGCATATTTCAGGCAGAGGGAATAGCATGTGCAAAGGCCTGGGGACTGGAGGGACAGACCCAAAGAGGAAGGGTCACCTGGGGAGCTGGAGACCATAACCAACTGGTCTGGGATTCCTACTATTCTTCCACTATTCCCTACAGCTCAATGCTGCCCAGTGTCATGGCCTCAGGTACACTATCAGCCCCTATTGGGCTGCTCTCCAAGTGCCCAGGAGAACTTAAAGACAGACCACAGAGTGTAGAATATCAGAACTGTGCAAAGAACATATAAGGTGTATCCAACTTTGTTGAAGCCTCTTCAGGTCCCTGTGGTTGGTGAAAGCCTCTGGTTAAGTCTAGTTAAGACTAGAGGCCAAAGATTGAGTGCCAAATAGGAGTTTTACTGCCAGAGACACTGTTCCAGCAGTTTAGGTTGGAGAAGGGGGAGAAATGGAGTTGTTTCTGAACTATCTCTGTTCTTTATTCAAAGAAAGATTTCTGAGTGTTGCTGATTGATGAGGATATCTAGTTTGTAGGTCAGGTGAGCACTGGGTTGGCTGGGAGTGCCCATCTGTGGACCTGGGGTATCTTCCACAGGATTATGGTGTCTGCCAGCCTCTGTGTGTACATGATATGCCTGAATCAAGATTTGGGGGCCCAATCAGGTCTGCACTGATGTCAGCAGGCTAGATGGCCAGATTGGAGCTTATCACTGGCCACTGGCCTTCAATCCTTACATGTGTGCGAGGAGCTCCAGATTCCTTCTTCTCCCTCACCCCCACATGCTGTGTTGAATTCTACTTCCTCTCAACTTCCCCTGTGCCTGCCCTAGTCTAGGCTACCATTATTGCTCACTCAAAGGCATTCATTTCCTGCAAACTTATTACCTCCAGCTCATGGTCCATGAGTCATCTGTCTAAAATGTCACTTATCTTCCTAAAACCCTTCCTTGACTTCCTGTGGCCACTGGGACAAAGCCCTGAGGTTTGCACACCCAAGCAGTTGACTTCTCCAACCACATCCCTCTCACATACTAGGCTCAGCCACAGTGAATTTCTAGTTTCTCGAAAGTCATGCTCCCTCTCACTGGTAGGCCTTGGCTAGTAGTGTTCCTTCTTTGTGGAATACTCTTCTCACCTTCACCTGACCACCTCCTGCCTATTTTTCAAGTGTCAGTTTATATGCCAATACCTTGGAGCTTTCCCTGACATCCTTAAATTGACGTTAGCTGGTCATACCTTAGGGTTTCCCAGATGGTTCAGTGGTAAAGAAACTGCCTGCCAATACAGGAGATATAAAAGACTCAGGTTCAATTCCTGGGTTGGGAAGATCCTCTGGAGGAAGAAACAGCAACCCATTCCAGTATTCTTGCCTGGAGAACCACATGGACAGAGGAGCCTGGCAGGCTATGGACTGTAGTCCATAGGGTCACAAAGAGTCAGACATGACTGAAGCAACTTAGCACACACACACACATAGTCCCACTCTGGTGAGCCCCAGTCCCTTCTCTTTTTTAAACATTTATTTGAATTGGAGTGTGTTGGGTGGAAATGTGATACCTAGGGTCATTTAGGAAAGACATCTACCCCCTGTTCCTCAAACTGCCTGGAAACATGGGCTGGAACCCCTGGAGAAGGAGACTCCAGCACAGCCCTGCTTCTTCCTCTAGCTCCTACTCTAAGGAGGATGAAAGTCCCTTTGGTAGGTTCTTCTCCTGAGCCACACTGTCAGGAGAAACACTGCTTTGTGAGCAGGGACCAGGGTAGGTGGGGGGGTTCCAGGCTGACCAGCCAAAACATGGATGTACAGGGGTCAGGCAAGGGCCCAGTTTGGAGAAAAGAAGGCCAGGGTTCAAACTCCCTCTCTATCTGACCAAGACCATGCCATTAAAACTGCCTGACTTCCTGCTCAGTTCAGTCTGGCCTTGTAGTGGAGGTTGTGCTAGGCCAAGAGGATTCTCCAGCAGCCTGTTTGCCTCTGAACTTGAGTTTCTGGCCCTTGGGTGAACAGAATGAATATCTGCCTGTGAATGAGAAATGCTTCCCTGGGGCTCTGTTCTTTTAAAGAAATCAAGGGGTCCCATAGTCGGACCTTGAGGACTTTTTTCCAAAGCCAACACAAGTCACCACTCTCTGAAAACTTCCACCACCTCTGCTCCTCCCTACCACCACCATGTCAAGTGGTGATGGAAGGTTCTCAAAGGCTCTATCTCCTGCCTGACAGTTGACTGGGGTGAGTTCTAGGGAGAGGAGAGCTGGTAGGACACACACTCACTTCTATGATGTGGGAATGTTTTTACAAGCATGGATGACTCCTATAATTAAAGATACAAATCTAGTAAAAAGTTTCATCCCATAGGCTATAGGTTCAGAGTGTGAAAAGGAAGACTTGATAGGTGAGACTCCACTGGAGCTGGGCCTGGTCAGGAGGGCAGCAGCAGCTAGGGGGACTTTGGACCAGGGAAAGGCAAGATGCAAGGCTCAAAAATGAGAGAGCTTTAGGAGCCGAGGACAAAAAAAGGATGGGCATACACTGGGCTGGAGGAGGAGTTTATAGAAGACTTATGAGAGGTGAATTAGCACTATAGGATGTAAGGTCTTGAATGCCAGACCAAGAATTTATATTAAGGGGCTTCTGAAACAGAAAGATGTGACCTAAGCTAGGCCTTGGGCCTGGAAATGGCAAAAATGAGAGAAAGGCCAGACCTGTCAGGAGGCTATTTGTACTGCCCACTGAGAAGAGCAACAATCAGGAGAAAGAGGTTTCTGGATGAATAAACTGGGCTCAGAATCTCAGCACTGAGGACCCAGCCTCTACCTGCACCATAAATCTTCCCAAAGCCTTGCTGGGCACTTGCAGCTCTGCCTGAGGTTCCTGGCTCCCCTGTGGCTAGAGACAAGGTGACATCTCAGTGTACCTTTGGTTCAGTCTCACTTGCCCACCCTCACCCGGAAAGAAGGTGGTGCCAACTGAACCTCTGGGGGCCTCTAGTTCCTTTTGCCTTCATAGAAGAACTCCAGAGCAGCTGTTTGATTTTGGGTCACCTAGTGATTCATTTGCATATCACATTTCCCTGCTTCCCAGAGGAAAAGCAAGCCTGTATACCACCAAAAAAGTTACTAGTATATGCCAACTAGAGCCAGATGACTATTCTTACACTGGAGGGTCACCTGCAAGAGGCAGGTCAGGTGCTTTGGCAATGCTGAGGGTTCCCAAGGGTTCCAGAGAGGCGCAGACACCCCAAGGAACTGGGTCTGACAGCAGGAAGGGTAGGCTAGTGTCCCCCACTCTGCGAACCTCCCAGCCCTGCCTCCTGCTCCATCAGAGGCTGCTGGGGACAATCATGCCTAAGGAGCCATCCAGGGGCACTTAAGGACCTACCCAGAATGAACTGGGCCTTGGGCAGGTTCTTCAAAATCAAAGAACCCTCCCTTCTCCTCTTCATAATTATAGTTCTCCCACTTCTATGACCAGGTACCAAAGATTCAAAGTTGAAAGAAAACCCAATGAACAGAGAGAGAGCACTTTCTCCCTTCTCTGACTCCTCCGAGGTGCTTAGTGGAAAGAGATCAAGGGCACTGCAACCCGAAAGGGCCCAGACCCTTCAGAGTCTAATGAACACATTAGGCTAGGAAAATCTCTTCCTCTACCTCTGGTGGTCTCTCAGCTAAGAGCTCTGGGGCCTGCTCTTCCCTTTGCCTGGAGGCCTGTTCTCACCTGGCCCCACGGAGACTGAGGAACTCCTGCTCTTTCAGAAAGGTATCACCTCTTCTGTGAAGTGAAGCGTTCCATTACCACTCTACTAGCACGCTCCCCTCCTCCGTTGTTTCCATGTCTTGTATTTAGCCTATCACTGCATATTGCACCCTCTGCTGTTTTGCTTTATTTATGGTCTGGTGTGATGTCATGTGAGCCTTCCTCTGCTCTGGGTCCCTAGTGGGTAGCCTAGTGTCTGCCTCATTGAGCAGGAACTCAGCAAGGATTGGTGCAACAGAGCCACGAAGCACAGTCCTAGAATTCCCAAGCCAATTCCAGGCCACTTGGGGATGCTTTATCCTTCCTCACCACCCCCTATCAGTTACCCTTAGCCTCCAACAGCTCTCTACCCCAACCTGAGTTTGGAACCGGATATCAGTCAGTCACACCTAGAGATGTCTTTCCTGAAAAGGTCCTCAGACCTGTAGAGGTCCAGCAAGTTCTCAGTGAACTTCGCACTTGGACTAAGGCAGAGAGGGGAAGGCTGCAGCTGTAGGGGTTGACCCTTGTGCAGTAGCAGTGTGGTGATGATTGACAGCCCATGGGCTGTGACCCAGGGGAAGTGAGCATGCTGTCTACTCAGGGTGTCCTGACACTCCATCTGGAAGTGGACTCTGGACCCAGGACAGTATCCAGCTTGGGAAATGGGCAGGGCACTCGAAACTCACCAGGCAGGTAGAAGACCGCAGCCACCCTCCATGAAGCAAAATCCCCAATCCATCTCTTCCACCCTCAAGATAAAGATCCAAGGTCCAGGCAGGCCTTGGCAGTGAGGAGAGAGCCAGCCTTGGCCACAGGGGCCTTGGCAGTACTAGCTGCCCCCTTGGATGCCCCAGCTCTAGGCTTCTTGCTCCAGACTTTGCATTCCTCTAGAATGCCAGTGCCCTCTGTTACTGGTCACTTGGCCAAGTCAGAGCCTTGCCCTCCTTCTGCCAGGGCAGCTTTCTGTGGGCTTCTCAAGCCTTAGAATTCTCTGGCTGGCTGACGGCTCATCTTCTGCTTAGCCAGGCTCCAAAGCTGGGCTCACCCCCAACTTGAGTCAGCACCCAGCTGGCTGCTCAAGCCCTGGCTCTGGTCTCTAAGAGGTCTCTGGGCAAATCTGCAGCTCAGCACTAAACACATTTGCATTTGGTCTCTTCGGTTCATTGATCAGGAATCATATGATCTTTTAAAAACACAGCTGGTAGAGTTACCCATCTGTGCTTCTGCATTTGGATCATAAATAGGGCTGCTTAGAATTTATTTAAACTTGCAGGTCTGGGTGTAGAGTAAGGTGGCTCTCACAGCATCTCCTGTGACAATCTCCTCACTTTCTGGATCATCCTAATTCTTGGGACCACTCTTGGCTGGGTTTCTAGGACTTGGTTTGTTTTTAACGCTCATTTGTCTCCTGAGTTCTTCTAAGGACTATTTCCTCTGGACACTGAGATTCTCTAATTGCCGAGTAGAGTACTTATATGCACTCCTCCCCTGTCCCTGCACCACCCACACACACACACACACAATTCCCAGACAAGATGGGTCAGAAGTCCTTAGCCATGCCAGTAACCTAAGATAGTGATGTTCTATATGCTCCCCTTCCCACTCCATCCTTTGAACTATATATACACAGGAACATTGCTGAGAGACTGCCATGTGTCCCCTGATATCTGGTCTAGCTGAGCACATGGCATCCAAAATAAATACTACATTTCCCAGCCTCTTTTCAGGCTATATGACTAAGTTTTGGTCAATGAGATATAAGTAGGATGGTATATCCAACTTCTAAAGTATCTTTAAAGGAAAAGGCATACCCTACTTTCTTCATGCTAGCCACAAATCACCTTTTGTGATATGATAGCTGGAGTAAGAGTAGCTGCATTAGAACATGAGGATGAAACCACTCTGTGAAGATGGCAGATATGGTAGCCTATCTTCTGAGATGGCCTCCAGTGATTCTCAACTTCTGGTATGTCCTTGTTTCATTCTCTCCCATATTCAACAGGACTGACATGTACCTAATAGGGTATTGCAGAAATGATAGTGTGACTTCTGAGAGTCCTTCATAAAAGACATTGCAGCTTCTGCCTTATTCTCTTTTGGATCACTTGCTCTAGGCTAGTGGAAGCCAGCTGCCATGTTGTAAGCACACTCAAGCAACCCTATGGAGGATTATAGGTGGTGAGGAACTGAGGCTTCCTGCCAACAGCCAGAACCAATTTGCCAGCAATGCTGTGGTGCCAGTCAAGCCTTCAAGTGATCACAGCTCCCTTAGACTACAACCTTATGAGAAAGCTTAAGCTGGAACCACCCAAAAAAGTCACTCCTGAATTACTGACACAGAAACTGTGACATAATAAATATTTATTGTTGTTTTAAGCCACTGAGTTTTGAGGTCATTTGTTTACACAACAATAGAGGAGAGCAACAAAACAGGAGTCTTGACCCTCTGAAACTGTGGAGGGCCTTAGCAACCCTTACATTTATCTCTGATGTTTTTTGAAGAGATATAAACTTCTCTTATTTTCACAGCTATTATCTTGAGTTTTCTGTCATTCCTATTCCTAGTTTTATTTTGGAATCACTCATTCAGAGACTCTTTTAAGAATTGCTAACTGAAAGTGCCTTGGGAGGCCACCCCCGTCATTTCTGCTGCTAGCGGCATGTTGAGGCCAAAATCTCCCCAAGATGATGGGTGGTTAATGTCTAAAAATGTTTGTAAAAGAAATTTTATAATGAGAAGCACTGGCCAAGGATGAGGAGACCCTGGCTCCACCCCCTCCTGAGTGCTCTCACTTATTTAACACTTTGGTGACCTTACCTGGCAGAGAGACACTGTCTTTATATGGGATATCCATGAGGCTCAAAAATATGTGTAAATAAGCAATCTGGGGAGTGCCAAGCTGCTCTACTGACTGAAGAAAGCACTCTTGCTGTGGGTCTGGCTGTTTCCGGATGGAGCCAGCCTGCCTCAGAATTTACAGGTGTTCCTTTCATGGACCAGCTTTCAGGTGTGCATCTCCGTGACCTACTGAACAAATTCTCACCAGTGATGAGACACCCTGCTCAGATCCACTCAACCATGGCAGTTGACAGGGCAGAGTGATGTCAGCCCTGTTAGCCTAGTTTTTAACTAAAACACTTCTCATTGCCCTGGTTGCAAGACAATGGTCAGCCCTCTGACCCTCCCTCTCCTGCTTTATCAGTGTCCTGCTTTATCAGAGATCACAATTACCAAGTGGACTAAGCACCCAACATGATTCCTGACCCCCAGCATTATGGTTCCCAGACCTGCTTAAGACTCCTCACCTTCTCCCATTGGCTCTTGCCACACTGCGGAATACCTTCTCTCTGAAATTTTAGCCTCCTCTACCAGAGGCCTTGATCTCTGGCTTTCTAGATTTTTCTAGTCTGCTCTCCACTCCTGCTCTGGCACTTTAACAAAGACCTGGTCTGGAGAATCATCTGAACAACCAATAAATTTCTTAAACCCTGTACTAGTTAAGGTAATGCTTAGATGCTATAACAAACAAATTCCAAAATGTATATTGGCTCAGACAGTATCACTGATTTCTTGTTCAGTTCACATAGGTGTTTCTAATTGGTGGTATCTGTCCTCCAAGTGATGATTCTGGGACCAAGATCCTTCCACCTTGTGGCTCTGCTGTCTCCAACATGTGATTTCCAAGGGGACCTCAAACTAAAAGGAGAAAAGAAGGGTGGAGAAGGCACATCTGCTTCTTAACTATTTGGGGCTAGAAAATACACTGATCAACAACTGATCACAGATGTTGTCCCTGATCAACATCCCACTGGCCAGAATGTGTCACTTGACTCCTCTCATATGTAGCAGATGTGAGGGGAGCAGTGTGTGCTGGGAAATGTAGCCCCTGCTGGGAAGCCCCTTTCTAGCTTCAGCTCTGTTCTATGGAAGGACAAGGGATACACTGTGGTTTTTGTTTTTTGTTTGTTTGTTTTTGTGAACAGTTAGCTCTCTTGGCTACACACTCAGAAGGAAGTAAACCTTCTTCCACAACTGTCTTGCAAGACTGCAGCCCAGGCACTACAGTCCGACCTACCTTCCTGGTTTCCATGTCCTGGAGAAAACCCCAAGGAGGATAGGTCAACATCAATGCAGATTTATGACCTCTATGAGCCACCAGGGCCCCTGTACTGCTAGGCCTGGGTCAGATTCTCTGCTATTTCCCCTAACAGGTGTTCCAAACATCCTCTCCTTGCCCTCAGCCACTCCCCGACCTGCATTCTCAACAATTGTGAATTTTAGGGCTGAAGGCATGATGCCTCTCCACTCCTTCCCCTGCCCTATCCTGCCCAGCCACACTCATATAAATTTGTCGGTGTCCACATTCCCTCCAGCTTCACAGCCCAACCCGCTCCTTAGGTTTTAGACCTGTGTGTGTCCATCTGCCTTTGGATGCCCCTACCCACATGCAGATAGGTCCTTCATACTCACCACATCTCAAACTGAACTCACCAATGTCCAGCTTCTCCCCCTCCCCCAAATCTGCTTCTCCTCCTGTGGTTTCTTTCTTCTGAGATGGCGACACCCTAACCACGTAGTTGTTCTTGCTGAAAACATGACAGTCATCATTGTCTCGTTTCTCAGGTTAAATCCTGGCCAAAACATTTCTTGAATCAGTTCCCTCCACTTGTTTCCTCAGTTCAGGTCATCACTTCTGCTTAGATGCCTGGAGCCACTGCCAAACAGGTATTTATGCCTCTAGTCTGTTCCCCTCCAACCACTCTCCACGGCAGCCAGAGTGACAGTTCTACAGTACAAATCTGCCCACAGCACTCCTCCGAGAGCACTCTGCACAGAGGGGCTGACTCCTCCTGTCCTGGGAGCACTGTGGGCTCACTTCCTACCACATGACTGGCCTTGGCAACAGGCTCACACTCATGTCTCCCACTGGACCTTCATGGGACCCTGGGAGAAGGCCAGAAAGAAGCATGGCCTCCTACTTTTAAGATAAGAAAACCTGTTCATAGGAGATGAGGTGATTGCCCAAGGGTATTTCTTCTTTTCTACTGTGAGGCAGGTATTTGTTCTTTTCTACCATGTCATAGACCCACTCTGCTGACGTAACGCCCTGTGGTGCCAACACAGACCCTGGACTCTATGAGAAACTGCCTCAGACACCACCTCAGCTCCTTCGGTCATCATATATCTTGCATGTCAGCTATTCCCTTGGGTAAGGAATTATTGAAACAGACACCCACCCAAGCTGACTCCAGTATAAAGAGGACTCTCACAGAATCCAAATGCACAGTCATCTCAGGAACTGGAAGCTCATTGGACAACCATTCCATCTTTAGTGCTGGACTACAGGCCCTTTCTCCCTGCATTTCTATTTGTTAATTGTTTATTTATTGAGAGACTATTTCTCACCCCAGATAGTCATAGTTTCATAGTTCAGGAACACAGGAAACTTCCAAGGAACTCAACCCAAAGAAATTCTTTATATTCCAAATCACTTTGCACTCTGAAAGATACCAGCCTTCCTCATCTCCTCAAAATCTTTCATGGAATCATAATTTCTGTAGAAATCTGCATATGCCTTCTTTCTTCGTTCCGCCACAGCAAACTTATAGAAAGTTGCAAACCCCAGGGGGACCATGAATGCTCCAACAATATGAAATCGCAGACATTTGGCCAGGAGGCCACACATCTGAGGTTTTGCCAAAGCAGTGGACATCGTAGTTTTTCTTCTCGACAGCTCAACCGCAACATCCTTCCAGGCTGATGGAGAAATGGACCTCCCTGCATTTCTAATCTCTTGCCTTTTTCACAAAACCCTTAGCCATCTTTTACAAGACCCAACATGATCACCGGTTCTGAGTCAGCCTGACTCACAACTCCAGGGCCCACCACCAAAGAAGCAGTGTCAGGGCTATAGGAGCACTTGGCTGGCCCAGCCTGGGTGCTTGTTGGTCCTCTCATGCTAGGCTTTCTGCCCTGGCCCATAATCTGGAACACGTACAACACGTCAGCTGGTACAAACAGGGCAACAAGGGTTGTTGGCAGGGGAATTCCAAGGAGGGAAGTAGGGAGGGAGCCAATTACAAGTGTAGTGAAAACTGTGAAAGATGTTGAATTTAGTGGGTATCCTGAATAACTTACCCACCTAGGTTCTTTCTGCTTTTGTTTGTCTTTGACTAGACATTTCTCAGCTCTAAAGATGGAAGTGAAGTTGTAAAACTTGATAGTAATGCAAATAATTCCTGCTCACAGTAATACAAATTGTGTCTAGTGGAAGACAACTGACTATTGCCTTGTGCATATTGGCCAATTTTGCATCTATTTCTGAAATGATTTCAGCATTCCTTATCTGACTATCATGTGTGATACTGTGAGTTCTCCTTTGAATTGATTGTAATGTTTTAGTGGTTCTGTCATTAATTAATGAGTTAAACTAAATCTTTGACATGTTAATTTTATATCATGGGACAGGCATGATTACATCCTCTTTTAAAATTTATCATTAAATACAGACAAAGTTTGTATGATCACATACTCACTTTAGAAATATTAATGATTAGAGAAAAAAATTTAGGATACACAAGAAGCTGTTAGAGTTCACCTGTGGGGAAAATGGAGGGTAGAGGCACTTAACTTTTCATTTTATATTTTTTGTACTATTTTAATTTTTAAATTGTGTTATAAGAATTTCAGTGGATGCCACCTTAGCCAGGCAAAGGTTTAAGGGTCATCTGTTTTCTTTTTTTAAACTTTTCCCTATAAAAAAATAATAACATTAACTTTATAGTTATTTGTTAAGCTGTACATATAGTTGTTTGAACTTTGCTGATTGTATGTTATATTTTAAAATTTTTAAATTGGATACTTGTTGGGACTTACCCGGTGATCCAGTGACTAAGGCTCTGTGCTTCCAATGCAGGGGCCCAAGGTTCAATCCCTGGTGGGGGAACCTAGATCCCATAAGCCACAAATATGAAAAAAATAAGAGTCTGCATGCCACATCTAGGCACAGCCAAGAAAAAAAAAAATCTGATACTTTAAAATTTAAAGGGAAAAGCAAATCAAATAAGAAAAACTACCTCTTGGCATATTGCTCCAAGCCAGCCCTGGGCAGCCAGTGGTGGTTATGATGTACTGCCTGTCTTCAGGGAAGAGGATAAGGTTCAGGCTACACCCACAGGTCAAAGGGCTCCAGGCACCCTCCCTCCACACACACTCTGTGTCAGGGCTGTCCAGGAGAGGGACCTTCCTCACTGTTCAATACTTGTCACGTCCCCTCCCTCTCGCTCTCTTGGCAGCCCAACGCAGGGAACACTAATGGAAGATCATGCCAGAATGGGAACATTCCTTCTTCTCCCTCCCCTTCCTCCCCTGACAACTGAGAGGCATCCCGCCCTCCCTGGCTGGCCACTGGAAGGAAAGAATCACTGCCAAACCACTGCTTGCACAACAATGCGCTTCTGAGCAGGGTACATACAATTTTTGTCAGTTGAATCCTGTGTTCCTCCTGACTTACATGATGGTCCAGATATACTCTGACTTCCACGCTCAAGGGAGGCTCATCCACTAGTAATGGCTTCACATTCTTTTGTCTTCATTAACCAACCTATAAACTGGCATTTAAGTTCATGAAGATAGAAGCTTCCTTCCAGGAATTTCTCCAGGCTTGGATGTTTGTCTCTGCTGTTCTCTTAGTGTGTGTGTGGTGAAGGAGGCAATACCCACAGGCAGTGGGACCATCTCTAAGCCCCTAACTTTTGGCATGAGTGTGTGCCATCCCTTGCATTTGGCACATCTGCACACAGGTGCTTTGCTACTGAACTCTAGTCTAGGAAAACTGATGAAGAAGGCAGGCAGGAACACAGTCCTCCTCTCACTCGCTGTACACTCGCAGCTGGCCTGACCAGAGCTGACCCTTCCCACACTACCTACTAAGAACAGCGTCATGGTCACCCCTGAATCCTGGGGCTGCTGCTCCAGGCATTCCAGAACACCCTCCACTGCCACAGGGAGGGTGAGCTTCACTCCTAACACAACTACTTGGGATGTTTGAGCCCAGATACCCAATGTCATATGACTACATCATTTTCTCCCTTCAACCCTCAGTGGTTCCCCAGTGCCTGCAGGATCAAGTCCAAGCTCCATGGCCTGGCCTTCAAGTTCCTAGATTTGCAATCTGGACCCAGGTATACTTCTGGCACCATCTCCCAACATCACGTACCCCACTGTCTAACCACTCATTCAGCTCAGGCACACTGGAGTCCAACTTGTGCATAAGTCTAAAGGCTGTTTTCCAAACCTTGTAGCTGCCCCAAATGCCTCACTTCAAAGACAGCCTCTCTCTTATTAACTGATGTAATCAGAATTACACTATACAGATGCAGATGCAGGCGTGCCAATGCCTGTTCTAATGCGGGGCCTTACCCTGGTGCTCACACCACCCTTGAGGCTGCACCTGGTTGAACATCACACAGACCACTCTCTAGAATGGCTCTCTCCACAGGAGCAGCTGCAGATTCCTCCCACCTCCCCAGAGCTCAGTGCTATGGAGCAGAGGCAATTGTATTAGGACATATCACACAGCATCTTGCTGCCAAAGTGACAACTACAATTATGTTTTGGCCGACAGCTAGAGATGAGAGAATGTACAGCCAAGGCCTCATGGGCCTTCATGACTCAGCAGATTGTGCTGTGTGTCCAACTGGTAGGTGAGGTGGGCCCAACCTGCCTACTGCTCAGGCCCTCTCTTGGTAGGCAAACTGCTGGCTACAACCTCGAGTTAATACCTGGGGCCCTCAGGTGAAGTCCTTCACTGGGGTGTGATAGTTAATCCCCCAAGGGACACCCTAGGCCCAGAGGAGAGAAACAGTAGAGTGGTCATGCCCAGGCATGGCCCAAACCAAAGATAGACAATTGATTCCTTGGCAAGGGCAGGGGCAGGCCATGCAAAGCCAAGCTGCCTGGGGGTGAGCTCCATCATACAGGGCAGCCTGAAGCGGGGGATGCTTGTGATGGACAGAGAGTTTCTTGAGGCTCAGGACACCACCTTCACGAGAAATCTTGGTGCCAAAGGCTGTGAGCAGAGGATGGTGTCACTGTAGGGGCCCAGATGATGCAGCAAGAATGAGCACGCAGCAGTGGCAGCTCCCACTTACTGAGCCCTTCCGAGTGCCTAGTGATGCGCTGACCACTTCGCATATGTTCCTTCTTTGCATCTTCCCCATAACCCAGTGAGGTAGGTTCTGTTATTATCTCTACTTTACCAGGGAGGAAACTGAGTCTAAGAAAGGCATGTGATGGTGGCCGCGAAGCTGGTACATGTGCAGACAGAATTGGAGCCCAGACAGTCTGGCTCCAGAGCTCGATTGGTTTGTGCTCCCATTATCTTGGTTTGACCCTTTCAATCCAGTCTTGGTTGCAGGAAGTTAAGAGACCCCCTACCACATTCGTCACAGATTGTGAGTTGAGTTGGGGCCTCCAAGTAGACTTTGACCTGGAAGCCAAGATATTACCAAGGAAAATAAACAACAGCTATTTCAGGTGACAGGTACTGGGCTATGGAATTGGGAGGAGACAAAAGCTATCAGGATTTCCTCAAAGTCCATATTTGCATGTTCAGCAGAACAAGAGTCACCAGGAAGCTGCTCTGTGGCCAGCGTTGCCCCTGGAGACAGGGCAGGAGCAGGAACTGTCCTCTCTCTCTGACCGGCAGGCCTCCGGCTAGCCCAGGGCTTCTTGCCTCTTACTCAGTCCTGACCTGGGCTCTGGCTGAGGCCCTGGGAGGGGCAGGCTCAGGCTCTTGCACTACTCTGAGGAGCACTGCTGCCCTTTTCAGGCCCCTTATTGAGGCAGAACCTCCTTGTCCGCGCATCCTGCCCAAAGGCATGCACAGTGGAGGCAGTAGACTAACAACTCTGTCTACATGCTTCCTAAGTGGGCATCTGAAAGGCTGGTGAGGCTGGGACATAGGAGCATTTGTATTTCAAGTGACTGCTGCCCATGAATCACCAATTTCATTCTGTGCTCTCAGCTCTGCGAAGGCATCATTTCCACCCAGCCTCACATAGAGCTGGCGGCCAGAGCCTCTTAGTGGGGCTATAAATAGCAGATCATCAACTCACCTCTTCTGAGCTCATCACAGGCTCCTGGGTTTACTGCGTGTCTTCCTGCTGCCTGCACGTCACCATCACTCAGATTTCCCAGGTGAGGCGTGGCTGAGAGACCCAGGGCATGCTCTGGGGGTTGCAGGGATTGGATTTTCAGAGCTGTTCAGGGTGACAGCAAGGGCAATGGCAGACTTTTGAAGAGCTCGGCATTTAGGGCGTCATAATTATAATCTCAGATCTCTGAGATCCTCTCCAATTAAACACAGTAGCAAGGGACTGTCATTTCTCCAGAAGTCCTAGAAATAAAAGGCAAAGGACTCAGCAAACACACACCCAGAGAAAGCCACCCGGAGTGGGTAGCAAGAAATGAGAGCTTTCATGCCTTCCTGTGGACTCGTCTCCTAACACTGAATGAAATACTTTATGGCTCTCCGGCTTCACAAGTGAGATACACTGAATGAAATATTTTATGGCTCCCTGGCTTCAGAAGTCAGATCACATTTTTTTAGTATTACTCAGAGCTACCATTATGGAGTGCTCCCTGCGTGCCAGGCTCTGTGCCCAGCCTTGGCATGCAGCGTCTCATCAAGTCATCACAACAACCATATTGAGTTAACTGCTAGTGGCACTGGCTTTCTATTGGTAAGGAGGCTGAGGCTTCCAGAGTCTCAGGGACAGGGCTGCTGGATTCCAGAGCCCAGTCTCTGAACCACCACACTTTCTGCCTCCTGCAGAGGAAGACTGTGTGTCTACTTCTGTGTTCACATGTAGCCATGCATGTGTCCATGCACATGTGCGAACAGAAGGATCTGAACAATAGTCTCCTTTTCCCAGCTTCACATATTCCATGACTATAGTAGGAGCCAGATGCTCGTAGTCATCTTCCCCCAAATCCCAGGCCTCTCTGGCATCACGAACGTCCCCCATCGTCATCTTCTCCTAATTATGATCTTCTTCTAGATTCTCCTGCAGGAGGGGCCCGGCCTCCATTTGGCTCTTGAGGCCCAACTTGATGGTATTCCTCATGCCTCCCTCCCCTCAGGCCTTAAATAGTCAGAGGTCAGGTGGGACTCCATCCCTCCCCTTTGCTCTCCCCCTACTTCCCACCCTAAGGGCAGCCTCCCACCAGTCTGTGTCCTCCTTCACCTCCCAGAGTCACAGCCCCATATTTGAGGTCCAGGGCCCTTTATTGGCTTGTTTCAATAGCCTTCCAGCTCAGTGCTGCACCTGATGAATGTACTGAGAACACATATCCTTAGTCCCCTCTCTACACCACATGAAACAAAATCCGGCAGGGTAAGGCTAGGGTACCCATTTTTATAACGCTCTTCCAGTCATCTATGTGGCAGGATTAAGAGACCCTTTGTCTAATGGGCCACCTAGACTCCAACCTCTCCCTGCTCCAAACCCTCCCACTGACAGCTATAAGCTTAAATTTCTTTTCCTTTTTAAAAGTGTTTATTTATTTGGCTGGGCCTGGTCTCAGCTGCCCTGGGATCTTCGTTGCAGCATGCGGGATCTTTCCCTGTAGCACATGGGCTTCTATAGTTGTGGTGTGCATGCTTCTCTCTGGTCGTGACATGCAGGCTTAGTTGCCCCTTGGTGTGTATCATCTTAGTTCCCTGACCAGGGATTAAACTGGTGTTCCCTGAATTAGAAGGTAGATTCTCAACCACTGGACCACTAGGGAAGTCCCATAAGCTTAATTATCTTAAAGCTCAGTTTGTCTCATGTCACTCTCCTGCTCAAGATTCCTTGGGTGGCTCCCTACTGCCTGCAGGACAGTGCAAAGTCCTTAGTGTGGCCTTCAAAAGCCTCTCCATCCTGATCTACTGTTGTTCTGCTAACCCTTGCCCCGTCCACAGAGTCATCCTTCCCTGTAACACCCTCCTGACCCTGCTCTCTCTCCTTGTCTGGACTTTAAGATGTCAGCCGCCACAGCACACTGAAACAGCAGTGATCCTTTCCTAAGACTTTGAGCCCTTCAATAAGAGGAGTGAGGAATTATTGCTAAAATGCCCTCTTAATTCAAGAGCCACACGTGCAGCTTTAAATGAAGAAGGTTTTGTATGGCCAGAAGATGAAAGGAGATCCGCCAGCAGATATAACACAGTAGCAGTAATGTATAAACACAAGATAGCAGGAGAGGTGGGGCTCATGATTAATTCAAAGAAGATGGTATTTCAGCATTCTCCCTGCTTTTATTCAAGTCCAAAAGACAGAGCAGGTCCAGTAAGCATTGGTGCCAAGGCCATGTTTCAAACTGCCTCTCATGCTTTTCTGACCCCATTCCTAGACAAAAGCAGAGAAGAACATTTGGATCTTGTTCAAAAGGTCAAAAGTGTCTTACTAACATGATTAAACAATGTGTGTATGTGGACTTTGCTCCATTTCCCACAAAGAAACACCTAGCTCAAAATAAAATAAAGAATGACTATGCTGGGGAATGGGGTGGGATGAATTGGGAGATTGGGATTGACATCTATATATACTACTATATACAGTATTCTTTGTATAGCACAGGAACTTGGTGCTCTGTGGTGACCTAAATGGGAAGGAAATCCAAAAAAGGGATGTATGTATATGTATGGGTAATTCACTCTGCTGTATGGCAGAAACAGACTCAGCAACATAAAGCAACTATATTCCAATTTTTGAAAAGGTGACTGTGTTGACTGACAGCAGAAGTTATTTCAGAATATGGCTGGAAATTGTTCCCCCCAAGTAATTCAAAGTGAAAAGGGACTCTAAAGAACTTCTGAACAAATATGACAGAAGAACCTCTCAAGAATCTCTGTCTGCTCCCTCCCAAAGCCCTACTACAAACATAAAGGAATAAAAAGAGTTACATATTGACAAGTCTATGCAAATAGGGGAGGACGTGGCAGCTGGGAACACATGGCAGCAGACGGAGTACCTCAGCACATTTCTGAAAGACAGGAAGCAGTGGGGAGCCACATGGCAGCACAGGGAGGCTGAAGGCCTGATGCCTACAGAGAGCTTCCGGATAAGAAGTGGGCAGGTTTCTGGGACAGGGCGGGCAGGGCTGCACACAGGAGGGGATGGTGGAGACTGCATGAGGGCACAAATCCCACCTCGCTTGTTCCTGCAGGAAGCATGAAGTGCCCACTGGGGAACTTGGGTCAGCTCCTCAGGCACTGCAGAAGGTGAGTATGGAGCACAAAACTGAAAATATGGGGAAAATAAATGGAAACTCTGAAACTAAGAGGTAAACTGCCAGCCCCTTTTTCTCATCCTGTTTCTAGGAAGCTTGATAAACAGGCATATTCTAGACTGAAGACTCAAGAACTCTTTTCTGAAGAAACAGCACACTCAAGGGAAAGACCTATAGATACATACATGATATGGATACAGACCCCCAGAAGAAGAGCCAGCTCATGACCAGCCACCCTCTACAGGGAAGTCCACTGACAAACAAGATCCACCCATGCGTGCTGACTATCCAATCATCTATTCAGCACATAGTTCCTAAATATGATCAGAGAGCCAAGATCCCCAGACATTTAATGAAAGCCTCAGACATGAAAGGTAGGTGTGGGGGAGGGAGGAAGAATGCATATGTTTAGAGAGGAGAAGAAAGCTTTACAAATGCTATGAAATATTCAGGGAGAGAAAATAAGATTTCTATTTCAAGACTCACTTTCATGAAATGTCAAAACACCAGGGATAAAGAAAAGGCTCCAAAAGAACTCAGAAAGGAAATACAGGTCAGTTGAAACGATCAGGGATGAGAATAACACCAGACCTCTCAGTAGCAACACTGGAAGCTGGAGGATAATGGAGTCACAGATTCAGAATTCTGAATGAGAATTATTTTAGCTTAGAAATCTAAACTTAAACCATTAAGAGAAATGGTAGAACAAAAAATACTTGAAAACACGGAAGATCACAAATAATTTGCCTCTCATGCTCCCTTTCTTAGGAAGCTCTCCACCCAGATAAAAGAAGAATGAAATACTTTATACTCTCTCACCCAAATAAGAGAACAGTCCAAGAATGAGCAAGAAACACCCAGGAGAGGGCAGAGGCATTCTCAGGATGATGGTGAAGGATATCTGGTGCCAGATGGGCCAGATGGATTACCTAACAGGTGTGAAGAGGTGGGAAATTATGTTCAGGGGCTATTAGATGGCTGCAAGAATTAGCAATAAGTTTACCAAAAACTGAGTCAATAAAAAAAGTCTGAGGCAACTGCTACCTACCTATAAACCCACAACACTTAAAATGTAAAAGAAGATAAAGGCAACACAAAACAATTTACAGAGCTATAATAATGTTAACACAGATTACTGATTAATCAATATCTGTGATGTACAGTACTGGGAAGCTGGAGAAAAGGGAAGGAGGATGTAGGTAGAAGAGAGTAAAAGAAATCAATCTTCATATTCCATAATTACAAATAAATGGGTAATGTTTAAAATTGACAGATCAACGAATGAACACTATAATATATGATTTAGAAAGGTTAAAACTGGGAGAAACAGATGAAAGTTTAACTGGGTACCGCTAGGCATCAAGCAGGGAGTTAGGGTTGGGTGGGATAGAAGGTCACTATTTTTCACCACGTGCCTTTTAGTTCTATTTGATTTTTTAATTTGGGGACGTGTATGTGTTATTTTTATGAAAATAAAAAAAATTATCTAGAGGGGTGGGATGGGGAGAGTGGTGGGAGGGAGGTTCAAGAGGGAGGAACAGGGACAAATGCATACCCATGGCTGATTCATGTTGATGCTTGGCAGAAACCAACACAGTACTATAAAGCAATTATCCTTCAATTAAAAATAAATAAATTTTTTAAATTAAGAAAAATCATTAGAAAATATTTTAAATTTAAATATTTAAAACTCACCCAGGGGCCACTTGACTTGAAAAGGTCAGTTTACATTCCAATCCCAAAGAAGGGCAATGCCAAACAATGTTCAAACTACTGTTCCTATAGTACAATTGTGCTCATTTCATATGCTAGCAAGGTAATGCTCAAAATCCTTCAAGCTAGGCTTTAGCAGTACATGAACTGAGAACTTCAAATGTACCAGCTAGGTTTAGAAAAAGCAGAGGAATCAGAGGTCAAATTGCCAACATTCACTAGATCACAGAGAAAGCAAGGTAATTCCAGAAAAATATCTACTTCTGCTTCATTGACTACGCTAAAGCCTTTGACTGTGTGGATCATGACAAACTGTGGAAAATTCTTAAAGAGATACCAGACTACCTCACCTATCTCCTGAGAAACCTGTATGCAGGTCATGAAGTGACTGTTAGAATTGGACATGGAAAAATGGACTGGTTAAAAATTGGGAAAGGAGAACGACAGGCTGTATATTGTCACTCTGCTTATTTAATTTATATGCAGAGGACATCATGAGAAATGCCAGGCTGGATGAATCACAAGCTGGAATCAAGATTGCTGGGAGAAAAAAAAAAAAAAAGATTGCTGGGAGAAATATCAACAATCTCAGATACGCAGATGATATCACGCTAATGACAGAAAGTAAAAAGGAACTAAAAGTTTCTTGATGAAGGTGAAAAAGAAAGGTGAAAAAGCTGGCTTGAAACTCAACATTCAAAAAACTAAGATCATGGCATGCAGTCCCATCACTTCATGGCAAATAGATGGGAAAACTGTGGAAGCAGTGACAGATTTTATTTTCTTGGGCTTCAAAATCACTGCAGATGGTGACTGCAGCCATGAAATTAAAAGACACTTGCTCCTTGGAAGAAAAGCTATGACAAACTTAGGCAGCATATTAAAAAGCAGAGATATCACTTTGCCAACATAGAGCCATATAGTCCAAGCTATAGTTTTTCCAGTAATCATGTATAGATGTGAGAGTTGGACCATAAAGAAGGCTGAGCGCTGAAGAATTGATACTTTTGAACTGTGGTGTTGGAGAAGACTCTTGAGAGTTCCTTGGACAGCAAGGAGATCAAACCAGTCAATCTTAAAGGAAATCAACCCTGAATATTCATTGAAAGGACTGATGCTGAGGCTGAAGCTCCAATACTTTGGCCACATGATACAAAGAGCCGACTCATTGGAAAATATCCTGATGCTGAGGAAGACTGAAAGCAAAAAGAGAAGGCAGCAGCAGAGGATGAGATGGTTAGATAGCATCACTGACTTAATGGACATGAATTTGAGCAAATTTTGGGAGACAATGAAGCCTGGTGTGCTGCAATCCATGGGGTTGCACAGAGTTGGACACAACTTAGCAATTGAAGAACAACAAAATTTTAAATTGACAAACTATTTTTTTAAGTGTTAAATTTTCATTAATTACACCTCTGTGATTTGTTTCTGTCCTATTGCTCTTCCTGACCATTCATTTATTCATTCATTCATTTTTCCTTTCAAACTCTTAAATACTGATTGGAAAAATGCAGTAGGTTGCTAGAGAGAACACATTTGGGATATACTAATACTAAAAAATTATTTATCTGAAATCCAAATTTAACCAAGCTTAGGTATTTCTCTGTGTGCGCTAAATCTGGCACATTAAAATGTGACTCTTCCATTAGCCCCACAAGTTAATACTGTGGCTAAAGACAGGGTGGAACCAGAAAGTTTGTCTGCACTTAATAGTCACAGTGTGGAAGAGGACACAGCATGTGACAAAACTTACTGGTTAGATGCTGAGAAGCAATCTGGTATCTAGTTAGGGCATGGTGCCAACCAGTCCTTGGCCAGTCTTGGTGAGTCCAAAGTATTATAAAGTGCAGTTCTTGCCCTGTGACTGGCAGCTGTGTCCACCCCAGGGCCCAGCACCTGGCAACCTGCCTCTATCTGTCCCTCAGGACATAAGAGATGAGCCTAGGGCTCTTGCATTCATCACCATCCCTTCGCTGCATTTTCTTTCTTGCAAAGAGACAGGGCAAGATAAGAAACAAACCTATTTTAGCTACATTCAGGATTAAAACCACATTCATATCATCCCTTCTTGCCTTTTTTTTTTATAATAAAAAACCAAAATTGCTAGTTGTTTTTTTTCCTTCTGCCAGGCCACATGGCTTACAGGATCTTAGTTGCCCAACCAGCGATTGAACTCAGGCCCCAACAGTGAAAGTGCTGAGTCCTAATCAATGGACTACCAGGGAATTGCCCTTTCTTGCTTTTTATTGAAAAACTATCTCCTTTTTTTTTTTTTGAAAGACTATCTCCTTTTTATTGAAGTACAATTTTTTATATAATGAATAATCTCAGTCTCTCAGCTTTATTTATTTACTTCTGGTTGTGCTGGGTCGACTTCTGGTTGTGCTGGGTCGTTGTTGCTGCATGTGAACTTTTCCCTAATTGTGGCAAGTCAGGGCTACTCTTTGTTGTGGTGCATAGAATTCTCACTGTGGTGGCTTCTTTTTGTTGTGGAGCACAGGCTCCAGGGTATGCAGGCATCAGTAGTTGTGGTGTTTGGGCTCAGCAGTTGTGGCGCCTGGGCTTAGCTGCCCTGCAGCATGTGGGGTCTTCCTGGACCAGGGATCGAACCTGTGTCCCCTGCATTGGTAGGCAGATTCCTAACCACTGGACTACCAGGGAGGTCCCTGAAGTATACCTGATTTACAATGTTGTGTTAGTTGCAGGTGTACGGCAAAGAGATTCAGTTATAGGTTATTATAAGGTATGGTGGTGGGAGTGATTGAGTCACTAAGTCACATCTGACTCTTGCGACCTAAATTGGTTTATAAGGAGAAGGCTTGTGAGGCTAATTAACAGGCTGTGAGTTGTAGAATTAACTGGACAGAGGAGCCTGGCAGGATACAGTCCATGGGATTCTCCAGGCAAGAATACTGGAGTGGGTTGCCATTTCCTACTCCATTATAAGTTATAGGTCCTTGTTTTCTATTATACATTATTATAAAATATAGTCCTTATTATTTATCTATTTAATATATAGTAGTGTGTATCTGTTAATCCCAAACTCCTAATTTATCCCTTCCTCTCCCCTTCCCCCTTTGGTAACCATAAATTTGTTTTCTATATCTGTGAGTCTGTTGCTGTTTTATAAATAAATTCATTTGTATCATTTTTTTAGATTCCACATATGAGTGATATCATATGATATTTGTCTTTCTCTGACTTACTTCTGACTTACTTCACTCAGTATGATAATCTTTAGGTCCATTCATGTTGCTGCAAATGGCATTATTTCATTCTCTTTTATGACTAATACTGCACTGTGCCATATATCATATACTTATGCATTCATCTGTTGATCGACACTTAAGTTGCTTCCATGTCTTAGCTATTGTAAATAATGCTACAATGAACACTGGGATGCATAGATCTTTTTGAATCAGAGTTTTTGTCTTTTCTGAATATATGCCTAAGAGTGGGACTGCTGGATATATTGCAACTTTATTTTCAGTTTTTTAAGGAATCTCCATGCTGTTCTCCATAGTGGCTCCACCAATTTACATTCCCATCAACAGTGTAGGAGGGTTCCATTTTCTTCATACCTCCTCTAGCATTTATTATTTGTAGACTTTTTGGTGATGTCCATTCTGACTGGTGTCACACTGGTGATACCTCACTGTAGTTCTGATTTACACTTCTCTAGTAATTAGCAATGTGAGGCATCTTTTCAATCAAGCCTGTTGGCCATCTGAATATCTTCTTTGGAGAAATGTCTATTTAAGTCTTCAGCCCATTTTTTGATGGGTTGTTTGGAAGAACTACCTCTTTCAGCAAATTTCTTACACAAAAAGTGTACTATGTGCTTACTTAAGAGTTTCACTCTCATGGAGAATTTTGTTCTTGAACTGTGGGGAAGTCCTCTTCCGCCACTGACCAATGGTAGGAATGTTGGGAAACGGTTCTTTGGGGTTAACAGAATTAATACAAAGGATATGTGAGTCCTCCTGAAAGCTAAAATTATCTCTGGAATATATAAATTCATAATTTGGAAATACACATACCTAAATGTATATAGAGAAAGAGAAAGAGCTAACATTTGGATATTTAAAAATGAGGGAGAACGCAAATATAAAGCATTATTAAGTTTTTGCTATTAATTATACCTTATGTGAGTAGCCCTTTTGTCAGTAGATGTCAAAGGCAACCAGGTTTCAGAACTCCAACTGGGATTAAGATGATCAGCCACAGTGTCCTATTCTGCAAAATTAACAGGTAACAAGAGAATTTGCTTTTTAAAAGACATTTTGAGCTCTTCCTATCATATTTTTTTAAATTGTGAAATATTTAATTATGTATCTGGTTCAATCATGAATTTATTGTAGATGTGCGATGGCTGGGAGCTCGGTTTGAGTCAAGGAAGCTTTTTTTATTTTTCAGACATCTCTTATAAAGTTCTTCTATTTAAAGATGAAATCTAATATAGAGTTCTCACTCTTTGGCCCTAGGTCTACCTCAAAAAGCAACGAAGAATGAACCATCTTTTACAAAACAGCCCTTCAAAGACAGGAAGACCGTCCTAGGGCCTCTCCAATGGTGTCCTTTGCTCCCGTGTAACCTGGTCTCCGACTTCCCTCCTCCACCTCCTTCCATGTCAGCACTTCAGTTCATCAGTACTGTGCTTAAAATAAGGCAAACTCAACTCCTGGTATGCCCCGAGGCGTACAAAATAGCAAGGAACTATAACTTTCTGTGATCTGAAAGCTGAACGTCCATTCAGGTAGGTTAAAAAGCAGCCACTCAACTGCTGTTTTAAGGATACCAATCTTAACATTTCTATCAGAGAGAAGACTAATCTAATTCAACAGAAAAAAAAAAGTTAAGCTTACATTTACAACAGGTTAAAGCATTCATGATTTTGATTTTTAAAAAACCCACCATCTTATATGAATATAAATAATGGATTAACGAACTTTTGCACAACAGAAGCTAACCTGATTTTAATCTTTACTACCTTTGCAGTAAGGAGCAGAGTAACTTCCTGCAGTAGGAAGCCTTTGGGGAATGTAATTTTCACTGCCTTGTGATGTTAATTTGAGATAATTATCATAAGCGGGCTAAAAAAAGTTGTGCATATTATTTGTCTCTCTGAGAGCCTTCTGCTGTTGGCTAGGCAGGATACCAGAGAAGCCCTGGGAGAAAAATATTTAGAATTTAGATATTTCTTTAATAGCCGTGGATCCCAGAGTTTCAAAACTTTTAATGTTTCCCAGCTTTGGCTGGGAAAACCATTCTCTACAAAGGCTTGAGAGGCCAGATCCAAGAGCTCTCTCCACTCGGTATTTTTAAGGCACCTCCAGTGTCAACTTTTCCAAAGCAGGACGAGTAAGAATAAAGCCGTTTCTCCAGACCATTTGGCTATTTTGGAATAGTTTTGTCACGTATGGAGGGAAACTAAGTATGTTTTTTCATTTGATACCTCCAGGACCATTATAAGTTTAGGTTATTTGCTGAGAAAAAGGAAGCCCTGGAGTCCCTGGTTCAGTGCTCTCATCAGACCGCCCACTAGGAGGCCTTGAGCCATTTCCAGGAGTGTTTTCACCTGTTGGACTGGCCTCCATTTTCAAGACCAAAATCAGAACAGAAGAGCTGAAAGTGCTGGAAGGTAAATAAGGACTAGCTGTTTTTCCAGTCTCAGGCCTCCATGCCATGGCCTTTAGGCAGGGGGGTCTTTTACAGAGCACCAGCCACAAAGTGGGAGCCTGCACAAAGAGAAGGGAGGTTTTGCTCAAGAGAGTCTGGAAACATTAGAATGTGCCGAGCAGTGATTGCAGAAACTGTTCGCCAGCTTTAAAGAGGAAGACTCTGGCTGGTAGATGTGGAAACTCAGGTGCAAACTTTCTAGGGGATACTTTGGCATAGTAAAAGTGTGCATGCCCTTCTGAACCAGGAATTTCACTTTTAGGAGTTTGTCAGCAGGAAAAAAAACCCTGATGTCCACAGAGGTTTAGCTGAAAGAATGTCTTAGTGGAAATAATATTTTTTATTATAATTTCAAAATAGGAAAATGTTCCATTTCTGAAGGAACAGTTTAGTTCTGAATTGTCCCATACTTAACAAGGACAACAGCAGACCTGTCAACTACGTAGTTGGTGAAACCAGGAGAAAAATGCAACCTCCAAAGTGTTTTTAAAGACCTGCCAGAGGTGAAAACGAGCAGGAAACCTGGTGAAAACCTTGAGTAAAGAGGGGATGAATAGCCTCACAGAGCTCAGAAATCTCAGCAATGATTCCCTTCTGGAAGGAGAGGACTCTACTATGAAAAGGAACTATGAAAACAAGGTCTAAATTGAAAAAAGCAGAATTGCTGGGGACATTGAAAAGTCTTGGGAAGCACTGTTAAAAAAATACAAAACCTTTAAAATGTGGGTCCAATTTTCCTAGAGACAATGGCTGTAAAGAAATCTGAGAAACAGAAGCTCTCCTGAACCAAGCTCTGAAATCCAGGGGACAGGTGATTTCTCAAAGGGTCCATATCAGAAGTTCATCACTGGCAACAGAGAGCTCCCCCAGCCCCACATTTCAACCACTTCTCCAGGGCAACAAGCACTACTATAAACAGTAGACCCAAACCTGCAAGACTCTCAAAGAAAGTAAAGTACAGGCCAAGAGTTCTGTCCAGCCAAACTGATCAAGTACACAGCCTGCAGACAAACATTTAAAAATCTGTAAGAAATCAGAGAATACTATTCTCATGAGCCTTTTCAGAGGCACCTGCTAGAACTATGGGACAGCAGTTGCAGCACTCCTGAGCAAGCCTGAGGAAATCAGGATTAAAGGAACTTCCTTGAGCATTGGCTGTATTAAATTGTAGAAATAAGAGTAAAACAAATACAGAGATTAGGGTGACAGATCAGAATGCAGATGTTACATGCCTTACTTAATATTGTAGACATTTCTCATTGTTAATAAAAAATTAAAGAGAAAATAGGAGTAAGAATAAGTTTACTGATCACCTCAAATTATTTGATTCAAAGGATAGTATTTAAAGTTTCCAAATCAAGTAGAAGCTTAATCATATTCAACATAAACACTAATTCTATTGACTGAATGGCAGAGGAGGCTTGAGGCAGAGAGGGTGAAATTAAAAGGTAATTTTATTGTTGCTCATAGTAGAGAATCAAGATACAGTCCCCAGAAAGAGTGGATCCAGGGTATTTTACAAAGGTAACTTTTAGAGCAAAAATACAAACCTTCCTAAGTATCAAAACTACATTAAGAAAAAGGGCAAATACAAAAACACATAATGAAAACACAACATAAAGTAATATGACAGAATTGAAACCAAATATATCTGTCAATTCAATAAATATAAGTGGGTTTAACTCATCTATTTTTAGAATGGTTTTCAAAATAGATTGCAAAGCCTAATCCAACTCTAGGCTATATACATCTACGACAAAATGACTCAGAAAGGTTAAAATGAAAGGATGGGCAAAGACAAGCATACCAGAAAAATAAAAACATTAAAAATCTTAATATCTGACAACACAAAATTCAAGACAAAAAGCTTCAAACAAGATAAAGATAAGTACGTTTAAATGCCAAAGGCTATGAAATTCATCATGAACATTTAAACTATGAATATGTACCAAATAACACAGCAGGAACTTTCACATAATACAATATAGAGATGCAAGGACATGTAGACAAAGACACCTTGTGGCAGGGCCCAGCGGTAAGGCCAGGTAAGAACACAGGATTGGAGATGTACGAAACACAGCCAATACTCAATGCATAATCATTTGGTCTGTTGCACACAACTAACACACAACACAGTTCAGTCAAAGTAGTGAAAATAGAAAAGGGTAACGAACCACTCCAAGGGGAAGTCCCCAGAAGGAGACATCTCAGCAGTGATCCCCAATCCCTCAACAGGTCTCACAACAAGCCTGAGTGAGCAGTCACCCTCTACTCCAACAGTCTCTGGCAGTTTTGGTATGAACAGCTCTCAGCAGACTAGAATCCGGTCCTCCAGCAAAGAGCTTTCAAGTCACCTGACTCAATGACCTTTTTTAAAAAAAAAAATTTATTTATTTGGCTATGTTAAGTCTTAAGTTGCAGCACATTATGGTGCACAGACTCTCTAGTTGTGAGCTTAGTTGCTCCACAGCAGATGTGATCTAAATTCTCTGACCAGGACTGAACCTGCATCCCCTGCTTAGACAATCTAAAGTCTTATTTTAAGGAGTCCACCATTAGGGTATAATGATTACACCACAGGGAGTCTTGTCTCTATTCAGTGTTCCTTCTGTTCCAATGAAGTCTTTCTGCAGATTACCAAACAAAATTCTTATCTAAAGTAACACTTTTAATTTCTAACACTAAGACACTCACAATTCTACATCAGACATTTCAAAACAACTAATATGGAAGTTCACATTGGCCACTGTGACTCCATTTTGAACTACTTAAAACAGCTTAAATTCTATCAGCAGTAAAAGAATTGAATAGAAGTATTCTAGAGTATTTTCTAAAGTATCTTTTAGAATTCTCTTAAAAGTTTCTAGGCCCACAATTAAAATAATTGGTGAAGAATATTCTAGAAAACAATCTTAGAAGGAGGAGAGCGGAGAGGCAGAAAGAGTCAGAAGAAGAAGAAAGAGAAGAAAGAAAAGGGAAAAACAAGAGAAGAGAAAAAAATTTTTAAATAAAAGAAAATGTAGTGGTTTAAAATTCATTCACAAATTCTCTGACACTCTATTTAAAAGGTGGAGCCTAAAATAATCTTGCCCTCAAACATGTAGTGGACTTAATAATTTACTTCTAAGTTAGAGCGATGGTATGGAAGCTATGAGTCCGTGTCATACAAGATATTGCCGCTCTCCCGTACTCCTTGGTTTGCTTGCTCTGAAGGAAGGGCTCCACCAGGTGAGGACACACGAGCAGCCCTGCAGAGTCCATGTCAGGACAAACGGAGCCCTGAGACAGGCATGTGACGGAGCCATCTTAGAGGTGGCTCCTGTGGTCCTACCCAAGCCTTCACAGAACTAAAGCACTAACCAGCAAATGTACTGAAACCTCATCAGAGACCCTGAGCCAGAACCACCCAGTTAAACTATGCCAAAATTCCTAATTCACAGAAACTGTGAGACAATAGACAGTTATTGTTTTAAGTCTCTAGGTTTGGGGGTAATTTATATTCAGCCAAACAATTAACATAGAAGGAAAATAAAAATTTTAAATTTGACAAAAAGTGAGCTGCCACTAACAGACTAAAGGAAATGTTAACAAATTTTTCAGGTAAAAGAAGAGTGAAACAAATAGAAAGTAAGAAGTAGAGAATGAATGAAGAATAAAAAGTAAAGTGGCAAATAAGTGTTTAAATCTAATGTTTCAACAGATTTTAAAATATACCATAAGACCTAAATAAATGGAGATATACCATGTTTATGAATTGGAAGACCCGATATTGCTAAAATGTTAATTCTCCTCCATTGATCCATAGATTCAATGCAATCCCAATTAAAATCCTAGCAGCTTTGTTTTTCTAAACATTGAGAAACTGATGCTAATTTTTTTTTTTTTTTTTTTTTTAGTTCTACTACCAACCCATCTCCCTCCACCCTTGTGCACACATGCTCAGTCATGTAACCCCATGGACTGCAGCCCGCCAGGCTCCTCTGTCCATGGACTTTTCCAGGCAAGGATACTGGAGTGGGTTGCCATTTCCTTCTCCATGATGCTAAAATTTGTATTGAAAAGCAATAGACTAAAATAGCCAAAACAATTTTGTGAAAGAACACAGCTGAATAATTCAAATAACATGATCTAAAGACTTACCATAAAGCTACAGCAGGAGTTGCCGAAAAATGATTTTCATGTTTTTAAACAATTGAAAAAAGAAACAAAGGAAAGTATCTAACAGGAATTCTATAATAGCCCACCCTTTACAGAAAAAGCTTGCTCTTTGAGCTACAGTAATCAAGACACTATTGTATTGGTAAAAAGATATACACATAGATCAATGGAGCAGAACAGACTCCAGAAATAGATTCACACATAGGTGGTCAATTAATTCTTGACAAAGATATTAAAGTACAATAATTGAATGGAAAAAAGATAGTCTTTTTCAACAAATTGAACTGGACCAATTAGACGACCACATGCAAAGAAAGAAAAAGAAAAAAAAACCTATGCTGGGAAACAATTTTCCATGGGTGTCTTATATATCTGCACATCTTAAGAGTTAAGACACTCAGTTCAGTTCAGTCGCTCAGTCATGTCCGACTCTTTGCGACCCCATGAATTGCAGCATGCCAGGCCTCCCTGTCCATCACCAACTCCCAGAGTCTGCTCAAACTCATGCCCATCGAGTCGGTGATGCCATCCAGTCATCTCATCCTCTGTCGCCCCCTTCTCCTCCTGCCCCCAATCCCTCCCAGCATCAGGGTCTTTTCCAATGAGTCAACTCTTCGCATGAGCTGGCCAAATGATTGGAGTTTCAGCTTCAGCATCAGTCCTTCCAATGAACACCCAGGACTGATCTCCTTTAGGATGGACTGGGTGGATCTCCTTGCAGTCCAAGGGACTCTCAAAGAGTCTTCTCCAACACCATAGTTCAAAAGCATCAACTTTTCAGTGCTCAGCTTTCTTCATAGTCCAACTCTCACATCCATACATGACCACTGGAAAAACCATAGCCTTGACTAGATGGACCTTGGTTGGCAAAGTAATGTCTCTGCTTTTTAATATGCTATCTAGGTTGGTCATAACTTTCTTTCCAAGGAGTAAGCGTCTTTTAATTTCATGGCTGCAATTACCATCTGCAGTGATTTTGGAGCCCAAAAAAATAAAGTCTGACACTGTTTCCACTGTCTCCCCATCTATTTTCCATGAAATGATGGGATCAGATGCCATGATCTTAGTTTTCTGAATGTTAAGCTTTAAGTCAACTTTTTCACTCTCCTCTTTCACTTTCATCAAGAGGCTTTTTAGTTCCTCTTCACTTTCTGCCATAAGGGTGATGTCATCGGCATATCTGAGGTTATTGATATTTCTCCTGGCAATCTTGATTCCAGCTTGTGCTTCATCCAGCCCAGCGTTTCTCATGATGTACTCTGCATATAAGTTAAATAAGCAGGGTGACAATATACAGCCTTGATGTACTCCTTTCCCTATTTGGAACCAGTCTGTTGTTCCATGTCCAGTTCTAACTGTTGCTTCTTGACCTGCATACAGGTTTCTCAAGAGGCAGGTCAGGTGGTCTGGTATTCCCATCTCTTTCAGAATTTTCCACTGTTTATTGTGATCCACACAGTCGAAGGCTTTGGCGTAGTCAATAAAGCAGAAATAGATGTTTTTCTGGAACTCTCTTGCTTTTTCGATGATCCAGCGGATATTGGCAATTTGATCTCTGGTTCCTCTGCCTTTTCTAAAACCAGGTTGAACATCTGGAAGTTCACGGTTCACGTATTGCTGATGTCTGGCTTGGAGAATTTTGAGCATTACTTTACTAGCGTGTGAGATGAGTGAAATTGTGCGGTAGTTTGATCATTCTTTGGGATTGCCTTTCTTAGGGATTGGAGTGAAAATGGACCTTTTCAAATCCTGTGGCCACTGCTGAGTTTTCCAAATTTGCTGACATATTGAGTGCAACACTTTCACAGCATCATCTTTCAGGATGTGAAATAGCTCAACTGAAATTCCATCACCTCCACTAGCTTTATTCATAGTGATGCTTTCTAAGGCCCACCTGACTTCACATTCCAGGATGTGTGGCTCTAGGTGAGTGATCACACCATTGTGATTATCTGGGTCGTGAAGATCTTTTTTGTATAGTTCTTCTGTGTATTCTTGCCACCTCTTCTTAATATCTTCTGCTTCTGTTAGGTCCATACCATTTCTGTCCTTTATCGAACCCATCTTTGCATGAAATGTTTCCTTGGTATCTCTAATTTTCTTGAAGAGATCTCTAGTCTTTCCCGTTCTAGTCATTCCCATTAGAGTTAGACACTAATTGCCCTTTAGCTCCAGATTGTCTTTTCAAGGATATTTGTCCACGAAGCAGTCTAGGGATAGTGTCTATCTTCAAAATAAAGGGTCAGTTTGTTTACTGTCCAGATAAAAAAGATAATGTACTTCTCTAGGGCAAATGTTGAGCAGGTTTGCTTGCAGCCTTTTATGAAAGATTGTGTGCGTGCATTCAGTCATGTCTGACTCTTTGCGACCCCACGGACTGTAGCCCACCAGGCTCCTCTGTCCATGGGATTCTCCAGGCAAGAATACTCAACAGGTTGCCACATCTTCCTCCAAGGGATCTTCCCAACCCAGGAATAGAACCTTCGTTTCTTTTATCTCCTGCATGGCTGGCAGATTATTTACCGCTAGCGCCACCTGGGAAGCCCTTATAAAAGATTGATGTTCCCTAAACTTGGGGTTCCTCAGCAGTCATACAAATCCATTGCCTGTACCTCTTTGTACCTTATCCACTGCTGACCTTTTGTCATAACCCCCGTGGGACTTAAGGGACAAGAGGAGCCAATGCAAACATGAAGCTTATGCTGTTTGCTGTACTGTGATTCAGAGAATTCTTTGTCTCTGTCTTAGGAGTCTTAAATATTTTGCCAGCATCCACTGAAACTATGACAAGGGAAACTTTTAGCTTGTAAGTGCGGTACATGAATGTTCACAGTAGCACTATTTATACTAGTCAAGGTGTAGAAACAATCCAAATGTCTAGCAACTGATGAAAGGATAAACAAAATGAAGTGTATCCATATGATGGAAAGTTACTCAGCCATAAAAATGGAATGAAATACTAACACATGCTACAACATGGATGAATCTTGAAAACATTACATAAGTGAAGAGCTAGTCACAAGAGACCACACATTGTATGATTCCACTAATGTTAAATGCCCAGAATAGGAAACCTATAGAGGTAAAAAGTAGATTAGTTGTTGCCAGGGGCTTGAGGGAGTGCACAGCAATTGCTACTGTGTATGGAGTCTCTTTTAGGGGTGATGAAAATGTTTTATATTTAATTTGTGTTGATGGTTGCACAAATCTGTGAATATATTGAAACCACTAAATTCATCCATTTAAAATACTCAATTGTACCCACTCCAGTATTCTTGCCTGGAGAATTGCATGAACAGAGGAGACTGGCAGGCTATCGTCCATGGAGTCGCAAAGAGTTGGACACAACTGAACAACTTTCACACACACACAATGATGTTTTAAAAAGAAGATAAGGTTGGAAAACTGTACTTGTCTATATAAGTACTTCACTTTAAGAAAATCTGAATCACAGAAATGAGTTAGAAACAATAACCTGGGCAGGGACTGGACTTGCCACAGGGCCCTGAAAATGTTAATATTAACTAACATTTTTAGGCTACATTTTGAAAGTATAATGTTAACAAGATCATAGTATAAAAAAGAATACCTATTTCTGTACATTTGAGTTCTTACAACCTGCATGCATGTATGAACATGTCTATATGTAGGTACACATATGCATATGTCTCATCATTATTAAAGATGATTCTAAATGAGCTAGTTGCCAGATGACCTCTTAGCCTGTACACGAGTTAGCTATGTAGCTGCAGTTGTTGGTCACAAAGTCCAGGTTCCTATTTCTGGGTCAACCTCTCCATCATACAATCAGGTGACCAAGAATTTGGCCCCAAGAACCTTCATCAATGTTTTTCAAAGTTTGGTCAGCTGCAGATGGAATCAATTTCCTGGAGCCATGACGCAAAATCCAGTTATGGGCCTGGGACTCTGCTATTTTTGGCTACGTCTCACAGCTTTCATAATTTCAGTTTCTTGACCAGGGACTGAACCTGGGCCATGGCAGTGAAAGCACCAAATCCTAACCACTGGACCACCAGGCAACTCTTAAGGAATCTGTTATTTTAACAAGCTCCTCAGGTGATGTAATGTACACTTAATTTCGGGAACCCCAGTTCTGGGCACCTATTGCTGACTGATGTGAAGAAGCTGAGTCTGTCTGATTTCACATGTCTGTTCACATTCTTCCCAATAACCAGGGTAAGAGTAGCATGCCTTCCTACTGTTAACCACAGTGGACATCACTGAGCCTGGTGCTGGTTTTTGCAGGCACAGTCTACTTGTGAGACTGCCTGATATTTCCATTCTATACCTGTTTTCTGCCTGCTAGAGGCCCTGAAGTCTCATCACAAGCTGCGGAAGCAGGAGACAACTCATTGGTTGCTTTGCTCCTAAGCCTCACAATACTGGACTCACACTGAAGCCTTGGATCCTGGATTCTAGTCTTAGTTCTGTACTCTAACCCACATTTGATGGGGGAAGATGGGGAAGCCTATTAGCTCAATAACTTCCCCAGGTTGACGGAAGTGCAAATGGTTTCCCAGTTCCTATACCTGAATGAGATGTGAAATTCAGCATTTATGAGCTCGTTTGTCAGTGGGTCTACCTGACCCTAGAACTGACAGCAGAGTCAGGCTAACTCACCTGCTCATTTCCTCCAGACACATCCATTATGGCTCCTGCCAACATCTTTTGGAAATACCTGGTTAAAATCCTTCAGTGGCTCCCCATTCCTTTTAGGGCCTAGATCACAACTCCTTTCATGATCTACTGTCCTTGGTGATCTTTGTATCCTTATCTCCTCCACTGTTCCCCTACTCTAGGATTTGTCATACAGATCTTGCAGTTCTCTCACCAGTTGAGGGTCTCCTGCGGTGCCCTACTTCTTTGCCGTGTAGTTAACTCCTGTAAATTCCTCAGCTCTCCAGTATCATTTCCCTGACCCCCAAGTCTGCATCAGGTCTCTTGCTTATTCATGCTCCTGGCACTGAGTCTCTCTTTTATTAAACTTTGTCAACGCTGAAAACTTTCCCTTAAGCAATTATTAAGTATTCACTAATAATGTCTATCTCGCCCAGCAGACTAAAGTTCACTAGAGGAGTGCATTCAGTTTGCCCTCATACCATCCCAGCAGCTAGCAAAGGGTCTGGCAAGCACTCAGCTGGATCGCTGGCTGGTTCCAGGAAAGCAGGCCACAAGGTGGGTGGAGTGTCAAGGCCTCTGGGAATGGATAAAAGTAGACCCTGAGCAGCTACACCTGTAAGTCCTCGGAACTGTGGGCAACGGTCCGCCGGCCAGGTGCTCGGGGAATTCCCAGGTCAAGGACGCAGTAAAAGCCCTGACTGACATCCAGCTGCTGAATGGGAGAGGGCCGTCCTTGCTCTGTGTTTGGGAAGGCCTCCGTTTCCCTACTGGTTTCCCACCGGGTCCAGTGAGAACTGCCCCTGAGGCCCTGAGGTAGAGCCACTCCAGAGGCGCCGGCTGCAGGTCTGAGGAGCCGGTTCGGGCTGGGTGAGGCCGCCACGCCCGCCGAGGGCGCTCCAGACCAATCCTCCTGCGCAGTCGCGCGCCGCCCGTGCTCCTCTAGCCGCAGTGAGGTGGCGCAGTGCACGTCGGGAAGGCGGTGGGCGGGTCCAGCCGTTAGCGGTGGAGGGCGCCATGGTGGGTGGCGAGGCGGCCGCTGCCGTGGAGGAGCTGATCTCGGGTGTGCGGCGAGCGACTGACTTCGCTGAGCAGTTCCGCTCCTACTCGGAGAGCGAGAAGCAATGGAAGGCCCGCATGGAATTCATCCTGCGCCACCTGCCCGACTATCGCGATCCACCCGACGGCGGCGGCCGCCTGGACCAGCTGCTGTCCCTCTCCATGGTCTGGGCCAACCACCTCTTCCTGGGTTGCAGGTGCGGACCCCTGCCGGCTAACTGACCTTGTCCCAACCCGCAGCCCTATCCCCAGGGCTAACCCCTGCCCAAGGCTGACCCCGTCCCCAGTCTCCACCCGTACTAGCCAGGCCTAAGGCAGAGTCCCACTTTAGCCAGTTCTTGAAAAGATACTTAACCTCTCAGAGCTTCGACTTTCTCATCTGGAAAATGAATTGTGATGACTACAGTATTAAAGGATGAAAAGCACTTAGCACAGGCTGTCATCTAGCAAGAAGAGCCCTATACATGCTAGGCGATCGAGTTTGTATTATTTTGTAATACAAAAGACAAATATTTTGTATTATTATTGTAATTACTTTAAACCATCCTCTTTCTGAGTGCATAATTTTAAGTTCATTAGCTGCTTTCTTCCACGTGGCAAACGTGCAGGGACAGAAACTGAGATCCCCAGTTTACATAAGCAGCTGAAGAGAGGGAAAGAGACTTACTTAGGACCATGCAGCTTCTGGCAAGATTGGTGGATTTTACCATATATGGCAGGATGTAGTTTGTGGCCCTTGGCTTTTTCTCTCACATCCTAGTCTGCTGGACCCAGTAGCAAGGAGCAGTCTTTGCCTCTTTGCCTTTCCTTTTATGAAAATAATAAATGCCTTCAAGGAACTGTGTTTGAAATGCTTGATATGGCACTCTACCACTCCATGAAGCGGGTGGCAAATCTTTAGGCTCCATCCTTTTATTTAGCATTTCCTGAAATTCTGTTAGGATAATGAAATGACTTAGTTGACTTAGTTCTGGTCTCTGTGCTCCTTATGGCTGTGTGGTCACATGGCCCTCCAGTCCTAAGCCACTTGGTTTTGCTTTCATATTTGGGGAGTTACTGGAACAGGATTTGGGGAAGCAGTGCCAGCTGCATCCCTCCCGTTTCTCTGACTTCCAGGTGCCCCTAGTACATTTTAGTTAACAAGATGCAAGATCAGGCAAAAGTAAGAATATTGGACAAATGAACAAGTAATGTTATTTTCATTAGATCAGTATTCCACATGTTCCAAAAAAAAAAAATTGGCCCTCATACCACATCCATGAATACGTACTGCCAGATGTACAGTGCCTCTATTTTTGTAAGTCTTGTTTTGTAAATCTTACAACACCTGCTCTGTTGGCATTCCTAGTGCTGCTTCTGTAGCCATATGCGGAAGAACTATTTTCTAACTTGATGTTGAACATCTATCAGTTTCCCCAGTAGCATCAAATTGTTCCTCTGAGAGTTGAGTTTATAGTCCAGCTACCTGCAATTTCTTTTTAGCCCACCGTGACAATAATTCTTCCAGGGTTTTTATCTTACTACTTTTTATTGTGCAGTTACAACAAAGACCTTTTAGACAAGGTGATGGAAATGGCTGATGGGATTGAAGTGGAAGACCTGCCGCAGTTTACTACCAGAAGTGAATTAATGAAAAAGGTAAACAGGAGTTCCAAGTGCATTTGAAATGGTATAGAGCTAATGGCCCCTGCCTTTATGGTGATGTATTAGAGTGTATTGTTTTCTGAATGTTCTTGTTTACTACCCCAATCTAAGCCCTTTGATTTTATTCCTCTGTAACTGGTATAAACCTTTTCATAACCAGATAACAACTCAGTAGGTAAATTACACATTGTGGGTGGAGTAACATATAAATTCAACCTCTTCAGTTCCTTTAGGAACATTCTCTTTTGAGCTTTTTGCTTGAATTTTAAGAAAATGTTGGTTAGAGTGCTACAGTTTCCCACTTATTAAAAAATCTTATTGATAACATTAACTTATCCTTACCCCAGTGGTTGAGGACACCACCAGACTTGTTTGGCCTCTGACTTGTTGATGGAAATGTGGATGGTGTGATATCCACACATCATAACTGTTTCCTATTCTGCCAGGCTTGGTCTGATCTGAGGCTGTGAATTTTTTCCATAGTGAGCTGTTGCCTAACAAGCCTTCTATTTGCCTGTGGGGGCAGGGGCCATAGAGTGTGGCAGAAGAAAGCTCAGAGGATACCAACTGCTTTCCACTGTCTCCCAAGATAGGCTTTTTATTTGCCCTGGTCTCCTTAGGAATTAATTGTTTCCTCATCCCCCATAGCACTTCACCCAGACCTTTTTAAGGGCACATGGTAAGCTTCCTGAGAGATGAGATGGTGCTTAAGATATTAGTCCTTTTCACTCTGAAACCTGATATAGGCATACACTAGAGAGGGTGCTCAGAAAATGCTTACAAAATTGACCAAAAGAGCGAAGACTGCTAGCCTCTTTTAGTTCTCATCTCAGAAACATAGGCAAACACTTGCCTCACCCCACTTGGGTCTTGTTTTGGGAAGCAGGGCATAGAAAAAGGTTCCCTTCAGTGTGGGTCTCGGGAACTAATCAAATCTTCAGCTGCCCCGAAAGTACTTCAGCCCCAAACAGCAAACCCCACTTGATTTCAGATAGTTTCCCTTTAAAAGTATTGTTTTTTAACTGAATCTGGAATCAAAAGTTTCAGGTTGAGTTCAAGGGGCTATTTTGTTTTTCATATCAGCTGTTAACAGGGCCACTGTTTGTAGCCAGGGAGCCATTGTGAATTGGGAATTTGTGACTTTTGGAATTCTATAAAATATTAAAAACAAAACAACAAAACCTGGGGTAAGTCCCTTAGTATCCAGGTCGTGAGGTTCCTGGGGCCCAGGCATGGGACAGTTAGATAATTTCTGGCCACCTGATTGCACCCCATGGGTTAGGGCAGGCAGGGAATAGGATGAGCTTTCATTTCCTGACTGCTCATGGCAATTCTTTCCTTGACTTTTTGCTCCTAAGAGGTGGTCTGCCCTCTCCAAGATCTTTTTTTCTCATAAATATTATATTTCTCTCTTTACAGTCATGCTGGGATACTGGAGGTCGTAACACTTCATGATTTTTGGGTTTCAGACTCCAGATGAGACTAAGGAGTTTTTGTAATTAACAAGCATGTCCCTAACATTATCCATAGACCAGAGTGAAGAAGTATGTGTGTGTGGTGAGGGGAAGAATTTCTAAACTGTTAAAACATTTTGTAAAGGGGTCTGGAACCTCAAAAATGTAGGGAACCCCTGTCCTGGGTTCATTTTTGAATCCCTTGTTCATTTTTGACACTTAATGCACAGTATCAGCCTCCAGAGTAGAGTCCTCAGAGATGAACTTTGGCATCCCTGAAGCCAGCTCTGCCATCAGACTAATCACTGGCACCTAGTTACCTGGAAGAAGCCTTCAGGGTAGCTGCATTTCTATAGCACTTTTGGATTATGTATGTTTGAACTTCCTTCAAATAAAACCTAGGTTTTTTTAGTAACCGAGTTTGATTTTAGACTGTGTCACTGAAAATGAAGCTAAGTAGATTCTGAAAAGTGAGATACTTGGAGCATGTGTAGTGTTTTGCCAGTTGGTAAAGAGTCTTTTAGATAAGCCTGTCCTGCGAATGAGTCATCTCACCTGTTCCATGACAGAATTGTGGTGTGTTGAAGGCTGTCCCGGCTCTTCTGAAAGCCACCCTGCATGCCCACTGGAAAGAGAGGCCTGGGGGCTTTGCAGCAGTTTGTGTGTCTTGCCTGAGGTTTTTGCATGTAATAGAGGTTGGCAAACATTAAGCACCATTGCCAGCCCAGAGACAAACAAAATGAAGAACCTTGATGTTGAGCCATGCACTTGAAAAGGTCAGTTATGGTTCTGCCCAGACTTGATTCTTAGCTCTAAGAGTTTTAGTTGGGTTTTGAAGCTAGCTACCAAGTGAAAATGAATCGCCTGGCATCATTGGTATCCAGAGACTGGATAGTGAAGATTACTTAGAGATGTAAGTTCTTTAAAGATTAAAAAAAAATACTTTATGGCTATTTGGCACTTTTAAGGCCAGTAAAACTGAGGTCTGTCCAGCTTTTTTTTTTTAAGGAGGGGGCAGTGTGGGCAAATCTGATAAAAGAAATGAGCATGGGACTCTGACAGGTGGTATTTGTCAAGACAGTTGCAGTGTATGATTTTTCTCTGGAAAAAAGGGGATTCACACACAAATACATTGAACAATCTGAATTATCTAACGGCCCTCCCAAGGTACCTACCAGCAGAACTTTGTGATCGACCACTTCACCCATTAATGAGTAATAATTTATCAAGTGCAGCAGCTCACTCAGGAATGGTGTTGTTACTGAGGCTGTTTATATTATTTCCAAGGCATTGTCTTAAGGAGAAAAAGCAGTGATTGACTAGGAAGTTATCCTTATTGGCCAAAGAAAGAATCTGTCCACATAATAACTTCATTTTTCCTGAGAACATTTTTATCCAAGAGGGAAAATGGCGGTATGGAAAGTGACTAAATATGAAATGTGTAAGAGAAGTTAGAAAAGTGTGCTTGCCTTTCTAAGAATTTCTCTTGTACATTATATCCAGTCTTGGCAAGCTCTAAAGTAATGGAGCAGCCACTTCACTGATGGAAGATGTGATTCTAGTAAGATGGGAAGTATTTGTGAGTATTAAAAAAATTTTTTTTCAGCCTGCCAGAGTAGTTAAATCAGGTTTTGTCTTGGATCCTAAGATAAATGCTCTGTGGAGCTACCTTTCTTTTTCCCTTTATCCACAGAAATAGAACCAGCCAGAAGAGCTGTGTCTGACCCTACGGGCCAGTCTGTTGCCTGGTGCCCAGCATGAGTGAATCACCTACCAACACTAGTGTCAAAGAGCAGATTTAAAACAGCCAAAGCCAGGGGCAGCTCTGCTGCTGCTGTAGTCTTGGTCTGTCCCATTGGAAATTGAAGAGAGGGCTTACAGGATTCTCTTTCCCTTTGGAATAAACATGGTTTCTTTAGGTGATAACTGCATTCTTCTCAAAGGAGAAAGACCTCTTATATTTTGCTCTTGCTGAGGAATTTTGCTTCTTCACTTCTCAAAGACTGATATGACAGGCTTATGCCAGGAAATAGGTCATACCTTGAAAACTGATTGCTAAAAAGACTCTGATTGACTCACTTTCACTGCTAAATGTTAAGGAAATCCATTCAGATAGGTGACAGCCAAAATGATTTCTTTACACCCTACTTAAAAGTTGTCTAAAGCCAAGTTTAAATTTACCAAAGGTGCTAGAAAGTACCCAGAAAGAATGTATCTGCTTCAGTTCACCACTATTTGAAGACATGCGTTTACAGTTTATAATAGTGTGAAATTCAGAAACACATAACCTTTACATCTTCTAAATATCCTGAGTCAATGTGAAATGTTGTGAATTACTACCTGGATTCAACTGATCTTAATTTAGAACAGTAAAGGGTTTGTGTGATTCTGTTTTTAAGCCTTCATTGCAGAGCATGCCATGGAAAAAGTTATTTTTTAAGTATTTCTGTTATCACTGTAAATTGTGAACATTAACAGATCACAGGTGACAAAACAAAAAATCTGGCTTCCAAATGGATGGTATGGTCAGTTTTTTGCTCTATCTTCTGTATATAGTAAAATCTTAATAATTTCTGAGTCTACCTACATACCATCTGGGTAGAACATAAAATTTGTATCACTGCTGTATTTTTACTTATGAGTTTGATTCATTAGACTACGTGGCTACTAACTTTTTCTTTTTTTCCCTAGCATCAAAGCTAAGGCAGAAGATTCATCACACTTTCATCATTAGTTACAGGCTTGGAAAGGAGGCTGGCATGAATGCAACATTGACCTCAGCGGCCTCTTAAGACTCTTGGTATTAACAACATGTAGGAAAGAGGCAATTGGAATGAAAGGGAATCTTGTCTGGATTGGCATTTTTAAAGTTCTCATTTTTCTAATAGCTATCATTGTAAAAGTATGCATGGGTATTTATGTATTTATAAATCATGCCCTCTTATTTTTGTTGGTCAAAATGTTTAAAATGCCTATTTTTTTTTTATGTTGATGTAATAATGGCAGGTAAAGAATTATACACTTTGGATTTTTCAACAATGTACCTTTAAGTGTGATTTTGCTTATAGTCTTTTTTGTCTGCTGACTGAGGCAAATCATATCCCTTATTTCTAGCTGAAGTTTATACCATCCATATACCGTTTCCACACACATTTCACCTCTTTTAGAGATGAGTGAAAATCAAAATCATAGGGCTTCAGGTTATCTACCAGCTCATAGAGGCAGCCTTATTTAAAAAAAAAAAAAAAAAAAACCCTCATTGAAACAAGATTCCACAGCTTGGTCTCTGTAAGGCCTTCCAGGCTGCTGAGTAAAAAGCCCATGTTCTTTCTTCCTGGAGGGAGCCTGAGGTTTGGTTTTCTAGACTTGAGGAATTGCCTTGTACAGTCCCTCAAGAAATACTTATTTAGTGCAGTGCTGCTTTGCTCTGAAGTTCTCATTAATTTTCCTCTTTCAGTTGATGTATGTTTCTTACCCCCCGCCCCGTTCCTCTTTCTTATTTAGTACCCACTCTTAACATGCTTATCTCTAGGCATAAATACCGCGACTTGACGTAGGGACAGCAGTGTAACAGTCAGTCACGGCAGGATTCCCTTATCACTGTGCTTGGTACTGGGGATAGTGGCAAGATATGATAGGGGCCTGCCCAAGCGTAATCTGCTGGTGAACTCAGGACACTGAAGTGTTAAAGAGGAGAGTGACTGGGAGCCTGGTGCTTGGAAGCAGAGAAGGGGGTCGACTCTCACCCATGATTTGAGGCTGAGGCCAAATAGCACACCACATCTCTGTGCAGCTTCCAGCTCTGATCTGTAGTGACCACTAGGGTGGGCCAAGTGAAGACCCTGGGACCTCTCACAAACCACTTTTCTCCTTTGGCCTTTCCTGGAAAATCATCATCAGAAATAGCTACCACAAAGACCTGTGACAAGGATTAAGATTAAGAGCCAGCTAGCCCCGGTCTCTACAAGATATAATTCCCCAATAAAATAGTCAATAATAGTATCTTATCAGGAGCACATCCATTGCAAATTCAGCTTATTTTTGGAGACTTCGCCAGTTAATCAAATTTTCTGATGTCATTTTCTAGTGGATTTTCTCTCATTATTTCCTCAGCTTAAACTGCCTTTTAAAAAAAAACTTTATTTTAGAACAATTTACAGGAAGTCTTGTAAAAATAGTTTATAGAGTTCCTGTATGCTCTGCAGTTTCTATTATTAGCATCTTACATTTGTATGGTACATTTGTTATCATTAACAAGCCAGTATTGATAGACGCTTAACTAATGTCCATGCTTCACTGAGACTTCTTTTTTACTTGATATCCTTTTTCTTTTTCAAGATCCCATTACTCTCCCCAGGATAAGCTGCCTGTTTTTCATCTTATCTTTACCTCTGGCTATATCCCCTATAAAATTAATCAATATTTTAGACTTTTATCCTTTGTTTTACTTGGAATAGAAAGTGGCATAGAAATCTAAAATTCTGCATTGCAGCACTCCTTATAGCATAAGTAAAATGGCCCACTTTTGGATTTGAAACAGGTGCTCACAGGTAAGATACAAGCTGCAAGCTACTGGTCTCCTCATATATAGTCTTGCCCACAAAATAGAGAGAGGATCAAGTGAGATTATACAAAGGGACATGGTAGAGTATGCAAGTAATGACTAGGAGAGGTTCTCATCTGTTAAAGACCTAAGTTTCAAGACCTTTTGAGAAGCAACTACAATTGATAGAGGAACCCATGGATTCAGTCAACTGCAGATCATGTAGTACTGCAGGTCCTTGTTTACTGGCAGCAATTTATGTATAAGTGGACCTGTGCAATTCAGACCTGTGTTTGAGTCATCTATATTAACAGTACAGTTTAGGGTGCTCAGTTAATAGTGTTGCCCTTTCACGTTATCCAGAAAATTGCTTTTTGAAACATTCCTTGGAGTCTGGCCCACCTGATCAATCCCCTTCTACCTGTGCACAGGCAAGGATTCCCTCTAAGCTTTTCCAGGATCCACTTGGATCTGTGGCTTACCTATTCTATGGGCACTGGGTGGAATCACATTAACTGTCACTGCCCATCCTCTGTTGCTCTGCTATCTGTAGTAAATGAGTGTGAAAATACACACTGTGGTATCTGACATGAGATATATTACCGCGCTTCCCAACTGTCCAGCTCTTAAGTCTCTGCCTGGGTACCCGTATGTCTGGAAGGAGACTGAAAGTCATCTTGTCATATAGCCCTGTCTCTCATTCTTGACTAGGTTAGGGACACCTTTCAGTTCTGTAGTAATAAGAATAAACACAATCCTTGAGAGGCAAGAATTTTAGTACTTAAAAGGTTTGTGATCATATGGAAATAGCTTCCTTCAATGAACAAATACATGCTGGAAAAAACAACAAAAGAAAAACCTGCCCTCATTGATAGTATACACACACATTCCCTAAGAAACAGAACCTTACCTGGCTTGTTTTTCATTAAAATCAATAAATAGCCAGAGAACCTATTTATTTAAATGAAAAGCAAGCCAAGCAAGTTCTGTTTCTTTCCCAAAGTTTACTCTGTCTCTTCAAAGTTAAGACTCCTGGGGCAAGGCACAGCAATATTTCACTGCCTTTCTCATTTTGGTTTGGAAGGCTTTTTCACACTGCCAGCAGTAGAGGCAGAGCTTTTCGCATGTGCTCCTACCTGAGATGGAGGTGGGCCTGAAGCCTTGCTCATAGATAAGAGTTCCCGCTGAGGAGATGGAGTAACAAGACTACATCATGTATGCAGATTCCCTTGGAAATCAGAGACTAAACTTGAGACTATTAAGAGCACCCATTAGGTGGAGCAAATTCTTACCTGTTCTAGACCTTGGCATGTGAACCAGTTTTTTCCCCTTGACATGCTGTCAGACAAGGATGCCTCTTTAGAACATAATCCAGGCAGTCATAGCCCAAGTCCTGTCCTTTCCCAACCAAGTAAAAGTAGGTTAGCAAACCAAAAATATCCTTGAATAAGGCCCTTCAACCTATTTCCCTGGGAGAAAGATGCTGTTAGGAGCCTGAGACAGGTCTTGGTCCACCTGTGCTTTAGTAAAGGGCGATTAACAGGAGAGTCATCCGTGGGCTGCATGGGCCCAGTCACTAAAGCCCCTGCTCTGCTGTCAGTGCTAGCGCCAAAACCGCATGCTGCTAGGGCTGCGGTTTTCTTTCCCTTTGACATTAAGACTGTTTCATTATCCTTAGTAGTTGTGGACTGGTAGTAATTCCTTCCTCTTGAGTTCCTCGGTGTTAGGATGATTCCTACTTTAATTGGAGGATTCCATAGAAAAACTGTATTAGTACCTGGCCCTTAGTGAGCTCCCACTGTTTCATTTCTGCCCTGCTTTTCCTTTGAGGCCCTGGTGGGAAGATATGAAATGTTTCAACTAAAATTTACATAAGATAAAAATAAACACCCATAATCACCCCTCCATGCCAGGCTTCATCCCCAAAGTTGCAAAAGGGTGGACCTAACATGCGACCTAGCACTCATTAGGTGCCAGCATTATCAGCAGACATGGTGACATAACAATAGCAGCAGCACAAATACCGTGCTGTTCTGGACAGTGGGCAAGAAGCAGGATGGGAGGAAAGGGGTCAGCACATGGCCAGCCTTGGAATCCCTACATCTAGGGGTCTGGGGCTTTTAAAGGCTGTGAACATGCTCCTTTCTCTATTAATGTGGACTTTGCCCTAGTAGTGGGTGAATGGCAGACGTCTTGCCCTAGAGTATCACACGGTAAATTGCCTAGATTCCTTATCACTCTTGGGTGTGAATTCTGGGCCTCAAGACAACTGGAAAAATTTGGTCTTAGACCAGCACCCACAGTCCTCACTCCCCTTAAGCCAGCTGTTTTCAGTTTCTCAGGTGGCGAGAATGACTCATGCTTCCTTCTACCTCTGTGCTTACTATTTTTTATGACAATGTTCTACTTTTCTAACAAAAAACAGAAAGCCACTAATTAAAAAGTGTTCCCAGAGGATTCACAGCATGGACCTGGAGGTTCACTGCTGTCCTGTTGGCCTGCCCAGGTCTGTGCACATACTGTCAGAGTTATCTGGAAAGCAGTTCCGAGTGTTTAGCTCCACTCTATGGTGCTTATATTATGGCTCAGCCTGATACCTCAGTCTTCAGAGGGTGCCATAGTGACTGTGGTCTGTCCTCAAGCTCCCTTGTGCACAATGCCCAGCCCCTGTCAAAGAACCAATCTGTAAGGGCTAACAGATCTGTAAGGGCTAAAAGCTAGAAAGGAAACTTTCTTCCTAACAGATGGTATCATCCACTCACCACCAGGCCCCAGGACTGCCCTCACCCGTATTTCTGACTTGCAAAAAATTTCCTGTACCCAACCCCTGGGATTGTCTTCTAAAGGCAGTTTTCCAGCTGATATTCCAGAGTCTCCACCTGAAACAGCAGCCTTATGTGCTCATGCAGGTGCAGTCACTACAATACAGCAAGGTCACTAATCTAGTTTTCTTTGGAGGCCATATTCTAAGCCTTTAGGCAAAGCTTAAGATCCGAGCTGAAGTCTCTGGATTCTTTCCTCTTTTCTGCCCAGGATGGTTATCCGAACAAGAAGCTTCCTGTTGTCTTTGTATTACCAACACACAAACAGAAAATCTCCCAACTCACGTTTTGTAGGATGACTTTACACAGAGGCTAGCCAAAGAGCTGCACTCTCTGCATCTGCATTCTTCTGTTCTAGAGTGCCACTAGTCCAATTCAGCTGGTGGGCTGCAGGATTCTTGGCATAAGGCCTTTGTAAAGGGGAAAGCGCAAGGGGGGCTTCAGATAGGAAGCAGCATTAAGAAGTCTACCTTAAGTGTGCTGTGTTTGCACTTTGGCAGCGTTCAGCACACCACAGATGCTCTCCTGCATTCTAGGAAGAATGGCAACTAAAGTAGATCAGGCTGATGAGTGGATCCTTTCAGAGAGAGGCTCTGGTCTCCTCTAGACAAAATTCCTAACCCAGTGGTACATTAAAGATCCCAGTCTTCCAGGTAAGACTTTAGATCAGTTATAACTGATCCCAAAAGACTACAGAAGCATCACACTTGTAACCAAACCAAGACCATCACCATATTAAAGACCTCTCTAGCTAAAAGGTTATTTCCTTTTACTCAGCAGAGGACACACTATTTAGTCTTCCCAAACACGATTCCAGAAGTCACTGGTAAACAAAAGCATCTTGTGGCCAAGCTTTAGCCCTACGTCAATAGCAGAGTTCCTGACAGTCTATGCAGGCTTCTAACCCAAGTCTGAGTCCCCCATGTGCCAGAGAGGAAGCTTGGAGCCGTTCCTTCCAGGGCTCTTGATTTCAACCAGCTAATGTTGCTGAGCTAAGATTTGCAAAGGGTGCATCTTATTCAGCTTTTGGGCCCAACTAAAAGAAAGCCCAGTCCAGGCTATGAACAGGAAACTCAGAACAGCACACACATCTGTGTATTTTTTCAAAGGATAAACTCAATTCTTTCAAACAAAATTTTGTTTCTAATATATCTTTGTGCTCTATATCATATACTAGAGTAACAAGATAACTAAAATTTCCCCTTATCAGACAATAGCTTAGTTTTTCCCTAACTAGATGGTAAATGGAGTGACAGGGCTACCATCTTTGCACAAGGCCCCTGCCCTATGGACAGTTTCTTTAACAGCTTTCCACCTATTGACTTTTCTATTTACATACATAATCCCCACATACCAGGTTCCTTTGGGACTCAGCAATGCTGAATGCAGCAGAAAGGAATTGTAATAAACACTGCCGAAACCTAAAAATTTTCTCTCTCTTAAAACCTGGAAGAATTGAGAGATCAAAATACCTCATAACATAACTGTGCTTTGAACACCAGGCTTCTCTTTTTAAAAGAGTACTAAATGAATAAATTAAGACAGGTACCTTGTTTACTGGGCATACAACAGATTATTAACTAAATAAGCCATCTTCAGTAACTTTCTTCACTACCTTCCACCAACATGAAAAAGAATTTTTAGATCAGTTCCAAAAGTTATTCATACTCATGGAATTTTTAAATTTTGGGGGGGGGGGTGACTATGTCTGCACAGACTTGATATTTCTACAAAGGGGAAAAAAATTGGGTCTGTAAGTCAAGTGCTTTCTATCAGAGACTAGATAGTGCTCCTATATTCAGACTTTTTTTACATTTTAAAAAAAGGTGGAAAATGCTGAAAACCTCTTCACTGGACAGATACAAGTCTATACAAAACTCTAACTTATGAATTTTCACAAGCTGGGATGACTATTTAAATTCAGTACAATTTTTAAAACTAAACTCAATCCCTTAATATTTCTTAAGGAATACTGTTACTGGCTATTAGCCAGTACAGTTACTGGCTAAAAGACCAGACTCTGCCTGGGTTCAGATCCCAGCTCTATCACATACTGGTTGGTTGGCCTTGAGAAAGTCACTTGATCTGTATCTAGTTTTCTTATCTGTAATACAATAATATGCACCTCATAAGATTACTTAAGTTTGAAATGTGATATTAAAGTGCTTAGAATGGTGCCTTGCAGAGTTATGTGTTAGAAGTACTGTTACAGAGGAATTACCCATCACAAATGTACTTAAACATTAACATGAAATCCAACTTTGTACTAAAATGAATAAATTAGTTCTAGCCTCTTGCCATACATTTATAAACTTTATGTAGTAAATGTTAAAAGTAAACATTCTTTGTATAACATGACTTTGTAAACTAAAATACATCTGGTATTCAACCAAATGAGGAATCTGTTCCAAGGCTGAAGAAAAAACCTGAGTAACTGAAAGGTGGAACGTTCCTAAGAATTTTCTCCAATAGGAATGGGGACTAGGTATGAGGTTTATGCACATGTGTTGAATTTAGGAATTAGAGCTTATTAACTCTTTGTAAAGTAAGATATAATTTCCTTATAACTATCTAGCAGTACTTGAAATTTCTTATTTTTACTTTTTGGCTGTGCTTCATGGCATGTGAGACTTCAGTGACCTAGCCAGAAACTGAACCTGCACCCCCTGTACTGGAAGCACAGAATGAAACAGGGGAAAGAAAACAGGTTAAGGATGAAAATAAATTTTGAAGTATTATCCAAATAGCATTTAATATATTAAGAGGGGAGACTATCAAAGCTACTGCACATTTAATCTAAGAGTCAGTCACTGGATTAAATGTCTAAAGAAACTGATTTGTTTTAGAGCTGAATATAAAAGTATCACACATTTGATATGACGAAAAACTACCTTTAAACAGAATGTCTTTTTTTGGGGGGGAGGGGGCGTGGGCAATAATTCCAGTGAGTTAACTCTCAATTGTATCAAAAGTTCCCTGAGATCATACACTTATCCCCAAATTTCCCAAGTATTAACTTTTAAAGGGAAACATCAGCACTTCTCCTTCCTAAGCTCTGCTTAATAGAAGCTATAGAAATTGCCCTTCTAAGTCTTCCAGTAGAAAAGAAAATCCATCTTCCAATAGAAAAGATGCTGTTAGCTAATTAAGCTAGTATGAATGTGCAAGAAACTTTTGGGGTTAATGAAATAAGCTGTTTTAACTACTATAAAGACTACACAGGTGGTTCAACAGAATTTACTTGTATATTTTCCATTTTCTATACTATTTGAAGGCATAGGATAGCTTGGAATAAGCTTTCTACAAATACTGTGTTTTAAGTTTATCCAGTAAACTAAGATGCAGTACAGCTTTTATACAACTTAGGAGATTAAAAAAAAAAAAATCTCCACAAGAGAAAGCAACTCAACAGGCCCTGGTATTAAAACATTTTTCCAGAATAAACAGGCAATTGCATTAAAAGGCAGTTTTCAAATATTTAAATTACACTAAGATTCCTTCCAAATATCTGCCTTGTTCAAACCAATGCAACAAATTCTTATATTGTTAATTGTAGGGCATGGATTTTTGTTAAATGTTGATCATTTTACTTTCTTCATTATCAAAAATCTTTTACAGTGTTATCAAGCAGCAAAGTAAGTTGCATAAGCTCTCTGCTCAAGGTAGAGGTGCCAATACCCCATGGTGGAGGTGCGAATTGTGAAATCAAAGGGTACACTTTAGCAGTAAGAGTAGTGCATGAAGAAACAGTAATAAGTGGCCTAAATACAGAGTTGGACAGAATCAAACCAGTTATAATTGCTCAACTAAAACTAATACAGGTACATTCAAAATAAAGTTTGAGATTATAATTGGTATTTAGAATCAAATCTGAATTTCTTGATAAAATATAAATCTGTTCTTTTGAAATTGGAAATGAAACAATCAATTGATAGAGAGCTAGAGACTTATTAACCCCTCCTACTTAGATAAGGAAATAAGTGACAAAGTCTCTTGCACTGAAGTATGTATTTTAACAGCTTTACATGTAATATTCATATATAAAAAACTTTAAGTGCTTTTCTCCAATTTAAAAATCTAAAGAATTCAAAAATAAGGCATTCAATATTTGAAAAAAGTACAGATTTACAAAATGTGTATATTCTGTCATGAAAACTCCACACCAACATTATACACTTGGAAAAAAATACAAACAGGATATATTACAAATTTATGTAAGCAATAACTTAGTTCACACCATGCAATAAAAAGTACATTAATCAAGATACACAAGCTTTTGTAGGTTCTAAACTGAAGGACTTTTTTTCTGCAGAATCCTTAAAACCTGTGGCACTTAAAATTTGTTAGCCTTTCTACTGAGAGGTAAATTATACACAACAATGATGAAAAAGATTAACAGACCAGTTGTCTATTATGAATCATTCCAGCTTTGTTCAACAATGGCCGAAACTCTTTTCTCATATTCTCGTTTGTTTTCCTGATAAAGCTGTGCTGCCTGACTATTGGCTGGACTATTTGGATTCGGTTCATCCAGCAGAGACTAGAAGGAAAGAGAGAAGAAAAAACACATATGTAGAGTTATTTTTTTATATTAACATGGGTCAGATATGGAGCACAAAAGTTATAGAAAACAGAAATTACTTAATGGAAGCAATTAGTATGTCTCATGTATTTTCAGATCTAAACACTTTCAGAAATAGTTTGATAAATACAGGAAGAAGTTTCCTATTGCTACAAAACTTAAGTTTTCAAAACAGGTAGCTCTCAATTGCCTTAAGACCTCTAATTTCAAAGAAACTGGAAAAGAACAAATATTCTTCAGCATACTGCGCTATTAAACGGGAACTAAACAATTTGACTTGGTTAATATACAATGTCTATAAAATAGCTCAGCAACTAACATTTTCCAAAGTTAAACTCTATTATTGTGATAGGTTTGCAAATTCCTGACAGTAAGTTGGGTAGTATACCTTATTTCCTTTAATACACACCTAGGAGCAAGGGAATATATTAATAACAGGAAGGCTGAAAATACTGTTTATGACTCAAATTAAAACAGAAGTGTGACAGAAAAACTTGAAGGCCACAAACCAAAATATCACATCTGCTCCTCTCAAATGCATGTAACTAAAACTTGACTCCACCCCAAACCTTCCCCCTAAACTGTCATTCAAGGTCAACTCTGAAATATTCTGCCAGAGTGCTTTGGTGGATAGTTACATTACTTTCCTTTGAAACAGCATTTCTTGGATGGGGCAAAATGATGCCTTTCTGCACTGCAGCTTCTTGATGTCTCTATGTTTTTACTAAACAGTTATCTTTCTCTCTCCCCAATATTTTTTCATCTTTTTCCATAACCTCTGGCTATGCTTTCTAGGCATGAATATTTGACCTGTGAGGGAATTTCCTGGTGGTCCAGTGGTTATGATTCTGCACTTGCATCACAGGGGGCACGAGTTCTATCTTTGGTTGGGGAACTAAGACCCCAAGGCTTCAAGATGCAGAAAAAAACAAACAAAAAAAACCCCCGAAGAAACAAAACAAAATCACTTGATCTGTGAGAACAATTTATACTTTAATTTTATCAGGAAAATTATCATGGATTTGATCCAACATGGTCACTAATCAAAACGCAGATCAGTTGTATGAAAATCCTGAGGATTTTGTATGAGGTCTGCCACTGGTAACCTTAGTGTTGGGAAGGTTAGTTTGTTCACTTGGCCTTTAAATTGATCCTAAAAGAATCAATTATATTCCATAGAACCTTGAAAAATTAAGATGCATTCTAACACATGCTTACCTGAATTGATGTTAAGATAGAAGATACATCGTATGTGGGACTCCATCTATTCTGAAGGATATCTAAACATATGCTACCATCAGCATACACTGCAAAGACAACACTACAATTGGTTACATGTTAACTTGATTATATCTAATAATTAAACAGTAATTTTTTTTTAACCACGAACAAAATGCTTGGCTCAGTCAGAAGCCTTAAACATTGGTTTATAACTAAAACTTTCTGTCTCACAGGAAAATCCGTCTCAAACTAAGGACTCTTTACAACATACCTTTTGATGAGGAGGCTGAGTGAGAGTTAAATTTTTTCAACACATAACATAGCTGCTGCTGCTAAGTTGCTTCAGTCAAGTCCAACCCTGTGCGACCCCATACACGGCAGCCCACCAGGCTCCGCCGTCCCTGGGATTCTCCAGGCAAGAACACTGGAGTGGGTTGCCACTTCCTTCTCCAATAACATATAGCAAATCTGTTTAAATTCCACACTTCTAAATATTCCTAAATAAAGCTCTTGGGGGGGAGCTAATTTTTTGAAATAGCAATTCTACTTTAAAAGTAATAATGATGCACATGCAAAGTTTTATTTACAGCATGTTCTCTATAATACTCTTTACAGAAGTGAAAAAACTGCAAACAATTTGTGGTCCACAATGAGGGAACTGGCTAAGTAACAGTATATTATTAATGGCACATACCAATACTGCTGCCAGAAATGATACACATCTACCATATGTTAATTAATGTAGAACGACATCCCTAATATATTACATTAATAAGTTTCCAATTACTTATATAATTCCATTTCTTGTAAAGAATCATTTACAAATACTTTAATTTGAAGTACAGGCAGTCACAAAAACATCTGTAAGACTCAATGCCAAAATGCAGATATCTGTAAATAGCAGGATTATGAAGGATCTTATTTACCTTCCCTTGTACTTTGATTTGTTTTTCCAGTAAGTATGCATTCTTCTCATAATAAAAGTAAGAATCAAGTGATTACTGTTTTAAAAGTCTAACATTTAAAAAAATAAATAAATAAATAAAAGTCTAACATTTGAGTGGATTTTTCCCCCCTCTTGAACTGACTATGTGATAATACAAACAATGAACATAAATGTTTATCCACTTGCTAGATTATGTATATGTACAATAAATTTACAAAAATAGGATCACTGTGTTGACAAAGAATAAGTGCATTTAAATATTATCGACACTATCAAATTGTGGAAGGCTTCACAGAACAAGTCTGATCACTCTACATCAAAACAGGAGTAAGTGAGGCCTTTTTGGGGAGAGGAGGTAAATTACACTTGATACTGTCCTTCTTCAGGACTCTATCCTTGGTCTTCTTCCATCTATACCCTTTACACAACCTCTGGGGGCAACTTTATTCATGGCCTCAATTACTATCTATGTGCTAGGTATTTCCAATTGTTAGCGTTTGACCAGATTTAACTCTCAGCTTTAAAGCAGCATAGTCAATTGCTTACTGTGTACCCCAGAGGAACATCAAACTTAGCAAGTTCAGAGCAAAAATCATCACCTCTGTAAAACCCATGAAAATGCAAAATCATTTTAAAGTTTTGAACTAGTAACTATTTTTGAGAAGTAATCCAAAAGTAAATTAGAAACCGAACATTCCATCAACTGATAAATAAACAAAATGTAGTCTATTCATACAATGGATTATAATTCAGCAATAAAATGAAATAGTTATGTGTTACAAGAGATGAACCTGAAAACTATGCCAGCTGAAAGAAATCAATTACCAAGGGCCACATATATTATATGACTCCATTTATATGCAATGTCCAAAATAAGCAAACCTACATAGAGAAAATAAACCAGTGATTGCCTATGGCTGAGAAGCAGGGAGGCAGGGGGATAGGAATGGGGAGTGACTGCTAACAGGAATGGGATTTTTTTGGGAGTGATAAAAAGGTTCTAAAATTGATTATGGTGATGACTGTACAACTCAGTCGAGATACTAAAAACCATTGAATTATACAACTTAAATGGGTGAATAGCACAGTATGTGAATCTTTTAATAATAGAGATTTTTTTTAAAAAGTAAACTAGGAAGTTAATGAAGTTTTCCACTCATAGTGGGAAAAAAGGGAAACCATGCTATTAATATGGAGGTATAACAAAAATAACCAAAGGACCTCCCTGGTGATCCAGTGGTTAAGACTCCACCCTCCGTATGCAGGGGGCGCAGGTTCCATCCCTGGTTAGGGAACTAAGATCCGACATGCCACACAGCTCAGCCCCCCCCAAAAAAAGAAAAAGGATATTTACTTAATTTTACATATAACATGATCTCAATTTTGAAAATTTGTGTGTAGTTTTACAGCTCAACTTTAAGCTACAAATTCTTTTTAGTATCTTTCACATGCTGACAAATAAATAGATATTACTTTTAAAAATCAGAAATTATTAAAACAAAACTTTCCTCAAATCAGGAACCTTGGTAAGATTCCAAACTAAAAAAGTATGGTTAATACTGACATGGAAGCAACATAGAGAGGTGGGCCCTAATAATGAAAAGCATGGGCAACACCTAAAAGGATGAAACAATGCTTTCTTCCTCCTATCATCTGCAAAAGTTAATAAAATGCTACTTACCATTTGGATGAAACATTTTGGATAAAAACCTAACAGTTGGCGGTTTATTTGGATATTCTTCAGAAAATTCTATCACTAGTTTAAAAGTACCTAGATAGAAAACAAACCAAAATAATTACAGTAATGACAAGTATAACTTTTCTATCTTGTCACCAATGAATTCCCAACCCCACGCTGGCTTTTGCACAACCACACAAAAATTAATGTCAATTTTGGTTTAGTATATAAAACACACTAAATATACTTCTATTTATGTATTGATAATATACAAAATTGGCAAGCATTTGGGGGTACAAGCACTTAACATATACTACTGGTGAGAACATTGTCATATTTTTGGCAGGCAATTTTGCCCTAGCTACCAAACTTTTAAATGCACATTTGAGTAACTACAGATAATTCACTATAACTTAGAAGGAGGTGCCAAATGATTTTGAGAGGGGCTAACCATCATATGACAAAGGACTCAGACTGGAGGTATGGCCACTAATGTGAAAAAGTCTTTTCTGTTTCCATCATTTAAGTACGTTAAGAATCAGTAAGCATTAGTCTAACTGTCTACTGTTGGTTATAAACCAATATGGTACATTTTTGGTCAGCCTAAATCATTATTTGCTGGTCAAGAGACAGGCATTAAAAAAAAAAAAATTATGCATTTGTAACAAAGTCAATCTGTTCAGTGTACAAAGAGCTCTCAACTCAAATTACAAATCTATTTAGCAGACACAACCACCATTAAAATATAGTTTTATGTGTTTATTCACTACCCAGAGACGTTTTACTTTGAGGAAATACACCTGAAGGCTGGACAGGTGCTCCAATAGTAAGCCCATGGGCTTACTCAGTAAGTTGAAGCCTATTCCTAATGAAGTTAATAAAAGTTTAAACCATTCAAGATGTCTCCACAAGCTTCTCATTTTATCAGTTAAAAAAAAAAAATTCTCAACCTAAATTCTAAACTCATGACTTCAGTCTACCAAGATCAGAGGCATGTATTTAGTAAAATATTTAACATTCTATTTTCACTGTTCATATATTCAATATATAACCTCTACCTCTTTAAATTTTTTGTTGTTTGGAAATTTGGGATTAGGGAGGCCAAAGATACAAGCAAAATCAAAGGTGCTATTTAATTCACATTCTGATATATTAAGAAGTTCTATGAAATGTATAGTTCATTAGCAAAGAGCCTTATAACCTAATATATTTTTAATACCTAATGTTATATATTTTTATATTTACTTTTAATTTTCCTTCATTACAAAATGTACAATGTAAACATTTCAGGTAAACACAAATATGAAACAGCTTTAAGCTTGCTTTCTTCATATTTATGGGGTCTCTGGACCTCTTTATACTCTTACTCCCAATCATACCAAGCTTCAAATGTGAGGTTACTGAACGTGAAGATGGGAAGAGATGCATGCAACAGCACACCATTTTATGGCACTTCCATATATGGCATTTAAAAATATTTCAACTTTTTGGTTGGTAAAAATTCCCCTAATTAAAAAAAAAATTCCCCTAATTTTTAAACAATCCATTCTCACAACTGATATAAACTGTCTTCAGCACACCATGCGCTACAACTGTTGATACTTGTTGTGTTAGAAATGATTACTCAGGGAAATCTTCAAATACTTAACTGTAAACTCATTACACATTAACCTAAGTAACATTTAATGAAAATAACTATATTTCCCCCACCAAGTTAGTGAGAAGTGTAGCACTATTTATCTGCAAATCTCTTAAATGATTAGCTTAAGAGAAAACAGCCGCATTCTCTCAGGTGCCTCTGCATTCAATCTGTTGCAACATGCTGTTCTGGTTGAGATACATGAAGAAAATCAGGCCTCTTCCAAATATGTAAAGGAAAAAGGAAGGAGTATTTTCACAGCCTTTTCAGATAAAGGTAGACATTCTTTTTTGATATTACATAAAAGAAATGGTAAAGTTTTTAAAGGTTAGCTGCAACATAAAATTTGAAGCCATATAAACTTTTTGCATCATTTAGATTAATGACTATTGCACATTGCATGTATCTTTTCTCCATCCATAATTTTCTAACACACTGGCCATTTGGAAAATACCAATTCACTGAGTTATCCAAATCATCTAAATGTTGTCATATTTTATTTTGTATATATCTGTATACACCAGGGCTTCCCTCATAGCTCAGTCAGTCAAGAATCTGCCTGCAATGCAAGAGACCCGGGTTCAATTCCCAGGTCGGGAAGATGACCTGGAGAAGGAAATGGCAACCCACTCCAGTATTCTTGCCTGGAGAATACCAAGGACAGAGGAGCCTGGCAGGCTACAGTACATGGGGTCACAAGAGTCAGACATGACTTAGCGACTAAAGAGAGAGAGAAACACCATCAAAAACAAAGTCACAACCGGTGATACCATCTACTAATCTCATCAGAGAAAAAAGAATTGGGAAACCATAATTTATCAGCAGCAACAAATCCTGTCAATCACTTTCCTCAACTTAATTTAAAATCTTCCCTGGTGGCTCAGATGGTAAAGAATCTGTCTGCAATGTGGGATACACAGGTTTGATCCCTGGGTCGGGAAGATCCCCTGGAAAAGGGAATGGCTATCCACTCCAATATTCTTGCCTAGAGAATTCCATGGACAAAGGAGCCTGGCGAGCTCCTCTGGCGAGGTCCATGGAGTCACCAAGAGTCAGACACGACTGAGCAACTGACACTTTCACTAAGAATATGGCAACCAAATACATACTCAAATCTAAATAACCAGAGTTTGTCAGTCATTTTTCAAGTAAAAATGTTTCATGAAAAAAGCAGTAATTCAAGTTGCAACTCAAACAACTACAGAATCTGCTTTCCCTCCAACCACCAAACTGGTATGCAAGAGAAGTGCCGTTTGCATACTTCCAACTTCATCAAGCAGAATATCAGAAAGCAGCATACTCAATGGTCAGAATTTAGCAATATTAGTAATTCCCACTTTTTCATCAAAACATTTTAAAGTGAAACTGACATCTTTTATTAAAAAAAAAAAAAAAAAAAGCAAAAAATACGACTCCCAGCACAGTTTGGTGCCACTGTCTTAGTATGTGCCAAGGCACTAAATTGCTTAGGGCCAGTTTTAGTCACTAATGCTTTTGTACCATCAGTGCTGTTAATACAATAAAAAAGGTTAAAAAAAGCCTTACTATTGCCATGAAGACAGTTTTGATCACAGGGAACCCCTGAAAAGGTCTCAGGAAACTTTTTTCCTGAGTTTGTGGACCACCCTTGAGAATCCTTGGTATAGAGTCAAAAGCTGAACCCCTTGAGTACCTCTCTTCAACTCCTTACCCACCCCCCCACCCCCATCTAGAGGTAACCCCTGATAGCAGTATGGTATACAAGCCTTTAAACACATGCACACACTTGCATGTATGCTAGTCAGTAAAACTGTGGTATTATAACATATATTCTGCAACTTTTGTCTCCTCAGACATACAACCAGATCTACCTTATTCTTTAATAGGTACATAATATTCTACAGTCTAGATATTTAATACTTTGCTTAACCATTTCTTCTGCTGAACGTTCAGGTTTTCTCCTTCAAAATACTTCTGCAATCATTATTTGTATAAATAACCTTGATGGGTTAATTCTGGAGCCGCTGTGCTAAGACAAATCTATTTAACACATTTTAAAATTCATGCTATATTAGGGAAACTTTATCTGGTTAAAATCAATTTAATAAGTTCAACTATAAATACACATAAGAACAAGTTTTCCCTTTTTCTGGCTCTTGGTCAAATACTGAATTTAAGATGCAAAAGCTTCTGTACAATGCTAACTATTTACAGGTGTCAAAAGCTAGCTGTTAAGTGAAACTACTGGCAGTTATACACAATTAAGAGCACTGATCAACACACACAAAGTTAAAAACGCATGATTATTACTCTTCTGATGTCTACCTCAGGGACACCTCTAGCACGCTATGAGGTCATTTAAATTTAAAACTATTCTCAACACAGACCCCACCACGTAGGCCAGAGTTCAAGAGCCAATATAAAAGTAACAGAATGAACTAGCAATGAAGGTGATCAAGCTGACATGGGAAGAAAGTTCTTTGTAAACTATAAATTCTCAGTAGCATTCTTTAGTTTTAATCTGACCTATTATTAATAGAAAACAGCCTTAACTAAACAGATTGGTGTTATAATTTCCTACTTAAAAGAAGCCTCTTAATACTATGGAAAACATATTGAGAATGACTTACCATCTTCAAAGGGTGTCCCTTCTGGTCTGAAAACAAGAAGATTTCTGATTAAAAAAAGTTTTTATTTCTGCTTTTTCCTGATTTTCAAAGAGTGGAAAGGATAAACTCAAACAAGAGAAAGAGGAGCTCATTCTGATAATTTGTGGAGTATTTGTTAATTTAATATCACCTTAGTCCTGGTGATATTTTTATTTATATACACATAAAAGGGGCTTCCTTAGTGGCTCAGACATTAAAGAATATGCCTGCAATGTGGGAGACCCAGATTGGATCCCTGGGTTGGGCAGAGTCCCTGGAAAAGGGAATGGCTAACCACTCCAGCATTCTTGCCTGGAGAATTCCACGGATAGTGGAGCCTGGCGGGCTATAGACCATGGGGTCACAGAGTCAGGCACAACTGAGCAACTAACAACAAACGCAAGACATAAATAGTAACTTCATTTTCCAAGTTTTCCTTTTAGAATGGTTTTACAAAAAACAAAAGAAACTTGCCATAATTTTTGCACAAAAAGAATTCAGTTTATAAATATCAATCCTTTTGGAAATATATGTATTCTTAAGAGAAAAATTCCTATTTTCGATATATTATCAGTAAGATGGAAGTCAATACCCTTTAGTTTAAGGCAATTATGATACCAAAGTGTCCTGCTTTTCAAAAGAGAAATAGCTCTCCTTCAACTAGACTAAATTTATCTGATGTCACCAAGAATGCCAGTTTCTTTTGCCCACAACTTTTCATTGTACCATATCCCTACCTCATCTTTCCTGAGCAGCAACATGAAGGTTACTTTTTTTGTTGTTGGCTCTTTTTTTTTTAATTGCTTTACAAAGCTGGATTAGTATGGTTTAATTATTATTTGCAAGGTACATTCAAGATCTCAAAGCAGCATGTTAACAGCCTAAATTTAATATCACTTTACTTTAGAAGGGTGAACCACACTCATTTTCCCCACTAATTTTTAATGTAGACTCTTAAAATGGAGTCAATGGCAATTCAGAATTCTGTTTACAGAAGTGTTCCTTTTAAGTTTTAGTGCAAAACGCTAGTATAGAAAGAGCAACAAAGGGACTTCCCTGGAGGTCCAGAGGTCAAGAATCCACCTGCCAACGCAGGAGACACAGGTTCGATCCCTGGTCTGGGAAGATCCCACAAGCAGAGGAGCAACTAAGCCCACGGACCACAGCTACTGAACCCGTGCACTCTAGGGCCCTCATGTCACAACTACCGAGCCCGTGTGCTCCGACTACTGAAGCTCGAAGGCCTCACTCTGCAACAAGAGAAGCCACTGCAATGAGAAGTCAGGGCACTGTAACTAGAGATAATCCACACACAGCAAAAAATAATAAAGAAAAAAATTTTTTTTAAAGAGTGAAAGAAAATAAAATCCAGTTCAGGAAAACCAAAGAAAGAGCATTAAGAAATAATGCTTTTATACAAATAAGCCTATGTGCAATATATACTATATGTAAAATATAAGACTGCACTTTAAAAGGCTCCATTCAGCTATTTCTCATTAAGCTGTGAAACATTTTTTATTTAAATTCTTACTATGGCGGAAGTTATCAATATTTTTGGTTCCTACTCTTTTTACAGTTCTAGTAGAATGCATACTAAACATTTGCTTGGCACATTTTGTACAAACTAACTTATCATTCTCCTGTAGTCTCAAATGATATTTTTATCAAATAAAACCCAGTGATTATAAAATCAAATTTTACTTGACTGCCAAAACTCTTTATCAGAATTTTTTTTACCTTACAGTTTCTGTAAGATCCCTCATCCCTCAGTTCCCATTCCTAGCTGTTACACATTCAATTTCTTAAAAGAATCACCATACCTACCATTTGTTATTTCTTTCAACTCACCCAAATATAACTGCATTCCACTGCATGATGTTGTTTTCAGATGGTGCGCCACTGACACCCACAGGTGGGTCCTCTTGCAATCTACAAACCCAGAATACAAATTTTAAAAGTTGAACATTATGGCCACTAAGAAGGCCAATCAAACATCTTTGAACCACCTACTTTGAGAAACAAACTAAATCCATTTTCTTGTTCTTGTGCTGTGCTGGAATAAACCATACCACTTTAAATGGCTTGGGAGTGATCCCTCTTCAAATATCACCAAGGTTAAGATATCTGTTCAAGAACTACTTTTATCAATAACAACAAAGGAAAAACCTCAAGTGCAAAAAAACACTATCAACCATCAATTTTGCTGTTGTAAACACGCAAAGGCTGTGTGTGTCCTAACCAAAGCTACTTGGGCAACATGGCCACCAAAAAAACTCTCCCCCAAACAAAATATAAAGACCCCACCTCAGTGTAAACATTAAATGACTGAAAAACACTTACATCCAGTTTAATCAGCAAACTAGTTTTGCACAGTAGAGCTACTTTATTCCATTCGCTTTAGTTAGTAGCTTTTAGAGTGGGCAGAGCTCTGGCTAGGTTTTCCCTCAGTCCCTATTTTAAAAGCTCTGCACCAATACTGCATTTTACCTCTCAGATCATGCGTCCATATACAAAGCTACCTTCCAACACCTGTCACAAATTCTTGCAAACGAAGACCCTTGGAAAACTACCGAAGATGCCAAGCACACAACTCAGAATCAAGCAAAGAGCTGCAATGAGAAATCAGGGTACCAAAGGCCAGGAACCTCATGGAATTTCACTCATGGGAGCTAATCTGAAATCTATGGTTTCAAGCTGTAGAAACCGAGCTTTGCACCAAAAGGAGTATCTCCTTTTAAAACTGTCATTTCGGGGGGGGGGGGGGATGTAAACGGGACACTAAATATAAATATACATATACACACACAAACACACCGTCATGTGGTATATGATTTTTGGAATTAGTCCCCCCAAAATGGCTTTAAGTCAACCTCAAGCAGTACAAGTCAGGACGAAAAGAACCCTTGGAAGATACGCTGCGTGCTATCGCCCACCAAAGATAAAGGCTGAGTTACCAATACACTCAAGGCCAAACTGGGCAAAGCCCCAAACAATGGCTTCCAAGTGCCTCATTTAAAGGTTTACAATGAAGCTGAGAGGTTACTTCCTGATAAGCCAATCCAAGTTTTTACACTGGATTTTTTCTCTCAAGCAGGGCAGGTCTCCCTAGAAAAACACTTAAAAATGCGCACGGGGGCGTAACGCTAAGTTTTCTTGGATATTTTCTTCTCCGTACCTGTAAGCATTCAAAGGAAAACAACTGGGGGGGGGGGGGGTAGTCACTTCCTCCTCATCAACTCGAACACCTCCTAACAAAACCGTATTTCACAAAGGAGGCTCAGGGAGCATCAGGTTAGCGCCAGCCTCCAGGAAGGCATTCTTCCAGACTTTGGAGGCTATAGATAGGTCTTTATACACCAGGCCACAGAGCTGAGTTCCAGAAAGCACTGGCAGCCGGGTTTGCCAGCCCGACTCCCAGCCCTCTAAGCCAGTTCTCAAGGTCCTTTACAGGCGGGCGGGGGGAAAAGAGTCGGGTTTCGGAGGATGGGTTAACAACCTCCGGCCCTCGCGCATCAGACCCCACCCTCGCTGCAGAAAGAATGGGGAGGGAGGCGGGAGTTGGCCCCAACCCTGGCAGTCGGAAAGACGGCAAGGCCATCGAACAAAGCTGACTGGTGTACCTAGCGGTGGAAAGGCTTCTGCAAGGGCTCGCTCTTAGGGCAGAGAGGAGAGGCACCGCAGGGTGCAGAGGCGAAGGATGAGGTTTGAAAGCTAGGGCGAGGTATCAGGCAACTGGCCGCAATGGGCAGCAGGGAATCGTAGGACAGACCATAGCCATCTTTTTACTTTTTTGTGGGGGTAGGGTGGCGGTGAGGAAGTATCAACATTTCTTACGTAGGACAAGTGAACAACCAAGGAAAAGGGAGTGCTAAAACGGAGCTAGAACTGGGCTTCCGTCTGTCCCCCTGGGCCCACAGCCGCCCTCTTAGGGTCAAGAGGGGAAGGTGTCCCGGATCCCCACCCTAGCCCCGTAGCTTTGGGGAGGAGTCGTCATTGAGGCGAAAATGAAGGCCCTTACCGCTTGAAATCCCGCATAAGCCTCCTCCGGGCCGGGGTCGACATGCTCCCCAGCAGCCCCGCGGTCAGTCTGAAAGAAAAGAGTCCCGCGCAGCCCCCCCACCCCCCGGCGCGGCGGCCGAATCACTGTGGGTCACCGCCGCCGCCGAGGTTGCACAAACAACCCTGCAATGACGTCTCCCTCCGCCGCCTCCAGATCCCTCCGCCCTCCGCCGGTACCATGCAGGGAGGGGTGGGGGAGAAGGGAACGGGACGTAGGAGAGGTAGTTATGGGAGCCCCTCAGCAGGGACCTTATTCCTTTTGTCTCCTTGAACGAATCGACCAATTACTGTTCTCTATGCTCAGACTGGAGGGTGTGATTAGGAAGTACCGAAACTGAAACACCAACCCGTCTCCCCCTCTTTCAGTAGTTTAGGCTCAGCCGGGTGGGGAGAGAGGGACGCATCCGGGGCCAGAGATTTCAGGGAAAGGAGGTGGGATGACGTAAGGTCACGTGACTGCCGGCGGCGTTGTCAACAATCCACCTCCGGGGGGAGGGGACGAAGTATCTAGAACCACGTGTCCCTATGACGCCATTAGGACAGATCACGTGAGAACGTCGCCTGGATCTAACTTTCAGCCAAGTCTTTCGGCCCGGTAGTTAAATTTACGGGCTGAGGGCTGGTATGCACTTTTATTAGTTTCTTTGTCCAGTTTGTCCTGTGAACAGCTATTGATGAGATTGTGTCGGAAGCAGTAGTTTGTCTTGCTTCTTAAATCTTTAATATAGAGCCCCCCCCAAAAAATAAAAAATAAAAAAAATAAAAGAGCCCCAAATAGTTTGGATTTAAAACTCCCCTCTGGTTGGCTCAATGGCTTATCAAATCTGGCATCTGAGGAAGAGTGAAGGGACCTCCATTTTCCTCAGCTGAATGCTGAGGCCCATACAAAGCGAAATCCCCTGAAATGCTTCCTGAGGGCCACCAAATATTACTGTATGAGCATTGCAGTGTGTTTCCAGGGTTGACAATACTGGGCAGAGATGAAAGAACAGTGTGCAGATTGTTTAATGTTTGTTTACAATCCCCACAGGATTACGGAATTTTGTTTTTCCTTTATGAGTCTGCTCTTACTTGAGGCTTTGTGTCAGAGTCCTTGGATTTGTCTACAGTTGGAGTACCGTTGTATTTGTCAAGAAATGCGTGGGTTTGATCATAGAGTGTGTGTATAAAGGGAGTGTAGGTGACTGGTTGTCAAACCTAAAAATTTGACTCACATGTGGGGGAGAGATCATGCAGTCGTGGATAGGGGTTGTATATCTAACCTGAGTAACTTATTTCAGATTTGCAACACTAGTAAGTTAATGGCCTGAAATGTCCCCCACCAGGGCTCAGAGATATTGGCCGTTGGAATTCTGACATTATTTCTAGTCACTGAGTTCCCTTCCTCTATCGCCTCCAATTCTGTTCTTAAGACTTTCTCAGGCTGAACCCTGAGCTCTTTAAGTCCATTTGGGTGATTCCTCAACCAAAGGTGTTACAGGAAGAGAGAATGAGGAATATGGCGTTTGGCATACTTTCATTGAACTAGAAAAGGTTAATTTCCCCTACTTTTCTGGTACCTCTCTTTCTTCAACCCCTGAATTCTTTCTCTTGCTTTCATTAACTGCCTTAGTGATCAAGTTAGCCAGATCTAATACTTGATAGATAGCCCTTGATAGATACTCTAAGTCAAAAAGTTATTTTCTTATTTTCATTTTTTTTCCTTCCTGCCATAGCAGTTCTTTCGGAGAAGGCAATGGCACCCCACTCCAGTACTCTTGCCTGGAGAATCCCATGGACGGAGGAGCCTGGTAGACTACAGTCCATGGGGTCGCTAAGAGTCAGACATGACTGAGCCACTTCACTTTCACTTTTCACTTTCATGCATTGGAGAAGGAAATAGCAACCCACTCCAGTATTCGTCCCTGGAGAATCCCAGGGACAGGGGAGCCTGGTGGGCTGCCGTCTATGGGGTCGCACAGAGTTGGACACGACTGACGTGACTTAGCAGCAGCAGCATAGCAATTCTTAGCTTCCCTATAGCTAAGGATGGAGACATACTAACTGTTAGGGTTACCCTACAGTGAAATGCTAAAGAGAATTTTTAAAAAAAACAATCTCTCATGTCATTTGTTTAGCAATTATAATTGTTTTGGAAATCTACAGTTCATGGTTTTCCAGAATGAAGTAATGCTTTTGATCAAATCAAGTAAGTTTCATTGAAGTCCAAGAGCTTTATTGTATAAGCAAGAATCATACGTTGTCCTGGTTACCAACCCTGTCATAACCTAGTTGTAGAAAGGATAGATTTAAAAAGGCTATAATTTTACAGGGTAGACTCAGTTGCTCTGGATTGTGAGCTCACTGAGAGCAGGGACTCTGATTCATGCTTTGATCCTTGGCAACATTATAAGTCAACAACAAATATTTAATAAATGTGCTTTACAAGTCTGGGTCCAGTATAAGATTTACTATGATACTCATAGAAAATATAGTTGAAAAACTTTTCAAAAGGAAAGACAATTTTGAATATTTTTATGGTGATAAGCAAAAACCATAACTACCTTTCTTTCCCCTCCGTCTCTCAATAAAAGCTGTCGCAGCATAGAAACACTTAGGAATGTTTTAAAATACCAATTTCTTTACCCTAACTCATTTAAATCAGGATCTCTGGGGTTGGGGCCTTTTAACAAGCTCTCTAGGTGTGATTTTATTTTTTATTTTTTTCTAGGTGTGATTTTAATGTGCATGTTCGGGTAAGACCAACTGGACTAGAATTTATTGGATAATAATAACGCTTTCTCTTATTCAGAAGCAAAGTGAGATTTGGCCTCTTACGCTTAACTTTTTTTTTTTTAGCAGGAAAATGAAAGCCGTAACGAAAACAGCACTGCCTGGGCATTTCCAGTGATATTCTTTTTATTCATTGGAGGCTGTCACTCAATCCGAACCCCATGTCTAGTTCTTAGACAATTAAGATTCCGGGAGGTGGGGTGCCTTGTATGTCACTCTATTTTGTGGTGGAGCCCTTTGAATTATTTGCTTTTCCAAAGAGGGCCTTTTACGAGTTTTGACGTGTAGAAAGGGAATTTTTTAAAAAGAGAATTACTATGACTTCAGGGAAAAAAATTTTAAGCATGTAAGAGGTGTTCAAGAAATGTTCTTATGAATCGTCTTATTCCTGTTTTAAGGATGAATGTCGACAGCTGAGGTTAAACAGATTATGTAACATTAAGATAACTAGGTAACTTAGAAAACTATAATTTTACAAGACTTCCTTGTAAGTCTCGTTTTACAAGAAGTCTCTACCTGTGACACCAAGCATCCTTTTAGGATCCAGCACAAGAAGCAAGTGTTCTTGGCCCTGCGGGCGTCTAAGATGCAGGTCGGATAAACTTCCACCCCGGTTCCCCTTCCCTAGAGGATTTGCAGTTTCTCGAGCTTTTACCAAAGTATGATCCTCCCCTGTCGCGGCTCAGAACCAACCTTGTGTAGTGGCCCCAGTTTGACCGACAGCTGCTCGTATTACCGACCTCCACCCGCAGGGAAGCTTCCAGTTAACCCCCACAGGAACTCTTGTCCGCGCGTTCCCATTTTCCCTTCCGGGTCGGACCTGGCCGGTTTTCCGGTCTTGCGCAGTAGACCCCAAGCCAGTGACCTGCTGCCCCGTTGCTATGGTAGTAGGCAACCGGGAGCTAGCAGGCTAGGTAGGGTGGGAGTCGCTGTGACTGCACTGAGCGAGGCGGCAGGATCACAGAATGGGCTGAGGCAGCGGCGGCTGCCCGGACGAAGTCGACGGTGGGGAAAGAGGCGCGGCACTTGTCTGGGACTCTAAGACTCCTGGTTTGAGGAGCGGGCGGGACCGAGGTTTTCTTGGGTCCCGGGGCCTGATCTGTTGGTGACTGCAGCTTTGCGGAAAACTTATATTTGATGGGGCTTGACGAGACGTGTGGGAACCCTACCCATGATGAATAGTGACATGTAGTGAGAGCATCTTAAAGCTTGGTGGGAATGATGGAGACAGTAGCAAGTTCCCCCAAGTTCTGGTGGTGGCCGAAGCCACATAAAGACACCCTGCTGCCGAACTGGCAGAGTTCCCAGAGACAAACGCGACTCGTGGAAAAGAATCCTAGTTTTCCTTTTCCCGTAATTTAAAGTATTAGTTTATTGTGATATTGCATTATCCACGTTGAATAAATAAAGGTATGAATGTTTAATCTTCTCCCCCCCCCCCCCGCACCCTTTCTTTCCATAAAGAAAAAACCGGACTTCAAAATGGAGATGTATGAAACCCTTGGAAAAGTGGGAGAGGGAAGTTATGGAACAGTCATGAAGTGTAAACATAAGGATACTGGGCAGATAGTGGCCATTAAGATATTTTATGAGAAACCAGAAAAGTCTGTCAACAAAATTGCAATGAGGGAAATAAAGTTTCTAAAGGTTTGCTTCTTTTACCGTAATTGCTCTCTGTAAGTCAAAAAAGAGATTGTTATGAAATAAAAACTTATATAACGAATATTTCAGTTAACATAGGTATTTGGAATAGAAAAACAAGTGTGATAGCTTACCTTATTGTGTACATTTTGTAATTTTACAGTGATACTAGATAAATGTGCTTGTGTATAATTAACAAAAACTGCCAAATGTGAAATAATTATTCGATTATTTAGTTTTATAACACTTAATAAAAATGTCTGTCTTTGTGCCAGATGTTGTGACTATAATGAGGTGAGAGACAGTACCTGCTCTTCAGAACTTTTATTATTTAATCAGAAAGACAAGAGGACATATTAAAATAACAGTGAATTTTAAGTGACTCACAGTAAAAGCCAGTGATTAACACAAAGTCCTACTGGATAGGGAAGATTTCTTGGAGGAGGTGGAACTTGAATTGGGCTTTAAAGGGTATGTAGGATTTAGGAAACATAAACAGCATAAGCTCGAGAGCCTAAAGCAAGACAAAGGACCAAGAGCAGAGCAGAGTGGACAAAGAGCATTTGCCTGTAGAGTTTCTTATACAGAAGTGGAAAGAAGTGAGATGAGAGAAGTAAATTGGAGATAGGTTTTAAAGTCTTCTAGACTAAGAAATCAAAACTTGATTTTTCCGAGAGATTTTGAATTCAGAGTAAAGAAATGGTTAATATTAATCTAGCATTATTTTTTTAGAATAGAGGACTATAGATTGGAGGACTGAGAAAGTAAAAATAAAGAAATGTGTTCTGACCTTAATTCAAGAATCCTTAAATGTGAGGGACCTTGCTAGAATGCAGCACTTTGAATTGAAAGTAGTAATATATTACTAAAGAAGACATGAAAGTGTAGAAGGCAACAAAGAGGAGGAATCAAAGGTATCTTTGAGGTTCAGTGATTGCTACCATTGATCAGAGACTCAAAAGAGACCTGGTTTGGGAACTAGTTCAGTTTTAGAAATGTTGAATTCGAGGTGACAGGAAATCAGTAAAGATGACCAGTAGGCTTTTAGACATGGGGAACAATATGAGGAGTGATCAGGGGACAAGGTAGAATTTCATGTAAGTATGATAGATCCACCCAAGGGAAAGACTTAAGAAGTGTAAAGAAAAGAGCATTAACATTCCTAGAGGATTGGGTACAAAACTAGTGATTTAAAAAATATCTATATATACATATGTATTTTGTTTATTGGAATTTAGATGCTTTAAGGTTCATAGTCTAGATGTTTATATGATGAAAAAAACAGCTTTTCTTGTTCATTTTTATCTGATACAAAAGTAATATTCTTTTCTTGCTTTGTAAGTCTGTATTAGATATGATGGATCAATTTGCTTTCTAAATAGAAATATATTAGGCATCTGTGGATTGTTTGAACTGCTCCATTTCTAGACAATAAAAAGGGAAGTTAAAGTCAGTAGAGATGTTATGATTTTGTGAGAGATACCTGTCCTTATCCTGATGACCTAAAACATAATACTGGAAGGCAACTTTGTGTACCGTAAGTGAAATCTGATTAGGAGACCTTTTCCCAGGCAATATCTTTTGCTCTTTTTTTTCACCTTTGTTGCATTTAAGCAGATTTTTTCCCCCCTTCTTGATTGTTTTGTAAAAATAACTGATATGTGGCAAGAACACAGAGATGAATTTGACAATTTACTATTGTAATTATTCAGGCTATTTTGAGATACCCTAACTTTTTTTCCCATTGGTTTATTTCTTGTAGAATTTTTAGTTTAATCAAATCTAATTCCACAAGAGACATTTCTTGGATTAGTTAACATTCTTAGTCTAAAAACAACAGCCATAATGACTTAATTAGAACTAAATTTTTATCTGCTAGAATTTCATTAAATAAGTTAGAGTAACTAGTGGGAATATCTGTAGAAAAGTTTTCTGTTTATAAAAGAAAACAAAAATAAACAACCTGAAAAAGGACAGTGGAGTATTTCTGGGGGTTTCACAGTTTATCTGAGGAAGTCACTGATCCCTTATCCCTAGATGCTGCTGCTGCTGCTACTGCTAAGTCGCTTCAGTCATGTTTGGCTCTGTGCGACCCCATAGAAGGCAGCCAACCAGGCTCCTCTGTCCATGGGATTCTCTAGGCAGGAACACTGGAGTGGGTTGCCATTTCCTTCTCCAGTACCCCTGGATGGATGTTCCTTAATGCTTATTAACTTGCACTCACCCTTCTCTGCTTTTGCCTTTAAAATTACAACTGGACAAGAAAACAGTAATTTTCCCTAGTTGAAGGATTATATTGTAGTATCCAAAGGCAGTCTTTTTTTTTTTGCTACTGCCAGCTTGTTGCTATAGCACTCTGGCACCCCACCAACCAGGGAAATTGGAGCAAAAATAGGAAAGGAATCTGGCATTATATTTTGGCATGTTTTTCTGTTAGTCATGTTTTGAGGACTTTAGTTTATATATTAGTACAGATAACTAGAAAAATTGATATTGTGCCATTGGAATAAAGGCAAATTTTTTTTCATCCAAGTTAACTTTTTGATGAATTCAACATCGAAAATATACCCCTTAATTTTTAACCGAAGGAATAAATATTTTTGGTAATTTGAAAAAGTTAAATATTTGAGAATTGATTGTAATTAAGTCAGTGTGTTAAAAAATAGAATAAGCAGCATAAAATGTTAAACCTCTTTTAGATTTCTAAGATGATATATTCCATTATTGACATTTGAAATTACCTGTAGTGAGTGCTTACCAATGTAAAAACGTGTTTCGTTGCTTGATAGAATCTTACAATGAGCAAAAATGTACCCACAGATAATTGTATATTTATATAAATTTCCTATGGATGTAAGTTGGTATTTCACATATATGAAAAGTTTCTAGATAACTTTATATCTTTTTGTAACAGTGTGATGAATTTATAACCTCCACCTGGAACTTAACATTTTACTCTTGAGACTTCAGGACCAAACTCAGTAATTAATTTCTATAAATTCTGATTACATGCTCAGTGGCACTGGAATTCATGCTCATTTGAAACCATAAGGACCTTTTAATCACAACCAATTTAAAGGATAGGGCAATATCTCTTAGCAGAATACAAAGTTACATTTCAGCATGTTAACTCTGAATTATTTTAGAAAGCAACCAAATGTCAACTTGAAGTAAAGCAATATATCTCCCTTTGTTCTATAAATATTAACTATGAAATAGATAAACATTTAAAAAAATAGGAATGTAAGCAAATCAACAAATTTTTATTGAAATGCATGGAGGAAAAGAAACTGAGAATATTCCTCTTTTTAAAATTATATGAGTCTTATATGTGCAAATTATGGTGCATGAGATACTTATTAAAAATCCATTTCTTTTGTTGATAGCAATTTCATCATGAAAACCTGGTCAATCTGATTGAAGTTTTTAGACAGAAAAAGAAAATTCATTTGGTGTTTGAATTTATTGACCACACAGTTTTAGATGAGTTACAACATTATTGTCACGGATTAGAGAGTAAACGACTTAGAAAATACCTCTTCCAGATTCTTCGAGCAATTGAATATCTCCACAATAATAATGTAAGTGCTTAAAAATAACCCAAACTATAGGAAAACTGTGAATTGTAAGTGCCTTTTAAACATTGTTCTGTTTTTATGAAAGTTGTTAAAATTATTTTTCTGTACAATATTGACATTGTGAAAATGGAAAGAAGGTTGGGGGAATTACTACCTTATAATTCAGTCACAAAACCAAAAACCATATTGAACACACAATAATTGTAACCATAAAGCAGACCAACTCTGAGATGCTAAGGAGGTATAGAAAAGTCAGCAGTCAACTCTGGCGTCTTTTATTAGTGAAAATATATTAAGACATCGAAAGTCAAGCCAGCCCAGATGATGGGAGGTCTGGAAGTAGGAACTGGAAACTAAGCCAGGGGAATGGCAAGAGAATGTGGATGCCTTTAGGGAAAGAAAGAGAGAAAGTGGCTGAGGAGTGTAGAGCCTTGTGTTTTAAATCAAGAAAGAAAAAAAGATCAACTGTTTTGATTTTTAGTGTTGTCTTTTAACATTGTTTAGTTACTGTTTATTTCAGCAGGTTTTTATGGACATACTTTGTTCCCAACATGAACTCTACTTTCTGTAAAGTTAGACATAGTAAGTGATATTAGGCATAACATCTATATAGCCTAAGCTTTTTCAGATACCTTAATTTCAAATAGTCTGTCTCAGTAATAGTGCATCTCCTGTTGCAGCTTTGTTGTAATGGCATCTAGGACTCAGATTGTAATTTCCTTGCCCAAATGGATCCAAGGGGAGGCAGTATAATGTAATAGTTAACAGCACACAGTCTTTGGAATCAGACTATGTTAGATTTTTACCTAGTGGCTTATCTATAGATAACCACACAACTTGTGTAGCTCACAGTTACATAATGAAAGGTAGTCCCATTACTCTGTGGCCCCAGGAAAATTATCTAACCTTTTGGAGCCTCAGTTTCCTCATCTGTAAAATAATGCTATAGTACCTCACAGATTTTTTTTTAAAGATCAAATTAGGTAATAGCTACATAGTGTTTAGCACTGTGTCAGGTGTATTTTAAGTGCTCAATAAACAGTGCTGATAGGGAGTCAGATATACTTATCTCTATCCCTATAGTGTCTTGCCTGTAGTAGACTAAAAACATTTCTTGAATAATGGGAGACACCAGTCTGAGAGCAGAAAACTTCAAAGAGGAGGTAAAATTAAAGTAAGAATTTTGAACTTAGGTGTTTAAATTCAGGCACATAGGGAAACAACCCAAGGGCTTAACAGACAATTGAGATGTCATTGATACACATACGAATATTACTAAGCCATGAAAAAGGGTGAAACATCACCATTTGCAGCAGCATGGATGGACCTAGTGAGTATCATACTAAGTTAAATCATACAGAGAAAGATAAATATATCATTTAAATGTGGAATCTAAAAAATAATAGTAATGAATCTATATACAAAACAGAAGCAGATTCACAGACATAGGAAACAGCCTTACAGTTACCAAAGGGGAAGTGGGAGGGCTAAACTGGGAGTAGGATTAACAGATGCAAACTACTATATGTTAAATAGATAAACAGCAAGGATTTACTTTATAGCACAGGGAACTATAGTTAATATCTTGTAATACCTATAATGGAAAATAATCTGCAAAATAATATGTATATAACTGAATCAGTTTGCTGTACATCTGAAATTGACACAATATTTTGATTCAACTATAGTTCACTAAAATAAACAAAAATGGCTTAATAGAATCAAAATGGAGTAAAAATGTAAATGATCTTGAAACTAATAAAATGAATCAAAAAAGTACAAGCACATAGAGCTAATAGAGCAGAATTATTATCATTGTAATATGGAGTTCTATGTATTTGGGGAGAATTTCACTACAAAATAAAGGAGAATCAAACTCACTGTTTGAATCCAAAATTTGATAATTCATATCATATACAAAAATTAACTCTAAATGGGTTAATGACCTAAATGTAAGCGCCAGAACTATAAAACTCAGAAGAAAACATAGGTGGTAGTCTGTGTGGCCATGTATTACACAATCATTCTTTTTTTTTTTTTTTTTTAGGCAATCATTCTTTAGATATGACATCAAAAGCAAAAGTAATCAGAATAGACAAATTGGACTCCATCAAAATTAAAAACTTTTGTGCATTGAAGGACACAATCAAGAAAGTAGAAAGACAGTTCACAGATGGGAGAAAATATTTGAAAATCATATATGATAAGCAACTAGTTTCTAGATTATATAAAATACAATTCAACATAGAAAGACAACCCAATTAAAAAATGGGCAAAGAATAATAGCAAGTATATTTATTTAAAATCTTAGTAGACATTTCTCCAAAGAAGATATACAAATGGCTAATAGCACATGAAATGATGCTCAATATCTTGAGTCATTATGGTAATGCATATCAAAAATCACGGTGAGATACCATTTCACACTCACTAGGCTGGCTGTAATTTAAAAAATAGACAAGAACGAATGTTGGCAAGGAAGTTGAGAAACTGGAACCTTTATACACTGCTGGTGGTAATGTAAAATGGTGCAGCTGCTATGGAAAACAGCTTGGCAGTTTCTCAAAAAGTTAAACATAGAATTAGCATATGACCCAGCAATTTTACTCCTAGGTATCTATCCAAGAGAATTGATAGCATATGTTCACATAAAAACCTGCCCAGGAATGTCATATAAGCATTATTCAAAATAGCTGAAAAGTAGAAACAAATGTATATTAGCTGATGAATGGATAAACAAAATGAAGTATACCCATAGAATGGGATTTACTCAGCCTCAAAAAGGAATGGATTGCTGATGCATCCTATAGAATGAGTGAAACTTGAAAACATGTTGAAAAAAATCAGATGCAAAAAACACATAAGTATAAATTCCACTTAAATGAAAAATTCAGAAGAGGCATTTTTGTTTCCAGATACTTTGGAGTCCAATTTGTCTGGGCTTCCCAGATGGCACTTGTGGTAAAGAATTTGCCTGCCAATGCAGGAGACGCAAGAGACCTCGGCTCAGTCCCAGGGTTGTCGGAAAGGTCTCCTGGAGAAGGAAATGGCAACCCACTCCAGTATGCTTGCCTGGGAAATCCCATGGACAGAGGAGCCCGGTGGGCTACAGTCCATTGGGTCCCAGAGTTGCACACGACTGAGCATACTTCTTTGATTGCTTTTGCTTTTGATGTCATACCTAAAAACAAGTTTATATTTGTTTTTTTTTGAAGAAATGTCTATTCAAGTTCTCTGCCCATTTTTAAATTGGATTATTTGTCTTCCTATTGTCAAGCTGTATTTTCTATATTTTGGATAGAAGATCCTAGTCAGATACATGATTTGCTATTATTTTCTCTTTTGGGTTGCCTTTTTGCTTTCTTAATACTGTTTTTTTTCCCCCTTCACTTAGTTTTTTAATCATTTCTTTCTCTTTATTGATATCATTTATTTGGTGAGACATTCTGTTGATACTTTTCTTTAGGTCTGTAGATATGGTTTCCTTTTACCTTGAACATATTTAAACAACCAAGAGAGGACTCTACACATGGACATCACCAGATGGCCAATACCAAAATCAGATTGATTATATTCTTTGCAGCCAAAGATGGAGAAGTTCTATACAGTCAGCAAAAACAAGACTGGTAGTGGACTGTGGCTCAGATCATGAACTCCTTATTGCCAGATTCAGACTTAAATTGAAGAAAGTGGGGAAAACCACTAAGCCATTCAGGTATGACCTAAATCAAAACCCTTATGATTATACAATGGAAGTGAGAAATAGATTTAAGGGACTAGATATGATAGAGTGTCTGATGAACTATGGACATGAATTGAGGTTTGTGACATTGTACAGGAGACATGATCAAGACCATCTCCAAGAAAAAGAAATGCAAAAAAAGCAAAATGGCTGTCTGAGGAGGCCTTACAAATAGCTGTGAAAGGAAAAGAAATGAAAAGCAAAGGAGAAAAGGAAAGATATACCCATTTGAATGCAGAGTTCCAAAGAATAGCAAGGAGAGATAAGAAAGCCTTCCCCTGCGATCAGTGCAAAGAAAAAACAATAGAATGGGAAAGACTAGAGATCTCTTCAAGAAATTTAGAGATACCAAGGGAAAATTTCATGCAAAGATGGGCTCAATAAAGGACAGAAATGGTATGGACCTGACAGAAGCAGCAGATATTAAGAAGAAATGGCAAGAATACACAGAAGAACTGTACAAAAAAGATCTTCCGACCCAGATAACCACAATGGTGTGATCACTCACCTAGAGCCACACATCCTGAAATGTGAAGTCAAGTGGGCCTTAGGAAGCATCACTATGAACAAAGCTAGTGGACGTGATGGAATTCCAGCTTAGCTATTTCAAATCCTAAAAGATGATGCTGTGAAAGCACTGTACTCAATATGTCAGCAAATTTGGAAAACTCAGCAGTGGCCACATGACTGGAAAAAGTCGGTTTTCATTCCAATTCCAAAGAAAGGCAATGCCAAAGAATGCTCAAACTACTGCACAGTTGTACTCATCTCACATGCTAGTAAAGTAATGCTCAAAATTCTCCAAGCCAGGCTTCAACAGCACGTGAACCGTGAACTTCCAGATGTTCAAGCTGCTTTTAGAAAAGGCAGAGGAACCAAAGATCAAATTGCCAACACCCACTGGATCATTGAAAAAGCAAGAGAGTTCCAGAAAAACATCTATTTCTGCTTCTTTATTGACTATGCCAAAGCCTTTGACTGTGTGGATCACAATAAACAGTGGAATATTCTGAAAGAGATGGGCATACCAGACCAGCTGACCTGCCTCTTGAGAAACCTGTATGCAGGTCAAGAAGCAACAGTTTGAACTAGACATGGAACAACACACTGATTCCAAATAGGGAAAGGAGTACATCAAGGCTCTATATTGTCACCCTGCTTATTTATCTTATATGCAGAGTACATCCTGAGAAACGCTGGGCTGGATGAAGCATAAGCTGGAATCAAGATTGCCAGGAGAAATATCAATAACCTCAGATATGCAGATGACACCACCCTTATGGCAGAAAATGAAGAGGAACTAAAGAGCTTCTTGAAAGTAAAAGAGGAGAGTGAAAAAGTTGACTTAAAGCTCAACATTCAGAAAACTAAGATCATGGCATCTGGTCCCATCACTTCATGGCAAGTAGATGGGGAGACAGTGGAAACAGTGGCTGACTTTATTTTTCTGGGCTCCAAAATCACTGCAGATGGTGATTGCAGCCATGAAATTAAAAGACGCTTACTCCTTGGAAGGAAAGTTATGACCAACCTAGCAGAGACATTATTTTGCCAACAAAGGTTCATCTAGTCATGGCTATGGTTTTTCCAGTGGTCATGTATGGATGTGAGAGTTGGACTATAAAGAAAGCTGAGCGCAGAAGAATTGATGCTTTTGAACTGTGGTGTTAGAGAAGACTCTTGAGAGTCCCTTGGAGTGCAAGGAGATCCAACCAGTCCATCCTAAAGGAGATCAGTCCTGGGTGTTCATTGGAAGGACAGATGTTGAAGCTGAAACTCCAATACTTTGGCCACCTGATGCGATGAGCTGACTCATTCGAAAAGACCATGGTGCTGGGAAAGATTGAGGGCAGGAGGAGAAAGGGACGACAGAGGATGAAATGCTTGGATGGCATCACTGACTCAATGGACATGAGTTTGGGTAGCCTCTGGGAGTTGATGATAGACAGGGAGGCCTGGCGTGCTGCAGTTCACGGGGTCTCAAAGAGTCGGATGTGACTGAGCAACTGAACTGAAATGAACGGAATAGTCTTTTTCTCGCAGGTTATGTATGGGCTTCTTCAGGCAAAGCTTCTTATTGACTGCTTTTTCCCCTCATGCATGGCCATATATCTTTCTTTGCACACCTTTTTGGGGGGATTTTCTTGGAAATTTTGTAATTTTTTGTTGAGAACTGGACATGTAAAATAATACATTGTGGCAATCTGGAGATCAGAATTTCCCATGTCTCAAGGTTTGCAGTTGTAACTGTTTGTTAGTTATTTTCCTGACCTAATTTGTGAAGTCTGTATTCTTTGTCATGTGTGACCACTGAAATCTCTGCTCAGTTAGTTTAAAGGTCAGCTAATGTTTGAACAGAGATTTCCTTAAACTCTTGAAACTAATAAATCTCTCAGCCATATTTACTGGGTATTTACTGAGGGCTCCTTCTCTCTCTGTGTTGGGGCATATCTTCAGTGTTTATGCAGAGAGTTTACAACTTAGCCCTTCTTGCTTGTGTAGAATCTAAATTCCACCAGACTTGAGTGAGAGCTTAGGGACAGTCTCAGGTCTTTCCCAGTGTGTGCACAGCTGGGCATGTACCCTTCATGTTGGAACTTTCCAAATCCTTTATGGACATCTCACTCCCAGCCTCTCTTTTTAATTATTTTGGTCAGCTTGTTGTTTGTCCTGTTATAGCTCCCTCAGGTGGCTATAATGTTATTTAGTAGCTCCTAATTGTTTCTGACAAAGGCCATTTGCCCCCAGCAAGCTCTGAGTTAGGTCAGTGAAGACAAGACTTCTAGTGGAATTTTCCAGTAATCTGACAGACGTGTTAGATAATGAGTGTTACCTGGGAATGGGGCTTTGGAGGAGGTCCAACCCTATAGCTAGGAGATACAGTTTCCTCTGGTGGCCACTAGGCTGCTAGTTTTCACCATGATTTGGGAGCTGTTGGTCTACAAAGCTACCAGGAACTGGGGAGTGGGGAGTAGAAATAGGATAACTTAAGAATACCAGTGGATCATATGGTGAGGTTATGTTTTAACTTTTGGAAGAAACTGTCAAACTGTTTTTTTCCAAAGGGGCTATACCATTTTATATCCCCACCAACACTGTATCAGTTTTTCTGTGTCCTCCCAATATTGTTATTATCTTTTGATTATCACTATTCCAGTGGATGTGAACTGGTATCTTCTTTTTTCTTTTGAGCATTTATTCACAAATGACATGACCATTTCTGTAGAAAATTTTATGGAATCTACAGTAAAGTTAAAAGAACTAAGCTGTAAGTTTCTTAAGATTGTAGGATAGAAGATCAATATACCAAAATTATTTGTATTTCTGTGTATTAGCAACAATGAGAAACTGAATTAAAAATACCATTGTAATAGCATCAAAAATATAAAATACTTAGAGAAAATAAGACCTATACACTGAAAACTATTAAACATTGATGAGAAGAATTAAAGAAAATCTAAACACATAGAAATACTATGTTTATAGAGGTCTCAGTGTGATTGTGGAAGACCAAAGAGGATGTTGTTAAAACACAATTTTAAAACTGGAATTCAGAGAGTGCTTGATTCTCAAAGATAACAAAATTCTGCATGTAGTCAGGGTGTTAACTGTTAAAAAGAGGGAACATATTAGGGCGTCAACTGAGTGCATCTTTATGCATGTTTAAAGCACTAAGGCAGAGGGTCATGGCTGTGTAGTAGGCAGAATATGTAAAGTGATATTTTAAAGTGCTTTTCCATGTCTATTTTTGCTCATGTTGTATTCTCAGATCTTGGTATAGTACCCGGCATGTAGTAGTCACTCAGTAAAAGTTGTGAAAGTAAAAAGGGACTAACAAAGTTTTACAGATGGTGCCTTTAAGGTGATTCATTACTCTAAGATAATTATTTGGCCAATTAGGAGGAAGACTTGAGGCAGAACAAAAGCTAATCCCAAAAGCTTATAGCAATAAGTTATATAAAAAAGGAAAGATCCCAGAATTCTGTCACCAAGATGTTTTCACTTGTGCTGTGATACTTTGCTGGTGATGAGAATATGCTTAATACATTTGATAAAGTTTTTAAATGCCTTCTTTGTTTCAGGCACTGTACTGGGGACGGGGGAAATAGCCTGAACAAAACAGATACACATCTTGCCCTCATGGAACTTACCATCTAATGGGAATGACAAGTAAATAGGCAAATAATAAAGCATGACAAATAACTATGAAGGAGGAAGTGTAGAATAATATATAAAAGGTACCTCTATTGCAGACATCTCAGCTGAGACATGAGGTAGTTGGTGAGGCAGTGTTCTAGGCAGTTGGAACAGCATTAGCAAATGTAAACAATGATGACACAAACCTGGCAAATTTGGAAACTAATATTCTATAGGCTAGGGAAGAGTGGCTGAGAATGTGAGTAGAGGCCAAATCCTGTAAGTCCTTACCAGCCATTTTATGTAGCTTCAAATTTGTCCTATGGCATGGGGAATCCTTGAAGGAGTGACACAATCATACACATGATTTTAAAATAATACTCAGATTTCTTTGTGGGCAATGAATGGGAGGGGATCAGAGGGAATTCAGGAAACCATTTAGTAAGGTAATAATTTTGATGAGAGAGCTTAGGGAACTTGAATTAGGGAGAGACGTGGATGGAGAGAATATGGGACCTGAGGCAGAAATGTGCCTTGATTTCTGGCTTGAGCCATGAGGTCAATGTTGGTTCCATTCACTGAGCTGAAGGACTCTTAAGAACAAATGGATTTGGGGAAGAAGATAATCCATTTAGTTTTTAATTATCTGAGTTTGTGGGAGTGTGTAGGTCAGCCTTCTTGCAGGATTCCACTTCTTGTGGAAACCAAGAGAAATATCTTGGTTAGAGATAGAAATATGGAAATCACTAATAAATAGATAGTTACTAAGGCCTGTAAGAGTAGGTGAGATTGAGATAAAACAGCCAATAGGTGGGAAGAAGCCCAAAAGAATATGGTATTCCCATAACGAAGTAAAGAAAGTACTAAAAAAAAAAAAAAGTAGATGAGATTGTGCAAGAAACAAGATGCATGAGAAGCCTAAGACCAGAAGCCTACATTTACAGACAGAGAAAAAGAAACTGCCATAGGAGGAAACTGGTCCCAGGAGTCAGGAATGAAGGAGTGGTTGCCTGTATTTTTATACTAAGATATCTAGTGAGGGCTTCCCTGGTGGCTCAGCTGGTAAAGAATCCACCTGCAATGCAGGAAACCTGGGTTCGATCCCTTGGTTGTGAAGATCCCCTGGAGAAGGGAACAGTGGCTACCGACTCCAGTATTCTGGCCTAGAGAATTCCGTGGACTATATATACTCCATGAGGGTCACAAAGAGTAGGACACGACTGAGCAAATTTCACTTCACATCTGGCAAGATATGTATTGAGGGGTGTCTGTTGGATGTAGCAACAATGAAGTTGTTGATGACTTTGGCCCGGACACTTTTTAAAATTAATTTTTATTGGAATATAGTTGTTTTGCGAGCTTCCCAGGTGGCAGAGTTGATAAAGAATCCGCCTGCCAGTGCAGGAGATGTATGAGATGCAGGTTTGATCCCTGGGTCAGAAAGATCCCCTGGAGTAAAAAATGGCAACCCACTCCAGTATTCTTGCCTGGAAAGTACTGTGCATAGAGGAGCTTAGTGGATGACAGTCAGTCAGGTGCAAAGAGTCAGACACAACTGAGTACACACACACAACTATTTATACTTACATCTTTTTGCACTGTGTAGTTAATTCTTTGCATGTGGTAAGAAAATAACTTTACTGTCTTAATTAGCTAGATTTTCTCTTAATTGTTGAAAAATTTTCTAGATAATGAAACCTCATTTTAATGTATTACATCTTCTGTTTGTTTTTTAGATCATTCATCGAGATATAAAACCTGAGAATATTTTAGTATCCCAATCAGGAATTACTAAACTCTGTGATTTTGGTTTTGCACGAACACTAGCAGCTCCTGGAGATGTTTATACGGACTACGTGGCCACACGCTGGTATAGAGCTCCAGAATTAGTATTAAAAGATACCTCTTATGGAAAGTATGTATAGTTGGGGATCCTGCCTGGCCTTTCCTAGCCATCTCTTTTTTCCCTTGGTGTATCTGTCACCAGAACTACTGACAAACTCTGCCTTCTGCATCTGGGCTTGGGATAGAAAAGGGACACACCAAAATAGAGCAGAGAGACCCTAGACATCTACCCTGCTGCTATTGATGTTACCACACTTGCCCCCTGGAGCTGAGTGGCCCCAGCCCCAGGAAACTTATGCAGAAGCCTCTCAGGCTGCCATCCTTGCTTGCCTTAAGCTGTGCCCCACCCTTTACAGAGTGGCCTCCTTGCTTCTCTGTAGACTCTAGATTCTGCAGCGATTTAAAAATCTACTCTGCCAGTGTTACCACAAGTTTCCTAGTTCCTGAGTATGGCACAGTCTTTGCAAAGACTGACAAATAATAATCTTTAAATTGTACTAGATACTTCAAAAAGTACAAATGCCTCAGTCTATTGTGAATCAGTAAAAATAGTATAGGATACAACAATCTAATAAACAAATAATGAAGCTTGAAGAACGTAAAGACACCATGAAGAGTGTGAGGGTTACAAATTCCTCCATATCCTCACCAGCACTTGTTATTATCTGACTTTTGGATTCTAGTTATCCTTATGGGTGTGAAGTGATATCTCCTTATGGGTTTGATTTCCATTTCCTTGATAACTAATGATTCTTTGACTTCATTGTTGATCTTTTTATGTGCTTATTGATCATTTATATATCTTCCTTGGAGAAATTTCTGTTCAGATCTTTAGCCCTTTTTTAAATTGGACTGGCTTTTTATTATTGTAAGAATTCTTTGTATATCTAGATATAAATTCCTTATCAGATACTTATTTGCAGATATTTCTCTTATTTAGTTGTCTCTTGATTTTCTTGATGGTGTGTGTCATTTGAGAAACAATTTTTAATTTTGATGAAGTTCATTCTGTCTGTTTTTATTATTTGTTGCTTATGCTTTTGGTGTCATACCTAAGAATCTTTTGCCAAATCCAAGACTGTGAAACTCCTCTGTTTTAAGAGGTTTCTAGTTCTAGTTCTAGTTCTAGTCTTCCATCCATTTTGAGTTAATTTTTATAAGTGGTGTAAGATAAGGACATGGACATAGGTTCAATCACTGGTTGGGTAACTAAGATCCTGCAAGTCGCACAGCATGGCCAAAAGAAAAAGTGTTTTTAGAAAAGATGTTTTATATATTTCTCCATGAAAGAGTGATTTATTCTCCTTTGTTTCAGACCTGTGGATATCTGGGCTTTGGGCTGTATGATCATTGAGATGGCCACTGGAAATCCCTATCTTCCTAGCAGCTCTGATTTGGATTTACTTCATAAAATTGTTTTAAAAGTAGGTAGGTATTACTGAAATGTACTGTCAAATGCCTAAATAAGTGTTTTCAGATAAATTCTGCTTGATTTTCAAATTTAGTATATCTTTATAAGAATAAGGAAGCATATTGTTTTAGTAGGTGAAAGTAGATGGATGCTTTGGGCTGATAAAAAAAAAGGTAGAAAAATTCTCTCTGTTTTTAAAAATAACATTTTTTTTCTTCCTGGATGCAAATAGCTGTACCATGTTGATGGTTGATACTAAGAAAAATAGTAAAATAGGAACCTACTTCAGTTTGTCTGAAAGTTGTTATAAAATTTTGGCTTCTACAAATATTTGCTTCTTTCAAAGAGGACTTTTAAGCAATAGAATTGATTTTTATTTTGATGCCCTTTTATTTTATTTTTCTTGATGCTCTTTTAAAGTGCTTGGAAATAGAAAACCAGTTGTTTACTAAGAAAACTTTTATTAACCACAGTAGATAAGCAGATAGCTAAATATCTTATTCAAAAATATTTTTGATGATAGCTGAATTATTTGATTATCTGCTTTGACTACCCAAACATTTTCATGGTTAGTGTTGCTCATGGAGTTTCAAAGACTTATATTTTTGATTGAGGAGCTTGAGCAACCTATTTTGTGATGAGAAAGCTATACATAAACATATAAGTACAGGATCATGAGGAAAGTACTTTGAACAACTCTAAAAACTGTGAATCTGGATACATATTGGTTAAAGGTACAGTTCAGAGCCTTAAAACATCATACTTTTTCTGTCATATTTAACATTCTGGTTATGAGATTGATGGTGAGAGTAGAGATGATGGGATCAGTTTTGTCATTTTACAAATGAGGAAACCAAGATACAGAAAAGGAAGATTTGCCCAAGGTCACAGACCTAGTTAAGAGCAAAACTAGTGGTAGAACTTAGCTCTTTCCACTCCTATTTATAGTTCTCTACATTCTGCTACTAATCTATAGCCTTGTTTTTTCTTTGCAATATTTCTATTTCTATATAATTTTAGTATTTTAACTGTTTTGAATAAGATTTTGCTGATGAACACTTGCTAGATAAACCATTTTGATACCCTTATGGAAATACATAAAAGTTTGAATGTGCCTTTTCTAATAGCATTATATATTATGTCTTGTATTTTGAAAAAAGAAAATGCACCTGTGGTTTTTTAGTCTCTGCTGCCTATGTGCTATCAACAGATTACTGGGGAACTCACTTTTGTATGCTATATTCAGAAGATAGTTCCTTATGCTATATTCAGAAGATAGTTTCTTGTTCAATTTTTAAAAATTAAGAGAACTTAATTGTTATTCTTTCTTTTAGTAATTTGATGCAGACCACATAACAATTTGATTATTTTGATTATAGAATAATATCCCTGTTTCCTTATGTATATATTTTTTTCTCTTTTCAGGCAATTTGACACCTCACTTGCAGCATATCTTTTCTAAGAGTCCCATTTTTGCTGGGGTGGTCCTTCCTCAAGTTCAACACCCCAAAAGTGCAAGAAAAAAATACCCAAAGCTAAATGGATTGTTGGCTGACATAGTTCATGTATGTTAAGAGATTAAGGGCTTATTTCTTGGAAATTTGCATAAATTATAATACAGTTTTAAAATATGACTTTAATGAAATTACAAAAGGATTCATGGAGTAATGTTAACTGTTCAAAGTTACTATATTCTTCTGTGTTTATGTCTTTAGTTCAGAGAAGTTAAAAGTTACAGACCGTTAGAATTGAAAGGCCCCTGGGATAATCTGGTCTATTCTTTTTTGTTAATTCCAATTTTATTGATAAACTGAAAAATTTTAAGGATAAACTGGAAAATGTTAAGGACTTACCATGTTGATCAACACCTCTTAACAGCCAGTCTTCCCAGCAGTCTACCCAAGAGATTTCTTCCTTGTACAGTGATATTCTAAGGTATGTCAAGACATTGGCAGCTATAGTTGTAATGTTGTTTGAGGATACACCAGTGCCAAAATTCAGGTTGATCTGGAGAAAACAAAAACATTATGTAGCACTTTTAAATTAGTTTAAAATTTAAATTTTATTTTGAACTGCATAATAAATGTATCAGCACACTTAGAATAGAATTCAAGAAGTGAGAGAGCTACTTGCTTCTGTTTATTTTCTCTTCCCAGCCAATTTTCTTTCCCAGGGTCAATTAACGTGTCTTATTTCTAATGTACAGCCCTTAAAAAAAGTGGTAATCTAATTTCAAAGCCAGTATAGCATGGTGTTTATGAGAGGGGGCTCTGAATTCACATGAACTTTCTTTAAAACCCAGTTCTGTTACTAATTAGCTCTGTAAACTTGAGCAAGTCAATCTCCATGCCTCAGTTTACTGAGTTATAAAACAACATTAACAATATTTATTTTCTGGAGCTGGAGGATAAAATGAGTTAATGGTAGAAATGTTCTTAGCACAGATCCTTGAATAAGCTGTCAACAAATGTTGTTAATGTTAACTGTTGTTGCTGTTTTTTAGATAAAACTAAACATGACATGTAACATCTAAAGACTTATCAAAGGAAGAAAGATATTTGGTAACTGTAAAGAACTAGAGTTTATTAAAGGATCAGTTTTTTTGCTACATTTTCCACTTTCTTTTTTTTTTCAATGTCATAGTTTTGATTTTACAAAGAATACATAATGATCATAAAAAAATAGAATACTTGATAGAGAAGTTAACATTTTCCCAACCTCCACAATCCAGGAAAAATTACTATTGATGTTTTGGTTTATATACTTTCCCCAACCAAATACATGCATAACAGCTTATGCTTTTTAAAAGGTATCATACTTTATTGTTGTTTAGTCACTAAGTCATGTTTGACTCTTTTGTGACCCCATGAACTGTAGCCCTCCAGGCTCCTCTGTCCATGGGATTTCCCAGGCAAGAATATAGGCATGAATTGCCATTTCCTTCTTGAGGGGATCTTCCCCACTTGGGGATGGAACCTGCATCTTCTGCATTGGCAGGTGGTTTCTTTACCACTGAGACACCTGGGAAGCTCTGTCTTACTTTACACACTGCTATGTAACCTGTTTATTTTCACTTAGCATTATAGTTTAAGCATACTGCCATGTCAGTAAATATGGAGCTGTGTCATAATTTTAGTGCTTGCATAGTGTTTCATTGTATGACTGTATTATAGTTTATCTTGCAATTTTGGACATTAGGTTTCAGGTTTTTTCCTTATTGGTAAAGATGCTACAGTAAACATCTTTTATATGTCTGCATGAACTTGTGGTATTATTTGCTTAGGATAAATTCCTAGAAGTATGACTGGTAGACCAAAGAGTTTATACTTGTTAGGACTTTTGGTATATCTTGCTATTTTTTTCCTCCAGAAAGATTTCATAGATTTATACTCAAGTAGCATTGGGTATAAATCTCCATTCTCAATCTAACATTGAATATTACAATATTAAAAATATTTGCAACTTAATAAACTAGAAATAAAGTATATTTTTAAAAATTGTGCTTCCTTCATTACAGGGAAGTTGGACATGTTACCAATTGGTCATTTGTAGTTATTATTTTAAGAATCCTTAAACTATTTGTGATTTAAAGTATATTTTTACATTGATTTGCCAAATAATCAAATTAGTGTCCTGTTGTATGTGTTCTAAATACTTTTTTCAAGTTGAATAATCCAGTGATTTGGAATGCCACATTTATCATAGACAGATTGCTTGTACATGCTGAGGTATATTTGTATTTCATTGATTTCTCTCCTTATTCTATTACAAGTACAATTTTGATTATTATAACTTTCAAATACATTTTTCTTTTGGTCACACCATGCAGCCTGTGGGACCTTCATTCCCCAACCAGTGATTGAACCTGGGCCCTGGCAGTGAAAGTGCTGAATCCTAACCACTGGACCACCAAAGAATTTTCTAAAATACATCTTAATACCTGGTGTAGAGCATGTATTTTTTTGCCCTAGATTTAAAATTTTTAAACAACATTATGATGGTATAATTTCTACACAGTAAACTACATGATTTCAGATGTACAATTTGATGAGTTTTGGTAGATGTATACATACCTGTGAAATCACCACTACAATCAACATACCTAAGATTTCCATCACTTCCCATAATGTCCTTGCATCCTTTTGTAATCCATCTTTCCCTTCATTCCTGTCCCTAATCACTGATTTATTTTCCACTATAGTTTATATTTTCTAGAATAGTCTGTAAATGGAATTAAACAGTGTATATTCTCTTTTATGTCAGTCTTCTTTAACTAAGAATTATAGTCTAGAGATTCAATTCATGTTTTTGTGTGTATCGGTAGTTTATTCCTTTTTATTGCTGAGTAATATTCCAGGTATGACTATATCACAATTTTTTAAAAAATCTATTTCCCTCTTTTGGGTTGTTTCCACTTTTTGGCTACTACAAGTAAATTGCTGTTAACATTCACTTAGAAGTCTTTGTGTAGATGTGCATTTTTATTTTGGGAGGGAGAACTGCCAGTCTGTTTCTCAAAGTGTAATATTTTACATTTTCCAAACTAGGGCAGACATTTAAATTCTGTAAATTATACTATTTACAGAAGGAATATTTATCTGCTTCCAATTGGCTGTGACCTTTTAGCATTTTTGTTACTAAGTTTTATTGATGGATAACTATTAACGTTCTAAAATAAGCACATACTTTTAGCTAGTTCCAGTCTTAAGGATATGACTATTCTCACATCATAAAGATAATAGACTTTATGAGTCAATTTTTAAAAATTGTGGTTAAAAAAAAAACACATAACATAAAATCTATCCTCTTAACCAAATTTTAAAATGTACAGTATGATATTGTTAACTATATGCAAATTGTTGTATAGCAGGTCTCTATAACTTTTTCTGTGAATTAATTTAAACATAGACTTTGTGAAATAATCAGAAGTGTAATATTATATGCAATTACTTTGTACATTCTGGATTTTAACTATTGTTTCCATTTATGAGATCTTAGACCAATTACTTGTCTTCTTTGGGCCTTAGGCTATTCATCTGTACAATGAGGATAGTAGTACTACCTACCTTGTACAGTTGTTGTTAGGATCAGGTGATAGGAAAAGACTAGATAGAGTGTTGTATGACAAACACATAATAAGCATAAATAAAAGTTACCTATTATTAGTATGTTTTGCCTTCTTTTGGAGGAAGAATGAAAATTATCAGACAAATGGGTTTTATTCAAATTATGTCTTTAATATTTGCATTAATGTATTCTAATTATGATTATTTAATTATATGTAGAGTTATTATGTACAACTTCTTTTCTGATACTCTTACTTCACTGTCTCTTTGTTTTGTGGGGTTTTTTTTGGTTCTCAGTTGAAGTAATCCCAAGTGAAGGGAAGCAGAAAATAGCTGTTCTGATAATGGGTTATTGATGGATTTGGGGGCTTGGATATTTGTGAAATTGTTTTATGCCACATAAAAAGCATTGAATTAGGAATCAGATAATATGAGTTAAAATTCTAGTTTGGCAAATTACTAAACATGCTTCTAGCTCTATAAAATGGAAATGATAATTCATGAACTTTCTTCCTTACAGGGCTGGATAAGAGGACCAAAATGAGCTAATTAACTCCTACTAATTCCAGCAGAAATAGACTGACTTCTGTTTTGGCTAGAAATAGGACATTTAATCTGTAGTATTGTTTTACAAGTACAAATTTCTTAGGGAAACAAGTGGTCAGAACTCACTGTCAGAAACTCCTGAGGTCTAATTCTATCTTTTCAAGAACTCTTTAGCTCTGGGTAATTAATTATACCTGCATTTGTGAAGTTTAACATTTACCTTAAGGAGACATGTTAAGAGCTTGTTTAACATGGAATCTTTTTTCATTTTCTAGGCTTGTTTACAAATTGATCCTGCTGAGAGGATGTCATCTACGGATCTTTTGCATCATGAGTATTTTACTAGAGATGGATTTATTGAAAAGTAAGCATTTTGAGTGAGTGTGGACTTTTTTGTTTTTTGTATTAGGAAATTTTACTAGCATGAAAATTGCTACATAGGTTAATGTTACACAAAAGAATTCAGTTTATCAAAAACTCACTGAGTTTTTGTATTGATATGTGGTAGACTTACAGGTGTCATGGTGAAAATTCTAATAAAAATAGTGCAGTTAACATTTTATTACACAGTTTCTATGTCCTAGACAGTGAGCTAAGCTCTTCACATGCATTTTTCAATTCTTACTATAGGGCAGAGATAACATTAAATAAACCATCAATACTTTTTAACCTTGTTTCCACTTAGACCCCCAACTCAGTCCAGTTTTTCCTCTTGATAGCATCTCTGACCTATATATATTATAATTAGCATTCATTTCCCAGATGATTTTTTTCCTCTGCTTTACTTATTATCTGTTGCAGTTCCTGTTGTTTTATTCTGCCCACCAAACTGGAAGTTCCCTGAAGACAGGGACCATGGCTCTTAAAGCCTTTCTCTGTCCCACATTGTATCTAAAATATATATGTTAACAATGTGGATTCATAAATCAGCCATGCTTCTTTTAAAAAAAAACACCATTTTCTATTTGGGCTTTGAAAGAAACAGGAAAAGTTTATTAATTGCAAAATTATTCAGTTTGCCATGGAGTATGAAGCAGAAACATAAATATCAATTTTAAATGTGTTGGAGTTAAGATCAGGCATAGGAAAGTCCAGGACCTCCATCGAAAATAGACTGAAGTAGAAAAAGCCAAAGAAAAGGTAATTGTTGAGAATAAGTAGACCTTGAAGCATTTCAAGAATTTTATTCTAAAACAGAAAATGAGAAGATATATTAAAGGTGCCAAAAATAAAAAATAAAAAAAAATAAAAGTGCCATTGATGAGAAGCATCAGTTATTGAATAAAAGAGTTGCTTCCTGTCAATTCTATATAGACTCATTTGATTTCTCTTGGGTATTTAGCTATTAGGATTTTACTATTACAGGGTGAAAGTTCTTGAATTCCACAAGGCAAGGAAATTTTAACAGAAATGTGCCATTTTCTCATTCAGCCAAACTAATCACACTGTTTCTTTTCCCTTTATCTTACACTTACCCTTTTACTATAATTCTAGGGAAGAATTCATTCATGGTAGAACTTATTCAGTCTCAAACTGGTAGCAGTAGCTGCTTCAAGAAGGGAAACTGTGTAGCCTGGGCAGAAGGGTGGAAAGGAGACTTTTCAGTATAACCTTTTGAGTTCTGAGCCATACAAATTGGACTGTCTATTAAAATGCCTTTTAAAAAGCCAAACTAGGACTTCCCTAGTGATCCAGTGGTTAAGAATCTGCCTGCCAGTGCAGGGGACATGGGTCTGACCCCTGGTCCAGGAAGATTCCACATGCCGCAGGGCAACTGAGCCCATGTTCCATGCCACAACAGCTGAAGCCTGTGTGCCCAAGAGGCCATGCTCCACGACAAGAGAAGCAAGTACAGTGAGAGAAGCCCATACACCACAACTGGAGAGTAGCCCCTCTCTACTAGAAGGGCAACTAGAGAAAGCCCATGTGCAGCAGTGAAGACCCAGCACAGCCAAAAATAAATAAATAAATAAATGTTTTTAAGCCAACCTAAAGCCAAAACAGTCTTGCTTCAATATTGATGTATTCTATTATACTTCAAAAATATTTCTCTAGAGTAAGATTTTAGAAACTAGTTCATCTTTTAAGTCCTGTTAAAAGAACAGGACTTAAAAGGGACAAAGTGGCCTGAGTCTTCTTTGAAGTGAATAGTACATTTGTCAGAATTGAAAGCAGTGCTTTTATTAAGTAAGCTTTACATCACAAAAGAAATCTAATTCATATGTCTATCTTGTGAAAGTTTTATTAATAGTAAATTACCATGGAGAAATTGTTGAAAGATGTATCTTTACCAGGAAACAACCTGTATTAGGTAAATATTATGCCATCTCTTGGCATGCATTACTGATAACTTATTTATGCTGTAGCTCAAATGTAAATTAATTGGTTAAAAGGTCTTTTAAAGATAAAATGCTATCTACATAAATAAAATTATTTGATATTGCTTGTTTTATCAGATTCATACCAGAACTGAAAGCTAAATTGCTACAAGAAGCAAAAGTCAATTCATTCATAAAACCAAAAGAGAATTCTAAAGAAAATGACTTTATGAAAGATGAAAGAAAAACAATTTATACCAATACACTGCAAAGTACTTCAGTTTGGGGAAAGGTAAAAACTGGTCTTATTTTTAGCCAATATAACTGTATTATAGTTAGTACTCTAGTGATAAAAATAACTGTTCTCCTGACTCAGATTTTGGATGTATCTGTTCTAGGAATTGGTAAAAGAGAAAAAGCCCAAGGAGATCAAAGTCAGAGTTACTAAAGTTAAAGGAGGGAAAGGAGATATCTTAGAACCAAAAAAGATAGTGTGTGAAGGTGGACATTGTCAACAGGTTGCAGCTGAAGTTGTTTATACTATGTCTCAAGATACAAAACCCGTAATCAGTGAGCCACCAAACCCTGTCAATCCCAGCACTAACTCTATAGGCATGAAAGATGATCCATGTGCTGGAGGCAGTATGGTGATGCCACCCATCAATCTAACTAGCAGTAACTTGATGGCTTCAAATCCCAATTCAGATCTCTCCCACTCCAATTCAAGGTGAGTTTTAACAGAAAATAAACAGAAGGAAATGGACCTAAGTTTTATAATGTTTTTATATAATGATATTTCAAAGAAGCAAGTTTGTAATGTCTGTATATAAACTGAATTGGAAGATGTACTGAAATTATAATCACATAATGGGCCATTACTAAATTCTTTTTATAAATGCAATAGAAGAAATTAACTTTTCTTGGCTATGCTCTAGGTGTGTGGTTTTTCACTAATGCAGTTTGCAAAAACCTCATTTTGAAAAAAAGGCCCCCAGAAAAATTACTTCCCATTTGAAGAGAAAAATGTTATGTGACCTCACTTTTGGTATTGATGTGCCTTCATATAGCAAAGTAAGCTTTATTTTCCTATTGTAACAAATTATCTAAATGGAAAAAAGATAGTTGAAAATAATCTTATGTAGGCAGATAGCTTTTCAAGGTTAAATATTTTGGGAGAAAAACAACACACTGGATCAATTTTAGATTCAACTACTATTACAGAGCTGAGACACTGGTACCATGAACCTGATTAATCAAGGGCAGTGTGATGGATGGATGGCAAGAGTCTGTCTAGCAAGGCATCAGGGCCAGTTCTAAATTTAGGGAACTGCTATGGCTCTAGATGGAGAAGGAGGCTTGGTTCAGTGTCCTAAAAGACTAGTTCAATCCTAGCAGGCTGGTTTGGGCTGTAGGTTGTGAAGCTTAGTGGTCTGCAGAGGTGGCAAGTGAACATGTCTATACAGCAGACTACAGACAGCAAGTGTCAGTCGTTATTGAGGTAAGTCCCAAACCATGGTTGTAATAACCATAATTATAAACTAGCCTTGGTCAAAAGCTCAGAAATTCATGAACCCAGTAGTTAAGAGATCCAGGTTCAGAACAGATAGAAAGGACCAAGTAGGCCAGCTCGAGTAACCCCACCCACAACATGGTGCCCCCACTGATGTTAGCCATGAGTGAGTTGTTCTCTGCCCTGTTTTTACCTCTTAGAGCAATTGGTACTTCAGTCAGTTCAGTTCAGTTCAGTCACTCAGTTGTGTCCAATTCTTTGCGACCCCGTGAATCGCAGCACACCAGGCCTCCCTGTCCATCACCAACTCTCGGAGTTTACTCAGACTCATGCCCATCGAGTTGGTGATGCCATCCAGCCATCTCATCCTCTGTCGTCCCCTTCTCCTCCTGCCCCCAATCCCTCCCAACATCAGGTCTTTTCCAATGAGTCAACTCTTCGCATGAGGTGGCCAAAGTATTTAAGGACTAACAATTGAATTTTGACACATGTTCAAGCCGTAGACTACCATGGTATAACTTATCATTATTGAAGCTAAAACAAGTATTTCTGAGGAGTTTGAATAACTTCTCATTTGTTTTTAAATAATAGGTTAACTGAAAGAGCCAAAAAGAGACGTACGTCTTCACAATCTATTGGACAAGTTATATCCAACAGGCATGAGGATACAGGTTCCACTCAAGTAAGGCAAGAACCTCATCATTAAATTACGTCCTCTTTCAGCATTAGCCTCTCACCCTGTGTGCTTTTCTTTGCTTTAGGGCTCTAACATTTTTTTTTTTAATGTGCTTTTATTTTTCCCTTTTACCCTGGAGTGAAAATAGGTCATCATTTCCTTAATGCTTTCACAGTTTTAGTTAATTTCTTATAACATGATTTGTGTATTTAATGAGTGACTTGGGGGAAAAAAGGTAAGATTTTCCTTTAAAAATCACAAGACTTTTTGTTTTTTTACTTCTAAAAAATGATTTTAATATCTTACTTTATAGAATAAGAGCAACTGCGAAATAAATACATCTTACTTTTCCCAAGAAAACATAATTGGTGTCATTCATTTCCCCATTTTTCACATAGGAAAATAGTTTACTTTATAATTGAAACAGTGTTATTTGTAATAATAAGTCATTGAAAACAACACATCCATCCAAGAACACGTGACTGGTTAAATATGTTAGAGTATATCCACATAATGAGATACTGAGCATTACATTGTGGAAGTATTCATTAACCTAAGAAAGTTTCTATCATCTGTTGTAAAATAAGCAAAAACAGGTAGCACAAAAGTTTTTACAGAATGCTCAGTTCACAAGTAATTTTTCTGTTGGGTTTTCCCAGTGTCCAGAGCACATCATTTTGTAAATTGAAAAATAAGTTATTAATAAAATGAACCAGAACAGTTTGTTCAAAATCAGAGTGCAATGAGTAGGATAAAAAATTAAAAGTTGAGGCTGTGGTTCTCATGATCAAGACTATTCTCAGAATATTGAATAAGCTAAAAAAATTTATGAAATTTTTATTGGCGTTTGATCGATTTATATATTTGATGATACTCTCTTCTACTTCTTTTTGAAAAAAATGATTTATTTTATCTTTGGCTGTGCTGGGACTTCACTGTTGCACAGATTTTTCTCCAGTTGCGGCGAGCAGGGCCTACTGTCTCGTTGTAGTGCTCGGGCTTCTCACTGCAGTGGCTTCTCTTGTTGTGGAGCACGGGTTCTAGAGCATGCGGGCTCAGTCGTTGCGGCTCTCAGGCTCTAGAGCACAGGCTCAGTAGTTGTGGCGCACCAGCTCAGTTGCTCCGTGGCATGTAGGACTCTCCCGGACCAGGGATTGAACCCTTGTCTTCTGCTTTGGCAGGCGGATTCTTTACCACTGAGCCACCAGGGAAATCCCTCTCTTCTACTTCTTAATTATTAAAATAACCTTTTCAAAGACTAATTTTTATGCCTATGTCACACCATCCAAAAGGCTGGAATTTGTTGGCTCCTCATCCAGTAAGTAGTTACACACCTTTCTTCAAATTAACTCTTGTTTATTTGGGTTTTTTTTAGAGCCAAATGGAGAAGTGTGTGTTTAATGAGCAAACCAGCCAAACTGACCAAATGGCAAATGGAAACAAAAGGAAGCTGAATTTTTCCAGATCTGACAGGAAAGAATTCCATTTCCCAGAATTGCCTTTCATAATACAATCAAAGGAGATGAAAGGAATCGAAGGTACACATTTGTTGCATAGTTTTACAAATCTCCAGATAGAATATTTTAAAAAACCTTTTTTGGTAATATAACTTACATTTATAATATGATTTAGGTAGAAAGAAGTATGTGTGTGTGTGTGTGTGCGTGCATGATCAGTCCCTTCAGTTGTGTCCGACTCTGTGTGACGCTATGGACTGTAGCCCTCCAGGCTCCATGGGGTTCTCCAGGCAAGAATACTGGAGTGAGTTTCCATGCCCTTCTCCAGGGGATCTTCCTGATCCAGGGATCGAACCCAAATCTCTTACATCTCCTGCACTGCAGACAGGTTCTTTACCACTAGTGCCACCTGGGAAGCCCCAGAATGGAGTATATTGCTAGGCAAAATATTTTCAGCTGATGAAAAAAATTTTTTTTCCATAGTCAAATAAAGGGTAAGACTTAAAGGAGATAATTTTAAAGAAGGGTTAAGAAAATTTTAAAAAGTAAAAATTTTATTAGCTCAATTTTGATATGTTAGAATAGTATTTGAGGAAGATGTTTTTGGTTTAGTATATGACCTAGGGTAATTGCAGTTTCCTTTGTTTTTCTGTGATAACTTGCCCATATAATAGCAGGAATGATGTATGTGTGCTTCATGCATTCAAGGATTTAGTCGATTAAGATTTTATAACATGTATTGAGCTCATAAAATGAAACTCATTTTTTTGCAGTCATTTCTTTGAAGAACAGTGACACCTTGTGAAAAGACAATATAATAGCAAGAAAATAGTACTTGCATAGCTCAAGAGGAATTATCTGATCCACTTAACAGTAATACTCAGAATTTTAAAAGTAAATGTCTTCTTTATTTAGAAGACAGACTGGTAGGCTATTTGTAAAATTATGTAACAAACCATCTGTGACTGATATTTTACACCATTACAGCTCATGATTTGTTTAGCTCCTTTATAATAAACTGAGAAACTGACTTTAGTGGATATCAGAATTTCCATTTGAAACTCTTGAAAAGGAAAGTAAAATTTCAAGGTAAGAGTAACAAGTTCTCATATATATTTTTGCAAAAGTGAAACAGATAAAAGTGTTGAAGAGGGAATCAAAGAGAGCAGATTCATCTAAAATACCAACTTTACTTAATGCAGATCAATATCAAGAAAAACAAGAGGTAAAACTTTTTACTGATAGCTTTTACTAAGTAATGATGTTTAGAATACTTGACTTAGTATATAATTTTAGTTATTACTGTTGGAAAGTTAGATAAAATTTCAAAATTCTCTAATCTTTGACATCTAGAAACAGAACTATATTTTCCTAGAATAATCAATTATAAAGGTTTCTAAAAAGGTTTTATTTTTGAAGGTAGTAAATTTGAACCCTCATTTGAATGTTGAGTGATTGAATATATGCTACCCAGAGAAAATAGTATGTGTGTTATGTATACTACTTGGTGGTAGGTAAACCATGCCAGAGGAAAGGAATAATGGTATAAACATATGATTATCCTGGCCACAAGAACATGTATATTTTGTCTTTAGCCTTTTTCTTCCTATTTTTTCCTCCAATTTATTCCCCCTTCTCTGCTTTCTAACTACTGTCCTATTTTCACAAAGATATGCTCTCAGCTAAGTATCAGATAATCTTGAATTTTATTTGGGGATCTTGAAGCCATCAATATCTATTATAAATTAATACTCTTTAAAGGTATTCTTTTAAGGGAAAGGGATTGTGCTGAGCATTCACTGAATTAAATTGTGTTAACAGCCTTCTATCCTGTACACCTGTGAGGTCATCAACTTTGTTATCTAGGTTTCTTATTTTCTAAGTAAAATTGACTACATTTTTATTTGTGATAAAATTAGCACATACTTATTAAGGAAATTTGAGGAACTTATAAAAATAGAAACCATCATCTGAAACTATGTAAGAAGGTATTTTTAACTAAGTCTATTAATTTCTAAAACATTCAGGTAGGAATTATCAGACACTGTTAGATATATTTTCACAGTGACATTTATGCCTTATTCCTGGCTTTGAACTTGTTGACAACTCCACAATCAGTTTTGCAGAGAAGAAATATTTTCTAGATAGAACAAGGAAGGCATTAATGGTCATCTTTTAGTTTGTTATAAAAAAGAATAAGATAACTTCAAACTTTTAAATCTGGGTGACTTACTGATGTCACAGAATGTTGAACAGCACACCATTTGCACATTTTTTGAATAATTGGATGAGTTAAGGGTCTTGAGTTTGGGCAGACTAGTAATGTGCTACATGTGTTTTGTCCTACTGTACTGTGAAAGCCCTCAGAACTAAAATTACATTTTAATTCAGGAAGAAAGGAACTCTTAAGATAGTTCTGACATTTTAAAAATACATAATAGGAAGGGAAAATCCCTTTTTGTGCATATGATGTAGAACTCCTGAAAAAGATGATCTTTTTAAGAGTAACAGTGAAACAGTTGTAGTTATTAGAAATATCCAGAAGTCATCAATGATAATTGTAGTTTATATGTATCGGAATGGCCAAAAAGTTTGGGGTTTTCCATAAGATGGTAAGGAAAAAACCAACCCAACACTAATCATTCAAATACAGTTCTGACAAGTGACAGAAATTACATATGAGGCTGGTTCAAATGCTTTTAGTAAATTAATGTTAGAATTAAGAAAATGTCCTAAATTTCAAGTTGATAGGTTGTTAATGTAGAGCATGAGAGAATATGATATGTGTTTAAAAACTTAAGACAGGGAATGGCAGCTTATTTGTTCTATTCACAGATTTGTTTCTGGCTTACTAAATCACATCCAGGCACTTCCCAGTTAATAGTGTAGACATGTATTCAATAGATTCTATGACCTAGAGAGAAATTCCAATTACTGCTGAGTGAGTTAGGCAAGAAACAAGAGTCCACAGAAAAGCCTCCTTCAGTTTTGTCTTACGATGATAATAAGGACTCCTTTGCTAAATAGTCTCCCTGTGCCTTATAAAATAGCCCCCATGTGCAAAGTACAAGTACTTATCTGTGGCTGTATTTCATTAGCCAAAGACTCATGGTTTCCTCAATTAAGGTCCTGTTTCTATTTACTTTTTAGAATACAGGAAATGCACAAACTGAAAGGAAGAAGAACCTGCCAGATGTAGAGTAGAAAATGCAGCAGCTGAAAATTCAGGGAACCCCAGAATCACACTGTATGGTTTAAAAAAATCCTTTTTATTAATATTACATACACAAAAATGTTGACTAGAGAATTCTACAGATAGATCGTAAATCCTGTGTAGTTACATGTAAACTCATCTAAATTTGTTTTAATAAATCTATAAATTTTTCATGTTTTCTTAATTTGAACATTAATTTATAAAAACTGCCTGACTGATACATCCTAATAAAACTACAGCTTATGTTTGGTCATATAATTTTATTTGATGACCTGTTATCTCAGTCATGTTTGATTACTGGTCATTCTTAGCTTTGGTTCAGAACTTTATAGATAGAAAGATTTCTAAATGTGTAGTAACGTGAGATTCCAATGTCTGGGAGCACCAGACATTTCTGAACAAGCAAGCATACTTGATAACCATGAAACATGGGTTTGGTTTTATACTGGACATTCTGGAGCAGTATTTAATTAAACATACCATGAAACATGTTTAAAACGATGGAAACTGAGCCAAGTATTGAAGGAAATCTTTTGGCTTGACCAGCATGTTTATCATTTAGTCGTTTATATAGAATATATTGTTCTGTATAATTTAACATTAATATAATCAAAGTTTTGGCAATATGTATTTATATTCTTATCCCTGGTTGTTGGCTTGGTTTCTGATTTTAGGATGGAGATGGACATTGTAAGGGGAAGAATTTGAAGAGGAACAGACTTTTTTTCTGGTAGTGTCTTTTCTTTTAAATCTTAAAAAATACAAATTGGCAAGTCTTCCCTTTAATTTTATATACAACAGAAACGTAACGTGAGCTGTTACAACAGCAGTTAATCCACAGTAGCATCATCCAACTTTGTTTTGTTAGCAAACCATTCATAGTTTTCTTCTTTCTTTCTTCTAAAAATTCTGTTGATGTGATGTTTTGATTTGGAGTTATAAAGTCATCTCCCCTCTATGTGCTTTTTTACTTGCCATGATTACTGAGTAGGTAACACATCCTGTCACATGACTCATACTGTATTTCTACTGACCTCTGCCCTCTGCTGATCATATAATCTAAGTGTCAGTTTTTTTCTAGAATGCTCTAGCTTCCTGAAGTGAGTTCTTAATGAAATGTCTGACATTTTAAAAAAAGTAGTCCATTACATGATTAAAAATATGTTCTGTTAGTTAGCTATAAAAGCATTTATAATATTTATAAAGTATCAAAATTATATGGTATTAAATGTTAATTTTTTTTATTCCTTTAAACAACTGCCAGCACTCTTTCAGTTTCCTAGTTCAATCTGACAGTGCCTTTTATGTAGTACAAACTTTTTTTATTTATATATGACCCAGAAGAGAAACACTACCAAAATTCTTGGTTGTCATATTATTCAAAAGGCAAAATGAGATTGTTTGGTATTTTACCAAGACTCTGCCTGATTTGTATTTACCAAATAGACTAGAAAAACAAAGGAAAACATAATTTCTTTATTATGATATTGTGATCTCTTTTTGACTTATTAAACGGTTGATTAAAATTCGCAGTGAGTTCTCTGGTGGTCCAGTGGCTAAGACTCCATGCTCCCAATTCAGGGGGCCCAGGTTTGATCCCTGTTTGAGGAACTAGATCCCAGTTCAGTTCAGTTCAGTTCAGTTGCTCAGTCGTGTCCAACCCTTTGTGTGACCCCTTGGACTGCAGCATGCCAGACCTCCCTGTCCATCACCAACTCCCAGAGTTTACTCAAACTCATGTCCACTGAGTCAGTGATGCCATCCAACCATCTCATCCTCTGTTGTCCCCTTCTCCTCCCACCTTAAATCTTTCCCAGCATCAAGGTCTTTTCCAATGAGTCAGCCCTTTGCATCAGGAGGCCAAAGTATTGGAATTTCAGCTTCAGCATCAGTCCTTCCAATGAACACCCAGGACTGATCTCCTTTAGGATGGACTGGTTGGATCTCCTTGCAGTCCAAGGGACTCTCAAGAGTCTTCTCCAGCACCACAGTTCAAAAGCATCAATTCCTTGGCGTTCAACTTTCTTTATAGTCCAACTCTCACATCCATACATGACTACTGGAAAAACCATAGCTTTGACTAGATGGACCTTTGTTGGCAAAGTAATGTCTCTGCTTTTTAATATGCTATCTAGGTTGGTCATAAGTTTTCTTCCAAGGAACAAGCGTCTTTTAATTTCATGGCTGCAATCACCATCCTCAGTGATTTTGGAACCCCCCAAAATTAAGTCTGTCACTGTTTCCACTGTTTCCCTATCTATTTGCCATGAAGTGATGGGACCAGATGCCATGATCTTAGTTTTCTGAATGTTGAGTTTCAAGCCAACTTTTCCACTCTCCTGTTTCACTTTCATCAAGAGGCTCTTTAGTTCTTTGCTTTCTGCCATAAGTGTGGTGTCATCAGCATATCTGATGTTATTGATATTTCTCCTGGCAGTCTTGATTCCAGCTTATGCTTCATCCAGTCCAGCATTTCTCATGATGTACTCTGCATGTAAGTTAAATAAGCAGGGTGACAGTGTACAGCCTTGACGTACTCCTTACCCGATTTGGAACCATTCTGTTGTTCCATGTCCAGTTCTTTTTTTTTTCCATGTCCAGTTCTAACTGTTGCTTCTTGACCTGAGTACAGATTTCTCAGGAAGCAGGTCAGGTGATCTGGTATTCCCATCTTTTTAAGAATTTTCCACAGTTTGTTGTGATTCACACAGTCAAATGCTTTGGCATAGTCAATAAAGCGGAAGTAGATGTTTTTCTGGAACTCTGTTGCTTTTTCAATGATCCAACGGATGTTGACAATTTGATCTCTGGTTCCTCTCCTTTTTCTAAATCCAGCTTGAACATCTGGAAGTTCTCTGTTCACAAACTGTTGAAGCCTCACTGGGAGAATTTTGAGCATCACTTTGCTAGAGTGTGAGATGAGAGAAATTGTTCGGTAGCATGAGCATTCTTTGGCATTGCCTTTCTTTGGGATTGGAATGAAAACTGACCTTTTCCAGTCCTATGGCCACAGCTGAGTTTTCCAAATTTGCTGGCATACTGAGTGCAACACTTTCACAGCATCATCTTTTAGGATTTGAAATAGCTCAACTGGAATTCCATCACGTCCACTAGCTTTGTTCATAGTGATGCTTCCTAAGGCCCACTTAACTTCACATTCCAGGATGTCTGGCTCTAGATGAGTGATCACACCATCGTGGTTATCTGGGCCATGAAGATCTTTTTTGTATGGTTCTTCTGTGTATTCTTGACACCTCTTCTTAATATCTTTTGCTTCTGTTAGGTCCATACCATTTCTGTCCTTTGTTGTGCCCATCTTTGCATGAAATGTTCCCTTGGTATCTCTAATTTTCTTGAAGAGATCTCTAGTCTTTCCCATTCTATTGTTTTCCTCTATTTCTTTGCATTGATCATGGAGGAAGACTTTCTTATCTCTCCTTGCTGTTCTTTGGAACGCTGCATTCAAATGGGTATATCTCTCCTTTTCTCCTTTGCCTTTTGCAAAGGCATCAGCTATTTGTAAGGCCTCCTCGACAACCATTTTGCCTTTTTGCATTTCTTTTTCTTGGGGATGGTCTTGATCACTGCCTCCTGTACAATGTCACAAACCTCCGTCCATAGTTCTTCAGGCACTCTGTCTATCAGATCTAATCCCTTGAATCTATTTGTCACTTCTACTGTATAATTGTAAGGGATTTGACTTAGGTCATACCTGAATGGTCTAGTGGTTTTCCCTACTTTCCTCAATTTAAGTCTGAATTTGGCAATAAGGAGTTCATGATCTGACCACAGTCAGCTCCTGTTCTTGATTTTGCTGACTGTATAGAGCTTCTCTATCTTTGGCTGCAAAGAATATAATCAATCTGATTTCGGTATTGACTATCTGGTGATGTCCATGTGTAGGGTCTTCTCTTGTGTTGTTGGAGGAGGGTGTTTGCTATGACCAGTGTGTTTTCTTGGCAGAACTCTATTAGCCTTTGCCCTGCTTCATTCTGTACTCCAAAGCCAAATTTGCCTGTTACTCCAGGTATCTCTTGACTTCCTACTTTGCATTCCAGTCCCCTATAATGAAAAGGATATCTTTTTTGTGTGTTAGTTCTAGAAGGTCTTATAGGTCTTCATAAAACTGTTCAACTTCAACTTCTTCAGCATTACAGGTTGGGACATAGACTTGGATTACTGTGATATTGAATGGTTTGCCTTGGAAACAAACAGAGATCATTCTGTCTAGATCCCACATGTGGCAACTAAAAATTCTACATGTGCAATTAATGATCCCATGTGCCACAACTAAGACCTGGCACAACCAAATAAATAAATATCTTTTTTAAATGATTAAAAAAATTAACAGCTGAGATTAATATGTGTGTGTGTGTGTGTGTGTGTATCTTTCTAACAGACTCCCTATTAACTTTAGTAACTAATCTCCTCCAGAGAAATTAAGAATTATTCCTGTGGTAGATTCAATAAATATAAGTCTGCCCATTGCCTATTTGTTGTTCAGTCGCTAAATCATGGCCGACTCTTTGCAACCTCATGGACAGTAGCATGCCAGGCTCCTCTGTCCTCCACTATCTCCTGGAGTTTGCTCAGATTCATGTCCATTGAGTCATTGTCCCATCCTCTGCTGCCCCTTTCTTCTTTTGCCTTCAGTCTTTCCCAGCATCAGGGTCTTTTCCAATGAGTTGGCTCTGTGCATCAGGTGGCCAAATGTTGGAACTTCAGCTTCAGCAATAGACCTTCCAGTGAATATTCAGGGTTGATTCCATTACGATTAACTGGTTTGATCTCTTTGCAGTCCAGAGTTCTTTCAAGAGTCTTCTCCAGCACCGCAATTCACTTTTTTATTTTTATTTTTTTCTAATTAGTTGGAGGCTAATTACTTCACAACATTTCAGTGGGTTTTGTCATACATTGATATGAATCAGCCATAGATTTACACGTATTCCCCATCCCGATCCCCGCTCCCACCTCCATCTCTACCCGACTCCTCTGGGTCTTCCCAGTGCACCAGGCCCGAGCATTTGTCTCATGCATCCCACCTGGGCTGGTGATCTGTTTCACCATAGATAATATACATGCTGTGCTTTTGAAACATCCCACCCTCACCTTCTCCCACAGAGTTCAAAAGTCTGTTCTGTATTTCTGTGTCTCTTTTTCTGTTTTGCATATAGGGTTATCGTTACCATCTTTCTAAATTCCATATATATGTGTTAGTATGCTGTAATGTTCTTTATCTTTCTGGCTTACTTCACTCTGTATAATGGGCTCCAGTTTCATCCATCTCATTAGGACTGATTCAAATGAATTCTTTTTAATGGCTGAGTAATATTCCATGGTGTATATGTACCACAGCTTCCTTATCCATTCATCTGCTGATGGGCCTCTAGGTTGCTTCCATGTCCTGGCTATTATAAACAGTGCTGCAATGAACATTGGGGTGCACATGTCTCTTTCAGATCTGGTTTCCTCAGTGTGTATGCCCAGAAGTGGGATTGCTGGGTCATATGGAAGTTCTATTTCCAGTTTTTTAAGAAATCTCCACACTGTTTTCCATAGTGGCTGTACTAGTTTGCATTCCCACCAACAGTGTAAGAGGGATCCCTTTTCTCCACACCCTCTCCAGCATTTATTGCTTGTAGACTTTTGGATAGCAGCCATCCTGACTGGTGTGTAATGGTACCTCACTGTGGTTTTGATTTGCATTTCTCTAATAATGAGTGATGTTGAGCATCTTTTCATGTGTTTGTTAGCCATCTGTATGTCTTCTTTGGAGAAATGTCTGTGTAGTTCTTTGGCCCATTTTTTGATTGGGTCATTTATTTTTCTGGAATTGAGCTGCAGGAGTTGCTTGTATATTTTTGAGATTAATCCTTTGTCTGTTTCCTCATTTGCTATTATTTTCTCCCAATCTGAGGGCTGTCTTTTCACCTTACTTATAGTTTCCTTTGTAGTGCAAAAGCTTTTAAGTTTCATTAGGTCCCATTTGTTTAGTTTTGCTTTTATTTCCAATATTCTGGGAGGTGGGTCATAGAGGATCTTGCTGTGATTTATGTCGGAGAGTGTTTTGCCTATGTTCTCCTCTAGGAGTTTTATAGTTTCTGGTCTTACATTTAGATCTTTAATCCATTTTGAGTTTATTTTTGTGTATGGTGTTAGAAAGTGTTCTAGTTTCATTCTTTTACAAGTGGTTGACCAGTTTTCCCAGCACCACTTGTTAAAGAGGTTGTCTTTTTTCCATTGTATATCCTTGCCTCCTTTGTCAAAGATAAGGTGCCCATAGGTTCGTGGATTTATCTCTGGGCTTTCTATTCTGTTCCATTGATCTATATTTCTGTCTTTGTCCAGCACTGCAATTCAAAAGCATCAATTCTTTGGCACTCAGCCTTCTTTATGATCCAACTTTAACATCTGTGCATGACTGCTGGAAAAACCATAGCTTTGACTATACAGACTTTTGTCAGCAAAGTGATGTCTCTGTTTTTTAATACACTATCTAGGTTTGTCATAGGTTTCCTTCCAAGGAGAAAGCATCTTTTAATTCCCTGGCTGTAGTCACCATCCACAGTGATTTTGGAGTCCAGTCCAAAATCCAAATAAATAAAATCTTCCAATCCAAAATAAAATCTGTCACTGCTTCCATTTTTCCCATCTATCTGCCATGAAGTGGGACCAGATACCATGATCTTAGTTTTCTGAATGTTGAGTTTCAAGCCAGATTTTTCACTCTCCCCTTTCACCTTCATCAAGAGGCTCTTTAGTTCCTCTTCACTTTCTGCCATTAAGAGTGATATCATTTTCATGTGTGAGATTGTTGATATTTCTCCCGGGAATCCTGACTCCAGCTTATGATTCATCCAACCCAGCATTTCGCATGATGTACTCTGCATATAAATTAGATAAACAGGGTGACAATATACAGCCTGTCGTACTCCTTTCCCAATTTTGAACCAGTCAGTTGTTCCATGTCTAGTTCTGACTATTGCTTCTTGTCCCACATACAAGTTTCTCAGGAGACAGGTAAGGTGGTCTGGTACTTTCATCTCTTTTAAGAATTACCCATAATTTATTGTGATCTAAACAAAGGCTTTAGCGTAGTCAATGAAGCAGAAGTAGATGTTTGATCCTTAAAGGATTGTCTTTTTTTTTCTTCAGTTTCTACAAAAATGCCTGCTGGGATTTTGACTGGGATTGTATTAAAGTTAGTAGCAGCAGCAGCAGCAGCAGTGTTAAAATCTATACATCAGTTTGAGGAGAATAGATATTTTAGAAACACTGAATCTTCCAATCCATAAGCATGCTATAAGCACTACATTTATTTAGATCTTTAAACTTTTTCTGTAGTATTTTGTAGCAGTCTTATACATCATTCATTAAATTTACTCCATTGTGTTTTGGGGTTTGATGCAATTATAAATGGTATTTTAAAAAATATCTTTTAGTTGGTTGTTACTAGTAGTACAGAGGTACAATTTGTCTTTCTATATTGATCTTGTGTTTTGAGACCTTGCTAAATTAAATTCAACTTATTCTAGTAGGTTTTCTTCATTCCTTCCTTCCTTCCTTCTTCTTTTTTTTGTCTATTCCTTAGGATTTCCTATATAAGCAATTATAATATCTGTAAAGATAGTTTTACTTCTTCCTTTCCAGTGTTTCTATGATGTGTGACAGTGCTGCACAGAAGTGGTGAGAGTGGACATTCTTGCCTTTTTTCCTATACCAGAAAGAAAACATTCAGCCTTTCCCATTAAGTATGATGTTAATTTTAAGTTTTATGTAGATAACTTTTATTAGATTGAAGAAGGTTCCTTCTGTTTCTGTTTGTTGAGTGTCCTTACCATGAGCAGGTATTAAATTTTGTTAAATGCTTTTCTTGTATCTTCTGAGATGATTTATGATTTTTCCTCCTTATTTCTGTTAGTATGAATTATATTAATTGATGTTTTAATGCTAAATCAACCCACATTCCTATGGTTAAAATCCACTTGATCCTTTTTATGTATTGTATTGAATTCAATTTGTTGATATTTTTTTAAGATATTGGCATCTACATTAATGAGGGATTTTAGTCCATTTCTTTTTTTTTCTTTTTTTTTTTTTTGCCCCCCGCCCCAGTCCATTTCTTTTTCTTGTGTTATCTTTGCCTGCCTTTGATATCAGTGTTACAGTGCTTCATAAATGAGTTGGAAAGTTTTCCCTCCTCTTTCCTGAAAGAATCTGTGCAAGATCTATTTTACTTTCTCCTTAAATACTTGTTAGAAATCACCAGTGAGGCCAGCAAGGCATAAAGTTTCCTTTGTGGAAAGATTTTAAGATGCAAATTCAATTTCCTTAAATTTATTTAATACATATGGAGCTATCTAGATTTGCTATTTCTCCTGTGTCAGTTTTGGTAATTTGCCTCTTTCAAGGAATTTATCTATTCCATGAAATTTGTTGATTTTTATTGGCATAATATTGCTTACCATTTTCCCTTGTTATCATTTAAGAAATGATATCCCACTTATCATTTCTTGTATTGGTAATTCGTGGGGGATTTTTTTAGTAAGTCTACCTAGAGGTTTATCAACTTTCCTAATTTTTTTTTTTTGAAGAACCAACTTTTGGTTTTATTTCTATTGTTTGTTTCTTATTTTATTGATTTATGCTCTTCTTTTGGGCTTAATTTGCTCTTTGTGATATTGTGATATAGTAACAAATACAAATTTTAGGTCTTTGTCTCCTTTTCCTGACACAGAGCTCCCAAAACATTTATAATTTCCTGACTGAGGAGGAGAGGAGCATCTTTTGTTATTCATAATAAACCCCTTTCACCTATACCTGAGTTTATGCTAATAAGGTATTTAGGTATCTTTACTAATCTTCAGTCTGCTAGTTTATTAATTGCTGAGGGAGGCTTATTAAAATCTTCAACTGTAATGATAGATTTGTCTGTTTCTCCTTTCAGTTCTAGTTGTGGTTGGCTTCTGCATGTTAAGCTTTGTTACTAGATGCATGTGTATTTAGGGCTATTATATTTCTGATGAAATTGACCTTATTCTGCTGTCCATTGTGTGAAAACAGTTGTTTTATTTATTTTTTCCAGTTTTATCATTGTTTAAGGTAATGCCAATACCTATTAGTCAATGATGCCTGGAACTAGAAATTTAAAGAATTCTGAAAGTGAAGATCTAGTCAAAGTTGTGAATAAGGAATAACCTTTAGAGTCATTACCAAAATTTCTATCTCTGTCTTATATAAAATGTCCTTGATTGATTGTGTGCTCTTTTAGTTTAAGACTGTCCCTAAGGATGTGGATATGTGGATAGGAATTTGTAACGCCTTGCCTGTTCTTTTTGTTGTTCTTATTCAGTTATTGAAACCCTCATTTATTCTGTGATTTCTTTGCCAATAATATGAAAGTTTGAAGTATGAGGTTTGCCAATGGAACTTCAGCAGTGGATATAGTTAGGTAGGATGGATAGTCTATTGATTGATAATACTTGTCAAAAGATGTTAGTCAGACAAGTGTGTTTGAGTTGTATCTCTGGCCTATTTTCATTTTCCATGTATGAATCTAACTTGTAAATATTTGTTAAAAAGCAATTGGTTGAGGTAATGGGTTGCTTCCATCAAAACTGGAAAAAAAAAAAAACAAACTGAAAATGTCCCATGGTGGCTAGAAAATGATGACATTAGATGGAGCTCAGAGAAGATACAGTATTGATTTCTGTGTTTAATTTATTTCTATTCCATGCCTGCATCCCTCTCATCAACTCTGCCCAAGGAGTTGGACAATAGATAATCACTATGAACTTATTTGAATCTCATTGGTTTCTATTAATAACATAATGAGTCCTGTAAGCAAAGGGAAAGCGAGGGATATAATAGTTATGTAGTTCAAGTAATCAACAAGCATTTGGTCTCTGTTCTTAGATCTCTTTTCTCTCTACACTCCCTAGGTGAGCTCATCGAGGTGCATGGCCTTAAATATCACTTATATATTGATGACTCTTAATTCTCTCTTTCTAGACTGAACTGGACTTCTTAACTCCAGATTCAGATTTCTAATTGTCCATTCAGTAGTTCTACTAAAGCATATAATAGATATCTTATGTCCCAAATTAAGGTCCTGATCTCTTCCCCACTCTTGAGTTCCTCTTACCTGCTCCTCCATGTTTCTTCATTTTGGTTAAGGGCAACTCTGTTTCTTCCAGTTGCTCAGGAGAAAAATCTTGGAGTAATCCTTGACTTCTCTCTTCATCTCTGTATCTGTAACCTATGCTTTCAGCTCTACCTTTAAAGTATTTCTAAGAAGTGACTGCTCTCCTCCCTCTGCTGTTACTTAGAACATTTCTTGCCTGGATTTTGTACTAGTCTTCTGGTACCTGATCTTCCCGCTTTAACACTGTTCCACCTTCAGTTTCTTATCAACTCAGAGTAAAAGCTGCAGACATTACAACAACCTCCAGGACCCTACACCGCCTGCCTCTACCTTCTCTTTGATGCTATTCCTCTTCCTATTACTCATTCTGTTCCAGGCCCACTGACTTCCTTGCTGTTCCTGGCTGTGCTTCTGCCTCAGAACCTTTGTTCTTGCTGTTTCCTCTGATGAGAAGTATCTTTCCTTAGGTAACTGCAAGAGTCCATCCTTTAAATCCTTCCTGTTGTTCAGAACAACCTCCTTACTGGCTTTTACTCATATATGAAGCTTTCTCTATCAGGTTACTTAAGATGACAACTTTCCCATTCTCATTCCCATTTCCTGCTTGACTTCTTTATATATCATTCCCCTATCTGACAAACTTTATTTATTAATGGTCTCCCTCCAATAAACTATGAACTACATGAGAACAGGGAAATTAAAGTTTTGTTTGTTGCTATATTCCCCAGCATAGAACAGTGTCTAGCATATATTGGCACTCAATAACGTTTTCTTGTGAATTAATGAATTAATTTATTAAACACCTACATAGTAATCACTTGAAAAAAACCGAAGAATAAACTATGAGATAATTTTATTGATGTGGTAGAATGGCTCTCTATGTCATGTTATTATTCGTTGTCAAGTAGCTGAATGAGTAGCAGTCATTCAGCATGGAGGTTAAAGGTGAAGGAGATGAGGTAAACTTCCAGCTTGTTAGCATTTTAATGGAGGAATTGAAACTTAGGTACTTTTAGAGATAAAACTTGAAGGATTCTTTTTAGGAACAGAATTCAGAAGAATCTCGGGTAAGTAAGAAAAATTGTTTCTCGAAATTTAGAGACAAGGAAATTCAGATAAGACAGGTGAAAGGGTAAAAAGAAATAATGCTCTACAGTATATGGTTCAGAATTATGCATATGAGTTACAGTATATGGCTCAGAATTTTTAGATTTTCCACCTAAAGTGACCACATTTTTGTTTCTTTAGTAACTATGTATCAGGAGACCTAAATTAATATACTTAGTGCTTGCCATAGAGTGAGAAATTGTGTGAGTACTGTCTCAGTGTTATGCAGGTCTCTCAAGTAACTCTTGGCTTAGAACAAGCAAAGTGATTTATTTGCTTAATTGGATGGTATTGAAAGTATAAACAAAATGTATAACGTAAAGAGATAAGTAAAAAAAAATTTGCTTCAGATTTACTTTCTTTTATTTTTAAATATTTATTTATTTATTTGGCTGTATCAGCTCTTCTTTGGAGCCCACAGGCTCTCTAGTTGTGGCATGCAGGTTTAGTTGCCCTACAGCATATGGGACCTTAGTTCCTCAACCAGGGATCAAACCTGTGTCCCCTGCATTGGAGAGTGGATTCCCATCCACCAGGGAAGTCCCTCAGATTGATTTTCAGACTAACTTTGGGTTAAAATTCTTGCTCTTTACAACTGATGTTTTATTTAATGGATAGCAGTATAGAGACTACAGGCATCCAATGGCTATTATGTAGTCTTTTGCTTGGTTTGCCAAAGAATAAAGATGATTCCAAAGTTCTCTTTCAAGTCAGTTAGTCCTAACCTCCTCCAGAGGGAGCTCAATAGCCAACATTTTCAGGACCAGGAGCTCTTGTCTACCCTGGTCTAACAGGACAAGTCATTCAGCTCCGTGTTGGACTGAACCTAGTGTATGAAGATGGGGTCCTAATGAGGCAGTGCTTTTTGCTCTTAAATCAGTGGTTTTTGCTCCCTAGGGTGAGATATGCAAGAAACAATGCATGCTAGGATTTGAGTTTCCTCAGATGAATGACTCCAAAGTCTTAAGACCTTTCAGATCAAGCCTGATTATTTATATACATTTCAGGCAGCTTCTCTTGGATGTCTCTGAGTAATTTTTTTGTAGTTACTAATAGTACATTTATCAGTATTATTAAACTGCTTAAAGCATCTGATGCCTCATGAAAAACCTTTGTTGTTGTTCAGTCACTAAGTCATACCCGACTCTTTTCAACCCCATGGACTGTAGCACACCAGACTTCCCTGTCCTTCACCATCTCCTGGAGCTTACTCAAACTCATGTCCATTGAGTTGGTGATGCCATCCAACCATCTCATCCTCTGTTGTTCTTGTCTCCTCCTGCCCTCAATCTTTCCAGCATCAACCTTAAAAAAATTCTGCCACCAGTAGTCTCCCTTGATTTGTTGTTCGATAGATTTGAATTTGGAAAATGGGTTCCTTTAATTACTGTCCTTCAAACAATGTCTAGTGGTATCAGAATATTTACTGGAACTATATCTATGAACTCCTGGGGCTTTTCTCTTTCTAAAAATATTGAAAAGATTAATCTCCGAAATATATAATCTGCTCATGCACCTCAATATCAGAAAAACAAACAACCCAATCAAAAAATGGACAGAAGACCTAAACGGACATTTCTCCAAAGAAGAAATACAAATGGCCAAAAAACACATGAAAAGATGCCCAACATCACTCATTGTTAGAAAAATAATCAAGTTGAAACTACAATGAGTTATCACCTCACCGTGGTCAGAATCGCCATTATCAAAAAACCTATAAACAATAAATGCTGGAGAGGATGTGGAGAAAAGGGAATCCTCCTGCACTGTTGCTAGGAATGTAAATTGATACAGTCACTGTGGAGAACAGTATGGAGATTATTTAAAAACCTAGGAATAAAACTACCATGTGACCGAGAAATCTCATTATTTGGCATATACTTGAGAAAACCATAATTCAAAAGACACATGTACCCAATGTTCATTGCAGCAATATTTACAATAGCCAGGATATGAAAGCAACCTAGATGTCCATTGACAGATAAGTGGATAAAGAAGTTGTGGTACATATACAAATGGAATATTACTCAGCCATAAAAAGAAATGAATTTTTAGTCATTTGTAGTGAGGTGGATGAACCTCGAGCCTATATAGAGTGGAGTAAGTCAGAAAGAGAAAAACAAAGATTGTATGTTAATGCATATATGTGAAATCTAGGAAAATGGTACTAGTAAACCTATTTGCAGGGCCAGAATAGAGACACAGACGTAGAGAATGGACTGGTGGACACAGCAGGGGAATGAGAGGGTGGGATGAATTGAGAGAGTGGCGCTGAAATATATAATTACCATGTGTAAAACAGAGAGCTAGTGGGAAGCTGCTGTCTAACACAGGAAGCTCAAGCTGGTGCTCTGTGAGGACCTGGAGGGGTGAGACCGGGAGAGGGGAGAGGCGGCAGGTGGGAGGGAGGCTCAAGAGAGAAGGGGATATGTGTATATTTGTAGCTGATTCATATTGTGATACAGCAGAAACCAGCACAACACTGTGAAGCCATTACCCTCCAATTAAACATTTAAAAACATATTTGTTGAACGAATATTCAATTTTTATTAAGAGCCATATAGTATAATAGAGTCCAGATTATCATCTGATTGCCCAAAATAGAATCAGGACTTTTACACACTTCTTTACTGCAGAATGTGTGTGTGGTATTTTGTTGCCTCAGTTTTCCTCAGTTGGAAAATGGAGACAAGAAAAGCTTAAATCATAGAGATATTGTGAGGACTTACTAAGATAAGGTTTAATACACACAGGGCATATTGAGTTTATACTATACTGATGAAATTTAGTTGTCCTCTTCAAAGATGCAGAATTACGGTTTTGTTTGTTGGCTGTACCCTCGGTTGGGTGGATCTCAGCTCCCCAACCAGGGATTGAACCCAGGCAGGCTACAGTCAGTGGGGTCACAGAGAGTCAGACACAACTTAGTGACTGAGCACATACACACAGCAGTGAGAGTACCAAGTCCTAACCACTAGACTGCCAGGGAATTTCCTAGAATGATGGTCTTTAATCATAGTTCTTTTGAGCAAGTTGTCTGAGTTTATCCTGACTTCATTTACTTTGGTAATAAATTGGTCTATAAGTGCCCCTTACTCTTATTGTGTCCCATCTGTGAGATTTATGGGGGGGATCTGTACCTTGGTCTCCATTTGTTTAGATATGAAATTGGCATAGATGACAAATACATCTGTGCTTTTCATGTATAAAATGTTACATTAAATGCAAGAATAAACATGGCATTTCAAGTTTTAAAAGAGAATTGTGTAACCTTTTGAAGGTAGGAAGAAAGTCAGTCTCTGCTGACTCAGTAGCACTGTTCAGAGTTGTGCCATGTCAGGGGAGATACTAGCATCATTGTTTAGTCTCTAAGTTGTGTCTGACTCTTCTGAGACCCAGTGGACTGGTGCCCGCCAGGCTCCTCTGTCCATGGGATTTCCCAGGCAAGAATACTGGAATGAATTGTTATTTCCTTCTCCAGGGGATCTTCCTGACCCAGGAATCTGCATTGGCAGGTAGATTCTTTACCACTGAGCCACCTGGGGTGTTGCAGTTGTGTTCTATCCTGGGAAAACCAAGTCAAGACCTGCAGTTTCTAGTGTTTCTCCTTTGAGCCTACATTGGATTTTCTCAGAGTCTTTGTGCATTATGGGGGTAGGTAAGTTGATGTTACAATTGTGGCTGTGGTAGGGTGCTGAGTAGATGAGTTACGGGTTAATATAAAGAGATGAAGGTTTTATGAAGCCTGAAGTTTTTAGATTTGGAGGCCCTTCTGGGGAAAAGAACGATACAAATTTGCAATTATGAAATTTTTAGGGCTGTTCTCATGGCCTTGGAAAGCACCTATACAAGGGAGAGGACTTTATTGACTTCTTGGCATATATGCCTCTGCTGATAGGGTTGCCATTACTTGGTTCTGTGGCCACCAAAAGTCAGTGTGAAGTGGGAAAGGCAGAGGCAGTGGCAGCTGAATTGGCAGTCAACCAGGTCAGGTTTTGAAATCTGTTGAGTAGATACTCATGTGATGATTAGGAATCCTGGTTCCAGTATTTTGGCCAAGTGGAGTTGTTATAAATGGAAGGGTTTACAACTGGTAGCTCAGCAGGTTGCTGCTGTGTGGCACCCATCTCCTTTCATTTGGAAGAAGGAACACAGGATACCATTCCAACGATAGGAAGCACCTTGATATATTTAACACCTTGAAGGATAGACTTCCATTTTTATTGCTTATACCATATATGTAAACAAATTTATATGTTTCACATCCTGCTTTATAATGCTAGTTACCTCTTGATTTATATCTTTGCACCTGAACACCCTACCCCCAGTGCCTTCATATAATTATGTACCTTGATAGGTCTGGAACAAATGATTTAAATTCAAAATGACCTTGGTAGTTTGGAGACTTGCTGAACAATCAATGGATGATGTCAAAACTGATCAGTAAGAATATGAGACATGGATGTCACAGACCAAGCTTGTCAGAAGAATTTTGGGATGGTAGTTAATGATGTCATGTTGAAGTTCTTCCTTAAAATTTCAGAACACTCACAGTTCCATGTGCTTTTAGGAGTGTTTAGTTGAAGTTTTTCTCAGGTTTCAGTTTGAGCACATGAATGCCTGAAATAAAAACTAGTTTTCCCAGCTTTCCTTATAGTTAGTACTATCAGAGAAATAGTGATAGTAGCAATTTGTATTAAACTCTGACAAGTCAAAGATTTTGTTTTATTGCTGTCAATTTCTAAGATAATAGAGGAAAACATGAAGCAACTGTCTTGGACTCTGGGCAACAGGCAGCCCAGGACTCTGATCTCTGAGAGAAGAAAAATTATTGAAACAGTCACTGTGATCACACAGGCTTTCTACAATTTCTGGATCACTGAACAGGGAGGTGGTGATTCAGCAAGACTGGCACATTTGGTGAGTTTATGAGGTGGGGATATAAGCTTAGGGAGGTCAAGATGGCTAGAGTTGGTAAGGCAGAATACTAGAGAAGGGAAAACTATGTAGAGAAGAAACTTAGAAATCCGCATGGATTCCTCTCCAATATCTGGCTGAGCAGTAATCAGAGAATGTGTGGCAACCATGAAAATGCACCTCCTAGAGTGCCAACTGCAAGGAGTGTAAATTAACTTACACCAAAAGAATTACAAGAATTAGCTAGCTTACTGGGAAGATTCAGGGAAATATCCCTGGTGTTAGATTTGGGGTATTTGATCAAGGGGATTGGAATATATCCCTAGATAAGCAGGAATTCACTGACTTGGGGGAAACCTTCAGGACATGAGATTTAACACTCTAGCAAGGACCTTAAGGGATGTAGGAAGCACACTGCTGTGTTTGCTCTTAAAAGTCTGGGAATAACTATGGCCAACACCCAGGGAAGTTTAAGTGCCTGAATTGCCCTTACAGTGAGAAAGGAAGAGAGAAATAGGATAGAGAATAGAATAAATGTATTATATAAGACCAGGAGACAACCAGAGAATAATGTTCCATGGGAGGGCCCAAGGGACACAAGTTCATTAGGAATACCCTGGTGAAAGAAGTGCAAGTCTTATATACTGAAAACTACAGTGAAGAGACTGATGCTGAGCCCCTGATATGGCATCATTCCTTGAGGATGATGAGAGACTAACTGGCTAATTGGTGGCAAGTCAAATATATCAGGCTCTTTCATCCTTCCCAAACTTGCTTAGAGATACAGTGCAGAGTAAACGTTTTCCACTCAATCTTGCATCCCTCTCTCCTTCATAAGTGTCAGCACTGCCTTGCAGTCTTATGACTCCCTTAGCTCCCCTGGCTGTCTTCCCATTTTCTCCTTATGGGTATTTACTTCCATAAATCTCTTTCATGTCACATCCTCTTCTTGGCATCTGCTTCTTGGAGTAACCAGACTGACAAGAGGAAATAGACTGTAACCAGACTGACATAGAGGAAATTTACAAAGCCAGCCAAAGAGTATCTGCCAGGGAGCTATAAGCTGAATACTTCTTAGAGATCACACAGAGTTAGGAGAGACTCAAGTTTCTGACAGCCAAGTGCAGGGGGTGATGGGGGAGTAGATGATGAACCTGAGACATATTATTGTAACAGTAAGTTCCTTTAAAAGAGATGCTGAAAGGACACAGACACCAACTAGAAGGAGCTCCTAACGGTCAAATCTGAGACAATAGGAACAACAAAACAGCTGAATGCAGAGTTCCAGAGAAAGCCTTCTTAAATGAACAATGCAAAGAAATAGAGGAAAACAATGGAATTGGGAAGACTAGAGATCTGTCCAAGAAAATTGGAGATACCAAGGGAACATTTCATGCAAAGATTGGCACAGTAAAGGACAGAAACAACAAGGACCTAACAGAAGCAGAAGAGATTAAGAAGAGGTGGCAACTCAGCAGTGGATCTGAAGAGGCTGCTGCCAGTAAAAGCAGCGGCTCCAAGAAAAAGAAAAAGCTCCGAAAGCTAGCCCAGGAAAGTTAGAACGGACATCTTCTTAGTGGGGCATAACTTACAGAAGTATTCCCCATCCCATCCCCTAGAGCCCAATTTAAAAAAAAAAAAAAAAGAAGAGGTGGCAAGAATACACAGAACTATACCAAAAAGGTCCCAATGACCCTGATAACCATGATGTATGGTCACTTACCTAGGCCAGACATCCTGGAGTATGAAGTCAAGTGGGCCTTAGGAAGCATCACTACAAACAAAGCTAGTGGAGGTGATGGAATTCCAGCTGAGCTATTTCAAATCCTAAAAGATGATGCTATTTAAATGCTTCACTCAGTATACCAGCAAATTTGGAAAATTAAGCAATGGCCACAGGACTGGAAAAGATCAGTTTTCATTCCAATCCCAAAGAAAGGCAATGCCAAAGAATGTTAAACTACCGACAACTGCACTCATCTCACACACTAGCAAGGTAATCCTCAAAATCCTTCAAGCTATAGGCTTCAACAGTATGTGAACCGAGAACTTCCAGATGTTCAGTCTGGATTTAGAAAAAGCAGAGGAACCAGAGATCAAATTGCCAACAGATGTTGGATCATAGAAAAAGCAAGGGAATTCCAAAAATACATCTATTTCTGCTTCATTGACTATGCTAAAGACTTTGACTGTGTGAATCACAACAAACTGGAAAATTCTTCAAGAGATGGGAATACCAGATCTCCTTACTTGCCTCCTCAGAAACCTTTTTGCAGGTCAAGAAGCAACAGTTTGAACCGGGAATGGAACAACAGACTGGTTCAAAATTGGGAAAGGAGTACATCAAGGCTGTATATTGTCACCCTGCTTCTTTAACTTATACGCAGAGTACATCATGCAAAATACCAGGCTGGATGAATCACAATCTGGAATAAAGATTGCGGGGAGAAATATCAACAACCTCAGATATGCAGATGATACCACTCTAATGGCAGAAAGTGAAGAGGAACTAAATACCCTCCTGATGAGGGTGAAAGAGGAGAGCGAAAAAGCTAGCTTAAAACTCAACATTCAAAAAAAGCTAAGATCATGGCATCCCATCACTTGTGGCAAATAGAACGGGAAAAGGTAAGAACAGTGGCGGATTTTATCTTCTTGAACTCCAAAATCACTGCAGATAGTGACTGCAGCCATGAAATTAAAAGACGCTTGCTCCTTGGAAGAAAAGCTATGACAAATCTAGACAGTGTATTTAAAAAGCAGAGATATCACTTTGCCGACAAAGGTCTGTATAGTCAAAGCTATGGTTTTTCTAGTAGTCATGTATGAATGTGAGAGCTGGACCATAAAGAAGGCTAAGCACTGAAGAATTGATGCTTTTGAACTGTGGTGCTGGAGATGACTCTTAAGAGTCCCTTGGATAGCAGGGAGATCAAACCAGTCAATCCTAAAGGAAGTCAACCTTGAATATTCATCGGAAGGATTGATGCTTGACCTCCAATACTCTGACCACCTGATGTGAAGAGATGACTCATTAGAAAAGCCCCTGATGCTAGCAAAGATTGAGAGAAGAGGAGAAGGGGGCAACAGAGGATGAGATGGTTGGATGGCATCACAAACTCAATGGATGTGAATTTGAGCAAACTCTGGGAGATAGTGGACAGAGAAGCCTGACCTGCTGCAGTCCATGGGGTCGCAAAGAATGGGACACGACTTAGGGACTGAACAATAACAATGGATGTATAAATAAAAATGAGTATGACTCTATGAACATAAATGAATAATTTGAAAAATAAGTAAATGGGGGAGAAGACACAGCTCTTGCTTGCAATAGAGCTGCATTTAATAAATGTAGAAGGAATGATGGAAAAAGAAAATTATCATTTACCATCACACTAATAATTGATGCTGGCAAAAATCACTAAAGGGTGCTAAAACTAAACAGGATATTGCATAATGTCTCCCCATAGATAAATTATTTATTACAAAGGAGAAAGTAATTTTACAGAGGAGTAATCTTAGTAAATTGGTTAAAGTGAACATTTTCAGTAATGGCACAAATTGATATAATTTACCACTTGACAGGATGCAATGAGAAGAACAACATTATTTCTCTGATAGTCCTGCCAAAAATGCATGACCTGAATCTAAACATGAGGAAATATCAGGAAAACAAAATCTGAAGCCCTGTAGAAAAACAACTGGCCTGCAGTACTCAAAAGGATCAAGGCCATGGAAGTCAAGGAGAGACGGAAGAACTTTTCCATACTGAGAGAGAAGAAGAGAGATGAAAGCTAAATAAAACATGTGATCCTGGACTAGCATGTTTTGCTATTAAAAACATACTGGAAAAACTTGAATGAGGACTCTGGATTAATGTTGTACTATTATATTAATGTTAATTTCCTACTTTTGATTATTGTATTGAGGTTGAGTAAGAAAATGGCAAAAATTGTCAATTTCAAGTGTTGGTGAGGATGTGGAGCAGGAGGGTGTATTATACAATGCTGGTGGGAATGTACATTGGCGCAATCAGTTTGGAACATCTGGCATTATCTACTAAAGTTGTAGATGAGCATGCACTAACTCAACTGTTCCTCTCCTTGGTGTTTACCCTAGAGAAAGTCTTGCACATGGACTTCAGGAGTTAAGTAGTATAAGGATGTTTCTAGCAGTGTGGTTTGTTGTAGCAAAAGTTGGAAACAAACCAGAAGTCCTTCAACAATAGACTAGATAAACAATGATATATTTAATACATACACACACACACACACACACACACACACACAGAGTCTTTAAGTGAATGAACTACAACTCCAGTACATTCAGCATCAATAAATCTCACCAATATCTTTCATCAAAAAAGCAAGTCACAGTATGATTCCATGTCTAAGTTAAAAACATGCAAAACTGTATCTTAAAATATACAGTATATCATTAGATTATTTTAAAAGGTGGTACTAACAAACACAAAATTCAGGATAGCAACTCTGTCTGCTTGGAATGTGATCAGAGAGTGTACCTGGAACTTCTATGGGACTAGCAATGTTGAGCTTCTTGAGTTACTGTACTTCAACAGTGTCTGTTTTATTACTATTTTTTAAATATGCTAGTTACATTTTTGTATTTTTATAATAAAAATATTTTAACCAAAGAAAACAACCCAATTCTTATAAACAGATAGAAATGGATATTATTCTTGAAAGTTAGTACAGGAAGTGCAGGACTCTTCCAGACATCCCTACAGATGATTGTCCACTTTCTATTTAATTTTTTATTTTTAATTTATATATTTTTATTGTGAAACATTTTAGAAATATAAAGATGCTTAGAGAATAATACAATAATCATGCATGTGTCCATGACCACATGTAAAACTTAACAAAAATAGTTGAAGCCCCTTATGTAACCATCAATTACATTAACTTTCCTGCATTCCAGTAACAACAGTTCTGAAATTTGTATCTGGAATTACCATTCTTATCTTCCTGACTTTATGCAGGTACCCTTAAAATCTGTATTGTACTGTTTGGCATGTTTGACATTTTATATAAATGGTTTCACCCTGTACATATCCTCCTGCAACTTATTTTTCCGCAGTTAAAAAAAACAACTTTGTCCATGGCAGGATTCTTTGCATCTAGTTTTATGTTTCCAATGCTCCAAAATTAAAAAAAAAAAATTATTATGGGAAGTTTCAAATATATACAAGAGTATCTATCCATCTACAAGAGTAGATGGAGTATCATTTTGATACGTGCATAATGAACCCCTATGTACTCATCACCCAGATTTAACAATTATCGACATGTGGTCAATTATATTTCATTCATTCCCCTACTTATTTCCTCCCCTTTGGTATTATTTTGAAGCAAATACTGACATCAGTATAATTCTTCCCTAAATACTTCAATGTGTATATCTGAAAGCTAAGTCCTCTTTTTATAAAGACATAATTAGGTCTTTACAACAGTTTTGAAGTTTAATATTATCAGTACCCAATCAGTGTTCAAATTCCATATTTCTCCTGTTTTTACATTTTGTTTGAATCAAGTCTCTCTTTTACTTTTTTTTAAACTGCTGGTGGACTACCCTGTGTAAGGCATTAAGTATATAGTTCTACTGAAAAATATGTGGGGCTGAAGATCTCAGTCTGAGTGAAGAGCAGCTCACTCCCTCCATCGCTGGGCTCAGAGTCTAGACTTCTTCAGCTGGCTTGTGGAAACCATCAGCCATTTCCAGAGAAGCCTGGTTTGTTCATCACTGATAATCATATAACTCTGTGATAATGTTGTTTTTTGTTGTTCTTACAGACTGTGTAAAAAGTTCCTGTAACTTTATCTTTTTTCTTAACACCCCATTAGATGGTTATGCTATTACTCAATATTTACCATGTCAAGTAAAGACATAAATAATACTTTTCTGTTTACTAATAATCCATGCTAAACAAATACTTATTTCCATCATCCTACTATCCTTGTTCTTCCTTGAAACTGAAGAAGGGTGTGGGATGAGATCAAAGAGTGAGGTGACAGCCCCGTGAAAGTATTGGTGTTAACAGATTGAACCCATCACGTGCTGTCCATACACAGGTTGCTTTAATAGAACAAGCAGCCTCCTCTCTCAGACATTTTACATTTGTATTCACTATAATTCCAGTTTCTCCTTAGTTGACCTGTCTTACTTTCAGGCTCTCAGCCATCATTTGGGCTATTGAAGTCTAATATGCCCTGCCAGGTCCATGGTGCAGTCTTGAAAGTGTTGCTCTCGTTGTTAGCGTAATGGTGCTTATGGGACAATTTAAATATTTCACTCTTTCTGGGGTAAAAATAAAAATTATTTGCAGTGGAAAAATGAGATTGCTGATGCTAGTGATTAGAAGCCTCACGCTGCACACACATGTGCACATGCACACACACAAACACAAAAGAAGCCCCACTTTCTTGAATGTGATTGCATTAAGACAGAGATGAGCTCCTTAGGGGTGCTAAGGGGTGCTAACGAATCTTAAGCCTCAGCTGAACTCTTATATGCCAGATGTCACATGACAGATGACATACTCAGCTGTGAAGGAAAGAAAAATATATATATATATATGTATATGTGTGTGCTGGAAATATGTTGTTTGACACTGATTAAACTGTGAGACATGTTTTTAACTATTTTGGAATGAACTGTCCTTAAAAACATTTAAACAAGATGCATATTTGAAATACACTTGTGTTGAGGTCCTTTAATGGACTGGAACCTGGTGGTCTGGAGTCAACAATAAGAAAGTAAAAGAGAGAGAAAGAGGCTGATATTCCTTGGTTTACACAGAAAACCAATAAAGCCCTTCACACGGGGCTTGCACTGCTTCACGTAGGCACAGGGCGCCCTCTCGTGAGGGTCTTGCAAGCCCGGGCAAGAAATTGAGCTCAGCAGGCTTCTGAGCTACAAAGAATTAGCCTGAGAGAGAGAGAGAGAGAGAGAGAGAAAGAAAGACACAGGGACCCAAGCTCTGATGGAACAAGGGTGTTTTATTCAACATAGTGTGGGAATATATACTGTCTTACAAGGTAGCTTTTTTCAGCAAAAGATCAAAAGTTCAGACTTACAAATTATCAAGGAAACATAAGGCAATCCATATCAAAGAGAGAGAGTTGTAAATAATCACTTTTACCGTATGGGTAATAAAAAGCAAGAGGGTCGTAAATAGTTACTTATCACCGTTTGGAGAAACTAACGAAGGAAATGCATGCATTCCTCAGCCCCTGGAGTAGCCTGCCACTCCTCTAAATTCCTGAATATTTAGGAATTAATAAAGAACAGAGGATTCATGACAGATCCAAAACAGCACACAGAAAACCTCCTGTTAAATGCTTCCTGACACACTTGACTTTTGAAGATGTTTTCAAAAAACACGAAACTGCCTATAGTTGAATAAGGCTTCCTTTCCCACAGTTACCCACAGAACTAGAACTCAGGAGGTAGAGGGAAGGAACCAGCTTAGCTCTGCTCCTGGTCACAGTGCTCAGGCAGCCTGGAGGGGAAGACAGTAGGAGAAAGGGGTGGTGAGCTCTGTTGTAGGAAGGGGGACCCAGGGCCCGAAACTGGGCTCTTGTCTAACACTCGGAAATGAATTGTCCGAGGAGACACATGCTGACAAAGCAAGAGATTTTATTGGGAAAGGGCACCCGGGTGGAGAGCAGTAGGTAAGGGAACCCAGGAGAACTGCTCTGCCGCGTGGCTCGCAGTCTTGGGTTTTATGGTGATGGGATTAGTTTCCGGGTGGTCTTTGGCCAATCATTTTAATTCAGAGTCTTTCCTGGTGGCGCACGCATCGCTCAGCCAAGATGGATGCTAGCAAGAGGGATTCTGGGAAGTGGACGGACAGGTAGTGTCTCCTCTCGATCTTTCCCGATCTCTTCCGGCTGGTGGTGGCCTATTAGTTCCATATTCCTTATCAGGATCTCCTGCCAGAAAACAACTCATGCAAATGGTTACTATGGTACCTGACCAGGGTGGGCGGTTTCAATCAGTGTGCTTCCCCTAACAGCTCCACCCAGGACGAGAAGCCACTCCTCTTTCTTTGGCAGCCCAGAGCAATTATTTCATGAGAACCATCTTGATGACATGTGCCCAGTTCACATGCCCCAAATATGCGGTCCAGCTGCATTGTTTGCTGTTGTGGAAGCATTGTATGAGTCATCTCCTGGTATCTGGGTGAAGCAGGAACCTAAGCAGGTCTCACTTGAAGTCTTGTTGACCCTGAGAACCTGGCACTGATTTACAGCATCACTTAGTACAAGGTAGAGGACTCTTACAGCAGTTAGGACTGCCAATGTTCCACAGTCAAAACTTAGTGGTAGTCACTGACCTCATGGTCTTGACAGTCTATAGAGAGGCTTAGAGGATGCAGCATGGACATGCAGCCTTCACCATCTGCTCTGCCCTCGAATTACAGATACGCCAAGAATACACATCATAACTGCATCATCAGGAAAAGAAGGGTAGAAGTGCTTCTAGCCCTGTGCCATATTTTAGATCCAACACTTGGTGTACTTATCTTGGAAAAAGCTCTGGGAACAGAGGAAGTCATAGTTTGATGGCATTGTTTGAATTTGACAACATCACTGGTACAACTTTTCCTTTGATAGTTTCCTAAACTCAGCTATGTTCACTATATATGTTCTTAAGAGGTAAATTCTGTTTAGTAGTAGGCGAAATGGTCATGATCCTTGGGTTAAAATCTAGGTCATACTTTGAGATTATTCCATAGAAGAGAACCTCGGGAAAAACAGTTTCATAATGATAATGAGCAACAGCTTTATTCAACAAACATTGTATTTGAGTGAATTGTACTGAGTTATCAATGTTTGGTAACTAGATTGTGAATACTTGTATGGCAAAGAACCAAGTTTTTTTCATCTTTTATTCGCTATGGCAGTTAGTACATGGCAGAAATTCAGTAAAGTAGAGCAGAGTACCTACGTATCTAAATAATAATAATACTGAGTTGACCAAAATGTTAGTTCAGGTTTTTCCATAACATCATACAGAAAAACTCGCAAGAACATCTTGGCCAACCCTGTAGTTAGTGTTGAGAATGAGATTATTAATGATCTGTGGGATCCTAGAGGGAGAGATGAGACTGGGGGAACTAAAAATGCTTCAAGGGGTAGTGTTTTTTGACGGACAGATGGACCTTAATAGATTGAAATAAGGGCTATCATATATTGGGTGTTTAATGTGTGCCAGTCACTGTGCTAAGCATTTTGCATGCATAATCCAACAGAATCCTCCAAGCAACCCTGTGAAAAAAGCACAATCAATATCCCCAATTTAGTGCTGAAGAGACTTGTGGCTCAGGCAGATTAAGTCATCTTACCAAAGTCACACAGCTGGAAGGTGACAGAGTCAGAACTGAATCTAGTCTGACATGAAGGGTATGCTCTTTAACACTGGGCTATATTGTCCTCTATTTTAGGAAGTGAGACAGTGGTTTAGTGTTTGGAAAAACATGGACCACATTCTAAAAGCATTTATTAGTTGATGTGACTGGAGAGTAGAACATGTGGATTGGAGAACAGTGGGAAATAAGGTTGTTCCAATAAGTCAGGGCACATCTCAGAGAACTTGAAATGATGCTATCCTAAGGAATTGGGTTTTTTTTTTGAAGGTGATGGAAACATTCAACACCTATTATTGAAATGGCAGGATTAGATATGTGCTTCAGGAAGACAACTCAGTGTGAAGGGGCAGAATGAGAAGCAGAAAAACCAGTAAGGTGGCTACGGCAGTAGTGGCACAGGAGTGGCAAGGCACGCTGAACACCAAGAATATGTGATTTCCTCCTGCAAGTCTAACTGGGATTGTTTCACTTTAAGAAAAACAAAACTGTGTTTAAAAATCTAGACTCAAAAGTAACATAATTGATAAAATAATTATTAGCTTTATAAAATGTATTCCACTTGAGAGCTTTCAAATAGGATTTAAGAACTGATGCCTTCAAACTGTGGTGTTGGAGAAGGCCCTTGAGAGTCCCCTGGACTGCGGGGAGATCAAACCAGTCAATCCTAAAGGAAATCAACCCTGAATATTCATTGAAAGGACTGATTGATTATGAAGCTGAAGCTCCAATACTTTGGCCTCCTGATGCAAAGGGCTGACTCATTGGAAAAGACCCTGATGCTGGGAAAGCCTGAGGGCAGGAGGAGAAGGTGATGAAAGAGGATGAGATGGTTGGATGGCATCACTGACTCAATGAACATGAGTTTGAACAAACTCCAGGAGATAGTGAAGGACAGGGAAGCTTGGGGTTCTGCAGTCCATGGGTTCACAAAGAGTCTGGCATGACCTAGTGACTGAACAACAACAAAACAGAATTTAGGGAATTTTTGCACATCTTTGGGAACTATGTAAACCAACCTGTATTTATGTAACATTCTGTGTGTATATATATATTTTTTTCTTTATTTATTTTTGGTTTACTGGTTCTTCATTGCTTCTCAGGCTTTTCTGTAGTTGTGGAGAGTAGGGGCTACTCTCTAGTTGTGGTGCACAGGCTTCTCCTGGTGGTGGCTTCTCTTGTTCAGAGCACAGGCTCCAGGGCATGTGGGCTTCAGCAGTTGCGGACCCCGGGTTCTAGCACAGGCTCAGTAGTTGTGGCACATGGGCTTAGTTGTACTGTGGCATGTGGGATCTTTCCAGACCAAGGGTTGAACCTGTGTCCCCTGCATTGGCAGTGGATGGTTTACCACTGAGCCACCAGGGAAGCCCTTGTGTAACATTCCTAAAGGAACATTTGTTGATCAATCATTACAAAGGAATATAGGGAATATGTATAAATCTCTTAAAACAAAACCCCCGTTTTTACATGACTCTACTTTCTCTTCTAACCCTTATGAATGCCACTAAATGTCATTAAATCTCTGATAAATTCCTGAAATATTTCCAAAGAAATAGAAATCAGTAGAATTAAGCATTGGAAAACTGTCAGACAATTGCTTCTGGACTTTGCTCTGGATCTACAAGTAATTCCCTGGCTTACAATGCTCACTCGTATTCCTGAGCTGTGTGTGTAGTACTGAGGCAAGTGTGACACCATGACATGGCCTGATTACACAGACTTTCCCCTTGTCCAGAGGGAATCACTCATGGGAAGGCAGGCTCTCTCATCTTCCTTTCAGAGGGATTTTTCATCCCGTGATTCCCCACCCAGAAGTGCAGAATAAACAAATAACAACAATTAGGTTGACTGTGAGATCTCATCACCCACTTTCTGAGGTCTTAACAGACAACCTAGAAGCATGTCCTATTGAACCACAGTGTGGGAATGACAGTCTCACATCTCTATGGCCATGGCGATATTTTGCCTGTCTCCACAGGTCAGCATTTTTCATTTGTTCCCTAAAACGCGATCACATGGATGCTATGAATTATTAATTTCAAATGTGGAAATGATTATGTTAAAATGAGTTTTTGTCTTTTAGAGATACGTAATGAATATGTATAGATGAAATTATATGATGCTGGGACTTCCCAGGTGGCTCAAAGGCTAAGACTCCATGCTCCCAGTGCAGGGGGCCCGGGTTTGATCTTTGGTCAGGGAACTAGATCCCACTTACTGCAACTAAGACTTGTCATGCACAACTAAGGATCCTGAATGCTGCAACTAAGATCCAGTGCTGGCAAATAAATAAATATTTTATAATAAAAAAAATTGTTTAAAGAAGTTCTCCAGTGCCTAGAATTTGCTCCAGAATGGCATAGGAGGGCTTCCCTTATGGCTTGGTAGGAATGAATCTGCCTGCCAATGCAGGAGACATGGGTTTGATTCCTGATCCGAGATCTCATCTGCCACAGAACACCTAAGTCCTCATGCTCCAACTACTGAGCCTGTGCTCTACAGCCCAGGAACCACAACTATCGAAACCCAAGTGCCCTAGAGTCTGTGCTCCTCAGCAAGAGAAGCCACCGCAGGGAGAAGCCGCACACCGAAACTAGAGGGGAACCCCCACTCACCACAACTAGACAAAAAGCTTGCGCGGTAATGAAGACCCAGCACAGCCAAAAGTAAAACAAAAAAAACTTTTAAATGGCACAGGATGGAGGGGAATCAGTGTGAGGGGGTGTGCAGACAAAATAATAATGGCCAGGCGTTGATGATTGTTGATGCTGGAGAATGGGTGCATGGGGAATCATTATATTATTCACTATATAAGTTAGTGAATAATTACTATCTTTATAAAAAGTCTACTATTTATGTATTTTAAATTATACATAATTTTAAAATGAGCACTCTTTATGTAGAGGGCAGAATTAGCAATGTTTAGATTTGGGGTTGAGCATTGTAGTGAAAAAGGAGAAATGGTGATGAATTGTTTCTAGAAAAATGTGCACATCCAGTAATTTCTCCTTGTTGTGCATCACACACTATTCTGTCCACCACCTGCCTCTGAGGCTGCATTAACTCTATAGAGCTGGGCTTAGTTTCCCATGCATTTACCTGAGTCTTTTGTCTTTATTTCTAGAGTTTTTCACCTCTGGCTTGTCTCTTTCATTAGATTAGTAATCTCATCATGGCAGGACAATCCATGTAACCAGCCCCTTACTCCGTAGCCCTGAGTACTATGATTTTCCAAGAATGATAAAATTTTAAAAAGATAGGAGATCAGAGTGTAAGCCAATATTTTTCAAAAGATCTGCAATGGGATGGTAATTATCTAAATGTTGGTTTATGCATCAGAAACTGCTGAGTTTGCTTCAGTCACCAACACTGATTCTGAAGTTAAGGGGAAAACATAACTTTTTCTTCCCCTAAAACAGAAATAGGGCTTTCCTGGTGGCTCAGACAGTAAAGACTCTGCCTGCAATGCAGGAGACGCGGGTTCGATTCCTGGGTCAAGAAGATCCTCTGGAGAAGAGAATGGCAACCCACTCCAGTATTCCTGCCTGGAGAATCCCATGAACAGAGGAGGCTGGTGGGCTACAGTCCATGAGGTTGCCAAGAATCAGACATGACTGAGTGACTAAGCACACACACACAGGAAACAGAAATAAATCTAGTCTCAGAGTGATTCTGAGAAGAGAGAGGAGGCAGGAAAGGAGGGACACAGGGGTGGGAAAGGCAGCAATGTTCTGTTAACCAATGGTTGTCCCGAAATTCATTCCTGAGTTGTGTGCCCACAGCCCTGAGTCTTGTTTCTTATTTGTGCAGCTACAACACGGTTCTGACTCTTCTGAGTAGGTGAAGTTGCTTCCAGAAGTCTTCTATAGCCACTGTAGCCCCTTTTCCTCTTTTAGCATAGAGTTTTAGAAAATGTTATTGCTGAAAACGGTCCGAGCATCATTGTAAAGGTTATCAAAAGGCCCTGAACGTGCAAGGCTCACACCAGATGCCAGGTCTCAGCTCCACCGGCCAGCTCCCCACCTCCACCCAGGTCCTAGAGATGTACCTTGGAGGTTTGTTTTGAAAGTTTTAGTCTGATAGGAATCAAGGGATAGATTGAGTACCCCGTTTGAGAACTATAATCTCTAGTTTTGGCTTTCAAAAGGAAGTTCAAAGAAAGTGACTTACCTCTTAAGCAACTGCTAAGATGACAGAGCAAACTGCTGTGAGAAAGTCATGACGTCGTCAGTCTTTTCTGGCCTCCACACAGAAACTGCAACTCTTGGTTAGAAAATAAAGGAGGAAGTGAAGCAGATTCATCATTGCTTAGGGAGCTTGGTATGCAGAGCTAGGATTTCCTAGCTGTTGGCTGAGGCAACAGGGGGAAACTTTCTCGTGTGTGCTGGGCCCCCGCTGAGAAGAACTGCGGAGCTGCTGGTTATTAGGCTGGACCTGCTCATCTATGTTCTCCTAGAAGCTCACTGGGAACAACTGTGATCTCCTTTCTTCTGTGTCCAACATTGTTCAATATCTCCAGGAAGTTTTCTTCAGAAGAAACCTTTCATAGTAGTTCTGCATGGATAATTAGCAAGTATGGTTGTGATACAACAGGTAAGATTGAATGATTCAAAAGTTTCTTCTGCTAAATGGACATTAATATTTTAAGATTCCCCTTCCCTTGGTCCCTGTGAGTGGTTAAGAAAGTGAGTACTGAACAGGCCCACGCTCCAGGGGTTCCAGACAGCAGACAGAACAGGTAGTCTGAGCTCCTGGAATCCTAGCCAGGCTCTCAGCCCTCCTTTTTCCTCTAGGAAGAGGTTCTTGTTCAGTTGTTAAAAATGAAAAATCCTGCTCGCTAGAGTATCTAGCCACTCTGCAAGAGTGGTACCTGATCTGAAAGGCACCTTGGCCTTCCCCTGATTGCAGACAGCATGCCTCCAGTCTAGCCTATGCAAGGTCTCCTGCTCTGTTTGTTGCTTGAAGGGCTCTGGAATGAGTTGACGTCCCCATTCTCCTGCCCATGGCTAGTCCAATCTGTTTCCTCTTTTGTAAAATACTTCATCAGGACCCAAATTAAATCTCCCTTGCCTTAATTTGGGTACATTTCCTCTTGATTAGTCATCACAGATGACATAATAATTTCTTGTTTTTAATGTATTTTATTGAAGTATAGCTGATTTATTTATTTAGGCAAATAATGCAGTGTGTGGGAATCTTAGTTCCCCAACCAGAGATGGAACCCGCACCCCTGCATTGGAAACAAAGAGTCTCCTGGAAAGCCAGGGAAGTCCCATTGCATCTTTGTTTTGGGTGGTGGGAAGTTGGAAGCACTGGAAGTGCCCATTAATGGGGAGAGCAGAGAGGCCACATGCGGTGCGTGCACATGATAGAGTATCCGCAGCAATCGGGAATGGTGGACTGGAGTGACATGGTCGTGTGGATGGGTCCTAAAAATGAAGTGCAAAGTGGAAAAAGTAAGATACAGTGAGATTGCTATCACAAAGTTATTGATGTGAATTAAAATGCATGCAAACCAGATAACACGCACTCCCTTGAACACATACAAGCTAAAAAATAGAATTAAAGATGTTAAAATGGTTGCATGGGACTTTCCTGGGGGTCCAGTGGTTAAGACTCTGTGCTTCCACTGCAGGAGGCATGGTTTGATCCTTGGTCGGAATCCTGCATGCCACACAGCAGGGTCAATAAATAAATATTATAGCAGTTGCTTGTGGGAAGAAGAACAGGAGTGAGAAATGGGCATAAGAGGAAATAAATGTGTGTATACTTAAAAGTGCAGCCTTGTATGGACCAGTTAGAGTATAATGTCCTGTGAACTGAAAAGTGTGATTAACACTCAGCACCAAAGACCTAATACGTTAAAAAATATATGAAATTAAGTGCCCTGAGCATTGCCAAATCCTCAGTTCTGTTTGTCTGGTTTCTCATAAATCCTGCATCCACTTTTTGCATCCAGCCAAGGGTGGCAGTGGAGGGGTCAGACTAGGCCCTCAGTCATTGGAATACAGTGTCTTGATTTCTTCAGATATAGGTCTATATCATCTTAGACCAACGCAGTCATAAAGTACCTTGCGCTAAAAACTTTCACCATTAAAAAAATTTGGGGACTTCCCTGGTGGTACAGTGGATAAGAAATCTGCCTGCCAATGCAGGGGACACAGGTTCAATCCCTGATTCCAAGAAGATCCCATATGCCGAGGAGCAATTAAGTACGTGTGCCACAACTACTGAGCCCACTGGCCCTAGAGCCCAGCTTGGCAACTAGAGGAGCCACCTCAATGAGAAGCCTGTGCATGGCAATGAAGACCCAGCACAGCCAATATATAAATAAATAAATAATATATAATTTTTATTTTTGAGATATTTCTCGGTCAACTGTATGTACAACTTAAACCAAACCCCAAAACCTAACATTCTCCAAATTAGCATGTGTTCAATAGGTACTCTGATGGTGTAGAAGGTAAAGAATCTGCCTGCAGTACAGGAGACCGGGATTTGATCCTTGGGTCAGAAAGATGCCCTAGAGAAGGGAATGGCTACCCACTCCAGTATTCTTGCCTGGAGAATCCCACGGACAGAGGAATCTAGCAGGTCGCAAAGAGTCAAACATGACTAAGTGACTAACACATTCACTTTTTTTTCAAGCTTAAGTTAAACTGATCTTTTTTGGGGGGCTGGGGGGGGGTGGGGCCAAGCCTCAAGGCTTGTGGGATCTTAGTTCCTTGACCAAGGATCAAACCAGCGCCCTCTGCAGTGAAAGTGCAGAGTTCTAACCACTGAACTGCCAGGGAATTCCCAGGTTGAGTGATCTTTTACCATCCATTCAAAGACACCTCTTCCCCATATGATGTCTTATGTGTATTAGAAATGTGCCTCTTCCTGAAGGTACAACCCCACAGTCAGGCACAGGTGTGGCAAGTGGAGCTGGGTTACAGTCCCACTGGCCCCCTCTGTTGTTCCGGGCGCAATCCGCACAAGTGTAGGACATAGCCCTATGAGCAGACTTCTCTCTGCCTCTCTCTGCTGGGTTTCTCCACTGTTTGCTGGTTGGTCTAGGAAAGGCAGGCTGGACTGACCATCCTAATTACCAAGTAGAGCAGCATATCTCCCATCCCACATGCTCTTCTGGAACTTTGCCCCTGCCTCTCTAAAGATGGAGACTGATTTCACTCTCCTCAAGTCTGGGTGAGCTAGTGACTCACTCCAGAAACCAACAGGACACAGCAAAAGTGACACTGATTTCTGGGGTTTAGGTCATAAAAAGTGATACAGCATCCACCCTGCTGGCCGGAACACTTCCTTGCACTCAGAGCCTTCAACTGCTGTGTAAGAAGTCTGACAATGCTGAGGAAAGACAGGCTGGGAGGAAAGCCATGCCATGTGGAGAGGCTGAGTGTGGGTGCTCTGGCCAGCGGTCCTAGTTTTTGAGTGCTCCAGGCTCTGACATCAGACATGTGAGAGAACAAGCCTTTGATGCTTCTAGCTCCCACTTGTGAAGTCATCACCAGGTTTCGAATCTCCCCAGCTGAAGCTCAGACAGCTAAAAGCAAAGAGAAGCCACCGTGATGGTCCCCTTTATGAATTCCTGACACATAGAATCCATGAACACAAATTGGCGGTGGTTTGATGCCACTAAGTTTGGGGTGAGTTGTTACACAGCAGTAGTAACTAAAAGACCCATTATCTTCAACAATCCCAGAAAAGTAGAGCAATAAGAAAGGGAAATTAAAAATTATAAATTAAATTTTTTAGAAGTACCAACTGAAAGAGACAGAAGTGACGTATCAACAAACACAAATGACATGGCTTGGTTCCTGACTAGAATAAAGCATTACAGAAAGAGTCTAGGAAAATCAGGGCAATTTGACTTTTGACTGGATACCAGATAATAGTAAGGAATGACTGATTTTATTTTATTTATTTATTTATTTATTTTTACAGACCAGGTATTTAATTTTGAAAGAAAGTACCAAACATATTTCTAACACAACTGTACCATTTTAGGAATGACTGATTTAAAAAAAGGGGGGAGAACTGATAAAAAATGTGATACAGTAGTTATTGGAAAAAGTCTTATTTCTCACAGATAAATACAGAAGTATTTAACTATGAAAGTATCTCTGATTTGCTTTAAATTGATTTTAAAATAGAGGTTCGGGTGGTATTGGTGAAACAAGAGTGCCATATGTTGATAATCATTGAAGCCAAGTGATAGGTGTGTGCATGCAGGCTAAGTTGCTTCAGTTGTGTCTGACTCTGTGTGACCCTATGGACTGTAGTCCCCCTGGACTGTCCAGGGGGTTCTCCAGGCAAGAATACTAGAGTGGGCTGCCATGCCCTTCTCCAGGGTAGCTTTCTGACCCAGGGATTGAAACTGTCTCTCTTATGTCTCCTGCATTGACAGGCAGGTTCTTTACCACTCGTGTCACCTGGGAAGCCCCAGGTGATAGGTACATGAGGATTTATTATATTATTATTTCTACTTTTGTACATATTTGAAAATTCCCATAAGAAACAGTTCGACAAAAGAGAGGATGTTAGGTCCTCTGTCCTCGTCTTCCAGGTTGTGGTTTTGTGCTAACAGATGCCAATGGTTTAAATAGATTGCTTCTCTTACAAACATGATCTCTGTGTACTTCTGGAGACCCAGGACCCTACATTCATGTGGAGATCTCAGGCAGAGAAGTGGACTAGCAGAAGAAAGCATATTTTTAGGTAAATGTTTATACTCAAATTAGTATAATTTTTGGTGGCTAGAATTCCCCTTAAAGACAAAATTCTCCTGACAATACCCAGTGCAGCATTAGGTACACAGAGGGGATCCTGGCAAATTGATGTGAATTAGGAAACCTGATTGTTCAGGATTCATTCATCACCTTGCTCTGAAGGTTAGATAATGTTTGATTTCAAACCTTGAAATATATGTCAGCAGAAAACACGGCTGCATGTTGCTATGCAGGTGACATTTTTTTGGAAGGTCCTTCTGTTTGCATGTGAGTTCTCTCCTTGAAGGAAGACTATTAACTCATGCTGCAGCCTGCTGCTCTCTGCTTGGTTTTGGCTATGTCACTAAGCCCAAAATAGAAAGTTCTTTTTACTGCAGGGCAAGGAAAGAGGTTTAAATTTCTCAATTCAAATAACAAAGGGTAGCACTATCCTGGCATTTCTTGGGAGGGGGTGGGGAGAGATACTGCCTGCTTCATCAAGGAGGAGTCATGTGACACTGGCAGAGGCTGGGACCAAGAGACACACACACACACTGTGGTAAACTGGGCTCGTTTCCCATCCTGGCCCCCCTCACCCCCTCTGTGCAACTGTGTCACCTCTTTTAGGACATGGGAAAGCAGCTGAGCCACTGGGGATTCGGTCCCAGAAATGTCACTGAAGTTATCAGACTGGAAACGGTTCTCTGAGCCAAACCCCTTCTCTCTCAGCTTTTAGTGGAATCAGTACCTTGCCACAGAGTTAAACAATAGGGAGATTTTTTTTTTTTTTCTTCCCTGTCAAATGGTCAAAAAACTTGATCTCTAGGGTCAGAAAGAGTTTGGGGAAATGGCATTCTTATATATTACTAGAAGGAGGTAGATTGACCCAGCCATCTGGAAAGCAACCTGACAGACGGATCCATGATATAGCAAAGGATGTAGATCCAGAGGCTCTCTCATCTACAGCTGGAAGAAGTATAAACTGGTTCCATAGACAAACTCTTAAACAAGTACAGCAGGGGACATTTACCGTTATGTTCCCAGCAGCAATGTGAACAAGAGCTAAATCTTAGAAACAATGCACTTGCCCATGAGTAGGAGAGTGAGTGGTGAACTGTGGTGTATTTATGCACTGCGGTATTTTACACCAGTCAAAATGAACTACAGTGGAATGTAATGATACGGATGAATTTTTTAGCAAAGTAATATTAAGTGGAAAAAAAAAGTCCTGAAAGATTACATATAACATGATATCCTTTTTATAAAGCTAGGAACAGGACTTCCCCAGTGATTAAAAGTCTGCCTGCTAGTGCAGGAGACACGGGTTCAATCCCTGGTGCAGGAAGATTCTATATGCCACAGGCAACTAAGCCCATGTGCCACAACTACCGAAGCCTGCTTGCGCTCTAGAGCCTGTGCTCCGCAATCAGAGAAGCCCGCACGCCACAATTAGAGGGTAGCCCCTGCTCGCTGCAACTAGAGAAAGCCCATGCACGGCACCCAAGACCTAGCATAGCCAAAAGTAAATAAATAAAAATTAAAAAAAAATAAAGCTAAGAACAATTTTTTAAAATTTCTTTGTAAGAATAACACAAGATACAGTAAACCCGGGTAACATGAACATCTGAAGCAGGATGGTCCTCTTGGCTGGGGAGCACAGGGAAATGCGGGGCAACGCCTTATGAATTAAATATTGGTTATTGTTGAAGTCCTAGTTTTTGTTCTGGGTTGTCGATTGATAGGTACTGATTACATTATTAAGATGAATTTACCACCTAAATTAACAAAATCAGGCCATCCAGTAACAATTATGATAATGTCACAAACCAAGGGTTGTGGTTAATCCAATTCTTTGTACCTGACATTAGCATAAAACAAAAACAGTTCCAGAAAGTCACTGGAATTATTAATAATTGGTACAGTTATTCTGTTTCTAAATATTTATCTTAAGGAGTAGACAGAGACGCACATATAAAAATTTATGAACAAGAACATTTATCATTGTATTTATAAATATAAAAATAGGAAACAATCTAACTGCCAAACTAAGGGATTAGTTGGATAAATTTGGTTACATCCCTATGCTTGAAAAAAGGTAGTCTTTTCAAAATATTCTAAGAGCATTTAAATATGTGAGAAAATGCTATGTATCAGATGAATAAAACAGGTTACAGAACAGACACACAATATGAACCCAGAACAGACTTTTGGACTCTGTGGGAGAAGGCGAGGGTGGGATGTTTCGAGAGAACAGCATCAAAACATGTATATTATCTAGGGTGAAACAGATCACCAGCCCAGGTGGGATGCATGAGACAAGTGCTCGGGCCTGGTGCACTGGGAAGACCCAGAGGAATCGGGTGGAGAGGGAGGTGGGAGGGGGGATCGGGATGGGGAATACATGTAAATCCATGGCTGATTCATGTCAATGTATGACAAAACCCACTACAATATTGTAAAGTAATTAGCCTCCAACTAATAAAAATAAATGGAAAAAAAAATAAAATCAAATTAGGAAAAAAAAAATTTCCTGTTAGTATATATATGTACACACACACACAGAAAACTGGGAAGATTACACATCAAAATGATTTACTGTTCCCTAGATGTCACAATTATTTTTTCCCTAAACACTTAAGTAGTTCACAAATTTTCTACAGTGATCATTAATTCCTTTACAATCATAAATAATTTTACTATAAAAATGGATTTTAATAATAGTAGCTAATGTAGATGGAATATTTGTCATGTGCTAAGAGCTTTACATAGGTTAATTTATTTGAAGCTTAAAATAACCCTGTGAGAATGGCACTTTTTTTTGTTTTTTTGAGAATGGCACTATTATGATCCCTGTCTTACATATGAAGATACTGACGTTTAGGGGGTTAAATACCTTGGCTGAGGATACAGAGGTTCTAAGAAGTAGTGCCTTGTATCAGGCTTCTAGGGGGCTCTTCAAAGAATGGGCTTGACAGAAGGCTTATGATCTTCCTAGCAGAGGGATGGCTCCACCAGAGAGAATGATCTTCCTGAGAATAGCACTGGGAACTAAACAGTCTGATGTGGACCTGAAATCCATATAGAGAAAAGACCCCAAGGGGTGCCTGAGTCAGAGCCAACACAAGGGAGCCAAATGTTGAACCTGGGGAGGGCAGACATGGGGGAGCCAGGGCACCCACCCCTGAGGATTTCTGATGAGCCCTTGTGGAAAAGGAGATCCCACTGATCGGAGAAAATGGTTGGAGAGCAGAGATGTTTTGCTCATGGCTCTGGCCAGCTCTGACTCCCACCAGCCACTAGGATTGGCATCTGCACTAGGATTGGCATCCAGAGCCTTTTGTAGAGAGGAAGAGGGTGCTCTAGGCATGCGACAGGGCCAGGGACTTAGTTGTGGTCTCTTATCATCACTCATGCTTTAAATATAAGCTCTGATGTGATCGTGGCGTCAGAGATAAAATGCCTTTCTCAAACTAAGTCAGCAGGATCTGGTATCCAATTTGGACAAGACAGTGGAAAATAGGCTCAGGGGGAAAAAAATCCCTTGGCTTCAACACCAACACATGGGAGTTGAAGAATCTGACACCTTAATATTGTAGAATAAACAAATGTAGGCATGTTTTCTTATGTTTTCTCCAAAATATCTGGAATAGATACGATTTAAGAAGGAATGAATTTTTAAAAAGAGAGAGAATGGATTTTAACAGTTCTCTGCTGAAGAATTCTGGACTATTTTTTAACATGTAGCTCAAGAATCAGCTTCATGGAAATACTTACCAAGCTGCCCCAAGCAACAAGGCCATCCCTCTTCTATAAATGTCTAATGAATGACTTGTTTACCTGTGGGACTGTCTTCCCCTGCTGAAGCATAGCTCAGTGGACTGTGTTATACACCTCTCGGTTTTCCTGCTCTCGCTGCACCTCTTTCTGTCAACTCTCCCCCACATACATTCCTATTCGTGCCATGTGGTAAGTCCTAATTAAGTATTGTTGTTGGAACAGAGAGCTATAGAGGTTTGGGGTGTGGTCTTCCAGAATTCCCAGAGCTGGGAACCAATCCCCATTTTGCATCTCTGATACTGGAGAGCCCTTCCCCGGAAAACACATGAAAAAGAAAATTCCCAATTGTATAGCAGTAAATACACAAACACTCACCAACAACCACACAAATGAATGCATGTAAAACTGGGAAAATCTGAATAAGATAGATTTTATGAATATCAATATCCCCATTGTGTACTACTATAGTACAAGATGTTACCACTGGGAAAGTGGGATCTCTAGTATTTCTTACAACTGCATATGAATCTAAAATTATCAATAAAAGTGTTAATTAAAAAAATTCCTATACATTATCCTTTAGGAATTGATGGGGCTCCCTGACTTCACCCACAAATCCTAATTTGAGAACTCGCCAGCATAGTCTATCTCTACATTGTTAGATGGGGAAACCAGTAGGAAATGATGTACTCAAAGTCATATAGGCTGTTGATGGCAGAAGTGGAGATGAGACCAGCTTTCTTTTCCTTACACTTCAGTTGGCTACTGGGAGGAGGACAGTGCAGTCCACGTTGTGTTTTTTACTTGACTTAAAGGCAGGACAAACCAATCAGGGCAACTGATACTCCCTGACATGGGGAATGAGGTGGGCAGTTTGTTTGCAGAATAATTTGGTCTTTTTTTCTTCTCATTGCTTTTTAGGCTGCCTGTGCTCAGCGTAAGACTGGAAAGGACTTTATTCCCAAAGAAGAGGGCTTGAAAAGGTGTAGCTCAGGGACCAGCAGCCTATTTGACTCTGATTGCCGTTTGTTGTTATCGTTGAGTTACTAAGTCACGTCTGACTCTTTGCGACCCCAGGGACTGTAGCCCTCCAGGCTCCTTTTTCCATGGGATTTCCCAGGCAAGAATACTGGAGTGGGTTGCCATTTCCTTCTTCAGGGGATCTTCCTGACCCAGGGATCGAACCCGCATCTCCTGCATTGGCAGGTGGATTCTTTAATACTGAGCCTCCAGGGAAGACCCTGACTGCCATAAGAGCAGCCAGACAGTGCCTATTGGTTATCCCTGACAGGCTGGAAATGAAGTAGTAGAAAAAGAAAGAGAACAAGAGGGTACATAAGAAGGAAACAGAGCAGAAGGGCATGGTACAAGGAGAAGACAGTGGAGGAGGAGATGGCTTTAGCTTCATGGTAGGCAAAACTTAGAAATCAGATTCCCTAAGGAAGGTAGATTTGCAAGCCAGAAGCGTCTAAACAGGGCTTTGAAGTTCCTTTGCAAAAACAGAAGAGGACCATCCTGCTCTCCTATCTGATGGAAAGAAACAAACTTTCCCCTTACAGAGTGTTTATGCTCTAAACACCAGGTAAGGAGACCCCTTGATTACCAGATACTTATGTGCGCCTCTTTTAAGTTCTCATTGTGGTGTATGGTAGTGGAATTGGGTCCACGAATAGGAGAATGACCAGTGTGTGCTAAAGCCCTGATGAATTGGTTAATCTGGAAAATAAAGAACAAAATTTGAACAGATTTTTCACTCTGGCCTTTGTCCTCAGCAGTGTTTCCGGGAGTCTCTAGGGAACACCTCCCATGGGCTCACCAATAAGCACTCTGTTCATACATCTCTACCCTGACAAGCGCCAGGTCTCTCTGAGGTTCCACTAGATTCTGGGGCTAGGCACTCCCAATCAAGAGAAACCCAGAGTCATCAGAGAGGACTCCTCAGAGGACGTGGGGCTTGAGTAGGGTTCATGGAGCTACAAGGGGCTATCTGGAGAGCAGGGACAGGCTGAACAAAGAGGTCAAAGTAGGAATGGAATGGATGAGCACAGCATTGGTCTGGGGGAGGAAGGGGTCCACAGAGCTATGAAGAGCTTTGAGTGAGAGGGAAGGCAGGAAAAAGGCTATATTGAGAACTTTTGAGAAGGTCACAGGAGAGACAAGACTTTTTTTCACAAGAAAGTGGGGGCCCTTGTGTAATATTGCAGGGCACAGTGGAGTATTTACTACAACTGTTGGCTACATGTGTTCTGGGCTTGCGATTCCCGTAGAACGTGCTTTGACATGTTTACTCAGATAATATGATTTTCTTTTCACAATTACAAAAGCGATGTTTTCATTACAGGAGAATCAAGTAAAAAAAAAAAAATTGAAAGGGAGCTCCCTCATGGTTGAATGGTTAGGACTCTGTGCCTCCACTGCAAGGGGGCCTGGAGCTGTCTGGCATGGCCAAAATAAATAAATAAAAAACAATTCCACTCACTAGAAGCAACTGCTGTTATTAATACTTCACTGTTTATCTTTCTAAAGTCTCTTATAATCAGATACTTATAGTATACATTTAATAAAATTAGGGCTATATCATACATGCTATTTTATAAAGGCACTTTTTTCACTTAAAATATCTTGCAAATAATGTTCTATGTCAATAAACATAATTCTATGATAAGATTTTTTAATAACTGCAAAGTTGATGACAGTATTCTTCAGGTTTACCCAGCCTTTCAGAGTGATGACATTTGCTTTATATTTCAGATTTTTTTTTTCCTTTAACAGAAAAAAACATTTTCTCTGTAACTGAGAATGGTATCTGGATGTCATGGACATTCCTGTGGGACATGGTCATTTCTCTTTTTTCTTTAGCCAAACTGCAGTAGCTAAGGAAAACGGCTGATTTATTTCTATGGCAAAGTTCCTAATCACAAAATTTTGGCCACATCTATCAAATTCTAATTTCAGGTGAAAAGGCAATATAAATTTAATTTTGGGGGGAAACCAGGAAGGACAGGAATAGGGATAGATGTGAAAGCATCATTGCATATCCTAAGTGCAGAAATCTTCTGGTAGTTGGGCAGGCCCAGTTGCTCAGAGCATGGCAGGCTTCTCACAGGCAGAGCCACTAAGATGATGACTTCTCGGGTCTGTTTTGAGGTTTCTGGGGCATAGAAGGCCTTGCTGCAAAGAGCGTGTTGTCAGATATGGCACCTTTTTCAGGTAGATGTTCCTAGCTGAGAGGAGCATAGGACTGACAAACTGAATTAATTCTTGGATTTATTCCTAAGTGACTTACTCTCTGTACAACAAATTTGCTGATCATTTGCTTGCTGGCAGGGGAAGAGAGAGGATATTGTTTTTGTCCCATTTCTACTCTCTTTGCTTGGACTTCCTCCCACTTCCTCGTTTTCCACAATGGTATTGTGTGGAAAACCTATAAGACTTGCAGCTTGCAGGATCTTAGTTTCCAACTAGGGACTGAAGCTGGGCCCCTGCAGTGGAAGCATGGAATCCTAACCACTGGACCACCAGGGAAGTCCCTACATGGTGTTTTTGATAGTTATGTTTTGTTTCCAAAGACCACTATTTCAAGGCAGGCACTGAAGGGCTCCAACTGACTCTAAAGGATATTTAGAATCAGAGACCACTTAGAAATAATAATACTTACTGGATATTTATTATGTACTTTTTGGTGTATTACATTTATAATTTCAGTTAATTCTCAGGAAAATCCTCTTATTTGGCTATTAAAATGATCCCCACTTTATGGATTAGAAAATTCAGAAAAGTTAGATAGCTTACCTAATCTTACACATTTAGGCAGCTGCAGAACCAGAATTCAAAGTTGATCCATCTGACTCCAGATGCTATTTCTTACTTTTACAGCCCAACTTTCTGTCTTAGTAAATTCAGAAGTCAGAGAACTGGAAGAAACAGCAAAATAAACCCAACCCAAGGCCAAGAGAAGTATCGACAAATAAAATACTTCTCCTTTCTTCTCCATAGAAAGAAAGAAATGTAGTTGCTCAGTCATGTCCGACTCTTTGCAACCCCATGGACTGTAGCCTGCCAGGCTTCTCCATCCATGGGACTTTCCAGGCAAGAATAGTGTAGTGGGTTGCCATTTTCTCCTCCAGGGGATCTTCCCAATCCAGGGATCGAACCCAGGTCTCCCGCATTGCAGGTGGACTCCTTACCATCTGAGTCACCAGGGAAGTTTAATGTCAATTTTTATACCTTTAATAAAGCTATTTGCTCAAGGTTATCTTCCTCATACCCTGCCCCCACCATCAGATGATTTTTATTTGTAACTATGTTTAGGCAACACTCAGACTCATTGTATACTGAATTTGCCATCTGAGCAAAGATTCTTTTTTAAAGCATATTTGCTTTATTCATCCTCTGGTTTTTGCCAAGAAATAAAAAGGACAGTTCTTTTCAGCTTGCTTTTAATTTTTTGTTTCAGGTATTCCTCAGCTCTAGAATTCAGACAGTCAGGTCTAATTAGCCAAGATCACATAAATCAAGCTGAATTTTCAGATCCACTGGCTATTTTCAATTCTACAGAACAACAAAAAAAAAATTCTTCTAAGGAAATGATATTCTGATTTAGTTCTGTACTGCTTATAATCATATATGCTTTACTTCACTGCTTGAATGCTAATAAGAGCTTCCTAGAATTCATTCCTAAAGAAGTTAAGTCATGGCATCTAATTATTTGGCAGGATGTTTTAAGTATATATAATTATATCTTCCCTTTTTGTGGTGGTGGTGAGCCAGGTCATATGCATCAGGAGAAAATAATACCTACATTAATGCTACCAACAAGGAGCTCACAGCATTTTGGAATAACCTACTCATTATAATTTTAGCACATATTGGGCACTCAATCTGCCAAACTAACATCACCCCCACCTTTTTAGAAAGAAAACTCAGGCAAAGGGTAATTATACTGACCTTGCTCCATATTTCAGTCTTTAGAGGTCAGTTGTGTGAGTGTGGCTGACACCTTGCACTTGGAGCTATGAAGTTTTAAATCCTGAGCAGTACCTTGGGCAAGTCTGAGTGCCAGTCTGCTTCTTGCCCTATGAGACAGGCCCACTTTTCACACAAATACAGGGCAGTGGTGAGTAAGATAGCACACGGGGCATGGCTTTATAATTATGGACACCAAGTGATGCCCTTTTTTCCTCCGTTCATTCCACATGGTCTTAACTCTTACTCCTCTGTGTTTGAGGATGTTAATTGCAAAACATAGTCAGAAATTGGGAAAGCGAAATTGCAATTTCCAGCCCTGGGGTAGACCAAGTCAGTCAGCCTTGCCAAGCAAGTTGTCTTTGGATGAAGAATTTTTAGTCCCATATTAACTAATCTCCACGGTCTTCTACAGCCTTGTCGATCGGAGGTCGGCCTGATGTCCTCAGGGCTACTGAGTGAGAGCTCTCCTCCAGCACTTTGCTGAGTGCTTGGGTCAGCTGCTATGGGGATAAGGAGTCTAGAAGACAGGGACTAGGTTCAGCTCTTGCCTTGCCCTTTGAGGTTTAATGTCCTTTGGAAAGCTGTCTCTCAGGTGCTGTGGACACCATAATCACTCTTCTGCCTATCTGTCCCCAGACCATTCTATGAAATACTGTTGGGAGAATACATGTTCCACCAGGGTAAGACACTTTGTCTGAATGATCCTTCTGTCTCCCAGGCATGGATCTAGCACATAGTTGGCACTCTACGGAGCCAAATATTTCTGTGAATGCAGGGACAACGAAATGTGAAAACATTTAATAAATCTCATAAAGATTCATAACCAGACAGAGGTCCGATCCTAAGGTATCTGAGCTTTCTTTAAAGCGCGGATCTTAGCTGCTTCTAACCTGGTCGCGGGTAGGACGGGTGCGTCATCTCCTCCCGGCTTTCCCTTTTAGAATAAAGGCCAGAGACAGCAGAGCGTTTGCCCACCCTGGGGGAGTTTGGGGGGAGCGTTTCTCCTTCCCTGGAATAATTGGAGTTGGAGGGAGACGCACACCTGGGGAGAGACGCTACAAGGGGCGAGGCTTCGCGGCGCGTGCAGGAGCCAGGAGCGCTACGAGGCCCCAGCTACCGGGCCAGAAGAGACGTCTAGGCCTGGGGACAGGTGTGTGCCGGGGGAATCAGGTGCACCGCACGGCCTTCCCCCGACAGGTACACCCTCCTCCGCCTACGAGTGACCTAATTACAAGGTGCCGACCGCGCCCGGAGGAGGAAGTGGCTACTCCAACCACGCTACCACTCGGCGCCCATTCTTGCTCCCAAGATGCAAGAATTCCACTCAATTTCAGTACTGTTGTATCATACAGGAGCCATGCGGTCGCATTTCTAGTTTCCTTAATTTGACTTTAGTCGCCAGGTGAAAAGCCGAAGGGTATCACCTTAGGGAAAAAGTCTCCAGGTGCAAGGAGCCATCCTCCCACCCCGACCGCGCCTGCGCCACGTCCACGCCCGCGCAGCACAGGACTCAGTGCTCTGGGATTAGCCTACTTCCCGGCAGCAAGCCGGGCCCCTGCTCGGTCTAGGTCTTCCCTTCCCTCGGCCCCTCCCTTCTAGAAGACCACGCCCTGCAGGCCAAGGTGCCTCAGTAACCAGCAGGCTGCTTTGCGCCTGCGCCTCGAGCCCTACCTCGCGCGTCTGGCGGCGGAGCGTGGCTGGCGCTGCAGTTGCGCAGCTCCGGTCCCGGCCCTTCTACCCCTCCGCACCCTGCCGCCTCCTGACGCCGGGCGTGACGTCACCACGCCGGCGGCCGCCATTACAGAGAGCAGAGCTTCGGGGCTAGAGCGAGTGAAGGAGGACAGCGGCCGGTGGCCGAGCACAGAGGGGCGAGCCACAGGGCCAGCGCTAGCGCCGAGCAACCGCCAGTACCCGCACAAATACTCCGGGAACCGGCGGCGGCGTGTGCGTGTGGCCCGTGTGCGGGCGGCGGCGCGGGAGGAGCGCGGAGCGGCAGCCGGTTCGGGCGGGTGGCATCATGGACGAGAAGGTGTTCACCAAGGAGCTGGACCAGTGGATCGAGCAGCTGAACGAGTGCAAGCAGCTGTCCGAGTCCCAGGTTAAGAGCCTCTGCGAGAAGGTGAGCTACATCTCGGATGGGGGAGCCGCGGCGGGCAGAGCCCTCCCGAGAAGGAGGCCGCCGTGGGGAGGGTGCAACATGGCGGAGGCCCCGGCCCCCCGAGCCTCCCGGACCCGCGCCCGGCGCGGCCCGGAGGCGGCTCCCGGGCGACCCGGCGCCCCCTGCCTCTCGCGCAGGGATTGGTTGTCGCTGCCACGGCCGCCTAAAATGGCGCCGTTCACTCAACTCCGGGGCTTTAGAGCTTCCCGGCTTTGGCGCGGGGCGAGATGACTGGGGGGAGTGAGACCCTGTGGGTCGGAGTTGGGGAAGGTTTAGGTAAGAGAACTTGGGTTCTGTGGCTTGGGAATGGGGCCCAGAACTCTTCTCTGAGGTAAGTAAGAGGCTTTTTACTGGTTCTCTGGCCTAATTTTCAGGTCCAGAGCTGTCCAGAGGCTCCCCGAAAGGCAAGCTTGTAGACCAGATCCCAGGTCTTACCTAAAGGCCCCACAACTTTAAGTACTGTCTTGGGTGGTTTGTGTTAAACGCACCGAGCAGTCTCTTCTAGAGACTTAAGGTGTGTTTTTGAAGAATTTTAAGATGGATCTCTAACCTACGAATGTCAGAGGTGGTAGTTATAGAGAGGAGTGTAACTTCTTTTTCATAGTTGGAAGAAATGGAGAATTTGGTGAGTCATACTCCATAAGGAACTTTGGATTGGAAATCAAGTGTCAGTTTATGATTTATATGCTGACTCAAATTGGGTAGTGTGAAACCCTTCTCTAAGCCATTTTTTTTTGCCATTTATTTTTTAAATGAGCACCGTGAACTGTAAGAGCAGCAAATATTGTGTCCTAGCTCCTTGCTGGAAATGTTGTGTATTTGTGACTTTAAATAGTGATAGTAATAATAATATATGTCGATTCAGCTTTTTCTGTATTCCAGACATTGTGCTTAGTGTTAAAATAGTTTCTCTCACGGATGTTGAAATTGGAATGTTGTAGTCTGTTTCAGCAAGTGCATTTTAAGTTACCTAATTCCTATTTATTTTTCCCACGGAGTTGGGGAAACAGGTAGCCTGTTGGATTTAAGTCTTATAATTCAGTTTTCTAAAGTAGAGAAAATGATGAGCTCCACCATGAATGCTTCAGTTTAACCTTTTCAAAATTACCTGCAGCATCTCATTTTAGTTACACAGAATTGTGGAATGTCAGCCTTTCTGGAATAGTGAAGGTAATTATTAGACAGCAATTATGCTGACTTGTGGTTTAATGGGAGCTTGATGTATATGCTCCTAAAACAGGCTGTTCAGATACTATTCTGTGAGTAATTGCAATTTAAGTGAGTCTAATTCAGATTTGTTTATCCCCACTTCGACAGAAACTGTTAGTTGATGAGGTGGCGCATCATCTCACCGAGCTGAATTTTAATAGTAACAGTGTAGTCTTGTGTTGCTTCTTGATCCTTAATTCATGAGAATGACGTTTGTTTTAAAGGTTTAGAAATAGACTTAAGGATCACTTAATGTATAATGTTAGGTCTTAGTGTTTAGGTACTACTGTAAGTGATGATTTTAATGACTTCTAGGGTTGAATTCTTACTCTGTATACTGACTTTCAGTCAGCAGTTGGCTAGGTGACTAGTCATTTGCTTAGAAAATACTGCAAGAGAGCAATGATGTAGTTAGAAGCCCACTGAACTGTGCGATAGACCTGGACACTAGTCCTCTTTCTGCCACCAAGTAATTGTCTCTGACCTTGAGGCAGCCACGTCACTTGGTCCTCCTGTCTATAAGCTAGAATTAAAACAGATGTCCCAAGGTTCTTTCTAATCTGAGAGTACATTAAATTAGAGAGTATTTTAAATTAGTACTGTGTTTAAATATTGAAAACTTACTTGATACCCATGATTGCTTACTTTTATGAGAAGAATGAAAAATAATCATGCTTATCCTCAAGGAGACTGAATCTAGTTGGAAATCAGTTGCAGATGGACCACAGAGGTAGAGTGTTCTTGTTGGAGACAACAGAAGATAATACTGGAGTTACAGTGGGGTGCTGAAGCTTGATCTATTTGGTGAATGGTCATTGTTTCCCACCTCTTTGTAAATTTAGATGTGGTGAGATTAATCAATTTATGCTTAATTCTCCATTGCTCATTTACTGCATCAAGATTTTTTTTTTTTTTTTTTCCTTCCTGCATCAGGATTTTAATTCTTAGAGCCGAAAAAAAGGAAAAAGTATTTGAAGCTAGATATCTAAGTCTTGGATCCTTTTGGGGAGATACCACACAGCTTTCAAAATGTTTTTAACTTAAGTATTCCAAGTTTTAGAGCTCTATTAGTCTTTCAAGCTAAATTAATTTGAAGGCAACTTTTTAGATAGACAAGACAAGTTAAAGTACATGACTTAGATCTTTTGTACAATTCTTTTTAGTGAAAGAAAAAAAGTTCTCTTTTCACCATTAATATTTGTATGACCAGTAGTACATCTAGTGAAGGCTACAAATTTTGAAAACCTTGAGGGAAAAACTTTGATTAGTATTATAGTTTTTTTCTTTTTTCCCTTTTTGTTTTTAAAGAAGAGATGCTTGGTGGAGATAACTAATTCTTAATTTCTTTGGTTATAAGAAGAAAAGTGTGTCTTTATAAGCAAGAGTGAATATGACTTTTATGTTAACTAGTTAAGATTTTCTTCCCCCAGGATGCGATCTATATCAAAGCCAAGGATGTTGTTGTGTGCCTAGCTCTAGTAAACAGTCTTGTTTTGTTCAGCAGTGGTTTCATTTAGGTATGATTTTTGGCTTTGTGCTTTCATGTCTTACCAAACTTGTGGAGAATGTTGTTTGTATCCAGAGGAGTTCTTTACCTAGGCATGCTATTTTCTATTGCTGTGCAAGCACTATAAATAAAATGCAGTATGAGTCTTCCTTCTGGTTGGATGACCTGCAAAATACTTGACCAAGGTTAAATTTCTATATGAAATGGGTAATATATTTTTGTGAGTCTGTATGTGTGTGTTTAATTTAAAAGGTTGTTTGACTCATTTCCATAAAGGTAATTTGAATATCAAGAACAAGCAGTTGTGGGGGCAGCATGATACAAATACTGTTTTCATCATACTATCACATACGCAATTCTCTTAACAAGCTTATAAAACAGTTATCCTCATAGATAGAAACCACACCTCAGAAAGGTTAAGAGACTTGGCTACAGCAACTAAATTGAGATTGCCTAGTTTTAGAGACTTTAAGCCCAATGTTGTAGTATTCACAGCCTCCCTCTCTTCTAAGGTAGTGTTAATAATGAAGGTTGCAGATGAGTTGAGGCCAAACTGAATTGCAGACTCCTCAGTTGTGTAAAAGAAAGTATAATTTTTGTTCTGATTGCTTAAAAGCTTCCTATTCATGTCACATACTGTTGTTTCACTCTGTCCTGGAGGAGGAAACAGTAATTATTCTTCAATATTGGATGTGGCTAACTGCATTTGCCTCTCAAATAAGATTAGTGAGGTGAAAACCCCAGTTCATTTTCTGTGTATTCTAAGATAGTGTAAATCATGATCCAGAGAATGAGCTCTAAAATATTCTAATAAAGCGTAGCTGACATTTATATTGTTCATTACAGCTTGTTAAAATGCCTTTCTTTTTATCCTCATAGCTACCTTGATCAAGGCTGTTTGCCTGGGTGTATTTTGTGATCTTCCAGGCGTGAATCAGTAGTGCAGTTGTCTTTGAGTTGACTTAATGAGGAAACACTAAAAAGGTGAACAGTTCTTTTTGGACACACAAATTTCCCCCCTCCCCCAACTCTACCTTTGTTTCTCTGTCAGAATCAAGAGTTCTGTGTCTGCAAATATGGGCAGTAGAACTAAGGTGAAACTCATGCTATAAAAAGAATGATGGGCACTGGAAGAGCATTTGAGATAACTCTTGTTTGGTGTTCTTTTTCCTGGTTTCATTGTAAGTCAGGTTTGTCAGTTACCTGTAGAGTGTATTTATTTAGTTTTGAGGAGATGAGCTTTAAGGAAAACCAGGAGACATTGGGTTTGGATTAATGTAATGGTGGAGAGGAGTCTCTCTTGAGGGTGCTGAGAAGAAGTAGGAAAAGTTATGTGTGTCATAGAATCAACTCCCCTCCTTTTACTATTTTCTTTATATTTAGAGCTGTTTCTCTCTCTCTCTTTTTTTTTAAGAGCTGTTTCTCTTATTTGCACCTTTTTTCCTTACCCATTTCTCATTATCATCCTTTTATGAAAAAACCTCAATTTGCACTCCACTGCACAAGTGAGATCTGAAATAGAGTATAACTATGGAGGGGATTTCAACTTCTGGAGCAGGAGTTCTAGAAGAGACTGAAGTGGAGAGAGGTCTGGTGGCCAGTAAATGGCTGGGGTGAGTGAGGTCTGAAAGGACTGTAAAGAGCACTCTAGGACTGACTGCTTAATTTTTTCACAGTACAAAGTTACTGTTGCCTGTTGATTGATTGGTATTGTGATTTGGAATGGATGAACAAAGCAGTGACAGATATATCTGCATCTGGGTATTTTCTAAACTATATGTGACCAGCTGACCAGTCACTCTGGCACACCCTGTCCCCACCTCTGCCTTAGTCATTTAGTTACTACCACCAGTGGGAATTTTTACCTTTCTGTTGTTGAGAGGCCTGAAAGAAGATTGAGAACCTTTTTTCTAGAGTGCCCCTGAAAGGTAAACATTAGATAACTTAGTCATGCAAAGTGTAGTTCACACAAGTTATGGCGTGTCAGTGATACTGCTAACTGTGACAGTGTACATTTGTTTTTGGAATACATTCAACCAAAAATTTTTATGCTCTCCTTATATGTTCTATTTTCACTATTTAAGTTTGTCTAAATAGTGTTGTTGTTGTTGTAGGGATTTGTTATTGCTCTGTAGCAGGGTTTTGGATAAGTCAGGAGGTTGAACTTGTAAGCTCCAGATAGGGAAGATTTTAGAATTTTTGTGCTAGTGGCTATCACGTTAATTGTCTTTCTCTGCTGCCCATCATCTGTAAACTGGCAATGTTGCCTGCTATCTGTTGGGGGGCTTTGACTTCCAATAAAAAAGCTTTTTAGTGATGAAAGTGAAAGTCACTCCAGTCGTGTTGACTCTTTGCAATCCCATGGCCTGTACAGTCCATGGAATTTCCAGGCCAGAATACTGGAATGGGTAGCCTTTCACTTCTTCAGGGGATCTTCCCAACCTAGGGATCGAACCCAGATCTCCTGCATTGCAGGCAGATTCTTTACCAGCTGAGCCACACGGGAAGCCCAAGAATACTGGAGTGGGTAGCCTATCCCTTCTCCAGCGAATCTTCCCTACCCAGGAATCAAACAGGGGTCTCCTGCATTGCAGGTGGATTCTTACCAACTGAGTTATGAGGGAATCCCTTTTTAGTCATGAAAAGAACTTTAAAGGTCCTCAAGGCTAAGTCACCTCTCACAGATGAGAGAAGAGACCAAACTCGGTGAGGATGAATCTCATTCAAGGTGGATTGTTGTGAAAATTTTAGCTGTGTATATAGCAACATTTCTCAGTTTAGTAGATTAACATTTTTTTCCCCTATGCAGGAAAGATCGAGACTGTTTAATTCATGCACGTGTGTATGTTTGTTGGTAGAAATGGGGGCCATCCTGTTGCAAGTGAGACATACTACTTTAAAGAAAAGGTCAGGACTTCCCTGGTGGTCCAGAGATTGGGAATCTGTTTGCCAGTGCAGGGGACACAGGTTCAGTCCCTGGTCTGGGAAGATCCCACATGTGTGAGGCAACTACTGAGCCCACATGCCACAACTACTGAAGTCTGGGTGCCCTAGTGCCTGTGCTACCCAACAAGAGGAGCCACTGTGATTAGAAGCTTGCCCATACCGACAAAGAGTAGTTATTGCTCTAGTTGCTTGGGGCAGCTAGAGAAAGCCCGTGAGCAGTCATAAATAATTTAAAATATTTTTTTTTAATGTTCATTTTGGTCGGAAGTAAGATAGTCATTTGACAGAAACAGATGGGAAAACATCACATATTCTCTTGATAGAATTTTAGGATTCCCCTCATCCCTGACCTTTTTCTTTCCATTAGACCCTAAATCAAAAAGCAAAGTGTGAGAGTTGCTCAGTCATGTCCAAATCTCTGTGACCCCATGGGCTGTACAGTCCACGGAATTCTCCAGGCCAGAATACTGGCGTGGGTAGCCTTTCCCTTCTCTAGAGGACTTTTAAATACAGAATTTTAATCAAAAATGACTGAACTATTTCATAAAATACTAGTGGCATCTGATCAGTATAATTAATGAAAGACTAAGTTTATGAAGAAAGATTTGGTAGTTGGAGATAATTAACTCAAGATTCATTTGCTTCTAGAGCTTAGTAATATGTCTTACCTTATGTATGACACCAAAATAAAAATCGGGTCATATATTTATCACGAACTTTAAAAAAAAAAAAAACAACTTTTATATTAAACCATAAAGGCAGTATGAAGCAAAATGAAATTCTCTTAGGATATTGAGAAACTTCATTGTTGCAAACTTATTGTGCTTTTTATTTTATATTTTGAAATATCTTTCCATGCCTAACCAGGATACCTAACATGGTTGTTTGACCCTAGAGGCATTTTATTTATTTTTACTTCTTATTTTTTTGGTCACGCTGAGCAGTATGCAAGATCTTCCCTGCAGTAGAAGCATGGAGTCTTAAAAAAGTTTTCAGATGTCTTTTTCACTTAAACTGAGAAGTAAAATTCAAAAATTACTTTTTTGTTTGCTTCTCATGTGTTTATGGCTGTACTGGTAGATGTATTCAACTGATTGAAATATGAAATGTAAAATTTACTTAAACTAGAGTTCTAATGAACACTAGAATTACCAGATTTTTCATAGAAAGATCTAGTTTGTGTGGACACACTGTGTAGGAGAAGAAATACCTGATGCTATATAAACATGAAATAAAAGTCTGAACTCTTAAATGAAAAGTGTCAGTTAAATTAGAAGATAACACTTCATATCTGAAATAGCTGAGAATGGGTACGGTCTTCCATTTATTACTGCATAGTACATTGGGCAGTAGTTGGTCCAGTAGTACATAGAAAACAAAAAATGTTAATACTGTAATGCCACAATTGAAATTTTCCTGAAGGAAAATGATTCAAATAATAATACATGTATAGATCTGTTCAGGAGCATATTATACAACAGTTTACATTGATCAGTATCATGCTGTAGGAAACTGGATCAGTATTTGGAACTTTAGGACACAAATTGAGATGGTGGCCACTTGTAAACTGGAAGGGAATACAAAGAAATGAAAATAGCTTTTGTTGGTATGGTAAAATTGAGAAGGCCATATTCTTACAGGTTAACCACTGAAATAAAACAATCTCTTAGATTTTATTGTTTTCCAGTCATTTTATACAAAGAATTTTTACACTGTAATTATTTTGTATTTTTAGATGTTTTTCTTGATTTAATAATAAAATGCATAAATACATTGCCTGTTTTTTATTTAAAATGTAAAAATGCATAAATGTGTTGCATAGCCTTTTCTGCTGTGTAAATTACATAGAAATTATATCACTATTGTATATCCTTAAGGAAATTAATATATATAAATGGTTGGTGAATCTGTTGTTCATGTTTTCTTCTTTTATTTGCTTTCCTTGAAAAATCTTGGCTTTGTTGATCTATTTTCAGTCTGATTTGTTTGCAGTTTCACATTGTTATGGTGGTTAGGGATAGTCCATATCTAAGAATATAAAACAAGTCTATAGGTCATTGACCTTATTACCTGATGGTTTTTTGTAGGTTGAAAATAAAATGAGATTTCTGAATCCGAACTCAGAATGCTGAGAGGATGTTTATAATAAGTTAATGTTCCTGAAGGTTACTGTCCTTTGGGTGAATCTTTTAAGTTTTAAAATTTTAGGACATGTAAGAAATTTTAACTTTCCACAGTTACTTGTGATAAGCTCTTATTAAATGGAATAACTTGTTTCAGTTTTGACTTTTCTGGGAAGATACTTCCCTTGAATTAATTCATATCAATCTGTATCATTTGACTGAATTTCAGTAGGGGCCCAATAAATCAATATGGTGCTAGTTACACTAATTTTTAGAACTTGCTTTTCATTCTTTTTTCAAATATTAATTATATTAGCTGAGACTTTGAAGTCCTTGAGAAATGTTTTAGGGGAAATAGAAGTTTGGGAGGTGTGTTGCTTTTGCTTCTGTGAATAATTCAGATGACCTGAGGCTTTAAGTTTTGGGAGTTAGAATACCATCAGAGTGAAAAGGTAGTTATTAAAATTTCTTTAAATGTTTAATGTTAACTAAGTTACCTTGAAAGTCTGTTTCTGCCATTTACTTTGAGTACTAAACCAGAGAGTTGAAGTTGTATAGCCAGCTGTCTTTGAAACTAGTGGTTGGTAAAGGCTTGGACACTAAAGATGGTGACTCATTAGAGGTCTCTTTGGGTGACCCATAGAGGGGTGCTTCTGTTAGGTGCTTCTCAGATTTATAGGCCTGACTCTTTGTGATAGCACAGCTTCTCTCAGACATTTCTATGATTAGTTTTCCTGACTGTAGAATAATCTTTAACGAGACGTCTGCAGTCTTTTTTGTTATGGTGTTCTGGGAATTTCATCTTTTGGTGTAGTGATCATCTGAGAGCTGGTAAATTGAGATTTTTTTTTTAAAGTGTGTTTTAACTGGTCCTTTATAAGCTTGAATATTTATTACAATATATTTAATAGTTGGCTGGATTGCATCTGATATATACTACTGACTTCTTCAGGATTTAATTATAATTTTTCTGGTCTAAAATTTGCTGGGAAGGGAGGAGCAAGCTTTGACTTTCCCAGGGTAAGAGTGTTCACTTTATCTATACAGTGGCCTTTCCTTTTCAGAGGACGGTCTGGTAGTGTCAACATAAAAATAGTACAAACTGCTGCATATGCTCATAGGTCCACTTCATGAAATCTTTCAGGAAACATGCCAGCATACGGATACAAGGGAGCAGGTACTGGGATATACATTTCAGTACACACTCCTTGTATCCTAATCCTTCTGGAAGTATTTTACTTCCAGTGTGAGAAATCGACCTGGTCTCTATGTGTATGCATTATGAACTCTGAGAAGGCTGCTTTTCCCTTAATGTTGTTTCTAGTTTAAAAATGAAAGAAAGCTATTATGTTTCTGTGGGAATATAATATGTATATAAAATTATGTATATAAGACTTCAGAAGGATATACCTCAGAATGCTGTGGTTGGTTATTTTTCCCAAGAAAAGTAGAATTCTGGAGAGTGGTCAGAAGGGACATTTAGTTTTATCTGCTGCTAAAGTTTTTTTTACAAGAATGTATTACTGTTGGGAATTCCCTAGCTGTCCAGTGGTTAGACTTTGCTTTCCAGTGCAGGGGGGTGTGGGTTGGATCCTAGTCAGAAAGCTGGGTTCCCACATGCGTAGAGGTAATTAAAAAAAAACAAACCACAAAAAAGTGAAACATAGAAACAATATTATAACAAATTAAATAAAGACTAAAAAATAAAATTGAAGGTAGATACAATGTTTATCATTGTGATTTGTCTAAATTGAAAGCCCTGAAAGGAACAAATAGCATTTAGGCTTTTCTTTTATGATTTGAATAGAAATTTTGAGTAGATTATAAGGGATTTAAGGCAGTTACAAGCTCAGCTCCATGCTGTCTGATGACTAGATAGGTAGGATGGGCAGTGGGGTGAGACGAAGAGGATTTATGTATGCTATATACAGTTGATTCCCTGGTGCCTCAGAGAGGAAAGAATCCGCCTGCAGTGCTGGAGACCTGGGTTGATCCCTGGGTTGGGAAGATCCCCTGGAGGAAGGGCATGGCAACCCACTCCAGTATTTTTGTCTGGAGAATCCCCATGGACAGAGGAGCCTGGCGGCTACAGTCCACGGGGTCGCAGAGAGTGCAACGTGACTGAGTGACTAAGCACAGCACACAGCTGATTCACTTTGCTCTACAGCAGAAACTACACAACATTGGAAGGCAATTATACTCCAATTTAGAAACAGTAATAAATCACAGGAAATACTATTTTTTAAAAGGCAGTCATTAATGACAGCTTTAACTTCTGGTGGAAATAAGTGTGGTAACATCAAGGCAAGATTTACATGGGTTTAAGTAGAACCTATCATTTCATTCATAGTATGTACTGAGGACTTCACAGGTGGCTCAGTGGTAAAGAATCCACCTGCAATCCAGGAGACCTAGGTTCAGTCCCTGGGTGGAAAGATCCCCTGGAGGAGAGCAGGGCAACCCAGTCCAGTATTCTTGTCTCGAAAATCTTATAGGCAGAGGAGCCTGACAGACTTGAGACCATGGGGTTGCCAGGAGCCAGATGCACCTTGGCGGCACCTTGGCAGCTGGGAACGCATGTATGTACTACGTGCTGATAACATTGGGCCCAGTATTCCAAATAGACATAGTAATGGAGTATTTAATAACAGAATATTCTGCTTTTCAGTAATAATGAATTGGGAAGTTGGAATTACTGTAGAGAGATAGAGTAAATGAATTTCTTAAGAAATGGCCTCTTTTTGAAATGGGATTTTTTTCTAAATTTAAAAATGTTAGATCAAACTAATTAACATTTCTATGTCAGTGGTTGATAAGTGTCCTGAAATAGTCTCCCCAGAATGTTCGGAGACTTCAAAATAGTTCTTCTTAAGCTTGACTGCACCCAAGAAAGCATAGAGTAGGGAGGGAAGACTTACTTATGCTTGGATCCCACCCACGAAGATTCTGACTTAATTGGGAGAAGTAGTAGTTGGGCATCTGAATATTTTTAAAGATTTTCTAAGTGATTTTTTAATGTGCTGCTAAGGTTGCATCCCACTGCCTTAAAACCAGTCTGTAGGGGACTTCTCTGGTGGTCTAGCAGTTAAAAATACCCCTACCACTGCAGGGGATGTGGGTTCCTTGGTCCCGGGAAGTTGTACATGCTGCAGGGCAACTAAGCCCATGCTCCCAACAAGAGAAGCCACTGCAATGAGATGCCCTCACACTGCATCAGGAGAGCAGCCCCCACTCACCACAACTGGAGAAAGCCTATGCACAGCAACCCAGTGCAGCAGTAAGTAAATCAGTGCTTGACATCCATGGTTGCTGCTCGCAATGTAGTGAGCTGTGACTTGTTAGCCACAGTTCTCTCCCTGAGAAAGTCTTGTACCTTCTGTAGTAGCTCTCCCAGGTGGATGTGTTCTGCCTTCTTCTACTTGAGAATAAAATTCCCCGTGTTTGTCAGGCTTCTGTCCTCAACCTAGATACTTGGCCTTTTTTCTTTACAGCTATTACCTGTTGTTTCTTCATTATCCAGAGAACTTGGGTACCATTTTCTAAGCCTGTACTTATGCCATTGTCCTGGGAGACGTTCAGGGCTCTCCCTGAAGACACCAGTACCTATCGAGTATCTCAGTTTAAGTTCTTGATTCCCTCAAAATAAGAAGTGCCTTCTACATCTGGGGTGTTGTTCTAGTGAGGTGCTGTGTGGACAAGCAGTCCCCAACCTTTTGACACCAGGGACCTCCATAGTTTCATGGAGGACTATTTTTCCATAGAGGAGGCTAGTTTTGGGATGATCCAAGCACGTTACATTTATTGTGCACTTCATCTTTATTATCATTACATCAGCTCCACCTCAGATCATTAGGCGTTAGATCCCAGAGGTTGGGGGACCCCTGGTGTAGACAGTGGTGGATAAAGTGAATCTGGTGATAATTTTTAAGCTGTCACTTTGATTGTTACATGGAAAATAAATTGGAGGAGGAAGACTAGAAACAGGGAGATCGTTGTGAAGGCTAACAGCAATCCAGGTGAAGTGATGGTCATTTGGATCAGGATGTTGACAAAATATGTAGAAGCATATGGATTGAGATATGTTTTGGAAGGAGACAGGCAAGACTTGTCGGTCGTTTGCTCCCTGAGTACTGGTGGGTGACCTTTAAGCTCTACTCCACCTCAGGTATCCTCAGTCATAACACTACCTCTGAAATCCTAAATTCACTCATCAGATCTTCTGTCTGTTGGATCTTTGTTTTGCTACTACTTTAATTAGACTTGTTTTCAGTCCATATCCATGCTCTGTTCCCCCCCTATATCTCCTACCTGGATGACCGTCTGTCATCGTGGTTTGCCTGGATGCAACTGAGGTGTTTCCTAGGACTCAGGACTACCAGTGCTAAAATCGGGTGGTTTGTTGACCCCACCTTAGTCTGCCCTTGTCTCTGTTTCTCCATACTGCGCTATAACCATGTTAACCTTTCCTGGTTAATTCCTTGGACTTTAATACATCTCTTTTTGCATCTGCTAATTGTAATAATTCCCCAAATCCCCCTCACCAACCCTGGCTTGGGAATGATCAGTCTTACTGACTATACCTCCAGGGACTAGCATGGGGTCTGGCACAAAGTACCACTCATAGTCGAGCAAATGAGTGGTTATCTCCCAGTTACTCAACGGTTTTTAGCATACAGTAGTGGGAAGATCCCCTGAGGAAGGGAATGGCAACCCACTCCGGTATTCTTGTCTAGAAAATTCCATGGACAGACCATGGGGTTGTAAAGAGTCGGCCATAACTGAGAAACTAACACAAATGATTAATAAATGTGTGTTGGAAATGAATAAGAGTTTCTATTGAGTGGACTATTATGTTACTCTTAAAACTAATGTTTAGAACTTCCCTGGTTGTCCAGTGGTTAAAATGCTGCCTGTGCAGGGGACATGGGTTTGACCCTGGTCCTGGAAGATCCTACATGCTGAGGAGCAGTTAAGCCCCTGTGCCACAACTACTGAGCCCACACATTCTGGGTCCGTCACGCCCCAACTGCCAAGCCTGTGCTCTGCAACAAGAGAAGCCTGCACACTGGAATGAAGAGAAAGCCCATGCACGGCAAGGAAGACCCAGCACAGCCAAAAAGATAATAATTAATCAGCAAGAAATAAAAATTGAGTTTCCTATCTTTTTTTAAAGTAATGTTTGAATTTGTGGTTACATGGGAAAATGCATAGGATGCTAGTTTTCTAAAAGCAGCATAAAAACCATGTATATTGAATAGTCACAGTTGTAAAACAGTAAGTTTGTACTTTAATATGAAGAGGGTAAAAACAAAATCCAAAGTTTTAATATTGTCCCCAGAATCTTTTTTTAAATAAAGTAGGGCTAAGAAACCTCTCCACATAGCCTGAAATCTTAGAGTATATTGTAGTTACAACTCTAAAGCTGAGGAACTAGGTACCTGAGTGTCTTGCTCCATATGACTGCTAATAATGATCTCTTGAGCATTTAGTTAGATGGCAACTAATAGGCCTAAAACTTGTGGTACTGATGGGAAGAATGGGACTGTGCACCTTGATACATGTTTTTCCTAGGATCAGGGATGAGATAGCTGTTGGATAGATTTTAGACATGTCTTGCCCTCTTATTTTAATGGGGTCATAATTATCTGCTTTTTCATCTTATGCTGAATCTGCCCTTCAAAGCTGTATTAAGTGCAGCTTGTATCTTAAGTATAGCTAAACATATCTTTGTTTATGTTGTTTAATGCTAAGTGTCTTGGTTTATTTTTCTCCATCTGTAGGCTAAAGAAATCCTGACAAAAGAATCCAATGTGCAAGAAGTTCGATGTCCAGTCACTGTCTGTGGAGATGTGCATGGGCAATTTCATGATCTCATGGAACTGTTTAGAATTGGTGGCAAATCACCAGATACAAATTACTTGTTTATGGGCGATTATGTTGACAGAGGATACTATTCAGTGGAAACAGTTACTCTGCTTGTAGCTCTTAAGGTAATTTCAATTTTATATTTGAGCATTTTGAACTGGATATGACGGCCCTCTTGAATGTCCTTCCCGCCCCCCCCCCCCCGCCCCCCAGTGATTTGTGGTCTTCTCTATCTGCATGTTAGATTTTAGAATAAATCTCCACATTTCGGAATCTAGATATTCAGATTTGGGACTTAATAAATCGTGTCTATCTTAATTCTGAGTGTGAGGGAATGGTACAGAATATAAAAACAAGTTATTTTCTAAGGAAAAGAACGCCTCAGTCAGATGATTTAAAAATGCTAGAGGGCTGGTTAAATAGAAGTTTTATTTAATAAATTGGAGTTAGAACAGGTAATATAATTACCTTTCTAGGTATTTTTGAAGCATATTCACTAATGGAGCAGCGCATTTCCAATATTGGCATGTTTATATCCTTTGACAGAACAACCCTGTAACTAAATGGTATTGAGGAAGAAGTTTTAAGAGGAAAGAAGCTTTATGTATATGAAAATGTAAATTGTAGCATTATCTTTAATTCAGAGAAGGAATTGATATAACAGTAAGTGAATATCTAAGTTATGGCTTATCTCAGTGGAATAGTTTGCAGCAGTTAGACATGACATGATAATCTAGTACAATAGAAATGATAATTAAAGAAAGCCAGCTGTTTTTATACCAGTTGTAGCTTTGGGAAATATACAAAGGTTTGAAGGTGAAACACAAAATGGTAGAAAACATTTTAGGATAACCTTTTGCTTAAATTATTAGAGTTTTCTTTTGGGTAGATAATTTTATTAAAGAATATGTAAAAATGGTAAGATGACTGACAGCATTTTCTAGTATTGGAGAAGCACTGAGATGTGGTTTTGGCAAACACTGAATTTTGAGCAATCGACAGAAATGTAAGTGTTGATGAAGCAACTAGTCTGAGTCATGTAAAGTGCTGCAAAACATTTTCAGAGGTCATTATGTTCTGCATCTGTAAATTGAAGGAGTGGAGTTAAATGATGGAAAGTTTCTGCAGTGACTGTAGGTGCTATGAAAGCAATCTTGCAAGGGAACCTATACTTAAAGCCCAGGATGAGTCCCAACGCTCAGAGGAAGAATAAATATACTAACTTTTAAGAATTCACGTTTGGGGCTTCCCTGGTGGCTCAGTGGTAAAGAATCTGCTTGCCAGTGGTGCATAGGTCCATGAAGATCCTATGTGCTGCAGGACAGCTTTCCTGGTGTGCCACAAGTACTGAGTCAGTGCTCTAGAGCCTGTGAACCACAACTCCTAAAGTGCGCGCACCCTAGAGCCCATTCTCCACAACAAGAGAAACTACTGTAATGAGAAAGCCATGCTCCTAGAGAGTAGTTGCTGCTCGCTGCAACTGGAGAAAGCCTGTGTGTGCAGCAACAAAGACCCAGTGCAGCCATAAATAAATAATTTTTTTTTAATGGTGTTTGTGTTATGAACTGAATTTGCCACTACCACCTCTTCCCCAAATTCATGCTGCATCCTAACTCCCAGTACCCAGAGTGTAGCTGTATTGGAGATGGGGCCTTTGAAGAGGTAATTAAGGCAAAATGAGATCATATGGGTCACCCCTAATCCAGTATGACTGGTGTCCTTACAAGAGGAGATTAGAGCGCAAAAACTGGGACGATGATGATAAGAAACGTGGAGAAGATGGCCATTTCCTAGCCACGGAAGAGAGACCTCAGAAGAAACTAGCCCTGCTGACACCTTGATCTTGGACTTCTAGCTTCTAGAACTGTGAGGAAATACATTTCTGTTGCTTAAGCTTTCTAATATCTGGTATCCTGTATGGTAGTCCTAGCAGACTTAATACAGGGGAAAGGAAACTTCAGCACATAATGCTGAAACAGTTGTGTATCCCTATGCAAAAAGCAAACTTAAACTACCTCATACTCTACAGATAGGTCAAAATTAATTGGAGATCTCAATCTGAATTACTAAAGCTGTGAAACTTCTAAAATAAAACATAGGAGAAAATTATTTTTTATCCTTGGGTTTGACAAAGATGATTTAGGTAGGCTACCAAAAGCACAATCCATTAAAATGCTGATAAATTGGACTTCCATCAAATTGATTTTTTGTTCTTCAAGAGATATCACTAAAAAAAAATTTGTATTCATACATATTTTTAAAACCTGTACTAACTCAATACGAGAACAAGTAATTTTTAAGTGGACAAAATATTTGAATAGATGTTTCACCCATGAAGGTGTATGAATGGTCATTAAGCACATGAAAAGATGCTCAAACCTTAGTTATCAGGGAAATGCAAATTAAAATTCAAAATCAGGGCCAGGGACTTCCCTGATGGTTCAGTGGGTAAGACTCTGTGCTCCCAGTAAAGAGGTTGCAGGTTCAATCCCTGATTGGGGAACTAAGATCCCATAGGCCGTGTGTGGCACAGCCAGAAATAAATCAGACCCAGTAGAGTGGTTTTCATGGGTGAGGCTAGTCATACCAAGTGTTAATTTGTTGAAGATATTAGAACCATAGGAATCCACCCAAGAGAATTGAAAGTGTATATGCATACAGAAATTCTTACATGGCAGTAGGATCATAGAAACATTATTCATAATAGCCTTAAACTGCAGACAGGCCAAATGTTCAGCCAGCTGATGAATAAAAAGCCAAAACAGTAGTCATAGTGGAATGCTGCGCCGCAGTAAGAGACAGACCACTGATTAACATACAGATGAGTCTCAAAGATACTCTGCTAAGTTAAAGTGGTTTAAAAAAAAATCTACATTTTACATGGTTTCATTTCTATGAAATTTCTAGAGAAAGCAAATCTCAAGAGAGTATTAATAATTGCTGAGAAGAGGGAGTCAGAAGTGATCACAAACAGGCATGTGGGATCTTTGGGTTAATGGAAAGGTTCTAGAACTGAATTGTAGTGGTTGTATAACTAATAAAAAAAAAAAACACTCATGGATGGAGTTTTGCAGCTAATGATTATGCTTGACATAAAGTTGGTGGTAGTGAGATGGGGTTGGCAGATACCCCGTGGGATAAATATCTGTAGGTGTGATTTCACTTTTGTGTGATGTGGGAGTGTGAGATATTTTTTCCAACAAAATTGGAACTCTGTATTTTCCTGTAGAATGTTTGCTGGGTTGTTACTTGGTTTTTGAAGGAGCCAGCTGTTCATGTTTTCCATTTTTTTGTTTCAGGTTCGTTACCGTGAACGTATCACCATTCTTCGAGGAAATCATGAGAGCAGACAGATCACACAAGTATATGGTTTCTACGATGAGTGTTTAAGGAAATATGGAAATGCAAATGTTTGGAAGTATTTTACAGACCTTTTTGACTATCTTCCTCTCACTGCCTTGGTGGATGGGCAGGTATGTAAGTCTTCTTAAAGCTTACGTTTCTAATTATTTTCAGGCATTTGCTTTCTTAACATTTAGGTGCCAGTAACTTATTTTCCATCCTCACATCCTTCTGGGCCCTCATTTTGTGAGGGGCACTGAATCATGGAGTAGGGTGGAAGATAACAGCCCATCCATCCTCTTAGGCTGTTTCTGGACATGTTGGGGAGATGTAATCAATGTTTTCTGGTCCCAGTAGACAAGTGCACGGAGAAATTTCAAGAAAATTCTATGAGGAGGAAAATAATAGTTTAGGATGAGGGTAAAGTCAAGATCTGATTGGAGTTTGGGTGCAATAGGGATGGTTTATCAGGAAGAAAGAGTATATTCCATAGTTTAGAGTGGGATGAAAGAAAGATCCTGCAGAAACAAGCCCAGTTCTGGCAGAACACAGAAACAACCAAGGGGCTGAGTGATGTGGGCTACTGTTTGCAGCTTAGTCTATAATGTTTATTTTAAATGAAGGTAATGTTGGAAACCATTCTTTTCAGATCTTCTGTCTACATGGTGGCCTCTCACCATCCATAGATACACTGGATCACATCAGAGCACTTGATCGCCTACAAGAAGTTCCCCATGAGGTATTATTCTTTTTTTGATAATAAATTATTTTCTTTTCAGAAAACTTTAGAAAGAGGAACTGTTCTTAATTGTAACTTAGTTCATTTTATATATTTTCTTGTTAATTCTCAAAAATCATCCCATGTGGTGTGAGCACTCTCGTTGACCCTATTCTTCAGAAGCTAACATTAAGAAACCTGCCAAGATCACGACAGCTCTGGGACTAGGTTTAGGACTGAGGTGGTGACTATTTTCAGAGCATCTATTTTAATTACTAAACTATACTATTAATTAGTTAGAGCTTGATGCTGTTAGAACTCATTGGTATAGGCCGTGCGTCTTAAAGACATCTGGAAATAGTTTCTTACTTATTTGACACAGATATTTTAAGTATCTGCAAAACCTTTTACCGGTTTTGGCAAACACCATTCAAAAAGTGACTTAGTAGGGTGCTTCTGATTAAATTACTGAGATCACATATTAACCAGTTTTCCAAGAGGTAGTCTAAAACTTAACTTGCTTTTTAGGGTCCAATGTGTGACTTGCTGTGGTCAGATCCAGATGACCGTGGAGGTTGGGGTATATCTCCTCGGGGAGCTGGTTACACCTTTGGGCAGGATATTTCTGAGACATTTAATCATGCCAATGGCCTCACGTTGGTGTCTAGAGCTCATCAGCTGGTGATGGAGGTACGTTTTGTTCTTTGACATTGACTTGCTTTTTAAATAAACTTAAGATCTTAGGAAATTTTAAATTATATGGTATTAGTGAGAATATGCATGTATTTTTCTGATGAGTGTACCATTATAGCCTGAACCTTTTCGATGGATACACACTAGAATTAAAAGCCCAAGCTTTTGGGGCTTCCCTGGTGATCCAGTGGTTAAGAATCTGCTTTGCAGTGCAAGGAACACCAGTTGGATCCCGGACCAGGAAGATCCCACATATGGCAGAGCTAACAGAGCATGGCAGCTGCAACTGCTGAAGCCGGAGTGCCTGGAGCCCGTGCTCCAGGACAAGGGAGGCCGCTGCCACGAGAAGCCTGAACACCGCGGCAGAGAGGCCCCAGCCCGCTGCGACTAGGAATGCCCCCATGCAGCATCGAGGAACCCCCATAGTCAAAAAATAAAACTAAGTAAAATCTCAGGCTTTTGATGCAAGTGTTAAAATGTTCTGAGATAATTCGTAATGACTGAGCAGTGCTAGGGATTTAAGGCTGGGAAAGTAAGATGGAGGAGATGGAAATATAACATTTTTCAATCTCGGTTTTATTACATATATTTAGCATGCATATATATGGAGGAGAGTTTGGGAAGAAATACACCCAAAATGTTTAAGTGATCCTTTGGATGGTAGGATTACAGGTGATTTAAAAGAAGAAACTAAAGGGAAAGGGGCTAAATTCATAGCATAAAATATTGATTAAGCATACTTATAAAATTAAGATTCAATTTAGATTAATGCTGACACAAGTCTGTGATTATCCATAAAGTCTGACTTTGCTTGAGATAGGGAAAGAAATTTGTGAACAGTACTTTAAAAGTTACTCATACATTCAGGTGAACTTTGGAGGGTTGAGGTTGGAGTTCCTAGAGTCATCTCTCCTTCGTGTCTGGGCAGTTCAGCTAATGCCTGTATTGAGGACAGAATCAGTGAGGTTCTAGTCTCCAGGAGTGTGTATCTGCCTGTACAAGGAATGGCCATATACTCATTCTTGTATTGTGTTTAGGGCTGTTGCAGTAAGAAATGAGAGAAGTAGCTTATCCTTTTGAGATTGGTGGTTTTGTTTTTAGTTGTTGTTTTTAGGACCTTTCTTGAGTTCTGCGTAGGGAGTTCCTGGTGGTCTAGTGGTTAGGATTCAGTGCTTTTGCTGCTGTGGCCTGGACTCATTACCTGATTGGGGACCTGAGATCCCACAAGCTGTGCAGCATGGCCAGAGGGTGAGGAGGGGTCATTGTGCAGAGTATAGGAAATTGTTAGATCATCCAGAAACAAAGCAGTGCTTTTGTAAAAACCTTTTGGGGAAAAGGGCAGATCTATTTTCCTTCTTGAAGGGAGTCACCTTTAGTTGTGTAAATAAAGGAGTAAAATACAGTTGTTGTTTTTGTTTTTCTGTTCTTTTCCTTGTAGGGATATAACTGGTGCCATGACCGAAATGTAGTAACGATTTTCAGTGCTCCAAACTATTGTTATCGTTGTGGTAACCAAGCTGCAATCATGGAGCTTGATGATACTCTAAAATACTCTTTGTAAGTATTCACACCTGAGTAGTTGGTTACCATTACTTGAATGTTAGTTTTAATGGGAGGTTTAATAGTTCAAGAGTTTATGCTAAATCCAGATTCCAAACAGATTTTAAGGTTTTCTTTGAAATATATCAACAGAAACCTAGGCCTTAATGTGAATTATTAGGATCTTAACTTTTAAACGTATACTTTTATTGTAGAGTAAATAAATCCTGAGGATGAAATGATTATAGATAACAGTACCTTAGACTCTTTAAAACTTATTTAGTAGAATCTTTTCAAATGGTCTCAGAAGGAACCACAATGTATAGAAGCATATCCTCTGGCTGATGTTGCCTTGGCTCTTTGAGGAGGCATACAGCTAGAAAATGCATGTAAAATGCCTGATAAGGCTACAATTAGGGTCCTATTACATAAGTCATTGGATGGAAAAAAGTGTAAAAATGTGCACAAGAATGAAATGTGCAGCATGGGGAATACAGTCGAATAATACAATAATAACTTTGGTGACAGGTGGTAGTTAGACTTACATAGGTGACTTGCTGTAATTACTGTATAGAAGTTTCAAAACAATATGTTATACTGCTGCTGCTAAGTCGCTTCAGTCGTGTCTGACTCTGTGCGACCCCATAGACGGCAGCCCACCAGGCTCCGCCGTCCCTGGGATTTTCCAGGCAAGGGTACTGGAATGGGTTGCCATTGCCTTCTCCACTGTGTTGTACATCTGGAACTAAAACTGAGACTAATATTGATTTTAATTATCAGTACACTGATGTCTTAGAGCAAATATGTCTTTGTTTTTCAGCTTGCAGTTTGACCCAGCACCTCGCAGAGGCGAGCCACATGTTACTCGTCGTACCCCAGACTACTTCCTGTAATGAAATTTTAAACTTGTACAGTATTGCCATGAACCATATATTGACCTAATGGATATGGGAAGAGCAACAGTAACTCCACAAGTGTCAGAGAATAGTTAACATTCAAAAAAACTTGTTTTCACACGGACCAAAAAGATGTGCCATATAAAAATACAAAGCCTCCTGTCATCAACAGCCGTGACCACTTTAGAATGAACCAGTTCATTGCATGCTGAAGCGACATTGTTGGTCAAGAAACCAGTTTCTGGCATAGCCTATTTGTAGTTACTTTGCTTTCTCTGAGAGACTGCAAATAATAAGATGTAAACATTAACACCTCGTGAATACAATTTAACTTCCATTTAGCTATAGCTTTACTCAGCATGACTGTAGATAAGAATAGCAGCAAACAATCATTGGAGCTTAATGAACATTTTTAAAAATAAGTACCAAGGCCTCCCCTCTACTTGTGAGTTTTAAAATCGTTTTGTTTATTTTCAGGGATACCGTTTAATTTAATTGTATGATTTGTCTGCACTCAGTTTTATTTTCCCTTCTCAAATCTCAGCCTCATGTTGTTCTTTGTTACTGTCAGAACCTGGTGAGTTGTTTTGAATGGAACTGTTTTTTTTCTCCCTGCTGTAAGATGATGTTACTGCACAAGAGCACTGCAGTGTTTTTCATAATAAACTTGTGAACTAAGAGCTGAAAAAGTCAAATTTTAATTGTATCAATGGGCAAGACTGGTGCTGTTTATTTAAAAGATACATCAATTGATAAATTTTAGAATCTGTAGAATTCCAGGAAAAAAATAAAAATCAAGGCCACAACATAATCTCTCTCGTAAACTCCTTGACATTCTTTAAATGAATTTCAGGACTTATAGTCCAGATAGTACAATTTGTCAGATTGCCAGAATGCTCTTTGTGGATTCTTCTTCCTGCATGATGTCTGCAAGAAAGGAAGTGAAATCTGTGTGCTCCTTCAGTAAGACCTGATTGTAAAACCATATGGATCAAGAGACAAGATGTTCAGACTTTGTTGAAAGCATGTTTTCAGGTAGAGTTTAACAAACTAGTGTGTCTACTTACATCAGTCACTGCAGTTTCTGGTAATAAATATTGCTGTGTAACATGGACATTTTGACGATTAACAGATTGGTAAGTTTTTAACAAATACTTGTACGTTGCTTGTCATATGACCTTAGAGTTAAATTGTCTCAGATAAGATATAGCTATTAAAATATTTTCCTCTATTAATTTAAGTTCTTTATATGATACTGAACCAAATGAAAAACTATTACTGGATCATGGTTTAGTGTTATGCACATTCACCCAAGGATAAAAATGGCATTTGAAATGAAGTGGCAGTGATAAGCACATGAGTTCCCCCCCCCCCAGCCTGTCTTTTATCCTTTGAATAGTATTAGGAAGTTGAAACAGATACTAATACTTGATTGTTTTAAGCTACCAGGATAAATAAACTTCAGGACACTTAATTGTGTGGGTATGGTAATAAAAGTTTTGCTTTGTACTGTGGTGAATTTGGAACTGATGAGGAAATATTTTGCATTTCTCTTTCTAAGATACTTGAAGAAAATACACACCTACACAGTATATATTTTTAAGTGGTCCACTCTTTTCTGTTCTAATTGACTATTTTTGGTAGCTCATGGAGTTGATTGTCCAAAAGACCTTCATTTTTCCATGTCTCCATTTCATTTTGTTCTTAAATGCTTTCATAAGAAATACATCCTTTTCTCTTTTTTTAAAATCATTTTATGCCTTTTATTTCTGACTGGACATACAGTTTATTAATGTGCAGTACTTATGATCCAATGTCCAAGTGATCTAGATACAAGCAGTGGTTTTTCAAGTCCTGTGGTTAAAATTTACTCCAAAGGAACTCACATCTTGTAATTGCGTTTTTATTGTCATCCAGGTACAAATTCTCTAAACCTTGCGGTTAACAGAAAAGGGCTTGTGGGGACTTCCTGGAGGTAAAGTGATTAAGACTCCAAGCTTCCACTGCAGGGATTTAGGGGATCGATCCCTGCTGGAGCAGTTAAGATCCCGCCATCCTTTCTGTGTGGCCCAAAAAAACCCTACCTAAAGAAAATGTATTGTTAAAACGTTGTAAATCAATCATGCTTCAGTTTAAAAGAAAAAGTTTTTTAAAAAGAAAATGGATTGTTAAGTATAGTAAATTTCCTTTAAAGAAATATAATTGCTGTTGGTGATTTCTTGGTAACATTAAAATACGATTTTCAGTTTTACAAAGCTGCTTGTTCAAAAAAGTGAGTTGAGTGTCTTGAGTATTCTCGACTGAAGACTTGGAGATATTTACTTTGGTACTTACTTTGTAAGGGTGAAATGAATTGATAAAATGATGTAATCATTTCTTAGGTTGAATATTCTAAGCAAACACAGAAGACTTTTTCTTGATTTCAGTAGGTGTGTTTTGAATGGAAGTGTGTAGCGTGTCAGTATTGGATAGTTTTTCAGAAAGATCTTCCTGTGGCTTAATAGGGGAAGGATGTTTTTTCCTATGGTTCTTAACATACGATGCCCACAGAGATTTTATATCTAGGTTTAAGAGCAACTGCTCAGTTTTCCAACTACAATTTGAAGAATGCTGGATTTTGTGGTGATTGATGGTGATCATGGATTTTAGTAAATAATTAAAATATACCATGTAACTATTCTTTCAGTAGTGACTTAACCTGTCCTGTGTGATAAGTAGTTCTTCATTTTCAACTGTAATGTGTCACTAGGAATGGACCTTAAAATTGAGTAATAGAAAGAAAAAAAAAAAAGATTGAGTAATAGGCTTGTTTGTTACGAGGTAGATTCTGTTCCCATGAGATAAAACGTTTTTTCATTAAAGCCTTAATCTCTTCTCACATGTTCTTTGATGTATTACTAGCTTTCATGAACTTTTTTTTGGCCACACCACACTACCACACATGTGAGATCTAAATTCCCAGACCAGACATGGAACCATGCGCCCTGCATTGGAAGCAGACAAGAGGAATGGGAGGGAAAGCTATATGGTGTATTTGGCTTGAGCAATCTTTGTTTCCTGTAATCACATGGAAAAGAATAAATAACCTCTTGTTCAGTTACAAAGTTGTGCCTGACTTTGCAACCCCATGGACTGTGGCATGCCAGGCTTCCCTGTTGTTCACTATCTCCCAGAGTTGATGGTGCCATCCAACCATCTTGTCTGTTACCCCCTTTTCCTCCTGCCCTCAATCTTTCCCAGCATCATGGTCTTTTCCAATGAGTTGGCTCTTCATATCATGTGGTCAAAGTATTAGAGCTTCAGCATCAGTCCTTCCAATGAATATTCAGGGTTCCTTGGTCCAAATAAAACTACCTTTTTTTTTTTTTAACTACCTCTTTAATTTTCATTCTTTTAATCTGTGACTGAAAGTAGACCACGAAGACAATAACCCTAGCTCACTACTCCCCATAGCCACACCAGAGCCGATTGTCCAGAAAAGGGCTAGAGAGAGAGGACAATCAAAAATATATCAAGATATTTTTAATAGTGGTAGAATAGCTTTTATGTCCTCTAAAGGTCAAGGTGATAGGAAATCTGGTTACGACCTCTTTGGTACCACAGCAGCGTATTTTGTCCTTGGCTTTGAATTTTATTTCTTTAGATTCAAGTATGGTTGATTTACAATATTGCATTAGTTTTAAGTGTTGGATTTCCTTAAAGCAGAAGCTTTTTTTTTTTTTTTTTAACTGTGCTGTCAGGCATGTGGGATCTTAGTTCCCAACCAGGGATCAAACCCATGCCCCTTGCATTGGAAGTGTGGAGTCTTAACTACTGGGGGTCAGGAAGGTCCCCAAAGCAGGATCTTAATGATTATAGTGTAGGCCATTTGTAGTGTTTTTCCAGCTTTTCCTCAGATCCTAGGGAAAAGACCCAGCTCCAGAAATTAGAATCCAGGATTGCTAGATGACTTCGGTGAGGGTATTTGTTTAAGCCACTTTTTAGAAGCACATTGACATTTCTGCTTTCATCCTGAGTGGTTTCATACCTAACATCATTAGGTATGTTTGAAGAGTGTATAAGAAGTGATTTGTGGCTTCTGAAGTACATAAATTTGATATTGCAATCCTAAAAGTTGCTGATGTTCTAAACCAGGTTAGTTCTGGTGGTGTCATCATTTGTGAATAAGGGAGAGTGCTGAAGTGACCATTACTGTGAAGGGGTTAATTGAATTCAGAATGGTCAGGAGAGCATTAGGCATTGGACCTTCAGGACTTGAAATGGCAGAAATAGCTAATAGTGAATAATGTCAAACGCTGAGCATTTCCCATGTGCCAAACATTTTACATGGATTATTTTATTGAGTTGTCTTAACAGTTTAAAAGGGATGGGAAGGTGAAGCTGTTTTGGCAGTGTTACCCAATTAGTTGACTTCCAGAAGGCATTAGAGTTCGCTTTCCTTTGCTGAGATTTGTATTCAGTGGCTTTTAGGTAAGAGCCTACACAGCTTTTGGCTCTAGAGAAGGTATGTGCCTGATCCTGCTTCAGGTAAGCCACATATGTGGCAGGCCCTTTGGGAAGCGTGGTCAAGGGTGTTTTTACACTGGCCCTCTTGAGTTGCTGCGAGTCAAGTATCCTGGTCACTGCACATCTGAAGCTTGTGTAATAACTTCACTGTATGTCTAAAGGACATTTACATGAGTTAGATTCTGAGGATTGAGTCTGATTAAGAAAAATTAAACTTGCTACCTGCCCCCACAGCTTTGTTAATTCCTGAGGATAAAGGAACTTTCACAGGGGACTTAGATTGACAAATATATTAAAGACAAAAAGGAAAACCTATGGTTTATTTTAAAGATGTATGCGTGGAATGGGATATCCCATCCTCCAGTTTTTTTGTTGTTTTTTCTTTTTGAGAGAAAATTTAGGTTCACAGCAAAATTGAGATGGGACAGAGGTTTCCCGTATGTCCTCTACCCCCACATATGCATAATCTCCCCTGCTGTGAACATCCCCTATCAGAGTGGTAAATTTGTTAAAGTTGATGAACCTACATTGACATGATCTCCTGAAATTTACAGTTTACATTAGGGTTCACCCAGTCTTAGTGTGCATTTTTTAGTTTTGAAACCATTCACCTCAGATTGAAAGCTGAACCCATGTGCTGGGACTCAAGCCCAGGCAAAACCCACAACCAAGGTCACACATCTAGTTTCAGGACTGAATGGTGCTCAGGTTCTTGATGTCTCATGCCAGAAAGAATCCAGTGAGAGAGTGATACATCAAAAGTGGATTTATACAGAGAAACACTCCACAGAGCATGGGTCATCTCAGAAGATGAGAATGGCCTAAAAATGTGATGAAGTTCGCTTTTATGGGCTGGGAAATTCCATAGAGAAACCTGTATGCAGGTCAAGAAGCAACAGTTAGAATTGGACATGGAACAACACACTAGTTCTAAATCAGGAAAGGAGTATGTCAAGGCTGTATATTGTCACCCTGCTTATTTAACTTATATGCAGAGTACATCATGAGAAATGCAGGGCTGGATAAAGCACAAGCTGGAATCAAGGTTGCTGGGAGAAAGATCAATAACGTCAGATATGCAGATAACACCACCCTTATGGTAGAAAGCAAAGAAGAACTAAAGAGCCTCTTGACAGAATGAAAATTTGACTTAAAACTCAACATTCAAAAAACTAAGATCATGACATCCGGTCCCATCACTTCATGGCGGATAGATGGGGAAACAATGGGAACAGTGAGAAACTTACTTTCCTGGGCTCCAAAATCACTGCAGACGGTGACTGCAGCCATGAAACTAAAAGACCCTTGCTCTTTGGAAGAAAAGCTATGACCAACCTAGACAGCATATTAAAAAGCATAGACATTACTTTGCCAACAAAGGTCCATCTAGTCAAAGCTAAGGTTTTTCCAGTAGTCATGTATGGATGTGAGAGTTGGACTATAAAGAAAGCTGAGTGCCAAAGAATTGATGCTTTTTAACTGTGGTGCTGGAGAAGACTCTTGAGAGTCCCTTGGACAGCAAGGAGATCCAAACAGTCCATCCTAAAGGATATTAGTCCTGAATATTCATTCTAAGGACTGATGCTGAAGCTGAAGCTCCAGTACTTCGGCCACCTGATTCCAAGAAGTGACTCATTGGAAAAGACCCTGATGCTGGGAGAGATTGAAGGTGGGAGGAGAAGGACAGGACAGGATGAGATGGTTGGATGGCATCGATGGACATGAGTTTGAGTAAACTCCAGGAGTTGGTGATGGACAGGGAAGCCTGGCATGCTGCAGTGCGTGGGGTCACAAAGAGTCAGACACCAATGAACAACTGAACTGAACTGAATTTCACAGGCCAATGAGTTTGAGAATTATTTCAACTATTTTGGAGAAGGTACAGACTTCCAGGAATTGGGCCACTGCCTACTTTTTGATGGTTGATGGTTGACCTTGTTCTGATTAGTTTATATTGTGTCCTTGGGCTATGTCATTCATTCAAAGGTTGTGCCCTCCTACCCTTTCCCTCCTAGTTTGGTTTTGGACATGTATGACTTAACGTGGCTTCCTTGGTATCTCAGCTTGTAAACAATCCACCTGCAATGAAGGTTTCTGTCCAATAAAGGACAGAAATGGTATGGACCTAACAGAAGCAGAAGATATTAAGAAGAGGTGGCAAGAATACACAGAAGAACTGTACAAAAAAGATCTTAATGATCCAGATAGCCATGATGGTGTGATCACTCACCTAGAGCCAGACATCCTGGAATGTGAAGTCAAGTGGGCCTTAGGAAGCATCACTATGAATGAAGCTAGTGGAGGTGATGGAATTCCAACTTAGCTATTTCAAATCCTAAAAGATGATGCTATAAAAGTGCTGCACTCAATATACCAGCAAATTTGGAAATCTCAGCAGTGGCCACAGGACTGGAAAAGGTCAGTTTTCATTCCAATCGCAAAGAAAAGCAATGACAAAGAATGCTCAAACTACACACTATTGCACTCATCTCACACGCTAGTAAAGTAATGCTCAAAATTCTCCAAGCTAGGCTTCATCAGTTTGTGAACTGTGAACTTCCAGATGTTCAAGCTGGATTTCTGGAAAAGGCAGAGGAACCAGAGATCAAATTGTCAACATCCATTGGATCATAGAAAAAGCAACAGAATTCCAGAAAAACATCTGCTTCATTGACTATGCTAAAAGCCTTTGACTGTGTGGATCACAACAAACTGTGGAAAATTCTGAAAGAGATGGGAATACCAGACCACCTTACCTGTCCCCTGAGAAACCTTTATGCAGGTCAAGAAGCAACAGTTAGAACTGGACCTGGAACAACAGACTGGTTCCAAATTGGGAAAGGAGTATTTCAAGGCTATATGTTGTCACCTTGCTTACTTATACGCAGAGTATATCATGTGAAATGCTGGGCTGAAAGAAGCACAAAATGGAATCAAGATTGCCAGGAGAAATATCAATAACCTCCGATATGCAGATGACACCACCCTATGGCGGAAAGTGAAACCAAAGAGCCTCTATGGAAGTGAAAGAGGCGAGTGAAAAGCTGGCTTAGAACTCAACATTAAAAAAACCTAGTATGGCATCTGGTCCCATCACTTCATGGCAAATAGATGGGGAAACAATGGGAACAGTGAGAGACTTATTTTCTTGGGCTCCAAAATCACTGCAGATGGTGACTGCAGCCATGATATTAAAAGATGCTTGCTCCTTGGAAGAAAAGTTATGACCAACCTAGACAGCATATTAAAAAGAATAGACATTACTTTGCCAACAAAGGTCCATCTAGTCAAAGCTAAGGTTTTTCCAGTAGTCATGTATGGATGTGAGAGTTGGACTATAAAGAAAGCTGAACACCGTAGAATTGATGCTTTTTAACTGTGGTGCTGGAGAAGACTCTTGAGAGTCCCTTGGACAGCAAGGAGATTCAACCAGTCCATCCTAAAGGAAATTAGTCCTGAATATTCATCATAATGACTGATGCTAAAGCTACAACTCCAGTACTTTGGCCACCTGATGTGAAAAACTGACATTGGGAAAGACCCTGATGTTGGGAAAGACTGAAGGCAGGAGGAGAAGGGGATGACAGAGGATGAGATGGTTGGATGGCATCACTGACTTGACGGACATGAGTTTCAGCAAGCTCCAGAAGTTGGTGATGGACAGGGAAGCCTGGCGTGCTACAGGGGGCCACAAAGAGTTGGACAGGACTGAGCAACTGAACTGAATGGCTTAATTTTTGTTATTCAGTCGCTGTGTCATGTCCGACTTTTTGTGACCCCAGGGTGGCGCTAGTGGTAAACCCACCTGCCAATGCAGGAGGCATAAGAGACACCAGTTCAATCCCTGGATCAGGAAGATCCCTTGGAGGAGGACATGGCAACCCACTCCAATATTCTTGTCTGGAGAATCCCATGGACAGAGGAGCCTGGAGGCCTCACAGTTCATGGGGTCACAAAGAGTAGGACACGCTTGAAGCAACTTAGCATGCACGGACTGCAGCATGCCAGGCTTCCCTGTCCTTCACTATCTCCTGGAGTATGCTGAAGTTCATGTCCATTGAGTTAATGATGCTATCTAACTATCTCGTCCTCTGTCGTCCCCTTCTCCTCCTGTCTTCAGTCTTTCCCAGCATCAGGGTCTTTTCCAATGAGTCATCTCTTTGCATTAGTGACCAAAGTATTGGAGCTTCTGGTTTAGCATCAGTCCTTGCCCAATGAGTATTCAGCATCGATTTCCTTTAGGATGGACTGGTTTGCTGTCTCCTTGCTGTCCAAGGAACTCTCAAGAGTCTTCTCCAGCACCACAGTTTGAAAACATCAATTCTTCGGCGCTCAGCCTTCTTTATGGTCCAACTCTTATGTCCATACATAACTACTGGGAAAATGATAGCTTTGACTAGACGGACCTTTGTCAGCAAAGTGTTGTGTCTTCTTTTTGCTTTTTTTTATTAATATTTTGTCTAAGTTTGTCATAGCTTTCCTTCCAAGGAGCAAGCATCTTTTCATGGCTGCAGTCACCATCTGCAGTGATTTTGGCTCCACTATTGTAGTATACGGAGTGTTCTCACTACCCCAAATATGCTCTGTGCTCCACCTGTTCACAACTCCCTCACCCCACCTCTTTCTGTTGCATTCTATCTAAGTGTGATAATTTACTTTTCTCCCTGTTAGCCCAAATTGATTTTTGAGTATTCCATACCGAAATGATCCTGGTATTCTAGACTCTTTAACTAAACATCTGGTATTTTGTACAGCTGGAAACTAGTCAGTTGTTTAGGCTTTAATAAGGAGAGTAAGTGGAAGCTTCTGCTTGCTTTTCATCACTTGATAACCTCTACTTTCTGAAGACCATTAACTTAGTTGATATTTTATTATAAAGTAATACTTGTAGTAAATTCAAGCAATATAGATGTATACAAAAGTCTCCCCCACCTTACATCCTATGAGGTTCTTTTAATGATTCTAGATACCTTCACAATCATACATACCAGCATGTGCCTTTTTGTATGATAGTCATGCTACACCCCTCATGATAATCATGAAAAGTAAATTGCTTCCCTGGGAGCAACTTGGGTTCGCTTTACATTTGTCCTTCACTATCTCCTGGAGTTTGCACATAGTATTCTCTGTGTGTTACTTCTGGCCCTTTTCAAACAAATGGTCACAGACACTTCGGTACACTGCTTTGGTTTAGCACATTATCCAGGTTTTAACATCTCGGATATTGTGCCAACTGTATGCACTTCCAGTTATTTCACAAGTAACAGTAGTGAGCTGGTGAAAGTATGCTGGGCCTCTGATATAGCTAAGTTAAACAGGGAGGCAAAACTCAGTTAGTTCACAAGGTGTTCGTTTATTTAAGATGTTTGAATATGGTAGTAGTTGGGCACAGTTCCAACATAGGGTGTTTGCCAAGGCCTTGAGAATTTCTCAGGAAGCAGAGCTTTCAGTTTGAGAACTGGGACAGTTGGTCACCCCAATATGGGGTTCTGTATCTCTTGTGCATACATAAAATCTCTCCTGCTCTTAGCAACTTGGCAGAATCGAGGCTCTGCTTTGGCTATCATCTGGGTTTCTGGTGTAGGAGTGCGGGAGGGGAGATGGTAGCTGGATGAATACATTCACACCTGAATCCTAAGTCCTATTGTTGGACTGGTCAGCAGGAACCAACTTGTATTTAAAAGCCTATGTCTCTAGGGTTTACTGACTCCCAACATTCCAAGCCTTGTGCTTTATTAATGCTCTTGTTTATAAGAGAATTTCAAGGCTCCCCAAGTCTTGAAGCGAAGGAAAGAGATATTTTCTAAAAGGGAGATGAGAAGTAGGAGTATCACAGACAAGTGACAGGATGGCCTGGGGATGGGGGACTTGGGAACCATTTTGATGTCATTGCAGCACGAGGCTGTGTCCTTTCTTCATAGGACAACTGGATGGTGAAGAAAGTGGAAGAGTATACTGAGGCAGTACCCCTGATTGCTGGTGTGTTGTCCTCCATAACTGTTAGGTTTGAAGTTTCTTCATTAGATACTTCTCTTTTGTTAGCCGGGAGCTTCTTAAAATACAACAAACTTTGAAAGGGCAAACAAAGAGATTTAAACACTCATTCAGCAACTACTTACTGAGCCACCTGTTAGATGCCAGGTGAATAGTTCAGGTCAGTTGCTCAGTCGTGTCTGACTCTTTGTGACCCCATGGGCTGCAGGACGCCAGGCTTCCTTGTCCATCACCAACTCCTGGAGCCTACTCAAACTCGGGTCCATCGCCTCGGTGATGCCATCCATCCATCTCATCCCCTGTCATCCCCTTCTCCTCCTGCCTTCAATCTTTCCCACCATCAGGGTCTTTTCCAATGAGTCAGTTCTTCAGTCAGGTGGCCAAAGTATTGGAGTTTCAGCTTTAGCTTCAGTCCTTCTGATGAATATTCAGAACTGATTTCCTTTAGGATTGACTGGTTCGATCTCCTTGCAGTCCAAGAGACTCTTAAGAGTCTTCTCCAACACCACAGTTCAAAAGCATCAATTCTTTGGTGCTCAGCTTTCTTTATAGTCCAAACTCTCACATCCATACATGACTACTGGAAAAACCATAGCTTTGACTAGATAGACCTCTGTGCACCTGCCTTTTTGTCCCCCATTTCTTATAGGCAAGACTCCAGCCTCCATGATCTTCCCTGAGTTCCAAAGAGCAGATTCAAACAGTTGCTAATCAAGGGAGCTGGTTGTTCAGTCGTTCAGTTGTGACCAACTCTTTGCAACCCCACGGACTGCAGCACACCAGGCTTCCCTGTCCTTCACCATCTCCCAGAGCTTGCTCAAACTCATGTCCATTAAGTCGGTGATGCCCTCCAACCATCTTATCTTCTGTCGTCCCCTTCTCCTCCTGCATTCAATCTTTCCCAGCATCAGGGTCTTTTCTAATGAGTCAGCTCTTAGCATCAGATAGCCAAAGTATTGGAACCATCCTCCAGGGGATCTTCCCAACCCAGGGATGGAACCCAGGTCTCCCGCATTGCAGGCAGCTTCTTTACCGTCTGAGCCGCCAGGGAAAACCCATAGCTTTGACTATAGGGACTTTTGTCCCTATAGGCAAAGATGAAGAGAGGAGCAGCCACAAAACCACCTGATTAGGAGACCTGACCAGCTAAAACCCTCCACCCTAACACTCTAATCTTGTCAGAAACCCCACCCACCCTTTTAAATTTTGTAGAAGAGAATACCAGACTGTTACTCCCTTGATCCTTATCGCATAACCCTGCCAGACTATATAACCTTTCCTTATTCCTGGGGTGGGGGTTTGGGATGGCACAGTTTTTGAGGTTCTAGCCTAGTGTTTTCCCCTTTGCCTGGCAAATAAATAAATGCACTCTTTCCTTCTCCTCCAAGACTCTGTCCCTCTATTTCTGTGTACCAAGAGCCAAGATTTGGGTAGCAGTAACATCTCCATCTGCAAGGAGATTAAACCAGTCAGCCCTCAAGGAAATCAGTCCTGAATATTCATTGGAAGGACTGATGCTGAAGCTGAAGCTCCAATACTTTGGCCACCTGATGTGAAGAACTGACTCATTGAAAAAGACCCTGATGCTGGGAAAGATTGAAGGCAGGAAGAGAAGGGGGACTCCAGAGGATGAGATGGGCTGGATGGCACTATCGCCTCGATGGACATGAGTTTAAGCAAGCTCCAAGAGTTGGTGATGGGCAGAGAAGCCTGGCATGCTGCAGTCCATGGGGTTGCAAAGACTTGGACACGCCTGAGTGGCTGAACTGAACTGAATATCCCCAGAAATTTTTGTCTTCACCTGATGGGACAGAGAGGTTGGTGGCAGCAGGATGGAAGCTGCTGAATGGTAACCTGTTATAATCTAGCCTGGGATTTTTTGACTGGAGCCTGCAGCTGAACCTGAGCAAGCAGGACATGGCTAGGGAAACTGACACAACTATACTGTAGGGACTCATAGAAATGTCAAAGGGACCGTAGTTACTGCCAGAGGATCCCCTTCACTTCCTGAGATTTCTTCTCAGTCATCAGAAGGACTGACACAGATTGCCAGCACCTTCCCTCCAGAACTCTGATGACCTTACCTATTAACACCAGCACAGTATAATCAGACAAGATCTCTCTCCTTCCTCCTGCCACCAGCTCCATCATCTTATCTCTAATTTTAATCTCAATTGGATTATTCTCACCAGCATAAATAAACATGGCCCATTATCTTCAATCCTAAAAGCAAACTCCTTTGACCTCATAGCCCCTGTAAGTGTCTCCTCTTTTTCTATACACCTCTTCTTAGCAAAGTTCCTTGAAATTAATGTTATCTAATATTTTCTTATTATATTCTCTTCTCAGCATACCACTTTGCTGAAATGATTTACTTTATTAAGATTATTTACATACTGCCAGGAATAGCAGATATTTTTCTGAATATTAAATTCCAGTTTCTTGCATTTGAAGCAATTGATCAAAACAGTTTCCTGGAAATAATTTATTCTTCTATCTTTACTCAGTTGGAGAAGGAAATGGCAACCCATTCCAGTATTCTTGCCTGGAAAATCCCATGGAGAGAGGAGCCTGATGGGCTACAGTCCATGGGGTCGAAAAGAATCAGAAACGACTGAGCGACTTCACTTCACTTTGACTTTACTCAGTTCAGTCCAGTCACTCCATCCTGTCCGACTCTGCAACCCCATGGACTGCAACACGCCAGGCCTCCCTGTCCATCACCAACTCCTGGAGTTTACTCAAACTCATGTCCACTGAGTCAGTGATGCCATCCAAGCATCTCATCCTCTGTCGTCCCCTTCTCCTCCCACCTTCTATCTTTCCCAGCATCAGGGTCTTCAAATGAGTCAGCATCAGGTGGCCAAAGTTTTGGAGTTTCAGCTTCAACATCAGTCCTTCCAGTGAATATTCAGGACTGATTTCCTTTAGGATGGACTGGTTTGATCTCCTTGCAGTAAAGGACTCTCAAGAATCTTCTCCCACACCACAGTTCAAAAGCATCAGTGCCATCCCCTCTCCCCTACATCAGCTCTTATTTTCTTCACAGTACTTATCTGCTCAACAGTCCCTTATTTGTGCTTGTCTCATTAGAAGATAAACTCCCTGGTGTCAGAAGTGTTTTTCTTTTTTACCACTGCCTCTAACATGGTGGGGTTCAGCGGAAGCTAGAGAATATGAGACAAATACTCATTGAAGAACTGACACAGTCCATACACTGGCAGTTTTCTGAGCCAGTTAGTGGGTCACTAGTTACAGATTCTCCTGGGGAAATCCGTGACACTCAGAGGCCTCTTGGCTGAGTGGCCTTTCTGCCTGGGCATTCATTAGTCACAAACTGACACCTGCCTTGTAGGACCTAATCAAATCACACTTGCCTTCACTTCACTGATGTCTTCCTGAGTCTGGCTCCTAGAATGCTCAGCATCTCAGGACCTGGGCTGGAGTTCCACAGGCCAACAGCTAGCAGGCTAGGCTGCAAGCCTCTCAAACAGATTGCTGTCCTGTAGTCTCTGTCCCAGTGAGCTGGCTCCAGATCCTATGATGGTACTGGGGTCTTCTGATCCCCCACACATGCAAACAGTGGGAAGACACAGCTGGAGACTGTAGGTCATGCCTGTCATAGTTTAGTCATCTGCAGAAGAAACGCTGATGCCCTGCATTGCCCTGCTCCTGACTGAGCCTAGTTGATTCCTGCTGCCAGGACTTGGCTGTGTGTGAATTCGATTTCACAGAATGACACTGTGGTCCACAGGACTGGAACAACCACAGCGTGTGTGAAAAAGCTGCCCTAGCATTCATGCTGTACCGGTCAGACCAGGGATCTGAACAGGATTCTGGGTCCAGAGGGGAGAGAGGGCAGGGCAAAGAGGACAAAACTGGGATGGGGAAGACTCAGTAAAGATGCTTCCCTTGGACAGCCATCTGGGCCCTCAGGCACTATCTGCTGCCTAAAACTAGTCAGTGTTGGTAGTTCTCAGGGATTGGCCAAACCAGCCTGTTGTTGTTGTTGTTCAGTTGCTCAGCTGTGTCCGACTCTTTGCGACCCCATGGACTGTAGCATGCCAGGCTTCCCTGTCCTTCACCATCTCCCAGAGCTTGCTCAAACTCATGTCCATTGAGTCGCTAATGACATCCAACCATTTTGTCCTCTGGCGTCCACTTCTTCTCCTGCCTTCAATCTTTCCTGGCATCAGGGTCTTTTGTAATGAATCAGCTCCTTGCATCAGGAGGTCAAAGTATTAGAGCTTCAGCTTCAGCATCTGTCCTTCCAATGAGTATTCAGGATTGATTTCCTTTAGGATTGACTGGTTTGCTCTCCCTGCTGTCCAAGGAACTCTCAAGAATCTTCTCCAGGACCACAGTTTGAAAACATCAGTTCTTCGGTGCTCAGCCTTCTTTATGGTCCAACTGTCACATCCATACATAACTACTGGAAAAATCATAGCTTTGACTATATGGACCTTTGTTGGCAAAATAATGTCTCTGCTTTTTAATATGCTATCTAAGATTTTCAAGGAGCAAGTGTCTTTTTTTTTTTTTAATAAAAAGCTTTATTGGAGGTACTCTTTTGCCCCCTTCTGATGCCTATGTCAGAAGCTTTCTCTATTTTCTTTATACTTTAATAAAACTTTATTACACAAAAGCTCTGAGCGATCCAGCCTTGTCTCTGGCCCCTGGATTGAATTCATCTCCTTCGGAGGCCAAGAATCCCGCGTCTCATCGTTCAGCAACAACCTTTCACCTTGGGGGCTTGTCCGGGATCCTTCAGGACAAGATGGGCCTGATAATCTGTGTGAGCCTACTTCTGCTGACTCCAAAAATCCTGAGTCTGCCGTTTGATCCTCAAGACAATGCCTTCCTGTCCTGGGCTCACTCCTATGCTGCATTCCACAATCGGTCTAACTGCTGGGTCTGCGGAGCACTCCCCTCTTCATCAGTGAAAGGTGTCCCATGGTGGACATCTCCACTTCAAGGAAAGGACTTTCTCCAAGTCTGCAAATACCTTCAACAATCGCATGTGATGCCTCTTCTTAAACTGATGACATCTAACAACCTTAAGATGGACTGAGGTAACTATGGACATAATGTGACTTTTCATTTTGATTTTAACTTGGTTTAATGACTATTTTGCCTTACATCTGTAACTGTATAATGGGGTTTTCTAACCGTCTAAAAGCTTTTAATTTACAAATAGTTGTCCGAGCTCCTATGAATGCCATAGCCTCCTTCAACTATTACTTGGAGCCCCTGAATCAGACATCCTCACTATGAGAATTAGGAGAATATGTTGCCTCACCAATTTAGGGACAACGCCCCTTGTCAGCTCGGAAGCAGTTATGGAATGAGAACGACGCCCCTTTTCCCTAGGCAACATAGTTCTCCTAAAAGAAAAAGGGGGAATGAGAGAGTCATTTCCTAGGCAGGTTGATAAGAAGTCTAGGGGTCCCCAAGGAGAGAGAGAGGTCTGGGATATTCAAGGAGGAAGAAAGGACAAACTTTTTTACTTTTTTCCTCTACATTCCCTAGGATTATATAATAATAATGTATCCTGCCTGAGGACAGTCTTTGAATTAAACCCTCTGGCTAATTCTGTTATCTTAAAACAAATTATGGGAGTAGGTCTGGTCTTTACAAGGATGTATCCTGCCTGAGGACAATCTTTGGATTAAACCTTCTGGCCAGCTCTGTTATCTTAAAATATAAATTATGGGAGTAGGTCTGGTGAGGTCTTTACAACCTCCAGACATTCTTTGGATTCATTGGAGAATATATAACTCCATTGCTAACACTAGCGAAGGGGGTACTCTTTTGCCCCCTTCTGATACCTATGTCAGAAGCTTTCTCTATCTTCTTTATACTTTAATAAAACTTTATTACACACACACACACACAAAAGCTTTATTGGAGAAAAATAGAACCACCACATACATAAGGAAAAGAGCACAAAAATTCAACTGATACAGAACTGAAAGTCACACTACCCAATGTTGTTTGCGATTACTTTTCAATTTCTTAAATGGCTTCCCTCAATTTTTAAAATAGCCTTGCCAATTTTCAGATGAAATAGAATCAAGTTTTAAAAAAATTAAGAGCCTCAGCGAAGGGACCAGCTTTTAAGATAACAAAGGTGACACCAAGAGTCTCCTAATAGGACCAATTCTACCGAAAAATTCCTGAAGCACATAACTACTGAGTCTGGTAGAACAGTAGCTCAGAGACCATCAGGGATTAGTTAGAACACTGACTCAGACGGTCCAGTATGCAGAGAGGGCAAACAAAAAGCTTCATTTCCCTGTCAGATGAGTTCACATAAGAAAACCAAGGAGGTGCTAAGAAAATACAGGCAATGGCTGCTCAAATAATTAAGAAGACATTCTAAATACCACATATTATTAGGCAACAGTGTGTAAAGTGATGCAATTAGAAAACAGGCAACTTAAAAAAAAATATGGTCACAGGTCTTTGAGAACTCAAGAAAACAATCAATAGCAAACACAAGAGCTGAAAGTCTTCTCAGCTGAGGGGTGAAAGTGAAAGTGAAGTCACTCAGTCATATCCGACTCTTTGCTACCCCGTGGACTGTAGCCCACCAGGCTCCTCCGTCCATGGGATTCTCCAGGCAAGAATACTGGAGTGGGTTGCCATTTCCTTCTCCAGGGAGCAAGCATCTTTTAATTTCAAGGCTGTAGTCACCATCTCAGTGATTTTGGAGCCCAAGAAAATAAAGTCAGCCACTGTTTCCCTTGTTTTCCCATCTATTTGCCATGAAGTGATGGGACCGGATGCCATGATCTTAGTTTTCTGAATGTTGAACTTTAAGCCAGCTTTTTCACTCTCCTCTTTCACTTTCATCAAGAGGCTCTTTAGTTCTTCTTAACTTTCTGCCATAAGGGTGGTGTCATCTGCATATCTGAGGTTATTGATATTTCTCCCAGCAATCTTGATTCCAGCTTGTGCTTGAGCCAGCCCGGCATTTCACATGATGTACTTTGCATATAAGTGAAATAAGCAGAGTGATAATATACAGCCTTGACCTACTCCTTTCCCAATTTGGAACCAATCTGTAGTTCCATGTCTGGTTCTAACTGTTGCTTCTTGATCTGCATACATATTTCTCAGGAGGCAGTTCAGGTGGTCTGGTATTCCCATCTCTTTAAGAATTTTCCACAGTTTGTGATCCACACAGTCAAAGACTATAGCATAGTCAATGAAATAGAAGCAACCTACTTCTACTTTTCTGGAATTCTCTTGCTTTTTCAATAATCCAATGGATGTTGACAATTTAATTTCTGGTTCCTCGACCTTTTCTGAATCCAGCTTGAACATCTGGAAGTTCTCTGTTCATGTACTGTTGAAGCCTAGCTTGGAGAATTTTGAGCCTTACTTTGCTAGAGTGTGAGATGAGTGCAGTTGTGCGGTAGTCTGAACATTCTTTGGCATTGCTTTTCTTTGGGATTGGATTCCAATCCTGTGGCCACTGCTGAGTTTTCCAAATTTGCTGGCATACTGGGTGCAGCACTTTCACAGCATCATCTTTTAGGAATTGAAATAGATCAGCTGGAATTCCATCACCACAACTAGCTTTGTTCATAGTGAAGCTTCCTAAGGACCACTTGACTTCTCATTCCAGGATGTCTGGCTCTAGGTGAGTGATCACACCATCGTGGTTATCTGGGTCATTAATATCTTTCTTGTATAGTTCTTCTGTATATTCTTGCCACCTCTTCTTAATATCTACTGCTTCTGTTAGGTCCATACCATTTCTGTCCTTTATTGTACCAATCTTCGAATGAAATGCAAGACCAGCCTGTAGGGCAACACTATACCTGTCCCTGCCTTCACGGGGTATAGTCTGCCCACTCTGAACCCACAGGGGCACCTACATGTTCCCATAAACTTTCCTTCCGGGAGAGAGTGGAACAGAGAAGAACCCATGTTCTTCCGGGAAACCTTGATTTTTCTGCAGTGAGTCAGCCAGATCTAGGTTCAAATCCCACCTCCCCACTTGTCTGCTGTCTGGCTGGGACAATTTTCATAACCCATCTCAGTCTCATGGGCAGGCCCACTCTGACTTGACAGTGCTCCAGTCGAGCCTGTGCCCACAGCTCTGTGATGGTGCTTGGTACAAATATGGATCAGGACATTTTCTCCTGTACCGTTTAAGTTGGATGCCCTTCTACTGAGAGCTTCCATGGCAATTTCCAGTGGGTGGGTCCATAGCCCTCCAGGGGAGACCCCGAGCACCGGCTGGCCATAATAGAATCAAGGAAGCTGACTAGTGGCCGTTTCCATAGTGTTTTCTAAGGTCTCGTTGGAAGTGAGAAATAGATTTAAAGGATTAGATCTGATAGACAGAGTGCCTGATGAACTATGGACGGAGGTTCGTGACATTGTACAGGAGGCAGTGATCAAGACCATCCCCAAGAAAAAGAAATGCAAAAAAGCAAAATGACTGTCTGAGGAGGTCTTACAAATAGCTGTGAAAAGAAGTGAAGTGAAAAGCAAAGGAAGAAGGAAAGATATACCCATTTGAATACAGAGTTCCAAAGAATAGCAAGGAGAGATAAGAAAGCCTTCCTCAGCGATCACTGCAAAGAAATAGAGGAAAACAATAGAATGGGAAAGAGTAGAGATCTCTTCAAGAAAATTAGAGATACCAAGGGAACATTTCATGTAAAGATGGGCTCAATAAAGGGCAGAAATGGTATGGACCTAACAGAAGCAGCAGATATTAAGAAGAGGTGGCAAGAATACACAGAAGAATTGTACAAAAAAGGTCTTCATAACCCAGATAAGCACGAAGGTGTGATCACTCCCACTCACCTAGAGCCGGACATCCTGCAGTGTGAAGTCAGGTGGGCCTTAGGAAGCATCACTACGAACAAAGCTAGTGGGGGTGATGGAATTCCAGTTGAGCTATTTCAAATTCTAAAAGATAATGCTGTGAAAGTGTTGCACTCAATATGTTAGCAAATTTGGAAAACTCAGCAGTGGCCACAGGACTGGAAAAGGTCAGTTTTCATTCCAATCCCAAAGAAAGGTAATGCCAAAGAATGCTCAAACTACTGCACAATTGCACTCATCTGACATGCTAGTAAAGTAATGCTCAAAATTCTCCAAGTCAGGCTTCAGCAATATGTGAACCGTGAACTTCGATATTCAAGCTGGTTTTAGAAAAGGCAGAGAAACCAGAGATCAAATTGCCAACATTCATTGGCTCATCAAAAAGCAAGAGAGTTCCAGAAAAACATCTATTTCTGCTTTATTGACTATGCCAAAGCCTTTGACTGTGTGGATCACAATAAGCTGTGGAACATTCTGAAAGAGATGGGCATACCAGACCAGCTGACCTGCCTCTTGATAAACCTGTATGCAGGTCAGGAAGCAACAGTTAGAACTGGACATGGAACAACAGACTGGTTCCAAATAGGAAAAGGAGTACGTCAAGGCTGTATATTGTCACCCTGATTATTTAACTTAAATGCAGAGTACATCATGAGAAACGCTGGGCTGGAGGAAGCACAAACTGGAATCAAGATTGCCGGGAGAAATATCAATAACCTCAGATATGCAGATGACACCACCCTTATGGCAGAAAGTTAAGAAGAACTGAAGAGCCTCTTGAAGAAAGTGAAAGAAGAGAGTGAAAAAGTTGGCTTAAAGCTCAACATTCAGAAAACGAAGATCATGGCATCCGGTCCCATCACTTCATGGCAAATAGATGGGGAAACAGTGGAAACAGTGTCAGACTTTATTTTTCTGGGCTCCAAAATCACTGCAGATGGTGATTGCAGCCATGAAATTAAAAGACACTTGCTCCTTGGAAGGTAGGTTATGACCAACCTAGATAGCATATTAAAAAGCAGAGACATTACTTTGCCAACAAGGTCCGTCTCGTCAAGGCTATGGTTTTTCCAGTAGTCATGTATGGACGTGAGATTTGGACTACAAAGAAAGCTGAGTGCAGAAGAATTGATGCTTTTGAACAGTGGTATTGGAGAAGACTCTTGAGAGTCCCTTGGACTACAAGGAGATCCAATCAGTCCATCCTAAAGGAGATCCGTCCTGGGTGTTCACTGGAGGGACTGATGCCGAAGCTGAAACTCCAATACTTTGGCCACCTGCTGTGGAGAGCTCATTTGAAAAGACCCTGAAGCTGGGAAAGATTGAGGGCAGGAGGAGAAGGGGACGAAAGAGGATGAGATGGTTGGATGGCATCCCCGACACAACGGACATGGGTTTGGGTGGACTCTGGAAGTTGGTGATGGACAGGGAGGCCTGGTGTACTGTGGTTCATGTGGTTGCAAAGAGTCGGACACGACTGAGTGACTGAACTGAACTGAACTGAACTGAAGGCCTCAGTTAGATATATCCACCCTGGGCAGATGAGACATAGTGGCCTTGCAAAACTCCCCCACGTTCCCTCCCAGTGTCTTTCAGTACTCCTGCAGTCTGGGTTGTGGAAGGGTGGGTAGCCATGCGAAGGACAGGCTGTGTGCATGTGTGCTCAGTCACTCAGTCATGTTCAACTCTTGTTGACTCCATGGACTGTAGCCCACTAAGCTCCTCTGTCCATGGAATTTTCCAGGCAGGAATACTGGAGTGGGTTGCCACTTCCTCCTCCAGGCAATCTTTCTGACCCAGAGGTCGAACCCACATCTTCTGAGTCTCCTGCATTCTTTATGCAGATTGTTTACCACTTGAGCCTCTGGGAAGCCCCAAAGGGGAGGCTACAGGGGCTTGAAGTTCCATCTGAACTTGACTCTGGACCCATGCTAAGCATGCAACATCCATTTTCATACACCACCCCACCTTTTAAATTGTTACGACTTGTATACAATACACAAATATGATTATAGTTCAGTGAATTTTTGTACGTGCATATACCTGTGAAACTACCACCTGAATCAAGATAGGTAATTGCCAGCATCCCAGAGCTTCCCTCATCAGTACCTTCTTTTCCTGGCAAAGGGAACTATTATTCTATCTTCTCTCACCACCATTAGTTTTTGCCTGTTTTTGGTCTTAATTTCAATGGACTCATAAAATAAGTATTCCTGTGTCTACCTTCTTTTGGTCAACATTGTGAGATACATCCATGGTTATATCAGTGGTTTCTTTTTCATTGCTGTTTAGTATTCCATTGTACAAAGATATAACAATTTATTTTTTCATTTAACAGTTACTGGATTTATTATTTCTATTTTTTTTCTCTTAAAAGTTACTGGGAGATCCTTTTGTAGTTCATGAGCATGATGATTGGGTGTTCACGCTGCTGTGTGACATGTGCCTCCTTCCAAACCTTGTTACGACATCAGCACATTACCTGTCTGACGTAAAAAAAAAAAAAAAAAAAAAAGTTACTGGGAACATTCCTAAGCATATCTTTTGATGGACATGAGGACTTACTCATGTTGGAGATTAGTCCAGAGTTAGGATTACTGAGCCACTGGGTATATGCATATTTAGTTTTAGTAGATGTCAATTTTCTGAAATATACCAATTGGTACTCCCACCAGCAATGTGTGAGAGTTCCATTTGTTCCACATCCTTGGTAATATTTGGTATTGTCACTCATGCTTAGCCATTCTAGTGATTGAAATAAGTTTCACAAAAATTCTGTGAGGTAGGTATTGCCAAAAGCCCCATTCTACAGACATTGAGACTGAGGCTAGAGAGGGGAAGCCACATAGCCCACCCAGATCACACAGGATGTGAAGAGCAAGTGGGCAGCAGGAGCTCCATATGATTCCTGTGCACCATGGCTATGTGAAATTTTGTCAGAAAATTTGGGTGTGCCAAAATGATAGGTCTCTTTTTTATATATAATTTTATTTATTCATTTATTTTTAGCTGTGCTGGGTCTTTGTTGCTGCTCTGGATTTTCTCTAGTTGTGGCGAGCGGGTGCTACTCTCTAGTTTTAGTGCGTGGGTTCCTTATTGAAGTGACTTTTGTTGCGGAGAATGGGCTCTAGGCCATTCTGGCTTCAGTAGCTGTGGCTAATGAGCTCAGTAGTTGCAGCTCTTGGGCTCCAGAGCACAGGCTTAATAGTTGTGGTGCACGGGCTTTTTTGTTCTGCAGCATGTGGGATCTTCCTGTACCAGGGATTGAACCCATGTGTCCTGCATTGGCAGGAGAATTCTTTGCCACTGAGCCAGCAGGGAAGCCTCATGGCTCTCATTACTTTCTACAGTACCTATTTCCATTTGACAGCAAAAATATAACCTGTCATTTCAAACGGTTGTATGATCACTCAGTCATTTCAGGGGTGTGCTCAGTCAAGTTGAGGGTTTTGTTCCTTTTCTTCTATCCAGGGTCACAACTATATCCTGAGCTTATGTGATCATGGCATGGAGTGGGAGTTGAGGGGGCTGGAGATTGTCTGGTCCTTGGTCAACATCCATCTTCCTCAACTGCTCATCGAGGCAGGTAGACTTGACTCCTACTAGTTGTGAACTGTCATCCTTGATTTCTACTGTGCCCATAGATGTCTCTGTTTGTCCATGGTCTCTGGCTTGGATTGTCCAGGATCTTCTAGGTTCATTTGGTTCTGTTTATCATATCCCACAACCCACTGTCTGCCTATCTAGGCCCTCTTTGAGCAACTTACAGACCAAGCACAGATTCTCTTCGCTCTCAGAGCTTCCAAACCTTTCTGGAGGTCCTATTCTCCCCTTATCTCTGGGTAGAGGGGATTGGGGGAGGAAGTGAGAGGGTCTCTTCTCAGAGATCCACCCCAGTAGCTAACGGTAATGCTCTCTTTGATATAATTTTTTCCCCACCCCCATTCTTTTGGAAAACTGACTCTGGTATTATCATACCTTCTTCCTGACCCTGCTGTTGCTGATGTAAAATATGAGTCCTTCAGCCTCTTGGGCTTTCACTGCTCCAAGAAAGTTTTCTTGCTCTAAACAGCTTTGGGTTTCAAGAGTCCATTTTGCAAATCAAGACCCAAGAATTTCACTCTTTTTTCCTTTGCATTCGGCACTCTCTCCACAGGAGTAATAAGAAAGTCTTATTTTAGATGATTTTAGATGGAAGACTTAAGAGTTTGACAACAGGGAAGGAGGGGCTGAGCAGAGGAATGTGAGGCTCAGAGAGGTGAAATAACTTGCCCAAGGCTATGTAACAGTCAACAGTGGCTGTGCTCACCACTCTCGCTGGAGAGCAAGACTGAGAAAGTTGACACAGCAGGAGAATACAGCCAGTGGATCTCTGACCATGAAGACTGGGCTACTTCTTAGCTTACATGCTGTCCTATGGGCTATGGGTAGTTGTCTGAGAAAGGGAATGTGATTGAATTTTGGACAGGAAAATCTGATTTTAGATCCACTGAGAGGGCAGGTCTTCATAGGAATGCTCTGTCAACCCTTTTCAGCAGTGAAATTCTATTTACAAAGGGAGAGCATCTCTAGAAATGAATTCACCATAAAAACCAGATTTTCCCACCTGGACTGCTTGAATTCCAGGGCTTTAGCTTCCCTGGAGGTGTAATATGCTGGTAATGATTAATCAGAAAATATTCCTGGCATTTGAGGATGGGGCTAAAATTCAATATCTGGGTTGTGGTTACAGAAGCATGTCTGGTGCTGGAACCTCAGCCCTGCTCTGCAGTGGCTTTGTGACACTGGAGAAGTCCATTCTCTTTAGTTTTATTTTCTTCTTCTATAGCACGAAGAGTTTTGATCACATGGTGTGTGGAGTAATTGAAGTAAGCATGAGACCTCAGCCTTCTCCGTGCCACTCTGGAATCAGTAGAACTCCTCCTCACACCCCCATATTCCAAGGGGACTCTGTGGGGGCCAGTCCTTTCTGATCCAGGCTCGTGATTATGTATATGTGCTAAGTCGCTTTAGTTGTGTCTGATTCTGTGCGGCCCTGTGGCCTGCAGCTCATCAGGCTCCTCTGTCCATGGGATTCTCCAGGCAAGAATACTGGAGTGGATTGCCGTTTCCTTCTCCAATGATTATGTACAAATGAGTGGAAATTTGTGTTCCCCAGCCTGCAGCTCACAGTCCTGCAACTGTCTTATTTCTCCTGAGTGGAGGGTAAGGTTGATTCAGAAAATGTGAAGCTAAATGAGTCACCTTTGACAGACACTGCTGGCCCCTTCTTACCAGTGCTTCATCACTGAGTTCCTACCATAGTGGTTTCTCAACTTACCCTTTAAGAATTACTTGAGAGAACTTGTTCAAAGGCAGAAAAACCTGCCCCCAGGGAGTCTGATTCATTAGATCAAGACTGGACCCAGGAATCCTCATTTTTCTTGACCTGATGCCAATTTTTTTGAAGTAAAGAAATTTTTGAATATGTAATACATCTATATGGATCAAAACCCACAAGGTAGAAAGGGTATAAAGTGAAAAATGACCCCAACCCTCTTCTCTCTTCACCTAGTTCCCCTCCCCTGAGGCAAACAACTACTTGTTTCTTTTTCCTGAAATAATCCTTGCATATGATAGCTGTAAGAGTAATAAGATCTGCATTTTAAAAACAAGACTTTCAAAAAAAAAACAAGACTTTCAGGGAGTTTCCTGGTTAAGACTTCACCTTCCAATGAGAAGAAGCTTCCCTGGTCAGGGAGCTAAGATCCCACCTGTCTCTGGCCAAAAAACCAAAATAGAAACAATACTGTAACAAATTCAATAAAGACTTTAACAATGGTGTACATCACAAAAAATAAAAAAAATTTAAAAAATTAAAAAAAAAGATTCTCTTGGTGATCCTAATGCTGAGGGACCACAGACATACTTGGAAAAAGCATACTCTTACTTTATGCCAGGCCCTGTGCAAGATTTTCAGACTAGATGTGTGATTGGCACTGATTAGTATGCTCAACAAGACTAGATGGTGCCACCTGGTATGCCATAAGCAGGGGAGCAAAGGGACTCCAGTGGGCCTTGATTAGGAGACCAGAAACTGAAGCTGCTGAGGGCAGGGATGTGCTGTGACAAAAAAAGTATGAGGCCTGTAGGTCCTTTCATCTTCCTGTCATCAGCTGTAGCACCTGGCAGACACTGGATACCACAGCTTGCAGACAAAGACCTGGTAACCCAAGGAGCTGCCTGGCCTCTCTGCCCAGTCCCATCCCAGAAGAGCTGTAGGCCTCTGCTTTCTTTAGGGGGCCCTGTGTGGAAGTGTCTTTTGTCTCTTTGGCGTCAGGAATACCAGTCACATGCCTGTTGGTTAGCTGAGCTGGCGCCTTGTCTCCTGGGGTGGGGTGGCTGTTGTTCCCTAGGCAGAGCAGGGTAGAGCTGGTCAAAGTCCCTGACTGGCGAGGGTGGGGGTGGGAATTTTCAGACTAATCCCTTTCCCTTAAGGGCTGGGTTCATCCAGAGGAAAATTATCAGGGAGCATCCCACACAAGCTTTCAGAGCGGGTTGGACTCTGGCTGCCTAGTTTGCTGCGGAGCTCTTCCCCATTCCAGTCCTTACCCCCACCCCCCAACCCCCGCCCCAGGCTCAATACACTTATGCAGAACGGCTGTTCACCGGTAGAGAGAGACCCTCCACTCTAGACTTGGGCTCTCCCTGCAACAATGGTTATTTTGGACTAGAGGCCTCTTCAGAAGCCCTTGGTAGGAAATACGGGCTAAGAGTATCAAAAACTCCTTGCACTGCCTCGTTCTGAACCTGTTCCCTCACAAATAAAAAAGGGAATAACGATATTTCACCATACGGATTATTGTGAAGAGCGAGGTAACTCATGTTAGGTTCAGGGGAGGATACTGAGGCCCTAAGCAGAATCTCACAGCGCTGACTGGAAACGCCAGTCCAGTCCGTTTCCCCACCCTGAAAGGGAGCCACAGCCCCTCCCAAACACCACCCACCCAAGAACACCTCTCCCTCCCTCAACGCCCCTTCCCCAGCTCTATCCCCACCCTTACCCGCCCTCCTCCTCCCAGTTCACTCCCTTCCCCCTCCTTCCCCTACACCCGTGGCTTTTAGGCTTTTCAAGACCTGGGTCTTTAATTCAGTTTAGGACACCCCCGCCTGAAGGACCCCTGCAGACCGTGAATAACTGCAGCCAGTCCGCCGTTCCTGCTTTGAGGAGAGCGAGCCGAGCTTTCGAGGAAGTGGGTGAGAATCAAGGCCCGCCGCACCTCGCCCCGTCGCGTCTCCACCTTGCCAGCCCCGCTGGCCTCCGCCTGCCGTCAGGCGATCTCGCCGGCCAGCCCCGCCGGTTCTGTGACGTCACTGGCCCCCGGGTCCTCGGCGTCAGCGCCCGCTCCTATAAAGGCTGACGCCGCGCCGCCCCTCTGCGTTATATTGGCCTTGTTCTCCGCTTTTAGGTTTTGCTGTTTGACGACGCCTCCCTGCTCACTTCAGCCTCCGGCCTTCTCTCTCTGTGAGACCTAATACCGTAAGTGGACGCCGACAGGGCTGGAAGGGGCGGGTTGAGAGCTGCTGGTCACACCGCTGGGGCTTTGACCCAGCTGAAGGCGGGAGGCACCTGGGCCTGGCCTCACCTCAGGCCTGGTGGAACAGTTGTCGATCCCATTCTCCGGGAGGTGCCAGCGGGCCCCGTTCTCCCACCCTTTGGGTCGACTCGAGGAGGCCTCCTTTAGTCGCGCGTCTTCATGGCGCCCCCGTGAGTGCCCGGCGAGCGGGAGGGAGAAGGTGCGAGTCGAGCCCGGGATTGGGCCTCCTCTGCACGGGGCGACCGTCAGCCGCCGCGGTGTTCGGCTGCAGGCCCAGCCTGGGGCCAGGGGCCTCCCTTGGCCGTAAGCCTGCCGGCCCCAGGACCCAGGGCGACGATGGCGGTGGGGCTTTTAATGGAGTTCCCGGGGCTGTCGTGAGTGTGGGCGTGTGTCCATGTTTATTGTTTTGGTGTCCGGAGCGAGCGTGGCAGTGGTAGTCCGGGAACGCTGGATTCTTGGTTCACATCCTTTCTCGCCCGTGTATCTCGCGTCACTAGTCACCGGTCCTACCTAACTGCTGGGACCGAATCTTGGCAGAGAGCCGCCTACTCCTTCAGAATATTTCTGTTTTGCCACAGCCAGGGATTGCTGAAACGGTTGTTGTAATAGCAATGCCATCGTCATAGTGTTGTGGTTTTTTTAGGTGTATTAACTCGAGGTGTCTGGCTTTTTTTTTTTTTTGAAGGGCTATTCATTCCCTGCTTTGGTTCACTTTCTAATGGAGACTTCAGGCTTAGATTTTGGGTCATGATTTTTTTTCATCAGAGCCTTATAGAAGATTTCTGTGTTAGAGAGCAATGCAGGTTTCCCTCTACCCTGTAAAAGGTGTTAGAATTTCGGGTCACTTAAAACAGGCTTTTTCTTTTATGATGATAAGGCCCACCTCATAGAGGATGATTTAATTTACAAATACCGGAGCATAAGGAATTGAAGGAATAGTCTTGAAAGCATTTCAAACAAAATTTCATCCATTATTATTAAATTTTGCTCTGAATTCCAGATGTTTACCACTAAAAAAAAATTCTTTGTGAGTATCAAGTTTAGTGTTACAAAGGGCGTCGAATTACAGATTAACCGATTGCTTCCTTGCTGTTATTGAGTAAGATCTCAACTCCTTTAAAAGTAACCTAATACACGCATTTGACTATGAGTAAGCAGATCTTGCTGTTTATCAAAAGTTATTTGAAATATGCTTAAACGTAATTTTATCAGCTGTTTTGCCAGACTTGGGGTTCTCTAATAACTTTCACTGCAGTACATGGAAAGTAAAAACAAGCAACAACAACAAAGAATGTTTCATAATTAGAAATTGAACTCACAGTAAAATACTTCTTTTGGGGATACCTTTTGTTATCGCCTTGTTACAGAGAAAGTCCTCTGCTCTGGGTCTTTACCCATGAAGCTGGACAACTGCATTATTGGCAGGTACTGAGCAACATGGAGAAAATAGACATATTTGTGAAATGAAAAATGAAATCTGATTGGCTCCAAACATGGATGAGGGAGAGCTGGGTATTTCAATGGCTGGTTTTAAAACAGCTTTACCTTTTTGCTTCCTTGTGCTAATTTGTCTGTTTGGGAAATGGGGATACTTATCTGGGGAAGGCAGAATGAATATTTTAACTGTTTTAATGGATCTTAAGTCTTGGGACCTTAACAAAGGTTCAGTCAGTGTTTTCAGTGTCAAATTCTGTGTTTTTAAGTTGTGATGACATCACTGGATTGAAAAATCTATACTTGAAATTTAAAGAGGTCTTGAATTTTTAGGGTCAGGTATTGCTGCCATTACCCCCTCCCCTGAACCACTCCCTCAAAAATCTGAAGATGGTAAGAAATTGCTGGCTTAGAAGCTTAGAATGTTTCAATCTTAAAGAGTGTTTTTTTTTTTTTTAAATTTTTGATCAGAATTCACCTCTTTTGAATTGTTTAATTTTATGTAAGAGGTATCCTTTTCCTAATAACTCATAATTAACGTGAGTTAATAAATTTTTTTTGCAACAAGTAATAGGTTATTACTGTGAGGATTTTGGAAGATCTCAAACTGGGGATACCTGGACAGTCAGTAATGAAAGATAAAAAGGAAATTTAAGTTACTATGTTTAAGTCATTAGGACAACGTCTGCTTATTAAGTATTATATTCACTTGTATATGGTCTTGTAAACATAAGTATATCCTGATCTGCTCTTTGGATCTGAACTCATTTTTCACTGATAAGTTTCACTGCTGGGAAAATTACTATTTTATTTGGTAGCTTTGTTTATTTTGTACTGACCTTTCTCAGGTTTGCAGGTGGTTAATAGTGGCAGTTAACTATTCAAATAGGGGTAGTCAGTGAGAGCAGAAAGGCAGAGTCAGTAAGTTCATTTTAGATGTAGTTTGCATCAGAATTATAAATTATTTATTCTGAATCTTAAACCAGTGAGAGCAGGTGTTAAAAGCTTCTGTACCTAGGAGTTATACTTAGAAAAAAGGTTTCTACCTTTGTGTGCTAACCTGTGAATAATCAGTGTTTATAGTGTTATATACTGTAGGTCCTTAGGATTTTATGGTTAATGAGTTGGAAGGGCTCTAACAGGCTACAAGATGAAATGCCATATAGAAGTATTTTTTTTTTTTTTTCATATAGAAGTATTATCTCTTAAATTTCAAATTCAGTATAATACCTTTTTTTAGATGCCTTCAATTTTCAAATTCAGTATAATACCTCTTTTTAGATGCCTTCAATTAAGTTGCAGAGCTCTGATGGAGAGATATTCGAAGTTGATGTTGAAATTGCAAAACAGTCTGTGACCATCAAGACTATGTTGGAAGGTAAGTTTATTAGGAAACCTGAGTCAGGGGAAAGGGGAAGAAATATGTACATTGGTATAACCTGTAAACATAGTCTAGAAGTAACATTCTGTCAAAATTGCTTAAGGGAAAAAAAAATTGCTCATGGGTATGAAGAGGTAAAGTTTTTTCTTTAAAGTATTAACTAAATCTATCTGATAGAGGTCATTTTTTCAGCATTTTCTGAGTTAGTTTTTTTTTTTTTAAATGATTTATCCTTTATTTATTTTTGGTTGCATTGGGTCTTTGTTGCTGCTTGTGGGCTTTCTTTAGCTGCAGTGAGCAGGGGTTCCTCTCTAGTTGCGGTGTGTGAGGTTTCCACTGCGGTGGTTTCTCTTGCTGTGGGACACAGGCTCGTGGGCTCGTGGGCTTCAGTAGAACACAGGTTCTGTATTTGCGGTGCCAGGGCCTAACTGCTCAGTGGCATGTGGAATCTTCCCAGACCAGGGATTGAACCCATGTCCCCTGAATTGGCAGGTGGATGCTTAACCGTTGTACCACCAGGGAAGTCCCAGTTTTTCCTCTTTTTAAGTAGATAATATCGTAGGCTATTAATAATACAGAAATGATTTCCAAGACTCGGATAATGACCCCATTTCTCTTTTGCATTCACATTTCTAATGGCAAAAACTAAAGCCTTTGTAAAGAGATACATCATATATGGTAGTTAAATAGAACACCTTGTTTCAACAGGAGTAAGCTGAGTAGATTGTAAATGAAGTAGGTGTTTTTTTAAACCAAGTTTTCCCTTTTATTTTGTCATTCCTTTGAAACTGCAGAGCATGAACACTACATTAAGAAGGCAAGAAAACAAATCCTGAAGCATTTTAAAACTTTTACTATTAACATGGATCTCTTCTTACTAATATCAGTGGGTTGGTAGACATCAATAATATATGGAGATACACAAATCAGTTTCTAGAACTGGTGAAGAAAAATACTTAGAGTGGTAAGAATGTTCTTTAGTACAGTTGTCTCCATATCTGCAAGGGATTGGTTTCAGGACCCTCTGTGAATACCAAAATTTATGGATACTCAACGGTCACATGGTATCATTAATGAATAGTCCAAGCGGTGCTATGAAAACATCTTGGCTGCTGTTATTCTTTAGGCTTGTGGAGAGAGTGTAGTGTGTAGTCCTAGTGAGGTGATACTTCAAACTAGTAAAGATGTTTTGGGAGAGCATTCTGAGGTAAACTGAGATAGGATGTGTTTAAAATTTGAGGTTTTTTAGTTGGGGTTGTTATTGTGATGCTGTAGTTGATAGAGCTGAGGAACAAGTTTGAGGGGAATGGACAGAAAATGACTTTGAGCTTGAACTTGTTGTGTAAGAGATTCCCTCAAAAGGTCTTTGTAATAACCTACTGGTCAATTGACTGTTGGCTCTTGGTCCCTGAATTATAGATTGCTGGAGATAGACTTACTTTGTATGGTGTGTGTGTGTGTGTGTAAGTAAATGAGATTGGCAAGTGGTCATATTGAGGCAGGGTGGGGTGTTAGGAGTGGAAAAGTGAGAAGTGGAGAATCTGGAGGAGGATTTGTGAAAGCCAAGGGAAAAGGGAGGATTATCAGATTGAAGACTGATCAGTTAGGATTTCAGGGATAATTTAGACTTCTAACAAGTCAGATACTAGGTGTGGTACAGATGGACGCTAAGAGGCAAAAAGTTTGTCTTCTGTTTTTTTAAAAGAAAATAAAATCTGAACACACTTTCAGATTTTTCAGATTTTTAGTTTGGTAATTGACAACATTTATGTGGCACTTACAGTCCTGTACACTGGTTAACTTGCATGGGTTACTTCAATTAAATTGTAAACCCCTTGGTACATCCCACAGTCACTGTGTTGAATGAAGAACTGTGGTATGGTCACATAGGAGTGTGAAAGCTAACCAAGGATCCCTAAAGGCAGGTGAGTAGGGCTTTATCTAGAAGATGTAGAAACTGATACCAAAGTTACTGCCTGAATACTTGGCTTTGGCAATGAAAGTGTTCTTTACTTAATCTTAGTTGGTGCCTGGCACCCTAATTGGTTCTTTGATATATCAAAGAAGTATTTGCCAATAAGAACGAACATAGGACTTCTTGGGTTTTCCATGTCAAACTTTGATCACTGAAGCAAGTGAATAGTAGATAACAGTTCATTTCTTCCCATAGCCTTCGGACTTCGGAGGTGAATGGCTTTATCTAAAGTACCAGTGGTTTATATAGAAATCTAGCCTCTTGAGGACTGGAGTGTATTGAAATGAAATCTAATCACTAAAATCAGAAGTGAAAGTGGCATGTGTACACATGAATTGACTGATTTCTTCAGGTCCGGGGTGTGGTATCAGGATACAAGTGTTTTTCAGACATTCTTGAAACTAAATAGCTTAAAGGAATGACTGTTGGTACTTGAGCCTTCAGTTAGCAAAAAAAACATTGCAAATTCTTGGTTTAAATGCTAGAGTGGATCATTTACAACTACAAGGCCCTTATTTTTAATGTGAGTTAAGGCTTCCAAATAATATTTGTATCTTCCAAACAAGCTGGTCTTCTGCATTTCCTCTAATATGTTCACTTCCCAAACCACATGTATATTACATAGTAGAACTTCTTTCTTTCCCCTCTGATTTAAAAATATTTCATACTAGTTCAAGAAAAGCACAAGTGGTTTGATCCAAATTGAAAACATTGTCATTTTCTAGTTTTACTCTCAGAGATGGGATGAGGGAAAGGCATTGGTGGAGAGTAGAGGGGAGATGAGTGAATGCACGCATACAGGAAAATAGGATACTTTTTGAATCTACTCTCATCTTTACCACTTGATTGGAGAAAGCTCATTGATCTCCATGTTGTCAAGTGCATCATTTCAGTTCTCATCTAGACTTAATGAGAGCTTCTGACATTTGATCAGTCCCTTCTAGATTTGACATTCAGCATACTTATTACTTTACCTCACTCACATCCTATCTCCCCATTTTTTTTTTTTCTCCCCATTTTTAAAACCTTCAGTTCCCCAGGATTTGCTTTATCATTGTACCTCTTCACTACATCAGTACTCATTCCTTGGTTACCTCTGCTAGTCTCATAGTGTTAACAATGATTTACGCATCAATTCCCACATACAGTTCTGATTTCTTTGGATAGTCATAGCTAATTCTTCACTGCCTAGGATAGCTATAAATTAGGGACTCAAAAGTTTGAGCCATGTCAGCATAACTGATGCTGTGAAACAACCAGTATAGCAATGCTGCAGTAACTTTGACTTCTAATCTTGGCACTGTTACACGTTTCTTTGGCAGCTCTGGAAGACAGACCCATTTGGTTTGAAAAACATTCTTAGAATCTGAGTAACATAGATTTTAAGTTTCTTCTTTGGAGCTCAGCAACCACTTTGGTAATCTGGAAGTTATAATGACATCTAGAAGCCTGTGTCCCCAAAGTGCCATGTGATGTTTAGCTGATAACGTTCAGAGAAACTTTTCATCCAAAGAAATGCCAAACAGCTGTTCTGCCAAGAAACTGAGACACTGCTATTCTCTGGAATAAAGTTTCATACAGAGATAATTCTGATATAAGATGCCACAAAAGAATGCTTTAAAGCTTGGGAGTAGGAACAACACATCATTCACTTCCTGAGTCATTCCAGAAAAACCCTATCTTTTTAAAATTTTTGCCTTACAGAAGCCATTCATGAAAGACTTTTGTTAGAGGAACCTGTATATTACTTTAATATTGAATCATAGCATTAAATGTGGAGCTGCCTGCATTGTTTTTGTCGGTGGGTGCATAATGTGTTGTGTGTATGTGTGTGTATATACAAATTTGGGCTTCAAATTTTAACAGACCATTCTGGGAAATAAAACAATAATTCACATTGTTTTGTTTTCCTAAATGATGTCCATCTAGAGAGTTTGGTATCAAGAGTAAGGGTAGGAGTGTGGCTTTTATTTTTTCCCAAGTGGTTGCGAGTTATCCCACTTATTAAATCACTTTTCCTAATTAAGAACTCTGCTTATATAATATTCCTGTATTTGTATTTGTCTCCTCACACGTTTTTATATAGTTTTGGGTGAACTTGTTTTAATAAGTAAAATACTTTTTTGAGTCTTTCAGATGAACTTGTCTTGCAAATTACTTGTTTTTGAAACAGCCTGATTGTTACAATGAAATTAAATAATAATGGCAACTCCCCTCTTGTTTTCTTAGATTTGGGAATGGATGATGAAGGAGATGATGATCCAGTCCCCTTGCCAAATGTTAATGCAGCAATATTAAAAAAGGTAAGGGAGCAAACTATACACATAAATAAATATGTGTCCTTTTTTTAATTAGCAATATCTTGGTGATCTTTTTATAGAGAGATATATATAAATATATATATATATTTAAGCTATATATAGCTTAAAAAAAGCTATAGTAAGATTATGACTAAGGTATTTGTTTTGTTAACCAAATCCTGTGAATATTTAAGATGTCTTGTCTTTTTCATTAGCAGATTTGAATTAATGACATGGTAGTATAAAGTTAGCAAAAAGGAAAATATTTTTGATTGCTTATCTGAGTGGGTGTGCCTCAAAAGGAGTTTGAGAACATGATACATGCTTTTTTTGGTTTGTTTTTTTCTCAGTTGATCACCTTATCCTGTGTAAACAGCCACCTACATATTAGTGTTTCAGGGAGTGTGGCTTCTTAATAGAGCCTGCTGTGTAATTGAATGCTCTTCTGAAGAAATGGCATCCAATTTTCACACTAGGGGGAAAACTGGCTGGTCTTAGAGATGGGAATGGTTGGTTCCAGTTGGTCCCTTCTTAAGGAGTTTTCAGAGTCACTAACCATACACAGTTGGATTTTATGTATTCTCTTGAGCTTGGCATGAGATGCAGCTGTACCGCATACTTTGCCATATTCTCGCCGTGATTGGCTGTTACCAGCCTTTTTAATATCCCTAGTGTAGGTAAAAAGTGTTTTATAATCACTATTCTGTGTTTTGTGTATGAATTTGACTCTACTGGGTATCTTTTAAAAATGGGATCATAGAATATTTTTTGTGGCTGGCTTATTTCACTTAGCATAATGTTTTCCAGGTTAATGCATTTTATAGTCTTATAGGAGTTCTTTTTTGTTTTTTATATTTATTTCATTTATCTTTGGCTGTGTCTGGTCTTAGTTTGCACGTGGCATCTTCATTGTGGCATCTTTTGTTGCGGTCGGCAGGCTTAACAGCCCCGCAGCATGTGGGATTCTAGTTCTCCACTAGAGCTCGAACCTGTGTCCCTGTCATTAGAAGGCAGATTCTTAACCACTGGGCTGCCAGGGAAGTCCCTATAGGAGTTCTTTATGAGTTTTTTTTACCACGTTGCTTTTTGTTCAGTCACAAAGTCTTGTCTACTCATTGCAACCTCTTGGAGCCTCCAGGCTCCTCTACCCTACACCGTCTCTCGGATAGAGAAAGTGTTAGTTGCTCAGTCATGTCCGACTCTTTGCAACTCTGAACTGTAGCCTGCCAGGCTCTTGTGTCCGTGGAATTTTCCAGGCAAGAATACTGAAGTGGGTTGCCATTCGCTTCTCCAGAAACCTTCCTGACCCAGGAATTGAACCCAGATCTCTTGGACTGCAAGCAGATTCTTTACTGAGCCATCAGGGAAGCCCACTATCTCCTGGAGTTTGCGCAAATTCATGAGTCAGTGATACTATCTAACCATCTCATCCTCTGCCTCTCCATTCTCCTTTTGCCTTTTTAATCTTTACCAGCATCAGGGTCTTTTCCAGTGAGTCAGCTCTTCCGCATCAGGTGGCCACAGTAATGGAGCTTCAGTTTCAGCAGTCCTTCTAATGAATATTCAGGATTGATTTTCTTTAGCTGATGAATATTCAGGGTTATTTCCTTTAGGATTGACTGGTTTGATCTTCTCCAGCACCACAATTCAAAAGCAACAGTTTTGTTGGCAAAGTGATGTCTCTGTTTTTTAATATGCTGTCTGGGTTTGTCATAGCTTTTCTTCCAAGGAGCAAGCATCTTTTAATTTCATGGCCACAATGATTTTGGAGCCTAAGAAAATAAAATCTGTCACTGCTTCCACGTTTTCCCCTTCTGTTTGCCACGAAGTGATGGGACCAGATGCCATGCTCTTAGTTTTTTGAATATTGAGTTTCAAGCCAGCTTCTTCATTCTCTCCTCTTTCACTCTCATCAGGAGACTGTCTGTCATTAGAGTGGTATAATTTGCATATCAGAGGTTGTTGATATTTCTCCCAGCAATCTCTTATCCAGATTGTGATTCATCCAGCCTGGCATTTCGCATGATGTACTTTGCATATAAGTTAAATAAGCAAGGTGACAAACATACAGCCTTGTTCTACTCCTTTTCCATTTTTGAACCAGTTCTTTGTTCCATATCTGGTTCTAACTGTTGCTTCTTGATCCGCATACAGGTTTCTCAGGAGACAGGTAAAGGGGTCTGGTACTCCCATTGCTCTAAGAATTTTCCAAGTTTGTTACAATCCACATGCTCAAAGTCTTTAGTCATTGACGCAGAACTAGATGTTTTTCTGGAATTCTCTTGCTTTCTCCATGAGCCAGTGAACGTTGGCAGTTTGGTCTGGTTCTTCTGCCTTTTCTAAATTCAACTTGTACTTCTGGAAGTTCTCAGTTCACATATTGCCAAAGCCTAGCCTGAAGGATTTTGAGCATAGCTTAACTAGCCTGTGAAATGAATGTAATTGTATGGTAGTTTGACTGTTTTCTTTGGCATTGCCTTTCTTTGGGATTGGAATGAAAATTGACCTTTTCTGGTCCTATGGCCATTGCTGAGTTTTATAGTTTTGCTGGTTGAGTGCAGCACTTTAACAACATCATCTTTTAGAATTTGAAATAGCTCAGCTGGAATTCCATCACCCCCACTAGCTTTGTTCATAGTAATGGTTCCTAAGGGCCACTTGACTTCAGACTCCGGGATGTCTAACTCTAACCACACCACTGTGGTTATCTGGGTAATTAAGACCTTTTTTGTACAGTTCTTCTGTTTGTTCTTGCCACCTCTTCTTAATCTCTTCTGTTTCTATTAGGTCCTTACTGGTTCGCTGTCATATAAGATCTTCCATCCTCTAGGGTTTGTGATTGTCAAGCTTGGTTACTAGCTTTATTCAAGCTGACTTAATAGCTAGTCCCTGTGTAGGAATGAACTTGCCCCAGCAGTGAAAGTACCTTGTTATAAAATGCCGCGTAGGAATAAACTTTTTATGTTGTAGGTCATTCAGTGGTGCACCCACCACAAGGATGATCCTCCTCCTCCTGAGGATGATGAGAACAAAGAAAAACGAACAGATGATATACCTGTTTGGGATCAAGAATTCTTGAAAGTTGACCAAGGGACACTCTTTGAGCTTATATTGGTATGTTTTTAATGCAAAGTATAGGATATTTTTGGCATAACCTTTAGCACTTTTCATTTGTTACATTCATTGATAGTGAATTTTAACTTTAAACTTGTGCAGTGCTATATTTAAGTCTACGTATCAATAACCACATTAAATGTAAATGGTCTATGGGGAGGGAGAATGGAGAATTAAATGTTTAATGAGTTTCAGTTTAGGAAAGTGAAAAATTCAGGAAATAGAAGACGTAAGAGTTGCACAGCAGGGTGAATGTAGTTAGTGCAATTGAACTGTGCAGTTAAATATGGTAAAGTAGTATGTTTTATATTATGTGACTTTTTACCAGAATAAAATGATGTAAATGGTCACCACAAGTAATTGGATAGAAAAATAAGACTTAGCTATTTTTACCAGAAAAACTCACTTTGAATATAAAGACACAATTAAGTTTATAAAGGGTGGAAAAAATATGCTAACAGTAACAAACAAAAGAAAACTGGAGTGACTATACTAGGTTTCAGGGCAAAGAATGAAAGGATTAAAGAGGTTCACTATATAATGATAAAGGATCTGTTCATTCTTAAGAGGATATTGGAATCCTAAATGTTTTTCTACCTAAAAGCAGAATTTCCAGAAAGGGAAACAAAACCAATAGAAGGATAAGTATGTAAATCCACAATCATAATTGTAATCTCAGTTGAGATCTCAACATCTGTCTGTTTGGTGAGACAAGTAGACAGAATCCATGAGGATGTAGAAGATTAATGACAGCAGAATATACTTTCAAGTATATACTTCCAAGATAGACCTGTTTTGGGCTTTAAGATTTAACAGTGTCTTTAATTTCTTAAAATTGACTAGCATTTTAAGCTAAATTAGATGTTCATTGTTAAGTCACTGACTTGGGTTTGATTTAAAGCATCAAGTGTATAATGAAAACAACAATTACTTTACAGGCAGCAAACTACTTAGATATCAAAGGTTTGCTTGATGTTACCTGCAAGACTGTTGCTAATATGATCAAGGGGAAAACTCCTGAGGAGATTCGAAAGACATTCAATATAAAAAATGATTTTACTGAAGAAGAGGAAGCCCAGGTAGGTAGCTAACAGCTTGTTCTTGATCAAATGCTTTTAAAGAAACTAAAAACTCATATCATGCTAGGAATAGAGGTGTTTATATCAAGGAGTCGTTTACCTTATTTTTTTTTCTTTTCTTTTTTTTTTTTCGTTTACCTTATTTGAGGGAAAATAGGTCCCTTTGGTATGCTAAAAATATACTGGTCTCTTAGTCTAAGCACTTAGATGATACTGATCTTTTATAAACATAAGAACAATTAGTTCTTTTTTTTTTATTTTATTTACTTTTTTTAAGCATAAGAACAGTTAGTTCTTATAGTGCAGTTTGATGTTTGTTCCTTAGCAGTTGCTAGTTTTGGACCTGGGACCTTACATGTAAACCATCAGTATTTTACTTCAGAAGATCAGGCCCTATGGATTGTATGCCAGGATACTTAGTGTACTGAGAAGAAATGAATGAATAGATCAGAATGATTTTGTTGACACAGGTCATGACTAAAGCTGTAATTGCCAATTGTCTTTGCTTTTTTTTGATAATTTCAGCAGGGCACAATTAGAAAACTCAGGAAGGAAAGAATGGCAACCTGAAAGTATACTCTTAACCTGTTTTTTTTTTTTCCTCCCAGTTTTCAGTCTGTCTTTCTAACCTACCTCACAGGTTATTGATGAATCATTAGGTAGTGGTTTTAGTAAAGACTACTTAAGGTACTTCCTTATATCTGTCTCTTCTAGGTACGCAAAGAGAACCAGTGGTGTGAGGAGAAGTGAAATTTCGTGTCTAACGCTGTAACACTGTAAGGATTATTCCAAATACTAGTTGCACTGCTTTGTTTATAATTGTTAATATTAGAAAAACAGTCAACAAATGCAGCAGCAAGTCAATTGTATTAGCAGAATGCTGTCCTCATTGCATGTGTAGTTTCAGTACAGTTCCCAAACTTAACGGCCCAGTTTCTTCTAGTATGATTGAAAGTTTCTTTTCTTTGCTCTGAATAAAATTGAACTGTGGGTTCCCTATAGAAAGTGGCATTTTGGGCTTTCCCTTTTTGTAAAGCAATTTCTGCCTAGTTTATTGTCCACTTAATTTTAGTTCAGTGACTTTTAAAGTTGGCATTGTAAATAAAGCAACTTGCAAAAAACCTTCTGAAATAGAATTTAACAATGTATTATCTTTATTCAACTGGAAACTGGAAAAAGGCAACTTGAGATAAATGCTTTGAGTGGGGTTATCAGAGTGTCTTCAATCTTCCCTGGAGGAGTAAGTACTCCTGGTATTCATTAGCCTGTTTGTAGCAGGGCTTCCTTAATTGGCTCTGAGGGCTTATTATTGTGTTCTTAATCCTCTCAGCTTTGAAGGCTCAGTTACTACTCAGTTTGTGGTTTGGGAGGAGATATAATAGTTTGCTAGCTTTTCAGTTAAAAAAGATAGCCTATATGGTGTGTCATCTTTTTATAATCAGTGATCCCAATTGGGAAAAACTATTCACACTACTTGCATGTAGAAAATAATTTAACCTTTAATGTTAAAATGTGTGGCATAACCCAGAAAGCATCCGTCATGAATGCAAGATACTTTCAATAAAGTTACCTAGTAGGTAGTAAATGGTTTGCTTTTTGTGTACTTAAATGTTTCTCTTTACTTAATATTGAAAGAGTTAAGTTTGTGTGTGGTTGTTCAGTTGGAAAAGACTTGGAGGCAGTTCTTGTCCTAGTTCTCTGGAGGCTGCTTCCATAACTAAGGTTCTGATAGACTTTGCCTCTTCTAATTGTCATTGATACCATTCAGGGGAACCACTGGCTCAGTTTTTTACTGGAGTACTCCAAACTGCTCTGCTCTGGTTTTCAGCGTTTGATTTAGAGTTGAATTAAGTTTTTCTTGGTAGTTTGAGATAGCTCACAAATTTTTAATCTTCATCTCTTATTTGTCTCATATCTACCTCTGTAATAGTGGTGTGTGCTCAGTCATATCTGACTCTACAGTCTTTGTGACTCTATAGACTGTAGCCTGCCAGGCTCCTCTGTCCATGTTATTCTCCAGGCAAAAATACTGCAGTGGGGTGCCATTTCCTTCTCCAGAGGAATAATTGACACACCAAAGACTATACCTGACCTAAAAGCCTAAAATATTTACTCTGTGGCCCTTCACAGAAAAATAATTGCCAACCCTTTGACTACTTCTGGAGCCCTGATTCCCTTTACTCCAGAAGTAAGCTATTTTTCCATTTGTGCTGGTTTTAGTGGGGAAGGTAGCAGCATTCAGTCCTAGCGAGTGTCTCATTTCTGTTTCCCAGAAGGGAAAGGTCTTTATTAATATGTAAGATTGAGTGGACAGACAATATAATTGTTCCCTTCCTGACTTTCTGTAGACCTTGGCCATAGTCTTTAAATCATGTTTAATAGAGATCTGACAACTCATCTAAGAAAACAGGCAATTTATGGACACTCCTAAGAGGCCCTTCAGACTGGCTGCCGCACTTTCCTAACCTTTTCCCTCTTTTTGCTATATACTCATTATTTCTTGAATGTGTCTACCAGTTTTCCAGCCTCTCACTTTTATCCAAAGAAAGTGAGGGGCCCTTTCCCATAGCATAACAGCAAAGCTGTCAACCTGTCTGCCTTCTCATTTCTGAGTTATTCTGAGCTAATACTGTAGTATGAAGTCTAGCTGTGAGGCTGTAGTCCTGCCTCTGCCTCTTAGGACCTACGTGGTCTTAAATAAGTTAAATAGTAGCTCCCTGCAGTGTAATGCTGTTGGTGAGTTGATGGTTAAGGATATATGCCCTCTCAGAATTCTTAACCTCTTTTGAAGTGCTATTATTAGCTTGCCTTCATAAATCCACCTTAAATATACAAGATATTGCTTAGTTTTGATATTTTTCCAAAGATTCACAGAGGTATCCCTTATAAAAGTTAGAGGTCCTAGAGTGGCATTGTACTGTGATTTGTTTATTCTACAATTATTCATACATAACCTGCTGCTGGAATTAATTAAGCAAAATCTATATTGTAACTTGTTGGACAGCATGATGTCATGCTAATTCTTAATCGAACTAGCTGGAGAAGGATGGTGGCAGTGAGTCACTGGGCATGTGACTCAGGGCCTATGAAGTTTTCTTGGTAGTTTGAGATAGCTCCCAAATTTTTAATTTTCTGTCCTTTAGTGCTCCCCTCCTTTTTTCCCTCTATGCCACTAGGCATAGACTCATTCTTACCCTTGGACAGAATTTGCCCTTTCCAGTTAACACTGTTCTCTCCCGTCTCCTACTGTTCTTCAGCATCTCTTTGGACCTAGGCTGGGCTGTCATTAGTGGGACTATTTCCATCTCTGTTGTACGTCTCCCAGCTGTACTCCCTGAGTATATTCAGTCATGGCTCCTCTGAGACCCCACTGCCCATTGTGGACAAGCAGATCAGTATAGAGAGCCTGAGGGCCATGGTAATTTGAGGTCTGAAATAGGTGATTAGAATAGTTGGGATTGAGGGGTGACACAACCTAAGAACTGGTTCTGCTTTGGTGACTGGCTCTGTTTCAAGAACCCATGTGTGTGTGAGTGTGCTCAGTTGTGTCTGAGTCTTTGTGACCCCATAGACTGTAGCCCGCCAGGCTCCTCTGTCCTAAGACTTCTCTAGGCATTTGCCGTGCCCTCAGGGGATCTTCCCGAGATAGGCATCAAACCCAGGTCTCTTGCATAGGCAGGTGGGTCTTTACCACTAGCGCCACCTGGGAAGCCCCTATGGTGAATTTTTAAAGCTCTCTAGAGACTTAACAGTTACAGTAAAACAGCTTTTCTAACCTGACAGAAAAGGCAGTTCAGCTTTTTTAATATAATGAATTTGTTTTTGGTTTCACATCTTTCACAGGCCTGGCAAGTCTGTGTTACCCTTGCCCACTCTGTGTGCAGTTTTTTCCCCCTAGAATTGCATGCAGGAACTAATAGCCTTTCTTTAGAACAGTGTAGAGAACCATTCTGGCCTTCTTTAGCCAGGCTTACTGAACACTGAATAAGGTTGGGCAGCATAGCTTCTGGGCTATTCAAAATGTAGTTAAAATTCTGAAGTTAAGCCACAGGACTTCCTATAAAGGGGGGAATATCGTCAGTTTTGGAGACCTGGGAAGATCCTGCTAGCTTATTAGGCAGAGCCCTCACCATGTGTTCTGAGCCTGGGAGGCCAGGGAAGCAGCTTTAGCAGGGGATGGAACAAGATCTGTATTTCAAGCAAATCTTCCAGTTGTCTAGGAATCTGTAAGGGAAGTTCGGGTATCTCAGAAACATCTCAGAAAATGACTAGTTTTTGACTGGAAGTGAGGTGGGACTGCTGTGGTATTTGAAAGTGAATTTGAGGTTACACTCTCAAGTCACCCTGTGGCCTCACAGGAATATGCGGTATGATCTCTGAAGATTTGAGTGTCCTCTTTGAAATCAGTTTTTTTGTTTTTAATTTTTATTTTTAAGGCTGGTTCAATTTTAAGAATGTTGCCAGAGCTCTCCTCTTTACCCTCACACACACAAAGAGTGCATTGTTATGTATCCCGTGTGCTCTTAAATAAGACACCAGATCAGATGTGGCAACCCGGTCTTGCATAAGCCTTGGTTAAAATGCAGTTTTTTGAAACAACTAGGCCAGTAGCCAGAGTGGATTTCTTTAAATGGGACAGATGTCAAGAGAATGGCTGGTCTCCTCTAGCACCCAGAAAAAAGCAAGTCTAGGATTACAACTTCCAGTGGCCTACTTCAATAGATACTACCCTGGAAGATGACTTTATATTTTTAAAGTCCAAAAAATTAACTGCATTAAGTGAAAATTGTAAAACATGATGGTGGCCCAGTAGCTGGTTGTTGTGATACACTTATTGGTCAACATTTGTATCTAATGGTTGACCGACCTTTTGAGCTGGCTCTGTAAACTTCAGAGGTTTTGTATAAAATGAATACTTCAGGAAATACATCACACATCTTGCCAGTCTTTGGGAGGAAAGGGTGCTTAAAATACCCATCTTTTGGATTTTACGATGATACCAAGTTATAAAAGATTGCTTTGTGTTCATGTTTTCCTTGGAATAGGATATGCACTAGTCTTCTCTTTGCCTTCAGAGGGAAATTGAGCCCAGTGATGTGCGCCTGTTTCTGGTCGGGTTGACTTAGGGGCTGTGGGGGACAGTTTCCAATCCATCTCCATATAAGCAATGGAGGCAGGTTGGCCTGTGCCTGCATCAGTGTGAGGCCAGAGGACTAGCGGGGTTAAGATCGCAGCTTGGAGTGGGGGCTGTACACCTAGCATGAGCTCTCTAGGTTGGAGCAGGCCCCAGGTCCCTTAAGGAAAGGTGACCAGAGTAAATCCCTGGTTCAAGGTCTTGAACATGTGTACCATAATAGAGAAGAAACCCGCAGTTTTGTGACTGTGGAAAAGAAACAAGTGGCATACTGTCAGTGAAACAGCTTATTGTTCAGAGGCAGGATTTGAAAAAGAAACCCAGTAAAAAGTATCTTTATTCTCATATCAAAGTTTTTCTGTGATATGCATTAACAATACAAAAATATCTTGAATATTATAATGGTCCTTTTTCCTCTCAAGACTTCTTGCAGCACTACACTAGAACATATGATCTTTGGATTCTGAGAAGCCAGTGGCTAAAGTAGGAACTAGGCTTTTGTTGAGGGGTGTGTGTGGGTACAAGGATAGCCCTTTCTCTTTGGATTCAGGCTACGTACAGTGAAGAGGAGGCAAAAAGAACAAAAAAAAAACTAAATTAAATTAAAAAATGTTTGTTTTTTAAGGCTCAGGGTTGAAGCTTGGCTCAGAAATGGGTTAAAGTAGGCTGTGGTGAAAACCCGATGTTCACCACTAGAGGTTTTCTGGGCTCCTGCTTTAGTTGTATGGTCTTCCTTCCTGCAGCCCCATAGGGAAACTGAAGCTGGCCTGCTTACATGCTGGAAAATAGGCACTGGCTGTCCTGAGGTTTGGTTTGCCCTTTCTTACAACTGTCTAAAGAGCTGGCTAGACTGATGTGGATAAGCTGGAATTGGATCTGGACAAGGTGCTCAGAAGTGGGGAAGGATGCACACTGGTTTTGAGCCACAACTGACTTGAACCAGTGACTAGGGCATTAGGTATCAGGGCTTCTTAGGTGGTTGAATTTCTCAGGAAACATTTCCAAGTAATTTGAACTATAGCCACAAACACTCACCATCCACACTTGCCTGTAAGGTAGTGTCAGGTTATTCCTGTTGCCAGGCTGATAGGCCTAAATCTAACCTATTCCATTCACTTATTGAAAGCTGCTAAAAAGAATGTGGGAAGAAGCTTCCCTTGGTTCAGCTTACAGATTACAGATGGTTTTCTGTAAACAGGGCTTCTCCAGGCCCTTAAGAGAGAAGCACTGTCATCTTGAGCTTTGTGGTTGTGACCATGCTTACATGTTTGGTAAACGAGCTGGTTCTTGGTCCGTGAAGTATCTGGTACAGGGAAGGTGGGGCAGTGGTGGAGGGGAGAGCAGCTGGGCTCAGTCCAGTCCACCTATGACCTAAAGAGGAAAAGCAAGGGGGGCAGGGGCATCTGGCTGTCAAGACAGAGGGAGGGAGCCTGCCATAGGCATGGGGGATGCCCCTGACGAAATGACACAACACGGATCTGATTCCCATCACTTGGAGCAGTTTGAATTGATGGCCCCAGGTTCAGGCAGAAGTTGTGCAGACTTTGAAATCTCCAGGGCCTGAGCTGTGAGAGGGAGCCAACAGGCCCCCTGGCCGGTTTCCACCCACTTTGGGACTCTGTCGTCTCCTCTCAGAGGGTGAGCCCTTGGAGGAAGCCATGTGTCCTGTGCACGCTAGGCTGCCTGTCTCTGAGATTGCTGTGGCTGAACCTGTGTACTCTGCTGGTTGCTCTGAGGGGGCTGAGAGGCTGAGAGTGGCTGAGAGGCCTGGTGATGTAGGCGCTGGTTCTGCAGGGCTAGCAAGCAGTTCTGTGGGGAGGTGGGGCAGCAGGAGGTACGAGGGCGAATCCTGGGGAGTTGGGGACCTGGGGCAGCCTAGAGCACTGTCATCGGAAGGAACGGGGCTGGGGCAGCGGCCTTCTCCGGGTAAGTACCGAATGCATTTCTTTTTCCTCCTAGGAATAGTGAAGAGAGTTATCTGTAAACAGAGGGTGAATTCATAGTCATACACCACAACCAAAAAATGCTGTCCTTGCATAGGCCTATCTCCCCATGACTTACATATATATGCCTATGCCTTAGGGCTTAGCATGGGCTTAGCATGGCAACTGCTGGGCCTGGCCCAGACTGCAGACAGGTGCAGTTCCCAACAGAGCCACTAGATGGCACAGGGACCTTTTGTAGCTCCACGCGTGGGCTGCCTGTATCTTCCAGGACAGCTGTCTCCTAGTCTAGGCTGTTGCAGCTCTGCTTCAACAGCAGCAGATCTGTGAAGCTCAGATCTGTTTAACCTGTGCTTGTGTCTTCTAGCCCCGAGCATTCCAAATACTCAGATCTAGGCTATGGGCAGAGAAGGGGAAGAAAGGGAATTGTCTCATCCATTCCTACTATCTTATTTTCAGTTTGAGGACAGGGCTGCCTCTCATCATGTGTACATATGTGCACACACATATTCCCCCAAATTCCTCTTTGTTCTTGGACAGGGAACGTGGGAGTACCCTTTGGGGCTGAACAAGTATTCCCTAGAGTCAGTGAACTTACTGCCTGGAGCAGCGTCAGCCTTGGCCCTGGCAGGCCTGGCCTGAGCCTAATACAGGCCAGGCCGGAGCCATTTGGTAGGTATATTTTCTTTTCCCATATACAAATATTGTATGGTGAAACACAGCTTTAATGCCATAGGATCTGAGCATGGGTGCCAGGGGTACCTGTGTTCACCTCTCCCTACCTCTGGTGTCAGTCACGTGACTGTTGGGCATTTACCTTGTTCAGGTTATTCTTGACTACAGTCACTTTGTTGTTCTTAGATTTGAGGCTCAGTACGGTACAACAGGGATCCCAATTTGAAGTGAGGGAGCTGGTGGACCACAATGACTCAGGCCTGGGGACAGGGGCTTGAGCCACTTAAATGCTGTGTGTGAGATTCTACTGATGTGGGCCTGCTTGGCCTGATTAGCACCAGACAACCATTATCAGGGAAGCCTGGGCGCCAGGCACCAGAGATGCCTTCTAAGACTGCCTTTCCTTCCATCTAGGACATTCTCTCCTATTCCTTCCACTTAGACCCAAGTGATCTTCCTCACAAGCTGTGTTCATTCTCATTCTTAGGAGGCATGGGCTTCCCAATCTGCAGGTATGTTGGGGGGCTAGAGGCCAAAGGAGGACAGCAGGCCCAGCAGAATATGTGCAGAGTCAGGGAAGCAGCTTGAAGCAAAGGGAGGGTGGTGGTGGGGACAAACCCACCTGCACGGACCACACCAATCCGTCTGCTGGTTGAGGCCAAAGCGAGCACGGCATTTCTTAGGCGAGCCAGGGTCTGCTCACAGCCGTGCCAGAGGGGCAGAGCAGGGCAGAGGGCGAGCAGGCAGGCAGCAGGGCAGAGCAGGGCCCAGAAAGAAGAGGCAATATCAGTGTTAGCCAGTCACAGGTACCCCACAGTCCCACAGGCACGGGCCTCTCCATGGCCTGTCCAGTCTTAGTGGGAGGCCAAGGGCCCAAAGCCAAGGTATCAGGAAAGGCTGGCACCCAGCTGGCAGTATAGAGGCAGGGGAAGAATGGTGGGGGTGGAAGGGAGGAGACCCTATCAGGCTGGCTCCTCTGTGCCTTGTGGGGCCCCTTGCAGCAAAGGGGCTGAGAGAAGGGCCTGAGGGGCCCATGGGGATCAAGCTTCTTCTGCCTTAGGGCTTCCCATCCCCTCCCCCAAGGCCCTGCCCATTTTATCCATCTATTTCAGCCATCAGTTTTTCTTTATCTTTGCCAATGCCCAGTCTTGCCTGACTCATCTCCCCTTGTGTTGTAGCTTAAAGCCTATGCTACACACGATTGAACATTATCCTATCTTAGAGAAAAGACTGAGGACTCTGCTGAGCCCCAGTACTAGCCCCCTGTGTGGGGGCAGCACAACTGAGAAAGTCATTCATGGATGTAGAGTGAATTATCAGAGTTGGGACAGGAATTCACCCACAGGTTGATTACGGGGAGCAGGGTGTGGCTTTCCTGGGTCCTCTATACCGAGCACTTGGCACCTCCATGAGAAAGGGGGTGGGGCGACAGAGAAATTACTAGGCACCAGCCAATAGGCTGTGTGACTCTAGGGCTCAGGCTGGGGCATGGCCGCACTCCCCCCAGACAGTGTGATCCTCACCTCCGCAGGACTAATCTGGGTGTAGTGTTTGCATTTAGTCTTGATTCAAATACTCAGTTCCTCACTAGGTCCTCTGGCAGAGGGTGGCTGTTAGGAGGGCTTACAAAGGAGTGTGTGTGTGGTGGGTCACAAACCATAAAACTAAGAATTGGCTTCGGCCTTCCCTGGTGGCTCAGTGATAAAGAATTCACCTGCCAATGCAGGAGACGCAGGTTCAATCCCTGTTCTGGGAAGATCCCACGTGCTGCAGGGCAACTGAGCCTGTGCTCGCGAGCCAGGGAGCTGCAACTACTGAACCCTGCATACCCTAGAGCCTGTGCCCCACAACGAGAGTAAGCCCTTACATGGAAATGAAGACCCAGCCCAGCCAAAAATAAATTTCTGCTGGTCTTCCCTGGGACTTAAATTAGTAAAGAGTATTAGTCACTCATGGACTGTAGCCTGCCAGTCTCCTCTGTCCACGAGGTTCTCCAGGCAAGAATACTGGAGTGGGTTGCTTCCCTTCTCCAGGGGATCGTCCCAACCCGGGGATCAAACCTGGGTCTCCTGCATGGAAGGCAGACTCTTGACCGTCTGAACTCCCTGGGACTTAGTGCAGCTCTTTCTCTGGTGGGGCTTTGATTTGGGAGATGCAGGTCTAGCTCTGAGGGAAGGCCTCACCTGAGTTGGATTCTTGGTGCTTTTCCCTCGACCGTCTCTTCTTCTTCCCCTGCAGGGAACAAAGTGGAAGATGCTCAGGACTCTGGGATGTGGGACACTGTAACTTGTAAGCCTAGTGTTAGAGTGGTTGGGACACCTGCAGCCTGCTGCCTAGTCGGGCTGCCCCTGGGGTTCCCGGCCCACAGTCCCCTCTGACCTGACCTGGGGGCCCTGGTGTTTTGACTTCAGTTTTTGCTGGGTGACCACAGGACAATTAGGGGCTCCTCCCTTCCCCACACTGGCCTCCATTTTGGAGGCGGAGGTGACTTCAGGCTGATTTTCCTCTTTGTGCCGACCTAATCAAATACTGCACAGCGGCCCTGTGTGGGAGCACATCCTGGGGAGGGGACAGGATACGAGCCTGCCTTCAGGGCCAGCTCCCCATATCTGGTCCTCTCCTGAGCTAGCCATCAAAGGTCTTGAACCTCTGTTCCACCCTGTCCCCTCCTTGTGTGCCTTCAGGACAGCAGTCCTGACTTCCTCTGGTGAGACTGGCCTGGGGTATGGCATGTTGAAGTTTCCCCTATTGCGTGTGTTTGGCCACTCACATAGTTGTCCCGCGCCGACCAGCCTGGGTATAGCTGCATGTGCAGCTGCCTCTCCTTGCGGGCCAGCTCATAATACTTGGCTTGCTCTTCCCGGGACAGTGCATGCCACTGCAGTGGGGAAGGGGGGCAGATGGAGGATGCATCAGAGAATTGGCAGGCTGCTCAGGGTGAAGGTAGTCGGGGTAGTCACCCCTACCAGCCCACTTGCCCCCGTGGCCTCACCCGACGGCCCAGGATCTGGTTGATGGCAGCACTCTCCTTGAGCGTGCATTCTGCAATGACCTTGGCTCTCATCTCCTTCATGTATAGCATGAAGGCGTTGAGTGGCTTCTTGATGGTTGGCTTCTTGGCTTCCTTCTCTGCCTTGGAGTCTGCTTGTGCTTTCCTGAGGGACATATGAACACTCAGGAGCCCTCACGGTGTGCACCTAATGCACCCTTCTTCTGTGTGTGTGTGTGTGACTGGGTAGATATACTAGGGTTTTGTAAATGGTATTTATTTTAGCTGCCCCAAAGTAGGTGAGCAAAGCTCACTATTGTTCCTTATAGGAACTCTGTAGCTGAGTAAGGAAAGCCCCTCCTCTCTGGGCTCAAATTAAATCCTCATTCCCCATTCAGTCCACCACACTCCTGCTTCTGAGGGTCAAAAAAACAGTGGTCAGTGGTAGATTGCCACAAGATGACTTGACTGGGGATCTCCTGGCAGTCCCTGGAGGGAGGACTTGACCCTGGTGGGAGGAATGTGTGTCCTGGGCTCGGCTTATTTTCCCTGCCCGCCCCCCCCCCCCATGTTTGTTCCACTCACAGGCTGCGGTCATAGGGCTGCAGCTCCTGCTTCCCTGAAGAGGGCACGATGGCTGGGTGGGGGATGGCTGCGGGGTGCCCAGGGACACCAGAACCTAGCATCAGGGGTGGATGGGTGAACCTGCAGCAGAAGAAGGGTTAACACTGAGCCAGGCGTATGCGGCGCAGATCTCTGGACACACAGAGGCCCCTGCGCAGTGCACGAGGACAGGTGAACAGTTACCCAACCCCACTGGCCTGCGTACAAGTACACAGAGATACAAACACCTGCTCCCGACACACGGCGCAGACACATTGCAGAAACCTCCATGTGCATCAAGTCAGGTGGTTCGTGCAGTCCTGAGTAGCTTTTGAATCTGTCCCCTTCTCATCTCCTGCTCTCACCAGTTCAGCCTCAGCCTGTAGCTGCCCTGTGGGCTTCCTTACTTTCCTCATTGACCCCTCCAGGTCTGTCTCCATGTAACAGCACTGTTTCCCCCACTGCCCACAGAATAAAACCCAGGCTTCTTCCTTGGGATTGCACACCGGTTCCCCACCCCATTTCCCATCACTTCCTGCCCCTCAGCCATCTCCAGCTTGTTGCTGTTATCTTTGTCCCCCTCGCTCAAGAGCTATCCTCATGAAGCTTGTCTGACCCATCAGACATGGCCAGGTCTCCTCGGGGCTTCCCCTTCACCCAGATAGCTGCTATATCTCTCCCTCCCACCCTGGGCTGGCAGCTCCAGTAGGTCTAGAAGTGTCTGCTGACAAACCTGTTCCACACCTGAACAGGTCTGTCCCTGAGGAAGTGAGCCAAGTGAAAGGACACACGTGGACACATAGTTCCCACTTGTACAGTATGGAGTCACTGAGCAGGTGGCCCCTAAGACACATGTAAAAGGTGCTGCCTCAGTTTGGACAGAGCTCTAGGAATGTCCAAGAGAGGTGTCCTGACTTGCCCATTCTTCGGGATGCACAACAGAGGTGAGTACACACACGTCTGCACGCGTGTGTCTGCACCATTTCTGGCTGCTCTCTGGTGCTTTGCACAGGATGGCGCGGGCTTAAGCCTCCCACACTCCCGCTGGCTTCATTCTCAGCACAGGGCAGCACAGGGCTGGAGAATGACAGACGGACGGATGGACAGACGACTCACAGAGGGCAAGCACTGGCCTGGGCATAGCCTCTTGTGGGCACTGAAGCCTGGGCAACAGGAAGCAGGAGCCTAGCTGCAGGGTGGGGGACTCACCTGGGGTAGGGGGCGCCAGGGGCTGCAGTGGGGGCAGGGAAGTGCTGTCTATATCCGCAGGAAGGGGACAGGGGGTAGAGAGGAGGGCTGGGCCTGTGGTTGGGAGAGATAGCTGTTAGCAGTCTGGCTACTGGCCAACTCTTAGTCTGACTACTGGCCAGATGTGGGGAAGGACTTCCCCACTGTGCTCAGGCCTGACCCCTAGAGTAATAAGGCAAACTGGCTTCTGCCTAGACCGTTCTAGTGTATGTTTTAAACATCTGCCACCAGAGGGCAGCCTTTCTCTTTTTTACAGGCTTACCTTTCTACTGGTGTATAAGGCCAGAAATGGCAGCACTCTCCTGGCACTGAGCTTAGTAGGGTCCCTGGGTCCCCTCCAGTCTCATCTTGTGAAATTTGGGCTTGATATTTGCATACCTGCCATAGGGCCTTTATGCCCACTGTTAACACTGTTAGGATTGTTCTGTCCCACTTTGCTTCAAACTCCTGGTCATGTGTCAAGGTCTTACTTGGCCAAAACAGCCTTTCTTCTGAAACAGCCCTGGAAATCCCAAGCTGGATGGGGTGACCCCCAGGCTTCTACAGCCCTCAAAGCACTGCTACCCACGCTCTATAACTGGCCTCTTGTCTGAGTTGTATACTAGGTGGACTGTATACAGGGACCTGAGGGTCAACCCACTTCAGCAGTGCTTCTCTGGTGCCCAGAACTTGCCTGCCACATGTCAGTCCTGGGGGTGGTCCTGATTTGTATTCAAGGTGGAGCTTTATCCAGAGAGAATCTGGACATGGAAGAGTGAGCTGAACCTTGATAAAGGACAAGTAGAAAGAGGCAGGCAGGCCTAGGGAAGCCAAGCTTTCCTACTTTTGGGTGACTGTCCCAACCTTGAGAGGCCAGAGACCTGCCTCGGTCAAACTGCGGTTGATGAGCAAAAGGTCACATACCCTGCCAAGACCCTGCTCCAGCTGAAGATAGGCCCTTTGGCTCATGGTTGGATTTGCTGCATAGGATCCAGGCTGGCTTTTCCTGGCCCAGCATTAGTGGACTCCGCAAGCAGGCTGCCAGGAGTTTGGACTGAAGCAGGCACCATAGGTGCAAGAAGGACCCTGACCTTCAAGCAGCTCCGCCAAGGACGGGACCAGCCGGCAGTAGACACAGACGAGTGGGTAGCACCCGCCGTCCGCCAGGCCACTGAGAATCAACGGCCTCTCCTGTGGCCCTGCAAGCTGCGACCTCCCTGCTCAGGCCTACCTTTCTATCTCACATATTCATAGGACCCTAAACAGCCCAGGGTTCCTCCATTCAAGTCTCTTCGACATTAAGGCAGAGCATGACAGGGCTGGATCTCCTGCCTTTCCAAAGGGAGTCTGTGTGGCTGGCTGAGGCATGGCTAGAGCCGCTGGCCAGCCCGTTACCTGTATAGAGCTGGCAGCAAGGTGCTCAGCACAGAAGAGTGGAGGAGGAAAGTGGAAAGGTGGGTGTGGGTCCAGCCAGCACAAGGGACCCCTTTCCCACTGAGCCCTCACTTACCAGCTCACAGTGTGTGGGAGCTGTCCCATGCTGCCTGAGGTCAGAGAGTAGAAGCCAGAGAGGTCAGGGGTCTGCAGAGGCCTGTGAACTCCTGCAGGGGAGAGGGGCAGAGTAAGTGAGCTAGCCTGACCTAGAAGCCGCTCCAGCTGGTTCCTGCATCCTAGAGCCTCCTGTGGGGCCCTCCAAGATCCCATCTCCCTGTGCTAGAGGACCAGACATACTGGTCTGTTCAGGACTAGCCTGGTGTGATCAGAGTGCCCCATTTGCAGGCTCTGGGCATCAAGCGCTGATCATTGGTGTGACTTGCTTGTGGACAGTGGCTTGGTAGTGACAGAGGTAGAGTCATGAGGAGTGGAAGACTATACCTGGCTCATTGCTGGTCTACAACTGGGGCCTTTCTGCTGGGGGCTCTAGCCTGGCTTTCTGGGCAGCAGGCAGACCCCCTGGCCCAGGGGCCCAGGGCTCCATCCGTTCCTCTTGCCCCCTCCTCCCCAGGGTTGAGTCAGCAGGTTTCCCACAGCCGACAATGGCTGATTTCAGAATGACTTTGCCCGAGGCTGAGGTGAATCAGCCATCACAACCACCACTTTCCATTTTCTCACTGTGGGGAGGGAAAGACTACAAGTTCTCTATTTATCATCTTCACACAGAGGCCTACTCCCATACTGGCACTGGGTAGCCACTCAGGATTCAGTCTCCTACCTAAACCTCAAACCTTCAAATTTTGACCTGGTACCACCTTTCCCAACCCTTTGGTGCCTTCAAAAAGGGTCTAGCCTTTTGCTTTCAGAAGACAGGAACTTGATCCCCTTTCCCCGCCAGTCCCCGGCTCTGGGTCTTGTTGGGCCCTTCCCATCCAGGATCCATACCTTGCTTCTGGCTGATGTCGGCTGGTGCAGGTGTGGGGTGTGGGCTGCTGAAATGGTCATAGAGAGGAGAAAGTTGGGGGACGCCATGGGAAGGCTGACTGGCCTTGTTGTGCTGAAAAATGAGGAGGGTGGGTGGGTGAATGTGGGGGACCTGAGGGAGGAAGGCACAGGACTGGGGTGCACATATAAGAAAAGTCCCAATTTGCTGTGTGGGGGTAGCCCAACCATCAGAGGAAAGTGGAGGTGGTCAAAACCACAGGCTTCCCTGGACGGGACCCCACTAGGGCCACCCTGTGTCCAGTGGCTCTGCTGCCCCTCTCCACCACCCTCGCTCCAAACTTTGCCCATGGAGTCCAATCTCCCAGAGAGTCTCTCAGTCTTTCTTTGCCCTCAGCTCTAGGAGGGCATTTCCCCCTTACAGGAAATTCTTCCTGTCTCTTGGTTTCAGAGATCCCCCAGTTTCTCTGAGGCCCAGAGGCTTGCAGACAAGCCTTGTGAGTTGCTCACAAGCCTTCAGCCTTAGGACAGCCTGGAGCTTGCTTTCCTCCTCCTCTGGTCCCCAGACTGAGGGGCTTGTGTCTGACCCTCTGAAGCCACCTAAGGCTTGAGAGGATTTGATGACATAGTGGAGGGGGCCCTTTCTTTCCTCAAGGGAGGTGGAGCAAGGTGGCTCCAGGTGTGGCTAGGCTCCCTCCAGAGCCAACTCACCCAGCCTCCACACTTCCTGTTTCCTCGGCACCGCAAGACTCTTACTTTTCACACTGGTCACATGGATTTGTCATGAGATGACTCATGTTCAGGCTGGGACGGGGGCTCCCCATCAGACCTCACCACAGGGAGCGTGCTCTCAGGGCCACGGCCCAGCTCTGCATATCCTCAGTCGCACACCTTTGCTGGCCAGAGCCCTGGAGACATCATCTAAAGCTCAAGGTTAGCACCACTTGTAAAAGCCCACCTATGGGGACGCTGCTGGCTGGGCCCACAGATGAGCGGCCACTAACCCATGGCAACAGAAGAAATATCTCTGGGACGTATCTGGGGCAAGACACTAATGATCATAGAGACTGTGGTCTGGGCTTCTTTCCAGCCTGTAGGTGAAATTTCTCACTGGGTGAATGTAGCCAGTATAATGGATGGGGCTCATCACCAGCTTTGGGGAAGGTTAGGGTAGCTCTTGGTGGGAAGACCTGGCTCAGGTCCTTTGGCACTGGCTCTTGGCAGTCCAGGTGAGGCTGAAGGGACGGGCAGGTATGAATCACACCGTTGCCATGGCAGGAGGCTTCCCAGGTGGGCACAGGATCCCACACGTGTCTGTAGCAGTCCTGGCCACCACCTGCCCCACATTCCTGCCTCCAAGGAGCTTCAGGCTGGGCTACAAGCTGCACCCTTCCCCTTAGACTTCGGTAAGTTGCCGACATTACCACCTGTCAGCCTCGCCCTCATCCCTCTACCTTCCACCAGGAGGAGTCTTAGATCCCACGGCTAATCAGTGGAGTTAATGTTCTAGTAGTGCTGGCTCCTTTGTGACTGGCATGTATTTGACACTACACCTACTTCCTGAGGCCAATGCCTCACCTCCGACCAGAGCCTGTTCCTGACCTCTTGGGGCGTGCAGGAGAGCTTCCTGAGGGCTCTCCACTAGAAGCCTGAGAAAGAGTCTGCCAACCAGGTTCAATTCCTGGAGCTAACTTTACTACCATACCCAGGCACCCGTTACCTTGTCGCAAATGGCTGTCGTGACATGTAAGAAGCCCCTCATTCACCCTGAAGAGTGGGGATGAAACGCTACTCACAGTGCCTCCCTTTCCCTGTGGTGCCAGGTCCCACATGGGCCAGACCCTTTGGTCTTATTATGCCAAAGGAGGTCTGCCTGGAGATGGCAGACATGCCTGGCAGCATCACTTGGGGAGACTGATGACAGGGCCATGTCATTTCCAGGTTTTGGTTGCTGTGACCTTCCTGTTGCTATTTGAAGGCCAGGCTTTCTGAGCAAGCTGGGGAGAGGAAGGTCCTGCCACTCTCAGGTCCGCTTTTATTCCCAGTACAGACCCAGACAACAGTAACAGGTTGGGATTGTGTGGGGGAACGGAAGGTGGAATGTAGGATTCTTAGGCCTGCAGGTATCTGGCAGGAGAGAGAGTAAGACTGGGACAGATAACGGGATATGTGGGGAATGTGATTTCTTCATCTACTGAGTTTTTGCCACATGCCAGGCCCTGTGCTAGACCACTCTTTATTCCCACTCAGGGGACCAGCAGACTGCCATTTCTCCAAGCTGTAAATGCTCCGGGTGTCACCTCATTTCTTGCTTCCCTTTATTGCACATCTCAGCAGAGCAGTCCTTGTCCTCTACCTCCAGTCCTCAGCTCTCGTTATCCCTTCATCCAAGCCAGCTTCTTGCCCCCATCACTTCACCAGATGACTTGTCAAGGTCCCCAGTGACTTGCACGTTGCCGAACTCAACAGTCAGTTCTCAGTCTTCATTGTACCTGACTTCTCAACACATTGAACACAACTAACTTCTCCCTCCTTCTCGCAATAGGTTCTTCACTTTGATTCCAGAATGCCACACTTCCTGATTTTCTTCTAACCTCTGAGGCCACTCCTTCTTGACCTTGTTTCTGGCTCTTCATCATTTTCCTGACCTGACCCAAGCCTGGCCCTCAGTTCTTCTGTATCAATCCTCACCTCCCAAGGGTGCTCTCATCCAAGCTCACGGCTTTAAACGTCTTCATCTGATGACGCTACATCTGTATCTCTGCAGCCTCTACTTCTCCCCAAATGCTACTCTCCAAATGCTCCCCAAATACAACACATCCAAAGTAGAACCTTTGACTTTTTGCCCCAAACATTCCTCTCCATCTTCCTCAGTTAATATCAACTCCCTCCTTCCAGTTGCTGAAACCAAACAGCTTGGAGTCATCTCTGATGCTCCATTTTCTCACACTGCACCTCTAGTGTGTCAGCAAATCCTAATGGCTCTACTTTCAAAATATATCAGAACCCAACCATTTCTTCCTTTCTCCCAGTCCAAGCCACAGTCACTTCCCATTTGGCAAATGCAACAGTCTCCTGCTCTTCCATCCAGCAGCCATATAAATCAGATCATGTCACTCGTCAGCCTGGAGCCAGCACCAAACTTCCCCAGGCCTATACAACCCTAGGATCAGACCCTAATCACTTCTCTAACCCCATTACCTTCCTCTCTCCCTGCTCATTATGTCCAGGACTTTGCCTGGTTGCTTCAGCCTCCAGCCACCTCCTCCAGTTACTCCAGTGGTCATTTTTTAAGTGTGCTAGGATATGAGGTGGGTTGGGAAGCACAGCTGTAGGCTTGCTGACCTTTTCAGTGACCTTTCCTCTGTAGGATCCTGGGCCAGTTTGCCTCTTATAAAATAAGCATGAGCCTATCAACCCTGCTACCTAATTGGTCACAGATGCAAAAATCCTTCTATATCCTAGAATTTGGGGGGCAGGAGCCCAGGGCCTATGAAGGTAGAAAGCTTTCTGGAAACCTCAGGGGCCTCCTTAACCTATTAAATTCCTGGGACAGGGATTAGCCAGATCTGAGGCCTCGCGGCACACAGGAAGACTAGCCTCAGGGCCTCCCTCAAGAAGCTGGGACCCTAGTGGGGGCATCCCACCATTTGCTGTCTTAAGGGCACAAATGCCTGGAGCCCAGCGCAGGCAGTGGAATGAACACCCTCCGCAGGTCCCTCCAGGCCATGGGGCTTTCAAGTTTAAACCGCTTCAGAGAAGGCCCTGCCATCCTGCCTTGGTGCTGGCTTTTTAGCCCTCGGGGGTAAAAGCCTGGCTGGTGGAGTGGGCAGCTCTGAGCTTGGGAAATCTTAGGAGCAGAGCCTGGGGTCCAAGGTGCCAGCTCTAGAAGGACAATCCCAGAGTCCAGCCCTTCCCGCGGTGGGAGGGTGAGAGGGGGTATCTGCTCCAAGGCAAGGAGAGCATGGCTCCACAGCAGATTTCTCAGCAAACCACCTTCCCTGCAGATGGCTAGCATGGGCCAGAAGTCCTAGAGAGCTCTCTCACCTGACAGAGATGGCTAGAGCTGACCCTCGGCCAGGCTAGTGAAGCTCCATGTTGTATGTAGCACAGCTCACTCTGAGACAAGGAACCCTCAGAATCTAGCTCAGCCTCAAGCCTGGTATGTACGTGAGCAACAGGGGCAGGTGCACTGAGGCCTCATCCTGCCCACCAGCCTTCCCTGGGAACTGGGGAAAAGCCTCATTAAACAGGAGTCTGCTGCCAAACCACAGGAGAGGTGCCAGGTGGGCAGAGGGGCCGCGGAGAACCTGCTGGCAGCTGGAGGGCCCGAGGTGCCAGGGCTCCAGGGCAGAGCACTGAGGGCCTGGCCAGTCCTTCCACGTTCGTGCAAGCTGCCTCTGAGGCCACTCCCCAGCCCCCTCCACGCCTGGTGGTGGTAGCCAGTGGTGGGGAACTGTCTGGCGGGGGACCTGGTGCCCCACGCCCCCCTTGGCCAATGGAACGTCCCGCTCCACGGCCTCAGCACAAGGCTGTCTCAGGGCTAGGCTGCCCAGACAGCAGGGTGGAGTTGCCTGGGGCCTGACCTGTGTCTGGGGAACTTAGTGACTGGAGCTCCTCTCCTCCCCTGATGGTGACTGCCCCGTTCCTAGGGAAGGAGGCAGGCCTTGATGGATTGTCAGCCACCCCTCTTCCCCGAGTATCTGGACGGCATAGCCTCTTCTTTCTAACCTCTGCACGCAGAGAGCTGGGCACTCATGGTGGGATGTATAAGCCAACGACAGACTCAACAGCAGACTGTACTCCTTGACCAGCACACTCCCACACCCTTGTTTTGACCTTTGCATACAGCGCTTTCCCGTTTCCCTCTAGACTGCAGTTCTCAGGACGAGTCTAGGACTCTGAGACCCCTGGGCTGGGAGGCCATGTCTGCTGTGGCCTTAGCACAGGCGGACCTTCCTGCCTCGGCATTGCTCTTACTGTTCCTCCCCATGCCACTTCAAAACCCATCATCCCAAAGGGGGTCCTCATCCTTCTGGGGTTAGCCCATGGCTGGAGATTCCTCACTCTGGTGCCCTCACATGCCCTCCTCTTGTTGAGCAAGCTGGAGCCAGGAAGGGTCCCTAAGGCAGGGCCAGGCAGGAGGAGGTGGAAATGAGGGACTCCTGAGGTCGGTCTCCCCTGCTCTGAAGTCGAGCTTGGGCCTGGCTGCTCACGCCTCCCTCTCCCCCCCCCCCCCACTTCCTGCAGGCTCAGGTGAAAAATAAACACAGTCGGCATTTTCCCTGCAGACCGCAGAGGTCCGCTTACAGGCTGTGTGCACCCTGAGCGCCCTTGCCACCGCCAGCAGAGAAACTCCCTCGCCTCTGACGGTTGACTCTGAAAACCCCCAAACGCTTGAGCCCCACAACACTTTCCCAGCGAAGAAAGTTGCTGCTTCCTCTGGTCTCAAGCCTGGGCGGGTGGGGAGCGTGTGAAGCCTGACAAGGTCCTCCCAAGAAGGCCTCCCCTTGGCAGGGGACTGTGCCAGGAGAAGCACCCCCACCCTCCCCGCCCCCGCCCAAGCACACACATAAACACACTGCACCACAGTTGATCACTATCAGCAGACACATTCAGTCAGGATGTATTTACTAAGCTCCTACTATGCATCAGGCAAAAGAACATTCTTGGCCAGAAGAAAGAGCATCTGCTAACGGCTGATGATTATGAGAGGCATAGCTGTACCCTGTGCCAGGCATAGTTCTGAGCGCCTCGCAGATTTTAACTCATATACTCCTAAAACAAACCTGTGATACAGGTGTAATTATTATCCCCATTTGATAGATGAGGAAACTTGAGGCGGAGACATTACATAGCTTGCCCAAGGCCACACAGCTTGTAAGTGGCAAAGCTGAGCTTCCACCCACCCACCGTGTTGCAGAGGCCCTCTGGTTGTGGACAGACAAGGGGGAGCAGGGAAGGAGCCCCAGTCCTCAAATCAGTCTCCCGGCTTCAGCCTAGCTGGTCAGAGTCACCTGAGTCAGTGCTTCCGTGACCCTAAAAAATGCTCCCGTAAGTTCTGAGACCCCGCGCTGGGAGCTTCCCTGACGGCAGTATTTAGACATGACCCCCAGGCGCCTAACTCACATCACTCCTCACCTCGCACAGCCACACCCCAGCCTTGTCCAGCCTCATCGGCCTGCTTTTCTCTTACCCAGGCACCCAGCTCAACTTCACCTCAACACCTTTGCCCACCCCCTGCGCGCTGCGCTCTCCTCCTAGCTTTCCATGCTTCCTCCTACTCTTTGCCAGATTTCTTCTCATCCTGACCTCAGTCTAAGGGCCACTTCCTTAGAAAGGGCTGTGACCTAGGAGGGGCTCCACCAGCCCAGCAGGTGGAGGTGACTGCTTGCTGCAGGAGTGGCTGGGGGTCCCGGAGGGCAAAAGGGGCTTGTTGGTCCCCTCTGCCTCTCCAGGGTCTGTACTTGGCTTGTTCACTAAGACTTTTAAACAAAGACCTCTAGAAGTTCTGGTGCCCCAGAACCCCTGCATGCCCACCCACTTATCCACCATGGACCTGACTCCAGTTTCTTGGCTCCTAGAAGGCAGGGGAGGGTATTCCTGATGCCTGCTTTGAAGCTGGGGAAAGGCCTTTGGGGACAAGTCCACAGGAGTCACAGATCCACACCTTGAATAGGCCAAGGTGGCCTACTGAGAGTGATTGCTCTCTGTGCCAAGGGCACGGACATGAAGCTGAGTACTGTAAATGCCACACTGACAGCTCATTTGAGGCCAGCATTATCCTTCCCGTTTTACACATGAGGGAAGTGAGGCTCAGGGACACCGAGAAAGTTGCTCAAACATACTCCCTCGAGTCAGTGCTGGGACCCCTTAGGACTCTCCGGGTCTTCAGCGATGTCAGTCACAGTCGCACCTCTTCCCTCCTCTCCCTCTGCTCCAGCCACTGAGGGCTGCTGGCTCACGAGCCAGGCTGTTCCCTCTGCCTGGAAAGCCACTGTCCACAACTCGCTGGGTCCTCTCGCAGTGCATGTGGGCAGGGCCCAATCCAAGCCAGTGTTTAGGCAGAATGCGGCAGCTCTGACAAAGCACCCTGGCTGGACACAGCAGCACACAGGAGGCTGGGAGGAGCTGAGCGACTGCTGGGACTCAGGGACATCCTGCCTGGCACCTGGGACCCTGTGCTGCCTTCCATCTCATCTCTTCCTTCCTCCAGACAGTCAAAGCCAGGGCTGCCAAGTTCAGATGGTACCTTTGTGCTAACTGGAAGAAGCACCCCCTCTGGAGAGACACCTGGGCCCACACCAGGGCACACGGCTTGGGGAGCATAGTGCAGGCTGGATCTCAACTCCTTGGCCCAGATCCCCTGCATAATCCCACAGAGTGGCCCTGCTCATAAGGCCCTCTCCAGTTGTCACATCTCTTCCCTGCATTGCCAGAAACTACGCGTGTCAACTCTCAGAGTGCCCCTGAGCATCTACTCTGGCCTTGATCAGTTCCTCTGGACCCCTCCCAGCTCCAGTGTCCCCTAGCGCCTACCACAGCTCCCCCAGACCTCTCTGTCCATCACCAATGGTGCTTAAGTGCCAAGGAGTCTGGCCAGTTGCTGAGTGGGAAGCCCCCCCCCGCCACCCCGACCCAAGGCCTGGGACAATGAGAATGAACTTCCCAGAAGGAAGCAGGTCCCCTTTCCAAAGGGGAACTCACCTGCGTATCAGCCAAGCCTTGAGGTGTGGGCTCCCACTGATCCCACCTCTGCCGATACAGCCTAGCTGGGCTCATGCCCTTTTATCCCCACCCCTACTCTGGGCCCTCCTGCCCAGGACATGGCGCTCTCCAGGGGATGGCCCTCCAGCTCCCCGCCCACTGCGTGCCGGACGCCTTGTGCTAGACGCCCACCGCAGAGCATGGAGCCGTGGCTCTGTGGCCCGCTGAGCTGGAGGACTGGGGGATGGCTGGGCCACTCCCTTGTAGACCAGGAGGCTTCAGTCCTCCCACCAGCACGGGACCGTTGCCAGGGATGCACAGAGCCCTACCAGGTCCCTATGGCCAGTCCACCAGCTGCCTGCTCTTGACATCAGATAATGGGGCCCTGCCACAGCAGAGGTGAGGACCGGAGTCCCCACAGGCAGCCTTGGCAAACCACAGGCCTGCTCTAGACCTAGCCCAGCCCCGGGGCGCCCTCAGAGCTAGCGGAACCTCACTGAGCTGAGTGGCCTGGCCCACAGCCTCCAGCGGTTTCTATGCATTCGTTTACTTTTGTTTTCCTTCTTCCTCTTTGAGGTAAACGCCCCTCAGGACAGGATGTTTTTAGAGGAAAATATAAGCTTCCGGGAGCTGCTGCAGCCGAGCTGCTAGTTGATACACCAGCAGCGGCCCTGGGGCTGGGCAACCCCCAGTCCAGGGAGTCTGTCTCCCTGCTCCTTGATCTCCGTGCCCAGCCATCTGGGACCCCGCGTGGGCTGAGGCAGGCCAGGGGCACAGCATCAGCTCAGGCTGTCTGAGGCAGTAGGGAAAGCAGGGCTCTGGGAGGACAGCATTTGAGGAGGTCAGAGGTTTTGTTACCCTGGGAGTGAAACCAAGAGGCTTTGTGGAAAAGCCCTGAAGAATGTGAACGTGCAGGTTTAGAGATGGCAGCCCCTACTAGTGGCAGCCTCCTGTATGCCTGGCACCCCGCAGAGTCTTCCCAGCCACTGTGTGATCTGTGTGAACAGATTGTGCAGACGAGGAACAGGAAGACGGGAGAGGTAAAATGACTTGCTCAAGGTCCGTCTCAGAACAAGTAGTGATAGATCTGGATTTGAATCCAGCCTCTTGGGGCTCCCGGCCAGAGATCTTTACCACTCAGTGACGGGCCTCACAGGCCAGCTGGTGGTAGCCAGCAAGGAGACCACACATGTGAGGCCCAGGAGCTGAATGGTTGCCAGATTCTCCCTCCACCCACCCAGGACCCCAGGGATCACCGACTTCGCCAGCAACACCCTGCCAGTAATCTCTCTTGGAAAAAACTGACCAGCCGTGAGACTCTGACCCCATCTCGCTCTGTGCGAAGGGCGTTTTCACCCTGTCCTCTAGGTGGTGATTTTGGTCCTCAGTCATAAATGACTAAAGGAACCGTGAGAAGTCATTCTTCCCACAGGGTCTGGCCTCTGTTTCCCCAGTCCGCGTGCAGCATTTGGTGGGGGTGGGATGGCCACTGGCAGTTAAGAGTGAGTGTTATGCTGAGGAGCAGGACATAGGCAGGCCCTGGAGAGGCGGGGGCTGATGGTTAGCAATGGCTCGAGGCTGGGAGGCGGAGACTTGGAGATCTCATCTCCAACACTGGCACTGCACTCCTGCCCCAGTTAATTCCAGCCAGCTTCTGAGGACCAAAGAGAGGGGTCTGTGAGTTCCCCAGTCTGTTCAGCTGTCTGTACCAGCTCCGGCAGGACAATTCTGCCATGGGGCCACGGTCAGGAAGCTCACTTGGGTTTGACCCTGGCAGCTAAGGCCCTTGGGGCTCTGCCTGGACTCGGTCCAGCGGTTATCCCCTGTGAACAAGGAGTGAAAAGGAGTTGCTGGAGGCTTTGGGCCTCAGGATGCTCCCCTCCCCAAACCCCTCATGCCCAGTGTAAGCTGACAGAGGAGGGCAGGGCTGCTCCAACTGCCACAGGGGCCCTCGTGAGGTGGAGCACTCTGATGAGGTTGAGTCAGGGGGTTCTGAAAAAAGCCACACCAAACAGCTTTTACAGACACACACCTGCGTCTAACAGTATAAAAACACAGACGAGAGGGTGAAATACTACATTCTTGGGGGGAGGGGAGCCATGGGGACCCAACTATAGCTAAAAAACCCAGTTTTTCAAAAAATGAGTAGATAGATATGTTGCCTAAGAGGCAGAGTGGCGTGTGATAAGGGCAGGGAACAGAGAGGTAGATGTTGGAGTTCATGTTTCTCCTCCAACATGGGCGAGGTACACGTCGCCATGCTTTGGGTTCCCCATCTGTACCATGTCCATATCTCATGGGGATGAAATGAAGTAATATTTGTGTCTGTTAATTTTTGTTTTTAGTTAATGAAGAAGAAAACAGAAGACAAAGGAGAGCATGTTCCTAGACCAAGGCTTTTCAGGAAAGCTGGCCTTTGTAATCAGGCTGGGGCTGCTGGCCCTTGATCTCCTTTGGACTGCCGCCAGATTGCTGTTGGGCCAGACTGCTGAGCTCCTGACTAGCCTTCAGTGACAAGAGCCGGGGTGGAACCAGGGTGGGAGGTGCAGAGGAGGGCAACGGTAGAAGCAGAAACTCTCAAAATATCCTAGCGAGGTAAGCAGGTGGATCTGGTTTCCAAGCAACTTTCCCAAGGGGTTTGGGAAGGGGATACCCACGCCCAGGGATGCCCTCAGATTCCTCAGTCCAGCCAGTCCCACTGTCTCAGAACCGAGGATACCCTCTAGTCCATCCCTGGACCACACCGAGGAGGGCGCCTGGGCCAGTGAAGTCTAGCAGTGAGCTTCCAGCTGAGCCAGGACCAAAGGTAGAAAGAGGGAATCCACTTATACATAGCCCTAAACTGTCCTTGCATCATGCATCAGAACCTGATGCAATCTTGTTTTTTATCTAGCCCCGCTTAGTGGCTTGAAGAATCTTAGTTCTCTGACTAGGGATTGAACTCGTGCCATTGGTAGTGAAAGTGCAAAATCCTAGCCACTGGACCGCCAGGGAATTCCCAAACCTGATGTAATCTTGAATGTCATTTATAAACACTTTTCCAGGTAATATTTATTCTGGAAGCCCTGAGGTCCTGCTTTCAACCAAGAAACACAGCTCTTGGCCCTGGGAGCCCTGACCTTGTCAGGCATTGGTCCAGCCCTGCCTGACCCAAGTCCAGAACTTTGAGGTTATGCCCAAGGGGGGCAGGAAAGGACCAAATCTTTCCTTGAGGCCAGAGGAATCCAGCTCAAACTCAACAGGAGTAGGGGTAACGTTCAGCTTTGCAGACTACAGTGACCCCAACTAATGGCACATATTTGAGAGCAGAGGGACAGAGCAGAGTCTGGGCTTTGGGGTAAAAGAGTTCACATCCTGACTCTGCCAGGTACAAGCACATTCTTAACCTCTCTGAGCCTGAGTTTCCCCATCTGTAAAATGAGAGCCAAATAGTGACTACTTTCTTGGTTTCTTGTAAGGATCTTGATATCAGGATTAAAGGTCCCAGGCACAGGTCTGGCACTTGGGAGGCTCTTGACACATGTACTGTTACCGTGGCTGTTGTTACTCTTTCAACAGCTGTTTACAAGCACCTACTTATGTGTCATGCTCTCTGCTGGCCATTGAGAGTCTAGCAGTGAAGAGGACAGATGTGGTCCTGGCCCTGTAGATCCTCTCTCACCCTTTTGATCCAAACCACCATCCCTAAACCCCTATCCCAACATGGTCATCAACCCCTGTGGCCTCTGTAGTCCCAGCTGCATCTGTCCCACACCCTTTGGTCTATGTTCATCCCCCAGCCCCACCCAGGGGGTTGCCCACCACAGCTGGGAGGTTCCTGGGCTGCATACTGCTTCAGAGCCTGCCAACAAGCTCTGGGCTGGCTGCTGCAGCACTCAGGGCTGCCCTGCCTGGACCCCAGCTACAGTCAGCAGAGACCTCACTGCAAAACTCTCCAGAGGCTGCTGCTCAGGGTCCCTAAGGGCCCACCCACCCTCTGCCTGCCTGGCCACCGGGCCAGCCACAGAGCCATCTGATTTGAATGAAACTTAAAACTTAATGACTTTCATGCTGGTTATTTAAAACGCAATGTAATTTTCTTAAACACCCTATTATTTCCTTTGATAGCTACAAAGCTTCCCCCAATCCCATAAGCATGTTTATTTTTAGGGAAAAGAGTGGTTTTGCAGTTGGTCATAGAGACCAGAGGGAAAGGAGCCCACAGAAAGTAGGGCAAAGAGTCAACCTTGGCAGCCTGGAGACCCACAGCTGCCCTGCCTTCGGGCTGGGACAGATTCCCCACTGACACCAGGGCTGACATGGGGTCCAGAGCAGGACCCTGCCCTTCTCATACCAGCACATCCACCAGTGGCCCTCCTGTCCAGCATCTGACAGTGGCCAGGTCCCCCATCCCGTGCTTCACCTGCACAGGGCCCCAGTGTCCCTCCTGTGAGACAGTTCCACTGGCTTCCCACAGACACGCCAGCCACATACAGGTCTGAGGAAGGGGGCCTGCGGCTACTGACACACCCTGGGCAGCCTCCTCCTGGCTCCTCCAGACATTGTGCCCTAGGTAAGGCCTTGAGGCCTGAATCTTTGACCAGCTGGATGAGATCTCTGCTCAGATAAAGTGGCCTCAGGCAGTGGCTGCCCACACTGGGAGGGTGGGTGGGTGTGGCCCTGCCAGTCGGGGCTCCCTGGCAAGGGGGACAGGCTAGTGGTGGGTGTGCGTGCGGAGGTCAGCTGAGCCCCGCCAGTGCGGGGCGTCCTCTGGGAGTGGCTATTTTTAGATCCCAAGCTTTCATGTGGCCGAGTGATGTGCAGTTTACAAAGCATCGGTAATGTGTTTCAGATGGCGGCCCAGCAGACCGGGAGGCTGGGCCTGCTGCCACAGAGCCAGGTCAGAGTTAGTCAGAATACCCTCAGCTGGACTCCTGTCACCTGTCCCTCCTGCCCTCCGATTCCTTCTTGTCTGATGGGGAGGCTGGGTCGGGAGCAGTTCTTGCAGTGCCCAGCAAAGCCCCAGCTGAGGCCCACCAGAGCAGCAGGCCTCTCCCACTAATGCTTATCTGACCCTCGGGAATCCTCATGGCCAGGGCTCCCCAAACCCATTTACAGAGGGAAACTGAGACCTAGAGAGGTTGACAGATTGACTTGAGGTCACACAGCCAGGGAGGAGGTGGCCTTGGCTCCTGGCTTTCTTGCTCATCAGAGCCTCCTCCTATCATGGGCAAATTGGGCTCCATGGGAGGGGGTGATCTGCCCTCCCTGGCCAGGCTGCCCAGATGTGGTGGGCTGGGGCAGCTCTAACCACGTGAACCCCCAGAACCCACAGTTCCCTGGGGCCACATCCTGCCCATCCATGCCTGCAGCCCTAGCCGCACATTCGTCGTTATTTGCAAGCAGACGGTGTGGGGCCCAGACAACCTCCTGTCCTCGGAAAGAAGAGATGGTTGTTTCAGTGGGAGGGGTAACGGGGCTGGCAAAGCATCTGCTTTCTCTGATCTCCAAGGAGCTCTGGCTGTGGAGCTGGCTGTGACATGAAGGCCATGTGTCACCATCTCCCTCTGCGCTCTAAAGCCATATCTGCTGGTACAGCCCAGGCAGGCAGGCTCCACGGGGGGGACAGGGTACAAGGCAGCCTCCCCACAAGAGAGGGCCACACTCAGGCCCACCTTGGCCAGGGGCCCTATCCAGTAAGGGATAGTCCCCTTTCCCCCCAGGGAATGGGAGCCCCATGTCCTGCAGGACCCTCTGAACAGGACTAACCCTCCAGGCTGCAGCTCAGAGACTATGTGTGCCAAGGCTGATGAGGGCCACACCTCTTTAAGGGGAGGGAGGCGGCACCCACGTCCAAACCCCAAACATCACAGGTCTGTCAGCTGAGGCAGCAGACTACCTGAAGGAAGGAGATAGTAATGTCCTGGGTTCTCAGAGACCTTCCACAGACTCCTGGGGCCATGGAGTCCTGCTAGAGACAGAGCTGACGATGAGGGCTCTCCAAACCCTGGCCAAAGCACCAGTGGCCCCAGCCCCTGCCCTCCGGGGTTCAGTCCCCTCAGGGACAGGAGGCAAGGCCCTGGCCTCATGACCCTGGAGACAGACTGAGAGTCAAATGAAGTAACACGAAACTTCCACCTCTGAGGCACTCCTGCCTGGCATGTGCCAGCTTGCTCGGGTCTCCCCTGCTCAAAGCCCACCCCCTCCCTGGCCCTGCCCGCCTCCCCCAGTCACCCTGTGCCTCCCAGCATCCGCCTGCGCACCTCACCCTCTCTGTCCAAGTCAAATCATCTCTTGTGGGCACCATGCTGCCCTTCACACTGCCAACTCCTGGGCTGTGGCACCAGCACCGCCTGGGCACATGCTGGGCCTCCACTGCTGGCCCTTCTCCTGCCTCACAGACCCTGGGCTTTGGCGGGCCCTTCCAGTGACCAAGAACATACTCATTTCTGCCTCTCCTCCTCTGCTCCAGCTGTACCGCCAACCTAGAGCGTTCTCCTACTCCCACCTCACAGGTTGTGGGCCTGCCAGAACAGCCCCTTGCCAGGAAGTCTTCCTAGCCGCCCCCCTGGCCCCTCTCCCTCCTGTGCTTTATCCAACACGGCCGGCACTGAGCCCCCAGGAGAGTCTCTCTGCCTTGCCAGGACTGAGCTCTGGGGTGGGGCAGAGGCAGCCGTCCCCTCTGTGCTGAGCCAAGGCCAAGTGCCCGGGGGGGCTCAGTGAATACCAGTTAGGGGTCTGGACCAGGATTCCAGATACAGCGGGCACCACGTTGTTGACCAGCTGAGGGCCCGAGAGCTGGCCGGGCGGACAGCTGTCCTCTTTGCTGTGCTCCAGGGGAGCCGGCTGAGGGGCTGAGGACGGACAGCGTCAGGGGCTTCAGTCCAGCCCCTTCAGGGGTACTTACTGCACCTCCTGGCATGGCGTCCTTTACAAAGGCCATTCCCCACAGTGTTAACAACCCCGCCCAGGCTGGCACCGACTGTGTGGCAAGAACTCCACATACATGATCTCGTTCCATTCCATAGCAACCCAAGGAGCTAGGAACCTTCACTATCCTCCTTTTTGGCTGAGACAATAAAGCCCAGAAGCGTTAACTTACCCAGAGCCACTCAGCCAAGGAGTGGAAGGTAAGCCGTCTGAGGGTGGAGCTTCCCAACTCAGGCCTTCCACCTCCACTCCTCTAAGGGGCCATGGATAAGTCCCTTCCCTGACATGACCTACTGTCCCCACCTGCAGAGGAGGGTTGTCACCCCAGGACCCAGGCAGTGTACCACTGGGGGAGGGGGAGCCCTGTGACCTGATAAAACACCTGTTTCCTCCAACGGAGTCTTGTTTGTACACAGCGGCAGGAAGCAGCCAGTCACAAGGTATGAGGGAGTGTGACTGTACGGCTTCGGGACCGCAGCTGCCGGAGGAGGCTCGGGGGGGTGCGACGCCCCCTGCCCCTCCACGCGGCTCTGTGCCCACCCTGCTCCACCCTGACCTCAGCTGTTATGCGACTTGAAACCACTGCCCCCGGAGCTCATTCTCACGGCTCAGCTAAACCTCCCTTCATGCGGGGACAGCGGGTGGGGAGTGATCTCAAGAGGACACAGGAGGGCATGGGCTGCCAACTGCCCGTGAGAGGGGACCACAAAGAGCCCCACCCCCCACTTCAACCCCACTCACATCTAAGTCTCGGGGCGCGTGGGGAGGTGGGCAGAGCTGGTACCGACAGCCCTGTTTGCTGCCTGTGACAGCTGGCTCGGAAACCCTGTTAGGGCTGGGGGAGGAACACCTGGGTGCTAGCGAGCAACACAGGGCTCTCCATCAGCCCCTCCCTCCCTCTGCGCCTGAGCTGGAGGAGCGGATGGGCAGTCCTAAACTGCAGCCGCGGGTGGCAGGTGGGGTAGGTCTGCAGGACGGGCGGGCCTCCTTCAGGGTGCCTTCCTGGGCCTGAAAGGCATCACAGAGGCCCCCCTGAAACAATTTCCACCCTGGGGGTATCCGGGTGGAGGGGCTGGAGATTTTCTAAATACCACACAGCCCTCCAAGTCAGGAAGGAATCCAAGTCAAAATTACTTTTAAGTCTCACTTCCCAGCTCGAACCTATAAAATGAACAACAAAAGAGGGGAAACGCCATGTGGGCTGGGCTTGGGCTCTGCCAGGAACCCTCAGTGAACTGGGGCCACAGGGAAGCAAAGCCGTGATTCCTTCCTACGTCTTGAGCCCACAATTCTCGCACTGTGTGTCAGGAAAACAATCAGTGAGCATCATTCCCACTGGTAAAGAAGGCAACCTGTGAGAAAACTAGAAGCCACATGAGGGAGAAGTGAATAATAAACATGACGGAAGACAAGTGAAGCCATACATGGGCACTGCCTGGGGTGCACCCCCCACACTGAGGAAGCATTGGAATAAGACCCAGGAGGTTGCGCACAGGGGGACCGTGTGAGAAGAGCTCTGGGAATGGTTCAGAGGCTAATGGCCACCAAGGTCTTTCCCCTTTGTTCCCTTACAAAATAGCTTCAGCCCCTGACATCACATGTAAAGGCCTTCTGTATGGCTAGGGAAGGGGGGGCCTCTTTGAGACAAATCTCTAGGGTGGTAGGAGAGGATTCTCAGGACAGAATGAGTGGCTGTGGCTCCCAGCCTGGTCCCAGGATTCACACTTTTCCTCCCAAGAATCCCTGGGTGAGGCAGGCATTGAGGAGAGGCCCATATACCCAAGTCCCCACTCCAGTGTTCAGACCCCAAACTCTGTGGCCCAAAGTAGAGTTACTACCACTGAGCCACCATTGGTCCCAGAGGGGCCAGGACAACGAAGGAGAAGGGATCAGTTGTGGCCAAATCCTGACTCCCAAGCCCAGGCCACACTGGCACCTTCCTGGGCACATCCCCGGTACCCCTGCCTCTGGTCCTCACTTCAGCTCTGGGAGGAGGGCTTGCCACTCCCGTTGTGCAGAGGAGGAAACTAAGGCTCAAAGATTTCTGACATATGGGCTGCCTCTGGCCTGAGCATGGCAACTGCATCATTAACCAACGCCAACCTCCTTGGCCTGAAATGCTGCTAGGGTGGGCAGGGCAGCTGAGGCCTGGGGCAGGGTGTGATGGAGGGCCCCACTTGGATGGTCAGAGCCGAGTCTCTCTGAAGAGATGACATCTGAATAAGCCCTGGGTGAGGAATGAGAAAGTGGCAGCGAGGTAAAGAGCTGAAGAGAATGCCAAGCTGAAGGAATGAGTGTGAAGGTCTTGAGGTGCAAAGAACTCAGTGTCCTGTCAGGGCACTGGGGGGCTGCTTTTTAGGGAGAGAGGAAGAGTGTGGTGCAGATGAGGAGGGGCGGTCAGGAGGGGCTGGTCACCTAGGCACTCAGGCTGCGCTGAGTGGCTCAGATTTTACTCCAAGAGCAATGGGAGCCTCTACAGGGTTTAATCCGGCGAGAGATGGGATCTGACTTCTGTTCAGCTCCTTGGGGATCCTGGATTGAGGGTGAGGGTTAGGGTGGGGACCCAGGTCTGTCAGAGGGACTATAGAGGAGGCTGCCCTCCTAGGGGAGGGATGGTGATGGCTTGGATTTGGGGGTGGCAAATTCAGTAGAGAAGCAGAAGATCTGGGATGTCTGGAGGGGAGCCTAGATGCCTGCCAGTCCCCGGTGTCTTTATTTGGCAGACTACTCCTTCAAGGAGCTGCTCAGCAGACCCTCTCCCACAGCCCTGGAGGGGCCAGGTGTGCCCAGGACACTGCCAGCAGGCCCTTTTGTGACAGGACTGCTCTGGCCAGGGGTCCAAGTCTATTCATCTGTCTCCTCCGCTAAGCTGGGCACCCTCAGAAAGGCTGCTTCTGGCCCATCTGGTACCCACCCTGGTGCCAAACTCCGTCACCCCAACCAGGGCTGGTGACCAACCATCACTCACCCTCCCCCGCAAGGCCTCACTGCTTGTCTGCTGAAGGGTGTGGAGGGCTGGGTGGGTGCATCTCTGCAGAGCTCCCCAGGACAGGCTGGCCATGCGTCAGCAGCACTTCCTTCCTCTGCTGAAGTCTTGCTCTTACCCTCACCTCCTGCTCCCCCAGGCTTGCTCGCACGATCCTCACTTGGACCTCAGACCTTGGAGTCAAAGAATGTGAGCCCGATGGCCAGGAACCCAAGCATGAGTCCACTGCTTCAAGTGGGCACCTCCACCTCAGAGGTCTCGGGGCATGCCCAGACACCGGGGTGGCACAGGGAAACAGCCCCAAGTCCCTGTAAGAGCCAAAAGGCTCAGCTCAAGTTTTTTTTTTTTTTTTTTTTGGAATTGAGAAGTAATTTACATACCTTGAAATTGACCATTTTAAAGTACACAATTCAGTGGCTTTTAATATGCTCACAAGGTGGTGCAACCATCCCCACGATCTAATTCAGGAACATATTCATCACCCCAAAAAGAAATCCCATACCCATTAGCAGTCACTCCCCATTCTCTTCTTCCCTGAGCCCCAGCAAACATTCCCCTACTTTCTGTCTCTGGATTTGCCTATTCTGGGCATTTCATCTAAATGGTGAAAGGCTCACCAGCCTTCTGGGCCACAGACACCAAGTGGAGCCCCTGGAAGGGGCCAGAAGAGTGATGAGGCCTCATATCCTTTCTGAGATGAGAATTTGTACCAAATTATCAGTTCTGCACATCCTAGAGTCTGAGTTTCCCTAAGGAGTGATGCCTCACTCATCCCAGAAATCCCTCAAAGTCTGGCCCAGGACCAGGTCATTGCCCTCCTGACTACAATCCCAGAGTGGAACAAACAAAACAAACATTGGTACGGGTCTAGGTTTGTCTGCAAACCTACATGAGACTCCTGAAAGACATTAGCTGTGAAATTAACCTTGACCTAATTTCCACTTCCAAAAACAGAGTTTGCAAGGAGCCAAGTACCAAAAAGAAGCAAAATCTCCCTCTGCACCCCCCTGGTAATTGCTCCTGAGAGGATTCCAGTTTGCCTACTATGAGGTGTCCAGCGTAGTAGCCACATAGGTGTTCCACCCGGACAAGGGCAGAGAAGGTCCCTGGTATGGGTTTTCCCCACTGTCAGGGAAGGTCAAGCGATCGGCCTTAAGGTCCCCAGCACAATTGTTGACCAGTTGATTCTCTCAGAGAGGGCAAGGAACAAGAGGGGCCTAGTTCCAAAGCCCACGGGCAGGGTCTGGGCAGCGTATCCTCTGTTCCCTGAAGATGGCCTCAGGAAAACACAGCTTTGGGAAAAAAACCTCCAAAGACAATTCTTCCTGAGGACCTCACAAGGGACTCCTAACCCACTGTAAGAGTATCTTTCTTCATTCCAGACACAGGAACCTTGAATCACATGATAAATGGGTTCCCAAAACACAGGGTCAATTAATTTTTCCTTTTAAAAGCTCACCATATTTTAAATGTCCACATAACTCTTCGAGTAACACAAACACCTACTACTCTTCTAGCTGTTCCTTTGTAACAGGTTTGCTTAAAGGAGCCCCCCCCAATTCACGTACATCTTCCTCACCCAGTGTCTCCCCAGTGCAGGCCCTCCCGTGCCTCTGTCCTTGTCTCTAGTCCCACGGAGCAGCCAATGCCAGGGCACAGAAAGTCAGCTCCAGAGCCTGCCCTCTTCCTGTGAGCCCAGAAGCCAGGCCGTGGGAGGCGACAGCAGGGTAGGGAGGAGGACAAAGGGATTTGCCCCTATAAGAGAGAGAGTGACACGCAGAAATGCATCTGCTGCAGCTTGAGAACGATCTCCAAGTTTAAAAGATAACTGATCCAGGCCAGGGGAGTGGGGGTGTGCCTGCTCCAGCCCCCGCTCCCCCTGAGTCCTGACTGCTGGAGGCGGCCGGCCATCTGCGACACTCTGACCAGTATAAGCTAAAGGACACCAAATGGTTCCATCACCACACCCTTGTCGAGAACAAGGAACTCCCACCCTGGGCGCTCTCCTACCACTTGCCCAGACTGTAAAAGGAACTCAGAAACACCGCCTTTTCCCTGCACCTCTGTGGGATCACAAGATGCTGGAGGGAACCTGCCTGCAAGGTCTGTTTTGAGCCTTTTGTTCAGTCTTGGTGATCAGCAACCCCAGCCCCCTGTCAGCAACTCCGCTGCCGGTGTTTAGGCAGTGGTGGATTATGTCCCACCACCTGGCCCCAAGTCTAAGAGTTTACACCTTGTAGGGAGCCCCCAAAGCATTTTTGTTAATAGCAGGCTCATGGAAGGTGGAGGTCTCTGGGGAGAGCTACTGTGTCAGGTGGCAAGGTCAGAAGGCAAGCGAGCCCCTTCCCCCACAGACTTGGAAGGAAGCAAATACCTCACAGACGGAGCCAGAAAGCGACAGACCACTCAACCAACCAACGTGTTCCTTTACAGATGAAGGAACGGGGGTCCAAAGGGCAAGGAGCTTATTTCCAGTCAGCTGTCTACCAGGTTTTCCATCTTGGGTTTCTGGAGAGAAGCCCCAGTCTACTTTCTCACGTCCCACCAGCTTCAGCATGAAACTTCTTTCAGAACCTACGCTCCTCACTCTTGATCTGAAAGAACCTGGCAGTCACTCTCCACCCTCTGGGTGACGGGTGACCCCCCACCCTAACATATGAGCCTCCCCCTGCTGGCCTGACCTACACGGGGGTCTATGTTTGCACCCAACACCCACCCACCACAGACCCCAAGCCCTTTCATGTACCCTCGAAGCTCTAATCTCACCCCTGACTTGGGCCAGCTGAGCAGAGTCTGGAACACTAATCTGAGTTTTTCGTTAAGCACAGCTTTACTGCTGCCCTGAAGCACTCAGAAAAGGCTCTTCACACTTTAGGTCACCTGCACCAATGGGCAGAAAAGCACGGTTTGTAATGATCATGCAGTCTTCTCAAAACACTGGGTACTTAAACCAGTTCAATTTGCAAATTGATTAAACAGGCCCCTAACGGACACTACTGATTTGAAACACCTTTGCAAGCCGTTCCTGGTACATTTGAGACCAAGCCAGCTTCTTAAAAACCTACTTTCCCCACATTGTGGTCAGGTTCTTTCTCTGGGAAGGCCACATTCATGCCAACAAGGACAGAACGAGTAGGAGATGTTTCTCTTGTACAACCAGAAGACCTGAAGCAGCCCAGCTTTTCTACCCATTCCCCCCAGCTTGGGACTTAGTGGGAGAAGGCTAACAGCAAAGCTCAAAACTCCATGCTACCTACACCACCCTAAGGAGGGATGGGTGGTCTCAGATTAAAAGTTCTTCAAGAAGATGCTACCCTAGCATCACCGAGCTCCAGGACAGAGCCAGCACCTGCTAGTGACCAAGCTGGGAAGACAAAAGCCAACCGCTGGAGGTAAGTGGGGGTGCTTGGGGCTGTCCTCTTTCCTTCAGGAACGATCTCTTTCTGGTTCAGACCCCACTGGGTATGTATGGGGAAAGGGACAAGAACAGCGTTCTCCTGTATCTATTTTGTTCTAGGTAAAAGTCACTTCTTGCCGATGCCTCACATACCTGATGAAGGAGGTAGCAGGCACAAGGCCGGCTGGGCTGCTGGGGCCACTTACCAGCGGGGGCTGCGGCTGGGGGTGCTGCCCTGCTCCCGAGGGGGGCGGGTAGTGCATGAGCAGATTGAAGGCGGAGTAGACGGTGTCTTTGTACATGCCGCTGGTGCACTCCGGGGCCTTCAGGCCTGGAAAAACCACAGCTGGTCAGAAGCGCCAGCCCAGGGTGGCTGGGGCTGAAGGCTGTCTGCTCGATCGAGAGAAGATCAGAACTGCCAAGGGGTCCCCTTCAAGTTCCTGACTTGAAGGGCTGGGGCGGGGGGTAGGTCCCCGCAGTGCCAAGGTTTGACGACGGACCCAGAGTTCGGGCCTCCCTTCCTCGACCCCAACTCTGCCCTCCGGCCAAGGAACCTTGGCCAGCGCTTCCTCCTCAAGACGGGGGATTAGTCAAGTCACCTGGACAGGAGGGGAGGCGGAGATGGCGGGGGTCTGTTTACTCCTATAAAGGTCAGGGCACCGGAAGTGACTCGAGCCTGGCGGCGCCCGGGAAACCCGCCCCCCACTCCCCCACCCCCTCGGTTTTACCGCCTCCTCGAGCTGCCGTGGGGGACGGGGGGAGACACCCCCTCGGCTCCCTCCCGTACTCGGCGGCCCGGCTCTCCCACCGAGGCCGGGCCTTAGCGGGAGGAGGGGAGCTGGGCTGGGCAGAAACTCACCGTCTTCCAGAGACTCTGGAAGTTTGTCGGGGAAAAGTCTCTGCGAAGTGTGTTCCCGCCCGAGAGCCTGCGGGGAGATCCAAAGGGGCCTTGAGAGGGCTGGGAAAGCTGGGGGCTCGGGGCCCGGGACGGGAGGGGTCTGAGGGATGGGGACCCCTGAGAGCCGCGGGAGGGAGGGGCGGGGCAGCGCGAGCCGAGCGCCAGGGGCGACGGAGCGAGGCGGCTTCGGGGGAGCAACGGGGCGCGGGCCAGCGCTCACCTCCGCCCCGACCTCGGCCTCGCCGCGGGCACCGGCGCCCGCCCCCGGGACCCCGGCGTCGCCGGCCGCGCCCTCGGACTCATTGACGAGCGACGACTTGAGCTCGGCCAGGTCGCGCTCGGGGCCCGCGGCGCTGTCGCGGCTCTTGTCGTCCTGCTCCTCGCCCTCGTCCTGGAAGGCCAGCAGCTCGTCGGGCGCGCCGAGGTCGTCGCCGCCGCCCGCGCCACCCCCGCCCGAGTCCAGCTGCGGCATGGTGCGCTCAGCCTGCGGGGTCGCGGGGCTCGGGGGTGCGGGGCGCGGAGCCGGCCCGGGAGGCGGCGAGCCCGAGGTCCGGACCTCCGAGCCCGAATCGCGGCGGGCGGAGCGCGGGGTGACTCCGCCTGGGCGGGCTGCGGGCGCGGGGCGCGGGGCGCGGGCGCCGGGTTGAGAGGCTCCGGGAGCTGGCGGGTCAGAACATCAAAGGCGCCGCCGGCGGAGTGCCGGGGGCGGGGCGGGGACGCCGGGGGCGGGCCCGACCGGGGGGCGGAGCCAACGCGCCCCGCCCCTCCACTCCTGGGAGAGGCCGGGACGCGCCCAGTGGGCAAAGTCTTAAAGGGCTCGCTCTCCCAGCCTTTGGATGGTGCGTCGGAGGAGCCTGAGAAGCATCACCCTTCTCCTGAAATGCGGGGAATCTAAAGGGGGTTCTTAACCTCGATTCCTCACCTAAAACAAGGGATTCCTTTCCTGCGCCCAGGTTTCTCCCTCAGCGGTGTAGTGCTCAGGTCCCCTAGGCCTTTGGGGTTTGGGAGTGCCTTGGATAGGGAGCCAAGGTGTGAACAGTGTCTGTGCCTGGGCTCAGTATAGTATGTCCTGGGCTTGGAACTGGGGTCTTACTTGAGCTTAGGGGCTGCTCGAGGCTATGATCGAACACCGGGCCGGCAGAGTTAGGACTCCTCAAAACTCCATTCTCTGGGTGCATCTTCCAGCCCTCTGCCAATCTGGGACCTCCTTCCAGGTCGCCCTCACACAGCGCAAGCACAGGCATTATACCCTCTCACACATTTATTGAGTGCCTCTTGTATGAAGGACTCATACACCGCGTAACTGTGACGGGCCTCTCAGCCACGTGGAGGCTCGGAGGTGCGAACGCAGCCAAGAGGGCAAGAAAGAAGTATCCCTCCAGGGCCCATGCCAATCCTCCAGACCCGACTCACCCCCCACAACAACTGGTCCAACTGAGTTCCATGCCCGGAACCTGTGGCCCGGCCCGGGAGGCGAGGCTTTGGGCAGCTCCGTGGGCTGCCGGATTGTGTTGAGGGGTTGGTGGTCCCAAGCAACTTAACCAGGAAGTCCCATTCGCGCAGAGTCCATTGACTCCAAGCCTGGCGCAGGCCGGCCCTCGCAAGATCTAGGCTTCAGGGTCTACACGCGGAGGAGGGCCGGAACGTGGAACGTGAGCCAACTTCCTTCCGAACTATCAGGCCCCCTGGGTCATGTCCATGCGGGCCTCCTCAGCACTCTTGACTTCAGCTCAGATACTATCTAGGCAAGAAACAGGCCCTTTAGAATCGCGGTGCAGTAAACCACAGACCAGGCAGGTTTCCGTGCTGGATTCAGTGTTGACCTTCCCACGTCTCCCGAAAGCAACTGGTGCAGAGGGTATTTGGGAGGAGAGAGCGTCTTGGACGCTTGTCCGGTTCAGAGTCCCACAGGACTCCTGCAGCGGCGCAAAGCCTGGCCGGAAGAGGGCCGAGCCGCCCCTGCGGGTCCAGGCCCAGCCGGGCTGGCTGCGGATCAAAGAGCCGCCCTTCTCTGCGTTCAGATCCTATCTGCACCCGCCCAGCGGGTCGCCTCGGCCCCCCACTTCGGGGCTGGAGTGCCCATTTTTCCTCCCTTCCTGGTGCTGCGGGTGGGGTGGGGGAGCTTTTGGGCACTAGTACTCCGTTTGTGATGGAGATGTGGGAAGACCCTGCCCATTAGTTTGAGAGAGAGAGAGAGAAAATGTGAGCTCACTCATCCCCTCTAGAGTGCGTGTTGGGGGGGAGGGGGGGCGGGGGTTGTTTCAGCCTAACTCAGCCCAGTTGGGAGGGGACAAGGTGCTGGAGGAGGGGATCGAAGCTTCCCCTACCTCCTCTGCCCCTGAGGTTGCTGGGTCTGGCCTTTGACTGCGCCTCCTCTGGGAGGCTGAATGGAAGTATATAAATCCGCCTAACCCAAAAGCTTTGGAGGTCTTCCTCTGTTTTCCGGCGGCCCCAGCTTAGCAGGAGCCTACTCTGGCACAAAGGTCCGCAAACCCAGTGGATATAGGTGTGGGGGGGGGGGGGGGGGCGCGGGGGTTGAAGATTTCTCCATGGAGAAAGGAGAGAAGTCAGGGCAACGGTGAAGTGGCTGGTTTGGTTTTCCCAATAAGGCTAAATTTTTTTTCAGCTTAAAGTATTAGCCTTTAGTCAGAGCTTATGAGCTTTCTGTTCTATTGGTGTGAAAACAAACTTTCTTTACTAAAATGATGGTAAGAATTGATTTTTAAAATATTTTTATTTACCAGAAAAAAAATTTGACCACTCTCTATTCCCTCTCCCACCCCAAATTTCTTCAGACATTTTATGGGGCTGTGAACTCCCACCGTCTGGGAACTGCCGTCCTATGCGGTGATGGCCCCAACTCTTGCTCTGCTGGATGGAACAAGGGACGGGGTAGGTGAGTAGGGAGAACAAGGTGTGAGATGGGGTAGGGTAGGGAGAGAGAGAGACTGATTCTCAGACTTCCACAGCCACACTGGAATCAGCCTGAAGGTGTACTGAGGGAGCTTCTATCCTGTACCTAACCCTGGACTCAGGCCGTGGAGGAGGGAGGGGCCAAGGAGGGGACCTGCCCTCTAGGAGGCATTGACTGCTAGAGAAGCTGAGAAATTACTAGAGCTGAGTTTGTTACTTCATTAATCTATACAGATAATGGGCAGAAGGAGCTCAGATACGGGGAGATCAGTGTGGCTGGACTGGTTAGGCTGGCTTCCTGAAGGAGATGGACACACTTCATCTGGGCCTGGAAAGCTCTGTAAGGCTTAGGGAAAGAGAGAGAAAAAGATATTCGGGCTTGTCCCCATAAGACAGATCCACCTGTGCAGCAGCCCCTTGTCTGGTCAGCACTGATTCCAGCATCATCATCCGCACAGAGATGTCATAGTACTGACTGATTACTATGTGCCAGGCATCAGGTCAAGAGCTTCACACACACTATCTCATTTAATCACCATACCAATTCTATAACATAGGGACAGTTATCCGCATTTATGGATGAGGGAACTAAGCCTCAGAGAGGTTATGTAAGTTATCCCAGGTCTCACAGCTTAGAAGTAAGAATATTAGTATTCTGAACCCTGGCAGTCTAACTTCTGAGCGCCCCTACCACATTCTAATGTTTCATTATGACTTCTAAAATTCCAGAGTGTGTCCTTATCTGCTTTGTGATCTTTGAAGACAAATGGGGATGAATGAGCTGTCACTGGGGACTTCCGCAGGGGCTAAGACTCCACGCTCCCAATGTGGGGGCCTGGGTTCGATCCCTAATTAGAGAACTAGATCCCACATGCTACAAGGAAGGGTTTGCATGTCTCAGCTAAATATTGAAGATTTTGTGCTACAACTGACTTGGCACAGCCAAATAAATTAAAAAAAAAAAAAAAAGAACTGTTATTAATAGAATCTCAGGTTTCTGGGTGGCTTATGTTGCATACAGGGGCCACCCAGAGGATTGGGGAAACTTCCTGATTGGTCTGTATAGAGTAGCTCAAGCCATTTGCTGGGATTGCTACAACCAATCTCATCTCCCTTGAGTCAGATGGACCTTGGCCTGTACCATCTCTCCCATGGACATACCATCTCTCATCCCACTCTAGACACCTGCTCTGGGCACTGACTCAGATCCCAAACAGAGATGGTAGACTCTGGGGTGTTTTTACAGAGTGGTGAATAGAATCTGTGGCTGCTCCCCTGAAGGTGACCAGGGAGTTTGGGGACCAAGGCCAACTGCAGGGAGGCCCCAGAATCTTCTGGGTTCATGCAGCCCAGGATTTTAATGAGGCTTCATCTTCATGCTAATGAACCTGGTGGACTGTGCTGTCATCAGAATCTGAATGTAGGACAAAGTCAGAGCTCTTAAGAGTTGAGGGATGGAACAAAAGAGCTCTGGGTTTGGATTTATACAAACCTGGTTTCTATCCCTGCCCTGTCATTTGTTAGCTGGTGTTAGTGATTTGTCAGACAAATCACTGACCCTCTCTGAGCCTCAGCTTCCTCATGGGTGAAATGGGTATCACCCTAAGCCTGCCTTGCTCTGTGAGGTTGAGATGACTCATGTTTCCTAGGAAAGAGCTTAGCACGACACCCAGCACATTCCAAGCGCTCTAATAAATGGGTGCTCTTGAGCTAGATATTTTTCGGAAGTTGTTAGGCTAATTGGCTCTTCATGTAACGTCATGTAAATCATCTAAATGTTCTCATGGCCTGAGCCCACTTAATCACAACTATAAGGCTGAAAATATACATTTCCTTTCCTTTTCTTTCAAGTTCCTTTAACATGAAAGGATCACATGAACTCTCTGACCTTTTCTAACAGGGGGACCCTTGAGATGTGGCGTTTCCAGAAAAAAGCTCAAAGGAGCCCCAGATGGATTTGGTAAATTACAACGAGGAGAGGTTCAGAGTGGGTCTCTTCCTGCCCGCCAGCCGCCTGGCATCCTGTTAGGGCTTGCTGAACACTGCCTGAAGGCTGGGCTGCTGGCTCCAGGCAGGAACTCTTCCTGTGAGGCTTTCTTTCTCAGGGCAAAGCCTGGTCACACGTCCTAGAGGCAGATTGTGGTTTGTTACTAGAAACACAGTTTGCTCTCTGAAAACTCTGTGTAGTTTCACTGCATGTCTGTGCATGTATGTCTGCGTGTGTACATGTGGGAGGTTGTGGCCTGCAGAATGGTAAAGACACACCATTGCTGGAGGCAACGGCTCTGGCAGCTGCCTTTAAAATAGAGCAAGAGGGGACTTCCCTGGCGATCCAGTGGCTAAGACTCCTCTTTCCAAATGCAGGGGCTCTGGGTTCAATTTCCTGTTCAAGGAACTAGATCTGGCCTGCCACAACTAAAAGATGCTGTGTGCTGCAACTAAGACCTGGTACAGCGAAATAAAAAAATTAAAATAAGTAAATGTTTAGAAAATAATAATAAAATGAAGCAAGAGGGTTTGCTTTATAATCTTCTGTGTGTTCTCCCCTAGACTGCTCCCCCCATGGATGGAATAACCAAGAGTTACTTCTTCTTTTTTTTTTTTTTTTTTTAATATTTATTTATTTGGCTGTGCTGGGTCTTAGTTGCAGCATGTGGGATCTAGTTCCCTGACCAGGGATCAAACCCAGGACCCCTGCATTGGGAACTCAGAGTCTCAGCCACTGGACCACCAGGGAAGTCTAAGAATTACTTTTAAAGTAGAAATTTAATAACGAAGCTCCATGTTAACTTTCCCTGATGATAACCCAAGAAAGTTTGACCAAACTGGCTTGAGGGGCTGTGGTGGTGCGAGTATAAAGAGAGCTGCCCCACGAGTTCCGAGGGCTCCTAGGACAATTTCCCAGGACTAATTTACCACATATGAGCCAGCTATTGTTCCCAGTGAATGCAGCTGGAATTCGTTCACCCACCCACCTGCAGGAATAAATAGCCCCGGGTTTCCACTTGAAGGGGTCTGCAGTCACAGGCACTAAGGTGTCAGCAGCAAAGGCAAGCTGGGAGGGGCTGCTGTGTGCCACCAGGATGCATTGGTCTCTGAAGAGCTCAGTGGCAGGTGGCTGGGTCCCAAACCCTGCTCCACCACTGGGCTGCTGGGTGAACTGCCTTCTCCAGGCCCAGGACTCCTCACCTAGTTTCAGGGATGCAGTGAGGAGCCTCTGGCGATGAGTCCAGAGGTGAGAGACAAGAGGCACCAGAAATGCCACAGGAAGTGGGCCCAGGGTCCATGGAAGACGCACCTTCAGCTTCACAGGGGAGTGTGTCCGTATTCGCTTCTGTCTGGGGTGTGGGAACAACCCTAGACACACTGACATGAATGTGTTACTAGGGAAGTACCATTTAATGTCTCTCTTTGAGACAGGGGTGTCAAGGCTTTGCTGCTTGTTGCTAGGGTCTGACACAGAGCTGGCTAACTGCAATGCTCAGAAATTTGTAGATGGATGACTTACTTGCTGGATGGATGTATGAGCAGATGGATAGATGGATGGGTGAATCATTCACAGTGGTGATCACTTAGAATTCAGGGAGAAAGTAGCAAGCCCAGTACCTGCTTTCAAGGAACCTGTCATCTTGTGGGAGACATCAGGGCAATAGAGTTCCCAGGAGTCAGGCGTTTGGAAACATGATTGTTGTATGCATGGCGTGGTAGACAGGGAGGGCTTCCTGGAGGAAGAAGGTCAGTCCAGGAGGCAAGTCGAATTTAGGAGGCGGGACAGTAGCCCACACTCTGGGTTGTGATGAAGTTTGACCCCATAGGGTCTCTGGGGCCTAGGTAAGCCAGGATCTTGGGGGAGAGTTTGGTTATCTGTTGAGCCTTGCCCAGCGTGGTACATCTTCATGGCCCAGTTCCTACAGTCCTCTCTAGAGCCCCCTCATCCCTCCCCTCCACCAACTGGGACAATTTCTCCCAAGAACCCCCTCTCCAGACACTGGCTGTCCCTGTTTACCCCTGTCCTAGGACAGACTACCTCCTGGGTGCACAATCCACCATCTTGTAGTGGGTTTCCAGGCTTTCCTGGCTCAGTGCCCCGTGTAGAATACCCCCTCTTTTCCAGCAGCTAGAAGTAGGGGTGGAGAAACAGGACATGGAAGGCAGGGAGGATTAAAGCGGATCTTTACCAGATTCTGGAGTCACTGCCAATAAAGATTCTGAGAAGTCCTGCACCAGAGAACTCCTGTCTAGCCCCCTTTGGTTAAGTGCCTTCCAAATTTATTTGACCATAAAACTGTTTTTCCACATATGTATGATTTTCCAAAGAACATGGCTCCCCTGAAAGTCTTTTGGGTAAGCTCTTATCTCTGGTTTCAGGAGGCAGGGATGGGCACTCCTTATCCAAAACACATTCCAATTTTGTCCCTGATATGGAGGCAGTTAGCAACACTTGCACCCCAAACTGGTCTTCACAGCTTTAACCAGTCTTCACTCGAGCCCTACTAGGTTCTTGGCTTCTTGGGATCACAGACTTTCATCTGTGTCCTTGCTGAGCACTAACATGGACCAAGCATATTGTGGCATATAATAAACGCCTGCTGACCATAGGATGGGGCTGTTGTGTAAAAGTCCAACCCAGCTCAGTTCCTCAAACTCCCAGTGGCTATTTCCTTTGGTTTGTTAGCATCTGAAAGGCTGTGTTTTTTCAAAGCTCATCTCTGGTCTCTCCCTCATCCAGGAAGCCTTCTTGGCTACTTGGCTCCACAGGGATCTCTCGCCCCTCCAAAAGCAAGATTCTCATTGCTTTCAGAATTTGAGCCCCTCAACTGCTCCTGAGCTGTTCAGTCTCTGTTTCCTGTGAATGAGTCCTCCTGACCTTTGACTACAGCCTGCATTGTCTGGTGATCAAGAGCGGGGCTTAGAGCTCACAGCCTGTGTGTGAACTTAGGGCTTCTCCACCTACGCACTGCGGGAGGGACCTTGGGCGAGTGACCTCCTCCTAGGAGCCTTTGGTTCCTTATCTGTTAAGAGGGAGCTTTAATAGTAGAGTCTGGGACTTCCCTGGTGGTCCAGTGGCTACGACTCTGTGCTTCTAGTACAGGGGGCCGGGGTTTTGATCCCTGGTCGGGTAGGGAACTGGATCCTACCTGTTGCAAGTAAGAGTTTGCAAGCTGCAACTAAGACCCCGTGAAGCTAAATAAATACATAAAAATTTAAAAATATTTAAAATAATAATATTATCTCAAGAGCTGGGAAGATGAGTTCCTGCTTGTAAAGTCCTTGGCACAGTGTCAAGCGTGGAGTAGGTTCTTGCTAAGTGGCGACCAGTTTCAATTATTATTGTTGCTCCCAGCCAGCAGGGCTGCACTCAGGCCCAGCTCTTTGAAGTGCTTCACAGAGGCTATCCTGGCCAGCCTGCAGTCCTGCTAGTCACAGGTGGGCAGTGGGGACCAGAGTGGGAAAGGCACCAGGAACCCTATCTTCCGAGGCCAGGCCGAGGCAACTGAGTGTTCAGTCTGAGTGGGAACTCGTCATGCCAAGAGATGGCCATTTCCAGATGTCTGCAGGCTGGAGGGAGCCAGCTGGCCTGTGGGGCCCAAGGGCAGAGACAGGACTAATGGGAGGAAATTACACGGAGAGATTTCATCTCGGCTTGAGGAAGCACGTCTACAGGCAGAGCTGGCCAACCGTGGCCTGCCCAGGCCACCAGCAAGAGGCGGCGAGCTCCCTGTCACCAGAGGTGTGTGAGCAGAGGCTGGGGGCTTCCAAGGGAGGGAAGCCGCTGAGCAGGTTTCTACCCCTGAGGCCCCTCCAAAGCTGTGGACAGTCCCTTGTACTTCCTGAGTGGGTCTGCCCCTTGCTGGCTCAGCTGAGTCCACAGCAGGTGTCTAAGAGTGAGGGCAAAAGCGTGGCTACCTCTGGCTCTAACCTGGGCCTGGAGGATGGAGAGGAAAGGGTATTGCTCTAAGAGGCGGATCTCAAGGGGGTTAATAACCACTGTGTCACCTTCCTGAGGTAGCAACTCGGTGTAGCTGCTGACATAATGGAGCCTAGGAACCCATCTTAGGCCTGCTGGGGTCAGGGGGGGACAGAGATTGGTGGTGGGAGGGGGCTTATTCTTGAATCAGCCTCCCCCAGCTTCTAAAACTAGGGGCTGAGGAGAAAGATGTGAAAGAGCAGGAGAGGAGGGAGCCTGGGTTTCAGTATCAGTTCTGCCACTTGGTAGCTATGTGACTTTGGACAAGTCACTTAACGTCTCTGTGCTCCAGTTTGCTCTGTAAGACAAATAGCACTTCACTGGGTTCTTGTGATGATTAAGTGAGTGTTTATTTGTGGTCCATAATAAGTGCCATGCAAATATTTGTTACATAGATAAAAATTAATTGATAAACTCATCTATGCCTAGCCTAGTACCATGCAAGTTTTTTTTTTTTTAAGATATCAGTGACTTCTTATTTTATTTACTTGGCCACACCCTGCAGCATGCAGGATCTTAGTTACCCAACCAGGGATTGAACCTATGCCCCCCGCACTTGTGGTGTCTTAACCACTGGACCGCCAGGGAAGTCCCCAAGGGTATTTATATCATTCACTTTGTTTAGTCTCCACAACAACCTAATGAGGTTGAAACTACTATTATTAGGGAAAGTGAATCTGAGAAAGTCAAGTTCCTTGCCCAAGGTCCCACTGCTGGTGGGAGGCACAGTGAAGGTTTAGATTTAGGAGGGTCTGACTCTCAGGCCCCCACAGGTCTGCAGCCTCTCTAGGGAGGGAGAGTGCCAGCAAGAGCAGGGCAACAACAGATGAGTTGGCAGGAAGGGTCAGAGGTGTCCCCCCAACCCCATCCACCTTGCTCAGGCGGGAAGCCCCCTCTCGTGGCTGTTGCCTGGGAGAGATTTATCTAATTTGTGGAAACATTGCTGGGTGACTTTGATGACAAATTACAACCTTGCTTCCTTCAGCTGAGTAATCTCCATGGTGGGTGGAGGGGATGGTCTTGGAAGTCGCCGGAGTTCTGGGCTGGCAGTGTTCGCCTTGGGGGTGACATTGCCAAGGAAGCCGTGCCACCCCAGACAAGCTCCAGGGGCAAGGGACAGAAGCTGGACAAGAACACAGCCTCTCTGGGTGGTTGTAGGGCTATGGGCCCAGGGTGTCCTGCTCACTCCCACTTTCTCTTCTGTCCCAGCTGGACTCCTCTCTCTTGCTTATGACTGTGTGCCCCGGGCTGAGCCAGGGTCTGGCAGAGAGCTGAAGTCCAATAAATACGTGTTGGATTCCAGAATATCTCCAGACATGGTACTTCACAGTTCACGAAACTCCCTCCCCTCTATTATCTCATCTGATCCTTATAACAACCCTGAGAGGTAGATCTTTTAACCCCATTTTACAGATGAGGAAACTGCGGCTCAGAGAGAGGAAGTGACTCGCCCAAGGTCACACAGCTCAAACCCCGTCTCTGAGGCTCTTAAATTAACTGTAGCTCTGTAGCCCACAGAGATGTTTCCCCTGTCCTTGTGTGAGAACAGTGGGAGGACAGAGGGAACCCCTCATGGATGGAGGCCCCCATGGCTTCCTTCGGCCCAGAAGTACTCCTCAGAAATGGTCAGAGAAGCTGTTCTTATTTGTCTACTGGGGCATGGAGCCCCTCTGGGGCTTCAGACTGGGGAGTGGGGGCTCTAGCATGCCAAGTTCTTTCCCAGCCTCTCCTGGATGTCAGATGGACAGGTTCAGGCCCTCAGAAGCTGAAGGAGTTTTGTCCTAGCCACCGGCCCAGAGGCCAGCCTCCATTCTGCAGCGGTGAAAGTACATCACTTCACCTCTGGGTCACGGGTGGGCCTCTGCTGACAACTGCGGTTTTCTTTGTCAGCTCTGCTGTTTTTATTTTTTGTTCACTGCTCTATTAGTACTGATATTTTAAAGGGTTTCCCCTTCTGGTCAAGCTTTGTCTTTTGTTTTTATAATTTGGGAGCTACTCTCCTCTTTTCTTTCTCCTCTCAGCCCAGTTTTGGAAGATGCAGAAGCAGGAGGTGGGTGGGAGGCAGTTTAAAAGCATCATCCCCAGGCATCCTTCCTCTCCATGTCCCGGCCCCCAGCAGGCCTGAGGAGCCTCCCTGGTGGACCCACTGTTAGGGCAGCACTCAGGGTAGAAGGCACCCCTTTGAACTAGGAATTCTTTTTCTTATTCTAAGTGGGGCTTGGGTTCTTCGAGCCCTGCCCATACAAGTCCCCTTGGTGCCATGACCCCACCCCTTCTCCTTCTTTTCAATATTCTCCCCCCACTCAAGGCTGCCCCCACTGCTAGGGGAAGCTTCTAGCACAGATAAGAGCATTGACCATAAACAAGCCAACTTACTTCTTAGCGTCTGTAGTGCCTGGGAAAATAGCCCATGGCAGATTCTGATGAGATGAGGGTTGGGACAAAGCTTTTGTGGGGCCCCTCTGTGCATCCTGATTCATTGCGGGACTAGATCTAGGCCAAAATCTCCCCTTCTGGAATTCGCAGCCCTCTCCCTGGGGTGGGGCTTTCTGCAGCTGCAGCTTGGGCCATGGCCACTGTCCCATTGCAGTGGACTCAGGGCCTTAGGCAGGGGCTGCGATGGCCCTTCCGTCCTGACTGTGGGGCTACTGCTTGGCAGTTGGTATTTGGGAGGGCAGGACTGCAGAGCTCTCAGAGATTAACTTGAATTCCTTCCTCCTCCACCTTGGAGCCAGAGAAACGCTCCTGGCTTCCTGCTCAGCCCTGTACCCAGAACCCCCAACTGAAGGGACAGAGCTGAAGGCTTTTTGCCTCAGCTCTTCCTCCTCCAAAATAGTACAGTCGAGACCTGGCTGATTCTCAAACTACTTGCTTTTGTGACTGAGCTCTAACTTTTCGTTTTATGTTCAAAGATGAGATTCAGATCTACAGGGGAAAGTACTTCTTACCCCTTTGGTGGCTGAGTCCTGTACCTGGGACAGACCCACAGCACACCAGAGTGGGAAATGCTGGGCTGGCCTTTCCTTTACACCCACAGAAATTCCCAAAGGTGCCTGGGGCACCAGCTCACAGGCTGGTCGGGGAGCTGAGCCATGATGCTTGCATTGGGAGGACAAGGCCTGTCTTGCCGACTGCTGGTGCCAGAGACCCCAGAGAATGGGGGCTCGCCGTGGGAAGTTAGAGGGTTCTGCTACATGGACAAGAGCCTGGTGTAGCTCCAGGCCCCCAAATGGCAGGGTCTAGCTGTGTTGGCCTCAGAGGGAGGAGAGCAGTGAGGACCAGAGTGGTAAGGGAGGGTCCCCGGTGGAGGGGCCAGGGCTGCACTGGAGGGCGTGTGAGATGGGAGGCAGGAAGGCCAGCCCTAAGCACCAAGGAAAGCCAGCTGGTTAAAGCTCAGAGACACCCAGGAGATGGCCAGGACCCCCCCAGTTGTGCAGACAGGGGAAAGTGAGGTCCAGAGAGGAGGTCTCACAGTCCATTGGAACTCCTTTGTTGATTCCATTGCCCAGAGAATTCAGGAGCCCCTTACCCCAAGTTCAGGACATTGTAAAACATGCAGCAAAGTAAGCAAAATTCAAAGCACCCCTTTAGGACACTGAGCATGAACTGCTTTTGTAATAAAAAATAAACCACTGAAGGTTACTTTTTCAAAAGTGCAGGTGGAAATAAACACTTTGAGGGTCGGGTGGGGCTTGGGAGCTTGCAGCATTATACTCAGTTCACACCCTCACTGCTCTGGCCCAGGGTGACCAGCCTGGAAGGCTGGCTCCTTCCACAGCCTCCTCCCTACCCATCTTGGGGAGGCCTGAACTTGCTGGGGAGCAGCCAGGTCTGTGTACAGCGCCCCCTGGTGGCTGTCTCTGGAAGAGGTTGTGTGTGAAGGACAGTTCAGTTCAGTTCAGTCACTCAGTCCCCTCTGACTCTTTGCGACCCCATGGACTGCAGCATGCCAGGCCTCCCTGTCCATCACTAACTCCGGAGTCTACCCAAACTCATGTCCATTGAATTGGTGATGCCATCCAGCCATCTCATCCTCTGTCGTCCCCTTTTCCTCCCACCCTCAATCTTTCCCAGCATGAGGGTCTTTTCAAATGAGTCTGCTCTTCACACCAGGTGGCCAAAGTATTGGACAGGGGTGAGAATTAAGGAAGCTGGTCCGTGCCTCCCTCCTCGGCTGCTCATACTGAGTGCTAGGAGACAGGTGCTCGATCTCACTGGCAGAATTCCCCTCCCTCCACTATCCAGGAGCTGTGACAGCGTTCTCACCTAGGCTCTGGAGCAGGCCTGACAGCCAGATGTGCAGATTCAACTGAGCCAGAGAGTCTTCTGGAACACAACTGCTCCCACGGAGCCCAGCAGGCCTGGCCGGCTGCGGGAGAGCCTGGAAGCCTCCGTCTGAGCCTCAGCTTCAGTGTTGCTGACAGACCTGTGGTACACAGCTGGTGACCGCCCGCGGTGAGGGCTGTCCTGAGAGTGACCTGGGCCAGGAGGCCCGGCTCCGCCCCTGCTCAGCTGCGCAGGCTGGCAGGACGATAACAACAATAAAGCAGTAGCAATGTCCCTTGGCCTTCACCGAGTGCCTCCTGGGGGCCAGCGCAGCCAAAGCCTCACAACAGCTCCATGAGGCAGGAGCTGTTACCTTAAAGGTAGAGGTGAATTCACATGTGTCCCATCACCCCAGTTTCACAGTTATCAAGGTTTACCACCAGTGTTTCCCTTTTCTTTCCTCCCTTCATTCCTCCTTTCCTTCCTTTTCTTTCTTTCTGTCTTTTAAATATTTAAAGCAAATCCCATATATCATGTCATCTCACTCTAGCATGCGTTAGTATGTATTTCTAAAAACATGGATTTTTAAAATATTTAGTTAATTAATTTGGCTGCACCAGGTCTTAGTTGCGGCATGTAGGATCTAGTTCCCTGACCAGGGATCGAACCTGGGCCCCCTGCATTGGGAGCATGGAGTCTCAGCCACTGGATCACCAGGGAAGTCCCTGGACATTTTCTTAATAACTGCAAAGCCATTATCACTTTTAAAAAAGTGAGTAATAATTCCTTGATGTTATCTAATACCTAGCCTGTGAAGCAGGTACTCTCATTGTCCCCATTTTAAAGATGAGGAAGCAGAGATTCTGAGAGGACCAGTAACTTGACCACGTGTTACACAGCTTGTTAGTGGTGGGGATGGGATCTGAACCCACAGAGTCTGACTTGGGAGCCCACCCACTAAACCATTCTTTCTGATTCCCCAATTTCCCTCTCTGTAAAGTGAGGACTACTTCACAGGATAATGTATGTGTGTACCATGTTATTCTTACTTCTAACAATAACAATGAAAATATTAATGAAATAAAACAATCAGAAGAATTAATGTGATGTTGATATGACAGCAAAAAAATATGACAGTTAAAGGAAATTAAGGTTTGCTTCTTCCTCACTCATCTCTCAACTTATGCTTATCTCATGTAATCTTTAACCCAATCCTATGTTTCCTGATTAGCAGCTTCATTCTACAAGTGAGGGAACTAGAGGCGCAGAGGCAGGAAGGGCCTTTCCAAGGTCAGGATGCTGGTAGCTGACAGGAGCAGGATTTGGAGCCAGGCTGGTCTCTCGGGGATGGCAGACATCCCTGGGGTGTGTCAGTGAAGATGACCTTTACTGAGGGCTCCAGGTCATTCTGCTATCACAGGGAATGTGTCAGCTGGGATTACTACTTGCAAGCAACAGAAATCAGCTTTGGGAATTTGGGGCACAGTAGAAGTTGTAAGGATTGTAAGGGTATGCGAGGCTCACAGAATGGACTGGAAGGAGACAGCCAGGCAGCCAGGCTGGAAAAAGATGAACGTGAAGTCACCCTAGGGCCTGGAAGGCAGCAACTACTCAGAGGTCTCAACTGCCATCCCCCCAGCCGCCACCACTGCCAGCTGCCAATACACACCCTGGGGTAAATCCACTTCTGCCTATTTCTGTGCTTCCACCCAGAGACCCAGGAGAGAGCAGTCAAGGATCCCAGCCTGGAGGCACAGCCGCTGCCCATCATGGCTGGGAAAGCACGGCACTTTCCTGGAGGGTTCCAGAGCGCTGGGCGGTGCCAGGGCTTTTAAAGGAGTGAAACGAGGGAGCTGGAGGGGATTCCCCAGAGAAGACTCTGTCGGCTCTGGTTTTCACACTGTAATTTTGCTTTTAGTGCTTGGTGTGTGAGTCACATGTGAAAGTCTCTTGTTTTTTGAGGCCTGTGTCTGCTGCTGCTACCTCCTTCAGAGCAGCTGCCACCTCTAGGTAGGAGGCCCAGTTCTTGGGCAGGATCCCCCGTCTGCCACCGGGTGCTCCAGATATGGGAGCACAGCATTAGGGACTGTCATCGTGGGGCCTGCTCTTGGGGAGGGATTTTCCATCCTTTGCATCACAGGCAAATGGATGCTAATGTTATGCAAATAAGTGAATGCCCTCACCACCCAGCTGGGTAAGATGTGAAGGGAGGGGACTTGGCTCTGGTTGGCTTGTGCCCTCCAGAAGATGCTCGCTTGCCCCAGCTTGCCCCCAGGGAGAGCCTTGGCTTTGGGCAAATTTGCTGACACCACCTTCTCCTAGAAATGTGCCAGGGGCACTGCTAGAGTCTGTACCCCTGGGCACTTAGTACTTCCTGAGGGGCCTCAAATCCTTGTGAGAAGTAGGTAGGGCATAAAATCTACATGAATACAGGCATCCTGCTGCTGCCATTTGCTCCACCTGTGGTCCACACACAGGGCTGGACACAAGGCCTGCTGGATTGGCTCAGGGCCACAGGAGCTGGGCTGTACCAGCAAGGCCTGGGAGACATGGGGCAACCCCCTTCCCCCTGGGCCTAAGCCCTGGGCCTGGACAGTGGCTTCTCGTGAGGCGAGGGAGGCAGTTGGGAAAGGCTGACTCCAGAGAGGGGGTGTGAGGGCTGTTTAACAGCGGGCAGAAGCCTGGAAACTTCCTAGACATGATACCCTGCTTTCTGCAGGCTGCGACAGGTAGTTCAGATGAGAAGACAAGCCAGTGGGGTAAGTGGAGAGGAAGGGAGAGAGAGGGACCCCTGTGGGCCTTCAGGGCCCTGAGAGATAGGAGGGCTTTAACTTCTGGGAACTTAAAGGGCCGACCCCATCGAGGGGCAGTTCTATGGTGATCAGATGGCAAGCCAGAACAGTCCGCTAAACCAAGCCCAGCCAGATGCTGGCTGGTCCAAATTACAGTCTCCCCAAAAGCCCTACTTCTAAGAGTCTGGCCTCAGCCTGAAGCACTCCAGGCTCTGGTCTGATAAATTTCAATGAATTCTCTCTTTTCTGCCTGTCTGTTTACTTTCTCTCCTCCTCCTCCTTTCCTTTCCCTCTCATGCCTTTTCTCCATGAGGTTCCATTATTCCTTGGCCTCAGAATTTTATCTCCACTGGGGCAGCCCTGGAGGGTCTCACCTTCCTGCTCATCATAGTGTAGGATCTGAGTCTGGAATCCAGCCTGGCTTACTTCCTGCTCCTGAATATACATAGACCCCAGACTCACAGGCCCTCAAACACAACTTGGAATCCAGTGCAACCCGCCTGGATTGTTATCATTATGGACCCAGACTTGGCCCGTTTGGACTTGGCTCCCTTGCCAGTGCCTCAGTCTGTCTGGGTGAGCCTCCAGGCATAGTCACCAAGGCTTGAACCCTCTACTTATGCAGCTGCAGATAGTTTCAAGGATGAGGTTGGGCTGAGCAAATGCGAGAAGCCTCGGATGCCTGGGGCCAAGGAATTTCATGTGATGGAGATGGGGCTGGTGGTCAGGGCCACACAGGGGATCATCACCTGTCCAGGCACAGAGGATTGGAGGGTCAGAGGGGAGCAGTGTCAGAAGCTGGCAGAGGATTGTCCAATAAAAGAAATCCTTGTGTTGGCAAGACCTGTCCAACTTGTCCCATGAGGGTACCAGTAAGAAGGTACCAGTGGGAAATTCCCCAGGAACCTGAGCCCCAGTTGCACGGAAATTAGACAATTACCTCCTTGATGGCTGTGACCTTCAAACACACATGGCTGCTGCTGTCCCCCTACCACCCAGAGGGGCACCCACTCACCAGCAGCCCCTTCACCATAGATGGGGGTGTGTAGAGTGGCAGAAAACAAGCGCCCTTGAGTCACTGGCATGACCTCTCCCTGGTGACACAAGGGGGCTGTGGGTTCCTGAAAGAGGCGGCTTCCCTATGCCCGTGCCCAGCTGCCACTGGAAACACTCCTTCACCATGTCATCATCTGGAGATTTATTAAAGGTTTTGTGTTGTGGCTGTTCTGGGTGAAGCTCTGATCTTAAAAGCTTTTTTCTCTGCCTGGACCCTCAGCAAGTTGCCCTAGAGATACTTTAGAGGCAAAACCAGAGCTAATGAGCCTGGCTGTGCCTTTGTGATCCGGAATGTTTTCCATTCTGAGCCCTTAACATATAATTAAAGATTACTTAGCATGGACTTTTTCTTTTATCATAAATTAATTTCAAAACCAAGTTCTAAGGTTAAATAATGATTGTATTTGTTAATCAATCCAAACTGGGTTTCCTTCTAGAAGAAAACCGGATGTCATTGTTTAAATGTTGGGAATGGAATATTTGAGAATTTGGGGGTTTTGCTGATTGCAGTGATGTTAAGGGTCCTAACGGTGCTGATATGTGTCCATGTCTTTTCGTTAGACAGGGATGGGCTTTGTGAAGAGGTGAAACTGGAGATGCTGATAGGAATACGAGCTGGGAGCCATGAACCTCCAGCTATGTTTTGGGCCCAGGAAATTTACAGCTCCCTTGAAGGGGACTGTCGGCTCCTTGGCCAGGCCTCAGCTTGCCTGCTGGGGAGCCCATAGGTGTCTGCACAAACTCGGAGAAGTGGATAAGGAGGGCTTGCCACTCAAGCCATACGACAGGTGAAATCATCTTGCAGTGTCTCATGGTGCCCTACCCCAGTCTCTCTGTTAGAGAGATTTCTGATGTTTTCCTCAGAGTTTCTCAGGCTTGGCACTATTGACATGTCAGCCAGATAGTTCTTTTTTGTTGGGGATTGTCCTGTGTGTTGTGGGATGTTCAGCAACATCACTGACCTCTACCCTCTAGATGCCAGGAGCACACACCCACCCACCCCTCCCCCACTGTCCAGACACCGAAAGTGTCTGCAGATGTTGCTGAGTGTCCCCTTGGGGACAGAATTATCCCCAGTTGAGAACTATGGAATTAAAATATAACACACGTTCATGGTAGAAAATGAGAGAAAAATGATCTATAATTCTAGTACCCAGAGTTAACCCCTTTTAAGGTTTTTTTGTTTGTTTGTTCATTTGCTTTTGGCTGAGCCATGTGGCATGAAGGATCTTGGTTCCCTGACTAGGAATGGGGCCCTGTCCCTTGCAGTGAAAGCTCGGTGTCTTAACCAATGCACCACCAGGGAAGTCCCCCTTTTAAGGTTGTGACATTCTTCCTTCAGACTTTGTTTTTCATGGATGTACGAATTTTGGTTTTTTTTTGAACCCAAGGCCATATGGTTCACTGTTTTGTCACTTGCCAAGCCATGAGCTGCACAGTGGATATTCCCCTTCATCTCCAGATCTACTCTACTGCACCTCTTTCCAAGCTCCGTTAGCAGCATCCGTCTTCAGCAACGGTGAACTGGAGGGCCTGGAAGAGTGGTATGAAGCCCATCAGGATCACACTTTAAGCTTTCAGGGTCTGGGGGATTGATATCCTCATTCACCAAGAGGTGATGTGGGGACTGACCCCATGCACACCTAGGCACCATCTACCAACGAGTCACCCCAGACCCGTTCCTACCTGGCCCAGAGCCTGGTTGTGCTCTGTTGGGCTTGTGTTTTGATGGGTAGGGCTGGCGGAAAGCCCGCCTTACAAGGAGCGGGATGTAGGGTGGACCAAGGCAATCAAAAGCTGTCAGGTACCAGGCAGCAGGTGGAGGAGGGTTCTGAACTTGTGATGGATTGTGGCCCCTTTGAGCATCTGATGAAAGTAGAAGCCTTTCTCAGGAAAAATACCCACATCTGCCTGGTTCTGCATCTAAGTCCAGAGCCCACAAACTAGGAACTTCTGAAGGCAGTGGTTTTCCTGAGGACTTGTGATCACCTAGATGGACATATATTCCTCTCTTCTAGGAATATATGTCCAGGCCCAGGGCAGGCTGTGACCTCAGCCCTCCCCATTACACAGGGCAGGGTCTCCTTCATAGAACAGCAGTGTCGTTCCAGGTAACAGATGGATGGATGGATGGGTGGATGGATAGATGCAGGCATTCATGGATCTGGAGAACTGGGACTAAGATGCTGATTAAAGCTAGCATTTGCTGAGCCTGTATCATCAGCCAGGCTACTCACCTGGTGTGCTTGACTTCCAGTCCCATGGAAAGGAAGGTACTGTGATTATAAGTAAGTTGACATTTTCCTGAGCTGGAAACAGGCTGAGAATTGTCCAAGGACATGGAACCTTGGGAGTGGAAAGCCCGAATGTCCATGCTGTCAACCTTGATGATGTGTTGCATGTATGGAGGGCAAGATGGTGTTGCTGGAGCTGTGAAAGGTGAGTGTACCCTGACCCACTGGGAGTTTTGGCCCTGGGCTATCTTCCCAGCTTGGGGCTTCCCTAGGTGGGTCAGTGGTAAAGAATCTGCCTGCAGTGCAGGAGACCTGGGTTTGATCCCTGGGTCAGGAAGATCCTCTGGAGAAGGAAATGGCAACCCACTCCAGTATTCTTGCCTGGAGAATTCCATGGACAAGAGGAGCCTGGTGGGCTAAGGTCCATGGGGTCAACTGAGCATTCATGCATATCTTCCCAGTAAGGATCACGGTTTATGCTTAGAAGCAGGAGGCAGAAGAGTGGGTGAGAGGGCTGGAGTGGAGGGAGGGGAATCAGCCTTTCGTGGGCATGGAGTTTGAGTGTGGAAAGATGAAAAAGTCTAGAACTCCATTGCAGAACAATGTGAATACACTTAACACTACTGAACTGTACACTTGAAAATGCTTAATATGGTAAAATTTATGTTATGCGATTTTTACCACAATAAGAAAATGCAGGGGAAAGAAGTCAGTTGTGGAAATCTGAATGCTGGAAGAAAAGAAAAGGAGAATAATGCTTCCAGCTCTGGCCTTGCCTCTTTCCCCTGAAGGTGGGCAGCTCCCCACCCGTTTCTCCATCTGAGCTCCTAGGGGTGGTCTCACCATGTTATCTGCAGGAGTCTAATGGGACCAGAGAGAAGCTAGCAATTTGGGGGAAATCTGTGAGAGGGTGGCACTTGGACCAGCCTGGGGGCTGAGAAATGGAAAATGTGCACCCCAAGGGAGCTTTATTTTATTTTATTTATCTTTTGAAAAGATTACATAGGTAGTAGGACAAACTTCACAAAGTGCAGATACACAGTGAAAGTTGTCTCCTTTCTACCTCCTCCCCTCCCCCATCCCTTCCCAGAGATAGCTATTGCCACCACTTTCCTTTATATCTTTTCAGAAATAATCAACGCTCCTACAAGTGTATTTGTAGGCAATTTTTTTTTCTGCCATAAAAGCATATTAAATATATGGTCCTGCATTCTGGTTTTTTTCCACCTAACAATAGATCTTGGAGATTGCTTTGTGTTAGTATAGAGATGGCTCTCTGTCTACTTTAATAGCAGAATAGTATTCCACTATGTAAATGAATCATATTCAAATGGATCGGTCTCCTTGTGACCATCACTTGGGTTATTTTGGATATTTATGGTCATAAACAATGCTGCCGTGAATGATCTGGCACATTCACCATTTCACACATGGGCAAGTTATTTGTGGGCTGCTTCGCAGCTGTGGAAGTGCTGGGTGAAAGAGGATGTGCATTAGTGGCTGTGATGGCAATAACCAAGCGCTGTTCCCTTGGGGTAGTTCCCACTCAGAAGAGTGCAGGCCCTCCACTGCCTCACCAACACTCAGCGTTATAAAATGTGTCAGTCTTTTTTGTTCTGATGGGAGAAAGATGGCATCCTGTTGTAGCTGTGTTTCTCTTATTATCTTCTCATATGTTTAAGAGCTGTTTTTTAAGTTTTTGTTACTTCTCTGTGTCCTTTGCCTGTTTTTCCTTTGGGTTGTTAGCCTTCTTACAACGAGTTTATTGGAGTGCTTTTTTTTACATTTAAGAATTAAGGTTTTATTCTAATGAGAGTCCACCAAGATTTTAATCCAGGGAGTGACATGATTTAACTAGCGTTGTTAGAAGATCTTGTTATTATTATTATTTTTTGGCCATATGGCATCCCAACCAGGGATGATCAAACCAGCGCAGTGGAAGTGCAGAGTTTTAACCACTGGATCATCACGGAAGTCCCTAGAGTGCTTCTTGAACTACAGGCGTGTGCCTGTGATTCACACGGCGGCTTTTTAGAGAAAGAGCCCGTGGGTTCTTGGCCTCTCCCTGCCTCACGTCTCATGCTAATGGCTTGGGTTGGGCTCCTGGAGGAACTGGCTGGGGCCAGACTCTGGGCTGAAGCAGTCTCCAGGAAAGGAGGAAGTGAACTCCCTGCCCTGCATTGCGGACAGTGAGGGCTCCCCTCAGGACGTGCCCTCCCATCAGCCTGGCTCCATCTAGGGTTGCTGCATGTGGCCACCAAGCTTAGCCCGCCCAACGCTAGAAGACATTGTTTATGTGGACTGTCACATGAATGGTGACCCCAGGAATTCTGAGACGTGGTGGCCCTATTGGTCCAAGTAGAACCAAGGGTGGGCGGCTAAACTGGTCCCTACTTTCCGGTTGTTGGGAAGGCCGTGTGACTTCCTAAGCACGCAGGACTGGGCAGGGCCAGTCCATAGCCAGGTGTGCGTAGACCTGCATGCAGGTAGGACAGGACAGCCACGTGCGGTGTCTGTGTTATCACAGGCTTGGCTTCCTTCAGAGTCCATTAGCTCCCCAACGTAGCAAGCTGCCCTGGAGGGGAGTACCCAGGGTCCCCTCCCCTTGAGGAAAGGCTCAGTCATCTCTTGGCAGCAGGGAAGAGGGCCCTCATCCCTACTCCCCCCAGAACTATGTGGGTACTGGCCCCTGCCCTGCATGTAGGCCTGTTTTCTCCTGTCCAGATCCAAGCTTTGAGCTTGATGTGAGGAACCCTGATGGGAGATCTGGAATGCTCCCTGCTGTCTGCTCTGAGAGGTCTGAAGACACTTCTGTCTGGAAGATCTGGTCGGGCCTTGTGAAAAGACATCACCAGCTACCTGGGCAATTATAGGTCTGTCGGACTTGGGCTGAGGTGGGATGCTCAGCTCTGCCTCAACCTAGTGTTCTGTGGCTGGACCTGTCTCCCTGTGAGGGCACTGGACGCACAAGCAGATTACCATGGAAACACTCTGGGAGCACCACTCACATGGGACCCCTGTGTCTGTGCTGGGGACATAGACACATGCATGTGTGTCTCTTGTCCCCATGCGCATCTTGCTCATCACTGTTCAGTACCCCCATTATGTGACAATCCAACTTGATTAAAAGTAACAGGCAGCGATCTTGCCCACCCTTGGAAACAAATGGCGTCCTTTGGGGCATTTGGAGTGGGTTCCATTGACATCTAACTTTGCAGGGCCACATCCAGTTCTATCAGGTGAGGAGCACCTATGCTCCGATGACTCACGAGCATTCAGGTTGCCAAAGGCCAGGGCAGCTGCTGTTCCCAACTACAGCAGATTGCTGGTAGATTTACGAATCCATAAGTCACCTTTATTCCCTAGAAGGATGACTGAGCATTAGATTGAAAGAGACCTTTGCTGCAGATGTCTTTGGCAAACCCTGGTCAAAACTTTTAGCCACATAAGGAAACTCCAGCCACTCTGCTGGTTCCTGAGAAGTTGTTGTTCAGTCACCCAGTCGTGTCTGACTCTTTGTGACCCCATGAACTGCAGCACATCAGGCCTTCCTGTCCCTCACCATCTCCCAGAGTTTCCCCAAGTTCAAATTCATTGCATCAGTGATACCGTCCAGCCATCTCATCCTTTGACACCCTCTTCTCCTGCCCTTGATCTCACCCACTGTCAGGGTCTTTTCCAATGAGTTGCCTGTTTGCATCAGATGACCAAAATACTGGAGCTTCAGCTTTAGCATCAGTCCTTCCAGTGAATATTCAGAGTTGATCTCCCTTAAGACTGACTGGTTTGATCTCCTTGCTGTCCGAGGGACTTTCAGAGTCTTCTCTGGCACCACAGTTCAAAGGCATCAATTCTTTTGCATTCTGCTTTCTTTACTGAGAAGTGCTAAGGGCCAAAAGCAAGAAAGACTTGGATGCAGATCTGTGGTAACCTACGCCCCAGAAGTAAATTTACTGAACTAGGCAGCAATGCTGCAAATATAGTATCTTTCTTCTGTCCTCATGGGGGGCCAGTGGAGGTTGGTGGGGGGGCACTGGCAGGAGTGGGAATATCTAGAACCAGAGAAACCTGCACATCTTCTAGATGAGGCAACAGATCCAGAATGATCAAGATGTTACCCTAGGTTTTAATAGCACGTGAGGGGCAAATCCAGGACCCCAGCCTTGGCCTTCCATGCCTGGCCCCCGTCCTGGAGCCCTCCCACACACAGCTCTCTCTCCAGAACAGAGAGCCAAGACGGTGACTCACAACCCACTTGGCAGTTTTGCTGATAAATTTTTTGTTTTGAAGCGAGAGGTTCTGCCTCTATTAAAGTCTTTAGGAAATTATAGTGATCTCGACTTTTTCAGACATGTTTGAATTACTCACAGTCTGGAATTCCCAGGCAGAGGGTGAGACCCAGAGAGGCTGCACAGAAGTTAGGGGCTCAGATCTGGGGTTGGATGGATCTGAATTCAAAATCGCACTCTGCTGCTTAGTAATTGTGAGCTAACTGCTCTGAGCCTCAGTTTCCTCACTGGTTTTGGTAACGAACACCATGATTTTGCTGGAGTTGCTGTGGGACTAAATGAGGTTGTGAGCAGAGAAGGCGTGGCCCCTGAAGAAATGGATAGTGGAGTCATTCCCTGTCTGAGCTGGAAGGCTGGGGTCTTGCTCAGCAAGCACAGAATAGGCCTGTGCTGAGACCTTATGGATCACGAGCAGGGCTGCCTCAATCCTAAATGCAACTCCAACTGAACTGGGGCCGAAGGACTTGCCCTCTCCGAGGCTGTTTCCCTGAAGGAAGAGTGAGTGCAGATCATGACAGCGCAGGTCTGTTGCAAGGACCTGCATGTTCAGCACTTAGAATTGCTGCCTGGCATACAGTGGGGCCCATGGATGATCATTTCATCACTGTCCCTATTCTTGCTACCTGTGTTTCCGGCAGGGCAGCAACAGCTCATGCAGAGGTAGTGGGAGAGTTTCCATAGCTCTGTTTCTGCCAAATATGGTGTGAATTAGAAGCTTCTCTTGTTAGGTTTGTGGCTAAGCCTTTGCCAATGCTGTTCCATTGCTAAGAAGTCCCTTACTTCTCCATCCCTGTCTCTTAGCATCCTTCCAAGGGCCTAGCCCACAAGGCTGCGGGAAGAATGGGAAGAACTTTCCTGATCTCTCCAGTCTGCAGCCTTCACTGAAAGTTCAACACATATTTAATGAGTGTCCAACACAAAGCTGACACTAACTTCTCCATTCTTTTCCCCCAGTCCATTTCTGTACTTGAACTCTTAAATATTCCACCTTATCCTGTAGCATGATTTTTCTCTCTAGATTTTAGAAAGCCAAGGGTCTTATAAAACTGCGTAGGGTTTGAGTTGGTACCCCGGCAGCCTCTGGGTCTTTTCTGACTTTTCTCCTTGCCCATAGACTTACCCAAGGGGCAGATGTGTCTGTCCCCTACCCCCAGCCAATGGCAGATGGATCTGAGCATGCTCAGAAGGATCAAGGCGGGTACCATCACCCAGTTGGGGATTCAAAGCCCTTGAGAGGTAGCCCCCAAGGAAAGACGAAAGCTTTAAATTGTTATTGTGTGTCTTCTCTCCGTGGGTTGCATGGAGATCAAAGTCTGAAGGAAGTAGAAGGTTGCTCTCTGACAAAAACACCATATTTTTAGAAGCGCTTGGTGGTTTAGGATGTTTGCCCCAATGCTGCCTTTCAGTGGCAGGAGGTGGGGCTGGGGGCGGAGGCCGAGGGATGGGACCTCAGAATGAGGGTTGGTGGGAGTGGGTTTCCTGGCAGCAGAGGGCCTGAGGGTGGAGGCTGAGGGGACACTCCATCATCACTTCTCTTTCCTGAAGAGCCCCCAGACCTGATACTTGGGGAGTAGGCAGGCAAGGGGGGTGCCTGTGAGGCCTCTGGCTCCATCTCCTTTCAAAGATGGGAGCACTAAAGCCGAGAAAAGGAGTAGAGAATTGGCTAATTTCCACCTCCCCACTCCCTCCACGCTTCACTGTCTGGGGATCTGGGACGTGCACACATGAAACCGTTAAAGAACAATGCATGCATTCTGTAATCAGTGCTAATTGGTGTGGTTCAGAGGAGCGGGGAGCAATGGCAGGCATTTGGGGGCAGGACATCAGTGGGCTGTTGAACCAACTGCTCACGAACAGCCCATGGAGAATTGGAATAGCTCCCGGGGTCTGGGAAGGTAAACTGTGGGTAGGTGAGAGGATAACCTCACAGCCGTGGGCAAAAGCTGGGAGGTGGAAACGCCTGAACATGGGGAATGATGGGAGACACGCGGTGGGGGCAGGGGCTTGACAAGACAGGAGGGGGCCTCTTTGCACTCCCGTTGCTTGGAGCCTACCTCACGAGGTTCTGTTGAGCCTCATTTTCAATGGTGATGGGGAGAGGTGAACTGGCTACTCCCCACACCCAGAGGGGAGCAGAGAGACTGTTGGGGGGCTGCCCAGCCCACCCCACCTCTCTCCAGGGCCCCTACCTTATAATCAGGGTGGCCCTTCCTTAATGTTTATGCCAACATCCCAAACAGCCAGGCTGGGATGGTGAACTATAATTTATATCATTTTTCATATGGGTTATAGGCTCCAAAGGCTCAGACTCCTTCAAATGGGAACCACATTGAAGAAGGGGTAAACCAATGTTAAGAAATCTGGTCCCAGGAAGCCACCTGCTTCCCATTTGGGATGTGCCTGGGTTTATTGTTTGCTTCCAAAGCCCAGCTGGATTTGAGAGACGGCAGGGCAGCCATGGATCACTGCCCTTGCCAGGCGTCCGTGCGGAGGCTGGGGTGAGCCTCCACTCTGAGCTCTCGGAGCCTCTGGCATGCCCCCACGTGGAGCTCTGCAGGGGAAGCTGTGTGGGAGCATGCTCTCTTTGTACTCACATGTCCCCACGGAGCAAAGCCAGCTGGAGACAACCGAGTCTGGGCAAAGCCCCACGGCCTGTGGGAGGCCTGGCGCTCCAGGCTGGTTTGGGGGAGCAGGGTCTCTGGGCCTCCCCCAGCCCCTGCTTCTTGCAAACCGAGAGGTAGGGCAGCAAACAGGCCAGGAAGCTGGCTGCAGTGAAGATGAATGAACTGAAGCTCCTCACAACAACACGGATAGATCTTAAACACGTGGTGTTGGGCGAAAGAATACAAACGATGGACTCCATTCATACATGGTCCCAAACCAGGTAAAACTACTCTGTGGTGTTGGGGATAAAACTAAAGTTGGAAGGGGTTACCCTGGAGGTTGGGCTAATGGTAACCTTTAGTGAGGAGTTTGGTGGTTGGGTGAGGCAAGGGGATTCCAGGCAGCAGTCCATGTTCTTGCTGGGTACAGGAGTATTCTCTCCAATCATTCATTAAGCTGTACAGGATTATGCTTTATGGACTTTCTGAGTGGGCTATTTTTCACAATAAAAAAGTCTAAGATGGGGACTTCCCTGGTAGTCCAGTGGCTAAGACTCTGTGCTCCCAATGCAGGGGGCCTGGGTTTGATCCCTGGTCAGGGAACTAGATCCCATATGCTACAACTAAGACCCAGTGCAGTCAAATAAATAAATTTTAAAAAAGCCTAAGAGGGAATTCCCTGGCAGTCTACCCACAAAGTGGGTAGAACTCTGTGATTCCACTGCAGAGGCATGGGTTCAATCCCCAGTTGGGGAACTGAGATCTTGTGTGCCGTGTGATGTCGCCAAATGAAAAACAAAACCGCTAAGAAAACAAACCCAGGGCGTTTGACGACTGAACCAGCACTCACTGCCTTCTCCTCTCCATCTCACTGTGTCCTCAGGGCCCTGAAACACCTCTCCCTCTTCTCTTCCCACCTAACCCCACCCCATGAGCGAGCGGTCAACCCCTTCCCACTTGTCCCACCCTAGCCTGGCTCAGGCCCAGGCCTTCCCTCATGCTGATGGCATCATAGGTGAGGGGGAATTCCTGATTCCCAGAGGGCTCTGAAGCCCAGGGGGCTGCAGGGCCCCTTCTTAGTAGCCCCTATCTACTCTGGGCCTAGCCCAGCCCTGGGCCCTGGATGGACAGGCACAACTTTCCTGGCTCTGAGTGGTCCTACCTGGCCCCTCACCAGGTTAAGGGTGTCCAGAGCTGCCTGGACTTCCTGCCTCAGTTCTTGAGTGGATGGGTCAGAGGAACTCTGAGGATGACCTCTGGTAGCGGGTCTGACCGGGCAACTTCAGTTTTCTCCAGTAGCAGGTCTGCCCTGGCAACTTCAGTTTTCTCTGAGGGATGCCTTGGGGGGATCCTGGGTTCACTGTGAACCAAGAACATTCTTTAGAACATGCATCATTTTTGAAGAAAAAAAAAATCTCTGATCTTCAAAGTTCTGTTTGCTCTTTTAAAGGGAGGCATAGGAGAAAACGAAAAATGTGGGGTTGGGGTTCCTAGGTGGGAGAGGCAGGCTCTGGGGACTGACTTCCTCCTCACTTGTAATTTCTGGGAGCAGATGAGTCTCCCCCCAGGGCACCCAGGCCTGGGGGGGCGGGCAGGGGGCTCTTCCGCAGACCTTTCAGGTGAGAAAACTTTCCATTGTTGCCTTATCTCGCGGCAATCCTTGCCTCGCTGCAACCACAGGTGTGCGCAGATCTGAGGCCCTGATCTGTTCCACTCGCTTTGTGCCAAGCAGAGCCGGGGACGCGAACCCCGGCATGAAACGGCACCCACAACCGCAAGGCCCGGTGTGCGCCCTCTGAAACTGTAGGTAAAGACAATTACCGGCAATTTCCACAGCACGAATTGTTTTCTGTTCAAAGGCCATGAAGGCATTCTCAGCAGCAGGCCCAAAATATAGTATTCCCACCACATGCCGCCCTCATAATGTGTGATAAAAGCTGTGGTCTCTTTGTCCCGGCTCTTCCTTTTAACAGTCACCCCTTCAAGTCTGATGTTGAAACTGCTTTTTTCTTAATGTGTACTTTGATGGCCCAGATAACGCTCCATGATAAGGAACTGCCTTCAAAACCACTCACTGTACCTCGTGCTCACCAATAGGATGCGCGTCACAAGAGAAAATCAGGCGCCCGAACTTATGAGAAGTGGGATAGGAATGTGCTGAGTCTGTGAAATTCTCCTCTCTGCTGCCTGTATTGAAGATTTTGCAAAGAAAAAAAAGAAGCAGGCACCGATCAGAAGAGGAGAAAATGCTGGGCCATGTCCTAGAAAGAGCTGGTTCTCCTTGGCAACAGTTGCCAAGACTCTGCACTCAGGTCCATCAGTTTTCCTTAAAGGAAAAGACTCTATGAGGCTGATGTTAATTGGCCTGGAGAGCTTGGTAATATCGGAGGTTTCCTGGGGGAGTCTTGAGGTTCTAGTCGCATGAGGCACTGCGTCTCCCATGGTTGAGTGTAAGCTCTTTTGTTTGCTCATTGGTATTTGAAATCTACCAAGGGCTTCCCATGCATGGTTTTCCCTGGTAGCTCAGATGGGAAAGAATCTGCCTGCAATGCAGGAGACCCGGGTTCAAGCCCTGGGTTGGGAAGATCCCCTGGAGAAGGGAATGGCAACCCAGTATTCATGCCTGGAGAATTCCGTGGGGCCGCGAAGAGTCGGACATGACTGAGCAACTAACACTTTCACCACTTTCACTAAGGGTTGCCCACACTGGAGTCATTACCTCAAAATCGGAACAGGCCCTTGTGTTGTGTAAACAATGGTTGTTGTATTTTTTTTTAAATATTGATTTATTTGGCAGCACTGGGTCTTCGTTGTGGCATGTGGGACCTTTAGTTGTGGCATGTGGGATCTAGTTCCCTGACCAGTGATCGAACCCAAGTCCCTGCATTGGAAGTGTAGATTTTCAGCCACTGGATCACCAGGGAAAGTCACAATGCTTGGTTTTTTCAAAGCATTTTTCATGTCCATATCTCATCTCCCAACCCATGGAGAAGACTGACATCAATATGGTGGCCAGCACAAACCCCAGATAAGCTCAGAGTGACTAAAGTGACAAGGTCGAGAAGGGTTTCTCAGTGGAGGTCTTATAATCGTGTTTGCAAAATCCAGGCATTTTCAAAGGCTTCTAAGCTTTGGGCTAAAATCAGTGGCTTCCCAAATCTCTTGGGAGAGACCATCTTGACTTCGTTTCTGGCTCTTGACTTCATTTTTCACTTTGCCTTGTTCCCAGGAACCCAGAGATCCCCAGCCTGCGAAGCAGAGGGATTAGAAATGGCTTGGATCAGACAAACTGAGGCTTGAATCTGGTTAACCAGCTGTGTGACTTTTGGTGAGTTACTTTACCTCTCTGGACCTCTGTTACTCCATCGCGAAAATATAGGTGTCATGGTGAAAGCGCTTCAGGGTCCTTAGTAGGCATGACAGTCTGTGATTTTGTGATTCTATGAATTACCCTGAATTTGCATAAGCATAACATCTTATAGGTTTCGAAGCACTTTCACATACCTTTTAGCAGTTCATTTGATCTCGGCCACAGCTCTGTGGGGTAGGCAGGCAGGCGTGCCATATTTTCACATCCCCATTTGAGAGATGGAGAAATCGAGGTGCATAAAGGTTAAGTGGCTAGCCGTACGTACTCTGGCAAGCTGGTGCTGGCCAGGACCTGAGCAGACATGTGGAGATTTCTGGAAGGTCTCATGGACAGCCCCTTCAGTCAGGGATCCCGCGATATCCTGGTGGGACGAAGAAGCGCCAGAGCTTCAAGGTCTGGCTCAGAGTGCCGGGCCCTCTGGGCCTCCTTATCATGTGCAGCTCCAGTGGCTGGATCAGACAAACTGAGACCCACACAGAACAGCTGGCAGCATTTTAGGAGATGCTCTGGGAGGCAGCTACGAAGGCCTTTCCGGGGCAAAGGCGGGGGAATCACCGCTCTGGCAGACTCTTCCTACCACAGCCCCTTTCCTATGTGCCTCGGATCACACAGGTTTCCCCTACTGGAATCACCTCATTCCTCCTGCAAGTCAAATCATTAGCTATCCTCAAAGCCCAGACCAAAAAGTCCTCCTTTGAGCCAAGTGCTCTGCATACACTTTCTTATTTAATCCTCTCTGTTGTCTCACCTATAAAATGGGAATAGAAATACCCACAACCAACATCATTTATCCCCCAGTTTGTAGATGGGGAAACTTGGGCTCAGAGGGTTAAACTGCATGCCTGGGGTCACCCACCTGAAAGGGGGCTGGAGTCTGGATTTGAACCGTATGACGTAAAATGCTCACAGTTGTAGGCATCATGCGGCACTGACTTCTTTATACCTTTCACAAAGCACTTGGGGAGCACCCCTCTGTCCTCTGAGCATTCCATCCTCGCTGAGTGTGTGTTCCATGGATCTCACTTGTCTCCTCCTATGGACTCTGAGCCTGGCAAGTCAGAGGTTGTATCCTTTTTTTCAGCACCATCCACTCCACACACCTGCCGGGCACATAGTTGGCCTTGGGAAGCCCTTGCTAGTTGAAGGCTCAGAGTGAAGGCACCTGGTGTGTGGAGGGGGCCTGTAAGCCTGGAGGCTGCCTTTCTGTCCATCTGCTCCCACAGGGCCAGGCTACTGAAAGCTCCAGTGCTCTCTGGCCTAGCACTTACAGGATGGCATTGCAGTAGGTTAGCCCAGTTTGTTTTTTTCACATTGCCCACAAACTTGCTCCTGATTCTTTTAACCATATAGAATAATGTGCTATTTAAGAGACAGGGTCAAGTTTGGACACTCTGTCCCCTATCCACTGTGTGACTTGGGGCAAGTGACTTCATATATTTTGTGAATCTGATTCTATCCGTCATAAGGTGCACCCTATTTTATGCCCCAATAAGAAAGGAAAAAACCCCTCCCTGCCAGTTAAGCTATGTTAAGCCATCAACTTTAAGATATATCTCAATTTCAGAGATATTAAGACTTGTCTAGACACTTCACACAAAAAAATTCAAATGGCCGATAAGCATGTGAAAAGATGTTCAACATTGTTAGTTGTCAGGGAAGTGCAACTTAAAACCACAGTGAGATACCACTACCATATCCAACAAAATGGTTTTAAAAAAATCCCAAACTGACTATATTAGGTGTTGGCAAAAAATGAAACAACTGTATTGCTTCTGGGGACTGTAGAACCACTTTGGAGAATAGCTTGTCAGTTTCTTGAGAAGTTAAACATATACCTGTTATATGATCCAGACACTCGACATCTAGATATTTACCCAGAGAAATGAGAACTTATGCATACAGTGACTTTTGCATGAATGTTTATAACAAACTTATTTTATAGTAGCCCCAAACTGGAAACATCCCAAATATCTACCAGAAAGTGAATGGATCAACAAATTGTGGTACATCCATTCAATGGACTGGTACTCAGCAATTAAATGTAGTTAACTATTGCTATCTGTAGCAACATGGATAAATCCCACAATGATTATGCTGAATGAGGAAATTCTGATAAAAGAGAAAACATATTGTATGTTTTGACTTCTATAAAACTCCAGAAAATGTAAAGGAATCTATATTAACAGCAACTATGTCTGCGGGTGCCTAGGGCTGCGGTGGAAGGAGGGAGGGATGGATTATGAAGAGGTATGAGGACTCTTTGGGGGGGGATGGGAATACTTGTTAAGTTGCTTGTGTGGGTATAAACAGGTCAGAACGAACTCATCGTACACTTTATTTTTATGACTATTTATTGATTTATTTTTGGCTGTGCTGGGTCTTCATTGCTATGTGGGCTTTTGTCTAGTTGTGGTGAGCAGGGGCTACTCTCTGGTCGTGGTGTGGGGCCTTCTCACTGCAGTGGCTTCTCTTGTTGTGGAGCACAGGCTTTAGGGCACTCAGGCTTCAGGAGTTGTGGACCCCGGGATCTAGAGCACAGGCTCAGCAGTTGTGGTGCACGGGCTTAGCTGCTCCTTGGCATGTGGTGTCTTCTCACATCAGGGATCGAACCTGTGTCTCCTGCATTCACAGGCGGATTCTTTACCCCTGAGCCACCAGGGAAGTCCCATCGTACACTTTAAACGTGTACCCTTTATACCTTAATAAAGCTGAACAATATGTGCATTTAGGAAAGCATGCTTTCCTTGTCTATGACCCGGGAAGCTTGTTATGAGGCTTCAGTGAGATAAGACATTAGCCCAGGTTGTGGGGCTTTACCTCTGCAGGTGTCTTACGGCTTTTATTTCACCATGAGGTCCCTTTAGAGATAGAGGCCTGGGGCTGGGACAGGCTGAGGACCCTGCCCAAGGTCTGATGGGGAGTTGGTACAGTGCAGGCCAGCATTCCCGGTCAGAGTGTGTCCCCGGCCTCATGTGTCATGCACTGGTCCAACCTCAAACAGAGAGAAAGGAAACAGTCCCAGTCACCAAGGGCCTGAGAATGGTCTGGCTGACAGGAGCCAGGGCCACCGGTGACTGTGACTTGAGAAGCCCTTGGCAATCTGATGTTGAGTCCTTCTCGAGGGTGACTGACTGCACCGCGCAGGGTGGGTGTCGCTCACCCTGCCGCCTGCCCCTGTCAACGCAGTGGTCCTTCTACGCAGCCTGCGCAGGCCGGGCCCCAGGTCCCCTGCCAGCGAGTGATTCAAAGCCACTCTTCACAGAAAGTGTGAGAAGCCCCCACCGCAGGCCGCCTTCGCCTTCGGGGCAGGCCAAGATTCAACATTACTCACAGCTTCCAGTACCTGCCTGAGTTCAAACAGGAAGCCTGGTTTTTCCTCTCGTGTCAACAACAGCCTTTCTTTCTCTCTTCTATTCTGGCCTCTGCGTTGTCTTGCGGAGAGGGTTTTTTGGGGGTGAAGGTCTGAGGCAGCAGTGGGCCCTACCAGCAGATGCCTCAGCCAGCACCTCCTTACCTGGGAAGGCCTGGAAGAGGGTTTTGTGCCAGTAGGCTGTGAAAATGACCCAGCTCATCTACGGCTTTGTAAACCCAGGGAGCACCTAGCCAGGCACATAGTAAGCCTTCCATTTATTTTTGTTCAACTGATCTAGATTGAAATGTACTGCATGTCACCGAACAAATGCAGTTCCTCCTAGGTTCCTGGCTCAACGAATAGCCTCCACCTGCTCCCTTGGCCCAGACACGCTGGAGACACCACTCTGGCTTCTCTGCTCCCTCATTCCTCACCCTGAGTGGACACCGAGGGCACTGGTCCTTCTTCCTCAATGTTCCCAAATCCACCCTCCTCCCCACACTGTCTGCGGTGGTTCCTTTCCGGCCCCTGTCGCATGATGCTATCACTTTCTCCTCTGTCTCCTCTGGCCCCATTCTATCCACAGACCACACAGTGGCCAAAGCCATCCTTTCTAGATACTTGAGGGACCACACCACAAATGGACCCTCTCTGCTCACTATCCTTGCACACGCTATGTGGCACATCTAAGCCCCTCCTGTGGTCTACAAGGCCCATCTCTCAGAAAGCATCCTGCTCCCAGGACGTTCTCTGTGCTGAGAATACTCAGCCACTTGGGGTTCCCTAAGCAAGCTGTAGTCCTCCTGGCTTCCTGAGATTTGCACAATGTTCTGAGCAAGCCCCTGCCTGCCCCTGCTCTCTCCCTTCCAGTGCAACTACTTCCACCCTCTAGCTGAGTTTCCATCCACCTCCCTACGACCCATTCCCCTTCGTCTTTCCTGTGGAACAGTGAGCTGATTGCCCTCCTGTGCACATGTGTGTGTGTGTGCAGCTTTGGTTTTGCATGCATCACCCATGTGTATTTCCAGCCTCTGAGGGCAGGGGTCCCATTTGGCTCTGTGTGTGCAAGCCAACCTAGCCTTGTTGGATCAAGGCGAGTCCAACATGGAGCAGGCTCTCGGCAGGTATGTGCTGAATAGCCATCCCTCTGTGCGCTTCGTAATCTCAGGAGATCTGATTCTAGAAACAGCTGGCACGTCGTAGTGACTCCGCACTTCTCCCTTGCCCCCCTGCCCCAGGCTCCCTGATACAGCTTGCTTTATAAGGAACACGTCCCACGGCCCTGATAATTAGGGCCAGGGGGAAAGGGTCTCTCTCTGGAGGGAATTTCTATGGACATTGAATATCTTTTGTGTCCTTCTCTGGCTTTAGCTGGAGATCTGACCTGTGGTCAAGGCTGGAACACTCAGATGACCGTATTGTATTTTTTGCCAAGTTCTGAAGATAATATTCCTGGATTCCCAGAGAAAAGGGCCTTCCTGGGTTGGATGAGTGCTAGGAAGACAAAAGGGAGGCCTAGCTCTTCTCCCTGGTCATTGTGGAAATCAAATGAGTGAATATCCATGAAGTTCTTAAACAGACATGGACACACGGTTAGTGCCATAGGTCGTGATGATGGTGATGATGATGATGGGGGTCTGTGGGCATCCCATTGTGGTGGGAAGCGGACTGACCCAAGTATACAGGGGACAGGCCCCAAGCACTGGGGCTGGCCACACACCCCTCTCTCATGAGGGCTAGGCTCTGAGAGGGTTGAGGTTGCATCTGACACGTGCTAGATGCTCAGTTCGTTGAGAGGAGTTACAGGTTTTGTGTGTGTGTTTTTTTTAGACCAGGTGGTGGTAAAGTTTTTTCCTCCTGTGTCAGGGAAGGAAGACTTTATGGGACAATTGGGAGTAAGGAGGTTTAAGGATGAATGTTTAATCTCTTAAAAGGAGAAATACTTTATGTATTTATTCATGAGGGTAGTGCTAATTAGTAGTAATTATTTTCTGGTCATTAAGTCAACCCCCCCCCCCCTAGAATTGTTAGGTACCCACACAGACCCAATTTGGGCTAAGAGCAAGGAAACTGCATTTTTCTTTTTTTTAAACAACCTGATTCAGCTCCCAGAGGGTCAGGTTCTTGTCTCTCTTGCCCTTTCCACCTCCTGCACCTAATGGCCTGGGGCTTTGGATGGGATGGTTTCCTGTAGAGGCCATCTGGTCCAGCCCTCTGCCTCAGGAATGAACGTACATGGTCACCCTGGAGGAAAGGCTGTGTCTTGAACCCTTTGAAGACTGCCATGCTGCAAGAACTCTCGGCCTGGGTCAGGAATCTCTCCCCCACAACACAGCTCCTCTTTGGACCTGAATACCACTGCGTGCCAGGTTGTGCTGGGTGCTGGGGAGAGAGCAGTGAGCCAAACCGACTCCACCCTGTTCACACCAGGGCTCAGGGGCCAGGAGGGGAGATGGGGAGACAGACATTGCACAAGCATGAGACATACATAAACATCATGGTAACATGTACTGAGTACAAAGGAAATGTCCGAGATGAAAATGAGGCTGACCTCAGCAGGAAATGACCTGGTCTGAGGGACTCAGGAAGGCCTCCCTGAGAAGTGGGTGTTCAGCAGAGATCTTAAGTGAGTGTTGGAGTTATCTGGGTGAGTGGGGGTTTGGGGAGAGAGCGCAGCAGGCCTAGCAAACAGTGTGTGAGAAGGTCCTGGGGCCTGTTGAAAGACAGAGGGAAAAGGGGCTGCTTGATTGAGCAAGGTTACAGGGGATCTAGAGGAGAGGCAGGGACCCGCCCATGAGGGTGCCCTTAGCTCTGTCTAGGTTTCCATGGGAAATGAGCCTTGGGCGGTGGACAGCATGTGTGAAGACTATCTCATACCAAATCTTCATTCATCTGCTTGGCATTCCCTCCATGGCCCACGATTCTTTGCAGGGTGGGGAAAGCATTGATCTTCTCCAGGTTTCTTGAGAAAGAGGAGCCGATAGTTCTCCCACTGCTCAGTGGTTGGGGTTAAGGTTGCTACAGACACCTTACAGGTTAGGTTGACCAGGCCTAACCAGCAGTCCCTTGGGCAGCAAACCCCGTGCCTTCCACTTGCATGATCCAGCACTTCCTCCTTCTCCTCCAGGTGCCCTGGTGACTGTGAGCCAGCGTGGGACCTCTGGCATCTGATGTCTACCCAGGCTCTGTGCTGACACCAGCTTACAGGACACCCCCACCTCAGTATGCTTGCCTCTGGAGTTAATTTCCTTTATCAAATCAGATTAACTTCAAAGTTTTTATTCATTCTTTTAATTGACTTAATGCTTCATTCTTCCTAATTAACAGATATTGGGAAAGAAAATAAACAGTATGGTTAGAACTAGAGTTCTCCCATTCGAGGCCCCTCCCTGGAGGGTATCAGTCTTTTTCAATGCATCTTCATTTATATGTATATAAATACACAGACAGATAATTTTGTTTGGTGTATGTTGGATTGTTTTTAAGTTTTGTTTTTTTAATTGAAGTATAGTTGATTCACTATGTTGTGTCAGTTTTTGGTGTATAGCAAGTGATTTAGTTATACATATATATTATTTTTTGTATTCTTTTCCATTATTGTTTATTACAGGATATTGCATATAGTTCCCTGTGCTACACAGTAGGTCCTTATTGTTTATTTTCTGTATAGTAATGTTTATCTGTTAATCTCAAGCTTCTAGTTTATCCTTCCCACACCCTCTTTCCGATTGATAACCATAAGTTTATTTTCTACATCTGTGAATCTCTTTCTGTTTTGTAAATAAGCTGATTTGTATCCTATTTTAGACTTCCCATATAAGTGATATCATACTTATGTCTTTGTCTTTCTGTCTGACTTAACTAGTAAGATAATTTCTATGTCCATCCATGTTGCACAAATGGCATTATTTCATTCTTTTTTATGTCTGAGTGATATTCTGTTGTATATGTATTCTCATCTTCTTTGTCCATTCATCTCTTATCATAGTTTCTCTGGATAGACTTAGGAGTAAGATTGCTGGATCCTACAGCAGGTCTATTTTTAGTTTTTGAGGAACCTCCACACTGTTTTCTCTAGTGACTGCATGTCCTTTTTTTAAAAACATAAGTCTGAGTTCTTTGTTTTATTTACCAACTTCCTTTTTCACTTAATGGTACATCTTGGAAATCTTGGCACATCAATATATGCAATCTTACAATGTTCCTTTTTAATGACTGCCTAATATTCCAAAGTATATATTCCTATGGGTTTTTTACTCATTCTTTCACTGATGAACATTCATTTACATTGTTTACAGATTTCACTATCACAAGCAAATCCTTGTAGGGGACTCTCAGTCTAGCTCAAAGCAAGGCTATCTGTCTTAATTGGTGATGAGATTTCCGTCAGAGAAGACATTCAAGTAAAAGGTGAAATAGTGTCTTCTTCAGCCAAGAACAATGATGCTTAAACTTTCCTGTGCATGAGAATCACCTGAAGAGCTTTTAAGATACAGATTGCTGGGACTGCTGGGCCAGACCCCCAGAGTTTCTGATTCAGGCGGTCTTGAATGGACCTGAGAATCTGCATTTCTAACAAGTTCCCAGGTGAGGCTGCTGGTTTAGGAACCTTAATTTGAGAATCATTGCCTCAGGATGGCTGGTTTCTCAGCCTCCACTCACTTACTTGAAGAGTCATCTCTCCCTTGGAAACAATGTTCAGGAAGAATTCACTCTGGGCCCCTCCCTCTACTAGGAAGCAGGTTTTCTACCTAGCATCCCTCTGGGAGGCAGGGCCCTTCAGGGCTCTGGTAACGGGTCCAGAGGTCTGGCAAGCAAGGCTGTTGGGCAGATGTTCCAGCTGGGGCTGTGAGCCCCAGGGCCTCTTGACTAGACACAGCCTGCAGCACCAGACTTTTCTGGGTACCACCCCCCCCCCCCCCCACACACACACACACACTCTCGACCTCACCCCATTCTTCCCTGCGGAGTCTAATGAAGAGCTGAGAGTGGCGGTGAGCTGTTTACACAGCCTGATTGGGAAGTGCTCTGGGGTTTGCATAAAAGAAACAAGTGGAGACCACATCCCCAGAGAGGGTCTTCTAAAGGTCTTGAGGTTTCAGGACCCCAAGGCGCTCTTTGTTCCCAGCTGGACTGCAGGAGGTCACACTGTGGTTGGGGGAGAGCCTCTCTGGGGTGGGAGAGGGGAGACCCGGCATCTGGACCCTAGGAACTAAAAAGCATCACCCTTGTCCGACCTTCCCGGTAACTTTTTGAAGAGGACACTTCTGTGCTTAAAGGTGGTCAAGTTGCAAGTTGAGAGTCAGACCCCCATGGGCATTTGGCCCATACCTCCTCCCAGAGCTAGATTTTGATACCCTGCAGCTCACCAGGTTCCTTGCTCTTTGACCCCAAGTTTTTTGTCCATTAGCATCAGCAGTCTGGCTCACCAGAAGGAAGCTTCCTCTGAGTTCAGTGTTCGAAGGTAATAGAAGGGAGAAGGGAAGATGCCTCAGCCACTATGCCCCAAATCCACTGAGAGGAATGGGAGAGCTGCTCCAGGCCCCCCTTTTTTATGGGGGCAAAGTTTAGACCCAGTTCTCATCCCAGGCAGGAATGTCAGTTGAGCCTGTATGCCGCACTACCTTGGATTATATTTAAGGTTTTGAATATTCTATCTGATTTGGAACCCTGGCATCTAGCATATGGTAAGAGTCTAACATATCCTTCTTGAATAAATGAACAAATATCTTAGACGGTATTTGCAGGATGGGCTCAGGCTTCACATCCCTTGGATGTGAGGTTAGATCCTAAGGGCAGCTATTCAGCTATTCAGCACAGTAGCTGTGAGGTGCCGGGTCCCATCACAGAATCAAGCTCTACACAGTCTTAGATATGAAAGGGGCCCTGGGGCAGCTCTGCCTTCTAAGCCGGGCGTGCTCTGGAAGGGGCTGACAGCACAGAAGAGTGTGGAGAGGTGGACTGGCTTCCGGCTTCCCGGGATGGGTGCTCTCAGGGCGCAGCGGAGGTCTGGTGGCGTGCACTCGGGGCAGAGGCAGGCTCTGTCCAGGGTCCCATCCCCCCTCCACCCGCCTTCTCTTGCAAACTCTGCAGTAATATTGGAACTGGTGGGGTAGGGAGGGAGAGTTTTTTCATCCTTTCAGACTCAAAACTTAACTTCTCATTTCTCTCAAGATACCCGCTCCTAACCCAAAAAGCGAAAGCGAGGCTGGGGGAATTCTGCTTGGTGGAAAAGCTCAGGGTGTTACTTTTGGTCTGGGTGGGGCCAGTCTTCCGCGTTCACAAGTTGCTCCTTGCAGCAAAAGTGCCCCCGACTGAGGGCACCGAGGGTCTGTGGGTCGGGTCCCTGAGCTGGGCTGTGGGGTAGGGGCACGGAGGACCCCTACCCCGCCCGCCCCAGGGGCTGGGCGAGGAGGCTGTCCGGCCCCCCGGCATAGCAGTGGCGGGACTGGCCGACAAGTGAGTTCCCCGGCTCCGACTCCGTGGGAAGGAGCGCATCCTCTGGAGGCTTCCCTTTGTGGGTCTCCAAGCCAGGCCCCTTCCTCTGCCCCCCTAACAGAGCGCTTTGAAGTGGCCGAGTTCTCAACCCAGCTCCCCAGCGCGGCGCCACTCCCCGCTGTGCCCCACCTTGGCCGTGGGCTAGTGTTTTACATGGGAATGCGCCCCTGAGCACCCGCCGAGTGCCCTTTGTAAATTCGTCACCAGAGAGGTCCCACCAGGGGCCTCTGGGGGACTCGACTCCAGGTCCCAGGGCTGGAGCCTGTAGGCTTAGCTTCCCTCTCGACCCCCAAAGCTCTTCCAGGGTTAGGTACCTCCTTCCGACTTAGGGTTGCACAGTCTGAGCCCCCACAGGTTCCTCTGAGGAAAGTGGAATCAGCTGGGCAGGACTGAGGAGTCTGCTGGGGCAGGGCATCCACCTAGTTTTCAGTGAAAATCCAACTGGCTATTTGCAACATCTTTGTATCAGTGCTTAAGAACTGTGCAGACCCTTTGATCCAGCAACTCCATTGCTGCTAAGAAAATAATCATTCACTTCCGTTCAGTTCAGTCACTCAGTCATGTCCGACTCTTTGCGACCCCATGGACTGCAACACACCAGGCCTCCCTGTCGGTCACCAACTCCCGGAGTTTACTCAAACTCATGTACATTGAGTTGGTGATGTCATCCAATCATCTCATCCTCTGTCCTCCCCTTCTCCTCCTGCCTTCAATCCTTCCCAGCATCAGGGTCTTTTCCAGTGAGTCAGTTCTTCGCATCAGGTGGCCAAAGTATTGGTGTTTCAGCTTCAGCATCAGTCCTTCCAATGAATATTCAGGACTAATTTCCTTTAGGATGGACTGGTTGGATCTCCTGGCAGTCCAAGGGACTCTCAAGAGTCTTTTCTAACACCACATTTCAAAAGCATCAATTCTTCAGTGCTCAGCTTTCCTTATAGTCCAGCTCTCACATCCATACATGACTACTAGAAAAACCATAGCTTTGACTAGACGGAGCATTGTTGGCAAAGTAATGCCTCTGCTTTTTAATATGCTGTCTAGGTTGGTCATAACTTTTCTTCCAAGGAGCAAGCGTCTTTTAATTTCATGGCTGCAGTCACCATCTGCAGTCATTTTGGAGCCCCCCAAAATAAAGTCTGTCACTGTTTCCACTGTTTCCCCATCTATTTGCCATGAAGTGATGGGACCAGATGCCATGTCTTAGTTTTCTGAAATAATCATAGATCTCTGCAAAGATGACTGTACATACAACACACTGGAGTGTTGTTTAGCACTGGGAGACTGAACACACCCAGCTGTGACAGTGTGAAAGTGTTAGTCACACAGTCATTTCCAGCTGTTTGTGACCCCCATGGACTGTAGCCTGCTAGGCTCCTCTGTCCATGGAATTCTCCAGGCAAGAATACTGGAATGGGTAGCTGTTCCCTTCTCCAGGGGACCTTCCTGACCTAGGGATTGAATCTGCGTCTCCTGTGTTGCAAGCAAATTCTTTACTATCTGAGCCACCAGGGAAGTCCTATCCAGCTCTGGAGCTTGCTTATATTCAGTAATGAATTACTGTACTTACAGTAATGAATCCCTGGATCAGATATCATTGGAGGAAATTTCTAACTTCAAATCATTATCAGTGATGATACAGAATATTTACTACCCCCCAAATCCTCTTGATATTGAATTAAGTCAACAGAGTATATATGTGTATGGCAAAAACTGGAAGGTGGAAGATAATAAATTATTAGTAGTGGTTTTCTTTGGATGCTGAGTAAAGGATGACTATTATTGTCTTAGGCTTTTCTGAAATTTGTACAACAAATTTGTATAACAAATTGATCATATAATCATGTATTTAAGATAAACTTTAAAACTTCAGTTCTAAAAATTTAAAACACAATCTTGGGGGACTTCCACGTGGTCCAGTGGGTAAGATACCACGTTCGCAATGCAGGGGATGTGGGTTTGATCCCTGGTCAGGGAACTAGATCCCACATGCCCCAACCTGGCAGAGCCAAAAAAAAAAAAATTAAAAAAACCCCACAATTTTGTCACGCTTCTCCATAATTTCTGAATGTGAACAGCATGCCTCACAGCACTTTAATATGTGTTTCTCTTTGATTTTCAAAACAGGCCTCCAGCTCTGAGGGGTGAGTGGGCAATTACTGTTATCCTCATTTCACAGAGGAGAGGGCTGGTGCCTCAGGGAGGGATGGTTTGTAGGCAGAAGGCAGAGCAGAGCCAGACACTGGGCCTTCCATAGTGACTATCTGTTTGCAGACCATGCATGGAGTCATGGAGTGGAAAATGGGGAGAGGGTGGTGTGCAGAGTGGAGCCTCCTGAGCAGGCTCCCTTGGGCTCCCCCTGCTGCAGGCCAGATATCCCTTGAGGGTGTGGCCAGGACCCAGGCATTCTGGGTTTCCTTGCTACCACCAACATGCAGCACCCCTACCCTCAGTGACAACCTAAACCCTTAATGGTGGAGAAATGAGAAGTGTGAAAAGTGTCAGAGAGCAGGAACATGACCCCTAGTCCATAGTCTCCCAGAGGTCCTGGCTCTGGTTTTTTTTATCCTTTTCTCTGATGCCACTCAGGAACCCTGCGGTAATGGGAAGGGGCTTCTGCAGGACTTGGACGTGTCCAGGGTTCAGCTTTCCTCCTAAAATGTGGTCATTAGCTAGCTGTAGGAAAGGTCCTCCACCTCTGTGTGGTCTTCCCTCCACCTCCATAAGTCCCTTCCTGGCGGGCTTCTCACATGGTAAAGAACAAGCATGGATGATGGGGGAGAAGTGTCAAGGAGAGGTCTGTTGGCTTGGGGCGTATTCAGAGGGCTGGAGCCCAATTGAAATGGCTACTGTGATTGAAATGGGCCCCTCAGTCTTCCCCATAAGGTTTAGAGAACACTAAAAAAAAAAAAAAATTTCCCTTTTCTCTGGTTAGCTTCGGTGATCTTTGATGTTCTTGTTTCTAACTTGGCAGTTTATTACTCTAAGTCATTCTATGCTTCTGACTTCTTTAACATTCATCCTTGTTTTCTTCTGAAAGCACAGTAAAACCTGAGGGGTGGCTGTGTGGGCTGAGTTTTGCTGGGGCCCCCAGGGGTACTGCTGTTAAGTAAAATTTGGTTTCACTAAAACACACAAAAATTACCTCCCAGAGAACTTTTTTCTGTTCTAAATTCACTTTAGACATAGGTACCAATTCAGCATAGAGATTTTTAAAAGATTGAAAATAAATGAGAAAAAGAAACCAAGAAATTGAAAAGGATAGAAAAGCAGGTCAGATACCTCTAACATGAATTTCAGAAGATGATAGTTGAGGGAATGGGAAAGAAGCAATATGCAAAGAGCTGACAACTACTAATTTTCCAGAACTGATGGATACAAAAATCCTCCAATTGAGAGGCACAGTAATTCCTGGGTAGAGAAAATATAAATTGCTTATACTTTGCTACATTGTAGTGAAAATTCATGACACCAGAGATAATGAGAAAATCTTAAGAGAAACCACAGTAAAAAGAAAAATTCCCTACAAAGAAATGATAATTAAACAGCAATAAAGGAGGTGAGAATATTTTCTTCAGAGTGCTGGAAGAAGAAAACAGTCATCTTCAGATTCTCTGCTGAACTATCTGTCCTTCACAATGAAGGCAAAGTAAGGACTTTTCAAACAAAAAAGGACTGAAGAAGGTTTTTTACTTAGATGTCTCCATTGAAAGCAGTCCTAAAGGGTGCTCTCAGAAAGAAGGAAATTAATACCTGAAGTAAGGGCTGAATGAAATAAGCAACACTGAGGGGAAAAAAAGTATATGTTTGGGTAAACCTGAATAAGCCTTGTATGTAAAAAGCAACAACAGTAACACTGGCAACTGATTGCAGAGGGGTTAAAAATAAGGAAAAAGGTGCTATACAACAATAATTAGTAAGATGGAAGAGGATGATCGGAGTAAAGCATTCTAGGATTCTTCTGTTATTTTGGAAAAGAGAAGAGTAGAAAGGGAATTTATCATAAAGCTAAGGAAGCATAAACTGCTGGACTAATTATCTCACTCTTTTTTTTTTTCTTAAATAAGACTCCTAAATTGAATAAACTTCAGATCCCATAAAACCTTGATCTGCTTCTGTGTGCATGTGTGTGTACTCACTTAGTCCTGTCCGACTCTTTTGCGACCACGTGGTACGTAGCCTGCCAGGCTCCACTGTCCAAGAGCTTTTCCAGGCAAGAATACTCAAGGGGGTTGCAATTTCCTCTTCCAGGGGATCTTCCTGATCCGGGGATCGAACCTGAGTCTCTTGCATCTCCTGCATTGGCAGGCAGATTCTTTACCACTGCACCACCTGGGTCAGAGGATCTACCTCTGGGGTCCGGTTAATGTTTTATATTTAGGTTGTATTAAAGCAGTATGTATGTAAAAAGTTGTAAATATAGCTACTGAAAGTATAAGAAACTGTGTAGTTTCTAATGTGATAAGGAAATTAAAGATAAGAAAATTTGATCGAGAGTTCCATGGTGGTCCAGCAGTTAAGAATCTCCCTTGCAATGCAGGGAATGTGGAGTGGATCCCTGGTCAGGGAACTTAGATCCCACATGCTGAGTGGCAACTAGGCCCAAGCGCTCTGGAGCCTACATGCCACAACTAGAGTGCAGTTGATATCGGCCGTCACTTGCCTCCATTAGGTTGTTCTGGGTTTCTCCTGTTAGCTGAAGGAGTCTTAGCAGGCAGTAGAATAGGCAAGACCCAGAGCACAAGTATCTTCAAGCCTCTGCCTGTGTCACACTTTTCTGTGTCTCATTGGCCAGATAACAAATCATGGCCAAAGCAAGTCTCTGTGGGAGGGATTGTATATTGGTAAGAATACAGGGATAGGCATTCATTGAGGGCTTGTTTCTATAGCAATCAACCATAACTGCAAAGGAAACATAAAAATCAACCATCCCTAAATATTATGTGGTAGTCCACATTGGATGCTGGAACAGAAGAAGGACATGGTGGAAAAACTGGTGAAATCTTAGTAAAGTCTGGAGTTTAGTTAATAATGATGTATCAATGTTAGTTTCTTATTTTGACAAATGTACTATGGTTCTGAACCCTTATATTAACATTAGGGAAATCTAGGCGAGATATATAGGAGAAACCTCTTTGCTATCTTTGCAAAACTTTTCTGTAAATCAAAACTTATTCCCTGGCAGTCCAGTAGTTCAGACTCCATGCTTCCAATGCAAGGGGCACAGGTTTGATCCCTGGTTGGGGAACTAAGATTCTACATGCCATGCATAGTGTGACCAAAAACAAATAAAAGAAGACTTATTGTTGCAAAATTAAAATTTATTTTTTAAAAAAAGAAACAACCCTCCAACACATTGAAGCACAACCCAGATAGTTTTATGGGTGATTTTTGCCAAATTATTTAAGAAACAGATATTCCTTTTTTATTTGGACTGTTTCAGAAAATGGAAAAAGAAGAGACATCTTGTAATCAACTTTATGAGGTTAGTATAGTCTTAATATGCAAGCTGGTTAATGACAATATGAGAAAATAAAATTATAGGCCAACCTCAGTTATGAAGAGAAAGGCAAAAATCATAAATCAAATATTAGCAAGCTGAATATATATATATAATTGACTTAGCAGTTATAAAAGAACAGTTTAAAATGAGAAAACCCAAAGTGACTTACCAAATTAAGTGCTGCAAGGAGATCAAACCAGTGATTCCTAAAGGAAATCAACCCTGAATATTCACTGGAAAGACTGATGCTAAAGCTGAAAGTCCAATACTTCGGCCACCTGATGTGAAGAGCCGACTCATTGGAAAAGACCCTGATGCTGGGAAAGATTGAAGGCAGGAGAAGGGGATGACAGAGGACAATACGGTTGGATGACATCACCAACTCAATGGACATGAGTTTGAGCAGGATCCGGGAGATGGTGAAGGGCAGGGAAACCTGGCCTGCTGCAGTCCATGGGGTCACAGAGAGTCAGACGTGACTGGGACCCTGAGCAGCAACAACGACAAAGAAGAAAACACATAATAATCTCAATGGATGTGAACAGAAAAAGCACTTGATAAAAATTTAACTTCACTTATTATAAAAACTCTTGACCAATTCAGAATTGATGGAAACTTCCTGAACCTGATAAAGGCTGTCTAGCAAATACCAACAGCAAACAATATCCTTGGTGGCAAAATATTTGAGGCATTTCCTTTAAAATCATGCATGGGAGAAATCTACCTGCTATTGCCGATATCATTCAACTTTGTGCTACATGTTTTAGCCAGCAGAGTGAGACAAAAAATAATAATAATAATAAAATTTACAATGGAAGAAAAAATTGCAATTTTATGTGCAGATGACATGATTGTCTACAAAAAAAAATTCAAGGAAATCTACGGGTAAACTGAAGAAAGAGTTCAGTAAGATGGCTGGATGTAAGGTCAACGTACAAAAATTCATGTACAAATGTACATGACATGTACAGTGTACAAACTGTTGTCTCTAGTCGTCTCCAGGAGGAAAGATGGGAGACAGGATGGAGGATAGGCTTTACTCACATGTGTAAAGTTTATTTCTTAAAGGGCAGAAAGAGAAAGAAGGTCTGAAGCAAATAAAATCTTACTTGTTAAATCTGGATGTTAAATCTTATTTATTTTTTTTATTATTTTTAAAATCTTATTTATAATATATGGTTTTCTTTTTTATTTTTAATTATTTTTTTGCCTTATTTTTTTTTTTGGCTTTCTTTTTTAAAAGTTTCTGTGTAAAATACATAAATTACATAGAGTGATTTATGCAACAGATATGTGTCTTAGGAATTATAATTTAAAAATGAAAAATGAGCCTGCTGACGACTCCAACGCCATTTTGCTACATGTGTTCCCCTTGCCCATTCCTTGTCTTAAGCCCTATCCTGAATGTTGTGTCTATAAATTCTTTGCTGTTTTAAAAATAGAGTTTGAGAACTTTCCTCGTGGCAAAGTGGATAGGAATCCACCTGCCAATGCCGCGGACATGCGTTCTATCCCTGGTCCAGGAAGATTCCACATGCCTAGGAACAGCTAAGCCCCTGTGCCATGACTACTGAGCCTGCGCTCTAGATCCCACAAGCTGCAGCTACTGAGCTCAAGTGCCTAGAGCTCTGCAACAAGAGAAGCCACTGCAATGAGAAGCCCTAGCATCACAACGAAGAGTAGCCCGTACTGACCACAATTAGAGAAAGCCCGAGTGCAGCAGCAAAGACTCACAACAGCCAAAAAAAAAAAAAAAAGAGTTTGATGTATCATATTTTTTCTATACTTTTCCATGTGTTCGAAATGCTTCAAAATTAAAGTGAATAAAGCAAAATGTGTCTGTTTACAATCTTGAAAAGAAAAATGATTCTAAGAAAGAAAATTTGGAAAGAGTACCTTGGTGGAGAACTCTGGTTTCTTTATGTGTGTCCACTTCGCTATTCATGCAACGATATTTCCTGAGCAAGTGTGTCCCTAGTGCCAGGAATTGGGGACTTGGGCTCTTCGAGTTGTTGGGTGGGTGCCTAAGGCTGGGATCACGTGTGTGAGTTGCACTAGCATGGGGACTGGAGCACGATTGCCACTCTCTGTATGGGGACCATTACTATTATCGGGTCTTAAGAAATGGCACAGCTGCCAAGTTTTTAGCTGCCAAGGCAAAAAAAAAAAAAAAAGCATCTGTCCCTCATTAATCCTAGCCTTGGCTTCATTGGGCCCAGTGCCTGCTCGTTACAGTCAATGTTCAGCCTGTCTGACGCAGTTCTGGAGGCCAGCAGCCCGGTGTGTAAACAAGTCATCGCCAGCAGGGCTCTTGGTGGTAGAACTTGGGCGCTGGAGGGCATGGAGGTTGCAGGGAGGCCTGTAGATTTCCTGAGCCAGGGAGTGAAGGACAGAGCCCTGGTGGGGGTGTGATTGCTCCTCCAGGAGACGCGCAGTCTCCCTGGGCCTCTGCCCAGGCCTGGCTTTGGCCCTTCTTCCTTGCTGCCCGTGCTTTTCTGCGTCACCTTCAGCCACACAATCAAACATGTATAACAAAAGAAAATAAACAAGACATCCAACTTGGGTAGCCTGGGTAGCATTTACTGTTTGCTGTTGCTGAGAATCTGTCTTTGAACTAAAAGGCACAGTGTGTGGGGCAGGGTTGGGGGTGGGGGTGCAGAGTGTCTGCCTTCACTATTCTAGAACAGAAGAATCACCCAGGTCTCTGAAAACTCTGGAAGCCCTTGCGTGCTAAAATGCTTGGGGAATGTGCGGATGCTCAGGAGTCCTGTCTGGCGACTGTGAGCATGGTGGCTTAGACGCCGGGTGTGGGGCACGTCTTGGAGGATTGGGAAACCCCTCCCAGGGCCCAACACCCACTGCACATGGCAGACAGCCTGGCACTGGACTCTGCTGGAGTTTTGGTTGGAAGATGGAGGCTTTGAAACTCCACTAGACTCTGACGCCAGCCAGTTTCCTTCTTGTCTGGAGCCGGGGAAGACCTGGGTCCAAGCACGTCCAAAGTCCAAGCCTTCTACCTGGACTTACAGCCCTGAAACTGGGCCTTGGCTCTGTGGCCTGGGAGCCTGCGAGCCTCCCTCTGGTTGGCTGGTGGGGAGGGAAGCTGCAGGAGTGCCCGGCCTGCTGCTCCTGTCAGGACCTTTCTTTCTTTCCCCATCGCCCCAAGCCCAGAACTCTGTAGCTCCCTGCCAGCGCTGCAGCCTCACAGGCTGGCGAAGCCTGCTCGGACGAAGACTCACAATTTGTGAGTCATGGCCTGTCTCAGACCAGGGACCACGGGCCGTGCTGAGTCACTTGGGCTTGTCTGTTCTGAGAAATGCTGGGAGGGCCAGCCTTGCAGGCACTGGGGGGAGTGGTGGAGCCTACCCTTGACTGCTGGGTGGACTGGCTTCAGCTCAGGGGTATTAGAGCTGATCCACTGGGGTCACAGCTCCCTGGAGAGAGGCTTTTGGAGAGGCCTTTGGAGCCCAGGTTGGTGTTGCTTTGTCGGGGCCTCTGCCTCAGGAAGCCCTACATGCTCAGGTCCCCGCAGTCCCTGGAACTCTGCTCCCCATCAGCTCTGACTGGGACACACCTCGTATAATTGAGGCTGGTGCAGTGGGCAGTCTGCCCAAGGTCTCTCGGGAAGCCTTAAGAGTCAGAGTTTTGGGCTTCCCTGGTGGCTCAGATGGTAAAGAATCTGTCTGCAGTGCAGGAAACCTGGGTTTGATCCCCTGGAGAAGGGAATGGCTACCCACTCCAGTATCCTTGCCTGGAGAATTCTGTGGACAGAGGAGTCTGGTGGGCTACAGTCCATGGGGTCACAAAGAGTCAGGCACAGACACGACTGAGTGACTAATACTTTCTGGTCAGCCAGGGAGGGCCAGGCTGCTGTCCTGGGTCCTCCAGTAACTCACTCAGCCTTCCTGCACTACTTACTTAGAAAACAAGGACTGAAGTGATAACAGTGAGAAGCACCTTTTGTCTTTTTTTTCCTGCTCATTAGATTGGCAAAAAATTGAAAGGACTAATAATGCACAGTGTTGAAGGGAAAACAGGGAAACAGGTACTATACTATGAATATGGCAGGGAGCAAGGGGCCCAGCCTGCTCCTGATGAGCCAGCTGGCAGGATCTGTTAATATTTAACCAGCAGCACACTTCTAAGGATGTTTCATAAAAAAACTTACACAATGATACCAAATCATCTTGCAATTCCAAGTATATCTACAAGGGTAGATAACACAGAAAGTTATGTTCACGTCCCTGCAGCTTAGTTTGCAATTGTTAAAAAAAAAAATAGCAAGAGCCTTAATGTCTGTCAATAGGGTGAAATAAACTAGACTCTGTACTATTGCATCTTCATAGCTGTTAAAAAAATGAGGTAGATCTGTGTGTACCAACTGCTGTGAAAGGATGTTTGTGATATGTTACAAAGTGAAAACAAGTTACAGAACCATGCGTTTAATATGATCTCATTCAACAAACAGCTGTGTGTGTGTGTCACGCATGCACATACAAAGGTACAGAGGGAAAGGTCTGGAAGATCAGTGGTGGTTTTCTCTGGGAGGGGGCTGATAATTGAGATAATAGGAGACTTTCACTTTTTAATCTATATATTGCTATATTGTGATTTTTTTTTTTTTTACTAGTGTGCCTTTACTTTCAAGTAAAAAGAAAAAACAATTAAAAAAAAAAACAAGCAATTGTCCTTATGTGTCATGAGGACTTGAATGAGCATGTGTGTATATACATGTGCATGCATGTGAGATGGGGGAGAGATTTCTCCTGTCTCTCCCAGGACTGACAGCTCTTCCCAGGCAGGCTCCGTCTTCCCTCCGGTCAAACTGCCCAGTCGGTGCCACAGCTGGGTGTAACTCCCATTCCTAAACGACTTACCATGTCTACCCTTCCAGCCTCCATGTGACTCCCCACCCCAGAGCCCCCTGCCCATCTCCTTTGTGGCCTCTTCACACTGGTTTTCCAACCCCCTCCTCCACCACCACATGCAGTCACTCTGTGGGTCCCTCCACCACAGGGTCCCGCCCCTCTCTGCTCTTCATTTATATGCATGCAAAGAGGGGCTTAATAAAAGTTCAGTCAGTGACCTAAGAATGAATAATAAAGAACCGTGAGTGGGACGAGGGACGGAAAGAGACCTCTGAGATCAGCCAGCCCACTTTTCTACCCAAACACCCAGATGCCCTTGGCTTGACACCTCTGGTGATGGGGTGGCCACACCCACCCAAGGCAGCTCACCCCTTCTTCCTGTATTGAGTGAGTGGTTTCTTTGGGTTAATCAGGAGCAGGGGCTGTGGCTGAGCATTTCCAGGTAGATTAAAAGTCCATGGTCAGTTCAGCCAGCAGTTTAGAAGTTGATCCGGCATGAGATGAAATCCCTCCGTGTCTCCAGCCAGGAGAGACCATAGCTGCTGCAGGTGACGCCTCATCCAGTTTCAGCAGGTCAACCCCACCCTAACCACCACGTTGGGAGAGTAGATTAAGCATTAAAAACGAACTAATTAGTACTTCAGGGTAGCTTCATTCAGAAAATTACCGCACCAAGGAGGTGTCTCATTTAGAACCGACTTAATTAAAAGACACTTGGTAAATTCCTGTAACAGATGAAGACAGCACTTTCCAGAAATGCCATAATTGAAAAGTTTTTACTGCGTATATCAAATGGTTATTAAAACTTTAATATCCTAATTCCTTAAGAATGCCGTTGCCAGTGACGAACAGCAACCCTGGCAACAAAGGAGTCAATTGTTCCCTCCTCTTGGCTCTGTGAACCTCAGGAAGTCGTTACTTCTCTGGTGGACTCCGATCTGCACATTCTTAATTGCCTGTGAGTACATGCCAGCTCCGGGAGGAATCCACCATAAAGATTATTAATGGGAAGAAGACTGTTTCTAACTGGTTGACTTCTGGTTTAGGGAAAAAAAGCATGGCAGGGGTTGGTTGAATATCTGCCATGTGTGTGGGCTGTGGTCTGGAGGGAGCACAGAGATGCTGAGTGAGTTGTCCAAGTTGCCCAGTAAGCTGGAGGTTGGAAAGGAGGCCTTGCCCATCAGTGTGTGATGGCCAGGCTTGGCTCCTGCCCCAGATGCGGCCTGAGGCAGGCAGGATGAAGTGAGCAACGTGCTCTGCGCCCCCCACCCTCACTTGAGGGCTTCCTTCCAGTCTAGTTCTCCTGGGACCCAGCACTTCTCCCTGGGGGAGAAGGATGGGGACCAGGCCTTCCCTCAGGCACCTGGCCCTGGTGTGGCTCAGGGGAAGAACCTGGCAAATGGTGGAAGGTTGGGCAATGGGTCCATTGACCCAGGGGAAGCTGACAAAATGCAGACTCTCCCAGGCTTTGGGAGGCAAGGGGACTGAGGAAGCTTGTGAACAGGGTGGGGGCCCTCTCAGAATAAACAGACACCTTTTTGCTGGCTTGCTGCGGGGCTGGTAAGTGGTATGACCATTCCTCACTTCTGTTTCTTCACCTACAAAAGAGGTGGAAGCACCACGAGAGCCTGGTTTGGAGATTGTGTGATCTGAATTTGAATCTTGCTTAGTTGTGTTTTTCGGTATTTGGAGCCTCTGTTCCTTAACCTTGCAAAATGGGGTATGTTTCCCCAGGTCATGCAGGTGAGTCAGCATGAGCATATTTGAGGGTACCAGGCAGGGCTCAATACATTGATTGGTTTTGATTGTTCCTACCCCTTCTGGCTTCCTTGGTGGTTCAGAAGGTAAAGAATCCGCCCACAACGTGCAAGACTCGGGTTTGATCCCTGGGTCGGGAAGATCCCCCAGAGAAGGAAATGGCAACCCACTCCAGTCTTCTTGCCTGGAGAATCCCGTGGACGGGGCAGGCTGGTGGGCTACAGTCCATGGGGTCGCAAAGAATCAGACACGACTGAGGGGCTAACACACACACACTCACCCCTTCAGCTGGGTTTGCAGGAAGAGGAAAGGGAGATGGTGTGCTTGTGTCACACCCAGATGGCGAGCAGGGGGTCCCGGCTGACTTACTCACCAAGGCTCTGACAACAATCAGGCCCTCAAGATGTAACTGAGGAGGGTTGGTTATTGGTCACCCAGACCTGTTCAAGCACCCCAGGGTGTCTTTTCTCTCACACCAGCAGATGGAGCTCACAGTGGGTAGTGCAAGGGCTGCCTGCAGACTCTGAGAATAGGCTGAGTGCAGTGCTCCATGGGAACCATTGGAATCAGCTGGCCAACAACCTCATCAGATGGATGGGGGTACTAGGCGCAGGGAAGGCATTTCAGGTTCCCATCCGGAGAGCCACAGCTGAGGTCCCTGGTCCTCTGGACACCCCCACCCTGTCCTTAATGGTTCTTTATTCTTTAAAATTTTATTTTTTAAATAGCTTTATTTTATTTTTCTTAATTTTTATTTTTTATTGAAGTATCATTGCTGTATAATATTATGTAAGTTACAGGTATATACAATGATTCACAATTTAAAAAAAGATTTATTTATTTATTTGGTTGTGTCGGGTCTTAGTTGCAGCACCCAGGATCTTTGTTGCATCTTGCAGGATATTTTGTTGCGGCCCAGGGATTCTCTTCTTGTGGCGCTCAGGCCTAGTTGCTTCACGGCATGGGGTATCTTAGTTCCCCGACCAGGGATTGAACCTGTGTCCCCTGTCTTGGCAGGCATATTCCTAACCACTGAACCACCAGAGAAGTCCCCACAGTGGTTCACAATTTTTTTTTCACAGAAAAAATAATTTTATTATTATTATTTTTTTCCATTTATTTTTATTAGTTGGAGGCTAATTACTTTACAATATTGTAGTGGTTTTTGCCATACATTGACATGAATCAGCCATTGATTTACATGTGTTCCCCATCCCGACCCCATCTCCTGCCTCCCTCCCCACCCCATCTCTCTGGGTCTTCCCAGTGCACCAGCCCCGAGCACTTGTCTCATGCATCCAACCTGGGCTGGTGATCTGTTTCACCCTTGATAATATACATGTTTCGATAATGTTCTCTTAAAACATCCCACCCTCACCTTCTCCCACAGAGTCCAGATTTTTAAAGGTAGTGCTGTTGCAAGAAGGGGGACCCCTTCCAGGGCTCGAAACTGGGCTCTTGTCTAATACTCAGAAATGAATTGTCCGAGGAGACACATGTGCTGACAAAGCAAGAGATTTTATTGGGAAAGGGCTCCCGGGTGGAGAGCAGGAGGGTAAGGGAACCCAGGAGAATAGTTCTGCCACGTGGCTCACAGTCTTGGGTTTTATGGTGATGGGATTAGTTTCTGGGTTGTCTTTAGCCAGTCATTCTGACTCAACCACCTTCCCGGTGGTGCAGGCCTTGTTCAACAGAGATGGATGCCAGAGAGAAGGATTCTAGGAGGTGGTCTCCTTTTGACCTTTCCCGAACTCTTCCTGTTGGTGGAGGCTTATTAGTTCCGTGTTCCTTACCAGGACTTACTGTCATAAAACAACTTATGCAAATGGTTACTATGGTGCCTGGCCAGGGTGGACGGTTTCAAGCAGTGTGCTTCCCCTAACAGTACTCCTTTTATAAAGTATTGGCTATATTTCTCCATACTGTACAATATATCCTTGAAGTTTGGTTATTTTTATTGGAGTATAGTTGCTTTCTCAGTGGTTCTTTTGCGGGGGAGGCAGCGAGGTCTTTATCCACCTGGGTCATTGCCCCTTGTCCTACTCTGACCCCTACCGCCCATTCACCCAAAGCCCATTCACTATGAGTCCGGCAACACCCTCATCCCCAATTTGACATATTTTTAATATTCCACCTGAACAATTTTTTGCATCCTGTAGTTTTTCAAGGAGTTTCTTAAGCCATTTCTTATTTATGACAGTTCTGCCTTAACTCAGGTCAACCGGTGAACTTGAGAAGCTTCTAGGAATAAATGAATGAGACCTTCTCTGTCCTGTCTTGATTTGCTGAGGGAGGTTGTGTGAATGGTCACATTGGTACTCAGGGAGGAAGAAGAAAAAATATCCCCCCTCCTTCAAAACACAGAATAAATTACAACAACAAAAGTAGCAAGAATAAAAGAATTCTGTTTCTTGGAATAAGTGTTTCTTGTTCCTAGTTGTAGGGACCCCCATTTTCACCTTCTCATACGGTGCTGATTCATCAGAAATAGTGTAACCTTTACAAAAATTTCATCTGAGTGAGATATTTATTTGCAATGGTGTTTGAGTACAGTATTTTTTTCCTGTGCTTTACGTGTCATAATATTGTCCTTATTTTAAGATAATATGCATGCTCTCCTGCCAAGGAACCTTTACACAGATGCAAACAAACAAAAATTCCTTCATATTCTGAGAAAATGAGGCACAGCCTGGAAAAGGAACAGGAAGGAGAAATCAGTCTCAACTTGGGTCACAGACATATGGCAGAAACGTCTGTAAAGTCAGTGCACAAAGAAACAGTGGGCCTGGGTGAAGGGTCATGTTGGTAGGACCACTAAATAAAGAATAATCAAAAGATAAGGAGAAAAAAAAGAAGGAAATGGAAGACCTTGGGAGAAAGTCATTCATGTGTAGAAGAAGGGGCACTCCTTCCCTGGTAATTAGGAGAACACCAAGAATTTCTCACTCTCCTTATTTTCCATTCCCTTTCATCTCTCCCCCCTGCCCAGAGGAGGGGGGATTCCTGGAGGGACTTGGAAGTGTAAATGGGGCCCTTTCCTCTAGCACATTCCCCGAAGGAGTCACTGAAGAACTAAAGGGCTGAATAATTTAAAAGCAAACTGTACAGCCAGTAGAAAATAGAATTATTAACTTTCTGGAAAGGGAAGATGTTTCAAAGATGGAAACAGGGGATGAAAATGTAGACCAGTAGGTGGTGGATTGACTAGGTCTGAATTTCCATATGTAAACCAAAACCAAAACAAAACATAATTGAAGGGAAAACATGCCTGAAAGCTTTAAAAATGCACCATTTGAACCAGTAATTCAATTTCTGGGGAGTCTTTGCTAATGAATAGACATTACACATGGAATTTGGTTATGTATAAAGTTGTTTATTGTAGAATTATTTATGAAAGCAGGGGGAAAAAAACAGAAAATAACCTGAACATGCTGTGATTGAGGAATAGCGCAGCCCATTGAAAAGAATATTGTGAAGTCATTTTAAATGCTCTTTGTAAAAATGTTCCCTGAGAGGCAGTGATACAATGCATTAGCAACACAGGCTTGGGGTCGACTGGACCTGGGTAAGAAGTCAGGTGCTACCTGTGTAACCTTGGGACTTAATCTCTCTCCCTAAGCCTTAGTTTATACATCTGTAAAATGGGAGATAATAACAGCACCTACCTTAAGGGGTTATTGTGTCACATGAAATAATTTTGATAAAGTACTCAGCTCAAAGTAAGCCCTCAGCTGTCACATATTATGATTATTATTACTTTTGTATAACATAGAAAAATTATCTCTGTTCATTCACCTTAATTCAGCAAATATTTATTGAGGTCCTATTTGTGCCAAATACTGTGCTACATACTGGAGCCATAGCTCCAGCTATTAAATAAATTAATGCTAAATGAAGAGAAGTCAGAAGGAAGGCATGCAGCATGAACATAGACATGTTAAAAAATAAAAGATGCCCGGGAGGAAAAAACAGATGAAAGAAAAATAAACCAAGGTGTTAGCTGTAATTTCTTTGGATAGTGAGGCCATTTGGTGGTCTGTCCTTGCTACCCATTTTTCTTTAATGAGTATGAATTTCTCTTATGAGTAGTGACAAAGTTCCTATGTTTTTAAAAAGTCAGAGAAAAATGATGGAGCGCACTGATTAGCCATTTTTTTTTACACTATTCATATCATTTATTTATTGACATATAGTTGATTTACGATGTTGTGTTAGTCTCTCGTATTCAGCAAAGTGATTCAGTTATACATTTATACATATATTTTTTCAGGTGCTTTTCCATTATAGGTTATTACAAGATACTGAATATAGTTCCCAGTCCTATACCTAGTAGGACCTCACTGTTAATCTGCTTTACATATGGTGCTGCCTATCTGTCGATCCCAAGCTCCTAGTTTATTTCTCTCACCCCTTTTCCCCTTTGGTAACCTAAAGTTTGTTTTCTATGTCTGTGAGTCTGTTCCTGTTTTGGCAATAAGTTTATTTGTATCATTCTTTTTAGACTTCACATATAAGAGATATCATTTGATATTGGTCTTTCTCTGCCTGGCTTTACCTCACTTACTAGGATAATCTCTAGGTCCAACCATATGGCTGCAAATGGCATTATTTCATTCTTTTTACAGCTGGGCAATATTCCACTGTATATATGTACCACATCTTCTTTATCCATTCATCTGTCAATGAACATTTAGCTTGCTTCCACGTCTTGGCTATTTTCCATGGTCTTTTCTGGATATATGTTCAGGATTGGGATTGCCAGATCATATGGTAACTCTATTTTTAGTTTTTTAAGGAAATCCATGTTGTTCTTCATAGGGGCCGTACACTATTCATATCATTTTTATTTTAAATCATGTGATATATTACCTATACAAAATGAATACATTTTTCAAACAATAAGTAAAAATTATTCAGATATATTCTTCCCTGCCCCTCAATGAAAATGAAAGCAGTCACATGACTTTTTCTGACCATGCTTGCATAATTAAAGGTCCTGATTAGCCTTTTAAGGGCCAGCATCACACCATGAACTAAGGAAATATTCAGTACTTTTGGTCACAAGACAGTGAGGAGGCAGCCTCAGGACAGTGGCCTGGGAGGTCCTGAAGTCTTTTCAGTCATGGAGTTCCCTGCTGTGGGGCTGTGGCCTGGAAATGGGCAGGAGAGCGTCTTTTCTTTCTCCAACAGGAATGGTCCTTGGAGGCCTGGCTCCACCCCCTGCACTGGAAGCCTTCCCAGTCTCCTGGGAACCTCTCCTTACCCCATCCTAAACTTCTGTTTGGAGAGAACTTGGCAGCTCCTCTGATGTCACCCTCCCCCCCAGCTGTGGGACACTTAGCGAATCTCTGGTGCCTCTGTGTGGGCAACCCACCCGGGCTGGCAGACCGGTGGGCTTCTTTCCTGCGTCTGCAGTCATGAAACATCCAGCTCTATGAATCAGGGTTTCTTCCCTGCTCCAGCAGGTGGCTTTTCATGCAAAAAGCATCCCTTTGTTCCCTTTCTGAGACCCAGTTAGGTATCAAAGGCTTCCTTCCCCGGGGAGATGCCAAGAAAGTGGCCACCCCACTGCTCTGGGGAGGGGCAGAAGAAGGGCTCCAGGGGTCAAGGGCACTTCTTTGGTTACCAGTCCTGCTGGGTGCATGCATTCCTCCTTCCTTCTTCTGGCCCTCACTCCATGCATTTCTAAATAGGATGAGTAGAGGGTGGGGCAGTTGGGATCACTGCCAGGACTGGGACAGTGCAGTCAGGACACAGGCTCATTGCAAAGTCAATGAGTCTTCGTGGTGGCTCTCCTCATCATCCCACTTCACAGATAGGAAGACTGAGGTGCTGAGACATTAAGCTACATGTCCAAGGTCACCCCTTTACTAGGTGGTGGAACTGGCATGAAAAGCAAACCAGGTGTGATGGACCAGTCAGCACAGAATCTTTAAGGAGACTGGCTTAGGTTTGGACATAGAACTGGGGCCCCGCAGCCTGAGTTCTGACCTTCGCCAAACTCTTCAGACCTTGGGTAAGTTCTTTCATTTCTGAGCATGGTAGGCAGAACAGTGTTTACCACCTGCCTAAAATGTATGGGTCCTAGTCCCCAGAACCTGTGACTACATTCCCTTACATGGCAAACGGGACTTGGCAGATGTGCTGAGTTAAAGATCTTGAGATGGGCCTGGATATCCCAGTGGGGCCAAAGTAGTCAGAAGGCTTCTTCAAGCAGAAGACAGGAGAGTCCGTGGGAAGAGGGGACACACCAGAGCAGAGATGAGGGAGGTTAAGAGCTGGTACGCCCCAGGCGCTGGGTGAGTTCAAGAGCCAAGGAAAGCTGACTGCTGCTAAAAGCTGAAGAAGGCAAGAAAATGATTCTTTCCTAGATCCTCCTGAAGGAATGCAGGCATAGGGACACACTGATGTGTGGACTTCTGACCTCCAGAGCTGTAAGATAATAATATTTGTGTTGTTTTGAGTCATTAAGGTTGTGGTAATTTGTTACAGTGGCAACAGGAAACAGATACACAGGGTCTCAGCCGTGCCCCTGTAAACAAGCCTCAGAGTGGCCAGGGGGGGCCAACACACTGCACTTTCTCCACAGGCGGCCAAGTCTCAGCCAGTGGGGCCTGGAGTTATTCGGACTGATTTTGTAGGTTTTCTTTGGGCTTCTTGATCCCTGGCTGCATTTCCTCATGGAAGGATCTGTTGCTTTGCCTCTTGTTCCCACTGGGGGGTGCCCTGTGATGAGGGCTGGGAGGAAAAGAGTGAGGGAGGCTTTGCAGGGCGGGCCTTGTTGGGGGTTGCTGGGCCCTTGCCTTGAGACCAGCCCCTCAAAGGTCAATACTGCCCTCTGGCTCCCATGTATAACTAGAGCCCTTGCTCTGGCCTCGCTCCCCAGAAGGGCCTGGGTTGAGCGCACCTGTAAAGAGCGCTCTGCTTTCTATTTGGCCCGGTTCTCTGCTGTGTTCCCAGCACGGGCACAGCGACTCTCACGGAGCAGGTGGTCAAGAGTTGTTTGTTGAATGAGTGATACAGTGACACAGACACACAGCTCAGCAAACCACACCGTCATCTCTGTACCAGGACACACACTTAGGTACCTACATGCAAGTGAGCACACCAACACACACCCAGGGAGGAATGTGCACACACACACACATATAGCAATGTGTACACATGCACCTTAATTCAGCAAATATTTATTAAGGTCCTATTTGTGCCAAATACTGCACTGCCTACTGGAGCTATAGAAGTAAATAAATTAATGCTAAATAAAGAGAAATAAGAAGGTAGGCATGCAACATGAACACAGACATGTTAAAAAATAAAAGATGCCCAGGAGAAAAAAAAGACGAGAGAAACATAAACCAAGGTGTTATCTGTAATTTCTTTGGATAATGAGGCCATTGGGTGGTCTGTCCTTACTACTCATGTGCACACACATATGTTGTTGAAATTCACACGTGTTGTTGAACTCCTCTACTTAAGGAAGAGGAACCTCTGTTTTGTGGAGACAGTTGAGATGCCAGCTAGCTTAGTGGGGCCTTGGAAGTTTTCATGAATCAACTTGTTGGGCCCAGCAGCTGAGGAAGACTAGGCAGGAAGGAGGGGGAAGATTTCCCATTGATAGTTGGTGGGTAGCCAGATGCTGGCTGCCGTTGGTGGGTACACACACCTGCACACCACGGGAGCTAGAGTTGGGCATGGGGAGGGACTAGGACCCCCACAGATGTCTGAGACCACCTCCCTCCAAGGGGAGATGAGCCCCTACAGGTTAGGCCTTGAATCATAACCCACCTGGGATCCTGGAGAAAGCCCAACATTAGGGCCTTCTCAATGTTGATCTGATATTTTAAGAGACAGGGCAGGAAGGCAGGGTACTGAACAGAAAAGAGCCTGCTTGGGATGGGGAAAAGGCTGGCTTTGAGTCCAGGCTGTCATTGACCAGCTGGGTGACCTTGGGCTAGTTGATGAGTGTCAGCTTCCTCATCTGTGAAATAGGCTGATGAAGGCACCGACTTGTCAAGGGTGGAGGGAGGATTAAGAGTCAGGTGCTTAAGTTGTTGCCAAAGAACCAAAAATGGTCATAGCCTAAGAAAATCGAGGCAGTCAATACAAAGTCTACTCAAGCCATCCTAGACCCAAATAACTGGGGAGAAGAAGAGGAACCCCCACAGCCTAGAATCCTGCTCCAGGCAGGTTAAATCCTGGGAGGGGGATAACCCACGCTGACCAGGTACAGACTTGCTGTGTGACCTTTAGTAAATTGCTTTGCCTCTCTGAATCCCAGCTGTCCCATTTGACCTCATGAGGCTCAAATGAGACCATGTATTTGAAATTTTAGGATAAGTGAGGAATTCTCACTTAGTTGGGAGCATCTCTGGCCATCCTAGGATAGTCATTATTTTTTTAAAAATTATTTTAAAAAAGTCTATTGTGTGCTCGCTTCAGCAGCACATATACTAAAAAAGTCTATTGAATTTGTTACAATATTGTTTCTGTTTTATGTTTTGATTTTTTGGTCATGAAACATGTGGAATCTTAGCTCCCCGACTGACCAGGGATCGAACCCAAACCCCCTATCTTGGAAGGCAAAATCTTTAACCACTGGATTGCCTGGGAAGTCCCGGACTTGCATTATTGATGATACCAGTCTGCCAGGCCAACTGACCCTTAGTCGCTGACCACAGTCCTCCTGACCCTTAGTTGCTGACCACAGTCCTCCTCCTACCTCTCACAGCAGGCTCATGGGTGTTCACTGAGGCTGTTGACGAGATCCAGTAGCACCAGCTGGGCCTCTGCAGGCCTGGCTTCAGTTGCTCCTGTTTCCTCATGTAAACTCAGGACACGGCCCAGACAGGGTCCCTAGCCAGCATGGCTCCTGGAGCCCACATGTCCTGGGTGTCAAGATGGCGAGTCCCCAGTCTCTCGGAACATCCTGGATTCTGCCCTCTGTGAGCTCCCTCCTGGAGGTCAAAATACGGGGGAAATACAAGTCGTGCAGGCAGATGAATCAGGGCCTGGCCAGACGCTCCCTGCTGGCACCAGTGCTGAGGGGGTCTCACCTGCTGACCCGGTGCTCCCATGGCTGGACCCCGGGCATGTTCACCTTCCTGGTTCCTCAGCGTGGCCTGTGGGACTGTGGGCTGCTGAGACGGGAGTGGGTTGTAAGATTCAGAGTCACTGACTCGGCGTCCATTGCTGCCCCCCGTCTTCTCACCAGTCCTTGCTGAGGAGGCCCAACCCCCCAGGGCCTGGTCCCCTGCCAAGTCCACACTGCCCAGGGTGATCGGGAGGGGTGGCTGCCGCCTTACGCCGTGGTGATGGCTGTCCGACCTGGGTCACTGGTGCCGGGTCGGTGGGTAGCCTTGTCTCTGAGCCCGCCACGCCCTCCCTTGACTCATTCGGAGGCAGCACTTCCACGAGGGTTTTTGGCCTCTGAATTCACCTTTGGTTTGGTTTCTGCTCGGGCAGCTCAGAGCAGTTTTGTTTTTAAGTGCAAACCCACAGAACTGCTTTCCCCTTTCTCTGATCCCCCAAAACAAACAAAGGATGTTGGTCTGCATTTTGGTTTGTTTTGAAGCTGAGGGAAATGGGTCACCTCAGGAGCTTCGAGGGTGGCCAGGCTGGTCAGGGAAGCATGAGAGTGTCTGGGGAGGGCAGGATGGGGGCCCCGGGTGGCGCCTCACTCCCTCCCAGGGCGGGCTGGCCAGCCCACCCCGTGTGGGCCCTGCTTCCATGGGGTTTCCAATCACCAATGGGGATGCTTGGAGCTGGGGACTCCTCGTGGGGCCAGGAAGGGCCCCGCGTAGACGGCAGGAGGCCTGGGTGTGAGGTGTGCCTCTGAGGCCCCTTGCTGTGTGGTGTCAGGCAAGGCCTGCCCCTCTGTGAGCTTTCATGTCCTCCCTGGTGAAACTGGCATTGGGCTCCACGTTGCACTCGGAGGAAATAAAGGTAATTCAGAGAGAAATGCCTCCCTGGAGTCCCCTCTTTATTATTTTTGGAGTAGACACTATTGGGTAACTGGGTTTTTCTCTAAAGGGCATTTGGAGGTAGAGAGGTAGTGACTTCTCTTAAGGCATGAGCACTGTCTGCTCAGAGGGTTCTCTCTTGGTCATCAAAGGGGAGGTAACTTTCTCGTGGACCCCAGGAACTAAGGCCCCACACCTGGTCCCAGGAGGGACCTATTTCAGTGTTCCTGGAGCTCCCCACCTACAGGAGGTGCGCTGGCACGCCTTGTTTTCTTAGTTGACCAGATCACAGGTCTGGGGGAATTGGCTTTGTATGTGTGTGACAGGGGCGCTCTTTTTGGGATCCCCTGCAGCCCACTAAGGTCCACGTGGGGTCCAACCAGAAGCAATCTGAAAAATTTGGGGAAATGTCTCTGGGCAGACACCCCACACTCTTAGGGTGAAGAAAAAAAAAAAAAAACACACATCTCTAGTGGCTGGAGGCTTGGAGAAGGCAATGGCGGCCCACTCCAGTGCTCTTGCCTGGAAAATCCCATGGATGGAGGAGCCTGGTGGGCTGCAGTCCATGGGGTTGCTAGGAGTTGGACACAACTGAACGACTTCACTTTCACTTTTCACTTTAATGCATTGGAGAAGGAAATGGCGACCCATTCCAGTGTTCTTGCCTGGAGAATCCCAGGGACGGGGGAGCCTGGTGGGCTGCCGTCTGTGGGGTCGCACAGGGTCGGACACGACTGAAGCGACTGAGCAGCAGCAGCAGTGACTGGAGGCTAGTACCTTAATCCCTAGGACTTAATCCCTGAGTCTCCTCCCGGCGACTCAGCAGCCCCTTTTGGCCTGATTCTATCGCCATCTGGTGGCCAATTCTCTAATAGCAACCGGCTCTCCACCAGGCTGTAGAAGGTTCTCAGCCCTGGCTGCGTGGTAGATCACCAGAGAGAGAGAGCTTTTCAAAGTACTGGTCACCCAGACCAATTAAATCGTCATCTCTAGGGGTTGGGGCTGGCATTGGGGTTTTGTAGGGCTCTCTAGGTGATACCAATGTGAAGCTGCGGTTGGATATCACTGTAGCACCAATAGCTTGTTTCCCTGGTCCTCAGCCCATCAGCTGGGAAGGGTGTGGGGAGAAATTCCAGACACTTTCTGAAGAACATGCTTCACTTCCCTTGTGTGGACTCGCTCCAGTGCTCTGAAAATTCAGAGGCAGGCAGATCAGCGAGTCATGACCAGAACCATGGAAAATGTGGCAAATAAAGAATGTGTCTGTGACTGAGCCTTTACATCAGTGTCTGTTGACATTTTGCTGAGGGCCACAGGTTTTCTATGGGCATTTGTTCATTTTATGCTTTGTCTCAGTGATAATATTCACAAGTCAACATAGACATGTCTTGCATTACCTGGAGGGCTGTTAACTGACTCTCTGGTTGATTTTTGTTAATTTTTTTGGTATAAGAAATATTGTCGTGGTTTTAAGATGCAGAACTGTACAAAAAGATAAACTCAGAGAGAGAGCAGTCCCTCATCATGACTTCTATCCATTCCCCTTCCCTCCTCCTTACTATCCTTTCCCATCTTCCCTTGTAGGTAAGCAACTTGATTGATAATTAGTTTCTGCTTCCTCATTTTTTTTTTCCAGAATGAGCAGATATACATATATTTTTTTATACTCCTTTTTGTCTTCCATGAAAAAGTATCATACCATAGATACACTTTTGCCTTTTTTTTTGTTGCTTAGTATCTTTTGGGAATCAATTTGTACTAATTTCCTCATTTTTGTTTATAGCTGCATACTATTCTGTCAAGTGGTCACATCAGAGTTTATTCAACCACTTTCCTATGCATGAACACTTAGTGGTTTCCAGTATTTTGCAGTTACAAACAATTCTGCATCATATAATCGTGTACGTGCATATTTCGCATTGGAGGTGTAGCTTCAGAGTAAATTCCTAGAAATGGGTTGCTGGGTCAGAAGGAAAGTACACATGTAGTTTTGTTAGACAATATATTAGTTTCCTAATGTTGCTGTAACAAGTTGCCATCATTTTGTGGCTTGTGAAATTCTCTCAGTTGTGTCCAACCCTTTGCAACCCCATGGACTATACAGTCCCTGGAATTCTCCAGGCCAGAATACTGGATTGGGTAGCCTTTCCCTTCTCCAGGTGATCTTCCCAACCCAGGGATAGAACCTAGGTCTGCCACATTGCGGGAGGATTCTATACCATCTGAACCACCAGGCAAGCCCAAGAATACTGGAATGGGTAGCCTATCCCTTCTCCAGGGGATCTTTCTGACCCAGTAATTGAATTGGGGTCTCCTGAGTTACAGGCAGATTCTTTACCAGCTTAGCTATCCGAGAAGCCCATGTCGTGGCTTAAAGCAGCATGAATTTACTGTCTTACAGTGTTCAGTTTAGTTCAGTTGCTCAGTCGTGTCTAACTCTGCTATCCCATGGACTGCAGTAAAGTTCTAGAGGCCAAATATTGGAAATGATTTCGCTGAGCCCAAATCAATGTATTGTCAAGGTCATGTTCCCTCCAAGTTTCTAGGAGAGAGTCTGTCTCCTTGCTTGTTCCAGCCTTTAGACCTGCATCCTTTGGTTCACGGCCTCTTTCTCCAATCTTCAAAGCTAGCATGTAGCGCTATTCAGTCTACTACAGGTAATACATGCTTCCTTGAACTAAGTGGATTTGATCCTTACACATTTATTCCAAGTCTTCATTTTCCCATCTATAAAAGGCAAGTATAAGACCAGAAGGTTTTTGAGGTTCTTCGCTGTCTAAAAGTGAAGATCCTATACCTGGGTTTAGTTCTGTCTTAATCAACTGGAATGGTCAGTAATGGCTGCTTCTAAATCTGACAAGGTGGTCATCCAGGGCTGCCTTGGGACACAGTGTGAGGTCCTTGTGGTCCATATCATGAGTGACAAGTGATAGTAAGGAAAGTGGTGGGTGACGAGGGCAGTTTTCCTGTGGGGTCCCCTGGGCTCCCTAGGGGTGAGAACTTGTTCTAGAAAATCTGGGCTTAATTCATGATTCTAGCACAAATGGAGCGGTGAGGAGAAAACTTTTCTACCCCAAAACCTGCTGGCCTGAATTTTCTTCTTATTAGAGCCACCAAACAGACCTTGAGAGGCTGTGAGTTCCCTGTCACCAGGAAGTTCTGAACAGAGGCCGAATGACTAGAAGATATTCCAGGAGGATCTGTGCATTGTTTAGGGCCTCACTGTCCAACATGTTAGGCACTAGCTACCTGTGCTATTTAATGCTTTATGCTTATCTCATATAAGTTTAAAAAAACTTAAACTTTTTATTCTGAAATAATTATAGATTTGCAGGAAGTTACAAAAACACTGCAGAGGTCTCATGTACCCTTCACCCAGTTTCTTTCAATGGTTCCATCTAACATTACTGTAGTACAATATCAAGACCAGGAAACTGATGGTACAATGTGTGTATAGTTCTATATCATTTTCTCACATGTGTAGCTTTATGTAACCACTGCCACAATCAAGATACAGAACTACTCCATGGCTTTGACTTCCCTGGTGGTCCAGTGGCTAAGACCCTACACTCCCAGTGCAGGAGACCCAGGTCCTGGTTGGGGATCTAGATCCCACATGAGGCAACTAAAATGCCACAGCTAAGGGCTTCCCTGGTAGTTCAGTTGGTAAAGAAACTGCCTGCAGTGCAGGAGACCTGGGTTCAATCCCTGGGTCAGGAAGATCCCCTGGAGCATGAAATGGCAATCTACTCCAGTAATCTTGCCTGGAAAATCCTATAGACTGAGGAGCCTGGCAGGCTATAGTCCATGGGGTTGCAAGACTTGGACATGACTTAGTGACTAAACCACCAAGAACTGGCCTGGCGCAGGCAAAAAAAAAAAAAAAAAAAAAAAGACCCAAACTACTCCATGGCTATGAAAATCTCTCACAAGTTTCCATTTTATAGTCACACCCATCACTCTTTCCCCCACCATCCCTAACCCCTGGTAACTACTAACCTGCTTTCCAATCCATAATTTTGTCATTTTGAGAATGTTATATAAGTTAAATTATATATGTGTAATCTTTAAAGTTGAATTCATTAGAATTTAAAAATTCAGTTCACATTTCTAAGCTCAGTAGCTACAGCTGACTAGTGACTATCACATTGGACAGCACAGATGCACCGCTGTTTCATCTTGTAGAAAGATCTATTGGAAAGTGCTGCTTTAGGGAATAAGACCAGATCCATGGTTCACTCATGCTGATTCATAGCTCATGTCACCCAGGGGTGTCATGAAATAGAGAGTCCTGAGTATATTACTCATCTATTGCTCTTTAATAAGTTGGTCCCAATGTAGTGACTTGAAACAACAGTCAGTACATTGGGACATAATAACCTTTATTATCTTGCATAATTTCTGGAGGTCAGGAGTTAAAGAGTGACTCAGCCGTGTAAACAGGCTCAGAATCTTTCATGAAGTTGCAGTGAAATATTGATCAGGGCTCAGTGGCAGGCCTGCGGCTGGAGGACTGGCTGGAAAGGTGGTGCTGCCTGTTGGGGTGACTGGACTCATTGCCCAGGTCTAAGCAGTTTCCTGGGATGTGGGGTTTTAGTGTGAGTTAATTCTAGGACTGTCCCAGACAAAAGAGAACAGTTGTAAGCAGGAGGACTCAGTTCCTCCCAATGTGGGCCTCTTTCAGGGCTACTTGAGTGTCCTTATAACACAGCCATCTTCTCCCAGAGTGAGCGATACTAGGGAAAGCAGGGCAGAAGCTCTGAGGTCTTTTCTGAGCTGCCTTGGAAGCCATATGGTATCACTTCTACTGCTTTTTCTTTTCATGAGAAGCAAGTCACTAAATCCTCTGGTCCACATTCAAGGAGAGGAGAACTAGGATTCATCTTTTGAAGGAAGGACTGTGAAAGAATAAGTGGACATATTTTAAATCCTCTGAAGTGAAAAAAAAGGGAAAGTGTTAGTCACTCAGTCATGTCTGACTGTTTGTCATCCTATGGACTTTAGCCCACCAGGCTCCTCTGTCCATGGAATTCTCCAGGCAAGCATCCTGGAGTGGGTAGACATTCCCTTCTCCAGGGGATCTTCCCTACCCAGGGATCAAACCCGGGTCAGTTCTCCTGCATTGTAGGCAGATTCTTTACCGACTGAGTTTAAAAGGGGAAACCCTTTTAAACCCTCTACACTGACCTATACTTGAGATCCAGATTGGGCAAAGGGGGAAGAGCCCAGGAATCCATACTTTATCAAGGTTCCCTCTTGACCCCTGATGTGAGGTCCCATTTGCCCATCTCAAGGTCCTGTCCCACCATAAGATGTTGGGCATCCCACCTACCTCAGTGGACACTCACAGCAGAGGAGAGGGGGAGGGCAACTCCAGGCTGGTGAGATTGGTGAGCTGACCATGATTCCAGAAACTCTTATTAGATTACTAGGAGGCCTTTTCCCACAGGATGAATGAGCAACAAATGGGGAACCATTTAGAAAACTCTCCCCACACTGAAACATTGAATGCTGTTACAAATGACCGATACCAAACTACACAGCAACAAGGAAGAAAAACTTATGACACTATATATGTATACTTGAGGGATGGCTGAAATGCTATAGCAGTCCAGGGTCAAGGTCTGGAGATGAATTTATTATACAAACATGAACATAGCTGCAGTTATGGTAAGAGGGTGGGGACAGATGGTGAGTAATGCAAAGAAATGCGTGTTAGTATTACTTTTATTGTCATTTCAATAAAAGAGGGTCGTTCCTTCTTCAGACCTCAAATGTCACCTTTCAGAGGCCTTTCCAGTCTTCTTGGTTAAAGCTGGTTAAAGCCCCTTGGTTAAAGACTCTCTAGTTTTTGGTATCTCAGTGCCTTGTCTGTGTCCACATAGCACTCGTTACATTTGAAAATATGCTGTCTCTCCCTGCAGCCTCTGAGCTCTGTGTAAAAGGCAGGGAGCTTTCGTCCCCTGCGGTCTCTCCAGGGCCAACACAGTGCCTAAGACATGCTTGTGGATCAGGAACTGTCGAGTGAGGCGTGAAAGAGGTGAGGTCTGTGAGGAGAGGAGACTGCAGGTGAGGGAGGCAACAGAGACCTCTCATGGCTGCTGGGGGAGGGGAGGCTGGGAGTCAGCCTAGTCCAGTGGCCCCTGGTCTGTGGATGTCCGAGACCTCCTGGGGCACCCACTCTTGAGAATCTGATTAAACTGGTTTTCTCAGCTTCGGCACTGTTGCTCCTTTGGGCTAGATAACTCCCGCTGTGGGGGCTGTCCTGTGTAAGATGCTTGGCAGCGGCCTTGGCCTCTCTCCAGTATCCACCTGAAGCACATGCTCCCCTGTGGTGACAATTTAATGTCTCTCCGGATGGTGCCAGGTGCTCCCTGGAGGTTGCCCTTGGAGCTGGATGAGAAAACCAGCCCAGCACCCTAGTGGCCTGAAATCTTTGAAGATGAGCTGCCAGTGTAAATGCGGGAGACTGATGCCTGTCTCACCTGTCTCACAGGAAAAGCTTCTTAGAATTTGTTGTTCAGAGGCCTCTTGGCGACGGGCACGACATGTGCTGCCACCTGTTGGTGGGTGGCTGGGAGTGCACTCTTGGCTCAACCAGCCCTGGAACACAGGGAAGCAGCTTGCCTTCAGGTGGGCTCCGTGGGGCTCCAGTTCAGGACCTCTCCCTAAGGCTGGGCCAAAGTGAAGTGAAGTGGCTCAGTCGTGTCTGACTCTTTGCAACCCCACGGACTGTAGCCTGTCAGGCTCCTCTGTCCATGGGATTCTCCAGGCAAGAATACTGGAGTGGGTTGCCATTTCCTTCTCCAGGGGATCTTCCCGACCCAGGGATCAAACCTGGGTCTCCTTCCTGCATTGCAGGCAGATGCTTTACCCTCTGAGCCACCAGGGAAGCCCAAGGCTGGGCCAGGGAAGCCCCAAACGAGGCCAGCCAGGGTGTGGGGCAACCAGGGAAGTCAGGGGGAATGGGACATTTTCCTATTATTTTGGTGAAATATTTAATGATGTACTTGTTAAAAAAAAAAATCAGGTCAACTTTATTGATTGTTCTCTCCTCTTCTCAGATTCTCCTTCCCCCATGCTGATTGGTGCCTCCAATAGCCAAACCCAAATTCGCTGTCTTTTCTATACCTGACCCTTCTCAGAGCTCCCAGCTCAGTACGGACAGCATCAGCCCCTCGATACACAGCCAGAAGGATCACCTCCATCACTGAGCCCTACAGACTCATCTACCTTCTCCACCTTCCCCACCTTCACTGCTGTTCTCACCATTGTCTGGGCCACACTCATCCGAAGCCTGCACCAGTGCAGTGGCTCAGCTAGGAGGTTCCTCTGTTCCATTTGGTGTTGCCTGGGGCCATGCTTGTGGTTGCATTTAGCTGGGAGCTTGGCAGAGCTGGAGTGTTCTAGATGGTTACCGGGGATGACAGTGGGGGTGGGAAGGCAGCTGGGCCTCTCTCTCCAGCAGGGTAGTTGTGCTTCTTATTTGCAGGGGACCAGGCTACAAACTGTGCTGGGTCTTAGCTGCTGTGCGGGCTTTTCTCTAGTTGCAGCAAGTGGGGACTACTCTAGTCGCGGAGCATGGATTTCTCACTGTGGTGTCTTCTCTTACGGTGGAGCACAAGCTCTAGGCGCACAGGCTTCAGTAGTTGTGGACATGGGCTCAACAGTTTGGGCTCCCGGGCTCTAGAGCACAGGCTCAGTAGTTGTGGTGCATGGGATTAGTTGCTCCATGGCATGTGGAATCTTCCTGGACCAGGGGTTGAACCTGTATTTCCTGCATTGGCAGGCGGATTCTTTACCACTGAGCCACCAGGGAAACCCAGATCCCTAGATTTTAGGCCAGTGTCTGGAAAATAGCAACTTACAGTCAATATTGGCTGAATGAATGAGTGAGAGGGACAGGACGAGGGCAAAAAGTAAAGCATCTTCCTAGACAGTCATCCCTCCTTATAACACACAGATCTTGATGAAGAGGGGTATTAAAAAATGTTCTGAATTGATTTTATTTAATTTACACTGGTTATTTAACACCAGTCCTCAGGGAACTGGTGTTCAGAGCAGCCACACCCTGAATTTCTTCCTGTGAAATTACGTAAGGTCACAGCCATTCTCTGAGGCTGCTGTTCCAGGATCACTCGGGGTGCTTGTGAAAAATGCAGGTGCTTTCCCCACCCCAGAAATATTAACAAAGAAGCTTAAGGGGGAGGCCCAGCCACCTGCACATTCCACCAGCCCTCCAGGTGACTCTCATGTGCACTTCATTTTCAGAAGCATCACTTTTCCATTTCTGTGTACTAAGTTTGGATTTTCTTGGGCTGGTTTTTCCCTTAGGCCACCTGTGTGTCTTTTAAGGGATTGGTAACTTGATTTATTTATTTTCCCTGAAAGGCTTTGTGAATAAGCTGTCCATTCCATAACCTCTGGAAAACAAAGTGTGTTTCCTTACCTTCTGCTGAGTGAGGCTGAGGCTCAGGGTCATGAGGAGGTCATGACGTCCAGTCCTCTGTGGTTGGGTAGGATGATGCTGAAACCACACCAGGCAGGGAGGAAGCCAAAGTTGGTTCTCTCCTTCAGATTTGCTGTGGGTGGAATAATGAGTTTTGTGTTTGGGGCTTAGGGAAAGGAGGGGTGAGCTCCTTGGGTGGGGGTGGAGGGTTAGCACAGTTAAGGGGAAGCAAGGATTTCCCCAGAGGTGAGGAGGAGCTGGGGAGCAGTTAGGGAGGGAATAAAGGGACTTATCTTCTTATGTAAGACTCATAGAAGAGCTGGTTTTATAATGCCAGGGTGGCAAGGATGCTAAGTTTAGATTTGAACCTGAAACTTCAAAACTTCGTGAGGCATCGGAAGCTGCTGTCTTCGGCTGTGCTGACTGTGGCTGGAACTTTGTGGCTCTGCCCTGGTGTCTGCCCTGGTTGGGACCACACTGCCTGCTGGGTCGACCCCTGCTGGGTCGCTGGGGGAGCTGGTGGGCAGTGGAGGAAGGAGGGTCCTAACAAGTTTTAGGAAAGCTCAGGCATTTCCAGAGAAAACCCTTGCTGGTCAGCCCGTCCTCCACAGTCTCCCCTCCAGCACAGACTAGAGTAGTCACAGAGCAGGGGACAGGAGAGACTGGGGAGGGGACAACGGCAGGGACACTTGGGCTTCGAGCTGGTTTGGCTGCTGACTTGTCTTCCTGTCACTGCCTACACGGGAAAGAAAGTTCTTCCCAGCAGCTGGGAAAGAGGAGTAGAGGAAGCAGCTACTGTCCAGCTCCTGGAGGAAGCCTTGGGGAATAAGAACCAGCAGGTGGAGTGGTCCCAACCAGGGCAGACACCTGGTCTGACAGCAGACCACAGTCAGCCAGGAGAAACCAGGAGAGGCCAGTTCTTGGGCAGTGTGTGTGTGTGTGTGTGCCTGTGTGTGCAGGTGTGTGTGTGTGCATGCATGTGGGGGGGGTTCAGGGTACTCTATGTGTGTGTACATGGTGAGGTTCAGGGCAGTGTGTGTGTGTGTGCATGCATGCATGTGGTGGAGGGGTTCAGGGCACTGTGTGTATGTGTGTGTGTGTTTGTGTGTGTGTGGTGGTGGGGTTCAGAGTACTGTGTGTGTGTGTGCATGTATGTGTGTATGTGGTGGAGCGTTCAGGGCACTGTGTGTGTGTCTGTATGTGGTGGTGGGGTTCAGGGAACTGTGTGTGAATACGTGTGTGTATATGTGGTGGGGGGTTCAGAACACTGTGTGTGTGTGTATGTGGTGGTGGCATGTGTGTGTGTGTGTGTGTGTGTATGTGTGTATGTAATGGTGGGGTTCAGGGCACTGTGGGTGTGTATGTGCTGGGGGGTTAGAACACTGTGTGTGTCAGGGGTGGGGTTTGGGGGTTCAAGGCTGTGTGTGTGTGTATGTGGTGGGGTTCAGGGCACTGTGTGTGTGTATGTGCTGGGGGGTTCAGAAGACTGTGTGTGTGGGGGTGGGGTTTGGTGGTTCGGGGCAGTGTGTGTGTATATGTGTGTGTGTGTATGTGTGTGTGTATGTGTGTGGTGGAGGGTTCAGGGCACTGTGTGTGTATGTGGTGGGGGATTTGGGGCACTGTATGTGTGTATATGTGTGTGTGTGTATGTGTGTGTATGTATGTGGTGGAGGGTTCAGGGCACTGTGTGTGTGTCTGTGTGTGGTGGGGGGTTCGGGGCAGTGTGTGTGTGTGTGTGTGTGTGTGTGTGTGTGTGTGTGTGTATGTGGTGAGGGGTTCATACAGTGGAACATTAGAGGGAGTATGATCCACAGAATGATTCCCACTGTTAATACCAATTGCAAGTTGCAAGTCTGAGATCTCTAAGACAGTCCTTACATTTGATAATTCACTAGAAGGACTTGGCAGAACTCACTGAGGGCCATTAAACTTCCTAGTTGGCCACACAGAAAGAACACAGATTAAGATTAGCCAAAAGATGAGAAACACGATGGGGCAGAGTCCAGGAGGGCTGCAAACACAGAGCGTCCCGCTGTCCTCTGCCAGTGGACTCCTGGACACGGTTAACTCCTCCAGCGGTGATGTGTGACAATACACAAGGAACACTGCCAACCAGGGAAGCTCCCCAAGCCTTGGCGCCCCGAGATTCACTGGGGCTCTGTAATCGACTGCCCACTCAGCTGATAGCAGCCTCCAGTCCCTCTGGACGTCGAGCTGATATCGTGAGAGTCAAAGCCCTCACCCTCAATCACACTGCTAGCTTATCCTGCCTGGCCAGTCCCCACCTTGAATCACACAGGATAAACCCTGTGGCCTAACCCTTGCCCTATATAAAGATACTCCTATCTGGCATGACACTGCAAGGGCTGAGATTTCTTTCCAGCAGTCTAGGGCAAAGGTCAGAGCTTTCTTGGGTGCAGATTAAATGCTAAACTACATGGACAAATTAAGCAGTCCCAGCCTACTCCACAGCTGTGAGTCCGTTCTTTCCAGAGGATTCTCAACACATGGAGCCTGATTCCTAGATGTCCAGCCATTAGGACAGAAAACAGCTGTCCCCAAGGTGTGCAACCTGCAAAGAGGGCTGGTAAGTGACTCTAATTCAGTCCCCTTTCTTTATGCCCCGTATGTCTCATCATCTATTCAGTCATTTATTTACTCACCGTCTATTGAACATCTGCAATGTGATTGGCACTCATTCTAGTCGGGGAGGGGGGAGGACAGATAACAGAGAGCAAACCAACTATTAAGTCATTTATTAATTAATTTAAATTTTTATTTTTATTTTTTTAAATTGGCTGCACTGGGTCTTAGTTGCAGCACACAGGATCTTAGTTGTGGCACGCAGGATCTAATTTCCCAATCAGGGATTGAACCCAGGCCCCCTGCATTGGGAGCGTGGAGTCTTAGCCACTGGACCTGCAAAGGTCCAGGGAAGTCCCCTATTAAGTCATTTAAAATGTGCTATGTGCTACGGAACCCACTCCGGTAATCTTGCCTGGAGAATTCCATGAACAGAGGAGCCTGGCAGGCTACAGTCCATGGGGTTGCAAAGAGTCAGCCATGACTGAGCAACTATCACTCATGTGCTATGGAGGGGAAAAGGGCTGAGCTGCAAGAAAGGATGGAGAGGAGAAAGGAAGCTGCCTTAGACTGTGGGTGGGGAAAGGCAGCTCTGAGAAGGCCCCACTGAAGCTGAGGCCCAGAGGATGAGAAGCCACCTGCTGTGGGAAAAAGCAGCAGACAATGCCTGGCAGAGGGATACCTGGGCCTTAGCTGCCAGCTGACACATCCAAACAGATTGTGAGAAGTTGCCCAGAAGCAAAAACACAGGCCTTTCCTTGTGGTGGACACAGTCTTGGCAGGACCCAAGGCTCCGTGAGCTGCGTGTGGGCGGAGTTTAGCCCCGCGTGTCCCCTGCTTGTGGAGTGTGTAAACCACTTGCCCTGCAAGGCGGGCCTGGACAGACAGTGCCTGGAAGCCAGCACCTCTGGGCAGCCCTCCCATGATGGTGCCAGATACAAAACCATTTAAACTTCATTTGACCTCACCCACAATTTAAATAAAAGCAACCAAGTTGTGCCTGTTAGCAGAGTCTGGGATGTAGAAATTGTGGGACTTCCCTGGTGGTACAGTGGATAAGAATCTGCCTGCCAATGCAGGGGACACAGGTTCCATCCCTGGTCCAGGAAGATTCCACATGCTGCGGGGCAACTAAGGCCGTGAACCACAACTACCGAGCCTTCGCGCTCTGGAGCCTGTGCTCTGCAACAAGAGAAGCCGCTGCAATGAGAAGCCTGCTCATCACAACTAGAGAAAGCCCATGTACAGTAACAAAGATCCAGTGCAACCAAAAGTAAATAAATAATTTTTTTTTTTAAAAGAGCAACTCTTGGTTTAAGTTGCCGACACAGAGCCGTCTCTCAAAAAAAAAAAAAAAAAAAAAAGAAATTGGAAATTCTTCATCAAACCCCAGACCCTCTTTCAGTAAATGAAAGTGCTGGGGAAGAGGCAGCTCCATTTCTGCCTTTAGGGAAAAGCAGATGTGTCCACTCACTGGTGGGGTCTGGGAAAGGGTTTCCTATCCCTTGCAATAAAAAGGGGCCCTAGCTGAATTTCTCCTGGTATTCTTCATCTCTCTAAGGAGCCAGCACATGCTGAGCAGAGGAGAAACTCTTGCTTCTCTTAGCTCAGAGGCCTCTGGTAGGATTCCAGTACACGTCCATCCAACTTACAACCCCCACTCCCACCCCCACAACCCACACCCATGTACACAAGCACACACACTGGTGTCCCTCGTAGGGGGCCTGACAAGTACCAGTGCCCGGCCTGGATAGAGGCCTGGGTTGGCCACACAAGGATAGGAAGGTCTGTGCTCCAAACTGCAATTAGCTTTATATAGCAGGAGTCCCTGCCTCTTTTTATTGTTGTTTGATTTTTATATGTTTACTATGTTATTTAAAAGTTGGAAAGTAGAGAATGTAAAAGAGAAAAGTCACTTGGAATCTTGTCATTTATTATGGACGGCATGTTTGTGCTCCATGCTCCCACCACCCCCGCCTCCCGCCAATTCAGTTGTTGAAACCCTAATCACCAATTTGAAAGGTCTTGGGAGGAGTGGCCTTAGAGAGGTGATTAGGTCAACAGAGTGGGCCCCCACAATGGGATTCATGCCCTGATGAAAAGGACAGGAGACACAGGATCTTTCTGCCTCCACATACCAAGGAAGACCCTGCAGGGACATAACTAGGCAGAAGGCTCTTAGCAAGAACCTGGGCACGCTAACACCTCGATGTCAGACTTCCAGTCTCTAGAACTGTGGTCTTGTTTAAGCCACCTGGTCTTCTGTTACATATAGCAGCCTGAGCTAAGACAGCATTGCAATAAATCATTTTTAATATGGTCTTCCAGGGGTTCATGCATTAGTTTCCTATTGCCATCATAACAAACTGTCATAGGTTTAGAGGCTTAAAACAATTGAGATTTATTATTTTACATTTCTAGAGGTCAGAAGTCTAAAATCAGTCTCACTGGCCTAAAGTTAAGGTATCAGCAGGGCTGGTTCTGTTTAGAGGTCCTGAGGGAAGAATCCATTTCCTTGCTTTTTCCAGCTTCTCCAGCTTTTTCCAGCCTGCATCACATGGCTCATGGCCTCTTCTTACATCTTCAAAGCCAGCCCTGTAGCATCTTCTGGCTTCTCTTTCTCGCCGACCTCTGCTTCTGGTGTTACATCACCTTCTCTCACTCTGTTGTTATTGCTGTTGTTCAGTGGCTATTAAAAAGCAGAGACATCACTTTGCTGACGAAATCTGTACAATCAAAGCTATGGTTTTTCCAGTAGTCATGTATGGATGTGAGAGTTGGATCATAAAGAAAGCAGAGCACCAACGAATTGATGCTTTTGAACTGTGGTGCTGGGGAAGACCCTTGAGAGTCCCTTTGATTTCAAGGAGATCAAAGCAGTCAATCTTGAAGGAAATCAAGTCTGAATATTCTTTGGAAGGACTGATGCTGAAGCTGAAGTTTCCATACGTTGGCCACCTGATGTGAAGAACCAACTCATTGGAAAAGACCCTGATGCTCAGCTCAGAATGACTGAAGGCAGGAGGAGAAGGGGGCTACAGAGGAAGAGATGGTTAGATAGCAGCATGGATTCAATGGACATGAATTTGAGCAAACTCCAGGAGACAGTGGAGGACACAGGAGCCTGGCGGGCTACAGTCCATGGGGGCCAAGAGTTGGACACGACTTAGTGACTGAACAACACCTGAAAGGAGGAGGAGGAGGGTCACTCCTCCAAAGGATGACGTTTAGACTTGATCTGGGTTTCTTAGTTTGCGAGAGAGGACCTGATTGGCCGCTCCTGGTGCCCATCCCCAACCCAATCAGCTGTGGCAGGAGGAGCGGAGGTGGGCTGGCGGTGTGGCTCTTGGCGGTGGGGTAAGCCTGTTAGGACAGGCTGCCTTTACTCAGCTCTTCTACAGGACTGCAGTGGGGAGGGGTCAACACTTGGACCTGAGGGCTTCTGTGACCAGCCTGATCCCTTCACAAGTTTTCTGAATGTTTACTTCTATGTCTCCCATTTTAAACTCACAGTTAGTTCAGTCACTCAGTCATGTCTGACTCTTTGAGATCCCATGGACTGCAGCACACCAGGCTTCCCTGTCCATCACCAACTCTCGGAGTTTGCTCAAACTCATGTCCATCGAGTCGGTGATGCCATACAACTGTCTCATCCTCTGTCATCCCCAACTCTCACATCCATACATGACTAACGACCCTCTAAAGTTGAAACTGAGAGACTAGACCTCTTGCTCAGGGCCACACAGCCAGTATGTGACTCAAAGGGCACTCAGGTGGATTAAACTCAAAGTAGTACCTAGAGGAGCCCCAGAAGCATGGGGCATTCTCCCCAGGCTGAAGGTCATGGAAGGGGGATTGACACGGAGGTGCTGGGGGGAGGAGCACCTTGGACATTTGATCCAAACGTCACACCTGGGCTTTACTGACCCTGGCAGGCAGCTGCTCCTAGCTCAGGTAAGGTTTCTGGAGCCCTATCTTCTCAGTCTGTCCTGCCTGCCTCCCTGAGGTCTTCTTGTCCCCAACTCTGCCTCACTGCACTGGTGGGTGACTCAGAGGCTTTCTCTGTCAGACCCTCTTCCAGGAGTGGGCTGTGGAGGTGGGGACGGCCAGGTTGGGGAGCCTGGAGTCCCCAATCATGGAGCAGATCATGGGCCTGGGGAGAGCTGTGGCATCTGTCTTCTATTCTCCAGCACCTCAAGGGGTCCAGGAACTCCTCCTCATATTTTCAGTAAGACCTTAGCCCCTACAGGGGCCAGGGCGCTCTGTTCTTCTCCCCACCCCCACCCCCGCCCCCAGCCCCCTGCCTAAGCTGCCTTCTTTCTCAACACCCCAGGACGATGTAACACCACTTGCCACTTCCAGCATTGAAACCGCCGCTTTTTCCAGCAGCCTGACCTGATTGTCTCTCCCCACGCCCCAGTTGCCTACTCCTTTAATCTGTGCCACAGCTGCTTGTGAGCGAGTGTCCTGATTCTATAGACTGGCACCGCCTCCAGGGGGGCCCTGGACGCCTCAAGCCTTGGAGAACGTCTGCTGGCTGAAGGTGAAGGATGTGCAGAATTTTCACCCGGCTAGGAATTCATTAATTCTCGAAGTCCGCTAGGGGTGGGTCTCGCAGGCCTGGTAGGGAAACTGCGCACTCTTTAACCACGCCGGGAGGGGAGGCAGGCCCTGCCTGGTCAAGGGCTGCCCGAGGAGCCCTCAGCTAGTCCGCGCGCCACTGGACTCAGCAGAGGACATTCTTGCAAAACGAGATTTACTTTTTCATTTCTCAAATGCGAGCGGTTTAAACTGTCTGCCCATCTTGAGTGCATGCTCGGCGCACGGGGGTTTTCTCGGCTTGCTGTGTTCCAAGCCCCTGCCGGGATCCGGATCTGCGAGCCTAGAGAGGCAAGAAGCGGGGTCGGAGGCGCCTGAAACATTGTGTCGGGGGCTGGGAGCCAAGAGCCGAGGAGCGGCATTCGTGGGCGCTACTCTGTATCCGCGCCGCCTCTGGAGCCCATTATTCTGACCACAGCTGTAACTGCCCTCAGGGGCTCGGAACCCGCTTTAACAGCCCGCGCGGGCTCTGCTGGCGAGGGGTGGGTGACCTGGGGGTCACTTCGTCCACCCAGGCCAGGCCGTGGTCCAGCGCCCCCCGCCACATCAAGTCCCGGGGGAGGGGGTGTTGTCTCCCAGCCCTGAGGCCGAGCAGGAGGCCCAGAGCCCCGCGTGTCTTCCGTTGGTGCAGAGGACCTCGGCCACTGCTTAGCTAACCGGAAGACCCCTCCCTCCCTCCCCGAATCCTTCAACCCGGCGAGATTTCCAGCAGGGACGGCCGGCGCGGGCGGCGACAAGCGTGTCTCCGCGCACGCACACAGCCCAGAGCACGTCAGTCCCACGCCGTCCCGCCGCCCTGTGCCCGGGCGCGCGCAGGCAATCACGCGTTCCCGCTCACGCCAGTGGGCATAGCATCCGCTGCGGGCCCTGGGTGGGGGTGGAGGGTTGCCTGAAAGGTCGGCACGCGGCTCGGGAGCTGGAAGCGGACTCGCGCCGGACCGGGGCGGTGTCCCGGGAGGGCCCAGGGGGCGGAGCTCGCGGGCCGGGCGCGCTGGGTCGGGGCGGGTCTGCGCCGCCGCCGTCCGCGCCGCCCCGCCCTCGGCCCCGCCGCTCGCTCCGTTCCGCCCGCTGCAGCCCCCGCCGTAGCCGCCGCGGAGCCCCACTGCCAACGCTCCTGAGGTAGGCGCCGCGGAGAGGGGCCCGGGCTTTGCCTGCGCCCTGGGTCGCGGGCCGACCCCGGGGGAGCTGGGGAAGGAGACGGTGCGCGGAGCGGGCGAGGGCGAGGGGCCCGGGGCCCGCCCGGGGCAGGGAGCGGGAGCGGCCCGCGTGGGCCTGGCGGGTCAGCGGCGGGCAGTGCAGGCCGCGCGGGGCGGGCGGGCTGCGAGCGGGCCCGGGCTCGGGGGAGGGAGGCCAGACATTCCGAGGCGCCTGCGGCTGGGGACCAGAGCCTGCGGGGACCTGCGGGCGGAAGGGCACGGGCCGCCGCGTGGAGGCCCGGCCGGCCGTCGGTCTAGGTGACCTTCCTCGGAGGCGCCCTCTGGCCCTCGATCCCGCCAGCGCGGGTCGGGCAGGGGCCAACCCGCCACCTACACTCGCCGTGCCGGGCTCACTGACCTGTGCGAGCCATACTGTGGCCCCGATCGTGGTCCCGCGGTCCGGCCCTGCACGCCCTGTCGGTTCTACGCCCGGAGAAGCTGGCCTCCGGCACTGTCCGAGCGTACCAGCGCCTTTCGGGAGGAACGGGAGGCTGACGGTCGAGTTAGGCCGCGGCGACCAGGGCCGGAGCTGGGGCCTGGGTAGAAGATTAGGCGTTGGAAACGGAGGTCCCGCGGGGAGCCCTATGGTCTCCTTGGCCTTAGGAGAATTCCTGCCTGATTCGATGGCTCATTCATTCACCGAATGTAGTGGTGCATTCAGGAAACTGGTTCCGAGTCCTTTGGCTTTAAGGCCGACAGCATTAGTGACTTGTCCAAGGTCACACAGTGGGGAAGAAACCAAACCTCAGTTTTTTCATCTGTAGAATGGAGCAATCATCCCTCTTCTTCACTGGGTTTATTGGGAAGAATGAGTTGATTAACTTCCAGTAGTGAGGAACAGTGCCTGATATGGAGAAGGCCTTGAAGGAAACCTTGACACTTGCCCTTGAGGCTTTTTGGCGGAATCTAGCCCAACCCCTGCAGACTGTTTTGTGCTACATGGTGCTCTGGAACGGGTTCAATAAAGGTAGCCCCTGTTATTTTAAGCATTATTATTACACATTTGTGTGCCAGGCATTGAGTAACTTTCAGGATAATTCATTGAAAAGCCTTTAAGTTTACAGACAGCCAAGGTCAGGCTGGAGCAGGAAGTTGAATGTGGCTGCAGACTTGGGCTAAGCCTAAGCCTGTTCCACCTGAGGCCTGGAGCTGCTGAACCTGCCTCCCCTCTCCAGGGGAAATAGGGAAATGAGCTCCTCCTTTGCTTAATATGCTGTTGGTAAGGCCAGGGCACATTGCCCAGGGTCTACCTTCTTTCCATCCCAGCTCTGAACTGAGTTCCTACAGGGTCAGACTTAAGCCTGATGCAGCTTTGTTTTCAGTGCCTGGAGTGGTGCCACTTGGCATTGGTAGGTACTTGAGAAGGGTCTGTGGGGGTGAATGTACTCTTACTTTTTATCCAAAGTAGTCTCACCCTTTTTGAAAGAAGGATAGTTTTTTTTTTTTTTTTTTTTTTACCATTCCAGCATGTGACTTATAGTAGGTGCTCATTCAGTATCAATATTTGTGGGATTATTGAACGGTTATATGTAGTGGCTGCAGGCCCAGCCCACAGTCCCTTGATCATGGACATCCTCTTTGAGGGACACACATCTCATTCACTTCCAGAAGACAGCCTTGCCTAGCAGAGTCACAAATAATTAAGGAGCTACAGCAGTGTGTACAGCCCTAGAGCTGTGAGAGGCAAAACTGTTTCCTAATTTGAAATAACTGCTTTGAACATGTTATCCTCATTCTGCACCTTTCCAAGTCCTTTGGGAAGCTTATTGAATTGATGTTTCTGGCTTGTGGGGGAGGGTGACGTTGGTGAAGGGGATTCTCCTAAAGTCTGTGGGCCTGGTGCCTCTTCCCCCTCTGACGGTGAATGGGTCAGAGGCTTCTGCTGGAGTTGTCCTGAATAAAGTTCTTGACCCTGGAGTTGGAGGCTGTTCTCTGTTGATTACTTTATTTCTGCTATTCTGTAGGCATGGGCTATTTGTAGATAAACAGAGGGGCTCAGGGGAGGACCAGGAGTGGGGAGTTGTCTGTGGATCTCTGGCCCCATTGGATGCTAGGCAGATGTGGACAATCACCTCCAAGCTGGTGGTCATGGGGGATATTCACCCCTACCTTTACTGGTAAGATGCTTCCAAAGTCCATTTAGCTGTCAATGGGGATTTCTCAAGGAGTGACAGCTTCAGCAAGTGAGGCACAAGTGGCTGGGAGTTAGCCCAGGCCTGTAGGCAGCCCCTCGGGTGCTCAGGGTGGCCACTCCGGTTGCCCCTCAGTCGCACTTGGGCACAAGCTTCCATTTCACTGCCTGCTCTCCCAGGACTGAGGGTGAGTGGGAATCTTAGCTCTTTACCTGGAACTATGCTGGAAAGCGTCCTGGGGAGCAGACTGAGCTCATGCAACACAGCTCTGACAGGAGCCCCAGGGTCTAGTACAGGCCAAGCTACTTGCTCCTTCCTCAGTTTCTCTACTGTAAGAGTGTGATGATCATCGTTTCAGCCGTTCTTTATTGAGGGCCTGCTCAGCACCCTCCTGGCCGGTTGACACATGAACTGTGATGTTGAATCCACTGCCCCCCGAGCCCTGGGAGAGGAGTGCTGCTGTCTCCGTTTGGTGGGCCGGGAGGCTTGAGCCCACGGTGGTGGGATCACCGTCCCAAGGTCACACAGCTCAGTGGGAATGGTGTTGGAATTCAGGGCCTGGTCTGGCCAGCCCCCAGTCCTGGTGCTTTCACCCTGCAGCTGCCCCTCCAAGGTGCCACCGTGAGGAGCTAATAGATTTGCGTGCCTTTCGAGTGGTAGGCCTTGCTGTCCAGAGGGGAGGGGACACTCTTTTACACACTGATCAGTGGGTGTGTACCTGGGTGGGTGGAGGTTAGCTGTCAGTGAACAGCAGGCAGTGGAGTCACTCTGTTTATTGCAAAGGCAGTTGGCTCAGGGTGTTTGTCAGGAGAAGGGTCAGTTTTTTCTTGGGATGAGGAGGGAGGCGTTCTTCCGGGACCTGGCTGGACAGTACTCAGCTAAACAATGCCTCATTATGGTTGGGGAGGAGTCTGGACCCTGTGATTCAGGATGACCTTTTGGCAACCTGCCCAGCAGCTGTAATTATGATAGGAAACATATATAGTGACAATCTTAGATGAATACTGCCTGTGCCTGTTACATATTTTCTGGGTACCAGCTACTGTGTTGTTGTTTAGTTGTTTCTGTTCTAAGTTGCTGCTGAACTAAGTGCTGTATACCAGCGGTCTCATTTAGTCCTTGAGAGGGATGCTGAGTCAAGTCCTCTTACCCTGTACTGGAACTGAAGAAAAATGAGCTGCAGATAGGTTATGACCTGCCTAAGATCTCAGAATGAGAGACTGGTGGTGGTGTAGAATTGGAACTCAGGTGTGCTGGACTCCCGAGTCTACCCGCCCAAGCACTGTCTGTTTCACCCCCACTGGGGCAAGCCAGGCAGCAGCGAACCTCCTGCTCAGGCAGGAGCCCCAGGTGCTCCTGGGACCCAGACCTTGGCATGACACCTGCCAGCCTTCCTCAGGTCTTCTCCTCTTGATGGGTGGGCAGGCAGGGTGTCCCCAAGTCAGCTACATTCTCTTGAGGCTTGTGGAAGGCTGTGCTGGTGGTGGCCCAGCTTCCAGGGTGTTTTAAAATAGAAGCAACGCCTGGAAAGCCTGGTTGTCCTCTGTGAGACAATCATGGAAGGGTGGGGGGGAGGGAGGACAGCTGCGCTGAGAGCACAGACCTCCCTGAGCCCGGGCACTGCTTCGCCAGCATCCCGGAGATCCAGTCAAAGCCATTCTCCTGGGCTGCCTCTTCTAGTGAGAAAGTGTGGGGTAGGCGTGCAGCGAGGCTCCTGATGGTGTTGGCCTCACGTGTTGGTTTTCAGAGCAGCTCTGGCCTCCTCCTGGGGAAGTTTCTTTTCCTGGTCCCCAGAGGTTGGAGGAGTTGCTTTTGCTCTAATCCCTGGCTGGTATGATGCTCCTCTTATAGGCTGGCCCAGTTCTGCCCTCACAGATTGCCTAGAATGGTGTTAGAAATAGCAGAGCTGCGACTTCCCTGGCAGTCTACTGGCTAAGACTGCGTGCTTCCAATGCAGGGGGCCTGGGTTCGATTACTGGTCAGGAAACCAGATCCCACATGTCGCAAGGAAGATCAAAGATCCTGAGTGCCACAACTAAGACCCAGTGCAACCAAATATATAAATATTAAAAAAAGGAAAAAGAAAGAGCAGAGCCAAAGGCTTTTGTACAATTCTCCATTCCTAAGGGGAACCAAAGATGGTGATGCAGATGGTGATGATTGTGTGTGGATTAGGGACCTGCGGGAATCAGATATACACTCCCATGGGGTAATTAAAGAAAGCATGATGAAGGGATCATTTGCAAAGATGTGGGCAGAGTATGGGGGACCTGAGAGGGAGTGTGGGCCTCTGGGTCCTTTAGAACCAGGAGGGGGCCCTTTGGTAGGAGGTGTGGCCTTGAGCAGAAGGAAGTCACTGTCCACCTGAGGCCCAACAGGGAAGGGTGAAGTTGAGGGGGATGAATACACCAGCTTCCCTCTCCCATCTTCTGCTGGTACCCCCTATTGGCTGAGCCTGCCCTGCAACCCACATGATCAGTTCTTGGGGCACAGAGCAGGATGGAGGAGGAAAGCGCATCTGGAGGGGCACCCAGAGAATATCTAGAACAGTGGGTTGTGGCTACCCTACCGTTTATTGAGTACTCACTGTGTGTCAGACAGTTCTAGTGTTCTATTTACCTTACTTAATCCTTGCAACAACTGCAGTAGAAAGACTATTGTTAGCCCCATTTTATAGATGAGCAAAATGAGACCCTAGGCGTACACGTGGCTTGTCCAAAGTCACACAGCTAGAACCTCTGCCAGTCTCGTAGCCCCTTCCATTAGTCACTGTGCCCTGCTACCTGGGTACTCAGGTGAGTGGAGAAATTCCATGGCAGGTGACTCTTGATGTTTAGGTCCTAGTCCTCTTATACCCTTGTCATTGAAAATACCGTCTCTTGACTCACTGGGTGTTACCTGTGTTCAGAAGCTTTGTTCTCAGCTGTTCCTGCGTGAGCCCTTTGGACCCGTGGCCACCCTGCTCTCCGTATCAGCCACTGCAGTGGTCATTGGCTCTCTGAGGGCATCAAGGCTTTGCTGCCTGGATCCTTCCAAGGGAGCTTCTGCGGAGAAAAGAGCATACTTCAAAGTGGGGGATTCTGGTGGGTGCCTGATGTGGGGAGCCAGCCCACCCTTCTCCGTGGCATCTGAGGGCCGCCCTGTCTGTGTGATAAGCAGTGACAGGCTGAGAGGGAAGAAGGAGGCTTCTGAGTCAGTGCCTCAGGCGCATCACACACACTGAAGTTAGGGAGCTCTGCCCTACTCCTGCCTCTGGGCAGGGTGGCCAGAGCTACAGCGGGTCACCTGAGGGTGGAATGTGCCCGCCACAGGCCTTACCTGTTAGCCCTGCCACCTCTGTGATTTAAATCTCTTCCTGGAACCAGTATTCTAGACACTGAAAGAGCTTTTCCTTCTGGTACTTCTGCTGCAGCAGCCTTTTGCAGTGTGACTTGTGGCATCGAGAATGCAGCATGGCTTAATTTCAGACACATTTGTTAGGTTTTTAAATATTCTGTTCTTAGAAAAAAATTATCAAGTGCCCAGACAACTTAAGTGATTACATAGAATCAAAAATGAAAATGCTATTTTAATCTCACTCCTTTCCTAAACCCCTTTTCCTTTCTAGAAGCAGCTCCGAGGTAGCCACAGTAAGTTTTCCTTCAGTCACATGGAGTTATATATATTCTGTGACTTGCTTTTTTCATTGACCTGTTAGTGGCTTTCTGTGCCACCGTGTGGAAATCTCCCTCATTCTTTTTGATTACCACGCGGTGTTCCTTAGTTTGCAAGCGTTGTAATTTGTATTCATTTGTTTCTCTGTTGGTGGACATTTAGGTTGCTTCTGGGTACTGTGTTAAAAAGAAGCCTGCAGTGAGCGTCCTCCTGAGCATTGGGTGCCACTGCAGGTGTGTTCCTAGCAGTAGAATTGCCACTAGAATTACTGCAGGTCCACTTGGGCGCTGCCCAGCAATGGGCTTCTCAGGGACTGTACTGTACTATACGCTCCTACTTGGTGAGAATGGAGTGATCATTTTCCTCACCAGCAGTAGATACTGTCATTTATATTTGTGTGAATCTGTTGGCTGAGTGAGCTTCCCTGGGAAGCCCCCACTCTTATTATTTTTGCCTGGAGAATCCCATGGATAGAGGAGCCTGGCGGGCTACTGTCCATGGGGTCGCAAAGAGTTAGACCTGACTCCCTGGCAGCCACCCCTGCCCACCAGCAAAGCCCAGCAGAGGTGATGGAGCCCATGTCGCCCCCTGCAGACTCCGTCTGAGCACGCATGCCCGCCCCGCCTGTGGTGCTGCTGCAGCTTCCCAGTGGGGGGAGCTCCTGCCTCCTGGTTACATTCTTTACTTAGTCCCTATTATCAGACACTGTTTCCTTTTTCTCTACTGAAAAATACTTTGATGCTTGCTGCACATTTACTCATTAAACAGACATTTATATTGAATACCTGCTATTTACTAGGCCTTGGCATGTTTGTACACATAGCCTTTTCCATATTTTGGATAAATGTGCGCATGCCAGGCTCTGGGATGCTTTGAGTTCAGTGGTGTGATCTGGGGGTAGGTGTGCATTTTTTAGGGGTAGTGGGGTACTGGGAGCAGAGAAGCTGTCACTGTCCTGTAGCTCATGAGTCCCCCCAAGATGGCGGTTACATAACTGTTATGCAGACCATGCTGGGCGATATACTATCTCTCCCCTCTGAGCTTCCAGTATGGGCTGGCTTTTCATTCCTCAGCTGGAGTGGAGCTTGCATAACCTGTTCAAGGTCAGTCAAGGAGTGTTGGGTAGGTAGGCTGACAGGCAGTGGAGGGGAACCAGCGATTCCTGTCTTTTGGTGTGACTTATTTGTCTTTCTCAAAGTCATCAGTGACTACAGGCAGGTCTGCTCAGCCTGACCTGGCCATTTCTTGCTTCCCGCTTATCTTTGGGAACCATGCTCCCAGGCTTTGCCTTGAAGCCATCACCCAGGTAGAGACCTGGGGTCTTTCCTTCCCCTTCTGATTTCCATCTGTCCAGGGCTGGCTGCCTGCCCATGTCAGAATATCCTGTTTGGAAGCTGAGCTTCTTATAACATTCTGTGTTTCCTGTGTACAACCTTATATTTCTTCTTCTGTATCCACTGCAGTGTGTTCACCACCAAAAATTTAGTTTCTATCTGTCACCATATAGTTGATCCTTTACCCTCAATCCCCACCCCCGCCCACCACCCTTTTCCCTTCTGGTAACCATGACTCTGTTCTCTGTGTTAGTTTGGTTCATTTATTTTTGTCTGTTTTTTTTTTTTTTGCATTCCACATATGAGTGAAATCACAGGGGATTCAAAGAGGATATGTCCCTCCAAGATGGAGGTTACATAAAAGTCGTTTCCGTCTGACTTATTTAATTTAGCATGATACCCTCAAGGTCTGTCCATGTTGTCATAAATGGTCAGATTTCATCTTTTTTTTTTTTTCCAGTGGCTGAGTAGTGTTATGTCACGTGTGTGTGGATGCACACACAGACACATACATACACACACGTGCCACATCTTCAGTATCCATTCAGTTGTTGATGGGTTTGTAGGTTGTTTGCATTTCTTGGCTGTTGTAAGTAGTGTAGCAATGAGGATAGGAGCGCACGTGTCTTAATGAATTAGTGTTTTTGTACTCTTTGGATAAATACTAGAAGTAGAATTGCTGGATCATGTGATATTTCTGAGAATCTCCATACTGTTTTCCGCAGTGGCTGCGCCAGTTTACACTCTCACTGGCAGCACTTGATGGTTCCCTTTTCTGAAGACACTTGGACGGATGCTGCTGCGGAGACAGATGGGGAGTGGTCTGGAGCCGATCCAGGTGGTGGGAGGGGCCAGGGCCAGGGTTCAGCCTGCAAGTCAGTGCAGGCAGGCTGTTCAGTGAGAAAGCAGAACGCTGAATCCTCTCCCCCTCTAGTCCTGGCCTGAGAAAGCATGGGTGGCAATCATTATTTCTACAGTGAGATTATTTTTGAAGCAGGTGCTGAGAACTGTGTTGGGTGCTGTTTGCCGTTGTAAGAAGGCTGAGCTCAAACAGGCGGAACTGCTTCAGTCCTATCAAATAAGTGCAGCAGGAGACAAGAGGTAGACCAAGAGGAAGACCGCAGGAAGGGCAGAAGGGGCAGCTGCAGCCACACAGTTGCAGGGAGCCTTTGGCAAAGACGGCGTCAGGGTCATGCCCTCCTTGGCGGGTGTTACCTCAGGCTGAGGAGCGGGTTTGGCTCCACTCAGCCCGTGGCTCCTGTGCACCCTCCCTGCCAGCTGCTGCGCTGGGGACGCAAGGAGAGCCTGGTCTTATGTGCGCTCGCTCCGCCATCCCACCTCTTGTCCTGGATGGTAATCTCCTTAGTGGCCACTTTAGGGTGATTTTTGCTGTGGGTGGAGTGTGTTTTGACAGGTGGCTTTGCTTTTCATCTTTGGGGATTAGGGATAAGCAAGGGCATTTGGGCAGCATTAAATGATGAGTGTTCTGCCTCTTTCCTGAGGGATGGACCAGTCCAGATGTGAAAGCTGCGTGTGCCTGGTGAGGTGGGTCCTGGAGCCAGGGGAGGGTACTTGGGGAGGCTCTGACCCTTGAGGTACAGGGGGTCTTAGCTGACCTGGAGATGTTGGTACTGGACTGCTCTCCCTGTCACCCGGCTGGGGCTGAGTTTGTGGCCCAGCTGGGGAGGGGACAGCACTGAAGAGGGATACTCTGTCCACTGATAACTGTTAGTGCTGGTGTGTGTGCAGAATGTTCGGGGCCCTTTGCTGAGGCATTCTGCACGTTTCCTTGGGGCTCTGATACCTCAGCCTTCAATCCCTGGTGGTTTCCTTGCTCCTCCTGGGAGGAGCCCAGGCCCATCTGTGGGCTAAAGCAGGGAGGACCTGGTGGTTGGATTCCTGGTCTGTCCCTGGGGTGGGTGTGCCTACGGGGCTCGTTTGGGGTGAAAGGGAAACAGATTAGGAGAGGGGAGTCCGCAGACTTGGGAAAAAACCAGTCTAAATGTGTCTTCTCCCATGTTCTTTGTGCCCTGATCCTAATGTGGACTGAGTTGCCTTTGGTTCCAGCCTGATCATGTGCGAGAAATAACAACAGCAACAAAAATAGGATCCCGTAAACAGCTTACTGGGCTGCTCCCCTCTGCTCCAATACAAAAGGGAGTTGGGACAGAGCTAGCAAAACCTCTGAAAAAAAGTAAACTAGGACTTGGACCACAGTTTTATAATTTAAATTGTGGAGGCTTGCAGGTTTGTTTTTTAAACATTATGCTCATTGGTTCTGTGTGCTCCTTGCAGTGTCTTTGAAGTTAAGGCTTTGGTCAGGCTGAACTTCCACTTGTGATACTGCTTCCCTGGGATCACTTGGACCACTTTTCATTGGTTTCCCACTTAACCAGGAACATGCCCTGTGTGATGTTTATTTATGTGGGTACATTTGTATGTGACTTTACATGGGGTGTATGCAGTTCCAGTTTGATAATTTAGGTGTCCTGTATTTAAAATAGATACATCTTGGGTCACTTGAAGTTTTGGCCAGTTGAAGCTAACAATTTTGGAGATGGAAAAGATGCAGAAGATAGTGCTTTCACAAGTTCCCCTCTCCTCCTGGATGGAGCACGGGGTGTGTGCTGTCCAGATTAGACTCTTAATTATGGGTACATAATGTGTCAGTGTGGAGGCTCCTGGCAACACAGCGTGGTCCTTATTTGAACTTATTTGAAGTTCTTGCCTTCCTTGAACACTGAGGTGCTTAATAAACGCTTGTTGACTGACATACTGATACGCATCAATCCCAAGTAGTACTTTGATAGTTGGTTTTAAAAATAAAGTCACATTGACACTCAGTAGATGTTTGTTTGAATTAAATTTGGGAGGGGTGTGTTTGCATTTCCTTCCATGGGAAAAAGTTGCTTAGTTAGGTAGGTAGGTTTTACTCTTTCCTCTGTGAGGAATATGATACTCTAAAAGTGGGTTCCCATAAAATGCAAATGTTTTGTGAAACGTTGAGTCCATTCTGACACATAGTAGGTACTCCATAAATATTTGTTGAATGAATGAAATCAGAATTGTTTGGAAAATATGATACTATGAAATGCCCTGATTTCTATTCAATGTATTTAATGTCCTAGCAGTCAATATTTTTTAAGAAGATAATGTCTTGGCAAGAGTCCTGCAGTTCAGTAAAGTAGCTGGCTCATGGGAGTGTGTCTTTGACAATCAATTCATTTAGCAAATACTGACTGACTCCTGCCATATTCTGGGCCTGTGCTTAGTCCTGGGGATACCTAGGAGAGGAGGTCTCCAAAGTCAGACTGGTCTGCTGTCAATAAAAACCTACTGGGTGTTTCCACCTCTGGCCACAAAAAGAAGCAGGAGACTGCATAGGCTTCTTTGTCCACCCCTGGGGGAAAAAGGTACCTGCAATTTCCAGTGTGTTTATTATGGTGATTCTTTTATTATAGCAGAAGATGGCTGTGCCTCCCACATATGCTGATCTTGGCAAATCTGCCAGGGATGTCTTCACGAAGGGCTATGGTGAGTGTTACATGGAGTGGCCTTTCAGCTCAGAGACTGGGTTCACTTGTTTGGTATTCTACCCATCACAGTTTGAGAGACCTGGGTCAGTCAGTTCTTAGAATCTTCATGTCAGGGCAAAAAGATAAGCCTTCTATGGCTAGTCAAGCAGTTTTGATTGCGCACCCAGTTCAGGTAGGCTAGCGAATTGCTCAGACAAGTGGACCTTCTTGTTTCCTCTCCCAAGCGGGAGCAGGTCTGGGTGCCGCTGTGCTGGACTGTGGCTTCTAAATTTAGCTTGTCCTTAGGCTGGTGATCACGCTGTCACACACCTTTTTCTCAGACTCCGCTGGGACTGCAGGTGGGACTGTGCCTGTTCTGTCTGCCACTGTTCCATGGCAACCAGGCTCCATGGCAACCAAGCTCCACCCACAGAGGCAGGCAGCAGTAGAGACTGGTGCCCTCTGCACCCATGGCATTTTTAAGATTTCCTAAGGGAGGCAGAGATGCTGCTCTTGAGTTATTTAACCTATTAACAGTAACCATGTTCTTTCTTTAGGATTTGGCTTAATAAAACTTGATCTGAAAACAAAATCCGAGAATGGATTGGTAAGTTGTCTGGCCCACATGAGTATGGGTATATATTGTAGATCAGTAAATCATAAATAACTTCCATCTGAGTGGCAAACAAAGGAACTTTTCTGATTGTGGCAACTTGCGGTTGTCACATTTATTGTATCTTCTGTGGGATGGGTGGTCCAGGGGAACCAAGCCACTAGGTCCCCAATTCAGCATCTCTTAATATGAGGCAGGCCTCTGATTTATTTTTCCTTATGTATCTTATTTCAAAATTGACCAGTGTTCCATACCACATGATTATTTAGAAAAAAAAATTAGTAATGTCTTTTAGATTGTGCATGTGGTAATTGTCAGAAGGAAGAAGTTTTGGGTAGAATTACTGCAATGTCTGCTTTAGCTCAAAGCTTTTTCTCTGTGTGAGCCTGGAGACAGGATGGAAGGAGGACAGGAGGCCTTCCTGTCCAGAGTGAAGAGTTGCAGGGGAGGAAGGAAGCTGTCTCCTGATATAGAATTCTCCGTAAGATTCCTTTAGTTAGCGGATTCCATCTTTAAATAGTTGTTTAGTTGCAAAGTCATGTCCAACTCTTTGTGACCCCATGGACTGTAGCCCACCAGGTTCCTCTGTCCTTGGGATTTCCTAGGCAAGAATACCAGAATAGGTTGCCATTTCCTTCTCCAGGGAATCTTCCCAACCCAGGGATAGAATTTGCATCTCCTTTATCAGCAGACAGATTCTTTACCACTGAGCCACTGGGGAAGCCTTTTTGACACTTTAAATATCTAAGTCAATTATGGATGGAGCTTTTGCAGCCACACATTCAGGGTCTCACCTGTTGCATAAAGGAAAGTGCAGTCCATTTAGGGGTGGAGTGATGCAGAATGAAGTGCTGGCATGCAGGCTGTGACTGTCTTCTTTAAAGGAATTTACGAGCTCAGGTTCAGCCAACACCGAGACCACCAAAGTGACGGGCAGCCTGGAAACCAAGTACAGATGGACTGAATATGGCCTGACGTTTACAGAGAAATGGAACACGGACAACACGCTGGGCACGGAGATCACTGTGGAGGACCAGGTACTGGGCACGTGTGAAAAGACGCGGTTTGACAAGTGACATCTGCTGGCCTGTCTTGTGACTAAACCTGTGGGTGAATTTCTTTTCTGTTCAGCTTGCGCGTGGCCTGAAGCTGACCTTCGATTCATCCTTCTCACCAAACACTGGGTAAGAATTTCATCTGTTTTCTCCTTAAGGACTCTTAGCAGTGTTTTATAGAAAGGTTCATTCTGTGCTGTTTGTTATTGTTTTACTGGCCTCAGCTGAGGAGGCTGCAGGATTTCTGGTCCAGTGATGCTCCATTCCTTGTGAGTGAGGCTGCTGGTAATGTTAAGTGACCAAGGCTGTAGGGCGGTGTTTGGAAGCAGGGGCTAATGGGTCACTGTTGCCAGCCTCATTTTTTTCAGGCTGGAGAGCCCTTTCCCCAGCTTCCTACTTAGGGACACTGAGAGTGTGTGGGCTTAATTGCAAGGTGGCTCCTGAGGCTGCACTTTGCTGCTTCAGGCCCTCCAGCCACAGGCAGATTAGGCCTGCCTGTTGTTGAGGACCTGGGTCTTCCCTGACGGCTCAGCAGGTAATGAGCCATCAGTGCTGCAGTGCGGGAGACACAGAAGATGTGGGTTTGGTCCCTGCGTCAGGAAGATCCCCTGCAGGAGGAGAATGGCAGCCTATTCCAGTGTTCTTGCCTGGAGAATCGCGTGGACAGAGAAGCCTGGTGGGCTACAGTCCCTGAGGTTGCAAAGAGTCGGACGTGATTCAGTGACTAAGCACAGCACAGCATGGGAGGCAAGAGGATGTGCTGGTCTGCCTCAGCTCCCGGAGCGCTTCACAGTGGCTGAGGGAGTTGTTCTCCTCCAGAACACACTCTTGTTTTTTTCCACTCAGCAGTTGGGTCTTTTAGATCTGGGAAGGTTGTTTTGCACACTGATGATAAGCCTCAAGGGCGTGTATTGAATTTCATTTCTTAGTTTTTAAAAATTATGGTAAAATGCACATAAAATTTACCACCTCAACCATCTTTTAGGTGTGTGGTTCAGTGGCATTCTGAATTCCATTTTTTGCCATTTCATGTTATGTTCTTCTCTCTCTCCTTCCTTTTTCTTCTTCCAATGAATATTTATTAGAGGGAGACTCCCCCGAGTTCAGACCCTGTGCAGGGTGACCCCAAGGACTGGGCACACTGGGATCTTGCCTCTAGATTCTAGTCTTTTTATAATTTGATTATGGATGGCCTGAAGATGATTGGCCAGGAGCTGAATTGACCTCGTTCTCATCTCTCCTGTAGTCTCTCCTGCAGGAGCGTGGCCTTCCTGCTCGTCTGCTTACCCCCAGGCACCGTGACGGGAGCTTATCCAGAGAGACACTGACAGCGCAAGGGCTGGGGGATGTGCCCATGGGCTTGGATTTGCTGCTGAGGGCTCTGCTTGCTGCCCTGAGGTGGCACACTTTGGAATTTGTAGAGGGTTTTCTTACTGCCTGTGGGGAGTTTGCAGAGACGTCTCTAGGACTTGCAGTAATATATACATAACCGAAAAGTGTTGTTTTTTTGAAATTTAACTATATTTAACATATATAAAACTGTTGCACACATAGTGTACAGAATCCTCTTATATTCTTTACTTGCCTTCTCCTAATGTTAATACCTCATATAATTATCATACCAGCAGATTTGTTAGCTAATCTTTTGTCTTTCTGATGTCTTATTTCTCGGTTCATGATCTAGTTCAGGGCACTACACTGCTTTTAACTGCAAAGTTTCCTTCGTCTCTTCTAACCTGGGGCATAGTCTTTATCTTTTATGACTTTGTCACTTTCAAAGATAATTGGCCAATGACTTTGTAGAATCCTTCAATTTGGGCTTGCCTGATGTTTTCTCATGGTTAAACGCAGGTTTGCACTTGTGACAACCACAGACGTTGTGTTGTGTTCTCTCCGTCTTGGTGTGTGACCTCAGGAGGTATATGTTAATATGCCTCATTACTGGTGAACGGTACTTGCCTCACTTGGTTAAAGTGGTGTTTGCAGACTTCTCTGTAAAACTAATTTTTTTCTCTTTATAATTAACAAGTATCTTGTGTGGGAGATGCTTTGAGACCATGCAGATATTTAATTTTTTATACTTTGACTCAACAAGTATTAGCATCCATCAGTGATTCTGGCCTATAACAATTATGTTTGGCAAATGGTGATTTTCTGTTCCCATCATCCCTTCTACATTTATTGAGATTTTACTGTGAAGAAGAGTTCTTCCTTCACCACCTTTGATTTATTTGATCAGTTATTTGTATCAGTATGGATTCTTAGTTATTTTACTGTACAGATTATAATCCGTTACTATAATTTATTGTGTTGCTTGGGTTGTCCCAGGTATGGCCATTGGGAGTGCCTTCAAGTTGACGTCCTGTGTGCTTTTGACAAGCCCCTGTCGTGGATACTTCTTCAGAAAGTGTGCTTGTCCTTTTCTAGTCCTGCTGTCAGCCATTTCTCCAAGGAGCTTTGGTTCCTTTTATTGAGGAATGGTGTTTAGAAACCAAGACTGTGGGCACAAGATGTACTCATTGCTATTGGATATTTGAGGAAGGCTTTGATGACTTGATGAAGATTGGAAATGAAAGCTGTCTTTCCAAGTGTCTGAGGGGTACAGCCTGGGGAAGCATCCTGGCTTCCTTTAAGGAACTAAACATCACCACAGCCGGATGAGGCTGCAGACAGCCTTATCAGGACACTGGTACCTGCCACATATGAAGCCAGCTCATTAACCGCAGCTGAGTGTACCTCTCAGGTGCTTGTCAAATTAGCACCATTGTTTAAATAGCTTCAAAAGAATCCCAGTAATACCTGAAAGGGGAAAAGCTCCAAAGGTGTGGAATGCTGCCCTAGAGCCAAGCCTGGAGAGAAACCTGAGTCACTGCCCCAGCAGTGCGGATTCCCTGGGGACCTGGTGCCTCTGGCCAGAATCCATGGAGGTGATACATGAAGGCACCGTGTAACTGTCCACTGTGGCTGGTCCACACCACTGGTCAGAGGTCCGGTCACAGGTGTCGTATTTTGTGTCAACAGCAGCATTTTCCCAGTGGTTAAAAGACGCCTGCTATTTCCATGTCTTGGTTTCTCCCTCTTTCTAAATGTCAGCCTCTGAGCAGCTGTTTTTTTCCATCAGTTACCTGCTTGGTGCCAATTAGGTACATCGTCATAACCCAGGTTTCTTCCCCTAAAGAGCAGGTAGACCTAAATAGGTTTGTTTTCTTTTTTTCCTTTTGGCCACCCCATGCAGCTTACAGGATCTTAGTTCCTTGACCAAGAATCGAACATGTTCCCCCTGCATTGGGAGCATGGAGTCTTAACCACTGGACCATCAGGGAAGTCTCTTAAGTTTTTCTTATTGAGAGAGAGAGTTTGGTTGTCACTCCTTTTCTTCAAAGCTCCCAAAAATGCACAGAAGCAACTTGAACAACAAGTTGCAAGTTTCATTGTCACTAGGGAAGGCTGTTAGTTTTATTTTTACCTGTGATCTCTGAAATTTTGACTCATTGAAACTTGGAGTGTTTAATCTTTACATTTTTTTATTATTGAAAATTTCAAACATGCAAACGAATGCCAAAAAGTATATTATATCTTCATAATGTTCTCATCACTGAGCTTTTAATAATTATCATCCCATGGTCAGTCATGTTTAATTTATACATCCATAATCAATCCCTCTTACCCTCAGATTATTTTGAAGTAAATAACAGATATCACATAATTTTATCTGTATATATTTTAATATGTATCTTTAAATAAGATTCCTTTTGAAGACAGCATAACCACAATATTCGTTGTGAAAATTAAATCAGTTTCTTAATATTGTTAAGTCTAGTCTCTTCAGATTTAGCTGATTTCATGAAACTTTTTTATAGAATCACAAATTGTCCACACATAATTATAAAGATTGGTTCATATGGCCCCTAAATCTTAGTTTTTAAGAATCTTGTTTTTTTTTTCCCCTTGAGATTTATTTGTTAAAATGAGATCATTTGTCTTCTAGAATTACACATAAATTTTGCTGTTTGTATTCTGTGGTGTTGTTTAACTTGTCCCCCTGTCCCCCACATTTCCTGTGGATTGCTAAGTCTAGAGGCTTCATCACATTTAGATTCCACTGGGCAGGTGTGGTGCTGAAATATGCTTCCATAGGGATGTATACAGAAGTTTGGTTTTCTCTTTGTATGTTAGTGCTATTCATGACTACTCAAGGGGTTACAAATTGGTGATATTTCTACCTGTATCTTTCCTTCATTTTTTTAAGCTGGAATATTTCAGTCAAGAAAAACTCATCAACTCTGGTTATCTTGCAGTATAGTTAGTATAGGAAAGGTGGGATACATGTTTGGTGCCTTCTTTTTTTTTTTTTTTTTGGTGCCTTTTTTATTTACTGTTTTCAAAACAAATTCGTTGACTAGTCTTTAAAGATGACCAATGTGTATGTGTCTTGAGTTCATAGGTTGAAACATTTGATATACTTCAATCCATTGCTCATACTGTCCCATGTTTGAAACCCTTGGGAGCCTCTTCATCTTAGTTCTCAAGTCATTTTGCTCCAACATCGAGTTCTTTGATAGCTTTGATGGATGCTTCAAGCTCATCCTGCACCTTTCCTGCCTTAACTTGTAATCTGCAGTTTTCTGAGAAGTGTTGGTTCCTTTTAGGAGGGAATGGTATTTAGGGCCCACAGTCTGGGTGCTGGAGGTAAAGCTTTAATCTCAGTATGAATGAAGTTAGGGTGGACAGGGCTATGTGGTTCTTGGTCCTTGAAGCATACCTGCTTTCTCCTGTGGTCTCCACTGAAAGTGTTCTTGCTGTGGAAGATGTTCATTTTGCAGTTGAATGACAGAAACAATCAGGTGGAAATAGTCAAATTTTATTTGATAGATATGATCTTGTCTCTAATGCTGATTTTTGGTAAAAGGCATGATGATAATGTATTTGCAGGTAACACAACTCACCTGCCCTTCCTGAGAAATGCTGGGTCTTGTGAAATAGGGAAGGGAGGCACTGATCTGGTCATACATGCAAATCTGGGGTCTTACCCAGTCTACCAAGGCTTCCTGGCCCCTTATGACTGCAGGGCCTCAGGTTCTACCTCACTACCTGGTTCTCTGAAATCTATATTCATTGGAATAACATGGATACTGAATTAAAAGCCATCTGTTGAATTTACTTAGAAGGAATCTAGTATTTGTTTCTTTATTTACTAAGTGAGCCACATAGTAAAAGCTGCTGTTTAGGGACTTCCCTGGTGATCCAGTCAATGGTTAGGACTTGGTGCACTCACTGCTGGGGCCCCAGGTTCAGTCCCTGGCTGGGGAACTAAGATCCCACATCCTGTGGGATGTGATCAAAAAGAAAATTGTTAAAAAGGAGCTGCTGTTTAGATAGCTACCTTCATGACAGATTCCCCTCCCCCCTCAACAGATGTGGAAAATAGCAAAGATGCGTCTGTTTCATAATTACATGGTGGCACTCTACCTAATGAATGCCTGTGTAGGTCACTACGTTAAGCATAGGGAGACGACAGTAAAAATCACTTAGTGTTTCTTGTACAAGCCTGTGTTCTCACTTCATTAGGGTGGCATTTCTGCATTATTTTGGATTTTGGCTGAAGAGAGGTTGCAACAGCTGCTTGAGGACATCTGGGGCCCTGACTTTGCTTTCCTACCCCCCTACTCAAATAGGGATTAGTTTTTTAAAATTTATATTTCTGGCGTGGTTGTCATGAAATGAGTTAACTTCTGATTTTAATATGATTTCTTTTCCTTTAGGAAAAAAAACGCTAAAATTAAGACAGGGTACAAGCGGGAACATATCAACCTGGGCTGCGACGTGGATTTTGACATAGCCGGTCCTTCCATCCGGGGCGCTCTGGTGCTGGGTTATGAAGGCTGGCTGGCTGGCTACCAGATGAATTTTGAGACCGCAAAGTCTCGAGTGACTCAGAGCAACTTTGCGGTTGGCTACAAGACCGATGAGTTCCAGCTTCACACTAATGTGTAAGTGTACATGAGTGTGTGCAGTCTGGGGATTGTTGTTCATGATTTTTTTCTAAGCTCATTTTTTAATCACTGTGAAATGAGTTTGTTGGAATCAGATGAGCCAAATGGCCTACTAGTGTTTTTCCTGTTTCTCACTTACCCATTTCCTGAGGTGATGTAGGTTCTCCCTATTCTGTGGACAGTAAAATGTTGTCCCTGGTGCACACAGAAAGACTGACCACTTATGGCAAGAGCGTGATGTCAGTCCACAGGAGCATCCCTTCCCTGCAGCTTTACGGACACTGGCGGTCCTTTCATTTTAGTTAATAGGATGGGGGTGGGGGGTTGTAGCCCTCTCTCTCTGTATACTGCCTGAGAACCAGCTTGCTGTACTGAATGGAATGTTGGCATGGGAGACTAATTAGGAGATGATCGTCTCAGTTAAATACTGTCTTCTCTGTGTGGCAGTCCATTTAAAAGTTTATTAACTGGACAGTATTGTGAAGGGAAGAGAAAATTACAGGGTACGTTAGAGAAGACCCTTTGTAATCTAACTTGAGGGTTGAAATAGACTGCTGATTTAGATTGAAGGGAAATGAAAATTTCATCCATGATATCTCTGTAGGTACAAGAAACTAATGAGTGGTACAAGTTGGGTACAACTTTACCAGATTTCTTTCTTTCCACTAGAGGTCACTAAAGAAGTGACTTAAAATTTATAGACAAGTAAATGGTATTTGTAACTAAACTAGTAACATTTCTATTAATAAAAATTTGAGGATTTTTTATAATAAATTAACATAAAGATATATAGTAATATAAAAAATTAATAAAATGTGAGTCTTTTAAAACTAAAGGAAAACTTTAGAGAAAACTTTAAAACTGCTTTCAGAGGAAAACTATAGAGATGGACAGCCCAGTGGTTGAGAGAGGGGAACAGGGAGGGTGTTATACAAAGGGGTGGCACAGGGGAGTTTGATTGTGGGACTGTTCTATATCCTGGCCACACGAGTCTGTCTATAAAAACTCACAGAAGTGTATACTCAAAAAAGGTAAAAAAAAAAGTAAATTTTAAAAAGATAACATGCAGGAAAGTCATAGGAAAATATCACAAGCATAGAAGTATTTTTTAATTGAGAATTTTTTCTGATTCAGAAAGAGCTTCCTTGGTTTGGAATTGGGAAATTGCACAGTTCTAGGAAGAACAATGACTGTTAGCTATTTTCCCTATCTGAGCCTCAAGGTTTTCAATAAGTGGACATGGTTCATTTTTGGAACTGGCATGGAAACAGCTGACACAGCTAGTCTGGGTTGCCCTAGTCTTGCAGAGGCCCAGATGTGTAACAGATATTCTGTGTGCTTCCTACAGATGAATTCTGTGCAGTGACTTCCTTCTGTCTATGGTTTTAAGAGTTCAGTACAGGAAGGCAGTGTTGCTGGTTTTAGAATGCATTGAGAAATCTTAACATTTAAACACATTTAAGCCCAAGAAAATTTCCCTCTTTGCATCATACCACAGTCAGTCCAGAATCTATTGTGTTTGACAAGCTGCTGTTTTATAGCATACTGACTTTCTGAAGAAGTTAGATTCCCTATGAATCAGGTGGTGTCTGGGCTCTTCCTATACTTTTTGGCTAATTACAATATTGTAGTGGCTTTTGCCATACTTTTTGGAATTACAGTGTCTGACTGGCTGAATTTCAGGGGAGAACTTAAGAACTTAGAATGTGTTCTCTGAGCATCTACTTTAGGAGAGCGTATTAGTGAAGAGCAGAGTTTGTAATGAAACAGCAACAATTTTTTTTGTTGGGTTAGTGAGTTCTAGGCTTTTTGCTGGATTCCAAAGTAAATGGGCTCTGCCTTAACAGTTTCCAGTGCCGTTTCCACTGGAGACACCCAAAATGATGGAGCAGAACTTTGACATTGTATTTTTATATTAAAAATGTCAGGGAGGGGAAGAGGGTATTCCCAGAGGCTGGGAAGAGAGGAAACCCAGTTTGGCCTGCTGGGTTTCATTCACTCATTTTTGAAAGACAGAAACATTTTATAATATGGCAAGTTGCTCCTTTTCAGGGTTCACCAAGACTGTAGGTGTTGCAGCATGGGTCAACAGTACGCATGGGCCAACGAGCCTCAATTATAGGTTAGGTTCTTTTGTAATTGCTGTTCCTCCTACTGGCCGTGCACCCACAGCAGTGGATGCAGCTGCTGGTGCTAAGCACCGGCTATAGGCTGCCTTCGAAGAAATCACTCAGAATTCAGAATCCCACTGCCCTAGTCACTATTTTTATTTTAAAGAATATTTTGGAAGCAAACTTCAAGTTCCTTGCAGCCTGAGTAGTTGACTGAGTTGCCTTGCATGTTCCCAGTGATGTCTGAGATAGCTTTTACCTTCTGTGAACCTTCCCAACCCTGGTGTCTGTGCCATTCCTATCAGGCTTCCTGTAATTTGGTGCCTGTTTTGTGATCAGTTCAGTCCATTTACAACATTCCCATCCTCTGTTAGACTTGGTTAGCTTTGCCCAGCTCAGCCCCGCTTGCTAAGCTGCTTGGTATCTGTGCTGTGCTTATTTGCAGAAATGATGGAACAGAGTTTGGTGGCTCCATTTATCAGAAGGTGAACAAGAAGTTGGAGACTGCTGTTAATCTGGCCTGGACAGCAGGAAACAGTAACACTCGCTTCGGAATAGCAGCCAAGTACCAGATTGACCCAGACGCCTGCTTCTCGGTGGGTACCTGTGGAATCATGTATTGCTGAGACCCCACCTGATTCCTTAGGTTGCAGTCCTTTAGGGCTGATGGGAGTTCCATGCTTCGGATAGTGATTTTTCTCACTGTGAAAGGGTTTTTACCACGAGTAAAACAATAAGAGTAATAGTACTTACTGTGGGTGCCAAACACTGTATGGAGCCTATTATATGTGAATTACTGTATTTAATTCTTATACAACCCACTTGAGATAGGTGCCTTTTTAAAACTATTCCATCTGTTTTCACAAATGAGGAACAGGAAAGCTCAGAGCAGCTGAGTGACTGCCCCAAGGGCCGGCAGTTGCTAAGTGCTGGGGTTTGTGTTTGACCCAGACTGCCTTGCTATGGAGCCTCCTTCTCTAACCAGTCCCTAGTCCATGCTGCAGACTGTAAACCTTGAACCTAAGGTTTTAAATGTTCCTTTCCCCCTCAGTTTTCATTCTCTTGCCCTGCTCCTATACTGCATATTAAGAAATCAGGCCCTCTTATTGACTGACTGGCCTCTTATCTTGCAGACCCTGTAGCATAGCTGGTGGACCCTTAAATCTTGTTGAGCTCATCTCTGTTGTCACAGGGCACTGCCGGCTGTAGCCCTTTTGGGGTGGAATGAGGAAATTTCATGTTGCAGGATTCTTTCTGGGCTGGCTTGTGTAATTTACAGTCTCCTGAGATAGGAAGTGAATTTGGCTTCTTTAAGGTTAGGCACTTTAAGACAAAGGAAAAGGGGCCATGTTATTTGGAGGGCGTGGGCAAAACGGAACAGCTAGATGGGGCACTGCCTGCCTGGAGGCCTTCCTTCCTGTTTTCTCCTGTGGGAGATGCCAGGTCTAAAAACAGCGTGCGAGCGGGAAAACACGCACCCTGGTAGCTCTCGCTTTCGCCAGGACTCGATGTTCTCACAGCCTGAGCTTGCTCTGTTGACCTCTCATTTCCCAGAAGAGGGTCAGGGAGAGGCCCAGATTTCCCTACAACTCAGGCAGGAGAATAAGGGGAAAATTATTATTGACTCATTTGTTTTATTGATTGATTATTAATCAGCACTCACTAAGTGTAAGATTTAAGTTATTCTTAAGTAATTCTTTTGCTCCAAATATTCAGGTTTGTCTGTGCTGAATTTCCTTCATGTCATTATGGTTTTTGTTTCTGTTTTTCATGAAGAGAAAATTCAAATAATATTCTGCCACATAACAAAAGATTCATAACCGCATTTGATATTTGCTCTGTTTTTCCTTATCCCAACAAATAGATCTTGAAGAAGTCTTTTATAAAGAAAGTCTTTTATGTCTCTGGCCATAAATGAAGGTGTTCTCACCTGTTATAATTTAAAATTACAGATATACTCAGCATAAATGGAATTGGGTCACATACCATAAGGAATCAAATGTAAATAATAACTTCCTTTTAATTGAAAATTATGTTATCTCTTTGTGTTACTCTCTGAGACCTAGTTCCTAAATTTAATATATTTCATATTGAATTTAATGAATCCTGTAAACAAAGAGGTCATGAAAAAATAGAATTTGATACTGAAATCCAGAGTTGGTTAGTTAAAAAGCTCTTATTCAGTTCAGAGACAGTAACATGAAGTATTTAACATTTTCACTCTTACCTTTTCCTTGACTAGGCTAAAGTGAACAACTCCAGCCTGATAGGATTAGGATATACTCAGACCCTAAAGCCAGGTATGTATTGGTGAAATTAGCTGTCTTAAAACAAAATGTGGTGCTGGTTTGCTGCTTTAGGTTAATTGCTTATAAATAACTGTACAGTACATTGTAAATGAGTGTATATCAGATTTTATAGTTGAATGTTTATAAAGGAGTGCTGTCATTATAAAACATTTGGAGAACAGGAGAGGTGATAAGAAGGAGAAAAAAGGCCAAGGCTAACATATACTACATTTTTAGTTATTTTCTTCCATTCTTTGTCCCAGTGTGTACCTAATGCTTGATACTTATTTCAGGCAAGTTCTTAAAACCAGCCTACCGATCATCCTCATTGTAAAACTGGTTTGTAGGTTTCTTCTGCAAAGTTAGCTAGGCCAGTCCATCGAATTAATGTTACAGCTACAGGAAATAATACCACCTTGGGGTTAGTTTGGTTAAATTGGGGCTTTGAATTCTGGAGATCTAAGATTACATGATGGCAGAATCAAGCTATTCTAGAGAAAAGAGCATTTAGTTGTGTGTGTGTGTGTGTGTATGTATCTGTGTGTTTGTATCTGCGCTGTGAGTGGGAGCGTAAGACCTTGGAGTCTGATTCATAGCTGGGGTTTTGTTTCAGGGGGGCTTTTGCTAAAGAAGTTTACTGCGTGGTGCTGATTATACCGGGGATATTGAGAGGATAAAGGAAAGCAGAGTCCCTTAAGTGGATTTGGGTGAGCTGTGGAAGAATCATCATTGTTTTATCAGCTCATCCTAGGCTGCCTAGTCATTAGTCAGATGGTGTTGAGTAACAGGGACTGAAGAGCCCTGTGGTTTTGCTCCTGCTGATCACACACGGCTGGAACAGGTTTTGAACCTGATGTGGTGTCCCCAGTGTGCTGCAGTGATCCTCCTGAGCTAACCTTTCTTCTCCTTTCTTTTCTACTTCTCTCTTCCTTTCTTCTCCCTGATTTCTCCTGCAGGTATCAAACTGACACTGTCGGCTCTGCTGGATGGCAAGAATGTCAATGCTGGTGGCCACAAGCTTGGTCTAGGACTGGAGTTTCAAGCATAAATGAATATTGTACAATCGTTTAATTTTAAACTATTTTGCAGCATAGCTACCTTCAGAATTTAGTGTACCTTTTAATGTTGTATGTCTGGGATGCAAGTATTGTTAAATATCATGTTAGACTTCCAGGTTAAAGATGATTCAGCTTTAGGGTGTTACCCTTTCAGAGGTACAGAAGAAACCCAATTTCAAAAAAGGTCCTTTCAGCTGTAGACTTGGTGGGGAGCTTGCTGGCCCCACTAGAGATGTCAGGTTTCTTTTTTACCTAGAAATGGCTGCAAGTGGAAGCTGATAATTTGCAGGCACTTTGTAAATTCCTATTGAGTAATTGAATGAAATTGTAACTTCCTGAGAATTGAACCTTGGTTTCCTACCCTAACTGATTGAGGAGAGGCTCTTTGTTTGATGGTGTGTACAAACTTATCTGAAAGGGACTTTTTTAGGCAGGGACTTTTTCCACCTCCATCCATCACCTCTTTTACACAAAAAGTAGTCTGCAGGGTGTGGTAGCTCTTTCTTTTGTGCCATTTTGGGGTGGAGAAGTTGTGATGAAGCCAATAATTCAGGACTTAATTCCCTCTCACATTGTGTTTTTTTGCCCTTGCACCAGAGTATGAAGTAGCTTCTAAGAGCCCCAGCTGCAAGCTGGGAAGAGTCTCTGTGACTGTAATCACATGGTGACAACACTCAGAATCTAAATTGGACTTCTGTTGTATTCTCGCCACTCGAGTTTATTTTTTAGCAGTTTAATGGGTACATTTTAGAGTTCCATTTTGTGTGGAATTAGATTCTCCCCTTCAAATGCTGTAATTAACATCACTTAAAACTTGAATAAAATATTGAAACCTTATCCTTCTTTGGTTGTCTTTATTAATAAAAGTGTAAATAAACAGGGCATATGTTTGTCTTGTTTTTCAGCTTCTTGCTGTGGTTATGTGTGTGTGATATTTTTAGTTTTCTGTTGCTGCATAACAAATTACCACAAATTTAGTGGCTTAAAACAATACTTACTTATTTCACAGCTCTGTTGGTCAGAAGTCCAAGCACTAGGTACCTAGGCTCTCTTAAGATTCTCACAGTGGTGAAATTAGGATGTCAGCCAAACTGTGTCTTCATCTTAAGCTTGGGGTCTTCTTCTAGGCTCACATGGTTGTAGGAGAATTCAGTTGCCTTTAGTTGTAAGACAGTGGTTTCTATTGATATTTTGTTGCCGGCTATCAGCTAGGGGCTGCCTTCAGCAAACAGAGACCATCTGCATTGCTTGACACGTGGTCTCCATTTTGAAAGCTGGAACAGAAAAACTTCATCAGCAAATCCTTGCCACACTTATTTCCTCCAGAAGAGCCCAAACACCTAATTCTCAAAAAATTTTATATTTAAAATTAAGATATAATTGGCATATAACATTATGTTAGTTTCAGGTGTACAACAAATGATTTGATATTTGTATGTATTGTGAAATAATCACCATACCTGGATGTCCAGTTAACATCCATTACTTGTACAGAATTGTCTTTTTCTTGTGATGAGAAGTTTTTTCTTTTTTTAAAAATGTTTTTATTTATTTATTGGACATGTAGCATGTGGGATCTTAGTTCCCCAACCAGGGATCAAACCCATGCCCCCTCCATTGGGAGCTCAGAGTCTTAACCACTGGACCACCAGGGAAGTCCCTGATGAGAAGTTTTAAAACCATTAGTTATGGTCACTGTGCTGTACATTACATCCCTATAACTTATATCCTTTCAAGGGCTCACCTGATTAGGTCAGGTCCACTGAGGATAGTTTCCCATTAAAGTCAACTGTCCACATAGCATAACCTAATCACAGGAGTGCTAGCTCACATTCACCTGTCCCTCCCACACTCAAAGGCAGGGGATCATATAAAGGTATGGATCACTGGGGATGATCCATATATATTTAAAAATAACTTGTGGACTTCAAGCATTTACAAAACATCAACAGAATAGTAACTCTGCATGTGTATTACTCACCTTCACAGAATGTAAACTTTTTTCCTATTCAGTGATAAATGGATAAAAAATGATAAAAAATAAAAAAAAATGATAAAAGGCAGAATTCCTTTTTATGGGTGTTTGAAAGTGGCAATTCCAAACAGGTATCAGATTTACTTTTAGCAAACTGGTCACCCCAAACCTGCTGGCTTCAGTATTTGTCATATTTTATCAGGTTCATAAAGACCTGCAGCTATTTCAAAGAGAACTTTGTTAAATGTGTTCAGAGACTGTGGTACATAAAGCTTGTTGGGTACATCCAGTTAGATGCTAGGTACAGTAATGGTACTTTGAAAGGTACAAAGGGCTCTCTGAGGGAATATTTTCCATTTATATATTGTCTGTTGCATGCAGCATGTCAGAATATTGTGCAAAATGCCCTGAAACCTTCATGATACACCAGTAGGAGAATTGAAACAATCTAGTATGGGGACAAACGAACAAAGGGGACAAAAAAAGAGGACTGAAGGTATGTTTGTTACAGGAAAAAGGCCTGATTAAGCCTGAATCTCCCAACATGCAGACGCTAGAATTAAGACTTATTTGTAAAACTGAGTGATGGTTTTTGTACTCAGAGGGAAAGCTCTGGGGGAACTTGGGAGGACTCTGAACCCTGGCTACCCTGAAGTTTTGCAATAAGGGCACCATTCAGTCTGTTTGGGCTTGTGGCTGGCTTGGGGAAATGAATAGATGAATGACCTTTTAGTTTTCTTAACAACACAGAGTTTGTGTGTTTCTGAGCGGTCACCAGGGCCAGATAAATGTTAAGGGAAACCAGATTCAGGAGAACACAGGCCCTTCTCTCCTCAGAGAGGCAGCTCAACTGTATATGGGGGAGAGGAGCAAGCTTCTAAGGGAATCATGGAGACCAGAGTGGAGAAGCTGTGGGGTAAAATAAATGTCTTGTTTCATGACATGATTTTCCTGCAAATCAATCAAATTTAATTTTATGACCTGAAGCCTATATACATTTATTAAGAAAACATTCACAGAACACACAGACCACAGCATTGTGGCTGGGGCCTTAAGGGAACTTCCTGGAAGCTTCTAAATTTGCATTTTCATATACTGGGGGTTTTAAGTTACAGGATTTAAAAATAGAAGCTTACTCCTCTTTCCTAGCTCACTTCTCTGCTTTTCCTTCATAATACCTTTACCATTATATATAGTATATATTTTACACTATAGTCTGCCTCACAGGAAAAGAAATTCCTCAAAGGTGGGAGTTTCTTTCAGTGCTGTATACTGAAACATGGAGAGGTGCTAAGTATTTGTTGAAGTAATAAATGATTATGGGGAAAGGTAAAAAATAAAACATTAACCTAAAATTCCACCACCCATTCTTTATGTTTCCTTTGCTTTTGGGAGGGGAGGGCAGTTATTTCTCTTTTGGGATCACTCTACTACGAAGTTAAATACTTCAAAAAATGTTCTAAAACAATTAGCTGTATAGTAGCCCGTCAAGTGGGAGGGAGAGGCTCGCTCTGACCCTCTTCACACCTTACAAATTACATCCTTAGTTTGCAGCCGACTTTAACGTGCTCCCCCTTGTCCCAAATCCCGCTGTGCCTCTCCTTCGTTCTCGTTTCGAGAGCGCCAGTCCTGGCCGTGGCGTCATCACGCTGAGTCGCAAACGCCTACGGACGCCGCGATGCTTTACGTAGTGTCTGACGTCACGACGCAGAGCCTAGCAACCGCGCAGGCTCGTAGCCGAGACCGTTATGGCTGCCGCCGCCCGGGGGAGGATGCGCGGCGCCGAGCAAGCAAATCTGCCGCCCAGGCCAGGTGTCCAGGTCCCCGGAGGGCTGGCGCGGCCGCTGGTCCTGGCTCTCCTGCTTGCATCCGCCATCATGCCCAGCGGTAAAGGGGGCGCGGCTGCAGGGCGGGCGCGGGAAGACGGGGCGGGCCCCGGCGCGGAACCCCAAGACGGGCCCGACCAGGGAACGGGCGATTCCGAGTGTCCGGAGCAGGTGGCGGTGTCTAGAGGGACAGGGTCTCTACAGCCCTGGAGAGGCTGTCTGAAGGTCTGTGGCGAGGGAGGCTGTCTGAAGGGGTCTGTGAAGGTAGGGTCTTTGAGAGGCCTCAGAAGTGGGCTTGAAAGCTCCGGGGACCCGGGGAGCGAGTGTGTAGATGGGCGGGGAGGGCTGAGTGGCCGTGCAGTCTAGAGAGTCTTGAAGAATGGTTTGCCACAGAGAATGGCGGTGATGCGGTCTCCAAAATTCCTTGGAGGCGTGGAGTAAAAAAACAAAACAAAAAGACACAAAAAACGCACAACTGTAAGAGCTGAGAGTTGAGTTTATTCAATGTCTTACTAAAGGTTGTACCGGGCGGAGCCAGCTTTTCAGTTCTGGGAAACTGGTCGAAGAGGTCAAGGGAGGAGCCAGAATATGTATGATTTTTTTTTTTTTTTTTTTTTGCTGGGACATGTAGTCGAACATCAGAAGATTATTGCTAATAACAACAGATCTGAAGGTTATAATTTTAGTACTTTCTCTGTTTGGGAAGAGACAGGAATCTGGGGTTATTGAAGTTTTTCCTTAAAGAGGCATTTCCTTAGATAGGACCCGTATATCCAAGGCAGAATACTTCATCCTGCTTTTCTCTATCCTGAATTCCCCTCAGGCCCACTGTGATGGGCACTTGCAGTGGCTAATGGCTTGATTGTTGTGGCGCTGGAATGTCACACAACCTTCTTTTTTTTTTCCTTTTTCTTTATAGAGAAGGGAGTTAGGAGGGTCTAGAAGAGAGGACAGCGGGGACAGGTGCTGAGGAGATTAGAAGGTGTGGTATCCAGAGGTAGTCCCAAGGTCAGGGGTGGGTGCCCGGGGGTTTAGCTGGGCCAAGGGACGGTGAGATCAACCGTAAAGAGGAAGGTTGGGTAGGGGCAGTGACTGGACTGAGCTGATGGCATATTTGGGAGAGCAAAAGGGAAAAAGAACTGTCTTTGAGTACTGTTACATCTCAGGACTGGGAGGTTCTGGTGCTTGGTAAAGAGCCAGAATGCTAGAGTGTTGGGCTTCTGAGGGGCTTGGGAGGAGGACAGGAGTTCTGGGACAAGTGAGATTCCTTGTAAACGTAGTCCCCCTCTTGTGTCCCTCTGTGTCCTAGATAGCCCTGCTTCATTTTGATGGATCTGTAGGATTTAAGTGTTTCTTTTTTAGTTTTTTGAGTCATGATTGACATATTAGTTTCAGGTGTACTGCATAATAATTTGATGTTTGTATACATTAAGTCTGGTTGCCATCCAGCACCCTGCATCGTTAACAATTTTTTTTCTTATGGAGAGGACTTTGAAGATTTGCTTTCTTAGCAACTTTCCAGTATGCAGTATTATTAATTATGGTCACCATGCTGTACATTGCATCTACACGACTTATTTAATTTATAACTGGAAGCTTGTATCTTTTGATTCCCTTCACCTCCATTCTCTCCCCCTGCCTCCCCCACCATTTTGTTTTCTGTATCTATGAGTTTAGCTTTTTGTTTTGTTTTTTAAATGCCACATGTAAATTAAATCATGATATTTGTCTTTCTCTTACTGACCTATTGCACGTTAGTGTAATGCCCTGAATATCTCCTCATGTTGTTGCAGATGGCAAGATTCCATTCTCTTATGTCTGAATGATAATTCATCCTGTGTATATACCTCAATCTCTTTATCCATTCCTTGATCCATGGGCTCCTTGGTTGTTTCTGTGTCCTGGCTATTTTAAATAATGCTACATGATTAGGTATTCCTTTTCTTAGAAATGTTACATTGTTAATCAAGTATCGAAGGCCTTATTGAGAAATGAAACCTGTAAACTGTGTTCTGAGACTTGGGAGGAACAAATGCACTAATAAGAATTTATAATGCTTTTAAGCAGTATCCTGTGTAGTAGCTCCTTTTTATTTTCAGGCCAAGGCACAATCGTTCTTATGCCTAAATCTTTTCTGAGTTCAGATGAAAAACAGTATGAGTGGGATAGTGTTCACTTAAGTTGCCAGCGAGGCTGTCTAGCCGTACATTCCTCTGCTACAGTGCTGTGGTTACTTACTTGGGTTTCCCCAGAAGCACTGAGGGTGTGTGGACCACCCTCCCAGAAGTGTTTGTAAGTCTGGGGAAGGACTGTGGTCCATTTTCCCAAGGTCCTTTCATAGCTAGTAAATAAGGGGGATTTCTCTTGCTGATGCAAGTATTCCTGTTCCTAAAGTATTTAAGTAGCATGGTTGTTTTGGTCATTTAATCATCTAAGAAAAAACTGACATATAAACATTTATATTTCTTGCTGGAATACTTAAGATATATGGTTTGGGGGTATATGTAGCTGTTAACTATAGTTTCAGAAACAACTTTTTAAGACATGGTTGAAAATCTTCTGACATGTGCTTTTAATAGGGAGGCAGGTCCTTGCAGTACAGTGTAGCATGTGTAGAACTTTGGCTAATACAGATGTTCTTTGTAAGTGTGCCTTAGGGTAGAGTGATTTCAAAGTAGTTACTCTTGTCAGAAGAAAATGAAAGTCCAGCTAGAACATATTGAATTTCAAACTTCAAGTAACCATAGAACGTTAGAAAGTTGCCATATCAGTTTTATTTAAACTTGTTCCATGTTAAGTTTCTTAAACTTTCAGTGCTTGGGTGTATTCTTGGCAATCTCTGAGACTTTTTTTAGTTTTACGTGTTATGAATTAAAAAAAACTAATGTAAGCATTATTTTGGATTACGGGATACTCACTATAAGACCAAGTCTGCCATGCTATTTCAAAAATGCCTACTTTCTACATTCTGCCATCATATTGCTCCCAGATGTTGCCTTAATTTATTTAATATGTAATGTATTTAATTTTTAAGGCATTGTTTCTCAGAATTCAATGTGTGAATGAATTCTCAGAGAAATATTGATACGTTGTAAGCAGGTTTTAAAAAAGGGACCAGCAGAAGAGAAATTAAAAACTTTTAATTTTTAAAAAGTTAACTTTTAACTAGAGAGGTAATATCAAATAGGGAAGGGTAGAGATGGAACATACATTTAGAAATCTAAGTTATATACATATATATATATATAAACTTGAACAAGTAAATCTGTGAAGTCAGAGTTACTGCTTTGTTCTCAATACATGTCATAGCTGACTGAATCAGCCTCTTTTCTTTGAAGGAGTGGTGGTCCAGAAGGTTGATCTAATTTACACCAAATGTTTCAGATGTATTCCTAGTTTGTTTTCTTGAATGTAATGTCTAGTGTTTTTTATTGTTTGGATGCACTGCAAGGCATGCAAGATCTTAGTTTCCCAACCAGGGTTCAAACCCATGCCCACTGCAGTGGAAGCACAGAATCTTAACCATTGGAACACCAGGGAAGTCCTACTAATTTCCACATTTTTACTCCTTGAACAGTATTTATTAACTCCTGTTTTTTTTTTTTTTTTAATATGGAACGCTTCACGAATTTGCGTGTCATCCTTGCGCAGGGGCCATGCTAATCTTCTCTGTATCATTCCAATTTTAGTATATGTGCTGCTGAAGCAAGCACTTAACTCTCCTCCTGTCTGGAGCTTTCCTGGTGGACTCCTGCTTGATGCTAGGTATCAGAGTTACAACAAATAGGGTGATGTTGGAGATACCCTTAGAAGAGTGAGTGGGGTTTTACCTGGCTAAGAACTAAGAGAAAGGCTTTGGAGAGGGTGTGGTAGGTACAGAAACACTACTTGGGAAGCAGTGTAGGATTTGTGGTGAGAGTTGGGTCAAGAGCATATTCAGTGTTTATTGAGTGCCTGCTATCTGTTAAGTAGGCAGTGGGGATAGAATAGTTTGGAAGATTAGTAAGAGGTAATAGCGTTGAGATAATGGGGACCAGGTCATATAGGAGCTTATACGCTATTATAAAGGCTTTGAATTTCACTTTTGAGAGAAATGGAGAGCTACTAGGTGGTTTTAAGCAGAGCAGTAACATCATCTAATATAAGGTTTTACAGGGTGACTCTCGCAGTTATGTTGAGAGTGGACACTGGGGATTATGGTAGAAGCAGGCAGATTATTTAGAAGACTACTATAATAATCTAGGTGAGATGATGATGACTTGGATTAGGCAGTAGCAATGGAGAGGTGAAAACTCTTCAAATTCTTCATATATTTTGAAGGTAGGGTAACAGATCGGATGTGGGGTGTTAAAATAATGACTGCAAGGCTTTAGGTTTGAACAACAGAAAAATGGAGTTGTCATAACTGAGAAGGAGACTATAGATAGAACAGGGTTTTTATTTTGTTGTTGTTTCTTTGTCTTCTCTTTTTGGGGTGGGGAGTAAAAATTCATGTCTTTGACCTTTTCATCTTGCAATAATTGTAAATTCACTTGCAGTTGTAAATACAGAAATTCTGTGTACCCTTTACCTAGTTTTTCTCAGTGATAGTATCCCGCAAAACTGTAGGACAATACCACAACCAGACACTGATATTGATACAGTCAAGATAACACAGAGCATTTCCATCACCATAAGGATTTTTTCTGTGGCTCTTTAAAAAGTCACCCTCACTTTTTCCCTATCCCTATTCCCTCCTGGATTCCTGGCAACCACTAATATTTTTTATTTCTATAATCTTATCATTTTGTGAATGCGATGTATAGAATCATATAATACGTAGCTGTTGGGAGTTGGCTGGTTTTACCTAGTATTATTCTTGGGAGAGTCATCTAAATTGTTTCATGTATTAATAGTTTGTTCCTTTTTATTGCTGAGTAATGTTCCTTGGTATGGATGTGTACTACCCTTTGTTTACCCATTCATCTATTGAAGAACATCTGAGTTTCCAGTTTTTGGCTATTATGAATAAGGCTGCTATAAACATTTATGCAAAGATTTTTATGTGAACATAAGTTTTCATTTCTCTAGGATAAATGCCCAAGACTGTAACTTCTGGGTCATGTGGTAGTTGCACATTTAGTTTAAGAAATTACCAAACTGTTTTCTGAAATGGTTGTCACATGTTACATAACCACAGCAACATGTGAGTGATCTTGTTACCCTGCATCCTTGCCAATATTTGACATGGTCATTATTTTTTATTTTAGCCATTCTGATAGGTGTATGGTGATATCTCATTGAGATTTAATTTGCATTTCGCTAATGGTTAACATCTTTTCATGTGCTTATTTGCCATCTGTATACTCTTTTTGGTGAAATGTCTCTTTATGTCTTTTGCCCATGTTCTAATTGGATTGTTTGCTTTTTCACTTTTGAGTTGTCATAATTCTTCATGTATTCTGGATGTTAGTCCTTTGTTGGGTATGGGGCTTACAGATACTTCTTCCGCTTGGTAGCTTGTCTTTTCTTCCTCACAAAAGTCTTTTAGGGAACAAAAGTTTTAAAATTTCGACAGAATCCAATTTATGAATTTTTCCTTTTATGTATTGTGTTTTTGGTATCAGGTCTAAGAATTTATCTAGGCCAAGATTCTGAAGATTTTTTTGGAGGTCTTTTTCTAAAATCTGTGTAGTTTTAAAAAAAAATTATTATTATTTTAATTAATTTATTTAAACTTTGGTAGTGTTGGGTCTTCGTTGCTGTGTGAGGGCTTTCTCTAATTGTGGTGTGTGGGCTTCTCTTGTTGTGGACCACAGGCTCTAGGCCTATGGGCTTAGTAGTTGCGGCACGTGGGCTTAGTTGCTCCACAGAACGTGGGATCTTCCTGGACCAGGGCTCGAACCCATGTCCCCTGCATTGGGAGCGGATTCTTATCCAGTATACCACCAGGGAAGCCCCTAAAATCTGTGTAGTTTTACATTTAAATTTGTGATCCAGTTTTTAGTAAATTCTTGCGAAAGGTGTGAGACTTATGCCAAGGTTCATTTAACTTGTTAATATGTTAGATTACATTGATTTTTGAGTATTGAGGCGGTCTTGCATCTCTGTAATAAACCTTACTAATCACGGAGTATCATTTTATATATTGCTGATTTCTTTTTTTTTTGGCTGTTCTATGTGATTTGCGGTATCTCAGTTCCCCAGCCAGGGATTGAACCTGGGCAGTGAAAGCTTGGAATCCTAACCACTAGGTCACCAGGGAACTTTATATTGCTGGTTTCTATTTGTTAATATTTTGTTAAGAATTTTTGCATTTCTGTTCATGAAAGATACCAATCTGTAATTTTCTTTTTCTGTAGTGTCTTTGATTTTGGTTTCAGGAGCTTCATAAAAGGAATCGTGAAGTGTTCCCTCTGCAGGTCTCTGGAGGAGGTTGTATAGAATTGGTGTTAACTCTTCATTAAACATTTGGTAGAATTCTCCAGTGAAATTTTCCAGTGAATTCTCCATTCTCACGTGGGCTGGGATATTTAATTTTGGGGAGTTTTAAAATTAAGAATTCAGTTTCTTTAATAGTTCAAGGGCTGTTCAAATTACGTATTTCATATGGGGTAAATTGTGGTGCTTTGTGTTTTTAAGATTCTGGTCTTAAACTTTCTCTTTTAGTTGCTTTTTATGACATTGCTCTGACAGGGGAGGTGGGGGTTGGTGCACATTACTTGCAGTTAGAGCTAGAAATCTAGGGTCTCTACTTGATCTGTGTTGATGCCTTAAGGACAGTGGTGGTCCTGGTAGTTCTGGGCAGAGGTGGGAGTTTTGGCTCCTCTTGTGGTCTGCACTGACATATTGGTGGGGACAGCCTCGTTACTGCTGGGCTATGACTAAAGTCTTGACTGTCTGCTAGGCCTCCTCTGACACATCCTATTATGGAGGGGAAGGGGCACCTCATTGCAGCTTGGTCAGGGTGGTAGTCTAGGTTCCCCACTTGCTCTTTGCTGCTGTAAGTGTGAGTGGAGAGTGGTGCTGTTTGTTTGGAGAGAGTAAGAGCAGTCGTCCAAAAGTTCTCTTTCTTGCTAGGCTGCCTCTCTCCTGATCTTCTGGCGAGAGAGCAGGCTTTTTTGGGGGCCCATTTTGTCCATACTCCTGGGTGTTTCCAGGTTACTGGATTCTTCAGCTCCAAGTCTGGAATACATGAGGTAAAAAGAAAATTCAGGATAGTCAACTCTGGGTGGTTTCTCAGGTCCTGAGGTCTCTGATCGCTCTGCCTTATTCTTTCCACCTTTCACAATTGAGTTATGTTATTTTATATGTAATATAGTTTTATTTGTTTTTAGTGGGAAGAATAGGGAAAAATACATTTACTCCATCTTCCTGGCAGTGAAAGTCAGAATTTCATTTTGAGCATGTTAATTTGAATGACAAATCTAAGTGGACATGTCGGGTAGACAGTTGGACTCATGAGCCCAGAGTTCTGGTAGTTTGTGGACCTTCTCTTTTGAGGGCTTCGTTTTTCTCAGAGAAGTCAGGAAGTTATATTAGCCTTTGAAAATGAGGACAACAGAAAAGGTTTTAGAAGTTTGAGGACAGAGGAAACTGAATGGTCTAGAAGGGTGAACAGACTAGGAAAATACAGAATAATTGCTGACAGCATAACATGTACATCTGGGGGTGTTGCATTTAAAATGAAATAAAAAAGTGAAAAATAGAAAATGAAATATTCATCAGATAATAGTTGCCTTGCCAGATAGTAAGAACTTAAGCATCATAAGAGACCTGTTGCATTTTATAGCCTTCCTCCATAAGAAAAAGAAAGAATAGAGAGGGATCTGACTTTAGGTCACACTGGCAAAGTCCACACAGAGCTTGTGCCCTCTGTTTTAATTTCACAAAGGTTGGATTTCAGTACCCGTTCTCTATCCTAGCTGCAGAACAGAAAGGTGACTGATCCTAGCTTAGTGAAAAATATAGGTGTATTTCCTTCTAGCGTGGTGGAGATAAATATGGAGATTTCAGTGTAACATTTCTTTCTTTACTTATTTTAGTTCTATCACAGACTGATTCATGGAGCCAGCCTGTACTCAAGTCAGATGTTTCTACTCCAAATACGAATGCTTTAACAAAGGAGAACCAAACCACACCTTCTACTTCCCGAATCAGCACCACTCTCACTCCCACAACTAGCACAGAAAAAAGTGGAGCGGCGTCCGTGGCCCCTCGCCCCTCGCCTACTACTGCTCTGTTCCAAGAGGAAGTTGATAACAATGAAGATCCTAGCATAGAGGAGGAGGATCTTCTCACACTGAACAGTTCTCCGTCCACTGCCAAAGACACTCTGGACAACGGGGATTATGGAGAACCAGACTATGACTGGACCACCAGCCCCCGGGATGATGAGTCCAGTGAAGCCTTGGAAGAAAACAGGGGCTACATGGAAATTGAACAGTCAGAGAGACCTTTTAAAACCCCACCCTCAAATATAGAAGAGGAAGATAGCCATTTCTTTTTCCACCTTATTATTTTTGCTTTTTGTATTGCTATTGTTTATATTACATATCACAACAAAAGGAAGGTAAGTTTGGGATTTTTTCACCCCCTCTAGTTGCCCTCTATTATCTCAGTCATACTTCTTATTAATGCTTTTGCTTATTCAGAGGTTTTTTTTCCTCTTTTAATCAGGTTTCAGTTGATGGTAAAATATTGTGATGTCTCATCAGCTTATATGTCTGTGTGTATTTTAACAAATGACAGAATGCTTTACTACATGTGAGTGAGTGAGTGAAAGTTGCTCAGTCATGTCTGTCTCTTTGCAACCCCTTGGACTATACAGTCCATGAAATTCTGTAGGCCAGAATACTGGAGTGGGTAGCCTTTCCCTTCTCCAGGGATGGAACCCAGGTCTCCCACATTGCAGGTGGATTCTTTACCATTTGAACCACAAGGGAAGTCCAAAAATACTGGAGTGGGTAGCCTATCCCTTCTCCAGTGGATCTTCTCAACCCAGGAATTGAACCAGGGTCTCCTGAATTGCAGGTGGATTCTTTACCAACTGAGCTATCAGGGAATTCCACTAAATGTGCTTCTAAAAAAGAAGCCAATTGATTTTGAGCAAAACCAAAGCCCGATGATTTTTTTTAAAAGGTTTTATGTCTTAATTTAGCATCGCTACTTCATTGGGCAACCCACTCCAGTATCCTTGCCTGGAAAATCTCATGGACAGAGGAGCCTGGTGGGCTGCAGTCCATGGGGTCGCAAAGAGTCAGGCACGACTGAGCGACTAACAACAACAACAAACAACTTCTTTGGGAGTACTTGTGGAGAGAGATGTTAATTTAGGACTTCTAATTTATTTACATTGAACTTAATGATATTTTGATATCTTTTTCCCCTGGTTGTTAAAGTATTAGATGTCTTTTTTAGGGACACAGAAAAATGTAGAAAAGAAAGTGTAAGCTACTACCCAAAGCTGAGCATTATTAACATTTTGGTATATTTCTGGCCTGTAAATGTGTGTATAATTCAGATATATATGTGTATGCTAATAATTTTTAAATTAACTTGATTTCGTATAGAGTTTTATATCTTGCCTTTTACCTAACAAATCAGCGTTTTTCATATCATTAATTTTCTTTAAAAACATGATTTAATAGCTACATAATTTAACTATTTTCCTGTTGAGTATTTAGATTGTTTTCAGTTTTTGATCCAGAAATAGTAATATGATGAACATTGCTGTACTGAAATTGGTTTGTTGGATGACATGAGGCAGAGGAGGCATAAATAGGACTGTATGGATAACTTGGTGTGAGGGTTCATCAGGGTGCTCTGCAGTCCCTGAGCTAAATAGTTAAACTTTAAATACTAAAGGGCAATCAAACACAGTGTCCTTTTTAATACTTACTGGTCAGGAAATCTCAGTTCTTGACTTTGTTGTAACTTGCTTTCTGATTCCTAGCACCCACTTCCCCTTTAGGACGTTGATTTTCTTACCTGCAAAATGATGCAAAGGTAATTTCAGAATGCCTTCCAGCTTAGAGAATCAGTGATTCCAGTATCTCATTTTTGGTTTTGAGTTGGTTTATTTGTGGTTAAGTGGTCTCTCACTAGCTCTGTAAGTATTTGTAAGTGGATGAAATTTTGAATGACAGTTATGTTTTATTCCAGTGTTCAGTGTTGGACCATCTCTATTATAAACACCTAAAGAAAGAAAGTGAAGTTGCTCAGTCATGTCTGACTCTGCGACCCCATGGACTGTAGCCTACCAGGCTTCTCTGTCCTTGGGATTTTCCAGGCAGGAGTACTGGAGTGGGTTGCCATTTCCTTTTCCAGGGGATCTTTCCGACCCAGGGATTGAACCTGGGTCTCCCACGTTGTAGGCAGATGCTTTACCCTCTGAGCCACCAGGGAAGCCCTGAGGGCCTAAACACCTGAGGGACTTGTTAAACAGGTAGGTTCCTGGGCTCCACTACTGTCTATTAGCTCATCTCTGAAGAGGGAGGCCAGGAATCAGTCTGTAGCAGGGACTTCTATATATATTAAAATTTAAAAAGCACTGTTTCAGCTTATTTACAAGATGGAAAACAAAATAGCACTTTTGTTGTTGACATTTTACTTTTGTATTTGGGAACCTAGGAGACAGATATTTCAGTTATAAAAACTTTTAGCGTGTCCTCTATTTTCTCTTTTGAATATATGATTTATTTTGTTTTATTCCAGATTTTCCTTCTGGTTCAAAGCAGGAAATGGCGTGATGGTTTTTGTTCCAAAACAGTGGAATATCATCGTCTCGACCAGAATGTTAATGAAGCAATGCCTTCTCTGAAGATTACCAATGATTATATATTTTAAAGCACTGTGATTTGCATTTGCTTATTATGTAATTTTATTTGCTTGACTTTTTATATGATATTGTGCAGATGTTTGCCATTGGCAGTTCATACTTAAATGAGAGGTAGGCCTCTCTTTATTTTGCCTTGGTGCTTTGGAAATTAAGTATCATGAACAAGGAGTATATACTTTTTTATCTACATTTTTAGAGGTGAATTCAATCAGGTGTCCAAAATGTGGAGCTACGCATTATCTGTTAGTTTTTTGTTGTTTTAGATTTCTTTATTGTACTTCTTCTGGAAGTGTTAGTAATGCTACTTTTAAAAAATCCCACACTTACAATTAAATTCTAACACATCTGATACTGCTGACTCAGATTCTCTTTCTGCCATCCAAATACTGTTTATTAAGCACACATTTCTTTGTGCTGTCAAACTGTAATCTACAAGGATATATGTAATAATGCTATACATATAAGTAACATTTTTTTCTTCCAGGAAAATTGCTTTGGGTATTTTTGGATAATTTATGTATAATTTATTATTACTCATTCTGACCACGATTTTAAGTAGCACATTAATAAATGTGTCTAGAAATTCTGGCAATAGAGACTCTGCAGTTTGCAGTGGACGTAAATAAAATGTTATAGATAGCTTTTTTGGTTTCAATTACTGAATTAAATTTAGAGGTAGAAATTGTCGTGAAATATTAAATACACGTACAATTGCTTTTACTTAGCAATTGATTGTAGCACGGGTTCCTCCAAGCTTTCAAGCAAGGGGCAGAGTTTAAAATTATATCATATTTGTTCACTTGCTTATTTTTTATAGTAAGTTTGAATGAATTTTAGGAGACATTGTAATTTAAATAATATTGTATCTAGGTCTTTCAAATTAAAATTATACCTGTTTGTATACATAAAGGCTGTATATGTACACTGACTCTCCCTTTGTTTTGTTTCTTCTTTTTTAATAGCAACTGGAAATTACTTATTATATTTAATTTGACTTGTCTTTCTATCATAAGGAGTTGATCAGTATGTAAATATGTGATTTGAAACATGGTTGACTTACAGGTGTCACAACAACTTTTTAGAAAACACAACCCCTAATATATGTAAAACACCACTCACAAAACCCAGGTGAGCTAGTGGGCATGTGGTTTGTGTAGAGATGGAAGAGGCAGGGTCGTCCATCATTTCTCTAGGGTGGACAGTTTACTGTTACAGTAAGGAAGGGAGGCACAGTGGAAGTACACCTGAACTGTTATTGCAGTAATTTTTTTCATATCTGAAATTGTATTATTTAATATTTTGAATAAGATTTTAAAAAATAAATGGCAAAGATATAAATTCATGATTTTATGAGTGTGTTTCATTTTAATGGTGTGTCCTTCACTGGGTGGTGATAGATGGGTAGTGTATGTCTGGGAGGAAAAAAAAGAAAATGTATTAGCTTTTGTTCCTTTTAGCACTGGGACTCTGCTTCTGTGAATTCCACATACATTTCTAGATCCTACTTTAGATCTAGTTTATGGCTATGTACTGTGGTTTATTGATAACCATAGCAAAGTAGGATTGCAAAGGAAAGTAAAGCAGCTGCACTTCTGGCAGCCTGCCTTCCTGGTTATCTTCCTGTTGAAGCCTCTCCCATGCTGGAGGATTGTCCCCCTCAGCGGATCTGGGGTTCTTCGGCGCCTCCTGATGGCACAGTCTTTGCTGCCCGTGTCCCAGTGCTGCAATCAAATAGCCTCTGACTTGGAGCATCAGATTGTACATTGAACCAAAATGCTTCCAGTGTCTTACAAAGGCACCCAAGTGACTGGTCTGTGAGTCTGTATAGAATTCAGACACACATGTGTATGTTAACAATTTTTAAATGAATTTGACTTCATATTGTTTTGCATCTTGCTTTTTACCTAACAGATCGTGAGCATTTTCTATGTCATTAATAGTTTTAAAAAACATCTAATAGCTGCATAATTTAACTGTTTTCCTCTTGACTGTTTAGATCATTTTCAGTCTTTGGCTCAGAAATAATATTGTGAATATTTCTGTATTGGAATTGGTTTGTTGGGTTAAATGAGGCAAAGGAGGCATAAATAGGAATGAATGGCACAAATGAGACCTACAATTGAGTCTTAAAACACCAATGTATCCTACTCATATGTGGTATAGTTTTTCAGTGTCAGTTTCTGGAGAGACTGGGAGCATTGCTCCAAATGTTGGCACTAATGGCATAATAGATAACACTTTAGTTATCTATTTCTGTATCTTATCTGAAAAAGAATGTGTTGAAAGTTGTGAGGCAGACAGAAGCAGACATTTAGCATTTGTGCAGGCAGGCATGTCTTCTTTTTTTAAAAAAGATTTATTTTTGGCTGCTCTAGGTTTTTGTTGCGGTGAGTGTTCTTTGTCTAGTTGCAGTGTGTAGGCTTTTCATTTTAGGGCTTCTCTTGTTGGCGGAGTATGGGCTCTTGGGTTCAGGAGTTGTGGCACACCAGCTTAGTTGCTATGCACCATGTGGGATTTTCCCCGAGCAGGGATCGAACCCTTATTCCCTGCAGATTCTTAACCAGTAGAGCACTAGAGAAGCCCTTCAGGAGGGCAAGCGTGTCTTGACTGGGTTTTGACTTTATCTTTGTTTACTTTTTTTAATATTTATGTATATTTATTGTTTAAGAGATGGGAATACCAGAACACGTTACCTGCCTCCTGAGAAATCTGTATGCAGGTCAAGAAGCAACATTTGGAACCGGGCATGGAACAATGGACTGGTTCCAAATGGGAAAGGAGCACGTCAAGACTGTATTGTCACCCTACTGATTCAACTTACATGCAGAGTACATCACGCGAAATGCCGGGCTGGATGACTCACAAGCTGGAGTCAGGATTTCCGGGAGAAATGTCAATAACCTCAGATATGCAGATGATACCACCCTAATGGCAGAAAGTGAAGAGGAACTAAAGAGCCTCTTAATGACAGTGAAAGAGGAGAGTGAAAAAGTTGGCTTCAAACTCAACATTCAAAAAAATGAAGATCATGGAATCTGGTCCCATCACTTCATGGCAAATAGGTGGGTAAACAGTGGAAACAGTGACAGACTATTTTCTTGGGCTCCAAAATCACTGCAGATGGTGACTGCAGCCATGAAATTATAAGACACTTGCTCCTTGGAAGAAAAGCTACGACAAATCTAGACAGTGTATTAAAAAGCAAGAGACGTCACTGCTGACAAAGATCCGTATAACCAAAGCTATATGGTTTTTCCAGTAGTCATGTACGGACGGATGTGAGAGTTGGACCATAAAGAAAGCTGAGTGCCAAAGAATTGATGATTTCGAATTGTGGTGCTGGAGAAGACGCTCGAGATTCTCTTGGACTGCAAGGAGATGAAACCAGTCATTCCTAAAGAAATTCAACCTTGAATATTCATTGGAAGGACTGATGCTGAAGCTGAAGCTCCAATACTTTGGCCACCTGATGCAAAGAGCTGACTCATTGGAAAAGACCTTGATGCTGGGAAAGATTGAAGGTAGGAGGAGAAGGGGGTGACAGAGGATGAGATGGTTGGATGGCATCACCGACTCAGTGGACATAAGTTTGAGCAAGCTCCAGGAGATAGTGAAGGACACCCCTTGGCATGCTGCCATTCATGGGGTCGCAGAGTCTGACAGTTGAGCCACCGAAAAACAACAAAACAACATTATTTACTTGGCTACCCCAGACTTGAAAAAAAATTTTTTTTTTTTTTTCTGACAAAGCAAGAGACTGTAGTGAAGGGGTGCCTGGGTGGAGAGCAGTAGGGTAAGGGAACCCAGGACTGCTAGGCCACGTGGCTCTGTGTGGATCTTAATTGTGGCACGTGGGATCTAGTTCCCTGATCAGGGATTGAACTTGGGTCCTCTGCATAGAGAGTGTGGAGTCTTAGTCACTGGACCACCAGGGAAGTCCGTGGGAATTTGATCTTAGATGTGAATTGTAGAGAGTGAGTGCAAGCTCTTTAATAGAATGTGTGCAGGAAGCAGCGTGCTCTATAGCTGGTCTGCCCCAGAGTGTGAGCTCGAGACCAGAGACTGGTTCTTACTCATCTCTGGCCCCTTACCCAGCACTGCGTGATGCCTGCTACTGCTGCTGCTACTGCTAAGTCACTTCAGTCGATGCCTGCTAGGCCCCTTGAAATAATTTGATGACATAGTTGTGAAATTAGAGGGTGAGAAAATGGGCTCATGAAGTCGGCATACAGTCTAATACTAGGAACATCTGGGACCTAGCACTGCAGGCAGTTGGGGGGGAACCAAGATGGAGTGTGTCAGCTTTATCTGAATACCCACATTCCTACGTAAAGCGAAAGCCCATGTTAATTGTGTGAGATACCGCTTCTTCCCACAAACCCCAGGTTCTGATCAGAGCAGCTGCTGCCCATGAAGGCGAAAGGGGTGAAGGTTACTGTGAGCACAGCTACCAGTGTTCTGGTTCTCTCTCCCTCTCTAGCTGACTTTGCCTTTTGCCCTTTTTCTGCCGATCTGGTGGTGCAATAGTTTGCCTCCTTTTTGGGTTCAGCAGTAAGTTGAAAATGGTGTGGAAACATCCCAGCAGAAGCTCAAGAGATTAGAAGTAAGTTGTGAAGGCCAGATATCTTCCAAGGGAGCTGAAAAGTGGGCTGTCCTGAGGTTTGAAGTCAGTTTTAGTTAAATTGTGTTCACCTGTGGTTTACTTTGTTGAGGACAAGTTGCCAGGATAGATTCTGGAGATGGAGCTGGGGCTGCTGACTCCCATCTCAAGAGCCCTGTGTGGTGGTGACCTGCTGTTTTAGACTGAAGTGACTCCAGGGATTTTGGACCTGTAAGCAGCAGTTTTTTCCCCATTAGCTCTAAGCCCACCTCTCTTCAAGCTCCCTCCTAAAGAGTCCCAGGCCCCTTTGCCACTATTGATGAGGCTCCAGATTTAAAAGCCCCGCTGTTTTTAAAGGTAGGAGGCCTTTCTATAATACCTAACACATTGATAATATCTGTTCACTGAAACCGTACGGTTCTTTCTCTCAGACCCCTAAACTGTCTCATTTCTCTCCTGGGAAGTCTAGAGATGCTTTGTTCTGGGAATCCTTTCCTTCCAACATGCCCTGCTTTATAGGGTCCTTTGGGCTTCTCTCCCAGGCCACCCTTCGGAGTATGGATTGGACAGCACTCCCACCCGAGACCCTTCCAAAGGAGGCAGTGCCTTGCCATGGGTTAGAGTTCTGGTGGGCCCTGAAGTCACACATCTGGGTTGGCTTCCCACTCTGGGCCTGACCTCTGGACCCTAAGTGTCCCTCACACAGCATTTTGCAGCCTCTTGGGAGAGACCAAACCCATTTCCTGATCCCGTGGGAGTAAGGAAGAAACTGGGGTCTCCAGGGCTAGCTTGAGCAACCTGGGCTTGGCTGGAGCTGAGGATGTCCTGGCTCATGTTGCCTCTATCTGTTCTTCTAGGAAGACAGACTTGGGAGAAAGGGAAGGAAGGAGGAGAGTGGGATGAGGTCAGGGCTGGATGACTGGTCTGAGCTCTATGTTTGAGTAAAATGGGCAACTGATTAGATTACGGGTTTGTAAGGAAGAAAAAAATGGATTTATGTTTGTGAAAGAACTTTGTGTATGGAGAAGAGTTCCCAACCTGTCACTGATGACAGAAGAGCCAGCCCAAGCCTTGGATCCCCCAAGGAGAGAGAGGCCGAAGAGCTGCTAGGAGCTGCCTACAGTCCCGGGACTGCCTGCCCAGCTCCCCCAGGGCTCCCTGAAACATCGCAGCTTCCTTCCTATCATGCCCTGGGCTGTTACCAAGAAACTTCGTCTAGAGGCAGTGAGACCCAGGACCCCAGGGACGGTTTCTTTCAGGCTCCTCAGTATGCCTGAGCTAAGGGAACTTGTAGCTCTGCAGGGGAGGCGGGGTTTGCAAGGATGGAGGCAGGGCTTGGGCACCAAGGTTCACCCTCCGGTGTCCACCTGCCATTACCACAGCATTGCATTGAAAGCTGAACACCTGGACTCCTTTCACTCTGGTTCTGTGCTGAGAGCTGGGGAGGACAGTGGGTCAAGGCAGACACTGTTTCTGTCCCCAGGTGCCCTCTGTCAGGCAGAGAAGAAAAGGAATTAAGCAGTCACAGTGAAGTGTGATGAATATTACAAACTGGATTTCATCTTTGCTTTTTGTTTGTTGTTGTTGCTGTTTTTGGCTACACTGCTTGTCTTGTGGGATCTTAGTTCTCTGACCAGGGATCGAACCCAGGCCCATGGCAGTGAAAGTGCTTAGTCCTAACCAGGGAGTTCCCTCACCTTCGTTTCTTCATGGCCTAGGTAATTTAGGATTATTACAATGGCAGCTAACAATGAGGGTATCCCATGGATCAGGTAAATCACTCTTCCATGTGTGCACACTAGCTGAATAAGGTCAAAAAGTGAAGTCACTCAGTCATGTCCGACTCTGCAACCCCATGGACTGTAGCCTACCATACCAGGCTCCTCCGTCCATGGGATTCTCCAGGCAAGAATCCTGGAGTGGATTGCCATTTCCTTCTCCAGGGGATCTCTCCGGCCCAGGGATCGAACCTGGGTCGGGGCGGGGGGGTGGGGGTGGGGGGGGGGAGGCGGGGTAGATGCTTTAACCTCTGAGCCGCCAGGGAAGTCTTGGCTGAATAAGGTAGTTACTATTATTATCCCCACTTCACAGATCAGGAAACAAGCACACAGTTAAGTGACTTTCCTGATGTCACAGAGCTGATAAGAGACAGCTGGGATTTGAATTAAGGTAAGGTCTGTGGTGTTGGAGAAGACGCTTGAGAGTCCCTTGGACTGCAAGGACATCCAACCAGTCCATCCTAGGGGAGATCAGTCCTGGGTGTTCATTGGAAGGACTGATGCTGAAGCCGATCCAATACTTTGGCCACCTGATGCGAAGGGTTGACTCATTGGAAAAGACCCTGATGCTGGGAGGGACTGAGGGCAGGAGGAGAAGGGGACGACAGAGGATGAGATGGCTGGATGGCATCACCGACTCGATGGACATGAGTTTGGGTAAACTCCGGGAGTTGGTGATGGACAGGGAGGCCTGGCGTGCTGCGATTCATGGGGTTGCAAAGAGTTGGACACGACTGAGTGACTGAACTGAACTGAAGGTCTGACTCCAGACTCCCTGTTTTTTTTTTTTTTTAATTACTAATTGCCTGTTAATATAGAAAATGAGACAGCTACTCAAAAGTTAGAAGAAAAGCTATCCAAAGCTTTTTCTCCAAGAGGCCCTAAACATTTAGGTGTATTCTCTTTTTCTTCCTTTAAAAATTGCTTTTATGTGTCCTACAGGGCTCCAGAGTCCTCACCCAGACCACCCACTGGCCGGGCCCAGGACTTGAGGCAGTGGTGAACCTCTCCCCCATCCCCATCTCTGTGACCTACTAGTAGTGACAGACCTGGCACACCTCTGGTTGATGGCCAGCTTGCTTGGGTGCCTGGCTCCCTCAGTGATGACACCTGAGCAGGGTCTGGGGACCTGGCACACAGGCTTGTGATTCAGTAACATAAACAGAATCATATAGTGTATAACCTTTTGGGGTTGGCTTTTGCATTCAGCATAATCATCTGGAAATTCATCTGGGTCATTGCACGTAGCAGTAGGTCCTTTTTGTTGCGAAGTAGTATTCCATGGTGTGAATATACCATGTATTTTTTAACCATTCACCTCTTCAAGGACATCTGGATTGTTTCCAGTTTTTGACAATTATGAGTTAAGCTGCTATAAACATTTAGGTACAGATTTCCGTGTGAACATAAGTTTTTATTTCTCTGGGATAAATGCTTAGGACTGCAATTACTGGGTTATATGGTAGCTGCATATTTAGTTTTTAAAATAAATGCTAAAGAGTTTACCGGAGTGATTGTATTATTTTACATTGCTATGAGCAACAAATGAGTGACCCAGTTTCCCTGTATCCTAACCAGCATTTTGGTGTTGTCATCATTTTTTGCTTAAACATCCTGCTAGGTGTATAGCAATGTCTTATTATGGTTTTAATTTGTATTTCCTTAATAGATGATGATATTGAACATCTTTTCATGTGATTGTCATCTGTATATCCTCTTTGGTGAAATGACTCTTCATGTAATTGAAATATTTCCTTTTTTTGCTGTTGGTTTTTAAAAAAATTTTACTTTGTCTTGGGGTATAGCCGATTAACAATGTTGTGATAGTTTCAGGTGAACAGCGAAGGGACTCGGCCGTATATAACATATATCCATTCTCTCCCAAATCCCCCAACCATCCAGGCTGCCACTTAACACTGAGCAGAGTTCCACGTGCTAGCAGTAGGTCCCTGTTAGTTATCCATTTTAAATATAGCAGTGCGTACATGACCATCCCAACATCCCTAAATAGCCCTCCCCCTAGCAACCATAAGTTCATTTTCTAAGTCTGTGAGTCTGTTTCTGTTGTGTAAGTAAGTTCATTTGTATCATCTCTCTTTAGATTCCACATATAAGGGATGGCATATGGTTTTTCTCCTCAAAGTGACTTACTTCACTCAGAATGACACTCTCTAGGTTCATCTGTCTTGCTACAGATGACATTATTTCATTCTTTTTAATGGCTGAATAATAGTTCATTGTATATATGTACCATGTCTTTATCCATTCCTCTGTTGATGGACGTTTAGGTTGCTTTCATATACTGGCTATTTTTTTTTTTTTTTCTGGCTATTGTAAATAGTGCTGCAATGAACATTGAGGCTGCTGTTGGTTTTCTTTTTTAACTTTTTTATTGTGGTAAAATATAGCTTAAATTTATCATTTTAACCACTTTAACATGTATAATTCAGTGGCATTAATGACATTGACACTGTTGTGCAGTCATCACCACTGTTTCCAAACCTTTTCATCATCCCAGCTGAAACTGCAGTCATGCAATGGAAACCCCCTCAAACCTTATTAACCTCAAATCTACTTTCTGTCTCCATGAATTTGCCTAGTGTAATATTTTACATGAATGGAATCATATGCTATTGTTTCTTTTGTATCTGACTTATTTCACATAGTACAATGTTTTCATGTTTTAACTGTGTTAGAACTTCATACCTTTTAATGGATGAGTAACATTCCATTTGTTTATCTGTTCATTTGTTAATGGACACTTGTTTCTACCTTTTAAAAAATTTTATTTTTGGCTGCGCTGGATCTTTTGTTTCTGCTTGTGGTCTTTCTCTAGTTGCAGTGAGTGGGGGCTGCTCTCTAGATGTGGTGCATGGGTTTCTGACTGATTGCTTCTTTTTGTTGTGGAGCATGGGCTCTAGGGTGTGGGCTCAATAGTTGTGGCTTATGGGCTCTGGAGCACTGGCTCAGTAGTTGTGTGCGTGGGCTCAGCTGCCTTGCAGCACGTGGGATCCTCCCAGAGCAGGGATTGAACCTGCTGTGCCCTGCATTGGCAGGTGAATTCTCAACCACTGGACCACCAGGAAAGCCTTGTTTCTACCTATAGTGTATTGCTGTAATTAACATTGGCATGCAGATATCTGTTTGAGTCCTTGTTATCGATTTTTCTGGGTATGTACTTAGGGCTGAAATTGCTGTGGTTTAGCTTTTTGAGGAACTACCAAACTACCACAGCAGCTGCATCATTTTTACAATCCCGCTAGCAATGTAGAAGGATTCCAAATCCACATCTTTGCTAACACTTGTTATTTTCATTCACTCGTTTATTTATTTGTATCCTAGTGGGTATAAAGTGGTATCTTTTTGTAATATTGAGAATACTGAGTATTTTTTTGTGTGTTTATTGGCTATTTGTATATATCTTTGTCCAGTTTTTAATTGGGTTATTTGTTTTTTTTTGGTTGAGTTGTAGGAGTTCTTTGTATGTTTTGGATCTTAATTCCTTATCAAATATATGACTTGCAAATATTTTCTCCCATTTTATGTTCTTTGATGCACAAAAGCTTTTAATTTTGATAAGGTTCAATTTATCTATTTTTTCTTTTCTTGCTTATGCTTTTGATGTCACTGCTATATCCAAGGTCATGAAACATAGTTTTATTCTAAAAGTTAATGGTTTTAACTCTTACATTTAGTTCTTGATCCATTTGGAGTTAGTTTTTACAACTTCATTCTTTTCTGTATGTGGAAATCCATTTGTCTCAGGACTGTTACTTTTTTTTTTCCTGCACCACTTGTTGAAAAGACTGTTCTTTCTCCATTGAATAGGCTTAGAATCCTTGTCAAAAATAATTTCTATTAGATATATGTGTTTATTTCTGAACTCTCAATTCTATTCCTTTGGTCTACATGTCTATTCTTATGCTAGTGCTACACTGTTTTGACTTCTGTAGCTTTGTAGTAAGTTTTGAAATAAGAAGGTATCAGTCTTTTGTTCTTCTCAAAATTTTCAAAAAATTTTTTCAAACTTGTTTTGGTTGTTTGGGGCCCTTTGAAGTTCCATATGTATTTGAGGATCAGCTTTTCTATTTCTTCAAAAGAGTCTATTGGAATTTTGATAGGGGTTGCATTGAACCTGTAGCTCTCTGAGTAGAATAGACATTTTAATAATGTTAAGTCTTCCTACTGATAGCTTAGAGTGTCCGATTTGTCATCTGCAAAGATTTAACTTCCCTGGACCAGGGACCAGGCTTGATCACTCAAGAGCTTTTGTGTAGCAGAGTTTTATTAAAGTATGAAAAGGACAGAGAAAACTTCTGACACAGACATCAGAAGGCGGGTGGAGAGTGCCCCCCTTGCTATTGTTAGCAAGGGAGTTATATACTTTTTAAATTAGTTATTACAATAAATCAAAAGACTGTCTCAAGGTTGTAAAGATCTTACTAGACCCACTCCCATAATTTACATTTTAAGATAACAGGATTAGCCAGAAGGTTTTCAGGAAGGAGAAACTGTCCTCCAGCAGGATACATTGTTGTTATATAATCCTTAGTACAGAGTTTAAACTGAGTTGTTTGTTGTGTAATCATCAGTTCAGGGCTTAAAGAAAAAACAGTTTTATGTGACTGAGACTAAGGAATGTAGAGAAAAAAAAAGATGTTTGTCCTTTCCTCCTCCTTGAGAATTCCAGACCACTATCTCCACTTTGAGAGCCCCAGACCCCTTTCTCCTCCTCGGGGACCCCGGACTTCTTATCAACCTGCCTAGGAATTGACTCTCACTCCCCCCTTTTCTTTTAGGAGAATTATGTTGTCAAGGGAAAGGGGCGTCATTTTCATCCCATAACTACTTTCTGCTGTGATGGGGCACTGTTCCTAAATTGTTGAGGCAACATATTCTCCTAATCCTCATGTTGATAGTCTCTGATCCAGGGGCCTCAAGTAGTAGTTGGAGGAGGTTGTGGTACTTGTAGGAGCTTGGACAACCGTTTGTAACTTAAAAGCTTTCAGACGGTTAGAAACAAACCCCATTTTACAGCTACAGATGTAAGGCAAAATAGTCATTAAACCGAGTTAAAACCTAATCAAAATTAAAAGTTACATTATGTCCATAGTTACATCAGTCCATCTTAGCATTGTTAGATGTCATCACAGAATTGAAGAAAGTTCTTTCCTTGAAGCAGAGAAACCCACCATGGGAAGTCTTCAATTGATGAGGAGGGGAGTGCTCCGCAGACCCAGCAATTAGACTGATTGTGGAATGCAGTGGAGTGCAGTGTAGGAATGAACCCAGGACAGGAAGGCGCTGTCTTGAGGGTCAAATGGCAGGCGCAGGACTTTCAGAGTCAGCACAAGCAAGCTCACCTAGATTCTCAGGCCCATCTCGGTTCCTGGCTCAAATAGAGGCTTGTTTGACTCAAAGACTGGGTCAGGAGTTAACCTCCTGGTAATGTCTGTTGAAAAGCTAAAAGCTGAGTCACATAGTTAATTTTAAGGCTTCAGGATCTATGACAATCTCTGTGCACAAAAACAGTCTGTCATAGAGACAGTCCCTTCTTTTGGGGGGTGGATAGTTTGAACCCTCATTAAAGCTATGGGTAGAACTGTAAACCAACTGTCTTGTGTTTCCTGAGTTAGCTTACATGGATGTCTTTTAATAACGTCTTTAGCCTTTTCAACTTTTTCGGAAGATTGGCGTCTCAAGGAACAGCGTGATACTCTATTCCTAGAGCTTTTGACATCCCTTGAATTACAGCAGCTTTAAAGATGGAGCCACCGTCACACAGAACTTTAGAGTTTAAGATCCCACTTGCTTCATGAGAACTCAGTACAGTAAAATTTTGCCCATTAGTAAACTTATGAGCTTTAGGCATTAGTAAAACAATAGTAACAATTACCCTTAAACAATGTGGCCATGGCCTTTTTTCAGTAGCAAACTAAACTCTGATCCTGTGGGCAAGCTCAAAGTTGGAGCCTGTAAGAGAGCAGTTTGAAGAGACTCAAAAGCCTTTTGTGTCTCTGGGGACCAAACCAGCTTGTCAGTTTGGGCCTACTGAGTCTCAGTTAAAAGTTTATATAAAGGCTGGGCAAATTTCCCATAACCCAGAGTCCAAATGCAGCAATAGCCTGTAACGCTCAAGAATCCTCTCAATTGTCTTAAAGTCATATTTGGCTCATTTAGGAATTTCAGTGGAGAAGGCAATGGCACCCCACTCCAGTGATCTTGCCTGGAGAATTCCAGGGACGAGGGAGCCTGGTGGGCTGCCGTCTATAGGGTTGCACAGAGTCGGACACAACTGAAGCGCCTTAGCAGCAGCAGCAGGAATTTTAGACAATAAAGTATAAGGATTAGACACATTATTTGTGTATCTTGAACAAGTATCCATTTATCATTTGACTTTTTTACACCCAAAATAAGAGTGTTGTATGGACTGTTAACAGGGAATTAATAGCCCCTGCTCCTTTAAATTCTCAATGATGGGTTTTAACCCTTCTTTAACACCTCAGGCTTTAATGGGATACTGCCTTGATGTGAAAATAGGTGAGGGTCTTTGAGCTTGATAAAGACAGGAACATCATTTTGTGCTCGACTCACAGTTTTTCCATCAGCCCATACTTTAGGATTTACATTTTTTTTTCAGTTAAAAGAGTGGGTTCCATATTCATGAAAACCCATATTCAGAGGCCTTGACCTTGTTTAGTATATCCCTCCCCAGAAGGGGTGAGAGAGACTGGCACGATTAGAAAAACTCGTGAATATAGCACAGAGTCCCAGTTGTAGCTTAAAGGATGACTGAAATCATAGCGTTTGGCTCATCCAGACAGTCCCATTTCAGTAGTGGATCGGGAGGAAAGCGGACCAGGGGCTTCAGTGAGCACAGAGAAAGTTGCCCCAGTGTTCTAAAGAAAATCGACTGATTGGCCCCCCACAGTTATTAATACTGGGGTTCCTCAGGTGTAATTAGAATGGGAGCTTGTGGGGACCCCTGGGCACCTTCAGTCCAGATTGTCTTGAGAGTCCAACCAACCCCTGGGGCCAACACCTTGGAGGGCAGTCTCTTCTCCAGTGTGGACCCTTGTAGACTGGACATGAAGCCCGGGGAGGGGGGCTACTTAGATGCTTGAGGGCAGTCCCACTTCAGATGCCCCTTCCTTTCCACAGGAATAACAAGTCCATCCCTTTTCATCTGGGCACTTTTCCTCAGACTGTTTCAGAGCAGATCTAACAGCCATTGTTGGGGCTTCAGTCTTTTGCCTGGTTCTTTTTTTGCGTCTATTTTCCTCCTCATATTCTCTACCATAATATACTGTCTGAGTCAGCTGCAACAGTTTTCTAAAGACTGATTTGGTCCAAACGCCTGTTTTCATAACTTATGGCAGATATCTGGAGCTGACTGAGTGAGAAATCTATCTTTTAAGATCATTTCTCCCTCTGCACTTTCAAGATCAACATCAGTAAACTGGGGAAAACCTCCCATGGTCTATCTAGGAATTTACCAGGAGTTTTCTTCTCTCCCTGTTCTATTGTCAGCCAACTTAGCACAGTCTCAAGTCTTAAGTCTTAAGGCTTGCTTAAGTCCTTTAAGAATACATCTGGCAAAGTGGCTCTGTTATTGGAACCACTTGACTCCTAGTAGGAAGGAGGTCTATTTCATGTTCCCTCTTTCCCCTTGTCTCATGTTCAAGCCATTCATCTCCAAAATAGTAGCTTCCTCCAATATTCAAGTTTTTGAGTCAGGAGTCAGTGTCTATCCTAAGACATACATTATATCTCTTCAACTAAGCTCATAAAGTAAAGTTAGTCCTATAACGGCTTCTATATACTTTTCTGGATCCTCTAAATAGTCTCCACTGCAATTGGTACTGTTTGTATTTCTACTGAGACTAAGGCAACCCCTCCTGGAAGGGTGCCCTGATTCTCAGCCTGTTCAGTTGAGAGCCCTGGATACAGGGGTAAAGTAAGAGGACAGGAGGGAGCTGAAGTTTACACACCCAAACCTGCATCCTTAGGACATAAGTCTGGCATGTCTTGCAGAGAGATAAAGACCAACACGTATGTCACTTCTACCCATTTCTCTTGTTTTCTACAGAACTGGTCTAGTTGTAAAACAGTAAAACAGTAATAATTGAAATGGAGAAGGAAATGGCAACCCACTCCAGTACTCTTGCCTGGAAAATCCCATAGGAGGAGCCTGGTAGGCTACAGTCCATGGGGTCGTAAAAGAGTCGGGCATGACTGAGTGACTTCACTTCAATAATTGAGATCCTTCAACAGGTCAGCGTTCCCCGTCTTCCAAAGGATACTGTGGCCATTCAGTATCACAGAAGAAGATCAGGAGTGTCTTTTTAAATTCTGGGGATCGAACTTGTCCCAGGTTTTACATACATTTTAAAGGAGTGGTTCTGGAACTTTTAGCTCCCATCTGTAAGAGAGAAAAAAGCGGCATCCACAGCCATGGCTTTTTTCCACTGGAAGCGTCCTTTTCTGCTCTAGATGGGGGTGTAGACAGACTCTCCCCTGAAACTTTCCTTCCCTGGTCGAACTTAGTCTGTCCCTTACCGATACAGGCGTCTTACTTGTCCCTCCTGTTTCTACCAATGAGGCCGAGTGGAGATGTACCAGGGGTAGACCTGATGGCATCCCAGATTGATTTAGTTCCATACCACCAAGACCTTTGTCTGATTTGCCCTTTTCCTCTGATGCCACTCGGGGTGGAGCAGAGTAGCTTTTCTGAATGCCTCCCAAGCTAGTACTACTAGGGGAAGCATTTATCTTTCATGTGCCTATACACTTTCCTGAGTACAGTCCTGACCACAGTAGAAATAGTGAGTCATAAAGGGATGAACAACAACCAAGATGTCCCTGCTGAGTGTCACCACACTAGTATGTGTGATAGCAAAAGAGGTTGTGGAGGGTTGGCCAATGTGGAAAGAGTGATTTTTGTCCTTAAGCTACTAGGGCCAACCCTTCCAGTTCATTTCCACAGCTTCCACAAAAGAAATATCTAACAAGCTGAGACGGAAGCCATCAGGGAGCTTTCTCTGGTCTTCCAAGAGCTAGCACTACCAAAGGAAGAAGCCCAGTGCATTTCCAATCTGACCAGATCCTGCAATTCCCAATCTGTGTCCTCAAAAACCTCATGGTCAACAGCAGGGCTTCTATGCACATAGATAGGAGACACAGTTGTGACAAAGATTCACTTTCAGATTGCTGGCCCCTGAGACAGGCAGCCAAGAGAGTAACCTCTAGCCTGAGAGATGTTCCTGGAGCTAGAGTTCCGCCTTGTTCCCAAATATGCTCTTAGTAACTTTCTGGCAAGGCTTGCCTAGTCTAGCAAGGCTAAGCGCTTCCATACATGGGGTCTAAGTAAAAGTGCACAATAACAGCATGGATCACAAGTCCCTTGAAAGCTATGATCCAACAGATTATGTTAGTAGTTGTAATTCCCTGCTCAATTACAAAATGGTCAAAGAGACCAGGAAAAGGTGACTGAGAAAGGAAAGTGCGGTCCACACACCTCGCCCATTTCTGGCTGCTCCCTGCTCAGAGACATTGGGTGTCTCTTGGCGTTGGCAGGTTGGTATAAACCCCCAACAAGGCTTCCCTTCAGTCATTATGAGGCACTGTGAAACCGCAGAGCAGGGCTCCTCACCTGCTTTGCACAGGGTGTCGTTCATTCACACACACACACCGTAGAGTTAGTAAAGCAGAAAATGTGTATACTGAGAAAAAAAAAAAAAAAAGTGTATACTGAGAAAGCAGAGGCTAGAGCTCTGAGTGTTCTTACCTTGTCCTGAAGATCCTGGACGAGCCCCCAAGATGATAGCTCACAGTGAATGATGTCGGATTCATGATCTCCGAAGAACATTTAGCTTCGGGACGAGGGACCAGGCTTGATCACTCAAGAGCTTTTATGTAGCAGAGTTTTATTAAAGTATGAAAAGGGACAGAGAATCAAGTGATCAAGCCTGGACCCTGGTCCTGAAGCTAAATCTTCTTTGGAGATTATGAATCTGACATTGTTCACTATAAGCTGTCACTAACCTATGGACACAGGATGTCTTTGCGTTTAGGCCTTTTAACATTTCTGTCAGCAATGTTTACAATTTTCAGTGTATACATCTTTTACTAGATTAAAGTTATTCCTAGGCATTTTATTCTGTTAGATGCTATTGTAAATGAATTCTTAATTTCATTTTTGGATTGTTCACTGGTGGTGGATAGAAACAAATGTTTGTATTTTCATCTTGTACCCTGCAACTTTCCTGAACTTGTTTATTAGTTTTAGTAGCTGTCTGTGGATTCTTCAGGATTTTCAACATATATAATAATGTCATTTGCAAATATAATTTTACTTCTTCCTTTCCAATTTGAATGTCTTTTGTTTCTTTTTGTTTTCTAATTGCTCTGGCTAAAGCTTCCAGTATAATGTTGAGTAGCACTGGTGAACATGGATATTCTAGTTTTATTCTGCATCAGTCTTTTACTACCGAGTATGATTTTAGCTGTGTATTTTTTGTAAATGCTCTTTATCATGTCAAGGAAGTTCTCTCTTAGTCCTAGTTTTGAGTGTTTTTTAAATCATGAAAAGTTCTTTCATTTTGTCAAATGCCTTTTCTGCATCAATTAAGATGATTTCCCCCCCCCCTTTTTTTAACAGCTCAGCTTTTTATTGAATGTGTTATTAAAGAGGTTTAGTCAAAAAGACCAAAGCCCATGTCATCATCAGACTCTTCAGATTCTTCTTTCTTTGAAAAATATGGACCGCTTCACGAATTTGCGTGTCATCCTTGCGCAGGGGCCATGCTAATCTTCTCTGTATCGCTCCAATTTTAGTATATGTGCTGCTGAAGCCAGCACTCCCCTTTTTCTATTAATGTGCTATATCACATTGATTGGTTTTCATAGTTGAACCACCCTTTCATTTCTGGGATAAATCCCACTTGGTCATGAAGTATAATCCTTTGAATATGCTGTTAGATTGGGTTTGCTAGTATTTTGCTGAGAATTTTTATATTTATATTCATAGGGGTATTGGTCTATAATTTTTTTCTTGTGATTTTTTATTTAATTTCAGCATCATGGTAAGGCTGGCCTCATAGAATGAAAGGCCATTCTCATTCTAATTTCCCTCCTCTTCTATTTTTTTGGAAGAATTTGAGAGGACTGGTGTTAGTTCTTGTTTAAATGTGTGGTAGAATCCACCAGTGCAGCCATTTGGTCCTGACCTTTGCTGTTAGAAGGTTTTGATTACTGATTCAGTCTCATTACTTGTTACAAATCTGTAGAAAATTTCTGTTTTATCTTGAATCATTTGGGTAATTTGTGTGTTTCTACCCTTTTCCTTCATTAGTCTAGCTAAAAGCTTGTCAGTTTTGTGTGATCTTTTCAAAGAACTAACTTTTGGTTTTCCTGATTCTATTATTTTTCTGTTCTCTATCTCTTTCCTAATCTTTATTTTTTTCCTTTTGCCTAGCTTTGGGCTCGTTTGCTCTTCTTTTTTCTAGTTCCTCAAGGAATAAAGTTAAGTTATTTATTTAAAAAATATTTGTTTATTTACTTGTCTGTGCTGGCTTTTAGTTGCAGCACGTGGGATCTTACTTGTGACAGGTGAGATGTTTTTGTTGTCGCGTGTAAACTCTTAGTTACAGCCTGTGGCCTTTAGTTCCCTGACCAGGGATTGAACCTGGGCCCCTGCATTGGGAGTGTGGCGTCTTAGCCATTGGACCCCCAGGGAAGTCCCACAGCTCTCTTCTTTTCAAAGACCTACCTCTCAGATTATAGCTGCTTTAGCTGCTCTAAACCCTGATCTCTGCCTCTTCAGCTCAGGAAGCAGTACTGTCATGCTCTGTTTCGACTCCAGTTCTTTGAAACATGATTGGGAAACAAGTTAATGAATGAACAAGTGAATAAGTATTCCAGTTTTATATTTGTTTATGGTGGGAGGACTGGACTGGTGCTACCTGCTTTATCATAGTTAGAGGCAGCATTTTCCCTCTTTCTGGATGAAATGGGTTATGTGTCTGCATAAGTGCTGAGACAGATGTCAGGCAGAGCGAGCCACTTCTGATACCTTGCCTTTGTCAATCCTCTCTGAACAATAGGATAATCACTTGCTAGGCTCTGCCAGTGAATAGATATGATGTCTTGCATCTCCCTGTCCTTCAGTTCAGTTCAGTGGCTCAGTCGTGTCCGACTCTCTGCAACCCCATAAATCGCAGCATGCCAGGGTTCCCTGTCCATCACCAACTCCCCGAGTTTACTCAAACTCATGTCCATCGAGTCGGTGATGCCATCCAGCCATCTCATCTTCTGTCGTCCCCTTCTTCTCCTGCCCCCAATCCCTCCCAGCATTAGGGTATTTTCCAATGAGTCAACTCTTCGCATGAAGTGGCCAAAGTATTGGAGTTTCTGCTTCAGCATCAGTGCTTCTAATGAACACCCAGGACTGATCTCCTTTAGGATGGACTGGTTGGATCTCCTTGCAGTCCAAGGGACTCTCAAGAGTCTTCGCCAACACCACAGTTCAAAACCATCAATTTTTTGGCCTTAGTGTACTTCAATCAAGGGGACTTCTACTATATGAGCATTGATGGCAAGAGTCTCATGGACCCTGGAAGTCCTCCACCTCATTGTTGCCAACAAATAAAGAGTGTGTTCATTTTTCATTGAGAAGTCAGTTCTGCCTACATTAGCTTTCCCTTTCTGCAGCAAGGAAGTTAAGGTTGTCCTGTTACCTGGTTGAAGGTGGATGGGAACACAACACTTTCAAAATCTATTTGGCTTCTTTGCTGTTGTAAGTCATGAGGACACAGACCAGACTCCAGACCTTGGGCCTGAAAGTAGAAAACCATGTAGTTAACCGTGTTTCAGCAGAGGAGGACACACAAGGGATGTCTTTCAGCCCATTAGGAAGTGGGCACTGCCAAGTCAAACACCAAAACAGAGAAGTTACTCTGAGACATGCCAAGCCTGTAACGAAATATAAAGTTTGGCATTTCACCCTGCTCCAGGAGCCCACAGGCAACTCATTCATTTAATAGACACTTGATGACCGCCTGTACTGAGCCAGGCCATGTGTTGGCAGCCAGGGATGCAGGGTAAGGGGGACGATTCATCCAGGATATGATGCTTGAGTTGGCTCCTGGTGTCAAATCTTGGTTCCAAAGAAAATTGAGGGAAAAAAATTGCAATAAACTCACTTTCCCCATATTTCTATTTGAATAAAAGAATATACAGACTGAATTTATTTTCTGGAAAGGGACCCAGAGATGCCATTTTGGAGGCTAGGGCACTGCTTGGAGGGGGACCTCTGGCCTTCTGGGGGACCCACATATTCTTAGAGCAGGTCTTCTCCAGAGCCCATATCTAGCTATGTTTCCACAGTTTAAGGTACGAGAGGGCTCTGGTCTTTCTGGAGGGTTGAGGATTTCTGACTTCCCTTCTCTTCTCTAAGGAATAGCTGTCTGAGCTTGAGGCAACCCCCTCCCCCACATGTAGGATTAGGTGTGAATCCTTGGACTCCATTCCTGAGTTACTCCTGGGACTGGACCCTCTCTTCTTGCCCTCTTGGGACCCTCAGTCTGTAGGTCGGTTTCTGGCAGGTAGAAATGGGGAATTTCTATTTTAGGTGCTATTTAGCCTCACTCTAGAGCAGGGAGACCATTGGCCAGGGTGAACATTTGTGGATCTGTATGTTTTTTGAGTAAGTGAATCTCCATCCTCAAATAACGTCTTGAATTTTTTCTGAAAATTCAGTTTCTGTTGAAGGGAGATCTCTGCAGCATCTAAGGGTCCAGAGACTCCAGAGACTTCCTATGTTTCCACAGATGATTTCTGGGCTTGCTTATTGTTAGTTTTACAAATACATCCCTGACTTCCTTCCTTGGTCATCTTCTGTGAGCCCTCTGGCTTAGCGGGTCTGAAGCTGTAGAGTAAGGGAAGGCAGGCAGGGCTTTCTCGCCCACTGGGTGTAGCTTCGAGTCTCTCTTGGCCACATTGGTGGATAAAGCTTCCGGTGTGAGGTCAGATGCTGCCCAGGCCTGTGCGCCTGGACGGTACCCTTACCATTCCTTGTCGTGGTCTCCCCACCTTCTCTCTCGGCTCCTCCCACCAGGTCACACAGCCCTTTTCCCCATTTGCCCACTGTCCCGGGCTTGATGGTGCCGCTCACCTACATGGTGTCTGTCCACAGGCGGGCTTAGATTTTTATGGAAACAGATTTTGTGTGTGTGTGTGTATGAGGGAAACAACGTCTATAATATCATGGTTAGAATTAATTGTGATAGAAATTTATGGATTTAAGAATAAAACAATTAGGTCTGGAAAAGGTAGCTTAGAGGAGGTTCTCTAGGTGGAAGTATGTGGACTATGTGGTATATAGCCTGTGGCTGGAATGGGGTTGACTCAGAAGCTCAGACCCTTGGACTGAAAGGAGATCAAACCAGTCAATCCTAAGGGAAATCAATCCTGAATATTCACTGGAAGGAGTGATGCTGAAGTTGAAGCTCCAATATTTTGGCCATGTGATGTGAAGCACCAACTCACTGGAAAAGACCCTGATGCTGGGAAAGATTGAAGGCAGGAGGAGAAGGGGACGACAGAGGATGAGATGGTTGGATGGCATCACCAACTCGATGGACATGAGTTTGAGCAAGCTCCAGGAGATGGTGAAGGACAGGGAAGCCTGGCGGGCTGCAGTCCATGGGGCCGCAAAGAGTGGGACACGACTGAGCAGCTGAATGACAGGAACTGGACTGCCCAGAGCGGAGGGAGGCCAGTCAGCACCAGCACTGGTTGGTGACAGACGTCACAGTTGCCGCATTCCCGAGCAAAGTTTATAACACCTGCTAGTTCTCCTCTCTCGGAATGGGTGTGAGTGCCAGTCAAGAACGGGGACCCTGTTCCATAACCTTCTCTATTGTACGAAACAAGTAAGCTCTTTGGTAACACTAGCCACGGTCACCAGGGAGTAATGGGACCAAGGCTTAGAAACGGAGCTTTGGACTCTCTAGGAAGGTACCAGAAGGGGAGGAGAGTTGGGGACAGGGAGACAAAGGGGAGTTCACAGTTCTGACTCAAACAAAACCAAAAATGACAAATAAATGAATGGCGAAAATATATGAAGCTATGAGCCAGCATTGGCCAAATGGATCCAAAGCTTTCCCATAGATCAGACTTCGAGGACTGGGTTCTCATGGTACATGAACTGCTCTCAGCCCTAATGAGTTCAATTTCTCCCTTCTCGCTCTCCCATCAGAGTAAGAGGCAGCTTTTTTTTTTTTTTTTTTTAATATAGTTGGTCCTTGAAACAATACTATAATCACTTTGTGGTCTCCTTCAGCCTATTTTTAATTACAAGGTCTATTGCATTGTTAAAGTATTAACTCTGACAGTTACTTATCTTGGCATCTTCTTATCTTGATGGAAATGAAAACAGCAAGGTCATGTTAGCTCACTTGAAGTTTTGGTCTGCTACAGCTCAGGTTGAGCTGGGCCAGCTCAGCCGATGTGTGTAGTAAGGGGGACAACCAAGTCTGCAGAGGGTTTGCTAGTGGAAAGGGGTGAAGGGACTCTGCACCCACAGGTGCTGGTTCTGGTGGTTGGGGCCAGGCCGTCCCTGGAAGTGGGAAGTGCTGTTGCAGCCAACAGTGTTGTATTGATGGTGTGGCGGGTGTGTACCGCTTCTCTAAACTGGGGCAAGGGCCCTGCATGCAGGGCTCATGCTTGCGGAAGCTGTCCTTCTGGTCACTGAGATGGCCAAGGCAAGGTCAGGACGTGGCACATGTCATGCTGCCTCACCTGATCTGTCCCAACTCCGTTCTGACTCATAGCCCCCTTTCAGCTCTTCTAACTCCCACACATCTGAAGCCCTATCCGGGCCCCTGCTTCACTACCTGTCTCGGGCTACTCTGACTTCCCAGAGTGCTTACTGTATGCCAACACTCACAACAACGACAGAAACTAAATAGCTACGGTAACGATGACTAACGTGTATTGAGTCCTTACTATACACTCTAGGCCGATGCCTACAAACGCGGGCTGTGGCAGGCTTTAGTGTCATTCTGCCTTCTGTCCAGCAGGGGGCAGTGTGACTACACCTTAAAGGGGACCCTCCTTCACCTGTGTTCTCAGGAAAAGTGAAGCTTCAGTTTCTGAAGATCCTGGAAGAGGGCTTCTGGCTTTGACAGTGGGTCCTAGGCTCCAACTGACAGAGTAAAAGGCTGTGCAACTCTCGCTCCCCTTTCCCTCCAGCCTTGGGCACTTGGGGTCTATCAGTTCCAAGGAGAGCAAAGGGCAGGTAGGCAGGGGCTTGGAGAAATGGCTTGGGTCCCAGTGGACTGTGCTGATCCCATGGCAAGTCCTCGACCCCTTGCTTCCTTAGGGATATGCAGATGGTTCCCAAATCACACAGCCACTTGGCAGGAGCTAGAGATTGGGGGTGTGCAGATCTCCAGATGTGTTATACGCATTAGTGGGTGGTACTGCTTTTGAGAGACCAATTGGCCACATGGGGCAGTGGTATTAGGCAAATCTCTAGCTGTCAAGTGTTGCTCAGGTAAAAGCCCCTGAAAAAGCCACATCTTTTCCATAGCCTGGGAGCCAATTGTTCCCAGGGGGGAAGGAGGAGGCTACTGGTGGGATGTGGTTGTGTCAGCAAGACCTTTCTTACTCATGGAAGACCTTGGTGAGAACGTAACGTATGAGCTGGCTTCTGCTCTAAGTTTCTGTTGACCCAGCTCTGGCCATGGTCTCCTGCTTGAGGAACAGGCAAGAACCTCCCAGAAATGACTCCACTGACAGGTCTGCCAACACTAGGGTCTTCTCCGGACTCTGAATGCTGACTCATTGCTTTGGGAAGGATTTTTGTCCCTCTGGTCCCCAGCAAGGATGGGTTGGGAGATCTCTGACTTACTTCCCTGAGGAGTTCAGATCCCGGGTCCCTCAGTACAGCCCACATCGGAGGTACTAGCTCTGATGAACTTAAAGATCGATGTTGCTGCCCAACCTCTTGGCTTCAGAAGTGCTTTTGGTTCAGACGTTCAAAGCAGCCCTGAGTTATCTTTGTAGCTTCTCCAAGTCCCTCCCCTGTGAAAAGGCCCCTGTGAAAAGAAAATGCTAATCTATCACAGACAACTCCCTCCACCCCTCAACCATCTACCTACTGGCAGCCAGAGTGAAGAGATCAATCAGAAAGTGTTGTAATGGGAAGATGTCTGCATGTTCAAGGCAGTGCCCAAACTTGAGGCCTGTTGCTCCACACCACAGGCCCCACCAAACTGGCCTTTACTGTGGAAGGGCTTGAGTTCAAGGAAACTGTGTGTGCATATTCACTCAAAGTCCATTTTGAGAGACTGGCCTTTCACTGTCTGAGTTGCTGCTGAGGAGGACTTGTGTCCTACCTGGTAGATGAGTTGGGGTTGTTTGTGTACTCTGTGTATTAAAATAATAATAGTAATAAGGGTAATAATGATAATGATAACTGGCAGTTTTGACCACTTTAACACTAGTTAGGTTCTTCACATAGATTATTCAATTGAATTTTCACAAGAGACTCTATGATATAACTGCTATATACAATACATATGATATTATACACGTATTTTATATACTACTTGTAATGTTAAGGAGATGAGGGAGACAGAAAATGAGATGGTTACATAGCATCAGTGACTCAATGGATGTGAATCTGAGCAAACTCCAGGAGAGAGTGAAGGACAGGGACGCCTGGCATGCTGTAGTGCATGGGGTCGCAAAGAGTCAGACGTGACTGAGCAACTGAACAACAAGTGTTCCCATCATGAAAGGTAGAGTCGGAGGTGTGGAGAGGTTCAGTCAGAGGTTTTTCAGGGAGTACGTTGCTGAGGCAAAATCTGGGGGACGGGACTCAGAGGAGGCTGTCTGGGGAGTAGGAGACACGCTTCAAGTCCCTTAGCATCCCAGCTGCTTGCATGATCTGGAGGGCCCTGAAGCTTGGGAAGTACAGCACCGCCTGCCCTGTACAGTCTTAGAGGAGGGAGGAACGACCATGGCCTTCAGGTTTGAGAAAGGTGTTCTGCCACACTTGGATCTGACGGATGGATTGACTCCCTGGAATTCAGGGAGGATGGCCGGGCAAGTGCCTAGCAGATGGGGAAGCTGGGCCAGGAAGTTTAGGGGCCCTCTCAAGTCAACAGCGGGCTTTTTTTGGGCTCACTAGCACCTTTCTCCAAGACTACATAGCTCCTGAGTTGAGATGCTGAATGTCTCTGAGAAGACTGTCCAGTGAGATCAGAAGCAAGGAGGTCACTTAAAAATTTTTTATTTTAAAATGTGATAAGTTAATTTGCATTTTAAAAACATTGCTAAATCATCTACACGAGAGATTAATTAACAACAGTTGTTCAGTTGCTAAGTCATGTCCGACTCTTTGCAGCACCATGGACTGTAGCATGCCAGGTTCCGCTATCCTCCATTATCTCCCAGAGTTTGCTCAAATTCATGTTCCTTGAGTTGGTGATGCTATTTAGCCATCTCATCCTCTGTCATCCCCTTCTCCCCCTGCCTTCAATCTTTCCCAGCATCAGAGTCTTTTCCAATGAGTCAGCTCTTCACATCAGGTGGCCAAAGTGTTGCAGCTTCAACTTCAGCATCAGTCCTTCCAATGAATATTCAGGGTTGATTTCCTTTAGGATTGATTGGTTTGATCTCCTTTCAGTCCAAGGGACTCTCAAGAGTCTTCTCCAGCACCACAGTTTGAAAGCATCAATTCTTTGGCACTCAGCCTTTTTAATGGGCCAACTCTCATATCCGTACATGACTACTGGAAAAACCATAGCTTTGACTATAAAGACCTTTGTTGGCAAAGTGATGTCTCTGCTTTGTAATATGCTGTCTAGATTTGTCATAGATTTTCTTCCAAGGAGCAAGCATCTTTTAATTGCATGGCTGCAGTCACCATCTGTGGTGATTTTGGAGCCCAGGACAATGCTTTCACTTTTTCTGCATCTCTTTGTCATGAAGTGATGGGACTGGATGCCATGATCTTAATTTTTTTTCAAATAGTATAATATGGTGAATAGTGAAAACTAAATTTCCTTCCCATTTCTGTCCATTGTTCCTCTCCCCTGTACAATCACTGTTCTTGTGTATCCTTCTAGAGATAGTTCATGCTTATGTAATCACCTATGGATATGTGACAGGTTGTTGAAATGGGTTTTCTACCTAAGTTTCATCCTAGATCCCAAGCCCAGCAGATCTAGCAGGAGGGGTTTTTGTTAAGATCACTTGTAGGAAAATCACTTGGGTGTGGTCTCTGGAGTTGGGGTTCTGGATAGATACCTGAAGAGTCTAAATGTGAGATAGAAGGGTGTGGTTGGGAAGAGGAATCACAAGGAAAGCAGAAGACATGGGAGAGAGAGAGAATGGGATGGAAGGAGAGGGAGAGAGAGGTGTGAGGTACATTTGGAGCTATGCTTCTGCCAGGGCTTCCCTGGTGGCTCGGTGGTAAGGAATCTACCTGCCAATGCAGGAGATGTGGGTTTGATCCCTGGGTCAGGAAGATCCCCTGGAGAAGGAAATGGTAACTTTCTCCAGTGTTCTTGCCTGGGAAATCCCATGGACAGAGGAGCCTGGAGGGCTACAAAGAATCAGATATGACTTAGTGACCAAGCAACAACAACAATGATTTTGCCACAATCAAGGCCATTGGTATGGGAATCTTCTTACAGGCCAGATGTGGGCATAGGGGCAGAGGGCTGGTCTAAAAAGATAGACTAGGAGGGGAAGGCAATCCTAAAGACAGATAGACCCACACATTCCCACAGATTGAGGGAGGGAAGAAATCAGAAGCCATCTAAAGGAAAATGCAACTAAATGTTCCCAAGTTGGTCTCTAAAGAATCTGCAAAGCACTCATGAGAGGAAGGTAGTGTCCAGAGAACACCAGCTTTCCACATCAGTTGTGACCAGAGAAAGTCAATGCCAGATGGCACTGGTGACTCAGGTATCTTCCTCTTTCCCACATATTCAGTATGGTAATCAGAATATTTTGTTCATGGACATTTTGGTTGGTAGCAGCTCTATCATGGTGCTCCTAGAGATGAAGTAGATGGGCAGCATGCTCAAATACTACTTGTTCTGCATAGTAGGAAAAATGAGGTCCAGTGGCCAGAAGCCTGGCTGCAGAACCCACCATGAATAGCCGTGGTCTCTCTCACAGTTTTACAAATCTTTGCCAGGTCACGTACATGAAACTATATGACTGAAGAGGGATCCTTAGTTCTCTTGAGGAAGAAATTTACAGCAGAGCCGTGTGCTGCCATGCTTTCCCCAAGGGAACCGAGAGCCATTTACTGGGGTGATGTGGACTAATGAAATATGTAATCCTTTTGGGGGCAACTTGAAACTGAAACTTAATCTTTGCTAATTCCTGGGGATTCAACATGTCACTATAGTTTACCAGTCACAGAAAAGTTTTATAACGGTCAGGTGATCAATGAGGTTTTGGACAATCTTCATCTCACACTGGGTCCACGGCCCTGCTCTGTGATGTTGCCTTGGTCTCTAAATGTGTAACTCAGCAATTGGTAGAATCATCACAGTAGCTCCGTGACCTGTGAAGTGAGAGCTAATACAGTTTCCCTTTCCTGCAAGGATGGTAGGAAAACCAGTATTGCATTCTTGGAGGGATTGGTGGAGGGTAGGGGGAGGATTTCAGAAATTAGCATCAAAAAGTCTTGAAAGATGTAGAGGTGGTGGATTCTATTGTATGCCCATTTAACTGGTTATATATTTGATCCATGCAGAAAGTGAGGGGATCTTGGAAAATTACTATGGATGATCATAAATGTAGATTTGCTGGTAATTTTGGTTGCAGCCAGCATTCCATTTGTGGCAATTTTATTGGAACAAATCAACACAGTCCTGGTACTTGGTATGATCTGCCAGGTACTTTGGGTTTTACCTGTCAGGTACTGCTGACAGGGCACCTTTCTAGTGTCATCTCAGGATTATGTCATTTCCCCTGCTACTTACCATAATATAGACAGTAGAGATCTTGATCATCTTCGCATTCCACAGAGCATCACACAGATACGTTTCACTTATGGCAGCTTGCTGATTGGACCAAATAAGCAGGAAGTACTTAGTATCTTAGAACCCTTAGAAAGACACACACAAGCCAGAGGATGAGAGATTAACCTCACGAAAACTCTTCAAAGTGAAAGGAAAGTTGCCCCTTGCTTTTAAGGAGGCACAATGCTTGAGGGTCCTCTTTAGATCTTGGAAGCAATATATACAACATTTGAAAAAAATTTTGAGTGTGCTGCTTGGACCTATTAATTTATAGGTTTTTCTTTTTTTTTGCACAGAGCCCAGAGCAAGAGAAGACTCTGCGGGAGGTCCAGGCAGCAGCACAGAGGCTCTGAGACGGGGCTTTAGGACCTAGCAAGTGTCTGTGGTAAATAGGACACTGTGCGGAGACTCTAGTAAACCCCAAGAGGATAATAATCAAGGCAGAGACCCTTAGGATTCTGGAAAAATAAAAAGCCATACTTTTTAATGCAAATAACTATTCTCCATTGGAAAAAAACTCCCGATTTCCTCTCAGGCCCTGGTAAACTAAATTCCTAATGTCAGTGAACATGTACCCTGAACTACCCATCATGGACTGGGTCCTATATGACCACAGCCATGGCCTGGGCTTCCATAGCAACAGTCCCCCAGGTGGAAGTGGTTGCTGAGGAAACCAGCAAGTACAGGTAAGGTACATGAGTAAGTAAGCAGATGCTCTTACTGCATTGCCTTCTCTCCCTCAATCCACACCTATGGCCAAATGGGGGAGTTCTTTATAACTACTTGAATGAGAGAAAAAGAAGGGCCTACTTTGCCAAAGGTTCTCCAGGATATGCTGGCACATTGTGGAATAGGATTGCTAGGGTAGGAATGTCTCTGAAAGAAAGAGGTGAAGAGAAATCCTCCAAGAGGACAGAGTTTCGAGAACCTCCTGTGGCTGACCATCTTCTCTGGGTTCAGAGGTGTTCACAAGTGTGAATCTACTCTAGTTAATGGGCAGTGGCTGACAGTTTTGCAGGATGGTCAGGGACTGGGAAAGAACAAGATCAGAAATTGGTAGAGGTTTAGATAAGAGGTCAATTCAGTTCAGTTGCTCAGTCATGTCCAACTCTTTGTGACCCCATAGACTGCAGCATGCCAGGCCTCCCTGTCCATCACCAACTCCTGGAGCCTCCTCAACTCATGTCCATTGAGTTGGTGATGCCATCCAACCATCTCATCCTCTGTCATCCCCTTCTTCTCCTGCCTTCAATCTTTTCTAGCATTAGGGTCTTTTCCAATGGGTCAGTTCTTTGCTTGAGGTGACCAAAGTATTGGAGTTTCAACTTCAGCATCGGTCCTTCCAATGAATATTCAGGACTGATCTCCTTTAGGATGGACTGGTTGGATCTCCTTGCAGTCCAAGTGACTCTCAAGAGCCTTCTCCAACACTACAGTTCAAAAGCATCAATTCTTCAGTACTCAGCTTTCTTTATAGTCCAACTCTCACATCCATACGTACATGACTACTAGAAAAACCATAGCTATGACTAGATGGACCTTTGTTGACAAAGTAATGTCTCTGCTTTTTAATATGCCATCTAGGTTGGTCAAAGCTTTTCTTCCAAGGAGCAAGTGTCTTTGAATTTCATAGCTGCAGTCACCATCTGCAGCAATTTTGGAGCCCCCCAAAATAGTCTGTCACTGTTTCCATTGTTTCCCCATCTATTTGCCATGCAGTGATGGGACCAGATGCCGTGATCTTAGTTTTTTGAATGTTGAGTTTTAAGCCAACATTTCCACTCTCTTCTTTCACTTTCAACAAGAGGCTTTTTAGTTCCTTTTTGCTTTCTGCCATAAGGGCGATGTCATCAACATATCTGAAGTTATTGATATTTCTCCTGGCAGTCTTGATTCCAGCTTGTGCTTCATCCAGCCCGGCATTTCTCATGATGTACTCTGCATATAAGTTAAATAAGCAGGGTGACAATATACAGCCTTGATGTACTCCTTTCCCAATTTGGAACCAGTCTATTGTTCCACGTACGGTTCTAACTGTTGCTTCTTGACATGCATACAGATTTCTAAAGAGGCAGGTCAGGTAGTCTGGTATTCCCATCTCTTGAAGAATTTTCCAGTTTGTTGTGATCCATACGGTCAAAGACTTTGGTGTAATCATTAAAGCAGAAGTAGATGTTTTTTTGGAACTCTCTTGCTTTTTCAATGATCCAACGGATGCTGGCAATTTGATCTCTGGTTCCTCTGCCTTTTCTAAATCCAGTTTGAACATTTGGAAGTTCACGGTTCATGTACTGTTGAAGCCTCACTTGGAGAATTTTGAGCATTACTTTGCTAGCGTGTGAGATGAGAGCAATTGTGCAGTCATTTGAACAATCTTTGGCATTGCCTTTCTTTGGGATTGGAATGAAAACTGACCTTTTCCAGTCCTGTGGCCACTGCTGAGTTTTTCAAGTTTGCTGGCATATTGAGTGCAACACTTTCACAGCATCATCTTTTAGGATTTGGAATAGCTCAACTGGAATTCCATCACCTCCACTAGCTTCGTTCGTAGTGATGCTTCCTAAGGCCCATTTGACTTTTCATTCCAGGGTGTCTGGCTCTAGATGAGTGATCACACCATCATGGTTATCTGGGTCATGAAGATCTTTTGTATAGTTCTTCTGTGTATTCTTGCCACCTCTTCTTAATATCTTCTACTTCTGTTAGGTCCATACCACTTCTGTCCTTTATTATGCCCATCTTTGCATGAAATGTTCCCTTGGTATCTCTAATTTTCTTGAAGAGATTGCTAGTCTTTCCCATTCTGTTGTTTTCCTCTATTTCTTTGCATTGATCACTGAGGAAGGCTTTCTTATCTCTCCTTGCTATTCTTTGGAATTCTGCATTCAAATGGGTATATCTTTCCTTTTCTCCTTTGCCTTTAGCTTCTCTTCTTTTCTCAGCTATTTGTAAGGCCTCCTCAGACAACCATTTTGCCTTTTTGCATTTCTTTTTCTTGGGGATGGTCTTGATCACTGCCTCCTGTACAATGTCATGAACCTCTGTCCATAGTTCTTCAGGCACTCTGTCTATCAGATCTAATCCCTTGAATCTATTTGACACTTCCTCTGTATAATTGTAAGGGATTTGATTTAGGTCATACCTGAATGGTCTAGTGGTTTTCCCCTACTTTCTTCAATTTAAGTCTGAATTTGGCAATAAGGAGTTCATGATCTGACTACAGTCAGCTCTAGTTCTTGATTTTGTTGACTGTATAGAGCTTCTCCATCTTTGGCTGCAAAGAATATAATCAATCTGATTTTAGTATTGACTATCTGGTGATGCCCATGTGTAGAGTCTTCTCTTGTGTTGTTGGAAGAGGGTGTTTGCTATGATCAGTGTGTTCTCTTGGCACAACTCTGTTAGCCTTTGCCCTGCTTCATTCTGTACTCCAAGGCCAAATTTGCCTGTTACTCCAGGTATCCCTTGACTTCCTACTTTTGCATTCCAGTCCCCTATTATGAAAAGAACATCTTTTTTGGGTATTAGTTCTAGAAGGTCTTGTAGGTCTTCATAGAACTGTTTAACTCCAGCTACTTCAGCATTACAGGTTGGGGCATAGACTTGGATTACCGTGATATTGATTGGTTTGCCTTGGATATGAACAGAGATCATTCTGTCTTTTTTGAGATTGCACCCAAGAACTGCATTTCAGACTCTTTTGTTGACTATGATGGCTACTCCATTTCTTCTAAGGGATTCTTGCCCACAGTAGTAATAATGGTCATCTGAATTAAATTCACCCATTCCAGTCTGTTTTAGTTCACTGATTCCTAAAATGTTGATATTCATTCTTGCCATCTCCTGTTTGACCTCTTCCAGCTTGCCTTGATTCATTCCAGGTTCCTATGCAATATTGTTCTTTACAGTGTCAGACTTTACTTCCATCACCAGTCACATCCACAAGTGGGTGTTGTTTTTGCTTTGGCTCTGTCTCTTCATTCTTTTTGGAGTTATTTCTCTGCTCTTCTCCAGTAGCATATTGGGCAACTACCAACCTGGGGAGTTCACCTTTCAGTGTCATATCTTTTTGACTTTTCATACTGTTCATGGGGTTCTCAAGGCAAGAATACTGAAGTGGTTTGCCATTCCCTTCTCCTGTAGACCACGTTTTGTCAGAACTCTCTACCATGACCCGTCCATCTTAGGTGGCCCCACACAGATTGGATAAGAGATATAGTCTATCTACCTACCTATCAATCTATCTCCCTCCCTCCCTCCCAGGTCCCTCCATCGCTCCCTCTCAGGAAGGACACAAGGCATGAAAATGGCTTTATCCCATGTGAATCCTCACCAAATTGTATCCACTACAAAGGAGGCTTTCAGTAATAAGGTGGACATGGTGCTGTCTTCTATAAAGTTAGTCAGCCTCTTTCCCCAGTGTTCCCAGTGCTTGCTCAATGGGCCCATGAACAAAGAGTCCATGGTGGAAGGAATGGGACTACACGTGGTCTCAAAACCTGGGCTTGTCTGCTCCGTGACTGATCTGGTTATCCCACCACCGCTGAGTGCTTAACCTGCCAGCAGTAGAGACCAATGCTGAGCCCCTGATATGCCAATATTCCGTGGGATATTTGACCTCTTCTATCACGGAGGGTACAGCCATTTGTCCTCTCTGAAATAGACAGGTTTTCTGGGTATGGATTTGTCTTCCCTGCTTCCTGCTGGCACCACCAATAATGGACATATAGAATGCCTTATTCACTGTAAAATACTCAGGGACATGCTTCTGACTAAGGAACTCATTTCATTGTAAAAGAGACACAGCAATGGACACATGCCTATGGAATTCATTGGTCTTACCATGTAACCCATTGCTGAGAAGTAGTTGCCTGAAAGTAGGTTGAAACATGTGAAATTGTCATTATTCAATTGTTTTTGACTTACAAAATTGGAAATTTCAATAATTCAGCTCAATATGACAGTGGATTGGCCTACTGGGATTCATGTCTGGCACCAGTTGGGAGATAACATCCTGAATGATTGGGATTCTGTCTTATACCATGCAGTGTACACTCTGAATCAAGGACCAATTATAGCACTGTTTCTCCTCCAGCCAGTATACAGGGATCTAAGAATCAAGAGAGTGAGTGTGGGGGTGGCTCCCTTCACTCCTATATCCAGTAACTCACTCAGATGATCTTTGCTTCATGGTCCTGCAACTCTGGGCTCAGCTTGTTTTGAAGTCTTGATTTCCAAGGGAGAAAAGCTTTCACCAGCAAACATTAACAGTCACACAGTCGACTTGAAAGTTGAGACTACCATCTGGCCACTTTGGGCTCTTCATGACAGTGAGTCAACAGGCAAAGAAAGAGTTAATTGACTGATCAAGCCCAATTACCAATAAATTCACTGCTTTGCTTAAGTTAGAGTTGCTTTTCTATCCTTTGCAACAAAGATATACAGTAGGAGCTCAGTAACTACTGAATTATATCGGTAGATTAGCATCTCTTCTATCTGTTTGGGTTGTTCCACAGGTGGGTCACAGAAAAGCAAGTATGATTTAAATTTTTTCTCTGGATGGGAGATTCCTGTCTTGATGACACCTAGAGAGGCAGTGCACTCCAGGGGATTGAAAGAGCAGACTGGCCAGAGCAGCAGAGAACAGAGCCAAACTTGGTTGTCATTAAAATAGGAAAAATGAAACGAAAAAGGAGAAATTTCACAGTTACCAGTTTGTGTTTAATTCTCTCCCCCTAAACTCTCTCCAGGATCTCTCGAAGCACAAAGTTTGAAATTTTTTCTTTATTGCACACCTTTGACCAGGGATGGCTTAAGGTCTGAGTCAGAGCTCTAAGTGAAGTTGCTTTTCTTCCCCTTTCTCCTTGTTACAATGTCCAGTGATGCCTATTTAATGGGTCGGAAATGAGATCCCAGGTGGCTATGTCAGGGCTTTGAGAATCCTATCTGGTGGTACAACTTTCACTCAAAATTAATGCACTGCGTGGTGAGGAGGGTAAATAAACTCATTAGGAGAGCTAACCAGTGTCCTCATTGTCACCTAACAGCATTCATTGTGTGTGTGCTTAGAATAATGTCTTTTCTACAAGCCAAATGGGAAGCTGCTCTAATGCATTTCCCTGAATTTGGCCTGCCACTATTGTAAATTACCTTGCTTAATGGACTCTGGGATTCTGTTATCTATTTGGAAACTTCTGAGCTCTTTGAGAACCAAATCAAGTGCCTTAGTCCCCAGGAAAGGAAGGTCGGCTTAGAAGATTTACAACTCCGTGAACATCATTATTGATGTCTGTTGTGTTTTGCAAACAACTTTCCAGTGGAATAAGTGCTTATGATGAGGCTGTAGTTACTTCTTTTTTTTTTTTTTTTGATAAGTTACTCTGAAATAATGACTCCCAGGGCCCATAAATCCCGTCTGGAAATCAACATGCCAGGAAGGTATTTGGCAATTATTCCACCTGCACCGTGACCCCAGCTGCATGTAGGAACCCTGCCAAGGCCCTCGGCAACCTTCTGGCCATTTGCCGAGAGCGGCTAAAATAGTCATGATGGTTGCCGCCACCACTGCCACAGCTACGTGGTGTAGAGCACTTTATAACGAGACAGAGAGGTTAACAGGCCTTGTTTCATCCTCTGAGATGTGGAAACTCGGGCCCGGAGAGACAAGCAAGGAGTAACGGCCAGAAACAGTGGAACTGGGGCCTCCTGACTCTCTTCCACTGTCTTTGCTATGTGTTGACTTGACTGGTCCTGGTGCCCAGTTGCTGATTGGAACATTATTTGGGTGTGTCTCTGAGGGTGTTTGTGGATAAGATGAACATTTGAGTCGGTAGGCTGAGTCAGGCAGACTGCCCTCCCCAGTGTGGCTGGGCCTCATCCAACCTGTGGACTGACCAGAGCAAAAGGCAGACTCTCTCTTGAGTAAGAGATTCTCTTCCCTGACGGCATTAGAACTGGAACATCAGATTTTTGGCTGGCCAGTCTCCATAATCACGTGAGCCAATTCCTTAAAATTAGTCATCCTCTCTCTGTCACACATATATACTTCCTGTTGATTCTGCTGCTTTATCCTCAGGTAGTTACATGACAGCCCTGACCACTGGTTCCTGAGTTGAGGCATGGGCCTGTGCTAGGGGCTACAAAAAGGCTAAAACTGGATGTGAAAGTAAAAGATTTTAAAAAAGAAACTTAACAGATCACCAGCCCAGGCTGGATGCATGAGACAAGTGCTGGGGCCTGGTGCACCGGGAAGACCCGGAGGGATCGGGTGGAGAGGGAGGTGGGAGGGGGGATAGGGATGGGGAACACATGTATATCCATGGCTGATTCATGTCAATGTATGACAAAAACCACTACAATATTGTAAAGTAGTTAGCCTCCAACTAATAAAAAAAATAAATGGGGGAAAAAAAAGAAACTTAAATAAATGTATTCTTAATTGTGATAAATCACACATTATATAACATGTAACACCTTGACCATTCTGTTTAAAAACCTGTTTTTTAAAATTTTATATTGGAGCATAGTTGATTAACAATGTTGTCTTAGCTTCAGGTGGACAGCAAAGTTATTCAGTTAATCTATTCTTTTTCAACTTCTTTTCCCATTTAGGTTATTACAGAATGTTGAGTAGAGTTCCCTGTGCTATACCGTAGGTCCTTGTTGGTGATTTATTTGGGTAGTAATGTGTACATGGGCTTCCGAGGTGGCACCAGTGGTAAAGAACCTGCCTGCCGAGGCAGGAGACCTGAGAGATGAGGGTTCAGTGCCTGGGTTGGGAAGATCCTCTGGAGGAGGGCATGGCAACCCACTCCAGTATTCTTGCCTGGAGAGTCCCATGGACAGAGGAGCCTGCTGGGCTACAGTCCATGCGGTCACAAAGAGTCAGACACAACTGAAGTGACTTAGCACACATGCAATAAATACATGTCAATCCTAAACTCCTGGTTTATCCCTACCCTCCAACCCCATCTTGACCATTGAAAATTGTACAGTTCAGCTTTGTTAAGGGCTTCCCATTGTGTGAAGTTTGGATTTAAACTGGGCTGGCTAAGGCTTTTTAATACCTGAAGATGAGATCATCCTTACAGCGAGAAGTGACCCCAAAGTTATAGGATTTGCCTGAGATGTCTCCAAGTGACAGGAAAGGAGATCCAGTGGAGTGTGTTTGGAGGCGGGGATGAGAGGAAAATAAAACACAAAGCCCCTGGCTGTTTGCCTCTGTGGAGCAGAGGCCTTTCTGTAAACCAGGAACACAGCCAGCTGCAGCATCAAGGTGAAGCGGGCTGCAGACACAAAGGAGGCTGAATGTTGGAGGACGGGGGGGTTTGAACAGCTGAAGATAGGAGGGGGATGAAGGGGTGTGAGGCAGAGAGCAGCGAGGGTGAGGACCAGCCCTGCCCTGCACCCTGGCCTCCCTGCAGCCAGGAGGGTGGTGGTATGTTGTTGGGCTGTGTCTACCGTGGTGACCCTACATGTTCCCACCAGCTCTGTGGCCCTGAACCCGGGCTGCCAGTGGCTCTGAGTTCTGGAGGAGCACTGTGCTCACCCCCCAGCTCCCCTTGAGCTTCCAATCCGTGCCTGAGAAGCAGCATTTTATAAATAGCAGTGCTGACAAAACCTTAAATATAGCACCTCTGGGAGCTTAATTACCCAGTAGCGGAGCTGACAGTAAGTACCATCTGGGGTGTGACTAGTGAGGCTGGTGGTACCGGGAGGGGCAGGGGGTCTGAAGTGCGGCAGGCAGTCCTGGCTTCATGTACCCCTCACTCTGGGGTACCCTCCTCCCACACCCCCACCCACACCCTGGTCATTACCACCGGGCCTGGCCTGAAGGAATGGAGCTGGAGCCCCTGGAAGCAGCCTTTGGCTACACGGAGGGAAGTGCCACCCCAGACCCCTCCTGTGGTCCTACCCAGTTCCCTGTCCATCATCTGGTCTGATCTTTGGGTCCTCTGTCCTGACTGGCTTCTTTCTGGAGACTGTGAGATAGTGGAGGACATGGTGGGGGCAGTTTTGGAAGGAGCCAGCTGCCGGGGGCAGGCCTGGGACCCTGCTCAGAGGATTCTGCTTGAACAATTCATTCAAGTGGACCATGTCTCAGGGCTAGGGGGCTGGCCCTGCTCTCAGCACCCCCAAACCTCCACTGCGCTTCTCACACCGCGACCCTAGGCAACTTCCTTTGGGACTTCATAAGCACCAGCCCTGGGCTCCACACAATGCTCCTCTCCCTGCCCAGAACCCCTTCCTCCTCTTGCTCTCCTCACTGCCCTCCCCTCACCCTTCGCATCCTGACCTCACTTCTGCAGGTGGCCTTCCCCTAACCCCTGCACCCCTGCCCTGGTGGAGGGCAGCCTCCAGGGCACACTCGTAAGGCTCTGGGTTTTTCTTGGGTACCTCGGATTCTAATCGTTATTGCGTCCTCATTGGTGTTGCTGTTGGCTGCTTGTCTGACACCTTTGTGAGACTGTAGGCTCCATGAGGGCAGGGGCAGTGTTCGACTTGTTTTTCCCCGTGTTGCTAACCCCTTGCACAGGGCTTGGCATGCAGCTGGTGTGCAGTGAGTATGCGGTGAATAAAAGAAGGACTGTCTAGCAGAGCCTACACTGCTAGAGGACCAGAGGCACCCACATGGCTGAGATCTTCCTCCAGCTCCCTGGAAACATCTGGCAATAGCTGAGGCCAGCGGAAGGAGATGGAAGTGTCAGTTGAAGTCTCTCTGAGACCAGGGTGTATGAAGGATGTCGAGCAGGCAGCACTGGGCTGAGGTCTTTGGCCAGCAGGAGTGATGGGAGCAGGGATGATGGATGTACACTGGTTCATGATTGGTGCCATTGCATGATTCAGAGGGTCTGGGAGACCACCTATACCTACAAGGCAGGCTGTGGAAGGGTGGAGCTCCTAGGTGCCAGACTTCAGGAGGGGTTACACAAGGCTCCGGGGTTTGTCAGGAGACAGAGATGAGGCAGGGATTGGCCTCTGTTCTCACAAAAGGCCTTAGCCTTTCCTGATGAATCCAGGCTTTGCTCCATACCAGCAGCTTGATGGCAAGGTCATTTGGCTTCCCTGACAGAGAGCTGGAAGTCGTTCGCCCCTGGTAAGCCACAGCCCAGCAAGTCCCAGGGGCAAGCAGAGAACTGGCCAGCAGGGGGCAGTTGATCCAGCCAGGTCTCCATAGCTCAGAGGTCTGAGAACAGGAGGATGACAGAACTGAGGTGGCGGGGGAGGGGGAGGTTGTGAGGGGGGCAGGGAGGGCAGGAGAAAGAAGGAATTGGAGATGCCCTGGTCTCATGGTCCCTGGGACATGTCTGGCCAGTCACATGTGGACCCAGTGCTCCCCATGGGGTGCAGGGCCTAGCTTGGTGGCAGGGAGCAGGCACCTAAGCCTCCCATTCATAACCACCTCTTCACATTCAGACTTTAGGAATTATTGCAAGTGAGATTTTGATGTTAAAAGAAGTAATTTGTTAAATGTAAGTCTTTAAAACATGCCACAGGTTTATAGCTCTATCTTGGCATGTCTTTGTTTTTTAATCAGAGGACTAGAAAAGTGCAAGTGGTCCAGACCTCTTGGCTGTGGGCAGCCTGACAGAGAGGGCTTTTCTTAGGGACAGAGCCCTAGGCCCAGTCCGGACCTGTGTACTTTTTCTGGGTGTCTCCCCATGCTGGCTTTGCCTAGGCCACCATGCACCTCAGGGCAGAGAGAATGTAAGGATGTTTTCATTGCTTTCTGTTCACCCTAGGGTGGTGGGAATGTTGGACACTTAGCTCCCAGCACTGTACAGATGAGACTGACAACAATTTATGGGTCATGTATATGCCCAGCCTGGGGAAGGAGGATGCAGCACATGAAACAGGGCCACATGGAGGCTGCATGTGGGAATGGAGTGGACAACCCGGGTTTGTGAGTGGCAGGTTTTGTATTATGAAGAGGGTGAGGTGGCCTCTGTTCCCGTGGGAGGATGTGATTGACCTGTTTGAGCAATTCAGTGACTGGCAGGGAATCGAGCCCTGTTTCTCAGGGTGAGGCAGGACTGTGACTGGCCCCTGTGATTCGGAAGGGTATTGGTCAGGGCACCTGATCTGTGGGGGCAAAACAGTTAGGCTGTTTGAGGCCCTCCCTTCTTCACCAGCTGTCGAGAAGCACATAGTATTAGGCCTTAATTTCAGGTCATAGAACTCTTGCTGAAAGTGGAGGGGGGGACGCAGGCTGAGGCAGGGCAGACAACCATGTATGCAGGGGAGTCATTGAGAGATTGAGACAGGTGAAAGTTTTCCTCTAGCTGGCATATTGCTGTGGGTGCTTCTTGAATCTGCCCCTGCTTTGTTTAGACCAAATCAAGCTTACTCCCTCTAGAGCACAGCCCCGTTTTCTGACCTGATGGAGAACATAAATGTGAGTTGGATGAGGGGTTGCAAGGCCCGGAGCCCAGCCACCGGGTGGATGGACTGACCCTGGTAGGGGCAGGCTCAGGCTTCTGGGAAGTGGGGAACCTCTCAGAGTGTCCTCTGCTGCTCTCCTTTCCTAGACTCTGGAACCAGGCTCATGGAGGGCCTTGGGGAGCCAGGGGCAAGATAGAAAGATGTGACCCAAAGTCACACATTCCAGATCTCCATGGTTCTGCCCTTGGGTCAGGATCTTTGTCTCCATCTTCTCACAGTGACAAGTGAGCCACTCCGAGTGTGCTCTTCACTGCAGCAGCCTCTGCACCTTCCCCGCAGTCTTGCTGCTCTGCCCTGCCCTGCACCAGACCCCGCAACCTCCCCCAAGCCTTCCTGGAGCTCCTGCTGGGATGCCACCTGCCCTTCCACAGACCTCTTCCAATTCCACACACATCGAGCGGCAGTTCTCCAATGTCCTGGTCCCTGGTACACCTTCCCGAGGTGCGTGTAAAATTCAGGGTGCTGGGGGCAGTTAATCTGAATACAGGTCAGTTTTGTTCTCGCTGAAACATTTGGGGCCTTTTTCCTAAACCTGGGAAGAGGCTGGTGGTTTCATTTGCAGGTTTTACAACAACAGAGATAGTGCTCCAAGCCCAGGCGTTTCCTAAGGATGGGCAGGACCTCAGGGAGGACAGTGTGTGAGATGGGCCTCGCAGAGCTCCACTGTTGATGTCACATCAGGGGTGACCAGAGAGGACTGAAGATATTAGATTCTTCTTCTTGAATATTCTGCTCTGTGCCGGTGCACGACTCCGGGAAGGGAGAGAGGCCTCCCTAAATTCCAACAGATGTTTGATTTCTCATCAGCCTTAGTGGGTGGCACGCTTGTGAAACTCTTCAAGCTCATTTTATGCAAGTAATTTGTCTCAGAAAATTGGGAAAAAATGAAATATTTTCATGCAGCCAACCTCAGGCAGAGGTCGGCACAACTGCCATTTCAGTATCTTACCCTGCAGTCACACCTTACACGTATTAGAGGTTTACAGGATGGAGATTCACTTGTAAAGACAGTTTTACTTCTGCCTTTGGTTTAACAGCTGCACAGTATTCCACTCTGGATCTGCAGTCATATAACACTTTCCCTATTTTGGGTAATTTGGGTTGTTTCCAGTTTTTTTGCTATTATGGGTAACGCCGCAGTAAATATCCTTGCATGTCAAACTGTATGTATGTTTCTGATAAAGTGATTTTTCAGGTGTCACTGTGCAAAGCCTCTGCTTGGCAGTCAAGGAGGTCCCCTGATCTCAAGGTGCAAAGCCAGAGGCAAATGCCCATCTTTGGAGCTCTCTTCTACTTAGAGCTAAACTTCCCTCTACTTACGTGATCTCATTCACACCTTCCCAGAGGCCTTTTAAGGACACTGTTCCTGCCCCCCACTGGACAGGTGAGGGAACCGAGGCACAGAGAGAGCCAGTCAATTATCCACGGCCACAGAGTCAGTAAGTGGCTATACTGGACTCAAACAAAAACAAACTCCCCCCGTGGTGCAGAGTTGGGGGGGTGGGCAGTGCCTATAGTGTCTCTCAAATATCTCTAGAGGCCACTCCCTCACCCCCATCACTGCACTTCATTTTCTCCTCTTGTGTTTCAAGTACCCCAGCTTTCCAGTGGGTGTTCAGATGTTCCCAATTCAGGACTGTTGAACCTCACACTTCCTCTGCATTTATTCAGCTGAGAGCTGCTGTCTACCTCCACCTACCGCATCCATGCAGTGAGAAGGAGCCTTGAAAATGCCAGCAGGGTGGTCACGCTCTCACATGGGGGCCCTGCTGTGACTCATGGTTGGGCTCTGAGCCTCTGGAAAAACACTCCTCTTGGCAAGGGATTCACTGTGGCTGGAGGAGCTCGGCCAGCCCCAGGCCCTGCCCAAGCTACCCTGGAACAGAGGACACCCCTGGTGCTTCTGGAAGTGCCCCCATGGTCTCCCACAGCCTCCAGAGATGCTTTGAGAAGTGAGACCCAAGCTGTAGGTGGCACTGGCAAATCCTTCGTCGCTACCACACACTCTGGGCTCTCTCTAGTCTCTGGATCCTGCAAAGCTGCAAGGCCACCTTTCCAGAATATTCTTCCTGCCAAAGCCCAAGGTGCTAAAGAAGAAGAAGCATAGTGAGACCATGATGCTGGAGAGTATGTGTATGGGGGTTTTGTGGGTTGAACTGTGCAGGGGTTATGACTACTGTGTGACTGATGGGAAAACTGAGGCAGCATAGGATGAATCGACATGTCCTTGATGCCACAGTCTGGGGGGTGATCCTGACTCTTGCCTGGAGTCCAGGCCTTGTAGCCTGGATCAGTGAGGAATATTAATTAGTACTTGTTAATTTTGACATTGAAAAGAAAACAGCTGGCCCACCCAGTGTTTTCCAGAAAGTGCTCTGAGAACTTTGGGTCCTCAAGGAGCTTTGTGAAAAAAATCAACAAACTGTGGTCTCTTACATAGAGGGTATAAGGGAATATGTCACCTGCATGTTCATCAGCATATCTAAGGAGCCCTGCAGTAAGGCCACCCTTTTAATTTCCTGGAGCACTGATTTTGCCTGTGACTTTGGATCTTAGAAGCCTCCCTCCCTACTCCTTCCCTTCATTTCTAGTAAAGAGTAACCATGCTACAGTCCCGGCTCAGCTGGTAAAGAATCTGCCTGCAATGCGTGAGACCGGGGTTCGATCCCTGGGTGGGGAAGATCCCCTGAAGAAGGGAAAGGCTACCCACTCCAGTCTTCTGGCCTGGAGAATTCCATGGACTGTATAATCCATGGGGTCGCAAAGAGTCAGACATGATTGAGCAACTTTCACTTCACTTCACTTCATGCTGCAGTAAATGACTTGGACTCCATCAATTCTTTGGTTTCTCCTCACAAGAAGAGCCCTCATTTGCCATTTTCAGAGGATAACTGGAGAGGAGGAAGGGACAGGACAGGAAATTCATGCAAAGCCTCAGATCTGATACTGAGTCCTCCTGGGCTCTTGGACTCGGTGATGTTCTCAGGAATCACTGGGCTCCCCAGGAGGAAGGGGACCCCTGCAGTAGCTAGGCACACTGATGGTCCAGGAGAGAGCTGAGTCCTGTGGCGGCAGCTGCCCTCCTAAGCTGAGTGGAGCAGACTGTCGTTAATTATTTGCTTTCCTGAATAGCACTGCCTACCCCTACCAGCGGCTCCCTGGGCCTGATTGCATTACCCCTTTCCATGAGGATTCATCTCCAACTTGTTTGATGCTTCTCCAAAGAGCTCCATCTGGCTCCCTCACCGTTTCTGACAGGTGGCTAACATGGTTCTCTGAAGCCCCCTGAACACCAGGAAGCACCTTCTGCAGAATTGACTTGGCTTTTATGTCATATTTCTGTCTCCCAGTCGTGTATTTGCCACAACCACAGACATTTGTATGAAAATAGAATCGGTGTTTGTCAGGGCTCATCTGCTCAGGCTGCCTGAGAGGAGGCACTGGGGGACAATCTGCCAGCCTGGTACCCATCCATGCAGTGCCCCGGTTTCCCATGCGAGGTTCCCCCAGCCTCTGAGAGAGTGGGACGCCACCCAGCCTGGATTTATGGCCTGAATGGGCCTCCTTGGACCTTGGAAGCGTCTGCTTCAACGTTGTGCCATCCTCAAGCAGCTCTCTGGGCGTGTTGGGCCAGAGAATGAGGCCAGCTTGCTGGGCCAGGAAGGGCCAGTGTGCTGTCCTGGGCTGATGACTGTAGAGAGGCTGACGGGGTTAGAGATGAGCCATCAAAGAGGACATGGAGTGAGGTGTTAGCTCCTGGCTGAGGGCCAACACTGGCCCCGGCCTGGTGACACTAAACAATGTGCGTCCCTTTCCCTCCCCTGTGAGCGTGGAAATTTAGAGTCTGCCAGCACCTCACCTCCAGAGAAGGCACTGGCACCCCACTCCAGTACTCTTGCCTGGAAAATCCCATGGACGGAGGAGCCTGGTGGGCTGCAGTCCATGGGGTCACTAGGAGTTGGACACGACTGAGCAACTTCACTTTTACTTTTCACCTTCATGCGTTGGAGAAGGAAATGGCAACCCACTCCAGTGTTCTTGCCTGGAGAATCCCAGGGACGGGGGAGCCTGGTGGGCCACTGTCTATGGGGTCGCACAGAGTCGGACACGACTGAAGCGACTTAGCAGCAGCAGCAGCAGCACCTCACTTCAGTGTGGTGTTAGGGACCAAATGTTTGTGTCTCCCCCAAATTCACTTGCTGAAGCCCTGCCCCACAATGTGATGCTATTTGGGAAGTGGGGCCTTTGGGAGGTAATTAGGTTGCGATGAAGTCCTCAGGGTGTGGATCCCATGATAAGATTGATGCCCGTGTGGAACGAGGAGGACACGTCGGAACTGCCTCTGTCCACCGTGTGAGCACACAGCGAGAAGGAGACTATCTGTAAACCAGGAAGAGAGCCGTCAGTAGAATGCAACCGTGCTGGCACCCTGACCTCAGACTTCCCCTGCAGGGTTCTGAGCAGAGCAGTGATGGTGCCTCACCCATGTTTGGACAGGAGCACTTTGTTGAGAATGGATGGCGGGGCAAGGGTGGAAGCAGGGCGGCCTCCTGGGAAGCTGGTGCAGTGTAACCCAGGTGAGAGGCAACAATGGGTGCCTGGACTGGGGAGGAGGAAGTGAAGGAGTCAGATTTCGACATATTTGCTGACCATTTGGATATGGAGAGAGAGAGGAAGTAAGGGTGTTTGTGGCATATGCAAATAGAAGGATGGCTTTCCGCTGAGAAGCGGACGATGTACGAAGAGCAGGCTTGGAGCAAAAAGACAGGCTTTCCATCCTGGAAACGTAAGGTTTGTGATGTCCATTAGGAACCAGAGTGATGCTGTCAAGAGACTCTGGAGCTGGGGGGTGAGTCTGGGATGGAGAAATCAAGTTGGGAGGGTCAGCAGATGGAGCGCAGTTTAAGCCACGAGACTGGATGATATCACAAGTGTAGGACTGTTAGTAGAAGAGAGAAGATGCTTGAAGCTTGTGTCCTCAACTGGTCAATGTTGAATAGTGGGAAAGATGGGGAGAAACCGACAAAGATTCTGAAAAGAAGGCACCAGGGAGGTAGGGGGAAAACCAGGAGGACATGCTTTGCTGGAAGTTGTTTTCAAAGAGGACGCCTATTGCATTTTTTCGTTTCTCAGTGTTTGGTTCACACGCATGACTTAAGTTGGTCTAATTGAAGTACATTTAGGGCCCTTACTGGAATAATAAAGAATAAGAAACATGCTCTCTTTTGCCTCATGGTTCTTAGCTGGAGTTATTAGTAGACATTTTAGCCGTAAGAGTGAACAGCCAGCACAGAATCAAAACCGAGGAGACATAGGGGGAGACAGAGCCCTGAAGGCATCATCTCTGCCCTGGAACCCACCATGCCTGAAATCCCTAGACTTTTAGTTTCCCATTTTTGCTTAAGTCAGTTTGAACTGGATTTCTGAATTCGCAACCAGAAGAGTTTTGACTAAAGCAGTGCTGCACCCCTGCTCTGACACCGTCCACGTGGAGAACACCTCCCACCGCCATTCTGAGGCTCCCCTTTCCCAGTGTTGGACACCTGTTCCTTGTGGCACTGAGCCTTCTTTCACAGGGACATCTTTCAATAGTTTCCTTTATCTGAGGCTGAACAAAGAGGGACGAAGGAGAAAGCAATGAAGAATCACTGGAGAGGATACTTATTGTTTGTTTGGTGATTTGTTATTTGCTCTGCATTTTATTATTTGAAAGTATTATATTTCTTATTATTTGCTTTATTGATTTGTTGGCGTTGTTCAGCCGCTCAGTCACATCTGACTCTTTGCAACCCCATGAACAACAGCATGCCAGGCTTCCCTGTCCTTCACTTTATTGATTAATTTTTTTTAAAAGGGGGAATGACAGGCACGTACTTACACTTTGCACCAGTGACTGATAGAGGTGAACTGGAGGGGCTGAGGCTCCCAGCAGGGTGGGGAGGGGTATTAGGGGAATGGGCTCCTGAACTCAGGAATAGGCAGGGTGGTGGCTCAAGGGAGGTGGAAATCTTTAAGAATTGTGACACATTGACTTGAGGGGATGTGCAGAGAATGGTGTCAAGGAGGATTCCTGTTTTGTTTTGTTTTGGCTAAAGCAACTGGTTGGACAGAGGAGAGCCACTGAATCCGATAAAGTATTGAGAGAGACCATCCCCTGGGAGCGGCAAAATTTGGGCCCTGGGCCGGGCAGCCCTCTCCCCAGATTACTAATCTCTTGCTCCATCTACATGTTTGCTTTTGAAGGGCATTTTTTCCCTCCATGCCTCATAGTCACTTAATTCATTAGTTCATCATTTATGTCCTATTTCATTATGTTATAATCTTTACAGTTGTTAATTTGCATTTCATTTCCTGCAGTGACAAAAAAAAAAAAAAAAAAAAAACCAAACCACCCTACCCGTGAAAAATGTTATTGTTGTAAATATTAATATAAGTCACAAACGATCACCATCCAGACCCCATTGCACAGAGCAGCGCTCCCTTTGTCTGAAGCTGGGAGGATTCGGGGTAATTACCAAAAGCAAGAGCTCTGCACGCCCTGAGGCTGAATGATCAGACCCAGTCGCAAGCCCTGAGATAATATTAAAAACAGGCAGAGAAAACAGCTCTTGCAGACAGTTGTGCGCCTACTGTGACTCTCGACGCAGACCCCACACCACCTGTACTTGAGCGGCTCAGAGTCTAGAGGGACAGATGGTGGCCTCCGTGCCCCATGGGTCGGGGAGAGCCTGTGCCCAGGAGCTCAGAGGAGAAGCGAGGTTGAGTTCTCCCTGGAGGAGAGCCAGGGGGAAGGGGGCACTGGGGGGGAAGGAGAGAGTGGGTAGTGTGTGAGCTGCTGCACAGATTCCAGCTCCAAACCCCTCAATTCCTGCTCTCTTGGTCCAGGAGAGGACTCTTGCATTGTGTCTTCTTCTGGAAGAGTGCACTGCAAAGAGTCATTTCTTTGCCCTGGAGACCAGAGCTAACCCATCCCCTTGAACTGCCTTAACATCTAGACCTGGAAGGAGACACCCATCACTCCCACTCCTGAGAATTTTGTGCCTCCCCCACCCCAATCCCTGGCCCCATAAGAAGCTCCAGAGCAAATCAGGGGTGGCTGAGTCAGAACTCCTCCTGACGTGCTGGGAGGTTAAGTCTGTTAACCTGTGAACAGCTGATGCTCTTTCTAGAGCAGCGAAAGTACAAAGTGGACCTGGAATATCATAGACTGGAAAGCAAGGAACTGATCAAAGGTTTAATGGGGTCATGTTTGAAAGACATAAGAACCAGCCATAAGGGGATCCCAAGGGTCAAATTTCAGACAATTTAGTAACAAAAAGAGTAATGATGATCATGAAAATTCTAAGATATTTAATGGGGGAGAAATCCGAGAGTCCATAATGATAATCAAAGAAAAAAATAAAAACAAAACCATGTTTTTGTATATATAAGGAGGGAAAAATGGAGTGGGTAAGAAGCTCCGTGGGAAAGAATCCACCTGCCAATGCAGGGGATATAAGAGACGCATTTGATCCCTGGGTTGAAAAGATCCCCTGGAGAAGGAAATGACAACCCATTACAGTATTCTTGCTTGGAGAATCCCATGGACAGAGGAGCCTGGTGGGCTACAGTCCATAGGGTTGCAAAGAGTTGGCCATAACTGAACGACTGAGTGCACACACAAACACACACACATACACACAAGAAGATACTAACAGGGCGGGTGTCCACAGCACTGTGTAGTTTTTCCAAGAAAGAACTAGAGAACCTTATTTGAACCCTAGATTTGTGATTGACATTTTGAATAATGATTTCGAACAGCTTCGTTTGTGTCTCAGAGCCTATTTCTCCCTCTGTACAATGGACATGACATAGTTTCTATCTCCAGGCCAGTTGGGAGGGCTAGTTGGGCTAAAGGGTGTGAATTCAGCACACTGACCAGCACCTATTAAGTCTTAGTTGGTAACAGCTAATGATATTAGCATTAGTCACAAATCCAGGGCTCAAAAAAGGTGCTCTCCATCATTCAGAGTGCTAAGCATGGACTAGGGTACCTGCAAAGCCAAGGCACTTGCTTTTGCTGAACCGGGCCCCCCAAAAACTATGTCCATATTCTGGGACTTGTGCGTGTGACCTTTTGGGGAAAAAAGGATCTTTGCCAATGTGGTTAAGTTAAAGATCTTGAGAGTATCCTGGACTGTGTATGTGTGTGTTCAGTCACTTCAGTCGTGTCTGACTCTGTGACCCCATGGACCCTAGCCCACCAGGATCCTCTGTCTATGGGGCTTCTCCAGGCAAGAATACTGGATTGTGTTGCCATGTCCTCCTCTAGGGGATCTTCGCAACCCAGGGATCGAACCCGTGTCTCTCAGGTCTCCTGCGTTGGCAGGCAGGTTCTTTACCCTGAGCCACCAGGGAAGCCTACCTCAGCCCTAAACCCAATAACAAGTACCCTTATAAGAGCTAGAGAAGAAAGACAGACACAGAGGAGGCCATGTAAAAGCAGAGGCAGAGATTATTGTTGTGCAGCCAGAAGTCAAGGAAGGGCTGGAGCCACCAGAAGCTGGAAGAGGCAGGAAGTATCATCCCTGAAGGCTTCTGGGGAGCCTGGCTCTGTGAACACCATTTTTAAAAAAAAATTATTTAAAAAATGTCTTTATTTATTTTTAATTGATTGATGATTGGTTTACAACATTGATTTGATTTCTGTTGTACATCCACATGAATTAACCATTGGTGTACATACGTCCCCTCACTCTTGAATCTCCCTCCCACCTCCCGCCCATTCCTACCCCTTTAGATTGTTGCAGAGCCCCAGTTTTAGTTCCCGGAATCATATAGCAAATTCCCATTGGCTATCTTTTACATACATTAGTGTATGTGCATCCATGCTACTCTCTACATTTATCTCACCTTCTTCTTCTCCCCCACCCTTGTCCATAAGTCTGTTGTCTATGGCTGCATCTCCACTGCTGCTCTGTGAGCTGATTCATCAGTACCATCCTTCTAGATTCTATATATATGCATTAATATACGATATTTGTTTTTCTCTTTATGACTTACTTCACTCTGTGTAATACGCTCGAGGTTCATCCACCTTATTAGAACTGACTCAAATGTATTCTTTTTATGGCTAAGTAGCATTCCCTTGTATATATGCACCACAGCGTCTTTATCCATTCCTCTGTCAACGGACTTCTAGGTTGCTTCCATGTCTTGGCTATTGTAAATAGTGCGGCAGTGAACATTGGGGTACATGTAACTTTTTTTGGTCTTGGTTTCTTCAGGGTATATGCCTAGAAGTGGTATTGCTGGGTAATGTGGTGGTTTTATTCCTAGTTTTTCAAGGAATTTCCATACTATCTTCCATAGTGGCTATATCAATTTACAATCTCACCAGCAGTGTAGGAGGGTTCCCTTTTCTCCGTACATTCTCCAGCACTTGTTTGTGGATTTTTTGATTATGGCCGTTCTGTCTGGGGTGAGGTGATATCACTGTAGTTTTTTTTTTTTTTTCATTTATTTTTATTAGTTGGAGGCTAATTACTTTACAATATTGTAGTGGTTTTTGCCATACATTGACATGAATCAGCCATGGATTTACATGTGTTCCCCATCCCGATCCCCCCTCCCGCCTCCCTCCCCATCCCATCCCTCTGGGTCTTCCCAGTGCACCAGCCCTGAGCACTTGTCTCATGCACAAGTGATCACTGTAGTTTTGATTTGTATTTTTCTAATAATGAGTGATGTTGAGCATCTCTTCATATGTTTATTAGCCATCTGTATGCCTTCTTTGGAGAAACGTCTGTTAGGTCTTTTGCCCACTTTTTGAGTGGGTTATAAAAAAATGTATTTATTTATTTTATTTTTAAAAACTTATTTATTTTTAATTGAAATATAATTGCTTTTAAATATTGCATTGGTTTCTGCCATACATCAGTATAAATCAGCCACAGGTTTACATATGTCCCCTCCCTCCTGAACTTCCCTCCCACCTCCTACCCAATCCCACCCCTCTAGATTTTTACAGAGCCCCAGTTTGAGTACACTGAGTCATATAGAAAAATTCCCATTGGCTTGTAAACACCTTGATTTTTGACTCCTGGTCTCCAGAACTGTGAGGGAATAAATTCCTGTTGTTTTAAACTACCCAGTTTGTAGTGCTTGGTTAAGGCAGGCCTTGGAAACTCATACAGGCACCAAGAGAAAACTTTGCCTGAACAGAGCATGGAAGTATTTACCATAGAGTGGTGTGAGGTCATCTTACACTTTGGTATGATTTGTTTTGTTTTTATCTGGAGTCACTGCTTGAGTCCTCTAAGGTCCTGACGGGCCCAGCTCTGCCCTGTATTCCTGATGTGTTCCTGATGACTGTGGCCCTGGCCCTGTGTTTGCTATGATCTGATGTAACCCCCAGATGTGTAGTGGTCTGCTCTGGGACATGCATCCAGGGGTCTGCGGGCTGCTACCCAGTCCAATGGTCCTCCCCAGTGCAGGAGGTGCCTGGAGGCATCCGTTGTCTGCATCCCCTGTTCCCTGGTGTGTACACTCAGCCGCAGGACCGGAGTGGGAGCACAGAAGGACTGGGGCCCAGGGCAACACCAAGGTGATACCAATGTGCTGGCCTGGAGCCACTGTCAGCGCAGTGGTGAATTTTGGCTGACTAATTCTGAAATTGCTGGGCTGGGGAGCAGCCAGAGCATGCGCTTGGGCTGAACCACAAAATCGGATGAGGGCTGGAGAGGCCAGGGGTTCTGAGAGAGCCTGGCTCTATGAGGCCCGGAGGTTGGAGCCTGTTTGATGACATGTGTCTGATGGAGGGCATGGCATGAGCCCCAAAGGGCTGAGGGACAGACAGGCTGGTTGCAGACCCAGCCCAGTGGCTGCCTGGTGACTCAGGGAAGAGACAGGCACTCTGGGCTCAGCATCTCTCTTAGAAGAGCCAAAGCTGATTCCCTTTTGAGATGTGTCTGACTGCAGGCTTTGCTGAGTATTTTTGCCCCCTGAGTGGTTTGGAGCTTTTGAGAAGGTGGACCTTCAGAGGTGAACCAGACCAGAGTGCCTCGTGACCTGGGCCCTGGGGATGAGGGGACTCCAGAGGAGTGTTTCTGCATAAGCCCCCACCCGTCTCTCCCTGGGACAGGCAGAAACTTGGCCTTCAGACTGGAGGCGGGCAGGAGGAAATGACCTTGGGCCTGAGGTGAGCCCTCTAGCTCTAAAGTTGGGACATCGCTATGACACTCCTGATCGCCACTAACAGGCAAACAAAATCATAAATCCCGATTAGGGAGACGCTGGTTGGCAATGACATACAAAAAAGTTTGTGATTAGTGAACTGTAAAAGCTAACATGACACGCTCATAATTGGGATGTATTTACTGTGCAAAGGAACGCCACACTGCCATTCGAGCAAAGTGACTTTGAGGGAACTTTCTAAAGGAGTCCGACACAACTTCCCTCTTTTGCTTACCAAACAGCAATAACCATTATTGATGGCGCTTTTCAAATGGCAGCTACAGAGAGAGAGGGGCTGTGATTTCTTGTCAGAACTGTTTTATGGTGTCGTATTTTCCGGGTGTTTAAGAAGCCCTGTTCATTTGCGGCATTATCGTGGGTGATTTATGGACCCTCAACAAGCTTACTTCATTTCGATGGTTTAGGCATTTCACTTTTTTACAACAAACCTTCTTCCAATATAATCAATGGAGGTTTCTCCCTCTGGCCTAGGAGGGGAGTGCCGTGTGGGTTTATAGCAAAATCAATATGAGGATAAATGGACAGCAAAGAAAGTCCATTGTCAGAGTGGAAACAGGCTGCAAAGTCCTGGGCCCGGCGGCACAGCCGTCAGCAGGCGCTGGTCCGGTGACCTTGCTGAATGCAGCTACAGGGAGTTGTCCTGGCTGACCAGCCCAGAGGGATGCTGGGGACAACACAGCTGGGCGGTGGGGAGAGGGCTCAGCCACACTTCAGTTAAAGTTTGTTTGTAAGAGACCCTCCCCTGCACGTCTCATGAATGTTTGATGCTGTTTGCGTGTGTTTTCTAATTAAAGTAAGAAATGATTCCCAAATGCATCAGTGTTCCAACCAATGAGAAGGGGATGGGAAAGCAAGCCAGATGAGTAGCTCACAGATGGGTCTAATGTTCACTGAAGGAGACCGAGCAGTTGCAGAGGCCCCTGGAGGAACCTCAGATCCACTGGCTAACCCTTGTCCCCCAGTCCTTGCCAGGGAAGTCCTCAGGTTTTCTCTAGAGACATGGTGGTAGGGGTACCATGGCAGGCTGGCTGCTGCTTCTGGGGGGTGCTTGGAGGTGGGGGAGTCTGAAGCACCCGGATGGGTCCACTGTACTGATTACCTGAGGTAAATGAGGACATTTAAGACAGATATGAGTTTGCTTGTACAGGAGAAGGAAAACTTACAGGCCTCTTGGGGTCCCTTGGTGGAACACAATAAAGATTAACTTAATGAGCAAACAAAGGAAGTTCTGGCTGGAAGTAAAATGGGCAGACAGGTAGAGGGCCATCTCCCTGCCCTGGGCAGCTTCGTGGTGCAGATAGCAGCTGACTGTCCCATTAGCAGGCCTTGCATGCATTCACTAAGCACCTAGTATGGGTCAGGGCCTGCAGGCACAGTGATGCCTGGGAAGATAGTCTTTGGCGCTCAGGGAGCTCATGGTCTAGTGCAATAGTTTCACACATATCACTACTGATGGTCAGGGTCATGGAGGAAAAGAGCCCAGTCAGCTCCCCAGCACCCTGAAGGACTCCTGCTACCCTCTGGCCAGACAGTCCTCGCTGTTCGTACTGCTTGATGGATTTGATTCTGGCCTCAGGCCTTTATTTAATTAATCCAATCCTTCCAAGGAAGGTCAACAGAGCACTCAGGGCCACCCCTTCCCCCTTTTCTGGCCCACCTCTTCCATGCAGTGTGATTTGAGCCAGCGAAGATCTTGTGAGGTTTGGCTCCATGCCAGTCCTGGTGCTGGGCATGGAAGAGTCAGCCATCAACATACAGAAACAGTTCCTTTCCTCCCAAAATTCACACCCTCATCTTTGTGCCAGGCACCATCCAGCATTTGATTATCTCCTGCCTTGGGCTGGTGCCTGCTGATCTCATGCATCAGAGTTCCAATATATCTGGTGGTTCCTAGAGGCTGGGGCCTCACTGCTCACTTGGTGGTCTCCTGCAACGTGTCTGAGCAAGGGGCCAGACTCAGAATGGGGGTTCCTGCTCAACTTGTTCTGGGTCCCTTGGGGGACTCATTACCTGCTCTAAAACCACAGTGATTCTATCACTAGCTCAACCACACCTAAGCCAAAGCTGTGTATGGCAGAGGTGGCTGGCTGCCCAACAAAATCCACCCTCCCATGGCCAATGCAAAGGGCAGTATCTGGAAAGCCCATCCATGAACATTTTCCAGCTACATCCCCATTTCGCTACCCCTATTCCATGCACCTAAGCATGACTGTGTGACTAGGGTTTTGTGACTAACATTTGACCATAGAATGTGGATGGGAGAGAGAGATGTTGCTTCAAGGGCCAGATTCTTTGTCCTTTCATCAGCTGTATGAAGATGATCAAAGGCTGTAAGGGATGGTAGAGCCACAGAAATAAAGATCCTGGGGCCTTGGATCACGGTGTGGAGGATGCTGTTCACTTCCTGGACACTGGCTTGAAACTGACAGGCAAGTGAGAAATAAACTACTATTAAGGAAGCAACACCCCCACGTATATTTAGATCTACTTGCTGGGCGCCTGTCCTCCTTAGTCTGTACACTAACTAGTATGAGACCCTCCTTTCCAGCACCCCCTCCCCCAGGCTCTGCTTCCTCACTCACTTACTCATCTCCCTCAGCCTTTTGCTTATGAGGGAGAATTGTGCCTTTAACTAGAGCAGGTCTCAGAAATCATGTTCTTCTTGTTTGTGTTGCTTTTAAACTTTGTATTATGAAAATATATATACAGAAAAGTAGAATGAACAGGATAATGGGCATATCTACTATGACATGTATTACAGTAATATAGGGAACACTCTTGTGCCTATCACCTGGATTGAACTACTGTTTACATCCTGTCATATGTGCTTCATCTGCTTTTTACTTCTGAAGTATTTAAAAATAAATTACAGACATTATTACATTTTACCCATAGTTATTTCAATATACATCTCTGAAAAATAAAATACTACTGATACATAATCATAATTCCATTGTATTAGTAGGGGTTCTCCAGAGAAACAGGATGTATATAGGTATGTAGAGAGTTATCGTAAAGAATTCGCTCATGTGATTCTGGAGGCTGAGAAGTCCTAAAACGGGTATTAATTGTTAGCAAGTTGGAGGCCCAGGAGTAGTTCCATTGTGAAAGCCAGCAACCTTGACACCCAGGAAGAACTGATGGTTTGGTCCAGTGTCCCAGCTCAAGCAGTCAGGCAGGAAGTGTGCCCTGTTACTCACGGGTCAGCCTGACAGCTTTTGGTTTTATTTAGGCCTTCAACTGGGCAGATGGGTCCCCCCGCATGAGAAAGGGCAGTCGGATTTACTCAGTCTACCTATTCATCCAAAAAACCCTCCCAGACACACTTAGAATAATGTTTGACCAAATGTCTGAACACCCTGGGGCCCAGTCAGGTTGACACATGCAATTAACCATCACAGTAATTATTGTAAACCTAACATATAATCCCTGACACCATCTAGCACCTTATCTACATTCAAATTTCCCCAAATGTAGCTTATAGAATCATCTCTTCAGACTAGTGTCTAATCAGAGGCCAAGCATTGCATTTGGTTGTTGCCTATGACCTTCGAGAAGCCCAGCAGGAGGGGTCCATGCCTGACTCCTCCAGGCTGGGAGGAGGGGGGAAACATTTGGTTGTGGAGTTGGGCTGTAGGTCTAAGAAGATAATTATTTATTACTGAGAACAAGCACAAGTGAAGCATCAAAACGCTCAGGGCTCCATCTCTGGTAATTTATGGGCTCCAGCCATCAAGCACTTGTGTCCCTAAGTGCTTTACATCGTTAATTAGATACAACCGGAAACTCCAGCAAGGGCGAGTCACCGTGGCCAGGGTTACCTCCAGCAGAGTGTGAGTGGCTGAGCCCACTCAAGGTCACCAAGCAGGTCTGGGCCCGAGTGCGGGTCTCTGCCCCAAGAAGAGTGTCCTGGACTCCTCTCCAAGGGTAGAAGGTGAAGCCCAGCCAGACAGGGGCACCAACCAGCCTCGCATTCCCAGGCCCAGGACATTGAGCCTTCTTCCCTGTAGGAAAATTGGCAGGACAGCAGCTGGGGCACCCAGGGTTCCCATAGCTTCCCATCAGGTCACAGGCAGGACAACATAAATCAGACCATGTTTTAAATGCATTAAGGAAGCTTGACCCAACCCCAGGTGGGTCCTTTCCCAAAGTAAAAGATCGTTTTGTTACGTGGATAATTTGTCCCTGAACTATCAGATTTCTGTGAACTGGGTTTTCTGAAAACAACTGTAGATGCACAGGAGTTAAAAGTGGGGGACCCCTGGATTTCAGACTCCACCTTGCCACAGGTGGCTTGTCTGTACAAGCCTCATATGTAAAGTGGGGATTATGGCAGTGTCTATCTCAGATTCTGAGGGTCATGCAAGATAATGCTTAACTCAGTGACTGTACTGGGTGTGTGTGCTCAGGTGTGTCTGACTCTTTGTGACCCCATGAACTGTAGCCCATCAGGCTCCTCTGCCCATGGGATTCTTCAGGTAAGAATACTGGAGTGGGTTACCGTGCCCTCCTCCAATGGATTGTCTCAACCCAGGGATCAAACCCGAGTCTCCTGCATCTCCTGCATTGGCAGGCAGCTCCTTTACCACTGAGCCACCTGGGAAGCCAAAAATTGTAAATTTAATACTATTTAATGCCAACTTAGTGGCTGGCACATTACAAACATATATGTTGCCTAGCTTTCTTGTTATCATCATGTTATTATTTATTGACCAGATAGACAAATAGATGATCACACAAAGAAAACTGCACAGAATCTAGTCCAGGTTCAAGGTTGTCTATGGGTCAGTCACCCAGAGTGTACTGAAACCTGGAAGGAGTCCCTAGTGCACAGTGACTACAAGTGTGGCTTCCTGGGGGGCAGGGAGGCAGAACAGGACAGGGTGATCAGAGCCTGGGGACGTGTCTGGGCTGATCTATGCACCGTCCATCCCAAAACTCTAGAAAAAGTCCCATGGTTCATCCAGGACTGGACTGTCTTAGACTAGCACAGAACTGAGGTTGGCCATGTTACTTGGTCTCCCTTTCACCTTAATTTTCTTGTCTGTCAGATGAGGGTGATGTCTACCTCCCAGCATGGTGAAGCCAGAGGGGGATTTAGTGGCGAAGGTGCTCTGGAGTAGCCTCTCAGAGTGTTAGCTTGAGTCCTGAACACTCCTCGAGGGCAGCTCCTAGAGGTGGCAGCCACCACCATGGGCCAGAATACTGGAGTGTCCGGCCTCCCCCACCAGGTCCAGGGCCTGTCCTCAGCTTCCAGCTCAGGAGTGGAGAATCCCTCTGGAAGTGCCCTGTGGCCCTGTGGCTCTAGATGTCCGGCTGCCCTGGCTCCTCTCTGAGCAGCAGCCCTGTACGCTCCTCCTGTGTGCTGTTTGCAGCCAGCTGCCTCTGTGCCTCTTGCAACATTATTTTTCCAAGTGATGACCCAGTGAAGCAATTACTGTTTCAATGGGGATGAGATCTTCCATCTCTCCAGCCAGCAGCCGAGCTTAGCCTCTGCAGCATCTATTCCTCTCAACAGCTCTTCCTCAGCCTCTCCAAAGACCTTCTCATGTTCACGCCCACCAAGGGTCTCAAAAGCCTCCCACAGCTAGGCCAAACCCCTTTGAGGGGAGGCTTTTCCTGAGAAAGGGGGCTTCCCAGGATCCCAAGAGCCTTTGTGAAGAAGTCTTTGTTTGATTCCACCCGTGCTGTTTGGATTCTAGGAGATTTTTTCCCCCTTAGAGAGCAAACTTAATGAAAACTGTACTTTATTTATAGACATGTTATGACTGCAGACTAGAAAGTTGAATTGTGGAAGAGTAGTTCCGTGATGCTTGGCTAGGCATTGGTGGTCTATGAAAAGATGGCTTGCTCCAAGGTGCCCTCAAGAAAAAAACATTGTGGAGCAGAATGAAGTAAGAAGGGGATCCTAGAAGTTGGGTCTGCACCAATTTTACTTCCTCACAGTGTGTGGACATGGCCACTGATGGGGCAGGGACCATCTTATGGGGTGGAGGTGGAGTCCTAGCCTGGAACTGTGGAGAGTGGGGACCTCGGGTACCCCACCTGCAGGTGGACTATTGACTGTGGGGCTGGGACCTTGTACATGGAAACAGGCTGTGGGGGCAGGCGATGGATGCATCACCTTCTCCCGAGGCTTCTGCTCTTATCCCCACTTACCCCAGAAGCATCCCTCCAAGGCGCTCAGCTGGCTCTGCCCAGACAGTCCCCCTGGGCCCCCATGTCCCCTGAGAAGCCTCCTCCAGGTGAAAGAACAGGGGACCACCATGCTGGGTGCGCTATGTTGAGCTGCCGTAGGGAGTTCCACCTCCCGAATGGTGTGTGCCCTGTGACCCTCAGCTATGAATATGGACCAACCTAGGACCTAGGGCAGCAGAGCCCTTGCTCCCACCTGGCTAGGGTCTATGTGCAGATATTTTCTAGTCTCAGAAGAGGCTCTAAATCTGTGTGGCTACAGGTTGCTTTGCTGGGAAGGGGAACTGTGAGGGACTTTTCCTGACACTGCAGTATTTCTCCCAGTTGCCCTGCTGAGACCACTCAATTGCCCACCTTGTGGGATGCAACGGTCACCTAGTTGTTGTTGTCAGTCTCCAAGTCATGTCTGACTCTGCGACCCCATGGACTGCAGCACGCCAGGCTTCCCTGTTCCTCATCATCTCCCGGAGTCTGCCCAAGTTCACATCCATTGCATCAGTGGTGCCGTCCAGCCATCTTGTCCTCTGTTGACCCCTTCTCCTCCTGCCCTCAATCTTTCCCAGCATCAGGGTCTTTTCCAATGAGTCAGCTCTTTGCATCAAGTGGTCAAAGTATTGGAGCTTCAGCATCAGTCCTTCCAATGAATAGGGTTGATTTCCCTTAGGATTGACTGGTTTGATCTCCTTGCAGCCCAAAGGACTCTCAAGAGTCTTCTCCAGCACCACAGTTCAAAAGCATCAATTGTTTGATGCTCTGCCTTCTTTATGGTCCAGTTCCCACTACTGTACATGACTACTAGAAAGGCCATAGCCTTGACAATATGGACCTTTGTTGGCAAAGTGATGCCTTTGCTTTTCAACACCTAGGCTCACAGGTAAACCCCAAACCCTGAAGTTAGGATACCCCCTTCTTGCAAAGGGCCCGGCTCCAAGGCTGTCAGGACAGTGATGTGTTTTGAATACCAGGGCCCAGAGTCCCTGCAGGACAGCTCGGAACTGCGCTCTCGTGAATCACAAGCGACTGGCAGTGCGGCTGTCATCACATTGTGTTGTTCTCTGCCTGCATTTACATAACGTTTCTGCAAAGCGCTTTATAATCATTTCATTAGTCATTCATTTGCTTAATTGCATAGCCTTCAATTCAATTAGAAAAGCTGATTTTAAATTCAGGTTTCCACTACCACAAGTTTTAATTCAGAAAAAGTTTTTCTTTTTTTAATTGGTTAACATTTCACATTTCCAAGTTTTGAGCCCCATCCTGCCAGCAGTGACCGGAGTACGGAGGGAAAGACGTTTAGAAATGATAGCAGTGGTGGCCTGCTTCTAAGGTCTAGTTTAGAATGGCTGAGGACCCCTGCCTACTGCCTTGAAACAGGAGTGTCAGGTTGAGCACTAATGTGGCAGTTGGAAAGCAGGCTCACAGGACCCCAAGACATGATGCATGAGAACCTGCAGCTTATTGCAGGACAAGCATATAATGTAACGATAGCATTACCAAAAGGACCCGTGTCCTTTGCAAAGTCTGCCCTGAGGCACCACCCAGAGAGGCCAAGGTTGGGCTCCAGCTGTCCCCTCTCTTGGACCAGGAACCTCCAGCATGGAACACCTTGAACTAAGAAGCCTGAAATGGAGTCTTGGCCAGGACTCTTACTCAACTGGTCACAAAGGCATATTTCTTGCCTTGATACTGGCCTAACAACAGAGCCTCTTGGAGGTCTCATTGAGACCAGGCACAAATCATCAATCTCACTGTTTTCAATAAATGATGCTGTCTAGTGGGTACAAAGTGCCCTGAAACTCCTCAGCCCCATGGTTGCAAAACAGCACTATTAATCAGTGAGCTTCCTGTGCTGGTCGTGGGGGCAATGCTGTGTGGTACATCTCTTGCTTCAGTAACACAACTCAGCCCAGTACCAGGCCTGCTGGAATTAACCCTCCCAGCTCAGCTCAGGGAATATGTGTGGCCAAGAAAGAAGAGGGCATAGAACCCCCCCGCTCTGCCAGCATGAGCCCAAGGGGTCCCTTCAGGAGAGCCACAGGGCTCAGCCTGCTGGGGCACAGGGCTCCCCCAACCTGACCATGGCCTCAGCCCCCTAGTGGCCACAGCCTCCAGTCTCCCTTACCATACATTCTCTGTTGGTCACCCAAGCCCTGCTCCTGAGAGTGCAATTTTGGTCATGGCGTTACTTTAATCGAGCCCTTCCCTGCACTCCCTGTTTAGAATTGTACCCCCTCTTCACACTTCCTATTCCTGTTCTCTTCTTTGTTTCTCTTTTTCATGTGTAACCAGCATATCTTGCTTCTTGTTGTTTATCCCACTAGAGTGCAGGTGCATGAAGCAAGGGTTTTGCATCTGGGTTTTCACTATGTCTATGTGCTTAGGTCAGTGAGAGCCTGGCATGCACTCAGTGTCTCTAACTCAATGCTTGAAACCCCCACATTCGTTCCCCTGGGTTTTCAGGATCCTAGCCCAGGCCTTCTCTATCTAGCTTGGCCTAGATAGCCTTTTTGATCTTCTCCTGCACAGCTTCCTCCATCCCACCTAACACATAGCTGCCATTGCCCCCAACTGCTTCCTGGTCCTTTAACCCCTCCCACCTCACACATACTGTTCCTCTACCTGGATTCTCTCCTATTCTTCTTCACCTTCCCATCATCCCCAGCATCACTGCCTCCAACCCCACTCTCCCAGTTCCTATCCATCTTTCAAGCTCCATTTGAAACGTCACTTCTCCCCAGATGCTTGTCCCTGCCCTGCTCCCCCCAGATCAAACCCACTGTCATAACACCCTATGCTCTCCCTGCAGCCCAGCTCTGCCCCCGTGGCTTAATATTCTGTCTGTGACCACCTGCCTGTGCGCTCTGAAACCTTCAGGGAAATGAAGACAGTTTCTCTGGCTGCTGCCATGGCCACCACCATCAGATCCTAGGTGTTAGGTGGAGGGCTTGATGTGCATGATCTTATTTGATTTCTCAAGCTCTCCATGAGGTAGGGATGTGACCACCACCATCATTTTACAGAGGAGGAAACTGAAACAGAGAGATCAAGAACCTCAGTGAGTGTCACACAGCTGGAGCCAAAAGTCAGACCCAGGTCTGGCTCCAGAAACCTGTGCTCTTAACCACTCCCATCCCACCTCCTACCCCCAGATGGCTGACTTTAAAAAAATTTTTTTAAAATTAATTAAAAACTTTTAAATTTTAAAAATTATATTTAATAAAAATTTTTATTTTATGTTGGAGTATAGTTGATTAACAATATTGTGTTAGTTTCAGGTGACAGCAGAGTGATTCAATTATACATGTATCTATTCTTTTTCAAGTCTTTTCCCATATAGGTTTTTACAGAATTTTGAGCAGAGCTCCCTGTGCTATATATTAGGTCCTTGTTGGTTGGTTTTCTATTTTAAATATTTGTCAGTGTTTTTATTCACCGTGATGTTGGGGGAAATGTCATTTTTCCACACCTCTGGTTTCCCCTGACAGCTTCTGACCCCTTGCCCCGCCCATTACTGTCCCTGGTTGACAGGTTTGGGGGAGGAAGTGGGTGTACCACCCTGCCCCTTCTCTTGGTTCTGGGAGCCAGGCTGTCCCCAGACAGCCTGTGCTCCTAATTGCTATCAGTCCTCTGGTGTGTCCCCAGCTGACAGGGTGGGAAAGCTTACTTATTTTTGAGGTCGAGTATCAGAGAGCCCCTTGCCCTCAGATATAATTCAATTGAAGAATTGAATTCCTCAATTCATCCTGTTCAAAAACCAAGGTAACCTTTTGGTTTCTCCCTCCCTGAGTATCTTGTCAGTTGGCTAAGGCTTTCCATGTGGCTCAGATGGTAAAGAATCTACCTGCAATGCAGGAGACCAGGCTTAGACCCCTGGGTCGGGAAGATCCCCTGGAGGAGGGCATGGCAACCCACTCCAGTATTATTGCCTGAAGAGTTCCATGGTCAGAGGAGCCTAGTGGACTGTAGTCCACGGGATCACAAAGAGTTGGACACAACTGAGCAACTAACCCTTTTCACTTTCAGGTTCAGGCAGAGAAGGGGTAGTTATTTACCGGGTTCCTGAATAGGACTGAGGCGGTGTGAAGGAAGAGAATGTGAGGAACAGAAGACTCGATGGGGGACGGGGTGCTGGGCAGAGGAGGGTGTACCAGGCTCTTTGCACGGAATGGAGGTGTGCTCCAGACGTAAGGAGAGCCTGGGACAAAGGAGAAGCCACAATAACTTCAGGGTGATGAAGCTGGGCCCTAGGTGGCCCCACGCTGGGCCTGAAGAGACCAGGGCTACAGGGCAAGCTGGTCCTTTCAGGGCAGCTCCCACACTGGCATTCCGAAGATGCCTCTGTGCCTCTGCCATTGGCCTGGCCCCCGTCTGGTTGGCATCCTGCTGGCCCATGGCCAGTCTGCAAGGAGCATGTAGGCTGTGGTCTTTGCTGTCAGGTCAAAGTTCTCCGGACTTTACTCCGGGCCCTGTGCATCTGTCCTGAGCACTCAGGCCCAGCCTGCCTCCCAGCCAGCTCACCCCACCCCCTGCACTCCTGCCTGTGGGGCTGTTTGGAGTGTCCATGGCTGCAGCTCACTTCGAGACCCCCTTCCCTCCTCTGAGAGCAGCAACTCCAGCCTACCTGCCTGGGCGCGCTTGGCTGGATCATCCCTGGAGGTGTGACATCACCCGGAGCAGGCAGCCTGAGGTGAGAATGCTCCCCTGTGAGGGTATGGCTGCTCAGAGCTGAGCACTCGAGGGCTGGGTGGCTGTTCTCTCCATTTAATGTAGCTTCTGAGCCTGGGCGATCTGCCTTTGGAGTTGGCAGGTGGGAAAGTGACAGAGGTTCAGGAGTGTCTGCAGCTCAGCCAGAGCCCTCAGCAGCCTCCTTGTTCCCCACTTTCTCTAAGAAGATCAGAGGCTTTTAGTGGGGCTTATTGGGCGCAAGGTGACTTACGTGCAGCATCTAATTCCATCTTCACAGTCTTTTCCCCCCCTTACAGCTGGGGTTAGAGAGACCAGGCCTGAGGTATCAGCAGGTGCGGCATCTGTGCTCATTTCTCCATCCTTTCTCTACCAAGGCGGGTGCTTCTCCCATCAGGTCCTTCTGCCTGCTTTTGTGATCAGATGTGCAAGAGCCCTGGAGGCCTGATCTGAAGCCCAGGTGTGCCTGCCTGTGGAACGTTCCCACCAGGACCAAGCTCACTAGGGCCTCTGGTTTCCCTTCCCGCGTGGTGGTTTTCTGCCCTTGGCTGGATACATGGTCCTTAAGTTGTCACTCTGCACCTACCCCTGTGCCTGCTGAGCTGGGAGAGGAGTCTAGGCAGTATTGGTTATGGTCCCTTGGGGCTCTTGGGGTCTATCAGGGCAAGACAGAAAAGTCATTAACGTTTCTGTGGCTTAGACCAATAAGGTTATAAAGTTTATCTCCTACACCAGTAGGGGTGACTCTGGTCAGGCAGCTGATACAGTGATTCAGGGACTCAGGCCCCCTCTGTGTAAGGAGTCTGCTGACTTCAGTGACCCATGGACACTTAGGGGTTGTTTCCTCTCCAGCCAGAATGGAAAGCAGCCAGGGTGACTCCCCCATGGGAGGTCTGTCTGGGCTTGCAGGGAGCATACAAGGAGCATTCATTGCTTATATCCACATTCCATGTGGTCAGGGCTATTGGCCACATTTCACCACCGGGGCAGCTGGGAAAGGCCATTCTGCTGAAGGCCCAGGAGGAGACACGCTTTGGTGAGCATGCAATGCGCTATCCTGAGGCCTGACTTGGCCACGTGGGGGCCATCTGCATCCGCAGAGTCCTGGCGTCTCTCCCTGCTGCTCCTTGGGGCATCTCTCCTTGCTGAAGGCCCTATAGCTTCTGCAGGATCAGGGCCCTGGGAGGTGCAGGCCCTGGCTGATGTGCAGGTGACCACAGATGAGGCCTTGCACCTCTTGTGGTTCTAATACCTGTTGAGCCCCCCTGCCTTCCTGAGTGGTCAGAGGAGCAAGTAAAGGCACACAGAGAATATAAAGTGCTGAAGGGAGAAGGAGGCAAAAGGAAAGGGAGGCTGATCACAGCCGGGCTCGCCCTGCAAAAGGTTGTGGACGCCCAACCTGAGGATACTTAGGTACCCAGCATGCACGGTTCATCAGGCCCTGCTGTCCACGGCCAGGCTGTCCACCTTGACCCTTTATCTGATCACTTCCTCCCAGGGGATCTTAACACACAAGTAGCATTTGATCCAGCACTGTTCTCCTCCAGTTAAAAATAAGGCTCATAAATTGAGGCCATGCCCTAGGGGACAGCAATGTTATAAGCTCATCATCTGATGATGTTCAAACCTAGTTATAAAAATACACAGCACTTCTGCACTGGGGAGCGAGTGACCTACTTTGTACCTCATGGACTGGCACTAAATTGGCAGGGGGCAGGTCCGGGCCTTTGTTCTGTCTTTAAATTCCTGACAACCCATGCTCTCTGGCTGATTCCGGAAGCCCCTAACTGGTGTGTTTTTCCTGGGCTCATGCTGCGGCTTGCTCAGCTCTGGGGCTCAGGTTCTCTGGGCACCTGACTGGGAGACTTCTTGGGTTTCTTCTGGTCTCCCCATGGAGGGGCGTCGGTCCCTTGGAGTGAGGAGTGAGGCCTCCCCAGGCGTTTGGTCTCGGCAGGAGGGGGCTCCCTGGTCCTTGCTGTCATTACTCCTGCCTCTGCGGTCAGCTCAGTGACCTCCGAGCCGCCCCTGGGTCCAAGGCCGAGGACAGAGAGGACCACCCACTTGCTCTTCGCTACTTCATTCAACAAGTGTTTACTGAGGGTGTTCTGTGAGCCAGGCCTGACGGGCAGCAGGGCACACAGACGTGAGGCCTCCTGAGTGTATCTGTTTATATATCTCTCTATCTGTGTTTACAAATCTGTCTATATAAAAATCAACAATGATGGTAAGTACCAGGGAAGGGGGACACCTTCATGGTATGGTCCTGGGAGGCTACAGCATGGAAGTTTGACCTAGTCATTGAAGTCAGGGAAGGCTCCCTGGAGGAAGTGATGAGGTTGATGAAACTGAGGATGAGTGAAGTAAGCTGGGTCAGGGAAGAGAATGTAGAATCAGGACATGGGCTGTGGAGCAGAGTGAGGGAGGTCAGCCGAGGAAGCCTCCCCAGGGCTGCCTAACCATAGCTGCCTCTGGGTCCCACTGAGGGTGCCAGGGCTGGTGGCCGGCATTGTATCTGCTGACCCTCTTCCTCTAATATTTGTGTCTCTGGTGGGCTCACACCATGACTGTGCAGCAAGCACTAGCTGGGTTGAATTCAAGAACAGTTCTTCGTTTTTCTATTAAATGTAGCTTCTTTGAGGTCATAATATAGCCTAGAATCACCTGTCTGGTCAGCCTTCATGGTGGTGATGGTGGGGGGCAAACGCCCACACCTAACTCTGCCCCTCTTGCGAAGTTCAAATATACTCTCAATATTTATTTTTTAAGGGAAGATGTTAGTTTTCCTTCAAAAAGAATCTGAGATGTTCGCTCGCTTTGGGAGTGGGGGTGCCATTGTATCTGACATGTTTAGAAGCTGGGCCCGAGAAATGAGTTTGCTTCTTTCTATGCGCTGCCTCCTGGTTGATGTCGACTTTGTCCACATCACTGTGTGGTCAGCTGACCCTGTTGTCCAGGTTGTGGGTGACCAGTGTGTTCACTGTGGCTGGGTCTGGCCTGATGGGGCCCTAGGAGGAGGCCAGTGGCTCACTGGTGCCACCATCCGGGAGAACCCCTGGGAGTGGTTCTATACATCATGGGTGGGCAACAGTGCTAAGGTGAAGTTGCTCGAGGCAGCACACAGGACCGTGGGTGCCTCTCGAAGGCCAGCTGTCTGTGTGAGGTCCTTGTTGTTTAGTCGCTCAGTCGTGTCTGACTCTTCGCTAACCTATGGACTGCAGCACGTCAGACTTCCCTGCCATCCCCATCTCCCAGAGTTTGCTCAGACTCAAGTCCATTGACTCAGTGATGCCATCCAACACCTCATCCTCTGTCATCCCCTTCTCCTCCTGCCTTCAATCTTTCCCAGCATCAGGGGCTTTTCTAATGAGTCGGCTCTTCGCATCAGGTGGCCAAAGTATTGAAGCTTCACCTTCAGCATCAGTTCTTCCAATGAATATTCAGGGTTGATTTCCTCTAGGATTGACTGGTTTGATCTCCTTGCTGTCCAAGGGACTCTTGAGAGTCTTCTCCAGCCCTACAGTTCCAAAGTATGAATTGTTTGGTGCTCAGTCTTCTTTATGAAGAAGACTCTCACATTCATACATGACAACTGGTAAAACCACAGCTTTGACTATTCTGACCTTTGTCAGTAAAGTGATATCTGTGCTTTTTAATATGCTGTCCAGGTTTGTCATAGCTTTGAGGTCCTGCTCCAGCATTAATGCCCCCATCAGCGATCATGCCTCTTCTGTTCCCACATCTCACCCCTGGCTCTTGTCCACTCTGCTCTAGTCTGGAAAAGGCCTCACTTCCAGTGCAGGCTCTAAGGGCTCTGACTCCTTCCTCACACTGGAGTTGATTTTATCACCTCACTTGTCATTTCCAAGGTCACTCCCAGCCCTGATTGTGGAAACACCGACCTGCCACACTGGTCTCAGGGAGGCACCCTGAGGGCTGGGGGAGGGGCCCTCTTGTGTTCTCCCAGGACCTCCTGGAAGACCTAGGATGGAGCCAGGAGGGGTCTCCAGATCTCTGAGGCCAGAACTTGGCATTAGGAGTGTGGCTTGAGAGATCATTGCTGATGTTACTCTTACCCTTTGTGGGACAGTTAGAGTGTAGTCAGGTAAATAAATGAACTGGACAGCAGTGGTTTTCCCTTGTTACATTCATTCTTACCAAAGAGCGTCCCAACTGGGCTCTCATTTATTTCCCTCTAAAATGGTCCTCTCTGTCACAGGGTATTATGAGATACAGGTACTACTAGTCCCACTTGCCAAAAGAGGAAACTGAGGCCAGAGAGGCTGCTTGACTGGCCCCTGTTTTCGAGTCAGTTCGTGGCAGAGCTGTGAAGACATAATGTACGACATGCTTCCTGCCCCTGCTCTTGGTCGCTCGTCCAGAGAAGTGAGATTTAAGGCACAGATATGAGGCACTCTCTCCCCACCCCTCCTGTCCCTCCATGATCAAAGTTTCAGAGAGAGACAGGCTGCTGGTGTCACCGTGTCCAGCACACTCGCTTTGAGACCTTAACTGAGAGGTGAGTGTGACTTCAGGGTCACATGCAGACCTCCCGGGACAATAGAGGGACTGGATCACTCAGCAGTGGATGTGGTGGGCTCCCAACTAGACATGCTCTGGCTCTGAGGACCAGGGCTAGGGCTTTCTGGCTTCTTTGAGGTCTTCTGGTTCATGACCTGGGTAGGGCTGAGGAGTCAGAAGGGCAGATAGAGCAACCCTGGCCAAACGTAGAAGTTAAGACTTAGGGACACCAAAGAGAGAGGGAAGAACCCTGAGAGGCCCAAGCAGATCCAGCCTCAAAGAGGGAACACAGGTGTGTCTCGTGCCAGCCCCGGGGCTGGGACTCTCCCATCAGCATGCTCAGAGTCAGCCAAGCTCCTGCTATCCAGCCTGCCCTGCCCGATGCATTATTAATGAGGCAGCCTTCATTTCCAGTTTTGGGGTGGCTAATTTGTTCTTACAATCATGATTTCAAATATCACATGAATAATGCAGAGGATTATTTTACTGTAGTTAGATAAGCCTGTTAACTGTCACACATCTGAATAAATTAGCTTCTCCATCCCATGGGGCATGGAGAAGGGGTGCTGGCCATGCAGCGGGGGTCTAGCCCAGGCCAGCATAACACCCGGATCTTGGCTTCAAGAGACCAGGTCTGCCTTGGGGCTGAGGGTATAATAGGCATTGTCATTTGTCACAGAGGAGCTTGGTTGCTGCAGAGAGTGGGTCCTTCCCACATGACAGTCTCCCTTGCCCAGATCTGGAGTGAAGATGTTCAACAAGCCCTGGGTGTTGCCGCTGAGGCCTCTCTACTCAGGAATGTGTCTAGGGTCCATGCTCTGTGTGCAAAGCAGGGAACTCTGCCAAGTGACAGTTACAGAAAGGCCCCACTCCCTCCGGCATCCATATACTCCTTTCAGGAAGGCGGGGCACAGATAGAAATTAACCTGATTTTTAATGTTGCTGTTGGTGGTGGTGGAGTGCTCTGGCTCCATCCCTTATTAAGTGAGTTATCTTTGGGAATTTGCTTCCCTTATTTGGGCCTTGGTTTCTTTATCTGTAAACTGGTTACAGTATTCTTAAGATGCCTCAACCCACTGGGTTTTTGTGAGAGATGAAAATGAAGTAATGAGCATACAAAACCTTTGCAAATTGCAGAGTCTTATAGGGCTATCCAGGTGACTCAGTGCTGTCTCCTTCAGGAAAAGCCTCCGTCCTCAATAAATACCTGTTGTTGTTCAGTTGTGTCCGACTCTTTGTGATCCCGTGGACTTCCCTGTCCTTCACTACCTCCCAGAGTTTGCTCGAACTCACGTCTGTCGAGTCAGTGATGCCATCCAACCATCTCATCTTCTGTCACCCCCATCTCTCCCTGGCACCAATCTTTCCCAGCATCAGGCTCTTTTCCAATGAGTAGGCTCTTTGCAGGTGGCCAAAGTTCTCACATCCGTGCACAACTACTTGAGAAACCATAGCTTTGACTATACAGACCTTTGTTGGCAAAGTAACGTCTCTACTTTTTAATATGTTGTCTATGCTTGTCATAGCTTTTCTTCCATGGAGCAAGTGTCTTTTAATTTCATGGCTGAGAAAAGGCAATTCTGGCCCTTTCCTCAACACGCATCTAGTATTCTGAGAACCTATTCATTTCCCTGTTTATGTAGCCATCACTGGTAGTCATAAGCCAGGACCTGCCTTTGTCCTCTGTCCTTACACCCATGGATATCATTCTCAGAAACAACTCTGGTTAGGAGAGGTGGTCACATGTGCTGGGCCAGCAAAGCTTCTGACCCTGAGGATGGAGCTGGCTGTGGTGTGACTGTCTGAACAACTCTGTTGGTGAAGGAAGGGTAAGGTGCCCATAGGCCCCCTCAGGGAGCAGCCTGAGCTCCAGAGACCAGGGAAGGAGGCAGGTGTGGCCTGGCAGCACTTCCTGGTGTAGTGCTGGCAATGGCATTGTCAGCAGGTGCCTCTGAAAGGATGACCAAGTCCTTCAATCCTACCTGGATAATGTAGGCTGGGTCCCCACTTGCACCCCAGCTGGAACTCAGCTTGAGGGGGAGGCTGGGGAGAAGCTGGGTGGGGCCTATGGGGTAGATTGAGGTCTGCAGCTGGGGTGAGCAGGGCTGTGATGGAGGTGAGTTTGAGATCTGGGGCACCCTCACGGGAAGGGAGGGAAGGGGCCGAGCAGCTGGGAAGGACTGGTGGGAGAGGGAACCAGGGGCTCGGGCTGCAGAGGCTATGGTCAAGGGCAGCCTGGCCTGGAGGAGGATGTTGCAGAGTCTTGGCTCAGGCCTAGGGTCAGTCCAGGGCCCACCACTGCACAAGGGCCATGACCTCTCTAGACTTTTATTTTTTCATCTGTGAAGTGGAGGTGAGAAATGCACTGGGTACCGTGGTGTCTGTTTCATGAGATAGTACACATGAGCCACCACCCCCACCCTCATCATTGTATCAGTTGTCATGGGTTTCTAGGCACTTGTCAATTGCCCCAAACTGCAGAGCTTTCCCTGGAGTCCTGGCCAGGTAGGTATGGGGGTACCGTGGGAGGAGATGTATACGCTGCCAGCCCCTTTCACAGCTTCTCTGAGGCTATGCTGAGCATCTTTCTAGCATTGCCCACTACCCACTGCTTGGGAGTTCAGAACCTCCTCATTGGCTCCAATTTTTGCCTTTGCCTTAGTCTTAGGCCCAACTTAGATGCCCTCAGGGTGCATGGATTGGGGGAGGTGGGGGAGACTCTACATTTTAGGGACACTTGGTTAATTGAGTTGGAAGATCGCTTATCAGTGCGCACAAGCTGGGGCTGGTTGTGGATGTCTTGGGGGGAATCCTCTGTATAAGGGAGCCCCAGGACAGAGTGGGAAGACCCAACCTGTCCAGGGAGGAAGGGTTTGAGCACTATGTGAGGGAGGAGTCTGTGAGGCTGTGCAAGAGAACAGGATGACTGGCCCGAGATGCTGGAGGCAAGCAGGGCTGCTGAGCAAGCCATTTGTCAGGTTATTGGTGATAGGCATTCAAAAGGAAAAATATTTGCATGTGTATGTTTTTTCCAAAATGATTAATATTCAAATTAGTGTTGGAGATTTAAATTGCTTAAGTGTAACTAGGCAGAAAACTTCTCTGATAGCTTGTAATTTTCGGTCCAGTCCACCATTCCCCACTTCCCCTGTACCTCCCTATCTAGTTCCCAGAAATACTCTCGGCTCCTACAGACTTGTCCAGAATGGCATCCCCAGAATTCAGTTCTGGCTTCTGACCATGCTGTGGGCACTTGACCTTCCAGGCCAAAAGAGGGGCTGCCCTGTGACCAGCCAGAGCCCTTGAAGCGCCCACCTCCTAACATGCTCCCCGCTCCCCACTCAGGCACACATCGTATCCAGAGGTGCCATCCTAAGGCACAGCTGTAAACAACCCACCCCGTGCTCTGGTAGTGTCAGTGTTACCCTACTGTTAGCACAACAATCTCTGAAATCCTTTTTCTGAAAATCACCAGACTAACTTCGCAGCCCTCTAACCCCTGTTTCCTCCTGCTCTAGTCAAATGAGCACCGCCCCCATCCCCACCTTCTTCTGTGGTTCCCTGGGCATGAGTGCATCCCCCGTCTGTATTGTTGTTCATGCTATAGCCTCCATGGGAGTGATTCATTGCACTACGGCATCGTGTTTCAAGGTTCTTTAGGGCCCACTTTCCCTTAACCAAACATAATCCCACTTTGCAGTTGGAAAATGAAACTGGCAGAAGGTGGTAACAATAGTTTTATTTCTCAGGTTTAGAGCAGGCTGTAAACGTGCTTTGCAGTTTAGAGATTGTTCTTTTTTTTATGCTATAGAAATATATATACTGTTTTATTAATACATTAAATAAGATATGTGATATCTTATCACTATAACTTTCATAATTATGAAGTTGTATGGATTTAGGTGATATTACAAGGTTTCTGCAACCTCTGATTTGACATGAAACTATCTATGATTTCTGTGGGTGACAAAGGCACAAGTACTTTTCATCTATCATGGTTTGTAATCTCCTTTCATAATTGAAGGAGATGCTAAATTTCATTTAGTGATAAAAGAAATCAAGGGCATAATTCTTTTCTCATCCAAGTTCACAGACTCCCTAAATCTTACACATGGAGCCTTTAGGAGTCCATGGAGCTGTGCTTAGAAACTGCAGAGTTCTCATCCTGATCTCATCTTACCAAGGTATTGCCTGATGCCAGATAGGATTCTTGGAACTAGAACTCCCAAGTGAGATAAAGGCAAGCAGCAATTCAATGGATGGACTCCCTTGTCACTAATAATAATAGTAACAGCACACACTTTAGAAAAAAAAATGATAGCCAAAATGTCTTATGTGCCAACACCTTGCAGAAGCCTTTTGGACATTGTTCTTAATTGTTTAAGATAGCCATGGAGGAAGGAAATTCACTGCAGCATTGATTCATTACTTTTAACCCATCTTAGGTTCTACCTATGAGATCATTTGTCTGAGAATGACTCACTGAGCCTATGTCCCATGAACCAAACTCTGGCAGACTGGTTCTACCAGCCAATCACACATTTCACCCTCTTGTAGTCCCTGCATCCTTATTCTTGGCTTGTCTTTCCTCTTATGCCCTGAGTATTCCCTGAGGGCAGGTATGAATCTCCATGGCCCAGCACTTAGCATCCATTTGCCTATCCATTCGTTTATCCATCTCTTCATCCATTAATCTAAACAATATTCATCAAGCATTTAATGAGAGGTGCTGGGAATAAAGCAACTAACAACCCAAATCCATTTCCTGCCCTTTAAAAGCTCCTTGCCTATTGGCTAAGGCTGAAAGGCAAGCAAGTAGTTACTGTGCAGGGTAAGGGGGCTATGGGAACCAGAGGGGGCACAGACCCAAATACGGTGGGGAGGAGCCTTCCAGAGTCAATGATGGGTAGGGCAGAAGAACAAGTGCTTAATATAGGGGGATTTGGGGGTCTGGTGGCCCTGGATGTGGGGCTTCCCTGGTGGCTCAGACGGTAAAGAATCCACCTGCAGTGAAGGAGACCTGGGTTTGAACCCTGAGTCAGGAAGACCCCCTGGAGAAGGGAATGGCTACCCACCCCAGTATTCTGCCCTGGAGAATCCCATGGACAGAGGAGCCTGGCAGGCTACAGTCCATGGGGTTGCAGTCCCAGTTGTACAAGCTGAGGGACTGTGGATGAGTGAGTTCACCTCTCCCAGCTATGGTCTCCTCATCTTTGAGATGGGGACAATAATATCTGTATCATCTGGTTATTGTGGGGATTTAATGGAATAATATATGTAATGTACTTAGCATAGTACCTAGCACTATGCTCAAATCTATAGCTAGTAAGCTGAGACCTGCAGGCTGAGTAAGAAATAGCCAAAGATGGAGCATTCTAAGCAGTGGGACTGGCACACGCAGAACCCAGAGGTGGGAGGAATCATCGAAGATTCTCTCTCTGGTGGGCATCTTGGTGCTCCCTCCTGCCTCTGGGAGTCGGGTGAGGGCTGGTGAGGAGGAGGGGAAGGGAGAGGGGTCCAGTCTGGTGGAGTGAGTGTAGGGATGGTCATGGCCATTTCAGGAGGGAAAGGCCTGGATCAGACAGCAGGGGGCGCCATTTCAGAGAGCTGGAGTGGATGTTCTCAAGTGGTGGCTTAGCCCCTTGGGTGTCCTTGGGGATGGGTCTGGAGCCAAGACTAGGCCACGTGTGCGTGCGTCTGGCACTCAGAAGGAGGTCTCCAGACCTTGGTTGTTGACTTCAGGATCTGTATCCAGCCACCAGCTTCAGACTGGAGCTGCAGGTGCCCCTTTCCCAGATGGGAGCAGGATGAAAGCATCCAGACCCTCCTTCTCTCCAACTTCCTCCCCAGCCCAGCCCCAACTAGAGGACCCAGCTTTTGTATGGTGAGCCCAGCAGCCAACTTTCCACCAGGTAGGCCAGAGAACCACAAGTTGGAGGCAAAAAGACTGATGTAAGAAGGAGGAAGGACAGAAGAGATCAGGGGCATACAGGGCCTGGGTGGGAGAGCTTTTAAGGGTGGGTACAGCTGCAGGTGGGTGGGATGCTGACAGACTGAAAAGTGGCGAAAGAAGATTTTAAGAATTTTTACTATGCTTTATGAAGGAGTTTCCTCTTGAAGATAAAGTTTCAGCTTGCTTTGCAATTTAATTTTTGAACTGGTACTTAAAAACAAGCAAAACAACTTTATTTTCTGCAGTGCTGGGTTTTTGTTGCTGCACGGGCTTTCTCTAGTGGTGAGTGGGGGCCACTTTCTAGTTGTGGTGCGTGGGCTTCTCATTGTGTTGTCTTCTCTTGTGGAGCACAGTCTCTAGAGCATTTGGGCTGTAATAGTTGTAGCATGTGGCCTCAGCAGTTGTGGTTCCCGGTCTCTGAGCACAGGCTTAGTAGTCGTGGCGCATGGGCTTAGTTGCTCCACAGCATGTGGGGTCTTCCTGGGTTAGGGATCCAACCTGTGTCTCCTGCTTTGGCAGGCAGATTCTTTGCCACTGAGCCATCCAGGAACCCCTTGGTCCCTTTTTAAAAGTGAAGTTTTACCCAGACTTACCCATGAGGTTGGGCTCCCTAATGGTTCAGGGTTAAAGAATCCACCTGCAATGCAGGAGACCCTGGTTCAATTCCTGGGTTGGGAAGGTCTCCTGGAGAAGGGATAGGCTACCCACTACAGTATTCTTGGGCTTCCCTGATGGCTCAGCGGTAAAGAATCCACCTGCAATGTGGGAGACCTGGGTTCGGTCCCTGGGTCGGGAAGATCCCCTGGAGCAGGGGAGGACAACCTATTCCAGTATTCTTGTCTGGAGAATCCCATGGGCAGAGGAGTCTGGAGGGCTACAGTCCACAGGGTCGCAGTCAGACATGATCTGAAGTGACTTAACATACATGCATGCCCATGAGGTGGGCCAACTATGCACGGCTTATATATTAGGGCTTCCAGTCTGAGAGTTTGGGCCCATCCATGGTCACATGTGTTGAGCCAGTGATCACATCTGAGCATCCCACACATTCCTCCTAGAACATGCTGAACTGTGGGTGAAATTGCATGTACTATATTTCCAACCATAACCCACGAAGTTTGGAAATAAATGAAAAGTAATTTGAGGGTGAAGTGTATTACTACACAGACATTTAAAAAGTTGCCTGGAAGCATGCCTAAGTCAAGAGGAAAATCCAGAAAAAACCCCCAGAATAATTAAAAGTACAAAATATCAACCATATGGGATGTTGCCAGAATAGTTCATTTAGAAAAACTGTATTATTCTAAATTCCTATGTCTCTAGGAAACATAAAAACAGAACAAAACAAAAAACTATATACACAGTGAACTGAATCTACCAAAGCTCTTAGATTTGTAAAAAAAAAAGGCTAAGAAAATTAGGAAAAAAAGCAATAATACACTGAATAAACAAGACAGAAAAAATAAGTATTGATGGATAAAACCAATATTTAAGCCTTTGAAAAAACTCACAAAGCCATTAGTTCAATTGATAAAAGAAAGAACACATACAGAAGCAAATAGAACCAGAAATGAAACATGAGATGCAACTCATAATATAAAAAAGATTTGTAAGATTTGAAGAGGATATTGACTTTATTTATATGATAAATATGCAGATACGGACAAGGATCTGCAAAAATCCAAGATAGGGTTTCTACTGCCACTAGCACATTTGCAAAGAAAATGTATCTCCTTGCTTTGTCACTGAGATGTGTAATGGGTTGAATTGTGTCCCCCCAAAAGATAGGTCACGGTCCTGACACCTGGTGCCCTTGAATATGACCTTATTTGACGATGGAGCCTTTACAGATATTATCAAATAAGATGAAGTCATTAGGGCAGTCCCAGTTCAGCCTGACCAATGGCCTTACAGGACGAGGGGAAAATTTGGACACGCAGAGAGAAAACAGCCTGTGATGACAAGGGCAGAGACTGGAGTGATGCAGCTGTGAGCCAAGGGACACCAGGGGTTGACGGCTCTGTCATAAGCTGCGAAGAAGCAGGAAAGGTTTCACCCAGAGTCTCAGAGTGAGCTTGACCCTGCTGATACCTGGCTTTCAGACTTCTGGCCCTTGGAAGTGTGAGAGAATTTCTGTTGTTTTAAGTCACTCAGTTTGTGAAATTTTGTTACAACAGCCCTAGGAACCTAACACAGTTTCCTTCCATATGTCAGCTGTTGGATCATGTTTGTAATGTTCCTCTCTAGTTTCCCTATTAATCTGTTTGATCTGTCACTCAGAGAGTAGAATGTACAGTCAGGGGGCATTTGTGTCCATCTTCCTTGCATCTGTACTATTCTGTGGCCATGGTATTTGAGCCACATATATGTCTTGTTGCCATTGTTGATTAATTAAAAAAAAAGCTATTCTATTGTACCTTTGGGTATCTCATAATACTCTTTGCTACCATCTATTTTGTTACAGTGTAATTCTTGGTTAATTTTTTAAGGGCTTAGCATGTGGCTCAGTGGTGAAGAATCCACCTGCCAATGCAGGAGATGCAAGGAACGTGGGTTTGATCCCTGGGTCAAGAAGATCCCCTGGAGTAGGAAATGGCAACCCACTCCAGAATTCTTGCCTGGAAAATTCCATGGACAGAGGCCTGCTGCTGTCACTTCAGTTGTGTCCGACTCTGTGCGACCCCATAGACGGCAGCCCACCAGGCTCCCCCGTCCCTGGGATTCTCCAGGCAAGAACACTGGAGTGGGTTGCCATTTCCTTCTCCAATGCACGAAAGTGAAAAGTGAAAGTGAAGTCGCTCAGTCGTGTCTGACTCTTTGCGACCCCATGGACTGCAGCCTACCAGGCTCCTCCGTCCATGGGATTTTCCAGGCAAGAGTACTGGAGTGGGGTGCCATTGCCTTCTCCGGGACAGAGGCCTAGCGGGTTGCAGAGTCCAACACGACTGAGCGGGCATCCCCCCCCCACACACACATGCACACACACACACGTTGTACCTTTGGGTATCTCATAATACTCTTTGCTATCATCTACTTTATCTATTATAATGTAACTTGGTTAATTTTGTTTTTTTTTTTTTTTGCATACTGGAGCAACATTTTAGCTTTTACTATTTAGGGGTAGGGTTTGCTAAGGTTTTTCTTAGGGTTTCTACAGTTTCAGAGTCCATTTGTGAAGTTTCTCTGAGGATTACTTATCATGAAGATATTATATACAGGCACAGGATTGGCACTGGGGACAGAGATGCCCTGCATCCCTGGCTTTGCCCTCCCAGACTTTAGAGTTCAAGGAAGTTTTGCATCAGCTCTTCTTTTTGTAGGGAGATCAGCTCATCTGCAAGTCACGTTGCCACTGACACAAATGGAATGCTCTGTCACTGCCAGGAAAGAGAGAGTGAAGAGTGAAGAAAAGCAGGAGAAAACACGAGGGCAGGATGCGGTGTGAAAAGGGAGGGCTTTGGGCCTTAAGGATCTTCAGAGAAGTGTTGTTTTTTTTTGCAACCAGAGACTTAATAGGGGGTATCCTGCGTTCTGTTCCCTGGAGAAGATGTAATTTCAGGAGGAGGTGGCCCTAGTGTGGTGATGGTCTCACATCATTCCTTTTAGCCTTCTCTAGCACCCAGGCCCTTCCCATCTGACCCACTGTCTCTGCCCCTGGCATAGGTGGGGGGTGGGAGGCTGAGAGCAGCTCAGGTTGTTCTTTGTTTTCAACTCCTGGGTGAGCTGGATCTGTAAACCCTCTGCTGTCATCGTGATCAAGAATTCCTTGGAAAACTGGGCTTCTCTGGAGCAAAGCACCTGATTTTCATCTTGGGAGGCAGTGCCTTTTAATTATTTTTATTGGGATATAATAGCTTTACAATGTTGTGGTAATTTCTGCTATACAACGAAGTGAATCAGCTATGTGTATACATGTATCCCCTCCCTCTTGGGTTTCCCTCCCTGCCCCTCATCCTACCATCTAGGTCATCACAGAGTACCGGGCTGAGTTCCCTGTGCTATACAGGGGGTTCCTATTAGCTGTCTGTTTTACATATATGTATATGTGTCTGTGTATAAATGTCAGTTCTACTTTCTCCATTCTCCCTACCATCTCCTTCCCCCACTGTGTCCACAAGTCCATTCTCTACGTCTGTGTCTCTATTCCTGCCCTGCAGATAATGCCTCATATTCTGATGTCTCCCATGCCCCTGACCTTAAGAAATTGTGGCCTTTAACAAGGCAGAGGGCCCCAAATCTCACCATCCTTACAGACCATCCAGTTCAGCTGGCTCCCAGGATGGATAAGAAACTGATCCGGTGTGACCGCCCACACCGAGCCGTTGGCAGGTGGCCTGACTTACAGGCTGGAGCTCCCTTGGCCCTCTGGGTGGACACTGGTACAGTGTGTGTGCTCAGTCGTGTCCTACTCTTTGTGACCCCCATGGATTGTAGCCCACCAGGCTCCTCTGTCCATGGGATTCTTGAGGCAAGAATACTAGAGTGGGTTGCCATGCCCTCCTCCAGGGGGTCTTCCCGACCCAGGAATCAAACCTGTGTCTCTTATGCCTCCCGCATTGGCAGATGGATTCTTTACCACTAGCACCACCTGGGAAGCCCAGGGCATCTGTACTGGTCACCCAAGTCTCTCTACCCAAATGAGAGCTGAGCCTGAAAGCAGTTGGTTTCCTGGCCTGTTCTGAGCTGGTCGTGGCGGCCAGCGCAGGGGGCCTGTACAGAAGGGCCTTCTTCTAGCACTGGGTACCGTGTGTTCTTGCCTCAACTTTGATTTCCCGCTCCAGCCCAGCCATTAGAGTGAGTGCATCCATCATTCCTATAGCTTCTACCCTGGAGCCTTCACAATTTAAGAGGCCTCTGCTGAAATAAGCCCTACTAACAGAAGCCATACGTCCAAGTCTTCACGTGACCTTCTGTGGCCTGGGACTTCTAACTTAGCCAAATTTATTTATCCTGATCTTCATCGGCCATGAGGGGGTGGCCCTAAAAGCCCATAAACCAAACCATATGGGAAAGGGTTGAGCAGCCTGGAAATAAATCACCAGCCCTGGTGAATCTATGCCCGAACTCAGGCCCAAAGACTCAGAGTGACTCCTCTGGCACCATCTTAGGGGCCTGGCCTGGTTGAGGAACAGAGAGTGGTGGCGGGGGGCCATGCTTTGGGTATGATTCAGAAACAGCCCTGTGTGTGGAGTGGAACCGCAGTACCAAAAAACACAAGTAAAGTCGGAGCCTCTACCATATGAGATATAGTCTTGCCCTGGGGCCTGTGTGGCCGCCCAGCCAACCTCCCGAGCAATGGACAGCAAGCTTGGCCAGCCATGCAGCATCTCCCTCAAGGCTCACAGCTACCTTGCAAACCAGATGTTATTTTTATTCCCATTCCCATGGTCTCAAAACCAGAAAGTGGCAGAACTGGGGTTTGCACCCAGGCGTCTTTTATTCCAGATCTGCGCTTTCATGTATCTACTGCCCTCAACTTCATAATTGCGGTGGGCATGGTGGCTCAGATGATAAAGAATCTGCCTGCAGTGCAAGAGACCTGGGTTCAACCCCTGGGTCAGAAAGATCCCCTGGAGGAGGGCCTGGCAACCCACTCCAGTATTCTTGCCTGGAGAATTCCATGCACAGAGGAGCCTGGTGAGCTACAGTGCATAGAGTCACAAAGAGTTAGACATGACTGAGTGACTAACACTTTCACTTTCCATTGACTCAATGGACACGAGAAACCTCCAGGAGATGGTGAAGGACAGGGAAGCCTAGTCTTCGATCCCTTCTGGAACTTACATTCTCTGAGTCCTTTCTTTCCACCAGCCAGACTATTCATAGGGAAGAAAATGTCCAACAAGCTCACCACCTCTTGAGATCAATAGCCTGGTGAGACAAAGGCCAGGGGGCCAGAGGTGAGGCCTAGCTTCCCTGCCAATCTCCCATATTCTACTAGCACCTGAAGCCCAGTCCCTGCTATACTCTCAGACCAAAGAGGTGTCCCAAAGGTCAGAAGGGGGTTCAGCTCACTTCTGACCTGGCCCTGACCCCAGTGTCCTTCTGTACTTAGTCCCAGGGGGCAGAGGTGGGTGTGTGTCTTTCCTAGCCTGTCTGTGAATCTCCTTCCTAGCTCAGCCCACGCAACCATGGCCTAGATTATTCAAAAGAGTGATGGCCATCCCACTGTCATGCCAGACCCTGAAGGGTGTCTTCCAGATTCACCCAGGACCTCCATTGCTGTTTTTATTTTTTTAAACTTTCTATTTTGTATTGGGATATAGCCAATTAACAGTGCTGTGGTAGTTTCAGGTGAACATCGAAGGTTCTCAGCCATATGTATACATGTATCCATCCTCCCCCAAACTCACCTCTTATCCAGGCTGCCGCATGACATTGAGCAGAGTTCCCTGTGCTATACAGTAGGTTCCTGTTGGTTATCCATTTTAAATATAGTAGTGTTTACATGTCCATCCCGATCTCTGTATCTCTTTCCCCGCAACCATAAGTTCATTCTCTAAGCCAATGAGACTATTTCAGATGAATCATGTAGGATTACCAAAGAATGAACAAAAGATAAAACAGGTATGTTTGGTGAAATTAATGTATACATTTAAATTTTGAAATGTACAATATAAAGAAGGCCACAAAATTGCATGTGCTTATTAGCACCTTGCTGTTTTTATTAGCTGACATCCACCCAGGTGAATTTCCCTTCTCTGAATTGCTGGCACTGATCAGGGCTACAGGAGCCCAGAAACCAGAATGCAGTTAGAAGTTACCTCAGTTAATTCACACCTGGAGAGAAGCTGCCTGAGATAGCTCTGAACTTCGGGAGGACTCTTGAAAGTTGAAAACCATACAGGGAATGAAAAGAAATTCCTGAGGTTCAATCCCAAGATGCCTGCATCAGTTTCTAAATCTTCACTATTCTAATTTGACATCTCCAAAACTCAAAGAAGAAAAACATCATTAACATGGACTTTAGTTTTTTTGGGAAACCCAGGGGGTTGGGACTCTCAGATGCACAGAGTATCTGGCTCAATGTGTCCCTGAGAGGCCTCTAAACCTGTGAATGTGGGGGAGGTGAGAAGTGGATTAGGGGGAGGGCTGATGGTTGGTCCCTGAGCTCTCTAGGGAAGGTCACCCTGGAAGTCTTGGTTTGGGGCACCCCGTCTTGCTGCTGCCCCTCCCAAGCAGCAGCTGAGGTGCAGTCCTTGAACCTGCCCACATCAGAGGGGGCTGGTCCCACCTCCACCGTGGCTGCTCCCTGCATAGACTCACACATCTGCAGTCTCCACCCCAGCAGGGCCCCAGAATGTTTGCAGCCTTGGAAATAGTCAGAATGTGCTAAAAATGCAGTGGCAACAGTCGTCTTTGGGGGATATTTTTAAGGGTAATAGGATCTGAGAGTCATTAGTGCCAGAAATGTGGGTCTCATCTTATTTTTAAAAAACAAGGTGTCATATCACCAGATGCTCCTGCTGACACCTCAGACCATGTCATCAAACAAGCTCAGCCCTGGTGACTCCTGAGTGCTGGGGACACAGATCTTCCTGGTGGGCGTCCGCCTTGGGTCCCATGTCTTCACGGTTCTAACTCGGACAGAGAGCCTGGTGTGAGGAGGGCGAGCTCCTAACTCATTGCTTCTCCTTCCACACTTCCCATGCTGCCCACCCCAGGGAAGAGCAATATTTGGGGCCCTCTGGGCATGAAGGTCACAGTCAGCAAAGGAAACCCCACATGGAGCAGGGGTGGTTGACCCCTCTGGCTGGTGTCCGAGGCCCAAGCCGCAAGGGGTCTGGGCTCCATCGGCACGCAGAGTGTCCAATGCATCCTGGCTCTGGAGGTGAACCCAGCCCCCTAATTGTGGGCCTGCACAGGGATAAGCCTGAAGCTTGGGGATTTCAGAGGTAAGTCCCCCTACTCCCTGACCTGTGGTCAGAACTACTGCTCAGATGACATTTTCCTCTAGATCTGCACTGTCCTATACATAGAATGCAAACCAAGTAGAAAAGAACAAGTAACATTAATTTGAGCAATATATTTAACCCAGTCTACCCAAAATGCTGTTATTACAATGTGTGATTTATATACAAAACTGTTCAGGAACTAGTTGACATTCTTTTTTTTTGTACAAAGCCATTGAAATCTGCCACGTTTTTCATATCCACATGTATCCATTTAGATGAGACACATTTCAAGTGCTCAGAAGCCTCACGTGGCTAGTGGGTACCAGCTGGGCAGTGTAGGTCTAGAGCCTATTCTTGGAGAGCATGTGAAAGGGTTAGAGGGTAGGAAGGTGTGATAGGCTTTGGCCCTGTGGGAGTTGATAGTTTTTCATTCACGGTTGCCTTTTCCTAGGGGATCCAGGACAGCTGGGGGTGATGGGGTCCCCCTCTGGCCTTTGCACATGCAATTCTATCTCCAGATGGCCAGAGGACCAGGTCTTCGGACTCTCTCGTTCATTGCAGATGCTGAAAAGAGTGCAGAAGCAGATTTCCTGGGGGTGTGGGCCCTCTGAAGAATCAGCTTTCCTGACCTCCTTTTGCCTCTCCCATAATATGATTTCTTTGTGAGACAGGGAGCAAGGTCATCCATCTTTCAACAAATATTCCAAACCACTGACTATTGCAAGGCTTTACTCTAGGATCTGGGAATAAATAGAGGAGTAAAAGAAAAAAGACAAAAAAAAAAAAAGAAAAAAGACAAAATTTCCTGCTTTCATGGAGCTTCTCAGTTGGGGGAGGTATGTGGAGAGATTAATAAGCAAATATATGTCAGTAGTGATAAATGTTGTCTTAGTCTGTTTGGGCTGCTGTAGCAAAGCATCATCAACTGGGTGGTGGTTTATAAACAATAGACATTTATTTCTCACTGTTCTGAGAGAACTAAGATCAAGTTCTAAGTCTAAGATCTGAGAAGTCTAAGATCAAGGTGTCAGCTGACAGTATCTGGTGAGGGCCTGTTCCTTCATGACCTGATTATGCCCTTAAGGTCCTGTCTCCCAATACCATCACGTTGGGAGTTAGGTCCTAACATATTGCTTTGTTGGGAGGCAAGCATTCAGACCTTAGTACATGTGAAGATGTAAAATAAAGTAGGAAAAGATATGGGGAGTACCGGGAGAGGATGTCCACACATCGGGAACAGGAATCTGAGACCTGTATGATGGTAACGCTCCTCGGAGACTGGAGGAAAGCTGCAGGAGGTCAAAGCATGGTGCAGACACATATAGTGTGGGCCTTAAAAATCTTTGTAAGGTCATTGGCTTTTGCCCTGGGTCAGATTAAAGGTCACTGCGTGGTTTTGAACAGATGACAGCATCTGACTTACATTTTACCCGGCTGTTGGATTAGTTTTCTCTTGCTGCTATAACAAATTTGGTGGCTTTAACAGCTAAAATTACTTAAAAAAAAATTGAAGTATATAGTTCATTTACAGTGTTGTATTAATTTCTGCTACACAAAAATTGATTAGGTTGTATACATACACACACATATATATTGTCTTCTTTTTTAGTACTCTTTTCTATTATGGTTTATCATAGGGTATGAATATAGTTCTCTCTGTTATACAATAGGACCTTGTTATTTATCCATTCTATGCATAAAAGTATACATCCACTAACTCCAACCTCCTCCTCCATCCCTCCCCCAGACCCCTCCCCCTTGGCAACCACATGTCTGTTCTCTACATCCATGAATCTGTTTCTGTTTTACAGATAGATTAATTTGCATTATATTTTAAATCCACATATAAGTGATTTCATATGGTATTTGTCTTTCTCTTTCTTACGTACTTCACTCAGTACAATAGTTGTATCATGCTGCTACAAATGGCATTATTTTGTTCTTTTTTATGGCTGAGTAGTATTCCATTATATATAGATACCACATCTATCTGTATCTCTGTCAATGGACATTTAGGTTGTTTTCATATCTTGGCTATTGTAAATAGTGTGGCAATGAACACTGGGGTGCATATGTCTTTTTGAAGTATAGTTTTCTCTGGATATATGCCCAGGAGTGGGATTTCTGGATCATATGGTAGCTCTATTTTTAGGTTTCTGAGGAACCTTTATACTGTTTTCCATAGTAGCTGTACCAACTTATATTTCTACCAACAATTTCAGAGGGTTCCCTTTTCTTCACACCCTCTCCAACATTTGTTTTTTGTAGATTTTTTGATGATAGCCCTTATGACTGGTGTGAGGTGGTACCTCATTGTAGTTTTGATATGCATTTCTCTAATAATTAGTGATATTAAGTATCTTTTCATGTGCTTTTTGGCCAACTGTGTGTCTTCTTTGGAGAAATGTCTACTTAGATATTCCACCTATTTTTTTTTTTTTTTTGATTGTGTTGTTTGTTTTTTTGATGTTGAGCTGCATGAGCTGCTTATATATTTTGGAAACTAATCCCTGGTTGGTCATTTCATTTGCAAATATTTTGTCCCATTCTGAGGATTGTATTTTTCTTTCATTTATGGTTTCCTTCCACATCCTTAAATAATGACAATAAAAACAAAAACAAACAGATGGTATCTAGTTAAACTTAAAAGCTTTTGCACTGTAAAGGAAACCATATACAAAATGTAATTTTCTTTTTTGGTGGTGTCTTTGTCTGGTTTGGGTATCAGGGTGATGGTCACTTCATAGAATGTCTTTGGGAGTGTTCCCTCCTTTTCAGGTTTTTGGAAGAGTTTGAGAAGACTCAGTGTAAGTTCTTCTTTGTATGTTTGGTAGAATTCATCTGTGAAGCTGTCTGATCCTAAACTTTTGTTTATATGGAGGTTTTTTTTTGTTTATATGGAGTTTTTAAATTTAAGATTCTATTTCTCTTCCAGTGATCAGTCTGTTCAAATTATCTATTTCTTCTTGATTTGGTTTTGATGGGCAGTAGGTTTCTAGAAACTTGTCCATTTCTTCTAGGTTGTCAAATTTGTTGGCATAGACTGTTCATAGTATTCCCTTATGTTTTTTTTTTAATTATTGTGATATTGGTTGTTACATCTTCTTTTTCATTTCTTATTTTGTTTACTTGGCTTCTTGCTTTCTTTCTTAGGGAGCATGGCCAGAAGTTTGTCAATCTTTTTTACTCTTTCAAAGAACCAGCTCTTGGTTTTATTGATTTTTTCCCCCATTTTTAAAATCTCTATTTTATTTATTTCTTCTCTGATCTGTATTATTTCCTTCTTTCTGTTGACTTTCAGTTTGCTTGTTCATCTTTTTCTAATTTTTAAAGATAGTGTGTGTATGTGTGTGTGTGCTAAGTTGCTTCAGTTGTGTCCGATTCTATGCAACTCTGTGGACCATAGCCTGCCAGGCTCCTCTGTCCATGGGATTCTCCAGGCAGGCATACTGGAGTGGGTTGCCATGTCCTCCTCCAGAGGCTCTTTCTGACTCAGGGATTGAAGCTGCATCTCTTACATTTCCTGCATCGGCAGGCAGGTTCTTTACCACTAGTGCCACCTGGGAAGCTCCTTTTAGGGTAAGCAAATAACAAAAATTTATTATCTCCCACTTCTTTGGGTCAGAAGTAGGACATGGTCTCACCAGGCTAAATTCAAGGTACTGGTGCCGGCTCTGTGTTCTTGTCTGGAGACCCTGGGGACGCTTGGCTTCCTCTTTCAGTAAAGGTTTGGAAGGATGTGCGTTGATGCAGTTGTGGGACTGAGGTTCTGTTTTCTTTCTGACTCTTGATTGGGACTGCCATTTGCTCCTTAAGCCCATTCTTCTATCTAGAATGGAGGTTCCTGTATCTCAGAGCCGAAAACAGATGTGGAATTCTTCTCATGATACCTTTCCTCTGTCCTTCCGTTGTCACGTCATGCTTTTCCTCTGCCCACAGCGGGAAAGGTCCTCTGATTTTATAGAGCCATGTGATTAGATGGGGCCTACCCAGATAATTCGCTCCATCCTTAATCACATTTGCCAAATCCCTTTTGCCAGGTAAGGCAACATATTTCCCAGTTGCAGGGATTAGTGAATGAGTGTCTTTGAGGGGATAGCAGTATTATTTTGCCTCCTATGGGAATAGAGAGGTTGGTGGTAGGTGGGGGACAAAGGGTGGAAGCTGGGTGGACAGGAGGAGGCCGGGGCAATACTCCACCAAGAGGGAGTGCTGGCTTGGCCTAGGCTTGTAGGATGGCAGAGGAGCAAAGTGATCAGATAATGTGCTTATTCTGAAGGTAGAACTGACAGCTTCGTTGTGAGGCTGGGTGTGGCGCGCATGAGGAAGGAAGCAGTCACACTCCGTGACTCTTCCATTTTGGCCTTAGTAACGGGAGGCTGTGAGAGAAGTGGGTTTAGTGTTTGGCAGGCGGGCAGGGACTCAGGATTGCTAAGAAATCCTGTTTCCTGAAAAAGTCTTGTTCAACTTAGGGAGACTGAAAGGTGGGGGATATTAGGAAGGAACTGAGCAGCATGCACCATGGGCTGAGGTCACCAGCATAACAGTTTCCATTGATGAGGCTGACCACTTCCCAGTACCGCCTTGCTGTCTCAGCCCGCATAGAACTTTGGGTCTTCTTGAGAGGTCAGAGCCAAGTGGAGAAATGCCTAACTTCCAGGGCCAAGCCGCAGCTACCTGGTGCTGGCAAGGGGCCCCAGGGGAGAGAAGCTGAGGGCTGCCCTCCAGACAGGCCTGTGAGAGAACAGTCCTGGGCTCCTTGGGAAGTGCCCACAGCCGCCGCTCCACCACAGCCCGTGGCCCTTCTCTCCCATATTTGGTGGCTGCGGTGCCCAGTCAGTGTTCGTGATTTCCTGCATCAGGCCCTGGACAGCTGGCGTCCACAGGCGTCTCTGTGTCTGACTGTGATCCCTCTGGTCTAATCGTCATGGCTCCTCCGGTCACTGTCCGACATCTCCCATGTCTGGTGTCCACATTCTCTCATGTCTGAAGTTTATTTTTTTCCTGAAGCGGCCAGCATGCCACCCACCACCTGGTGACTTCCTTCTGGGAGCGCAGGGAGGAGCAGGCTCGTGGGAGCCAGCCTGGATTTCTGGAGGGGCTCCTTACCCCTCAAAAGGAGGAGTCTCGTGTGAGGGTGGTGAGAAGGCTGCCTCTGAAGGTCGCCTGGTCCAATTTCCTCTGTTCCGGATGGGGAGGCCGAGGGGCTTGGGAGGACACCCTTGTCAAGACGCCCGCAGGAGCTGAGGGCCTCGCACGGCTGCTCAGCGCCATTCCTGGGTGGCTTCTTTTCTTTTCTATTAAACTTTTTATTTTGTGTTTTGGTATAGCTGATTAACAAACAATGTTGTGATAGTTTCAGGCGAGCAGTGAAGGGACTCAGCCGTGTATATATATATTTATCTATATCTAATCTATGTATCTATCTATCTATCTACCTACCTATCTATAGCCATTCTCCCCCCACCTGCCTGCCCTGGGCGGCTTCTCTTCCAGGTCCTGACCCTGCTTTGAGGGGCGGGAGGCTCCTCACCTCACCTCACCTCCAGCACCACTCACCTCCCCTTCCTCCTTGATCAGTCTGTAGGCCCCGGGGTCACCAGCATAACACTCCAAGTCAGGTGTGCTCCATCTTGTCCTCTGTGCCCCCAGGTTCCTCCTCAAGCCACACCTCCTCCTCCTCCAGGTCTCCCTCATCTTCCTCCATCAGCACCACTCACCTCCCCTTCCTCCTTGATCAGGCTCCTCTAACTCAGGTCCCTCCTCCCCCTCCTCTTGTTTCTCCTCCTTCTTGTGCAGGCTGTAGGTGTAGTTGAGGCTGGTTGGGGGGTAGCGTTAAGTGCCCACAAACTGCCTGGGCCTTGCGGTGGTCGGAGGGCAGCGAGGAGGGAGGCCTGATGGCCATCCTGACCCAGGTTCCTGGCTCCCAAGGAGGGCGCCTGGAGACCTGACTGCCGATGTAGGGGAACCCTTGGGGCAGAAACTACCTTGAGAGCCTTCTGTAAGTGGAGGGGACCATCTCAGAGGAAGGCCTGTGACTGTGACCTTCACGGGGCTCCTTTTGTTGGTCTATGTGGTAAGTAACGTCATTAAGATGAATGTGTGTTTTGGTAAAGGGTGTAAATGTATGAATAGTGTCCTCTCTAGCCCCATATATCACCCTGTGTTTATTCTGTGCCTGGTGCATAAGCTAGAAGGCATGCATTGCTATTTGGGGCTCTGAGTTTTAAAGTACATTAAAGGAGTTTACTGAAAACTCTTGGCAAACAGATAAAATACAATTACTCTAATTCCCAAGGCATTGCAGACAAAGTGTCCTGAAAACCTGCAGTGTAATAATTCACAGGGAGCCGTGGCAGGCGCCCTTTGAGGCATCGGAGATGCTGCTTTTGTAAACTTCAGAGGCGGCCAAGCGCTGTCCCTCGGGAGACCTACGTTCCGTGTTTTATTAACCTCCCTGTTTCTGGCTGAGGAGCTGCAGGGGGAATCTAGCCAGCAGGAACTGGCTCCTGCCCTCATGAGCTTTTCTCGGGTCACCATATCGAGGGAAGTAGGGAATGAGATGTTCCATTTTCTTCTGGCTGTAACCTTCCCCGTCTACATGCTATTTAGAAGCAGGCTATGCTGGTTAGTTGCCTTGCATGATGGGAAATTCTCATTGTCTGTGAAGTAGGCAGGACTTTTAGCCCCTTATAGGGAAATGGAGGTTTTTGGTGGGATACCTGGAAGAAAGATAGTGGTGCTCAGGTTTTTACCTTCCCAGAGGATTTGAGGTTGATTTCTAAGCTCTACAGAGGGGACACAGGACAAGTTGTGATGCAGAGGTGGAGCCCCCATGGGGCTTGAGCAAGATCCCACAAGCGCTCTGCTCTGCCTTGCTTCCCCCACTTGCCAGGGAGATGGAAAATGCCCCCGGGGCCTACAGACTTTAGGTACTACTGAGCAACTGGCATCCTGTTCCCAGGAGAGGCACCAGTGTTGCTGTCCACAGCTGAGGAGAGCCTGGGCCCGTATGAGGGGGGGGCTTGGAGGACAGTGTGTGACTTAGATTTGGGGCATCTCCGTGGTGAGCAATGGACAACAACTAGAGGGTCAGAACTTTGGGGACCCTTGCTTCTTGGAGAGGAAACTGTGGATGGGCCTTCCTTGAGCAGGGCTTTTTCCTGGCTCCCAGTCCTGGACCACTCTTCAAAGCTGGGCTGGGTCTACCGTGTGGAAGATCATGGGCAGGGCCAGAGCATTTGTGCAGGGCGAGCAGGGGCCTCTCGGAGGTGGTGTGTACAGTGGGGAGAGGAAGTCAGAGGGCAGAGTCGGTGAAGGCTTGTGTGGCTTGCTCAGAACTCTGTGACTTAGTTCTCAGAGTAGAGCAGACCCCTGTGGGAGAAGGGCCTTCCGTGGACATTGAACAGTGCATCAGAGAGATGGCTCGAGCCAAACCCCAATCAGCTGCATGAGCTGAAATACTAGGGGCCTGAGGAAGGAGTCAGGTGGGATGAAAGTTTAGAGAACCTAACTTCTACTTGCTCAGTAGTTTACTGCAATATTTCATCCTTGCTTGTGTTACAAAAATATGATAATAGTAAACAGCTCCCCAAACGGCAACACCTGGCATTTATAAAGCATACACTTCCAGGGCACTCCCAGAGCTGTTGAAGACCTGGAGAGAATCTGGTATCTGTGGCCACCTGGCCGGCAGGCCTCACGCGCTGCCCTTTGGAGGGTGGCCCCAGGGCCTCCAGCCAGAGTCTGGCTTTGATGTCTCGAAACTCAGAGGCTTGTTTTCTTTTTCATTAAGCCTGTTTGTGAGGCTTCCAGCAGCAAGCAAGTCTTACCCAATCCTGTTTCATAGCATATATGGCCTTGGAGTCGGGCGTCCTGCTTGGAGTCCAGGCAGGGCCCCACTGGGTGTGGGGGTGGGGAAAACTCCAAGTGGTCCACACGGACTCAACCTGGACCTTCTTCCAGTGCCAAGTTCATGGAGGCTGGGTAAATTGATAGCTTTGGCTGAGATTTAATTGCTCGGCTAGAGCAGTATGTGAAGTCTCTTGTGGGAGATAAGAGAAATTAGACCTGCTTAACTGGACTGACCCCTGCTCATAAGCCACTGCCACTGTCCACAAGCGCCCTCTTCATCCACCAGGGAGACTCTGTGAGTGGTGTTGTTTAAAGTAGTTGTTCGACGGGGCTGCTTATTAATCTAACATTAGTTACGGTAGTTAAGCTTTTAGAGATAATGAAATGTAAATGTGCCTCCAGAACTCGCCACATTCCTGAAACCGAACACATTCGTGAAGAAAAATTGTTGGGTAAGATGACTACGAATATTAATCGTGTGGATTTACATTCTCTACAGATGGCAGTGCAGATGCTGGTAGAGTTGGGATACGGGGCGGCAGGAAAGGGGAGCTGCGCTCGCCTTGCTCTTCTAGCTGGGAGTGTGGCCCTCACTGGCCCCCAAAAAGTCCCACAGGAGTTTCACTGGGGCCAGCGGTGAGGTGGGGCCTCAGCTTGACTCTGAGCTCTGCTCTTCACCAGCTACCCCACCAAGGTCCCTGGGTGGTCTGCCCACCTGTGTCCCATCAGGGGCTTCCGCTGGTCCCTGAATGTCTTTCCTGACCACCTCCCTCCTCTTTAGCTCCCTCCCACCCGAAGTCAGAAAGAGCTGGTGATGTTTATTTTTTTTACCAACAGTGGTTAATTGTTGAGTGCCTATGCATGCCAGGCACCACGCCAGGCATCGAGGTTACTCTCACTCATGAAGCTGACGTCCCAGCAGTCAGCAAATAATCAGCAAGTAGCTGTGCAGTTACTGACCGTGAGAAGGGCCGCCAAGGCAGAGCAAGGAGGGTGATAGGAGCTCATAATATGATGGCAGTAGGAATAACTGCTGACACTGGCCTTCCCTGAGAACTCAGTTGGTAAAGAATCTGCCTGCAGTGCAGGAGACCCCGATTTGAATTCCTGGGTCGGGAAGATATGCTGGAGAAGGGATAGGCTACCACACCAGTATTCTTGGGCTTCCCTTGTGGCTCAGCTGGTAAAGAATCTGCCTGCAATGCAGGAGACCCGGGTTTGATCCCTGGGTTGGGAAGATCCCCTGGAGAAGGGAACGGCTACCCACTCCAGTATTCTGGCCTGGAGAATTCACAAAGAGTCGGACATGACTCAGTGACTTTCACTTTCACAATTATTTATTAGGCTTCCCAGGTGGCTCAGATGGTAAAGAATCTGCCTGCAATGCAAGAGACCCTGGTTCCATCCCTTGGTCGGGAAGATCCTCTGGAGAAGGGAATGGCAACCCACTCAGGTATTCTTGCCTGGGAAATCCCATGGACAGAGGAGTCTGGTGGGCTATATAGTCCAAGGGGTCACAAAGAGTCGGACATGACTGAGCAACTAACACTTTCATAGTTATTTACTATGTGCTCCACATGGCTCAAAACACTTTCAGTGGATTACATCCTTGATCCTCCTAACTGTGCTATGAGTTAGTTCCCTTTCACAGATGAGGAAACAGAAGTTCAGAGAGGTTAAATAACTTGCCCTTGGTCACAAAGCTGGTAAGCAGCACACCTGGGATTTGAATCAGGAAGTCTGATCCCAAATTCCCTGCTGCTAACCACTATGCTCTATTGCTTTAGAAAAGAAAGAATAAATTTGGGTGTTGCAGGGTAGGGAAGAATTCTCAAAGGAAGCCATGTGTAAACTGGACCTGAGACATGAACTGGCCAGGTAGGGAAGCCCTCGAGAGGAGAGAGCTTGGTGTCCTGAGGGAGCTATCGGCACCCACAAGGCCAAGGCTGGGAGTTCTGGCCCATGCGGTGCAATTCAGTTTCATGGGGACTCCGGGGCTAGTGAGTTCTGAATCCTTATCTTACAAGTCACAGGAAGCTGTGTCAGGGTTTTGAGCAGGGGAGTAACAAGAACCAACCCTTCTTTCCCTAGTTAATTCCCCAGTGAGGTGATGAGCCCCCCTTTCTACTGTACAGAGGGTTGGTTTCATAAGCTGGCATTTGGTCTGTAGGTAGAGCATCTAAGCTGAGAGCCGACTGGGTGCAGAGAAGGCATCTGTCAGCTCTGCTTTCAGACTCTGAAGAGGCAGGGGAGAGTTGGGACTTGTCACACTCAAGGTGGTGTGGCCCCCTGTGTGGCAGATGTGTGTGTGAGATAGAGAGAGAGGAAGAGGGAGGGAGATGCCTTCTGAGATAAGACAGTAGATGAAGGCATTAGGCATGGGCATGCACATTTATCTCTGAGGTTGCTGTGGCCAGGCAGTGGCTTATTTGAAAGATTACAGCCCTGAGGATAGAAACACATTGGTCAGCATTGACCTGTGGTTTATGAGCCCCAGGACCCTTGCCCCTTAGAGGGGAATGATTCCATTTATTGTGTAGAAGAAAGGATCCCTTTCTCTTAAAAAGGAAAAGGCTGTAATGCATGTCTTGGGAGCCGCACTGCACTTAAAGCAGGAGGAGATGGGGACTCAGGAAGCATCTGATTCTGCCCTAGGGTAGGCTCTTAGGTGGAAAGATTTTGGTTGGCATATTATTTTATCAAGTTCAGGGAGAAAGCCAGGGTCTGAGATAGTGATCAGAGTAGGTAGAGAGCTGGAAATGTATAATGTACTTATCTCAAAAAATAGAAATACACCAGTGGGTTAGTTGAAGAGATGAAAGGGAGTGAATTCACCAGCTGTAAGAAGGTGGAAATCTGGGAAGATTTCTTGGAGGAAAATTCCTCCTGGAGGAACCTCTTCCTTCCTTCCTGGAGGAGGCAGGCCTTGAGCTGGACTTTAAAGCCCTGAAAGCCCTTGCAAAGACCTGGCCCTGGGGAAAGTTCCTGCTTGTGTTGGAGCCTCATGAGGTTTTATGAGGCAAGGTTCAAATAACAGCCCCCAGGACTGAATCCAGGCTTCTCATTCTGTGCCATGCTTTGGCGAGTAGTCCCCACCTGTAGGCCTCTACAGGCGGGGACCCCTCAATCCATGAGTTCCTACATGGATTGAGGGGTCTGTGGAAAAGAGGGCTAGAGGACTGCTGTGTTCATCAGATTGTCTCATCAAGAGTGGGGGCAGTGATGGATCTGAGGGGGCCCCAAATACAGTCCCAGTCACCCCCTAGCTATGTTACTGTTTTCATGGTCTGGTCTGAAGCCATTGCTAGGCTGAGGAGTGCTCCTCAATGCAGCCTTCTCTTTTGTTCTTACGTCCAGGACAGATTTACACATTTTTAATTCCCCAAGGGCTATTCTTGACCTAGCACAATCTCCATTTTTCTGTATCTATCCAGATCCCAGCAATCCTTCAGGACTTTTCCCCAGGGTTTCCCCCTCCGCTCACCATGAGCTCCACAGTGCAGAGATACCCAATTTCATTCCCTGGTGTTTTCTTAGCTTATGGATCAGGGTCTGGCATGTAGTGAGTGCTCAGTGGACAAATATGGAATTGGTGAATGAAGTTTTCCTATCCTTCCAGTCCAGGGTTTTTATGACCCTCAGCTGGCATTTGTAGTGTTCATTCCTGTGGTGGGTTGAATAGTGTCCCCCCACCACGCCCCCCACAAATTCATGTTAACCAGGAACATCAGAATATAACCTTATTTGGAAACAGGGTCTTTGCAGATGTTGATAGTTAAGGATCTTGAGATAAAATGATCCTGGATCTAAGATGGATCTAAGATGGGCCCAAATAAGACTGGCATCTTCCATGAAGAGAAGACATAATAATACACTGGGAAAGAAGCCAAGTGAGGATGGAGGCAGAGACTGGGTTGATGCATCTAAAAAGCCAGGGAACTCCAAAGATTGCTGGCAACTACCAGAAGCTGTGGGAGAAAAGGCGTGTGACAGATGCTCTTGTATAACCTCCAGAAAGAGCCAACCCTGACTACACGTTGGTTTTGGACTTCTGCCTCCTGAATTGTGAGAGAATACATTTTTGCGGTTTCATGTTACCTGGTTCATGGCAATTTGTTACGGCTGCCCTAGAACACTAATATGATCCATATTGTCAATATTCCTAATGTAATATTGTATATTACAATATATTGTAATATCTCACTCCCTTCTAAAGCAAGGGCTTGGTCAGGGAGCGAGTCTGGGTCACTGCCATAGACCTAGTGCCTAGCTTGTTGGGTGACTGATCACTTTGGTTGTCAGGGACTGAGGGGGATCCCAGAATGTAGGATTTTTAGAGCTAGAACAGGGATGCGTGCATGCTCAGTCACTCCAGTGGTGTCTGACTCTTTGCCACCCTATAGACTATACAGCCCGCTAGGCTCCTCTGTCCATGGGATTCTCCAGGCCAGATATGTGTGGGTTGCCTTGCCCTCCACCAGGGGATCTTTCCAATTCAGGGATCCAACCCGTGTCTCCTGTGTCTCTTACGCTGTAGGTGGATTCTTTACCCGTGAGCCATCATGGAAGCCCAGAATAGGGATAGTCCTGGGCAAAGCAGGATGACCGGTCACCTTGCTAGCAGGCTGCCTGGCACTGGGTCAGCACCTGGTAGGCGGTGGCAGTTGTGTCTTGTGTGTGGGTAGAGTATGGGTCGGGCCACGTGCGGGTGGTATGTGCAGAGAGTTTGTGCAAGATGAGCCTGGATCCAGACAGAAGAGAACTGAGGAACAGGAAATTTACTCTGGGTAATAGGGAGCCACAGTAGGTCTTTGAGCACTGTAGGGCTTTTCTTGAGAGACCGGGGGATTCCTGTGCTGGAATCCCTGTGTGCTCCCTCTAGGCCTGTTCTGTGCAGGCCTAGGTACTTTGCCTCCAGGAGTTCTCCCACAGGCCTCCGGGAGCCCGTTTCCTGCGCCTAGGCTGCTGCCAGCACCTGCTGAAACCAAGTGCAGAGAAAACCTAGGCGTGCCCATGGTCACCCTTCCCCCTATTTGAATATACTGAATGGAGCTGATTGCCTAAATTGAAGGTATTATAGTATAATGATTGTTATAATTAAAACTATTATCATCTGAAAGAAACCAGAACATGGGAAACCACGGCAAAGACTTTTAAAGCTTTTAAAGCATGTTTCTGAACCAGATAAAAGCTCCTTTGTGTGGAGTGTTTTAAAGAGAGAGAGTCTCTGAGTGGGCACCTGTGGGCTCTGAAATGCAGCCTGGTCCTCCACGAGCTGGGTGGGGGCGGCAGGGATTTTCGGCCAGAGGGTGGCGGCCGCCCCACTGGCCCGGACCTGATGTGCCGCCCTCAACATTGTGGGTGCAGGAGGATCCACTCTGAGGGTCCAGGCTGGGTGATGATCTGACAGAGGAGCAGCGTTCTGAATGTGGTGCCTGTGAAACAGACATGTTGCACTGCCCCCCACATTTGGGAAGGCCAATCTGGCTCTGGCTGGAGAAACAGTGTCTAGGCCTGAAGGTGTGAGGCCCTGAGGGTCTCCAGATGACAGTAGGGGGCAGACAAGCATCATAGAGTGGCAGGCTCAGGGGCGGGCTCTCAGCGGGCTCTAGACTTGGTTGGCAGGAGCCCCCTCTGCTCACAGGATTGGGCTCCCAGATGCCCAGGTGGATATGGAGCTGGAGACAGCCTGAGAGGTGTTGGGGCTGGAAGAGCTGGCAATGGCTCTTGTAAGTCTGATCACCTCCTACTCCCCTTGGCTTCCCACTGCCATGTTACAGGTGAGGAAACTCAGACTCAGAGAGGGAAGGGACGGGCCATGGTCACCCAGTAGGTGAGTGGTAGGGCCAGGCTCTGGACCCCAACTCCAAGGGGCTGTGCCCTGCATCTTGGGCTGCTCGGCATCTGGTGGCCAGGCTTGGTCAGCTCTCTCAGGTTGGTACTGTGTGAACCTTGTGGTTTTGGATGGGCACTTGATTGTATTTTGTCCCACCTTGGTTTCTTCCTTTTTCTTCTTTAAAAAGTTATACAGTTAATACACGAAACCATTCTTATTAAGAACTCAAACATTGCGAGTGATAGTCGTGCCAACTAAAGAATGTTTCTTGCCATCTAGTTCTACAAGGATTGAGTCATTAACCTGCAGTCACTGACCTTGAACACAGCCTGAAAGCAATTCCAGGTGGAGGTCAGGAATAAGACACTTTGTGCTCTGGGAAAAGTGGCAGAACAGATCTCCAGATAGATGTTTTTATGAGAAAATTTCATGAACCCAAATTCTTGCATCTTCTCATACTTAGAAAAGCACTAAAACCACTAAAATGTCTGTTCCTGGTGCCTAGCAGCAAACTTCTACTGAGATGTGTGCTTGATCATAGGTACCCTTCCCCTATCACGTGTATACTGACTTCCCCAATTACCACTTTGAAACAGTCTTCAGAGCTCTGTGAGAGTCTGTCTCCCAGGTCATAGTCCTCAGTAGGACACTGAATAAACTCAACTCACAGATTTTACACAGTACATTTTTTTTCAAGTTGATAATAGCTAACACAGAGGAATGATCTTAGATGTGTGTGTTTGTGTATATATACATATACATATATATGTACATAATACATTTGCTCCTCATACAACCCCATGAGGTAAGTTTTGTTTTCCCTAGTCATAGAAAAGAAAATGAAGGCCCTTGCCGGAGGCTACATAGCTGGGCTTAGAACCAGCAGGTGGTCAGAGTCCGTGCGTTTGATTCCTGTGCTTATAGAGGAAGTGAAAGCTCCCTTGAGAATACCCCTTTCCCCCGAAATCTTACTCCTCCTCCTCCTGGAGTGAAGATCAGTTACTATTTCATGAATATTCTTTCAGACCTTTCTCATGGATTTACACACAGCACAGAATTTTTGTGTATGTGTTTTTGGATATTAACAGTATCGTTAATAGGAAGGAAGCAAATTGCTTCCTTCACTGAACAATACATTGTGGAGATATTTTCCTGCCAGTACATGTCAATGCTGTACCCTTTTAAAATGTTGCAGTGTGTTCCTGACTTTATTTATGATTGAATATATACTAGTGCCATGGACTGAATGTTCGTGTTTCTCAATTTGTATTGTTGTTCAGTCACTCAGTCATGTCCAACTCTTTGCAACCCCATGGACTGCAGCACACCAGGCTTCCTTGTCCTTCACCATCTCCTGGAATTTGTTCAAACTCATGTCCATTGGGTCAGTGATGTCATCTAACCAATCTTGTCCTCTGTCATCTGCTTCTCCTCCTGCCTTCAATATTTCCCAGCATCATCGTCATGGCACTGTTTGCAGTGGCCGGGACATGGGGGCAGCCTGGATGTCCATCAGCAGACTAATGGATGAGAGGGCTGTGGTGCATATACACAATGGAGTATTGCTCAGCCATTGAAAAGAATGCATTTGAATCAGTTCTAATGAGGTGAATGAAACTGGAGTTTATTATACAGAGTGAAGCAAGTCAGAAAGAAAAACACCAATACAGTGTACTAACGCATATATATGGAATTTAGAAAGATGGTAACAATGACTCTATATGCGAGACAGCAAAAGAGACACAGATGTAAAGAACAGTCTTTTGGACTCTGGGGGAGAAGGCAAGGGTGGGATGATTTAAGAGAATAGCATTGAAACATATATATTATCATATGTGAAACAGATCACCAGTCCAGGTTCGATGCATGAGACAGGGTGCTCAGGGCTGGTGCACTGGGATGACCCAGAGGGATGGGATGGGGAGGGAGGTGGGAGGGGGGCTCAGGATGGGGAACACATGTACACCCGTGGCGGATTCATGTCAATGTATGGCAAAAACCACTACAATATTGTAAAGTATTTAGCCTCAACTAAAATAAATAAATTAATTAAAAAGTATTTCCCGGCATCAGGGTCTTTTCCAATGAGTCAGTTCTGTGCATCAGGTGGCCAAATATTGGAGTTTCAGCATCAGCATCAGTCCTTCCAATGAATATTCAGGGTTGATTTCCTTTAAGATTGATTGGTTTGGTCTCCTGCTAGTCCAAGCGACTCTCAAGAGTCTTGTCCAACATCACAGTTTGAAAGCATCAATTCTTTGGTGCTCAGCCTTCTTTATGGTCCAACTCTCACATCCATACATGATTATGGGAAAAACCATAGCTTTGATTATATAGACCTTTGTTGGCAAAGTAATGTCTCTGCTTTTTAATACACTGTCTAGGTTTGTCATAGCTTTTCTTCCAAGGAGTGATGATCTTTTAATTTCATGGCTGCTATCACCATCTGCAGTGATTTTGGAGTCCAAGAAAATAAAGTCTCTCACTGTTTCCCCATCTATTTACCATGAAGTGATGGGACCAGATGCCATGATGTTTGCTTTTTGAATGTTGAGTTTTAAGCCAACTTTTTCACTCTCCACTTTCACCTTCATCAAGAGGCTCTTTAGTTCCTCTTTGCTTTCTGCCATAAGGGTGGTGTCATCTGCATAACAGAGGTTATTGGTATTTCTCTCGGCAAACTTGATCCCAGCTTGTGCTTCACCCAGCCCGACATTTTCCATGATGTACTCTTATAAGTTAAATAAGCAGGGTGACAATACACAGCCTTGACATACTCCTTTCCCAAGTTTGAACCAGTCTGTTGTTCCATGTCCGGTTTTAACTGTTGCTTCTTGACCTGCATACAGGTTTCGCAGGAGGCAGGTAAGGTGGTCTGGTATTCCTATCTCTTTAAGAATTTTCCACAGTTGATTGTGATCCACACAGTCAAAGGCTTTAGCATAGTCAGTGAAGCAGAAGTAGATGTTTTTCTGGAATTCTCTTGCTTTTTCTATGATCCAACAGATGTTGACAATTTGATCTCTAGTTCCTCTGCCTTTTCTAAATCCAGCTTGTATATCTGGAAGTTCTCAGTTCATATACTATTGAAGCCTAGCTTGGAGAATTTTGAGCATGACCTTCCTAGCATGTGAAATGAGTGCAGTAGTGCAGTAGTTTGAACATTCTTTGGCATTGCCCTTCTTTGAGTTTGGAATGAAAACTGACCTTTTCCAGTCCTGTGGCCACTGCTGAGTGTTCCAAATTTTCTGGCATATTGAGTGCAACACTTTCACAACATCATCTTTTAGGATTTGAAATAGCTCAGCTGGAATTCCATCACTTCCACTAGCTTTGTTTGTGTTAATGCTTTCTAAGACCCACTTGACTTGACACTCTAGGATGTCTGGCTTTAGGTGAGTGATCATACCATCCTGGTTATCTGGGTCATTAAGATCTTTTTTGTATAGTTCTGTTGATGATGTTGTTAGGTGATGTTATTAGGAGGTGGGGCCTTTGGGAGGTGATTAGGTCATGAGAGTGGAGTCTTCACAAATGGAATTAGTGTCTATGAAAGAGACCACAGAGAGCTCCGTTGCTCCATCCACTGTGGAGGACACAGCAAGCCACCTATAATCAGGAAGCAGGCCCTCACCAGATGCCAAATCTATTGGCACCTTGGTCTTGGACTCCAGTCTGTAGAACTGTGAGAGAGAAATGTCTGTTGTTCATAAGCCACCCAGTCTCTGGTAATTCTGTTATAGCAGCCTGGACAGACTAAGACAACTAGTAATCACAAAGATGAAAATTGAAAAAAAAATAAAAAGAGATGCAACTTCTTCATCTGAAAGTTCAGCAAACATTAAAAAGATTGCTATCAAGTGTCAGCAAGGATGAGGGAGGACTCACTGTTGATGGCTGTGCACACTGGTGCCGCCTTCGTGGAGGGCGGTTTGGCAGCAGCTATTGAATGTAAACCGGCATACCTTTGCCCTAGCCACTCAGCCTCTGGGCCGCTAGCCTAGAGACAGATGTGCATGCACCAGCAAGGCACCCCGGTGACGTTCACACAGCACTGTTGGTAGTGGTGCAACATTGAAATGGCCTCTTGTTGCCTGCTGTCCTTGTCTTGCATCTCAGCTGGATTGTAAGCTCCCAAGTTCAGGTGCTGTGTCCTTGGCTGGCTCCCAGCCTCCCAAAAGAGGACAGTGACCAGCCCCCGTGCCAGGAGATCAGCAGATACTTTCTGTTTTTTTTTTTGCTTCGAAGAGTCAATTCATTGGAAAAGACCCTGACAATGGGAAAGATTGAGGACAGGAGGAGAAGGGGGTGACAGAGGATGAGATGGTTGGATGGCATCACCGACTCAGTAGACATGAGTTTGAGTAAACTCCAGGAGATAGTGAAGGACAGGGCAGTCTGGTGTGCTCCAGTCCGTGGGGTCACAAACAGTCACAAAGAGACTTAGCAGCTGAACAAAAACGACGACTGTTTCTTATCCAGATTGTGTGTATGTAGGTTCAGAACCCAAATAGAACTAGTGGGCTTAGAATGAAAGAGAGCAGTGCCCTGTGCCTTGTTCCCTATTCCCTATTTTCAATGTTTAATTCAGGTTTTCTTGTATTTCTTGTATTTTTTGCACATTTCTATACTACTAGATTTAACTGTTTTTACTTGTTCCTCCCCCAGCTTCCCCATTTTTTGGATATGACCCATGGACTTTCTTTTGTGGAAAGGAAGGATTTTTAATTTTTGTTACTGGCATGGCACCGTCCTTTGCTCTGCCCCTTACTCTCCACTCCCTCCCAAGAGTTTCCCCTTTTCTCTCCTGAGAGTGTTAAGTCCTCATGTTGGGTTAAGTCAATATTCAATGTTTACATTATTAGGACTATGTAACTATTATTTACGGAGAGCCACTTGCAATACTATGATTATAGTTTCTTGTATATACAACTTTCAATTTTCTCAGAAGTTAATAATCACTCATTTCTTTTCCTTTGTTTTGTTTTATGTGTACCAATTACAAGTTATTTCCCAAACTCCGTGACAGCAGTGAAAATCTCTGATTATTTTAAACCCAGCACCAAGCAACTTGTTTTATTTGCTTATTTTTCAGAATGCCCTGAAGAGCCTCCAGCCTCCGGCTGCTGTCCAGACTATTCTCTGAAAACAGCAAATAGGGAGACTTTTATTCCTTACATTTTAAGTATTTTAGATTGCTAACTTGAATGCCAGATTCTTACTTGAACTTTCCATCACCTTCTCCAGAGCAGCCCCTGCATCCTGAGTACCACTGTGTCTTCTTCCTTGGATTCCCCCCTTCTTCTGGGGGAATACGTCTTCCAGTAACTTCCTGACGGAGGGGACTAGGAGGTAAGTTTTTGGAGACCTTGTTTGTCTGAAAATGTTTTTGTTCTAGCCTCATGTTTGATTGATAGTGTGGCTGACTCTAAATTGGAAATCATTTTCCCTCAGAATTTTGAATGCCTTGTTCTATTGTCTTCTTGCTTCCATTGTTGTTGAGATATCAGATGCCTTTCAAGTCCTGAGGTTTCTATGTGACCTGCTTATTTACTTTGAAAGTTTTTAGGATTTCTCTTCATTTTTTTGATCTATCCTTCATGGTGGTATTCCTCAGCATGGTTTAAAAATATAAAAAAAAATTTAAAAATTATTATTTTAAATTTAATTTCATTTAGTTTAATTCATGGTGCATATTCTTGGAACATCTGTTAAATCTTGAAATACATTTCTTTCAGTACAGGAATGGTATCTAACATTAGTTTTTGGTTATTGCATCCTCTCTATTTTCCAGTTTTCTTTTTTTGTAACTCCTATTAGTTGAATAATGGACCTCTCAGGTTAATCCTTGGATTTTCTTATCTTTCTCGTTTTCTACCTTTTCCCCTAGTTTTAATGGAAATTTCTATTTTATTTTTCAGATATCTTGTTGACTAAAAAACTCTGCTCTTAGATTTTTAATTTTTATTTTTTTCTTATTTTCTGAATATTTAATTTTATAGCTCTTTTGTTCTTACTTTATGAGGTGAAATATCTTCTAATTTTTCTGAGGTTTTAAAATACAAACATTATGGCCTTTTCTCTTTTCTTCTGTTTCCTGCAATCTCTGTTTCCTTTGGAATTCTTTTATCTCCTGCTTGCTCTGATCCTGAAGTTAGAAGGATCAGAGGTGGGGTATAGGTCTGGGTAAGAATGTTCCAGAAGCTCAGTGGGAGAAGGTGGCATGAGTCTTCACTGTTCAGCTTACAGAATTACCCTTATTCTGCCTGTTATAAATGACTTTCCTGGTGGCTCAGATGGTTAAGCATCTGCCTACAGTGCAGGAGACCCAGGTTCAATCCCTGGGTTGGGCAGATCCTCTGGAGAAGGAAATGGCAACCCACTCCAGTACTCTTGCATGGAAAATCCCATGAACAATAAATATGGCCTCATGCTCAGCTGCGTCTGCTACCCTTGAGTGCAGAAACCCTTTGACCCAAACTCTCCAGAGAGCTGGCCTCCCATCTACTTTCATGATGATGGTAGGGTGGTCATCTTGCTGGGAGATGGGGGTAGGAGTCCTCATTCTCCTGTGGACTTTCCATAAGTCCTCCTGTTTTTAGCCCCATCTATGCCTCTGCCCTCTGAAGTAGTGTTTGTTGCTTCCTCAGTTCCTGGACTTTTCAGGGTTCTGAATGGGTTTGCTCATCTAAAAGCAAGTTTAAGTTTCAGCTTTCTCTGCAGCTGGTTTTTGCCCATCTGCTGCCCAGCTTCCAAACTGTTGTTGATAGAACTTGTCTTCTGTCATTTTCTCTTTGTCCTTGTGGATTCCTGTCACTTTTAGACCTTCACTGCTTTTTTTTTTTTTTGGTGAGGGGGGATGTTTTCTTTTGGTGAGTAGCAGAAATAAGTGTGCATGTTTAGTCCTCCATGTTTACCCTGAATTCCTGAGTTTTTTCTTTATGATGGAAGCATGGGAAGCTGTTTGTTATATGTTCTCACGAGGATAGCAGACAGAAGATGGCTCTGTCTTCTGGCTGGCATGTTGTCCTATGCCAGAAAACCCAACCCAAACAGTTTAAACTGTAAAGAGATTTATCTCATTTAATAATAAGCTCTGGGGTAAGGTAGATCCATGACTGCAGCCGGGAGCCTGTGTATGAGCTCAGTCATGTCTGACTCTTTGTAACCCCATGGACTGTAGCCTGCCAGACTCCTCTGTCCATTAATTTAGCAGTGCAACAGTGTCATTGAGGGCACAGGTTCTTTCCATTTTTCCACTCTGTTTTAGTTGAGTGTCCTTCATGGTCACAAAATGGCTGCCATGATTACAACTGGCCGTCATGTCCTTGGACATAAATGTCCACAAGCAGAGAAGATAGCATCCCTTCATTGTTTTACTCTCTTTGAAAATGTAAATTCATGTCTTAGTCTGTTCAGGCTGCTATAATAAAATACCATAGCCTGGGTGTCTTATAAAGAGCAAACATTTATTTCTCACAGTTCTGGAGGCTAGGAAGTCCAGAATCATGGTTCTGGCAAATACCATGTTTGGTGAGGGCTTTCTGCTTCATTAGATTGCTGTCTTTTTGCAGTTTCCTCACAGGGCTGAATGGGCTAGGGATCTCTCTGGAACTTCTTTTATAAGGGCACTAATCCCACTCATGAGGGTTCTATCCTCATGACCTAGTCACCCCCACCCCCCAAGGCCCCACATCCTAATAACCCCACTACCTTAGGGTTTAGAATTACAACATATGAATTTGGGAGGGAGACACAAATATTCAGACCATAGCAAATTGTTTGAATAGGTGTTACATCTGCAGGTTAGCAATCTAAAATACTTAAAATGTAAGGAATAAAAGTCTCCCTATTTACTCCTATCCTCTCTTCTCACTACTGTTGTTTTTCAGTCACCCAGTCATGTCCAACTCTTTGCAACCCCATAGACTGCAGCTTGCCAGTCTTCCCTGTCCCTTACCATCCCCTGAAGTTTGCCAAAGTTCATGTTCATTGCATCGGTGATGACATCCAGCCATCTCATCCTCTGACACTCTCTTTTCCTTCTGCCCTCAATCTTTCCCTGCATCAGGGACTTTTCTAATGAGTCATCTGTTTGCATCAGGTTACCAAAATATTGGAGTTTCAGCCTCAGCATCAATCCTTCCAATGAGTGTTCAGGGTTGATTTCCCTTAAGATTGACTGGTTTGATCTCCTTGCTGTCCAAGGGACTCTCTGTAGTCTTCTCCAGCACTACAGTTCAAAGGTATCAATTCTTTGTCACTCTGCCTTCTTTACAGTCCAGCTCTCACAACCGTGTGTGACCACTGGGAAGACCACAGCCTTGACCATATGGACCTTTGTTGGCAGAGTTATGTCTCTGCTTTTCAACACACTGTCTATGTTTGTCATAGCTTTCCTGCCAAGAAGCAATCGTCTTCTGATTTCACGATTGCAGTCACCATCCGCAGTAATTTTAGAGCCCGAGAAGATGAAATCTGTCACTACTTTCACCTTTCCCCTTCTATTTGTCATGACGTAATGGGACTGGATGCCATGATCTTAGTTTTATTTAATGTTTAGTTTTAAGCCGGCTTTTTCACTCTCCTCTTTCATCCTCATCAAGAAGTTCTTTAGTTCCTCCTTGCTTTCTGCCATTAAAGTGGTGAGAACACACTAATAGGACTTTCTTATTTATTCCTGATGCCAAACACTTGGCCTCTGTGCACTGGTGCCAAATTGAAACTCAGAGACAGAGTTTTGGGTGAAGTAGAAAGAGTAGATTTATTACTTTGCCAGGCAAAGGGGGCCACAGAGGGCTCCTGCCCCTGACAGCTGTGTGTCCCAACCTGGGAGGATTTGGTGAGGAGCTTTATAGCAAGGGCTTAAAAGTTGTTGTTCAGTTGCTAAATTTGTGTCTGACTGCAACCCCATGGACTGCAGCACGCCAGGCTTCTCTGTCCTTCACTATCTCCCAGGGTTTTCTCCAACTTATGTCCATTGAGTCAGTGACGCCATCCAACCATCTCACCCTCTGCTGCCCCCTTCTCCACTTGCCCTCAATCTTTCCCAGCATCAAGGTCTTTTCCAATGAGTCGGCTGTTCATATCAGGTGGCCATATGTGTGTGGGGCCTGCTCTCCTTTAATCTGGTCTCAGGTAATTTCTTGATGAAGTTTTTCTGGTTCCTTTAATCTGGCCTCAGGTATGAAGACTCTGGCCTCATTCTGCTGAATGAAGATTGCTGACATATCCCATTTGTTGGGGATTTTAGTTCTGTAAAGAGCTCAAAGATACTGTTATGTGTATCCCTTGAGGTGCAACCAGGGCTGTGCCCCAAGGCTGTGCTATTGTTCCTTGGCAGCTTCTCCATTGTCTTTGCAGCCCTTCCCTTCCCTTATTAGCAACTGTTCAAATCTGCTATTTGGTACTCAGAGAAGGTCATGGATGCTGGAGTCTCGTCCCTATAAACTAGAAACAGGGTACATAGAAAGGCTACCCTCCCCAGGAACCCCTTAGGGTCCTGCTCAGTTTTATTCTTCCAGAATCTCTTTGTTACAAGCAAATATGAACATATAGTTTTATGTACCTCATTCTCACTTTTCCAAAGTAATAGTATACTGTAATCCTTTTTTGACATTGCTTTTTTTTTTTTTCACTTGTCAGAATATTTTGGTACATAAAGCACATCCTTAACATTGGTTTATAGCTATATTTTTATTGCATTATATGCATGTAACCTAATTTGTTTAGCCAGTCATCTTTTGATAGATATTTAGGTTGTTTCCCGTATTTGCTATTATAATAAATTCTGAAAAATCTGTTAGTTTTCCTAGAGGATAAATTCCTAGAAGTAAAATTGCTGAGGCAAAAGGGGTATGTGTTTGTGACCTTGACAGACGTTGCAATTGCCCTTCCTGGTGTTGTACTAGGTTATTTTCCCATCAGCAATGCATGAAGGGCTGGTTTCCCTGCAACCCATAGGGTATCTTCTCAACCTTTGAATTTTTGCCAACATGAGAGGTGAAAAATGGCCCTTGTGTCTCTATTTAAGAGCTGAGAAATCATTCCCAGCTTCTACAGAAGATTGTTCTTCTGAGCAAGTTCTCCTTGGCCGCAATTTTGTAATGCGCTACTTCCTAAGCCAATCATTGGCAGAAGGAATGAAATGGCTCTAATTGGTTTAAATGAATCCAGACTAACATCCTGTGCTGGGGCTGGGATGGGGTGGCTTTTCCCACCACAGGGATGCCTGGACAGCTCTGGATTCTGTTAGCTGGGGAGGTGGGGTTAATGCTATGGGGTAGGCACCCAGCAGTGTTGCGGAAGTTCCTGGTCCACCACTTGCTAGAGGGCATAACCTCAGACCTGTGCATCCAAATTCCAGAAGGTTGCTTCTAGAAGTCCCCATTCTCCTGAGGCTGATGCTGCTAGGCTGCCTGGGGTGAGAGGATGGTCTTTGTTGAGCAAACAGCCTGATCTCTTGATCAGATCTGAGATACTGATTGCATAAGCCAGGTCAGAGAAGAGTCTAGGCTTCAGAACTGGGCAGCCCTGGGTTCAAATCCCTTTCTGCCCCTTACTAGCTATGTGATCATTTAACCTTTCTAAGCCTCAGTTTTCACAATTGTAAAACCAGGTCAGGAGCTCTCACCTCAGTGGCTGTGGGGAAGTTGAGAGGAATGTATACTATGTGCCCATCCCAGGGCCTGGCCCAGAGGGACCTACTCAGCAGAGGCCTGTCCTGGCTGAGGTCTCCTGTCCTCCAGAGGGCAGGGAAGAATATTCCATGAGCTCTGCTTTGGGTCCTGAGCTCCTGGGGGTTGGCAGGGGAGGGGGCTTAATCGATGCTGTGTCCTCCAGACCCAGTACACAGCCAGGGGCTTGAGAAAAAATGATCCATCTATGCTTGGCTGATTGAATGAGAAAACAGCAATACATTAGTGCAAAAGGCACTGCTAATATCCTAACGGTGTTTGGCTTTTTTGGCCATTTTGAGACAGAATTTCCCTTGATAACAATCTGTATCGAGTCATTTACACATGCCGTGCCTCCTGATGATATGCACTGTTTATCTGGGGCATCAGCTCTGTATTGATTTATCAATGCCCATTTTGCACAGAGATCAATAATTAATTGCATCTCCGCAGACACGGCAATACAACCTGTTTGCCTCGTAGAGTGCAGCCCTGAGTCAAGAGCCTGCTAAAGCCTTTGTTTGCATGTTGTGAGTTTTCCTGCATCTGGTGTTTCCTCAGTGGCCAATGCTCAGGTCCTGAGTGACCAGCCATTGCCGATGCCCTCCTGGGAGATGTCAGGACCATGGGAGACCTGGTGGCCATGCTGAGTGTGTGTGAAGGCGTCCAGGTGGATGAAGGAGCATGACCTTATGGGAAGGGCATTTTCGGGGGGTTCCCGCAACCAGTGAGGGCTTCTCTCCTATGACCCTTCTTGGGGTGGGTGTCACCCCCTTTAGCCCTGTCTCTCTGGTCATTTCTCCTGTAGAAGGAACACCTCAGAGCAGGATATGTTCTAGCTTGTGTATTTCCCTGGGGCCTAGCTGAATGCTTGAGGACTATTTTCTGGGCTTCCTTGTGGGGCTTCGAGATGGTCTGGGAGCTGGTGAGCAGGAATGGCAAGGCTCAGGCAGTAGGTGGTGCTCTGTCAAAGTCTGCTGTCTGTCTGCGAGGCAAGCTGTCAGGAGAGACTCAGAATCTACCCAATGTCAGAATTACACCGAAAATGATGACTGAGCATTTCTTACTTAAAACATACTTTAAATGATATTGAAAAATCTTTATTTTATAAATGTTAGGGAATTACATTCAATTAACTAACTTAGTACACATTTGTTAAGCACCTACTAAGTGCCAGGCATGGTGTTAGCCTATTAATTCTGATGGAGTATTCCTCTTTATGTAACGTGTCCCCCTGTCTAATTTATCTATATTACTTACCTTTTAGTGGAATACAATGATGCATTGCTCTATTAAAAGAGAATAAAGATATTTAAAGTCCTTAATGGGAGAGGAATCACAAAGGCGTTTTTAAGACTAACTTAGAACTATGTAGAACATTCAGCACATTATGCTAATTTTTTTCAAAGGCTGAGCAGTTTAGAGGGTAAAAAATCAGTCTGTTCCCATCTAGCTGCAGAAGCTGGGTAATCTATGTCTCATCAATGCTAACAAATATACCCCCTAATAGCAGTTTGTGTTTGTAACAGTGAGAAATTCTTCCCTGGAAAATATTATTAGCACTTATATTATCTTACAGATTACACTCTCGCTCAATGGAGGGTCCCAGTAAAAATATAATAGCAGATTGCAGCCGATGGGCTCTCTCTTTTTATGTCAGAGACTTTATTATTTTGCAAAGTTGAAAGAAATTCTTGGAAAACACAGGCACCTAGTGTACACACACAATTGCCAGAGCCCCAGGTGGGGAGGAGCCTGGGGTTGGGAGTGGGGCTGCAGCCTGTCGGGGAAGCTAGGGGAGCTGGTATTCATGAGGTGCTGCCTTCCCCAGGATGGGTAGAGTGGGGGCGGCTCTGACCCCTTCCTGTTCTGTGGCCATCTTCCTTGCTAGACTGTCGGCTCCATGAGGACAGGGAACAGGGTGTGTGGTTCCTGCTGTCGCCTCTGTAGCGGGCATGGAGCCTGGCACGCTTACAGGCCTCAGCCATTCTGGATCACCCCCGGTGCTGGAGCTGCAGGAGAAATAGCCAGAGAGGAGGGGCTAAAGCGAGGTGTCAGTCAGGGACCTGGCAAGCCCAGCTCTCCCGTGCCTGGGCCACCTCTGGAGGCCTCGGGCAGGAAAAGGAACCCAGGCTCAGGCTGACCCGAGGGCAGGACTGTGGTCCTGGAGTGCCTGAGTCGAGGACGGAGGAGGGCGATCTGTCTGCACTGAGGAAGCTGGTGGAGATGACTGGCGGAGGTGAGGTAAGATGTGAAGTGGAGGGGTATTAGCAAGGCTGGAAGCAGGTGTGAGATTAGGGGTATGTAGGCCAGGGGCCCAGGTGGGGCAGGGAGGCACCTGGCTTGATGAGACCTCAGGCTTCCAGACCCCCGGGGAACCCTAGCCCAAAGCCCTTTTCCATTTTTTTGTCCTTGGAAGAGAACCTGGGGGCTATTTTCCTCCCAGAGTCCCCCTTTCTCTTTCTCAAAGGGCTGTTCCTCATCCACAAAGCTCTCTGTGTCTCTGCAGACGGCAGTGCTGCTGCGGGCAGTGAAGCTGTGGCCAGGTTTCACCTGCTCATCAGCAGACGGGCATTTCTCTAAGGGTGGCCTTGTGTGCTGATCAGGGAGGAGTTCACAGCCCAGTGGAGGAAATAGAATCATTGTGTTGGATGCTGTGGTTCACAGACCACATGAGGAGTCTCTTCTCTAAGTCTTTGGGTCTCCAGGCCAAGCACAGAGCCTGGGCCATAGCAAGCTCCGATGTTGATGATCTACAGAGAATTAAGGTTGGGGGTCGTGGGGACATCAGGGACCGAGACTGGGGGCTGGAGCTGAGTGGCAGCATTCATGGTGTCTGGGGAGTGTTGATGAGCGGAAGGTGGCGAGGCAGCCTAGGTGGATGCAGTAGCAAGGGCGAAGGCTTAGAGGTGGAAATACGGTACGTTAGAGGTGCCCACCCTATCTGAACTGTGGAGTACAAAAGGGGCAGTGCCTTTGGGGCCAGATCACAAGGATCTAGGATGCCAGAGTGAGGTGTCTGCACATGCTTCTCTGCTCTCTGCATGGGGATCTGGGCAGGCTGGGCCCACATGGGGTGGCACCACAAGGGCAGAACTGTACAGACCCCCGAGGCCAGGGCTGCCCCCGCCTGGCCTGCTGAGGAGGCCCAAGAACTGCTTGAGGGGCATGGGGCTCCAGGCTGAAGCTTGAAACCAGCTGGCCTCTCGCCCAGCAGATAATGAAAGAGACGTCAGCCCTTACCCCGGAAGGCAGAGCAGTACACGGGAGTATAGCGTCAGTCTCCCAGCAGGGCCAGGGGCTGCTCTAGAGCCCATTGTGCCCCCTCATTTGGGGCTGGAGCTCGTGTTCTCTGGGGGAGCTCTGGACCTGGCGGCCTCTGGACCCAGGCAGCCCACGTGCTGTGCTGCCACCTTCTCTTAGGAGGCTGCATCTGTGTGGGCGTCCTCCCTCAGGTTCCACAAACTCTCTAGAGTCTGCACCACAGAAGGTGCCCCTGCCCACCCCTACCTGCGTGCCATGTGAAGTGTTTCGAGGGGCACAGCGGGGAGGCCTCTGGTCTTTGCTCACAGATCTGAGCCGAGCACCCCGAGTCTTGTTAATGCCAGTGTAGGTACTTTTCCTCTTGGGGCTGAAGTCAGAAAAGTTCCCAGAACTGTTCAGGGAGAGAAGAAAGAAAAACAGCCACCTTGTACTACGCAAGGGAACAGGTAAGGAGCTCTGAGTGAGCAAGGGAGTTTGCAAAGAGAAGAGAGTAGCAGGCAGTCATCAGCTGTGGGCAGTGAGAACACAACTGGGACCAGTGATCTTTGTCCGAGTGACAGGGTCTAGGCTCCCCATGGGGTGCTCAAGGCCCTTCTGCTCAGACTCTGCCCACTTTTCTCCCCCTCACCCCTCTGGGTGGCTGCCCAGCTCTCTCAGACTCCAGGCCTTTCCTCTGCCTTCAGACCCTTCTTTGTCATCAAGCCCTGTGTCAGGGAGTCTCCCCTGGTTCTCCAGTGCAGAGGGGCCCTGGTCATTCTGGACCCAGAGCTCACCTGGTCACCCATGCATCAGGCTGTTGGCACCCCTCTCTCCCCTTCACCATGGTTGAGTCCCTTGAGGATCAGGAACTATTATTTTTCTTTTCTTTTTTTTGTCTCTGTCTCCAGGGTCTTGCCTGGGGCCTGAGATGATGTTTGAGTGTGAATGGATGAGGTGGGAGAGAAAGCATTCTGATAATTTGGGGCTGACAGAGTTGGTGGGGGTGTTGTGCAGGAGATGGGGCTGGGTGAGGGTCCTGGCACAAAGTTCGAATGCTTGGAGGATAAATGCTAGTTCTCTGGAGGGCTGTGCTTGCTGCCGCTTGGCAGTCTTTTCTCCAGGGTGACCCTAGGCACTTTGTGAGTGCGTATTTTATTCTTTTCGTCTCTATATCATTATAGTGTAGTTCGGGACCTGACAACAGTAGGACCTCAATAAATGCTTGCTGACTCAATGAGTGGCTGATTGAACATAGTGTGTTGTAAATGTATGCAGACCCTCTTGTCTCTCTGGACCTCAGTTTCTCCATCTGTAAACGGGGAGTCAGTTGGGGAGGATTCTCAGGTCTCTAGAGCTCCCCAGCTGTGACCCTGACTCTGAGTGCTGGGAACCGTGGGTCTCTCCAAGTCTCTGCCACCCTCCCCGTTCACCAGGTCCCAGAGAGAGTGTATGGGTGCATCCCCAGGGGTGAGCTCACGGCTGCAGGCCCTGCTGACCCACAGGGCGTGGTCTCCGTGTCCTTCGACAGCACTTGCCAGCGTGTGCTTGTGGTTGTGGGGAGCTGTGCTCTGGGACACACACCAGTGTGGGGTGACACCCATTGGGTGGGCTGCTGTGATTGGGTGGGCTGCTGTGATTAGCTGGGCTCTGACCTGGCTACGAGGGGAAGGAGGGAGGCAGGGAGAATGGGCGTACGCTGCTTGTGAGGGCTCGTGCTCTCTCCCTTTCCTGCGGTGAGGGGAGGTGGAGCAGAACCCTGTGGCAGTAGCTTAGCAAGACAGAGCAAAGCTTAGCAAGTAGCTTATCAGCCTCCGAGCTGCTGGGACTCTGTGCTCTGCTTCCCCTGGGAAAGGGTCAGAGGCTCCTGGTATTCTAGGAGACCAATGAAATTAAAGCCCTGTGTCCAGGAGACCTGCAGAGCTGTGTACATATTTAAGAGTGAGGCACTAAACAGTGGGATGGAAGTGTGTGTGAGTGTGTGTGTGTGTTGCCCAACAGTCGGCTTCTCTGAGGGTAAATGGAATTGAGAGGTGCATTTGTTTCCTTAGGATGCTGCAACCAATTGCCATGAAGGGTGCTGGAGGTCGCAAGTCTGAAATCAAGGTGCAGTCGGCAGGACCATGCTCCCTGGCAGGCTCTAGGCTTCCTCGCCTCTTCCAGCTTCTGGATGGCTCCTGAGTTCCTTGGCTTGTGGCTGCACAACTCCAGTCTCCATCTTCCTCATGTCTCCGTGGGTCCTTTTCTGTCTTTTTGAGGAAATTCTCGTTGGATTCAGGGCCCTTCTCATACAGTAGGGTCTCATCTTGATTCTTACCTTAATTGCTTCTGCATGGGCCCTATTCCCAAATAAGATCACATTCTGAGGTTCTGGGTAGCCATGAATTTGGGGGAAACACTAGTTAACCCACAAATATCTGCAAGCCTCTTTTCTTGTGATAATTTCCCTCCGAGCCGGGATACCAGTGTTCTCAGAACCAGGCAGGGGAAGGGAGTGGGCTTCATGCCATTGGGTAGGTGGACTCTCATTCATTTTCAGTGGGATCCGGGGTCCTAGAGGGCAGCCCCTCGGGACCAACCTCTCCAGGGAACAAGCCTCCTGCCTTCTGCATGTGCCCAGGGCTGCTGCTCCTGGCTCCTCCAGGAGCGGAGGGCCCTGGGGGTCTACATTGCTTCTTATATAGATTCGCAGGCAGCCTGTCATATTTGGGCCCACTCTCAGAGGTGCCTGGGGCCCTGATGGTGGAGGAGGTGCCGATCCATCACTTCTAGCTGGGTCTTTGTTTCCTCTGTTCTCCTCTGCCCAGCCGTCTTCAGACATCTGCTTCTCAGCTTCTCAGATTTTGATGCTATTTGTCTCCTATTCCATTCATATCTTTGTGGGTGTTACCCATTTCCAGTCACTCTACTAAAATCTGCCAGTGGGTCCTCCCACCTCCCTTTAGAGTGATGCGCAGACTCTGACCATGTTCTCCTGGGCCTTCAGGTGCCGCATCCCAGCCTCTCAGTCTCATCTCCAGCCCTGGGCTTTCTCACGTACCACACACCAGCCTCTGAGTGCCTAAGCGCTTCCCTGCTCATCCTTTCTCCTGAAAAATGTCACTCTTCAAGAAGACCTTCCCAACACTCTCACCTATTCATCCTCGTGCTGCACACCGCATGCTTCCTCCTGAGCACAAGTGACAATCGGTCTTTACACAGCCAAGGGCCTTGTTCCGTCCACTCCTTCCCCAGATAGTCTTGGTCCGTCCACCTCGGAGCCAGGAGCTGACTGTATGGGCACCCCCAGTGGCCTCCCTCGCCTCTGGCTTCCTGTTGAGTTCATTTGCTGGGGTACAGGCAGGAGGTGGGAGGCCGGGAGGAAAGTGAGCTTGGTGTTTTCATTTTTCTGGCCCCCTCCCCAACCTGGTCTCCGTGGGCTGGCTGTGCCCCTTCGCTAAAGGCCTCAGTTGCCATCGGTGGTCCTCTCCTCAGGCACATCATCTCAGTTGTCCAGAAACTTCCCTTTCCCTTTGGCCCTTTAGGCCTAGAGGTGGGTCCAATGCCCTCTTTAAACACTGCCCACACCTCCAGAAATATTCCCTCCTCAAGCATGAAGTGTGACCGGGCCTCGTCTCCTGCTGGCTCTCCTGCATCTTGTCTTGCTTCCTCTTGTCCACCCGTCCCAGACCCTCAGCTTTGTGGGGACTGGCACCGCCTGTGTTCCTTGCTGACCCCCCGGGCTCGCCTCAGGGTCTGACACACACAGAGTACTCAGTAAGTGCCCACGAAACGCGAGAGCATGCCCACGGGTATGTGCACACATGCGTTCATGCAGATGGACAGACGCACCCACACACACTCACACACAGGCCTCCACAGGCTGTGGCCGCTTGCAGTCTTCAGAGTTGTGAACAGAGCTTGCTCCGTAGTAGGTGGGCCTGGACCCTCTCATCCTCCTTCACTGATTTGAAATCCAGTCTGTGGAAGCTGTCAGTGTCCTTGCTGTGTGGCTCCAGTGGGTCGGCCTAACCTCTCTGGGCTTTAGTTACAGGGAGAGTGATAACTTCTGTGATTACCTTCCTTAGTGACCCAGAAGCTTCTGCTGGCCTGCCAGTGAGCCCTGGGGGTAAGAGTGCAGAATGCTTAGGATGTGCCTGGTCAGCTGTGGTCAGCATCATGAGAGTCACATGAGCCTGAAGGGACCTTCCCGGGAGTGGGTTTGGGGAGGGGCTTCTGTGAGGGGGGGTTATTGCATCACGCGACCTTCTTGCTGAGGGTTTGCCCAGGCTGCAGTCGAGCCCCGCTTGTCTGTGGGATTTGTCAGAAAGGGGAGACGGGAACCCAGAAGTGAGGTGGGCAGCCAGGTACCGAGAATGATGCTGGCCCAGCCTTGGCCCCTTGGCTGTGGGGAGACTGAAGTCGGGGACAGGCTCGTGTGCCAGGGAGGCGGCTGCCCATTCAGTGGAGGGAAATAGACACACACCCAGAGCCCCCCTTGCTGGTTCCCCTGCCTCTTCTTGTCTTACCTCCCTTCTGCTGAATTCCTCTTCTCCCTCCCCTTAGTCTGGCCTAGAGAACCTAGAACTTTCTAGAAAGTTTCTTGAGGGAAGATGGGGGATGAGTCCCATTCTCATTGAGGCTTTAAAAGGAGGCCATAATACCTCTCTGAGTTCAGGTTTCTATTACATGTGTAGAATGTAGAAGCTGATGATAGTCTATGAAAATTCAATAAACCTTGAAAACAGCATCAGGGTTGATATCTGTAATTTAAAATAATGGATACCAAGAAATTGTTTCTCATTTATCTCACTGCTGAGATTGTGGCACGAAAGAGACTTCATTAAGCATAGATTTTTTTTTTTTTAAAAGAAAAAATAGTGTCATTTATCTCAATCAATGACGGATGCGGGAGGTGGCTGATGATGGTGTTTAATAATACCCGACTGATAAAAGCCTCTGTTCCTTCACAGTTTGGGACAAGTAAACGGATACACAGAATCACTTCGCGGGGGAAAGGTACAGAAACTTAAATTCTCCTTCTGACTCACAGGTACCACTTGTCATGTGTTAAGCAGCACAGCTGACTTGTGGTATTGTTCAGAAAGAGGGAAGGAAGAGGTGAATAAATTGTGTTTGGTCCTGGGCCACATGTGACCACAAGCCGCACTCCTGTCCAGCCCCATCTGGAAGCTGGGGGAGCCCGGGAGAGAGACTATTTGTAGCCCTTTACCTGCCCTCAGCTCCCAGGATGGGCTGTGCTTGGCTGGAGAGATTCCTGAAGTGTGTGTGTGTGTATGCATGTGTGCATATATACATCTGCGTGTATATATACACATGTGTACATGTGTCTATGTATATATGTATGTGTATGTATATGTGTGTGCATATATATGTGTGTGCACATGTGTCTGTCTGTGTCTGTGCCCTGTCTAGGCTTCTCCCTAATGAATCAGGAAGCAGCCTTCCTCTTTTTGCCATATTCCTATATTGGAAACCAAAAATTTGAGATTCTATCTAGTTCACACAAGTGACAAACTGGCAAAGCAGGAGGCTATCCACGTGACGGTGATGAATTAACCCCCTTTTCAGGACAAAGAGCATTTAACTCACCGTCTTAAGTCCCTTCACAGTCCCTGCACAGCAGGTGCTGAAGGGCAAGGCCTGCTTCCAGGAAGTGGAGGCTCCATGGAATCCCCCAGGTTTGGGTCACTTGTTCCTTTGTTATGCTGGTCATGGGTTGTGGGTCAGGTGTGTTAGTGGGTTAGTGGCTCAGTCGTGTCTGACTCTTTGCAAGCCCACGGATTGTAACCCACCAGGCTCCTCTGTCCATGGGATTCTCCAGGCAAGAATACTGGAGTGGGTAGCCATTTGATACTCCAGGGGATCTTCCCAACCCAGGATCAAATCCGGGTCTCCCGCATTGCCTGTGGATTTTCTACCGCTGAGCCACCAGGTCAGGTGTAGTGCTGCCTAAAGTCAAGTGGGGGTGGTGGCAATGATGCAAGATGATCAGGGACACGGGACCCCTCATGGGCACTCAGCTGGGCCAGGGTGGGGGATTCCCACGGTGGGGCCCACTCTGCTAATCTATGAACTCCTGCCCCACTTCCAGCTTCACACCGACCTCCCCTTCTCTACAGCGCAGGCTTAGGCTGCTTGTGTTTCAGATGCAGGTCATGTGTGTGAGCCTTTTTCCCCTTGTACGATGCCCTCCCCCCGCCCTCCCCCCCACCCCCCACGGAAACAGCAAGCCTAGCTCATTCAGCCACAGAGCCAGGGACGTCCCACTGTTAGGACATGGATCAAAGAATGCTAATTGATCAAATATTAAATGCAGGCTAAACACCACAGTGAATAATTCACCTTTTCTCATGTGAGCAACTTTTGCAGCAGCTTGAATAGGAAGCAGGAATTTTCATGCTGATAACAGTGTTAGCAGGGAAGGGGAGGGGATGTTGTTTGTTTTCCTGAAGTGTTGCGAAATGTGTGAGAACCAAAGTCTTCACTTATTAAATTCAGTCCTATAGGAATACAGTGTCAAGATTTTCCATCTCAACCTGATTTTTAAAGAATCAGGTTACAGGGACATGGAGGGCATGGAGAGGAGTGGGGAGAGAGGTCCTTGGTGGAGGAACAGCTGATGGAACTGGGTTTGCTTTGCCTGGAGAAGAGAATGAGGGGGAACCCCACTGTGGTAGGCCAGGTCATGGCCCCCCAAAATGTCCTTGTCCTGACCCCTGGAATCTGTGACTGTGTTCCCTTACCTGGCCAAAGGGACTTTGCAGGTGTGATGATATTAAGGATCCCGAGTTACAAAGGTTAGCCTGGATTCTCCAGGTGGGCCTAATGGGATCACAAGTGTTCTTTTAAGAGAGAGGCAGGCATCAGAGTCAGAGAAGGAGGTGTGAAGATATAAGCAGGGTTTGGAGTGATGCCACCATGAGCTGGGGAATGAGGACAGCCTCCAGACACTGGAGGAGGCAAGGGATAGTTCTCACCTCCAGCGGAACACAGCCCTGCCAATACCTCGATTTTAGTTTTTTATGACCCATTTTGAACTTCTGGGGTTTCCCTGTGGCTCAGATGGTAAAGAATCTGCCTGCCATGTGGGGGATCGGGGTTCAATCCCTGGATTGGGAAGATCCCCTGGAGAAGGGAATGGCTACCCACTCCAGTATTCTTGCCTGGAGAATTCCATGGATAGAGGAGCCTGGTGGGTTATAGTCCATGGGGTTGCAAGGAGTTGGACACGACTGAGCAACTAACATTATCACTTTGAACTTCTGACTTCCCAAACAGTAAGGTGATAAATCTGTGTTATTTTAAGTCACTAGATTTGTGGCAGGAAAATAATACAGGTGTCCTTGAGTCTCTCTCCCTGTAGCTGACCACCTGCATAAAATAAAACCAGCAGACCTACTCCTTTGGGGGCACCTGTGGAAAGTGATATTCTTTATTATAATTACAATTAGTAACGTTCATAAGCACTTGCCATGTGCCATACTCCATGCTAAGAGTTCTCCCTGCATTAGCCTAGTGAGTTCTCACAGCAACCCTATAGTCTACAGGGCTCAGAAACTCATTGCTGCCCATGCTATATTGTTATTTATTGCTCTATAACACATTATAGGTTAAAACAAGATACATTTATTATTAACATATCGCAGTTTCTGTGTCAGGAATCTGGGAGATGCTTAGCTGGGTGGTTCTGGCTCCAGATCTCTCATGAGACTCTTGTTGAGTGTTGAGTGGGGCTGTTGTTATCTCAAGGCTTGACTGGGGCAGGTCCACTTGCCAACTTGCTCACATGACGGATGAAGCCCTTGGGTACACTGGCTGCTGGTTGGAGGCACCAGTCCCCTCTCTGTAGGGCTGTTTACAACGTGGCAGCTGGTTTACCCCAGAGTGAGGGATGAGAGAGAGATTGAGGGGAGAAAAGACTCAAGATGGAAGCCGTAGTCCTTTCATTACAGACTCAGGCATGACATCTTATCACTTCCACCATAGTCTATCCATTAGAAGCCAGTAACTAGATCCAGCCATATTCAGGTGGGGGGGATTACACAGGGGTATGAATACAAGAGGCAGAAATCATTGGGGACCATCGTAGAAGCTGCCTACCACACCCACTTTACAGGTAGGATAGCTGAAGTCCCGAGAGGTCAAGTTAACACAATTAGACCTGATTTGAAACCAGCAGCAGCAGCACATGGGACTTACTAGAAATTTAAATTCTCAGCTCTTCCACCTCAGACCTTCTGAAACAGAAACTCTGAGGGTTAGGCCCAGCAGTCTGTAGCTTAACAAACTGTCCGGGTGATTCTGATGTATGATAAAATCTGAGAACCATTGCTCTAGGCCTTAAAAAAATCCTCTCAATGCTTTTCCATGTCTTAAAATAAAAAGTTCAAAGGTAAAAATCTTCAGTATATAAGCATGTTGGAAAATCCAGCAAAGAAACAAGAATTTAAATTACCTGGAGGTTAGTATTAACTTATTGGTATGTCACTTCATTGTTATTGGGGTAGATGTGTATTTATAAGTATATATCATATTTAATAGAGTTGAGACTTTTACAGGAAGTATAGTTTTGTATACTGCTTTTGAAACATTTCTCCACGTCTTAAACATTTCTCCCATGATATCACTTGTTCCTGGCTGTCACGTCCTCCATTGTTGGAAGGTATCATAATTTAACTGATCCCTGGGACTGGTGCATCTTCTGAACCCTGTAGATAAGCTCACAGTGTAAACAGATGGCTGGCAAAACCAATGGACTGTGCCCTTTTAGTGTAGAGGGTGGGACCAGTAATGAGGCTCTTGAGAGTCTAACTTCCTGGTGGAGGCTGGATACAGCCATGGGAACTCAGACAAAGGGACTGATGAAGGGGCTGCCACAAGTGCCCTTCCTGTGTCTTGTCAGGGAGGGGAGTCAGAGTTTCGGTATCTGTGTAACCCAGATTGCACTGTCATAGGAACACATCTGATCCCATTTTTATTTCAGGAACGAGCCCCCATAGAAGCAAAAACCTGTCTTTATATGCACAGAAAAATGGGTGGAAGGCTATAAACCAAAATGCTAATGTGATTTCTGAGTGGTGATGTTATGAGATATTTTCATTTTCTGTTTATTGCTTATCTATATTTTCCGAATTTTCTATAATGAACATCCATTACTTTTGTAATAAAAACACTGAAGAAGCAACTAGGGGAGTGTGGAGGAGCAGTTAAAAAGGAAAAGGAGCATCTTTTGGGTGGAAGATCCCGGAAGGTTCTGTGTAGTTGGGTTGAGGTGAATGACTCGTGGGTGAAGAGAAAAAGAGGGTCAGGGGTCAAGGACTTAATTTGTAAACCTTTCTTCCTCCTCAAAATGCCCATGACATCACAGGCCAGACAGAGCATTCTGAAACTGGAAGGGGACTGCAGACCTCCTGTTGGTTGATTGAACTTTCATTGGCTCAGAGAAGGTGCTGCCAGGGAGGGGCTCTGTGGCCATTGCACCAATCTTCTCACACCTGCTGTGTGTGTGTATGTGAAGTGGCCACCTCACCAGCCAGGGGACAGGGGCCAAGCCCCTGATTTGCACTCTGAAGACTCTGGGGTGGGTCTTGGTAGACACGAAGGCATCCAGTTCTAGAATCCTCTTCAGATAAAGCTGATTAGGAGGGAGTCAGGACTATTAACCTCTCCTCCTTCTCCAGGATTTTCATTCATCGCAATGCCCTGAGGAAGGAACCTTGAAAGACAGCGCTCAAATGAGTTTCAGTGACATCCAGTCTGCCGCTCAAGGGGCTGTGCTGGTTTTTTATTAAAGTTCATTACTTTCAATTATGAAAGAAGGGGTTTGGCGGGCTTATGTCTTCAAACTAATTGAACCATCTCCCCCATTCCTCTCCCCAGTGTAAAACGTTCTCACCCTTTGGTGCAGAAAACAGCAGAGAAAACATTTCTTCATTTTCAGGAAGTATATTTATCCGTGAAGGACATTGAGAATTGAAGAAAACATAATGGGCTTGGTTTGGAGGTGGGGGAGGAAGGGGCTGCTGCTGGAGAACCCGACCCTGAGGTCCTTGAAATCCCACACCAGCGGGGAGGGGTCCCTTGTGCCAGCTCCCAGGACTCCTGGGTCCTCTGCTGGGGTTCCAGGGGCTGCCTGGTTCCTGGGAAAGGAAGGCTGCCTTACAGAGGGAGCTTTATAAGGTTGATGGAGGCCACTAGCTGAAGGGAGAGTGGAATTGTTCCTGGATAAGCAGAGTGTTCTCTCTCTCCCTTCCCATCCTCCCAACAAGATTTCTGGATTGGAAAAAAATGATCATGGCTGGAGCTCGTCCTTGAAAGGAGCTGAGCTCTGGAGCCCGTCCTTCCACGGGTCCTTGAAAGGATTTCATAAAAAGTGTATGGCGGAGGGGCAGGATCCTGGGGGTTAGGGAGTCAGGAAGATTGGCAGATTTTTTATGCACACATATCTCAGCCCTGCGTACGCAGAAGCCAATTTGTTTTGTAACATTTTTCCTAAAGCATTTCTGCAGAAGTCCAGTGTCGAAGCCAGGTAATCCAGTGAGTGGTGAGAGACTGGTGGGTGGTAGGAAGCTAGCTCCTCGAGGCTGTTGCTGTGTCACAGGGAGGTCACCACCCTCTTCCTGTGCAGGGGCCTCCCTTGCTCTCCTTCTGTTGAAAAGGACTGTGGGGGGGACAAGCATTCCCCCAGACCAGAGCCCAAGTCGGGCAGCAAGGTTAGAAGTGAGGCACGGAGGAGTGTTCTGACCAAGTGCATCCAGGTCTCTGATTATTTTGTCTCCTGCCTTTTATTTGGATGTGAAGGAAACAGGGGAGAAAAGGGGACAGGGGAAAAGTCTGCTATTCTGGTGGGGCTGATAGAGAGAAGGGGGTTTGCTCTGGGACACTGTGCACTGGCCATCTGATTCTTGGAGGTGGCTCCCAGGCCCTCCTCATGAATCTGAACTCGGCTCCCTGTGATCTGTCTCTTTAACCTCCTCCCACCACTTGTCCCTGGTGCCTTTCACTGCCTGGGCACTGTGACATTGGCAGAGGGGCTGCAAAAGTGACGACGAGATGTCCCTGATGGCCCAGAGCTTGCTGGTTAGCAAGGAAGATGCCATGTGTCCATACTGACCATGCTTCCAGCAGAGGGAGAGAGCATCTCAGGAGAGGGGCTGTCTGGGACATTTAGGTGGCCATGGAACTCAGAGTTAGGAAAGGGCAGAGGGTGAAGAAGCAGTCCTCCTGGACTCTGTAGGAGTTGACAGGGGAATGTTTAAAAAGGACATTCTGGGATTGGGGACCAGCAAAGTAGAAGGACTGGAGCTGGGTAAGGAGGGAATGGAAATGGAGAGATTCGGTCCTAAGCATGGGTGAGGGAGGGTGGAGAGGGTGGGGCAGGAGCGGGGAAATGGACACTAACTATGGGGAGCCTTGAACACCTTCTAGGAGCTTGGTCATGGATCAGGAGGAGGGAAACTTGGGAGGTCTGTGAGTTTGGGAGGTTACTTAAAGTTCATTTTGAGAAAACTCACTGATTGCTTGGCTGCTGGGTCTAGGGTTGGCGATGTGGTGAGATGGGAGGAGGTGAACAAGGGTGGTTTGGAAGCTGCTTAGGGAAGGGGAAGTGGGAGTTTTCCACCTTTGTGTTCTGAGCCTCACCATGGGAGGTACCGGCAAATGCTGAATTTGCTACACATGTCCTTGGTGACCTGACTGTCTTGTCTGAGGCCAAGGCTAGGAAATTGGCCGCTTCTCTTAACTCCAGTTAAAATCTGGGCCCCTGATGGACTGACGCCTTATCCCTAACCAGAGCTGATGATGCTGGCCCCCTCTCTCCTCTTAAGTACTGGAAGCCTCTTGTATTGGTTGCCTGGATCATGCCCAGGCTTAATACCCATGTAAGTGGACCTGGATCTGCTAAAGTCATCTACCCGCCCCCCAACCCCCATCTTCTGCTTCCCCTGAGTTTCAGTCAATGCCCAAGAAAGTCTTTGGTGCTCTAAAGACCCAGTCAGTGAGAAGGCTCTTGGTGAGGCCAAGGATGATGGGCTGATGGGGATGTGGAAACCAGAGCTGGCACTTGAAATGTGTCATTGTTTTATTAAAGTTTAAAATTTAATAAAGCACAATTTATGGGAGATGTTCCAACTCCCACATACATCATTCGGCTTCTTGCTGACACAGCATGTTGGGCGCATAGCCGTGCTTCCCTATCTCTGGAAGTCAAAAATAGAAGGCCTGGTGGTTGCTGAGGACTTGTGGGGTGGGCTGGTGGGCTGGTGGGCTGCTCCAGCTCACTAGGGCTGGGGGCAGGACAGGGCTGGGCCAAGGTCAGGCTGGGTCAGGATCCTGTCTTTGATGCTGTTCTCAGCCCACCTAACATTCCTACCTTCACTGCAGCCTATCCTTGACCAGTAGTTGGGGGTACACTGAAAGCCCTTGGATGCCCGCATGGAGAGGCAGAGCAGAGGGATCCAGGAACAGGCGGCAGAGACAAACAGCGGGCTCCTGGCTCTGCCGGTTTCTCACTGCGCTAGTCCCTGAGCACATCTTCATCTGTAAAGTGCGATAACGAGATCTTCCCTCACTCGGTTATAGTCAGGTTGCGCCAGTGAGGTGCCTAGCATAGTACTGACACTTAGCACGAAATAAGACATCACATTTAAAAAATTTTATTATGGGCTAGACACTGCTGGATATTATGTCCCTCCCCTCACAGATCCTGACATCAAAATAAGGGGGCAAGTTCACAGACACTGGAAATACTTGGAGGTATGCTAAGTACTGAGAGGAACCTGTGGTGAGTGTGTGTATAATCTGGGGAGGCTTCTAGGAGGAGGTGATTTTTTGACCCTGCCTCTTAGGGAGTGGTAAGGAGTTCAGTTGAGAGATCTAAAGAGATCTGACAAACACTACCTCAGCCCTAGGTGACCAAGGTCAGCATCAATGGTGATAAATCATGTTGATAGTATATACTCTGGATATGAGAACAATACTTTATCTTTGTGCTCTTCTACCCTAAAACAAGTAAGTCAAATCACAAGAAAAACGTCAGAAAAATTTCAGTAGTCATAATCCAAATCCCTGCCTGACCAGTACCCCTCAAAACTGTCAAGGTTAGCAAACTGTCAAGTTTATAAAAAACCTGGAGAGCAGAGACACTCTCACAGCCGAGTGGGGACTAAGGGGCTAAGTGTGGTGTGATGTCCTGAATGAGATCCTGGAACAAGAAAAGGACATCAGATCAAAACTAATAAAATCTGAAAAAAGAATGCACTTGAGCTAAAACAAAAGGATCCAAACTCATTTTCTCTGAAAAGGGAACGACCGAGAGAAGCTGAGCATGTGCTTGTCTCAGAGGGGTGTTCACAGTGATTGAAGTCTTTAGCTCAGGGCAGGGATTCCGACCCTCACTGGTGCTGATGCGAGTGATGATGATAACAACAACAGCAATAATGATAACAAGGAAGATTTAGGCGGACTAAGGCAGGTGTCTATTGACCTGAGCTTTGCCCTCCTTCCTGGCATACCTCTTAAGAGTGTGTATCGTGGCAGATGGCCCATGAAGAAATCTCACTGAAAGTATACTCAGTGTGGGACAGGATTTCTGATCCCTGGAGCTCACGGTTGCTGGGGACACTGGCAAGGAATCAGGCCTCAGCACGGGCTGTGTTGACTGTCGGGAAAGGGTGCACAGACCTGGCTGGGGTGATGCGTGAGGGAGCCTCTGGGAGGGAGCCAGAACATTAGGCTGAACCCTGAGCATGTGCACAGGTCTCCCTGGCAAGGGCATGGTGCTGGGTACCCGCCACAGGCCTCCCCTCTGCACACACAGTCATACCACCTGGACCAGAGCACAGCCTCTCAAAGCAGCTGGGTGACAACATTTTTTTTTAAAAAAAATAGAGAAATGATTACAGTTTGGCCCAGATTTCCAGTGCTGAGAGAGCAGCGAGACATTTGCATGAAGGTCTTGGAGGGGCTGGAGCTCTCCGCTGTCATTCACGGCTTTCCTTTTAATCGCTATTTATTTTTAAATATCTGTCTAATGTATAATACAAGGTTAGGCTCTTGAGGCTATCACCTCTCCTTTCAGGTCTGCTTCTGAAATCCCATTTATGGAGGACAAACAGCTTTTGGGGACAAGAGTCTCTGACTCTTCAAAGAAGCAGTTAGCAGGCTGTTCTCTCCTGCCTGTGTCTGTCTATGGCTGGAGCAACAAAGTGAGATTATTTTAATTCCATTTAAACTCTCCGGAGGTCTGGCTGTGGAGGGAGGCAGCTGTTGTCTTTGTTGGCTTCCTTTTCACATGAAACTGCTGTGTGGATTTCTTGGGGTGGGTGGGGAGGGTAGGCACCAGCAGGGGGTCTATTTCTGCCTACTGGCTGCTATGAAGGCCTGAGAACCAGGGCCCACCATTTCTCTGAACTTCAAAGAATCTCTCAGCACCATCTTTGCGGTAATGACTCAGAAGGGTGTTTGCTGAGTTTGTATTTGTGGGTGTGAGTGACCCAGGCTGTGAGGTCAACTGGATTTGTTAAGCATGCTTATTCTCTGAGCCAGAATTTATGGAGCACCAACTATGTACCAGTCATGGACCCCACAAAGATGCCCAGGTTCCTGCCAACTTGGTGAAGAAGGAATGTGGGATGCTGGGAGAGCTCAGAGGAGAGGCACCTGACCCAGTTCCGGAAGGCTTCCTGGAGCAGGTGATGTTTAGGTTGAACTCTGAAGGATAAATTGAGGTCATTCTGCCATCACTTTCTGTTTCCATGAGAAATAGTCTCATGTGGGTGTTGGAAACACCATGTGCATGCCTGGCACCTTGAGAGAAATATTGTGAGATGGGGACGTGCCCAGACACTTGTAGCTCAAAGGCTTGTGGAGGTGACGGTGAGGGGCTGCTGACATCAGAGTCTGCCTGGAACGAAGGGGTTGCCTCTAGCTAGGGAGGGGAGAGAGGGAGTGGTCCTTGACCTTAAACTCTTGTGACTAACTCAAGGACAAAGAGTTTGGAAACACTCTCAGTGACTCCAGTGGCCAGTCAATCTTCATGAAAGCAGCAGTTTTCATAGAATAATGACTCCACTGGATCAAAATCAATGCTTACCAGTAAATAAGCAAATTCCTTGAGTACCTTAGAAAAGATGTTTCCTATAGAAACACATTACACAATTTTGAGTATTTTTATGGTTAATGAAAACTTAGAGCATCTTGTATCTTCACCATAAAAGGTAATACCACAGATTCTGATCTTAACGTACTTGAAAAATACCTTTCTTTGAAACAGATCTATAGAAACTTTGTTAGTCTCAATTATTATGTTCTTATATTGAGTGTAATTAGAAAAAAGGCTGAGTGCTGAAGAATCGATGCTTTTGAATTGTGATGCTGGAGAAGACTCTTGAGAGTCCCTTGGACTGCAAGGAGATAAAACCAGTCAATCCTAAAGGAAGTCAACCCTGAATATTCATTGGAAGGACTGATGCTGAAGCTGAAACTCCAATATTTTGGCCACCTGTTGCCAAGAGCCGACTCATTGGAAAAAACCCTGATGAAGGGGAAAGATTGTAGGCAAAAGGAGAAGAGGGAGGCAGGGGATGAGATGGTTAGATAGCATCACTGATGCAATGGACATGAACTTGAGCAAACTCTGGGAGATAGTGAAGTACAGAGAAGCCTGGTATGATGCAATTCTTGCAGTTCACAGAGTCAGACATGACTTATTGACTGAACAACAATAACAACATAGTGGAGCTTGTTGAAATAAGACTGTATTTCACATACACTTACACGTGATACATCACATGAAGGGCTTTTAGGAGAAAAACCTTTTCTGATGTGGGCTTTTCTGTATGTTAATAATCAAAGCAGCAAACTGGGAGCAATATTTGAACAAATTCTTATGGAAATTAAAAAGAAATAACTTTATATGAACAGAGCACAATAAAAAGAGTTTAGACAAGACACAAGAAAAACACAAACCAAAATATGTTCAGGAAAGAAACAGAGTAGTGTAGGCTTTGGGCCATGTGTTCCTGGGAACCAATTTGATTCTAGCTCCTAGGATTGATGTGAACCTTAAAAAAAAATAGCAGGTGTTACGTCCTCCAAGCAAGGAGAACTCAACCAAGAGGCCAGGAACCTCAAATGGGCTCTCCTGCCAGGACCTTCATCTAGGGATCATTTGGCTGTAATGACAGGGCTCCGAGCTGTAGTCAGGAATAGGGGCAGGTGGCATGGTCATTAGCTGGTGTTGAAAGCTCTTCTTGTCTTTGTTTAACCTAGGAGTGGCCCCTTCCAGTGCCTGGCTGGGCTTGCTTCCTGGCTGGGGTTTGAGGGACTTCCGAGAGTCTTCCTCCAGTGTGTGGAGACTGTGAGAGCTCCAGGTCCAGGCTCTATGGTGTGTGACTGAGACAAGACTGCCTCTCGGCATGCTCTCTGGACGCTCTTGGGCACTGATGGCGGATTCCCTCCTTTGCAGGGAGCCGAGCCCTTGAGCTGCGTGTGGAGCTGGAGGCTGGGCTGTGTCCTTCACTCCCAAGGGGGAGCCAGGGTGGGCAGCTGGCTCACCGGGCCTCTGTGAGCGTGGCAGTGTCACAGGAATAGGTTTTAGAAAACCCAGATTCTTGCTTAGGGATTTACTGCATTGTGCTGTCAGGTCACCTCGCCTGACTCAGCCTCTGTTTCTTCTCCTTCTTCTTCAGTTCTATCATACAACGGGGGTGGCTAGGCTTACACGTGGCATTCACTGCTTTGCCAGTGCAGGCTGGCATTCCAAGGGTTTTCCTCGGATAACCTCAGGTCTGGCCCTGACTTCTGTGAAGTTTCCTTCTCCCAACTCCCTTTTGAGTCTCCAGCGTCTAGGATTCAGAACGCCCACCAGGGCCTGCCTCTCTGGTGACTCAGCTCTCAGAGCACAGGAAAAAGTCAGAGAAAAGAATGTGAAACTGAACGCAACAGCAGGGTCCTCAAAATAGCTCCTCTGACAGCTTGAGATTGGTGGGGAGACACTAATTTTATGGGCTTGTATTTCCTCGATTCACAGGGACAGCAAAGTGTCCTTCCCAGATAGGACCAGAGCATTCATGGTGGTTTTGGAGTCAGGATAGAGGGTGCTCTCTGTCTGCTTGGTCCCAGGAGTGCCCTGTGTGAGCAGAGATGCTTGTGTCAGGACTCTGTGGAGGGTTCAGACCCTGCCCTGGGGAGCCTGGCATTGTTGCCAGGAGAGCCTCCAGTTTTGTGTTCTGCAGAACCCCATGTTGGCAAGCCCCACCTTCTGGGAGCAGGGTCTGGCCTGGACTTCAGGCTGAGTGATGGGCAGGCTTTGCTATCCCCATTTTACAGATGAAAGAGCGAGGTCCAGAGTTTACCTGACTCTTTTCGGCACACTCGCCGAGTCAGGGGCAGGGTTCAGTCTACAAACACTTCTCTATGCTCTTCCACTTCTGTCCCAATATGGGTCACCCCAGTGACTTGCTCCCATCCTTCTTCTCTGCCCTCATCTTCTTTCCCTCTTCTCCCATCCTCTGGAGCTCTGCTATCCACACGGTAGCCACTAGCCACGTGTGGCTACTGAGCCCTTGAAGTGCGGCTGGTCCAAAGATGGGCTGGAAGTATAAAAGGGGCCCTGGATTTTAGAGACTTGGTACAGAGAAAGAATGTAGGCTATCTCATTAATAATTTGTATATGGATTACAAGTTGATTTCGATATACTGAGTTAAATCAATTACATATATTTATTTTTAATCTACTTACAAGGAAATTTAAAATTATAGATGTGACTCATGTTTTCTGGGGAGGTGCTGCTGAGTCTTGCTACTCAAAGTGTGGTCCCTGGACCAGCAGCACAGACATCACCTGGGAGCATATTGAAAATGAGGGATCTCGGGGGCCCTTCCACACCTGCTGCGTTAGAACAGGAATTTTGACAAGATTCCTAGGTGATTCTGCAGGCACAGCCCATGCTAGATAAGGCCCTGCCTGCCTGGGTCTGAATCCCATCTGTAAACAAAGAGGGTGCCCCTCTTCAGGTCCTTACTGGAGTCCTGAGGCAGGGCAGCAGTGAGCCAGCATGCTCCAAATGGAAGCAGCTGCTCTGATGAAGGGATTTTCTGTTTCCAGGATGTAGGAACAGCCTGGGGGGACCCCTAAGACCCCCAGATCTGACACGTGAGATCACAGTGAGCCAAGGGAACTATGCCCTACAGGGACGGCTTCTGCCTGCTGTTGAAAGCAGCGACCTGAACCATTTTGGTTCAAAGATCTTTTAGGATATACACTTGGAAGTTTTTGGATTTCTAGTCAACCAGGAGGGAGACTTAACGATAGTAACCCTGACAGTGTCTGGTGAATTTGGGGTTCGTCTCTGCAGGTTTGAACAGAGCTTGCCCAACCACACCCTGTCTTGGTGGGTCTGCTTTCCTCGAGGTGTAATTAGAGAATTGCTGGGCTTGGCCAAAGTAGACACATTCTCTGAGCTGCCAGGTCCCAGGGGCTGGGGAATGGGTGACTGCACGGTGGGACAATGTTGGGGCTATGCTTGGGCTCCCCTGGGGACTTGCTGTGAGCCGACCTACCCATCAGTGCCCTCTGCTGGGCCTGTCCTCCCAGATGTGCTGGGCTGGTGCTATGCCCACTGGAGCCCCAGGGAGGAGCGCAGAGAGTGAGTCCAGGAAGGGGGAGCTGATGGCTGGCAGCTCGCAGACTCGCTGATGGCTGTGGCCGTCTTCATCCTAAAGTCAGGATCTGCTGCTGGGACTCATGCTGTGCTCCTCCTAGCTCTGGGTTTAGTGGACAGAGTGAGGTCCCTCTTGCCAAGAATCTGATGCTGAAGGAGTTGATTCTGGTCACCCGAGTGTATATCTCATCTATGATTTTGTAAACTCTGATGGCAACTCCAGCCTTCCAGGATGTGTTCCCGGGATGGAAGAGAAGGGTGTGCTCAGTAGCTCAGGGATTTGCAAGCAAGAGAGCCCCTGTCCTAGGAGCGGGAAGCTGGCCTGTCATGCAATGCTGGGGGAGGGGGCAGATCTCAGGTGGCAGGTGCCTAGTGCAGGGCTGGAGGGAGTCTGTGGCTAGAGAGGCCCTGGGGGTGCAGCACCGGCTGGGTGGGCCCGGGTCATAGGGGCATCCCCTCCCTGCCCTCGAAGGTGGCTGCAAGGAGTCAGGCCCCTGCAGGGCTGCAGACCTTACCTGGGCCCAGGTGGGGGCTGGCTAATTTCCTAGCCACAGTCTGACAGCTGGACCAGGCACCCAGATGACAGGGAGGGGCTTCTGTGTGCCCCTGGCTGTCGATCTGGACATCAAAAATAGTGCCTTACCTGAGGGGGAGGGAGAAAAAAACCTGTATTCTTTAAAAGCCTTGTGCTTATGTGTTTGCATTTTCCTTACGGGTTCCTTTCCCTCCCCCCCAAGTTTCCTACAAGAGTTTCTTTTGAAGAATTAACAATTTTCACATTGAGAAATTTGCCCCAGTTGCTTTCAGGCAGAGGGAGAGGCTTTGCTCCTGCCCTAATGGGATAGTAGGGGTAGGGGTGAGGGCAGGGGAGGGTCAGGCAGGCTCGGGAGGGTAGCAGGATAGGAATCACTGTCCCACCATCCCTTTCCCCTCTTCAAATCCTGCTCAGTCTTCCAGCTCCAGTGCCCCTTCTTCCAGGAAGTCTTCCTGACCACCGTCTTGTGCACCTGTCTCTGCTAGGTGCTTCCTCAAGTGATTTACATGGATTCTCTCTTTAATCCCTACAACAGCTTCAAGTGACATTATTATTATTGTTATCCCCATTTCCAAAGGAGGAAACGAAGGCTCAGAGAGGTTAAATGGCTTATTTGAGTGTATGTTGTTGGTGAGTAGTCAAGCTGAGATTCTAAATCAGGACTTTTACTGCATACAGGAAGTGCTTAACAGTTTATGGCAGCAGTTGGACTGGATGTTGATTTCACAGTTCAGTCAGCAAGTCTGAAGCGAGCTACTTAGACTTGTGGTCACACCCGTGGGTGTGGTAGATGGTGGGAGGGGTGGGGCCTTGAGAGAACAGACCCATTCGGTGCTAAACAGACGCCTAATAGTGACTCAGAGACCAGGGTCTGTGATAGGCCACAGAAACACTGGCCCTGGGGGTGGAGCGCACTGAAGCCAGCATCCCGCCTTGAATTTGGGGCTTCTAGCTGGTGGAGGGTTGGAGCGTGTCACACGCCCAGGCCAGCCCTCCGCCTGGTGGCCTTGGCCACTGACGGGCTCTGGGCTCAGTATTGTCTGGTCAACAAGTCCTGGTGTAAATCCACATGTTACTTCTCAGTGCTGACTCTTCTCCTCACTGATCATCTCTCTAGGATAAGCATATAATAGGAAGAAATACAGTGTGGAGCTCAAGGTTGTTTCCTCAGCCCTGACCTTTCCTCGTATGTCTATACCATGCATGACCACATGACCTTGACCATTGTTCAGAGATGGCTTGGTCTTTCCTCCCTGGCCTGGTATTAAAGATCCCACTCTATCTCCTTTTGGTAGGATGAACATGAGGGCAGGGATGAGCCCTGGCCTGGGTCCTACTTGCCATTGCCTGGGTCTTCAAGCTGGAGGGGTTAACACAGACCAGCTTTCTGCCTTTGTCAGGGACACCCCATGCTTCTCTGCATAGCCTGGTCCCTGGCTGGTAACTGTTGGAGTCTATATGGTTTGCAGGTCACTGACCTCAGGACATGTAGGGCAAGGCTGTTAGTTATTTCTGATGTGTTTATTTAGTAAAAAAAATACTTGTTGAGTAACCATCAAGATTGGGGCTTCCCAGATGGCATAGTGGTAAAGAGTCTGCCTGGCAGTGCAGGAGGTGCAAGAGATGTGGGTTCGGTCCTTGAGTCAGGAAGATCCCCTGGAGGAGGGCATGGCAACCCACTCCAGTATTCTTGCCTGGAGAATTCCATGGGCAGAGGAGCCTGATGGGCTATAATCCATGGGGTCTCAAAGAGTTGGACATGACGTAGCAACTGAGCACGCACAGACGCTACCCATCATGAGCAGCAGTAGTAGGACACTAATAAAGTGGGGGACACCTCTGTCTGCATTTCGGGTCTTGTCTGGGTCCTTGGCAGTCAGGGCCTGCAGAGGCTGTGGTTGGGGTGTGGCTTGTGCTGTGACCCTGGCACCTTGGTTTCCGGAGGGCAGTTTGAGACCCCGGGCCTCATAGCTCACCTCCCCTAGAGTCCCCCAGTCACATGACAGCCCACTTTTATGGCCTGGCACAGCCACATTTTATTGTCGAATTAGTAGGAATAACAGCGGCATTTTAGTGGCTGATTGGGAGCTGTATATTAGCGATTGTATTAATAAGTGCATAGTGACAGGAGACCAGTGAGAGTGAGAAAATGAGACACAGTATTTATCCCCTGTGCAAAATCTTTTTTATTATTAAAGGCACTGGGTTAAATGAGGATAGATTTAATGCCTGCTGGTAATTTTATTGGATCAGCAGCAGCACTGGGTCCCCACTGCAGACCAAGCTCCAGACCCCTCATCCAGGATCACTGGATTTCTTGGAGAAGCTGCAGGGCTGGGACATTGCAGACAGGAGCACTTTCTTGGGACTTGCCCTGAGCCTCCTCCCTGCGGGCAGATGCTGGGCGGTTGATGTGAGACAGGGCGAGTCTCTCACCCATCTGGAGATGAACGTGGTTGGTGTATGTTCTGAGGTGTCTGAAGAGAGAGGTTGCAGGGAGAACATCAGAACTGGTACAGGCCCACCCCTGACTCTCAGGGGAGCCTCCCAGCAGGGGCCTGCAAAACCCGAAGGTCTTACATACTGGGGGCAGCCAGGTGATACCCCTCAGCCTGTGCTGTGTTCTGTCCAGGGCTAGCTGAGTCTGCTGCGGCGGTCCAGCCTTGGAGAGGGATGGGTGTGCCTGGTTCTGGCTGGGGGAGCCCAGCTGCTAAGGGCCATGTGTAGCTGGAGCTTGACGTTGTGGCCACCTTGGCACTGTGGGCTGTGGACCATGCATTTTGTCAGGAAGACCGTGCTGAAGACCCTTGGCAGCTCTTAGGCCTCTAAACATTGTAGAGGAGTGCTAGAGGCTAGACTCTAAGACAGGAGGGAAAGGCATGGAGCCAGAGATGCCGGCAGTTGATGGTCTCAGCCAGCCTTCCTTCCTCCTCATGGACGTGTAAGCCCCCTTGAGCCTGCTTTCTTTTAGCTTCAGTCTAGCTCCCTTCTCCCCTTCTCTGCGGTTCTCCTCCGAAGGGTCAGCCCCTCTTCCCTGTAGGTTTCTCCAGGAGCCTCATCTGATGCTCTCTTTGCACTTTCTACCCCACCACCCCAGCAGCAAACACTGGGGATTAGAAGATGTGTGACAGCAGCAAGGGCCTCGTGCAGAATAGCTGATGGGGAAGCTGGGCGTAAGAGAAAGAGCGTGGGCTCTGGACCACCACGGGCCAGGGTTTAAGCCCCTGCCCTGCCCCGTGCAGGCTGGGTGACATCAGTCCTGGGTACAGTGCTTATTTCTGAGCCTTGCTGTCCTCAGCTGCCAAAGAGGACCACTGTCTCCACCTCACAGGGGGATGGCTGGAAGACTGAGACAGGATGAATATCTGTAAAGGGCTTCGTATGCTCGTTGGCACATAGTCAGTGCTCAGCATAAAGCATGTAGTTATTTCTAGAAGAGCTCAGACTCTTGTGTATGCAGAAGAACACCCTGGCTGATAGTGAGGTTAACTTGCTCACTCATTTGTTCTTTTTGCAAGTGTTTGGTGCTGAGTGTTGGTGGTCTTGTGTAAGGCAAATGGCACATGGTCAGTGAATATTTATGGAGTGTATAGCTGCAGAGATTCTAGACAGAGTTCATCCTCTTGGGGAAGTTTCCCTGGGAAGGGGTCATGCTTGGTGAGTGTTTATTTTCTTGTTTTCTTCAGGCCATTTGATTTTCCTTTGGTGCCTGGTGCCAAGAAGGAAGGCTTGAAGATGTGTCTATCTCTGTGGGTCTGTGACATTGCCCCCTTCCTCTGTAGCCTGACATGTTTCTGATATGGGGTCTCAGGGAGAGCTGACTGTGATTTTATCCTGCTTGGAAAAGACGGTGCCGACCTCCTGGGTCCAGTGGCAGGGGTTTGGTGGAAACTTGTGGACAGTCAGCATTTTTAGCCTCCTGTGCATGCTGGGAGGTCCCCATCCCCCCTGCCGCGCAACCATGTAATCCTCTGCCTTCATCCAGCCGAGAACAGACACAGATCTGCCCAGGTGCTCAGTGAGAGATGAGAGAAGAGCGATCATTTCAGGAAACTGTCATATACTGCTCTGGAGAGCCTGAGTTGGGTTCCTGGGAGTGGGGAGGTGTGTGTGGGGTCCTTTCAGGAAGGTTGAAGGGAAATTAATCATTTTTCTAATGTTGGAGTTTTGGGGGGCTTCCCTGGTGGGTCAGATGGTAAAGAATCTGCCTGCAGGCGGGAGACCCAGATTTGATCCCTGGGTGGGGAAGATCCCCTGGAGAAGGGAATGGCAACCCACTCCAGTATTCTAGCCTGGAGAATCCCATGGACAGAGGAACCTGTGGGCTACAGTCCAAGGACCATCAGAGAGTTGGACACAACTGAGTGACTAACTCTTTCTTTTTGGAAGGCAGGTCCTTGCCTCCAGTCTCTGCTCCCTAGCATCGAGTCCTGTGTAGACTGCTCACCCAGCAGGGTTCTGGTTTGAACAGCCAGCTTTGGAAGTAGTTGAAAACAGATGTTGGCCGTATTGCCTCTAAAGCTGAAGAGAGCAGATGAAGGTTGAATGACAGTAGTGTGCTGGGCTTGGGAGCATGTGGAGGGCCTCAAGGGCCCAGGAGCTGGCAGCCTTTGGGGCCACAGAACTTTCTCTTTCAGAGACTGATTGTACAGAGACTAGCAAGTGTCTAGGACCCTGTGGTGGTTTAGCCGACCTAGGGCTGAGGACTGGAAAATCTGTGTGATTGTGGATTGCCTCCATTTTTTATTATCAGCAAAACTTTAATTACAGTTCTCACTAAATCTACTATTTTCTGCCAGCATTTACAAGGCAATAAATTTCCCCTTCTCTCCTTAAACAATCTGAACCTCCAATAGGGCAGTGCATATGCATCGGAAGATATTGATTCCCCAAAGAAATTATAACAGCATTTGTTCTCAAGTAAACATACAGAGAGGCTATTATAACACCGAGGAAGTGTCGATTATCTTTGCTTTATTAAACAACACGGCTCTCAATTGGAAGCACATCTAAATTATCAAGAGATTGGTAGAACAGGCAGGCAGTGATGCCTGGAATGAGGCTTTGAGTAGGCGGACTCTAATGCAGAGGTTAGAAGGAAGGCTTTGTCCCTTTCTCCTTGTTTCTCCGTTTCTCATCAAACCAAATTGCCCCCCACCCCCACTCCTCACCCCTGCAGTCCTTTAGCATTGAAGGAGCATTGATCATGGTTCTCAGCTAGGGAGTGGGCAGCTCACTGCAAGTTGGCAGCAATGAAACTTGCATAAGGCTGGCCAGCTGGCTAATGGCCCCATGTGTATTGCAGACAGTAAACACAAGCTTTTTAAAAACTTCTTGTGGTGTTACTGGCAGGTAGAAAAGGTTGATGCATTCATCAGCCTAATTTGGAAAATCATACACGGTCCATCTTTGCTTTGGAACACCCAGAAATGTATCCCACTGAGCAAAAGAGTGATCAGCCATGACCTCACTCCCACTAGGCAATTTGAGACAGAATATTTTATTATGAACAACTTCGTTCTACAATCCCACAAGAGCAGAGATGGAATCAAAAGTCTGAGGATGTTCTGTGCAATGTGGACATATTCTACACAGTGTTTATGGGCTGTTAATTGACATCCTGATAATAAAAAGATAACTTCCCCCAAACCAACTTTCCATGATTAAATAAACTCATGAGACATGGGGGTGAGACAAAGTTAAATAGATTACATCACTGCAGGACTTTTCAGAGGCTGTATATTAATATGCATTATGAACCTGGAAGAGGGCGAAATATGTGAGGTGCTTGGAATTTTTTTAAAAACAAAATTCACATCCTGTAGGACCAGAGTTTTTACAAAAGTCTTTGAAAATAAAGTGAAAGTAGAATAGACCATGGAAAGTGGTATGGATTTTCTTTGCTGTGTTGGGCTTGGAGAAAGCCTTAGGGGTGAGTCTGACTGGGTAGCAGGAGACTCAGGCTCTGATGGTCAGGCAGCCAAAACCTTGCCAGAACGGTGCCCGAACTTTCAGTGTGCCTCTGGAAAGGCACGCCCAGTGTTGATGTGCCAAGTGCTGCCTACAGGGACGATGGCTTCATCTGAGCTTAGAGAAGAGCTCCAAAGCAGAGCTGTCCTTCACTCAAACATAGGTATGGCAGTCTTGCCTCAAATAGAGAAAGTCGCAAATAAATGGAGAAGGGAATTTCTATGCTTGGAAGTGAAATTCTAGCTTATTTTGGGTCAACCTGTGATCAAGAGCAACTAGACAAGCTGTGGCTGATTGTATTTTCCAGATAGCTGCATTGATGTCTATTCCATACCACATGTCCACGTGTGTCATATTATAACACGTTTGACATTCCTGCATTGAGAGGTAGGTTTTATGTTTCTTCTCCTTGAGCATGGATGGACTTTCATAATAGTGCAGACCTGTAGAATGTGGCTTCCCTGGTGGCTCAGACAGTAAAGCATCTGCCTACAATAAGGGAGGCCCGGGTTCGATCCCTGGGCCGGGAAGATCCCTTGGAGAAGGAAATGGCAACCCACTCCAATATTCTTGCCTGGAAAATTTCATGGATGGAGGAGCTTGGTGGGCTATAGTCCATGGGGTCGCAAAGAGTCAGACACGACTGAGCGACTTCACTTCACTCGCTACAGAATGTGGCAGAAATAAAGTTGCTTGATTCCCCAGACTGTGTCATAAGTTTCTGCCTGCATCTCCTTTTCTCTCTTGGAATACGTGAATCTTGGGAGCCCTGAGCCAACCCGTAAGAAGTCCAACTAACCTGAAGCCTCCATGTTGCAGCAGCCACATGGAGAGGTTACAAAGGGGTAGTGAGGTGCCTGGGGAGCCCAATTCTCAGTGGTTTGAGTCTTCCCAGACCAGGTACCAGATATGTGAGTAAAGAAGCATTTGAGATGACCCCAGCCAAAGCCACCATCTGGCTGCAACCTTATGAGAGACTCTAGGTGAGAATCACCCGGCTGAATGGCTCCTAAGTTCCTGACTGTAGTAACTGTGACAGATAATAAGTGATTGATATAGTATGGAGCCACTAAATTTTAGGGAAATTTGTTGTGCAGATATAAGAATTAGAATACAGACCAATAAAATTAGGAAAAACATAAGTTGAAGACTTTGGAGAGCTATCAAAACAATAGCCCAAGGGACCAGGATTCTTGAAAGAAGGGAAACCCCAAAAGGAGAGCCGGACATTTGGTGCCACTTTTACCCTCAGGTTAATTATGGGCTCAAATGCAACAGCTGAGAGGCTGAGCAGGCCATGGCCTCTAAATGACTAAGAAGTTGAACACAGCTCTTGGCATTTTCCTGGGGCTATGGGGGACAATTTGGGTTCGCATCCTGACAAATAGAAAAGGTCCTGGTAAATACCCTAGACTTTCCGGTGAAACTCCTGACTAAGAGTAAAGCTGAACTTGAAATAGGCAACCTTAATAAAAGCTGATTCCTGGGTTGGGAAGATTCCCTGGAGGAGAGCATGGCAACCCACTCCAGTATTCTTGCCTGGAGAATCCTCATGGACAGAGGAGCCTGGCAAGCTACAATCCATGGGGTTGCAAAGATTCAGACACAGCTTAGCGACTAAGCACATAAAAGCTGAATTCTGCCTTTAAATCAGCTCACTCAGTGACTGGATTAAGGTCATGTGTCCCTACTCTATTTGCCACTAGAAATAAATATGAATCCTCTCTTGAGCAAGGCAACATTATTCAGAAACTCACATTGTTTCTATAATATGTGGAATTCATTAATATGTAGGTGTACACAATGCAAGAAATGACTGAAAAGCAAGGGAAAATACATAGTATAATAGACTTAAATAGGTCTGGCAACTGACCTATCAGTTGCCAGAATTGTCAGACATGGACTTTAAATCAACTGTGATTAATATATTCAAGAATTTGAGCAGCAACATAGAGAATTTCTGTGGAGTATTGGAAACTATAAAATAAAGGGAAATTTGAGATTTGAGAAATCAGTTGTAAAGAAATCAATAACTGAGATTTCAATAGAGAGATTTAATTGCATACTAGACAGTGAAAGAGCAGATTGGTAAACCAGAAGGAAGATAAGTCCATTTTGAAGGACCAAGGGAAAAAAAGATAGGAAGTGTTAGTCAAGGCTATGGTTTTTCCAGTAGTCATGTATGGATGTGAGAGTTGGACTATAAAGAAAGCTCAACACAGAAGAATTGATGCTTTTGAACTGTGGTGTTGGAGAAGACTCTTGAGAGTCCCTTGGACTGCAAGGAGATCCAACCAGTCCATCCTGAAGGAGATCAATCCTGAGTGTTCATTGGAAGGACAGATGTTGAAGCTGAAACTCCAATACTTTGGCCACCTGATGCAAAGAGCTGACTCATTTGAAAAGACCCTGATGCTGGGAAAGATTGAAGGTGGGAGGAGAAGGGGATGACAGAGGATGAGATGGTTGGATGGCATCACCGACTCAATGGAGATGAGTTTGGGTAAATTCTGGGAGTTGGTGATGGACAGGGAAGCCTGGTGTTCTGTAGTTCATGGGGTTGCAATGAGTTGGACACAACTGAGCGGCTGAACTGAACTGAACTGAACGGAAAGAACATAACAAATATATGGGACACAATGAAATGGTCTAACATGTATAATGTTAGAGCAGGTGGAGGAACAGAAGCAATATTTGAAAAGACAATGGCCTAAAATTTCCACAAACTAACAAAAATGTCAAGCTACAGATTTAAGAAGCACTGTGAACACTAAGAATAAATTATGAGGAATATACCTAGGCACATCATAGTAAATAAAACTTCTGGAAATAAAAAAGAGGAAATCCTAGAGGACTCAAAGGAGAAAAGGACACATTACCTTCGAAGAGCAACACTGAACATGATACTGACTTCCAGGAAAACAATGGAAACTTGAAGGCCATGACTCATGGTGAAAGAAAATAACCTCTGTGTTAGTCAGCTTGGGCTGCTATGGCAAAGTACAATAAACTGGGTGGTTAAATGATAAACATTTACTTCTCAGAGTGTGAGGCTGGGGAGTCCCAATCAAGGTGCTGGCAGATACAGTTCCTGGTTAAGACTCCCTTCCTGGGTTGCAGATAGTTGCCTTCTTGCTGTGTCCTCACACAGTGAGGAGAGAGGGAGCCTTTGTATTTTCTCCTCTTCTCATAAAGACACTAATCCTATCATGGGGTCCCATCCACTTGACCTAATCTAGACCTAGTTACCTCCCAAAGGCCCCACCTCCAAATACCATCACATTGGTATATGACTGTATAAAAAGTGACATGTCTCTCATCATCATGGAGTCCTGAGCTCCAGATATGCCTACCCTCCTCTTTCAGGCAGCCTGTTCTTGTAGGCAGTGGTGATGGGGAACACGTAAGTGGCTATCTCACTTTGGAAGTAGAGGAGGGAGGCTGGTCTAGGTGACTTTTGCTTAATACTGAGAGAAAAACCTATATGAATGATCTGGATCCTCCTCAACTCATTTATTTGTTTTTTTTTAAAGTTGCTTTTCTTTCATTATTTTTACATGCAGTACAGAATAATCAGAAAAAAGTGACAAGCAAGAAGAAAAACAGTCACTCATAATTCTATCCCTAGAGAGAAGTTAATTTTTATTGCATTTCCTTCTAGTCTTTTTTCCTATTTTCCAAAATGGGCTCTAACTACATATTATTTGATGGCTTACTTTGAAAAACTTTTCAATTGTATGAAGAACTTCTTTTAAAGTGGATAAATGTAGATTTATACTTTTCATTTTAGTACAATTTAATTTTTTTCTAATTTTATAATAATAATATAGAAAATATAAAAAAGGGGAATTAAGAAAATTAGCATCTCTAGATATGACTACTCCTATTTTTGGTGAAAAAAATTTCAATTTTTTTTTCTATTTATGAATATAATTTATATTTTTTCCCCTCTAAATCAAAATTAGGCTCATTTTATGTATGGCAGCGTTACTTTTAGTGACTGAATTGTATCCCACAGTATCAATGTGCCACCTTTTATTTATTTAGTTTCTTACCTTTGATCATTTATTTGTTTCTATATTTTTTGTTGTTGGAAACAAGGTTGCATTTATTAGTTGGGTACTCTATATCTTGTGGGAGGGAGTTACTCAGCTTTTTTCTAAAAAAAAAAAAAGTTGAATTGCTTGGTCAAAAAGTATGCCCATGCTTATGGTTTTCAGTTCCTATTGCCACACTGCCTTCTAGAAAAACCACTTGAGCTTACATTCTCATCAGCCCAGGGCCTCTTTTCTCCCTGCTCTTACCAACATGCTACAATCTTCCTTGTGAATATGTAAGGCCAGTAGATGGAAAATTGTATCTTGATATTTAAATTGGCATTACTTTGATCTCTAGGGAGATTTTCTTATGTTTGTTGTTCATTTGCATTTCACTTTTAGTTAATTTCCTGGCCACACTAGATCAATTCTGTAGGTTCCAAACAGGGACTTGTCTGACTTCTCTGGTGAAGGCTCTTATTCAGGCTTCTAGATGGTGTCCTAAATCCCTTTCTATTTTGTTTGTTAGTCAGGTCCCAAAGGGTCTGTTTTAAGTTGTCTGAAATGATATCTAGTCTCAGAATATCTGAACTGAAAGAGCACATAGAGGACATTTATTCCATCTCCCAGTTTTACAGATGGGGAAACTGAGACCTGGAGAGGACAAGGAGCATGCCCAAAGCCACCCAGCGTGTCTCTCCATCTCTATCTACCTGCCTGTTTCTTTCTCAGTCATGTCATATTAGAATATGGTGTTTGGGATGGCTCATTCTGTCTGGAACCATCTGCTGCTCCCTATCAATCACTTGGGCTAAAGATGGAAATATTGGGTATGAGGCTGAGATCCCAAACTGTCAGTCTTACTGAACGGGACAGATGAGGAGAAACTAGTGTGAATGTGAATATCCTTGAAAAGGAAATGACCCCCCAAATCCACTGTGATTCTAAATAGATTTAGGTGGTGTTGTCAAGTTTCAGCCTGTTCAGGATTTGTCTTAATGGACAGATTCAAGTCATTTACATATAATTTATGATTTTAAATGAAAATGGGCAGTGCAAAAGACATTTAAAGTGTCTTTCAAAAATCATTTTCTGTTTAAAAAAATAATTTCTTTTCTTAATAGAACTTTCATAGTGAGATTATGTCTATTCCATTAATTTGCTTAGAAAAATCCTTCATAGGTTGTGTCAGATAGGATAGGCTAAGTTTGGTGCAGTAGCAAGTAACCCGTCCCCCCCTCCCCCAAATCTCAGGGGTGTAAAAAACAAGAGTGTATTTCTTATTTACTCTAATGTCCAGTGGGAACTGATTGGAGGCTCTGCTCAGCAGAGACACTCATGGACCCGGGCTGATAGAGACTCTGTGTCTACAAGTGCTTCTGTGGTCGTCTGGGCAGAGGACATGGATAGAACAAATCACCCACCGATTCTTTTGTGGCAGGGATTGGTAAAGTATAGCCTTTGGGTCAAATCCGACTTGTCATCTGTTTTTGTACATTCTACAGGATAGGAAGATACGTATATTTTAAACCGTATCTTCTATTGGTTAAAAAAAAAATCAAAAGAATCACATTTTGGGGATACATAAAAATTATATGGATTTAAAATTTCCATGTCCATAAATAAAGTTTTTTGAAAACACGGCCACACCCATTAGACTACATGTTATCACTGGCTGCTTTCACACTATAACACAGAGTTGGTAGTTGTAACAGTGACCATGCGGCTCACAGAGCCTAGATATACACACCGTCTGTCGTTTTAGTGAAAACGCTTGCCGACCTTTGTTTTAAACACCAACCCGGAACTGGTATATGGTACTCATGCTCACAGTTTTTTGCTCAAAACAAATCTTTTGACCTTGGCCACCTTTAGAAGAGATGGAGAAATGCCCATAGGAGGGAACCTTGAAATATTTAATGAATCGCACTGATGACAAACCCATAGACAGAGGGAAGATGACTTCTCCCTAGTATCTGGCTGAGATCTCACCAATTCTTAATGAATTGAATCTGAGCTAAAGATAATTTACTTTAAATGCCTGTTGAAACTCCGAAGAACCTATGTTTGTATAGACCTGGCCCTGCCTCAGAATGACTGCAATTGATCTCTGATTATTCTCATAACTTCAATTTACAACTTGATAACAACAGCTGGAGAAATTTATAAGCAACCCAATGAGCAATTTTAAGGAAAAAAAAAATCAATTCCAGTTCTTCAGAGTACAAGGGGACATTTGATACTGTAAATTGTCTGAGCTCAGCTAGAAAGAGAAAAAGAAAAGTGTTTATTTTCTTATTTACAGTCTCCATTGGGGTAAGCATTTTGACCCTTATCTTGGGGTGATGTTTCCCTAACAAAGCTGGAGGGGAACTAGCAAGGCTGGCACCATTCCCAGAGACAGTCATAGTCATAAGCCCCTCCCCAGCTTCAGACACCTTCCCCACATTAAGTCCATAAGTGCTAAGTAAACCATCAGGAAAATAAGATGTGAGTCATTTCCAAACATTATCTCAGGGTTTAGACTCCCTTCGTGAAAGGGCTTCCCAGGTGGCTCAGTGGGTAAGGAAATCCCCTGCCAGTGTAAGAGATGCAGGAGATGTGGGCTCCATCTCTGGGTCAGGAAGATCCCCTGAAGGAGAAAATAGCAACCCACTCCAGTATTTTTGCCTGGAGGATCGCCTGGACAGAGGAGCCTGGCAAGCTGCAGTCCGTGGGGTTGCAGAGTCGGACACAACTGAGCGGCAGCACACACATGAAATGTAGACACATGCTTAGCTTTCCTCCCTGAGTTCCTGGTCACCGACACCAGTGTGCAGACAGCGCAAATGAGCTTCAGGCAGTCCCTCCCTAGCCCCGTGGACATGCGGACCCAAGAGGGCAAGCCTGGGCATTCTGACCAGCAGTTCCCGAGCAACTGAGGCCACTGACTAAGTGAGTCAGCCTCACTTACTATGGTTGCCTGTGATGTTTCCTCCCTGCCTCCTCTTCTGCAAATTACAATCCCTTTCTTTTAAAAATCTGAGAGCTCTTGTGCTTTTGCTAACCACGATTATTCGGAATGAATCATCCCCCGAGGACACGTCTTCATGAAGTCTTGCCTACTTCCTTATGGTTCTGGCAACTGAGTAATCAGAGGATATAAGAGCTCTTGTTCTCCACCATAAAATACGTTTATAGAGATATAATTAGCAATAGTATTATCTTCATTTGGACTTACCCATGCTAAATGTCCTACAAGAGTGGTTTACGAGGTGATATGAATGGTAATGGTATTAATAACGCGATTAGCCAGAAGTATCAATATTTCCCACCACTTACTGCCTCCTAATGAGGTTGTGTGTGGAGTTCTGGGATGGGAAAGAGCTGGTGGATTTATAGAAAGTTGTAAGGAAGCACTTAAGAGTCATTAAAAGGAACTTGCTAGCTTCAACATGTCGAACTCTTGTCCTTCCTCAAGCTAGTAGCTCAGGGCAGGTTTCTGGACACACAACCCAGTGGCCCTGGACCCCTGCTCTTTGCTCTGTTCAGGCCTCCATAGATGTTGCCCCCTGTGGCCTGAGATGCCCACTTGTGGCCCATTCAGACATCCTGCTCTAAGGGGCTGGTTCTTCTGCTGCCTCCTCCAGGAAGTGTTCAGAGCACTCACTGGGGGGTTTAAAATTATTCCATCTTCCACTGTGAATGACCTTAGCTCATGGGCTATCTCATCTTCCAACATGACTGTGGGGTCTCTGAGATGGATGTAACATTTCCCATTTTAGTATCTTTTATAGCACCCAGGGAGAAATAGCCTTCTATCTCCACCCTTTGAGCGTCTCTGCTCTGTGTCTTTCAGCCTCTGCAGGTACTTTTGCCTGCTGGGTGCCCCTGGAGTTGTAGGGGTAGAGCTGGGAGGCCTTGGATGCCCTTTAGTATCATCACTTTACAGAAGAGGAACCTGGGGCTCAGAGAGTGATCTGCTTTGCCCTGGTCTTACGTGGTGAGTGGCAGAGCGGGGAACAGAGCACATGTCTCCCTGTTCCCAGGCCTGGCTTGGGAATGGGTGGGTGGGAGAGGAAAGGAGAGTCACTGTTGGGAGCTCCAGTGCCGGGCCAAGGGTAGTTCCGGCCATCCCTGCAGTGTTGGGGGTCTTCTGACTGAGGGAGACTCCTCTGGAAGTGGGAGGGCAGCGTGGAGGAGGGAGCTCTGGGGTTGTATGAGGGGCCAGCTCTGCGCCATTCCTGCTGGCCATGACTGAGCCTTGGTTTCCTCATCTGGGAAGTAGGGGTGATGCTCTGGTCTGTGGGCCTCCCTGTGTGTCTGGGAGGATCATGTAGTAGACTTCCCGAGAAGGTGCCTGTGCTTGTGTGATCCCCTCCCTGCCCTGGGAGCTGGGGTGGGGGCGCAGGGAGACTGTGAGCGCAGTGAGCAGACCTCCTGCCCGAGGCCCTACCCTTTGGTTGGCAGTGGTGGCTGTCCCCTCTCTTCCCCTGTGCGGGGGCACTCCCTGCCCAGGTCCCTGGTCTGCCTCTGGGAGCTGATTCCATCCATGCTGAGTGGGCAGCCTTGGGAGCAGTGTGCCCTGTGGCAGTTCATCTCACACCGACTCTGACACATCCTTCTGATTCATGGCCAAGAAGCCTGCTCAGTCAGGGATTAGTTCATCCCTGTCCCCTGAGCCTTTGATCTCGACTTGGGCACACACGCCTGAGCACAGAGAAGACTATTGGACACTAAGTTGGGGCTAGAACAGTCTCACTGGCCCATCTGTCCTGAAGAAGTGGGCAAATGCTTGTTGATTTTGTCACGGAAGCCTGCTTTTTGGGCATCGTGCAGGACATTTCTCAGAGTGTCTCTGAGGGCAGAGCTGGACTGTCCCCTTAGTCTCCATGTAGGCCAACCCTGGCTGTCACCAGTGGGCACTCTGGCCCTCAGAGAAGAGAGGGTCTTGGCCAAGGCCTCAGCGGAAGCCTTGAAGGAGGGTGGGTCACTGGACCCCCAGACACCAAGGTCTTCTCACTATGAAGGTGAGCACAGGGGAACCATGGTTGAGATGGTAGAAAAGAGATGACAGGTTGCCCTGGAGCACACCCCAGGATGGGGTCTCTAGGAAGACCTTCTTCCCCAAGCCTGGCCTCTGAGAGGAGACCAGACTGAAGGCTAGGTGCAAGGTTCTCCCAGTGTTCCTCTGGTGGGCACCTGCAGTGGTTAGCAGTTTGGGCTCTGTTTTATTACTCTGGGGTCAGCAGGGACAGCAGGACCACTGACCCTTTAGCTGCATCCCCTGGAAACACCAAGAAAGTACCCGTCAGCTTGGGAACTCCTGAGCACTGGTGACTGTCAAATTCATCTCATACTCACCTCGGAGAACACAGTAGGTGCTTGACATACAGTAGGTGATGAATGAATGAATGAATGGTTGAGGAGAGTGCATGGATGAGAGGGTGGTTGGACTTGGTCTTGGGATGTTTTGGAGTCTTTTCTTGGAGGAAAGTGAAAAAATCCTCCTGAGTCTCACCTGAAGGAGAGCATCCTTCCAGTGTCCCAGGTGAGCAGTTTGTGGGAGGGGCCAGTGGTGGGAAGTGGTACCTGTCTCCACTCCCCCCTTTGCCGTCAGGGCTGCTCATCCATTGTATACGGCTTCTCTTAGCCCTCTCAGGTCCTATTATGCCAACATAAATTGAGTTACAGCATCAAAAGCTCTTTGTTTGGTGAACCAAGCACTTTGTATTAGTTACTACATCTGTCTTGTTATTTTGTGTCATCTTTGCTAGAAGCCTGCCTGCATGTCCTCGAGGAGAAAGCTGTAGAGACTAAGTGATTTATGAAATCTATTTGGATCTTTTGTGTATTCTTAAATGGGATAAACATTGGCATGAGGCTCCAGTACTTGCAGAGGACCTGAGGAGAGGGTCCAGTGTCTCCCTTGCCCCAGGAGAATCGTAGCGCCCGTGGTCCTTCATCCTGGACACGCGAAGGTGTGACTGATTTTCTCTATAATTTAATTAGGAACAGTCTGTTAGAAACAGTTCTTGCAGAATGGATGTAGGGATGTGAGGATTACTAAGGCTGCCAGTTCTTTGCATCTGTACAGTTTAAAAAATAGCAGTTTTCCCCACATTATAAAAGTATTATGGTGTTCATTGTAGACGATTTGAAAAATAGAGACAAAGCACAATGAAAAACAAATTCTGGTTCCCATCACTGAGTGTAAAACACTGTTAACACTTTAGTGTGTGACTTTCTAGAGACTCTTCCAGGGGTGTGTGTGTGTGTGTGTGTGCGCGCGCGCGTGTGCGTGCGCGTGCAGGCCCGTATATATGTACTTACAATTTTTACAAGAAAGGGGTCAAAAGTGTACTTGCCTTTTACCCTCACAACTGTGGTGTCTTTGGTTCCCCGGGAAGCTGGCTGACTGTCAGCTCATATAAAACCTTCTTCCCTGGCCACCACTGTCCCTTAGGGAATCTGATCCATCTCAACATTCAGCAGGGTGATGGGAAATGGACCACATGTCACCGACACCTAAAGCTCTGTGCCTGCTGGGGGGTCCTCGTGGGAGAAGAGTTAAAGCTGAGTTCCCCGAGTGCCCTCGATGGCTCAGGAAAGACCAAGCAGTTCTGCGCCTCTTGGTGGCTCTTCCCTGCCCGGGGCTGGATGGATATCGATGGGGCCCTATGTGGCCGGCCTCCTGGGCCTTGAGGGCTGCAAGACCCCCGGTTGTTCCCATGTCTCCTGCTCTGCCCTTTGCCTCACCCTAGTTCACTTAGGAGGCCCTTCTGCCTGAGGATGGCTCCAGGGAGGTTGTGTGGCCTCGAATGCAGGGAGCAGAATTTGGAGTTGGGGCAGGGGGGCGGGTGGGGTGGAAGAAATCCATGCTTGGCAGGCCTTTCACCTTGTGGAGGAAAATAAGGAGCCTATGAACTTCGGTCTTCTCGCCGGCCTTAGGGGATCTTGACTCTTCTTCCCTCACTCACTCACAGGCGATGTTAAAGGCTCTCTGCCTTAGTTTCGATTTGTGAGGGAGTATTTGTTCAATGTCCACTTTCCATTTTCCTGGAGAATCAATCCTCCTTGTCAGAAACACATAGTTCTGAGGTGATGTGGGCATCGAGCTCCCGGGCGGTGGGAGGGAGGCAGGGCACATGTGGGGTGGGGACAAGACTCCTTATTCAATATTCTTTGACCTCCCAGCTCACCCTGATTTGGTTCAGTCGATTGTCCCCCTGCTGTCAGGAAGGCCTGCCCTTGAACGTGGCTGAGGATTCATCACCTGTCAGAGGCAGCCAGGTGTGTCTGCACATGGTGATGCTGGGGTCTCGTTAGTCAGCTTAGTAATTAAAAGCAAACAAAGCCCGGATGGAGACCTGTTGGTGTTGCTGGGGGCACTGAGGCAGAAACCAGCGGGAAGGCTGCCAGGTTCCAGGGCCTGGGAAGACATCGTGTCCTGAGAGGTGACAGAGAGGTGCCAAGTCCCCCCCGTGGGGGAAGCACATGGCCCCATCCCAGGCCATCCTGCAGGGCCACTAGGTCCTCGCTCCCATCTGGGCCTGGGTTGCACCTCCTGTGCTGTTAGTGAAGGACAGCAAGGCCTGTTCTCACATCACAGCCCTGCTGGGTCCTTTATTGGAATCAAACAGGGTGTTGGCAACATCCTAAGAAAGAACTAAATCTTATTATTGAGTAGTACAGAAGTGGGCTTCAAACCCAGAGCTGCCTGACCCTTGAGACTTAACATGTGCTCTTTTTCCACGGGCTGAATGGGTGGTTCTCTCCAGAGGTATGTCCATATCCTTGGAAACTGTAGATGTGACCTTAGTTGGAAAAAGGGTCTTTGTGGATGTAATTAAGTTAAAGATGTTGAGATGGGGTGACCATCTTGTGTTTTTCAGGTGGGCCACAAGCCCGATGACAAGTGTCCATTTATAGTAAGAGAAAGGCAGAACGAGATTTGAGACAGGGAGAGGAAGACACAGATGGGAGAAGAGGAGGCAATCTAACCACAGAGAGATTGTGGAGTGAAATGGCCACAAGCCAGGGAATGCTGAGCCACCAGGAGTTGGAAGAGGCAAAGAGTGGACTCTCCCTTGGAGTCCCTGGAGGCTGTGTGGCCCTGATGGATTTCTGACTTCTGGGCTCCAGGTCTGCGAGAGAATACATTTCTGTTGTTAAAAAGTTTGTTACTGCAGCCGCAGGGAAATAACACAGGGTGGCTCAGCCTGTCAGAGCTGGAGATCTGCAGCCCCTTTGCTATTGTAGCAGCGACTTTTTGGAATTGGGGCAGCCCTGCTGGAATAGAGCCTGGCCATGGCAGCATGTGGTGCCTCTTGTATCCATCCTTCCAGGCCTCTCATGACATCCATGGCATTACAAGCTGCCATAGTCTCCACGTCCTTCTCGTGTACCCCGGAGTCCCCAGCCTTGGAACACAGCGAGAGCTGACCTGATGTTGCACACACATCTTTTATGAATGGATTTTGCTCAGCTCTGAGGTTGTCTGTTTCTTGCCTGGAGGCAGTGGCAGGAAATTGGTGCTGTTTGGGGCCCTTTAGCCCTGAAGTGGCCTACTCCCTCTCCCGCCTCACCGGCAGGTGACCTCACAAGAAAGTTATAAATAGCAGTCAGGGATGGGTTCTGAGTGCCTTGAAGTGGAAGTACCATCATTTGATGACAGTTCAGTGCAGGGGAGACAGCAGGACGCGGGGGGCCATCGCTTCTCCTCCGTTCTGATGGTAATCAGAGCAGGCAGATGTCTCCGACAGCTGGGGCTAATAGGCTGTCAGACAGGGCCAAGCCGGCCTGGGACATCCTCTGTATGTCCTGGCCCTGGTCCAGCCCAGACCAAGGGAAATCAAGCATGGGGCTGAGGAGGGAGGCAGTGGACCTGCTGACAGAGACAGTGCCCACCAACCCCCCACCCCCAACCCCAGGATGAAAACTCACTCACTGGGAGTGGGGTGGGGGTGGGGTCTCCTCCATCCAGTCTGGACAGTTTTTCCATTTGTGGGAAATGGTCATTTGAATTATTGATGAGAGATGAAAACTAGGCTAATTCAGTTCAATTTCTCCAATGGACAAAACTATTTATAATTAACCTAGCATCAAAAGTCAAGGCAGTGGTAAATGACTGGGGTGGCAGAAGAATTGCAATAGAGACCCACTTTGCGCTGAGGTGGAATTTATTCAAGAACCATGTTGAGAAGTGCTCTGAAATGAATTTCTGACTCAAGACCAGAGTGTGGGGCTACCTGCAAGACCATCATCTCAGCATTGGGACATTTTGAGCAAAAGAGGGTCTGGGTCTGTTTTTTCAATGTGTGGCCCTGAAGAGGGAGTGAGCTGGTGGTTTCTGGGGATGGGAAACCAGGATGTTCTTGACTTGTCCGTCCATGCAGCTGGGGCTTTGTCTTTAGGAGGGATCCTGGACCAAGGTATTATTCAGCAGACTTGACAGGAAGAGGACTCAGGGGTCTGGCAGAGGGTAGTGGTTTCTTCTAGTGCTTGCCTGGATCCTCCTCCAGCCTCCAGGGTGCACCTGCCCACTTTGGGCAAGAGCAACTTGGCTGTTTTGGCAAAGAGTTCTGTCTCTGACATCACATTGCATCTCTGGAAGGTGTTCTCAGTCCTTCTGGGAGTTAGGTTTCTGATTTTCTGAGGACTTGGCTTCCAGTAAGACCTCCCCACTGTATGACTGGTCCCTTTAGACTTAAGGTCAAGCTAAGGCCTCACCACTTCTGTCCTGGGACCCCTGACACACGCCCTAGGGAGGGGAGGGGAGGAGTCCTGTCCTACAGAATGTGACTGTAGCTCAGTAGACCAACCAGGCTGCCTTGGGATACTCTCTTCAGATGTTTTCCATTCGTTTCTTATTTTTATTTTTTAATATATATTTATTATTTGACTGTGCTGAGTCTTAGTTGTAGCATGTGGGATCTTTGATCTTTAGTTGTAGCATGTGGGATCTGGTTCCCTGACCAGGAATTGAACCTGGACCCCCTGCATTGGGAACACAGAGTCTTAGCCACCAGACCCCCAGGGAAGTCCCTGTCCATTTGATTCGTTTCCTGGGAGGCTGAAGCTGATTTTGGAAGGAGCTGAGGGGGATATATGGGTGGCCCAAGAATGCCTGGTGAAGACCAAATCTGGCTCTGCTTTCCACTTGTCCTCATTCAATGTCCTTGACCCTGTAGAAACTCTAGGCTTCTTGACTGAAGATTTGCCTCCCATTTGTCTCCTGAATATTATGGAACTTAATCACCTTCTAATCTACCATATGGGGCTTCCCTGGTGGCTCAGCTGGTAAAGAATCCACCTGCAATGCAGGAGACCTAGGTTCAATACCTGGGTTGGGAAGATCCCCTGGAGGAGGGAATGGCTACCCACTTCAGTATTCTGGCCTGGAGAATTCTATGGACTGTATAGTCCATGGGGTTGCAAAGAGTTGGACATGACTGAGCGACTTTCACTTTTCAATCTACCATATACTTTCCCTATGTATCATGTCTGTTGCTTATGGTCTGTTTCCATGTCCACAGCTGCAAATGTACGCTCCTCCAGGGCACAGACACTGTTTTGTTCGTTGCCGTAGCCTAAGTAAGATCTTAACAGACATTGTTAAAAGGACGAATGAACAAATGACTAACATTTCTTTCCCATAGACCTACAGAATTTTTTTTTTTTTCACCTTTCTCTGGAAGGTTAATTCTCTGATTCTTAATTTTATTTTAATTTTTTTGGCCTCTTTTTGAGTGGAGTTAAAGTTTGTGGGTTCTGATAAAGGGTCTGCTGGAGGAATATGAAACTACTTCCTCAAGATGGGTTCCATATTCTTTTTGAAACAATGCTTTCCACAGACCGTATGTCTGTGCATTTCCATGACAGTCCCTGGGGACCTCCCACCTCCAGTTTTCCTTCATGCTGGAGCCTGTGTTATTTCACAAAGCTCTGCTCTCATCTCCTTTGGTTTCTGTAGTTTTGAAGTCCACTCACCTCTCAGTAATGAGGAAATAACCGCTGCTGCTGTGTGTGACCTCCAATTTTAATTGGATTTCAGATCGGTTTTGAATGAATGAGTGAAGTTGTTGGGCTGTTGGAACAAGAGCTTCTAGTAATGAGATGAAACCATTACATTAATTTCCTTGGGACCTCTTCCTTCCCCTGCTCAGATTGTTTGCAGACACTGGTCAATGGTACATATAAATTGAGGTCTCAAAAGGCTAAATTAACAATTAATCGGAAGCATTTCTAAGCCCCTAAAATGGAAATAGTCCCTTGATTGTAAGAGGAAATCTACCTTCAGAGACTGCTTGTTATTGAAGACGTGCACCTTGAACACATCAGGGGAACGTGGAGTGAACTCTGGTTTATAAGGTCCAAAGGGGCAAAGAGTGTTCATACATCAAAGACATAATTCTTAGCATTTTGTCAGATCAGCTTTTCTCTTTCCTTGTGTTAACACAAAGTCTTGGAGGAAAAGGCGTCTCTGTCAGTCAAGGAGGGCAGCGGGTTTGATTTAGAGACATGACCCAGCAGCCACTCATAGTCACTCTTCCCTCTTACTGTGTCTCCTCAGCCTTCTCTGAGGTGCTTGGCATCGATACCCCTGCCTTTCATGCTCCTTTTTCCTGGGCCACCATGCTCCCTACACCTGGATTTCAGGCGTCTCTCCTTGCCTCCAGTGTCTCTCTGCCCACCCTTTCTGAGCACCAGTTCTGTAATTACCTTGCTCAAGAATCCTCAGTGACTCCCCCCTGCTTGTAGGAGAAAGCAGGAGCTCCTCCCCCGGCTTCCTGCATGCGCTCCCTCCTCTGCACCCTCTTCCCTACCCCAGGTGTGCTCCACTAGGCTGGCTCTTCCTCATGCCCCTCCCCACTTCCCACAGCTCTGCTAAGTCTCGCCTCCAGACTTTTTCACCCATTATTTCTAGGGTGGTCCATAGTATCTGTTGTCTAAGCCAGGATGGCTTTGATAAATGAAAGGGGACACTAGTAGTAATTGTGTTGGGACAATGAGTGTAAATTGGATGGTCCCAGGAAACCAGGAGGTGTGGTCACCTTAGCTGTGTCCTACAATTGTTTTCTCACTTTCCATCTCTGTTTTCACCCCCCTGCTCAGTTCTCCTCTGGAGAAGGAAATGGCAAACCACTCCAGTATTCTTGCCTGGAAAATCCCGTGGACGGGGGAGCCTGGTAGGCCATAGTCCATGGGGTCCCAAAGAGTCGGACACGACTGAGCGACTTCACTTCACTTCAGTTCCCCTCAGATCTTTCCAGTCCTTGATGGCTCATTTCCAGGAGGTTTCTGTTGGTGAGTTGGAGAGTCTTCTCATGGTAAGTCTCCATGATAAGGCTGTGCCAGAAGCCCTTTTGGTTCCCCTGACTCTGTGCTTCTCATCTGTGCACCTCCCAGTAGTGAGTGGGTACCCAGAGCAGGAGCAGGGATTCTGTATCAGGAGGGGTCATTCCTGTCAGTGCCCAGAATCAGACCACAGGTGAGGGCACCTGGCGGAGGACATCAATGGTGGCTTCTCAGGACCGGTTCTGGAGCAGATGCAGAGATTTTGCCCTAGTTGTGCATCTCCAAGAATGGTTCTCTGGGCCCCTGGTGACTCTGGGTACTACTGACCATTCTTTATCACAAAAATGTGAACCATAAACAAAATAGAAAAAAATATCACACAATGAATCCAAGCCCCTGCATGCTCACCAAGCAGATTCAACAATTATAAAACTCTTTTTGTTTTGACTCCTCTGTTCCCAAGGGCCATGTGGTTTTTGGTGTCAAGGTGGAAGGAGGAAGAAAGGCTGGAGAATGCACACCTACTTCTTAACTATCAGGAAACGACACCCAGAGTTTCTCATTCCGTTTGAGAGACTCCATCTTACGGCCAGTCCTGGCTGCAGGAAAGGCTGGGACAGAGAGTCCCTTGTTGGCAACTGCTTCCCAGGCAGTGCGATTCCATTAAGAGGGCACGTCCTGGCACTGCTTCCTTGGTTTGTGCAGAGCCTGCTCGAGTGATGCAATCACTCAGGGACTTCTCATTCTGCTAGTTGTTGCTCATCTTGCCCAGTATCTAATTCTTTTCCAGATATCCCTGGGTCCTAGGGAGGGTCTCTTTGTAGCTCAGCCTTGGCAAGATCCAGATGAAAAAGAGATGTGGACAACATGCCATGCATCCCTCAGGGAATTCTGCTACTAATCAGAAGAAAGATCTTTAAATCAGTTTAATTGATTCTTTCTTTAATCTGTGTTTTTTTACTATTTAACCTTACTTTCTTTCCTAACCTCTTTGTGAATTCTCCAAAGGTTGACAGCAACTGTAACATAATTTTAATCAACTTCTAGAGGAATGCATAAAACAAGTTTTCAGAAGACATAGCTTTCAAATAAAATCAGTAGCTGCTCTTATAATTTCCTTGTCAAACTTTGATCGATCCCTGCTTTTTTCTGAAAATAGCCCCTTATTAGTTAGAATGCAGTATTTACTTACAATGTACATTGAGTTGTTCTGCTATAGTTTAGTATGCTTTTTTTTTTCTTCCAGGGAGGGGATAGGATATTGTATGTCTTGGTTCCTCCTTTATCCTAGCTCAGGGCTGGCCACAAATATTGCTGGTGGGTCAGTAGACGGCTCCTCTGTTGCCTAGAAAAGAAGTGACACATGAAGTCTGAACGCTAACACTTAAAAAAAGCTCAAGCTGTATGTGGTTTTGGGTTTGGTGCAATGTTATAGGGTTGGGAACCTCTGCTCTCCTTGTAAAGGAGCTCTATTTCCTCACTGTTATACACAGGCCAAGGGGCTATGAAATGTATGATCATGGACACTAGGAGGGGTCAAAATGAAGGACCATTTAAATGTTTCATGGGAAAAAAGTGTGCATCAAGTGGGGTAGGGAAAGAGAAGGTAATGCCCGTGTCAGACAAGCCTGTGGTTTTGAGTTGGCTTCTTGCCTGAGGGGGAGAAAACCTACATAGTCACCAGGAGACGTGTTTCCAGGCATTTGATGGCACTATAAATAGCATAAACAATGACAAGTCCCATGAACATCACTGATGGAGGAATTTGCCTTGAAGTTTCTTCTGGGATCTAATTTAAAGGAACATCTTGGTGAAACTGAGGTCATGAGGGAGGCAGAAATAAGTGGAGAGAAATGCGGTGTGACAGCCGAGCCCTCCCAGCCTGCCCTCCAAGCTGAGCTGGCTCTGCTGCGGGGAAGGACTCCAGGGAGGAGGCGCTGGCGGGAAGTGACCCCGCAGGAGACAAGGGTTCCGAAGCAGCGACCCCATAGGTCTGCTGCCACCAAGGCCCCACGGGACAGAAGTGTGCCGAGCAGAGAAGAGGATCCAGGATGAGAAGATCAGAGTTCGAGTCTTACCTCTGCTGTTTGCTGTATACCGTTGAGTGACCTTGAGCAAGTCACATGACCTTGAGCAATGACACTGCCTCATCTGAAAATGGAGCTGAAGCTGTGGCCCACTGGGCTGCTGTCAGGACCTGAGTAGTCACATGTCCAAGGGCAGGAAGGGTGGCTGTCACGCTGTCAGTTCATTAGTAAGAAGGTGCTGTCCAGGGAAGTTTTTATTGGGTTCCCCAGTCTGAAGAGTGATAAAGAGCCTGCCTGCCAGTGCAGGAGATGTAAGAGACGAGGGTTCAATCCCTGGGTCGGGAAGATCCCCTGGAGGAGGAAATGGCAACCCATTCTAGTATTCTTGCCTGGAGAATCCCATGGACAGAGGAGACTGGTGGGCTACAGTCCATGGGGTTGCAAAGAGTCAGACACAACTGAAGGGACTTAGCACACACCAGTCTGAATATTCTTTCTGTTCAAGGCTTTATTTAGGCTTTTAGTTTCTGAAAAACAGACTTTCTTTCTTTAAAAAAATCAGAGTTGGGAATATGAAGTTGGAAAGCAAGAGGGCACATCCAGAACATTGTGGATGGGCAGCAGGTTTCATCTTGATCTCTGGATGAACTGTGCATGTCTCAGGTCACCTAAACCTGCCTGCAATCCCAATGCTATCAAGAGTTTAGCAAGTAAAGGGCATCCAGGCACAGAGGGGCCCGTAAATGGGAGCCTACAGATCCATGGGCCCTCAGGACGCACTTTGTTCTGCAGAGAAGACGAGATGCCTCGTGTGGGGTCTAGGAGATCAAACACGAGGGTCCTGCTGGCTCAGCAGTGATACCTCTGCTCCTCAGTCGCCCAGCAGAGCGGAGGCCTGGGGCTCCAGAGCCCCTGGAACTTGTTTCTAGCAGCTGTCAGGAGGGACGCTTCCCTCCACAGGGCCCTGTGCCCTCCAGCTATTCCTGTCCCCGCCCAGCTGGTAGGAGACAGAACGTGAGCCTGTTTATTTTCAAAGTGAAGCTGACTTAGTCTCTTGTTCTAGGTGGTTCTTATTTTAGCTAAACCCTACAGTGTCTACTCTCAAGGCTGCAGGAAAGATTTCACTGTGTACCGCAGACAAGGAAGCAGCCGGCGGGGTCCGGAGCCCCGAGAAAGGGTTGGGGAAGCAGTGCATTGCAGGCCATGGGGGTAAAGGGCTGGGAGGGTTTGCCTGGTTCACAAAATTCTGTTGATCTTCCTGGAAATTGTGTGTGTATATTTTGTCTTCAAAACAACATCTTCTTAAAATTTGTGGGAAGACAGGGGCTGGGGGACTGCATAGGGGACTTGAAGTTGCGTCCTTTTCTGAGATGAATGGGGTTCTTTCTGTGCTCGCAACTGAGGTCTAATTCCTCCTTCTAGAAAAGGAGTCTGGAGAGAGAAGGGATTTGTTGTTATTGCTTTTGAATATTTTATTGAAGTATAGTTGATTAACAATGTGTTAATTTCTGCTGTACAAGAGAGTGATTCAGTTACACATACATACATTTTTTTTTTCACATCCTTTTCCATTATGGTTTATCACAGGATATTGAATATAGTGCTCTACAGTAGAACCTTGTTGTTTATCCTTTTTCTGTATAACAGTTTGCATCTGCTAATCCCAAACTCTCAATCATTCCCTCCACCATGCCCCCTCCCCCTTGGCAAACACAAGTCTGTTCTCTCTTTCTGTGAGTCTATTTTTGTTTTATAGATGTATTCATTTGTGGTCTATTTTAGATTACACGTGTAAGTGATATATGGTATTTATCTTTCTCTTTCTGACTTACTTTGCTTAGTGTGATAATCTCTAAGTCCATCCATGTTGCTGCAAATAACATTATTTCATTCTTTGCTCTGGCTGAGTAGTATTGTGTATACATACCACATCTTCTTTATTCATTCATCTGTTGATGGACATTTAGATTGGTTTCATGTCCTGGTTATCATAAATAGTGCTGCTATGATCTTAAGGGTGCAGGTATCTTTTTAATTTATAGTTTTGTGCTGGGTATATGCCCAGGAGTGGGATTGCTGGATCATATAGTAATTTGCTTGTTAGTTTTTTGAGGAACTTCCATAATGTTTTCTAAAGTGGCTGCACCAATTTACATTCCCACCAGCAGTGTAGGAGGGTTCTCTTTTCTCCACACCCTCACCAGTATTTATCAATGGTAGAGAGAGATGGGATTTGGTGTGGGACGGAAGAAGGTGTAGGGGTGTATGAACCTCTTCTTTAGGGTGGATGGCACTGGAGTCTCCCCAGACTGAGTGGAAGATATTTGCAGCCCTCTGAGGCTTGCAGGATGATGCAGATATTGTAATACGCTGCATGAGCGGGCCGTGGGAGCTGAATTTAATTTTAAGTCCGCTGGGAGATTCCAGCAGTGTGTTTCCGTGGTGTGGAATCATTATTTACAATGAAGCACTTACAGAGAAGTAGTAAAGTTAATGGAGGTTTCAGAGGAATTAGCCTGTTCCATTCCCCAATGGCACCGCTCTGCAGTAGCTGGATCAGGTGAGGAGGTGGTGCGATGAGCTAGTGGAGTCTAGGGGCGGGGGATGGATGAAATCGGCAAGGACCCTAAAGCAGCGGGATCCAAGCCTTCAGAGACTTGCAAGCCTGCCTGTGATCAGCAACCCCGAGTGGCTTTGTTGGGGGTTCTGGGACTTTGCTGGCCCTTGTGGCTCCTGGCTGAGTCAGTGCTCTTAGTTCCACTGACCATGTGGTCTTGCTGCTTCTGTAAGAAATGCCAGGAGTTGGAACATGTGCAGGTGGCCTGGGGGTCAGCCCCAGGCTCATGATCGCTGCAGGAGTGATCAGCCTGTGCCATGGATGGTGACCCACTCAGACCAGTCACGGGCCATGAGGTCCTTGGGCCTCAGAACCCAGGACGAGGCTGCTCCTGCCTCTCCATTCCCCGTGTACCCCCAGGGTTAGCAGCCAAGCAGATGTGGGTTTGAATCGGAATTCAACTGGATGACTTGAGCATGTTGTGTGGTCTCTTGAGCTTCATTTTCCTCATCTCTAAAGTAGCAACAGTGGTTACACCCGCGTCCTGGGTTTTGGGGAGGGCTGTGTGGCATTTGGCTTGGAGGCCCTGAGCCTTGTACCAGACGCCGTGGAAGTCACGAGGCATTTGCACTTGCTGTACCCAGCCATCTGTGAGTGTTTTGGGGGTGGTTTACCTGCAGACTGGGCTCCTCAGGCTTCCTCGCCAGGGGGCCTTCTGGTGGGTTCTGCTGGCCGGAGGCCTGCGGGTGGGAAGGCAGGGGTGGCCTTGGTTCCTCTCAGCTCTTTCCTCCTTCCCCTTGTGGGTGGTCTCACAGGTGGGCAGCACCACAGTGGTCCTTCCTCCATGCTCCCAGCTCCTGGGGATGACACCCCTGCTCTCTGCCTCCAGGTTGGTAACCTGGTCTCCTGCCATTGTGACCCAACCCCGGGGGAAGGTGTGGGCTCTTTGCTTTTCCTCATCTCTGGGTCACCTCACCTTCTCCTTCCTACTGTCCAAGTGCCTGTGTATGCCATTCACTATGTTAAATCTCCTCTGTGTAGAGAACTTAGTATAGTTTCTGTGTCCCTGACACGACTCCCATCACTTCAGTGGATCTCGTGTTAATCATAACAAGAGTAGGGCCTTGGAATCAGACCAGGCAAGGTTCACACATCGTGGCTCCACCCCTTCCTTGCTGTGTGATCTCTCTGTGTGCATCTGTAAAGTGGGGATGATTATAGAGCCAACTTTATGGGGTTATTGAGAAGATTTAATGAGACAGTTCTTTTATAATAGAAGTAAAATCTTCGCATAGTGTGGAATAGACAGTGACATGGCGTGAGGATATGTTTCTAGAAGTGTTAGTTGCTTTCTCAGGTTGATCCAGGGAGTGCTGGTGGGCCACTGGAAAGGGCATGTGAGGTGGTGGACTTTGGCCTGTGTATCCTTGGGAAGCAGGGCTTGGAGGGCTGTGTGGTTGGGGACTTACTGAGCAGTCTCACTCTTCTCCCAGATTAACTCTGAGCTTCAGCTAAGCCCCAAGGGCCAGGCCCTCCCTAGGCCCTTAAGTGCTAAGGCCTTTTCTCTAAGTCTCCAGGGCTCAGATAATCGAGGACAGGTCAGTGCCTCAGTGTGAGGCATCACTGGCCACGTGGCTTTTAAAATCTACTTAGTCATTCATTTTGCCTAATTAGCCAATGACCTCACACCAGCCTATAATGTGATTTTCCACTCAGAATGACACTCGTGGGGTTTGGAGAGCTGGAATATTTCATCTGCTGCCGGATGGGCAAACTTCCCAGCATTTCTCACTCAGGCCCTCCAGTGGGGAGGGTGGCACTGGCCCCCTCCTGGGGTTTTCTGAGGGTCACAGGGCAGTGAAGGAATCGATAAGGCATCCTCAGGCCCCCACGGAGTGCTGGGTCAGCATCCCCACTGTGAATGGATTTCCCTGGACTTTTTATCTCTGGAGTGTAGTGGTGGGGGCAGTCATGATGACCAGGCAGAGACTGCCAAACTTCAGGGGGGATCTGAATCAGCAGAGTTGGGATGACTTGCATCCTAAGCAGTTTGTCTGGCCTGGGTAGTCTTGCCCATCTGCCTGCACTCTGTCAGACTCTGTCTTTTCCTGGGGAGCTGGAGCTGTGACCCTGTGTTCAGAAGAGCCCCAGGGTGCAAGGTCCTCCTTTTAACTCCTGCCCTCCACACTGGGGGTTCACTGGCCTCAGGAGCATCCTCTTCTTCAGACAGGTCAGCCCCCAGGTGTACTTTTCTGCCCCCAGCCTTTGCCATGTCACAGACCTTGCTGCTGATGCCCTCTCCTTTCTGCAAGTGCAGACCCTATTTGCTCTTTAAGGCCTTAGGGAACTTTCCCTGTTCTTCAGAGGCCCACTTACCTCTCTCCTTCCTGCCTCCTCTGTATTGTGCAACAAACACTTCATTAGGTTTTGCCTGACATGATTCTCCAGGTATTTGCAAATGTCAGGCTGGAGACTCTGTGAGCTTCTGTAAAGCTCAGCTTTACACAACCAGCCATATAGGGGCACAAATTTCCCTTTGGGGCCTTGGGTGCAATTCTGGCCACTCTTACCAGGAAGACAGAGCTTTCAGGGATTTGCTGTGTGGGGCAGTTAGTTAGGACTTCCCCACCTGTGGTTGAGGGCTTCCCTGAAAGCTCAGTTGGTAAAGAATCTGCCTGCAATACAGGAGACCCTGGTTCAATTCCTGGGTCGGGAAGATCTACTGGAGAAGGGAAAGGCTACCCACTCCAGTATTCTGGCCTAGAGAATTCCATGGACTATATAGTCCATGGGGTCGCAAAGAGTCAGGTACGACTGAGCGACTTTCACTTTCACCTGTGGTTGGGGACGAGCACCAACTAAAGGTTTCTTAATCCGACTTTGTGCTGGGAAAATTAAAAAATTAATTCCTAGAACTCACCCCCTAACACTTTGTTTTAGTAAATCTGGAGGCAGGGCCTGGGACTGTGTGGTCTAAACCCACAATGCCAGAGTTCTATGCCAGAGTTTGGGCACCCTGGCATAGAACAACACATGAAGAACAATCACCTTTATGACTATGCCACATTCTGTATTTTGGAGGACAGTCTTATCTCAAGTATTCTGTCCCACTGCTCCCACAAACTACTGGAATGGTCCAGAATGCCCAAGTTTTGTTATCCCAAATGAGTGTCTCAGACCACCTCTCAGACATCAGTAAGGTAGCAAACCTTCTCCGGACCTGCAGTCCTGAGTTGGGAAGCGGGAAATGGGTGCCTTCCCATGGAAGCAGCTGAATCACGAGGCACTTGATTTTCACTTCTCTTGGAATCTAAGATTTATCCAAGAGTAATTCGTCTCCTCTGCATGATTCATTCAGACCTAAAACGACCTCAGTAAGAAAAGCCCACACTTGTGCTGTGTCAGTGGCCCCATGGGGGACCCACTGGTTTAGAACTTCTCTGTTCCTGGGGTAGATATCCTTCTTGTCCCTTTCAGCCCTGTCTTACTTCAGCCCCCTGGAGCAGTGGTTTTCAACCCTGGCTGCCCATTAGAACCACACACTGATACCCAGGCCCCTTGCGCTGAGATTCTGACTTAGTTGGTCAGGGCGGGGCCCTCACTTGGTTTCTGAGGCGACCTGGACCTGAGAAACACCTGGAACAAGCCATGTCATCATATGTATGCATGCAGTACAGTGGGAGCTAAATCAGAGCAGAATTTAAGAAAAATGTCTGTGCTTTGGCACAATTTAGAACGTTCCTTACTGAGCTCTAGTTTTCCTTATCTTCAAGGTTCCTTATTTGGTTTTTCAGAAAACCTGAAACTGTCTTTCTCACTGTAGCACCTGATGCTTCAAATTGACACCTAAAGTGGACATATCCCCAGAGCCCGACTTGCTGACTGCAGTGACCTCCTGCCCTTGACAGAGTTGCTTGGGTTACTGCCTCCCCTTCACTCTCCTTATCAGTCTGAGCCCTCTTCAACCCTTACGCTTTTATGATGGGAAGCTGAACTTCCTGCTCCTGTGAATTATCTGAATGTTCTTTCCCCAGAGCATCACAAAGGAGAGAGAGCAAGAGGAAGTCTGTACCAGTGCCATGTTTCTCTTCACCGTCCCCTTGCTCTTGCTTATCTTTCAGGTTGGCAGCTGTCACTGTCCTCCACAATGTGCAGGGTCTAGGGCATGGAATCAAGATTATCCATGAGTCCCCCCAGCTCCTTCTCAATTTGGCTTCCAAAGAGGAACATGTTCTCTATGTTGACTACTGGAAGACTTTGTATTTTAAACCAAGTGTGGCTTCCTTGCAGTCTCCAAGGGAAGGGGGCACATGTGGTCTGTTCCTCCATTCTCTCCTTCCCTCACCCCAAGCCTTGTGCTAAGACCTGGCCAGCCCCAGGACAAACACTCACTGTCTTAAATTCTGTTGAATTTCTTGCTTTTCCTGGACAGGGTTTACTCTGGGAGGCTAGCATGAGGAATAGTAGTGTTAGGCTGTACGTTCTTACTTCAGCAGGCTGTCATTGTGCTTGTTGGTGATACCCCCTAGTTTCACACACCCTCTTGTGTGGTGTTTAACCTAGTAGCTTGTTGGAGGAGATTTTGACCAGCTAGGGATGGAACTTGTTAGTATGAAGGTATGCAATTCCCGCCCACTCTCAGATTTCCAAATAAGCCTCTTCTTTCTTTGGAATGGAATTGCTCTTACCCTTTGCAACTGGCTTAGAGGATTCATTAGTTCTACTATCAGAAACAGATTCCTATTAAAGTCAGTTAATAAACTGTGATAATCTCTCGGTAGACCTGGAGCCAGGAAATACAGGAGCCTGACCACAGCAATGCCAAGGGGGAAACCCTGCTTCTTCTTCTTGGCAGGGGAGGGTAGGTTCCCACCACTTACATATGCAGTGGATTCAAGGGACTGCAAAGGGTTCTGTTGTAGAAATTTAGGGGAAAGGAAAGAAATATCAATGCAGACTCTGTGTTTTTCTCTCAATGCAGGAAAACTTTTGTCAGGTAAAAAGATGAAACATCTGAGACTAAGCTACAAACATCTGAGACTAAAATACATTGCATTTTGACATAATGCCTTCCTCAAGTCCCAGCATAGTTGGAACTCGATTATTCTAGACCCACACTGTTCAGTGGGATGGCCACCAGCCACACGTGACTCTTGGGCAATTGAAATGTGGCTGGTCCAAATCGAGATATTCTGCAGGTATAAAATACACACTCGAGTCTGGAGACCTGGTACAAAGAAAATATGTAAAACAGCCAGTTAATTTTTTTATATTGATTGAAATACTAATAGTTGAGATATATTGGGTTAAATAAAACACTGATAATTAATATTAAAATTAATTTCACTTGTTTCTTTTTCTCCTTTTTAAAATGTGGCCATTAGACAAGTCATAGTTACCTATTTGGCCCTTATTTGTGGCTTACATCATATTTCTGTTGGATGGTGTTGGGGGTAAGCTCTCCCGTGTTGGACAGGGGACTGATGACTTCTCCTGAAGATGAAGATGACCTTGTAGTTGAGATGCTCTCTGGTCCTCTTGGTCTTTCCTTTGCTCCAGTCTGTTCTCCATGGAAAGCCAATCACCAGATGGTTAACAAGATGGTCCATGGGGAGGCATCTCCCCGGGAACTTTGCTTTGGAAGCCCCAGCCCAGTTTGTCCTTTTTCTTTGTTCAGATCAGGAGCAGGACCCAGTCTAGTGATGGTGTCAGAGTTCAGGAAATATCCAGCAAACATTTATAAGTGCCCCCTGAGGCCGGGCATGCGGCACTAGGAAGCAGCAGTGGTCATGGCTGGTAAGTTCCTGCCCTCCATCTGTTGGAGGAAACAGACAATAAACAAGTACATGGACAGTGTGCCTTTAGGGATGAACATTATACATGAACCTAAAGTAAAGCAGAGATGCTGAGTCAAAAATGATGGAGGAAGATATGGGGAGCTACCTTGCATTGGGTGGTCTGGGAAGGCATCTCTGAGGAGGTGATGTTTAAGTATAGATTTGAATGACAAGACTTTGTCATGTGGACATGTGAAGGCTGAACACTCTCTCTCGAAAGGGATCAGCTCTGGCAAAGACCCTGACATCTGGCCGAGGCTGGTGTGTTTGAGGACTGGAAGAAGACTGATCAGAAGGGGTGTGATGGGAACTGGGGTTGGAGAAATGTCAGGGGGTGGATCACATGGGACCTTGTGGCCACAGTAAGGAGTTCAGGGATTAGTGTAAGAGAGTCTGGAGGCCAGGGAGGGACGAGATCACTCTGGCTCCTCTATGGAGGGTGGACAGCAGGGAAACACGGAATTGGGAAGAACAGTGGAGATGGTGCTTCCAGGCAGATGTGATAGTGAGTGAGCTAGAGTGGCACAGTGTGGTGGAAAGAACTGGTTATTTTGGCGGTGAAGCTGCCTTGAGTGACTGATAGGCTATGAGGGATGAAGGAAAGAGAGGAATCGTGGAGGATGCCTAGATTTTTATCCTGAGTAACTGGATAGATGGATGGTGGGATTCTTTACTCAGAGGGAGAAGCCTGGGAAAGGAATGAATTTTCAAGAAGTGGAAATCAAGAGGGTATCAGAAGTGTAATTTCAGATGTATTGAACTAAAGATTTCCTTTAGACATTCTATGTGGAGACACTGAGGAGGAGCTTGGGTCTCTGACCCTGGATGGAGCTCAGGGGAAAGGTCTAGGCCTGTGATATAAACGCAGAAGCCACAGGTACCTGCACGGCATTTAAAGCCACAGCTCTGATGTGATCCCCAGGGAGCTGGGATAGAAGGGGAATGAAAGGGTTCTGAGAGTCCTCTAGCACTTAGAGGCAGAGTAGAGGAAAGGGGGGGCCAATAAAGGGGATGGCAAACATGATTGAAGGCACAGAAGCCACACCTGAAATGTTGAAAACTCCTGAGCCTACCTCTGGTTGACTCCAGGTATGCGCTCCTAGGCTCTGGCCATTTGGTGATTGTGTTTGAGGAATCCCTGCTGGCTCAAATGGTAAAGAATCTGCCTGCAATGCCGGAGACCTGGTTTCGATCCCTGGATTGGGAAGACCCCCTGGAGAAGGACATGGCAACCCACTCCAGTATTCTTGCCTGGAGAATCCCATGGACAGAGGAGCCTGATGGACTATAGTCCATGGGGTCACAGAGAATTGGACATGACTGAGTGAATAACACGGGCCCAGGGAGGTCTCAGGTTGGGTGGGGAAGAGGCAGGGCTCCAGGGCTGCCTCGGGCAGTCCTCCTGCTATCTCTGCATCCCAGGATGTGTCCAGGATGTTATGAGAACAACTTTTGTTCAGGATGGGATTTCGGTCAGGTTTCCACTGATGTGAGCAATGTAGAAGATTTCACAGAAGAGGCATCCCCTGATTAAAACTTGAAGGGTAGTAAGAATTAAGATGACAGAGGACCCTCTAGGTTTGAAACCAAAACCTGAGGCAGGAGTAACATGGGGTGTGTGGGGAAGGGGTGAAAATACAGGGGCCTTTATGAAGTCTGTTGAATTTCAGTAAATGAGATAACTTATTAAGTAGCAATGTCAGAACTCAATAACATTTTCTTTCCCCAAAATAGAGGTTTTACGTCGTTAGGTAGGAGAAATATGGGCTTCCCTGGTGGCTCAGTCAGTAAAGAATCTGCCGCTATTCAGGAGACCCAAGTTCGATCCATGGGTTGGAAAGATCCCTTGGAGAAGGAAATGGCAACCCACTGCAGTATTCTTGCCTGGGAAATCCCGTGGACAGAGGAGCCTGGCAGGCTACAGTCCATGAGCTCGAAAGAGTAGAACCCGACTTAGCAACTAAACTACCTATTACTGGGACAAATAAGTCCTGATGGGCTGGTGCCTGCTTGGAAACAGTATAACACTTTTGAGGAGTGGAATGGTGCAATAAGGGTGGTGTCTGAGGCTGATGAATCTGGTATGGGGCAACAGGAAAAGTGTCTGAGTTTCTGAAATGCAATTATCGCAGGCGTTCTGCCTAGGGGACAGCAGTAAGGCTGGAGATGGGGCACTTAGTAGGTTGTGCAGAGGAACCAGAGGGTCTGACAGCTCTGAGACTCTATACCAGCCCATGGGTGTTGCCTGTGAGAGGGGCAACCCCATGGGTAGTGTCCCCAGGCATCGGGGTAGTCCTAGGATTCATCAGCAGCAGTCAGAAACCTGCGCAGGCAGATGTATGCAGAGGAAGGACTTTGGGGTGACTCCCAAGCTCTCCTTGCTTTAGACAATGGGTGTAGCCTGAGGACGGAGAAGGCCATGGCACCCCACTCCAGTACTCTTGCCCGGAAAATCCCATGGACGGAGGAGCCTGGGAGGCTGCAGTCCATGGGGTCGCGAAGAGTCAGACATGACTGAGCAACTTCACTTTCACTTTTCACTTTTATGCATTGGAGAAGGAAATGGCAACCCACTCCAGTGTTCTTGCCTGGAGAATCCCAGGGATGGGGTCGCACAGAGTCGCACACGACTGAAGTGACTTAGCAGCAGCAGCAGTAGCAGTAGTCTGAGGAGGGAAAGTGACCCCCAAACACACAGCATACCCGTGGCCTTGAAGCACCTATCCCACCTGTGCATCAAAACTGCTCTGCAATTACTTATTAAATGTCTTTATCTCCAGCCAGGCCACACTCTCATGCAATGTGGGATGCCCAGATCACAGCACTCGCCTGTCAAATAGCAGGAGCCCAGTTAGTGTCTGTGGACCCAGTGGAAGCCAGTGTTGCCATCTAGGGCTGGGCTGTGAGGGCTGGGGGGAACCTGGCATGGAGAAGTGAGTTGTCCTGTCTGTGTTTCCAGCAGCCCTGCTGGGAAGAACAGGCTTCTCCCACGTGGCCCTTTACACTTGGCAGTTATGGGATGCCCGCTGTGAGCAGAGTCCTCATGCTGGTCGAGCTCCCTCCTCCTATCTCCATCCTGAGCTGCTGACTGGTCTCTCTTCTCTGGCCATTTAGTTTGGAGTTTATTTTTACACAGTTTTCTTTTTTAAAAAATCTAGGTGCTACCGTGACTCAGGGATGGACACTATCTCTTTGTGTTTTGAAAGTCCAGATCTTGTTGTTAAGACTAATTCTGCTGAAAGTGGGGTGCAGACCCAGGAGAAACTGCTGAACCCACCAAACTAAGCTCTTGGAGTTAGGAAGGTAACTGCCCTCTCTCCGCCTACTCCACACCATCGCCAGTACTCATGTTACCCTCCAAGGTCATCAGATCCACTGCTGAGAAATGGTCCTTCTTGCCCCTGGTCTTTGAACTCAAGTTCACACCACTAGTTCTAAACAACTGCTCTCGAAGTGAGTGGATTGAGCTACGAGTTACTATTCATCCTGCAGATCCAACAATTCTGGTGCTTTCACCGAGTTCATTTTTTTTTTTTTTTTTCTTTCTGTTCTGTCAGGTTTTGTGTGCATGGGTGACAGAGGAGAGAAGACATGCTTGCCTCTCATGGCATCTGGGTTGTCACGAGGCTCCGGGGTCTCCATGTTATCTCTCAGTGCAGAAGCGCAGAGGGGCTCTTGAGTGAGATCCCAACTGGCTTATTCCTTGATGTCTTCTTTCAGTGACTTTGGGGGAGGCATGAGAGAATAAAAAATCCAGACGGCTCCATTTCACCATCAGGCTTTCAAAGTCATTCCAAAGGATACCAGCCAAGATAGCATACTTAACTTTTCTCTTTCGTTTTTTGAACTTTTTTTTAATACTGCAAAGTTCACACCAAAGTCCCTGAACATCTGGTCTTGCAGCTGTAGGTGTTATCCTTGGTTCCCAGACCCATGCTGGCCCTCAAGCCTGGATGGGTTTGAGGGCAAGATGACGGGCAGCATGTCTGGTAGCAGTTAATTGACTTGGACCGTCAGGACTGGAGACTGAGCTTTGCCAGATGTGTCCCAGATTGAATGACATGACTTTGTTCTGTCCTGGAGATGCTCCCTGTATCTGTGTACCCTCCGCAAACCTGATCCTGAGGGTTCTGTGTGTACTCAGCACTGTGGTTCTTTAGGAAAGCAATGGATCATGTTCTATGGAGATATGCTAAGTCTTCAAGATGGCAGGACCTTGCATTCCAGTTTGGAGCAGCAACACTTAGAGAAGTTTAAGTGCTGGCGGGGTTGGAAGGGGGGTAGTTAAACATTTGGCTATATTAAAAAAAGAAAACCTCTGTTGAGTATTTCATATTTTATGCCTTAAAAACAAAGTTCAGTGTGTAAGCAGCAAGGATTTATTTCAGGCTGAGTGGTGGGTAAACCTCTTCTTTCAAGGGGTTCAAAGTGTCTGGTGGGTAGAGACACAGCAGAGGGGAAATGTGCGGTGAGAAGGCAGTACCTGAAGTGTAGGAAGTCGGGTGAGACGGGGGCTGGGCAGGGTTCTGGGTGGAGTTGGAGAAGTTTCTCCCAGAAGGTACCATCCAGAGCCCATAAGAAGATGCCATCTTTCCATCTCGGGACAAGGTGGGCTCATGTGCTGTGTGCAGATGCTGTCTATATATGTCTAGGGCCTCCCTTAGTTTCATCCGGATTTTGCAGTGAGAGGACCTGACCCTCTGTCCACGGAGGCAGCCCTATGGCTTTCCTTCTCTCTGTACCTGTTTACTGAGGCCTCTGCTTTCCACTCGGTTGCTTGAACTGCCCATTCGTCAGTCTGTGGCTCTTTTCTGGTTACAGACTGTCCTCACGACTTCCAGAGGCAATAGTCAGCTGGTGGAAAGTGAAGGAATAGAGTTCTAAGAGAGAGGAGCAGGGTGACCTGCATCTGTAAATTTTGAGCATCCCTCTGTTCGTTCAAGTGTCTGTTTGCAGAACATCCTCTTTGATTATTGCATTTGTCCTCCATTTAAAGTGTGAAGAGCCCTCTTGACCCTATGCAAGCCAGTCAAAAATGAATGATTTAAGAAAACCTTTCTGAAGTAGATTTCTATTTCAGAAATAAGATTTGAACACAGTCTCCATCTATATAGTGGGGGAAGGTGAACAGCGCTCATGAGGTTATACTTGCATTTAGAATGCAGCAGCTTTCCCCCAAAAGGTGCTGAGCATCTCAGATTTTATCTACAATAAAGTAAATAAGTAAACATTAGCCTTGGCCTGCTGTTGGGAGACTGAGGAACAGAGAGGGGAGATGTATGTTTCCTTCCCAGCATCTTCGCTGACCCAGCAGACCACTGGATGTAAAGACGCTGTTTAACAACAAAAAGGAATGGTGTTATTGTTGCAAGGCTGATATGATGCTCATGAATATTCATGATGTATACGCATATTCACAAAGCAAGAGTGTGATTGACAGGCCACACCTGAAAGGTTCCCAAAGTGAAAGTGTTAGTTGCTCAGTTGTGCCAACTCTTTGCGACCGCATGGACTGTAGCCCACCAGGCTCCTCTGTCCATGGGATTCTCCAGGCAAGATTACTGGAGTGGGTAGCCATTCCCTTCTGCAGGAGATCTTCCTGACTCAGGGATTGAATCCAGGTCTCCCGCATTGTAGGCAGACTCTTTACTGTGGCTCAAAGTGCCCTCAAAAGGCTTCTCAGCTGTGAACCTGGGTGTCTGCCCTCCTCTGGAAGGGCTCTGCAGGGATGGGGCTCCTTCGGGTAACATCTGCCTGGAGGGTCACCTGGGTACTTGTCTTCCCATTCATACATGGTGGGTGCCCTCACCTAGGTTGTTCCAAGTCCTGCTTTGGGAAAAGAAATGTTTACTTCATGACTCCCCAGTGATAGGGAAACATAGTTATAACATAAGTTAATCTTGTTGCTTTGGCCCGCCCAGCAGCACCCAGGAGCCAGTTTCTCTCTGGGTCAGGAGAGGGGAGGAAGTAAGAAGGCGGTTGCTCTCCATGTGGGTGCCTGCGATTTCCTTACCAGGTACTTCATCCATACTGGGAGCCAAGGCGAGGCACATGCTTTCCTGGGACCCGTGCTGTGGCCTCAGGATAGTGCTGTCTGCTTTCTCTCGGAGCAGCTCTGAGGCCTGAGAATGACAGCAGAGCCTGGGAGTTACTCAGCGGTCCAGGCCCCGCCCCAGCTCCCTGGTTGGAGGAGACAGGTGGGTGTGGATGTTGCTGAAGCCTCTGCAAATGGGGAAACAACTGTTCTCCTCCCAAGTATTTCCGTTTCATCTGCAGGTCTCCCTCCCCTCCTCACCCATGTTGGAAATGTTGGCACTTTCTGAGCGAGGTGTGAGTCTCCTCCCTGTCCAGAAGAGGCTGGGTAGGTGGTTTCCACACATGCCACAGAATGTGTGGATTTCTGCTACTTGATGTTACTGGTCAGAATTCTCCAGAGAAACAGAATCAACAGCATATATGTATCCGTCCATTGAATTGTTTATTTATTATATATTTTTAAAGAGGGAAAGCTGATTCTATTCAAGGAGGCTATTACAGTGGAATTTGTATTAGGTGAGGGAGATCAGCTCAGTTCCTAGATATTTATTTTAAGGAGCTGGCTGGCTTCTGTGACTGTGAAGGCTGGCAAGTCCACATATGCAGGAGAGGCTGGCAGACTGGAGACCTGGGAAGTGTCAGTAATGTAGTTCAAGTTCAGAGGCTGTTGGCTGGCAGAATTGCCTCTTTTCAGGGGGACTCAAGTCTCAAACAAATTTAGATAGTGTATTAAAAAGCAGAGACATCACTTTGCTGACAAAGGTCCCTATAGTCAAAGTTATGGTTTTTCCAGTAGCCATATACAGACATGAGAGCTGGACCATAAAGAAGACTGAGAGCCAAAGAATTGATGCTTTCGAATTGTGGTGCTAGAGAAGACTCTTGAGAGTCCCTTGGACAACAAAGAGATCAAACCAGTCAACCCTAAAGGAAATCAACCTTGAATATTCATTGGAAGGACTGATGCTGAAGCTGAAGCTACAATACTTTGGCCACCTCATGCCAAGAATTGACTCATTGGAAAAGACCCTGACGCTGGGAAAGATTGAGGGCAGGAGGAGAAGGGGGTGAGAGAGGATGAGATGGTTGGATGGCATCACTGATGCAATGGACATGAGTTTTAGCAAACTCTGAGGATAGTGAAGGACAGGGAAGCTTGACGTGCTGCAGTCCATGGTGTCACAGAGAATCAGATATGATTTAGTAACTGAACAAGCCTCTTTGTTTTCAAGGGTCTTCATTTGATGTAATGAGGCCCACACATGTCATGGAGGGTAATCTGCTTTACTCAGAGTCCAGTGATTTAAATGTTAATCTCATCTAGAAAATACTGTCAAAAAACCTCTAGAATAGTGTATGACCAAATATCTGGGTACCGTGGTCTAGTCAAGTTGACACACAAAATTAACCATCACACTTGACTTCCCTAACACAGAATGTTGGAGGCTTTTTGTGACTCTGCTGTGTGGCTGTGTGCTGCTCATCACAAAGCTGGCCAGGATTTTCTCAAACCAGTCCCTCGGCATGGATCCTACAAGTAGTGCTTCATCTTTGAAGAAAAACCTTCCACGGTCCAAGTCCCAGTTTTAGCCTGTTGTTGTTCAGTCACTAAGTTGTGTCCAACTCTTTATGAGCCCCATGAACTGCAGCATGCCAGGATTCCCTGTCTTTTACTATCTCCTAGAGTTTGCTCAGACTCACGTACATTGAGTCGATGATGCCACCCAACCATTTCATCCTCTGTCATCCCCTTCTCCTCCTACCCTCAATGTTTCCCAGCATCAGGGTCTTTTCCAATGAGCCGGCTCTTGGCATCAGGTGGACAAAGTATTGGAGCTTCAGCTTCAGTGTCAGTCTTTCAGTGAATATTCAGGGTTGATCTCCTTTAGGCTTGACTAGTTTGATCTCCTTATTGTCCAGGGGACTCTCAAGAGTCTTCTCCAACACCACAGTTCAAAAACATTAGTTCTTTGGTGCTTAGCCTACTTTATGGTCCAACCCTCACATCCATACATGACCACTGGAAAAACCATAGCTTTTACTATACAGACATTTGTTGGCAAATTGATGTCTCTGCTTTTAACCTGAGTTTGTGGCAGAGGTGACAGTTTCTTGTCTTGACATCTTCCTGTACGACAGCTTCTTGGAAGCTGGGATCCTGGCTGACTCATCCTTGCCTCTACAGTACTTAGTATCAGAACTTGTATACAGTTGGAGCTCAGTAAATACGCTGAACTAACTCCTGAGCAGTTCTCTCAGTGGCCCTGGAGCATTCAGGTGCCCAAACCTCTGGGCAGTGAACCAGGCCTGCTGCCACCAAGGGCCACTGTCCCTGTCCTGCATGGCCACCCTTGGAAGACCACCTGTCAGTTCTGGGACCCATTGCTTGGGCTCTGCCTCAATTTAATTGGGTTCCTTAGGGACAGGGGTGCTTCCTATTCCCTCCAGCTAGCCTCAGGCCTGGGACGAGGCCTTGAAACATGGAACTTAGGAAAGATATACTATTTGATATGGGTCATTTGAGAATCAGTCTGGGTTGTATTCATAGGACAAAAAGTTGCCAAGAGAGGACCAAAAAAGTGAATTAGCCACAGAGCTTTCTAAAGGGTAGAAGAAAAAGAATCAGGACAAAATATACTGTGACAGGGAAACCTGCCCTTTTGTTTACTGACATACATCTCTGCTTCAGGCTATTTTGTAAATGACTATTTTATTGATAAAATGAATATGATGAAATGAATGTGTGGAGGTGATAAAAGGATGAATGGAAATTTACCTATGAACGTCTCTGTAATTGAGTGCCTATCTTCAGGATGAATAGTGGAAGCAAATTATCCACGATGGGCCAACTCTCTGCTTTTCTAGGATTGTGCATGCTATTCTTCCTGCTCAATAGAGGACGTTGTCTGCTCCACCAAATTAGCCAAACACAGATAATGTTGTCAGAGAATGGCTCCATTAGATTTCACAGACGCCTGACACCAAGACAAAAGCCTCTACCCTCGCAGCATTTCAACATCAATTTTTTCCTACATGACTCAAAAAATAAATTTGTTTTGTGGGGCAGAGATGATGAGTTTGACAGGTTTTTAGAACAGAAGATAAAAGAAAAGTTAGCAATACTGGCTGGGGGGATTCCAGCAAGTTTCATTAGGCTATATAATATACACAGGGATGTAGGCAACTTGGTGACCTGGAAGGGACTTTCCTTCGGGGGGATGGATGTCGGGGGGGGGGGGGGCTGGCTCCTGTCCCCATGGGGATGTTAACTTGGTTTGCACATTCTGCCTCTTGGAGATGACAATGTTGAGATTCAGAGTAGAGACCTTGAGCTAAAAAATCTGGTGGGGAACTGAGGGTTGAAGAGGGGCCATACCCACAGCTTCCACATAATTGATTTTTTTTTCTTTTTGCAACTGTGCTGCACAGGGAATCTTAGTTCTCCTTCCAGGGATCAAATCCGTGCCTTCTGCAGTGGAAGTATGGAGTCTTAACCCCTGGGCCACCAGGGAAGTCTTAGAATGTTTCTTATAGAACTCTAAACAGTACTCAGATAACAGTGCCTAGGAAGTCTTGGGTCTGCTGGGAAAACTGAGCAGAGACTAGGACACAGGGCATCCCAGAAATGGGACAGCTATTCACACAAAGAGAGGTCGGGAAAGCATTGCACCCACAGTACTGGGTGAGCTAGTTTCAGCACACACTTCAGGAAGACCTGAGAAATCTAATGAACTCTTTATTTTCTTTTCATTGAAGAAAGTCTTATAATGATAGGGAATCCTAAAAAATAATTCTTCTATCTTACTACCCTGATACAACAGAGAACATTTTGCCTGTGTTTTCCCATATCCATGTATGGAAGTTTGGTTTTTCTGTCTGCTCTTCCTATTCCCTCCGGCAGGAGCATGGCACATACCTCGTTTCTGGGGCATACACTGAGTTGGGAGACTTCCAGGGGAGAATGGAGGCAAAGATTCTTTCTGCAAATAGCATGCAGAGTTAGGCCCAGGGTGGACTCCTTGGCAGAGTAGGGGCCTGGGTGTCTGCTGGACATTTGATGGGAAGACCAGGGTCTCCTTCATTCTCTCCCTGGGGGCCTGATTCTCATTGTTAGATGGGCAAGGGACTGGGACATGGGGGGAGATTGGGGTACAGGATGATGGAGTATGAAGTCTGAAGACCAAAAGTGGGGTTCTAGGAGGGGTGAGCAGAGGGAATTAAGAAGCCAATGAGGCAGTGTGTAGGGGCTCAGAGAGAGGTGGGATTAAGAGATGGGCTCTCTGAGCGTCATGAAGTGGGTCCCAACAGGAGCAGTCCTGAGAGTCAGGAAAGAGTTGGGAAGTCCCTGTCTAAGAGGGCTGCTCACAGATAACAGTGGGGGACTGGGGTGGCCCCAGTGATTCCCCTGGGCCCCTTTCTAGATATCACATGGATGAGCAGTTAATCAGGGGTCAGACTGTTTTATTCCTGTTATGGATTGTTGTATCTTCCCCTTTTAGTGTCTAGGGGAAAGACATGTGTGTGTGTGTGTGTGTGTGTGTGTGTGTGTGTGTGTGTGTGTGTGTGTGTTTTCAACCACAGTATACCCACTAGTTTAAGGTCACTTATATTCATCTGGTGTGATCCATGTTTTTGATGGCCATATAATCCTTGGTTGAACTGATGACTATGATGTAGTGGGTACTATACAAGATCCATGGTTTAGTGTCTGGCAGGCCCTGAGGACAATGTGGCCAGGCAAGGCTTGAGAGACAAGGACTTTTCTCAACAGAGACAGGATTGCCCAGCTCTTCATTCGGCTTCATTTGGGTGGCTGTGGCGCAGCCTTCTGGTCTTGCTGCCCTGCCCTAGAATGAAGGCAAGGTCTTTTAGGGGAAAGGGAAGCAGGAACTGCATTAGGCATGTTGAGCAAAAAGTGGTTGACTATAGGGATTTAGGGACTCACACAACAGTTGGAGGTGGAGTGAAAGTGAAAGTTGCACAGTTGTGTCCAACTCTTTGTGACCCCATGGACTATACAGTCTATGGGATTCTCCAGACCAGAATACTGGATGGGTAGCCTTTCCCTTCTCCAGGGGATCTTGGAGTAGGGGGAAACAAAGGTCAGAAAGCTCTCATTCAGAAAATCTGAAAGTATAATTATCTCACAGAAAGCTGTAGATAATGCTCTCAACTGTCTATACCATGGAAGTAGGAGATTCTCAAAGGAAACCTGGAAGCTAATGACAAAACCTCCGATCACCAGAAGCTTCTCCCAGCTTCTACCAGAAAAGCATGGCTTCTACCTCCCCTTAGCTTTCCAGGCTTCACATGAGTGGCTCTCACTGTCAGAATCTAACTGCAGCCCTGTGGACAAGGGACTTGGATTCTCATGTGACTCAAGAGAGAGTACGGGAGTCACAGGGATACTGTGTACGCAATAGACAATTTGGTACAAGAGTCTTTTTAGCCCTAAAGCCTAGCATCGTACCTGGCACAGAGAGGGAGCTAAACACACATTTACTGAAAGAATGAAGTGTGGGTGGGAGCACCATTCAGAGGGGTGTTTCTATTCCACCCAGAAAGACCACATTTCTGTGTAAGGTGAGGGGTGGGCTTCCAGAAGATTTACTTCCAATCGAGAAGGAGAGAGGAACTGGAACTCCAGAAAGTGCTCCTGGGTTTGGGAAGTGGAAACCATGGCACTCATGTTGAGTTTCTGAAATCCCAGGTGGAGAAACAAGAGGATTGAGGCATGGAGCCTGAACTCAACTGGGGTTTCTCTTCTCCTGCCTACTGGCCAGGCATGGCCAGGTCTTCCTCTCAGACTATAATCTTAGATGCTTGGCTTGGAGTTGGAAGAGGCAAGTTTGTTGATGCATGCTGGGGTCAATCTTGGGAGCTCCCAGTGATCAGAACTATATTTATCTGAATTCTTGATTGTAAATAATGGGCAAACCTATGTGAGCCAAAAAGGATGTTTGTTGACTCATGTCACTGAGTAGTTCAGGGGCATCTGCCTTCAGGCAAGGCAAGATTCAGCAGCAGAAATGATTCTCTCTCCCCTACCTTCTCCCTCTCTTGGCTCTACTCTCTCTGATGTTCATGCAATTGTGGGTCTTGTTCTCTCCTGATGCAGTGGGCCTCCTTCATATAGTCAGGGAAAAGAGCTACTAGCATCTTCAGGCCTCCATGATCCTAGCTTGGCGAGTCAGTGAAAGGTAAGTTTCCTCTCCACATATGGGTATATAAACCTGAAAATAATTTAGCTTGACAGGTCAAGTGTCCACCCGGACCTATTACTATGTTTAGAGAGATGGGGTACTGTTTTGGCTTGGCACACCTGCCCACATCTGTGGCCAGTGGCTGGGGCTGGGGAGGGGAACTGTGATGGAGAGCTTAACAGGAAACATGTGGAAAGCTGCAGGGATGATTCCCCAGGGAATAACAGTTGCAGTGAATGCAGCATGATTGTAGAACTAAAGAGAACAGGAAGAAGCCTAGGCTGGAACAATGGTGACTCTGGGCAGAGAAGGAATGCCCTTTGAGAGCCCTCAGCTTGGTCAACATCATCTCGCATGTACCTGAGTATCCAGCCAGACCCTTCCTCAGCTCTGGGAGAGCTGGCAAGTGTCCAGCAGGTGTGACTGTCCAGTAGCTGGACTTCTCCCTGGGGTGTTGCAAATCTCCTCACTCCCCTCAATTACATTGCATTTGCCATGGATTTTTTCTTAATTTATTTATTTTTAATTGAAGGATAATTACAATATTGTGTTGGTTTCTGCCATATATCAACATGGATCAGTCATAAGTGTACATATGGCCCCTCCCTCTTGAGCCTCTCTCTCCCACCTCCCACCTGTGCCATGGACTTATTTTTAAATGCCATATCTTCCCTGAATACCTTTTTTGAGAAGAATAAGGCTTTTCAGCTACATGGGTTTTACAGTGAAATGTACCCACTCAGGAAGGATCTAAATGCTCTCCCTTTCTCATCTCTCCATCCATTTTGATACCTTGGCTCTGGCAACCTCCTACTTAGAAACTGTAGGATTATGCATTTATTCAGTCAATATTTACTGAGAACCTACCAGGTGAAAGGCCCAGGGATCCATAAAACAAGCCCAGTCCTGGCCCTCACCAAACTTGAAGACCAGCAGAGAAGTCAGCAAGGTGAAACAAACAAGAAAGCATAAACATTATCCAGTTGGTGACTACATTACTCAGGAGTGATGGGATACATGCTCTAAGAGAGAAGCATGGGGTCATGAGACCAACCTGGCTCTGGCGCAGGGAGGTTCTGTGAGAAGGGGATGTTAAGGTGAGAGCTGAAGGATGGCTGGATTCTGGAAAGAAGGCTGAGCACTGAAGAATTGATGCTTTAGAATTGTGGTGCTGGAGAAGACTCTTGAGAGTTCCTTGGACAGCATGGAGATCAAACCAGTCAATCCTAAAGGAAATCAACCCTGAATATGCATTGGGAGGACTGATACTGAAGCTGAAGCTCCAAAACTTTGGCCACCTGATGCGAAGAGCTGAGTCATTGGAAAAGACCCTGATGCTGGGAAAGATTGGGGGCAGGAGGAGAAGGGGACAACAGAGGATGAGATAGTTGGATAGAATCACGGACTCCATGGACATGAGTTTGAGCAAACTCTGGGAGATGGTGAAGGACAGGGAATCCTCGCGTGCTGCAGTCAGTGGGGTCATAAAGAGTCAGAAATGACTTAGCAACTGAACAACACCCCAAAATTGACTGGAAGGGAGGAGGACATTCCCCTAACTGCACTTGAATCTCTCAAGTCAAGGCTGGGCTGGCAGTGGGGTGGGCACACTGCTTTAACTACACTCACTGCAGGACAGCATCCCTGGCTGCAGCTGGAGCAGAGCAGGAGTTTGGGCTGTTGGGTAGGGAGAGATGGGGGTGCTTGGAAGAGGCTGCTAGCAGTGCAGGTTGTACCAAGTCCTGGATTCAGGATGTAATTTGGAGGTAAAGTCATACAAACCCATGGGTGGAGTTGGATAGGATGTGGCAATGAGGAGAAAGAGAAGAATAAGGTTGGTTGCAAGGCTGCAGCCTGGATGGATGGTGGTGCCATTGGCGGAGGTGCAGGAGGCTCAGAGGAAGCTGATTTGGAGGAAATAAATGCAAGCACATGCATTCTGTCTTGGACATTTTGAGTTGGAGGAGATATTGCAGTTGGATATTTGCATCTGGGCTGGAGACACAAACCCAGAGATGGTGAGTGAAGTCCTGGCTACAGGTGCCTGTGTGTGGGGTTGAGGGAGACCAGGTTAGAGTAACCCAGGAAACAGAGCATTTGGAGGTCAGTAAGAGGAGAAGCAGCCAGTAAACAGATAAACCCGACGGGGCGCAGGCGACAACTCACCCGTGATAAATCATGCCTGTGCTGCCCAGGCTGCAGATGTGGGCTGGGAGGAGCCCCCTGGGCACCAGGGGCCTGTCTCTGGGTGATGGATGAAGTCTGCTCCCACCCACCCGCCATGCACTGGCAAATGCTTCCCACCACCACCAGGCAGTCCCTCGGGAACAGAGAAAATAGCTGAGCGGGCTCACTGTGACAGCCTTTTAAAAGTGACTTTTAAGACTTCTGATAATTGTTGATTAAAAGGCCCATTGCTCCAAAGGGTCTGTTTGTGGTGGAAGAAGGAAAGTCATTTTAGAGGAAATTTCTGGGGAGGTGAAGCGTTCCAGCAAATTGGCCAGGCAGCGTTTGCAGCCCCAGGCTTATATTTCAAAAGCCATTAAGAGCCCCTCAAGAAAGTGCTGCAAGGTAGTCGTTTTGAAAAAGGGAAATACTTTTTTGGGGAGGAGAAGGAGAAAATACCAGCTGAGGGGCTTGTATTGGGAGGAGGAGGTGGAGGCCCCCTGTTCACCTTGGGCTTGGGGAAGGGCTGGGCTCCCAGTTTCCTGCACTGCATTCTTGGGCTCCTGCCCCCTCTCAGCACCTCCACCTCCACACCCTGGCTTTCACTGCTCTTCCATTTGGGACAACCCATTCTCAACACCATCCTTTCCAAAGATAACCTGCTTTGTGGACTCCTGTCCCTAATTCTCTTTTCCCTAATAGCCCTCCCTGACCTCTGGTGGCCCATGACCTCTGCATGACCTGTGCATGCTTGTGGAAAAGGATCCTCATCCTCCTTGCTGTTTTACACATGTCACTGGTTTCCCCTGGCAGGCTGTGTACACACTGAGAGGGCAGTCAGCATGCTGGGCATGGGATGAACTCTGCAAAACCTCAGCGGTTCCTTTCCTCCTTGCTAAGTGGCCCAGGTGCTGTTGGGGAACTGGTTCTTAGCACCTGTCACGTCTCTGTCCTGGACCTTGTTACAATGTCCCATGTGGGGCTGTCCAAGAAAATGCAGGCAGCGTAAATGACTTGTGTGTGTGTGTGTCCTCTCAGCTTTGCCGTGATTGTCAAGGTCAGGGCAGCTAGACAGGCTGGCTAGGGGAGGACTGCCCAGTAGCATCACCTGGGATGTTTTTGATGTTCAGTCTCTCAGTTGTGTCCAACTCTTTGTGACCCCATGGACTGCAGCATGCCAGGCTTCCCTGTCCTTCACCATCTCCCAGAGTTTGCTCAAACTCTTGTCCGCTGAGTTGATGATGCCATCCAACCATCTCATCCTCTGTCACCCTTTTCCCCTCCTGTCCACAATCTTTCCCAGTATCAGGGTCTTCTCCAATGAATCAGCTGTTGGCTTCAGGTGGCCAAAGTATTGGAGCTTCAGCTTCAGTATCAGTCTTTCCAATGAATATTCAGGGTTGCTTTTCTTTAGGATTGACTGGTTTGATCTCCTTGCAGTCCAAGGGACTCTCGAGTCTTCTCCAGCCCCACGGTTCAAAAGCATCAATTCTTTGGCTCTCAGCCTTCTTATAGTCCAACTCTCACATCCATACATGACTACCAGAAAAACCATAGCTTTCAGTATACAGACCTTTTGTTGGCAAAGTGATATCTCTGCTTTCTAATATTCTGTCAAGGTTTGTCATAGCTTTTGGGATGAGGTGAGAGTATTAACAGTGTGCATACAGCACATAACCAGGGTGGGAGGAGAGACCTGGTGCCTCCCTGGCCCTGGCACCAAGTGTCTCTGGGTACCTGTGGGAGCCCAAGACCTGCGTCAGAGCCCTGTGCCTGGGGAGAAGGGGTTGCACTTATGGGAAGACAGATCTGCTCACCTGACCTGAGGTCAGAGAGGTATGTGGAGGCCCTGCTTGCGGGTGTCAGTCTCCGGCCCTGGCGGCTCCCTGAGCCCCACTTCTACACCTGGTTTGAGTTGTTTCTCTCCTGCTTTTCCCATGTACATGCTGGTTTGTGTGATCATTTTGGAAGTTTTCTCTAAACCTAGTCTCATTGCTGAGTTGACATAAAGCCATGCCCAGGAACCACACTCACGAGAAGGATTCGTGTGTTCACAATAACAAAATCTAGTGTTTTAAAAACTTCCCTCCGCACAGTCCTTCCTCTCCCCTTACCCCACCTTGCCGTTGTCCTCCTCCATCACCTTGGCTCGAGTTCACTGTTATGGGAAAATGGGGTGGCTGGATTAACTGAATTTTAAAGATCATAACATTATGAACCCCATTTTTAGAATCCCAAAAGTACCTGAATTAAAATAGGCTTTACTTTGTTTCAGCCTGGTGAGGAGAAACCCATGAAGGACCCTGTCTCCCAGACAGAGGAAATCTGACGCAGTGGGGAGCAGGCCTGCGGGTGAGAGGAAAGCTCAACAAGGTGAGTGGTGGGCCTGAGGCCACTGGGCTGCCACTGGCTTTGGTTCAGCTTGGGTGGTGTTGGGTCTCCGTGTGAAGGAAGGGCTTTGGGGCCAGCACCGTCCTTGGATGACAAGTGCGTACTGGGGAAGAGTTTTGGCACATCTGGGCCTCTGCGGGTGTTCTGGGTCCTGGAGGATGAGTTTCCACAGGTTTTCTGAGAGTCTGGGGAGACCTCTTGACCTTAGGGCAGACTTGGGAAGCACAGCACTGCCCAAGGGATGAGATGGGCTTTGGGATCAGAGAGGACTGAAGGCCAAGATGTGGGACTCAGCGATGGAAACTGGAAACAAGGTGCCTGGCCCTGGGGAGGACGGGGTTGAGACTGACTCTTAGGAAGGGTAAGAGGAGGAAGGGTCATGAAGGGGACCAAGGAGTCCTGGACTCAACACAGTCTAGTCTTTAATGGACCTGGGGATGGGTGCTGTTAACTCCTAAGAATTCCTCAAAGTTTTGGCTTCGCATGGTAACCTGGTGGCAAGGATTTGTTTCTCTGTGGTTGTTAAAAGGCTTATGTGCTTATTTGAGAGACAGGTAAGAGACATTGGAAAGTGGTTGGGGGCAGGAAGGAGTTGGTGGCAGAAGAGAAGGATGGGGACTAGGGATGGAAAGATGGGTGCACAGGGCAGGATCCTCAGGCACTCAGGGGCACGTCAGGGTCTTCAGTGCTTGGGAGCCCTATGACTCCCTGAGAGAACCCAGGGACCCCTCCCCTGTGTACCTACCTTCACACACCATGTGTCCATGTGGGCACCAGGCTTGGTAGTGCCGTTCTCTTGCTCACTGTTGATTCCCAGGTGGAGATTTAGGCCTCATAGAAAAGACCTCACAGAGATTTAACTCCTGTGAACTTTTGTGTCTCTTTCTGAAACTTCCTCTAGACATCACTTCACTCCATTTCAGAAGGTCCTAGTGGGTACCAGTCCTGGAAGATGCCCTGTGAAAGCTGCCTATGGCCTGCTGAATAATCTTTGGGGACACCCTATCCTATGCTTCCTTCTTGGAGATTCCCAGTTAACAGTAGCATTCCAAAGGCTCTGAGATGTCTTTCAAAATGTATCTGGTCAATGTTCCTTAATCCTGTCTTTTCTGAACTCATTTGACTAGAGATCCCTTTTGCTACAGGAAGGCTATTAAAGTCCTGTGCAAGTCTCCTGTTCCCTCTCCACAACCTTGGGGCCCTCTGATTACTCTATATTCTCATGCTAACTACCTCATGGACTCACACACTGTCAGATTTCCTCCCATGGTAAAGATTAGGCAGGGCGTTTATCATCTGATTTAGGGGCAGGCCCACTAGAGCCAGAGCACGGCACATCTGTTCACTCCGACCGCTCAGCCGGCCCCTTTGGCAGCTTGAGTGTGCAGACCGATTGCTTCTCGGTTCACACTTTCTGGTTCAGCTGCAGCATTTGTGTGCTCACCTTCACGGACAAATGCAGCTCACCTGGGCCCAGTCCACTCCATGGAGAACGGGGTGTGAGCAGAAACACTCCATCTGCTGCACTCCTCTCCTCTGCAGCAGCTCAGGACCCAGGCTGTGCTGACTGTCTGGTTTTGCATGTATGTTAAAGGGCATCCTTCTAGATTTGAAAACCCTTTTGTCGAGGTCCAGGGGCAGTCTGAGCATGTGACAGAAGCCCCCCGAGCTTGGAGAGAGGAGCAGAGGGACACAGAGAGAAAGCAGGAACCACTGCAGAGGTTGGGGCTCCCTTGACAGGCGTCAGGAATGGCTCAGGGTGGCCACCTTCTCCCACCTCGTCCCTGCAGTCTGCTCAAGGTGGGCCCTGCTAACCTGGAGCTGGTTCTAGCGAATGGGGAGTCGGAGTCCTGGACTGGGGGGTTTGTAGTTTGTCCCTGGACAAATACTTGTCCCTCTCACATCTTGGCTTTCTCCACTGATAAAACTTTGTGGTAGACCAGGTGGCCTGGGGCTTGTCACAGTTTAGGTGATAAGATTCTACTTGTAAGTTCCATTGTCTATTCTGTCTCTTCCCAATGTTGCCTTGATCCCTAGTGAGACACATTGGACCCAGTGGTTGTCCTGGAAGGGAAGAGTGCATTTCGAGGGCCCCCCACAGAGTGTGGTCTGCTGGGGCTCAGCAGTACGTACACCTTTCCTGCCCCCAGTGCTGGAGTTGGGTTAACTGCAACTGAGAGTCAGGGTAGCATTGGCCAGCCACATTTCTGAGCTGCTCTCTGAAGATAGCTCCATAACTTGACTCCTGTTGGGCATCCTCACAGGGTTATGTCTGCATTCCTGTCTGTGTCTGCATTGGGGTCTGCTCTGAGCTCAGACGTGGCCGCAGCCCCCTGGCATTTCTGATACACAGTGCCAGCCTCTCCAAGGCCTGACCTGGCCTTCAGTTCTGGCTTTCCACTGCCCTGGCCTCTGACTTGGACAGACCTGACCTGACTCCTGTCAGAGTTGACCCTGGAGTGGCCAGAGCATGTGCAGGGCCTGCATCTGTGTACCTTTGACGACATAGCCCTCCTGCTCAAGGCCACATGCTTACCCATCTCCCAGGGAGAGAGTGAACGGCCCCCTCAGATGATTGATTAGCATCCTGCATTTCCCTCTGCCAAGGTGTCTCAGAAGCACATGAGCAGATGGCTTCTCGGGGAATTCCTCTGGGGAACCAGGCTTCTACAACCCCAACAATGTGGAAATCCAATATTCAAATAAAAGAAGAAGTTAGGAAAGAAAATATGCTCTTTTCCCTCTTCTCAGTTAAAACCTGGATACAGAGCTATGTGCCTTGCTGTGCCAAGTCACTTTAATCGTGTCCGATTCTTTATGACCCCATGGACTGTAGCCCGCCAGGCTCCTCTGTCCATGGGATTCTCCAGGCAAGAATACTGGAGTGGGCTGCCATTTCCTTTTCCAGGGGATCTTTCCGACCCAGGGATCGAACCTGTGTCTCTTATGTCTCCTGCACTGGCAGGCAGGTTCTTTACCACTGCTCCACCTGGTCAGAAATAACTTCTCTCCCAGGGTTCTTTTCCCTGTAGAAGAGAAAAACAGACCCAGGGCTGCTTCTAGCCTGTACAGGGGACGGGGTCTCTGAAAGGCTGCTGCTCTGGCATGAAAGTCCGAGGAAGTGGACTTCAATTCAATTGAACAGGTGTTGCTTAAGCATCTACTGTGTGCCAGGCCCGGGCCCGGCTCTGCATGGAATCAGGTCTGATAGCCTATGTCTTTAAAAGCACTTAATATGGATTTGGGTTTTGTTCCCAGCTCTGCTACCTTCTAGTTGTGAGACCTCGGATCAGGGCCTAGGCTGTCTGAGTCTCAGGTTCTCAGCCTGTAAGATGGGATCATAGTACCTATCTCATAGGATTGTTGAAAGAATTGAATAAGTTAGGGTGTACAAAGTGCTTAGCCCAGGCCTGGCTCATAATACACGCTCATTAATCATAGACACTCTCATTAATCAAACCGTCCCAACTCCCTTCCGCTGGCAGAAGAGATGTGCCCTGCGTTAGAGATGACAAAGCAGAGGCCAAGAAAGGTCATATGAATTTTCCTAAAGTCACTTGGGTTGTTACTGAGAAGGCAGGGCTGGGATTGAGGTCTCTCAGTTCTCTTTAGGGTGTCCTGGCCCTGCTGTGACATGGGGTCCCTCCCCGGGTGTCAGGTCGGTCCGGGAGAAGAGCCTGCTGGCAGGCACTCTGTCACTGCTGTTTGGCAAAGGTTGGGCCATTAAAGCCATCTCTCTTATTTTAAGTGTTTTTTTGCTACCTCGAGAAAAGTGTGGAATTTCAAGAAATTAAAAGAGCTACCTAGATCCACCTCCCAAGCTGGCAAAGACAGTCCTTATGTGGAGGGAGAATTCAGAGCCCCCTCCCCGCTCCCCCTGACCTTCCCACCCTGCCCTGCGCCTGTGTTTTACAGGACCCCTTGCCCTCTAGCATTTGACTTTTCCTGTTCCTTTCTCTGAGGTTCAGTCCCATTAATGTTTATGAGCAAATAAAACTTGGATTGCTGCTTTGAGCCATGGGATCAGTGTTGACTTGGGGAGGGAGGTCTGATTTAACATAATCCTGCTCCTTTGACTTTCTGTGACTTCCACTGCATTCCCTTCTGGGAAGATGAGTGAAAGGAGCAGAAATGGGGTTAAAGCAGAGGCCTCTCCTTCTCTCCCAACCTTGGTGCCGTTAGTTCCCTGCTAAGAGTCGGACAACAGCCAGACAGAGTGTTGGAAACACAGGTGTTTTTTTCTTTTCATTCCTAAGTGGACGTGTATGGATGAGCAAGCCACCTTGGGGGACACTTGAGCTCCAGCATGTATGGGTGATGTGTCAGCTGGTTTCCCACAGAATGAGGTCTCAGGGCAGGACTGGAGGGTGTTTTTGATCATATACATGAGGATGCCCTATCCTTCTTTGGAGCAAGGAATTGAACAACATAACAAGGATAAAATCCAGCTGAACTAGTGTGTGGTGCCATGATGACCCCCACATGTGTACCAAATGTATCATTTTTGTTTTCTGAAGTGCCCAGATTCCTGTTGGGGATTTTCCTCCAAGGTAACGGAGGGGCGGTCTTGGTGGGGCCAGGGTGGGGCAGAAGCCAGGGGAGGGCTGTCCATCACTGTGGCAGGGGAGGGGCCTGCACCTGGGTTGTGTGATGGAGACTCATCTCCAGGAGAGGCAGCTTATTCCTTCTGGGGCTGCGGATGGGGCTGGGAGCCAGGCCAAAGGAAGGTAATTGCATCATTCCATGTCACTCTTGTCTCAGAGGGCCGAATTAGCTGACTCTCCAAAACTAGGGTTTACTTTGGACTTCTCCATTTATAGGCTGATACAGATGCCTGCTAGTGCACGCCTCAGTTTTTCTGGCACAGCAGGCGAGACTGAGAGGAGCAAACGTGGTTCTGACTTGAGGATCTCAGAGGTTAGCAGGGAATAAGGGATAGATCACAAGCTATGACGGTGCTCAGTGGGATGGGGATATGGGCAGAGGAAAGCTGTGGAACAGCCCAAGGGCAAGAAACTCAGGGCAAGTACCCCCACTGGCTGCAAGGGCTTCACAGAAGAGATGGGCTGGCTCTTGGAGGATGGATGGGATTTCCACACGTGGAGATGGGTGGCTAAGTGTGGCTTTAGGGAAAGTCTGTCCAAAACATAGGTGTGTAGACAGAGAGACAGGAGCCACTTGACAAGAGGTGCTGTGGAGGAATGTTCTGAAAGTGGCTGGAAAGATTGAGGCTCTAATGGGCTTTGAAGATGCTCAGTGGGCTTTTATTGAATAAATGTGTGAATTACTGGCTGAGTAAGTGGCTCAGTTGGTAAAGAATCTGCCTGCAATGCAGGAGACCCAGGTTCAATCTCTGTGTTGGGAAGATCCCCTGGAGAAGGAAATGGCAACCCACTCCAAGGAATTCCAAGGAATTCCAAGGAGAGAGGAACTGGGCAGGCCACAGTCCATGGGATTGCAGAGTTGAACACGACTGTGTGACTAACTTTCACTTTTCACTGGCTGAGGCTTCATTCAGCTGACATTCCTTACTGAGTGATTGCAATGTGCTGAACACTCTGCTAGGAAGTGGATGTGCAACTGTGAGCAAAACAGATATGTGGCACTCCCTCTGGCATGGGAAGACAGTAAACAAATAAATAAAACACAAAAGTATTACATACAGTGTGTTAGGAAGAGGTAAGTGGGAGGGGGGAAGAATGAGTAGAGAGTGGGGACCCCAGTGGTGTGTGTGTGTGTGTGTGTGTGTGTGTGTGTGAGTGTGTGTGTGTTTGGGGAAGGTTGTAATTTTGACCAGGGTTGCAAATGAGGCCTCTTTGAGAAGATGACATTTTAGTAATGTGAGAGGGATGTGAGGAGTCAGCCAGGGGGATATTTGGGGAAGAGCATTCTAGGCGTCAGAGCCTGGGGCAGGAGAGCTGATGTGTGAGGAGCAGCAGGAGGCCCCTGTGGCCTCAGCAGGGTGGGTGGGGGAACAGTGGTAGGAGAGAAGATCAGAGAGTCCCTGGGGGCCTTGAGGCCAGAGCAGGGCTATGGACTTGAACCTCAGTGATGTGGGGCCTCTGGGGGACTTGGAGTGGAGGAGAGAGGTGATGTGACTGCTGTTTGAAAGTGTCATTCTGTGTGTTGTGTGCAAACCTGACCATAACAACCTCCCCGGGAGCAGGGAGACTGTTTGGGAGGCTGCTGCAGCCCCAGGTGGGAGGTGATGGTGACCTGGGCTGGGGAAATGGTGGCAAGTAGCTCTGTTTTTGACATGGACGGTTTCTTAACAGACTGAGTGTGGGTGTGAGAGACAGGAAGACTCCAAGGTGAAGCCACAGTTTCAGTCTCAGTGATTGGGTTTGAGAAGGCCGTGGGTGGAACAGGTTGGGGTTGGATCAGGAGCTGGTTTAGGCCTGACAATCTCGAGATGTCTGTGGACATCTGCATGGAGATGTGCAGGAGAGTTCTGGAGAGAGACTGTGCTGGAGATGTAAATTTAGGAGCCTTTGGCTTGTAGATAGTGTTAAAGCCACAAGAAGAGAGATCACCGAGGGGTTGATGGCGTATAATGACAGCCAGGGCTAATGTTTTGTTGAGCTTTAGGTGCCAGGCATTCTGTTAAGCACTTCCCACAATCCGTTTCTTTGTCTCCATCAGAACCTGATGAAGTGGTAGCTGTTATCTCTCCCATTTTACAGAAAATGAACCCGAGGGTCAGAAGCATTAAGTAAAATATTCAAGATCACACAGCTACTAAAGGTCAGAGCCAGAACTTGCACGTTGGTCTGTCTGACTTTAAATTTTTAATCAGTGAGCTTACTGACTGTCTCAGTTATGGACCTAATTCTGCACAGAGTAGGGAATCCACTAAGGTGTTTGAGCAGAAAAATGACTCAGAGGGGTGTGTTAGGAAGAGGCCTGTGGAATCTGGGGGCTCATGAAGAATGTACCAGGGAGGGGGAGAGAGAGACCAGAGGCAGGGGATACAGAGAAGGTTTGGACCACCCAGTGGGGGTTGGAAATGGGGCTTGAAGAAGGGATTTCCTGAGAAGTGTAGAACCAAATTGTTATGAACTAAGTGTTATGAACTCAGTGTTATGAACTAAGTGTTTTTGTCCCTGTGAAATTCACATGTTGAAACCCTAACCCTCACGGGACTGTATTTGGAGATGGGGCCTCCAAGGAGGTAGTTAATGTTAAATGGAGTCATAAGCATGGGGGTCCTGGTCTGATAGGATTATTGTCCATATTAGAAGGGACTCTGGAGAGCTCTTGCTGTCTGTGTACACACACTGAGGAAAGGCCCATGGAGGACAGGACCAGGTGAGGCCATCTGCAAGTCAGGAAAAAACGGAATCACCAGTGCTTTGATCTTGGACTTCTGGCCTCCAGAGCTGTGGGAAGTAAACGTCTCTGGTAAAGTCACCCAGTCTGGTGTGTTGCGATGGTGGACTAGTACACCCAGGCTCTCTGCGATTCTGCTTTTTTCAGACCTGTGTCTTCTTGCCAGGCTACAGGGCTCAGTCATTTGGAAACAGGTCTCTTAAGGAACTTCTGTTCCCTCCACTCTGAACATTTCTGAATGGACCGGAGGAGTCATTGAACAATTATCTAGTGATTAGCTTCTTACAGAATCCAGAGAGTTGTTGGAGGAAAATTGGTAAATTCTTTTCATTCTTAATAAAACCTAACATTATCTTGATAATGCCTAATATTAAGAGTTCAAAGTCATCTCTATACTATTGATCTTCAAAGAAGATATTTCCTAATTTATTTAACAAGGCCTGAAAAAATGAGGGTGAGGTTCCTTTCAGATGGGAATTTTATTTCAATTTTGTTAAAATCTCTTAAGCATTCTGTAGAAAAAGTGAAAGTGTTGTAGTTTCTTTTTTTTTTTTTTCATTTGAAAACATGAGAGTGTGGGTGTAACAGTGTAACATACGCTCAGTCCGACTCTTTGTGATCCCATGGACTGTAGCTCGCCAGGCTCCTCTGTCCATGGGATTCTCCAGGCAAGAATACTGGAGTGGGTTGCCATGCCCTCCTCCAGGGGGTCTTCCCAATCCAGGGATCGAACCTGTCTCTCTTATGTCTCCTGAATTGGCAGGCGGGTTCTTTACCACTGAGCTACCAGAGAAGCCAGTACTGTGGGGGAGGGATGCAAACAAATAATAAGAAAGATGCTCTTATAACACTGTTATTACTGTTGAAAAAAAGGAAAATCATCCCAAGTATTGAAAAGTCCAAAGATGACATAATTGGATTTTCTTCTCTAAAGGCTTTAAAGGGCTCTGCCTATTGATCCTATCTCTTGCATCCAGTGAGGTCATGTCACTCTTCAATGGACTGGGGGGTTCACTATTGCAGTAAGATCAGTCCGGGTGTCCAGGCACATGGCTTAAACAGAAAGGTGGGAGCACCAGGGGACTGAAACCTTTCCCCACAGAAATGCTGTGAGCAAGGAGACCCTTTGCTGAACCAGAAGGAGGGATGGGACAGCATCGCTCCACCCCCAGAGTGGAGGATGGCAGAGCCTTGGGGTCCCACTTCAGCTTCCATTCCCTTCCCAGAAAACTGTAAAAAAAAAGTCAAAATGATATGGCTGTGAAGAAAGTGCAACATACGTTTAGAAATACCAGTAGAGGGAAACATCTGAGGAGTTAAGAGAAGTTCTACCAGCTTTTACTGCAAATGGGGGAAGCAGTAGATCCCAGCCCCAGGTAAATAGACTTCCCCTTTTCTGAAACTCCCGTAGCCTAGGAGGTCAGTTTCAATTTCCCCATCCACTGCCCTGAACTTTTAGACAAGTCATTGTGGCCGCCTGTGGACTGAAAACACAAGACTGTAATCCAGGGCCTAATTCCAGCTATAAAATTGCCCCCATGCCAACAAATGACGTGATGGTAACTGATATCCCACAGCTGGGAAATTTCACAGTATTCCAGATGAGTGTTTTGGAACGAGAAATAAACTTGTGTCACGGCTGACTTCCTGCCGCTTCTGGCTCTTGGCCTCCATCGAATCCCTGGGTCCAGTGGCAGCTTGTGCGCTCCCCTGAGCATTCTGGGCCCACTGAGGGGGAGGGGACCCCTCCACCCGGAGGAGACAGGCACCCTTGTTTCCACAGGAGGCGCAGAGAGGCTCCGTGTTGTCAGCCTCTTGGGAAGCGGACGTTTCTGAGATCTTAATGTTCTCTCCTATTCCTGAGAAAACGCTCTCTCCATAAAAATGAGTTGTCAGCTGCTCTTGAGGCCCTCTGAATTGATTTTGGCTCTGTCCGTTACAGGTAGCTTCTGTGTGAAGAAACTGTATAAATCTTACTCAGTCAGGGAGTGTTTAAAATGGCAAATTTCAGAGTAAAGGCTTAACAAAAACCATAAATAAAACTTCAGAAGTAATGGAAGTGTTTATAGCATCTGTGGAATTCTGCACAAGAACAACAAGCGTGGTTTGAGTGCCGAGAGATTGACTGAGGTGCTGTGTTTGCCGGGAGAGAGAGAATATCCATCTTTATTTGGCCTCTGCTCAGGGAGGCTGGACTTGGAGGAGCACAGACGGGGGCAGAGCTCTGTGGCTGGTGCATGAGAAGGTCTTCATCACCATCAAGGGCTGGGGCCAGTCTGGGCTGGGGAGGCTGCCAGCAGGAGAGAAATTTGCCAAGGACCAGGCCTTGGGTCCCAAGCATCTGGGCCTACTGTGTGGATGAATGGTGGGAAGGTACCACCATCACAGCGATCGTATAATCTCAGCATCAAGCGATGCGCCGTGGCCTGTTTTCTAGCTAAGGAGATGGAAGAGAAGAGGGGCCTGTGGCATGTCCAAGTCCTAGAGCAGCCCATGGTCGGAAGCTGGAGCAGAGCCTGTGGTTCCTGGTGCCTGGCCCTGGTGGTCCCAGGCCTGTGTTCTCCCTGCCAGTTTCCTTCCTCTCCATCTTTTTTTTTTTTTAATTGGAATATAGTTGCTTTATAGTGTCATGTTAGTTTCTTCTGCGCAGCAAAGTGAATCAGCCACAAGTATACATAGATCCTCTCTTGCTTGGGTTTCCTTCCCATTTAGGTCACCAGAGAGAATTGAATAGAGCTCCCTATGTTATACAGTTGGTTCTCTGTGTTGATATATCTATTCTATGTATCGATAGTGTATTTAATGTCAATAGCATATATACGTGGATCTCAATCTCTCAGTCTGCCCCGTCCCCTGACTACTCCTCTTGGTATCCATATGTTTGTTCTCTACACCTGTGTCTCTGTTTTGCTTTTGCAAGTAAGTTCATTTATACCATTTTTTCTGGAATCCACATACATGTATTAATGTACAGTATTTGTTTTTTCCTCTTTCTGACTTACTTCACTCTATGACAATCTCTAGGTCCATCTACGTCCCTGCAGATGGCACAGTTTCACTCCTTTTTATGGCTGAGTAGTATTTCACTGTATATATGTACCACATCTTCTTTATCCATTGCTCTGTTGATGGACATTTAGGTTGCTTCTGTGTCTACTGTAAATAGTGCTGCAATGAACATTGGGGTGCATGTGTTTTTGAATTACTGTTGTTGTTTTTTTCTGAGCATATGCCCAGGAGTGGAATTGCTGGGTCATGATAGTTCAATTTTTAGTTTTTTAAGGAATCTCCAACTGTTATCCATAGTGGCTATACTAATTTACATTCCCACCAACAATGCAGGAGGGTTCTCTTTCTTCTTCTCCATCTTAACTCCCTCTTTCCAGCAGACAGGAATTGCATGTTCTCACTCCAGGACCTGGGTGTGGGCACTGTGGGAAGAGACATCAGTGTGTAAGGGTTTTTACTCCCCCCTCCCCCCGGCAGGCCCTGTGTTCCCTCTGCTGAGAGCCGTACACATAGAAGACAGCATGTGGAACAAAGCCGCAGTTGCTATCACTCATTCATTCATTCATTCAGTAAGCTTCTATTGAGTACCAACTACGTTCTAGGTTTTATTCTAGGTGCTAAGTGCATAATAAGTGTTTGGCATAAGGGAAGAGTTCTAAGGGTAACCCAACAGGCCTGAGATGGCTCTCGGGGAATGGTGTGGGTGGAGCCTTTGAGGGAAGGTAGGGCTGAGCTGGACCCTGAAGGAAGGTAGGGTTGGGGAGGACAGGTGGCTTCCGGGTGGGAAGACAGAATAAGCAAAGGCCTGGGGGGCTGAGTGTGGGGAATTGTGTAGATTTGGGTCAGCCAAGTGAGTAGCAGGTGGACCACTCCTGGCTGTGTCTTATGGGGGATGGGCTGAGCTTTGCTCTCCTTCGGAGTTTGTAGCTCTGGGAGTTGGTGTTTGGGCTGCATCCAGGAGCCAAAACACAGGCCTCCTGTTCTGGGAGTGGCTATGTGCTAGGAGGGCAGCTTCTCTTTCTTCCCGTTTTTTTTCTCATCTTCCTCCCTTCTCCAGGGCCAGCATAGGTCCCTGCTCCTCCAGAAAACCATTCCCTTGTAAGCCTCTGATCCCTGACAACCTTTAGCTCTCTACTGGGCAGATTTGAATCAGACTGTGACCTTGTCCATGTTTATCGCTTGTCCTGGTGTCATCTTGTTTCTCTAGACACTCTGGGTTCTCTGAGGGCAGTCTTCCAGGTCCCAGAACCCCCAGCACAGGCCTAGACACATGCTGAATGTTGCCAGGTGACATAGAGATTCCTGGTTAAATTAGAATTTCAAATAATAAATAATACACCCACACAAGTATGTCCCAGATATAGCATGGGCTATTGCATGTCATGTCTGGAACATAATTATACTAAAGAATTATTTATTGTTCACCTTTCATTCAAATTTAATTGGGTGTCTTTTTTTATTTTTTCTTTTTAAACAAAATCTGGCAACCCTAAGCTAAAAAGGCTTGCTGATTGGTTATTGAAACTCAAGGGTTTATAGGTTCCTGGGATATGCAAGTTTTAGGAATTAGACTCACCTAGAAGTTTAGTAGAAAACAGGTTAGGAACCTGAGCTCTGCATCAGCCTGCTTAGATTGGAATTCCATTTTTTCTCTCTTACTAACTAAGAGGTCTTGAGCAAATTGCTTCCTTCTCAGTTTTCTTATCTGTGAAGGGGGAGAGGTGATAGTCCCGACCTCATGAGTGAGGAATGAATGAAACAGTGCCTGGAAAGTGCTAGCACAGACCTGGTCCTAGGTCTCAGGAGAGTGGTGGTCACTGTTATGGTTGTCATCACAATTCCAGATACTCTGTAACTGCCCCCAGGAAGTCCTCTGATCCCTCCCCTCCTGCCTCTCGTCCTGAGACTGGCCTCTCCGGGGAATCCCCCCTGCCTTCTGAGCCCCCTGATTGTGTTTTCTAAGTGAAACAGTCTAGACTTGGGCCTCCACCCCTCTACCTCTGCCCAGTGTAGCTGAGTTATGCCCACCGACAGGGCTTGGGGAGCAAATCCCTTGTAGACTTTCTAACAGGACATGATCATTACAGATGGGACTCGGGTTTTACAAAATAGTTTAGGACGTAGATAAATTAGATCATGAAAAGTGCATAAGGGACATCAATTATGCAGGAGCCAGAAGAATAATTATAAAGTGATCTGGCCTCAGTTTTGGCCCATGAAACATTTCACTGTGGCCATTAAAGTAGAAAACATCCCTTTGCTCCCTACTTCAGGGAAGTGGGGTGGTTGAGGATGTGGCTTTGCCCAAGAGAGGTTGTAAGACAGGTGATAACCACCTTTGTGGGCATCTGCGGGTACAAGGCCACCTGGGAGGCATAGAGCACTGCGACTGGGCTCTTGGGGTGGAGAAGAGTCCTGGGGTGGGGGGTGTCTGGGAGCACAGGGGGCCAGCGAGGGCTCAGCAGAGGCTCTGCCTGCTCTCTTTACCCAGAGCACAAAAGTGCACACCAGAATATCATGGGGGAGAATCTTTAGACAACGTGACTCCTGGGTCTTCAAAAACCCCCAAAGGGAGTCATGCTTGTCCTGCTTCCTTCCCAGCAGCACGCAGACCTGGCTATCAGTGGGCTGGCATCTGCAAATTGCCCCTGACCTAATGCTGACTGTGAACATGGGAGTCTAGGGAAACCGGCAGGTGATGGTGGCGCTGTGAACAAATGGTGCATGTTGGCTTCCTCCAAGAAGCTTCAGCAGCCTGGCTGGTCCCATAGCCTGGACATGATTTTTGTCTCTAACAGAACCCAGACCTTACTCTGAGTCACCCACATGGACTTCCAGGAGGGTCTCTCTGCTCTACCTGGAGGATGTGCTGTGCTTTTGGAAGGCAGACACCTTCTTCCTTCTTCTCTCACTCCTGAGGGCTTTGGTGGGCACGTGGCGCTCCAGCTGAGGCTGGATGGCCAGGGGTGGGTGTTAGTTACCAGCTAAAAGGTCACCGCACACACTGCTGGACACTCCTTCCCTGTGGAGTGTCACTCTTGGCTTCAGCATCTCTTGGAATCAGGGTGTGTTTCTACCTGCAGTCCTTGTTTTGGCTTTAGGCCCCCTGTTCCTGGAGCTCAGCTACCAACAGCCATCAGGAGGAAGAGGCAGATGGTGTGGCTACAGGAGTGTGGGCCTCAGAGGGGAGGGCTGAGTGGGGTGTGCAGTAAGTGTACTGTGGGACCCAGGGGCTTTGTGAAGGGAGGCGGAGGGGGAGGTGAGCTCAGTGCCAGGGAAGATCCAGTCCTGTTGGAGGTCAGAGGTGAAGGAGCATGTTCCTCATCAGCTGGGTTCTCTTCACCCCCCTGGCCCTGGTCCCCTGGGACCCTTCCTCCTTCCTTCCTAACCCCTCCCTAGGAAGGGTCCCTAACCCTTCCTCCCAAAGTCACCATTTGGCTGAATTCTCCTTGTTTCTGCCCTGCTGTTAGGCAAGATGAAAAGTTTTTCCTTGGAGCGGAAAAAGCAGTAATATGACCTCCTCATTAATACTGGAGGCTTGGGATTCTGGCAGATAGAGGATCATACCCCTCTCTCTGCCGATTACAAGCTGGGCAACCTGGGGTAAGTTACTTAACCTCTCTAGGCCTCAGGCTTCTTACCTTCAGAATGGAGATAACAATGATGTCTCTCACACCCTGCATATAAAATGAATTCTCTGATGGGTACAGGTCAAGGAAGGATGTGTTCTCTCTGGAATGGAGAGGTGAGTGTGGGACTTTGAGCCCTGCCTGGCCTTTTAGAGGTTGGAGTTTGGGGGCAAGAGCTTGGCCTTCCTGGTCTCAGTTTATGCCTCCACGAAATTGACTTAGTTTGTGGTCAGATTAGCCATAAATATCAGCAAGCCAACTTTTCAAAGGCTGAAGCCATTTATTACCAGGATATGCCCTACTCATCTACTTTAAGTTTGCCTTAGTGGACCATTAATATTATTAATAGCAATAGGTAACATTTATCTAAAATTCCTCATGGTGCAAAGTCTGAGCTAAATGCTCTGTATGTGCTTTCCTACCTAACCCCTCAACTCAGTAGATGATGAAGCTGAGACTTAGAAATATTAAGGGATGTGCCCAAGGTCACAGAACTAGTGAGTGGTGGAGGCGGGGTGGAACCCTGGCAGTCTGACTTCAGAGCAGAGAAGTAACAGGCAGGCCTGCATAGGAGCAGCTTTCTGAAGTCCTATGTGTGAGCCCACCAATCCAGAATAAGGCAAACTATGGAGGTGGGGGTGGGAAGGAATTTCTACTGTTTCTTACAAACCTGTTAAAAGGAGCCACATGAAGGTGATTTCATTTTCTCTCGGATTCCAACACCGGTCAAGTTGTGGTAATTTCCCTTGAACTAAAGACCAGTCTGCAGAGAGAAATGCTTCTTCATACCTATTAAAGATGCTTGCATGCTGAAAAGGGCAAGGCAGCCCGGCACACATACGAGGGGAAGGGCACAAGGCTGGCTCAACCATTTTGTGAGCTGACGGCTGGAAAAAGGACTTGGATTTTGCTTCTCAGGCATTTTGCACACAGCAGAAGAAAGGTTTAAAAGATATTGCCTGGAGTTCAGACTAGGCAGAAGATTCCACCATGATGAAGGAAGTAAGAGGGCCCTTGAGGATGTATGTCTGTGTGGCTGGGGCTGGGCTGTTTGTAGATTTATGTAGAGATAAGGCTAATTTATTGCCCAACCACCAGGCCTTTGAGTGAAAGGTGATATTAATACCTGCATGGGGATGATAGCCTGAGACAGGAATGTCTTTGGGTACAATTATAGATTGTGTTCCTATTTGTTTATTAAAGTGGCCCTTCTGGCCTGTGAGGAGCTGGACCCTGTTTGTCTGATTTGAGTTGTGCCCACATTTAGAGAAGTTGTGTGAGAATTGACTTAACTGTGTCAAGCTCAGAGAAGAGAAGGAATCTTGGAAGAGGAAGGCCGCCGAGCTCCTTGGAAGGCCAGAGGGCTGCAAAGCCAGGAGCATTTGGGAATTTCTACACTTGGGTTCTTCCACCTAAAGGGAGATCCTAGAGTTTTGGGAATCACATCTTAAACTCTACATTTGGAGTATTTTGTGTCTTGGCAGCCTTACTGAGACCTGGTGGTGCAAGTAATGATTGTTGTTCTCGCAGGAGGGAGTGTCTGCATCCCTGAGACCTCCCCCAGCTACCTGACAGTGACATGGCACAGGGCTCCCCCGCCTCCCAAAGGCAACACGGGGGCCCGATGCCAGCTCACTTTGGGTTCCCTGGGTGTGCTCATGACTGCCTGGGATAAGAACTCAGGCAAATTGCCATCGTTTCTGAGGGTGACAGGCAGGGGCGGAGGGCTGTGGCATGGGCACCTCTTTGTTGTTGTGTATGGCCACAGTGCTAACTGTTTTTAGCCAGTTCCAGGTCTTGGGTTGTGCAAAGCTGTGTGTAAACGACACAGCAAGTTTAACAGAATGTGTTTACTTCTGGCTCTTCTGGCTTGTACCTTGCAGCTTTGCACTAGAGAGGGAATAAAACTTATTATCCTTCTGTCCCAAATTGAAAGCTCACGGGGAAGTGTCATATTGGCCCATCCTGACCCACCATGGAGGGCAGGGTGGGTACCTAAGAGGGGCCCAGCTTAGGTCAGAGTTCTAATTCTGGCCATTTGCAGTAGCTGCCAGTGGTGAAAAGGCACATGACTGCTCCACTTTTAGCCACGTGGCTGTGGATGAGTTGTGGGGATGGGTGGTGGTGGAAGGTGATTCCTTGCAGGAAGGGTGCCTTCTCCAGAAGAGGGGAAGATGTGGCAGAGAAAACTCTGGTCAGCAGCACACATTTTAAGCAACAGCTGCAGGGGTAGAGTTGTCAGTCTGCTGATTTGATCGAAGGGACAGTATCTGATTTAAATGTGCATTTCTTGATTTTCAGTGAGATTTGTTGGCCACTCATATTTGTGAATCATCCGTCCATGGTCTCTGCCCCTTTTGTGGTAGCTGTTGCTGAATGTTTCAGAGGAGTGGGAGTGGGGTATGAATCTGAATTTGCTATTTTCCACCGCCTTTGGTAGGTAACTGTGTTGACTGTATTTACTCTTACCTAGGAAAAAAAAAAAAAAACAAGCTGAGTCTTCAGGAAACCACTGTGGAAATCCAAGCAAAATGCTCTCTCCTTAATCAGATTTCTTGTATTATGAATGGTCATTAAATATTTTATGTGAGAACTGTAATTACTGATTAGGGCCAATATCAATAGCCTCAGATAATCAGCGTATAACACTAATTAGAAGGTACTGAGTGGCTCCTAGTGACTTGTCTATAGCAATTTGGGAATTGCTGTAATTGTTGGCAAGCTGAGCCCGGATGTGGGCATGCTGGCTGAGGGTGGGGTGTGTGTATCTTTGTGACAAAGGTGCTTGGATGGGCAGGGTAAATGCAGTGTGGCAGGAATCGCTCTGCTGGTGGGAGGGCTCCCTTCAGGTGAGCTGCCCTGCCCGGCGAGCAGCATGGTAGGCCGTACTGTGCCATCCATCTCCAGTCATGTGGTGTCCAGGTTAACAAGGTCTTGCTCTGAATGGTGGAAGTTTCCAGCCTGAGAGGTGGGACGTCCGATCACTGCCTCACTCATCTATCTGCCTGTGTACGAGTCCCTCCAGCTTCTCTTACCCCTTCCAACTCTCTCTTTCTCTCTCTCTCACACACAACTTAAGCATTATTGGCTGTGTTTGTCTGGAGCCTTGTGAGAGTTTTGTTCAACCTCTAGCGGGGTAGCTGAACAGGCTGCCGTGGGATTTACTGTCTGCAGTGTGTCTGGATCATGTCAGCGTCCCAACTGTGGTCGCCCAATGCGTATAGCTTGTGGGATGAGAAAAGGGCTTTGGTCCTGGGATGCCCATGTCTCATTGGGAATCACACAAGAGTTAATCCCTCCCGAGAGACTTCCCCAGCCATTGGGCAGTACTTCCTCACTCCCCGGGAAGTGGGCTAGAAATCACCACCAGGGCCCAACGGAGAGGGCTAAGAGTGTGCCGGAAGCCACAGAAAGAGGGATGGGGCTCTGCTTATGCTGCCCATAGAACTCCACTCATGTTGGCACCTTAGTGGGGGAACCAGCTTAGGGATCAGAATCCCAGCCTCACTCTCACCACTTCTGGGAAAGTCATGTCACGTCACTGAGCCACTGTTCCCGCTTCTGTAAATAGAGGATAATGATACATACCTTGTGTGCGTGTATGTGTTAGTCGCGCAGTAGTGTTTGACTCTTTGCAACTCCATGGAATATAGCCTTCCAGGTCCCTCTGTCCGTGGAATTCTTCAGGCAAGAATCCTGGAGTGGGAAGCCATCGCCTTCTCCAGGAACTCTTCCTGACCCAGGAGTGGAACCTGGGTCTCCTGCGCTGCAGGCAGATTCTTTACCATCTGAGTCACCAGGGAAGCCCCATTGCCCACCTTGTAGCTGGTCATTTCAGAGCTGGTGCAGCCTCCACAGCCCCTTGGATGGCCTGACTCCCTGTCTACACCTCTCCCCAGCTGTGCAGTCATTTAACCTCTGAGTCTCTGCTTCCCGACATGTGAAATGAGGATAATAACAGGGCCTACCCCACTGGATTACTCAGAGAATTAAGTGAATTGTAAGGAATTTAGAAAAGTAGTGCTACGCAAGTGCTTGTTAAGTATGATAAGAGTTGCATAAATTGCCTGAAATGTGCCAGGCAACACTAACCAAGTGGGCTTAAGACACCCACTGTGCTAAGTGCCAGGGACACGGATGAGAGGGAGGCAGACGGGGTCCCCCTTCTAGTCTAGGGGAGACACAGGGGAACAGTCAGTGAGCCAGATCACGGCACATGGTGGTTTGTGCCATGAAGAAAAGGAAAGCGGGATGAGGTGGTGAGAATGACAGGATGGGACGGAAGGTTATTTTAGGCTGTTGGGCCCGCATCCGAACGGATACTTTAGTGGAAGTGGAGAGCGAGTCATGGGCCGAGGCAAAGGGACAAGCAGGCGGAGAGCCTTGGCTGAGGCCGTGGCTGCTCTGTCCCCGTCTCGGTGCCTCCCTTCCTAGGCTCGCGCACGCTCCTGTCCGTCTCCGGCATCCTTTCCTGACTCCCCTCCCAGTTGCTGGTGCCTGCCACTCTCTGTTGGCAAACTGACCTCAGGCTGCTGGAGCTCCTTTCCCTGCACAAGGACAGCAGAAGATCCCTGGGGGTTTTCATGCCCCACAGCTCCTTGGAGGCAGCCTTTAACCAGTGACTGCTGGCTGCCGGCGTGTACCGCCAGTCCCTTTGTCCTCGAGGGGAGTTTCCCAGCTTCCCTGGAGGTAGTGCGTCAGGCGACCGACTGTGGGATTTTGTAGATGGAACTCGCCCACCTGGCTTCCTCCACTCCTGATCTTTATGGTTCACTTCCTTACCGGCTTTGTGGCAATGCTCCCCTCATAAATCCCTTTCATGTGAACCTCCTCTCAGCTTCTGCTCCTGGGAAACCTAAATCAGACTCTGAGTCAGAAATGAGTATGACGTGTTGAAGGCATAAGGAGAGACAGGTAGAGGGTGGGGAGAGGTTGAGAGGAGAGGCTGCAGAGGTAGGCAGGGTTGGATCATTTGGGGACTTGTTCTCTGTGACAGATTTGCATTTTCTCCAAGTGCAATAGGAAGTTATTTGAAGTTTCTAGGTTGGGGAGTAACATTATGCAATTTATTTTATAAGAAAACATCTAACTACTGTGTAGAGGATAAACCGTTAGGGGCCAAGAGTGGAAGCAGGGAGACCAGTTAGGGGTCTCTGGTAGTCCCCCAGGAGAAGGATGATGGCCTTGAGCTGGGAGACCAGCCAAGGGGAGGGATTTGGGGTTTGTTCTGAGGATGAGCTACAGTCCATGGGGTCGCGTAGGGTCAGACACGACTAAGCAACTAACATACTGTGGATTGGTAGGTGATGGCCACTGTTAATGTTTAGACACGTGGATTCGGGTTTATAGTTTGCCCAAAGTCATAGAAAGTCTGAGTTCAAATTGGGGATAAGGGCTGGTGGGGCCCTACCACAGACACGAGATTCAGACCCTCTCCTTCCTCTGGACCTAAGAGCCCCTGGGGGAACCTTTCCAGTGTCACCATGTATCTTGTCCCGGCTGCTGGGCCTCCTGTCTGCTGCTGGGCCGTGCCCTTGACCCTGATAGAGGGGGCCTGCAAGAAGAGTCCCAGGCGGGAGGGTGAGGTCTTAGGCAGACCCCTGGGCCTGGCTCCTGGCCTTGGATCCAGAGGAATCAGAGGTGGGAGAGCACAGGCCTTTCTGAGGCCTGTTCAGAGGTCCTTAAAGGAGGTTTGGTTGAGGGCTTGTCTGAAGTGTGAAAGGTTAAGGGGCCCCTGCTGAGACCCAGGCTGTCTGGCGAGATAGAGCCCACTGTAGCCGTGATCAGGTTGAGTTGGAAAGCATTTTACTTCTGTGAGTTAAGACATTTCTTCAGAAAGCAAGGACATCGTTATATTATGTTTCTTCCAGGTATGGAGCATCTGGAATATTAAAATGCTTAGGTTTGACTTTCAGACTCCCAGGGGGTCAGGTCTTTAGAGATACAAACTCCTTTCTGCATGAGATACAAGGTTCATGGTGAGCTTTAAGTGGGTACTGGGCTTTCTTTGAGAAACCTTTCTCCATTGGCTATACTGCTTTTCATAATCTGAATGTGAAATAGAATGCTTCAGGAGACTGGAACCAGGCAGGATCTGTGGTCTGATCCCCAGGGCATATCTGGTGGGTCAGTGTAGAGAGTCTTTGTTTCTCTGTGCTGGGCAGTCCCTCAGCGACCCCATGAACCCCTGGGAGCTAGAAAACCTCACCTCTAGAGCCCTAGGACCGATTGACCAGTTGAGACCCCCAGTTTCCCTGGAAGTAGCCAATGGTGTCTGGGGAAATCTGATCTGTCCTTGGAAACTCTTAATATTAAAATATCCAGATCTTCAACTGGAAATTCCATTTCTTAATGTCTATTCTAGAAACATAGTCCTAATGTGTGCAAAGAGACATTCAAGGGACTGTTCATTCCAAGTTTTTTTTTTTTTACAGTGACAAAATGAAAACAAACTTAAATGTCCTGAATATTAATTAAACTGTGAAATAGTCCTATTAGACCTGCTTTTAAAGGTTAAAAATCCTTCAGCTAGTTATGTATGTAGTATTACATAATCCCTCCAAGTTTTATTACTAAGTGAAGAAAGTAATTAGCAGAACAATTTGTATAACAAGCCCCCAGTTATGTTAGTTCAGTTCAGTCGCTAAGTTGTGTCTGACTCTTTGCGACCCCATGGACTGCAGCATGCCAGGCTTCCCTGTCCTTCACCAACTCTTGGAGCTTGATCAGACTCATGTCCATTGAGTCGGTGATGCCGTCTAACCATCTCATCCTCTGTTGTCCCTTTCTCCTCCTGCCTTCAATCTTTCCCAGCATCAGGGTCTTTTCCAATGAGTCAGTTCTTCACATCAGGTGCACCCCACCCTCCCTGTAAATGAACTTTATTTCTCTACATATAAGAAAAGCTACAAAACAAACTGAAAACAGTGATTATCTACAGAAGGCACTGGGATTGGCATCCTTGAGGGGGACTTGAGTTTCATCCTTACAGCTGGAGTGTTTTAAAAATGAGAATATTTTTCAAAACTACTTGTATAAATAAGAAGGTTAAGATAAAACATAAAGTAATGGATGCCTAGTACAGTACCTTTGTTACATACAGAGCAATGTTGCCCCATGTTCCACTGTTAGCATTATGGTGCATTTCCTTCCAGTCCATTTTTTCCTTATGCATTTTTACACAGTGATAGCATACTATATAGATATTGCTTTGTACCCTGCTTTTTCCTCTTAACATTTCTACCATAAATGCTTTCTGTACTGTTTCAGACTCTCCATAAATATCTTTAATAGCTGCATAATTTTCCATTGTGTTTAGCCATTTCTCATTTTTCCTTTCCACTTTAAAAGTGATCTCTGTTTGCCTAGGGAATCTTCCTCCAGTCTATGAGACAACGAAAATCATAACTACTCCCATGCCTGGTGCAGTGTGGTACATGGATTGCCATCAGTGCATATGTTTGTGTATGGACCTGTGTGTGTAAATGAGGGTGATGGGAAGCTGAGATCCTTCCTGAGAAGTGGACCAGTCCTGGCCATCCCAGGGTAATTCAGGCAGAAGAGGCTGGCAGGTCCAGTCAATGGTACTTTTTGAATATATGTCTCTTTCATGAAATGATGAGAGCAGAAGGCATGGGAGCGTCCCACACTGGGACCCTAGAACCTAGGGTTGGAAACTAGCTCAGCACTGACTCTCTTCTGCTCTCTGGAAACACTTTTCACCAGCCTGAAAACTATCTTGCGGTCTGAGTACAGACAAGGGGATTTCTAGAGCCGTGTTCCCTGGATGATGATGTCCAGGCAAAGCTTTGTGGTTTGGTCCCTAGAGAGGTTCCTGTGGGTGGTTGGGGAGCAGCTGGATCCATCCCTCTTCTAGGCCTTAGATTTTCTGCTCTGAGAAGTGAAGCTGTCTATAGCAGAAAAGAGACAGAAAACCGAAAGGACAATTTAAGAGAGGGTAAAGAGGAAACTGTTTAGAGTGGTGTGGACTGGATGGAGGGAACCTGCAGCAGGTGGGGATGCACCTTGGGGTTAACAACTGCATGTTTGGAAACCATTGCTACCCTTGGGCTTGAAGGGGCAGGGGGAGGAGCTGTTAGGAAATCAGGGAGAGCTGAAGTCATAAGAGAGAGGCTGCTGAGCAGAATCTATGGTTCTAAGCTGTTTGATAAACTGAAATTTAGTATAGAGGGTGCTGGGGGAGTAAGCACTACAGCTTCTTTTCCCCTCCAATTTCCCAGTCCCCTCCCACTGGCAAAACCAACCAAAAGCCAGAGGTGACAGGGGAGCCTGGGTCATGTATTCCATCTGGGCCAGCCACCCTGGGCACAAAACAGGGTTCTACTCCTTTGTCAGGATACCTATGGTCCCAACTCCATGGAAACACAAAAGCCCATCAGCTGTTGGATCTTAGTAGGAGGAGATCCCCTGTAGCTCAGCTAATAAAGAACCTACTTGCCAATGCAGGAGACACCAGAGATGTGGGTTTGATTCCTGTGTTGGGGAGATCCCCTGGACAAGGAAATGACAACCCACTCTAGTGTTCTTGCCTGGGAAATCCCCTGGACAGAGGAGCCTGGCTAACTACTGTCTATGGGCCACAAAGAGTCCGACACAACTGAGCACACACACAGGAGGAGATCAATTCAGTTATACTCCCACCAGGAATCTAATTAAAATGCTAGCCTCTACTGGTGTGCATTAAAAGGTAGTGGGAAAAAAATAAATAATTGATATAAAATATAGGCGCTTTAGTCTGGCCTGCAGCTGGTCATAGGCATAAGCTGATAACCAGAGCTTTTTTTCCACCAGCCATTCCCTGAGCTGCTGATCCTCTGTCAGCACCTCGGCTGCTTGACGCATTTTCTTTTTTTTTTTTTATTAGTTGGAGGCTAATTACTTCACATAATTTCAGTGGGTTTTGTCATACATTGATATGAATCAGCCATGGATTTACACATTTTCTTTAACCTATGGTTAAAACTTTATGCGGGTGTATTGATCATATGCCTGGGTAATTGGGGACATAGGTGACGGTGACTGGCTACACAAAGGTGGTCATTTCATCTGTGTGATTACTGAGAGCCTTTGTGCCATCAGGGCCCTCTGGTGAGGATACCCATGGGACGTGGACTTCTTCACACATATTCTGAACTCACTCTAAGTTGTCCTTCCTCATACATGCCTATGTCGCCAATATTTCATTCTTGTTCTTGGTATGTTTCTGACAATCTGTCTACCTGTTGGTGACTGACTAATCAGGGTATATTTATTAGGCTCTTTCTCTCTGCATGTGATGGAAACAGCTATGTGTATTTCCCAAGTTTCTGCCCATTGGGAGGGTTTCCCCTTACCATTGACTTTCAGGGTCACCCTTGAGTGGGGTTCACAATCTACTGTCCACCCACTTCTGACTCAGTTGAGCATACCATGTGGTAAACCAGGCCATGCTTTTCCCTTCTCTCTTTACTGGTTGTTGGGAGCTCCACATGAGGCGGCTGTGTGGGTCGAGGCAGATGTGCTGAAGCTGTGGGCTAAGTGCCATGGAAGTATGAGCCATTTGCTATACAATCTACTTTTCCTTCTGACCTGTGCATACTTGACCTTATATGTACCATTTCCATTTGACCATGGAATCCTGCTCTGTACTTCCAGTTTGATAGTTCAGCAGATCATGCAGCACTCAGTTTATGATCGGTGGTTTGTGTTGCATCGTCACTTGGTGTTCAGCCATGGCCTGGTGTTCAGTCTTTTCCATGGCTTAGCAGGAATCTAGGAGCTGCTTTTCAAATAGAGCACTATTACTATTACTAGAATTCCTGCTCTAAAACCTTGGCATCTGTTCTGTAATTTTAATATTAGGGCTTGCCAGAGACTCTTTATAGCATCTCAATCTGCCACAGATATTTCTAGTACAATTGGATGCACTGGGTCATCACATAACAGAGCCATAAAGCAGCTTATATCCAGGAACTTCTGTAGAAATTTCTCTGGATTCAGGCCTCATTGAAAACAGGAAGACTTACCAGTTATCTGGCAAGGAGTCAGAGCAAGATGCCCAAGTATGTTATGTGATTCCTCCACAATCCAAAGAGGCCATATCATGCATTATGCTTTCCTTTGTGGTGAACGGTGGAAGGAAAGGAATATTTTTGTCACTTCAGAGGGAATATACCTATCTGTTTTGGACTATTGCACACTTAGAAACTTTACTTATAAGTCAGGCCCTTGAATTGTTGTAGGGTTTATACCCCATTTTCTGGCATGCATATGTCTTGTTAAAATATGTAGGGTTCTTACTCATTCGTTCTCAACAGATCCAGCTAAACATAATTATTCCAGTGTAATAGGCTACTGTGATTTTCTATGGAATAGAAAGACAACACTGCAGCAGAGAATAGACTGTGTTGTGGCAGAATAGGAGAGTTGACATAACTTTGAGATAAGAGAGTGAAGGTATACTGCTGTACCTGCCTTGTGAAAGCAAATGGTTTCTGGTTATTATTATTGACCAGCATTTGTCAGATCAGTAGCTTCACATACAATTTTTCTGCAAGGGAAATCTGATTTCTTTGTATGTGGATGAGGATCCATTTCAACCAGCCAGGAAATTTCAGGAGGATTTAGAGGTTCAAAGTTCTCATCTACCTACACGTCCACATTCCATGTACAGGGTCTTATATCTTCCCAAACAGTGCCCTTACCTTAGCACAGTGTCTCCAAACCTTAGGACCACTGACATTTTGGGCTAAATAATTGTGTATGTGGCTATTCTGTGCCTCTCTTATAGCATCTCTAGTCTCTATCTACTAGTAGTCCCCTCCACCGTTGTGGTAACCCACAAAGTCTCCAGACATTGCCAAATGTTCCCTGGGAGGCAAACTATTTCTGGTTGAGGACCACTGTTTAGCATAAGACAGCTGGCAAAGATCCATATTCATGGTACGAGAACTCTGTAATGCTTATACTGGTCCCCAGCCACATCTGCCCCGCCATTTAAGAGGAAGCAGCACTCCGTTAGAATCTGCCATGAAGACTTCCTGATATCCTACAGGACTTCAAGGTCTTCTATTTGGTCCTTTTCTGCCCTACAGCAGTCAGAGCAGTTGGCCCATCCCAAAGTCTTTGGAATCCCCATTGTCACTATAGTGCCAGAGGCACTTCAGCTCCCTACATTTTGTTTTCTATTGTCATTCTTCATATACCATCACCAGTGATTTGAATAGTGGTAATACCCCTCCTTACAACAGAGTGTCACTATCCCATTTGCCCTTAAAAGAAGCTCTCATCAAATAGGCTGGTAACTCAATTCCCAAATCCCATTTTTAGACCCTATTTCTTGGTGCCGCTTCCAGTACTGAGTATTGTAAAAGTCAAGAGAAAAGTGGTCCACTCAAAAGAGTAATCAAAGAGAGGTTAGTGAAAGAATTATTTATAAAGGTGTGAGCAGGATGAAGGAATCCAAGTAGACAAAAGGATGGTGAAGCATCCAGTAATTAGTAAGAACAGCAAGCCGATCCTTCCCCTGGACTGAAAGAGGAGAGGGGAAGGAACTGTGGTTGGAATCCAGGGAAAGCTGTAGATGAGGGAGAGGGGTCTCTGAAGTTGTTGAAGCCTTAGGTGGCAATGTAACTATTGTTAAGTGACAAGAGGACGTAAGGGAATAAATACTGTAAACTTTTCCCCTTCCTAGCCTCTCATCTTATGATGCCTCCTTGTGGTTGAACTGAAAGCCACAGGGAAAGGAAATCCGTTTATGCCATGTAGATAGGTCAGCCTCCTGGGACACAGAGTAAGTGAAGACTGGAGAGGAATATGATGGATAAACCAAGAATAGTGACTGAGTGGGGGTTTTTGCTGTTTCGTTATATGAACTTTTTGGAAGTGATTTAATCTCCCAGTCTCAAAATAATCTTAAAGATCACTTAGTCATTTTTGAGTGGTATATCATGAAGGCAAAATTTTATTTTTTTAATGTGACTGTGTTCTAATAAAACTTTATTGGAAAAAGCAGGAAAAAATAAATGGGCAGTAGACTGGACTTAGTCCACAGGCTATAATTTGCTGATTCCTGAACTATAGTATAAAACAGTATATTATCTCTTAGATATACCTTAATTTACTCAACCATTTTCTTATTGCTGGGCATTTAGATTATCCCCCACCTCAAATCCTTATTTTAATGAAAAAATTTACACACATGTCTCTATGGTTATAATTCTGTCTACATTTCCAATATTTCCCTTAGACCAGATTCCTAGAAGTAGAATTTCTAGATCAAAAAGTATAAATACTTTTTAGGCTTCCTATTCTTTTGCTACTAGTGGGGAATATAAATTCGTGTGTCATTTCTGAAAAGTAGTTTGGCAATGTCTAATTGATGCCTTCTTAAGTCTTTCTAGTTCTAAGTATGATCATTGTGAAGGAAAACAAAGAAAGTTGCATGGATTTTATGTTTTTTAAAAAAAGATGTCTCATTGTGTTTTGTGTGTGTGTGTGGAAATGATTACAGAAGTTCAACGTTTTTTGTATTTTCTTTTTTTTTAAAATTTTATTTTATTAGAGTTGATTTACAGAAATTAACTTTTCCCAAGTTTGTTATCCATTTTCACTTCCTCTATTTCAATTTTTGTTTATATCTTAGTTCATTTTCTTTTTACAATTTTGTGTTTCTTCTCCAATTTTATCTCAATTACATGTATATTTAGGTGGAAAAAACCTAAGATCACAGGGTCTAGAATCGCACCACCCAGGTTCATGTTCTGATTCTGCCACTTTCTTCCTTAAGCTTTTTATATCTCAACTTCCGTGTTTCTAGAATGAAATCAATGAGACATCACGCTGTTGTTTTGAGAAACGTGTGTAAGGCACTTTCCGCACTGCCTAGCGCATAGTAAATGTTCAAAGTTATCTATGACAATGATAATGGAGACACAATTCTTTTGCTACTTAAATGTTCTTTATTTATCTGGTGATCAAATACATTTTAACCTCTATTCTTTTACCTTTATTAAGGTTTAATTTAAAAAAATTCCCTGAATGTTATTTGGTGTAAGGTGTGAAAACAGACTTGAAATTAATTTACTTTCCCCAATAACTGAATAAATATTCTAATATATTTTATTGAATAGTACATTCTTTCCTCATTAGTGTGTGCCATGACCTTTATCAAATATTTTGCTTTTATACATTTCAAGATCTACCTCTGGGAAACTTAGTGTTTTAAATTTATCTGTTTCATCATCACTGACATAATTATAATGACTTTATAACACCCAATAATACAACTAACTTGCATTATCCTAACTTCTCATTTTTTTCTTAGATATTCTCATAAATTTATTCTTCTCCCAGTGACATTTTCTAGTCATGTCATCAATTTCCAGAAAGAATTGCTGTTATTTCAATTCAGATCAGAAGTAAATGATACTTACAGAATAACCTGAGAATTGACATTTCTATAATAAGATTTCTTTCCATCCTGAAACATAATGTGTATCCTCATTTATTAAATTCTTTAATATTTTTCAGTGGAATTTTATCATTATGGAAAAATAGTTGATACTCTTGAAAATTAATGCTGTGCAGGGCTTTGTTCTAAATACTCTAAATTATGAATACATTTAACTCTCAAGACTGTAAGAGAAATTTCTCCTATTTAACAGTGGTGAAACTAAGGAATATGAAGCATGGGTGATTTGTCTCTCATCATTGTAGGTCCAAAGTCAGAACCAGAGTCTTTCTCCAAAAGTCCATGCTCTTAATTTTTCTGATATACTCATGAGGTACATTAGATGTTAAAAATTCTTTAATATATTATATCATTGAGGCTAAGTGAATGAGATAGTTTCCCCACTCCCAATATCCTTTTAATTGGTTCCTGCTGACACAGAAAGGAAAAATGATGATCTATTATTGATGAACCCTTATGATTTGTAAGTAAAATCTACTTGGAGAGATTAAGAAGAAATACATAAAATTGAATACAGATTAGATCATGTTAATTTAAACATAATTTTAATTAAATTGAGATTAGTATTGTTAAAGTTTGTATTATCAAGTTTATTTCACAAATAGCATTTAATAATATTAATTAAATGTGAGAACAAATTAACTTTTTCCCATTTAACAACTGATAATAATTTAATAATAAAAATAATGGCTAACATTTGTATTGTGTTTTCTCTATATTAGTTGCTATAGTGAGTGCTTTGCAGGCATTAGTTAATTTAATTTCTTTTTAATTAGTTGTGCAAGAAAAAGCATGTTTTGCCAACAAAATAAATGTGACATCTCTCGTGTTTGTTGGGGACTGAGTATATACTAAAACACAGATTGAAATTTAATTATATGATTCAACATCAGACAGACAAAAGCTGCTTTTATGACCTGGTGTTTTGGATTCTTTCATTTTGCACTAAAAAACATAAATGGTTTATTTTGACTGTGTTTGAAATGACAGGATGAGAGCGATGGCCTCAGGCTGCTATTTATAAGCATTTTGTCACAAATAACATACTGTGTATATGGGCAATCTCCATTCTCAACAAATGAAAAGCCAAATTGGATATAATTGTCACTATGTTTTCTTTTTAAACATTCAAATTTTGAAGGAGTAAAGATAGCTAGATATACTATAAATGATTTCTGATCAGATGACTGCAGCTTCCTTATCTGGCAATAATCACCCTAAGGTGATTGAGAATTACTATCATTTTTTATAGTCTTCATTAATTTGTTGTATTTTAACATCAGTGTTTCTTATGCTTCCTGACTTTAACCAATGGCCCATTATAAGTCTAAGTTAAATAATGTATAAAAATAAGGCGTTTAAAAAGAACATAATGATCAAACCTGCTATGGCAGTTAGCACTTGTTCAGCTAAGTTACAAATCGATTAAGAAACTGATTTGTTGGCAGGGCTCCACTACTGTTCTTGCTCTCTGAATGCACTTTAAGGAGTTCTTTAACTTTTTAAAAAAATTGAGGTATAGTTGAATTGATATACAGTAGTATATGAGTATCACGTGTACAACATAGTGATTCACAATTTTTAAAGGTTATACTCCATATATAGTTATTATAAAACATTGGCTATATTTCCTGTGCTGTGTAATATAAGCTTATTTTATACATAGTAGTTTATACCTAGGTGTTCTTTAACTTTTAAAGGATTATTTTCTGTTATTATTATTTTTTTTAATGGAAATGGAAATCCTTGCTTATGGACATGGACCCTTGCTGCTGTTGCTAACACTCCAGGTGGTTCGTAGGCACTCTTTGGTCCCACTCTGGTTTTGTTGACGATGATGCTGTGGGATGCATTGGCTTTGCAGGAGGCAGGGATGAGCAGGCCCAGTGGACTGGAGAATCCGCCACCAGAAGGCCAGGTGTCCAGCAGGTCAGAGCTGGAAGAGGCAGAGCAGATCTCTTTTCATATTCTCTACCAAGAGGAAACAGTCCCGGAGATTCACCAGCCCTGATGAGGGCTAGCACTATGTTTCTCTCCTCACAAATGATTCAAGACAAGGTTTGCTGTTGAGCGCATCTCCTACTCCCCTCCCCAAGGATTATGGATCAGTTCCTGTGACATTCATCACGGCTTTTCCGTCAGCTGTCCCAGGTGGCCTGCTGAGGCTGGGGGGGATGACAGAGATGGGCATTTATCTCTGGAGTCAAGGAGTGACTTCCAATCCTGCCCTCTGCTGTGTACAGCAGAGTGCATTTGAGTGGATTTAGGTCCATGTGGTCCTGTTGTGGATTTAGAAAGCAAACACCCAAGGAGCCTTCCTTGAAACTGGGAGTTGCTGGTAAGGCTAGCAGGTATAAGATGAGATGTGCAGACTGTGTCCTCTTTGGAGAAGTAGTGTGACTTTCCACACAGCAATCTTTGCAACTCCCAGGACCAATCCAGAGACCCTCAAACACCTGATGTAAAATGTAGGAAACCATTGCTGTCTGGAGGTTGAGGTGCCTCCAGCAGTGGTGCTAACTTCCTTGCATCAAAAAGCTTTTCAAAGCCTTTTGAATAGGAGCTTTATTCTCCTTCCCCCTTTTTTTCCACAACAGAAGGCTCTCTGTTGTCTGAAGGAAGATCCAGGGTAATCTTTTCTGCTGGCTGGTGGCTCTGTCTGCAGCCCTGCATGTTAAGTAAGCCTGGATGGCAGTGGTCTTGGGGCAGGCACAAGATTGAACTTCACACAAAGACAAAACTCTCTACCAAGATGTGCCTGCAGCCACCGTAGGTCTAGTGCTTTGGTTCTGATGGTTTTCTCTCACAAAATGTAGGGAAAATTCCATCCACATTCATTCAGGGTGGTCCACTGGTCTCCCTCTTGTGACCCCACCATGGGCTGAATGTGAGTGTTGGGTGGCTGCTATTTCACTGGTTACTTTGAGCTGTGGTCCTTGTGCTTTGAGGGTTCACAGAGCCCTTTGGAAAGCGCTGAAAGTGATGGGCCATCTGCTCACAGAACATCCCCTGCACAGGCTCACTGAGTCCCACCGACACTTTGAGCTCGGGGTGCACAGTGTACCTGGTTAGGATGCTGAGGCTGACAGCAACTGTGGTCCTGTGCAGAACAGAGTCAGACCCATCACAATGTCTACCAGCTTCCTCTGGAGAGATGGCTGCTGGATCTGGGCGTGCACCCGACGAGGGGGATTACCTTATGTCAGGAAGATTTAGCTGCTAAAAATCCTCTTCTTGGGAACCCAAGAAGGTTTGCAACTCTTGGGAACCCAAGAGGGTTTGCAACTTTTTCCCTCCTGTTTTGCTGACTCATATTCCTGCTCCTCTTCCATCAGCACGAGCATTTGTTGAAGTTCTGATCTGAGCCTTTGTCTCTTCTCTCTAAATCCCTTCTGTAAAGAATCTTGACCTTCGCTTGACCTTTTTGCCATTGATTTCCCAACCAGCTTTTCAGTCCCGCATTCTCTCTTGAGCTCCAGACTCCTTTCCAGTTGCCATTCAAGGAGTCTTAAACCCAGCACCCCTCCACAGCCCCTACCGCTCCTGCAACCCACCCAGTCTCCTCTCTGCACACTGCCTCTCCCTGCTGACAGCCTGCTGGAATCATGGGCCCCATGACAGATGGCCCCCAGGCCATGCATGTGTGGGTTCCCTTCTCCTCATCCCTGTACCATGACCTGATTATGGCCCCATTATCACCTTCTGGAAGGTTATGGAATTTGCCCATACAGCTTCCCAACTCACTTGTCCCTTGAATTAGATTCTAAAATGTAGCCATGCCACCTGCAGACTGAGAAGCCTCGTTGCTCCCCATTGCTTACACACCAGTAGGTCCCTTGAACAGAGGCACTCAGGCTCGCCACAAGCAGGACCCGTCTGCAGCAGGTGCTGCTCATGCCCAGCATGCATCCCTTAGGTCCTACCACATCAGTGCCCTCCTCCTGCCTCCACCTTCTGTGCCTCACTGTGCTAGTGTGCTGTGCTCCATCGCTCCAGTCCTGGCTGAGTCTTCGTCATCCCATGGACTGTAGCCCGCCAGGCTCCTCTCTCTGTGGGATTCTCCAGGCAAGAATACTGGAGTGGGTGGCCATGCCCTCCTCCAGGGGGTCTTCTTGATTCAGGGATAGAATCCATGTCTCTTACATCTCTTGCATTGCAGGCAGATTCTTTACTGCTAAGTTACCAGGGAAGCCCAGTGTCCACAAGCATACTTGTATAAATATTGGGCCCTGTCAGCAGATCCCACTCTGCCAGGGTACAGGATAGGCTAAGGGTGCCAGGGAATTAATGCTTCCCTCATCCTTGAGAGCGATCCTCAATAAATAAGTGACTGATGGGAGCTGATATATAAATACCCCAGCTTCCTTGTCTCTTGGGTGGGGTAACTCTGAGATACAATTTCTGCTTTATCTTCATCAGGACTGGGGTTTCCTGGGACCACCTCCCCAGATATACTGCTTATACTCAAGTCTTTATTTCAGAGTCTGCTTGTAGGGGAACCCAATTAAGTCACCAACTGCCCTTTTCCAGTTCTTCTCCATCACCAGAGGCTCTGCCTTTCTCTGACCTTCTCCTGGTTCCATCTGTCTTTATACCTTTGCTCAAGCCATTTGCTCCCTGTAGGATGTGTCTCCATCTCTGCCTTTGGGACTTCTGCCATCTTTAGGTGAACCTGAAAGATGGCCCCTTCCAGGAAGCCTTCCCTGGGACCCCGCCCCACACAGTCCTCCCAGCACACTTTTGCTGGCATCCCTCTCTACGTTATATCGCTGTCCTTCGGATTTGATACCTGTCTTTTTGGTAAGAATAAGCCTTTCTAAATGTTTCTGTCCCCTGTGGCACCTAACCCACAGGTTGGCACTTGGACCTTCAGCAAGTTCTTATTGAATGAAACCTCCTTTAGCGTGCCCTGCCCCCAGTTATGTGACTCTCTCCTACACGTACATTGCCAAGACTCTCATCCTGAGGCTTAGTCACCCAGTACCCTGCATTCTTTCTTTGGAGGCAAGTTGAGTCTCCTCCTCTCAACTGTCCTCCAAACTAGAGGCCCAGGAAGGTTCTTAAAGTTTATCAGGCAACCAGTATGTTCAAATAGCGAACCATGTAACAGGCATAATGCCTATGGGGATGAAAATACCAGAGTGAGTCTTCAATTCAGAATGCTTACAGCTAACCCAGTAATTCACGGTTGGCAAACTGATTCTGTAAAAGGTCAGATAGTAAATGTGTGTGTGTGCATGCTAAGTCACTTCAGTCATGTCCAGCTCTTTGTGACCCCATGGACTGCAGTCTGCCAGGTTCCTCTGTCCATGGGATTTTCCAGGCAAGAATACTGGAGTGGGTTGTGACCCAACCCAGGGATTGAATCTGCATCTCTTATGTCTCCTGCACTGGCAGGTGGATTCTTTACCACTAGTACCACGTGGTAAGCCCAAAATGTAGGCTTTCTGGGACACATATAGTTTCTGCCCCTCCTCTCCCTCTTCTCCCTCTTTCTCTTCCCCTCCCCCTCCTCTCCCTCCGCCTTCCTCCCCACTTCCTTCTCTTTCACAACCCTTAAAAATTTAAAAACCATCCTCCAGCAGCACAGTAAGAGGCTATGATCTGCCACTGCATTTGTTCAATGATTCATCCAAGCAGCATTTATTGAGTGCTTCCTCTGTGCCTGGCACCTCTTGGCAAAGCTGCTCCTCCTGACAGGTCCCCTCCCAGGCTGGGTACACACTTGGCATGCATATTATGGAATATTTCTGAGAAGTTGCACTGAGCTGACCATAGTGTCAGCCATAGCCCTGGACTGAGGACCGGGGAGTTCCTCTCCTGCACCCCCGCTCCTTCTCTGCTTGGCTGCTCTCTAACAACATGGCTCTCTCAACTTGATTGTAATTGTAATTTCAGTTGGAGGTCAGCTGGCCCTTCCTGATTGAATTTTCTGGATAATGGCCTAGTATCATCTCTGCTTTTACTTTGGAGATTGACTCCATATTAACCTCCTAACTGGCCCCCGCCTTTGCCTCTTTCCCGCCGCATTTCTACCTGCCCTTCTCTCGTTTGTCTTGCCTCTCTTCACCATGGTACTCTGCCTCTGGCTTTATCCAATGGGGACCCCTTCCTGACTGTCAGGGGCCTTCCCAAGAACCACTGATGGCCTTTCTGTTTCTCATTTGTACAGTCTCTTGCATTAATGGTCCGCAGGGCTCTGCAGTGGCCCGGCCCCAGCATCAGCCTGAGGTCACAGCCAGTCACTGCCCAGTGAGCTGTCCCCTTACTGACTGCAAACCAGCGCTGTGTTGGACTCAGAGTTTCCCGACTGTCAGAGCCATGCCCTGCCCTGTTCACCATGGTGGTTGCCTCTGTGATGCATTAGATGCCTTGGCATCCTTGCTGTCTTCACCTTAAAGGAGCTAGTCGTGCACTGGTTCTTTGCAATAGACTATCAGTGGCTCAGTGGTAAAGAATCCGCCTACCAATGCAGGAGATGTGGGTTCAGTTCCTGGGTTGGGAAGATCCCCTGAAGCAGGAAATGGCAACCCACTCTAGATTCTTTTCTGGAGAATCTCAAGAACAGAAGAGCCTGGCAGGCTACAAGGGTATCATAAAAGAGTCGGACAGGACTGAGCGACTAAGCATGCATGAATAAGGAAATAACATTTTCAATGAAAAGCCCTTCCCGGAGGCATAAATACATGATAAATAGAAACCTTATGCCTTAAACTGTCCCTCTTTCCCACTGGTATTCTTTACTTCCAGTTACCCATTCTACAGAAATCCACTCTAATGAAGAGGAGAGATCCTTTTTACATTCCCAAGGTTTACAGAGTTCATTGCCAGCTTTTATAACATAGTGCATTTGAAGTGGTCTTCTTTGCAAATTTTGATTCAGGTATGACTTTTCAGGAGCACAAAGAGTGCATAAAGTTTGGCACATTCATACTCACTGTTACCCTCTGCAAATGAGGAGAAGAGCATTAGCAAGTCTGATGTAGATGTTCTATCCCAAATCCCAGAGGGCAGGAAGTTCACATTCTAGAATGCAGATTTCCCCTACTCTTTTATCTTAAGAAACTCACCTGTAAGAAATGGTCCTTGGGATGCAGGAAGGTCAAGATCTGAGGATTCGGGCTGAATGTGATTATGATCCACTGAGGGAATTAAGTGGATCGTGGTGGTATTGGAACAGACCCCTGAGGGAGCACTACCCACCAAAGAGGGCCTTGTATTAGGGTCTCTTTGCTCAGAGGCTCCTCACCTGGTGTTCTCAGACCCCAAGGAGTTCATCTGTGGGCTTTTAACCCTCTGAAAAGACATGCAATTTTATGTGCCTGTGGTTCTATGTGTGCTTTTGGGCAGAATCTGGGGCTTTCTTTGGATTTGCAAATGGTTTGGCACCCCCAAATCCTCACATGTGGCATGGTCTCAGGAGTTGAGATGCCTCCTGAAGTTGTAGCCTTTGGTTTGTTCTCAGTTGGGTCCCAGCTCCTGGACTGGGGCTTGGTGCATAGTTGGTGCTCATTGTATGAGTGTGTGCTGAGTCACTTCAGGCATGTCTGACTCTTTGTGACCCTATGGACCATAGCCCGTCAGGCTCCTTAGTCTATAGGATTCTCCAGACAAGAATACTAGAGTGGGTTGCTGTGCCCTTCTCCAGGGGATCTTCCTGACCCAGGGATTGAACCTGTGTCTCTTACATCTCCTGCATCACAGGCAGATTCTTTACCACTAGTGCTGCCTGGGAAGCCCCACTCATTGTATGTGTATGTGTTGAATGATTCATTAAGTGAAGGAAAAACACTGCTACACCAGGACTTGAACCCAGCCTGCTCAGACCCCAGTGCATTCTGCCCTGCAGCCTCCTAAAGGAAAGAGGCTACTTGCTTTTCCAGGAAGGCTGGGCTGGAGGCTGGGCACAGAAGGGGAAGGAAAAGGCTAAAGTGAAGACTCAACTTGTGACTCACAGGCCCAAATCGCTGCAAAAGAAGTCTCAAAGCAATAACCAAAGCAAAGACTGCCAGAGGAAAGGCAAGTTGGATGCTCCGAGGCGCTCTCTCTGGGCTGTTACCTCTGTGCTTACGGAGAGTCTGAGCTCTGGCCAGCCCTGGATGCTGGTGGGCAGGGATGTAGAGCAAAGTGCTTCTGAGGTGACTGTGGCAGGAAGCAGCTGTCTCAGGCTGGCTCTGGCTCTGGCTCTGGTGAGCAGAACATGGGCCAGACTGCCGCCACGTCCGGTTTCAGAAGTACTGCCAGGGGCTGCTGTGGGCACTGAAGGAGGAGGTCCCCTGAAGGGACAGAGGCCCTGGACCGAGGGTCAGAGGGCCTGGGCTCTGGGCCTGACTCTGGCTCTTGGTCAGCCTTGGATAACCGGCTTCCCCTCTCGATTTGAAGTCTCTCCCTCCCTCCCTCTCTCCCTTTCTGTAGAAGGGTTTGCAGTGTTTGTTTTTATTCTTCCCAGGGCTTGTTGGGGGAGGTGGTTAGGATTTGTGGCTGAGTTTTTACCAACTACAAAATACAGAAGCACTTGGGGAATCAGGACCCCAGCTAAATGAGCTGGGCAGGCATCCTTCTGCCTGGGGCCTGGGTCAGTGTGCTCATGTTGTGTAGTCTAGCTGGTCAAGCGGATTCTCCTGCTGAGCAAGGGCTCCTGCAGAATGCATGGGGTCAAAGTTGCCTGGAGCCTGGGAGTGCATGGAGGGGCCTCGGAGAGGATGTGGCACTGTTGTGGTGGACTCATCGGCTACTCGGGTGGATGTGAGGAGAGCCATTGGTTGGGAAAATTGAGGAAGGAGGAGCTGGGGCCCCATCTGTGTCCTAAGCTGATGGTTTGGCCCTTTTCAGAGGATAAGAGTCAGTTATTAGAGCCACTTAATTCCAAGATACTGAGCTGGGCAGGACAGGCTCAGCCCACTCCCAATGGCAGAGCAGGTGCTGGCTTTTCTTGAGGGCAAACATGGCCAGTGACCCCTCCCAGAGTTATGGGGGTGGGGGTGTGTTCCAGTTCATAGAAAGATTTGTGTTCAGAGTAGCTGCAGATTTCCTGATTAGAATCCCGGATGGGAGGTGAGTGATTCTCAGCATTTCCAGCACTCCTGTGGTTTGGTGTAGACTGAAGGACACTGCAAATAGTGCTCCTGGACCCAAAGGCCATTTGCAAGGGAGTGGGCAAAACTGACAGGAACAGGGTGAGACCCTGTTGGGTTGGAGGTTTAGTGCCACCCTGTTCAGAAGCAGAAGCAATGGACATTGTGGTTGTCTTGTCAGTATCAACCCATACTCTTCCTGGTCTAGCAGCCTCATGGTTTGAGTGGCCCTAATTGGTCCAAATCAGTCAGAGAAATCCCACTCCCTCCTTGCTGGGAAGATAGATGGAGAGGTGGTCCAATTAGAACAAAGTTCAGTGGTTTAAGAAATGTCACCCTTTTCCCCTCTGGGTGTGAAAAGTCAAGCACAGAGTCCTGGTTGCTAATGGTAGCCCTTTTGTGACCATGAGGGAAACCGATCTGAAGACAAAATTAGCACATGGAGGGGAGCTAAGTAAGAGGGTCACAAAGAAATCGAGCCAGACTTTCTGGAGACATGAGTCCATAAATCTTCTTTATCATTCAGATCAAGTTGAGTTGGCTTTTCTGTTTTGTTTTGTTTTTTTTAATTGAAGTATATTTGATTTACAATATTGTGATTATTTCAGTTGTGAATCATAGCAAAGTGATCCAGTTGGCTTTTCTGATTCTTGCGTTGAGTACTTTCCAACTGACTATTGGTTTCTCAGGTCCTCTCAAACCTAGAAGTTAATGAGTTGGTTTTATTTTTTATGTCCTGAGGCTAGATCACAGAGCAGGTAGAAATGAATATTTGGGGCTAATGTTCTCTTTAGACACCCAGACTTTGTGTTGGAGACTACAGTGCTAGAAGCTGATCTAAGCTGGTACCTCTTTGACCAGGTCATCTAAGATCCCTATACAATCATGGAGAGGCTCTCTGCATGGTTGGGACACTTTGGTCTAGAGAACTTTCTATGTTGTGGTTGGTTTGTTGATGGTTGAAGATGGTCCAGATCTAGAAGAATACAACCTGAAAATCGAGGTTTTTTGTTTAAATGGTTTGTGCATAGGAAACTATTAGTGAATTGTGAAAAGATCTCTTCTAAGTTGTGTTCTTACCTCCCAGAGTCAATTATCTGTAAGTCTTAGAGTTCACTCTGGTACTTAAAATTGTACAGTTCCTAAGCCCATATGTCAGGGGAAGCCAAACAAACAAGCTTCCATTTTACAAATCCTCAGACGTTTGCACAAAAGCTCCCTTAACTGTCTCTGACAGCAAGAAAATTAATAGAGGCAGCTGACAATGTGTAAAATGATCATGTGTGTCGAGGTCTCAGAGGATAACATAATGTCTTCACTAGAAACGATTGGTGTGATGTGGACTAGTAGCGCAGGAGATGGATGGCTATAAAGCCTGCCATGGGTTAAATGCTGTCATTACTGGCTCTTTCATTCAGGAAATAGCGCTCAAGGACCTGCAGCCCAAGTAACACTGGGCTGGTACCCAGAATCCACATGTGCTAGATGATGTTAAAGGTGGGGAAGAGCATCCCTTGACCTTGAGGGGCTGTCCTGTCAAACCAGGAAGAGAAGGCACTTATATCTGCCAGCCAGGGTGCATTTTGCAGATATGTATATTCTCAGAAGTCTGAAAGAAGGAAACAATGGTTGGTATCTAGGCTTTCTCAGGGGAAATGGGGCTTGAATTAGACTTCAAAGGAATTGAGGAAATTATTATTTGGCCTGGAATTATGTATTATTGTATGAACCTTGAAGCAGCCATTCATTGGCTAGGGCTTACAGATTTTATTTACCAAGAATGTTAGAAAAAATTTATTATAACAAGAATTGGCCTGCCCTGTATTTGTCCTATATTTAAAACATGTAATTTTTCAAAGTAACAGCAGAGAACATGAAATTTAAATGTAGGTTTCTTTATAGAGTCTTGGAAATGACTTTTCTTCCTGGACGGAATTGGACTATTGACTGTGTTAGGTTTGGTGGTGATTGAGCAAATAGTATTTTCTATTTGATCTTATTATATTTTAATCACATTGCAAGAAGTGTCAGAATAGTACAAAATGAGAAACTTCACAAGCTCATATTTCATTATGAAGTTGGTTTGTACAGAGCTTTGGAAAGGACCTCAATTGCATTGATTTGCTGCGGTGACCAATTATGGCTCAGCTTTAACTGGCTGGAGCTGGTGAGCCAAGAGCTTCCGCCATGCTGAGACTGAAGGTCACTTCCCCACACTCCTCCACCTGGAGCTGGCTGCTCTGTTCACTGTTCTATGGCGTGACTTGAATCTGGAGGTCAGTGGATGAAGTGCCCCTCACTGTGGCTCAGGTTCACTAGCACATGAAGCCATCGTGGCTGAACAAATATTGCCTGTGGGCTGAATCAGGTTTTGAGATATTCATTTTTCCTGTCTACCCCTCACCCTCCTGCTTCCCTTTCAAGCAGGTAGCAGGGTTGGGGTTTCATTGCCTTGGTGGAATTGCATGGCCAGGCTGTAGGCAGAAATTGCCTGCTTGACTTGTTGGCTTTTATTTTCTACAAGCTCAAGCCTGCGGTGTAGGATGGGATTTTAGGAAAAAGGCAGAATGCGTGGGAAGAGCAAGAGGTAGAGACTTCTGTCCATCTCTCTTAAGTGGAGATGCCCTGTCTGGGCGCCTGAGGGTGGGTGACAAGTCCTGGACAGGATGCATCCCCATTTCTGGGGTTCCAGAAATGGAGCTGCAGCCCCAGGGTCCCACAACCCTGTGTGATGGTATGGAGACTGTGGAGAGTTGCAATTCATCGGACAGAGGAGGTGATGAAATTCAGTGGCCAGTCAGCGATTCTAGAAAGTAGACTCTACCTACCCCTTTCTGGGACCTACATAATTCTCGTGGGTCAGGGAGAATAGGAACTGCAGGATGACCTCATGGACCCTTGATGTCCAGTGACTCTGTGGCTACCACTCACCACTTGAAGGGGCCGGTGGCCAAGGTTGACCATTGATGTCCTTGTTCCAACCTCTCTGGGGGTTTGGAAACTTCTCAGGAGGTATCCATGGCAAGCCTCTCTGCCTGCCTCTGCTGGCCCTCCCCAGTCTCCAGGAACAGCCCCTCTCTCCTAGCCCCTCTCCCTTTGTCTTTCTGAGAGGCCCAGGGAGGCTGGGTTAGGGATGGAGGGGGAGTTGGAGAGAAAGTACTCAGTCTGTCTATTTCTTCCATAGCAGCCAAGACCAAAACACATCTTGGCATTTAATGTTACTTTTTCTGCCATGCTTATTAAACAGAGAGATACAACAGAGAACACAAAAATCACACCCTCCAGCCCATCTAAAGAAGAATGTAGAACAATCTAGTGTTGCAACTGTGAACTAGTTCAGGCTAGTGGTTCGTGGGACATCCAACAGTGTTGAGTATCACTGTGTTTCCCTTAAAAATTAAAAATATTCTGTGACTTCCTATGAGTTTGCTACAGTGCCTGGTGGTGTCTTGGTGCCCAGTTTAAGAAACAGATCACCAGCCCAGGCTGGATGCAAGAGACAAGTGCTCAGGCCTGGTGCACTGGGAAGATCCAGAGGAATCAGGTGGAGAGGAAGGTGGGAGGGGGGATCGGGATGGGGAATACATGTAAATCCATGGCTGATTCATATCAATGTATGACAAAAACCATATGTTTTTGTATGTATGTAAAGTAATTAGCCTCCAACTAATAAAAATAAATGGAAATAAAAAAAGAATCATACCGATAGGATTCCATTGTATATAAGTTTTATATATTGTTTGAAACCTTGACTAATTGCATTGTACTATATTGGTATATGGGCTTCCCAAGTGTCTCAGTGGTAAAGAATCTACCCACCAATGCAGAAGCTATAGGAACCGCAGGAGTCACAGGTTCTATCCCTGGGTCCCCTGGAGAAAGAAGTGACAACTCACTCCAGTATTCTTACTGGGATAATTCCATGGACAGAGGAGCCTGGCAGCTATAGGCCAAAGGGTCACAAAGAGTCAGACATGACTGAGCAACTGGGCACACATGCATATTTGTATATACGTCATGTTATTGGACCCTAATGTTGGACTTCAATAGCATCAATAAGTTATCTCTGTTTTAAACACTGTTATCATAAAGAGCTTTGTAGGGTTAATCTTTGAGCACATTTCTGATTTTTTTGTAGGATAAATTCCTAGAGTGGAATGGCTGGGTCGAGAGTTGTGGCATGTTTAGGCCTGTTGGTGTGTGAATCACCACCTTTCTCTGAAAAGGTTGTACCAATTTATACTCACATTTATGTATGGACCCATTTTCCATATCATCCTTCTTTTAAATCCTTGATAGTCTGATGGCATCTGCTTGGTTAATTTGCATTTCTTTGGTTATTAGCAAGTCTGAACTTTTTCATATGTATATTAGTCTTTTCCGAATTTCTTGTTTATAACTTTTGCTCATTTTCCTCTTGGAGTGTGTGATGATTTTAAAATATGCCTGCACATCCTTTGTCACTCTTTTTTCAAAAGATGGAGCCTAAATCTCAGCCACTTGAATGTGGGCTGGACATAGTGATCCACCTCGAAAGGCTGGAATGTGGCAGAAGTGATGATGTCTGTCTTCCAAGGCTTGACATGAAAAGCCATTGCAGTTTTCACTCTCTGAGATGGTTTGCTCCAGGGGAAGTCAGTGACTATGTTGTGAGGATACTCAAGCAGTTCGTGTAGATGTAGTAAAGCTCCGTGGAGAGGAACTCAGGTCTCTGACCAACAGGCGGCACCAACTTGCCAGGTGTGAATGAGTCACCTTAAAAGTGGATCTCTCAGCTCCAGCCATGTCTTCAGATGACTGCAGCCTTGGCTGACACTTAACTGCAATCTCATGGAAGAGGAGGTTAGCTAAGGCCCCAAAGGTGGAGAACAAAATCTTATCTGACAAGTACTTAGTGTTCTAAAGCGAAGGGTTAGATCTGTGCTGTCCCATATGGTAGCCCCCAGCCATATGTGGCTATGGAGAATTGGACATGGCTAGTCCAAACTGATCAATTACCCATTGAAATGATAACATCTTAGCTGTGTTTATTTAAATAAAATAAATCCAACAATAAGTCTAGTAATATGTGGTATATATTAATACATATTTTTACTTGATTGTTGATGATAAGGCTACCTTAAAAGTAACTAAAAGTTGATAAACTCAGTGATACATTGATTCTCAGCCTACTTGGGTTAAATTCTTTGAATCTCAACTCCCTGTCTGTAAAAATGGGCATAGTAATAGTACTTGCCCCAGTGGGTGGGTTATCAGGATGAAATCAGATGATCTAAGTGCAGGGTTCAGTGCAGTACTTGATACATGGTATGTGTGTTAGTCACTCAGTCATGTCCAATTCTTTGCAACCCCATGGCCTGTAGCCTGCCAGGCTTCTCTGTCCATGGAATTCTCCAGGCAAGAATACTGGAGTGGGTCGTCATTTCCTTCTCCAGGGTATCTTCCCACCCCAGGGATCGAACCTGGGTAATACTTGGTGAGCACGTCAAAAATATTAGCTGCTACTGTTTTCACTAATAATCAAAGGAGGAAATAACCGAAGCATTACCTCTCCTGACTTCCTTGACTCAGAGAAACCAAACCGTGTGTGGAGAGGATGTGCATACAATACCCTAATGAATTGTTTTACCAGCTCTGACAGAGCCCCGGGCTGCCCTCAATCCAGCGGTGAGGTTTGACTGCCTTTCAGACGCGTCAAGCCTTTGGATTTGAAATCCCTTGTATGCTGTACAAATTAGTTAGCTTTATTTTACACTGTACACATGTGGAGTTACCACCTCTTGACTTCAGCATTCAAATTTATGTGAAAATCATGCAAATGCTGCTTCTCTGAATCGACTAGAGCCTCGGGTGTCTGTCTGAGGTCTGCGCTGCCTCACACGCCAAGCTCGGCAAAGGCTGAGGTACCCCAATCCTCCTCCCCCAGGTTCTGTGCCCTCACCAAGGGTGGGACCCCTGGGCTCAGCAAACTGATGATGCTGAATTAGCTCAGTTACTGCACCTTTTCCTATTTTCTCTGAGTCTAGTGAACGGCGCAGAGGTGGAGAATGCAAATATCCCACTCTAAAGAGAGGGATTAGGCCCGCACTGCCCAGCAAGGTAGCCACTGGTCATAGAGTTACTGAACATGGATGTGGAGAGTCCAAACTGAGAGGCTCTCTAAGTATAAAATACACATTGGACTCCTGAGACTTGGTATGAAAAAAATGAGTGTAAATATCCCATTAATACATTTTTATATTGACTACACATTGAAATGATGATATTTTAGCCATACTGGTGTAAATAAAGTACACTATTAAATTTAACATCATCTGTTTCTTTTTACTTTTTTTAATGTGGCTACTAGAAAATTGAAAATCACACAAGAGGCTCACATTATACTTCTTGCAGACAGTGCCAGGTTAGACCATCTCTGCAGGTCTTGTCAAAGAGGGGGTTGTGTGGGGTGGGGACTGGAGATTCCAGAGTTCACTGGGGCATTTGCCCAGGATTCCTGTGGATTTGAAGAGCCAGGTGGGGCCCCCATCAGGAGAAGAGATCAGACAAGAGTAGAAACCTGAGAACAACCCCACCTAAGAGCACTGTCTGGGAGGTGTGAGCTGAGTGTTCAGCACACAGGTAGACTTCCAGAAACTGCTTGCTGAGACAGACAGTGGCAGTGGGATGGGGGAAGGGGGAGGCCCCCAGAAAAAGATGCAGCATTTAGGACTTGCTTCATCCAGAGAGGGCGACTGACATATTATAACCCTATGTTTTTGGCCTCTAATGTACACTCCCTTGCCTTGACCTCCATCTTGGAGGGCCAGATGCTCAGAGTTCGGGGGAAGTGAAAAGGAGACAGGGTACAGAGAAGGCCCTGGCAACCCCTCTTACATGATAGCTGGAGCTAGGAGAAGGGAGACCTTGGCTGAATTGAGAGTTTGGTTATTACACTGGGGTTTTTTTTTTTGTGCGTGTGTGTGTGTTTTATAAACCCACCAAAAAGAGACCCACACTTATTACCCTGTGATATCTTTTTAACCTGGCAGCTGGAGTGACCCTATCAATATTTGGGTTGAATCAGGTCCCTCCTCTGCTCTGACTCCTCCAGGGCCTTGGTTTCACTGGGATTAAAGGTCACAGTCCTCTAATAATCTACGGGGTTCTCCCAGAGCCACTCCTCCCAACCCTTCTGCGCCACGTCCCCCACTGCCATCCCTTCCCCCAACTCCTGCCACAAGGGACTTCCTGCTGCACCTAGAACCTTGCATCTGCTTCTCCTTCTGCCCCAAACACCCTGACCCCAGATGTCTGTGCAGCTCACCCCTTTCCTCTTCCATTATTCTCAGCTGCCTGCTCCTTCCTATCATGCTTAGTGTTTTACTGTGACTTGTGGGTCTATCCCCCCAGAACATAAACTCTCTGAGGGCAGTGAGGCTGTTTTTGTTGTGTTGTGTTTTGCTGCCTGTTCTGTTCATTGATATATGGATGCAGCATGGGTCCTGGCAGGTGTTCAACAATATTTGTGGAGGGAGTGAATTAAAGGAACCAAATAGCTGTGCAATTTGCCAGAGGTTTACCCCAGGTCAGGGAAGGGGGACCCAACACAGAGATGATTGAAGGAAACAATTGTGAGAAAGAATAAGGTTGCTTTCTACTTGTGCCCTACTGGGTGAGCTGCTCCTCCTGGGGCCCACAGCATTGCGGAAGGGAGTCTCTGATCTGAAGATGTTGGTGGCACAGTCAACATGTAAAGCACAAGTGCTGTGACCAGTGGGGAAGGCTGCTTTGGGCAGTGATGTGGAGAAGAAGCAAATAGAAGCCCATTAGGCAGAAAAAAGAGCACACAGTTTAGACAGGGATTTGAGGTGTGCTCAAATAGGGGATGCTGTCTGGATTGCGTGAACAGGGGGAGGAAAGGGCCTGAGGGTCTGATGCAAGGGCTACTCATTTTCTGTCGTTTTGAGTTCAGGGCCATTTCTGGCTCTAAAGAGCCGGTGGGGTACATAACAAGGGTATCCAGGGTTTAGCAGGTAGAGAGACAAGTTCAGTGGCGCTGCTTTTGTCCCAGGATCAGCTCTTGGTCGTTAGAATATTTAGAGGGAATAAGAATTATATTTACAGTCAACTGGAGCAGAGGGGGGGCTGCTAAGCCGGTGACAGCCTCCATCTTCAGGAGTAAAGACCTGCAATCACAGTTAAGCACGGAAGAGGGGTCCTCCTGTGGGACATGGTGGGATGTTTTCACTCACTTTGGCAGATGACTCGTGGACTTGGTGCACCAGTGAGTCTGACTTTTGATAACCAAGGTCTGGTAGCCATCACCTCTTACTGGCCCAGGCTGTAAGTAATGGGCTCTTTCTTGTATTCACATTTTTATTGGTGGCAGACATCCCAAAACCTTAGTAGCTTATTCATTGCGTTTGCAGATTCCAGTATATATGATGGCACATTCTTTTTTTTTTTTATTTCTAAATGTTTATTTATTTATTTATTTTTATTAGTTGGAGGCTAATTACTTCACAACATTTCAGTGGGTTTTGTCATATATTGATATGAATCAGCCATGGATTTACACGTATTCCCCATCCTGATCCCCCCTCCCACCTCCCTCTCCACCCGATTCCTCTGGGTCTTCCCAGTGCACCAGGCCCGAGCATTTGTCTCATGCATCCCACCTGGGCTGGTGATCTGTTTCACCATAGATAGTATACATGCTGTTCTTTTGAAACATCCCACCCTCACCTTCTCCCACAGAGTTCAAAAGTCTGTTCTGTATTTCTGTGTCTCTTTTTCTGTTTTGCATATACGGTTATCGTTACCATCTTTCTAAATTCCATATATATGTGTTAGTATGCTGTAATGTTCTTTATCTTTCTGGCTTACTTCACTCTGTATAATGGGCTCCAGTTTCATCCATCTCATTAGGACTGATTCAAATGAATTCTTTTTAATGGCTGAATAATATTCCATGGTGTATATGTACCACAGTTTCCTTATCCATTCATCTGCTGATGGGCATCTAGGTTGCTTCCATGTCCTGGCTATTATAAACAGTGCTGCGATGAACATTGGGGTGCACGTGTCTCTTTCAGATCTGGTTTCCTCAGTGTGTATGCCCAGAAGTGGGATTGCTGGGTCATATGGCAGTTCTATTTCCAGTTTTTTAAGAAATCTCCACACTGTTTTCCATAGCGGCTGTACTAGTTTGCATTCCCACCAACAGTGTAAGAGGGTTCCCTTTTCTCCACACCCTCTCCAGCATTTATTGCTTGTAGACTTTTGGATAGCAGCCATCCTGACTGGCGTGTAATGGTACCTCATTGTGGTTTTGATTTGCATTTCTCTAATAATGAGTGATGTTGAGCATCTTTTCATGTGTTTGTTAGCCATATGATGGCACATTCTGTATGTGGACCTATGGCCAAGGGAAGGTAGGGGGAGAGTGGGGCTGTGTATTGGTCAGTTATTGTCATGAGAATGCTTTATAACAACCTCCCCCCAAACTGAGTGCTTGGCAATGACAGGTGCACTCAGGCTCAGGAATCTTCCAGTTGAATGTGGTTAAGCATGTAGGCAGCACAAGGCAGGGCAGGGGCCAGGGGCACTTGGGTATGGGTTGCATTCAGGTCTAGTCCAGGCATGTTCTTCCTGGAACTCAGGCTCCAGGGGCATCAACCAGCTGGGCTGGGCTCTTTTCCTAGTGGGTTACCAGAGCCCATGAGCCCACTTGAACCACTTCTGCATATTTAAGGCCTCTGTGTACCTCACTTCTGCTAACTTTCCACTGGGTAAAGTAAGTCACATTACCAAGCCCATCACCCATGGGGCAGGGTTGCATACTCTGCCCCTAGTGGAGGGGGTGGAAATGAGTAGCCAAATTCTCACAGGCTGTATGTAGCTCAGAGAAAAGTATCACAGAGTTTAGAGGTGGGGGTTTGGCCTCAGGCTTAGCCAATGTCTTTATCAGAGAATGTGGTAGGCTGAATATGGCCTCCCAAAGTAGCCTTGCCCTAATCCCTGGAACTTGTGAATATGCCACCTCACATGGTAGACGGGAATTTGCAGATATGATTAGGGATCTTAAGATGGGGAGATAATATCCTGGATGAGCTGGGTGGGTTTGCTATAATCACAAGGAGTCCTACAAGAAGGAAGCAGGAGGAGTAGAAAAAAGAGGTTATATTACTCCAGAGCAGATTGAGACAGAGAAGTAACCATGCCAATATCTTTGAAGGCAGAGGAGGGGGACGTTAGCCGAGGACTGCAGGCAGGCTCTAGAAGCTGGCAGGAAGACTTACTTCCCCCTGGAGCCTCCTGAAGCAACCAGTTCTGCTGATACCTTGATTTCAGCTCTGTAGGGTGCATTCTTCTTTTTGATCTCCACAACCGTTAAGAGAATAAATTTGTGTAGCTTAAACCACTGAGTTTGTGGCAAATTTTTGTATTTCAGGAAATTTTAACATACTCCAAGCCTTGAATATTACCAAAAAAATTCCTGAAGGTGGAGCAATAGAGACAATTTGATATCATATTTGGGGATATGGGCTTCTCTGGTGGCTCAGATGGTCAATAATCCACCTGCAACACGGGAGACACTGGGTTCGATCCCTGGGTTGGGAAGATCCCTTGAAGGAGGGCGTCGAAACTCACCTCAGTATTAATGCTTGGAGAATCCCCGTGGACAGAGGTGCCTGGCGGGTTACAGTCCATGGGGTCACAAGGAGTTGGACATGACTGAGTGACTAAACACAGCATATTTGGTGATATATGAAGGGTGAGGGGCTTGGCATGTTCTCCCAAGTCACACCACCCAGGGGCACTGAACTGCTCCTGTCTGCATCTTGCCTCCTCCTGCTACAGATGTGGAATATTATAGTCTCTCAAGGATCGTTGGCCAATCAGCTCTGCTCTGTTCATGGTGAGTGGCCGTATTTTGCCTTCTCATTGGTGGCATGAGCTTAATACCTTATTAGCTTATGAATTCTACCAGTATTCCTATTCCAATACTTTACCAATTATATATATACCTGGAGGTAATGTTGAATGCAATCAGTCTTATCTATGGGGGAGTGTGAGTAAAGCAAGGAGGACCATTTGGGCTTATGTCTCAAGAGGAACTGTGTTCTACTTGACCATCTCCCAACCACATATGCTAAGGAATTGTAAAATCCAAGACATTATGGGTTCTTCTTACTTCATTCTTCTTCCTTCCTAGATGGGATGATGTAATCATATCTGTCTTTTGAAAGCTGGTTAACTCATGACTGTGTGAAGGTTGAACTGGAATAAGTCAAGTGGACCAAGAAGGAAGGTGGCACATTAATCTAGGAAGTGATGAGAACTTCATCACAGTGAAAGTCTAACTATTTGGAAGTAGAATGGTCAGGACCAAATGAGTTTGGTTTTAAACCTTCTGAGTTTGAGGGATGTGGTGGACACTGCCCAGCTCCCTCTGTCAGGACTGAGGCCCTCATTCCCCCAGCTGGCCTGGGTACAGGTGGATAATGAATCATAGCTACATCCCTTCAAGGAACTTTCTGTGGCCCAAAGGAGCTGCATTGCCCAGGAAGCCATGGAAACTTGGGAAGAAATGGTTATCAGGAGAAAGTGGTAGGCAGAGAAGGCAATGTTGAGAGTTTCTGTTGGATTTGGCCACACAGAAGTCATTGGTGACTTCAGCACCAGAAGTATGAGGAAGGGCAAGTTATGGGTTGCAGTGGCATGAGGAGGCATGAGGAGGCATGTGGCATGCAGTGGCATGAGGCAATGAGGAGGAACTGGAGCTGGGTCCTGAAGGAAAGGTAGACTGGGGCATGGGAGTACCTGCCACAAAGAGGGACTGATGTAAGTGAAGGGACCCATGCTGGAGAAGACATCTGGTTTGACTGGAGGGTGAGAAGGTCAGAGAGGTGGTTGGAAAAGCAGATGGTGCTGGGGCATGGCTGTCTTAAACTGTAGGCTATGGAGAGCAGAATCAACCGGACTGTCTCTACATGTGTATGGGTTCCACTGGGTTCAGGATACTGCCCTCTAGTGGACACTGGGCATTATTGCCCCAGAGTGGGGACTTGGCCAATCCCATGGCTGTTTTCAAGGTGTGTGCTATGAATGCAAATGTAATGAGTTCTCTGAAGGCAGTTCCATTAAGCCAGTTCAACCCCTTGCTCAGTTTCCTAGCCTGTCTAGTAAACTTGTTTCTAATACTTTTATTTTAATTTTACTAAAATTATTTTCAAAGGATTTAATTTTGTTTTGTGTAAATTTTACCAGAGGAATTTAATACATTTATCAAATTGTATCCATTATAACTTCTGACATTATGAATTTCTTTTTCTGACCATTGCTTCTATCAAATCCAATTTTCCTGGACAAATATTTGCAGACCTAAATTTTACCAAGACAATTTGATATATATATGTGTGTGTGTGTGTGTGTGTGTGTGTGTGTATAAATTCTAACAAATTGCACTGTGTGAAATTTTAACCATCCTCCATTCTATTTTGAGGAGATGATTCCTTATAATAAAATTCATTATGACTCAGATAAAAGATTGATAGTTTGTATTTATTTCTTTACCAATTTATTACAAAATTATGAGTAGACAGTAGGATGGTTCTGGTTTGCTCTCTGTCCAGGACTGGTTGATTGAATTATGAATCTAATTCTTCTGTTCCTCATTACTTTGTGTGCTGTGTACGAATGATTGCCTCAGTTGGCAGCACTTGGTGGAACTGGGATATCCCCAAGGTCAGTGAAAGCAAGTGGTGGGATTTCCCTCAGTTCTGTGACTGCTCCCAACAGAGCACTCATTCTGTGCTGTCTTTGTGTGAACACTTTACAGACATTATCTTATCTCATCAAATTCTCCTTTCTTACCCCATTTTACAGAGGTGCAAACTTAAGCCTGGAGAAATTAAGGCATAAGATTGGAGCTAGAACCCAGGTTTGTTTGACTCCAAAGACCACAGCTAAAACCATTGTGTGATACAGTATTTCACTGTACCTGTGTGCTCAACAGACACCACTCACTGCCCAATGCGACTTGGGGTGGGGGAGAGGTTGGCCGGTTATGGTCATAGAAAGTGTGGTCCAGACCTTGCCCATCATTACACATACCCTACAAATGTGGAAGCAAAGGCCCCGAGGAGAGAATAAGCCCAGAGTCAAATAGTTACTGGGGAGCACAGCTGGCTACAGTCCAGGTTTCCAGCCCCCATATCAACTTCTCGGGGGGGTTACCCCTCGGCTTCCCTCAAGCTGCCTGTACAAGTGTCTTCACATCTCCCCCAACTCACTGGGCAGCCAGTTTGCAAGGGGAGCTAGGCAGTGTGAGTTGTCTGAGAGGGGACTCTTTGATCCCAATTTCCTTTATTTCAGGGAAGTTTGGAGAAAATGCCCCAGTGCTGGGGACTGTTAAGTCACTGCTAGAAATGGCCATGTCTGTGGGTGCCTCCTGTCCATCCTCGGTCCTTCAGGCCCTTGGCAGGGTCTATTTCCCCCGTTAGAAGGTTCTGTGTGGGACCTCCAGACCTCTGGCCCTATTCTTGGGGCGCTGAGCAGGGGGCAGAGGGTCGGACTGCCTCTATAGTTTGTGGGACTCAAAACACAGGCACCATTTTCTGACTCCATCGTGAACAGTGCACTGAGGTCTTCCAGTCCTGGAATGACTGCAAAGAAGGATTTTTCTTTGTCTTATGATAACAGATTTACTTTTTCTGATTTTATAAAGAATGCTGGTTCATTGTGGTGCAGTTTTCCTTTAAAGGGGTCATTTTTATAATACTAATAATAGAATTCTAATAGTATGAGAATTAGAACAAGGTCCTTTGTTCCCCCTCCTCTTTCTTGAAAGCCTGCATTCACACAAAGAAAGGAAGTATAGGGCTCCGAGCATGAGAAAATAACTAAACACTTGACCTAGTTAGCAGCCGAGTGGCTGGTAGCAGGCTAGGGTGAAATTTGGGGGATCTGGCTGGCAGTACTGCCCCTCAAACCCCTCTGTCCCCCACCATCCCTGCACCGTGACAGTCACAATTGCACATGCACAGGAAGAGGACTTTCCCAATTCTGCATCTCAGATATTTCCCACTAATGCTGGGAAAGAAAGTCTGTGAGGCGAGAAGGAAATGCTGGGGGGAGGTTACTGGGGAAACTGGCCGGAGGGTTCTCTCCTTTCCTGCTCTCCTGTGGTCCCAGGAGTCTGACCAGGGCTTCACCATAAGGTGATGACTTTGCTCTTTGAAGCTGGAGATACTCCTACTTTTTCTAATATTCTACACCAATGAGGACAATGTCCAAAGATCCTGTTCTGTTGGAACATTTTTAGCAGTTAGGCAAACACAAACCCTGGGGCTTCTTTGTCAGTCTGCCTTCTTTGTTGTCTTCTCTGGGGCCACTGTGGACTTCTCCTTGGCTTAACATCTCAGAGGGGTGGTCTCAGGGGTGTGCCTCGGAGGGTGAGATGCTCAAGACGACTGCCAGTATTGGGCACCCCTTGCCAGCCGGAGCCCCAGCCTCTGTTGGTGGCTGAGATGTGGAGCAAGTCTGACGTGGCTGACCCACCAAAGTGGATCTCTTTGTTTGACTCCATTAGCAACTCATCTATCAGACTTTGTGAGATAAAGATTCCAAAAGCCACCTGTGACTCCAAATAGCTTTCTGCAGAAACAGTTGGTCTGTGGCCCTCTCTCAGATAGTTTTGGGCAGAGAAAGAAGAAATGGCCATGGCATCACCCAAAGGCATTTGGTAGCAGGACTATTTATTCTAGGTGCAATTTATTTTGCCCAGCACCTCTCAGACAGTCAATAATTCCAGTTTGTCAATGATTATCCTTGCTTCCTCCCCTTCCGTCTGCCACTGGAGCTGGTGGCTGTCCCGACAGCCGCCCCACAGAACGTGGGAGCATCTGTCTCTCTAATGACTGGCCGCGGCAACCTCAGCTGTTCAATATGGTGAGATGAAGAAAACATTTAATTTCTACGATATGGGGCACTCCAAAGCCAGATTTGACAACTGTTCCACTGAACACTACTAGTATTTCACAATTTCCTTAGATAACAAGAAGCAGCAGTTCTAACTCCCAGAGGAATATATTTACAAGATGCGAAGTTGATAACTAGGCCTCTAGAATGACAAATGGTTTTGGAATACACTGTGTATTGACTCTGATGAATGTGTGCTGCCTCCTGGGACAGGGGATTCTTCCAAAGTGTCTTGTCCTTAGCCTGAAGGGCCTGGAGAAGTCATAGAGAAAAGCTGGGGCCTGAGGTCTGCATCCGGGGGCTGTCTTGGAGTCTGAGAGAGAGTTCTTTGGGGTGAGCACCTCTGGGACAGATGCGAGTGGCAGGTGAAGTCTCCAAGGGAGGGGGATTCCTGAAGGGTGGGGGAAGTCTATGGAAGCCTCACACAAAGGTGGGGTGTACATAGGTGGTGAAGGATGGGAGAGCTTTGGTAAATGGGGAATTGGGAGGGTGAAGACATCTAAATGGTTGCAGTGAAAGTGAGGCATGGTCAGTGGGGACCTGGTGGAGGGGCTGCTCTGTGGGTAGAGAAAGGACAGTGGATGGATTCTCAGGACTGTGGCCTTTTGAGCTTGGCTGGGCTATGTAGGTCCACGGTCGTGTGTGCAAGCAGGGCAGGATGTGCCTCCTGCCTCGGCCCTGTGGCTGTGGAGGGTGGGGTCTCAGAGACAAGGACTGACAGCAAGACAACCATTATTGAGGCACACTGGGCCCAAGTCCTTGGGGCTGACTTAGCAGAAGGATCACAAAGGCCAGTTGGCATTCCAGGAGCCTGGGACAGGGAGGCGGCCAGGCTCCTCAGATCCTCCTGAACGTGGAGTCTTTGCTCCTTTTCTAGACTCTTTCTGCCTCGTGCTTCTCCCCGCTCATGGGTCATGACCTGGCTCCAGAGAAGCATGGCTGTCCTCACCTGCCTGTGGTGCTCAGTGGAGGGAGCACATGGGGGCTGGAATCGAATCTGCACTGGGATACTACCTGTGTGCCCCAGGGGCTGTGTTCACCCCTGGCGGCACATTAGAGGTTCAGGCTGTGATGGGAGGGAGGGAAAGCCCGAGTTAGGAAGTCTCCTTCCACTTCATGAAACCACAGACATCCTCAGAGACTGGAGCAGCAACCATGGGCCCAGAAATTGTACAGTGATTCTCCAAGAAAGCATCGTCCACCAACATTTTGCTTTAGTTCCTGCTGCTTTAGGCTTTTATGAATAATTAATTGGGGGAGCAATTTCATGCCCTGGATTTTTTAGGTGATAAGTAGGTCAGACACCTATCAGAAAGGAGGACTTCTTGGGGTCCCTCTGGGTCCTATTGTCTTCCCATACTGGCCCCTGCTGGCACTGCTTTGTGAAAAGTTCACCAAGCTTCAGCTTGCTTCTTGGCGCTAAATAGGGTTCCATCTCTGCTCCCACCCCTACCTCTCCTCCCACTCCTCGCAATAATCTTCTGTCAGCTCACCCCATGGTGGAGGGAATCCCTGCAGATCTGGACTGGGAGCCCCCAGAGAGAAGAGGATTTTGTGACCTGTTCCCCTCTGCAGAACACACTTAAGAAGGAGGTGTATTAAATAAGCGTTGTTATGAGATTTTCACCATGTCTCTTGAGCTGTTATAATACAGGCTTAAGTATTTCTATCCTAAACCCTACTCAAGTCATTTCTAAGGTTCAGGGTGACTTAGTGATGATGTGATGATTTTATTTTTGATACTTCTGCCTTGTGACTGAGCTCGGAAGGGTGGCAGGGGATCGTGGGAGGGGAGAGCTGGGCTGTCAGATGCACTCTATAAGGATGGTTCCCAGTGCTGTCCCCTCATCAGCTAAATAGGCTAGTGACTCCTGCTTTATCCCTCCACAGGAGGAGATGGGGTAGGAGGCTTTGGAGAGGACACAATGTGAGCATGAGGGATCAGTATCATACAGGTGGGCCTTACTTTCCACCTGTGGCTGGTATTGCACGTAATAGCTGGACGCTTGAGCAGGTTGTGCACTGCTCAAAGGTGCTCAGCTGAGGGAGCACATGGGGGCTGGAATCAAATCTGCACTGGGATACCACAACACAAAGCAACCACTGTTAGTAACAATCGCTCATTTGTGCAGAGACCTCTGGGTTGTCACTCATAGAAAAGAATAGGCTGGTGGTGGCACTGGCTAGGAACCCTCAGGTTGATCTCCGAGCAGGGGTTGGTCACTCAGACATCCACACCGTGTGAATCCCTCTAGGAAAGAGCACTTGCACCTGACTCCATGCCTTCTGGCTTCTCATTTGCCCCCACCTCCAGTTCCTCTCAAGTTCAAGCATCATCGCATGCCTTGAGAGGCTTGGAGTCCAGCCTGTGGCTTCTGTCAGGCAGTGCTGACTGATGAAGATCAGTTCCCCTGACCCACTTATACTCATAAGCATCGTGCCCTGAGGAGGTTCCTCCACCTCTGACCACCATCTCCTGTTGCCCTGAGGCCCAGCCCTGGCATCTACTGTGCTATCCTCATGATGCCCGGGAGTCTGTTCCCACAGTTTCATGTATCTGCTCCTGACCACGGCCTCTGAGCTTGCATCTCCAACTCTGACTTTGAAGACCTCTCACCCGTAGTCTCAGCTTTCTCCCTGCTTCCTTCTACCTGTTCCCAACATGATGCAGTAGGCAGGGCCAGGGGTTGCCCGCCCCCCCCCCCCCCCCACCCCACCTCCACTTCAAAAGGCCCAGCTGGGTCATGAGCTTTGGTCTGTCTATATTTAAGGAGAAACTCTTTGGCCTGACCCTGTTGCCTTCAGCCCAGAGCAAAGGCCCTTTCCATCTCACTGGTCTGTTCAACAAACCGAGTGGCTCATGGGGAGGGGTTGGCTCAATCAGCTATTATCCCCTCTTGTCTTCTATGCATAAACTCCTCCCAGAGACTCTGCAAAGACGGGACAGAAGGCAGAGTTTGGAGGCTCAGAACTTTGTACCTTAGCCATTTAATGGCCCTTGGGACTCCCTACTTGTTACCCACCAATTTGTCTAAAGCCATTCTTTGGCTTCAGTCTGCTAGCAGCCTCATCCTGGCTTCTCCAGACCCCATGCAAAGTCTGAGGTCAGGAAGAAAGGGGAGGAGACAGTCAAGGACACACAGAAATTTCCCAGCAGCTCTTTAGGTGCTAATCAAAACAAAAAGAAAACGAACCCAGATTCATTCTCTAATCACTTAGATCTTATTAGAGCCTAATTACATAATCTATCTTGGTTTACACTCTCTCTTAACCTGTTTTTTAATGGGTGATAATAGAGCTTGAGAGTCTCCTGTTGGACTCATACATCTGGCTGGGGTGGTTGGTGGAGGCAATTTACTGTAAGCATAACTCGGGGAGACCCAGAGGTCTCTGCACAAATGAGCGATTGTTACTAACAGTGGTTGCTTTGTGTTGCGGGATTTGCAATCAGGACTGATCAGCATTGCAATAAATGGTCTCTAAATTACCAGGTGCCACAGCTCCGGTAGAATTGTTGGGTTTGGGTTCTCTAGGGGTAATCCTTTAGCTTCCACCGGTCTGATAGAGAAATTTGGGAAGGGAAACTTTATGTGTTTATAGACTGAGGTGGGTGGCAAATTTATTTTGCCAAATATATTGGTCTTACTCTGTGCCTCCAAGTTCTTGGCCTGCTTTCTCTGCTCCCATTGCTGCAGATGTCAGGGGACCCTAGTCCTAAAGGAGACCTGTGAGGGAAGTCCACATTAGGCAATATAAGCATCAGGTAAGATATAACTGGGCATAGCCATGGACTCTCAGCTATATGCCTTATGGTCAAAGAGAAGCTTCTTATCTATCTTCACAGTGCCCCTAGTGGTCAAAAGAAGTTAACGGAGTATTCTTCCATGACTGTCATGAAGCTTGGGGCTAAGGGATTTTTTATCTGCTCCTTATTCTCTTAGCTGGCTAAGGCAGTTCAGCAGTTGGCAATGGTCTGCCATTGTTATTTTCATTTTTCCCATTTTGTTCTTTTTTTTTTTTCTTGATGAAAAAGGAATGTAAATCTTTGCCTATCATAAATGTCATTTTGCAATACCATTTTTCCTTTATGCTGGTTCTTGCTCATTTAGCTTGGAATTAGTGTTTCATCTGGTTACCACTAGCAGTTTGTCTGACTTTTGGGGCCAGAAATGATTTTTTTCTGCCTGGGGAAAAAATGTCACTATATTTGGAAAGTAATTTCCCCATATTCAGAAGCCAAATTGATTTTATGATTCAGATATTAAATGCTTTTTTTTTTTTTTGCTTTGTAAGTTTCTAATTTTCCTTTAGAAGAAATATATTAATAGCTGTCTGCATATGCCAGTCTGAAAGGACAGAGCCTTGTAGGTTCATGAACTTACATTTATAATCTCCAGTGGACTAAAAAGAGAGAGAAAGAATGGGATTCACACACATGCAAAAGGCCTGCTTGCTAACAGATATGCTCTTCAGAATGTTATGTATACTGTGCAGTTTGGAATCCATGATTCGAAGGTCTCAAATCCTTTGAAACAAGGAGTGACAAGACAGGCCTCCAGTATAGAGCCTTACTGTGAGTGTTTCAAGGATAATGGGGTTGTCCCCACCAAACAGAATCCTTAATATTAATTTTCTTTGCTGTATTTTTTGAGGTGTTAAAAAAAATGTTTTGCATAATATGTTAGCATTCATTTCTTGGCTTTGAAAACTAATCCTACTTTGAAAGGAGAGTTTTAAATTTGAAATATGAGGCCTGTATAGCAGTGCCTTGAAATCATTAACTGTCCCTTCAATATTAATTGCAGGTATATCCATCATGGGGAAATTTTTGTCTCTAACATGAGGGGGATGCAAATGCCAAAGCTCCTGGAACCCTCCAGGGGTAATGTTGGCACTCAAAACTTTGTTCTGGAATCAATCTGACCTCAGAAATGGGCTGTACCTATTGACAAAATGACAGTTGGTGGTTTTAACAAAGCTGACGAGTGGCAGTTTTTGCAAATGGAATGGGAGTTGGTTTGTAGATGAAGCCACCAAGCAGCGTTGGCTCTGGGCAAGGTTTTTGTGGATGAGTCTGATGAGCCTGAGGGGTCAAAGGGCAGGCCACCTTGGAATCGATGTTTAATTTCACATTTCTGCCAAGGATATGGCCTATTTGCAATGCAGCCCAGCTGCCACAGGCTTGGCCTGCTTGGCAGAGGTGACATTTATATTTGTTTGGGTCTCTGGCTAGAGGAACATTAACCTGAGTATAATATATTAATATACTCTACCTGGATTACAAAATTTTAACCACTTTCCCATATCCTCCCAAGAGCCTTCATGGCTTGTCTTCTTATGTGCTTATCGACTTGTATGTTATTGATTCCCTCTTGGGGCTGGTGACTTTTCACTTTTTGTTCTCATTCAGCAATTTTGCCTGTTAAATTCTAATCTGGGTATAAAACATTTTTCAATAAAGCTAAAGCTTGAGGATCATCCAGTTGCAAAGGAAGTTAGATCCATAGAGAACCCTCAGAGTATTTCCACTGAAAGGGCTTTGCCTGTGTTGGGGAGCAAATTCTCTCACTCTACCAACTGTTCTAGTCACAGCAGAACAGGCTGGAAGTGAAGGTTGTCCTTTTTAGAACTGAGTTTCAGTTCTTACCTGAGCCATCCTGGTATTTTACAGAATGCCATCTTCCTGGAACAGATGAGGAAGGAGGCCAGAGCTGAGTCTCCATTCCAAAGAGCAAACAGCCTCGACCCCATCTGGTTGAACTTCTCTGCCTCCAACTCCCAGCTCGTCTCTTTGCTGGACCAGGGGCTTTTCTGTGGTGAGGCAGTCTAGGTATGGGAACATCCAATTCACTTTACTCTTCAATAAATTCAGTTTAACAAACACTCATTGAATGCCAGCTCTGTAAAATTACCATGGAAACCCAAGTGGAATCTTTAAAATCCTCTGGGGGAGTTGTTCAGAGTTCCCACATCCATCGACACTTAAGTGAGCAAGGAGGGTGATTCTTGGTCCAGCGCATGCCTGGTAGTATGCTTGCATTCAGCCCAAACAGCAGAAAGGGGAAACAGATGGAGGACAATTTGTAAAGCTGATAATGGGGCTTTTTGTCCCTGGTGGTGTTATGTTGGGCTCCCACGGAAGAGAGGTGAGGAGCCAGGGCTTTGATTTCTGTTGGAGCAAAGAGCTGAGTTCAGTCATCGCCGCCTCTGCTCAATAGCATCACCGCCCCCATGCTCAGTACTGGGGCAGTGCTTACAAAAGGATGTCTCTGTGGCTGGTGACAGCCTCGACTGTGGATCTTGCAGAGCAGCAGAGGCTGTGGCTTCCTAAGATCAAAGCCTTGATGAAGTGAGGCACTCCTCACACAGCAGGAGCAGGGCTTGTCCCTGACACAGGGCTAGAAACCACAGCATCGTTGTCCTGGCGGGGGCTTAGAAGAACCAGGAGGCCCCGTGCTGTTTGTTCTTAAGAAGACAGTAGTTCCAACTGTGCTGAGAAAATTTCCAGCTCAGGAAAGGGGAAGATGGGGCTTTGACATTTAAGGTCATTGTCATGATTATAAATCTTTGAGTTACAAGTGACCAAAAAAGAAAGAAAGAAAGAAAAAAGTTAAACCTGCTTAAATTATGGAGGAAATCTGCTGGTATAGTTAGCAGAAAAGTCCAGATGTAAGTTCAAGTGAGGATGAATCTGGGAACTCAGTGATGTCATCAAGGACACAGTTTCTTTCCATTTTCTGCTCTATCCTTTGACTGGTTTCCTAGATGGGCCCATGATGGCTACTAGCAGTTCCTAGGGCAGGCTTCTTCCTCCGTGTCTGGCAGGAAGTATAAACTTCTTTGCCTTGACTTTTTGGGCAATACTGAGATCTGCCCTGATTGGGTCATTTCCAACTTAGCCCAGAACTCTCTGAGTCTGAACTGTGCTTGACACTGTGCTCCTGGGAAAGGGGGATTTTTTTTTCCTGTTGGTATATTTCTTCCTGCTTTCCAGGTGGCTCAGTGGTAAAGAATCCGCTTGCCAATGTAAGAGATGCAGGAGACGTGAGCTTGATCCCTGGGCCAGGAAGATTCCCTGGAGGAGCATATGGCAACCCACAGATTCTTGCCTGGAAAATCCCATGGACGGAGGAGCCTGGAGGGCTACAGTCCATGGGGTCACAAAGAGTTGGACATGACTGAGCAACTTTCACTTTCAACTTCTTTCTTAGGAGAGAGAATTCCTTTGATAGGCCTTTGTTTTCCCCCTAAATAAAAGTAATAGTCAAATGGTTTCTTTGCTTATTTGGGGGCATCTGAAATCAGCAAACACATCACATCTAGGGATGAATTTCCGGTGGGTGATGATGGTACACCTCCCCAAGCTGTGTCCTTTCAGCTGGTGGACTCTGATCGCCCCTGTGTTTGCCCCATCCCATCATCAATTAGACAGGCTCTCTGCCCCGTTTTGCACAGTGCTCCTCCAGGGACACGGCAGAACCCACTGGACCTCCAAGTCACAGGGACCAACTGGAAGAGCCAACCCTCCTCCCATTCCTTCCATCCCGAGGAGGAAAATTTACTTTTCAGTGACTACTTGTGCCTTTTGTCTGGCTTTACCATCATGATGTCCTTTCTACTCTACTCTGTCTCCTTAGGGTCCCCCTCTGAGGGTTCAGGGGTTCTCATCATCCAGGCATAACAGGTGACCCCATAGGTAGGTCTGCTGCTCTGCATGCCCGCTAAGGGCAGTCACATCTGAGATTTCACTCTCCTTCCATCTGTATGGGTATCTTTGTCATCAACCTTGAGAATAGCTTTTGTTTCCTGATATGTCCCTTTTGTTTGCGGGGCATTGGATTTTCCTCTCTTGCGCTGGTTGTGTTTGCGCTCAGCCACTGTCTGTGTGCCGTCAAGCTCTGGGAGCAGGCGATGGTGTTCTGATAGTGGTTGGGCATGCCCACTCCCAACATCTGCCTGCTCAGCACACTCCACAGGGCAGCCCTGCTTCTTCCTTGGCATCATGCGGGCCAAGCACCAGGATGATCGACTGCACTTGTGTTCAAATTAATGAGCCGCTTTGTTACCGTGTGGGTCTGCCGGAGGTAAGCGGGTGCAGGTGTCCGTGACACTGATGTAGTGACTCCCATGCGCAAAGGCTCTCTGGCAAAGTGCCACGTTCATGTTTCCCTTCTGCAGGGTCTAGAATCAGAAGCTGATGCAGTGTGATCTGTCACGATGTGGAGCTGTTTGTCCTAGAGAGGCGATGTCTCTGGGTGAAGGAGAGTGAGGGCGTCTTCCAAAGATGTCAGAAACCAACTCTGAGATATGAAATGTGGCACTGGATGTCTTCTTAAAGACCCAGGCATCTTCTAAACTCCATGTTGTTAGCCCTAGTCATGAGGGCTGAGAGGGCGGTCACATGGGCTCTTTGTGCCATTCTTGGTTAGCTTTGTAAAGATTGGCCAGAGTGATGGGTGTGGGTACCTGAGTTTCATTGTAACAGCCTGAGTCTCAGAATTCCCACCTGGGGAGGGCGGCTCTGTGGTCTCTCTGGCTTTCCAGCTCTTGCATGTGTTACAGGATGTGCCAGCTGCTATTGGTCCCCTGATTTGCCTCCCTTTCTCCAGTGCTCCCATTCTCTGGCTGCCGTGTGCTCCAACTTCTCTAGGAGTTTCCCTCTGGTGAATGGGAGCTACTTTGCCCAAGAAGTTTTGGCACCTCAGTCACCCCAGGGGTGAACGACTGACTGACAAGTACAAAAGTTCAGCCCATGCAACTCAAGGTGGGACCAACTTCACGGGGCGGTTGATGGTTTGAGCATGTACTCTGGGTGAAGCCGGACTCCAGCTGCAGCCACATGCTTGCTTGCCGCTTTCTCTCCCTTGTCCTCACTCCTCCTAATAATATTTGTTGAGTTCAATAAATATTCCTGAGAATATTTGATCAGTAGATCATGTGGACCCAAATCCCTGCCTTAGTTCTTGCTCCTAGGCAATCTAACCTCAGGTACATTGTCACCGATGACCACTGTTGTGTCATCAGTATTGGAATAATGGGTGTGTGTTCTCCATATATTCCAGCCCTTGAGGCCTGTTCTTCTTTGCCTCTCCCAATCTTTTTCCTCTTTTCTCTCCTTTGCTGGTTCACGTGCCTGCATGCACTCAGCTACTCACATTTGTCCAACCATCTATTTACCCAGAACCTGACCCTAAAACTCTCTTATATGGTAATAAAAACCAGATTCAAGTTCTGCCCAGATAGAGACTGCTTGGGTCCACCTATCGCTTCTAGGCTGGGCTTCATTTCTGTACCTGTAGAGAACGGGTAAGGCTGGGAAATAGAAGAGTGGGTGTCATTGCTTCCAGCCAAGAAGAACGCCCCTCCAGACTTGGGAATTGGCCTGATGGCCCCATAACGGCACACATCTCGTACATCCTTTGCATTTCATAGGGCTTGTTTTCACCACTTCACCCTGGGTCACTGCAGAAGTAGGAGGTGGAGTGTTTTTCACTTACAAATGGTGTAGGAAAAATAGAGGCGAATTATCTGGCTGCTGCATGAGTGCTTTATTGATTAAAGAGCACCAATCAAATTAGCTGTCAGAAGAGAATGCAGATGGTACCATGTGGAATAGATTTTCTATATCCTCTAATTGCATTATTTCAGTCAGTGGGTGAACATTGCATGGCCTGCGGTGGGATTTGAGGGATTTGGGGAGAGGGGGTGGGTTGACACACACTGTCTGGGCCAGGCTGAAGATAAGGGTTTGGATGTCATGAGTATTTTCCTATCAAGGTCGAGGCATTAACAACATGGATCTGGATTGCTTTGTGGATTAAAGCAGGTCAGGGCAGGACTTCGAGCATGTGCTTATAGAAGAAGATGTCTCTCCGACACTTGCAGGTTGGAGATATGTCAGTCTCCAGTATGAGCAATTGAAACAATTCTCTTCCACCTTTTGAAGGTGGTCTTAATCAACACTTAGGAGCTAAAGTTCTGGTCTAAATCTCAGTTCTGTTCCTTACTAGCTGAGTGACTCTTGGCAGGCTCCTCAACCTCTTTAAGCATCAGTTTCCTTATTAGTAAAATGGGGCTGGGAGAAGGCAATTGCAACCCATTCCAGTACTCTTGTCTGGAAAATCCCTTGGACGGAGGAGCCTGGTAGGCTGCAGGCCATGGGGTTGAGAAGAGTCGGACATGACTGAGCGAACTCGCTTTCATTTTTCACTTTCATGCACTGGAGAAGGAAATGGCAACCCACTCCAGTGTTCTTGCCTGGAGAATCCTGGGGACAGAGGAACCTGGTGGGCTGCCGTCTATGGGGTCGCGCAGAGTTGGACACAACTGATGCGACTTAGCAGCAGCAGCAGCAGCAGCAAAATAGGGCTGATAACTGTACTGTCTTCATGGAGTTATTGTAAGGATCAGAGGGGATGATGTATGCAAAGTGTTCCGCACAGTGCCTGTCACATGGATGGTGCTCAGTAAACATGAGCTCTTTCTCCTGAAGCCATTTACCTTTCGAGCACTCTTGGAGATTTTTCTAAAATTTCCAGGCTGGATTGTGGAATGGCTGTTTTAATGATGGAGAGAGACCTAAATGTATGATTTCTGCTCTCTTCAGAAGTTCTTTAAATTGATTGATTAAATTTATATTCTTTTGTGTATTTCTTTATTTCTTAATTCTTCTTTTGACTTGGCTCTTCCTCTACTTGGGCAAGAGAAACACGTGAACTCTTCCCAAAGACCCAGCTGGGTGAAGTGGTGAGTGTCTGCTGGTGGCGGCATGGTTCTGTAGGAGGTCCTCATCTACCACCCACTCCCCAGGGCCCGCTGGCAGGCTCACTGCTGTGCCAATGCAAGATCCACTCAATCACACAACTGCTTGATGTTGAGAAAACACATCAAAGCCTTAATTGGTTTCTCAGACTCCCTGTAGCCCAAATCTTTGGATTACTTGCAATTTGCGATAATTTGTAGTTCTTCCTCCAGGTTAGGGTGTTCTGTGTAACTGGGAGTTGAATCTAACTAGAATCTGGATTTGGTGCTCAATGAAAAAATGCAGATGCTTTGTTGGCAGCACTGTAGGCATCCCGTTGCCTGGTAGCCGTGGTCTCTGAGGGGCATAGCTGTCTCCATGCCATGGTGGGGGGTGAGGGGTATGCTGGCTGAAGGCAAGTGATCAGTGAATTCCAACCCAGTAAGATACATGGCAGCAGCTTCTCTTTGCACCCAGACTGCTGCAACTCCCCAGTGAGGACCCCACAGTGGAAATAGCTGGGCAAGAGTGAGTGAGGGGGAGTGGTGGGTGAGATCTGTGGGGTCCCAGCCTAGACTTCATTACCTCACTGCAGTTGTTGTTGTTGAGTTGCTAAGTTGAGTCCTACTCTTTGCAACGCTATGGACTGGAACATGCCAGGCTTCCATGTCCCTCATTATCTCCCGGAGTTTGCTCAAACTCATGTCCATTGAGTCAATGATGCTATCCAACCATCTCACCCTCTGTCACCCCCTTCTCCTCCTGCCATCAATCTTTCCAAGCATCAGGGTCTTTGAAGTAAAAGTCTATTTATTGTTAGCCTGGGGTGGCATCTGTGACTCATATACTATGCTTGCAGCTCGGGAATATCTTTGACTGTCCATGTTGTGATCATCTGCTCCCATCTTCAGAAATCCTCATTTTCATCTCCCAGGTGAGAACTCCATCCTTTCTTGGGCAAGTGCATTACCTCCCCCAGAAGAAAGGAGTTCGCAGGTAAGAGACAGCTTTAAGACGGTGTCAGGGCCCACCTTCAAGTTGGAGAAACAAAAAAAGTTCTTTAGGTCAGAAGAGCAGCTACTCTTACCTCAGAGTACATCATGAGAAACGCTGGGCTGGAGGAAGCGCAAGCTGGAATCAAGATTACCGGGAGAAATATCAATAACCTCAGATATGCAGATGACACTACCCTTATGGCAGAAAGTGAAGAAGAACTAAAGAGCCTCTTGATGAAAGTGAAACAGGAGAGTGAAAAAGTTGGCTTAAATCTCAACATTCAGAAAACTAAGATCATGGCATCCGGTCCTATCACTTCATGGCAGATAGATGGGGAAACAGTGGAAACAGTGGCTGACTTTATTTTTCTGGGCTCTAAAATCACTGCAGATGGTGATTGCAGCAATGAAATTAAAAGACACTTACTCCTTGGAAGGAAAGTTATGACCAACCTAGACAGCATATTAAAAAGCAGAGACATTACTTTGCCAACAAATGTCCATATAGCCAAGGCTATGGTTTTTCCAGTGGTCATGTATAGATGTGAGAGTTGGACTATAAAGAAAGCTGAGTGTCAAAGAATTGATGCTTTTGAAGTGTGGTGTTGGAGAAGACTCTTGAGAGTCCTCTGAACTGCAAGGGGATCCAACCAGTCCACCCTAAAGGAGATCAGTCCTGCATGTTCATTGGAAGGACTGATGTTGAAGCTGAAACTCCAATACTTTGGCCATCTGATGCGAAGAGCTGACTCATTGGAAAAGACCCTGGTGCAGGGAAAGATTGAGGGCAGGAGGAGAAGGGGACGACAGAGGATGAGATGGTTGGATGGCATCATCGACTTGATAGACGTGGGTTTGGGTGGACTCCGGGAATTGGTGATGGACAGAGGGGCCTGGTGTGCTGCAGTTCATGAGGTCGCAAAGAGTTGGACACAACTGAGTGACTGAACTGAACTGAACTCTTACCTCTACCACGATGACCAAGCAGAGTGGGATGGTGCAAGCAGAGGAGGGAATTAGGAGCTTTTCAAACCTTCAAAGACTCATTTATGTGCTTTGTCCTGAGGCGTTGGGGTCACAAGCATGACTTTGGTCAGTTCTGTCTAGGTTACAGGAGGAGACACAAGAGGCTGAGACCACATTTTCATTCTACATGCTTCACAGTTGGAGACAAGGGTTTGCAATATGGAATATTCTTTGCTTTATAAGGAAACACACACAAGCAAGCTAACTCCAGCAAGTTCACAGTTGAGAGTACTAAAATCTTCCAAGAGAAAATGCCAAGAAAATCCAATTAGGAAGCCTTTAATCCAATAAGTCTCTGTGCTCTGGGACTGTGTATTGTGAAAGAGAGCAGGAGAGACTGGGAGGTAGGAGCCCAGTGATTCTTTCCATCTCAGTTGGCAGGAGCCCTGGCTGAGGGCAGCCTAGGCAGGAGGCTGATGGAAAGCTTCAACTCAAAGAACCAGAGACAGGTTGAGCATATCCTGATAGCTGCCTGGTTACTTCAAGTTCCTTCCTTCCCTCTCCATGGGCACTCCCCAGGGTCATACACCCCTGGCATCTCTTGTCTTGATTGTGATACTGTGGTTCATTCATTGTGCATCCAGGTGAGTAATGAGAAGGGTCACAAGTAACAAATGGCTGATAATAACTAAAGCACTGATATCTCGAAATAATTTACTTTATTCTAGATTGGTGGATTCAAGGTTGCTGTTTAAGTCTCCTTCTGCAGTTGCTCTGATGGACGATGAGAGATACCATTACAGAGTTTGGGGAGTTGATGAGACTGATGGCCTCTTTTATTGACATCAGAGCCTGTGGTCTGGAAATGTCCACAGGCATGGGTTAGGCATGTCAACATTCCTCAAATTAAAGTAATAATTGATATCTTGGACTTTACAACAACCTCCTAAGAGGTTTCTTGCCATCAGTCTTTCCTCTTCCAATTCATCTTCTGTAGACAGAACGATCTCCCTAGAATGCAACTGAGATTGTCCTTCATAGTTTCTTTTTCCTAAAGAACAAAGTCCACACTCCCTGGAAGCCCCCTTGGTGTGGCCTACAAGATCCTGCATGATGGCTTCTAGCCTTCTAACCTTCAGCCACAGTCCCCAGATAGGATTAAGGCCAGAGGTGGTTGATTGTGGGTTACACACAGTTCCAGCCACTGGTTATCTTTCTCTGCATTTCCATCACCAATGACTGAAGACCTGTCTTACAGAGTCAGAGAGTTGATGGCACAGAAGTGGATGCTAGCTTTGATGATTCTTTCATGACTTAGTTTTGCTTCTCCTTCTTTCAGCTAAGATGTAACACTAGGGCATGTCTTCAGGAAATGCTTCTCTGATCCTTACAAACTGTTGTTCAGTTTCTGTTTTGTTCAACTCTTTGCAAACCCATGGACTGCAGCATTCGAGGCTTCCCTGTCCTTCACTATCTCCCATAGTTTGCTCAAACTCATGTCCATTGAGTCGGTGATGCCATCTAACCATCTTATTCTCTGTCACCCCCTTCTTCTCCTGCCCTCAATCTTTCCCAGCCTCAAGGTCTTTTCCAATGAGTCAGCTCTTCACATCAAGTGGCCAAAGTATTGGAGCTTCAATTTCAGCATCAGTCCTTCCAATGAATTTTCAGGGTTGATTTCTTTTAGGATTTACTGGTTTGATCTTGACAAACTGAGGGATAGGAAAAAATAAAGTATGTACCATTATGAAGATATGGGGCCTCTCTTCAGCTTATAGAGGCCCAAATTTGCTTATGACAAAATAGACCTACAGTTGTAGGTTGGCAAATGTTTTTCTGTTGCTGTTATTGCAAAGAGATCTTCAGACTCTTGTTAATATACCATGACTTAGAGGCAGGAAGGGGGCAGTAGAGATGAAAAATGACAAAGGTTGTTTGAGAATGGACACATATTTTGTCAAAGGAAAAAACAAAGAAAGAAAGAAAAGAAATCAAAGAAAAAGAAATAAAGAAAGCCAGCAGGGATATGTTATAGCCTTTTCTTCCTAAACTCATGCTGATTTTAGAGAGGAGTTAGGCATGAGGTGTTTCTGGGGCCTTGCTAGGGGACTCACTTCTGATGGATGTTGGTGAAGGGGGATCTTTCTTGGATGCTGAGAAGCCTGTCAGGAGGAGAGGAAGGTCATAAGGAGGCACTTCCTGTTAAGGTTCCTCCTCTGACAGCCCCACAGGGATGCCTTGCTCTTTGAGGTTCTCCACTCCTCAGTCCCCTGCTTACTCTCATACTCTCTCACTGGTTTGCTCAGGATGCTATCAGCAGACATACAAGACAACTTCTCTGAATGCAAAGGAGTCCAAAGAGGGAAAAGATGACAGACACGCAGAGCAGAGGGTGAATGCGAGGTTAACTGGGGCTCTTGGAGAAGAGAGCAGAACAGATGAAATAGAAAGAATAAAGATATCACAGAAGAAAATATTGAGCTGAGAGAAGATATGTATATGCAGATTGAAAGGGCTCTTGCCATACTCTAGGCAAGATGAATGAGATCTGTGTCTAGCTATTAGTCTGGTAGCATTAAAATTTTTTTTATTATGAAAATTTCAAGCATATAAAAAGAGAGAGTATGGCAACACCCCCTGCCCCACCCTTGTACTTACCACCCAGATTTTAACAGTTGTCAGAGTGTTGCCATATTTTCTTCACTTTCCTCCATTTCTTTTCCTGTTTTTTCTTCTTTGTTTTTGCTTCTTGCCTTTTAATTTCTGCTGAAGTAATTTGAAGCCAATCTCAGATATAATATCATCCTCTTTATATGTTTAGTATATATCTCTAAAAATGTGTGTATTTTCTCTTATAGCTATAACACTGTTATCACACTTAATTAACAATAATGTTTGGTATTGTCTAGTATCTAGCCACAAGAACAGTTCCCTGAATGTTTACAAAATGCCTTTACAGTTGGTTTGTCTTAATCATGATCCAAAGGTCACACATTGCATTTGTTTGCTATGGTGGATTTAAGGTATGTCTTTAAATTGTTTGACACTTTGGCCTTCAAAAGATGGAGACCAGTTCCCCTCCTCTTGAATGTGGGCTGGATTTAGTGGCTTGATTTGATAAGGTATGTGGCAGAAGTAGCAGTGACTTCCAAATCTGGGTTGTAAAGACATCAGTGCTCCACTGTGTGCTCCCTTGGAGGGTTCATTATGAGGGAAGCTGGTTGACATGTCATGGGGACATTCAACAGCCTGTGGAAAGGTCTGCATGGCGAGGCACTCAGGCCTCTTGCCAGCAGTGGGTATAACTTACCAGCCGTGTGAGTAAGCAAACTTGGAAGCACTTCCTCAGATCCAGCAAACCTTCAGATGAGTCCAGAGCCCAGCTCATATCCTGACTTCAACCTTGTGAGAGAGCCTGAGCACCACTACCCAGCTATTCCACTTTTGAATTTCTCATCCACAGAAATTATGAGATAATAAATATTTGTATTTTTTAACACCATTTTGATCCAGAGCACACTCCCTTTTATTTTTTTCATGCAATGAAAATGGAATCAGTTGTTTTGTAGAATGTCCTGTCATCTAGATTTGTCTATTAACTCCCTGATAGTGTTATTTAATTTGTAGTTTTGTCCTCTTTGTTTCCTGAAAATGGAAGTCAGTTCCAGAACCTTGATTTTGGCTCAATATTTTTGGCAAGAATACCTTGTAGGTGGTGCTTTGTGCATGAAATGATGAGCATCAGGAGAATGTCCAGGTTCATCATGTTTAGTAGTGTTAAGACTTGTCAGTGGGTTCAGGAGGTCTGGCTGCATTTTTGAACTTCAAGGACAAAGGTAAAAATTCCTATGTATTGGGTTGGTCAAAAGGTTCATTCAGATTTTTTTGTAAGCAGCTATGGAAAAACCCGAACAAAGCAAAGTTTTTGCCCAAACCAATATAAACACGTAATTAGAGAAATTAGATTACCCACCATGAGACACAGTTGGAATCCAAAGATTTTATAACCAAGCAAGCTGGTTTTTATTTGAGAGCAAAGACAATAGAGTGACTAATTCTAACATGTAAGAGTTCAGAAATATATACCAACCACACATACAATACTTCTTGGGAGAAAGATACTTTGAAAATGTATGTTATTTATTCATGCACTCATTTGTTAATTCAACAAATATTTAAGAACCTATCACTTCCCCAGACAGAGTAGCAGCTTTTATAGAACTTGGACTGTCCAGTTTCATTTCAGTTAATGAAATTAAGCACAGGGAAGCCGTGTGTGGTGTGAAAGGCCTGGTGGTGAGCCTGAACCACTGATAACACCGTAAGAAGTCCAAGAAATCAGGTCCAATCTAGTTGTAGACTGTGCTGTTCAGGTTGGGCTGTTGTTCCAAGCCAGCTCAGGTGACCCCTCCTAGGGGGATTTGATTGAAGATGGTGATGAAATGCTGGGGAACCCCTGGGTGATGTGTGGTCAGGCCTGGACTGAACTCAAGATGTCTGAGGATCTGGACATGTGGAAAAGGAAAGAACCTCCTTGTAGGAAAACAGGGCTGACAGCAAGGAGTGAGTGCCCGATTCAAAGCAATAAGGGGAGCCCAGGAGGAAGGCTGTGCGCAAGGAAGGGAGTGGTGACTCATGCAGATGGTTGGGCTTTCTAGAAGTTTCTAGCCCTGTTCCTGGGGCTGGCTAGGGATGTAAAGGGACATTAATGGGGCTGTGGAGCAGATGGACCCCAGGGATATGGAGGGAGGAATCGAGATGGCATCCCATTGGCCCTCTGATTCTGCCTGACGGCTCTTCTGTCAGGAGTTCTAGGATCAGCTGAGTGTGGAGGTACCCTCTTTGCAGGGCTGCCTTCCTCAGGTCCACAGTGCGGTCCCAGCTGTAGTCAGGGCACAGACGCTGGTGATAGTCTCTACCACAGCTTTCTCTCCTTCTCACAGTGGCAAACAGACCCAGGAGGTCCCCAGGTGGCCACAAACTGCCTGTCAGAGGGTTTTCTGCTCCTCTGGCAACTGGCTCTGGATTCAAGGTGTTCCATCTGTGGGTCAGATCCATCAGCCCTAGGCGCTCACAGGGAGCAGGTGGGTTGGTTGTGCGTGAATCAGTGGGTACCACTCCTCAGCTTGGGGTGAGTGGTGCTTATCAGATAGACCCTGAGTAGGGTCTCCCCAGTCCTCTGGCAAAGGGGCTGGGAGATGCTTCAGAGAAGCTGAATCACAGAATGAGGGAGAAGTCGGAGCACTCATTTTAGAGCTAATTAGAAAGCTGTTTCTTTCTCTGTGTAAAACCTTTGAGCAGACTCAGAGTGCTGGCACCGGGCAGGCAGTGCCTCTGTGCTTTCTCTCTGGGCCAGCGTCTTCCTGCACCCTTGAGCGTGCTCTGCAACTCATCGGACATCCCACTGCCTTCCAGCACGCCGTTTGTACTGCTTTATCTCTTTTCCTTTCCTCTTTATTGCTGCTCTCAAGAGGTAGTATAAAAATAACTGTGACCCCATAACTCCTTTGGCCCCCTACCTTAACCAAGCTCCAAATCCTCTGTATGCTTCCTCCTGTGGATGTGTAAATGCCCAGCCTTTCAGCTCTCTGCAAAACCTCCCTTCCACTTTCTAGGTGCCCTGTACAAAGAGATTGTACCAGGTGTTAAGAGTGTTTATGTTTTAGATTGCTGTGTGGCCTTGGGGGTGTCTCTTGACCTCTCTGGTTTCCTGTGATCTTTCCATCTTCAGCCTACTTTTCTGCACTGTGCGCAGCAGTGCCAATTGAAACAGGATTCTGACTCCTCCCCAGGATGTGGATGACTTCCTTTGTGTCCATTCCTGCCTTCAGGCCAGGGCTTGTCCAGTCCAGTCCAGCCCGGGCCAAAATGTGAATGCACCATTGTTGGAGGTCCATGGACACAGATAATTTGATCTCAGCCTCCCTGCGAGAGTGCTGCAGTGTGGGCCTTTGGAAAGTATCAGGCAAGAAAAGTGTGTTCACCTTAAATTGTGCCTGTTGTTTCTTCAGCCCTTCTCTCTGCTGCATATATAGAGGGAAACCAGGTCAGGTGTTTGTCCTCCCTCCTCACCACCCCAACTGCCTGGAAGTCCCAGAGCAGGTCAGGGTCAGAGCAGCTCTCTGGCCATGAACTGTCCCAGTCAGGTCCAGTCTGCATGCCCACTCCCAGGGGCCACCTCCCATCTCTTCTTTGGGACACATCTGAGGCATTTAGTGTTTCTTTCTTGGTCATATTTCCCACTCTTATTTGTTTGTGTTTCATTTTCCGCCTTTCAAGTTCTACTATGTTCTCTAATTGCTCCAGAAGTCAGACAGATGGACGGATTTCTTTAGCCAAAATGAAATTTAAAAATCATCTCAAAGTAAATGGGAAGCTCAGATGTTTCAGTTAACTTGCATGTCTCTCCTCGATGTCTAGTTTGCCATCACAAAAACTTCCTGCTTTTAATAAGCCATCTGGGCCTGGCCATACCTCCCTCCAGAAGGCATCTAGCAGATTTGCTGGACTTGGCAAAGGATGCTGTTGACCAGAAATGACCAGCTGGATTGTGAGTTCCCCCAACTTGGGTAGAATTGGGCCATGATTCAGGCTGAATAAGAAATGCCAAATCATTCTGTCCTGTCTCCTTGTGTGGCTATGGGACCTGCAGTCTTGAAGGGCTGTGGTCCAGGATCACACAGCTGGAAATAAAAGCTAGGTCGCTTGACTCCTGGTTTATTTGCCTTTCTTTCACATTATGGAGCTCATCATCGAGAAGGGGCTTAATAAGATGTTGCTAAAAGAATGAATGGGTGATTGTCTTAAGAGGAATATCGAGAGTCTTGATGAGGTGGGCATGGTTGAAAGACCTGAACTCACTCTTTCCACTTTGGAACTCTCCAGCCTTAGGATGAGAGATGAATAACATTATATCTTTCCATACCACTTCAATATCTGGTCCCAGGACCTCTGTTCATGTGAAGAAAATTAGGTCCTTAAAAAACTGCTCTGGTCAGGCTAACCTCATGTTAACTTCATATAGGTGTGTACTATAAGTCAATTTACTAGTTGCAAGTGGACAAAGGTCTACCAGATGACCAGCTGGTGATGTTGCTCTGCTAGAGACTGTTGGAGGCCTTGGAACAGCTCTGATCATCAAAAGGCTGTTGGTGAGCACAGAATAAGAGCCAAGAGTGTTAGGTGTTCTTAGGAATGTTCCCACTGAGCTCAGCCCTCTGTTCCTGAAACTCCTTCTGATGCCCAGGGCCAGGTATTTTTAGAATCTGACATTCACCCCTCTGAGTTTGGGAGTGGGGTAATACAAAGAACAGTATTCTCTCTATATCTCCTTGCTTGCTTTCTGAATCATATCATCTTGAAATTCTCTTTTTCTTCTTCCCTTCTCCCATTGTTTGTAGAGTGTGTTGGTGGTGAGTAAATTTACCAGTTAGCCTGTAGGTGGTAGAATATTGAGTGGGGGAGAAGTGAACATTACCCAGAAATCCTGGCCTTGAAGTTGGATGCAGTAGCTAGAAATGACTTCGGGCTGTTTCCTTTTGAGAAGGGATGAGATCGTAACACAGTGTTAGATGGAGGAATTTTTAAAAAGTGTGTGTGAAGAAACCTCCACAATGAACACTTCCTGGCCTCTTACTGGGTGTCAGGTGCTGTTCTAAAACTTCACAGACATTATTTGTTTAATCCTACCAGCAAGCCTTCATAGGGATATCACCCCTGTTTCACAAATGAGGAAATAGACATGGAAGGTTTAAGTAGCTCTCTCAAAGTCAAGAAAGAACTCAAACCTTGACAGTCTGGTTCTAAAGCCCTAAGTTATACTGCCTTCTGGACAGACATGTGTGTGTAAAATGTGTGTGTGTGTGTGTGTGTGTGTGTATGGGCACACATGTGTTCATGAATCTAAATATGCAGGCAAGCGTGTGCCAAGCAGCCAAGAATTTGTACATGATGGGCTTCTTTTATTTCAGCAACTTGGCTTCTTCCTTCTTTTTTTTTCCTTTTCCTTTTCTGGTAAGTCTCCTTCTTGTCTTTTGAGGACCTTCCCATACCAGGTTACAGGGACCATTGCTCACAGAGCTACACCAGGGGTGGGCACATGCCTGAGCTGGACCTTCCAGACACCCTACCCTGGACTTCGAATCTGGAGTAGAGTTGTCCTGAGTTCTGTGCCCTGAGGAGGGCACATGACTTGTGTCACACAGGGCAGTTCTTAGGGTGACTGAAATCCTGTCCTCCCTAAGACCTTTGATTTTCTGAGTGTCCCTTTAACCATCTGATAAATTCCCTTCATTTTTGTCTTTTCTTTTCCTGGGATCTTTCCTTTTCCTTTCTTTTCTCTTCTTTTCTTTCCCCCCTCCCTCCCTCCTTCCCTTGCTTGCTTCCTTCTGATATGCATTGCTTACAACTAAAGAACTTTATCTGATACTCTCCCCACCTCCTTTTTTTTTCCTCAGTAATTCAGTTTGTTGCAGACCATTTTGTCTCTAAGTCACTTCATACCGTGTTGCAATTCCTATAAGGACAGTTGTATGCATGCAGACTTGAGTCCAGTCTCTTTAACAAAACAGCTGTCCTTCAAGGACTTAGGAGTCATACTCTCTTTTCAGTCCTACTGCCCCATGTCTGGAGGCATCTTGCATAGGGAACATGGAATCCTGCTTCCAGTGAAAAAATTGGGGTAACTTACTTGTGCCAGCACCACATTTCCAAATCCTATGGTCCATTCTGGGAGGTTTTCTAGGATTGCTGCCTTGATGGAAGGTATGTAGGTTCCCACGACTGTAGCTGCAGAGGCTCTGACTTGAACAACCGGGAGCTCTGAACCAGCACCTGGGAGACTTGTGTTTCCACAGCCTCTCATCCCCAGATCCCTGAACGAAGGGGGCCATTTGCAGCATTGTTTGTTGAATATTCATAATCTGCTAAATGCTAGGGAGGTATCCTCTTTTTACTTAATTTTCTATCTCAGTTGGCCACTCCCAAGCTTGCATGTGTACTTAGTCATTTCAGTCATGTCCAACTCTTTGCAATCCCATGGACTGTAGCCCCCCCCAGGCTCCTCTGTCCATGAGATTCTCCAGGCAAAAATACTGGAGTGGGTTGTCACGCCCTCCTGCAGGGGATCTTCCCGACCCAGGGATCAAACCCACATCCCTAAAGTCTCCTGCATTGGCAGGTGGGTTCTTTACCACTAGTGCCACCCGGTAAGCACCACTCCCAGGCTTGGAACAATGCAAATCTGTTGGTGAGCGCAAGGTGCAGCCCTTTCAGAAGGCTGGAATGCCATCTCTTCTGCAGGCCCTTGCCTTGATCTGGGTTAGGCTGTGGACAGAACATCCCAGAGCTGGATGCTGCCCTCACCTTGACGCCTTTCACCTTCCTGTTCTTTCTTTATGTGCACAAAGGTCCAAGGAAAGCTGTCTGTGAGTCATCAGCCCTTCTCTCTTCCTGTTCCTTCCCTGCCAGACCCATAGTTCCTAATAGGGTTTGAAGGGGTGGCCATGGGCTCCCCCAGGCCAGTGACTTCCCCTGTCCTCTTGGTTCCCCTAATGCAGTCCTGGAATCCTCTGTGTTTTTCTGCTTCTGCCTGTTCCTGGCCTTCACCCTATGTCATGGTGTCAAGGATTTTTTTCAGCAGGATGGCCTCTGAGTCATAGCCAGAACTGCCCTTTTTAAATTAGTGTAGAATGGTTCTAGAGTCTACCTTTGTGGAACAAGTTTATGTCCTGTTTTGTGATCTTCTTCCTGGCCTTGGAAGCTAAGATATTGGCTGCATCTTCACCTCTCTGTCCCTAACAAGACCTCCTTATACTACCTCTGCCTTGCACGGTATCCTCCACTGGTCCCGGGCTCTTGAAGAGAGCATCCACCAGATTGCTTTTTCCCAGCTAGCCTTATCCCACAGCGCTTGGTGATTGCTCCCCATGCCAACTGGGTAAAACATGGATGACTCCTGCAGACAGTGGGGGTACATTTACTGCATAGATATAACTCTGACAAGGTGACCAGTTCGGCAGTGGAAGAAGAGGTTGTGGTGGCTTTTTAAACAAAAAGTTGAAGCTAATGTTCTGATCTGTCTATTACAATTTCTGAGCTCCCCCAGGAAGTAGCCATCTCTATTTCAGCTTCTGCGAGGGTCAAGCTAAATCTCCTTCTAGTCATTGAAATGCCTTTTGTTGTTGCCAAGTTTGCTGCCTCTTGGGGCTTTTCCATTTCATTTTCTGTCCTGCTACTTCTGAAAGTTGATGGCTCTCTGGGTCCCTGCATCTCCTCTTTGTCTGGGACATAGTTAGCTCTGGATGGGGGATGTGGTTTGTATAATGTGAAGGTATGATTGAAAATAAAGTGATGGATCTCCACCTGCCACCCCACTTTCAAAATTTGTAGTTAACACACTGACATGCCACTGGCTCCAATTTGCAGCTTGATAATAATTCCAACATTAACATAGGAGGTTCCAGACTTTGAAAAAAAATGAGACTGCTTTTTGTGTGAAATAGTGCTTTATCTTGCATGTGGAGTGGTAATATGCCTTTCTTAATTTCATTCAGCAAAGGATGGGAATAAAGGAAAGAATTGTTCAAACTGACTTTATTTTCAATATTTGAAGACTGATTGGTTTTACAAATTGAATCCCTTCATAGTTTTTTTGAAGTTGAAGGTGTATTATTCAACTCTATTCACAGCCAACTGCCCTGCCTGTCTTAAGTCTAGCCCTTTATTATTTTCAGTGCACACAATACTAAAATATGTTAAACCCCAAGACTATAAGAAATGCCCCTTGAGCCACAGAAAAACCTTTTGCTGCTTCTTTTGGCTCATCCGCGGGGATAAAGGAAATTAGTATAATTTCCATGGCAGCATTTCCTGGAGGAGAGTGAGAATGGCTATGAGGTGGTGAGGTGAAGCACCCAGTAAAGAACATGGATGAGAAGCTGCCCTTCAGCTGCCCCATTCCCTTACTGATGGAGGACACACCAGCTTCAGGACCACCTTTCCTTTTTCTTTCTTTATTGAGCAAAAATCACAATACTAGAAGACTTACTAGTTTTCACCATCAGTAGCCAGACAAAAAATAAAAGATCATTATACTTGCAAGCCATAATGGAAACAGGATTAACCTAACAATATAAAATAATTACATACAATTTGGGGGGTTAGGCAGAGTGATGTGGTAAGTGAATGTGTGTACACCAATGTGTTTTCATCTGCTCAGCCAGTCTATGTCTTTTGGTCTGTGCATTTAGGTAATTATCGATACGTGTGATCCTCTTACCATTTTCTTAATTGTTTGGGGTTTATTTTGTGTAGGTCTTTTCCTTCTCTTGGGTTTGCTGCTTGGAGAAGTTCCTTTAGCATTTGTTGTAAAGCTGGTTAGGTGAAGGACTCCCTTTTCTGAAAGGGTGTTTTCAGGCACTGTCAGCTGTGTTGTGCTCAGGGGTGGGTGCCATCTCTCTCTCTCTTTTTTTTAAATTAATTTTTATTGGAGTATAGTTGTTTTACAGTGTTGTGTTAGTTTCTATTATACAGAAGAGTGAATCAGCCAGACGTGTACATAAATCCTCTCCCTTTTGGATTTCCTTCCCGTTCAGGTCCCCACAGTGTATTAAGTAGAGTTCTCTGTGCTATACGGTATGTTTTTATTAGTTATCTATTTTACATGCAGTATCAATAGTATATATGTGTCAATCCCAATATCCCAATTTCTCCTCCTCACTCCCCACCTTTCCCCCTTGGTTTCCATATATTTGTTCTTTACATCTGTGTCTCTATTTCTGCCTGGCAGATAAGATCGTCTATACCATTTTTCTAGATTCCACATATATGCGTTAATATACAGTATTTGTTTTTCTCTTTCTGACTTACTTCACTCTGTATGACAGTCTCTATGTCTGGGTGCCATCTCTTGATAGCAAGTATCGCCATGGCTAGCAAGGCTGAGTACTGCAGGGTACTCAGTAAGGTCTAGATGAGTGGCATGGCCAAGTTGGGTCGTGCAGTCTCTTTTTGGCCTGGCTTGCCTCTTGAGGAGGGCTCAAGCCCAGGGGTCAGGCATAGGGATAAAGACTAGCTTCTGTGGGTATCAGTTCTTTGGGGAAGATAACATTAGCTACCTAGACATCTCAGGATTTGGGAGAAGGTGAAAGTCAGAAGGCTGGTCTGATGATAATGTACTTAGCTGGCTTAATCTGGGCTCTGACCTCAGAACAGAGACCAAGAGAGAGAGAGGATGGGGAGGTGGTCATTGCCCTTTAAAATTTTATCTCATGAATGGCACAGGTACTGGTGAAATTTCTGATCTGGACTGTTCCCTCTTCATTTTCCCACAAGCATCTACCTTGTGTTCACAAATGGAGGTACAACTGATGCAGAGCAAAAGGTAAAAACTGCCCTTTTCATGTGATTGACTGTAACCTGGGAGTCATGAAGACAGCTTCAGTCCCACATGCCCAGATACTCTCTTTCAAATATTAGGAAGGTTGCTATTAATAACAACCCCTTTCTGAGGTGTGGAACTTCATCCTTTCTCAAATCTCCACAGCTCTCATAGTGTTTGATTATCACTCTTTACACTCTTGTGGGTTCCAGTGTGGTCCAGGCCAGCTCACCCAGAGATGACAAGACTCTGACTAGTAACCCCCGGCTGTGAGCCAGGATCTGGTGAAAGGAAGGGGTGAGGCAGAGGCAGGAATTTGAAGGTTGATTGTCTCCATGATTAACAATGTAAAAGAATCACATGCATGTCTGAGAGACATTCATCTGCTAGACAAAACACATCATGGATCTGAGGAGTGAGTGGCTTATGGAGAGCACGTCTCCAGTGGGCCAATCATTTACAGACAGACCAACGCCATAACTCAGTAACGGGTCTTTTTCCCCATCACTGCCCAGAACTAACCAACCTCCACATTGTGTCAAAGTTTTCCATCTCTGGATCTAGTTTGAGCTTTTTTCTGGCAGGTCAACGCAGTGAAACACCATACTTTGAAATACCCTCTAAAGATGAAGTTCTAAATTTTATATGAAAATGAAAAGGACCTGGAATGGCTAAAACAATCTGAAAAGAGAACGCTGTTAAAGGACATACACTACCTGGTTGTAAGATTCTAAGACTATAGTCATCGAGGTGGTGTGATATTGGCAAAATGTAGACATAGAGATCAATGAAACAGAATAGAGGCCAGAAATAGACCCAGGCAGATGTGGTCAATTGATTTTCAACAAAGATGCCAAGTTAATTTGATGGACAAATGGTGCTGGAACAGCTGGATATTCATATGGAATAAAATGATGCTCAACTTTTACCTCAGGTTGTACACAAAAATTAACTTAAAATGGATCATAAACCTAAATGTAAATGCTAAAGCTATAAAATCTCCAGGAAAAAAAAAAAGGAAATCTTCATGACCTTCCTTGGGATATGCAAAGATTTGTAATACACAAAAAGCATAAACCAGATAAAATGGATAAATTTGATTTCATCAAAATTAAAATAATTTGCTCTTTTAAAAACAGTTCTTTTTAAATTTTATATTGGAATATATTTGATTTACAATGTTGTATTAGTTTCAGGTGTAGTGTACAGCAAAGTAATTTAGTTATATATATTCATATATTTATTCTTTTTCAGATTCTTTTCCCATATAGGTTATTATAGAGTATTGACTATAGTTCACTGTGCTATACAGTAGGTCCTTGTTGATTAGTTTATATATAATACTGGGCTTCCCTGATAGCTCAGTTGGTAAAGAATCTGCCTGCAATGCAGGAGACCCCAGTTTGATTCCTGGGTTGGAAGATCTGCAGGAGAAGGATAAGCTACCCACTCCAGTATTCTTGGGCTTCTCTTGTGGCTCAGCTGGTAAAGAATCTGCCTGCAATGCTAGAGACCTGGGTTCGATCCCTGAGTTGGGAAGATCCTCTGGAGAAGGGAAAGGCTATCCACTCCAGTATTCTGGCCTGGAGAATTCCAGGGCTGTATAGTCCATGAGGTTGCAAAGAGTTGGACACAACTCAGCAACTTTCACTTTCAATAGTGTATATATATTAATCCCTAGCTCCTAATTTATCCCCCTACCCCACCTTTTCTCTTTGGTAACCTTAAGTTTGTTTTCTAAGTCTGTGAGTCTGTTTTTGTTTAATTAGTACAAATTTGTATCATTGTTTTAGATTTCACATGTAAGTGATGTCATATGGTATTTGTCTTTCTTTGTCTGACTTCACTCAGTATAATAATCTCTAGGTCCATCCAATTTGCTGCAAATGCATTATCTCATTCTTTTTATGACTGAGTAATGTTCCATTGTTTATGTGTACCACATCTTCTTTATGTATTCATCTGTTGATGGACATTTAGGTTGTTCCCATGTCTTAACTATTATGAATAGTGTTGCAATGAACATTGGGGTACATGTATGTTTTCAAATTATGATTTTCTTCAGATATATGCCCAGGAGTGGGATTGTTGAATCAAATGGTAGCTCTGTTTTTAGTTTTTTAAGGAATCTCTATACTGTTTTCCATAGTGGTTGTACCAATTTACATTCCCACCAACAGCATAGGAAGGTTCCCATTTCTCCACACTCTTTTCAGCATGTATTGTTTGTAGACTTTTTGATGATGGCTATTCTGATGAATATGAGGTGATATGATTATAGTTTTGATTTGCATTTCTCTAATAATTAGTGATGTTGTGTATCTTTTTATGTGCTTTTTGGCCACCTGTATGTTAAAGACACTGTTAATGAACTGAAAAGTTAAGCCACAATAGAGGGAAAATACTTGCGATATGTATTTCTTACAAGGATCTTTTATTCAGAAGGTATAAAGAACTCATACAAATCAATAATACAAAGACAAATAACCTAATTTTTTAAATGGCAAAGGATTTGAAAAGATTCTTCATACATGCAAAAATATATGAATGGCTAATAAAATTAATTCCACATTATTTGTCACTAGAAAAATGCAAATTAAAACTGCAAGAAACTACAACCATGCCAACATTAGAATGGCTATGATTAAAAGAATACCTTGTTGGAGAGGATATGGAGCAACTGGAATCCTTATACTTTGTTGGTGAGACTGTACAATGATACAACTACTTTGTAATACTTTGTCAGTTTCTTATAAAGTTAAAAGTACACTTGTTAATTGATAAGACCCATCAATTCCACTCCTAAGTATTTACCCACATGAAATGAAAGCAAGTTCATGCTAAAACTTGCACATGGGTATTTATTAGCAGCTTTATTCATAATATTTAAATGCTGGAAACAATCCAAATGTACATCAACAGGTGTACATATTATGGTATATCCACATTATGGAGTACTACTCAGTAATTAAAGGAATGGATTACGATACATGTAAAGACATGAATGATGCTCAGAAATGTTATGTTATGTGAAAGAAGTCAAGACACTGAAGAATAAATATTGTATGGTTTTAGCTGATTGAAGATCTAGAAAAGTCTAATCTTGAGCACAGAAAGCAAATCAGTGTTTGCCTGGGGTTGGTGGGCTTGACTAGGATGGGGCACTAGGGAGCTTTCCATGTTGATGGAAGCTTTCTATATTTTGATGGAGGTTGGTGGTTATATGAGTGCACAAGTTTGTCAGAATTCATAAAAACATGTTTAAAATGGGTGCACTTTACCCCTGTGTTCATAGCAGCACTATTCAAAATAGCCAAGGGTTAGAAACCAGCTAAATGTCTATTGATAAATAAAGGAATAAAGAAGGTGTAGTACATATATACAATGGAATATTACTGAGCCTTAAAAAAGAATGTTACTGCAAATGCCATTTGCAGTAACATGTATGGACCTAGAGATTATCATACTAAGTGAAGTAAGTCAGAAAGAGCAAGACAAATATCATATAATATCCTGTATATATAGTGTCTAAAAGTTATCTATGAAACTGAAACAGATGCATTGACATAGAGGAATGACTTGTGGTTGCCAAGGGGGAGATGGAGTGGAAAAGGGAAGGACTTGGGGTTTGGAATTAGCAGATACAAGCTATTATATATAGGATGGATAAACAGCAAGGTCCTACTATACAACATAGGGAACTATATTCAATATCCTGTGATAAACCATAATGGAAAAGAACTGAATTTAACTGAATCATTTTGCTGTCCAGCAGAAATCAACTATACTTCAATATAATTTTTAAAAGTGGGTACATTTTATAGTTTGTAAGTTGTACCTCAGTAAAGTTAGTTTTTAAAAAATGGTGAAGTTCAAAGGACATTTTGAAAAAATTTAGCATGTTTCTTTCATTCTAATGAAATAATAGTATTGTTTTGAAGAAAAAAAAGGTGTTTCTATCACATGCCTCTTTGGAACTTCTGAAGTTAGTGCCCTTTCCCGAGTGTTATCTGTGATAATGAACTTCCAGGGCTTACTCTCAAAATAGGAGTCAGAAAAAACAATTTATAGGCCAGAGAGTGGCTGACTGTAGGGTCATTCTGGCTGATGACACTCTAACTTTCAAGGAATAGGTAGAAGACAAGCCAAAAACCCAATTGGCCTAGAGACAGGTACTTACACTAAAAGATGAACTGATTTGGAAGATCTTATTCCAGTTCAGGAACTTAAGAAACACTCTGTTCATCCACCTCACTTCAGTTGATTCAAATGCATTCATTTTTATGGCTAAGTCATACTCTGTTGTATATATGTACCACAACTTCTTTATCCATTCATCTGTCGATGAACATCTAGGTTGCTTCCAGCTTCTGGCTATTTTAAATAGTGCTGCATTGAACACTGGGGTAGATGTGTCACTAGAGCCTGCTATACAGAGTGAAGTAAGTCAGAAGGAGAAAAGCAAATATTGTATATTAATGCATGTATGTGGAATCTAGAAAAATGGTACTGATGAACTTATTTGCAGGGCAGGAATAGAGAAACAGATGTAGAGAATGGACATGTGGACCTGGGGGGAAGGAAAGGGTGGGATGAATCAAGAGAATAGCATTGACATGTATACACTGCCATGTGTAAAACAGATAGTTAGTCAGAAGCTGCTATAAAAGACAGGGAGCTCTGTTCGGTGATGACCTAGAGGAGTGGGATGGGAATGTGGGAGGGAGGTCCAAGAGGGAGGGGATACAAGTATACTTATGGCTTATTCATGTTGTTGTACAACAGAAACGAATACAACATTGTAAAGCAATTATCCTCCAATTAAAAATAAATAAAAAAGAAACTAAAGTTTCCTTTTAGAAGAATGGAATTGAGCTTTGTGGTCCATAGAAGTTTATATTTGGGATTGATTTCCGTTTGACAATACCCATGAAGGAAGGGGCTCTGTAGTTCTTGCTTACTCATGTGTTCCCACTGCTTAATGGACAGCATACTCCTTGGACAAGTCCTTGGACAAGTGTATGAATATATGATGTCAGGCTTTAAATAATGAATAAGTTTGTTCAATGTATTAGTCAAGATACAATAGATTATGCTGCAGTAACAAACACCGTTAAAGCTCAGTGTGACTGACAAGTTTATCTTTTGCATGGAACTAAGTATATGGTCCTGACTGATGGCAGAGGGGCTGGGAAACACAGTTTTACATGTTCCCAGAAAAGGAAGGAATGTGAAGCGAGATTTGGTCAACATGTAGCATTGTTTCTGCCACATGAAGTCTAGAAAAGGTTTGTTACATTTTGAGGCAAGTCTTTACCTATAGCCACAGGTTTTTTGGAAAAGTGAGCCTTGAGTGATGTTAATACAAGTCTTCCTGATAGTCTCTCTATCAGATGTCATTCTCACCTGTGCTTTTATTCTTCAGGTTGTGCAGCCTCTTCCATCTGAGTATCGATTTTTAGATGCTCCAAGAGTTGCTTCCTCCAGTGATCCATTGCTGACCCATGGCCATAATTAATTGCAACCGTATTTGCATGCTTACCTGCACTTGATCCAGTACTTGGTTACATACAATCACGTGGTTTCTAACGATGCCACATATCCAAGGATTGTCTCCTCAATTGGTCCATAAACTCTTAGAGAGCTACCACACTACTTTCTTTTGCTGCCTCTTCCAGTGAAGCACTAAGCATAAAGTGCATGCTCAGTAAATTTGTGTTTTTGCTAGACATTGGTCAAACACACCAATGGGAAGCACCCACTCTGTGGATCTGAGTAGCCCAGATTTTGCAGGTATGGGTTGTTCACAGGTCTCCTTGATACTCTTCCTGAATGGTTGAGGCAGATTTCACAAGGCCTTCCATGATGTGTTTTGGGGAAGGTGTTGATTTATCCATCTCACATTGCCAAGTTCCCATTGAGCAAAACCAAACCAGGTGAGTGTTGAAAAATAGAGTCCTGTAAGCTATGGCTGCTGGCCCTCTGAGAAATTTAAGAGTTCTGGTCCCAGGTCCCTTCATTACCAGCCTAAGTGATGTTAATCTCCCCTTTCCCCTAAGTCTAGGCTGGAGTGTAATGAACAAAAGGCTTTAATCACTTTGGTATCAAGATATTCCTTTCCATCTGTGCAAATGTTCTTGGGTGTGTAATGTGAACATGCTGCACTCATTTGGAGCCATTGTTCTCTCTAAATGAGAAAATGCAAATGAGGCACTCAGGGTACCACACCATAACTCGCTGCATAAAATTCTTGACATCAACATGAAGCTACTTAGCATAATTTTCCTGTTAATAAACTGCCAATTTAGTCATTTAGGTTTCAGCTTCTAAAGAATGCAACAGCATCAGGCTGGATGTTTTTCCCCCTCATATATGCCTGAGTTTATTATTTTGATGTTTATGTTAAAACATAGGAAATTGGAGTTTATGCGATTATTTGGAGATCTTCTACCCTAATTTGTTTACTTTCATAATTTCAAGGAATCTTTGCTCATTTGAAAGGCAAAACATAATTTTCCAGAGCATTTTCTCCTATTCAGGACAACATTTCCATATTTAAAATGACTGAGGAACATTTTGAGGATCTGGATGAATAAAGTCTATCCTGAAGGCATTGAACACGGGGGCCATGCCTGCCCCAGCCCCATGCGGAGATCCAGAAGGACACAGGAAACTCGAGGGCTTGATGGAAGGCTTGGAGGTGTCCAGGGCTCCCCATCAGTAGAAGTCCCATTTCTGAAGCCACTCCGCATTCCCTACGCTCTCTACCTTCCTGGCCACTGTCCAGTCATACCAACCTCCTTGCTGGTCATTTACGTCTTCCTTCAAGGAATATTCACTGTATGCCTACTATGTGCCAGTTGTGGAGATGATGCTGAGCTAACACACACCCTAACGGAGAGACAGATGTTACTCAGTGAATCATAAGTTCACAAGTTCAAATGCAAAGCAGGAGAGCAGTGGGGCTCTGGGAGAGTAAACCAAGGATCTGACTGAGGTTCTGCCTTCATGAGCTCACTGTCAGGATTTACTGACCTAATTATGGCTTGGAAAAAGTTTTATGAAGCTTAAATTATCTGCCAAGTTTTTTTTGTTTTTGTTTTTTTTTATAATTTTCTAGGTTGTTGTAAAGTACAGATACAGCCTGTGAAAGTTGCTTAGTCATGTCCGACTCTTTGTGACGCCATGGACTATGCAGTCCATGGAATTCTCCAGGCCAGAATACTGGAGTGGGTAGCCTTTCCCATGGACAGGGGAGCCTGGTGGGCTGCCGTCTATGTGGTCACACAGAGTCGGACACGACTGACGTGACTTAGCAGCAGCAGCAGCAGCAGCCTTTCCCTTCCCCAGGGGATCTTCCCAACCCAGGGATCGAACCCAAGTCTCCTGCATTGTAGGCAGATTCTTTATCAGCTGAGCCACAAGGGAAGCAAACACAGAGCCTAACTAGATATTTTTAGAGCATCCATCCATGTCAGATTTTGTTTGAGGCAGCAGATAAGCAGAGTTCTTGCTCCCAGTGAAATCACGGGAGGGCAGTCCAGTTGGTCTATTGAATGTGGGCTTCTGGGTTCGGCAGGCATGAGTTAGAATCCGGTTGATACCACTTCTTGGGCTTGCATCTTGGCTCTCCCATTTGTAGAATGAGTAGTTGAGTTGTAGAGTTGTTGCAGGATTAAATGCAATGGTGGAACACAGTATTTGATGCACAGAGGGGGCTTGGTAAGTTATGGTTATTCTATGTTCCCAGAGAGGAGTGACCATGTTGGATAAGAGCTGTGGCTGGCAGTTTTGTGGCTCTCCTGTGTCTGGGCCAGGGCTGAGCTGGAGGGAGGTCCTTGTGGAGCTGCCTATGACCGTATCATCTTTGTGTGATTCCAGCCCAGGGCCCAGCCTCCGACTGTTTCTGTCTTCTCACCTCTGGGTAAGTGGGCATGGGGTCTGGGAGAAGTCTGCAGAAGGAGACCTCCTGCAGAGTTCCTTGGTATGGAGAAACTGGCAGCCACTGTGTCTGAGGCTCCAGGCTTCTAGCCGGTAGAGCAGGTCAGTGTCCAGGTGCTGTCTGTGGGCTGGTGTGTGGGATGCCTATAGATGTGCTCTGTCCACCACAGTGGAAGAGCAAGGGCTGAAATGGCTTCACCAAGACTGCTTCCCTGGTTTCAGCATTGGAAGGAAATAAGCAGTCTCATCGCTCGCGGTTTGGTGGTTCATCTTGTCTGAAGTCCTCAGATCCAGCAGGAAGATCAAGGACTCCACATGCCCACTCTCTCCTGGCCCCCACCTAGGACCCAGCAGTTTGGTTTATACAGCCAGATGAAAGCTCTCTGGTGGGGGGCTGGCCTGGACCAAACGGGGAGAAGATGGAAGGATCCCCTAAAGCTGCCTCGTAGCCAGCTTGAGCTCATGCTTCCTTGATTCAGCGCATCTAGCCTACCTTCTGCGGGCTTTTGTTGTCTCTCTTTTCATCCAGGTTCTCAGCATCCCTGTTCTGGGCTTGTTTCCTACAGTGCAGAGGCAGCATCAGTCAGCTCCGGACCTGCAGGGAGTGTAGCCCGCAGGCTTCGGACAGCTGCAGCCAGGCGATGGAGGAAGCTGCTGGGCTTTCTCCTTCCCGTCACACCAGGCACCCTGCTTTGCTTTTCTCTGGATTTGTCTAGAGCAAATGCTGGAATGATTCTGCCAACCCATCACTTACCTTTGGTTCATTCTAATAATTAGCAGAGTTGCAATGGTCACGTTGAAAAAGATAAGCTAAAAATAAACATATCTTTATCATTTTTAATTTTCAAGACAAAGTCTGAATAAGAGCTTTGCTTCACTCCTCGTTGTGAACTGAGTGGACTCACAGAGGCCTTTGTCTCTGTGACCTGTTATATTTGGAGAGCAAAGACCTCCTCATAAATTTATTTTTAAAACACTGATCAAAATATCGATGTAAAGAGTAGAAGATAATTCTAGCCTTCCCGAGAGTTTCAGACCCAGCTTCTTGGGTGCTTGTTTGTCTTCAATCAGGGGCAGAGAAAGAGGTGGAGCAGCTGTGAGCACTGACCATAACCCGGGGGGTTCCTCACGTGCGGTGTTGTCCTGTGGGCAGCTGTGCCTGCTGGGGCAGAAGCCTGGGTGTGCTCTGCTGGTGGGGTCCAGCCTCCCACCCACCTGTCCAGATGCCTGCGTGAACTCATGGGCATCGACCTTCAAAGGCCTTCTCGGGAATCCTGGCCCTCTTGCCAGCTGGACTTTGGAGTCTCACTCTGCCAGGAAGTCCTCCAGGACAAATTCGAACAAACTGCTTCTCTCTCTTGAATGGTCTATGCAGGCCTTTTGTATTTCTCAGAGTGAAGCTTTACTTCACAACGGTTCAAGGGCTGTATGTATGATAACTCTTTTAATCCTCATTTTACAGATCTTGAGACAGAGCCTCAGGGTGCGTCAGTAGCTTGGCTGGTCACAAAGATGGTGAGATGGGAAGACAGGATTTGAACCCAGTGTTCTGGCTCTGGATTCGTGCTTCTGTCCCACTCTGCTGGAGCAGCTCCCGAGGAACGCCGTTGCTACCAGCAGCAGCCTTGCGGTCAGGCTGTGGCAGGCAGGCCAGACCCTCTCCTCTTCCCAACCTGCCAGGCCTATTTATGAAGCGCCACAATTGCCATATCAATACTGGGGCGATGCCATCGATTTTAGTGGTGTTTAGATCACAAGAGCCTGTCTGGAGCTGCGCCCCGAGATTTATGCTCCCCACATCCGTTAGGGCTAATGGGAGACGTCTGCATAAATCATGAGCAGCGACAGGAGTTACAACTCTTGGGTTGCCCTCAATGCAGTTTAACTGTCGGCTCTGGATTGGAGTGCTCACTCTCTTTAGCTATCACATATCCCCTTGCATCTCCATTGTTGCTTTTCTTGGGGAGGACCTGGTTTGGGGAGAGATGTCCAAAGGACTGGGATGGTTATTTTTGTAGCTGTGTGACCTTTGCTAAGTTCCGTCGCCTCTCTGAGCTGCCCTCAGTTTTCTCACCTGTAACATGAAGAGAAGACCTTGGTGCGCTGTTTTGAGAAGAGTTAACGCCCCAAGCCTTGCAAACGTCAGCAGTCCCTTCCCTTCCACCATCTCTCCTCTCTGCTCAGGGGATGAAGAGAGGCTGCACTGCCCTTTGGCAGCTAAACTTTCTGGCTGAGAGAACAGCCAGGTGTCATGCTACCTGGACTTGGAGAGGTTGCAGAACTCAGAAATGAGCGCGGCTCTGCCTGCCGAGTGCAGATAGAGGCCAGGCTGCTGCTTTTTACTTGCTTATTTGTAGCCATGTTTGGTTGTTCAGCTGTTTACTTTGCAAGTTTATATATATATTTTGTACAGTATTTATTTGAAGGTTGGGGACAAAGTGCCATAGTAGTATCCTGATGGTGTGAGAACTTGATGGTTCTCCCCTCTCATCTTAACAAACTCACAGATGCTAAAACTGGTCCTTCATGCTTGGCTGCTTGTCTATTTGCTCATGCTTTAACCATTTTTTGTACAAGCTAGGTACCTAAGTCTGGGTCATGCTTTTTAACTGGTCTTGAGGCAGCTCTGTGTGGTCAGACTGGGGCTAAAGGCTGTGGAGTGGACAGTGGGTGAGGGAGCAGAGGCTGTGGTCCGCACACCAGGAAGATGGGCTTGTGCCTCCTGAGCAGGGCACAAGTTTGTGATCGTCTGATGGGGACCCCTGAGGGCCAGGCTAAGGACAATGAGAGAAATTGTGCCTGTACAACTTATCATCCAAACGGGGACATTCAAATGACAGGGAGCACTATTAATAATTATAACACACAGGAGGTGCAAACCAGGACTGACTCAGGCAGACTGGTGCATCTGGTCTCCTGTCACGTCAGGCTGGGAGGTGATGGAAGACTTGATGCAGAAGAGAGCCCAAGGGACGAAATGGCATTCAGATCACCCCCACCCCCACCCAAGGAAGGGATGGTTTGGTCAAGTGCAAGCAACTGTCCTAAAAGTGGGTGCTTTGGGGGGTCTGCTCTTCCCTTTTCCTGTGGACTAGGCATCAGGGAGGGCTGATGGCTGACAGTGGCAGTGAGCACCACCTTCCTGAACATCTGGCTAAAGCGCAGACCCCCACGTCCTGCGTGCAGCTTCCTGAGCCCCTCCATGCCAGCCTCAGTTAGCCCAGATGAAGATCTTCCTGGAGCACGGAGCAGGGAAAGACACATCTCAGGTGCCGCAGGCTTGTTTCCTAAACTCCGTGTATTTTTGGTCATTTTGCCAAGTGTGTGCTGGGGAGAGCACGTCACTTCCACAGATTTTTGGAGGTATGTCAAAGCCCCTTTGTCTCCCAGACAGTAAAGATAAAATTGATGGCCTCCATAAGTGACTGGCTAGCCATGTGGCTCAGTGGGTAAGAACCAGCCTGCCCATGCAAGAAGCGTAAGAGCCGGGGGTTCGATCCCTGGGTTGGGAAGATCCCCTGGAGGAGGGCATGGCAGCCCACTCCAATGTTCTTGCCTGGAGAATCCCATGGACAGAAAATCCCACTTGTTTGGTAGGCTACCATCCATGGGGTCTCAAAAGAGTCAGATATGACTGAGCAACTAAGAAAGTAAACAAACCATCCTCTTGGAGGGCTCCTTTTGGCGGGTGGGGTGTGAGCCTGCTGTGTCTGAACCCTATTCACCATGGGTCTCTGGCCCTTCAAGTGGCTTGAGACAGGGCCTCAGGACAGTGAGGGAGGAGTAGAACGAAGGGATAGTAAGATCAGGGCAAGTCACCAGCCTAAGAAGGTGGATGCGGGAGCTCCAACCTGCTCTGAAATGCTCCCGAGGGGCCCAGGCTGGGCCATGCCAAGTGTGTCTGATGGCCATATCACTATATTTCAGGAGGGAAAATAAACATCTCCGAAAGTACCCTTCCTGCTGCGAGGAGGAAAAATACACCTAGCAAAATATACTGAAGGTGCCAGGGTTTTTAGAAAAAGTGAGGCCAGGCCTTGTCGAGCTCATATCTCAAGCAAAAGTGGATTGTGGAGCTGGTACACGAGGGAGAGAGTGTGGTTTATCTGACAAAACTGCCAGCTGACGTTTCAAGATTGGAGCTGATTCTAGTGAATAAATGGGCTCTTACTTGGGGGGATTGTTCAGTCCGATCACTGTAAAAACCCTCATTTTCTCCCCTGTCTTCTCAGCTCCTCCTAAAGTGGTCAAAATGGGTTTGACACCGGTGGTCTGTAATCTGGAAAGATTTCTTTCAGCCCGTTGGTAACAGCTGTGCTTCACGTTGAGCCTGGCCTCGCGTCTAAAGTGTTGCGCAGAGAATGATTTGTAAGTCGAATCCATTTTTAACGCGCTGGGGAAATTTGTTATGGATTGATATTATCATCAGTGATGACAGGTAGTATTTACAGCTAGCCTACTGTGTGCCAGAGGCCGTGGGGGGCCAAAACGGTGGGGGATGAGGCCAGCATGGCCCTTTTCTCGTGGAATGGGCATTCTAGTGGACGAGAGAGCCTTCTCGTGCTTTCCTTCCCAGGGAAATTAAGTCTGGCTTTGGGTGTCCCCCAACACCATCTCGGGGAGACCCAGACCAAGGCAACCTCTCCCCTGCCCTGTGTTTGGGTCAGACTAACTGGTCAGTCCCCAGATTTTAAAAGGAGAGACTAACCAGAGAGCATAATAATGTCAGGACACAGAGCCGCAACTCCCTGGGCTGTGTGTTTGGGGAGAACACGGCAGAGTCTCTGGTGTAACAGTCCCATGAGCTGGTGGTGTGGGCAGCCTGTGGAGTGAGGTATGTTGCTGCCATGCAGCAGGGCAGTGCCCTGGCCTGGGAGAGACAGCAGTCAGGTCCATGGATTTGGTTCAGGGTCTCAGGTCCAGCAGTGAGGAGGCTGGTGGGTAACAGGGCCACACATCTATGGGTGGGGTCACCTGGGATGTGGCCCCACTGTGGTCCCACCCACTTCCAAAAAGAGCAGAGATTCACCCACGGGTGGGAGGAGATCAGAGCTGGGCACCCGGGAGGTGAAAGGGGCATTGCCAGGAGACCTCCCTTGAGGGGTCTGCAGTCAGGGTCCAAATAAATGCAAACCACTGAGGGATGGAGGCAACCCAGCATCACCTTTACATCTTTCCCATTTCCTTCCTTCTCCCTTCCTACCTCCCTCCCTCTCTCCACTTCCCTCTCTTCTTTCTACCCCACAGCTATTTACTGACAATACCACACACCAGGCTCTGTTCTAGGCCCTGGGAATGCACCCACCCTGGTTGTCAGGGAACGCTAGGCTGGTTTCTCACGTGACAATCAAACCCTAGGCTGGTTTCTCACGAGGGAGCACCGATGGGGAAAGAACCCTGGCGCTCTGCCCTGAGCAGGGAGGGCTCCCCAGTGGCTGGGGTTCTGGGAAGGGCTGTGCAGACCCAGGCTCCCAGGAGGAAGCCACATAGGTCTGTTTTGGAGCCCAGCCAAGGGCTGAGCCTGTGGTCAGAGTCGCTGGGCCTGTCCCCTCCCACCCATGCAACTTCACAAATGCTGATGCACCTTGGGGTGGGGGGTTGGTCTCATTGGCCCAGGCCCTGGAGGGTTTACAAGCCCCTCAGGTGATGCTAATGCTTCTGATTAACAGATGCCCAGGTGAGAACCACTGGTCTGAGTTGGAGGGCGGGTCACATGAATGCGGGGGAAGAGGGAGGCAGCCAGGACTTCTGAAGGAACTGAACGAGGTACGGAGAAGGAGAGCCAGCCGCGGAGGAGGAGGCTGGGAACAGCTAGGTGAGGGGGCTGTGGATGGGGGCGGGGGTTATAATAGAAAGAGTCCTTGGGGTGCGGTAGGGTCAGGAGGGAGGGCGCGGTGGGAGGGAAGGAAGGGGGGGGTTGGCAATGGCAGGAGGAAAGACACTGGAAGTCGTGGTGAGCTGTGGCCAGACCCCGAAAGACAGTCAGAGGCACTCAGATTGGTGTCAGGCCCACCGGCAGGAACCCTTAGCCCCAGGCACTCCCCCAGCCTGGTACAGCTCCCCAGGACGGCTGTGTGAGAAGTACAGGGCAGACTTCACGTCTCCTTAAGAAAGGAGGCATGGTGGCATTTGTAGTTCTGCGAAGCAAACAGCTGCCTTTCCCCTTCTCTGACCCAGGGGACCCAGAGCTGCCTGGCTTTTAGCAAACTCATGGAACTCAGAACTCCGTGGCCCCTCACTATGGGTGAGGGGGTCCCCCCCTTCCCCTTCCCCATGAGCTGCGGTCTCCTTAGGGCTATCTTTGGAGGCACCTCTCAGTGGTTTGGCATGACCTCTGTGGAATTCCTTCCGGCCTCTTACTCTTTCTCTTCTGGAGAAACTACTGTTGAGTGCTTGGAGCACAGTATCCCTAAGCCAGCTCACTTCATCCTAGAGGCCTGAGTGGGGTAAGGGCTCCCTCAAGGCCAACCACAGAGGCAGAATTCACACCCAGAGCTTGGGCCCCAGGGCAGGCTGCAGAGATGTTTGCTAGGCCAACTGTAGTCTTTCTTCGGTGCGTGCACCATTCATTTTCCCCGAGTGTTTGGCGCTATTTGGTTTTATTGTTGCATTTAGGTCCTGGGAGATGATTACATTCCATGAAATAGTGTGATTGATTGACCTTTTGAAATGTCAGAAGCCGCTCCCCAGCTCTGGGGGATCCTGTGGGCTTCATCAGCCCTCGCCTTGTGGGCCATGTGAGCAAACCTCTTCTATAATTGGCAAGACAGCCGTGAGGGGGGAGCTTCCCGTGGGCCAGGGAGCTTGGCAACTGCTCATGGGCTGGATCCCGGAGGAGCTGGGGCTCAAAATCATCTCTGTTATTTTAAATACACCAGGATTGGGTTAGGGAGCAGGAGAAAGGCAGAGAAAAGCAGCATGAGTCAGCTAGTCGCCCAGATCTGAGTGGGCACTAATTTAGTCCCCTGACACCCTCTTTCTTGTAGGAGAGAGGAGCTCACCTAAGCCCTGGAACTGTCATGGTTGCGTAGCTTCTGCGGAAAGAAATGATATTATGCTTCTGAGTGAATGATGATGCAATATGAGCATGCCTTTCTGGGCTCAGCCACTGCGGGCCTCTCTGCCCCCTTCTCCCTGGGTCAGAGAACCCAGCCCACCTGGTGGGGATTGTAGCCTCTCCGGGGCCTAAGGCAGACATGGTGGCTGTCAGAGGATCATGGAAGCTGTTGTTTGGGTGGGGCCTCTCAGAACTGCTTGAAGCTTACGCCTCCGTGCCATCCTTCCTGAGTCAGGTACCCATGGTTTCTAAACTTGAGAGCTCTGGCATACCAGGAGGGAGGGATGGAGTTAAACTATCCCATTTCTGCTGTGTTGGCTGGAGATGGAAGAGCTTTGTGGAAGGGGCCTGGTTAGAGGTACATGCTCATGAGTATTTGCATATGGGCAGGTCTATAAAGGTTGGATGAAATCTCCTTCCAGCAATCAAACCCTGTGAAATGGCATTTATGACATTTCCCAGCACAAAATGGTCAGGGTTCTCAGTGGCTACTAAAGCCTTAGGAGAGTCTTAAACATCTTCAGATTCACCAATTATTAAGTTGTAGTATATGCTATTTTCTTCCTTGCAAAATTGGTAGTTTTCGTATGGCAGTTCTGCTAACTTTCTTTTAACCTAGATGGTTAACTAACCAGAACATTCTTTTCCTCACCAGTTAGGAAAGGAGGTTAGTAAAAGAAGTATTAAGTAATTTTCCATTATTGAAAGTTTCATGCCATATGAATGATTCCAATTGCTGAGAAATACTGGAGCCACTGGGAGAAGGGAAAGGGGTAGGGGAGAGGGGAGGGAAGGAGGGAGAGAGACAGACATAGAAGTCCAGCTCTATGGAAGAGAGGCAACTTGGTTTGGATCCTGAATAATACAAGGGAGGTGGTGAGGAGATGGGTGAGGGCTCTGGCTAGAGGCCAGAGGACCCATAATAGGGAAAGAGAGAAAACGGAAGATGCTGTTTGACAGGTATTGGGTCTCTGTGGGTGCAGCCCCACATCCTTGACTTGCCCTTGATGAGACCCCTAGCAGGGTCCCTGCAGGATCAGAGGAACACACAAGATTGGCCTAGATCCCATGGTGCTTGGTAGGGATCCTCTGAGAAGGACTCTCAGGCCATCTGAGTCCACCCCAGAGGCAGGAGCAGGGCAGACCTGCACAAAGGCCTGGTGGAGGCCAGGGCTGGGGACAGATGGAGGAAGAGGGTCCCTGTTCCAGCAGGTGTGTGGAGCTGCAGGCAGATTCTTTGTCCTTTCTACCACCATGGCTGATTTGTAAAATCCGCAGTGCGTTAACCTTCACCTTCCCTCACCTTCCCTCACCTTCCCTCTGGCCCTTTAGCTGGTATCCAAATGCTTATGCAATTTGGCCCCAAAGAAAAGTATACATCGTCACCTGAAGTTTCAAGCCAGGAAGAAGGCAAACACCTTTTTGTGTCCCCAGATCGCAGTTGAACCCTGATTCTGTCCAGCTCTCCTCTCAGGACAGCAGCGGGTGTGCCATCAGCATTCAGCATTGACCTGCCTGACCCCGTGTCGTCTGACACAGGTGAATCTGGCACTGGTGACAGGGAGTGACCGTGCTGAGCTGGGGAGCTTTGTGGAGGAGGGTGTCCCCGAGCTCCCGAGAGTTTGATTAGGAGAGGCCCCCAGCTACATCCGAAGACTCCCTGGGTGCACTTGCTGTGTCAGAACGTGGGCATCCTTGCACCTTAGACCCCTCTGATGGGCATCCTGGGCTTAGAACTGGCATTCTGTGCCTCTGGTTCAACCTGAGCTAATGGTATGGGTCTGCCTCTAGCCTGGTGGCCTGGCTTTCAGCTGTAGGGAGACACAAGAGTCAGGAGGTTGGTCTCCTGGTTCTTTGCTTACCTGCTCTAGATCCTTCGCTAGGGCTATGCCTATAGGATCCCAGAATTGCCAGTCAGTTTCATGAAGCTGTCAGTTAAACCAATTTCCTGGAATGATTAGCCAAAAAAAGAAGAAGAAAAAATCAGATGGAAAACATAAACAAAAATGAGCAAACAAAAACCCTTCAAGCAAATCAGTCATGGGGCTGAACTTCTGGTTTCCCTGTCCATCGTGCAGATGGAACCTTTTCCTGAGCTCTCCTCCAATTCCCATTCAAAACCCTCACCTGTGGCCTCTGTGATGCTCAGGCGGCATGCTTTTCTCCCTGTCAGTTTCCCTTCCTGCCAAATGGGGGTGGACCCTGCAGCTCCTCCCCATGGCCCACCTCCTGCTCCAGCGTGGTGTGTCCTGAAGTGCATATCTTCCTCCATTGGCCAAGGGTTCCTCTCAGTGGGGGTGGAGGGCCTCTGCTATGCCCCCCGCCACACCTCACAAGCCTCCACTCCCAGGACAAGCCACCCACACCCATGTTGTAAGTAGCAGCCAGTTACAAGTGTGTTGTTTTTCTCTTTCCAGTTTTTAATTGGAGGATAATTGCTTTACAACATTGTGTTGGTTTCCGCCACACATCGACATGAAGCAGCCGCAGGTGTACATTTGTCCCCTCCCTATGAACCTCCCTCCCACCCCTCTAGGTAAAATAGATCACCAGTAGACACTTGCTATATGATGCAGGGAGCTCACAACAGTTGCTCTGTACAAGTGTGTTGTGAATACAGTCATTTTCCTTGACTCTCCTTTCCTATATTGTTTTTTGTTGGGGAAAAAAGGCACCTGGATTGAATAAGGAGAAAATCTTGCCGTGGCGCTGGCCATGTTTCCTGCAGAAGTTGGGGCTCTGCTGGGCCGCAGGTGGCTTCCCCTGTCCCGCCCTGCTTCCCTTCGTGTCTAGGGCCTTCCTCTCTGGAAGTCCGCTGGGTTTGCGGGCCATTTGCCTACATCTGTGCCCACAGTGAGCGTCTGGCTTTCTCTCACTGCCTGCAGCCCTACAGAGTTTCTATCTCATTTTCTGTTTCTCTTCTGTGTTAGGCTGAGTCGAGGGGTTCCTGCTCTGAGATCTCCTTTCACAGTTGGCTCCTTCTCCTCTCTGGGAGTTTACCCAGGTACAGAGTCCCTTTCCATTCTCCTGGCCCCTCTCTTTGCCAGGGGCAGACTGTGGTCATTTACATAGTTTTTCTAGTGTCCTGCAGAAGCGTCTCGTGAGGAACAGTCAGCTGATGGTAAATGGATGAACATATTGGTGCAAATGGTCCTGAAGTATAAATCCTGGCTCTTGCCTCAGTGACAGTCCATGAACAGAGGGACAGAGCCCTGGGCAACTGTGGCTGAGACTGCCCCTGGCTTTGTAAATGCCTTTTCCTCCGCGGTCCCTTAAAGTTGATGTCGACGCGGGAGCCCCTTTATAATGATCTAGTTGGAATGGTAACGCATGTAGCATTCTGCCACAGCTAACAGCAAGATTGGAATTTGAGGAGACGCAGAGACAAATTACCTCTGAATTTTCCTGCAGCCATAAAAGCTTTTACTGTATAGTAATTTTCTATTTTTGCTGCAGGCATATTTGCATATTGCTTAACAATTTATCTCCTGTCATTTGTCAGATATTATCCATCTCCTGTTAATAAGCTAAGACAGGCCATATTAAGATCTTGCAGGCCTCTTGTGCTCACCGTCAGCCCACTCTCCTGCCCACAGGGCCTCTCTGCTGTGGGAGCAGACGGCGTCATGGGGCTGTGGCCTAGCTCCGTGTCAGGGATCTGTCTGTTGGCCCTCCTGCTCCTGCCCTGGTGTAGAGGGATGATGGATGTGTGGCGTGGCCTAGCCCTGTTCCTGGTCTTTGGAGGAAGCTCTGGTACCTCTGGTCTCCTTAAACAGGAGCTGGACTTCTCATGCAAGTAGAAACAGCCCTGCTCTGGGTTCTGCTCTTGGCTCTGACTCCCAGTCTCTCTAAGATTTTGCCTAACTCTTTTCTCCCACTCTAGAATAAAGATTCTAGGATACGGTTAATTAACTAGTTCTTCTTTGTCTTTTGCTTTTTTAAATATAAAAGCAGTAGCATCCTTTTTTCCAAATTCAGATTTCCATGGAACCTCAGCCTATAGAATAGGAAGTGTAAACTATATTGGGGAACGAGTGGAGAGTGGGTCTGGTTTTCCTGCCTCTTTCCACTGACTTCTCTTGTGTGCCCACACAGAGAGGGCCCTGGGTACCTCCTGGCTTCCTGTGGAGCTTGGGACGAAGGTGCCTGGTGGGATAATCTTTGTCCTGTCTTCTGCCCTGACTCTCTCAGGCTCTGCGGTGACTAGTACCTGTTGCTGGCCTGGCTCTGTGCCTGGGCTGAGGAGTGACACATTTTCCAAACTTAAGATACTGGGACTCTGCTCTGGACCTCGAATTGGTAGTAGTAGGCTCAGCTGGCCAGTAGTAGACGGATTTTGAGAGGAAAGAAAAATGGCTTGATGCTGAATATATGATGAGATTTGCATAACTGAACTGAAATAGAATTAAAGGGTCATATGTTTACACAGTGATGCCTAAAATCAGATTGCAGTGATGTGTGCTCAGTACTAAAATGGGATCCTCGGGGACGTGTGGCTCTCTGCTTCCCAGAATCTCTGCAAGAGCTAGAGAGAAGTTTCTGAGGGGGTGGGAAATGGTTTGGGGGATGACTGTTGAGGGGCTAAGGGGTACTGATGACAACGGTCACTTGCTGAGCACTCCTGGTGCCAGGCCGTGTGCTAAGGGATTTGCATAGTTTTCCTTGTGGAATCCTCCTATCTGTGATGTAGGTACTGCTACGGTTCCCCTTTAACAGATGAGAAAACTGAGTCTCAGGTGGTTAAACTATTAAGAGAGGGAGGCAGGACTTGAATCCTTGCAGCAGAGGTGTATACTTTGAATTGTTGTCTGAGGAACTGAGTTGTTGGGCATCCTGTTGGGAGAACATGCAAGCGTGCTCTAGTACATACTCTTTGTGACTGACTTTACGCTTTTTGCTATCATATCTATTTAGAAGTTTGATCCCTGCTGTCATTTTGGTCTGAAAATACAATGCTCAAATGTACCGATCAGAAGATGTATGCAGGGAATGAGTGATTGGTGATGAAGAGGAAGAGATGCCTGTGCAGTACTGAGCTGTGTCCTGCAGCCACGAGGGATCATGCTGCCCAGCAGTGTCACTGTGCCTTCAGGGAGCCCAGGTTGCTTCTTTAACTGTGTGTGTTTATCTGACCAGGTCCTCACCTGGTTTGGCATGGAACATCCTCTCTAAGACAGTCAACTTGGCCAAGGCTTGATGGTTGTCATAATTATGACTGAAATTGGAAAGTGCTGGTTACTCAGCCATGCCTGATTCTTTGCAATTCCATGGACTGTAGCCTGCCATGCTTCTCTGTCTGTGGGATTCTCCAGGCGAAGAATGCTGGAGTGGGTAGCCATTTCCTCCTCCAGGGGAATCTTCCCAACCCAGGGGTTGAACCTGGGTCTCCTGTATTGCAGGCAGATTCTTTACTGCCTGAGCCGCTGGGGAAGCCCTAATTGTGACTGAGACTCTGACATTTCTCATCTGCATGGGTGTGTTTCAGGATCAATCTGTGTCTGAATGGTATGGAGAGGTCCATCATTCTCAACGTTGCAGGGCAGCTCTGCCTTTTTGCCATTCTCACCTCATCTCTGTCTGGCAGAAAGAATCCCATGCAATTGCCAAATGAGGGCTGGGAGAAACTTTGTCCTAATCCACCCCTGGGTATCTTGAAAGAGTCTTCACACACCACCTCATTTGATCCTTAGAAAGCCCAACAATGTAGGTCATGCTATACCCACTGCGTGTAGGTGAGACAACCAAGGCTGAGAGAGTGGAGTGACCTAACTCCCCAGTGGTTACACAGTAGCTGGGATTGCAGAGCAGTGAAAAAAAAGGCTTTCTGGATTTGCCTCTTGGCTCTGCTACTTGGGAGCTGTGTGGTGGTGGTAGGTTGGGGTACTGTTTTGAATCTGCACTCCATCCTGGAATATAATTAGGTATTTAGGTCGTTGGCATGGGCAGAGCACATACTTGCCTGCACACATCATGGATGCTTGACCTGGCTGTTGGGACATTAGTGGATGTGATGTAAGCAGAGGCTTTCAGTCTGCTTCTTTGGTTTGGCTTGCTCTCTCTCCTGTGCTACCTGATCTGTCATTTGGGTGCTGCAGATCCTTCAGCATGGATCACAGAATGAAGACCCAGAGGCAGACATGAATCTGACATGAAGTCTGGAGTCGAGTCTGCCACTGCAGCCAAGCCCAGACTAGATGAGCCAAATCATAGCTGATCAGCAGAGCTGGCAAAAGAAATGTGAAAAAGGCACAGAGATGTATAACCTTTTTGTTATGCAACAAAAACCGACTAGCACAATGTTCTTGGGCAACTAACTCGCACTTTGGAGCCTCCATTTCCTTATGAATAAAGTAGAAACACCAGTGCCAGCCTAGAGCTGAGATGAGATAAGCACTGTTGCTGGAACATAGTAAGTGCTCAGGGTTTTGTTTTGTTTTCTTAGGGTGGATTTTGATGCTAATGCTGTTGTTGCAGAGGGAGAATCCCTGCCTCTGGGGTGGAGGCTGATTCCAGCAAGGTTTGTCCCTCTTGGCGTCCCAGTGGGCCTGACTGGCTGAAGCAACTACAACATAGCATGGGTTCCTCAGGCCCCAGCGGGGACTTTGCTTAGCCTGAGTAACGATACGGATCAGGTCTCAGACCCACTGCTCTGCTCTCTAGGGCTTGTTCTACCTCTGGTCATTAGTCCTTCCAGCCCAGGAGGGAACTCTGGCTGTCACTGTGAGTGGATCCAAAGCTCAGGCTTCTGCAGGAGCTTTTTAAACTTTTTATTTTCTGTTAGAGTGTAGCCAATTCACAGACAATGTTGTGATGGTTTCAGGTGAAGAGCAGAGGAACTCAGTCATACGTATACACGTGTCCATCCTCCCCTCAAACTCCCCTCCCACCCAGGCTGCCACACAGCACCCAGCGGAGTTCCATGTGCTGTATGTACAGTAGGTCTTTGTTGGTTATTCATTTTAAATGTAGCACTGTGTACACATCCATCCCAAACTCCTGACTAGCCCTTTTCCCCATTCTCCCCCACCCCCGGCAACCGTAAGTTTGTTCTTAAAGTCTGTTTCTGTTCTGTAAGTAAGTTTATTTGTATCATTTCTTGATGGCATTTATGAACATATTTGTAGGGCAGCAACAGCAACTGAGAGGCAGACATAGAGAACAGACTGTGGACACAGTGGGGGAGGGAGAGAGTTGGATGAATGGAGAGAGCAGCATGGAAACATATACATTACCATGTGTGAAATAGATAGCCAGTGGGAATTTGCTGTCTAATACAGGGAGCTCAACACGATGCCCTGTGACATCTTAGAGGGGTGGAATGGGGTGGGAGATGGGAGGGAGCCTCAAGAGGGAGGGAACCTATGTATACCTGTGGCACATTCTTGTTGATGTATGGCAGAAACCAGCACAATATTGTAAAGCAATTATCATCCAATAAAAAGATTTTAAAAAAAGATTATGCATATAAGGGATGTCATACAATATTTCTCCTCCTCTGTCTGACTTGCTTCACTCAGTATGACGCTCTCTAGGTCTACCCATGTTGCTGCAAAGGGCATAATTTCATTCTTTTTAATGGCTGAGTAACACCCCATTGTATAAATGTGCCATGTCTTCTTTATCTATTCTTGAGGAGCTTTTTAGGACAGACCTGGGACCTCCTCCCTGTCCTGGTAGTGAAACCACTTCCTATGCCCTGGTGCTGGCTCTGCAAGTGCTCTGCTGAGCATGCTCTGTCCACAGTTGCCTGGAATCATCATAACTCTATCACGGGGCACTATTTCTGTTGCTGTTTTATGGAAGAAGAAATGGAGACAAGGGAGGTGGAGAGCCTCACCCAAAGTTGTCATTGTTGTTGTTTAGTCACTAAGTCATGACTAAGTAGTGACTTAGTCCAGTGCTTTTGACCCCATGGACTGTAGCCTGCCAGGCTCCTCTGTCCATGGGATTTCCCAGGGAAGAATACTGGAGTAGGTAGTCTTTCCCTTCTCCAGGGGCTCTTCCTGACTCAGAGATTGAACCCAGGTCTCCTGCATTGGCAGGTGGATTCTTTACTGTCTGAGCCACCTGGAATCACCCAGCTGATAAGTGGTGGAGCTGGTATTTGAAGCCTGGTCTGTGGCTTCACTCTGTGCTCGTCTTTCTCACAATCATGGTCTGTGTCCTGCTGTGTCTGTCCCTCTTTCTTTCCCTGGAATCTGGCAGCCAAGGTCCAGCCCTTCAGTATGGATGCTCTTCTCTGGAAGCTTCTGGAACATTGCTCCTTCCATTTCCCTGTGGACCCTCCTTGATGCTATCTGTGTACGTTCCGGGAGCCAGCAGGATGTGAATTTAAAGTAAGGTTGTGAGGTTATTTTTTTTTCTGTGTGGCTTTGACTTTGACAGTCTGGGCTCAGAGATTATCCCCCCTGTTTGATTTCTTCCATGAATTTCTTTTCACAGGGTGGGTGCTTGATCAATCCCTATTGACTGAAGTCAAAAGGAAAGAAAAGAGACAGGCCTCAAGCAAGTTCTAGAACTCTATTGGAAGTAAAGCTGTTAAATTGAGTGTTAAGGCTTGGACGGGAGCCCTCAACTATATGAGTTGTCTTTTTGTGAAAACTTCACTTCCCCAGGTGACAGGGACAGAGGCTGACGCAGGCGTTCGTGAGCAGGGAAGTAGCCGTCAGAAATCTCAGCTTGTCCTGGCACCTTGGTGGTTTGCAAGCTCTGCTGGTGGGTGGTCTCACAGCCTGGTCATCAGGTGGGGCCACGGGCAACTAGACTTCACTTTCCTATGTCTCAGGACCCAGCATGCTGGTGCTGTGGAGACGATCACTGTGTCATGCCAGACGGACCCATTTCAGACTGAGTTTTATAAATTCAGCCTCTTAAAGGGGAAGAGATGCGACAAATTGGGCTTCAATTTTCACTCCTCATTAGCTGCTGATGTGCCTTGACTTTTCTTGGTAAATTCACATGAATGGGGGAGGTGGCAGTGGCGACTGTCTTTTTTCCATTGCTTTTGAGGGTGGAAGTGCATTTTAATGGGGGAGGAGGGGTGATGTCAGCATAGTCTGTGGCCAAGAGCTAGGCATGCACTGATTTTCCACTCTGGCTACCCAGCGTGGCTGGTGAAGGCTGCCCTGTGCTGAACTGGGTGGTGGGTTTCACCTGCGGTGGCCTCTGTGGACCTTGGCCAGGCTGCCTGGCCCTTCCTCCTGGCGGTGGATGGGCGAACATCCTGTGTGGTGCCTCCTGGCCCACAGCCCACCAGTGGCGAGGGCCCAGTCCCCACAGACAGCACATTTGCTGCTTATATAATGCCTCTGGTATTCACTGGCAGGGACAAAGAGCAGAGCCGCACAAAGGATGTGCTCACAGTTGCCATGACAGTTTCCAAGCCCCCCTCTCTGTCCTCCGCTAATTCCACCTAATCGTCCTGTGTTTCAGGCACTGCAGCTGAGGTGGCCATGCTGTCTGGCCCAGGATCTCACACTAGGTGTTGGAGTTTCTCTCCCACAGATGGCCTCTCAGGCAAGTGCAGGTCCGCTTAAGCTTCAGGGGCCCTGCACCATGGGTCACCCATGGGCTGCCTCTCAGCTTCACATCTTGATAATTTCACACTAGCGTTTCAGGACCCCTATCTCCACATGCATGCATGTACACGCACACCCCTGCCCCCCACCCAAAGCAGAGACAGTAGGGTTGGGGAAGTATTTATCCTCAAGGGGGCTGCCAGCTGGGCCTTATCTGCACCCCCCCCCACCACCTTTCTTGCCCCACCCAGATGAATTCAAGCCCCAAAAGGAATCTGTCCATTTGTCCATCTGCTTGCCCATCCGTGTGTATAGGTATTCACTCAACAGACACTTTTTTGAGGGCTGGCCACATGCCCAGGTAGTGTACAACACAGAGCTGATTAGAGTGGGCCCATTGGCAGAGGAGGCAGCCGTGAGTAACTGAAATGAGGAATACACAGTCTAAAAGGGGAAGACAGACAGGGGACATGGGGCCCTAGAGGAGAGGGAGCCTTGGGCTTCCAAGACACTTCGGAAGCGCCCAGGTGGGCCAGGAAGTCAGAAGAGATGGTGCTGGGTTCTTGTTGTTCAGTTGCTCAGTCTTGTCTGACTCTCTGCGACCCCATGAATTGCAGCACGCCAGGCTTCCCTGTCCTTCACAACCTCCCAGAGTTTGCTCAAACTCATGTTCATTGAGTCGGTGATGCCATCCAACCATCTCATCCTCTGCTGTCCCCTTCTCCTCTTATCTTCAGTCTTTCCCAGCATCAGGGTCTTTTCCAATGAGTCAGCTCTTCTCATCTGGTGGCCAAAGTATTGGAACTTCAGCATCAGTCCTTCCAAGGAATATTCAGGACTGATTTCCTTTAGGATGGACTGGTTGGATCTCTTTGCAGTCCAAGGGACTCTCAAGAGTCTTTTCCAACACCACAGTTCAAAAGCATCAATTCTTCGGTGCTCAGTCTTATTTATGGTCCAACTCTCACATCTCTACATGATTACTGGAAAAACCATAGCTTTGACTATATGGACCTTTGTCAGCTAAGTAATGTCTCTGCTTTTTAATATGCTGTCTAGGTTGGTCATAGCTTTTCTCCCAAGGAGCAAGTGTCTTTTAATTTCATGGCTGCAGTCACAATCTGCAGTGATTTTGGAGCCCAAGAAAATAAAGTCTGTCACTGTTTCATCGTTTCCCCATCTATTTGCCATAAAGTGATGAGACCTGGATGCCATGATCTTCTGATCTCATTTTCTGAATGTTGAGTTTTAAGCCAGCTTTTCGACTTTCCTCTTTCCCCTTCATCAAGAGGCTCTTTAGTTTCTCTTCATTTTATGCCATAAAGGTAGTGTCATCTACATATCTGAGGTTATAGATATTTCTACCGGAAATCTTGATTCCATCTTGTGCTTCATCTAGCCCAGCATTTCGCATGATACACTCTGCATATAAGTTAAATAAGCAAGGTGACAATATACAGCCTTGACATACTCCTTTTTCAATTTTGACCTAGTCTGTTGTTCCATGTTCAATTCTGTTTGCTTCTTGACCTACATACAGGTTTCTCAGGAGGCAGGTCAGGTGATCTGGTATTCCCATCTCTTGAAGGATTTTCCACAGTTTGTTGTGATCCACACAATCAAAGACTTTAGTATAGTCAGTGAAGCAGAAATAGATGTTTTTTAGGAATTCTCTTGCTTTTTCTATGATCCAATAGATGTTGGCAATTTGATCTCTGGTTCCTCTGCTTTTTCTAAATCTAGCTTGTACATCTGGAAGTTCTCAGTTCATACACTGCTGAAGCCTAGTTTGAAGGATTTTGGCATTACCTTGCTAGCATGTGAAATAAGTGCCGTTGTATGGTAGTTTGAACAATCTTCGGCATTGCCCTTATTTGGGATTGGAATGAAAACTGACCTTTTCCAGTCCTATGGCCACTGCTGAGTTTTCCAAATTTGCTGGCATATTGAGTGCAACACTTTCACAGCATCATCTTTTAGGATTTGAAATAGCTCAGTGGAATTCCATCACCTCCACTAGCTTTGTTCATGGTGATGCTTCCTAAGGCCCACTTGACTTCACACTCCAGGATATCTGGCTCTAGGTGAGTGATTACACCATCATGTGATGGGTATTGGGAGTCTGGCTCTATTTAGGACCCAGTGAAGGGTTCTGTTGCAGTTGTTCATTCATTAAGTCATGTCTGACTCTGCGACCCCATGAACTGCACTTGCCAGGCTTCCCTGTCTTTCACTCTCTCCTGGGGTTTACTCAGATTCCTGTCCACTGTGTCCGTGATGCTATCTAATCATCTCATCCTTTGTCACCCCCCTCTCCTGCCCTTAACTTTTCCCGGCATCAGGATCTTTTCCAGTGAGTCAGTTCTTTTCATCAGGTGGCCAAAGTATTGGAGCTTCAGTTTCAACATAAGTCCTTTCATTTAATATTCTGGGTTGATTTCCTTCAGGACTGACAGGTTTGAGTTCCTTGCTGCCCAAGGGACTCTCAAGAGTCTTATCCAACACCACAGTTCAAAAGCATCAATTCTTTGGTGCTCAGCCTTCTTTATAGTCCCACTTTCACATCCATACAGGCCTACCAGAAAAACCGTAGCTTTGACTATATAGACCTTTGTCGACAAAGTGATGTCTCTGCTTTTTAAAATGCTGTCTAGGTTTTTGAAGGGTTCTGGGGGCTTACAATGAGGCCAGTGTGTGGTGTAGACCCCCAGAAAGACAGCCATCAGAACGTCAGCAGGACTGTAAGGTGAAGCTGGGAGCTGGTACCAGTTCTGCCCTCAGCAGCCTCAGACAGAGTCAGGACAGCCAAGAGTCCAAGATGTCACTCCCCTTTCCCTCCTTGCCCCTGCCCTGCACCCCCAAACCCAGCAGTGAGCAGGAATGTGGGAAGGGCAGGAAGCACAGTGGGGAAGTCAAGGGCCTCTGGAAGCACATAGACCCAGGAACCGTTCCCTGTGAACTAGCTGGGCAATCAGGGGCCTTCCTCATAGCTTCTGAATTCCCTATCCTCAGGATGAGGGCCATGTGTGAACAAAGATGAAGTTTGATAATATGTAGAGAGCTCAGGACATAGACTCTGCCACCATAATTAAATGGGGATGTGGTTTTCTTTCCTATGAGAAGAGATGGGAGAGAGAGGTGGGTCTGGCCTCAGTCATGCATGGAGCCTTCAGAAACAAACACTGGGGTCTGGGCTTTATTTTGTGGGCAGGATAAGCCTGCCCAAGGCTGAGCTTGGAGGAGGCTGCTCCCAGTCCTGACTCCCACCTTGTCCCTCCCCCAGTGCTCCCCCATTCTCTGCTTCCTCCTGGTTTGCAGGCAGGAGACACCTTTGGTTTGGGCCTCTCCTGGCTCTGGCCAGGGTCTCTGAGCTCAGGACTGCTTTCTGGCTCCAAGCTGTGCCAGGCTCCTACCAATGTCAAGTTTAGAAGGTATAGCTGAGGCAGGTGCAGGACTTGAGTTTGGTGGCCCCCCTAGAACTCTCCCTCTTCTGGCCACTGCCCTGCAAATCCTGGGTCATTGGCATGAGGCCTCTAGGTCTCTGATCTCTTTGGTCTTAGGAGATAGGGTTGCTTGGAGGGATCTATGTTTATGTATAAGCCTCTGGAAAAAAGTAATGACTTAAGGAAAAGTCCTGCCTTTTCTGATGCTGGGAAAGCCTGCCTTTTCCTCTGCCACAGCGAGGGCTGTGCCTCCCTGTCCTCTGACCTTGCCATATGGGGTGAGGGTGCTATGGGTTGTGCTGGGAGCCAGGGCCCCAGACCACTGCTGTGAGCCAGACCTTGCTGTGAACCGTGGTGGAACAGTTGGGAACCAGAGGGGAAGATGAGAATGTGCGAGTAAAGCGACTTTGCTGGTGGGTGCTCAGGAGCTGGTAGCCTCCAGAACGTTAGCGGGGATCCTCATGAGGAAGAAGGGACAGAATATAGAGGGGTGCTTTCAAGTGCAATATCACGTCAGGCCTGGCAGGGCCGCTGTATTCATCCCCGCGGCTGACGGGATACACCCGGGGATATGAGTTGTCATCTGGTGCCACAACATGGATGACTAAAGACAGATGGTAACAGATGCAGAAGAGACACCAGGCAAGGGCCCTGTGTGGGGCCTATGGCCACGTTTGTACTTGCCAGAACTCTGAGCAGTGCCTCTCACCACTACTGGACTGTGGGGACCCAGAGGGCAAGGACCGAGTTTAATTTTTCTCCCCATTGTGTCCCCTGTACCTCACACAGTGCCTGCCCACAGGACATGCTCAGTTAATACCTGGTGAATGAACGCTGTTGAGTGAGTGGAGACCAGGGAATTTCCGTGGAGTGCAGAGAAAACTGTGGATCATCGAGGCAAGGGCAGCTCTAGGGGGACCTGGACAGATGAGGCCTGCCCTGGGTCTGGGGAGAGTGATGCTGGCGTGATACCTTTGGAGGGAGATGCTCTGTGTACTCGCCCAGGTTCTGCTGCATCGCAGGCATGTGATACAGCACTGGATGGTGTTCATGGCTTTGCAGGGGGTCAGAGGGCTCTCTGGTCTGGGGTCTGGAGTCTGTGTCTCCACACAGAACTTGGGTATTCTCCTTGGCCTGGCACTGGCACTGTTTGTCTGTAGGAAGGTGGCCATCGGAACCCTTGGGAGGCAGAGCAAGGGCAACCGAGTCAATCAATTTATCAATAAAATGGGTTGCTGACACCGACCTGTGCAGATCCCCCTCAAGCTCTCAAATCAGAACCCCTCCTTTCTTCTAAGTGGAAATAGAAATGAAATTTTCCTCCAGAGATACGTAGGGTATTGCAATTTGGGAGGATGCAACCTATTTTTTATCATTGTATAATTTGTATATAATTTTTTGGTAATAAAGTGTGATAATAGCTCCGTTCTCATAACAGGCTCCCTAATCTTCTAATTATGAAAGGATGTTTCCTGGGCTCCAGAATGGTCCAACTTTAAAAGTTTAATTTTTAATTTTTTTTTTTTTTTTAATGAGAGTCACTGTTGGCTATATGCTTTTCAGTGGGTCTGAGTCTCCTGAACAGAGCAGAGACAATGGCTCTGTCCAGTCCTTGGCCTCATCTTCCAGGAGGATGGCCAGGAGGGAGAGACTTTTCTTACAAATGGAAATCTTTCCATGTCTGCCAGAAATGTTATCACCTGAGACAAAGTATGTGGCTGACTTTCTGCCACATTCATTAAACAAACACTAACTGAGCACCTACTGTGTACCAGGCACTGTTGTAGGTCTACCATCATGTAGGGTCTACCCACATATAGGTGAGAGAGAGACATGAATCAAACAATCACTCTAAAGAACGTGACATTGCAGCTGTGACGTGAGCTGTTATGTGAGGTGCACGGGGCAGCCACAGCATATGATGGTGGGCCTGACCTAATCAGAGAGGCCAGAGAAGACCCTTGAGGAAGTGACTTTTGAGTTGGTACATGAAGAATAAGTGGGATTTACCTGGATGAAGAGTGAGGGGAACACTCCAAGCTAAGGAAGCAGCCTAAGGTGGGAGGTAGTCTGACCTGTTCTCACACTGGAGGGGACACCAGCTCTTCCCACCTCCCTCCTGTGGCCAGAACTGTAAAGATCTCATCCTGGACCACCTGAAGCTCATCCCGTGCTGGAGAGGCCAGAGCCCCCATCAGCCTCTCCCATCAACATCCTTCAGGAGGGTTTCTTTTTGGTCAGTGTGTCTACTTGGTACACAGCCACAGCTCTAGGGACAGAATCCAGCTGTGCTTCACAAGGGCAGGCCACCACCATCCCTCACCGTAGCCCACCTGGATTGACAACAGCCTCCTCACCACCCTTCACAGCCAGAGGACAGAGCTGACCACATCACAGCCTGCTCAAACCCTTCAGTGAAGTCCTACCATCAGTGGATAGAATCTACACTCAGACTCTGGTCTGCACACTCCAGACACTCAACATGTCTCAGGCTGGAGGGTGTACCTGGCTCTCCCTGTCCTCAACATCTTTGTTTTCTAACATTTATGTATTTATGTGGCTGCACCAGATCTTAGTTGCGACATGCAGGATCTTTCTTGCGGCATGCAGGCTCTCCGCTGTGACATGTGGGATCTTAGCTCACTGTCCAGGGATTGAACTCGGGGCCCCCCTGCATTGGGAGTGCAGTCTTAACCACTGAACCATCAGAGAAGTCTCTCCTAGTGTCTTTACACATGCCATTTAATCTTCCTGCCCAACCTGACCCTGCTGCTGGTCGGTCACTAAGTTGTGTCCAGCTCTTTGTGACCCCGTGGACTGCAGCACACCAGGCTCCTCTGTCCTTCACTATCTCCTGGAGCATGCTCAAAATCACGTCCACTGAGTCAGTGATGTCATCCAACCATCTCATCCTGTGTCGTTCCCTTCTCATCTTGCCCTCAATCTTTCCCCACATCAGGGACTTTTCCAATGAATCGGCTCTTCACATCAGGTGGCCAAAGTATTGGAGCTTCAGCATCAGTCCTTCCAATGAATATTCAGGGCTGATGTCCTTTAGGGTTGACTGGTTTGATCTCCTTGCTGTCCAAGGGACTCTTAAGTGTCTTCTCCCACTCTCATATCCATATATGACTACTGGAAAAGCCATAGCTTTGACTGTATGGGCCTTTGTTGCAAGGTGATGTCTCTGCTTTTTAGTACTCTGTTTACCCTTATCTATTTGCCAAATTCCTTCCCTTCCTTCTCTTCTGAGCTTAAAAGTCACCTCTTCTGGGAGGCCTCCCATGACTCCTGCATCAGCCCTTTTCTAGCTCCTGGATCTAGGCCTCACTCCACTTTTCTCCAGATGCTTGTTTAGTATTAGTGTTCCCCTTCTGGAATATACATTTCTTGACACCAGGCACATGTCTGTCTGATTCACAGGGCAACGTGTCTTCAGGGTCTCTGCAGTACAGACACACAGCGCGTGCAGTCAGCAAGTGAATGAGCGCTGAGCTTACAGCTCGGCGGCTGTATCCTTCCTTTCCCCTCCCGCTGGGACCTTCACCACAACCCCTTATCCCTTCAAGGGTTCTGGCTTCCTGTTGGTGTCGATTGTGGAGTGTCCCTGGGTGCCATTTCTCAGCTTGTGGAGGGAATCTGTCTAGGGGACAGACAGCCTTTCCTGCATTTGCCCCAGCCTCGAGAGTTCAGCCACTCGGGGATGGATGTGAGCAGGTGTCAGTGGGAAAATTGGACCTACAGGGAGTTCAGTGGGAGCTCTGTGTCGAATCTTTTCTGGGGTAAAAGTGAGGAATTCAGGAATCTGTAGGGAAATTATGTGGGGAGTCCGTTCCCTCAAGTGTTCAGCTCTGGGCAGCTCAGTCAGAGCTACCTCCATGATCGCAGCCATCTCAGTAGCAAGACAAGCCAGCTGGGCGTCTGGGCCATCCGTCTGGCAGGAGTTGGCCCTGAGTGTTGCTAGCAGTGCGGGCCTCTGGGAGAAGACATTAGAGACACATTGTTTCCGGAGGCTGCAACACAGTATATGGCTGGCAATTATCTATTTCTGATCCATTAAAGAATGCTTTGACATAGGAAATACAGATTAGGAATGAAATTGTAATATAATCAAATTGCCTTTTTATGGAAAGTACTACATTTTTCCTCTAAATAAAATTCAGTAACAAAATTTTATTTGCTTTTCCCCCAAAATGCCTTTTCCAAATTGATTTTTCAGAGAAATTGTGAAAACCAATGTGGTGAAGAGGAAGAAAGGTCTAAAGCAGAGGTCTTTGATCCTAAGCACAGCATGGCTATTATTGGTGAGCTCAGGATATCTGGGCTCAGGGCTTCTCTGATTCCCAGTGCCCTTCTAGCTAGTCAGCTCATCTTACACAGAGCTCTCTGGGAGGTGGCATAAATCCTGAAATGGCCCTGCCAGGGTAGAAGAAACATGATAGCAAAGGATGGCTTGTTCTTTAGTCATCCCACAGTAATGGAGCAGCAGGCAGGTGTTCAGAGGAAAATTATTAGAAGGAGCAGATATGAGGTGTAGAGTTAGGAAACTGTTGGAGAAGAGAACGTGCAAATTACTTTCTCTGTGGGCAAAGCTTTGCGAAAAGGATTTTAAGCTGTCCATGCCTGGCTCCAAAACATTCGTATGAAAAGTTAAAAATTAGGTTCATAGAAAAAATAAAAAATTCAGAGCCAGTGTTTGCCCTCTGTCTTTATATTTGGAAAACCTGGGTTATCACTGGAGTTTGTTACCCACCCTGATGCTTGATATTCCTTGCGTGGGGCCAGCTGTACACACATGAGTGGGAATTGAATGTGATGTGTTCTTTCTGTGATAACTATAATCAGCTGTCAGGTTTTTAATAACTGTAATCAACCATCAGATATTTATTGATCTCTTATACTAGGCAGATGCAGGGTATGAGACACATGTCGTACCCTTCACGTAAGGAAAGTGGCATCTTGTTTGAGAGACAGAATTAACAAACATGGCACACGTCACCCTTGATTCTCTTGTTCTAACCATGAGGTGCTTCTTGGGCGTATGATAGGAACCAGAGAAGGTTGGGCAGCCAGGAAGCCTTCTTGGAGGAGGAGGACTAGATCCATATCTGACCTTATGCTTGGAATTTAAGATAATGAGTGGGAGGAGGGTCCCTTTATGTTGTGTGTTAGTTGCTCAGTTGTGTCTGACTCTTGGTGACCCCATGGACTGTAGCCTGCCAGGGTCCTCTGCCCAAGGAATTCTCCAGGCAAGAATACTGGAGTGGGTAGCTATTTCCTCCTTCATGGGATCTTTCCAACCCAGGGGTCAAACCCAGGTCTCCTGCACTGCAGGCAGATTTTTTTTTTTTACTGTCTCAGCCACCAGGGAAGCCCCTTTAAGTTAGGGAAAGAAGGTGGGCATTTTCACAGCAGGGCAGATGAGTGAAGGGGAGGATGAGTTGATGGAGGAAGGGGACTGTGGATGGGTAGTTAGAGCACTGAGACCACTCACTCAGTTGAGACTGTGGGTTTGGGGGAATAAGCAACATTAAGCTTGACTAGGTGTGTGTGTGTGAGGGGAACCAGATGGCCAGGACCCTGAACCCTGAGAGAAGAGTGTTCTCTTTACTCAGGGGGCTGAGATTCCCAGTGAGGAGTCACTGTTTGTGCAGGGGGTCCTTCCTCCCGTCTACATGCCCAGCACAGCACTGTCTGTAGATGTAATAAACAACTGTTCTTACAAGGGTTCCCGCAACTATATCTGATTACATTGAGTCTGGTATGAGAAGAATGCGATTTTATTGAGAAGACTGGGCGAATTTGAAGCAACTGCTTGGCACTGTAGTTGTCTGGAGTGATGTTTTCTGAACTTAGATAACTACTCTCAGGTTTAGAAGCTCATCTTGCTGTCCGGAAGCTCCTGCCTAAGAGAAAGGACGCCACCGCCCCAGGTGGAGTCAGTGTGGGAGGTGTTTGGACAGAGAGGGTGCTGGTCCAAGGCGGATTCTGAGGAGGTGGTTCTGGAGCTGAGTCAAGGGCAGATTGGAGAGGTCAGAGAGAGGAGACCAGTTGGCCAGCAGGGGTGCTAGGGAGAGAATGGGGTGCAAGGGGCTTGGAAACAAGGTGTAGAGCAGGGGAAAACCCAGAGGACTGTGGGGAGGGGCAAGCGGCAAGGGTGCTGGTGCAGTGCTCTGCTCAGAGAGGCAGGCAAGGACACTGGTGTTGCTTCTCTTCCTGAGTGGTGTCACCTCTGGTTAGGACCTCATCGCCCCGAGTGGGTGGCTGCTACCCACCCCAGGAGCTAGGGGACCAAGCGGTATGAGGGTCCTACAGTGTTTTGTTTTCTAGGCTATGAAATTTGATTTCCCCCAGCCACCTCAGAAGAGTATTGGGGGTTCCCCTTGCTTGAGGGTACAGCTGATGGCTTGAGAGGCCTCGTGGGGGACAAAACAGAAAGCCAAGGGAAGTCAGCAGCTCAGAACCTGACTTCTACCCTGCAGACTGTCAAAACCGTGGGCCCTCAATGTTTTCTATCAAAGTCACATGTTTACCGAGGAAGTCTGAGTAATTGAATTCAGAAAAAACCGAGTCCCAAGTCAGGCCCATTTATCCCCCTTGAAGGTTAAATCCAGTTGTCTGCCTTTTGTGTGAGCAGTGTCTACAGAGATCTTTGTTCTGTCCCAAGAATTGACTGGGATGAGAACAGCAGAGAGCAGCAGCTGTTTGGAGGCTAAGTCAGAAAGCATTTTCAAGTTACTGACAAAGCGCGGAAATCTCTTTTTATTTTTTCCTTGTAGAGAGACAAGTTGGCCCCCAACATCCATTGTGTCTTCTCTAGAACCATCCCCTTTCGATTGGCCCACAGCTGCACTTGCCAGCCCCGCTGCCAGCTCGCTCTGGCGGCTTCCTAAGTGCTGGCCTGTGGGAGGTGAGTGCAACAACGTGAGCCACTTTTCAGATGTGCCCTGAAACTGTGTGCCTTGATTTTCCTCTTTTTCCCCTTCCCATTTTGTCTAGATGCAGACATAGTAAGGTGAGCTGTCTAGGATCCCAAGGACAAGGTGGCCCCTCCCCTCCCTGGGGTGGGTGGATTGATCAGATAGAAAGGGTCTGGAACCCCAGGCACCGTGGGTCCATGCCAGCCTGGACTGATGATGCTCCAATCTTCATGCCTGAGAGAAATTGGTGTCTCCTGTATTGAGCTACTGTTATTTTGCATCTCTCTTCACAGTAGTTCCATCTAGATCCTTATTTATAATTTTTTAACTTGAAAGTTGAATGCATACAGTTGGAGAATAAGGAAGATGTATAAACAAACCCCTTTAAGGTTTTGGCAACTCAAAAATTGTTTGGCTCTGCTGTCTTGGGGCATTCCAAAGGACGTTCCTGTTGGCAATGAACTTTGAAAATTTACCATCCTGGGAAGCTCCTTTGGTTATTCTCCAGTCTCATTCCAATTATCACCACCTTGGCTGAGAAGTTCATCATCTCTTACTATATTGAAATGTAAACTCCAAGAGAACAGAGATTTTTGACTCACTGCTTATTCTAACACCACAAAACGTACCTTGAAAATAATAGATGCTCCGTCCTTACTGGCTGGATTAGTATATGTAGAACTCAAACTCTCCTGGCTTCTGGGCTCACTGCTCTCTTACCCTAGGGTAGTCTACACAATCATTTTCTTAATGTTGCTAACATACACATCTTTTTTTTAAAAAAATTGATATTTATATTCATTTGCACTGGGTCTTGGTTGCAGCACGTGGGATCTTTGGTTGTGCCATGTTGTGGTAGGCTCTTAACTGCAGCATGTGGGATCTAGTTCCCTGACTTGTGATTGAAACCGTGCCCCCTGCATTGGGAGCACTGAGTCTTAGCCACTGGACCACCAGGGAAGTCCTGCTACCACACACATCTTACCACTCATTTCATCCCCCACCCCAGCTTGTCACCAGATCCCTGCAGGATAGCATCTATACTCCTTGAATTACAACACACAGGGTCCCAGGTTCTCCTACATGTGCCCCTGGGCCACAGGCTCAGCCCCTGGGACATCTTACATCTCCCAGGTCAAGGTGCCATTGCCTGTATTCATGCCATGCTGGTTTTGCCACCTCTACTTGCAATGTCATTCTCAGTCCCTTACCTGGCAAGCTTCTCATTCTCTAAGACCCAGCCCATACTGGTTGGCCTCTTCCCACCATAGTCCTGCAGATCTGGTCTTCCCCACCTTGCTGCCCCATGACGCAATCACACTTTCCTGCAAAATTTTCTTCCACTGATGTCAGTTCTCTGGAGTTTACCCATCTGTCACCATGGCTGCCTGAAGGCAGAGCCCAGGTTACTTCCAGCTTAGTTCCTGGTGGCCAGATCAGAGTAGACATCAATGAAAGTAATAAATGAATTAAGTGACTCTGATTTTGCCCTGTCCTTATAACCCTCAATAAGTCATTTCTCTTATCCTCTGGCCTCAGTCCCTTTGTGTGTAAAACAGGAGTAATAACAGCCCTTCTGCTCATCTCATCTGGCCTTTTTAACATGCTTGGAGAGGTAGGGCTTTGCTAGTAGCTCAGACAGTAAAGAACCTGCCTGCAATGCAGGAGACCAGAGTTCAATCCCTCAGTTGGAAAGACCTCCTGGAGAAGGGAATGGCTACCTCTGCCTGGTATGGATGTACATCAGTCCTCCAAGCTGTGATGTCGGGATGGCTTCTGAGCCGCATCCAGGAAATATGGTCAACTCTGACACTAAACCAACAGAACTGCCCAGAGGAGGGGGTTCATTTATTTGTACAAACACTTACAAAGCATTTATTGTGTGCCAGACACTGGTTATACAGCATCATCACATTTAATTCCAGCTGCCACTCCCTGAAATGGGTACCTGTCTTATCCCCATTTCACAGATGGGGGAACTGAGAAACAGTTGAAATCACTGCTCTAGGGCAGAGGTGGTGAGTGGAGGAACTGAAGTCTGAAGGCAAGCAGTCAGGCTCTGCAGTCCGGGCTGTCCACCTTAGCACTGACCAGTTTTCCAAAGCCAGCAAGGGCCAGGTGGGTTGGATGAGTTGGGAAGGGGAAGCTGAAATGGCCCAAAGAATAAAACTTCTGACAATGGTCACCAGGAATCCAATATATGCTATGTATTCACAAAGGAAACAAAACTAAACAAAACCCAAAGTACAGAATGTGACAGATTAAACAGGGGATACGCATGTACTCAGAAACAGCGAAATGCTGTAATATCAGGGACAATTACTCCTTGTTGCTGTGTCTATGTGACAGAGTTGTAACATTCCTGCTGCTTCCTGGTACTGCCACAAGCCCTGTCTAAGATGGGAAGTCTGTAATGCCAAATGTGTAGGGTGGTCATAATTGTGATTTTCATTTGGCATCAGAGGAGAAAATAGACTCCACCCCCACAAAGAGTCTGTCTGGTGGGCTCTGTTCAGACACAGGCCCGTGATTTCACAGCAATAAATGCAGAACTCTTCATCAGATCGCCTGACAACTGCACCATTTGCCAGGGAAATGACGCCCCTCTAGAAGTGATAGTGGGGAGAATAAGAAAAACAAATGAGTTGGGAGTATGTCAGAGCTGATAAGCCTCAGGGACATGACTGGAACACTGCAAGGACAGGCTTTTTAAAAGCAGTGGCTGGCAGAGCCATTGGGCTGGGTTTCACATCCATCTATCACTGGGGGATCATGGCCAGCCTGCCTCTTGCCAGCGCTGGTGCTGAGCCCACATCCTCTGGCTCATACCTGGCTAGTGGTTCCAGACTTCCATTACTGTTATGACTGGCACAGAGTAGCTGCCTAATAGGGCTCAGATAATCCCACGGAATCATCTGTGGGGGAAAGAAGAGGGTGGAGGTAGTTCCATCTTAGGCAGGGCTTGTGGCAGCACCAGAAAGCAGCACGAGCGTTACAACTTTGTCACACAGATGCCGCAACAAGGAGTAACTGTCCCTGATTCTAACATGGCATTTCACCGTTTCTGAGTACATGTGCGTCCCTGTTTAATCTGTCACATTCTGTACTTTGGTTTTTGTTTTTTTTATTTCCCTTTGTGTGCTGTGCTTGTGTCTGGCTCTTTGTGACCCCATGGACTGTAGCCTGCCAGGCTCCTCTGTCCATGCAGATTCTCCAGTCAAGGATACTGGAGTGGGTTGCCATGCCTTTCTCCAGGGGATCTTCCCAACCCAGGGATTGAACCCAGGTCTCCCTCATTGCAGGCGGATTCTTTACCATCTGAGCCACCACGGAAGCCCTTTCTTTGTATAGACAGAGAATATACTGGACCTTAGGTGATTATTGTCAGAAATTTTATTTTTGGGGCCATTTCAGCTTCCCCTACCCAACTCAGCCACCCAAGGACCTTGCCCCAGTATAACTGTGTTCTGTCTGTGATGCCACATTGAAAACCCACAAACTTTGAATTGAATGGAGAGGAGATAGGGCTTGTCACCTTTAAGCTGGATTTCCAGCAGAAGAAACAGTATAGTATCCTGGAGAGTGATGGCCCAATCTCAGAAGAGTTGCTGAGTCTTGGGGACAGGTTATTGACATCAGGAGAGCTGTTGCCCTGGCCCCTTAAAGATTAGGACTGTGTGTTTCTGTCAGTACTGGTTGGTTGACTTTGCTAGGGCTGGACCGACCCTAAGCACTTGGTCAAGAGTTCAGTGCTGCCTTTTAACTATTTGTTAGAGAAGAATTCATAGGAACTTAGGAACATGTCCTCTGGGTATAGACTAAAGCAACGTGGCTGCCATATAAATCTTGTCACAAATATATCTCCATCCCTGGAGCTTCTCTTTGGGAAGAAGCAGGATGCCTGATAAAACAATGAATCATAATTTGGGGATGTTCATTATTTACAGCTGCCCCGGGTCATCTGTAAATTATGCAGCCCTCAACTCCACTTGATTGCTTCTTTCCACTGGGCTGTCTCTCCAGACTGCCATCAGGGTCGGTGAGATCCATGCACCAGCTAATTGTACCAGGAGGGCAGTTTCCCATTTCTTGAAATGCTTAGAGTCCCCTGGTTGAATGCTCATGTTCCACAAACTCTGTGTCTCAGTCATGAGTCCCTGGATACTTGGAGGCAGAAAGACTTGGGATTAGGCTTGACAGGGAGAGAGTGAGCCTCTCTCTGCTGGGCATTAAAGGAAGGCTTCAAGGGTACTTGGGGAACAGCAGTTGCCTGGGGTGAAGGAGAGGGTCAATGCCAGTGGTTGCCTCCTTAAGGGGCCCCCAGCTTCCCCTGGGGAAGCTCAAGGGGGCTGATAAACAACCAGTGAGGGCACGGTGGTGGGTCACATCATCTCTCAGGGGAGCACAACCAGTGAGTAGAGTTGGGGTGCAAGCCTCTGCTCCTGGTGGATGCTCTCCTTCTGTAACCATCCAGAGCTGACCAGGAGGGTGGGTGGGGAGGATAGAGGAGGTGGAGATGCAGGGCAGCGACTGGCCAGGCAAGGTGAGCATCCCCCCCTGCCTTTTGCTTACCCGTCACTTTTGGCTCTGCACTTGGCATGTAACTGAAAACAAGACCTTTCCTTAACGTGGAGCTTAATGATCCCTTTAATGCCCAAGCCATAGCATCGCTTCTCTCGTGCGCCTGTTCCCTGTCAGCCATGGGGCATTAAACCGGTGATAAAAATGCCTTTTTCGTATGGTCCACAAACTCACCAAGAGGCTCCTGGTAGCAGTATAGCCATCTAGCATGAAATCAAGAGGCAATCACCGCGGATGAGGCGAGATGAGCTATGCGCAGGAGCAATTAGGGGAGCCTGCATTCCGGGTCTCGTCCTTCACCATCTCCTTGTGTGGGCACCCACCGCCTCGGACCCAGCAGGGAGGACTCCCACCCACCCTGCAGTCCTGCAGCCCAAGTCCAGTTTTGCAGGAGGGACTTTTCCTTTCCTGTCTGCTTTCAGAGCAGTAAAAGATGCTTCATCACATCTTTAATCCAATTGACTATAGCATTCCTGACCCAGTTGGCCCCTGGGAACAAATGTCCTTGGTTATGTTTTCAATCCAGAATATATAAAACACAAAGGAGGAAAAAAGGAAAGAAATGGCCAGTTATGAATATGCATTAACATGATGCTGCATTTGGAGCTGGAAGCAGGAGTCATTTATTTTAAGCAAATCAGATCTTGATACATGGCCATGAACGTGCTGACTTCTCTATCACACAAACACGCTGGGCGAGTTTGATTTATACAGTGTGGCTGGGAGGTTTTTCCCCCCAATTAAAAACAAACTGAGAAAAATCATTAATTTAACTACTGTATATTAAATTTGCATTAAAACATCTGTTTGTCTATATTTATATGTGAGTTATCGAACATGTGAGCTCATGAATTCTAATTTCTAAGATCACATGCCAAATATTGAAGATAAATTTTATTTATTTCTGCAATTAATTCTATGAGAACAAATAGCTCTAATTTAGGGGATGGCAGATGTAACTGTCCGCTGGTGCCCTCCTGCATAACAAACATAACATTCATCTTTTCTCATTAAGTTTTTCCCGTGCCCGGTCTCAAGACATGCAAGCCTGGGCTATCTTTCTGTACCTTGTGCTTCTAACCACCCTCTGCAGACTTGCTTAGAAAATACTTAGAAAAATATGAACCACGTCAAATCTCTCTTTTCTCCTTCTCTATGATGTGCAAAGGCTTCAACCGTATCTCAAAGGCTCGACAAACATTTCTTCAAAGGATATCTTGACGTGAGCCACTTGGGTGGAGGAGTTGGTGCCTTCAACATCAGTGCCTGGATCAAAGTGTGGAGGCTGCCTAGTCTCTTACCTGAGCACCAGGACCTCTGGTTACACTTAGGACTTTGTATCCCCCATTCTTTCTCTGCCGGAGGTCACCCACAAGAGCCCACCTTTCTTCGGCTGGACTGTATGTGTTGAGGATTGCAGGCTGCCAGGTGGTCATGGCCCATGAGGACACACTGCTTCTGAAGATATACACAACTCAGGGCTTTAGTCACACGGCTGCAGTGACAAACAGCGCTCCAAGTGTGTTGTACTCAGGAGCTCTACCCCAGGGCGGTCAGAGGCTGTTATCACCCAGGTGCCTGGAACAGGCAGCAAGTTTACTATAAAGGCCTTCTTTGGGTATACACATTGCCAGTACTGGTGTTAACGTGTAAGTACTTTGTACCGAGCGGGCAGTACATGGGGTTTACACCATTTTTAGCCATTAGTCTGAATCGGTCCTGACCCCGAGGGAGCAAATTAGGCAGGGATGACCCAGTGTGGGTGCCTCGGTTAGGGCCAGGCCAAGGGAGCTGAGCGCGAGAACTGGCCGGACTCCTGCCTCTACTTGGGAGGCCGCTCGCTGACGGGGTGGCTGAACTCACACTTCTGCCTCTGAGGAGTTTTCACTGTGTCAAGGGTCCTTTAGTTCCACTCTGATGGTTGTTAGGTCTCTATAGGGACTGACGTGCCCAGATCCCTGGGCAGTGCTCTGGGCAGAGCCATCTTGGTGTAAAGATGATGACTGGGTCAGAAGGAACTATGCCACCTAGGGGCGAGGTCCTTTTGCTGCACCACGAGATATAGAGCGTCTCACTCTGTATCCTCTCTGAAAGCAGGGCTCAAGCCTTTCTTCCATTGGCTCATGCCACCATGAACCCGTTAGCAAGAGGACACATTCTCCATGCCTGGAGTTCATTTCCTGAGCGTGGCTTGCTGGTTTCGTCCTCTGGGTCTAATTACAGGGCAGGTGCAAGGACAGTCTTGTCAGTGGCCTCTGCTGGGGCCAAGGGGCCACTCCCAACCGTCACTTCTATAGGAGGCTGAGTTGGGAATGCTTTATCTTTCAGAGTGGGCCCACCCTGCTGGGGGTGAAACAGGAGTTACCAGCAGCTGGAATTTCCTCTGGCCTTGCCCCTCCCCATCCATCCATCTGATTAGCAGCATTTCTAAAAATCACAATTTGTAATAATCAGCTCTAGGAACATGCTAGTCAAGTACATCACATCAATGACAATTGTCATGTCAAGGTCTTTTACTTTTCCCTCCATAACTGGATGATCAGAGGGTCTCCCCTTTGACTTTCAAAGAGTACATCACCCTTTCATTTGGCTTCAGAATATCTTGACATTTCCAGGAAAGGATCACAGACTCGATGGGGCCACAGCTGAGTTCTTCTGGTAGCTGTTCACAAGAAATGTCTGTCCCAGGGCTGTTGGAATCAGGAAGGGCCGTAACAATCACCTTTTATTTCCCTGAGGTTGGAGAACATATGCCTGTGGGGTGGAGGTTTGCCCTGCTTCACTCACTACTCCTGGCGCAAACCTCACATCGTTTTGCAGCTGCTCAGGAAAGCAGACAGTGGGGCGGCCACTTGCCATGGTCTGTTTGCACAGTCAAACAGCTGGAAACAAAGCCAGAGGGAGGCCAAGGTTAGGATGGTGCCAGCCCCCCCTCCTGCTGTCTCTCCTCCCACGTTAGCACTCGCTCCAAGTGGCTAGTGCTGTATCAGCAAAAGCGGGACAGGAGAATTACTCGAAAGACATAGCCCAGCACTCCCACCTGAGCGTGCCTGTGCCACCTTCTCCTCTGCCTCACCGCTACCCCTGCTTCATTCAGACATCCGGTCCTCCATAGAGAAGCCACAGCACCCAGGGGGAAGGACTCTATCTCTAGACTTTCGAAGATCTGGGTTCAGTTCTGACTCTGCTGGTGACCAGCTGTATTACCTCAAGTAAGTCATTGCCCTGTTGAGCTTCAGTGTCCTCATTTGTAAAAGAGCAGTGATGAATAGTATCTATGTGAGGGTGATGGGAGGTCATGCATGTGATTTTATCAGCACAGAACCCAGAACACTGTAAATCTCTGCAAATGGTGTCTGTTGGGATATCAGTATTTAGTCTGCTATAACCAGATTACTACATCACTTTGTGTCCAAGCTTATTCTCCGCCAGAAGGTGGGATGTGAAGTGAGTTGCTCAGTCATGTCCAACTCTATGCGAACCCATGGACTATACAGTCCATGGAATTCTCCAGGCTAGAATACTGGAGTGGGTAGCCTTTCTCTCCTCCAAGGGATCTTCCCAACCCAGGAATCTAACCGGGGTCTCCTGGATTGCAGGCAGATCCTTGATCGGGTGCCTGCAAAAGGGGGCTTTCTCCTGTGGGCTGGTGACAGGTTGTCATTGGACAGCTGTGTGCTGAGGACTTGCTGATTGTCAAGCTTACTGGTAATCATGGATTGTTTCTTGTCCTTAGTGACATCCTGGAGGAGAAGAGAACACTAGAGGGTGAAATTTGGTAGTCCTTTAAGAAGTGAGCCCCATGCTATGGGAACGCTGAACAGGGAGTTTTGCTTTAGGTTGAGAGGATCCCACAGAAGTCTGCCTGGAGGAGGTGGCATGAGGTGTGGCTGGAAGGGAGAGGACCACCCCTTTAAGGAGGATCCTGTGTTTGGAGATATACTTATGACCCCCAAGCAAAGGTATTGTGTATCTGGTGGAAAGCCTCATTTCACAGGTGTGCCTCTTCCCTCAGCTGCACGATTCTTGGGGTAAGGTTGGGTGAGGAGAGGATGGTATATCTCCAGAGTCCAGCACAAGGCCTCATAGTAGGTCTCAGTAATGAAGAAATGAATGAAAACGTGAGTGAGTGAGCGAATGAATGAGAAGGCATGAAAAATTGTGCCATTTTGTGGAATGCAATTTGGGATTTATTATATAGGCTTTAGGGCACCAGCAAAGGTTTTTGGAAATGATCAGACTTATGATTTGTGAATCCAAATCAAAGAAGGCAGCTACCTGCCACTCCGACATCCCAGCTCATCTCATCATCTTGACTTTGCTGAGTTCTATTAGAGCCTTACCCCTGATTTTGCAGGTATCTTAACTAGTGCGATCACTCTAGGGAAGACTACTTAGGAGGGTGAAGACAGGAAACTGCCTGGCTGGAGGGAGAGGGAGGCTAGTGCCCAGGCCTCACCATAGTCCAGGGAGGTGAAAGCTAAGATCTGGGTGGGCTGGGGCCTATGGGTTTTAGTGAAACTAAGGGGCAGGTCAGGGGCAATGAGCAGAGAGACCCTGCAAAGAAGGGCAACTACCATCCATTGAGGACCAGAGCAACATCTGCTCTGCTGATGAGTGACTGATGTACCTTTTTGCAGGCACTCTCGGGGAGTTTACTCTCAGAAAGTGAGGTCTGGAATTAATCCGACCAGGTTTCTGGCTCTCTGAACCTGTGTCCAGCAGGTCACCTCTTGGCTGCCCAAGTGATAGTTTCATCTTCTGGGACTTTTCAAGAGTTTGGGTACCCAGGTTGCTGAGAAACACCTCAAGACTGCATCTAGCACTCAGATGCTCCAAGGATTACAAAAACAGAAAACATACCAGGTATTGTGCCTGTCTGGCCTTACCTCCTGCAACCATCTGCTCAATAGCTCCACTTGTATACCAAACAGGCATCTTGAAATGAACATGTCCAAAACTGAACTCTTGATTTCCTCTTCTGGACACACACACTGGCCTGCCACATACTCATACACAGATCTACCCCTTCCCCAGGCTTCCCCATGCCAGTTACTTGTCTTGACACTTACGTGGTTGATGATCAGATCTATGGTATCGGGATTATCTTTACTTTCTTTATTTTGTTATGCTCCATCTCTAAACCCTCAGCAAAGGCTATCATCTTCACTTTCAAAATAAATCTAAAATATGACTAGTTCTTGATGTTCTACTGCCAGCCCTCAAAGCTATCATTATCTTTGTTTGATTGATTGGTTTTCTTCTTTTTAAAATGAAGTATAGTTGACTTAGAATTTTATACTAGTTTCAGGTGTATAGCATAGTAATTTGATATATTTATAGATTATACCCCACATAGAGTTACTATAAAATAATTGACTATATCCCTGTGGTATACATGACATCCCTGTAATTTATCTAACTATTTTATACCTGGTGGTCTCTACCTCTTAATCTCCCTCACCTGTTTTGCCCCTTCCACACCCCTCTCCCCTCTGGCAACCACCAGTGTGTTCTATATATCTCCGAATCTGTTTGGTTATATTCATTTTTAAAATTTTTTTAGATTCCTCATATAAGAGATATCATACAATATTTGTCTTTCTCTGTGTAATATTTCACTTAGCCTAATACCCTCAAGGTCCATCCATGATACTGCAAAGGGCAAAAATTTATTCCTTTTTTGGCTGAGTAATATTCCATTGTGTGTGTGGAGCATATCACACACACATCTTCCTTATATATCACATCTTCTTTATCCATTCATCTGCCATTGTACATATAATTTGCTTCCATATCTTGGCCATTTTCAATAATGCTGCTATGAATATTGGGGTGCTCAGTTCAGTTGCTCAGTCATGTCCGACTCTTTGCAACCCCATGAACCGCGGCACGCCAGGGCTCCAATACAGCATTGGGGTGCTATATCTTTTCAAATAAGTGTACTCGTTTTCTTTGGGTATATACTTAGGAGTGGAATTGCTAATCATATGATAGCTCTACTTTTAATTTTTTGAGGAACCTCACTACTGTTCTCTTATATTGAGCTGTAACAGTTCTTTTTATATTTTGGATATTAACACTTATTGGTCATATGATTTGCAAATATCTTCCTCCATTCAGTAGGCTTTCTTTCCATTTCATTGATAGTTTCCTTCACTGTGCATAAGCTTTTTAGTTTAATTTGGTCCAATTAGTTTATTTTTGCTTTTGTATTCCTTCCCTGAGAAGATAGATCCAAAAAAATATTGCTAAGACCAATGCTAAAGAGCATATTGCCTTTTTTTAAAGGCGTTTTATGGATTTAGGTCTTAAATTTATGTCTTTAATCCATTTTGACTTTATTTTTGTATGTGGTATGAAAAAATATTTTGATTTAATTCTTTTATATATACTTGCTCAGTTTTCCCAACACCACTTATTGAAGAGACTGCCTTTTTTTCACTATATATTCTTGCCTCCTTTGTCATAGAATAATTGACCATATACATGGGTTTATTACTAAGTTCTCTATTCTTTTCTATTTATCTTTGTGTCTGTTTCTGGGCCAGTACCATACTATTTTGATTACTGTAGCTTTGTAGTATAGTCTAAAGTCAGGGAGTGTGACATCCCCAGCTTTGTTCCTTTTCCCCAAAATTATTTAGGCTACTTACAGTATTTTTTAGCTCTATACAAATTTTAAGATTATTTGTTCTAGTTCTTAAAAAATATCATGGGTATTTTGACAGGGGTTGCAATAAATATATAGATTGCTTTGAATAGTGTGGACATTTTAACAATATTAATTATTCCAGTCTACAAACATGGGATATCTTTCCTTTTATATGTGTCATCTTCAGTTTCCTTCTTCAGTGCTTTATAGTTTTCAGAGTACAAGTCTTTCATTTTTGTGACTATATTCATTGGGAATATTAGCCTGTAATTTTCTTTTTTTGGCGTGTCTTTGATTTTGGTATCAAGGTAATGCTGGCCTCATAGAATGAGTTTGGAAGTACTCCATTCTCTTCAATTTTTTGAAATAGTTTGAGAATAGGTATTAACTCCTCTTTAAATGTTTGGTAGAATTCCCCTGTGAAGTCATTCAGTCCTAGACTTTCGTTCATTGGGAGTTTTTTTGATTGCTAATTCAATTGTCAGTACTAGTCATTTGTCAGTTCATGTTTTCTGTTTCTTCCTGATTCAGTCTTGTAAGATTCTATGTTTCTAGGAATTTATCCATTTCTTCTAAGTTGTCAAATTCAATGGCATGTTTGTAGTATTACCCTATGATTCTATTTCTGTGGTGTTTCTCTTTCATTTATAATTTTGCTAATTTGGGACCTGTTTGGATTATTTGTTAACACATCTTCTAACTCTGCCTGCCTTGAGTTTGTTCTCAACACGATAGTGAGGGAGATCCTTTTAAAACGTATCTTCATAGCAATGATCACAACCCAACAGAATCTTTGTTCATTCCTTTATTTTTTCTGTCTCCTTGTGTTAAAATATAAGCCTCATGAGAGTCACAACTTTATTGGTTTGTTCAATTCTGTCTCAGCATCTAGAATAGCCCCTTGGTTTTGGTGGTTATTTGTTGAAGAAATACATCAATGAACACAACAACTTGTTTAATCCTCACAATAACCCTTTGTTTGAAGACATTAAAACTCAGAGCAATTAAGTAACTTGACTGAAGTCATTAAGTAGGAGATTTGGGATTTGAATTCTCTTTCGAGTCTAAAGTTATACATCTTGACACTCTGCTAGACTCTCCCATATTTGTGTCTAACTCTTAGGCTGCTCAGCCCTGAAAAGAATATTTTCCTAGGATCAGAAATGAAAGATCTAAATCTCTATTTATGAAACTGCTTTATTCCCAAGCCTTCGGACATTGTCTCTAGTGGATGTGATCCACTGTGCGTCTTAATTGAATCTCTTCACTCTAGAATTTCTGGTTTCTACACGTTCCCCTCCCTCTGAAGCCATAATGCAGGAGAGACCTCAGATGTCATTATTGTACAGTCTCTGGGAAGTGAGGCTAAAAGGTATTCCTGATTTCAAACCCATCCTTGCTCATGCAATGGACAATCATAGATAAAACTGCCCAAATTCCATGGAATTCTGTTAAATGACCTCCAGGACTCAGGACACGGGTCTCTAGATTCACATCCTAGGAACAGAATCTTAGAAGAATTTTTATTTGAGGGGAAAGTAAATGTTTTACTGATTTATGCTGATGTATGTGAGAATGATTCTCTATTTGAGGATTGCAGCTTTTAAACAGAAGCACAATTTGTCAGTTTTGGTTTCAGTTTTACAAGCACTATCTTTTCTGAAGACTAAATTTGTGTGAGCACGAATATACTAATGAAACATGACATTTTCCTCTATTAAATGCACCTTCTCTGGGGAAGGGTTCTAAAAGAGTTCATAAAACTTCTCATGGCATTTGGGGAGGCACATTATTATATCTATAGATGTTTGAAAGCAGAGCTAAAGCCCTCGTGGTGGAAAAGTACTCAGAGTAATTTAAACTATTAACATCAAAGGACTAAACAGAATACAGAATTAGATGAGAGAAGTATAAGGATACACACTTTTCTCCCTTCCACTTTCTGATAAGGGACTGGCTTGCAAATGTAAGAAATTTCCATTATGACAATATTCACAATTTAATTTTCGGGCTGACACAAACTTGACTCAATTTTATCCTGAGAAGCCCAGAAGAACAATCTATCTTTTAAACATCTGAGCCTGTAGATTTAGTCAAAATCAAAACCTCGTGGTGTTCATACATCTTCATGTGATAGAAAATTGGCAGTATTAACACTAATGTGTTTTGCTGTTTAACTCCAAACTGGTTTTTACCCAGCTCTTTCTAAGCCTGAGGAAAAGGCTTTTCTAAGCAAAAGAAAATGCATGAAGAACAGCTATATTTCAAAGCATTTCTGAAGAACTGGAATCTTGAAAGAAGAAACTAATTAATAAAAAGTCTTGTTAAAAGCAGAATTACTTTCAGAGAGCTAAGAATACATGGAATGTAATGTGTTCTTAACAAAAGGTATTGTTACAAGTTTTTTTTTTCCCCCAGCTGAAAGAAGTTCAAGAGCAACAAGAAAAATCTCAGGAGTAGTGTTAGTCCATGGGGTTACAAGATAGCCCCCCTTGCCAAAGTAAATCTCATTTCTTCAAACTAATGTTAGTGGTAAAAAAAAATTTTTTTTAAGAAATCTTTGGGATAAGATATTTCTTAGAAAACAAATGTGATGAGCAGATATCAGTCCCCTCACCGACTATTCTATTTTGCTGTGGTCTCTAAAATGCCTCTGTACCCTCTAGCCCAGTATAAATTAAACATTCTTTTTAATCTATTTATACATTCAAGGGTGCCCTAGTCCCCTGGCACCTGGCCAAGGAGACTGGGGTGAAAAGGGGTTGTCCTGGTGGGGAACTCACCAAGGGCAGAGCTCAGGAGTATCCCTTTGGTCCCTGAGCCTGTCCCCCAGGGTTGACTCTGCAATCTTGGAGAGAGTCCGGGCCTGGAGGTCAGACAACAGGGTTCCCCACAGCCGAGGCAGTCAGGAGTGAGGGTTGCTCCTTCCTGCCCCTCACTGTGATGTTCACAGAGATCCACACTGGTGAGATAAGGGAGCTGTGCTCACTGACTCCCTGAATTTTTGTTGATTCCTCATTTTTGTGTATTCTCAACCCCAGCCAGTTGAGGGTGCTGGTAATGGGCTTACTTTACAAACCAGCCTCTAAGGGTCAAATCACAGGTCTTGAGGACAGACCTGGCCAAGGACCTCTGCTCGGGCCATTCCAGTAGGTGTTTGCAACCCTCTCCTTCCTGCCAACAGACTCTGCACAGTGTGAGGCATTGACAAACCCTGGTGTAAATATAGCAAATGATCTCATCTGATCCTCAGAAACACTACTGTGGGTCAGTGGCCTTGGCCTTTTCAGTTGGAAACGGGGCTGAGTGGTGAGTGACTTGCCTGAGGTCCATGGTGAGCAGGATGCCTGACTATCCCATACTTTTCCACCGCCACCTGGGGTTGCCATGAATGGGGTGGTTTCAGAATTAGTGGCTTCTGTTCACTCCATCATGTTGAGATTGGTAGACAAATATCATTGGCAACAAGTGCTACTTTTTTTTAAGTGTCGATTTTAAAACATTATTCCCACATTTTAAATTATCCTATGTTCCCATTTCCATTCCAAGCTCTTTCTCACATTAGGTTTCTTGTGCAAGCTGTTCCTTCTGCACTCATGCTTTTCCTTTAGAAGTCACGGAAAGAAACTAGTGATCTTTCAGGTTTCTGCTTAAATGTCATTCCTCTGAGAGGCCTTCTTGGCCCCACCCCCTATGCTGGCCAGGCACTATCATACCACTGTTTGGTTTTCTCTGTAGGACAAATCACAGCCTGATTTTTCAGTTTGCAGCTTCGCTGTCTGCATCATCACTAGACTGCAGTCACCAGAGGGGGGACTTGTTCCCTGCAGTGAGCCCAATACCTCGACGAGCGCCTGAAATATAACATGAACTCAGTAAATGTGTAGTAAATAGATTTCTTGGCCAAATTAATGAATATGTAATTATAATGAGAAATCTGCCAGCTTATGTTGAGAAGAATATTTAATTTTTGACCCTGATACCTATGAACAGTTTCTCTTTTCTCTACCCACACAGCTCCTGAGATTGCTCTATTGCATTTATTGAGCACCTACTGTGTGCCAGGCATGGCGTTCTAAGGCTCACCATCTGTGATCTTCCAGCAGCAGAACAGGAAAAGTCTCTGCTAATTCATATCTGGCTTCTATTAACTTACATCCACACATGGTCAGAAGCCTCCTTGGTCTTTCCTGCTTCATTCTCTGTGATTTGTCAAGGTTTCTTTGTCTTAATGCAATCTGAATCAATAAGCTTGGCTTCCTTTTTTTTTATTATTATTATAGTAGACATAGAACTTTTTCATCTTCTGGTTGCTTTGTTCAAACGGTGGATCTCAGGGTGACCAGTAGTATTATAAACAATAACACTCCAGCCCCCCCAGTACCTGGAGGTCAGAACTGCAGTGACCTCCACCATTAAGACAGCTGAAAGTTCTGAAGTGGGCAGGAGAAAATACCTCATGGAGGGGGTGTGTTGTTGTCATCTAGCGGATGCATTTTACTTAGTGGAAAGGCAAAACAACCCCACAACTTGTGTGTGGCAGAAGTGAGCAGGATAGGAGCTGCGATCCACAGACATCAGTGTGTGAGTGTTTTGCTCACAGAGAGAGACAGCAGTCCCCTCAGACGACAGAGCCGCCTGGAGCCTCTGTAGGCCACCACCCTTCCTACAGAGTGGACCTCGGTTGTTGTTGCTGCCCTGCCTTACACTATAATTATTGTTATAGTGATTGTTGTTGCTGCCTAGCTGCTCAATAGTGTCCTGTTCTTTGCAACCCCAGCGCTGTAGCCTGCTAGGCTTCTCTGTCCATGGGATTTCCCAGGCAAGAATACTGGAGTGGGTTGCCATTTCCTTCTCCAGGGGATCTTCCTGACCCAGGGATTGAACCTGCATCTCCTGCATTGACAGGTGGATTCTCTACCACTGAGCCACCAGGGAAGCCCGTTACAGTGATTGCAAACATTTAATTTTGTTCCCAAGACTGCTTATTATTGAGGCAAAACCAACAAAATTGCATTGTAGCAAATTATGTTAAAAACACAGAGAAGTATGTCCAGGCCCTGAGGGGAACTTGGAGAGCTTGAATCTCACCGACTCACCCTGTTTTCTGGTTGTCTTTGGCCCTCTAATGCAGCCCTTCTCAAATGTGGCCTTGAATTAAGGCCCCCTTTACTGACATCTGTCTCCCTTACTGGGCTGTGAGTCCCTCCAGGGAGAGAGGATGTTTTATCTATTTCCTGGCCATAGCTCTGTGCATACAATAGCCTCCAGACAAGCATTTGTTTATTTGCATAGAATTAAAGTTTGGTATTTGGAAAACTCGCCTAAATTGGAGAGTTCAAAGTGGAAGCAGATGAGTTGAATTTGAATCCACAGTTGCTGGTGGGCAACATGAGATGTCAGATTCTGGACGTGAGTTGATTTATCAGAAGATCTTGGTTAGTTTTGTTGAAGAGGTTTGAGTGAAAGGATGCTAAGAAGCCATCCTAATTTGAGGGGAAGAAAATCCAGCAATGAGCAGCAACCAGGATGGTCAAGCCAGAAGGAGATGTCCCAGCCACAGGAGGGACCCTGGATGTCCCAGTCTGGGGTTCCCCGAGGCAGGATCACTTACAAGCTGATGCTGGGAAAGATAGAAGGCGGGAGGAGAAAGGGACGACAGAGGATGAGATGGATGGATGGCATCATCAACTCGATGGACATGGGTTTGGGTAAACTCAGGGAGTTGGTGATGGACAGGGAGGTCTGGTGTGCTGTGGTTCATGGGGTCACAAAGAGTCGGGCACGACTGAGCGACTGAACTGAACTGAACCCAGAGACAGAAGGAGTGGACTTGCCACCCATGCTCTTGGCTGCCCCACTGTGCCTGCTTGGAGTCAATTCTTCAGAGACTTTCTGATGAAAAGCAGTAGCTGGCTCTCTCTTCAGCCCCATGCATAGCTCTGAAGGGCTGTGGCGGGAGAGACCTCATTCCTACGCTCCCTAGGTGCTTGCTTTGCCTTCTCTTTGACCTCTGGATGGAAAATGTGTTCCTCTGACCTCTGCTGTCTCAACTGCATTCATTTGTTGTCTTTCATCTTTTTTCTCCCATTTCAGTTAGTGCTGTTGGTCCTGCTCGTCCTTTGGATAGAAATCATTTATTTACCCATTCATCTGTGAGTGAAAGTGTGGGTTTTGGAATGACACAGATATGAAGTTTAATCCTGGCCCAGCTGCTGTATCAATTAGGATGGGCTAGACTGGGCTGCAGTGATGATCCCTAATCTGGGAGAAGGTGAGGGTGGGATGTTTCAAAAGAACAGCATGTATACTATCTATGGTGAAACAGATCACCAGCCCAGGTGGGATGCATGAGACAAGTGCTCGGGCCTGGTGCACTGGGAAGACCCAGAGGAATCGGGTGGAGAGGGAGGTGGGAGGGGGGATCGGGATGGGGAATACGTGTAAATCTATGGCTGATTCATATCAATGTATGACAAAACCCACTGAAATGTTGTGAAGTAATTAGCCTCCAACTAATAATAATAAAAAAAAAAGATAAAAAGGGTTTAATCCACTGTCCTGTGTGATGTCCATCATGGGTTGGCTGGGGGCTGTTCTCCCAATCACATTCAGAGACCTGGACGGAAGGGACAGTCACCACATGGTGGGTCTCTGTGTATGGCAGCAAGAGGAAGGGAACATAGCAAATCATGCATTTCTTTTAGAGTCCTTCTCCTGGCAGTGACACACATTGCTTTCACTTAAGCTTTTGTCCAAAACAAGTCCTGATATTCTGCTGCACCTCAGTCTCACCAAGTGCGTGGGAGGAGAGCCAGAGTATTGGTACATAGCTCTCATGACTACAAAGCCATTTGCTAGCTGTATGACCCTAGACAGTTGTGAGACTTTCTCTGAGCCTTAAAGTGAAAGTGAAGTCGCTCAGTCGTGTCCGACTCTTTGCGACCCCATGGACTGTAACCCACCAGGGAATCCATGGGATTCTCCAGGCAAGAATACTGGAGTGGGTTGCCATTTCCTCCTTAGGTTTGCCTAAAATAGGGATAATATGTCCTGTCTCTCTGGCTGTTGTGTGAATTACAAGAGATGATAGTGTATCAGTTATCTAGGGCTGTGTAACAAACTTCAGTGGCTTAAACAGCAAGCTCACAGCGTGCAGTTTGGCAATTTACATGGGGCTCCTCTGGACAGTTTTTCTGGTCTTAGCTGGGCTCGATCATGATATGTGATCAGCTATAAGTCATCCAGGAGGCTCTGCTTCTGGAGGCAGTCTGGTCATCAGCTGACTTTCATGAGTTCTTTCATCCTGCAGCAGGCTCGCCCAGGCTTATTCTCATAATGCAGGCAGGCAACCAAGGAAGAGAGCTGGAGAATGGAAGGAACCTTGAAGCCTGGGCTTGGAACTAACACACCATCAATTTCTCTGCATCCTGTCAGCCAAAGAATGTTCTCAAGTCAGCCCAGAGTCAGAGAGTCTAAAGAGAGATTCCACATCTTGATGGGTGGAGATGCCAAGCTATATTGGAGAGGCTGTGGACACAGAATTGGGCCATTTGTAAAACTGATCTATTAACTCTAAGAGGACATTTCGGGAGACTGAAAATAGAAAAGAATTTATTTGAGGTCTTAGGAACTGCAATTTGGGAGATACAGATTCAGGTAACCCCAAAAGAGTGTTCCAAGGAAGAGAAAGCATTAGGAACTTGTAAAGACAAAAAGGTACGAGGTTGTTAAAAGTTGCCTGGTGAGAATTGTGATGGACTTTGACACTAGTCAGAAAACATTTGTCCTTAAGGAATCACAAATTGTTTTAGGGCAGAAGTCCAATAAGTGTCTTGAGTTTCTGGCAAGTCAGTAGGTCAGATTCCATCCAGGCTGAGATGTGTATAAGTCACACTTCCTTAATGGCCTCCTGCTGTTACTGCTGCTGCTGCTAAGTCGCTTCAGTTGTGTCCGACTGTGTGACCCCATAGATGGCAGCCCACCAGGCTCCACCGTCCCTGGGATTCTCCAGGCAAGAGCACTGGAGTGGGCTAATGGCCTCCTGGCTCTATTTTATTATTATTTTTTTAACTTATTTTGTTGATGTATAGTTGATTTACAATGTTGTGTTAATTTCTGCTATACAGTAAAGTGATTAATTTATATGTGTGTGTGTATGTATATATACATATATATTTGTATGTATATATGCACATTCTTTTCCTATTCTTTTCCATTATGGTTTATCACAGGATATTGAATATAGTTCCCTGTGTTGTTTATCCATACTGTATATAATAGTTTGCATCTGCTAATCCCAAACTCTGAACCTCCCCCCATGCCACCTTCCCATCAACCTCAAGTCTCTTATCTATGTCTCTGAACCTGTTTCTGTTTCATAGATGAGGTCATTTGTGTTATATTTTAGATTCCACATATAAGTGATAATGGAGGGTATATACCTTTTTCTTTCTGACTTACTTCACTTAGTTTGATAATCTCTAGGTCCATCCACGTTGCTGCAAATGACATTATTTCGTTCTTTTTATGGCTGAGTAATATTTCATTCTATATATGTACCACATCTTCTTTATCCATTCATCTGTCAGTGGACATTTAGATTGCTTCTATGTCTTGGCTATTGTAAATAGTGCTACTATTAACATTGGGGTGCAAGTATCTCTTTGACTTATGGTTTTTTCCCCCCAGATATATGCCCAGGAGTGGGATTGCAGGATCATATGATAGTTCTGCTTTTAGTTTTTTGAGAAACCTCCATACTGTTTTCTATAGTGGATGTATCAGTTTACATTCCCATCAACAGTGTAGGAGAGTTCCTTTCTCTCCACAGTCTCTTGAGCATTGGTAGATGTTTTAATGATGGTCATTCTGACTGGTGTGGGTGGAACCTCATTGCAATTTTAATTTGAATTTCTCTAATAGTTACCAATGTTGCTGGCTCCATTTTAGAGAGCTCTCTTAGCAATACCAACTTTATTTTGATTTTCCTTTCATAGATCTTCTTCAGTCTGTCCTCTGTCAGAATGATTCACTTTCTTTCCCCATGCAAAATGTACTCATCCTTTCTGAAGACTGTGGGATCTTGCCTTTAAGTTCCTAAAGCCCATTTGTATATCTGGGAAGTTCTACTTGGTTAATTCTTCTTTTTAAAAAGTGCTGGGCCTTAGTTGTGGTATGAGTGATCTTTAGTTGCATCATGTATAATAGGATCTTTAGTTACAGCATGCAAACTGTTAGTTGCAGCATGTGGGATCTAGCTCCCCAAACAGGGGTCAAACCTGGGCCCCATGCATCGGGAGCACAGAGTCTTAGCCCTAGACCACCAGGAAGTCCATGGGTTAATTTTTTTACACGCCTTAACAAAATGTCTTACAGCCACACACTGATTGGATTGATGGTCCTGAGTTTTATTATTTTTAATAGCATTATGGGAATAATTGACATACAATAAAATGCACATGTCTTAAATCTAAGTTTTGACATATGTATATACTGGTGACACCATCACATACCCATCATGTCCAAAAACTTTTTGAGACCCTTTGCATTTCTTCCCTCCCACGCATGCTAGCCCCTGCTCCATCACTGCAAACACTTTCTGCTCTCTGCCTCTGTGTGTTAGCTTGTATTGAACAAATGGAATACAGTCACATTTCCTAGAACTTTAGACAAATGAGAATGGCATAGTATGTATAATTTTTTGTTTAGATCTATTTTTGCTTAGCATATTTTGTTTAGATTTATTTATATTTTGTTTATATTTCTTTTGCTTAGCATGTTTATTTTGAAATCATCCACATGGCTGATTTATCAATACTTTATTCCTCAGTTTTGGTGAACAGTAATTCATTATATGACTGTGGTAAAATTTGTTTACCCTTTCATCTCTTGATAAATATTTTGTTGTTTCTAGTTTCGGGCTATTTCATGTAAAGCTGAAATGACTATTGAAGTACAAGTCTCTAAGTAGACACACGATTTCATTTCTCCTGGTTAAATACGTAGGAGTGGAGTGACGGGGGCATATGATAGGTATATACTTTTTAAGAAATTGCCACATGGTTTCCCAAAATAGTTGTATAATTTTATAGTCTCACGTATAGGGTCATTGTTACCATTGTTCTAAATTCCATATATATGCGTTAATATACTGTGTTGGTGTTTTTCTTTCTAACTTACTTCGCTCTGTATAATAGGCTCCAGTTTCATCCACCTCATTAGAACTGATTCAAATGCATTCTTTTTAATAGCTGAGTAATATTCCATTGTGTATATGTACCACATCTTTCTTATCCATTCATCTGCCAGTGGACATCTAGGTTGCTTCCAGGTCCTGGCTATTGTAAACAGTGCTGCGATGAACATTGGGGTACACGAGTTTCTTCCAATTCTGGTTTCCTCGGTGTGTATGCCCAGCAGTGGGATTGCTGGGTCATATGGCAGTTCTATTTCCAGTTTTTAAAGGAATCTCCACACTCTTCTCCATAGTGGCTGTACTAGTTTGCATTCCCACCAACAGTGTAAGAGGGTTCCTTTTTCTCTGCACCCTCTCCAGCATTTATCGTTTGTAGACTTTTGGATAGCAGCCATTCATTACTTAAAAAAAAAAAAATCACAGAGAGGAAAGGGAGAAATAGTGTACTGAGAGAAAGTCTTTCTTCCTATCTTCAAAATAGAACTAAGTTTCAGTGGTTTTAGGGAAATTGCTTAAGTTCACAAGAGTCATTTTTTTTCTTTTAAGGATCATATATTTAACATTGTATCTAGGATCTATGCTTATCCAAAGTCATGGAGATTTTCTGTTAGGTTTTCTTCTAGAAATTTTGTAGTTTTAGGTTTCACTTTAGGGTCTATGATCCTTTTGGCTTATTTTCTTGTGTGGTGCATGATATGGATCAAAGTTCCTTTCATTTTTATGTATTAATTGATTGCATATAAATATTTAATTGTTTCAGCCCATTTGTAGAAAGACTATCCTTTACCCAGTGAATTGCCTTCACACCTTTGTCAAAAATCAATCCACTGGCAAAAATACTTCTGGACTGGCAAAGTAAGGACCTCTGAAAGCCTACTCCTTCATAAAAGCCATGACAATACTGGTAAACAAGCAAACACACACAAACTGTCAAGATTAACTTTTTCAGAACTTTGGAAATTAACCAAAGGCTCACAACAATATGAGGAGTGCTTCTTAAAGAAGAACAACTGAATCTCAGTGAAAATCAGACTTTCTTGCATTCTAACTTACTCTATCATGCCCTCTTTTACCATCTCATCTTTCCAGAGCAGGACCAAGGCTGACCCTCAGGAATGTGAGGTGGAGCAGGCCTCGGTTGGCAGAGGGGAGCACACCAGACCTCAGTGTATGGGCATCTTGGGAGCTGTGCTTGTAGCTGAATGCAGGGGTCATGTGGGAAGGTGGTGGGAGGAAGCCTGAGAACGGAGAGCAGCCAGATCCTGTGCAACTAGATATACTGGGCCAGTGTGTGCGTGCTAAGTCACTTCAGTTGTGTCCAACTCTGTGTGATCCTATGGACTGTAGCCTGCCAGATTCCTCTGTCCATGAATTCTACAGGCAGGAATAATGGAGTGGGTTACCATTTCCTTCTCCAGCGGATCTTCCTGACCCAGGGATCAAACCTGGGTCTCTTATGTCTCTTGCATTGTCCGGCAGATTCTTTACCACTAATACTGGGCCAGGGTGTGGGCCTTTTTCTTGAGGTTGTATGTGTGTGCTTAGTCGCTCAATCGTGTCTGATTCTTTGCCACCCTATGGATTGTAGCCCATCAGGCTCCTCCTTTGTCCATGGGAATTCTCCAGGCAAGATTACTGGAATGGGTTGCCATGCCCTCCTCCAGGAGATCTTCCGAACCCAGGGTCACTGGGGAGGTATTGATGACTTTTAAACTGAGAAAACAGCAGTTCAGCCTAACACTTCAGAAGCCCCTCTAGTTGCTTGGGGGAAATGAGCGTGGGCTTGGGAGTGGGTGGGGCCGAAGTCCAGAGAAGAAACTCACCTTCCCCAAGGGGTCACTGTTGAAAACAGGCAGAGGCACTGGGAGCGCAGCATTATTGTTTGATCTGGGGCCTGTCTCCTCTGGACTTGCCTTGTTTTCAAAGCATGAGCGTGGGTATCTATGATTATGTCACAACAGGATCCTTTACTTGTTCCAGAGGCTCGGCAGGAACCTGGCTGAAGGCAGGAGGGGACCTAGTGAGTCCTCAGAGGCGCCCTGCCTGGAACTGTCAGTTGGCGCTGCTCTGAGTGCAGGGTGCACCCCTATCCCTCCTGACCCCAGACCATGGCAGAACTCTTCCCTGTCTGAAGGATGTCCCACTGCACAGTTCCTACCGTTTCTCCTTTGAATTTGCAGAAAACATTTGCCTCTTGAGCAAAGAGTGCTCTCCTGAAGACAAAAGGTCTTCAGTAGGAATGGGGCACTAAGATGATTCGAGGAGAAAAAGCCTCCTGGGGTGCACTGTGGCCTCCAGGAGCCTCACTTCCCAGGCTCAGTCTTTCCTTCGGGACTCTCATCTGCTCCACCCACTTGCCGGGAAGGGCTAGGCCTGAGTGGCTGTCACTTCCCACCCTCAGTTCAGTTCAGTTCAGTCACTCAGTCGTGTCCGACTCTTTGCGACCCCATGAATCGCAGCACTCCAGGCCTCCCTGTCCATCACCAACTCCCAGAGTCCACCCAAACCCATGTCCATTGAGTTGGTGATGCCATCCAACCATCTCATCCTCTGTTGTCCCTTTCTTCTCCCGCCCTCAATCTTTCCCAGCATCGGGATCTTTTCCAATGAGTCAGCTCTTCACATCAGGTGGCCAAAGTATTGGAGTTTCAGCTTCAACATCAGTTCTTCCAAAGAACACCCAGGACTGATCTCCTTCAGGAGGGACTGGTTGGATCTCCTTGCAGTCCAAAGGACTCTCAAGAGTCTTCTCCAACACCACAGTTCAAAAGCCTCAATTCTTCAGTGCTCAGCCTTCTTTATAGTCCAACTCTCACATCTATACATGGCCACTGGGAAAACCATAGCCTTGACTAGACGGACCTTTGTTGGCAGAGTAATGTCTCTGCTTTTTAATATGCTGTCTAGGTAGGTCATAACTTTCCTTCCAGGGAGTAAGTATATTTTAATTTCATGGCTGCAGTCACCATCTGCAGTGATTTTGGAGCCCAGAATGTGTATTTACAAGAGGAACCCAGGAAGGGTCAGCTGTGTCCTGCCCTTGTGGGTGACTCAGGCTGTTGAAGAAGTGATTTAGGAAAAGGGATTTTTCTGATGTTCCTTAAATCCTATCAGTGAGGCAGCCTATTATGCCACCTATGTGAGGCTCTAATTATTAAAGTATCCTGAATTGTGATGCTAATAGCAAATTGGCTAAATGGAAATAAATTTTTAATATCATAATTCGCCTTTTCCTCTTCATTGAATTCATTTTCCTTCTAGATGTCACTTCATAAGAGCAAATGAGACTTGGAAACATTTCTTGCCCTTTCTGCTTGTGACATGTTTAGATTTCATCACATCTTAGAATTGTTCGGGATATGTTAAAAGCAGCTCACCCAGTGGGTCCAGCTCATTTATATCAGTGACAACTGATCCTATCCCTAAGTATCACCTCCGGCTTGATGAGACCACAAGACAGAGCGTCCACGACTTGGCAGAGCTGGTGATGTCACCCAAGTGCGGCCCACGTTTCCCCAGGTCCAGCCAGCCCTTGGCTACTGATGAAGTCATGTTAGTAGCATAATCCAAATGTCAGGTGGTCTTGGGCACCTCCAGCTGCTTGAGCCCTCAGTCCTTCCTGAATGTTTTGGAAGGTCTCAGGGAGTATCTCCTGGGCCCACAGCCTAGTTCATGCATGTAGCTTGCTGAGCTTGGAGGAGACAGAGCTGGGTAGTGTCTGTGGAAGAGGGGGAAGCTGCTTCTCAGTTGTTTGAACACCGGTCTGCAGGTCTACTAGCACTTGCTGAAATCCAAATTTTTACTTATAACCCTCTCCTGACCAGAAAGGTGTTGGAGGCAGTCTGATTTACCCATATCCATGTAGCTATCTTCAGAATCACTCCTGCCCTCTGACCCCTGCAGCTCTGTCTGGTAAGATGAGTGATATGGGGGTACCACAGTCCCTGGTGTGACAGATTTGTACACACCCTCACCTCATTCCATAAAGGTATCTGCGGTGACTGACCTGGTGCAGCCAGTCCAGATCAGAAATAAGATCCAGTGTGCAGCCTATGGGTACATTCAGATGTTGCAAATCATACCCTCAAGGTTTGATTACAAGCTTAGCCCCTGATGATCCGGCAACAAGGAGCCCCTTGGCCTGTCATAGGTTCACGTACCACAAATGTGCAAGTGAGAAGTGTTAGAAGGCATGAAAGGTGGGAATCAGCCCCTAATTTATCCAAATGCATTGAATCTTATTTAGTCAACAAATATTTGTTAAGTGTCTACTGTGTGCCAGGTATCATTCCTAAGTGAACAGACACAGCTGTGAACAAAACATAAAAATCTCTGCCCTTGTGGAGTTTATATACTAGAAGAAGGAAATGATAAAGTATAGTATAAAATGCATTAGATGGTAAGAAATATGAAGCAAGATGTAGTAGGGAAAGGAGGGCAGGATAGCAGTGAGGATGCTACATCTGTAGTCATCAGTTTGATGAAGGAGCAAGAGTTTTGCAAATGTCTGGGGAAAAGCATCCTTGGCAAAGGAACAGTCAGTGCAAAAGTCCTGTGGTGGAAACACATCTGGTGAGTTTGAGAAACAAATGCCCTGAACTTGAACTGAGCGAATCAGGAGAGAGATGTGGGAAATGAGATCAAAGGGAGTTTGATGCACCATTTTAATATCATGTTGCTTTTTAAAAAAATTTTAGTTTATTCAAGTTTTTATTCACAGCAAAGTGATTCAGTTACACATATACACATATACATTCTTCTCATACTTTTTCCATTATGGTTTGCCACAGGATATTAACTATAGTTCCCCATGCCATACAGTAGGACCTGTTGTTTATCCATTCTATAGATACCAATTAGCATCTGCTGTTCCCAAGCTCCCAACCCATTCCTCCCCCATCCACCTTCCCCTTGGTAACCACAACTTTGTTCTCTCTATCTGTGAGTCTCTTTCATAGATAAGTTCATTTGTGTCATATTTTAGATTCACATATAAGTGATATCATATAACATTTGTCTTTATCCTTCTGACTTACCCTACTTGGTATGATAATCTCTAGGTCCATCCGTGTTGCTGCAAAAGGCATTATTTCATTCTTTTTTATGGCTGAGGAGTATTCCATTGTATATATGTACCTCATCTTCTTTATTCTCTCATCCATTGATGTACATTTAGGTTGTTTCCATGTCTTGGCTATTGTGAATAATAATCCTATGAATCTTTTTGAATTACAGTTTTATCTGGGTGTATGCCCAGGAGTGGAATTTTTGGATCACATGGCACCTCTGTTTTTAGTGTTTTGAGGAACCTACATACTGTTCTCCATAGTAGCTGCACTGATTTACATTCCCACCAACAGTGTAGGAAGTTTCCTTTTTTCCAAACCCTCTCCAACATTTATTATTTGTAGATTTTTAATTATGGTCAGTCTTTAAAAAAAATTTTTTTTTTCTGATGTGGACCATTTTTAAAGTCTTTGTTGAATTTGTTACAGTATTGCTTCTCTGTTATGTATTTTGACCTCGGGGCAGGTAGGATCTTAGTTCCCTGACCAGGGATCAAACCTGCACCCCTTGCACCACAACGTGAAGTCATAACCTTTGGACACAGGAAAGTCTCCCCAATGGCCACTCTGATTGATGTGAAGTGGTACCGCTCTATAGTTTTGATTTGCATTTCTCTAATAATTAGTGATGTTGAGCATATTTTCATATGCTGGATGGCCATCTGCAGGAATAGGACTTTGCTTTGACACTGAGAGGTCTTGGAGAGTTTAGAGCACTGAAGTAACATGACTGTCTTTATGTTTTCAAAAGATCATTCTAGCTAACTATGGTGTTCAAAGTAGCCTCTAGGAGGGCTAGGTCACAATTAGGGAGAAGACCAGTGCAAAAAAATGTAGGCAAACCATGATGGTGGCTTGGACCAGAGTAATGATCATGGAGTTGATAACACATAGTCACTTTCTGGACAAATTTTTTAGGATGGGGCCAATAGAACTTAGCTGATGGGTTGAAAGTGGACTGAGAGAAAAAGCGCTGGGCTTTTGTCCTGAGAGACCTGAAGCACACCACTGCCCGTTGTTGAGGAGAAAGTGGGGGGAGGTAGATTTGCAGATCAAGGATTATGTTTTGAACATGCTCAGCTTATAATGCCTGTGAGATAACCAAGTGCAGATATTAAATAGGGATTCAGCTATGTGAGCCATGGATTCCAGGGGTGGAGACAGAGGAATCATCAGCATTTTGTTGGTGTTTATGGCCAGGGAATTAGAGCAGAATATAGGCATCAAGGCAATCATGATACTTTAAACATACATGTGTGGCAGTGTTTTCAGGACTTGGAGGATAATACTTAAGATACCCTTTTCAATATGATAGCAACTTTCTTGATTTCTATTCAGTTTCTCTGTACAATTGTCTGTTTTGATTCTGAATAAAAGGGAAAAAAGTTTCCACTGTTAAAAAAAAGTTGATTACATAGAATTGCCTCAAAATCAGAATCAAACCGTGATTCCGCACTTGAGGTCTTTCAGGGAGAGGAGCCCAGGAGAAATGGCTTTGCATGAGATTGTGCTTCTGTGCAGTTGTGAAAGGGGGTTAGAGCTACCAGGGTTCTGGAAATAGACTTTTTTATTTTAAACAGTGAATGGTTGAGAAAAACCCTTTAACATTTTAAATGTCCTTTAACCATGGGTATTTATTTCTGTGAACTGATTTACATATAATTATAATATCTTCATGTTCTGAGAGGAAAATGCATCCTTATTCTGAGTGATAAAAATACAATGTTGAAGGCTTTTCAGAGAATAGGGAACAATAAAATAAGAGAAAAGTATCAGAGTTCAATTTCTTTTATAATTTACCAATATTTTCAAGGTTTCCAAATAGATTTTTAAAAACTAGCTATAGGGAGGTACTTCTAGATTTTCCATCACTTTTCTAATTAAAACAGGAATTGGAAGAAAAAAAGGTACTTTGTTCACTGAAATGATTCTTTACATCGAAGAGACTACAATGTGAATTTCATAATAGTATAATATAATATCTGAACAGCATGGCTGGTTCACTTGCAGATAAGATGCTGCTACAACTTACAAGCTATTTCTGTAGTGATTATCTTCATTTTTTTAATTGGCACAAGAGATACGATATGTAGGATCCTCTGATGCCTGACTTTTCTATGGGGGACTTTGGCCAGTATAAAGCCAGTGATGTCAGGGTTAGAGAGAACACCACACCTGAGCAGCCATGGTCCCAAGTTGCCAGTTGTGAAGTGCCCTTGGATTCTGTAGCAGTCCGGCTGCTGGCTTTAAGTACAGTTGCCTCCCTGGGCACTGGGAACAAACAGCTATGCAGAGGCATGGCTGTTCTCACTTGCTCTGCATTTCCTTGATGGTTGGGTGCTTTCAGATCTGAATATAGAGGAGGAGGGAGAAACTCTTGCAGCGCCCTCCAATGTGTGCCCCAAGTCAGCCAGATGTTCCTGGTGGTCTAGCATATCTATCTCCTGACTTTGCTTCCAAAGAGGTTTCTGGGCTCTGAGTCCCAGTTCTTTCTCAATCACAGAGGCGAGACTGCTTTTCCAGTCCAACTTGCACACCAGAATAAACCTGGATCCATGGCAAGAGATAAAGTTGGGACAGGTGCTAAGAAAGCCATTCCCAGGGGTTTAAGCCCTGTGGCAGAGACCTTTGTTCTTCCTCAGCACCCAGGCCCTCGGGTTTCTCAGACCTGCTGTCGGGTCCTGGGCTATGTCTAGTTCTGGCCAGTGGGCTGTCAGTTAAAAGCAGTGAGTGTCACTCCAGGCCCAGGCATTTAAAAGTGGGCAAATGTCATCAGGAAATTAAGACTATATGCAGTGAGATACCTACATACCTGTTAGAATGGCCAAAATTTGGAACACTGACGACACCAAATGCTGAGTTCTCTTTTATTGCTTGTAGGCATGCAAAATGGTACAGCCACTTTGGGAGAGTTTGGCAGTTTCTTACAAAAGTAAACATATGTACTCATACCATACAATCCAGCAATCACACTCCTTGGTATTTACCCAAAGGATTTGAAAACCTGTGTCCACACAGAAATATGCACGCATGTGTTCATAGAAAGTTTATCCATAATTGCCAAAAGTTGGAAGAAACCAAGATGTCCTTCAGTAGGTGAATGGATAACTGAACTGTGGTACATCCAGACAATAGAATATTAATCAGTGCTAAAGAGAAGTGAGGTGTCAAGCCATGCATGAAAAGATCAGGAGGAACTTTAAATGCATATTACTAAAATCTGAAAAGGGTACATATTATATGATCTGAGCTATATGACATTCTGGAAATGGCAAAACCATGGAGAAAAAATAATATCAGTGTTTGTCAGGGATGGGGGAGGAGAGGTGAATAGGTAGAGTACTTAGGATTTTTAGGGCAGTGAAAATACTATGTATGATACTATAACTGTGGATACATATCAATACGCTGCTGCTGCTAAGTTGCTTCAGTCGTGTCCGACTCTGTGCGACCCCATAGATGGGAGCCCACCATGCTCCTCTGTCCTTGGGGTTCTCCAGGCAAGAGTACTGGAGTGGGTTGTCATTGCCTTCTCCAGTGCATGAAAGTGAAGTAGCTCAATCATGTCTGACACTTCAAGACCCCATGGACTGCAGTCTATCAGGCTCCTCCATCCATGGGATTTTCCAGGCAAGAGTACTGGAGTGGGTTGTCATTGCCTTCTCCGACATATCAATATACAATTGTCCAAACCCGCAGGATAGTCAATACTGAGAGAACCAGAATATTAACTATGGACTTTGAGTAATTATGATGTAGCAATACAGGTTCATCAGTTGTAACAAAGATACCACTCTGGTGGTCTTCCCTGGTGTCTCAGATAGTAAAGAATCTGCCTACAATGCAGAAGACCTGGGTTCAATCCCTGAGTCAGGAAGATCCCCTGGAGGACGAAATGGAAACCCACTGAGGTATTCTTTTTTTTTTAATTAAAAAAAAAAATTTTTTTTGAATCTGCATTTTTTTTTCATTTATCTTTATTAGTTGGAGGCTAATTACTTTACAATATTGTAGTGGTTTTTGTCATACATTGACATGAATCAGCCATGGATTTACATGTATTCCCCATCCCCATCCCCCCTCCCACCTCCCTCTCTACCCGATCCCTCTGGGTCTTCCCAGTGCACCAGGCCCGAGCACTTGTCTCATGCATCCAGCCTGGGCTGGTGATCTGTTTCACCCTAAATAATATACATGTTTCGATGTTGTTCTCTTGAAACATCCCACCCTTGCCTTCTTCCACAGAGTCCCAAAGTCTGTTCTGTACATCTGTGTCTCTTTTTCTGTTTTGCATATAGGGTTATCATTACCATCTTTCTAAATTCCATATATATGTGTTAGTATACTGTAATGGTCTGCACCCCAATGTTCATCGCAGCACTGTTTATAATAGCCAGGACATAGAAGCAACCTAGATGCGAATGGATAAGGAAGCTGTGGTACATCTACACAATGGAATATTACTCAGCCATTAAAAAGAATTCATTTGAATCAGTTCTAATGAGATGGATGAAACTGGAGCCCACTCTGGTATTCTTGCCAGGAAAATACCATGGGCAGAGGAGCCTGGAGGGCTACAGTCCATGGTGTTGCAGAGTCGGACATGACTGAAGTGACTAATGCAGACAGATAGTGGGCAATGTTAATAACGGGGGAGACTATGCATGTATATGGAGGGTATATGGGAAATCTCTGCACCTTCCTTTTAATTTTCCTGTGAACCTGAAACTTCTTAAAAAAAAAAAAAACTTAACATGAAAGAAAGGAAGGAGGGAAGGAAGGAAGGAAGAAGGGAAGGAAGTGGGTGGAGGTTTTTATTCCCTCTCCTCTTCCTGCTGTAACAGATGGAAGAGGACAGGATTAACTGCTGAGTCACCCTGCCATATGGCATGACCAAATCTCATTGGAAACCTGGTGAGAATGAGAAATAACCGTATGTTGGGTTAAGTCATGGAGATTTAAGGGTTTAGGTGTTGCTGCACCATAGCAGAACCTATGCTAACTAATACAACTCCTTTGTCATAGCTATTCTCATACCAGTGTCTTCATCGTTGGTGTGATTTGGGCCCAGGAGGACTTATGTTTTGGAGAAGGAACTTCAAACTGCCTTTTTTGGGACTGTTATAACCCTGCACGTTGATGACAGATTTCCTGAGTGATGGTAACCAGATGGGTGTTGGAGTCAGCCTCTTAGCTCTGGCCAGGTGACTAAACAGGTATGTTGATATCTTTCGCTTTTCATAATTTGTGTGAAACTAAATTGATCTCAATCCTAATCAAGGAGACATGATCTTCGGCAGAAAGAACAACATCTCATATAAAATTATGTGTCTTGGGTCATCTTTCATCTACCTTTGAAGTGATTTATGACTCTCTAAGCTAATAAAACACCTTGCTGAAATAAAATGATTTGTCCAAGCAAATAAAAACCCTGACAGAGCTACTGTATGGCATTTCCTAGGGAGCTATAACTATGATAGCTAGTTCATTGAGAGCTAAGTAGAAAACCCCAGAATGGACAAAGCTGCAGAGGAGAAATGAATCACCATTGGAGGGAGTCTATGCCAGGAAGCACTCTGAGGTCATAAAATATATGGATTCTCAGTGCCTGAGGACTTCAGCTGGAGCTGGGCTGGCTTCTTGCCTCAGACATGCCCAAGCTATCATTCACCTGGCTTCACACGTTTACGGAGCTTCTCTTCTGCCCGCCTTGTGCCAGGCTCAGTGGGGGAGGCAGGAGCAGTGCAGGCAGTGTCCCTCTTATCAGGAGGCCTGGAGATCTGCTGGGGAGGTGAGATTCATTTTGGGACAGGATGAACCACCAAGGAGTTAATGGATTTAGGAAAACAGATTCATACCAATGGAGTTTGCAAAATTAAAAGGGAAGAGTGGCACTGAATTTTATCTTCAGATCAGAGTGCCCTCCCTCCAGTGTCTTTATTGTTGGTGTCATCTCCTTAGAATGGGACAGAGGCCCTTGATGGGGACCCCTTATATCATGCTCGACAGGTGGTCATTTGATCTATGTTCAAATATTTCCAGTGTCTGGGAACTTATTACCTGTCAAAGAAGGTCTCTTGGACAGTTCTTTATATTGAATTGAAACCTGCTTTCATCTAGCTTCTCCCTGCAGATATAAGACCTGCCCTCAGAGTTAATACAGGGCAGAGCTAATCTATCTCCCACACAACAGCCCTGTGGATATTTGCTTAGAGCAGCCAGGCTGTACCTCCCCACATACATACAAGGCTCATACCTCTCCCCCGGCTGAGCATCCCAGCTTGATTCAGAAGTACAGTGTGGCTTCCAGACTCTCCTAGAGAGCCTCCCTGGCTTGCTTCAGTTGTTAAATACCCTAGTGAGAGCCTGACTGTCTGTGTTGGCCCTGGCTGCTGAGATGCCTCATAGTGTGACTCTCTAATATTCCCTCTAAATCACATCCTTCCTCCAACTTTGGCAACCTCTGATCTGCTTTCTATCGCTATGCTTTTGTCACTCTGAGAATCCTGTATCAATGGAATTGCACAGTATGTAAGTCTTTGAGACTGGCTTTTTCCACTCTGCATAATTCCCATCGGTATCTTCTGCTTACATGTACTGTGTGTGTGTGTTTACATATGTTTGTGCATGTGTGCTCAGTTGTGTCTGATTCTTTGCAATCCCCTGGACTGTAGCCCACCAGGCTCCTCTGTCCATGGGATTTTCCAGGCAAGAATATTGTGTAGGGGGGTGCCATTTGCTACTCTGGGGAATCTTCTGGCAGGCAGATTCTTTACCACTGCGTCACCTGAGAAGCCCCTACATGTACTTATGGTCCTAAATCATTACGTGGTTTTTTATTTTTATTCTGGACAACGTGACAAGGCCTCCTCAATGAGTACAGTGCCTCATGCTGCCATGGTGGTACATGGAGGATTGGCTGCATGAGCTGGGTGACCCCAGGAAGACTCTCCTGGTGCAGCACATCTTTGCAGAGTTCCCTGGGGCTCTGGAACTTTGAACGTGACGCCTTCGAGTTTTTGCCTTCCTCTTCTATCTCTGTGCTATGAAACATCAACATTTTTCATTGCCTAAAGATTTTAGCACTTTCAAATGATGGGCCTAAAAATCAAGAGTGATGAAACTTGTCAACCTTTAGTTGTTTTTTTCCCAGGGAAGCATTTTAGCAGGGACTATGGCTCTCATATTATTAACTCCCTTCATGGTATATGCCTTCAAAGGGTGTGTGTACTCTGTGATTGTCTGATCTGGAAGAAGGTTGTATGAATTCAGATTCCAATCTGACTTTGTTAAATTTGAAAGTGATCAGCCAAAGAGTGAAAATAGCCACAGTGATTTGGCAAATAGTAATACTGTTGTTGAGTATGTCAACTGTAAATGAAAAAGTAAAATGAATAAAACTTGAGGATTAGATGGAAAAGAGAGTTGCTCATGTTTTAGGAATGAAAATGATTATTTAGTGAGCTTATATATGTATAGCATTGTGCTAAACAAGAAATTTGGGTTTTTTCCCCACCTTTGAGAAATCTGGGAGGTTTAATGGAATGAAAAATTTCTAAAGCAATTCTCAAAACGTAAAAAATTATTTGATATAGATTACATAATTTTTTTCAGAGGTCAAGCAAAGTAAAACTCAAGAATTTTATGAATGTAATTAAACATGCAAGTGTGTGCGTGCTCGTGCATGTGTGCAAGCATTTGTGTGTATGGTTGGATGCTGGCAATACAGTTTTTTTTTTTTAAATTCAACAAACATTGGCTGGTGCTTACTTAGTGTAAATGCCTCTCTGATAGGCATCCAACAAATATTTGTTGACTAAATGATGAATGAATGAATAAGGACAATTTAATAAGGGTGTGACCAGATACCCTGAATCCTTAAGTGAGCAAATAATGCAATCTTCAGGACAAAAGTTCATAGAAAAACTATTTGAATCCCTTTGCTTAATTACCAAGTTATTTTTATGAACTAGAGCTTTGTATTTTGCTTAAACCAATTCGAAGAACTGATTAGTAAACCTTATAGATTAGGTATTATGCATCTATGGGAAACCACTTTCCATATTTTCTAACCATAAAAAATAATGATACTGTGTCCTTCATTAATTCTCCCAGTTCAGGCTGTAATGTAGTAATTCTCAAGCTAATGCTGATGATAACAGCAATATTAAGCAGCTCCATTTTTGAGCTCTTCTTAAGTACCAGGCTCTGTGCTAAGTCGCAAGTAGTCCTGATTAATCTTCACCATCTTGTGAAGCTATGACTAGTCTCTTCACAAATGAGTGATCTGAGACTCAGAGCACTTCAGTCTTGTTCCCAAGGTCACAGTGACAATAGTGGTAAAATCAGGGTTTGAACCCAGGTAATTGTTCCCGAAGTGGGAGCTCATAATCTCTTCTGCTCTTTTCCATGCTCTTTTCTCTTTCTATTCATGAAGGCCAATGTGGATGGCATTTGAAATGGGCCTCGCTGAATTTACCGTAGCCCCTTAGAAGCAATAAAAGTTGCTCTTTTCCTTCAAATATTTCCTAACTCAGACTCCTTCCTTGAGCCATCTAAATGAATCTGATTGTGCATAAAAGAAAATTAAGGCATGGAGCAGATATGTAGGCAAGCTACACAGAGAAGGGGTTGGTCTCAGGAACCAGTGGCCATGTTGACACCAGTTTCTACTTACATACTGACACAGCCTGGGGAAACGGGACAGGGTAGGGACCTTGTGAGTTCTGAGCATGTGTATTGAGAAGACCTGGGCTGTTTATAAACACATGGCTTCATGGCAAGTATAAGGACCATAGCCTTGGCCACATGGATATGTCCTCCTCACAGTCCCATAGGATGTGGAAGACCAGTGGCCAGCAGCAGGGCAGCAGTCAAGGTCAGCCTCTGCTTTTGACAGCCACTGGTGGAGGAGTGAGGGCCTTCCAACTTTAGTGCATGTGCCACTTCATATGGGAGGATCTTCCTGACGCCCACAGACCAGCTTGGGTTTCCCTTGCTGGATCCTTCCAAGGTGCCTGTACTCCTCCTATTCTGATGTAACTGCGTTTAGAAAAAAAATTTTTAAAGTAAAGTTGCTTCACAGTGTGTTAATTTCTGCTGTATAGATAAGTAATTCAGTTATTATTTTTCGTATTATTTTCATTATGGTTCATTACAAGATACTGAATAAAGTTCCCTGTGCTATACAGTTAGATGTTGTTGTCCAACTTATGCATAATAACTTGTATCTAATAATCTCAAACTTCTAGTCCTTCTTTCTCCCTAACCCCTCCTCCCCACCTTGGCATTTTCAAGTCTCTTCTCTGTATCTGTGAGTCTGTTTCTGTTTTGTAGATATGTTCATTTGTGTCATTTTTAGATTTCACATATAAGTGGTATCAAAGGGTATTTATCTTTTTTTACTTGCTTTGCTTAGTATGATAATCTCCAGGTCCACCCATATTGCTGCCAATGGCATTATTTCATTCTTTTTTAATGGCTGAGTAATATTCCATTGTGTAATATTGCTGCTGTTTTCCAGTCACCCAGTTGTGTCCAACTCTTTGTGACCACATGGACTGCAGAATGCCAGGCCTCCCTGCCCCTCACCATCTCCTGAAGTTTGCCCAAGTTCATGCCTATACATGTGTGTGCGTGTGTGTGTATAAATATATATAACATCTTCTTCATCCATTCATCTGTCAATGGACATCTAGGGTGTTTCCTTGTCTTGGCTATTGTAAATAATGCTGCTGTGACCATCACAGTTCATGTATCTTTTTGAATTATAGTTCTGTCTGGGTATGTGCCCAGGAATGGGATTACTGGATAATGAGGCAACTCTAGTTTTTTGAGGAATCTCCATACTGTTTTCATAGTGGCTGCATTAGTTTACATTCCCATAAACAGTGTAAGAGGGTTCCCTTTTCTTCACACTCTCTTCAGTGTTTGCTATTTATAGACTTTTTAATGATGTCTTTTGTGACCAGTGTGAAATGGTACCTCACCAAGTTTTGATTTATATTTCTCTAATAGTTGTGAAGAGCATCTTTTCATTGTGCCTCTTGGCTATCTGTATTTCTTCTTTGGAGAAATGTCTATTTAGGCCTTCTGCCCATTTTTGGATTGGGTTGTTTGTTTTCTTTTTTTGAGTTGTATAAACAGTTTGTATAGTTGGAAAATGAAGCTTTTGTTGGTCACATCATTTGCAAATATTTTCTCCCAGTCTGTAGGTTGTCTTTTTGTTTTGTGTATGGTTTTCTTTGCTATACAAAAGCTTATAGGTTTCATTAGATCCATTTGTTTATTTTTGTTTAAATTTCTATTGCCTTGGGAGACTTACCTAAGAAAACATTAGTACAATCTACATCAGAGAATATTTTGCTTCTGTGCTCCTCTAGGAGTTTTATAGTGTCACATCTTATATTTAAGTCTTTAAGCCATTTTGAGTTTATTTTCCTGTGTAGTGACAGGGTAGGTTCTAACTTCATTTGTATGTGGTTGTCACAACACTACTTGCTGAAGAGACTGTCTTTTCACCACTGTATATGTTCATCTCCTTTGTTGAAGATTAATTGACCATAGGTGTATGGGCTTATTTCTAGGTTCTTTATTCTGTTTCATTGATCCATGTGTCTGTTTTTGTACCAATACCAGGCTGTTTTGATTACCGTAGATTTGTAGTATTGTCTGAAATCTGGGAGGGCTATGCTTCCTGCTTTCTTTTCTTTCTTCAGGATAGCTTTGGAAATTCTGTGTCTTTTATTGTTTCATATAAATTTTAGGATTATTTGTCCTAGTTCTATAAAAAATATCATGGGTAATTTGATGGGGATTGTATTAAATCTGTATGTTGTTTGGGTAGTATGGTCATTTTAACAATAGTAATTCTTCCTGTAATTGTTTTTTATTTTTTATTTATTTTTTTTTTTTATTTTTTTTTTCATTTTTTTATTATTATTATTATTATTTTTTTCCAGTGGGTTTTGTCATACATTGATATGAATCAGCCATGGATTTACATGTATTCCCAATCCCGATCCCCCCTCCCACCTCCCTCTCCACCCGATTCCTCCGGGTCTGTAATTGTTTTTTAAAATGATTTACTTTGACTATGAGTCCTGGGAAGGCAAAGAGAGGGTCTACTAGTTTACTGCTTTGTCCCCAGGCTGGACAGAGGACTTGGGAACACAGTGGCTACTTAGTAAATATTTATGAAATATTTTGTAATGCTTTTCCAAGGAAGGGAAGAAAGAAATGATCTGAAGATATTATATGACAGGAATGAATGAAGCCTAGATTTTTTCCTCACTCTTGGAATTTTGATCATGCTGGATGTGCAAGACTCTTTGCTTTATTCCCTCAGACTCCAACTCTTTTTGTTGACTTATGTTTTTTTCCCTTTTTCTCTATTCTTTGCTGACCTTTTGCTACCCAATTTACTTTCTTCATTTTACCTTTTCTGTGTTACTTTGCTTGGTTTTGTCTGTCTATTTCTCCAAAATTCTTTTTCTGGAGAAAAAAAAATACATACTAATAGCTTAAGAAAGTAATAGGGGAAAAAAGTAGTGTTGTTAATAACTTAGGGAGAGTTACTTGAAAAATAAAAATAGACTGCATAACTTTTACACCAGGAGAAGAAAATCCCATTTACTCAACAGAATAGGAAAAGAAGAAAAGGCTAAAAAAGAAGGCATGGACAATTTAGAGCATAAAAAAGGCAGAAATAAATATTAATATGAGAAATTATGATAAATGTAAATAGTTAAAACTCTTCAAAGAGTAAAGGCTCTCTCATAGAATTAAATATGAAATCAAGCTAAATATTGCCTATAAGATACCTATTAAAAGCAAAAGGTATGTACAAGATAGGAAAAGGTTATCAAAATAAGCCAGGATAGAAATAGTGATATGAAGAAATATTAATTTAAGGCATAAAATATATATATTTAAAATTAACTTTTTTTCTATTAAAGGATAATTGCTTTACAGAATTTTGTTGTTTTCTGTCAAACCTCAACATGAATCACATAGGTATGCATATATCCCCTCCCTTTTGAACCTCCCTCCCATCTCCCTCCCCAACCCACCCCTTTAGGTTGATACAGAGCCCCTGTTTGAGTTTCCTGACCACACAGCAAATTCCCATTGGCTACCTATTTTACATATGGTAATGTAAGTTTCCATGTTACTCCTTCCATACAGCTCACTCTCTTTTCCCCTCTCCCAATGTCCATAAGTCTATTCTCTATGTCTTTTTCTTCACTGTTGCCCTGTAAATAAATTCTCCAGTACCATTTTTCTAGATTCTGTATATATGCTTTAGAATACAATATTTATCTTTCTCTTTCTGACTTACTTCACTTTGTATATTAGGCTCTAGGGTCATCCATCCACCTCATTAGAACTGACTCAAATGCATTTGTTTTTATGGCTGAGTAATATTCCATTATGTATATGTAGTACAACTTCTTTATCCATTCATCTGTCGATAGACATCTAGGTTGCTTCCATGTTCTAGTTATTGTAAATAGTGCTGCAATGAACAATGGGATATATATATCTTTTTCAATTTTGGTTTCCTCAGGGTATATGTTTAGGAGTGGGATTGCAGGGTCATATAGTGGTTTTATTCATGTTTTTTTAAGGAATCTTCATACCATCTTCCATAGTGGTTGTATCAATTTACATTCCCACCAACAGTGCAAGAGCATTCCCTTCTCTCCACACCTTCTCCAGCATTTATTGTTTGTAGACTTTTTGATGATGGCCATTCTGACCGGTGTGAGGTGATATCTCATTGTAGTTTTGACACCGAAATCAGATTGATTATTTTTTTTGCAGCCAAAGATGGAGAAGCTCTATACAGTCAGCAAAAACAAAACTGGGAGCTGACTGTGGCTCAGATCATGAACTCCTTATTGCCAAATTCAGACTTACTGAAGAAAGTAGGGAAAACCACTAGATCATTCAGATATGACCTAAGTCAAATCCCTTATGACTATACAGTGGAAGTGAGAAATAGATTTAAGGGACTAGATCTGATAGAGTGCAAACTATGGACGGAGGTTCGTGACATTGTACAGGAGACAGGGATCAAGACCATACCCATGGAACAGAAATGCAAAAAGGCAGAATGGTTGTCTGAGGAGGCCTTACAAATAACTGTGAAAAGAAGAGAAGTGAAAAGCAAAGGAGAAAAGGAAAGATATTCCCATTTGAATGCAGAGTTCCCAAGAATAGCCAGGAGAGATAAGAAAGCCTTCCTCAGCAATCAATGCAAAGAAATAGAGGAAAACAATAGAATGGGAAAGACTAGAGATCTCTTCAAGAAAATTAGAGATACCAAGGGAACATTTCATGCAAAGATGAGTTCGATAAAGGACAGAAATGGTATGGACATAACAGAAGCAGAAGATATTAAGAAGAGGTGGCAAGAATACACAGAAGAACTGTACAAAAAAGATCTTTGCAACCCAGATAATCACAATGGTGTGATCACTCACCTAGAGCCAGACATCCTGGAATGTGAAGTCAAGTGGGCCTTAGAAAGCATCACTACAAACAAAGCTAGTGGATGTGATGGAATTCCAGTTGAGCTATTTCAAATCCTAAAAGATGATGTTGTGAAAGTGTTGCACTCAATATGCCAGCAAATTTGGAAAACTCAGCAGTGGCCACAGGGCTGGAAAAGGTCAGTTTTCATTCCAATCCCAAAGAAAGGCAATCCCAAAGAATGTTCAACCTACTGCACAATTACACTCATCTCACACGCTAGTAAAGTAATGCTCAAAATTCTCCAAGCCAGGCTTCAGCAATACGTGAAATGTGAACTTCCAGATGTTCAAGCTGGTTTTAGAAAAGGCAGAGGAACCAGAGATCAAATTGCCAATATCTGCTGGATCATCAAAAAAGCAAGAGAGTTCCATAAAAACATCTATTTCTGCTTTATTGACTACGCCAAAGCCTTCGACTGTGTGGATCACAATAAACTGTGGAAAATTCTGAAAGAGGTGGGAATACCAGACCACCTGACCTGCCTCTTGAGAAACCTGTATGCAGGTCAGGAAGCAACAGTTAGAACTGGACATGGAACAACAGGCTGGTTCCAAATCGAGAAAGGTGTACGTCAAGGCTGTATATTGTCACCCTGCTTATTTAACTTATATGCAGAGTACACCATGAGAAATGCTGGGCTGGAAGAAGCACAAGCTGGAGTCAAGATTGCTGGGAGAAATATCAATAACCTCAGATATGCAGATGACACCACCGTTATGGCAGCAAGTGAAGAGGAACTAAAAAGCCTCTTGATGACAGTGAAAGAGGAGAGTGAAAAAGTTGGCTTAAAGCTTAACATTCAGCAAACTAAGATCATGGCATCTGGTCCCATCACCTCATGGGAAATAGATGGTGAGACAGTGGAAACAGTGTCAGACTTTATTTTTTTGGGCTCCAAAATCACTGCAGATGGTGACTGCAGCCATGAAATTAAAAAACGCTTACTCCCTGGAAGGAAAGTTATGACCAACCTAGACAGCATATTAAAAAGCAGAGACATTACTTTGCCAACAAAGGTCCATCTGGTCAAGGCTATGGTTTTTCCAGTGGTCATGTATGGTTGTGAGAGTTGGACTGTGAAGAAAGCTGAGCGCCGAAAAATTGATGCTTTTGAACTGTGGTGTTGGAGAAGACTCTTGAGAGTTCCTTGGACTGCAAGGAGATCCACCCAGTCCATCCTAAAGGAGATCAGTCCTGGGTGTTCATTGGAAGGACTGATGCGGAAGCTGAAACTCCAGTACTTTGGCCACCTCATGCGAAGAGCTGACTCATTGGAAAAGACTGTGATGCTGGGAGGGATTGGGGCAGGAGGAGAAGGGGACGACAGAGAATGAGATGGCTGGATGGCATCACCAACTCGATGGACATGAGTTTGAGTAAACTCCAGGAGTTTGTGATGGACAGGGAGGCCTGGCATGCTGCGATTCATGGGGTTGCAAAGAGTCAGACATGACTGAGCGACTGAAATGAATAATGAGCAGTGTTGAGCATCTTTTCACGTGTTTGTTAGCCATCTGTATGTATTCTTTGGAGAAATGTCTGTTTAGGCCTTTCCCCCACTTTTTGATTGGGTTGTTTGTTTTTCTGGTATTGAGTTATATTAGCTCCTTGTATATTTTGGAAATTGTTTATCAGTTGTTTCATTTGCTATTATTTTCTCCCATTCTGAAGGTTGTCTTTTCACCTTGCTTGTAGTTTCTTTTGCTGTGCAAAAGCTTTTAAATTTAATCAGGCCCCACTTGTTTACTTTATTTTTTATTTCTGTTACTGTAGGAGGTGGGTCATAGAGGATCTTGCTTTGATTTATATCATCGAGTGTTCTGCCTATATTTTCCTCTAAGAGTTTTACAGTTTCTGATCTTACATGTATGTCTTTAATCCATTTTGAGTTTATCTTTATGTGTGGTGTGAGGAAGTGTTCTAATTTCATTATTTTACATGTAGCTGTCCAGTTTTCCCAGCACTATTTATTGAAGAGGCTGTCTTTGCCCCATTGTATATTCTTGCGTCCTTTGCCAAAAATAAGATACCCAGAGGTGCATGGTTTATTGCTGGGCTTTCTATCTTGTTCCATTGATCTTTCTGTTTTTGTGCCAGTACCATGCTGTCCTGATGACTGTAGCTTTGTAATATAATCTGAAGTCAGGAAGGTTGATTCTCCCAGCTCCATTCTTCTTTCTCAAGACTGCTTTGGCTATCTTCTGTGTTTCCATATGAATTGTGAAATTTTTTGTTCTAGTTCTGTGAAAGATGCCATTGGTAATTTGACAGGGATTGCATTGAATCTGTAGATTGCATTTGGTAGTATAGCCATTTTCACAATATGGATTCTTCCTACCCAGGAACATGGAATATCTCACCATCTGTTTATGTCATCTTTGATTTCTTTCATCAGTGTCTTATAATTTTCTGTGTATAATTCTTTTGTATCCCTACATAAGTTTATTCCTAGATATTCTTTTTGTTGCATTGGTGAATGGGATTGATTCCTTAATTTCTCTGCTGATGTTTCATTGTTAGTATACAGAAATGCAAGTGATTTCTGTGTATTGATTTTGTATCCTGAAACTTTGCTAAATTCACTGATTAGCTCTAGTAATATTCTGATGCTATCTTTAGGGTTTTCTATGTACATTATCATGTCATCTGCGAACAGTGAGAGCTTTACTTCTTCTTTTCTGATCAGGATTCCTTTTATTTCTTTTTCTTCTCTGATTGCTGTAGCTAGGACTTTGAGAACTATGTTGAGTAATAGTGGTGAAAGTGAACACCCTTGTCTTGTTCCTGATCTTAAGGGGAATGCTTTCAGTTTTTCACCATTGAGAATAATGTTTGCTGTAGGCTTATCATTTATGGACTTTACTATGTTGAGGTAGGTTCCTTCTATGCCCATTTTGGGAAGAATTTTTATCATAACTTTGTGCTGAATTTTGTCAAAGACCTTTTCTGCATCTATTGAGATTATCATATGGTTTTTTTCTTTCAATTTGTTAATATAGTGTATCACATTGATTAATTTGCATATACTGAAGAATCCTTGAATCCCTGGAATAGACCCAACTTGATCATGGTGTATGAGCTCTTGATGTATTGCTGAATTCTGTTTGCTAAAATTTTGTTGAGGATTTTTGTATCTATCTTCATTAGTGATATTGGCCTGTAGTTTTCTTTTTTTGTGTTGTCTTTGTCTGGTTTTGGTATCAGGGTGATGGTGGCCTTGTAGAATGAGTTTGGAAGTGTTCCTTCCTCTGCAATTTTGAAAGAGTTTTAGAAGGATAAGCATTAGGTCTTCTCTAAATGTTTGATAGAATTCTTCTGTAAAGCCATCTGGTCCTGGGCTTTTGTTTTTTTGGGAGATTTTTGATCACAGCTTCAATTGCAGTGCTTATGATTGGGTTGTTCATAGTTTCTATTTCTTTCTGATTCAGTCTTGGAAGATTGAACTTTTCTAAGAATCTGTCCATTTCTTCCAGGTTATCTATTTTATTGCTATATAGTTGTTCATAATAGTCTCTCATAATCCTTTGTATTTCTGCATTGTCTGTTGTAACCTTTCCTTTTTCATTTCTAATTTTGTTGATTTGATTCTTCTCTCTTTTTTCCTAGATAAGTCTGGCTAAAGGTTTGTCAACTTTGTTTAGCTTCTCAAAGAACCAGCTTTTAGTTTTATTAATCCTTACTATTGTTTCTTTCATTTCTTTTTAATTTGTTTCTGCTCAGATCTTTATGATTTCTTTCCTTCTACTAATTTTGGGTGTTTTTTTTGTCCTTCTTTTTCCAGTTGTTTTAGGTGTAAAGTTAAGTTGTCTATTTTATATTTTTCTTGTTTCTTGAGGTAGGATTGTATTGCTATAAACTTCCCTCTTAGACCTGCTTTTGCAGCATCCCATAGGTTTTGAGTTGTCATGTTTTCATTGTCATTTGTTTCTAGAAGTTTTTGATTTCCCTTTTGATTTCTTCAGTAACCTGTTGGTTATTTAGAAATGTGTTGTTTAATCTACATGTGTTTGTGTTTCTTACAAATTTTTATTTTTTAACTGTAATTGATATATAGTCTCATAGCATTGTGGTCAGAGAAGATGCTTGATACAATTTCAATTTTCTTAAATTTACTGAGGCTTGGTTTGTGACCCAAAATGTGGTCTATCCTGGAGAATGTTCCATGTGCACTTGAGAAGAAGATGTATTCTGCATTTGAAGGAATGTCCTGAAGATATCAGTGAGCTCCATCTCATCTAAAGTATCATTTAAGACTTGTGTTTCCTTGTTAATTTTCTGTTTTTATGACTGTCCATCGGTGTGAGTGGGGTGTTAGTCTCCTACTATTATTGTGTTACTGTCAATTTCTCCTTTTATGTCTGTTAGTGTTTGTCTTATGTATTGAGGTGCTCTTATATTGGGTGCCTAGATATTTACAATTGTTATGTTTCCTCTTGGATTGATCCCTTGATCATTATATAGTGTCCTTCCTTATCTCTTGTAATCTTTTTTATTTTAAGGTCTGTTTTGTCTGATATGAGAATTGCTACTCCAACTTTCTTTTGCTTGCCATTTGCATGGAATATATTTTTCCATCCTCTCACTTTCAGTCTATATGTGTCTTTAGGTCTGAAATGGGTTTCTTGTAGACAGCATATATATGGATCTTGTTTTTGTATCATTCAGCCAGTCTGTGCCTTTTGGTTGGAACATTTAATCCATTTACGTTTAAAGTAATTATTGATATATATGTTCCTATTGCCATTTGCTTAATTGTTTGTCGTTGATTTTGTTGATGTTTTTTCTTCTCTTATTTTTCTTGACTATGTAAGTCCCTTTTACATTTGTTGTAAAGCTGGTTTGGTGGTACTGAATTCTCTGAACTTTTGATTGTCTGAAAACCTTTTTATTTCTCCATCAATTTTGAATGAGATCCTTGCTGGGTACTGTAATCTTGGTTGTAGATTTTTCCCTTTCAGTACTTTAAATATATCCTGCCATTCCCTTCTGGCCTGCAGAGTTTCTGCTGAAAGATCAGCTGTTAAGCAAATGGGGTTTCCTTTGTATGTTACTTATTGCTTCTTCCTGCTGCTTTTTAATATTTTTTCTTTGTGTTTAGTCTTTGTTAGTTTGCTTAGTATGTGTCTTGGCATGTTTCTGCTTGGATTTATCCTGTATGGGACTCTCTGCACCTCTTGGACTTGATTTAATATTTCCTTTTCCATATTGGAGAAATATTCAGCTATAATCTCTTCAAAAAATTTCTCATAACCTTTCTTTTTCTCTTCTTCTGGGACCTCAATAATTCGAATGTTGATGCATTTGATACTGTCACAGAGGTCTCTGAGACTATCCTCAGTTATTTTCATTCTTTTTACTTTATTCTGCTCTTCAGAAGTTATTTCCACCATTTTATCTTCCAGCTCACTGATTCATTCTTCTGCTTCAGATATTCTGCTATTGATTCTGTCTAGAGTATTTTTAATTTCAGTAATTGTGTTGTTTGTATGTTCATTCTTGAATTTTTCTAGGTCTTTGTTAATTGATTCTTGCATTTTCTCCATTCTGTTTTCAAGGTTTTTTATCATCTTTATTATCATTATTCTGAATTCTTTTTCAGGTAGTTTGCCTATTTCCTCTTCATTTATTTGGACTTATGTGTTTTTAGTTTGTTCCTTCATTTGTGTAGTATTTCTCTGCCTTTTCATTACTTTTTTTTTTAAACTTATTTTGTTTGAGGTCTCCTTTTCCCAGGCTTCAAGGAAAGTTGAATTCTTTCCTTGAAGAAGGTTGAATTCTTTCTTTCTTTTGGTTTCTGCCCTCCTAAGGTTGGTCCAGTGGTTTGTGTAAGCTTCACATAGGGTGAGATTTGTGATGAGTGTTTGTTTGTTTTTCTTCTGATGGGCAAGTCTGAGTGAGGTGGTAATCATGTCTGCTGATGATTGGATTTGTATTTTTGTTTTGTTTGTTGTTTAGATGAGGTGTCCTGCACAGGGTGCCACTGGTGGTTGGGTGATGCTGGGTCTTGTATTTAAGCGGTTTTGTTTGTGTGAGTTCTCACTGTTTGATACTCCCTAGGGTTAGTTCTCTGGTAGTCTAGGGTCTTGGAGTCAGTGCTCCCACTCCAAAGGCTTAGGGCTTGATCTCTGGCCAGGAATGAAGATTCCACAAGTGGTTTGTTATGGCATTAAGTGAGATTAAAACAAATATCCAAAATGAGAAACCAATGATGAACCCCAAACAAATGACAATTATAAAATCAGGCAAATAATAGCTAAAATAATGGAATATACATATACACCCATGAGCAAAGTAAAAACAGTCCAACAAAAATAAAGTACTGTATATTGACCTGGTGAACAAAGGAAATAAAAACTTATATTTACCAGTTAAGAACAAAACTAACTAAAGCACAAACTGGGAAACAAAACTAAAGCAAGGTGCCAAATGGGGAATAAAGCAATGAAAACAAAACTAACAAATATGTTGAGAGGAAGGGAAAGAAAAAAAGTAAGAAAGAATAGATATGCAAAGTTAAATAGAGGTAGATGAAGAAGACTTATATACATTAAAGATTAACTGCAAGCGGAAAAGAACAGTAGGAAAGGCAAACAAAGGAGTAAATGTAGAAAAAATATAATAGGTTTAAAAATTAAAATTATAAAAAAGAGAAAAGAAAAAATGGAAGAAGAAAGAAAAAAGAAAAAAAAAAACACAACTCCACAGAATTGCAAAAGCCCAAGGTAGAGGCAGAGGTTTATAACAACAATAAAAAGTGTGTCTGAATATACATATATACATATATACCCACAAGCAAAATCAAAACAGTCCAACAAAAATAAAGTACAATAGATTGACCCGGGAAACAAAGGCAATCAAAAGCTATATCTACCAGAACAAAACTAACCAAAGCACAAACTGGAAAACAAAACTAAAGCAAAGTGCCAATTGGGGAATAAAGCAATGAAAATAAAACTAACAGATATGTTAAGAGGAAAGGAGAGAAAAAAAAAAAAGAAAGAACAGATATGCAAAGCTAAATACAGGTAGATAAAGAATATTTATATACATTAAAGGTTAACTGCAAGGGGAAAAGAACAGTAGGTAAAGCAAACAAAGGAATAAATGTAGAAAAAATAATAATAGGTTTAAAAAATTAAAACTTAAAAAAGAGAGAGAAAAAAAAGGAAAACTCCACAGAACTGCAAAAACCCAACACAGAGGCAGAGGTTTATAACAACAGTAAAAAATGTGACTGAGAAAAAGAAAAGCTCAAAAGCTTAATTAGATTTCATAATGCCAATAAAATCGACAACTACAACAGAGTGGGGGAAAAAGGAAGAAAAAAAGTCCAAAAGAATGTACAGAACAAGTCAAAACATAAGAATAAACAATGATTTTCTTGACTTACTGCTGTCAGAGTCCTTTCCCTCGCTGGGAGTCACAGTCCACCTCACCTCCCTAGGATGCCCTCCAACACTGTGCTGATCTCTGGATCTGCTGTGGGGGCAACTCAGATTCTAATCTGGTCCTGCTCCTGTGTGTTCTTGCCGCCAATGTCCACAGCTATCAGAACTAGTGCGTTTTCTTTTGTGGGAGCTCCTAATGACCTTTTATATATTCCATAGACACAGAGTCTGCCTAGTTGATCCTGTGGATTTAACCTGTATCTTGTACAGCTGGTGGAAGATTTTGGGTCTTCTTCCTTAGCCACACTTTCCCTGGGTTTTAATTGTGGTCTTATTTCTACCTCTATATATGGGTTGTTCACTGGGTTTGGCTCCAGAGGCTGCCCTGGAGGACTTGGGTTTACCCCATTGAGGGCCAGGTGTGGAGGTGGTGCAGCTGCTTGGGTCACAGGGGTTCTGGCAGCACCAGGTACTCAGGGAAGTTGGTGGCTAGGGCAGCAGAAAATATAGTGCTCTAGAAGGGTATGGTAACCAGTATTGGCCAATACCCTCCAGTATTGTTGCCAGGAGACCCCCATCCCCCTCCCTGACAGAGAAGCCTGGCAGGCCACAGTGTACAGGGTTGCAAGACCAAAGTGACCCTGCATGCGTAGATACAAGACTTTTTTTGCCTGTGGCAGCTCTGCCCCAGTAAGAGTTGAGTGTGAAGGTGGCGCGCCTGCTTGGCTTGTGGGTACCCTGGAGGCGCCTAGTGTGTATGGACAGGGACTGCTTCCGCCGCAGGAGTTATGGCCCTACCAGAGTCTTTTTTCAAGCCTCTTGTAGCTGGTGATCAGAAGGCCTCTTTGGCCAGTCTTTCCCCATAACTCCACCCATTCAGGCACTTAGGGGGTTCCCTTGCCTGGGGTCCATCTCTGTTGTTCAGTGCGTCAGGCACATAGAGGGGCCATCCTGGCTGGGATCCTACTCTGTAGTTCAGCGCATCAGGTGTTTGATGGGCCATCCTCTCTATTGTTCAGCTGCGGATGCTGGCGTGTGTGGGATAGAGAGGCTACGGTGATGGTTCCACCCACTAAGCGTGACTCAGCAGTATTGCCTTGCTTCCATGGCTGCCTGGCTTTCCTCCACCAGCATTTCCCACCACAATCTCCTCCCTCACATCCCCTTGATCCATCTCTCCACAGTCAACAGCAGCCCTCGCCCTGGGATTGCCCCATAATCCCTAACCTCCAGCTCCCCGCCACTGCACCTTCCAGGGGACCAGCATCCCTGTCCCGGGTTTGTATGGCTGCAGCAAGGACTGTCTGATTCTCATTCCCTTTAGGCTGCCACAAATCAGCTGTTTCACTCTCAGCCTTAAATGTTTCTCCTCTGACTCAGACAGTTGCCCTGTGGGGATGGGACCCCATGCTTCAGCTCCCCCAACCACTGAGGGCAGGTCCAGTCCTACCAACACTCCTTTTTTTTCCCCTAGTTCCTTCGTCCTACCAAGTTTTGTGTGGTTCTATGTATTCTTTTCCACTGGTCAGGTACTCCTGTCCACTCTCAGCTGGTGTTCTGCATGCACTTCTGTGTCTGAGGTTTATTCCTCACGTATCCATAGAGAGAGAGAGGTATTCCATGTCCACCTACTCCTCTGCTATTGTGTTCCCCTAATTTAATGCATAAAATATTAAAAGAGGAAAACAAAGATGTCATATATTAGTAAAACAAAGCATCAAGAAATATAATAATCATTAACATGTATGCCATTGACAATATGACATCAAAATACATAAAGCAACAACTGATAGATCTAGGATAGAAATAATAAATCAAAAATCATGGTTGATGATTTTAAGATACCCTCTTAAAAACTAGTAGTTGGAGCATATAAAAATAAGCAGAGGTATAGAAAACTATACTGATATAACAGTCCCTATATTTCAACAAAAACCAAATATTTTCTTTTTGTATACACAAAAAATGTGCTAGGCCACAAAAGAAACTTTAGTAAATTTAAGCATCATATATACAGTGTAATGTTACTGTCTATGATGCAGTTAAACTAAATTTAAAATCCTATGTCTAGAAATTTAAAAAATACTACCATATATCATTGGCTATAAAAGAAAAACAAAGATGAATTGTTAAATATTTCCAGGTGAATGGCAAAGTTCAGGCCAAAATTTGTAGATCACATTCAAAGCAGTACTCAGAAGTAAACTTACAGCTTTAAATGTGGCAGAAATTAAGAAGAATGCAAACAAGAGAGTTAAGCTTTCTACTCACAAAGTTTGAAAGAGACAAATAGAGTAAACCCAGATAAAAAAGAGCGAAGGACATAAATAAGAACATGGGTAGAAATTAATGAATGTAGGTAACAAAACCAAATAGAAAATTAACAAAACTGATAATGGTCTTTAGAAAAACTAACAAAATACATGAGCCTCTTGCGAGACTCAAGGGAGAGGGAAAGGAGGGAGGAAATGTAAATAAAAATATGAGTGAGATAATGTAACTGTATACTAATAAACTGGATATTTAGATCAACTAGGTGAAGTTCTGAAAAAAATGTAAAAATGCTAAAAGTGGCCCAAGACTGTAAAACTACAACCCTTAAAGAAACTGAGATGGAATCATCATCACCCTTTCAAAAAGAAGCCTCAGGTCCAGAGAGTTTTATAGCTATGTGCTATAATACTTTCAAGGAAGAGATAATTCCAACCTTGTAAAGTTGCTATAGAAAAATAGAAATAGAGAGAAAATGGTTCACATTTTTTCACCAGGTTGGTATAAGCTTGATTCCAAAACTGGATGAAAACAAGTCAGGAAAAAAAAATTAGAGCCCAATTTCTCTATGAACATAGATGTGAAAATCCTAAATATGATATTAGTTTATCAAATCTAATGGGTTTTTCAAAATACATGCAGTCAAATTAAATTTACCCAAGGAATTTAAGAAAGTTTAAACACTTAAATACATCTATCATTGTGATTCAACATATTAATAGAATAAAGGGGGTAAATCTCATGATTGCTTTTGTGTGTTAGTCACTCAGTCATATCTGACTCTTTGCAACCCATGGACTGTAGCCTGTCAGGCTTTTCTGCAGGCAATAGTATTGGAGTGAGTTGCCATTCCCTTCTCCAGGGGATCTTCCAAACCTAAGGGTGGAACCCAGGTCTCCTGCATTGCAGGCAGAGTCTTTACCATCTGAGGTACAAGGGAAGCCCCCATGATTGCTTTGGTATATGCAAATGAAGCAGTCAATAAAGTTGATCATATAGTCATCATTAAAAAAATAACCTGAGAAAACCAGAATAAAAGAAAAATTTCCAATCTTAACAAAGTTTATCTACTAAAAGCTTATTTTTTTAAAATGTGCTTTCTTATAGCATCATTTATACAGGAGGAGTTTGAGGAAGACCAAGTGCCCACCTTTAGGAGAATGGATAAGAAAATATAGCCTATACATCTGTTTTTTTAGAAAACAAAACCCCCCAAAACCACTACACAGTAACTGGTCAAAATAAACTAGGTTTACATATAGTAATGCAAATAGATCTTAATATAGAATTTATAAAAAAGAATGAAACTTGAGTTGTAAAATCAAACATATATAAAACAATACATGTTTTTCATGAATACCTAGATATCTAGTGGCATTGATAAATATGTTAGAGAGAGTACCTATGGGCAGGGAAGAAGAGATAAGCAAACAGAGGATTAGGGGAAGTAATAAAATACAAAGCCAGAGACAAACCCTGTGTGAACCAGTGACGACTTTGCTTTGAACTGAGCAACATGAGCCACTCAGCTAAAAAGCTCTCACCTATCTCAAGTAATGAGGTGGCTTGGGTGAGCCCCACTGTCTCCTGGGGCTAACTTTTCTCCTGGCTTTCTCAGGCTCAGAGCTACCAGTCTTGCTGCATTCCAGCTCTCCACTGTGTTTCTGAGTCCACTGTCCCTCTTCTAAGCTGTGTGAGCACTCTGCACCCCAGGCTAGGTACTGCCTCTGGAGAGCTCTCCAGAAAGTTTAGAGCAATGGAGAGGCAAGGGGAGGTGGGTATGGTCACAGCAGAGCAAAGCGAATTTAATCAAACTCTTCCTTGAGCTCCAGCCCTATGTATTCAACTGTCTGTTAACAGACATTTCAAACTGATTAAATGTCCAAACTACTTCAGGATTTCCCCATCCACTGCTCTGAATTGGTGTCTCCCCCTAATATCTCCATCTCAATAAATGACTCTTTCACACTCCATGACTATTCCAAGGAGTATGGAATGCTAATTCTGATCAACTGTAAATTTAAACTGTAGCCTGAATCCGACCACAATTTAAATGCACCCTAGTCCATGCCTATGTATCTGTCACCTGAACTGTCAGAGCCTCCTTCTATTCTTCTATTCTTGCCCTCTACTGTCCATCCTTCACCCAGAAATCACATGACCTTTTAAAGACATAAATAAAGTTACTCTCTTACTCTAAAACTTTTCATGGCATCACCATTATGCTTAAGTTAAAATGCTAAGTTCTTACCATGATCTCTGAGTCTCTGCATGGTCTAGCCTCTGATGCCCTCTCTGGCTACAATTCCCACTGCCTTGGTCACTCAACCAGCCTTCGCTTTGCTGCTTAAGCACACCAAGTTTGCTCTCACCTGTGGGCCTTTCCACATTGTGTCCCCTCTGCCTGAACTGCTCTAGCAACTGCTGTTGGTGCCTTGACCATATCCTTTTGGGCCCCCACATCTCTGTGCACACAGCCAGAATTCTACCTGCCAGCAGCTGCTCCTCTTCTTCTGGGTACTCTCTCTGGTGAGAATCCTCTCTGCCTCTGCAAATGGCCAGTCAGAAGGGCCAGAGAAGTCTTGCCCCTGAAAACAGCACTCCACTAATGAGATGGGAGTTGGTGGATCAATACCCCAGCTCCCCACCACAGCCCTTGGGTGGGAAGGAGATTTAGAGGCGTGTGCTTTACACTGGGTGCCAGAGTTCCTTCTGCAGGATTAGGCTCCATCTGCCCGTATTGGTAACCGGCTTGATGACATACCCTTTAGAAGCTGTGGCCCGTTCTCTCTTTTACTTTTCCATTCTTCTACCAGGGCTTCCTTGGGTCACCTCATAAATAACTGCAATCCTGTGAATCTTTGTCTCAGTTCTGCTCCTGAAAGAATTCAGAATAAGAAACTGCCGATCCCAACCATCTCAACTGAAGTACCACCCTCTGGAGAAGTGGCAGAGCACCATGGTTAGGAGAGTGGATTCTGAGGTCAGGTTGTTGGGGGGAAGCCTGGCCTCACTGCTCACTTTGTGGATTTGGGTTCTTGTGCTCAATTTTCTCATCTGTAAGATGAGAAGTAAAAATAGTAATGAGGCCAAGAGCGATTTTCACTGGGGTATTCAGGAATCACAAGGTAACATTTATTGAATGTTTACTACACACCAGGCTGTGTTCCAAGTGCACCATATTTATTAATGCATTTAGTCCCCATGGCAACATATCACTGTCTGATATTCGAGTCCATCCTGTTCGCTCGTTCTTGCTTTCTGTCTCCCTCAGTAGGATCCTTGCTCCCTGAGCGCAAGGACCCACTGTGCAGCTCCCCACTGCACACCAAGCTCCTGGCATGTGACCCGGCTCACAGGCACATTTGTTTTAGTAAATGACTCTTAGTCAACACTTTTCTTGTAAAACCCTTGAAAACTTTCCCCGCTGTGTACCTCCCACTGGACAACAAGATGGCACAGTTTGAGAACTGCCACTGGAAGCGCTGTGTGTGTTGGGGGAGGGAGAGGGCCTTGCTGGGTTTGAAGCAGGGAAGAAACCTGATCCACTGATGAGCTTCCAGAAGCTCACTCTGGCAGTAGGTGAGGCTGGACCACAGTAGCTCCAGGCTGGAGATGGGGGTCCTGTGAGAGGCTCTGGCTTAGCCTAAGGCAGATGTGAGGTGAAGAGATGAGATCCTGGATGCAGGAGCGATTGTTGGGAAGAAGAGGAGGGTCTGGCGGGTGAGAGAGGGCAGAGGGAGTGTCTGAGGCCTGGAACCTGGTTCTAGACTGACTACAGAGAGTGCAAGAAAGAAAAGAAACAAAAACAGGAGGAAATGGGCGTGGGTAAAAGATGATGAATCTAGTCTGAACTGTATTGCGTTTTAAAAATAGAGGTCTCCTGGTGTGGACAGATGGTGGTGCCCAGTTAGATAGAATGATCTGCATTGAGGACCAAGGTAAGGCTTGATGACAAAAATTTGTGGCTTTGTTGTTTCATGGAGAAGGTTGGAGTTATGGAAGGGAATGTGGTCACCAACTGCTGTCCAACAAGAATCCCAAGCAGTGCCAGAGGTCTCTGCGAAGATCTAGATGGGCCAGGGCAGCCCTGGGGCTCGTTTTCCCACTGGGAAGGGCCTGGACCCCTGCCTCCCAGTGGATTCCTTTTGCATGTGTACGAGCAGCTCTCTTCTCCATCAAGGGTATTTGCCTTTCTTCCTCTCCTTGCTCTCCCTTGCCTGGTATCTGTGGTTCTGCACCCAGCCCTGGGAAGACTGAGTCCAGGTTAAGAGAAATCCCTTCCACGTGACTGGTACCATCAACAGAAGGAAGAAAGACAAAAAGAAGACTTCACCCAGAGGCACCAGCAAACCAATGGTGGGGAATGCAGGCAGTGACTGCTTGTGACCCAGTGCATTCTGTGAAGTGAAGGCTGTCCCCAGGGTTTGGGGAGTGAGGACCACGTGCTCTGAAGTCTGACTGTCCAGGCTCCGCATCCCTATTTTGCAGCGTGGCAGCTTGAGCAGGTTATATAACCTCCCTGAGTCTCAGACTTCTACTGTGTGAAAGAACACACACATAAATTGTATTCACCTCAGAGGGTTGTGGTGAGGACTAAATCAGGGAATTCATGCAATGGACCCAGTCTAAGTGCCTGGTACATACAAGTCTTAGTACATGGGGGCTGCTATGATTCCAAGCGCAGCAGGCTAGAGAAAGAGAACAGGTTTACATAAGGCCACTTGACCTGTGAGAGGCAGAGCTGGAGATGTTAGAACTTGCTACAAATACACACTCAGATTAATTATATCCAGACTGTTTGCCTAGAAATAAGGAAAATTTAGCCCCCCAGGAATCTTCTTCCTGCTTAGTGCAAGACCTTTTTAGAAAGTCCAGAGCAGATGAGGAAAGGTTGAATGAACAAATAAATGAAAGAATGAAGGAATAAAGGAATAATGAGTCTTCTGTTACGGCCTTTCAGCATTGACCTTTCTCTGGTTTCATACTGTGAATCGTTGGAGTCGATTTTGAGATGCAGTCTGGTGCAATGTCTGATTAGCTGACCTGTGTATGTGTGTGGTGTGAGCGTGCGTGCATGTGTGTGTTAACACAGAAATATATCACAGATGTTTAATCTTCTTGGCCTCTGACAGGCAAGTTAAGCAGAAGTTATCAAAGACGTAATTTGACGTGCACTTCTTTTTCGGCTTCCATCAATCTTGGCATGGAGAGTGGTGGACTGCAAAGAGCCTCATGAATTAATAAAGACACATCAGTTTATCCAGCCTTCACTGCCAGATTGACTTCATTTTAGGATTTGACCACAATAAACAGCAAAGAACTCATTTCCTGCCCAAGATGCAGCATAGTTAATCCTCAGCAGGAGAGAAGATTCTAGACAGGGGCTTGTGTTGGAGCAGGGAGGGGGTACTCTCCTGAGGAAGAGATTTCCAGAGCCAGTGTTTGAACAGGGCTGTCTCCTTGTGACTCAAAGAGTTTGGGGTTCTGTAGAGGCCTCCAGCTACTTGACGTGGGGGCCAAGTGGGGTGAGCTTTACCTCAGTACATTTGTCTGCTGAGGATTGAGGCCTCAGGGACAAAATGCTGTGTGAACCACAAAGGCCTGTGAGTTGAGTTGATGGTGTTTGGCCTGGAGGGGATTTTAGGATTCCTCCTTCTCCCTTCACCTGAGTTTCCCACTCACAGAAGGAAGAGCCTGAGCCATTTCATTGCTAAAGGCCCTTCTTGCACGAACAGCTTACACCTCGACTCAGCACACGTGTGTTCTGGACTATGAACATGCATGTGTGATGTGTGACTTGTTTTGTCTGAGACCTAAGGCAGCATTACCCAACACTCACAGGGAATGAGCATTATGTACATGGTAATTTCTGGGTATATGAACTCACTCCTGGCACAGTGGATCATTTTATAATCAAAGTGAAACATCTAATTGACAGGATGAGAGCAAGGTGCCCACTGGCACCACAGTGACCATGGGTGCTTCTAATTAGCCATTCTCACATTTATGTTTACTTAATACAGCTATTGGAATATTGTCTGGATATCAATGTTCATCAGAGTAAGTATGGGTCTTTGTTTTTAATTTTAAAATGTCAGCACTGAGTCCCTTTCTATGCCTGTAGCATCAGTGCCCAGCAGACCCCTTGAGGCCAGGAGAACGGAGGCTGATGAATACCCCATGACTCAGCAGGCAGCTGTGATTGGCTTCTTCCAGGCTTGGAACTGTGCTGAGTATGCTACAGGTGCATGACACATGCCTACCATATTGAGGTGATATTGACTGCTCTTTCTGAGGATCAACCTAGAGAGTTCATCGTGAATAAGATTGGTCCTGACAACCTTAGTCAGAGGAGGCTCCTCTTTGCCCAGTAGCTGTCCTGGCACCACTAATTATTAAGTGAAAGTCGCTCAGGAGTGTCCGACTCTTTGCAACCCCGTGGACTGCCAGGCTCCTCTGTCCATGGATTCTCCAGGCCAGAATACTGGAGTAGGTAGCTGTTCCCTTCTCCTGGGATCTTCCCAACCCAGGGATCGAACCCAGGTCTCCTGCATCACGGGCAGATTCTTTACTCTCTGAGCCACCAGGGAAGCCCAAGAATACTAGAGTGGGTAGTCTATCCCTTCTGCAGGGGAATCTTCCAGACCCAGGAATTGAACTGGGATCTCCTGAATTGCAGGCAGATTCTTTACCAGTTGAACTACCAGGGATTAAACCATGCAGTGCTGCCCCCTAGGGTTACTGAATTGAATGGGATTGTTTGCCCTAGTACTATCTGGCCCCAAACTTATCCTATTCTTATTTCTGCTTTTTAATTTCTGTCGCCTCCTTTGTTCTCAAGCTTTTAGCTAGCCATTCATAGTTATTGTTTTTAGTTTCTTGTGAGTGGGAAATCAAATTATCAAGAATGCTAGCATCAGACATGGCCTTAAAATAGATTAAATAAATGCTAAGGAGGGTGGAGTGAAGCTAGAGTGAATGGATTTCTGATGAGAAATATGCATAAACTCTTGGCAAATGGCATGAGGCCATATGTGTATTTTACCTTCTTCCTGGATCTGAGCAGTATGCTGTGTGTTAGAAAGGAATGAAAAAATGACCCACATAACAGATTTGGGAGGTGATTCTTTGGACACCTCCCACCTATTAGAATATCATCTAATATTTTAACACAAGATTTCAGCTGTCTGGCAGACCCTGAGCAGGCTCCATCATTATTATAATCCTTGTCTCCATTGCCTTGAAGGCAAGTTTAGACCATGTGGACATGCTATCTTTTTATAGAGTAAATTTCTTATAATATATGTTTGGAGGGAAGATTAGGGAAGGGTAGTCAATTTTTAGAATTCAAGAAACTGAGGTGACATTGACCTAGAACATAAAAGGTTTTAGTGGAGTGTTTGGTAAGTAGTGGTGTGTTCAGGTATTCAGGATATATCTTTCAATCATTGTTTCTCCCAAATCATCTCATGGTGCCTCCAACAGGGTCAAAAACATGGTGAATGATTAGTAGAGTCAATTGGATGGGGTTAGGGTATTATTAAAGTAGATCCTGATCATTGGGACCCTTAATTAGAGCAGACTGTGGATGCTGCGTGGGAGACAGGACAGGTATCTCTCTGGAAGACCCTACTCCCTACTTCTGCTGGTTTTCTCTGTGTGTTGTGGTGAATGGTATTAGGGGCTTAGATCTAGGTGGCCAATGGTCTTAGGGTCCCTTTTGCAGGAGCCAGGACACTTTTCCCTGGGTCCCTAAAGCAACAGAAACTGGGATAACTTTCTATATCTCAGAAGACTTTATTGACACTGTGATGGGAGTGGGAGGATATTTTCTGGTTTCATTCCTCTCCCACTGTGCTCCTCATTGTCTCATCTGAACAAATGGCACCAACATATACCCAGTTACTCAAGGCTAAATCTTGTTTTTATCCTTAACTCATGTCTTTCTTGCCTTCCCAGTATCCATCAATTCTCGATAGTTCTAGCTTCAAAATATGTCTTCAATTCACCTCCTGTTCCCCATCTTCAGAGCTCAAATAGAAGACTTTAAGAGTCTACTAACTGGTCTCCATGCCCTCCCTGATGCCCCCTCCCAAGCTATTTTCCACCAATAACTAGAGGAATTGACATAAAACCTTAAAGTAGCCCACGGTATCCAGTGCTCTCAACCATCAGATGCCTTTTCATCAGAGAATAGCATACCAAGACCTTATCATGGCCCATAAGCCTTGTGTGTCCTAGCCCTCCCCACCTCTCTGACCTCATTCTACCTATACTGGACTTCTTCATGTTTCTAGAATCTGTTTCCAATCACAAAGTCTTCAGCTTGCTGTCTTCTCTGCCTGGACACTCTTTCCTGAGAACTTCCTATAGCTGGTTCTTTCTCACCTTTCAAATCTTAGCTCAAAGATCACCTCCTCAAAGATGCTGACCCTAAACTCCAGTCTAAATAAAGCACTCCTCTGCACCCTTCTCTATCCAAGTATATTGTTGTTTCATCATAGTTGGTAATTACTTACCTTTGATCACTTGTTCATTGTCTGTTTGCCTCCTAGACTGTATATTCTAGGAGGGTAGGGACCGTGTATGTTTTGATCAGTATTGTATCCTCAGAATCTAGTGTATTAGTTTCCTGGGGCAGTTATAAAGTATCACAAACTGGGTGGCTTAAAACAAGAGAAATTTATTCTCATATAGTTCTGGAGATCAGAAGTCATAAATCAAGATGTTGGCAGGGCTGTGCTCCCTCCAAAGCCTCTAGTAGAGGATCCTTCTTTGCCTCTTCCAGCTTCTGATATCCCTTGGCTTGTGGCTGCGTTACTCCAGTCTCCTCCTCCATGGTCACACTGCCTCCTCCTCTTCTGTCAAATTTCCTTCTCCTTCACTCTTGTAAGGGCAGTCATCACTGGATTTAAGGCCCACCCAGATAATTCAGGATAAACTCATCTTAAAATCCTTGGTCACAACTTTTTCCGTATAAGGTCATATCCATGGGTTCTGGGGATTAGGACATGGACATATTTCAGGGGCCACTCGTCAGCCCACTATACCTAACGAAGTTCCTCGAAGCCAGTAGGTGCTCAAAAACACGTGTTGAGTGGATGAATGAATCATAACAACAAGAGATACTGTGATCACAGAAACCAGCCAGCTTGCCCCACTGACCCTCACCCTTGATTAGAAATGTTTACCTTCAGGTATCTTTTCCAAGTGAGTGCTGGGCTTGTTGCATTAGCACCTACCTATACCTGAGGGGTGTGCTTCACCCATCATCCACCATGGCTATCTCTTAGGGCTTCCTTTTGTTCAGGAACCATCTACATCACCCAGGAGGAATGAAAAAGCAGACTCTCAAAGACAAAAGGATGGCGGATGTATCATTTAAGATCTTGAAACAGTATCTACCCAGATAGGTCAGTTGAAGAGGTTTAATGAGAAGACTACTTAAATTAGTATGGGAATGGGAAAGGAAACAAAAAAAGGATAATGAGGTCCCCAGGGGCAAGGTCTTACCAGCTTAGGACCAAAGGGATGGGGGAGCGGGGAAATAATGCTAACAGAGTCCTATGAGAGCTAAACAATGGAGCTTCCTGGCAAGAGCTATAGTCATAAAATGAGAAGGGAGCAGGGAGAGAAATATACAACATGTCTCTCTTTCCATTTTCTGATCTGCTGGTGTTCTCAATGGGCAGAACTGAGTAGGAACCAGAGGAAATGGGACTTCTGGGTGCTGCCCACAGTCCATAGTGGTCATCCCTTGGGGTACAGAGCCAGGCAGAAGACAAGGCATAGGTCTGGAGGAGACGCAAAGGGAAAAGGACCAGCAGGGCGGCTTGCAAGCAATGACTTCATTTGAAGGGTCAGAGAGGCAGGAGGCAGAAGACAGCTGTCTCTTTGTCTAAATAAGGGAACAAGTAAGAAACTTCCCTCTCTCCCCTGCCATCCTCCCTGCTATCACCACCCTCCATGGAAGCAGGGAGACCACCTCAGTTGTTCCAACACTTGTGACACTGTCGTCACCCTGAAGGTTGGGGACAGGAAGAGCCCAGTCACAGAACCGCTTTGCCAAAGGCTCTGGAGGGTGTTAAAGTTCAACATTCAAAAAACTAAGATCATGGCATCCAGTCACATCACTTCATGGCAAATAGATGGGGAAACAATGGAAACATGGACAGACTTTTCTTTGGTTCCAAAATCACTGCAGATGGTGACTTCAGTCATGAAATTAAAAGAACTTGCTCCTTGGAAGAAAAGTTATGACAGACCTAGACCGTGTATTGAAAGCAGAGACATTACTTTGCTAACAAAGGTCCATATGGTCAAAGCTGTGGTTTTCCCAGTAGTCATGTAGAGATGTGAGAGTTGGACCTTAAAGAAAGCTGAGCACCAAAGAATTGATGCTTTCACACTGTGATGCTGGAGAAGACTCTTGAGAGTCCCTTGGACTGCAAGATCAAACCAGTCTGTCCTAAAGGAAATCAAGTCTGAATATTCATTGGAACAACTGATGGTGAAGCTGAAGCACCAATACTTTGGCCACCTGACGCAAAGAGCTGACTCATTAGTGTTATAGCCACGCTTTCCGGGAAACAGACTCACTCAGAAGGACAATGCAGATAGTGGAGTGCAGTTTATTACGCCGGCGGGCCCAAGGCAGAGTCTCCTCTTAGCCAAGGACCCCATCCAGCATTTGTGAAAATCTTTTATACCCCATGCGTACGTGTCCAGACCCACCACCTACCCCATGTGTACGTGTCTAAACCCACCACCTACCCCATGTATACGTGTCCAAACAGTCAATAGTCAATAAGCCCGCAGTTACATTCCAACCTGTTAATAATCGATAAGCCTGTGATTACATCCTGATAAATACGAAAAAAAGTTTATGACCTGTCCGGAGACAGGGGTGATTACGGTATGCTTCCTCTTAGGCAATGAGTAGCCTGGATGTGATCCTCAAGATTCCCCTGTCTGGAGGGGGTCTTATCCTTCCATTGTCGTCCCCACAGGCACTAAGCAGAGAGATCAGAGTCCGCTGGAGAGGCAGCCGAGCACAGCCAGCACGGACAGGCCTGAGATGGAGTCCAGGCCCTATGAATTCCTTCTTCATTAGAAAAGACCCTGATGCTGGGGAAGATTGAGGGCAGGAGGAGATGGGGATGACAAAGGGCAAGATGGTTGGATGGCATCAGTGACTCAATGGACATGAATTTGAGCACCCTCCAGGAGATGGTGAAGGACAGGGAAGCTTGTAGTCAATGTGCTATAGTCAGTGGGGTCACAAAGAGTCAGACATTGAGCAGCTAAACAACAACTGGAGGGTGAAGATGCTTGTGGAGAGCAGGGGCTGAAGGCCAGCAAGACTTGACAGCAGGCAGGGAGAGGATCTTAGCAGAATCTTTAATTCTACTGTGGGGTTCCCAGATCAGTTCCTGCCCCACCCCGCCACAGGCCTAGGAAAAAAAGGGAACTTTAACCTCTGACTTGCGGGCTGGAGCCAAGGAAAGTATGAGAACTGGACTGGTCTTTCTCAGCACAGCTACAAGTTGAACTCTAGTGACCAGAAGGGCTGTTCCAGCTGAAGGCAGATTCCACATCTCTCCTGGACACCTGGACATCCAACCTGGGCGAACCCTCTCTTTTCCTAGCAAAGCATACTCCTATGGCCCTGGGAAGGACACATTTACCAAGCCCAACACCTTTACCTTTTTCTCACCATTTTATTTTGATAGCTGCTTGAGTTTAGGTCTTTTTCTTTTTTCATATTATTTACTGAAAGAAGTATTAATGGAAGTATTAGAAATGGTGGAAAGGATAAGCTGCCTTCCTGTGAAGCAGTCAGATAAGAATAGCTCCGTTCTGTCCTTGGGTCTTCTTTGCATGCTGTTTCGTCTCTTTCTGAGCTACCGCCAGGCTCTCCTTTTCCCTCCTTGTAAGCAGGAGGATGCCAGCTTCACTCTGTTTTCTCTCTGATCCTGTGAGCTCTGTTGGCCCATGCTGCCTTGGGGGCAGGATCTCACTTTATTAAACAGAACAATCAATTAGTTGTATTCACCCTGAACAACATTGTTGGGCAGTTTCTCTTAAGAAAGGGCTTAGTTCTTGTGTCTATTGACAGTTGTATGGGAGGGGCCCCTGTCTGGTGGGAGATCTGCTTTGCCCTCAGTGGTGGTAAACCCTTTGTTCATTGTGAAAAACTCCAGACGGCCACCATGCGAGTGTGTGCCTACCCCCTAATTTGAGGAATCAAGATGTAAGGCCCAGAGGAGGTGGCATGATAGAAATGAGCCACACATCAAGCTACAGAAGGGTCTGGGAGAGGACAGAAGTCCCCCAAAGCCCAGGGTCTGGCATAATAGCCCCAGGTCTTAGGAAGCTCTGACAAGCCACCATATTGTTTTTTCACAACAGAAATTCCTTTTGGGTTTTTGATGATTCTATTAGTAAGTAAAACTTGCTCATTGCAGCATTTCAAACACTTCAAGGCTGTGTGATCTTCCAAAAGCCAGTGAAATTTCCTACTTTTCTGTAGGCTGTTAATTCAGCTTACAGAATTAACAAGTTTTGAGAGCTTGCAGGGTATAGTTCCAGATTTTTTAATGTTCATATCATTGTTTTAAAGCTGGTGTCAAACCTTTGCTTGCTTTATCCTATTCTATTTTATTGATACTTCAGAAAATACGGGCAGTCCTGGTTTCCACACATAATGCATTTCTGAAAAGATGTTCAGAAGCTAAATTTGCAAAAGTAAATAATCGACATACATTTTCTAAGGTAATTGCAATTTCAGAAATCTAAATTATTCTGGCATCTCATTCTTCGAATTTGTTCTTATACTTTGCAGTTGAACACAATGTCCACAAGCTTAAGTCCATGAGCAGCAAATCAAGGCTGAAGACTTTCTCTTTGCAGTGTCCCAGTAATTTCTTTGTTTCAATTTTATTAGGCATATGAGACTTTGTCTTCTTGTTGTTAATATCAACATTTTAATTTCTCTTCTTATTATTCATTTTAATGAAACAAAAGGGCATGATGCAATAAAAATATTCAAGGATAATTGTACAAACCTGCCAGGCCATGCTCCTTAGCCTGGATTGGGGGCTGGCAGACAGCGCCACCCTGCAGATCTCAAATATGCATCCTTCTGGTGAGTTCTGAAGGTCTGAAGCTGGTACTTGAGTGGTGGCTTAGAGGGTCTCCACGTGTATTGTACGTAAGTGTGGGTGATTCAAAAGTTGAAAGTATGAAGTCAAGGATACCTGTATTATGAATATCTTTGCAGGCAGTGGAAGCTGACCTAGCTCTTTAGGAAGAACACAAACTTACTAAAAAAGATAGCAGCTCAGAAAGGTGTTGGGGGCCAGAGCACTAGGTCCAGAACTCTGCTTTGAGGAGCAACGGCCAAGGTCATGATACAGAGCTGCCCTGATGAGAAAACACTACCAGGAAACCCTCGGGGCTGCAGCTGCTGTACTGGGAACTCACAGCGCATAGCTGGGAACTCACTGGGAACTAGTGCTGAAAAGTACCCCTGCCACTAGCGCTGACAGGACTCTGTGTCAGATTCTTGCAAGTCCTAAAGCAAGCCATCTCAGGCACTCTCCTCACCAGCAAGACATTACCCCTCTCTGAGCCAGTCTCCTCGGTTTCCTTGTGAAGACCTGTGTGGTGTGTCCCTTTGGTAGAACCAGATGGCAACCCTGTGTCCTAGCTCCTGAGCAGTCTGGGAAGTGGGATTTCTGGCTTCTGCCGTGAGGAAAGGTATTGGCTCAGCCAAAGAGTTAATTCTGGGTTTTCTGATCTTAATGGAAAGACCCAAATAAACTTTTTGGCCAACCCAATGTTATAGACAGCTGATTCCCCAAACATGAAAAGAATGTTCAAATTTGCTGGGACTACAGAAAAGAAGAAGAAGGAGAGAAGAAGGATAAGAACTGTACAAGTACAAATAGCTATGTTATTCACTCAGTCATGTCTGACTCTTGGCAACCTCATAGATTGTAGTCCACCAGACTTCTCTGTCCATGGGATTTCCCAGACAAGAATACTGGAGTGGGTTGTCATTTCCTTTTCCAGGGGATCTTCCCTACCCAGGGATTGAACCTGGGTCTCCCGCATTGCAGGCAGATTCTTTACTGTCTGAGCCACAAGGGAAGCCCAACCAATAGCTATAGATTATTTTAAAGTCTGTGTAATATTGCATTTTATGCATATAATTCATTTAGCAAATACTTTACTAGTATATATTCAAATGCTTTCTTTTGTTTTTGCTGTTAAAAATCATATTTGCGTATGTGTGTATACACACAAGTATACACTAACATGCAAATATTTGTATACTTTAACTTATTTTTTTAGGATTAATTCTTCAGAGTAGAAGTGCTAGTCACAGGATAGTTAAAATCTTATATTTTGAAATGTATCATGACATTGTCTTCCTAAAATCTTGTTGAAGTGCCTCTCAACAAAGATAGGTCATGTTTAAAGGAGTTATCAAGTTTAGAGAGTTTTGATAATATTCAAATAATTAAAAATTAATCATTAACAATACATGTTTGTACAGGACAGCTTTATTAACCAGAGTATCTAGAATAAATGGAATAGATCCTTGCCCTACTGAGCTTGATGACAGAATGCTCACTGTGCTAGTTATCTGTGGGTCTATACATGGATTTTCATTCTATTATCATGGACACTGTGAAGCTGGGTTTTCGTGATGAGTATTAACTCCAAGTTACTCAATCACCCATAGGGCTGTTACCTATGGTTGTATAGAAATGTATAGACTTACTGACTTTCAGTTCAGTTCAGTCACTCAATCGTGTCCGACTCTTTGCGACCCCATGAATCACAGCACACCAGGCCTCCCTGTCCATCACCAACTCCAGGAGTCTACCCAAACTCATGTCCATTGAGTCGGTGATGCCATCCATCCATCTCATCTTCTGTCATCCCCTCCTCCTCCTGCCCCCAGTCCTTCCCAGCATTAGGGTCTTTTCCAACGAGTCAACTCTTCGCATGAGGTGGCCAGAGTATTGGAGTTTCAGCTTCTACATCACTCCTTCTAATGAACACCCAGGGCTGATCTTTAGGATGGACTGGTTGGATCTCCTTGCAGTCCAAGGGACTCTCAAGAGTCTTCTCCAACACCGCAGTTCAAAAGCATCAATTCTTTGGTCCTCAGCTTTTTTCACTGTCCAACTCTCACATCCATACATGACTACTGGAAAAACCATAGCCTTGACTAGATGGACCTTTGCTGGCAAAGTAATGTCTCTGCTTTTAAATATGCTATCTAGGTTGGTCGTAACTTTCCTTCCAAGGAGTAGACGTCTTTTAATTTCATGGCTGCAGTCACCATCTGCAGTGATTTTGGAGCCCCCAAAAATAAAAGTCTGACACTGTTTCCCCATCTATTTCCCATGAAGTGATGGGACCAGATGCCATGATCTTAGTTTTCTGAATGTTGAGCTTTAAGCCAACTTTTTCACTCTCCTCCTTCAATTACTGACTTCAGGAAGTGCTATTTCACAATGTAGTCTACGGAAGTTTTCACCCCTACCTGCACCCTGGAGTTGTGCAGTAGATAACCTGCACAATGGTACACAGCACCCCTGCCAACCAAAGCAAAAGGAGTCACTTGGAAATCTTCCCCATATTTCTTTTGGACTCTTAATTCATTTATCTAAGGCAACTGATTATGAAACATTAAGCCCGTTTCCTTTCCTGGGCAATGAGGCAGCTATGGTGACAGTTCCTAAGTACATAAGAAATGCATCTTGAATTCTGTGACATTTCACATTCCCTACTCTGCCCAGTGGCCAATGGCTTCTTCTTCCAAGTGACATATTGATTGTACATACATGCATGGTGACTCTGACTGTGTTCAGTGTTTTGAGCTCATCATCTGTTATCCCATTCTTATTGTCATCCTAGGCCCAGACAGTATCAAATTGGAAGCAGTAGTATAGAAAATTATGAACAAATCAAAAAAGACTACAGCTGTGAAATGAATCAGGCCATCACTCCACATTTAATATTTCCCCTGATATAAACACTTTGCTTCTTTCTTCACCCTGTTAGGAGGTCTCAGAGCCAGGAGTGGGCTGGGATAATTAGAGCTAAACTCTGACCTTGCTTTGGAGTCGGGTACAAGGTGTCCCTGAAAGTGGCAGATTCTGCTGTCCTAGAAAACCTGTCACATCTTCGAGGCTGTGGGTGGCTCACCAGGGTGTGACAGCCAGGAAGCTGGGATTGACATGTGGTGATTTATGTGACTGTGAGTGGCAATTTCACTCTTACAGGGCACTGGGGATGGCCCCTTCCCCCAGGCTTTATGAGACTGTCATTAATCACACCCCTCCAGGTGGATCTGTGACCAAGGGGATAATGAGAGGATGCCATGTTGCTAGTTGGCAAATGTAGGTGCAGCTCTGTTAGGGTGGACAATTTCATGCACCAGCAGAGGGAGAAGCCTTAATGAATGGCATATGGGTCAGGCACATCTTGTCACTGTGATAACCGTAGGCTCCTCTGTCACGGCACTGTGCCTGTTGTCACTTTTGTGTTTGTTTACCATACCCGTGGTGGATGTGCATGGGGCCTGCCTTTTAATGTTAATCAGAACCAGTGCAGATTCTTTATTCCTGTTCTAAAAAGTGGAAAAAAAAAAAGAAAAAGTGAAGTCGCTCAGTCGTGTCCGATTCTTTGTGACCCCATGTACTATAGACTGCCAGGCTCCTCCATCCATGGGATTTTCTAGGCAAGAGTACTGGAGTGGGTTGCCATTTCCTTCTCCATCTAAAAAGTCAGTTCTGACTCTTTTTTTCCTGGCTTACCAAGAGTCTGGGCAAAGATGGGGATGGAGAATGTGCCTGTGGGAAAGATCACCGTGGGTAGTGTGGCCACTGTTGTCTCTTCTCCAGGCTCAGCCCTGGACTGGGAGCACACGAGGTTGTAGATGGAAGCCTGTGAGACCCTCTGCGCCTGGGTGGTCAGAGATAATGCAGTGCAGGGTAGGGCTGGAGGCTCTGGCCGCTTCCTTAGATGGTCCCAGGAAGGGGAGCTCGCCCCTTCCTCCTCCAGGGATGTGGCCCTACCTGGAACTTGCTGACCTGACTTGGAGTTCTGGGTCTGCTTTGGAAGCAGAGGAAGTTCTGAGGGCAGGATGAGGGCCTCTCTCGGGGAAGGGGCTGAGGCTGTTGGAAATCTGCCTGGGAAATCTCTCCCCTCTCCAGGGTCACCCTATGAGCCCCACATACCTTCTCTGTTCACTTAGTGCTGGGGAAAACCTGACGACCGGTCATAGAGCCTCCCCTCTCTGACACTCAGGATCCCTATATATGTATTTAATCATCCACTCAACAAATATTGATGGATCTATTGCCACACAGGTCTAGGGATTGAGGATATACTAAGGAACAAAAGAGACACATGTCCAGCCCTCGTGGAGCTCACATTCCAGTGGGGAGAGAGGGTTGAAAGCAAAACATATAGTATGTTGAAAGATGATAAGTGCTATGGGAGAAAAATAAAGCAGAGAACAGGGGATGGGGCATGTTCGGGTGGGGAAGGGTTGAAATTTTAAGTAGGTTGATCAGGAAAGGCTTTGTGAAGAAGCAGAGCCCTGTGGAAAAGGAGGGAGCCAGTGGAGGTCAGGAAGGCAGCCTCAGGCAGGTGCGTGCCTGGAGTGTTCCGCGAGGCCAGTGCAGCCGCAGCTGAGTGAACAAGGAGGACGGAAGGGAGACTCACATCAGAGAGATGACAGGCTGATTGTATAGGGTCTTATAGGCTCTCATGAGGACTTGGGGTTTTCCTTGAAGTGAAATGAGAAGTCTTTGGGGCAGGGGGTCAGAGTGGCATGGTCCAACTGATATTTAAGAGGAAGCTCTAATTCCAGTTTTGAGAATAGTCTATGGTGGGGTCAGGTTGGGGGAAGGGAAGCAAGTGCTCGTGATGTAGCTGAGAGTTGGTGGTGGCCTGCGACAGTGCTGGGTGGCTGTGAAGGCAGTGATATGCTGAGAAAGTGAAGCTGAAAAAAAATTTGCTATTTATGTCAGAGTGTTCTGCCTATGTTTTCCTCTAAGAGTTTTATAGTGTCCAGGCTTACATTTAGGTTTTTGATCTATTTTGAGTTTATTTTTGTGTATGATGTTAGGGAGTGTTCCAGTTTTATTCTTCTACATGTAGCTGTCCAGTTTTTCCAGCATAACTTATTGAAGAGACTGTCTTTTCTCCATTGTATATTCTTGCCTCCTTTGTCATAGATTAGGTGTCCATAGGTGCCTGGGTTTATCTCTGGGCTTTCTATCCTGTTCTGTTGATCTATAAAAACAAAAATAAACAAATGGGACCTAATTAAACTCAAAAGCTTCTGCATAGCAAAGGAAACTATAAACAAGACAAAAAGACAACCCTCAGAATGGGAGAAAATACTTAACAAAGTAACTGACAAGGGATTATGCTCCAAAATGTACAAACAGCTCAATACAGATCAATATAAAAAAAAAAAAAAACCCAAATAACCCAAACAAAAAATGGGTGGAAGACCTATATAGATGTTTCTCTGAGGAAGACATAAAGATAGCCAACAGGTACCTGAAAATATCCTCAATATCACTAATTATTAGAGAAAAACAAATCAAAAACTACAATGAAGTATCACCTCATACCAGTCAGAATGGCCATGATGAAAAAAATCTACAAACAATAAATACTGGAGAGGGTGTAGAGAAAAAGGAATCCTCTTGCCCTGTTGGTGAGAATATAAATTGATAAAGCCACTATGGAGAACAGTATAGAGGTTCCTTAAAAAACTAAAAATAGAATTACCATGTGACCTAGAAATCTCACTCCTGGGCTATACTCAGGGAAAACCATAATTTAAAAAGATGCACACACTCCAATGTTTATTGCAGCACTATATACAATAACCAGGACATGGAAGCAAGCAACCTAAATGTCCCTCAACAGAGGAATGGATAAAGAAGATGTGGTGTACACACACACACACACACACACACACACACACACACACAGGAATATTACTCAGCCATAAAAATGAACAAAACTGCAATTTGCAGAGGTGTGGTTGGACCTAGGGACCGTCATACAGAGTGAAGTTAAGTCAGAAAGAGAAAAACAAATATCGTATAATGTCACTTATATGTGGAATCTAGAAAACTGGTATAGATGGATTTATTTGCAAAGCAGAAATACACAGTTGTAGAGTACAAATGTATGAATACCAAGTGGGGAAGAGAGGTGGGATGAATTGGGAGATTGGGGTTGACATATATACACTACTGTGTTTGAAATAGGTAAGTAATGAGAACCTATTGTATAGCACAGGGAACTCAAAGTTCTGTAGTGACCTAAGTGGGAAGGAAATCCAAAAAAGAGTGGACATATGTATATGTACAGCTGATTCACTTTGCTGCGCGGCAGAAACTAACACAACACTGTAAAGTAATTATACTGCAATAAAGATTTGCTGATGGATTCAATTGGGATGTAAGAGAAAGAAAAGAGATGTAGGTGACTTCAGCGTTTTGGACTGAACAACTGAAAGGATGGGGTTACCATGTTGAGATCTGAGGAAGACTGAGTAGAGAAAATTCAACTTTGAAGAAAGAAAAGTTGGGAATCAGACTGAACCCATTAAATTTGAGATGCCCTTCAGCTATTCAGAGGCCCCACCTGGTGGCTCAGAGGTAAAGAATCTGCCTGCAATGCAAGAGACCCAAGTTCAATCCCTGGGTCGGGAAAATCCCCTGGAGAAAGGAATGGCTATTCACTCCAGTATTCTTGCCTGGAGAATTCCATGGACAGAGGAATCTGGTAGGCTAGAGTCCATGGGGTCACAAAGAGTCAGACATGACTGAGCAACTAATACTTTCACTTTCAGCTACTCAAGGAGAGTAGCTCAGGGTGGGCCATATAGGAGCCTGGAGTTCAAGAGGATGGTCTCCAGGCTAAAACGATAGGAGTTTCAGAGTTGGCAGCTTGCACAGGTAATAAAAGCCATGCACTGGAAGAGCTCCTGAACACAGCGAGTAAAGGTACTGAAGAGCAGAGATCCCAGGAATAGGACCCAGAGCACCTCAGCATTTGGAGGGAGGAGACACAGATAGAAACAAGCATAGCAGATCAAACAGGAATGGCCAGGGCGGGACAGAGAAACCCAGAGAGTGACATCCTAAAAACGGAGTGGAGGAAGTATGGCTAAGGCAAGCAGGTGATGAGCTGTGTCCAGTTCTGCTGATCACTGGACTGCACGTTCATGAGCGCAGGGACTCTTCCTACATTATTCTATGCTTGATGCCCAACTCCTAAACTAGGACCTGGCACAGAAAAGATGCTCAACAATTTGTTGAATGAATAAGTAAGTCAAGTAGGATGAGGACTGATAATTTACCACTGGATGTAGCAACATAGAGGTGACCTCACAAGAGCCATTTCAGTGGTGTAAGGATGAATGCTTACTGAGGTGGGTTCCGAGGGAGAAGAAGTGCAGGCACGGGACAGAACTGAAAAGTGAGCTTCTAGCTGGAGAAAATACAACATTAAATCCAGTCTGTCTTGTCACATCACTATTAAGGTCATTGTCCAAGAGCCTGGCTTTCACCTTGTCACTGCAGCTCCTCAACAGAATAAAGCCCAAACTGCCCTGACACAATCCAGTTGCCATCCTTCTTTTTTGCTATCCTTAATACCTTTCTTTTCCAGTCAAACAATGTAGATCCCAGATGCCTTATGAACTGTGTAACCATCAATAAGTCACTTAACCTTTCTGAGCCTCAGTTTCCTCATCTGTATAATAAGGATAATTATGGTATTCAAGGGGTTGTTAGGGAATTAAGCACTAGTGTTCAGTTGATATTCAATAAGTAGCAATAATTTTTATTCCTATTTTTGCACATTTGCTTGTGCTAGGTCCACCCCCCCACCCATAGTCCATCTGTTAAAGTCTGCTCCAAGATCCTATTCAAGACTGTCTGTTCATTTATGCATAGCTATAATAATAATAATAAGAGCAAATATTTACACAGCACTTAGTCCTTACTAAATGAGTGCTTTGTACATATGAACTCATTTAATTCTCAGAGCAACCCTGGATAGCAGGTTGTGTTATTGTTCCCACTTTGTAGAAAAGGAAATCAAGGCAGAGTGGTTGGGTGCCTTGTCTCAGGTTGCACAGCTCTAAGGTGGAACAGTAAGGTTGTTTCAATCATCCTCTCTTCAGAAAACCTTTGTCTAGTGTGCACTGTGAGCCAGGCCCTGTGCCAGACACTAGTGGTTTTGCAATGCAAAAGATTCTGCTGTGTTCTTAAGGAGCCCTCAGCATGGCCTTCCTGACTACTTAGGGCAAAGGAACATCTGTTGAATTCCTGTAGCCTTTACTGCCTATCCCATTCATGAAGTGTGAAGGTTGCTGAACATTACTCTGATGTACAAACCTGCAAGCTCCTAGAGCCATGCTAGTGGGCATAAAATAGTATCTTATTTTGATTTGCATTTCCCTAATGGCTAAGAATGTTGAGCATCTTTTCATGTGCTTTTTGGCTATTTATATATCTTCTCTAGATAAATGTCTATTCAAGTTCTTTTTCTGATGTTGAGTTGTGAGGGTTACTTATATTTTTCTGTTATCCCCTTATCAGATATACGATTTAAAAATATTTTCCCCATTCTGCTATTGCTGCTAAGTTGCTTCACTCGTGTCTGACTCTGTGCGACCCCATAGACAGCAGCCCACCAGGCTCCCCCATCCCTGGGATTCTCCAGGCAAGAATACTGGAGTGGGTTGCCATTACCTTCTCCTGGTTGTCTTTTTACTTCCTGATAATGTTCTTTGATACATGGAAGGTTTAAATTTTGATAAATTCCAATTTTTCTGTTTTTCTTCTGTTGCTCATGCTTTTGGTATCATATCTAAGAATCCATCTCTAAATCCAAGGTCATGAACATTTACCCCTATGTTTTCTTCTGAAAGTTTATGGTTTAAGCTTGTATTTATGACCAACCTAGACAGCATATTAAAAAGCAGAGACATTACTTTGCCAACAAAGGTCCGTCTAGTCAAGGCTATGGTTTTTCCAGTAGTCATGTATGGATGTGAGAGTTGGACTATAAAGAAAGCTGAGCGCAGAAGAATTGATGCTTTTGAACTGTGGTGTTGGAGAAGATTCTTGAGTCCCTTGGACTGCAAGGAGATCCAACCTGTCCATCCTAAAGGAAATCAGTCCTGGGTGTTCATTGGAAGGACTGATGTTGAAGCTGAAACTCCAATACTTTGGCCACCTGATGTGAAGAGCTGACTCATTGGAAAAGACCCTGATGCTGGGAAAGATTGAGGGCAGGAGGAGAAGGGGACAACAGAGGATGAGATGGTTGGATGGCATCACCAACTCAATGGACATGAGTTTGGGTAGACTCCGGGAGTTGGTGATGGACAGGGAGGCCTGGCGTGCTGCGATTCATGGGGTCTCAAAGAGTCGGACACAACTGAGTGACTGAACTGAACTAGGTCATGTATCAATTTTGAGTTGATTTTTTGTATGGGGTTAGATAGGGGTCCAAATTCATTCTTTTGTATGTGAAAATCCAATTGTCCCAAGTGCCACTTGTTGAAGAGACTGTTCTTCATTAAATAGTCTTGGTTTTCTTGATTAAAATCAGTTGGCCATAGATGTATGTTCCTGGACTCTCAGATCTATTCCATTGGTCTATATTTCTGTCTTTTTTCCAGTACCACACTGTTTTGATTATTGTAGTTTTGTAGTAAGTTTTGAATTTGGGAAGTGGGAAACCTCAAACTTTGTTTTCCCTCCAGTCTTCTTTTTCAAGATTTTGCTTTGACTTTTTAGGGACCCTTGAAAAGCTTTTTCAATAAATGACATGGGGCAATTTGACAAGCTTAAAGGAAACAAAAAGAATCTCAATCTAAGTGTCAGACCTTGAATGAAAATTATCTCACAATGAGGACTGACTTAAATGTAAAACTATTAAACTTTTATTTTAAAAATAGAAAAATCTTTGACCTCTGAGAGTTAGAAAGTGAAAATGTTAAGTTGCTCAGTCATGTCTGACTCTGTGCAGCCCCATGGACTGTAGCCTGCCAGGTTCCTCCATCCAAAGGATTTCCAGGCAAGAACACTGGAGTGGGTTGCCATTGCCTTCTCCAGGAGAAATTCCTGATCCAGGGATCAAACCCAGGCCTCCTGCATTACAGACGGGATTTTTTACTGTCTGAACCACCAGAGTGAGCCTTAGACTTGATATATATATAAAAAAAAAATCTGTAACAAGGAAAAACTGATAAACTTTACCGCATCAAAATTAAAATTGTTTGCTCTGCAAAAGACTCTATGAAAAGGATGAAAAGACAAGCTAGAGACTAGAAAAATATATTTTCAAACCACATGTTCACAAAAGACTAATATTTAGAATGTATAAAGAACTCTTAATATTCAACAGTAAAAACAAGCAACCTCAAGAAATCCAATTAGAAAATGGCCTAAAGACATTTCAATAAGGAGAATATACAGATGACAACTAAGCACATGAAAAGATGTTCAACATCCCTAGTCACTAGGGAAATGTAAGTTAAAACCACAATGAGGTAGCGCTATACACCTATCAGAATGACTAAAACAAAAAATAGTGACACCAGTAATGTAGGTAGAGAAACAGAGTCATTCATGTATTGTTGTAACATGCTATAGTCACTCAGGAACAGTTTGATCATTTCTTGAAAAGCTAAACATGCAACTATCAGATAAACCAGCAATTGTACTCATGGGCATCTATCTCAGAAAAATGAAAATTTATGTTCCTATATAAGCCTGTATACAAATGTTAATAGCAACTTTACTTGTAATAGACAAAAATGGAAACAACCCAGGCGGTTAAGCAACTGTGGTGCTTCCATACCATGGAATACTACTCAGGAATACAGAGGAACAACTATTGATATGTCAAACAATTTGAATGAATCTCAAGGTAATTATGCTGACCAGAAAAAAAGCCAATTCCAAACGTTAAATATTGTATCCTTCTCTTTGTGTAACATTCTTGAAGTGACAAAATCATAGAAATGAAGACAGAGTAGCGGTTGCCAGGGGTTAGAGATAAGGAGTGAGGGACAGAGGGCGGGTGGGAGGTGTGGCTATAACAGGACCGCAAGAGGGGTCCCTGTGCTGGTGGAGAGACTGTGTATCTTGACAGCAAAAATATCAGTATGTGGTTGTGATACTGGACAAAGGTCTTACAAGATATGTGAGAAAGAAGTGGTAAGTGACAAAGATGTATCATTGGGGGAAACCAGGTAAAATGTACACAAGATTGCTGTGCATTATTCCTTACAACTGTATGTGAATCTCCAATTATTTAAAAATGAAAGGTTTAATGAAAAAACAAAAAGTGCTACATTATTTAATTTTTTCCGTTTATAATGAAAGACTGCAAGCCTGCTGGTGTGCGACATGTGAGCACACACAGTGGTTAGAGGGATGTCAGATGAGGACACTTATTTTTCCATCACTCAGTTTATCTCTTGGCTGAACTGCTGGGATGGTCGAGACTGTTACATTTTAAATTGTTTTTCTTCTTAGTCAAATATGTTTGATTTGTGCCTATAATAGATTGCGTTTAAAGACTAGAAACATAAGGAACCCGATGATGAAATACAAGATAATTAAGAGCAAAAAATGGCAAAACTGTAATCGTACTTCAAAATTACCTTCCCCAATCTGAAAATTGCATTCATCTGATAAAAAAAAAAAAAAATCCTTATATGGAGCATCAAGATGTCCTTGGTACTTCAAAAACAGTGTGAAGAGGAGAAAATAGAGTAACAATTATACCCAATTTGGCTTTTCATTTATTGAGAATAAAGGGTCTACCCACACCCACAATGAAGCTATTTGCAGAGTGCTTGCAAATAGCGGCCTAGAATCTGTCCCCTCTTGTCATTTATAAGCAAAACATAGAAATTATAAAAATAAACCAGTAGTGTTTTTAGCATAAAATACCATAATTTCAGACATAAATTCTTAGAAAACAGCTTTTGCTTGTACTGGTGCTGCGTCATGGAGTTAAGTCTCAAAGTATTTTTAGTGTACATACATTCTCCAAGCCAGATTTGACGTATCACTTTTTAGTATATTTATTCAGTATAATGTAGAAAATTGTGCTTTCTCTTATATAATTTTAAAAGAGTTAATTGTTTATTTGTTGTTAAATAATACAAAGTGGAAATTTGTCTGTAATGACTACATATTATAAATATTATTAATGCATTAAAACAAACTGTAGCATACAATACTTAATATGATACTCTTAAATAATTTGAAGGTTAAAATCGCTTCTTTGTCACATACCACAGAAAAATGGCAAAAAGCAGTTTAAAATTTTTTGAAGACAGTAGTAGTGAAAGGCATTTTCAAGTCACATATGGCTGGGCAGTGCGGTGGGTGTGCATGCATTTGTCAGCTTTAAAGTATCCTGAACACATCAGCTGTTAAGTGCCCACTGGCACTTATCTAGGGCAATTAGGAAATGAGGGTCCTGGTTAATGACATGTTCTCCATAACTGAAAATTACTATAGGTGTGAGCACTGGATTGGGGTCAAGAGACTTCAGTCTTTCACTAGCCTGGGGTTCTTGGACAAATTAAGTGGGATGATGACAATATTAACAGACACTCATCTCCCATGGCGGGCTTCCCAGGTGGCGCAGTGCAAGAGAATCTGTCTGCCAGTGCAGGAGACACAAGAGAACGTGGGCTCGATCCCTGGGTCAGGAAGATCCCCTGGAGTACGAAATGGCAACCCACTCCAGTATCCTTGCCTGGAAAATTCCATGAACAGAGGAAGGAGCCTGGTGGGCTACTGTCCATGGGGTTGCAAAAGAGTCAGGCATGACTGAGCACACATACATGCATCTCCTATGGTGAGTGTCTAAAGCCAATCAAATCAGCTTTTATTTACATTTTAGCTTCTTTCTCATTTGGTATGTTTTCTACTCTAAGTAACAGAAAGCCAACTCAATCGGTTTAAGTCGTGAGAAAAATAGAAAACTAGAATTTAGGACAGCCTCAGAGTTGGTTCTTTTAGCAGCTCATTTCAGCAGTACATGAAGGTCCTAGGTTCCTTCCTGTGTTCTGCCATCATTCATGGCCCACAAGGCTTCTCTCAGGGTCACAGGATGGTGGCCATGGGTCTAGGAGACCCAGTAGGTCATAAGGGTATCAAGAGAGAAAAGCAGTACTATCTCCTCTGGTGCATTTGTTTATCTCCCCAGCTGCCTTTCTCTCACCTCTCCTTGGCCTGCACTGGGTCCCCTGCTCACTCACCCCTTGACCAGATTCCAGCAGAGAGAATGGGAGCTCCATGATGGACTTAGACCGTGCCGAACACAATGGACATTCCTCAGTCAGAGAAGAGAGAAAGACAGTGTGTTTGGTTGTGATATGACAGTGGTTCACGGTGAGAACAAGTAAGTACACATACCAATAGGTTCAGAACAAAAGGTCTTCTAGGCACTGCTTTGTAGAACATGACTTCTGAGATCTGGATTAGCTGCCAAGAGTTTAGACACTCTGTGCCACTGATGCAGAATTGTGTCGTGATTGTGAGGGCAGGCTTGATCACGTCCAAGCTCTGCCATTTGCTAGACAGATTGCTTGAGATAAGCTGTGTACCTTCTCTAACTTTAACTTATAAACCGGGGATCTTATGGAGTTAGCTGTTGGGAGAATTAGGTAAAACAACATGTATGAAGGATCAGGCCCAGTGCTTAGTGCATAACTGGCAATCAATGAACATTCGATGATGGTGTGATGCAGTGATGACCATGAGCTGATATGACCTTGTACTTCTCAACAGCTGACTAGTTGTTTTTCCTGCTTTCACTCTTCTGTCAGCCAGTATCCCCTCTAGCCATCTATTCTCCATAGAGCATCCAGAGTGATCTGTTAAAAACATATAGAAGATCATGTCATTCTCCTCAAAACCCTCCCATGGCTTCCATTACACCTTAAATCAGATCTAAAGTCATTGTGCATCACAGCCTAGAGTGCCCATATGGTCTGGCTCTTGCCTAGCTCTCTGCCTTCTTCAGCAACATGACCTATATCCCTCTGCTTTGCTATGTTGGTCTGACTCACATCAAGCCAGATCCTACATCATATTTTTTATGCCAGTTGTGCCTTCAGCCTGAAAACTCTCCCCACTAAATCATTTCACATCACAGATGTCTGTGCTCTAAGCACCTCCTCAGAGAGATCTTTGTCATTTGCCCTCTTAAGAACAATTATCACACTCTGAGTTACTCTTCCTCTTAGCCTGGATTGTCTAGAACAGGGGTCCCCAACCTCTGAGATCTAATGCCTGCCAATCTGAGGTGGAGCTGATGTAATGATAATAGAAACAAAGTGCACAAAAAATGTACTGTGCTTGAATCATCCTGAAACCATCACTCCCTCATGGTCCATGGAAAAAGCTGTCTTCCACAAAACTGGTCCCTTGTTGCCAAAAAGGTTGGGGACCACTGGTCTAGAAAACAACCTGAAACAAAAGCTCACATGCTGATACCTGACTGAGGAGGGATACAGTCTCAGGGAAGCAGGAACAAGGAAGAAGAAAGACAAAATACTGAATGGGCTGCAGCTTTGCAATCACTGTAGCTGAGGGCTTGGTCTCCAAGGATGTCTTGAGATGAGGCATAGAGCTCTCTGCATCTCTGTACAGATCATCCAGGGAAGGAAAGAAGAATTGATCTGCTGGCTCCCTCCTGCACGCCATCTCCCACTGGTCAGGTCCACCCACCCCTGAGGCAGAAACTCCCCACCCCCACTCCACCCCGACCTCTATGATGTAGTGAGTAGCCCCCCAGGTAGCCTCTGGGGAAGCCAGAGCTGCAGGGCTCCAGTCTGACCAATGCCAGTATTTCTTTGTCAGTTGTTGCCATACACAGGGCATCTTGATCTGAGCTGCTGGCAATAGCAGCAGAAGCACCTGGCTCTAAGAATATGCGAACAGTACAGAGCAGTTGATCAGGCCACTCTAGCCAGGAAGCAAGGCAAGTAGCCAAAGTCCTGGGGGAGCACAGGGGCAGAGAGGACAGCATGCCCGCTCAGGTTTGAGCAGTGTACAAACCAAGTCCAGCACCATCTGATATATCCTCATCCTGCATAGCTCTCTACATAACACTGAGGATGACCTGCCATAATATTGCATATCCATTTGAATGAAGCAGATATTCAAACGGATGAAATCTCCATAAGTACAAGCTCATCTTTGCCAGTGATCCCCTTCTCAGATAGTCATGCTATTTACCATCCTCTACTAGTGAGTTGGAAAATGGGGTCATGACAAAAATATCCCTTGTGATTAAAGGAGGTTGGTCCGTCCGTTGGCTCTCCTACTGTGTTGCCTCTTTCACCTTGCTTTCTAATCCTAGTACACATGCTGCTTTGTGGCCTTCTCATCCCAGATGGTCCGTGTGCACATGGAATTCTGAGAGTAGCTGAGCTTCATTTCCTCTTGTCATCAGCGCCTTTCTTAGGCCCCTTGTACCATCAATCTGGGCCCTGGGAGTTCGGTGGGACTTCTATCTCTGGAACAGTACTATGGTGAAGGGTTTTGGTTCTCATCTCCCTCCACTCTCTCCAGTCACAATTCCCTTTCCATCACTACATCTTCTTATTCATCCCACCTTCTTAATTAAAATTCCAACCCTATACCAATTCATTGGCTTGAAAAATTTCCCAAATCAGTTCTCTCCCAAATGAATACCTTATCTCCATGCTGACTCCCTTTCTCCCTAAATCAGAGTTTAAAATAATCATTTCTGAGTGTGATTTTAGGTCTAGGATTTTGAATTTGGTGCCTCCACTGCCTTAACTTCTAGATGACAATGAATCATCACTTAAGAATTAATATTAGACTTAAGGGAAACCTTTCATGTCACAGCTTTAGATCCGAGTAGGCCTAACTTCTAGCAAAATAAAGGCATCGACTTGCAGAATTGAAAATGCTCTCAGAAGCTCACTGAGTATGACTGCCTCCCCCTCCACCCTCTCCCAAACCCCCTCTTAAGAGCTGAGGAAACAAGCCAAGGAAAGGTAGGATTCATCCTGACTCACACAGCCAGAGAGGGACAGAGGCAGGCTAGGGACCCAGTCTTTTTGCCTCTCTGACCAGGGCTTTCCTAAGATCCAGACTGCTTCTTCAATCAACTACATAGTTTGGTTTGAAGATTTACTAAGACATTTCTGGGGAGGAAGCAGAATGTTAAATTATGCAAGACAAGGAATACTGTTCCCTGCCTAATCCTACCTTCTAATGTGACCTCCTGGTCTGGCTTCTAATGGGTATTTCTGGGGACTGTCTGATTTACCCAAGGTGGACTTGGGACAGAGTAACTTTTGGTAGAATCTGATCCTTCTGATCCCCACAGCTGTGTGTCATCTCTGAGTATCTAATGTGCAGCTGCAATCTGAAATGACCTGTAGGAATCACCATTATTTGGCAGCAGATTTTGGTCATATGGTTGTGGTTTTGGTAAGATTAGAGACAGAAAAAAGTTTTAAAACTGGCAAATTAAAACCCCTAATACATATTGGGGATTTTTAAACTTCCTGATCTGGTAAAACACACACACACACACACACACACACACACACACACTGATAAGTTTCTCTTGTGTGTCTCTGAGTCTGCCTGGGAAGTAATCTGAATTTATGTTGCTTTTTAATTTTTTCCTTTCAAACTTGCTGAATTGTATGATTTCAACATTTAAGCATCACAGTTGGCTACTGAGAATCATCAGTGTGCTTGCAAGTCCTGAAACAAGATTTCAGGCAAATTCTGAAATTCCATGTGTAAAATCTAGCCCATTTTCCAAGTTGGGGAGTATTATTAAACCAAGAATTGCCCTGAGAGGTGAAAGCATAGAGCAACTGAAAGAAGTGTCAAGGTCTGCTGGCATCTGATGCTGCCTCCCTGAAGGCTTGTTTTATTTCGTCATTCACACTTCACCTTTTTTATTCCAAGGTGACTTTTAATTCCAGTCTTATTTTATGCACAGTAGTCACAATAGCTCACTTCAGATGTTAGCATTATCTCTAAGGGATATTCTGAACATCGGATTTGCAGCAGCTACATTTTCTTGCTTCTGTGGGAAGTGGAGGAAGTTTATGGAAGTCCAGTCCCTGCATTAAAGGGAGCTATTTCTGATCTCAGTCGATCTACAGACCCTGACTTACATATGACCCTGAGTTATTAAAAAACACATACCCCAAGGCCTGCCTTGGTTATGTAATAGGGTCACTAGGCTGACTCAGGGACTTTGTGTTCAGAGCTGAGAACAGAAACTGGCTTTTCCAAACACCTCAAAGTCTGGGAAGGTGGCTGAACCCAGCCTCCAGGTTATGGGGACTCTATCTTGACCACTGACTTCAGAGGGGGCTCAACATGTTTCCAAACTTCCTGGCTTCCTTTTACATGCCGTCTTCATCTTCTTTTTCCCACGATGAAAAGTGCTGTCCCTTTCCTGGTCTGGCTGCAGAGAGTCTGGCCTCAAGCCAGCCTTGGAGTTTCAGTCATGGGTGGCCTTGGCAAAGATTCATGGTCAATTCTGAGAGAGCATCATGCCTGCCAAGGCCAGGGGCATGGAACATGGAGCAGCCTTTATGCTTCTGAGGACAAATCATGGTATCCAGGGGAGAAGTCACAGCAGAGTGAGACCTGGAAGTCACCCAGATTTCCTCCAAGTCCTCATTTTACAGATGGGGAAACATACCAATAGCAGAAATACAAATGGCTCTAGGTTACAAGCTGAGTGATAATAGAGGGAGGGCTGCATCCCAGAACTAAGCCTGTGTAAGGGCAGGGACCATGCTGGCCCATCCACTGCAGTCTCCCCAGCACCTCCTATGGTGCCTGGTAGACACGAGGCCCCTGTAGACGGAACAAACAAATATAAGAGCTCTTCTTCCATGTCAGTTTTGCTTCTCCTGATATTTAACTAACCTTAACAGCAGAGAAGCCCCTCTGCCCCTCCTCCAGGTCAGGAAAGACCACAGAGGCATGAACAAGACACTTTCCCCCCATGCCAGGGCATCACCTGCTGCCCACACAGCCAGAGCAGAATCCCCCCTCCAACCCTCAAAGGCTCCTGCCCATCAGGTAACTAGTCTAGTTACCACCAGACTTGTCTGGCTGGAGTCTCCCTCCTAAGTTTAATGCCACCCTGGACCCACAGTATGACCATTGGCGGGGGGAGGGGCTAGTTGTTACAAAGTTTCCAGTTTATTTGGTCACCAAGACTGATCTTTAGGCCAATTAAAGAAAACAATATGATCACTGGGCTGTGGCCTGCAAAAGCTGTAGATGTTGAGAAGGGATCCAGAAAGGTTTGGGAGCGCCAGGCTTGGAGGCGAGCTCTGGGCCTCATTGGTTCTAAGCTTAGGAGAAGAAAGGACGCTCCGGTCAGACCTTGGCCAGACTAGGCAAACGTCACCTGGGACTGCCTCTGTATGCGTATGATTTCGTAAGATTCTGCAGTGATAGAAGGCAGATTCGGAAAGAGAGGAAAACTTCGCTATTTGGCCGGTTGTTGGTACTCAGCAAGGGGGAGTGTTATTTGACTTTGCCTCCAGGGACAGCTCTCTTGGTGCGGTGTGCCGGCCCGCCTGAGCGGCACAAGCTATGGCAGCTGATTAAGAGCAGCCGCGCATCTTGAGAGCACAGCCTTCAGGAGCCCCGCCGGGAAAAGAGCCAGAGAAGAGGAGAGGAAGGGTGTGTTGGGGGCGGCCGGTGGGAGGGCTCGTTGCCTGCAGGGATCCACAGAGCCAGGGCGGGGAGCTCACCCCCTCCCCCTGCGGCTGCAGAGATCGCCCCGGAGCGCCCGAGCCCTCCCGCCCCGAGTGCGCGCCCGGCTGCTCCGCGCACCTGCCACGGGCCCCGCGCGGGTCTGAGCGGCGGGCGGGCGGCGCGCACAGGTGGCGGCGATTGGGCAGGCGGGGCCCGGAGGGTGACGTCACGGGCTCCGGTCCCGGCGGCAGAAATAGGGCAGCCGCCGCGGCGGTGCTACAGCAGCGGGCAGCGGCGGCTCAGAGAGCTGGAGCCGCGACAGCCCTCCAGCGCGCCCAGGACCCGCCGACAGCCAGAGAGACCGACCGAAGGACGCGGGGCCGGGTCGCCGCTGCCACCACGGGGCGCTCCCTCCCGCCCGCCGAGTCCGGCCACCTGGTCTTCCTTTCGGCCCCGGCCGCCTCAGGTACGCGGCGCAGCTTCGGAGCGATAGTGGGGAAGGTGCCAAGCCGCCACCGCCGCCAGCCGGTCCCCCTGCACCTCGTTGGGATCCTTGCGCCCGCGGCCCCGCGTTTGCCTGCAGGGCCCGCCTGGGTGCTTGCTTGTCCTCACCGCCGCTCCGGGTGAGCTAAGTTTGCCTGCCTGCGGGGAGGCGGGCACGGGACCCCCTCACCCGGGCTAAGCAGGGCTACCCCGATCGGAGCCAGGACTCGGGGTAAAGGCTGGGGCGCCGAGGCATGTGGCAAGTCTGCAGTGGGGACCAGAGTGACCGGGCTGGCGCGGAGCACCGCGCAGAACCACTCGGGCCGAGCCCGCAGCGGGCGCCGGGCTCCGAGTCCCTGCAGGTGCGGATCTTGGGCTCTAGATCCCGAGCGGCCTCGGGGAGCGCGGTTGCACCTGGGCTGGGACTTGTGCCCTTGACCCGGGGCTGGGGCGTGGGGCGGGCGTCCTCACTACCTCTTTCCTCCAGCTTTGCAGGGAAACTTGGCACCTGCTCGCTGCAGCTCAAAGGGCCCGCGGCGCCCGGGCCTGGCCCTCATAACCCGGAGGGCCGCCGCGTCCAGGACTGAGCGCTCGGGCTCCGCGGAGGAGGTGGGGAAAGACCCGGGACCCCACTCGGTTCGGGCAGCTGGCTACTCCCCTTCCGCTCGGCCGGTCGCTGTTCCAAGCAAGTGCCGGTATTACTTGCTGGGGAGTCAGTAGCAAGCAGTTTGTTTGGGGGGTGTTAAAGCACCGTGCTTGGTCCTAAGAGCTTGTAATGTGGGCGATCTCCCTCCCGTCTTTGCGCCAGCACAAAACGTGTTCCAAGTTTCGGGGGGACCTAGGCGACTCGGGCAGAGCGCGCTCCGCTTTGGGAGCGCGTGTCCCCTCGAGTTTAGGAAGGAGAGCTTGGCGCGAGCCTTCGGGGCTGCCTTCAGCTGACGAAGCGGTGCCCCTTGAGGCCTGCCACCTGAGGACTTTGGCGCCCACCCCTCTGGCAGGAGCAGAAACCTACTGGAAGCAGTAGGGTTTCTCACCACGCCCGGAACGTGGCGAGCATCCCGTGCCGCGTGTCCGTCTATGTAAGCTCCTAGGAACAAGGCAGCGTTGGGCCGCCTAGGTCTGCGTCTAGCCCAGAATTGGTCCCCCGTGCGCTGTCCAGCAGACCTCGCTCCTGATCACTGTCGCCGACATTGATGAATAGCGCTTCCGCAGCCTTGCCACCGCTTCCCTCTAGGTGTCGCTTCCGCCGAGGTTTCCGGCGAGCGGAAAACAACGCCACTAGCTTTGGTCTGTTCCCTTCGTGAATTTGTAGCAAACCTGTGCACCAGAAATTGTACTCGATGGGCCCCTGAGACACACACATCCGTCCACATTCTCTGGGCCAAACAGAATTTTAGTAGGACGTGGCACTAAAAATGTGCGCTCCAAAATGGGCCTATTTCACAATTCATGAGGCGAGAAAAGGGGTCGGGAAGAAATTCGGACTTTTCTTAAAAGTCTCGAATTATTTTCCTACCATCAGGGTTAGGGGAAAGCGAGAGATGACTTTTAACAGTGTCCTCTTGATCCTGGAATGATCCAGACAGGCCGTGGGTCTGGGCAATGGTCGGGTGGAGCTGCTCACCTGGGAAGCACGCGTCAGGGGAGTGAGGGATGTGGCGTCTCTGACCCCAGAGGTCCAGCCTCGCTTAGGCAGTAGTTCTCATGGAAGACCTGAGCTGATGCCCTACAGCGCCATGTCTGCTTCCTATCGTAGTTTTGTGAGAAGACACTGCAGCATTACTAGATTATTTCTGTTTAAACACATTCAGATGAATGTTCACTTTCTTCCCATCCTGTATAAAAAAAGACAGCCCTCTCTCCAAAGACTTCAGACAGAGCAAAGGTCAGTGCAAGAAAATGGTCTTTGATGTAATGAATATAAATTGCTTAATAAAAGTTACAGTGGATTTTCCTCTCTTCAATTTTTTTGCCCACCCTCTATTATTATTAATTCCAGGAAGGTTGTTTTTTCTTTTTTTTTTTACAGAGAGGGGGCAACTTGTTCTGGGTACGGGGAGAACCTTTATTCCTTTGGCTGGGTCCTGGAGGTAGTTGAGGGAGGGATAGATTGAATTTTTCTACCTTGATCTGCCAGTCATTCAGGATTCTTCTCCTCCTAAGGGCTGCAGGCTTCCCCTCACCCCCACACCCTGCTCCCCCCCCAACCTTTTTTAGTGATCTTAATGGTGTGATCTTTTGTTTGACAACATTATATTTCAGAAATTGGCACTGACTAGTAGGGATTTCCTAAAAATTTCCTTAATTGCTACTTTGTCTTTTTTTTTTTTTCAAACTCAACCTTCTTGTGATGCTGTGTGCTTACTAGTTAATCAAATTAGGCAGTTCTTTCAAGAGCACATCTTTCCTTACATTTTCTATCTTGGTGCATAACACACAGCATGCAACTTCAAGTAAGACAGAACTACAGTGGAGAGAACATTGTACTCCAGAAGTATAATCTGAATGTTGAGGATTCTATATGTTAACTTCATAGTAAATAGGAGTGTCATAGAGTTACACATAGACTAATTTAGATATCAAATTTATCAAATGTAGGAACAATTAACTGAAGATACAGAGTAGATAATTACTGGGAAATGTAATATAACTTCATTATGGCTTCATGGTTGCCTTCATATGTTTCCATGCCTAATTTCCTTGGATTGGTATTTTAGAAACTATTTTAGGAAGTTTGAACCCCTTTCTTTTTTCCTAAAAGACTCACCAATCAAAACTGCAGTCCTAAGCCTTGCAGAAGAAATTAGCAGATAGCTTTCTGGTTTTAGTTTGGGCTTTTGATGTGTCTTTTTTTTTTTTTTCTTTGAACATGGGGCAAGCATGCAGAGAGAACTGTAAGATTTTGGTGTGTGTTGCTGATTGCCAGCATCACATGTGTAAAAGGCAATGCACCTGAAAGCAGTTGGCTAGAGCATACACTTTTCAATTAGGTTAGAAATTCAGGAGGCTCAAAGTCACAAACCTTACCGTCCTCTTCAAGGCTGGATGGTGTTGCTCAGTTCTGCCAAATCATCTTTGTAATTTCTGGTCCTGTCTGTGACAAAGAGGAGCCGTTTCTGCGTGACTACTCCATAATGTCTAGACTGGTAATGTCACCATATTCTGAGAGAAAAGACAAGAGAGAACAAACCAGGAAATAATCTTCCCCAGAGCTCTGAGGGTCAGAGTTCTTCCCAAATTCTTCCCAAACAGGGCTGGTTCCTGGAGGAGGAAAGAGAAGTTTGTGTTTATGTCAGTGCTTCTCTCTGGCCTCTGACCCTGTTCAGTAAAGACAGATTGTATGCCACTGTATGTTTTCTGGTGGGGCAGATTTGGAGTTTACACATTCATATCTTTTTCTCCCAGACCATTTGCCTTCTTTGGTCATGGTTTTTCCACTTTCTTCAGAAAGCAAATCAGTATTTGGAATGTTACAGTCTACAGATGTGTAGTACCTCTATAATTTTAAATAAAAAAAAATAATAGTATAGCTATCAACTTATAACACCAGGAAATCCTGTGGTTTTCACAGCAAGGTGAAAGAGGGCTCATTCATAACTTTAAAAAAAGCAAAATCAGTCTGTCTAAAGAGAGAATGCATACATATTCCATAAGTAAATTTGAGATGATATGAGAAACAAAGCAGTTGCCTAGGGGGTCAGGATGCTCCAGTGTTAGTCTAGGTCTGGCCACTGAATTGGCTTTATATATTGGGTGACTCTTTCCACCTTCCAGGCCTTTGGTGCCTGTCTAATCAGTGGCCAGCCTGGCACCTGATTCTCCTGAGCATGAGGAAACATGAGGCTCAGGTGGGAAACCCCAGAAGAAGCAGTGAAGTACTTTCCTTGGAAACTAGATATCTTAAATATTAAGTGATTGTGTTTTATAAGTTGTTTGAAAGGAGAAATAGTCCCAGATCTTTTATGAGAACAATCTCAGGTAGACTTATAACCAATCTTGGGACTCTAGCATGGGTTGGATGAAGCTTATAAACCTAAATTGATTTCAAAAGGAGCTCTAGGTTGAAAAAGAGGGTTTGTGACCTTATTGGTGATACCTTCCTACTTCTATGATGGGTAGATTCTTGTTGTATGTTCTTCTGTCTGAGGGCCAGTAGCGCTATTTGAATTTGAGGAGTAATTAATCTTTCAACAGATCCTCTTTCCCCAAAGTGACCATCTACCAGGCTGACTGGTATTGCCAGTGAGCTGAAGGGCACCCTTGCTGCCTGGCATCCTTTGCATCTCCTCATGGTTTTTTTTTGTATTTCAGCCACATTCATTCTAGGCCAATAAAGACAGCAGTGATGAGGGCCGAGGAGAGTGTGCCGTGTGGCCCCATCATAGGTGGAGTGTGGGGCAGGGGGCAGCTTGACTTCCCCCTTGGTCTGCTCCTCTGCTTGCTGGAGCCACGGAAGCTGGAGGAACAAGGTCTCGGCATCTTTCAGAGGAGAGACCTGGGGCTCAGGGCCTCCGATTTTGTTCTTTGTAGATGTTTCCCCATCATACTAAAAACTCCCATTCATCCAAATGAAATATTGCTAAGGATCAAGAGGCCTCAGTGGACAGGGTTTGAATATAGATCCACATCCACCTGGCTGGCTTGGAGTCCCAGCTCTGTCATTTATTTGCCACATGGTCTTGGCAGGGTACTTAACCCTCTCTGTGACCCATCACCTCTGTTATCTAACTAGGAGCTAATCCTTGCCCTCCTCATGGAATAGCAATGAGGGTTATGAGTTAGTACCTGTAAAGCATTTAGAACAGTGCCTGACACACAGTAATTGCTATATAAGTGTTAACCAAATAGATAATCTCTATTTGGTTATTAGACAGATCATCAAAATTGATTTAGACCCAGTATTAATTCTTTTTTTTTATGAACTGAACTGTCATAAAACTTAAGTTGTAAATTTTAAGGCTGTTGCTGCTGTAGATGGAATGAATTGTCAATCACCCTGAGTATAAAATGACATCTCAGACGCATCCACCGTGCAAATGAAGTTTAATCTGGTGTTGGCCAAGCTGAAATAAACTTTGCAGAGAGGCTGCCTAGGAATATTTCAGAAGTTGGCCTGGTTCATGTTTCCCTGTCATCCAGTAAAATCCTGTGGGAACCTCAACACAATCTAGACAAAACCAGAGACAATTCCAAGTGCAGCAATGCTGCAGCTCAGGTTCCTGAAACAGCTCCGGACAGCTGGGTTAATGTCAGAGGTCTGGGTACGCCCTCTTGAATGAAGTGATTTGGTGCTTTCCAAAACAATTGGAATGAACAGAATTTATTCTGATGCTATCCATTAATAATAAAGCATCCAAAATAATTGGTCTTGGATTACTAGACAAATTGAAAACTAAATACTCTATATTGTGGCTTGAATATTTTATAACTCCAGGAATTGACATCTGTAAGTTATCTAGAGTAAGTTTTGATTGTCTTGCTGTTTTTTAGTTTATTTAGGCTTGAAGGCATGAAAAGGGAGAGAAGACCTTTGAAATGTATGCTTACTCCATGAGCACTGTGTGATAAGTGGGTGGATAAGTGGTGGATAAGTTGGGAAGGATGAATAAAAGTAGAGTGGGAAGCAGTGTCTTTCTAGTTCCAGCTTGAATTACTGTTGCTTGTTTGAAGAAAAAAAAATTCCAAAAATCGAGTAGCTGCTTTCTGCAGTCTCTGGAACATGGCTCTGTGTTCAGAGGAGAATAATTTATGGAGAGTAGGGTGTTGCCCTATTTATTTTTAGAAAAACTGGTTGCAGTTAGGGAAAGTCATTTTTATTCTCTTTTAGTCCTGAATGTGATTTTTCCCTCCTCCTCCTCCCTGTAAGAACACACACCCTAGCTCGAGCCCCGGATGGGGAACGTAGTGCTGGGTGGCTGCTGATAACGCTGCAGCCTTTCCCCAGGTAGCCGCCACACGGGTTCCACTTAGCTCTGCCTTCCTCGGAGGGGGGAAGCTGATGCAGATGGCGCTGAGACCATGACTGTCACATTGGATTTACTGGCCACCCAGACTCTTTCCCCAGTAGCTCCAGCTTTCCCTACAGATGTCCAAGATGAATGGCTGAAGAAACATAGGTAGGAGTAGGAGCCTGTGGACTCCTTAAAAAAAAAAACCTTCCCTTAAAAGATAGCCATAACTTATAACCTTGCCTCTCATAGGCCAGTGTTACATGCCCACAAGTTTTAGTCTGGCTCCTCATTGCTGTGGGTATTTCTGTCTCAAGTTGGGGACATAAAGCAAGTCTGGAACGGCAGCTTTATTGGGGTGTGGAAGGCAGCCACAGGAAGCCTGGAAGGTGGCAGGCAGTGTATTTGTTTGGCAGCTCTGGCAGCAGCTCTGGTGATCATTTGATCCCTCTCCTTGTGTAGCACAGGGGTCCATCTAAGCTGTTGGCTTTGGGGGTGAGCATGGGTGGATCATTCAAACAGGCTGTAAGGTCTCTCAAGCAGCTCGTCATCTCTGACTCGGACACCTCTCTGGACCATCCCTGAGCCAACTCACCGGGGGTGCTGGCCTCCAAGGCACTCTGTTTTCATCTCCGCAGCCCTGAGCACGAGGCAGTGTGGACCACATGCAATTAAGCGCTAAATTGTGTGGTGCTCACAGAAATCAATAACCCTTAAAGTTTCCTTGGGTAAGAGTTGTAAATACTGCATGATGAGCTCTATCTGGCTATGTTTCTCAGAGTTACTGAAATTAAGGCTGGAATATGTTCACAGTGGAAACCTTAAAAAGGACAGCTAATTGGACAAATGCACCAGTCTGTGTCTTTGTCCTCTTAACACAATGCCCAGCATATATTAGGACATTGAATTTTTATTACAACTGATCCTTTGTGTTTTTTTCATCCATGTAATTCTTTTATTACTTTCAATTGCCCATTTCTTGTCCTCTAGTATTTTAGACAATACCAAACAGAGTCTCATAAAATATCTTAAATGTTACTGAAATCCTGTTATCTGGTGGATGCTTGAATTCTACTGAATACATGTAAATCCATGGCTGATTCATATCAATGTATGACAAAACCCACTGGGAAAAAAAATAATAATAAAAAAAAAAAAAAAAAGAAGGATTGGTCTTAGAACAGAAATGAAAAGAGTAGACCCCTTAATGTTTTGAAGTTCACTATCTTGTTAACTTTGTCCTCAGCTACAAACAGGAATGCTACAGATTTAACATGATTTCTCACCCGTGTTTATTGTGTGCCCCACTGCAAATGCTGTCTGCAGAAACGGAAGCATGGACACATGGTAACCTATCAGTGGTGTCTCAGCCTTTCCACCCTCATTTGTTCTTACAGATGTGGTGACAGGTGTGTTTCAAGTGGGTTTCTGCATACCAGTCAGCATTTAGAGCTTTTACTGTGTGCCCAGCCATGCCTCCTTCAGCCCTCGCAGCAGCCCTCTTGGGTACATATTATTGACCCCACTGTAGCGATGAGGCTCCAAAGTAGTGTAACTTTTCCACGGTAAACCAGAAGACCTGGTGCCAGCATATAAACTCAATGTTTATCTGATTCTGGAGAGCAAGTACTCACTCACTAACTACCCCTTGACTTGTTTACATTTTGCAGTGCTTAGTGCTGGGCATTTGTCATTTTCTCAACAGATTCAACAAAATGAGACCAGGAGGCTTTTGGCTGCATCTCACACTGCTTGGAGCCTCCCTGCCTGCTGCGCTAGGATGGATGAACCCGGGAGCCAGCGGAGGATGGAACGTGGGTGTGGGAGAGTCCCCGGCAGAGGTATAGTCACGTCACAACTGGCATGACATTTAAAACTCATTGCTTTTGATTGTTACAGTATCTGATTTCCTTTCTGCCTGTAGTTTGTATCAAGTAGATTGCAGTGGAATTGAAAACCCTGCTCCCTTTGCAGTAGGAGACAGAAGGAAGCCATGTGTGTCGATAGGGACTGAAGGTTTATATGATGCTATGGCAATGGTCTAAAATCTCTCCAGTGTTGACGATGTATCCCTAAATCAAGCTGTGGTTGCGTGGTTTGTCTTCTATGCAGACCCTCCCAAGAATGGCCTCTGTGTATGTTTAATAGTACTCTGAAAGTGCCGACTCATCGGTGGAACACACCCCTGTGAATTAATGAAGTCTTTTAATTATAAAATATGTTTTAAAGGAAATAGACTCCTTTTCAGCTATGTAGATAAAAGAACCAGGAGGAGTAAGAACTGGTGGGTGGAAGTCCTGAGGGAGCCAGCCTTAATGAACAGATAAGAATGATTAATGGCATGTTAGGTATATATAAATGCTTCTAAAGTGCTTGAAAAACTTGTTCTCAAATGCCTCCCGGGAGAGTCTCGCCATCCTGCTAATTGCTTAGTGAACTCTGGTCTGAAGTGGTGAAGAGGAGTCCTAAACAGCATATGCCCTGCTCAGGTAGTGGGCTGCATGAACTGGGGGCTTGTGAGGGATGTAGACTTTCTGCAGAAAATGTTTTGTACATGCTGAACCTTAAGAAATGACTAGACCCTCCTTCCATTAAAACTACCTAGGATTTCCTTGATGATGTGGTGAATGCTAATTCTCACCTAAGAGCTTTCCAGGGCATCTTAATTGCCATTGTCTTCCAACATGCACCCCCTTTACCTTCACTTTGTGCCTGTGTCCTGTCCTGTGGAATAAGGAAGAAAGCGAAAGTGAAAGTTGCTTAGTCGTGTCTGACTCTTTGCGACCCCATGGACTATACAGTCCATAGAATTCTCCAGGTCAGAATACTGGAGTGGGTAGCCTTTTCCTTCTGCAGGGGATCTTCCCAACACAGTCACCCCCAAAGTCAGCATTACCTGGAGAGTGAACAACGATACCTGGTATATGGTAGGATTAATGCGTTATTTGATCAAAAGACATGATTTCTCTTTCATTATTACTTAATTGTAATGCAGTCCCAAACCTACAAGCGTTACTCTTCAGGGAGCTTCAGAAGTAATTTAATGCACACACTTTTCCTGCTGAAGTTAGTGTGGCTTCCCTTTGTGGTGAGCAGATGATTAAATAGAAACACTATCTCTCCCATCTAGCTCCATGAAGGATGCAAGGTAATGCTCTTTTGAAAGAGTCTGAAGGCTGACTTGCCAGCAAGCCCGGCATTTCCCAATGGGAACCGTTTAATCACTATACTGGTACTCATACAGAGGGAAAACGATCACTTAACTCCTATAAATATATTGTTGAATATTTACTAGAAAAGCAAACAGGCAAACACACAGCAAGGTGTGTTTAGTCTTCTTACTGTTGGGGATCGTTGGCCCACTGTTTTAAATTGCTCATTTTAGTTAAAACAGTCAAGCCAATTAAGGTGGGTGTTAGCTGGAGGTAAATTGAAGATAAGTTGATATCAACCCAGGGCTTCTTTATTTTAGCTGTTAACACCCTAGTACTTTGTATACCAATAAGAAAAAGCAGATGCTGTTCATCCTGAGGATGTGAGGCTCTTTTGCTTGGGGGTATTGTGCTCCCTGCTTGCCTTTTTAGAATAGAGCCTGGGAGACACCATTGTCACCCAGCTTTGGGAATGTCACTGCTTCAGGGAAAGGAAGTGATGGCTCTGTGGACTCTGGAAGGCAGAAACATCTGCCTTAGCCCTCCAATTCTCTTTGCTGTAGTCTGAGTTTTTGTGAGTGCTCGTTGAGTCTGCTTCTGCGAATTTTTAAATGAGATGATGAGGATGTGAATGGGCCCAGGACATAGGACAACCTCCGTGAATGTTTAGACAGGGCAAGACATGTATTGTCCAACATTGTAACTGGTTAGCTGGCTGACCTTGATCACACCTTGGTCTCACTGTGCCCTCACTTGCTAGGGTCCTCCTGTTCCCCCTCCCCGCCCCCGTTTTTTTTTTTTGCAAGTCTGAATCAGCCACTCCTCCAAGGCCTTGCTCTGGTTCTTACCTTTTCTCTAGAATCTCCTTTGACCACTCTTGGTCATGTTTGATCTCTCCCTGAACTCCTACTCCTAGTCTTTCCTATGTCTTTTTCTTTTTAACTCTTACATTTTATTTTAGCATAAGAATGAAGCCGTCTTCTTTATCTTTCTCTTCCTTACAGAGGCTTATTGAGTGAGCTTTTCAGTCAATCGATATTTATTCAACATTTGGTACTAGTCATGAAGTCACCTTGGTGCTTTCAGTTTCGCACTAGACTGTCATGTATTTAGATGAGTTTTTAACACCTCCTTGTGTGCTGAAGGCCCACTTCCGATGGGGGCGTGAATGGTCCCTCCCAGCAGACCTGTAAGCAGCTTGGGGACTGAGCTGTGCTTGTAACCTTATCAACATCCGAGACAGTCCTGTGTGTTACAGGGTCTGGGTAGTTTCTTCTTTGAACTGTAGCTCTTAATATATCCAGAGCTCACCTCGCAAACCATATTAAACTCCTCTAGCAGTTTCCTCAGGCAGTCTTATTTTCTAGAAGAATCAAAACCAACAGTTTCCTGAGACTCAATAAATAAATAAATCAAAAAAACCTTTCCAGGAACTAAATGGTAAAATGTTTCCCTGTGTGTTTTCCTCCTGATAGGAGTACTTCCCAAAACATTCATTGACTTGAGATTTTTGAAGTACTTGGAAAGCATTAATGAGATTTGATTTGCCTTTCAAGTTATTATGCCAATTACTCAAGTGTCCTAAGGGTAAACAAGGATTAAATGACCAATGTGTGTGTGCTTGCACATCTTTAAAGCAATTATAATGAATATGAATTTTGTTAAAATATTGTTTTATGTACAAAGACTACAGCTGAAATAGCTTCAAGGAGTTTACCATTTTACAAACGTAGATAAAAAAGAAATGTAGCTGGGTGGAGTGCCTATTTAATAAGAGCTGAGTGGCATGACATGGTCTAGAATACTAATACAATACTGAATCTACAGGAAACAATTCGAAGAGATACAACTTATTGAAATTCCGAAATAGTTATATTTTCCTCTTTTCCCTGATACTCTGGCCAAGATAGATACAGTAGTAAAAATCCATATTGGTAGAATTTTATAATGGGGAACCAGGCAAGTGAGAAAGGGGTGTGGTAACAGTCCCTAGTGACGCCCCCTCTTGAGGGGCAGGCGTGTGTGGGAGGGTCCCCACGGAGGGTTCCCACCCCTTTGAGCCCTGGATACAAAGTTGCCATCGCTTGCTAGCTGGCAGGGATTGGATGGTGGCTATTACTCAGCCTTCTTGCCTGCTTCCTGATATTACTGAACTTTTCCTAAATTGCTCTTCCCCATAGTTTCTAGTCACGCACTAAATATCTGTAAATATTGATACTGGTTCCATTTAAAATTGTTAGCTTTGTATGCCTTGATGCTTACAGAGCAGAGATGTGCTTTGAGGTCAGACACCATTTTTTTTTTTTTTTTTTAGTGTGTGTGAAGTCACACAAGGATCTTTGAGGAGAAAGATATATAGGAGTGGTATCAAGTCAGGATGCTTCCCATCCTCCCTGTCCAGTCAGGAGAAGGAGAGAAACACATAGGCTGCAGTCATGCTGGGAAATAGCTTGCCATGAAATTGGCTTGGGGGAGAGGAGGCAGGGGCAGGTAGGTGAGGGGGTCGGTGAACTGATACAGCCTGGGGGGTCTGAGTCATTTTCACCTATATTTAAGCAAGCAGACAGACAGGTAAACTTAGATCTCTGAATCCTGGGTCGCACCCTGGCTTGTCTGTAGGTGATTTACATCCAGAGGTCAGCCGGCACTCCCAGGCCCTCACCATCCCCTGTGCCTCCCACCCTGGTGTCCCACCCAGCTTCTCGCCCCAGCGCCCAGCCAGGCTGCTTTGGGGACCACAACTGCTGGACTGGTGCTGTGTTTGGGGGTCTTGTTTTAATTTTTAATCCATGGACAGGGGCCCCACCATCTTTGTTCTTTGCCTTGGATGTTCTTCCTCTCTTGTCGGTTTTGGGAAACTTGCTCTGTACCAGTTAGTGTACTGTGGGCCCCTTTGGTATTTTGAGATCATAGTTGACAGAGTTTTAATTGGCTCTGAAAAGTTCTGCGACCCAGGAAAATAAACATTTATGAGTTCACAGAAAACCATTATTGTTCTTCCTCTTAATTTAGCATTTACATATCTATTTTATTTATGCCTCTGCTGCTAAATAATCTATGCTTCTCTAGGAAAGTTCCCATCCTTGTAATCAGGGCATTAGGCCAGGCATTGTAAATGGGGCTCTGATTTCCATTTTGGGGTGACTTGGCAGCATCAGCTCTGCCAGACCCCAATCATCTTCTCTGTGATTGTGGATCATCTCTTTCATTTCCCATTCAGAGACAAGAAAATGCCATGTCGGTGTCAGACTCTAACAGGCCCCATATGTGGGGGTTCTCTTCTCTGTCCTGCAAGCCAGGGTCATTGTCCTTCTGCCGCCACTGCTGTGGCTTCTGCTGTGAGACTCCTGGGCCTCATCTTGTTGCCAGGCCCCTGGGGAGGGAGAGGGCCACCGGCTCCAGGGAGGGAGGGCTTAGGATGAGAGGGGTCCAGGACCTGAGAAAACTGCAGCAGAGCCAGGCGGATGCTGTTGGGTGAAGGAAGCAGCCCACCTCAGCCCCCCAGGGCTTGGAGAAGCCCTCTGTCCACGGAGTCTGGTCCCTTACTTGTCAGTGGCCACACACACTTGCATCTTGGCCTTAGAAATTCTCTGAGTCAGGAAGCCCTAGATGCAGAGAAACCTAGTCTTTTCCCTCATGAGATCATGGTTCTAATATCTTGAGGATTCTTTCTTTCCAAAAGTGAAACCTGGGTATCCTCACTTACTCCTTCGGGTAATTGGTACCTCCAGCTTGCCCTGGGGGCCAAGCCTTATGCTTTGCTCAGGTATTTCAGGAACTGTAGTGAAATTCAGAAAATAAAATTAATTTTGCTTCAGTTTAGTTTTAAAATGTCTCCCTGATAGCACTGCTGGGCTTAGTAGGAAGTGGTGACACAGAATCCAGCCCTGAATGGACCCCTGCAGGGTAGAAACGCTTAGAAAAGACCCCGATGCTGGAAAAGATTGAAGGCAGGAGGAGAAGGGAATGACAGAGGATGAGAGGGTTGGATGGCATCACAGCCTCGATGGACATGAGTTTGAGCAAGCTCCAGGAGATGGTGAAGGATAGGGAAGCCTGGCGTGCTATAGTCCACAGAGTCACAAAGAGTCAGACACGACTGAGCGACTGACCTGCACGGAGGGTAGAAAGGAAACAGAATTCTGCCAGGAGGGAGTTGGGAGGGGAGGGCCAGGGCGGGGTTTACCTCGTGCTTCTTCCCTCCCCCAAGGGCCGGTGTCCTCCAATCAGGTTTTGGAGGAAATAGTCCCTGAGGGAAGGATCTGGGTGTGCTAAGAGCAGACAGAAGTGCAGGGACAGGATGGAATTGGGAGGGTGGAGGGAGAGAGCTGTGAAGTGTTGCTGTCGGGTTGGTGGAGAAGTGCCCAGCTCTGGAGGTTGAGCTGGGATGACATGGGGTGTGTGCCGTAGGCTGGTGATCCATCTGTTTCCTGCCTTGGCCTTCTCTCTGTGGTCCCAGTAAAGCCTGTCAGCCGTTTGACCCACTCCCAAAATTTGAGAAATGACCCACTGGGAGAGAAGAGAACAAGAACAAGCAGAGCCCCTTAAACACTGTTGCAGCCTTGTGGCTCAGAAGTTCAGTCTGTCCCAAGCCTGCGAGTCTCGGGGTGAGAACACAGGACTCCTGATTGGGCTCTGGTCTCAGGTCTAGCCTGGCACAGCTAGTTCCATGGACTTGAGCCACTCCCTTCTCTTCTCTGGGCTTCAGTTTCCTCGTGTGGAGAGTGGGGGTGATCAAGACGTCAGGGGAGGTCCCTTTCAGGCTTACTTCACATCTAAATTCTATCGCTGCAGACTGGGGGCCTTTAAAACATGAGCCAAAAGCTCAAAGTGTTCTTTCAGATGTAGTCTTACCTCTCTTTCTTAATCCTGTTTGGCCAAATAGCAGGTGTGGGGTCTGAAGGCGTGACCCGTCTTGCTTTGTCTGAAACCTCCTGGATGGTCGTCTCTGGGGAGGGGAAGCTTGTGAGGAGCTCTGCATGGAGAGCATGTGAGTCTGTTTGGCCAGAAACACTGCCACATCCCACATACAGACCTGGGTTCAAAGAAGGCTCCCTTGAGTAACTACTGCTGGTGTCAGGGAGAGAAGTCCTCAGTATGCTAAGAAGAAAGGAATTGGAACTGTCTTATTACTTGGTGTCTAACAAGGGCTACATATCTGCCATGTGCTGGGATCTGTGCTCAGATGAGGGCTTCCTAGACCTTTGACTTCACAAAGCAAAAACATGAAAACTTTTTAAAGAATAAACTCAGCTAACTCCAGGAATCCCTATCACCTCTTTATATCTTTATACCTTCTTATTTATAAAGAAGAATAAAAGCTAGAGTTGGAGGAAAAAGGGCAGTCCATCACATGGAAGCCTGACACTGGCATGTTCTAGATTGCCCACGTAGGTGGGTTGTGTCTAAGGACCAGTCAGACATAACTGTTAATCACTGGAACATCCATCTGTTGGGTTGGCCAAAAGCCTCATTTGGGTTTTTCCATAACATCTTAAGAAAAATACCCAAACAAAGCCTTTGGCCAATGTGGTAGTTCACAGGGAACTGAGACCCACAGAAGCGTGTGGTAGCATGGCCTTGAATTTCCTGCCGAGCTGGAGTCTAAGCCCTGTCAAGACATTAGTTCCCAGACCTAGTTTCAGAGTTGTATTCTGTGGTGTCTGTACTAATTTCATGGCTGGAAAACTCTATTAGCTCCAAGATGGATAGGATAGATGCTCGTCTGAGAAAGAGGCCCCTGGGCCATCCGTGTAGGTGGTGGCGAGTCCCCCTACAGATAGGTTTCTGTGGTCACATCCAGCAATCCTCTATGTGGAGGTGACAGAAGAGCTTAAAGGGAAAGTGGGGTGAGGATTTCTTACACATGATCTTAAAATCATCTCTTGTCTGCTCATGAAACTTGACACACACTGCTATTTGGTGGACAACTTCTTCATCCTAACAAAAGACAGTCTGGTTTCACTTCTAGTTGGGAAGAAGAAAACTCAAGAGAGTTTGCTCTTGGCTAGAGTGAAGAAAGGAGGGTGAGTGACCTGTGGGACTCAGGTCTTCCCCTGGCCAGAGGGTGCATTTCAGCCTGACTCTGTGCAGGGTAGGAGTGGAGAAGCTGGTGCTGACGAGATGCTGGGTTCGCCTGTAGGGAACCGCCATTGTTTTCCCTTCAGCTGTAGGTGGTTTTAGAAAAGCACCTGAGTGATTGCTTGATGCTTCACCTGGAGACTGAGCCCTGCTTTCCCCACTTTACCAGTGTTCCAAGAGGGTCTTGAGTTCAAACTAAAATGCTTTTGAGGTTTTAGTTAGAAAGGAAAGCTACCACTGTTAATTTTGTTAAAATACTTTAACCACTGAGGGTCTGGATTGGGATAGAAAGTGTATGTGTGTATTTTTTTCAAGAGTTGGGAAGTCATCCCCATGTTTCTCAGGAAGATTCTTTCCAGGGAATACCACTGGTGACCAGTGAGCCTTTAATGGAATAGGAAGTGGCTTAAAGAACCGTGTCGGCTGGTCATCTAACCAGCTCTGAGGGAATTGGGCATATTGGCCCCACCACAGAGGTGACCAACATGACCACCTGGGTTTCGGCCCCTGTCTCTGGAGCATGGCCTGTTTTTCTGACCACACAGTTCTCCTTACTGAGGCTGAAAGTTCTGTGCGCTCTTAATGGCTTGTTGGCTGGTGATGGGCAAGCTCCTAGCACAGACAGGTTGCAGGCAGCCTTCCCCCACCATGACATAACTGGATCCTAGAGGTTCTACATTTCCTCTTCATCCTCCATGATGTTTATTGTTGCTTTAAAATCCCGCAGTTGCTTTTTCCAGCTGGGACCAAACTATTCACTTGCTGCACTACCTGTCTGCACTGCTGCCTAAGGAATCTCCTATTCTGCTTTTGACTCGGGGCCCTTTGTCAAAGGCGCCCTGGGGCTCAGATCTGCTTCCTCCCTTCCAGCTGTGTGGCTGAGGGAAGTTCCTTATTCTCTGACCTTCAGCTTAGCATTGAGTAGAAGGCAAGCAATAAAAGTCCTGATATCAGAGTTGTCATGAGGACTAAGATGTATACATGTATATCTGGCATGGACAGCTGCTCAGAACACGGCTGTCAGAGCTGTGGTTTGTGCCCTTGATCTCCAACCCTACTGAGCACCCATCAAGAAGACTGTGCACTTCTCTCACACCAAGAGCTGGCATGCTACCACCAGCTGCAGTACTTGTCACTCGGTGTTCAGCAGGCTGGCTCTTGTGGTGAGAGGGTCCTCTTTCTGGTGGAATGGTCAGTATCCTGGAGCCTGGGCCCCCTGGATCCCCAGTGTCCAGGGGGGTTGGTACACAGTAGGGTATTCAGATACTTGTCAAGTAAGTGAATGAGTCAGAGACTTTCTATTATTGTTTTGGCATCACATAGGAATTTAGACAAGGAGACTAGAGTTTCTAGGACTCCTTACAAAAAAAATCCTTGGAGAGACCAGACGGTTCTTTGGCTTCCACTTATAGTAGAATCCTGTCACAGTTTCAAATCTTTCTAGCATCCTTACTGAAGCAGTAGAAATGTAATAGAGCCCTATGGGTTGTGTATAGGGGAGGGGATTGGATCCCTGACTCACTTGCTGTCTCCCTCACAGAGTGGGCTTTGGGCCTGCCTGATCCTGATGGTCCCTTCTGCGAAGAGGCTGGAACACAAGGCGGGCACACCGGACCCTCACCTGAAATGGGAACCCGAGAATGCAATGTAAACTCAAATGCAGGATGTTCTGTTTACGTTTCAAATTTTCCAGGTCAGCAGAAATAGCCTGTGGCTCCAGGGAGGGTGGCTGTCGACTATCCCTACAAAGGGAGGAAGGGGCTGAGGGCCGTGAGAACAGACGCTGTCTCTGGGGATGTTGTTAAGTAGGTGTGAGACTCCTGATGGCTTTTCTTGATGCTACGTCTCTGGTCAACTGGAGTGAAAGCTTGCTTAAGCCGTTCAATCACTTAAAGCTTGCTGTCTAAGTAAAGAACACAGAACTCTTCCCATTTATTTGCTTTTCTAGCCTTGTGTTTAAAACATGCTGGAAAACTTCCTCTCTAGCGAAGACCTCAGGTTTCTGTGGTTCTGCTGATGCCGCATTTTGTGCATTCATTCCAGGGAAGTAGATTTGGGGACAGCAGGAGATTTGAAATGGGGGAGGCCTGCCCGGCGATGCTCTAATTGGAGTGCTTCTAAAATGTGCCCCACTGTGCCTCCTCTTCCTCCTCCACTTACTTCTCTTTGGTTGTTACATATGCTGTTATTTTCACTTTAGCATTTGGCTGTGAAGAAAGGGATTCTCTGCCTTGTGCTTTGGTGTTCCTCCCTTGGCAGTGTAGTTTAGGAGTATGTCTAAAAGCAGAACTTCCCACTTGACCTTCTCGGGATGTAATATACCTACCTGGTATGGGTCTCTGGACCCTGGGATATCTGGGTCAATGGGGACATCAGGTGGCCTTAAGTCCTAGACATCAGTGGGTATCCACCAAGCACTCTGCTGTGTGCTTAGCCATGTTCTAGGGCCAACTGGATGAAGAGAAATGGGACTGATTGTATTCTTGGGGCTTGAGGACCAGTGGAGTGGAGAATTGGGAAGGTGATGGAGCACTTGGCTATTAGAGTCTGAGTTAGTAGAGGAATTTAACCCTATGTTGACTTCAGCCTAAAGGAAATTAGGTCTCTTTCTCAAATAACAAAGCAGGAAGCAGCGCTGCTCCCCACCACCCTGGTTTCGTTGACCCACTCCTGGTCCCATGGCAGGATGCTTGTTCTCACAGTCCAGACTTTCTCCTCTGCAGAAGGGTTGTGGCTAATAGCAAACCTAGTATCATAGGTTCATCCAAGGCCCATGATTCAGCTGCTCTGGAACCCTCAAGAGGGTTGGTTGGGGGCTGGAAGAAGCTGGCATCTCAGGGTGTCACCCCCACAAGCCGGACACCGTGGTTACTGCATCAGCTAGTGGTGTCCACCAGAACTTGTCCACCAGAGCAGGTGTGCATCCCTCTGGACCCTCTGCTAAAGTGGTTCTGTTCAATATGGCCCTGGCCTTCTTGTTGGCCCAGAGGACTTTATCTGGCGACAAGGAGGGAATGGCTGCCCATTGCTGCTCTGTCTCATCTCACCGAGGATGCTGTCACATGTGAGAGTACCACCCCATTGCCCAGACTGTCATACTTGGAAGTCTTAGCTCTTCCTTTCGAGTCCCATCTTGAGCTCAGTTTCCGTTCATGTCCATCGGGTTGTACCAGTTGGTTCGGTAATTCACAGGAAGAAAACACTTCTGTGACCATGCTGACTAGGACAAAATTATCTGTGATTCATTATACATTCTAGATGAAAATGTAAAGTAGACTTGAAGCCTTACCTCATTGAAAACGACTGTTCTTGCGCTACAAGAAAGGAGGGTCCTGAGCTGCATTCTATAGGAAAGCCCTGTAGGTGGTGGGCTGATGTCTCACCTCGGGATATGAGAAGGGAAAGGGAATCATCACAAATGGCTCTAAGAAATCACCTATAACATGCACATGGTGAGCAGTTAATGCAGTGTGGAATGTGTTCGGTTAGCAGTGTGGGCCTAACTGTGGGTGATGGGAGAGTTAAGAGCAGAGAGGCACTGGGTGGGAGGCAGGCTGGGAAGGACCTCTTGGAGACAGAAGGACTTGGAAAGGCTGGCAGAGATGTGGGTGGGGAGAACACTTAAGTATTTGAGGAGGAGGGACTTTTCACATGTAGAGGTGGGCTGGAGCAGGACCAGGTCTGTTGGGAAAGGAGAAGAGGGACTCTGGGTGTGGTTACCCAGGCCTGCTGGCCAAGTGACTCATGAGGGACCCTCGGTGGCCATGAGCAGAATCACCTTCCAATGTGTTTGTGTACACAGATGTGTCATCTTGAGTCCCCAGAGACCTGGAGCCCTGCAGGCTGCCTCGGGGTTACAGGGCTAGAGTCTTTAGGCAGCCTGTCCCCCTCCCCACCTCTGCCCAGCTCACCATCTCCAACACCCACCTCTCTGTTCTCTCCCTGTTCTCTCTGGAGACCCACTTTTCTGCAAACCTGCAGATCCTGTCTCATAGCCTTTATCTTATAGCTTTGCCCTGCCAGTACACCACGCTCCAGCCTCAGGGCCCTGGGCTACCCAGTCTAGGTGTAGTCTCAGAACCTGGTTGGCTCAGCTTGGCCAGGCATTTGTGTTGGTCCCATCACATGTGGCCAGGGGTCAGGTCCCCAGAGGAGAAGTGCCATTCAGGGGCTCTGAACGGAGGCTGTAGGTACAGGCCTGGGGGGCTCCAGTGAAGGAGCAAGAGAACAGGTCACCGTGGGTGGATGGGGTTTCTAAGGCTGAGGAGCCAGTCTCCAACCTTTCAGCACTTGGAGCAATGTGTGCTAAATTTTCAGAAGTGCTGGCAATTTATCAAGTTGTGCTTTTTCCCATCTTCAGACCTGGAGCTGGGTTAGGACACCTGCCTACATGGTCTTCAATATTTGCTCTTCTGCCTTGTATGCTCAGCTTCCTCTACCTGTCTCTGTGGTACCCTCACTGCATCAACCTGGACTGTCTGCGGCTATGCAGCTCGGAAGCCCAGTCTACCCTCTCTGGCTCATCCCAGCTGACAGACAGGCTGTAAAGGCTGCTCGATGTCCATGTGCTGGCTCAGCATTTCACCAGTTGTCACCCTGACCCTGCGGGCCCCCCTGTGACTGTGTTCATGCCCCCTCAGCAAATTGACTAAAGGGCAGCAGGCTTTGGGGCTTGGAGGTGGCCCTGTGACTCTGGCGCTCATGCATCTTGTAGGGCAGGGAGCTCTTTAGGACAGCTGCTTTGAGGTTTAGCTGGACTTGTTCTTGGGAAGGAAGAAGGGCTTTGTGGGAGGGGAGTCGTGACTTTACCAGATGTCTTTTCTGAGAGGGGCTGTCACTCTGTGGAATCCAGTGAGTAACAGCACAGCTGAGCTGCCATGAGATAATTAGGCCACAGAATCTAGACACAATGGATGCTCTCTCAGTTCTGGGGCTGAGCTTTGCTCCCAGCCAGGTGCAGAATCTTGTTGCATTCTCAACTTGGGTTTTGCTGTCATGTCTATTTCTGGGTAACTAAGAGTATGGAGTGTTAGGGAACCAGGGACACTGCCAGGGTGGGAGATGTCAGGCCAGGGGCCCTCTGGAGCTCAGAGCTGGGCATCTGAAAACACTCCTCATAAGCAACAAGTAGATTCCTGATAGAGACTCCTTTGAATTCCATAGCTATGAATGTTGATAACATTAATAAACAGCTCTCGTTTTGTCAAAGCTTTAAGTACATCACTTCATTGACCTCTCAAAAAGATTCTATGAGGTACCATTAAATTTCTTATTTTATTCATGTGGAAGCAGAGGCTTCAAGATGATGGGTGAGTTGTCTGAGGTCTCCCATGTATGAAGTGGTGGAGCTGGGCTTTACACTGACCTTCTGACCATCCTGCATGCTCCTCACAAGCTCCAACTGCTTTCCCCACCCCCACCCCCACCTTACTTATTTTTGAGGCTAAGGAAAGGATGTTTAGGAAATTCCTTGGCAGTCTGGTGGTTAAGACTCCACACTTCTAAAGCAAGGGGCATGGGCTCCATCCCTCATTAGGGAACTAAGATCCCACTTGCCTCGTGGAGCAGCCAAAATTTAAAAGAACATTTGATGATGTTGACCTTTGGAAGCCAGAGCAGACTCTATCACGTCAGATAAGACCCTGTCACCTCCTAGTGGGCAGCACAGCTTGAGGGAGCCCCCTGCCCTACCCTGGGGGCAGTGGCAGAGCATGTCCTCCCATCCCTCTTCACCCTGGCTCCCCAACACACACCTCTTTCTCTTGTCTTCTCCCACTGTGGGAAAGGGCCTATCGGGCAGCCCTGGAACCCGTAAGAATTAACATCTCTTAGCCTATTTTCTTCCCTTCTTCAAGGGGGTCTAACAAGGACTTTGCAGCCACTGCCTTGTGGACCCCTGAGCATCTGCCCTTGTGTAGGGCAGAGCCTGGCCAGGCCCACTGCTATGCCTGTGCATGTAGAAAGCTGGATGTCTGGGCTCTGGTTGGAGGCCTAAGCGTGATAGTGGTGAGTAGTTTTCCCTATTTCTGCTTCTAATAATTGGCCTTGGAAAGTGCCTAAGGGTTGAGAACTGTCAAGGGTTGAGAGTTCGGAAGCTGAACTCTGGGACCTTGACTTTAGGGAAGAGGCAAGAGTCCCAGCATCGGTGACCAAGGCGATTACTGTCAGATACAGGTTTCTGGAGGATCAGTAATCCCAGTGGGAAAATGTTGGCGTTTGCTGACTCTTCTACCAGCCCCTGGAAGAGAGCAAGGGGGTCAGTGCTGGGTTATAGCCAGAGTTCCTTATGTTCCTGTTATTGGAGGGAGGCTGTCATGGAGGGTGGTCCTCTCTTCCCCAGAGGTGGGAGTGGTAGGGCAGTCCCAGGTACACAGGGCACTGAGGTTGGCTCAGCTGTGGGAGCCGGTGCTGGCTCCTGTGGAAATATGCCTGCCTCCTCCCAGTGGGTGAGCACATCAGGAAGTCTTGGCTCCTGCCCCGTGGATGAGGAGGGAAGGGCAGCTCTGGGGGCAGGGCAGGCCCCACTATAGAGTGCCCACTGTAGAGCCTCAAGGGGAAGGAGTTCTGGCATTTGTGTGTGCTGGAGCCAGGCAGCTCATGGGCAGCACCAGAGGATCAGAGAAGGTCAGGGAAGATAGCCTGGGGTGGGTGCAAGAAGAGGAGTGAAGGAACAGCTCTGGCTGGGTGTTGGTGGTTCACTATTGACATTGTATCAACTGATGGAGCCATCCTGCACCCCGTCACTGCCCATCATTGCCCACTGCGGCAGCAGAACTGCTGGCTCCTCCCTACTCCAGGGGCCCCAAGACACTGATGAGTACCTGTTTGGTTCTGGGCACTGTGCTCGGGGTTGGAGACAGGGCAATGCTGGACAGTCTCCCAGATGGTGTCCGTAGCTGGGAACTGGTAAGTTACAGCAGCCACCAAGCACCCTTCCTCTGTAAGGTCCCCTAGCAGTCTCAACGGCACTACCTTGAATCCCAGCTTACAGCTGTGGTCACTAGGGTGGACGTTAGCATCTTGGAGCTGGAGACCCAAGGTGCTGGGGCCCAGATGGGCACTTAACCATTTAAAGCCAACTCACGTCCTCCAGGCCAGTCACCCTGTTCTCCCCATCCCTGGGGAGGCTCTCAGCTCCGGTGCTGAGCCTGCCCTTCCCACCTGCACCCAATAGGTGCTGAGATCTGGATACTAGGGTTGCATGGTTTCCCAGGGAAAGAGAGCCCAGGCCTGCCCTGTTATCCACCTGCTTTACCAAATCTCGCTGGGAAAGAGATATCAGTGCTTCTGTGTACAGTGTCTGTGCCTGTACAGGTTGTGGTTTTTAATTGGTCTGGTGTATGGTCTGAACTCTGGATTGCCTAAAATATCCCTGTTCGAGAACCACTGGGTTAGCTTATGGAGGAAGTGTAGATTGAATGCCCTCAGAGTTGTCCTTCTCAGTAAACGCTCTTCAGGGAGAGAGGTGGTTCCAGCTATTGGAGACAAAGTCTCATGTGTCTCTGCCCCAAGTGCAAGGCCCTCTGGGAGGCATGGGTGCCTAAGGCTGGCCTGGCTCCTGACCAGTAGGTGGAGGGTAGACGTCTCTCCAGCTGAGCAGTGATGCTCAGCCTTCTTCGCACACACCTTGTTCTATTCTCACGACCACCTTCTAGGCACTGCTCTGAATATCATCTCGTGGGTGAGCAGACTCTGGAGTGTCCTTCTTAAGTGCAGCTGGGGAAGGACAGGAGAAAACTGTCGCTTTTATCTAGCACTTTCGGAAGGGCCAGCTACTAAGTGAATAGCAGTCCAGCTATGCTGACCATTGGGTGCCTTTCTTTCTGATTCTGTTATAAAAGAAAATTGAAAAGGAGCCTTATTGTGCCTTAAAGGCTTTTTAATTATATATAACTCATTTAATTTAAACTACTTTAGGTTCCATTTTTAATACAGGTTTATAGTGGTACAATGAAAGTGCTTTCTAATCAAAGGGTGTTAGCAGATTTATCTCCCTGTACAGAAGCGGATACCCACAGGAGCCTAGGCTAATTATTTATCCAGACAACAATCAAAGATTGCCAAGAGTTGAGTGGGAGGCATGGTGGTAGAGGCTCACGGGTGGCACTGGGGATTCATCTGCGGTGGAGGAGGGGCTATGAAAATTGAGGTAGGTGGGTGTGGAGAGAGCTCAGCAAACAGAAGTGGCCCTTGTCACACTCGCTGCTATTTCTGGGGTCATGACTGCTTCCATTGCTAGTTCTTACTGCTGGTGCCACAGCTGTGGACAGGGAGATGAGAAGGGAGATGAGGGTTTGTGTGGTGGTTTGAGTTCAGTTCAGTTGCTCAGTCGTGTCTGACTCTTTGCAACCCCATGAACTGTGGCACGCCAGGCTTCCCTGTCCATCACCAACTCCTAGAGCTTACTCAAACTCATGTCCACTGAGTTGGTGATGCCATCCAACCATCTCATCCTCTGTCGTCCCCTTCTCTTCCCACCTTCAACCTTTCCCAGCATCAGGGTCTTATCAAATGAGTCAGTTCCTCACATCAAGTGGCCAAAGTATTGGAGTTTCAGCTTCAACATCAGTCCTTCCAATGAACACCCAGGACTGATCTCCTTTAGGATGGACTGGTTGGATCTCCTTGCAGTCCAAGGAACTCTCAAGAGTCTTCTCCAACAGCACAGTTCAAAAGCATCAATTCTTCAGCACTCAGCTTTTTTTTATAGTCCAACTCTCTCTCACATCTGTACATGACTACGGGAAAAGCCATAGCCTTGACTAGATGGACCTTTGTTGGCAAAGTAATGTCTCTGCTTTTTAATATGCTGTCTAGGTTGGTCATAACTTTTCTTCCAAGGATTAAGTGCCTTTTTATTTCATGGCTGCAGTCACCATCTGCAGTGATTTTGGAGCCCAAAAAAATAAAGTCAGCCACTGTTTCCACTGTCTCCCGATCTATTTGCCATGAAGTGATGGGACCGGATGCCATAATCTTAGTTTTCTGAATGTTGAGCTTTAAGCCAACTTTTTCACTCTCCTCTTTCACTTTCATCAAGAGGCTCTTTAGTTCTTCGCACTCTGTGGTGGCTTGAAGGGATGACTGAATGGTCCTGAGCAGGGGAAGGTTGTGCTGTGCACAGCAGGGAGCAGAGGACAGGTCTGTAATCAATACCGCCCCTGGAGGGGCCCTCCTTGTCACACGTAGAAAATCTCTGTCTTTCTGTTTCCCTTCCCTGCTTTGTCTATGACCATGGCACTTCTTACTGTGACATGTTCTGTACATTTCATTTGCTTGTTTGTTGTCTGTCTCTCTGCGTGAGATCATAAGCCTCATGGGGACAAAGGTTGTGACTGTCTTGGCATTACTGTGTCCCCGGGTCAGTCAGTATTTACTGAATGAACAAATACATGGACAGATGACAGTAAGAATAAATGAACTGGGCAGGAGAATTACCAGGAGCTCTGCTGGGAATGCTGGGTGAGGGGCTGTATGTCTCAGGGAGAATCAAGGTGATGGGAATGGCAAGATAAGGCCTGACAAAAATGCTCTGCAAGGATGAGCCTGCAGAAGCAGGAAGTGATAAATGAGGAAGTAGAGTTTATGCTCCAGAGGGCAGAAGGGCCACTGGCCAAGCAGGAGGACCAGGGAGGAGGGGATTGTTTCCGGGCAAGATGAGAGACTCTGGTTGTGGCAGTTGGACTAAGGGGTTTTCACTATTTCTTTTGAAGGAAGTGAGTGTGCCTATCATTCGTGTCCTTGCCTTCTTACCCATTATCTGCCTTTTTTTTCTTCCCTACTTGTGTCGATAAAGCAGTATGCCTGGGCTGCAGACTTAGGCTCAAATGGGAGGGACAAGCGGCCAATTACCAATCTCAGTGTGGTCTGCCAGGCAAATTGTAGCTACTCTCTAAAGTCAACTCTGAAACTCTAAGACTGTGAGTGATGCAGGTAGTGATGGAAGAGCCTTTTAGAAAATAGGCAACAGACCACTTCCAGGTTACTCAGCTAATGTGACAGAAGTTGCCAAATGAAAAAATGAACGAATGTAAAAAAAAAATACAGCTGGATTGTGTGTTACACATTTATTATTCAATAAATATTGTGTGGTTTGTAGGTGGAAAAAAGAGCCCCACCATGGCTCTGTAACTTTCTGCATCTTTAAGTCAGATGAGCTCTATCTGTGACCCACCCCCACTCCATGTGTAAAAGCAAGAATGAAAAATAGACATGAGAACTCTGCCAGAGGGCAGCCCCTTTCCCCTCTTTTGTCTCTTAATTTTTCAGACACAGATTATTCTAAACCTTATTGTGGGCTTATAGCTGGCAGAAGAAAAAAAGTAGCAGGTTTGAATATCATATGAAACAGGTTGATGTTAAATCACATTATCTATTGGGTGGTACCTGGAGGGGATAATGGATAATTAAAACATAAACTCCTGTCCCTTACCCAGAGGCCACCTGTTCTCCCCGAATACTTGTAACATGGTCTTGATTGTCTTGTGGCTCACGGATGACTAGAACACAGGCTAGGACAGCTGGTGGGCCTGAAACCTCCCAGAATAAGGAAGGCATCCTTGGCTGTCCCTGATCCTGTGGAAACTTGGCTAAAAATGGAAAATATGGAAAGTCAGACTTCAGAGGCAGTCAGTGTGTTCCACGAGCCCAGAGGAGATCCTCACTAACCCCATACTCTCCTCAGGAGACCGTGAAAGAAACTGACTTCTTCCTTGCAATCCATCTTTTGAGGGCCAGACCCTGTGGTGGGATGAAAGAGGAATGCGATGCAGGCCGTGGGGGAGCTAGATGCTGTCCCAGTTAGTGGCAGTCCTGTGTGACTGTGGCACGTTGTAGTCAGTCAGCTCTGCGTGGTGGGCTGGGCTTTGTTGAGCCTGTCTGGTGTCCCTGGAGAGGATGACTGTTAGTTAATGGGGTGGTCCCTGGGGTGCTGAGTTAGAGCCTCATGCTGCTAACTCTTAGAAGAGACCTGCGTGGGGTGATTGCTTGTCCTCAAGCAGAAACGATACTGTGCTATACTTTTCTAAATAAAAAACTTAATCAGTTTTTAATCTGTTGGGTTGTCAGAAAGATGAAGCTGGAAAGTGCCCCTCTTCCTTCTCAGTCTTTTCATCTGGCTGTGTGCAGATGATGGTGTTTAACAAGCTGGACTGATCTATTTGTCATTGACATTTATTCCATCAAATGTAATTTAATGTTTACTTGTACTGTCACTTTGGTAGATTCGCCACAGAGGACAATTTTAAATCCAGAGCCAACTTATTTTTTTTTATTGTAAATGAATAACCTTTAATATATAGCTTTAAGTAATACTGAGAATTTAAAATCCTTAAATGCTCAGATGATAAATCTATTCATTCTTTGCTTCTAAAAACAAGAAATTTAACATCCAAGTCACCTTAATTTCTGAAGGCCTGGCAAATAGTCTCATTCTTTCTTTTCTCTCTGGTGTCTCATAATCACCATTAATACTTTTCTCTTTAGAGCATCACAACTTCCTCCAATGCAGCCCCTCTAAGTTCCCCATCAGAAAGCGCTGAGCAGAACTGCCTGAGGGATTCTGCCTGTGTTTCTGAATTGTCACCTAAATTCATCCTGTCTGGGCAGTCTGATCTGCCCATTCACAGATGGGAAAGCTGGAGTGGCAGGTGTCTGGGCAGCTCCCTCAGCGCTGCGGCTGCTGGTGCACTTACTAGTAACAGGCTACTCAGACCCCCTGGAGGCTCTGAGGGTCATGTTTCCATCTCCTCCATGGACATAAGGAAATTAATATTCCTCATAAGTGTTCCCCACAGGGAGGCTATAGGTGGGTTCATATCAATGACTTAAAAAAAGATGCCTATAGCTTAATCATAAAGAGATTTCTGTGATATTTTTTCAAAATTATCCATTCATGGTCTCTTCCATTTGTTTCGATAAACCTCCAATAAACACTTGGGTCCACCAGTTTGCTTACACTGATCCACTTACTGTAGGACAGGAAGTAGAAGGGACACAGAACTTGCTCACTGTATGGGGTCCACATTTCAGCCCTGAAATGTGGAGAAGGTCTTTTCATTGCCTGTGTGGTCACACTCCCCACCGATTCCATGCCTGGTTTCCTGATAGAGGCCAGAGAGGCTTCACTGGATTGGGAAGCCTGTGGGCTGCGAGGGGGAACAACCATGCCTGTGCCCAGCGCCCTCTGCTCTCTCAGCATCCTGAGGTGTAGGGTGATCAGCTGTGCCTTTCCCGCCTGCAAGGCAGTCTCCCTGAGAGGACACACCGCTCCACTCAGAGGGCCCCTAGCACATGGCGCTGTTCTCAGGGAGGTAGGAGATGAGCTCTGACCCCTCGACGAGGTGGCATTCCTCAGGAGCAGGCACCTCCTAGTTGATAGTTTCCTCAAGCTCTTGCCGTGGGCTCCCCATGACTGGAGGAGAAAGCTGATGTTCAGACAGCCCCCCTACACCCTCCAGGAAACCCTGTTGTTAGCGGGATTATTCACCCTGGCTCTCAGGCTGGCTCTTGAGTTCAGGGTTAATCCCCTAATTCTCTCCTCTTCCAGCTTCAAAGGCCCTGACGTGATGCTCTGGCAAATCTAACAACACAGTGGTTTTCCTTCTGCCTTTACCTGAACCATAAAGTGAGATAAAGCATACCAGATGCTTGTTGTATGCTCAATAAGCGGGAGGCAGTGATCGAATACATGCTACATAAGGCATCCCTTTATTTCACTGTGTTCTCCCTGTCCATGTGAAGGCTTTAATTGCAGAGTGGTGTCCTGCTAGCAAAAATCCAAGTCGTTAAGAGTCAAGTTTTTAAAATTCAAATAAGTAAATGAAAGATTGTAAGAAGGGTTGTTAAAGAAGCATTAGTGTTAAGAGCATCTCAGACATGAAAACCTTAGAATTTAGATGTCAGAATTTCAGTAGTGATGAGTGCTGTTAGCAAAGCTTCCATCCCAACTGTACCGAGTGATTTATAAATTGAGCACATGGGCTTCCTCTCGCAGCTTCTCCAGGCAGTAGGAGCCTGAGGAACTCTGAAGCAGGGGGCTTCCTCAGCTCCCCTGATGCTGGACTGAGGTGCTGCCAGTCATGGGCTCGCCACCAGGACACTGGCAGGGCTGAGCCTCACCTCTGCTTTGTCTGCAAAACCCTGGCCGCATCAAGCTTCATTCAGTTTCATGATTCCGTGACTTCCTCTTCTGAGCAGTGGGTGTTTTGATTCCCACTTGGCTAACTCACAGAGCCAACATTTTCCCAGAAGCCACTGAATCCCATAACATTTTGAGTGATAAATTGAGACTTATTCTCTAACCAAGGATGACTGGATTCATGGCCAAGGAGGGGTGCATTTGATCTGGGGCCAAGGTCCACCCTTCTTTTCCTGAACCTCACGTACAGCCTAAGATCCCAAGCACCGCCTAAGATGGATGAAAAGGATCCAGGCACAGAATCTGAGGGTCTTTATTTGTCCTCTTTCAGCAGCTTGCAAACTACGTTTTTAGTAGCTGAGAATGTGTAATAGATTTTTGGATTATGAAAAATATTACTCAGCACTCACATTATACTGATTCAAAAATAAAGATTATGCAGTTCAACTGCACAATAAAATACAGCTTTATGGGATGGTAATTTTTTACTTAAGTTCTCCTACGTTATAGTGGAAGATAATGGATTCAGGGAGGGCACAATGAGGAATAAAGCTGTTGTATTGTATTGGTTAAATGACGTTTTAAATGATTTGGCTGTCAAATTCATGGAAAGGTTATGAACGCTAAATGAAAAATCTAAAATTAATTCCCTACTTCAAGAAAGTGTGATTTATACCATAATAAAATTAGATTTTTAGTTAAAGAAATTTAGTCATTAAATAATGCCCATGTGCTAACTCTCATTTATAACCATTTGGTTTGAAGCTTCTGCAGCAGATAATTTCTTCCTTAAGCAAAGCATTTGGGGTCTTGGTGTCACTTCTGCCAGTGAATTCTATTCTGTTCAATTCTGCTACAGGTTTTGGGGGAGTACTTTTTCAAGTACTGGGAAGATATTCTGATTGAGCCACAATAATTGGTGGAGACATTGAACTCATTTCCCTCCCCAAGTGATCTTACTATTTCTCCGCCTTTGTTATCTTCATTAATGGCAATAAAGATGGTGATGGCCAGCGGTTCAGGACTACTGTATGCCAGCCACCATACTAAGTGTGCTACAGGCTTATATTTCACTAAATCCTCCCAACAACTCTGTGAAGAAGACACCATTCCTACCCTTATTTCACAGATGAACAAACTGAGGCTCAGCAAGGCGAGATAATTAACCAAAGGTGGCAGGGCTGTGGCCATCAGGAGTAAGCCGGGATCCAGCCCAGATCCATCTGACTTCAGAGTTCCATCTTTTAGTTCCTGTCACTTGTTTCCAGAGTATTCACTGAGTATTTACTTTGAGGCAGCGGAACACAGTGGGCCCCCCAGGTGGCTCCGTGGTCAAGAATCTGCTTGCAGCGCAGCAGCTGCAGGAGCTGTGGGTTAGACCCCTGGGTTGGGAAGATCCCCGGGAGGAGGGCATGGCAACCCGCTCCACTACTCTTGCCTGGAGAATCCCATGGTCAGAGGAGCCTGGTGGGCTACAGTCCATGGGGTCGCAAAGAGTCAGACGTGACTGAAGTGACGTAGCACACACAGCAAAGCATGGTGGTAGCATTTCCAAGACTTGAGTCTAGCCTTGCCCTGGCCACTTGCTACCCTGTGACAATTTAGCAAGCTGTAGCCTTTCCTCCTGGAGAACTGCCCTCATCTGTAAATTAGGGCATGGGATTTATTCCCCTTCTTCAACAAATTTCTGCTGTGTACTATGAGTACATTGTCCTAATTTTAAATTTTCGATTGACATGTATCAAACATATTGGGAAGTGGACACATCTTAAGTGTAGAGTAGAACTCCATTAATTTTTACAAGGTGAACACACCCAAGTGACTACCACCAAGACTGTAATTTAGAACATTCCCAGTACCCCCAGAAACCATCTTTTGTTTTAAATTTATTTTTTAAATTGGAGTATAATCGCTTTACGATGTTTTTGCTGTACAACGTGAATCAGTTGTAAGTATACATATATCCCCTCCTCCTTGAACCTCTCTCACATCCCCTCCCCCACATCCCACCCCTCCAGATTATGTAGTTCGGTGTGTACAAGTTTAGAATTGCTATTAATTCCTATTAAATTGTTCTTTTATCATTATAAATCTAATGTATTCCTCTTTCTTCTTTATTCCTTTTCCCTTTTTCTCTTGTCTTTTTTGGGGGGAATTAGTTTTTTGTGATCCCACTTCTTTGACCTTATAGCATTGCTTTAACCATTTTTTAGATATTAATAGGATTGTAATACTTAAATTCCATTTGACCTCCTGACTTTGTGATCATATCATCATGCATTTTAGTCCTGTAAATAATATTACCTTAGACAGCATCGTTGTTGTGTTAAGCAGCCAGAACTAGATTTGTTCATTTTTTAACTCTTTGTGATCTTTATTACTTCTTGGACAACTATGCATTCATCTGAAAACACTTTCCTTTTGTCCAGAGTGTTTCCCTGTATTGCTCTTAGTATTAATCTGCTGACAATGTATTCTCTCAGTTTTTGTCTGTCTAGATATATCTTTATTTTACCCTATAAATATCCTTTCACTGGGTATATAATTCAAAGTTTTCCAGGATTTTAAAGATGTCGTTTCATTTAAAGATGTCACTGAATTTATGTATCCAACTCAAGCATAATAATATAACTCAGGAGGAGGCTGTGCAGATTATTGAGTTCATTTCTTTCTGTTTCCCTTTTCTAGGATTGCAGATCCTCTTCTGGTTCCATCATTTTCTCCTGTAAAGATGGCTATCAGATCTTTGTAGGTGATATGCCCTCTCCATCTCCACCACCCACTCTCTGGCTATTTTAAATATTTTTCTTTTTGTCCTTGAATATTCAACTATATTTTCATGAAGACCTAGTTATGGTGTTCATTGTATTTATCTTGATTAGAGTTTGTGGAGATTCCTAAATGTCTAGATTGATGCCTTTCATCAATTTTAGAAATTTTTCAAGCATCTCTTCAAATATTGATTCTGCCTAATTTCCTCTATCTGATACTTCAGTTACATACTTGTTAGAACTTCTCACCATGCTCCATAATGTCTCTCATACGCCTGTGTTTTCTACTCTTTATTATTTCCTTTCAGATCTTCAGTATGGTTATTTTCTACTGACCTAGAATTATTAATTAATTAACAGTTTATTAATCCTCTGTTTAATTGTGTTTAGTCTTCTGTTAGATTCCTGTTGAATCTGACAGTCATTTATTTTTTAGTTCTAGGATTTCCATTTGATTCTTATTTTAATTTCAATTTTATGGTGAAATGCAGCATCTTCTGTTTTCCTGAACATATTAGTCATAATTATTCTAGAGCTTGTGTCTGATAATTCTGAAGTCTGGATAACCTGTGGATCAGTTTATGCTGTCTGTTTTATTGAATTTTAGTCATTTGATACTGTTTCCCATCATGCCTAGTAATTTTAGTTTGGATGCTGGACATTATGTATTGTTAAAAAAAATTAATAAAGGCTTCAATTAAATAGAGCTGAGAGACAAGAAGGGGGAGTTCTCATACCCTGTGACAAAAGCAGAATTCAAAAGGAAAAGAAAGACTTCTTTTGTTTCCTGGCAACAACCTAGCCAATGAAAAGCCATTAACTCTATGTTTACTATTACCCTCTCAACTTATCAATAGTTTTCACCTCTATAAAAGAATTCTCCTTCCTTTGCCATGTGGGGACTTGCACATGGCTCATCATGGCTGTAGACCCTGAATTTCAACTCTCTTCTCATCCTGAATATTGCCCCCGCCTTTTTTTTCTGGAGAGATAGCTTACAATTTTTTAGTTTTATGTCAAAACTATGAAAAATTATATGGTGTATGGATTACTTTATTGTCTCTCAGAGAGGACTTACTTTTGTTTGTTAGATACAGAATGCTGGCAGATCATCTTGATCTACTCAGGAATAGAAATTCTTTGAGAATATATGATTTTAACTGAAAGTCAGCTGCATTTAACAGGACCACTGTTTCTTTGAGAGCTTAATTTTTGTCTTCTGAGCACCATGATACTGTCAAAATCTGTTTTTCATGGTTTAGTTTATTTTTTAGTTTGTTTGAGGCGAATTTTTTGAGGCTTATTTCTCAACCTCTTGCTCTTTATATATCCAATTCAAGCATAATAATGTAACTCAAGAGGAGGCTGTGCAGATTATTGAGTTCATTTATTTCTGATTCCCTTTTCTAGGATTGCAGACCCTCAAGTTTTGGTTGCTTTTAAAGCCTCAACTCAGGTATCTCCCAACTCAGTGAGGCTACTTTAAGCTCCAGAATATTACTTTGGTTGGCCTGTATGAAAAACCACAAATTCCCCAAAGGGAAAATCTGGCAGTAAATATGGGGCTCTCCACCAAACCCTTTTTTCTCTCCAAATATTGGCTAAGTTCTGTCTGCCTTTGTTGCTCTCACATGCCTTCAAAAACTTTTTTTGTTGTTGTTATTTATCCAATTTTTGTAGTTGTTATTAGCAGAAGGATTGGCCTAATACAAGCTATTCTTTCATAGCCTGAAGCAGAAGTCTATCTCATCTAATTTTCACACTATTAATTGAGTGGAGTTAGAATGTTTTGTGCATAAGCTTTGTAATTAGACTTTGGAACTTAAATCCCAGCTGGCCATGGATCAAAATGTGAGAACTTGGACAAATTTTAACCTCTCTGACCCTCTACTTCCTCTACTTTTTAATAAATATCTGAGAAATAAAGTTGCAGAAACCTTAAAGGTCAGATAACTCCACTTTTATTTAAACTATTTCAGTGCATAATAAAAGGGAAACTTCCAAATCCAGTATATGAAGCTAATATAATTTTAATTCCTGAAACTGAGAAAAATGACACCTAAAATTATAGCTCAATCTCATTTGTGAATACTAATGCAAAAATGTGTTTAAAATCATAGTGAACAGTATCTAGCAGCATATTTTTTAAAAAACATCATGATTAAGAAAAGCTTACTCCATAAATATAGATATAATTGACTACTATGAAATCTACTAGAAAAGCCATCTAATTAATAGAGCTGATATCATAGGATATCTCCATAAGTGCAGAAAAATTATTTGGTTAAATTCAACACACATTTATTTTCATTCAACAAATATGTATTGAGCATCTGCCCTATTATAAATAACACTGAAAATGCAAGAGTGAGAAAGCTATTGGCACCATCCCAACTCACATTCCAGTGGAGGGAAAGAACCAATAAATAAGCAAGTAAGGGGACAAGCTAGAACATAAATTTATTTTTAAAAGTCTATAAAATATGCATAGATTTCACTAATATGATAAACATGCTTGGGCCAAAAGCCAGCATTTTACTTGATTGGGAAACACTACAGGTTTTCTTCTTAAAATCAGAAAGAAGACCAGGATGCTCACTATGTTCAAAATTCTTAACATCAGTGAAAGAACTAGCTATGAGAATAAGACTAGAGTAAGCAACAATAGAAACTGGAAGAAAGAAAGAAAATCATTGCTATTTGCAGATTGTATAAATCAACAAATGGAGATGCCAAAAGTATCATTTGAAACCTATTACGAACAATAAGAAATTCAGTCAAGTGGTTGGTTTTATCAATATGTAAACCTCAATTGCTGTCAAATATACAAACAAGAAACAGTTATAAGATATAATGAAAGACAAATTCCATTCATGATAACAAAAGGTATGTAATAAAGACATTTTCAAAATATATACAGGAAAATTATACTCTTGAAATAAATAAAAATAGACTTGAACAAATTATTAAAAATACCATGTTAAATAAGGAGATACATTATACAGAGGTCAACATACCCTAAGGTAATGTATAAATTTTATACAATTACAATAAAATTCCCATAAGGTTTTTTTCTTGAGCTATAATGGTTGATTTCCTGTTCCACAAATGCTAATTACTTCCAGGGGTGGAGGTGCCCGCCCCTAGAGCAGAGTCTGAGCAGCAGTGTAGAAAGAGCTGGGTTCACTTAGTACATCATCTGCTTTGTGCCTTTGGCATCTCTTGTTCCAGTTGTTGTTCTCCAAGTTCCCTCTTTTGAACCTTGAGCTTATGAAGAACCAGCATTTGGGAAGCCTCTTTGGATAATTGTGCCATGCTGCTATGCTGCTGGCCTGTGACATGGTCTTCCATTGGTCTCCACTTGGCCTTTTGACTCATTACAGAGATGGCAGTCAGAAAGTGTAATTTAGGAGAGACAGGACAATCTTTTCAGTGCCTCCGCAAGTTTCCTTCCCAATATTGGTTCCTCCTTCCTCGCCCCGTAAGAATACTAGACGAGAATGCTAAGGTAAGAAAGACATACTAATGCTAAGGTATTTGACCTTCCGTTCTTCAGTTGCTAGAATGGATTTTCACCTTAATCTTAATATTAGGCTCTTTATTGTAACCGGGTCATTTATAACAGATTGTAGATGCTTTTTACTAGTCATGAAACCACAGTAGGTTTCAGCCTTTCCCTGCATTACTTCTCACTGGGCCTTTTCCTGCTGCCTGACCATGCCTTGTACTTTTCTGCCTTTTCTCAAGCTATTCTCTCTCCCTGGTCCACCCTCCCTCCCATACTGCTATCTGAAAACCTTCCCATTCTTCCATGCTATTTGCAAAGGTTCTTTAAAAAACCTTTTTTTCTTACGTTTTTCCTTTGATTGTGAACATATTGGTATTCATCAAAGCAAAATCTCCTCTTTATTTCTCAGTAATTTTTGTTTGTTCTGTACCCTTCTGTTCAACTGTGAATATCTTCAATTCAGGGGCTCTGTCTTTAACCTATGTAATTTCTGAAACACTTTGCTCATTGCTCTGCACATTGCAGGAAGATGAGATTGAATTAAGAAGAGCCAAGGCTTAATCTAGTCCAGTGGCATGGAGCGGCTATCCAAATTGTCCATAGTTTCCCACACTTTGGAAACTATCGAGGAGCATGATCAATCACCAGATCATGCCAGTGACCTGCACAGGAACAATGATGGTCTTTACCATGGCACCACAAATCACAGCCTGCTACTGCTCACGTCATTCTGGCTCCTGTCTACTTATGTTTTCCCCACAAACACAGTCTAGGTTGAGGGTGGGAATTCAACTTAAAACAAGGTATTTCCTAACAATTAGAACCAGCCCAGCTTCCATATAAGGAAGACCATGAGAGTTGAGTCTGCTCATTAAAAACTGCATGATTAACAGTATTTTTGCTTAAGCCAGCAAAGCAGCAGCTGATTTACACTTAAAGATGTGTACATATATGTTGAGAGTTAGTAGCCCCAACACTGCTGAATGTCTTACTTATGAGATTGTTCACCCTTCTGTGAATGAATGTCTAACAAGAGGTGAGGTATTTGCAAGTATTTCTACATATAAATTATGCTTCAAAAACACCGAATCTTTCTTGTCTTGCAGGAATCCAGAAGCCTTGAAGTCACAAGAAGAGAAGGTAGGGAAGATGCACTCATACTCATTCCATTCTCATTGTGGGCATATGGATGTAGTTTCTTAAAGTTAAGATTAACTTGAGACTGTGGGCAGCCTGTTCTTTGAAATTTCATGTGACCTGTTCTGGGTGCTGACTACCTGGCACTTGCCTCAGGGACTGCAGGAACGGAGGCCGAAGTTTGCTTGTGAGAACTGTCTTCTACCTTCAGGTATCAGAGATGGGGTCTAGGGAACTGGCTCATTCATGATAATGTTTGCAGTCTCTCAAAAGAAGCCTCATTTTTGAGTGAAGTTTGAAATAATTATTTAATTTAACCTGGTGAAAACTACATCAACAGTAAAAAAAAATTGTTTATGTTTAGAGGTATTTCAATAACTGGGAAAAGGTGCCATTGTGAAAAATATTTCTGATTAGATTTTTACAACTTTAGTTAAGCTGAAATAGATATAAGTAATTAATTTTCCTTTTGAAAACAATTCCACAATGTTTTATTTTCCCTGCCAGAGTTCCTCTAGTGCATCTGTTTTCTGATTACTGAGGTAAATATATATGGGTGGTAATTTCTGAAATCTTTTACTGGAAATTGAAGTTACTCTTAAATTTGCTTTCAGTGATACCTAGTCTCTAATAAGAGAGTGTCTTTTGTATGATTTACGGAAATCACCACCAGTCATCCCTTTATTTCAGGGATGGGAGGATGAAGTTAGGAACCAAAGTGAGTTCTCGGTCTAGGGTCTAGCCTTTGGTTTTAGCTATAGCCACCTCCTTCTTGGTGGTATTGTCTCCAAAAAGAGCACCAATCATTAGAAGTAAGAAAATACCATACTGATTTTCAAATCTAAAAACCTTGCCTCTTGCTTAGCTCTTATTTTATGCAACACAATGAAAAACACAGAAGGGCCATGTTACTGAAGTATGTCTCTAGACTTTAACTTTCCATACTGTCTATCCTGATGGGTTCATAGAACCAGTTGTTTGCTGCTGTCTGCGGTACTGGAATCCTGGATTCAAAGGATCTGGTTAATCGAGCTCTAGGCTGAACTTTCTGGTGTTCACTCTCATTCGCCATTGTCTCTGGTTTTGGGGCTCAGCGTCCTCTGAACTGCATCCATGGCGTAAACCACATCGTTTGGACATCAAAATCAAATGATACTGGATGAAGGTGGGTGGGGCAGGGAAGGCCTGTTTCTGATTCAAAGTTGTGTCGCAATGGATATTATGACCTGGAGAAAAATAGCCATTAGGAGACAAGTTGGCGTGAACTTTGGTTTAGAATACTGTTCATTCCATTACTCCTGAGTGCGTGTGATTGTTTGGTGCACAGCACCATTTGCTTTATGGACTCACATATGAGCTTAACTGTTTTGCACTCTTACTGTTCTTGTGTTAGAAATGTCTTTAAATAATAAGGCTAGGATATGAGAAAACCATGTGTATTTTTACTCAAAGGCATAAAAGACCTTATTGTACCTTAGACTCCAAATTCCTAGAAGACTAAGTGTCTCAGGATGAGCAAAGGCATGGTTAGGCTGTACTCTATTTTCCCATAACCCTCTTCTTTCCTGAAGCAGCATCTTTCATAACTGGCTTATTGGGAACATATGCCTTGGGTTTGTACTGGTAAATTTGTCTTGATATAACAGAAACATTTTTCTTCCTTCTGTGAGCTGATGTTTCTTGCTTACTTCTGTCAAAGTTGAGTGTTTGAAAATTCCTGCAATAGCCCAGTGCCTTAATGTCAGTGCTTATAACCTGGGAGGAAGGAAGGAAGAGTGGGACCTTATAGGTCAGTTCTGGGTATTTTTTAAGTCTGAGATTCAATGGCTTGGGTAGTAGGGTTGTTAATCTTCCCCAGAACAGTGTATGTGTATGGGTATAAAAATAGTAGAAGTGCTGTGAATATTTCAATAAATATTCTTACATACACAAATAAGACATTCTTGTCTAGCAATGAACACTTAGCTTTGACTTGATCTGGCACTGAAAGAGGAGCAAATAATTAACCCTCTGAATTTTTCTGCCTAGTTTACAGGCCCAGGAGATCCTGGAAAGGTCTAGAGGGATAGCCTCTGGACCACAAAACCTAAGATATTTTTCTGTTTTTGTTTTTATGTAACATCTGACTCAGCATATCAGCTCCAACCAGGGTTCATAGCTACACACAGATGACCAATTGCCACTTTACACTCTGTAACTTTTGGAAGCTGTTGATTAAGTCTGTGGAGTGAGAAGTGAGGGGGCTAGTATTAGCAGTGGAAATGGAGTCCAGGCTAAGTCACGGTTGTGTTGGAGATCCTGAGGGTGACGCGAATGCACCGTGTGCCTCAGATGGGCTCCGTGCCTTATTTCCCCTCTGCTGCCCCCATCCAGCGCTGTCACGGTTCTCAGACTAGCCCGGCTTTCTTGCCTCATGCATTGTCCCTGCAGCCTGCCTGCTCTCTGTCCCTCATCTTTGTGAAATCCCACCTCTCTCTTATCCCTTCCAATGCTCTCTCTGAAGAGTTTTGCTCACCCTACTTTACCTGGGAGTTAAGTCATTCATTTCCTGAGAGCTGAAACCCTCCCCTCTTTCACTCCTAAATTCCTCAAGGCCTTAACCCAGGGCCTATAGTTGCTCAACAATCATTTCCTGAATTAAGTGCAAATTTAAAAATTGCCTTGTATATGTATTTTTTTCACTCTGATCCTGTCCCAGTGATATACAAGAGAGGTGCTGAATCATTTGGTTCTACAGAGGCACTTCTAGGAAGCGTTCTGTGGATATCCAGATATTCCCAGCTGATGCATTGATGAAAGTGCTCCATGTTCAAATAGGTGTGGTATTATAGGTTGGATTGTGTGTCCTGAAAAGATATTTTGAAGTTCTAACCCAGAATATGTGAATGTGACCTTACTTGAAAATGTAGTCCTGGCAAATGTGTAATTATGATGAGGTCATATTGGAATAGGATGGACCCTGATCCAATAAGTGAGATCCTTTTGAGGAGAGAGACTTGGACACAGACACACAGGGAGAAGAGCATGTTCTAAAGGAGGCATAGAGCAGACTGAGTCCATAAGCCAAGGAACACCAAGGGTTGTTTTCAGTCAGCAGAAGCTAGGAAGGAGCGACAGAGAATCCTCCCCTAGAGCCTTCAGAGGGAGGGTGGTCATGCCAACACCTTGATTTTCTGACTTCTAGCCTCCAGAACTGGGAGAAAACAGATTTCTCTTGTTAAGTCACTTACTTTATAGAACTTTGCTACAGCAGCCATAGGAAAATAAAACACTTGGTAAATGCTGGACTCAGTATCAAGCTGGTTGTTATTTTTATTGCAGAATCTCTTAGGTCATTAAGATGTTAAATAGGACTTTGAAAAGGGAGTGTAATATGCAGCATTTTCCAAACTTAGTTTCCCATGGCATCTTGATTTGTTGTTTTTAATCATCTCTGGCTAGGCTTCCACACAGTGCCCTTTGCAAGCCCTGCTCTAGAGAGTCCACAAAGAGGGACTGCTTTGACAGAGACCAGGACATGCCCCAGCATGTGACTGTCTTCTCCAGAGTGGTGAGATAGTTATAATGTTAATTGTATCTTAGGTATTCCGAAGTTTTCCGAGAGCTTTCATGTTCTTTATCTCCCTTGACTCTCAGTAACCAATGATATAAGCAGAGCAGATGGCACCTTACACGAGACTCCTTCCTTTTCATGCTTATTTTAGTAGGAATAAAGAGTTCTTTGGGCCAAGGTCCCTCTGGACCAATGTCCATCTGAGACATTGAACCTCTCTCTAATAGGCGGGTGATGGTTTGATCTCGCTTCATCACCCAAGGATTTCTAAGCATACATGATCACTGCCAAGCCCAGAGAGCTAAGAGGGACTCTTGGAAGAAAACTTTCTAGGGGAGCTTTGTTTCCAATTTAGATTTGTGGGAAGGACTCTCAGGGGAGCCTGGAGGGCGATAGAGGATCAGATATTGTGGCAGGACAGCAACCTTGGGAGGATGTCTCTTGGTACCCCAGTTGGACCTCCTTCCACCTTCAGGGCAGTCTTCCATAATCCTCTTGCCCTGGGCCCCCCCTTTGCCAGCAGCACAGGGAAGGCAGATGGCTGCTTATTCATTGCCTCCCTAATGCAGGCCTTTTTACACCTCCCTCTAGTCACCTACAATTTAATTTCAACTTTTTTTCTGAAGCTTCCACAAAAGGTGCCAACCTCACCTCGTGGAGACACTCCCATGTCCACTCTGAGGGCTGATGCTGATGATAACTGCTGGGATCCATCTACCCAAACCGGTGCTTTTCTCTAACTGATCCCATCACACTGAATTACAGTCATGAGAGAACACTCGAGTGAGCTGAGCAGGCGGCCAGGATAATTCAGCCCTTGTCAGCCATCTCTTAGAGCATGGGGTGATCAGTAAGCTATTCCAGATGTCTGTGACTGTGCTGTGATTAAAGGCTGTGGGTTTTGGGGGTGGGCACCAATGTCACACTGCATTACCCATCTTCCCGACGATGGCTCACTCACACATTCCCGTCTAGACCAGCCTGCCGTGGCTTCCAGCAGGGCTGTGAGGGAGACTTGAGAGGAGGGATGCTACTGTCTTCACAGAAAAAGAGAGGGAAGTGACAGTCACACAGCTGGGGTGGCTCTGTCTCCTTAGCAATGCAAATCTCCTACATAAACATGACCTGCCAGTCCTGAGTGTGTAACTAGAGCCTCACTTTGTGAAAACCCTTGGAATTATTCCCTTAATTGGCAGCTGCCTCTAATAGCCCCTTTATAGTTCTTTGCATCTGGGTGAACTTCAGCTATCAAGAATTACAGTCTGTTTACCATTAATTTTGATTTTGTTTAGCAGATGTTTTCTGGGTCTCTCGGTTGCCTGCATAATCTATCTTGGTATAATGTAAAGTGGCTGACTCTCTTCGATGAAACAGATTAATAAACTCCTAACTTCTTTTGAGATAACTTCTTTAATGGCTGCAGATGTAGGGAACTTAGAAGGAAGCCATCCAGATTTGTCAGTGCCTGGGGTAGTGGGTCCTTTTCCAATCAAGACTGCCATCTGGGGAAAGAAATGGGATTTCCTTCCCTATCCTGCCCCCACTCTATACAGCGGAACTTGCTTTCTCTCTCCAGCAGTTATTGGGCTCCAAAAAGTTGGGGGTGGCACCTATCTCCTTCCGTGTCTAATTCCACATCAGCTGACTCTTTCTGGAGAGAGCTTTCTCTTTAGCTGCTAGAAAACTGACATTGTACCTATGTGCCCCAGGTTGAGTGGGGAGTGGATGACACAACTGGCTGGTGTATTCTGGTTGCGTACAACGATTTGGTACCCAGTTTGGCCACGACCAGTTGACAGCAGAATCCCACTTCTCCACTTACTCACAGTGTGACTTGGGGGAAGTTGCTCCATCTTCTCTGAAAAAGCTTAGGACAGTAATAGTACAGACCCTTAGTCTGTATTGTAGAAACCCAGCTCACACTGGCTAACGCCTCAACACCTCGTGAAACTGCAGAATCTAAGGGAGGGTGGATCTGGCTTCAAAAACAGCTCATATAAGACCTTACACTCATTTTCTTTCCTCCTCTTGGCGTTTTGGCCTCTTCCACTCAGCCTTGCAGGCTGGCTCCTGGCAGCTGGTGCTCACAGACTCCTGACTGAGTGCTTATCATCTGAGAGGGTGAAACTACTTTCCTCCAGAGTAAGCGGAGAAAACTCCGTGAAGATTCTGATTTGCTGGCCTTGTATCATGAGTCAAGCCCTAAACCAATTACTGGCAAGGAGGGGTTGAAGTACTGTGATTGGCCAGGCAAGATCATGTGTTCTCCCCTTGGGGATTCATCCTCACTCAAATGCCAGAGAGTGGGTACAGGTTTGGTCCATAGAGGAAGGATGCTGGAGCATGCAGCTGACCCCTCTGGCAGCTTCCTGGACACATTATGGGGAGGGATTCAGCATTCAGAGCCCTTGGCCCAGTGTGGGTCATGGCATCTGTGCACAGTGAGGTTGGTGGTCTTCACTATGGCTATTTTCATACTATATCTGTCACTTTGGCCTCAGACATACAACAAAGAACGTTTCAGTCACCAAACCCATTCCTCTGTCTTCAAGCTGACTTACCGATGATGTTGCAAATCTTAGTCTGTTGACTTTTCCTGTGAAAGATTTTCTGAAATTTAGCCCAGAATCTTCAACTCTTTGCTCAGATTCTCTTATTCTGCAATCAGAAGAACCAAACAGCTCTCTTCTTGATGATGTCTTTAAGAACTTAACCACAAACACACATAAAATTTGTATTCCCAGATTAAGGATTTTCTGGGCACTGAGGTCAGAAAGTGTCTTGAGCGTCACATGCTAGATCCTTCCTATTTCCTTTTAATTACTTCATCATAATAAAACTCAGGGAGTGCAGACAATGGCCTTTCCCAAGGACCAAGCATAACCTTAGCCAGAGGATTCTCAGGCTGTGGGTGACCCCAAGCTTCTAGAAGACAATTCTAAGTGTCTGGGTGTGCAAACACCAGCCGTGGACTAAGCCCGAGTGAACCTGAGTTGTCTCTACTGCCTCTTACATGCTCTCCCTTAATTAAGGGTTTTCCAGGCTCTGGGTGAGTGTTTGGTGAGTCCCAGGAGAGCAGGGATCGAGGCCCTTCCTTGCGGGGTCTCCCCCCTGGTACACACAGATCCCGACACACCCTAGGGCTGACCCGGCTCTTTGTCACATCTCCACTTTTCAGAAAGTAAAATCGCAGGTGTGGGGTTGCCAGATTGTTCAACTGTGGGCACCCCGCCTCGCCTACTGCACTTACTCTTCCCACCGCCACCCTTGGGAGGGCTCCCTCTCCTTAATGACCATCCTCAGGGAGCCACTCTGCTCTTTCTGACACCTTGTGGGTCCCTCAGATAGAAAGTCCTTGAAAGGTACTCTTGCAAATGAGGTGTGTGCTTGTGGAGGGACTCGGTGGGTCTGGGTGGGGTGAGGAAGCCCTGTGCAGTGAGCTGTGTTGGTGGTGAGAAGTCTCCTTGGGAGCTGTCATTGCAAAGTGTGTCCCTAGGTCCCTCTCTGGAATGGGTGGGGAAAGAGTCACATTATCTGAGAAGTCATACCCCTCAAAGGGTATGAACCACTGCAGCTTCATAAGGACAGTAGGGCAAGCCCTTCCCTAGATGGCATCGCTGTGAAACTGGCTTGTCAAGGCCCGGAAACAGAGGTGATGGCACTCCCAGTAGACCTGCTGAGATCCCATCCTTCCCCAGGGAGGGAGGCAGTTCCTTCTCTTCTCTGAGATCCCAGCAGTAGAGGCTGATATTTGTCATCTTCGCCCCTTGCCTGGTGCCTAAGTCAGAAGGGGTTTCTCTGCTTTTCAGGAACCCTTGAAATGATCTGTTGTGTATAAACTCTGAGGTCCTTTTCAAACTCGTTAAGCCACTTGCCCCAGCAATATTAATATGCCATCAGTGAGCCTCTGGGGTTAATTATCTGTGACTTGAAAATCATTTGTTTCTGTCTCTTCTATTTTATTGCTACTCAGCAGTCTTTCTTGGGAACAAGGTACAGAATCTAACTGACCATTGTGATATAATTCCTTTCTTGTCATCAGAATTAGTTCATCTGTTAAAAACTCTTAAAAAAAAAAAAAAGTACCAAAATTCCCACTGCCTTTTTTTCAGACTGTGTTGTCTCTTAACATCAAATCTTTCCTCTCTCAGCTTCCTCAGACACAGAGCCCAAACGGGGAGTAATCTGCAAGGTGATGAGTCCCATTTGAAGGAGTGAGGCCTGGCATTGCGCTCTGCCCTGGTCAGCCCCACTCTCTTCTGGGTGCTCACCGCTGCTGTGCCACTGGTCTGTTTCTCCCCTTGGGTGCGGTGAGGGCTTCACAGTGTCCCCTCTGATGCAGACGCTGGCCGGGGTGAACAAGCCGCATGCCCCTGGAGGGCCCCTGCAGATCAGGCAACAAGGGCCGGGGATTCAGGACATTACAACCCACCCAGTGGTTCTCTGCACACTCATTTTTTGATTATGCTTTTTGGCTGGGACTGTCAGTGGGCTTCAGGAAAATGCTTCAGGACATGTGTGTGTATAGAAAACTTTTTTTGCAAAATGTTGAATTTTGCATGAGGTAACATTAGCTTGCTTTGTGCTCTTGGGAAGTCAGGAAACATGGGCCCCAGAAATGAACAAGCACTGACCAGCCACCAGCTCTGTGGGAAGTGGGCAATGACCAGCGGCCTCCGGGTCCTGGGTGCAGGCAGCAGGTGGCTGTCCGGGCTGGTGTGTGAGTACAGTCAGCATCACTGAAAAGTGCATGAGGGTAGTTCACCCGGTACCTGGGCCGGTTGTTGCCCACCCACCCACTCTCCAGAGGCCTCTGTAGGGAGTTCTCAGTCCCTGAGTTGCTCCCTCACTCCTGCAGTGCTTCTGAAGCAATGTCGAGGAACTTGGTTTGGTCATGACTACTTCTTTTTTTTTTTTTCATTTATTTTTATTAGTTGGAGGCTAATTACTTTACAATATTGAAGTGGGTTTTGTCATACATTGACATGACTACTTCTAAAAGAGAAAGCACTCTGGTAGAAAGGTAAGCACCATTCTTGGGGTTTTGTGAAGTACCATTATTGGGTGCTAATGAAAGTTTCCTCGGATGGACTGGAATTTGCTGGATGTGCAGTGATGACAAGGTGTGGTCCCTGCCTTTACAGAGCACGTGCGTCCATGAATGTGTCCGCTGGGGAGATACAAGAGTTTCCTGCAGACAGAAAGGCAACAGCTGCCATGTATCATGGCCAGGTGCCTTGTAAGGGGCAGACCACAAAGCAGGGGAGTATTTGCTCTGTGTACACCAACACAGGAGCCAAGGGGAACAGCTCCCTGAGTAACATGGTGAAAATGATGTTTCAGAGTCTTCTCTCCAAGGGACAATTCCGTTGGCAGAGGGTCTCTTTTGGGCACACTTGATTAGTGGGGACAATTTTGTTGTTGGAAATAGCAAAATGCAGTCCAAGTAGCCCAAACTAAAGGAAGATCTTATTGGCTTAGGTAACTGGAAAGCTGGTCAGAGGATGGAGGCATGAGGGGTGCTGGCTTCAGGCAAACCTAATGTAGGGTACCCGGGTCTGGTTTCACTCATCTCTCCTCTTGCAGTTGACTCTCCCCATGGTGAGTGCCAACCTCCCTTACACCTCCAAGTCTTTTCCTCTGGAAGTGCTGCTCTTCAGATTGGATGGGGTCAGGTCACATGCCCCATTCTGAATCAGTGCCTGAGGCCGGGGGATGCTGCACGCTGCTGGGTTTAGCAGGGTCACAGGCTGTACACCTGAGGGTGAGAGGGAGGTAGATTCCCAGATGACAATGGGGGGCTCTTGCCACAGAGGGGACATGATGCAGGAAGGTGCATGTTATCAGTTACTAAATTATTTCACATCTGAAGGTGTGTTACATCCTCCACCCCCGAGAGGTGCTGAGTGCCTCAAAAGCAGGCTTAGGCTAAGCTGCAGGAAGCATTTACCTAGTGTTTCCGGGTAGGGCATTGCTCCAATCTTCCAAGAAGGAAAGGGGATGTGGCTTGGAACCCATGTCCCTGACGACAAATATGGGCCTGTTTGGTTTTCTTCAATCACGGCTGCCTCCAGCAAGGGGGGTCTCCTGCTCCTTCAACCCTTTCCCCTGTGGTAACATAGTGACCTGGTAAGGTGCAATAAGCATCCCCTGGCCTGAACTGTGCGTGTATTATTGTTTGTTTGGACCACAACATATTCTGCTTTCCTTAGCTCTTCAGTGAAAGAGCATAAAGATCAAAAGCTAATATCAAATCTCCCCCCCAGCCCCACCAGGAACTTATTTTCCATTATTCATGAGAGATCCTGCTTGTTCCTTGGAAAGGAGATGGTGGGAGCTCTCTGCACTACTGCTTCCAAATGGGCATTTGATAGCAGGCAGGGACCCAGATGAGGTGGGGAGACCTGGTCCTTACAGAAAACCAATGCTCTTGTTTACCAGCCACTTTTAAGTAAGCAGCTTCTTGTGCTTCCGTGGTCGCTCAGACCTAGGTTTGATCCCTGGGTTGGAAAGATCCCCTGGAAAAGGGAACAGCTACCCACTCCAGTATTCTTTCCTGTAGAATTCCATGGACAGAGGAGCCTGGCAGGCTACAGTCCATGGGGTCGCAAAGAGTCGGACAAGACTGAGCGACTTTCACTTTCACTGATTTTTTTTTTTACTGATAGATTAATTTAGTTGTAAAGGCTTACTTCACTGCTTTAATATAAATTGCTGAGATCGGAAGAGTTCTTAATGGAAACATTTTCACATACTCATCTCTTATTTAATCCTCATAAAAGCCCTCTGACACAGGCATTGGAATTTTATTTTGTAAATAGAGAAAAACCGGGAACCCTTTGAATGCCATAGGAAATTGATCAAAGAATTAAAATGGGCTTAACTGAGGTCATCCAGGAAAGCACGTTCCTGATGGAAATTCAGCAGTGTTTGTACAGTTCTGATGGAAATGCTCCCGTTTGCCAGCGGGGACTCATCACTCTGCAGCTGAAGTACCCGCAGGGTTAGGGTGATGGGACCCTGCAGGCTGCCGCTGCCAGAGAGAACCAGAGACCTCCACATTTAGAAGAAATGGGCCTTAAAGGAGAAAATCACAGGTCTGGAAAAAGAGTTGTGGGAGTGAAAATACATTTCAGTCTGTTTGTTTTACTAATTTTAGCAGTTATTTGTGCTCTCTTTTTGCTGGAAGCAGCATTCCCATCCAGCTGCTTGGCTGCTTCATTTGAATTTTTATCATTTGTGTGAATCACTGCATATTTGGGCACAAAATGGGAGTCCTGTGGCTAAGAGGAGACATTTATCTGACAGGGTCAGATCTAATCTCATGCTTAGAAACTTCAGCTGAAAATAAAATGAGTTGAGGTTTTTTTTTTTGTTTTTTTTCCATTTTCTTTCTTTCTTCTTTTTTTAAAGACAACAGATCTGCAAAGCCATGCCTCACCCCTTTATACAGAATGTACATCTTATACTTGGATAGTTACCAGGCCACTTTTTGCTTTCAAAGGACTTTCTCATTTGTCATCTCATTCACTAAATTTAAGAAAGCTGTGCATCGGGTGGAGTGAAGATACTGTCATCAGTGACTTGATGAGTGGAGAAACATGATGTTCAGAGGTAGCAAGGGACTTGTCCCTGGTCACACAGCTAGCAGAGGCGGAGCTGGAGCTGTGATGTCAGCTCTGTTCTCCTCCCCACCAGGCTTCCTGTACACAAGAATGAGTTGACAGCAGAAGTTTTCAAATTAAAACACAATGGGAAAGCACAGAATTTTCAGTCCTGTTATGGTTCTTTTAAGAATAAATTAGTGTGAAGACGACTTTTCTCATCTGTCAGTGTAATGATTCCATACCTTGGGGATTCAGAATATTCAGAATGTGTGTGGGGGAAATGGTAAAAGTTAATCATTTTCACAGTGTCTGTCTGTGGTGAGGTTTAATTATCACTTGACATATTTCATGGTTTAAAATGATGACAGTTTAAAATAGAGCCAGGGAGAGCCAGAAAATCCATTCATTACTGTGTGCCTGGCGCTGCATTTGAGTAACCCCACAAATACAGATGCTCCCCACACAGATGATTCTGCAGCCTGTTCAGATAGCTACAGATGTCCCTGGAACTGAAACCCAAATTAAGAACTCCATTCTGACCCTGCTGTCATCATCCAGAAGGAACTTGGGTGAATCTAGACTCATGGCTTGTTTCTTGGGTCACATTCCAGGTGCCAGCCTCCCCAATGCTCTCCCAACCCAAACCTGGGCCTTTGGCAGAATTTCTAATGAACAAGTCCCACAGCCAGTCTGTTTGTTGTGATGTGTGCTTTGAATGAATGAGTGAAAGATAAGTAAACTACAAGGGGTGATAAACATGTCCATGTGTCTCTTAGGGAACTGCATGTCTTCCAAAATGAAAAGGTTGAGAAGCCACCAGCTGTGGTTATTGTGTGAGAAGCTCAGCTGTTTGTCTGTGTAGGAAATAATTAAATAAGTATTTCTTTCCCATGGGATTTCTGGAAGAGCTGCTGCTCAGAGTGGACCCGTCTGTCCAGAATTCAAATTTCACTTTGGAGAGTCTAGGGAGAGGGAGCAGATGAAACCATTTCAGAAATGCAAATGCTGTTTGACATCTATTAGCTCATTGCTTATCCAGCGCTGACAGCAGGATCCATGAGGATGCCGTTATCATGGACCAGAGACACTCAGAGTGTAGTGAGAGAGTGCCAAGGCTGGTCGAGCCCCATTTCGGAGGTCTGAGACTGTGCTGGGTGTGCTCCTAGCCCTACTGGTCCAGGAGCCACCTCTTCCCTCCCTCACTCCAACCCAGCCCCACAGCCAGTCTTCATGACTGCATCCCTACCATCAAACAGCTGCCTGAATGCTCTGCGTGGTGGTGGACATGGCCTCCTTGGGAAGTCTAACTCTCTTTCTGGTGCTGCCATTCATGAAATCATCCCATGATCCAGCCCCATATCTGGAACATTACTTCAGGGTCAACTGTTATTTTCAAAGGTGGAGACATGCTTGAACAGCAAAAGTGATGGACTTGATGTCCCATGGCTAGTGAGTAGCGGAGCAAGGATGTGAGGACCTGAACTGGTGTGCATAGACCTCTGGGCTCACTATGGTTGTTTTTCTTCCTTTTCTTCCCACCCTTGGGGCCAGGTTTTCCTGTCTCTCAAGGTGGTGCAGTGTCCAACATATCCTATATACTCAGCCACCATTTCCTAGTGATGGGCATCTTGGTGGAGATTTCTAGTTAAAGCCTCTGCTTTGACTTTTGCTTAAAACATTTCTAAATATTTTCTTTTTCTCTTGAGGGAAGGGGACCATGGGGGATGAAATACGTGGTGACAGCTCTCATTATTGAAGCCCCCACTGTGAGCTTTGCTGACTTAACTTGTCTCTGCACTCAGCAGTCCAGTGCGACCTGCTTGTGTGACCTTCTGTTTTATGGATGAGGGAATATGGGCTTTGGAAGGGTTAATGATTTGGCAGGCTGGGTGCTTCAGTTAGTAGGTGACCCTTACATTAACCCTCATTGTAACAGGATATTCAGAGTCCTCTGTGAAGACATGTTCCTGTGTCTTGCTCATGTGGCCTCCCTAGGACCCTTGTTCCGAGGACTCTCAGCTCTCAAGCATATCCTCAAAGCCATTTCTAAATGTTCAGCCCTTGAAAAGCTTAAGATCAGGCACCTCTGTGGCTGCCCCTGATGGGAGAGGGAGCAGTGTGGAGGACTGGTGGAAACAGAGAAAGGCAATGTCAGGCCCGATACCATGAAACTCAGAGTGGAGGCGAGGATGCTGACCTAGGCTGTGGATCTTGGCAAAGCTGGGCTTCCGCCCTTTTGATATCGACAGTGCACTGCCACCAGCCTCTTTCTCCCCCAGCCCCCAGGAGCCTGGAGGGAGAGTTCTGTTTTGTGGGCGAGGATATGGGCCAGGATACTGGATGGCAGAGGCTGAAAGGCCACTGTGGTGGGAGTGCAGGGCCTGGTGGGCACATAGGGCCTGGTGGAAGCAAGAGACTTGGCCTGGAGGCTGCCTTGTTCTGCACTCAGTGGGCCCTGGGAATTCTGGGACTCTGCTCCTATATTCAAGGGGCTGAAAGGACATTTTCCCCCCATGTGCCTCGCCTGTCTGCTTGTTAATACCTAAGCCCACCATTACTGCTTCAATCCCACCTTTCTTTGTGAACACCCCAAAGTCATTTTGAGTCCTGAAAAAGTCCCAAAACTTCCAACAAACCATGTCATACCCGACCTGGGCAACTCACCAGGCCTGTGTGCCTCTGTCAGAGAACAAACACGAGCCTTTCCTAAGACCCCTAGGCCCAGTGTCTGTTCTGTATTTGTTCCGTGTGACAGATCTCAAACTGGTGTTCTGTGGACCAGAATCATCTGGTGGTCACATTGTTTGATTTACATAGTGTTGACCTGCAGGGGGGTGGTTTTGTATTTCTATTTTAATATGAGTAAGTTGTCAACATTTACTATAAATAATAAATAAGGAAATTTTACTAACAGATCACATTAGGATGATGATCTTGTAAAGTGAAATGCTTTGTTAACTCTGGGCCATGTGACGTCTTGGCAAGAATAGGCTGGAGTGAGTAGCCATGTCCTTAGAGAGAGGACACACTTTCCTATTTGCCACAGTCTGCGCTTCTCTCTAGTGCCTCCTTGAAACTGACATGGAGCATCAGGTGCAGTTTTGAGAAATCAATAGAAACAAGTTGAAGCGCCAGCATAACCATGATCATTAATCACCTGAGTGGCTTGTGAAGGCACTGGGGTTTTTAGTCCTTGTTTGGACTCAGATACAGTACTTTTAATAATAGCACAGGAGAACCTGATGTCAGTAAGGGTGGAGGTGGAAACGAGAGCAGGAAGCAAGGAGGAACTTAGTGTAAAGGCTGGAGTCACCTTTACCTACTCAGCTTCTCTCCAGCATCTCTGATGAAGCTGGTGTCTACAAGTGGGTCCCTGGTTTAGACAGTTAAGTCTTGCATTAAACTATTTTATTTTATGATATTTATTCCTTGATCTGTAAACAACTCTGGGCTATAAGTCTGCAAGTAAGTTTCCAGCTTGGTAATTAATACTTGTGTCTCTTCATGTAAGTTAGGTCTTTAATATGGATCAGTTGCTTTAAACATTTACAAACATTCCACATATACTGTAAAGTAATTACTTTCCAAAGATATTTCCCATTGATATTTCGTTACATCTAAATATACATTTACAGTACTCAGTAGACCAGAATAGTTCTGATTTATGTATTTTGGTTCACTGGGTTAAAAAAGATATTTAAAGTACCTTTTAATCAATGTATTTATCCCAAAGGATTCTCTTGGCTCTTCCAGAATCAGTTGCATGGTGTTGGAAAAATGATAAATATGTTGTGTTCTCTGAGCTGATTTAGAATTTAATGAGAGATGACATCTCAGCCTGATAGTGAGCATGGCTAACTTTTAATCTGGGCTGTGAAGTATCCTAGAGCTTACGGAGCATATTAACTTCCTCTGTGTGATTTTCTTAACATGCAAAATTTGGTTGATAAACATTTACTGCCCTTGTGTGGTGAGAATTAATGCTTGCCGAGTAGCAAGTACTGTTTTAATAAAATGGTCTTAATTGTTTGCTTTGTACATTTTCTGCTTTATTATTTTTATTATTTTTCTTGCCTCTGCAGTTGGTAGTTATTGGGTTCTCATTATTTCTGTAATAGGCATTTTATAAAAGCTATCTTGTGACTTGTCCTCCCTCCCATACTTGTTTTCCCCCCGAAATGTCATCAGCAGAGGCAAGAAGCAGGCAAACATCGCTGGCCTCTAACAGAGTTGGAGCTACAACTCATGGCCCACCGCTTGCCTTTGGGAACAATGCTTCCCAATTTGTTGGCTGCTGTGCTGTGAAAGGACTTGCATGAAACCGAGGAGATTTACTAGAAAAGCACCATAATTAACAGAGGGCAGGATGTAGGAGGAGAGGAGCAAGATGTGCCGTTCTAGTCAGGAAGAGGCCTAAGTGTGCAGTGACCACATCATGGAGAATATTAATTACATCAGAGGGCAGGAAGGCCATCCCCGCAGTGCAGAGCAACCCCCAGTCGGCTCTGCCCATCAGCTGGCCCTTCTGCAGCATTTCCAACCACCATTAGCTGGGCACTTTCTCCTACTCTTGTTTCTCATATAATCTCACATCATTTACCATGCTGTTCTCTAACTTTCTATGTGTTTTTTCAAATTTATGTAGCTAGGCATTCTGAGTATGACCCAACTTACTAGCTATGTTATTTTGGACAAGTTGCTTAATCTTCTGTGCCTTGATTTACTCACCTCTAAAGTGGTAGTAATAATTCTATCTCATGGCACTTGTATGGATTTAAATACATAATTAAAAAAGCTTAGCATAATGCTGGCCCATCTTGTGAGCAGACTCCTTGTTTGCCAATATGGTTAGCTGTTATTCACCCATGCTAGGGCTGGGCTTGGCTGGGTTGTACCTTGTAATTCTAAGTGGACCTATAGGAAACTAGGACATGTGCAGTGAGTACTTGCTGAAATGAACTGGGTTAGACAGCCTTGGACTGAGTGGACCTAGTTATTTTCTTTCATCAAAGCTAAGTAATCACATTTACCTACTATTGCAGGAAGAGTGGGCAATAATAAGGTGAAAAGTTTAGAACTATTTGTGCAGGCTTTTGTTTATAGCTGTGTGGCTAGATTCCTTAGCTGACTCTTTCACTTAGAATAACTTAAATGATAGATAAAATATTTAAATAAATTTTTTAGTGATGCCAGTGAGAAGCAGGAAAGTGGAGATTTCCTAAGAGGTCACAAACAGTAAAAGTTGAAAATCAGAGCTCTGAAGCTGCCTTGTGCTTTGAGGATGTTTGCCGAATACAGGTGACTTTGAGCTTTGAATGTTAATGATGTCAAGAGATACGGGAGAGGGACTTCCCTAGTGATCCATTGGTTAAAGCTCCATGCTCCCAATGCAGGAGATCTGGGTTTGATCCCCAGTCAGGAGCTAAAATCCCACATGCCATGCGGTGTGGCCATAAAGGTTATGGGGGACAGGATATATGGGGGAAGGAACAAATCCCAGGACATGTCAGTCAGGAAACCCATGCTGAAGCCTCAAGAGGCTGCACGTGTCGTGGGAGGGTAGATGATAAACATCCCTGTTAGGGATGAGTTAAGAAAACTGCCTGCCCCCAGACCTGGTGCCAAGGGAAGGGTCAAAATATCTCTGACAACTAGAACCACGAGCTGGGTTTTCAGTGGAATTCATATAGCAGACATGTCTGAAAAGACCTCAAGCCAAGAATTTAGTTCAAAGCTGTCCTGTGGGTAGTGCTCCCAGGCACATGGTAGAGGGAATGCAAATCCTGTCTAGAAGAACCTTCTTCAACAGAGGCCTCAGATGATTTTGACAGGTTGCCATCCAAGGAATGTGAGCTCACAGTCAGAAACCAAAACACATGTAAAAAAAATTTTTAAAGAGACCAAAGTAAAAACTAGTAAAAACAGAAGTTCAGATATGGGAATTAACAGGCACAGCATAAAAAAATAAAAAAGGTAGAATATCTTATAAAGATATATTTTTAAAAGAACCTGAAAATATGAACAAAGAGTAAGGCTGTCATACATGACCTTGATTATTTAAAAAACAACCAAATATAATGTCTGGGTGTATGCATGTTCAGTCATCTTTGACTCTGTGCAATCCTATGGGCCCATCAGATTCCTCTGTCAATGGGATTCTCCAGGCAAGAAGACTGGAGTGAGTTGCCAATTCCTTCTCCAGGGGATCTTCCCAACCCAGGGATCAAACTAGCATCTCCTGGAACTCCTGCCTTGGCAGGCAGATTCTTTTACCACTGGGCCACCTAGGAAGCCCAGTATAATGTCTAGAAATGAAAACTATAATGGAAACTTTAAAAATCAGTAGATGCAATTAGTTGTTACTAAGAGAACTAAAAGCAAAGTCTGAAGTTGTAACCCGGAGTGCACATGAGTGCTGAAGGGATGTTTCTCCTGTGTGCACAGAAGGTTTAAGAATCTTGCCACAAGCTAAACCATAAGGCAGTTCTTGTAAAATTTCTTCCCTGAAGCAGTAAAGTAAGAAATTAAAAAAAAATACTAGAGATACTCCCATATGTCTGAAGATGAAATACTTTTCTAAACAATACATGAGTCAAAGAAAAATGAGAATATCTAAGTAAACAATAACAAACATTGCATATTAAAATTTGTAGAATGCAGCTAAAGTAGAAATTGGAGGGAAATCCATCATCTTACATAATTTCATTAAAGTAGAAGGACCAAAGTCAATGAATTAAATATCCAACTCACAAAGGTAAGTAAAGGCTAGCGGAGGAAACCCAAGTAAAGGAGAAGGAAGTGAATAACAAAGTATATTACAAAGAAACAATAGAGTTGAAATAACAAATCAACAGAAATGATAAAGCCAAATGTAGATTGTTTGAAAGAACTGATAAAATGGACAAAACTCTGAAAGAGAATAAAGGAAAAATGGAGGGAAGAGAGAAGGGAAAGAGAATAAATATATACTAGGAAAAATAAAAGGAGATGTAATTATTGAAGCTACAAAAATTAAAACCATAACAGAATCTTATTTTGCCAATAGATTTGAAATCTCTCATGGTCAAATTCCTTAAAAAGGAAAAAGTAAAATAAAACTTTGGAAAACATACTCAAGTAGAAATAAAAAACCCAGTTTATGATCATTAAAGAAATAGAATCAGACTTCTAGTTAGAAAAATTCCCGCAAAGATGATGTCAGGTCCAGAGAAGAGTACTAACAAATTATCAAACATTCAAGTAATAAAAATTTCAATTTCACACAAACCATTCTAGAATGCAGAAAAAGTGGGTATACTTCTGAGGCTAGAATGAACTTGATACTCATACCTAGCAAGAATGGTATTTACCAAAGAAGGGCAAGTTTTAAATATAGCTGTGAAAGACCTAATCAAAAATTAGCGTACTAAATTTAGCAGTGTGTTAATAAAAGTTGTGTGTGTGTGCATGCTCAGTCGTGTCCAACTCTTTGTGACCCCATGGACTGTAGCCTGCCAGGCTCCTCTGGCCATGGGATTCTCCAGGCAAAAATACTGGAGTGGGTAGCCATTTCCTACTTCAGGGGACCTTCCACTGTGCCAGCTGGGAAGCCTAATAAAAGATAATGAAACATAATAATTTGGGTTTATCCCCTAAATTTATATTTAGGTTGCCACTAGAAATGTCCTGATGTGTTTCTTTTCAGCAGCATATTATGGGATCTTGTCAAATGGATACAGTTGCAATTTGAAAGGACTCTTAACTGGCTACATCTGGACAATTTGGGCTTAAACAAGGGGGAAGGAAAAAAGATAGCTGGGCTTCCCTGGTGGCTCAGTGGTAAAGAACCCACCTGCCAATGCAGGAGATGCAGGTTTGATCCCTGGATCAGGAAGATGCCCTGGAGAAAGAAATGGCAGCCCACTCTGATATTCTTGCCTGGGAAATTCCATGGACAGAGGACCCTGGCAGGATACAGTTCATGAGATCGCAAAATGTCAGACACAACTTAGCGACTAAACAACAATGACAAGGTGTATCAAAAAAAAAAAAAAAAACGAACAAAACAAAACAAACAAAAAAAGATGTATCTGTGGCAGATTTTCCAAAGACAGTCACAACAGTATTTCACATTTGTGAGTTCTTCCTAAAAGTGCCTTTGAAAGCCTTCTTGTTGAGGGTGTAGCCTATGCTCCTTCTCCTTGAATCTGGGCAGAGTTGTGGTATGGTAGAAGTGATACTGTGTGACTTTCAAGGTTGTAAAAGGAATGGACGCTTCTACCTTGCTGGCTGAAGCACTCATGCTGGAGCCCTGAGCTACCATATTAACTAACCATCCTGAGGTCACTGTGCTATAAGGAAGCCCAAACTAGTCCCTGAGGAGGAGGAGCTACATGGAGGGACCCTGGGACCTCATAAAGAAAGACTAATTCTGCATCAGCCCTCAGCAGCCTCCTCCCACTCTTGTAGCTTCAGCCACCATCTGACTACAACTGCATAACAGCTTCTGAGTCAAACCCACCCAGTTGTATCCTTCCCAAGTTTCTAACCTACAGAAATACAAAGAATAATAAAAAAAACTTGTTGTTGCTATAAGTCACTAAGTTTTGAGGTGATCCACTGCATAGCAGCAGGTAATCGTAATAGATTTGGGACCTGGTTGTAAAATGGTACCATAGCAAAAAAATCAAAGCATGTAACACTGGTTTGGGGACTGGATGGGAGGAAGAAGCAGGATGGGCCTTGAAGAGATTTCTGGTAAGAGCTTTAAGGGCTTTTTGAGAGTGTTAGCAGAAACCTGAAGAGCCTTGAGGAGGCCCTCAGTGAGAGCTTAGAGGCAAGAAAGGAAAACATTATTAAAAACTGGATGAAAGAGGATGGTTTGGTAATATTGTCACCGGTGATAATAAAAGGAAATATGCCAAATGAATTAAATGACCCAGCTAAACATATTATCAGGCAGAATATCCAAAGTACCCCCTGGCTACTGCTTCCTATGATGAAACATGAGAGGAGAGAGATGAGCTAAGGATGTAAGGAGCCAGGATTCACTGACTTTGAAAATTGCTTCTCCTTTTCAGCCTCTCAAAGTTGGTAGCAAAAAGTGGTCAAATTAAGAAACAGTTTCAAGGCAAAGATCAAATCCATGGAAGGTCTATAAAAATATTTTTTTAAAACTTCCCCAAATTTTAAGGTATCCTTGACTCTTACAATCAGAAAAAGAGAGAGAAAGAAAGGTGTCTTTAGATCTTAAGAGTAGCCTTTCTACTGAAAGAGCATTACCCCATAGCAGCCTCATGGGGGCCCAAGATCTGGTAGGGTTTATCTTGAAGAGGTTTGTGGGTTTGACTTTTGTCTAAAAGAGATTTAGACCTTTGTCTAAATTTGTCAAATTTCTGCACAGAAACAGAACTGACAGGATATGTTTATATAGAATGATTTATTTTAAGGAATTGGATCACATGATTGTAGAGGCTCACCAATCCAAAATCTGACCCTTAGGCCAGCAGGGAGGAGACCCAGGAAGGAGTTGCAGTTTGAGTCCACAGGCCCTGCGCTGAAAGGATTCCTTGCCCCTCAGGGGAGGTCAGTCTTGTTCTCATCAGGCCTTCAGCTGATTGGTTGAAGCCTACCCACATTATGGAGGATTACCACAATAGGACTAATAATCCATAATAGGATCACCGTAGGAGCCAAAGCAAAATGATGCCCAATTGTGGATGTGACTGGTGATGGAAGTAAAGTCCGATGCTGTGAAGAACAATATCGCATAGGAACCTGGAATATTAGGTCCATGAATCAAGATAATTGGAAGTGGTCAAACAGGAGATGGCAGAAGTGAACATAGATATTTTAGGAATCAGTGAACTAAAATGGACTGGAATGGGCAAATTTAATTCAGATGACTGTTATATCTACAATTGTGGGCAAGAATCTCTTATAAGAAATGGAGTAGCCCTCATAGTCAACAAAAGAGCCTGAAATGCAGTACTTGGGTGCAATCTCAAACATGACGGAATGATCTCTGTTTGTTTCCAAGGCAAACCATTCAATATCACAGTAATCTGAGCCTAGGCCCCAACCACTAATGCTGAGGAAGCTGAAGTTGAATGGTTCTGTGAAGTCCTATAAGACCTTCTAGAACTAACACCAAAAAAGATGTCCTTTTCATCATAGGGGACTGGAATGCAAAAGTAGGAAGTCAAGAGATACCCAGAGTAACAGGCAAATTTGGCCTTGGAGTACAGAATGAAGCAGGGCAAAAGCTAAGAGTTTTGCCAAGAGAACGTACTGGTCATAGCAAACAGCCTCTTCCCACAACACAAGACGACTCTATACATGGACATCACTAGATGGTCAACACTGAAATCAGATTGATTATATTCTTTGCAGCCAAAAATGGAGAGGCCCTATCCAGTCAGCAAAAACAAGACTGGGAGCTGACTGTGGCTCAGATTATGAACTCCTTATTGCAATTCAGACTTAAATTGAAGAAAGTAGAGAAAACCACTAGACCATTCAGGTGTGACCTAAATCAAATCCCTTATACAGTGGAAGTGACAAATAGATTCAAGGGATTAGATCTGATAAACAGAGTGCCTGAAGAACTATGGAGGGAGGTTTGTGACATTGTACAGGAGGCAGTACAATTTCTTTTTCTAAAGAAAAATTTTTAAAGAAACTTACAATTACTTTCCTCAAGAAAAAGAAATGCAAAATGGTTATCAGAGGAGGCCTTACAAATAGTTGAGAAAAGAAGAGACACTAAAGGCAAAGCAGAAAAGGAAAGATATACCCATCTGAATGCAGAATAGCAAGGAGAGATAAGAAAGCCTTCCTCCGGGATCAATGCAAAGAAACAGAGGAAAGCAATAGAATGGGAAAGACTAGAGAAAATTAGAGATACCAAGGGAAATATGAAGATGGGCATGATAAAGGACAGAAATGGTATGGACCTAACAGGAGCAGAAGATATTAAGAAGTGGCAAGAATATACAAAAGAACTATACAAAGAAGATCTTAATGACCCAGATAACCATGATGGTGTGATCACTCACCTAGAGCCAAACATCCTAAAGTCTGAAGTCAGGTGGCCCTTAGGAAGCATCACTATGAACAAAGCCAGTGGAAGTGATGGAATGCCACCTGACCTATTTCAAGTTCTAAAAGATGAGGCTGTTAAAGTGCTGCACTCAATATGCCAGCAAATTGGGAAAACTCAGCAGTGGCCAGAGAACTGGAAAAGGTCAGTTTTCATTCCAATCCCAAAGAAAGGCAATGCCAAAGAATGTTCAAACTACTGCACAATTGTACTCATCTCACACACTAGCAAAGTAATGCTCAAAATTCTGCAAGCGAGGCTTCAACAGTATGTGAATCAAGAACTTCCAGATATTCAAGCTGGATTTAGAAATAGCAGAGGAACCAGAGATCAAATTGCCAACATCTGTTGGATCATAGAAAAAGCAAGAGAGTTCCAGAAAAACATCAGCTTCTGCTTTATTGACTATGTCAAAGCCTTTGACTATGTGGATCACAACAAACTGGAAAATTCTTAAAAAGATGGGAATACCAGATCACCTTACCTGCCTCTTGAGAAATCTGTATGCAGGTCAAGAAGCAACAGTTAGAACTGGACATGGAACAACGGTTCCAAATTGGGAAAGGAGTATGTCAAGGCTGTATATTGTCACCCTGCTTATTTAACTTATATGCAGAGTACATCATGCACAATGCCAGGCTGGATGAAGCACAAGCTGGAATCAAGATTGCAGGGAGAAATATCAATAACCTTAGATATGCAGATGACACTACCCTTATGGCAGAAAATGAAGAAGAACTAAAGAGCCTCTTGATGAAAGTGAAAGAGGAGAGTGAAAAAGTTGGCTTAAAACTCAACATTCAGAAAACCAAGATCATGGCATCTGGTCCCATAATTTCATGGCAAATAGATGGGGAAGCAATGGGAACAGTGACAGACTATATTTTTGGGGGCTCTAAAATCAAATCACTGCAGATGGTGACTGCAGCCATGAAATTAAGATGCTTGCTCCTTGGAAGAAAAGCTATGACCCACCTAGACAGCATATTAAAAAACAGAGACATTACTTTGCAGCAAAGGTCTGTCTAGTCAAAGCTATGGTTTCTCCAGTGGTCATGTATGGATGTGAGAGTTGGACTATAAAGAAAGCTGAGCACCAAAGAATTGATGCTTTTGAACTGTGGTGTTGGAGAAGACTCTTGAGAGTCCCTTGGACTGCAAGATCAAGTCAGTCCATCCTAAAGGAAGTCAGTCCTGAATATTCATTGAAGGATTGATGTTGAAGCTGAAACTGGAATACTTTTTTCACCTAATGTGAAGAACTGACTCATTGGAAAAGACCCTGATGCTGGGAAAGATTGAAGGCAGGAGGAGAAGGGGATGACAGAGAGTGAGATGGTTGGATGACATCACCGACTCAATGGACATGAGTTTGAGCAAGCTGCAGGAGTTGGTGATGAACAAGGAAGCCTGGTGTGCTGCAGTCCATGGGGTTGCAAAGAGTGGGGTATGACTGAGCCACTGAACTGAATCTGCTCTACTCAAAGTCCACCATTTTAAATGTTAGCCTCATCCAAAAAGCACATTCACAGAAACATACAGACAAGTTTGACCAAAATCTGGGCATGGTGGCCCAGCCATGTTGATACATAAAATTAATGATCACATGGTACACTGTAAACTAATATATTAAAAAACATACTTTTTAAAGCATTGTATATATTTGGATTGAAAAGGGAAGAGACAGTATGAGATGAAGAAGCCCATGAATGCTGTAACTTCTATGGGTGGGAAGCAGTCTGAGAAAACTACAAACACGAGCTACTTTTTATAGGAAAAAAAAGAATGATTCCGAGGGTAGAGCCAAGAGCCATGGAGAATTATTCCTGGGCAGGAGTAGTCAAGAAACAAGCTGCTGCTGAATTTCAGAACTGCTGTGGATAAATAATTGAAATGTGCTTCACAATTTTTTCTTTGTTCAGTGGAAATATCCATAAATACTGTCCTATTCTTGTCCCACTGTTTTTAAATTGGTGTATAGGAGGGTGGTGAAGATTATGTTTCTTTAGTTTTCAAAAGGCATCAGATTAAGAAGAATAGTACTCAAGAAGCTGAACCAGGAAATTTTACCTCAGAATTCTTAGCTGAACCTGGACCTGATTTAGATAACAATATCCTGGATTTTTGTTGTTGCACTAATAGACTTGGGGATATTAAGGAAAAGATAGCTTATGTGCCTGTGGGAGGTATGCAGATTGCTGTGGTCAAAGGGTAGAACATGGCAGACAGTACTGTCCAAAGATGTCTGTAACAGTATCTCTTTATCTCCCATTACATACCTTCCCACAGTGTTCTTTGCTCTTTCTCCTATCAAGAGATGGGATGTATTTCCTGCTCCTTGAGTCTGGACAGACTTGTGACTATGATAGAAATTATGTTGCACGACTTCTGAGGCTTGGTCAAAAAGGGTAACAAATCTTCTGTGTTGCTGACTGGGTCACTCACATTAAAGCCCTGAGCTGTCATGTAAATGGTCTAATTACTCTGAAGTCAGCATCCTCTGAGGGGACCCAAATGAGCCAGTGTGAGACGATCTCATGGGGCGACTTCTGAGACTGCAGAAAGAGAGAGAGATGTCTACCAAACCCCCAGTAGATGGCTAGTCCCCCCACGGCTCTAGTTCTGGGTGTTGTCTGATTTCAGACACATGAGGGACCTGAGCTAGAATCAGTCCTGCCAAGATTCCCAACCCATAGAAACTGAGAGGTAAGGAAATATAGGTGGTGGTCCTTCAAGCGACTAGATTTTTGAATGATTGGTTACATAACAGAAGATAACTGGAGCAAGATTATAGCACACCGACTAAAACAGGAATCTGTGAGTCCATTCTTACATAAGTGGGTGAATAAACAGGGGTAAAGGAAAGCTCTTCCTTCTGGTATAATGCCAGATAAGAAATATAAAAGGAACTGTGGAGTTAAAAAAAAAATCATCAGTGGATACTGAAAACCAATAGCCAAAATTTGATAAGGAACAGAATATTAGATTCTGAAAGTACTTCTTAATGGTAATTATTCAGTCTACTGGATACCACCTTACCCAAATGCTTGAAGCTAACATCACTGGTATCAGAACAAGCTAAAATATGTACCTCTTGATATGATGTACTGAGGACAAAATGTCAGTTTTGTAGTATTCTTGTGAAAATTTTATAACTTGAATCTTGTCATGAGAAAATATCAGACAAATCCAGGTTGAGAGATAGTCTAGGAAATAACTTGCCTGTATTCTTCAAAAATATCAAGGTCAAGAAACACGTAGAAAAGCTGAGAAACTGTTCCAGATAAAGGGAGACTAAAGAAACATAACTAAATCTGTGATCCTGGGTTAAAAGTGGAGTAGGAAAGAAAAATAGATATAAAGAACACTACTGGGACATTTGACAAAATTTGAATTTGTTCTGTGAATTAGATAATTGTAGCAATGCTGAATTGTACAGTGGTACTGCAGAAAAATGTTTTGATTTTAGGAAATATATGCTTAGGGTTAAAGGCACATTATGCCTTTAAGTGAAAGTGAAAGTCGCTGTTTTGTCCGACTCTTTGCGACCCCACGGACTACACAGTCCATGGAATTCTCTAGGCCAGAATACTGGAGTGGGTATTATGCCTTTAACTTGTTCACAAGTAGTTCTCCTCAAAGCATTCATGTGTATGTTTTGGGCTGGCCAAAAAATTCAGTCTTGTTTCCTGTAAGATGTTACCTGTATGTATTTATATATATATACACACTAAAAAGTATGCGTGTCTATATATATATACACACACACATATATACATGTATGTATGTATCTATCTATATGTAGCATGCTAAGTCACTTCAATTGTGTCCCACTCTTTGCGACCCTATGGATCGTAGTCTGCCAGGCTCCTCTGTCCATGGGATTCTCCACGCAAGAATACTGGAGTGGGTTGCCATGATCTTCTCCAGTGGATCTTTCTGACTCAGGGCTGGAACCTGAGTCTCATATCTCCTGCATTGGCAGGCAGGTTCTTTACCACTAGTACCACCTGAGAAATGCAGAGAGAGAGATAAGAGATAAATGATAAGCAAATAGGGCAAAGTGGTGAATCTGATTTAAAAAATGTTTCTTGTACTATTCTTGCTGTTTTCTGTAAGTTTGAAATTGTATGAAAATAAAAGTGACAAACCTACAGTGAGTACTGTTTTTGAGAAACATTAAAAGCATTCCCTTTTAATGAGCAAGATTATAAGCAAGATAAGGGTTCCTGCTAATGTCACTTTTATTGAACATTGTGCAGAATGGTGTAACTAGTGCAATAAGACAAGAAAAAGAAATTAACAGCATAAAAATTGGAAAGGAAGAAGTGAAACTGATTATTCACAATGATATGATTCTATAGAGAATCCAAAAGACTGAATAAATTAATTCAGATTAACCAACATAGTTTAATGTGCTTGTTAAATATAAAATTAATATACAAAAATCCAATTGCATTTCTATACTACAGCAAGAAAGAGAAAACATAATTTAAAATAATACCCAGATCATTGACATTAAAAATATAAAGTTTCTAAGAATTTGTGTAGTTAAAATATGTAAGATATTCATGGGAAAAGAATTTTGACAATTTATTGAATGGCCTAAATTAATGGATGAGAAAGTTCAATATTGCAAAGAAGTTTATTCTCCCCCAGAATAATCAGTATATTAACTTACTATCAGGGGTGTGTGTGTGTGTGTATGTAATTTGATAAACTGGTTCTAAAATTTATATGGAAACCAAAGGACCAGAAATAGTGATAGCCATCCTGAGGAAGGAGCACACGTCAATGGGCTCTAACGCATACACCATGGGGGAAAGTTTAAATTGTATGACTTCTTTGGAAAACAGTTTGTTCTTATTTAGTATAGCTAGTAGTACTTATGCCATATGAACCAGACATTCCACTCTTGGCATATACGCTCAGAATTTCTTGTATATTTATGTTAGGAGACATGAACAGGAAAGTTATAGCAGCTTCATTTATAATAGTTTAAAACTACAAATAACTGAAAGGAGTAGCAACAGAAAAATGTATAATTGTGATAAAGCCTATAGTGATAGCATAGTGATCTATTTTCTAGTGATATAAAGAAGACAGATACAGAATACTATAACCAGTGAAAATCAATGTATTCCATCTACATGTAATAATACTGATATAACATTCTAAGAAATATTGAGCAAAAATAAACAAGTTACAAAATGATGTATTTATATTAAGTAAACACTAATTTTAATCATTGTTATTTTATATGCTGCATATATTTTATACTTTGTTTCTGTGCAAAAATTCATCTTACACTTTAATTTTAAAATGTTTATCACAGCATTATGTATAAGAATAAATTATTTTAAACTAAGGAACAGCAACTAAAATAATTATGATAGATTCATGCAATAGCATGCTAGGCAGCTATTTAAAACAACGTTGTACATTGATGTTTGTCGAAATGGAAGGTTGTTCACAATGTGCTGTTAAGGAGGAGAAAAGCAGGTTATAGAAAGAATATGCACTGTTAGATCCTATTTTGTAAAAAAATAAATGAAAAATACAGAATTATATAAAACAAAAATTCAAGAGGCTTATTTCTAAGTAGTCTACTTGAATGATTTTCCTTTTCCTCATGACTATCTGTATTTTCTAATATTTCCCTGACTAAACATGGGTAAAGGGGTAAGATCTGCTGCTAAAGAGAGGCCAGCGGGTAAGAACATATTTCACCATGAGCTCAGCTCGTCATCCATTTACTGACTATCTGCTGTGTGTGAGGCTCTCTGCTTGGCACTAGGAAAAGAAAGATGAGCAAGGCATGGTCCCTGCCCTGGAGGAGTTCAGTCTCTGTACAGGTAAGACAGTGTCGTATGTACTGTGGTGACAGTCCCTGACACTCTCGTTAATACTAGGGTGAATGCTACCTCTCCACTTCTTTCCATCAACCAAAGAAAGTCTTATGATTCCCAGCCCAGTTTCGACACCCTCTATTCTTCTTCTTTGCTCAGAAAGGGACAATTTGGTCCATGTATGAAAAGGATAAAGATATAGTTGTGTGCGTGCTCAGTCAAGTCCGACTTTTTTCGACACCATGGACTGTAGCCCACCAGGCTCCTCTCTTCATGGAATTTTCCAGGCAAGAATACTAGAATGGGTTGCCATTTCCTCCTCCAGGGGATCTTCCTGACCCAGGGATCAAACCCAAGTCTCTTGCATTACCTGCACTGGCAGGCAGATTATATACCCATTGTGCCACCTGGGAAGCCCCAAAGAGGTAGTTGCAACAGAGGAAAAGCCAGGGCAGCTGGGAATGAAGGGGTTACAGCAATAGTGGGGAGCGTGCCTCGGACGGACAGCGACAGCTAGGAGTACAAGAGCAAAGAGTCAAGGAGAAAAAAGATGCAACCATAATTTACAATGTATATCCCAGTAGCTGTTTTAGAAAAAAGCAAGTAAAGAAATTGTGTTGTTTGTTAAAATGATTTTTGACCTTGGGGCTATGTTCCTTCAACCACATTATTCTTCCAGGACTGGACCTTATGGGTCTGGGTTTAATGATCACACAAGAATAGTATAGTAATGAATACACAAAGGATGGAGTTACCCAAGACTTTTATCACCAGGAATAAAAGCAAAATGGGCAGTGAGAAGAAATACATCAGCATATAAGGAACTCGTTATCGTAGTTAAGTGTATTAGACAAGATCAACAATAAATTTTCCTTGCTACTTACCCTGGGGCTTGGTTCCTTCCCCTGCCTGGACTTGTCGGCGTTTAGACCAGGTTGCGGAAAGCGGAGCAGACCTTGGCTGGCTGGGAAATGGCAGAGACCTTATAGACTGACTGACCTTTCTTGAAACTCAAGTGATACAAAAATAACTTTTTCTTTGTTTGTTTACTTATCAGAACAAATTTTATTTGCATCAAATAGTTTAGGTTGATTTGTTAACTTGAACACGCAGTCTCCTATTGCATAAGAGGTTTTGATTTAAATTTTTTTTGTTGTTATTTTTGCTTTTTAAAATACAACCAGTTTATCTTCTAAAATGACTTGTTACAGCCTGAGGGGTCCCTTTGGATGTGTGGGTGAGGGGATGCAGCTCTGTTACTGCAGGCCCCTCTCCCAATGGGAGGAGAGGGTGGGTGGGGGTGGGGGTGGGCAGCTGCCAGCTGCTGGAGAGAGGTTAGGAGGCAGGAAAGGGTGGTAAGTCAGGATGGAGAGTCCTCAGGGTCTGATCAGCCATCCCGCTTCCTCGATGGGGATCAAGGTTTGCTCTGAGGTGTGCATGCAGGATGAATCACCTCTAACATGAGGTGAAGTTGAGGACAAGGGTCCGTCCTCAGCTGGCTTTGCTGAAAGTCTGTCCTGCCCAGAGTGGGTGGAAGTGACTGCTCATGGAGAACTTGTGTGTTTCCTGTCCCTGCTGTGACAAATTGCCACCACCTGTGTGGCCTACAACAGCATGCATTTATTCTCTTGTAGTTCTGCAAGTCAGAAATCCCAAATCAGTTTCATTGGGTTGTAAGCATAGTGTCAAGCTACATCATGACCATGGGAGTTATTTTCAGTAGCTGCTAGTCCATGATGAAGCCCTCTAGGCCCTCTTTTGTTTCCTTCATTAGCTCTTAGGTTCAAAAGATACTGCTTGTTGGTGGCAGGAAGTCCCTGGGACCATGACTCGGGAGTGTCACAACAGAGATGAACATCTGCAGGGTTTGTCCCTGTGGGGTAGGGGGCCGGCTGCTCTGGATGTGTTTTGGCCTCTTTGATGGCTGGTTCTCTCCTGTAACACAGGGCCTTTGGGCAAAGGGCAGGATCAGGCTTAGTGCTCTGGGAGGCTGGTGGGCAGCCCACCTGGGGCTGAGCCGCTCTGAGTCAGGACAACTGCAGGTGATGACGCCACTGCTGACTTCAGTGAGAGCTCTGACCTGGGCCATCAGAGCAAGCCCGGCTGTGTGCTCTGTGATTGTATGTTTGCTGCCTTGTGTTTGGAGAACCAGAAGTCCCCATGGGGTGGATGAGACCCGACTCCTAAGCCCAGAGTCCTGTTTATAAGTGGCTCATGAGAGGGGTCTCAGTTCTTCATAGTAAGTCCTTGGGAGCTCTATACTAACCAGCATGCCTGGATCCCCAGCTGTATTACAGTGGAGGCTTTTTTATGCAACTGCATGTGTTCTCAAACTCAGACCTGGAGATTCTACTGAATATAATTCTCTATGCTATGGATTTTTAAAAAATGTGCAGCACAGAGGTGATGCTGTGAGGAGCAGTTTGTAGTAGCTGAAGTTATAAAGGTTGCTTAGTCTGTGGAGCCTCAGACAAACACCAGCCAGTGCTTCCTTTTGGAGATTCTGGGGGAGAATCTGCTTCCTTATATTTTTTAGCTTCTTGAGGTTACTTGCCTTCTTGATTCATGGCCGCATGTCACTCTGGCTTCTGTTCCTGTTGTCACATCTTCTCTGTTCCTTCTGCCCCCCTTTTATGATGACCCTGACATTACATTGGCCCCACCAGGATGGTGTAAGATAATCACACCCTAAGACCTTTAACTCAATCACATCTGCAAAGTCCCTTTTGCCATGTAAGGCAACATGTTCACAGGTTCTAGGGATTAAGCATAGACACCTTTGAGAACAGTATTCTGTCTACCACTCTAATACTTTGGCCACCTGATGAGTAGAACTGACTCATTGGAAAAGACCCTGATGCTGGGAAAGATTGAAGGCAGGAGGAGAGGAGGTGACAGAGAATGAGATGATTGGAAAGCATCACTGACTCAATGAAGATGAGTTTTAGCAGACTCCAGGAGATGGTGAAGGACAGGAAAGCCTGGCATGCTGTAGTCCATGGGGTCACAGTGAGTCGCACATGGCTGAGTGATTGAACAGCAACGACAAACTCTGTCTGCCGCAGAGCTGGCTTAGGGACCACTCCCTGTCCAGCTTCGCCTGCTGGAGCACTGTTCTTGGTTTCTCGTCCCATGGTAAAGGGACACAGATTATTGAAGCGTTACATAGTGCAGTGATGGATGCCAGCAATGAGCTCACTAGAACACTTTAATATCGTTCGTTTGAGACTAGGACTGTGACCAAGGCATCTGATGATTGCCATTCCTATCACTAACCTGTGATTTTGTAAACCAAAATTTGACTGGCAATTTGAGAAGGATCATCTTTCTCTTTCTATTTTCTCATTTCACACTGATTTATTTCAGGTTGTAGCTCCTAGTCTTAGCAAAGAAAATGATTTGTTGCTTATTCTGTTGCTATACATTCCCTCCGAGATGAGAGACCTCCTTGGAACCATATTCCTTCAGGTAACTAGCTCAGCCAGGCAGGGCTTGCTTTCTCTTAGGCAGGGAGGGCTACGCTGCATATAGCTCAAGCCCTCGTTCTTCCCAGCTGATCTTTAGCAGCAGAAGTAGGATGCTCAAGGCCCCCTGACTCCCCGGTAAAAATAATTCTAAAACTCACCGTTGCGGGTCTCTCCCTGGCAAGGTGGCCACCACAGTCCAGGCTCCAGCCATTCCACTCCTCTCCCCTTTCATGTCTCTCACTCGTAGCACTGGAGGGCAGCACTTTCTCCAAAAGTGGTACCTTGCATTTATTACATGATGGAATGTGTCACTGAGAATGTTGCTAAGATTTTGACAGAGATGCTGGAAAAAAAGAAAACAAAGTCACATCGGTGTTGCCCAGAGAGACACTAGGAGAGGATCAGTCAGAGTAGCTGGAATCCATCTTTTTTCACATTAGCTCTCCTGGCCAAGAAGACTGTTGGCTCCACCCGGGCCAGTCTTGTCTTGAGGCTCACCCCTACCCACCCCAGGTGTTGGCACCTGGCCCCGGGTCAGGTCTGGGCACTGCCTACTGTGGATCCACATATTGGGCATTGGGGCAAATCCTCGTCTTGTGTCTTGGCTGTTGCAGATCAAGTAAGTGTGGTGGGACAGACCCGAGTTTGTGGGTATTAGTGTTTGGAGCACACAGACCCCACCCAGGACCTGCTTTGGTCTATATCTCTGCCCCAGCTCTGGTTGCCAGATTTCTACACTGGAGCATGGGGCCTGAGTCCAGCTATTAGCAAGGGGTTACTTGGCTCTCCTCTGCCAAAGTGTCTTCTGTATTTGGAGATCTTGTGGGGATGGGGCACCATGGTTGGGGCAGGGTCCCACCTCACAGCAGCTCAGACACAGTGATTTCTCAGAGGAGGAGATGAGGTGCTGTTTCTGTGTATGATTGGATCTTCTCTGTGATGCAAGAGAGCATAATATGTGTGAGTCTCATCACCCTGCCTGGACTACCCTGTTCTTAAGACAGGGATGTTGTTCTTATATAAAGTGTGGTTGGAAGGTGCCTAGGCTAGTGCTGAGTATACAGTTACTGGTCACGTGGCTCAGGATTGCAGGGGCCCTTGGAAACTGCTGTGTGAGCAGCCCTGCAACAGCCGGCGAAGGGCGGGGAGTCCTGCAAGGAGGATTTCACCTGCTCTAACCTTGACGTCGGGTCTGAGCAGCGCTGCACTTGGGCTGCCTGGATCACGCTGCCGCTCCGGAAGATGCTGATCTGCTAGTTTTTCCGGCACCCTTGTTCCTTCTGTCAGATCAGTGATTCCCACTGTCAGTTTTACAGCAGCCCAGGGTGTCTCCGGTTGTCTCAAGGGCTGGCATAGGATTCTCAAAACCATTTGCTTCAAAAGAAAAACAAATATGCAGAATACAGCAGTTTCAGCTGCGTTTGGGGGTGGAGGGGAGAAACGTGTCACAAAATCCAAACAAGCAAATTGGGTGTCACACTCCAAAAGGTTGTCTGTGCTGCCTGAGAAAAGAGAAACGGTTACACAAAGCCATTGTCTTCTCGTCGTGGTTTGGATCAGTGTTTGGGGGCTGCTGCACAAATACACCATAGGAGTTTTTTTTTTTTATTAAAAAAAACCATTTTACTGCTTGCTTTTCCTTCTCTGTAGAAAATAAATGTTATTATAGATGAGTAATGTTATACCAAAAAAAACCCCCACAAACATTCAACAGAGATCTGAGGCAGTGACTCTAAAGCAGCGAGTCTCTGTTGAAGCGGGATGTCACTAGGGAGGCAGCAGTACTTCAGTTTCCTCGTTTCTAACGGAGATGATGATCATATGTACCTCCTGAAGTTAAGAGAATTAAGTGAAGATTTATAATGACCTTTGGATGGAGCCTGGCACGTGGGAAAAATTATGTTGCTGCTGTTGTTCAGTCACTAAGTCATTTCCAACTCTGCAACCCCATGCACTGCAGCACACCAGGCTTCCCTGTCCTTCACTATCTCCTGGAGCATGCTCAAACTCATGTTCATTGAGTCGGTGATGCCATTCAACCATCTTATCCTCTGTTGTCCCCTTCTCCTCCTGCCTTCAATCTTTCTCAGCTTGAGGATCTTTTCCAATGAGTTGGCTGTTTGCATCAGGTGGCCAAAGTATTGGAACTTCAGCATCAGTCCGTCCAGTGAGTATTCACAGTGGATTTCCTTTAGGATTGATTGGTTTTGATCTTCTTGCAGTGAGAGCCTTCTGTGTACTGGGGTTGGTGCTAGGTGGGCCCCTGGTAGCTGACATCTAGTGGTATCAGAAAAGACAGAAGGAGATAGCTGAACGAAATACCCTGTGGTGAGTGTAGTTCACAGAATTGTGGGAAGATCCCTTAATGAAAATGTGGGTTCTGGAGCTGGCATTGGTGGGTAGTATTTTGGGAGAACCATTTATCTTTTCTAAGCCTGGGTATGTGTGAAGGTATGATAGATTACAGTAACAAGTCGGCCCCACCGTTTCAGTGTCTCAACACAACAGAAGTTTATTTCTTGCTCCAGAGACATTTCTGGACAGGTGTTCAGATGGTCAAGGCAGCTGTCCTCCACATGGTCTTTCAGGGACCCAAGGTGATGGCAGCTTCCAAGACTGCCCTGGGTATTAGCACCCAAGCCAGCCTGGGAAGGAGGTAGAGGCATGTGTGTGGGATGGTCTCATGGCCAGACCTAGAGGGGTGGTCTTCCTGCCCTGTGCACTCTGGTCAGGATGACTCATCATGTGGTCACAACTAATAGCAAGAAATCATTGCACTCTGCCTCCATAGAAGAACCGATTTTTACCAGACATTTACTCCTTTCTGAAGTGGGTGTGATGTTCCCTGATGTACTGACTCATCTGTGTTGTTGGTTGTCAAGTCAGCTGAGCTAAAAGGAGCCATGTGGGCCAGGGCACGGTGGCCTAGGCTTGTGGGAAAGCAAGGTGGCAGTTTAGCTGGCATTTCAGCGTCACTTCCTTTTGTCCCCTGACCAGTTGCCGGATGTTCACAGAGTCATATGTGCCAGGCCCTGCCCTGGGTGCTGGGGACACAGTGGTCACACGACAAGGGCAGATGTGAGAGTCACAGTGACATGTGATGCCGTGTGGGGCATGGGGCGTCTGATCTGGACAAGGCATCCTTCCCTGGGATGGGATGTCTACCGGAGAACAGGGCAGCTGGCCTGGCACGGGCAGGTGGAAGGAGGGTGTCTCGACCAGGGAGAGACCAGGGGGATCCCAGGAGCAAAGCCCTGAGGGGGTAGGAGCACAGTCTGGGGGAGAAACTGCAGGCAACATACCCAGACCTTGGGTGGGGGAGGGGAAGGCAGCAGAGCAAGGGCTTGGCAGGCGGTGCAGAGCTCCCTGGGCTATGGTCGAGGCTGACGGGTAGCTCACTGCCCTGTGGGAAATGCCCCTTTATTAAAGCTAACTTATTTTCTGGAGCCATGATGGTAGATCCTAGAAATTATTATTGAAACAACAGGACAGCTTGTGGCATTTTACCTCCAACTATGGCTCAAGGGGCACACTAGTGGTAAAGAACCCGCCTGCCAGTGCAGGAGTTGTAAGAGATGCTGGTTCGATCCCTGGGTTGGGAAGATTCCCTGGAGGAGGGCATAGCAATAATATTCTTGCCTGGAGAATCCTGTGGACGGAGGAGTTGGTGGACTACAGTCCATTGGATTGCAAAGAGTCGGACACAACTGAAACAACTTACCACGCATGCACATGTGTCAAGGACCACTATTCACCTGTCCGTGAATTACGCCCCTGAGGTGAAGTGGCAGACATCACCAAGGTTATGCCGTGGTGCCTGGATGGAGCCTGATGATGAGGGTTCATCTGCATTCCCAGCACGGGCTGTCCAAGTAGTGGGAGTTAAGTTAACTCATTATAGACTTGTTTTTAAGACTGTTTTTACAGACTTGTAGGTGAGCACACCATACTCCTTGGGGCTGGGAGATGGAGGCAGAGTGAGGCTGATCCTAGGTCACTGAGGGCTCGCTGGGACCCAGCTGCCTGAGCCCAGAGCTGCACACCTCTCTGGGCTCGAGCCCTGCTGGTCCCCGCCCCCACAGCCCCCTCAGTGTGTGTGCGCTGGTGTCTGTCTCGCACCTTGATGTTGCCAAATAATGGGGAGAAGTGAGAGGAAATCAATAAAATGTGAATGACTCTTGGTGCTCTGAGTTCCCTCAGCTCTTGAGTTTACCGTTCTTACAGGATCAGTTCTGGCCTGCATTTTCAAAGGTGATTCCTGGTCGTTTAACAGCCGTCTGTCTCTGGAACGCTCATAACACCGGCCAGTGTTGCCATGACCACACTCATGCTCACACTTGGGAGATTAAAACTGAGAGGAAGGGGGAATGGAACCCCCTCCCCAGGGTATGGGGAGCACCCCGGTTTTCCTGAGGGGTCAGAGCAGTTTTTGGTGAGAGTAATGTGTCTCTATGAAGCATCGGCCTGCATCAGTCTTTCTAGAACCTTGACTAATTCTCGATTCTCTGGTTCTGTTAGCCAAGCATTAAACGAAGCACCAAAATGCACCCTTCAATTTACAGAGAAGTGGAAAGTGTTCAGACACAGAATAAAAATAAGGGATAATTTTTCATCTTCCACTGAAACCTCTCATTTTCCAGCAGGTTAGAAACAAAAAGAGAGGTGGAGGAAGCACGTGGTGACTGAAAGGCAGCACATTAGCCGTCCTTTGGGGAGAGTCTGAGTGCTGTGAGGCTCTCTAGGCAGAGGATGTGCTCAGGAGTCCTCACTGCCCACACCACTCATGCTTCCACGGATGTTCAGAGGGTATCATTCCACCTGCCCCTCTGCTGGTGGGAGGAGGACTGGGAAACTTCCTTGCTAGATCCCTTTAAAGATGGAGACAGTCAGCTCCATCCACCTGAGCGCACAAGCTGTTTGCTCAAAAGTCCCCCTTGGTCCCACATTGGTCACATCCAGGTTGGCTACACGTTCTGCCCCCTTCTCTTTCAGATCCAACCCTCATTGACCCTTTATCCTCATCCCTGGTTCCCTGCGAAGATGTCTCTGACCCTGGTCTGCCCGCAGCACTCCACTATGCATGCATGGTACCTCCTCCCTCCTGGCCAGTAAGCTCATTCACATGGAGGTCTAAATGGCTGATTTGAAGGTCACTGGGCATTATTCCCGCTCCTCTGATGGGAGTTCCAAGGCCATCCTTGATGTCTCAAGTGCCCCCCATCCTGCTCTCACAGCTTCCTTACTTCCAGCTCTACACAGGGGCTTCTTCTAGTTGTGAATACCTTTTCTATATCCTGCAAGATCCAGCTAAGTTCTCATCTCACTTTCTCTCTGTTCACCTGCTCTTTCCTCACCACCCCAACACCACGTCTTACTGTCCAGTGCTTGATAATGAGGTTTCACGGATCCTCTCGTCTCTCCCAGCTGCATGGGGAGGAGAATGAAGACAGTTACAGCATCCTGATTACATACTACAGACCAAAGATTAGGCCAAGCCCTTCCTAAATATCACTGCACTTCACCTCTCAGTAACTGTGTGCTTAGCATCAACGTCTCATTTTAGTTAGTAAATCCCACTGCCAGGAATCAAAGCTGTTTACCTATAAGGGCAGTGCTGTTAACCAGCACCCTCACTGTGTGTCACACATAGTAGGTGCTCAGTAGATAGCTATTGCCCTGGATTGGGAAGATCCCCTGCAGGAGGGAATGGCAACCCAACCCAGTATTTTTGGCTGTAGAATCCCTTGGACAGAGGAGACTGGTGGGCTATAGTGTGTGGGGTCACAAAGAGTTGGACATGACTAAAGTGATGTTGCATGCACGCATGCACAGATAGTTATTAGAAGAATGAATGAGCCATTATGTCTTCCCCATGACCCTGGATCTCAGCATGATACATGGTTGATCGACATATTTTAAGAAATAAAGAGGGCGAGAATGTGGACAGCTCATCCTGGCTTGTGGAGTGACCCAGCACTTTGGTTGTCGGTCTAGAAATCCAGATTTGGGTTCTGGCATTCTGCTTATTGGCCGTGGGCCCTTGGCCCTTAATCATCCTCAGACATAATTTCCTTATCTGTATGATAAGGGGTTGTGCTCAGGTCCTGCGAAGTCTGACATTCTTAATGCTTTTATTTTTGTTCCCTGAAGAGGTTAATTAGGATGCGGTGCTCTTTAACTGGCAATTACACAGCTGAGACATAGCTTGTTAGTGAGGATGGCATCATTGCCAAGGCCAGTATGGTTACTGATGACTGTGTGCCAGTCTCAGGAGAGCAGAGACCATAAGGAGATTGCTGAAGATGAATAAAAATTCTCCCCCACAAACATTAAATAAGAAAGCTGTGGGTCCAGATCTGGGGCACATTTGGGGGCAGGACATTTTAATGTTCCTCATTTAGCTAGCTCTGATCCTTCCCGGAGCATCTCTTCATTCACATTGTGAAATAAAGGAGCTGCCTCTGAGTGGGAACTCAGAGATTCCTAATGAGGAGGAAGCCAGGACCGGCTAACCTGATGGACAGGAGATGGGGTCCAGCTCCCTGAAGCTGGCCCTCATTGTACATCACATTTGGCTGTCTTGGCTTGGGGTTGGAATGCAAGTGATAAGCTAATTCACACAGAGGTCTAAGTGGCTGCCAAGGATCCTTTGCATTTTTAACCAAGGGATTCATAATGAATGGAAGTCCTTCAGATGTCAAGTGGACTTGGACTTACCATCCCTGGGGCTGTTATGCCAGAACGGTGAAGAGGCTGGAGTACCAGTCTTCTGAGAAGATGCCACATAGCAATGTTTAAAGGGTGAAGTTTCAGAGGCCTGCTTAACCTAAGAGCTTAGTGCTACATGGATCTGTTCAAGGATTCCTTATCTAATATTTACACATGCAAATAAGCAAGATTAGGTGGTTCTAAAGGGCGCTGAAGGGCACGAGGTACAGTGAGGTCAGACTCAGTCCTGACGTCCAAAGTTCACCCGCTGGTCTGGGTTGGTGCCCAGGTGGGTGACATCCTTCATGAGATGTATATTGCAGAGGGGACGGCAGAGGTCCCCGGAGGGCTGTGTTGGGTGTGACCTCTGAGTCCCACTGTGCACATTTGAATCGCTGTGGTGTCATGTGACCCACCATAGCAAGGGTCCTTGGAGGGTCCGTATGCAGATTCTGTGGCCAGAGCAGTGGCCGATGGAGAAAGCACGTTTCTCCCGTGCTCTGTCTGAAGCAGGCTCATCTGTGCCAGGCGGCTCTCAACCTCCGTCTCCTGGGCTACAGCCATCTCTGACAAGGCAAGGTGACAAACGGTGTGTGTTCCTCATAAACTCCTTGGGGCTGACGCCGCTCTGACCCTTTCCTCTTACACTGCCAGAGGCTGCGACTCTGGTTTTTTTTCACCCTTCAGTCATCATAAAGCCTTTTCCTTATGTCTCGTCAGCCTTTGGAAAACCCAGAGTAATGGTCATGATTTATCTTCTTAAACCCTCTGGTGGCCTTCCATTATGCTTAGGATAAAATCCAATTTCTTCCCAGAGCCCACAAGGCCCTGCATGAGCTCACCCCCGCTGTCTCTCCCTACTCATCTCCTCCCTTCTCCTGCCTGCTCCCCGTGCTCCAGACACAAGGATTTGTCTTCTCTCTGCCCCTCAAGTAGAACAATCTTGATTCCACTCTGGGCCTTAGCACTTGCTCCTCCCTCTGCCTTGAATGTCTTCCTGAGTTCATTCTTGCTGCCGCCCTCTCACCGTGTGGTGTCCCCTCAAATGGTGACTCCCTGGAAAGGCCATTGCTGACTTTCTCATCTTAGGACCCCTCCCTTCCCTCCACTTTCCAGTGCTTCATTATAATTCTTTCACAGCAGTTATGACGATCCAACATTGTCTTATGTACTGTCTAGTTTACTGTCTGTCCAGTGAGCTAGAATGTAATCTCCAAGTGAAAGATACCCTGAAGGAGTTGGTTACCACTCCATCTGAGGTGCATGGACTGTTATTACTAAATGAATGACTGTATGGCAGTAATGATAGTAGCAGCCACTATTTATTGAGCACTTGTTATGTGTTGGGCTATATGCAGTAACCCATCTAATCATCACACCAATTCCAAGTGACTGGTGCTATCACCTTCACTTTACATATGGAAAAATCAAGATTCATAGAGCTTAAGTTCACTGCCACTTTTGTAGTAAACATAATGGCCATGGTTCAAACCTAGATCTGTCTGGCCTGGAAACCGATGCACGGTCTGTAAACAAGTGAGTAACTTACTATGTGTCCACTGTCCATTCTCTAGCACTTTTGGCTCACCTGGCTTTACCTCCTTAGAGGTCCTTTCTCCAGACAGTCACACTGAAGTTTAGGACTTTAACATAGGAATTTTGGGGAGAAATTTTCCAATTTCTTAGCTATACTCAGCTGATGAATGTACAAAGAGTACCTCAAAACAAAATACTGAAATAGATGGTTCTTGCCCTCAAGGAACTTATTAGAGCTTCTAATGATCATGTCATTGAGTTGTATGCCCTGCTAATGGTAATGGGCCTTTAGAATGAATTCTGGATGATGCCCCTGGTGAAGCCCCTGGGCTCCGAGGGACCACCGGGGCAGATGCATACTGAGAATATGTCGATGGGATAATCAATTAGCTTAATTTGAAAAGTGGCAGCCACTGAAATATTAAATGTGTAAGATACAACTGAAAATTGTTTAGGCTGCAAGTCACATCAGAAAGATGTCTGCATCAGCATTATGCCATCAGCTTTGGCCTCCAAATTTTAGGCAGAATGTGAAAAGGCTGGAAGAGGTCCAAAAATGAACAACAAGGGTGAATTAAGGGACAGAAAATGATGCTGTGAGGGAAAGCGATAAGAGTTGTGGTTTTTTATTTTTTTAAATCCCAGTGCCCGAGAGACTATGGCAAAAGGGTAATTTACTATTTTCCAGGGTAGTTAAAGGAAGAATGCTGACCAGCTGTTTAACATTTTCTCTGAAATTTTAATAGGAGTTATGGACTCAAGTCCAGCAAAAGAAAGGTGGAGGAGGAAAGGCACTGATCATTTTGATTTTTGCTGTGATTAAATGCAGAACTGAACGACCAAGAAAATTGCACTACCGGTGGGCCTGTCCTGATGGCCCTTTGTTTTGAGTGGTTACTGTGTAAACTGTGTAAACTCAAGCCCACTAACAATTTCCCCTGCAGCTCTATGTCCCTGTGGGGACTCTGGGGGCCTGGGGCCCTGTACCTCTGTCTCTCTTTGTACAGTGCCTCCTTCCTGAAACGTCTGCATCTCTGTCATAAAGGCAGCTTTACATCATCTCAGCCTCCCTCCTCAGTTGCATCACTGTGCTCTTGGGACAGCCTGCTGTTTAGAAACCCAGCCACCTGGAGGCAGGAGATTAAACCAGATGACCTGTGAAGCCTCTCTGTGGCCAAAACACCCTGCGTGTTCTTATAACTTAACAATGGGTGCCATATCGTGGTTGCCCACGCTGCCTCTCCATGAAAAGGAATTCATTAAAAATTCCCACTAAGACATGAATGGCCATAGAGAGTTAATAGGGTCCCTCTTGGGGAGTTAATTTAGAAAGCACTTATAGGATATCGGGAAGCAAAATGGAAAAGGAAATTTTTACTGAGAATCATTTTTTCTTTTAAAATATAGCAGATTTACAGAGGAGATGCCATAATTCCACTTGTATCATCCTTCCAGTAATTCCACAAAGGCCAGCTAGATGCTGGGCAGTCACAGGTGCTGAGGAGGGGATGGCAAATGTGCAGTTCCTATCCTCTGGGAGCTTGCAGTTCCTCATCAGTTAGGATTTATAATCGCAAGTGACAGAAATCCAGCCAAACTGTCTTTAGCGAGAGGGAAAGGGATGTGTAACTGGAGAGGCCAGTGATAACTAGCCCCACACATGACTGGATTCAGAACCCATTTGGGAAGCAATAGACGGCCCCTCCCCAGCTGCTTAAGCTCAAACCCCGAGGTCTCCTCTTGCTGGACCACACTGCATTTTGGGCCCATCCTCCAACAGCCATTATGCAGAGAAGGAAAAGCTGCACCTAAGGTCAGATAGACACCAAGTTCCCCCACAACCTGGTGCTGGGGTTGAGGACAGTGTTGCCCAGAGAGTGGGGCTGGGGTGGTTACTCTAAAGCAGGTGCCTGGTACTCTCATCCTAAGAAGAAATAGTGGGTGCTTGGTGGGGGTGGGGGGAAACAGTTACTTCTCACTACACCAGTGAAAGTGAAAGTGTTAGTCACTCAGTCGTGTCCAACTCCTTGCAACCCCATGGACTGTAGCCCACCAGGCTGCTCTGTCCATGGGATTTCCCAGGGGAGAATACTGGAGTGGGTAGCCATTCTCTTCTCCAAGGGATCTTCCCAACCCAGGGACTGAACCCAGGTCTCCTGCATTGCAGGCGGATTCTTTGCCAGCTGAGCCGCCAGGGAAGCCCACTATACCAGAGGAGGAACCAAACTGCAGAAAGCTTTGATGATCCACTCAGGGCTGCTGGACGTTGATTCTGCTCCTTCAGGAAGCGTTCAACAGTGTTTCCCTGGTCCTCTCTGCAACAACAGTCTTCCTCCTTATCAGCACCTCCAGATGCCTCACACACTCTGCCCTTTCACCCATCAGAATTGATCTTACATCTCATTCTCCAGTGCCTAGCTCTTTGTTTCTAAAGCAAGGCGTAATTCTAAATTATTATATATAATATATACATCTATTATTATATACTCACATATATGACTTTTCATATAAGCAATGTTGTTTATAAAAATCTCTATATTGAACACTTCCCCCTCCCACCTTCTTCTGTCCAGTGCCTGAACTCAGCATTAAACTTTCTAACAACAAGGACCGGACACCTCCCTGGTCTCAGCACTGCCCCGGACACACAGCAGATGCCTGTGAATGTTTGCCGAATGCCCAAAGGGCTGTTTCCTCCTCCTGGAGTACCATGCTCGCCTCGCACCTTATTTGTGTCCTGACAGTTGTGCCTGTCCCTGCGTCTGCTCGAACCCCATCCCTCGCCCCCTGACAGTGGCTATGTCAAGGGGCGACCCTGTGCTTCTCTTCCTGACGCTGTGTCCAGCACTTAGCAGTGTGGAGTCTGTGCTCAGTGTGGGCTGGTAGACTGGAATGGCTTCCTTGAAACCACGCTGAGGTCTGCAGAGCTGCAGGGAAGGGTCCAGGGTCCAGACCTGACCTGTTGCCCCAGACTCTGCTTTGAGGTCTAGTGACCCACGACCCATCTGCCTTCGAGGCATCTTCCCCTCAAACCGTGTGTGTATTTTTAAGTATGTGAGTAATACAGTCAGATTGCAAACAGAAAATGAGGCAGGCAGGCAGGAAGGAAGGGAGGAAAGGAAGAAGAAGGGAGATGAGTAAAAGAAAGGAGAAGGAAAAGTGAAAGAAAAATATGGAAAGCCGCTTCTTTTTGCCTCTTTGGTTTATTTCCTTCCAAGGTGTTTCCATGTATATCTGGTTTATGTCATTACTTTTTAAACTCAGTGGTGCCCACTGTCTAATTTAGCTGCTTGTTTATCCCAAGTAATTTTATGTAATTTTTTTTTCTATAGAAAATTTACTTTCAATCTTCTGGAGCTCCCCTTGCCAGGGCTAACACCCACATCTACTGCCTACGTGTTGTAATTAGACCCAGAATGAATGTATGTGACTTGTGGGGTCGCGGGCCCAGCGGCCTCTCCCTCTGATTAGAAGATCTTAGAGATGACATATCTTGAATTCTCGTTCCTGACTGCACCTTTTAGAGCAGAAGTGATTCTTGCTAAACAACAAAATTCTCTGTAAAAGGCAGCTTGCCGGGGAAGGAGGGATAATACCTGGTTGGAAAAGTACAGCTAGTTATTGCATGAAAAATGCTAGAGGGGCACAGGCACTGTTATTACTGTCATCGCCCTTCTCTGAAAGGCATGCGGCCATCCAGCTGCCTTGAGATGCCTGGGGCCACAGGGGCTCTCCTGGTCATTGCAACTTTCGGGAGAAGGGGCTTCAGGAAGCATAAAAGCCCCAACACTGCCCAGCACAGGCTTCCTGAGCACCAGCTCCTCACAGGGGCCAGGTGCTGGGTGGGAGCAGAAAGGGTCTGGTCTCTGGTCTCTGGGGGTGCTTGTGCGGGAGGGAGGCAGCTGGAGGGTGATTGTTACTGCCCACTGAGTCACTGCAGCATGTCCAGGGAGCAACGGGCATGTTCTGGTTCATAGAAGGGGAGCTCTAGAGTGGAGATGTGCTGTTGGTTTCTACAACAATCCAAACAAACGGTAGCCTTTGGAAAGTGACATAAGCGACCTTAAGCAATAAGGACAAGCAATGAGACTTTAGGGGCAGAGGTGTGAGGGGGGACCCCATCCTTGCTTGGGAGACCTTCGTCTCCACCTGACAGGTGAGCCTTGGAACCCAGAGCTTGGGCTTATAAAAATGATTCCTGTCTAGGTCTCAGTACTTTTATCTGTAAATTGGTGCTGATAATAGTCTTTCTTCTCTCTCTGATCTGATCAAAGTCTCAAAAAAGGATTAATCACATACAAAGATTATTGTTAATTTTATTACATGCTTTGGTGGTCAGGGAATAATATCCTTTGTAATTGAGTTTTGAGAGAGCTTTTTGTTTGTTTTCCGTTTCCAAAGTGATGTATCTGTATTGTAGTCAATTTGGAAAATACAACAAAGCACACAAAAAATATTTTTAAACCGCCATCTGGACATTAAACACTGTTTGTATAATATGTATGTCCCATCAGGCCTTTTTTTGCCATTCGTGGATTAAGAGTAACAAGCATTTAGTATCTTTGTTCTTACATCCACATCTATATATTCCTAATTTTTTCCTTAACGTAGTGTTTTAGTAGTGAAATTGTTGGAATTTGGAGCAGCATATATGCAGGGTTTGAGATCTTTAGAAACAGCGTCAGTCTGACATTTTGACAGGGTATTTTAATTCACATCTCCACCAAATTAAACATAATGCCATTTGTTTTCCCTTTACCCATCCTTTGCTGAGTGTTAATATTCTTAAAGATCTTCACTCATTTGATAGTATAAAATGGCATGTCCTGGTTTAATGTGCCTGTCTTTGATTACTGGTGATGAGGAACCTGTCTTCATCTGTTTATCAGGCACTTGTATGGATTTCTCTGCAGCCTTACTGTTCCTTTGCCCTTTTTCCTGCTCACCTGTTTTATCATTTATCATTTTCTTACTGATTTGTAAAATAGACATTTTAATATATTAAAGACATCATCCTTTCAGCATATACTTTACAAATATATCTCCAATTTGTAATTTGCCTTTTAATTTTGTTTGATAAGTTTGACATACAAGAAAGTTTTTTAACATGTTTATTTAGTCAAAATTTTCATTTTTTTCTTTATACTATCCACACCTGCTTATATGCTAGAAAGTCCTTTCCAAACCAAAGATGATATAAATATTAAGTTATACTTTCTTCTAATACTATTATGATGTCAATTTCTACATTCTTTTATTAGTCTGTTGAAATGTAATGTTTGCTGTGAGGCAGAGATTTAATTATCTCCCCTGTGGTTAACTAGTTGTCCTGGCATCATAAATTGAACAGCATATCCTTTCTTCTTTCTTTTGAAAAGACACTCTTATCATTTTTAAGTTTTTCTTCCTGGATTTCTTAGTCTGTTATTTTGATCTGTCTGTTCCTACTCCCATACCCCACTGTTTCAGTCTCCTTAGTTTTACAATGCAGTTTAATGTTGGATACATACACCCTATATTGCTTTGTCTAAATACTTTTCTTGGAATTATTTTCCACATGCATTTGAATAGTCTCTGTTCCAAAAAGAACCCCTTTGGGATATTTATTGGAACCGTGTTAATGTAGGTTAGTGTAGAGAAAATTTAAATTTTTACAAAATCCCATTTAGTTGTCTCTTATTTTTCTCAATAAAATCTTGTAATTTTCTTCATATGTGGTTTGCATATTCTATAGTCATTTTCTACTTCTGATTGCTATCGTAAACTGAATTTTTTTGGCCATCATATTTGTTTTTCTGTTCATTTATCTTGTAAACAGTTACCTTACTAATATTTTTATCTTATTACGTTTGCTTAAATACTTAATGGATTCTTGTAGTAATTTTGTGAATTGCAGATTTTTTTTCCATAAAAGAGGATTATTTTTCTCTTCTAAGTTTTTTGACTGCTATTTTATTTTCTTGTCTAATTGCAAATGACTAGACCTTGTTGAAAACAAAGTCATACATATTGTATGCAAGGATCTTTGTCTTAATTCCATAAGTAAAGTGAATACCCCTAAGTAAAAGTGAGTGATCACTGATACAAACATCATTTCATCATTTCACGGTTGAAAATGACGGTTATTTTGAGGTCAGTAGTATTTAACATATAGAGCAAGCATCATGTTCCTACTTTTCAGTAAGATCTTTACATTAGGAATGACTTTGAAACTATCAGCGCCTATGAAGTGGTTTCTCACCTTTGGCCAAGAAGTTAAGAATGTAGGCCCTAGATCTAAACTTCAGGGTACAAATTCTGTCATCTCCATTTATTTACTAGATATGGGATTTTGGACAAAATGCTGAGACGTTTTGCATTTTGGTTTCCTCACCTTTAAATAAGGATATAATAGTTACTCAGTAAATATTGGCTATTTTTGCCATGTATGAAGTTCATTCCCCCCAGATAATCACCAGATTCCTAAAATTAGTGCTCCTTGGATATGATGGACTTACAGTTTTTATGGCTATTATTAACTGTTATGGCTATTATTGCCATGTATGAAGTTCATTCCCCCCAGATAATCACCAGATTCCTAAAATTAGTGCTCCTTGGATATGATGGACTTACAGTTTTTTCTTTGCATGAATTTTCATGAAATGGAGCTGCAGTTTTCAGTTTTTATGTTTTATTTCTCATGCTTGTATCAGTGATCATTCACTTTGTAAGGAACTGGGAAATTCCATTTTTTTCCCAATAAATTGAACTGTTAAATACTATTGGCCACCATATCCACACAATGTCTTATGTTACTATTACCAACCCTACCTTTTGTAAATTGGTTTTTCTGATATTCATTTACCCAACAAATATTTACTGAACACATACTATGTTCTAAGCATTGATTTTTATTTGTCCACCTGTATTTTCTATGTTTTTCTTATTTAAAAAAGATACAAGTGTTATTTGTTGAGCCAATCAAGTATTTTATTTTACAAGAGTATTTAATCTACTTATTATATGTGTTGTGATTGGAATTACTTCTTTCCGTTTGTTTTCTAAATTTATGCTTCTTTTGTCTTTGTTTTCCATAGTTTACTCAAGGATCTATCATTATTTCATTTTCATGTTTTAGTGTTTTATTTTGTATTTTTTGTTGTAAAATTTCATTTCCAATTACCAGTGAGAGTTGAATATTTTCCTGTGTTCTTCCACAATGTAGCTTACCCCCTGGTTTTGTTATAATTGACATATAACATTGGTAAGTTTTAAGTGTACAACATTTTGATTTGGTGCATTTATTTACTGCAGAGTGGTTACCAACATAATATTAACCAACACTTCCGTCACGTTATGTAGTCAATATTTCTTTTTTGTGGTAAGAACATTCAAGATCTAAAGCTGCTAAACTCTGTAAGCAGCTTTCATGTATATGATATAATTGCTGTTCAATCACTAAGTTGTGTCCGACTCTGTGACCTCATGGACTGCAGCATGCCAGGCCTCCCTGTCCCTCACCATCTCTTGGAGTTCTCTCAAGCTCATGTCTGTTGAATTGGTGATGCCATTGAACCATCTCATCCTCTGCTGCCCTCTTCACTGTTTGCCTTCAATCTTTCCCAACATTAGGGTCTTTTCCAGTGAGTCTGCTCTTTGCATCAGGTGGCCAAAGTATTGATACAGTATATGATACATTATTAGCTATAATCACCATGCTGCGCATTAAATCCCCAGAGCTTGTTAATCTTACAACTGAAAGTTTATGCACTTTGGCCAATATTTACCCATTTCCCCTACTGCCACCTCCTATCCCTGGTAACCACTATATTTGTTATTTCTCTGAGTTGAGCTTTTTTATATTGCACATACAAGTGATATCATACAGCATTTGTCTTTGACTTCTTTCACTTAGCATAATGTCCTCAAGATTCATCTAAGTTATGGAAAACAGCAGGATTTCCTTCTTTCTAACGGCTGAATAATATCCTATTTTGTATAACATTGTGCACACCACATCTTCATTACCCATTCATCCTGTGACAGACACATAGGTTATTTCCTATCTTAGCTATTTTGAATAATGTTGCAATGAACGTGGGGTTGAGATCTCTATGAGATCCTGATTTCTATTCCTTTGTATATATATTCAGAATTGAAATTGATGTATCATGTGGTATTTTTATTTTTAATTTTTTGAGGCACTTACATACTGTTTTCCATGGTGGCTGCACCAGTTTACATTCCCACAAACAGTACACAAGTATTCCTTTTTCTTCACACTATCACTAGTTTGTTCCCTGTTCTTAAAATTTCCCACATTTAAATTTTCTGAAGCACCATAAATCCATCTTTCTCTAGCTTTTGAGTCCATTGAAACTGTCTTTTGAATTTCAGTATTAACTCATTTTAATAAATCTTTACCCTCCTTTCTGCTTCCAGTTTCTTTCCCTACCTCTGTACCACTTTTTAGTTTCTATTAATGTTAGGGATTTGAAGCCAAATCAATTTTTAAAACTTTTTAAATCTTTAAAAAATAAAATGTTGACATTGATGAAGAAAATTGAGGATGATGCAAATAAATGGAAACATACACTGTTTATGAATTGGAAGAATTAGAATTGCTAAAATGTCTGTACTACCCAAAGCAATCTACAGATTTAATGTAATCCCTCTCAAAATACTCATGACATTTTTCACAGAACTAGAACAAATAATCCTAAAATCTGTGTGGAATCACAAAAGACCCTGAATAGCCAAAACAATCTTGAGGCAAAAGAACGAAGCCAGAAGCACCATGCTGCCTGACTTCAGGCTATACTAGGGAGCTACGGTAAACATGACAGTATGGTATTGGCACAAAAATAGTCGCAGAGATCAGTGCAACAAATATGGGGCCCAGAGATAAGCCCACACACGTGTGGTTAATCTGTGACAAAGGGAGCAAAAATATACAGTACGAAAAAGATTGCTGTTCAGTCGTTAAGTCATTGCCGACTCCTTGCCATCCCATGGGCTGCAGCATTCCAGGCTTCCCTGTCCTTCACTATCTCCCTGAGTTTGCTCAAACTCATGTCCAACAAAATAGAAAAGGATAGTTTCTTTAATAAATGGTATTGAGAAAACTGGTCAAGTGCATATAAAACATAAAATTAGAGTATTTTCTGAAAATGGCAACCCACTCCAGTATTCTTGCCTGGAGAATTTCATGGACAGAGGAGCCCGGCGGGCTACAGTCCATGGGATCTCAAAGAGTCAGATATGACTGAGTGACTAACACTTACTTACTTAGAATATTTTCTCATACTATATACAAAAATAAACTCAAAATGGATTAAAGATCTAAACCTAAATATAAGACCAGAAATCATAAAACTTCTGTAAGAAAACATAGGTAGTGTGCTCTTTGAGAGAGGTCTTAGCAATATTTTTTTGGATCTGTCTCATCACACAAGGAACACAAAGGCAAAAATAAATGGGACCTAATCAAAATTAAAGGCTTTGGCACAGGGAAGGAAACTATCAGTAAACAAAAAGACAACCTACTGAAGGGGAGAAGATACTTACAAATAATATGTCAGATAGAAAGAACTCATACAACTCATATGAAAAAAACAACCTTCTTAAGGAATGGGTAGAAGACCTGAACAGATATTTTTCCAAAGAAGACATAAAGATGGCCAACAGACACATGAAAAGATACTCAACATCACTCATCATCAGGGAAATGCAAGTCCAAACTACAGTGAGGTTATCACAGCACACCGTCAAAATTGCTCTCGTCCAAAAGACAGCAAATAATAAACGTTGGCGAAGATGTGGACAACAGGGAACTCTAATATAATGTTGGTGAGAATATAAATTGGTACAGTTACTGTGGTAAACAATATAAACGTTCCCTACCCGCCCTCCAACCCCCTGCAAATAGAAGTACGATATGATCCAGCAATTCTACTCCTGGGTATATAGTCAAAGAAAATGAAAACACTAATTTGAAAAGATATATGCACCTCAATGTTCATAGCAGCATTATTTACAAGATCAAGATATAGAAGCAACCTAAATGTCTACCAATAGATGAATGAATAAAGAAGGTGTGAAATATGTGTATGTGTGTGTGTATAACAAAATATTACTCAGCCATCAAAAGGAATGAAATTTTGCTATTTTCCACAACATAGATGGACCTGAAAGTGTATTATGCTTAGTGAAATAAGAGAAACAAAAATACTGTATGTTTTCACTTATATGTAGAATCTAAAACATAAAATGAATGAATGTAACAAAACTGAAGCAGACTAACAGATAGGAAGAAACAAACTAATAGTTAACAGTATGGAGGGGAGGTAAGGGCATGATAGGGAAGGGGATAAAGAGATACAAACTACTAGGTATAAAATAAGATACAAAAATGTAATGCACAGCACAGGGAATGTAGCCAGTGTTTTATAATAACTTCAAATTGAGTATAATCTATAAAAATATTGAATCACTGTGTTGTACACCTGCAGCTAATATAAAAAATGTAAATTAACTATAGTTTCAGTAAAAAAAAGTTGACTTTTTTTCAATATATCAACCAACAAAATAACATTTATTTTGATCTATTGATTGTTTATTTAGTTGCATGACTTATTGAGGGTTCCTTTATAGTTTCAGGAGGTATTAACTTTATTCTCCTGAGTTATTCTCCTGTATTAATACTATATTTTCAAGCAATGCTTTTGGAGGAAGAATGCATGAGTGTTCTATTGTCTGAAATGTTGCATCTCTAAGAATATAGTACTCTTATACATAACTTTCCTGGCTATACTTCTTAAATAAAATAGAATTATTTTCCTTACATCTCCATAGGTATTACTTCATCATCTTTCAGTATTTTGTGTTCCAGAGTAAAACTCTAAAGGAGGCCTGATTTTGTTTTCTTGCAGAAAATCTGTTTGTCATTGTTCTTTTCCCATTACAGTGCTAGGACCACTTGTACTTCATTTTTGCTACTAACACGTTTTGTTTAGACAAGTATAGTTATATGTTTGTTACCATTTTTTTTTTTCTTCCAGAACATGGTAAGCATTTTTAATCTGGGCTTTGATCTTCAGGAAAATTTTCCTCAACTATGTATTAATTATTCATTCTGGTTTGTCTACCAGATTATCTGTGTATGTAGATCTCTATTGCTGGTCCTACACTCTGTCCTCTGTCTTCTCTTTGCTGAGGGGAAGCTTCTGAAGTTTGTCTTCTGCATCACTGATTCAGTTTTGTACCATTTCAGTTCTGCTTTTTACTGGCTTCTATGTGGATGTTAATTATGCAAATTCCTTTTCTGCCCCTTAAAATCTCCAGTTTTCTAAGCTGCCTCACAATTAGATTTCCTCATTTTGTCCTTCCATCCTTTTCTACTGAACTGATTCATTCCCTTGTCTTTTTATATATTCCTTTTCTCTATGAATTTCTGCTTTTCTCTCAGAAACCATGACTTCTTGAGTTCTCCTTAGGTGAAGAATTTTCTTAAATTTTCTTCTGAATCCTAGAATTCATCATTTTCTAATATGACTCCTCAGGGAGATATTCTCCTGACGGGCAGTTTTCATCCCCACCTTCATCCCTGCCCCTTTGCCCTAAGCTTCCTGTTGGGTTTAATCCTTTACTCATCATTGAAATAATGATCCATTCCCATTCCTTGTTTGCCAAAACACAGGGTGTTTAGATGCTCCTGTCCTGGTCTGTCTATGTGGGCTGCCGAGCACAGGTTCACTAGAATTCAGTCCCACCTGCAAGTCCTAGGAGGAACGAAGCTCGTGATGAGTGTCTAACCAAGTGAGTCTTTTCATCCCACTAGCTGCTCCTCTGACACAACACTCTGGACATATGGATAGGTGCCGGATAGGCTGTATTCTGAGTGTACTGCTGCTAGGAGCTCTTCTCTCATGCACTGTGTCAGAATAAATTCAGTGTGATGACTGATTATTCTAGGGGCAAGCCTCATTCTCTCTGAGCAAAGAACACAATTTAACTTTTGTCCCATATAATACTGAATCATGTTTATTTACGTAAAGAAGTAGTTATGCCCTGTTAGACTATATATGATATGAAAATATATATATATATATGTACATGTATTTATGTGCATATATATGTGTGTGTGTATACATATATATGTGTGGATACATGTGTATATAGCACACTTAAAGTTGAGGATTCATCATCAAAGCAAAATTCCCATTCAAAGCATTCAAAGGTGCAGTTCTCTGAAGGAGGCCTATGAGATTGTAGAAAATTTTATCCATTTTCTTGGTGATTGTTGTTCAGTTGCTGAGTTGTGTCCAACTCTTTGCAACCCCATGGACTGCAGTGCACCAGGCTTCCCTGTCCTTCACTATCTCCCGGAGTTTGCTCAAACTCATGTTCATTGACTTGGTATCACTCGTTTAATTTAATCCTGCCTCTGTGTTGGCAGCTAAGGCTACTGTCAGCATCGTATGCAAGACCTATTCTTCTTCTTGGGTATGTAAGTGTCTAAGTATGTATGTGTGTGTGTGTGCATGAATGTACATATTTATCTCTTTGTAGCACATAATGCATTACTTATGATACAGAATGAAAGAGATTAAAAAAACACATGCATGCTGGCTGAATTACTGTTAAGGATCTTTAACAATATAATTGAGTGATATGTATGTAAAAATCTAATGTATCAAATTCTGTGGAGAAGCACCACATTATTCTGTGGCACATCTCTCTGTCAAAAAATAAATTGAAGAAAGCATATTGAACAGTAGTGTATTTTCAGTTGCAAGTGTCCAGTCCAGTTGAGATCCAAGCCCCCTCATGAGACCATAGATCTTTCTTCCTGTGTGTGTGTTCATTACCAGCATCGTTCGCTGATCGGCTGTATTTATGGAGGGCCCAGAGTAGAAACCATGAGTTGTGGGGACACCCGTGTGGTCAGACTTGAGTTTTAGTGTGTGCTGGACTGTGTGTGGCAGAGAGAGGTGACAGGGCCCAGGTAAGGCGCCTGCAGCTCTGAGTGGGCGCAGGGGGAGCAGGGCACACGCTGCAGGTTTGAGGCTCTGGACGAGGGAGCGACACCCCTGCCGAGTGTGAGCCCCACAGCCTGTTGTTAGGAGTTCGGCACTGGGGGTCTGGAAAGCTCGGCTGCGTGGTCCAGCCGTACCATTTGCCTCTGTGGCCCAAGACCAGTTGGTTAACCACACTGAACTCAGTTCCCCCAACTGTAAAACAGGGATAATACTCATGCCTGCATCATGAATTATTGTCAGCTCTTAAAGGAAATACACACACGCTAAGTCACTTCAGTTCTGTCCAACTCTGTGACCCCATGGACTGTTGCCTGCCAGGCTCCTCGGGCCATGGGATTCTCTGGGCAAAACTACTGGAGTGGGTTGCCATTTCCTCCTCCAGGGGATTTTCCCAACCCAGGGATTGAACCCTCATCTCTTATGTCTCCTGCATTGGCAGGCAGGTTCTTTACCACTAATGCCACCTGATAGCATGTATAAATATCTTGGCACAGGGCCTAGCATACAGTGGGCCCCAAACCTTAGCTATGATTGTTAAGTATGAGTGAGTGGGCCAGATCTTTTACCTGTTCTCTGTGTATAAGCTCCAGCATCTGGAACTTGGGCCAGACATTGGTCCCCAGAGCCTCATAGGCATTTGACATATGCATGACTTCTGAGGTCCTTACTCAGGTTCAGAGCAGGTGCTGGGAGGTTCAAGCCCTCGGGCAGGGGGCACTGCCTAGGACAGCAGAAAGGGTGAGGCTGGCACACTGCACAGCTCCTCATCTGGCTTGATGTCTTTCCTCTTTTCCTGTTGCTTATATATGTTATCGTATTAGGTCCATTATCCGTAATGAAACACTCAGAGTGTTTAGCAACCCAGATGCGATTGCAGTCCCACACTGAAGGACACTGTTGTTATGAAATGAATCATTTCCAGAGGAAAACAAGAGAAAGCTCCCACAGCCATTTTCCTAGGCTGAGAGCAATAACTGTTTGAATAGCGAGAGCGAGTGCTCAGTGGTCCAGCCCCTTAAAAGGTTTTCTCGGGATGAATAGAGCGATGTGCATCTCTGTGAGGGTGCCCAGGGTGCAGTAATGAGAGAAGAGGAGACGGGTCAGGGACGGCCAAGGTTCCTGTTTGATAAAGAATCAGAAGAGAGGAAATCAGGAAAAGAAAAATCTAAACAGAACATGGAAATGAGGAACACATTAGGTTGGCCAGATCTTTGCTCTGTGTCAAGGAGAGGAAGGCTGTGTCCCAGAAGAGTCTGGAAGCCCAGCTGAGGGGAGGCCCAGGGCAGGGGGGTGGGGAGCGGCAGCCCTGTGGCCATGTCTTAGCCGTGTGAGGAGGGCTCCCCCACCACTGCAGGGGGCAGCTCTCCCAGGGTCTGAAGGAGCCTTCCACGTGAGGATGGCCATGTAAAAGGGTAGGGGGAACATGCCTGCATTTTGAAAATCATTGCCAGATTTTTTGTTTTCATCTGTGGGTATTAGTTTCAAAAGGGAGCATTAGATCACTGAGATGGTCAAGGGGGTTTCTGAGCTAGTTTCAAAGCAGCCTTCTGGTTGACCTGCAGAAATGACCCACTGGGCCTCAGCTCTTTGCAGCCTGATTGAAGAAACTATAAAGAATCGGTACAGCATGGTGCGTTGTTCATTTGTGCTTTTTAAAGTCCCATTCTAATTTATTTCAAATCAGTCTTGCAGAAATTCTTGCTGTTTTTTTGTTTATTCAGCTAGCCATTCCTCCAGCAAGTATCTATTGACTGACCCCGTTTGTGCCAGGCACTGTTCTGGAGCCTGGAACAGAGATAGACATTTAAACAACTCTGCTTTCAACCTGATTCTCACCTTTGTTTGTGCCCTGCCTTGGCCCTCAAATCTGTGGAATGTTTCTGTCACATCTGTTCTCACAATGATGCTGGCTGGATGATAGCCCTGCCATGCAGGTGAGAAAACAGACAGCGTGATTAGTGGTTGTATGAACTACCAAAGGCAGTGGTGAATCAGAAGCCAGGATTTTCATTCTGCCCTGTTGAGTTTCTGATCGTTCTTCTCTCCCTCCCTGCTCATCAGCTCTTACCTGTCCCTCCCCTCATTCTTTCAGGATTGAGTTGTTGACTTTTGAGGGTGACAAGCGATGGAGTCAGCTCCTCTGTGCTAATGGTTGGGAAGTTAATCACTATATTATGACTCAGTTACCCTCTGTGCACTCGCTTTACCTGCCACAAGGTCAGCAGCTTGTCACACACACACCTCTCACCTTTGGTTCGGTAGAGTCCCTGTTAGCTAGAGTTGGGGGTACACCTGGACTAAAACTTTATGAATAGGAAAGCGCAGACTTCTGCCATGTCACAAATCCCTGGAAGACCAAATGGATTGACACAGCTTTTAGTTTCTACAAAATAATTGTCAGCCTTTTCTCTAAGAGCTGAGTGTGGGTAACAGCTTTGATGATGCTGCGTGCAATGAGGTCTCTCTGAAGTTAAAGGTCTTTCCCCAGCTCTAAAGAGACCCCACCTTGCTGGGGTTGACAGACAGTCCCTTGCCCACTCTCTGGAATTTTGCTGTTGTCTGGCCTGAAGTAAAACTACTTGAAGAATATATTCCCAGGCCAGGTGGGATGGGTATTTTTGATGGGGGTTGAGAAGAGATGTAGTTTATTGGATTTTATCTTGCAACTGATTTGTTTCTGCCAGACGTTGATATGCAGCCCTGATGCCATGATTTCAGGCCTCAGGAGTATTAACGTTATAAACAACCTTCCATTGCTTCATCTGCTAGTAGGAACCTTAATTTATCACATAGATGTTAGAGTCACAGTTTCTTATCCACTCGTAACAAAAAAATAAAAGAAAGTAAAATTGGCAGCTATAGGGAATGCATCCCCTTTCTTAAAAAATGATTTTAAGGAATAAGAGAGAATTTATTCTAAAATATCTTCATCCCAATAGAAATAAAAATCCTGCTTAATGGCCAGGAATCTCCCCTGGGCTTTGATTAAGAAGGCACTATGAAGACAGGCGTTTCTTCTGTTTGTCTTCTGGGCTACTCAGACTTCAGGGAAAAAATCTTGTCTTAGGTTCTCAATGGGGCCAGGACCTTCTAGTACACAGAGGCTGGCTTGTGAGAACCAACTGCTGCCCAAAGTGTGCTATGGGGATGCTCACTGGTTCGGACCAGAGGTAGAGGAGATGGGTGGGGGGCCTCCTTCATTCTTTAACTTCAGACACAGTGCCCCTTCTGCTATGTTCTTATACTTAAAAACAATACCCTTCATCGCATTTTCCCCTGATTATAAGAATAGAACGTGTCCTTTGTTTAAAAAAGGAAAAAAGAATCTATGTGTAGACAAGGGAGGCAAAAGTTGCTTGTAATACCAGAGATGGTCTTCTGATTTATATCCAGCCTATTGTCTGTTAAAGCATCTTTGATGTTGCTACAAAACTGGAATCTTCCTGTACATTCTGTTCTATAACCTGATTCTTCTCACTTAACAGTACAGTTTTCATTTATTGCTACTAAAAACTACACACTCTGCATCTCTCCATGAAGAAGTTGTTGTGGTTGTTGTGAGGATACAAACTCTACCTCTGGCCCTAGACATTTTCAGCCAATCATGGATTCTTTTGCAATCCACAAGCTGATGATCCTCAAATCTTCATATTCAACCCAGGGCCCTCTGTTGCATTCCAGTTCTGCTTGGCCAGTAGCCTGTGTGCTATCTCCTCCCCAGCTGGCACATCCAGCTTGGCATGTGTAAACCAGAATCCATTATCTACCCCCCAAAATCCTGGTCCTCCCTCAGTGTCCCCTGTGTCAGCATCCAGTGCCTCTATTCTAGAGAGAGACTGGACCCGCTGGACCAGCCCTCACTGAGTGCTCATTCCAGGGAGGGGCGAGGGCATTAAAAAAAGAATTGCTCCAATAATTATGTGAGTACAATTGTGATAACAGCCATGGACGATAAAGACAGGGGACTGTGGGCACCTGCCCTGGTCTGGGCATTGGGAAGGCTTCCCTGAGAAAGTGATGAAGGCAAAGAGCTGCGCCTCTTCAGTTCCTTCCGGCCAAACCTGGCTGCCTTCCTTCAAGATAACTTCTCTCCATGCTGCTTTGTGAATCCACATGGAGTGCTGAAGCCAGCTGTCCTGGTTCGTGAGAATTTTTATTAAATTTTCAGGAATTTTGTGAGCCAGTTATTTAAAATTGGCCACCATAGGAGCACTCCCACTGTGGAAATTGGCAGATGTTAATTTAGGGTTTGTTTTGTTTTTTTTCCTTCCCCATCCTGGAGAGCTGGTTGTTAAACTTTTACTAGCATACCACTGTTTCTAACTAGCTTTATTTCTAGTGTGATTTTATGGGTTATTTTTGTTGGAATCTGAGAAGGAGACTTATTGATGATGGCTTTCATATTTCTTCTGAAAGTCTCTGATTTTGTTCTAAATTACCAGCCCCTTCTGCTAAAGAGGGAGTAAGCAAATGACCGGTTGAGATAGCGAACTTCCTCGGTTTTCTGTCACTGCTACAACAAATCACACACATAGCAACCTGAAACAACACAAACCTATCATCTCAAGGTTTCTCTAGGTCAGAGGTCCACCTTGGCCTGGCTGGGTTCTCTGTTTAGTGTCTCACAAGGCCCAAATCAAGGGGCTGTGCAGGCTAGGCTGTTGTCTGGAGGCTCTGGAGGAAAAACCCTGGGTCCTCCCAGTTGGCACTAGTGGTAAAGAACCCGCCTGCCAATGCAGGAGATATAAGAGATGCATGCTCACTCCCTGGGTCAGGAAGAATCCCTTGAGGAGGGCATGGCAACCTACTCCAGTATTCTTGCCTGGAGAATCCCATGGACAGAGGAGCCTGGTAGGCTACAGTCCATAGCATTGCAAAAGAGCCGGATATGACTGAAGCAACTTAGTTAGCATGCACTCAAGCTCCTTCATGTTGCTGGCAGAATTCAGTTCCTTCTGAAAGTGGGACTGAGACCCTTGACTTCTTGCTGGCCTCTGCTCGGGGTCACTCTACTCCTAGAGGTTACTTGCATTCCTTCCCATGTGGTCCCTCCATCCTCAGGTCAGCAACAGAACATCGAGTCCTTCTCACACTTGGAACCTCTGACCTCTCTGTCTTTAAGGAATCGCACCATGAGATCAGTCCTACCTAGATAATCCACCTATCTTATGGTTAACTGTTCTTGTCTTCATTTCCTGGGGCTGCAGTGACAAAGTGCCAGCAACTGGGTAGCTTAAAACTTTGGAAATTTATTCTCACGGGTCTAAATGCTAGAAGTCCACTATCAAGGTGTCAGCAGGGCCCTTCTCTCTCCGAAGCCTCTAGGAGAGGATCTTTCCTTGCATCTCCCAGCTCCTGGAAGCCCCAGGCATTCCTTGACTTGTGGCAGCACACCTCTGATGTCGGCCTTCCTCCTCACATGCCTGTCTTCCCTCTGTCTCTGTGTTCTCCTCATGTGTGCCTGTGTTCACGTTACCCACTTCCTATGAACATACCAGTCAGGTTGAACTGGGGCCCACCCTAACGACATCATCTTAACTTGATTACATCTGCAAAGACCCTCCAAATAGTACCCGTAGTACTCCCAGGTACCAGGAGTTAGTACTCCTAGAAGTGTTTTTAAAATTTTTATTTTATATTGGAGTATAGTCGATTTACAGTGTTGTGTTAATTTCAGGTGTCCAGCAAAGTGGTTAAGTTATACAGATTCATATATCTGTTCTTTTAAAGATTCTTTTCCCATATAGATTATTACAGAATATTGAATTTAGTTATCTGGGCCAGACAGTAGGTCATTGTCAATTATTTTATATATCATATGTGTATATGTTAATCTCAAACTCCTAATCGTTCCCTCACCCCACCTTTCCCCTTTGATAACCATAAATTTACTATGTCTCTGAGGCTGTTTCTGTTTTGTAAATAAGTTCATTTGTATCATTTCTTTTGAGGTTTCACATATAAGTGGTTTCATATGCTATTTGTCTTTCTCTGTCTGACTTGCTTCACTTAGTATGATAATTTCCAGGTCTGTCCATGTTGGTGCAAATGACATTGTTTTATTCTTTTTAATGGCTGAGTAATATTCCATTGTATATAGTTGCCACATCTTAACAAATGTTTATGAGGGACACAGCTCAACCCATAACAGGGCCATCACACGTATAAGATAATCACAGAAATGGAATCTCATCATGTTGGCAGGTTCCAGGAATTAGGGGCCTAGACTGTTTGGGGGATGGGCACACTTTTAGAATTCTGCCTACCAGGGTCTCCAGAGATGCCCTTTAAGGAACTATCTCATTTGCTGCCTTACCTAAAAATAGATTCCATGCCCCCAGCACCCCTCTTTGTGTGACCTCAGTTCCCACCTTTTCTTATCTCCTCCAGTTTTGAGTGTATTGTCTGCCTTCCCAACAAGACTCTCTCATGGACCATACTGCTCCTCTTTCTTGGGGCAGGCTTAGGAGAAATTGAATTGGTACAAGACACAGTGATAAGAAAGAACTCTCCCATCCTTGAATCATGACCAATTTTGTGCTCTACTTATCAGCAAAGGAAGGTTTGCTTTTTATGTCTGTCTTAAGATGGCTGCATGTGTAACAAATTGCTCCCCATCTTCCCTCGTGTGGTTGTGGTTGGAGGACGTCTTCCTTTCCCCGGCGCCCTCTGCACCCCACTCTGCTGCCCACTGGAGGTGCATCTGTGCAGCCTAGAGTCATCCATGCCCACCTAATTGCAGGCTGCCCTCTCTTTTCATCTTCCCCTGGAGTGCCTCTCCCACTGTGAGTGATGGCTGAAATTACAGAGCACTTAGAGTCTCCCTTCATCTCCCCCTCCTCCAGATGTCAAGCAAATTCAAAAGTTAAAGCATACATTTGGTGAGGCGAACAGGAGTCTTGTTGGTATCCGACTTGCACAAGAATGTTGAGAGCTCAGTGGTTTCCCACTGTGTGTCCAGTTTGTATTCTTCTGGGCAATTTCCTGTGGACAATTTAATTATGCTAAGTTACCATATGATCATCTACTCCATCTAGAAAGGTTAGAGAGGAGAATTAGTCATTAGGAAATCCTTTTTGGAAATGGGTTTGGTTATTTTATCAGCTTTTATATCTTCAAAGGTTAACATGTTAATTACTTTGATTTTTTTTTTAAAGCATTGCTATTTTGTAAAATAGCCTCAGAGTGCAAGCTTGGAAAATTAACACCATTGTTATTCTGTGTCTCTGGACACTGACCTTTGCACCCTAAGATGACACATCACCCCTAAAGTCAGGAGGTGACTGGGCTTTCTTGCTACTGAGGCCAAGTTCCAGGCATGTGTGCATCTACTTGGACCCTTTAGGCTCAAAGCTCTGCAGGTGGGTCATTCTGTGAAGACAACATGAGGAAGGGCTGCTTCTGGGAGGGACTTGGACCCACAACTTTGGTCCTCTTAACCTTGCTCACTGGCCGCATCATGCCACGTGATGAGCTAAAGACCAGGACTCAGTCAGTGTGATCACAGTGTCTGTTCTGAGCCTCATTGTGTGAAACCAGGACAGGTCGATGAACCTACCATGAACGCTGTGTTTCTCTGCACAGTGAGGGCTCAACTTCTCTTAGAGGGACGTTGGGAGGGTTGCATGAGTTCATAGATGTGAACGTGGGATGTTGGCGGGGAAGAGGAGGATGGAGGGCACAACTCCTGAGATAAAAGATCCTTCAACTGAAAATAGGGCCCATGAAGGGTTCTTAGGAACTCCTTCCCTCCTTCTGCAGCAGAACAAATATTTATTCAATGCTCGAAGTGTTTACAAAACACCCTCTACATCCCAGCCTTCTGCTGGCCCACAAGAGGTGATGAAAAGGAAGCATGCAGTGTGCTTTGCAACCCGCTGGTCTAGTTGTAAAGATAAGACTTGTGCAGAGCGGACTCTGAATACATACTGATTGATTGAATAAAGGAATGTCAAGCAAAACACGAGAAAGCAGAACTTGGGTCCTGCCTTTCCAAGATCCCATTACCAAGCTAAACTGTGTGCCATGGCGGTGGGGCTGGGTAGAGATTGTTGCTGTCTGGAGGATTTCAAAGGGATTGGGGGGCATGGTCCCAGCAACAGCCCCACATCCCCAACACAGGATGGATCTGTTAGGCGTGAGTTCAGTCCCAGAGGGATTTAAAATCATGTAAGTAAAAAAAATTAAAAAAAATAAATAAATAAAATCATGTAAGTGTGTGCTTCACCGAAGCAAAGATACATTGTCACTGTTATGAACAGCAAATTTTTCAGCTGAACTGAAACTCTGGGAGGTTGTTTTATTCCTGGGTTTGAACCCACTGAAGCAGCTGGCAATTATAATTTGTGCAAGCCTTTCCTGCAAACTCCAACCCCATAGCCCTAATCAAGGAAGTCTGACTTTTTCTTCTGCCCGCAACAAAGTGAGTCCTCCCCGTGTGTTACTAGGGGACTCCTACATGCCTCCTACATGACGTGTGTAACCAAGATGAACCTCTGTTGAAATGGTCAGGTCCCTCCAGAGATTTCAGCAAAGACTTGGCATCCAGTTAATCTTGGATCTGTTTCCCTAGCTTTAAACCAGCCATCTCAGGACCAGGTGAGACAGGGATTAAATAAGAGCTACTTAGATCTCCTGTATGTGGAGTTTTGAACATGACCATGAAACAGGCTAAAGTTTAGCCAGACTGCAACCATTTGTCTGAACTGGGCATTTATGGCTGGGATTCGTTCTGGCTGGCCACTGTGCATGCCACACTAGTTGTTTAATATTTGGAAAATAACCAGTGGGTAAAAGTAGTGTGTTCAAGCACTCTGTGTATGTGTGTACAATTTGTTGATGGTGGGAACATACTCAGTTTGGGTGATCTGAGAAGTTTCTGTATTCTCTGTCAGACGTCCACATCATGATTGTATAGGCATTTCATCTAAACAGGGAAGACGGATGTTGACAGAAAAGGTGGAAATCTCCTCCTCTGAACTCAGCCCTCATAGGCATTGCCTCTGAGCCCAGCTCTAAGGTATCTGACTCACCACAGAATTATCCAAGGCCTTCCCTTCTGCACTGTGGAGGCGCTTTCCCAGATGAAGCAGGGCTTAGCACTCTGGACTGACACACATATGAGTTCCAATCCTGGTTCTGCTACTCCAGTAGCTGTGTGACCTTGAGATGGTCACCTTCCGTGGGTCTCCTCTCCGATAGGATGGATATAATAAAGTCTGCTTCATAGAGGAGGCATGGAAGTAAAAATACATCATGTAAAGCCCTTGGCACACTGCTTAACTCATAGCACCTGCTCAATAAATGGTAGACTGGAGATGATGATCATTGTTTGAGGGGCAGGGGCAGAAACCTCAGCTCCTTGCTCAGGCTGAGCCCAGGGAGCCCTGCGGTTAGTTCCTTATCTCCGTTCCTCAGGCCTCTTCCCCAGAGGTCTGGTTGTGGGGGACAAGTGCCCTTGATCCAAGGAAGTGCAGGCCAGGTCTCTGTCAGAACCAGAAGCTGTAGGGTCACACACACCGGAAGTCAGCCCCCAGGGTGCTGGAGCTGAAGGCCTCTGACCCGGCTCCAAGGCTGGAGCCCACAGTGCAGTGACGGCCGGCATCTCTGATGAGTCTGGAGCATGATTCACGCCCGGATACATGAACTTGGTGCTCTCAAGGGGTCCCTGGGTCTGTCCCGCCCACTTATTTTTTTCCCTTGTTCTTTAAATGAGATGCAGAATAGAATGTGCTAATGAAGTTTTATTTACTTGCCCACAGCATGTGGCTTGTAGGCTCTTAGTATCTGACCAGGCATTGAATCCTTGCCCTCGGCAGTAAAATGGAGTCCTGACCACTGGACTGCCAGGAAAGTCTCTTGTTTTATTTTTTAAGTGGGAGATGCTCCCAAGAAAGCCAGGATAGATGGATTGACTTTTGGCCATACTATGCAGCTCGTGGGATCTTAGTTTCCCCAAGCAGGGTTTGAACCATGGCCCCCTGTAGTGGAAGCATGGAGCCCTAACCACTGGACTGCCAGGGAATTCCCAGAGAGCCAGGATTTAGAGATAGGTTTAGAGGAATGAGATTTGCAGGAAAGAATTTACCTAGAAGGTACCTCTGCTGAATGCACACAAAGTGGTCTGTGCACTGTGCTTATCTCTGACTTCAGGGGTCTGTCTGTAGGCATGGCCCCAGCCTACACGCCGGTGGCACCAAGAGGGGCTGGTGAGGGAGACCACAGCTCTCACATAATATTAGTATTTTTCAGCACCTCCCTCAAAGAGGTACACTCTGATCAGAACAGTGAGTGTGCTGGGCAAATGAGGCTTCAGGATAAATCCTCAGGTTCCCTTGCTCCCAGGACAACTGACACCCCAAGCTGTCCTCCTAAGAGCTTCCAGAGCTGCCATTGGTGTTTATCCTACATCCTTTCATCTCTTTCTTCAGTAAAGGAATGCTTCAGAAAGTTTTCTGTCCCCAGGGCTCTCTACTCATGGCCTTGCTTAATAAGAATTGCAAAACAGAGATTGATAAGAACTGGGATTTTATCATTTTAGACTCTTCACATCAAAGTTGTCCCTTTTAAAGCCCTTTCCAACATCCTGAAACCTTTTTCAGATTTCATAAATGACCATCGTTCTCCCCTCTCTACCTACTCAGTCCATACTGATTCGCCTGCATTTTCCTGCGTGCCTGCTGGGTCGTCTGGGGTGGGGTGCTGATTTGGCACAACCAGAATTGGAGTAGGAGCAGGTGCAGCCCTGGACCGCACAGAGGCTCCATGGAATCAGCACAGCTCAGGGGGTGCAGCTGGAAGGAGATGCACGCATGGTGGAGAGACCCGGGACTGAGGTGGGCAGGGAGGCCCCTGGAGGGAAGGGGAGGCGGCTTGGCCCTGAGGGCAGATAAGGGGAGAGGACTAGGTTGGGGCCTCCCCAGACCAGAAGGTGGCCATCACCAAGAGCTCCCACTGGGAGGGGTGGCCATGTGGGTGGTGGTCCTGGCTGGTCACTTGGGAAGTGAACAGGAGCAAGGCTAGGCCTGAGCAGGGGAGGATGGAGCCATTCATGGGGCTGGCTGGGAGTGGGAGAGACTGGCAGGGAAGAGCCCAGTCCCCTGGAGTCTTTAGTCTAAAGACTTTAGTCTTCCCCGGAGTCCTCTGTCTTCCTCTGGGACAGCTCGAATCTGATAGGCAGGCAAAGGCAAAGGTGGTGCGGGATTTCCTTGTTCCTCATCCTTGCCTGTGCATTTCCTGTCGAGGCCTCACCCCCACTTACATCCCACGGGAGAAGTGGTGAAGAGGCTCATCTCCTGGTTGATTTGGTAAATCATTCAGCAAATGTCGGTCTTCCCCTAGGACACAGGTCTCAGGGTTCTAAAAGTCCTTTGATGGGAGAGTCACATGGCCAGGTGTAGGGGAAAAGCTAAGTCAACAGTGGCCTTTCTTCTCAGATCTTAGACCTCTGGAGACCTGAGCAGTGGAGGGGCTAACACAAGAGAGCGCTGGGTGTCAGACCATGAGGCTGGACAGCATGTTCTCCCGTCCCACGTTAGCGTGTTAAAAAGCAAATTATATTTGATTCTGCAAGGTGGTTTGGTTTGTTAAAATGTTTTTACCCTTGCAGGAGGCACACTATACCCACCAGGTTTGTGTCACAGGAATACATTCTAGTTAAAGAAACTAAGCATAGATGGTTTTGGATTTCAGAGCATAGTTGTAGACATTAGTCGGGAGGGTGGAATCCCAGTTACGTGCTATAGGTGGCACTGATCCTTCTTCTCCCAGCCGCAGAGCTGCTGCACCCCACACCTTCCCCTCCTCTGTCCGCTGAACATCTCCGAGCCCAGAGGCACCCAGAAGCCCCCTGAGCTGTTCTTCCTGAGGCCACAGCCTGTGTAAATGCTCCTGATGACTTGAGAGGAGAAGCCTCTCTCAGGACTCAGAGCCTGGTGACTCCTGCTTTAAACATAATTCTAACCACCTTGATGATGTGGATTCCCAGCCCATGAGCAATTAGATGCAGGAAAGGAAAAGCCAGAGGCCGCAGATTCTGGCCACAGTGCAGGGGACAGATGGCAGCCCACAAGCAAACTGCAGAAGTGGACCGAAGGCCACCAGTTTACTCAGAGTTGGCCCAAACCTCCCTCCAGTACCTTGTTAGGCCCTGGTGTGATCCTGGGAGTAGAGTGTGGCAGGTAGAGCCTGTAGGCCACCAGGCTTCTCTGTCCTTGGGATTTTTCAGGTGAGGATACTAGAGTGGGTTGCCATTTCCTCCTCCAGGGGATCTTCCCAACCCAGGGATCAAACCCATGGGAACCTGCATTGCCGGTGGATTCTTTTTTTTTTTTTTTACTTTACAACATTGTATTGGTTTTGCCATACATTGACTTGAATCCAACCTAGGTGTACATGTGTTCCCCATCCTGAACCCCCCTCCCACCTCCCTCCCCATCCCATCCCTCTGGGTCATCCCAGTGCACTTGCCGAACCATCAGGAAAGCCTCAGAGGCTCTTTGGTTCTCTCTGTGTAAAACGGTGTGTGTCACACCCCAGAGAAGGGATTCACCCAAAATAATTGCACTTGGAAGAAAAGAAGTTTTGCCATGCGAAGGTCTGAAGCTCAGTTATTTGGATTATTTGCTCATCTGCTTAGAGATACCATCAAATGTGCCAGCTTTAGGGTATAATTTATAGTGCCTTATTTCCAGGCTTCCCAGGTGGTGCTAGTGGTAAAGAATCAGCCTGCCAATGCAGGGGATGTGAGAGATAGGGATTCGATCCCTGGGTTGGGAAGATCCCTTGGCGTAGGAAATGGCAACCCACTCCAGTATTCTTGCCTGGAAAATTTCATTGTCAGAGCTGGACACAATAGCACAATGAACGTCCCAGGACTGATGTTCAGTTTTATTTCATTCTCTTCACTGATAGCCAAACTGCCTTCTAGGTGTGACCATGACATCTGAGGCACTTGCTCTTTCACCTTAAAGCCCTGGAAATTACCTGCAGAGTTTCCCTGAGAGCTGGGAACTACCCTACCCTTGCCCTTGCCCACAGGGACCTGGGCAGGTCATTAACAGCACATGTCTCCGACATCTGATATCAGCTGCAATCCTTCAGACCTAGCCAGTTTGTAAGCAGATGAGCATTTGTGTTGGTCCTTCTCATCAGTGATTCTGGTGTATGTCCCCGGACTGATTCCTGCCAGGACGCTGTGGGCCAAGGCAGGAATCATTTCTCCTCTTTGTTTGTTCAGCACGCTATGTTTGGTTTTCTGTCTCAGAATGAAGACAGTTGTTTGCAGCCTCACCAGTCAAAATATTTGCTAAATGTAACCTGCGGTTCCAGGACTGAGAGTGGGGGAAAAAAAGACAGTTCACTTTCCAGGCTGATCAAAGCATTTGTATCAGATGCTGTGGCACGCGAGTCCGCTGTCTCTCTGTGCTGGGACGTTGTGTTCACGCTGAAGTCCCACCAGTGGGTTTTCTCAGGCCGCAGGCCACCTTCTTTTAAATGTTGTAACAGAAATAAATGTGTGCATAAGCCCGACCATGCTCTTCAAAGGGCGTCAGGATTTCACAGTTTTCAGATACAGTTTAGTCCCATGGAATTCAGATTTCAGTTGATCAAAATCTATGCTCGGAATTCCGTAAGGTCTAAGGACGTAGTTGTTGAACATTTTATCTTCAAAAAAAAAAATACTATTTCTCAGTGTATTCTGTGCTGGCAGGGTATCCATATGTCTGCAAATGTGTTTCAAGTGTAAAAGTCCATGTGTGCTAATGTCTTTTGTACATTAGTAACAGCACCAGTGATTCAGTGAACTTACTCCTGTGTGATGCTGGGCTTGGAAGGCTTTCAAGGAAATTAAATTACATATCTGTACAACACAATTTTAAAAAAGACAGCACCATGAGTATCATCTCAGGCAGAATAAGCCAGTATTAAACTCTGAGTGGCAGATAGTATTTGTGAGACTGCCACATATAAAATCCTCTGTCATTCCAACTCTAGGAAAGTAGAGATGTCTTCCTTTTTTTCTTTCTGCTGTTGTTTAGATGTTGCTAAACAAACAGCTGCTGCGTGTATTTAGCCTCTCTGTTCCTCAGCTTCCTTAACTGTAAAATGGATGGTAATACCTACCTCATAGGACTGCCATGGAGCTCACCTGTCTCAGTGTGTTTAAAATCCTCAGAAAATGCCTGGCAGGTAGTGGGTCTGCCATTGTTACTGCTTACGCTAGAGCCCCATGCTTCACTGTTGGAGTTTTCTTTCTTTTGTTTGAAAAGTGAAAGTGAAAGTCGCTCAGTGGTGTCTGACTCATTGCCACCCCACTAGGCACCTCTGATCGTGGAATTCTCCAGGCAAGAATACTGGAGTGGGTAGCCATTCCCTTTTCCAGGGGATCTTCCCAACCCAGGGATCAAACCCAGATCTCCCACATTGCAGGTGGATTCTTTACCATCTGAGCCACAGGCTAGAGTTCCATGCTTCTCTGTTGGAGTTTTCTTTCTTTTAAGTTTGTGTCAGTTGAAGCAATAATTGGGGGCTGGTTTTTTCCTTCAAAGAAAACAAATAGTCAAGCGAGGGGCTCAAAGACTCACTTTCTGACAGAAAGATGATCTGGCTTGACACCAGACAGCTCACTGTCCCCACTCAAAATATGTATAAATCGTGGATAAAATATTAATATTATTGGGGAAAAAGGTTGGTTGGCTGGTTTTCTAAATACATGAAGGTAAGGAAAATTCCTAGGTGCCGGAATGAACAAAGAACTCTAGAAGGCAGTGATTAGTGAGTCAGCCACTGTGATGGCACCCTGCAGTTTCAGAGGGTAGTGTCAAATGCACATGTAGTCCATGAGAGTTTGGAACAGGGGCTTTAACACCCATGCCAGGGCAACAGATGTGATCTGCCTACACCATTGAGAAAGGCCCCTACAAAAGGCCAAAACCTTTTCTGCCAAGGACTATGAAAATATTACCTGCTGGGCCAGGAACATGGCAAATTAATTTGTGATCTGCTGAAGTTTTCTCCATTACATAAGTGTGAGGGTCTGCATTTACACTATAAGTGGTTCTGAAATTCTAAACCTAGAAATTAGTATGCAGGTAGTTCCCAGATCAGTAAAACTATCAGGGCATCCTAGAAGAAATACATGTAAATGCGTTTTAAAGGAATACCTCCACACCAGAACATATGGGATTCCCATGGGGAAAAGAAACCTGAAAATATAAAATTGCTGATCATAAGGAAGTAATTGGCCATGAGGAAGAGTTAACCAAACTCAATACACTGGAGGGTTAGTCCCTCCAGATTCTTTGAGTCATAAAACAATGTAAGAGTAACTATTTTAAAAGTTGTATTTGAAATGATTAGAATAGTAAAAAGAAAGAGAGGAATTATAAAGGAAGAACTTTATAATTCTTTAAAATTAAAAAAAGGAAGAACTTTATGATATAAGAGAAAAAACACAGGTAAATTTGGAAAACTAGAATTTCCAGAAATTAAAGTTATTAAAATTGATAACTCAATGGATGGGTTAAAAAGCATGTTAGACATAGCTAAAGAGAGAATGGTTGCACTGGAAGATAGATCTTGGAACATTATCCAGAAAAGAATTCAAGAGACATAAAGATGAAAAGTATAGAACAGATATTGAGAGAATGTTAAGACATTGAGATGTTGAGAGATATTAAAAGATATTAAGATTTGGGGAGAGAGAATAGGAAGGTCTATAAGAAAAGTATGAAGGGAGTGGGAGAGAGGAAACATTGGAAATGATAATGGTTAAGAATTTCCCAGAATTGAAGGAAGATATAAATTTCTAGATTGAAGAAGCACATCAAGTCCTGAACAGGATGAATACAGGTTATATAACAGTGAACTGCAAAATACCAAAAATAAAAAACAAAGAGGAAAAAATTAACTGCAGAGAATGGAACATTACTGATTGCAAGCTTTTCATTGGCAACAATGGAGACCAGAAGGCAATTGAATAGTACCTTCCATGTTATGAGGAAAAATAGTTACCTTAGAATTATATTCAGTAGTGAAACCAAAGGTACTTCGTGACAAAGATTTGAGAGGTGACCATTAACAAACTCTCTCTGGAAGAAGTACTAAAGGGTATACTTTAGGAGGAAGGTGATTGATTCCAGAAGATAATAATGGAATATAAAAATCACTGTCAAGAAAGGTTAAAGGCAAGCATGTAGGTAAATATAAGTAAGCACTGACTGTAGAAAAACAGCAATTATAAGATAACTATTCCGTGTGTCTAAATATGAGATGGGAGGTGATGATGATTAAAATGCTAAAGCATTTTATAATTTTGGTGTTATTTTAGAAGATAATTGGCCTTAATAAACTTTAGATCTTTAAATCAAAATGCATATTAAAAATTTAAGAGTAACCTGTCAAAGAATATAAATGGGGTGTAACTTCTAACACAGAAGAATGGGAAAGGGATTTTGTTAGATAACACTCAACCAGATCTATAGAAGGCAGGAAAGTAGACAAAATGAAGCAAAGTAAAAGCATAGTAGTGGTAATAATAGACAATAATAAAATAGTAATAAATAAATATACAAAATAAGATGGCAAAATAAGTCTGAATATATCAGTAATAATCATTAATGAACTGGACTCACCTATTAGTCAATAGTAATTCTCAGACTGAATTTTTAAAATCTAGAGATGTACTACTTAAAAGCATCATGTCTAAATATAACAAAAAAAATTCGAAATGACATATATGGGAAATAGTATACTATTGAAGGCATACATACTAAAAGAAAAAATATGCTTTGTAGTAGCATTAATATCAATGTGTACTTTTAGATCCAGACACATTATTGGGTTTATTGCACACTGACAAAAGAAACAATTCACTGAGAAGGCATAACAATTATGAACCTATATGTGCTTAACATAGGTGCTAAATAGACATAAAACAAAGCCTAGAAACTTATAGGAGAAAACTGACAAATCCACCACTATGATGGAATATTTTAGCATATATTTCATAAAATATGACTTTAGCATATAAGTCATAAAATAAGTCAAGCAAACCAGAAGATATTTGAAAATTATAACTAATAAACTTGGTCCAATTACTATATGTAAAACTGTGTACCTAGTATATATCCTCTGCGTATGCAATTACCAAAGGTAACCATATTCTAGGCCACAAAAATGCTTCAACAAATACAAAGTAATTGATAGACCAGTCTTCAACCAATCTGTAATAGAATTATAAACCAATGACAAAAAACCCACAATAAATTTGTACATTTAGAAACTTAAATATGTACTTCTAAATATAATGTTGTACATATGAAACTTACATAATATTAACCCGTGTTACCTCACTTTAAATATATACAGTAGTGTGTGTGTGTATTTCTAAGTAACTCAAGGGTCAGAGAAGTGGTCATAATGAAAATGATTGAAAGTTTAGAACTAAATAATAATGAGTTCATTGTAATAAAAATATATAGGATGCTGCTAAAGTGATACTTGGAGGGAAATTTATAACTTTCATTGCAATGTTAGGAAATTATAAAAGTTGCAAATTAAAGAGCCAAAAAAGTTAACTCAAGAACATTGAAATAATGCATATAAGAACAGAAATTAATAGAAAATAAAGAAACAATTGTGATAATCCGTGAAGCCAAGTTCTGGCCTTCTGAAATAAATGAATAAAATACATTAAGCTCTGGCAAGACTGATGATAATACTACTGCTCATGTGCCACAGACTTCCATGTGCCTTATGTTTAATTCACTTAAAGGCCAAAACAACCTAAGAGACAGATAAATGTAGTATTTCACCACATAGTTACTTGTGCTCCATGGGACCTGAGCGAAATACCTCTGTTGTAGGACACTCCATTTTTTATGACAAAGGTAAATTTGTTTTAAAAAAGCAACAAAACCATAAATGGTGTGAAAAGGATGAAAGGTAACTTATGATGAAGTATAATTTTACATAATTATGTATAATTACTAGGGCAGGTAAAATAAAACTTAAAAATGGAAGAAACAAATTTGGCAAAAAGGAGAATGTCTTAAACTAAGAACCTGAAATGAGATGATGGTTCCTGGCAGTCAAGGTTAATGTGGAAGTGGGTATTTCCTGGCAAAAGGGATGAGCTGTATGAAATGATGTCATTGGGTGCAGCATTCAGGCTAGAGTCTTGTTTTCAGGGCGGAGGTAAGCCTTTGACCTAGCTTATGCATTAATACATCAGTGTCTATTCAGATGTCAGTGATGAGTGGCTTGTCATCCTTTGTTAGCCCCCTAGGGAGGGTCTCAGAGCCATGCAGGGCTCAGAGCCCCCTGGGACTACATGGGGCTGAGGATGTGGGGGTTATTTAGAGGGTGACATTTCTATCATTGCCCAGACATAGTGTGCTGCATTGGGGAAGTTTTCTTCCCAGTGCTCTAACAGGGAAGTTTTCTCCCCAGAACAAACACCAGTCCCTGAGCTTATACACATTTTCCAAGACCGTTTCAGTAGTCTCAGCCTCAGGCTCTTCTGAGGATCACAGATTGCATCTAGGATGATAGAGCCTCTGGACGGGAAGTCAAAGGGTTCCTCCTTGGAAAATTGAGGTCCTGCCTCTCTGCCACCTCAGGGAGTCACAGTGACAGCCCCTGGCAATCGACAACCAGATGTCCCAGAGGTTAGCTAAAAAGTGGGTTCCCCTTTGGGCCAGCCCCTTCAGAGATTCAGAGTTGGTGTTTCTCTTAAGAGTCCTGGCCTTCTCTGGGCCTTTTTAGTAGTACCCTGTGTCAGGATGGGTTCAAAGGAAGGAGAGATCAAGCTTCCAGTGGCACCAGCTGCTCTTGTTAAGTTCCAGCTTACTGGCCCCTCCCAGTGCCCAACTCTCAGCCCAGTGAGGGCTTTGTGAGATGCCTTTGGGGATAGGTCCTGTGGCGGGAGCTTCATGGCACCCAAGCCCTGTGGATCTCTGATGGGCCATCTCCAGGAGGAAGACCAGATGCAGGGGAGGAGCAGGGGTCCAGCGGCAGTGGGAGGGGTGAGATCACGGGGAGGCAGGGAGCATCCTAGGGCCTGTGAGATTGGGGTGACGGTGGGTCTTCTGAAGCACACCTAGTTCATTCACAGCCTAGCATCCGACCTGTGTATACCTCCCCAGGGAAGTTCTTATTTTAGTGTTGTCATGTCCCTCAAGAATGAAAATTAACCTTGGTTTGGGAGTTTTTCTTCCAAATTTATCTCTTTAATAATATTTCTCAACCAGAGGTAAACTCAGGATCTCTGCTCTGCTCATGGCAGGTAATGCTCCATCCCTGATCTGTATAGGATTCCCACGACAATGATCATTTCATTTCTCCTGAGCTTTTTAAAACATCCTAAATAATATCAGATGGCTTTCCATGGTGGCTCAGATGGTAAAGAATCTGCCTGCAGTGCAGGAGACCCAGGTTTGATCCCTGGGTCAGGAAGATCCCCTGGAGAAGGAAATGACAACCCACTCCAGTAGTCTTGCTTGGAGAATCCCATGGACAGAGGAGCCTGTCATAGGTGCTAAATATCCTTAACATAGGTGCTAAATAGACAGAAAGCAAAGCCTAAAAACTTACTAAATATTACATCAGAGTGCTAAAATATTCCATCATAGTGGTGGATTTGTCAGTTTTCTCCTGTAAGTTTCTAGGCTTTGCTTTATGTCTATTTAGCACCTATGTTAAGTATATATAGGTTCGTAATTGTTTACCAGCTGAGCCACAAGGGAAGCCCCATATAGGTTCATAATTGTTATGTCTTCTCAGTGACTTGTTTCTTTTGTCAGTGTGCAGTAAACCCAATAATGTGTCTAGACCTAAAAGTACACTTTGATATTAATGCTACTACAAAACATGTTTTTTCTTTTAGTATGTATGTCTTTAATAGTATATACCTTTTCCCATGGGCTACAGTCCATAGTGTCACAAGAATTGCACACGGCTTGAGCTACTAACACTTTCACTTCACTTTTCAACATAAGATAATTATATCAACAAAATCAAAATTAATCAACACTAGTTAACAATATAAAATATATATTATAAAATAATTAAAAGCACACAGTAATAGATGTTCTGGTTTAGCTTTCAGTCCTTTAGTACACAGTTGTGTAGAAAGAGGTCTGAATTCTAGTTCCTCAACAGTCTTTGCATAAGGCATGACCCCTTCCATCCTGGAGCATCCTGTTTCCCATGTGTGAGACAGTAGTGCTGGACTGGACTGTCACTTTTGGCCCTCCCCTCTATGCTTGGTCCTAAGGATGGAGAACCCAAGGCCCACAGCATCAGGGTTGGAGGTTGGAGACCCAGGTCTCCCAAACTCTTCTGGAGATTAGAGATGGAGCGAGGTGCTAGCCCTTCACTGTGGTTCTGTAGCGTACGCAGCTGAGCCAAGCATCGGGGCTGGTTGGCATAGTGAGAGATGATGGTGAGAAAGGGTGAGTGGGGATCCTGCTGCGTGTTGGGGGGAAGCGGCCTCCTCCCATGGCTGACTCTCCTCCACTGAGCGAGGACTTGCCATCTACCAAGCACTTTGCTAATGTGTTCATATCACAGTACACACTCCACATGCCCCGGTGAGGTACAAATGTTACATTTAGTAGTGAGAACCTGAAGCTCAGAGGCAGTCACTTGACCGAGTTCACAGAGGCGGGCTGGCAGCGGAACAGTTCGCCGAGCAGGGGACCTGCTGCCAGGTACGCAGGGCCCCCGGGGAGTGCTGCTTAACCTCAGAGTGGCTCATGCTCCGTCATCCGCAAGGAGAGATGGTGACAGCTCAGACTGCAGCAGGAGGAGAATACCAAATAGCAGGTAAACCGTGGGTGCCCAGCCTTTGTGTGTTCATCCTGAACCCCAGCACCCCGGGTGCCGGGTGTGTGGAGATGGAGGCACTTGACGTGGGTGGTGAGACCAAGTGTCAGGCCACCTCCTGCGGCTCACAGGGTGAAATGCCCACAGTGGAGTGTCCTCCGGGCTCACGGGGTGCTTCCAGATGGCATCAAGGATGCGCTTGATGTCTGCTTGCTCTGCATAGCCTCTGCTGGTTTTTCTCTGTGTTTCACTGTGTTTTGGGTTCCAGGGTCAGACCCAATTCCTCCACGCAGCTACTACCAAGGGCAGTGTGAGGTATGAAATCTTTGACAAAGCTCAGTTCTCTGCTCAGAAAGAGGGCACCAGGGCCTCCTGCAGTAGTCATGGGGGAACCCAAGGTTCTCCTCTTTCCGTTGCATAGCTTCAAGCTCACTATCCTGCTTGAGCCTGCATTTCCTCATCAGTCAAATGGGGATAATATTGCATAATTTTGTAGAGTTTCACTGTGTATGCCATGCTGAAGACAGCATGGTCCATAGCTCCCCTCACCCCCCAGTCCAGCTCTCAGGCTCACTAGCATGTATAGACCTGTCCCCTGGATGTGGCTTCAGCCTCCCTCTGTGGACAGGGAGGTGGGAGTGTCTCTAGGTTCTTCTATCGATGAGCTATGAAGGGTCACCTGGGTTGTTTTTGCTTCCTTAGTGTAAGCCAATGAAATAACTTGTATTGGGCGATGAATTTTTCACAGGGAAACATTTTTCTTCAGCTTATCCCCTCAAGTGCATTTTCAGACATGGCTGATGATTGAGCTAGACACTGAGGACAGAACAGGGGCAGGAATGCTTGTCTGAGTTCTGTCTCTTTTTCTCGTCCCTTAGAGAAATCAGTCTCTCCCCTTCTCTTTCCTTCAATCTCTCTGACTCTGTATGAAGGTTCTCTTGAGGTCTGTCTTCTTGCCCATCTTGGTCTTTTCTTCCCTCTCTGGGCCTCTCTCTTCTCTTTAGGTCTCTCTCACAGTCCCTCTCCCCAGCTTGCTTTCCTGACCAGTGTCCGTCTCCGTCATTCTCTTGCCGTCAGGCTTTCTCCCCATGTCTCTCTCTCTCTCTCCTGTCTTTCTGCCCCCTCCCTCTCTCTCTCTCTCTCTCTGTCTCTGTCTCTCTCTCTCAGTCCTTCCCCCCCCTCCTCCCCACCACAGACATACTATGCTCTCTCTCAAGCACAGGGGTTTCTCTCAAGCTGATGCCATGTTTTGCTGATGCCGACATGAAGGTTACATGCTCATGAGTGTGAGCCAATCCTGCTGGGACTGCTCTTTTCCCAGGGGCAGGTAGTCCTTCCTCAACTTGGGAATATGTCCATTTACGGAAAGAAAGACAGTCAGCCTGGTCCAGGACTGGAGAAATGAGTAATTTGCCTCTTGAAGGAGAATTTGTCTTCTGCAATAAGTGCATTATCACAGCTGATTGGTTGGGGTTTTAAGGATGCACTCCCTCAGATAACCATGGTTCAGGACCCACGTGTGCCCATGTATGGTGGACCTCAGCAACTCAGTCTCCTATACAGTATCTGACACCCAGAAACTGGCTGAGTGTTCTAGGCACAGAGTGTTTGCAAGGACCCAAGCACTGTCTGCAAACCTGCAGCAAGGCCTGCCTCCTGCCCAGCCAACAGCTTGTTTGCAGCTGCCTGGGATGTTCCCACTGGCATATTGGCTTCGAATGTACTGATTATAAATTCTTTACCTCTTATAAAATGGGTTTAAAGGACCTCTGCCAAGCAGCAAGTCCTAGTCATACTTTCTACTCTGTGTTGCTGCAAAACCAAAATTAAATTAGATTTCACTTTCAATGTTCCCAAGCTCAGCTACCACCAACACAGCTGGTCAGCCTCCCAATTAGCCTAACGTGGTAAGGTTTGCCTGCACGGAAGCAGTGCCGCTACCTGCCCATAAAGGGTTCCCCCGCCGCTTCCTCCACGAATCTCCAAACAGGTATTTTTTTAATATCTGCTCCCAAGAGCTGGCTGGGGCTGTGAACTCTGCCTCTGAACTAGTTCTAAAGCTCAGGTTAAGAGAATGGGTGTTTCTACAGCTCAGGCTGCTGTGAGGTCCTCTCAGGGCCATTGGGAGAAACTCTTGGTGCTCTAGAATATCCATAAACATTTTTCCCCCCTTGGGCTGAGGAATGGCACTACCCAGGAGCAGTCACATTTCATTTTTAAGCCAAAATTCATGGCTACTGTCAAGGGTAATATAAATATATTGAAATCACTGATAAAGAGATAAAAACAAGAGAAGAACTAAGAAAGTTCTTTGGGTAAAGTAATCGTCAAATCACGCCTGAATTGAGACTTAGCCCAAACTGCATCTTTCTTGCAGCAATAATAAGAACAGTTGCTTAATGAATAAATACAAGGTGCTTGCATTTAGAGAGCTGTAAGCTGTCACATTTGGGAGCTCAATTTATCCTTAGGAAAACCACATGCGATAAGAAGGAAGACATCCCCATTTCACAGAAAGGGACTCTGAGGCCCTCATGCCGACATCAGTTGTAGAAGTGGGGCTAGATTTGAAGTGTCCTGAATGCTGGCCCCAGGCTCTTGTCACTGTGTTACGCTCTCACTTAAGAGACAGTAAGCACCGTTGCTAAGCAGTGTGTAAAAAGTGCCACCGCCAAGTGTACATAAAGCAACAGAAGCCCAGAAAGTGAAAGTTCTCTTTACAGTCAGACGAAAGCAGGATGAGATCCTCAGATGAGCTGTTTTCAACCTTATTCAAGCATGTTTTTCCTTGACACGTGATGGTTCTCATAAATGTAAGAGAATATAGTTCTTCTTGCATCTAAGTTAGTATCATCTTCTACTTTTCCTTCTTAGCTACTCAAGACAGTGAAATTTTTATTCTTTTTTATTAAAAGCAAATTGCATCCTATTTGTGTAAGTGGCCTCTCTTATAGTGTCATCATCAGAGTTTTGTGTGAGAGGTCTTTGAGCAAACCATCCTTCTCAGAAAGCTTTTTTCTTCCTGCATTTCCATTTTCTTCAAAGAGGGGCTCAGAGATGGTGATAGTACCACTTCTAAGACTGCCTTCCCTTCACTTCAAGGGGCCATGCCTGGGAGACGGAAGAAATCGCCCATTGTGCCGGGTAGCAGAGAATGAGCCACACCCAGGGGACAGAAAACCTTCATGGACCTGCTGCTTGGGCAGAGGCACATGTGGGGATGGGGAACAGGGCCAGCTGGGGGCACTGAAAGGCAGGCATGTGGCTGGAGCCTGGACATGGAACATAATGGATTCTGGAGATTTGGAATGGAGGTGGGGTGGGAAGAAAGGGCCAAAGAAATGAAATGGGAGCAGACCTTCTTGCCAGGAGACCTGGCAGGATGCATAGGAGCTGGAGGTGGTGGGAGCTTTGTGGCCATCACCTCTAGTACAGACTCCAGGGAGACTTGCCCGGGTGAGGGACAGGGAGGCAGGTGGTGGGCCATGTGGCAGGACTGACAGCAGGGGAAGATTCCTCTTCCGCTGAGCCCTCCTCTGCCTCTGCTCAGGGGCTCCCACCTGCCCTGGAGACCTACTGGTGCCTCCCACTAGCATGTGGCACGTACACTTTGCCAGGTCACAAAAACTAGTATAAGCTCTGTGAAACAGTGACCCCAAAAGGAAAAGGTCACCTGGTGAATTCGCCTTGGCCTCCAGGCTGAGCAGTGAGGCCAGTCTGAGGCCAGCTTGAGGGATGAACTATAGTCAAAGAATAAGTGATGGCAAGCCTGACCATAGGGGATTTGAATGATGGTAGAAGGTCAGGCTTTAGAGAGAGTCCAGTCACAGCTCCAGCCAGCACATCCTAACCCTTTTGCTGGGGTGGGGACTGGACATGGGCTCACAGCAGTGCACACACGGTTGGGGGCGGGGGGTGTGTGTACACATACCTGCCAAGCAAGGGCCCACCTTCAGCCACACACCCTTTGCTGCATGCGTGTGCTTTCTCTGAGGGTGGATTTGGTCTACGAGAGCCTGAAAGCTCTGCACAGCACTCCTGTGGCCTCTGTAGAGTGTCTGCGTGCAGTCAGGGGTCATCACTTCCAGAGACACAGAGCCCCCTGTGGGCCTGCTCTGAGCCTTCTTCCTCTTGTGAAATTGCAGCTGAGCCTTGCACTGGCTGCAGGAGGATTCCTGGGCCTCTCCCCTTCAAGGGAGGCTTGGGGCCCCCACCCCCGGAGCAACTCCTCCTCCTGCCCCCCACTCTGCATTGCAGGCAGACATGACCTGACTGTGGTCCTGCTTATCATTCTCAGATGGTTTTCTTTCCCACCCGGAGTCAGCTGCCTTCCCCTCCTCCCTTCCTTCTTCTCAAAACAAATCAGTGCCAAGAGCCAGGACCCTCTTCGCTCTGCCTCATGGCATGGGTTCGGCCCTGTAGGGGTACGCTCTTAGATGCCAACAAGAGAAGCCCTGTGATTCCTGCGTCAGGCTGCCCTCCTTGGGGGCAAGACGTTCCCCCTTGGTGGTGGGTCCATTCTGGATCACTCCCTGCAGGTAGGGAATGTCCTGACTTGTCACATTTGTGAACGCAGATGGTGGGACAGAGCCTGGCCCACAGTGAGCACTCGGTAAGACTTGTCAAATGAATGTACAACTCAAATGTCTTTTGAGCTGAGCGGATGACCACTTGTGTTGGGTTCCTCCCACAGTAGTGCCTGGCAGCTCATGAGTGATTAGGATAAAAAGGGAAATCTACAACTCGGCCCCCAAACTGGGGTTAGACATCTCAAGGCCACAGAGACCTGGACCCTGCACCTGCCAGCTTGTGGAGGCACCAGACCTGTGCTCAGGATGTCTTCAACAAAAGCACAGTCCCCAACCCCTGGTAGGCTCGCTTTTTAAACCAACAACCACTGGCTCTATAGCCTGGACCCCCCGGAAGTGTCTGGGATTGCCAGGGCTACATCTGTTTCAAGGGATGGCCTGTCACCTGCCGCCTCCCACCCCCGCCCCCCCAAGCATTGTGTTCAGTCAGGAGCTACCCTTTTCTTGGAAGTGTTGTTGAAAGGCAGACAAAGCCTTCGGGAGAGAAATCTCACTTTAAAATCGGGTTTCTCTTCCTGAGAAAACAGAGGTTCATCATCTAGGGAAGCATTTCTTCAGGATCATGGGGAAGGTCATTCCAGAGCAGAGGATTTTAAGAATTAAATGTGAGATTGTAAGGGGACTGCTGAGGGGCATCACTGGGGAAGAACAGCAGAAAACACTGTTTCGGACAGAGAGGGCTTCATTCCCTTGAATTACTGTATCAGGTACAGTCCTATGTACCACGTTTGGTACATCTATCCACCAGTTAAGGAAGATCTGGATAGCTTCCTCTTTTAGACTACTGTATCATCTCATCCTCTGACTGAAAAAGAAACTGAGTCTCGGCTTGGGCCCTTGTTATAGCTACATCTTCAGTGGAGTCAGGGAGACTCCGACTGGGGCCTTCTGCCTCATTCACTGACCCAAGCAAACACTTATTTAGCTCCTTCTGTGTTCCAGGCACTAGGCTTGACCCTGGGAACCCTGCGGTAAGCAAGACGCAGAAGGTTCCTGCTTTCCTGAGACTCTCACTCTAGTGGAGGGAGACAGTTAGCAAGTAAACATACTTCAGAGTTTGAGTGTTACTAGTGATAAGTGCTGTGAAGGAAAGAACATAAGGTAGTGTGTGAACATGTAACAAGGAGTTCAGAATCTTTTTTAGCATTTTTAAACATCTCTGGATTTTTTTTTTCTTCTCTGTCTCTTCCCTAGTGGCTCAGACTGTAAAGAACCTGCCTTCATTACTGGAGACCCAGGTTGGATCCTTGAGGGAAGATCCCCTGGAGAAGGGCATGGCAACCCAGTCCAGTATTCTTGCCTGGAGAATCCCATGGACAGAGCAGCCTGGTGGACTATAGTCCATGAGGTCGCAAAGAGTAGGACATGACTGAGCAACTAACACTTTCTCTAGATTTTTTTTCCCCAGCATATGAAATATCTATTTTACTTAAAGAATTATCCAAGTAATTTCACTTTGCATGGAAAATGTGCAGAGATATATGACAGAGGACCTCATTTCTATCCATATACCTCAGGGACACACAGTGGACAGCCTTGTGGGTGGGGTGTGTCTTCTTTGCACACTACCTGGAGTCCGAACACACCCAGTTCTCTCCCCCAGGCCACCCCACACCCACCTGGCAAGGCAGCGTCCTTTCCATTCCAGCTGGGGGCAGCTCAGAGGCCTCAGGAGCCTTCAGCTAAAGCTGCATTAGTGTGTATGAGCAAATTACCCCAGTTATCTGGCCATGTAGAAAGCTACAGTTTTGCTCTTCATGAAAAATTAAAATCTTGTCCTGATCTGATGGAAGGAAATGGATGAGGCAACTTAAGTGAACTCAGCCATTGTTGATCAGGCAGATGATAAACTACACATTTTCTTGACTCAGGGGATCAATGGAGAACCTTAAAGAGAAAATCAGAGAAGAAATTAAGATTAAATTTGCAAGCCTGTAATATTGGGAAGGCATTTGAAAACTGCAGCGAAATAAGGCTCTCTCCTGAAAATGCATTATTTATTTCCTGCCTGTTACTACAGTTACAGATGCTTCTTCCTGTGGTTTGGACCCCAGTCAGTTACAGAAGCAGACCAGAGACAGATGACTTGCAGCTCACCAGTAAACTTGGAATTTCAGATGAGCAGTCGAGATATTTTTAGAAAGTTTGTGTGTACAGTTGCATCATAAATCGCAAGGATGAAGGTAGCTGCGTGAGTCTAAATCCAGTTGGGGCCACAATGCTGGCTTTGCACAACATAAATTTTATTAACAGAGAAAAAAATCATGGAATTGGTTATGCAGTTCATTCCCACATATTTTTCATTAGTAAAATCTTGGAGGAACATCAAAAGTGGTTTTGGGTTCAATGGGGACCTTCAATGGAAGAATGTAATTTGCTTCCTAATGAAACTGGCTCATACAATAATATGTACCAGAGTGAGATTCAGAAAGAGAAAATTGTCCCACTGGCGTTAATGGATTGGCATCTGCCTCAGTTGTCATCGCTGTTAAAGTCACACAGGCCAGATAACGAGAACTTTTCAGTAATTGAAGCATAAAGTAATACGAAATGTCCCCAACGAGAAGTGTGCTTCAGTACCCATGAACAGAGTAATCAATTACCTGGTGAAAGTTCTGTCTGAATTCTCTGGAAAACTGGCACTTCTCAGGGGGAAAAAAAAATAAGGATTTTTCAGAGTTTTGAAGATAAAGTTTGAAAAAGATGCTTTCAGAAAAGTTGTCGCCCAAGCCAATTAAAATTTCAGCAAGTTGTTCTCTCAGAAGAGAAGCAGACAAAACATGAAAGGGTCACATCTGCAGCTCTGCACCTTCCCGGAGAGAGAAATACTGGAGACTGGTTAAGAGTGGAGGTCTGGGAGTAACAGGAAACAGTTCTGGCACTGACCAGGTCTGTGGCTGCAGACCAGCCACACATGCTCTCCAGCCTCAGCTTTTTCATCTGGGAGGTGGAACATCATAAGCCCTATCTCCACAGGGTTGCTGGGAGGATCCAGTGAAAAGTGTGAAAGTTACTGAGCAAAGTATACAGCATGAAGTATATGCCCAACATGATGGCAGTCTACTCGAAGGACTTGGAAGGAGTGGGATTTATTAGAATGGCAGAGAGAAAATGGGAGAACTATTGATCATTTATGAGAAATTTGACTTTCTCCTTTGAGAAATCAGGGCAATATTCTTATAGAGCAACTAATTAGCAGATTTTAGGAATGTATTTAACCGTTTCCTTCCCTGTCTCCTTCCCCCCTCCCTCCATTCCTTCCTTCCTAGATTTTTTTCTCACTGAAAATTAATGACTCACTTGAGAAGTTATTTTAAGCCACACATTTGCAGGGTAGTGGTACTAGTCTGTTGACTTCTTGAGCAGAATGGTGATGGCAGAACACATAAGTCTTCAATGATAAAATGATTTACTAAGCACATACTATGTGTCAGGCACAGCCCTGAGTGTTTGCCAGTGAGGCTAGGTTATGGATACAACCTTCAGATGGGTCAGTCGCTGGTCCACCTGAAGGATCCTGTGACCCCAGACTCAGGGACTTAGTATCCCTGACCCAGGCTTAGGTTGTTCGTTCATCCAGTCATCCCCTGGAGTTTACACGATGACATCAGAAGGGACTTACAAATTAGTCTTCCAATTGTAGTTATAATGTGCATACATGCTAAGTCACTTCAGTCATGTCTGACTCTGTGCAACCCCATGGACTGTGGCCCTCCAGGTTCTTCTGTCCATGGGATTCTCAGACAAGAATACTGGAGTGGGTTGCCATGCCTTCCTCCAGGGGGATCTTCCTGACCCAGGGATCAACCCAGACATAAGAACCTTATGTCTTCTTCATTGGCAGGCAGATTCTTTACCACCAGTGCCACCCAGAAAGCCCATAGAGTTATAATACATGTATGTAAATCTGAAGATCACTCAATGGGCATCCCACTGACATGAAGTCAGTGAGGTCCACTCTCCATAGAGAACTCTCCTTACCTCTGCCTCCTGAACAAAGGAAGGATGGGGGGCGGTAAGTGAGGGCTCAGGAGGACATATTGGACACTTTCATGGGACAGAGACTTCTCTTTGTTCAGAGAATGAACATTCATTGGTGAAGATGGTAAATTTGATATCTGATGCACTTTTTTTCTGAGTAAAAGTTTACCACCAAGGTAAGTGGCTGGTCTATAAAAATTTCACAGAATCATCTTCTTCACCACGACTGCTCTCTAGCTAGCTTTCCTATCATTCATGAATATTTATGCCTTGGCTGCTTAAAATGCTTGGAGGGGAGAAGAAAACAAGCAAACTTGGTTCTTAGTCTCCAGTTTTCCTGAGGCATGAAAGCATGGGTATAAGATAGTAACAGCGTACTGCTGAATCAAGTGCTTAGACCAATATTCATTTAAAGCTGAGGTCTGCTCTGTATTAACTGTGAATTGTAATAAGGTATACAGGAGATAAGAATGTTAGGGGAGGCATAAACACGAGATGTACTGGTCTCTGCTTCCTTCATCTTTTTGTAATCGAACTTAACATAATTTACTTGAAGCTAAGTGATGAAGCTTCAAAAGGTTTGGAGATTGATTCCATGTGGTTCAGATACTCATCAGGACTCTTGTCTGGTACTGTGATCTTTGCTTTTGCTCCACGAACCTACTTTTCCACCTTCCCCAGCCCTGCAGCGCCTTTCGATGCCTGGCTCCTCTCCTCCTGCCCACCTTACTGCTCCTCCCCGTGGAGCTGTCCTGATGCCTTCTCCCAGGACCCCAGGAGGCCGATCCCGCCTGCCTAGACAGTGCTTGAGGGTGGGTATTAAAAGGCAGTTCTGGCACTCAGAGTTTCTAGAAAGCAGGGTCTTACATACATAGAACAGCAGGGTAGCAGAAGTGGCTCGCGAATGCAGGTTCCTTCTCAGGCAAAGTTTTGGAGTCGGGGTGGGGGTGAGGCGAGCTGATTATGCAGAGACTCCAAATTCAATCTCCTAGGTCATGTTATCGCTGGAGCCGGCAATGGAAGCACTGCCCAATAATTCAGACTTGCCTATTACTTATTCTTTATCTAGAGGAAATAAAGAGAAACAATTACCTTGGTGTGACATTCTGCCATCTCTACAAAGCCACCTGCACCTGAGACTTTGCCAGCAGCAGAAAGAATGAGTTAAATGCTAAATATTTCATAGAGAAGAGAATAGCAGGGCTATTGAAAATAAATTTAAAAGACCTTCATGTATTCTGGTCATATATCCCTGGCATAAGACTTCTCCAGAGATAAAATAGCTTTCTAACAGGAGGGTTGGGGTTGGGGAGGGGTTTGGCCCAGTAAGGCAGGGAGCAAGCAAAGGAGCCCAGGAAAACCCACACGACCGCCTGTTACCAGACGCCGTGCCTCCTTCGTGAAGGCATCTTTGAAATGATTGAAGTCAGACTATTACTGCAGAGCCCTTTTCAGTAATGAATTTTAAATTATAAATGACATTTTGTTGTGTGCTCTTCGCACCCACCTGTTGGTAGTTAACAGGGAAAATTGATGTCTAGACAGAGCAAACTTCTTGGGAAGTTAAGCCTGAAACTCTCAGTTTGTAGCTAAGAACGCTCCTTGACTTAAATGTCTGCCAAAGCCGTGTCCCGGTCCCAGCCTAGGCTGGGTGTTGGGCTCACAGTCCCCTTGAGACCAGCGTGCTTTCCCTTTCAGCCTCCTCCTGTTGGGGCCGGGCTGTGGGAACCAAGTATTAGGATGATTCAGGCCCGTGGGGTGACTTAGGCTGCCCCAGGGAACTATTTGTGGCTGATTCCCTCCCATGGGCTGGTGGGTGTCAGTGAGAGCCATCAGTTAAAATCACAGGACTAGTTTAAGGGGACAAATATCAGTCAAAGATACAAAGAAATTGCTGTTGATTTTTTGCTTTAAGTGAAAGTGTTAGTTGCTCAGTCGTGTCTGACTATCTGCAGTCTCATGGACTGTAGCCCTCCAGTTTCCTCTGTCCATGGAATTCTCCAGGTAAGAATACTGCAGTGGGTAGCCATCTTCTCCAGGGGATCTTCCTGACCTAGGGATCGAACCCAGGTCTCCTGCATTGCAGGCAGATGCTAAGACAGGAAAGATAATTCAGGAGTAATCAGTGCACTAGCCCTTTCCACTGACCCTGGCACTCAGAGTTTTCTCTCCTTACAACAGCCAATCTTGGCAATTAAATGTGTTCTCCTTATTAATGCCAGGGGAGGGAAACAGAAGAAAGGCCCTTCTTTGCAAATAACTGCTTTGCAAACTGCAAAATATTGGCAGTACCTGCCTGTAAGTCACGAAAGCCATGGAGGTTTGTCCATCCCTGAGCACTGAATGCCCTTGGTGACAGCTGCAGAATAGATGAGTGATACAGATAAGCAAGTCCTCGCATTTCCTCTGGCCTATGCACTGCCCGGTGCACTGGAGCGGAGCCGGCACGCTCTGTCACATGGGCTGAGGTGGAAAGGGCCTGATTCCAGGAGAGTCTGAGGCCTCCTACAGAGATGTCACATCCTCTACCTGAGTCCTGAGCACCCACTATTTCTCAGCAGATCTTTGGCCCCTTCTCCCTTTTATCCTGCTCCTCGGGTGATGTGATTGAAGATGCTGGACTTGGTGAGGGAGCAGAATGCAGGGGCCCAGAGTTGGGACCTCGAGAGTTTGTGTGTGTGGGTTTGTGGGTCTCACTCTGGTTATCAGGCACCAGCTCTGCACATGCCACCACTCTAGATGTCTCAGTTTCCAGGGGTGACGTAGGTAGCACTGAAGGTGGGGACCAGCTCCAATGCAGCCGCACTGAACCTAGAATGGTAAGAAAGTTCAGCAGGAAGAGTTGAGGTGAGACCTGAAATCTGTTTTCTTACTGTGGAATAGATCACGCCACCGCTGGAGTGAGATTCCTCTAAAACTTCTATCTCGGCTATTAGTCCTTCCTAAATTCCTAAATGTGGAAGATATTCTGTGGAAGCATATCGAGGTAGTGGCACTGGTCCTGTGGCAGAGGAGGGACCTAGCTGACCTCTTGATTCTTTAGCCACTTGGGCAGCCATCACGTCACCCCCAGCATGACTGATCAGTGCTGATCTCAGACTCACAGAGGCCCCAGGAGGGCCATGCTGCACATGACCAAGAGCCATGCTGGCCAGTCCTGACTGGCAGGCCTCCCAGCGCCCTCCATCGCTGGTGATCTGCAGACCGAGGGCTGCTTACTGGCCACCTGCCAAGCGGCTGATACACTTTAATATGTCACCTCTACAAAGCACACCATTGATTTTTTTTTTCTTTTCAAATTGGAGCCTTTCCAATAGCATCCCCAAACTAAAGGAACAGAGCACTAGATTAGCACATGTTGGACAGGCAAGGTTATCTTCTCTAGAGTGGGAATTGACAGCTGTCCCTACTGGGAGGAAAACCATCTAAAGGAACAGGGTCGGGAAGGCTTCTCAGAATGAAAACTGGATGAGAAACTCTGCAAAAGTCAAAACAGCCTTTGCTGAGAAGGCAAGGTCACAGGCACAGGCTCCCCTGCCTAACGTGTTGGTAGTGAATCAAGGCAGGTGAGCAGGGCATGAGACAGGGCATAATGAGGGCAGCAACCAGGACCACTTTCCTCCAGTCCCAACTCTGCCCTGAGGGACCTTGGGAAACTCACATCCCTATTCCAACTCCGGTTTATTCATCTTCAAAGGCTAGGGTTGGAGTCAACGGCCAAGATCTGTCCCTCTCATGCCAGCATTTGAATCATCTCTCATCATTTGTCTGGAAGATGATTCTAAAGGTTGAGGACAAATAAATTAAATTTGTATTATTATAACTATGAAATATTGCTCCCTGGAGAATCAGTCATGTCCTAGTTTTTCATTTTCCTTCTCTATGTACCAGCGTACTGACCCCATGTGTCACTTAGTGAAGACTTTTTTTCTGACATTAGGTTCAGATAGCATCTTTTTCACCCTCCATCAGTTGCCTTTCACATGTCCTCACCTACTTTCTTACTCTCTCTCTCATCATCAGTTGTAACTTGTGCCTTAAGTCCTCTCTTCTGGAGCCTCTTTTTCTTGCTCCAATCTAGAATGGGTTTTTCTTTTTTTCTTGGTTGCACCACTCTTCCCAGGATGGCCTGACTTCCTTTGTTAGCTCACATTTTCTTTTTGCTGGAGTACACCCTTGTGTAACTGCCTAAGAAAGCATGTACAGGACTTCAACTTTCTATTCCTCAAATGTCTGAAAATGCTTTTATTTCTTCATACTTGACAGATTGGATGTAGTATTACAAATTGAAAATTTGCCTTGTAATAGTCAAGGTGTATGTGCGTATGGTGCTCAGTTGTGTCCAACTCTTTACAACCCCATGGTCTATAGTCTGTCTGTGGAATTTACCAGGCAAGAATGCTGGAGTGGGTTGCCATTTCCTTCTCCAGGGAATCTTCCTGACCCAGGGATCTAACTTGCATCTCTTGCATCTCCTACTTTGGCAGGCAGTTTCTTTACCATTGCACTACCAGGGGTCCCAATAGTCAGAGTTCAATTCAGTCGCTCAGTTGTGTCCAACTCTTTGTGACCCCATGAATCGCAGCACACCAGGCCTCCCTGTCTATCACAAACTCCTGGAGTTTACTCAAACTCATGCCCATTGAGTTGGTGATGCCACCCAGCCATCTCATCCTCTGTCATCCCCTTCTACTCCTGCCCCCAATCCCTCCAAGCATCAGGGTCTTTTCCAACGAGTCAACTCTTCGCATGAGGTGGCCAAAGTATTGGAGTTTCAGCTTCAGCATCAGTCCGTCCAATGAACACCCAGGACTGATCTCCTTTAGGGTGGACTGGTTGGATCTCCTTGCAGTCCAAGGGACTCTCAAGAGTCTTATCCAACACCATAGTTCAAAAGCATCAATTTTTCGGCGCTCAGCTTTCTTCACAGTCCAAATCTCACATCCATACATGACCACTGGAAAAACCATAGCCTTGACCAGATGGACCTTTGTTGGCAAAGTAATGTCTCTGCTTTTTAATATGCTATCTAGGTTGGTCATAACTTTCCTTCCAAGGAGTAAGCGTCTTTTAATTTCATGCTCAAATGCCAGTAGTATAACAGAATTTATTATGCACTCACATCCAGCCTGCTCATTCTTCTATAATTTTGGGATGTTCTCTGCTTCATACAATAATTCAGAGACCTAGAAAGACACCTCTTATATTGTAGCCTCCAAGGTCACTGTAGACAAAGATATGGGAATATAGAAAAGGCCCACCAACTCCTAACTCAATCAGCCTAGAGGTAACATATTCTACCCACACCTTCTCTGTAAGAACTAGTCACATGGCCCCATCTAGATGCAAGGGGAAGAGGAAGTGTAGTTGGTATAGGCTTATAGAGAAAATCATATCTTCATACTTTTAAAGGCATCATTTTCAAGCCAGAAGTGATAAGAATTCCAGTGCTAGACTGATTTTTGTTCCTTGTGGGTGTCCTGTTTTAATCTGTCTGGAAGCTATTAAGGATAATCTCTTTGTCTCCTTTAAGGTCCTTGAGAGTAAGGACTCTGTTTCACTGGTTTATCTCCAGTATCTCTGCCTGTCATATAACAGAGATGGGATTAAGGTGAGGTAATTAAGGCCCTTACTTTCAGGACAAAAACTCAGTAGTCAAGATAAGCATTTAATGTAATACTTTGCAAAATAAAAATCATTACCCCCAAAAAGTCCATGATGAACAAAATAATAATTAATATTATTGGTGTTATGAAATTTTGCAATGATGTGTTTGGCTCTGTGGCCTCTTCTGTGGGCTTTTCAATCTAAATATATATATCCTTCCTCAAACAAAAGCAGTTACAGATTTTTAAACAATTTTTTCTTCTCAGTTTCTCTCTTGTCTTTCAGAAATCTCAATTGGATATATAACCTCCTGGATCAGTATTTGCTATCACATCTTTTCTCTCAAAGCTTCTGTTTCCATATATCTTTTTCAATATTCTGGAAAATTCCCAAGCACACTTTCTCAGTCTCTGATTTCTCCAAGTGACACCTTGAAACTATTTGAGGCTACTAGTTAGTAATTTTTGGTTTTCTGCTTGCGTTCTGCTTTTACTTTTACTTTTCTCTTGTCATGCAGGGCATCTCTGTGTGTGGTTTTCTTTAATTGCTCTTTTTTGTTGATCTGTTTTCAGATTGCTCTATTTCGGGCTGTGGGTCTGGTGTTTCTTGGTTGACCGTCCAGATGTAAGAATAAAGAAGGTACAAATGCTAATGTTCAGGGCTTGTCAGCTGGGGTTCCACTTGAGGATGAGCAGGCCAGGAGCCAGACATTGTGTTGCATGGCCAAGGTACCAGATGAGGAGGGCGCCAACACCCACGTTCACTGCCATGGTTCTCCTCAGGCAGCTCGTTCCATTTCTTTAGAGAAGAAATGGGTGTTTTCTCTGGGTGTTTTTCCAAATGAGGGTGTTTCCTGGACAAACAGCTTCGATTTCCCCTGCCGGTCTCAGCCCTGCCTCTGGGAGAGGGGTCGTATAGCTGCTGCCTCTTCTGCACGTGTTCCAGGCTGTGGGCGGAGGTGCCTTCTGTCACCAGTAAATGTTCTTCACCAAGTGTCTTTAAATCCTTTGCTCACTGAGGGTTCTCTTCGTCTCTGTGATTTATTCTTTTAAGGTGTTTTTGAGTCTCAGGAGGAGAAGGAAATAAATGGTGCAGCTACCCCTGTCCTTTGAACCCTCTTCCTTTATTTCTAACCTGTTTGAAAGATCTGGTCTCTTGCCCAAGGTGAAACAGTTACAGTCCCTCTGTCAGCCCCCAGAAGTATCTGCTTCTCCTCTGGTCATGCCCCGCTCTGGGAATAGGGTTAACACCCACCCACTTGTTAAATGGAAAGCCGAGTCGTCTGTCATGCCTCCCTTCCCATCTTCATGTCCACCTGGCTTTGCCTTCTGTGTTGGTACCTCAAATCTGTCTGTATCCCCACCCTCAGTGCCACCACCTAGACAAGCCAAGACTCTAATCCCCTCTGTACTCGTCTCCCTTCTTCCATTCTTACCCCACAGCCCACCTTCCTGGGAGAGAAATTCCATCTCATGTCTCCTGTCACCCTTTCAGTAACGTCCAGTTCCCCACCAGGCCTGTCTGCGAGAACTAGCTTCTTCCCACCTTCCAAACCTTGGCACGTTCTCATCTCCTGTGTCTCTGGCTCCGGCTGCTCTGACCGCCTCCAAGGAGCCATGCTCACCCTGCTCCCAGCCCTCCACATGGCACCCCTTTTCTCATCCTTAGGCCCTGCTCAGGGTCTGCTCCCTCTAAGCTGGTTTCTCTCACTCATTCTTTTCTTGTCCTGTACCTATTCATTTTCTCCACAGCCCTACCCCAATTTTTATTTACATGCAAATGTTTTTTTTATCGTGATCTTCTATTTACTAGTCTATTGATAGGTGGTACGCTGGACCAAGTACCTAAAGGGCAGGAGTCGTGCTGGTGTTCCCCTCCAGGATACTCAGCCTTCATGGTGTCCGGGGCAGTTGTGCTCAGCAAAGTTTTGATGTGCAGATGAGGGAACAAGGGAGCAGATGCTCAGCCTCAGTGGGTCTCAACCTAGCATTTGGGTTATGGGTTGATGTCTTCTCCTTCGACTGATCTTTCTGGCAGATCTCCTGACTCGTCTGTAATCTGTAGGTGACGCTGTGGAGCAGTAACACCCACGTGACCCTAAGGAGGTCATGAGCTAGAGGGGTGAGCGCGGCTCCTGGCTCATGGGGGGCAGGAAGTAATCTCTTTATCTCCAACTTCCAGTAGGAGGAGTTGCTAAAGGGCTGTGAAGTGTGATGCCTGGCACCGGGCATACCTTCCCCATGCTGAGGCCCCTGCCTGTGACAGGACAGGCAGATTGCTCCATAAATGATGGGCCCAGAAGCAGTGTGCCAGGCGCAGGCTGTGCGGCGTGGAGGCTGCTCCCTATGAGTGCCCCATTCTGAAGGCAATTAGTCTAATTGCTTTTGTTATTTCAGAAAACAAATTAAGCCACCCAAGTGTTTCAGGGCAGAAAAACGTCTGCAGTGTATAAGAAACGTTTCAGGAGCATTTAGTTCATAGCCAGCAGTGTCTGAGCAGACAGGCACCAGGGAGGCCTAAGGGACCAGGCACTGACGAGGCTGGGACCTTTGTGGGCCAGCGTGGGAAGAGGTCAGGGGAGTCTCTACTCTGCTAGCTGTCTCTGTACTCAGGGTCCTGTTGAGGCAGGGGAGCCATCCTGGACTCCTGCCCCCTGCCCTCTGGCCCCAACAAGGTCTGTGGATACTGTGTCCTCTTGCCCGTCCCTGCCATCACTGTGGGCCCAGACCCACCCTTTGAAGTCAGGATCACTGGAGTCACCGCCAGGTAAGCTCCCTGCCTGCTTCCCAGCCATCACACTCATAGCTACCAAGGGGGCTGCCTGAAACACAAGCAACACAAACACTTCTGAACAGCTTTGTGGGGTTTCCCAGGTGGTGCGGTAGTAAAGAATCTGCTTGCCAAAGCAGGAGATGTAAGAGACGCAGGTTCGATCCCTGGGCTGGGAAGATCCCCTAGAGAAGGAAATGGCAACCCACTCCAGTATTCTTGCCTGGAGAATCCCATGGACAGAGGAGCCTAGTGGGCTATAGTCCATGGGGTTGCAAAGAGTCGGCCATGACTCAGAACACAAACAGCTTTGTGGCTTCTTATAGGACACCAGGCAACCCTTAGCATTGGGGAGGTGGAGGACCAGCCTCCACCTAGGCCCAACCTGCCTGCAGACCTTAAACAATCACTTTGATTCATTCTGCTTTTGCTTTATGCTTCATGCTGCTCTTCCTTTGTCCCAGTGGGGTGTGATACTCATGCACATTCTCAGGCACACACATACACACATGCACACATACACATATATATGCACTCTGACCATAGACCACTCCCCATTCCTCAGCCTTCAGGCCTGGCATCCTTGCCTTGTGAAACTTTCCTAACACTGTGGGAGGAGTTAGGCACTTTCTCCTTAGTGCTGTGTTGGGCCTGGGACTCGTTTCACATCTGTGCTGTGTTGCATCCATTTGTCTCTGTTGTTCTTACCAGCTTGTGTGCAGCTAAGAGAGCAGGGGCCTTGCCTTGTTCACTTTCTGCTCCTGGAATGTGGCAAGAGACCTATTACTCAGAATTCAATACGTGTCAGATGGATAGATGGGTAGATGGATGGACAGTGGATTAATGAGTAGCCCTGAGGATTGGTAAAGGCTCTTGTTCCAAGTTCTTCCACCTCAGCACAACTCAAAATCAGGAACTAACCCAGGGAAACAGAGAGAGAGGGATGGATTCAATCGAGGACTCTGTTCTCCACTGGGCACCACCCACTCCTTTGTGAGGAGCAGAATATGGTGAGAAATTTATTCAAAGAATGAGTCAGCTGTTTCACAGAGGCTGTGTCCCATTTCCTTCTACTCTGAACCAAGTTAAGTTCACAAATCAGCCCTTCTGCCTACCCCACAGCTGAAAACTGAGCAAACCCTGCCTCAATCTCTCCTATAAGCACTGGAGCCAGGTTGGTGTAGGGATGGAGGTCTGGTCTCATGGACAAGCTAGCCACCCCCTTCAGTGTCCCTACAGGAAGATCCTGAAACACAGAAACACCTGTCCATCTAAAGTTCTCCTTGATCATGTGCTGGGAAAATAGAGGAGGATACAGCCTCAAGGTCTGCCCTGTTCTCAGGACTCACGGGGCTCTCAAATTGAGGACGCAGACCATCTGCACCACAGTTACTGGGAGGGTTTCTTAGAAATCGGCTTCTGGGGCCCTACCCAGCCCTGCTGAATCAGAGTCTCTGGGGTGGGAGAGTCTGGGAGGGGCATTTTAAGCAAGCCCCCCCTGGAGATTCATATGCCAGGGAAGGTTTGGACTCACGCCCGAGAGATTCCAGTGGTCACTGGAGACGAATTTTAAGTGGCAGAAACGAATCACATACATCCTCTTCTCTCTGTCAGGCCCCAGATCTGGCCTCTTGGAAATGCATTCACGGGTTCAGCAGCCTCCCCCCTCTTTTCTTTGATCTGCTTCTCCTGCCTCTGTAGAAATATATCCTGATCCCACATCTTCAAAGCTACCATGCATCTTTGACCGTTGATGTAATTACTTGGAAATACCACTTCCCGGGTAGGATGTGTTTTAGTCATGCTTGTCTATGTGCCACTTCTTCAGAGGCATCAGTAAGGCTTTATTCCTCCCTGCTTCAGCAGAGGCGTTGTTGTTCGTTCAGTTCACACTGGGGCTGTCACACAGCCGAGCCTGTGTCTGGCCTCATGCTGAGGCCTGGCTGGAGATGATACACTCCCTAGAGCAGCTGTGGCACCTTCTCCGAGCCCACTGGGCCGCTGCCTGGGCTCCCAGTGGGTGTGATCTCACTGTCCCCTTCCCCTGCTAGTTTGCCCCTCCCTCAAGACCCCCACTGCTCCCCAGGCTCGAGCCCCGACCCTGTGCTTAGCACCGTCGGGGGCCCTCACAGGACAAGTGGCATAGGGTTGCCCTCAGGAGGCTCACTCCGTATTGGGGAGAACCCAGCACTCAGGAGGTAACAGAGACTGTATCAGACGGCACAGGGCGCCCCCTTGTCTGTGTGGAGCAGTCCTGGGGCCTCGAGGCACTCAGAGGAGAGGCATGTGGGCTGAGCCACACAGCAACAGCTTTGAGAAGCAGCCAGAACTGGAACCCAGCTTTGACAGATGAATGGGAAGTGGAGTGGTTACTATTGCTGGAGGGCATAGGTGGAAACAGGCAGGACAGGCATGGTGGCACCTGTCGGGGCTGGCAGTGAAAGAGCCAGCTGCTCTTTGGGCAATGGGCCTTTCACCCAGGGCAGGGGCAGTGCCTACAGGTGTTCTTCACTACACAGACCATCCAGGTGAAGGCGGGCCCTGGAAAGGTTCTATTTAACTTGCTCGTTCACTCAGCAGGGTTTCATAGGAAAAGCATAAAACAGAAGAAAATGGCCTTCTTTTTCACGCCACCTTTGAGAACTCTCCCCCCATCAAACCCTGCCATTGAGAGTCACCTGCCGTTGGGGTGACCTATCCCCAGGCTCCCGGCCCTGAAGTACAGGCTCACCCTGCCGCTTCATTACCCCAGTTGCTCTCTGTCTTTGGGGTCTGAGACACTGTCCCCCTGTGAAGAAGGGGCTTCTGGGCAGAGAAGGGCAGGAAAGGTCCCCGGTCCTTCCTCCACAGCAGTCCAAGGAACATACCCACCAGGCTGGTGATGCTCTGCTGTAAAACTATAGTGAACCATTTTCTTCTAAGAGAGAGAGAGTGCTGTCTTCTTTGGACCACTTGAACGTTTTAAGCTCAGTTATGTTTTCCTTTTTAGGCTCTTTGGTGGTAGGGGTGGAACTATCTTTCTCATTATTTAAATAGAAAATCCTACATGTGGAGTCCACCTAGAGAAGAATGGTTTGTCACTGGGGAAATGCAGCCGCCCTGAAGCCAGTAACTTGGGCTGCTCGGGAGCCGAGACTCAGATGCCCGGACGTGGCCAAGGCAGGCCTGATGCCTGTGCTGTGCTGCTGGGGGAGGGGAGGCCTCTAACATCCCTGATGCGAGTGCGTGTGTGCTGCCAAGAGCAGAGTTTCTGCAGAGGACATCTGGGGAGGCCCTAGAGACTTGAGGCGATTATGACACTCCCCATTCAGTGTCTGTCCTACGGGGAGCCAAGTAAACTGAATTTAGGGTTGGAGACTTGGTGCAGATGTGGTGGAACCATTTGGTGCAGGAAGGAATGGGGCTGTCCCTGCAGCAAGCTGGTAATGCAGGTCGGTCCCTGACTCATCAACCTCCACCTGCCTTTTTTGTCCTTTTTGTCCTCTTAGCTGCTTTCAGATGCTCAACATCCTGATTTATTTAGCCTTGTGGGCAGCCGTTAGTATTCATTCTGTTATCGTTTCCTCTCAGGGAAAGGTATCAACTATTTACAACCTCGGTGTGTGTTAAGTCAAACTCCTTGACACAGGGTATTTGCGCTTTCGACCTTAATCCTCATGGTATGGAAAGCTCTCTTTCCTATTTATGTAAAGATTTTGTGCCAGGAGGTTGAGATGCTGGGATGAGATGTGAGAGGAGATGGTGCTTTGAATGACGGGTCTCTTCCCAAGTATTGTTGCCTGGGCATGAACCATCTGAAAGCAAAGCCTAGACTGCTGAGGAGGGATGATGGGTACTGTCAGAAGAAATTACTCAAACAGCAAGAAAGATTTTATTCAAGACTGTTGATACACACACACATATACACATAGGAATACTACTCAGTCAAAAAAAAAATGTATGAAATTTTCCACTTGTAACAACATGGATGGACTTGGAGGGTATTATGCTAAATGAAATAAATCAGACAGAGAAAAACAAATACTGTATGATATCACATTTATGTGGAGTCTAAAAAATACAAAAAAACTTGTGAATACAACAAAAAAGAAACAGACTCACAGATGTAATGTACAAACAGTGGTTACCAGTGGGGACAGGGAAGCAGGGAGAGACAATAGTGGGTAGGGGATTAAGAAGTACAAACTCTTAAGGTATAAAATAAGCTACAAGGATGTATTGTATAACACAAAGAATAAAGTCAGTTATTTTATAATGACTGTAAATGGAGTATAACTTTAAAAAATTGTGAATCACTGTGTTATACACCCATAACTTTTATAATTTACATCAACTATACTTCAGATTAAGAAAATGAAGGAAGAGCATAGGAGAGAAAAAAAGAAAATGTATAAAATTTAAATAAAAAATTTTAAGACGCTTGCAGGAGAGGAGAGAGAGAGAGTCAGCTCAACTTCAAATCAAGAGTGACAGGCTAGAATTTGTAGCCAGCAGGCAGAATGAGGGAGGGCATGGGAAATTACTGAGGGGACCTTGGTTAGGTATCAAGGGCATGGAGGGGCAGGAACTTGAAAAACTATCAAGAGTTGGGAGATTCTGGATTAACTGGCTTGCTGCTAAGTCTCTTCAGTCGTGTCCGACTCTGTGCAACCCCATAGACGGCAGCCCACCAGGCTCCGCCGTCCCTGGGATTCTCCAGGCAAGAACACTGGAGTGGGTTGCCATTTCCTTCTCTAACGCATGAAAGTGAGAAGTGAAAGTGAAGTCGTTCAGTTGTATCCGAGTCTTAGCGACCCCATGGACTGCAGCCCACCAGGTTCCTCCATCCATGGGCTTTTCCAGACAAGAGTACTAGAGTGGGGTGCCATTGCCTTCTCCGATTAACTGGCTTAGTAGGATTTTTTTCCCCTAACACTGGGCTCAGGAGGCGAAGGCCAAGGCCTGGTGGAGAAGAGGACTCAAGGAACCTGACCAAAATGTGGTCAAGCCTTTGTCACCAGGTGCTCACAGACTGCAGACTGACCCATGAGGCCCAGCACATGGTTACTAAGGATGCTGGAAAGGCCATCAGCTGTTGTGAGTTCTCACAGGTGCTCCACGCATAGTAAAGATGGTGTAACTCCTGAGATCTAGAAGGAACCTCATGTGGCTTCCTCAATCAGGCTCTGGAAAGAAGTGGAAGCCAGACCCTGTTGGCTTGTGAGCTTCAGAAGAGCAAAGGCTCCCTAGGGTGTATCTCCCATCCCTGAGCCCCTGCTCTCTCAGGTTACGGATAGCTTCACTCAAAGTGGCTCAAGCACATTGAAAGATATTTTCACAGCTATCTGTGGGTAGGGCTTCCCTAGGCTCCAACCATCAGTGATGCCTGGAAGACTGCCCCTGATTCTTGATTGACTGAAGTGGGATATATGGCCCCTTCTGAGCCCATCATTGACATGGAAATAGAATTTCATGACAGTCTAGAATCATTTGTAGTGAGAAAAAAGTGAGAGAGTCAACCATCCCATCTTCACACGTGCTAAATGGAGACCCCGTGAGGTGGGAATGGAATTATGAGCCTCAGAGCAGAGTGTTCATAGACTAGAAGCTAAGTAAGGAGTGAGGGAGGAAGGGAAGGTGAACCCTGGCAGCTAAGGGGCACAGTGCTTTGTAGGGGACCCTCCAGAGTGTTGGGGAGAAGCAAGTGCCATGGTCCCAGGCATTGTCCCTCTGGGTGGCATGTGCCAGGCCTGTGCGTGAGCACCTGGACAGCCCCTCGCCCATCTTTCACTCTGAGACAGTTCCATCTGCCAACAGACACTCAAAGACAGGAAGGGATGTTCATAGGGGCAGATGTCTCTGGCTGGCTGGCCCCAGTGAGGAGGTGGCTGTGAGGAGCCGTGCCTACATTTCTCCATGCTCACCATCCCCTTCTTGGATGTCACCTGTGAATAACTCAGGATGAGGCCAGGTGGTTGTGAAAGTATATGCCCCTCTCATTGCCTGAGACCATCATCTACTCACATGGTAGCTGGCTGAGGGTTTTGTGCTTAGCAGGACTCATCCCCTAAACCTGCATAGACCTAGACCTTTCCTCATTCTCACTGAGAGCTAGAAGGTTCTGAGGTGTGCTTGTGAGAATGTATAGTTATTTCCTTATTTGAACACCCTAGGTCATTTGATGAAGAAAACTGATGAGATTTTTTTTTTACCCAGGCTGATCAGATGACACAGTAAATCATCTAAATGTTATAAAATCCTTAGATATGAATAGCATACTAGTGAACAGAGTTGAGCACCCACCCATCTCCAAGGGCACTAGTGTGATATATGTGAACTCCCCATTTGTCTTGTTAGTCACCCACAGGGTCTGTAGCCTGTAACTGCAGTAGAATTTCTTTGGAAACTTGGAAATTTTTTTGGTTCTGGGGAAAAACATCAAACATCAAATATGCATTCATCCTAAGATGTCCATTTCAAGGACAGATATGCAGCAGCAAACATTGGTGAGTGAAAACTGGGAGATTACACTGTGGAGTTGGGATGTGGGACAGGGAATCTGTGAATGCCCCAGTAAACTACTTAGGAATTGAATTAAGTCCCTTGCAAGAGACCAAACTGCTGAGAATGAAAGAATCACCCATTGTTCCTGAAGAACCACTTCTGAAGGCAATCAGTCTGTTATGACAGAGGGGGATGGATGGCAGTTCCCAATATTGAGACATGGGATTGAAACCCACACTAGCTATGGCAATTTCCCTCTAGATTGGAACTTTTTAATAGCAGAGCAGTGTCAACAGATGGAATTTGAGTAAGTGATTTTGCAAGCCATCCACAATTCACAAGAGGGTTTTGTTCCCAGGAGTCTGACATCTGTCTTGAGGCCGTTGTTTGGACCTTTGCAAACTAAAATGCATTTTCCACAGACATGTTCCCCAGAATGGAGGGTGATTTATAAACAAGTCTCCAGAACTTTATTTAACCCTTGATGTAGCTAAAAATACCATACATACTTGGTTAATGTTAGAGACCCCAGTGTTACAATAACACTAAAGAGAAAAATATTTCTTTTTTTCCCTTACTTGGTATAATATGAAGGAAGGTGACAAGCTAAGCATGGGAACGGGTTGAGTGATAGTTGAGTTCCAGCCGTCATTTGTCAAATGAGGAAACTGAGGTTCAGGTAGGTGAGGTACTTGACTGGAGGTCACACAGCCAATGAGACTAGAACCTAGTCCTGCCCTGGCCCAGTGAAGATGGCCTGTGGGAAGTTTCCAAAGAGACTATCAAATACATTTGGGGTCTTCCAAGTTGTGTTGGGCCCCATTGGATGTCTGGTTTTCCCCAGTTACAGTATAAAATATGTCCTGTTCCTTCTTTATTAAGGGACTTCCCTAGTGGCTCAGATGGTAAAGAATCTGCCTGCAATGCAGGAGACCCAGGTTCAATCCCTGGGTCGGGAAGATCCCTTGGAGAAGGGAACGGCTACCCACTCCAGTGTTCTTGCCTAGAGAATTCCATGGACAGAAGAGCCTGGAGGGCTACAGTGCACGGGGTCGCAAAGAGTCAGACACGACTGAGCCAATAGCGCTTCTTCACTAAGTAAAGATGAGCGCTAGGACTGCTATTAACTTCTCTAGGAATAACACCATGGAGCTCACAGACAGGCTGAAGAGAGCAGAAATAACAGCAGGTGAGAAAGAACAGCAAGGTGAAAGTAACGGAGCTGGAAATAGCAGGAGAGCAGAGCTGAGACTGTGTGGGGGCACCAGGCTGTGCCTCTAAGAGCCCGTGGGGGCTGCAGAGCTCCACGCCAGGGGGCAGTCTCACCCCCTGCAGCTTTGCGGCTGCGCTGGTTGACAAGGGCACTGCGTTGAGAACCTGCTCCATATGGGGAGGGAGAGGGTCCTTGATGAAGGAAGGGGAAGGTGGTCATCCAGAAACATAGCTCAGTCACAGTGTGCATGGCCCATAGCCCAAGGAGGGCAAGACAAGAAACAAATACCAAAACATCTCATAGCACAGAGCATAGGTTGGCATTCAGGCAGGCATGGCCCCTCATGGATTCCCCGTGCCCTCTGTCTGAGAGGTGGCCTCGGACACTGGGAACCCTCATGTCTCTTTCCTCTTCTGTCTGAAACCCTTTGCCTCAGATGACACGGCTTGGGGACAAGACCTATTTTTTGTTTTGTTTTCAATTCTCTACAGTCCCCTCAGCAGATGTTTGATAATATCTATTGATTGAATTTACTCAAGCTTATAGATTTCTAAGAGCAAAGCAATGTTTTAAAAATAACACAATTTTAAACTTGTACTTGAAATTCCAGACAGATGTTTCTTTAAAATCTAGAATTCAAAGATCTAATCCTAATTACATTTGACAGTCCCAAGGATTGAGTGGCTCCCGTGATGGTGTTCATTCCAAGTGCAGGCTCTTGGCAGGGTGGTTCCTGATGGGCTCCTCACGCCTTCCCTGGATCCGGAGTGATGGGCAAGGACTTGGGAGCACTTGGTGGGTTTGCCTTGCTCCTTGTTTTCAGCTTCAGAGTTTTGTGTTAGTCTCTCGGGCCCAGGGAGACTGGAGAAAGCAGTGAAATCCTCTCAGTTTCTGGAAGCCTGCTGGCTGAAAGGTCCCTTGGAAGGCTAAACCCATGGGTCTGTTGGAGAAAGGGGAGATGACAATGCCCTGCCCCTTAGAGAAGCTGAGGTCGGAGCTGTCCATCAGCAGCAGCCCACTTTCAAGGCAAGAAAAGCTGGGACACCTCCCTTTCCCTCTGGTTCTCCCCGCCAGCCCCCACTAGAAGGTAGCAGTGCATGAACTTGCCCTTCATCCCCTTCTTCCCCTTTGTAGATGGCCAGGTGCTCCATCGGGCTGTTTTGTGTCATTCCCAGGAGGCTGGCCAAGGCCGAAGCGTGTAGCAGGTTGTTCAGGAAACACCCGCTGAAGTCAACTAGAAAGAGGCAGGTTTCAAAGCACTGTACTCTTCCCACGGTCACCCCATCCTGTGTTTAATGACAGTACTGCTGCTGATAAGGACAGTCTGTGAGGGCCTCGTAAGTGGCCAGCAGTTGCCCATCATCCCAGGGCACAACCCTGAGGCCAGGTCATCCCCATTTCACAGGTGAGGTCAGACTCAGGACAGAAGTCTTGCTGAGTGCGGAGAGGCGGGGATTCCAGCCCCAGGGCGCCTCTATGGAGCTACCATCCGGAGAGCCTATTTCTCACTGTGAACTGTGTGGAGTGGGATGCGACTTTGGCCAATTCTAAAACTCACTTCAGGCTGGGGTGTAGACACTGGAAATGGAAGGAGGGTGGCTATCTCTTCTCTAAGAAGGTTGGGGGATGTATGCATGTTTCCTCCTGGATATACTGGCTGAGATTGTAAAACCCAAAACAGGTATTTCAAGGCTTCCATTACTATTTTCTTAAGGACAAAAATCATTCTCTTTTATTTATACATAAATAACTGTTTTCTTGAGCAGACCCAAAGAAATGGAACACAGATGGTGATAATGTTGAAAATGTTTACCTATTTCCTCTCTGAAGACATCAGATTAGCCTTTCTCTAGGCAGAATGTGTAATCTGCTGGAAGACAATATCATCCTTTTGATCTTGCAATACATTTTTCATATCTTTGCCGCAAAAGCTGATTATTATCGTGACATTTTTAAACAATGACTGTTCGCCGTGCAGAGTGGGATGGGGGAGCTCAGCTGAACATATAGATAGATGGATGCTTGTCGAAGGCCAGACCGTGCGAATGAATTTTCCTGTGTTGCTTTGGCCTGGTGACACTGGCATTAACTCCTTCATCCCTGGACGCAGTCTTGTGCACTAATTGGAACCTGATGTTCAAGCTCTTCGAATGGCTTCCCCTCGCTTGAGGAAACCATTGATTAATGGCTTTGTCCACTCTTTCCAAGGTCACTGTGCCCCCTCTTCTTTCTGGAAGTCAAAGGATCCTTGATTAAATGGCAGAAGCAGATTGAATGAGGAAATGTACGGGGAAGGGCTTTTATAAACCCTGTGGGGCAATGCAGACTTGAGATGCTGATGGTGCCTTTGTAGATGGAGTCCACTGGCGCCTGCAACACAGGCGGCCGCGGAGCATTTGATTGGCCTTGCTGCCCTGGCTCAAAAACATGGAAACTGACGTTTCTGAAACACTCCTTTGCACTGTTGTCTTGCCTCCCTTCAGGGCTTTGCAGCATTTCAAAGGGAAGGCACTGGATAAAGGAGAAAGCAGCAGAAGTGGAAAGGACACAGATTTCAAAACCTATTCTGTTTCATTTTGGCTCCAGAGAATTTGGTCTGTGCAAGGACTGGAGTGGGTCTCTCTGAGTCAGGTATGCCCACCTGCATGCCCCAGGAGGCCTATGATGTCCCACCTGGTTGCTGAGATCAACCAGATGCCAGTCTGGGTAGCAGCAGTGTGAGGGCTAGAGGCAGCCAGCACAGGAGGGGTTAACGTCACCCAAACTGTTTGCAGCTCCGTGGCCTGCAGCATCGCACTGCCAGGCCATCCTGCAGCAGAGTTCGGATTCCCCTGCATCAGCAGGGAGGGAACCAATAAATCATGAATGAATTTGAAATTATATTTCTTTCTCTTAGCTTTCTTGTTTTTTTCTTCTTCTTTTTGTTCCTTCTGTACCTCCCCACCCTGGGAACAATGTTATAGAAAATTGTAGGTTGTAAATTCCACCCAGTGCATTTAGCTCCAGCCTGGCTAAGGTCTGTGGAATGGCATCTCTCCAGGCCTATTTCATGGGACCTGTCAGCGAGTTCTGTACTATGCAGACATCCGAACAGCAAAAACAGGAAGTCTCCAGGATGGAAATGGAGCCAGAGGTGGGCAGAGGAGCAGAGGGTGGATATCCTTCGAGCTCATCTCCACTTAGAACCTGTAGTGTCACGGGTTGGGTACAGTGGGGCCTTGTCCCTGTGCTTGACCAGAGCGGGTGAAGACCTCAGGTTTTGTTAACTTGTGCTGAAGTGTTGTTTCTTTAAAACAAAACTTTGTGTGGTGCTGTGTCTTAACCATTGATAAGTCTTTCTAGGGAAAAAAGAAAGCTTCCTACTCTTGGGTCCTAACCCAAAGTGTCAGTGACAGCCAAGGGCCGTCAGCCTGATCAGGGGAAGCCCACCTCTGGGCCTCAGACAGTGTTTGGGAGGCAAGGAACCAGCTGGCCATCCACATTGTTAAGCTGAACTTGACTTCACAGCCAATTTACTTCATTTCTACCCACCGGGACGTTTGGTCTCTAGTATGCACACATGTGTGTGAATGATGTGCTCCAGATGTAAAGCAGAAGTCAAAGCTACACAGTGGCCTTATGGAGCTCCCCTGAGGATCCCCAGGGTTATAATGAAATCCAGAAACCAGCTCTGAAATCCTGATTCACTCAATGAAAAGCCTCAGGCTCTTTGCAGGAAATACCCAGGCTGTTAATGTCAGTGTTCTCAGAACAGCCCCTACCACACCAAGGGCACCTGCAGGGCTTGCTGATGGCAAGACCCCAGGAGGGCTGGGGTCTGAGGAGAAGGGCTGGCTGACCAGGGCCTCCAAGGGCTTCCCTCCATGGCCTTTGGATGCTGCCCAGCCTTGAGGCTCTCCTTCTTACCCAGGGGATGGGGGCCAGCATAGATTTTCACTGAGCAAGGACTGCCTGCCTAGGAAGCCCTGTCCACAGGCTGGAGGCTAGGAGTCTGGTCTATAGACTCATCACCTCTCTTATTTTCGTCTTTTCACTTTTCTCCCAAGACCTCTTCAATATCATCTCGTGCTATGGAAGCCTCCGTGGTCTGGTCTCTACCTGAAATAAGCCACCTCTGAGATTTTTCTCTGTTCTTGCCCTCTAGATTTCTTTCTGCCCTCAGCCTTTGCTGGTGAAGGCTGCATGCCTGACCCTCTCTAAAGGGGTGAATTTATTTGAAAAGGCAATCCATATAGGTTAAGAAATAGAATCAGTAAGGTGCATGTACGTACATGTTTAAAAACCAGTTTCTTTCATCTTTTACTGTGTCAGCAATGGCAGCTGCAGTGCATCACCTCCACCCAGGGGGCATGGTACCTGCCATACTCCCGTCCACTCTTTTAGGTTAAATATCCCCTGCCTATTATTTTCTTAGGAAATAAAAACACGTCTCAGGGTACTCTGCCTGGCATTTTAATATAATGAGTGTATTCTTTCTTTGTAGCAGAAAAATGAGAATGTACCTAGGTGAGGAGCCTGGGAACATGAAGAAAGCAAGAGGAGGGTGGGCCAAGTGGGGAAACTGCTGGACGTGCCGTGGGCGCCTTTCTCTCTCCCCCTCCCCACTTGGGCTGGAAACTTCTCTAAGCAGGACGTCTCTTGTTAGCCTGTGTGCACTCCTCCCTTGGTTTGGAGCCTGCCAGTCGGGCATTTAACAGCTCACATGCAGTGGCGCCGAGACCATGCCAAGCTCTGTGCTGCCAGAGTGGGACTCAGAGTGAGATAAGACGTGGTCCTCTCCCGAGGTGCTCCAGGCTGTGAAGGAGATAGGCAGCAGAGCAAAAGGCCACGAGAAGGGCCCGGTGGTAGGACAGAGTCCTTTTTAGCTCACATATCTTGAGGTCTCAGCGATGGCAGGCTCAGTCCGGTGGCCAACGGACTGGAGGGCACTGAACAAAAGATTTCCCACCCCGGCCAGTGACCGGCAGACCATGTGGCATCATAACAGTCAGAGGCCCGTCAGCAGGATACAGATGGCTGTTCATCATAAGCTGTGGCAGCTGCCTTGCTGGGACCTCCCCAGGTTCCCAGGCTCTATTCAATGCCACCTCTGAGGGCAGAGGGAGCTTACTATCTTGGCAAATGTTTCATATGTCCAAGTAGCCATCTGTCCTCTTTGTAAGTGTACCAACCCCATTAGCTGCTGCTGCAAGTGCAAATTCAGGATTGAGGCTGGCGTTCGTGGAGCTGGACATGGAGAAAGGGATTTCATTGATGCCAACCCACCATTAAGGAGAAACCAAATCCAGTACCCTTTCAGACAGAGCTTGCCCAGGACGTCCTCGCCAAGCTTCATTTTTAAAAGCTCTGCAGCTTTACTCGGAAAAGGCGATGGCAACCCACTCCAGTAGTTTTGCCTGGAAAATCCCATGGACAGAGGAGCCGGGTAGGCTGCAGTCCAGGGGGTCGCTGCGAGTCAGACACGACTGAGCGACTTCACTTTCACTTTTCACTTTCATGCATCGGAGAAGGAAATGGCAACCCACTCCAATGTTCTTGCCTGGAGAATCCCAGGGACAGGGGAGCGTGGTGGGATGCCGTCTATGGGGTTGCAGAGTCGGACACAACTGAAGCGACTTAGCAGCAGCAGCAGCAACTTTACTTAGATGTATGTGTTTTTGCTTTGTAATCAGATTTTCACCAAACTGATATATCATTAAACCTTTGTTTTTACAATACATGCTTTATTGCAAAACCAATTCCAACAAAGTATTGCAGATGCAATGCAATTTTTATGTCTTAGTTGTTTTCTTTTTTGGTTGCTAGGGTACCAAACACTTTTGAGGAAGTAGCTTGATAGTATCTATAATATGGTGGTTTTCTGGGTAAGAGATTGCATTATCTCCATGTAATATATTTGGGCAGACTGTATCCATCATGGCTCGGCTAGATAAATAAATTAAAACTCGCTGATTGAGGGGGAAATGTGATATTTCTCTTGCTGAGAGCGGTTTACGCTTCTCTTCTGACAGCTGCTGTGTTGACAGTATGCCTCATCTCTGCCCAGCTGAGTTGTTTCCACTTCTTATGGAAGACAAAAGTGCTGCAGTGGCTTTCAGAACTACGAGAACGCTGCCTCTGGGGTTGACGGCCTCCCCCACTCGTAGCCCCCAGCCCCTCAGCCCGGCCCCTCTCCTGTAGTTAGTCACAAGGGCCCCTACTGGGCACCGTGTTGCCCCACATGGTGGGCCCTGAGGGGACCATCCTTTCTCGCCTGGGAGTGTGCTGTGGCTCCCAGCCATGGACTCAGGCTGGGAGACTGTGGAAAGGATGGCTGCTTCCTTCTCTCCCATCTCTTTCCCCAAGGAGACAGGCTGGTCTGGGCAAGGGTTAGGGTCAGCCCGGAGTCTGACCTGAATCAGGCTTTGATCCCCTAAGACAGCCGAGAGGGGTTAGGGAACAGCCCGCTCTGTGAGGCCCCTATACCAGGCACAGCCAGGAGCTTCTCCCAGGGATGGATGCTGTTGCCGGGGTGCAGGGGGAAGTGTGCATTCCAGAGTCCATCTAGTTGCAGTGCGTGAACTCGCAAAGTTATAATCCGATGACTGTATACAGTGAGGCCATGGGGATGAGGAGGAGAGGGTGGCATCAGTTGGGTCTTCAGGGAGTGTCTATTGCTGGGCTCACCTCACCTCCCGCGCTTCCCTCCCATGAATGAGACCTCCTTTCAGGAGAGAGAAAGACTGTGTGTCCTTTCTGCCTTCTCGCTGCCATTGTTGTCATTGGGTCAGGAGGAACTTGTTCATTCATTTGTTCATCCATCCGTTCATTTTGGAGCGAGTATGTACTCCGGGCACTTTCGCGGACACTGACATATATCCTAGTTGGCAAGGCATTGTTTGTATCATCCCAACAAGTCACCTCCCCTCTGCACCTTGGCTGCATCCCAGGGTTGTGGGAGCATTCAGTGACTCAGACACAGCACAGAGTGAGCCTGCCGTAGAGAAGGACGCCTTCCCCGACCTGTGTGTTTCTGGCTGAGGTCAGCAGAGCTGTGTTGTATGTGGTCTCTCTGGGTGAGAGTTCCACCACCACACCTCACTTAGCCCCCTGGGGCCCTGCTTTCCCAGTGAAAAACCACTAACCCCTTTTTTTTCTGTATCAGAAGTTCTTAGAAGCTCAAAATGGCAAAGCATTTCCACTCTTCCCTGTTGGAAAAGTCCCTCTCTGAATCCTTTCTGAGATGAACTTCCCAAAATTAGCTATGTCAAAGTCCACAAAAGCTAAATAAATCCCTCCAAACTACCTGCAGAGGTCATTGGAAGCGTGAGCAATTCTTGTGACAGTTAATTTAATGCTTTCTCTGTGGATCATTTACCATTCCTGGCACATTCATGGTTAAGATGGTAGTTTCTGTACCCAGACTGTGCCTAGGTCTAAATCCCAGCTGTGTGATTTTATAAGCTGAATGATTTTGGTCTAATTACTTAACTTTTCTCAGCCTCACCACCCTCGTCTATAAAGCACATGTAGTAGGAATAAGTACCTCACGAGGTAGCTGAGGATTAAGTGAGTTAATACACACAAACCTCTCAGAATAGTGCCTGGCACCCAGTAAAGCAGTGGGTGTGTTAGCCGTTGTCTGTGTTTCAGAAGGAATTTCCATTTAAATGAGAACTGTCTACAGAAATTGCCTGCACAGAAATCTCTTAGCTCAGGAAAATTTTCCCAGCTGTAGATCCCACTAAGTATTCCTTTGTTGTTTCCCTCTTGTTGTTTAGTACAACACAAATACCTTTGTCATCTTTCAAAAATCCAATTCTTTCGTTTGGTACTTGAGGGATAAGAGCAAAGGATGATGGAAACGGGGCAGTCTATATCTTCTTAGACAAGCTTCTTCCCAGGTAATCAGACAGGCCACTGAGACACTCAGCAGTGCTGCTTGAGCATTTATAAGGGACACTTGGCCCAACAGCTCACCCTACAGACCGCTGACTCCTCATCTCCCAGCAGCCTTGGTCTGCGAGGGTCGTGACCTACCCAGTCACAGCTGTCAGCCCCGGTGATTTGCACACCCACAGGCTGCACCCAAGCTGTGGTCCCCAGCGTGTGCTGTGGCTTCTAGGTGGGGATTGATGTGAGACTGGCCTGGAACCTGGGGTGTGTTGTCAGGGGCCACCTGTGACCTGCACTGTGCCCTCTGCGAGGTCGGGGGCTCCGTTCTCTGTGCTCCCACCGCTGATGCAAGGAACGCATGGAAGCCCCGGGTACTCCACAGGTCTGCCTCCCAGCCGAGCGTGGGCTTCTGGAGGAAGAGGGACTGTGCTTTCTCTGTCTGCACCTGCAATGCCTCCTGAAACAGGGCAAGTGATGGGGCAGGCAGACAGCGGGGCAGGTGGCCCTCTCTCTGTGGCTGTAGCCACCTTGGTGCCCACAGCTCTTGGTGATCAAGCAGCACACCCTTTCCACGGTGAAGAGTTACAGCAGTGCCATTGCCAAGCAATAGAAAAGTCAGCTTTTTCTGCCTGCCTCCGATAATTCTACTGCCTTCTGAATTGTCCCCCGGGGCATCAGAGAAACCCCTTCCTTTTTGGGTCTCAGTTGTCTTGTCTGTAAGAGGAGTGTTCTTGCCTAGCACTGTTGTCCACAGCCCCGCCAGTGGCTCTGTCCCCAGTTGTGTTTGAGCCCTGTCCCCCCTTCACTGCTGCTGACATTCTCAAGTTTTCTCTTTGTCTGTAGTAGGCCTCAAGAGATTTCTTGATCAGAATGGAAACACTAGTAGAACTGTGTACAGTACCTGCCTGCCCAGGTCAAGTCAACCTGCCCTTGAGGGGTTTTGCCAAAACAGGGCCCGGAGAGAGGGGGGAGACTCCTTCTTCCAGGTTGCTCAGGCCCACAGCTGACTCGCCCCTTCCACGATCCCCTCCCTCCCTTTCCTCTGCCTCCTCCATCCTCGGCCCCTTCTTATTCCTCCCTCTGGCTCTCTGTCTCCCTCTCTGCCCCTCTGTTCCTCTCCCCTGCTGTCCCTCTCTCCTTCCTTCCTAATCCTTCTCCCTCCCTCCCTCCTTCCCTCTTCTCCCACATTTTCCCTCCACTTGGCCCACTCCCACTGCCCTGCACACCAGTGTAAAGAGCCAGGCCACCTGGGAATACCTGGAGTCCAGGTCTTGTCCAGCATGCACGAAGTGCTGGCCTGGCTGGCCTCTCTGCTGGTTGGTCTGTGGCCCGCGCCCCCCTTCCCTGTGAATGCCCCAGATCCTTGATGGATGCGATCTGAAGAGGCACTGTAGACCCCTGCGTCAAGTCAGCTGCTTGCGGCACCGAGATGACAGGTGCGATGTTTTCCTGGGGATGCTGAGCTGGGAAAAGCACCATCTCCCGTCGTAATGGAGCTAATGGCGTTCCGCTCAGGACAGCTGCACTTACATCTGGTGTTAAACCACCGTTATTTAAACTTTATGACGCGAGAGGATGCCAGCTCGTCCACTTGCAGCATATAAATTATGTCGATTGCTCATGCACTTTTTTTAACCCTGATTCTCCTGAATTATGAAAGAAGGACAAGACTGGTGATGGTTCTCAGGGCTCCCCTGAGCCCATGAGCTCAGTGTGCAGGAGCCCTTGCACGAGGTGTGTGCAGATGGCTAAGTGGAAGTGGTAGGGCTGGAGCCCAGGACTCCCCCCACCACTGACTGACCAGGATGGTGCAGTCCTGGCGGGGCCCCCAGCTCCTGAGGGAGGCCAGTATAGGGTGAAGCACTGGGGTAGTTCAGAGTGGAGCAAAGACACAGCCCCCCGCCCCCAGGACGGCCATGAGCTTCAGTGAGGTGCAGCCGTGTTGAATGCATGCTGTGGGGTGCACACGCCAAGGGATCCGAGGAATGGGGGCTCAGGCACACCTCCCTGCTCTCCCCCAACCCCATTCCTTTTTCAATGTTTGTCTGTATGCCTAAAGGCCACCATTAAAAGGTAATGTTCTCTGGGAGGGAAAACCTGTTCGAACGATTGTCAGAATTGCCTCCCCAGTATGAATCAGTCAGTTGGCCATTAAACATCTGGGTGTGAGTTAGTCAGCCGATTACCTGAAACACTGGTGGCAGCTGTTGTTTAAAAAGAGCACCAACTATTGGAACCTGAATTTAAATCCCTGTCTTATCCCCGCCAGTGGGGGTCAGGCTGTCTTGTGCACCTTGATACACGAAGTGTTTGTTCAGAACACAGGACTTTCAGAGCCTGCACCCTGGGATCCTGAATCCCACTCAGGACACTTTTTAACAAGTGCTGCGGGAGGTCAGAGCCACCCTTGGAGAAATGCTGAAGAACTTCTGACCTTGGGAGTCATCAGCCATCTCTGTCAGCTTCAGCCTCTGTCTCTAAGTGAACGTGTTAGCCGCTCGGTCATGTCAGACTCTTTGCGACCACATGGACTCTCACCCGCCAGGTTCCTCTGTCCATGGGATTCTCAGGGCAGGAATACTGGAGCGGGTTGCCATGCCCTTCTCCAGGGGATCTTCCCAGCCCAGGGATCAAACCCAGGTCTCCTGCATTGCAGGCAGATTCTTGACTATGTGAGCCACCAGGGAAGATGAGGGTATTTACGTGTCTCTGACCATGCTATCGGGAGGAGACTGAGAAACACCAGCCTTTGAGGAAAGATGATGTGGTGGGGAGGTCCTGGTCTTGGATGTGAGCCCACCGTCAGCCCCAGGGGCAGGGGAGCACCTGACACTGTGTGTGCTGTGAGCGGCTGTGCTCAAGGGTGTGAGCGCTGTGCTGCTCTAGGGGCCGGAGTGACACGCCAGGGGACAGGCCAGCGAGGCCTTCTGCACACACTTCCCCGGCCTGCAGAGCAGGAAGCCAAGCGCCTGGTGTTCAGCCCTGGGTGCCTCTCCCCTTCAGATGGGTGGGCCCTGGCCCAGGGCTCTCCCGTGTCACTGAGGAAGGTCGTCCACCTTGCAGAAGACAGAGGGTGCTGTGAGAAGGGTGGAAGCCGTGACTCTATTACAGAGTCGACAGGAGCCATCAGCAGGGCGGCCCCGGGGAGGGAAGCGGCATATGGTGTCAGCAGGGGCAAATGAGTGCGGTGTTATCTTCCCGCTACTTTATGATCACTGTTTGCGGAGAGTGCTTAATTTAAAGTGTCTTCTCGGCATCTCAAGTGTGAGCAAAGACTAAACACAGCTACTTTCATGCAAATATATGAAACGTGGTGTACTCACACATGCAGACATGGGGTAGAAATAACAATTTCCTCGTTGAAGTTATTTGAAATAAAGATCTTGCCATCTGTTCCAAGAAAAAAAAAAGGGTGGTGGTGGGGGGGAGTCCTGTTGAAAGATTAGGAAGTTTCCACCAGAATGGTAGAAACACATAGCTTGCACTAAAATGATATATAAAAATAATAACCATGTGTACATGGTTGCTTTTTGTGTGTTTCTATGAGCTTTATCCAGTTTGAGTTGCAGGAATCTGACCCTCCATCTTGCCTGGCATCTTGTCTTGTCCCCTGTGCCAGCCAAGGTACTTCTCTCGGGCTCCAGATTTGGAAATTTCCAGGAGATGCGTTTGGTCGTGCTTTGACACATCAGATAAAGGTTCACCTTGGGAAAAGGCAGGATAGCACTATGGCTTAGTGGGGGACTCGGGCTCTAGGTGGCCCCACGTGGCCCTGGGCAAGTCCTTCCCTTGCTCTGTGCCTCGGTTTCCCCAACATGGGCTGGTGATGATGCTGACCCCATCGGTGAGGCTTGTCACATGTTTAGCACACAAGTAGTCCTCCTGGTACCTTGGCCGTGACCGTTCCACCTCCTCCCTCCACCACACCCCCACCAACATGGTGCACACACCATGACTCCTTGGCACAGGCAGAGGAGCTCAGGGTGAACTATCTGGGTTGGGCCCTCCAAAGTTAGAAGGAAATGAACCTTCATGACAGGAGTAATAGGAGTCCTCTCTTCTCTCCACCCTATGTGAGCTACTTGGTCATCCTAACCTGTATGCAGTAGACCTGTGCTGTCCCAGCCACACCTCCCAACTCCTCTCTGCTGCTCCGCAGCCTACTCACCGGTGATCAAACCCAGACAGTAAGGTCCAGGAGTCGGGGGGGACGTGCTGGGCCACACAGCTAATGAGGACTGGACCCAGCCAGAGGGAGGGCTCTGTGATGCGCAGACATGTTCTGCTTGGAAACGGGCAACCTCTGTGGAGGGTGCTGGGATAGGCTGGGCAGTGGGAAAGCCACAGAGAGAGGCCCAGATCCAGGGCTTCCCCTCACGGAGGGCCCTGGAGGGGAAGGCCAGCATTGTAGGTTAGGGCCAGGCTGTCCTGATACAGGGCGCCAGGAGATGGGGTGATAGGTGTCATTCAAAAGAGTGAAGCAAACTTGAGATGGGGAGGATGTGGGCCGGGAGCTGGGGCACACACAGCAGCAAGCTCAGCAACAGAGGAAGGCTGTGGAGTTTCAGTCAGGTTATCGTCAGAACCTGCCTGTGGAGGAGAGTTTGGGAGCCTTGACAGGCTAGGGTGGCTCTGGGTGCCATGAGAGAAGGAGGAGGGAGGAAATCCTCCTCAGGAGAAATGAAGGTCACGACTGTAGGCATTTTTATGCGTTACAGTCAATCACTCAGAAGTCACTAGCCCTTGAGTTTATAAACCACATATAAACTCAGAGTATCCATTAAAAAGAGCCGCCGGGGGACACATGGTTTGCCTGGAACAGCACCCAGCCTGCCATCTGCTCCCACATGTAAATTATCTGTGTTTTATAACCTTTCAGTGAAACTTGTTTAAAGAGGGTTGTCTTTTTTTTCTCCTTCTCCAGAAACTCAAGCATAAATTCAGAACTCAATTAAATAATCCCCCAACACCCTCTGTTTTCATGCTACTGCACACTGGCAGGTGAGCTCGCAGGTCTGGGGGAAGAAAACCCCAGCGAGGCGCCTTCCGTCCCCCCCCCCACCCAGCCCCCAGCACACGTGCTGGTCTGCCCTGGGAGGGAGCTGTCTGGCCCCATGAGCTGGTGTCTTAGATACTCTCCAGGTGGGGCTGACTGGCTGCTACGGGGTGTACTTGGTCTCCAGGTATCCCTGGACAGGAGGGCCTGGCTGGCACAGTGTGCCCCAGAGCTGCGCCAGACACCAGGGCAGGCAGAGCCAGTGAGCTGGCAGCCACCCACAGGAGACTGGGGCGAGGCTGAACCTTCACAGAAGGCCTTTGTGGCTTCGGGGGTGGTGATCTGAGGGTGCACACCTGCACCACACCTGAACGCCCCCTTGGAGTGATCCTCAGCAGTGAGGCCTTGGGAGCTGGCAGCTGCCCCTCCCTTTCTCTGAGTTTTAAAGGTGCATGGTGCCTCCCATGTCAGAGAAGAGCAGCTGCTGCTGCTAAGTCACTTCAGTCGTGTCCAACTCTGTGTGACGCTATAGACAGCAGCTCACCAGGCTCCTCTGTCCCTGGGATTCTACAGGCAAGAATATTGGAGTTGCCATTTCCTTCTCCAATGCATGCATGCATGCATGCTAAGTCTCTTCAGTCGTGTCCGACTCTCTGTGACCCCATGGATAGCAGCCCACCAGGCTCCTCTGTCCCTGGGATTCTCCAGGCAAGAATACTGTAGTTGCCATTTCCTTCTCCAATGCATGCATGCATGCTAAGTCTCTTCAGTCGTGTCCGACTCTGTGCGACCCAATGGATAGCAGTCCACCAGGCTCCTCTGTCCACAGGATTCTCTAGGTAAGAATACTGGAGTGGGTTGCCATTTCCTTCTCCAGAGGAAAGCAGACTCACTGTTTAATTTGAATGTGAAAAGTTATTTGGAATCAGAACCAGATCTGATGGCTGGGTCCTCAAATACAGTCTTTTGAGAGCAACTACATGCTGGGCTCAGGGCCTATGCTTTCTTAACTGCCGCCTGCCCTGCCCTGGGCCCCCTCCCTCTCTGCAGCTCTGCACCAAGCCCAGTGGCCACAGTGGAAGACAGTGACGGTTGAATGGGGACCACAGGCAGTCAGGTATCGTGCCTCCTCCCTGGGGCCGCACAGCGGAGGGCGGAGGAGGAGGATGCCATGGGCTCAGGGCAGTGGGGGGAGGGACTGCTTGAGACCTCCACCCTGCCCAGTGCCTTGCAGGAACCCCTTCTTCACCTTCACCCTTGCCCAGTCCTGAGAGCCCCTAGATTAAAGAGAAGGGAAACAGGGCCCAGGAGCTGCAGCCCACTGGTCCATGGCTGACCAGGGCATAGACAGGGCAGTAGCTCTGGGCAGACAGTGGTCCAGCAAGAGAGAGAAAAATACAAGGGCATAGCACAGACCATGCTCTGAGTTGGGCAGAGAGCGAGCTGAGTCTGAGCAGGAGTGGGAGCAGAGAACCAGAGTGATCCCCAAAGAGCGAGACCTGGGTGCACTCTGGCTGCCGGCGGGGCAGGTGCTGGGCACCTGGACTGCCGTTGTTGGTGATGGCGGTAGAGAAGCAAGCTGGCCAGTTTCGCTCAGCATGTCTAACGGCCGGGGCCATCCACTGGGCAAGTGCTCCCATGGGATCTGCCTCAGTCACTGGGGTTGCTGTAATAAAACGCCACAGACCAAGCAGCCTGTAAGCAGCTGAGCTTCACTTCTCAGGCTCTGGAGCCTGGGAATCTGAGATCAGGGTGCCCGCGTGTTCTGGTTCTGGTGAGGACCCTCTTCCGGTTGCTGACTGCCAACCTCTCTGTGTGTGCTTATGTAGTGGAAGGAGCTCTCTCAGGCCTCTTTTAGAAGGGCAGAAGTTCTGAGAGCTGGGTGCTCGTGACCTAATTACGCCCCCACTCCAACACAAATCCCATCTCCTAATACCATCACCATGGGGGCTGTTTCAACATAGGAATCGGGGATGGAGTAGGGAGAGACACATTCAGACCATAGCAGGGGCCGTGGACAAGGAGGCATCTACCTGTCTGTCTGTCTTAATGTTTTGCTCTTCCTTCCTTCCTTTCAGTTGTTGAGTCGTTGAAGAAACACTCTAAGGAGCTGGGATGGAAGGTGCCCTAGACAGACATGACTCCCCCTCCTCGTGCTCAGGTCTGACAGCAACAGCTCAACACAGTTGTCGGGAAGGAAGAAGGGGTCCTGCAGGAGCATACAGCGGGCACCCTAATCCCCAAATGGAGATTTAGAAGGTGTCTCAGATGATGTGGTGTTTAAACAGAAAGGCAAAGGCAGCAGAGGGGCAGTGTTCTCAGTAGAGGGAACAGATGTGCCGAAGCCAGAGCAGGGAGAGTCTGGTACAGAATGGAGGCCTACTGTGGGTGGTGAAGTCTGGCTGGAATGTGGTGCAGGGGCCAGGGTCAGGTGGGGTTTCTCGTGATGCTGGCAGGCCCTGTGGGCAGGAATTGACCTACCAGTGCTGGGGCCCTCAGAACATCAGGCTGAACCCACAGAGGGACTGTCTCGGAGGGTTGGATGCCTTAACTAAGAGGACCCCAGGCACCACCAACCAACTCCCTTCCCCACCCTTCCCCACTGTCTGGATGGCAGTCCAGACGCTCCCATCTAAAGGGCTCGGCGCCTGCCTGGTTTAAGAAGCAGACACAGTAGCAGAAGGGGTGGGGGACTCCCCAAAATGTGCATGAGTTGTCCCAACACCAGAAAGTGTGAGAATCAGGCTTGGATATTCAGAACATTTGGGCTTTCCTTTCCCAGATGGGAGTCCTTGAATGTTGCCATTTCTTCTTTAAGGTACATTAGAGGAATTGAACTCCCCTTATCACTTCCTTGCACCTGGAAGAATCTTAGATAGGAACAGTTGGATATTTTTGGACCTTGAGTGAATTTAAATTCCACATTTAGGCTCCACCACCCATGTTTGATTTCTAATTAGAATGTCACACTTACCTTATGAACACAAGGTGTTGTGCTGAAAACCTTCTGCAAGGGAGGTTGGGGATGTGTGGAAATAAATGTGGCCCATATGGAACAAGAATGATATTTCTGCAGGGGGATTTAGAGGTAATGATCTCTGATAAACAGAACCTTCAAAAGTATTCTTTAAAATCATTATATTTGACTTAATGTGCTTTGTTCACATTTAATAAGGTAGGCAGGGTACCTATTCTTGCTTTTAAGAAGGTACAAAATATGCAATTATAAATGGCAAAAAGGTACAAATGTATAAAAAGCCTGGCGATATTGCTGGTATTGGCTCAATGGTATAATATGACTTAGTCAGTGAGTGGTTTTGTCCTGGTAACTAGGAACACCCGATTGAACCTATGTGACTCAGGAGAAAGGACATGAATTTTGGGGTCCCTCCACTGAGGGTCATTGCACAGATGCCTCTGTGTTTTTTCCTTCTTACTTCCACCGGAGTTCAAGATGATATGCCATCACATGGGAGCTTTTTAAAAAGTAAATCAAAGAATGACATCCCTGCTGTATTACATTGGTTTTACTAAACATGCTTCTATTGACTCTGGTTGAAAAGAGATGAGGATTTTTTTCCCCTTTATTTTGATAAATAGAGATAGATAAAAAGCATCAACATCATATCTCTCAAGAAAAGCTGCAGAAGAGGATGGTCAATAAAAATGGATCTGACACTATGTTTGTAGGGGACGGAGTTAGAGAAGGCGAGTTTCAGAAAAAGAACAATACCGGCACTTTACGGGAACAGATCACCTTTAATGAGGCGAGAAGGGGCAGCGGTCAGATTAGTGAGCTGCTGCACTAACCCAAGAAAAGAGTAAGTCTATACAGGCATATATGTGGAAAGCCACTGTCTTAAGGGGGCCTGTTCTTCTCCAAGGTTGTTCAGAGTAGTTATCTCTTAAATGGCTGGGGCAAGGAATTCTGGAGATCAGCCAGAGGCTGGACCGGCTGGGAGCCTGGCAAATCAACCTTAATGTCCATTTTTTTTCCTTTGGGTGAGAGAGTTCTTTGTTTTGCATAAAATGGTGGGGAGGACCTGGAGGGAAGCTTAACTCCAGGCTATTTTGAGCCTTGTAACTTTCCTTCAATGCTAGTCTAGACTATTTAGCATCTTTTATTCCAGTGACTTAATGGCGAGATATTGCAACTGTATAGTTAACAACAAAGAAAAATGACTGGGAGCTGAAAGGGATGCCTGTGCTATCAATTTTTAGTCTTGTTGCATCTTCCTGTAAGCATGTAGAAGGAGAAAGATAGCTGGGATCTTGTTACCCCATGGCACAGACATATAGCTGTCCTTAGCCAGTGAGCCATTGGGAGGTTATTTGCCACCTCACATCATCCAGTGAGACTGTTCCGTGGACATGCCTCCTTGTGCCTCCTGGAGGATGCTGCTGCATGGCTCTGCCTCTGTGTGCATGGCTAGACAGACTTGCTTGTTAACTTTTCAGATCCAGGGAATGGAACTCCTCTGGGTTCTATGTGACAGAGAGGATGTCTCTGTCCCCATGGGCCCAACTTTTCACCCTCAGAGGGATGATGTCGGCAGCTGATGAGTTGACTGGCATGGCTGCCCATACCCACTCAGAGACACTATGTGCCATCCTTGAGCCCCTGTCCAAGACCTTGCCAGCCTGGACTGAAACCCATGCACAAGTGGAGCCGGACTAATGAGGTGAACAGAGGCCTTTACAGATGATGTTGTCAGTATGGTCAGCCAACCAAGCCACACGGGAGTATGCCTGTGGGAGGGTGGGAGGCAACACTATAGGCCAGGAGTCAGCAGGTCTGAGTTCCCTGCTCCTAACCTTGCAGCCAGCCATCCTCACTCCCTAGTATAAGTGACTCAGTTCTCTGTGTTGGGTCCAGTATTCCTGTCTGTCACATGTGCTGGCCTCAGACCTCCACTTAGCTCTTCATCCCTTGCCCTGTCCTCTGCAGTGATGGATCAGCCACCCATGACCCTCCTTCTCTGAAGTTCCATGTCTTCACCAAACAGCTCTTGGCCACTATAGTGGACATCACCGATGCCCTGCCCTTGATCCCAGTTCTCACTGTTTCCGACACAATGAAGGTGTCTCCTGCTGCTCTCTGCTTCTCCATGGGCCTTTCCCTGGCTGCCAGAGTGTGCTCCATTAGTGCTCAGGGAAGGCCAGAAGGGCTGAGGCATTAATGTCCCTAGGAGCAACCTTCTGCCAGTGGGAAATGAGAGTTGACGGGTTGGTAGCAGCTCTGCACCCTCAGGTGGGATCATGCTCTCCCTCCATCACCCATGCCCGTGGCAATAACCTGCTCATTCATATGCTCTGTGCTGGCTTCTGTCTCTTGTTAATTTCCCCAACCCCTACCAGTGCTTCCAGGGATCACCTCCCCAAAACTACTTGTACTCAGATCCTTGATTCATGGTCTGCTTCTGGGCAGCACACCGTGAAGGAACCAGTTACCCCAATGCATATCTGTGTGGCGCAGGCCCTGATTTTGGGAGTGTTTCTTTCCTTCTCATTGCCATCATCTGGAACAGGGCTGACCTTGTCACAGAGACAGAAGGTGCAGGCCAAAAGGGAGTTCACCTGTGCATACATCTAGCCATGAGGACACACACCTCCTCTCTGTAGTGCCGCGGTGGGCACAGCAGAGGTGCTGTGAAATGAGGAGTGATGCCTGAACCCCTGTCTTCAGGCCCAGCCTTGGCTGGATCTCCTCTGCAATCTCCACTGTCTTCTCCTTTCTTCTTCCAAGCTCTCAGAGGTTGTGTCTGTGAACCAGTCAACTGTCCTAATGCTGCCTTCCCCACCACTTGGAGAACCATTACAGTGCTTGGCACATCCATCTGGATCACCAGTGTCCTGCAAGTGATAAGCTGAGGCCAGCACTGGTGACTCCCTAGATGGAGCTGATGTCTCAGTTCAGCCAGGCATTGCCGTGAGCAGCTTGTCGACCAGGCAGGTGGAAGGGCTCAGTGCAGCCCCAGACCCTGGCGGCTGAGTGATTAGGGAGACACATGGGCCTGTGGAGCAGCCACCAGCAGACTTTGATCCTCTCCAGAAGCAAGTGCCTTGAAGTCCAAACCCCTCCCAAAATGGGCCTGGGGGATATCGTAAAAGCACCCTTGAGCTGCTGACAGCCACCAAGGTGGATGGAGCTTGTTTCTGTGACCCCAGCATACTCCCAAGGGTCCCTGCCCCTTTCCAACACTTAGGAGCTATTTAGTGAATGGAGGTGCCCCTGGTATCCAGAGCTTGTCCTATGCTACCCACCAGGCTGAACCCACCTCCCGCCAGGGCCAAGGCCTCACAGCAAACTTGTTCTTCCTTTCCTTCCTCCCACCCTATCTGTCCTGCTGCCCGAGAAGCTCTGCTCCCCAAGGACCATCCATCCTTGGAGTGACTGATCAAGTGGTTTTGCTTCTAACAGATAGATCAACATCTAACTCCTCCCAGAGGTCTGAGCCCTAATCCCTGTGATTAAGGGAGTGAATTCCTAATGAAAGAATGTCCACCACTGATGGTGCTGGACTGGGCTGTGGGTGGTGGTGGGCCAAGCACATGAATACCCTTGAGCTTGCCCCCTTCAGCAAGACCTGCCACATGGCATGGCCTGCCCTGCCCGTGTGCGCTCTGGCCTGCCACACCACTGGGCACAGACTGTCTTTGGCCAGTGGCGCCATCTCTGCGGTCATAGGTACCAGTGTTAGAGCTGAATCACCTCTCATCCTAGACCGTGTTTCAGAGAGGAGGAGGGTACAACTCCAAGAGGAAAGGGACTTTCCCTCGGTGGCCCGTGTGTCAGTACCTGAAGATTCCTGATGCAAGAGAGAGGGAGTGCTCTGTTTCCCCTAACTTGTAACTTCTGGTAACCCTAAGCTATTTATTTTTAGCCATGGAAAGGACAGTCCACTTCCCACCTGACATCAGGATGAAAATATTAAACCTGTGATATCAATTGTATGTCTCACCCAGAGCCCTGAAATAACTTGTACTGATTTACATTCTGTTCATCTTCTGCAACTGAGGTAGTTGATTTGCATGTGGTTTTTTCCCGCATAATGTCGTTCTCACGAGGTATGAGCCCCATTGTCAGGACAGTCAGGATAATGAATTTGCAGTTCTGCCTTCACTGGAAACTTTACTTAGTCAGACTCCCTCTGTGTTCCTCACTCATCCCATGTTTGTGACGCTATGAAGGCAAAGATTCTGCAGTTCCTCTATGTCTGCTTCTTTCCCCCACTGCCGTGTTGGTTTCTCAACATCATCTTAGTGACCTGTATGTGTATCCCTGACTGCAGGGGCTCCACAGATTCATTTCTGTTTATAACCTCTAATGTATTTCATTCCACCAATGCGATATATTCTCTTTCTGATCGATACTGCCTAACCCAAAAACATATCCTGGAAAAGGTTCTGAAATATATACACATACAAAAATTCTACTGGCATCCTGGAAGAAAAATCCGAACAACTCATGAGTTCTTGTCTGTAAATACTGAATGACAGAAAATTCTGGGGCAGTAGTTAGGGACTTTGGAGGACAAATGATGATCTAAGACTTTTGTTCCCTGCCTAAATGTTGTTTATGTGAGAAGGTAAGAGAAAGAATTCTTATATATGTAAGAGTTCAAAAGCATATAACATCTCCCTGCTTTTTTCATACCACACACCATTGATAAATGCATCAAAATAAATATCCAGAAAGAGAAATTGTGTCATAAAAAAATGGGCCATGAAATTCCAAATGAGTTAATTATAGAATTAAATGTATATAATCAGTGTAATATATAAAAACTCATTAATAATAAGAAAGAGAAAGAGGGAAGGAAAGGAAAGAGGGAAGGAGGAAGGGAAGAGAAGGAAGGAAAGGAAGAAGGAAAGAAAGAAAAAAGGAAAACTTGACCTGTGGAGCTGAAAAATGGAAAAATAATAATACAAAGAAAAGGACAAAGCAAGGAAACATTAGTCACAGAAATAATGGAAAAGTGATTTTAAAAGAATAGCTTCCCAATGAAAAGGCAGACTCCTAAATCAACTCAACTCCTACCATAACCTGACTGTATACAATTTACATTTAATGTTGGCTAATAAGTGTTCTCTCCTCAGGCTCTCATCTTAGAGATTGTCTTAGATGATCTTCCCTTCTGACTCCGTATTCTTAAGTCACCTCACCCGTGCTCAGAGTTTCAGGTGCCGCCACAGTGCTGTGACTCAACGTTATGGCTCTTACTCAGACCTCTGCTCAGATATCCAGGCCCTTAAGTCCAGCTTCCTACTTGGTACCCGCACTTCAGTATCTCACAGGCAACTCAAACTCCTAATGTTCATGCTGCCAAAACAAAAACAAAACACTTCTCAACCAGCATTCATACTCAGTAAATGATACCACCATCCATGCATTTACAGAAGCCAAAGATCTGGGAGCCTTCTCCATACCCCTTTCTCCCGTAACTATCCAATCCAGTCCCTCACCATATCTGTTCAGTTCTACATTCTACATGTGTCTCCATCCACTTCTTTCCATCTCCACTACAACTACTCTGACTCAAAGTACAGTTATTTCTTAACAAGATTCTCATAACCACATCCTAACCAATCTCCTATATCCCCCCTTCTTCTCCTGAAGCTATTTTTTACCCAGATATCAGGGTGACTTCAAGATGCAATTGGTAATTATGTCAGTGTTTAACAACCAGCTCTCCAGGGGTGAGAGCCCTGATAGGTAGCATTTGCCATTATCTGTGGTGTAAATACTAACACCTTGGGTGGTTATTTATTTGGCCACACCAGGTTTTAGTTGCATCACGTAGGATCGTTGATGTTCATTGTGGCGTGTGGGATCTTTTCGTTGTGGCATGCAAACACTTACTTGTGGCATGTGGGATCTAGTTCCCTGACCAGGGATTGAATTAGGGCCCCTGCATTGGGAGCATGGAGTCTTAGCCACTGGACCACCAGGGAAGTCCCCATGGGTAATTTCAAGTGACTGGTTCAGTGCTATCACTGAACACAGACGTGGAAAGAGATATGCCCAGTTCTCCTCTTGTGTGCACATGTCTGCAGCACCTCTCTGCCTGTAAATCCTCTACTTTAAACCTTTTAATGACTTTTCATTGCTTATAAAATGAATGCTCAGATCCTCAGCAGAATCTAAAAGGTGCTTCTTGATCATACCTCACTGACCTTTCCAGCCTCAACCCACACCATATTCTCCTGGTCCTCTGCACCTGGGCCCACTTTCTGGCAGCAAGCTCTTTCATGTCACACCATCACCATCTGTCTGGCATGCTTCCAGTGCCCCCACTCCATCTGGTTAATGAAACATCCTTTAGACCTGAGCCTAAATGTTTCTTCTTCAGGAAAGCCTTTCCTGAACTCTCCTCCAAGCTCAATGACATCATACCATTATAAACTTTTCTACCACTTAGTAGTTCATGCTGTCCTATACCATAAAATACAGTAACCAGAATTAGGCAAATTAAAATTTATTACCATTGTAAATTCACATATGCTTATATGTATATTTACTATGCATTTCAGTGGCTCAATGTCTAGCTTTCATACTTCAGTTTAATTTCTATGAAGGTGAGCTCCATATTCTATGATCATCATTGTATTCCTTAGTGCCTAACATTTGGCACGTTGGAAGTACTCAATACATTTTTTGATGAATGAGACAGTGAAAACATATACAATTAAAATCAGATGGCACAAGGAGGTTAAAGCAAGGAGAGTGGGAAAATATCTTTTAGTCAAAAACACGAAAGAAAGGAAAGGTAGCAATTTTATAGACAAAGTAGAATTCAAGGTAAAAGCATTCAGTGAGAAAAAAGGAGATTTTATTTTATGGTGATAAAATCTATAAAGAAGATGCAGTTGTCAAGGAGCTTCATGTACCAAATAACATCAACTGTTACTGTTAGAAGTAGAAGGAAAAACAAAAGCTGTGGTGTGAGGCTTTGACATACCAATAGAATTGAATATAAGGACCAGGAACAAACCTTAAAACACAGAACCTTGACATAAAGAAGGTATTTAGGTACTGTGAGAAAGGGTTATTTCCACATGTTGCTAGGACAACTAAGTAAGTGTTTGTTTTTAAAAATTGAATTTGCCTCATAATTCTAGTTAGATAAAATGGCTGTTCTAAAGCTTGTCCCAAAACAGTCTTACAGGATAGTAATAATCATAATAGGAAAAGAGAAACATTATGTTAAGCCAAGGTAAGCATATTTCTTTATTGCAGACTTTTCAAAATCTCTGTTGCTACTGTGAACTAGATAATTTCAAGACAGAACTTTACTGTTCCCAGAATTTCTTGACCACAGAACGTTTGATGAGACTGATGTTTCATGTTCTGCAGAAACCACTTGGGAAATGGTAGCTTAAGCACTAAACAAAATCATATTTGGTTGGCCAAAAAGTTCATTTGGGTTTTTATTTATAAAAAAAAAAAAACAAAAACAAAAACACCTGAACGAACTTTTTGGCCAACCCAATCAATTCAGTTCAGTCGCTCAGCCATGTCTGACTCTTTGCAACCCCATGGACTGTAGCACCCCAGGCTTCCCTGTCCATCACCAACTCCCAGAGCTTGTTCAAACTCATGTCCATCAAATGGGTGATGCCATCCTCTGTCGTCCCCTTCTCCTCCTGCCTTCAATCTTTCCCAGCATCAGGGTCTTTTCAAATGAGTCAGTTCTTCATATCAGGTGGCCAAAGTATTGCAGTTTCAGCTTCATCACCAGTCCTTCCAATGAATATTCAGGAATGATTTCCTTTAGGATTGACTGGTTGGATCTCCTTACAGTCTAAGGAACTCTCAAGAGTCTTCTCCAACACCACAGTTCAAAAGCATCAATACTTCAGCACTCAGCCTTCTTTATGGTCCAACTCTCACATCCATACATGACTACTGGAAAAACTGTAGCTTTGACTAGACAGACTTTTGTCAGCAAAGTAATGTCTCTGCTTTTTAATATGCTGTCTAGGTCCCTGATAGTCAGCTGGTAAAGAATCTGCCTGTAATGCAGGAGACCCTGGTTTGATCCCTGAATCAGGAAGATACCCTGGAGAAGGGATAGACCACCCACTCCAGTATTTTTGGGCTTCCCTTGTGGCTCAGCTGGTAAAGAATCCGCCTGCAATGTGGGAGACCTGCGTTGAGAAGATCCCCTGGAGAAGGGAAAGGCTACCCACTCCAGTATTCTGGCCAACCCAATAAAAGGCCTCAAATAAATATACACAGATGTTTATATGCCTTTATCCAGGTGACTAAGGCTTTCCTAAACCAAACAAGAAAGGAGGACACAATTAAGGAAGCAGTTGATATATTTGACGACATAAGGTCTTTAGGCTTTTAAATATCATAAAGCCAATGAAAAACTGAAGGGGGGAAAAGTAGTTGACATTAGGAATGACTTTACTATATAAAGAGTTTTTAGTAATCAATAAAAAGAAAGATTGCCATCAAAATAGCATAGTTGGTGAAGAGCAGGAATGGAAAGTACATATACACACACTCTCACGTTCACTTGCCTCCAGCAAATATGCATGATGGTTAAATATTAGAAAGATGCTTAACTTGTAATCAAAAAAGGCAAGTTAAAACAGCATAATATATTATTTTGGCTATTAAGTTGGCCACTTTTAATGATAAAATTCAATTCCAGTAAGGTAAAGTAAAGCAGGCACTATCATATACAGCCAGTGGGAATATGAAATGATACTACCTCTCTTGCTAGTAATTTGGCAATACCCATTCATCAAGTCTCTTTTTCAAAATGCGTTTGATTCGGTAATCCTGCTTCAGGCAATTTATCGCAAGGAAAAAAAGTTAGAGATTGCCTAAAGATTTATGTACAGGGATGTTTACTGTAGCCTTGTTTATAATAGCAGAAATATTGGAAGCAGCCCAAATGTCAAGCAGTGATTGGTTAAAGAAATTATGGTATGCCCTACATGATGAGATATTATGCAGTCATTAAAAAATATGACTTACAGAAATATTTACAAAAAGAACATTAAGTTGAAAAGCATGGTGTAAAACTATATCCAGAATCCAATTTTATAAAAATGCATATGTATGTTTATGTAACTGCAAAATACTAGGGTAAAGTATACTAAAATATTGAGTTATTCTCTCTGAAACACATTGCATTTATTTTATAACCATCCCACACACCTCCACATGTAATCCATCAACCAAGTCTTATCAACCTGACTGCCAAAGCATTTCGCAAGTCTTGTCGACTTCCTCGATCCCCAGCACTGTGCCCTGGTCAGAACCACCACCATCTTTCACCTTGACAAACACAGCAGCCTCTCACTGGTGTCCCTGCCTCCGCCTTTGCCCTGTTATAGGCCAATCTCCATGCAATAGCCAGAGTAATTTGTTTCTAATGTAAACTGAATCACATTACCTCCTGCTTAAAACCCTCCAGGGTTTTCCCATTGTACCTTGAGTAGGATCCCAAGCTCTTTCCTTTGCCAGGGCCTAGAGGCCCCCAGAGATCCCAGGCAGCCCATGTGACCTCATCTCAAGCTGCCCCCTTCTCCCACTCTGCTGAGGCCTCTCCCTCAGGGGAGCTAGCCTTGACCTGGCTCCAGTCTCCTTCTGCCTGGGATGTTTCCCTGTCCTTTCCCTGTAGTTGATTCCCTCCTGTAATGTCTCAGCTTACATGTGACCTGCTCTGAGATGCCTCCTGATCAAATCACTGTATTTTAATTCTCTGCATAGCTTTCATACCATCTTTTTTTTTTCTTTCGTGTCTATTTCTTTGTGTATTGTCTGCATTTCCCCCACTAGAATACAAACCCCATCACAGCTTGCTGTATTCATTTAGAACTTTGCCTTAGTAGACAATAAGTGCTAGCTGACTGCACAAACTAGTAAGTGAAACTAAAAATGTTTCATTAAAGCTGGAGAAGTTAAATCATGATAGACCACTTGGCCAACAATCTTCCAAAATAAAAATAAAAAATACTCTGGGTAATCTGCAGGTTGGAGGGAGTATCCCACCCTCATGTGGATGCCCTACTGCCAGAGTGCTGTAGGAAATCCCTCTCCTCATTAACCTCCCAGACCAGAAAATGACATTAATGTGGGTGGGCAGGTGGAATGGATTTGCAGTGTACCTCGCTTCACAAACAAATAACACTATTAGGCTTTTGTCGGTCTCTGGGGAACTCGCCAAGGTTTTGGTGAATTCCAATGAGCTCCAGTTTGAATCATACAAGATTTCACCTCTGGCTTTCAATTCACTGAGAGAGAGCAGCTTTGATATTTGTTTGCCTCGCAACGCTAGGAATTTCTCTTTCCCAACGTGATAGCCCGAGAAGTAAAGAACTTAGTGGATGTGAAGTAATTAGCCTCCAACTAATAAAAAAATAAATAAATAAAAAATAAAAAAAAAATCTGAAAAAATAAAAAAAATAATAAATAAATAAATAAAAATCATGAATTCTGGGGAAAAAAAAAAAAGAACTTAGTGGAGCCACCCTTTAAAGGGACAGGACCCAAGGAGCATTCTCTGCTCTTTGTAAGCCATTCCTTAGGACTGCTGTTGAGAACTGGGCCATGACCTCACATGGCAAGGCACTAGAGCATTTGTCATGTTGCTGTGGAATAAATTTGAATTAAGTGTGATCCGAGGCTGCTGTGTGGAGATGTTAATAGATCACTTAACTAGTAAGTGGGCTTAGCCACCCAGCACCTCTTGCCATAGAGGTTTCTACTCAGCATTGGCATATGAGATCTTTAAGAGACAGATTTCTGCCTATTTTGTTCCCTGCTGAACCCCTTGTGCCTAAAACATCACATGTGCCTCCTGGATACTTACTAATTAATGTCAAATGAGTTAGTAAATGAGTGATGGTATTTGCCCCCACTTACTGGGCACTTCCTATATGCCTTGCCTGGCTCAATTCGCTTAGCAACTTGAGCTTAATCCTCACACCATCCCCACGAGTGGGTTTTGCAGAGGAGAACTTGATGTTAGGTGCTACAAATCTCTCATGCAGCAAGTGTCTCTTAGAAAGTTAGGGTTAACTTCCTTTTTAGGATCCTGTCTAATCTTCGTATTGAATAGATAGTGTGGGAGAGGCAGGCGTGGTGGTGGTGGTGGTAATGGTAAGGAGAACCTTCCTCCACATGTTTAGAGAGGCATTGTGATGTACAGAAAAGCCACTGCCCAGGGAATTGTCATCTCTGGGTTCAAATTCCATTTTCTGTGCAAACCAGTATGAACTTGGACAAATCACAACCTCCCTGAGTCCCTGTTTCCTCGTATGTTAAAATACATATATACACATGTGGTATAAAATGAAACCAGTCTTGTCCAGTTCACACGGGCTATAGTGAGGCACCAGTGAGAGAACAGACATGACTGGATGCCTGTCAAGCCCTTTGCTCGTTGAGTCAACTCTTAACAAGGTAGATTCATCAGTGTTTGGCCCAGTTCATGGGGGTTTGGTATCAATTGTTGAGTACTTGGGGAAATTTTGCGTCTAAATGAATTATTCCACGTAAAATGTTTCTGGGTATCTTGCACATAGTAAGCACTCAGTAATACTAGTTTTACTATTGTGTTACTAGAAAAACCTCCAAAGACTCTTGTTAAGCTCTGAACACATTTTTGTCTATACCCAGGGGAGGCCAGTGAGTTTGACTTTGTGTGATACATTATTTATAGTGGTGTAACAAGTTACCCCCAAACTTAGCAACTTAAAAGCAACAACCTTTGTATTATATCTCATGACTGCGTGTGGAATCTGGCAAAGGTTCAGCTGGGTGACTCTTTTCTCTGCTTCAGTGGCAGTGTTAGGGCTACTAAGTGGTATCCAAAGGCTGGCTGGGCTATCGTTGAGGGTCCCAGCCCTTGTCACTTGCATGTCTGGCACTTTGGCAGGGTCAGCTGAACTCCTCTTCTCCTCCCATGTAGTTTTAGATCATTTCCATAAGTCTGTTCTGCAAGATAGTGAGAACCCTAAAGTGGTGGCCTGGGGCTCCAAGAGTGAGTGTTCCAAGACACTTCTGTGGAACACACAAGGCTTGTAAGCCTCAGAAGTCTGAGGTATGGCTGTCACGTTCTATTAGTCAAGTAAGTCGCTCGGGACAGACCAGATGCAGGAAGAGGGGAATTAAGAGTCTGCCTCTGAGAGGCATTGGAGACTTGTTGCCTTCTTTATCTACCACAGTGTAACTCATACCTCTCGGTAGTATCTGCCTGCAGTGGTGTGAGGGAGGAAGAAGAAGGCCACCCATGGGTTCGGTGGGCAACAGTGGGGTGATTCCCATTGTCTGCCTTTGGAGCCGGGGCATGAGTGCCCCGTATTTGCCATCTCTGACTTGGAACTTTCTCTCTCAGAATGTGTGCCCAGCTCCCTCTCTCTCTGTTACCCTATTTTCTTTCCAACAGCATATTATCCTGATTGTATTTAGCTATTGTCTACCATACAATAGATTCCATACATTTGTAGGTAATTTGATTGTTCACCTCCACTTTGCAGAAAGAGTGGGGCCTCAGATCTATGCTGGGGATTCGTTCCTTTATCAGGCGCCCCTTTTCTCTAAGCTTTGTCCTTGCTTTCTTGAACAAGCACTCTAAGGCCTCTGACCACTCTCTACAGCTTTACCAAGTCACAGTTAAGCAAGGCCAGCCAAGCCTCTCTATATCTAATTGTAGGTGTGTCCTTCAAGAAACAGTGAGAAACACAAATGATTGTGTTACTTCTAACTGTACCAAGTAGACTCATGTCAAAACAGAAATTAGAAATTTGTGGGAGAGAGGGAGAGCAGAAAGGAGGAGGCTTATTATTTTGGAAAGCTATATTCCACTCTTTTGTTCTGTAGAGTAAGATTTTGACATGATGAGTTTGGCTGAAACAACACACACGGTGAGCTAAGGCATGCCTGAGCAGTTATTCCTCCGCTTCTTTCGTGAGCTCATGAATGCATCTGTAACCAAACACATAAGGGCTCTGACTTGTCCATTGCTCTCCCAGGTCCTGCTGAGATGACAGTGATGAACTGGAGACTTCATATTCATTTCCATGGCAACAAGCATCACTATCCCAGGGCCACTCCCCGAAACCTTTGCAAATGCCGCTTTCCCATTAAGCCCAACCCCTGGGAGATAGTGAAGTGTTGGCAGAAGCAGCGAGACCCACCCCACAGGCACTGTTGCTGGAGCAAGACTGGGCTTCAGAGGAAGCCTGTCCAGCTCCCTGTGCCTAGGAACAGCAGGGGTAAAAAAGACAATTAACTCAATTGACTTTTCTCCAATTGTTTCTTGCTCTTGTGAAGTTTGCCCCTAGTGTGAAAAATCTTACTTTAAACTTACGTTCCACACCCAGGCAGCTCTACATCTAGAATTTGGAAATTGTCTGGATAAGGAAAAATTGCACCTCACATTTCCCAAATACTTTGTGCATCTTGGGGCCACCCAGTCTTTCTCAAGCACTAATTATGAGCATTTATTTACAGCTCATGTCTCAAATGCTGATGCTATGCAGTGTATGTCTGTGACCAGTGACCTGCCATTAATCAGTAATCAGAGATCTGAAAACAGGAGTATGTGAACTATGGTACAGGCCCAGTTAACCTGAAAAAAGAGGGGAGGGACCTTATGTTCTAACTGAGTTACATCTTGGTGTGGTGTGTGCTGGTGGATTCTGGGAGGTCACTGAGGGAGCATGACCACAGGCTGAGAGTCTATGCCTTGCAGGGAATGGGTCCTAAGCTTAACCTGCTTTGTCCTATTTCTAGCAGGCAACCTGGGGCATAGAGATACCCAAAAGACAGTGAACCCTGATGGCCTGACCTGTCTTGAAGCCTAGGAGACTCGAGATCCACACTCACAGGACAGGCCTAATTTTGATCAAGGCAGGTTCTGGAAGGAGAAAGAGCTTGAACTTAGCGTCCATCCTGGGCATCTTCTGTCAGCGTGACTGTGGTCACAGCTACCCTCTTTCTTCCCATTTCCCTGGATGGTGGTCTGAGCACAAGATCTGATCCCAAGCATAGACCCCTCGCCTTGCCAGTCTCCTTGCCTGCACCGTGGGAATACCAGAACCCCATCACGGGAGGTTGTTGTGAAGATGAAGAGAGGTCACACCCCCCACCCAGGGCAGCTACACAGTGAGTGTCCAGCCCATTGGTGCCTTCAGCATTGTCATCCTCACCACCATCTGAGTTGAGGGTTAAGGGCACAGCTTCTCATGTTAGTGACTATATGGGGTATGGGCTTCCTGAGAGCAGATCTCCACTGTCATAGGGTTCCAAGGGATAAACCAATTTAACTACAGCAAGAGCCCTGATCAGGCCACTTCAGAGACCAGATTTCTTTAAAAAAAAAAAAAACTTTTAATTTTGAATTGGGGTATAGACAATTGGGGCTTCCCAGTGACTCAGCAGTAAGGAATCTGCCTGCAATGCAGGAGACATGAGTTCAATCCCTGAGTCAGGAAGATCCCCTGGAGGAGGACATGGCAACCCACTCCAGTATTCTTGCCTGGAGAATTCCATGGACAGAGGAGCCTTGTGGGCTATGGTCCATGGGGTCACAAAGAGTCGGACACGACTAAAGCGACTGAGCATGCACGCACACGTAGCCAGTTAACAATGTTGTGATGGTTTCAAGTGAACAGTGAAGGGACTCAGCCATACATACACATGCATCCATTCGGCCCAGACTACCCTCCCATCCAGACTACCACATAACATTGATCAGAGTCCCCTGAGTTATACAGGAGGACCTTGTTGTTTATCCTTTTTAAATATAGTAGTGGGTATAGGCAAGCTTAAGTTCATTCTGTGTGAGTCTCTATAAGTTTATTTGTATTTCTTTTTAGATTCCACATATAAGGGATATAGTACGATAATTTTCCTTCTCTGTCTGACTTACTTCACTCAGTATGGCAATCTCTAAGTCCATCCATGTTGCTTCAAATGGCATCTTTTCATTCTTTTTAATGGCTGGGTAATATTCCATTGTGTAAATGTACCACATCTTCTTTATCCGTTCCTCTGTTGGTGGACATTTAGGTTGCTTCCATGTCTTGGCTATTGGAAAGGGTGCTGCAGTGAACACTGGGATGCATGTATCCTTTCAGATCATGTTTTTCTCTGGATACATGCCCAGGAGTGGGATTGCAGGTCCAGAGACCAGATTTCTCTGTGGAATCTTAGTGTTTGGTTTCCTTCCACTTGTGGTATCCTTAGGGGCCCAGCTCTAAGCCAAGAAAGGGAAAATTAAACTCCCTGCCTGTGGACAAGGAGACACTTACTTTTTTCTTAAAAAAAAAAAAAAAAAAATGCTTTTAAAGAGTCACATTAAGGTTAATGGCCAAATAGAAAGGCACATCCTGAGTTGGAATGCCCACGTGTGCTTGCAGTGGCGGGCCGGGCTGGTCTGCTGCGTGTGAAGATGGCATCCCTGCCTGTAGCACACTGGCTCCTGGGCGGTCGCTTCCCGTTCACCCAGGGTAGCCCCATGCTCAGGGCTCTGGGAGGCTGCCAGGTAGAGCACCTGCACAGTGTCCCCCACTCACATGTCTCTCATGGGAGGAAAGTCTGGGCTTCACTGTGGACCACGGGAACTCAGAATGGGCCTGCTCCAGCCCTCCCCTCCACCCCCGCCTGCTGTCCTTCCTGTTTTGATGGCTGTGGGCAGGGCGTGCCCTCACGTCCCTCCAGAGACCCCCATGGCTCCAGTCAGAGGCAGCAGCAGGGTGAAGTCAGCCAGGTGCCGGTCCAAAGACAGGGAGCCCTGGGTCACAGCCCAGGTGGTGCAGCAGGCCTATGTCCTGCCCTGACACGTGTGACAGGTTACATCATTTGTCTTGTGTACCCAAATACAGAAGACCAGCAGGCCTGCCTGGGTCCACACGCTGGTGCAGTCCCTTATACATACACAACAGGCTTTCAGAGCACACGTATGTGAGAATGAGATCTTTATCAGGATAAATTTAAATCCACTCAAAATTCATTATCTTGAAAGTAACTCGTTCCCAATTTGGCACACCTCAGGCATTATTATCCACACATTACTTGCGACCTCACAACTAACGGAAGTTGGCATCTGGTTTTAGAGGGTGAGTCTTCTCCCATTAGGGGCTTCAGCAGAGTCCTTGAAATAACCACCCCCGACCCCAGCTTACTCTCTCTTACCCTCTGGGCACCCCTGACTTTCCAGAAAGATCCGTAATAGAAAGCAAATGTCCTGTGCACCTGCCCTAGAGACCCAGGTGCCCACACTTCTCTGGTGCATGAGGTGAAGCCCCTGAGCAGGTGTGTTGCCCACAACACAGGCAGGGCTGCTGCCCGGGTCAAAGCCTCTTATGTCCCCACTGCACGAGCTGGAGCCCTGCGGGGCCTCTCAGTGTGTGGTCCACAGCTTTGCAACCTAACTTAGCAGGGCGCTTATTAAAAAGACACACTCCTAGGATCTGCATCCCCTGCACACTCCTGGAACTCCTGCATCAGAATCTCTGCACGTGGAGTCCAGGAATCTGCATTTTTTACCCTGGACACCTCCCCACCCCCACCCCCAGTTACATGTACTCCTAGCAGGAAGCACTGGTGAGGAGCACTCCTAGATAGCACTTTCCTCACACCCTCCCACCAGGAGGAGTCCAGTGTCTCGGGGCTTGGGGAGCCCTAGAGATGGTGGCCACCGTGCTGTGGGGAAAAGCAAGCCCCTGAGATGGAGAGTCACAGCTCCTCAGCTGGGAGGGGCTCTGTCGTCCTCTCAGGCTTCTGGATTCTTTCCTTTTTTGTTGTGGTTTTTTTTTTTTGCTATGCTGCGTCTTTATTGCAGTGTATAGGTTTAGTTGCCCCATGGTGTATAGGTTCTTAGTTCCCTGACCGGGGATCGAACCTGCATCCCCTGCATTGGAAGGCAGATTCTTAACTACTGGACCACCAGGGAAGTCCCAGATCATTCCTTTAGTATAGAGTTTGGCTGAAGAAACTGATGGAACAACGAGCGCTTCCAAGTCCTGAGAACCTTCTAAGTTGGGTACTGTGCCTAAGTCCTCTCTTACCCTTTGGCAAGGTACTGGTTGTTATCTCTGCTCTATAGCTGTAGAAACTGAGGCTCAGAGAGGTTGTGTGACTGGCCCAAGACCACACAGCTGGTGAAAGCAGAAGAAGGCTGTAACTCGGGGCTGGCTGGCTCTCTTCTGGTGACCCTGCCAGTATCTTCTGGTGAAGATGATGTAGGTCAGCCTGCAAGACGGAACACTGGGTTATTTTCTGATTCAGTAAAACCAAACTTCCCCTGAGCCTTTGAGCTTAGAGGTCCAAGGCTGAGCATGTGACAAGGTGTCTTGAGACTAAGGTGGTTTTAGGACCTCAAACGTCGGCGTGCTCCTTCCCAAACCTGTGCTGACTCTGAAAGGAAGAAATACTTTCCTGGGGTTTGGGTTCTTGCCTTGCGGAGGCAATGCTGTTTGCTAAACTGAAGAAGGGACTTGGAGGTTCTAACCATGTGTCATTACAGCAGGGATTGGTGGGAGGGTGGATGCTCATCGATGATTCCTCCCCCAGCCCCACCTCTGCCACCCCTTCTGCCATCATTTCCTCTGCTCTGCAGCTGCCCACTGTCCAGTTCATCAGGAGGCACAGAGCTGTATAGATCACCCCCCAGTGATGCAGTTCAGCCTCCTCTGCCGTTAATTGGCCATGGGAGCTGTGTTATGAGTAATCAGAATTGTTACTCTCTCCCCTAATGACCTCTGTCAGGAGACCACCTTCGGGACGTTCTCCAATTAGGGGGCTTCCAGGCCGGCAGGGCAGCAGGGCCTGTCTGCCCAGAGCCCCCATGCAGTGACAGTGGCTCATTATACTGGAGCCCCAAATCCACTGGCCCTGCCGGTCGGCCCAGCCCTGCAGAGGGATGAGAGGCAGGTCTCCTCCTCACATCCTCAGGCTCCCAGATGCTCTGCACTCCCTCCCTTGGTGGGGAAGACCCTCCTATGGTCAGCATAAAGGGCCACACTCACTAGACCCTTAGCACATTCTCTATTTGAAGAATTTTTTATTTGGGAGGGATGGTTTCTTTAGAGATCAAAGGCCTGTTCCCGGAGATGGTGGCCCAATCAGGACAGATGAGAGCTACGAGGGAAGTCACAAACAGTCCAGTCCCATCTGCCCCCAGAGAGAAGAGGAGGGGGCCGAGGCCAGGGAGAGGAGGGTCTTATCTTGTGGGTTCCACAACCTGGACAGCAGGACCCACGTGGTCCTGCTTCCCTTCCCCTGATCCCAGCTTCAAACACAGACTCTCTTTTCCACATCTCTTTCCTCCCATTGAGGCCTGGTTGTGGGCCAGGAGGAGGCCTCTGCCCACACCAATAGGCTATGCAGACATCAGTGAGACAGTCATGGTCCTGTAACTCTGTGTTCAGGACAGTCTCCTCCAGAGCCTTCGTATACATCAGAATTAAAGTGCCCCCAATGGGCAAACAGCACTGTGAGTTCTTGGCTTGGCAAGTAGAGGACACCTTTGTTCAAAGACAATAGTGTCCCTTCATCCAGATAAGTTCAATCTGATGCCAGGAAACATAGACCATGAACTAGATTTCATCCCTCACTGGATACTGTGTGGTGAATAAACTGCTCTGCTGTATATAGTAGCCATGAGCTTTGAAGACAGGGTCCAAGTCTTTCCTGTTCTCTGTTGTATTCCCAGGATATAATGCCTACCCCATAGTAGGAACACAAGATTATTCAGTAAGTGAATGAATGACTGCTTTAACTTTTTAAAATATTTATTGTTATTTTTTTAATTTATTTGACTGTGCTGGGTCTTAGTTGTGGCATGTGAACTCTTAGTCATGGGATCTAGTTCCATGACCAGGGATTGAACCCTGGTCTCCTGCTTTGGGAACATGGAGTCTTAGCCACTGGACCACCATTCAGTCCCTGAATGTTTTAACTTAAAGTTAAAACTTACACTTTCAGAGAGGAGCCCAGAAGCACTATCCCAAGAAATGAATCTCCAACAGTGGAGATTCAGAAGTCATGAGTGTCTTAGAAGGTCAGCTGGGCCTTAAATCTTCCCTCACAGGAGCCTGCTAATTACTTTGTCACATTTTCTGCTGAACCATCTAAATGCACATTCAAAATAGTTTTCCCTTCTGTCTCTTTCTTAATGTCTCAGCACAGCCCCTGCTGTGGACAGTTGTTAAGCCTCAGGCCTGGCAGTCTAACAGCTTTGCCACCTGGGAAGGGCCTTGTCTTGTGTGTTTTACTTTGTGTCAAGATGCTTTTGCTTTGAGTCTCCTGCTACAGGGCAGTTGAGACAGACTATCTGAATAACTGGAGAACAGCTTCTGGGACAAATCTTAGGCATAAGCGAAAACTCATGTTTTTTTTTTTGTTGTTGTCACGAATGAAATTTTAACGTTAAAAAGATGCACAAACTAATACCTTTGTAGTAAAGCGTTTTTACAATTTGGTACCACCTTCACCCATGAAGAAAATCTATATCAAGCACTTTTACTGTCTGGCACATAGTAAATGCTCAATAAATGGGAGCCCACCAATCTTTTTCTATCAATGTTCACTTGAAATAGGTTAATCCACAGGCTAAAATTTCAGCACAATCTGATACAGATGAGAAATTTCATGCAAAGGATGTTTTGATTTGTTTTCATAGGTTTCCTTTCAATGGAATGTCTTTTTATTGGGAAGGGAGAAAGATCTAGCATTTTTCAGGTACCGGCTGGGGGTTATGCCAGGTGTTTAATGTTCGTTTGTTGTATTCTTCTCTGCTGACCTCAGAGGAAGGTTTGCTCTCCCATTTTCCAGAAGAGGAGCTCAGGATTGTTGAACTCCAAAGCCTGTATGCTTTCCCTTCTCTCATCTTTAGAAGTGAGCCCAGAAATGGGAACTATCTGTAGTGAAGTCAGCCAAAATGGCCCGTGTGACCACATGATCGGGTCACTGTCAACTTTCCCGCCCCAGCCAGCCTTTTAGAGGACACTGTCATCTAACCTGTCAGTATTTCAGCATCACCAACAGAAAGGTAGTGTGGGCCAGCAAACCAAGGTGCCCGGACCACCTCAACATCAAAACTGAGTGGCTGCAAACTCGGAACTCTTCACAACATGCTATTTCCTTGTCTCTAATGTGTTGAATCAAAATATCTCCCTATTCCCCATCTCCAAAACATTTCCATCGGGTTGTACATTTCTCAAATTTTCCATGAACTGCCCGTGTTGTCAGCTGGTCCCAGGAGGTTTTCATCATTCTGATATAATTATTTCATAAGATTTCCTGATATAGCCTCCTGCACTGCCCACAGATCTCCACTAGTAACCAGTGAATGGAGTCTCTCCGCACTGACTTTCTGAACTGCTAGAAAGTTCAGGCGTGCTGTCTACCCGGGACCCACAGGCTGCCCAGGTCCTGGTGGTCCCAGAAACCCAGGGTACAGGGGCTCCCTCTAGTGGTATCACACAGAATGCCCTTTCTCTTGTGCAGAAGGTCCTAGTTTCACAAAGGCAGGTGTGGCCATTTATCTGAGAGCACCCCCTTGTCTTGGAGCAGAGGTGACATGGGGGTGGGTTTGTTGTTCAGTTGCCAAGTCGCGTCTGACTCTTTGTGACTCCATGGACTGTAGCACGCCAGGCTCCCCTGTTCCTCGCCAGCTTACCCCCTGGAACTGCAGCACCGTCCCCCACCGCCCCTCTTCGGCTCAGAACTTGGGCCGTGTACATGGAAGGGCTTTAGTCCTGGGCTGTGGACACAGCCTTCATGGACCTAACCTGTGTTCTTGTGTATTAAAAGGCTCATACTAAGTCATTTCCATCTTCCTCCTGCCCTATGCAGGTCCCCTGACCTCTGTGGTGAGTCGTTTAGGGGACTCAGAGGGGAAGAAAATGGTCCCACCACCGGTCCCCTCCCTCGCCTCCCCACAGTCATCCCACTGCTACTCACCCTCCCTCCCCTTCACCACTGTCACTGTCCCCACCCACTCTGTGACCCCATCCAGGCCCCATTCAGAGCCTCCTCCACCTCTTGGTCTCCCCACTGTCACTACCCGCTTTCCGGCACACAGCTGACTGGAAGCTCCTATCTGCATGTGACAAGGCCTTATTTCCCCCTGTCGCTGCAGTCGGGCAGCACCCTTTGCCTTTGAGGACAGGGAACAGACTTGTGGAGCATCTCTCAGCGGGGAGCCCTATGTGCAGCCCCGCAGTAGGGGCATCAGGGTATGTGAGGTAGCAAGGCTCGGGCCTCCCCCTGGGAGGAACATGCATGGGCTCCAGCTCCTAAAATGCAGACGGGACAGCTGAGTGCCTCCTGAATGGGTGACAGCTAAAGTTTCCACCGATGTAAGTGAATGCATGTTTGGTGCCCTCTCCATCAAGGTGAGCAGTGCTGAATGGTCAAACAGGAGCTGGAAACACTGGCCAGGAAACAGCTTACTCTGTGCAGTCTGAGGACAAAGCCAGCGCACCAGCTCCACATGCTGTGATGGCAACACCAGGGGATCTTCTCTTTCTTCTTTATGGTCCCCATACAGAAACCATGTATAGGGAACTCAACTGGAGGCGCGCAGCTCCGGTCTGTTTCCTGTTCATCTGGCCTCAGGCTCTCAGAACACGGCACTAGGAGCCTCGGTCATCAGAACATTAACCCAGTCCCAGGATCTTGGATCTTGTTTCTAATCTGGAACAACTTGTAAAGGAAAAACAAGTTTGGCAAGAGTTTCCCCTAAGGTAGCCTTAATAACCTAATTAAACATGTAGTTTTCGAATTAAATAAATTTCCTACCCCAGAAGTGGAATTGTTAAGTTTCACAAATTTCCACACTTGATAGTTGTCTAAGAATAATTTTTTTTCAGACTAGCCCTCTTTTCTTCTTTGTCCGCACTCTTCCCCTGGGTGATGTCATCTAGTCCCATGATTTTAAAATCTTGCAGTTCTCTCTCTCTCCAGTTCACACTTGTTTCCTGAACTCCAGGCCCGCAAAGCCAACTGTTCCCTTGCTTTTCTGTGCTTGGACACTTAATAGACACCTCAATCTTAGTGTAGTTGGAACAAATCTCATGATTTTATGACCAAACTTGATCACCCCTCCTTCTCCCCACCTCAGTGAAGAGCAAGCAGCCTTCACCTGGTTATTCAGGAATGAACCTTGACCCTCTCTTTCACTCACAGCATCATCTGCTGTATCAGCAAGCCCTGCCTGAAACAGCACAGGAATCCCTCCACTCTCCCCCCGCCCACCCCGCGCAGCACCCCCACCCCCCGCCTCCCCAAGTCTGGGCCCCAGCATCTCTTGCTCTGGCAACCCCAGCAGCCTCCTAAGGCAATCTATCTGCTTCTCCTTTGGCTGCTGTTTCAGCCATCCTTCCTCCCACCATGCCACCTGAAGCCAGAATCCATTTTAAAAGCATAAATCATATCAAATTATTCTCCTGCCCAGAATCCCCCAGCGGCTTGCCATCACACTTGGGCTGCAGTCAGGGCTCTGCGCACGGCCCTGCTGGCTCTGGGTCACCTCCTTTCCTCACCTCTTCAGCCACTCTCCTCCCCTCTGCATCACCCCAGACACTCTTCTTGCTCCTCGAAAACACCACTATCTGTTCCCACCACAGGGACTCGGCCATTGCTCTGTCCTCAGATCCTCTCTGATTCTTTGCTCACTTCATAGAAGTCATGAAAGGCCATCTTCTCCAAGAGGCCTTCCCTGACCACCTTATCCAAATAGTTCTTCACCCCTGCCCTCCTCGTCCACTTTCCCTGATGTCATTTTCTTCATGGCACTTACCACTTCTGTCTGTCTCCTCCACTTGAATTTCAGTTCCCTGAGGGCACGGATTTTGTCTGTTTTGGTTACTGCTTTATCTGCAGTACATAGACTAGAGCCTATTATGCAGTAGGAGATAAAGTATTAGGATGAATGAATGAATGGGCAACAATAACGCCCAGCCCAGCTTGCTTCTATGTCCTATGAGCTTTCATACAGGGTAAGATAGTCTCGCTTGTGATTCTCCCAAAAGCACCATTTAGGAATTGTTTCCCAGAGCCACATGACTGGTGTCACCCAGAGCCACGTCCAGGGTCTCCCAGAGTCAGGGTCATGACAATCTTGGAGAACACACCACAAGGGAGTTCACCAGACGGAAACGAGGCCTCCTACAGCACTCTGTAAGCCTCAAACGAGGCTTCCTACAGCCTAGCCTGGGATCATGCAAGAGGTGAAGTGCAGAGAGCAGGCAGGGAGTCCAGCACTGACCACGAAGCCAGTCCTAGCTGCAGTCCCAGAAAGGTGAGCCAGCCAGGGCTGCTGTGTGACCCTCTCTGGCTTCAGAAGCACCTCTGGAAGCAGACACAACTCGCGATCTCTGCCAGACTCCAGCAGACTCCCTGTTCCTGCAGCACTGTTTGAGATCATCCCATTCCACCAGGGAGTTTGCCCAGGAGTCATGCGTGCTTAGTCACTCAATCAGAGTCTGAAGCAACTGAGCACACATGCCCTGTCTCAGGGCCCCACCATCCCCCCGGAAGCTAGACCAGAGTCCTTCCACCCAGCCAGTACAAGTGGTAAGCCCTGCAATTGCTGAGTGAGATTTGGGAGCAATAGTAAAGATTTCTTCACTTTCTGTTTGTGATCATTTAATCTTAAGCATTGTCTTGAAAAAAGTAAAACCTGAATGTGGATTTTTTTAAAATTGAAGTATAATTTGCATGCAATGAAATACATAGGTCTTTCTTAATAATTTGTAACAAACATATATGCCATTACTCAAATCAAAACTCTAACCATTTCTATCACCCTAGCAAGTGATCTCATGTTTCTTCCGCCCTGTGCTTTCTCTCCTCTCCTGAAACTCAAATTACATGTATGTTCAGTTCAGTTCAGTCGCTCAGTCGTGTCCGACTCTCTGTGACCCCATGAACCGCAGCACGCCAGGCCTCCCTGTCTATCACCAACTCCCGGAGTCCACCCAAACACATGTCCATTGAGTCAGTGATGCCATCCAACCATCTCATCCTCTGTTGTCCCCTTCTCCTCCTGCCCTCAATCTTTCCCAGCATCAGGGTCTATTCAAATGAGTCAGCTCTTCGCATCAGGTGGCCCAAGTTTTGGAGTTTCAGCTTCAACATCAGTCCTACCAATGAACACCCAGGACTGATCTCCTTTAGGATGGAATGGTTGGATCTCCTTGCAGTCCAAGGGACTCTCAAGAGTCTTCTCCAATACCACAGTTCAAAAGCATCAATTCTTCTGCACTCAGCTTTCTTTATAGTCCAACTCTCACATCCATACATGACCACTGGAAAAACCATAGCCTTGACTAGACGGACCTTTGTTGGCAAAGTAATGTCTCTGCTTTTTAATATGCTGTCTAGGTAGGTCATAACTTTCCTTCCAAGGAGTAAGCGTCTTTTAATTTCATGGCTGCAATCACCATCTGCAGTGATTTTGGAGCCCAAAAAAATAAAGTCTGACACTGTTTTCACTGTCTCCCCATCTATTTCCCTTGAAGTGATGGGACCAGATGCCATGATCTTAGTTTTCTGAATGTTGAGCTTTAAGTCAACTTTTTCACTCTCCTTTTTCACTTTCATCAAGAGGCTCTTTAGTTCTTCTTCACTTTCTGCCATAAGGGTGGTGTCATCTGCATATCTGAGGTTATTGATATTTCTCCAAGCAATCTTGATTCCAGCTTGTGCTTCTTCCAGCCCAGCGTTTCTCTTGATGTACTCTGCATATAAGATAAATAATCAGGGTGACAATATACAGCCTTGATGTACTCCTTTTCCTATTTGGAACCAGTCTGTTGTTCCATGTCCAGTTCTAACTGTTGCTTCCTGACCTGCATATAGGTTTCTCAAGAGGCAGGTCAAGTGATCTGGTATTCCCATCTCTTTCAGAATTTTCCACAGTTTATTGTGATCCACACAGTCAGAGGCTTTGGCATAGTCAATAACACATGTATGTTAGTCCTATTCAGATACTCTCCTAGCTCTCTGGTGATCTGTTCAATTTTTTTTTTTTACTGTATTTCTTCTCTGTGCTTCAGTCCTTTTTATTATTGACTTATCTTGGAATTTGTTGATCTCATTACCTGCTCTGTCTAATCAGCTTATTCTTATTTAAGTCCAGTTAATAAATTTAATATATTGTATATTCAGTTCTATTAAAGGCTTGCTCTTATATATTCCTTTATTACTATCACATGATTGTAAAAATAAGGTATGAATTTCAGTCCTTCTGAGGTTTTTTTGTTGTTATAATAGGAGTAGCAATCTTTTGGAAATTTCTGTGACTTATATAGAGGTATACTTCTGTGTGAAATTTTAGATGCCTGTTTTTTTTTAAATATCTTCCATATTATTGGAAAATTGTAAGAACAGTACAAAGAACTCCAAAATATACTTCACAGAGGACCTCATTGAAGTTTCATCCGCACAATGTCCTTTATAGTAAGAGAAGTCACATCGAACCACCCATTACATTTAGTTGTCATCTATCCTCAACCTGCTTCAATGCAGAACAGTTCTTAAATCCTTTCTTGGCCTTCATATCCTTAACATTTTCTAAGATTATAGGCCAGTCATTTTAATAATGTCTCTCAATTTGGGTTCATCTCCTGTTTCTTTGTGACTACACTGAAGTTGTGAATTTTGGGCAAGAATAAAACTAAAATTATGATGAGCTCTGCTCCTGCATCCCATCAATTAAGAATTGATGGCAACCTGTCCTATCACTGGTAATGTTAACTTTGATCACTTGAATAAGATGATACCCACCAGCTTTCTCCACTGTGAAGTTGCTCTGTTTTCCTTTAAAACTAATAAATGTTTTCTGATGAGATATTTTGAAGCTATGTAAATATCCTGTTATTCCTTTCTCGCCTGCCAGTTTTAACGTTTATTGATTTTCTTGGCCTGAAATAATTAATACTATCATTGCCAAATGAAAATTTTCTACCTCCTTCATTTCTTCTATTCTTATTAGTTGAAATTCTACTGTAAGGAAGACTTTTCCACTTTACCCTATTTATTTGCTCAGTTTTTAAAGCTCGCTGTGGATTTGTGGATTTCTGTTTATTCAATGGGATATTACCTGCTGCCATCATTATTTTCAGGAGGTCCAAGATTTGGCCAGCAGGAGCTTCTTCAAACTATATTCTGCCTCTTTTGATATGTTCCATGATTTTTTTTTTTTTTTTAAGACTTTTCCTCACTTTCTGGCACAAGATACCCTGGGCTATTCTTATACTTTCCCTGCCCCTTCCCTGGAATACGCCATTTTTTGCAAAGAGCCTTGGTTCCCATTAGTGCTGAATTGCATTCAGAAACCAAGACATGAGAATAAAATGTTCTCCTTACTGCTGGGATTTTACTGCTCCTGGCTCCTCTCGGAAAAGACATACAGGAGACACACACACACATGCAGTTCATTTTCTAGAGTTCCTTTTAGCTTCCCTCTTCTTATTTGTAACTGTCTTCCGTGGGAAACCTGGCTCCCATTATCCTCAAAGTATTCCTCTATTGCCTGGTCCCCCTGTATATAAAGTAACGTCCTGACCCCGTCTTCCTCTGTGGGTCCTTGTCCCACCTGCCGCTGCCCAGTACACTGCTACTGGAACCAGTTTGGCTTCGTTCTTTCATCCCCTTCCTTGTGGTACCCCGCCCCCCACTTGACCACCACCATGCTCTGCTGCCTACCTCTCAACTATGAATTTCTGAAATGAAAATAGTATTAGAATTTTTCTCCCCTTGGAATAAAATAGCAAAAGTCATTCTGACACGTTTAGACATGAAATGATAAGTATGCTTGTTGTCACAAATCAAACATAGTTTTGCTTTGGCCAGTAAGACCTGCTTAGAAGGATATTTTGGTTTTAAATATTGTCCAGTTTTGCCACTCTAGATAAGGTTGATCCAATAACTGGTACAGAATGACTTCTGCCCAGGCTTTAGTTAGAAATGTGTCGATGAGAGCAAAGCCCTCCCTCTCCACTGATTCTGCCTCAGGAGAGGAGGACCAGTCAAAAGCAGGTTTGTTCTGGTCAATATAAACTAGAGATCAGGTGGCATTACAGGTCAGAGACCCACACTGTGCCTAAAGGCATTGCCTATTCAGAAGATACTTCAAACCGAACTCAGTCTTTTTTATTTCTGCTATCACAAGTGGTCTGAAAGGGGTAAGTCAGTGATCTTGTATTTGTAACCGGCCACCTCACTATACTGAGAAAAGTACTGCTCCTAAGTGGCCCTGCTCTGGACTTTGGGGTAGAAGATAGGGACATAGGTTACCGGTGACAACTGTGTCTTTTTTCCTCCACTGCATCCCATTCATAGACTTCTCTTTAATTTGTCACTTCCTGGTGTTGGAAGAGCTTAAGTTTGCAGGTGGACTCAGGAAAATGACAATAGGCTGTCTGGCCGTGACCCCAGGCTTCCCCGAGTCTCTTCTGTGGCGGGAGCAGCTCTCAGCCACTTTCCAAAGAGCTGGTTAGTGCGGTGTTGAGTGTCATATCCCTGTATTTACCTCAGCTTTGTAATTGTTATGTAATACTTTTAAAAGTCATAACCTAGCTCTGCCTCTGGCAGTGTGGCAGAGAAATATATTTTTAAATTCTTTTAGGCATTGATGTGCTGGTAAGAATGTAAGAAATACTTAGAGGTTAAAAAAAGCAAGTGAAATCAGGAACCCAGAGAGTAATGTAGCTGGAAGCTGGCTGTGCCTGGAGGGCTTTGGCCAAACTGGGTGAAACTTAGCTTTGGTTTGATCACCCAGCATAATTCAGGGCAGCAAGGACAAACCCCAGGGGCCTTCCAAGTTGGATATATCTGGAAAAATGTCTCTCCTTCCCATCATAAACCTGAAACTCCAAGGGGTTACATCCACAATGGAGGATTGAACAAGAAAGAAACATAGCCTGTCACAAGCAAGTGCAATAAAATGTGTTTGTCTCAAGCCTTGGCACAAAATTAAGAGAGTAGAAAAAAATTAGGGGAAAAAAATCTCATGATAACATATAACCATATGGTGATCTCTATAAGAAATTGTAGCTCAGATGCAGACTACGTAGGTAGTCTGTAAAATCTCAAACATAAAACTGAGTTTAACCCAGAATGATGGAGTCCTTGAGTACTTAGCACAAGTGCTTAGCTCAAGATGAGCCCATCTTCAAAATGAGCATCCAGAATTTTCACAGATCTACTTCCAAGAAGTGTGAGCTCACTCTTAATAAAATAAATTTGAAATGCCATGGGGGAGAAACACCATGCAACAACCAGCATATTTAACAAAGTGACTCAGAATATAAAATATATATATGTTTAATGATTTTTGAAGATTGAAATATGGTTGAAAATCAAGAGATTCTAGAGATAACCATTCATCTTCATGAAGAACTAAATGAACTTCTAGAAATAAACATTCAGAGATAAATGCTCAATGGGAGAGTGTAAGAGTAGATTAGAAAAAGCCTGAAGAATTCAGGAGCTAGAAGATGAATTAGAAAAAAAAAATTATATAGAATGCAGCACAGAGAAACCAAATAAGGGAAATATGAAAGAGATAAGAGATATTGAGATAGAAGGAGGTAGAATGAGGGCTTGTAACATGTGTGTACTCCAGTACTCTTGCCTGGAAAATCCCATGGATGGAGGAGCCTGGTAGGCTGCAGTCCATGGAGTCGCTGAGAGTTGGACACAACTGAGCGACTTCACTTTCACTTTTCTCTTTCATGCATTGGAGAAGGTAATGGCAACCCACTCCAGTGTTCTTGCCTGGAGAATCCCAGGGACAGGGGAGCCTGGTGGGATGCCGTCTATGGGGTTGCACAGAGTCAAACACGACTGAAGCGACTTAGCAGCAGCAGCAGCAGCAACATGTGTCTAATCAGAATGTGTGGTGGTGGGGAGGGGCGGGGGCACAAGAAATAATGGAGCAGAGACTATATGTAAAGAAAGATGGTTGTGATGAATTGATAAAAGACATAAATCCTCACTTCCCGGAAACCAGTTGAATTGCAAGCAGAACAAGTGCAGAGAAATCTGCATACTTACACTATAGAGGGGCTTCCATGGTGGCTCAGACGGTGAAGAATCTGCCTGCAATGCAGAAGACTCAGATTCCATCCCTGGGTCAGGAAGATCCCCTGGAGAAGGAAATGCCAACCCTCTCCAGTATTCTTGCCTGAAAAATCCCATGTACAGAGAAGCCTGGCAGGAGTACGTGGTGTTGCAAAGAGTCAGACACAGTTGAGCGACTAACACTAAACTGCAGGAAAACAAAATGAAGATTTTAAAATGATCCAAAGAGAAAAGATGGATTACATACAAAAGAATGAAAAGGCTGTCAGCTGACATCTCAATAACAGAGGAAGCCAAAGAGCAGAGAAATAAAATGTTTATTGAGTTGAGAGGAAAAATCTGTGAACATAGAATTAATTACAGAGCCTAAATCACTCTTTTAAATGAGGGTAATATGGATATTTTAGACAGACACAACTAAGAAAACTCGAGGCATAAGAAGGAATTATGAGGAAGAAAGATAGAATTAATATATACTATTTTCATATATTTAGGTCAAGGGAGGAGTGATTATAGTTCATATATGGTCTGAGGTTCTTCCTGTGGAGGGGATAGTTATTAGTTAATTTTGAACTTAGGCTAATTTATACATTTTTAAATTTATGGAGTAAGGAATAAAAGAATAAAAAGAGTGTATTTAATTTTCATCTGAGTAGAAGAAAAGAATGAAAGGTGAAGTATTCCATTCAAAATAAAGAAACAAAAGAGAAAGAGGACCATAGGAAAAAGCAATCAACAATCTAAATAAACTATATAGATGAATAATGGCATGTGTATACAATGGGCACCATAAGTGAAAATGAATTACAGGTAATGCAAAGGTGTGGTGAAACAAAACAGTATAAGAGCAAAGAGGTCATTTCTCAGGTAAGTAAGTATAGGGTGATTCATTTCTGTGAAGTTCAGAAACATGTTTAAAAAAAGAGCAGCATATTGCATAAAAATACAAAGATGAGCTCAAACTACAGAGAAAAACAAAATAATAATAGACAAAAATTCCAGATAAATTTACCTCTGAGTAGAAATGAAGGAATAAAATAGGAGGAATTCAAAACTGATGAAACTTTTTTAAGTGCGTAGATGAGTACATAGTTGTTTATTGTACTGTAATGCTTAGGCTGTGCACAAAGTGTATAAGTATTCTGTTATATTCACTCATCATTTAATAGGAATAATTTAAACATTTACAGCTACTTTAATTTTGTCTTTTATGTGTTGTGAGTTTCTGATGCTGTTTCATTCCAGGTAGATAGCCAGGCAAAATATAGTGACTATCATTTATCAAATGACTATCATGTTCCCTATGCAGTAGCCACTCTTGTTATACATCGAATTTTCAGATACATGGGGATTTATTTCTGGACCCTCTTCTATTTTATTGTCACATCTATAGTCATTGATCTGTCTATTCCTCAATCATTATCTTATTGATTTGATCATAGCTGCTTTCTGGTTTGATGTTCTGATATCAGGAAAGGCACATCCCACTTCTCTATTCTTTTTCTTATTTTTCTTGGTTATCTGGGGCCATTTATTCTTCCAAATGAATTTCTTGAGATTATTTTATCCAATTCCCAAAAGATTGCATTAAATTTGTAAATTTATGGTAATGTCTTCCCACCCAAGAATATGAAATGTCTTTGCATTTGTTCAAATCTTATTTTATGACCTTCAATAAGATTTTATAGTCTTTTTCATATCAGGCCTATGAATTTCTTGTTAAATTTATTCATAAATATTTTATGGTTTTATCATTATTATGAGTGGACTATTTTCCCTTTTCCACTTCTAATTATTTTGCTAATGAAGAGAAGAATGGTTAATTTTGGCATATTTATCATCTATCCAACCACCCTCATCATAATTCTCTTTAAAATTTTCGTATTTTTTCACTAGAACCTCTTGGTTTTCTAAATATACAGATACACAATTAGTGAAAAGAGATAATTGTTAGTTGCCTCTCCCAAATTTTTACTAATGTTTCATCTTCTTGTTTTACTACACTTCCTTGTTGAATAAAAATGGTGTTGACAAGTACCCCTGTCTGGCTCCTGATCTTTACTTGAAACAATGGTTGACCACTTAAAAGGACATGTTTAGAAGTTGTCCTCTGTACCTTTTTTCCTTAAAAGTTTTTATTTAGAATGACTACTGTATTTCAGAACTTTTTTTTTTTTTTTTTTTTTCTATTTTTTGCTCTGGGCCTTGAGATATGTACTCTACTTGATCTTGGAAGATTGGAGTCCAAATGCTGACCATTCTCTTCTTAAATTCCTCTGATTTTCTTTTTGGTTAAAAAATCATGACTCTCTTGAAAACCTTCTTTGTGCTGTGCCCACTCCTCCTGGAGTTTTGATATCTTGTTGACTGTTGAAGTCATTATCCTTCTGAAGCAGTTCTATTTCTGGTTGTTCTTTCTCCCCCTGGAGGCTGGACCCCCTAATGTGGGTGGTTATTGTCCACTGCCTGCTCCCTGGAGCTCAGGTTCAGATGCTGAAATACTTCGTTGGGCCCCTGTGGAGACATCTGAAGGAAGTCTCCTGCTCTCCAGTCAGCACGTGCACTCCTGGTCTCAGAGGCAGAGCACACCCAGCCGTTCAGGCAGGATAGACAGCCAGCCTTCCTGGGCCCTCCGTCCCACCTGCCAGAGGCCTCAGCAGCTACTCGGTTCAGGCAAACCAGAGTAGAAATGGATTTATCTATTTGATACTATTACTGAGCTTTGTTTTGATATTATCCAGCATGTATTTTTATGACTACTAATCGTATTGAGAAAAAAGGGCAGGTCTTTAAGAGGATAAACTGATACTGTTCTGGTAGTTATTGTTGTTGTTTAGTTGCCGAGTCATATCCGATTCTTTGCAATACCATAGAATGTAGCCAGCCAGGCTCCTCTGGCTCATGGGATTCTCCAGTCATGAATACTGGAGCAGGTTGCCATTCCCTTCCCCAGGGAATATTCCTGACCCAGAGATCAAACCTGCACCTCCTGCATTGGCAGGCAGATTCTTTACCCCTATACCACCTGGGAAGCCCGCCTTTCTGACAAGAAAGTACTAAATTTTTCTGTGCTAATATCAGATATTTTCATTGCACTCCATTTCTTGCTTTAAAGGAATAATCAAGAAGTACATATTATTCAGTTTTGTAAGATACACCAATGACAGGTGATCTACCAAGATAATGTGTCGACCTGGGGGCATCATTCGTACAGCAGGTAAATGGTCCTGGAAGGATTTAGCATCCCCTCTGTGCTCATAGGTCTAAAGTGTTAGGGAGCATCCAGGTGGCTCATGCTGAGTGTCTCCACAATAATCCTCAAAATAATTGGAGACAGCCCAAGGTGTCACGGCCTTGAATCATTAGCTGGTGGAGAAACAGGAACAAACCCACATAATGAGGTATCAGCAAGAGAGGGGACCCACCGAGAGTAGCAACATCTGCTCCCCTCTGCTGGAAGACGCAGGGAGCCCCGAGGACCCAGAGAAAGTGACAAGGGAGCTGAGGACCCGAAGGAAAAATGAGGGCCCTGGTGACAGAGAGTAAGACAGACGTGAACTGGAGAGGCTTTAGGCAACGAACGGAAACCTGGGGATAGGAACGTATTTGGAGGAAGCGCTCTAAAACAAAACCATTTTGTTAAAGAAACTCTCCCAAGGGCAAAAATCCAATTGCGCTCCACATTTTTATGCAGCTTTTCTTCCCAAGAATGTCTTCAAAATAACCCTTCAAAGGCCAGTTGAGATAACCTGGTAGGGCAAATACTGGCAAAGAGGAAAAAAGGAGGGATTATTGTAGTTTTTCTACAGCCCAAAGATGCACACGTTAGAACACAAGCTCTTACAGACATCCTAAATCCAGTCTCAAGGAATTTCTAGATACCCCCTCATGTTACCGATATGGAAACTGGCTCACGTGTGAAAGAGGCTTGCTTTGGTGGAAAACAGACAGAACGCAGGTCTCCAGTCTCCCACCAAATGCTGTCCACAGTTTATACTCTATTACGTATGTTGTCGTGTCTGTTTCTTTAGAACCATTGATTTCTGGTTACTCAGACCTCCAGCCAGCTGTCTTAGGTCTCTGAAGTGTGTTAATCATTTGGTGTTTCTTCTGATGTTCTCCTCATCCCTCTCTGTGCCAGGCCCTCTGCTAAGCTCTCATCAGCAGAAGTAGAACCTGTTTTCTTTGCTCTGAAACCAGAGACCACTGCATGCCCATCCTGGAGCTCTGAGCTCTGATTGGCTACAGAGGCCCTGCTCCAGGCCCGCTCTTCTGTCTGGGGAGCCACGTGAGTGGGGGTCCCCACTTTCACAGCGAGAAGTGCTGAGTGCCAGCAAACAGCCAGATAAAGATCCAGGCCAGCAGTCTGGGAGCCCCTTTTAAGTGGAGTGTGCCTGTGGGAGGCCTCAGGGAGAAAGTTCTAGAAATGAGTCAGGTAGCTTTACTGTCATTAAGACACTAGAGAGAGAGAGATGGCATAGCAGTGCAGAAGGTTCCCAGAAGGGAGAGAAACACCAGGCCTGACTGAGGAAAGCCGCCTGCTACAGCCACAGGACCCAGGCCCATGTCCAGGCTGCTTTCGATACTGTGTTCAGGTCAGAGGCCCTGAGGTACAGAGTGGAGGCTGCAGAGTTTGGGCTGCAGGCCAGTGCTGCTCACCGTGCCCTGAGAATGTGTGATTTCAGATGCCCCCGAACGCTGGGCAGACTTGACTTGGGTCAAGCAAGTTTCCAGTGTAGGGGAAACTTCAAGGGAAGCATTTCCTCAAGATATTATGAAGCGTGCTATTGTGAGTCTGCCTTTTAAAACCAGGCAATACTTGTGGTATAAATTTGTTCCCCTTTTCATTAAGGCAGACCTCCTGAAGACTATAACTAGCCCACATTTATTATACTTATGGCAGTAAAACCAAATGGCTTCTTATTTTTCAGTCCGTTTATTCAACCTGTCAGTAACTCCATATGTCTGAATTGAGTGCCTACTGTGTGCCAAGCCCTTCACATGAATCAGCTCATTTAATCCTCAAAAAAAAAAACCTGTAAAGGGCAAAGCATCGTTATCCTCATATTTAAATTAGAGGGAAAAGAGAGTGGGAAACTTGACTGGGCTCACACAGCTAACAAGGCCAGGAGCCCGGGGCTGGGTCAGTGTGTGCTTTAACCTTGAGTTACTTGAAACCCAGATGGGATTTGGGAATCACGTAAGTACTAGGATGAGTCCACTCACACACATCCAGCTCCAGCTTGCCCTCACATTCCCATAGACCTCACTTGTCTTTCTCAAGTGAGAGTCCAGCAGAGCTGAGCTTGGTGGTTTGCAGTCTCATCTCCTCCTTCTGGGGTCTTTTGTGAGGCTGGGGGCTCCACAGGAAGGAGTAAAGGATGAAATTCCTGGCAGCTGACTCAGATGACATCTGCCACTGTTGTTGACATTGGGAAAATTACCCAGAACTTGGGAATAAGGCCAAGGGAGGGTGGCAAGTCCTCCTGTGTCATACAGGAACATCTTTTAACAGACTTACCCCAACATGCTACACCATTCTGTACTAGGGAGTTATATCTCTGTTCACCTTATTAGTTTGTGTTCATCAAAGGCCCACACTATGCAGTTACACATTAACTTGCAGATTTGTTTCCAGTAAAAATGCAAACTACTTCTTTCTGGTGGAAAAATTAACCCCCAAAGGGTATGGTATTCAAAGGGTATGGTGACCTGTAGGTCACTCCCCAGCTGTGTGTCTTTCCTGGCAGTCTTATCCCACCTAATCTCTCCAATGCCTGTACCTCCACCAACTCTCCTTTGAACCAGCTTCACTTTCCTGAGGGTCCCTCATAACTGAGTCAAATAAATTTTAAACACTTGCTCACTTTGTATTCTCATCAGAGTCCTGTTTTCAGGTTTTAGAGAAGTGTCCTTTGGCACTTACATTCTTCATCCCTGACTGGAAATAGTTACCTCCGAAAACCCTGCCCAGGGAGGTAGGACAATGTGTAATATCCTAGTCTGGGCTCTGGTCTGCTGTAGACTTGGTTAGAATCAAACTCCTCAGGCAGAACTGAGAGCCCACTGAGGGTTAAAAGTCCTTCATCCCTCTCTGTGTGCCAGGCATTTCTGGCTTTGACTGATTGGTGTGTTTTGAAGCCAATTTGTCAGACCTTAATTTAGTATCTGTGAGCCACACACAGAACAAGTAGCATTACCTTCCAGCGATGGGTAACCATATGTTTCTATTAGGCTTTGGAAGCTGGAACATTGGTCAAGTGTTTCCGAGCTGGTCAAGCTTCTTCTTTCATGAAGCACACAGTGGTCTCGGCTTAGGACACGCTGTGTGGTCACTGAGAGGACATCACATCTGCTCAGCAGTCACCTTAACAATTTCAGGGGAAAAGGTCAGAGGCGGCGGGCAGGGGGCCACTGAGACTGAGAGACATCATAACGGAAGGAGGGGGCTGTGGGCCTGGTGTCCATGCATGACGATGTGCAGGTTTGGAATTCCATGTTCTAAGATCCAAGCAGGACTTCCTCCTGTGACGCTGTAAGCCTATAGCCCTCAGAAAAGTTTCTAAATTGGCCACCAGACTGTGTATTCTTGGGGTGTGTGAGCAGCAGAGATCCTACTGGCCAGGAGTGCTGACGTCTGTGTGTGTCCTAATGTTGGAGAAGCCCAGACTAGACATCTGAACCCTTCTGGCCTGGGTTCCTTGAGGGAACTCATATTCCTGACTGAGCTTATTATTCCAAGTCTGAGAGATTTGGGGTGAGACTCATTCAAATCTAGGCTCCACCACCTACAATCTACTTGCTGTCTGACCACTGGCACATCACTGCAGGACTCATATTTCCTAGTCTGTAAGGTGGGCACATGTACATGCCACAGATACATTCAGAGTGCTGTTACCAGGGCTAAGTGAGGGTTAGATAAGCTCATGTAAATATTAGGAATGGTGCCTGGCCCTTGGCCTAGGCGGGGGCAGGTGTAGGAGGACAGGCCTTTTGACCAGGTGTGGAGCAGGGGGTGCTGAACCCAGGAGAGGGGGCTCCCCTCCAACACTGAGTTCCCACAAGCTGACTGAAGCTTTCAGGGAGCCAGAGTCACCCCACTTCCCTGGGGGGTACAGATCGGGAAACAGCAAATTTGACTCTACAGACGGGTTCTGCCCTGTGAGGTCTGCCTGGAAGGAATCCACGCCTGACCCTGGTGCCGTTCCCCCTTGTTCTGTACTGCTGTGCTGTCTGAGATCTGGGGCTCTGCCCCCTGACTTTCAGATCTCAGGTCAAGTCTCACCTCCTGTCTTCCCTGACCTGCAGATGGAAGCCAGCCCACTGCAATGCCCTGTTTCACTCCTTCCTGGCCTTTTCTCCAGTCCACATTTGCCTTGTATACGTTCACTTGTTCACATTCTTATGTGTCTTTCTGTCATATCAGTGAACTGAAGACAGGGTGCCAGTCTGCCTGTGTCCCCAGCACCTAGAATAGGGTCTGTGGCCCATGGCAAAGTGAAAGTGAAGTCGCTCAGTCGTGTCCAACTCTTTGCGACCCCATGGACTGTAGCCCACCAGGCTTCTCTGTCCATGGGATTCTTCAGGCAAGAATACTGGAGTGGGTTGCCATTTCCAGGTGCCCCATAAATATTTATTGGATGAATGGGTGGATGGAGAGCTGGCTGGCAAGCACTCCTGAAGTGCCACCCCCAACTCCACATGGTATATAGAAACCACACTGGCTCTAGACCTGGGTCTCTGCCTGGCTCTCATACAAACCTGAATTTTGCAGCCACTTCTGAGGCACTTGGGTGTCTTCTATACTGATGGATTCCAAGTTTACCAGACACTCTGTCTCCAGACCATCTTGGGCATGTCTAAGGTTGAGTTGTCAGGGAAGATGTGGGCAAGTACTGTGACCATTACCCAGCTCCAGCTGATACAGCCCACATCACTGCTCCTCTACACACACTCTTCCAAATGCAAGCCCTCACTCTAGGTCTTTCAAAAATTTGCCCACAGCACAAGACATAGGCTTTAGCTCCCTGCTGGATCCCTATCGATGCACAGAAAGTAACGCATATAATCTGTGTATAAGGGCCTATGCCTGCTGACAGGTGGGCCCTTCATCCCTGTACAGATACATTCTGTCTGCAGAAACCAGAGACCACTGCAGTGACAGGCAGGAGTTCGTGGCAGGCAGCAATGAGGCCATCAGCTGGCAAGGTGGCCAGCTCTTGGGACTGCATTTGCTGCCTCTCATCTTCAGTGTCCACATCCCACTCTCCTTGGCCTGTCTTGGGCCCTGCAGAGCGTGCAGCCACCGTTGTTGTTCACTCACTCAGTCGTGTCCAACTCTTTGTGACCCCATGGACTGCAGCATGCCAGGCTTCCCTGTCCTTCACTATCTCCCAGAGTTTGCTGAAACCCGTGTCCATTGAATCGGTGATGCCATCCAACCATCTCGTCCTCTGTCATCCCCTTCTCCTCTTGCCCTCAATCTTTCCCAGCATCAGGGTCTTTTGCAGTGAGTCAGCTCTTCGTATCAGGTGGCCAAAGTAATGGAACTTCAGTTTCAGCATCAGTCCTTCCAAAGAATGTTCAGGGTTGATTTCCTTTCAGATTGACTGGTTTGATCTTGCAGTCCAAGGGACTCTCAAGAGTCTTCTCCAGCATCACAGTTTGAAGGCATCAATTCTTCGGTACTCAACCTTTTTTATTTATTTATTTTTTTACTGTCCAGCTGTCACATCTGTACATGACTCATGATTCTGCGGCTACCATAGAACCACGCCTTCACCTCACTAGGGCTTTGTGGCAGGGTGGGGCCAGGTAGTAGGGATTTCAGCTCCAGCCCTTGCCCGGGGGACGGAGGCTGCTGGAGGGGACTGAGGCAGTACTGCTTATCGAGAGACCTAGAATGACCTCCACAGGCCGTGTGAGGGGAGGGGCTTCCTCAGTAGGTGAGCCGAGGCTGAGTTATCAGACAGAACACTGCACTGGGCAAACGTACCCGAAGGCAACGAGCATCCCAGAGTGGCACACTAAGGGATTCCCCCTCCTGTGGCATTCAGCCCATATCCTGCTGGGAGAGGATGCCTGCTCATTGGTGTACCTTGTGCAAGGAACCAGTCAGAGACTGAGCCAGAGTTTGGAAGCAGAAGAGCCAAATCGTCTGTGCTCTGCCCTGCGGTCAATGGTGACAAAACAAGGAAGGCTTCTGCTCCGGGTGAATGGGGAAGGCTTGCTCCCTCTTGATCCCTCCCCTCCGGTTGGGTGGCTTGTCTGACCACTGCTGACCTCCACCGCCTCCACCCATGCCCTGAGGTAGCAGTTCCAGGTCTGGGGCAGTCACATGGAGAATCCTCATTTGGATCGCAGAGGGAGGTTAGCACTGACTGGTACAGATGGACTTGTTTCTTCTGCCACCATAACTTTCATGTAACAATTCCCATGTCTGACTGTGTCCAGTAGATTTAATTAGTGTTGAAAAGCACTTATTTGGTGAGATGATCGGTTTCTAACCTGGGTAAATGACTTTCTTTATGACTATAAATTAAGCGCATTATATCTTTTCCAGGCATCATGGTCGTCCCCATAAATACTGTAGGCAGTTGCTGGCAGTCTCACTTGGTTACCTTTCCCATTACTGGTTTATCATCGTCCTGGTAGGAGTGGGAAATTCATTCTGTTTTAATAACAAGGAGGAAGTGGTGACAAGGGACTCGTTTATGAAACCACACTTGGCGGGTGTCTCGGTGACAGGGCCGGGGATCCAGGCCACCCCCGTGCACACTGTTCTCAGCTCTTTGTGGGCCTGCCCGCCACACACTGGGAAGGGCGGTGCAGGGCTTTCAAGCGACTTTTGTCCTCATTGCAAATCATTAGGAATCATATATGTGCCAATAGCCCATTTCCACATCGGAAAGACCTGAGGCAGATGGGGTTCTCCCCACACCCTCCCATGCAAACTGGCCCTTCCTTTGATGTTTGCACTGGACTAGGTGGTCTCCAAAGGGCCTTCCTGTTCTGCCACTCCTGGTTCCAGCCCCCGGTACCCCAGCAAAGGCCCATCTCTATAAACAGTTGTTTCTCCTTCATACTGTCATCCCTCCAGATCCCCACTTGGAGAAAGCAAGAGAGATGCACCCCTGAGCAGATCACTGCGTACAGGCCCCCTCTACCCTCCCACCCCAGCTTCTAGCCTGGGGGTTAAATAGAGTTAGGGAGGACAGCTTTGAAAACTATTGTGTTTCATAAATCCTGAGTCAGTGATGGGGGCAGGGGCAAAAAGACAAAGTCTCTGTACCCTGGGGATCTCCTGAGGCCAGAGAGTCGGGCAGGCCCTCCTGGACTCAGGGGATTCAGAAAGGGGGCACTCTGACTGGCAGGGACAGCAAATGGGCCCCAGAGGTGCACTGAGTCTGAGGTACCCAGAGAGAGGGCACAGCCTGTCTGGTTGGGCAGCCCAGCCGGGGCAAAGCCCCCAAAGCAGGCACTGTGAGACCAGAGGCTCAGAAAGCTGGGCTCAGCTTCTTAAATGGAGCCACTAGTGGGTGTCCTTCACATCACATGGGAAAGTTGATGAAAATAGTCATACAAAGGCAGCACTTTGGGTCCTGGCATTGTCTTGGAAAGAAACAAAGGCTGATATTTTTAGAGCCTGTTAGTTTCTTCTGGTAGCCGCCAGCACTTTCCCGGGTAACCCAGGAGAATTTTGCTAATCAAACAGGCTCTGTGGCAAAGCAGCCATAAACACCGTGGGTGGGGGGCCTCCAGCCCAGAGCCTCCCACCGTGGAGCCAGCACCCCGGCTTCCTCTGCCCGTCAGCCTTGCCAGCAGGGCAAGCAGGGGCCCATGCATGCCATTGAGTCTTTGCGGTGACATGCCAACAATTAACAAAGTGGATAAAGGAGAGTCACACGCCCACTTAGGATCTGCACTTTTATACTGCTAAGAGATATTTTGACCTTCTAGTTTATTATGATTCGAGAAAAAGTCAATATTTCTTAGCTTGCCAAGGCTGGAAGAATTTAAATGAGTTATTGAATCAAGCAGTTAATCTACTGATAACTGATTTTTTTCCTTTCAAATCTATAATGATGAAAAGCAGACTTAACCAAAAACAAGTTTTGCTTTTTTTTTCCTTAGGCATTTTAATCCCATAGAGTAGGAGTTGAGGCTGAAAGTTCAGTCTTGACTGCCAGGGCCATTCTGTCTTGCCAATATTTTGAAGAAAATTTAATTAAAACTTAAAAGCAAGGACTTCTGTGGCCGTAAAATCTGTATACATGTTTCAATTATTTGTGTTTTGATATCCCTTTATAATTCTCAATTTCCTATCTGTTGCCATCAATGCCACGTGGCCATCATCCAGTTTTCTGGGCTCCTGAGGAATGTCCCGTAGCTGATGGATGCTTATTTAAGCGTCCACATAAGTGGGCCTTTTCAGCAAGAAACCACTCTGCCCCACTGCTCTGGTGTGTGAGCTCAGGACACCACTGCCCGAGATCATCATGGGTGTGTGTTGGGTAGAGGAGACAAACAGCATCATGGCAGCTGCTATTTCCATGGTCTCAGCCCTCCTGCCCACGGACACAGGCTGTAGTATTAAGCCAGAAGGACTGTTGTTATTGTCAGTCACTCCGTCGTGTCCGACTCTTTGCTACCCCAGGGACTGTAGCCCGCCAGGCTCTTCTGTCCATGGAATTCTGCAGGCAAGAATACTGGAGTGGGTGCTGTTCCCTTCTCCAGGGGATCTTCCCAACCCAGGGATTGAACCCAGATGTCCCACATTGCAGGCAGATTCTTTACCATCTGCACCACTGGGGAAGGGCTGAGCAGTGGACTGCCGGTGCTACCACTGCTACTGTGTCTTGGAGAACCGTCCTTTTTCCAGAGGAAATGGTCAACCTCTGACCTCCCTGCCTTGGCTGCCCCCGTTCCTAAGCACTTAGAGAACCACTTTCTCCTTACTCCACTGCTGCTCACTAGTCTCCACCATGGCTCCCTAGTGCCTAACATATCAGACTACAGTTCCACTTGGCTCTCTGAATCTAGCAAGACAGACCCACCTCTTGCTACCCCTTACTTCCCACCCGCACTCCTGCACAAAACCCCTCCTCATGCCAGGTCTCCTCCCTAAGGCAGGCAAATGCTCGCTGCATGGTGGTTATAGGAACCTTGGCTCAAGCCCCCATCCCTTGGCAAGCCCTCCGCCTCTCCGTCAGCAGGGTCTGTTGGTACCTTACCATCTCCACGTGGCCCTCTGTTTACTCCTCCCTCCCAGGATGGGCAGGGGTTGTGTCTGAGATGTTTGGTGGGAGCCAGCCATAAAACCTGGGCTCTGCCTGACAGGGCATTGCTTGTAGCACTCCTGTCTGCCACCCATTGGAGGGGCAGGGGCTCCATGGGGCGCCTGAGCCCCAGTGCCTCCGCTTCACAGACTCTGGCCAACACAACCTGAAAGAGCCATGCAGGTGGCCCGTGCCCCCGAGTGCTGGCGGCTGACCCTCTGTGTTTGTGTGCCTTGCAGGACTTTCCAGCCATGACGAGCTGCCGGCCTCCTGCGGGAAGAAGTTGTGCAGCCGCGGAAGCAGGTGTATGCTCAGCAGGGAGACGGGGGAGCCCGAGTGCCGATGCCTGGAGGCCTGCCGGCCCAGCTACGTGCCTGTGTGCGGCTCAGACGGGAGGGTTTACGAAAACCACTGTGAGCTCCACCGGGCTGCCTGCCTGCTGGGGAAGAAGATCGTCATGGTCCGCAGCAAGGACTGCTTCCTTAAAGGTAGGAAGATGGCTCTGTGCCTCTGTGCTTGTGGGTTTTGTCGTAGATCCTCTAATGCCTTTCTGACAAATGACCCAGGTGCTGAGTCTACAGGTTAAATGTGTTTTTAAAAAATAGAGAAAGAGGAAGATTGGAGCCTTAAAAGCAGCAGCAGTGTTTCAGTGTTGCATGTGCATTTATGTCCACCTCCAGAGGCCCCTGCCCTTGAGGAAGGGCCTGGGAGAGCAGAACCAGGGGGCCCAGGAAGTCTGGGCTGGTGCAGAGCCCATGTCCATAGGGTCCAGGCTGAAAGGCACTGCCTGAGTCTCTCTCGCAGGGTGGGTCCTGCCAGGTGGTGGCAGGGAGCACAGACCCCTCTGGACTATGTCTCATGAATCAGAAGGTCACTCTGTGCATAGAAAGTAGTCAGATGGGACCCTCCGAACCCCAGGACAGAGGTTCCCAGCATGGCAATCTGGCCTAGAGTGGTCGCCTGGCCTGTCTAGAGAACCTCAGAGCAAACTAAGGAAGGTCCTGCATGGACGTCAGACCATCTCCATGGAGAAGGGGGCCAAAGTGTTCATGCCTGGTCCTTGAGTGAGAAGAGCAGTGCCAGCTCCTGGCAGAGGGTAAGAGCCTCAGGGGCAAGGCCTGTGGCTCTTCGTGCATGAATATCATCTTACTAACATGTGGCTCAAGGCCTTGTTGACACCAAGAAGGTGTCAACAGCTCACGGATGTTCCAGGAAGTGAGAGTTAGGCCACAAATTTCTGTGTCTATGTGGCTGCAATGAATGGTGCATGTCAGAGGCTGTAGAAGTGTTTGTGATGCTGAGCCCAAATGGCCACACATGAATAATCTAGGTGACGTGAGACAGCAGAAGCAGCTTGTGTGCGGGTGGGAACAGGCCCCCTGGCCTGAGCTGCGGGATCTTGGAGCGGGGTTGGAGGGGGGTGGTGGTGCCCACATGGGCCTGCTTGAGGTCCCAGACTTACTGTGGGGCAGGGCCGGGAGGGGCGGAGAAAGCTGGGATGGAGCCCTGCTGCCCCTGAGTGCCTGTGATGCTGACAGGAAGGGACTTCTGTGTGGCCGCAGCTGGGGGCCTGGGCTTCAGGAGGAAAGGGCCAAGCTCAGGCCTTACTCTCCCAGGCACCAGGTCCATGTGGCAGGAGGATTCACAATGCAGGAGTCCAAGTCTATGGGCCTCCTGTAACCCTAGAGAAGGTAGCTTTCCCTCCTCACCCATGGGCCCTGGCAGGGGTTCCTAGAGCAGGTGGGTCTCTGGACTGTTGAGTTTATCCTGTGATGGGAGGAGTCTTGGACCCTTTAATGAGCATGCTTGTAACATGAATGCTGAGGCACTTCAAAAATCGCAAGGCCCAATATGGAAATCAAACCAAAACAAGCCCAGGAAAAATGTCCAAGGCCTGGAAGCCCTGCCCAGTCCAGGCCTGCCTGTGCCTCGGCAGCCGTGAGCACTAAAACACTTGGCCACTTGCTCCAGCTTTATTGGTCGTGTTGCATTTTATAGACTGACGTTCCATTCTCCAGTTTCCAGTATTCCCCCAGACTGCATCTTTCTAAAGGTTTTTATTTCTACATCAGAGTGTGCACGGCCTCCCTCACCATCTGTTATTCAAACAGCATTTCTCATTTCACACGAGGGAAAGTCAACTACTACAGAACCTGCTGTGATGAGGGGGTGACGGGAGAGTTGGGAAGGGGCAAGCAGATTAGGTCTCGGTTCTGCTTCACGCTGATTGAATTTATCCACCGAATCCTTCTGATTCATTGGGGTTTTCACTGATGTTGTGAAATCCCACCCACTCACTATGGCAGCGCCGATCTCCAAACGATCCTTTTTCAATGGAGAGAGGTGTGGGCAAGGTCCCAGGGGGACCTGGGTTTGCAGGCCAGCTATGTGACTTTGAGTGAGTGACTCCACCTCTCTGGGCCGTTTGCTCGGCTGTAAAAAGGGGCTGCTGGCAGTTTCCACCTGCTCTATGGAGGAAAGTAAATAAGATGCAGCAACAGAAACCACTTAGCAGGGGGGGGTACATTACACATGTCGGGTATTAATGACACCTGTTGTCATCGCTTATCTAACTCATGGTGGCCTCAGGCCTGGAGCAGGAGGATGCATGAGCTGTGAGGGGGATGCAGAAGCAGGAACAAGGACTCCTGCCTGGCAGGTCTTGGGCTTGTACAGCTCGCTGGTAGATGGGGAGTGGAGGTGGGAGGTGCTGAGAGTCAAGCTATCCTGAAGACGTCCACCTGCAGCTAGGGTTCCCCTTTCTGCAGACCTCATCCCCTGACTCTGAATCCCACAGAGAAGCCTTTACTGCCTCTGGTTCAGCATCAGCTCCAGTCCCTGGAGTCAGGAGGGCCAGCTGGCTTCTCCTCCCCTAGTGTTTCCATAGGGAATGCTCAGCAAGCAGTTCACTGACCCCCCCAGGGCCTTGGTGGCTGTGGAGGCAGGTGAGCCCTGGGAGGGTGCTTTGGGGGAGAACCTCCATCTTTGCCAGAACCATGGCTTTCACAGGGAGCAGGAGGTAATGGATGGACAGAGTGCTAGAGGGAGGCAGGATGGGATTCTTGGGGAAAAGGAAGGTGGGTATAAAGGACAGCTTCCTACAGTCCTCACCCCAAGATGGCAGCAGAGTGTTTAATGCTGTCTTGAGCTCCAAGGATGACAGTTTGTCTCTGTCCCAAATGTCCAGGGAGTTATTGATCCAGGAAACTTGAAAATACCTTTCTACCTGTCCGAACAAAAATTCTAAAATCCTTCGTATTTCATTCACTTTTCCTACCAGACTTTACAAAGAGAAGTTATGACTTCATTCTCTGGGGCTTTCTCTACCCCCAGAAGTCACTATATTAGGATGGTTCTTATGGGGTTGGAGTGTGTTGAGCAAGGAGGGATGTGGGCTTCCAGGCCGGGCCACCACAGTTCAGAGCAGTCACTTTGCCACCAGAGCCCCTCCCTGCACCCTTGTTGGGGCGGTGTCTTCTTGGGGGTACCGCCTGGGGTCACACGGAGCTTACTGCTGTGCACGGAAGGAGAGGCAGCATTCAAAGACTGCGTACAAGAAAACTTGTGGTAACACATTCTAGTTGCTATGGCAATAGAATACTGTGTGAATACAGAATGAAGTACAACATCATTTAGGGATCATTCACTGGTGAGAAAATCAAAATTGAACTCTGCAGCCTTGTCTCAGAGGCCATTGGCAGCTTCCATACCAGCTCTCCTGACATCTGAAAAGTCAGGAGGATGAAGGAGGTGGGATACTGTCTCTCTTTCTCCTTCGGACAGAATTAGTCACATTTGTCTTCAGCACCAAATACCTCCAGTGAACACCAGGATAGTGGGTAGATTTCTCTTTACCTTTAACTTCTTCTAGAGTTTGTGTCTGAAGTTATCTTGTGACACGGCATTCCTATTTGTGTACTATTTAGCACTTTTAAAATGATTTTTCTGACTCAGCTCTGAGTTCACGCTTTATCTCCTATGCTTTTGGAGAAGAGGAGCTTGCCTCTCAGCCATCACTCAGCACGCCAGGCTTGTATTATTTCAGATGATACAATGTCATAGTTAGGCAGTTTTCCAAACAAACCATGAAATTATGGAAGAAAGGAGCCTGTTAGAGGTTCAGTTCTAAACAGACCCTTAAGCTTCCTCATCCCGCATTGCATTTGAAAGTGCATATTCGTGCTTCAGGGGGGAATTCCCAGACTTATGAAATCAGAGGAAATAATTGCCACTTTTTTATTTTGAAAGTTAAACATACTATAGGCTCACTAGCAAACTTTTTTTTTTTCCTGAAGTGTTACTGAACACAGGAATAAAAACTCAACCTTCTGTTAAGAGTTAGCAGAGCAGATACAACTTGCTGCCAAAGACTTTTCTTCTTTGGGGTATTGAGGTGGTGTTGTTATTTTAGCATCTTACAGCTTTAGGAGTATAAATTGAGTCCCATGCCTCCAGGGCATTTCCACACTTCCAAGTTTCTTCTGCCCTGCCAGAGAAAGATACTCTCATTCCCAGCTGTGTCGGCCCAGCCTCAGGCAGACTCTCAGCTTCCCCAGGTGTGAGGGCAGTGGGCACAGGGGTATGGTGGGGGCAGACATCCTAGGGATTTGGTTTCACTCTGCTGGAGTGGTCCCTACAATAGGGAAATGCTGGGGCCTGAGGAAGCATCATGGGGAGGCCCACACTGAGGGATTAGGTGGCACAGGACCAGAGGCATCAGCTTAAGGCCAGTCATGGGACCATTCCACGCTGCCTTGGAGGAGACACATAAGCTCTCTCTGTCTCACTTACTACGTCTGTAAGATGGGATGATGATAATGCCTACCTCACAGAATGTCGTGAACATAAAATGAGCAGTGCTAGGCACATGATCACGAGTGCGCTTCTCTAAGCAGTATCAGCATCACTCAGGATAATGGCAAACATTGGGGCACAGTCAAGGGACGGATGCAGAAGGCTCTAAGAGCCCTGCTCACATGTGATTACACTCAATATGGGTTTAGAAGTCAATGGTGTGAATGTCCTATGAACAAGGAGAGAGAAGAACATTTGTCCTCCATGTTTACTTAATGAATGACTGGAATTTGATCTCCAAATGATCAAAATTCTAAAACCTTTTTGAAAAGAAATGTAGTGAGTCATCCGAGTTCACCTGGTAAGCTTGTAGAGGTGGAAGAGAAGAACCAAGAACTCCTGATTCCAGGTCTAGAGGAAGGTTCTGGAATGCATGGAAGGCTGTCAGGAACTACCCGTTGAGCCAAGGGAGGGATTGGTCCACCTGAGGGTGAAAAGGGGAGAATGTCTAGGGAGGGAGCTGGAGAAAAGACAATTGAGGTGAATCTGGAAGAGTGAATAAGGGCTTCGTAGGGTGCAGACATGAAGTAGTAATACCTACAGACTCTTAGGACAGAGCAAGTGATTAAAATGCAGGTCCTGACAGGGAGCTGGGGTTGATGAGGGAGACTATGGGTGAATGGAGACAAGGGGGTAAAAGATAGGCCTGTGTGCTAACCTAGGTAGTTTGAACTCAAGTGGACTATCAGATAAGATAGTCCAACCTTCCCATTTCCCCACATGGGGACCCAGAGCCCCAGCGAGGCCGCTAGTCCTCAGGGTCTGCTGCTGTAGCCCACCCTTCATCATCACCCCCAACTCTGGGGCTCTTTTTAATTCAGTCCCAGCAAGTCATGTTCACAGTAGACGAGACTGCCTTTTCCTTTTCCCCCAGGAGACTTTGTGGAGGGAGGACTCAGGAGCCATGGTCAGTGGGCAAGGCCCCTGCTGCTGGGTTGGGCCTCCTGGCTGTGCAGGTCAGTAGGAGGCCCAGCTGGGAGCTTCTGCAGGAAAGCCAGCTGAGTTATCCTGAACTCACAGCACCAGCCATTTCCTCTCCTCTAAGGAAGGAGTGGGAAACTCCGCAGCTACCAGAGGGGCCCAGAGATGAAAACGCAGAGCCTCTGGGGCGTGCCCTCCTTTAGCATGCTCTGGCCTCTTGGAACTGGCCTCCACTTTCTCCCAGCCCCCTTCCTGTTTCCAGTTTCTTCCAGTTGTCCTTCCACTCCCAGCCCCACCTGCATTCTGTCGAAGGCCACTGCTGCTTCCCCAGGCCTGGCAAAGGAATCTCTCTGTACCCCTCCTGGCCCTCACTGTGAGCTCCACACAGGGGAATGTGGCCATTTTCCACTAAGCTATCTCACTCAAAGATGTTGGTTTGTTTTTAATTTTCTTGAAGTATAGTTGACTTACAATGTTGTGTGCACAGCAAAATGACTCAGTTATACATGTATATTCTTTTTTCATATTCTTTTCCATTATGGTTTATCATAGGATATTGAATATAGTTCCCTGTGCTATACAGTAAGACCTCGTTGTTTATCCATCCTATATATAACAGTTTGCATCTGCTAATCCCAAACTCCCAATCCTTCCCTCCCCAACCCCTCACCTGTTTGAAGTGAGGTGAAAGTCGCTTAGTTGAGTCTGACTCTTTGCAACCCCATGGATTATACAGTCCATGGAATTCTCCAGACCAGAATACTGGAGTGGGTAGCCGTTCCCTTCTCCAAGGGATCTTCCCAACCCAGGGATTGAACCCAGGTTTCCCACATTACAGGTGGATTCTTTACCAACTGAGCCACCAGGGAAGCCCACTTGGCCCTTTGGCAACCACAAATCTGTCCTCTATATTTGTGGATCTGTTTTTGCTCCATAGATACTCATTTGTGTAGTATTTTAGATTCCACTTGTAAGAGATATCATATGGTATTTGTCTTTTTGTTTCTGATTTACTTCGGTTAGTACGATAATCTCTAGGTCCATCCATGCTCCCACAAATGGCATTATTTCATTCTCTTTGATGACTGAGTAATATTCCATTGTATGTATCTATGTACGTACATAGCACATCTTCTTTATCTGTTTATCTCTTGATGGACATATAGGTTGTTTCCATGTCTTGGCTATTGTAAATAGTACTGCTATGAACATAGGGATGAATTTATCTTTTCAAATTTAGTTTAGTCTGAGTATACACCAAGGAGTAGGATTACTAGATTATATGGTAGCTCAATATTTATTTTTTTGAGGAACCTCCATACTGTTTTCTGTAGTGATTGAACCAATTTACATTCCCACCAATAGTGTAAAAGGGTTCCCTTTTCTCCACACACTCTCCAGAATTTATTATCAGACTTTTTGGTGATGGCCATTCTGACTGGTATGAGGTGCTACCTCACTGTAGTTTTGATTTGCCTTTCGTTACTAATTAGCGATGATGAGCATCTTTTCATGTGCCTATTGGTCATCTGTATCTTCTTTGGAGAAATGTTTATTTAAGTCTTCTGCCATCTTTCAATTGGATTGTTTGGATCTTTTGTTATTGACTTGTAGGAGCTGTGTGTATACTTTGGAAATTAAGCCTTTGTTAGTTGCATTATTTGCAAATATCTTCTCCCATTCCATAGGTTGTCTTTTCACTTTGATTATGGTTTCCTTTGCTGTGCAAAAGCTTATACATTTAGCTAGGTCCCGTTTGTTTATTTTTGCTTTTATTTGTATTGCCTGGGAGGCTGATCTAAAAAAACACTGATACAATTTATGGTAGAGAACATTTTGCCTATGTTTTCTTCTAGAAGTTTTATGGTGTCATGTCTTATTTTTAAGTCTTTAAGCCATTTTGAGTTTCTTTTGTGTATGGTGGGAGGGTGTGTTCCAGCTTCATTGATTTACATGCAGCTCTCCAACTTTCCCAGCAATGCTTACTGAAGAGATAGAGAGAGTGTTGAATGTCCACTGGGTGGCCAGGCTGCGCAGGACCTGAGGGTACCAGCATGGCCAGGACTGGAGGCCTGACTTCACAGAACTAACAGCCAAGAGAAAGGCCGGAGTCGAGTCTGCAGCACCCCTACTCTCTGGGCCACTGTATGGCCATGTTGTAGCCAGAGACATCCCCAAGACCTCAAGGACCAACGGGAGTCTACATGGACCATCTCCTTCTTGCAGCCTCCCCTATAGCTTCTGCCAGCATCAAAGCATCCCAGTAGCCTCCCAGCACAATGGCCCTTCGGTCCCAGTGATATAGTGTCTGCTTCCAGGATCGAGAAACATAACTTAAATGTGTGTCTTCTCTGGATATTTACTCTAGATTTTATGCAAGAAAATGTCCTAGTGTGAGCACCCTGCAAGTGTGCAAGGCTGCTATCAGTTCAGCATTTGTGGTGTGCTTCACAGAACTGCCACACTTTGGATGAATTAATTACATTTCAGTAATTAAAAATTGCTAATAACTTCTTGAGCTGAGAAAGTCTTGCACTGCATTGATTTCACTTATGGAAACAAATCGCAGTCTCTGAGGCCCCTACAGTGTTCCCTGATCTTTCCCAGCACCCGCTGCTTATTCCAACCACTCCTCCTCTGTGTCCACTGACAGTCTCACACATTCTCATGCTAAAGCCAAGTAGAACCGGCTTTATCCCGGCATCCCTCAGGTACCATTTCTCCTCTCCCTTTCCCTCTCTCCCAGTCACCCAAAGCCTTGCCTGTGCTAGCTGCCTCCTCTTCCCCAGCTCCCCCCCACACTCTGCCCACCAGTGTCTGCACCTGGCTCCTGTCCCCACCAAGGTCACTCTGCCCTTGTAAATTCCAAGGCCGGGTAGTGCTTTCCAGGCCTTGTCTTACTACATTCTTCCCACAGTGCTGTCATCACTCTTCCTGGTCCTGCCAGCCCCAGCCCTTCTGACTCTTCCCAGGCCCCCTGTCCTGTCTCCTGGTCAGATACTTCTTCAAACCCATCTTCCACGTGGCTTTAAGAGTGACCACTCCAAGAGGTAACTCTGGCCACATTGTTCTGCTGCTTGAACTCTTCCTTCCATTCATCCAGAGAACATTCACTTCTTATGAGTCATGTCTTCTCTGGGCACTGAGAATACAGCAATGCACGGACAGACAGGATTCCTGCCCTCGCGGTGCATACAATTTTGTATGGGGGACAGTAAGCAAGAGATAAGGTGTCTTGGGTGGTGACACGTGCCACGGAGAAGAAGAAGATAGGGAAAGAAGTTACAGAATCTAACATGAGAAGTGAGTTTTGAGCAAAGGCCTGGAGGAGGCTGAGAGGTTAGGGAGCAAGGTATTTGAATATCCAGGGAAAGAGTATCCCAGAAGAAGGAATAGCTGGTGCACAGACCCTGATGTGAGCACTTTCCTAGAACGTTTGGGGATCAAAAAGGGGCTGGGGCTGCTGGAGCAGAACACAGAAAGTGAGAGACATCCGAGAGGTAAAGAGATACATCCTCCAAGTGGGGCCTTGTCAGCACTGAAAACCCAAACTCTTAGCCACCATGCCGTGTTTTCTTTCTAGTTTTCACCACCCCCACCCAGGGATGGCCTTGAAGGGACCTCCTTCTTCATCACCACCCCAGGAAGCTGGGAGGGGTGTGCCATGGGCTGGAAAAGATGGCCTGTCTAGGAGCTCATCATCAAGTATTTCTAGCTTCACCCTTTAAAAGATATAAACCTACAGGGCCCAGGGGATTTCCTGCCTAAGTCCCAAGCTAAGTCATGTCTGACTCTTTGCGACCCCGTGGACTGCAGCACTCCAGGCTTCTCTGCCCTTCACTATCTCCCAGAGTTTGCTCAGATTCATGTCCACTGAATCAGTAATGCCATCCAACCATCTCATCCTTCTCCTCCTGCCTTCAATCTTTTCCAGCATCAGGGTCTTTTCCAATGAGTCGGTTCTTCACATCAGGTAGCCAAAGTATTGGAACTTCAGCATCAGTCCTTCCAATGAATATTCAGGATTGACTTCCTTTAGGATGGGCTGATTTGATCTTCTGCCTATCCAAGGGACTCTCAAGAGTTAGCGTACATATCCTGCTATCCTAGGTGTCCTTATGAGTGGGGAAATGTGATTTGTCTTTCCATCCTTTGCTTATTGGAGATGTTCCATTCATTTCATAGATGAATGCACAGATTGATGATTATATGTCAAATGGGGCTCACACAGTTCCTGAGGGGACCCCATGTGAGAGGATGGGAAGGCCTAGCTGGAAGTCCTCCATTCAACACATATCACAGGGTCCCAGCCGAAGAGGCGTGGATTCATAAGGAATCCTCCTCAGATTCTGTTCCCTGATGGCATAAGGAGTTGAGGGGATGTGAGGGAGGAGGGAGGCAGAAGAAGGTGGGGTGGGGGTGACATGGAGCGTCCTGACCCCCAAGCCTCCCTGTAGGAGGCTGCTCAGGAAACGCGCTGCATGAAGAGAAGGGAGGCCCTTGGTTCAGGGTGCTCAGCACCACTAGTGGAGCCCACGGCCAACGCTTGGGGAGCTTTGGATGATGATCAGAAGTCAGATGTTTAATTACTGGAGCGAGAAGAAGTTGATTTGGGACTTCTTTAAGGTTCTCCCCTATTGCGCCTTCAATTAAGATCAAGGCCCCCGTGTAGCAGCCGCTAAATGACACCACATATTGAATCTCTGTGCTCAAGCAGTTTATCTAATTATATGTGTGACAAACTCAGCAGCTGTCAGACCAGCCACAACTCAAATATGTTGACTCTGTCCCTGCCTGAAAGTGTTTGCTGCTTACTAACAGGCTGAGGGCAAGGGCTCTCTGGCTCTTCTGGGCACGCGGAGTCCCTCTCAGGTTCTGTTCCCTGATGACATAAGAAGTTAAAGGGGCCAGTGACTGGGAGGATGGTGGGTCCATGAGTCCACACATGGGTCCAAGAACAAGTTCTGTTCTTGGTTCTTGACCCCACCCCACCCCCAGGCTCACCTGCAGCCCCTGTGGCTGACATAGGTGCCCAGACTCTCTGCTTGCTTTTCCGGACAGGGAAACAAGGTACTAGTCTGAACCATCTTTTTTCTCCAAAGAGAGGGAGATGCCACTTACCACTGTGCCAAATTAACTGAAATAAGTCAGGAGAGTTGGAGGGTAGAGTGGTCACGGGGTAGCCCAGGGAGAGGTAGATATTTGGTAACCCTCCCCAGCAGAGCAGGCTCCTCAAAGGCATGAATAAGGAGATCTAGCTCTCCAGAGTGGAGCTGAGTCCCCACCTGAGACAGCCAAGGGACAGAGCCACAGAAAGCCGGAGCCCGGTCCTCCACAGCATCCTGAGGCTCAGGAGCCGCCCAGGTTCCTATTGTGGATAGACTTGTGCCCAGCCCTGTGCCAGGTGCCACGGAACAGCAGTGTCCAGAACATGGGGTGTTCTTGAAGATACTGAGGGCAGAGCTCCCCAGGGACTCCCGGACTTGGGCACCTGGTCCCCACAAGCCTGCCTTCTGCCCTGCTTCTCATTGTGCTTGCTTCTGCTTTGATGGGTTCCGAGCCCTCATTAATGAAGGTAATCGGAGTGAAACTGTTAATACTTTCACGAAGCTCCCCTAAATGAAAGCAGTAAAATCACTTTGCTTGCAGGTAATTAAAATCACCAGATACAGTGAGCCCCATTCACTTGTTATAAGCAGGGGGTGTGAATGGTGCACATCTCTCTGTAGCAGGAAGAAAGGGCTCATCCAGTGACCTGGGAGGCGTGTCTGTTTACTGCTCTTCCTCAGGGGGCCGTGTCCCACTGCCTGTCCCTCCATCCACTCCCGCCTGCTTTGGTCAGCTGAGGTGTGGCCTCAGGCCTGTCCCTGGTAGTCTAGAGGACGACTCTGTGAGCCCCACCTGCCCTGCTCACTGTGCCCAGCTGAGCTCTCTGATCCTCTGCCCACACCTCATCCTCTCTCCCCCTCCCCACTCTCCCCCCTCCTTCTCCCCTTCGCCTGTGTTCCTGCTCACCCCCACCCCACGCCACCCCCGGCCAGACAGTAGTAGCATGAAGGTCTTGTTTACATGCTAGGCATCTCTCAGTAAACACTCTGCTCATGGTATTTTCTGTTTGGCTGGTTTTTACTGAAGTATAGTTGATTTGCAATATTGTATTAGTGTCAGGTATGTATCAGCATGATTCAGATATATGTGTGTGTGTGTGTGTGTGTATATATACATATTTTTTGTATGTGTTTATGTTATCCTTTTTAAAAAATTCTTTCCCATTATAGGTTATTACAAGATGCTTAGTATAGTTCCTTATGGTATAGAGTAAATCCTTGTGGTTTCTTTATATATGGGAGTGTGCATCTCTTAATCCCATATTCCCAATATATCCCTCCCCACCCCCCCACTCCTACTTTGGTAACCGTTAAGTTTGTTTTCTGTGTCCGTCTGCTCACGGTTTTAAAGCAACAAATTCTCCATTTTAAAGAGTTTTATGGCTCTCAGGGCAAACAGTTGTAGGTATCAGGAAGACCTAATGAGAACAGGGATCTGTTAAGAAGGAAGGCAGAGCCCACTGCTGGGAAGTGTGGTTTCTTTCCTGTGAGAAATGCCGGCAGGAGCCCATGGACTCATTTAGAGAAACAGTTGGCAGGAAGCAAGATGCACCCTTGAACGTGCCTGTCTAGAGATTGGGGAAAGAAGCAACTCAAGCTGGAGGCTCCGCCAGGCTTCCTTGGGTTGCAGCTCCACAGGGACTCAGTTGGCTGCATTTACAATCTCCAGAAATTGCAGCAAATTATTATGAGTTCACGCATCTCATCCTTTTGAAGAGATCAGAGGTTTGGATGAGAATGGAGGGCAGGGTAACACAAGCAGCGCATGCTGTGTGCTGCACCCAAACGGGTACTTCATCACTCTTTCTCACCAATCCCACACACCCTCCCAGATAAAGACTGTTATTGTCCCTACGTGGCAGATGAGGAAACTGAGGCTCAGAGAGGTTTAGTGACTTGTCCAAGACCCCTCAGCTGGTGAGGGGGAGAGCTGCCCTTCAAACTCACGTGTCTCTGACTTTTTGATTGTGAATGTTACATGTTTTAGCATCTACTGCTCTGCCACGTCCGTCTCTTATACCTATAGTGATTTTTATAATTAACGAAAGGAAGCCAGCTTTGAAACTCTTCGGACTCTTGAAGCACTCGGTGATTGTTGCTCACCATCGTGGCAGATGGTGCCTGTGTCCGTGTTCTGTTCTGAGGGAGGCATTTTCACACATGGAGCTGACAGTAACCTTGCTGTTAGCCACTCTTGTCTCAGCAAAGAAATGGTGTTTTTTAAAAAACATTTCTCCCTTTGTGGTGTTTGCTCCTCTTGTGCTTTCTATGTGTGTGCTGGTTTTTATAAAAGGACAGAGATGTTTCAGTGAGCTCTGTCCAGTCTGGCCCTGGGTCAGGATGAACTCAGAGGTGCCAGTGGACACAGCAGACTTGGGGCTAAGCCACCGACCGGGCCTGCTGCTAGCAGACTCGGCCTCTCACTGCAGCCCCAGGTGGACTCCTGGGGGGACCACAGGCCTCTGGGATGGCCTGAGATGGTGTTCCTGGAGAAGGGGGTCTGAGCGGGTGTGATCAGGAAAAAGGCTGCATCATGCAGGATTTCCAAGCAGCTACAGGGTGTGCCCCAACTTAATTCCACCTGTTTGCTCACGTTCCCAGAGCAAGTTAAGCAGTGGGCCTGTCCTCAATGTTATGTGGACCAAGTCTCACCCTTGGGTTTCAGGATTACTTAAAATAACATGTGATTCTTATGTCTGGCAGTTCATGACTTGCCAAGCCTCAACAACTCAATGTTTCATTTATTTCTCAAGTACTATGCATCAGGCCCAGTTCAGGGGCTGGGGACTCAAGAGGACTGTGAGGTTGTCCTGCCCATGGAGAGCTCACCGTGGGGATGCACGTAAAGCTGGGTGAGGAGCACCATGGTGGAGCACCTCTAGTCTGTTATGGAAGGACCTCCCGGGGGAAGTGCCATGTGGGCTGAGTACTAAATGATGGGTAGAAATGGGTGACTCAAAGAGGGAAGAAAAAGGCCTTTTAGGCCAAGGGTTAGGATGTGAAGCCAGTATGGGGAGCCACAAGCCACCTGCTGTTTTCCCAAATACAAATTTCAAGGTGGGAGAACAATGTAGCAAGAGATGAGTCTGGGGAGGGGCTCTGGCCAAGCCAGGGCTAGACCTTGAACTTTGGGTTATGGAGATAGATTTTCTTTTGCAGGCAGGATTGGAGTTTTAATAGTTGAGCTGGTGTTTAGAAGCATCACCCCACATTGCCATGGGGAGCAGCTTCGGGCCGAGCCCAGTGAGGAGGCAATTGATGCATGCAATAAAGAGACGTTGGAGCCTGAATTAAGGGAGGGAACAGACTGGGGAACTCTTCAGGAAAAATCAGTCTGGTAGGATCAGGGACTGGTTGAACACACTGGGAGAAGGAGGTGGAGGTGGCATGAAGGCTCAGAGCCTGGACACAACGCATGACTTTTCCCCAAGAATGGGAATGCAGGGGCAGGAGCTGTGAGTGGTGGGCTCACCCCATCTGCTGTGGATGTGGGGAAGTCTATAGCCATGCAGGAAGGCTGGGCGGAGAGGGGCTCAGGCTCTATTAAAAACCTGCCCTCTAGACTTCAGCCATTCCTACCTGAAGAGACTTTCGAACAGTTGGGGGATGACAGAGTCAGGCCTGCCTCCTACCCCTAACTGCATTAGTCAGGGCTCCCCAGAGACACAGAACCAATAAGGTGTGCTTAGAGAGAGGAAGAGATTTAGTATAAAGAACTGGCTCATGTGATTGTGGAGGCCAAGATGTCCCAAATCTGCAGGACAGGCCAACAGGCTGGAGACCCAGAAAAAGTCAGTGTTCTGTTTAGAATCTGAAGGCCATCTGCTAGAGAATTCTCTTACCTGAGGGAGAGTTGGTCTTTTTGTTCTAGTCAGGCCTTCAACTGATTAGGTGAGGCCCACCCACGTTGTGGATGGTCATCTGCTTTACTCAGACTCCACTGGTTTAAATTTTACTCGCATCCAGAATACCCCTACAGAAACACCCAGAACAATGTCTGGTCACCTATCAGGGTGCTGTGGCCCAGCCAAGTTGCGGCATAAAATTAAGCACTGTCTACTCACCCAAGCGTCCCTGGTGGCTCAGAACGGCAAAGAATCCATCTGCAACGCAGGAAACCCGGGTTCAGCCCCTGGATTGGGAAGACCCCACACACACACACCAGAAAAAGGAATGGCAACCCACTCCAGTATTCTTGCCTGGAGAATCCCATGGACAGAGGAGCCTGCCGGGCTACAGTCCATGGGGTCACAAAAAGTCATCATGACTAAGCAACTAACACTTTTTTACTCACCCCAGTATTGTTCTAACTGCCTTCCTCAGACCTTAGCCAGTCCTCGTCTAACTGTAAGTACAGGCGATCGCTGGCTAGGTCAGCATGAGGTTCTTCGGTCAACAGGAGCCAAGCGTCCCATCTGGACCACGCTCTGAGCAGCCCTGTGGATATGCTGGCCCTGTGTCGGGGGGCACAGCCCATTGCCACTCCACCTGGAGAGCAGGAAGGAGGCACTGTTTAGACGTTCAGGGACACATATGCTTCCCTCGTTCTGGGGCTAGGTCCCTGACCCTGAGCTGCAGACGGAGTGTTGACTCTGGGTCATTGTAGCTGCCTCCCCTGATTCCAGCCCAGCCCTCACCCCCCTACACCTGGCACCCACAAGATCCACAGAAAGGGAGGGGGGATGGCACTTAGGCCAGAAGTCCCCACCCTCCCGCCCTCACCAGTCTGAGAGGTGCTTTCTGCCAATGACTGTTTTCTTAGTCAAGTTCTTCCCTCCACAAGCCTAACAGTTAAAACAGTAACTGTTTGAAATTATCCTTAACCACTCTGATGATATAAGATGCAAACTTGAGAGGAGGAAAATCAAAAGGGAAGAGAGGCATCAAATTTTTCAGAAAACAGGGAAGGTGCACAAGTGGTGGGAGATGGTGATAGGACACAAAGGCTGCTGATTAGATCCTAACGTGGTTCCATTCCAAGGATACTTTTGTCTGGAGCCACACACCTCAGCTGGCAAGCTGCCATGTTCAGAGAAACAGGAATCAAAGTATTTAATCAGCCACTTTGGTTGATGGAGGGCTTTGGGGGAAGAACAGGGAGCCCAAGTTTCTCCTTGAAAGTGGTAGTGAAGGTGGCAGCACGAGACCCGCCTCTTAATAAGACAGCGGCCAATTAACAGAGCAAATGTTTGAGGTGTCCCCACCAAGTGACGGGACGCCTGCTTTTCTCCCAGAGCCGCCCAGGGCTAGTCAGTCAGACAGGCAGGTACATGACTTAAGTTAATTGGAGAAAACCTCCTTCCAGGGGAGTGAGCACTGGCTTGTCACTGATTGGGACCCAAGTTTGGTTTTGACAGGTCTCTTTGCCTGACCCCAGAGAGAAGCGTCCTTCCGATGGGCTCCCCTGTCCCTACCACGCACCACCATGAAGACTGTATTGTTGGAGGTATCGCACCAGGGGTCTCATAGAGCCAGAGGGCGTGGCCAGGAATCTACGAAGCCAGGAGAATTTGGCTGTAGAGGACTGTGCCCAGCACGCCTGGTCCGTAGTCCACAAGAGGGCAGCTCTCTTTTCTCGTCAGTCTGTGTCTGGAGAGCTCCGGCCAGGACCCCGCCTGGATCTGGACTCCAGAGGTGACCTCCAGGAGCAGGTACAGGAGGTGGGCCACGGGAGAGTTGTGGCTTGGGACAGTGACGCTCAGGGGAGGGCAGAGTCAGGTGGGCTAGGCTTGCTCTGATGGGGAGGAGGTGCTTGTGTCAAGGGAAAGGTCGATTCCTGAGTGTGCCAAGGAGTGGAGTAGCGTGTCGTAAAGGTCCCGTGGGCATACAGGCCCAGGCCAGCTGCAGTCGGAGGCCGGTTAAGAGGGGGCGTAGCTGACTGCATATTCACCAGGCAGGCACAGTCTCCCCTTCTCTCTCTCCTTCCCAGGGCCCCATCCTCTCACCTCCCCCTTTCGGCTCTCCCTCTCCGCCCCTCTCCCCAGAAGTCTGACTTGAGTGTGCCCACACATATCTAAAAACAAGCGGCTGGAAAATTAAGTGTTTCTCAGTGAACTGGATGGCACAGGCAATTTTAATGACTTGAGCAGTTTTACTGGCGTTTAGACACGATTGAAATACTGAACTGTCCACCCTCCCCTGGACATCGTCACCCAGGGTCGGGCAGGAACCTGGAACCCCTTCCATATGACTCTCCTGGTGTGTGTAGGGAGGCAACTTCATGTGAGCCAGCAAGCTTTCCTTTGTTGGAGGATCCTTTTCTTCAGCTTTTCCATCAGTCTAGATTATAAATAAGGGACTAAGTCAAAAAATGAGTGAGTAATTTCTCCATGTTCTTGCCTCCAGTGTAAAGAGGAAGGTTGGCAGGGGGTGAGGGGGGATGATGGGAACAGTCAGGCGGTTGGGTAGGGATCATTGCCCCTTGTGAAGAGGAGGCCAAGGCTTCCAAAGCATGCTGGGATCTGTGGCAGTAACAGGGCCTCAGTAACCCAGGAGATGTGCACTTCTCACCAGCGTAGTTCAGCACAGCCTAGTCACAGGGCCCCGCCTCCACCGGCTCCCCATCACGGCTGGTGGGGAAGGAGTAGGTGAGTGAGCATAGCTCCAGCCGCGCTGTTTGCTGGGGCTCTCCCGCTCCCATGTTCGTTGAAGTCAGGTGTGAGACCACATCTATTGGCATAAATGGACACCTACTCTTCCGTGAGAACAAGTTCCCAGATGGGTGTGCAATGGAGAAAATTAAGCCACCTTCCCCTTTATGTCTTGGCCCCTCTCTTCTGCTGGGGGACATCCTTATGGAGGTTGTAAATCCTGAAAACAGGACATAACGGGTAATGGGTTTAAGGCTAAACTTCATCTTCCCTCAGCATCAGAAGAAAACAATCTCCTTATACATTGTCTTAGTGCCTTCTGGTTTTTATATCTACATTTAACTTTTGCCCACCAGGTAGCTTGAGCACACAAACAGAAATGACAAAGCCACAGAATGAAGCTGTTCTTTTAAGTTTCCAGACAGAGCAGTTTGAAACTTTTAGCATAACAAAAGCAGTTACATCCACCATACACAAATTGCTTCCTAGTGACCAAATTTTACATCCCTAAAACCTCCAAGTGTTTAAAAATATCCACAAAATTAATATTTTATGGACAGGACTAAAAGACTTCACAATGTTTTCCAAAGTTTCTGTCCTGGGCCTGGATATGGGCCTGGTTTAACAAGTCTGAGTGTATAAAGCCTAAATGTTCCTCTTAGCCCTTGGAACAATAGTGATCAATTAATTAGGAGATAGTAAGTAACATCGTCCTTCCACTGAACGGTAGAGACCAGACTCGCCTTTCTCAGTGCCGTATCCTAGGCTGGCATGGAGTAAGCATGCCATAAACACGTGCTCAGGAGAGGGAGGGAGAACATGGGAAGGACTGGGTGGAAGCAAGAGTGGTTTTCACCTCTGTCAGAAGAACAGCAAACAGTGGATGACTGCAGAGCTGAGAAGGGATGGAGAAAACCTTGATGAATAGAACTCGGTCTGTTGCACAGTAGTTCACCTACAGCAGCATGTGCTCAGACCAGAGAAGTGTCCCGAGGCCATGCCGGTGTTCCAAGGTCAGGCTCCCCGAGCCTCGGCAATCCCCTGCATATAGTGTACCACATGCAGTGCTGACCCACCGGCACTTTCAGAGGACTGAAAGGGAAGCAGCTTGTTGAAAACAGATTTTTCTTCATTCATTTATGATGAAATATAACATAGAGACAGAAGAGGATACAAAGGTACATTTGTAACAACAAAAAACAAATCATTGAGAAGAACCATGTTTTAGAAGGGCTTCCCAGGTGGCGCAGTGGTAAAGAATCTGCCTGCAATGCTGGAGACCTGGGTTCAATCCCTGGGTTGGGAAGATCCCCTGGAGGAGGGCATGGCAACCCACTCTAGTATTCTTGTCTGGAGAATCCCCACAGACAGAGGAGCCTGGTGAGCTACAGTCCATGGGGTCACAAAGAGTCGGACACGACTGAGTGACTAAGCACAGCACAGCGCATGTTTTAGGAGTTAGGGCTGTGCTTTAGAGACAACCCCCTCTCTCCTGCACCCTCCAAATTCACATAGTCCTCCCTGCCTTCTGTGAGCATCATGTTCTGGCTTTTTTTTATAGTTGTCTCACCTAACTATATATTGAGGCATGGTTTGCTTTTTCCCAGTTTTGAACTTACTATAAGTGGAACTTGCTGTAATGTCCTGTTTTGATTTGCTACTCTCACATGACATCATATCTGTAAGACATCCATGTTGAGTATAGCTGTAGCTTGTTTGTGTTCCTGAAAACCCCTTATATAATTATACCATCATTTATCTATCGTACTGCTAACAGCCAGTATCATTTCCCATTCAGGTCTATTGCTGGAATCATTTGTGTATATGCCTTTTGCTATGGTGGTTTAGTCACTAAGACGTGTCCGACTCTTATCACCCCATGGACAGTAACCGGCCAGGCTCCTCTGTCCATGGAATTCTCCAGGCAAGAATACTGGGGTGGGTTGCCATTTCCTTCTCCAGGGGATCTTCCTGACCCAGATATCGAACCTGGATGTCCTGCATTGCAGGTATACTCTTTACCAACTGAGCCACCAGGGAAGTCTTATGTCTTTTGCTATGCATATGCACAGCCGTGTGCTTCTTTAGCCTTACTGGAGATTGTCATATTGTCTTCCAAGTTGCTGGCCATTTTACCCTGAAAAGAGCAACATGTGAGAGTTCCTACCCTTCACACTACTAGCACTTGTGACAGTTAAACATGTTTAACTTACACTCTGGCAGCAGGGTGGGGGTATGAAATGCTGTTTCTCTGTGGTTTTAACAGAGACTTTTCTCATCACCAGTAAGACTAAGCATCATTTCATTTGTTTGTTGTCTATTTTTATGTCATCTTCTCTCAAGGACCTGCCCAAATTTTCTGTTCATTTTTCCGTTCAGTTGTTTATCTTTTCAAAAAATTGATTTGTAGTAATTCTTTCTATACTCTGAATGCTTATTCTTTATTTATATGTATTACAAACATATTCTTCCAATGGTGGCTTGACTTTTCACTCTGTCTTGGTTTATTTTTAAGGATGAAAGTTCTTCATGTTAATGTAATTTAATTTATCAAGCTTTTCCTTCATATTACAATGTATAAATGTATAAGTCAACATGTATCATTTAAACATGCGCGGTGTTGTATGTCAGTTATATCTCAATTTAAAGAAAAAGTTTTCCGTCATGCTTAGTAGATTTTCTGCTTTTTACAACAAATCCTTCCCTGCCCCCTACATTATTCCATGTTATCTTTATAGTGTTGCTTCTTACATTTAATTTTTAAATATAATAGTTTTACTGAGATATAATTCACATACCATTCAATTCACTTATTTGAAGTATGCTGTTCAATAGTTTTTTAAAATATCCCAAGAGTTGTGCAGCCATCACTATAAACAATTTCAAGACATCTTCCTCACTTCCAGAAAGAAACCCTGAACCCATTAGCAGTCACTCCTCATTTCTCCCACACCAAGCATAACCCCCTAGCCCTAGCAAACACAATAATCGACTTTCTGCCTCTGCATATTTGCCTATTCTAGACATTTGAAAGAATATGTGGTCGTTCATGATTGGCTTCTTTCACTTAGTATCATGGTTTCAAGATTCACCCATGTTGTGGCATATATGAATACCTAATTCCTTTTTATTACCAAATAAAATTCCATTGCATGGATAGAACAGATCTTATTCATTTATCAGTTGATGAACCTTTGGGTCATTTCTCCTTTGGGGCTTTTTAAAATATGCCGCTAAAAAGTTTTTGTGTAGACATAAATATGTTATCATTTCTCTTGTGTATTTACGTAGGAGTAGAGTTGCTAGGTCATATCTGAATTCTGTGTTCAAACTTTTGAGGACTGTCAAATGTTTTCCAAAGTGACTGCACCATGTTACATTTCCATCAGCAGTGCACGAGGGTTCCAGTTCCTCCATATCTTTGCCAACGGTTGTTATTATCTGTCTATTTACTGTCTTTCAAGCAGATATGAAGTGGTTTCTCATGTGTTTTGATTTGCATTTCCTTGGTGGATAATAATTTTCATGTGATTATTGGTCATCTGTATATCTCCTTTGGAAAACTGTCTATTTATATCCTTAACCCATTTTTATTGGACAATTTGTCTTATAGAGTTGCAAGTGTTCTTTGTGTATTCCTGATACATGTCTCTTATCATATGTATGCTTTACAAATATTTTCTCTTATTCTGTGGGTTCTTTTTCACTTTGTTATACCTCGAAGAACAAAAGTTATGAATTTTTATGAAGTTCAGTTTACCTATTTATTATTTTGTCAGTTGTACTTTTGATGTCATATTTAAGAGAATATTTACTATAGTTTTTTACCTGAATCTTACAGTTACAACATTTACATTTATATCTTGCATTTTAGCATTTACATTTAGATCTTATATTAAGATCTTAAGTCCATCTTGAGTTGATTTTTGCATACATTTTGATACAAGGGTCCAGTGTCACATTTTTTACAAGTGAATATCCAGCTATCCCTCTATCATTTTTGTTTTAAAGACTATTCTTTCCCTTTAAATTGTCTTGGCATTCTTGTTGAAAATCAATTAACCATAATTTTAAGGGCATATTTCTAGACTCTCAATTCCATTCCATTGATCTGTATATCTATCCTTTGAGTAGTGCCACATTATCTTGATTACTGCAGCTTTGTAAGTGTTGAAATCAGGAAATGTGAATCCTCTGACTTGGTTATTCTTTTGTAAGATCATTTTGGCTATTCTGGGTCCTTTACATTTCCATATGAATTTTTGGATCAGCTTGTTAATTTCTACAAAGAAATCAGCTGAGATTCTGATAGGTGTTGCATTGAGTCAATCATTTTGGGAAGTGTTGACACTTTGACAATATTAAGTCTTCTGATCCATGACCATGGGATGTCTTTCCATTTATTTTGATCTTCTTTAGTTTCTTGAAACAATTTTTGCAGTTTTGAAATATAACTTTTGCACTTCTTTGGTTCAGTTTCTTTGTAAGTATTTTATTCTTTTTCAATCTGTTGTAATAGAATTGTTTTCATATTTTCATTTTCAGAGTGCTTATTGTTAATATATAGAAATACAGTTGATTTTTGTGTATTGATCTTGTACCCTGCAAACTTGCCAACCTCATTTATTAGTTTTAATAGGGCCTTTTGGGTATGACTTAGAATTATCTATATATAAGATAATGTGAGCATAAATGGAATTTTACTTCTTCCTTTCTAATCTGGGTGCCTTATATTTCATTTTCTTGCCCATATGCTATAGCTAGAACCCCCAGTGCAGTGTTGAATAGAAATAGCAAAAGCAGATATCCTTGTCTTGTTCCTGATCTTAGGGGAAAGCATTCAGTTGTTCACTATTAAGTACGATGTTAACTGTGAGCCATAGATGTTTATTACCACGTTGAGAAGGAAGTGGTAATGTCAGTCGCTCAGTCATGTCTGATTCTTTGTGACTTCATGGACTGTAGCCCACCAGGCTCCTCTATCCATGAAATTCTCCAGGCAAGAATACTGCAGTGGGTTGCCATTCCCTTCTTCAGGGGGTCTTCCCGACCCAGGAATCAAACCCAGGTCTCCTGCATTGCAGGCAGACTGTAATCTCAGCCACCAGGAAAGTCCCACCACATTGCGAAATTCTCTTCTAGTCCCTCTCTGTTGAGTTGTTTTTTTGGTTCTTGTTTTTTTTTTTAATCAAAAAGGAATTTTACACTTTATCAAACAATTTTTTCTCCAGCATTTGAGATGATCATGTGGTTTTGTTCTTTTTTCTGTTTATATTGTGTATTACATGAATTGATTTTGTATGCTAAGCCAACCTTACATTACTTGCGTAAGTCACATTTGGTCATGGTATATAACCCTTTTCATGTGTTGCTGGGTTTGGTTTGAACTTGTTCAGGGTGGTTTCTTTGTACCTAGAAGAGGGTTAAGAGGTTTTGGCCAGTAGTTTTGTTTTCCTGTAACACCTTGTCTAGTTTTAGTATCAGTGTGATATTGGCCTCATAGAATGAGTTGGGAAGTGTTCCCAGCTCGTCTGTTTTTTGGATGACTATATGAAGAATTGGTATTAATTCTTTTTAAGTGTTTGGTAGACTTCACCCATAAATCCATCTGGCCCTGCACTTTTCTTTGTGGTAAATTTTTAAATAGTTAATCAAATGACTTGCATAGATTTTATGTTTCTTCTTGAGTCAATTTCAGTAATTGGTGTGTTTCTACAAATAAATCCAATTTACCAAAGTTATCTAGTTTGTTGGTATATAGTAGTTCATATTATTACCTTATTATCCTTTTTATTGTGTAAAGTCAGTAGTAGTAGTCCCCTCTTTCTTTCCTGTTTTTAGTAAATTGAACCTTCTGTATTTTCTTCTTATCAGTCTGGCTAAAGTTTTGTCAGTTTGGGTGTTGTTTTTGTTTTTTTTTTTTTAGGAGACAAGTTTGGTTCTGTTGATTTTACTTTTCTATTCTTTATTACACTAATTTCTACTCTAATCTTTACTATTTCTGTCCCCTACTTGCTTTAAGTTTAGTTTACTCCACTTGTCTAGTATGTTAAGGTAGACTGGTAGGTTATTGATTTGAGATTAATTTTTCTTTTGATGAAGCATTTACAGCTGTAAATTCATTCCCCTCTAAGACTCCTTTAGCTGCATACCTTAAGTTTTGTTATGTTGCAACTTCATTTTCATCCATCTCAAAGCACTTTCTAATTTGCCTTTTTATTTCTTCTATGATTCGTTGGTTATGTAGGAGAATGCTATTTAATTTCCACATATCTGTGAATTTCCCAAATTTTATTTTTGAAATTGACTTCTAATTTCATTCCATTGTGGTAGGAGAACATCTTTTATGTTAGTTCAGTCCTTTTAAATGTATTAATCCTTGTTTAATTGTATAGAATGTAGTCTAGCCTAGAGAATGTTTCATGTACACTTGAGAAAAATGTGTATTCTACTCTTGTTGGATGGACAGTTCTATAAAAATCTGTTAGATCTAGTTGGTTTATAGTGTTGTCCATGATTTGTATTTCCTTGTTTATCTTCTGCTTAGTTGTTTTCTCCATTATCAAAAGTGGGTATTGAACCCTCTAACTATTACTATTAAATTGTCTATTTCTCCCTTAAATTCTATCATGTTTTTGCTTCATATATTTTTGGGTTCTGGTTGTATATATGTTTATAATTTTTATTATAACTTTTCCAGATGAATGTATCCTTTTATTATTATAAAATATTTCTATCTCCTAGTAAGATCCTCAGTGTGGATCTTTTTGTGTGTATCCTACTTGGAATGTGTAGATTAATGTTTTTCCTCCAATTTGGGAAGTTTTCAACTATTAGTCATCTAAATTTTTTTTTCGTTGTTTCTTCTCTCTCCGCTCCTTTTAGTACTCCCATTATACGAATGTCAGTATGCTTAATGGTATGCCATGTGTCTTTGAAGCTTTGTTCATTTTTATTTTGTTTGTTTTGTTTGTTTGTTTCCTGTTCAGTTGACCAGCCTACAGTCTAGTTTGTTGCCTTCATTGAGCTAAGAGCCTCCTCTTAATTGCTTAACACCAAAATCTCCTTTTATAAGAGGACCCTTAGGCTTAAACTTCTGTATACTGTTTTCAAAATAAAGTTACTTCCTTTTAGTCACAGCTCTCCATTTTTTTTTTTTTTTTTTTTTTTTATGGCTTTCTTCTTCCCTTGGGCAAAATCTCCAAGCCAATGCTCCAGAGCTTGAGGCAGGCATAGTGGCCCATTTTTCTCAGAGTGACGCTCCTGGTTTAGGATTGGGGTGCTACGTGGGGTTGTAATCTCTGGTCTTCTCAGCCTGTCTCTCCCATCATGGGACCTCTGTCCTGTGAGTGAGCTAGGATGAGAGCAGCTGGGGCCTCAGCATCCTTGGCCTGCCTTGCCAACAGTAGAATTTCCATCCTATAACTCATACCTGGACATAAGATGCAAGCCCCAGATTCTTCAGCTGCATTTGACTTGAATTTAGCTTATGCAAAATGGAGGAAGGAAGGATGATAATTGCTGGTGTCTTGCCCTCTCAGGAAGGTAGTATAGGCTTTGACTGAGAGCTGAGAGAGAAGGAACTCTATCTCCTGGGCCACTTGCATCTGGAGTGGAGAGGGCAAAGTAAGCAGGTCATGGTTCAAGTAAGACTCTCACTGTTCTTACTGAAAGTTAATAGATTTTCTTTTTTAAAAAGTTTCTTCTTGTGTTGTATGCCCTTAAGAAAGGTCCGTATAGTCAAAGCTATGGTTTTTCCAGTAGTCATGTACAGATGTGAGGGTTGGACCATAAAGAAGGCTGAGCACCAAAGAATTGATGTTTTCAAATTGTGGTGCTGGAGAAGACTCTTGAGAGTCCCTTATATGGCACGGAGGTTAAACCAGTCAGTCTTAAAGAAAATCAACTCTGAATATTCCTTGGAAGGACTGATGCTGAAGTTCCAATACTTTGGCCACCTGATGTGAAGAGTCAACTCATTGAAAAAGACTCTGATGCTGGGAAAGATTGAGGACAAGACAAGAAAGGGATGACAAAGGATGAGATGGTTGAATAGCATCACTGACTCAATGGACATGAATTTGAGCAAACTCTGGGAGATAGTAAAGGACAGGGAAGTTTGGTGTGCTACAGTCCATGAGGTCATAGAGTCAGATACGACTTAGCAACTGAACAACAACAACAAATGCCCTTAAGACAATTTCTAGGCACTTTAAGCAATGCGGTTTATTTTATTTTATTTATTTTTGGCTATGCTGGGTCTTCACTGCTGTGCAGGCTTTTCTCTAGTTGTGGCAAGAAGGAGCTACTCTTTAGTGGTGGTGTGCGGGCTCTTCATGTGATGGCTTCTCTTGTTACAGAGCACATGCTCTAGGGCACGTGAGCTTTAGTAGTCAGGGCATGTGGGCTTCAGTAGTTATGGCACATGGGCTCAGTAGCTGCAGCTACTGGACTCTAGAGCTCAGTAGTGATGGTGCACAGGCTTAGTTGCCCCATGGCATATGGGATCATCCCTTATCAGGGGTCGAACCTGTGTCTCCTGCATTGACATGTGGATTCTTTACCACTGAACCACCAGGGGAGCCCTAAGCAATGGTTTTTAAAATCTTATCAGTTATGATTGTTTCTCTGGGAAGCATGCCTCCAGAGCTCCTTACACCGACATTCCAGAAGTAGAATCCCATGTTTATTTTTAAGTCTACATGGAAATAATTTTTTTATGAATGGTATCAAACAGAGGCCATTTATTCCCACACTGTGCTTGCATCATTTATTAAGAGGTCCATCTGTTCCACTGAGATCTACAATAACATCTCTCCTATAGCAAATGCTCATATTTTCAGGGGAAGATCCCCTGGAGAAGGGAATGGCTACCCACTCCAGTATTCTGGCCTGGAGAAGTCCATGGATTGTATAGTCCATGGAGTCTCAAAGAGTCAGACTTGACTGGGCAACTTTCACACTATTGTGGAACCTTTTCTTCTGTTCATTTGATCTATTTCTACACACTGTCTCAGTAGAGTTTCATAATAAGCTTTGATATCATAGAGCAGGCCCTTGTTCCTCTTTGGGAACACTCCAGCTGCCCTTGGTCCTTTTCCTCTATCAGTAAATTACAGAATGAGCTATTCAGTGGCTACACCCCTGTGCATATGCACACAGGCATGTATGCACACACCCTGTTGGAAATATGATTTGTATTGCATTGAATCTATGGGTTCGGGAGGCTTGACATGTTTACATAACTGTATCTTTTAATCCCTAGACCTACCATATCCCTCCGTTTGTTTAGGTCTGAATAGCAGTTGATATAAGCAGTGTGTCTGTTCTCCAGGCTGGGGATCTTTCAGTGACTGGTAACATTTTCTGCTGTCTGTACTCCTTGGTCACAAAGGTTGATCTCACCGTGTTGGTGATAAGCCGTGTTGGTGGGAGAGAAACAAATTAACCATAGAGACCATTACTGATCCAGACTTGGCAGAAAGCAAGATTTCCAAACAGGTAGATATTTGGGGAGCTGCCTGTAATGGAATGACTATACCCAAGGGGAACAAGAATAGAGGAAAGTACATTTTTGTCACAAAGGAGCACCTACTTTGAAGCTCCTCCACCACTTTTAACTAACAAGTTTGCTTCATGCTTTCACCAACATTCCAGCTGTTTGCTGACAATGGGGAACTAGCGTGAGGCTCTGCTACTTCAATCAAGGCAGGAAAACCTTGATTGGGTTTTTTTTAAAATAACCACTGTTGCTTGCTTTTTATTGTTGTTTTTCTGATTACAAAGATATTATGTATTATTTGCAGGAAAAAAGTACAGGAAAGCACAAAAGAGCAAAATAAAACATATTTACCATCAGAGAGAACCATGGATAATATTTTAGCATATAGCTTTAGAGACTTTTTCTTTGTGTGTATATATACACCCATGCACACACTTTTTTTCCTCCAAAAGAACACTTTATACGTGGTTTTATAAGTCAAGTCATCACTTTCTTGGGACAAGGGCCTCCAGCCCAGGCAAGGCAGGTAGTGTGGATGCAGAGGTGCCTTGCAGGTTAGTGGGCAGAGAATTCCTTCAGGAGAGGAAGGAGTGTCCAAACTGAAACAGCTCCTGCAGTTCTGCATCATATGAACATATTTAAAACCATATGCTTCGTTGGGTGACGTGCCAGCTCACTTGTGGCGCTCAGTCCACTCCTTTTTAAATGGTTAACTTGTGGTTTTCATGGCCTTTAGGTTTCTTCCAACACCAAAATGTTGGGATTTCAACACCTCCCTGTCATAGAGCTGAATGGTTGCAGTGAGGACGTTTTATTTAACTTTTCACCAAGTACACGGTTGAAAGTGTCCGTATTTAACCAGGATGTAGTGCTATTGCTATTTCCATCTAGAAGGGAAAAGTTAAAAGGTCGTTCCATCTGCACAACTTACTTGTACAGAGATGAGGTGGTGATTCAGAGCTTGTCTCTGGTGAAGTGTCTGTGTGCCCTGGGCTCAGGCCCCTTCTTGAGCCCCTGCCCTTTTCCCTTCAGCTCTGCCACTGACACGAACCCTCCTCTGGAAAGACCTTTGTCCACAAGTGTGGACAAACTTGTGTCCGTAGTGACTGGGTAGGAGAAATTGGTACAACTGTCTTTAATTATAAAATAAACTCCTTGTGCCCAGGGCAGTAAGCTTGAGTGTGGGGAAGGTGGGGGAGGGTTGGGCAGGAGGACCTCCCCAGAACTTGTAAAATCACCCTAAGTTACCACCCAGGGGGCTCAGGGTTCCCGTGTCCAGGGGCCTCCATTTCAGGTCCGTGGGGGTAGGAGGCCTGACCCTTCTATCTGCGCTGCTGGATGTGCACTGCAGGAGGGAGGCAGAGCTTACGGGGAGACATTTCCTGTACTTCCCGAAGGGAGGAGATAATTTCAAAGTTCTGTGGACTGTTCTGTTTAAGCCAGCAGGGAGAAAAGCATCACTCCCTATGCCAGATGATCCTTCATGCTGAGATTTGGGGCACTATCCACGGCCACCCGCATTAGCACCCCACTGAGGGGGTACCAAGGGGCTCGGTGGCCCCATCCTAGACCGCATGGCCTAGGTTTTGGCCAGGGCTCCCCATGCAGAGAGTGTGGGAGTTGTGGGATCTGCCCCAGATGGTCACTCAGCGTGGCACCAGCACCCCAGACTCACCGCCAGCCTGCTCAAGGACTGTGCCAACCTGCACCAAATCATTAAGGCCAGATGATATGGGTGCCCTTGTGCCCCTCAGCCCCCTCAGCTGCCTCAGCCTCTCTGTGGAGACCCCGTGGGGAAGCCAGTGCAGTGGGCTGTTACTGGGTAGACTGGCTTGGCCCCCGGAGCAGACTGTTCCAGCTCACACGGTCCCGCATTGGCGCTGCTCCTCGTTCCCATGGTTCCCTCTAACACACAGTGACTGTCGTCTTCTGCAGACACAGCCCTCCCCCCCATGCCGCTCCATGTGGATTTCACATCCCGAGGTCAGGATTCAAGGGGCAGGCAGCCCCCTGCATGTCCCCATAGATGCAGCAGCTGATTCCCCATCACTTCCAAGGTCAGGACTTAGGGACATACAGCCCCCTGCATGGCCCCATAAATGCAGCAGCGTAGTTCCTGGCCTCAGAGCCCCAGCCCCTTCCTCTGTGGGGAAGGTCGGCCACACTGTCCACACCAGGGGACAGCTGCTAGGAGAGCCTGAAACAAGGAGCCATCCTCCCTCTGGGTGCAACTAGAGACAGTGTCCTCCTGGTCAGAGTCTTGAATTTCTACTTCCCGCCCTGGAAGCCCCATTTCCGCCATAACATGCCACATGTGGAAGGCAGATTTCTGGAACCCTCCTGAGGTCCAGAGAGCATCCCTATCCACCCCAGGTACATGGAGTTAATACTGCAACACCTGACTTGCATTCTGGCTTGTTATTCTCACTACACGTGGCACTGGGAACTGGTCCAGAGTGAAGCGACATCTCTGTAATTGCCCTTGTTGGCTTTTTCCCACCTTAAAAGTCATTCCACGGAAGCCTGGAGATGAGATTCCTACTGGCTCCAGGAGAGCTTGTGAGACTGTCTGGCTGGACAGTGACCAGGAGGCCTGAGCAACGACCCAATCCTCACAGGGACCCTGAGGGAGGGGAGGGACACCCACTAGCACTGGCTGGAGCAGGCTGCATGGCATATTCTCTCCTTGGTTTTGTGTGTTTAGGGGGATTCTGACAAGTAGGTGGCCTCCAGCAAGGGAAGACTAGTGTAGCATGCAGTCTAGAAATTTCATCCCGTGGGACAGTGAAAACAACACTAGGTTTTCCCCAACAGTCCCCAGGATCTCAGCGTAAAGCATTATCTCCCAAATAAGAGAAACAAGAAAATTCTCCAAGTGTGAAGGACCTTCATCTGGGAGTTGGGTGTGGGTGTTTGGGCCCTATGGCAGGTGGATACTGAGTCTGCCGGTGGGAGGCAGAAAGGCAGGTTTCAAAGTCTGCTTGTCAGTATCATGACTCTCGTCTCCTCCCCACGCCCCTCCCATAAAATGATGAGCCTTCCAACAGCTGGCACTTTTTATGTGCAACAGAGTATGAGGCCTCCCATCCTGGGATACAGCAGTAGCAGAGAAGAGAGAGAGGACTCCTGCCTGCGAGGGAGGGGCATCTGGACAGCCTCCAGCCTTGAGCCTGAGTGTCTGCTCCAGTAGACACTGCTGGACCTCAGTATTTTTCAAGCCCAAATCAGTTTCTTTAAATGATGCTCCCATAACAAAGAGTGCCTGATGATCATTGTGACCATCTTTTTCCATCGCACTTCAAAGGCGTCTGAGAACAAAGGAGGAGATGACATTTCCTTGTCCTCCAGTGGATGTTTATGCACATGAATCAGCTGCTGCTTACTGTATTATTCTGTGGGCTCTTCGCTTGGAGAGGAGGCTCCCCCAACCCCCAAGAGTTCTTGGGTTGTGCAGACAACAGGCCGCCCTGCCTAAGGGACACCCAGGCAGCTCCTCACCTCTCAGAGAGGCCTCAGCTTACGGCCAGGCATCCCACACCCCTCACCAGATCTCTTCAGTCATGCCGCTTTTTCAGTCACAGGGGTTTAAGGGACACTAACCAACTCCAGCTTTAAATTCCATGAGACCCAGGTGGCAGATAGATATCAGGAGCAGAAGTGCTCAGGGCCAGGAATGCCACCTGCTGTGAGGGCCGGCAGAAAGCAGAGCCAGTTTCTGGGCAACCCTGACACGTGGGCAAAACTTACCTGGTCAGTGGATGCTGAGGTCCAAGACGGGGGTGCTCATCTCAGTCCCCCAAGGCCGGCCTGTGTTGATGGCCCGGGAGTGGGCCCCATTCTCAGTGCTTTGGGACGCTCAGGCAGCCCTGCCCCTTCCTCCATGTGCCTGTCTTGCCCAGGCTACCCAAGGCTGCCCAAGAGCCAGGCCTGATGCTGGAAAGGGAAGCAGCACGGTCATCAAGGCTAACGTTTTAGCCCACATCCATGCTAAAGCCCAGGTTGTACTTGGTGACCTCATCCAAGACAGAGCAGGCTCTGAACCCCGGCTTGATTCAGCACACAGCCCCCTCCCCACCGGCCACCCCGACCTGCCGTGTTGCTCCATGGAGCCAGTCACCTCGGACTTGGATCAGTCATCCTTTGAACTCTCTGGCCTTCTCTCCTCCCTCCCTCAGCACTGCTTCATCTCTCAGCCCCTATCTCAAGCTGATGAAACTGTGGAGTCCAAACCTTGATGCCACCTATCGACCAGGCTTCCTGGCCCCAACCCATCCTCAAGTCCCTTACCAACCTGGTTTGCCCTGGAGGCAAACCAGTCGTGTCTATTTTCCGAGCTGGGACAAGGCCCTCTCTTCCTTTAGGTATCCTCCACCAGGCTTCCTGCAGGGTCCATAGTTAATGTTTTAAAAATTAAAACTTCCCCAGGAATAGGCTCTTTAAATGATCCAGATGATTCACTGTAGTGGGACTGGCTTCAGGGTCAGATGCCAAGTGGTGGAACCATCTCTGGCAAAGCAACAGGGCTGGGGGCGATCTGCCCAGCCCCTGTCTGGCTGCCCATTGCCCAGCCTGCCAACCACGGCTGCACTATCCAAGTTACCATGTCATTCCCTTGGCCCAGAGCTGAGCGCTCTTGGAGGCAGCCAGTCCTCTCCCTCTCCTCTGCTCAGTCTCATCAGGACAGATGAGATAATCAGGACATGGTTCAGGAGGATGCTCGCCAAGAGAGTCTGTGGGGCTCTGACCACACACATGGCAAGACTACAAAGGAGATGGGCCCATGAGTGCTGCTGGGGGAGGGGGACGGGGGGGCTGGGGGGCCTTCCTGGAGGAGGTGGAATTGGAACCCAGCAGAATGGTCTTGGGTCATAGCCAGGACCAGCCTCGACAAAGGACACGGAGCAGCAGGGCCTCACCATCACATGGCAGACAGGTGCTGCTCATCCAGCCCTGTCGAAACTCTGCTGGCCGTGTCCTGGCCACCCGAGCTCTGCCCTCAGCTCTGAGGTTCTGGGGCTGTGGAAGGGGGGAGGGGAACCGAGTGAGTTCTTGGGGTCCTGCTGACACCAGGTGACTGGTGACCGGGTGACTAGGAGCCCACCCAGGAAACGGAATGGCTCAAGTGCCATTTAACAGTGTCATTTCAGACTCTACATGTCAGTTTGGAGTCTCCAAAGTGTCCCCGCATAGGAGACGCCCACCTGTCAGAATGGGGCCCGCCTAAACTGAGCTTGTGTGGAGAGTGAGGAAGCAGGCACCAGGGTGGAGGGACGAGGCCCACACTGGGCTGGGGTGCGGTGGGCTGGCCTGGCATTTCAACCTCCGGGGGTAGCAGCTTTGAACAAACTTGATCCCTGCCCTGCCCCCAGGCAGGTAGCCCGTCTCCTTCTGTACAGTGAGGGATTGCCTTGATCCTCTGTCCCTTCCCAGGTGACATTCCGTGTCTCTTCCCTGTGCAGCATGACATGTCTCAATGGGGGCTCAGCCCAGGTCCTGCTGAGAGACCCCAGGAGCGAGGAGCCCCAGGGAGACAGCTGAGGGAGGGACAGCCCTGGCCGGGCATTAGCTGGACGCCAGTTGTCGGATGGAACAACTTGCGTAATTGGTGTCTTGTTTGAAGAGGCATGATTCCGTTCAATCAATTTTCAAATGCCAGATGGGCACTGAGCTTTGAAAGATATAAAGAGATTAACATTATCAAGGAAAGGGCAGACTTGGGTGGCTCAGAGGCTGGTGACTTTGAGCCAGCCCCATGCAGGTGGGCCTGACAGACCCCTTATGAAACCCAGGTAGACCTGGAAGGTAGCGCCTGCAGCTTCTCTGTCTACTGGGATGGCTTCTCCACCTGTTGAGAGGGTCACCTATATTTGGCTCAAGACTAGCTTTTCCCACCAAAGTGCTGTCAGCCAGAAAAAAATCTCCTTTTGCAGGAAAAGGCAGTTGGCATTAGGAGAAAAATCCTGGCCCTGCCAGCTGATCTTCACTCAATGAAATAAAATGATCCTAACAGGCCAGAGGACAGGCCAACAACCTGTCCACAGTTGGGGCGCCAGGAAGGGACCTAGTAGAAGGACCCAGGTGTGCCTCACAGCAAGGCCAAGCGCACAGGTGCCTGCAGGCCGATGGCAGGGCCCTGCCTACACTTCTGTTCCAGCAAGTGTTTGTTTCCTAGCTCGGGGAACCCCTGAGGTGCTGGGGAGCTAAGTGCCATCAGGAGGCCTGATTCTCTTCTGAATCTCCCTCCTGCTCACTGGACCTCAGTCTCTGCAGAGTTGGGTTGGCCCCAAGACCTTCCTAACTTCAGACACCAACCGCGAGTTTAGGAGTCCCCAGGACCGCCGCACTGTTTGACGATTTGCTGCAAGGACTCACAGAGCTCAGGAAAGCCAAGATACTACTTTTGTTGTTGTTTAGCCACTTAGTCATGTCTGACTCTGTGCTACCCCATGGACTGTAGCCTGCCAGGCTCCTCTGTCCATGGGACTTTCCGGGCAAGAATACTGGAGTGGGTTGCCATTTCCTTCTCCAGGGGATCTTTCCAACCCAGGGATCAAAACTGTGTCTCCTGCATTGGCAGGTGAATTCTTTACCACTGAGCCACCAGAGAAGCCCTCAGTATACTAGTGGTTATGATTTATTGCAGTAAAAGGATACAGATTAAAATTACAGCAGAAAGAAGGGCCATGCAGGGCAGAGTCCAGGAGGCTCCAAGTGCAGAGCTTCCAACTGTCCTCCCCTAGCAGTTGTGCCCCTGTGCTGGCTTCTTCCAGCAGTGATGTGTGACAATACCCAGAGTGTTGCTAATAGAAGACACTCATCTGAGCCTTGGTGTCCACAGATTTTACTGTGACTCAGTTGCATAACCACGACTGAGTGCCCACATGGCTGGTCGGTCTCCGGCCCTTGCAGAGGTGGCACTGCACCCCGTGGACTGTGGTCCCATCACAAATTGCATTGTCAGCCTAGACTGTCTGATGTGGCCCAAAGCTCACAGGTCAACAAAGACTTCTACCAGGCCAGACATGCCAAAAGCTTAGTGATCACCTCCCAGGAGCCAAGGGTCAGAGGCCAGACTCTCCCTGGACAAGGTTAATCCTTTACTGTTGTTTCCATCGGAAGCTATGAAGGGGGTGAGATAAGAGCCTAGTCTCCTGACTCCTTCAAAGTCTCAAGCTCTAGGGTCTTGTTCCTGCCTATTGGGCCTGGGTTTATCAACAACAGAGCATAGAGAATGAAGTTCCAACCAACCAACCAAACACAATGAGAAACTGTTAAGGTTTCAGTTCAGGTACATCCCATATTACCTGTGGAATTGTGTTTGATTTGTTCTCTCCCAAGGATCATAGCCAGCAGACCCTTTAAAACCATTAGCTTTAATTTCCTTTTCTACTCTCCTCATCTTTGATTCCCAACTCCTAGTGTGGCCTACTGCAGAAAACCCCACAGTGGCAGGCAAACCTGCTTCCTTGCACTTCTGAACATCTTTCATCCTCCAGGTGAGGGAGGGCCAAGGGGAGGGAGCATGAGGCTGTTCCGTGGTTCAGTTCGCTGCAGATGGGCATCTATAGTGAAACTGCTCACAGAGGAATGCCCAGGCCTCTTCACATCACAATCCTAAACACGCAGGGTCTGCCTGGAAGGAATTGAAAAGCAGCTTTGGTTGGCTTCCTAAAAGAACTTCTGAGAATCAAGTCTGCCCTACAGCTGTTTCTTTGTTTACCTTAGGGCTGTAGGGAGACATTCTGGCCAGAATATTCCACACTGTTCAGAGACAACCCTTCCAACCCCACACATGTTTAGGTCCTGCTAAAAGCAGTGCCCCTCTCCCCTACTTTGTGGGGATGTGGACATGTATCTCAGCCGTTTGGAATCGGCATTGCTGGCTGAATAGTCTTCACTCCCTGTTGGGCAAGTGCTTCTGGGTGTCATGGTACCCACACCTCTGTGCTGCCTTAAGCAGATAGGTGGTCCAGTCTGCCCATCCCTTGCCAGCCCTGAGCTGAGCTCCCCATGGAAACGATGGCTCCTTTCCACCTGCATCTGCTCCAAAGACTCTAACAGAGTCACTCTCAGACAGGCCTTCAAGGGGAGGGCATCGAATCACGCAGTCTCATCTCACAAGAGTAGATACTGTTTAGTTTCAACATTTCAATATAAATCCAAGTTTAGATGGCTCATTGGTCAGCATTGAAGTGACCTGCACCAAAAAATTAAGCAAAAGCTATTTGTAGAGTTTTTTTCTTTTCTTTTCTTTTTTTTAGCTAGGTTGAGTGCTTTAAGTGGGCCTAAGTTCAAACCTTTGATTTATTGCTACAAATGTTTCTGCTGCTTTGTGCTTGTATGAGAGACTTCTGTTTTAAGTGACAACAGGTCACTTGCTGTTATTTTGAGTGAATAACTGCAGTGAATTAAAATCCTGGGTGCTGAATTTCTCCTGGCCTCTGTGTCAGGGGATTCTCTCCCACCGCCCCCGCCAAGAAGGGGTGAGATAGTGGCAGAGGAAAGCAAGAGAAGGAGAGCTTTCAGTGGCCATGGTGGAGTTTAAATTACAAGATTATGTTTTAACAAACTGTTTTGTTGCTTTCATTCTGTCTTTCATAACAAAATACCATAGATTAGGTGGCTCAAACAACAAACCTTTATTTCTCACAGTTCCAAAGTCTGGAAAGGCTGAGATCAAAGCATCGGTAGATCAGTGTCTAATGAGGGCCTGCTTCCTGGTTCACAGATGGCAGCCTTCTCATGTGTCCTCCCGTGATGGGAAGCAGAGGAGAAGCAAGCTCTTCCTATTCTGCTTTTAAAGGCACCAATCCCATTCATGAGGGCTCCACCCATACAACCTAGGTTTCTCCCAAAGGCCCCTACTTCTAGATACTATCACACTGGGGATTAGGATTTCAAGATATGAAATTTTGGGGCACACAAACATTCAGTTCATGACAGTAATCATTTTTGAGGACCTGTGACTATGCCAGGCACTGGGGATATGATGGTGACCATGACAGACAACATCCTTGCCCTTGACTTGCCTACATTCAAGCAGCAGGAGACAAAGAATAAAGACACGAACAGATGAGTGTGATAAATGACTCAAAAAAGAAGTAAAGAGGATGATGTTTCAATGGGGAGTTGTTTCATGACTAGGGGTCCATTGGGAAGGCCTCTGTGAGGTGACGTTTGAGTTGGGAGCTAAATGTTCACAAGGAGTGTGCCCCTCAGAAATCGGGGGAAAGAGGGATCCATGCTGAGACTCAGCCCATGCAAAGGCGCTGAGACTGGAGGGAGCTTGGGTTGCTCAAGACACAGAAAGGTCACTGTGGCTGGAGAATCAAAAGAGAAGTGAAGGCTGGTAGGAGATGAGGTCAGGGAGGAAGCCAGAAGCCCAGGCAGAGGGAGCCCTGTAGATCTGTCTGCTAGAGATAGGAGAGGGTCTGCAGGTGGAACCTCATCCTTTAGTCAGGTCCCTCCAGAGGCCAAGGGATGAGAGCTTTGCAGGCTGCGGGATGCTAATGCCAATGGTGAATGTTAATACCCATGGCCCTAGTCCGACCTTTTCAGCACTGGGTGTCCTGATTAACTGGCCATTCTCCCACTTCAGCACACGGGAAGACATTTTGTTCGGGAAAAAGTTGAAATGGCCAGCCCATCTAATAACAGAATATTGAAAAGGTCATCGCAGTACAGCTAAGTCTTCCAACCTACAAATCACAGAGAGTGTCTGCTCAGATAACTCATTCTCCTGACAAATCAAGGAGCAAGGACTGAGCTGCACGGCTGATTAGGCTCATCGGGAATCAGAGGACCAGGGAGAAATCAATGGGAGAACATCTTTACCCCATGCAGGGGGTCAGGGCAGCACCGAGCTGATGAGCAGATCAGCAGGTGGGGGGTCATGTTGCCCCCTGGTGGCTGCTTAAATGATAGCGGCATCTGGTGGCGAGCTGGAGGGCCCAGAGAAGCCTGGTCAAGGTCCTGTCCTGGGGAGGGATGCCCAGGCTATGGGTCCTTCCAGGCCTGTAGTTTAGCCTTTTCTCTTTTACCACAAAATGTATTAAAAAGCACATTTCCCTAAACCATAAAAAAGGGCTAAATAAAGCCCTTGCCGTTAAAATTTCTAAAGTTATATATTTTTTTTTTTTTTCTATTTAGGGTTTTTTAGAAATTAGCTTTTGCCATGAACAGCCTTTGGAAAAAGTGAGCAAGAACAGTCAAAACTCAGACTCCTCATAAAATGAGGACGGGTTTATGGCTTCATTTATTATGGCGTTCCACAAACAACGTTCAAGAAAAATGACTGATTTAATTAAAGACTGGGCAATTAACCTTCTGCGTGCTAAAACAGAGGGCTTTGCGAGGGCATTCCACAGAAGCATATCTTCATCTGCGAGGCAGCAGCCGCAGAGAATCTTAATAGATCGGCGAAGCCGGATTGAAGTGGAAAGCTCACCTTAAAAAGAAATCTAAGAAGATTAAGAGAGGGATGAACATCAAAAATGACTCTGATTAAACCACGATAAAGGATGCTAGACACTGAAAGGGAGAAACAGGATACACAGAGTATATTTTTTGAACCAAAGGCACAAAGATTTCAGTAGGCTTTGGAGATAAGGGGGACTGACATTTTGAGAACAGTTGATTAAAAGCTTTTCAGCACAAATGTTCATTTTCACTGGGGGTTGAGCACAAAAATCCATGGAGTAAATTGAAATTCTAAATGCTAAGAGAAGACTAAAAGATTTACTGCCACAGATTCAATTAAGTGGCTAAAAAAATGTACCATCTCCTTCAGGATTCATTTCGGTGCCTGCCTCATAACTGCACAATTTCCCAAACGCTGTTTGCTAATGTGTGTCGGGAGGGACGGCTCGTGCAGGAGGGCTGAAGCATCTTGCTTGTGGGGCCTTAAATCAGGACTCAGTGGAACTGGAGGCCGCTCCAGGGCAGCCCTGCCGACTCTCCCCTTACAGCCCCCGCTGCCACCTAGAGTGGGGGCCCCTCGTCCCCTGCAAGCATGATGTCACAGGGAGGCAGCAGGCTTCATAGCGGCCACCGTGGCCCACCCTCGCCCCACAACAGAACCTGACTTTAGGGCTTAAAAGCAGTCTGGGGTCTCTCTAAAACTGAGCCTGGCTCAAGATGTACTTTGAACTTGTCCCTGCTGGGCAGTAATTGGAACCGTCACCCCACGGGCACTCTTGGCCTGTGTTTCTGAGCTCACAATCTGCCTGCCAGTGCTGGAATTCAGTATGTGCCGCCTTAGCCCGTATGTTCGGCAGGAAGGGGTTATGTAAAGATCTGTTCCTAACAGCATATTTAAGGTCCGGAGGTGGGCTGCAATCGGCAGGAAGGTTGGTGAATTACTGCAAAGTGGCAAGTGTTAATTTAATACCCTCTGTACCACCATCTCAGAATTAACCCAGCCATAGAAAACTATCGTTAGCTCAGTATGAAATGGTCTCAGTGATGAGAGGCCTGCACACAGTTTTAACACTGATCAGAGGACAGGGTATGGAGCAGGGTGTGGGCGGCCTTCGTTTTAAGCAATCCTTGGTGTGGGAAATTGCAGCAGAACCAAGCTAGTGAACAGGAGCTGGTTCCTCTGGTCTCCGACCACCCAAATCTGAGATTCCCCTCACCCCACAGTTCACATGTTATCCTACAGCACCAAGTGTACTGTCTGTGGGTTCAGGAACAACCTGGCCTGGCCTCCTACGTGGAGGCTAAATGCTGTCATCTTTAAAAGAAAGAGCAAAGGAGACAAAATGAAAAAATATATATATTTTTTGGACTGTAATTGCTTTACAGTGTTGTTAACTTCTGCCGTGCAGCAAGGTGAATCAGACACATGTGTACGTATATCCCTTCTTCCTTGGATCTCCTTCCCACCCAGGTCACCACAGAGCACTAAGCAAGGTCACCTGTGCCCTACAGTTGGTTCTCAGCAGTGTTCTATATTATACATAGAGTGTATGTAAGTCAGTCCCAGTCCCACTCCTCCAGCCCCTCTTAATATCCATGTGTTTGCTCTCTAGTCCAGGTCTCTATTTCTGCTTTGCACATTAAGTTCATCTAAAGAAAGAGCAAAGGAGGCAAAATGAAAAGGTAGCTGATAGAGTTCGGGACCTGAGTTGCGACTGGCCATGGGAACTCAGGGCTGTCCGGTTCCTGCAGGCTGCAGTGGAGAGGACTTCCCTGGGTGGGCTCAGCAGAAGGCAGGGCTGGAGACAGGAAGAAAAAGGAAAATCATCTTGGGTGGGAGATTCCAGTGTTTCTGGGAGAAAGCAAGTGTTGAGGGGGCTGCAGTAGATGATTCCCACTGCAGGGCGGGAGCTGGGAGTCAGGAACCTCCCGGAGACCCCTGCCCCATATCACACCCCACCCATGGAAGCCCAGGAGACCTCCTGTGAGAGACTGGTACCCGGCCTGTGACTGCCAGCAGTGCCCCCACCAGTGATGAACCATGGGGTTTTCTCTACACCTGGTTTTCCTCTCTGTAGACTGTAGGTCATCCAGATTATTTGGAAAGAGAAAAAAAATAAACAGAGGTTATTTTTTTCTCCAGGAATGATAGAGCAGACATAAAACCCCAAAATGGAAGCAAACCAGGCATAAGTTAGAAGAGAGGAGAATCAATAAAATGGCTGAAGTTTAAAACAAGAGGTTGAAAAAGCTGACAGCTACACAAGGCAGGAGAAAAGGAATTAGAAGACTCAAATTGAAATCCCAGATACTAAACTCAAGATAAACTAGAAAAGAAAGGAATAAAAAAGCAGAGTGAATTTTGAAATAAAGTATTTAATTTCAAAGGAGATAGGTTAAAAGCATAGAAATTAAGTGAAGATCAAATAAAAGTGAGGAGATAGAGTGTTAAAATATAAAGTAACTGCAGTGAAGAAATAGCCGTAGAGCAGAAAAGAGGAGGATGTGGTGGGAGGTGTCCGGGCAGGCAAGCCTGGGGAGAAGGTCCTAGAGAGGGTGCAGCCCCCACGCCTCCTGTGCACAGCTCCCACCCTGGGTTCCTTCTTCCCACACCAGAGGGGCAACAGTTTTCAGTTTGAGTGGAAGAGGGCTGTCCTTCCTTTATACTCAAGCCGACCCAAAGACCTCAGAGCCAGGACCCATCAGAGAAACCCCAAGGGTGCAGCTAGAGAGCCTCTCGTGGTCACCTAGGAGGCAATTCGTGCTGGGGAGTGAGAACTAAGAAACCAATACATAAGCAAATACACAATCAGAGGTTTCCCCAGCCCTCTCCCAGGAGGGGCGGTTGGGTTCCACAGCCAAATCTTAAGCCCTGGCTCCCAGCTCTGCCACACCTGTGTGCGTATGAACTCAATTGTGTCCAACTCTTTGCAACCCCATGGACTGTAGCCCACCAGAATCCTCTGTCCATGGGATTTTCCAGACAAGAATACTGGAGTGGGTTGCCATTTCCTATGCTAGATCTATCAGACCCGGTGCCCACTTTTTATAGCAAATTATTTGTAATACCCCCTTTATAACTTTGAAATGAAAATTATAGATAATATAATGTACTTACGCATGTAATTTTGAAGGAAGGTGTGTTGATTGAAATATAAATGAAAAATAACAAAGAAAGTAATTTGTAGTAAACTACTATGTCTTTCAATATGTGGGTGCTCATGCAAGATCACAACAGAATTCTTAATGAGGAAGCCAGATGTTGGCATGAAAGCAACCTCCACAAACAAAACTGATTCAGGTGTGTGGAGCTGTCGGCTCACACCACAAACACGTGTTGCCATTGGCAATGTCATGGTGAACAGCTTTTGATAAAGTTCTGAGCAAAATAATGTATGCTTTCCCCTTGGTTTTCATAGCAGCTTATCCCAGGAAAATTCCAAATATATTAAAACCATGCACAAGATATCTTGTGTTTATGTATAATCAGAATTAGGGTATAGGCTTAAATCATTATGTTTTCACCTACATGGATCCCCAGTGAGACATTCCCCCAAAATGGGGGCATGTGGTAATACATTGTTGTGCAGAACAATCCTGTGCAATGCAGAAAGGCTGGCATCCAAGGTTCTTTGCCATTCGATACTGACAGCTACACTCCCTCACCCACCATACCCCCAGTCATTGTGACAATACAAAATGCTCCACTGATTTCCAGAAAAACATACTGGGAGGCAGTTCCGTCCGACTTAGAACCAGCGTTAGGGAGAAACATGGCTAATCAAGAAACCATTTGGTCTTTTGCTCATTTTTTTTTTACCTTTTTTTTTTCTTTATATCAAACTGCATGAGTTATTTGTGTTTTTTGGAAATTAATCCCTTGTCGAGTGCTTTATTTGCAAATATTTTCTCCCATTCTGAGGGTTGTTCATGGTTTTCTTTACTGTGCAAAAGTTTTTAAGTTTAATTAGGTCCCATTTGTTTGTATTTGTTTTTATTTTCATTAGGAGGTGGGTCAAAAAAGATCTTGCTGCGATTTATGTCAGAGTGTTCTGCCTGTGTTTTCCTGTAAGAGTTTTATAGTGTTCAAGTCTTACATTTAGGTCTTTAATCCATTTTGAGTTTATTTTGGTATGTGGTGTTAGGGAGTGTTCTCGTTTCATTCTTTTACGTATAGCTGTCCAGTTTTCCCAACACCACTTATTGAAGAGACTGTCTTTTCTCCATTGTATAGTCCTGCCTCCTTTGTCTGGAGAAGGAAATGGCAACCCACTCCAGTATTCTTGCCTGGAGAATCCCAGGGACAGAGGAGCCTGGTGGGCTGCCGTCTACGGGGTCGCACACATACATTCAGAGTCGAATACAACTGAAGCAATTTAGCAGCAGCAGCAGCAGCCTCCTTTGTCAAAGACTAGATGATCGTGTGTGCATGGGTTTGTCTCCAGACTTTCTACCCAGTGATCCATAGTTCTGTTTTTGTGCCAGTACCAAAATGTTTTGATGACTGTAACTTTGTAGTATAGTCTGAATGCAGGGAGCCTCATTCCTCTAACTCCATTTTTCTTTCCCAGGATTGCTTTGGCTATTCAAGATCTTTACATTTCCATACTAATTGTACAGTTTTTTGCTCTAGTTCTGTGAAAAATGCCATGGTCATTTGACAGGGATTGCATTGAATCTGTAGACTGGGAGATTGGGATTGACATATACCCACTAACATATATAAAATAGATAACTAATAAGTATAGCACAGGGAACTCTGCTCAATACTCTGTAATGGCCTATATGGGATAATAATCTAAAAAAGAGTGGATATATGTATACCTATAGTTGATTCACTTTAGTGTACAGCAGAAATTAACACAACATTGTAAATCAACTGTACTCTAATAAATTTAAAAAAAAAAAGAAAGTATTTGACAGCCTCTTGGACCTCCTCATGGCTACCTGGGTACATTTTCCAAGCCTCAGAAATGTCAGGGAACTTTGTGGGGCAGGGGACAGGAGGCAAAAGAAGATAATTAGGAGCTAGAGCAGGAAACCCTGAAAGAGAGGCCTTGAGCTTTGGCCAAGGTGGATGAGTGGAGTGCTGTGGGGAGCTCTGTAGATTCTTGGGCAGGGAACAGTAAAATGGGCCTCATGGAGACAGAACATAGCTGCTGGAGAAAAGGAGAAGTATGAACTAAATTAGGGGCACAGGACCCCCTAGAGAGCCTGCTGCTTATTGTGAAAAGAAGAGCAGATGACAAAAGAGAGGATGCTTCTTAATTAGAGTAGCAAATAAATATGAAAAATTAGTGTAATTTACCATAATGTTTCAAGATAACAGATAAAGGGTCAGAGGTCAGGTGCTCCCATTCCTGGCATGGTCTTCTAGACACAGTGCTTTTCATCTAGTTAATAAAAATCTCTGGAAAGAAGCCAGCACTGCATAGTTGGTATGTGAACCCCTTCTTGGAAAATTTATTAGAGCAAGAAGAGGTCAGGAGTCATGTTTCAGACTTGGTCTCAGTTGGAAGGGCCCAGAAAAAAAAAAGTTAATCGGATGTTCTTACTCTGGGTCATTTAACCCATTTCTAAAATTGGCTTCTTGCTCAGAGCAGAATTTTGAGGTTTATAAACTCCAGGGAGAGAAGAAAGTTAATACACAGTTGTGTTATTGTGATTGAACCATTTTATTCTCAAAGATTTAATTCCCCAAATTTTGCTTTAGGAAAAAAAATGCTACACACAGTAAGATGGCAATTAAACTCCCTGTGTGCAAGAGTATTACTCACGGTGATAACTGGGAACATGACAGAGAATGGGACATGCCATCTCAGAAGAGATGAGTCTTTGCAATTACTCTGGAAGTTTATTTATTGTTTTTGAAGGGTAAATGCATTGCTGCTCTTAACTGCCTGAAATTAAAGTGAATTTTGAAAACATAGCCTCTTCTTTGAGCTTATTTTTATTTTTACTGAGCATAATTGGATGATGTAAAGAGAAGTTTACTTTTTAAAATGTGTCATCTCTTATTTCCCTCAAGCTGTAATCACATCAGTAGGAACTTTCTGTGGGGATTGTATTGCCTTGTCTAGTTTCCTTTTCCAGTCTATCAAACTTAGTGAATTTAAAGGTTGCCCATGAAGAATAAATGCTGGTTTATTGCAAAAAGTTTTTATTGCCTGAAAAACAAACTCTAAGAGACACTAATAATAACATTTATGATTTTTCACTTCAGATGGGAAGTGAGAATATTTTAAGATTTAGATTCTACAGAACAGTCATTGGACCACATTTTCATGCATTAAGGTCAGATCATGGAGCCAGCTTTGACTTAAACAATCGGTTCTTCCTTTCTCACCATAGAACAGGTTTTAAAAGATCAGAGAACAGTTAGGTGCAGGTAGGGAGGAAATCACCCAAAGTCCTTGTTCACAGTTTGAAAAAAAAAAAACGCCAGGAGAGTATTGTTCTCAGACTATGTGATGTAGCTAGATGATTCGCAGTGGAGGAGCAGGGGGCAAGGGGTGTTGCCCTCAAGCACCTGCATATGGTAGAGGGGGAAGCCCCAAGCCTCCATCCACTAATGGAGCTCTGCAAGAAAGCTGCTCTGCCTGGAATTGCCTTGTGGCTGGTTGTGGGATTTAGAAAGGAGTGGGCCTAGGGGCCTGGAGGGAGACTAGAGCTCTGGACAGCTGACTCTGCTCTGTCCAGGCAGTTTTGAATCTAGGACCCAGGAGAGTCAGGGAAAGTGCCTGGCCCTCTACACCTGTGCCACCCTCTCCAGTTCTTCTGGAATACTCCCAGGAGGGATGCTGAGACCATGTCCAGCAGAGGAACAGAGAAAGAGGGTTTCAGGTAAGTTTTCATCAAGACAAAGAATAGTAAAGAAATGCTGTCAAAAGCAGAAAGGACAGGGAGAGGGCAGACTTTAGTTACTTACATTTGTGCATGCTCTGCTCAGTTGCTCAGTCGTGTCTGACTCTTTGCGACTCAGTGGACTGTAGCCCCCAGGCTCCTCTGTCCATGGGATTTTGTAGGCACGAATACTGGAATGGGTTGCCAATTCCTTTTCTAGGGAAACTTCCCAACCTAGGGATCGAACCTGCAACTCTTGTGTCTCCTGCAGTGGCAGGCAGATTCTAGTGCCACCTGAAAAGCCCTTACTTATAATGCACTCTAAATCTGTAAGAATCAAAACACTAATATTAACATTAAGAAGGGGCCAATTTGGAAATTTTGACAGATGCATCACACCTGCATAACTACTATGCCAGTGAAGATATGAAACATTATCATCACCCCAAAAAGTACACCCATGGCCCCTTCTCCGTCTGTTGCCTCACCTAGCAGGGCAATTGCCAGCCTGATTTCTATCATTACAGATTAGTTTTGACAATTCTAAAACTTCTACCAAGTGTAATCATATAGTATGTTCTCTCTGGCATCTGGCTTCTTTTACTCAGCTGGGTATTTTTTTTTAATATTTATTTATTTGGCTATGTTGGGTCTTAGTTGCAGCCCATGGCATCCTTTGTGGTGGCACACAGCTTCTCTAGCTGTGGTGCTCAGGTCAGGCCAAACCCTGAGAAGAGACGAAACCCTAGCTGGAAAGGCATCATCACCTGAGTGAACTTGGGGAGTCTACACATGGCCTCAGGAGTCATGGGGAGAGGGCTTGGGCCCCTCTCATCCTCCCAGCAGTGCCGTTTCATGGTGGGGCCTCCTTTGCTATCAGAGTCCAAGCTCTGCTGTTTGAGCCTTTGAGAAAGTGACATGTGAAGCATAATTTCTCTAATGAGACTTTTTGAGTTAGTGTTGGAGCTGATGGGTTGAGTTGGGCAGTGTGGGAGGCAGAGGGATGCTCATTCCCAAAGGTACCACACCCTAATCCCAAAACCTGGGACTGTGCTCCTCACATGGCAATGGGAACTTTTCAGGTGTGAAAAAGTGAAGGCTGTTGCAATGGGGAGGCTATGCAGGCAAGCCCAATGGTCCTTGCAAACAGAAGAGGAAGGTGGAAGCACTGACACCTTAATTTTAGCCCAGTGAGATCCATCTTGGACTTCTGACCTCCAGTTCTGTCCGATAATAAATCTGTTTTGTCTGAAGTCACTAAGTCCATGGCAGTCTGTTCAGGCGGCCACAGATGACTGCATTTGCCCCGAGAGAGAAGCACCAAGGGAGAGCAGCAGGAGAGGCCATGCCCCAGGGGAGATGCGGGAGTGCCCTGGCTGATGCAGGTGGGTCCAGGCCAGCTGCACGCTTCACCAGGCTGAGCTGACACCCCGATCGGCTAACTGGTCAACCTGGGCAGAGCTGGCCCTGTGTGGGCTCTCCACCCCTTGTCACCAGCAGCAGGCAGGGACTGGAGAAGACAAGGCAGGCATGTTCTCGGGAAGGGCCTGGGACGAGGCTGACCCCAGAACACTCTTCCTTTGGGGACTTCAGTGTGTGTGTCTCAGAGCCCAAGTCACTGCTGGGGGAGGGGATTGTAGAGAGTAAGACTAGAGGAGGCAAACCTTCAGAACTGAATCGGGCACAAAGCCTCGTGAGGGCAGCTGCGCCTGTGAAGCCTGTGGGAGGCAGTGGGACAGTGAGAGAGCCCTGGAGTAGGTTGGAGGGTTAGGACTGGGGCGGTGGGATGCGGTTCTTACCGTTAGGTCATCTGGGAAGGCAAGGGAGAAATTCATTTTTGCTTAACAAAGGATGATGTCAGACAGAGCTTAAAGCTGTCGCTGAAATCAGCACCTTCTAAACTGCATTTTATAAAATGGCGATAACCCAAACACAGCTAGAAAGGGGTTCCCTGGCTCCCAACCGGCTCCATGGACCTATGTTACTTCTTGCCGGTTTGTTCTTTGTATGATTACTCATCGGCATATCCTGGGAGTGGGCACTAAGGATCCATCCAGGAGAGAGGAGAAAATGCCCAGTCTGGAGGAGAAAGATAGCAACAGGACTTTCTGACAGGGGAGGGGTAGGGATACAGGACCGCACAGACTGGAAGGAAGTAAAAAACTACTCAAATCGTCACGTTTGCTCTTCTTAGCCCTGAGCTGAGGCTACAACGCCAGCCTCAAATGCTCTGTTTCCTCCCGTACCTAACAGCAGCCTGATGTGGATCCCTGGTCAGCGTCTTGCCAGTTTCTACCTGAAGGTTGCCTTCTAGTCCCCATGCACCCTAGCTCTACACTCAGGCCACCTGAGTTCTCAGACTCCAGGACCAATACAGCTTTAGATGGTCTCCGCACGCCTTCTTGCCCTGGACCATAAAACAGACCTGAAATTTAAAAGGGAGCTAAGTGTCCCTTTATTCATTTAGATGTAAGCGAGTGTACTTTGGGATGGGCTGTCCCAGACCAGGGGCTGTGTATTATGGTCTGAGGGTCTCATTTGCATGCCCAGTGTCCTCATCAGAGTCCCAGAGGAAGCTTCAGGGGGGCTCTTTTTGAGAAGACCACATTGGCTCGAGGTTCCCAGTGAGGCAGGCCAGAAGGCAGATGTAGAGCAGCCTGCAACCACGACGGTGGGCTCTTTACTGCCTTTTTGGTTTAAGTCTCCTGGCGTCCCCTGCAGCTGCTACTTACAGAGTGGTGTGTAGTCTCCTGCATGTCCACCTGGAGAAGGTTGAGGAGTCCCGGAACATTTGCTGAGGGGCCTCCAACTTGCCCTCTCTGGTCTGGCCTCCCCCACAGGTCAGCACCTCGCCTTGGCCACCCCGCTCACCGTGCCATGCTCCTTCCTCTCAGTGCACCCTCCACACACCTCTTCCATATGGCCCTCCAGACATCATCCCCAAATCCAGGTTCAGCTCCACCCTGGGAATAACCAAAGCAACCAGAGCTGGCGATGTCCCAGCTGTGTCCCTGGGGTCCGGCACAAAATAGACACGTGGTAAGCATTTGTGATTGAATTTATGGTAAATAAGAATTTGCAACATAAATAACATACTCACATATGTCTACTTTTCAAGACTATCTATTTTTTTCATTTTTAATAAACTTTTTATTTAGGAATAAATTTTTGAATTTTTGTTGAAGTATAGTTGATTTATAATGCTGTGTTAGTTTCAGTGTACAGTAAAGTGAATCACTTATACATACACATATATATCCACTCTTTTTTTAGATTTTTTCCCCATATAGGCCATTACAGAGTTACTGGGTAAAGTTTCCTATGTTATAGAGCAGGTTCTTATTAGTTATCTGTTTTATGATGGCTTATACAGTAAAGAATCTGCCTGCAATGCGGAAGAGCCAGATTCGATTCCTGGTTCAGGAAGATCTCCTGGAAAAGAAAATGGCAACCCACTCCAGTATTCTTGCCTGGAGAATCCCACGGACAGAGGAGCCTGGCAAGGTTCAGTCCATAGGATCGCAAAGAGTTGGACATGACTGAGCAACTAAATGTATATATAGTAGTGTGTATGTGTCAGTCCTGATCTCCCAGTTTACCCCTCTCCCCTTTTGCTCCTTGTAACCATAAGTTTGTTTTCTACATCTGTAATTCGATTTCTCTTTTGTACAAAAGTTCATTTGTACACATTTTTTACATTCCACATATAAGCAATATCATATGACATTTGTCTTTGTCTGACTTAGTATGATCTCTCAGTCCATCCATGGCACTACAAATGGCATTGTTTCATTCTTTTTTATGGCTGAGTAATATTCCATGGTATATATGTACCATATCTTCTTTATCCATTCCTCTGTTGATGGACATTTAGGTTGCTTCCATGTCTTGGTTATTGTAAATAGTGCTGCAGTGAATATTGGGTGCATGTGTCTTTTTGAATTAGGGTTTTCTTCAGATATAAGCCTCGGAGTGGGATTGCTGGATCATACAGGAGTTCTACATTTAGTTTCTTTGGAACCTCCATGCTGTTCTCCATAATGGTTGTACCAATTTACATTTCCACCCACAGTGTAGGAGGGTTCCCTTTTCTCACACCCTCTCCAGCATTTATTGCTTGTAGAATTTTTGATAATGGCCATGCTGACTGGTATAAGATGACACCTCATTGTCGTTTTGATTTGCATTTCTCTAATAATTAGTGATGTTGAGCATCTTTTCATGTGCTTTTTGGCCTTCTGTATGTCTTCTTGGGAGAAATGATAATTTAGATCTTCCACCCATTTTTTAAATTAAGTTGTTTGTTTTTTTGATATTGAGCTGCATGAGTGGTTTGTTTATTTTGGAGATTAATCCCTTGTTAGTCACTTCATTTGCAAATATTTTCTCCCATTCTGAAGATTGTCTTTTCATTTTGTTTATGGTTTCCTTTGCTGTGCAAGAACTTTTACATTTAATTAGATCCCATTTGTTTATTTTTGTTTTTATTTTCACTACTCTAGGAAGTAGATGAAAAAACTTGCTGCAATTATGTCAAAGAGTGTTCTATCTGTATGTTCCTCTAAGAGTTTTATAGTACCTGGCCTTACATTTAGGTCTTTAAACCATTTGAGTTTATTTTTGTGTACGGTTTTAGGGAGTATTCTCATTCCATTCTTTTACATGCAGCTGTCCAGTTTTCCTAGCACCATTTATTGAAGAGACTGTCTTTTCTCCATTGTATATTCTTGCCTCCTTTGTCATAGATTAGGTGACCAAAGGTGCATGGGTTTATCTCTAGATTTTCTATTCTGTTCCATTGATATATATTTCTGTTTTTGAGTCAGTACCAAACTGTTTTGATGACTGCATCTTTGTAGCATAGTCTGAAGTCAGGGAGCCTGGTTCCTCCAGGTCCATCTTCCTTTCTCAAGATTGCTTTGGCTATTTGGAGTCATTTGTGTTTCCATTCAAACTGTATGATTTTTTGTTCAAATTCTGTGGAAAAAAATGCCATTGGTGATTAGATAGCGATTGCATTAAATCTCTAGATTGCTTTGGATGGTAGTCATTTCCAACAAGGTTATCTTTTAATCATGAAGACTTCTTTCAGCAGGACCCCCTGAGCTCTTGGCTGCAGAGAGGATTTAGGTAGAATCATACCTGGCCTCCATGACCCTGAAGGCCCCTGGGGACGCCCCCGGCTCCCATGCCTCTGTGAAAGGCCTTGAGAGCTTTCTTCTTAAAAGATAAAATGCCACCCAGGAGGCCTGGATATGTGCCCTCGGTCTGACATGACCGTCAGACAGTCCCCGACAGCTCCTCCCACAGACCAGGCCACAGCTGCAAGTGTCAGTTTCAATGCCCGGGGAGTGCAAGCGGGAGACCAGCATGGAAACGAAATGCTGAGCCTGAAATAAGGGATTAGAAACCCCTTCTTGGCCATTAAAACTTAAATAGCTGAAGGATTTGATTTGGGATCTTCTTTTACAACTAAATTTGGCATTGTTAATGCTGGTTCTCAGTTTCCACTAGAGTTTGGCTTGCCTCCTGAGCCTGAAGAAAGAGTCAGTCACATTCAGTTTAGTTCCATGCTAAATATCGCATATTTGTTTTCTCTCTTCGAAACTTGATAAGCCATCTGGGAATATCTGTGAACTTGACTGCTGAGGCGTCTAGAACCCTGCTCCCTCAACTATTTTGGATAAACGCCTAGCAGAGGCTGCTACTGCCTGTGTCTGGTATTCCGTATTTCCAGTCTTTTCGCATGCAAGCTACTTACTAACAGCTGCTCAGGACCAGTAAAGTCTACATCACAGCCGGAGCCTAACTGCTGCTAACCGTGGGGCTTCCTAAATTCAATTAGCAGTGGACAGAGTCCACAGTGGGCATGACAGGAGCCAGCAGGCACCAGGCAGGCGTGAGGCTCACAGCAGCGTGGGTGGTGACAGTTCCCACACCTGCACACGCACGCGCCCTGCTGCCATCACTTGGCTGCCGCCAGTCTGTTCATTTGGTGGAAACATAGTGCTCCTGGGACTGTAGGTCAGGTGTAAGGGACATGAGATCTGCAGGGGACACGGCCATGACCTTTGGATTACAAGACTGTCACAAAGCCATCAGCTAGAGGGCAGATGCCATGCCCACTTATACTAATACCTTCAGGTGGTCTCATTGATTACCTGCCCAGTGCCCAGCAGGTAGCTGGCCTGCTCTCTGCAGCTCCATCTGGGGATGTAGCAGGGATGAGCCCAGTCTGTGCACAAGGAGTTTATGTGCTCTCACTGGGAAGGTAAAAACGAATCCATACCCATTAGTAATGGACAGGGCCAGAGGCTGAGTGACCACAGGGCTGCTGTGGGTCAGAAGGTAGAGACACCTGGGCCAGATCACCAAGGGTCTCATGACATCCTTCCCATCTCACAGCTTCCATGCATACTCAGCCAGGAGGCCTGAGCTGGAAAATCACCACATCTCCTCCACAAATCTCCATCCTGCTCCATACACATTCACAGGGACCCTTTAAGGGAACCTCCAATCATGTTTCCATTTCAGCAGCAGGGTCGTTTGGTGTGTGTTGTTTTAGCCCCTTCCCTCTCTTCACCCTGGTGAGAGCGGCCCATCACTCTGGGGCGGCATTACAAGCCTTCCATGTTTGTTTTATTTGGCTCTGTTTTCCTGATATCAATTCTCCCAATCCTGAGGATAGTCCTGCATAACAGGGGTTATTTTGCAGATGGACAAACTAAGGTTGTGAGAGGATGTGTGAGCTGCCTGAGGCCATGCAGTGGGAGCAGAGCCTAGACCAGCCCAGCCCCATAAGCCTGTACATAGTACAGAATGGCAGGGCCCCCTGTTCTCTAAAGCCCACCCCTGCTGCTATTCCTCTGCTCCTATTGGTCATAGCTCTGGCTCTGACTCATCCTCAGCAGGGGAGGTAACAAGGGGAACAGTGCTCCCTGCCCTACCCAGCATGTTTGGGGTTCCTGTTGCCTCTGGAAAGAACTGAATTCTATGAATCTGGTGACACCTGAGGCCAGCAAAGTCCCAGCAGCCAGCATGCTTCTTCCTACTTCTGAAGTTACTTCAGGTGTGTGTGTGTGTGTGCACATGTGTGCACACGCATGCACATACCACTCCTCACAGTCCCCACTGTAATACTGTCAGGAGGCCACTTTCCAAAGAAAGCCTTCCAGGAAGCGTTAACCTGTCATATTGTGGCTCCAGCTGCCCCCACCCCCATCTATTAGGTGTTGGCCCTTCAAGGTATCTGTGCAGCACTTGCATTCTCACTCCACGTTGTTGCCATCTGAGAAAGGATGCCCCACACACCCTCCCACCAAACTCCAGGGAGGCCGGAGCAAAGCCTTCCCTCCTTTTGGATGTAAAAGGGACCCCTCATGTACCCTTCAGGCTAAAGAGGCAGTCTGGCGCCAGCCCACCTGCAGATCTTTGTTTTCTCTTCTGCAGATGGGTTGTTTGTCTGTCACCATTATCTCCAGTCACCAAAAATTATCTCCAGAGTAAAAAAAAAAGGAAAATTCAAGAAAAGTTCCTAGCTCCTCCTCCCATGGACCAGAGTGCACTTCTTGGCTTGGCTGTGAATAGCCTTTATAAAGCCTAATAACATAAACACCAAACATTGAGCTAACTGAAATATATTTCTACTGGGAGGAAGGGTAGACAGGAGGGTGATTTTCTATAGTGAGGATGGGGGAAGAATTATGCAAAAAATAGCTCAATTCTCATCTTTCATACTGGAAAGTTAATGGATAATGCCTAACATTAAAAAAAAAAGAATTTGAATGTTTTTTAGGTTAATTCCAGAATAACCAAGTAAAAATGCTAAAAGAGATTGTCTCTAGGAAAGGGAAATGAAAGAAAGGGACAAAGGCTTGCTGGTTTCATAAAATGCCTTAAGAAACTATTGGGCTCTTTAAATTATAGACTTATGCAACATGTTTTAAATATAACTTTTTAAAGTATATTAAATATTTAGAGATATAAGAAAGGTTAGGTCATCCTGAAAGAACTAAATACTCTAAAAAGAGCCAAATGGAGCTAGTAGAAAAAAAACTTTAATTGCCATTATATCTAAGGATTTAAAATATAGTTTAGACAGCTGAAGAGAGAATTAATGGCTTGGAAAACAGTAGAAGAAATAACCCAAAATGCAGCATGAAGAGATAAGGAAAATTGGAAACAACAGCTAAAATATGAATGACAGAATAAGACGATCCAATACACATCTAATAAGAGTTACAGAAGGTGAAAACAATGAGAATGAAAGAGAAGCAATGTGTGAAGATAATGGCAGGGGGTTTTCCAGGATTGAAGAAACAATTTAATCTTCAGATTGAGAAAGTACAGCAAGTTCCAGGGAAGATAATAAAAGTAGATCCAAAATTAAACAAATAATAATAAAACTGTAGACCACCAGAGACAATGAGAAAAAAGAAGCCAGAGATTAAAAAGCTGTATTATCTACAAAGGAGAAATGCTTAGCCTGGCAGAAGACAACAGTAGATGCTAGAGCAGAATGTAATAATACTAGAAACTGTAAGGTAGCCTTGGAGATTGGGAGTGGAAGTGCAGTGAGGGAGGTGGAGAGATCTGTGTCCAGTTCCCTTTGCTCACCAAAATAAAAAATTTACATAGGTCAGGCAACTGATAGCTACCTTCAGATATCTTCTCCCCACCTCCCTCTTCAGTAACAAATCTCAAAGTTACTTGGACACATTGCCATTCTGACAAAAGACTATGTTCCTGGCATTCCTCATTACTCAATTGGCCTTACAAATAAGTTCTGCCCAATGGGATGAAGCAGAAAGGCTATGTTAGAATTCCAGAAAGCTGATTATAGTAGAGGGATCACGCCCTCCCCTTCGCCCACATTGCTGCCGGGAAGGATGATATTTTGGCTGAGGCTGAGGCTGAGGCTCTAGCTTGATCTGGAACCATGAAGCCAAGGGTCACACCAAAGAGACAGGGGAGGGTGAACTGGGATGACTCTTGATCTGTGACAAGCTAGTGGACACACCAACCCAGCTCTGAATTTCCTACCTCTGGATTCTTCTACATGAAAAAGATGAATGACAAAAACTTGTTTAAGTCACCGTTTAGGGGTTCCAATCACAGCAGATTTAATCTTTTTTAAAAATGTTACTGAAGGAGGCGCTGGGGGGAAGCCCGCGGCGCCCGCCTCCAGGAGCCCAGCCCCGCCGCTGCCGCCGCCGCCCGCGAGCCGCGGGTCCTGCCGCCGGGCTTCCGACGTTCGAGTGAGCCGCAGCCGGGGGCGAGGCCGAGCGGGAGCGGGAGCCAAGCCGGGCGCGGGGGGCGCCGCCCGCCATGGACCACAAGCCCCTGCTGCAGGAGCGGCCGCCCGCCTACAACCTGGAGGCCGGCCAGGGCGAGTTCGCGTGCGCCCCGCCGCCCCGCCGCCGCCCTACCCCTATCACAGGGATGCCCACCCACCACCCCAGGGTCTACAACATCCACAGTCGGAATGTCACCCGGTACCCTGCCAACTCCATCGTCGTGGTCGGAGGCTGCCCAGTCTGCAGGGTCGGGGTTCTGGAGGACTCGTTCACCTTCCTGGGCATCTTCTTGGCCACCTCTTGTTCCCCTTTGGGTTCATCTGCTGTTTCGCCTTGAGGAAGCTAAGATGCCCCAACTGTGGAGCCAACTTCACTTAAAGGGAACACCACACCTGGCTTTCCCACACCCAGCTATCTTTTTCTAATGTAAATGTCGTGTACAATAGCTTTATTTGATGAAGCTTCAGGACTGTTTTGTAAAGTGAGGCGGGTGGACGGGGCGGGCGAGGGGCACGGGGTCGGAGTGAGGACAGGAGGGGCTCTGCTCCTGGCTGAACGAAGCTCAATAAAGTGCTGCTTTTATTTTTCGCAGTCTTCAATTTGAGAAAGGTGAGAAATACTATTTTAAATAAATGAGATCCATACCATTGTTTAAAAAAAAAAAAGTTACTGAAAAAAACAAGGGTTAGGGTTAGTTGATTTACAGTGGTGTGTTAATTTCTGCTATAGAAAATTTAATCTTAACTCATGCTGAAGAGATTTTTTTTAAAAAACTTTTTCAGTAACATTTATTTAGCTATGCCAGGTCTTAGCTGTGGCACATGGGATCTTTAGTTGCAGCATCTGGGATCTAGTCTCCTGTCCAGGGCTCGAACCCAGGCCCCCTGCGTTGAGAGCGTGGTCTTAGCCACTGGACCACCAGGGAAGTCCCCTGATGGTAAAGAGCTTTTGACTGCAGAAATGAAAACAGGGACCCAAACCTTGGGAGAAAGCTTGAGAAAGAAGGGTGCAGGGGGGAACCAAGGGAGGTGGTCAAGCCTGAGAGCCTGGGCCTGGAGGGAAGACCCTCCTGTGTTGACAGAGCATGGGCCCTTCCTGCAACAGCGAGTCCTCACTGCGCAGGAGGCCGAGACAGGCTGACCATGGCTCAGCACAGCCCCGCCGTCCTCCAGGGATTGTACTTCAGTGCTTCCAGTAACTGTCACCCTTGGGAGATATGTGACACTCTCTCCAAGGATGAACAGAGATACAGCCCACCCCGTAAAGTGGGTCTTTTGTGGTGTGACCACTCAGCTGGCATCGCAGCCTTACCATTCAGAGCGCTAAGCTGTGCTGCCTGGGCTCTTAGTTTATTTGGGGCAGTGAGGTTGTGTCCTGTTGGTCAGGGGTTTCTGTACTATTGGAAGCTCCTCAGAGAGCTGGGGCCACAGGGAAGAGGAGAAACACAGCAAAACCCATATGCATGTGTGTGTGCATACATGCATAACACATGCATGTACATACACACAGGCTTCCAAGAGGAAGAGCAACCTTGCACTCAATTTTCTGGCAGTTAAAAGAGCAGTTTCTTTTCCCCTCAGGACTGCCCAGTACTTCTCTCTGGGCTTGTGATTCTCACACAAAGGCAGGCTCTACACCCCAGCCTTTCCTCTGCAAAAAGGAGTGAAGTTGTCACAAGATGCGTTTCATATTTGGCCTGTGAACTTGAGAGGACTCTTCTGAGTTTTCAGGGAATATGATTAGAAACCCCACAAGCCCTTGCGGCCTGCCTTTAACAGGCAGTTATTGAAAAGACGATGATGACTTAGATGTCTTAATTAGCCTGCTTGCAGGAGTTCCCTGGTTCCGCTTGTTTAAGTGAGTTGATTTCAAAGCCAGCGTGTCATTGTTAGCAGTGATCATGAGAGCCACGTTTCTCAGGCAGTTTCCCTGTGGCAGGCTCCGTGCTAAGGACTTTGCATGCATCATCTCACTTAATCCTCAGGACCACCCAGTGAGGGTCCCCACTTTTCAGATGAAGACGCTGATCAGCTACTAGTTCCCTCCACAAGAAAGTGGAGGAGGCAGACCATGGGTAAGTTCAGATCTATTGAATTTGAAAGTCATGGGAAGTAAGGTGGGGACCCCCAGCTGACAGGGTCCTGCTCCTGCCCACAGACTCACCCTCAGGGACACCCCACAGCCCTTTTGCCCTCCAGTTCCCACTCCCAGCTAGACCCAGGACCTGTCTAATTTAGCAGACTTGCAGCCCCTCTTCCATGGCACAGGCCTCCTATCTTCTGGGATCCCCAACAGGCTTTATGGGGCTTTGATCATCTCCTCCCAGGAAAGGGGCCATAAGACACCACCCTCCTCTAGAAGAGGGACCCAGACACAGCCTTTCTAGTCTCAGGGCCCTGTCCTTCTCTCCTCTCCTCTCCTCTCCCGGTCCAGTGACTCAGTCTCCTCCCAGGAGGGAAAACAAGCCCTTGGATTCCCACATATCCTCCCCAGCTCAGATGCCTATGCTCCACATTTTATGAACTCCATAGCTTTATTTCTTGCTATTAAAAGTCAAGCTTTTAGAGCTTTAGAAATAAATTATTTTTCAGAAAGCCTGTCTTCTGCAAATTGAAAGCCTTAGTTTCCAGAAAATTGTCTCCGCCAGGAGCCAAGAATTTGACACCTTTGTGCTCTGTGCTCCAATCCCTCCCCGGAGGCCTTAACGCTCAGCCTTGGGTCTAGTTTTAATGGTGAAAGAATATAGGAGAAAAAATAATTTGCTGAAAATGAAAAAGCACCAGCTATCATTTTGAAAGACTGTCCTCCTTCCCCGGTCATGACTTTGGGTAAAACCCAGCCTTGGGCTCCTTGTTCTTGAGGCAGGAGTTGAACTTGCTGGTCTCCCCATCCTTACTGGCTATGACACCCCATGATTCCTGCATTTCAGCAGGAATTCCAGCTGGGGCCCTTTCCAAGGCAAAGAAGGGTCTCTCTCCTCCACAATTTGAGGCATTTGGGGAAATTTGGGATCAGTTGGAGTCTCCCACGCTGCATGAACAAGATTAGGCCCAAGACAAATGGTCTCGCCAGAAATGAGAAGCCGGCGGTCTCTATCTGCGGGAATGTAGAATTGGGGTTGTTATGGGCCTGATTTGTGGACTTGAATGAGGGCTTCTAGAAAGCTATTTGTAAAACTCATTGCTGTTTCTAGCTGCAGCTAACACATTCCATCTTCCATCTTCAGACTTGGTGATTTCATGTTCCGTTCATTCATAGAATAGAGTGCAGTGTGGGAGGTGGGGTGTAGGGGCGGGGGTGGGACAATGGGGTGGGCATGGGCGAGTGCCACTGGGCAGAGAACCACAGATGCCACTGAATGGGAATTCAACTACCAGACACTTCCTATTAGCTCCCACTGTCTAGCACCAGGGACTGCTCTTGCCTGCTTTCTTCTGGGAAATCTGGCTAGAATTTTGCCCCCATTTTCAGAGTTTTGAAAGCCAAGAGAACTTTGCAGCTGAATACTGGTCTGCACCCCTGCCCTCCTCTGCCTATCTGTTTGTCCTCTGTTTGCCGGCCTGGTAAGGGACCGGTCTTCTGAAGGGGTTTAGGTCCCATGAGCAGAACATGTTGGGAAGAGCCTTGGAGCTCCGGCGCAGCTGGAGCCGGGCCCCAGGGGAGGAATGGGAAAGATTTGAGACCAGCAAAGAGGAACTGGCAAGCTTGACAAGGTTCCCTGAATCCTCACACACTTTGAGGGGCTTGAAGACACCTTAGATCCTTCTGGAATAAGGTTTTCTCTGTCCAACAGCCATTATACTTCTGGGGGCATCCAGGGCAACTTTCTGGATCAAAGTGTAATTTCAATCTAGAAATGGAATTAGTGGAGAAAATTAACTTCCCAAGCTATTCTTTTACACCCTTAGAAGAATTTGACTAATATACTCACCGCCAAGCCTCAGTTTGCTTATCTGTAAGATAGGCTAATCCCCAAGCTCTGCTTGCCTCCCAAGGCTGCTGTGATACTTAGTAACTCAATGCATGAACAGATTCTAGGGCCTTCGCGTAACCATAGGGGTTATTTTCAGTAGCTGCTAGTCCATGATGAAGCCCTTCAGGCCCTCTTTTGTTTCCTTCATTAGCTCTTAGGTCCAAAAGGTACTGCTTGTTGGTGGCAGGAAGTTCCTGGAACCGTGGCTCAGGAGTGTCACAACATAGATGAACATCTGCAGGGTTTGTCCCTGTGGGGTAGGGGGCCGGCTGCTCTGGATATGTTTTGGCTTCTTTGATGGCTGGTTCTCTCCAGGAACACAGGGCCTTTGGGCAAAGGGCAGGATCAGGCTTAGTGCTCTAGGAGGCTGGTGGGCAGCCCACCTGGGGCTTAGCTGCTTTGAGTCAGGACGACTGCAGGTGACGACGCCACTGCCGACTTCAGTGAGAGCTCTGACCTGGGCCATCAGAGCAAGCCCGGCTGTGTGCTCTGTGATTGTATGTTTGCTGCCTTGTGTTTGGAGAACCAGAAGTCCCCATGGGGTGGATGAGACCTGACTCCTAAGCCCGGAGTCCTGTTTATAAGTGGCTCATAGGAGGGATAAGTCCTCCTCAGAAACTCTCTACTAACCAGCCCACCTACCTCCCCAGCCATGTTATCATGGAGGCTTTGTTGTATACCTATACATCTCAAAAGAAGGCTATTTCTGCCCAAGCTCAGATCTGAAGATTATATTGAATATAATTCTCTACACTATGAATTTGCAAAACACACAGCATGGAGGTGATAAGGTGAGGGCAGTTGGTAGTGACTGTAGATTTCTGGAATCTACAGTCTGTTCTGTTGGCCTCAATCAAATGTGGAAGCAGTGCAGGAAAAAGCAAGGCTCTGGGGCTGCCGAGAACTTCTTCTGGCTCTGCCACACCCCACATGTGTGAACTTGAGCAGATGTCATAGAGTTTTTGAGTTTTTCCTCACCTCTAAAATGGAAAGATAGAGTGGTTTGGGGAATTTAATGAGATAAATGGAAATAAATCAGTTATAAAACATCTGGCTCAGAATAGGCCCTTAGTGAACAATAAGAACTTTTTTGTTTGGTTTTGCTTTTGTTAGTTAATAATTGTCTTATTCAAAGTCCTCTTGAGGGCTAAGAAAAGGAAACTACATGGGGCAGATCTGATCTCAAGGAACTGAAAGTCCAGGAGAACTGGGCAGGACAGCTTGTCTGTGCATCCTGGAATGAGTCACTGTGTCCCTCCCTCCCCACCTCTCCCTCTCCTTCTCCACCCCTCCCTTCCCCTCCCCTTTCCCCCTCCCCCTCCCCCCCGCCTCCCCCCACACACACACCGTTATGCACAGAGTTCACAGTCGGCCCTCCCAGGGCAAGCTACACAACCACAGAGGAAACTAGTGTCAGCCGTGTGCACTAATCAAGCTAATCACATACAGATGACTTGGACAAGCAGGGTCATGAGACGTTTAGAGAAAATGAACAGCATAAAAGAGAAGAACCAAGATGACCCCACAGCTAACCCTGGAGGATATGGAACAAAAGAAAGTATTTTTTAGTCTAGTAAAAACCCTTAGACTTGAGTATATGTTTTTCATTAAATAAGAAAGAGCTGTTATGAGAAAGAAGAATAGAGCAAGAAATATTTCTTGGAAATTATAAATACAGTTGCTAAAGTTAAAAATTCAATAGGATTTAAAGGAAGAGTTGAAGAAGTGTCCTGTAATATAGACTAAGAACATAAGAGTAGAAAAGGTGAGATAAAAACTGAGTGATATGGATGATCAATCTAGGGGAACCAATATCCATCTGCTCAAACAAGTTGACTTAGGGAGAACCAAGAAATCCAAGAAGCGGAAATGATCAAGGGAGTAACAAGAACATTCCTCAGAGCTGAATTAAAACAGCTTCAGATGGAAAGACCAGATTGGAACTGAGAAACAGGGAAATGAAAAAGATCCACAAATGCATATTCTCTTGAGATTTCAGAACATCAAGGACAAAAAGAAGATTTTAAAAGCTTCCAGAGGGAAAAGATGTGTTATCAGCAAAGAGTCAGGAGATCACTGTTATCAGATAGGAGTTATCAACCCTAGAAGGCAGTGGGGCAGTTACCTTCAAATGTCTGAGAGAAACAACTTTTACCTGGAATCTTGAAACAAATAAAGACATTTTCAGACATGCAAGGACACAGAAAATCATCTCCTTTCTTAAGTTAGAAAAAAGGAGGAAGGTGAGAGAGGCAGTGTAACCCACTAAAGCAGAAAAGCTGTTTAATAAGAAGAGCTGCTCCAAGAAACAGCAGAACTAAACCAGATGTGTAGAGAAAGGGGCCCCACCATGGCAGGTAGGGTAGCTGTGTAAGGAACCTGGGAGATGATCCAGTCAGGTGAGAAGAAGAAGTCAGAAGGTTCTGAGAAGAAAGTCTGCCAGAACAAAGCAGATTCCATCTCATAGAAATCAGATTAAGATGCTCTAAACCTCCATGATAAGAAAGTAAACTTTTAAAATACATTTTTAAAGAAGTTAAAAATTCTGGGAATAACAAATTACTAAGCAAGAAAGACGTGGTCCCATATTAAGCAAACTAAAATATGTCACATTTTGAGTAACTAAAGGAAGGTAAAGAAGCAGAACTGTTTGACTGAGGCCTGAAGCAGCCTTCTTCAAACAGCACAGTAGAGTCAGGGAAACTGCCAACTTCTCCCCCATAGGGAGGGTCACTGTGTCTTTCTGCTGAGAGTGATGGACCAGAACATTCTTAATGCTCTTTATTCATTTTCATTTTTAGATGCAATGAACAGAAACTGGCTCTTAGTACATACAGTTACAGAATGAAACAAGGTAAGGATGAATGTTGTAGATCATTGAGATCAGAAGTAACAGGGAAAGATCCAGGGTTGGATTTTTTCCACAGTGAAGGGGCAAGAAAGACTGCCTAATTGATCTTTTTTGTTTTTTGTTTTTGTGAGTTAAGTTTTATTCAGGATCTTCCTGAGAACTATAACATGGGAGACAGCCATTCACTCAGTTAGCTCTAAGGAAATTGCTCAAAGAAGTAGGAGAGAAGCCAGTTGATAATTTTTGACTGGGAAACACATGCAGTCGAGCACCACATCTTGAGAAAAAGAATATTGCTGATCACAAAGAGCAGACATCTCCAGTTAATGATTTTAGTCCTTTTCTATGTATGGGAAGAGGTGAGAATCTGATTCATTGAGATTCTTTCCGAGGTGTGCATCTATCTACCTAAGGGCCTGTTCATCCAAAGCACACAGTGCCTCATCCTGTTTTCCAACCTGATTTCCCCTCAGGGTATGCTGTCCATGGATCACTGGGACACAGACATGACTTAGCCCTTGTAAAACTGGGTGGTGAGCAAGACTATTTGTTATTTGTTCTCAAAACCCTGGACAAGAACTTTACCCTTACATATATTTAGTTTAGAGTTGAAACAGTTTGTGCTGTATCAGACACAGCCTACTTCTTTTCTAAGTGACTGAGCTCAATCAGTGACTTAGCAGTTCTTGGGCTATAGCAGAAGATTGTGGATAATCCATCAACCTGCTGGCAGGCTAGACTGCCTAATTGATCTTAATGTGTTACAGTTTAGGGTTTTGTTTTTATGGTGAGGGTATTTTGCTTTCAAAACTCTTTAAAAAGTGGTGCCGTATTGAACATTTGAAGAGTTTCTACACAACTCTTGTCACCAGCTATCTCACGCTTTTAAGAATTTGTTGCATTTTCTATTTTGTGCCTTTTGCTGTATTTTTATTTATTTGCTGCTCTCCAAAGATTTCCATTCTGAATTCCTCAATATATTTTCTCAGCTAAAAATGTCCATGTAGTCATGTGATGAAAAAGCCACTGTGTATGTGTATATCTAGAATTAGCATAGAGATGATTAAGACCATTCAGTGTTGATCAATAATCATATTTGATTTGGGCTTCTTACTTTGCTTCCTCAACCATCCTGTACTTTGATATTTATTACCACCTACTGAGATTCTGGCCTTGACTAAATAGAAGTTGCTTGAGGAAATTCACAATCCTAGTGATTGAATTCCAGTGGCATTGCTCTTGGAATGACAATACAGAATTAGATCTTGCAGAGTAAATAGAAACCCAGTAAATGGGAACCACGCCCCTAATAAAAATGTCTCTTACTGCTTTGAACACAACAAAGCAAATATCACCAAATGCAGCCCCCAGTCATAAAAACTTCATGTCGCAAGTTTAGGGTCAGAGTCCTCTTTCAAATGTGCTAAGCCATTTGAGCAAAAAAGTGTATTTTTGACTCATGTGATTTTAGATCTGAGACCTCAAACCCCAGGGTTCAGAAGGATGACACAGTGAAAATTTCCCTGTATTCCACTTTCCATGTGAAGCTCCAGGGTTGCTCAGATGTTTCCGGGACAGAGAGGTGGCCCTGGGCCGACCTCCCGGGGAGCCCAGAATGCGGCTGGCTGCAGGTGGTCTCTGCATCTGTGCTGAGCATCCGGGCTTCTGTCGGCACAGCCAGCAGCCCAGAGAAGAACTTCCACATCAGAGCCAGCCTCAGCCTTCTCTCTGTCCTCCTCACAGAAGGCTCAGAGGATGCGTCCAGAAACCCTCTTTTTCCAGAGTTTTTAAGGAAATCTATGCCCTGCTTTACTTCTTGTTAATTAAAATGGATTTATCCAGGGCAGGTGGGCCCTCATTGTAACACATAATAATAACACACATGACAGGAGCATCCTTCATCCTGATGAGCTGGCAGGGGTGCTCCCAGGCCTGTTTCTCTCCAAAAGGAAGGAAAGCCTCCAACCCCACAGTCACCGTGATAAGCCCTAGGGTGTTCCATGGATGGTAGTTAAGTGGATCCCCTTGCAGTACAAAGATCTGTGAGCAAACGGAAAAACAGGAGTCTTCCCAGAGACAGTTACAAAGGCACAACTCTGGGTGTCACGAATGTTGTCACCACCATAATGCAAACATGCAACATGAAGGCAAAGAGCAAAAGGGACCGTGCAAAATAGAGGTGGCCTTGCTATCAGAGGCTCAAGAATTGCTGGTGGTTCTTTTTTTCTTTTTCAAAATTTTCTCAAAATCCCCATGAAAGAGGAACTTTTAGGGCTACCATTTAGTTATTTGCATTGAACAGAATTTGCCCCATACCTTGGGTTCTTCATCATTTTAAAACAAGCAAGCCACCTTGCAAGGAGGAATGAGACTCATCCACACTGCCTGGGTCTCACCTCCTCTCTTCCTCTCTCCTATTGTCAGCAAGGAGGAAACACCTCAATTACCTACAGATCCAGGTTCAGAGAAAAGAACACTTATCTGTGTCAGAGACGGAGCTCTCCCAGGACATCCTCAGCTCAGAAGGGGGCTGAAATCGGCCACACACGCAGATCTCCAAGGACCTGCTGAGGCGGGTACCCATGAAGTAACAGGTCTGGGCAGCCCTGGGGCCCCATCAGCTATCCCAGTCCCTGCCCCGGGGGAGCCACCCTGCCTAATGGCCCATCTCTTCCTCCTGCTTCTGGTGTCGAGCCTGTAGGAGAACCACCCATCCGCTTCCCACCCCACCTGACCAGGGTGCACACATGTCCTCTCTGTATCACTGGTTCTCACAGCCTATGTTTACACACGCGTCATGGAAGCACAGAGGCCCCGTGTGTCTGCAGCTCACCCGACCATCCAGAGCAGTTCTCCCTGAAGATTGTATGGTTCCTGCGCGCTAGGACATACTGAGACGCTTGGCCCCTGCCAGAGCTGAGAGGCAGAGACCGACTCCAAATGTTGTTCCTTCCTCAGCTATTTGGGGTAAAACTGTAGTGAATGAGCAAGTCGACAGCTTGCCTCCTCACTGAAGTATTGGTTAACCGAAGATGAACAATGCAGCTCGTTTGGGGATGAATTACACAGGGTTTCCACACTCTTCTTGCCAGTGTGCCTTACTCTAACGAAGACACAGTCATGTTTTCTCTGGTTCTGAGCTGTCTTTGCTCCTGCCCCTTCCCTGCGCTCCAACTCCAACGCACCCCTGACCCTCTCAGCCTCTCCTCAACGCCTCCTCCTGCCATTCTCTGGCCACGTGAGGGCCCAGCAACTTTCGCCCTTCTGTTCCATGCCCACTGCCCCCTGAGCTTCTAGTGATGCCGCCTCAGCCTCTCCAGCCCCACCTTTTCTGGGACGGTCCTTCCCGGCTCTCCTTCCTGTCCTCTTGTCATCTGGTCCCAGCTCCCCTGTCAACCCCGCTCTGTGAGAGCACTGTGGGAGCTCCCAGGGCCAGAGATGAGGTGACTTGGGCCCTGAGGAGGTCCCTCAGGAAGCTGTGGGTGCCTGAGACGCAGTGCCAGAGCAGGTACCAGGCCCTCTTACATACCTAGGGCAGGTAACCGCACTCCTATGGGCCTGGGGGTAGGGGGAGGCAAAGCTGACAATATATGTTAATATATTGTCATATATGGAGGCCTCATATATGTTAATAATGTAGGTACGCTTACTGCTCTTGCTTCATGAATAGGGTTCAGAGAGGTGAAGTGACTTACCTGAGGTCACATAGCTTGTAAATGACATATCCAGGATCCACACCTAGACTTTCTTAGAGGAAGACTGCTTCAAAATGGGCCTGAAAGGACAGATGGGCCTGGAAGGAACAGGGCGTGGGGACAGTGGTCCAGAGGGGTAACAGGATCTGGAGTTTGTACAAAGGTTTTAGTAGCTGGATATGCTTCATTTGTAGATAAGAAGAGGGAAGAAAGGAAGAAGTTTTCCTCCATGAAAGGTCTCCATGACACTTTTCTCACCCCCTCCCTTCTCCTGCACACATGGGCATACACACATTCACACAGCAGCTTGGCAGAGAGTCCTGGGACCCCCAAACAAGGCTGGTGAACTTTCTTTGGTTGTGTTCTGGGAGTCCATGACCAAGCCTGCCTAATGTCCAGTAGGAAGCCAGCTCATGGTAAGGGATAGTCATCTTATAGCTATCTTGACCTTGGCTTAGATCTTAAGTTGTTGTTGTTGTTGTTGTTCATTTGCTAAGTCGGGTCTGACCTTTGTGACCCCACGAACTGCAATATGCCAGGCTTCCCTGTCTTTCACTATCTCCTGAAGTTTGCTCAAACTCATGTTCACTGAGTCAGTGATACCATCTAACCATCTTATCCTCTCTCTCCCTTCTCCTCTTGCCCTCAATCTTTCCCAGTATCAGAGTCTTTTCCAATAAGTTGGTTCTTTGCATCAGGTGGCCAAAGTATTGGAGCTTCAGTTTCAGCATCAGTCCTTCCAATGAATATTCAGGGTTGGTTTCCTTTAGGATTGACTGGTTTGATCCCCTTGCTGTCCAAAGGATTCTCAAGAGTCTTCTCCAGCACAATTCGAAAACATCAGTTCTTTGGTGCTCAGCCTTCTTTATGATCCAACTGTCACATCCATACATGACTACTGGGAAAACCATAAGTTTTGACTATATGGACTATTTGTCAGCAAAGTGATGTCTTTGCTTTTTAATATGCTGTCTAGGTTTGTCATACCTTTTCTTCCAAGGAGCAAGCATCTTTTAATTTCGTGACTGTTGTCACCATCCGCAGTGATTTTGGAGCTCAACAAAATAAAATCTGCCACTGTTTCCACTTTTTCCCATCTATTTACCACGAAGTGATGGGACTGGATGCCATGATCTTAGTTTTTTGAATGTTGAGATTTAAGCCAGCTTTTTCACTGTCCTCTTTCACCTTCATCAAGAGGCTCTTTAGTTCCTCTTTGCTTTATGCCATTAGAGTGGTAGCATCCGTGTATTTGAGGCTGTTGATATTTCTCCTGGCAATCTTGATTCCAGCTTGTGATTGATCCAGCCTGGCATTTCGCATGATGTACTCTGCATAGAAATTAAATAAGCAGGGTGAGAGTATACAGCCTTGACATACTCCTTTCCTAAAGTAGATGACTGAGTTCCTGCACACGTTTTCTACATTTTCGTGTAGTACTTTAGGAGAGAGATGATGGCTGTCGTTGCCATCGTCAGAGCCTGGCTGTCTCCCCCTGGCTGGGTGACGGAGATGTAAGTGGGCTGGTGGTTCCCTGGGACAGTAACTTCAGAGGACCTTCAGGGATCACATACCTGGACTCAAGCAGTGGTTCAGGAGCCTGGCCGCGCTTCCGTCTACCCCACGAGCCTTTGAAAACAGAGGCCTGGGCCCCATCCGTAGAGGGTTGGTGAGACTGAGACCCAAATAAGCCTTGCTCCCAGCTGCTCAGGGGTGACTACGTTTTTGTGGAGTTATCTGAGTGAATTATTTTATTCCTGTTTTATGTCCCGAACAAACCCACATCATCATTTTATTAATGCATTTGCAATTACTGCCTAACAATTTCCAGTTCCGTGTGGTCTGTGATATGGGGATGCTTAATCAAATATCCGCATGATGGGCCTTTAAGTTCTCTGGGACCAGAAGCTTTTCCCATCAATTAAGCTTCAACAAAATGAGTTTTAGGCTCATCTGCAACTGTATTTTTATGTTTCTTTTATGGCTCCCCTGCCTTCCCCTGGTGTCTTTAGAGATACTGGAAAATGTGGTGTGTGGCTGAGGTATTTATTAGCAGTGTGCAGAGAACAGGTTTATAATGGTCATTATGAAATATTGAAGTGCCTGCTTTGAAGTAAAATAATTTATATTTCCATTGCAGTCATTTCACAGGTGCCCTCTCCCACCCACTGCCAGTGCCACCAGGGAGAGGGGTGTGCACCCTGGGCCCTGTGGGCTCCCTGGGATCGAGGCCCTGGAGGTGTTTCCTCTGTAAGGAGATTGAACTCGTAGAAACTTCCGTGGACCCCACACTCACCACACACCCGGAGGTCTTGGGAATCTGACCTCTTAAATGCAAAGAGGATTTCCCAGCCACCCAGGGTGCTCCTCCTTCGTGCCAGGTGAGGTGCCATCCAGGGCCACTGAGTCCAACAGCCCTGGTACAGAGATGGTCAGGCCCCTCGCACACATGAGGAAACGCAACTCAGGGAGAGAAGAGCTAAATTCCCAGCAAGCGGGCGCTGCTCTGCTCCCACACATAATGCGGGCAGGAGCACACAGCAATGCGTGCACACCCAGCCCTCCTACCTGTCCTGTGAGCACACCTGGGGGAAAGTATAAAGTGAACGAGGGCCTGGAAGGGAGGACTGTCCCGCCGCTCTGACCCCATCCCCATACTTCAGACCCTGAGCAGAGCTCCCTCCCCCATCAGTGAAAGAGACAGCAGACCCCAGGTGGCCCAGGCTGGCTCCTGGACATGGCCAGGGCACCCCATGCTCGAGCCTAGTCATCCCCATTCCTCGTTCCTCTTCTCCTGCCCCCACTCATGTGAAGGAGGTGGGTTTGACTGGAGGGAGGTTCCGAGTGGAGGGGAAGGAAGGCCTATGAGCCTGGAATATCCATGTTTAGCTAACCCACCAGCTCTTCTATGACATCCTGGGTCAGAAGGAAACTTAGAGGCCTTGTGTGTCTCAGTAGAAGGGACTCTGGACAAAAGTCACTTGCCTGTTCATCTGGTCGCTCCTTCGTTTGTTTGGCATATGTTTGCTGAATGCTGATCACATGCCAGGACCTCCACTGGTTCTCAGGCCATGACAGGAGGGACGTGATGGGCAAGCAGAGGAAGTGGAGACTAAACGTCTGAAGGAGGTGCCCGTAGAGGACTGAGGACACGTAGAGGAGCGTGAAGCTGGCCAGAGCAGACAGGACAGTGACATGCAGGGGAAGCCGCATGCCAGCTTAGACCTGAAGGCAGTGAGGAGTTTGCCAAGATGGGGTATGGTGTGGCCGTGGTGCTGTGAACCAAGGGTGACGCCAGGCTGGTGTGAGATACTGAAGGTGGCCCAGGGTCCCTGGAGCAGGTGTGTATATGGGAAGAAGTGAGGCTGGTGAAGGGGCCAGGCCAGGTGGGGAGGCCTCTTCAACCCAAGGGGAGCAGCTTGGCTCTCCCCTGAGGACAGTGGGGGTCCTCAGTGCCGAGTGGAGGGGGTTGGCCGGGGCAAGATGGGAGCCACCGGCTAACCAGGACAGAGTGGTCATCCAAGTCATGTTAGTGGTTTCCTTGAACTAGAGTGGAGACAGAAGGAATGGGGGAAACTGGCACCATCAAAAAGTACGTAGGAGTTGGATTTGCTGCAATGTGGATGGACCCAGAGACCGTCATACAGAGTGAAGTCAGACAGAAAAAGACAAATATCCCATGTTATCGGTCTATATGTGTAATCTAGAAAAATGGTACAGACGAACTTATTTGCAAAGCAGGAAGAGAGTCACAGGTGTAGAAAACAAACTTACGGCTACCATGGGGGATAGGGAAAGTGGGATGAATTGGGAGATGGGATTGACGTATAAAAGGTACTGTGTATGAAGTAGATCACTGATGAGAACCTACTGTATGGCACAGGGAACTCCCCTCAGTGCTCTGTGGTAACCTAAATGGGAAGGAAATCCAAAACAGAGGGGGCATGTGTATATGTATAGCTGACTGACTTTTCTGTACAGCAGAAACTAACACACATTGTATAGCAACTATACTTTGATAAAAGTTAATTAAAAAAATAAAAAAGAAATAAGGAGACACTTAGGAGGCAGGAGTGGCCTGAGCCAGGACTGACGGGCTGGGGATGGCAGGGTGGCAAGGTCAACATCAGGTATGTGGTTAGGCAGCTGGAGACGTTGGCAGAGGGGCCACTGTCTGGGGTTGGGATGTAAAGGAAGGAGTAGTCTCCATGGCAAGTTCACTTGGGGCCAGGATGAGTCAGAAGCCTGAGGGACAACGTGGAAGGATGTCAGATCAGCATCAGGGTATGAGGTCTGGAGCTCAGGAGAGGGTCTGGAGCTCAGGAGAGGGTCTGGGCTGGACAGTGAGTAGAGACCTCTCCAGTCTTCCCCCACTGCAGCCCCTGATCAAAGGGACTAGTCTACTCGGTCCAGCTCACGTCATCCCAGTCTCCAAAGAACCAAAGCTTCTAGGAACTCAGAAAGCACTGGAGCAGGAAAAACAGTCAAATACCCCAGCAACGATCAGGTATGGAAGGGCCTGCAGAGAATAGGGCGGGACGATGGAGCGTGGAGAGGGGCCAGTCCTGGGGGCCACACTCACGTCCTGCCACAGGAGCTGGTCCAGAGAGGGCCACTGGCATGAGCAGGTCAGTGCACCCCCAAGGCTCGGGGCCTCCAAGAGCCGAGTGTGATGTTGACAGGGCCAGTCAGTGGTCCAAGTTGCTGCATCCCATGGAAGATAGCAGCTTCTACAGCGCACAGGGTGGGCTGGGCCAAGACAGAAGTAGTCATAGTGAACCAGGCCCCTCCAGAGACATGGCTCAACCAGTACTCACTCATGACCTGCCCAAGGCAGGCAGAGGTGCCAGAGGGAACCAGCTCTCTCCAGCCCCCTCGCCCAGGCTCACCTACCGACCACGTGTCTCCACATGGGTTACCTAGGGGACTGATGCACCCAGAGACTCAGCCTCACACTCACACACACCTGTGATACACAACACCCCCAGAACACCACTGCTAGATGCCTTCCACACATGTACCAACCACCCCAACACCCTCCTCTGAAGCCACATGGGCCTCAGTGACTTGTAGGCAGGAGGCATGGCTGTTTTCAGTACTAAATCTCCATTTCTGCAAACAGTGTCCCTAGGATGCTCACTCCATTTCGCTTAAAAACTAAATCAACTTCACTGAGCTAGCTGACCTTGGCAAGGATGCTTCTCCAGCTCTTGGGCTGGCTTTCTGATGAATGGAGTGATGATCTGTCACTCTCTGGTACACGTTTAAAGCTCTGAGAGGTATGTAGCTCTAGCATGCAGCCTGAAACTTGGAGACACGATTCGGGAGAAGAATCTCCTAAGGCAGGGGTGGCATTTTAAATGTAATCATCACTGGTGTTCCCAATGTGCAACCCCAGATTTTGTGCCAGCAGACTCCCTCCCTACATATTTACATTTAGTTCCACTCTCTTTCCTGTGATCCACTAGTTCTACTAAGTCCTTTATAGGCTAGAATCATGGCCATTTCCTCAGGTGGACATGATCCAGATAAGGGGACCCAGACCCTCTTCTTGAAGATGTCCCAGGCTCCAATTCTGTACTAATGCACCCTAGTTAACAGGCAGAGCCAGCCCTGCCAGTTTATCTCATCTCCTCTTAAAGACAAAGCATGTGCCCAGATTAGTAGCAGAAGAGTCTTTACAGCTCTCCCCTTAGTTGGAAAGTGTGCCTTTGGCTCTGTCATTTGGGTCACAGGGAGAGACGCCCCCACCCAGAACGCAAGCATCGTTCCCCTGGGTGGGTGGCTTGTCTGATGAGCCTGTGCAGCTGGTCCAGAGGTGGGACCAGGCATGCCTATCCCATCTCCACTCTCCTGAAAGGGCAGGCAGAGGGCTCTTGGCCTCACTGGGGAGGACTCTGCCCTGAGTGGAGCCCCGCGGGCTGCAGCCCCTCACCCCACCCTCTGACTGGGGCCTGCCCCAGTGCAGATGAGGAGGCAGCCCAGTTGTGCTGTTCATCTTTTCACATCCTGCAGCCTGGCCTTCTGGAGAGCAGGGCCTGTGCCTCGTCCCCTCTGCGCCCCACTGCCTGGCCCAGGGCTGGCACCCCCCCCACCCCAGGTGCGCCATGAGGTGGGGCGTGTCTGTTGAGTGAATGGGGACAGGACCCAGGGACTGTTCAGGGCTGCCTGTGCTGGGTGCCCCGCACCCCATCCCTGCTTCCTCCCCCAGCTGTAAAGCCCTACTAGGGAGGATGCCAGCATGTTTTCTGGGACCTCTCAGTGAGCGGGGCCGGGGGTGGGTGCCTCCTGGTTTGGGGGTTTCAGAACTCTTTGCCCAGTGCCCCTGTGGCCTACATTTGGCACGAGATACAGAGTTACGGTAAGCCAGGCAGTAATTCATGAGCTCGTGAATTCACAGAACCGGGGTGAGTGACGAGGTTGCCCGTCTCTGCCAAACCAGACATCCAAACTGGTTATAAATTATCTCCTGCTGTGGAGTCAACTGCCCTCTGCTCCCTGGATGTAAATTATCTGAATGTCACGTCGCTTGAGATCAATTAGTCCGTTCGCAGGGATGGAGCATCCCACGTGGGCGTGGCGGGTGCCGGAAGTGCAGAGAGGGCCCACACCGTTCCCGCCCCTGTGGCCGCCATCTGCTCGGCAGGTGTACCACCCACTGGAGAGCAAGTTCGTGCTGAAAGTCAGACCCTAGTTGCCACAGAAGAGGGGGAGGGGGCTGGCCAGGGACAACTTTCCTGGAGGGGACTTGAGCTGTGCCCGGGAGGGCAGGCCAGGGCCTTGATGGGAGGGATGTGGGGAGAGGAGGGTGTGGCTGGACCTGCAGTGCCGCTGTCATCGATAGTGAGTCGGGCACAATTGGACTATTAGGGAGGTTGCAAAAGGGTCCATCTCACTCCCCTCTGAGCAGAAGACCTTTGATGCCCATTTCTGGGCCACACGAGCTAAACAGCCAGGGCCACCAAGGTCGGTCCCAACTGAGCCTGAGCCCTCATCTCAATTCAACAACTTGGGAACCCGTTAGAGGACAAGGGGCAGAGGCCAGGCCGTGGTCTGTGAGAGGCTTCCAAGTCCTTCCGCATTGGCCCTGTGTGCTCAGGGGCCTCCAAGGAGGCCACGCTGATGCCAGGAACCGTGGTGAGCCCTCACTGAGAACAGATTGATTCCACTGCAATAGCTCTGAGCCAAGAGCCACCCACTGCCAACTGGGCCTGAGACGTGAGCCAGGGTCCACAGAGGGGTGCCTTGGAGTGTTGCCCAAGGGCCTGTGAGGGGTCATCCTAGCTGCTAGACTGAGCTCCCAGCCAAGTGTGGGGGTGATGCCAGGATGCCCCGGGAACTGGTGATCCCCTGGCCTAAACTTCTTCCATTCATACTCCTAAGGCTCCTCTGCAAACCCCGCCCCCACCCCCTCCACAGAGACCCAGGCCAGAGGACCTAACAAACCACACCTCCAGGGAAGGTAGGCAACCTGGCCCCCGGGCTGCTATATAGGCCAGAGCCATGCCCCAGGGCAGAGCCTGAGCGACCAGCAAGCAGCTGCTACACATCACAGACCCCCTCCTTGAACCCCAGTCCCTGTCTGTGTACCCAGACTGGTGCCTGGCTGAGGACAAAGACCCTACCCGAGGCAACAGACGTTTAGAACTGTCAGGTTGCCTCTTTTAAATAATCGTATTGTCGAAGTATAACACAGACAGAAAATGAATAAATCATAAGTGTGGAGCTCAATGTGTTTTTACAGAAAACACATTTCCTGACCAGCACCCAGAAGCACCTGCACACAGTGCCCCATTCAAGTCTCCATCCAAGCGTCACCCTATGCAGGTTGCCTTTTGAAAGAGGAACAGGTGCGACAAACCAGATCAGACACAAAAGCCCCCCTTGTCACTTAGAGGAGACCCTAGGAAGAGGGGCGCACTGGGGAAGAGAGCATCGGCCAGAGGGTTAAGAAAAACTCTGTGTGAGCGAGGAAGAAAGTGACCCAGGGAGTGTGGTAGACACAGGCCAACTGTGAGGTGTCACCGCACTTACAAAACCTCAGAAATGTGTCTCGGCAGGGCAGCTCTGAGGAGCTCCAGTGCTTTATGTCTCAGCCCAGAAAGATTTAAGCGAGAGGCAAAGTGATTGATGGGCCACTTGTGAGGTTTATAAGCCGGCACATGAGAGGTGCTGCCCCGAGAACTTAGTGAGCTGCAGTTTTATAATCCAAGGAGGAAAGGGGAGGGGGAGAAGACCACCTTCTCCCTCATCCTTGAGTAGAGGTCAAGCTTCCACCATCAGCTCCTCCTCCACATCGGGCAGGGGAGTTTTCTTGTCCCTACATGGTCAAGCCAGGACTGTCATGGTGTGATGGAATGAACTAAAAGTGTTAATGTGGACTAAAATTCAGTAAATCATCTCAGGCTTCAATATAACGTCAGTTTTTCCTGTATTTTTGTTTTTAGTGTGTACAGAGGAGCGTGTCCTAGGAATTATTAACTGACTTACCTTACTGGTCAGGATATGGGTCCCATGCCACCACTGTTTTATTGTTTGGGGGCATGTCTCGTGCTTCTGCTGCAGGGATTGTTCCGAAGCAAGCCTGCTTGTTTTTGTGGTTAAGCAAACTGGCTTTCTTGAATGATCACTAACTTACAGGGTCTCCCATACTTTTTTCTTTACTTATGATCCCTTAGTGGGATTAACTATCTATCACCTGCTTTGTCCCTTTACTCTGACCCTATCACTTAGAACACAAAGCAACCACCTAGGGATTTAATAGCATAGATTACAACATCAGCTTCTACCTTGGGCCCTTTCTAGGCTCTACACTCAGAGAAGAGACTTTTGAACGGAAACAGTAAAAGTTGTTAGTGGAGTAGAAAATAGACATCTCCTGTTGGCTCTTCCTGCTGTTGGTGATATCCTGGGACTTGGGTGGGGCATGGGTCTTCGATTGCCCCAGAGGTCAGGCACAGGGCATTGAAGACCCCTCTCAGGTCAGGCCGAGTCCAGTCCACTCTGCCCTCAGGCTTTCTAAGAGCAGCTCTGAGCCAAGGCTGCTCTCTGTGATAGACCAGACCTGCCAGTGTGTTGGTGATAATAAGATTTGCCCAGGAAGAGGCCTCACATCTGGGCAGGGTTTCACCTCCCCCTCATGCTACAGAAAATCCCATTCTCTCCCCCACCACAGTCTCCTTCATCCCTCCCCAAGTTTATTTACATCCTGTGGAGTTTCTTTGCAAGAAGGCTGGAAATAAAAGAGAAGGGAGGTGGAGCTGGGTCAGGAAAGACTCCCAAGGGTATGGGCACAAAATACCAGACAGGTGATAACCTGGCTCCATCACCCACACCCTAGGACCTAAGACAGACCCTGACTGTTCCTGGCCTCAGCCTCTGTGTCGGTACAATGAAGAGTCTGGACTACATCATGCTAAAGCCTTTACCCATGCTCTTGGGGTCTGTGGCCTATTATTTATGCTGGACAGGCTGTGTAGGGGTCTTTAAAAGACCAACAGGGATGTGGGACGAGGCTGGGGCTGAGCCACTGGCACAGGATCAGTCACTGGGCTGCACCCCTGAATCAGCAGCAGTGTGCACGCGTGTGCATCTGTCTGCCTACATGGGGCTTTTTATCCAGTGTCCTCTGTGCACCTGGCCCTGGGTGACAGGCTGAGGGCCTACAAAGGAAACGAAAGAGCATTTCACCCCAACGCTCTTGAAAATCTCAACAGGACACCATACTCATCAAACAGCACCATTAGTGGGAAAAACTCACACCAAGGCGAGAGTGAGATTGGCGTATTTAATTGATGGCCCCCGTGTTTATTGCCATTAGCATCATTAAGTGGCGGGTATAGAGCCTCACCAGGTGGTTTCTCAGTTTTGCCCTTCTCCATGGAAAGTGCTTTGTGAATGTTTTACCCACCTTTTTCAAAGCCCAACTTAAAAGAAGGCAGATAAGCCTCCCCTGAGGTTGAGGCGCAGCGTACCAGTCCTGTGACACATGCAGGCCGCACCTTGTCCGCGGAGACTCATACGGGACACCTGGTCACATCCTCAGGTGTGAAGAACAGTGTCAAGCTGTGGGGCACTGACCCCGCTCTGCCCGCCCCCAGGGGTGCCCCAGGCTGTATACATCATCCTCAGGAGACTCCTGGAGTGTCCCCTGTCACTCCCATCTCCTGTGGGTGTTGAGCCCTCTTAAAACACCTGGATCTGTTTTCATGACAGATAAGGCAATGAGGAGGCCATTCTCGGGAATGCGAGAACTTATAAATAAGCAGGGCAAGGAGCAGGCCCAGCGATTTCCCAGCGTGTGAACCAAATCAGAGTCAGTGCATCCACAAATCCCACCGCAGTGTTTGGGGAGCGAACAGAGCAGCCAGAGCAGTGATACGGCCGAGCTGTGTCCGGAATAACTCGATTTGCTGGAGGGGAGGGGCTTTCTGAGCCACAGAGGAACCGAACCCTGGATGCCTCTTCAGTCCCACTACTCCCCACCTTTCCTGTTGGCCCCCAACCCCTCTTTGCCAGGCTCTGGACCTGGAGCCAGGACCACTGTGGCCCGCCCATCAGCTCAGACATGTCCCGCCTGGAGCTGACTTTCACGGAGACAACAGTTTCTGGGGCTCTCTCTGTGGGCCGCCTGCATTTTGATAGGTTTCCAGGGTGGATAATCCCTGAACAGCAGAGCAGATGCAGAAAGGAGAGCCTGCTCTCTCTCCTCCAGCGGCTCAAGCACCGGAAAGGCTCCAAAGCTCTCCCCAAAAGGCTGTTGTTCTCTCTCGGAGTTGTTGTGGAGTTTTGCTTTCCTTTGTTTTAACCTGGGATTTACTGTCAGTCATACAAGTCAGAGAGGTTCAGATAAATCTTCAGACCTCAGGGAACTTCTCCAAGTTATGTCAGGTCTAAAAGCCTCTGTTCAGGTAGTTCTCTCCAAAATGCCGTGTCCTGCCAAGGCCACGTACAAGATGAATCCCCGGCTTAGAGCACACCTTGCCTTCTGAGCACATTCTCAGGCAGTTTTCCTCTAATACCTTTCTTTCTAAAGTAAATGTCCCACGAGCCCAGCTAAGCTTCTGCTGGTGAAAAGGTGGACCTCGTTCACATTTGGGCAGTTCATTCCTGGAGACCCTAGTTCAATGGCAGAGATTTGCAGTCCACACACCCCTCACACCAAAGAAGGAACGTCTCTGCTTGTTGTCTTTAAAAGTCAGCGGCTCTCTGGCGTGCTCTGAAGCTGAGGATTACTGCATCTGAGCACACACCCCAGCCAACACAGAGGAAAGCAACACAACTCAGGCCGTGCCAGTTTGAGAGACACGGGTTCAGGATCTGCCCATCCCAGTCTCTTCACCTGCAAGTGCAGGGTGTATGGGCCCCACCCAGTAGGCGTCCCAGAAGGACAGAGGCAGGGAAGAGCCCCATTCTGGAGAGAGGGGGAGGGAGGTGGGCCCTGCCCTGTGCCCTGGCACTGCCCACATAGGGCCTCTTGTCACCAATGGGGCAGGCACGAAGCCCTGTCCTTGGGGGCTGCGGCCGGCTGCCACCCTAGGAGTAAGCAGCTCCACAGCCCAAAGCGTGGGCCTGCCCTCTCTGCCTCCCTCTGCTTGGCCTTTGCAGGCTGGGCTTGCATACGGGTGCAAGTGTACACAGCACAGCCATGGGGCTGCACATACACACTCAGGTGCACGCCTATACCTTTCCCACTGTCCTTTAAAATCCCAAAACCAAGGAGTGTCACAAGTAAGGCCGCCACCTCACAGCCGTTAGGACAGCCGCTCACAGTAAAACAGAAAATATTAAATGTTGGCAAGGATGTGGGGAAATTAGAACCCTTGTGAGCTGTTGATGAGAATGTCAAATGCAGCTGTGGAAAACAGTATAGCAGTTTCTCAAAAAATTTAAAATAGAACTACCATATGGATTCCAATTCTACTTCTGGAATTGTATCCAATTCCACTTCTGAGTATTTATCCTGAAAAATTGAAAGCAGGGTCTTGAATAGACATTTACATACCTGTGTTCACAGCAGCATTAGGCACAATAACTAAAAACAGGAAGCAATTCAGTGTCCATCAGCCAGTGACTGGAAGAGCAAAACGTGGTATAGATGTACAATGAAATGTTATTCAGCCTTAAAAAGAAAGGAAATTCTGACACACGATACTACGTGGATGAACCTTGAGAACAGTATGCGAAGTAGAAGAAGCCAGTCACAAAAAGACAACTAGTGTGTGATTCTATTTATTTATCAACTCCTTTACGTATCTCAAATAAATACTGTTCTCAAAGTTCACCCGTGTTGTAGCACGTATTCTATTTATTTGAGATACATAGAGGAGTGGTGGCTCAGATGGTAAAGAATCCACTCACAATGTGGGAGACCTGGGTTGATCCCTGGGTTGGGAAGATTCCCCAGAGGAGGGCATGGCAACCCACTCCAGTATTCTTGCCTGGAGAATCCCCATGGACAGAGGAGCCTGGCGGGCTACAGTCCAAAGGGTTGCCAAGAGTCGGACACAACGAACCAACTAAGCACAGCACAAAAGAGTGGAAGTCATAGGGACAGAAAGAATGGTGTTTGCAGGGGCTGAGGGAACGGGTGACTACTGTTCAGTGGGGACAAAGTTAAAATTCTACACTTGGGAAGAGTTATGGGGATGGATGGTGGTGATAGTTGTACCATATTCTGAGTATCACTGAGCTGTATACTTTAAAATGGTTAAAATGGTAAGTTTTATATTATGTGTATTTTACCATGATTAAAAATAACCTGAGGAAAAACATATTTTAGTTGTTTCCATAGATGACTTGTCTTTAATCCTTCCAGACTCAAAGTTACCTTTCCATAGCAAGTATTCTGTAACGTCGCTGTATAATCTTGAATGAATATGTGTCTTAACCAAAACTGGGATATAAAGAGAAGTCCTAGGCATAAAGCATGCATTTTAAGTAACTGTTTGGATGCCAGCTCACAGTGGTAAGATGTCAGCCCTGGCATGCAGATCTTGTGAACACAAAGGCTGCAGATGGAGCCCATGATGGGCATGTTAGGTTGGCAGTTTGAGTACTCAGGTGTCCTTAAGTGTGGAAGGATGATTCTCCAAAATAGTGGACAATTCGCAATAAAGTTGTAAACAAGGGAATTCCTGGTGGTCCAGTGGTTAGGACTCCATGCTTTCACAGCCAAGGGCATGGGTTCAATCTCTGGTCAGGGAACTAAGATCCTGAGAGCCACAAGACACAATTAAAATTTTTTTAAAAATTTCTTTTTTAATTTTTTAAAGATGTACACCAAATTTACAATATACAAGCGTAAGTGCATCCTTGGAAAATCCTTTTCAAGGCCGGAAGGGGAAGTATTTTGTGTGTAACACCTCAGTAAGTCCTAGTAACCCGAGAGCGGTAAGTGGATCTTTCACTCCAGTTAGAGAGTGGCCACCACGCCCATCAACTGTGATTCCATTGATTTTGTTCCTGAGAATTGCTGAGAGGCTTCATCCTCCAAACAGCTAACCAAAAGTGACTGTCCACAGTGCAATTTGAAATGTTTGTTGGCCAGGACAGTGCTACAAAGAGCAGGGTCCCCAAGGTCCCTGGTCCCAGCCATTAAGTGCCACCAGGGCCCCCGCCAATCATTGTGAGAACCAAAAACACCCCCCATGGCATTTCAGAACACCTGCTGGGAACAGCACCGCCCTTTTTGAGGTCATTTACAGAGTGCTTCTCCTGTAGTGTGAGTCCTCACAGAGCAAAGTGATCCCTTTACCTGGATGTAAGCCTGGCTCTAGGGCCAGGAGACCCTGTCTCCACCATTTCACTCAGTCCACAGTGGCCTCAGACCCTGCTGCGTCTCTGGGCGAGGTTCCCCTCAGCTCAGTGGCCACTCGAAGATCACAGCGGCTCAAAGCAGTGACATTTTTTGGACATCTGACCCCAAGGAACTAAATTTTGGCAGCCTCAGTAGCAGGACACTTCCCTTTGCTTAGGCATTTGGAGGATGAAGCCTCCCAGCAATTCTTGGGAATCACAGCAGATGGGGTGGTGCCCACTTTTTCTCCTCTCGTCCCCTCCAGCTTCCCCATCTGCCATCCCCTGGTCTAGCACTGCTGTTTCTTCTCATGGTGCAGGTGAGGGCAGGTGGGGAGCAGGCAGGGGACAGAGCTTCTGGGCAGGGCATCAGGGGAGCAGAGTCTGGAAGGAGCCAGTGTCCTCCTCCTAGAAAGCGTGAGTAACTTGGTAGGGAACCTAGCCATGTGGGTTTCCCACATATGCAAGAGTAAAAGCTAAAGTTCTTAATTCCAGGAGGGCTTTAGCATTTATTCAAGTTTTCAAACATTACTCTTTCACTCAGGGGCCACCTGATAGATGTGCCAGTCAACCATAAAAAGTGTATGTGGATCCCTCTCCTAGGAATCCAACCAATTTTGCTTTCTCTAATAGGAATAGAAGAGAGGATTGTAAATGTCAAACAGCAGATTGTATAGCAACAGCAATTGAACCAGGCATTCATGAGCAAATGTACCATTTATCTAGCAAAGCTCTGGGTGGTTTTGTTAATTTAAATTACCTGATGCTGGGGCAAAACTTGAGATGAGGTTTTGTCCACAAATTCAGGTTACTTCCACCCAGCGTCCGAGCAGCCTTGATCAGCTCTGGTGCTGGCACCTGGGGAAGGAGGTGTGTGGTCTGCGTGGCATGTGTGTTGGGCTAGGCAGGGCAGAGGCCATGTGGAGCCCTAGATGTGCAGATCCTGTTTGTGGGCCTAAAGTGGGTCCTGTATCTTCAACTCAGAAGCCGGGATGATAAATAGCACAATCCATGGAAGAGAACAGAGAATGCTGAGCAAGGACAGTGACCCAGCCTGATGCTAGGCCCTCTTTGGAGTCTGAAACAATGAGGGGCTGCTAATGAGTGTGGTGGGCCTGCTGTTGGTTCTGGAGTTAGGATTAGTGAGTGAAGGGGAGACAGGCTGAGTGAGGGCAGGGCAGGAGATAGGCTGAGCACTGTGCATCAAAGGCAGGCAGGAACTTGCCAAGCCCCTCATAGCCCATGACGTGGGTCCCCGTGGCCAGTTCTCTAAGACACTGAAGACACTCATGCAAGAGATGCAAAGGCTTTGGAAAATAGTTTATGGAGGAGACAGGCAGAAACAAAGACAGGATGAGCATGTGTAGCTTGTCAGTGATGCCATCCAATCATCTCATCCTCTGTTGCCCCCTTCTCCTGCCCTCCTCCTGCCCCTTGATCTTTCCCAACATCAAGGCCTTTTCCAGTGAGTCCACTCTTTGCATCAAGTGGCCAAAGTAGGAGCTTCAGCTTCAGCGTCAGTCCTTCCAATGAATATTCTGGGTTGATTTCCTTTAGGATTGACTGGTTGATCTCCTTACTGTCCAAGGGACTCTCAAGAGTCTTTTCCAGCACCACAGTTCAAAAGCATCTATTCTTCAGTGCTCAGCCTTCTTTATGGTCCAACCCTCACATCCAACTCTCACAACTGAAAAAATCATAGCCTTGACTATATGGACCTTTGTAGCATAGTGGTGTCTCTGCTTTTTAATATACTGTCTAGGTTGGTCATAGCTTTTCTTCCAAGGAGCAAGTGTCTTAATTTCATGGCTGTAGTCACCATCCACAGTGATTTTAGAGCCAAAGAAAATAAAATCAGCCATTATTGCCACTTTTTCCCCATCTTATTTGCCATGAAGTGATGAGACTGGATGCCATGATCTTCATTTTTTGGATGTTGAGTTTTAAACCAGCTTTTTTATTCTCCTCTTTCACCTTCATCAAGAGACTCTTTAGTTCCTCTTCACTTTTTGCCATTAGAGAGGTATCGTCTGCATATCTGAGACTGTTGATATTTCTCCTGGCAGTCTTGATTCCAGCTTGTGATTCATCCAGCCTGGCATTTGGCATGATGTACTCTATATGTAAGTTAAATAAGCAGAGTGGCAATAGACAGCCTTGACGTACTCTTTTCCCAATTTTGAACCAGTCTCTTGTCCCATGTCTGGTTCTAATTGTTGCTTCTTAACCTGCATACAGGCTTCTCAGGAGGCAGGTAAGGTGGTCTGGTCTTTCATCTCTTTAAGAACTTTCCACATGTTTGTTTTGATCCACACAGTCAGCGGCTTTAGCATAGTCAATGAAGCAGAAGTAGATGTTTTTCCAGAATTCCTTTGCTTTTTCTATGATCAAATAGATCTTGGCCCTTTGATTTCTGGTACCTTTGCCTTTTCTAAATCCAGTTTGTACATCTGGAAGTTCTCGCTTCATGTGCTGTTGAAACCTAGCTTGAAGGATTTTGAGGGTTAACTTGCTAGTATGTGGAATGACCACAATTGTATGGTAGTTTGAGCATTCTTTGACATTGCCCTTCTTTAGGATTGGAATGAAAACTGACCTTTTCCAGTCCTGTGGCCATTGCTGAGTTTTCCAAATTTGCTGGCATATTGAGTGCAGCACTTTCACAGCATCATCCTTTAGGATTTGAAACAGTTAAGCTGAAAGTCCATCGGCTCCACTAGCTTCGTTCGTAGTAATGCTTCCTAACACCCACTTGACTTTGCACTCCAGGATTTCTGGCTCTAGGTGAGTGACCACACCGTCATGGTTATCCAGATCATTAAGACCTTTTTAATATAGTTCTGTGTATTCTTGCCAGCTTTTCTTAATCTCTTCTGCTTCTGTTAGGTCCATACCATTTCTGTCCTTTATTGTGCCCATCTTTGCATGAAATGTTCCCTTGGTATCTCTGATTTTCATAAAGAGATCTCTGGTCTTTCCCATTCTGTTGTTTTCCTCTATTTCTTTGCATTGTTCACTTAGGAAGACTTTCTTATCTCTTCTCGCTAGTCTCTGAAACCTTGCATTCAGTTTGGTATATCTTTACCTTTATCCTTTTTGCCTTTTGCTTCTCTTTTTTTTCTCAGCTATTTGTAAGACCTTCTCAGACAACCACTTTGCCTTCTTGCATTTCTTTTTTGTGGGGACGGTTTTGGTTACTGCTTCCTATACAGTGTTACAAACCTCCATCCATAGTTCTTTGGGCACTCTGTCTACCACATCTAATCCCTTTAATCTATTTGTCACCTGTACCGTATAATCATAAGGGATTTGATTTAGGTCATACCCGCTTGTCTAGTTGTTTTCCTCACTTGCTTCAACTTAAGCCTGAATTTTGCAATAAGGAGCTAATGGTCTGAGCCACAGTCAGCTGCAGGTTTTGTTTTTGCTGACTATATATAGCTTCTCCATCTTCGGCTGCAAAGAACATAACCAATTTGATTTTGATATTGACCATCTGGTGATGTTCATGTGTAGAGTCATCTCTCTTGTTTTTGGAAGACAGTGTTGGAAGACCAACAAAATGGACAGAGCACCTCCTTAGAGCTGGACCTTGGTGGTAAAGCTAGATTTGAAGAAAGGGTCTTCCAGGAAAGGGAAGCAAACTTGCAGGCTGCTTTCTGGCAGGTAGTAGGGGTAGTCAGGAACTGCAGCTCTGGCCACGGTGTAAACACTTCCCCAGAGGACCTGAGTATGGCAGCAGTGACCCATCTGCTCAGAAGTCATAGGTCCCAAGGGACAGCCAAAAGTCATAGGTCCCGTGATCACGCCATGATCACCAGGTGACGTGACTTTGAGTAAACCTGTTTGGGGGTTGTGAGGGGACCATATCATGTGTACTTAGCAATCTCTAGAAATTGTCAGAATTTTGTGACTTGGTCAACACCATCAGTACAACTGTATCACGTATTAGCAAAAACGAATCCTAAAGATAAACCCATTGGTTTTGGTATTTATTGTTAATTGAATTTTCCCAGAAATGGCAGCAGAAAGATTGTTAATGTTCATGAATTTACATCAAATTAAACATCTGTTCCTCTCAAGCTAAACTCCAGTAAAGTTATGGCGGCTCATAAATTAGATGGGGGAGGAAAATGCTTCTTGCTCTTTGCACAGCTTAGCAGTTTCAAAATAGACCTCAGAATGCCACATTGCAACTGAGGCCCATGTAACACAAGGGTGTTGAACTGTGATGTGGGTGCCAGATTAAGCTGAGTTTTTGCTTTGGTAGTGAAAACGGCAGCTTTGACTTCAGCAGTGACATTACTTCTCAGAACAGCTGGGGACAGTGTAGGAACCAGGGAGGCAGATGCTTGGGTGGGGGTGGGGGCAGAGCCTTGCCCGTGAGCAAACCCAGCAGCAGCCAGGAGGCTGTGGGCACACCCCTGAGGGTCCTCCCAGGTGAGGGGTCTGGATCTGAGCCCAGGGGCTGAGCCACCTGGCCTGGTCAGGAAGGACTGGTGTCCAGAGGTTGTGGCTCGAGGGCCTGGCAGGCTGCTGTGTGGCTTCTGAAGAGACAGCCTCTGTGCAGCTCAGGAAGGGAGCTGCCCCCCACCCCAGGTGGTGGCATCTCAGAGCATGACCCACCAGCCCCCACTGGGCACGTTCTTCCTTCCTATCCCCCGGCTCTTTAGCTCACACCCATCCCCAAGTGAGATGACTCCTGCTAATGGCAGAAGAGTTCTTCATGATATCTAGTAACCTCTGTCCTGCAGTTCCCTCTCCCATAAATTCAGGGGTTTGCCAGAGACTCTTGAAGTGCAAGGCTGCCTCAATAATGGAAGGGCCAGCACCCTGGAGGCTATCGGGGGCTGTCTTCATTAGGGGCCTCAGGATCCCCCTAACTCCGACTCCCCCCAGTTCTGCCCACATGTAAAGTTCTCTTGGAGCTCGGAGGGTCCCCAAGGTCAGCTTTGTGTTCAGTTACTGATCAGAACCCTCACATGGCACCGAACCTTTCCTGAAGCTGTGCCATGACTGAATTCACCCTCAGGCCTCCCCACCTGGGCACTGTTCCAAGCAGAAGCCCCTTGCCTGACCTTTTCCCAGGGCTGTCCTGACCAGCAACGGCAGATCCAGAGGACAGACCCTCTCATCCTCCTCCCGTCCAGTGGCAGGTCCCAAAGAGCTGTGTGTTCCCTAGAGGGGCTCGGAGGAGACACTCCCATGTGACCCCGTGTCCAGCAGGGCCACAGCCCCTCTGTGGCCCCCCGCCTCCTTGCCACCATGACTCCCAGGCTTGTGCTGGACTCTTTGGAGCAACTGCTGCAGGTTTTGGGGTGCCCCCACTTAGTGAGGTGGGGTCCACGCCCCTGGCAGTGAGTATGACACAAACCACACACTGGGGCTGCCTCACACACTCATGTGTCATGCCCCCTGCAGCCAGGAACTGATACGACGGATGGCATGGCCCCCCAGCCGCTCCAGAGTTCCAGACCTCAGTCACTTTGCCTCAGGGTGGCTGGGATTGTCCTCCTCCTCAGGACAGGGCTTTAGCCACTATCCAGCAAGATTACACTTTCGTCCAGTCAGCAGACATTTAATGAGCACCTTCTGCATGCAGCTGCGTGGGCCAGGTGCTGGCATCACACTTGCAACAAGGCAGGGGCCCCGGTTTCAAGGGGCTCCCATGTAATGGGGCAGCCTGATGCCAACAGTGTGTGAACAACAGAGTGAAGGCTGGGGAAAGGCCCACGACAGACAAGAATGGGGCAGTGCACAGGGGCCTCTTTAGATGGGGGTGGCTTGGCAAGGGAGGCAAGCAGAGATGGTCCCTCTCCAGTCTCCCTACCACCTCTATTCCTAATGCCAGGAGTCTCCAACCCACCCTCTCTCCTGCCTCCACGTCCCCCCAGTATCCAGGCCCTGGGCCTGTCCAGGGCCTTGACCACATGGCCTGTCTCCCTCTCCGTTAGAATCTGAGTTCCCTGCTACCTGGCTGGCTCTTCCTGCTTGCCCATGCTGTGCCACACCCCATTCCCCGACTCTGGAGCCACCAGCCCCTCCCACATCTGGGCCCAGAAGCTTTGCCTGCCACAGCGAAGACCGTCCCTTTGAGGCCGACCTGGCAGGGGCGCACGTGGCTGATGGAATATTCAGTGTCTCCCTTGCTTCCCTTTGTTCTGCAGGAGAAAGCATGCCTTTGACAGATGTTCAATTCCAGAGGCTGCTACCTGCGTCCTATCTCTCTTTGCTCAAAAAATTAAATGCGGACTTGCCTGCGCTCCTGCCGTAATAATCTCGCTCAGAGCTGAGGCAGTGTGGCTGGAATGGGAGAACATTAGAATCTTCAAAGAGGGACAATTATTGAGGGAACTAGATTAATGAGGTGTCATAACAACTTAGCCAGATCCACGGCTGACCTTTCTCGTGGAGAACGGGCTTGATAAATGTAGTTCATTACCAAGTTCTGACATGAAAATAGGATCACACTCTGGGCTCCTCAGCAGACTGATCAATATTTTATCTGCCAAAACAGGCCCGGTCTGTGAGCAGGAGGAGCCCCCGCACACACGTGCCGGCAGGAAGCCCGAGGCCAATGCCGGGGCCTGGCCAAGTGGGGCCAGCGCTGCTGCATGGGGGACACCCTGGCCAGCGGAGGATGGCTGGGTCCTTCCAAGGGCCTGTTGGGGACTCTCATCACTGCCAGGCTGGCCAGGACGTGAGCCTCCCTCCCTGAGAGGCCCCAGAGCAGAAACATTCGTGGGGATGTGTAGGCGGGAGGAAGTCTTCACCGATTTAGTGGCTACCTGTGCTAGGCACTGGGCATCAGTGAAGGGAACAGAGATAAATGCACCAGACCCTGTGGCTCATGTAGGACATTGAGCCCATTTCATGCAGAGAGGCCCTGAGGCCTGGTGATCACTCAGACACTGCGAAGGCTATTATGTTTCCTTTTACATCAGGACCCTATAAGGTGTTTATTGTCCCTGTTCTAAGGTAGGAAATGGGGGCAAGAAAGGCAGGAGTGGCTGCCTCTCCTGGGGTCTCACAGCCACTCAAAGGCACAGCCTTTGATCTCCTTTGCTCTCCTGATTCCTTGTCCAGTGCTCCGTCCAGCCTTGCAGTGACTGTCATCAGTGGAGTTGGTGTCAGGTGTCGCAGCCTATGGTAAAGCCTGCCTCTACCTGAGGACCCCAGGAAAGGTTGTTACAGGGTGGCCCAGTCGCCCTGGCTTCTTGTTGAGAGGATCTGCCTGGAGCCACAGGACTCAACCACGTTCACAGGCACTTAACACTGTCCCACCATGTGTGCGACTGTCCAGGCTGGTCCCACAGCAGGATGTGAACGACGCTGACAGCACCCCATCCAGGTTTCTGCAGTCAGCCCACTCTCTCCATCATTGTGGTCAGCCCCCACGTGGGCACCGGGGAAGAGTGTTGTGGTCCCCAAGCCTCTGCTGTACTCCCCTCCAGGGACTTTCCCTCCAAAGGGGTAGGGTCCCTCCCTGGGACCAGGCCCACCCCAAACATGCAGAGCACAGAGAATTATGAAGCCAAAGGGCTAGTTTAGATCAGGTGACATTTCAGCTGTGGTCAAGATGCAATGAAGAGTAAGCCGGGCGGAGATGTGCGTAAAGAATATTGAGGGGAGCAGTAAACACTACCCCCATGTAGCACATTCATGTGGCCAGTGCTACTGAGATTGTTTCTCCCTCCACACCCCAACCTCCTCAAGTCCCCAGTCAGCTTGCCAGGTGGGTGGGTGGAAATGACCTGTATAATAATGAGAAGCACCCAAGCTTTGCGTATTGAAGCTCTTGCCTATATTGATTAAGGAGAGCAGGAGATCTGAAAGCAAAGGCTATGGGCCAGGCCTCAGGACCCATGCATCACTTGAGGACAGCCAGGGCTCTGCTAGCTTGGCTTCTGGCTCAGGGTCGCCTGTGCCAAGGGCTAGGCTTCACCCCTGGCCTGACCAGCCTCTGGAAAAGGGATCATGGGTAATTTACTTTCTTTCTTTATCTGAACTTTTCAAGTGCTTTATTGTTTTGATGCGCATGTTTCTTTTATAATAAGACAGACGTTTCAAACTGGCAGCAGAGCGAGACCCTTTAGCTGAAGGCCAGGTCTACAAGGACTCACAGGTGCCCACACCCCGCCTCGGGGAGCCATTCTTTTTTTTTTTTTTTAACTGGTTTATTGAGATAGAATTAACTGCATCAGTTTATAGTGAATAATTTTATGTTTTGACATATGTATACATCATTGAAACTATAAAAGGATGAACGTGTCTATTATTCTCCAAATTGTCCTCATGTTCTTTGTTCTTCTTTAATTACTTTTTTCCTCTCTCTCCTCTCCACTCACGCTCTGAGGTAACCATTCCATCTGACCCCATTGTGTGATCAGGAGGTTGTGAATGAAAAAGTAAACCTTGGACTTGGTAAACTAGCACTTTACATGCCTCTCTCGGAAACTATGCATCCTAGAGACCAAAAGGGAAGGCTTTTGAAAGGGCAGTCCTTGCTGGAGATGAAGCCTCAAAAGTCTTGAAAGAGGTTGAATTGTGGAATCTGAAGTGACCATCTCTACAGGTGCAGAAACACCACCATCAGGTGCCCTTCCTCTGAGACTCACGCCCCCACAGAGCTGCACAGATATTAGAGGAGCCCGGGAACCTTGAGGCAATGATTTATCTATTCCAGGTTGAGCCTCATGTAAAGCACAACTGCTCCTGGGATAAAGAAGGATTTCAGATCACCTTCTTGGAGCAGGACCTAGGAGCAAGGGGTTTGTCTTAGGACCTCCATGCCCAGCAACAGCCAGGCACAGTGAGGGCATCAGTAAAGAAAAGGACAGAGGAAGTTTGGCAAAGTGTGATCTGCTGGGCCTGGCACCCTGCCCCAGCTCCACGCTTCCCTCTGGCCTCGTCCATGCCCTGCTCTCTGCCCCACCCCGGCCCAGCCATACCCGCCTCCTTCCGGCTCTGGACACACTGTCCTGCCGGCTCCCGTACCTGCGACCCCTGTGACCCAGCAATCCTTTCCCCCGGCCTCCTGTGCCCACAGATCCCTCATCCTGTGGGGCTCATCCATAGCGAGACTTCCTTTACCTTGGTCTAATTAGTGCTCCTTCCATGGGCACCCTCGATGCCCAAGACAGAAAGCTCCATCGTATACTCAAAGTACCGCCCAACATAGAGCACAGAGTTTGTGAGTGAATGCTGGTAAAAAGATGGAAAAGGCATGGTTGGCATGAGCCTAGCAGGAGGCCAGACCAGGGATTCAGGGAGCTGGCCCTGGACACTGAGGCACCTACCTCTTCTGCTGAGTTTATTTCTAGGCATATATATACCTTCCTGACCAGCAGGCATGGGCTGGGCACTGCCAGGGTGGAGAAGCCTCCATGAACTCACAGTGAACTGTAGGGGTGTGATAGGAGCGGTGAGCCTGGGGAGGTTGCTGCAGCCCACTCGACAGGATCCACGCAGCTGGTTTTCCTGGCCACCAGAGTGGGAGGTACTGTCTAGCTGCGTGAGGACCCCTGGCCTGGGGCAGCAGGCAGCTCAGAGATCTGTGCCCCACCAAGACTGGGAAGATGAGACAGCTCTGCCCATCTGACCTGGCCCAGCCTGGTCCAACCTTCGGGTATATTCTTTTCTTTTGGTTGGGCAGGGGGAGCCTAATGGTATGCTAGCATTTCTGAACCGAGCCTCCTATCAACCCCACGTCCATCTGCTGTGAACACCAGCTTCCCAGTGTCAGGGCACAAATGCCTGTCTCCTGGAAAGCCTGACAGGCCTTCCAGTCCAAGCCCCTGCAGATCCCTCACACATTTCCACCACCACCCCCACCGAAGCGTCTCTCTGCCTTCATACACTGCATCCAGCTTCTGTCCATTTGCCGGGACTGGTGTTATCCTCTGGGGGGCTGGGCAGCAAGATCTTAGCAAACCTCTTCCTCTTCTTTTCCCAGACTGGCCTTTGTCCAGCTCAGGAAGCCGAGGAACCCAGACCCTGGGCAGGAGTGTGTGGTTGTGGGACACGGCCGTGATTTTCACTGTGCAGACTTGAGAATCAGGTTCACCAGGAATGAGCTGGTGAACGAGCTCCCAGGAATGGATATGCTACCAAGCCAAAGAGGGGTGGGAAAGCTATTCTTGTCAGAGCACGGAAACTCCTAGAGAGCAAATAGATTTGATTATATTGAACACAGCAATTGACTTTTTTCTAAATAAACATGCAGGATGAAATGGTAACAGACATCTGTTTCTGACAAAAATCAATTGACCCCAAATTGGAAGAAAGAAAATCTAGAAACACAAAGAAGCACAAGAGAAAGTGGTCGGACCATCCAGGCTTGTCCACTGAGGAAGGGAGAGAGACAGACTCCCCAGCAGCCCTGTCCCCACCAAGCAGCTCCGTGTTTATTGCTCTTCAGCTACTATGGTTCCAATAATGACAAAGGGGAGAGCAGCTATCATTTTATGAGCCCTTACTCAGTGCTAGGCCAGTGTCGTGCCTTTTATTATGTGCATGTCTCATTTAACCCTCCTAACAGCCCTATGTGGGAGGCTCTGCTCCCCCCCACTTCACAGGTGAAATCACTGACGCACCTTGTACTAGGTACACATTCAGGCAGCCGCAGAACCAGGACTCAAACCCAGCAGACCACAGAGCCAGGACTCTCCAGCTCTGCTTATATTGACTCCAGCCCTGAGCTGTTACAGCCTGCCCTAAGCTGGCCTTGAAATTAAGGCGGAAGACCTAGACCTCAGACACTCCCTTGCTAGCAGCACTCTGACTTGAACCTGGAATGGATGAGGAGGACCCCACACCCGTGCTCCAGGATTTGGCAAAGCCAGGAGGTGGGGTACATCCTTCATCCTCATCCCAGGAGGAGGGGAAGTGGGGCAGCGGGGAGTGCTCCCCTGCTCTGCTCACAGCCCTGTGGGTAGGGAACATCTCCATGGCCCGCTACCAGCAAAGATAAACTACATCATGTCCCAGTGTATCACAGGCCTCATTTGCCAAAATGCTGTGTGGTTCTGATGCTATGGACCAAGCACAGCCGTGATGAAAGACCTGAGAGCAATGGGCTGTGTGCTTCGGGCTTACTTTCGTAAAAGCTGCCTTTTGTTTCTTGGTCCGTGGGCTTGTGTATACATGTTCGTCTTGAAGTAATCCAGCTCTGGGAATGTTTCTAATTATCTTAAGCAAGGCTTATTAGTCCTGTTAACTGCAACTCCCTGATCTATGAGGCCACAGATTCCAAAGGAGCCTTTAAGGTAGGATTAAGGCAAAGATGAGCCATTGCAAAGTGGAATTGGGGCCAGCTTTCCTAAAGCTGCTGTGGGGCTGCACTGCCAAGTCCCCCGAATGAAGACTCCCATTCCTTCTGACCATCACTCTGTGTCTGGCTGTAGAAGGTGCTCAATCAACATGTGCAGGGTGAACGAACAGGCCCCTTCCAGCGTTTACATCATGTGTCGCTTGTATGCAGTGCTCAGTAAATATCTGTGGCATGGACTGGTGGACAGTTGGATGGACAGCTCTCATGTACTCAGGCTGCACCTTGCACTACATCTAGCAGATGCCTAGTAACTGCTGATGGGTGGTGGGGTGGAGCGAGGTCTTCTCAAGACCGGGGGAGGAGTCTGGCTGGATTAACCCCATCTTCTCTTCCAGGTGACCCGTGCACCATGGCCGACTATGCCCGCCTGAAGAAGGTCCTTCTGGCACTGCAGAGCCGCCTGCAGCCACTCCTTGAAGGGGACAGCAGACAAGACCCCGCCTCCCAGAAGCGCCTCCTGGTAGAATCTCTGTTCAAGGACTTCGATGCAGATGGAGATGGCCACCTTGGCAGCTCTGAGCTGGCCCAGGTGGGTACAGCACTGGCTGAAATCACATTACGGGAGGGGGAATCCAATTTTCCATTCAGCGCATGTAGAAAGAGAACCAGCAGACCCCTGTGGGGAGAGTCGTTTGTCACTATCTCTGAAATGGGACGCCGAGGAGGTCTTGCTCCTGCAAGAGAAAGCATCTCCCAGGAGTCAGAGAGCTTGTGTCGAACCCTTGGAAATATCTGACAAACAAAATGATGTCGGTGTCTGTTTCCCACCAGCCACCTGCAGCCAGTATTTACCAACAAGCTCTGAGCTAGCTGGCTAAACACACACTGTACACAGGCTGAGTTCTGAGGCTTTCATTAGGAAACAAGTCTTTTCTTCCTGAGTCCTTTACTGTCCTCAGCTGGAAGATTTAAAGGAAGCAGGTTTGATTTCCACCAAGAGCTTTGGGAGCTGTAACATGCTGTCCCCACGTCCTCTCCCCCTCGGACCTCACCAGTGGTGGTACCTGGGTAGCAGCAGCCCACCCTCCAGCCTGTGGCTTGCAGGCAGTCCATGGCCACCCCCCGAGCACTGCTTAGCCCCTTGAGAAAACACTCAAATGGAGCCCGTGGTTTGCCTCCCTCCCAAACACAGCACATGTGGCCCTTTGCCCAGCTACCAGGTGGTACAAGGGCCACAAGCATCTGCAGCAAAAAAGAACAAGGAAGAAGCAACCCGGGGGCAGCAGGCATGCCAGCTGCAAGACAGGCCTGTTGGGTGCTGGTGGCAGAAAGGCGGGCTGGATGGGCCCAGGGGTCTGCATTCCTGCTCCTGCTCTGCTGGTTTGGGTCTGAGAGCCTGGGGTCCCAGAGCCACACCAGGTGCAAAGACATGGAGGGAGGCGAGGTCAGCCGCCCTGGGGCAGCTCTGCCTCCCAAGACCACAGAGTGCCCCGCCCCCCAAGGACAGATAACAGGATGGTTCCCCACCTTTGATACTACTTTAGAAAGATCTTTCACAGGGCACAGAAGTGACCTCATCAAAACTGTGACCGGGTCACCAGGAAGGACCAGGCAGGGAGGGCCATGGCATTTAGAGCACCCACTAGGGGCTTGGCACTAAGCGACACCCTTTACCTGCAGTGTGCCCTACACAGGAGTGTCCCTCACTCTTCAGTAGATTAGCTACGAACACAGACGTCACAAACTGCCTGAATTCAGGTCCAGTTCCACCATTTACGGGGACCTAGGGGGTCTAGGCAGACAACTGCCTGGCTCTGTGCCTCTTTTCTTGTCTGTGACTGTCACAGGGTCATCAGGAGGGTTAGATGAGCTAAGAGGTGTGAAGTTCTCAGCCTAGCGCCCAGCATGTGGTACATTCTCAGTAGGTGACAGCCATTAGCATCCCTTTGTCACCATCACCTCTATTGTTGTTATTTCCTCCTTAAACCTTTCAGCCACCTTTTGCTGTGTGGTAGGTGCTGCTGTTATCCCCACTTACCAAGTATTTTTAGATGAGCAAGAGGAGGCGCCAAGAAATCAAATGGTTTGCCTGCAGAGCACGCATTGTCTAGGATGTGGTGAACTGAGATGCAACCAGGGTGCCAGGTGTGCATGGACCAGCTCTCCTCACACTACATGAGGCTCCCTGGGAGACCAGCTCCCACCACCAGCGCCACCTGATCCTCTCGAGGTCTGTGGGGACAGCAAGTGCCCAAAAACTCTTGAGTAGAGCAGTTATCCAGACACTTCCCCATGCAGGGACCCCTCCTCAAGTCCAGCCAGTTCAGAGCTGCCTTCCAGGGAGTGGGTGGGGAACCACAGATCCTAAGGCACTTGCAGACCCTGCTCTGCTCACTCATACCTGGCATCACAGGTAAGTCCATCCATGGCCCACACTCCGGGAAGCCTCTCAGACACACACACCAGCCTTCATGTCACTACTTCATCAACCCTCAGCCCCCAGCTATGGCTAAGACCCCATGGGCCAGGACCGGAGACCCAGTGATGACCCACGCTTCTCTGGGGAGGGCCCAGGTCCTACTGGTCATGGTTACCTGAGAAAAGAGCCATCTAGCAGTTCGATTCCCCACAGTACAGGCTGTGTGGGGAGCTCAGAGGGCAGGCATCTCTGTCTCACCCCAGACAGAGGCAACTGTGGGATCTCAGTGCTCTGGGCCTACATGGATCCAGGTAGCTGCCAGGTAAACAAAACATTCCTGGGCTCATGGCTCTAACCTGGCAGAGACATGCCCTGAGGCACCTGCAGCCATTAACGAGCGTGGTAATTGGACTATGATTTCCTCTTTAAAATTTAATGTGTTTAAAGTCCATTTCATAAATCTGCCAAGCAGGGCCCAGCTAAAGTGGGCCTTTCCTTGACACTGAATCAGAGGCGTTGGAGAAAACGTTTAGGTCCTATGAAAAGTTAATCAATTTCCAGTGCAGAAATAGACAAAGGGAAATTTCCATCTTTGGAAGATTGATTTCGGGCGTTATGGTTGATCTGCCTTTTATCGAACACTCTTATTTGCTGGGTGAAGGGTCATTTTTTTTTAACATTATCACATTAAATTGCCTTTAATATACCAGGCCCAGCTGAGACTGTTAAATAAAGAGAAAATGCTGCTGTTCCCCTCTTCCCCCTAAAATAAAATCATTTTCTTTCTTCTGAGATTTCCTTCTGAGCATTTTGTTTGTAAGACTCTAGTTTCAGACCCATATGCAGATGGTCCTACTAGGGAGGCCACCACCCTGCAGCCCAGACCACATCCAGAGAGGAGTTCACAAGGGCCCACCCATGGTCCCCTCAACAGAATCCCAGGGGTAGTGGTTTGTGTTCCTGGCAGGACAAGGCAGGCAGAGCAGGGGCTCAGGCCTAGGTCAATAGAACAGCAGCTTCCTCTCCCCAGGAATAGTACTGTGGCTAGGATGTGCTGACCTGAGATTGGTGGGGGTTGGCGGGGGCAGGGAGGGGTACACTGATGGAGCAGTGACCTTCCAGCTCTGCACAGTTGGGAGCCACTGAGTATGGCCACTGTTAATTGGGCCTATTTGATCAGGCCCCTATCTCTTCCCTGTTTCCCCATCTATAACACAGAGGGGTAGACCAGGTGACCACATGGATCCTTCTCACCTCATATCATCTGGGATCTGTTTGCCCTGGCAGGGAGAAAACAGACCTGAAAGCTAATCCTGACTCAGGCCCAATCATCGTGTGACCTTGAGAAAGTCCCTTCCCTCTCTGAGCCTCAGTTTTCTCATCTATAAAAGGAGAAGGTCAAACAAGACAACACCAAAGAGATTTGGATGCTCCCCATGGCCTACGGAACTATTGCTGGAGTCTACATGCACACACACGGACACACCTGCCCAGACAGTGACCACAGCCCCACTTGGCCTGAGCCGTTTTCCAGCAGTGCCCATAGCTCTGAACTCACTCCTGACTCTAGCCTTTTCCCTTTCTCACCCACAGCACGCACTGAAGGAGCAGGACCTGGAGGAGGACTTCCTGGGGTGCTCGCCGGGCGACCTCCTCCGATTTGATGACTACAACAAAGACGGCCTCCTGACCCTTCATGAGTTCTACACAGCCTTCCGTAAGTCAGGCCCCTGTCAGGGCTCACCGTCAGCAAACAGGCATTTCTACACCAAAATGGTGTCATGGTCTGGAGTCTGTCTTTGGTTGTTTTCCAAGGTTGGCTTCTTTTATAGGTGAAAGTAGTTGAATTTGTTTTGCGATAAGCCTGAGATTTAAGGAAAGAGTAAGGGGTGGGCAGAGGTGTGGGATGGGGTACTTGCTCTGTTCCTTTTGGATTAAGGTTCTTCTTGCTGTTGATTTCATTTGAGGAACCCAGGGCTGTGTTTAATTATGATTAAGAAGGCACTGTCTCACATGACTAGGAGATTCTGTGACTGCACATGGACAGAGCAGATGTTAGGATTCTCCCCAGGAGGTGGCCTGGCCCCATCAGAGAACCCTGCCTGGGGGTTCTCAGCAGGAGGATGCTGGAGGCTTGGCCAGGTAGACCATGGAGAAGTCACAATGCAGGATAATGGAGAATGAGGGTCCAGGTTGATGAGAGGAGGGGGAATCCCTGGAGAAGAAGAAAAATGGGGATGTTCTGCCTGAAAATGGAGGAGGTGCTCAGAATGGACCCTCTGTCGGTTCACTGGTGCATATGGTGAGCAGGTACAGTGTCTGAGGGACCTAGGTCTTCTCCCTGAGTTGCTTTCCCAAGAGATGACCTCACATCAACCATAGCTAGAGCTGGGACAGGGCTTCCAAGAGATGTGAGATGCAAGAAGCCCCAGACAACTCCAAACAAGTTCACTAGGAGATGGAAGGCAGTGTGGGACCCTAACTCGAGACAAGAGGGGACATTCTTGGCCCCAAAGAAGTGAAGCTCCTTTTTATCAGACAGCGTGTGGAGCAGGCTCTGTTTAAAGCAGGTAACATGTGTACCCTGTATGAGGCACCTTTGAACATTACCTGCAAGCTCACAGCTCCTGTGGGCCCTGCAATTGAGGAAGCAGGGGTGAGACCCCCAGGGTCCCTGAGTACTCTGAACCACAGGTCCTGGCATCCTCGGTCTCATTCTCTACCTGGAGGTGTGTTTGCCAGGAAGGTATTCCTGCTTTGCATCAACATCTCTGTATGCTTTTGTTACTTCAAAAATTCACCAGGCCTGAGAAGGCATCCTCTTGGTTTGTTGGCAAGAAGGGCTTTCATGGCAGATAGAAGAGGTACTTCTGTGACCCGAGAGAAGAGAAACAAGCATGATTCTTCCCTGTGGGAAGTGTCCATGAGCTTGTCCCAGGCTGTGCCTTTCCAGTCCACGGCGTCCCTGTTACCAAGGACCAAAGTCCAACCCCCAGTTCCCAGGCTCTGCTTGATATATGATAACTGTCTCTCTCCCCAGCCTCCTCCTTCCTGCCCACAGTTTAAACTCTATGTCTGGTGGTTCATAAAAAGGTGTGAATGGCTGGTAGATTCAATCAGCCTGGGAGGTGTTTGCTTTGTGGATTGAGGAGCTTATTCCTGAAATGAATCTCTAAATTTTAGAACATGTGGAGATGTCGGCAACTCTGGAGACCTAGCTCGTGGGATGATTGTTATATTTTTAGGACTTTTGCAAAGGCAAACAGTTACATAGTTGGGAGCTTTAAATCAGCCCTAGTAGGACTGTTTACAACACAGAAGTCTGCATACACAACACAAATGCTACACAAGGGGTAGGGGGCTCTTTTTCCCTCTGGAGAGCCCATTGTGAGGCACTGACCTGCACTCGCTGGACAAAACCCTCCCTCCCCTCCTGTCCTCACCACCTCCCGGAACCTCCTCTCCATCTGCCTTCTTCGAACAGAGCCCCCTTGATGATGCTAATCCCAGGGGACGTGAACAAGAAAGGAGTAGATGTCAGGCCAACGACAGGGTGGAGCTTCCCTCCTCATCAGAGAAACAGCAGCACGCTTTCTGGGGTCAGTTCTGAGACATTCGCAGCATGCTTTGTACACTCAGCACCCCCCTCCCCCCATCTACAGAAGGAGCTGTAAAGAAAAAGATCACTGCATTTTCAAAGCTGGGGGCCAAGGCTGGACTTCAAAGATTTGGGGATACACCAGAGCCACACACGCGTGTCCCACAATGGCATCACTAGGCAGAAAATGACACTGCTTGGGTACCGTCCTGGTACCAATTGTCACAGAAGCCTCTGATCCACGAGCCCACTTCCTTCCTGGGAACTGGTCTGGGACCAAGCAGGGGCTATTGGCTCTCCTTTCAAGGAAATGGCAGCATCCCTGTTGCCCTGATGAAAGAGAGGCCACCCTGGCCTCCCTGGTGAAGGTTGTCATGAGCAGGAGCTGCCCGTGGAAAAGGAGGGACCTCCTCACTTCACTTTTGGCTGTATGTCCCATGTAGCGCAACGTGCTGTCTATTTCCCTTGTTCCTGGATTATTATTTGAAAAGCCTTATAATCATCATTTTTAAAACAAATTAGATTCTGCTGTCGCCTTGGACTTGTTTTGAACTGGGCAGCCAAACCATTCATCACAGCCCAACCCAGACAATAGACATGCAATAAAATGTAAACTCACAGCCATTAAGGAAGCCACAAAATGAGTTAACCCTGCTTTCAAGGCCCAACACACAGTCACTCGGAGCACTCAGAGACTTGGAGTCACTCAGGATCAGTGGTCTTTCAAAGTCACAGGAACTCTAAACTCCCCTCACTCTGGGAATGGATTTATGGTTCAGTGGATATTAAATAGGAAATTGAAATGAGACACACAGGTACAACTGATTACCCAGAAATCAATGGGCATTAAAGACATCTCACTAAAACGCAAAAAGTAATATCTCAGACATTTCAGCAACAACATTTTGGATTTGATTTTCAGAACTGAAGCTAACTGGCTGGCAAAGGTTGAGACTTTACAGTTGCATTTTCTAGTCTCTGTTTTGCCAGGATCCTTGGGTTCTAGGCAGGGGAGGCTATGTAGGGTGACTGGCACAGATTCAGCCACTTTATTAAAGGATGGGATTTGGGAGACTTTTCCCTGGTGAAGTGAGTTGTGTTAATATTTACAAGGGTTTTTTTTTTGCAGGGAGGGTGGGCGGGCAGTGTGCAGTCTCCTAAGTCATGTTTTCTCATGCAGCTGACATAGCCTAGGCTGCGCTGGTGTTTGGCACTGTCTGCAGCTGGCTGAGGGCAATACCAGCAATCCCAGGGCTGGTGGCTGTCGTGCTCAGTTGAGTGGTTCGTGGTGGGGCTGTACGTTCCTCCTGGCTCTGCAGAACAGGTGACCACCACCCACCTGAGGAGGGCAGAGGACAGGTGCCTTAGCCATGGAAGTCACGAAGGCTACAAATCACTCATCTGTGTACGGTGATGGCAGTGAAATGTGAGGCTATCCTCCCTCTCTGCCTCTATTTTTCACCTAAACATTCTCTTCAGGTTGCTTTTGGTTTTCCAAATCATAGACTGATCTTGGAACTAACGGTAGTGTCCTCTCAGCATGTCTCCCAAGCCTTCCTCCTCATTCCTCCCCCTGCCCCCTACCCCCAACAAACCACAGAACCTCCCACCCCCGAAGTGAGGCAGAGACCCAGGCGCCAGGGTTACTGGTGAGCGAGATGCGTGCCCGCCTGTCTGTTCATCTCAATGAATTTAAAAGTTGCTTGCTTAAAAACCTTTTCAATAATGCATGTTTTTGTACTTTTCTGAATGCTTGGGTTGGGATTGTGGGAAAAAACATATTGCTTAAATGAGGATTTTTCTCTCACTTTAAATTCATTACAAGTTCCTTCTGCTTTTTTAGAAAGATACTTGTCCTTTTAATTAATCCTATGAGAGCAATGTGCTGCATGTAAAGGACAGGCTCACCATGCAGGATAAAGGTCTTCCCTCTTACCGTCTGAGGATCACGGATACACAGTGTCCAGGACGAGGACCTGAGTCAGGGGGACCAACTATGTGGGAGTCAGATGCCCTCCCTTAGCGCCAGGCCAGCAGAAAGGAAAACAGTGATTTAATCTGATTATTGTGGTACTTCTGTATCCAGGGCAACTCTGTGAACCAGAGGAGGTGGTCACTGGGCAAATTTATAGCTGTTTTTTCTGCCATTGTTGCTGCATTATGAAAGGGTACTGTGGGTTCATCTGGTACATGGTTATCCTCTGGAACAAATAATGCCCGCACAGGGCAGATGCCTTGCCAGACCCGTTATCATAGCCCTCCCCACCACCCCATGATAGTAAAACAGCAGCAACTATCCCTCCCCCAAATCTGTCCAGCTCCTTATCCATGTAGGGTGAGTTCAGACAGGAAGTTCAGCCGGTAAAATCCCACTTTATACTCGTCCGTTCCTTTCCTCCGTTTGGGATATTGAATAGCAAAATTTCAGATGGCATCAGTTCAGTTAGTTCAGTCACTCAGTCGTGTCCGACTCTTTGCCACCCCATGGACTACAGCATGCCAGACTTCCCTGTCCATCACCAACTCCCGGAGCATGCTCAAATTCATGTCCATCAAGTCAGTGATGTCATCCAACCATCTCATCCTCTGTCATCCCCATCTCCTCCTGCCTTCAATCTTTCCCAGCATCAGGGTCTTTTCCAATGAGTCAGTTCTTCGCATCAGGTAGCCAAAATATTGGAGTGTCAGCTTCAGCATCAGTTCTTCCAATGAATATTCAGTACTGGTTTGATCTCCTTACAGATGGCATTGAGTCTATCAAAAATTTTATCTGAATCTATTTGGCTCTAGAGTTTGGAGAACAAGAGTTACCTGCGTGCAGTTACCTGTGTCAGTGTTGGCAGAGGCTAAGACCATTGGTGGGGTGACTTCCCTAATCCCAAAGGGAGGACCTGGTTGCCTCATGCAGGACTTGCCAATCAAGTGGCAGAAACGCTGATTCCCTGACCTTGGCCCCTCATTTGCTCAAGGGCATAAAAGAGCTAAACTGGAGCTGCCACTGGAAACTGGTATCAGAAAGTGCTGTCAGTCTCGGTACTCCTTGCCAAGGACTTTCTCCTCACCTCCAGCAGAGAGAGAACCTCCAAGAAGGCTTCTGTGTGAGTTTGCTATGTGCCCCTGAAGCCAAAGTCAACGGGCCAGCCATCTGGGTGCTTTGGTTAGTAATGAGCTCTTACCACTCAAGTCATATAAAAACAATTGTTGTTGTTCAGTCAGTAAGTTGTGACTCTTTGCGACCGCATGGACTGCAGCACGCCAGGCTTCTCTGTCCTCCACTATCTCCCAGAGTTTGCTCAGATTCGTGTCCACTGAGTCGGGGACAATATCTAACCATCTCGTCCTCTGCCGCCCATTTTTCCTTGGACAGGTCTTTACCAGAGGTTAAGCTGAGCTTCAAGTTCCTTACCTGTAAAATGGGTGCGATAAGCACCACATAAGGCTGTTGTTCAGTCGCTAAGCCATGTCCAACTCTTTGCAGCCCCAGGCACTGTAGCACGCCAGGCTCCTCTGTCCTCCACTATCTCCTAGAGTTTCTCACACTCATGTCTACTGAGTGATACTATCCAACCATCTCATCCTCTGTTGCCCCCTTCTCCCCCTGCCCTCAATCTGTCCCAGCATCAGAGTCTTTTCCAATGAGTCGGCTCTTCACATCAGGCAGCCAAAATATTGGAGCTTCAGCATCAGTCCTTCCAATGAATATTCAGGACTGGTTTCCTTTAGGATTGTCTGGTTTGATCTCTTTGCTGTCCAAGGGACTCTCAAGAGTCTTCTCCAGCACCACAGTTCAAAAGCATCAAATCACATGTAGGATTACTCAACACTAAGTGAGATAATTCGTGTAAGGTGTTTAGAATGATACCCTGTATATGGTAAATGCTAAGTAGTCATTAGCCAAGTAGGTCAATGATGGAGGTGATGATGGTGATGACAAAGATTTCTGTGTGTTCCCAGCCCCTGTCACTGTGCTCTGTCATTGTCACCTGGCCCGTAATAGTCCATAGGCTCCATGAGGCTGGAGGCTGTTTTGCTCACCATGGGTTCACGCCTAGTATGGGGTCTGACATCCAGAAAGCCCTTGGTAAATCTTTGCTCAGTGAGAGGGATGAAGTATATGAAGAAATAAATACACTTGGCAAGCAGAGGGTCTTGGAAGTTTCAAATCGAGACCACCTCTTTCCCATCTCTAGTGATTTGCTGCTGACAGCTGCATCGTAGAGCCCAGCACTTGCTAACATTGTCAGGAGCTGAGATTTCAAGCACTTTCCATTTTTAAAGATCCCAGCTGGAAGCTGTCAATGGCCTTAGTGCAGAGCAATTGAACAGTAGAAAATGAACTAATTACAGGTTGTTATTGAAAATCTATTATATACAAATTGCAAAGAAAACTCATTAAAATGCGATGCTTTGGTGATTAAAAAAAAAAAAAAAAAAAACAAAAACGTCCTCTTGGAGGGAGAAGCAGGGGCAGGGTGGCTGAATACCTTGTTTGTCCCTGTTCCGGGGTAAGGACTCCCAGCAGGACTGCAGCCAGGCTCTGGGTCTTATGCTCACATATCACCCAGCCAGCCTGATGTACAAACCATAGAGAGGCTTACGTTTTGAACAGAACAGACAGCTCTCTGAATGTTAGTAAATACATAGAAATGGCTGCAGATGAAACAAAGCATTTCATTACAAAGATATAAAATGAGAACAATTTAAATGTCAGCTTTTTACCAGGATAGCACCTTACTGTCCTTGTAAATCTCGTGTTTTTGCAAAGCTTTTGTGAGGACTCCAAAGGCCCTAAGTGTGCAATTAAGCACTGAAGTTCACGTTACTGATTTCCAAACTTGCTCCCTGGGATTGGGGTGCTGGAAAGGTTAGGGATGTGAGTGGCTGAGCTGCCCAGAGCCCGGCTCTCCAAGGGACCCCTCAGATGCTGAGACTGCCTCCCAGACTCCAGGCAGGAGCCTAGAAAGCAAGGCAGGGTGCCCCCCCCACCCCAGCTCACTGCTTCCTCATCCCAGCAGCAGCACCTGAGTCTCGGTGTGGGTGTAGCCTGGGGGTGGTCTCTGTGGCTCCTGAAGACCCCCAGTGCTCTGAGGCGTGGAGAGACCCACCAGGTCTGTGTCTGAGAGGTGAGCTCTCTCAGGGCTGGACGTCCTCTGCCTCGTGGTCTTTCCTTCCTCTCCAGCCACCTCAATTCAGGCTCTGTGACAGTGTCCCGTAAGACCCCCACCTCCACCACCACCCTGCTTGTGGTCTGCACAGGAATGAGATGCTGGGGAGTGGAGGTGCTAGGGCTCTGCTCACATGGGCATGGCAACCATCTGGGTGGGCAGCCTGGGGCCCCTCTTGAGGCAGAAGCGGGGGGGCACTCACATCCCAGCACCAGGATGGTCCCTGGCAAGGTGGCGGCTGGAGAGCCAGGCCCTGGGCACCGACAGGACCTGGACAGGCAGAGAGGGGAGGGGAGGGGAGGGCAGGGGACACCCAAGCTGCTGCTGCTGTCTGAAGCAGGCACTCCGGTGGCACACTCGGGGCTAGTTGGAGACCCTAGACCATCGGCCGTGACCCATCCAGGTGTCTTCTGCATCAGCCATACCTGCTGGCTCACCGGTTCTCATTTTATCATGACTGTTACTCTCCAGCCACTCTCCAGCCTGGAGGCTGGGGACAATGGTGAGTGACTAAAGCATGGGCAGAGGCCACATGACCAACAGCGCCTGAACACAGGTAGCAGCAGAACAGACGAGGCAATAGCAAAGCCAGGAGGCAAAGAGGGCAAAGTCAGGGCTGCCTCTGGGAGTGGGCAAGGTTGTTATTGTCTGAGGCATCTTGTTCCAGCTGGAGGACAAAGGAGCAGGAGAGAGAGATAAACCTAGAGCTTCCCATGAGGTGGAAAACTGGTATATGGCAGGTGCTTGATAAACACTTGTTGGCAGGATGAAAGACCATGATGGAGTTTTCCAAATAGTAGTAAAGAGAGAGGGTTCAAGGTGGTTGTAGTGGTTCTTGGGGAGAATGCAAGTCAGGGGGGTTCCTGGTGGTGGAGGTAATCCTACTGCCCACGTGTGGCACTGAGCGGGGTCAGCTGCCCACTATTGTTCATCAAGTGTGTATCACTGTATCACTGGGTTGGCAGAGAGGTGCCCTCTGCCAAGATAGCCCTCACCCCTGCTCTACTTAAGCTGGCCTTCTGTGGGAGAGTACAAATCTACCTCTGTGTGTGTGTGTGTGTGTGTGTGTGTGTGTGTGTGTATGTATTAGACGCTCAGTCATATCAGACTCCTTTTGACCCCATGGACTGTAGCCTGCCAGGCTCCTCTGTTCATGGATTCTCCAGGCCAGAATATCAGAGTGGGTAGCCATTCGCTTCTCCAGAGGATCTTACCAACCCAGGGATCAAACCCAGGTCTCCTGCACTGCAGGCAGATTCTTTACCATCTGAGCCACCAGTAGTAGTAGTATTAGTTGCTCAGTCGTATCCGACTGCTTGTGACCCCATGGACTGAAGCCCACCAGTCTCCTCTGTCCATGGAATTTTCCAGGCAAGGATACTGGAGTAGTTTGCCATTTCCTTCTGCAGGGGATCTTCCCGACCCAGGGATTGTATATGGGGCTCCTGCACTGCAGCAGATTTTTCACTGACTGAGCCACCAGGGAAGCATGCAAATCTATCTTTAGATCCCCTTATATCTGCAGCATCTGACAAGTCCTTACCAGATGCCTCCTGGAGGCTCCAGGCTGGACACTGTAAAGAGGCCCCACGCCAAGGAGTAGACTGGAATTAAAATGCGCTTTGCAGCAAAGTGGGGACTTGGGAGGCATCCCCAATGACGGAGAACATATTCCCATTCTGGTAGGATGCAAGCTGCTCCCAGGCATGTGCTCCAAGCCTCAAGTTCCTATTTCAGCTCACACAGAATTTGGTGGGGCTCTGGGGCCCTCAGACCTTTGCCTCTCCTTCGGTCTCTGCTATTGTTTTTGGACCCAGGGATCCAGGCAGGGACTGGGACAAGCAACATGTGTAACCAGTTTGTTGGACTGTGAGCAGTCTCAGCAGAGGTCCAGGCAGACCAATCTCCTCTGTGCAGACCTTCCAGTATCTCCCGACACTCCTCCTGCCTGTGGACACTCGGGGAGCGGGGAGCTGAGGATTGATGATCAGTTGGCCTTCTGTTGCTCTCCAAGTATGGGCTGCTTGGCAGTGGCTTCCATTTCAGGCTTCAGCCAGGATTCCCAGTCCCCTACTATGGTCCCACTCTGGGACCCTCCACAGTGTGGTCTGCCCTGGGGAGGTGGAGGGAGGCTGTGTGAGCCCCTCCCCAGGCAGCTGCAAGCTGAGCCTTGGGGAGCCGTTCTGCTCCAGATGGCACTGGCATTTGTCTTCAGGTGTTTCAGGCACAATAACTGTTTGTACACTTGTCAGGATTGCAAATCGAATCCAAGTGGGAGTGGAAATGGGGCCCAAAGGACTCGGCCCTCCACAGGTAGTAGGAGGGGCAGTGAGGTGGGCGGGTGGCCCCCTGAGTGCCTTCTCTAGTTCACTCATCTTCCTGAACACTCTTGAGCCTCTCCAGACACAGCCCCACTGGTGAGGCACTGACAGGGCTTCAGAGCCGTGTGCCAGATGCTGCGCCCGCCCCTGGCAGGGCTTCCTCCCAGCACCATGTTCTGAGAATAAGGAAAACTGAGGCCAGGAGGCTGGGGGCCTGCCGGGGGCCCACAGCTGCTAACATGGACCCCAGCACAAAGGCAGTGTGCATGGGTCACTCCTGAACGCTGAGTCACCGGCTATATGCCCTACCCTAGAGGAGACCTTTTAGAGTCTCCAGTTTTTCCCCCAGAGTCCAGCATCCAGAAAGTTCCCCACAATCTGTGACTCTGGGACGGAGCAGAGGGAGGGATCCCTGAGGCCACATCCTCTCTGAGGGCCTTTCACCCCATGCTGGTGAAGAGCGGGGCAACCGTGGGCTCTTTCCGGATTCTGAAGTCCGTGGGCCGCAGGTGCTTTCAGACACTTTACCAGGTCCCCTTCCCATGGCACCACGGAAAGAGCCCCTTAGGGCCGCCGGACTTCAGCCCCACAGGTCAGGGTGCCCCCCCCCCCCACCCAGGGAGCAGGCCTGTCACTCAGAACAGGTATCCCCATGCTCCCAGGACCCTGTGGAGAGATGCTTTCCTTCCAGACCTAAACCCATTAAGCAGTGATTCCCTTCTCAGCTCCCACAAGTAAAAGCACATCGAGTGCCTCCTCTTCTCGGGCCTGCCCAAGAAGGCCCTATTGGTTCAGTTTAGCTCAGTTGCTCAGTTGTGTTCAACTCTTTACGACCCCATGAACCACAGCACGCCAGGCCTCCCTGTCCATCACCAACTCCCAGAGTTTACCCAAACTCATGTCCATTGCGTTGGTGATGCCATCCAACCATCTCATCCTCTGCCATCCCCTTCTCCTCCTGCCCTCAATCTTTCCCAGTCTTTTCAAATGAGTCAGCTCTTCGCATCAGGTGGCCAAAGTATTGGAGTTTCACCTTCAACATCAGTCCATCCAATGAACACCCAGGACTGATCTCCTTTAGGATGGTTGGATCTCCTTGCAGTCCAAGGGACTCTCAAGAGTCTTCTCCAACACCACAGTTCAAAGGCATCAATTCTTCTGTGCTCAGCTTTCTTTATAGTCCAACTCTCACATCCATACATGACTACTGGAAAAACCATAGCATTGACTAGATGGACCTTTGTTGACAAAGTAATGTCTCTGCTTTTTAATATGCTGTCTAGGTTGGTTATAGCTTTCCTTCCAAGGAGTAAGCGTCTTTTAATTTCATGGCTGCAATCACCATCTGCAGTGATTTTGGAGCGCAGAAAAATAAAGTCAGCCACTGTTTCCACTGTTTCCCCATCTATTTGCCGTGAAGTGATGGGACCGGATGCCATGATCTTAGTTTTCTGAATGTTGACCTTTAAGCCAACTTTTTCACTCTCCTCTTTCACTTTCATCAAGAGACTCTTCAGTTCTTTGCTTTCTGCCATAAGGGTGGTGTCATCTGCATATCTGAGGTTATTGATATTTCTCCTGGCAATCTTGATTCCAGTTTGTGCTTCATCCAGCCCAACATTTCTCATGATGTACTCCACATATAAGTTAAATAAGCAGGGTGACAATACACAGTCTTTTCCTATTTGGAACCAGTGTGTTGTTCCATGTCCAGTTCTAACTGTTGCTTCCTGACCTGCATACAGGTTTCTCAAGAGGCAGGTCAGGTGGTCTGGTAGTCCCATCTCCTTCAGAATTTTCCACAGTTTATTGTGATCCACATAATCAAAGGCTTTGGCATAGTCAATAAAGCAATAAATGTCAATATATGTTTTTCTGGAACTCTCTTGCTTTTTTGATGATCCAGCAGATGTTGGCAATTTGGTCTCTGGTTCCTCTGCCTTTTCTAAAACCAGCTTGAACATCTGGAAGTTCGCAGTTCATGTATTGCTGAAGCCTGGCTTGGAGAATTTTGAGCATTACTTTACTAGCATGTGAGATGAGTGCAATTGTGCAGTAGTTTGAGCATTCTTTGGCATTGCCTGTCTTTGGGATTGGAATGAAAACTGACCTTTTCCAGTCCTGTGGCCACTGCTGAGTTTCCCAACTTTGCTTACATATTGAGTACAGCACTTTCACAGCGTCATCTTTCAGGATTTGAAATAGCTCAACTGGAATTCCATCACCTCCACTAGCTTTGTTCGCCGTGATGCTTCCAAGGGCCCACTTGACTTCACATTCCAGGATGTCTGGCTCTAGGTGAGTGATCACACCATCGTGATTATCTGGGTCATGAAGATCTTTTGTATAGTTCTTCTGTATATTCTTGCCACCTCTTCTTAGTATCTTCTGCTTCTGTTAGGTCCATACCATCTCTGTCCTTTATTGAGTCCATCTTTGAATGAAATGTTCCCTTGGTATCTCTATTGGTAGCCCTATTGGTCCCAGACCTCAAATCCCGTCTCTCTGCAGCAGTACTTAGAAAGGTGCTGCTGCTCGTCAGCAGGATGGCTGGTAACGGCCCTGCCATTCAGGACCACCCCCACCCCCTGGGTTCCCCTGCTGATGCCTGGGTGTGGGGTGACAGCTGAAGAGAGTGTGGCAGGCTGAGCACTGCCCAGGCAGCAGCTGCACTGGCCCACGCGTGGGGCCACAGCACCCAGCGCACAGGGCACAGTGGGGGGTCTAAGGGCCAGTGGAAGCCACCCATGGCTGGCTCAGACAGGTCAACAGTGGGTTGGGAGTTGGGCCAAAAAGGACCAGAGGTCAAACAAGAACATCGACAAAGCTGTTGAGGCTCCCCAGGGCCCAGCCAGCCCTGACTCCTGGGAGTGCTGAGTGGACAAGTGGACTCAGTGGCACTCAGCCTGTCTCTCTTTCTGTGGAGACGGTGGTCCTGGGGTAGGTGTGAGGTGAGGGCAGAACTGGGGGTCCTGCTTTGTCCTGACCACACCTGCAGGGTTGCAGCCCTGCCCCCACTGGCGACCCTGGTGACCCGAGGGTTGGGTCATGTACAGAATTACCATCCTGTGGACTGGTGGGCAGTCGATGAAACACTTTCTGATGCAACTCAGGGCTTCAGGCTTGGGAAGAAACGGGACATGAGGAATATTCACAGGCGGGAGGGTGGAGGGGTACGGCTGTGAAGAAAGCAGGTCAGGGGGGCGGTTTAGAAAGTGAGCAGCAGGGCTCACACCTGCAGGGAGCCTCAGAGGCAAGCTGGCGTGTCTTACCTGAAACACAAAGGCCCGTGGGTTCTCAGACTGTGCCCCACACAGAAGTTGTGTGAGTGTTCCCTGGGGTCACCCTCCCCAGCCCCACTGTCACAGAGCACCTTGCCACCCCCTTCCCTTGCTTCCAGCCAGGGACCCACACACCCTGTCCCAGACAGGAGGCCAGGTGGTGGGAGGCCTTCTAAGGGCTGCCGGTGGAGCTTCTAAGGGAGCAGCAGCTTCCACTGTATGGAGAGGCAGTCAGTAGCTGCCTCTAATTGAAGAGGCATGCCAATGCGCTTCCACTTGTAATGTTTTCCTTGCATTCTCTAAATTAACAATGAAAGCATGGGCTGAGCAGGGCTCTCGGTCCCCCAGAGTCAGGCCTCCATCACTCGGAGGCTGATTGTTCACTTTGGAACAGTTTATGCCCAGATTCCAGCCGCCTCCCTGCCTCCCACCACTACCTGGTTAGAGTCTGAAAGCAGCTCTTGTGAACGGAAAGTGGAGACAGAAGGAGGGAAAACTCTCAGCAGTTAGATGGGCTGTTGATTAGTGTATCCGGGCAGTTGTGGTGTTGGAGAGGAGGGCAAACCTGGGGTTAAATGGACGCAGGAGGAAGGACTGGGGTTATCTGTTCATATGGGCCCCACCTGAGCCTCCACACTTGTGTGACCTCTCCCTTTGAGGTCAGGAGAGGTCATTGATCTTGCTTGGAGGGAAGGGCACACTCAGCCCAAGTCCATGATCCGTGGCCACCAGACTTCAGGCCACAGCTCCTCTGTGGGCAGTCCTGGCTGAGCAGCTGGGTAGATGGAATTTTCACAGGCCCAGACTCTGGGCAGCTCGACTTTAAAAGGCCTGTGTTGGACTAGACTGTCTGCACTAAGCCTGCTCCTTTAAAGAGCAGCCACTCAGAAGGCTGAGGCCCTGCAGGCTCTGCCAAGATGTCCAGGGAGCGGGAGACAGCCTTCATCACAGGACAGCGTGTGGTTCTTACAACAGTACAGCCAGGGCATCTCCCTGAGTGTACAGTGATGGCTTCCAAACCCCAGTCCCCATTTCCAGTCCTTGAACAGGGATACTCTGGTGCTTCCAGGGTGAGTGGCCTGACCAGCAGCTGTCCCTGTGGTCCTTGCAGAGGACAGTAAGCTTCCAGAGTGAACCGAGACACCCCCGGCAGGTGTCAGATGGCTCAGCAGTGTGGCTCAGTTTACTGGAGGAAACTTGACATGTGACGGCTGTGGTCTTTGAAGTCACAAAACCATCAGGTTAGGAAGCTCTAAGTAAACACAAGTTTAGGGAAATGCTTCCAAGTGGAACAACAGGTGAATATTTGCTCTCCAGTTTCCACTCATGCTTAGCAAGTGGCTGGCTGGGCCCTGGGAACACAGTGGTGACTGCAGGCCTGACTGTGTCACCCTGTCCTCAAGTTGCTGGCTGAGGGAATGGTTTGGGCCCACATGCGAGAGCCCTCCCACGATGGGGTGTCTGCTGTGGGGGGCTGACCCAGCACCCAACACATGCTACAGACACCCCAGGGTGCTGGTGCAGAGCAGCTTCAGCGCCCAGCATGTGTCACAGAGCTTGTTTCTGAAGCCGTATAATCAATCTCGGAAAATAATAACAGGATTAAGAACCAATGCTTATTGAGCACTTAGCACATGCCGTGGTACAGTTATAAGTGAATCCATTAATCCTTGCAGCTTGCTGCAAGGAACCATTATTAGCCCCTTTCTGTAGAAAAAGCCCAGAAGCATGGAGCGCTGGAGCAACTTGTTGCATTTCAGAGCTGGGATTGAGGGTCAGGACTTGAACCCAGGAGTCTGGCCTCAGAGTCTGAGCTCAGCTGCACTGCCGCTCAAGGAATTCCAGATGCTGTGATGCCCAGAGTGTTTTAGTGGGGTCCCTGTGGTACCTCACATTTGTCAGGTGTTGGCCTCATGGGTACCAGGGATTCGGGGGGGGGGGGGCGGTGTATCCACAGAAGTGGACATGGCTGGCCCAAGCCCACGCACTCCCACCCCACAGCATCCTGGCTCACACAGGCCGCTCCACCAGAAGTCCCCTGCTTCTAGAGTCTACCCGACCCAGAGTCTGTGAAGGACTGCAGTAGGGCTGCAGGGCCCTCCTCCCAGGTGGCCAGGGCCCCTCTGGCAAGCTCTTCCTGAGGCTCCTGTGTCCAGCCCAGGGCTTCTGTGGCATGAGTGACAGGGAGCTGGGGCCAGTCAGGCACACAGTAGGCACACAGGGGAGGCGGGCAGCAGGGGCTGTGGCATTTGTTACCACTGGTCACATTTGTTGGGTGTTAACCAGTTTTGTACTATGTTACCTAGTGACAGCAATCTTGATGAAAAGGATACCATTTATGCCTATTTTAGAGTTGAGGAAATCGAGGCTCTGGAAGATTAAGGAACTTGCCCATGGTCCCCCAGCTGGGAACCCAGAAGGCACTGCAACTACAGCGCGCCCCCGCCCCCAGTACCTCTGTGATGAGCCCACTTGTGACCACGTTTAAGCCTCGGCTTGAGGACAGATGGGTGTTTCCTCTCCATGTCTGGCACCCCAGGACTCCCCACACTCCATCCTTGTGCCTGATTCCATCATGAACTGAGTCTCCTTTCTTTAATCAGGGTACTGATTTCCTCCTCTCTCTGGCAGGGATGTTGAACAAATCAATTAGTACATGCTTACAAAATGCTTTGCGATCTCACACGTGAGTCAGGACACATTAGTGCAAGACAGTTTTGAGTGATGCCCTTTGCCATGAAAAACGGTCCTCTTGGCTCCTGTAGAGAGCCTTTCTCCAAGACAGTTTGCATCAGCATTGCAATTACTGATTCTAGAGGGCCTCCTGATGCAGTGGAGATAGGCCAGGGCGTCCTACCCACGTGGCCTCACAGGTGCCCTTGCAGAACCCCCAACCCCTCGAGGTTGGTCTGCAGGTGAAAAGCACTTAACTTCAGTAGCAGGGTGCGGTCACTCACACAACAGACATCTCCTGGCAGCGCTGTCCTAGGGCAGGGTATTCACCAGGTTTCAAAACAGAGCAGAGTCTCAGTCTCATGGAACTTGCATCCCAGTGAGGAGACAGAGATAAATAATAACAGAAATATAGATTAGAAGAAGAGACGTGATTTTGAGATCAACACAGAGGACCAGGGAGGACGGGGCGGGGGCAGGCAGCAGCAGGTGGGCGGCAGAAGTTAAACACCGTAGGCCAGGGAAGGCCTCACTAAGCAGGGGCTGTGTGAGCCGGTGTTGGAGGGATGGGCCCTGAGCCACAAGGTCACCTGAGAAGACACATCCCAGGCCCTTGGGTGAGCATAGGTCTGCTGGCTGGAGGGGTGTGGGGTGGAGGGCGTGAGGTCAGAGGTCCTGCAGGGCCCTGGATGCTAGTGTGAGGACTTGTTTTTACACTGGGTGACACATCAAGTCTTTGGAGGGTTTCAAGTTGAGGAGTGACCTAATCTCACTTTATATTCTAAAGGAATCACTCTAGCTGCTGTTGTAAGAATAGACTGTTGCAGGCCAAGGGTGGAAGCAAGCAGCCAAGACAGGAGGCCATTACAACAATCCGGGAGAGAGATAATGGTGGTGAAGGCCAACGTGACAGGTGGTGAAGAGTGGTCAGTTATGGATGTGTTTTGAAGGGTAACACCAAGGAGATTTGCTGATGGACTGGGTGTGGTTACAGGAAAAGAGGTGAGTCCAGAGTGACCCGGAGGTTTTGGCATGAGGACCAGAAGGATGGAGTTGCCATTTCCTGTGATGAAGGAGACTGTGGGTGGAGTAGGTTTGGGAGGGACAATCACTGTTACTTTGGGCATATGGAGTTTGAGGTGCCTATCAGACGTCCAAGTAGCAATGCTAACAGGCAGCTGGGCATACAAGACTGAGTTAGGGAAAGGTCCAGCCCTGAGATGGAACGTGCCAGTCCTTAGCTTACTAGCAGTGTTTGAAGCACTGAGGCTGGATGAGATCACTGAGTGGTGAGTGTCGATGGAGAAGAGCATCCAAGACTGAGTCTTCAGTGTGAAGAGGTCAGGAGATGGGGGTGGGGGAGCTGGCAAAAGAGGGTGAGGGGAAGAAGCCAGAGAAATGGGAGGGGAACCAGACAAGCACAATGTCCTGGAAGCCAACAGAAGAGTATGCCAGAAGTGGTGAGTGGTGCAGATGCAACTGGGAGATTCAGATGAAGACAGAGGAGAGAGAACTGGACCCTGAGTTCTGGGATCTTTAGTGACCTGGAGGAGCAGTTCTCACTGGATGGCAGGGCCAGAGGGCAAAAGTTAGTGGGAAGAGAGGAACTGGAGAAACAAGGTATAAAGAGTTCGTCCAAGGAGTTTTGTTGTGAGGAACAGAGAAACTTCTCTGAGCAGGTGAGGGCAGGTAGAGTCTAGTGCTGGGGTGATGGGGCTGTCCTAGGGCAAGGCTGGTAGACCCGTACCAACAGGAGAGGAGCCTGCTGGGTGAGCACAGGTGCAGGTAGGTAGAAAGATATGGCAGTAACCCGTGTAGACATCTATTTTCCCTGTGAGTCAGGAAGCAAGGTCATGGCTGAGACTGAGGATACAAGAGGAGATGTGGAGGCTTGAGGAGAGAGAAAGTCTGGAACAATCTGTTAGGAAAATGGGAAGGTGGACAGTTGGAGAGAAGGTGAGGTGGTCACCAGGCAGCATGAAGGGCTCACATGAAGCACAGAGTCATGAACTCAAAGGGACCCAGGTCAGCAGGGTGGTGAGCTGTCCTCAGCCATGTTCAGCTACTCAGATGCAAGCACAGAGCAACAGACAGGACTAATCAAGGCTCATGGAGTGCTGAGGGAGCAGGGAATTGAGGGTGTGTGCAATGTATGATTCCAGAGATGCAAATTCCATGGAGCTGAAGCTGGGTGAGAAGGAAGTGACATCATAAGGGGGTTGGTGGCAAAGTAGATGGTTGGTCAGTAGATTGTGGGTCCCAGTAGAGTTGAAGACTTTTTGAAATCTGGATACCAGAGAAGATGAACCAGAAAAGATTTGGGAGTGATCAGGGAGGAGGATGCTTGAAGATAAGCTTTTTCAGTCTGTTGTTATTTGTAATGATGATCTCTAGGCTTGGGATATAGTCATGGGAGTGAGGGCTATAAGGTGGAAGGTTGGTAGGGTAATCTACTTGGATGTTTATATCACCCAGTGGATGTAAAAACAAGAGAAGCATCAGAGAGACTATGGTCAGTGAAAGGCTACAAGTATCAGAAATGGGATGAGGGGAGAAGTGCCCCAGCCTTAGTCGATGACTGTAGCAGAGGAGTGGAGCTGGTACATGGACCTGGGATCGACTTCCGGGAGGTGGACTCTTCTTTTTTATCCCTATTTTACAGAAGAGGAATTGAGGCCCCAGATTGTCAGTAAGTGGTAGTACAGCTAAAACTCAAATCAGAGGGTCTGCCCCCCAGGCTGGCTCCCTGGCCGCCACACAGCACAGCTTCCGACTCTGGGCATGAGGGAGGTGTGGTCCCTGCCCCCAAGGAGTTCACTGTCCTGTGGGCAATCAGTACATGTGCAGAGACAGATTTGCCTTGTCTGTGAGATGGGTACTCACAGGATGCCCTGGAAACTGAGGAGAGTGTAACACCTCCAAAGAGATGCCAGAAGTCTTCAGAGAAGGATGGGTAGCATTACATAGGCAAATAGGGAAGGGTAGCCCAGTTAGTTGGAGAAGGAAATGGCAACCCACTTCAGTGTTCTTGCCTGGAGAATCCCAGGGATGGCAGAACCTGGTGGGCTGCTGTCTATGGGGTCGCACAGAGTCGGACAAGACTGAAGCGACTTAGCAGCAGCAGCAGCAGCCCAGTTAGAGGGAACGGCACAAGAAAAAGTGCAGACATGGGAAGGCCCCAGACCATCCTGCATGGCCAGTGCATCCCTGTCATGGACAAATAAGGTGATGCTGGAGGGAGAGATGAGAACCGGAGCATCAAGGGCTTGTGTTCGTCAGGGAGACTAAATGCGGGCACGGATACCCCCAAATCTCGGGGGTTTAACAGTACAGATTTCCTTCTTCATCATGTAACAGTTCAGTGCTGGGGTTCGCTTTGTGGCCACATGATGAAAAAGGGACCCAGGCATCTTCATTTGTGTGGCTCTATTATACCATCTCACAGAGCCTCAGATTCCTTAACCGGATGCCCTGTACCTGGCCAGTATACAGAGGGATAGAAAGAGTAGAAGGTCTTGTAGGAGATTTGGGGGAGCCCAGCTAGGACTTAGGTACGTCCCTTCTGACCTACTCCATTGACCAGAACTCAGTCATATGGCCATGCCCGACCACAAAGGCAGCTGGGAAACTTAGCCCGACTGTGTCCACAGGAGGGAAAGGAAGCAGGTTAAGTGAACACATAGCAGTCTCTGCCACAGGCCCCCAGATCAGGCTGCAGGGTTTGGGCTGCTTAAGGAAATCAGGAAGAGACTTGATCAAGCTTCTCCAGCTCGAGGACTAACCAGGGGATGCACACAGGGAAGACTGCTGGCTGGTGAAATTGGAAGGTGATGGAGACCCGAACATGGAGGCAGAAATAGGAGCAGAAAGGGCCGCAGAAAGAGATGGTAGTGAGAAGCCCTTGTGGCCAGTGGCTGGTGCAGGAGTCGCTTCCCGCAGGGCCAGGACGGCAGCCTGCCTCCCCATCTCCAGTGGGGGGCACCAAAAGGCAGGCTCGGGCCTTGGGAAGATGAAGTGGCTGCAGGTGGCCCATGACAGTCCTCCTCGATCCACAGCCTGGCCTCAGAGAGGGGGGTTAGAAAGGACCTATTTTAATTTTCTTCTTGGGCCTCCACATGACAAAGGAGAAATATCACCCAACATTATTATCTCTCAGAAAATACTCTCTGGAACCATAAAAAGGAAAATACAGTGAAGCCAGACCACGGAGACTGCCCCTTAAATCAGGAGCTTCTAAATTATCATGGTGGCGCTCTCTAATTCCTCTGGATGAAAACATTAAAGATGACAATGTCCCTTTAAATCAAATGCCCTGGGAGTTGCTATAAAGAGTCAGTGGGATTTTTTTTTTTCCTTGTGAGAATTTTTTTTTGTCTCTTTTCACCTTGTAATAAAATATAAATCATAACTTGTGGGGGCAGGCTCTACAGAGCAAGCTGTGAACATGGATTTTCTGAAAATGAAGGTGTTTGGTTAATGGGAATCATCTCATCTCAGGAAACGTGAGATTTTCAAATGATGAGTTTGCTACTTAGCTTCACACTCTTAGTTTTTTTGTTGTGGTTTTTTTTTTTTTTTTTATTCAAGGGCTGGCCCACAGGTCTAGCTGTGGCACCACTGTGAGGAATCATGATGACTCACTCTAGGAGGCCGGTGTGGGGGAGGGACGGACCCTTCCTGCAGTGGGTCACTGGGCCTGGGCTGTGGGAGGTGGGACAGAGACCCCCAAAGCCCATGGTGCAGGGAGGCACAGTCTTGGGAAGGAGCATTTAGAGGAAAGAGGACTGGGGACAGGCCTGGCTGGCTGAGTTCTTGGGTCACACAGAGAACCCAGGGACCAGCGCAGCCCCAGGAGGAAGGGATGGAGCCCGCGGGGCACAGCCTCAACTCAACAGACTGAGTAGACATGTTCTGGGCTCTGGTGTGGAAAGTGGGTACGAGACGGGAAAGGACTGGTGAGTTGACCCTAGCAAGGGCCAGCCCCAAAGAAATAGGAGCATGAGGTTTGACCCTGGGTCTGCTGCTCCCCTCTTACCCTCCAGCTCCCACTTCTGCAGACCCAGGTGAAGACTCAAGGCCTGATAAGGCCGAGTCTGTAAAGCTGACTGGACAGTTGTATCCCAGGCAGGAAAGCAGACTCATATTTCACAGACGTTTTCAAGGCTTGGCTCTGCTATGGAAGAGTTTACACCCTAATGCCCGCAGCCGCCTCTCCTCCCTGAAACAGCCAAACATCCCACCCAGGGGTCATCTGTGCCCGCTGACTCTGTGGCCCCACTCCTCACTCCTGTTCTTCCCTCCCCAACCTGTCTACCTCCCTCACCACCTCCTCCACACCCGCATACAGATGAGGGAGTTGAGGCCTGCGACGGCCACTGGTGATCTCCATTGGCACGTCCAGCAGGGACACGCCTCAGCCTTTAGCGGGTTTCACCTCTGCAGGCCCTACTGAGCCCTCCCTAGAGACGCCCACTTGCCTTCCACCTCTTCTCCACCTCCTTTGTGAGTGAGTTCCTCTCCTGTGCCAGCCTCTTATCAGGTTCCTGTAGATGGCCAGGTAGTGAATTCTCTGACACTGTGACGCAACAGCAACCGTAAGACCAATGACTGCTGCGTTCCAGTAAAACTCTGTTTACAAAAGCAGGCGGAGGGCCTTCCTGAGACACTTACGGAGGTTTCTCTCCGCAGGAGGTTTTTGTCCCACCCACACCTCCAGACACCAAGTTTCCAGCTGTAGGTCTTCACCAGCCCCTTGCCCCGCCCCAGGAACCCTAGGTCATCACTGTGGTGACTGAACTCGCCATCCTCCCCGCAAGCCCAGCTCTCTTCCTGTATCCTCTATCTCACCAGTGTATTCTTACCTCTTCCCTTCAGTGTACTTCATATTTAATCAGATTGCTACATGCCTTGGAGTGGGTGGTTGGGCCTTGGAGAAGCTGCAGGAGTCAGTGGGAGAAGGCTCTGGGGATGGAGAGGAGCTGGAGAATGAGGGTCCCATGGGGAGACTGCAGCACCAGTGTGGGAAATTGCAGTCAAGGGTTTGCTGGGCCTGGGTTTCTGCCTGCCAACAGGCTAGCTGGCCAACAAGCCAGCATCTTGGCTTTTCAACAGGGCCCCACAGAGTTATGCTGAAGGAAAAGGAGTCTGGGGGTGAATTTATCATGTGCAGAGAGGTGACCACTGGTGAAGGACAGCTAAGATTCAGGAGCTTCAGTCATCCATGTGAAGATCCACAGACCCTACAGAAAGTATGACTTCACGGGGGGCCCCCATTGCCCTTGTGGGACCACCTCCCCGAGGGCTGCTGACCTGCCAGGAAGCAAGGCACTAGACTGAGGAGGGAGACTCAGATTTGGGCTCTCTCCCGCCTCCATAAGGGCTTCCCTGGTGCTCAGATGGTAAAGGATCTGCCTGCGATACGGGAGACCCAGGTTCAGTCTCTGGGTGGGGAAGATCCCCTGGAGAAGGGAATAGCAACCCACTCCAGTACTCTTGCCTGGAGAATCTCCTGGACAGAGGAGCTTCGTCCATAGGGTTGCAAAGAGTCAGACACAACTGAGCGAGGGTCACAAAGGGTCACGCGGAGGAAGCTGGCAGCCTACCCCAACGTGGTCTTGCTGGGACCCTGCCCTCCAGCTCGGCTGTGGGTGTGCGTCTGGCACTGGCTGGCGTTGAAGTGGTGGCTGCAGGTGCTGAGTGTGCCTGCTGACTGATGCAGCTCTAAACGTTCTGTTCATTTAGAGCAGCAAATATTCTCACTCGCTTGCTTCCCGGCATGTGCGGAAGTAAAATTCCATCTTACTCATTCACTCTCCTCCCTGCAGTCCCTGACCACCTAGGTGATAATTAATCACCGAGCACCCTTTGGGAGGGGAGAGGGGCACACCCGCCTGGAGGACACACCTTCCAGTGCCGCACCTGAGCCACCATGAATAGACTGACTGTGAAGATTTGCTCCAGGGCCTCGTGTTTCATCCTGGTTGTTCTCTCAGGGATGGAAAGCCGTCACCCCCCTGGTACCCAGACCCTGCTCTTGGCACACTTGGGACAGCGCTGGAATTTATTTTGCCCATTTGTATACAAATGCAATTGAGACAAAATTCCTTTTGTTTTAGAAGCCATTGCTCCGTTTCTGTTTCTCAAGTGAAGTGTCAGCCAAGGAAAATGAAAATAAACTGTGTGCCTGACTGTGGCAGGTGAGCTAAATCCCCCACCTCTTACTGCCACGTGGAGCCCCCATGTTATTTTTCCAGGCAAGGGTTGATGGCCTGGCTTCGGGCAGCTCTGGAGGCAGACGGCAGGCATGGGGCTAGTTCTGTGCCAGGACAGAGGGACCCCCCAGGGGTTGGGTGAGCTGGGAGACAGGGGACCCCAACTGCAGGACACCTGTCTAGCCACGCTGTGGTCCCTCACTCATCCTGGGGTCTGAAACTCTATCTGAGAAGGCTTATCTCAGCAGAGACTCTGGGGAATGGAGGCATGGCCAATCATTCACTTAGGAGGGAGAGGAAGTGATGGCACAGGCCTTGTACTCTGTAGCTCCCAACCCGTCTAGGGAAATGAGGCCCAGGGCAGAAGGCAATGTGTGAATGTGGAAATCTAAACCACAGGAGCTGTGTGCTAGGTATTGTGGAAATATCATGAGGGTCAGCAGGCTTCCTGGAAGAAGATGGACTTGAGATGGCCTGAAAGCATGGAGATGGGATAGAGGAGGAAAAGACGGATGGACAGAGAGAGAAGGAAAGTATTCTGCCTTGTGGGAAGACAAAGGTTCAAAGGAGGGATTAGAAGAGGGTTCACGAATTGACCTTCATTTAGCTCTGGCGAAGCACCTGCTGTATTCCTGGTCTGCAATGACTGAAGGACTGAAGTTGGACAGATGGTGGTAGGACAGCTGGAACCGAGCCTCCAGGCCAGGCAGAGACACGTGACCTCCAGCTCTGTCCTGCTTGGCCCTGGGGCTCCAGACGTGCCAGCCTCCAGGGTCCTCGCTGTTATCCCAGATTCCCAGGTGGTAGAGGTTGTGCTCACCCCATGGGCAAGGGAGACACTTGGTTGTCCCATGTTCCCCTGGAGTTTCTGGGACCATTAGAATGTTGATGGGCCAGTGTCTCTGAGCTGTCTTGCTCCTGGTGAGTGCCCCATTGGAGACGGGCGGTTCCTGGAGCTCCCTTGCCCAAAGGCCCTCTCACAGGCCTTACTGTGCTTCCCTGAGCCCAGGCTGCAGGGGTGGGGGAGAAGTCACGGCACGACCTCTGGGGTGTGGCAGGCAGCCATTGATGGACTCTGACACTTGTGTTTGGAACAATTAACAAGGTCGTCAAGACCCAGAGAGGCAGCGCCCCCTTAGTCCCAGGGGCCCCTCAGTGCTGTCCAGCTGTCCCGCCACTTGGGTAGAGAGAGAGAGTGTGTTTTCAGTCACTATGTGTCCAGCTCTTTGCGGACTGTAGCCCGCTAGTTTCTCTGTCCATGGTGATTCTCCAGGCAAGGATACTGGAGCGGGTTGCCATGCCCTCCTCTAGGAGATCTTCCCGACCCAGGATCGAACCCACATTTCCTGCCTGCATCCCCTGCATTAGCAGGCAGATTCTTTACCACTTGAGCCACCCGGGAAGCTCAGGCAATAGCAGAGCTAGGATTAAACCGAGGCAACTCCAACTCCTAAACACACAACTTGTCCACTGCACTATTCTGCTTCCCAGGGAAGAGAGAGGCTAAGAGAGGGATGCAGGTGCTTGTGGTATGGCAGTCATGGAAGGCTCCTTGGAGGAGGTGGCATTTGGCATTTAAATGGCATCCAGAAGGAAATGTGTGATTGAACCAAATGGCAGGAAGTACAGTGTGAGAGCAGACATGGAGGCTAGAGGGCACAGAATACATTCAGCCAGGAGGGCACTGCTATGTCCCAGAGCATGGGGTGTGGGCAGTAGCGGGCAGTGGGAACCAGAGGGTGAGGTCACCAAGAGCACACAGGCCTCAATAGCAGACTGGGGACAGCCAGCCAAAGCTCTGGGCAGAAGGGAGCGGGGGCCAGGGCTGAACTGGGTGGGTGTCCCAGGCCTGCATCTTAAAAAAGGAAATGACCCAATTGCTGCCAGTGTCACAAGCCAGAGTCCAGGTAGCATCCTCAAACCAACGCTGATTTAACAAAGACAGCGACTTTAAGTCTCCAGACGCAGCACTCCCTTCCCCTGCAAAATAGTTACTCTATAAAGCTTTGATATATTCTGAGCTAAGGCTTTCTGGCTGAGAAGCACTAGCATTTGGTTTGTGTATATAAAGATGGTATCACCAGTCCAAACCCACCCACCGTTGAACCTTTGTTTTTAAGTGAAAGAGATGGAAAGAAATTTAAAATCAATACTTTTTGGATTAGGTTTTCCTTTTATGGAATTAAAAATGCTCCACTCAAGCCCAGAGGAGGAATGTGGACTGGAGGCAGCTTCGAGGTGATTAGTGTGTCTCATAACTTACAGACACTCACACACACTTGGAGTAAAAACAAAGAGAACCAAAATCATTTCCACACAGCAGCTAGGAAGGCCCGCCGGCTTATCAGGATCTTTCCAGTCACTGTGGACCAGTTCAAATGCCCCCTCCACCAAGAAACTGTCCTCACCCCTTCCCTCTGGCCCTTGCTTGCGTTGGATGTGTGGGGGAGGGCCCCCATTGCCAGGATGTGGCCTTGAGCTGAGGGCAGGGTCTCCGTGAGGGGTTAGGCCCCCACCCTTCTCCCCTTCATAGGCTATGCTTCTCTCTCCTCACACAACAACTTCTCTCAGGTGATGTGCTTTAAAATTAAAAAGCTGAAAAACCCTTTTGAACTGTGTGGCCTGTGGGTAAGAAAGAAGTTTTTGTCAAGACTAAAGAGGTGATTAATTTGTAGTGGGTGGATGTGTGTCTAAAATGTGCTTCATAGAAGCAAGAGCTCTTTGGGGAAAAACTCAGTCCAAGTGTTTTAGGTACATGAGTTTGAAGGCCTGGGATGGTCTCCCAAAGCCTAGAATCTGTTGCTTCTCTCTGAGTAATCCCATGAGCTATTGTGGTTCAGCTGCTCAGTCACGTCCAACTCTTTGCAACCCTATAGACTGCAGCATGCCAGGCTTCCCTATCCTTCACCATCCCTGGATCTTGCTCAAACTCATGTCCATTGAGTTGATGATGCCATCCAACCATCTCAACCTCTGTTACCCTCTTCTCCTGCCCTCAATCTTTCCCAGCATCAGGATCTTTTCCAGTGCGTTAGCTCTTCTCATCAGATAGCCAAAGTATTGGAGCTTCAGCATCAGTACTTCCAATGAATATTCAGGGTTGATTTCCTATAGGATTGACTGGTTTGGTCTCCTGCCAGTCCAAGAGACTCTCAAGAGTCTTTTCCAGCACCACAGTTCAAAAGCATCAGTTCTTTAGCACTCAGCCTTCTTTATGATCCAACTCTCACATCCACACATGAAAAAGTCATAGCTTTGACTATATGGACCTTTGTCATCACAGTGGTATCTCTGCTTTTTAATATGTTGTCTAGGTTGGTCATAGCTTTTCTTCCAAGGAGCAAGCGTCTTTTAATTTCATGGCTGTAGTCACCATCTGCAGTGATTTTGGAGTCCAAGAAAATAAAGTCTCACTGTTTCCATTATTTCCCCATCTATTTGCCATGAAGTGATGGGACTAGATGCCATGATCTTCACTTTTTGAATGCTGAGTTTTAAGCCAGCTTTTCCACTCTCCTCTTTCACCTTCATCAAGAGGTTCTTTATTTCTCTTCACTTTCTGCCCTTAGGGTGGTTTCATCTTCATATCTGAGGTCGTTGATATTTCATGAGCTGACACAATGCTAAATACTTTTTACATATTCAATCCTCATGGAAAGTCTGTGAGGCAGATCCTAGTATGCTTCCCATGTTATAGAAGAGGAGAGCAAGTCCCGGAGAGGTAAAGGAATTTGCCCAAAGTGGCAGAATCAGTCAATAGTAGAGCTGGGATCAGAATCCAGGCTTCCAAGCTCTGCTTTACCTCATTCTCTGGGTCACTCAGCAGTCCGCTTCATGTTACGACCACATCACACACACCCAGGCTGCAAGCTCCGTGAGGGCAGGCCAGGATTCTGCTGTGCATTGACACCCAGAACAGAGCCTGGTGCAGAGCCAAGGTATTTATGCCCTGGTGATGGGGCCACTGATCCTGCTGCCTTCCTAGGGTCCAGTGCTCAGGGCTGTGGTCAACCCTGAGGGTGCTGAGAACCCCCAAGGCAGGTCTTGACAAAGTCTATGCCTAGCCATGGCTGAACCCAAAGGCCCATCCTGAGGTCTGCAGAAAGCTAAATGCCAGCTCCTGCTGCTGCTGTCACCAGGGCATCCCAGCCTGGGCTGTGTCAGGCAGTGCCGAGCTCTAGGGCCTCGAAGCCCTCTCTGGAAGAAGAAGCTGAGGGTCAGGGAGGCTCCCTGGGGTGGCACTGTTTTAACCCTTGGGACTTGGAGGACAGTGGGATGTGATTCCTTTGAAACTGTGGAGGTGACACATGAGAGTTCAGATCCTACCCCATGGTGTCTCTAAGGGGAGGGGTCAGAGCCAAGGGAGAGGGCAGGTCTCTGCTGCAGGTCAGAGAGAATCTTTGGTGCCAGAGGCAGCCTTTAGAGGAAAGGTAGGGGTCCCAGCTGCACTGGCACTTTCTGGAATTTTCTCCATTCCCCTCATTTCTCCAAGGCACTGTACAAAAGCAAAATGTCATTCCTGTTACAGGGTTTTAGCAGTTCCCTCTTCATCATGCTTTCCCTCTGTGTGTTCATTTCTCTTTTTGTTACTGTTAAATATGTCTTGCCTTCTCTGTCTCCTCACGATCCGAACTCTGCCTTTTTACAGTAAGAGGGCACAGGGGACTGGGCCAACCTCCCAAACCCCGTCACCTTGCTGGGCACAGTGGGGGCAGCATTGAGAGTCCCAGGGCTGACCCAATGCTGTGCCCTGACCACTTGCAGAGCTTCCTGGCAGGGCTCCCTAAGGTTACCCATTGCTGTGCGCTCACCTACACATAAGCCTTCTATTTCCTGCCTCATTGAGTCTTAATACCTCGGCCTGCTCCTTAGGACTCATACCCCAGTGGGCCCTTTCACAGAGCCCTTAGGCCCCAGCCAGCCTGATTCTTCCCCTCTGTTTGCATTCCATCAGCATTTACCCTTCCCTGCCCCTGCCAAAAAAACAATATTCATTTGTTCAAGGAGGATGGGGACTAATGTGTCTAATTCACCTGTCTCTCCAGTGTCTGACGCTGAACATCCTCTCAGATTTTACAGTGTTAGTTTACTAAGCATTTTAAAAACAGGAAGTGGGGAGGAGGTTGGCAGGTGGGGTCCTTATCCAGGTCTTGGATGCCCAAGTCTTCTCCAATAGGGTTGACTAAGGACTTAAGGAAAAGATCAAGTGCCCAAAGCAGAGTCAGGGCCCAGAGTGGTTGCAGAGCCCCACGTGCAGGGCAGAGCTGTGCCAGGTGCTGTGTCTGCACAGGCCGGGGAGGAGGATGAGGAGCAAACTGGGAGGATTCATGGGGGAGGAGGTAAAAGGACGGTCTTAACTGGAGGGCCACTGCTCATATCTGCAGAGGCCTCAGCTACGAAAATCAAAGATGCTGACATCCTTCCCCCAGCTTCTGCCCCAAGCGACACGTGTCTTAGGATCAAGGAGTGTCACACTTCAACAATAGAAATATCATGTTTTTCATGACATGACTCAGTTCTAAGTCGAGAACACAAGACTTTGATTGGCAGCAGTCTGACCTGGGGGCACAGACTTGTGAGGTTTGCTCCTTACAGTGTGCACAGAGTTCCAGATGTGCAAATAGTCCCTCCCAGGGTGTGGCTAGGTCAGGGTAGGGCCTCTGCCCGCATCCGTGCAGGTCAGACCTCACCTCGCACATGTGTCTCCTGCTCTTGCAGTGCTGTGAGCCAGCACACCTGTCCACAGTCCCCAGAAAGGTTTCCACGAGCCTTTACCAGCTCCATCTGCACCCTCGGGCCAAACACGTCCAGGGCCTGCTCTCAGTTCCCCCCAGGCAGCTCCCAGAATTTGCTCGCCTGGTGATCTGCTGCCAGGGGTCTCTATGGGAAGGAAAGCTGGGTGTCTGACATGATTGATTTGAGCAAGAGGGCAGACAGCCCCCTGGATCTGGACCTCATAACAAGTTACGTCTTGGTGACTTGTTTTGTTTGATTTTATTTCTCATTTCCAATGGGCACAGCTTTCTAAGTCAGGGCCTGAGTTCTTGTCCACCATCTGGACAGCCAAGGCCCAGCCCCAGAGCTGGATCCTCAAGGCTCAGCACGGCCCCAGTAGAGCCTTATAGATACCATATACTGGGCTCAGGGCCCAAGGGCCCCAGGAAGGGCTCCTGAAACACACCTTTAGAGGGAGAATGGTTAGGGACACTCAGTACTGCCACCAAACTCTGTCACTGGAGACCAGTCCTTAGAGGCAGGCAGCAGATCCCTCTGGCCTGGTGACAAAATAGCACATCTGCTGGGACGGGGGCACCTCAGCCCTCTCAGAATGCTGACCTTGTGCCCACAGGCATTTCATGTCCCTCTGCTCCCAAATTATTTCTCAGAACTTGATGAGTGTCAACTGCTGTGTTCTTGGAGAAGAGGCAAATGTCAGATGAGCCTGTGAAAGTGTGGTGTTTGTTTAGACAAAACCATCCTCCTGGTGTGTGTGTATGTTAGTTGCCCAGTCCTGTCCGACTCTGCGAACCCATGGACTGTAGCGTACCAGGCTCCTCGGTCCATGGGATTCTCCAGGCAAGAATACTGGAATGGGTTGCCATTTACTTCTCCAGGGAATCTTCCCAACCCATGGATTGAACTCGAGTCTCCTACATTGCAGGCAGATTCTTTACCACTGAGCCACCAGGAAAGCCTTTAGAGGAAACCACCTTCCTGGTAAAGAGGCTGTTTGTTCCTTGTGAGAAAGATCAGTCCATACCCTTCCAGAACAGAGTCCTGGGACTCGGAGGACTAGAGTGAGTGTGACAAATCCCAAGTTTGATGGGGCCGAGCCCAGGCCAAGGCTCAGGGCAGGTCCTGCTGACCAGGCAGAATCAGCAGCTGCACCCATGGGCAGAATGACCCAGGCATCTGCTCAGGGAACCCTGGGGGCAGCCCTCACCTGGGGCATGAGGGGGCATCTTCTGGAAGAGAAGGCCTCCACTCCGGCCCCAGGAGCCACTGCTGTGCCTCTATCTCCTCACACAAGGGGAGTCCTGTGGGGAGAAAATAGTCCTACTGCTAATTGGATTAAAATACATTGTAAGTTTTCCAATTACATATTTCAATTACTCTGTGAATGTTAATTGGAACAACGCAACTGTGAGCTGGCAGGAAACCAGAACCGACAGCTTCTCCCCCAACTGGCCACAGGTTCCCCACCCACCAGAACACACAAGAATACCCCAGCACTCCTCACAGGCTCCAGACATTCAAGGAATTTCCACCATGCTGCCCAGTGTGTGACTTGGTGCTCCTGCAGCTGCTCATCTGTCCCCATAGCAGGGTGCCAGGCCTTTGCATGTACTGTTTCCTCTACTTGGAACCCCCTCCGGGGCCCCACCCTTTTCTGTCTTCTGATTAAAATCCTTTGAGGCTCAGCTCAAGTGTCCCCTGCTCAGGGTGGCCTCTGAGGACACAGAACAGATGCCCCCACAAAGCCTGTGCTCACCACCCAAGTCTGTCCTCAGCTCCCTCTCCTGGACTTAGGCACTGACCTTGCCAACCAGCTCCACCTTGCCAACCAGGTTCTGGCCTGACCTGTAGTCTTGGAGCCACAGACCTGAACCCCAGACCCAGGTTTGCCAGCCACTCGTGTGAAAGGGCTTCCCAGGTGGCACTAGTGGTAAAGAATCCACCTGCGGATGCAGGAGACTTAAGAGACAGACTTAAGAGATGCAGGTTCATTCCTTGGTTTCAGGAAGATCCCCTGGAGAAGGGAATGGCTACCCAGTCCAGTGTTCTTGCCTGGAGAATCCCATGGACACAAGAGCCTGGCAGGCTACAGTCCATGGGTTCGCAAAGAGTCAGACATGACTGAGCACCTGAGCACGACAGTAGTGAAATCCTGACCGCTGCTGGGACCAGAGGTCCTGATAAAACCCCGTGGCCACACCTGCCTCCGACTGGCTGCCCTGAGACCCAACCCATGGCTGGAAAAACTGAGTACCCGGCTGGGAGCCCCGGCCAGTGCTGTCCCTGACCTGGTAACTCTTGAGAAAAGACAACCCCTCCCTACACTTCCCTCACTCTCCAGTTCCATCATACTCTTCCACTTTCAGCCTCTTGTTCCAGTTGTTCAGCTCAAATCTCAGGAGAGACCTGGACCAGGACTGTGGCAACCTTTAGTGGGAGCTCAGGTGGGGAGTCCTGAAGAGCTGGGTTGCTTCATCTGCCCGAGTTTCAGTTTTCTCATCTGTACAATGGGAGTCAATAGAGCACCTGTTGATGATAATAGGGTTGTTCTGAGGGCTCAGTGAGTAGTGTGTTTACAGGACCCAGCCAAGTGCAAGGCAGGATGCCCAGGGAACATTAGTTTTTATTATCTGTTATTGGCCTCCTAAATCCAATCTGTTTGGGAGCATTTCCTAGAAAATAGGTTCCAGGCAACAGTCAGCAGGGGTCTTTTGGGGACTCTGAATCATGACCTTCAAGTGGCCCTCAGGGCCATTAATGCAGATCACAGACATCAGGCAAATAGGAAAGTTAGCTGGCTCAGGGCATCAGAGGCCTGGCTCTGGTGAGGCAGGAATCAGGTGACACCCCTCCCCCAAATCAGAACATCCCTGTGTGTCCCAAACTCAAGGAACCAGTGTACGGGCCTCTCTGCCCACTTACCAAGCGTTAACCTCTGTTGCACATGCCAGGCCCTGGGCAGGTGGCTGGGATTCAGTGGTGAGCAGAGCCAGATGTGGTTCCTGCCCTCTGAGAGCTTATAGGCTATGGAGAGAGATACAGACACTACCCTGGCCCCTCTGGGTAGGGTAGTTACAGGGTGAGGCGCCCCACTGAGAGGGTAAAGGAAGACACGTACAGGATGAGAAGGAGCCAGCCAAAGTCCAGATCAGGCACACAGCCTGTGCACAGACCTGGGGGTGGGAATAGGCTCGCTGTGTCCCCAGAACAGGAGGCAGTCTGCATGGCCGGGATGCGGTGGTGCGGGGAAGCTGAGGGGGTAGGGGAAGTTCTCAAAAGAGGGTGGCTTTTACAATGTGCTATGGACAGCTGCTTATTAAACATCTCCGTGGCCCTGGGTAGGGCTTGATTTGTTCTAGGCTCTGTGCTGAGCCCTGCAAGACCAGACAGCCTAGGTCCCTGCCCTTGGAGAGCCTCCACCTGTTGGGATGTGTCTTGCGTCCTTTGGGGCTGGAGGCTTTGTGCAGCCACATTTCAGGAGCAATTTTCAGAGCAGGTGGCAGATGACTTTCATGCCTCATTTTCACCCACCTGGCACAGTGCACCTTTCTCATGGCATGGACCTTGGCTGGGAGTTTGAGATGCCTGCAGTTACTTGGCTCATGAATATTCATGCATGGGCTTGGAGTACAGAACTCTGAGCTACCTGCAGCTGGGTGAGTGGGCTAGACTGAGCCTATGGCTTGAGACTTCAAGCCCTTCCTCTCCATGCCCACCTGCCACTTTCCACCCCAGCCAGCTTAAGTAATGTGGCTTCCAGAAGCTAGAGGACACTGAAATGATTGGCCAAGGTCAGAGCAGGTAGCCGAATGCAGGCCTGGAGGGCGCTGCAGATTGATACGACCCCCTGAGCTCAAGAGAGTGCCCTGCATCAGTTTCCTTGGACTGCCATAGCAGGGTACAACAACACTGTGTAAATTTATTCTCTCATAGTTCAGGAGGCCAGAAGTCTGAAATCAAGGTGTTGGAAGGGCCATGCTCCCCCTCAACATACTGGGAGAGGACACTTCCTTGTCTCTTGCAACTTCTTGGGCTCCTGGCGATCCATGGCTTGTAGCAGCACAGCTCCTGTCTCTGCCTCCATCTGCCTCCTGCCTCCATCTTCACATAGCCTTCTCTTTGTTTCTCTGTGTCTTTTCCTCTTCTTGACTGTCTGAGCTACAAGGGAAGCCCTATAATGACACCAGACATTGGATTTAGGGTCTACCCTAAATCTAGGATGATTTTATCCTGGGACCCTTAAATAATTACATCTGCGAAGATCCTACCTCTTGATAAGGTTATATCCTGAGATTCTGATGGGCCTGAACTTGAGGAGGACACTATTCAACCCAGTATAGCCCGTAAAGAGGAGGCTCTGGCGGGGAGCTGGTGTGTGCTGTCTTGGCCCCTGCAGATGCGTGCCCTGTGCGCCTCCACATCCCAACCACTCCTGTGCTCTGGGACTCTCGTTGTCACCATGTTCTTATTCCATTTGTGTCCATTCAAGGAAGCCCCGAGCTTTCCAGGATCTGTGTGCACTGGCCAGCCCAGGCTCAGCCCGCACCTCCTCCCAGGCACCTGGGAGCCAAGTTTAGCGACAATCTAGGGTGCTGGAAATCCAGAGAATGCACAGTCAGCTCTAGAGAACTTCTCTACAGAAAGTGACCTTCTTCTACACAGAAACCCCGCATCACAGCTGCACTCAGATTGCAGCCACACAGGATGAGCGGGTTGTCCAGGGCTGGGGAGAGACTCCTGTGCCTGAGGGTTTGACAGGTATACAGCTGCCTCTTCAAGAAGTGATGCCCAGGAACCCCACCCCAGCCTGGGAGGCCAGGGGCCTGAATTTTAGAGCCAGCAAGGTCATTAGCACCCTAGGTACCTGAGGCTCCATTGGTCACTTGTCCACAGGAGGAGCAGGGGACCAGAGGGTCTCCAAGGGCCCTTCCCTCCCTGGTGTCCTAAGAGGGAAACACAGACATGCACCTGTTTAACTACCTGGGAGTGGCTGGAGTGTTTGAGATGAAAGTGCAGGCCTTTTAGAGGTCCCCTCATGAGGGCAGCCCTCTTGCAGCATGTCCCTCTGGGCCCAGCACCTGGTACTCAATCTCCCACTAGGAACTTCTTCCCACGTCTGGTGTTCCTTGAGGGGCTTTTGACACACTTCTGCTGGGATGGCCTCCCAGGGCAGGCAGGGAAACCGATCCTGGCTCCCTTAGGCTGAAAGGAGATGGTGGTCATCATTACGCCGCATCTGAGTCATGACAGAGCACGAAGCATAAGCTGGTGATGGCCCTGATGAAATGTAGGAAAGAAAGTTCCGACAGAGGCAGAGCCCCCTGGAATGCTTGAGAACAGAAGACTGTCCATGTAGCCAGCAGGCTGGGGAGGTGTGGGGATAAGAGTCAAGCCCACGCCTGGGTCACGGCAGAAGTCGTGGTGAGCCAAGGAGGGCAAGAGCCTCTGCAAGAGTTACATAGGGTCTCACAAGATCCCTTTTGCTCTAAACACACATGCCATGTTGGCTCCACAAGCTGCAGGGGAGGCAGGCTTCTGGACAGGGTGTGGGTACCTGGCCCGCCCATGGACTGGCACTTTTTAGCTGGCAGTTGTGGGACCTCACAGTGCTTTTGAACATCACTACACTAATTGTATCAGCCCAGCTGTGCTTTGCAGAGCCCATGAGACCAGGTCCCCACAGATAAGCTGGCGGCGGCCCTGGAGGTGACCATGCAAACCCTTTAAGGTCCCTGGGAAGAATGGTCCCATCTGTGAAGTAGGCATGCCTTCCTGCTATTTGAGGGCTCTGTGGTCCAGCACCCAGATGCCCTCGCTTCTCCCAAGTATAACTATTGACCTGCCTTTCTAATACCATAGAGTCATTTTGCCTGTCTTTGAACTTTCCATTAGGGGAATCATATAATATGACCCTTTTGTGTCTGTCCACTTCCTCAGAACTGTGGTTGTGAGACTGACTCATCTATTAATTTTCATCAGTAGCAGAGGTTTGTTCCTTTGCCTTGGTATGCAGTGTTCCATAGTGGACATACCTGGCTTGTTTCTGGTTTGGGGCAGTTATACACAATGTTTCTGTGAACATTCTCTTTAGTCTTTGACCTGCATTTTTGCGGGAAATGTATCTTGGCAGGGCAGTTGCCAGTCAAGAGTAATAAGGTCTTGTCTGCTGGTTGTAAACGTGCTCCTATTGTGAGACTGAGGGCTTAGACCACAGTGGGGAGGTGGGGGTGGCCTTTAGCTCCAGAGCACCTGTTCAGGGTCAGCTAATGACACACTCTTGAGAGGTCATAACTGCCTCTCTCTCTCTCTCTCTCTCTCTCTCTCTCTCTCTGTCTCTCTCTCTCTCTGTCTCTCTCTCTCTCTCTCTCTCTCTGTCTCTCTGTCTGTCTGTCTGTCTCTCTCTCTCTCTCTCTCTCTCTCTCTCTGTCTCTCTCTCTCTCTGTCTCTCTCTCTCTCTCTCTCTCTCTGTCTCTCTGTCTGTCTGTCTGTCTCTCTCTCTCTCTCTCTCTCTCTCTCTCTCTCTCTCACACACACACACACACACACACACACACAAGTGTAGTCTTGAGCCCCTGGGTGTTTCTTCAGGCCCTTCCATGTTTTGGGGCTAGGGCCACTCTCCAGGAATCTAGATGATAGGCTGAGGGCTCCCTGGGCCAAGGCAAAGGGATGTGGAGCAGCAGCCAGGAGAGGAACCAGGGCCAGACAGACCTTTGGGGACTCTTTAGATAGCACCTGCTCAGAGGAGCCACCTGCCTTCCCCTCCCTCTCACTCCCTCCCTGTCTCCCACCCCTACTCTCCACTGGGGTCCCTGCATCCAGCCAGCATGGCTCCTGCTTGCAGCCAGACAAGGGGTGGGACTGTGAGCACCCCCTGTGGCCCCCACCTTGGGGGACAAGAGATGCATTTCCCTCCTGGAGTAATATGCAACCCCCACTTGAAGCAGGAATCTTGTGATTTCTCTCTGTTGACTTGAATTATGTTTAGTATAATGTTAGTTAAATATGTGTAAACATAAAACTAGGTACACATTCCTTATGTGTGGAGCTCTTTTATAACCATAAAGCTAAAACAAATTTATAAATGAAATAAAAACAAACTGCAAAACCAATAAACTTCAAATTAACAACATTAATTTAATGGGACAAATGATATTGTTTTCCTGAAACTGAATCAGCACTCACAGCATGATTCTGGGGCAGCCTGCTGCAGTTCTGGGAGGTTTTCGGTGACTTCACCATGGGCTGAGGGATGACTCAGACCTCTTGCATTTTCTTCATTCAGACCACTTTGAAACCATTCCAACAGTCTCTGGACTTCTCTGGGTCTCTATTTGTCCATCTGTAAAGTGGAGAGAGTAATAGGATTTGTTGTGAGAATTAAGCCAGTTGATGCACAGAGCCAGGCCAACCTGAGTGGGTGACCCCTGCAGCCATACAGGCCTCTGTCTTCAGAAGGCCCCATGCATGCATGCTAAGTCATTTCAGTTGTGTCCAACTCTTTGCAACCCCAAGGACTGTAGCCTTCCAGGCTCCTCTGTCCATGAGATTCTCCAGGCAAGAATACTGGAGTGGGTTGCCATGCCCTCCTCCAATCCAGGGGTCGAACCTGCATCACTTTAAGTCTCTTGCATTGGCAAGCAGATTCTTTATCACTGGTGCCACCTGGGAAGCCCTCAGAAGGCCCCATGCTTGGTTTAATGCCCTGTCGTCTCCATCTTGAAATTCTTAGTACTTTTTTGAGCAAAGACCCTGCATTTTCATTTTGTACTGGGCCCTGTAGATGATGTAGCAGGTCCCCTGCACGGCACAGAGCCAGACACACCAGTGGCACTCAGTAATGGTTAGCTGCTGCTGCTAGTACCCTGTTCTTATTACGAAGTATAATTCCTTTGTGGTATTTCCCACTGAAGACAGTTTTATCTTCCCATTATTTAGTAGAGGTTGGTGAGGCCACCTCATGTGGGTAATTGTATTTGACTAATTCTTAGAGCTGGGTGTGTGCTCTGGGGCAAGGACACGGGTTTGTTGATGGGGATATTAGCATCTGTGACCATGTGGGCAGGCTGAGCAGGGTGACCCATCAGAGCCCTGTGGCTCAGTACCAGAACCCCAGGCTCTGCCGACATTCAATCACTTTTATTGTAACTGGTGCAAAATAGGGCCAGGCGGAACACTGCTATTTTCTTGAAACCACTTAAGTAGGTGACCAGAGTTTAAGATAGCAGGTTATAGAGTTGAAGACACTCTAATGGATTAGAAGCTCACACAGAGTTGCTAATTTAATTTCCCTTTTTTATTGCTGTTCTCCTAAAAAAAACAACCAGCACAAATAGCCCTTTTCCTAGAGTGAGATATTAATAACCAGGGCCTTCTGCAAGAGCAGGAAAGGGCATGAAGAATTTTTCAAGGTCTCTATGTTTGTCCCTGATTTCTTGAGGCTCTCAGTTGGCCCAGATAGGGGACAGACCCAGGGGACTAGGACGTGGAAGCTGCACTTAGTGGCTATCACCAGACTCAAGTTAATAAAACTCCTGCCCACTCAGAGCACATCTCTGCAACAGCCCTCCATCAGGCCCTGGCCTGGGTCTGCCAAAGGAGAAGGAACACCTTGGCCTCAAAATGCAGACATATTAATATCCCAAGTGTCCCCATCATGGAGGACTTTGTTCCCCAAGGAAAGTCAATCTTTCCCTGGAGGACACAGCAGGCTAAGGACTAAAGTTACTCCTTGAGCTTGGTAATCAGGCCTCATGGCTAGTCTTCTGATGGAGAGGCAAGAGGGACCTGCCCACCAGTTGGGGCATCCCATATGTGCCCAGGCTCATGCCTGACCAGGCAGGAAGAGGGTCGAGGAGAGGAAGCGGACCCTCCCTCCCATCAGTGCCCCCATTAGCAGTGGAGCAGTTTTCCTCCTTCCACCACCTGAAACCTGGATCTCCCTTTGGCCCCCCAAAGGCCTAGGGACAAAGAAAGATAGCATCTTTGCAGCTGCTTCTTCCCACCAGTGATCCCTTCCCGGGCCTGCTGGGTTCCTGCAACTTCAGGGTCAGACAAGCCTCAGAGGCCATCAGTGGCCAGTGAGCCCTGTTTTGTACCACTGTGGGAGTTTCACCAACTTCTGCAGGCAGATTCCTAAGGCCCCAAGCAGCCCCCCGCCCCCGCTCAATCCAGGGGAGCCACAGCCAGGCTGCACAGGGGCCCCTGCCTGAGGTCTCTGGAGCCTATGGTAGCCACTGGTTCCACATGGACACTGAGCCCCTGAAATGAGGCTCTCCCAGAGTGAGATGTACATAACAGATTTTGAAGCCTTGCATGGGAAGAAAACATAAAATAGCTCATTAACTAACTTTTGCATTGACTACATGTTGAAATGATATTTTAGATATATTGAGTTAAAGAATATTAAGTAAATCAGTAGCCACTGTTTCTTTTTGCTTTAGGTGGCTGCTAGACCATTTAAATCTGCTAGGTGGCTGGCACTGCATTACATTCCCACTAGACAGCACTGCTCTAGAGGGGACAGAGGAAATATCTCAGAGGTCAATCAGGAAGGTCAAATACTGAGAAGAAGAAACATGTCCCCAGCAGACCCACAGCAGGCGATTTCCTGAACCCTGGCCCTCGAAGGCCTCCTGCACTTGCTCCTGAAGTGAGGCAGTGCTGGGGGGAACTCCAGTCAAGGGGCCCCCAGAGTGCAAATTCAGAGGCTGTGCTGTTACAAATAGGATCAGGACCAGAAAGTCACAGTGGGTTTTCAGGGGTCACCCGGTAGTAACAGATGGTCCAAGTGTCCATAGTCTCTTCTGAGTCTTAGAGAAAACTCTAGAGGAATAATCACAGATCTGCTGCCATGTTGGTGCCCGCAGACATTCACTGTTCCCGGTATCTCCCTCAGTGCTAACGCAGCACAGTCGTTTGCAGAATAATAAATCGACAGAGTTGTTATTTCTTTAAAATGCAGACATATCTGGGGTTTCCGCTTAAGGATGCACATGGAATAAATTACTTTTGGATGACACTTTTTAATTGAATTGAACTAACAGCTTAGTAATATGTTGCAATAAGAAGAATATTAGAATGATTAAAAGATATGAAAACTCTTGTGAAATTAAATGATTAAACAGAATGCTGAGTAAATGAACAAGCCTGTGTATATTAATCAGTTGTGGGCCTCAGCAAATGGCCGCGTAACTAAACGCGTGTTACGGAGCTCAGCACGCATGAGTTCCCAGGCTCTTCGGGCCAGCTCTCCATCACACGCTCCTTACTGCCACGTGGGCAAGCTGCTTTCCCACGGATAAACAATATGTTAGTCGTTCAGTGAGTGTGTTAGGTGGTGAGAGCTCTGGCTTCTTGGCAGACTTGCATTCCTCCAGTTGCAGACTTCGAGGAATGGCCACATCATTCATTTTCTGTCTGTGTTTTTTAACTAAATGAAATCTTAAAGGGGTGAAACTTATTAGAATTCTGGCTTCTGTTCTGGTCATGGGAACTGACCCTTTTCGGAGATGTCACTGTTTCCTGTTAAACCTGTCACCTTCATGTGCTTGATTTCGTTTCCGCAGAACTGTTAGCTAGGTATGTTGGTCCTAGGAACAGAGGGTGGAAATGTCACACTAGGGAAAAGTGCTGATTCCCAGGGCCGATGCTGGCTGCCCTGGGGTGGAGGGGGAGCAAAGAGCTCTGGAGTGGGGCAGGGCATGTCCCAGGAGATCCATTGCTGGCCCTCAGCCAGCACCTCGCAGGTGCCTTTTGTGTGACCTAGAAAACTGATTAACTTCCTTTCTTGGTTCATCCCCCGCCTGCCTAGAGATTACACAGGTAATTTCTGATCGCATAAATCTTTCATGCCCAAGTCGCACTTGTAATTAGCTGCATAAAAATTCAGGTTACGACTCAGACGGTTATTAGGAAACATGAAAACAGTGAAAAGTTTGGTTTCGCTCGCTAATAAAAACTCTCAAGGTCCCTGTTACAGAGAACAGAAGGGACATGGTATCTCATTAAGGGTAACATTCAGCTCAGCAGAGAACGTCATTTGCTGGACTTGATGCTGAATATAGTTTAAAAAAATAAAAGCCCCAGCCGCTGCCAGCAGGCCTGTGCTCACCGCCTTCCTGCACTGCCGTGGTGGCCTCCCCAAGTCCCCTTCCCTCAGCAGGGCTAAGAGCCTCGTGCTTCCTAAACCAATGCAGCAAAAAGCCCAGCAGAGGCATCTTCTCAAATGAAAATACATTCCCCAGACCAAAGTGCTGACCCACCCGGTTTTGCAGCACATCACGTTGGAAAATAATACAGCGAATTCCATTAAGCCAATGGTTCCTGAGGAACAAGTCGGCTCTCTCAAAGTTCCAGATAAAGCATTGCAATTGTCTCAGTGGTTTAGTGTAATAGACTACCAGGGGCGCTGGATTCATCTTCCCCAATTGGGCAAATTCAGAGCCATAGAAAGGAATCGCATTCCCATAATTACCCAGGGGACAGAATCTCCTCAAGGCAAGGCTTGGCAGGCCTTCCTCCCCTCTGCAGACAGTGACCCTCACTCTGGCCCAGCTTAGGCCTGGAAACCCAGCTTACGAAGAGTCTAGCACTAGCTAGAATCCAAGTTAGAATGTAAGATGCCCCTCAGAGAGCCAAGGGGTTGAACTCCAAGGATGAGCCTAAATTTTCCCAGAGCAGACCAATCCTGCTGACCCAGGCTCATTATGAGTTATTAAACTCACCCTTTCCAGATGGACCAGACCTTCTTAACCTTTTTATTGTTGTTCAGTCTCTAAGCCATGTTCCCACTCTTTGCAACCCCATGGACTGCAACATGCCAGGCTTCCCTGTCTGCTACTATCTCCTGGAGTTTGCTCAAACTCATGTCCATTGATTTGGTGATGCCATTCAACCATCTTGTCCTCTGTCATCCACTTCTCCTCCTGCCTTCAATCTTTCCCAACATCAGGGTCCTTTTCAATGAGTTAGCTTTTCACGTCAGGTGACCGAAGTATTGGAGCTTCAGCTTCAACATCAGTCCTTCCAATGAATGAATATTCAGGGTTGATTTCCTTTAGGATTGACTGGTCTGATCTCCTTGCTGTCCAATGACTGTCAAGAGTCTTCTCCAGCAGCAATTCAAGTGAACTGGGCTTTTGGTAATTTAGGGTATTTTATTACGCTGCCAGGTCAGGAAGTACAGTGTGGCAGTGGCCTATGCCTCATGGAATCCCAGCACCCATGTTGTCACCTGTAGTGAAGTCATACCCTCAACTCAGCAGATATCATTCCTTACTTTTCTGCAGGGCAGAAATGCTGAAAACATTAATTTTTCGAAACTCTGAAAGCCACATGCTGGAGCCAACAAGGAAAAGAACAATCAAGACTTTGTCATCAGAGGAGGCAGACGGCCCCAGTGTCCTATCAAATTTAGTCCAAAATGTATTTTGCCATTATCGTAACTATGCCCTTCAGCTGCCACACCAGTTCAGGAAGGGAGTGCTGATACATTCTGTGGCACAGTCTCTTTATGGGGAGGATGGGATCCCAGTGCCCCTTGACAGAGAGAGAATAATAGCATAATGCAACAGAACATTTTTGAAATGCTAATGCACGCTCCCCGCAACTTAATTTTATTTTTTTCTTATTGGCTTTTTTATACGACATTTCACAGTCCTGTAGCCTCAATAGCTAGATCGGCATCGTAAAAATGACAACACAGTGATTTAAGGTGGAGAGTCCATCAGAGCGAAATGGATGGTGTGCTTTTAAAGTATCAGTTTAGCACCTCTTACCTGGGGTCAATGTTCATTTTCAATACATCATTAAAGCATTCCGTTAAATCACTCAGAGAGTGGCCATGCTCGTCTTCCCCATCGCCCCATCGTTGGATTAGGGAGATAATGAAGTGGCATCCTACAGGAAAGGCCATGTTAGGCACCCATGTTCTGTTGAATTAGAGGCTACCAGGAAGGGTGACATGAATTAAAGACTTGAAAAGGGATGCAAAGAGAGAAGACAGCCAGATATGTGGGCGTTTAGGTTTCCATTCAGAAGTTGGTAATGAATGACTGATAGCATCAAATGCAGCCTCCTGTCTCCATCATCTTTATAAGCACAGTGTTCACCAAACCAGTAACCTTAAAAGTTCAAGCTGCAGTCAACTCTGTAGCCTGTAACCCAATAAGATGAGAGAAGACACACTACCATGCCCTGTAGAGCTCTATAGATCCCAAAGTCAGCTCAAAGGCAAGCGCATTAACAGGTCCAGCAAACCTTAGATGGAGCAGAGCAAAGCCCTCACCTCTGGCAAGGGCTTGGACCAGAGCATCAGGCTGATTGAAAACTCCTAGAGCATGAATTCCTGAGAATTCATCCTTCAAATCCATCCTTCAAAACTGCTCCCATCCAGTCATTGTGAGACCCTGAAACAGTGATGCTCCCAAGGGCTTTCTTTCATATTCTTCAAATCCCAAAACCCAGTCCCAAACCCTGAGCCCCAGTCCCAAGTCCCAAGAAAAACCTCCATTGACAAATTCGTGGGACCCATCCAGGCTTTCTTTCATGTGTGTACAAATACCCACACAGGTATTTTTGTGACCTAGGATTAGACTCTATGCATTGTTTTACAATTTGCTTTTCTCACATGAAAACCATATCAAATCAGTACAAATAGATTTACCTGGACCTTTAAATAGCTGTATAATATTCTGTTTGGGGCTGAAACATAGTATATTTAGCCAGTGCCCTGGTGATAAGCGTCAGGATGTTCTTAGTTTTTTATTATCACAAACAATACTACAGTCAGCATCATTGGTCAAAGGCATCTTTGCACATAAATACACCATCACATCAACTCACAGAGGTTTCTGGAGGGGCCTGATTTTGCAGGTTCCTGCCAACCCCTCCAAAAGTGATGCACTCTCGGCTTGGTATCTTTTGCTTTCCAAACTTGAGACTAAACAGCCCACTCCCTCCTTCTTGTCTTGGAATGAGGAGAGAGGCAGCTGAGATCTGCACTCGGAGTTTGCTCCTGAGAAGCTGGTCTACGAAAACAAATGAACTGTGCCTCCAACGCCTCCAGATTGACCTCCCATGGCCGAGTATCTTCAGTCATCCAGGAACTCATATACATCAGCCCAGCTTCTCAAACCAACTCCCATGACAGGTGGTGGTAGCTTACAGACTCTTCCCCACTAAAAAGCAACAGCACAGAAAGTGGAGTAGTTGGAGCTCTGGGTGTTGCCATGAAACTGTCCACTGGTGAGAAAGCACAGCTTTGACCAGGTCTGCATTTAAAAACCCAGAGTCATCCTCACTGTAGCCTGGTGACCTCAGAGCTCAGGCCACAGTAGATGTAGCTCTTGGGAGGAGGGACTCCAGCCTCTGTTCCTGGTGAGCAGTGCTCCTTCTAAGGCCTACTGAGTGTATTTATCCTGGGTTATTCTTAACTTCTGATTACCAACCCAGATGTCTCTAGCATCTTGGTTTCCAAAGTGAAACCTTCTTTAAAGCTTGAGTGAGTGAGTGAAAGTCACTTGGTCATGTCTGACTCTTTGCAACCCCATGGACTATAGAGTCCATGGAATTCCCCAGGCCAGAATACTGGGATGGGTAGCCTTTCCCTTCTCCAGGGGATCTTTCCAACCCAGGGATAGAACCCAGGTCTCCCACATTGCAGGAAGATTCTTTTATAGCTGAGCCACAAGAGAAGCCCAAGAATACTGGTGTGGGTTGCTATTTCCTTCTCCAGCAGATCTTCTCGACCCAGGAATTGAATCAGGATCTCCTGCGTTGCAGGTGGATTCTTTGCCAACTGGGCTGTCAGGAAAGTCCCTAAAGTTATGATCAGCTGGACTTTTCAGAAATTACTGTATATTGGTTACAATTTTATTTAAGCCCATTTAACCAGTTTGGGCTTTTTTTTTTTTTTTTCTTTAAAGGCAAAATTGCTCACTTTCAACCCAAGAGCTGGTGTTAGTGAGAGCAAATTCCTTTCCAAGTTGCTGGCAGACACAGCACATCAATGATACTGTTCTTTTCTGCTGAGCCTGGATGGAGCCCAGACTCCTTCTCAATGCAGCCAATAAGATCTGATACAGACACTGAACCACCAGCCATCCCTGCCACCACAGGCGCAGGGGGCCGACCAAGAAGTGAGATGTGAGAGCTGGCACCCCAGCATCAAACCAACACCTGCAGTGCCCAGATTACACACACTTACTTTTTTAATTTAAAAACCCTTATTTTTTTACATATAATTTAACTTTTTAATTAAAAACAGAGATTTTTTTTTATTATTATTATTATTTTTTTTTCCAGTGGGTTTTGTCATACATTGCTATGAATCAGCCATAGATTTACACGTATTCCCAATCCCGATCCCCCCTCCCACCTCCCTCTCCACCCGATTCCTCTGGGTCTTCCCAGTGCACCAGGCCGGAGCACTTGTCTCGTGCATCCCACCTGGGCTGGTGATCAAAAACAGAGATTTAGAAGACTGGTTTAGGGTAGCCAACTTTTCATCTGGCCAAGTAATGATAAATAGCTTCTACAAGGACCACAGCATCATAAAAATAAGGAAGTTAGAAAGGGACTCAGAAAAGGAAATAATGTGCATAAGTCAGAAAGGAAATAATTTCAAGCAAAAGGAACAGGCCACTGGCAGCCTGGCAGTAGTATCAAGAGCATCATACACACATTCACACCCCTCGCTGCCCTCCAGAGAAGACGTCTTCCCCAGGGCATTACTAGCTTTCAGACCAGAGTCTGGTCTGGTGCCACATCTAAAGGAGAACATCTGGATGCCAGGTGGACTCCCCAGCTCTGTGCAGGTGCTGGCACTGGGCCTTCACAGCATCACCACACCCAGATTGAGCCTGACATCTCTCTCTGATGGTTTGACTGGTGGAAGGGAAGACCTCTCCCATCCCAGCCAGTCTGCTTTCATGATGGAAATCCCTGGCTTCTCAGCCATGTCAATCCTCATCAGCTTGGAGGACAGTGCCACCGAGGGGCAAGGAGCCACCGAGGGAGCAGGTGGGCCAGCCAGTGAGTTCGAAGGACCTGCAACGTAACCTTTACACCCATCAGGAGAGCTCCTAGATCCTGTTGTTATTGTTCCATCTCTAAGTTGTGTCTGAGTCTTTGTGACTGCATGGACTGTAGCAGGCCAGGCTTCCCTGTCCTTCACCATCTCCCAGAGTTTTCTCAAGCTCACGTCCATTGAGTTGGTGATGCCATCCAACCATCTCATCCTCTGCCACCCTCTTCTTTTGCTTTCAATCTCTCTCAGCATCAGAGTCTTTTCCAATGAGTCAGTTCTTCACATCAGGTGGCCGAATATTGGAGCTTCAGCTTCAGCATCAGTCCTTCCAATGAGTATTCAGGGTTGATTTTCCTTTGACTCATTTAATCTGTTTGCTGTCCAAGGGACTCTCAAGAGTCTTCTCCAACACCAAAATTTGAAAGCGTCAATTCCAACTTTCACATCCATACATGACTACTAAAAAGACAATTTAGCTTTGACTATACAGACCTTTGTCAGCAAAGTCATGTCTCTGCTTTTTAATACACTAAGTTTGTCATAGCCTTCCTTCCAAGAGGCATTTTGTAATTTCATGGCTGCAGTCACTGTCCACAGTGATTTTGGAGCCTACGAAGAGAAAATCAGTCACTGCTTCCACTTTTCCCCTTCTATTTGCCATGAAGTGATGGGAGCAAATGCCATGATCTTAGTTTTATGAACATTTAATTTTAAGCCAGCTTTTTCACTCTTCTCTTTCACCCTCATCAAGAGGCTCTTTAGTTCCTCTTCATTTTCTGCCATTAGAGTGGTATCATCTGCATATCTGAGATTGTTGGTATTTCTCCCAGCAGTCTTGATTCCAGCTTGTTACTTGCTCCGTGGCTACATCTGAACCCGGCCCCCAGTATCTCATTAGACAGTAAAGTGCCTGAGCCAGTTCTCTCCTCTTTCGCCTTCCCTGGTTTCTCTTCTTTCACTGCTTCCCTCCTCACCCTTCCCAAGAGGATCTGTCAAATCAAAATCACCCAGGTTCTTCCTACTTCTACCGTTACCACCTCCCAGGAGAGTGGTCCTGAGAAACAGGGTTATGGAGACTCCAGGGGGATAGGCAGTGCAAGGACGGAGGTCCACCCTGCCCAGCTGGCAGCCCAGACCTTCCACCTTTGTGACTTGTGCGTACTCAGTGCTCTCCAAGTACATGGTGGGGAGTCACATGCTTCCTCCTAGCTGGTTCCTACAGGCATGAGCAGGGTCATGACTATTCTAAAGGCTGAGTGCACCCCAGCAGGGCCAGGGCCAAAGGGGAAGCCTGGTCACTATTCTGGACCAGTGACCCCTGCAGTCCAGCTGATCACGCCTACTCTGCAAGGAGATGTACCCAGCTCCCAGGAGGCAGGGGCAGATGGTGTCCTTTGCTGTCCACTGCCACTGGACTCCCCACTTCTGAGTCAGTGAAAGGCAACTGACTTAGGCAGAGACAGGCAACTGCTTGCCTGCTTCTCATGAAAGACAGAGATTTCCTGGAGCCCTGGCCCTCCTGGGCTCCACTGACACTCAGGCCTTTGTTCCACACCCTTCTTGGCTCACCATCTTCTCTCCAAGGTCAGGAGCCAGTGTAGAGGGCGTCTCTGGGAGAGGATGGTGAGGCTAAGGCTGCTAAGCGGACCCTGCCCTGGCCAGGCCAGCCCACAGCTCACCAGGCATCTGCCCTCAGCAGCTCCTCAGCTGGGAGAGGGCCAGGCCTCCTGAACCACATACATTTTAATGGACACATTTCACTGGAGACTGCCCCACATGTGCAGGAGCTCTTTAAACTGCTGTTGTTTCAGGACAGCTGGAAGCCATCCTATCCATGACTTCCTGGTCTGTCTGTAGAACTCCCAGGAGAAAGGAAACTCATCTCAGTTCCCAGGGTCAGGGCCATGGAAACATCATTCTGCAGCCACACTGGCTGTACATACCGTGGTTTGTTTACCCCGGGTTTGCATGCAGAGAACCCCCTACACACACTGGGCGGATGCTCAGCATTCTGGCCAGGACTAACTGGGCTCACAATGCCCAGCCCAGAGCGAACAGGAGTGCTGTGGTCACAGGCAGTGGGGCCCTTGAACTTGTCAGCCCTGAGGCTACCATACTGGGTAGTTACTGTACGCTCACCCTTACCCAGAGCCCCATTGTGGGCCTGGGGTGTGGGGGCAACGAGACTGGGACTCGCAGGGCTGCTGCCCACCTTTGGGGAGAGGACCGCCTGGTTGGAGTCATTAAACAATCAATCTCCATTGCTTGGTGGGTGTGAAGGGAAAGGGTGTGAGGCAAAATAAGACCCTTGATAGGTACCCCAACCTCACTGCTTGGGGTAGCGTGCTCACTTGGTGGCTAACCCTGAGCTCAGCCATGACCCATTCCTTCTCCTCCCTCAGCCACAGGGTCAAGGCAGCACCCTCCTGGGTGGCCATGGCGTGAATCAATTCCCACAGCACCCATGCACAGAGGGCTCAAACCAGGGCTGCCTGGATCCATGCCCCGCAATTCCCTACCATCCTCCACGGCCCAGGTGGCCCAGCTCCCTGCCACTCCTAGTCTTCTGTCCCTCTGTACCTTGGTGGCCTGTTTGTCCCTCTTCAGTCCCTAAGCTTATTTTTCCTGGATTCAGTTGGTGTTTCTTAGGGTGAGCTGAATGCCAGGTCGCATGCAAGTTCCTGAGGGGGCAGCTGAAATGCAGGCAGGGAGTTCCTGCCATTCCTGACCCTGCCTGCCACTCACCCCGACCCAATGTGCCCTGCTCGGAGCCCCTTTTCTGCTGATGCCACCTTATTTAGGGTCTATTCACCTGGTTGCCACAGAACATGGCACCAGACATGGTATGGTGCACCCTGCAAAGACCATGGTTCCAGAATTAAGTGCAAAGGACATGGGCGTGGAGGCAGGAAACCTTTGGAGGCTCTGGCCTGTGGAGATGGGAGTGGAGGACTGGTTGAGCCGAAAGGCTCGAGAAGAGGGAAGTGGCCAGTCCTGGGTCCATGGGGGCAAGAGGCTGAAGGAATGAGAAAGGATAGTGAGACAGAGCCTGGGAAGGAGGCCCGGCTGGGGAAGACGAGGTGAGGGGAAGGCCAGGCCATCTAGGACAGAGGTCCCTTGGACATCAGAGCACAGGTCCGTGAGGAATGCCAGGGGCCGGATGTCTCCAGGCACACAGGGCCTGGATCCCAGCAGGCGCTTGGCCCACAGAGTGTGGCGTGAGAGACTGTGTACACCAGCGGATGGATTTTCATACTGTAACTGCTTTCCAACCATGCCACACTGGCTTCAGCAGGCAGGGCTCGGCTAGGTTCCAAGACCTTAAGTCTACTCTCCTGAAGTGCCGTGGGTTAAACAGAAGGAGCCCGTGGTCAGTGACTCCCGGTTCTTCCCAAGGACCACTGAGCCGGCCCCTCAGCTGCCAGGGGACCGTGATGTGTGGCGTTTGTGGAGCTGAGGGCAGATGGAGGCCTCCTGGTGTCAGGGTCGTTTCCCCAAACCCAGCCTTCCCACAGTGCCTGCCCTGGAGGGCTCAGGTGTGGAGAGCTGAGCTGAGAGAAGGAGCCAGGCCGGGACCTGGGAGGGTCACACATTTGACTGGTGTCGGCTTCTAGTTTTTCAGAACCCTTTCCTTTTTGATGGGCTGGAATGGAGACAGGGAGGTGAGGTTCAGGAAAACCATCTTGCCGTGAGGATGTTACAGTGGGCAGGAAGGGCGGCCTCCCGGGGCTGCTCCAGAGAGCCAGGTGTCGGTATAAAGCAAGCGGTGGAGAGTTTGAAACTGGGGTCTCCAGGGGTGAAGACAGGCTCCTGGGGTACTTGTGCAGTGTGTTTATAGGTGTGATGTTTGTAGAACCCAGATGATCATTTTATTCCAAAGAATTCTGAGGCCTTTGGACTTGAACCTGAGCCTCTTGGTACAAAGCGCAGAAGAGAAACTGGGTCTGGGCACAGCCCAGCTTCCTGAAATGGTCTGTGTCCCAGGTGAGACCCGAACACATCCCCACACACCACGTGCAAGAGCCGTTTGTCACACGTTGGCCTCTGCCCGGGCTGTGCGTGTGCCCTCCCCACCCCCAACCCCCCGGGCCCTGGGGCCCCTGCAGCAGCCCAGCCTCCGTGAGATGGTTCAGTTATAACCATAAAGTCATTCAGCACCACAACCAGGAGCGGAACACGTGAGGTCACGATAATCAGTCCCCTTGCCAGGGGCAGTGGTGTCACTGCTGCATCCTGGGGCATCCCCTGCCCCTCAAACAGTCTGGCTGAGGGGCTGTAGGGGCAGTGTTGGGGGCCGGGGGGGTGGGAGTGAGGAGTACCGTCTTTAACTCTTTGGTTCCCTTTCTCCGACTTGTTAATTGCTTGAGGTTGAGACCCAGATTCTCTTCTTGAGATTATCATTCCCCCTCTCCCTCCAGCCCCATCAAAATGGGATGCTGAGAAGTACCCGGCAGTGTTCAGAACTACAGAGTGTTGGTCCTGCCTCTGTGACTCTGGGCATCACTTTCCCATCCTCCACGTGGGGACCTAAGACCCAGATGGCCTGCCTGTTAGGCGGGCATGTCGGGTACCTCCTGCCAGCCTGTGAGCCCCCGATGGGGGAATGACTCCCCTGCATTTAGTCTGGAGGTGTCTTCTCCAAAATTCAGCCCACCAAGTGCTGCATTTGTCAAGTTGCAGAGGTTGGTCTAGTTTCACCACTACTCTTGTGATCGTTGGAATTTCTCTGATTTCAAGGGTTTCTGCCCCAAGTACCCTCTCTGGGTCCAAGACAGGACACACGTGGAGAGTGGGTGCAGTTTGGCTCAGACTAAAGCAGGAATGGCGGGGGATGTGGCTAACAATAGGTGCTCATGGGCCTTAAACACCAGGCAGAGGAGTGGGCTCCCTCCCAAGACAGTAGGCAGGGAGGAGCTCTGGAGGGGAGCTGCCCATTGGTAGAGAAATTCCCAGAGAAGAGACTGCTGTGTTGGCCAATAACGAGGTTTTGGCCGGAGCTGCCTCGGTTGAGTTGAAGAGAAAGGGGTGAACTCGGAGGGGTGCTAGGGCGGTTTGGCCGTAATTGTAAAGATGGAGAGAGGTGGATGATATTTTGGCTCATTCATCCCTAAAATGGACTGCTCACTCAGCCGGCCTGCAGCCTCCGTGTGTGCCTCGCAGGACAAGTACTACATTGTCGGATGCCGCCAGAAGCAATTTGCCGTGGGTCAAGATGTGGAGATTTCCAAACTGACAGATGGCGGAGGAGTCTTTGGAGAGGAAACGGGAGGCATTTTTCTTACCAAGATCTGTCCTTGGACAAAGCATACGTTATAGGGTTCTCTCTGAAAGATAATTTAAAGAACCTACCTGAGACAAAAGAGAGAGATAAATACCCCATACAAGAAGAAGAGATTGCTCACATCCCAATACTGTGGTGCCATGCATCATGCCTGACACAGGGAAGGTTTCAGCAAAGGCAAATGAGTTGGTTTCTATGTCACAACTATGGTGACCGTAATGCCCATCTTCTGAGGTCCCCCCTCCCCAGTCACCTTCCTGCATGGAGACCCTCCACCCCAGGAGCAGCAGGGAGTCCAGCAGGCCCAGTGTCAGCAGCAAAGCATGATGCCTGAGCCCCGGGGTAGGGTTTGGCCTCAGCAAGCTGGGATGAGGAACAAAGGGCCTTCTCTAACCCCCACAATGTAACCACCAGGACGTGGGTTAGTCTACACAGGGCTGCGTGCACGCCAGCCCTGCCTGGGCGAGGGTAGTGAGAGGCAGGAGTTTCACTTTCGAGGGCTAAGGTTCGGTATTTCTTGGAGGGCTGTACAAGTCACATTATTACTGTTCAGTTCAGTTCAGTCGCTCAGTCGTGTCCGACTCTTTGCGACCCCATGAACCGCAGCACACCGGGCCTCCCTGACCATCACCAACTCCTGGAGTCCACCCAAACCCATGTCCATTGAGTTGCCATCCAACCATCTCATCCTCTGTTGTCCCCTTCTCCTCCTGCGCTCAATCTTTCCCAGCATCAGGGTCTTTTCTAATGAGTCAGCTCTTTGCATCAGGTGGCCAAAGTTATTACTGTTAGTTGTGGTTATTAACATAAACCATAGTTCTCCACGGTGCCACTATTGACCTTTAGGGCTAGATTATTCTTTGTTGTGGGGACTCTTAAGTGCATTGTAGGGTATTTAGCAGCATCCCTGACCTACACCCCTAGATGCTAGTAGGAAAATACTCCCTCCCCAAAGAGGACAGCTAAAACCATCTCCAGAAATTTCCAACTGTCTCCTGGGGGTCAGAATCACTCCGGGTTGTGAAACACAAATATGTACCACACGGACCTTTCCCCTCGTCTCTCACCATTTGGGTGCACTTTCCCATGCCTCCACCTGCACCCAGGCTCTGCCCACCGTCTGTTATGGAGCACAGAGCCTCTGCCCTATCAGGGGCCAGGCCTCCACTTATTCTCTAGGGACTTTCTGCTTTCACCCACTCAGAGCCATTTCTTCTAGAATCATCCCTTCTCTCTTTTGTATCATGGGTATCTCCCTCGCCATTCTCTCATCCCCACAGATTTGTTTTTTAAGCTGTTGTGTTTGCAAGCCAGGGTTTCTACCCACCACTCCATTTCAGATACCTGAGCCCACTGCCTATCCCTCAGTCCACCTACTGTGGGAAAAACAGAACCTGGATTTTACCTAAAACATCTGCCTTTTCTTCCTCAGCCTTTCAGTAAATGGATCCAACCCCCATCCAGTTTTTCTGACCAAGATATCGTTGATTATTTCCTTTCTCTCCATCCCCCCATTCAGTCAGTCAACACATCCATTTACCCTGCCTCCAACACTTGTCCCAAATCAGCCTGGCTCCTAACAGCTCTCCTCACTTGCTCTGCTGCCTGCTCTGTCCACCCTTCCTAGAACCCCCAGCAGGCCACCCTGGCACTGCGCACTCCTTTCAGACAAAGCCTCGGCCAGCCTGCCTCCTCCCGTAGCCACATGCCTGCCCAAGCCAGTCATGGCAGTTCTCTCCGGTGGTTGCTTTGGGGTGAGCATGTGATGCAAATCTGGCCAAGGAAACCTGAGGGGAAGTCAAGGTGGAAACTGAAGGGAAGTCAAGGCATGAGGGCTTTGGAGAGAGGCTTCCTTGCTCCCACAGCACAAGGGAGTCCCCCCTCTCACGCTCCGATGCACACCTAAAGCTGAAACACACAGCTGCAAGCTGAGGGCTGCAGGGCAGGTAGGGTCAGGCCTGAGTGCTCCATGCCATCTTGGGATCACGGGGCGAACCCACCCAGGAGACTCCCCTAAGGGCCTTCTCGCTGTGTCAATAGTAGCTTCTCCTTACTAGGCAGCCCCATTCCCTGTTGGGGTTTCCTGTTAATGCCACAGAAAATGTCTCAACCAGTGTACAGATGGTCTTTAAAAGTACAAATCAGACCATTTTATTCTCCAGCTTAAAATCCTCCACTGGCTTCTCATGGAATTAAAACGTCAGCTCCTCACCATCATCATGGGGCCCTGCCAGCCCAGCTCCTGACATCTCCAGTCTCACCTCTGACCACTGCCCCCAGAGGCCCCCTCCCTAACTCCATGCTGCTCATTCCTGGCTTATGCCCATAGCATCTCCACTGGTGAGGGAAAGGTCCTTCAAATTCAACCCTGACCCCTCTCTGCCAAGACCCAAGCCAGGCTGTCAGGGCCAACACCTCACACTGACCTCCTCTCCTTCCAACAGTTGGACTCAGCTGAGTTCTCTGCCATGTTAATAAATACTCAGTGACTGCAGCTACGGAAGCAGAGGGAGAACATAGTCTGGACATGGCTCACCCTTCCCTGGTGGGCCAGGGTCCTTGGGGGCCATGCTGGAAAGGATAGAGGCTGTGAGCAATGTTTTCCCTTAAGACCGAAGTTGGCAGAACTCCACGGGCCCTGGGAGCAGCAGAGCCCACCACCAGGCTCAGGAACCCCTCCTCAGGAGTTCATCTGAGCTGTGGTACATTCCAGAAGTTGGGATTGAGACAGAAAACAAATACACTTATAGAAGCGGTTTCCAAAACGGCCTGCTGATGCCTGTTTACAAAACACAGCCATGACTTAGCGTCCTCAGGAGACTGGATAATTAAACAGAAAACAAGCTATATTTATTCATGTCTTGAAAGGCCCGATGGCTTCTCCCCTTTGCACACATGAAGCCCAGTCGCCACTCAGAGAGGGCATGGCCTGGGCTGCAGGGTGGAGGTAAAGGGGGAGACACATCAGGGACAGGCTCCCTGTCTGGCTTTTGCTGCTTGGACACATTTCAGCCCCTGTACAGTAGAGGACTGTGTCTGTCCCTCTTCCTCAGCTGAGGCTGTGGCACAAAAGTGCCACAGTTTAGAAATCCTCTTCTCATCTTATTCACTATAGAGGACAAGAACGTGCTTGTAATCTGCATTTCAGATCACACGCCTTGAGAAGACTAAGCGACTATCAGTCGAGACAGAGCTGGCACCCATGGTTGTGTGTGGGTCCCTGGACCTCCACTCCCAGCTCGCCTCATCGCGGGGAATGGCACTGTAGTATACAAGAGGATGAAGCCAGGGGCACAGGAGGAAGTCATCCAGAACACTTTTCCCTTGCCCCTTCATCCACAGTTTCTAAACCCCAGACCTTCCTCTTCTCCCCATCTCCATAATCGTCACCTGTCTCCCCTGAACCCCTGCCTCAGCCTCTTGGCTGGTCTTGCCACATCCTCTCCTCTCTCCCAATGGTCCATTATTCCCACAATAGCCACAGTGTTCCTTTTAGCATGCAAATGAGATCACACAGCCCTTCTTGACCCAAAATCCTTGCCATCACTTTCCATTGCCTTAAATTAAAACTATTACATCTTTTGTTTAAGGAACCATGGCTCTGCCTATTTCATCTGGCCACCTTCCACCTCTCTGCATCTGTACCACGCACACCTGCCCTGTTCCCTGCACTTTGGCCACATTCGCCTTCTTCAGTTCTCAGAGCATGCTGAGCCCCATCCAACTTCAGGGCCTTTGCACCAGCTTTCTCTGGCTAGAATGTCCTCCCCCTCATTCTTGGCCTGGTTTTTTCTCATTTTTAGATTTCTGCTTAAGTATCTCCTACTCAGAAGTCTTCCACCACTACTCGCCACTTGCATCTTTTTCTTTATCTATATATACATTTTAGGGGGCTTCCCAGGTAGCTCAGCTGGTAAATAATCCACCTGTGATGCAGGAGACCTGGGTTTGATTCCTGGGTTGGGAAGTTCCCCTGGAGAACGGATAGGCTACCAACTCCAGTATTCTTGGGCTTCCCTGGTGGCTCAGATGGTAAAGAATCTGCCTGCAAGGTGGGAAACCTGGGTTAGATCCCTGGGTTGGGAAGATCCCCTGGAGTAATGCATGGCAACCCACTCCAGTATTCTTGCCTGAAGAATCCCCATGGACAGAGGAGCCTGGTGGGCTACAGTCCATGGGGTTGCAAAGATTTGGATGTGACTGAGTGACTAAGCACAGAACATCATATACCCTTTTAAATTGGAGTAAAATTGATTTATCATGTTGTGTTAACTTCTGCTGTACAACAGAATGATTCCATTTTACATATGTGATGTCGTGATATTTGTCTTTGTTTTTCTGACTTCACTTAATATGATCATCTCTAGTTTCATCCATGTTGTTGCAAATGGCATTATTTTGGTTTTTTTTACAGCTGAGTACTATTCCATTGTATATATGTATCACATCTTCTTTATCCATTCATCAGTCAGTAGACAGGTTGTTTCCATGTCTTGTCTGTTGTGAATGAGTGCTGTTGTGAACATAGCGGTGCGTATGTCTTTTTGAATTATAGTTTTGTCTGAGAATATGCCCAGAGTGGGGTTTCTGGATCATATGGTAATTCTATTTTTCATATTCTGAGGAACTGCCATACTGTTTTCTATAGTGAATGCACCAACTTACATTCCCACAGTGTAGAAGAATTCCCTTTTTCTCCACACTCTCTCCAGCATCTGTTGTTTGTAGACTTTGATGATGGTCATTCTGACCAGTGTGAGGTGATACCTCATTTTAGTTTTGATTTGCCTTTCTCTAATAGTGAAGCTGAGCATCTTATCATGTGCCTATTGGCCATCTGTATGTCTTCCCTGGAGAAATGTCTACTAAGGTCTTCGGTCCATTTTTCGATTGGGTTATTTGATTTTTGTTGTTGAGTTATATGTGCTGGTTGTATATTTTGGAAATTAAGCCCTTGTCACTCACATCATTTGCAAATATTTTCTTCCATTCTATGAGTTGTCTTTTCATTTTGTTCATGGTCCCCTTTGCTGTTCAAAAGCTTGTAAGTTTGATGAGGTCCCATTTGTTTATTTTACTTTTATTTCTCCTGCCTTGGAGACCTAAGAACACATTGGTATAATTTATGTCAGAGAACGTTTTGCCTATGTTCTCTTCTAGGAGTTCTATGGTGTCATGTCTTATGTTTAAGTCTTTAAGCCATTTTGAGTTTATTTTTGTTTATAATGAGAGGGTGTGTTGTAGCTTCATTGGTTTAGATTCAGTTGTCCAACTTTCCCAGCCCCACTTGCTGAAGAGACTTTTTCCTGTTGTATGTTCTTGCCTCCTTTGTCAAAGATTAATTGACCATGGCGTATGAGTTTATTTCTGGGTTTCTCTCTATTCTGTTCCATTGATCCATATGTTTGTTTTTGTGCCAATAAGACACCATTTTGATTACTGTAGATTTGTAGTATTGTCTGAAGTCTAGGAGGACTAGGCCTCCTGCTTTGTTCTTTTTCTTCAGGATTGCTTTGGAAACTCTGGGTCTTTTATGATTCCAAATGAATTTTAGGATTATTTGTTCTAGTTCTGTGAAAAATGTCATGGGTCATTTGATAGGGGTAGCATTAAATCTGTGGGTCGCTTTGGGTACTATGGCCTTTTAATAATATTCTTCCAATCCAAGAGCATGAGTTTTCTCTCCACTTCTTTGAATCATCTTCAATTTCCTGTATTAATATTTTATAAGTCTCAGCATAGTCTTTTACCTCCTTAGTCAGATTTATTCCTAAATATTGTATTTTGGGGGGTACAATTTTAGAAGGTATTGTTTTTTACAATTCTCCTTCTGATGTTTCATTGTTGGTGTAAAGAAAGGCAACTGACTTCCATACCTTTCTTGTATCCTTATATCTTGCTGAATCTTTTATCAGATCTAGTCCTTCCTGTGTGGAATCTTTAGGATTTTCTATACATAGTATCAGATCATTTGTATAAAATGAGAATTTTACCTTTTCTCTTTCAACTTGGATACATTTTACTTCTTTTTCTTGTCTTCCCATACTGTGTTGAATAGAAGAGGTGAGAGTGGGCATCCTTGTCTTGTTCTGAATTTTAGCGGAAATATTTTTAGCTTCTCACCATTGGGTGTGGGTTTATCATAAATAGTTTTATTATATTGAGATATGTTCCCTCTGTACCCATTTTGTAAGAATTTTTATCATTAACTGAATGTTGAATTTTGTCAAATATTTTTTCTGCATCTGTTGAGATGATCATATGGTTTTTTCTTTTGTTTATGTGGTATTTCACATTGATTGATTTGCGTATGATCTTTTTATGTCTTGTTGAATTTGGTTTGCTAATATTTTATTGAGAATTTTTGCATCTATATTCAATGAACATGAAATGAAAGTGAAAGTCACTCAGTCATGTCCAACTCTTTGCAGCCCATGGACTATAGAGTCCATGGAATTCTCCAGGCCAGAATACTGGAGTGGGTAGCCATTCCCTTCCCCAGGGGATCTTCCCAGCCCAGGGTTCAAACCCAGGTCTCCCACATTGCAGGCAGATTCTTTACCAGCTGAACTACCAAGGAAGCCCTGGTGGTGTCTTTTTTGGTGGTGTCTTCAGCTGGTTTTATTATCAGGGTGGTAGTGACTTCATAGAATGTCTTTGGGAGTGTTCCTTCCCTTCAGTTTTTTGTAAGAGTTTGAAAAGGATCAGTATAAGTTCTTCTTTGTATGTTTGGTAGAATTTGCCAGTGAAGCTATCAGGTCCTGGACTTTTTATCTATAGGGAGCTTTTTAATTGCAAATTGTATTTCACTTCTAGTGATTGGTCTGTTCAAATTATGTTTCTTCTTAGTCAGTTTTGGTGGGCTGTATGTTTCTAGAACCTTGTCCATTTCTTCTAGGTTGTCAAATTTGCCGGCATAGAATTGTTCATAGTATTCCCTAATTATTTTTTGTATTTCTGTGGTATCAGTTGTTATGCCTTCTTTTTCATTTCTTATTTTGTTTATTTGGATCACTTTCTTTTCTTCCTGGTAAACCTGGCCAGAGATTTGTTCATCTTATTTATCCTTTAAAAAAACTTTAAAAGCTCTTGGTTTTTATTAATTTTAATCCCTACTTTATTTCCTATCTGATCTTTATTATCTCCTTCCTTCTGCTGGCTTTAGGTTTTCTTTGTTCTTCTTTTTCTAATTCATTTAGATGGTGGGTTAGGTTATTTATTTCAGATTTTTCTTGTTTCTTAAAGAAGGCCTGTATCACAATTAACTTCCCTCTAAAAACTGCTTTTGCTGAATCCCATAGATTGTGTATGGTTGTGTTTTCATTGTCATTTGCTTCAGGTATTGTTTAATTTCTTCTTTGGTTTCATCTTTGACACACTGGTTTTTCAGTAGCATGTTGTTTAATCTCCATGTAATTGCTTTTTCTTTCTTTTTCTGTGGGTGATTTCCAGTTTCATGTCACTGTAGTTAAAAAAGATGCTTGAGATAATTTCTATGCTCTTAAATTTATTGAGGTTTCTTTTGTGCCCTAGCATATGAACAATCCTAGAGAATGTTCTGTGTGCACTTGAAAGGAATTTGTATTCTGGGTTTTTTTTAATGTAATGTCCTGAAAATATCAATTATGTCTAACTATTCTATTGTATTAATATCATTTAGGATCTCTGTTGCTTTATTGATTTTCTGTCTAGAAGATCTGTCTATTGATGTGAGTGGAGTGTTAGCGTCTGTTATTGTATTCTCATCAGTTTATCTCTTTATGTCTGTTAGTATTTGTTTTATGTATTTGGGTGCTCCTATATAACCCATTCCAGTGTTCTTGCCTGGAGAATCCCAGGGATGGGGTCGCACAGAGTCGGACACAACTGAAGTGACTTAGCAGCAGTAGCAGCATATAGGTGCATAGGCTTTCCAGGTGGTGCAGTGGTAAAGAATCTGCCTACCAACGCAGGAGCTGCAGAAGATGTGGGTTCGATCCCTGGGTCAGGAAGATCTCCTGGAAAAGGAAATAGCAACCCACTCCAGTATTCTTGCCTGGACAAGAATGGACAAAGGAGCCTGCCGGGATACAGTCCATGGGGTCACAAAGAGTCAGATATGCCTGAGCAATTAACACACACACACACACACACACACACACACACACCCCTCTCCTACATATTATGATTTTGATGTCTTCTTTTACATCTTTATGTTCATCCTTTTGCTGTTCATTGTGGTTATCTTCACTTTCACAGAAATTTTTTTTAATATGTGTACTGGTTTATTTAAGTGATTTTCTTTATAATTGTGATTTTCTCCTTTCTATAGATTCTTACTTCTTTTCTACTTGGAGAAGACCTTTCAATATTCTCTTTTAGATAGATTTTGTGTTGCTGTATTCTTTGTTTTTGCTTGTCTGAGGAATTCTTTATCTCTCCTTCTCTTCTAAATGATAATCTTTCTGGGTAACGCATCCTAGGCTGCAGATTTTTCCCTTTCAGGACTTTGAATATATCTTGCCACTCCTTTCTGACCTACAACATCTCCATAGGGAAATCAGCTGACATCATTCTGGGGGTTCCCTTGTAATTAACTCTTTGTTTTTCTCTTGTTGCCTTTAAAGTCCTCTCTTTATCTTTAACTTTTGCCATTTTTACTATAATATGTCTCAGTGTGGGTCTGTTGGGGGTTATCTTGTTTGGGACCCTCTGTGCTTCCTGTACCTGCATATCTGTTTCCTTCTTTAGGTTTGGAAAGTTTTCAGCCATAATTTCTTCAAAAATATTTTCAATCCCCTTTTCTCTCTCTTCCCCTTTTGGGATCCCTATGCATAGATTGTCATGCTTTATGTTATCTCATAGGCCTCTTCTTTTGCTTTCTTTTTTTGTTTGTTAGGCTTTCTGTCTGCCATCCTGATTAGGTGTTTTCTGTTATTTTGTCTTCCAGGTCACTTATTTTGTTTTTCTGCATTATTCGTTTTGCTCTTCATTGCCTTTAGCTCAGCTTTTGTTTCTGCCAATGAATTTTCTAATTTTTCTTGGTTCTTCTTTATAGTTTCCAGTTCCTTTTTACAATACTCTGCAGTTCTTTTGATAGCCTTTCTTAATTCCTTTAATATTTTCATTATCTCCTTTTTGAAATTGGTATTAGACTGAAGAGATCTGTTTCATTGTTCTTTAGGGGAATGCTCTTGGTCTTTTAACTGAGAGTTGTTCCTCTGTGTCTTCATTTTACTTGTATTTCCCTAACTCTGTGAGTTTAGGAGAAACAGTTATCTACTTGGTCTTAGAGGGCTATTTATATGTGTAGCTTGTATGGGTTTAATATATGTGGTGTGAGGCCTGTTTTTAGTATTGATGCCTGTAGCTACTTTCCTCAATGTGTGCTGGTCATTATCCTCTTGACAGGGGATGTGCAAATGAAGCAGCTGGTTCCTAGTCCTGGGGTTCTCAGAGGCAGAGGCAGCTCAGGCGTGCCCCCAGAATACATGATGGGAGCAGAGGTATCTCCTGACCACTCTTGGAGTCTGCAAGGACAGAGGCAGAAGCTCACAACCACTTATGGTTAGCAGGCAGCAGCGGTGGCTTATGACCACCCCTGGCGACTGTGCAGGCAGTGTCCGGCCATCTGTGAGCATGTGCAAAGGGAAAAGGCTACAGTCCAGGTCCTTCCCCTCCCCTAATGCATCCCCAAAACAATGGCAACTGGCCGCTAAGGCAACCTCGGCGTCCTTTTCATACACCCTCAGTTGCAGTCACACTGGATTCCAGCCTCCCTAAACTGTTTCCACACAGCCAATTCCAGTCCTCGCTCTGCTTCATCACCAAAGCTCTAGTTAAAGCCTCCAAGAAAACTGTCTACACCCATGGTTGCACATCTCAGGCTGGGGAGTGCAGGACAGCAGCACTGACCATCTGTGTATTTCTCCCTCTGCTCTGGCTGCCACAAACTGGCTGCTGCATTCTCCTCTGAGGCTCTGAAGCTTCCCTTCTGTACCAGCTGATTTCCACTCCCATGAGGGGGCTTCCCAGGGTATAGGAACATTTCCTCTTTCACAGCTCCCTCCCAGGGGCACAGGTCTCATCCCAATTCCTTTCTTTTTTTCTTTTCTCCTACCCAGTCACATGAATATTTTCTTGTCCTTTCAGCATCTGAGGTCTTCTGCCAGCTTACAGTAGATATTCTGTGAGAATCGTTCCACATGTAGACATATTTTTGCTATGTTTGTGGGAGAAGATGAGCTTCATGTCCCACTACTCCACCATTTCAATCCTGAATATCTTCACTTATGTCTTGATAGGGTTCCCCTGCCTTTCTCTCTCTCAGCATCTTGTTCCTTCCACCCACAGAGCATATTATATTGTGTAATTTATTTACACATTCTCTCCCATCCTGCCCTTAGATGTCACCTCCCTGGGCACAATGTTTGGATTCTAATAGTGAAAGCAGTGGGAACCGCTATGGGATGAGAGAATGAGATCCCTGGACAGATGTCCTGGGGATTGAAACAGAAGTTAGATCTCCTCTTGTCAGAGGATTAGCAGAGGCTTCCTGACCCAAATGCCTCACCCTCCCAAAGGTCCCTTCCACATCTCATTACACTTTCTTCCATGGAAGTAAATTAACTTATATTTCTTCCTCTTGGGGTAGGGGATGGTATATTAGATAATCAACACCAGCTGCTATAGAAACCATAAAATCTCAGTGGCATAATGCAGTAAAGACTGACTTCTCAGGTCTGATAGGGTTATGCAGCTCTCCTCCAGCAGCAACTAGGAGGCTGTGTTCTTTGTTCTCACAAAACACCTGACCATACAGTCTCCATGCAAGGAACAAGTGAGTGTGGATGATAACTGTGTTAGTCAGGGTTCTCCAGAGTACCAGAACCAACAGCATGGATAGATGGATGGGTGGATAGATGGATGAATGAGTGAATGGGGAGAAAGAGAGATCTATTATAAGGAATTGGCTCACATGATTTTAGAGGCTGAGAAGTCCCAAGGTCTGCAGTTAGTAAGCACAAGCCCCAGGAGAACCAATGGTGTACATTTCAGTCTGAAAGTTAGCAACCTCAAGACTCAGGAAGAGATGATAAGGGCTTCCCTGGTGACTCAGTGGTAAAGACATCTGTCTGCAATGCGGGAGATGCAGGTTCAATCCTTGGGTTGGGAAGATCCCCTGGAAGAGGAAATGGCAACCACTCCAGTATTCTTGCCTCAAAAATCCCATGGACAGAGGAGTCTGGCAGGCTACAGTCCATGGGGTCGCAAAGAGTTGGACATGACTGAAGCAGCTGAGCATGCACTCACTGAAGGGGAGAAAAGACCTGTGTCCCCTCTTGAAGACAGTCAGGAAAGGTATTCTTTCTCTTACTCAGACTTTTTGGCTTATTCAGGTCTTCAGTTGACTGGATGAGGCCCATGGACACTAGGGAAGGCAATCTGCTTTACTCAGTCTACTGATTCAGATGTTCATCTCATCCAGAAACAGTCTCATAGATACACCAGAATAATGTTTGACCAACTCTCTGTGCACCCCATGGGCCAGTCAGGTTGATCCATAAAATTAACCATCACAATGAGCGCTTATGTAGCCAGACATGATCAAATTCTTTTGGTCAGAACCTGTTGTATATCTACATCCTGGCTCTAAGAGGGGCTGGGGAATAGTCTTAGCGAGACTGGAAAATGAATCAGTATCTGGGAACACATAGCTTGGCACCCTCACGCTAGTCAGATAAAAGTTGCCTGCTCATCTCCACCAACAGCTTGTCCAGGAGATTCTAGATCCAGTCTTTGACATCTGTATGAATTTTTGCAAATTCTGAGTAGCTAGTATATAATTGCATAAGATAATACAGTCTTTTCCCTACAGTCACCACAAAACAACTCTGGGTTAAAATACTTTCCTTCTGCAAATATCTTGAGCAGAGGTGCTCCCATTACTTTGGGAGCAGACTCGGCAGGGAGTGGGAAATACATAGACTGGCTGGCCTGACTGAGGCTCCACCAGGCACAGAGACCAACCAGGGAGGAGGGGCCACGTAGCCTGTTGACCAGGAGGCTCTGGGCTTTTCACCTCGGCACTGACCCTGTTCTTCCACTGATGCCTCTGCTGCCTGCCACACCCATGGCACCCCCAAGCATCCTGAGACAGTGGTGTCACAGCCTTTGGATGCTGAGCTCAGCTCTTACCTCTCCTCACCTGCCCACAGCAGTCGCCTTGTGGTTTAGTTTTCCCAAAGCTGAAAGGGTTCATTGGCCAGAGGAGGCAAAACAACCCTAGAGCTCGGAGAATGCCCAGGTGACCTGGCTCCTCCATGGGCACCCCCTGCCTTGCAAACAAAGAGAAGGCTATGCCAGACCTGGGCTCCTTGGGAGCAAGACATGAGTTAGCCTTCCACATCCACCCCTGCAGGACCCACCACTGGGCACATGGGGAGCTCCACCAAAAGAGGTTGATCAGGCTCTGCAGGAACCAGGGCTCTGCACCAGGGTCTGTGGACAGGCTCAGGGGCATGCTCTCCCTCCAGGTGACACTTCTGTCCCTGCTTAGCCAGGAGTCCCAGGTTGGCAGGCTCTGGGCATGATCTGCTTTCTGGCATATTCCCACTGTGTCCTAGTACATAGGAAGTGCTCAGTATATAATTGTTGAATGAACACTACCCTAACTGTTTACTTGCTTAACATTAGTTTTTAAGCCCTTTTATGTGCTAGGAACTGTGCTAGGTGCTGGGATACAAAAGAAATAAAAGAGATGGTCTGTCTTCATGCAGCTTATAAAGGTGTCTATTTACATCAGAGAGCAGAACTTAATAACTAAACTGCAGAAATGCTTGAAGCAACCCCAAACAACGTAAGTCAATTGAGAAAGTAAATTACCCCCCAGATCTGGAGGTAATTAACTAGTAAATTTATTACCCTCCCCCAAATAAAGCACACCAGAGGGAATCCAACAGTGACACAAAAATGGGATCTTATTATGCATAAAGAAATAGGAAATTTTGAAGGCGTGCGAGTCTAGCTGGCCTAGGCCTCCTGCACAGGCTGGACATGCCCCAGTGCTCAAAACATGCGGGTCGAGATGAAAGACCACGTGTTCCCAGCCTCCCACCCATAGAGTTTCAGTAGCATTTGAAGGGAGCCCGGAAAGGCAGGCCCTGGTGGATGGGGCCAGGGGAGTCACAAAACACCCGCATCACCTCCCCACAGCAGCCCTGCCCCGTAAGTGCCAGGGGAGGCCATCAGGTCCAGGCAGTTAGACGTTGCCTGTCCCCTACTTGGTCAGATGGCCTTAGGCAACACACACTCTACCCTGGTTTCTATTCCACTAACCATCTCATAGCATGGCCATGGTCACAGGAATAAGACCAGATTAGTAGAGACTGTCACACGGGGCCACACTGCTTTGGCAACTCCCAGGCCACTGGTGGGGAGAGGGTTCCCTCAGGGCATGGGAGAAGCACATTGCTTGTCGGAAGAGAAGTGTGAAAAGAGGCCACCTCTGGTAGGACTCTGAGCACCTGGTCTCCAGGCCTCCCTGGTTCCCAGCCAGCCCCTGACCCAAGCTCAGTCCACACAGGGATGTGGGAGCCAGTAGACTGAGCTTTGGACAGTCTTTCCACCAAGAACATCATTTGAAAAATGGCAAATGTCCAGGTAGGAATGTGTTCCATTAGTGCATTTCTAGCATAAGAAAACTAACACCAACTTGACAGGAATTTGAGAAATTTAATTTCTATTGCTGTGAAGCAACAGAAGCCTGCTTGAGAGGGTGCTGATGGGTTTATGAGTGTCTCATCGAGTTCAAGTCAGTGTGAGAAATAGTGCCTGAGATTAAGGGAAAGCTGTAATAGGAACTAAAACCCAATTCTCCCGCGACTCAGATTTTATGGCCTCCTGCTTCCAGGAAGGGTGCTTGTTCACTTGCTCGTGGTGGGCCCATTAATCCCCCACACCGCCCCGTCTCTCCAAGCTCCAAGGAGCACCGAGGGTGTATGTGCGGGGAGGGAAGTGAGGGCTGTAAACCAAGGGCATTGCCACTCTGGCTTGAAGGGCCTTGAGAGCCAGGGACATGTCTCCCAGGACTGCACCTGAAGCCGACCTGCCGTGTGCCAGGCACTGTGCTGGTTACCAGAGGGTCAGACAGCCCTGGGGGACCCCCACCACCATGCAGCCTGCTGAGTGGGATCTCAGGTGTCTCAGCCTGCATCAGATGCTCGAAGCAGAATCTCAGTTCCCAGACCAGAGACTGAAGCCAGGCTGAGGCAATGAGAGTGTCAAATCCTAGTCACTAGACCACCAGGGTTAGTGGCCAGTGACAAGCTCTGCTTTGGAGAAAGGAATTATTAAGAGGTGGAAAGTAGTGAAACAAGTAAAGCATTTATTAGGAGGAAAAAAGTAAGTGTGGATAGATATACACAGGTGGGCTCAGAGAAAGAGTCATGCCCTTGGGGTAGTTTAAATCACTTATACCGGGCAGGTCTTCTGGGTTTCCCCTGGCCAATCATCTTGCTTTACCTGACTCTGAGTCCACATTTGGTCTGATTCAGCACCGCCAACCATGTTCATACACATGTCTTAGCCAGAATGGATTCCAGGGCAAGGGTTTCTGGGAAACTGACAGAACATATTATGGTCTGGAGCCCCCTCCCTTCTCTGAGCTCTGAAGAACCTTTCTGTGCACGTGTAGTTTGGGAGAGCTCATTGACTTCAAGAATGAGAAACCTGTGATGTCTCTGTCTTTCATCTGAGCAGGACTCAGCTCCTCCTCACTCCTGCCATCATCTTCATCATGAAGCATCTGTCCACAGGGGACAGGTTCCAGCTGCTCAGCCTGAGCTCCGTTTATCTCCTGCCTCAGGTGAAGCAGGAAGGTCTCTCTTGTGCTGAGCCACCCACGCTGACTTTGGTAGTCATGGTAATGCTACCTGAGCCTCCTCCTCCCACGAGGAATAATGGGAAGCCAGCTAATGTCCGAAGGCCTGGCCTATAGGGAGACAGATGTCCCAAGCTGTGAGAAACCCCATCTCCTTTGCCCTCCTCCAACTGCCTACTCCCTGGCAGCCTTCCATTGTGGCTCTTAAAGCAAGGACATCATCCCTCTGTGGGCACCTCTGCCAGCAGTACTGGACAAGCTCCCCAGTCCAGCCTTCTCATTCTAGAGACTCTAGACTCTTTCTACAGATGTATTCTCACCCCAGACCTGTCCGGAGCTCCCAGCCCAGCCCTCTGGCACTGCCCCCAACATACTCTGGGCACAAGACAGGTCTTGTTGCTTGGTGCCCCAGAAACCTATGGACACTTCCCCCAGAGTGGCCTTGGAACCACAGATGGTCAGCACCATGTTAGCAGCAAAGCCACAGTCAAGAGTTGGAAGGGGTCCTTGTTGGCCCTTCCACAGGCTGCTCCCTGGAGGGCTGCAGTATGGCTTCTCTACCTCCCTCTCCAGTGACTCTTGACCCCACTGGAGCAGCATCCAGGTCCAGACACATCTGAGTCCCCTCATCTACAGGCGTGCCTGGGCAGTGGTGAGCTTCAGCCCACAGTCGTTCAGTCAGTGTTTTCACTGAACACAAATGAGGGCCATCTCCACAAATCCCAGACTGCTTGGCCCTCCTCTGGTCCCTATCACAATGGGAAACTTAAGAGGATTGCGGGGTCCCCTCAGTTGGTCCACACCAACATCCCAAAGCCCTCCGCTATCACTCCCTAGTGAGCAGACATGTAGGCGTGAGGGCATGTGTGCATGCTAAGTCTCTTTAATCATGTCTGACTCTTTGCTACCCTATGGGCTATAGCCCGCTAGACTCCTCTGTCCATGGGATTCTCCAGGCAAGAATACTGGAGTGGGTTGCCATGCCCTCCTCCAGGAGATTTTCCTGACCCAGAGATCAAATCCACCTCTCTTTCTTCTCCAACATTGGCAAATGGTTTCTTTACCACTAGTGCCACCCGGCAGGTTGGGGGTAGGTGCAATAACTGAGATCACATTTCCTTCTGATGACTCTCATGGTCCTCACAACACAGCTCCACCCATCTTCCCATTATCATCTTTCACCATGTCTAGGCTTCTAGATGGGGCTGTGAAGGGATGGAGGGAACCAAAGAGGACCTCTCTGTGTGTCTTCAGTGGCCACAGGGTATTGATCTGCCCAATACACCCTGTCTGTCATGACATCTGACCCCCACCTCTCACCATCCATCCACCTGGGCCAGAGGCGGTCACATGGCCCAGGGCTGTGGGTCAGTCAGTCCTGTGACTGCAGAGCACTTCATCACCTGGCCTGGGAGATCACTTCGTGAAAGAACATAGGAGATAAGTCTGGGTGATTGGAGTTCAGTTCATGCTTTTTTGCAGGGCCCTTAGGAAAGACTTGGGCCCTTTCTCCAGGATCCCACATACAGGGACAATGGGAGCATGAGGCCACCCCTGGACCCCTTGCAGCCATGAGTGTGCCATTGTCAAGGGCCCTGGATGCTTGCAGTCTCTTCCACCCCTGAGCTTTCCCAATTATGGGCATAAAGATCAATCCCTTTCTTCTTTCTTTTCCTAAGTATGTTGAGCATTTTGTAGAATATCTGTTACTTAAGCCTGAAAAAGTCATGACAGGTTCACCAGGACAACTTTCAATCTTCTTCACCTAATGTCTGTCTAAGTTTCCCCTTATGTGAAGACTGCAGGATCCCAAAAACATCCCATGAGGTCATCCTAAAGACTGGGGCTAAGGGTCTCAGAATAGACAAGTAGAAGGTGCCAAGTAGGCACAAGCTTAGGCCCCAAACCACGGTGGAATAGGAGCCAGCAGGTACCACTGAGTCACCTGGGAGACTATGGGGCAAGGTCAGGGACTGTTCTCAATTCATGATGAATCTGTGGGTGATGCCGAGCTGCTGGTAGCTTTTGAGCAGAGCCATGATATACCTTGTCCTCCAGGACACTCAGGGGCAGCAGGGACAAACTGGGGGTTGGGGGGGGCAGTGACCACACAGGAGGTTCTCAAAGACCCGGATGGAGAGGAAGGGAGGGCCCAGGGAACATCAGGAGGGAACCCCTGGGGGCTTGGCATCTGTTCATGCTGCCCCTTGAGGCATCATTTGTGCCATCATGGCAAGTGGGCAGGGAACAGAGGCAGATGGCGCTGGGGGAGCAGCAACTAGGCACTGGCAGGACAAAGGAGGATGAACAGGGACGTCTGCTCAGAGCCATGCATGCACAGCCCAGAGCCTAAAAGTTGGCCAGGCCCCCAGAGCCCTCCTAGACCAACCCTTCCTGACTCAGCTGGGGACCAGGGATAGGAAGGGAACTGCCCAAGGCTGCTTGGGGATCTCTGGCAGCCCCGGGGGCCAGGTGTCCAGAGCCACAGCCCCACATCTGCCCAGTTCACTCGAGCCCCCACCTGTGAGGCTGCCTCATTTTTCCCTCGCTGGGAAATCACCCTGGGAGGTCACTTAGCAGGGAAGTGGGGCCTTCCGGGGAACACGTGTTAAACAGTAAAAAAAAAAAAAACCGGCAGTGAGGAGCAGCTCATTGGCCATAAATCTCTCTAGAATTTTTAAAGGACCTAGGGAATATTGACATGAACTAAATCTAATAAAACATTCATTTAATTAAACTTTAAATGATCCAAATATTTGCTGTTTGGTTAATATTTGTGTAGCTGACAGGAGCAGAATTATGATGGTTTTGTCAGTATTCACGCATTCTAATTTTGCCTGAGTCTTTCCCATGAAATCACACATCTTCAGACATACAAATGCTTGGGGCATGCTCAGGAAAAATGTGGGAACCAGCCGTCCCAGTGGCGGATGGCAAGCCGCACAGGCTTCCCACTTGGGTTCGTTTGTTTGTTTGTTTATTTTCAGCCCTGTGCTACAGGCTCCTCCAGACATTTTTCTACAACTGCTTAAAATACAACTTTGTGTTTCCAAGTGTAGAGGGGAGTATACAGCTATCTGTCCTCTGCCACCTCTGGTCCCCACTGCAAGGACCCCTGGTCGCCCTGCCTGCAGGCACCCTCAGCAGGGATCAGCGCCACTGTGCTCCTGGTCTGGGCACTCTCAGCCCAGCGGAGTCCAGAGTCCCATGATCCCTGACAGTTCGGCCTCCCAAGCCCCCACTGGCACAGTCAGGCTCAGCTCTGAGAGTCCGATGCCATCCTCAAGTACAGAGGCATAGGGCACACCATGGCCCAGCCATGAACCACTGGGCCCCTCCATACCACTCAGGATCAAAGGGTCTCTGGCCCCTTGAATGCAGACTCTGGCTCTCTGCCGCATCTGTGTGGTCACTCTAGGTGGGGAGGGGTACCAGCCAGGTGAGGGAGGGTTCAGCCTCCTCTTCGAGCCTCCTTGGTTCCCCTCACCTGCATACTAGCAGGCAAGTTCTCTGCCCTTCCCGCTGTGTCCTTCCCTATTCCCCTGGGGACAAGGGGGCTTTCCACGCCCCTTCCCACTTCCATAGGGCCTTGAGCCTCATCCCAAGAGGGAGAATGGTCTCTTCTGTACTTGGGCACAGCGGGAGCTAAACAATATTAGTAAATCCCTCTCCCTGTCTCAGCCCCTCTGAATCTCTGAAACCTGGGTCTTGCTACAGGGGGGTTAGTGCCTTCTCTGCCCTGAGCAATAAGCCTCATGACTCACAGGTGGGAGGGCAGCAAGTTGAACATGATTTAAGAGGGAGCTTGAAATGCATCACTTCAGTGTTTATAAAATATTATGCCGTTTGCGTCTGCATCAATCATCCAGTGCTTATCTTTTCCTCATGTGGCTCCTTCACCAGGAGTCCCATTTTTCCTGTGTGTGATTGTCCCCTCTCCACCGGCCTGTTGCCTTTTTTTCCTTCTGTATTTCTATTTCCTTCATTTTTCATTCAGCCATCCAACGAGACCTGATTAAGTACCTAGTGTATATCGTGTATATCGTGTTCATCTCTGTGGGCCCAGGGCTGGGCCATGAATGTTTGTAGTTGGGGGAAGGGCTTTGCTGCCCAGGACTGGACTGGTCTCTACTGCACCAGCTCTCACTGTACCTGCTGTGCGATGTGTGGCATCTGTGATGGTTTTTGCTCCCCTTCTCCACCACCCCCTCCCCCCGACATACACATACTAGCAAGAGAGTCTGAGCCTAGGTGTGCCGCCTGGTCGCAGCTCAAACGTGTCCCACTGAGTCATAGAGCTCGGGTCCCAACTCTGGGCCTTGCTCCACCCCGTCAGGGCCCCCCAGGTCCTAGCACCCTTTGCCAGCATGCTAGAATCAACCCAGGCCCCCAGAGCCAGCCCGCCTCCCTCCGCCCACGCTGCCTCCCCAAGAGAAGATATGAGGGAAGGGCAGTAGGGCGGCCATGCAGTCAGTGAAGCTAGCGACTCCCCACTCCAAACCTCATCCCATGTTGGCATTTGAGTAGCCTGAGTTTGATTTTTTTTTTCATTAACCCTGAGAATTCCAAAAGGTCTGATTCTGAAAGGGAGATAATTTAGACCCTCCCCATTTGCCTGACAAGTGATCAGTCTTAATGCCAGTTATCAAGTGTGAAGCAGCAAGGATTAGTCATTTGTGCAGCCCAAAGTACACTTCAAAAAATTAAAGGCTGCAGTTCATGGTCGCTGAACAGAAACCCAAATCCAAGTTCACAGGCTCCTTAGGCAGCAGCAAACCTTCAAAGGTCAGCCAGTTCGCTCCCCAGACTGCAGACAGTGCAACCTTTAATTTGCCCCCAGGTGGGCAAGAAACCTGTCGGCCCAGCCAGCGGACCTTGACTGAATTTGGCAAGGCCCGGACTCCATGGGGCCTGGTGAGCACAGGGCGGGGCCGGCGCATCTGGCTCCCCGGTTTCAGCAGGGCAGCCCCATGGCCCCAGCAGCCCACCTCCCTGGCTCCACTCACAGATCCACAGCCCAGACACTTCCCTTGCGCTGACTGTGGTTCCTGACCTGATGTGACTCACAGAACCCTTGGAGCTTTTGACGTAAGTCATGGCCCCTCTCCCAGGAGTTGTGTCCATCTGTCTGTTTAGCCAGCCCACTGCAGATAATGCTCCTGATCCCTGAAGTTCCCCAGGCCCCTGACCTGCAGTAGATCCCCTTGTCCACATCCTTTCGAGTAGAGACCTCACCGCCCGGGGCCTGCAGCTGACAGCGTCTCCTTTCCCTGCAGAGGTGGTGCAGCTCAGCCTCGCCCCCGAGGAGCAGGTCAGTGTGGCCACAGTGACCGTGGGACTCAGCACGGTGCTGACCTGCGCCATCCGTGGAGACCTGCGGCCACCCATCGTCTGGAGGCGCAACGGGCTGGCCCTGAACTTCCTGGATTTGGAAGACATCAATGTAAGTCACCAGGCTCTGTCTGAGCTCAGACTCACCCCCTGGGGAGGCCAGCTGTGTGAGATGCCTTGTGAGAGCTGCAGGGCCAGAGGGCTTTCTTTTCATATCCCCCGTTGGTGCCATCCAGCCTGCTATCTGGTGTCTGGAAGTATCAGCCCCACCTTGTGCAGAGAACAGGACGGATGGTGTCTGCAAACTTGCAGCCAGGCCCAGAATAAGGTGAATACTAGGGGGAGGCCTGTGGGCGGGGCAGGAGGTTCCCAGGCAGGGGAGAGCATCTGGCTTGTGGGGAGAGATGCTCTCTCTCCTCCTGGGGAGTCTCTAGATCCTAAAGCTGGGAAGGACACAGACAGCTGGAACTGGGGAGAGGGCGCCCCCTGTGGAGGGCAGAGGTGGCCTCTGGGATGGTTGGCTAGAAAGCAGGGGCAGGGGGCGAGGTAAAAAAAAACGAGATCAGACCAGAGAGGCCTGCCCAGGGGTCTTGTTTGCTGGGCAAGGAGTATGGATGTGATGAGTTAAGAGGGAAAAAGAGAGTTCCTGTGTCCTCACAGCCCAACATGAGCAATGGGGGCCTCCTGGGCTCTGAGGGCCCCAGGCAGCCTGCACTGGGGTCCCAGCATCACCCCACTCTGCCTCTATGACTGGACAGTTTCTTAAATGGATCCTCAGTGAATTAATCTATTAGAAAAGCAGTGTTAGCGGTGCCTCCCTTCTATGGGTCCTGAGCGATAGAAGGATTGAAGAATATGCACTGGCCCTGGTTTGGCACTGGTGCGGGCACGGTGGTTTCCCAGGAGTTCATGTGAGAAGAGGGAGTAATGTCACCCATGCAGGGAGCTGCCAGGATGGCAAACAGGTCTTTAGCTACAGTGACAGGAATTCAAGTTTCAGGCAGAAGACAAGCAGCCCTAGTCTCCTTGGCTCAGGACAGGCCAACCAAGAATGGGCCACTTGGCCCCAAGAAGGAAGACCTGTGGAGTCAGTGGTCAGTTCACGCTAGCGGCTGTAAGGTGGGGGTCAAGGTGCTGTGGCAGAGGTAGCTGGCTTGGGCTGTGTGACCCCATGAGTTGAACTAGCACAAAGGGCTGTGGCAGAGGTAGCTGGCTTGGGCTGTGTGACCCCATGAGTTGAACTAGCACAAAGCGCACCCCGAAAAGAGACCAGTCGGGGCTGCTTGGATGGAGCACCACTCCAGCCATCAGCCCTGCCCTGCACTGGAGTGACCCATCACATCAGATAGTGAGCTCCCCATCCCTAGAGGCATACAAGCTCAGGGTCATGGTAAACAGTGCTGCCAGCCACAAGAAGGCAGCTAAACCCCATGACCTTAAAGATTTCATCCAGCTCTGAGACTGCTTTGTGGAAAGAGAGGGTAACAAATCACAAAGCTAGGACTCTGCCACTCTCTGGGTCCCTTTGGATGCACACTGAAGATGGTTGGGGAAGCAGGTGGAAAGAGGGGGGTCACTGTGGAGTCCAGCCCTGGGCAGGGCTGGGCAGAAGTGCCCTTCCCTCACCTTTATCACACCAGGCAAGATGGTTTCCTTGCAGTTTGCCCTCTATAGTGAGCGCGGACAGTATCCACCCACCTCTGAATGTCAGTGCCAGCATAAGCCTGACTGCTTGCTGGTCAGGTGCTCAGTGGGCAGAGTTCTTCCTCTGAGCCTACGATGCCCAGGGCTTGTCTGAGATCTTAGCAAGGGAAGGCAGTGTCCTGCTTGTAAAGACTAGGGTGTGTATGTATGTGTGCATGTGCATGTTATGTGTGTTGCTGGGGCGCAAGTTTGTGCGTGCGAACCTCTCAAGGTGGGTTGTCAGCTTTTAACCATGATTGGCCAGTGGTGATTAATTCAGAACTAGGTCAGGCCCGCCTGTGTCTGAACGTCCGTGTGCATTGCTCGATGCTCTATTTAAAGACATTAGAAATAAAGGCAGAGGCAGAGCTCCTTTTAATGCACTTGCCATCAGTTAATTAAATTACTTTGAGTGTCTTTCCCCTCCCTCGAACATGCCTCCAGCACCAACTCAATTGCATTTCTACTTTTCACAGAGAGGTTAGCAATTTGGGTAATTGTGGTGCAACTGGAGATTAATGGCCTCTCGTTACCTCCCAGGAAACACTCGCTCCTCTGGGCAAGTGAGCAGCCCGCGAGCAAGCAGGGCCCCGTGGTTCTGAGAAACCCCCAAGTGAGGGCGCAGGGCAGTGCTAGCCCCACAGGGGTCCTGGCCCGATACGTGCAAACACACACAACACACGCACACACACAGACACATATACAAACACACACATGTACACCTGCCTTCAAGAGAGGAGAGAGACAGCACAGCCTTACTCATGAAGGGCACAGGCTCCAGGGTCAAAGGGACCTGGGTTTAAGTCTCAGCTCTACCACTTACTGGCTTAGCAACCTTGGAAATGACATTTGACTTCTCTAAGCCTCAGTTTCCTCTTCTGTGGAAAGGCGATGAATAATAGATCCTGCCTCATAGGGCAGTAATGAGGATTAAAAGATACACGGAGTTCTTAGCACATGATGTCCATGCTATTATGCTCTTATTTTCATTATTTCTATTATTACTACTTCTCCCACCAGACAGCACTCTCAACCCCTTGCAGCCTGAGTCCCCAACCAGCTGTCAGCGCGGTCTGGTGAGGCCCCCGTCAGGCAGATGTGACTCTGGGGTGGTCTCTGCTGCCTGTCGTCACCTTGATTCAGGTCAGCCTTGATTCATCCGGGGGCAGACACTGACCAGCACCTCCAGTGGGTCCAGGGCCGCCCTGGGTGAGCCATACACCTGCTCTGAGGCTGCAGAGATGCTCTGGGGCAGTGGAGATGAGGTTGTCCTCCTTGAGAGGGCATTTTCAGGCTGAGCGTGTTGGCAGGGGGCACCCCACCCAGTGACTGGCACACAGCAGGGGTTCATTAAGCACAGCCCTGCTCTGGACGGTGAGGGGAGTAGCCGTAGGAGGAAATTAGGCTGGATCAGGGCTGGGCCATCAGGATACACAGCGCATCCCTGAAGCAAGACGGGTTAGGGGAGAGCAGTCCAGGGGGCTACCCTGGTAGAGCAAAGATCAGGGATAGGTAGGTTCGTAGAGCCCCCCAGCCTGTGGCATCTCAGCGCCTACCCCCTCCTGCCGTAGTCAGAGATGAAACACAACACGATCACAGGCCTTGTAATGAGAGACTGGCTCCGAAACATTGCAATGACAGGGAAAGCTGATCAGCTTACAAAACCCAAGGCGGGGAGATTAGAGAGCGCACAGAGGTGTGGGCCTCCTTTCTTTGTCATTTGTATGAGACATCTTGATTGGCAACAAAATATTAATCACTTTTTCACTACTCTCTTAATGAGAAGCTTTCATGGGCAACAAAATATTAATTTGTCTTGTCTTATCTGTTAAGAATTCCGTTAATGAATTCGGTCACAGAGCTATTACAGAATGCCATGCTAATGACACATGTAATTAAACTTTTCTGACTTGCCAACATCAAGGAGGCCCCAAGCATCAGAATAATATTTGCTCAGAAAGTAAATGTACCCGTTTAGCCCGGAGCCGCACAAGGAGGAGCCCCTCAGATTCCCCAGTGAGTGACGTCGCTGTCAGGAGCAGTCAGGAGTCGCCAGTGTGTCCACAGTTGTCCAGACAGCACACGTGAGGAGCCCTCCTCTGGATTCACTTACTGAGCGACAAGCCCAGTGCCAGAGCATAGAGCAAAGACACTCTGCCTGGCTTTGAGGGAGCAATGCAGCACAGTGTAGCCGGTCCTAGGGACCTGGTGTTCCCCCTTAAGGATGCCTGAGCCCTTCCCCCAGCAAGACACCTCAATCTCACTGCAGCCCGGACCATTAGGGGCCCTGACTCAGCCGCACCTGGAAAAACAAACCCCCTGAGCAGAGGGCAGCATTGGGTACCAGGAGGGCAAAGACCCCCCAGACAGGTGCCCCCCAGCTGGGGTGGGAATTCTGCCCCGCTCCCGGCAGTGGGTCTCTGGATTGTGATACCTCCTCCTGTTTGCATGATGGTTTCTACTTGTGCACAATCTCTGGAGCTCACAAAGGGCGGCCTGTAATTTGTTTATGTCCCAGCCAACTGCTGGGATCTCTACAGGAGCAGCTGTGGGTCTAGCAGCTTCAGACCTGGCCCTGCGCCCGCTGCCTCAACCCTCAAGGACCCAGGGCCATGGCTCCAGCTCAGAAGGTGCCCTGGTCTCGGGCCAGGCTGCTGGCCGGGAGGGCACCTACGCTGGTGTGCCAGGTTGACCCTGCACCTCTCAGCACCCCCACCCCCGCCCCGTGGACCTCTGGTCAGCCTGCCTGGCCTCTGACCTGCTCTCCTCAGACAGCATGGGGTCACATGGGAGAAGGGCACCCCATCATCCCAGGGGGGCCACAACCAGAGCCTGTGGGGGGAGCTTATGCTAGGGAAGGACTCTGCCTTAGGAGGCAGTGAGATGCCCTCACCACAGGTACCGAAGCAGGAAGGGGACCAACCGGGTCCCCTTTGAGGGCTCTCTGGGCCCTGGGGTCATGCAGTGCTGTGATAAGGAAATCACATGGGAGACAGGGCCCCGGGAGATGTGAGTCCTGCACGGGAGCCAGGAAGCTCCCTTTTTCACCCGGACAGCAGAGCCTCCATCTTCCCAGGCTTCAGTCCGGGGTGGGGCCCATCTCAGCAGCAGATCCATACACTCCTCATATAGCCAGGCCTACACACTGGGTGTTCTTGGGGGTGGGGGGAGGCTGTCCCACTGTCGGCAGAAGCAGAGCCCATCCCAGCCTCAGTGCCCTACCCAGACCACACAGCGGCTACTCAGGAAGTGAAAGGACCATCCCCAAACCCAGTCTGCACCCCCTGCTCCAACAATGTCCCCTGCCCTCACCACTAACTGTCTTCCTCACTGTCCCTTATGTCCCCAAGGACAGGGGCTGCCCATGAGGGGAGCAGAAGCAGGGAGAAGACATCCCCAAAGTCCCAGAAATCAGCTGATCCCCAAATCCTTGCTAGTATTAATAAGGTATTTCTACCATTGGTACCAAGACGCTGCTGTGTCTGGGGGGCTGGTCTCTGAGACAGTCCATTCAGAAGCATCATCTCATTTAATCCTCATCACACCCCTATGAGGCAAGTGGAATTCTGTCACTCAGGGGTTTCAGGAACTTACCAGGGCTTGCAGCCAACCTGCACACCCAGTTAGAGCTTCATGGGTTCCTTGCCCTTAGGACAATAGCACCCAGCACCCAGCATTGCCAGGGTCTCGCTCTGGGGCAGCTGGACCTACCTTCTGCTCTAGCAGTAATGGCTACAGTACCTGAGCCCCAGTGGGCGTGTCCACTCTGGGTGCAGCCACGTGTCTGGTGCTCCCGGTCTCATTAGCTGCTGGCCTCTGCCGCAAAGAGAAGGCAGAAAGCTCTTAGACCAGCACGTGGAGTTGTTTGGCGAAGATATTCTCAGGGAGAGGAAACATTTTTCTATTGTATTCTTCTTTTTTAAAAAAAAAAAAAAAAGAAAAGCTCATAACAAACCCCAGTATATTGCAAATGACTTGAAAGAGCTACTCTTTTTTGTTGGTTTTTTTCTTTCACCAAATCTCCCTATTTGGGGCTTTCAAATGTCGACAGGCAGAGTACAGTGATAAAAGCAGAAAAACAAAACCCATTAGAAGAAAGTATTTGTGGCAGTGTTTGAAGGATGTGTTAAAAGGTTCACTTTTTTCCCATGCCTAAATGGTGTAAAACCATGAACAAATAACTCTAATGAAGCATACGCTCTCAGCCAGCTCTTCTTTGGAAGTGAGTTATTAAAAAGACCAAAAGAGAATGATTTAGGAGCTCATGACTCATTTAATTTTTATTGTCTTTATATGAACCAGTCATGAATCCATTGTAAAAAGATGAGAGGCGTTTGATTAGCATGGAGAGCTGTTTGCAACATGCTAGACGGTGGTTGTAGGTTCTGCATTAAAATAATCTCATTAAACGCTTGGGTACATTTTGTTTTAAGATCTTGGAAAACACTCTACTTGAAGCATTCAAAGGCTTTGGCCAGTTCTCTCCAGCTCCTGTCAAATAAATCCTGGTTACGGATGCACACTCAGTTCTTTTGAGTTTTGGATGAACTCAAATCACTAGGAGGATTGGCCAAAACTCTCCTAGAGACAGCGCTTGGCCCATGGTACAACATCTTGTAGAGCTCATGGGGGACTCTGCCTTCCAGGTACCTCATCTAGCCTTAGCTTTCTCAGTGGCCTCCTCAGGGTCACCCCTCATTCCCCATTGTACCTGTGCTTCGTGATCACTTCTGGCCCCATCTCAAAGGTACCGGCTTCCTCAGGAAGGTTCTGATCCAGCTTCTAGACCCTAAATGCAGAGCTCCAAGTCCCAGGTCAGGGAGCTCACATTCAGGCTGCTTTTAGGCTTTACCATCTGCAAACAACACTGCAGTGAGCATCTTTGTACATACCTCTTTGCACATTTCTGTAAGTAGGTGTTTAAGTTCTTAGAAGTGGAGTAACTCCATCGAGGGTGGACACATTTTCTGTTTTGATGGATACTGCCAAATCTTCCTACAAAAAATAAGTTGCACCCAGTTTATACCCCTTCCAGCAGTGTATTCAAGTTTTAAACACCATAATAGGAGAAAATTCCTGATTGCAAGCCTTGTTGGTCCCTGAAATGAGCCATGGAAGGAAATTTAATCAAATCCTCTCCGGAATGTTTCATAAACAGCAGGAATGCCAATCAGCGGTCTTGGCTGACAGTGTGATCCAGGTTAGAGGAGCAGGGAAGGCCCTCTTGGCTTGGGGACTCATGATACAAGTGTCCCCGGGGGAGGGTTGCAGGCTTCCCGGATGAAGGCAGCAGGTTCTAGACAGTCTGAAACTTCAGTTTGTTACCAACCAGGGTTCTTGGCCTTCCTTCAGTCAACAGAAATTGACTAGAGGCCAGAAAAGAAATTTAGGCAAGGCTTTATTGGGGACCCTGCTGCAGCAGAGGGGAACAAAAATAAACAACAGTTTCCCTTGCTTGCTTGCTTCCGAGGGGAGCAAGCTAATTCCTTATGTGGGGTGAGGGTAGGGGTGTGTCCAGGGGTCTGGCTAGAGGGGTGGTTTAGGTGTTCTGCCCACCTGTTAGGTAGTGCTGTATGCAGGGGGCACGTGCAGTGCAGACATCTCTGAGGACCCGCCATCACCAAGGCGCTGCAGTGTTTGGGTCCATTTGTGTAGATGGGATGCTAGGGTTCATGAGATTCAGGGGGAGAGTCAAATCAGCCGGGAGGGAAAGACCCTCTGCCTTCTCCATCCTCTCCAAAGAGAGCCAAGGAAGCTCCTGAGAAGGGCAGAGTTAGAAAAGCTTGAATAAATGTCTCTAAATGGAGTTTTAACTTGTAGCATTGACAGTGAAAACTGAAAATCACTCAGTGGTGTTCGACTCTTTGCAACTCCATGTATAGTCCATGGAATTCTCCAGGCTAGAATACTGAAGTGGGTAGCTGTTTCCTTCTCCAGGGGATCTTCCCATCCCAGGGATCAAACCCAGGTCTCCTGCATTACAGGCGGATTCTTTACCAGCCGAGCCACAAGGGAAGCCCAGCATTGACAATACCATTAACCTCACCTCTGAAATCATTCTGGAGTCCTTGTGTTTAACATTTAGTCACTAAATAGTCAGCACTGATGCCTCATCTTCATATTACTTCGACCTGACTCACATGTATCACTGTGACAACATCTCCCATCTTGCCTCTGCTTAAATATTGTTTAATACTTAAGTCTTGTTTAATTGCTTGCTTTATTAAGGGCAGATACCTAGAAAATAGCTTCTTAAAAAGGCAAAAACCATTTCTTTAAGTAAAATCATCTCTTTTCCAAAGACAGATGTGCATCAATACAAAGAATGGTCTAATCTAGCATCTGTTTATTTCTGGAAGGAACCTTGATTTTGCTAATACATTTCTATGCATCAGAGCAAAAGAAAAAAAAAGCCATCCATAAAAAGACAATTACAGAGATGCAATCAAGCACTGATAGCAGTGTTCAGACACATCTCAGAGAACCTTCAGGAGAGAAAGGATTGCAGCGTTAGTTTTATGTAACTTCTTATAAATCAATTTTTAAAGTAATTTCTTTACATCCAATGAGGGAAATTTGATTTCTGTAGCCAGTATTCGTGTCCCAGAAAACAATATACACTTTTTTTTTATAATTATATGATGCCTATTGTTTCAGCCCAGAGACTTTTTTTTTTTTTTTGAGTACAGAATCACATTTTCCCCAGAGCCTGAGTCACAGGCTGGTAATGAGTTAGGTGTTCCAAGTAGAGCATCACCCATCCAGCAGCCCCACACCCTCCACACCTGAGGGATCACACCTCTGCTCCCAGGAACACTGAGGAAAAACCAGAGGCTAAGCAACTCTGTTGCTGCTGCTGCTGCCAAGTCACTTCAGTCGTGTCCAACTCTGTGTGACCCCATAGACAGCAGCCCACCAGGCTCCTCCGTCCCTGGGATTCTCCAGGCAAGAACACTGGAGTGGGTTGCCCGTTCCTTCTCCAATGCAGGCATGCATGCTAAGTCGCTTCAGTCGTGTCCAACTGTGTGCAACCATATGGACAGCAGCCCACCAGGCTCCTTTGTCCATGGGATTCTCCAGGCAAGAACACTGGAGTGGGTTGCCATTTCCTTCTCCAAGCAACTCTGTTACAGGCTCACAGAAGCCATGAGCCTCGTCTGGGATGGACTCTGCCTGCTGCCGTGTGCGGAGCCCTCCCAGCGTGCCCAGGTCTGAGAATGCAGTGTGGAGAAGGAGGCAGGGTGGGGAAGTGGGGACGAGACCTCAGATTGGCTCTCTGCCTCCCTGCCAGCCACTTGATTTGGACCCCTGTGTGACTGGCGACATCTGGGGGCATGGGAAAGCAGGACACATCCTGGACATGTCCATTGTCCAACCCAAAGAACCAAAATCAGGAAAGCCCCTGCAGAGAGCCCAGCTCAGCCGCTTGTACAGTCTGCTCAACGAGTATCTACTGAGGGCCACCCTGTGTCAGCCCTACGCCAGGCACTGGGGACACAGCAGTGAGCAGCGGGCACCAGTGTCCCTGCCCTCCCCTAGGGCACTCACGTGCTAGTCAGGGAGACAGGTGGCAAACAGTACGCTGAATGGGAGTAAGACAAGGGGCGTCGCTGGGCTGTGATGCGGGAGGCAGGTGCAGCGCTCAGAGGTGGAGGTCACTGCATCGAGCCTCTGGTAGTAGCAGTGGAGGTGGTGGAGAAGGTCAGACTCTGAACATACTGTGCAGGAGGGCTCTACTTCCTCATCCTGTGGGAACTGGCTTCTGTTTTGCTTTATGGTTTTCAAGGCTTTTTTCTGAGGTTTAAACTGGACGATGTGTGTCAAGATTCCCAGCACACGGTTAGCTCGTGGATGCTGAGCTGGTGTAGTTGCCTAGCACCACCCTGCAGTGGACCTCGGGCACCTCAACCCGGGGGCTCTTCTCAGCCCCCGTGACCACACCATCCCATGGATGGAGGTGGCAGTATGAGCAGAGGGTGACAGAACCCGAGACTGGCTACAAGGGCCCTCCTATAAGGAAGGGCTGTGGATATGAAGGCTCAGGAAGGCAGCCCAGAGGGAAATGCCAGGGGACCCCCAGCCCCAAACTCCGAGAGCAAATGGATCTGGTGTCGCCCTTTGGGTTGGAGTCTGTAGTCTGTCTGGGAACCAGCCAAGTGAGGCACAGAGGGGTTCCCAAGGTAGTGGCCACACCCAGCTCCCCAGCCCTCTCTCAGGATGCCTTTCCAAACTTTGAGACTCCAAGCAAAATGTATTTTCCTTCAAACTTAGGTTTTAACGTGGGAAACAGCTCAGATTAGAAATATGTCATCCCCAGAAGTGACTATTAACTTTTCATAAGCGACTCAGGTATGAACCCTTTATGACTCTGTTATGACACAGGACAAATCAGCTATCTGGTGTTTTATTTCTATTATTGAAGCTTCCACCGGGTAACCGGAATGGGGCTTTTTAAAGCAGAGCAATATTTCAGAGAAAACTCTTAAGGGTTCCTGCAGCCTTCTTCAATGTTTTACCCCAGTGGGAGCACTTCTGAGTGTCGTTTTCCTTGATACCAAGAGCAGGCTGCATGCATCCACTTTCCACCTTCCAGCCTCTGCCTTAACCCAGACCTCACTTGGGCCTGCACCCCTCATTAGGTTAACTAGCCAGAAAGCATCCTTAAAGGACTCATGGTTGTGGCTGGGCCCTTGCCACACTGACTAGTGGCCTTTGTCCCTCCTGCCACCAAATTGCTTCCATGGGAGAAGAGAGCTCAGGAAGGACAAGAGAAATAACAGGAAGGATGGTTTGGTGGTGTCTCCAAGGGGTCAAGAGGAGTTTTGCATCTTCTCTTAGTAAGAAAAGTAGACAAATGTATACCTGTGGCTGATTCATATTGACATATGGCAGAAATCAACACAGTATTGTAAAGCAATTATCCTTCAATTAAAAATAAATAAATTTTTCAAAAATAAGAAGAAGAAAAGGAGCAGCCAGATGTCTGTCATGCTTCCCATCAGCAGATAGGGCATAGGAATTTTCCACAACTTCCATGCAGGGGAAACCAGTGCCCAGAGGGATGAGGGGACATTGGACAGTGACAGAGTTCAAGCTAAAACCTGAGTCTCCTGAGTGTAGCACCGGGCTTCCCCCATCACTCCTTACAGCTAGTGCTGCCAGTCCCGTTTCTTACCAGGGAGTCAGAACCTGTTCTGCCCCATAAGCTCTGAGTACCGCACCTCAGACATGTTTGGTAGCTAAAACCAAACTCCCTGAAACTCCAGGTAATTCCATCCTCAGCCTGTCTGCAGCTAGTGCCTGGATGGGGCCAGCATTGTGCAGGGCTCTGCAGAAGAGGCAGCTGGCTGGAAAGCCACTGGGGGAGTGCTTCATGCCCTGCGCTTAGCAGGTGACTTTGATCAGCCCGAAACTCCCTCCTGCCCATCCCTCCCCACGTGCTGGCCAAATCGGACCCCACAATGAGGCTGCAGATGTCACAGGGACAAGGCTTATCACTGAGCCATCTCTCATGGAACGCCTGGCGTCAGTCCCACCTGCTCTCTTGTACATCCTGCCCTTGTTTTTGTTTGCCTTCATTTTCCTCAGAATTCTGTTTTCCTTCTCTGGGGTTACCCAGATCTCTGCAAGCTGCCTGAAATTATTTGGGGAGGAAGGTAAGATCTAAACCAGTGATAAGCAAACCATACCCTGTGAGCCAAATGCAGCCCAGTCCATTTTTTAATAAAATTTCATTGAAGCATAGTGATACTCATGAATTTAGGTATCAGTATGTCTGTTTTCATGCCTCAAGGCAGAGTTGAGTAGTTGACAGAGCCCTATGGCCCACAAAGCCAAAATATTTGCTATCCAGTCTTTTAAGAAAAACTTTGCAAAGGAGGCCACCCTCCAGAGCATCTCAACAGGTGCACAAGAGTCCAAGAAACCAGCCAAGCAGCAGCAGGATTAACAGACGGGGCAGGCGAGGCCAGCTGTAGAAATGGAGATGGAGGGTGCTGGGGAAGGCATTCAGCCGGGCCTCCCAGAGAAGGTGAATCAGGTCGTAAAATGACATACAGGGTCTGGGCAAGCAGCACAGTGGTGATGCAGTGGTCCTGCTGCCCAGGCAGCTCTGGCTGAGCAAGGGGCCAGGCAGAAAGGACCTCCTCGCACCTACAGGGTTTCCGTTTTCTGGCAAAACCCAAGATCTGGCTGTCCTTCCCAGCCCACTCAACAGAAAAGCCAATCTTGTCTTCCTTGCCCAAGCAGGACTTCGGAGAGGACGACTCCCTCTACATCACCAAGGTGACCACCATCCACATGGGCAATTACACCTGCCATGCGTCCGGCCACGAGCAGCTGTTCCAGACCCACGTCCTTCAGGTGAATGGTTAGTAAATGGCTCCATGCATGTTGTCGCCCCAAAGTGTTCCCCAAAGGCTGCTCAGAATAACCCTCCTCCTCTCTTGCATTCTGTCTTCTTGGAGAAATACCTGACCGCAAAGTGTCCCATTGCTCCCGTATGTAAAGGGGGACTGGGGCGGTGGGCAGGGGCAGAGTCTGCTAACTCACTTCCCAGTCCGGCTCTTCCCCGAAGCCTCCTCTGATGAAGTGAGTCTAGGTGGGCGGGGGTGAGTCATTTAGGTGGGCCAGAACCCCAAGGAAATTTGACATGTCCAGCCATGCCCAGCTGGGCCCCACTGCTGGCACTGAGCAAGCCGGAGCAGGGTGTCCATGCACCAGAGAATAATGTGAAAGCTCCAAGTCAGCCCCAGATCCTTGGTGGCGGCCGGTGTCTGGGGCTTCTGTTTTGAGATAAAGTGTACACAGTGTTGAGGATAATTGCATCTCGAGGTTCAGTATCACTTGCCTCTGGGATCCTGGGTGACAAGCCATTTAAGGACAACAGAGTAAGCCCAGCTTGCCTCTGCATTTGTCCTATGGGATGTTTCAGGGATTTTTATATTCATACTGCCTAAATCATATTTTATTAGTATTTCCCTTGAGCTGGGGCATACTTAATCCTCTGGGGTTTTGTGGCTGTGCCTGTTGGCTTGACTCCAGATGTACAGTGAAGTTTCTGGATTTCATCAGAAATAACACACAGGTTCCTAATTTTAACATCCCTTGGATGAGCCATCCAGGCTGGCATTCAGAGTTCAATTTGTGTGTGCAGCCGGTAGGCAGTGTCTGGGTCACTCCAGGGGCAGATTGTATGCTCTGCAGTGTGAAGAGGGCGCTGCCATCTATAGCTGGCAAGTGGTACCCAGCATCGTACCGTGTTGGTGAATGCGTGGTTTCACAGCTCCACGTGACTTGGCACCGCTCCCTCTGGTCCTCAGACTAGCTGAAAATGGGAAATCAAGAACTCCCAGATCCTCCATCCAACCCTTCACATCTTGCCCCCGCCCCATAAGAACTGAGGGCACAAGGAGAAGGCTTGAGCCTGGTCCCCTTCATTTCCTCCAGAACAGATCTGTGGGGAGAGGGGCCTGGGCGGGGAAATCCACCTGCCCAGGAGCCAGAGTAACTCACGAGTGAGAACCTGTCCTTACCTCAGGCTTCTGCAGGAGATGCTGTGGTCTTACATACTTTCAATACACAAATTGCAGGCCCACACAAATTGCAGGGGGATCCTTCTGCCTCATATTCCCCCAGAATTCTGAGACAGAGCTCATGATGGGAGATGAACCACTTCCTCCCTCCCGGTGCCGAATCTGGGAGCAGGGCCCAGGCTCATGGACACCATGTGCTACTGGCCTTAAAGCAGAGACTAGGCTGCTTCCTGTCACCCCTCGGGTGGAGAATGGACTGTGCAGCTGGAGAATTTTGTTCAAGCTTCCGTACCCACCCACCAGCCTCTTGCTAAAGGGACTGCTTGGGGCCTTGGGAAGTTGAAACAGCAAAACCTCCCTGCTGAGATCCAGAGAGAGGCCACTTGCAATCCATTTTCTGATTGCTGAGAGATTTAAGGCTTCTCTTTAAGCTGAAGTCCTAGAGTCAGAGGCAGCACACTGGGACCTCTGTGGGTTTTTTTTTTTAATAGTTTTATTGGTTATTTATTTATTTATCTGGTGCATCAGGTCTTAGTTGCACAGTCAGGATCCTCATTGCATCATACGGGATCTTTCGTTGTGGCGCAGACTCTCTAGTTGTGGTGCACAGGCTCAGGAGTTGTGGCCTGTGGGCTTAGTTGTTCTGAGGCATGTGGCATCTTAGTTCCTCAAGCAGGGATCAAACCCGAGTCCCCTGCATTGCAATGTGGATTCTTAACCATTGGGCCACCAGGGTAGTCCCAGGACCTCTGTATTTTGCAGTAGGCTTTCTATCTCATTCCATGGCTCACTGTTTGGCTCCATGGTGGTCAAGCTAGGCTGTCCCAGCGGGCCTCACTCCAGGAGCCCTTGAGGTCCCTGGGCTGGGCTGGCCACCGGCACTTGGGGTGGCATTTGGGTCCGTTAAGCAGCTCCTCATGGGAGACAGCGCTAAGGTAGACCCAGTATTGCCTCCCGAGGACGAGTCCATTGCTGGTTGACCAGGGACAAGACACGAGATTTTCCAGAAGTGTATTCCAGAAGTGAAGCTCGCTGTATTGACTGAGAGGGTAAACCATCCTATCTGTGTGGGAAGACGGGAAGATGCTGTTGAAAGTAGAATGGCATGAAAGGCACAATTACAGTAGGAACGCTTCCCAGATACCTACTGGGCACCTTCTCTGTTTCACAGATGAGGAAACTAGGGGTTGGAAACTACAGAGAGATTAAATTACTTGCCCAGGACCCTCAGCCCTACAATTAGTAACTGCAAAATAGATCTTGACACCAAAGCCCGGACTCCTGATGCCTTTTCCGCCCCTTCACTCTGGAACATTGCATTGTGGCTGGTGGAGAATCCAGGTGTGGTCAGTCGGCAGGTTGGTGTTGATCTGCTATGGGGGCACACTGCGGGGGCGGGGGGTGGTGCAGACAGGGAACAGGAAGCCTGCCTGGCCTACCCCTGCCCCAGTTGCTGAGCTCAGGTCAGAAGCAGCAGGCATCCAATGAAGGACTTACAGCACAGATGTAAGGGCAGCCACTGCCCTCAGCAGGACTGACGTTGGTGACCTCCACAGCTTGGTCATCCAGCTCTAGGTGGGCTCAGCAGATCACTGTGCAGACACTGATGCTGCTCAGGGTCCCAGGGTCAGGAGGGCTGGGCTGCTGGGGAAAGCTCACAGAGGCAGTAGGCTTGGGGGCTTCCAGGCAGAAGGACTGGGAAGGAGAGAAGGCACTGTCTGTGCTCAGTACAAAAGGAACGCTACCTTGCTGGGTCATCTTGTTAGGAAGTTGTGAGAGAGCAGTAACAGGTTCATCTGTAGGTTTTGTTCCTTTTTGTCATTCATCCCTAGCATGAGTCAAAAGCATAAAAGATGTCCCCTAGTAACCTGGGTAGAATTAGATGTGGTCACCCAACTGTGCTGCAGGTGGTGAGATTTGGTCTCCTCTTGGCCTGAAGAGGGCCTGTGGCTTATTTGAGCCGAGGCAGTGCCTGGGACATAAAGGGAGTGATGTTCTATGTCAGTTCCTCCTGCTAGCTTCTCCTCGGTCAGAGTGAGGACAGGAAGGGGAGGATGATGAAGTGGGGAGGGGAGGCCCTGGCCAGCCCCCTGCCTTTCAGAAGGCTCAGAATTCTCCAGGTGACCAGCAGGCATGCCAAGTATGTAGCTGGTAGGCCCAAGAGACAGAGAAATCATTCATGCAAAACCACTCAGACGAATAGGAACTGGGTGAGGCTGTTCCACCCAAGGCACAGTGCAGACCCAAACTGGAGACACCTCTCTCATAAGGTCAAGACATGAACTCTGAGCCAGAGAGGCCTGAGTTCAAGTCCTAGTGCTGGTACTTCCTTGACATACATCTTAGGTGGGTAAAGTCACCTGTAAAATGGGAATAACAATATACCTCCTGCCTTATAGGCCTGATGAGGTAGGATGTGTGTCAAATGCTTGGGAAATACGTGGAAAGATGTAATTCAAAGTCCAGGATGGGACAGATACGGGGGAGATTTTGTTTTGTCTCAAACCTTATTTTAACCGTAGTTGGTGCACACAGATGATCTGAACTCACAGAGCTTGCAACCCATTATACAGATGGGAAGATCAAGATCCAGAGGAAGTTGCCAGGCCAGGAATAAAATATAGACTTCTCCCTGGAGCTGCTCCATTCCCTGGTGGCAGGGGCAGGACCGCACACACAGGCTGAGCTTCTGGGCGCCTTCTGGGACTTCTCCATCCAGAGCTCTGCCTTGACCTGGTTTGCTAAAGGGAACACTTCTAGGCAACTATTTCCTTTCTTTCTCAAATTATTAGTATAACTTCCCCATAGACCAGGCCTCCCAGAGATGAGACCCAAACACTGACATGATTTATAACTTCATCCAAACCTCCTGCATTGCTTCCATAAGAAGGAGGAAAAACTTCAGACATAAATGATTAATCCATTAAATTAAAAACACCTTCGACCTCCCCACAGTTCAGACAAGTAACGATTCATTCCCAAAACACAATAGTAATCTCCCGAATCTGTTGATTACTGCAGCTTGGTACTTTTGTGAATGTGCCTCTTACTTAAGACATATTTATGCTGCCTTTCACCTTGGACATGATCGATGTTTCCCAAAGAAAATGTGCCGTTGCGTTATGTATTCAAATGTTTTCACGGGAAGGTTTTGCAAATTTAAAAGGAAATGAATGTGTTTACCCAGGACAACATTAATTTCAAATGATTTTGGTGTGTGAATTAACACAAAGGAAGAGAGGAGATCAGGGCCAAAGGAAAGCAATTGGGCTTTGCCTTGCTCCTGGCAGAGAGCTGCATCTCTACCCAGACCTACCCTGGAGAGGGTAGTCTCTCACAGAGAAAATGCAGGACTTTTCTCTGATGGGAACCTACCCAAACGGGGACCTCGGGTACCAAGGTCTTGGATGCCTCCCTGCTCAGGGTTCTCCTCAGGCCCTCACTCTCCTGGCTGGATCCATGGCTCTGGCTACAGTGCTCACTCAGACCTGGTCCACACCACCTCAGTCTTAGCAATGCCCCATCGCACTTGAAGAACACAGCTGGGTCCTGTAAGCAGTGACCAGGCTCCCACCCAAATGATGGGATGGTTTTATTTTTTCCCTCTAACATCCTAGTACCAGTTTTCAACTCTGCCAAGGTCAGGGCAGGGCAAAATGGGCTTCTTGATGGAGCTCCTTGGTGCCCTGGAGTCTGCCTTCCATTCACAGGCCACCCTACCCTCCACTCCACCATGCAGGGCATGGGGCTGGGAAGACCCAGGAGGCCGCTGGCACTGATCTAGCCCAGGGGCCTGGGTCAGTCTGCAGGGTCCCTTCTCACTGCTGCTAGCTGAGCTGTGCTACTTTGGCCTCTACCATGCCAATCTCTCAGGAACCATGGGAGTGGAGGCCCAGGCTGCTGTTTCTCAGAGGGGCAACAGCAGCTGCCATGCCCAGGAGTCCACATGTGCACACACACTGGGACCTGGGCCCTGCCCCACGCCTCCCACATGCTCCTGCCCTGTGAACTCCTCGCTCCCAGACGTGCCTGCCCTGCCCCCCTGACTGCCCTGCCCTGCACTGATTGTTCCCTTGGCTAAGAATCTCCCTTCCCACCCTCATCCCACCTCCACCCTGCCTTGCCACCAACACCACGTCATCCTCAGGATCATCATTCATTCAACAAGCATTTACTGAGTTTCCATAACACTCACCAGGCTGAGCACTGAAAACAGCAGTGGAGACACCAAAATCCCCATCCTTGTGGAGCAAGTCAAAGGGTGGAAGATACTAAGGGGGGAATGTTTTAAACAGGAGGGGATAAGGAGATGCCAATAAAAGCTGGAAACTTTAGGTAGGATAGCAGGTCAAGGCCTTACTGAAAAGATGACATTGTGTCCGTGGGGTGGGAAAGTCAAAGATGCCTCCAAACGATCTTTAAGGAGGAGGAGTGGCCATTCGCTGAGCGGAGAAGAGGGTGAAGGAGCAGGCTTGGGGAAGGAAGATCAGGAGCTGGTGGTGACATGATCAAGACAAGAAGTCATGTAGCCCGTGTGGTATCTAAGTCCGGAGTTGAAGGGAGAGGTTTTGACTGGAGGAATAAATGCCATATGCCTCACAGGGTGGGTGGTGTTTAAAGTCTACCAAGGTTGACGCTGAAGGAAGACAGATAGAGAATGTCCAGCAAGCGAGCACGATGGCTCTGAGAGCCTTGGCGGGAGTGGTGCGGGGTGAGAAAGAGCAGCCAGGAAGGCACAGACAAAGCCACAGAGATAGAAAAACAGGAATATGGTATCTGGGACGGAGTGATCGGCTATGCTGAATTCAACCAGAGGTAGGTCAGGGAAGGTGAGGACAAGGAACTGGCCACTGGATCGGGTCAGTGGAGGTGGGCATCACTGAGGCCCAGAGCAGAGACGTTTCCATGGTGTTGGGGGGTCTGCTGGAGCTGGCTCTGGGGGGAAGAGAAGTGAGAGCCACCGAGTGCGGACAACTCTCCAGGGTATTTATAAGAAGAAAAATGAGGCACAGTTGGGGAGAGAAGCAGGGGTAAGATGTTTGGGGTTTTTTCCCCCAAGATGGAAATTAAAAGCATTTGTGGACTGATAGGAAAGATCCAGTTGAAATGGGGAACTGATACAGGAGGGAGAGAAAAGTGCTGGAGCAATGTCCTGGATGAAATGTGAGGGGACGGAATCTAGGAATGAGGCTCTTGGGACAGAAAACTCAAAACCAGCGTTTTTCTGGAGAAGGGAGGGAGAAGGTCTGCCCCACCTCCCAGCCTATGGGGAGGGGGACAAAGGGAAGAGGGAGCCACATCCACTTAAGGGGCTGCAGGAGGAGTGTCACCAGGCTTCCATCTGAGTGAGAAGATGAAGGGAACTCACAGAAGAGTTTGAGGAGAGAGGATATTTTGCTGATGGTGGAACATGAGCTCTAGAAGGCACAGTAGCAGGTTTGGGGATAAGGGATGCCCCCAGAGACCTCAGCTCTTGTGAAGACTGACAGGATCCCAAACCAAGGGCATGAGCAAAAGTGTCATGGTGGTCCTGAGTTGGAGATGAGACTGGAGACGGGGTCACTGGGAGGAGGAGCCTTTGAGGATTGAGGCCCATCTTTAGTCCGGCTGATGGACAGATGGAGGTCTGAGGAGGAGTGGTTGTAGCCCCCAGGATGGTTTCAGCAACTGGAAACCTCCAGTCCAGCCAAGGGTGCCCCTCTCGCGCCCGTGAGCCGTCTTCTATCCCCTGCCACTGGAGGCCCAGGTGTCTTTGCCCGGCAAATAGACCCTTGTTTTTGAGTGGATGATTCCACACCTTCAACTTTCAGTCAGGGTTTGTTTTGTTCAACGCTGCCACCTTTTTCAGTTCAATCCATCTGTGAGAGCTTCCCCATCAGGGCTGACCCAGCATCTCACCTACAACCTGACAAGTAGAAACCAGTCCCCCAGCCCTCTGGAATCAATACACTGTGGGGCGAGCCCAGCATTATTTTAACAAGCACCCCCACCCCCACCCTCCCACCAGGAGATGCAAGTACATGCTCAAGTTGACCTCTTCATGGGTCCACAGAGTCCCATCAGACCTCAGGGGCAAAGGCCTGTCTTCAAGGCTGGTGCTGGCCACCGGGTACCTCACTGAGGAGGGCAGTCCACAAACCCGCAGCTCACAGGACAAACCTACTGTCAATAGAGGGGGAGGCACCAGGGCAGAAGGAAGGTTGGTGTTTCCTTTGTGAGGTGGAGAGAGTGCATCTGAGTGCTCTATTCTGATAAGTCTTCCCAGACCCCGTCCCCGTTCCCCTTCTTGTCATGCCCATCACACTAGCAATTATGTCATTCACCTTCCTCCTGACAGAAAGCTTCATGAGGCCAGAGACTGGGCCAGTCTTTTCCACCTCTCTGTGTGTAATGCCTGACACTTCGTGGGGGTGGTTGTTCAGTCACTTAATTGTGTATGATTCTTTGTGACCCCATGGACTGCAGCATGCCAAGCTTCCCTGTCCTTCTCTTTCCTGGAGTTTGCTCAAACTCATGTCCACTGAGTCGGTGATACCATCCAACCATCTTGTCCTCTGTCACCCGCTTCTCCTCCTGCCCTCAATCTTGCCCAGCATCAGGATCTTTTCCAGTGAGTCAGCTCTTCACAACAGGTGGCCGAAGTATTAGAGCTTCAGCTTCAGAATCAGTCCTTTCAATGAATGTTCAGGGTTGATTTCCTTTAGGATTGACTGGTTTGATCTCCATGTGTTCCAAGGGATAAGAGTTAATAAATGTTGGCTGCACAATGTTGAGTTGACAGAACTTTGTAAAATCAATCAAGACCATTAATGCGGTGCTGAACTCAAAGATGGGAATTCCCTCAGCCCTCCTCACCACCACCACCACCACCAACGCCTCTGCTATCTCTGCCTTTCCCTTTTCCTCTCCCCCTCCACTTATTAGCCATTGTAATTCTTGAAATACTCTGTGATACCTGGTATGAAAAAATGTCATACCATGACATGTTTTTCAAAATTTCTTCCACTATTCTTGCACATTCTTTCTTCTAGCTAAATTTGAGAATTGTTTTGTCAAGACCCCACCAATTGATTTGAACTGGAATTAGATTAAATGTTTGGCATAATTTGGAGTATTTTGTTTCCTAACAACAGTAAGCCTTCCAACCCAAGATCATCTCCCTCTAGTTTTTCAAGTCTTTTTTCAGTGTCTTCAGGGAGATGTTATAATTTCCTTCATTTCAGTCTGCTGTGTTTTCTGTCTCATCACTGCTGGTACATAAGTTTGTCTGTTTGGGTGCTGACCCGTTTACAGTACTCACTTTTAAAACCTTTCATTTTTGGTTCATTATCTGGACCATATCCAAACAAAGTACCATTTTTCTCCATCTCTTTAATATTTGTTCCTTCCCAATTTCTTGCCTTCTGTTGACAATAACATCCACCAAATGTTGGCAGTCTGATATTACCTCCTTTCCTCTTTTGTTTTCTCCCCACTTCGTTTCACCATTCTGAAAAGAATGGTGCCATTCTTTCGTTTTATAGAGATATTCTTCATTGTAGGAAGAAAATGTTATTCTGTTCCTATTTTATTGAGTTTTTTTCCCCCAAGAAATGGATTTCGAGTTTTTTTCCAAATGCCTTTTAGTGTCTAGCAAGATTATCAAATGGTGTTTCTTTTTTGACTGCCTTTGACTTGGATATGATTAATTACAGAGTTCCTGATGTGCTTCCACTGAAGCACATTATATTTGGTCCCAGTATGATCTTTTAGTTCCATGCTAGATTTGATTTGCTAATATTTTTATGTGTGTATTTGATTTTTTTGTGTGTTTTTAATTTAATTTTTATTTTATTTTGAAGTATAATTGATTTACAGTGTTGTGTTAGTTTCAGGTGTCCAGCTAAGTGATTTAGTTATACATAAATATATACCCATTCTTTTTCAGATTCCTTCCCCCTATAGGTTATTACAGAATATTCAGTTAAGTTCCATGTCCTATATAGTAAGTCCCTGTTGATTATCTGTTTTATATATCGTATGGTATGCATGCTAAGTCACTAAAGTGGTGTCCAACTCTTTGCAACCCTATGGACCACAGCCAGCCAGACTCCTCTGTCCATGGGATTCTCCAGGCAAGAATACTGGAGTGGGTTGCCATGCCCTCCTCTAGGCGACTTTCCCCACCTAGGAATTGAACCCTTGCTTCTTTTATCTCCTGCATTGGCAGGCAGGTTCTTTATAACTAGTGCCACCTGGAAAAGTGAAAGTGTTAGTCACTCAGTCGTGTCCAGCTCTTTACGAACCCAAGGACTGTAGCCCACCAGGCTCCTCTGTCCATGGGATTCTCCAGGCAAGAATACTGGAGTGGGTTGCCATTCCCTTCTCCAGGGGATCTTCCCGACCCAGGGATCAAACCCAGGTCTCCTGCATTGCAGATTCTTTATGGTCTGAGCCACCTGGGAAGCCCATTTTATTTATGTGCTCAGTCGCTCAGTTGTGGCTGACTCTTTGCGACTCCATGGACTGTAGCCCACCAGGCTCCTCTGTCCATGGAATTTTCTAGGCAAGAATACTGGAGTCGGTTGCCATATGTATGTGTTAATCCCAAACTCCTAATTTATTCCTCTCCTTCACATTCCCCCCCTGGCAAGCACAAGTCTGCTTTTGAAGCCTGTGGGTCTGTTTCTGTTTTGCCAATAAGTTCATTTGTATCATTTTTGCCTCATATAAATGATATCACATGACATTTGTCTTTGACTACTTCTCTTAGTATCATGATCTCTAGGTCATCAATATCTCTTATTTTTACTTTATATCGGAATATAGTTGGTTAACAGTGTTAGGTTTGCTAGTTTCAGGTGTACAGCCAAGTGATTCAGTTATACGTGTATCTATCCTTTTTCAAAAATTTTTCTCATTTAGGTTATTACAGAATATTGAGCAGAATTCCATGGGTTATACAGTAAGTCATTTTTTAATAGGTCCTGTTTTAAATATAATAGGGTGTATAGTCCTATCTCAAACTCTCAATTTATTCCTCCCCACAGCCTTTCCACTTTGTTAACCATATGTTTATTTTCTAAGTCTGTGAGTCTGTTTCTATTTTGCAAATAAGTTCATTTATATCATTTTTATAGATTCCGAATATCAGTGGTATCATATGATATTTACCTTTCTCTGTCTCACTTACTTCACTTAGTGTGATAATCTCCGTGTCCATCCATGTTGCAGCAAATGACATTATTTCATTCTTTATAATGGCTTATAAATTATACTATATATTCTTCATCTGTCAATAGACATTTAAGTTGCTTCCATGTCTTGGCTATTGTAAACAGCACTGCAATGAACTTTGGGGTGCATGTATCCCTTTGAATCATGGTTTTCTCCAGATATACGCCCAGGAGTGGGACTGTTGGATCTTATGGCAACTCCTTAGAGATGTTTTCAGCTGTTATCTCTTCAAATATTTACTCAGGTTCACTCTCTCTCTCTCTTCTCCTTCTGGTACCCCTATAATGTGAATTTGGTGCATTTAATTTTTTTTCTTCTGGCATCAGCTGTGCCAAGTCTCTTTCTTAGGGCATTTAATGTTGTCCCAGAGGTCTCTTAGACTGTCCTATTTCTTTTCTTTCTTTTTTCTTTACTCTCTTCCATGACAGTGATTTCCACCATTTTGTCTTTCAGCTCACTTATCCATTTTTCAGCCTCATTTACTCTGCTATTGATCTCTTCTGGTGTATTTTTCTTTACAGTTATTGTATTTTTCATCTCTTTGTGTTTGTTCTTTACTTCCTATAGGTCTTTGTTAAACATTTCTTGTGTCTTCTTAGTCTGTGCCTCCATTCTGTTTCTGAGATCTTGGATCATCTTTACTATCATTACTCTGAATTCTTTTTCAGGTAGATTGCCTATCTGCATTTCACTTAATTGTTCTTCTTGGTTTTTATCTTGTTCTTTTGTCTGGAAGAAATTTCTCTGCTGTCTCGTTTTACCTTTTTGTGTTTGTAGTCTCCTTTCCACAGGTTGCAGGATCTTTTTGCTTCTGATGCCTGCTCTCTGGTGGGTCAGGTTGGCCCAGGGGCTTGTGCAGGCTTCCTGGTAAGGGGGACTGGTGCTGCCCAGTAGTGGATGGTGCTATGTCTTGTCTCTCTAGTGGGCAGGGTCATGTCAAGGCATGTGTTTAGAGGTGACTGTAAGCTCAGTTCAACTTTAGGCAGCCTGTCTGATGCTGGGTGGTGCTGTGTTCCCACTCTGCTGGTTGCTTGGCTTGAGTTGTCCCAGCAGGGGAGCCTTCAGGCTGCTGAGTGGGCAAGGTCTCATTGCCAACATTGTGACCTCCGGGAGAGCTCACACTGATCAGTATTGTCTGGAGCCTCCGCCGTCAGTATCCTTGCCCCCACAGAGAGCCATAGCAACCCGTGCCTCCCCATGAGACCCTCCAAGACCTGCAGGTATGTCTGGCCCAGGCTCCTATGGAGTCACTGCTTTGTGCTGGGTCCTAGTGCGTGTGAAATCTTGTGTGCGCCCTCCATGAGTAGAGTCTCTGTTTCTCCCAGTCCTACACTCCATCCCCACTAGCCTTCAAAGCCAAATGCTCCGGGGGCTCCTCCTCCCAGTGCTAGACCCTCAGGCTGGGAAGCCTGACTGGGGCTCAGAGCTCTCACTCATGCAGCAGAACCTCTGTGATACAATTATTTTCTAGTTTGTGGGTCATCCACCTGGCAGGTATGGGATTTGATTATATCCCAAAAGCTCCCCTTCTACCATCTCCTTATGGCTTCTTCTTTGTCTTTGGATGTAAAATATCTTTTTTGGTAGGTCCCAGTCTTTTTTTTCTCCAACGGTAGTTCAGCAATTAGTTGTGATTTTGGTGTTTTTGTGAGAGGAGGTGTGTGCAAGTCCTTCTATTCCATCTTCTTGTCTGGAATCCTGATTTGCTAATATTTTACTTGAGATTTGGGTATATCTAGTGCTGAGTGAGTTAGATCCATAGTGATCTATGTTGTACTCTCTTTGACAGGTTTCCGTGTCCAGGTTATACTAGCTTCAGGATAAAACTTGGTACATCTTCTGTGTGGTATGCTCTAGGAATTAGCCATTCCTGAAAGGAACTTCCTTATGAAACTAATCAGGGTGCTTCCCTATGAAACTAATCAATAGTGCTTTTTTAAAGACAGCTTTATAGAGGTATAATTTATATACAGATGTTTAATGTATACAAATTCATGACTTTGGACATGTACACACATATGATACTACCACCACAATCAAGGTAACAGACATACCCATCACCTCCGCAAGTTTCCTTGAGTCCCTTTGTGTTTCTTGTTTGTTTGTTTTGTGGTGAGAACACATAACATGAGATGTACCCTCTTAATAGATGTTAAGTGCACAATATAACATGCTGATTATAGGCCCTTATTATATAACAGATCTCTACAATGTATTCATTGAATAACTGGAAAGTAGTGTTTTTAAATGTTTTAAATGTTTTCTTCTTGATTCCATGTCAATACTTTAAAGTTTCCTTTTAAGTGATTCATCTCATTGAGATTTTTATATTTATTACCTATAATTGAACATAGTATTTCCATACTTTTAAACCTCCTCTGTGTTCTTTATTTTTTTTAGTAACCAGCCTTGCCAGAAATTTGGCTTTTTTATTGATTTTCATGAAAAGCCAGGTCTCAGATTTATCAGTTCCTCTCTTTTTTGGCAAGTTGATTCATTCCTTTCTGATTCTATTTTTGTTGATTCTTCCTTATGGTTGCTTGGCCAGCTTGTATAAATAAATAGTGATCTAGCAGGAACCAAGGTTACTTACTCCCAGGTCCTGGCCTCCCACATTCTGGAACCCAGGGGACTCTACCTCCTTATCCACCTCCCCACCAGTCCGGTGCTCCTAGAGCCCCCAGCCCTATCTCTGAGCCTCTTGAGCAAAACCCTACTAACTCTTCCACTTGAACCCCATTCTGCCCTTTACAAAATTCAGGTTATAAGGAGGTTTCCTGGATAAATTACTGTTTCTTTGCTCTTTGACCCAAGGGGAGTCAGAGAAGGGAGATCCACTTCTGTGTTCTAAGCAGCCCTCCAGGTACGCCAGGTACGCTCCAGGTGGAGCCCCATTTACATCCTCCGTCCCCAGTGGCCTGACCTGTGACAAGGACCTTCTCCCATCTCCCAGGACTCTTCCCCTAGGACTGCAGACAAAGAGAAACCAAGGAAATGACTCAGACTTTATTGTTGTTTGGTCTCTGTGGTTAGCACCTCCAAGCTGATATTATGCAGACAGCTCTGGTCACTCTGAAGGTGGGTTTGTGCCCTTTGCTAGCTATCCATTTGGCTTTATCCTCGGCCTTAAACTTTGCCCCAAAAGGAAGGAAAGAGGAAAGACTTGAAACTCAAACTAAGTTGATCAGATTATTACCAGCTTCCTGAAGAGCTACAGCATCCATTTCTCACGATGAGGGGACAGAATTTTTCTTTTGTCCTCAGCCCATCCAAGCACAGATCACTAGAAATTTTCAGGTTCTAGGATCAGCTTTATCACTTCCTTCTATATGCACATCAATTTGTTCTACCTCTAGTCCCAGAGGAAATCTCTCTCCTAAAATACTGGATCACTTTCTTTTATCAGAAAATGTGTTCAGTCGCTTCAGTCATGTCTGACTCTTGGTGACCCCATGGGTTGTAGCCTACCAGGCTGCTCTGTCCATGGAATTCTCCAGACAAGAATACTGGAGTGGGTTGCCTTTAGGAGTGTCCAAATAAGTCTGGAAAAATGTCGTTGCTCACTTCAGGAGGAATCTTCCCACCTTTCCAAAAGACATATGATGTGGTTTTTATTGTTGCTTAGTTTCATATCCATGCTATTACATGAGCTCTCACAAAGCCTTTTTGGAAGTATATAGCATAAAATATATGAATAAGTAGGAGCCCACAATTCCACTGAAAAAGGTAATTATTTTATTTCCTGGGCCTAGAGCTCAGGGTAGGAGGGAAGACCCTCAGACAATGCTCACTCCTTCCTGCCCTACAGATATCCCATGCCAGAAAGGCCAGAGCGGGGAGGGTGCTGACACCCTGCCCACCCCTGCTCACCTGATGAGTAGGCCTGGTCATATCCCCAGTCCCGAACTTGACTGCCAGGGCCCTCAGCTGAGTTAAGAACCAACAGTGGGGGACATATGCCTTGTACCCATGTTCCAGAGGGTGAGAAGTAGAGAAATAAAATGACCCACTGGAAAATCAATGGGCTTCCCTAGAGCAGTGATGTAATTAGTAGCCCTGCCAGTCAATGCCCATAAGTGCTTTGTGAAGCACTTCCTGCAAGAAATTAAGTCCCTATCCAATGGCTTTCCGATAACAGAAATAATATATCTGAATTTTATTCATTCAGAAATAAATTTTGGCGGTTGTTGCTCTTTATGTGTAGCAGCTGAACAGCCTTAAATATTTGGATGCCTTTCTGATCATATTTAGAATAATGATGAGCGCCATGAATTACAGAGTACAAAGCCTGACATGTTTATGCCTGCAATCCATTTTATAGCCCTTTCTTTTAGGGCCTGAGTTGCTGCAGAATGTTTGCAAACTAGTTACAAAGAGAACTCCAGAGTTGCCTCTCGGTTCAGCCCTCTGGGCAGAGTCTCAGTGTGGGACCACAGGCCCGAGGCAGGTGAAGACCTCTTCTCACCAGCACAAACTCTCGCCCACAGTGCCACCCGTCATCCGCGTCTATCCAGAGACCCAGGCACAGGAGCCCGGGGTGGCGGCCAGCCTGAGATGTCACGCAGAGGGCATTCCTATGCCCAGAATCACTTGGCTAAAAAATGGCATGGATGTCTCAACCCAGATGTCAAAACAGCTCTCCCTTTTAGGTAAGAGCCCCCCTTGATGTCTCTGTGCCATTAATGCCATCAAGTTCAAGCTGACACTCTCTCTAGGAATGGGAATAAGAGGAGTGATTTGTTTCTAAGTCAGACATGGGGAGCAAACAAATGTCTCTCCCACTTTTCCTGCTCTGTGGTCTCACACAGATCTTTCTGAGCACAATGATGAGATGCTGTCAGCTAGGTCCAGGTCACCTGCAGTTCAGTTCCGCTGTTCCAGCCCTTCCAGCCCTGAGTATACATCAGGGTACTGACTGCTCTCAGCCCTGCTGAGAGGCTGTACTTTTAACCTCAATACTCTCAATAGGAGAGGGAAAGGCAGGGGGGAGGTCCCAGCTGAGCAGGCCACCCTGAGCTCTGTTCTTTTCTACAGCCAATGGGAGCGAGCTCCACATCGGCAGTGTTCGGTATGAAGACACAGGGGCATATACCTGCATTGCCAAAAATGAAGTCGGTGTGGATGAAGATATTTCCTCCCTCTTCATTGAAGACTCAGCTAGAAAGACCCGTGAGTCCACTTTTGCCTTTGAGCTCCTTACTGAGCTGGTTGGGAGACACTAGGTTGCAGGGGCCACAGCCACCAACCATGAACCCCTGGAGACAGGGGTAAACCTTATGTCCTTCCATGTATCCTGGGACAGAGGATGGCCAGAGGTGAGAAAACTTTGCCTGTAAACCTAGACAACTCTGCAAACGTAGGCAGGGAAAGTCTCTGGACAGCAGACAGAGCCCAAGGCCACAAGGAAGCCTGCATAGCCTATCCCCAGTTCTGCCTCCTACTTGCTCTGTCCTTCATCCACAAAATTGCTCCTACTAACCACCTACCAGCAGCTGCTGCCCTCCCATGGCCCAGGAACTGGCCTGCATGTTCACCCACACATGCTTTTACTCCAGGGATTGTTGCCCACCTAGGGTCCTAAGCAGGCTCTTCCTCATAGCCACTGCTCCCCAGTAGGATCTACAGGAGTAATTTCATGGACATGGGTGTTAGACATGGTCTCTTTCCCATGATCAAAGACCCTTAGCTGAGTCTTTTATCATCAAGGGAGAAAATCAAAAAAGTATTGCAGATGATCTTCCTAATGAAAATCCTAGCAGAAAACCAGCGTGCTCCTGGAAGTAGTCCAGGAGGTCTGAGGGATGTTGCTTGCTGTTTATCTCCACAGAAGAGAGAATCCCATTAGCTTCTGTGATCCTGGGACCTGATTCATTGGGAACCAAAACAGTCCTGAGCCCTGGAAGCATTTGCCTCTGCCCAGCATCCCCTGCTCAGTGTTGTGGGGGGCAATGAGTGGTGCAGAGTCCATACGTGATGAACTAGGTAACACTGTGTTCTTGAACTGACTCACTACAGTGTTCTGACGTTGCTTTTTCTTTTTTTTTTCTTCCCTCAATCATGTACCTGCTTTCTTCATTTCTCTGATGCTGCAGTTGCAAACATTCTATGGCGAGAAGAAGGTACCAAGCTTATTTGTTCTGTATTGTGCCTATAATCACATGTGTTTATGGCTCCATAATATGCCATCTTTCCATGCACCACCAATAGTTTTTTCAAACATCAAGCAATCCCTACAAGTGGGGTCCACAGGTCAAATCAGAGGGGAAGTCCACATCAAACTCAAGTGGCACACTTGAGGCCTGTTTAAACCTACTAGTGTCTTTAATAGGCTTCCCAGGTGGCACAGTGGTAAGGAATTCACCTGCCAGTGCAGGAGACATAAGAGACGCGGATTCAATTCCTGGGTTGGGAAGATCCCCTGGAGTAGGAAATGGCAACCCATTCCAGTATTCTTGCCTGGAGAAATCCATGGACAAAGGAGCCTATCGAGCTACAGTCTGTGGTGTCACAGAGTCAGACATGACTGAGCATGCACAAGCACAGATGTCTTTAATGGACATTGGACTATTAGAATTTTTAAAACAAAAATTTCCATTTAAAGCTATTTTGAAACCTCCACTGATGCAGACTTCTTGGCGGGGATCCTGGTCAGAACTGGGCCTTAAAATATTTTCTGGTAACTGATGTTGGTGTTGGGGTTTAGTGTTACTTTGAGAAAATGCTAAAGAAAAAAGCTACCATCATGTCTGTAAATATACATTTGCATGTATATTTCTAAATGAATAGGTTTTTTAAACCTATGTGTATCTACCCAACGATCTTTAGATATTAGGCCAGGCCATACAAAACTGCCATTTGTGGGGAATTGCCTGACAGTCCAGTGGTTAGGACTCCATTCTTCTACTGCTGGGGGCCCAGGTTCAATCCCTGGTAAGGGAACTAAGATCCCACAAGCCACAAGGCCAAAGAAAGCAAAAAACAAAATTGCCATTTTTGTATATCAAAAGTAGTCTAATAATATGGTTCAAAAAATAGCAAGCACATGTGGGCCCCAGGTTAAAGAGTCTGAGTCACTGTGTTGGGTGCATTTGCAATGGATCCCCGATTCTCCCTCTGAACCCCTCCACCAGAGACTCCAAATCACCTGAGGTACCTTGTCCTCTAGCTTGGTGGTCAGAGGGAGAGGATGAGCACCAGCAGAAGGCACCATGCGATCCAGGGTTAAGCACTAATTCTCCATTTTTGAAAACCAGCACATTTCCTCATGTTTCTTCTTAAGAACTTCACAGGCTGTTACCTACTGTCTAGCATGCGCATGCATACAAGCGCTCAGAGTAATTTCCTGACTGTCAGGCACTAATGCTCACACAGTCTGGGAGTAAAACAAAGGCAGAGCCTGGAAAATGAGGGGTTGTTGCCAGTAGGCTTTAGGAATCCTCAGAAGGAAAGTCATAGCAACAATTGCTAATCAAGGACAGCGGTCCCTTGACACTGCCTCAACCTGGCTTCCAGGCCACCGCGCACACAGAGAGCTTCGGCTCTGTGTCTTTAAAAAGTGCTTTCTTCAGGATGGGGAATACATGTAACTCTATGGCTGATTCATATCAATGTATGACAAAACCCACTGAAATGTTGTGAAGTAATTAGCCTCCAACTAATAAAAAAAAAGAAAAAAGAAAAAAAAAAGTGCTTTCTAGGGGGCATTTACAAGTCTCAAAAGTGGAGAACTGCAGAGAGCGCTGGAGACCCTGAAAAGTGTTAAATGCAGCTCTGGAGGCCCAAAGGCCAAATTAAGACCCACAGCTGCCTCAGACCTTAGGGCTGGCTGGTGCTATGCTGATATTGGGCAACCCAGCAGTGAACAGACCCCATCAGACCTGGACAGCTGTCTGCCCACACCCCTCCCTGCTCATACTCAAGGACCCAAAGTTGGAGAATACAGGAGCAAAAGCAGAGAGGTTGGCTGGGCTCTCCCATCTCTGAATAGGACTCCCAATAGCAGAGAATGTTCCCCTGTGCTCCTTTGTCAAGCTCACCACAGACAGAACCTTCCAGGGTCTGACTCGTGAGGCCAGCTCTCTTGTGAAGTCAGTTACTTGTGGAGCAAGGCCTTGTATGGCGTCACACTGCACTGTCCGCTGTGACAGGCTCGGTGCTCAGCCTGCAGTCCAGCTGCAAACCCCGCGTGGGCTCTGTGAAGTTTTCAGTCTCACGTTGGTTCTTCCAGACACTGATTTTCTAAGAAACTTGGGAGCCAGTTGTGGGGTCTATGATTGTTTTGCAGGGATTCGACCTCCTCTGGCCCCTAGGTTTGAGCAAGAAGAGCTTGCCAAATGACTGTATAGAAGAGAAAGTCTTGCTGGAGACAAGATAGATTGGGGTCACAGTAAATGTGTGCTCCCTACCCTGCTCCATACACTGGCCACTGTGTGGGAGACACAGGCCCACTTTGTCTGGCTCTTGGGAGAGGCTGCCCAGCACCCAGGATTCCCGCTGGGACCTATGCAGAGTGCTCCCAGGCGTTCCCAGCTTGCAAGAGGCTGGGGTCTAGCTGTTTATAGTGGCAGGAGCCCTCATCTCAGCACAGAACCAGAGGCAGGTGAAGCTGTGTTGTGGGGTCAGGGACCCCTGTCCACACTGGGAGCCACGGACACTGGTGAAAGTGAACAGTAGAGCCACTGAAAGTAGGCAGAACAGGGATTCCCATTTGCTTGTTTTATCATTTTCTCACTAAAAACTTACTCCATTAGTCAACTAAGTCAGTACATTGGTTTTCTTAGCATGCTAGGAAAGAATTTTCACATAGGTAATTCTCTTAGAATTCCTAGTAATCTTTTCAATGTGTTACCTTCAAAAGCCATGAAGGGAGAGAGGAAGGGGGAGAGGAGGAAGAGGGAGAGCTCTAGGCCTTACCCATCTCTGTGCCATGTTGACCTTGTATGGAGAACAGGGCGAGGGGACAGAGCCCAGGGTGCAGGCTCCAGGTCTGTCACAAGGGCCTGTGGCCTCAACCAAGCCGCTCTTCATCTTGGGCCTGTTTTTTGTTTTGTTTTGTTTTTGTCTTTAAAATAAGGAGGCTGAACTAGCTGGTCCCCAAGGCCCCTTCTCTGCTGATCTAAGGAAATTTCTCCCCAGACAGCCATGGCCCTGGGCTAAGATGAAGCGGGGGGCGGCAGCTGGCCTGACCCAGCTGTGGGCTCTGTCACCTGGCATGGGGCTGCCACGGGGAAACTGGTAAGGCAGAGGTTGGAGCAAACTGTCTTGAAGGAAATGGTCACTGGCACAGAGGCCAGGTTTGGACAAAGGAATACCAACCCCAGCATCCTTAGGCCCCCAAGTTCCAAGTGGCAGCACTGTACATAAATGTGTTTTTAAAAAAAAAAAAAAAAAAAACCTTTGTATTTTTGGCATCATCTGATCCATTCTAATTTGCCTAGTTGACAAGGACCAAGGGAGACTTTGCTTTTCAGAATGTGTGTGCATTCAGTTGCTCGGTCTTGTCTGACTCTTTGTGGCCACATGGACTGCAGCCTGCCAGGCTCCTATGCCCATGGAATTTTCCAGGCAAGAATACTGAAGTAGGTTGCCATGCCCTCCTAGGCAAGATGCCATGCCCAGGGCATCTTCCCAACCCAGGTCTCCCACATTGCAGGTGGATTCTTTGCTAGCTGAGCCACCAGGGAAGTCCAAGAATACTGGATTGGGTGGACTTTCCCTTCTCCAGGGGATCTTTCCAACCCAGGAATCGAACCAGGGTCTCCTGCATTGCAGGCAGATTCTTTACCAGCTGAGCTACCAGGGAAGCCCTTAGGAAAGGTCAAATGTATGTCACAGCCAGAGCTGTCCTTTATTTGAAAACTTGTGTTGACAGCCAGCTGTAGATGACCTGGGGCAGGCGTGCATGTCTGGGAAGACAGCCCAGGGATTGGAGGGCCCTCGATGTCCATGTTGATTCACAGCCCTCAGGCACTTGGTCCGCATGCACTGCCTGCTCATCTCGCCCTGCCCCTCCTGGCCCAGACCTTGTACTCTGTGTCTGTACTGACACAGACAGGCTGCCAGTTTCATCTGTGCCCAGCGTGGCCTGTGAGCCTGCCTGGGGACCAGCTGCTAGGAAGGGCATAACCATGGCTGTGCTTGGTCCTCTCAGGCCTCAGTGTGGGAAACATGTTCTACGTCTTCTCTGATGATGGCATAATCGTCCTGCACCCGGTGGACTGTGAGATCCAGAGGCACCTCAAGCCCACGGAGAAGATCTTCATGAGCTACGTAAGTGTCTGGCACCTGGGACACTCCACATCACACACAACACCCCAACAACATTACACAACAGCCTTTCACCATGTGTGCCACTGGGTTTCTTGAGTTCCATTTGCTATACATGATGTGGTTCCGGATGCCTTCCTCCAGTGGCCACTAGCATGCACAACTCCTGAAGGGAGGCCCCAGGAGGACAGATGGATTCCTGGCCTCCACAAGTTCACAAGCAAATGACAGAGACAGTAGCGTGAATGGACAGCTTCCAAACAGGTGCTGCTAGAAGAATGTGTAAGGTACATGGCAACAACGAGAGAAGTCTCTCCAAGGGCAAAGTAAGAGAAGGCTCCGGGGACAGGTGATGCCTGGGCTCAGTTGTGAAGAACAGGTAGGAACTGGGGATGAGTGTCGAGAGGAAACATCATGAACGTGGAGCACAGGAACATAAAACATCAGGTCATGTTCAGGGAACCACAGAAATTCTATATGCCTGAGGACAAATGAATGTGAGAAGGGCCTAAGATTGAGGGTAACAGTAGGTAAGGGTCAGGGCTGATGAGTCCTAAGGGGAAGCACCGAAGGACTTCAAGCGAAGGATGGCCAGCATTAAGATGCTTTGGAACATGTGCAGGGCCTCATGGAGGGTGATGATCAAAAGGGCTGCACTCGAAGCACAGAAATGGGTGAAGAGGCGGTTGTGATTATCCAGGAGAGGATGGGGACCTGGGTTAAACCAGTGGTGCTGAGAATGGGAAACATTTAGTAGATTTTGGGGCTTTGGAGGCCCTCAGTGGTCCCCAGGGAACAGAGGAGAGAGCATGAAACATGTGAGTGGCCTGAGCATCACAGCTGCTGTGGACAATTCAGAGGCCGGGTAGAAAGTGGCAGTGTGACACGCAGGGGGCAGAGACAGAAGAGATGACTGCAGGCAGCAGGTCCAAAACAACTCTTCCAGCCCCCCAGACCCAGCTGTCAGGAGGCATCCTCAGGGCTGTGCCTCCCACCCCTTGGTTCTGTCCCTTCCACTGATGGCCCACTTGGCCTTGCATTGGTGGATTCTTACTAGAGGTCTGACCTAGCTAATCCCTGGCTTCTTGAGGGTAGAAGTGTGGCATTAATCCAAGAGTCATCTAAGAGCCCCCATGAGCCCTCTACTTAAAGATATACAGTGGATACACTGACCCACAGTGATGGGCTTGGAGCTGCAGATGAGTTCCTAAAACCAGTTTGTTGCATTGCTGTGCTGGCCAGTGGTGTGTTTCAGAGTGTTGTGTTCCTTATATTTGCAGCTTGGGAACAGCTCTTTTCCAGACTACTTCATTTGAATTAATCATGCTTTAAAGTGTTAACCTCTGATAAGTTTTCCCTCCACGTGATAGCCATGAAACCATCTAGAAAGAGTTGTTGTTTAGTCACTAAGTCATGTCCAACTCTTTGCAACCCATGAACTGTAGCCTGCCAGGCTCCTCTGTCCATAGGATTCCCCAGGCAAGACTACTGGAATGGGTTGCCCTTTCCTTCTCCAGGGGATCTTCCTGACCCAGGGATCAAACCCGTGGCTCCCGCATAGGCAACAAATTCTTTACCACTGAGCCACCACCAGCCCCCTAGTAAGAGTGGTCCTAGTTAATTTCTAGCAGTTAGGTTTGAATAATTGCAACCCATCACATTGGCACTAACTTCTCATATATTTGCAATAACCTAACCTGTAGCTTGCAGGGGAAATCTCTCAAATCCTGAGCAGGGCTCAATTTTCCTAAGAAACTAGAACATACACAGTAAGAGAGGTCCTGTAGGCATTTCAGGCAACTCAAACCTCTGTGAGCTATGGAACAGTCCCAAATAACAGTTTGCTCACCTAGAAAATGGCCAGAACCTCCCAGGAGAGTTACGATGAGCTGACCCTCGTTCTCAGGTTCTGGGTGAGTAGGCAGTTGGTGCTTCTCATCTCTGGCCTCCCTGCTGGATGAGAGTCCACTTTGCCCAGCAGGATGCTGCAGGGTTAGTAGGTCAGGGCACAGGCTGTAGAGCAGGATCTGCACAAGCGATATCAGAGCCCACCTCCATCACTCAGCAGGCCACGTGGCTTAAGAAAAGTGTTTAACACTGATGAAAGAAATCAAAGAGGACACAAACAGATGGAGAAACATACCGTGTTCATGGATTGGAAGAATTAATATTGTCAAAATGGCTATTCTACCCAAAGCAGTCTATAGATTCAATGCAATCCCTATCAAGCTACCAACGGTATTTTTCACAGAACTAGACCAAAGAATTTCACAATTTGTATGGAAATACAGAAAACCTCGAATAGCCAAAGTAATCTTGAGAAAGAAGAATGGAGCTGGAGGAATCAACCTGCCTGACTTCAGACACTACTACAAAGCCACAGTCATCAAGACAGTATGGTACTGGCACAAAGACAGAAATATAGATCAATGGAACAGAATAGAAAGCCCAGAGATAAATCCACGAACCTATGGACACCTTATCTTTGACAAAGGAGGCAAGGATATACAATGGAAAAAAGACAACCTCTTTAACAAGTGGTGCTGGGAAAACTGGTCAACCACTTGTAAAAGAATGAAACTAGAACACTTTCTAACACCATACACAAAAATAAACTCAAAATGGATTAAAGATCTAAATGTAAGACCAGAAACTATAAAACTCCTAGAGGAGAACATAGGCAAAACACTCTCCGACATAAATCAAAGCAAGATCCTCTATGACCCACCTCCCAGAATATTGGAAATAAAAGCAAAACTAAACAAATGGGACCTAATGAAACTTAAAAGCTTTTGCACTACAAAGGAAACTATAAGTAAGGTGAAAAGACAGCCCTCAGATTGGGAGAAAATAATAGCAAATGAAGAAACAGACAAAGGATTAATCTCAAAAATATACAAGCAACTCCTGCAGCTCAATTCCAGAAAAATAAATGACCCAATCAAAAAATGGGCCAAAGAACTAAACAGACATTTCTCCAAAGAAGACATACAGATGGCTAACAAACACATGAAAAGATGCTCAACATCACTCATTATCAGAGAAATGCAAATCAAAACCACAATGAGGTACCATTACACGCCAGTCAGGATGGCTGCTATCCAAAAGTCTACAAGCAATAAATGCTGGAGAGGGTGTGGAGAAAAGGGAATCCTCTTACACTGTTGGTGGGAATGCAAACTAGTACAGCCGCTATGGAAAACAGTGTGGAGATTTCTTAAAAAACTGGAAATAGAACTGCCATATGACCCAGCAATCCCACTTCTGGGCATACACACTGAGGAAACCAGATCTGAAAGAGACACGTGCACCCCAATGTTCATCGCAGCACTGTTTATAATAGCCAGGACATGGAAGCAACCTAGATGCCCATCAGCAGATGAATGGATAAGGAAGCTGTGGTACATATACACCATGGAATATTACTCAGCCATTAAAAAGAATTCATTTGAACCAGTCCTAATGAGATGGATGAAGCTGGAGCCCCTTATACAGAGTGAAGTAAGCCAGAAAGATAAAGAACATTACAGCATACTGACACATGTATATGGAATTTAGAAAGGTGATAACGATAACCCTATATGCAGAACAGAAAAAGAGACACAGAAATACAGAACAGACTTTTGAACTTTGTGGGAGAATGTGAGGGTGGGATATTTCAAAAGAACAGCATGTATACTATCTATGGTGAAACAGATCACCAGCCCAGGTGGGATGCACGAGACAAGTGCTCCGGCCTGGTGCACTGGGAAGACCCAGAGGAATCGGGTGGAGAGGGAGGTGGGAGGGGGGATCGGGATTGGGAATACATGTAAATCCATGGCTGATTCATATCAATGTATGACAAAACCCACTGGAAAAAATAATAATAAAAAAAATAAATAAATAAAGATAAGGCTATGAAAACAGCAATTAATGGAAAAAAAAAAAAGAAAAGTGTTTAACCCCTCTAAGCCTCTGTCTTTTCTCATAGGTAAACTAAGGTTATTCTGAGGATTAAGGGCTTCCCAGGTGGCGCTAGTGGGAAAGAACCCACCTGCCAATGAAAGAGGGCATGAGAGACATGGGTTCAATCCCTGGGTCAGGAAGATTCCCTGAAGAAGGGCATGGTGATCCACTCCAGCCTGGAGATTCCCATGGACAGAAGAGCCTGACCAGCTACATCCATAGGGTTTCAGAGTCAGACATGACTGAAGCAACTTAGCACGGAGGCATGTAAGGATTAAACAGGATGAGAGAGAGTGAAGTGTAAAAGGAGAAAGACCTGCTTCAAAGCTTTTGCAGCTGTTTAGGAAAGAAACTGGGCTCGAGCTAGAACATAGAACTCTGAGATTTAGGAGGCAATCTCTGTAGTCCTCAGGGACTAATGCACAGTGAATTGTGTGGGAGAAGGAAGCATCCAGAATGGTGTTCCTGCTTTGGACTCAGCTGCCTAGATGTCAATGAGGACCCAGAGAAGGAGCAGGGATGGCGGCAAAGACCAGCTCACGTGTGGACGGTTGAGAATGAGCTGACTGTAGGAGAACCCATGTGAGAACTGGGGAGGATGGTTCTGAGCGCACAGATCTGGGAGCCTCAACATGTGAGTGCTGATGACAGCCAAGACAGGACACAAGGTCACCAAGGGTGCGTGTAAGTGACTGGAGCTGGGCACCTGGCACAGAGCCCCGGGGCTGACACAAAGCTTGAGACAGCATTGGGCAAGAGTCATGAGGAGACACATGAGAATGTATATCACAAAAGACAAGGGAAAAGAAGGTCTTCTTTTCTCTCATTTATTCTTTATTTATATTACATTGTGTTATTATATATTTCAAGCACCAGTTCTGTGTCAGGCACTTCACTAGGTGCTAAGAATAAAGCAGTGAGCCCAACAAAGAGCTTGCTCTCAAGGAGTTTACGATCTAGTGAAAAAGGAAAGACTAAATGTAGGTAGACAAACAAATGAAGAAGGTCAAGCGGTAAATGAGAAGTGTAGCAAGGTTTTACTTCCTAGACAAAATCTTTGAAGGCATCTTTGACTCTGCTTTCTCTCTCTATACCCTCAGCCTTCATCCAATGAATAAAAATCATTTCAATTTTACCTTCAAGAACACATTCAGAGTTAAACTTTCTGACAACTTCCGCCTTTGTCACCTTGACTCAAGCAAGGGAGGGTGGGTACCAGGGTGCTAAGCTTGGTGAGGCTAGAGAGGGCATCTCAAGAAGGTGATGTGTGGGTAGACATGTGACCTGAAGGACATGAAATAAACCAGGTAGACATCTGGGAACACCAGTTGACCAGTGCACGGGCCCTGGCGCAGGAGTTCAGCATGAGTACCGAAGATGCCAGCACGTGCGCGCACTGGATGGGTGGGAAAGGGAGGAAAAAAACTAGAGACAGGTCGGAGGAATCCCAGGAACCAGAGTGTTCAGGGCCTTGTTGGCTTCAGGAAAGACTGGGACCTCGTTCTGAGCAAGAAAGAGTGTTATTCTGGTGGAGTGTGTTGAGCTGACTTGTGTTTCACAGGGATCCCTGTGGTTGGCGAGTCAAGAATCTGTCGGGGGAGGCCAGGGTTGAATCAAGGAGCACAGTGTGGATGCTGTAGCAGTCACTCAAGGGACAGATGTGGCTTGAGTCAAGGTGACAAAGGCGGAAGTTGTCAGAAAGTTTAACTCTGAATGTGTTCTTGAAGGTAAAATTGAAATGATTTTTATTCATTGGATGAAGGCTGAGGGTATAGAGAGAGAAAGCAGAGTCAAAGATGCCTTCAAAGATTTTGTCTAGGAAGTAAAACAAGGGAAATGAGCAAGACTGGGAGGCAAAACTGAGAGTTGATTTTGGACTTATACAAATTTGAGATGTAAATAAAATAGCTACTTAGGAAAGTAGCTAAGTCTGGAGTTCAGAGAAGAGGGCTGAGCTAAAGATACAAGTCTGGGAGTTGTTAGCACATAGACTGTATTTAAAGTCATAGATGTGGATTAACAATGATTAGCAACGGTAGTGGATTTTAGAGAAGTCATCCAGTAGTGACCCCTGAGCATTCTGGCGTCTAGAGATCAGCAAACAGGGTAGACTGAGCAACAGAGAAGGGTCAGACACTGCGGAGGGTGGAGGGAAAAGAACCAAGAAACAGTCCACACAGTGTCAGATGATGCCCCAAGTTCAAATAAGATGACGGCAAAGCTTGACTGTAACTGAGAAGTCGGCCGGGGGTTCAGATAGAACACCGCCTCCTCTGTGCGGAGGTCTAGCACCAGAAGACGAAGGAGCCTGTGAGAGGTGAGGAAGCTGAGAGTGTGTGTAGGTGACTCCTGCAGGAGTCTGGTCACTGACAGAGTTGTGTGCGATGGGTGGGGATGAGGAGAGGGAGAAGGCCCTCTCAAGAGTGGAAGCACACGGACCTCTCAGCTGCTGACCGAAAGGCCGGCAAAGGGGGTTACAGCCTCCGGAGGAGCAGGGGAAGGTGAAAGAGGAACGGAACGTGGAGAGGAAAGCTCCATGCGGGGATGCGAGAGGCTGTGCGTGCTGTTCTCCCTTGGATGCTGCCGTTGCGAAGAATTCTGAGACAGGAAGAAAGGAAGAGGGGAGGGTGAAGGGAGGGGAGGGTGAAGGGAGGGGAACCCAGCGGTGGCAGGGAAACAGGAGATTAAGAAGACTTATGGCAGCCTGTCTCCTTTACAGGAAGAAATATGTCCTCCAAAGGACGAGGACGCCTCCCAGCCCTGCCAGTGGGCATCAGCAGTGAACGTCAGGCACCGCTACATCTACGTGGCCCAGCCCACAGTGAGCAGAGTCCTCGTGGTCGACGTGCAGGCTCAGAAAGTCCTACAGGTACATCTCTCTGAGGGAGGGGGGAGCTTCCAGCTCTGGGGCACAGCCCACCACATCCTTCTTTGTTCTCTGCACACTTCCCAGCTCTTAGGAGAGGTGGTCAGGCTAGTGGAAGGATGTAGAGACTATTCATGTGCATTTTTCATTAAGCATGTATTGCCTACTACGTGCCAAACTTTGGTCTAGGTGCTTGGACAAATAGCCATGAATGAATGGGTCCCAGAAAGTATATTCTAGTTGGGGAAAGAGACCATCATTTAGAATTTTAGGGAGCTACAGGTGCTAAGAGCTATTTACAGGTTGAAAGGGACAGAGAAACTGAAAGATTGTTTTTAAGTGGCCCTCCCTCTGGAGGTAAACAGAATCTGAGATCTGAACACCAAGTGGGGTTGGAGCTTTGGAACACGACCATGGCAGAGGAGAGTGGGATGCGGCACAGACGGAGATAAACTAAGGCTGGTGAGAGAGCAAACCGTTCATGTCTTTTAATCAGGGGAGTGACATAATCTGACATCTTTAAAGAGTCGATCTGCTGGTCAGATTGGAAGATAGAACAGATGTGGTCACTGAAATAATCCAGGCAAGAGAGGATGACAGCAGTGGAGGCAGTAAGAAGTTCTCAAAGTCTTGCTATATTTTAAATGTGGAGCCCAAAAGATTTTCTGCTCATTTGAATGTAAGGTTTGAGAGAAAGAAATAATAATAATAATTTAAGCAATGGTAGAATGGTAATGCCATATACTGTGTGTGGTGGGTGGAATAATGCTCCCAAGATATCTACACCCTCATCCCCAGAACCAAAGAATGTCACCTTTTATAGCAAAAGAGATTTCACAGGTGTGATTAAGGATTTTTAATACTTTTTATTGGACTATAGTTGATTTACAATGTTGTGTGAGTTTTAGGTGTACAGCAAAGTGGATCAGTTATACACCCAGATATATCCACTTTTTTTTAAGATTCTTTTCCCATAGAGATCATTACAGAGTATTGAGTAGAGTCGCCTGTGCTATACAGTAGGGTCTTATTAGTTATCTATTTTATATATAGTTAATACTCTTAAATCCCAATCTCCCAGTTTACCCCACCCCTCTTTTCCCTGTCAGTAACCATAGTTTGTTTCCTACATCTGTGAATTCTATTTCTGTTTTGTAACAAGTTCATTTGCATTATTATTTTAGATTCCACATATAAGCAATATATCATATTTGTCTTTCTCTGACTTACTTAGTATAATAATCTCCAGGTCCATCAATGTTGCTGCAAATGGCATTATTTCATTCTTTTTTATGACTAATATTCCATTATACATACATATTGGACATTTAGGCTGTTTCCATGTCTTGGCTATTGTAAGTAATGCTACAATGACTGTTGGGTGTGTGTATCTTTTCAAATTATGCTTTTCTCCAGATACTTGCTCAGGGGTGGGATTGCTGGGTCATAGGGTAGTTCTGTATTTTTTAAAGAACCTCCGTACTGTTCTCCATAGTGGTTATACCAGTTTACATCCCCACCAAAGGTGCAAGAAGGTTCCCTTTTCTTCACACCCTCTTCAGCATTATTTGTAGATTTATTGATGATGGCTATTCTGACTAGTGTGAGACCTCACTGTAGTTTTGATTTGCATTTGTCTAATAATTACTGATCTTTTCATGTGCTTCTTGGCCAACTATTCATCTTCTTTGAAGCAATGTCTATTTAGGTCTCCTGCCTATTTTTTGATTGGGGTTGCTTTTGTTTGATATTGAGCTGCATGAGCTCTTTGTATATTTTTTTAGATTAATCCTTTCTTGGTTACTTTATTTGTAAATATTTTCTCCCATTCTGTGGGTTGTCTTTTCATGGTTTCCTTTGCTGTGCAAAAGCTTTTGAGTTTAATTAGGTCCCATTTGTTTATTTTCATTACTCTAGGAGGTGGATCAAGAAAGAGCTTGCAGCCATTCACGTCAGAGTATTCTGTGTTTTCCTCTAAGAGTTTTATAGTATTCAATCATACATTTGGGTCTGTAATGAATTTTGAGTTTATTTTTGTGTATGGTGTTAAAGAATGTTCTAATTTCAATCCTTTGCATGTAACTATCTGGTTTTGCCAGCACCACTTATTGAAGAGACTGTCTTCTCTCCATTATATATTCTTACTTTGTCAAAGATTAAGTGACAGTAGGTGCATGGGTTTATTTTGGGGGTTTTTAACCTGTACCATTCATCTATATTTCTGTTTTTGTGCCAGTAGCATACTGTTTTATAGCTTTGCAGTATAGTCCAAAGTCAGGGACTCTGATTCCTCCAGCTCCATTTTCCTTAAGATTGCTTTGGCTATTCAGGGCCTTTTGTGTTTGCATGCAAATTCTAAAGATTTTGTTCAAAGTATGGATTTTTAAATGGAATTTAAAGGGAATTATCCTTAATTATCTGGGTGAGCCCTACCTGCAAGCACAAGTATCCTCGTAAGAGAGAGGATGTGACAACATAGAAGAAGGAGACAGTTTAAGGACTAAAGCAGGTTTGCTACACTGCTGGCTTTAAGATTGGAGGGAAAGACCGTAAGTCAAAGAATGCAAATTTTTGGATTCTGGCAGCCGCAAAAGACAAGGAAAACATTCGCCTCTAGAGGGAGCACTACCATGCAGATATATTTCTCCTGCCAGTGAAATTAATTTTGGACTTCTGGCCTCAAGAACTGTAATTATGGGGAATAAATTTATGTTGTTTCACTGTTGCTACAGCAGTAGGAAAGTAATGCACTCTGATAGAGGCTTTGAGCAAGGCAGGGGATGAAGCAGATATAGGGGGAAATTAGTAATTCAGCTTTAGATTAAGTTTAAGCTACTATTATATATATATATATATATATATATATATAAATATATATATAATCTGTATCTTTAAAGATGTCATGTAATAGGTTGCATAAATAGGTCTGGAGTCAAAGGAGAGGTCTAGGCTGGAGATATGAATGTGGGCATCATCACCATGTGAATTTGTTAAATCCAGTGACCTGGAGGAGATCATGAAGGGATATATAGATAGAGAAGAGGTCACGGTTGGAGCCCTGAAGTACTCCAACACTTAAAGATCAGGAATGAGAGAGAGCGAGCTAACAGAGGAGATCAAGAAGGAGTAACCTGAAAGGTAAGAAGAAAATGAGGAGAGGGTGGTTTTCCAGAAGCCAAGAGAAGAGTATTTTAAGGGAGAGTTAGTGGCCAATGGTGTCAAAAGTTGCTGAAAGTATTTTTATGAAGACTGAGAACTAACCTTGGATTCCGTACCACATGGATCACCTTGGCAGGAACAGACAGGACGATAATGGCAGAATGCAAGCCTGAGCGGGGTGAGTTCAAGTCAGAATCAGAGGGAGTAGAGATGGTGAATACAGACAACCATTTTGAGGGGTTTTGCTGAAATGTGAGTAAAAGTAGACAAATGAGGTGGTAGCTGGCAGAGGATGTTGAAGAAACTTTTAGACTAGATGACATTCCAGCATTTGTATGCTAATGGGGAAAACTTCTGCAGTTCTTCCCTTTCTTCTGCATCACTGAAGTAGGCAGTGGAATCCAGGACATATGAGCAGATACACCAGCCTAAGATAAAAGCACATTCACTCATCAGAGCAGGAAGTATTCAGGCACAGGTGCAAATAGGTGATACAGTTGGTGGTAGCTGGGTGATCTCCTCTTCTGGTTGCCTTTGAAATAAGAAGGAAAATTATCGCCAAGGCTGGAAGTCTAAGGCAAGAGGTGAAAGTTGGATGTGAGATTAAATTGACCAGGGAAATGTGATAGGACCGCAGGGCAGTGGTGAAGGTCCACTTAAGGATGAGGGGTGCAAATTTAAAGTCAAACCAGTGACGAGGGTTGTATTTTTTTTTTTCCAGGAATGCTCAGCTGTGCAGGTTGTTAACTGTTGGGAGAAAGTTACATAAAACCAGGGTTTTGGTTGTGGTTTCTCCTGGCAAATATGGCAGGAGATTTTCTAGCTATCTTTTTGTTACTGATTTACCTGGTCAGAGAAAATAATTCTGAATAATTTCAATCCTTTGAAATCTATTGAAGCTTGCTTTATAATCAAGCTAATGTACTTTGGCAAATGCTCTATGTGTACTTTAAAAGCATGTGTTTTCTAATGTTTTTTGAGTATGTGTGTCAAGTTGGATCATTCTATTATTCAAATATTCTAAGTGACTTTTGTTTACTTAGTCAACTAGCTGCTGAGAGGTATGTTGAAATCTCCCCCATGATTGTAAATTTATCAAGTTCCATCCATTTTTGCTTTAAAATTATAACATCTTCCTGAATGGAAGACTCCTTTCAAAATATCCCTATTTATCTCTGGTAAAGCTTCTTGCCTGAAAGTCTATTTTTGTCTAACAGTGTAGCTAAATCAGATTTACTTTGATTAGTGTTACCATGGTATAATTTTTCCATTCTTTTACTTTCAATCTACATCATGTATTTAAAAGGTGATCTTCTGTAAAGCTAATGTATTTGAATTTTGGCTTTTATCTAGTTTAATAATCTTGGTCTTTACTCACTTATTTGATCCCTGTATATTTAAGTATATGGTTATACCTACCATCTTTCTGTTTTTTTATCTGACCTACCTGGTTTTTTTCCTCCTTTCTCGCTTTTTTCTGGATTAGTCAAACATTTTTATTATTCTATTTCTCCCCCTAGTAACTTGTTGTCCATGCATTCTTTGATCATTGCTATTATTATGACCACCCTAGAAATTACAACACATTCTTTGCCTCAATACTGTCTCAAGTTATTACTTCATTTGCCTAATAATGGGCTTCCCTGATAGCTCAGCTGGTAAAGAATCCACCTGCAATGCAGAAGACCTAGGTTCAATCCCTGGGTCAGGAAGGTCCCCTGGAGATGGGAAAGGCCACCCACTACAGTATTCGAACAAGACTGAGCAACTTTCACTTTCATTGCCTAATAATGAGAGAACCTTAGAACACTCTAACTCCTCTAACCGCACCACCACGCCCCCCCCCCCCCCCCCGACCGCCTTTGGCACTATAGTAGGAATGAATTTATTTCTACATATAATTTAACCCTGCAAAACATGACAATTATTGTCATTTATATTCACGCATATATTTACCTTTCTCATTGCTCTTTACTCTTTCCTGAAGTACAGTGTTCTGTCTGGGATCAATTTCATTCTGACTGAGCATGTTGCTTTAGTGCAGATATGCTGACAACAGATTCTCATAGCTATCTGTTTGAAAATTTTCCATTTGTAAAGGATGTTTTCACTGGATATAGAATGTTACATTGGCAGTTATATTCTTTTGACTTTAAGATGCCATTTCATTATCTTCCACTGGTTTTGTTAACAGGTCAACCATCAAGTTTTACTGTCTCTCTTTTGAAGATGACATATCCCTTTTTTCTCTCTGGCTGCTTTCTAGATTTTCTCTTTCTTTGGTCTTTAATATTTTTCATCAGATTGGAAATTTCTTAACCATTGTTTCCTCAAATATTCTGAGGCCTCATTCTTTCTCACCTCATCTTTGAGAACGCTGAAAGAAAAAAAAAAACTAGACCTTACCATTGTGTCCCACACATCTCTTTCACTCTTTTCATATTTTCCATCCTTTTTTGTCTCTTTGTAGTTCAATTTGGGTATGTACATCAATTGTCTTTCACTTTACTAGTCCTGTCTTCCACCTTGTCTAAGGTATATTTAACAAAATCTATTAAGATCTTAATTTCAAGTTTTGCATTTTTTTCACTTTAGAATTTCTGCTTAATTCCATATACATACACACATATATAATTATATGCACATAATTTTCTTATCTTTTTATATTATTTTCAGTCATGTAATGCCTAGTCATTTTTTTCTGAATGGCAAACCTTCCATATAACATTGTAGAGACTTTATATGGCTGTCATCCACTGAAGAGGGTCTATCCTTTTCTCTGCTAGGAAGAGAGAGAGTAGAGAATGAACCCCTCTAATCAGGTACTGTGTTGAGTCAAGGCTGAACTGCAGCTTTTATAAAGCTTAGTCAGCCTCCGATTCACTTCTACTAGGTCACCCTTCCGGTCCTCACACTGAGAGCCTGGTTTGTTCTTCAGGACCTTTTCCCTTCCATGTCTCAGCTCCTTAGCATATAGAGATTGGGGAAAGCTCTGCTCTGAATTTAAGAGATTTTGGTGGCGGGGGGGGGTTAGGTTTTCAATCCCCTGCTCCACACCACCTCAGTCAGAATGAGAATATGAACTATGATTGGAAAAGGTTAGGCAGAAAGGAGGGAGAGTGCCTGCAGTCCAAACTTCAGGGAAGTTTGTGAAGAGGGTGGACAAATAAGATAGCTGGAAGAGCATGTGTAATCAAGAGGGTTTTTAAAAGGAGAGAAAAAGTACAAGAATCTAGAGACAGTGAGGCTGGTATCATGACCGGTGAGTTAAGAAGCTCTGGGGAGAAGGTGGCCGCTGGATCCTGAAGCCTTTGGTAAATGAAGGGAAAGGACTAGGAAGCTGGCAGAAGAGAGGAACAATGAGGAGCAGCTGGAAGCATGAACAATGGACCTAGGGTATATGAAGGTAGGAAAATAGAAACAACTCTACTTAGGACTTCAGGGTAGGGCAGGTTTTAATCTGATCAAGAAAGTTAAAGTAGACTGCAAAGATGGGGGTGACTGGAGAAGAAATAGATGTCAACGGGGATGGGCAAAATCAAGAGTTTAGGTTTGTATAAAGTTGTGGTCACCAACAGAGGAATGAATTCTAGAGTACAGGGGGTTATTTGAAGCCATGTGCTGAATGAGCTCATCCAGGGAAAGGAGGTAGATAGAAGGTCAAAGAGGAAGATGTGGAACATGCCAACATTTAGAAGTCAGGATGAGGAAGGGGATGGTTAACCATGCTGAAAATTCAAGTTAGAGGTGGATCAAAAAGTGATCTCTGAATTTGACATTAAGTTCTATGACAGTTCAGTGGAGTGGTGAAGACAACTAAATGGTTTCAGGGAATCCATAGACATTTCTTGAGAAAAGTTTTAACCAATGGGGACAAAGATGCCCCCGACTATATCAGAAAGGCTAGAATATGGTGGACTAAAATTGAACTTTCAGAAATTTGTTGACAAAGAATAAGTTACGGTGGCTGCAGTAGGGAAGAGAAAAAGATCACTGAAACTAAGAAGGAACTAAGAAAGCAGGGCTTTGAATGAAGGCACCAAACTAGGGATCTTTAGCTAACAAAGAGAGTGGCTAGGTCAGTGCCGAAAAGAGCAGGGGTCACAGCGGCATCACAAACAGCGTTTTAGAACTTAGAAACTACATTAAGAGAAGTATAAAACAGTCTCCAGGTGACTGAGGAAGTCTCCAGAGCCACTGAGGAAGCTCTATTCTCAGAAAATAGCAGAGTTTCAGCAGTAGAAAAAGACTCACCTGATGCTACAGTCCAAGTCCCGGAGGTTCCAGGTGAGTGATGTACAAGACAGTCTGCACAAAGTTAAAGGACGTGTGATAATGGAAGCTTTCCAAGTCAGTCTCAGATGATGTAGGTGGAAGAGCTGGGGAAAGATGATGAGGGTTTAGGAGGCCTCCAAGGCTTACAGGAGAAGTGATGGGAGGATCCTGAAGCTGACTTGTGAGTGGAAAACAGGGAAAGAAAAAAAAAAAACAAAACTGTGTTTATGTTTTTGCCAAGATGGTATGGATCTTCTTTAAGTAAAACTTGCAAGAAAGGAAAACATTACTAACAACCAATTTTATGCCTCTGAAGACAAACCCACAAAGGTTTCTGCCCTGGGTTCCCAAATGGGCTCATTATCCAGGCTGCTAGGCTGGACAGAGTGGCCTAGAAAAGAATCACTTTCTGCAACAACAATGATCAACTTGTCGCTACTTTTTCTTTTTAAGTCTATAGGTGTCGATCCTCTGCCGGCTAAGCTGTCCTATGACAAATCACATGACCAAGTGTGGGTCCTGAGCTGGGGGAATGTGCACAAGTCCCAGCCAAGCCTTCAGGTATGTTGGGTACATGGAGGACAACACCCACCCGCAGGAAAAGACTCTCTCCCCGGCTAATCACATTTACCCAAAGTATGTCCATGAAAGAGAGTAGGAAACAGCCTCAGGACCACGCCCCTCACAGGCAATTAGCAGGGTATCTTCTGCCAGGCCTGCTGCTAAAGACAGCAACACTGATGGTGGATGGGATTCTGATGTCATGACAACCAGAAGGTGGCTCTTGGGCCCCACCTAGCCCAGCCCCCAAACACTTGTCTCTTCTCAGCCAGGAGCTCCTGGGGCCAAGCAGGAATGAACCTCTGGACTCCAAGCAGTGAGAAGGGAGACAGGGCTTTCTCCACCTTGGGCTGCACGGGCTGGAGAATACTGCCAAAGCAGGCACCAGACAGTAAGGAAGCAGAAGGAAAAGAAAAGGAAAAGCAGAAGGAAAAGCAGTAGCAATTATGTTCATAAATGAAAGCACATTACCGAGTGCTCGTGGAGTGCTGGGGCACAAGAAGGTTCAGTGATTGGCCCCTGCTCCAACCTAGGTATACATTCAGCCCTGCAGTTCAGCCACTGCGCTGTGCTGACTCCCCCATGGGAAGAGCTTGGGCCCAGCACATCTGTGGGATCCCTTCTTCCACCAGTCAGGGAAGGTCAGCACCACCCTGTGTTGAGTATATCTCGCTCAGCCTTTCTCACCAAGGTACATAAGAGGATTAAGCCCTACAAAAGCTGATTTAAATACCTGTTCCCTCAATTCTCACAATGATGGTACATAGAACCATTCTAGATGCCCAGAAGTTAACTCAGCACTTACAATGGATTGTAACTTGGCTGCAGATGGAGCCAAGTTCACCTTTGTAGGAGGCCAGGGGTCATCCAGTCTACAGAAGCTTCCTCCTGGGGACTGGCCACCCTCCTGGGCCGGGGAAGGGCACTACTTCATCTTCTACACACCGAGACTACTGCCCCTCAGTGGACATCATCAACACATCCTGGGCCCCAGCGAGCTGATGACAAATAGTAATAATTCATTAGAGGACCTAGGAGTCAGAATAAGGTCACTCAGAACAGAGTATAAGCTCAGAAAATTGGTTTCTCTGGCAGCCCTAAGAAAACAGGTAAGGACATTCAAAGGGAGGGGCCACCAGAAAATATTTTTCTAGAGCTAAAAATTAACAAAAATGTTTACCTAATTTAGAACTGCAGGAGATGAGTTGAAAAATGCATGGTTTCTACTGAGACTCAAATTAGTAGCCTGAAAGATAAAGAGCAAGAAAAGCCTCAAATCACAGAACAAATATAAGATTAAGATATGAAGTCTCAAAAGACATTTCAAAGTCAAAAGAAGTTTAGAAAAAGTAATAGTTGGAATGGAGTCAAACATGAAATTAGGAATAAAATTTCCAATTTAAAAAAGTACATCTTGTAGATTGAAAGTGATCTAGATTAACATGATGAGAAAGAATACATCTCTGCTCTTCCTGGTAAAACTCTGGACTTCTAAGAATAAAGAAAAAATATTTCAAGGCAGAAAGAACAAGTCACCTATAGAAGAACAATCAGATTTCTCACTTGCAACAGTAAAGACTGTGGCATTGTGTCCACATGCTACTAAAAGAAAAGGGTTGATATCCAAGGTATCATTTACCTGTCAGGACAAAAGAAAGACCTAAGTATATGCAAGAATTTAGAGAGCATATCACGAAAGATAGCAGAAAAATAGCAGGTGAGCCAGATCAGAGACATCGAGATGGAGGAAGATAAAGAAGAGACAAGAGTAAGTAAGAAATCTAGAGGAAGGTCCAAAATTGAAACAAGGTGGATGAGGAGAGACTAATGTAGAGTAAGTGCTAAATAAGGGTATTTGAATTAGGAGAGATGCACTGAAAGAGATATTCTGATACCAGACTCTAAAGATGATAAATTATTTCAGTAAAAGTAAAGATAGGAAGTAGAGGAAAGAGAAGGGAGTAAAAACATTCCAACATGTCATCTTATGGGGATAAGAGGGGATATAGAAAATGCTCTTTGAAATTAATAGTTGAGATAGTTAACTATCTAATTATTCCAAATGTGACAAACTGATTTCTCCTATTAAAAGCAGAGATGATGAGATTGGGTTTGGAAGGAAGAGAGGGAGAGAAAACTAGCTATAATTTGTTTACAAGAGGCATATAAAGTGATGATAGGTGGATGAAAAGATGTTTGAGTGTAATATTAATATCAGACAAGGTCAAATTTAAGGTTACAAGCACTAAATAGCATAAGGAGAGACACCATAGAAGACAAACAGCCAACAGATAGCAAACAACTAAATACATAACACGAGTGATTAAAAACACAAGAACTTGATTTTAAATGCACTTAAATTGTACAAACCAAGGAGACAATATAATGACGTGGGGAAAGTGAATAATATGAATAAGGAACTCGGTTTCATAAATATATAGAAAACCTTTCCTCTGCCAAATAGAATTTTTTCACATGTCCACATATACATGTATCAGTAATCACAAAATTTTAACAAATTTTGCAAAAGTCAGTGTTATGGGCTACGTTATCTGATAATTAGAAATAATTAAAATGTGACCTACCTAATAAGGAAACACTCCTAAATTGTTACTGGAGCAAAGAGGAAATTAAAATGAGAAATTACAAAATGTCTGAAAGCAATGAAAAAGAAACTCCTCCTCATCAAAACCTACAGGATAGAGAGAAAACCATACACAAGGGAATATTTGTATCTTAAAACCTGCAGAGAATATATTTGTATTAAGAAATTAGAAAAAGAACAAAGTAACTGGCAGGAAGGAATTATTTAAAAGACCAAAATTAGTAGAAATAAAAAAACAAAAAAACAATAAATCCTTCATAAACCTGATAAAGAAAAAAACATAAAATGAAGAATGCAAAGAGAGATTACTACAGATGAAGGAAGATGAAAATAATTATAAAATAGTATACTGCAACTCTGAGGTGGAAATTTTTAAACCTAGAAAAAAACAGATGATTGCAAAATGCAGAAAAAGATAAACTGATCTAATCAGAGAGAGAAAGTATCATATGACATCACTTATATGTGGAATCTAAACAATGACACAACTGAACTTCTCTGTGAAGCAGAAAGAGACTGACAGAACAGACTTGGGGTTAGCAGATGCAAATTATTACATATAGAATAGATGGACAAGGTCCCACTGTATAGCACAGGGAACTTATAGTCAATGTCTTGGGACAAAACCATAACAGAAAAAAACATTTATATAAATATAAAAAATAATTATGTGTGTGTGTGTATATATATATATGTATAACTGAGTCTCTATAATTAATTTCTGCTATACCGCAGAAATTAACATAAGTCAACTATACTTTAATTTAAAAAACCGACCTGAGAAAAGGAAAACCTGAAGTAGAACAATTACCAGAGGGTTTTTTTTAAGATTAAAAATCTACCATAGAAAAATGTACAGCCAAGTTTCTGATGCATTGTTTAACAATTAGATTAATACCTAGGCAAGAACACTCAGACGTATGTATTCAGAAAAAGGCAAGTCATGAGTGGAGATTTTTCAGAACATATTAAAATACATTGAAGTTGGCTAATTAATAAATTAGTATTGATCCTAGAAGCAAATACATTTTAGTGCTAGTTGCTTAAAATGTAATAACTGATAAATGAAGCATATAAAATTGGTAAGGCAAATGCTTTGGGGACCATAATCTTGTCATTTATGAAAACTTTAAGTTGATCATTTAATCTTATTTCTCAGACCACTTGTATTCAGTGATACCATTACCTTTGTGAGAGAGGCTGAGCATAGTATTAATAATTGGAACTGAGCAGAAGAGGAGCTTTTGGGTACAGCCAAGTTATAGCAAACCTTTCAAATGCAGATAGTTTTAGTATCATTTGAACTATCTCAGACCATGTGGGGGAAATGTACAGCTCCTTAGTATTAAAAAATAAAATTATCAACTAATCTCACAAAGACAGAAGCAAAATTCAACATGGTATTAAAAAGAGAGTCCAACAATGCATCTAACTGCTTGAGTAGGGAACAAATTCCCAGGATGTAATAATGGCTCACTCTTAGGAAATCAGTCAATATTACTCATACCACAAATTAAAACAGAATATACTATAATATTTTCAATGAATGCTGGAAAGGCATTTAACTACATACAGCAGACATTCTTAATTAAAAAAAAAACAAAAAACTAAAAATAGGAATAGAAGACATAAACATAATGAAGACTGTTTCCCAGAAACCAAGAGCAAATTTTGCCTAAATGACAAAACATTAAGAGCATTTTAATTAATATCAAGAATTAGACCATGATGCCCACCATCACCATAATTAGAAAGTCTGAGAAATACACTCTGACAAGAAAATGAAATAAACTGAATAAACCTACCTTCATCATTCCGGAAACCACTGCTTGCAAAAACTGCTCCTGGAAATGGCAAAAGGCAGAGCCTTTGTGGTGAGCAATTTAGAAATGTGAACCAAAAGCCTCAATCCAGCAACGTGACCCCCCAGAACTTATCCAGAGGCCATGATCAAGGATGGGCACAAAGATTTAGTTACAGCACTATTTGTTACAGCATTATTTACATTTGCAAAACATTCAGAATACTATCCTAAGGTTTCTAAATATCTAACACTAAGGGACTGGTTAAACAAACTTTGCTATGACAAAATGAAAGTGGTTCTATCAATGAGGCTTGTTGCACCAAGGCCCTCCCCCAGGAGCCAGTGTTTAAATCTTTGGCATGTTGCAAATTTTGCCCATCATGCTCTTGTCCATCCACACCCAGGTCCAGTTTTTAGCTGCATCAGTACCTTGGCTCCCTGCTCGTCCCCAACTGTCACCTCTTAGCGGCTTCATCCACCCCTCTGGAACAGATGCTCAGCCTTCCCTACCCCATGCTACCAACTGACATCTCCTGATATCCAGCCCTGCCTGCATCTCCAACCAAGCCCATAGATCCAGCAAATTTGAGAAGCTCAAAAGCTATCTTTTAGTCACCAACATGCCCAGCTATGTGTTGAGTGGGACACAGGCCAAGAAGGAACTCATGACTCTTTGGGGAAATGAGGTTGACTAGCCCATATCAGTTCAATGGCTCATGATACTGGGTTTTGAAGAAGTAACCTCTGAATACAGGGTGTTAGGGTGATGAAGCATGAATGACACGGACTGCTGACAGCCTGTAATTTTCCATCTCTATTATAAGCTAAAATGACAGACCTGATATCAAGCAATGATTGCATGGTTTCTTGGAATTCTCCCGCATTTTCACCTGGACATTCTAAGATTCTAAGTTTCCTAATACTGATATTTTCTTTTTTTTTTTTTTTCAAACTTTTTATTTTGTATCGGGGCATAGCCAGTTAGCAATGTTGTGGTAGTTTCAAGTGAACAGCAAAGAGACTCAGCCGTGCATACACATGTATTCACTCTCCCCCAATACCCCTCCCATCCAGGCTGGCACATAAACAGAAGACTTCCATGTGCTATATAGTAGGTCCTTGTTGGTCATCCATTTTAAATATAGCAGTGTGAACATGACCATCCCAAACTCCCTAGCTATCCCCCGGGGCAACTATAAGTTTGCTTTCTAGGTCTGTTTTTTAAGAAAGTTGACCTAATACTGATATTTTCTTAATGTCTAGTTCTAAGTTTTTTCCCCATGGACTTGGCATGGAAATGTCATTCTGGCTTTTTAATTACAGGAAAATAACCTAACTTTAGAACTTAAGACTGCCCTAAAACTAAAATTCCCAGCCTACATCATTCGAATCCAGCATTCTGCCTGTTGAACCCTGGAGGGAAGCACCATCCCCAAAACCCCGGCCTCAAACCTGCCAGAGGAGGCAGGACAGGTGCTGTTTGTCTTGTCATTAAAGTAAGAGCCAGAGGCAGTCCCACTCTTCAAAGGTTAAAGCGTCTAGAGCTCTAAGCCCTGTGAGTCACAAAGCCCCATCATAGACTGTCCTCAGCCCCAGGCTGCAAAAATCTGAATCCTTCCATCTGTATACATGGTCACAATATAAAGATCAGAAAATGTGTCTCCCCTCCCTGGTCAGAGTCTAGCATCTGCCTTCTGTCCTTCTAAGAGAGTCTGGGCTTGTCCTTTGGGTCCTCCAGCCAAAACTGCCCACAGGTTGGCCAAGCCCCTCATCTGGCTGCAGGTCTGCCACCTGTCTGGGAATCACCTAGAACTTGGAGGCAGATGAGCACATGCAGAAGGCAAGAGGACAGAGGCTGTCTGGCTCAGTGTTTCCAGCCTGCCTGTGCCAAGGTCTCAGCAGCTGGTGGACAAAAGCCCAGCCTGACCACAGGGGGCTTTCCAGCAGGGCCTCCATCCTGTCTAACCCCAGACATCACTCAGCCCTGCCCGGCACTGCCAGGGTACGCTTCCCTTACACAGACACAGCAGGGACACACACCGAGGAACTGCTCAAGTTGCCTCCTGCCGGGTCCACAGGGGAGAAAGTGGCTCCTCCCAGGGCACAGAGGCAGCCATGCTCTGTCACACCAATTTGTACAAAACATAGGCCCTAATTCTTCACTGCTCACAGCCAGTCCCATTTGTAAAAGTGGAACCCTCCCCTGCATCCTAATCACCGACTCTAAGTGACACAGCCAGCAGCTCTGAAAGATGCCTGTTTTCTCTATTAAATTATGGCCTCACAGTGCTCAGAGAGCACCTCTGCAAGCAGCATATGGTGGAGACTATCAACACAGCAGCCTAGGCACCTGGTGTCAAGGGAAAATACAGAACCAGTCAACTCCAGTATTGCGTATTTCGCTACTTAAAACACTTCTCCCCCTTTTCCCAGCCAAAAAGAGGATCACTCCCTGAGTGTGCCTGGGTCTGTAGGTTTCCACCACCCACCCCACCTCCGCTTTGATGGACCCTCACAAGGACTTCTTCCATTCTATGTTATAGGTGATCACAGAGGCCAGCACTGGCCAGGGCCAGCGCCTCATCCGCACACCCTTTGCCGGAGTGGACGACTTCTTCATTCCCCCAACAAACCTCATCATCAACCATATCAGGTGAGACTGGCCCACAAGCCCTACGCTACTCCATGACCCAGCTCAGCCCTCTATGGGGCAGCTTTGCACCAGGGAGTCCCTGCTCCTTTCTCTTTCTCCCCAACTCCTTCTTTGGACCACATCAGGAAGGAACAGAGAAACAGCCCCATCCCTGTCTTAATTGTTAACGTTAAGAAAGGCACCCAGCTCCTAATGCCCTCAGGGGCCCAGTGAGGTCAGGAAGTCGTATCCTTCGGTGAGGACAGTAAAGAAGGAAACAACTGTGGTTGATTGCATACCCTCTCCTTGCTACAGGTTTAAAAAAAAAAAAAAAAAACAGCTAGTAGAGGTAGTCCCCCAACCTGTTTTATGGATGAGGAAACTTAGACTCAGAGAACTGAAGTCACACAGTCAGGAACTGGCAGAGTCAGACTAAATGTGGGTCTCCCACAGAAGGGGAAGGAGGTGGGGGATGAGTTGAGAGAGTGGCATTGAAATATACACATTACCACATGTGAAATAGGTAGCCTAGATATCTAAGATAGATAGGGAGAAGTTGTTGTGTCACACAAGGAGCGCAGCCTGGTGCTCTGTAATGACATTACCTAGAGGGGGATGAGGAAGGGCTAGGGAGGATGAAGAGGGAGGGGATATATATATATATATACTGATAGCCGATTCATGTTATTGTACATCAGAAACTAACACAACATTGTAAAGCAATTCTCCTCCAATTAAAAATACATTTAAAAAAATTTTTTTTAAAACCAGGTCTCCTGTCGGTGCCCCCTTTGGCCTCATTTCTCTAATAACCACAACCTGTGGCTCCTCTCGGAGGCCCCAGAATAGCTATGCAGGGGGCCCACAGGGAAACAAGGCCTCCTGGGTGCCTGCTTTGTCACCATCCAAAAGAACAGCTTAGTAATAACAGCCGTGGCCTCAACTACAAGCCTCATCCCAGCCTGGCCACAGCCCTTCCCTCTTCCTTTCAGAGAACCTTGACACTTCGTCAAGGCACCACTGCCGGAAGGCTGAGCGTGCCCTTTTATAAAGTCATTGAGACCCAATTGTCTTGTGGCAGTGTTTATGCCTTCCTTTACTCTGACATCAAGCACTTTTTTCCAGGAAAAAATGAATCATTTTTGCAAGCTGAAGCTAGACTTGTAAAAATAAGGCTCACCCATTTATATCTTTGCCCAAGGGAGAAAATAACCGCTTTCTGACCTCCCCACCTCACTCTAGAGACTATCCAGGGAAGAGCCTCTAAGATGGTTGTAAATGGTAAACCACCAGAAGAAGCTGAATTCAGACAGGAGTCATGCAAACTCAGGCACTGCAGAGCCTGTGTGTGACTTTTCCATGGCAGCTTCCTACCAGCCTGGGGTTTTCTTTCCTGCTCTTCCCATGCTCTGGCTCTTTAAGGATGCCTTAAAGATGCCATCACATGGGTATTTTCCCATCTCTGAGACATAGCTTGCTACTCAAGAGAAAATTGTGGAAGACATTTGTCTCTACTCCGGTAGATGTCCAAAACACCCAAAGGCCTCCGCAAGCAAGGGGTTTAGGCAGACTCTCGTGCTCAGAGTGAGTCCTGCATGGAGTCACACCCTTTTGCAGCTCACAGCCAGCCTCCAAAGAGGAATTTCACCAAGTCCAGATGCAGCAACCACCACCTACTGACCTCTTCCAGTAAAGCGCCCACTCTAAGATTTAATCCTCCCAACAGCTGTCAGAAGGAACTACCCTCTTTCAATCTGCAGAGGCTCAGAGGGGTTCAGCAGCTTGCCCCAGGCTCTGCAGCTAGCAGGCACCACGGGACCGCCAGGCCATCTGGCTGTAAAGGTAAAAGCTGTTCTCAGCCCCAGCCCGGGGTTCCTCTGACCAGCATCATCAGTGTAGCCAAGGGAGAGGCTGCCCTCACGTTCCTCTCCGAGGGTCAGGGAGCGTGGATAAGACATCTGTCCTTGTTCTCTTGTATCTGCATCCCCAGGTTCTGACTCACCCGTTAGTCCACAAAACCGCTCAGAAATAGACTCACCTGTCCTGTCCTCCTAGCAGGCAGAGTGAGGGCAGACACCTCTTGTCCTTTCCCTCCAGCCACGGGCCCACCACTTCTCAGCTGGCACAAGGTCTCTGGGGAGCCGAATCAAAGACACCCCAGACGGAGGAGCTGCTGAAGGCGTAATTCCACTCCTTCACCATTTCTAAAGATGTGTGCATGTTGTAAGAGCATAAATCCAGGAACATTCTGTAACTCAAGTGCACTTGGTTTGAGATCACAGATGGCTCACTTATGAAACTATCTCCTGCAAAATAGGAGATCTTATTAACAGGTAGTAGATCAGCAAAGGATAGAGGACAAGAGAAAAGGATGCCATCGTTTAAGACAAATGACAGATCCCTAACCCTCCCGCCTTCTGACCTCAGTCTTCATCCCCTCCCAGGTTCGGCTTCATCTTCAACAAGTCTGACCCTGCCATCCACAAAGTCGACCTGGAAACACTGATGCCCCTCAAGACCATCAAGCTGCAGAGCCATGGCTGCCTGCCACAGGCCATGGCCCACACCCACCTGGGTGGCTACTTCTTCGTCCAGTGCCGGCAGGACAGCTCTTCTGAGGCCCCCCCACAGCTGCTGATCGATAGCGTCACAGACGCGGTGGTCGGACCCAATGGCCAGGTCACTGGCACCCCGCACACATCCCCGGATGGGCGCTTTGTAGTCAGCGCCGCCCCAGGCAGCCCCCAGCTGCACGTGCAGGAGATCTCACTGCGGGGGGAGATCCAGACCCTCTACGACCTGAAAGTGAGCCCGGGTGTCTCAGATGTGGCCTTCCAGCGCTCCTTTACCCAGGGAGACCAGTACCAGGTCTACGCCACACTTGAGACAGAGCCAGACCTGCTGTTCCTGGAGCTGTCCACGGGCAAGACGGGCGTGCTGAAGGGCCTGAAGGAGCCCGCGCCCACAGGGCCAGCCCAGGCCTGGGCAGGGCCCCGCAGGATCGTGAGGGACAGTGGGCTGTTTGGGCAGTACCTCCTCACGCCCGCCCGGGAGTCGCTGTTCCTCATCAACGGGAGACAGAACGCACTGCGGTGCGAGGTGGCGGGCGTGAAGGGGGGGACCACGGTGGTGTGGGTGGGCGAGGTATGAAGCAGTCCCGAGCAGGCACCCTGTACATTTTTACAGACAAAAGCAAAAAACCTGTATTCGCTTTGTGGTTCAACACTGGTCTCCTTGCAAGTTTCCTAGTATAAGGTATGCGCTGCTAACGAGATCGGGTGGGTTTTAGGATGTAGGATTTCTGCCTTGAGCTGCGATGAGAACCTGCTGCCATGTAAAGGAATCATTCGTGCGCCCAGCTACGCGTCACGTTACCTGGGCTGCCCTGGAACCAGGAGCTCCAGCTTTCCAGGCGGATGCTTCTGTCAGTTGCCTTTGCATCCTCATTCTTTAACACCAGGTCTGTCCAGACTTCACCCTGCTGGAGTGGCCGCCTGAAGCCGGGGGCTCCCAGGAGCAGGGCCCTCCCTCCTGGCCCGAGAGCCTCATCCACTCTCGCTCTGGACCTCATTTTCTCCTTTGCAGCTGCTTCTCGCTTTTCTTTCCATTTGACTTGTTGGAAGCCTGAGGGAGAGCCAACAAGACTTATTGCATCTTGGGGATGGGGAAATCATTCACTTTATTTTGGAAATTTTGATTAAAAACTAATTTTTTATAATCTCAAATGCTAGTAAGCAGAAAGATGCTCTCCCAGGTCCAGCTGTATTCTTCCCTGCCTTAGGCCACGTCTCTGAGAGGCGCCACCCCACACCCAACAGCCAGAAAGAAGATGGTGGCCATCAAGGGGACTGGGGTCCTCTACATTACGGACACCCCCAAGTGCAGATCAGACCACCACACTGGTAAAGGCTCTGTTCTGGGATGGGACCCCAAGAGACCAAGACAAACCCTGTGTGCCTGCTTATCACCACTCAAGGGGGACATGTATTAGCCTGTCCAGTACCCCAGATTCAGGGCTGACCAGGTTTGTCTGGAAATGTGCCTGTAGAACAATGGCCTCCAGGCTCAATGCAGAAACCATGACCTGCCCCCCAAGGATTCAAGTGGGGTCCAGGCGGGTTCCTTAGGCTACCCCTTTAAAACCCCACTGTCTTCTGCCTGTGGCCCTCGCACTGAGCTCGCACCCAAGTCCCTGCATCCAAACAGCACAGACAGCACATTTCAGTGTTCCTTACACACGGGTCCCCATCTCCCCAGGAACACACAAGGATGTGGGAGGCCACTGCCACAGTACTCCCAAATGTGGTGGGCTCTCCAGGGCAATCAAAGAAGTACAACCCAACAGCCCTCTGACAACCCCGTATCAAAGAATCTCAGCAAGGAAGAGGCTCCCTTGGGCTCTCAAAACACCTTTCTTCTTCTCGTGCACGTCGGCGGGTTTGAATGGTCATTTTTCAAGCCACCTGAAGTCAGAAGGGGTGTGGTTCCATCACAGACACATCAGTTTAGATGCCTTCTCCTGCCAACATGGCCATGATTTTCCTGGGTTGCTGAGAAATGGCCTCTTTCAGAGAAAGAGAGACATAGACTCTGTCTCACTGGAAATACAGCATTTCAGTCCCACCTAACTGCCCAACCCAGCCCCCTCACAGAGCTCCTGGTGTCAGCCAGTCCTCTGGTATGTCTCATGCATCTTAGTCCACCATACTCTTGTCCCCAGAAACTCCCGGGAGTGTGCCTAAACATTTACATTCACAGATTTTTTAAGATAAAATATGTAGATATTTGAGGAAACTGACCTCAAAACCTAATTATTTAGTTTTACAATAACTGGGATGGATGGAAAACACATCTCACCTTTTTTAAATTATTATTCCTGCTTCAATCTCTTGACACATTTACTTGCATGTCTGTCACTGAAATTTTCCAACTTTCACAAGTTTCTTCCTTTGGGAAGACCTTCTGAGTTGTGGCAGCCCCTGGAAGGAAAAGAAAGTCTCTGAGTCTACATGAAGGAGGACCCACCAACTGCCAGGCCAGAGCACCAGCCCCTCTGTGCTACAGGGATCCTGAGTAAGAGACCAGTCCAGCTGCAACTGGCCTTTTTCACTGGGAGTGACTTCAGCGGCAACTATTCCTTTTCCACTATTCCTTCCACTTTCAAGTGTGGAAAGCTTATCAGCCTCTCATTGTCATCACTATGTAGTTACAAAGCTGGAGATAGCCAGTTTAGGTCTTGCTGCCAGCATTTCAGATACAATTAAATAGGAGAAGGGAATCACAGCCCTGAAAATTGTGAAATATGCAAATTCACAAAGGCAGGAAAGCCCATGTTTTTTCAGCAGTGCAGCCAACTGAAAGGCTGACCAGGACTCCACCTGCCTCTTCCTCCCACACTTCAGCCCCAGCGGAATTTCATGGAACACAGTCTGAAAGCCACTGGGATATGAAGTCATCACAACAGCCAAGATCCTTCTCATGAACATGAATCATCAGCTATCTACTAATACTTATATTAAAGGAATATTTGTTTTACCAAGAGTCACCCCAAAAGTCACTCACATAATGAACTATTTCAAATTACTGGTTTTTTAAATAAAATTCATTGCAGAAAAATTCAATGTAGATGCTTTTTTCAGACTAACAAACACACAAATAAACCTATAGTGATGTTAAAGGTTTGAAATAATACCCTCATTCTCCTTCTGCCCAAGTGAGGAAGACCGTACATGGAGGTACTGGGTCCAAAAGCCCGCCCAGCCATTCACGGACTGATAGTTGAAAGAGGAATTTATCTGCTCCTAGAAGCCTGCATGGACTTCTGCACAAGGAAGGTTGGGTGTGAGTCACACACAGTGAGGCCAATGCCATCATCCCAGCCCCGTAACACTGAACCAGCAAGTCCTGCCTGGGGCTGGCCCAGGCTCCCTTCTTAAGTATTCATTCAAGTCATTCCAAGATCCTGCTATTTTCCCCAAGCCTGCAGAGGTAGCTGGAAGAGCCCTGGAAAGTCTAGGCAGGGGCCACACTCATACCAAGCTTCAGATTCTATAACCTAGAGATGGCAACACAGGAGACAGAAGCTCAGTCCCTGCGATTCCCACCCCCATCTCAGCCTCCCAGCTCCAGGCTGGTGTCCTGGAGGACAGCTCTCAAGCCCAGATAAAGCCTAGAACCACCTGCCACCCTAGGGAATTGTAACAGCTGAGTCTTCACAGGAAAGCCGCCGGGAGCTGGCTTCGTGTGGCCCTACTTCTTTTCTGTTGACCAAATAACCTGTGAGCTGACGGAGATTTCAGAACTGAGTTGCAAAACAGAGTCACGATGGATATATTTTTCTACAAGGGGCTTAAAAAGTAATCCAATTCATTTCCACAGTGTGTTTCATTCAAATACCATGGCTGCTGCACCCTCTTCGTTATCACATCCCACAGCTCGCTCCCCTATCCTCCTCTTCAAAAGCCAGCCTCCAGGAGCACTGATACTGCTCCCAACTCTCTCCTACACATCCACCAATCTACCTCACATCCTCCTCTTCCTCGCACCCAACAACCCCCAGAATGTGCACTCCAAACTAAGACACCAGACGGGCGAAGTAGGATGACAGTGATGCTGACATGAAGTCCTTTGCCATCTCTCCCCACCCAGGACCCCAGATCCCACTCCAAGTGCAATCAGAACCCCTGGGGACACAGTCCCTTGCTGCTCAAATCACACCCCGAAGCCCTAGCTCACAGCCCTTTGGAGTTTGATGACCAAAACTAGAGAGAACTCAGAACTGTCAAAGAAGTCCGTTATGATCAGAGAGAAACTGTAGGACAGGAATAGAGACTGTGCCATCTCAGCCAAGCCCTGAAGGGCTGAGCTACGTCCCTCCATCCTCGCTTTGTGCTCTGCCTTTCCCACTTCTTTCCTGTGCCTGGAGCCTCCTGCTCATGAACCACTCCTACAATTCAAGGGGCAACTCATCTAATCACCACACCAGCTCCCCCAGGGGCCTTTGCATGCTGCTTTGGGGTACAAGTGAAAAGTCATTCATCAGGTCAGATCCTATACTATTTGCTCCCAGATTGGCACACAGGCAAAGCAGTTTTGTTCAAGAAAGTCATTAGCTGCCTTGATTTCTCTCCAAAATCATAGAGATCATATAGAACAGAGGGGCTTAAAAGAATCAAGGGGGAAATACATAGTATTTATCCTCAAGGTGAGACTACAAGACCCCAAATACCTGGTGGAATGCAACCCATTTCCTTTAGTCTACACCAGGTTGCCTGCTGAGCCACTGGAGGATTTGAGCATCTTATCTGGACCTTCAGGATTTAGGCACCAGCCACCCAGCAGACACTGGGAGCCCAGTAATAATGGTCTCCTGTGAGCAGTACTGGGAATTTAACCAAACACAATGTGTGAAATTATGGAAGACAGGGGAAGAGCAGGGACTGACCTTCAAAATTCACAGCAAGGCTTCTTTAGCCAGCACGAGAGTGTTGAGCATATGCTTGGTTTTTGCACAAAACCACACTTCACACACCCCTCTTCCCGAGCTCAACCCTGTGGCCCCAGGGAGCAGGCCATGCCCTAAAGGGCTGTAGAGGGCTCAGCCTACATGCCATGAAGCAATAACTGTTGACTCACCTCTGCTCCCACCTGGTGACACGTGGCTCTCCACCTGTCGCCAAGGCAGGATCAGACAGTGCTGCCCCCTGGGGGCACCTTCTTCAAGAGCATTTCTGAGGAATGGCAACCACAAAAAATTGGCTGGAGATGGGGCCCAAGAGCTCTCAAATGAGAACATTTCCTAACTCTAAACCTTTATCTGCTGCCCAGTATGACATCTATCATGGCTTCAATAGTTGTTGGTCCCTGGCTCCTTCAGCTGCTTCAGAGAGGTGAGGGACGGCAGTCTGCAAGCCCCATGCCCCACCCCAGACCCACAGCACAGCCTTCTGTGGTGCCCCCAGCCCACACCCTGCCTGCCTGCCACTGGCCAGGCCCCTTCTCGTTCCTGGACCCTTCGTACACCACCCCTCTCCCCTCTGCTTGTGCTTCCTGAAGGCCTGTGAGATGATCTAAAAGCAGGCTAGGCATGGGATTTTGCCGCAGTGTCACACACGCTGTGTTCATGCTATAGTGCAGTGAACGACCCTCCCAATATGAAGTCACACACACACGCTCCATTTGTCCCATTAGGATTCTCCTCCTGGCCCACCTCAGAAAACTTCCAGATCTCTCATGTCGAGGCAGATTACATTATTTTGAGCAGTTGTGTAGACTCCAAAATATATTTTCTGTAATCACTGGTATTTCTCAAAGGTTTCCTGTAATTACTATACATGTGAATTTTTCCTTATTTATAAAATATATATAAATTATTTTTAATACATCAACTTTAGTAGAAATTTGTACCAACACAGTAACTGTATGTGGCATTGGAAATAAGTTTGTGTTTACATTAACGTATTGCACAGTATTGGACACGCCATGTATTTGCAGTACCACTTGATATAAAGATGTTTCACAGATTATCATAAAGTATTGTCATTGTAAATGCTCTTTTTCTGAGGATTTTACAATAAAACTTGAAAAAAGTTACCTTTTTTTGGTGTCAGTCTATGTGCACTTGTTAAAGTGAGGACTGATTAAGTCAACCCAGGCCTGTATAGGTCCATGACGGTCAAGGCAAACTGGCCCCACTCTGACCCAATCCAAAAAGAGACTGGACAAAGGCAAGCACCTGACCCCAGAAGTATTTCTTCCCCATGTCGGAGTTCCAGTTCCCAAAATACACAACTGACGTCTGGTCCAAAACTTCTCATCACCTGCCCTGCAATGCCCTTAAAATCCACCCCAGCCCCCAGACTAATCCATTCTTGATTCCAGTCACTCTTGTTTCTCACTGCAGTAGACTTTCAACTGGGATGTATGTATAAAGAATGTATAAAGTGCTCAGGAATCACCAAGCTACCCATGTGGAACACCTGCCATGAGTCACACGGTGCTAGGGAGGGGGCCAAGGGTCACACAAAGGAGACACAGTTCCTGCCTTGGTGAGCTTCAAGTCTACTGCACCATGACCAGTAGTGCAAGTTCGAGAGAGAGAGAGAGAGAGAGAGAGAGAGAGAGAGAGAGAGAGAGAGAGAGAGTGTGTGTGTGTGTGTGTGTGTGTGTGTGTGTGTGTCTAAGGTAAGTGGGCTGCTGGAGACCCAAAGAAGAGTTGCAGTTCAAGTTCAAAGGTGGTTTGTTGGCTGAATTCCCTTTTCTTTAAGGGAGCTCAGTCTTTTGCTCTTGAGACTTTCAACTGATTGGATGAGGCCCACCCACACTACAGAGGTTAATCTGCTTTACTCAAAGTTTACTGATTTAACAGTTAATCTAGGGACTTCCCTGGTGATCCAGTGCCTCAGACTCCATATTACCAATTCAGGGGGTCTGAGGGGTTCAACCCCTGGTCAGAGAACATGTCACAACTAGGAATTCACAGGCCACAACTAAAGATCCCACGTGCCCACAAATAAGACCACCATGAGACCCACCCCAAACAGGTGAGAGAAGCTTCTATCCTACCCAGTGTTCACACTTTCCCTCCTAACCAGGCTGAAAGGAGGCCACTCAGAGAGAGGCAAAGCACTTGGTCCCAGGCTCCACATTCCCAGGTCTGGGAGGTGGAGGAGGGCAGGCTTGCCAGCTCTACTCACAGCCAGAACACCTCCACAGCCTTCACAATGTACTTGCTCTCTTGTTCAACCAACATCTTCCAAGAACCATCTCTGTACTGAGGTCCTGCTCACCTGTAGCCCACAGTCTATAAAGAGTTAAACGGACCCAAGAGGAACCACTGGTGCACAGATCACCGAGGGACCTGCAGGGGGCTTGGTGAGGAAGAGCTCTTTTGGAGAAAGTGAAAGTCACTCAGTCACGTCCAACTCTTTGCAACCCCATGAACTATATAGTCCATGGAATTCTCCAGGCCAGAACACTAGAGTGAGAAGCCTTTCCTTTCTCCAGGGGATCTTCCCAACCCAGGGATCAAACCCAGGTCTCCCACATTGTAGGCAGATTCTTTACCAGCTGAGCCACAAGGGAAGCCCAGGAATACTGGAGTCGGTAGCCTATCCCTTCTCCAGATATGCAAGTCAACAGGAAGTGCCGAGTGAAGATCAGTGGGGGTGAGAGCCTGCCAGCAAACAGGAACAGCAAAGGGCTGACACAAGAGAGCAGTGGAAAACAACGGCACCGACCGCAGGTACAACAGCTCTGTGAGGGGAGGTCACAGCACGCAGCAAGGCCAGCGGCTGTATGGTGGAGTGCCATCTTGTTGTGGCAACAGAGAGCATCCACTGGGCTCTGGGAAGCATCTTCTTCCCAGCCGGGAATTGGGGCCACAGAGGGTCCAGGTTAAGGGGAAGAAAGAGAGAGGCTGCCAAGAGCAGTGAGTCTTCTATTAGTCTGCATCCAGGACTCAGATGCCTCATGGCTCACACATCCAGCTACCTGGAGCCTGGGAGCACTCTGCTCAAGAGAAGGCTGTCTTCAGGGAGTGAGGAAGGGTTGTCAGAGGAAAGTCAGAGAAAGCAGATGCCCCTAGAGGAGGTGGGCAGAAACTGACAGATGATCCTGCACAGATCCCTTCCTCTGAGCACAAAACCCTGGGACTTTGAGGACCAGAGGGAAGCTTCTATCAGGGGTTATAGGGGCAGAAGCCAGGTAGGCAAGGGGTGTCCAAACAAGCTTGGACTGCACAGCATGTAGTGGGGACACATTCAGACAAAGATGAGAATTGGGTGCCAGGAGGTAGGGAAATACAGGAGAAAGAGAACTGAGAAGCAGAGGGTATCAAGCCCTAGTGGCAGCTATGGGGTGAAAAGAGAAGACTAACAGGCCTAGGCTCTAAATACCCCAATATGCAAGGGGTCAGTGGGCCCTCAAAAAAATTGGATGGTGGCTAGAAGGTGATCCCAGAGCCACAATTCTTCAATAGCCAGGGCTGGCTATGCCTGAATCTAAAATTAGTATCAACCCCAATGTTCACAGCAGCACTATTTACAGTAGACAAGACATGGAAGCAATCTGAATGTCCATCAGCAGATGGATGGATAAAGAAGACATACAGATGGCTAACAAACACATGTAAAGATGCTCAACATTGCTCATTATTAGAGAAATGCAAATCAAAACTATAATGAGATACCGCCTCACACCACTCAGAATGGCCAACATCAAAAAGTGTACAAACAATAAACGCTGGAAAGGGTGTGGAGAAAAGGGAACCCTCTTGCACTGTTGGTGGGAATGTAAATCAATACCGCCACTATGAAAGATGGTATGGAGATTCCTTAAAAAACTAGGAAGAAAACCACCATATGACCCAGCAATCCCACTCCTAGGCATATACTCTGAGGAAACCAAAATTGAAAAAGACACATATACTCCAATGTTAATTGCAGCACTATTTACAATAGCTAAAACATGGAAGCAACTTAGATGTCCATCGACAGATGAATGGATAAAGAGGCTGTGGTACATATATACAATGGAATATGACTTAGGCATGAAAAGAAAGGCATTTAAGTTAGTTCTAATGAAGTGGATGAACCTAGAGCCTATTATACAGAGTAAAGTAAGTCAGAAAGATAAATATCATATACTAATGCATATATATGGAATCTAGAAAGATGGTACTGATTAATTTATTTGCAGGGCAGTAATGGAGAAACAGACATAGAGAATTGACTCATGGACACAGTGGCAGGGGGTGGAGAGGGTGAGATGCACAGAGAGAGTAATATGGAACTTACTTTGCCGTATATAAAACAGACCGCCAGTGGGAACTTGCTGTCTGACTCAGGGAACTCAAACAGGGGCTTGTGTCAACCCAGAGGGTGGGACGTGGGGGAGACGGAGCGGGGCTCAACAGGGAGGGGCCACATGTGTGCCTATGACGGAATCAGGTTGATGTTTGACGGAAAACAAAACTCTGTAAAGCAATTATCCTTCACTTAAAAAATAAATTTTAAAAATTAAAATTAAAAAAAGAAGATATGGTACCTACATATAATGGAATACTGCTCAGTCATAAAAAAGAACGAAATAATGTAAGACCAGAAACTAGAGGAACTAGTTCCCCTAGAGGAGAACATAGGCAAAACACTCTCTGACATAAATTTAAAAAATTAAAATTAAAAAAAGAAGATATGGTACCTATATATAATGGAATACTGCTGCCGCTGCTAAGTCGCTTCAGTTGTGTCCGACTCTGTGCGACCCAATAGACGGAAGCCCTCCAGACTCCCACATCCCTGGGGTTCTCCAGGCAAGAACACTGGAGTGGGTTGCCATTTCCTTCTCCAAAATGGAATACTACTCAGTCATAAAAAAGAATGAAATAATGTAAGACCAGAAACTAGAGGAAACTATGTCCTAATAGACAAAACACTCTCTGACATAAATCACAGCAAGATCCTCTATGACCCACCTCCCAGAATATTGGAAATAAAAGCAAAAATAAACAAATGGGACCTAATGAAACTTAAAAGCTTTTGCACAACAAAGGAAACTATAAGCAAGGTGAAGAGACAGCCTTCAGAATGGGAAAAAATTATAGCAAACAAAGCAACAAAGAATTAATCTCAAAAATATACAAGCAACTCCTGCAGCTCAATTCCAGAAAAATAAATGACCCAATCAAAAAATGGGCCAAAGAACTAAACAGACATTTCTCCAAAGAAGACATACAGATGGCTAACAAACACATGAAAAGATGCTCAACATCACTCATTATCAGAGAAATGCAAATCAAAACCACAATGAGGTACCATTTCACGCCAGTCAGAATGGCTACTATCCAAAAGTTTACAAGCAATAAATGCTGGAGAGGGTGTGGAGAAAAGGGAATCCTCTTACACTGTTGGTGGGAATGCAAACTATTACAGCCACTATGGAGAACAGTGTGGAGATTCCTTAAAAAACTGGAAATAGAACGCCATATGACCCAGCAATCCCACTCCTGGGCATACACACCGAGGAAACCAGATCTGAAAGAGACACGTGCACCCCAATGTTCATCGCAGCACTGTTTACAATAGCCAGGACATGGAAGCAACATAGATGTCCATCAGCAGACGAATGGATAAGAAAGCTGTGGTACATATACACAATGGAATGTTACTCAGCCATTAAAAAGAATACATTTGAATCAGTTCTAATGAGGTGGATGAAACTGGAGTCCATTATACAGAGTGAAGTAAGCCAGAAAGAAAAACACCAATACAGTATACTAATGCATATATATGGAATTTAGAAAGATGGTAACGATAACCCTATATGCAAGACAGAAAAAGAGACACAGATGTATAGAACAGACTTTTGGACTCAGTGGGAGAAGGTGATGGTGGGATGATCTGAGAGAATAGCATTGAAACATGTATATTATCAATTGTGAAACAGATCACTAGTCCAGGTTTGATGCATGAGACAAGTGCTCAGGGCTGGTGCACTGGGATGACCCAGAGAGATGGAATGGGGAGGAAGGTGGGAGGGGGGGGTTCAGGATGGGGAACACATGTAAATCCATGGTTGATTCATGTCAATGTATGGCCAAAAACCACTACAATATTATAAAGTAATTCAGTTCAGTTCAGTCACTCAGTCGTGTCCAACTCTCTGTGACCCCATGAATCGCAGCACGCCAGGCCTCCCTGTCCGTCACAAACTCCCGGAGTTTACTCAAACTCATGCCCATCGAGTCGGTGATGCCATCCAGCCATCTCATCCTCTGTCAGCTCCTTCTCCTCCTGCCTCCAATCCCTCCCAGCATCAGGGTCTTTTCCAATGAGTCAACTCTTCGCATGAGGTGGCCAAAGTATTGGAATTTCAGCTTCAGTATCAGTCCTTCCAATGAACACCCAGGACTTATCTCCTTCAGGATGGACTGGTTGGATCTCCTTGCAGTCCAAGGGACTCTCAAGAGTCTTCTCCAACACCACAGTTTAAAAGCATCAATTTTTCGGCGCTCAGCTTTTTTCACAGTCCAATTCTCACATCCATACATGACCACTGGAAAAACCATAGCCTTGACCAGACGGACCTTTGTTGACAAAGTAATGTCTCTGCTTTTTAATATGCTATCTAGGTTGGTCATAACTTTCCTTCCAAGGAGTAAGCGTCTTTTAATTTCATGGCTGCAATCACCATCTGCAGTGATTTTGGAGCCCCAAAAAATAAAGTCTGACATTGTTTCCACTGTCTCCCCATCTATTTCCCATGAGGTGATGGGACCAGATGCCATGATCTTAGTTTTCTGAATGTTAAGCTTTAAGCCAACTTTATCGCTCTCTTCTTTCACTTTCATCAAGAGGCTTTTTAGTTCCTTTTCACTTTCTGCCATAAGGGTGGTGTCATCTGCATATCTGAAGTTATTGATATTTCTCCCGGCAATCTTGATTCCAGCTTGTGCTTCTTCCAGCCCAGCGTTTCTCATTATGTACTCTGCACATAAGTTAAATAATCAGGGTGACAATATACAGCCTTGACGTACTCCTTTTCCTATTTGGAACCGGTCTGTTGTTCCATGTCCAGTTCTAACTGCTGCTTCCTGACCTTCATACAGGTTTCTCAAGAGGCAGGTCAGGTGGTCTGGTATTCCCATCTCCTTCAGAATTTTCCACAGTTTATTGTGATCCACACAGTCGAAGGCTTTGGGGTAGTCAGTAAAGCAGAAATAGATGATTTTCTGGAACTCTCTTGCTTTTTTGATGATCCAGCCGATATTGGCAATTTGACCTCTGGTTCCTCTGCCTTTTCTAAAACGAGCTTGAACATCTGGAAGTTCACGGTTCATGTATTGCTGAAAGCCTGGCTTGGAGAATTTTGAGCATTACTTTACTAGTGCGTAAGATGAGTGCAACTGTGCAGTAGTTTGAGCATTCTTTGGCATTGCCTGTCTTTGGGATTGGAAGGGAAACTGACCTTTTCCAGTCCTGTGGCCACTGCTGAGTTTTCCAAATTTGCTGGCATATTGAGTGCAGGACTTTCACAGCATCATCTTTCAGGATTTGAAATAGCTCAACTGGAATTCCATCACATCCACTAACTTTGTTCATAGTGATGCTTTCTAAGGACCACTTGACTTCACATTCCAGGATGTCTGGCTCTAGGTGAGTGATCACACCACTGTGATTATCTGGTCGTGAAGATCTTTTTTGTACAGTTCTTCTGTGTATTCTTGCCACCTCTTTTTAATATCTTCTGCTTCTGTTAGGTCCATACCATTTCTGTCCTTCATTGAGCCCATTTTTGCATGAAATGTTCCCTTGCTATCTCTAATTTTCTTGAAGAGATCTCTAGTCTTTCCCATTCTGTTGTTTTCCTCTATTTCTTTGCATTGATAATAAAGTAATTAGCCTCCAACTAATATAAATAAATGAAAAAATAAATAAAAATTTTAAAAAAGAATGAAATAATATGCCATCTGTAGCAACACGGGTGGCCCTAGAGATTATCATAATAAGGAAGACAAAAACAAATATCATATGATATTGTTTATATGTGGAATATAAAATAATGATACAAATAAACATATTTACAAAATAGAAATAGACTCACAGACATAGAATTCCCATGGACAGAGGAGCCTGGTAGGCTACAGTCCACAGGAACTAAAGAGCCTCTTGATGAAGGTGAAAGAGGAGAGTGAAAAAGTTGGCTTAAAACTCAATATTCAAAAAACTAAGATCATGGCATCCAGTCGCATTACTTTATAGCAAATAAATGGGGGAGAAATGGAAACAGTGACAAACTTTATTTTCTTGGGCTTCAGAATCACTGCATATGGTGACTGCAGCCATGAATTTAAAAGATGCTTGCGGGAGACCCCCTGGGAGTGGGGATGCACTGGACCCCCCTTTCCCCCCAACTCCGGGCAGTGGGGGCGAGGCCTCTCGGCGCCCCAGTACCCTGTCCCTCCGTCCCACCACTCCCGCCACCAGCCCGGCCTGGCAACCTGTGATTTGCCGGGATTGGGCGGGGAGGGGAAGGGGGCAGCAGAGAGGGAGGGAGAGAGCCCGGTAAACGTGCAGCGGGGAGATTCAGCCGCTCCCCGCTCCCGCCCCTGCCGCGAACTACCCTGCCTCAGTGTCTCTGGCCCAAGCCTCCCTTCCCATCCCGTTTCGTTGTCATTCTCGAGAAACGCTTGCCTTAACCACGATGGCTCATGGCTCGCGGTGGCGGCCGAACCGGCCGCTCCAGAGGAGCCGACTGTTTGGGGAAGTGGGAGGCGGTCGGTTACTGCTGGACTTCTCTTGAAGCTGCGTAGTAAGTAAAACCACGATTTGCCTTCCCCACCCCCCAAAAAAAAGCTTGCTCCTTGGAAGAAAAGCTATGACCAACCTAGACAGCATCTTAAAAAGCAGAGACATTACTGAAAAAGGTCTGTACAGTCAAGGCTATGGTTTTTCCAATAGTCATGTATGGATGTGAGAGTTGGGCCATAAAGAAAGCTGAGCGTCAAAGAATTGATGCTTTGGAACTGTGGTGTTGGAGAAGACTCTTGAGAGTCCCTTGGACTGCAAGGAGATCAAACCGGTCAATCCTAAAGGAAATCAGTCCTGAATATTCATTGGAAGGACTGATGCTCAGGCTGAAGCGCCAATACTTTGGCCACCTGATGAAAAGGGCTGACTCATTAGAAAAGACACTGATGCTGGGAAAGATTGAAGCCAGGAGAAGAAGAGGACAACAGAGGATGAGATGGTTGGATGGCATCACTGACTCTATGGACATGAGTTTGAGCAAGCTCTAGGCATTGTTGGTGGACAGCAAAGCCTGGCGTGCTGCAGCCCACGGGGTCGCAAAGAGTTGGACATGACTGAGCAACTGGACAACAAATGACCTAGTATATAGCACAGGGAACTATGTTCAATATCTTGTAATAACCTATAATGGAAAAGAATCTGAAAAAGAATAATATATATATATATATATATTAAGTACATGTATATATTGGGAGGTGGAAGGGAGACTCAAGAAGGAGGGGATATATGTATACATATAGCTGATTTAATTTGTTGTAAGGCAGAAGCTAACACAACACTGTAAAGCAATTATACCCCAATAAGTAAAGTATATATATATATACGTATAACTGAATCACTCTGCTATACACCTGAAACATTGTAAATCAACTATACTTCCATTTTAAAAATTAGTATCAAAGTTTTAGAAACTAAATTTGATGAAATAAACAGTACATTATATTATTCTCAAGTCTAAATGGGTATTATCTTTATGTGTACAAAGGTACCATTTTTATATGTCCACAGAAAACTAGTTTGTTTCCTTAGCTCCCATTTCTCCAAGGCACTGGCCATCAGAGTTCATCCCTTCAAGCCAGAATTTTCTGCCAGCATGAATCCAGTTACTAGAGAGGAGCTATTGGTCAGCAGTGGCCAGAAGAACTGCTGGACAGTGTCCTGAGCAGCCCAGGAAGAAGGATGATAAGTGACAGCCAACAGTGTCCCCTCAGTGCACAAAGGGCAGAATGCACCCCCAGATCGACCAACAACAGGGAGACTTTCAACATCCCTGGGGGATAAGAAAGAGAGTGTGACTCATGATACCCCAGGGAAACCCTAGAAGGAGCCACAGCCCTTTGCGCACACTGGTTAGGCTTTCTGAAAACCCAAGGACAGTCTGAATCAGCACTAGCTGATGTACTGCTAGTTAACCACATTACTGTTGTTTCAGGATATTAAAAAAAAAAAAGACTCATGCTGTATATTATCACCTTGATAAAAGAATACTAGAGAGGAAATGGACCCAAATGTTTATCACTGAATTCTGGGATAATATGCAGAGCTAATTTTCTTCTATACATTTATTTCCATTTTCTAAAATTTCTGCAAGAAGCTACGCACACCACTTTTGTATTAAGAGAAATCTAACATCAACATCCACTAGTGAGTCATACAGGTGCCAGCAGAGAACACTCTTGCTCCCTTTGGGTCAGGCGAGGACAAGGACTCTTATCTTTGGTGAGTGGGGGCACCGTGAACGGAAGCACTCTTCCCCCAGGTAGAAGCAATGACCACAGAGCTAAGCCTACCTTATCCTTAAGCATGCAACTTGAAGGAAGAAAAACAAGCAGGTGAGGGCTGATGAAAAGGCAGTGGAATCATTCCTATGGCCCAGCCACCACCACATAAATGCCTCATCAATTCCTACCTCAGAGCCAATCATCAGACTTTCCTCCCTGAGCATACGGCAGATTCACTCACTCAGGCGATTCTACCATTAACAATGCTAGATAAACAATTCTCAAAGGAGACCGTCTTCCTAAACACCAAGTAGGTGAAAAGAGAATGAAAAAATAAGAGTGAACCCAGAAACAGAAGCAGGGTGGTCAGACTATCTTCTTGAGAGCCCTTGTCTATCCAGGTAAACGGGCTTTCATTTAATCAGCCTCACAGGGTAACGGGAAGGACCCACCTGAGGCAGGAGTCTGCTAGGACACATTCTCCTATAGAAAGCTCGGCCCCAAAGAGCTATACTCTCAGACTAAGGGTGAACTAGAAGTTGAGCATTCCAACCCCAGCCCCAGGGAACCTCAAGGAAAGTTGCTTTAAGGCTGAGAAGAACAGGAGAAAGGTCCTGCAGGGTCATAATCACATCTGCAGACCAAACTCATATCACCCACATTCAAAAAACCTTAAACCTCAGATTTAAAGATGTCTCAGCAAAATATAAAATAGGTAACAATCACAGAAAGAAAATAAATTCAAAGGACTTTGGGACATAGTAGTTTGCTATGGGTAGTTTAAGGATGAGTAGTTTGCTCATCCTTAGTAGGCATATTAAGAGCTAAAAGAACTGCAAAAAAATATTCAACTTCACTCAACAGTCATTGCTAATAATATTTATTATTATAATATATATAGTGTATAATGATATATTATTTTTAATATTTGTATTTTTAAGCTATCTTACGCATTTAGCAATTTAGAGCAAATTTAAAATGGTATCAATCTGGATAGGAGGTTTTGCTGCAATAATAATCAACTTTGGACTCTCACTGGCCTGAAACAACAAAGATTTATTTCTTGCCCATTCCCTACATCCAGTGGAGGCTGTTACCATGCTCTGTGCATTGCAGTTTCTCAATGACCCAGTCTGATAAAAACTCCATCTCAGAGCTTCCCTGGTGGCTCAGTGGTAAAGAATCCATCTGCCAATGCAGGACACATGGGTTTGATCCCTAGTCCGGGAGGATTCTACATGCCGTGGAGCAACTAACCCCCTGTGCCACAACTACTAAGCCTGTACTCTAGAGCCTGGGGACCACAACTAATGACCTAGTGCTCTAGAGCCCGCGCTCCACAACAAGAGAAGCCACCACAATGAGAAGCCGGCACACCACAGCTAGAAAGTAACCCCTACTCTCCACAGCTAGAGAAAAGACAGCGCGGCAGTGAAGATCCAGCATGGCTAAAAATAAATAACAAGTAAATAATTTTTAAAAACACTCCATCTCAATTCATTTCCATAACTGCTGAGACTAGACTAAAGAGAATTGAAGCCAAGAGTCAGGAATTAAGTGCTCTAGCCTGGAAGTGAAAAAATTCTATTTCTCCTCACAATTCACTGGCCAGAACTACTTCATATGTGCAAATCCAACCACAATAGGGGCAGGAAGTTCAGAATTTTACTTGCCCCTGCAGAGCTGAAAACAGGATCAAAGAGCAACATTAAAGACTACAGAAAATTTGTGTTATCACACAAGAAGAGAGACACGAGCACCAATTCCAGAAGTTCGTTAGTCCTATAATTTAAATATGGATTGGAAATACCAATATAAATTCATATTTGTTGTGCAGTCACGCAGTCATGTCTGACCTTTGCGACCCCACAGACTGCAGCACACCAGGCCTCCCTGTCCCTCACCATCTCCCGAAGTTGACCCAAGTTCATGTTCATTGCATTGGTGATGCCGTCCAGCCATCTCATCCTCTGACACCCTCTTCTCCTTCTGCCCTCAATCTTTCCCAGCATCAGGGACTTTTCCAGTGAGTCATCTGTTTGAATCAGATGACCAAAATACTGGAGCTTCAGCTTCAGCTGAAGTCCTTCAGCTTCAGCATCAGTCCTTCCAGTGAATATTCAGGGTTGATCTCCCTTAAGATTGACTGGTTTGATCTCCTTGCTATCCAAGGAACTTTCAGGAATCTTCTCCAGCACCACAGTTTGAAATTCATATTTATACTTTCACTAATCAAACTGTCACTCAAATTTCAAAAGGACAAATAGCTAAAGCTCACTCAAGAAGAAATAGATAATCTGCATAGCTCCACAGCTATTTAAGAAAATTAATTCATAAATGGAAACTTTTCCACAAAGAGAACTTTAGGCCAGATGGTTTCACTGGTTCATTCTGCCAAATATTTAAGAAAGAAATAGTACCAATTCTACAAAAATTCTCCCAGAAAAATAGGAGAGGAGTAAATACTTCCCAACTCATCCAATGAGGCAAAAGGAAAAAAAAAACAGCCTAATCTCTCTCAAGAACAAGAACATAGATACAAATTTCCTTAGCCCCATTTTAACAATTTTAATCCAATAATACATCAATAAAATAATACATCATGACCAACTAGAATTTATCCCAAAATGCAAGATTGGCTTAACATTTGAAAAAATAACAGAGTAAAAACAGGAAAATCATGTGATAATGTTAAGAGAAGCAGAAAACTAATTTGATAAGTATCCATAACCAATCATAATTAAAAAAAAAAAAAAAAAAACTCCCAGCAAAGCAGGACCAGAAAGAAGCTTCTTCAACTTGAAAAAAGGCACCTACCTAAAACTTACAGCTAATAAACTTACAGCTAATATCACCTTTAACGGTGAAATACTGAATGCTTCTTGTGATGGTTAATTTTGTGTGTCAGCTTGGTTAGGTCACAGTACCCACATATTTGGTCAAATATTATTCTAGATGTCTCAGTTAAGGTGTTTTTTATGAGATTAATATTTAAATCAGTAAACTTTAAGTAAAACAGATTACTTCCCTGGTGGTTGAGACAATAAAGAATTTGGCTGCAATGCAGGAGACCTGGGTTCGAGCCCTGGGTTGGGAAGATCCCCTGGAGAAGGAAATGGCAACCTACTCCAGTGTTCTTGCTTGGAGAATTCCACAGGCAGAGGAGCCTGGCGGGCTACAGTCTATGGGGTACAAGGAGTCTGACACGACTTGGCGACTTAACAGTTTTAGTTTCATACATAGTATGGGCGGCCCTCATCCAGTCAGTTGAAGGTCTTAATAGGGGAATGACCTCCCTGAAAAGAGAATTCTTCTAGCTGACTGCCTTTGGGCCCAAACTGTAGCATGAACTCATCCCTGGGCCTCCAGCTGCCCCCTACCCTACAGACTGTAGACTTGCCAAGCCTCCACAACCATGTGAACCAGTTCTTTCAGACAGACAGACAGACACCTGCCCACATCCATATGTACATTCTATTGGTCCTGTTTCTCTGGAGAACCCCAATACACCTTCCCTCAAGGTTGGTGTGCCAGTTATCAATTGATTCTCTCTCGACTCCAAACCCACCCTTCTTTCCTCTTCATTGTGATACTAGAGCTGAAGTGCCACCTGCCTCAATGTTCTGCTTTTCTATAGAGGGCTCTGGGAGACTCTTAAACAGTAGTGGAAAGAAGAGATTTTCCTTCTGGAATCCACTTCTCCTGCCTTTTCATTAAGCTGAGGAGCCAGAGGACTGTTGTGGAAAATTCACTGGTACTTACTTCAGCAATCCTCACACATAAGGCCAGCTGAACTTTCAGGGCCACCACCAGCCATGTTCTCCTCACTTGAATACACTTTTGTGACAGTCTGCCCAGAGGGCCTCAGATCACACTCCCACTGCCTGGCAGCCTCCTCTGCTACAACTCCAGCCACACCTCAGGCAACTATCTCCCCACCTGCCAAACCAACTGTGGCTCACTATCTCTAGCAATTTTCTTCAGCACCAGCAGCCGGTGTGCTCCTATAGTATCCATGGTCTCCTTGGTTTGCATCTCAGTCTTCATGGAGGGATGAGATATGTCCTCCCTCCTAAGTCCTAGTTCTTTCATTGTCCAGGCTTCTAAGACAGTATCAGCAACTTTTTGGTACTTGGTACTTTTGGATGCCACAGAATCTCCTCAAATCTCTTTTAGTAGTTAACCACCTGATAGTAGCTAAGAAATTCTTTATATAAATTTCTGCCATTCAAATGGGTGTAGACTTGGTCTCCTTATTGAGCCCTGACTGATATAACCGGGAGTAAGGCAACATAATTGGGAATGCCCTCATCACTGACTTAAAAGCAGCTCAGTGGAGGAGGAGCCTTTGCAACCAATGGTGCTGGAGCAGCTAGATATCCATGGGCAAAAAACAAAGGACCTCAGCCTATATATCACATCTTATCAAACAATTAACTCAAAATAGGTCATGAACTTAAATGTAAAAGATGAAGCTATAAAATTTTTAGAAGAAAAAACAGTAGAAAATACTCAAGACCTATAGTTAGGCAAAGAGCTCTTAGGCTTGACACCAAAGACATGCTTCATAAAGAAAAATCTGATAAATTAGAGCTCACCAAAATTAAAATGTTTGTGTTCTGTGAAAAGTCCTGTTTAAAAAATGAAAGGATAAAGTTCAGACTAGAATAAAATACTAGCAAACCATCTATCCAACAGAGGACTGGTAACTTTTTTCTTTCTATAAAGAACAATCAAAATCAACAGTAAAATAGCAACCAATTAGAAAATGGGCATAGGACATGAATTCTAAAACTCCAAAGTTCATTTTACCAAGATGATACATAGATAGTAAATAGGTACATGAAAAGATGTTAAAGAAAAAAAAAAAAAAAACTATGGTTACCAAAGGGGAATAGAGGGGAGGGATAAATTAGGCGTTTGGGATTAACAGATACACACTACTATATATAAAATAGATAAAAAAAACATGGGCTTACTGTATAGCACAGGCAATTACAGTCAATATCTTGTAATAACCTACAATGGAAAAGAATCTGAAGAAGAGTATGTGTGTATATGTATAACTGAGTCACTTTACACCTGAAACGAACACAACATTGTAAATCAACTATATGTGCTGCATCCGTGCCAAGTCGCTTCAGTTGTGTCTGACTCTCTATGACCCTATGGACCATAGCTCGCCACCATAGCTCCTCTCTCCACAGGATTCTCCAGGCAAGAATACCGGAGTGGGTTGCCGTGCCCTCCTCCAGGAGATCCTCCTGACCCAGGGATCAAACCTGTGTCTCTTAAGTCTCCTGCATTGGCAGGCAGGCCCTTCACCACTAGCACCACCTGGGAAACCTGTACATCAACTATATGTCAATTAAAATTAATTAACAATTAACTGTCATCTTATTATCTGATAATTATCTTAATTACCTTTGTCAATTATCTTAACTAATTAAGATAAAATATAATAAAATAAAGATGTTCAACATCGTTAGCCATTAGAGACATGTAGATTGAAACCACAATGAAATAACACTACACACGTAACAGAATTGCTTAAATACTACTGTGCTAAAATGAAAAATAGTGACAAAGCCAAATGCTGCTGAGGATGCAGAAAAACTGGATCACTCATACATTACAGATGGGCACATAAAATGGAAGATAGTTGAGCAGGGTTTTTTTTTTTTAAATCAGCACTCAGCTCCCATATGACCCAATAATTACATTCCTGGGCATTTATCCCATAGAAATGAAGATTTATCTTCACACACAAAAAGGGGTATACAAATGTTCATTACAGCTTTATTCATAACAGCCACAAACTGGAAAGAACTGAGATGTTCTTCATTCAGTGGGTGAACCATAACACAAACTATGGCACATCCACACCATGAAACACTACTCAGCAAAACACGGGAGCAAACCACCGACACACAAAAAAGCCCTGAATGAACCTCCAGAGAATCATGCTGACTGAAAAGGTCTGTTCCATAAGGCTGCATACTGAATACATGATTCCATTTATATTACATTCCTGACATGGCAGAATGAAGAACTCATTAGTGGTTGTCAGGGATTAAGAAAGGGTAGGAGGGTGAGAATAAACTAAATGTAGCTATGAAAGACAACATGGGAAACTCTTGCAGCAATGGGAATGTTTTGTCTTAATTCTGTCAATGTCAAGATCCTGGTTGTGAGATTATACTATGATTTTTCAAGAGGAAACTGGGTAAAGGATACATAAGATTTCTCTGCATTATTTCTCACAACTATATGTGAATCTACAATTATCTCAAAATTTTTTAAAATACTTAAACTTCCAGGCCAGTGTCACCAATGAATTCTATTAATATTAACCATTTCCAATTTTACACAAACTCTTCCAGACAATACAACAAAAGCAATAAAATTCCAAATTTATTTTGTGATATTAGAATAACTCTTTCATATCGACACCTAACAAGATCAATTCAAGACAGAAAATAATTACAAGCCTATTTTACTCATGAAATAGATATCAAAATCCTAAATAAAATATCAGCAAACTGAATGCAGCAACTTAGTAAAAGGATAATGCATTATGACTAAGTTGAATTAATCCCAGAAATGCAAAGTTGATTTAATATCAGGAAATAATAATTGATGTAATTTACCACATTATTGGATTAAAATACAGGAGAGAGTAGAAAAGGCATTGAAAAAATTCTAATTTCATTCACTTTCATGATGTCCTCTTTGCAAAGTAGAAACAGAATGAAACTTTCTTGATTATTAGAGACAAAAATCTACACCAAACATTCTTCAGAGTAAAACTGCAGGCATCGCTGTTGGCTCAGTGATAAAGAATCCACCTGCTAATGCAAGAGACCCGGGTTCAATCCCTGGTCTGAGAAGATCCCACATACCATGGAGCAACTAAGCCCATGCATCACAACTATCAGTCCTGTGCTCTGGGGCCTGTGAGCCACAAGTACTGAAGCCCACGAACCCTAGAGCCCATGCTCTGCAACAAGAGAAGTCACAGCAATGAGAAGTCCTTGCACCACAGTGAAGAGGAGCCCCCCTCACTGCAACTAGAGAAAGCCTGAGTACAGTAACAAAGACCCAGCACAGCCATAAAATAAGTAAATTCAATTTGGTTTTTTTTTTATTGCAAATGCTCCCATTCAGATAGGGAATAAGACAAAGATCTCACTTACTGCCACTTCAGTTCAGTCCTGTGCACTGTGGTTCTAGCCAGATCAATAAGACAAGAAATTGCAACAAAAAGTATAAAGGTTTGCAACAAACAAACCAAAAAAAAAAAGAAAACCAAGATTATATGACTGTGTAGGTAGAAAATTTAAATGAATATAAAAGACACATTAAAATTAATGAGAGTTGAGTAAGGTTACTGGATTAAAAAATTAGGACAACAACAAAATCAATTCTGTTTCTACATACTATCACAAACAATAAAAATAAAATTTATTCTTTTGAAAGATACCATTTACAATAATATTAAAAGAATACCCAGGAATAGAATCAACAAAGGTATATAAGATGTATTTGACACTATTAAATGGAGAGATATACCATGTTGATGGATTGGACAATTTAATAATATACTGATGTTAATATTCCCCAAACTGATTTATAGAATAATAACCATCTAAATCATAACTTCAAGAGGTAATTTTGCAAACTAATTCTAAAATTTATAGAAATTTGAAAGGCACAAATAGCTAAGAAACTCAAAACAAAAGCTGAAGGAATTTACCATATCAAATAATAAGACTTAGTATAAAAATACAGTCATTAATCCACAGAACAGACTTGTGACTGCCAGTGGGGGTAGGGTAGGGCAGGGGAGAGATGAACTGGGAGTTTGGGATTAGCAGATACAAACCATTATATATAGAATGGATAAACAGCAAGGTCCTACCTAGTAGCAAAAGGAACTGTATTCAATATTCTATAATAAACCATAATGAAAAAGAACACATATATCTGAATCACTTTGCAGTACCTCAAAAATTAACACAATATTGTAAATTAACTATACCTCAATTTTAAAATATAGGCTTCAGGGACTTCCCTGGTGGTCCAAGTGGTTGAGAGTCTACCTGCCAATGTAGGAAACACAGGTTCAATCCCTGGTCTGGGAAGATTCCATACGCTGCAGGGCAATTAAGTTTGTGTACCACAACTACTGAAGCCCTCACACCCTAGAGCCTGTGCTCCAGAATAAGAGAAACCACTGCAATGAGAAGCCTGTACACTACAACTAGAGAGTAGCCCTCACTCACCACCACTAGAGAAAGCCCACACACAGTAATCAAGACTCAGTGCAGTCAAAAATTAATTAATTAATTTGTTAAAAATATATAGACATCTGCTCCCAGGTCAGCTGAGGGCAGGATGTTGAGGAGGAGATGGATGAGCCCCAAGTGATCAGTGGACCCCCAACATTAGATCAGCCCTGGGGCTGAGTAGAGAGACTCCCCATTTCCACTTCCAAATAGTTTAAACAATTAAAAGTGAGGACAGGATGGAGAAGACGGAAGAGTCAGATGGGGCACTAACCTTCTCCCACAAAAACATTAAAAACTACATCCGCAAGTGGACCAATTCACATGGAACATCTACCGAACACCATAAGAAGACTTCAGACTCTTGAAAGGGCAAGAACACCACCACATAACCAAGAAGGACAAAAGGAAAGAAAGAAAAGGAAAGGGATCATGATAAGTCCTGTGCCCCAGGGAGAGAGCTGTGAAGGAGGAGAGGTTCTTACACCCTGGGAAGTCTCCTCAATGGGGTGGAGATCAGCCTGGATGGAGGAGGAGCTTTGGCGCTCAGAAGGAGAGCGCAGCAAGCAGCTTGCAGAAGGCAAACTGGAGAGTAACCCAAGGGCCTGCACTTCCCAGCATGCGGGACTTTTCTGTCAGTGCCAGTGGGAGCTGAATGCTGAAGTTCAGGCTTCGGAGGTCAGACTTAGGGAGAAGACCAGAATTGGCTGCACAGATACAGCCCAAAGACGCTGAACTGTGGCAACTGAGGATGTACTTGGAAGAAGTCTGGGCCCAACAGAGAGGCAAGGTGCCATTACTGGGGGGCAAGAAGGAGAAGGGTGTGACCGCCGTAAGAACGTCTCCCAGACAAGAGGTCACCATGTACAGGAGCAGACACAAATAGCCATCACCACAGTGGGCTCCAGAGTTAGCCTTGGACTACCACTACAAGACCCACAAGCAGGTCCCAGGCACTGCTTCTGCTGTCTCAGAAGTGCACAGAGAGCAGCCACCCCTGGGAGACCCACAAGCAAGCACCCACCACTGCCACAGGACCATTCAGACCACAGCCACCCACAGGAGACCTGCAAGCAGGCACCAAGCCCTGCCCCTGCCATTCCAGGAATGTGCAAGGGCCATGGCACCTGCACACCTCATGTCAAGGGGATAAGGCCAGCGTACACTGAGAACAGAGATAGCAAGCATCTAAACTCAAAGAAGCAGCCCCTTGACTCTGGAAAAGATGGTAGAGTACCAGGACTTGAGCTCAGCTCCTCTCACAAACACCAAACTCACAATTAACTGCTGAATGACCATTGACCAAAAAGACTGGAACTTACAACAAAAGACATTTTACACTCAAAGACTAAGAAGATGGTAGAAGGAGATGGTAGGAGGGGCTCTCTGGCAATATAATCAAATCCCATACCTTCCTGGGGGAGGTGGAGGGATGGTGAAACACAAAGTGGCAAGTAATCATATTGGAGAGGTTCTCCCACAAGACTTCTGAGTCCACCTCAGGCTCCCTAGTCTATGGGTCTGGCATCAGGAAGAGGAGCACCCAGAGCATTTGGCTTTGAAGACTAGCATGGCTTGAGTACAGGACCTCCACAAGACTAGGAGAAAGAGAGACCCTACTCTTGATGGGCGCACACAAGCTTTCATGTACACTGGGACCCAGCATAAACCAGTAACTCCAAGGGGCCTAGGTTGGACCTAACTATAATTCTTGGAGTGTCTCCTAGAGAGGCGGGGGTTGACTGGCTCACTGGAGAGGCAAGGACACTGGTGGCAGAGGCCCCAGAGAATATTGATCAGTGTGAGCTCTCACCGAGGTCATCATTTGGGCATCAAGACCTGGCTCTACCCAACAGCCTATGGGTTCTAGTGCTGAAATGCCTCAGGCCAAATATTAACCAGAGGATAGAAACACAGGCCCACTCATTAGCAGACAGGCTACCTAAAGCCATATTGAGCCAACAGCTACCTCTAAACACAATCCTTGACACAGCCATGCCCACCAGAGAGACAGGACCCAGCTCCACCTACCAGAGGGCAGGCACCAGTCTCTCCCACCAGGAAACCTGCACAAGTGCCTGTACCAAATTCACCCAAGAGTATGCCAACACCAGAAACAAGAGGAGCTATGATCCTGCAGCCAGCAGAAAGGAAACCACCAACATAGAAATTTCGACAAAGTTCGATGACAGAGAAGTATGTTCCAGATGAAGGAACAAGATAAAAAACACACACACAAAAATTGAGAATTGATTTGAGAAAAGAGTGGAGAAAGGCAACTTACCTGAAAAAGATTTAGAGTGATGATAGTAAAGATGATGCAAATCTTGGTAGAAAATGGTGGAAGAGATAGAGAAGATCCAAGAGATGTTTAACAAAGAGCTAGAAGATTTAAAGAACAAACAGATGAATAATGTAATAACTGGAATCAAAAATATACTATAAGGAATCAACAGCAGAATAATTGAGGTAGCAGAATGAAGAGGTGAGTTGGAAGACAGAATGGTGGAAAACACTGCCACAGAACAGAAAAAAAGGATTCAAAAATGAGGAAAGTCTCAGAGACTTCTGGAACAATGCAGAGTGAAATAAGTCAGAAAGAGATGATAAATACCTTATATTAATGCATATATATGGAATCTAGAAAGATGGTACCAATGTTCCTATGTGCAGGACAGCAAAGGAGACATAGACTCAAAGAACAGATTTGGACTCAATGGGAGAAGGAGAGGGTGGAATGATTTGACAAAAGAGCATTGAAACATATACGTTACCATATGTAAAACAGATAGCCAGTGGGAGTTTGATGTGTGGTGCAGGGTGCTCTGTGACAACCTGGAGGGATAGGGTGGAGAGGGAGGTGGGAGGGTGGTTCAGGAGGGAAAGGACATATGTATACCTATGGCCGATTCATATTGATGTATGGCAAAAACCATCACAATATTGTAAAGTAATTATCTTTTAATTAAAATAAATAAAAAATAAATAACCCTCCCAAAAAAAGCACCAATATTCCAAGGAGGAGGAGGAGAGAGAAAAGACCTGAGAAAATACTGAAAGAAAATATAGCCAAAAACTTCCCTGATATGGGATTGGAAACTGTCACCCAAGTCCTGGCACTGCTGCTCAGTTTATCCCAGGCAGAATAAACCCAAAGAGGAACGTGCCAAGACACATAGTAATCAAACTGACAAAAATTAAAGACCAAAGAATACTAAAATCAATGAGAGAAAAGCAACAACAGATGTATAAGGGAATGCCCAGAAGATTATTAACTGATTTCTCAGCAAAAACTCTGCCATCAAGAAGGGACTGACACAGTATATTTAAAGTGATAAAAGGAAAACACCTACAATTGAGAATACTATACCTAGCAAGGGACTCATTCAGATTTGATGGAGAAATCAAAAGCTTTATCAAGTAGCAGAAGCTAAAAGAATTCAGCACCACCAGACCACCTTTGCCACAAATGCTAAAGAATATCCTCTAGGGAGAAAAGACCACAGCTAGAATCAAGAAAATGACAAATGGGAAGACTCACTGGTAAAGGCAAACTTACAGGAAAGGTAGGAAATCATCCACACACAAACACTATATCAAAACCAGCAATAATGAGGAAAGAACAAATGCAGGATACTGGAAGTCCATTTGAAATTTAAAAACCAGGAACTTAAAATAATTATATGTATGTATCTGTATATATAAACACATATGTGTGTGTGTATATATATATATATATATATATATGTATGTATAAATATGTGTGTGTTCACACATGAACTCCTTATTGAAAAATACAGACTTAAACTGAAGAAAGTATGGAAAACCACTAAAACATTCAGGTATGACCTAAATCAAATCCCTTACAATTATACAGCAGAAGTGACAACTATTTCAAGGGATTAGATCTGATAGAGCGCCTGAAGAACTACGGACAGAGGTTCTTAACATTGTACAGATGGCAGTGATCATGACCATCCCCAAGAAAAAGAAATGCAAAAAAAGCAAAACAGTGGTCTGAGAAGGCCTTACAAATAGCTGAGAAAAGAAGAGAAACTAAAGGCAAAGGAGAAAAGAAAAGCTATACCCATCTGAATGCAGAGTTCCAAAGAATAGCAAAGAGAGATAAGAAAGCCTTCCTAAGTGATCAATGCAAAGAAACAGAGGGAAAGAATAGAGTGGGAAAGACTAGAGATCTCTTCAAGAAAATCAGAGATACTAAGGGAACATTTCATGCAAAGATAGGCACAATAAAGGACAGAAATGGTATGGACCTAACAGATGCAGAAGATATTAAGAAAAGGTGGCAAGAATACATGGAAGAACTACACAAAAAAAAGATCTTAATGGCCTCTACAGATAACCACGATGGTGTGATCACTCACCTAGAACCAGATATGCCAGAGTCTGAAGTCAAGTGGGCCTTAGGAAGCATCACTACAAACAAAGCTAGTGGAGGTGATGGAATTCCAGTTGAGCTATTTCAAATTCGACCTCAACATTAATAAAGGTCATATGTGACAAACCCACAGCTAACATCATTCTCAATGGTGAAAAGCTCAAAGCATTTCTTCCAAGATCAGGAACAAGTCAAGGATGTCTATTCTTACCACTTTTATTCAACACAGTTGTGGAAGTCCTAGTCACAGTAATAAGAGAAGAAAAAAATAAACAGAATCCAAATCAGAAAAGAAGTAAGGTTGTCACTGCTTGCAGATGACATCATACCATACATAGAAAATCCTAAATATGCTACCAGAAAACTACTAGAGCTCAATGAATTCAGTAAATATGGAGGAAATGAATTAATACACAGAAATCTCTTGCATTCCTATACACTCACAATGAAAAAAGGAAGATAAATTAAGGAAACAATCCTATTTACCATTGCATCAAAAAGAATAAAAACACCTAGGAATAAACCTACCTAAGGAGGCAAAAGACCTGTACTCTGAAAACTAAGATGCTGATTTAAAAAACTGAAGATGACACAAACAGTTGGAAAGATATACTAAAATGACTATACTACCCAAAGTGAAAGTCACTCAGTCATGTCTGACTCTTTGTGACCCCATGGACTATACAGTCCATGGAATTCTCCAGGCCAGAATACTGGAGTGGGTAGCCTTTCCCTTCTTCAGGGGATCTTACCAACCCATGGATCAAACCCAGGTCTCCTGCATTGCATGGGGGATTCTGTACCAGCTGAGCCACAAGGAAAGCCCAAGAATACTGGAGTGGGTAGCCTATCCCTTCTCCAGGGGATCTTCCCAACCCAGGAATTGAACCAGAGTCTCCTCCACTGCAGGCAAAGTCTTTACCAACTGAGCTCTGAGGGAAGCCCCATAGGAACTACCCAAAGGAATGCATAGATTCAATGCAATACCAATGGCATTTTTTCACAGAACTAGAACAAAAAATTTTTTTAATTTGTATGGAAATACAAAAGACCCAAAATAGCCAAAGCAACCCTGACAAAGAAAAGCAGAGCTGTAGGATCAGGCTCTCTGACTTCAGACTATACTACAAAGCTATAGCAATCAAAACAGTACTGGGGTAAAAATAGAAACATAGATCAATGAAAAAGGATAAAAATTCCAGGAATAAACCCACACCTTATGATAAATTAATCTATGACATAAGAGGCAAGATTATACAATGGAGAAAAGTCTACTCAATAAATGGTGCTAGGAAAATTGGACAGCTACATGTAAAAGAATGAACCCGGAACATTCTTTAATCCACAAATATAAATTCAAAATTAATCAAAGACCTAAATGCAATGCCAGACACTGTAAAACTTAGAGGAAAACATAGGCAGAACTTTCTTTGGCATAAATGGCAGTAATATCTTCCTTTATCTGCCTTTTAGAGTAATGAAAATAAAAATGAACAAATGGAACCTAATTAAACTTAAAAACTTCTGCACAGCAAAGGAAATCATGAACAAAAAGACAAACCACAAAATTGGAGAAAACATTTGCAAATGAAGCAACCTATAAGTCATTAGTGTTCAAAGTGTACAAAATGGGCAGAAGATCTACACAGACATTTCTCCAAAGACAACATACAAATATCAAGAAGCACATGAAAATATGCCCAGCACCACTAATTATCAGAGAAATACAAATCAAAACTATCATGAGGTATCACTTCACACCAGTCAGACTGTCCATCACCAAAAAATCTATCACAAACATGATAGAAAGCCCAGAGATAAACCCATGCACCTGTGGATACCTTATCTTTGACAAAGGAAGCAAGAATATACAGTGGAGGAAAGACAGCCTCAACAATAAGTAGTGCTGGGAAAATCGGACAGCTACATGTAAAAGAATGAAACTAGAATATTTTATAACACCATACACAAAAATAAACTCAAAATGAATTAAAGATTTAAATGTAAGGCCAGAGACTAAAAAACTCTTAGAGGAAAACATAGGTGGTACATATTTTGACATACATCACAACAAGATCCTCTTTGACCCACCTATTAAAAATAAAAACAAAAGAAAACAAACAGGACTTAATTAAACTTAAAAGCTTTTGCACAGCAAAGGAAACAATAAACAAGATTAAAGGGCAACCCTCAGAATGGAAGAAAATAAATTGCAAATGAAATAACTTACAAAGGATTAATTTCTAAAATATACAAGCATCACATGCAACTCAATATCAGAAAAATAAACAACCCAATCAAAATATGGGCAGAAGACCTGAACAGACATTTCTCCAAAGAAGACATACAAATGACCAACAACCACATGAAAAGATGCTTAACGCCGCTCGTTATTAGAGAAATGCAAATCAAAACTACAATGAAGTATCACCTCACGCCAGTCAGAATGGCCATCAACAATAAATCAAACAATAAATAGTAGAGAGAAGTGGAGAAACGGGAACTTTCTTGCACTGTTGGTAGGAATATAAATTGATACAGCCACTGTGGAGAACAGTTCAAAATAGAACTACATATGACCCAACAATCCCACTGCTGGGCATATGCCCTGAGGGAAAAAAAACATAATCGAAAGAGACACATGTACCCCAACGTTTGTTGCAGCATTTTTACAATAGCTAGGAAGCAATCTAGATGTCCATCAATAGATGAATGGATAATGAAGATGTGGTACATATATACAATGGAATATTACTCAGCTACTAAAAAAAAGGAACACATTTAAGTCAGTTCTAATGAGGTGGATAAACCTCAAGCCTCTTATACAAAGTGAAGGAAGTCAGAAAGAGAAAGACAAACATTGTATATTAATACATGTGTATGGAATCTAGAAAGATGGTATTGATGAACCTATTTGCAGGGCAGCAGTGGAGTTGCAGACATAGAGAACAGACTTGTGGACACAGTGAGGGAAGGAGAGAGTGGGATGAATTGAGAGAATATCATGGAAACACATACATTACCATATGCAAGGTAGATAGCAAGTGAGAATTTACTCTGTAAAACAGGGAGCTCAACCCAGTGTTCTGTGACAACCTAGAGGGATGGGATGGGGTGGGAGATGGGAGAGGGGTTCAAGAGTGAGGGGACACATATATAGCTGTGGCTGATTCATGTTGATATGTGGCAGAGGCCAACACAATATCGAAGAGCAATTGTCCAACACAATATCGAAGAGCAATTGAATTTTGTTCTATACTTCAATATTGTACAATTATAATCTTTAATAATTATTAGCTATTCAAGAACAGTTATGTTCTATGAGTATTGTTAAACTGTCATCACCAACAGAATGATACTCATGTATGTTCTTCCTATAAAACTTTATAAGTAATAAAAGAGAAAAAAGTCTAAAATAATAAACGCTACAGAGGGTATAGAGAAAAGGGAACCCTTCTACACCGCTGTTGTTCAGTCGCTCAGTCATATCTGACTCTTTGCGACCCCAGGGACTGCAGCACACCAGGCTTCCCTGTTCTTCACGATCTCCTGGAGCTTGTTCAAACCCATGTACATTGAGACGGTGATGCCATCCAACCATCTCTTTCTCTGTCATCCCCTTCTCCTCCTGCCTTCAATTTTTCCCAGCATCAGGATCTTTTCTAAGGAGTCAGCTCTTCGCATCAGGTAGCCAAAGTACACTGTTAGTGGGAATGTAAACTGGTACAGCCACTATGGAGAACAGTATGGAGATTCCTTTAAAAAATAAAAATAGCATAGTATCATATAATCCAGCAATCCCACTCCTGGACACAATCCAGAGAAAATCATAATTCGAAAAGATACATGCATCCCAGTGTTCATTGCAGCACTATTTAAACAGCCAAGACATTGAGCAAGCTAAATGGCCATCAACAGGGGAATGGATAAAGATGTTATACAGTGGAATATTACTTGGCCATTTAAAAGAATGAAATAATGCCATTTGCTGCAACAGGGATGGAGCTGGAGATTATCATACTAAGTGAAGTAAATCAGACAGAGGAAGGCAAATATCATATGATATCACTTTTATACACGGTCTTTAAAAATAATACAAATGAACTTATTTACAAAATAGAAAAAGACTCAATTTAGAAAATGAACTTATGCTTACCAGGAGGGAAGGGGAGGGGGAGAGATAAAGTGGAAGTTTGGGACTGACATGCACACACTGGTATATTTAAAATAAATAACCAACAAGGACCTACTGTATAGCACAGGGAACTCTGCTCAATACTTTGTAATAACCTAAATGAGAAAAGAATTTGAAAAAGAATAGATACGTGTCTGTGTATAACTGAATCACTTTGCTATATGCCTTTAACTAACACAATATTGAGAATCAACTATACTCCATTATAGCTTGGTGTGCCACTTCCATTTCTTTCACCTTCAGTCTCTGTCTGTGCCTTTCACAGAGCTTCCAACAGAGCTACGTTGAGACAAAGTACCTGGAGGTTTATAACCTCTGTGGTCCATAGGAACCACTATGAGGAGGGTCCAGGGAGGAATTTACCATTTTCAGTGGAAAACAAGTGGTTATTATGATTTTGTACTTTGGATCTGGATTTGCTGCACGTTTCTGTGTAGTGAGACACCAAATGCTTAAAAAATAATCCTTAAGATATGAGGAGCATTTTAAGAGATGTAGTCTCTTTGAAAAAAGGACCAAACTCTTGAACTTAGCATCCTAACTTATGGCATAAATCCTTAATGCCTCTTCTCTGAAATATGGAACATGATAATTGAGCTTGTGCTTTTCATTTGGATAATATTCCATTATTAGTTTCTTAATTAAATATGAACGTGATTTAGCTTGTTTCTTTGTCTTAAATTCTGTATTTCAATTTTTGATTGCTGAGTCAGGAATCTGTCACTAATTCATTGTAAAAAAGAAATGCAAACCTTTCCTGTAACTTTTTTTTTTATTTAAAGGGAGAAAAAAGATCCACTTTAGGTTTTTTTTTAACTTAGAAGGAATAAATTCATTTTTCTCCATGAGTAATAATTAGTTAATCATTAGGAAAACTAATAGTGTATTCAGATTTAATTTAAGAGCTCCATTTTATTTCTCTAGACCTGTACCATAAAACTGAAACTTTTGCCTTGATAAATGTGCTCCTGACCAACTTAGTCTTGCTTAGACTGAATGAAAGAATATTTGAAATGGAATGTAATAGTATGTGAGACAATATAAGAAATATTCCCATTTTATTCTGGAGCTATGACTAGTAGAAATGGGTTACAAGATGACTCTGATTAGCAATTGTATCACTGAATCAAAATTATGAGTAGTGAAATGTTGCTTACCACTTAAAATGTAATGACTTAGTTCCTAGGGCTTTATATTAGGGCAAGGGGTGGCGCTAATGGTAAAAAAAAAAAATACACCTGCCAATGCAGGAGATGCAAGAGACGTGGGCTCCATCCCTGGGTTGGGAAGATCCCCTGGAATAGGGTATGACAACCCACTCCAGTATTCTTGCCCAGAAAATTCCATGGACAGTGGAACCTGGCAGTTTATAGTCCATGGGACCGCAAAGAGTTGGACACAGCTGGGCGACTGAGCACACACTGAATATTTTAACCCCGGTTTGGTCACAAAAATACCTATCTTTCTTGAGGTTCTTCAGTAACCATCTGGCAACTACTTAATGTGAAGAACCAGCTCACCAGAAAAGACCCTGATGCTGGGAGAGACTGAAGGCAAAAGGAGAAGGGAGTGGCAGAGAATGAGATGGTCAGATAGCATCACCTACTCAATGGACATGAATTTGAGCAAACTCCAGGAGACAGCGAAGGACAGGGAAGCCTGATGTGCTTCAGTCCATGGGGTCACAAAAGAGTTGGACATAACTTAATGACTGAACAATAACAACTACTACTACCACTTAAAGATGGATGCAATTTAGTCTAAATGACTGTCCAACTATTACATGTATTTGTGTCATTTTTTGATTATCCGTTGATGAGTCAGATGTTTTTCTGTGCTAGGAGAGTTTTTCTATGTAACATTAAGAATGTTTACCTTTGGGAAAAGGAAAAGCAAGAGTTTAGGGTTCAGAAAATGATTTTGAATTCTTCGTTCAAAGCTTTGCTAAGTTATAAATCTAACCTTCCGGATTTTCTCAGAGGAAATGGGAATAAAACCTCCTTTCTGTTATTTTGAGATTTGTTGAGCTATCTAAAAACACTTTAAGTGCTGTTAAAAACTATACTCCAATATAAAATAAAAACTTTTAAAGAGACTGTTCTGGTCATATTAATACCTCACAATAGACTTTCAAGCAAATAGTAAGAATAAAGAGAATTACTACATAATAAAAGTTGCTGTTCACCAGGCAGATAAAACAAATTTTAAAACCATACTCTCAAAATACATAAACCAAATTTGATAGTCTTACAAGGAGGAACTGAAAATCTACCACCATTTCAGGAGATTTTAACATTAACTCTCACAGTAGTTGTCTTGAGCAAATAAAAACTGAAAGGGGTAGAAGATTTGAACTATACAACAAATAAGCTTGATTGATACACATATGTAGAAGCCTGGAATTAAAGAAAACAAAATCTTTTTCAAACTCACACAAAGCCTCACAAAAAACATATACCAGGTACAATGCCACAGAAAAACTTTTCAGTACCACATAATCAAAATTATAAAATGTTCTCTGATCATAATGCAGTAAAACAGAAATAACAGAAAAGAATCTCTGCCCATTTGGAGACTTAAATGTGTAATTATAAATAATTCATAAGTCAAAGAAGAAATTATAATGGACATTATAATTTTGAAACTATTACAAAGTAAGTGATATGGGATACATCTATGTATATTTATTTGATATGTATTATAGCTATATATCAGAACTTGTATGGTGCACATACAACCACAGATAGAAGGATATATTTGCATTAGAAAAAATGCCTATATTAGAAAATAATAAGAAGTTTAGACATCAGAGGTCTGAACATTCAACTCAAGAAATTACAAAAAGAACAGCAGAGTAAACCTGAAGAAAACACAAAGCAAAAAGCAGGGTGAAGAGGAGGGGCAGGTAAGAGCAAACATTTTTAAAATAGAAAACAAACAACAAGGATTAATAAAATCAAAAGATATTCTTTGATAGCAAACCCACAGCAAGACTGATCAGGAGAGAGAGTATAAACAATATTAGGAATGAAAAAGAAGACATCCTTATCACAGATTTAGCAGAGATTTTTTTTAAAACATAACAGATTACTACAAAAAACTTTATGCAATCAATATGAAAACATAAATGAAATGGACCATTTCCTAGAAAGATAATTTGCCAAAATGAACTCAAGAAGAAATGGAAAACTTGAAAAGCCTGTAAAAGAAGGCAAATCAATAGTTAATCTACTCACAAAAACAAAACCAAAACACCAGGCCCCAGACAGTTTAAGAGGCATTTCTATCTTAATAGATAGAAACATTTTGAAACAAAATGTTTCAAAAAATAGAAAGGACAAGCTCCTCAATTCATTTTATGTGGCTAGTAAACTCTTAAAACCAATGTCAGACAAGAAGAGTTAAAGAATAAAAAGTATGGGCCAATCTCACTTATGAACCATAGATAGAAAAATTCTGAATAGAACTCTAGCAAATGATGACCAACAAGAGCATATCCCAGTAATACAAGTATCAATAAATTCTAAGCTCCTAGTGTAATTCTCTCGGAGAAGGCAATGGCCTTCTCCAGTACTCTTGTCTGGAAAATCCCATGGACGGAGGAGCCTGGTAGCCTGCAGTCCATGGGGTCGCGAAGAGTCAGACACGACTGAGCGATTTCACTTTCACTTTTCACTTTTATGCATTGGAGAAGGAAATGGCAACCCACTCCAGTGTTCTTGCCTGGAGAATCCCAGGGATGGGGTCGCACAGACCCCAGCCCTCCCCTCTCCTCAGCAAATGACCAGAGGTGAAGCAAGTGCAAGATGGAGCCCTACATGGATTTCTCTTCAGAAAAGGAAGGACGAGGCCACACACAGCAGTCCCTGCTCAGCTGCAATGATGAGATGCCACCAGGCAGACACCAGGAGGCCCCCTGTCCACTCAGTTTCAAGTGCCAGTAATTGAATCCAGAGGACATTACTAGAGAGAATTCTCAAAACTTACTTATTTCTTACAAGAGTTCTCTGCTAATTAGTCAAGGTTTTATTTTTTTTTTTTTTAGAAATCATAAATGGGTGTTGAATTGTATGATGTGTTTTTTTTGTATCTATGGGGGAGTCACAGATTTTTCTTCCTTAGTACGTTAATGTAGAGAATTATACTGCTACTGCTAAGTCACTTCAGTCGTGTCCGACTCTGTGCGACCCCATAGATGGCAGCCCACCAGGCTCCCCAGTCCCTGGGATTCTCCAGGCAAGAATACTGGAGTGGGTTGCCATAGCCTTCTCCAATGCACGAAAGTGAAAAATGAAAGTGAAGTCGCTCAGTCATGTCCGACTCTTAGCGACCCCAGGGACTGTAGCCTACCAGGCTCCTCCGTCCACGGGATTCTCCAGGCAAGAGTACTGGAGTGGGTTGCCATTGCCTTCTCTGATAGAGGGGCAGACTGTGACAAAAACTACCTGGCTCTTCAGAAACCTCATTTCCTCTTCTTTCCTTCCAGTGTACTGGACACCAGTCCACTACAGAATCCAGCCTCCATTGCATTTAAGTGTGGCCAAATGACTGAATTCTGGTTATAGGAACATAGGCATAAGTGGTACACACCACTTCTGGGCCTGATCTGTGAAATTCTCTTATGTATGACCCTTCCACCTTCCTTCCACTTCTGTGGTGGTCTTGAAACCACATTTTGGAGAGAACTTGGATCCTTTGTGTGATCATTTAGAGAACTGTCCACCCACCAGAAATCCATGACATGAAAGTTAACTGAGCAAAAAATAAGCTCACTCTCTGCTGCAGACAGATTTTGAGGCCTATTACAGCATCTAATATTATCATAATTAATAAATACATCCTCCATCATATTTTAGGTGTGTTAAACTCTTCTCTTTAGGGTCAGCAATAAATCGGGCTTCCCTGGTAACTCAGCTGGTAAGGAATCCACCTGCAATGCAGGGGACCCCAGTTCAATTCCTGGGTCGGGAAGATCCACCGGAGAAGAGAAAGGCTACCCACTCCAGTATTCTGGCCTGGAGAATTCCATGGACTGTATAGTCCATGGGGTCGCAAAGAGTTGGACACAACTGAGTGACTTTCACTTTCAACAAATCAAGAATGCTCAATGTCTCATGGAGATTCCTTTAAAAACCTAGAAATAGAGCGACCATATAATCCAGCAATCCCACTCCAAAACATTTGTCTGGAAAAAACAAATACTCTAATTTGAAAAGATACACACACCCCAATGTTTATAACAAAACAATTTACAATAGCCAAGACATGAAAGCAACCCCAGTATCCATCAACATATGACTGTTTTAAGAATATGTGGTGTATACACACATGCAAATACACACAAACATAATAAAACATGGTTGTTGTCCAGTTGCTAAATCATGTCCAACTCTTTGTAACCCTATTTTTAGACCTGCTTGACCATGTCCAATTTACCTTGATTCATGGACCTAACATTCAAGGTTCATGAATATTACTCAGCCATGAAAATGAATTAAATATTGCCATTTGCAGCAACATGGATGAATTTAAGAGATTATCATACTAAGTCAGACAGACAAAAACAAATATCATATGATATCACTTACATGTATAATGTAAAAATAATACAAATGGATCTATGTACCTAACAAACTTACAGACATAGAAAACAAACTAGGACTGCTAAAGGGGAAAGTGAGGGATAAATGAGGAGAATGGGATTAACAGATACAAACTAATACACATAAAATAGATAAGCAACATGGATGTACTATATAATACATAGAATGATAATCAATATCTAATAACTTATAATGGATAATAGCCTGAATATATATATATGTATTTATATAACTGAATTATTTTGCTATACACTTGAAACTAACACAATATTGTAACTTCAATAAAAGAAAACAAAGAATGTTCACTGTCTCCCCTCCTTTCATATGGGGCCAGAGACTAGCAAATATAGTAATAAAATGAATGGATAGACACAAGGACAAACTGATAGATATGGGTAGGTGGGTGAAGACTGAAAAGGAAAAACAAAAATGTTATTACTTATGGTGTATATAAATATGTAGGAAATCAAAGAGTTTCTAAAGACATACTATTAAGAACAAATAAAACTGGCAACTTTGTCAAGAGATACGGAAAAGTCATTTTTTATTTTAAACAATTTGAAAATGTCATCCTTAAACAATGCAGAATATATAAGAGCACAAAAATATACAAGATACCAAAGAATCAGTCTAACCAAAGGGTATGCACATGTTTTATGGAGAAAATTATATATTTATAAAAGACATTTGAAAGACACACAAATGATGATGTATTCATGACTGGCAAGGCTCAATATAGATAGAAGTTCTCCCCCAAGTTGACTATAAATTTTATGAACTTCCAATCAAATTCAAATAAAAGGAAGAATAGCCAAGACAATCCAGAGGGGTAGGAAATGGTAGATAAGAATTCTTTCAAAGCTAGATCCATTAAAATATAGTCATATTGCTGCAAGAATGAGTAAATACACCTATAGAAGTGAATAGAAAGGCCAGAAACAGATATAGATAGATAAATAGATAAGCCAAATACACAACACAAGAAGTAGACTTTTTAAAAAAAAATCAGAGAGAGGGACTTCCCTGACAGTCCAGTGGTTAAGACACCATGTTCCCACTGCAGGGGGTGCAGGTTCAATTCCTGGTTGGGGAACTAGAATCCCACCATGCCATGCAAAGCAGCAAAAATAAAATGCAATTCAATCAGTGGTTCTAAGATAATTAACTATCCATATGAAGACAAGATAAAGTTAGAGGGGTGGAAAAGGGTGGGAGGTGAAAGGGAGGTTCAAGAGGGAGGAGAAATAGGCACACCTATGGCTAATTCATGTTGACGTATGGCAGAAATCAAACCAATATTGTAAAGCAGTCAATCAATTAAAATTAAATAAACATAATATTTTAAAAAGATAAGATAAAGTTAGAGCAAAACAGTAAAACCTTTAGAAGAAAACATAAAATATCTGTACAAATTTTTAGGATACACAAACATTTCATACAAATCAACAAAAAAAGGAACAACCCAACTGACAAATGGGCCGGAGGCCTAAATAGACATTTCTCCTAAGAAGACACATGGATGACAAATAAGCACATGAAAAGATGCTCAACATTGGTAATTATTAGAGAAATGCAAATCAAAACTACAATGAAGTACCACCTCACACCAGTCAGAAAGGCTATCATTAAAGAATCTAAAAATAACAAATGCTAGAAAGTGTGTGGAGAAAAGGGAACCCTCCTACATTGTTGGTAGGAACAGAAACAGGTGCAGCCACTATGGAAAACAGGATGGAGGTTCTTCAAAAAACTAAAAATAGAGTTGTCATATGATCCGGAAATCCCATTTGGGCATATATCCAGACAAAACTCTAGTTCAAAAGATGTATGCACCCCTATGTTTATAGCAGCACCATTCACAGTAGCCAAGACACAGAAACAACCTAAATGTCCATCAACAGATGAATGGATAAAGAAGATGTGGAACATCTTCTACAATGGAATACTACTTGGCCATAAACAAGAATAAAATAGTGCCATTTGCGGCAACATGGATGGTTCTAGATATTATCATACTAAATGAAGTAAGTCAGAAAGAGAAAGACAAGTACCATATGATATCACTTACATGAGGAATCCAAAATATGACACAAATGAATATATCTGTGAAACAGAAACAGACTCACAGACATAGAGAACAAACTTGTGGTTGCCAAGGGGGAGGGGAGTAGACGAGGGATGGATTATGAGTTTGGTGTTAGCAGGTGGAAACTAATATACACAGGATAGATAAACAACAAGGCCCTTCTGTAACTATATTCAATACCTTGTGATAAACCATAATGCAAAAGAATATGAAAAAGAATGTATGTATGTATATATGTGTATATATGACTGAATCACTTTGCTATACAGCAAAAATTGACACAATACTTCAATAATTTTTCCAGTCAAAACATTTTTTAATTTTTATTAGAGTATAGTTGATTTATAATTTTGTGTTACTGTACAGCAAAGTAAATCAACTATACAAAAACGTATATCCCCTCTTTTTTGGATTTCCTTCCCATCTATGTCATCACAGGGCATTGAGCAAGTATAGTTTCCTGTGCTATATAGTAGGTTCTCATTAGTTATCTGTTTTATACATAGTAACAATAGTGTTTGTGTGTTTTTTTGCCACTAAGTCATATCTGACTCTTTTCCACCCCATGGACTGTAGTGCACCAGGCTCCTCTGTCCATGGGATTTCCCAGGCAAGAATACTAGAGTGGGTTGCTATTTCCTTCTCCATGGGATCTTCTCGACCCAAGAATCAAACCCCCATCTCCTTCACTGGCTGGCAGATTCTCTACCATCTGAGCCATCAGGGAAGCCTCACCAATAGTATATATATATATGTCAATACCAATATCCCCATTCATCCCAAATGCCCCTTGGTGTTCATACGTTTGTTCTCTACATCTGTGTCTATTTCTGTTTTGCAAATAAGATCATCTATACCATTTTTCTAGATTCCACATATATGCATTAATATACGATATTTGTTTCTTCTCTGATTTACTTCACTGTATGACAGTCTCTAGGTCAATCCACATCTCTACAAATGATCCAATTTCATTTCTTCTTATGACTAATATCCCATTGTATACACGAACCATATCTTCCTTATCCATTCCTCTGCTGATGGACATTTAGGTTGCTTCCACATCCTGGCGAGTACAAACAGTGCAGCAATGAACACTGGGGTGCATGTGTCTTTTTGAATTATGATTTTATCTGGTTATATGCCTGGTAGTAGGATTGTTGAGTCATATGGTAGTTCTATTTTTAGTTTTTTGAGAATCCGCCACACTGTTCTCCATAGCGGTTTATCAACTTACATTCCTACCAACAGTGCAAGAGAGTTCCTTTTTATCCATGCCCTCTCCAGCATTTATTGTTTGTAGATGTTTTAATGATGGCCATTCTGATGGGTTTGAAGTGATACCTCATTGTAAAAAATAAAATACCTGTACAGCTGAGAGTAAAAAAGTTTTCTTAACAAGTAACTATAAATACAAACCATAAAGGAAAAGAGAAATAAATTTGACTACATTTTATGTTCAGGGAGATATTTGTACTTGCTCGCTTGTCTCTGCACAAAGAAATCCAGAAAGAAATGAGTAACAGTGCTGGAGGGCTAGACAGACGGAGAATAAGAGTGAAAGAAAATCATTTCATTTATACTTACAATAGTGTTAGCCATGTGACTATAGTATGTATTTTTAAAATATTTTTTTATTTATGGTATCTTCAAAGGATTCCATAAGTAAAGTGAAAAGACAAGCCACAATCTGAGGCAAGATGTTTACAGTCACATAAAATTGTATTAGTATGTTGGACTATGTAGAGAAATTTTTAATAAGAAAAAAGACATTTCAATAAAAACTAGGCAAAGGTATGAACACACAAAACACAGAAGTGAAACCTGATGGGCAATAATAAGATGAAAGGTTACTCAACTTCATAATAGCTAGGAAAATGCTCTCTAAATTTACGTTGCAGTACAATTCCACCCTCATAAGAGTGGCAGTAATTAACAAGCCGGATAGTATCCAATATTGATGAGTTCCTGGGGAAGCAGGAGCTTTATATGCTTCTAGAGGAAGTACAAATTGGTACCATCACTTTGAAGAGCAATTTGGTAAAATCTAATTAAGTTAAAGACATGTATATCCTGTAATCCAGCAGTTAACATTTCCAAGTATATACCAGAGTGAGTATGCACAAAATAACATTTAAAGAACATTCACAGTACCACTGTTCATAATAAAGAAAAACTGGAAACCTTCTAAATGACCATTGACCAAAAAAAAAAAAAAAAACAGATAAAGAATTGTAGTCTATTCACAGAATGGAAACACTAAATGAATGAAATAGAATTACATGTATTAACATGGCTAAATCCAAAAAAAAAAACTAAGATTAGGTTTAAAAAGCAACTCCCTTAAAGATATATACAATATGGTATCATTTATATCAAGTTTTTAAAACACTGAAAATACATACTATACATTGTCTGTTGGTACATTCATATGTAATGATTGTAACAAAACATAATAAAGACAACCAAAATAATCCCTGTAAGTGGTTTGTTATCAGTGGGAGTGAAGAGAATAGGATAAGGTAAGGGCACATAAGAGACTTCAACTGTACCTGTAATATCCTGTCTATTTTTTAAGGTTTTTTTTTATGTGGGCCATTTTTAGTCTTTATTGAATTTGCTACAGTATTGTTCCTGTTTTACATTTTGGTTTTTTTGGCTGTGAGGCATATAGGATCTTAGCTCCCCAGCTAGAAATGAAATCTGCACCCCTGCATTGGAAGGCAAAGTCTTAACCACTGAACCACCAGGGAAGTCCCTATTATTTTTTCATCTAATGAAAATATGGCAGGATATTGACATATAATAAATAGGGAAGGCTAGTGGATAACAGGTGATGAGCAGAGCAGAGTTTGCTATATACTTCTCTACAGTTTTTTATATAATGAATACATTTTTAAAGTTGGACCCAGACTGTAAATAATGTAAGAATATTTGAGGGAATGGCAACATTTATCCTTTACTCTATGTCTTATTTTTTAAAAATTCATTGCTATACTTTTTATTAAAGTGTAAATATATAAATATAAACCATAAACATAATAATCTATTCTTTAATATAAATATGACTCTGGAGGGTGGGTATAATTTAATTTTTCTAATAAGCAAAACCTCATTTCAAAATTTCATAAAGGAAATAAAGGAGAAAAATCAAGTTTCACTTTTAAGTTGATAAACTAAATCAAGGCCACAGTCTTCTCCTTTGGGAACAAATCCATAAAAATGTTGGCAAAATTGTTAATATATGCTTAAGTTTAAAACAAGAAAGGACACTCTAGTTGACTACAAAATGTGAAGAATCCATGAAAGACAAAAAGAGAGAGAGAAAGCTGAAAGCCATAAAGGGATGCCACTGAACAGGATATAAAACAAAAACAATTCACATGCCCCTCCCCACCCCCCCAAAAAAAAATATGGGGGAAAAAAAAGGAAAAGGTGGAAAGACAAAAAATGTTTCTTGCTCATAGTGAAAACTCTGGGCCGCAGAAGTCCTGAGTCAGTGGTGACTAACAGACCTGGTACCAAGAATACAGATGTAAGCCTGCACATTCCCACTACCACTAAGCATCAGCATGAAGGTGTCTGCCTCCAGGGAGGAGCAGTGGTTGTGAATGCTTAGGTGAGAGAGACAGGTGTTATCCCAGATAAAAAGGGAACAGTGCTAGTGGACCAGGCTCACTCATGCCCAGATCATCCCCCACGTGTCCTCCTCAGTAAAGCAGTAATTGTGGTTCCCACCCAATCTGACAAATGCTCTGTGCACAGAACAGGCAGACACTAAGGGTCACTCAACTAAAGATCAGCACACAGGGATGGTTCACCAAACATCAACAACCTGAGAGAGGGAAACTTTGCAACAGGAGAGCTAATTCCAAGGAAATAGTGTGAGGAAAGCAATTACTACAGGATTTTTTATTAATGTTTCACATACTTAGAAAAGTATGAGGATAACCTAATCATTAAATAAAAAGAACAGGCTATGAAAAATCACATCTTAATAGAAATTAAACTTTTGAGATTTAAAAAAAAAAACTCAATAAATGGGCTGAGTTGCAGAATTGGATACATCTAAAGAAGGAATCTGAGGCCAGAAACTCTTTCAGAACAGGGAAACAGAGAATGGAAAAGAAGAAACTGCATAAGAAAATTAGTGAGGGGAAAGTAGAGGGGAGAAAAACAAACGTTAAACATAGCCCACAACTGAAGATATACATGTGTCTGCAGAAAGAAAAGACCCAAGGTGTGCTAAAATAAATCACACACACCTACCAGATGTGAAAACTTGAGATAAAACCTATATGATTAAAACAGCATGATGCCATGCATGACTAGACACAGGCCAATGGAACAAAAGGGAAAATCCAGAAATGCAAAAATTTAGTTTTCAATAATGTACTATCTCAAATTAGCAGGGAAAAGATGGGCTTTAAGGAAAAAATTGTGTTGGTACACTAGACTATCATAGAGAAGATAAAACTTGATCAGTTCCTTACACTACACCCCAGGATAAATTCCAAACAAATCAGAGTTCTAAAAGTTAAAAATGAAACCATACAAGTATTAGAAAAAATGGATGAAAATTCAGCATGATTGGAAAAGTGGGAAAAACTTTTCTTACTCTGTCTCAAAATCCAGAAGTAATTAAAAACAAAAGCACAAATTTGACGACAAGAAAGTCAAGGTTTTATAAGACAAAAAAAATCAATAGCTCCTGTATGCTAACTCAACCAATTATAATATGCAGTAGGAAAAAAAATATATCAATACCATAATGTATCTTAGAATATACCTAATAACAAATGTGCAAGCAATAGTACAGATATAAGATTTAATTAAAGAATAATTAAAACATGACCTAAATTAAAAGATAATCCATTTTTGAGAATGGGAAGATTTATCATAATAAAGTTATCAATTCTTTCCCAAATAAATTCCAAATGCATACGAGGATGGGGAAGGAAAAACTGGGTGAAGGCAATCGAAAGGTACAAACTTCCAGTTACAAGTATTAACAATGTACAATATGATAAATATAATTAACAGTGCTACATGTTACATATGAAAGCTATTAAGAGTAAATCCTGATAGAAAACCTAGAGATAAACCCACACACCTATGGGTCACATAATCTATAACAAAGGAGGCAAGATTATACAATGGAAAAGAAACAGTCTCTGTAATAAGTGGTGCTGGGAAAACTGGACAGCTGCATGTAAAAAAATGATATTAGAACACTTCCTAATGCCATACACAAAAACAAACTCAAAATGGACTAACAACCTGAATGTTAGACTTGACACTATCAACTCCTAGGAGAAAACATAGACAGAACAGTCTGACATAAATCACAGCAAGATCTTTTTTGACCCACCTCCCAGAGTAATGAAAATGAAAACAAAATAAACAAATGGAACCTAATTAAACTTAAAAGCTTCTGCACAGCAAAGGAAACCATAAATAAGACAAAAAGGCAAACTTCAGAATGGGAGAAAAGCAAATGACAAAGGTTTAATCTCCAAAACAAAGAGCTCATGCAACTCAATATGAAAACAACAAACAATCCGATTTTAAAAATGAGCAGAATTTCAAAATAGACATTTCCCTGAAGAAGACATAAAGATGGCCAAAAAGCATATGCAAAGATGTTCAAAACACTAATTATTAGAGAAATGCAAATCAAAGCTACAGTGAGGTGTCACCTCACCCTGGTCAGAACGACATCATCAAAAAATCTACAAACAATAAATGTTGGAGAGGGTGTGGAGAAAAGGGAACTCTCTTGCACTGTTGGTGGGAATGTAAATTGATACAGTCACCATGGTGAACAAGGGCTTCCCAGGTGGTGCTAGTGGTAAAGAACCTGCTTACCAATGCAGGAAACATAAGAGACATAGGTTTGATCCCTGCATCAGGAAGATGACCCGGAGAAGGAAATGGCAACCCACTCCAGTATTCTTGCCTAGAAAATCCCATGGACAGAGGAGTCTGGTGGGCTACCGTCCATGGAGTCATAAAGAGTCGGACATGGACCAAGAACAAGATGGCGGAGGAGTAGGTGGATGTGGAGTACATCTGTCTCCACGGATACATCAGGAAAAACACCTTCAGACACAGAAGTGCATGCAGAACACCAGCTGAGAGCAGTCAGGAGTACCTGACCAGCAGAAAAGAATATAAAGAATCACACAAAACTCGGTAGGAAGTGGGAAGTAGGAGTGTTAGTAGGACTGGACCTGCCCTCAGCAGGTGGGGAAACTGAAGCAGGGGTCCGATCCCCACATTGGGGCAGTTGTCTGAGTCAGAGGAGAAAGATTTAAGGCTGAGAGTGAAAGAGTTGATCTGTGGCAGCCTAAATGGAATGGGAATCAGACAGTCTTTGCTGCGGCCATACATACCTCAGACAAGGACGCAGGTCCCCTAAAAGGCACAGAGGCTGGGAGCTGGAGTTTAGGGATTGTGGAGCATCCCAGGGTGAGGGCTGCTATTGACTGTGGAGAGATGGATCAAGGGGATGTGCGGGAGAAGATCGTGGTGGGAAATGCCTGTGGAGCAAAGTCAGGCAGCCATGGGAGCTAGGGGATACTGCTGAGTCATGAGTAGGGGGTGGAGCCATCACCATAGCCTCTCTCTCCCCATAGGCAAGCATCTGCAGCTGAACAATAGAGCTGTAAGGATAGGCAATAGACCAGAAGAATGTAACTGACAGGTCAAAAATGGATTCATGTGAAACAGAAAGAAACCGGATCTCTTAATAATGTTATTGAGAAAACTGATTCTCCATTGAGGAATAATTATGTCCCTACATACTATTCTCAAAAGCAAATTCCAGGGAGGGATAAATTAGGAGTAAGCCTGGCGTGCTGCAGTCCATGGGGTCACAAAGAGTCGGACACAACTGAGCAACTAAACTGAACTGATAGGATTAGCAGATACACACTCTATATATAAAACAAATAAACAAGAATTTACTGTATAATAGAAGCAACTACATTCAATATCTTGTAATAAACTAAAATGGAAAAGAATTTGAAAAGGAATATATACACCACTTTGCTCTACACTTGAAATTATTAATAACACAATATTAATACGTGTAAATCTATGGCTGATTCATATCAATGTATGACAAAACCCACTGGAAAATAAATAAATAAATAAAGGAGGGGAAAAAAATAAATAAATAAATCAACTCTACTTCAATTTTTTTTTTTTTAAAAAAAAGAAATTCCAGATAGAGGAAAGACCTAAACTTTCCAAAAAAGTCAAACTTTTAGAAGAAAATGGGAAGTTAGAAAGTTCTTTCAAATAACAAATATATATAAATTAAAACTTTTAAATTTGACTAAATAAAAATGTAAAAGTTAACAGATCTCTTCAAAAAATTTAGAGATACCAAGGGAACATTTCATGCAAAGATGGGCACAATAAAGACAGAAACAAGAAGGACCTAACACAAGCAGAAGAGATTAAGAAGAGGTGGCAAGAATACATGGAACAACTGTACAAAAAAGTCTTAATGACCTGGATAACCCTGATGGTGTGGTCACTCACCCCTAGAACCAGACAGCCTGGAGAGTGAAGTCAAGTGGGCCTTAGGAAGCATTAATACAAACAAAGCTAGTGGAGGTGATAGAATCCCAGCTGGGCTATTTAAAAACCTAAAAGATGATGCTGTTAAAATGCTGCACTCAGTATGTCAGCAAATTTGGAAAGCTCAGCAATGGCCACAAGACTGGAAAAGTTCAGTTTTCATTCCAATACCAAAGAAGGGAAATGCCAAAGAGTGTTCAAACTACTGTACAACTGCACTCATTTCACAGGCTCGCAAGTTTATGCCCAAAATCCTTCCATTTAGGCTTCAGCAGTACTTAAACTGAAAACTCCCAGATGTACAAGCTGCATTTCCACAACAAAATTCTAGCAAAGAGAATTCAACAACATACTAAAAGACATATATCATGATCAAGTGGGCTTTACCCCAGGGATACAAGAATTCTTCAATATATGCAAATAAATCAATGTGACACAACATATTAACAAATTGAAAGATATGACTATTTCTGTAGACACAGAGAAAGCCTTTGACATAATTCAACACCCATTTATGATAAAACTCTCCAGAAAGTAGGCATAGAAGAAACATATCTCAACATAATAAAAGCCATACAGGACAAACCACAGCAAACATTATCCTCAATTGCAAAAAATCAAAAGCATTTCCTCTAAAATCAGGAACAAGACAAGGGTGCCCACTCTCACCACTACTATCCAACATAGTTTGAAAAGTCCTAGCCATAGAAATAGAGAAGAAAAAGTTCTAGCCATAGAGAAGAAAAAGAAATAAAAGGAATCCAGATTGGGAAAAAAGGAAAACTCTGTTAGCAGAAGACATGGTTCTCTACATAGAAAACCCTAAAGATGCCACCAGAAAATTACTAGAATGAATCAATGAATATAGTAAAGTCACAGGATATAAAATTAATATACAGAAATCCCTTGCAATCCTATACACTAAAAATGGAAAACCAGAAAGAGAAATTAAGGAAACAATCCCATTCACCTTTGCTACAAAATGAATAAAATACTTAGGAATAAATTCACCTAAATAGACAAAAGACCTGTATACAGAAAACTATAAAACACTGTTGAAAGAAATAAAAGATGACACAAATAGATGGAGAAACATACCATCTTCTTGGATTGGAAGAATCACTATAGTGAAAACAACTATACTACCCAAAACAATCAATGCAATCTGTAACAAGCTACCAGTGGTATTTTTCATAGAACTAGAACAAATAATTTCACAATTTGTATGGAAACACAAAAGACCCCAAATAGCCAAAGCAATCTTAAGAAGAATAAAACTGGAGGAATCAACCTTCCCAACTTCAGACTATACTACAAAGCTATAGTCATCTAGACAGTATGGTACTGGCACAAAAAAAGAAATATACATCAATGGAACAAAACAGAGGGCCTGGAGATAAATCCAAGCACCTATGGACACCTTATCTTTGACAAAGGAGGCAAGAATATACAATGGAGAATGTATATCTGGGTCATGAAGATCTTTTTTGTATAGTTCTTCTGTGTATTCTTACCACCTCTTCTTAATATCTTCTGCTTCTGTTAGGTCCATACCATTTCTGTCCTTTATTGTGCCCATCTTTGCATGAAATGTTTCCTTGGTATCTCTAATTTTCTTGAAGAGATCCCTAGTCTTTCCCACTCTATTATTTTCCTTTATTTCTTTGCATTAATCACTGAGGAAGGCTTTCTTATCTCTCCTTGCTATTCTTTGGAACTCTGAATTCAAATGAGTGTATCTTTGCTTTTCTCCTTTGCCTTTAGCTTCTCTTCTTTTCTCAGCTATTTGTAAGGCTTCCTCAGACAACTATTTTGCCTTTTTGCATTTCTTTTTATTGGGGATGGTCTTGATCATTGCCTCTTGTACAATGTCACGAATCTCCATCCATAGTTCTTCAGGCACTCTATCAGATCTAATCCCTTGAATCTATTTGTCACTTCCACTGTATAATCATTAGGGATTTGATTTAGGTCATACCTGAATGGTTTAATGGCTTTCCCTACTTTCTTCATTTTAAGTCTGAATTTGGCAATAAGGAGTTCATGATCTTGGAGAAGGCAATGGCACCCCACTCCAGTACTCTTGCCTGGAAAATCCCATGGACGGAGGAGCCTGGTAGGCTGCAGTCCACGGGGTCTCGAAGAGTCGGACACGACTGAGCGACTTCACTTTCACTTTTCATTTTCATGCATTGGAGAAGGAAATGGCAACCCACTCCAGTGTTCTTGCCTGGAGAATCCCAAGGAAGGGGGAGCCTGGTGGGCTGCCGTCCCTGGGGTTGCACAGAGTCAGACACGACTGAAGTGACTTAGCAGCAGCAGCAGTTCATGATCTGAGCCACAGTCAGCTCCCGGTCTTGTTTTTGCTGACTGTATAGAGCTTCTCCATCTTTGGCTGCAAAGAATATAATCAATCTGATCTCGGTATTGACCACCTGGCTATGTCCATGTGTAGAGACTTCTCTTGTGTTGTTGGAAGGGAGTGCGTTTTTGGAAGAAGGTACATATATACAACAGAGTATATTACTCATCTCTAAAAAGGAAAGCATTTGACTCAGTTCTAATGAGGTGGACAAATTTAGAGCCTATTATACAGAGTGAAGTAAGTCAGAAAAAGAAAGACAAATATCATATATATTCTTATATGTGGAATCTAAAAAAATGGTAATGATGATCCTACATGTAGGGCAGCAAAGGAGATACAGACATAAAGAACAGATTTTGGATTCAGTGGGAGAAGGAGAGGACAGGATGATTTAAGAGAACAGCATTAAAACACATATGTCACCATACGTAAAACAGATAACCAGTGTGAGTTTGATGTATGGCACAGGGCACCCAAAGCCAGTGCTCTGTGACAACCTGGAGAGATAGGGTGGGGAGGGATGTGGGAGGAATGTTCAGGATGGAGGGGACACATGTATACCTATGGCTGATTCATACTGATGTATGACAAAAATCTTCACAATATTGTAAAGTAATTATCCTTCAGTTAAAAACAATAAATTTAGAAAAGAAAAGACAGAGGACCCAGAGATCAAATTGCCAACATCCACTGGATCATAGAGAAAGCAAGAGAATTTTTTTAAAAATCTACTTCTGCCTCATTGACTATGCTAAAGCCTTTGACAGTGTAAAAGTCATTCAGTTGTGTCTGACTCTTTGCCACCTCATGGACTATGCAGTCCATGGAATTCTCCAGGCCAAAATACTGGCTTGGGTAGCCATTTCCTTCTCCAGGGGATCTTCCCAACCTAGGGATCGAACCCAGGTCTCCTGAATTGCAGGAGGAATCTTTACCAACTGAGCCACAAGGGAAGCCCAAGAATACTAGTGTGGGTAGCCTATCCCTTCTCCAGCGGATCTTCCTGACCCAGGAATCAAGCCGGGGTCTCCTGCATTGCAGGCAGATTCTTTACCAACTGAGCTACTGTGTGGATCACAACAAACTGTGGGAAATGCTTCAAGAGATCAGAATACCAAACCACCTTACCTGCCTCCTGAGAAAACTGTATGTAGGTCAAGAAGCAACAGTTAGAACCAGATATAGAACAACAGACTGGTTCCAAATTGGGAAAGGAGTATGTCAAGGCTGTATACTGTCACCCTGCTTATTTAACTTATATGCGGAGTACATCATGAGAAATGCCAGGCTGGATGAATCACAAGTTGGAGACAAAATTGTCATGAAAAATATCAACAACTTCAGATATGCAGATGATACCACCCTAATGGCAGAAATCGAAGGGAAACTAAAGTGCCTCTTGATAAAGGCAAAAGAGGAAAGTAAAAAAGCTGGCTTAAAACTTGACATTCAAAAAACTAAGATCATGGCATCCAGTCCCATCACTTCATGGCAAATAGATGGGGAATAAATGGAAAAAGTGGCAGATTTTATTTTCTTGAACTCCAAAATCACTGAAGATGGTAACTATAGCCATAAAATTAAAATATGCTTGCTTCTTGAAAGAAAAACTATGACAAATATAGACCACATATTAAAAAAAAAAAACAGAGAAATCAGTTTGCCAACAATGGTTTGTATAGTCACAGCCATGTTTTTTCCAGTAGTCATGTACTGATGTGAGAGTTGGACCATAAAGAAGGTTTAGCACCAAAGAATTGATGCTTTCGAACTGTGATGCTAGAGAAGACTCTTGGACAACAAGGAGATCAAACCAGTCAATCCTAAAGGAAGTCAGTCCTGAATATTCATTGGAAGGACTGATGCTGAAAATCCAATACTTTGGCCACCTGATGTAAAGAGCCAACTCATTGGGGAAAACCCTGATGCTGGGAAAGACTGAAGGCAGGAGGAGGAGATGACTGAGGATGATATGGTTGGATGGGCTCACTGACTCAATGAACATGAGCTTAAGCAAATTCTAGGAGAGAGTGAAGGACAGGGAAGCCTGGTATGCTGCATTTCATGGGGTTGCAAAGAGTCAGATATGACTTAGTGACTGAACAACAACAAAAACAAGGTAAACAACATGAAAAGTCATGCTACATACTGAAAAGTACACTTACCACACACCTAACAAAGTTTCTAGCCTATATAAGTACTCCCAGGAAAAAGATAACCCAATAAATAAATGGATAGATGTGTAATCATTACAGAGAAAAACCACGTAAACAATAACATGAAATTATATTATCCCTCCCTTCCCTTCATGATTTCTGGTGACTATTGGCATTCCTTGGTTTGTGGCTGCCGTCACTCCAATCTCTGCCTTCGTGGCCCCACTGCCTTCTCTTCTGTGGTGTAACATCTCCCTCTGCCTCCCTCTCGTAAGGATACTTGTGATTTTATTTGGGGCATACCCAGATAATCCAGGACAGCCTTTCCACCTCAAAATCCTAATTTAATCCCATTGTTTGCCATGTAAAGTAATATTTCTCCTTTTTTGTGTAAGGTAATGTTCACAGTTTGCATGGATTAGGACTTGCTTATTTATCTCTGTGAGAAGGAAGGGGCATTATGCAACCTACCACAGGCTGATTCCAGTTTTCTTGTTGTAGAGTAGGATTAACAATAATTATCTGTAAGGAGAGTTGAACCATAAAGAAAGCTGAACGCTGAAGAACTGATGCTTTTGAACTGCGGTGTTGGAGAAGACTGTTGAGAGTCCATTGGACTGCAAGAAGATCAAACCAGTCAATCCTAAAAGAAATCAGTCCTGAATATTCATTGGAAAGACTGATGCTGAAGCTGAAACTCCAATACTTAGGCCACCTAATGTGAAGAAATGACTCATTGGAAAAGACCCTGATGCTGGGAAAGACTGAAGGCAGGAAGAGAAGGGAATGAGATGGTCAGATGGCATCACCAACTCGGTGGACATGAACTTGAGCAAGCTCCAGGAGTTGGTGATGGACCGGGAAGCCTGGCAAACTGCAGTCCATGAGGTCGCAAAGAGTCAGATGCGACTGAACTGAACTGATCCAATAGAGTTATTGTGATAATTGAATGAGTTAATGCTCGATATAAATACATATGTATATATACACACACATACATACACACATATAGAATGCACTTAAACCATGCCTGACACACAGTAGCTGCTCAAGAATTAGTACCTGCTACTACAGGTAGTGTCTTCCCAGGTACACTAGTGGTAAAGAACTTGCCTGTCAATACAGGAGACATAAGAGACATGGGTCTGATCCCTGGGTCAGGAAGATCCCCTGGCAGAGGGCATGGCAACCCACTCTAATATTCTTGCCTGGAGAATCCCCATGGACAGAGGAGGCTGGTGTGCTATAGTCCATGGGGTCTCAAAGAATCAGACACGACTGAAGTGACTTAGTATGCCCACTCTACAGGTAGTAACAATAGTAGTATTAAAGGATTTTGTGAGCAAGAAATAAAAATTCAAAACTATTTTTAAAAAGATTGATTTTTAAAATTCAATTCTGTTAAAACTTAAAGTATCTATACAACAAAGAACACTATAAAGTGAAATAACATACTTCAGAATGGAAGAAGATACTTGCAATGCACTAATGAAAGATTAAAATCTACAATGATAAAGAATTTCTATAAATAAGATAAAAACAACCCTATTAAAAAATAGGAAACAGGTTTAAACAAGCAATTCACAATAAGGAAACATAAATGGCCAATAAACACAAAGTGATATTGACCCTAACTAGTAATCAGGGAAATATGGCAGTGAGATACCGTTTTACTCTATCAGGTTGGCAAAACATGATTGTTACAACTGATGTGGAGATAAATCCAATAAAAGGTTCATCAATGGTTATGCCACATTTCATCAAATCTACAACACTGATTATAAGATTCATCATTATTTTGTATGCCAATAAAAGAATAACACCAAAATAATTGTAAGACATGAATTTCAGAGATGTTAAAATGAGAAAAAATGGTATATCTCAGACTTTATGAAATACAGTCATAGTGAAAAAATTGGAAATAACCTAAATGTTCATTCATCACAGAAATGGCTCACTATATATTCATATAATGAAATACTTATAGGAGTTAAACAGAATCACAAAAAAGATATTACTAAATAAAAATAACAAGATGCAGAATCATATCATACAGTATATTTATGTTCACATCCACACACATACAGAGAAATCACATTAAACATTTTTTAATTACTTTTTATGGTATATCGATTGTACCAGTGCCTCCATTTTTTCATAATTCCCTAAATCTATGCCTTTTTGTAGTGCCTGCCCATACTGACTCTGGGCTTAACAATATGACTTGTTTTGGCTAATAGCGCAATAAAAAACTCTATATAAACAAAAGCCTAAGATGTTACCTTACAGGCCATGTCTGCTGGACACAGAGAACTGGGAATCAAGAACATTGCCTGGCAGACCCAGAGTAACAGTGGTTAAGCATAGAAAAGATGAAGCTTTTTTGAAATTATGGGTGTGACTTTTAGAAAATGGAGTTGGATAGAATCAGACACAAAGAAAGCCCATAAAGTTTTTTGAGAATATTGTATAAGTGCTTTCAGACTGGGTTAAAACTGTTCAAGATGTAAACAGGCCTCTGGGCAGGAAAAGATTTGGGAAATTGTTTAAAGGGCATATTTTCTCTCCAGGAATGATCAAAGGAAGGCAACAGAAAATTAAAGATGTCTCAGAGGGTAATGTCAAGGGCCTTGGAATATAATGAACTAAAAAGCCACTCCCAATAAGCAGAATTAGGTGCCGATCAAAGGACGTTCACCATCCAGGAGCTCCCTGGCAGTCCAGTGGTTAGGACTTGGGGCTTTCACTGTGGTGGGCCTGAGTTCAATCCCTGATCAGAAAACCAAGATCCCACAAGCTGTTCCGTGGCCAAACACACACACACACCCCATCCCTGAAGTAGCAGGTACTGGAATGAAGTCTTGCCAAAAATAGGGGAACCTGGCACTATTTTTCCACCTTGATTTTAGAATTGCTATGAACAGCAATTCAATATGCCCCCTCTCTGTTCTTTCCCTGAAATGGTAGTGTCTGTTGCAGGTGTCCTGTCCCTATCTCATCTTTGTATAGGGGGCAGAGAGCAGTGACCTCACACTGACTCTGGCACTAACCAGGGAATTTGCTTTAGCCAATGGGACAGTAGCAAGTGAGACACAAGTACAGTCTTCAAAAATTACGTAAATGTTTCCATTTCCTTTCTTGGACTCATAACAAGATCATTTCCAGAATACTCTATGGAAGGATGAGTGGGGAAAAAGAGTCATTCCAGTCCAGATCATTCAGGACAAACAGACCCCAGCCACCCAGTCATCTGATCACTAGGTCAGCCCCAAGGATAAATGGTGTGTTTTAAGCTGCTAAGGTTTGGGTTGATACGTTAAGGAACGGGGTAGTATTCAAAGGGGACTTAAGACTTACTTGTAATTTTCCTTTTTGGTTAAAAAAAAAAAAAAAGGTGATGAAGAATAAGATACAGGTTATTTGTATGATTAAAATTTGATTTTTTAAGTGGCAAAAGCTGCAAAGAGTTAATTCTTTTTTTAAAGATTTTTGTTGATATGGACTATTGTTAGTCTTTATTGAATCTGTTACAATATTGCTTCTATTTTATGTTTGGTTCTTTAGTTGCCAGGCTCCTAGGATCTTAGCACCCCTACCAGGGATTGAACCCACACCCCTTTCATTGGGAGGTGAAGTTTTAACCAATGAATTGCCAGGGACATCCCCAAATAGTTTATTCTTAAAAGAGTAAATGTTGTTCAGTCATTCAGTCATGTCCAACTCTTTGTGACCCCATGGACTGCAGCACTCCAGGCTTCCCTGTCCTTCACTATCTCCTGAAGTTTCTTCAAACTCATGTCCATTGAGTCGGTGATCCCATCCAACCATCTCATCCTCTGTTGTCCCCTTCTCCTCCTGCCTTCAATCTTTCCCAGCATCAGGGTCTTTTCCAATGGGTTGGCTCTTTGCATCAGGTGGTCAAAGTTTTGGAGTTTCAGCCTCAGCATCAGTCCCTCCAATGAATATTAAGGATTGATTTCCTTTAGGATTGACTGGTTTGATCTCCTTGCAGTCCAAGGGACTCTCAAGAGTCTTCAACACCACATTTCAAAAGCATCAGTTCTTCAGCGCTCAGCCTTCTTTATGGTCCAACTCTCAAATCCATACATGACTACTGGAAAAATCAAAGCTTCGACTAGACAGAACTTTGTTGGCAAAGTAATATCTCTGCTTTTTTAATACTCTATGTTTGTCATAGCTTTTCTTCCAAGGAGCAAGCACCTTTTAATTTCATGGCTGCAGTCACCATCTGCAGTGATTTTGGAGCCCAAGAAAATAAAGTTTATCACTATTTCCATTGTCTTCCCATCTATTTGCCATGAAGAAATGGGACTGAATGCCATGATCTTAGCTTTTTGAATTTTGAGTTTTAAGCCAGCTTTTTCACTCTCCTCTTTCACTTTCATCAAGAGACTCATTAGTTCTTCTTCACTTTCTGCCATAAGAGTGGTGTCATCTGCATATCGGAGGTTATTGATATTTCTCCCAGAAACCTTGATTCCAGCTTGTGCTTCATCCAGCCCGGCATTTCGCATGATGTACTCTGCATATAAGTTAAATAGGCAGGGTAACAACATACAGCCTTGACGTACTCTTTTCCCAATTTGGAACCAGTTCGTTGTTCCATGTCTGGTTCTAACTGCTGTTTCTTGACCTGCGTACAGGTTTCTCAGAAGGCAGGTAAGGTGGTCTGGCATTCCCATCTCTTGAAGAATTTTCCATAGTGTTGTAATCCACACAGTCAAAGGCTTTAGTGTAGTCAATGAAGCAGAAGTTGATGCTTTTCTGGAACTCTCTTGCTTTTTCTATGATCCAACAGACATTCACAATTTGATCTCTGGTTCCTCTGCCTTTTCAAAATCTAGCTTGAACATTTGGAAGTTCTCAGCTCACATACTGTTGAAGCCTGGCTTGGAGAATTTTGAGCATTACCTTACTAGCATGTGAAATGAGTGCAACTGTGTGATAGTTTGAACATTCTGTGGCATTGCCCTTCTTTAAGACTGAAATGAAAACTGGACCTTTTCCAGTTTTCTGTGGCCACTGCTGAGTGTTCCAAATTTGCTGGTATACTGAGTGCAGCAGTTTAACAGTGTCATCTTTTAGGATTTGAAATAGCTCAATTGGAATTCCATCACCTCCACTAGCTTTGTTTGTAGTGATGCTTCCTAAGACCCACTTGACTTGGCACTCCAAGGTATCTGTATCTAGGTGAGGGATCACACCATCATGGTCATTAAGATCTTTGACTTTGCAGAGTCAGACACAACTGAGTGACTGAACTGAACTGAAGATCTTTTGTGTATAGTTCTTCTGAAGCAGCTCATCCATTCCAGTGGCCTCATTTTATAGCTCTCACTTAGGGCACAGACTCCAAGAGCTGATTGACACAGATGAATTCTCTGTGGTCAAGACAATCACTAACAATTTGCTGCCCAGCTCTACCATATTCTTTTCATTTGAATTTTCAGAGAAATAAAAATTTTCCCTTGAGGTTATTTGCACTGTAGTGATTTTTTTTCTGGTGAAGCCTATTGGAAAAAAAAAATTTCCTGGTGAGAATAAAGATGCACATTTTGGGAAGGATTTACCAGATAGTGGAGCAGAAGGACATGACCACATCTTTTTTTAAAAAAAACAAAAACACCAAAATCACAACTGACTGCTGAACAACAATCAACAAAAAAGTGCTGGAACCTACCCAAAAAATACCCTACATCCAAAGACAAATAAGCCACAAGACAGTAGAAGGTGCAGAATCACATAATATCAAATCCTATACCTACCAAGTGGGCAACCCACAAATTGGAAAATAATTATATCGCACAAGTTCTCCCACAGGAGTGAAAGTTCCAAGCCCCATGTCAGGCTCCCCAGTCTGGGATTCTGGCAACAGGAGGAGAAGCCCCCAGAGAATCTGGCTTTGAAGGCCAGAAACTCCACTCTTAGAGAGCACACACAGGGTCTTCTACGCATGCCAAGACACTCAGTAATCAAATTGACAAAAATAAAGACAAAGAAAAAATATTAAAAGCAACAAATAACATACAAAGGAATCCCCATAAGGTCATCAGGTGATTCCTCTGCCGAAACTCTGCAGGCTAGAAGAGAGTGGCACAATACATTTAAAATGATGAAAAAGAAAACCTACGACATAGAAAACTCTACTACCCAGCAAGATTTTCATTCAGATTTGTCATCAAATCACAAGAGAAGAACAAAAGAAGGGAAGAAAAAAGAACTACAGAAACAAATCCAAAACAATTAACAAAATGGGAATAAGAACATACATATCAATAATAACCTTAAACATAAATGGATGAAAGGCTCCAACCAAAAGACCTGGACTGGCTGAATGGATACAAAATCAAGACTCATATATGCTGTATACAAGAAACTCAGTTTAGACTGAGGAACACATACCAATTGAAAATGAGGAGATGAAAGAGGTATTCCATGCAAATGGAAATCAAAACAAAACTGGAGTAGTAATACTCATATCAGACAAAATAGACTTTAAAAGACTGTTATAAAAGACAAAGAAGGACACTACATAACGATCAAGGGATCAATCCAAGAAAAAAGATGTAACAATTACAAATATATATGCACCCAATATAGGAGCACCTCAACATATAAGGCAAATACTAACCACCATTAAGGGAGAAACTGACAGTAACACAATAGTGGAGAAGTTTAACACCCCACTTTCATTCAATAGACAGATTACCCAGACAGAAAATAAGGAAACACAGGCCTTAAATGACATATTAGACTAGATCAATTAATTGATATAAGTATAATATCAGTATTATGTATAATATACTGTATATTATATATAATATAATATGTATATAATATAATGATATAATTAAATATCAATTAATTGATATTTATACAGCATTCAATCCAAAAGCAGAAGAATACACATTCTTTTCAAGTGCACATGGAACATTCTCCAGGATTGATAACATGCTGGGCCACAAAGTGAACCTCAGTAAATTCAAGAAAACCGAAATCATATCAAGCATCTTTTCTGAACACAACGCCATGAGATTAGAAATAACTGCAAGAGGGACTTCCCTAGTGGTCCAGGGGTTAAGAATCTGCCTTGCAATACACGGACACAGGTTTGATCCTTGGTCCAGGAACTGAGGTTCCACATTCCAAGAGCAACTAGGCCCATGTGCCACAACTAAAGAGTCCATATGCCACAACAGAAGATCTCATATGATACAATGAAGATTTGGCATGCCGCCACTAAGGCCCAACACAGCCAACTAAGTAAATAAATTTTTTTAAAGAATTCAACTACAAGAAAGCAACTGTAAAGAGTACAAACACTTGAGGTTAAATAATATGCTATTTAACAAACAATGGGTCATCGAAGAAATCAAAGAGAAAATAAAAAAATACCTAGAGACAAATGAAAACAAAAATAACGATGATCGAAAATCTATGGGACACAGCAAAACACATTCTAAGAGGAAAGTTTATAGCAAAACAATCTTACCTCAGGAAATCTCAAATAAACAATGTAACCTTACACCTAAAACAACCAGAAAAAGGACAAACAAAACCCAAAGTTAGTAGAAGGAAAGAAATCAAAGATCAGGGCAGAAATACATGAAATAGAGACAAAGAGAACAACAGAAAGGATCAATGAAACTAGAAGCTAGTTCTTTGAAAAGAAAGAAAGTTGATAAACCTATAGTCAGATTCATCAACAATAGAAGGGAGAGGGCTCAAATCAATAAAATTAGAAATGAAAAGGAAGAAGTTATAATGGACACCACAGAAATACAAAGGATTACAAGAGACTACAACAAGCAACTATACACCAATAAAATGAACAGCCAAGAAGAAATGTACAAGTTCTTAGAAAGGTACAATCTCCCAAGACCGAACCAGGAAGAAATAGAAAATATGAGCAGGCCAGTCACAAGTACTAACCTGAAACAGTGGTTTAAGAACTCCCAACAAACAAAAGTCCACAACCAGATGACTTCACTGCCAAATTCTATTAAACATTTAGAGAAGGGCTAACATCTATCCTTGTAAAACTCTTCCAAAAGTTTACAGAGTCAGGAACACTCCCAAACTCATTCTGTGTGGCTATCACCACCCTGATACCAAAATCAGACAAAGATATCACAAAGAAAAGTACAGCCCAATACCACTGATAGACATAGATGTTAAAATCCTCAACAAAAACTTGCAAACCAAACCCAACAGTACATTGAAAGGATCATACACCATAAACAAGTGGGATTTATCTCAGGGATGCAAGGATTTTTCAGTATCTGCAAACCACTCAGTGGTATACACCACATTAACAAACTGAAGGAAAAAAAAAACCAACTGATCATCTCAATAAATGCAGGAAAAGCTTTGTACAAAATTCAACACCCATTTATGATAAACTCTCCAGAAAGTTGTCATAGAGGAAACCTACCTCAACATAATAAAGGCCATATATGACAACCCACAGCTAACATAATACTCAATAGTGAAAAGCTGAAAATGTTTTCTCTAAGATTAGGAACAAGACAAGGATGTTCCCTCTCACCACTTTTATTCAACACAGTTTTAGAAGTCCTAGTCATGCCAATCATAGAAGAAAAAGAAATAAAAGGAATCCAAATTGGAAAAAAAGTAAAACTGTCTGCAGATAATATGATACTATACACAGAAAATGCTAAAGATCCTACCAGAAAACTATGAGAGCTCATTTGGTAAAGTTGCAAGATACAAAATTAACACACAGAAATCCATTTCATTTCCATACACTAACAACAAAAGATCAGAAGGAGAAATTTTAAAAACAATCCCACTGACTATCACATCACAAAGAATAAAATACCTAGGAATAAACCTACCTAAGGAGGTACTGACCTGTACTCTGAAAACTGTAAGACACTGATGAAAGAAAGATAACACAGATGGAAAAATATACATGTTCTTAGATTAGAAGACTCAATATTGTCAAAATGACTATATTACCCAAGGCAATCTACAGATTCAATGCAATCTATATCAAATTACCAATGGCATTTTTCACAAAACTAGAGAGAAAAATCTTAAAATTTGGATGGAAACACAAAAGACTCTGAATAGGCAAAGCAATCCTGAGAAAGAAAAACAAAACTAGAGAAATCAGGCTCCCTGACTTCAGACTATACTACAAAACTATAGTAAAGAAAACAATGTTTACTGGCACAAAAACAGAAATATAGATAAATGGGAAAGGATAGAAATTCCAGAAATAAACCCATGTACCCACGTCAATTAATCTATGACAAAGGATGCAAGACAATACAATGGAGAAAAAACAATCTCTTCAACAAATGGTGCTGGGAAAACTGCAGAGCTACATGTAAAAAATCGAAATTAGAACACTTTCTAACACCATACACAAAATAAACTCAAAATGGATTTAAGACCTAAAGGTAAGACTAGATATTATAAAACTCTTAGAGGAAAACATAGGCAGAACATTCTTTGGCATAAATCAAAGCAATATCTCTTTTGACCCATCTCCTAGAGTAATGGAAATTAAAACAAAAATAAACAAATAGGATCTAATTAAACTCAAGAGTTTTTATACAGCAAAGGAAACCATAAACAAAACAAAAAGACAACCCACAGAACATGAGAAAATATTTGCAAACAAAGTGACCAACAAGGGATAACTCTCCAAAATTTACAAACGGCTCATGCGGCTCAGTATAAAAAAAAAAAAAAAAATCAAAAATTGGCCAGAAAACCTAAATAGACATTTCTCCAAATAAGACATACAGATGGCTAAGAGGCATGTGAAAAGGTGCTCAACATTGCTAATTATTAGAGAAATGCAAACCAAAACTACAGTGAGGTATCACCTCACACCATTCAGAATGGCCATCACCAAAAATCTGCCAACAATAAATGTTGGAGAGGGTGTGGAGAAAACAAACCCTCTTACACTCTTGGCGGGAATGTAAACTGGCACAGCCGCTATGGAAAACAGTATGGTGGTTCCTTAAAAAACTAAAAATAGAGTTATCATATGATCCAGCAATCCCTCTCCTGGGTATATATCCGGAGAAAACCATGCTTTGAAAGGATATATGCACCCCAATGTTCATTGCAACATGTTTACAATAGCCAAGATATGAAATAAACTAAATGTCCATTGACAGAGAAGTGGATAAAGAAGATATTGTATATACATACAATGGAATATATTAGCCATAAAAAAAGAATGAAATAATGCCATTTGCTGCAACAAGAATAGATTGAAGATTATCATACTAAGTGAGGTAAGTCAGATAAAGAAAGACAAATATCATATGGTATCACTTATATGTGGAATCTTTTAAAAATGATACAAATGAACTTATTTACAAAATGAAATTATGGTTACCAAGGGGGACAGAGGAGAGAGGGATAAACTGGAAGTTTGGGATTAATATATACACACTACTATATTTAAAACAGATTCATATCAATGTATGACAAAACCCACTGAAATGTTGTGAAGTAATTAGCCTCCAACTAATAAAAAAATAAATAAAATAAAAAATAAAACAGATAATCAACAAGGACCTACTGTATATATTCCTATAGGGAATTCTGCTCAATATTCTGTAATAACCTAAATGGGGAAAGTATTTGAAAAAGAATAGATGCATGTATACGTATAACTGAATCACTTTGCTACACTCTTGAAACTAATACAACATTGTTAATTAGCTACACTCCAATATAAAATTTAATTAATAAAAAAAAATTCAACACTAATGAAAGCATGTTTTTCTAAAAAAAAAAAAAAAGCATAGCAAGTGCTGCCTCACTGTGAGACAAGATGATGGGTCTAACCGCTGAATAAAGTTCCCAGACTCTGTATGACTTAGGGGCCTCTTTGGCACTAGGGCCCAATCCTGACCTTAAAGGAAGGAATTTAACCAATAATGCCCTCCAGTGCCACACAACCCTACCACAAGGCCTGTGTGTCCATATAAACTTGGGTCCAAGTGAAAAGGGCAAATCCAATGACTGGGTACAACTTCTCTCACAGCCAGCAACACTCTGAGTTTTGTCAAGATGACCTGCAATGAGCCTACTCTTCCATGTTAGGCCCACTCCACACACTGTGGGACCATTGTTCCTGCACAGGAAGAAGGCTCTGATACGGGGGGATGGAAAGGCAGATGTGCACATCTGCCACCAACCCCTCAAGTCCAGGGATATGCCTGAGGGAACCAGTAAAGACAAATAAATTTTACAAGTGAGCAGCCATGCTTCTGTTGTGAGTGTTAACTGTAAAGATGACTGCAGGCTGTAACAGACTCCATAACCAGAATTCCATTTGTTAACCAGTCAGGTGTTATACAAAAAAGTGTCCCCATGGCTACCCGGCAACTGAATGTCTTGACCTTCAGTTCCACTTCACTACAGCAAGTCACACCATGTTGATTGATGTATGAATGCACAAGGAGGAACTAGATGAAATACGAAAATATTCAAGACAAATAACATTTTACGAAGCTAAATAAACTAGATGGAGAGCTCACTCTTCAATGAATTCTCCACTTTGGCTCCTTTTAATTATATTTTTCTCACTTGTTTTCAGAAAACTAGCTTCTGAGGCTTTTGAGAATAAACACTGTTCCAGATAAACAATGCAAGACAGAAAGACAAAGAATTCTCTGGCTAACCAGAAAACCAGTTCTCCTTGTCCTGAGGAGAGAACATATATGTGGAAATGATGGGCATTTCAGCTGCATTTGCCAACCATCCTTTAGACTGCCTCTGAACCTACAGACAGAACACCAGCAACAGAGAGTGAGGTGCCGGAAGACAAGACTTGAGGGGAGTTTGATAAACACGGTGTCTTATTTCCTAGCCCCAGAAAACTAAACCTGTGCAACAGGGAGTTTGATAAACTTATTTCCTAACCCCAGAAAACTGAACCTGTGCAGCAACCTTCTCACAGCATCTATAACCTTGGGTGTTTGAAAGGTGATAGAAAACCTCTGGAGCTTAAAGGGCCTTCACCCTGGGCAATTCAAAGCTCTGCCCATCACCCATTCTTATCCATGAGCCAGAACTCCTGAGGCACAGTGAGGGAGCTTTCAATAACCTACACAGTTAACCTGTCAAATTCACAGGGGTTAGGGGTGCCTACCCTCCATGCAGTCAAAAGCCCATCTGTAACTCATAGTTGGCCCTCTATATATGCTGTTCCCCTGCATACATGGATTCTACCAGTCATGGATCATGTAGTACTGTAGTGTTTTCTATTGAAGAAAATCGTGTATAAGTGGACCCATGCAGTTCAAACCCATGTTTTTCAGGGGTCAAATGGACAGTGAGAAGTAGTGGCATAGGTATGAGGACAGGAGAAGAGAAAAAGTGGTCACACAGCAAGTAAATGGAGGAAGCCAACTTCCAGGGTTGGCTCTTTTCCTTTAGGTCTTCTCACCTGGGATTTTGCTTGTGTGCTGTTGAAACCAGCAGGCCCAAGACAGAGTGTCAAGTGGAAGGTGCTTTAATAAGCAGTTTCCAAGAGATCCTTGGGGCTTCCCTAGTGGTTCAGCAGTAAAAGAATTCACCTGCAATGCAGGAGATATGGGTTCAATCCCTGGGTCAGGAAGATCCCCTGCAGAAGGAAATGGCAACTTTCTTCAGTATTCTTGCCTGGAGAATCCCATGGACAGAGGAGCCTGGCGGGCTACAGTCCATGGAGTCACAAAAGAGTTGGACACGACTTAGCGACTGAACAACTACAATGAAGGGATCCTTGGAGCTCAGGGAGCAACTTCAGATCTCTCAGGGCTGCTGCCCTGCTGGTTCTCACACCATTATCTGATGAACTGTGTTCACTAGGTGGCATATGACTACCTCAAGATTCTGGGTTATGTGCCCATTAAATCAGATTGCTAATCAGGAGGTTTTAATGTTGAGTATGAATCTTTGAGCAGTAACTGTTTTCAAGTTTTTGTACTAAATACCACAAAATGAATCCCTAAACAAAAGAACATCTGTCACAGAAGCAGCTATAATCGACATTCAATAGATGGGCCAATTCCTGGTCCCTACCAAGCATAGAGAAGCTTTCTTGGACACACACACAGCACAACTGCCTTCTCCTGCGGAGTCGTGCACAGATGATAGATAATACAGGGTGAGCCAGACTTGCCACAAGAAGGTCTTTTTTTTCCTACCCCAGCCATATATAGAACCCTTAAGCACACCAAACATTTCTCTTTCTGTCATAGTCACACTGTCTACACTTTAGGCAGAGATAACCTGAAACAAAAGAGGGTTTGTCCAAGTGGGGAAGCCTAGAACTAGCTGGAATCTCTTCCCAAAGTCTTTTTATTGAACTTCAGAGTTAATTACTCTCAGAATCAGAATCCATTTGAATCTACTCTGGGAAGACAAAAGACTACAGACACCAGAGTCTGTCTGGTAGCAAGTGAGAGGCTGAAATCTAAATTCAGCCTGAGTCTGGGATTCTAAATAAGAACTATACCTATCCTATAGTTGACATTTGTGATGTGCCAAGCCTAGCAGTAAGAACTTGCTTTATCTCATTTTATTGTCAGTCATAACCACCGTAGGAGGCTGTGGCTGTCATCCTCAACTCATAGACCAGAAAACTTAGGCCCAAAGAGGAAAATGGCATGCCCAAGATCACAAATCTAGTTTGTGATGGAATCTAGATTCCAATCTGCTGTCTCAATCACTAAGTGTCTCCCAGCAATTAAAAAACTATACACACACGCCTTGTGAAAAGATGCATTAAATGAAAACAGATACAAGGGCAGTGACTTTCCTAAGCTGGATGTCATGTCTCTGTTAACTGATGGACACTGTTGGCCACACTTCTTCCACATGAAGGCCCACAGGCTTAAGACTTGATCTCTGACCTTGCAACATCACCAAAGGCTTTACCAGGATAGCTGGCACTCTCTTGGTGCTTTGCCTGGGGCTCCTCATGCAAGATCCAAGCCTGAAACACAGGATTTTTATAACGAGTATCTTGACCACCACACGAAGCCCATAATAAGGCAGAAATAGGGCATCTCTTTTTTATTTCAAACTGAACAATTGTGAGTTTAGGAATATGAGAATCTACCTGGTTCATAGCCTGTCAACAATGGTAATAGAGAACAAGCAGGCCTGTGAAGCACAAAGCCCTCAAGCGCAACCAGAAATTCCCATCAAGTTACAAATCTCAGAATGAAAGAGGGAAACTGAATCCTGCCCTAAACTTGCTTGAAATTCAACACACACCTATCTCCATACAACATATCCCCATCTCAAGGGGTCAGGGCGGGTTCCTGGGTGGGGCGCTTCACCAGCTGAGGCCCAACTATGATCCCGTGTTTCTAGCATTTTTCCACCCTCCCTCCACACACACTGATTCCGAGTAGTCTGTGCCCTTGGACAGCCCTTCGAGCACAGGAACCAGCAGAAACTCAGAGCCGATGACCATGAAGGAGGCAGCAAAGGGACTACACACTGTGATTCTCCCCAGGGACCAGAAGCTGTGAAGGCGATTCATCCCAGCACTGAGCACAATGCTGAGGCTGCTGCCGCAGCCCTGAGGGGCCTGCCCTCACACAGGCCACCAGCCAGCAAGGCAGCTCGTCAAGCGAACAGACACTGACAGCCCAGTGTGACCAGCTTGTGATACAGGGGACTTCCCTGGTGGTCCAGTGTTTAAGAATTCACTTTCCAATGCAGGGGATGTGGGTTCAATCCCTGGTCAGGGAACTAAGATCCCACATGCCGCAGGGCAACTAAATGCCCACGCTGCAACTACTGAACTGTTTGCCTGCAACGAAAGATTCCATGAGCCACAACTAAGACCTGATGCAGCCAAAAATAAGAAAATTTAAAAAAAAAAAAAAAATGAACTGTGACACAGTACGTGCAGGATCCTCTGGAAGAACAGGTGGTCACCATTCCTGGCAGAGGGTGTACGTCACGGCAGAATCAGGGAAAGCTCCCTGGAGGAACCTCTAAGTTGAGGCTTGAAAATGAGAGGTTACCTTGGCAAAGCAGAGAAGCCGGTGGGGGGAAGGGCAGGGGGCTGTGTCCCTAAACGAAGGACCAATACAGTCAAAGAACTGAAAGCTGCTGCAGATGGCTTACAGCATGTGCTCCCTGCAGGCTCCCGCAGGATGAGGAGCAGGGCAGGGAGCCGACCCGGGGCCTGTGCAGGGGAGGCAGGTCCACCACGGCTCAGCAGCCCAGACCCAGCCTCCTCTGAGCACACCCTCCTTGTGATGCTCCGGGGGGTCCTGACGTGCCTCGAGCCAGCCTGTCTAGCCATACATTTCATAAGGGGGTCACCACCACGATGAGAATAGCAGGCCTTGTTATTTGGGGGTTGAGGGTGAGTTAGAGGTGATGTCAGCCTTATCACAGTGGACCAAGGTAAATTCAAGGAGACAAAGAGTAAAGCTTATCAGGGGCTAGGGGAGAGAGATGTGGAGAGTTACTGTTTACTAGATACAGAGTTTCTGTTCAGGCTGATGGAAAAGTGCTGGAAATGGAAAGTGATTGTACAACATTATGAATGTATATAATGTCACTAAGTTGTATACATAAAAAAGGTTAAAATCGGAAGTTTTGTGTTACATAGTTTTACCACAGTTTTTTTAATTGGCCAAAGCAGGAGATCACTTAAATTGCCAGTTCTTCCTAGCCCCAGGGAATAATCAACAGTCTAGACATTAACCAGATATATAAAGGTTCAAGTCTATTATCTGACGTATAGCAGATGCCAATGCCTGACGGTTACTATTCTCACTATTATTACTGAATCCGCATGGCTTCTCTTGCAATTACCTAAGGATAAATGTATTTGGTATTAATGTTCCTTAATCCCTGCTAGAGAGTTTCTATTACAATTAAGTATTAATTAACAACCATTGTAGAATTCCTGTTATAACTCTGCATCACAGATTTTCAAGTTTAAGTTCAGCTTCTCCTTCTTCCTCCCATCTCCCGCAATAAGCTGTTTACCATTTCAATTATTTTAGTTCCAACCACTGTGATCACTGTACTTAAAATTCAATCAGGCTTCTAATTTTAAGCATCTTTTTGGCATATAGCGCCAACAATTGACAAGCGTCCTGAATTTAACATCTGTTCCCAGCAGTAAATGGTTTTAAATTTGAGAAGTAAAAACACATATAAGGCAATTACGAGCAGTTTTTGCACTGTGATTCATGGCTGGCATCAGCAACTTCCTCCACGACAGCCACGGTCCTGAGAGATGGGGCCACAGCCTGTAGGATTCCGCAACACAGATGCTGAACAAACCGCCTGGACACCCTGTTACCGCCAAGATGCCTTTTGACTAACAACACAGGAAAACCCCACTGTGCACCAGGAAACCTGCTGGATAATTTTCTAGGTTGTTTCTTGTGTAATCTGAATTTGCCCAGAACCTGGAATAAAGACAGGGTCTCTTTCACTCAGACGACTCCCTCTGGGAGTCTCATTGATGCCCACAGCCAAGAAACCATGGAAGGAGGCCCCTCATCCTGCCTTAGTGTCTCCTTGATGGTGTTAATGTCCGTGTCAAGGCTCTGTCTGCTGTTCAGAGGATGGCAGGGCAGGAGGAATCTAGCCAGAAACTGTCCCACTGGGCTCACAGACTCGTATATAAGGTTATGGAAAGAGGGGAGGCAAATACAACCAAAGTTGTTTTTCATTCCAACTTGGGAGGTGACACACCAGCTAAGACAAGGGAGGGATCATTAAGTGTATGAAAAGAAAGCAGCCGTTTCTTTGGCCTCAAACAATTGTTAATTATACATAAATTGGTAAACTGTGAAGGGGTAAATATAAATGCTAGAAATATACTTTATTATTAAGAATGTCTAGATTTTTCAATTAAGAATTTTAATATTTCCACTAGGCCTTCTAGAATTACATATAAGGCAATCACAAGCAGTTCTTGCACTGTGATTCATGGCTGGCATCCTCCACAACAGCCACAGTCCTGAGATGAGATTCTCCAGGCCAGAATACTGGACTTGGTAGCTGTTCCCTTCTCCAAGGGATCTTCCCAACCCAGGCCTCCCCCATTGCAGGTGGGTTCTTTACCAGCTGAGCCATCAGGGAAGCCCAAGAATACTGGAGTGGGTAGCCTATCCCTTCTCCAGCGGATCTTCCCAACCCAGGAATCAAACCAGGGTCACCTGCATTGCAAGTGGATTCTTTACCAGCTGAGCTACTAAGGAAGCCACTAGAACTACAGCTCCATAATTTAAAAATTCCGTGTCATCAGCCTCTATTCAAAAGTCTGAAACCTGGCTTTCCATGAAGGATGCCACTTCCCCAGTCCCTCGGGGATGGGAATTGGAGTCTTTTCTCTCTCTGCTATCACTCCAATACTTCCCCATCTTCAATAGCTGCCTCCTTGCATCACCCTATGATTGGCAACTCATTCATCTAACCCTTGGGCACCTGGCACCTATCTTCTCCTTTACCTCTGCTCCTTCCCCCTTCCTGGGTGGCCAGCGTCTGCATGGATAACCCACCCTGCACCCTGACCTCCACTTCCTAGACCACCTTGTTCTAGGACCCTCCTCCTCCACTCCATCTCAGCCACCCAGAGTCACATCTTGGACCTTATCTACCAGCAGTACTCTCCTGTTAGGATCATTCATTCAAATGTTACATCTGACCACACCCTCTTTTTCCCAACATGTTTGTTAGCCTCCTACCTCTCTGGACATTCTGCGACCGGCCTTGGACCTCTGATCCACCATCCCGTCTTTGCCCAATCCAGCATTGCAGTGCAGGCACATGAATGGAAAGACCAATTCAACAGATCTGTCTTTTTCCTTGTGTAAATCTGAATGCTTTTACTCGTAACTATAATGCTGACTTGTATTTGGGGTGTTGTGCACATGGTTTTTTAAAACCACCTTACAAAATTATATCAATCTATAGAGGAGTGGTCAGGAAGGCCTTAGCTACATTTGAACGCAAATCTGAAAGGAAGAGAAGGAGCCACATGGCTTTCGGGGAAGAACATTCCAAGCAGCACAAACAGTAAACCCAAAGGCCTAGAGGCAGCAGCATGCTTGCCAAGTTCAAAGAACAGCAGGGAGACCAGCACAGCAGGAGCAGAGCAAACCAGGGGAGAGTGGTGGGAGGGGAAACCGGAGAAACAGACCTCAAGGGCAGCAGGAGGCAAACCCCAGAGAGCCTCCAAGGCCAGGGATGGACTATGGCTTTTACTCCAATGGGGGCATTTTGAGCAAAGAAGTAATGTGCCCCAACTTGCATTTTGAAAGGCACTCACTGACTTCTGGGTTCAGAATTGCCTCTGAGGCAGAGCTAGAGTGGAAGCAGGGGTTCCAGATAGGAGGCTGTGATCACAATCCAACTAAGAGACAGGAAGACAGAAGTGCTAAGAAATGGTCGGATCTACTTTGAAGATGGTATTTTGAAGGTAGCACCAACTAGATAAATACAGACAGATGGATAGAAAGAGAACTGATAGGTGAGAGCTGGTAGATGATAGATCAATAAAAGAAGTAGGTGCATATTTGTATCTGAAGACATATCCACAGTTTATGGCTGAGTGAGAAGCCTATCAGAGTGGTATATATGATCTTACATATTAAAAAATACATTTTTATACATGCATAGGAAGATATTTGGAATGATATACACTCAAGTGCTAACAGTGATTCCCTCTGATGAACAGAGGTAGAATGGCATGGGGAAGCTATCATCTTGTGCTTTATATGCATTTTGGGTTTAAACAATGAGTATACACACTCATTAATCATGCTGAATGGGACAGGTCATTTGGTAGTAAGTACCACTCCACAAGAGGTGGTGACCCTACACTGGATAACCAAAGGATAATCCCTTTGGTGACATGGGTCAGTCACCTAAGCAGTCAAAAATTGGACCTAACAAATCCCTCCAAGCCTTGGGATTCCTCCCAAGATAAATTATTCTGTGTGATCCCCTCACTTCTCTGAGCATCAGTTCCCTCACTGGTAGGACAAGGATTGACAGTACCTTCCCCAGGTCTGAGATAAAGTGGGCTTCCCAGCTAGCACTAGTGGTAAAGAACCTGGCTGCCAATGCATGAGACACAAGAGATACAGGTTAGATCCCTGGGTCAGGATGATCCCCTGGAGGAGGGCATGGCAACCCACTCCAGTATTCTTGCCTGGAGAATCCCATGGAGAAAGGAGCTTGGAGAACTATAGTCCATGAAGAGTCAGACATGACTGAAGCAAATATGCACAAACGCAAAGTGTCCTGTACAGGACCCAGCACACAGAGACTCGGTAAGCATCAGCTCTCCTTCCCTCCCCAGGAAGGACTGCAGGGAAATCCAGGAGATGGGGCTGCTCCCAAAGGCTCAAAGTTCAGTCGCTCAGTCGTGTCCGACTCTTTGCGACCCCATGAATCGCAGCATGCCAGGCCTCCCTGTCCATCACAAACTCCCGGAGTTTACTCAAACTCATGTCCATTGAATCGGTCATGCCATCCAGCCATCTCATCCTCTGTCATCCCCTTCTCCTCCTGCCCCCAATCCCTTCCAGCATCAGGGTCTTTTCCAATGAGTCAACTCTTCACATCAGGTGGCCAAAGTATTGGAGTTTCAGCTTCAGCATCAGTCCTACCAATGAACACCCAGGACTGATCTCCTTTAGGACGGACTGGTTGGATCTCCTTGTAGTCCAAGGGACTCTCAAGAGTCTCCTCCAACACCATAGTCCAAAGGCATCAATTCTTCAGCAATCAGCTTTCTTCACAGTCCAACTCTCACATCCATACATGATCACTGGAAAAACCATAGCTTTGACTAGACGGACCTTTGTTGGCAAAGTAATGTCTCTGCTTTTTAATATGCTGTCTAGGTTGGTCATAACTCTCCTTCCAAGGAGTAAGTGTCTTTTAATTTCATGGCTGCAATTACCATCTGCAGTGATTTTGGAGCCCAAAAATATAAAGTCTGACACTGCTTCCACTGTTTCCCCATCTATTTTCCATGAAGTGATGGGACCAGATGCCATGATCTTAGTTTTCTAAATGTTGAGCTTTAATCCAACTTTTTCACTCTACTCTTTCACTTTCATCAAGAGGCTTTTTAGTTCCTCTTCACTTTCTGCCAACATTGCAGGTTCCAGTGAGACAGGAAAGGTACTGGCCTAAAAGTGGTTCCAGCACTCCATCCCTCAAAGCAGGAGGGTATCCCTCAGAGGGAAGGATAAAGCTGCTTCCCTCTCACCCTCTCTGGAGAAAAGCAAAGAGTAGGGTAGAAATACCCCCAGTCTACTAGCAACAACATATGGCTGGACTCCCCAGAATTCCAAGTCAAACATCAGAAGTTCCTGACAGTGTATGATTTTCCTCTCCTGGCTCAGGAGGAGGCCTTGGGGAGAGGGAAAGAAAAGCTGAATGCTATTTATCTAAAATCACTAATACTTTTCAAGAAGCTATAAAAAGTGCATGCTCTTGCCAAATGAATGTTCAAAGAGCTTTGATATCCATTTTGGCCGGAAATGATCCGTTCCCTTCCTAATGCAGATATATGGCTTTCGTGTCCCAGATCTGCCCAGTCAGATGCACGGTGCATTCTTAATTATTTTGAAATGATTAAAAATGGAGTCATAAATCTATGCTTTGACACAACATGGTGATTTGACCCCCAGACATAACGTAATGGGTTATTAACAATGCTTCCCAAATCTATTGAAAATTTTCTTCCAAAGCTATTCACTAATTAATAGCTGTTCACACAATGATCATTTTTGAGTAATTATGGAAGTGTGTCACATTTCTTGTGATGAGAACATAATTATATCCACTAAAATTATTTGTATAGCTTTTAACCTTCTGCCAAAAATAAATGAGGCCAGTCAAAGGGTAACACGAACTTTGTGACAATACCTAGAGGTTATCTCCTCCATGACACTTGCTTCCCAAAGTTTGTTTTATAGCCCAGAAACTTGCTGCTTGTCCTTCAGCTTTTTCAGAGCCCCTGGAGGCAAACAACACTGAGGCAATGCCTGGGAGGGAGGGTCCCTGTGATCTTGCAGGACTCACACCACTTCCTCTGTAACCATCAGACTGTTCCCCCTCAGCCTCTCGTCATCTCCTGCATGGCCCCCTCACCCACCTCACCCCTCCAGTTCATCCTTCTAACCCAGCCCCTAACACGCAGTATATATAACTCCCAGCTTGCTCAAACTCCTCTTTCCGGGGCCCTTGCTCCACTTCCGTGCATGGACTGGGACCTGCTGGGAGGCAGGCACGCCTCTCACTCATCTCGGTGTCCAGCAGAGGCTGTGAGACTGAACTTGCATCTCCTAAAAAGCCAGAGGAGGAGGATGTAGACACTCTGCTTAGTTCACACTTGCACTTGACGAGCAAGACCAAGAGGGATGAGTCTGACAAAGGCTTCGCTTTTTGCTGGGACTATCTTAGAGTGTGTTTGGAGTTGAAGGGAGGCTTGACTTACTGCCCTCCCAATGTGATGCCCAGGTTCCAGGAAGCCTCCTGCCTCAGACCAAGGTAAATCAAGAAGCCCCAAACTATGGGACTTCTGTTAAAAAGTATTTGACGTTCATCTGAAATTCTAATTTAACTGGGCATCCTTATTTTATCCTGTAACTCTAGATGGAGATGAGACAGAGGCAGGTGTCCACCGGATGGGCCTCTCCCCAGCCAGCCCAGGAGGCCTCCCTCATTCCTGAGAAATGAGCTGCCGCAGGGTCACTCCTATCCTCAACAAACCAGGGATCCTGGGCTCAGGCTGAAAGCTCTGCAGGGCCACAGATGAAACTTTACCTGACAGTCTTTTTCATCACAATAACTGCGGGCTCTTGCCTCTGCCCCTGCCCTTGTCCTATTCCTGCATAGCGTCAATTCACCTCTTGTCTAGAGTTCACCTTCACCTTCCAGGAGACAGCCTTCTCCACACCTCCAAGCCCCTGCCAGCTTCTCTAGATGTGGCCACAAGAGACTTCACCATCTGAGGTCACAGGCCTGGGAGGATGGACCTCAAAAGGGCCTGGCCCCTGACACTGGATACCACATACTCCAAGAAAGACCTTCCTTTGTAATGTGTGTGGAGCAGTTGTGGGTAGGGGAGGAAGAAGAAACAGGAGCAAAACCTAACAGTGCAGTCAGGCCTGTGACCTGTATGAAATGAAAATATTTCCTGCCATATCAATAAACAGGAAATGTCACAGCTACCAGCAATTTTTGGCCTCCCAATGTGAATGAGGGCTCCCAAAACTGTGATCCACTCGAAGTTTGCCCAAGTTCAAGTCCATTGCATCAGTGATGCATGCCATCCAGCCATCTCATCCTCTGATACCCTTCTTCTCCTTCTGCCCTCTATCTTTCCCAACATCAGGGACTTTTCCAGTGAGTCAGCTGTTTGCATCAGACGACCAAAATACTGGAGTTTCAGCTTCAGCATCCTTAACTTGATACCTGATCTTTGATGTTCAGACTGCCTGCTCCCTTTGTTGCAAACGTACATAGCCTGACTTTCCCTCCTGCCTCCTTGGAGCAGTTTTCTCAGAGCTACCGGGATGCTGTCTCTCAGGCTCAGAGTTCTAAACATTCCCATGAAATAAAATAACTCTCTACTTTCAGGTTGCATGTATTTTTTTAGTTCCTCCACCTGAACTCTTTGAGAAACTGTAGTCATAGTACCAGCAGAGGCCCCTTGTGTCCATCCGCTTCCTTGGGAGTTCAGAACAGATTTGAGTAAGTCTCTCCTGGTTCTGGAATCTCCCATACTCGTTGAGATCTTGAATTTTTTATTTGGTGGGGCATAGCAGGTACCTGCCTTCTCCCATTAACGTACTGGAGGAAAGGCCTGATTGAAAGACACCAGGAGATGTATCCACTCAAGGTCTAGATATTGGATGGTGCTCAGTATCTAGAAATAACCAGGGTTCCACTGGAAGACACCAAGGTAGCTCTGTTGTAGAAAGACATAAGGAATGGAGCTCATACTTGCAAATACATAGTTAACTGGAGAAATTAAATCTCGCCCTAGTAAATCTATGGCTGATTCATATCAGTGTATGACAAAACCCACTGAAATGTTGTGAAGTAATTAGCCTCCAACTAATAAAAAAAAAAAAAGTAAAAAAAAAAAAAAAATCAGAATGGGAAAAATCAAAAAAATAAATAAATAAATAAATCTCGCCCTAAATGTTGAGGGAGCTCTTTAATGCATATGTAGTTAAAAATTAAAAGCTGACTTGGTAAAAACCTTAAATAAGGGCTTCTAGGAGGAAGCTCAGATTTCTCTGTGTCTTTGACATGTATCTGACCTTCCTAGGTCATTCTAGTGTGTGTGTGTGTGTGTGTGTGTGTGTGTGTGTGTGTGTGTGTGTGTGTTTGAGTTAGGCCTTTAAGAGATCTTTTTGCATTCTTAACCATTCGCATCTCTGTGGAGATATAATTTATTGGTGGCCAAAGGATGGATCCTTTGAAAATTAGAGAAACTAACAAATTATTAAATCTAGAGTGCTCTCATAATAAACAACTGTTTTGTTGGTAACAGTATGTCAGGAAAATTAAAAGAATAGTCTTGTTTGGGCTCCAGGGACAAAGCAGAGCAGCCTCTGACTTTGCTTCTAACCTGCCTGGACACTGCCCTGACTGGGAATGACTGTGAGTCACTGCCTGCTGTGAGCGCAAGACTTGCAGCACCTTAGATAAAATTGGGGAGGAATCTTAAGATTGTTGAGACCCTGAAGGGGGCCTGGCCAACCAAGCCCCAGCTTAGCTACATTCCACATTTTACACAATGAAACAAATAGCATTAACAGGAAACCAGGCTTGCAACTTGGTCACAGATTGATGTGATGTTGTTAGGGGAAGCACACTGATTGAACCTGCCCACCCTGGCCAGGCACCATAGTAACCATTTGCATGAGTTGTTTTAGGACAGCAGGTCCTGGTAAGGAACAGGGAACTAATAAGCCTCCACCAACCAGAAGAGTTCGGGAAAGGTCAAAAAGAGACACCACCTGTCCGACCACCTCCCAGAATCCTCTCTGGCATCCATCTTGGCTGAACAAGGCCTGCACCACCAGGAAGGACTCTGAGTCAGAATGATTGGCTAAGGACAACCTGGAAACTAATCCCATCACCATAAAACCCGAGACTGCAAGCCATGTGACAGAGCAGTTCTCCTGGATTCCCTTACCCTCCTGCTCTCCACCCGGGAGCCCTTTCCCAATAAAATCTCTTGCTTGTCAGCACATGTGTCTCCTCGGACAATTCATTTCTGAGTGTTAGACAAGAGCCCAGTTTCTGGCCCTGGAAGGGGTCCCCCTTCCTGCAACAAACGGCGACTCTGGTGGGACTCTTCTTCGCTGAGACTGACATCCTGACCACTTGGGGTACTCAGGGGCCAGCTTGCCTGCTGATGGACCAGACCCAGCAGCCGCAACTGGGACACTTTTGTCCCTGGTCTCCTCCTGACGTGGACAACTGGCCAGAGTGCCCTGACCGGTAAGGAACAAGAGATTTTATTGACCTCTCTCCCCTCCCCTCTCTGTTTCCTCTCCTTAGCCCTTCCTACCCTTCCCTGTTTTCCTAGTCCCCCGGTCCTGGACGCAGGAATCTGGCCGAAGAGCCTCAGCCTGAGCTGGGGATTGGAGACTGATCACCTCCTCTTGGCAGAGAACTCGAATTCTGGTTCTGGTCTGGTCTGATTTCTGTTAGGACCAAGTTCCAGTCCTCCCTTCTCTGGAGGCCCAGGGTAAAGTCCCATAACACCTGGGTATCTGCAAGTGGCAGAAGATGTCTGTAAAGCCACCCCTTTTGCCCCCCTCTCCTGCCTCCTCCCCCTTCTCCTTTCAACCTGGCTTCCTTTCCTCCCTTTGAAATCTTTGAAGACCTGAGATATTTTCCTTCATTCTGTTAGTACTTGGATCTGAAGTTCTGTGTCTCTATAGGAGGTTTTCTGAGAGACTGTATTCTTGTATTTAAGGGAGTGTCTGATGAGGACTGCCAGGTTTATATGTGTGTATTTTAACTCTGTGTTCTGTGAGGTGATTTCTGATGGCCATTTTGCTTTATCTGGCCACCATTTGGTTTTAGACCTGCTGCATTTTGTTAGAACTTGATTTTCTTTTTTTTTTTTTTTTTCATTTATTTTTATTAGTTGGAGGCTAATTACTTTACAATACTGTAGTGGTTTTTGCCATACACTGACATGAATCAGCCATGAATTTACATGTGTTCCCCATCCTGATCCCCCCTGCCACCTCCCTCCCCTTCCCATCCCTCTGGGTCTTCCCAGTGCACCAGCCCTGAGCATCTGTCTCACGCATCCAACCTGGGCTGGTGATCTGTTTCACACTTGACAATATACACGTTTCAATGCTATTCTCTCAAATCATCCCACCCTTGCCTTCTCCCACAGAGTCCATAAGTCTGTTCTATAACTAGAACTTGATTTTCTTTCCCTGTGCCTCAAGACCAGGGCTCTCAGCAACACTTATCTAGACCATCTCTAACTCCCGAGACTGAGGGAAAAGGGAAAAAAGTCTTTAAAAAATTTATTTATGTCAACTGTTTTTTTTATAAACTATTAAATTTTATATTATAATATCTAATTCATGACTAAACTTAGAAAATGAAGCTAGATCTTGCACTGTGTCTGTCTAAGTATGTCTTGGTATGTCTTTGTCTCTGGGTAATATTTTTGAGGTTAATTTGTAAATGAGCTCTATTTAATTGGCTTAAAGAAAGGTAAGTGCTTACAAATCAAATAATTCTAAATTAAACAATAAATTCCAGGTTCATGTGAACTGGGAAATATTCAGTATTAAATACCTGATATTAATGTTCGTTTGTTGACCTATCTAATATAGACATGCCTTAGAGTAATTAACATTAAGTAGAATATTTTCATTGTACCTAGGTTTAATATAAGTTAAATATTATATCTGTTACAAGTTTATCAACAAGGAAATTACCTCAAGTGAAGAAACTTCTAAAAAAATTTAAATAAGATATGAGCTTTTATATAAACTCTATTAAGAATGATTATTCTTTAGGAATATCTATCTAAAATAGTCTCTCCAGACTGGTGTAACTTGAATATCTAAGGGCTGTGCTAAGTGTGCTAAGTGTTGGAAATCTATTGAATAGTTAGGTCATTTCCAAATAAAATAAGATTTTGAAACATTTACTACTAAATACTAATTTCCTTTTACAGAGAAACGAAAGAGATTTGGGACTATAAATGAATAATGTTTGGTGCCATCCTAAAATGTTCTAAGAAAGCAAGGGTTTTAGAAATTATCACTGGTATTTATGCTCACCAATCTTTAAAATGCTAATATAAAAGTTAGTTCTTGGTTGCTAAAAGAAAGTAGGAAGTGTGTTTTCAGAAAGAAAAAAAGTATGAAAAAATACTAAAAAGAGTTATTCATGATCAGGATTTTCTAAAGTTGGATTACAATTAGTTAGATAAATGGATTTTGTTAGGAATGACACGGCCATAAGAAAATTGGTTAGAGGCAAGAATATACAATGGAAAAAAGACAACCTCTTTAACAAGTGGTGCTGGGAAAACTGGTCAACCACTTGTAAAAGAATGAAACTAGAACACTTTCTAACACCATACACAAAAATAAACTCAAAATGGATTAAAGATCTAAATGTAAGACCAGAAACTATAAAACTCCTAGAGGAGAACATAGGCAAAACACTCTCCGACATAAATCAAAGCAAGATCCTCTATGACCCACCTCCCAGAATATTGGAAATAAAAGCAAAACTAAACAAATGGGACCTAATGAAACTTAAAAGCTTTTGCACTACAAAGGAAACTATAAGTAAGGTGAAAAGACAGCCCTCAGATTGGGAGAAAATAATAGCAAATGAAGAAACAGACAAAGGATTAATCTCAAAAATATACAAGCAACTCTTGAAGCTCAATTCCAGAAAAATAAATGACCCAATCAAAAAATGGGCCAAAGAACTAAACAGACATTTCTCCAAAGAAGACATACAGATGGCTAACAAACACATGAAAAGATGCTCAACATCACTCATTATCAGAGAAATGCAAATCAAAACCACAATGAGGTACCATTACACGCCAGTCAGGATGGCTGCTATCCAAAAGTCTACAAGCAATAAATGCTGGAGAGGGTGTGGAGAAAAGGGAACCCTCTTACACTGTTGGTGGGAATGCAAACTAGTACAGCCGCTATGGAAAACAGTGTGGAGATTTCTTAAAAAACTGGAAATAGAACTGCCATATGACCCAGCAATCCCACTTCTGGGCATACACACTGAGGAAACCAGATCTGAAAGAGACACGTGCACCCCAATGTGCCTCGCAGCACTGTTTATAATAGCCAGGACATGGAAGCAACCTAGATGCCCATCAGCAGATGAATGGATAAGGAAGCTGTGGTACATATACACCATGGAATATTACTCAGCCATTAAAAAGAATTCATTTGAATCAGTTCTAATGAGATGGATGAAACTGGAGCCCATTATACAGAGTGAAGTAAGCCAGAAAGATAAAGAACATTACAGCATACTGACACATATATATGGAATTTAGAAAGATGGTAACGATAACCCTATATGCAAAACAGAAAAAGAGACACAGAAATACAGAACAGACTTTTGAACTCTGTGGGAGAAGGTGAGGGTGGGATGTTTCGAAAGAACAGCATGTATATTATCTATGGTGAAACAGATCACCAGCCCAGGTGGGATGCATGAGACAAGTGCTCGGGCCTGGTGCACTGGGAAGACCCAGAGGAATTGGGTGGAGAGGGAGGTGGGAGGGGGGATTGGGATGGGGAATACGTGTAAATCTATGGCTGATTCATATCAATGTATGACAAAACCCACTGGAAAAAAAAAAATAAATAAGTAAAGGAGAAAAAAAAAAAAGAGAGAGACACAGAAGAGAAGAGAAGCCCATGTAAAGACAGAGGCAGAGATTAGAAGGATGCAGCTACAAGTCAAGTGATTCCAGGAGCAACCAGAAGCTAGAAGTGGCAAGGAAGGATTATTCCTTGGAGGGAGTGCCACCCTGCTAACATCTTGATTTCTGACTTCTGGCCTATAGAACTGTGAAAGGATAAATCTCTGTTGTATAAATCAGAAAAAAAAAAGAAAACAATGCCCCAAAATGGTGACTAGGAATAAAAGCTAATACCAAAGAGAAAAAAAAAAAAAAGAAAATTGGTTAGAGCCAACTAGGTCCAAGATGGAGGAGCTGACTTTCACTAGACCTTGAGCCTTGGTATCTATGCCCATTGTGACATATCAACAAGCTAAATGATACACCCGTCAACATTGACTAAACCTGACCAAAAGTTCTAAACGTTTTTAATTGATCTTTTCAATAAAGCTTCCTAAATCGAATTCTTCTGAAGTTCCTTTGACCTCTAGCTAACTTTGGGGTGCTTCAGAGGGCCCCTGAAACATCCCAAAGAGAGAGATTAAACTGTGTTTATTTGGTTGGTTAAGTTACATGAAAAAGATTATCAAATGAGTAATAAATCTGCTCATATTATACTGTATGATAAAACTACTAATACAGATATCCTAGAAATTATATAGAGTTCTTAACATTTTGATATATCCTGGTATTCTAATGAAAAACCTGATGACTTCACAAAAGTTAACAAAGGACTAAATGAACCAGCGAATATGCTTATAACTTTTATGGTTTCTATCTGAAAAATTACAGGTTTGAATCTTGTGTTTTCTGGGAGTAGGGAAAACCTTTCTCTCAAAATAATTATGAAAATAATTTGGTAAAATTATATGTTATAAACAAAACAGTTGTATTTTCTATCTGACTCCTCCAGAAACTCTTAGGTTTCCAGTAAGTTTATCAAATGAGCTAGGAAGGTTATCGCACTAACAGGTACAAAAATCTCAAGGAATTTTTGAGACCTTAAAAAGGGAAGAATTTTTCACCTAGATTTGTTAGGTGAAATCTGTGATAAGCCTTTGGTGTGAGTTTCCCAGCACATTTTTATTTTAAAAGTTCAGTCTGAGATTCTATAAATGTTTCAGCAAAATAAAAAGTCTATGATTAATTATGGTTATATAAATCATCAGACCAAAATTAGTGAGAACAGACCATTTTGCAAACAAGCTAGACAGAATGGGAAAGACTAGAGATCTCTTCAAGAAAATTAGAGATACCAAGGGAACATTTCATGCAAAAATGGGCTCAATAAAGGACAGAAATGGTATGGACCTAACAGAAGCAGAAGATATTAAAAAGAGGTGGCAAGAATACACAGAACTGTACAAAAAAGATCTTCATGACCCAGATAATCACAATGGTGTGATCACTCACCTAGAGCCAGACATCCTGGAATGTGAAATCAAGTGGGCCTTAGAAAGCATCACTACGAACAACGCTAGTGGATGTGATGGAATTCCAGTTGAGCTATTTCAAATCCTGAAAGATGATGTTGTGAAAGTGCTGCACTCAATATGCCAGCAAATTTGGAAAACTCAGCAGTGGCCACAGGACTGGAAAAGGTCCGTTTTCATTCCAATTCCTAAGAAAGGCAATCCCAAAGAATGCTCAAACTACTGCACAATTGCACTCATCTCACACGCTAGTAAAGTAATGCTCAAAATTCTCCAAGCCAGACTTCAGCAATACGTGAACCAAGAACTTCCAGATGTTCAAGCTGGTTTTAGAAAAGGCAGAGGAACCAGAGATCAAATTGCCAATATCCGCTGGCAAGAGAGTTCCAGAAAAACATCTATTTCTGCTTTATTGACTATGCCAAAGCCTTCGACTGTGTGGATCACAATAAACTGTGGAAAATTCTGAAGGAGATGGGAATACCAGACCACCTGACCCCTCTTGAGAAACCTGTATGAAGGTCAGGAAGCAGCAGTTAGAACTGGACATGGAACAACAGACTGGTTCCAAAAAGGAAAGGAGTACGTCAAGGCTGTATACTGTCACCCTGCTTATTTAACTTATATGCAGAGTACATCATGAGAAACGCCGGGCTGGAAGAAGCACAAGCTGGAATCATGACTGCTGGGAGAAATATCAATAACCTCAGATATGCAGATGACACCACCCTTATGGCAGAAAGTGAAGAGGAACTAAAAAGCCTCTTGATGAAAGTGAAAGAGGAGAATGAAAAAGTTGGCCTAAAGCTTAACATTCAGAAAACTAAGATCATGGCATCTGGTCCCATCACCTCATGGGAAATAGATGGGGAGACAGTGGAAACAGTGTCAGACTTTATTTTTGGGGGCTCCAAAATCACTGCAGATGGTGACTGCAGCCATGAAATTAAATGATGCTTACGGAAAGTTATGACCAACCTAGACAGCATATTAAAAAGCAGAGACATTACTTTGCCAACAAAGGTATGTCTGGTCAAGGCTATGGTTTTTCCAGTGGTCATGTATAGATGTGAAAGTTGGACTGTGAAGAAAGTTGATTGCTGAAGAATTGATGCTTTTTGAACTGTGGTGTTGGAGAAGACTCTTGAGAGTCCCTTGGACTGCAAGGAGATCCAACCAGTCCATCCTGAAGGAGATAAGTCCTGGGTGTTCATTGGTAGGACTGATGCTGAAGCTGAAACTCCAGTACTTTGGCCACCTCATGCGAAGAGTTGACTCGTTAGAAAAGACCCTGATGCTGGGAGGGATTGGGGGCAGGAGGAGAAGGGGATGACAGAGGATGAGATGGCTGAATGGCATTACCGACTCGATGGCCATGAGTTTGACTAAACTCCGGGAGTTTATGATGGACAGGAAGGCCTGGCATGCTGTGATTCATGGGGTCACAGAGTCAGACATGACTGAGTGACTGAACTGAACTGAACTGATCTTGAGTATGAAGTCTCTCAGGGGGGAGTTGTTAGGGGGAAGCACACTGATTGAACCTGCCCATCCTGGCCAAGCACCATAGTAACTATTTGCATGAGTTGTTTTACGACAGCAGGTCCTGGTAAGGAACAGGGAACTAATAAGCCTCCACCAACCAGAAGAGTTCGGGAAAGGTCAAAAGGAGACACCACCTGTCCGACCCACTCCCAAAATCCTCTCTGGCATCCATCTTGGCTGAACAAGGCCTGCACCACCAGGAAGGACTCTGAGTCAGAATGATTGGCTGAGGACAACCTGGAAACTAATCCCATCACCATAAAACCCAAGACTGCGAGCCAGAGCTGTTCTCCTGGATTCCCTTACCCTCCTGCTCTCCACCTGGGTGCCCTTTCCAACAAAATCTCTTGCTTTGTCAGCACATGTGTCTCCTCAGACAATTCATTTCTGAGTGTTAGACAAGAGCCCAGTTTCTGGCCCTGGAAGGGATCCCCCTTCCTGCAACAATATTAGTTTGCTACCGTCCCGGGATTATAAGCAGGAACCCTGAACTGCAATCTTTGACGTCTCACCCACGGAGCGGACATGCTGCCTGGGACCCTTTCCCAATTGGGATTCCAGATGTGCTGTGACATGGAACTTCCCAGCACTGATTAAGTCTGGATGTTGGTCAAAACCCAATTTGGTGATGTTTTCTTTGCTCTTTCTATTTCTCTTTTCTTTTAATGCTAGTATATTGAAAGTAAGCTAGATAATTCTCTAAAAAAATTTGTATTATTTATTTGTATATAATGAGTGGCTTATTTTGTTAACAAATCCTTTGAACCTGAGACAAAAGTGAAAACTTTTGGCAAAGCACAGTATGAGAACCGAGAACTTTTGGATGTACAAGCTGGATTTAGAAAAGGCAGAAGAAGAGATCAAGATGCCAACATCTGGTGAATCATAGAAAAAGCAAGAGAATTCCAGGAAAACATCTACTTCTACTTCATTGACTATGCTAAAGCCTTTGACTATGTGGATCACAGCAAACTGGAAAATTCTTCAAGAGATGAGAATACCAGAGCACCTTACCTGCCTCCTTAGAAGCCTTTATGCAGATCAAGAAGCAACAGGTCGAAGATGGCGGAGGAGTAGGACGGGGAGACCACTTTCTCTCCTACAAATTCATCAAAAGAATAACTGAACGCAGAGCAAACTTTGCAAAACAACTTCTGATCGCTAGCTGAGGTCATCAGGCGCCCAGAAAAGCAGCCCATTGTCTTCGAAAGGAGGTAGGACAAAATATAAAAGATAAAAAGTGAGACAAAAGAGCTAAGGACGGAGATCCGTCCCAGGAAGTCTTAGGCGGCATTGCTTGGGGTAGGGTCCGGGCCTGAGTGCCCTGAGGACAATCGGAGGGAGCTTCTGTGAGTTGCCAACATGAACTGTGGGAGACCAAAAGAGAGAGAGTAAATTAACCGGCCCGAACACACTGCCGGCCGTTCGCAGAACAAAGAGACTGAGAGGGTCCAGAGAGGAGCTCGCAGGCTGCGGACCGGCCCAGCCCCGCCGGAGGCAGGAGGCAGGGGGGAGGGGAAGGTCGCGGCGAGACACAGGGCGCAGGCACCCGACCGGCGCGGGCGGGGACTGGGGCTGGGGACGCGGAGGGCAGAAGGCGCGCGCACCCGACTGGCGCCAGCGGAAACTGAGACTGGGTCCGCGGAAGGGAGTGGGCGCGCCACACCTGGGGAGAGTGCGCCCACCAAGCCCCTCGCTGCCTGGACTGCTCTGACGGGGAAGGCACAGAGAGCAGGCGCAGCTTTTCCTTCCGCGCTTTTGTGGAACACCCGAGGGCTGGAACCTCGCGCAGCGCGGGGCGCGCTCCATATAGAACAGCCGGGAGCCTGAGCGGCGCAGACGGAGAGGGCAGGGTCGGCCCCTCCCGGCAGCGCCAGCCCCTCCCCGCGGCGCCAGCCCGTCCCGGCAGCGCAAGCCCCTCCCCGCGGAGCGACGGAACTAGCTACCTGAATAAGAGTCCACCTCCGCCCGCCTGTGTCAGGGCGGAAATGAGGCTCTGAAGAGACCGGCAAACAGAAGCCAAATAAACAAAGGGAACCGCTTCAGAAGGGACTGGTGCAACAGATTAAAATCCCTCTAGGAAACATTGACTACACCGGAGGAGCCTGTAGATATCGAGAAGCGTAAGCTGGAACGAGGAGCTATCTGAAACTGAGCCGAACCCACACTGACCGCAACAGCTCCAGAGAAACTCCTAGATATAATTTTACTTTTTTCTCTTTTTTTTTTTTTTATTTTTTTCTTTTTTTTCTTTTATCTTTTTTATTTTTTCTCTTTTATTTTCCTTTAAAATCCCCTATTACTCCCACATTACTCCTTAACTTTCATTTCCATAGACTTTTACGATTTTTTAATTAGGGGGAAAAAAAAAATTTTTTTTTTCTTTCTTTTTTTTTTTTCTTTTTTTTTTCTTTCCTTTTTCTCTTCTATTTTCTATTTTTCTTTTTCTTTCATTTCTTTTAAAGTCCTCTAGTACTCCTCTACTACTCCTTAATTTTCATTTCCAATACACTATAACCTTACAAAAAAAAAAAAAAAGAAGAGAAGCCCTATTTTTAAACCGAAGATTATTCTCTCCCAATCTTGACTCTCTGTTTTCTACCTCAGAATACTTCTATTTCCTCCTTTCCCCTTCTCTTCCCAATCCAATTCTGTGAATCTTTGTAGGTAACTGGGCTACGGAGAACACTCTGGGAACAGACAGCTGCGTAGATCTGTCTCTCTCCTCTTGAGTCCCCCTTTTTCTCCTCCTGTTCATCTCTATCTCCCTCCTCCCTCTCCTCTTCTTCATGTGACTCTGTGAACCTCTCTGGGTGTCCCTAACGGGGGAGAATCTTTTAGCCATTAACCTAGAAGTTTTCTTATCAGGGCTGTATAGTTGGAGAATTCCTGAGACTACAGGAAGAATAAAACTGAAATCCAGAGGCAGGAGACTTAAGCCCAAAACCTGAGAACACCAGAAAACTCCTGACTACAAGGAACTTTAAGTAATAAGTGACTGTCCAAAAGCCTCCATACCTACACTGAAACCAACCACCACACAAGAGCCAATAAGTTTTAGAGCAAGACATACCACGCAAATTCTCCAGCAACGCAGGAACATAGCCCTGAACATCAACATACAGGCTGCCCAAGGTCACACCTAACACATAGACCCATCTCAAAACTCATTACTGGGCACTCCATTGCTCTCCAAAGAGAAGAAATCAAGCTCCACGCACCAGAACACTGACGCAAGCTTCCCTAACCAGGAAATCTCGACAAGCCAATCGTCTAACCCCACCCACTGGGTTAATCCTCCACAACAAAAAGGAACCACAGACCTCCAGAATACAGAAAGCCCACTCCAGATACAGCAATCTAAACAAGATGAAAAGGCAAAGAAATACCCAACAGGTAAAGGAACATGAAAAATGCCCACCAAGTCAAACAAAAGAGGAGGAGATAGGGAATCTACCTGAAAAAGAATTTAGAATAATGATAATAAAAATGATCCAAAATCTTGAAAACAAAATGGAGTTACAGATAAATAGCCTGGAAACAAAGATTGAAAAGATTCAAGAACTGTTTAATAAAGACCTAGAAGAAATAAAAAAGAGTCAATTACAAATGAATAATGCAATGAATGAGATCAAAAACACTTTGGAGGGAACCAAGAGTAGAATAACGGAGGCAGAAGATAGGATAAGTGAGGTAGAAGATAAAATGGTGGAAATAAATGAAGCAGAGAGGAAAAAAGAAAAAAGGATCAAAAGAAATGAGGACAACCTCAGGGACCTCTGGGACACTGAAACACCCCAACATTCGAATCATAGGAGTTCCAGAAGAAGAAGACAAAAAGAAAGGCCATGAGAAAATACTCGAGGAGATAATAGCTGAAAACTTCCCTAAAATGGGAAAGGAAATAGCCACCCAAATCCAAGAAACCCAGAGAGTCCCAAACAGGATAAACCCAAGGCGAAACACCCCAAGACACATATTAATCAAATTAACAAAGATCAAACACAAAGAACAAATATTAAAAGCAGCAAGGGAAAAACAACAAATAACACACAAAGGGATTCCCATAAGGATAACAGCTGATCTATCAATAGAAACCCTCCAGGCCAGAAGGGAATGGCAGGACGTACTGAAAGTAATGAAAGAGAATAACCTACAACCTAGATTACTGTATCCAGCAAGGATCTCATTCAGATATGAAGGAGAATTCAAAAGCTTTACAGATAAGCAAAAGCTGAGAGAATTCAGCACCACCAAACCAGCTCTTCAGCAAATGCTAAAGGATCTTCTCTAGACAGGAAATGCAGAAAGGTTGTATAAACGTGAACCCAAAACAACAAAGTAAATGGCAACGGGACCACACCTATCAATAATTACCCTAAATGTAAATAGGTTGAATGCCCCAACCAAAAGACAAAGATTGGCTGAATGGATACAAAAACAAGACCCCTATATATGCTGTCTACAAGAGACCCACCTCAAAACAAGAGACACATACAGACTAAAAGTGAAGGGCTGGAAAAAAATATTTCATGCAAATGGAGACCAAAAGAAAGCAGGAGTCGCAATACTCATATCAGATAAAATAGACTTTCAAATAAAGGAAGTGAAAAGAGACAAAGAAGGACACTACATAATGATCAAAGGATCAATCAAAAAAGAAGATATAACAATTATAAATATATATGCACCCAACATAGGAGCACCGCAATATGTACGGCAAACGCTAACGAGTATGAAAGAGGAAATTAATAGTAACACAATAATAGTGGGAGACTTTAATACCCCACTCACAACTATGGATAGATCAACTAAACAGAAAATTAACAAGGAAACACAAACCTTAAATGACACAATGGACCAGCTAGACCTAATTGATATCTATAGGACATTTCACCCCAAAACAATCAACTTCACCTTTTTCTCAACTGCACACGGAACATTCTCCAGAATAGATCACATCCTGGGCCATAAATCTGGTCTTGGAAAATTCAAAAATATTGAAATCATTCCAGTCATCTTTTCTGACCACAGTGCAGTAAGATTAGATCTCAATTACAGGGAAAAAATTGTTAAAACTTCAACATATGGAGGCTAAATAACACGCTTCTGAATAACCAACAAATCATAGAAGAAATCAAAAAAGAAATCAAAATATGTATAGAAATGAATGAAAATGAAAACACAACAACCCAAAACCTATGGGACACTGTAAAAGCAGTGCTAAGGGGAAGGTTCATAGCATTACAGGCTTACGTCAAGAAACAGGAAAAAAACCAATTAAATAACCTAACTCTACACCTAAAGCAATTAGAGAAGGAAGAAATGAAGAACCCCAGAGTTAGCAGAAGGAAAGAAATCTTAAAAATCAGGGCAGAAATAAATGCAAAAGAAACTAAAGAGACCATAGCAAAAATCAACAAAGCTAAAAGCTGGTTTTTTGAAAAAATAAACAAAATTGACAAACCATTAGCAAGACTCATTAAGAAACAAAGAGAGAAAAACCAAATTAACAAAATTAGAAATGAAAATGGAGAGATCACAACAGACAACACTGAAATACAAAGGATCATAAGAGACTACTACCAGCAGCTCTATGCCAATAAAATGGACAACTTGGATGAAATGGACAAATTCTTAGAAAAGTATAACTTTCCAAAACTGAACCAGGAAGAAATAGAAGATCTTAACAGACCCATCACAAGCAAGGAAATCGAAACTGTCATCAAAAATCTTCCAGCAAACAAAAGCCCAGGACCAGATAGCTTCACAGCTGAATTCTACCAAAAATTTAGAGAAGAGCTAACACCTATCTTACTCAAACTCTTCCAGAAAATTGCAGAAGAAGGTAAGCTTCCAAACTCATTCTATGAGGCCACCATCACCCTAATTCCAAAACCAGACAAAGATGCCACAAAAAAAGAAAACTACAGGCCAATATCACTGATGAACATAGATGCAAAAATCCTTAACAAAATTCTAGCAAACAGAATCCAACAACATATTAAAAAAATCATACACCATGACCAAGTGGGCTTTATCCCAGGAATGTAAGGATTCTTTAATATCTGCAAATCAATCAATGTAATACACCACATTAACAAATTGAAAGATAAAAACCATATGATTATCTCAATAGATGCAGAGAAAGCCTTTGACAAAATTCAACACTCATTTATGATTAAAACTCTCCAAAAAGCAGGAATAGAAGGAACATACCTCAACATAATAAAAGCTATATATGACAAACCCACAGCAAGCATCACCCTCAATGGTGAAAAATTGAAGGCATTTCCCCTGAAATCAGGAACAAGACAAGGGTGCCCACTCTCACCACTACTATTCAACATAGTGTTGGAAGTTCTGGCCACAGCAATCAGAGCAGAAAAAGAAGTAAAAGGAATCCAGATAGGAAAAGAAGAAGTAAAACTCTCACTGTTTGCAGATGACATGATCCTCTACATAGAAAACCCTAAAGACTCTACCAGAAAATTACTAGAGCTAATCAATGAATATAGTAAAGTTGCAGGATATAAAATTAACACACAGAAATCCCTTGCATTCCTATATACTAACAATGAAAAAACAGACAGAGAAATTAAGGAAACAATACCATTCACCATTGCAACAAAAAGAATAAAATACTTAGGAGTATATCTACCTAAAGAAACAAAGGACCTATACATAGAAAACTATAAAACACTGATGAAAGAAATCAAAGAGGACACAAACAGATGGAGAAACATACCGTGTTCATGGATTGGAAGAATTAATATTGTCAAAATGGCTATTCTACCCAAAGCAGTCTATAGATTCAATGCAATCCCTATCAAGCTACCAACGGTATTTTTCACAGAACTAGACCAAAGAATTTCACAATTTGTATGGAAATACAAAAAACCTCGAATAGCCAAAGTAATCTTGAGAAAGAAGAATGGAGCTGGAGGAATCAACCTGCCTGACTTCAGACACTACTACAAAGCCACAGTCATCAAGACAGTATGGTACTGGCACAAAGACAGAAATATAGATCAATGGAACAGAATAGAAAGCCCAGAGATAAATCCACGAACCTATGGACAACTTATCTTTGACAAAGGAGGCAAGGATATACAATGGAAAAAAGACAACCTCTTTAACAAGTGGTGCTGGGAAAACTGGTCAACCACTTGTAAAAGAATGAAACTAGAACACTTTCTAACACCATACACAAAAATAAACTCAAAATGGATTAAAGATCTAAATGTAAGACCAGAAACTATAAAACTCCTAGAGGAGAACATAGGCAAAACACTCTCCGACATAAATCAAAGCAAGATCCTCTATGACCCACCTCCCAGAATATTGGAAATAAAAGCAAAACTAAACAAATGGGACCTAATGAAACTTAAAAGCTTTTGCACTACAAAGGAAACTATAAGTAAGGTGAAAAGACAGCCCTCAGATTGGGAGAAAATAATAGCAAATGAAGAAACAGACAAAGGATTAATCTCAAAAATATACAAGCAACTCTTGAAGCTCAATTCCAGAAAAATAAATGACCCAATCAAAAAATGGGCCAAAGAACTAAACAGACATTTCTCCAAAGAAGACATACAGATGGCTAACAAACACATGAAAAGATGCTCAACATCACTCATTATCAGAGAAATGCAAATCAAAACCACAATGAGGTACCATTACACACCAGTCAGGATGGCTGCTATCCAAAAGTCTACAAGCAATAAATGCTGGAGAGGGTGTGGAGAAAAGGGAATCCTCTTACACTGTTGGTGGGAATGCAAACTAGTACAGCCGCTATGGAAAACAGTGTGGAGATTTCTTAAAAAACTGGAAATAGAACTGCCATATGACCCAGCAATCCCACTTCTGGGCATACACACTGAGGAAACCAGATCTGAAAGAGACACGTGCACCCCAATGTTCATCGCAGCACTGTTTATAATAGCCAGGACATGGAAGCAACCTAGATGCCCATCAGCAGATGAATGGATAAGGAAGCTGTGGTACATATACACCATGGAATATTACTCAGCCATTAAAAAGAATTCATTTGAACCAGTCCTAATGAGATGGATGAAGCTGGAGCCCCTTATACAGAGTGAAGTAAGCCAGAAAGATAAAGAACATTACAGCATACTGACACATGTATATGGAATTTAGAAAGGTGATAACGATAACCCTATATGCAGAACAGAAAAAGAGACACAGAAATACAGAACAGACTTTTGAACTTTGTGGGAGAATGTGAGGGTGGGATATTTCAAAAGAACAGCATGTATACTATCTATGGTGAAACAGATCACCAGCCCAGGTGGGATGCACGAGACAAGTGCTCCGGCCTGGTGCACTGGGAAGACCCAGAGGAATTGGGTGGAGAGGGAGGTGGGAGGGGGGATCGGGATTGGGAATACATGTAAATCCATGGCTGATTCATATCAATGTATGACAAAACCCACTGGGAAAAAAAAAAAAGAAGCAACAGGTCATGGAACACAAGCTGGTTCAAAATTGGGAAAGTAGCACATCAAGGCTATATATTGTCCTCCTGTTTATTTAACTTATATGCAGGGTACATCATGCGAAATGCCAGGCTGGATGAAGCTCAAGCTAGAATCAAGATTGCTGGGAGAAGTATCAACAATCTCAAATATGCAGATGACACCACCCTTATGGCAGATAGAGAAGAGGAACTAAAGAGCCTCTTGATGAAAGTGAAAGAGGAGAGTGAAAAAGCTGGCTTAAAACTCGACATTCAGAAAACTAAGATCATAGCATCCGGTCCCATCACTTCATGGCAAATAGATGCAGGAAACAGTGAAACAGTGACAGACTTTATTTTCTTAGGCTCCAAAATCACTGTGGATGATGACTGAAACCATGAAATTAAAAGACACTTGCTCCTTGGGGAAAAGCTATGACAAACCTAGACATGGTATTAAAAAGCAGAGACATCACTTTACAGACAAAGGTCCATATAGACAAAGCTATGGTTTTTCCAGTAGTCATATATGGATGTGAGAGTTGAACCATAGAGGAAAGCTGAGAGCTGAAGAATTGATGCTTTTGAACTGTGGTGCTGGAGAAGACTCCTGAGAGTCCCTTGGACAGCAAGGATATCAAACCAGTCAATCCTAAAGAAAGTCAACTCTGAATATTCACTGGAAGCACTGATGCTGAAGCTCCAATACTTGACTACCTGATGCGAAGAGCTGACTCATTGGAAAAGACCCTGATCCTGGGAAAGATTGAGGGCATAAGGAAAAGGTGGTGACAGAGGATGAGATGGTTGGATGGCATCACTGACTCAATGGACATGAGTTTGAGCAAACTCCAGGAGATAGTGAAGGACAGGGAAGCCTGGCACACTGCAGTCTATGAGGTCACAGAGTCGGACACGACTAACCAACGACTGAAAAACAACAACATAATACACAAAAGTCAAACTAACCTAACAACTTTCTTTGAAGGAGAAAAACTGGTTTAGGAAGTTTCATTGTGGCCTTCCCCTCAGCAGGCCTTACAGATGCTAATAATAGCAATTATAATTGCAATTCAACAAAAAGCTTGGGAAAGAAAAAGTCTAGCTATTATTTCAACGAGGTTAAAAAAAAAACAAACATTTTTTAAAAGAGTTACCGAAATGAATAAAAAACTTCTTTGGATGGTACTTAGAATGGGATAAATAAAATAGACATTTATGTGATTAAAGAAGATTTAATATTATTACCTAAAGTTAATGAACCAAGTGAAAGTATTAGTCACTTAGTCATGTCTGATTCTTTGTGGCCCCACAGACTGTAGCCTGCCAGGCTCCTCTGTCCATGGAATTCTCCAGGCAAGAATACCGGTGTGGGTCACCATTCCCTCCTCCAAGGGATCTTCCCAACCTAGGGATCAAACCCATGTCTCCCGTATTGCAGGCAGAATCTTTACTGTCTGAACCACCAAGGAAGCCCTAAGAGGGACTGGTGAGCCAAGAAGGACACCTCCTGGTCCTCAACATTAAAAGTTAAACACATCTGTTCTATTTACCCCAGTTTTCAGTTATATATTTAAAGAGCTAGAAAAATATACACTGAGATATCTGACAAATTATTTTGAGACAGTTAAGCCAAAGGGCCTGACTTTCTTGGCTCTACCCAACTCTGGAGATTCCAGAGCATTTCATATAAAAGTAGGTAAAAACAGACAGAGAACAAAAAAAAAAAAAACAAAGTTGGGCATGCTCCAGGAAATGGTGAAGGACAGGGAAGGCTGGTGTGCTGCAGTCCATGTGGTCATGTTAGGGGAAGCACACTGATTTAAACTGCCCACCCTGGCCAGGCACCATAGCGTCACTCCAAATCTTCGTTGTGACGAGACAAAAATCGAGGAGCATACACTCGCCTGACAATAGTAACCATTTGCATGAGTTGTTTTACGACAGCAGGTCCTCATAAGGATCACGGAACTAATAAGCCACCACCGACCAGAAGAGTTCAGGAAAGGTCAAAAGGAGACACCACCTGTCTGACCACCTCCCAGAATCCTTCTCTCTGGTATCCACCTTGGCTGAACAAGACCTGCACCACCAGGAAGGACTCTGAGTCAGAATGATTGGCTAAGGACAACCTGGAAACTAATCCCATCACCATAAAACCGGAGACTGCAAGCCATGTGACAGAGCAGTTCTCCTGGGTTCCCTTACCTTCCTGCTCTCTGCCCGGGCGCCCTTTCCCAATAAAATCTCTGGCTTTGTGAGCACATGTGTCTCCTAGGACAGTTCATTTCCGAGTGTTAGACAAGAGCCCAGTTTCGGGCCCTGGAAGGGGTCCCCTTTCCTGCAACAGTCACAAAGAGTTGGACACGACTGGATAACTGAACAACAACAAAGAGACCTTATGAAAACTGAAGTTAAAGGTATAGAAGCTGGCGGATTTTAAATAAATGTATATAAATTGGTATATTTAAATAGGTTTTATATGAGTTAGTTACTGCTCTTATTTAATTATATTGTGAGATAAACAAGGCATATAGATTGCCACTAAGGAAATATTAACTAAGTGTACTGAGGAAACCAATAGTTACCAGAGCCATACAAAGTAAGTAAAAGTTGAGAACTAACATGCAAGGACTAATAAAATAAAAATAGTGATTTTGCTTTGGCTTAATTTATAAACTCAGAAAGATCTTTGCTAAATGTCTTGTACAAACCTTTGAAGATGTGATAAATTAAAACTCTAAAGTTATAAAACATAAAACTTCATAAATTACTTTTCAGTTTGATAAAAATCTTGCCACTGATTTAAGTAACTTTAGGCAACAAAACTATTCTCTATAAAACTAAACAACTGCCTTTGTCTCGCAAATGTATAAACCAGAATATGAATGAATACAGCCCCCAAGGACCTAGTTCAGTTCAGTAGTGTCTAACTCTTTGCAACTCCATGGACTGCAGCATGCCAGGCTTCCCTGTCCATCACCAACTCCCAGAGCTTGCCTAAACACATGTCCATCAAGTGGGTGATGCCATCCAACCATCTCATCCTCTGTCACCCCTTCTCCTCCTGCCTTCAATCTTTCCCAGAATCAGGGTCTTTCCCAAGGACCTAGACTAAGCCCACCTAAGCAGGCAACACCTGTAAGCCCATGCGGGGGAAAAAAGTGCCAATTTTAAATCTAAACTGCTGAGAATGTTCCCTCTGCCAAACCTTACAGACTGTTTTATTGTTCAGTCACTAGGTCGTGTCCCACTCTTTGTGACCCCATGGACTTCAGCACACCAGGCTTTCCAATCATCTGAGCAAGCTACTTTAAGTTATTTCAACTGTTTATCAACTAGCAACTTTATACCAATACTGTAATACCCAGTTCATGTCTAACTTTTAGTAAAACCATGAGATCTCTAGTTTGTATATGTCTGTCTACACATTACATATGAGCTATCTCTACTTCTAAAAGGTATTTTTAGATTTAGAAAGAGCTCTAGTTAATTTTAATAAAAAGCACTTACATTTAAAGAAAACTGGCCAAGACAACTTTCAGGTTCACGTGAAATGAGACATATTTACTATTAAGTTGATAGCTGATATTAATGTTTAAGTTTGTGGATCTAACTAACATAGACATCATTAAGAGTCATCAAAATTGAGTATAATACTTTATTGTACCTAGGTTTAATAAATAAGACCTTACTAATCTCTTGCAAGGAAATAAATCGACATGATAAAACTTAAAGGTAAATGTAAATGAGATAAGAACTTTGGGATAAAAGGTTTAAGGTAATCATATTTTAGAAATGTCTTCTTGAAATGATCTTTCCAAATGTTTGGTAACTTAAGATTCTAAAACTGTCAATTTAAGCTAAGTGATGAAAGTTTAGTTATTTAAAAGATATTGAGACATCAATTACTAAATAAAAAATTAAAAGTATTTGAGAATAGTAATGAAAATGTTTGGTATCACCTAAGATGTTCTCTCAGAGAAGGCAATGGCACCCCACTCCAGTACTCTTGCCTGGAAAATCCCATGGATGGAGGAGCCTGGTAGGCTGCAGTCCATAGGGTGGCTAAGAGTCAGACACGACTGAGCGACTTCACTTTCATTTTTCACTTTCATGCATTGGAGAAGGAAATGGCAGCTCACTCCAGTATTCTTGCCTGGAGAATCCCAGGGACGGGGGAGCTTGGTGGCCTGCCGTCTATGGGGTCGCTCAGAGTCAGACACAACTGAAGTGACAGCAACAGTAGCAAGATATTCTCTATAAGAAAACAAATGTTTTTTAGAAATTATCACTGATGTTTAAGCTCACCAATTTGTAAAATGCCATATAAAGACATTTATAAAATTAAGGTTTTAAAACTTGAAGATTCTAATCTAGACATGTAATTAAAACTTTTAAAAATCATACAGTAAGTTTTCAGGATACCAAAGGAAATAAAATGTATATTTTCAGTAAAGAAGATATGAGAAATGAAATTACATTTCAGTGAAAAAAAAATGATCTGGTTACTTTTACTTAGATGAAAAATGAAAGACAGGCTGATACAAAAAGTGATGAAAGAGTATGAAGAACTCTGACCAAAAAAGTTTTATACATAATCAGGGTTAACTAAATTTAGATTGAAGTTAATTAAGTAAATAGACCTTGGTAAGTGAGCTAATGCAAGACTGGAAATTTTATCTCTCTACAGATTGTATGAGTTTCTGTGCCCTTAAATGATGTATATTTATCTTGTTTGTGAACTTGGTTAAATGAATAGGTATTGTTTCAGTGACCTATGACCCTGTGTTTTAAAATCTTTTTCATCTTTCTAAAAAAATTCCCAAATATCAAGATATAACCAAGTTTTTTAGCCTCCAGCTGACTCTAGGATGGATGCTTCAAAGAAACATCTCTGAGGAACCTCAGAAAGAAAGACAAGAAAGTGTAGTCTCTCAGTCATGTCCGACTCTTTCTGACCTTATGGACTGTAGCCCACCAGGCTCCTTCGTCCACAAGATTTTCCAGGCAAGAATACTGGAGTGGGTTACCATTTCCTTCCCCGGGAGATCTTCCAGACCAGGGATCAAGCTCAGGTCTCCCACATTGCAGGCATACTCTTTACCCTCTGAGCCACCAGGGAATCCCTCTGAGGAACCTCAGAGATGAACTTTAAACTAAGTTTATTTGGTATTTTTAATTCAAAAACAAGTGTCAAGCAATTGAAAGTGAACTTTAGGTTGTAATATATAGATAAATATCATTAATACAGATATTCCAAAATTTATATGAAATCCCTAACATTTGATATAATGTTATCAGTCGTAATTCTAGTAATTATATTAAAATGTTATATGTTGCAGAAATATCCAAGTTTCCTAATTACATTGTATTCAAATCTTTAACCATGTAGCGGGACCACAGCACAATCAGTAGGGAAGCTGGTTTTAGAAAGAGTGATCCCCATCTGGGAAATCCCCTCTGAACTACATAGTGACAGAGGGACCCATTTTTCTGGACAAATGATTTAGGAAATTTTTAAAATTTGGCCAATTATGCAAAATTTCCATTGTGCCCATCAGCTCCAGTCTTCTGGGTTAGTGGAAAGAAGAAACAGAACAATTAAAACACAGTTAGGGTTTCCAGTTGAAGATAGTGGAGTAGAAAGGCGTGCTCTCATCTCCTCCTATGAGAGCACCAAAATTACAACTAGCTGCTGAATAACCATTGACGGGGGGATGCTGGAACCCACCAAAAAAGGATACCCCACATCCAAAGACAAAGAAGAAGCTGCAGCAAGACGGTAGGAGGGACACAATCACAATAAAATCAAATCCATACCTGACAGGTGGGTGACCCACAGACTGGCAGACAATAATACCAAAGAAGTTCTTGCACTATAAAGTTCTTGCACTTGTAAAGATTCTGAACCCCACATTCAGGCTTCCCAGTCTGGGGATCCAACAGAGGGACTGGGAATCCCCAGGGAATCTGGCCTTGAGGGCCAGTGGGATTTGATTATAGGCCTTCCAGAGGACTGAGGGAAACTCCAGTCTTTGAGGACACAAACAAAATTTTGCACACACCAAGACCTAGAGGAGAGGAGCAGTGACCCCACAGGAGACTTAACCAAAGCTATCTGCTAGTGTTGGAGGGACTCCTGTGGAGGCATGGGTCAGCAGGGGCTCACCATAGGGACAGGGGCACTGGAAGGCCTAAACCCTCTTGGAGTTTGTAATTAGCTCTACCACAGAACCCAGGGCTGGGTCACCTCAGGTCAAACAACTATTAGGGAGGGAGTGCAACCCCATCCATCAGCAGAGAATTGAATTAAAGCTTTATTGAGCAAGGCCCTGCCTACCAGAGCAAGACCCAGTTTTTCCCATTACCAGTCCCTCCCATCAATGAGCACACACAAGCCTCTTAGCCTCATCCATCAGAGGGCAGACAGAAGAAGCACAGTCTCACAGTGACTAAAACAAAAACCATTTTACAGAAAGTTAATCATAATGAAAAAGCAGAAAGTTGTGTTCCAGATGAAAGGACAAGATAAAAATCCCAGAAAAACATCTAGGTGAAGTGGAGATAGGCAACCTTCCAGAAAAAGAATTCAGAATAATGATAGTGAAGATGATCCAGCATCTTGGGAAAAGAATGGAGGTGGATTGAGAAGATGCAAGAAATGTTTACCAAAGACCTAGAAAAACTAAAGAACAAACTGAGATGAATAATACACTAGAAGGAATCAATAGCAGAATAAGTGAGGCAGAAGAATGGATAAGTGACCTGGAGTACAGAATGGTGGAAATCACTGCTGCAGAACAGAATATACGAAAAACAATGAAAAAAAATGAAGACAGTCTAAGAACCTCTGGGACAACATTAAACACACCAACATTCGCCTTATAGGGATCCTAGAAAGAGAAGAAAGAGAGAAAAGAGCGAAGAAAATATTTTAAGAGATAATAGCTGAAGACTTTCTGAACATAAGAAAGGAAATGGTCAACCAAGTCCAGGAAGCACAGAGAGTCCCAGAAAGAATAACCCCAAGGAGGAACACACCAAGACACATGGCAATCAAACTGACAAAAATTAAAGACAGAGATAAAGTATAAAGAACAACACAAGAAAAATGTCAAATAACATACAAGGGAACTCCCGTTAGGCTACCAGCTGATTTCTCAACAGAAACTCTACAAGCCAGAAGGGAATGGCGTGATACATAAAGTGATGAAAGGGAAGAACCTACAACCAAGAATACTATACCCAGCAAGACTCTCCTTAAGATTTGATGGAGAAATCACAAGCTTTCCACACAAGCAAAAGTGAAGAGAATTTAGCACCACCAAACCAGCTTTACAACAAATGCTAAAGGAACTTCTCTAGGCAGGGAACACAAGAGAAGGAAAAGACCTACAGAAAATAAACCCAAAGCAATTAAGAAAATGGTAATAGGATCGTACATATTGATAATTACCTTAAATGTAAACAAACCAAAAGACAGACTGGCTGAGTGGATGAAAACATGTGCATGTATGCACTTCCACTTACCATGTCACTCTGCTTGACCTCCCCAAATTGTATGTCATTATTTTATATTGTTAAGGTAATCATGTTCCCATTATGGCTTGAAATAGTAATTATCTTTTTTTCCTCTGGCTATTGATTGTGAAAACTGATAAACATCTTTTACTATTGTGATTATGTAACTATTACTCGCTTAATACCATTATATCATGATTGGTCAACAGAAAAATAATAGAACTCTATATTACCAAAACTAGGATCTAACAGAAAAACCTATAATCACTTTTTAAAATCCAGATGCATATCAGAACTATCTTGAAATTTTTTGAAAAGTGTAAATGTTCAGGTATTGTTTTTTCCTCCAAAACTCCAGATATGTTTCTAATGAGCAGTCATGTTTAAAAACAACTGGACTCAATGATAATCTTTTATTTTTATCTAGTTTGTTTCACTTTTTCTATTTCATATTCAGTTCCCCCATTTCATTTAGTTTATGTTCTCCAGTTTCTCCATCTCCTTTGTTTGACATTCTTTCTCAAGCCTTTATCAAGTGTAGTAGGAAACTTTTTGTATACATATTATATATATTAGAAAGCTTACTAATTTTTGCCTAACTGTAAAATTAGGACACTTTGACTCCACTTGTTTGACTTAGTATGAATAGAATGATAGATTTCTAATTGAAAAACAGATATGCAACAAGTAACAAAGGTTTACTGTATAGCATAGGGAACTATAGCCAATATCTTATAATAACCTATCATGGAAAATAATTTAAAAAATAATGTATGTATATTTGTTTAACTGAATCACCTTGCTGTGGACCTGAAACATTTTAAGTCAACTATATTTCAATAAAATATATATATTTAAAATAAAAAAGAAACAGTTGGCTAAAATTAAAGACGCTTATTCTTTACCTTGGCCTAAGGCCTTTCCATTGGTTCTCCTCAACCTCAGATCCACTCCTTTGGGCAAACATCATTTGTCTACCTTTGAGATTATTATAGGGAGACACTGAGATTGGATGAAGGACTATATGATTCGATATTACTTAAGGGAGATGTATTATATTATTTCAACTGTTTTATCAAAGTATTCACAAGTCATTCTAAACTTGTTTCTGAAGCTTATCACAGTAATCTATCCTCAAATGAAGGTCAGATGCCCCCTGACTTACAACCAGGAGATTATGTATATAAGAAAAGACATCATTTAAAGGACTCCCTCCAACCTAAATGGAAGGGCCCTTATCAGGTTTCTTTGACTAGCTCAAGCACAGAAAAATTGAAGGGAATTGACTGTTGGATTCATATTTCCCACCTAAAAAGGGCTCCTGTACCAGACTGGTCCATAGAGAGAACTGCTGACCTCCAACTTACCTTTAAACAATTCTCTGATAATAAGGAAACTCCAACACCAGGATGAGAAGAAGATGACATCAGAAGTAGACAGCTGCCCCAAGACATTGGACCTGACCCATAAGATTGTTCATAAGTTTTCTTCTTAGTTTCTTGGACTCTTACACATGAATCAAATGTTTTTTCTATCATGGGCATAATCTTATGTAAATTTTAGAAATCAGTCAAACTGTTGGGTTTGTGGTCAATTACCTGCATCCAGTACATCTGGTTTACCTTGATAGTTTTCTCCCTTTCAAGGCTCTGATTGGATGGCTCTTGGAAAGTTTATTTTAGAAGAAAGGAATTATAGTTCTCTCTGGGCTAGTACTGATATCACTAGATGGGACCCACTCACTTGGCCAACCAAACATATTTATTCTAACCCTGGCCATAAATATGAATTTTCCCTTAAGGTTACTCTAGCCCAGTCAAAACAAACAGCTAAATTCCAGTCCAAATTTATATATATATAAATTCTAGAGTATTAGGAAGGCCACTCCCTCAGTTATGAGGTGGATTTATCTGACTAACACCAGATTATGGTCGTCTAAACCTAAAAGCCCTCCCTATGCTGGGAACAATTAAACCATACCAAAGATAATCAACCTAAGAATACTAGAAAATTAGGCTGGGTGCCTTATGAAAAAATTACCAGTATACTATTTCCCTTAAAGATGATGACTGGTATGGATCAGATTGGATTAGATGTCCAGAAACATACTGGCTGGCAGCTAACAGGACTTCATGGCTTTGTGCATCCAATCTATGACCCTGGCTTCCACCAGCCAGCTAGGAAGGTATATTTTAGAATTCCCTTGGGCTCAAGGCCACTATGTACAAACTTAGATGTGACTCCAGCAAATTTACCATCAATATGAGCCCGATGGACCTAGAGATCTGTGTTTCACTGGTATGATCACTTAGCAGCTATTTTTGTGCCTTCAGTAGGATTGGAAAATGTTATTTCTCACATTGAAGCCTTAACAAAATTCATTCAAAAGGCATTAAATGATAGCAACCAGGCTATTATCCTACTAAATTCCGAGGTCTCTCTGTTGAGAAAAGCTGTCTTACAAAATTGTATGGCCCTTGTTATCCTTACAGCATCTCAAGGTGGCTGGCTGTGCTGTAATTCAAGCTGAATGTTGTGTTTACCTACCAGATAAATCCTCTAATGGGTGATGTTTTAGGAAGATGGTTTGGTTCTGAAAGCTCATGGATTAAACCCCTATTTGTAACTTTAATCATATTATTAGGTATTTATTACTTGTAGTTTGTTTATTTTATAAGATTGCTGTCTTTCGTATTACATGATGTATAACCAGACCTCTGGCCAAATTAATGACAGCTAAACATCTTGAATAAATAGATCACATTTACAATGTAAAATAATTGTAATAGTGTGATTCTAGGTATGGGAAGAGGCAACAAGGGAAATATCTCCTGGATGCTATTATGTTAGAAGATAGAGGATCCAGAAGTTCCAGAGAATATTTTATTATTTATCAATGAGCCTAATCCAGAAATTAACACCCAAAATGACATATCAGTGAGGACCTTCACCTAATCTGGGATGATCCAGATCAGCACCATGGGACAAAAAAAAAAAAAAAGGTCATGGAATGTCTCCCAAATATGGTCAGATTTATGACCACAGGGAGGGACTGTGAAATGAAAATATCTCCTGCCATATCAATAAATAAGAAATGTCACATGTCACAGCCATCAGTGATTTCTGGCCACCAAATGTGAATGAGGGCTCCCAAAACTGATCCAGCCGACGCTGCCACCATCCACAGTGATTGCTGAGGAGCTGGGGGGAATGCAAGAAGCAGCCATCTGCTACTCCTTAAGGAGAACAAGGAAACAGGATTGCCCCAGGTAGCTGAGGGGCATGTGAAAGGAATGAATCCAGTGAACCCAGAGACTTGCATCTTCCCATACACAGAATGCTAAATTCCTTAACTTGATACCTAATCTTTGATGTTCAGACTGCCTGCTCCCTTTATTGCAAACTTGTATACAGCCTGACTTACCCTCCTGCCTTCTTGGAGCAGTTTTCTCAGAGCTACTAGGATGCTGTCTCCTGGGCTTGGAGTTCTAAACATTCCCACCAAAGAAAATAACTCTCTACTTACAGGTTGCACATATATTTTTAGTGGATACCTGTCTCCCCCTACTCTCCATCCCCAGGAGGTTTTCCCGGGAGAGGAGGCTTCCAGAAGTCTCCCACCAGTTCCCCAGATCCATTCTGTCATTTGGCCAATAAATACATATTGCATCCCTACTCTGTGCCAGGAACTGTTCTGGATAGTTGAGGTACATCACAGAGAAAAAGAACAAAGATTTCCTGCCTTGTAGCACTGAATTCTACAGCAACCCAGAAATGCCAAAACTCAACAGCAAAATAGTCAAACAGATCAAACAGGAAACCAAACTTACACCACCTGTGTGCAAAACAGGCAACGCTGACTTGGAATGAAAGCATTAGATTATTTAGAGAAAAGCAGAGAGGAACTAAATAACTCAAACATAATAAAATAAGGACATTAGTAAATACACTTAAGAGTGTGCTTCAGGGAAAACCAGAGTTAAAATAGTCAAATATCTGGCAAGTAACAAAAAAGACAAAATGCTACATGAGAAAACATGGAGCAGATACAGGGAAAAAATAAAAAGTATAAGGTACTCAAGTTGTTGTTGTCTAGTCGCTCAGTTGTGTTCCACTCTCTGCAGCCCCATGGACTATAGCCCACAGAGGAGACCACCTGTCTCCTCTGTCCATGGGATTTCCCAGGCAAGAAAACTGGAGTGGGTTGCCAAGTCTTCTTCCAGGGAATCTTCCCAACCCAGGGATTGAACCAGGTATCCTGCATTAACTGGCAAGTTCTTCACCACTGAGCCACCAGGGAAGCCCCTTAGATACGCCTACCTACGGACAATTAATCTTCAACAAAGGAGGCAACAACATACGATAGAGAAAAGGCAGTCTCTTCAGCAAGTATTGGGAAAGCTGGACAGCTGCATGTAACTCAAGGAAGCTAGAACACTCCTTCACACCAAATACAAAAATTAACTCAAAATGACTTAAATACTTAAACACAAGACATGACATAAAACTCCTAAAAGAGAGCATAGGCAAAACATTCTCTAACATAAATTGTACCAAGGTTTTCTTAGGTCAGTCTCCCAAGACAATAGAAATGAAAGCAAAAAAAGAAAAAGCTTTTGCAACAGCAAGGAAACTGTAAACAAAAAGAAAATACAACCTACAGACTGGGGGGAAATATTTGCAAATGATGCATCTGACAAGGGTTTAATTCCAAAAATATACCAACAATTCATACAATTCAAAAACAAAAACAAACAATCCAATCAAAAAATGGGCAGCAGACCTAAATAGACATTTCTCCAAAGAAGACATACAGATCACCAATAGGCACATGAAAAGATGCTCAACATTACTAATTATTGAGCTTCCCTGGTAACTCAGCTAGTAAAGAATCTGTCTGCAATGCAGGAGACCCCTGTTGGATCCCTGGGTTGGGAAGATACCCTGGAGGAGGGCATGGCAATCCTCTCCAATATTCTTGCCTGGAGAATCCACATGGACAGAGGCGCCCAGAAGGCTACAGTCCATGGGGTCACAAAGAGGCCAATAGGCACACGAAAAGATGCTCAACAGTACTAATTATTAGAGAAATGCAAATTAAAACTACAAGGAGATACCACCTCACACAGGTCAGAATGGCCATCATTAAAAAGTCCATAAATAACAATGCTGGAGATGATGTGAAGAGAAGGAAAGCCTCCTACCTTGTTGGTGGGAATGTAAGTTGGTGCAGCCACTGTGGAAAACAGTATGGAAGTTCCTCAAAAAATTAAAAATAGAGTTGTCATATGATCCAACAATTCCACTCAAGCATATATACGGACAAAACTATAATTTGAAAAGATACATGCACCCCAATGTTCATAGCAGCACTATTCATAATAGCCAAGATATGGAAACAATATAAATGCCCATTGACAGACGAGCAGATAAAAAAGATACGGTATATATACACAATGGAAAGCTACTCAGCCATCAAAAAGAATGAAATAATGCCATTTGCAGTAACATAGGTGGATCTAGAGATTATCATACTAAGCCAAGTCAGTCAGAAAGAGAAAGACAAATATTACCATATGATATCACTTACATGTGGAATCTAAAATACAGCACAAATCAACATATTTATGAAACAAAAACAGACTCACAAAGAACAGACTTGTCCTTGCCAAGCGGATGGGGATAGGAGAGGGAAGGATTGGGAGTTTGGGATCAGCAGAAGCAAACTATTATATAGAGAATGGATAAACAACAAGGTCCTATTGTATATCACAGGAAACTATATTCAATATCCTATGATAAACTATAACAGAAAAGAACAATAAAGTTTTATTTCTATATATAGAATATATCTGAGTCACTTTGCTGTACCGCAGAAATTAACACAATGTTGTAAATCAACTATACCTCAATAAATTTTAATTTTTAAAAAACTTTCAACCCCCCCCAAAAAATTGTAAGGCACTTAGCTATTATTTTTTGCTAATGAATCTGAATATCTCAATAACATGGATGATTGGAGAAAACAGAACTTATAAAACTCAATCCTATAAGAATTCTTTAATACCAATAATCGAAAAAGTTACAGAATATTTACTTCCAAATACTAAAAGCCTTCATGTCCACATGTCAAATTTAACTTTCAAGAAACTGCTAATTCTTGTCATGTGAACTGTTTTAATATGCAAAAATAAGTTGAACAGCAATCTAATTTATTTTATGGTACTATCCTAAATCTGACACTAAAATCTGAGAGCAATAGTAAACATGTATACTCCACACTTAAGAAAATAAGTGTAGGGATTATCAGATATAAACTCGTATATACAGAATGGATAAATAAAAAGGCCTATTGCATAGCACAGGAAACTATATTCAATAACCTGTGATAAACCATAATGGAAAAGAATGTATAAATATCTATAACTGAATCACTTTGCTATATAGCAGAGATTAACAACATTGTAAATCAACTATACTTCAATAAAATAAATGTTAAGAAAAGAAATGTAATAATCCTAAATAAAATACCAGAAAATAGAATTCAATGGAATATTAAAAGTATAATGCTTAACAGTAAAGTAGATCTATCCCAGGACTGTAAAAGTGATTTAGTGTTAGGAAATTAATCAGTCATATACTCTCCCAGATCAAGGCATCAATTTTTTAGTGACAGTCTTACGTTTAGACTCTTGTTAAATTTAATATCTTTACCTTATGAAAATTCTAATTCTGGGAATAGAATGACACTTGCTAAACATAATAAATATATATTGTATAAAGAATTTATCTCCCATGAGGATCCTGGTTATATTCAAATAATTGTGTATTTAATAATTGTATGACATTATCAATGGGAAGAAAATATATAAATACTCTCCTCAGTTATTCTAGTTCCTTCACACTGTTGAAATAAACCTTTCAATCAATGTGTAAGGTTATATTAAGTAATTCCTTCTCCTCCTCTTCCCATCAAATGGGTACATCTTAGAACCAATAGCTTAAATCTAAGGAAATCAGATATATCTCAAATGAACAACTCACTCCACACTTACTGATGTAACTCTCCAGCTCTCATATGAAAATCAGGAATAAGACAGGGATGCTCATTATCACCATTATTATCTGAGACTATTGAGAAAGGCCTGACCAGAACAATAAGAAACTGCACTTAAAACTGTAACTATTAAAAATGAGACTATACTATCATCTTCATTCATTAACTCATAAGATTGTTTTCTTGTAAAATTTGAGACAATTTAAAAAACTATCAGAACTAATAAGAGTTCGGTTCCACGTTACTAGTATACAAAACTCATGAGTTGGCAAGGGTCTGGTAAAACAGACATACTCACACATTGTTCATAAGAATTTAAGTTGGCACAACCCTTTTGGAAACAATTTGGCTATAGGTATTAGAAATCTTAAAATATTCATACAAAAATAAACAAAAGTTATTCCCCTTATAATAGATACTATTGCTTTCCCAAAAGGTTTTGGATTTTTCTGACAGAATCTAACCTTTGGGGTATATTCAGTCAAGATCTAAGGCAAGCATGGTAGTTCTATGACCTGTTGCCAATGATGGGTCAGGAATACACATTTGACTTAGACCAAGGAAAGGGAAGTCTGCTTGAGACATTAACCTCTGCAAATAGAAAGCTCTTAAGAATAAATCCTTTCTGCCTCTACCCTTTTCTCTCCTCCTTGAGATTCTATCAAATAATGATGTGATACTTGGAGCTATGGCAGTTATCTTGGATCATGAGTGCACACGTTGTCAATACACCGAAAAACAGAAAGCAACTGGGCTCTTGACATTACTGAGCCACTACTCCAGCCTGTATAGTATTTCCCTAAATTGGCATCTGAACACATAGCAGGCATCCAACATTCTTGGCTGACATCTTTTTAATAACTCCATGATATTTTGGTAGTTTCACATAAGTCTTACCTCCCTGTACTAGGAATTCAAAGATCTACTTAGACTTCCTTTTTGCTAGATGGCAGACATGTGTCCCAAATTCCGTCAGCATGGTTCATCCATATGAGACTAGGTTCAGAAGGGAGAGGTGAAATGACAGCAAAGAGCTCAGTTTTCTAATAGTGTGTTGTTGGAGGCCACTGGTGCTCCTAGAGAATCTGTGGCAGAGTTTCTGGAGTCTAGAACTTGGGAGTCACTGGGGCAAAGCAGCAAGAATTGGCAGCAGTAGTGTTTCGCTATTAAAAGAAAGTCCCACAATGGGATAGAGCACGGATTCTAGCTGCACTGTTCCCGGCAGTCATATCTGAGACTAGTTGTCTGTATCACCATCCCAACTCCCCAGAGATACCTATTATCTTGTGTAAAGATTCCTTTCTGCTTAAATATACCCTGTAGATTCTCTCATTTGCAAACAAGAGCCTGAACCTTTAATTCTACATCTAGCAAACCATTTCAAAGAAAATAATTCAAAATCTAAAAGGAGCCTTATACACAGATGACCACTGCTGTATTATTTATAATAGTTGAAAGAAATTTTAAACCAGCTAAATGTTCCACAATGAGAAAATTATTAATGAGTAATTTATAATAAATCCAGTTGAAAGAATGGATAAGGAAGCTGTGGTACATATACACCATGGAATATTACTCAGCCATTAAAAAGAATTCATTTGAACCAGTCCTAATGAGATGGATGAAGCTGGAGCCCATTATACAGAGTGAAGTAAGCCAGAAAGATAAAGAACATTACAGCATACTGACACATGTATATGGAATTTAGAAAGGTGATAACGATAACCCTATATTCAGAACAGAAAAAGAGACACAGAAATACAGAACAGACTTTTGAACTTTGTGGGAGAATGTGAGGGTGGGATATTTCAAAAGAACAGCATGTATACTATCTATGGTGAAACAGATCACCAGCCCAGGAGGGATGCACGAGACAAGTGCTCCGGCCTGGTGCACTGGGAAGACCCAGAGGAATCGGGTGGAGAGGGAGGTGGGAGGGGGGATCGGGATTGGGAATACATGTAAATCCATGGCTGATTCATATCAATGTATGACAAAACCCACTGGAAAAAAATAATAATAATAATAAAAAAAAAATTAAAAAAAAAAAAAATAATAAAATAAAAAAAAAAATAAAAAAATAAATCCAGTTGAAGTCTGTAAAATGTATATAATATGGAAAACTACTAAAACCATAATGCAATAAGGCAAAGTCATATAGAGTTTGATCATAGCCATGTTAATAGAACAAGCCTCATAAGCATTTCTCCACCAAGTACTTCCAATGGTCTGTATAGTTGAAGTTATGGTTTTCTGAGTAGTCATGTACAGATGTGAGAGTTAGACTATGAAGAAGTCTGAGCACCAAAGAACTGATGCTTTTGAATTGTGGTGCAGAAGACTCTTGAGAGGCCCTTGGACAGCAAGAAGATCAAACCAATCAATCCTATAGGAAATCAACCCTGAATATTCATTGGAAGGACTGATGCTAAAGCTGAAGCTCCAATACTTGGCCACCTGATGCAGAAAGCTGACTCATTGGAAAAGATCCTGATGCTGGGAAAGACTGAGGGCATGAGGAGAAGGGGTGATAGAGGATGAGATGGTCGGATGGCATCAGCAACTCAATGGACATGAGTTTGATCAAACTCTGGGAGATAGTGAAGGACAAGGAAACCTTGTGCACTGTGGTCCACGGGATCACAAAGAGTCAGACACAACTTAGCAACTGAACAACCACCTCCTATGGTAAATACCTTGGCATGTCTGCACAGCCCGTGAGTCATCCCATCTTCCCTGAGAATTTGCCTTCCCACATCACAAGTTTGGGTCCTGGCAGCCAAGCTTGTGCCTCATGATCCCTGCTCTCTGAGCAAAGTTGACTAGACCTGGGGAGACCACATGAGCCAAGCTGAGTCAGTGAGAATCTTCTCCAGGTATTTGAACCCAAATATTAATGTTAACTTCCTTGTGTGACTGGAACTGTGTACCAAGTGAGAGAGGTGGAGGGAAGGGGGAAGAAGGGGAGGCTGAAGTGGGGAAAAGGGAGAGGAAGAGAGCGGGCAACTTTCTAAATTCTCATCTCAGCCTATTCTTGAGTTCTAAGTTCCTCCTCCTCTTTGGGTCGTGGAAGAAACTCCTATGTCCTTATGAAAACGTTTTGCCACTAACTAGTTTGAATGGGCTTCTGTTCCTCAGAACGAAAGATGGTTTTACTAGCACATTTCTAAAGGTGAAACCTCAGGATGCCATGGGCAATCTGAGGGCATCTCACCTTCAGCATCCCTGAGTTATTTCCTGTCTACTTTCACCTTCCCACAGGGTGAATCTTGTACCTCAGCCTACACAAACAGGTCAAAGTCACTCTCAGCAAATTTGGCTAAACGAGCTTGGACCCTTGGAGAAGGAAATGGCAGCCCACTCCAGTGTTCTTGCCTGGAGAATCCCAGGGGCGGCAGAGCCTGGTAGGCTGCCGTCTATGGGGTCACACAGAGTCGGACACGACTGAAGAGACTTAGCAGCAGCAGCAGCAGCAGCAGCTTGAACCCTGAGCTCCCTTCATTGGACTGGTCAGAGTGGGGGACCAGGGAAGGATAGGAATGAGGAAAGCCTAAAGGTTATCTATACTAGAATGGACTTGTCTTATGGAATATTAATGAGCCATAAAAAGGAACAAAATTGTACAATTCGTAGAGATAGGCATGTATCTAGAGACTGTCATACAGTGTGAAATATGTCGGAAAGAGAAAAACAAATAACTAACATTGCTTATACGTTCAGTCACTCAGTCGTGTCCAACTCTTTGCGACCCCATGGACTTCAGCACGGCAGGCCTCCCTGTCCACACTGACTCCCAGAGTTGACTCAAACTCATGTCCATTGAGTCAGTGATGCCATCCAAGCATCTCATCCTCTGTCATCCCCTTCTCCTCCTGCCTTCAATCTTTCCCAGCATCAGGGTTTTTTCAAATGAGTCAGCTCTTTGCATCAGGTGGCCAAATTATTGCAGTTTCAGCTTCAACATCAGGCCTTCCAATGAACATTCAGGACTGATTTCCTTTAGGATGGACTGGTTGGATCTCCTTGCAGCCTAAGGGACTCTCAAGAGTCTTCTCCAACATCACAGTTCAAAAGCATTAATTCTTCAGCACTCAGCTTTCTTTATAGTCCAACTCACATCCATACCTGACTACTGGAAAAACCATATCCCTGACTAGACGGACCTTTGTTGGCAAAGTAATGTCTCTGCTTTTTAATATGCTCTCTAGGTTGGTCATAACTTTCCTTCCAAGGAGTAAGTGTCTTTTAATTTCATGGCTGCAGTCACCATCTGCAATGATTTTGGAGCCCAAAAAATAAAGTCAGCCACTGTTTCCACTGTTTCTCCATCTATTTGCCATGAAGTAACGGGACCAGATGCCATGATCTTAGTTTTCTGACTGTTGAGTTTTAAGCCAACTTTTTCACTCTCCTCTTTCACTTTAATCAAGAGGCTCTTTAGTTGTTCTTCACTTTCTGCCATAAGGGTGGTGTCATCTGCATATCTGAAGTTATTGATATTTCTCCTAGCAATCTTGATTCCAGCTTTTGCTTCATCCAGCCTGGTGTTTCTCATGATGTACTCTGCATATAAGTTAAATAAGCAGGGTGACAATATACAGCCTTGATGTACTCCTTTTCCTGTTTGGAACCAGTCTATTGTTCCATGTCCAATTCTAACTGTTGCTTCCTGACCTGCATACAGGTTTCTCAAGAGGCAGGTCAGGTGGTCCAGTGTTCCCATCTCTTTCAGAATTTTCCACAGTTTATTGTGATCCACACAGTCAGAGGCTTTGGTATAGTCAGTAAAGCAGAAATACATGTTTTTCTGGAACTCTCTTGCCTTTTGGATGATCCAGCAGATGTTGGCAATTTGATCTCTGGTTCCTCTGCCTTTTCTAAAACCAGCTTGAACATCTGGAAGTTCACGGTTCAGTATTGTTGAAGCCTGGCTTGGAGAATTTTGAGCGTTACTTTGCTAGCGTGTGAGATGAGTGCAATTGTGCAGTAGTTTGAGCATTCTTAAGGAAAGTTTTGACCAACCTAGAGAGCATATTAAAAAGCAGAGACATTACTTTGCCAACAAAGGTCCATCTAGTCAGAGATATGGTTTTTCCAGTAGTCATGTGTGGATGCAAGAGTTGGACTATAAAGAAAGCTGAGCGCCAAAGAATTAATGCTTTTGAACTGTGGTGTTGGAGAAGACTCTTGAGATTCCCTTGGGCTACAAGGAGATCCAACCAGTCTGTCCTAAAGATCAGTCCTGGGTGTTCATTGGAAGGCCTGATGAAGCTGAAACTGCAATACTTCGGCCACCTGATGCGAAGAGCTGACTCATTTGAAAAGACCCTGATGTTGGGAAAGATTGAGGCCAGGAGGAGAAGGGGACGACAGAGGATGAGATGCTTGGATGGCATCATCAACTCAATAGACGTGAGTTTGGGTGAACTCCGGGAGCTGGTGATGAACAGGGAGGCCTGGCATACTGCGGTTCATGGGGTCGCAAAGAGTCGGACCCGACTGAGCGACTGAATTGAACTAATAAGAACCTGCTGTATAGCACAGGGAACTGTACTTAGTACTCTGTGGTGACCTAAATGAGAAGGAAATCCAAACAAGAGGGGATATATGTGTACATATAGCTGATTCACTTTGCTGTACTGTCAAAACTAACACACATTGTAAAGCAACTATACTTCAATAAATTAATTTTTTAAAAAGAATGGATTTGTGTTTACTGGAAGGAAAACAAAAGTGTTGGAGCTAGGAGTTGCTTAAAAGGCCTTGGCCAGAGCCAGAAGGAACAGTGAAGGAAGAAAGACAATCTGGAGACTGGGCATTTTGGAGAGAAAGCAGAGGTCTGAACAGTTGTTAGAAGACCCAGTTTTCAAGGACATAAACAGATAAAAGAGGATATTTAGAAACTTTGCTGATAACTGCTGGTTGGTGGTCCCATTAAGAAAGCCTCAGCAAAGCTGTTCTTTATGCCCATCTAGCTTCTGAGAGACTGAGCATTTCTTTCAAATGCTTAATTGTACTGAGACTGTCTTAATGAAAAGTGATCTAGGTTTTTTCTGACTTCACAGGAGGGGGTGGAACAATCCATGCATTACTTGGATGGAGTATAGAAGATGAGATTTAGTGGTTGTGATCCTAAATATAAAAGGGAAAGGAGCACAGGAGGGTTTGTGCATTTCCGGAAGAAAGCGCCGCTCATGAGCACACATTCCCACGGCTCCCCAGAGTGTAGAATGAGCTGTGGTGTGCAGAAAACCTCCATCATCCTTCTGTACCATTTGCAGCAGAACCTCTCCAGGAATCCTGCTAGAAATGTAATTCAAGTAAAGGTGATGAGCTGACTGCTGATCAGGATGATTAAAGCCTTTGCTGAGGCAGAAAATTCAGCACTTCGAAAGGACCAGACCTGGCATGTCTCCCCCAGTTTCCCTGGGCAAGTGGTGCAGCCCAACCAAATGGAGCAGTCTGGTCTCCCCTACACACACACCCATAGGACCCCTATCACTAGGAAGACAAAGCTTCCCTTCCCAGTACACATCCCTGACACCTCTGGAGAAACAATTCAAATCCAGAGATAAGAGAGAATCCTTCCTTCTCTCTGAGACTCATCTTCCCCAAAGGAGACAGGCTTTCCCTGGGCCTCCTGGGACTGCTAAAAAAGGAGATTGGGCTATCTGAGAAGGCACTTTCTGGAAGGTCCACATCTGCACATGTGAAGACACTCCCACATGGGTCAGGAATAATGTCCTGAAAAAAAATTGATGTCTACTTTGTCTCCCCCATCCTATTAACTCAGAATCATTCCAGACACTTTCTCCTCCCTCTCCTCAGTCACACTCTTGATTCCGTGGTTGTCTGCAAAGTCCTGTGAGGTTTGTACAGAAAGATGATTGACCTGTCATGAAGAATTCCCGACACACAGTCTCAAAAACACATCACTGCCTGCACCCCATACACATGTCCCAGCCTGCCCCACACAACTGACAGAGTGGCCAACCAGGGAGCTGACAGTTCTAATTAGGCAGAGAGACTTAATTAGCATAGCCACAGCGGTGAGAACTCTCTGGAGAATCCAATGAAAGCCTGGAGGATCTCCAGACATATCTGTGCAAAATAGTTAGGGGAGAGAAATGTGCCACACGCTGACCATGAGACTCAATGTCCTCAACCTGCCCTGACCAAGGCTTGGGTTGGAATGAGCCCCTTCATCCATTCTCTCTCCATCCTCCATCAGCCACCACCCAATCATCCCCTCCACCTAATCGTCCATCTTCCTTTTACCTACTCCATCTATTTATGCCTCCACCCACCCACCCACTCACCCGAAGAAGGCAATGGCAACCCACTCCAGTACTTTTGCCTGGAAAATCCCATGGACGAAGGAGCCTGGTAGGCTGCAATCCATGGGGTCACAAAGAGTCAGACATGACTGAGCAACTTCACTTTTGCTTTTCACTTTCATGCATTGGAGAAGGAAATGGCAACCCACTCCAGTGTTCTTGCCTGGAGAACCAGGGACGGCGGAGCCTGGTGGGCTGCTGTCTATGGGGTCGCACAGAGTCGGACACAACTGAAGGGATTTAGCAGCAGCAGTAGCACCCATTCATCATCCTTTCAGCGATCCAGCCACAGAATGACCATCCTCTTTTCAATCCACTCTTTTATTCATCCATCTTTCTGCCCAACCACCCACCTGTCCGTCTCTCTGAGTTGCATCCAGTCAACCATTCATCCAGTTGCAATGTTTTCAATCTCTAGATTCATTTATGCCATCAAAAACCAGGCTGCCACACATCCACTCACCCATCTATCCATCCAGCCTACTGCATGCAGGATCTATGCCAGGGTCTGTGGCTACAGAAATAAGTATGAGCTGCTTCCCCCTCAACCCCAATAAAGTCATGTCAGTCCAGTGAAAAGGGGCCTTTATGAAATAAAGCCCCCCTTTTTTTATAAAGCCCACACGGTGAGCTCCTCTGGAGATCTGAGTGTGTTTTCTGTCTGGATCCCCAAGCACCACATTCTGGTTGCCCTACCCCACCAGCTCCATCATAGCCTGGCCCAGGGACATTTTCCTAGCAGACCTAAAGGCAAAAGAGAGGAGCAACATTCCATGTGGGACTGCTAGAGACTTGAGTACCCAGCCACCCACAGTGCCCAAGTACCTGACCAGGCAGGGGTGGGAGGAAGTCTCTCTTCAAGGTACAAAGGGTTCCTCATCTATACCACTTCCTCCCTTCAGCCTATAGATCCGTGCTGTCCAGTAAAAATATAATGTGAGTTACATATTGAATATTAAATTTGTGAGGGACCGCATTTTCAAAAGTCTTTAGAAAGGTGAAATAAATTTAATTTATTTTACGCAACACAATATGTTTAAAATATTATTTCCACATGTATTCAGTATAAAGATTATTGAGGTAGTTCACAATTTTTGGTACCAGGTTTTCAAAATCTAGTGTGTGTTTTATACTTAGTGTACATCTCAGTTCAGACAAGCCAAATTTAAAGTGCTCAATACCACACACAGCTAGCAGCTATCATATTTCAAGGCCGGACCCAGACATTGAGGCCACCCTGATCATTTGGGTTCTTTTCAAATTGATATTTGCCAAGTGTTTGCTAAGCACTTAATCAGAGGACTAGCTGAGCAGTGTGACAGGAAGGACAGGAAAACAAAAAGCGCTGCAGCCCCCTCACAACCCCTCCTCCACTGTCCTGAGCAACTAAGGTCCAGCCTCAGACCAGCACACCCTCTCTGCAAAACCTAGGCCCTGCAGTCACCAGACTGACCTCCAACACACATAGTCTAACCACCGTGAGTTACTTAACTGTGCCCCCAGAAGGCTGTCTCCATTCTTAGAAGTCCCCAGGGGAATTCTTCCCAACCATAGAGAATGAGATCTGTCATCATGGCTCTGCCCATGTTCAGGGAGCTCCTGGTTCCTCTGAGAGATGGGGTTCCAGGATGCTATCCAGCCAGCCTGCCTCTCAGCCAGCTTTACCCCTGCTCAGATTCTCTCTTATCCAGGACTAGCCAGTGAGGCTGGAGAAATAGAGAGGTATTGGTCCCCAGGAGAGAGACTGCCCAATGCTTACATACTGGGTGGTCTCATGGCTTCTCTGAGACCCCCTAGAAGTCTATGGGGGTAGGGAAACCCTGTCTCATTCAAGAGGTAAAGAAACTGAGGCTCAGAGAGGCTGAGGGCCTTGCCCAGGTATATAAGGTATCAACAAGAGTGGGGCAGCAGATTGGACCCCAGGGTGCCCACTGTCCATGCCGCTGCCCTCTTCCCTCCCACCCTTCCCCACTGGCAGCCCCTCTAGACAGAGGGACCAGGCAGAGGAGAGGGCTCTGAAAGGCTCCTCCAAGGTCCCAGAGCCATGATAGCACCAAGGCAGGCCCAGGAAGAGGCGCTGTCACCAACCGGTCCCACCTTCCTCCCATCCCGTCTCCCAGAAATAGCATGCCCTGGAGAGAACAACCTGCAGGTGCCTACAACAAGCTCAGAGCCTTCACACCTCGGTGCCTCTGCCCATGCTTCTCTTTCTGCCTGTTACGTTCTCCCTTCCCCTTCCTGCTCAGAAAAGTCCACTACAGCCTTCAAGTCTCCCTCAGAGCTCAGCTCACTGAAGCCTTCCATGACAAGCCCAGGCGGAACAACTGCTCCTCCTGCATTTTCCCCTGTGAACAATACATCTGTTGGTTCGGGTGCCCCTCCATACTCTGGCCCCCACAAAGAGCAGATATGGATCCTGTAACCAAACCAGTGCCCAGCAAGCAGGAGACTGGCACACAGTAAGGACTCAGAAAATGCTTATCAATAACCAGAAGGAAGCTTATAATAATAAGGTGCAATAATAACCTGTGTCACCAATGGGCTGTCTGGGTCCCCACTATTCTTTTCTTTTTAAATTTTATTGAAGTAAAGTTGATTTACAATGTTGTGTTAGTTTCAGGGGTACAGCAAACTGATTCAGTTTTACATATACATATATTCATTTTTTTAAGATTTTTTTCTCATGTAGGTTATCACAGAATATTGAGTAGAGTTCCCTGTGCCATACAATTTGTTGTTCAGTTGCTTAGTCATATCTGACTCTTTGCAATCCCATGGACTGCAGCACACCAGGCTTCCCTGGCCTTCATTATCTCCTGGAGCTGGCTTAAACTCATTTTCATTGAGTTGGTGATACCATCCAACCACCTCATCCTCTGTTGCCCCCTTCTCCTCCTGCCCTCAATCTTTCCTATCATCAGGGTCTTTTCTAATGAGTCAGCTCTTCCCATCAGGTGGCCAAAGTCCTGGAGCTTCAGCTTTAGCATCAGTCCTTCCAATGAATATTCAGGGTTGATTGCCTTTAGGATTGACTGGTTTGATTTCCTTGCAGTCCAGGGGACTCTCATGAGTCTTCTCCAGCACCATAGTTCAAAAGCATCAATTTTTCAGTGTTCAGCCTTCTTTATGGTGGTACACAATAGCTCCTTGTTGGTTATCTAGCTTAGATATAGTAGTGGGTGTATGCTAATCCCAAGATCCTGATTTATTCTGGGTCCCCACTCTTAATCACAGCCTCTTCCCATTTCTCTGCAAGCCCATGCACCTGTGGATCACACCACCTTGGTGCAGCAGGGCCACTGGGAACCCCTGCACACATGTTCACTTGCAGGTTCCCTCAGGGAGAGCCTCTCCTAGGCTCCCAGCTTCCATCTGTAACTCTCTGTCCCCTTGGCAGCAGGCTACCCAGGAAACTGTAGCATCTCCCCTTCCCCAGCCACCCACTGAAAGTGACATCCTCTTGGGGGATATCAAAAGTCACAGGTAATGTAGTTTGCTCGAGAGCATTTTGGAAGATTATTTATCTGTGTTCTCCAGAAAATGAAGGCTGTAGTAGATCTTGCTGATTATATTACCCCACTGAGAGGCAGAAATAATCCTGAAGGTGGCAAGTTAAATCACTACTTTGTAATTTACTAAAACAAAACTAATACCCAAAGAAATGTTTTCTCCACCATTTTATAGCAATTTCACCATTAAACTGTCTTTGATTGCAATTCATAACAATGAATAAAGAAAAGGAAACAATATCTTCAACCCAGCCACGAAATTTATTTTTCTGAACACTAACAGTTTTCCCCATGAGCAAAGTGGCATCATCATCTCCAGAGTAGACATGGCCACCTAAAATGATGAGTGGGAATGACCAGGGTCACTCTGCATGACAAATAGCTTCATCCTCCCTCCTCCCCAGAGAAAGCCACCAAGTCCTCTCGCTGAGACTGAACCCTGGATGGTCCTCACTGGAGCAGCCAGGATGAGCCAGCAAGGCAGTGTGTGGAATCCCAGAGAGCCCTGGACTCTAGGATTCAGCATCTTTGGCCTTCAAAGTCCAGGAGTATTTATAGGCAAGGGCTCCTGGCAGGTGGGGAGAGTCAACCCCCAGGTAGAGATGGACTCTGCGAGTATCTAGACATCAAGCTACACAGAAGCTGGCAACAGTCACTGAGAAAGGGAGGCCAGACCATTGACCTTCTTCAGCCACAGCTTCCCAGTACCTGAAAAGCCCCCAGAGTGGGGGTCTGCCCCTCTGGGTTCCAGACCCCCAACATGAGCAGCTGCACACAGCCTAGGATGGACAGGAAGGAAGGAAGCAGGGCACTGGGCCCTCTGCTCGGCTAGGTGATCCCTCCTCACTTAGACACTCTCCTTAGGCCATCTCCCTTGCCCTTGTGGGTTCCATGACCACCTGACTCTCAGATATGCCTCTCTCTGGCCAACTCACTACCCTGAGTGCCAGACTAAAATAGCTAACTGCCACCTTGACATTTACTCTCAGACACTTCAGCATCATCACAAAGTGAAGCTCCAATACTTTGGCCACATAATGGGAACAGTCAACGCACTGGAAAAGACCCTGATGCTGGGAAAGATTGAAGGCAAAAGGAAAAGAGGGCGGCAGAGGTTGGATGGCTAGGTGGCATCACCAACTCAATGGACATGAATTTGAGCAAACGCCGGGAGATAGTGAGGGCAAGGAAGCCTGGCATGTTGCAGTCCATGGGGCTGCAAAAAGTCAGACACGACTTAACAACTGAATAACAATAACAGTGGACATTTAAAACTCAACGATTCAAATCTGGGCTAGTGATTTTCTCCACCAAACCTGACTTTTCCTATTTAAGGGAGTGGCATCTTCATCCAACCAGTCATCCCACGGAGCAAGCCAGACATCTGGAAGCAGACACCTTAGCACCTCCCTTCTGCTTACACTGCATGCCCAACACCCCCACACATACACAGTCCTGGCGATTCCCTTTTTTTTTTTGGGGGGGGGGGCATGTGGCATGCAGAATCTTACTTCCCCAACCAGGGATCAAACTCATGATCCCTGCCATGGAAGCCTGGTGTCAACCTAAACTGGACCACCAGGGAAGTCCTTGATTCCATTTTTTTAATTCCTCTCAAATAAATGGCATCTCTCTGCATCTACACCTCCACTACTGGGCCAAGCCACCATTGTTTCTCACCTAGACACCTGCACTCATCCCCTAACTGGTTTCCCTACTTTCATTCTACCCCTGGACAATCCATTCTCAATCAGGAGCCAGGGTCACTCACCTTCTACTTAAAACCTTCAGTACTGTCCACTGCTCTTAGGTAAAGACCACATTTCCTCTCCAGCCTTCATGGCTCTACATGGTCCGGCTCCAACCTCTCTCTCTCCCATTCCACCTCCCACTATGGCCCCTTGCTCTCAGCACTCCAGCCACCAGCTTCCATTTGGTCCCTTGAACTCACCTTGACCATCCCATCACAAGGAAACCCCATCTTTCTTGCCTACTTATCTAAAGGTTATCCTTCAGGTCTCAGTTTAAATATGCCTTCCTACGGCAAGAAGTTCTCCTTACCATACACACATTTTCCTTCCAGCACTCATTACTGTTTATGGCAATGCTCCCACATGTATGGATATTAAATGCCTGGCCCCATCAGGATCTAAGCTCCATGAGAGCAGGGACCACAGATTTTGCTCAACATCATGCAACTAGGGAATATTATAAATATGAATAATGAATAAAGACAAAATCAGGGTTATAGTACCATGGCTCAAGCCCCTTTTCTCAACAGAAGAATATCCTTTCCACATGACTCAGCCTAAATGTCAGTCCCCAATGGCCCTAGACTGTCACTTGCCCCCAGTAGCAAACTGACTCTGGACACCAATCCCTCATTTATTCCTCCCATGAGTGAGAGTGTGTGGATGGCTCAGAGTCACTTGTCCACATATTTGAAGACATATACCCCAGTGTCACCCAGGCACACCCATGGGAAAAGCTGTGACACCATAGGAAAAGAAGCAATAAGTAGAGCATGACCAAGATGGTGGAGTAGTAGGACATAAAGCTCACCTTCTCCCACCAACATGTTAAAAAGTAATTGCAGTTTCTGCATTGTTGAACTTTGCCATTTGATATTGGAATACATTCTTAAATAAATGTGACTATGTAATACATCATTGTAATGCACATTTCTTGCTTTGTGTCTTTTGCTGATGAACTGAAACTTACCACTTATCTTATATGTATTTTAGACTATGGAAATGATGTTAGACAAAAGGCAAATTCAAGCAATTTTCTTATTCGAGTTCAAAATGAGTCATAAAGCAGCAGAGACAACTCACAACATCAACAACGCATTTGGCCCAGGAACTGCTAATGAACATACAGAGCTGTGGTTGTTCAAGAAGTTTTGCAAAGGAGATAAGAAGCTTGAAGATGAGGAGTGTAGTGGCTGGCCATCAGAAGTTGACAACGACCAACTGAGAACCATCATCAAAACTGATTCTCTTACAACTAAATGAGAAGTTCAAGAACTCAATGTCGACCATTCTAGGGTGGTTTGGCATTTGAAGCAAATTGGAAAGGTGAAAAAGCTCAGCACCTGAATGTCTCATGAGCTGATAAAGAAAATAAATAAAGAAATAAATCACCACAAATAAAGAAAATCATCTTTCTGAAGTGTCGTCTTCTTTTATTCTATGCAACAATGAACCATTTCTCAATTGGATTGTGATGTGCAACAAAAACTGGATTTTATACAACAACCTACAAAAACCAGCTCAGTGATTGGACTGAGAAGAAGCTCCAAAGTACTTCCCAAAGCCAAACTTGCACCAAAAAAGGTCATGGCCACTGTTTGGTGGTCTGCTGCCAGTCTTATCCACTGCTGCTGCTGCTAAGTCACTTCAGTCGTGTCCGACTCTGTGTGATCCCATAGACAGCAGCCCACCAGGCTCTCCTGTCCCTGGGATTCTCCAGGCAAGAACACTGGAATGGGTTGCCATTTCCTTCTCCAATGTGGTGTGAAAGTGAAAAGTGAAAGTTAAGTCGCTCAGTCATGTCCTACTCTTAGCAACCCCATGGATGGCAGCCTACCAGGCTCCTCCATCCATGGGATTTTCCAGGCAAGAGTACTGGAGTGGGGTGCCATTGCCTTCTCCAGTCTTATCCACTACAGGTTCCTAAATCCCAGCGAAACCATTACATCTGAGAAGTATGCTCACCAAATGAGCATACTTCTCATTGATGAGATGCACCAAAACTGCAATGTCTGTAGCTTTGTTCAACAGAAAGGGTCCAATTCTTCTCCATGACAGTACCCGACCACACATTGTACTACCAATGCTTCAAAAGTTGAATGAATTGGGCTACAATGTCTTGTCTCATCTGCCATATTCACCTGACCTCTTGCCAACTGACCACCACTTCTGCAAGCATCTCAACAACTTTTTACAGGGAAAATGTGTCCACAACCAACAGGAAGCAGAAAATGCTTTCCAAGAGTTTGTCGAATTCCAAAGCATGGATTTTTATGCTACAGGAATAAACAAACTTATTTCTTGTTGGCAAAAAATGTGTTGATTGTAATGGTTCCTACTTTGATTGGTAAAGATATGTTTAAGCCCAGTTATAATTATTTAAAATTCAGGGTCTGAAACTGTAATCACTTTTGCACCAACTTAATACATCTACCTGTGGTATGATTCTCACAAAATAGCTATTGAACTCTGCCAGAAGACTCAGACTGCTGAAACTACAAGAAAATTTCCATGTAATTAGTAGGAAAAAGAAAAGAAAGCAAGAAAGGATCCAGGTTGGGACCTGCTCCCTTTGGAGGGAACTGTGAGAAAAGCCCCCTCAGTGGTGGAGAGATAAGTTAGGACAGGGAGCTTCAGAGTGAGCTTCAGAGACTCAGAGGAGAGCGCAGCAGCTGGGTTGGGGCAGCCAAAACAGGTGTGCAACCCCATGGTGGGTGAGGGCTGGGTGCTAGAACTCAGGCTTCAAAGATTAGAACCAGGGAAAGGACTGGGGTTGGTGGTATGGAAATAACCTGAAGAGGCTGGAATCAGTGTGACCACAACTGAGTATACTAGGAGGAATCCTGGGCTGCCTTAGAGACCAGACACCATTGTTTGTGGGGATGCATAGGGGAGAGGAGGAACATGGGTTGCAGCCTTTTTTCCTGTGTGCATGGTCACAAAAAGCAGGACACTGCCTGCATGGAGTCCATGGGCAGTCCCAAGCCTCCACCACCTCCTGCCCAGAGGTTACGAGTGGTCCCATGCCTTCACTGCCTCCTCCATGGACACCAGGAGTGCTTAAAAGCTCCCACTGCCTCCCTCCAAGGCTGCAGAAATGGTCACCAACTGCTGCCACCACTACCCTGGCAGACTCCAGGAGGAGTCAGAAGCTACCTCCGCTCCCACTGCAAACTCTGGGGCCACACCTGAGCTGCCACCACTGCCAAGAACCTCAGAACTGGGAACCAGCCACCACATCTTCCCAGGTGGCTGAGATGGTAAAGAATCTTCCTGCAATGCAGGAGACGTGGGTTCAATCCTTGGGTTGGGAAGATCCTCTGGAAAAGGGAATGGCTACCCACTTCAGTATTCTTGCCTGGAGAATTTAATGGACAAAGGAGCCTGGTGGGCTACAGTCCATGGGGTTGCAAAGAGTCAGACATCAGAATAGTCCCTATCAAGGGGATTGTTGTTGTTGTTCAGTCGCTAAGTCATGTCCTACTCTTTGCGACTCCATGAACTGAAACATGCTCGACTTTCCTGTCTTTCACCATGTCCTGGAGTTTGCTCAAACTCATGTCCATTGAGTCAGTGATGTCATCCAACCATCCCATCCTTTCTCAGGGGGATAACGACCAGCACATGCTGAGGAAAGAGGTGACAGACATCCATACTAGAAAGAGTCCTCACTCCAAATACAGTAAACCCACACAAGCTACACAGAGACACCCTCACATATAAATAGCCCTCCAAGATCAGAGTTGATAATTATTTCCCCTAAACTCACAGAGTAAGAGAGAATATAAGTAAAATGAAGAAGCAGAAGAACCACTCACAGATAAAAGACCAAGAGAATTCCCCCTGAAAGAACAATGAAAAAGACCTCTTCAGTCTAATAGAAATCAATTTCAAAAAGGAAATAATGAAAATACTGAAGAGAAAAAAAAAGGCTATCAGTAGAAATGCAAAATACTATAAAATAAGGAATTAGAAACTATAAAGAAGAATTAGAAAACTATTTGCTGAAATGAAAGCAGAGCTAAAGGAAATGAATAGCAGAATGAATAATCCAGAAAAACAAGTAAGTGACCTGGAAGATAGAATAAGGGAAATCACACAGTCAGGAGAGCAGACAAAAAGCCAAACCCCCCAAAAAATGAAAGCAATATAAGAGACCTATGGAATAATAAACAGCATGCCAATCTACACATAAAAGGTATCACAAAAGGGGAAGAAAGAAAATTAGGGATAGGATCAAAAATGTATTTGAAGAAACAGATATGCAGGTACAGGAAGCATGGAGGATCCCAAAGAAGATAAATCCAAACAGACCTATACCAAGACATATTATAATAAAAATGGCAAGTCTTCCCTGGTGCTCAGTTGGTGAAGAATCCGCCTTCCATGCAGAAGACCCCAGTTCAATTCCTGGGTTGGGAAAATCTGCTGGAGAAGGGACAGGCTACCCACTCCAGTATCCTTGGGCTTCCCTTTTGGCTCAGCTGGTAAAGAATCTGCCTGCAATGCAGGAGACCTGGGTTGGGAAGATCCCCTGGAGAAGGAAAAGACTACCCACCCACTCCAGTATTTTGGCTTAGAGAATTCCATGGACTATGTCCATGGGGTTGCAAAGATTTGGATACAACTGAGCAACTTTCACTTTCACTTTCCCTGGTGGTCCAGTGGTTAAGACTCCGCACCTCCAATGCAGGGGGTGCAGGTTCAATCCCTGGTCAGAGAACTAAGATCCCATATGCCACACAGTGCAGCCAAAAACTAAAAAAAAAAAAAATTAATGACAAAAGTTAGAGAATTTTTAAATGCAGCAAGAGAAAACAAGGAGTTAATTACAAGAGAACCCCCATAAGGCTACCAGCTGTTTTCTCTACAGAAACATTGCAGGCCAGAAGGGAGTAACAAGACACATTCAAAGTCCTGCAACCTAGGCTACTCTACCCAGCAAGGTGATCGTTTTGAATCAATTCAGTTCAGTCACTCAGTCATGTCCGACTCTTTGTGAACCCGTGGGTGGTCATGTTTGGATGTGAGAGTTGGACTATAAAGAAAGCTGAGTGCTGAAGAATTGATGCTTTTGAACTGTGGTGTTGGAGAAGACTCTTGAGAGTCCCTTGGACTGCAAGGAGATCCAACCAGTCCATCCTAAAGGAGCTCAGTCCTGGGTGTTCATTGGAAGGCCTGATGTTGAAGTGGAAACTCCAATACTTTGGCCACCTGATGCGAAGAGCTGACTCATTTGAAAAGACCCTGATGTTGGGAAAGATTGAGGGCAGGAGGAGAAGGGGATGACAGAGGATGAGATGCTTGGATGGCATCACCGACTCAATGGACATGGGTGGACTCCGGGAGTTGGTGATGAACAGGGAGGCCTGGCATGCTGCAGTTCATGGGGTCTCAAAGAGTCGGACATGACTGAGTGACTGAACTGAACTGAACTGGACTGAAGCATGCCAGGCCTTCCTGTCCATCACCAATGCCTGGAGCTTGCTCAAACACATGTCCATCAAGTCAGTGATGCTATATCCAGCCATCTCATCCTCTGTCATCCCCTTCTCCTCCTGCCTTCATTTAGAATAGAAGGAGAAATAATGAATTCCTCAGACATGCAAAAAATAAAAGAGTACAACAACACTAAGTCAATCCTAAAGAAAATATTGAAAGACCTTCTCTAAGTAGAAAAGAAAAATCTGTAGGAAAGAGAAAATCACAGTTGGTAAGTAAACCATTAAAGAAGCCAGTACATACATTTTTAAAAAACCAAAATATTTCAGTGAAAGCGATGATAAACACAATGAAAGCTGAAGGATGAACACAAAGATGTAAAAGAGGACATCAAAATCATAAAATGTGGGGACAGAGACTAAGAAAATGTAGGGACTCTTTTCAGAGAATCTGTTTGAGCCTATATAACAACTGGTCTAATGCAATCAGAGATTGGAAGGGGTTAGCATACTTGAAAAACAGGGTAATCACAATTCAAAACATACAATAGATTCACTAAAAACAAAAAGAAGAGAAAATCAGTATAATACAGAAGAAAATCAAACAACAAAAGGAAAAAGACAAAGAAGAAATGTAAAATCAATGGGAAAACAAAAATGACAATACATATCAATAATTACCTTAAATTTCAATGGACTAAATGCTCCAATCAAAAGACATAGATTGAATTTTTTAAAAAAGAGCCTACAATATTGTGCCTCCAAGAGACCCACTCTAGGGCAAAGGACACTCATAGGCTGAAAACGAGAGGATAGAAAAAGATATTTCATTCTAATGGAAATAACAAGAAAGCTGGGGGCACAATACTCATACCAGACAAAATAGACTTTAAAACAAAGGCCATAAAGAAAGGCAAAGAAGGACACTATAAAATGATATAAGGATCAACACAAGAAGAGGATTTTATATTCATCAACATATATGCACCTCTATAGAAGCACCCAAAAACATAAAAGATATAAAGGGAGAAATTGCCAGGAATACAGTCATAGTAGGAAACTTTAATATCCAACTCAAATCCTTGGGCAGATCTTCCAGACAAAATCAATAAGGCAGTAGAAATCCTAAATGATACAATAGAACAGTTGAAGTTAATTGATATTTTCAGGACATTACATTCAAAATAAGAAGAGTACACACATCTTTTTCAAGTTCACATGGAACATTCTTCAGAACTGACCACATACCAGGGCAGTAAACAAGCCTCAACAAATTTAAGAGTTTAGAAATTATCTCAAGCATCTTTTCTGACCACAACAGCAGAAAACTAGAAATTAACCACAAAAAAAGAAATGAGCGGGGGGAAACCAATTACATGAAGACTAAACAACATGCTACTAAAAAAAATAAAAAAGGGTCAACTATGAAATCAAAGAGAAAATTTTAAAATACCTTGAGGCAAATGATAACAAAAACACAACCATACAATATCTATGGAATATAGCAAAAGCACTTCTTAAAGGGAAGTTTATGGCAATACAGGCTTTCCTCAAAAACAAACAAAAAACTCAAAAAAACAACCTAGTCTACCACTTAGAAGAATTAAAAAAAGAATAAATAAAACCTAAAGTCAGGAGAAGGAAGGAAATAATAAAAATCAGAGATGAAGCAAATGAGGTTTTTTAAAAAGGAAAAAAAAAATCAATAAAATCAAGAGCTGGTTCTTTGAAAGGATAAACCAGTTGACAAACTTCTAGCCAGGCTTGCCAGGAAAAGAGAGGGAACCCAAATAAACAAAATAAGAAATTAAAAAGGACCCTGAGAAAACCACGATTGAAAAAAACATATGTATCCCAATGTTTACTGCACACTATTTACAATAGCTGGGACATGGAAGCAACCTAGATATCCATTGACAGAAGAAATGGATAAAGAAGCTATGGGATACATATATACACAGTGGAATTACTCAGCCATAAAAAGGAACACATTTGAGTCAGTTCTAATGAGGTGGATGAACCTAGAGCCTATTATACAGCGTGAAGTAAGACAGAAATAGAAAAACTGATATCCCATACTAATGCATATATATGGAATCTAGAAAGGTGGTACTAATGAACCTATTTGCAGGGCAACAGTGGAGACACAGACACAGAAAACAGACCTGCGGACACAGTGGGGGAAGGAGAGAGTGGGATGAATGGAGAGAGCAGCATGGTAACATACACATTACCATAGGTTAAGTAAATAGCCAATGAGAATTTGCTGTATGACTCAGCTCAGGGAGCCCAAACTGGTGCTCTGCGACAACCTAGATGGGTAGGATGGGGTGGGATGTGGGAGGAAAGTTCAAGAGCGAGGAGACATATATACCCATGGCTGATTTGTGTTGATGTATCGCAGAAACCAACACAATACTGTAAAGCAATTATCCGTCAATTAAAAATAAGTAAACTTTTCAAAAAAGAAATGATAAAAGGAGACATAACAACTGATACTGCAGAAATACAAAAAACCATAAGGATATATTATGAACAATTATATGCCAACAAATTCAACAACCTAGAAGAATGGACAAGTTTTGAGAAACATACAGTCTGCCAAATTGAATAAAAATAGATAATTTGATCACTAAAAGTGAAATAGAATTTGTAATTTGAAAACTCTCTACCAAAAAAAGCCCACAACCAGGTGGCTTCAGGGGCAAATTCTACTTACACCAAACCTTCTCAAACTCTCCCAAAGAATTGAAAAGAAGGGAACAGTCTAAAGACATACTATGAAGCCACCATCACCCTGATACCAAAATCAAAGACACCACCAAAAAAGAAAATTATAGGCCAATATCTTTGATGAATAGAGATGTGAAAATTCTCAACAAAATATTAGCAAATGAATCCAACAACATATATAAAAGATCATACACCATGACCAAAAGGGATTCATCCCAAGTTCACAAGGATGATTCAACATGCACAAATCAATGTGATATACTACATGAGCAAAAGAAAAGCTAAAAATCTCATAATCATCTCAAAAGATGCACTATAAGCATTTGACAAAATTCAACATTCATTCATAATAGAAAAAAAAAAAACTCTTACTAAAGTCAGTATAGAGGAGATGTATCTCAACATAATAAAAGTTATTTATGACAAACCCACAGCCAATATAATGCTTGTAGTGAAAAATTGAAAGCCTTCCTGCTAAAACCTAGAACAAGACAAATCCACTCACTCTCACCTCTTCTATTCAACATAGCATCGGAAGTCCTTGTTACAGCAATCAGACAAGAAAAAGAAGTAAAAGGCATCCAAATTGGAAGGGAAGAGGCAAAATTGCCATTAAAAGCAGATGATGTATATTGTATATAGAAAACCCAAAAGACTTTACATAAAAATTCCTAGAACTAATAAACAAATTCAGCAAGGTAGCAGGATACAAAAATAACACAGAAATCAGTTGCCTTTCTTTACATCAACAATGAAATATCACGAAGAGAATGTAAAAAAAAAAACAACAACTTTTAAAATTGCACTAAAAAAAAACAAACTTAGGAATAAACCTGACCAAGAAGGTGAAAAACTTCTTCACTGAGAACTATAAAATATTAATAAAAGAAACTGAAGATGATTCAAAGAAATGGAAAGATATCCACTGGAAAAATTAATACTGTTAAAATGGTCTTACTAACGAAAACAATCCACAGACTTAATGATATCCATGTCAAATTATCTATGACATTTTTCACAGAACTAGAACAAATAATCCTAAAATTCATTTGGAGCCATAGAAGAAAAGGAACTACCAAAGCAATCCTGAAGAAAAAGAACAAAACAGGAGGCACACCCTCCCAAATTTCAGATAATACTACAAAGCTATAGTAATCAAAACACTGTGGTATTGTCACAAAAACAGATATATGTATCAATGGAACAGAATAGAGAGCCCAGAAATAAACCCACACACCTATGGTCAGTTAATCTTCAATAAAGGAGGCAAGAATAATCAATGGTAAAAGACAGTCTTTCAGCAAGTGATGTTGGCAAAGTTGGAAGCAGTGTGTAAATCAATGAAGCTAGAGCGCACCCTCATACCATGCACAAAAATAAACTCGAAATGGCTTACAGACTTAAACCTAAGACGTGACACCATGAAACTCCTTGAAGAGAACACAGGCAAATCATTCTCTGGCATAAATTGTACCAGTGTGTTCTTAGATCAGTTTCCCAAGGCAAGAGAAATAAAAACAAAAATAAACATATGGGACCTAATCAAACTTACAAGCTTTTGCACAGCAAACCATAAAATAAATGAAAAGACAACCTAACAAATGAGAGAAATATTTGCAAATAATGCAACTGACAAACGCTTAATTTCCAAAATATTAATCTCATACAACTCAACAATAGCAACAAAAACAATTTTAAAATGGGCAAAAAAAAACCAAAACAAGCAGAAGACTTAAATAGACATTTCTCCAAAGAAGATATGCTGATGGCCAATAGGCACATGAAAAAGATGCTCAAACTCGCTAATCATTAGAGAAATGCTGGGACTTCCCTCGTGGCCCAGTGGTTAAGAACCCACCTTGCAACGCAGGGGACTTCAATCCCTGGTCCAGGAAGATCCCACATGTGGCAAAGCAACTAAGCCCATGCGCCACAACTATACAGCCTGCTCTCTGGAGCCTTTGAGCCACAACTACTGAAGGCCTGTGCCTAGGTCCTGTGCTCCACAACAAGAGAACCCACTGTAACAAGAAACCCACCCACACACCACAACTAGAGCAAAGCCCGCACTCACTACAACTCAAGAAATTCCCTACATGGCATCAAAAATCCAACACAGCCAGGGGAAAAAAAGAGAGAGAAGTGCAAACCAAAACTACAGTGAGGTACCCTCTCCCATTAGTCAGCATGGCCATCATTAAAGAGTCTACAAATAATAAATGCTAGAGAGGATATTGAGAAAAAAGAACCCTCCTGCACTGTTGTTGGGAATGTAAGTTGGCGCAGCCACTGTGGAAAATGGTATGGAGGTTTCTTAAAAATATAAACTATAATTACCCTGTGATCCAAAAACCCCACTCCTGGGCATATATCCAGAGAAAACTATAATTCAAAAAGATACATGCACCCATATGTTCATAGCAGCAATATTCTATGTTCACATTCTAAGTTCACTATAGCCAAGACATGGAAACAAACTAAATGTTCATCAACAGATGGATAAAGAAGATGTGATACATATGTACAACGTAATACTACTCAGCCATAGGAAAGAACAAAACAGTGGCATCTACAGCAACATGGGTTCAACTAGAAATTATCATACTAAGTAAAATCTTTCAGAAGGAGAAAGGCAAATACCATATGATACCACTTACATGTGTAATTTAAAATATGACATAAATAAACCTATCCATGAAACAAACAGAATCATGGATATAGAGAACACACCAGTGGTTGCCAAGGGAGAGGGATTTGGGGGTGGGATGGAGTGGGAGGGTGGTGTTAGCAGATATAAGCTTTTATATCTACAATGGATAAACAACAAGGTCCTACTAAATTCAATGTCCTATAATAAACCATAATGGAAAAGATTATTTATTAAAAGGAATATGTATATTATTTTTATTATATTTAATATATAATTATATAATCTAATATATATAACATTAAATGTATTGTACATATTATGTTATTAATATATAATTTTATATATATATTTAACTGAACCCATTTTACCATACAGCAGTTATTAACACAGAACTGTAAATCAACTATATTTCAGTAAAAAAATAAAAATAAGGCATCAGCCCTTCCAAAAATTAATTAAAATTAAATTTTTAAAAAAGAAGCAATAGGATTCTCTCTCAGAAATTTGGGGACCACTAAGCAGAACTGCCTGTTCACCCATGGGCAGCTCCATCTACCCTTGTCCATGCCCACTCCACATGCAACCCTCATCATTTAGGCCTGTCAACATCCTTCAGAGGAAAAACATCCTCGCTGAACAATCCACAGCAAAAACCATGGGTGGGGGAGATACTTCAAGCTAAGCCTGGCTGGGCTCATAAGCAGCGAGCTTGACAAGAGTACAGTGAGCTCCCTGGGTGTCCAGCTGCTGAGACACTGAAGTATCTCCCAGGAGAGGACTTGTCCTGGGAGAAAAACAATCAAGCATGACGAACTTAACCCAGAGACCAAGCCTAATGATGTGATCAACTCTGACCCCGATGATTCAGCCAGGGTGTAAGAGAGAAGCGGGCTATAGACCAAAATCAGGACCTCCTCTCCCACAAACCCTGCAGGACAGCAGGACATCAGGGCCACAGGCATGAACCTGAAACACCCAAGAAAGAGACTCCAGGGAGAGACGACAGCGCCTTCAGAATCAGGAGGATCTAACCAGAGTCAGCAGGGCCCAAGGGACCAACCAGAGCCCAGCAGTTGGAGCAAATGAGAACACAACCCAGCCACCATCACGATCCCAGGCTCAACCTGTTCATGGACGTAAAGGTCAGTCACAAAATACATGGGGAGACCACTCTGGGAAGCGATTCCCAGTGGGCTAAGGGTCAAAAAAAAGTGTGAAAATGGCGCCAGTCTGGAGAGTTTAAATCCCCCAGTTACTTTACAAAATTTGTAAAAATCAACTGGTCCTCAGAGACTCAGCCCTTCCAAATCTAAGTCCATGGAGACAGATTTATGGATCATTATTAAACTGCTGAGAAAAGGTATAAACCAGGAGACTATTAGTCATAAATCAGACAAATGAGTCTGCGGCCCCATCAGTAACAAGGAGACGTGGACATGGGCCAGCAGCACCTAAGTCTCAGGCACACTGGCTCAGAGCAGGTGAGGGACAGGGAAGGCTCAAGCCTGAGTTTCACTCCCCTCATTCCAACCAGACCCAGCTTGAATTCTCTGCCCTTGGACTTCAGGCTCTGATGAAGGCGCCCAGCCAGGCCTATAGAGAGGAAAGATCAAGCCCTAGAAACTGTTGTTCCCTGAGCAGGCAGGTGTCCTAGGGAAGAGAACTTGATGCCAATGGAATTTCCTTGGGTTGGAGTTTGGACTGAGCCCCAAAGCTCAGGACATTGTGAAGACAGGCCTACACATTTCAAACACAACAGCTCTGCCCACTGAATAAGACATGGCCAAAGGGCTTCTTTGGTGGCTCAGCGGTAAAGAATCTGCCTGCCAATGCAAGAGACTCAGGTTTGATCTGTGGGTCAGGGAGATCCCTAGGAGAAAGAAATGGCAACTCACCCCAGTATTCTTGCCTGGGAAATCCCGTGGACACGAGAGCCCGGTGGGCTACAGTTCATGGGGCCACAAAGAGTCAGACACCACCGAGTGACTGAACAGAGAGACACGGCCAAGCAGGCCCTTCTTACCCACCCCGTCACCCTCATGCCCAGAAACACTCCCAGAGGAGGCTCAGAGAGGGTGTTCAGCCCCCTAGCTATGTGGCAACTTCAGGGTTGCTGCCAGGAGGGAGACCCCAGTTCACCCCCCAGATGGTCCCTGAACTGTGGAATCACAGGCCCTGGTGTCACTGAGCTCTAGAAGTGTGGTGTGGGGAGGGGGAGAAGACAGAACTCCTGGATCTACTTTACACACTGAGACTCACAGAGGTTCCATGAGCTATCCAAGACGAGGCAGCCAGGCACCATCGCCTGTCTCTCCCCCTGCCTACGTGGGCCGATGCCAACATCTCCTAATGTCCCCCCTACATGGACTGGACCAGTCACACCCTGAGGCCACCTGGCCAAGGGACCACACTCCAAAGTCCCCTCCTTCCTTACCCAAGTGTCCCCTCCTCATTGCACTTCCAAGATTCAAGCACCAGGCTGGACTAGAATGGACCCCTGGAAAAAGGCCAGCCCTTTTTCAGGTCCGCATAGGGATACTAGTGCCAGAGGACCAGGACAAGGCAGATGGCACCCACACTCCCCACTCCAGCATCACTGAGGGTCTTTTGTTGGCACAGATAAGCTTTGTGATGAACAAAGGGAAAGGAAAGGTGAGGACAAGCCTGCCGCTGTTCCCACCCCACCCCCAACACTGGTGACCAAGCCACTCTCTTGCTACAGCAGAGCTGATGCCAAGCTTGATTCAGCAAGGAAGGACACCCTTTTATTTTTCTCTATAAATTACTTTCCTGAGGAAAGCCAGAAAATTGAACAGGAACTGTTGAGTTTAAATAGTTTAGGATGTTTTTACCTAGGAATGTCAGTGGGGAGTGAACAAAGTCCAGGCCCTGAAATGGGCCTCTGTCACTTGAGGCCTGACCACTGCCATCCACTGAGATGTCTTTGGTGCTGCTGCTTTATTCACTGAGCTCCTGTGGACCATCCATGTCATCCTGGGCACTGGAGTGTCATAGGCACTGGAGTACAGCAGAGATTAGGTGAGACATGGTCCCTGCCTTCCGGGAGCTTACAGTCTAGTGGCTAGGATACGAGCAAATAAGATGAGTACAGACTGTGATAATAATCATGATAGCTTACACCCCCTGAGCACTGACGCTAATGGCAGGCGCTGTTCTCAGTATTTTACATGCATTAACTCATCTGATCCTATGAGGAAAGTTCTATTGTCTCCATTTTACACAGTAGGCACTGAGGGATTAAATAATTCATCCAAGGTCACTCGGTCCACGGAGGGTCAGGAACAACAAACACAGATGTGTCTGGTTCTAAACCCTCTCTCTCTCAGCCCCCTCACTCTGCATCTCTTGTGATAAGACCATGAAGGAGACAAACAGGGTGATGGGAAAGAGCAACTGGGGGGAGTCATTTTCACTCAGAAGAACCCAGGATGGCCAGAAACCTGAGGAAGCGAGCCAGGAACCATATGGGCCCCTGTGGAGCAGGCTGCCGGCCACAGAAACTGCATCACAAACCCCAGATGCAAAACTAAGTGAGGGGGATTTCTCTGGTGGTTCAGTAGCTGAGGCTCTGCGCTCCCGACGCAGGGCACCCGGGTTCAATCCCTGGTCGGGGAACTAGATCCCACATGCCACACTGGAGATTATGGGAGTTGAGAGGGTTGCTGTCACGGTGAACACCAAGGCCCAGTAAGACTGAGCAAACCAGTGAAGTCAGAGTGAAGTCAGAGTGAACAAAGGAACCTCTGCTGGGAGAGTTGGGGTGCAACTAAGACTTGGTGCAGCTAAACAATTTTTTTCTTTGAATATTTTTTAAAATACTTTAATATATTTTAAATTATTTTTTTTTAAAGCCAGTTGATGGATGATGAGCACACACTGAGCCAGGGAGAGTGACAGCTCCCCTGGGTTTTTCCCAGTCATCCCCACTCGGGGGAGGGGGCAGGGCAGGGCCCTGAGACTGAGTCCCATTTCCTCATCTGCCAGGGGGACCCTGGCACCTTCTGGGGCCTTTGGGGAGATCACATAAGATAAACCCTTATTACTGATGGAAAGCAGAGATCTTACACACTCCCCTGGGGAGCCAGACTTCCAGAGAGCAGCACAGAGCCTCCCCAGAGCGAGGCCTGGGAAGGGTAGGCTCAAAGCCCCAGCTGCCTGTGAGGGTGCCTTGGAATCCAGCTGGCAGACAGTGTGGCCTGAGTTCCATGCCAAGCTGGCCTCTCCTGCCACTCACATCCCACTTAGGGCAAAAACCATCCTTTTTTCCCCCCCCTCAGATCTGTAAATACCTAAAAACTACAACCACAGTCCTATGCCATGAGATCTAAGGTTTTCTGTGGTAGTTTAGAGTTAGGGTGATAAAAATACAGATGTATGCTAATCATGGAGAAAGGAATAATCTCCATGATTATTTTGGCCTCAGTCCATCCCCCTGTCTGTGCCATGTGCCGACAAGGTTCATCTCCTCGGTCATATACATTCATGTACATTCATCTCCTCTCCATGGACCAGGGAGATGTGAGGGGGAGGAGCAGGGTTCAGAAAAAAATTGTTCCCTTGATGTGAATAAACAAGTTCCTAACAATGAAACTGACATTCACTGAACCAAACACTTACTGAGTCTGTTTCATCTACTCCTCACAAGCCTATGAAGTAGGCAATGTTCTTGTGCCCATTTTGTGGATGAGTAAGTGGAGCCTCAGAGAGGTTAGTAACGGTCCCAAGGTCACACGGGTGACAGAGACAGGATTTGAACTGGGTCCTGCCCCACAAGAGTCTATGTGTTTATGCCTCACCAAGAAAATTTTTTCACAATCGAGACCCAGATGGGTTTGATCTCACACTGAATGCCAATCTGCCTCGTGTAACCTGAGGAGTAAGATGAGTTAATGTTTATTTAGACCTTACCAGGGGCCAGATGTGGCACTATGCACTGACACACACTATCTTGTTTAGTATCCACAGGTAGATTCTGTGCTTATCCCATTTCACAAATCAGGAAGCTAATTGCAGTTTCCAGGGCTGAGTTACAGGGGCACCAGACTTTGGGCTCACGACCAGTCACAGGTTCATTGCTGGGAACCTGTCATCCTGGGGTGCTCTGGAGCAAACTGGCATCAGGGATTTTTCATCACTCCCCACCAACCCATGAAGGAGGTCAGGCTGAAGCTTGCCATTATGATGAGGGAACGCTGAGCTGTCTTGGGCCATGTACTCCCTGGAGGAACCTCTGCGGCTCCAGTTCTTCCAGGCAGGTCCACCAGATGAGTTGTGCCAAGGTCAAAGGGCCAAAAGAGAGGCCCCATGCTGGCCAATCCCTCTGCCCCACAGCACCTCAAACCCTGGAGTGCAGACCTGTTGGGTCCCCATCACTCCTGCATCCTGGGAATGCCCCACCACGTGGACACAAAGAGGCGGCACAGCCGGAACCCACCCCCAGATAAAGGACATTGAGTACCACGCATCTCAGGGCCCCCACCCCTGACCACAACTCCTGCTGGGCCTTTCCCGGCACCTCTGGCCCTGCAGGAGTTGAGTCAGGGTGGGTGGATCAGTCAGTGGATGAAGAGTCTAGCCAAATGACTAGGAGAGCAATGTGACTGCTAGCATGGAGGCCCAGATGAGCCAGGAAGGACCCTGCAATACAGGGGAGACACCCCCCACTCTCCCAGCCAGACGGCAGTGCATGGCCAGCAGCTAGTCTGTCTCCTGTGCGGCCCACTCCTGCCATAAGGAGGCAGCCATACGGAACCCGCCAAACCCAGCGCCCTCAACTGCTCCTGTGGACAACCATCCACCCAACTCCCAGCTCTTTGATTCAGCCCCCTCCCTTCACTTCCCGGTGCTAATATTCCACTTTGTGGGGTCTCTCTGTGTGGCCAGAATGGTGAGCCTCACACACAGTCTTGTTACTCCTCATCACCTCCATTTCGCAGAGCCTTGCCAGGGTCACCCAGCTGGTTCATGGTAGAGTCAGGACTGAGGCAGTTCTGTCCAGTTCCAAGACCATCCACCTATTCCCTCATCCTCCCGGTCGTATCAAATATTCCTGCACCCAAATCCCCAGTGCATCATATCCCCCAGTGCATCAGGCATTGGGAACCCCCAAGACCCTCCCCCCTTCCACTGCCTCCTTCCCAGGCAGATGTAACTTCTCTCCCCACCCCCTGCCCCAGGTGCCCCACGTTAGCAGCTCCTGGACTAGCGTACTGACAGCAGATGCTTCAGACTCCCTGGCTGCAGTGTGGCAGTATCGGGCTCCCCAAATGTTGTTTACTAACAAGTCCCTGAGAATTTATGATAAAGTTGATGAGGCCTAACTGATGGGTCCAGGACCAAAGAGAGCCAATTACCCAACACTCACGGCTATGATCTTAAAACAGATGTTTGAGTGTGTAAAATTATGGCTTGTGGTTGAGAACTGCAGATACATTCCAGCCTTCCCTTTTACTGCCACTCATAAATGTTAAATGCAGCAAGATCTACATCTGAAATTCAGTTGTTGCCTTTAGGTCCCAGGTTTCTGAAGCCAAGGCTACGTTTGGGGCTGGGGTCCTGATCACTCTGAAACCCCAGGAACAACCTATGAAAACAAACTGATACCAAGTGCGGCAGAGGACAGAACCCCAGGGCTCACCCCTGACGACCCCAGAGTACAGGTCACAGGGGTCAACAGCCTCTGCGCTCTAGTGTTTATACTTTAGATGACCCAAGCCTGGACCAGTAGACCACCCTTCCAGAACCCAAATCAGCCTGATTCTTGGCACATATATACAGGCCAACTAGGAAGGTGGATTCTTGCACATTTGGGTGTGACTTAGAGTTATACCTGGTTCTCTGGAAGTTTCCTGGGCCACCCACTGCAGGGCCTCTAGGAAGCCAGCCCTGCTCACATGTGCCTCCTCATACAACTGCCCACAGAGCAAGTGGGAGGTGTGGGGGTAGGATGGACACAGAAAAGAGAGCCTGGGAAAGTGGTGCCCCCAGGCCAGAATTCTCAATAGCAAAGTTTGGCATTCTGCTCAAGCCCAGAGATCCTTGCTGAGGGACCAGCCCCTGGACCTGCTTACGGGGCAATCCCAGAAACTCAGTCAACCCACCCTCGTCCCTGAGCAGATGTACCTTGAAGTCTCTGAGAAATTCACACATAAAGGGGCCACTTGTGGGTTGATTGTGTCCTTCACAAAAGGATAGTGTGAAGTCCTAAACCCAATACCTCAGAATGATACCTTATTTGGAAATCCGTTGTTGTTCAGTTACTAGGTTATGTCCAACTCTTTGCGACCCCGTGGACTGTAGCACACCAGGCTCCTCTGTCTTCCACTATCTTCCAGAGTTTGCTCAAAGGAAATTTGTGGTTGTTGTTCAATTGCTAAATTATGTCCAACTCTTTGTGACCTCATGGACTGTAGCACACCAGGCTCCTCTGTCCTCCACTATGCCAGAGTTTGCTCAAATTCATGTCCATTGAGTCGGTGGTGCTATCTAACCACCTCATCCTCTGCTGCCCGCTTCTCCTTCTGCTGTCAATCTTTCCCAGCAATAGGATCTAATAGAGCTCTTACAAAGTGAAATGAGTTCATTAGAGTGAACCCTAATCCTATTTGACTTGGCATCCTTATAAAAAGCGGAAATGTGGACACAGAGGGCAGACCCACATGGAGAGAAAACAGTGTAAAGACACAGGAAGAACGCCATCCACAGGTAATGAACACCTGAGGCCATCAGAAGCCAGGACATCATCACAGATAGGTTCCCCACCACAGCCTCAGAAGTAACCAGCCCTGTCCATGCCTTGATTTCAGACTTCTGGCCCCCAGAACTGTGAGAGAACCGTTCCTCAGTCATATAAGTTCCCAGCATGAGGGACTTTGTGACAGCAGCCCCAGGAAATCAATACCCCCATCGTCACTGGAACTACAGCCGGGCAGAGGCAGGGCCACCCCCCAACATGAGCCTCCTCCAGTCCCGGTAGAAGGTCCTACTAAGTTGTTCACATGGTCCCCTATTTTTGGTGATGTTGTTAACTGAGCCATTCTAACACAAATATGGCTGAAAACAAAGGAAATTTAATCACCACCAGGAGGACCTATGAAATAAGAAGAGAAAAACTCAAGGGGCTTCCCTAGTGGTCGAGTGGTTAAGAATCTGCCTGCCAAAGCAGGGGACATGGTTCGATCCCTGGTCCAGGAAGATCCCCCATGTTATGGAGCAATTAAGCCCACGTGCCACAACTATTTAGCCTATGCTCTAGAGTCCAGGGGCTGCAATGCTCAGCCCACACGCCCTGGAGCCCCATGATCTGCAACAAGAGAAGCCACTGCAATGAGAAGCCTGCACCCCACAACAAAGAATAGCCTTCTCTCACCGCAGCTAGAAAAAAGCCCCACAGCAACAAAGACCCAGCATAGCCAAAAATAAAATAATTTTTTAAAAAGAAAAGAAAGGCTCAAAACTGGCATGAAAATAGAAATAACTGTCCCCAAAGATGACTTACCTGTATTTTCAAACTGGGAACAGCAACTGCAATGCCTGACACCTTTGTGATGGACTGGTCTCTCCAAGACCCAGGGCAGGTGTTCCTCTTCCCCGCTCCCTTCAGAGAAAAGATGAGGTCACCCAGTTATCAGTGCTCAATTGCATAACTGCAATTATGCATGGGGGAGAAACCTCAGCCAAACCCATTTTATATTGAACTTTGGAAATTGGGGAGTTGAACTAGGACAGCAAATAACCAGCATGTTCTTGGCGCTTCCAGAGATGCCGAGGCCTGAACCCCTGCTATGGCCATCTTCAGCAAGCCACCGGCATCCTCATCGAGGTGTCTCCTCCCAGAGTCCCCCAGGCCTCATCTTTTATCCTCAACTCCCTCTGCCAAAGGGCCAGGACTTGGAGGAGGTGGTCTGAAGAGAAGACACATCCCAAACAGACTGTCCCGCTTGTGGCTCACAGGATCCCCACTCTGAATACGTACTGTGTCTTCTTAACATATGACACTGTGCGTTTCCTAAAAGGCAGATCGATTCCTTCTGATTCTACTCATAGCACACGTGAGCCCCCACTTAACCACAGAAACCTGGCCAGATCTCTGGCCACCCACCTTCACAGTGAAGCACCCAGCCCCAGGATTGCTATTTCCCAGAGATAATGGCCCTCTGCCCTGACCCCGCAGCCCACCCACTGGGCCTCACCCCAGATCCTCACCAGCCTCCCAGCTGCCAGTCCGTCCCCTCCTCCTCTCTCCCCGCAAACTGCCAGACCTCTCTACAGTGCAAATCAGACAAACTGTGTCTTTGCTTAGAGAATTACCAGGGCTTCTCAACACCCTCAGAAGAAAATCAAGGCCATTTTTGTCTCTTAAGAAAGATACAAGGCCCCAAACCCCAGGAAGTCCCTCCCCAAGTGCTTGGGACCTCCCCCAGGAAGCTGCGTGCATGGATGACTTACCCACCACATCCTATAACGGGCGCCAGGCATCAGCACAGGCCCCACACAGGTGACACACACCCCTTTGTCCTGCCTGTTCAAGAGAGCCATGCTCTGGCAAAGGTGCCTGGGGGCCGGCTGTCACCACGCACACACCAACGTACCCTTGAGCTGCAGAGGGGCAGGGTGAGGACGTGCCGCTCCCCGCTCCTCCATCACCAGGCCAGATTTATAGACCCTCGCTTTATAGACCCTCTCATGGGCCTCTGTGGCCTTTCCTAGAATCTGACCTTGCTCACCAACACCCTAGTCTGGTGGTATTTACCATCCTCAATTTTCAAAGACTTTGAACTCCCATATAAAATAATGGCTGCAAAAAGGCATCCTAGAGAGGGGCACTTTATGTGACTCCACCCACTGACCCCCGACCCCCTTATCTCTGGGCATTCCCTGCCCTCACTCTCCACCCAGAGCTGTGTGCCCATCCCTGCCCACCTTTGGTCACGCTCTTCCCCCTGCAGCTCCTGCACCAACCCTTCTGTCTTTACTTGCCTATGCAGCCACCGCCTGCTCACCCATTACATCTCAGCTCCAATCCTACCCTGCAGGTTGACTCTCAATTACCTGTTGATTTCTAGGCCCCAGCGAAGCGCTATGGGGAGATAGCTCTGGGTCCAGGTGATATTTGCATCCTCGGGACAGGGCAGAGCCCCATGGTTACTCAAGAAAATGGTTGTGGAAAGGACCAAGGAGCCAACAAATGAAACCCAGACTCTCCATTAGCCGCATCCTCCAGGTTTTCTGGGGCGGTTGCCATGGCTGCCAGGGGCCGTCCTCCCAGGCCACTGCCAGCAGCCCACTCTGGAAGGTGGGCACCATGAACAGCAATGCCAGATTATCAGAAACCATTTATTTTGTAAACTCTAATTAACAGGAAGCAATTTCATTAACAGATAGTACTGCTTGATGAGTTTGTTCCAATTCAGAGCTTATTTTTAAACTGTCCTTAAACGCTATGTGTAGCAGGCTGAAGAGCAGAGACTGATTTAATGGAAAGTGGGTGACATTATGCCTCACCTGGGAATATCAAAACCCTGAAGCTTTTCTCTTGAACTGTGAGGGCCCTTCCAAGCCACAGAAATCTCCTCCAGCTTGAGGAAGGGGGTAGACAGGGGTGTGCCTACATGCAACAGGGCTCTGGAGCCTGTGGGCCCAATTCAAGAAGGGAAACCAGCCCAGCAAGTGCTTCTCCAGACTCTCAGCACAGTCAGGAAAAAGACACACACTGAGAAAAGGAAATCACAGACTTACCTCCCCTGCAGTGCTGGGGAAGCAAACTGCACCGTGGAGAGAGGCTGAAGGCCGGTGGGTCCCAGAGAAGAGAAGCCCCACACACTAGAGACTGCAAGTCAGGGCAAATTTCCTGAGGCCCTGGTCATGCCGGGGCCAGTGTAAACTAGATACTGTGTTGAAGAGACATGTCGTCCTGCCATCACAAGTAGTCTCAAAGAAGTTCCAAACTTGACTTGGCATTTCCAAAAAAATGCTGCGTCTTCCTCTCCCTCTGCTCCCCACAACTCGGCTTTCTCTTTCCACCTCCAGCCCACAACCACCTTCACCCTCAGCTGTTGGTTATATCAATCAACAGCCTCCTTTATTCCCTCTTTACCCATTCCCCACGTTCTCTACACCCAGAACAAAGGCATCAACCTCACCTGAAACTTGTTATATATACAAATCTTCAGCCCCAACTGCAGAGTTTCTGACTCAAAAACCCTATGGTGTGGAAGTGGGGGGTCAGATTTTAACAAGCTCCCCAAGGCTTTGAGGCACAGTCGGGTCACTGCTTCACCTGGGAGGGAGTCCAGGAGCTGATCCACAGGGAGGAGACTCCCTACCACTGTCTGCCCCACCACTTCAGTTCAGTCTCTTGCACTCATCCTCCTGATTTGTATTAAAGAAATCTGGAAAACGAGTGGCCAAGACAGAACTCACAAAGGGTGGGCCATGGCAGGAGATAATCCTCTTAAATGGATGGGAGTGGAGGGGAAGACCAGGGGCCCTCCTACACAAGGAAAGCTGTGTCTCTCATACCACTCAGAACAGGGATATCTACCACGAGGCAAGGAGAGAACACAAAACTAGGTGTCTGGAGGCTTCCATTTCCCCCAGTCCTTCTGAAGCTGGTCATAATCCTCTGCAGCAAAGTCCAGGATTCAGAGAGGCACACTGCTGATTCCTGGGAGTCTCTAGGCCCAGCTAGAGACCCTACCCTCTACAGAGGTCAGGAGCAAACCCCCCCCCCCACTTCTGGGGCTACCAGTGGGGTCACACCAAGTCAACAGGAGAGGCTTAGGTCAAAAGGTGTGTTGAGGCCTCTGGCGCTCGGTAATATGTACAGCTCAGGGGCAGGAAGCAACACTCCTTCCCCAACCTGGTGGCGGGGTGGGGGAGGGGCACTAGTGACCATACCCACTAGGAAGTCAGTGCCTGTAGGCTCCCTAGCCTGCTCATCAACATCGTTTCTCAGAAATCTGGGCTACTGGAAGGATTGTTGTTCAGTTGCTCAGTCATGTCCGACTTTTTGTACCCCATGGACTGCAGCACACCAGGCTTCCCTGTCCTTCAGCATCTCCCGGAATTTGCTCAAACTCATGTCCATTGAGTCAGTGATGCCAGCCAACTGGCAGGAAAAGGGCAAGAAGGAAATTTCTTCCACCGCCCTGAAACTGCTTATACCTGGGTCAGCTGCTCCTTGTGCTGCTAATAAGGCTTTAAAAGGAAAATTACATGCCTAGAGCTCACAGTATCTTTATCTTTTTTGTTTATCTAGAATGTCTTCCACATCCATCATTTCATGTGATGAGCAGAACTGGTGTGATCACAACTTCACTGATGGAGAAACTAAGGCTTCTAGAGCTTAAGTTTTTCAAAGTAAAAATATGGTCCATTGTAAGCGTCACCTGGGAGCTTGTTAGAACTGTAATCTCCCAAGCCCCTACCAGATAAGTATCTGCCTTTTAGCAAGAGCACCAGCCTAGTCTGAGAAGCACTGGGCAGGGTGCTTAAGATCTGGGGTTAGTCCAATATTCTTTTATAACAAGCAATGCCACACTTTGAATGATAAGGACATCTTACAAGCAAAAGTTCATAGAAGTTCCCTGCCTTCTAGCCTGAGGCCTCTGTTAAACCACGTTTGTTTTGCTCTCAGCTACCCCAAAGGAGAGGAATTGAGCGTCTGCATTCTCCTCAACTCCAGGACTCCTAAGGCGCAAAGCTGCTAGTCCGTCTGACACCAGGCAAAGGAAGAGCGAAGTCGCCCTCAAGTGGCCACTTTAACCCTGCCGCTCACACCACACCAAATCAGAACCGACTGGAGGAGGGGCATGGGATTCTCAGCAAGCCAGTGCCTCTCCAGATACCGCAGTGTGCAGGGTTATTGTTTGGGGAGGTAACAGCCCCACATTCCAGGCACACACTTTCCCAGAAGGTTTTTGGTTATTGTTCAGTCACTCAGTCATGTTCGACTCCTTGTGACACCATGGACAGCAGCACGACAGGCTTCTCTCGGTCAGTTCAGTTGCTCAGTCATGTCTCTTTGCGACCCCATGGACTGCAGCACACCAGGCTTCCCTGTCCATCACCAACTCGCGGAGCCTCCTCATCCTCATGTCCATCGCATCAGTGATGCCATCTGACCGTCTCATCCTCTGTCGTCCCCTTCTCCTCCTGCCCCCAATCCCTCCCACCATCAGGGTCTTTTCCAATGAGGGTTCTTCGCATCAGGTGGCCAAAGTATTAGAGTTTCAACTTTAGCATCAGTCCTTCCAATGAATATTCAGGACTCATCTCCTTTAGGATGGACTGGTTGGATCTCCTTGCAGTCCAAGGGACTCTCAAGAGTCTTCTCCAACACCACAGTTCAAAAGTATCAATTCTTTGGTGCTCAGCTTTCTTTATAGTCAGTCCAATTTGCACATCCATACATGACTACTGGAAAAACCATAGCTCTGACTAGACGGAACTTTGTTGGCAAAGTAATGTCTCCGCTTTTTAATATGCCGTATAGGTTTATCATAGCTTTTCTTCCAAGGAGCAAGCGTCTTTAAATTTCATGGCTGCAGCCACCAACTGCAGTGATTTTGGAGCCCCCCCCAAAAAAAGTCTGTCACTGTTTCCATTGTTTCCCCATCTATTTGCCACAAAGTGATGGGACCGGATGCCATGATCTTAGTTTTCTGAATGTTTAGTTTTAAGCCAACTTTTCCACTCTCCTCTTTCACTTTCAAGAGGTTCTTTAATTCTTCGCTTTCTGCCATAAGGGTGGTGTCATCTGCATATCTGAGGTTAATGATATTTCTCCCTGCAATCTTGATTCCAACTTGTGCTTCATCCAGCCCAGAATTTCCCATGATGTACTCTACATGTAAGTTAGATAAGCAGGGTGACAATATACAATCTTGATGTACTCCTTTCACTATCTCCTGGAGTTTGTTCAAATTCATGTCCATTGAGTCAATGATGCTTCTGCTACCCTCTTCTCCTCCTGCCCTAAATCTTTCCCAGCATCAGGGTCTTTTCCAATGAGTTGGCTCTGCCCATCAGATGACCAAATTCCTTCTAGTAAATATTCAGGACTGATTTCCTTTAGGATTGACTGGCTTGATCCTCCTGCGAGTCTTCTCCAGCCCCACAGTTCAAAAGCAACAATTCTTCAGTGCTCAGCCATTCTTAATGGTCCAAATCTCACATCTGTACGTGACTACTGGAAAAACCATAGTAGGGATTCCCGGCCCCGCCATCTACCTGCTCCATGAGCTTTACCTGCTTTGACCCTTTCCTCATCCACAAAGTAAGAGTTGAATGTTTTCAAATATAGTTCTGTTTTTATTCACTGAAAATATTGTGCGTGTGGATTCAAGTATTCCGTGCTTCACGCTGGCTGCCCAGGGCAGTGGTGAACAAGGCAGGGTCCATCCTTTAGTTGAAAATATAGATGAAGACAAGACTCACAGAGGAAAGGCCCCTCACCCAGCTTCATTTAGGACTGCATGTACCCTCTCAATTTTCTAAGTTCTATCCCACACAACCCTCCTGGTCCTCACGGAGGTCTCATGTGAGTTCTAGAGGCCTGTCCACCAGCATTGCTGAAAGGCACACTATCGTTTGGGCCATCCTTTTTTGGAACACCTACCAAATTCAGCTGATCCTCAAAAATGCTCCACGGGGATTTACAATGCTTCGCTGAGACACTGAGACTGTTTTCCAAGTGTTTTCAGTTTTCTCTCCCCCAAGCATTTAGCCAAGTCTTGACTGAATAGTAGTCTATTTTAAAATGCACATAGAAAAAAACAATGTACATGGTAAGGGCCTGCTTACTTGTAATACGAATTTTGATCTTCCGTGATCCAGGACTCCATATCTTACAAGTTCACCTGGCCTTTGAAGGATGTAAACACAGACCCAACTAATGAAAAATGGCCCCAAACACAGCTTTTTTTTTTTTTCCTGTCGGTTGTTTCTGAAACCAGCAAATCCCAGGTTAGAAGTAAATATTTCCCCTACTCTCCCTCCCTGCCCTTACTGCTATATCAAAACCAGAATGACAAGGTCAGGATTAGCCTGGCACTTGCTCATGTATATTGGGCGGATCTGGAAAGCATTCTGTATCTGGCTCACATCTTCTGAGGTCCTCCCTTCTCTGATCCACCAGAAATGCACTCCCTCCTTTATCCTCCTGGTGCTTCTACCCCAACATGCCTTTTTCCCATTTTGCCTCTAGCCTGCTGCTTAAGAGGTTCCCTCCTTCTTTTCTACATTATGGCACCTGCCCCAGAGTGCGGTATCCAGCTCAGATGACCAGGGCAGTGAGGGTCATATCCCAGGGCTGCTCCAGCCAGAGGCAAGGGAGCACTAACCAGGGAAGGACTGCAAGTCTCCAGGTAACTGGTGCAAATTCTCCCCCTTTGCACACAGGACAGTGGGCCTAGGATGCTGCCTAACCTCCTCCTTCCCCAAGTTGACCCCTTAACTAGGCCAAGCTTCCTGACCAAATGCTCTCCTCCACCTGAGGCCTCACTGCATGCTCCTGAAGGACCCCCGCAGCCGCTAACCCCACCAGCCACTGCCACCTCTCACTTCTCAAACCCCCTTCTCCCTAACATGCCTGAGGCGTGGTCATTCCCCTCTGGGAGCTCCTTGTTTCCTTCAAAGACCCCACTTCCTCCTGACACAACCAATAAACCATCCTTTACTCCCTAAGGCAGGAACACACCCTGACCTCCAAAGCTTCCTTCCACAGCAGCTGTAGCTACAGGACCCCTCAGCTCCATGTTATACAACTTCCTGATCTTATCCAGACTCCCCAGAGCATCTGCACGGACTCCTACAAACCAGGAGCTCCATCTGTCTATTGTGTCCTTTGTTCCAGCTTTGAAACCTTGGAGCCATTCTTCCTAACATATACTTCTAGGGACCTTCTCTCATGGTCCAGTGGCTAGGACTCCACGCTCCCAAAGCAGATTTGATCCCTGGTCAGGGAACTAGATCCCACATGCCGCAACTAACAGTTCGCATGCCTACTACCACTGAAAAGATCCTGCATGCCACCACAAAGATCAAAAAGTCCACGAGCCACAATGAAGACCTGGTGCAATCAAGTAAGTACAAAAATAAAGCAAAACAAAACCAAAAGAAAGATCTAAAAATAAATCAAATACGCTAATTTGCTTAACACTACAAAACTCCAAAATGCTTGTTACAGAAATTTTAGCAAACACAAACAAGCAAAAATTTACTAACAGAAAATCACTCCAATCCCACCTTGAGAAAAACCCATTTCATTTTGAAACATCTAGCCAGATTTGACTTTTATGCAAACACATTCCATGTTCTTTCCAAACAAGAAATTGTACATATTGTTTTATAACTGACAAATTTTACATAAGAAATGATCTGTTAAAGCCACTTAAAGAAAAATGATTGAAATCAACCAAATATACACAAGTGTATTACCAAAAGCCAGATCAGTAATATGCCAATTGGTCCTTGAAGCCTGGCCCGCGTGCCCTTGTCATTAACCCACAGACTGGCTACTCACCCTGCTTCTAACAGCATGGTTTTTTTAAAACTTTTTTAAAGTTTTTTTTTGTTTTTTTCAATTTTCTATCTTCCCTTTCCCTCCAGTATCAAGATTTACCATTTATTCCTTCTTTTGGTTCACAACCCTAACACATGGATTTTAAAAGTTCTACTACCTCGAACTTCCCCCAGGTCCAACTCACTCTGCACGTATCACACAGGCATCCCTTAAACACTGTCACCCTCGGGCTAGAAGCCCGGTGCTCCACACCAGGACTCGTCTCTCAGCCCTAGCAAGACCTACCACCTCTTTCACCTCTGACAGTTCCCCTACAAAGTCCCTTAAGATGCTTGCAAAGCATCTCAGAGGTCACTGGTTTAAAGCCTGTGTGAATCCTCACAAATCCCATGGGAGCTGTGCAAGTTCTTCACATTAATCTGTAGCTGCTCCATTGCAAAACCTTCAACACCAGCCCTAGCTCTACCTCCAACACCCTCTTCCCCAGTGACACAGAAAAATGCTGGTACCTCTCCCAGGTAAATAGGTCTGCTATACTTTACACCTGACTCCCATCATCCCTATAAAATGGCTACACTCTGGATAATCAGGAGCTAGCTGGCTGGGCCCAGGCTTCCCACTCACACTACCAGGTGTCCACTCTTCCCCCAGACAGAGGCCCAGAGAAAAACAACTTTAGTCCAGACACTTCTTGAAGGTGGCAAGTACTGGCTCTCTTGGTGGGCCTAGCATGGGACTATTGAGTGGCAGGACTACAGGAAGGCCCTGTGCCCCTCCACATCTCGGCCCCAGGCTTTGTACACTTACTGTCTCTTCTGGTGGCTTCATCCCCTTTCCGCACTCACCACCTCCCCCCCGACATATACACCAACACACACATGCGTGCACACACTACTGCAACTGTTATGGTAGCCACTGTTAAAAGCACATTCTGGGCCATGTCCTATTCTCTGAAAGGGCAGGCATCAGTCCTGGCACTGGCCTTCGTGGGGCCATAACTCACCCCCTGCTATTGTAAAAACCCTCAAAATAAGGCCCAGTTACAGGAGCAAAGTAAGGAGCCCAGAGAACCATGCTGAGACTCAGCATGGGGCAGCTGAGTATGGAAAGAGAACTACTTCTTACAACCCAAGGTGCTGAGCCTTGAAATGTTCTTCAGAATGGAGATCACTGACAAAAGTTAACAACTTGGAATTTAGCTAAGAGGACTCTTGCCTCCAGAGAAAATTTTTTATTGAAACACAGACACACACACACAATTATGAAATTAAGAAAACCATTCCTTAAGAGTGTAAGACAGGTTTCTTTTTATTAAGTTTTCCTAAACTTGTCTCATGTTTACTGAATGTTTTTCTTTGTGTAAGAATGTAACCTGGAGCTTTAACAAACCAATTTAGATAATGCAACCTGGATAAATGCTTGTCTACGCACAAGTCATCAACTGTTACTCTCTGGTCTGGCCTCCATGTAAATTCAATTGGTCTGCAAGCCTGTCTAAACAGAGAGCAAGAAGACCACATCATCTTAATTCTAGTTTAAACCTCAAATTCAACCCCATCCCAAGTCCCACACCCTCCCCACACACAAAAGAAAATTTTTAGAAGAAATGGCCATTAAGGACTGAGTCAAGTTGCATAAGCATTGGCTTAATCCTGCAGCCAGCACTCCAAAGGAGCTCCTGGCCTCACAGCAGGCCAGCTGAACTCTTGAAGCTGGACAGGTAGAGAATGGACAAAGCATGTTCTAAGAACAAGGCCAAGTCCTGGTGCTGCAAGGCGTCCATGCATGCTTACACGCCAACATAAATACACTTCCACCTTCCTCCTCTAAGTGACGTTTCTGTACAGCACTTTAGAGCTTGTAACAGTCTGAATTTTTTAGTGCAGAGATGGACAGAAACTCATTCTAAATATGCAAGGTATACTCTTATTTCTAACAACATAAGTCAAAAGTAACAGAGAAGCACTCTGTTACACAGATTAACAATTATTACAAAGGTCCAAAATCTAACCAACAAAGCTTTTAACAGTTTCTAGGGCAAGGACCGGCTCTGGGCTCTAACACTACAGGTTTCCCTTAGAGTTCCCGAAATGCCTCACTCCTATCAACAGCGCCCAAAGCGCAGTCACAGGGAATGCTTTGGTGCTCCTGACGGTGACTGCAGAGTACGAAGGAGGCACTGCTAAAGTCAGGCACCACACTTTTTTAACACTAACTTCAGACTCATCTGGTACAATCCAGTGCATCTTAGTTTTTTGTACAGTCTGTCAGCTGTTTAACACATACACATTGGCAGATTCATGACAGATGTTAACGCTAACACGTAAGTGACTGTCAATGAGCCAAAAGAGAACTTTTTAACTCCTGTCCTAAGACTTCAAGCTATACCTCAAATTTACACAGAATCTCTCTCACCTGAACAAGCAGGCCAGGATACAAATCTTTATACCATAATTAACAAGAATCAATCCCTCAGTTAAATTTACCATGCCTACATCCAACAGTACATCTACCCAATTCTAACTTTCTGAAGAGAAAATTATTTAGACTTTGATGCTTGGGGTATTAATGAACATACTTTCAGAAATATACATTCTCAGGAAGAACCTCCAGGTTTAAAATCCTCAGTTAACAACATGCTCCAGGTGAAAGGGTCTATTTTCCCAAGAGCAACACACGGCATTTGTAATGGGAACCCCTTTTATCTGGGAGAGATGGGAAGATGGGGTGGGAGTCCCAGGGGAGCGGAGTGACACGTGAAGCTCAGAGCACACCTTTGTTGTTCTGTTAATCGATGCCATGCTCTAGCCCCTCAGAAGCAGAGGGTGATCCCTCCCCCATCCCCACACCAGGCGGGGAGCCACTGGGGCAACCTTCACAGCAGAATTTCTAAGCACAATTAGAGTTCCTGTCATTTATGTCATAACAAAAAGTTTGCTTGATAGCTAGGTATAGCTTGTGCTATAGCTCAACTTTCTAAAACAAACTTCTCTTTGTATAAGCATGATTAAACATAAAAGGAGTGAAGCATAAGCTCAGTAAGACTAACTGGGCTTCTAAATAGTACCGTTATGAAAAAGATAACAATGCACTTCATTTCTGTATCTAACTATTTAGAAGTCAAAATGCTCCATACATTACCGATATCCCCTCCCCCTCAAGTCCCCTAAAAACTGACTAAGAAATCTCCAGTATTTAATTGCTCTAGTTGATATTTAGAACAAAGTTGACAACTTAAAGCTTTATAATAGTCTGTTTTAATATAAACAATTGTTGGAATCAATCAATGTCCATTTCAGGAAGCTTCTTGTCTGAATCCGAAGGCACAGCTGTGTCTGTACCCTGCTCAGCAGCCTGAGGGCCCGGGTTGTCTCCTTGTCCATCCACTGGTCCATTCTGCTCTGCATTTTTTTGCTCCTCTTTTGGAGGTTCCACTTTGGGTTTGGGCTTTGAAATAATAGGGCTGCAGATACTCGTCAGCTCCTACAACAACAGGAGAGAAAACTGGTTTCTTGTAACAAATCTTACACAGCATACTAAAATCCAAGCCCACCCTCTCCTATCCTATCCCCAAGATGTAAGCAAAGATGGAGTAATGAAATTCTCTATTAAAAATACCAATACTGACTAGAAAAAACTATTAAATCTTTAAAATCATGAATTACTTTAATTTTAGCTTCAATCTCTTTTGCCTTGACAACTGGATCCATGGTCAGACTCTGCTTGTTCTGCAGATTCAGCTTGTTATTCATCCACTCCATGGCCTCATTCGTGCTTTTTTCCACCTTCACCATGTCAGCAGCATCCAAATGATCATACTGGTCCTCCTATAACCAGAAGCCAACCAGACAAGCATCAAAGAATGATACATTCCCTACTCAAATACTGCCTAGTTCTTCAGCATCTTCCAAAAAGTTACAATCTTTCCCAAAATGAAGCCCATCTAGCCTCACAAGCTACACATTCAATTCCCTAAAAATTCAATAAAGAAAAGTAACCTCAATTTTTAAAACAGAGGAAATGCATTTCAAGATCAAAAGGAATACACAAGGTGGCAATTAAAAGGTTTCAGCAGTATAAACAACACATGCTTTATACAAAATCTTATAAATATAGTTGTGCAAATAAATATAATTTTACAATGCAAAAAAAAAAAAAAGGCCATGTCATTAGATATGAGACTGGTGGTTTAGGCATCGAAGTTAAGAAACAAAATAATTATGAATATAGTTTTTTAAAAGAATCCTTTCAGAAGTAAAATTTTAAAATTAATTTTTTTAGAAAGCTTAATTTATTGTATTTAAGTTTCTTACATGCAGATGACACCACCCTTATGGCAGAAAATGAAGAGCCACCAAAGAGCCTCTTGATGAAAGTGAAAGAGGAGAGTGAAAAAGTTGGCTTAAAGTTCAACATTCAGAAAACTAAGATCATGGCATCCGGTCCCATCGCTTCATGACAAATAGATGGGGAAATAGTGGTTGACTTTTTTTTGGGCTCCAAAATCACTGCAGATGGTGACTGCAGCCATGAAATTAAAAGACATTTACTCTTTGGAAGGAAAAGTTATGACCAACTTAGACACCATATTAAAAAGCAGAGACATTACTTTGCCAACAAAGGTCCGTCTAGTCAAGGCTGTGGTTTTTCCAGTAGTCATGTATGGATGTGAGAGTTGGACTATAAAGAAAGCTGAGTGCTGAAGAATTGATGCCTTTGGACTGTGGTGTTGGAGGAGACTCTTGAGAGTCCCTTGGACTGCAAGGAGATCCAACCAGTCCATCCTGAAGGAGATCAGTCCTGGGTGTTCATTGGTAGGACTGATGCTGAAGCTGAAACTCCAATACTTTGGCCACCTGATGTGAAGAGTTGACTCACTGGAAAAGACCCTGATGCTGGGAGGGACTGGGGGCAGGAGGAGAAGGGGCCGACAGAGGATGAGATGGCTGGATGGCATCACCGACTCAATGGACATGAGTCTGGGTAGGCTCTGGGAGCTGTTGATGGACAGGGAGGCCTGGTGTGCTGCAGTTCATTGGGTCACAAAGAGTTGGACACAACTGAGCGACTGAACTGAACACTGACAAGAGCCTAGAGTATAATAGTAGAATTAACCAAACTACTGACCAAAGTCTGAGAGCAACCCAGACCACAGGCCAAATCCCAGCTCCCCCAACAGTAACCTGGCTAAGGATTAAACCACCTATTTCATAAATGTACTGTGTGGATTTAATGATATATTTTGGAGTATCATATAGTACTCAAGAAAATGACACACCTATAGTTTATTGTTGAAACAGTCCTACATACTAAATTATTTGCCTAATGTGTTCTAAAATCAGATTAGAACAAGTTAAGTCACTAATGAAACATTTCATAACAAGAAAAGGAAACTGAGTAATACTGCTCAATTACTGAGTCTCCTTACTAAAGAGAAGCAGCAAATCCCAAGGTTCTTAATAAGGTTAAATAAAACATTATACATGTCATTAACATCCAAAAAGAAAACAATGTTATTAAATAACAGAAAAAACTGCTACAAAAATGTCTCAAAACTCTACCAAAACATTAGTTTAGGGAAGAGGAAAAGAAAAGAAAAAGATACCTTGTTTTTGAAAGAGCTGATTACTTTCATATACTGTTGGATTTGTTTCCCTAGTTCCTCGAATAATTTTGGTCTTTCTTCAGATTCCTGGAATCGCATCTTAATAGGCTGACCTAAATTCTTAATAGAAGAGAGAATATACAAATTCTTCACAGGGGAGTTTAAACTAACAAAGCAGTATTTTTCTACTAAGATTGATTATGAATTAAAATACATTTAATCTTTGTGTTCTATATATAAGAAGTTGAATATTTTTCCCCAGACCATTGAAATATTACCCTCAGGCTTCATTAGAATATACATCAATACTGTTCCATGTGGATCCACTTCAACTTGTCACCTGAACCGTAGTTCTCAAAATACAGTGGGGGGACAACCAAAAATCAGATGCCTCCTGACAGGGATACACAACGCTGTATATGACGTACACTTGCCAAAACGTTTAAGTCTGTCTCACAAAGCCTCCAGCTCTAACCACAAATTTACCAAGAAGATAAAACATCAAGGGGGTGAGAGGAGTAAAATATAAACTGGGAATAAATTCTCCAGGACAAGTGATTCAGTTTTTTCACCAAGTAAAGGAAGAGAAAATGATGGAAGGAGAACTACAGATAGATTTAAGAGATATATCAACACAATGTATGGGCCCTGTTTGGATCCTGAGTCAAAGAAGCTAAAAAATAATTTGCAAAACAAATGGAACTTTAAAACTGACTGAACATATGGTGATATTAATAGTGATGTTAAGGAATTTTTATACATGTGATAATGGTACAGCATAAGGTTACATTTTCTTTTATATACACATTGATGTATTTTGGGGTTAATTATAACCTAACAGACTTGCTTAAAATAACTGGAAGTGGAAAGGAGCAGAAATGGAACAAATCTGGACATAAGCTGACAACAGCTGAAACTATTATTCTGTCTCCTTCCATGTGTTAGACAGGTCCCATTAAAAAAAGTAAATAAAAAAATATTAATAATAAAAAAAAAGTAAATAAAAAAACTCAATGAGCAGGATCTCCCTGGAGACTCTGAACACTCTTGCCAGAATGACAGGAAACTGCATCACTTACTGTCCTTGAGCAACTTCACTCCAAAGGTCAGTCACAATGGAACAGTTTAACAAGAAACCAAGTAACCAGAGATGGAAAAAGTTCCTGTGTACTTGCATCTTTTTCCAAACAAGAGGCCTCAACTTTAAATAATTCTTTGGACTTTTAACTCTAAAGTGTAACTATCACTTCTTTCAATACAAAACCAGTCACTTCTGCTCTATTGAGAATGGAAGCTGCATATACACAGCCCTGCCCCAGCTGCACTGCCGCTGCCTGTTAGAGGACAGGCAAGTACCCTGTTAGTCTTTCAACTCCTTGACACTAAGAACACCAATTCGATAAAAAATTTTATGTCTGAACTCAATTTTCAGAAAAATTCTTTTGTTATCATGAAGTTTTAAAAGAAAGAAAGAAAAAGTAAGTAAAATAAAAGAAAGACAGTGAAACTAAGTGATAAAAAGTATAGCTTTTCAATCACTTTCAACCTGCCTTCATTTAACATGAGAATTACAATTTTGAGATATTCTCCATGCAAAGTACAACATTTCGCTTTCAAGAATCACTTACTTTTAATTCAGCCAATTTATCGACGTAAACTTGCTTTGGCTGGTCTTCTCCATCCTCATACAACCAATTTTCAGTGTCTTCTAATTTCAAGGTAAAATTGTTACGGTCCTAAAGATAAAGGAAACAATGCAATTAAGTTGATCAAAAACTGGTTGATTCAGGAATAAAGAAACAGTCACAGACAACGATACATCTGGAATTTTCTTTAAAACATGAGTGGGGATATTCAGGAATAAAGAAACAGTCACAGACAATGATACATCTGGAATTTTCTTTAAAACATGAGTGGGGATATAGGAAACAAGACTGACACAATCTTATTTTGCTTTATAGGTACAAGGGGGTTTATTACATTATTTTCTCCACTGTAGGAAACAGTTGGATATGTTTGAAAATTTCAGAATTAAAAATTACATTTAAAAATAAGTGAGTAAATAACACTGTATTGAAAGCTACTAAGAGAATAAATCTTGAAAGTTTTCATCACAGGAAAAAAATTAAGTATATGTAGTGATACATGTTTAGACTTATGGTGGTAATCATTTCACAATGTATATAAACATCTAATCATTACGCTGTACATCTGAAACAACTAAAATGATATGTCAATTATACCTAAATCTTTTTCTAACAAGTGAGTTAAAATAAACATCAGGAGAAAAGTGAGCTTTTTTTTAAAGAAAAATACTAGGTAAATAATAGCATGCAAGTGTATCAAAAAGTGACACACCAAAAAAAAAAGTGATGCACAAAGACTAACATTTAGGAAACACCCCACCAATACTGTATAAAACAAAACTATATAAAAACTGTCCCCCAAAAAATATTTTTAATCATTCTACTGTATACCTACAGATGTAAAACATCACTTGTAAGTACATTTAAGGATCCTCCCAGAAGACACAAAATGAGCAGACACACTGCAGCACATACTTACATCTTCACTCACAAACTTCTCATATTCACCACTCAGCTTGTCTCTCATTTCGTACACATATTCTTCTACTGCATTCTTAGCATCATTCCTCTCTTTCTCTAGTTTATCCTGCATGATCATCTTACCCTGTGAACAGTAGTCAGACATTCAAAAAACTGAGACAATTTCCTCTTAACTATTAAGTAATATAGTTACAAAAGTTAAGAGAAGCCTTCTTCTCAAAATCCTTTTAGTTCTGCAAATCATCCGAGAAAAGAGCTGGAAGCATTAGTCCTCAGTAAATTATGACGATCAAGTGAGAGTTTCGTGGGTGCGCTTAGGAAAAAAAGAGCAACAGAAGAAATAGCAAGATGTTGAAACTCAAAAGTAAAAATGAGGAAAATGCTAGGACAAGAACTAAAAGAAACTATTAGCTCACTGTCATATAACCTGCTTGTATTACATACCCAGGAAAAACCAAAATTATTCATATAGTATAGATGCTAAAGGTTCTATAAAACTATTCTAAGACCCAATGTACCTATCATAAGAAACCTCACAGACAACAATTAATTGAAAAATTGTGCCCCAAGGTCCCAAACACGGCACCACTCACCATAACTAGAGTTACATACTGACTGGTAACAGACAAAGAAACTAATAAACAAAACATTAAGGCTACTCTGAGTTCTCCCACTGATCGACTTCCCTGACCCTGGCCTCAAACATCCCAATCTCTAGTGAACACCCAAACTCACACACCCAAAATCATGAAGGATACCTCCCCGAAATGTCAAAGATTTCCTAAGAGTTTTTAGCAATAGACATATCACCATAAAACAATTTTGATGATATATCTTGGGATCTATTAAACTTGTCCTCCAATACCCCAAAATGTTAAATTGTTCCCAAACCCCATACAATGCATAAAAGTCACTAGACACTGCATTTGAACACTATGGTCCCATTAATGTTCTAGCTTATTGCTCTAGCAGACTTAAAATAACCACCTCATTTTCAATGTATAAGTTGAGCATCTCTCTGTCTATCTGCCATAACAGCTGATTCTCAATTGGCAGGTCCACAGTACTGGTCTTCACTTTTGCTTTCTTGGCTTGAGGTGGTTGGTCCATCTTTTTGTCTTTTGATCCAGCTTGAGAGGTCTAAAATAACAGAAATCATTAAGTACACACATACAGACTTCAGCTTCCAAATAGGTCATGTTTCAAAGGCTGGTTTTGCTTTTTTACTAAGTTTGTTTGCTTACAGTATCTGAAAAGTTAGAAATATATGAAGTCAAATCCATGGACAAAAAGTAATGATGGTTCCCAGAGGATGGGGGAGAATAAATAGAGGAAATGGGAATTACTGTTTCACAGGTAATTTTGGTTGGACAGATGAAAGAAGTTCTGGAGACTGACTGTACCACAGTGTGATTATACTTAATACTACTGATGTGTACACACACATACACTTATATACATACATATACACATACATACACACAAAAACAAACTCCCATAACCCCTATACACACAGACTTATATACACACATACACACAAAAACAAACTCCGATAACCCCATCATCAACATACCATTACAATTAAATATTCTCTAATTTTCTTCCACTCTTATCTAAACATACAAACTTGCATAGCAAATTAGTAGGGAGAAGATAATGACATTTTTAAGGATCAAAAATACAGCAATAAGATGACTTCCAGAGTATCTTCACCTATTTATATTCTCACAAGGAGTAAGAGTCCATTTCGCTGTACCCTGGCCACAAAGAGGAATTCATTTGCCATGATCTATTATTTTCATTGGGGCAATAACCTTTTCGTACACATTTATAAGGCATATTTACTCCTCCAAAATGCCTAGTCATATTTCATTCACCGTTCTCTTGGGATCTTTGTGATGTTTTTCCCCCAGTGGTTGACTCTTGTAGATTTTTTCCTAATCTTTTATTATTAGTCTATGCAAGCTTTTATTTTTTAACTCATCCATCTTTCCCTTTGAGATTACTTTCACACTTTTTTTTTTTAGCTGTGCTGTGCAGCATGTGAGATCTTAGTTCCCTGACCAGGGACTGAACCTGCGCCCCCTACGTTGGAAGCACAGAGTCCTAACCACTGGACCACCAGGGAAGTCCCTGCTTTCATGCTTTCAAAGCTCCTGCTGATTCACAGATTAGAAAAATATTCATTCCAGCTTTTTTTAATATTTATTTATTTTTGGCTGCACTAGGCCTTCACTGCTGCTACACACAGGCTTTCTCTAGTTGTGGTGCAAGGGCTTCTCATTGAGGTGCTTCTCTTATTACAGAACAGCAACCTCAGTAGTTGTGATGCACAGGCTTAGCTGTGTGATCTGTGGCACATGGAATCTTCCTGAACCAGGGATCGAACTCACGTCTGCACTGGCAGATAGATTTTTAACCACTGGACCACCAGGGAAGTCCCATTCCAGCTGTTTTTAATTCTTCATCTGTAACTTTCAAATAATATGGAATATAATCTTCTCTATGACATGAGGCAAGATTTCAAAATCATTTCCCCACCTCCTGTCCAAATCTTACGTCAGAGCTGAAATTTATGTTATCATTTGTATTTTATTTTCTTTAGAAACAATACTATAAAAGGTTTAAGTTCCCAAGCCACCTCACGAAAGGAACCTAAATAACTCCATGAAACTTCCCACACCTCTAAGGCCTGATGCGGGGAGAGGGAAAGGTCAGGCCCACCTCATTCCTTTCTCCTCCCCCACCTTCAAGAACAAAGAAAAATAGGTATTTCTCTCCCCCACTGCTGCCCCAAACCCAGGCAACAACAGGTCTTCGCCTCCAAAAAGGCCTACAAGACATTAAAGCATCTGTGAGCATGATTTCCTCTGTCCATTATTTTCTCTTTTTACAATTATTTGCAAAGTTAAAATAATTAAAATTTGTTAACCCACATGAAAATGGGTACCAGACTTGAGCCTCCTAAAGGCTCTGCCAAACTTTTTTAAATGCCACAATCAGAAAAACCTTAGAAGGTGAGATCACACCCTGCAATGTCATAAATAATTTCTAAGAAAAGCTGTTTTCAATGCTGATGATAAAATTTAAACATGAAAACTCGAAAGTTAAAGAACAGGTTGTAAAGGACCCAAAAATGTTACACATTCATTTAAATATTATTTACAAACTGTATTTCAATATATTATTATTTAGAACAGTATTTCGATGTAAAGATAAGTTTCAGAAGAATTGACAAAATTTGAAAAAATCATGTTTCACTATTAGTAAAGAACACGTTATGGGTAAGATGACTATTAGTAACAGCCATTCAGAAACCAGCATGGACCAATCACTAAGCGAAGTCAAACCAGGGCTTCTGAGTGCTTTCTTCCCACATGCCATCCAGACTAAAGTTCAAAGACCATCTTGCCAAACACACTTTCCAAACACACTACAAAACCTTGCTCTAAAACTTCAAATATGCTGGCAGAGACGGGACAGCAGCACAGTCTCGTGAGTGGGGCTGACGGGTGCTGCACAGCCTTAGCCAAGTTTACAAGGTCTTTTATTTCCCATGGACTTCCCGAGGACCCCAAGGCTCACTGCTAACAGATTCACAGTGCTTGAGACAGATATTTCAACAATAATACAGTCCTGTAATCTCGAGCAAATGATTTGAAATTTTCTCCTTTTGACTTCTTTTGTATTAGGCTATGTATCAATAGTTAGGTCCATTAAAAATTACCTGGAAAACTACAATAGTAAGACTCTGAAACTACACTGACAGGGCAGAGCTACAAGATCTGCAGAAATCTAGTTTTATCACGGTGGGAAATAAGGTCCACCACATAGCTCTCAATTTCACCCCACTGCACTGAGAGCTTTTGGTCTGAAAGTTAGGAACTTAAAAGCTTCAAGGCCTAAGGGAATTTTCTGCTCAAAAAATATTGTGTTAAACGCTTCAATTTTCAATATTAAAATATTGATTGGTAAGGCCTTGCCCAGGGATTTTCCAGTTGAATATTGATTTAAAAAAAGAAAATCACAATTCTTAAATGGGACAATCAGCCTCATGTAAAACTGATGTAAATCAAAAGAGCACCTCAGAATTTGAGGCACAGGGACGTAAAGCTTCAAATTTAGAGATCAGTTTTCTGGCTTCTTGGAAACTAAAGCAGAAAGTTGTTACATTTTTTTATGAAAGGCTTTTAAGTATTGCGGAGTTAATATTATTGAGTTTTATCTCTATGCAAGGCAGAACTGAAAGACCTCTGTATTCTCTCTCTTCCTGGTACACAGTGTTAAACAGCTCTTAGGGGAATGTTACACTGATCTCTTAAATTATAAAGACTACAACATGTCAAAATTATGAGAACTGATATAACTTTGCCTTTAAGAGTACTAGCCTGGAACTTGTCATACATTATTTAAGGAAGACTCGGGAGTGTTCATTAATGTTTACAATTCTAATATTTCTAAAGGCCGTTAAGGCAGCCTGGATATGTGCTGAAAGCCAAACTTCTAAATTTGGGGGATTTTTTTTTTTTTTTTTAACAAAAAACGATTCTAAATAAATTCAAATAAATGAAGATTTCTAATATAATCCCTTTCCAAGACATAATGTCAGGTCAAAACCATGTGTGTAAAAAAGACAGCAAATCACACTGTAAGATACAATTTATACCTCCATTTCTTCAGACTCCGCCTTATTTTCCGCTGGTGTCTGCTGCTGCTGCTCTTCAACATGTGGCTCCTCCTGGTCCACTTGCATCTTCTGAAAAATAGGTCACATCAAATTCTGAAACCAGGAAATACTAGCGAAAGACTAAAGCAACTTTCACAACACATGGGCAAAATCAGAGGATATGGAAGTCCTGCTAATTACCAGCAATCAGACAAACCCGACTCTAATTCCAGCTATGACATATATGTTACACTTAGAACACAAAAGTTTTCCTCTCTGGATCTCAGTTACCACATCTGTACAATGGAGATAACACTTGCCCGCCCTTATATAAACAAGAGTGGTTACAGAACTACATTATAAAGCCACAGCAGTACTCAGAAGTACACAGTGTGGCAATATTTAACACAATAAAATCTGAAGAGAACATGAGTTTCTCCTTGCTTCCTCACGAACACATTTCTCTCAAAAGTCTAAACTTCTCCCAGTAGTTTTTAAAATCAGACATTTCATCCTCTAAAGTACAACCATTGTATGCATTAGGGAAAGTGGACACCTTGAAAATTCTGTTAGAAGTGCTTGAAGAACAAAGTCTGCCAATAATAAAGATGTCTGTAGAGACCTTGAATCACACTAGCTTTCAATGCCTACAGCATATTATAATAGCCTCAGAGGTTTTTAAAACAAACACCTGAGCCATAGCCCAGACCAACTTTAACAAAATCTGTGGGGATGAGACCTGAACGTGCACCGCTTTATAAAGCCTTGATTTTTACACACAATAAGGACAAGGCCTAGTGCATGACTCCAACAAATGGGTGTGAATCCTATGCTACCTATGAAATAATAACTGAGACTCAGCATTCTCCAGTAATCACAAAAGAATCAAGAATAACTCAAATTGACAAGTGCATGGTCTAAAGGAGGAAGCCAACTATGTCCCATTTCTATACAAATTCCATATAAAGACTTTGTGCTAGTTCACACATGATGGGGTATGCATGCAAACCTTCTCTCAGCAGCTCTGTCGCCCTATTTGCTAGAATTTCTAGACAAGCGTCACCTCTGAGCCATTATAAATGGCCTAAAATGGTATAAATTTGTCTAGATTACCTCTTCCTCCTTTGCATTCTGGTCTGTTTCCATCGGCTCCTCATTTTCCTCAAACTTGTGCACCTCCACTAGAGACGCACTGGACACACTGAAGATGCCATGGACATTTACTCGAACCTTGACCTTCACTTTTGAACTGGAGCCATCAGACTGAGGAGTGACTTTCTGAACTGAAAACTGAGCTAAGGACACATGAGAGACAAAAGAGAACACATAACCTAAGAGAAGAATTCAAACACAAGTGTATGCCCATACTGCCAGCTTATGTCAATTTCTCAGTGAAAGGTCAGTAGCATGATACTTCAGAAAAGCAAAGTGGGCACTCTTAGAATATTAGTACATCATCAGATTTCTCCTTCTTCCTTCACATATAACCAAACTTTTAATCATCTTCTCCCAATTAAGAACTCAAGTATCTCCTAACTCTTCAAACATGTCCTTCCCTCTAGTCCCTTATCCCAATTCATCTTTCTATGCTACTGCAGAGTAAATTCCTAGAACAGATTTGTCACATTTTCATCTACTAAAAACCCCAAAGAGTCCATATTCTTTGTCACTTATTAAGAAACTGACATTTCTAGATTCAGTTACTATACTAGCATTGTGCTCATGTTTTTAATCTCATAAAACTCTGTAAACTATGAATTATGTTTATTTCTGTTTTACAAGTGAGGAAAACACAGTAGGTTAACTTTCTAAGCTTCTAAGTGCCATTCAGGATGTTCCTAATACTTTACCCATGTACCCTAGTTCTGTAATTATCATTAACTCTAGATTCTCTCTCCTCAACTGGTATTATTTCCAGATACTAAGTTTCTCATAATCAATGAAGAAGGAGGACAACATGGTTCCATAACCTAAGATACCGACTGTCACAATCTGCTAATAATTTTTCTGCGTACACCTAACTCTATGTTAGGGTCACAACTGAATACTTTCAGTAACCAGCATCACATTATGCACAAAGTGTAACAATAATGTGCATTAACCAAGAACTACAGCCCAGGGAATTCCTTGGTGATCCAACGGTCAGGACTCCATGCTTTCACTGCCAAGGACACAGGTTTGATCCCTGGTCAAGGAACTAAGATCTCATAAGCCACATGGTGCACCCAAAAACTTTTTAACTGATTAAAATTAACTTTAAAAACCTTTAAAAAAAAAAAAAAAAAAAGAACTTCAGTCCACAGTAGGAGATCCAATTAAATAATGACCATCCTGCTGGTTCTGAACCTGATAATAAGACTGAAAGGTTTTTTTTTGTGCATGTGATTTAAAGTTCTCAAATTTCAGTATATTATACTCACTTTGCTATTCCCAAAGGTTTTTTGTGCATGTGATTTAAAATACTCAAATTTCAGTATATTATACTTGCTTTGCTAATCCCGTTCTCCAAAGTACACGATTTTTTTAATTCCCAACTCCTTACTTACCTATAGCAGGATCTGGATAAGGCAAATCTTGAGGAGAGCTATAATAAGCCTCAAGAGTGAAAGGTTCCTTTCTATAAAATGTGAGTACTTTAGAGAAAGGAGCAGCATGATTTTTTGAAAAGACTTCACAGTCACTGAATGGAGGAAAAAAGACAAACACAAATTTAGGACATTTCTAACACTTTTACCCAGGTATTCTATTTTGTAATTATTGTACAACTCTAGTTACTCTTCTCAACTGGCATCATTTCCAGTTTATAACAGTTTCCAAGAAAGAAAAAAAAGTGTGTGTGTCTGTGTATACAGTGTCAGTTTTAAACACACACACTTCAATCGACACATGAAAATGAAAGTAAAGCCGCTCAGTCGTGTCCAACTCTTTGCAACCCCATGGACTGTAGCCTGTCAGGCTCCTTTGTCCACAGGATTCTCCAGGAAAGAATACTGGAGTGGGTTGCCATTTCCTTCTCCAGAGGATCTTCCCGACCCGGGGATCAAACACAGGTCTCCCGCACTGCAGGCAGAGTCTTTACCGTCTGAGCCACCAGGGCACATAAAAGGCACCAATTATTTCAGCAGGATCAAATAAACAAAACTAGTAAGGACACAAACCTATTCTGATGAGTAAAGTAATTATCACTTTATTTCATGCGCTATAACATAAGAGATTTGTGTAAGTTGAAACAGTATTTACCAAGACACAACTTGTTAAGTACAAAAATGATTAAAAAAACATTACCTTGACCCTTCTTCAGCTGGAGAATTCCATCTCAGAGATATTGGATATGGCACTACATCAGTGATAGAAAATTCTCTGACTTTGAAAGCAGGCGATAAGATTGCACACTAGAATAAGAATTTTTAAAAATTCCATTTGGCAAGTAGACATTATGAACTAACTATTATAAGACCTATAAGAAAAATGACTTCAGAAGAGCATCTACTTACATTAATAATTTAGCAATATCTAAATAAGTGGTTTTATAAGTATCTATCATTTGTCAAATCACCCATTAATCTAGCTATTCCTTATTTTTCCATTAATCTCAACCTTTATTTAACGGATGTATAACACTACTTCATGTAACAAATATGCCAAGTTCTAGCAGTATTTCAAGCCTACTTATGTTTCTAGTAAATTCTTTCATCTTATTACATGTTATATAGTACAAACAGTTCCATTTATGAACGCCACCTCTAGTATCAACTTTAAAACAAAAGTTTCAGAATCTGAGACCTTGAAATCACCGAGCTAGTCTCCGACTGGCTGGATACGTTAGCCACTGCTGGGCTGCTACAACGGCCTCAGTGGCCACCTGGGAAAGAGAGCAAGCTCACCTGCAAGGCACAGCCTCGCGTAACCGCTTCATCGGCATTTAGTGTTGTACTAATTTCTTTACCAAAAAATTTGCTGATCTTCTCTTTCACTGCAGGGATTCGTGTTGCACCACCAACTATCTCCACTGCGTAAATATCTTCTTTCTTTAACTCTATTTAAAAACAATTAGAATATTTAGAGTAAAAGAATCTTTCGTGATTTACAATGAAATAAAAGAGCAATATGACATCTTATCACAACAAAATAATTCACAAATATGTAAGAAAACCCACTACCCCTCTTCATCCCCTTCACAGTAACATACACACAAAAGTGTTTGCCATTTAGAAGCAGGTAGTTATATTTTAATGCTCAAAATAATGAGGGCAGGGGTGGCACAACAGTACTGAGATTTAAGAGGTGAGAGTGAGGAACATCTAAAGTCCTATAGGGCTTAAGTCCTGTAATCTCAGAAAGACTCACACAAGTAAGTGTTAAAATACCAACAGTTAAGCTAGCCATAAAGAAAATAAAAGGGCTGACACAAAGTGGTAAGGAAGTTCAGTATGACCCAGCCTGACAGGCCTGTATGGACTAAGACTAAATACAGACTTCAGGATATGGTCTGAGAGTATCAGCCAAGGGACCTCAGGGCTCTGCTGGCTCAGATTATAACACAGGCTCAGTCTCCTCCTAACAGAAGGACAGAAGGTACCACGAAGGCTCTGCTGTCATTCATAAAATACCTCTTAATACCACCTGGTTTCCTGCTCACATTTTATGCAACAATCTGTTGAGAAGGGCTATTTAAAGAAATGGGCTGTACCAGTATGAAAAGAACATGCATTTGTCAAAATCGCTCCCTTTTCATATCTGAGCCTGTGTCAAGATCAGAGTACATCTCAACACAAGAGTGGGCTCTAGGAAAAGGTCTGTCAAAAATTTGGGAAACAACAGTAATATATATTCCTAAATCAAACTTCTACCTTTCACACTGAGATTAAATTAAGTATGTGGTTATCATATCCTCCCCCTTATTAGTCAACAAGATTCAGTGACAAAATCCTACAAAACCACCACACAGCAACATTGCTAAAGATAGTTTTTACCACCATGAAATACTTGAGACATTAAACCCATCTTTGAATCTGTCTGAATTATGTTTCCAGGGAAAACTATTAAGACTTTCCCAAATACTACTGGAGGTACTGCAGGGGGAAGATATTGGTAAAAAGAAGTTTAATATTGCACTGAAGTAGTTCATACAACGAAAACTGGTAAAACGGGATGGTGGGGGTGGAGAGAGTTAACATTTTCCAAACAGCCCAAGATGAACAATTCAATCACAAAAATACTTACTGGCCTGTTCCAAAATACTACGAAGCGGTGGCTCCACTCTAGCTAAGAGATCATCACACATCTCCAGAAATTTGCCTCTATGGAAAAAAAACAACAGGTTAAATCACAGTCCACTTTTACGTAGAATAAATGACTATAATCAAACAGACATAACAAGCACTGGCAAAGATGTGGAGAAACTGGACCTCATATACATTCTTAGCAGGAATATAAAATGTTACAGCCACTTTGGAAGAGTTTAGCAATTCTTCAACATATTAAACATGGTGCTCCCATATGACCCAGCAATGCCACTCTAGGTATTTCTCCACAACTGAGAACACGTGACCACACGAAACTCCGCACATGAATGGTCACAACAACATTATTCACAAGAGACAAAAAAGTGTGAAAAACCCTAATTTCCATGAACTGTATTCAGCAAAAAGGGATGAAAAGAATAAAAAGGACTGATTACACGCTGAAACATGGATGAACTTTGAAAATATTATGCTAAGTAAAATAAGGCAATCACAAAGAAGACATATTATATGACTGACCTCATTTATATGAAATGTTCAGAACTAAATCCAAAGAGACAAAGTAGATTAATGACTGCCTAGGGCTAAGGACAGGAAGAACAGATGTGGAAAGACAAGTTACTAGGTAAGGGGATTTTTTTTTCCCTTTAATTAATGCTTTATTTTTTACACTGGTTTTAGGTTTACAGAGAAATAAACAGAAAGTACACAGAATTCCCATACACCGCTTATACCCAACTCATTTTCCCTATTAGCATCTTGCATTAGTAAGACACATTTCTAACAACTGATGAGCCAATACTGACACATGGTAGTATAAATTAAGGTTCTACATAATTTGACAAACGGTGCAAGTATTCACCATTACCGTACCATATTGAACAGTTTCACTACTCTAAAAATCTTCCGTACTCTATTCATCCCTCCCTTCCACTGAACCTCTAACCATTGATCTTTTTTACTGTCTCCAGTTTTCTCTATTCTAGAATGTCATATCGTTATCATATAGAATGTCATATACAATGTCAAATATTTCTAGAATGTCATATAGTTGGAATCATACAGCCTTTTTAGACTGACTTCTATTGCTTAGAAATATACATTTAAGATGTTCCCATGTCTTTTCACAGAATGATAGCTCATCTAGAGTTTCTTTATGAGGTGATGAAAATATTCTAAAACTGGGTTGTGGTAATGGTTGCACAATTCTGTGAATACATTAAAACCCACTGAATTATAAATGTGTTAACTTTTACAAATTACATTTCAAAAAAAGAAAAACAGTAGAGGTATAGAATGCACCCACCAGAATGGCAAAAATTCAAGATCACTAATACCAATATTGATGAGGATGTGTAGCAACCAGAATCAAGTTTAAAATGACAGTTTTGTTCCCAATATCAAACAAGTGGAAAGAGTTAAGTGTCTAGCAATAGGAGAAAACCTAAGTCTAAAGTGTCATAATAGGCAGCAATACACAAGAAGGAACAGGTGATATACGCAACAACCAAGTCAGGGGTCCAAACCCTGGGCCAAAGACCAGTACTGGTCCTTGGCCTGTTAGGAACCAGGCCACACAGCAGGAAGTGACTAGAGGGCAAGCTTCATCTGTATTTACAGTCATGCCCCATCACTCGCATTACTACCTGAGCTCCATCTTCTGTCAGATTAGCAGCAGCATAATAAATGTAATGCTCTTGAATCATCCAGGAATCATTCCCATCTCCCCTACCCCCAACATCTGTGGAAAAAATTGTCTTCCACGAAACCAGGCCCTGTTGCCAAAAAAGTTGGGAACTGCTGAACTAAATGAATCTCAATTTCATGCTGACCAAAGAAGTCACACAAAAAATGAAATACTGTATGATTTCATTTATACTTCTAGAAAAGGTTAATGTAATCTATGCCCCTCAAAATAAAAAACCTTATCAGTGGCTGCCCTTGAGGATGGAGGCCTGAGAAAACTACAATGATGGAGAGTAGTGGTTTGCAGGATGCATGCAACTGTCAAAACTCAGCAAACGACACTTAAAACTTGAGAATGTCTTTATGTAAAAGTACACCAAAAACTACAAACATTAAACTCTGGTTAATATGCATACTTAAAAGTGTATAGATAGATGGCTTTGAGATGCATCAAAAGATAGACAGAAGGATGGACAGATCAATACGTATGTGAAAAAACAAGTTAATATTATCAGTAGAGCCTAAGTGGCAGAATAAGAATGCTCACTGTAAAATTCTTCCACTTTTGCTGCATATGTGAAAATGTCCATAATAAAAACATGAAAAACGAAGTACAGAGAGCATTCTAGAAAGACAGCAGTGGTAGTGGTAGAGGTCGTTCCTTTTTATAAAGTTTTACTGAAATTTAAATTCACATACAATAGAAATGACACAAAAAGTGTCCTAATTAAAGTGCACAATTCAATGGCTTAGCATATTCAGAATTGGGCAAGCATCACCACTATCAATTTTAAAACATTTTCATCACCCTAAAAGAGTATTTTTACCACCATTAACATTATTCTTCCAACTCCACCAAAACCCTAGCCCTAGGCAACCACTCATTTTGAACATTTCATATAAACAGACGAAATGCAGTAATTTTAACTTATTTCTTTCCTCTAGCATAAACTTTTCAAGGTTCATTCATGCTATACTATGCATCTGTACAACAGTTTTTTAACTGCCAAATAATATTCTATTATATGGACATATCATATCTTGTTTATCAGTTGAGTTTTACCTAGGCTATCAGTTGATGGGAATTTGGGTTGTTTCCATTTTGGGGGTATTATAAACAGTGCTGCTATGAACATTTGTGTATAAATTTTTGTGTAAATGTGTTTTCAGTTCTCTTGGATATATACCTAAGAGCAGAAATGCTGAATCATATGGTAACTCAGTATTTTATTCATTTTTATGTGAAATAAGTATTTCTGAGCTTTTAGGAGGGAAGTGAGCACTTCCACTAGAGATGCACTAGACACACTGCAAACAGTTTGGTGATTCCACAAAAATCTGAATATATAATTACCGCAAGACCAAGCCAATTCCACTCCTGGCTATATACCCAAAAGAACTGAAAACAAGATACTCAAACAACTTGTGGTCAATGTTTATAAAGCACTCATCACAAAAGCTAAAAGGTGGAAACACAGATGTCCAGTAATTGATGAATGGATAAATAAAATGTGGTATGCCCACACAAATGGATTATTACTTGCCATAAAAAGCAATGAGGTACGAACACATACAATGTGGATGAACTTAAAAACATTAAGTTAAAGAAGCCAGACACAAAAGAAGCCAAACACATAGTGTAGGAGTCCACCTATTATACAAACACAAGAAAGCTATGGTTTAATGAAAAGAAAAAAATAAAAATGAAAACCATCACTTCAAGTAGAAGAAAAAGGTGAGTACAATCTGGTTACTAGGCACAGTAACCTAATTCTGGCAGACTGGAAGCAATTCTGATGCCCATCTCAATATTCTGAGCATGGCTCAGGCCACACTTTCCCAAGCAATGCAGTAGTCTTTGAATTCTACCAGTAAGTAGAGTTCACATCATGAAGAACATCCAAGCAACCTAACCTGGTAACGGAAACATTCTGGGTGTTTCTGAGAATAACCTTGAAACATCAAATTACCCAGAATTCGTTATCATGTTATGCAAAATGACCTGTTGTCTCAAGTGATACTGAATTACTCAAAAACACAATTTCTGAATCAATGACTAAAGCAAATTCCATATAATTCTGCATTAAAGCACTCTGCCCTGAATTTATGAAAACTAGTGACTCATGTTTTGTGTGTGTGTGTGTGTGTGTGTGTCTCATGTTTAACACATGTTAAGCACATGTCAAAGAACTGCCAATTTCTTGGAACATTCAATTAACCAGAACAAACCTAATAGTTGACATTATTTGAATAATCAAACCCAAACTTCACATTAAAGGCAAGATCCTGAATGGCCTCTAATTTTACCTACAAAATCTGAAGTTGTAACAATCATGATAACTTCAACAATTAGATAATTAAGGTTAATATAGAGAAACTCCACAGTTCAGTTTACCATCAAAATATTAATATGGTTACCTATTCATAGTTCCAGAAACATCAACATCATTCATAAAACATTCGATGCTCAAAGGAAGGTCTGAAGCATTTGCACTCATCAATTTCTTGAGTTTCTCACACTCCTGAGACAGTCGTAATAATGCACGGATTTTGGACTTTATGTCTAGCTTGTATTTCTTTCCAAATTCTTCACAGAAGTGATTTACTAGCACCTCATCAAATTTTCTGCCTCCCAGTGTTGTGTCAAATGCAGTGGCCAGAACCTTTGGGAAAAGATGATAATTAGTTAAAAAACTAACCAATTTAAAATTTTACCATGACATTTATCTAACTAGTAAACCATAATAAAAAGGCAGTAAGGGACATTAAGGTCGAAACAAGGCAACATGCATATGTCATTTAAACAAGGTTACAACCACTATGAAATGAGACATCATAACCCTCAATTTACAGATCTAGACAGATCAGACAATCTATAAGTCACAAAGACATTAAGTGGTAGAAGTAGAATTCAAAACCCAAGCTCAATTTCAAAACCTATGCCTTCCCCACTACACCAATCTGACTCCAAATAATAATTATAATTCAAGAGCCAATACACTAACATGTCATATACAGTTCTAGTCTTATCTCTACCACAAAACTGCAAATAATACCAAAGGTTACTAATTATTTAGCTCCATGCAATTTACCACCAGAAAATATGCTAAAGCCTTAACTCACAGTAATCTGTTTCTATTCAACACAGAAGACTATAATTAGGTTCGGTTATCCTTTTCCAAATCTCTAAAAGAAATCAGAAGCAAACTAGAACTAATCAGATTCAATAATAGAAAACTGGCTAAGTAAATGATGACCAACACCCTCAAAACCATCTCTTCAAAGAATGTTAAATGTCCTCAGGAAGTTGTTCTTAGTGAGTGATCTCATGAAAGAAAGAAAAAAAACAAAAAACACAGAACTGTATTCATAGTGGTTGTAACCTTGTTTAAATGACATATGCATGTTGCCTTGTTTCGACCTTAATGTCCCTTACTGCCTTTTTATTACGGTTTACTAGTTAGATAAATGTCATGGTAAAATTTTAAATTGGTTAGTTTTTTAACTAATGATCATCTTTTCCCAAAGGTTCTGGCCACTGCATTTGTTAATTCCAATTTTGTTTTCATAAATGACTAGAATGAAATATTCTGTAGTAAGATCCAGGATGTCTTTCCTTTATACATATATGTTTCCAAATTTGGTATGATTCTATAGTATTTTGATAGTTAAATTTAAACTGTAATTGGAAAACTGACAAGTGACAGCTGATAGTGAAGCAAATACTAATACACATCACTCTGACTCAAAGACAAGGATAAATTATAGCCAATACCTGCTGTCTAAAAAGCTAAGAGTATAAACTGGAATTTAGAAATAATCCTATTATGGATAAAAGTAAAGCTTAAACACTGAGAATAACACTTGGTCCATCATTTGTATCTGTAAAAATCATGATCCTCTTATTTCCCAACCATCCCCAAGATCTGCTTTATATTAAAAAAAAAAAAGGGAAACAAATCAGAATATAAAGCAGAAGCAAGTCCATTTTTCAAAGAAACAAAGGACTGTAATAAAGAGAAACTCAAAATACCCTTCAAATCTAACAAATACTTATTCTGGGATAGGTAGTTCCATTGGACTAATCCCCAAATTGGAGGAGCAGAAAGCCAATTTAGACCCCGCAGCAAAAACCCTGATACAGAACCCAAGTAATTTAAGCAAGTATGCAGATTATCCTTGGTTTTTAAGTACATTCTAGATAAAATCACCAAGATAGAAAATTGATTTTATGTACCACTGAGGAACTAGCAAATACTATCAAATCTGACTGTGACCCACAGACATAGGAAACAAACTTACGGTTACCAAAGTTAAGCACAGGAAGGTGAGGGAGAGGGATAAATTAGGAAGATGGGATTAACAGTACTATAAATAAAACAAAGAACCAATAAGGACCTACTGTATAGCACAGGGAACTACACTCAGTATTTTGCAATTTTATAATTTTCCCTGTAAGGAAAAAAGAATCTGAAAAAGAATTTATCAATGTATGTATAACTGAATCACTATGCTGTAATACCTGAAACTAACACAACATAGTAATAAATCAACTACACTTCAATTAAAAAAATTTTTTTAACTCACTGAACACCTAAAATCTATACCTTTCACTCTACATAAATTTTACCTTAATAAAGAGACTAATATAGGAAGTGTGTATACATACTAAAAAAGCTTTTTTCGACTGTGACCAGCATCACCCTCTGGTCCCTCTCTGCCGTTAACATTACTAGACTTCTCTGTGTACAAAACTGCCTTCTCCAGAGCTCTATCATCTCTAGACAGCTACACTAGAGCTCCTAGGCTGGTTTCTTTGGCCAGCCAAGTTCTAGTCACTCCACCCTGTTCCCAAAACACTAAAAACCTTAAGAGAATACCTTTATCATCCCTTAATCCTCGGTGTAAGACATCTGAAGACTCCCTGTAAAGTCTAGGGAGTCTTACTAAAGACTCCCTAGTAAACCTGCAAGGCAAGCATTATTTTCCCCACATTACAGATTAAAAAAACAGGCTCAGCAATCTAAGGACTTTTTCCTCAAGTTCTATGCTCTTTGCTTCATTATCTTGTCAACACCTCAAAAATTATTTTGGGCTTCCAACTTCCACCCCACCCCTACACAACAAATTTCTAATTCAGATGGCCCATACCAAGTTTCCACTAGTGAAACAAAATTCTTTAAGATGTATTTATTTATGGCTGAGGTGGGCCCTCACTGCGCTCTCTAGTGGGCTTCCTCTAGTTGCAATGGCTCATGCTTCAGAGCACAGGCTCTAGGCGTACAAGCTTCAGCACTTGTGGGGTACAGACTCAACAGCCGCAGCCCAAGGGCTCTAGAGCACACGGTCAGTAGCTGCGGCACACAGGCTTCACCGCTGAGCAGCACATGGCATCTTCCTGGACCAGAGAACAAACCCATATCCCGTGAATTGACAGGAGGATTCTTCATCACTGGACCACCAGGGAAGCCCCGAAACACAACTCCATAACCAACTACTTTAAGTTGCCTCTCATGAATTCCTAATTATCATACATCTGTAATATAGTCTCCTGGGAAAAATATACTTACTTTAAGTTTTCCTTTGTTAAACGCACATACAGAAACTTGATAAGAAGAATGCCCCATGTCTACAAAAACTACATTTCTTGGTTTCTCTTCTAAGGCAGGAAGATCTTGTTTATAGATTCCATATGCAAGAGCAACTACACAATAATACAAAAATAATGTTATCATTTTAGTAGTAAACTTAAAACTCATTTACATAGGAAAAAACAGATTTACAACTGCAAAAAACGATTCAAAATCCTTATAAGCTCTGCATGGTTTATTCATGAAGAACACTGACTTCGAAGAGTTATACGCTGACATTCATTTCACTTTGGCTTCCTTAATGTTTCCAATTTCCAGTTCCAGCAACTGTGGCAATTTTTTCCAAAACCACTTTCTCCCACTTTTCCAAACATTTTCCCCCATATTCCCTTGTGCCATCTCTCAACATTCCCATATATTCTGCCTCCTGAGATCTTACTTTATAAACCCCACCCCTCTGACTCTACTGGCCCACAAGTTGGGAGAAAAACCCAATATTTAAACCAAAGCAATGCTCCAAGCAGACAATAAATGTAGTTCCTTTCCAAGAAAGCATGCAATTAAATATCAAAGTGCTATGAAGATACAGAAAAAGAACTTGTCAAGTAAACTCTTCATATGTGACAACGTACCCAAAAATACTGTGACACTAGTGGTAAGTGTTCCAAGTAAAATATGGAATAAGAAACCCTAGGGTTTTAAGATTTCACAACCTCTGAGATTGAGCAAGTAAAAAAAAAATTTCAGTTAATAATCACTTACCTGCAGTAGTTTCATTCATTAATCGCAGACAATTGAGACCAGCAATCTGTGTTGCATCCATCACTGATCGTCTTTCTGCATCAGTATAGAAACAAGGAACCTATAAAAAGAATTTTTTAATTTACCGTATTATGGAGATTCCTGATTTAAAATATACCTGTCAAAAAAAACAGTAAAACCCAGAAATGCCCTCAAATAGCTACAGCATTTTATTCTGTATTATGATCAAGGAAATCTTTCAAATCAGTACAGAAAATCTGAACTATTCTATAGTCTTGGGACAAATGGACAGCCATATAGAAAATAAAGTTGCATCCCTGCTAAACACCAAACACCAAAATATATTTCAAACCAAAGATGTAAATACTTTTTAAAACTCATGAGTATCAGAATAAAAGGGAATCTTTACTGTCAAAGAAAGAAGGAAAAAAACAGAAGGGATTTTCTAAATATAACACAAAATCCAAAAGAACCAGCAGGTCAAGATGAGCATCCTCTGGGTGCTGGGGCCCAAGACGTGGCCGGGAAATCAGCGGCACTGGGGCCAAGGGTCGCAGCAAGCAGGACTGCTCACTACCTCTCACTCGCCTGGCAGCAACAGCAGCAGGCATCAGCAAGGCCCAAGGGAATGGGGCACAGGCCCGGTGTGTGGGGCGCTCAGCTGGACCCTGGTTCACTCAACCTGCATGATGCTTGTCTTGCTCTGGAAGCTGGTGCAGTGGCTAGGATTCACTGCCTCTGAGATCTTTGTGCACTTGCCGGGTGTTTTTTGTGCTACTGGCCCTATGTGATTACAGCCTGGCTCCAAGCCTCTCCTGGCTAAACATGTTTGTGCCCTTCTTTGCTGCTCACAAGCTTGGTACCTACTTCCCCACTATCATCTCCATGCACCTCTCCCAGGACGGAGAGAAGCGGTTGGCTGTGCTCAGCCTTTTCTGCTGCTGCTGCTAAGTCACTTCAGTCGTGTCCAACTCTGTGCGACCCCAGAGATGGCAACCCACCAGGCTCCCCCGTCCCTGGGATTCTCCAGGCAAGAACACGCAAGAACACTGGAGTGGGTTGCCATTTCCTTCTCCAATGCGTGAAAGTGAAAGTGAAATCGCGCAGTCGTGTTTGACTCATAGCGACCCCATGAACTGCAGCCCACCAGGCTCCTCCATCCATGGGCTTTTCCAGGCAAGAATAGTGGAGTGGGTTGCCATTGCCTTCTCCTCAGCCTTTTCTGGGTATACACAATTCAAATTCAAGATGATACTGTGCCAGAAGCTGGTGCAGCAGACTTAGGAGCTCTGGTTTGGCCTGATCATGTCTCACGTCTTCATTCTCCTGCAGTTGCTCATGAGCTGCACCTGCTGAGGCAACCAGCCTTGCAGAGGATAAGCTAGAATGCTGGACCCCAGGATGAGGCCCCACTTCCACCATACCACTTTAGAAGCCTGGGCCTGAAAGTCAGCTTGTGCCCTGCCCAGTGCCCACTTTTCTCTATACCAATCATGTCTACAATTTTCCCTCAGCAGGGATACAAAGAGCAGCCTTGACCCTTAAAATATATTCCCTCTTATTTCACGATTTAAATAGCTAATCCTGAATTAACATCCTAGTAAAAGCCCCAGGCCAGACAGTCCTGACCTCCTCTGACAGGTGAAAACTGCATATAAGTAAAATGGTCTGATGAGCTCTGAGTATTTCCATGGATATGGGAAAGGACTCATCGTACAAAGGCTGCTAAGCTGGAATCAGTGTTTCCCCTGGCCAGCAGAGCCTACCTGTGAGTTCTCTGTCCCATTCCCTGAGACGAGACTTCCTAGACGCTCTATCTCTTTCTTAAAAAGTGTAAACCAGCTTGTGAATCCTCCCCTGTGCTACTGGGGAGGATGGCCCTTATCATCATTCCAACCCAGGCAGAGTATGTTGAGTGAGCATGATTGGGACCCAATCTGTAGTCCTGTCGCCTAAGAAAAAAAGAACTTTCCACTTGCTTTCAAGGCGCTGCTTGGCTTCCAATCCCAGCAGACTGCAGTACCATGACTCTTCCACCATCTTGTGGCCAGCACTGTTAGTGCACCTAGGACAGACTTAGGACCAGACAGAGTTCTTTTCAAGAAAACTGGAGACACCAAGGGAACATTTCATGCAAAGATAGGCACAATAAAGGACAGAAACGGCAAGGACCTAACAAAAGTAGAAGAGATTAACAGGAGGTGGCAAGAATACACAGAAGTGTACAGAAAAGGTCTTAATGACCAGGATAACCACAATGGCATGATCACTCACCTAGAGCCAGACAGCCTGGAGTATGAAGTTAAGTGACCCTTAGGAAGCATTACAACGAACAAAGCTAGTGGAGTGATGGAATTCTAGTTAAGCTATTTCTAATTCCAAAACATGATGCTGTTAAAGTGCTGCACTCAATACGCCAGCATATTTGGAAAACTCAGCAGTGGCCACAGGACTGAAAAAGGCCAGTTTTCATTCCAACCCCTAAAAAGGGCAATGCCAAAGAATCTTCAAACTACCATACAATTGCACTCATTTCACATTCTAGCAAGGTCATGCTTAAAATCCTTCAAGCTAGGCTTCAACAATACGTGAACCAAGAACTTCCAGAGGTACAAGCAGGATTTAGAAAAGGCAGAGGAACCAGAGATCCAATTGCCAGTATCCGTTGGATCATAGATAAAGCAAGGGAATTTCAGAAAAACATCTACTACTGCTTCATTGACAATGCTAAAGCCCTGGACTGTGTGGATCACAACAAACTGTCAAAGAAAGAGATGGAAATACTAGACCACCTTACCTGTCTCCTGAGAAATCTGTGTGCAGGTCAAGAAGCAATAGTTTGAACTGGACAGGGGACAACAGACTGGTTCAAAATTGAGAAATAAGTACATCAAGGCTGTATATTGTCTCCCTGCTTATTTAACTTATATGCGGAGTACATTATGTGACATGTCAGGCTGGATGAATCACAACCTGGAATCAAGATTCCCAGGAGAAATATAAACAACCTCAGATATGCAGATGATACCACTTTAACGACAGAAAGCAGAGAGGAACTAAACAGCTTCTTGATGAGTGGTGAAAGAGGAGAATGAAAAAGCTGACTTAAAAACTCAACATTCAAAAAACTAAGATCATGGCATCCGGTCCCATCACTTCTTGGCAAACAGATGGGGGAAAAGTGGAAATAGTGGCAGATTTTATTTTCTTGGCCACCAAAATCACTACAGATGGTGACTGCAACCATGAAATTAAAAGATGCTTGCTCCTTGGGAAGAAAAGCTATTGACAAACTTAGACAGCATATTAAGCAGCAGGGACAAAACTCTGCCAACAAAGGTCCATAGAGTCAAAGCTATGGTTTTTCCAGTAGTCATGTACGGATGTGAGAGTTGAACTATAAAGAAGGCTGAGCACTGAAGAATTGATGCTTTCCAACCGTGGTACTGGAGAAGACTCTTCAGGGTCCCCTGGACAGCAAGGAGATCAAACCAGTCAATCGTAAAGGAAGTCAACCCTGAATATTCATTGGAAGGACTGATGCTGAAGCTCCAATACTATGGCCACCTAGTGGGAAAAGCCCACCCACTGGAAAAGACCCTGATGCTGGGAAAGATTGAGGGCAGGAGCAGAAGGCAGTGATGGAGGATGAGATGGCTGGATGGTGTCACTGACTCAATGGACATGAGTTTGAGCAAGCTCCAGGAGATGGTGAAGGACAGGGAAGCCTGGTGTGCTGCAGTCCATGGGCTTGCAAAGAGTCAGACACAACTTAGTGACTGGACAACAAAGGGACATTCCGGGTGGCGTAGTGGTAAAGTATCCGCCTGCCAACACAGGAGATGCAGGTTTGATCCCTGGGTCAGGAAGGTCCTCTGAAGGAGGGAACTGCAACCCATTCTAGTATTCTTGCCTGGAAAATTCCACGGACATAGCAGCCTGGCAGGCTAGAGTCGGACATGACTGAGCTCGCACACAAGGGATCAGAAGGAGGAGCAGGTGTTCTAATGCTCATAGGGACCGAGACCTACAAATGTTAAGCTTACAAGTGATCATACCCACGTCTGTTGGACTGATGTCTTTGGTTGATGTCAATCAGGTGCCAAATGAGAACATTTGCTAAGATAAAAAGAATGTTTTGCTAGGGAAGGAAAAGGGGGAGCGGAACTGAAACATTTGATTCATTATAAAATTCTAACACCCTAATGAGGAAAAATATTTGCAACTCACATCATAAAATAACAAAGAGCTAATCTAATATTCAAAGAACTACAAATCAAAATGAAGACCACGCTTCCCTGGTAGCTCAGTAATAAAGAATCCGCTTGCCAACACAGGAGACGCAGGTTCGATGCCTAATCCGGGAGCTCACACATGCCACGGAGCAACTAAGCCTGTGGGCCACAACTATTCAGCCTGTGCTCTAGAGCCCTGGAGTTGCAGCTACTGAAGCCCACACGCCCTAGAGCGTATGCTCTGTAACAGAAGAGGAAACCACAATGAGAAGCCCACACACTACAACTACAGAGCAGCCCCTCTTGCAACAACTAGAGAAAAGCCTGTACGGCAACAAAGACCTAGCACAGCCAAAAATAAACAATTTTTAAAAACATAATAAAGTTTTTAAAATGTTGGAGAAAAGTAAAAGAAAAACATTTAAAAAAAATGTTTTCTAAAAAACTGAAGACCATAAATTCAAAATAAAATGAGGAAAGGATAGGAATATTTCACAAAAAGTGAAATACAAAATGGTTCGTAAATTCTTTTTTTTGTTTTCTTTTGTTTTTATTTATTTCTTTGACTGTGTTGGGTCTTAGATGCAGCATGTGGGATCTACTTCCCTGACCAGGGATTGAACCCTGGGCCCCCTGCATTGGGAGCATGGAGCCTTAGCCACTGGACCACCAGGGAAGTCCCCAAAATGGTTCATAAATTCTAAAACATTCAAGTTTACCTAAAAAGTAAACTATTAAGATCGCACATACTTTGCTACCATTATTCATTGGTCAGAATTATCTGACACACCAATAAGCTGAGCTGATGAGGCTGTGGTCAAACAAGCCCTCTTATGCACTGCTGACATAAATATAAATTAGTACAAATTCTCTAAAGGGCAATTACACAATAGTTGTTAAAATTTAAAACATATGTATCCTCAGTCCCAGCAACTGCACTTCTAGGAAGTTAGCCTATAACCTACAAACTTATCATGTAAGAGCAAAATGTATTTGTCCAACTTTTACTCACTATAGTATTCTTTGCAATTAAAAAGACAAAATCGGGAAGTAACTGAGATGTCCAACAAAAAGAGACCATGCTGTGTTCTGTATTTAGTTGCTCAGATGTATCCGACTTTTCGACCCCATGGACTGTAGCCCACCAGGCTCCTCTGTCCATAGGGATTATCCAGGCAAGAATACTGGAGTGGGTTGCCATGCCTTCCTCCAGGGGATCTTCCCAACGCAGAAATCAAAGCCAGGTCTCCTGCATTGCAGGTGGATTCTGAACTACCAGGGAAGCCCATGAATACTGGAGTAGGTAGCCTATCCCTTCTCCAAGGGAGCTTCCCGACCCAGGAACCGAACCAGGGTCTCCTCTGGTGCAGGAGGATTCACTACCAGCTGAGCCACCAGGGAAACCCCCCAAAAAAGAGACTACAGTTAAATATTAATAGATTATGGCACATGCGTAAACTGGGACGTTCTGCTCCACTACATGGAACGAAGCACCTCTCTAATACTATGAAACAAATAAGAAGCCGTCCAAAATTTCTTAAAAGAAAAATAAAAATAAAGACAGACCTGTACTTACTTGCTTGGGTACATAAAAACCTCTGGAAAGATCTGTAACAAAATGGTAAAACTAGTAATCTCTGGGAAGGAAAATCTACTTACTAGGTAGCAGAGGTGCTAAAGCTTCCCATATACCCTTTCATACATGTGATTTGAGTCAAACTTGAGGGCTATTATTAGCTTTCCCAAAATATACAACTTATATTTAACAATAATCAATTTACAAACAGAGCAAAATACACCCAGGCCCTATTTACGTAGCGGTCAGATACCACCACAGCACCAAAGGCTGGAGCAGCAACTGCACGGAAGAGAGTGCACACAGAGGCCAGAGACCAGTCCTCAGACAGGCCCGCCGGCAAGGTCAGCCCTTCCCTGAATCCAGGGACCTGAAGGACAAGTAGTTCCCCAAAGCGACAGAAAAACTTCCCTAAATTGTAAGAGTGGCTCACTGTGCCTAAACTGTTTGTACAACGTAGTTTATGTTTTTATACTTAAATTTCCTTCTGGAATTCTCACATTTTGGTACATCCAAGGTATAGCATGCCTTTGTGAATGACCAACAGAAATCCTGGACTCTGAGCCTCAGGCCAAACTCCCCTGGTATATAACATTTCACATGTGTTGTTACAACTTATTGTTGGAGGAATTAAGCACTCTGGTCCAACGCCCATGGATGGGGACTCTTGGAAGCTTTTAGCTGGTTTCCTCCACATGTTCTCCACATACCATTTCCCTTTACTGATTCTGCTTTGCATCCTTTCACTACAATAAATCTTAGCCATGAATATGGTTTTATTCTGAGTCTTGTAAACTCTCCAAGCAAATCACCAAAATTCTCCAGGACCCGCAACACATAACTTAATCCATCACCTTTTAACTGGATCCCAAAAGCTGGAAAAGCAGCTCAGGCAGTCTTGCCATTTTAGATAAAATTTACCTCTATACAGAGCAAATTTTGTCACCCTGCTTATTTAACTTATATGCAGAGTACATCATGAGAAACGCTGGGCTGGAGGAAGCACAAATTGGAATCAAGACTGCCGGGAGAAATGTCAATAACCTCGGATATGCAGATGACACCACCCTTATGGCAAAAAGTGAAGAACTAAACAGTCTCTCAATGAAAGTGAAAGGAGAGAGTGAAAAAGTTGGCTTAAAGCTCAACATTCAGAAAATAAAGATCATGGCATCCGGTCCCATCACTTCATGGCAAATAGATGGGGAAACAGTGGATGACTTTATTTTTCTGGGCTCCAAAATCACTGCAGATGGTAATTGCAGCCATGAAATTAAAAGATGCTTACTCCTTGGAAGGAAAGTTATGACCAACATGGACAGCATATTGAAAAGCAGAGACATTACTTTGTCAACAAAGGTCCATCTAGTCAAGGCTATGGTTTTTCCAGTGGTCATGTATGGATGTGAGAGTTAGACTATAAAGAAAGCTGAGTGCTGAAGAATTGATGCTTTTGAACTTGATGTTGGAGAAGACTCTTGAGAGTCCCTTGGACTGCAAGGAGATCCAACCAGTCCATCCTAAAGGAAATCAGTCCTGGGTGTTCATTGGTAGGACTGATGTTGAAGCTGAAACTGCAATACTTTGGCCACCTGATGCAAAAAGCTGACTCATTTGAAAAGACCCTGATGCTGGGAAAGATTGAGGGCAAGAGGAGAAGGGGACAACAGAGGATGAGATGGTTGGATGGCATCACCGACTCAATGGACATGGGTTTGGGTAGACTCCGGGAGTTGGTGATAGAGAAACCTGGCATGCTGCCGTGCATGGGGTCGCAAAGAGTCGGACACAACTGAGCGACTGAACTGAAATACAGAGCAAAATTCAGAATCAAAGTTAGGACAGTAGGTGGGGAAAATGTCCACTGAAATCTGAAAGTCCACTAGAGATTTGGGGGAAAGCAGAAACCATCTAAGAAACACAGTGCCTGTATTGAATCTGAGCTCTTCAAAGGAAGTAGCATTCTTCTTTGCATCCTCCAAATGTGGGTTATGGGCCATAATCCAATTCTTCCTGACACAAGTCGTATGATTTTACTAGATAGCCAAGAAACAAGAACTCCATCAGACAAAGACTATGGGGTGAAATAAGCCCAACTGCTTTGCCAATCAGTGCACCAAAATTAAGACAAAACAGGCTAATAAACAACAAAGTTCTACTGTGCAGCACAGGGAACTATGTTCAATATCCTGTCACAAATCATAATGGAAAGCAATATATATATATGCACATACACACACACTCACACACATATGGGGCTTCCCTGGTGGTTCAGACGATAAAGAATCTGCCTGCAATGCAAAAGACCTGGGTTCCATCCCGGGTGGAGAAGATCCCCTAGAGAAGGGAACACCACCACACTCCAGTCTTCCTGCCTGGAGAATTCCATGGACAGAGGGGCCTGGCAGGCTACAGTCCATGGGGTAGCAAATGAGTCAGATACCACTTAGCAACTAACACATTATATGTATACATATATAAATGTATTACCAAGTCACTTTGCTATACAGGAGAAATTACACACTTTACATCAGTTATACGTCAAAAAAAAAATTTAATAAAAATTTGAAAGACAAAAGAAACCAAAGAGCTAAAATATCAGATAACAACAGCAGAATGAGGAGATTCACTGAAAAAGCAAATTCAACCACCTAAATTTCAACAGTCCCTAAGGACGCCACCATACTACAAGCACAAAGCTATAAACAGCCAGGCTTCCATCTAAATAGGCAAGTGGAAATTTCAAGGTGAAGTCTTCTGCTGTCTTGCCTTTAGTGCTGGATATAAAAACAGCAAAGATACAGAGACAGGAACAGAGAAAAAACATTTCTTATTGAGAGTATTCAACTAATTCAACAAACAAGAGGCTACCATGTGCCAGGCACTATGCAGGGTGCTAGAAGGAATCCAGGAAGCAGCAGGCTTAGTCAGAGAGAAGCCTTTAAACAGACAGAGTAATAGAAGCAAGAGCAAAAACTAGGGAAGGAAAAAAAATATTCAAGAATATCAGAACCAGTCTGAAAAGTTCTTATAATAATGATTGCCACCTAAGACAAAAAGCAATTTTATTTTCAATTAACAGCTTTCTTCTTTCTGCTTCTTCATAGACCCTAATAATGTGCAGGGATGAAACTTACCGAAACAACACAGTCCACAACAGGCTTCTTAAGAACACTTTCTGCTGTCTCCTTCAGCTTGGATAAAAGCATGGCAGTCACCTGCTCCGTGGTAAAACTACGTTCCTCCTCCATATATTTCACCTGCAATAAAAAACAAAAGGATCTAAACTTAACTGTATTTCTTCATGTCCTAAAAACCTAAAATGAATAATTTCTAAATCATCAGTGGAACATTATCTCAAGAGGAAATTAAGAAAGCTAGTTTTGGAAGCAAAAAATAATTCAAAGGTCACTTTTAGCTTGTTAACGTGCTTACCAACCACGATACCTGGAGATGAGATTCAGTTCAATTCAGAAGCTCAGTCATGTCTGACTCTTTGCAACCCCATGGACTGCAGCATGCCAGGCTTCCCTATCCATCACCAACTCCCAGAGCTGCTCAAACTCATATCCAGCAAGTCAGTGATGCCATACAACCATCTCATCCTCTGTCATCTGTTTCTCCTCCTGCTGTCAATCTTTCCCAGTATTAGGGTCTTTTCAAATGAGTCAGTTCTTCACATCAAAGTATTAGAGTTTCAGCTTCAGCATCAGTCCTTCCAATGAATATTCAGGACCGATTTCTTTTAGGATTGACTGGTTTGATATCCCTGCAGTTCAAGGGACTTTCAAGAGTCTTCTGCAACACCGCAGTTCCAAAGCATCAATTCTTCGTCACTCATCTTTCTTTACAGTCCAACTCTCATATCCATATATGTATGACTACTGGAAATACCATAGCTTTGACTAGACAGACCTTTGTTGGTAAAGTCAAGTCTCTGGTTTTTAATATGCTGTCCAGGTTGGTCATAGCTTTTCTTCCAAGGAGCAAGCATCTTTTAATTTCATGGCTGCAGACACCATCTGCAGTGATTCTGGAGCCCAAAAAAATAAAGTCTGTCACTGTTTCCCCATCTATTTGCCATGAAGTGATGGGACTGGATGCCATGATCTTAGTTTTCTGAATGTTGAGTTTTAAGCCAACTTTTCCATCAAGAGGCTATTTAGTTCTGCTTTACTTTCTGCCATAAGGGTGGCATCATCTGCATATCTGAGGTTACTGATACTTCTCCCAGCAATCTTGATTTCAGCTTGTGCTTCATCCAGCCCGGCATTTCACATGATGTACTTACTCCTCATATAAGTTAAATAAGCAGGGTGACAATATACAGCCTTGACATACTCCTTTCCTGATGTGGAACCAGTCTGTTGTTTCATGTCCGGTTCTGACTGTTGCTTCTTGACCTGCACAGATTTCTCAGGAGGCAGGGTATTCCCATCTCTTGAAGAATTTTTCACAGTTTGCTGTGATGCACACAGTCAAAGGCTTTGGCATAGTCAATAAGGCAGAAGTAGATGTTTTTCTGGAACTCTCTTGCTTTTTCTGTGATTCAAGGGATGTTGGCAATTTGATCTCTGGTTCCTCTGCCTTTTCAAAACCTAGTTTGAACATTTGGAAGTTCTCAGCTCACGTACTGTTGAAGCCTTGCTTGGAGAATTTTGAGCATTACCTTGCTGGCATTGTTCTTTACAGCATCGGACTTTACTTTCATCACCATTAATATCCACAACTGAGCGTTGTTTTTGTTTTGGTTCCATCTCTTCATTCTTTCTGGAGTTATTTCTCCACTCTTTTCCAGTAGTATATTGAGCACCTACTGACCTGGGGAGTTCATCTTTCAGTGTCTTATCTTTTCGTCTTTTCATATTTTCATGGGGTTCTCAAGGCAAGAATACTGAAGTGGTTTGCTATTCCCTTCTCCAGTGGACCACATTTTGTCAGAACTCTCCACCATGACCCGTCTGTCTTGGGCGGCCCTACACAGCATGGCTTATAGTTTCATTGAGACAGACAAGGCTGTGGTCCATGTGATCAGTTTGATTAGTTTTCTGTGATTGTGGTTTTCATTCTGTCTGCCCTCTGACAGGAAAGGATAAGAGGCTTATGGAAGCTTCTGATGGGAGACACTGACTATGGGGAAAACTGGGTCTTGTTCTGATGGTTAGGGCCATGCTCAGTAAATCTTTAATCCAATTTTCTGTTGATGAGCAGGGCTGTGTTCCCTCCCTGTTGTTTGACCTGAGACCAAACTGTGGTGGAAGTAATGAAGGTAATGGTGACCTCCTTCAAAAGGTCCCATGCACACACTGCCACACTCAGTGTCCCCAACCCTGCAGCAAGCCACTGCCGACTCACACCTCCTCCAGAGACTCCTGGACACTCACAGGCAAGTCTGAATCAGTCTCTTGTAGGGTCACTGCTCCTTTCATCTGCGTCCATGAGGACCACTATGTCAGTGGTATGTTCTGACCACCAACAAAACTTGAGACAACTACCTGGGAGAAGCGAACTGGTGTGTAACTCACCATAACCCACACTGCCCCTCCATTAAAGGGCCTGGTGGTGGAAACTATTTTATCATCTAACATATTATGTATATTTTACTTTGCTCACTGTGTTGACTTTATAATCATCACCTCAATTACGATCCAATCTAAGGCAATAGTTTTTGTCAGATCTGTTCACTGCTGACTCGATGGACATGTGTTTCAGCAAGCTCCAGGAGCTGGTGATGGACAGGGAAGCCTGGCGTGCTGCAGTCCATGGGGCCACAAAGAGTAGGACACGACTGAACGACTGAACTGACCAACTATTCACTGTCTTAGCCCCAACATCAAGGGTAGACCTGACAAAATAAATAATTGTTGACACCTTCAAGATATCCTACACCCTGCATAAAGGTATGAAATTCTGACAAGAGTTACAAACTGTAAATGCTGAGAAGACTGCCTAAGGTCCTATTTCACATGTCCATACTTCCCAACTACAATACAGACCAAAAAATGTCAACTCTGTACTTTTAGCTCCTGCTCCAACTTGACCACCATCTTCTCACGTTCTCCCTCCCAAACCCAACCATCATTTATTCTGGTTTAGAACAGTTTCTCACCTTCCTGATACAGACAGGAAAATATATATCCTCCCGGTGAGCCTTTCAAAGCTACCTCTTCTTTTCTCATGTAAATATTCCAAAATTCCTCCAGCCTCATACTTGGATCCACAGGTGTTCTCCCTAGTCTCTTTCCTCCTTTGGCTCTTCTGATTAAATCTGCCAATACCCACCCTATTTCTTTCTTAACTATTAAGCAATTTCCTCACCTCTGTTTCCTTTTCTTCCTCCTCTGCACTTCTTATCCATCATTAGGCCCATTAAAACTGTTTTAAAATTACTGCTGAAAATACCCTAAGTAAATCCAGTGATCCTTTTTCAGTTATCAGAAATCTTTACTTTCAAATTCAACTGAATTCTCAGCTACAACCGCAAAACTGACTATCTTTTTCCCACGAATTTCAACATCTCTTGGACTTGAACCTGTTCCCATGATCCTTACTTCTCCAAATGGGGTGTCTCAAAAATCAAATCTCCTCTCTCTAAACTCGGTTGCCCGGAAAGCTCAAACATACTTCTGGATTCCTCTTACAACCTGAGTGCAAGAGACAGATGTGTTCATCATACCCATTGCTCAGCCTCTCATCTTTTTGAATGATCAGCTCACTTCATGCTTCACAAAGAGATTCTCCTAGATATTCCAGAGATAGCAAAGACTAAACTCCCTTTTCTCCAAAAGAACAACACCGTTTTCCAATCCTACTGTCGAGAGTATGACTCCATATCTGGGAGTGACTTTAAAGTGTTGATTTCTTTTCTTGTTCCTCCAGTAATCACTCACTAAAATCATACCAGAAAGACTACTGGGCATTAGAAAACAAGACAAGAAGTTAACTTCACATCATCACCACCTATCTGTCCAACCCCTATTAACAGTGCCACCTATGGCTCCCAAATAAAAGCCAGATCATTTAAAAAAAAAAAAAAAAATGCCAAATGGTCTTCACCAGCAAGACTTCCCAAAGCATTTGTAACAATTTTCATTACAAGTTAAAACTAGAATGGTATGATATACATTGATCTGGTAACCTTCTCAAGGGCTTCCCTCATAGCTCAGTTGGTAAAGAATTCGCCTGCAATGCAGGAGATTCCGGTTCAATTTATGGATCAGGAAGATCTGCTGGCGAAGGGATAGGCTATCCACTTTAGTATTCTTGGACTTCCCTTGTGGTTCAGCTGGTAAAGAATCAGCTTGCAATATGGGAGACCTGGGTTCGACCCCTGGGTTGGAAAGATCCCCTGGAGAAGGGAATGGCTACTCACTTCTATACACTGATCTGATAACATAAAATACTGTTTTTCAATCATAAGGCATTATCTTCAGAACCTTACCTTTATACCTGTTAACCCAGTGGGCAACTGCACAATATCATATGCAAGTTTGGATTTTTCTGCCTCCACAAATGGATCAGAGAATGCTCGGCCATGGAATCTTTTAAATCCTTGGACTGTGTTCTTTGCATTGGAAATTACCTAAGAGAAAGGATATCAAAGAGTAGAAAGACTATTATAACAGCAATTAAATGGGGGGAGGGGGAGATTCAAAACTTTCAAGATTAAATTAGAATCCTTTTCATGCCAAACTTTCCTTCCTAGTTTTGTTTCCTTCAGCACTAAACCTTTATAAATGGTGCCTTCTGAAGTGAGGAGTGATGGACCTATACAGGTCACACAGTGGCAGGCTAGGACCACAGCCCAGTTTGTCTTACTTTCTCACTAAGACAGATCATTACCCTTGTAAAAATATTTCCTGTTATTCAACTTGTAATGAACATTTACATTAAATAGTTTTTATCTTTTAAAATTACCTGTAGTTTGTGATTCAAACTTTCCAGGAGTCAATCCAACAGTATATATTAATTCAGTTATTCTAGTGAATGAAACTTACCATAAAGAAAAAACAGATGACACTAAGCATCTGTTAAAGATAAATGTAAATAAACTGACAGAGTATTACTTATCAAAACAGGAAACTGGTAAGAGCCGAGAGGGTCAATGACAGGGAAATGAGTAGATAAATTACAGTCTATCCATACAATGGATAAATTATTTTAGAAGTCTGGAGACAAGTATCTATATGATATGATGTCACTTTCTTAGAGTGGGGGAGAAAAACATTTATATGCTTATAATATAAAAGGTTACATATTAAGACAGTAACAGTGATTTTTGGACAATGGTAGTATGCTAACTTCTAAATGCCTTACACTTGTACACCTGCGTTTCCTAATTTATCTCTAACAAAAACTACTGTAATTTATGAAAAAAATGCTGGCAAAGATATTCAAAAACTGAAAATGAATTTCTGCTCAAGACTGATGGGCTCTTCTTCCCAACGCAGAAGTGAGTGCAACAAGTCCCAAGGAAAAACAACAGAGCTCCTCTGAATCCAGTATGTCAAAAGGCACAAACAGAAGTTCTTTTGTAAAACAATATGAGGCCTCCAAAGTCAGGCTCTGCTTCAGTAAGCTGCCAAGAAATCCAATATCACGTAACTATGTCAACCTAGAACTAGGCAGCCAGTTTAGTATAACAACTATTCTCAATAATGAAAGCAAGTTTAAAACCAAAACAGCTCTGTATTTGCTACCTGCTGTCTCCTAAAACATCTTGAACTTTCTGCAATTTATAAAACACCCAATTTAATTAAAAATCAATTGATCAAGCACCATTTGGGGGGGGGGGGGGCCTTAAAAATCTTAGGCCCAGACTGGTCCAGAAAAAGATAGTTATTCATTCTATTATGCTGCTCCAGAATGAACTATAGAAACATCTAACATGCAACTCCTTAATTTTATAGCAACTTCAGGCACTGAGAAAAATACAACTCTTCAGGTTCTGCTGCTCTGGTTACTGAGAGACAAGCAAGTCAGTCAGGTTCCTGGTTTACAAGTAAACTAATGGTAAATGTGCTTCTCCAAGTATGCTTTCCTTCCTTGAGAACCTTGATGAACAAGGTCAAATCTAGAGACAACACTGACCCTAAATATGAGTAAGATGAAAATTCAACAAGACAGACTTTATGGATTATTTTAAATACCCAGGGGAAAAAAAATTGTTAACAACTCAGGAACAAGTAAAACCTAGCTTTAACAATATCTAGGTAAAATACATCCTGGTAGTTTGCATTAAACAGACCACTGTTCAAGCTATTTTAAAAAGCTCTTAGCTTCTCACTCAAGTACATGAGAATAGGTTTGTCTCTCAGTTGTACACATAGAGGCTCCCCGTGCTCCACACATAATGGGCACTGCAAGAGCTGCTGCATGGGAAGGATGGCCCAACCACAGAAATAAGTATGAAAAAAATAGAACTCTACCTGGCTTTTAGCTGCTGCTCCAATTGAGCGATTCTTAGGTCCAAAAGAAATGCAAGCCCTAAAAGATAAAACAAACATTTAAGCATTAAACCTTACTGCAACATCACATCCAAAACCAGAGCAGACAAGATTTCTGAGTCTCAGCCAAAAAGCCCTGTTTTTTAACTGCACACAATGAGTCTATGATTTTGACCTTTCTACTGAGTAAACTGCCCATGGAATGCACTGCTTCTTAGAATAATGGGAATTCTGTCACTGAGATGCTGAAGCACAAGTCTGATATGATGATCTGTCTAAAATACTAGAGAGAGGTGGACTAACCAGTCTCTACTATCCTCTATTTCTTCAAGTCTGGTGTTCAAAATTCCAACATAAAATAATATGCTATCATATTAATACATCAATTAAATGTTCTTTGTGTTTTATAAACAGCTCATAACTTCGCCTAGAGAGTAGTCTACAAGCCCTGAAAACAACTCTTATCTTATTGTAAATATGTGGAAAGTTATTTTTCTAGAACTAGTTTCCAAGGAATCAATTTTTTTTTTTTAAAAGACTCAATTTCTGACAAGGAACTTCATTCCCACTTCTGAACACATTCTTCCAAATCAATTCATATACTGCCTGCTGGTTTCACCTATTTGACACTTATTTTAGAAAGCAAAATTGATACCTGCTTAAAGGTATAAATACTTTAAAACACTGTTTAAGCTTAGAAAGTCAGTTATACTTGGGAGTTGATGCCTTTGTAATCATGGCCTCTATGCTTCTCCCCATGTTTCACTCTGGAACCTTGCCTGTGTTCCCTTTACTCTCATATTCACATGTTGCCTCCCTTTCCAGTAGCAGATTTCTCTCAAACTAAGATCAAATTCAGCCGTGCCACCCAAAAAATCCTAAAAGACAAAGTTCTTCCCAGAGTCCATTTCCCCCTCAGGTTAGGAAACCCTTCTCCTACTCCTACATTATTACTAAAGTAATAAACTGCTTATGTGCACTATCTTATTTAATCTTCATAAGCACCCTATCTTATTTCTACCATATAGAAGAGGAAACTGAGTCCAAAAAAAGGTATTATAGGTAAATGTATCCCAAATCATAAAATCTGAAAACAACAGGAGTCAGGACTATAGATCATTTCTCCATACTTTACACTCTAGCTAGCTTTGATCTCCCTAGCCTCCCTGGACCCTTAATTCTTCTCATTGAGTGGAATGAGTAGGAATGAGAGCTCCAGCACCACACTGCCTTGGTCCAAATCCGACACAATAATTAAATAGAACCGTTTTACTTAGATAAACTTACTCTGTGCCTCAACAGCCCTTTCCAACTCCCAGAGCAGTTACAGGCAGCTATGCCCTGTATCCATACAGCACAGTCTGGGATCTCATGAGATTTCCTATGAACTCTAAGCTCCACGGGCCAGGAACATGCCGGGAGAGCCCTTCAAGAAGTACAGGTGTCAAGATCAGCCTTTTTGCAAACAGATAACCTATCACTTAAAAATTTCCTGAGTAAAAAAAAAAAAAAAAAATTTCCTGAGTACTACTTACCTGTCTCTCCTATGGTGGTGCTAGTAGTAAAGAACCTGCCTGTCAATGTGGCAGATAACAGACGTGGGTTCGATCCCTGGGTCATGAAGATCCCCTGAAGAAGGGCACAGCAACCCACTCCAGTATTCTTGCCTGGAGAATCCCATGGACAGAAGAGCCTGGACAGCTACAGTCCATGGGGTGGCAGAGTCGAACACGACTGAGTGACTGAACACACATGCATATCACAGCCCATAAAGCCCTTTAGGAAACTGCCCACTGTAATCTCATCCACTCCATTCACCCTCTCCACTGCTTCTAGCCTATGCATGCAAACATACATCTTTCTAAAAGCCAGCAGATCCGAATTTCTAAGATGTATCCCAACAAAACTAAAAGTCCGTATTATTTATCTTCGTTTCCTGCAGCCATTTTCAAACCTTCATCTCCTCCAAACAGGACAAGCTCTAAGAACGAAAAAATTAATGTCCCCAACTTTACTGTATGTCCTGTTGAAGGTTTAATTTTCTATTCTACCTTGGTAACTGTTTTGTTTCTACTTATCCTCCAAACAAAACGAATTACCAATAGGGTCCAGATTCCTTAATGTGGAACCTGAGACCTCTCATAATTCCAACCCCACTCCCATTTTTCAGCTGCATCTCATGCACACAGTGCCTCAACACAAAGTCAGACAGTCTTCCAATCTTCCAACTTTGCTCTATCACTTTCACCACCTGAAATGCCCTGGTCCTTCTAAATCTCACTCATCTTCCAGAAACAGCACACACTTTGTGATGCATTCTCAATCCCTCTCAAGTAAAACTTAATCACTTCAACCTCTTTCAACTTACTGGACTTTGGGCAATGCAAATGTAGAATACTTCCACCATCACACAATGTTCTACTGTGCAGAGCTGCTCTAAGTAATGTTGTCTTTGAAGTCAGTGAACATTTTCACCTACTCTTAAAAACGACATATGCCTTAACAGTAACAGCTTGCAAGTGTTTCATAGATTTTGGAAAGCCGAATACAAGTTTGTCTCAGTTCAAATTATTCATCCTCTTATTCGTCTATGCATGCACACGCTACAAACAGTTCCCCACTTCTGCTACAAAGCAATCAAATCTCACTAATGGAACATCAATCTTTACCAGATAATATAGCAATCACACCTCAAACAAAGCATAACTCTTGTAAAGTACTGGCAGAGTTCACACTCTTATCATATTGTAGAAAATCATTAATATATTATTACATAATTCTTACATTCTAAAAAAGTTCTGTAACAAGCCAACTATTACACTACAGAAAGAAATCCTTGGCTTTTCCACTCTGTCAACTTGACTGAGTACAACATATGTACAGTTTGAAGGTGAAAAAAAAGGGCTCAGGCTCTAGAATTAGACAATATGGGTCTGTCTGAATCCCTTCTCTATCTTTCAAGCTGTGTGACCTGTGTTAATTAACGTCTCTGAAATTCAATTTGCTCATCTCTAAAATAGGGAAAATTACATATGGTTGCGCGAAGGACTAAATTTGTTGATCCACTTTTGAAAGTGAAAGTCGCTCAGTCGTGTCCAATTCTTTGCGACCCAATGGACAGTACAGTCCGTTGGAATTCTCCAGGCCTGAATACTGGAGTGGGTAGCCTTTCCCTTCTCCAGTGGATCTTTCCGACCCAGGAATCGAACCTGGGCCTTCTGCATTGCAGGCTGATTCTGTACCAACTGAGCTATCAGAGATCCACTTTTAAAGGACTTTATTATTAGAGACTGGCACATCATAAATAATATTAGCTACTATTAATCCTCCAACACAGAGATCCACTTTTAAAGGACTTTATTATTAGAGACTGGCACATCATAAATAATATTAGCTACTATTAATCCTCCAACAGTTGGAAGTTTTATACAAAAAATATACCAACTAAGGAGTTCCCCAATGGCTTAGTGGTTAGGATTCAGGGCTTTCACTGCTGTGGCCTGGGTTTAATCACTGGTCAAGGAACAGAGATTCCACAAGCTGAGCAGCACAGCCAAAACAAGACAAAAATATACCAGAGTTTGCCTTGGAAGTTCTACTTCACCTTCTCAAACTATTTACTAAAACCCACTCAGTGATCTTTAAATCATAAGGAATAAAAATTCTACCATTTCCTTTTCAATAGGACAACTGAAAGAGATCAGTATGTTAAACAGCACTAACTGCAGAGGTTTTTCAACTACAAGCTTACACTTACAAATATTTAAATGTGAAAAGGGCCCAAAAAGATTAGGTCAGATACTGGGGCCACCACTAGAACAATCTCATGGCAGAAAATTAGCAAAGTGTAAAGAAAATAAGTATTATCAGTAACTCTGCAACCAAAACCCTCCCCCCATAAATGGCCATCACTACCATTGAGGTAAATATTCCTATGCAATCCTAATAAATAATTATTTTAAAAACAGAAGCTACATACCCCCAGTAAATTTGTTTCTCAACAAACACGCTCTAAAATCTTCAGTGACTGAATAATTCTGTCCGAGTTTTGATAGCGAACCAGATATTTAAAGTAAACGTGTACCACTTCCCACTCACCAGGATATTCAAAATTTGCACACAGCCTATATGGAATCCCCATGTATGGCAGGAAGCCTCTCTTTCATCCAAGCAGGTCAAATTCTCTTGTACTACAGCTTTCATTTTTGAACCTTTCTATGCCAGGCAGTGTGCTAAGCAGTCTACATTTGCTTCTCCCAAACACTCTGAGAAAAGAACCATTACTGACCCAACTTTGTAAATGAAGAACTGAATAAAGTCATTATGTGCCTAGAAACATAACTAATTATTAGAGTCCAGCATTCAAAATCAGGACTATCAAACTCCAAATCCTATCCATAAACATACTTTTGTACTGCTTACGAAACCCTCTAGATTTATTCCTACTTCTATACCTTCACTCAGACTGTCCCAATCCTGTCTTCATGTATTCTAATCCTATTTGCAAGTCCCACTCCTGCCTTTCCATATCATCCCATCCCCCACTAATGTTCCCTCTCCATTTAACTTGTACTTAATTAAGGTATGTACTTAATACCTTCGCCCATAATTGTACTCTATCCTTCTTCTATTTACTTTTGCGTTCGTACTTCCAACTAGACTGATTGGAAGAGCCCTCCACAGCAGGGCTCTTTATCTTACACTTCCTCTATACTCCACACAAGGCCAACTTAATGCTGCTAAAAACAGTAGTACTCAAGACACTTGCTACTTGACTGATACTACTTTTCCTCCATTCCAAATTACAGGTTGACATCAAAAAGTTAACTTAAATCAAGTTCAAAACATCTCTGCTCTAATCTTTTAAGTCCTATAAAAAATAATCCATTTAAACTAGGTAACAATGTTGCTCTCCTTCCTGGGTATGAAATACCACTGACCAAACATTTACGCACATTCTAATAGGATATTATGAACAGCTGCAACCAGCACAGATCCTTAAAAGGTAGCTTCATGTTTATATGTGTGTGTAGAACTGTTCTCAGGATATGAAGACACCTGTTGTTCTAATTCAATGTTTTAAACAATATAAGAAAATAAGTTTTACAGAGAACCCACAATAGTATTTAGACTATTAAATAAGAGACAATGGCAAAACTGGCATGAAAATGGTTACATTTATTAGTGTATCCCATGATCACTGTGTTAGCCCTGAGCTAGAAAGTACCCAAACAGAACAACTCATACTTGCAAGATACGCAGTTCCTAAAGAACTAAACTCCTGAGTCAATAAGATTTGCACATTAAAAGCTACATATCTGATAAGTGCTAAAGGCAAAGTTCCATAGATTTCCTTCTACTGTCTGTCCCAATGTAGTCCATTAATAAAGAGAAATAATAAAAAATACAAAAAGTAATAATAGCAGTATTAACAAACACTTAGGGATTATTTTAAATACTTCATGTAATTTTAACTTATAATCCTCACCAACTCCAGTGAAACAGAGAAATCACTTACGTTCCTGGTATGAATTAATCTCTTAAATTTTTGTAAAGTGTTCAGGCAATATGCACTGAAATTCTAGGCATATATATCCTTTGTCCAACATCTGGAAATCTATCCAACAAAACTAAAAGTATTAACCTGCAAACATAAATATAAAAGACTACTTGAAGATTATTTCTAATTGTAAAAATTTTAGAAACCACCTGAACATCTGAGTAAAGCATGTTCAAGTCATAATATGGACTCTCATATTCTTGAGGTGAATTCGTATTTACTGACTCTGAAAGATGTCTAAAACATAAGTGAAATACTTACAAAATACTGTATGAGCCTATTTGTTTATATGGGTATATTTATATATTTACAAATATACATATATATCTATATTTGTATGTGTATTTGTATATTTATATTTATATGTATATGTATATTTGTATAAATCTAGAAAATGTCATGAAATGATATATATATTTATATGTATATGATAGCAAATAATTTGATAAAAAACAATTTTACTTAGTACTTTATTTTGTTGTTGTGGCAAACAAATATCTTGTTAAGTCAGGGAAAAAGTTATAATTTCGGAAATCCAATCTAGAACCTGATGACAAAGTTTCTGTAGACTATGCCCACCAATTCTGTATACAAGCTTTTATTTTACTTAAGTGGGTTTTTTTAAACTACTTTGATAACTTTCACAACTAGATATGGGAAGTAGACTAAAGCTTAATTAACCAATCACCTTTCCTTTTCATTGAACCCAAAAGATTCAAGTCATCTTGCAGCTCTACTCAGATCTACAACATGTAGATATTTATTCTAGAAAGGAACACTTTTCTTGCACAAATAAGGTATCAGGAGTTAATCTGCCAGTTAACCAGAACCTATACTTATTTTCAGCTTTCCCTCTCAAGTAGTTATTAATAGACAATTTCATCTCTTCAAATTCCTAATATACTGTTTTATTAGGAATTAAGCCCATGAAAATGATAATAAAAACTATTCATACACAGAATTCTTTTCTTAGGTAACTCATAACCCTATAAATTTTGCATAATGCAGCCCAACTAACTCCTGTAAAGTTTGGCAGTCCGTTAACATTTCAATTCCAAAGCTTTAAGGTTGTACTCTTTCTATTTTAATAATCCAACTAAATATAAAAATAGGCTTTCCATCTTATACCAAAGCCTATGGTCATAAAATGCCAACACTCATAATTTAGAACTCCACAGTTTATCTCTAAGCCGCCCACACTTTCCTCCCGGTTCATTACCAGTGGAGAGCAACAGCAACTCCCACGTGGACCAAATACTGCAGTAGCCTCATAAGTATCATTGGGTGCATCGGGCTTCTCTTGCCCTTCTCAAATAAATCCACTCTCCACCAAAAAAAGCCAATCACATTTTTAAAGTACCAATTGAATCACCTCCCACAGCACCTAAAAATCTATGATTTGCAAAGCCTTGCCATGATCTCATCCACCCTGCCTAACCAATTCAGGTCAACATTTCTTCAGGTGGCCATAATCCCCTCAGTAGTGTCAAGTGTGCCAAGTTCAGGTCTTCCTCACTTGCTATTTCTTCTGCCTAAACTCTTGCTCACTCCCACCACACATCTCCATGGTAAAACCCTATTCATCCTCCAGGTTACATCTTAAATGAGACTTTTTTAAGAATGCCTTCCATCACCACCTCATATGCATTTAAATTAGGTGCCCCTTCACTGTTTTCCATACATCAGGGTCCTTACCACAGTCAGTAATTACACATTTGGTGTTGCCCACTAGCCATGTGTCCGTGATGGAAGGATCTTATTTGCTGAGAAAGCAAGGATCTCTCCCAGGTAAAATTCAACTAGCTCCTCAAAAATGGAAATCAAATCCTGATGCACCCAGAAATTGAAATGAGTTATGTCTACTGCCATACCACCCTGAACACTCCCGATCTCATCTGAAATGCGTTACTTTCTTCATACCCAACCCTCCATTTCATTCCACTCTCACACTCAAGCAAACCTACATCAGTCCTGTGTATCTCTGAGGTATAAATCCATGCTTTGGTAATCACTACTTTAAAAAAAAAAAAAACAAACAAACCTTTCTGCCCCCATGTTCTACTTAACCAAAGACTCCAAGACAGAAATCGAAGCTAAGCAAGATCATAGTCCAAAAATTACTTGAATGTATGGCATCTAAGTTTCCAAGAGATATAAGGAAAACTATTTTTAAGCATTCTTTATCAAAAAATAAATAAATAAAAAATAAACATTCTTTATCACACTTATATAGTGTATCTATCCTTTTCTGCAACAACTCTTTCAGTTCCAAATAATGAGATTCACGGTAACACTGTTACAGTTTCTATTTGTCTAAAGGCGAAAGAGGGGACATCATAAGAGGCTAAAAAGAAAGGTCAGGAACACTTCGTTCTAATACTTGATATTCTTACCTTTGGAGCTAAATAAAATATGCTCAACTCTAGGTGGGAAAAAGACCAAAAAGTTACATTACTAACTCAGTGCTCTAGTCCTTGAGGAAAGCTATCTCTACAGATGAAGCACAACAGGATCCAGAAAGACAGTAACAAATAGGAAATTAATGCTTAAATACTTAAACTTCAGTGTACGATACACTTGCCTGGAAATACACATCAGACGCACTATTACAAACTATGAAGATAGGAGGGTGGGGGATCGGGTTGTGGCTGTTAAAATGAGTACAGGGTTTCTCTTGTGGGGTAAAGAAAATGTTAAAATTGTGTTGATGGTTGCATAATTGTGACTACACTAAAACCAAGTTGTACACTTTGAAAGAGTTAACTGTATGGTACGTGAATTATATCTCGTTAATGCTGTTAAAAACTATAAAATTGAGAAAGGAACATCAAACTGAGATTTTGAATCTGGGATGGGTTTTCGGGGAAGCACCTGGGTTAGGTCTAATAAAAGGGGTAGAAATCTGGTAAGTTTAAGGAAAATGTTGTCAGCCCCCTGGGTAGCAAAGATCAGTCTGGTAAACGGAGCAATCGAGTTGGCCAGAAGTCTATCGCTGAAGAAGCATAACAGAAGTCAGGGTGAAAAAGGAGCCTTAGAACAGAGGCCCTTAATGAGACAAAATGAGAACCAAACAAATTACGAAACTTCTTAAAAGATTTTGTCCAAAGGAAGACAATGATTGAAAGGTATCTCTAAGTATACAAGAAGATTCTTTCTTACCCTATGCAAGGAAAAACCTGGGTGAGTCATGATTTTTTTTAGTGCTGTCTTTACCGGTCCCATAACTTACTATAGATTCTTTTAAAAGTCAGAGTGAGCCCCTGAGTCATTCATTAACAACTGGGGCCAACACCCTGGCTGGAATGTATATTACCGTAAAAGCTGAACGCTGTTGGGGTGGATGCACACAGGACAGCAGAAAATGACCCAACCCAGTTCAATATACTGAAGCGACGTGAAACGCTTTGAACGTTCACCAAAGTGAACGCTAAAGGTATCCAAAAGGCATCGATTTTATTATATCTTTTTCTGAATCTTTCCGTACCAACCCAATCTTGAGATCTCCGGTGCTCTCTCTCCCCGGCGCCACCCCACCCCCACTCACGTGGGACTGGCCGCTGCACGGTCTTACCGCCTGCCGGCAGATGCCAGAAGCGGTTCAATTAAACTTTTATTAAGCGCTTGCTGTGTGCAAAGCCCCGAACTCTGCTGGCCTGAAAAAACGTTAGTACACCCCGCGCCTATAATGTGCCTTCTAAAAGAGAATATCGGTCCATCCCACATCCCAGGCTTGCCTTTCCCTCCAGTTCCTACCCATGGCCTCCGCGGGTCCAAGGAGCCACTCAGAGCCCTTGTTCGGCCGGCCGGTCACAATAAAAAGGCGTCGCCCTTAGTGCAGACCCACAAGAAGGGTCGCAGGCCCTAATGACCTAAAACCCAGTGCGGTTCCCCTACCTACCGGAACCTCGGCTCGGAAAGGAGGTGACCACCCGGTCCGCGTTCCCCAAACAGGGAGGGTCACAGCCCGGACAAGCTCTACCTCCCCACCCCCAGTGCACGCGGCTAGCCTGGCCCACACTCACGGCGTGCAGCGGTCGCTGTACTCATTAGCGATCGTTTCGATGCCGCCGGCGCGGGCTACAGCGACGTAGCAGCTCTGGAACCCCAGGTCTATGCCCACCACCGACATGGCGCCGGCTACAGCTCAGGCTCCAGCCCAGGTCCGGCCGGCAAGACAAGACACGGACCCCGGCGGGGCTGGCGCGCAGAAAGCTGGCCGCGTGAGACAGGGGGACCTGGGATAGTAGGGGACGTGCGAAGGTCCACGCGAGCGCCTAGGGTCTTGGAAAGAGGGCCGCGCTGAGGGCACTGCTCAGGCCGGCTCCGGCTCAGCGGCCGCAGAGTGGGCGCCGGTAGCGGGGGCGGAGAAGATCTCGAAAGATCTCGTTGCGACGAGAGTAAAGCTGCAGCGCGAGAACTGCGAGGGAATGTTCTCGCGAGACCCCCGTCTCAGAGGCCTTTCTTCCTGAGGCTCCGCCCCCCAGTTACGTACAAAAGTGCGTCAAGCCCGGGCCCAAAAACCAGAGGAGCGACAGGGAAGCCGAAAGGTAGTTGGGAGGCGGAGCTGATCACTGAGCCTGCGCATAGAACCCGCCGCAGCACTCCCTGCAGCGGTAAAGAGCAGTGAAGCACCTCCCTTCCAGTAGCAAGTAGGAGGGAGAACAGGTTTGAGGCAAAATACTGAGCAAGTGCTTCTGGCCTACTTCCGTCTTTTTTCTTTATCTCAAAGGAAGTTCCGGTTGTGGCACCTCCTACGCCCCACCTTGTGTAGGGAAGTGGGATCGCAAACTGATTTTCAAAGTCCGGACGGATTTCTCATCTGCTCTGCTTGGGGAAGGTTACTGGGCAGAGGAGAAGGCCTCCTTTGAAACGCGACCCTCAGCAGAGTGTTCGATCCAGCTCTGTCAAAGACAGTGCCCTCTGCGCCGGAGGCCAGGACTCCACCTTAGATTGAGGGGCCTATGGCACATAAGACTTTCAGCCCCCAACCCATTCTAAGCACAAGCATAAGTCTAAGCTCGATGCTTGACACACAGAAATAGATGACATGCTCCTGGTAAGTGACAGGATGAAATTGAAGGTAGCTAATCTTCAGGGCCCCTTACTTGTTTGGACATCTGGAAGAGAAACGCTTCTGAAAGTGGCTTCCAGGTGTGCAGGGGAAGCCAGCTGGCAATCAGGAAGCAATTCTAAGTATTGAGCATTTCTGATGAATTGTCGAAAGATACCTCAGAAGACAAGGAGTCTGAATCTCCATGTCTCCACTAATTTGATGTGATGTCTTGTTACAAGTCGGACACGACTGAGTGACTAAGCACAGCACCTTGTTATAAGTATTTACTCTGATTTAAGGGCCGCTGACACTGTATAAGCTTAAGTCTCCTAAAACCCAGATCCAACTGGTCACAGGAGTAGCTAAAGGAGTAAATGGAATCCCAGTGACTCGTAGCAAGTTTGAGTCATTCATAATTGGGAGGGGGGAGGCAGGGAAAGCTTTTTATGTTTGAATTTTTCTTATTTTGCCATAAAATATGAATTTTATTTCATACTTGCTACCTAAGAAAGCCTCTCAGTCTCTAGGAGCAATGCCTAAAGCCCGGTTTGTGTGCCTTTAAACTTGTTAGCTACCACATGTGGTAATTTAGTCCTTAAGATGTAGCCTACTGTTTACAACCCACTGTAGCCCACCAGGCTTCTCTGTCCATGGGATTTTGCAGGAAGAATACTGGAGTTGGTTGCCATTTTCTTCTCCAGGGGGGTCTTCCCAACTCAGGGATGGAACCTGGGTCTCCTACATTGCAGGTGAATTCATTACCAACTGAGTCAGGAGGGAATCATCACATGGTTCTCACATTTTGGCTGAATCATACCTGTTTTTGTCTTCAAAAACAAGTACAGAGTGCGCCCTGAGGCTGTAATAAGAGGTGTAGAGAGAGAAAGAAAGAACCTTTCAAAAAAGAGGGCAAGGACAGATGCTATATACCCCTATTCACAGCATTACCACAACAGCCAAAGTTGGGAATAACCCAAGTGTCCACTGAAGCATGAATTTTTTTTAGCACGTGGTATATACCCTGCTTATTTAATTTATATGCAGAGTACATCATGTGAAATGCCAGGTTGGATGAAGCACAAGCTGGAATCAAGATTGCCAGTAGAAATAGCAATAACGTCAGATATGTAGATAACACCACCCTTATGGCAGAAAGTGAAGAGGAACTAAAAAGCCTCTTGACGAACGTGAAAGAGGAGAGTGAAAAGCTGGCTTAGAACTCAACATTAAAACAAAACGAAGACCATGGCATCTGGTCCCATCACTTCATGCCAAACAGATGGGAAACAATGAAAACAGTAAGAGACTTTATTTTCTTGGGCTCCAAAGTCACTGTGGATCATGACTGCAGCCATTAAATTAAAAGACTTGGAAGCTTGCTCCTTGGAAGAAAAGCTATAACAAACCTAGACAGCATATTAAAAAGCAGAGACATTACTTTGCCAGCAAAGATCCATATAGTCAAAGCTATGGTTTTTGAGGATTTCCCTGGTGGCACAGACGGTAAAGCGTCTGTCTGCAATGTGGGAGACCCAGGTTCAATCCCTGGGTCAGAAAGATCCCCTGGAGAAGGAAATGGCAGCCCACTCCAGTACTCTTGCCTGGAAAACCCCATGGACAGAGGAGCCTGGTGGGCTACAGTCCATGCAGTCACAAAGAGTCAGACACGACTGAGCAATTCCACCATATGGTTTTTCCAGTAGTCATGTATGGATGTGAGATTTGGACCGTAAAGAAGCCTAAGCACCGAAAGATTGATGTTTTTGAACTGGTCTTGGAGAAGACTCTTGAGAGTCCTTTGGACAGCAAGATCAGTCAATCTTAAAGAAAATCAATCGAATATTCATTGGAAGGACTGATGCTGAAGCTCCAATACTTTGGCAACCAATGTGAAGAGCCAGCTCATTAGAAAAGACCCTGACGCTGGGAAGATTGAAGGCAGGAGGAGAAGGGGACGACAGGACAAGATGGTTGGATTGCATCACCGACTCAATGAGTTTAAGCAAGCTCCAGGAGACGATGAAGGACAGAGAGGCCTGGCGTGCTACAGTCCATGGAGTCACAGAGTCAGACACGACTGAGTGACTGAACAACAAATATACCTATGATGCAATATTATGCAGACTAAAAGGAACAAAATCCTAACACACTGCAACATGAATGAACCTTGAAAACACCATGCTAAGTCAAAGAAGCTAAATATACAAAAAACAAATATTGACTATGTTTACACAAGGCGCCTAGACTAGGCAAATTCATAGAGATAGAAAATAGAATACTGAGAAAAAAGCTTAAAAAAAAATGGAACAGTGGTCACTAGGGGCTGACTGGTGCAGGAGATGCAGGTTTGATTCCTAAGTTAGGAAGATGCCCTTGAGGAGGGAATGGCAATCCATTCCAGTATTATTGCCTGGAAAATCCCATGGATGGAGGAGCTTAGCAGGCTATAGTCCATGGGGTCGCAAAGAGTCGGAGGAGACTGAGCGCACACGCACACACACATGTGCGTGCAAAGGGCTGGGCTGGTAGTTGGGGTTAGAGAATTATTGTTTAATGGGTACAGAGTTTCAGTCTGGGATAATGAGAAAGTTCTGAATGGATAGCGGTGATGGTTGCACAACAGTGTGAACATACATAATACCACTGATTTGTGCTCTTTAAAAATGGTTATAATGGGGCTTCCCTGGTGATCCAGTGGTTCAAAATCCACCTGCCAGTGCAGGGGACCCGGGTTCAATCCTTGCATGCCATAGAGCAACTAAGCCCATGCACCCCAACTATTCCAGAGCCCACACTCTGGAGCCTGCAAGCCATAATTACTGAAGCCCTTGAACCTAGAGCCGATGCTGTAGGTTCTCCCTGCAGTAAGAGAAGTCACCACAGTGAAAAGCCCACATACAGCAATGAAGACCCAGTGAAGCCAAAAATAGCTAAATAAAAATAAATGAATCTTTTAAATGGTTAACATGGTAAGTTTTCTTATGTATATTTTGTTGCATTTAACCATCCTTCCTCTATCTCCTATTTTTTTCCCACCTAGAGGGATATCAATAACACCAAAGATATTATTGACCTTCCTTATTACAGAGTCCTGTCTCCGTCTGTCTAGTCTGAGTTACTAAGCACTGGACAAACAGAAACCAGTCTGTAAGCAGACTGGGGGTGGGGGAGGGGAAGTGAGGGAATGCAGGAATAAAGGAAAACCAGTCAAGAAACAAAAGTTCAGCCTTAAAAAAACAGAGTCCTGGTTCCTTCTCAAAGTATATACATAATCTGATACACATCTTTTGAGTTCTATAAGATCTAAGGCCCCCACTTAGGTGGAGGACGGAATGATAACGTTTCTTTTCTGACCCTTGTGGCTTCATTCACAATATGTCTCAATTCTGTGTCAAGAATTCTCAGCTCAAGCCCCTTCATGAATATGCATACACCACACAAGGCCTTTCATGGATATACATGTACCCTTCCTTAGCTTAAAACTTCCCCAATTTTGCTGTTCAGGGAGACACTGTTTTGGAAAATATCCCCAGTGTTCTCCTTTCTAACTGCATGTAATAAATCCTTTTTTCCACCCCATCTTTGGCTTGGTTGTGTTTTTTAGCTCAACATCCACCAAAAGTAGAACCCAGTTTTCGGTTAACAAGCCTCCCCTAGGGTGAAGTGCCTAAACTACCTAAAAGATCACTATGTCTGGGTTGTGGCCTCTCTGTCTTTTATCTTGTGGGAGGCCTCGACAGCCTTTAGCTAATCTGGCAGAAACACATCCCTGATCTGTCTCAAACTTCATACCTACCTGCCTCATTTGCCTTGGCACAGCTTTTAGTTTAAAATACCATTAGTACTATCAATCCTTTTAACAATTTGTCCTTCTCAAAATAAAGTATAGCTAACATCCGTCACCCAGAGTACTCATCCTGCTAAAAATAGTTTCCCTGATCATCAAACTTATAGCTCAAGAGGCTATTCTGGGATATTTAAATAAATGAAGTCAGAAGAAAAGTTACTCAAGAATTTCAAAGAATAAAAGGACAAGTTTCCAAGAATCAATTGTAAAGCAGTGAAGTTGCCAGAATATTTAATGTTAAAGATACCATGGATGTAGCACAAGTTCTTTTCATTTAGCAGAGCATTTTGAGTATTTTAGAAGGAACCTGTTAAATGCCTTTCTCTGACACAGTAGTTGAATATAGACTTCCCTGGTGGTCCAATGGTTAAGAATCTGTCTGCCATTGCAGGGGACATAGGTTCGATCCCTGGTCCAGGAAGATTCCGCATGCCATCAGGTAACCAAGTCTGTGGGCCCAAGAGCCCATGCTCCACAAGAGAAGCCACTACAATGAGAAGCCCACACACGGCACCTAGAGAGTAGCTCCCACTTGCCACAACTAGAGAAAGTCTACACACAGTAATGAAGACTCAGTGCAGCCATAAATAAATATTTTTTTAAAAATTGTTTTAAATAAATATATTTTGTTCTAAGCAGTTAAGTGTTTGTTTATTTTAAATATACAGTGTTCATAGCCTGCTCACCGTAAGACAAAAATCAGTTGGAAATTCATAATCTTCCCTACCAGGTGTCCAGTGGAGTCCTGTCCTACATTCTGGAGTGGCTTCTGGAATTATCTGTTTCACAAGTAAGCTACAAGCTCAGATAATGGTGTTTTCTGATTTCCCTGGTATCACAGTGAGTAGACCAGGTCCTTCAAACTAATGCCGAGCAGGGCCCAGAGGGACTCCTGGGCATGAAGGCCTTTTTGTCCCCCATTTCTTGTCCGCAAGACTCCACCCTCGGTGACCTTCTCTGAGTTCCAAAGGGCAGAACACTTACTGATTAAAGGAGAAGCAGAAGCAAAACTACGTGAGGCAAAACCAAAGGGACCGGAGAGACTCATCAAGATTACGAGATGAGACCACCTGAGACCTCGCCCCCGCTCCACCAATGTTTTCAGCCACCCCATCCTTTTGAAACTCTGCATAAGAAAGGATGAAAAACTGTTACTGCCTCGATATTTATGGAATACCCCATCTAACTACATACATAAAACCTCTCCTCCAACCTACCAGGGAGTGAAGGTGGGGGCATGGGGGATGTGTGTGTGTGTGTAGGGGGGGGAGGGTACAGTTCTTAAGGCACTAGCCTACTGTGTTTTCTTTTGCCTGGCAAAGTAATAAAGCCACTCTCTCCTTCTCCTCCATTACTCTGTCTCCATATTTCTGTTTGGCATTGGCGCACAGACAGCCAAGATTTTGGCAACAGAACCAGCGCTCCTTTCTTGAACTCTAAAATTCTAACAGCTCAGGGATGACGGTAATTACTCCATCTCCAGCTCCGACAGTATGTGCCACACTGTGCTGAGTGATTTGGATATCATAATCTATTTAATCTTCACAGCAAACCCATTAATGTCAGTCGCTCAGTCATGCCCGACTCTTTGCGACCCCATGGACTGACTGGCAGCCCACCAGGCTCCTCTGTCCATGAGATTTTTCCAGGCAAGGATACTGGAGTGAGTTGCCATTTCCTTCTCCAGGGGATCTTCCCAACCCAGGGATCGAACCCAGGTCTCCTGCACTGCAGGCAGATTCTTTACCGACTGAGCTACAAGGGAAGCCCATAGGTGTTATTTTCCACTTTTTTAAAGGTGAAAAAGCAGACCTATGGGGTTAAAGAGCTTGGTCAAGGTCACATAACTTTTAAAATTCTGATTTCAAAGTGGCCTCCTACAATTACACCACTGCTTTCTTTAAGCTCCTGTTCTTTGTAAAGCCTCATTAGAATAAAAATGTTAGTCACTCAGTTGTGTCCAACTCTTTGGAACTGGAGTGGGTTGCCATGTCCTTCTCCAGGGGCTCTTCCCAACGTAGGGATCAAACCCACGTCTCCTGTATTGCAGGCAGATTCTTTACCATCTGAGCCACCAGGGAGCATTAGAGTAAATATGCAAAACAAAAGAATTGTTGTTGTTCAGTCACTAAGTTGTATAGGACTCTCTCCTCGACCCCATGGACTGCAGGACTCCAGGCTACAAAAGATTAAGAGAAATTAATTCATCTAGAGTCATTCACTATAGACCTTTTGGAAGACTTTCCTTATTTTCAGTGTTTTGTTTTTTTTTTTAATGTATAGATGATGGTTGAATTTGGCTGTGCCTTTTTAAATATCTTGATATTTAACATTTTTTTATATTTAATATTTTTTAATATTGGGCTTCACTGGTGGCTCAGCTCGTAAAGAATCCACTGCAGTGCGGGAGATCTGGGTTCGATCCCTGGGTTGGGAAGAGCCCCTGGAGAAGGAAATGGCTGCCCACTCCAATATTCTTGCCTGGAGAATTCCATGGATAGAGGAGCCTGGTGGGCTACGGTTCATGGGGTCACGAAGAGTCAGACATGACTAAGAGACTTTCACTCACTCACTTTTTAATATTTGGTTAAACCAGCCTTTCCCAAACTGTGTTCCATGAGATTTGAGGTTAATAATGTCATTTTAAAGGCTCTGACAAAGCCTAAAATAACCTGTTTAAACATTGTTTAATTTTAAGTACAAATGGAAATATAACAAGTATAAGTATAAAGAGTAGTATAGCACAATTTCCCTGGAGGAGGAAATGGCAACCCACTCCAGTATTCATGCCTGGGAAATCCCATGGACAGAGGAGCCTGGTGGGCTACAGTCCATGAGGTTGCAACGAGTTGGACACAACTGAGCGTCTGAGCACATAGCACAATTTAGTCTCTCGCTTTTTTTTCCCCTCGAGCATTTTTCTAATCGTAACACTCTTCTGATACAGAAACTACCATTACAGTTCACTTCTAACTCCAAATTGTCTGAAATCCTAGTGTCCTTCCTCACTCTATCATACTGTTGGCTTACATAGTAGCTCTATGCTCTCACTCTGAGGTCCTTCCCCAAAGTCTCACTCTTTTCCCTTATTTGGGCTGATTACTCTTATGCATACGTCCTGCAGTATCATCAATCCCAACTCTTTCCCTCTTTGTAATCTTAAAATGCTGGATACACTTGCACAGATTTCTCCAGGCCACCAAGATGATACCATCAGTAAATTTTAACCCCTTCATCTAGTTCCCTTGGTCACTGATAATTCTCCTAACCTGACTCACAATCTCCTTGCCTAATAAACTCCACCCTCTCCTCAACCAGCCCCAGACTCAGCCGCCTTCCACCTCCAGCAGCTGACATTCCAACCCCACCCCCAAAGTCCAGCCTGTTGGTCTGGTCCACTTAGGACGGAAACATGACTCTGACCTGCTCGGTCCAGTTTTGCTCTGGCTGGTCCTGTTCCTGAGTACAGAGGGACATCCCCCCACCCCCCGACCCCCCTCCCCGCCCTGGCAGGGAGCTATCCTGCCACAGTAGCAGCTGGCATCTCTCCTCTACAAATTGCAAAACTCTTTTTACCATTTTTTGTTTAAAGTATCAAATTTATCAGGATTCAGTGTATCCTGTGCTGGTTTCCCTTCAGCTAAATACAGCTCCTTTGTCTCAGGACAGAATGCTCTTTGCTTCTTGCTTTAAGACTCAAGGACAATGATTTTAAAAGGACTTGTGCCCCATGATAATAATTTGCTTTTCAGGTTTCCTGATTGAAGAGGAATCTGGAGTGTGAATATTTGTAATTTGATAAAGAATCAGTGTTATTATGAACAATTTTATGTGGCATTCTGCCCAGGCATGGCTTCATAACTAAAGGACGACTATTTATTTTCTTGTGGACATGCAGCGATGTTCAAATGCAGTGTGAGTTCAAATTCTAAATATATCACAGACGATTACAGTTTGACACTTGAACACCAGCAGTGCAAACCCTAACTCAGAGGAGAGTGACTAACAAGTTTTCCTGGCACTGGCACAGGAATCCATCCCCAAGGCCAAAAGCAGCAGCAATAGCAACAGCAGGCTGAAACAAGAGAGGGGATGGCTTGAGCTCACTGAAAGCATCAGAGTTTCTCTTTCAGACAAGACAAAGACAAGTGTGAAAAAAGGGTAACCAGAAGAAGCTTCCACTATGGGGGTACTATGAAACAAAACCATGATAAGAACTTTATGTATTCTTGAAATCCTTTGAAAGAATTGGATACTTGCAAAGAGTAAACATGTGCATAATAAGTCATTCTTCAGAACTGGATGACGGGCCCTTTAGGAATACTATTTAGTCTATTAAATATGGTTGTATTGTGTGCCATTTCCACTGAAGGCAAAAGTTTACTTTTGAAAAAAAGCAATGACCTTAAAGATCTCAGCCTAATATCCTTACTTGGTTCAGTGGTCTGTGACAATGAGCAGAGCTTGGGCTATCTTATTTTTATTCCAATAATATTAGCACTTGTAATAAGTTAGGAAGGAGTAGCATACTTGTCTTTAGCATATCATCTTACCCCTAAATGAGATGAGACCCAGGGCCCCAAGAAGGCCCTACTGTGCTAAAAGTTCTCTTCCAATCATTTAGAATGTCAGTGGAGTGACATTTACTTCTCTAAAAGTAAAATCCTCTTCCACACCAGAGAGGACACAGTGGCAATCTGGCATCTCCATGTAAATGAACAGAAAGTAAAATCACATGATGGAGTGGAAGTTCATGAATGAGCTCCCCACCACCCCGCCCCCCTTCCTCAATCACACACACATACCACTCAGGCTTTATTTTCAGATTCCTTACGTGAGTGCCTCTCTCTAGACTCTTCAATGGAATTTCCTAAAGCACTGCAATATTTGAGAGTTGCTGGTACTTGTGAATCAAGGCTGGGCACTTGCCTGCCTGCCTGTCTCTCTTGACTAAAGGCGCGGTTGCTGGTAGCAGAGCCATCATGTCAGAACTACAAGAGGGAACACGGTATAATGAAGCAGTAATAATTACAACTGTGATCCTGTATCAGAAAAGACATGGACAAACAGAAGTAGAATTCTAGAAGCAAATCCTAGTATGAGAATTCAGTATAGGATACATGGCATTTCATGATAGTGAGGGAGGGATGGTATTGGGACATTAGCTAACCTTTTGGGAAGAAAATTTTAGATCGCTACCTCAAACCTTATGCAAGAATATATTCCTGATAAATCAAATACTTAAAGGTTTACAAATTAAGTTTCAAACATAAAAACATATAATTACCAGAAAATAAAGGTGAAAATTTACATATATATATTTACACAAACACACACACATAGGGGACTTTTGTAAGCGAAACAACAAAAGGCAAAAACAATAAAGCAAAGATAGAAAAATGAAGGCAAAAAAGACCATAAACAGGACTTCCCTGGTGGTACATGGATAAGAATCTGCCTGCCAATGCAGGTGACATGGGATTCTATCCATGGTCCAGGAAGATTCCACATGCTGAGGAGCAACGAAGCCCAGGTGCCACAACTACTGAGACTGCTCTAGAGCCTTCTCGAGCCACAACTACTGTAGCCCCCGTGGTACCTAGAATAAGAAAATTCATAGAACATAGAATAGAGGTTACCATGGACTGTGGGAAAGGGTGAATCAATTACTTTTTAATGGATACCTAGTTTCTATTTGGTTTGATAAAAAAGTTCCAGAATGATTAGTGGTTATGGTTGCCCAACATTGTGAATATACTTAATGCCAGTCACTTATACACTTAAAAACGATTAAAATGATGGATTTTATGTTTTGTATACTTTCCCACATAAAAAACTTATTTTTTGACAATAATTTAGGAAGAAATATCCTTAATATATTGTGACATCAAATAATCTTGATATATACATGCTTGTCATAAGTTAATCAAAAAAAAAAAAAATGGACCAAAGATTAGAAGACAAAGCTCACTAAAGAATAAGTACAGTGAATAAAGAAGTTGTGGTACATATAATACACAATGGAACATTACTCAGCTATAAAAAAAGAATACATTTGAGTCAGTTCTAAAGAGGTAGATGAACCTATAAACTATTATACAGAGTGAAGCGACTCAGAAAGAGAAAGACAAATATCATATATTAACACATATATCTGGAATCTAGAAAGATGGTACTGATGAACCTATTTGCAGGGCAGCAAAGGAGACACCAACGTAAAGAACAGACTCATGGTCATAGTAGGGGAGGGAGAGGGTAGGATGACTTGAGAGAATAGTACTGAAACATATATAGTACCATATGTAAAATAGATAGCCAGTGGGAATTTGCAGTATGATGCAAGGAACCAAAAGCTGGTACTCTGTGACAACCTAGAGGGGTGGAGTGGGGAGGGAAGTGGAGGGAGGTTTAAGAGGGAGGAGACATATATATACCTATGGCTGATTCATGTTGATGTGTAGCAGAAACCAACACAATACTGTAAAGTAACTGTCTTCCAATTAAAAATAAAATAAAAAGTACAAATGAACATAAAATGTTCAACCTCACCTGGATTTTTTTTAAATGTTAATTAAACAACAATGAGAGATCTTCCCTGGCAGTCCAGTGGTTAATACTCTAGCTTCCACTGTAGGGGGCATGCATTCAATTCTTGATCAGGGAGCTAAGATTCCTCATACCATGTAGTAAAGCCAAAAAAAAAGATTCAATTTTTTATAGCAAATTGTAATACAATCTACTGGCAAAGGTATCAGGGAAAATATGATCTGGTTCTATCTTCCTAGAGAGTATGCTTTCCTGTGTATACAAAAGAGAGGGTATAATAGACTACTTAACACTGTAGCTTGGGCTTAAATTCCAGTTCCAAGTGGCTTAGAGTCTACAAGTGTCAATTTCCCCAGCTGGAAAATGGGGGAAATAATAGGACCTACCTCATAGGATTTTTTTTTCTTATAGGCAGATCTAACTTTTTAGTGTTGTAATTTCAAGATCTAAACTTAAATTTCCCATAAACATAATTCTGCAAAAGTGTAGGATGAACAAGAGGGTGCAGTACATTGTTTTCTTCATATACAGACAATCCCTGACTTAAAATGGTGCAAAAAAAAATACACATTTAGTAGAAACCATACTTTGAATTTTGAATTTTGATCTTTTCACAGGCTAGTGATAGGTAGGACCAACCTCTCTTGAGATGCTGGGCAACAGCTGTGAGCCACAGCTCCCAGGTAGTCATGCAGTCATCTATATGTATACAAACAGACGGCCGTTCTGATTTCACTTTCAGTACAGAATTCAGTAAATTGCCTGAGATAGTCAACTCTTCATTATAAAACAGGCTTTGTGTTAGATGATTCTGCCCAACTGTAGACTAATTTGCATTGCTTAGATGTTTTGAGTATGTTTAAAGTATGCTTTCACGTGTTCAGGGCTTCCATGGTGGCTCAGACAGTAAAGAATCTGCCTGCAATGCAGGAGACGCGGGTTTGATCCCTGGGTCAGGAAGATGTCCTGGAGAAGGAAATGGACGGTATGCCTTTCCCACACCAGTATTCTTGCCTGGAGAATTCCATGGACAGAGAAGCCTAGAGGGCTACAGTCCATGTGGTCATAAAGAATCAGACACGACTGAACGACTAACACTTTCACATGCTAAGTGGTGTTGTTTGGTAGGTTAGTTGTATTAAATGCAGTTTTTACTTATGATATTTTCAACTTATGATGGGTTTATCGAGACATAACCCCATCATGGGCCAAGGAAGATCACAATCCAGTTGTTCCAGCACCATTTGTTGTAAGGACTCCTTTTCTCATTGAATTGCTTTGATCCATTGTCTACCTCGTAGGACTGATGTGACACATAAATAAGATGGTTACTATAAAATGTACGTTGCCTGACACATAACAATTGCTCAAGAAAATTAGAGATGGTTGTTGCTGTGCCTGAGATTTTGTCCAGTTGTCCCAGAGTTGGTGATTAGGGCCCACAGGTGAGAACAAAAAAGTACGAACTAACCTACACCATTAAGAAAATTGCTAGTGATTGGAGCCAGGCACCTCCCCAAGAGAGTAGACAGAAAACAGCCTAGACATTTGCAGCCTCCTCCTCACTCCAGTTCTCCGGGCCTCTGTAAAGTGAGAAGGAGTGAAGGGCACACAGTGACTTACTTTCTGGGCAATGCAGAATTACTTCATGATGAGGAGAGACTTTCTCCTCCCAGTAGAAGAGGGACAGAAGGTGCTGTCTCTCCAGGGAAAATGAGTGAGAAGGGAGACCCATGTAAAGACTGGAGGGTGGTCCGTGAGGAGGAAAGACCTCCATTCTATGCCTTCATTGGCCATTTGCCGAGGCAGCATGTTAGCCAATTTTCCCCTTTGAACAAAGGAGGGCAAATATGAACAAAAGAAAAGAAAACTGAAGAGACCAAGCAGGAAGTAGTACGGTGTGACAAGGAAACAAGTATTTCCCCTGGATTTACTGCACATTGGAATAGGTGGCTGAACTTGGACCGTTTCACCAGACCCCACACATAAAGGCTATTGTCTGGGAGGCAGCCTTGTAACAAGAGGCAGCAATGGAGAAGGAAGGTCGAGCTTGAGCTGGGGCCTGCCCCCCCAACCCCCATCAGCGACCGAAGGAGTAGCAGGCTCAGAGGGTCCTCTGAAGACATCTCTACTGGGCATGTGCCACACAGTGGTTAGTAATACACAGGCTCATCGGCATAGACTAAAGAAACTGGGACGACTGACAGATAGCCTTACAGACACACTAAGGCAAATATAAAACCTTTTGATTTAAGATTTCGATTACTTGCAGCTAAAAGTATCTTAATACACTTCTTTCTCTGTAGACCCAATTTCTCTCTCTTCATGAACTGGCTGCTGGGAGCTCTGAATGCACATGTTTCAAGCCCAGCCCTATGCAGGGATGAAAACTGAAAACTTTCAGTTCCACTATAAAATTGCCAGGTAAGAGAACCTAATTGGTCCAGCTTGGTCAAAGCTGTTTCAGTCAAATATACCTGGGAATTTGTTGTTTTAGCTGCTAAGTTGTGTCCAACTCTTTTGCAACCACGTGGACTGTAGCCCACCAGACAGGAATACTGGAGTGGGTTGCCATGTCCATCTTCAGGATCTTCCTGACCCAGGGACCAAATCTGAGTCTCCTGCACTGGCAAGCAGATTCTTTACCACTGAGCTACCATGGAAACCCCACACCTGGGAATACAGGGTCACTAATTCCAGTCTCAGAGAACTGTCATCATGAGCTAGAAAGGCACCCCAAAAGATGTCTTACAGGGCTGATATAGTAAAAGAAAATGTGTCGCAGAATTCTAGAGAACTGAGGAATCAGATAGGCTTGGGAGGGCTTTGAAATAAACATACACAGGGGAGGGCATTCACTTCACTTTCCAGGGAGCTTCACAAGGTAACATGCAGGTACTGTGGGGGTTGAGAAAGGCAGAGGGAACTGGATCTGCGAGGAGATGAGAGAGGTCATTGATTGCCAGAAAGAGAGTGTGAGAGGTCATGTCATCTATAATGCGACCACCCTTTACAGCAACCCATATATCTTTGGTAGAATCATGAGCTACTTGGTGTGATAGGATTTCCAGTGGGCACCTTGAAAGGGGAATGCAACATCACATCTAGGTATGACCAAGGGCAGGAACCTAAGAGCAATTAAACCGCTAAAAGAGTAGGGTAGTCTTTGAAGTGGGCTTCCCTGGTGGCTCAGTGGTAAAGAATTCACCTGTCAACGCAGGAGACACAGATTCAATCCCTGGGTCAGGAAGATTCCCTGGAGAAGGACATGGCAACCCACTCCAGTTTTCTTGCCTGGGAAATCCAATGGACACAGGAGCCTGGTGGGCTACAGTCCATGGGGTTACAAGAGTCACACACAACTTAGTGACTAAACAACAAAAACAAACTACAAATTAGAGTTCTGATCCTTCTCAGTCTGGGGCTTTTGTGCTTTATCTGCAGTTGGTCTGGTGAAATGGAGCAATGAAGAGTTTCAAAACTCTTAGATGTTCCTTAGATTCTAAGGCTTCTAGTCTATATTTGCTTCTTTGAAGTTAAATCTCCCTGGAACCTTATTATAATGGGCTGTTTTCTTACATGCTGATTCATATGCCTTGAAGCTTTGAAGCTGTTCGGTAGTAGGAACAAGGATTTCTGTGACCTCAAGCCCACATTTAGGCAAATATGACTTTGAGGTAGAATGGGAGAAGTGGCAAGTACTAGGAGAAAAGCTATCAAAAACAGAATGAATAATTTGAAATGTTACTAAAGGCTTTTGCTGTTTCAGTTTTAGAGCATTAAGACTGGAAAGAGTGAGGGGCAGTTTTTCTGAGGAAGGAAATGCAGGATAGCCTGTGAGACTTCTCAGCCTGTTAAAAAGCCTAGAAAAGAATTCATGGTAATTTACCAGTATCATCATTATAGTGCCTCTATTTAATTTTGAACAAAAGTTTGTGTCGTCTTCTGCGTTAAGGAAAAGTGAGAATTTAGTTCAATTGGCATTAAATTGTGACAGTTTGCCAACTGTGAAATGATTTTCTCTATCTGCCCGCCACCCCTTTTCGTCGTCACCCTGACCATAGGAGTGGACATAACTCAAGCCGAATCACTCACAGCACTTCCTCCCATTGGGCCACAAAGACTGAACCAGAGCTGGGCAGATGACCACATGACCATGCACAAGGCACTCTTCCCAGAGATGTATCTCTTGTAGTCAGTGGTGAAATTTCTTCTCTGTCTTGAAAATGTTGAACATTTACCTAAGCCCTGTTTTCCTGGAAAACTTGAGATGGTTTAGAAATCCCCCGCACCCTCATGTTCCAGCTTACTGCAAAGAACATGTGACTTAAATAAGATTCACAGTGACCTCCTTGTTACCTACAGTAAGGCCAGACACCACCTTTCCAAATTCCCATTCATGATCTCCTGAGTGATAATCTGAAACTTAGCTACACACAAATATTTGCCGTTCAGACTGACTGAGACCCCTTGATTACAACAACAATTCCAACTAAAATCACCCCACCTATAAGCTGTCTCCCTATAAAAGTCTCCAGGCAAAAGTGCTCACCCTGTTGCAGTGAACTAAATAAAACCAGTTTGCTTATTTGTTTGGTTTTGGTCTTTGACAGGCTCTGAATTATAGGAATGTGTTCTCAAGGTTCCAGTAGCCATGTTCACACCCATGGAAAGATGTCTGAGGGAAGGAGGCTACTACTCAGAAGAAAGGAGAAACTAGGTTTTTTGGGCAAAAGGCATCACATTCCTGGTTCTGAGCCCGCATGCCTAGAGCTGCCCTGCCCTGGCTGCCCCCAGTGTTTATCCCTTCATCTCCTTCTTTGCAAAGGTTAATTTGCTATTGGTTTCTGTCACTTGCAACTTGAGTATCCCTGACTAACAAATCTACCACATTTAAAACCCACCTTCTAACTGCAGGAAATATCTTCATGTAAAAATTCCTGGGATTAAAATTCACTTTAAAGGGAGTTCCCTGGTGGCCTAGTGGTTAGGATTTCAGGCTTGCACTGCTGTGGCCCAGGTTTAATCCCTGGTCAGGAAACTGATATCCTACAAACTGCTCGGCATAGCCAAAAAGAAAAAAAGATTCACTCTGATGATTTACCAATGATAAAAAGCCCTTCATATGGATGCTAACCAGACTTACTAGGTGATCATTTTGCAATATGTAAAAATAACAAATCATTATGTTGTACACCTAAAAGAATATAATGTTATGTGTCAATTATACCTCCAAAAAGAAACCCCTTCATGACGTCTATTTTTAAATGACTTCATGAAACTTCACTGAAGAGAATGGAAGAGAAACAGAATAGTATATACATACATACATACACACACACACACACACACATATATATATATAATTTTTTTGGCCACGCCCTGTGGCTTGCAGGATCTCAGTTCCCAGACCAGGAAATTAACTCGGGCGATAGCAATTAAAAGTGCCAAATCCTAACCCACTGGACCACCAGGGAACTCCTTGTAGTTAGTATTTTTAAAATGCAGAGACAGAGCATAAATGTTGTGTCACAAAAATAATACTGCTCCAACATGTAATGATTGCAAAGGTATAATACCTGAAATGGACAAGATTTACAAATACTGGTTATACTTGGAAATGTAAAGCAAATCTTTACAATATCTGGTACATGCGTGCTGAGTCACTTTGGTCATGTCTGACTGTTTGTAACCTGTAGCCTACCAGGCTCCTCTGTCCACGGGATTCTCCAGACAAGAATACTGGAATGGGTTGCCATTTCCTTCTCCAGGGTATCTTCCTGCCCCAGGGATCAAACTTGCACCTCTTGCAGCTCCTGCATCATAGGTGTGTTCTTTATACCACTAGCGCCACCTGGGAACAATGTCTGGAGTCAATTCAAATTTTCCAAATTCTCAAAAGATTGATAAAAACCAGATGATGTAAAAAGAAAATCCTTATAGCAAAGTTACTTATGGCAAGCACAAGAAAAGAATCTATTGACAACTCCAGAGCCTGCCTTGAAGTGGTGCTATATAAAATGCTTCTCACAAAAAATGTAACTGCTCTTAGGATGTATCTGCTTTTTTTTTGGAGAGAGGTTACTTGCCACTATTATTCATAAAACAAAGTGTAATTACTGTTTTCTTTTTTGCATTACACACCACATAAACTGAATCTTGATTTAGTATTTTTCTGATTAGCATTCTAATGAAAAATGATTTAGAGGTTATTTATTTTTAAGTGGTTTGGCCAGCTTGAGTTTTTTCACTAATGGCACTGGTAACCTGGAAAAAAATAAACAAAGCTTTTTTCCAGTTGTTTTATCTATCACAGAAAGGAGTGTTTGGTATGATAAAATATTACTTGATTTATGCTTTTTAAACCTTAAGATACACATTCATAGACATCACTAAATTTTAACAAATGTTTAATCTATATACAGTTAAGGACCTAAAAGTAAATTCTGTTTTTCCATATTTTTTTTTGTTTTTCCATATTTTTTACATTTACCAGAACTAAAACTTTTCTTTAAAAGTCAAAAACTTAAGAAATAATTGTATGTAGGCTGAATAGAGAAAATGGGTCTATGTGAAACTCAAATTTTCAAAAAATAAACATATTTTACAGGGAAATGAAAATAGCTGAAAGGAATTATCAGAATTCTACACTTAGGAGCCCATCCTCCCACTAAGAGCCAAGAAATGGGGATAGGAGTTATGTGGATACTGTGAAATAGGAAAACAGACACCTTTGTTCTATTCCAGATGGACGGAGGGTGATGGTGGAACTCTTACCACTTATACCTCTTGTACATCACTACCTCATGATACGTCAAACATGGAGAGAATATACTGTATCTTGATTGAGGTGATGGTTGCATCTTTTGTGGTTTCGTGATGTGTTAAAATTCATCAAATTCATATGGTTTAAACCTGTGCACTTTGTTATTAGTAAATTATATCTCATCTTTTAAAAATACTACATACAAAGACCTAGCACAGTGTCTGACACTCAATACATGTAGTTGCTTAAAAATAAATAAATAAAAGAAGCGAAGATCTACTAAGCACATGTCATGCCATGCTCGTCACTTCTGTCATGTCTGATTCTTTGCAGCCCCATGGACCATAGCTTGCCAGGCTTCTCTGTCCGTGGGACTTTTCAGGCGAGAATACTGTAGTGGGATGCCATGCTGTCACAAATTCTTTACTGCTGAGAGATGTATTGTCTGTGATATTTTACATTGTGTTATAATTAGGTAAGATTCAGTTGTGCATATAAGATATATCTGCCTTTCTCAAAAGAAAACCTCAAACATCTCTGTCTGTACTTAATGAAAAGTAATATATATTGTTTTCTCTTTATCTCTATTTTTAAGTTTTTCCACAATGAAAATACATCTTTTGTGTTTTAATAAAGGCAGGAGAGGTGTGGTTTCAAGACCTAAGCTCAAACTAGGATAAACTCATTTTTGCCTCAGGACGCACATGGCAGAAAAGCTGCATGTAGAGGGGATTGGCAGCCAGGGACATTCGATGAATGGGAATATGTCTGGAAGAAATATTAGATCATCATTCCCAATTTCATAGGAACTTTAATAAATTAACTATCATATATCTGACCTCACAATTGAAATATCTGGATTTAGAGCACAGAAGTTTATCATCCTTACCAGAATAGGAAGATCTGAGATGAGGAGTTTTTGTTTTTGTTTTTGCTATATGACATTTCTAAATGTTTGGCCACTTGTAGGCCTTTGTAAAACACTGTTACCTCTCCCACCACTATCTACATGTGAAAAATTTACATGGAAAGATCTTATTAAGAGGTCCTGTCATGGGATATACAGCTTTTGTTTTTTCTGCTCAGCATTCATTCCTTAAAGTATTCCTCTGATCTTCCTCATTCTGGGGACCACTAACTGTGGGATCCTTTTCCTGACCAGAGGGTTGGGCACATCTCAGTAAGAAGCCAAGCAGACTCCTACGAGGGAACTTCACTGTTGATATATTTTTTTTTCCAATTATTTTTATTAGTTGGAGGTTAATTACTTTGCAACATTGCAGTGGGTTTTGTCATACATTGACATGAATCAGCCACGGAGTTACATGTATTCCCCATCCCGATCCCCCCTCCCACCTCCCCCCCCCCCCTGCCAATCACTGTTGTTATTAAGCACACAGGTACTGCAGGGGGTTGGACCTGATCACCTGCTTAAAGAGGTGACACACGTGTTCCTATGACTAAGATCTGGACTTTCTGGTTCAAGGCTTCACAAGGCTGGGTGTGTATTTCCTACTTCTAAATTATGAGCTAGTCATAAGCTATTAATAAATTCTTGCTTTACTTAGCCAAATTTTTATTTTGTGTTTCTTGCAATGGAATCCTGAAAGATTAAGGGAATTCCTTCTATATTATATCAAAATACAGTCACCCCTCTGTATCCTCAGGGAACTGGTTCTCTGAGGACACTTCCCTGCTTCCCCCCACCCCCCCAAAAAAAATCTGTAGATGCTCAAGTAGCTTATACAAACTTGTATAGCATTTGCATAAAACCTATACACAGCCTCCCATCTCCCACTTAAAACATTTCTAGATTACTTATAATAGCTAACATGATGTAAATGCTATGTGAAGAGTTGCCAGTGCAAATTCAAGTTTTGCTTTTGGGAACTTTCTGGGATCCTTTTTCCCCAAATATTTGTGTCCTATGGTTGACTCAGTCCATAGATGCCCAAACTGCAGATAAAGAGGGCTGACTATAAACAAAACTGGCAGGAAGGGAAGAAAGGTTGTGTAATGGAAAAGGCTCAGGGCACTGGGCCTTGGATAAATCACTTAATAAAAATGTCTGAGTTTCAGTCCCCTAATCTGTAAAATGGGGATCCTTTGGAGGCAAGACATAGAATCTCCACTTCAATGATCTGAATCACAAAAGAGATTTACTGAAGGAAGGGTGTGATAATCAAAAGAATCAAAGGAAAACACAATCTAGTCTAGGTAGGTCTTTTTCTGTCTCTCTTCTCTATTTCTCTTAGCATATCAACTTTAGTCTCTCCTAAACCAACAAAAAGTCAGTTTTCATTCCAATTCCAAAAAAGGGCAATGTCAAGGAATGTTTAAAATACAATTCACTCATTTGACATTCTAGCAAGGACATGCTCAAAATCCTTCAAGCTAGGCTTCAGCAGGATGTGAGCTGAGAACTTCCAGATGTACAAGCTGGGTTTCGAAGAGGCAGAGGAACAAAAGATCAAATTGTCAACATTTGTTGGATTGCGGAGAAAGCAAAGGACTTCCAGAAAAACATCTACTTCTGCTTCATTAACTACACTAAAGCCTTGGACTGTGTGGATCACAACAAACTGTGGAAAATTCTTAAAGAGATGAGAATACCAGAGCATCTTACCTGATAGAAACGGACATGGAACAATGGGCTGGTTCAAAATTGGGAAAGGAGTACATCTAGGTTGTATATTGTCACCCTCCTTATTTAACTGCTATGCAGGGTACATCATGTGAAATGCCAGGCTGAATGAATCATAAGCTGGAGTCAAAGTGGCTAAGAGAAATAGCAGTAACCTCAGATATGCAGACCATACTACCCTAATGGCAGAAAATGAAGAGGAACTAAAGAGCCTCTTGATAAAGGTGAAAGAGAAGAGTGAAAAGCACACTAAAAACTCAACATTCAAAAAACTAAAACCATGGCATCTGGTCCCATCACCTCATGGCAAATAGAAGGGGGAAAAGTGGAAGCAGTGACAGATTTTATTTTCTTGGGCTTCAAAATCACTGCAGATGGTGACTGCAGCCATGAAATTAAAAGATGCTTGCTCCTTGGAAGGAAAGCTATGACAAACCTAGACAGTGTGCTAAAAAGCAGAGACATTACTTTGCTGAGAAAGGACCATATAGTCAAAGCTATGGTTTTTCCAGTACTCATGTACAGATGTGGAGAGTTGGGCCATAAAGAAGGCTGAGTGCCAAAGAATTCTTCATTTTGAATTGTGGTGCTGGAGAAGACTCTTTAGAGTCTTGGACTTCAAGATCAAGCCAGTCAATCCTAAAGGAAATAAACCCTGAATATTCATCAGAAGGACTATTGCTGAAGCTGAAGCTCTAATACTTTGACCACCTGATGAGAAGAGCTGACTCATTGGAAAAAACCTTGATGATGGGAAAGATTGAAGGCAAAAGGAAAAAGAGGAGGCAGAGGATAAGATGGTTAGGTAGCATCACTGACTCAAGGGACTCGATTCTGAGCAAACTCTGGGAGATGATAGAGGACAGAGGAGCCTGGCGTGCTACAGTCCATAAGGTCAAAAAGAATCAGACAGGACTTAGCAGCTGAACAACAACAAACCAGCAAATCCTGGACTCACAAGCACACAGCTTTATATCACAGTAAGGCGCTGCATCAAGGCCCAAGGATTTAGTTTTCAAGCCCTCTTGGAAAGTGGAAGTAATCAAGGAATGTAGCTCTTAACCCTTTCCAGGGGGCCTTAGGCACCACTCTCACCCCCAGACCCAGAGGTGAATGGAATTCTTTTTTTTTTTTTTAAGAAAAGAGCTTTTTCATTTGGAGAACCAGAGCTTCATATCCACAGAGGCCCAAATGCCTTTCCACCAATCCCCTTGCATGATCATTCCCCTTTACAAAACAAATCGTCTATGCTGAACCTCTCCCTTACTTAGCCAAGTTAATCAAATTCTCTTGTCCGACTGGAAGGAGAACTCTTTTTGTTGTATGCAAAAGCATATTAGGAAGAACCCACATTTGATTTTGTATCAGGGTCCAATCTTACAACACTAAATTCCTGAATAGTTACAATCACTAGTTGTAAAGCATAATGAAAGGGCAAAAAACTTGAAAGTGTATCCATTCTCTCCCCTCTTCTCATCCTGATGGAGCTAGTTTCGATTGTGGTTAGTCTCACAGTCTTGTGAAAACACTTTCACCAGCTTCTGGTGCCAGATCAGCTATATATTGTATAGGACCCAGGTCAAAATTAAAATGTGCACTGTTCAAAAGTTATTAAGAATTTAAGGACTTCCCTGGTGGTCCAATAGTTAAGAATCTGCCTGCCAATTCGAGTGACATGGGTTCCAACCCCAGTCTGGGAGATTCCACATACCATGATACAACTAAGCCCATGTACCACAACTGGAGAAAGCCCACTTACAGCAGTGAAGACCCAGTGTAGCCAAAAAATAAATACATAATTTTTTTTTCAAAGTTTCAAGACAGCAATAGCAGAGCATTAACCCAAGTGGACTGTATAGTTCACCTGTTCATGTTCTGCGCTCAGCTCTCTAACCACAGATGCTTACCATCAGGGCAGGAAACAACCACCCTAACCAAAACCAGCTCAGTTCAGAGAGATGCAAATCTCTCTCCAGCACATAACTTTTCCATCCATCTTTTCCCATGTGTTACATAACTGGAAGATACTTGACAGAAGCTTTCCTAGAGTAGAAGAATAGTCTGCTTAAGTCTTGGTATTCATTTTTAAATTTTTTAAAATTGAAGTATAGTTGATATACAATATTACATGTTACAGGTGTACAGTATAGTGATTCACAAATTTTAAAGGTTATAGTCCATTTGTATTTACATATACTACATTCCTCATGTTGTATAATACATTCTTGTAGCTTATCTCATACATAATAGTTTGTGTCTCTTAATGCCCTACCTCTATCTTGCCCCTTCTTCCCTCCTTTCCTCCTAAAGCATTCATTCTTGCCAGTAGAAATTACTTGCAGTTTTCGCAAGAGTTTTAACTTTTTTTCAGCTCCTACCCATTAAGGTTTACAATACTTAGTGTCTGAATTTTAGCCTGGGCCCTATGGACAAAGTTGAGAGGCTCACAAGCCCATGAGCCTCAATGGGAAAAAGCTACATTGGCCTGGTCTTAGCATTGAAAAAGCAAGATATTATTGTATTGTATGTGTTTGTATCTGTCCCCTATGTCTAGATGCTTTTAATTAGCTTTTGTAGGTTTTCCAGGTGTGCAAACCAAGTCACAAAAAATGTCATGTGCTTCCTCATGTGCTTTCACATTTACTAGAGTGCAATTTCTTTTAAAATTAACCAACAAATGGGAATTCCCTGGCACTCCAGGGACTCCATGCTTTCACTGCCAAGGGCCTGGTTTTTCTTTTTTTCCTTAAGATTTATTTATTTATTTGGCTATGTCAGTGGTTAAGAATCTGGATTTCAATGCAGGGGACTCACATTTGATCCATAGTTGGGGAACTAAGTTGGGATCCTTAGTTGGAGATCCAACTAGTCCATCCTAAAGGAAAGCAGACCTGAATATTCATTGGAAGGACTGATGTTGAAGCTGAAACTCAATACTTTGGCCACCTGATGCAAAGAACTGACTCATTGGAAAAGACCCTGATGCTGGGAAAGATTGAAGGCGGGAGCAGAAGGGGACGACAGAGGATGAGATGGTTGGATGGCATCACTGACTCAATGGACAAAAGTTTGAGTAAACCCCGGGAGTTGGTGATGGACAGGGAGGCCTGACGTGCTGCAGTCCATGGGGTTGCAGAGTCGAACATGACTGAGAGACTGAACTGAACTGAACTGGAGAACTAAGATCCTACATGCCTGGAAGCAACTAAGTCAGAACTTTGCAACTATTGAGCCCTAGTGCTGCAACTAGAGAGTCCGTGTACTGCCACAAAAGATCTTGCATGATGCAACTATCACCCAATGCAGTCTAGTTAATTAATTGAAAAGGTATGTGTGTTTCAAACAAATTTCCATGATCTGATACTAAATGCTAAAATATCTTTAAATAATTAATATTTGTATAATATTTTTCTAGTTGACAAAGCAGTTTTACCTGTATAACCTTCTAACATCACTATGAAATTAAGAAAAATATTATTATGTATGTAACATAAGTAATTAACATATATGTACACTTCATAGTTTGTTAAAGTCACTCTTTTTTTAATCATTTTATTTATTTATTTAGTTTTGTCTGTGCTGGATCTTCATTGCTGTGCATGAGCTTTCTCTAGTTGCAGAGAGCAGGGGCTTCTCTTGTTGCAGAGCACAGGCTCTACTGCACTCGGGCTTCAGTAGTCGGGGCAAACAGGCTCCATAGTTGCAACTCCTAGGAAGCACAGGCTCAGTAGTTGCGGTACATGGGCTTAGTTGCTGTGGAATCTTCTCCCATCAGGGATCAAACCCGTGTCTCCTGCATTGGCATGTGGATTCTTTACCACTGAGCCACCAGGGAAGCCCCAGTCTTCTTCAATTGATAGTCAATCTTGTTCAACTTATTCCTTTAAACTTTGCTATCCAGACTACTTCTTGTTTCTGAAAACTGCAGTGGGGCTTCCCTGGTGACTCAGCCTGTAAAGAATCTGCCTGTAATGAGGGAGACCTGGGTTTGATCCCTGGGTTGGGAAGATCCCCTGGAGAAGGGAATGGTTATCCAGTCCAGCATTCTTGCCTGGAGAATTTCTTGAACAGAGGAGCCTGGTGGGCTACAATTCATAAGGTCCCAAAAGAGTCAGACGCGACTGAGCAATTAACTTTATTTGTTCATGTATATAAAAATAGATTTGTATATAAAGATGGATAGACAGATCCCTCATTCTACAATGTTCTTCCCTGTTTCTCCAAACAATATATGTGGACTCGTCCTTCAAAACCCTTGTTCAGATTAGTCAACTGGCCTCATTCCTCTCCCTCAAACTATAGACTATGCAGGAAACACAACACACCAGGCCCCAACCCACCATTGCCCCAAAAGCAGCTCCAGAGCCTAGCCAGGACCACTGGCTCCGCCCACGCCTACGCCCTTCAGGGTTCGAAGTCCCCGCCCACTTCGAGGAGTTTCCCAAAACCCAGCGCGGCCGTCGGCAGCCGCGCTAAGATGGCGACTCCCATGCATCGTCTCATAGCTCGGAGACAAGCGTAAGTTAGGGCCGGAGTTGGGCGGCGGGGCGGGCTGGGGGCGGAGAGAAGCGCGTCAGCGGGCTATTGAGCGGTGCCGGGAAGCGGGGTCGGTGTCGGATCCTCAGCTTGGCCTGGCGGAGGGTGGCCGTTTTTCTTACTCGTCGCCTGCCCACAAGGGGCTCTGGCCGGGGCGAGAAGTTTGATGTCTGTGCACTAGCGATTTCGTGGAAGGCGGCTGCGTAAGGCCACTGGGCGGGACCTAGGGGTGACTGAAGAGAGTCTCGCGTTTGGTTCCCGCGAAGGGGACGTCCAGGAATTGGTTACTAAGTGATTTAAGCCGATTTGCCCAACCCAGCCGGTGGGCAGCGGTGGGCGCACCCCGCCAGTGACCAGGCGAAGCTTGTAGCCCGCATCCAACACCCCCTACTCTCGCCGACGTAAACTTTCAGCTTCCTGTTCAACCTCCAGGCCAGCTGGCTTTTCCTGCCCCATTGTAATCGCCTTACCTAGGAACAGCCTGACTTTTCTCCCAAGCTATCTTCTCACATTCTGCCATTCATTCTCTAACAAATATTAATGTATGCATTACCTATGGCTCTATTTGGGTGTAAGAAAGTGTTCAAGACAGAATATCTGCTTTCAGGAAGCTTACATTCTGTTGGTGGAAAGAGTCGATAAACTAAACATTTTAAGTAAATGCGGTTGGCTAGTAAGAGCTTTGAAGGAAATGAGATGGTGGGAAAAGAGAACGGTCCAGGTTAGGTTGGTTGGACTGGAAAGGCATCTCTGAAGAGGTGGGGTTTGAACAGAGATGAAAAGTGTGAGAAGGAGTCAGTCATGAGAGGATTGGGTGAAAGAGCATCCAGAACAGCATAATTAATTTGAGACAGGAGAGAACTTAGTCTCTAAGAACTGAAAGATGTCCATTGTGGCGGCTAATGAGCGAGAGAAGGACACAAGAGGTTTGCTGTGAACAGATAATGCAGGAGTTCGTATGCCCCTTTCTTGTACAACCTTTTTTTTTTTTTCTTCTACCTATCTGCACACCCAAACAACATTCACCACTTAATTCACTCTCAGCTTGTCACTGTTTGCCTGTTTATCATACATCACTCAGCCTGCTCTAGTGTGTATATTTATATTCCTTTTTGTATTTGTAGTTTTTTATTCTAAGAGTCCTGATCCTTTTCTTCTCTCTTTGATCAGACTCTGCCTCTCATGCTGGATGAAAAGAGTTCCTTGATCATAAAGGGAAAGACTTAGGGAATCAGAGTGAAGTAGTAGTATGCTTGGTGGAGGAAGGCGGCTTTTCCAAGATGGTTCTGAGATCTAGAATGGAGTAACAGGTCTTCTTAAATAGATATCCACTTAAATGGTGTTACCATTTAATCTACTTAAATGGTGTTACCAGGGTCTCTCAGATTTGCTCTTTTGGATGTTGGTTCCATACTTGGATAGATCACTCCTTTGGTCCTAAAATGGCTGCAGTATCTAGAATCCTTTATAGCCTCTCAGCTTCAAGTTGGTAGCATCTCAGTGTCTAGATTGGATTACATGCCTTACCCTAAACCTTGCCTAGGGAATATGAAGTTCTGATTTAATTTGGATCTCATTCTCTTCCCTTGTGGCTCAGATTGTAAAGAATCCTCCTGCAACGCAGGGGACCCCAGTTTGATCCCTGGGTTGGGAAGATCCCCTGGAGAAGGAAAAGGCTACCCACTCCAGTATTCTGGCCCAAAGAATTCCATGGACTGTATAGTCCGCGGGGTCCCAAAGAGTGGGACTTGACTGAGAGACTTTCACTTTCACTTTCTCTTCCCAGCATAATTGAATGGGTCTTTATAAACAGTGGGTGGATAGGTCAGAGGAGGTGATGATGGCTAGATTGACTAAATCAAACAGTGTCCACTTTTGAAAGTAAGACTTTTAGTGCTTTTAGCATAAGTTTTAGAGTATCACAGAGTTAAATGTTCCATTTCTTCAGTATGCTTGTATTCGGTACATGAGCTACATAAAAGTAAAAAACAAAGCTTTAGGAGCTTCTGGTCTTATTAGGAAGAAAACATGGTGTATAACAAAACCTGTCACAGTTTAAAGGCTGTCAGGACAACTCCCAGGGAGTTGGAGACCGAGGGCCATTAGAGGCAAGGAGAGTGCAGGAAAATTTGGGGAATATTTTAGGAGAGAAAGTAAAAGAGGAGCTTTTGCTTTTTATTTTATATTCATCAAAAAGATTTGTTTATAAAGAGCAGATAGCACTTCCACAAGAACAATTTTTAAGCTACAAGTTATGAGAAGTGAGAAAGTACTATTGACGTTGTTTTTAAAAGACTTTGGACCAAAGAAGGAAAGGGGGGAAATTTGAACTTCCCATTCAGCAGATCTTTCAGGGGCTTAGCTCTGAATCAGATTTAACTCAAAGACAATTACATGCAGAATGACAAGAGTAGAACTGATACTCAGGCTACTTGAGGAGTGGGTATTAGAGCCATAAGCCACTCTGAATATGTTTAAGGCACTTGACCCAGGTGATTTGGTCCCCAACATAACAGAAAATTGCCAAGTGAAATGGCTGTAGTGCTGCTGGTAATTTGAGGACCTCTGGCCAACAGCAGTGACGCTAAAGGACCAGAAGTAGGCAAATGTTGTTTTGATTTTCAAAGTGAGGGTAGATTCCACAAACTAGACTTGTGAACTTGATATCCATTCCAGGCAAAATTCTGGCTGGATATATTAAATCTGTTCAGAAATAAAAGCCAAGTTCATCAGGTATCAAATCATTACAGATTGATAACCCTTATTGCCTTTTTTAGGTATTTGGATTTCAATAAGGCATCTTGGAAAGTCTCTCACAGTATCCTTGTGAACAAAACAGAGCTGTTAGGTACATCAGTTGAACATCATGAACTCAGAGTATTGTTTAATGGGTTAAAGTAAATATACAGAGGTATCCCATGGTGGCCTCACTGTGGTACTCAGTTTGATCTTGTCAACAATTTTTGTAAATGACTTGGATGAGGACACATGTACATGTTTATCAAACCTGCGGTTAACACAAAGCTAAGAGGGGTGGCTAATACAATGGATCCCAATCCAGAAAGGTCTTGACAGATGAACTCTGTTGAGTCTAACAAGAAGAAATTTAACAGGGTAAAATTAAGTATTGTAGTAGTATTTTTTAATTTCAATTTCCAATTGTTCATTGCTAGTATATTGACTTTTGTATACTAACCTTTTTTCCTATGACTTTATTAAACTCATTTATTACTTTAATAATAAATGGAACTCTTAGGGATCCTCTAGATAGATAACCATTATTGATATTATATTTTTTGTTTATTGATATGTACATTTTTAAGATTTTTGTTGCGTATTACCACATAGCGCTTCAGAAAGTTTCTGCAACTTACATACTCACCAGCATTTAAAAATGTGTATTTTACTATATTCAGAGTGCCCGTTCTCAACCTTTGCCAACCATAGGCTTAAAATTTTGCCAATCTGGCAGACATGTCTTAATATTTCAGGTATCAAAGAAGGTTGTTTCACATAAAAAGGCTGTACTGTTAAAAACACTTCCTTAAACCTTAGCTTAGTAGAAAAGGAATGTTATTAAATAGGGTATTCATTTGAAAAGAAATGCTTGCTGATCTTGTTTATTTTGAAATTATAGGTCTGTCTCAGCATTCTATATAGAAGATGTAAGTATTTTTAAGAATGATTAGATTAGTTAGTAAATGTTTATTTATTTACTTATTTTTGGCTGTGCCTCATGGCATGTGGGGATATTGACTCCCTGACCGGAGATCGAGTCTGTGCCCTCTGTCACGGAAGCTTGGAGTTTTAACCACTGAACCATCAGAGAAGTCTCTAGTTAACGTTTAGAACATCATAGGTGGGCTTCAGATATTAGTGGAAATTCTGTTTATAGCAACAGAAAACAGACCCCACAGTGCTGGCCGATAATATTTTTAACAGTTGAGATCCCAGCCTATCAATTTCTTACAATATTGGGAAAACAAACTGTAATTTGAAGAAGACGACTTTATTTCCTTGATTCTGAAAGGCTTCCATCCTCCTCCATAATTTCATTACTAGGAAATATTGTGAAAGACTTTGAAATGGATTTAAAAAAGAAAAAAAAAGATTACTGGCTGAGTTGTCTAATCCCCTATCCTGGCTATGTGACCCTATCAGGACCTGTGCCTCATTATCTTTGACCTATTTTAAAACTGCAAATTGTAGAAAAATTGAAGAGAAGATTCTTACCCATGCAAAGCAGTACAACTGATTCTTGCCCTGTGGCTGTTGACCAGTTTTTAACTATTAGTAAATTTGTTTCCTGCATTCCTGATTGCCCATATATGTGTGTTATTTGAATACTGTTCTAAACCAGTTCCAACATCTTACTGGTTCCCTTATTAATTAATGATTAAATAAAACCTTTGACATGTGTTCATTATATATTTGTATTAGAGTCATGATTTTACATTTTTTACTAATTATCCTTTAATGTTTTTTATTTTATCATTTCTGGGATGCATATTACAATAGTTGTTGTTTAGTTGCTAAGTCATGTCCAACTCTTTTGTGACCCCATAGACTGTAGCCCACAAGGCTTCTCTGTCCATGGGATCTCCCAGGCAAGAAATACTGGAATGGGTTACCATTTCCTTCTCCTGGGGGTCTTCCCGACACAGGAGTTGAACCCGTGTCTCTTGCTTGGCAGGCAGATTCTTTACCACTGAGCCACTTGGGAAGCCCTGCATTATAATGTGTATGCTAAGTCACTTCAGTCATATCCAACTCTCTGCCACCATATGGACTGAAGGCTGTCAGGCTCCTCTGTCCATGGGATTCTCCAGGCAAGAATACTGGAGTGGGTTTCCATGCCCTACTCCCGGGGATCTTTCCAAACCAAGGATCAAACCTGTGTGTCATATGTCTCCTGCGTTGGCAGGTGGATACTTTACCACTGGCTCCACCTGTATATATTAAATGTTAGTGATTCTTTTTACCCGGAAAGTGGGCAACTTAATGTTAAGTCCATAAAGTCTTTTATTATAGAAAGCCTTAACAATTTGCTGTACTATTACATATTGAGATAAACTCTGAAGTTCTAGTCATGGTACTGGCAGTTGTTTATGGAATTTTATGAACTATTACTAGGCAAAAAGCTGACTCTTCTTTATTATCTTTTAATACTACTGCTGGGTCTTAGTTCCTTACTTGAAACATTAATTTTTCACATTAGGATTGGCTTATTTTTGGACAAGTGCTAAAAATGTTTTTTAATTAATTTATTTGTTTATTTTTGGCTTCACTGGGTCTTCATTGCTGCATGTGGACTTTTGTCTAGTTGCTTTGAACAGGGACTGTTCTCTAGTTGTACATGGGCTTCTTATTGTGGTGGCTTCTCTTGTTGCACAGGCTCTACGGCACTTGGGCTTCAGTAGTTGTGGTGTGTGGGCTCAGTAGTTGCAGCTCCAGGGCTTAGTTGTCCCAAGACATGTGGATCTTCCTTCATCAGGGATCAAACTGTGTGTCCCCTGCACTGGTAGGCGGATTCTTAACCGCTGGACCACCAGGAAAGTCCAAAATAAATTATTGTCAAAATTACAGAAGCTGGCCCACAATGTGGGAATTAGTTAATGAAAAGCATACTATAAACAATATACGTTCTCTTAAACCCTTGCCTACTTTAACAGTCATTCATTTTACAAACATTTACTGAACACCAATTATGTGTTCTCCAGGGATAAAAAGGTGACTACTCTATGTTGAAATTAAAAGTCCAGCATCTCATCATGCACCCATGTTTGAGGAATTGGCAAGTATCATTAGTTCACATGGTTGATTAGCCTAATGTGTAGACTGATAGTCACAGCTCCCATTTGTGTATTACTTTATGCCAGATCCTTGTTGCTTGCTATACAAACATCCCAGTTTGTAGAATGAGGATATTATTCTCAAACTCACTGGGTTGTCATGGGGATTAGATGTATTTATGCATAAGTAGTATTTAGCTAAATTCCTGACACACAGTAAGTATAAAACATGGTTATGGTCTTGTCTAATTCTCACAATAATCTAGTGAAGTAGATATTGTCCCATTTTTTTAGAATAAGAAACTGAAGTTCAAAAATCAGCTTTCTAAAGAGCCTAAAACTATGTAGTGAGACAGCCAAGATTTTTTTAAAAATTTATTGTAAAAAAAATTTTATTGTGACCTATAACACGATCTACAAAAAAGTTCAGACAACATAAATATGTCCTTAATAAATAGTTATAAAAAGAACATCCCAAGCTACAATAATAAAGATAGTACTGGCACAAAAACTGATCAGTGGAACAAGATAGAAAGCCCAGAGATAAACCCATGCACCTGTGGACACCTTATCTTTGACAAAGGAGGCAAGAATATACAATGGAGAAAAAACAGTCTCTTCAATAAGTGGTTCTGGGAAAACTGGACAGCTACATGTAAAAGAATGAAATTAGAACATTTCCTAACACCATACACAAAAACAAACTCAAAATGGATTAAAGGCCAGAAACTATAACACTCTTAGAGGATAGCATAGGCAAAACACTGATGTAAATCACAGCAATATCCTCTTTGACCCACCTCCTAGAGTAATGGAAATAAAAACAAAAATAAATGAGTAGAACCTAATTAAACTTAAAAGTTTTGCACAGCAAAGAAAGCTAGAAACAAGATGAAAAGACAACCCTTAGAATGGCGGGTAATAATTGCAAATGAAACAGCTGACGAAAGATTAATCTCCAAAATATACAATTCATGTAGCTCAATACCAGAAAAACAAACAACCTAATCAAAAAGTGGGAGGAAGACCTAAACATTCATTTCTTCAAAGAGAAGTTTACTGATCCCAATATAAAACCTTTCTAAACTCAGTTACGAAAAAGTTGGCTTAAAACTCAACATTCAGAAAACTAAGATCATGGCATCCGGTCCCATCACTTCATGGCAAATAGATGGGGAAACAACGGAAATAGTAAGAAACTTTATTTTGGGGGGCTCCAAAATGACTGCAGATGGTGACTGCAGCCATGAAATTAAAAGACACTTGCTCCTTGGAAGAAAAGCTATGACCAACCTAGACAGCATATTAAAAAGCAGAGACATTACTTTGCCAACAAACGTCCATCTAGTCAAAGCTATGGTTTTTCCAGTAGTCATGTATGGATGTGAGAGTTGGACTATAAAGAAAGCTGAGTGCCGAAGAATTGATGCTTTTGAACTGTGATGTTGGAGAAGACTCTTGAGAGTCCCTTGGACTCTCAACGCAAGGAGATCCAACCAGTCAATCCTAAAGGAAATCAGTCGTGAATACTCAGTGGAAGGACTGATGCTGAAGCTGAAACTCCAACACTTTGGCCACCTGATTGGAAAAGCTGACTCATTGGAAAAGACCCTGATGGTGGGGAAGATTGAAGGTGGGAGGAGAAGGGGAGGACAGAGGATGAGGTGATGGAGGTGAGTTTGAATAGGTTCCGGGAGTTGGTGATGGACAGGGAAGCCTGACGTGCTGCAGTCCATGGAGTCACAAAGAGTCAGACATGGCTGAGTGACTGAACTGAACTGAAACTCACTTATGAATTCTAATTATTAAAAAACTATTTGTGGACTTCCATGGCAGTCAGTGGTTAGTGGTTAGGACTCCACACTCCCAATGCAAGGGGCACAGGTTTCAATCCTAGGTTGGGAAACTAAGATCCCACATGCCACACAGCATGGCCAAAGAATAAAATAAAAATTTATCTATAGAGTCTTTTGGCTTTGCAGTACACATGATACATCATCAGTAAGGAATGACAGTTTTATTTCTTCCTTTCCAAATTCTTTTATCTGTTTTTTCTCCACTTGTCAATCTTAATTCAATCTCAGGGATTGAGATTTTTCTTAGTCTCCTAGGTGACTAGAAGCTGGGCAGCACTTCATACACCATTGCTTTATCCTTAGGGTAAAGCTCTTCAGAGTCCTAACTCTGAATGCATAATTTGTCTCCCTTGCTTGTTATAAATGATGCTTGCTTACTCTCCCGAGTTGGGAAAAGGCCCCAGGACAAGAGTTGAGTTAAATGTAGAGCTGACCACTCTGGGTTTCCCTCCTCTTCCATATCTTGGCTTGGTGATTCTTTAACCTCTTTGTTAGTTCTCTGATCCTTGAGCAGGTTGTTAAAAATGTTTTGGCTGTCTTTTCTAATTCTAAACTGAAGAGTTGGTCTGAATTACCTAGACTGCCCTTACTAGAATGGAATTGAGGAAACAAGATTTGAACTCAGTTCTGTCTAACTCTAAGGTCCAAGCTCTTAACCACTTACTGTATTGCCTAGTGATTAAATCTAACAACTAATTTAAAGTGTAAAATGATGTTTATTTTTGAATTGTACCTTAAACATACACATCATTTTATGCTTATATTGTTTATATTTCTCACAGCAGAAAATGTCAAGTCAAAAATTTAAGGCCTGTATTCTTATTTTTTTATCTTGTAGTGAAGCAAATAAGCAACATGTAAGATGTCAGAAATGCTTGGAATTTGGACATTGGACTTATGAATGCACTGGAAAAAGAAAGTACCTACATAGGCCTTCAAGAACAGCAGAACTAAAGAAAGCTTTAAAAGAAAAAGAAAACAGATTGTTATTACAACAAAGGTAAGGTTACATATGGTGTTTAAAGGAATATTTATTTTTATTTATAAAATTTATTATGGGACTAAATATCTTATGATGGCTATCTAGATTTAGATTATAAATACTAGCAAATGTTTAATGAGTATTACTGGTGCAAGGTACCATGCTAAGCTCTTTACAAGACCCAGCCCAACCAAAATAAATAAACTTATTTTTAAAAACTTATTTCAAAAAGTGTATTTTAATGATACATCATTATATGACTTGTGGAATTTATTTAGCATGGGAAGAATTCAAAGAACTAAGTGACATTGCTATACCGTCTACCTGTTCAGGTTAACAAACTTTTTCAGGGTTAAATCTGTAAAAATTAAATACAGGAATTAACTTGATACTGAATTCTGTCATAGTCAAGAAGTAAGATTGATGGATACAAAAACTAGAAAAAAAAAAACTGATGTCTTTAAAAGATACAGTTCCAGTAGATATTTTATGTATGTGTGTGTGTTAGTTGCTCAGTCATGTCCAGCTCTTTGTGATCCCATCAACTGTAGCCCGCCAGGCTCCTCTGTCCATGTAATTCTCCAAGCAAAAATACTGGAGTGGGTAGCCATTCCATAATAGTTACTAAAATTTATAATATATTTTACATTGTTTTAATCAATTTGCATAGTAGCAGTGATGATGGTAATTCAACTCAGAATTTTTAAGCACTTTTAAAACTATATGATCACATATAATTAAAAGATACAATTTCAAGTTATGTTATGTCTATGTTTTTATTGCAGAGAAATATAAGTGGTCACTACAATTTTCAGGCATGAAAATATATTAGGATACATTCTGTGGGGAAAGGAAAGTAAAAACACTGGTTCAAAGAGGAAAAGGGATAATGTAAAAGTACCGATTGTTAAAGATAAGCTTGTTCATATTTTTTAAAAATTAATTATGATAGGTATCAAATTTTGTGATATTTACATTATCAAATGATAATGTGATAATTTGATAATTGATAATTTGATTTTAATGATAATATCATTACAGTCATCAATGAAAATTGATAATTATCAAATTATCAAAATGATATAACAATATTCTTTTTAAAATGTCAATATTTTATATATAATATGCCAGAGTTTATACCCTCTGCAAATACTGAAACTTAGGATAGAAAAAGATGAGGAGAAAAACATAATTTGTTAAAATTCATTTATTAGGAATGTAAGCAAAACATGATAAGAGTTATGAATAATTTCATTTCAACATCTACTTTTGTTTTTCTAGTTGTATTACACAAGTATCTTGATCTTAAAAAATGCATACAACTACCCATTCCAGTACTCTTGCCTGGAAAATCCCATGGACAGAGGAACCTGGTAGGCTACAGTCCATGGGGTCACAAAAGAGTCGGACATGACTGAGTGACTTCACTTTCACTTTCACATGAATTTTAGTTTTGACTCTTTTACGTAGACTGCTAATTATTTTGGTTCAGTGATAAAATTATGGAAGTGTGTGAATTTTAGTGATCTTGAATTCTTGTGGTGTGGTTTAACACATGTACTTCTACCATTTATTTTCATTGCAAAAATGACAATTCTTCAGTAAGTAATTCCATCGTGTAAAACAACTTTACGTAAATACATGTTTATATTTGAAGATCTGGGAAATAAGGATAGAAGCATTGTCTAGGATATGCAGAGAAGTTCAGAATATAAAAATGTTAAATTTATAGGACAGTGTAGAGTAATAGAAGTAATTCTGTAATTTGAAAGCCTGATTTAGTAGGCATGTTGTTTGGCAGCTATATAGCAGCAAGCCATTTGTATATTTAAAATCACTCAGAAATCACCAGACTTTTTTCTTTATAAATAATGAGGGAGCATAATCTTAAGGTATTAAGTCTGGTTTTAAAACTGAACATTTGGAGGACATGCAGAAAAATTAATGGTTTGGGAAGTTTTTTTGTTTGTTTTTAAAATTTTTTTGCCTGTGTCTAGTGGCCTGTGGGATCTTAGTTCCCTGGCAGAGAATAGAACCCGTGCCCCCTGCAGTGGAAGCACAGAGTCTTAACTATTAGACTGCCAGGGAAGTCTCAAGAAATGGGGCTTTTTAATTTTTATTGGAGTATAGTTGATTTGGGCTTCCCTGGTAGCTTGCAGTGGTAAAGAATTTGCCTGCCAATGCAGAAGACTTGAGTTTGATCCCTGGGTTGGGAAGATCCTCTGGAGAAGGAAATGACAATTCACTCCAGTATTCTTTCCTGGGAAATCCCATGGACAGAGGAGCTTGGTGGGCTATAGTCCGTGGGATTACAAAAGAGTCAGACAGGACTTAATGACAAAGAACAACAGTTGTTGATTTACAATGTTGTGTTAGTTTTAAGTGTACACCAAAATGAATCATTTAAGAAAAAATTTTTTAATAGTTGCTTTTCTTTTTATATAAAATGACCACTTATAATACCATTCTAGAAAACCAAATTATAAATGACAATTATTCTGCTATTATTTACTTTGTTCTATTGTTCACTAAGTAGTTGATTTAGCTGTGTCAACCCAAGTTCACAATTAAAAAAGAAGCAAATTAGTGTGCTTGCTCATTTTAACTATTAACTTACCAGACTTCTAAAATACAGTCGATAGCATCTGTCTTAAGAGCTAGTTAATTTAACTGCATGTACCACACTTGCGTGCTCAGTTGTGTCCGATTCTTTGCGACCGTGTGGCCAATAGCCCACCAGACTCCTCTGTCCATGGGATTTTTCAAGCAAGAATACTGGAGTGGGTTGCTATTTCTTCCTCTAGGGGATCTTCCCAACCCAGGGATTGAACCCACGTCTCTAGGTCTCCTGCATTGACATGCAGATTCTTTAGCCCTGAGCCACTTGAGTATCTCGTGCATGGACCATATACACCTGCACTAGGAAACTTTTCTCTTGGTTATAATAAGAAACACTGGACTCAGTACATGTTACAAAAGACAAAGTGTTTCTCCAGTGTAAAACAGTTTTGGGGCTATCAGAAGGGTTTGTCTGAGCTGTTTATAATCACTCTATTAACAAGAGCTCCTCCCCCTTTCCCTGTTGCTTATCAGCATTGGAGAAGCTAATGTAGAAAGAAAGACCAAGAAGAAAAGGTATGTGTGGCTTTAATATTATATAGGTAATATATAATAATCGTTGGAGGGATAGGATGGTTGATTTTAAAATAATAGTTACAAGATTTGGATCTGAAGTCTCTCGTTTGCGGTTATGATTAAACATCATCCTGTTTTCTGATACCTTCCTCTGTTTACTTGTCTGGAATTTCTTCCTTTGTGTCTCCTTTTTCTCCAACTTTCCAGGGTCCTTATACCTGGGAATAGTAAGTACTTTCTCTTGTCTTAGATTAGGAAATGTTATTAGAAATTATTGGTAAGAAATTATTGACCAGCTGTATCTTGTCTAAAGTAGTTAAGGTTATGAACCACTGTACATGAGGTTTAAATAAACCCAGTTGTTAAACTGCAACTGTATTCTAACATTCACTCTGAAGCATAATATAGTATGTTCACTTTTCTCAAATTCCATCCTAGAGATTTAAAGACCTTCTGGTTGAAGTGAAAGGGTGGGCACATTAGGGTTACTAACAGTTAGGCAATCCATAAAGCATCAAATATAGTGATGCCATACTGGCAAAGCTTCAGTATATGTATATATATGCATAACACCCAAGTGAAATTGCTTTTAAACATTCTATTAAATGTCAGCTTCTCATGCATATAATTATCTAATAGGTCTAAGAGTGTAACCAGTTCCAGTAGCAATAGCAGCGACAGTTCAGCCAGTGATTCTTCATCAGAGAGTGAAGAGACATCTACCTCATCTTCCTCAGAGGACAGTGACTCTGATGAAAGCTCCTCCAGTTCATCGTCTTCTGCTTCCTCCACAAGCTCCTCCTCATCCTCTGATTCAGACTCAGATTCCAGCTCTTCCAGTAGTAGCAGCACCAGCACAGATAGTAGTTCTGATGATGAACCACCAAAGAAGAAGAAAAAGAAATAGAATTGCTCCATCCATATTGGACTAATGGACTGAAAACATTAATGTGATTCTCAGAAGGGAATTCAGAATGTGTTATGGCCAAATAGGTTAACTGGCCAACATTTCTAGAGTTCAGGAGTTTCTAAATGTTTTACATTGTAAGAACATAAAAAGTATTAATAATGGATTATATATATATATATATATATATATATATATACACACACACATATATATATATATAAAGACTTTTTTATTTTAGGGGTGAATCTTGTTTTTCTTTTTTATCTTTAAAATATATCTCTAAAATTAATCAAAGCTGAAATCTAGTAAATCTGTTTTTGTGATGAAACCTATCTTTTCTCCCTGTGAAATAAATGCCATACTCTGTTCCATGTTAGTGCTGTGTATCAGACATTTTTCAGGACAAAGCATCATAATATCTGGCAGTGAATTTCTAATGCTTTTGGCTGTATGTTATTATGTGAGATTTAATACATTAGAAACTTAGGAGTTTTCCTACTGTTACTAAATGTGCTCTATTTTTGTGTTTATGTTCAGAAAGTTGTTCTGACTTCTTGTCCTAAATGAAAAGTTCAAGAAACCTGTTAATAAATTTATACCTTTTGGATGGTGCAAGTTTCAGGTTACTGTGTTTTATCATTCATTTTCTTCTGGTTCTTAGAGTTACCCTTTTCTGAGGAAAGTGATTCTAGAGGAACTTACAAAAGAGCAAAAATTCTGAAACTACATAGGAGTGTAGTCTTGGTGCCTTTGGATAAATTCAATGTGTCAGAAAAGAAAACAGTCATTTAAAAAGCTAACTTATGTAAAAGGGATATAAATACTTTTGTGTGTCAATATGCTATAAAAGATACCATTCAAAGGGGTAGGAGGAAGAGATATAGTTTTTACAGAAAATTAGAGTGATGTTGGCTGCCTTTTACTAAATTTTTTTATAAAGTTTTCGTAAAGATTGCCTTTTACCATTTTGCAATGTGGTATGACTGTTTATATGGTAACTCATCATATATGAGTCTATTGCATAAATATGAGTGACTTGGATTAATCTAGTGTGTTTACATAGTATATACACAGTTGAAATCTAGCATGAAAGTTTAAAAAGAAATACTGCCAAGTATTTCTTAAAAGTAAAATACTCTGTCATGATGAAATTATTTGATTTAACATCACATTATTTTGTGATGTGTTTTAAATTTTTGGAAAGAAGGTATCGTTTGTAGAAAAATCTTGATTTAGGTAAAATATAGGTTTTTAAAACTACAGATGTTGTCTTTTTATATTTTTATGAAAAAGCAGTAGACAATTACTTTTGAAGGAAATGAACTTCTATTTAAATGTTTAAATATATGTATGTTGTCAGTTTAAAGATCTGTAATTACCTGTTTTACAGAATCATCTGCTTTCAGTGATTATAAATGCTCTCAAAACATCATTTTACGCCTCTATACAGAATGTGTCAGTTGACAGGCAGATTTGATAAACTACTAATGAAATGCAGTTTACAATGTTTGTGATCTCTGTAAGGGCAATTTTAGCAGTGAAAAAACTTGGAAACGTGTGCATAGGTTATATCACTTGGAATTAAATAAAACTCAGTTTGTGCTGATGAGCTTAAGCTTCTTTAATGTCTCTGCTATTTTTCTTAATGCCATTTCTTATCCATTTAGATGGTAAGAACATTTAAATTCTAATTATTTTTACTATTACAACTATTCAAAGTCATCCCTAGAAAAGTACAGAGGTCAAGATTCTTACTCTAGTCACACAGTTTACTCAAAAAAGCAGACTCAATGGCACAGTGGAGAGTAACTTCCAAAGAATTTACCCTATCCTGCCTAAAAGCAGAACTCTGGAAGTTGAATCCCTGGCAAATGTAATAAATGTATTATTTCTCAGAACCATATCAAAAGGAGTCATAATCAGATCATAGGTTTTTACTCCTCAAACATTTGTTAGTATGACTGCACAATATAGTAAATTTGTCTTGGCATTAGGCCAAAAGTTAGCACTGGAAATGGAAAAAAGTACAGAGAAAGTGTACTTCATAGTCATGATTTTATTTATTTTTTTAACTTGCTAATTTGAACTAACCGTAGGTTTACAGAGAATCTGTAAAATTACAATTTCCATGTATACCTCACCTAGCTTCCCCTAATGTTAGCATCTTACATAACCATAGCACAATGAGCAGAACCAAGAAATTAATACTTGATAAAATACTGTTAGTTAAACCAAAAACTTTACTCACATTTCACCAGTTTTCTCAGTTGTGTTCTATTTCTGTTCCATTATATTACCCAGAAAATGCATTTAGTTACTTCTAAATCTACTACTGTCTCTAAGTTCCTTTGTCTTTCCTTATCTTTCATGCCCTTGTCACTGTTGAAGAGCATTGATCAGTTATTTTGTCTAATGTCCCACAATTTGGATTTGTCAAATGTTTTCTCATGGCTGAACTGATGTTATGCTTTTTGGAATAATATCGCAGAAATGAAAAATTCCCAATATCGATAAAGTCATTTACTATTGGTGATATTGATCTTGATCACTAGGTTAAGGTGGTTTCATCAGATTTCTCCATTACAAAGACTGTCTTTCCCTTTTTAATTGATAGATATCTTGGAGGAGATACTTTTAGACTGCAAATTGTCCTCACAGTCACCTACTACTTTTAGTGTAGATAACAATAGTTATTACTGTGATGTTTGGCAAATGGTAATTTTCCACTTTCCTCTTTACTTCTACACTAATTGGAATTATACTATAAGCAAGAGCTGCGTCTTCTCTCCCATTCATTTAATCGATGGTACTGTGGACTCATGAATGTTTCTTCTGTCCTGTGGGTTAAAATTCAATAATAGCATTGTTTTTTGGCTCAAATTATTCCGCCTTTGACTATTAGAAGCATTCCTTCAGGTTGGCTCCTTTGTTTTTTTTTTTAAATCTTCATCTTTTTGTTAGTACTTCCTTACCTGTTGAAATCACTAGATGTTCTGGGTTCATCTTGTGATCTCCTTGCCTTGTCTTTGAACCAACCACTTCTCCAAGGGACCTGTCCTGATTTTTAATTGGAGAATGGTGTTTAGAATCCATGATCTGGGTGCTGTCATTGTAGGTTTTTTATGCATTTTGAATAATCGTGTTCTAAAGTAGTTAAGACATGGAGACCTGCCATTACTAGGAAGAAATGAGGTGTCATCACCTTCAACATTTCTCAGCCTAGCTTTCTTAATTTCACAGTACTCTTCAAGCAGCAAAGTTCTTTGGCAACAAATGGAAGAGACAAAGTCTTTAATCAAAAATTGTCATTATATCCTCCCTTCCCCTTTACAGTATATCTAAATTGATAACAGGCCAAATATATATTCAGACCTTGGACTATGGTGCCTTAATTGAAAGGGGTTGTATGGTGTCTGTCCATGGGGTCGCATAGAGTCAGACATGGCTTAGTGACTAAACAATGACAACAAATTGAAAGAAGTTGGCCCAAAGGAATATTGCAAATTGTATTTTTGTATGCTGTCCTTTGGGTTTTTACATCTTGGTAAAATTATACCATAAAAAGATGTAGGTGTAGGGGTGGTGGTGGTGGTGGTGGTGTGTGTGAGAGAGAGAAAGACAGAGAAAGGTAGTATGAAAGAGGAAGAGAGAAAGGGAAGCCAGGATGACATCTCGGCTGCAGACATTCTCAGATGCATTTTAGGAGAGTACGGATGGAAGTTGAGGACCTGGAAATTGCCAATGTCTTTGGAAAGTCTTTTGTATCCTCCCAAGGATACTTGCGCATTCGATTCAAGGTTATCAATAATAACCACAAACATCAGTATAACTCCTATTTGGAAGGTACTATGCTACAATGTATAAATAACACTTCAGCAGTGATTTCCTTGGAGTTCACTATCAGCTGGGGAGACACACACACAAAAACACTAAAAGGAAAAAAGGCTTTCATTAAAATATAGCGAACTGAAACCATATTTATTACCATTCCTCCTGACACCTAATAACATGGTAGAAAAGAAACAGACACAGTGCTCGCTTTGGCAGCACATATACTAAAATTGGAACGATACAGAGAAGATTAGCATGGCCCCTGAGCAAGGATGACACACAGATTCGTGAAGCGTTCCATATTAAAAAAAAAAAAAAGAAAGGAAGAAACAGACACAAAGTATAAACCCATAAGGCAAAGAGAAAAGGAAAGGAGATGAAACATGAGAAACTGCAATTCTTCTGGAAGCTGGAAAAATTGATGGAATCATGGATGCCTACTTAAACAACCAAATCATTTTAAGGGCCCAATCATAACCCTACAGTGAAGGAAAGTCAATAGGAAGCAAGCCAATTCATGCCATGGAACTCTGCAAAGGCTCAAAACTCGACAACAGCATGCATTCATCAGCCAAGGTCAGGGAGGGCTCAAGGACAGAGTGATGGTAAGTTTACGTAAGAAGCTACACCCCTGTGTACTCCTCTCCTATTTGTGCTGTCTTAGTGGGTTTTGGTTATTATTATTTTTCATTACTTGAATGTGACATTTTGCGAGTAGTAGTAAACACCTGAGTTCAACCTTTTATGATTATGAGTATTATGTTAATTTAAAATTAAGTAAGACACAGTACAAGTTGCCATGTGCTACAAGCTACTTGGGTTATAGATAAGAAATGCTGTGAGGCCACACTGATAAATCCCTAGCACTGGATCTTACTCTCCCAAAAATTCTGGTCAAAATCAAGAATGAAAAACCATGCAGCTACTGGGTAATATTTTTACATAAACATTGTGGTGTACATTTGATAAAACAATTCCCTTCCTTGAGAAGTCCTAAGAGTATTCTGAGATTATTTCTGTACTAGGCAAATCCATAGGGTCAATAAACATGTAAGCCAATATAACTAGATACTTGTACAAAGAAAATCACCCCTAACTAGTTAGCTGCCTTGGAGAGAATCAGTGAGTATGTGGACAAAGGAAAAAACACTCATTTATGCAAAATTTAACAGCCAGTATTAAGTATCTGTCTTTGTCCTCTGAGGATTAATAGGCTATTAATAAACACTTATAGACATGTGTTAAGTAGTACAAGCTTAAGTCACTAGAGAGCTTAGAGTCTTAACCACAGGGAGAGTTTGGTAAAGCCTTCCAAGGCAGCTGCATATGGCTGAGAAAGAGTTGTTGAACCCATGTAAACATATATATAGATGCATAATTAATATTCAGATATATAAAACATAGTTATTAAATTAATTGATCACCTTATAAAAACATATAAGTGTTCAAGAAAAATTGTTTTTTCACATTTTAGATTTATTGCTTTAATTTACATTTAGATTTATTGTTTTAGTATCTTTATCATTAAGATAAAAGAATGAGATATTATTTCACTTTTTTCAGAAGAGAAATGAGGGTCACTCTTGGTGACGTTGGTCCCCAGAGCTTTGACATAGTGACTCATCCCCATCACTCTTGGCAAGGCCAGAGGGAACACATCTCCTTACAGCAGATCATATATTGTGTGGTTTTTGTACAAGCCTAACACAATTATACTAACTTAACACATTAAAGATGAGAGTGGAAAGAAGGTGACAAATATGAGAGATACTGAGAAGGTAGAAATTACAGAACTCAGTGATCGGTTGATTTTGTGGTGGAAGAGGTGAACCCAGGAAGGTTTCAAGATCTGTTGTTTGGATGATTGGTAATAAAAGTATTCATTTAAAAAAAAAAAAAGTATTCATTTCAGTATAATTATAATAATAGTAGCAACTACTACCTTGGCAAATAAAAATTGACCCTAGAAATTAGAGAAAGGTAAAATAATTTTTAACACAATGGAATACTACAGTTTTTGAAAATTTTCAGATACCACTTGGGTGTCTGAAAATTAGTCTGTAGAATTTGAAAGTGACCAAATTGCTAATAGTTATCATATTTGGGTGCCAAGAACTCAGTGATTGGTTTATAATTACACTATAATTTACACTTTTTATTTCGTTACTTTCCAATTTTCTTTTTTAGTTGCTTTCTTTCATTCTTTTTTTTTTTTGGCTACATGGCTTGCAGATTCCTGACCAGGGATTAAATCCCGGCTAGGGCAGTGAAAGTGCCGAGTCCTAACCACTGGACTGCCAGGAAATTCCTGCCAATATTTTCTTTTCAGAACTTTATGAGGTGCAATTGACCTACAATGATCTTCACGTATTTAAAGTATATAATTTGATGGATTTTGACATCTATATATACCCATGAAATCATAACCACAAGCAAGATAATTAAACCTTGTCTCACAAAGCTTCCATGTGCTCTTTTGTAATCCTTCCCACCCATTCCTCTTTGCTTACCCTATCTGCCATTAGTCCCCAGAAAACTACAAATATATCATACTTAACTATAGAATAGTTTGCATTTTTTGAATGTATATAAATAGAATTATATAGTATGTACTTTTTTGGTCTGCCTTCTTTCAACATGATTATCTTGGGACTCATTTTTTTCTTTTTTTAAGATTTTTTTATGTGGACCACTTTAAAGTCTTTATTGAATTTATTACAATATTCTTTCTGCTTTATATTTTTGTTTATTGGCCATGTGGTATGTGGGATCTTAGCTCCCTGACCAGGGATGGAACCAGCACCTGTTGCATGGAAAGGCAAAGTCTTAACTGCTAGACTGCCAGAGAAGTCCTTCGTTCTTGTGGTCATGTTTATCAACAGGTTATTCCTTTTTACTGATAGTAGTATTCTACTGTATGGATATACCAAATTTGTTTATCCACTCATGTATTGATGGATATTTAGGCTGTTTCCAGTTTTTGGCTACTACAAACAAAGCTGCTATGAACATTCACGTATAAGTCTTTGTGTGGATATATGCTTTCATTTGTCTTGGGGAGATTCCTAGAGGAAAGAATTAAATATATATGAACCCTATAAACCAACAAAATAACACACTCTAGCTAATAACCCAACAAAGGAAATAAATAGAATTTTTAAAAAGTAAAAGAGGAAAAAGAAAACAAATACAAATGGGACAAATAGACAATAAATATCAACATGACAGATTTAAACCTAATCATGTCTATAATCTCATTGTTAAGTCACTAAGTCGTGTGTGACTCTTTTTGACCCCATGGACGATAGCCTGCCAGGTTTCCCTGTCCTTCATTATCTCCCTGAATTTGTTCAAACTCATGTCCACTGAGTTGGTGATGCCATCCAACCATCTCATTCTCTGTCATCCCTTTCTCCTCCTGCCTTCAATCTTTCCCAGCATCAGGCTCTAAGTCGTCTCTTTGCATCAGATGGCCAAAGTTTTGGAGATTCAGCTTCAGCATCAGTCCTTCCAATGAGTATTCAGGACTGATTTCCTTTAGGATTGACTGGTTGGATCTCCTTGCAGTCCAAGGGACTCTCAAGAGTCTTCTCCAACACCACAGTTTAAAAACATCAATTCTTCAGTGCTCAGCCTTCTTTATGATCCAACTCTCACATCCATACATGACTACTGGAAAAACCATAGCTTTGACTATAAAGACCTTTGTCAGCAAAGTGATGTTTCTGCTTTTTAATAGGCTATCTACGTTTCTCATAGCTTTTCTTCCAAGGAGCAAATATCTTTTAATCTCATGGTTACAGTCATCTTCCACAGTGATTTTGGAACTCAAGAAAATAAAATCTGTCACTTTTTCCACGTTATACATAATCTCATTACACATAATCAAACTTCTGTCCGTCGAGTCGCTGATGCCATACAGCTATCTCATCCTCTGTCCTCCTCTTCTCCTCCCGCCTTCAGTCTTTCCCAGCATCGGGGTCTTTTCCAATGAATCAGCTTTTCCAATCAGGTGGCCAAAGTATTAGAGCTTCAGCTTCAGCATCAGTCCTTCCAATGAGTATTCAGGGTTGATTTCCTTTAGGATTGACTAACTGGATGTCCTTGCAGTCTCTTAACTCTTTAACGTTAACAGGCTTTAACTCTTTAACCACAGTTAAAAAAGCATCAATCCTTCGGTGCTCAGGCTTCTTTATGGTCCAAATCTCTCATCCATACATGACTACTGGAAAAATCATAACTTTGACTAGACGGACCATTGTTGGCAAAGCAATGTCTCTGCTTTTTAATATGCTGTCTAGGTTGGTCACAGTTTGTCTTCCAAGGAGCAAGCGTCTTTTAATTTCATGGCTACAGTCATCATCTGCAATGATTTTGGAGCCCAATAAAATAAAGTCTCTCACTGTTTCCATTGTCTCCCCATCTACTTGCCATGAAGTGATGGGAGCAGATGCTATGATCCTGGTTTTCTGAATGTTGAGTTTTAAGCCAACTTTTTCACTCTCCTCTGAAAGAGGAGAGGCTTTCATCAAGGGGCTCTTTAGTTCTTTGCTTTCTGCCATAAGGGTGGTGTCATCTGCATATCTGAGATTATTGATATTTCTCCCAGCAATCTTGATTCCAGCTTGTGCTTCATCCAGCCAGGCATTTCAAATGATGTACTCTGCATATACATCAGGTATTTCCTATAGCTCAAATGGTAAAAAGTTTGCCTACAATTCAGGAGACCTGTGTTCGATCCCTGGGTTGGGAAGATCCTCTGGAGAAGGGAATGGTAATCCACTCCAGTGTTCTTGCCTGGAGAATCCCATAGACAGAGGAGACTGGCAGGCTATAGTCCATGGGGTCGCAAAGAGTCGGACACGACTGAGCAACTAACACTATTACTACTACTCTGCATATAAGTTAAATAAGCAGGCTGACAATATACAGCCTTGACACATTCCTTTCCCGATTTGGAGCCAGTCTGTTGTTCCATGTGCAGTTCTAATTGTTGCTTCTTGACCTGCATACAGATTTCTCAGGAGGCAGGTCAGGTGGTCTGGTATTCCCATCTCTTGAAGAATTTTCCAAAGTTTGTTGTGATCCACACAGTCAAAGACTTTGGCGTAGCCAATAAAGCAGAAGTAGATGCTTTTCTGGAACTCTCTTGCTTTTTGGATGATCCAGCAGATGTTGGCAATTTGATCTTTGGTTCCTCTGCCTTTTCTAAATCCTGCTTGAACATCTGGAAGTTCACGGTTCACATACTGTTGAAGCCTGGGTTGGAGAATTTTGAGCATTACTTTGCTAACATACAAGATGAGTGCACACCATTGTGGTTATCTGGGTCATGAAGATCTTTTTTTGTATAGTTCTGTGTATTCTTGCCACCCCTTAATATCTTCTGCTTCTGTTAGGTCCATACCATTTCTGTCCTTTATTGTGCACCATCTTTGCATGAAATGTTACCTTGGCATCTCTAATTTTCTTGAAGAGATCTCTAGTCTTTCCCATTCTATTATTTTCCTGTATTTCTTTGCATTGATCACTGAGGAAGGCTTTCTTATCTCTCCTTGCTATTCTTTAGTCACAAACAATAGGTATCTTAGGTTAATGATTTCAGTGCTTTCCTATATGTGGGAAGATGCAGGAATCTGAGTTCATTAAAAATCTTCCTGAGATATACATCTAAGGGGCCTGCTTGTCCAAATCACAGAGCATCCTGAGATCATCCTTTCCTCTGTGTGAAGCAGAGGGCACTGTTGGTGAGCATCTGCAGCAGGTTATTCCCTGTAGAATTGGTTGGTGAGCAAAAATGCTCTTTTGTTCTTTGTTTACAGTACATACAAGGTATATCTGACCACAGTGAAGTTAAACTAGAAATCAGTATCAGAAACATCTCTGGAAAATCCCTCAACATACAGAAGCTGAATAACAACACTTCTATATAACTCATGGATCAAAAATGAACTCAAAAGGAAAATTACAAAATATTTTTAAAGAACTAAAGATGGAAGCGAAATATTTGTGGGATGCCGCGAATGCATACTTTGGGAAAATTAATAGCACTAAATATTAGAGAAAAATGTCTCAAAACAGTGACTTCAGCTTGCACCTTAATAAACTAGAAAAAGAAGAGCAAATAAATCCTGAAACAACTTGAAGAAAGGAAATAATAAAGATCAAGGGCAGAGATCAGTGAAATAGAAAACAAATAATAGAGAAAGTCAGTGAACCTAAAAGGTAGTTCTATGGGAATTTCCTGGTGGTCCATTGGTTAGGACTCTGTGCTCTCACTGCTAAGGGCCTGGATTCAATTCCTGGTCACAGAAATAAGAACCCATAAGCCCCACGGCACAGCCAATAAATAAATAAAACAAATAAAAAGTAGTTCCATGAGAAGTCTAATAAAAATCAGTAAATCTCTAGCCAGACTGCTCAATACAAAAGAGAGGAGACAAATTACCAATATCAGAAATGAGTGAGATGCTATCACTACAGATTCCACATATATTAAAAAGACACTAGGAAATAGCAAGACAACTTTACTTATTTAATAAAATAGAAAAATTCATTGGAACCCACATGAACAAGTTCACTCGAGAATAAACAAATGACCCAAATACCTGTATATTTATAAAGAAATTGAATTTTTATTTAAAAATCTTCCCACAGAGAGAACTCACATTTTTAAAACTATGATTTTATACTTTTATAAACATATAAATTTATAAACTGAAAAGGTAAATATTATCTAGTTTTTCCTTTGGAATTCTTCTTTGACCAATGGGTTATATAGATGTGTATTATTGTTTCTATATATTGAGGGATTTTCCAGAGATGTTTATATTACTGATTTCTAACTTAACTCTGCCGTGGTCAGATATACCTGGAGCCCCAAAGCCAGGTATATGGGGTGTTCATGAATGAATAAGATACCATATTCAAAACCTTATATGACTTGAATCCTTCTACCTTTATTGAGACTTATTTTATGATCTGGAATATGGGTTACCTTAGTAAACACACCCTAGTGAATGTTCTGAATGCCCTTTGAAAAGAATGTATATTCTGCTATTGTTGGGTGGAGTGTTCTGTGAGTGTTAATGTACACAGGTTATGCATGTAAATAAGGACTGGAAAGGAAACTGAACCAATATTTTAAAAGTAGATTTTACTGTCGTTAGTGGAAGTTTTTTTTTCCTATGTAAACTGCTTGAAATCACATGAAGGAAAATTATGGTTTGGATTGGTGTAACTACCCTTCCAAGATGATTCTTAAAGATCCTATTCCCTGTTGTTTATGTCCTTGTATAGTCCCTTCCCACACTGCATCATTTGTGACTTCAGATGCAAGGTCATAAAAGGCATTACAGTTTCTGCCTTGTCTCTTGAAACATTCACTCTAGGATGACCCAGCCTCTGTGGTATGAGCAGCCTTGTAGAGAGGCCCCTGTGGAGAGGAACCGAGTCCTCCAAACAACAGTCAGCAGCAAACTGCCAGGCACATCAGGGAGCCACCTGAGAAGGAGAGCCTCCATTCCCAGTTAAGTGTTCATATGACTACAGCCTGTTAAGAGACCCAAGCGAGAACTGCCTAGCAAAGCCCCACCTGAATTCCTGACCCAATGAAATTGTAAGAGACAATAAACGGTTATTGTTGTGTTAAGCCACTAAGTTTTGAGCGATTTGTTATGGAATAAATGAATAATAACAAAATCATTAATATTCTCATTTGCCTCAATAGTATGTATACTTGGAGTTTATTTTGAGAATGTGAGTATGTATAGAGACTATGAACCATGTGTGGATTTGTACTAACTACTTTTCTTAAAGGTTGCATTTTTTTTTTTTTTAAGTTTGCATTTTTATAGGAACAGTTTTTGTTGATTCCTTTCTCTTAACAAGGCATTGTGGTGGGTAATCTCTAAAATGGCTCTCAATGACTTCTGAGTCCTGGTACTCATGTCCTTGTACAGTCCCCTCCCACACTGAATAGGGTTGACTTGTGCAACCAACAGAATATTACAGAAATGAATATGACTTCTGAGGTTAGATCATAGAGAACACTGGAGATTTTACTTGTTTAAGAGACATTCGAGATTTGATATACAACACCTCATTACAAATTAATTTCTTCCAAAAATGTTTAAAAATGAAAAGGAGGCTGCAACTAAAGTTTCTTAGTAACTCATTATGTAAGTGTGGAGAAGGTAATGGCAACCCACTCCAGTACTCTTCCCTGAAATCCCGTGGACAGAGGCGCCTGGTAGGCTGCAGTCCATGGGGTCACTAAGAGTCGGACGTGACTGAAGCAACTTAGCAGCAGCAGGAGCAGCAGCGTTATGTAAGTGAGGAAAGTCGTTTAATGATGACAAGATCCTTAAATCATGTTTGATAGTAGCAGCCAAAGAAAAATAAACTTGCTTAAGAGGTGAGAACAGTTGCTCAGAGTTAAAGACATTGAGAGCAACATCAATAGTCAATTAAAGAACAAAGGGGTATCAGTTGGTTTTCCTTGACTTACTTTTTGTAGTATTAATAACTTCTTGAGTTTTAATGAACATCCATATAATTCACCCATTGAAAGTGTACAATTCAGAGTTATACAACCCCCACCAGAATCAATTCTTATTACCCCCCCAAAGAAATCTTATACCCGTTAGCAGTCATTACCCATTCCCCACCAAGCACCCAGCCATAGGTAATCACTAATTTTTTTCTATCTCTGTAATTTCCATATTAAGAACATTTCATATAAATGGACTCATACTGTGTATTGTCCTTTGTGACTGACTTCTTTCAGTCAACATAAGGTTTTCTAGGTTCATTTACAGTGTATCATATTGCCCAATAATATTTTATTGTATGGACATGCCACAATGTTTATCCATTCACCTGCTGGACTTTCACATTGTTTTCCATCTTTTGGCTATTAAGAATAATGCTACTGTGGACATTTATGTGCAAGGTTTTGTGAGGACCTTTTTTTTTTTTGTAATTTTCTTGGGTACACACCAAGGACTCTGGGTTATATGATAGCATTATGCTTAAACTTTTGAGGAGGGCAAGAAAAAAAAAAGAACCTCTGTGCATATTTTAAAAATTGGGTATTTGTCTTTTGTCTTTTCACTTTCTTAAAATATCTATTTACTTATTTATTCATTGGCTGGCTGGACCTTTATTACTGCAAGAGGTCTTTCTCTAGCTGCAGTGCACTGGCTTCTCATTGCAATGACTTCTCTTATTGAAAAGCACAGACTCTAGGCACGTGGGCTTCAGTAGTTGTTGCCTATGGGCTCAGTAGTGGTGGAACATGGACTCCAGAGCAGTGGCTCCCTAGCTGTGGTGCACGGGTATAGTTGTTCCTCGCCACGTGGGATCTTCCTGATCCAGGGGATCAAATCCGTGTCTCCTGCAGCTCCTGCGTTGGCAGGCAGATTCTTTACCACTGAGTCACCAGGAAAGTCCTGTCTATTCACTTTCTTGATGTTGTCTTTTTGAAGCACAAAACATCTTAATTTTGAAGAAGTCCAGTTCATGTTTTTGTTTTGTTGCTTGTACTTTTGGTGTCATATCTAATGAACAGTGGCTATTCCAGATCTTGAAACTTTATGCCTTTGTTCTTTTTTAAGAGTTTTATAGGTTTAGCTCTTACAATTAGGGCTTGGATTATTTTCAGCTGATTTTTGTATGTGCTGTGAGGTAGAAATCCAACATAATTCTTTTACATATGGATATCCAGTTGTCCCAGCACAATTTGTTGAAAAGAGTATTGCTTGCCCATTGAAAATTGTCTTAGAACCTTGTTGAATTTTTCAACCACAAATATGAAGATTTACTTTTAGACTTTCAGTGCTATTCCAAGTAGATATAGGTACTTGAATCTTGATGAGGACACAGTCATCGATGATATCAGTCAGTTGTTTATTTGAGGAATCAATACTGAGTTTGAAGTGACTAAAGAATTACCACTAAGAGTAGTCTGTGTGGAATAACTACAAAAGAGAATGTTTTCAAAGAAGTCGTGAAAACCCTAATTCTATACAACCTGCAGTTGTGTTGAATAAGATATGTAAAATTGATGGTGGTACTGGTGGCTCAGTGGTAGAGAATTCACCTGCCAATGCAGGAGACGTGGGTTTGATCCCTGGGTCAGGAAGATCCCCTGGAAAAGGAAGTGGCAACCCACTCCAGTATTCTTGTCTGGGAAATCCCATGGACAGAGGAGCCTGGTGGGCTACAATCCATAGTGGCACAAAAGAGTCAGAAATGACTTAGTGACCAAAACAACAACAACAAACAAAGATGTGTGGAGGAGGAAAAGCTTCTTTGAACAGATTTACAAAGCTTTGGAAAATGTAAGGTGTTTAAAGCCTTGTTGTAAATTATATGAATTTATCATCTATCATCTTACTAACAGCATCAAGAGTGAACTTTATTTCCTCTTCTGGATTTAACCATCATGTGTTCCAGGAATTTTTTTTCAGAAATATACCTGAATATCCTCACTTGCTATACCACATGGCAGTTTGATGGCTTACTAATGGTAAAATATTATTGTGATTATTTGAGCTCTGGACTGAGATGGAAACTTTTTTTAATGGTGGTAAAATACATATAACATAAAATTTAATATTTGGCCAATTTTTTGTATGCCATTCAGTGATATTAAGCACAATCATCACCATTATCCATTTCCAAAATTTGTTTCATCTTTCAAAATTAAAATGCTATACCCATTAAACAATAATTCCCCATTCCTGTCACTCCAGCCCCTGAAAACTACATTGTACTGTCTCTGTGAATTTAACTACTTTTGGTACCTCTTATGAGTAGAATCATACAGTATTTGTCTTTTTGTGACTGGCTTATTTCACTTAGCATAATATCCTCAAGGTTCATTCATGTTGTAGCATGTGCAATTTTTTTTTCCTTTTTAAGGTTGAATGATATTTTGTTAATGAATATACCACATTTTGCTTATCCATTCATCTGGGTTGCTTTCACATTTTGGCTATTGTGAATAATGTTGTCAAATGGATTTTTGTGAATGAGAAGTGCCCTCAGCCACTGTTGAATACTAAATGGCTTGGAAATCAGCTTTTACTGAAGACTCAATCATGTTTCTTAACAAGTTCAACCTAAATTACAAAGCAAACTGTATATATGTGAAATTTTACTACAGTCAATTCATTTCAGCAACAATAATTTTTTTAATCACAAATAATATCAAGTTGCTTTATATACTTCCTGTGCTGTCCAAAGATACAAGTAAAATGTCTATTACCACACAAACTTGCAGCATATGTCTTTTCTGAGCTCAAACTGCAGTACCTATGGAAGTTTCTGGACTTCACAGCAGTGAAAGCACGGAGTCCTAAACACTGGACCATGAAGGAATTCTCAGTAATTAATATTCTTAAGTAATATTACCTATCTGTATTTGGCAATACCTACCTGTGAAAAGATGTTTTTGAAAATGAAATACATGAAACTTCACTACAGATAAGCACTAACAGAAGAATATCTAGCAAAGTAGAAGTGGGGAAAAAAAAATCTGAAATCACATTTGATGATAAGAAATAATAACTTTGAAGTCCAAGTAAGTGAAATGTTATCCTCATTCCCTGCCCAAAAAGAAAAATTATTATTCTCATTACAATTCTCATTATAATTACTTGAATTGCAAAGCTTAATTACTACATTTTGAATTTCATGAACAATTTATGGAAAAAATTTTAATCTACTATTTTGTACCTATACAAAATCCTTGATTTTGCCACTTGGCCTGTAACGCCTGAAGTATTTACTATCTGGCCTCTACAAAAAAATTTCCAATCACAGAAAGAAACAGAGAGAAAAGAGCTAAAGATCAAGTGTTCAGACATCTTGGAGAGTGTGGCATCTCAAAAACCAAGAGAGGAAAGTGTCTCAAACAAGAGAAAATGGTTCATTGTGTAAAACAAAAAGGTAAAGACAAAGATTCAACTTTTGGATTTGACAGTATGGGAATTGATGGTTACCTTGGTGATTGGTTTCAGCACAGTGGTAGCACACAAGCTAGAGAAGACAAGGTAAAAAAAAGCAAATAATGCATCTCAAAATGTTTAGCATTTGCCTGATACATAGTGTGTACAGTAATTATCACTGAAGCAGAAATTGTCGGTGCCCATCCATGTCCCTCACCTCCACTATTTCAGAAATGGCAGTGTATCTTTAGTTATGCAGATGTTCCTGATTTTATTTGCCCCAAAAATGTTTCTGGCTGCTATAGTTTGCTTTACTTACATGCAACAGGCCAGAGTTGCTAGAATGCCTTCAACAGTGATCAACAGGAGTAGTTATATAAATAATTCTCCAGCTCTCTGGCCCCTCAAATGCAGTAACTAATATAAGTGTTCTCTAGTTTTCCTGAGCATTGCCCAGAAGGATTAAGAATGGGAAAACCTGGTACTTGTGCAATTTGAAACCACCACTCCCCAGAAATTTGATTCTTAATCATGATGACGCTAGGAAAGACTGAAAGCAAAAGGAGAAGAAGGTGGTAGGGGATGAGAGGGTTAGATAGCATCACTGACTCAATGGACATGAATTTGAGCAAACTCTGGGAGACAGTGGAGGACAGAGGAGCCTGGCATGCTGCAGTCCATGGGGTCCCAAAGAGTCTGTCACGACTTAGCCATTGAACAACAAAAATCATGATACCACAAGTGACAGTGAAGATTTGGATTGATCATGGCCAGATGTTAACGTTCTCCAACTCAGGCTGAAAAATGGCTCCAAAGTGAGACACAGAATTGAAACTATCTATATCCACATGGATTACTATCAACATTGACATAATTTTATTATTTCATTGTCATCTTCAACATTACTACTATTCCAGAACCATTCAACCAGGAACAGAAAAATTGCAACTTTCCATTTCAGAAATTTCTCGAAGTCCCATCTTAGTGAACACTGAACTACTCAACTTTCAATAGATGTCTTAATTTTACTTATTTATTTGCCATGCCATTCACCTTGTGGAATCTTAGTTCCTCCACCAGGAATTGAATCCCAGGCCCCTTGAAGTGAAAGCTTGGAGTCCTAACCATTGGACTGCCAGGGAATTCCCTATTTATTTTTACTGAGGTATAGTTGATTTAAAATGTTGGTGGTAATTTGTTAAAGCAGCAATAAAAACTAATATACACTCAAGACTCTTAAAAACCTTTGCCTTGCTGTGTCTGCTAATCCTAACCTACTATATCATGATTCTTACCCAATCCCAATCAAGCCTCCTAAACTGAAAAACCCCCTTAGTCCAGACCCCAAAATCTTATAAATATCTCAAATTCCACTTGGAAATGCTACTGAAATCATCAAGGTACTAGTCTCTTTTACTAGTAAGCAATAAGCTCAGCTTTGACTTATCAACACATCATTTTGGTGATATTTTTGGGGGTGCCAACATTTGACAGTTGTTTTATTCATTGCCTAGAACAGTACTTGGTATAAAGTAGGTGTTTAATAAACAAAACATTTGATAAATAATGACTAATTTATTTGAGTTTCTTAAATAGCGCAGAATAATATTTATGTAGGTATATTAATGACTTAGCAATTCGTATATCTAGAAGTGCCTTTCAGAAAATCAGTTTAAAGACTGAATGCAATCTTGTACCTGGGTGTTTATATAAATTTTATTCATAATTATTGAAGTAGAAACCACCCAAATGCTCTTCAACTGATGAATGCCTAAACAGTCTGTGTTATAGTAATAGAACACTACTCAGCAATAAAAAGGGATAAATTACTGAGATATGCAATGACGATAGATAGATCTCAAAGGCATGCTAAGTGAAGGAAGCCAGATTTAAAAGGCTACCTACTATATGATTCCATTCATGTGATATTCTGGAAAAGGTGACGTATAGGGACAGAAAGTATATCAGTGGTTGACAGGAACTGGGATTGAACTGAGGGGTTCGTTATAAAGGAGCAAGAGGAAATGATTAGGGGTAAGGGTGGTGGTCACATAGCTGCACACATTTGTTAGAACTCAGAGAATAAAATATTGAAAAGGATAAATTTTACTGTATATAAATTTTATTATTTTAAAAAATATTTGATTGATTTATTTGTAGCTGTGCTGGGTCTTGGAAAAGGCAATGGCACCCCACTCCAGTACTCTTGCCTGGAAAATCCCATGGACGGAGGAGCCTGGGAGGCTGCAGTCCATGGGGTCGCGAAGAGTCAGACATGACTCAGCGACTTCACTTTCACTTTTCACTTTTATGCATTGGAGAAGGAAATGGCAACCCACTCCAGTGTTCTTGCCTGGAGAATCCCAGGGATGGGGTCACACAGAGTCGGACACAACTGAAGTGACTTAGCAGCAGTAGCAGCAACGCTGGGTCTTCGTTGCTGCACTGTGGCTTTCTCCAATAGTAGAGAGTGGGGGCTACTCTTTGTTGGGATTTCTCTAGTTGCAGCGAGCAGGGGCTACTTTTCGTTGCAGAGCCCGGAATCTAGGCATATGTGAGGGCTCAGCAGTTATGGCTCAGGGGCTTAGCTACCCTGTGGCATGTGGGATCCTCCCCATCAGGGATCGAACCCATGTTGCCTGCATTAGCAGGGAGATTCTTAACCACTAGATCACCAGAGAAGCCCCTAGTTTTTCAACTTTCTTATTGAACTATAGTTGATTTACAATGTTGGGTTGGTTTCTAGTGTTCAGTAAAGGGACTCAGTTTTATATATGTTTTTTCGCTGTATGTCAATTACACCTCTACAAAAATCTGACTTAAAAAACCCCAGAATGCTACTAAGAATCGCTGTTGCAACAATGTATACTGAATGCTTTGTGCAAATATTGCCTGTTAATAAAAGTCATATTTTTCTCAGAGATTTTTTTCTCTTAAAGTTTTATGGTTGGTATTTTCTGCTTTTATGCCAATCAGTGCAGTTGACTTACATTGCTCTAGAATATGAAGTTAAAGACAGAAAATTCATTTTGTTAAAATGGATGCATCTTATTAAAATGTTATGAGTTGAGAAATAATTTTAGGAATTTTTTCTCTCATTGCTAAAAGGGAAGGACATCCTTATTTGCAGAAAAATGCCAAAGAAAAGTCTATTTTTTCCATCCCTAACCCCCCTTTTAGTTTTTAAGTAAGGTCTCATTTATATCAAAAAACTGTCTTGGTACTTTATGAAACAAAAAGCATATTAGCTTTTAATTTAGCCAAACATTTACTCAAAGATAAATAAAGGAATTTTCTTGTAAAATTTTATCATCAATGCTTTAATACTTCTTAAATTATTATGTAACATGATAATCTTTCTTGTTGTCATTCTTCATCACCACTCCTTTCCTATATGGACTTGTAAATCTTCCTAGGCAAAATGAAATTGGCACTACATCTATGGAGGCAATTTAACAATCTCTATTCAAATTGAAGGGACTTCCCAGGTCCCTCAGTGGTGAAAGAATCCTTCTGCCAAAGGCAAGGGGCTCAGGAGACTCAGGTTCCATCCCTCAACTGTGAAGATTCTCTGGAGGAGGAAATGGCAACCCACTCCAATATTCTTGCCTGGAGAATACCATGGACAGAGGAGCTTGATGGGCTACAGTCCACTGGGTCCCAAAGAGTCAGACACGACCTAATGACTGAGCATGCCTGCATTCATTCAAATTGAAAATACCTTTCCATCTAAAGATTGTGCTCTAATGAGTTACTGGTATAGTTGTCTATCTTATGAGATTATTAGTTGCAGCTTAGTTTGTAACTCAGTAATGGCTTGGCAGCAACCTAAACATCCACCTGTAAGGGATTGATTAAATTATTATATTTTAATATAATGAAATATTATACTGTCCTTAGGAAGAATGAGGCAGTTCTTTATGTAGTGACATGAGAAGATATCCAGGATATTCAACTGAGGAAAAGAACTTAATAGTATATACAGTATGTTATCTTTTGCATAAAAATTACATGTAAGTGTATTTTAATATATATTTATGACACATCTTGGGAGGGTTAAGGGATTGCCTCCAGAACTGGAGTAGTTGAAGGGCAGAGATGCATGTGTCAATTATTTTTCACTCTACTTTATCATAGTCCATTTTGGGTTTTGCATGACTACACTTCCTAATTTATATAGATACATGGATAAAATCTATATAAATAGTTTAGCTTAAAAGAATATGTGGTCACTTAAAAAAAAAAAGAATATGTGGTCACTTCAGAATTTTATAAAGAGAAAATAATGATGCTGATGAATTTAAGACTAATCAATTCATTAGTCCTAATAAATTTAGGACCAGCTTTTAGGACTAATAAAAACATTTTCATATGCACATTCTTTATAGTTTATCAAAAAGCTCCTCAAAATCGTTGAATTTTATCTTAAAAAATTTTTTAAACGCTTCCTTCAAAATTAGTAGAAAGTGAAAGGAAAAAAAACCCCAACTTTCCATGAAGGCCCTTGGTGGAAAGAAAACAGATAAGAAGCAGGAAGTTATAAACTGTTTTCCAAATAATGAACCCAAAGTAGTTTCTCTGGATAGTTACCATATTGGTGTAACTATGTGTTGTATGAGATGCTTTGAAAATCCTGTCTAGTCTGAAGCTGGATTTAGAAAAGGTAGAGGAACCAAAGATCAAATTGCCAACATCCACTGGATCATAGAAAAAGCAAGAGAGTTCCAGAAAAACATTTACTTTTACTTTATTGACTACGCCAAAGCCTTTGACTGTGTAGATCACAACAAACTGGAAAAAGAGATGGGAATACCAGACCACCTGACCTGCCTCCTGAGAAACCTGTATGCAGGTCAAGAAGCAACAGTTAGAACTGGACATGGAACAGACTGGTTCCAAATTGGGAAAGGAGTTTGTCAAGGCTGTATATTGTCACCCTGCTTATTTAACTTACATGCAGAGTACATCATGAGAAACGCTGGGCTGGGTGAAGCACAATATCAGTATCAATAACCTCAGATATGCAGATGACACCACCCTTATGGCACAAAGCAAAGAACTAAAGAGCCTCTTGATGAAAGCCTCTCCTCTTTCAAAGGAGAGTGGAAAAGTTGGCTTAAAACTCAACATTCAGAAAACTAAGATTGTGGCATCCAGTCCCATCACTTCATGGCAAACAGATGGGGAAACAATGGAAACTGAGAGATTTTTTTGGAGGGGGCTCCAAAATCACTGCAAGATGGTGACTGCAGCCATGAAATTAAAAGACGCTTGCTCCTTGGAAGAAAAGCTATGACCAACCTAGACAGCATATTAAAAAGCAGAGACATTACTTTGCCAACAAAGGTCCGTCTAGTCAAAGCTATTGTTTTTCCAGTAGTCATGTATGGATGTGAGAGTTGAACTATAAAGAAAGCTGAGTGCCAAAGAATTGATGCTTTTGAACTGTGATGTTGGAGAAGACTCTTGCGAGTCCCTTGGACTGCAAGGAGATCCAACCAGTCAATCCTAAAGGAAATCAGTCCTGAATACTCATTGGAAGGACTGATGCTGAAGCTGAAACTCCAATACTTTGGCCACCTGATTGGAAAAGCTGACTCATTGGAAAAGACCCTGATGGTGGGAAAGATTGAAGGCGGGCGGAGAAGGGGAGGACAGAGGATGAGATGGTTGGATGGCATCACCGAGGCGATGGACATGAGTTTGAGTAGTCTCCGGGTGTTGGTGATGGACAGGGAAGCCTGGCGTGCTGCAGTCCATGGGGTTGCAAGGAGTCGGACACGACTGAGCGGCTGAACTGAACTGAACTGAGTCTGTAACTATGACTTTACTCTCAAAAAAATGATAGCTTGCCCTGACTGGCACCGATGTTAAGAACTGAAGGAAAGTGTTTGCAATATCGTGGGGGGGGGAAGTAACTAATGCTAGAAGCTGTTGAAATGACGAAGAAAAAAGGGCTGGCTTGGCTTCGTGGAAGTTCACGCGAGGTTGGTAGGCGGCCTCCAGCACAGAAACTCCTGGCAGACTTCCCTTTTCGGTCGAAGCTGTGGAGGGAACTGATCCCGGGCTTCAACGTCAGCACTTGACAGAGGGTCTGGGGGCTTCAGCCACACCCTTAGCAGGGGCTGACAGACTGCTCTCCAGAGCCCCAGAACCGGTAGATCCGGCTCGGCCCGGCCCCGCCCTTCCGAACCTCACTAGCGGCTAGGCGCCGGGGTGTGCAGCAGGCCGGGCCCTGCCCAGCCCGCCCTGTCAGACGCTGCTGCCGGGCTCGGGACTCTGGCCTAGGCCACCTGAGCTAGTACCCGGCTTGCCCCGGGTCCTCGGATCCGACGGCCGCGCACGTCACTACCGTCAGCGTCACCCCCCGACACAGCAGGCCCCTTAGCCCTCCGTTTTTGTGCCGGGGAGGGGCGCGGCGTCGCCACGTGACGCTCTCGTCCCCGCCCGGCCCTGGTCACATGGGTGGCGCGGCCGCTGCGTCAGTCACAGTCCTGGCTGCGGTAGTCGAGCCGCCGTCGCCAGCGGACGGGGCGGGGGAGCCCGGTGCCAGGTCCTCGTCAGCCCGCCCCTGTCGCCTCAGCCGGCCGTCGGGGTCTGGGCCCGACAGTCATGGAGCGGGGCGGGACCTCCGCCTGTGGTGTGTGAGGTACGTCGCCGCCGCCTGCGCTTTTCGAGACCTCTCGAACCCCCGCCGCCGCAGCCGCCGCCGCCGCCCGGAGCTCCTCGCCCTTGGCAGCCTGTCGCCGCCCCCCCGGCGGGCTCGAATGCGCGTCCCGTGAAGGTGCAGGCTGGGCGCCGCCTCTGCCGCAACCGGGAAATGGTTCGGGCCTAGCGGAGCCGGGACTGGAGGTGAGAACAGCCGACGGACTGACTGAGGGCCGGGCCGGCCGCGGGGAGGGAGTGGGGGGAGGGGAGAACAGGGTTCGCCTCGGGGCTCGGAGAGACCTTTCAGGTTAGGGCTGCTCGATCCGGCTTCTTCCCTCGTCTTGGCCTTCCACCCCCGACACTCAGAAAAAAAAAAAAGGAAGAAAGAAAAGAAATTAATTAAAAAGGCTAACCCAATCCTAACAAAAATTCCCAGAAATCCATCTTTTCACCGTTTCTCCTTTCGTCCCTTAATCCGTTCCTTCCCTCAGAAATTCATCATCGACTGATCTGTTACTTTTTAATACCTTCCTCAATTTCAAGTTATTTCTAGTTAAAAGAGAGAATAGGCCTAGGTTCTGGCTATCATTACCCAACTAGTTCTCGCTTTCCTTCTCGCGATCCTGCGCACGTCCTCCTCCTCCTCCTCCTCCCCCACCCCCCCCCCCCCGCAAAAAAGGAAAAAAAAAAAAAGGAAAATTTCCGCCTTCGACTGGCGAAGGGGATTGACTAAAAATGGGAATATGGGGGTGTAATACTTGAATACCCCCCCATAACTTGTGAACCGCTCTGCTAGCTAGTTACCCAGATAGCTTGTATTTGGGTGTTGATGTGTAGGCCTTTCCTCCAGCTGCCTGTGCCCGGGGTTCATCTCGTAATTGACGTCAGGGCTTTGTTCCTTCCACTTTGCTGTTCCTTCCACTCTTTGAGGATGGATCATGGGATATAGGAGTTTGAGGATTATCCGTATTGTCTTTTCTTTCACAAACGATATCATTTATAGGAAGTTGAAGGTACAGATGTGAATTGCTTGCGTATAGAGTTTAACCTAAGACGAAGAGTTCGATTTAGGGTTCTCAGACACTTGCAATTCAGAATTGTGCGATTTCTTTTCTGCTGACCTGTTGGAGATTTTAAACTAAGGCCAGTCTCTTTTCCAGTTACCAGTACTTTTCCTGACGGAATTTAGACTATAGTTGTTTGTGAATAGGATGTTTGTAAATGTGGCGTTTAAAATGTGTCTTGTGTTTGAGGGCTCAGATGTTAAAAGCACAGAGCTTTGTTTCCATATTGATTCTGCAAAGCTTTGTAAAGTGCTACTTTTATTTAACTGTCCTTTAACTTACTAAAATTGAAATACTTATGAGAACTTTCTTGATTTTGTGTTTAATAAAGAGCCTCTGTGGCCTGTGAATCTTGCCTAGAATCATCTTTGGTCTTATGTTCCTAAAGAAGTGTTGGCAAGTGGCCATCTGGTTTTTAACAAAGCTGGCTTCTTTAAATTGCTCAGATTTATTTTACTTTTTCATCACTGCCTCTTTCAGTCTCCAAACACAAAAAAAATCTTGTTATTTTAAATTCTCTTTGAGCCTTAACTTACCTGAAGCAATTAAAAAATTGTGTGTGTGTGTATGTTTTTAACACCAGCAGTTTCATTCAGTTTATGATAGCTTGCAGGCTCACGACTTTGGTTTTTGTTAGCTCTACGGGAACAGTAGCCAGATTTTGCTTTAAATAAAATTCTGTGTCAGGTGGGGACAAGATAGGATGCTTGTGAATGACCAAACCTTTACCGTTTGATTTAAAAGAGAGCTTAGCTGTATTCATTGGGAAATAGTCTACCATTTTGAGGTGTAAAGGTGATTCTACAGTGCTCTGAAACTGTGTAATTAAGAATTCTTAAAGATAGCATATTTTCATTCAGATTCAGTTTCTGCTTGTCAGATGATATACATTCCCTTCTCTGTGCCCTTAAGATGTTGTACCTCTTTGTGACAGTTGATGTATTCTGCTTTTTATTGTAATTTTTTTATAGGTCTGTCGTGTCTTTAGAGCAAGGACTATATATCTTTGTGTCCTCCCCAATATTTTATGCAGTTATTAGGTTGAATTTGAATGGGATATCCAACCCAAGATTTCACAAAAAGGTACTTCTAAAAAAATCATATGAGCAAGTGACCAGTATTTGAAGGGGAAAAAGTAACTATCAGCTACAAAAGATGACAGAAGGTGAAGACTTCTAAAATTATGTATCTTTTGTTTTTAAGGGTTAAGGTAAATGTCATAGTTTTTATGCATACCTGAGAGGAACAAAGAAAACAGGTGTTTCTTTTGTGACCATCTACTGATTTAGAATGGAGTCCAGAATGTATGAGGCTTTCTCTTCAAATTTTTTTTCATAAAAATCAAAGAGGTATTCTTAAGTATCAAATGAAGGTACACCTGGACAGTGACCCAGAAGTGAAGTATGTATTATAAAAATAGATGACTTAGATTTTATTTGATTTTATTAGTTTTTTAAATTTATTTTTTATTGAAGTATGTTTTGTTAATTTCTACTGTATAGCAGTGCCTCAATTATACACATATATACATTATCTTTTTATATTCTTTTACATTTGGGTTTACCCCAGGATATTGAATATAGTTCTTTGTGCTGTACAGTAGGATAAACATTCTGTAATAGTTTGCATCTACTAACCCTAAACTCCCAGTCTATCCCCTACCCTAGTTGCCCCCTCCTCAACCACAAGTCTGTTCTCTATGTCTTTTGAGTCTGTTTCTGTTTTGTAGATAGGTTCATTTGTGCCATAGTTTAGATTCCACATATGTGGTATCATGTGTTATTTGCCTTTCTCTTTCTGACTTCACCTAGAATGATAATCTCTAGTTGCTTCCCAGGTTGCTGCAAATGGCATTATTTTGTTCTTTTTTATGACCGAATAGTATTCCATTGTATATATATGCACCACATTTTCTTTATCCATTCATCTGTCAATGAACATTTAGGTTGTTTCCATGTCTTGGCTATTGTAAATAGTGTTGCAATGAACGTAAGATGCGTGTATTGGCCAGGAGTGTGGTTATTGGATCATGTGGTAGATTTTATTTTTTATTTCAGCTTTATTCTACAGATATCTTACTATAAAAACTTTTCTGTATAATATAAAGGTTTTTCAACTTTTTAACCCCCCCAGTCTTCATTATGCTTTTCCCACTTCCTTTTTTATTCCCTCTAAGTTGGAACAATTATATTTGATCTCTGGTATGGTGTTTGCCAGTCTCAGTTATTATGAAATAATGTATAGTCAGTAACTAAAAACCGCTTAAAGCTAACTTGACTTGTTACCTTGCTACCTTTCCCTTTGGTTTAAGAAAAGCACTCCTACACTTGTGGTTAACTCCTCACACCCAGAAATTGACTATATAAATAGATTGTTCTGGATAAAGCCAGTATGGTTTGGCTACCTAGATACTGTCGTGATCTGTCCTGGAACTGGGCTTCCTCAACTTCTTTGACTTTTTTTTTGTCATCGTTAGGGTGGGGACAATTTTATGGAAAGGTGAGTACAGTCAGTGCTTTTCATAGATAGGTCTTCCCACCTCTTTCCAGTTGCTATCATTTCTTCTATCTGGAATATCACTTTTCCTCTTTTATTCCTACCTCTTTACATTTCACCATCTTTTAAGGCACAATGCAAATACCATTACCTTAAGTTTTGCTTGACTCCACCCTACCCTAATTGTGCCCTGTCTCCTTTGAGTCCTTGTATCACTTTGTATTTCTCTGAATAATTACTTGTTACACATTAACTATGGAACTGTAGCATGTTGGAAGACTTCAAGCATAGTCAGGGAAGACTCACTAGTAGAATAAAGACTGTTATACTATTTTATTGTGTAGCTCTAAGAATTAAAGCAATAATCCAATTTAAGATTTTACTTAAAAGATGACTATTGATTCCTTAATATCATCACATATTGTAATCATTGTTCAAATTTCCCTTATTGGAGTTTTTATTTTAAACAGTTTGTCTGAATTAGGATCCAAATAAGATTCATACGTTATATTGGATTGATGTGTGTCTCAACCCTCTTTTCGTTTTTGCTCTATGGGTTCTTTACTGCCTTTTTGTTTTTATTCCTATGCAGTTGGTTTGTTAAAGAAACCAAGCCTTTGCCCATGAGATTTCGCACAGTCTGGATTTTGCTGATTACATCCCTGTGGTTTCATGTAATATGTTCCTCTGTCCACTGTTTTTCCTGTAAATTGGTAGTTACATCTAGAAGCTTGATCCAGTTCAGACATGAATTTTCTTTTTAATGGGAAGAATACTTCATAGGTAGAGTTGTGTACTTCCCATGTATTCTTGAACTCTCAGCCTGGCTTCTCATCCTAGCATGCCAGTAAAATTGCTCTTACCAAGGCCACCTGTAACTTCTGCATTGTCAAATTGTATAGTTATTACTTAGTCATTTACCTCTTTCTGTACTTAATATTGTTACCCATTGTCTCCTTGATAACTGTTTTGTTACTTGACTTTTATGACTCTGTCCCTTTCCTGCCTTTCTCAGTACTAGCTGCCTCTTTGCAGACGCTTAATTCTCTGCTAATCATATTGATAGTTATGAATTTTCACTTTGACCTGTTTTCACTCTTCTGGGTGATTTCATCCATTTTTATTGCTGTAGCTACCACCTTTAAGTGTTTTAATCTCACCAGAACTCTTGAATCCAACTGACTGTTCCTCTTTAGATTGTCCAATAGGTACCTTGTTTTAGTCAGGAAAGTGACACATTCCTAACTTAAGCAAAAAGAAGAATTTATTGGAATTCCCATGAATTCTCAGGAAGGTAATCAAGCCATAGGACGACAGCTAGAAGTCAGGAAGAATTAGATCCAGAGGCTCCATGTGAGGTCAGGAGTATCCTCTATATCTCACAAGATACTCTTTTTTTTTCTACAAGATGCTATTTGTGTGTTGAGTTAGTTCTCTTTTGCTGCAGATCAACTTTATTATCTTTTGAATTTTAAATCTTGTATCTTCTGCTGTCAGAGAGGCTGACCTGATTGTTAGTCTCAGATCTCAGTAAAGGGACTCACTGGGTTATATGTCCGCCTCTGGACCCCCAGCCTTGGCTACGGGGTTGCCTCCTGCAGAGAAGAGGAGTAAAGGACATGCTACGGTTGTCCAGTTCATTCATTCCATGGCTATTTAGTACACACAGGGTCCTACTTTTCTTATATATATTTAATATTTTGTTTAACATAATATCACTATATATACCAGCAAACACTCTCATCTCTGCTATGGAAATAACCCAAATCGTTTCTCCTTACCGCATCCAGAGGTCATTGTTCTCTGAGTCCAGATTCTAAAGGTGATACTCTTTGTTAATCAGACCTAGATATGCTTTGTCACAGGTCTGAAAATTGTGGACTAAATACTAAATTTAAGCATTCTTAACATAATTGATACACAGTGATAAGGGGAAAAAAAACCTGAAACTCTTAGGAGGGGAAGGGAAAGGAAGGTATCATTGTTCCAAAATTTACACCATGTCTTGCTGGACAGGTACAGTATTAGGTGAATGATAGAACCAGAAAATTACATGGGCCTTCATTTGTTGACTTTTTCCTTGCAAATGGAGTGAGTTCTTTGATGAGCCAAATGAAGATTTTCAGTTCTGTCTACTAGAAAGATTTTCCTTTTCTGTTGTTTTGGTTGAAGTTTATACTTAGAAGGCATTTGAAAGAATTTTAGGAGAGGGCAGTTCTGTTGCCTTAGCACGAGGGTTGACACGTTATGGTTAGTAGGTCCAGTGTTGCCTGCTTTTGTATGGTCTGAGAGCCAAGAGTGGTTTTTACATTTTTTAAATGCTGAGAAAAAAAATCAAAAGAAGAATATTTTGTGATATATGGGGAATTATAGGAAGCTCAAAATTCAGTGTCCATGAATAAAGTTTTACCGGAGCACAGACAGCACACCCATTTGTTCATCTATTGTATGTAAGTGCTTTTGCTACTATGGTGGCAGAGTTGAGTAGTCCTAACTTTATGCCTGTAAAGCCAAAAATATTTACTTTAAAAAAGTTTGTCAACTTCTGCCTTAGCAGATCAAATGGCCCTTACTGGATATTTTAGTCTGAGGATTGTGTTAGGATTGAGCAGTTAGTTACAAGGTCCTGTTTACTGTAATGACCGTTAGGGTATTTTTTGTTTGATTGTATTTATATGTATCTATTTGTATGTATGTATATGTGTAGATATATGTATATGTGCATATACGTGTGTGTGTTTATACACACACACTTAAATATATAGATAGATAATTAAATAAAACAGGTGGGGTCTGCACATTGGCCTAGCTTTAGTTAAAAATTCAAACTTTACCTGTCAACTGCACCCTGAAGGTAAGATCACACTCTAGCTTATGTTGTAACATGGTTGCTCTTAGTACATTTGCATGAATGGGGGAGAGAATTTTGAGAACAACTGGGTGTGAGTGAGCTTCTAGGACTAGAAGCTGATCAGATAGTCCCTGTAAGTATTAATTATGTTGATTCTACTACTATTCTACTACTTCTCAACCCACTCACTCCTAAGTTCTGTTTTCCTTGCCTTAGAGATTATACCTCTATCATTGTTTTTTCTAGAAACCTGCAGGTTGTCCTTGTTTCCTCTGTTTTACTTCTCATATCTGTCTGTCCCCAAGATTCTACCTCCATAAAATCTTTGAATCCAAACCCTTTATCTACATTATCAACACTCCTACCATTACTGTCTTCATCTAGACTTTCATTTTTTACCTGGGTTATTGCAATAGTCTTCTCATTTGTTACCTTGTAATCTACTTCATCCTGTACCAGAGTGATTATTTTTTTTTCCTTCAAATTGCAAATTCACTTCTCCTTGAACTCCTTAGTAGTGTGGCATTTTCTGAGTATTCTTCTAACTGGGGATTCTTGTACATTAGTGAATTTTATGTTAACTTCTAAAGGACTGATTTATAGCCAAGTAATCGCTTGGGAGTTTAGATTTTATTTATTAAATTTTGTTTATTAACGTGTTTGTGCCAAGTTATAAAGCATTATAACTAATGCTTTAAAGCATCATTATACTAATGATGCTCAGGCAGGGCAAGACGGTGAGTTAAATTGGATCATGTATATGTTAATATAAACCTGGGCTGGTAGTTCGTATTAGATTTTCACTGTGAGGTGTATCTGGTAGATCCCATCTTGTAATTAATCAATATGAAACAGTTTGTTTGCAGTATGAGTGTTTTATTCAAACTTCAGCAGTCGTTATTCTAGATACACATTTAACATAGTTTTCATTAAGGTGCATGCATGCTCAGTCCTGTCTGATTCTTTGTGACCCCATGGACTATAGCCCACCAGGCTCCTCTGTACATGGGATTATCCCTTCAAGAATGCTAGAGTGGATTGCCGTGAAGGTACTAAACCACAAGTGAACAAGAAAGATTACCAGAGTTAACAAGTAAGGGCTCTTTAAAATTGACATTTAAGGACTACTAGCTGGTATGGTAGTTATGTATATGGTTGTATTTGCCTAAATTAGCAAATAAACAGTTAAAGTTATTAAGTCTACTTAGTATGACATATTTATAAGCATTTTCTACACTATGTTCTTGTAGTCAAATTACAGAAATGGTTTAAAACTGTAGAAAACTGTGGGAATTCCCTGGTTGTCCAGTGGTTAGAACTCTGCTCTCATTGATGAGAGCCTGAGTTCAATCCCTGGTCATGAAACTAAAATTCCACAAGCTCTGTGTTGCAACCAAAAAAATAAAAAAATAAAAAACTATCTACCTGTATATCTATATCTATCTATCTGTCTATTGTTGTTTAGTTGCTATGTCGTGTCCAACTCTTCTGCAACTCCATGGACTATAGCCTACAATGCTCCACTGTCCATGAGATTTCCCAGGCAAGCATATTGGAGTGGGTTGCCATTTCCTTGTCCATCTATCTGTCTATATATCTATATGTCTGTATATATCTGTCCAACCACTGGACCACCAGGGAAATCCCACATTAGTGTTATTTAAAGTTGTTTTAGTGTTACAGTTCCATAGAGCTGTAAACAAAATCAGTTCATACCTAATTTTATATTCATACCAAATTCTTAGTATTATAATTTTTAAAAGGTCATCACTGAAGATCTGAGAGATATAATTTTCTCTGAAAAGATTTCTTTATGTCTTTCAGATTTCAGAAACAATCCCACAGGTATAGTCTGATCCCATGTATTTCTCCAGTCTTATCTTTCATTTTCACTCCCCCAACCCTATTATCCAACTACTCTTGATCCTATCTCTCTTCCTTGGGTGTATGCTGTGTTCACCCTCAGGGCTGTTCCACAAGATGTTCTTTCTGCTCAAAACTAACCTTTCTCCCTCCCTCTTCTTTCTTCCCTTCCCTTCTCCTGCCCTCATACCACCTTTCTGTAGTTAATATAGCTGCAACCAAATCTTAGGAAATGATGGCTAACTTTTGTTTTTGTATCCTTAGCCTTAGTGCAGTGTCTGATACAATGTATGCCCTAGTTAACTACAATGTTAATGTACCTTATTTATAGTATTGGTTTATACCGAAGAGACATTTTAAAATCTGAGTTATAAAGCCTTCAGAATTCCTTCTGAATTCTGTTTAAATATGTTACAAGTCTGAATTAGAAAATATTTTGAAAGTACATTTACTCATCCCTTTATAAATTGATTTTTCAAAGTAAATATTCTCTGTGCCATAATAAATAATTTATAATTTGTAAATTTATATTCCAGTGATTTAAGAGAAATAACCTTAAATGACCTTAGCTACCTTTAAAAGTAGCATTCTTATTTACATTTTTAAACAATTTATTTGATTGCACCAGGTCTTAGTTGCAGCATGTGGGCTTAGTTGTGGCATACAGGATCTAGTTCGCTGACCAGGGATGGAACAGAGGCCCCTTGCTTTGGGAGCTCAGAGTCTTAACCCCTAGACCACAAGTGAAGTCTCCTTATTTGCATCTTAATAGAACCTTATTAACAAGAATTTAGGGTAATTAGGGTAGGGGCTGATGTAAGTTCACAAGCCTTGAGTATATACCTTTATTCAGTATGTTAGCATTTTTTCTCTCACTTTTTTTTTTTTTTTTTAAGTATTCTAAGGCACTAAATGGGCTTCCCAGGTGCCCCTGGTAGTATAGAACCCGCCTGCCAATGCAGGAGACGTAAGAGACGCAGGTTCAATTCCTGGGTCCAGAAAATCCCCTGGAGGAGGGCATGGCAACCCACTTCAGTATTCTTGCCTGGAGAATCCCCACGGACAGAGGAGTGTGGTGGGCTACAGTCCATGAGGTCGCAAAGAGTTGGACATGAGTAAGGCAACAGCACGCAGGCAAAGCACTAAAATATATTTCAGGAAATTCAGATACTTTTTTACCACTTGTCTTCCAAATAAGCAAGTGAAGATGAAATTGATTAGAAAGAATTCCTTTTTAGTGTTAACTCTAAAGAACCTTTGCTATGTAATGCTTTTTAACTTTTGCTGAATTTGCTATATGCATTTTTAAATAATAAAAACTTTTATTTAGCCTTTTGGACCTGTGTTATTTTCTCTTGGCTTCCTCAGGTCCTATAAATGAAAGCAGTCTTGCAGTACTTTTTGAGCCGATCATTTCTTTCTGAGTGTTGTTACTGAAACACTCAGTTTTCATACCATCTCAGTTTGCCAAGTATGATGCTGAGATTTTATAGTCTAGCACTTATATTTGGTGAACATTTGAGAGTACAGGGTTTAAGTAAAAATAGAAATTAATCATTTCTATGCTTGTGTTTTTTTTCTTTTGCATATGTTGTTTTTTCTTTTAGAGAAATTGCTTTAAAAACAGCAATTCGTTTAGTATCAATAGTAGTGATTTATTGGGTTTATAATGTATTGAATGTGGGAAAAAGAAAACCTACTGTCTTATTGTTGTGAAATGTAAGCAGGTCTTAAGAAACGGGAGACTATGTGGCTAAAAAAAATGGGAGACGTATCTGAAACACAACTTTTAGTGAGTACTCTAACTGCCTCTTTGACTCTTGAGGCTGTAAGACATTAGTGTTACCTTCATAAAATTCATCAAGTGTTTTGAGTATGTATCTGTTGTATGCCAGCCATTACATTAAGTGCTGGAGAGGAGAGAGGGGAAGTTAAATGATATCATTAGTTCTTTCTCTCTAGAGGCTTATAATATGGAGATGAGTCGAGAAAGCAGGTAAAAGAATAACAGTAATGTGAGGCAAGTGTTAGTGCCAAATGAAATAGGAAGAAATGCTTCTGAAAGTAAATGAGTTTAGTTCCCAGAGGATTCTTAGAGACCTTCTTGGAGGCGGGGTGCTATGTGATAAACTTTCAAATGGATATATTTGGAAATGGAGAGAAGGAAGGACATTATATGTAGAGGGACTAGTTTGAGCAAAGACCTGGATCTGAATATGTGTAGGTTATTTTCGGGCTTAGGTAAATACTGAAGTCTTTATAAAAGTAGATAGGAATTGAACTTTGGACAGCTTTGCAACCTGAGATAAGATTGTTAGATTTCCGTAGAGAGGAGAGTTATTAATGACTTTTAAGCAGAAAATGTCTTAATTAGATCTGTTTTATAAAGTTGTAAAGATAATTATTGGTTCAGACATTACATAAGTTTCCAATAAGATACCTTTGCAGGTTTTAGATATTTGTATGCTTTCAAAGTAAGAAACTGAGTCAAAAGGTTTTCTTTATAAAGAGATTTCTAAAATTTGACTTTTAACTATTCTTTCCACCCATTTATTTATATTTAAAGATAAAGGTGGACTTCTCAGTTTGATTTGTTCATATGCTTTTAGAGTGATAGTACAGTTTTTTGAGATAAATTTAAACGAATTAAGTTTGGTTTAAACATTTCTCAAGTGTTAATAAATGCCCAAGAAGTATAATTTTATTTCGCTGTGTTTCTAAAACAGCTTCGGGGCATGTAACCATGCAGGATTACTTACTAAGGGAAGCAGGAGCATTTAGTTTTAGTACTGAGAGAAACATTATCTGGAGAGAGGCAGCTGGCTACAAGTAATATGAATACTCATATTCTAATGCTTGCACTTAAGTTTGAGCATACTTGTGTATGCAATAAGCATTTCTGCTCTTCGATTAAGGTTTTAAATTGTCTAATATTTTAAAAAGAGCAACTCAGTTTATCAGTAATCAGTTTGGCAAGTAGTGTTTCAAATTGGATACTGCTTAATAACATAATAAACCTTGATTGGATACTGTTTGATTTCTAAGGTGAGGAAGTAAAGTTTTGCTTTCTTAAAAGAAGCTTCACAGAGAGGAGGTGAATTGAGTTATTAAAGTATCAGAGTTGTATGTATAGCTTAACACATTAGTAAAGAAATACATTTCAGTTCTTGTCAATCTGCAATCATTAAATGCAAATGTTAAGAGTCTACTAAGTTAAAATGTGTTGCAGAATAGTGTCTGATTTTAGTGTGATATAAAGTACTAATTGTTTCAATTTTGAAATACAAGTATTTTTTTTTTTTTTTTTTTTGAAATACAAGTATTTTTTAAAAATTATTTTTTTTGGCTGCATCAGTCCTGTCTTAGCTGTGGCGCCCTGGGTCTTCTCTGCATCATGTAGGATCTTTTGTTACGGTGCACAAACTCTCGTTGTGGCGGATGGACTCCGTAGTTGCGGTGCTCTGTCCTAGTTGCTCCAAGGCATGTGGGATCTTCGTTATCTGACCAGGGATTGAACTTGCATCCACTACACAGCATGGTGGATTCTTAACCACTGGACCACCAGGAAAGTCCCAAAATAATAGTATTTTGTGGTATTAGGTAAAGGATATCATGATCTCAAGATATTATCTCCTAATAAATGAGATAATCCCTCCTTTTTCATCAGGTTGTGAAGTTCATTAGCTTACTTATTTGTCTGCTAAGTTATGTTCAGGTATGCAATGCTGAAAAACACATTCACAGATTATTGTCTAGTGGAAGAGGAAATACTAATGAACATCAAAGTAAGTTTATACTTAATTGTGATCGGGTACTCTGAAGAATTGTCTGCGTGAATTTCCTTAAGCTGGAAGGAGTACCACAAGTTCTAGAAACCCAAAAATAGCCCTTGGTGGGAGCTGGGAGGGGAGGGTGTCAGGATATAAAATGAATCTGATGAGATAGATAGGCAGGAGTCACATCAGGAGAAAGTCAAGTCCTGGCTTTGCAGGCCAATGTTAAGTACCTTAAAGTTTATCCTACAGGTGGAAAGCTTACTAAAAGTTTTTAATCAGGGTTTGAGTGACATAATCTGGTTTGTGTTTTAAAAAGAACACTTTGACTGCTGTATGAAATATGGATTAGAGAGAGAAGAGGAAAACTAGGAGTCCCAATTAGAAGGCTCTAGCATTTGCCCAAGTCAGAGATAAAATGATGGCTTGTTTGAACAGTGGCAGTAGAGAAGGAAATGAACTGATAAATACAAGGTATATTTTGGAGGCTGTGATTATGGATTGGATGTGGAGAGAGGTTGAAGGGAGGATTCAGCAAGAGCAGTTTGTTGGTAGAATGAGGATCACTGGAGCAGGAGTTGTTGAAGTTAAGGGAAAAGAGATCAAGAAATCAGTTTTGGATGTACTGAGATTGTATTCCTCAGACAAAGGACATGATCAAACAGATCCCTGAATTTGTGGTTCTCTATCTCAGAAGAGAAGGTGTGATGGGGAGCTTATCTTGGTATTTGTAGTGTAGGCATATTGTTGGTATTTTAAGCCATGAGAATGTTGGGAAAGAATGTAAACTTAATCAGAGACTGAATAAGACCCACAACTGAGTGCATAGGAGCACCAATTTTTAAGAGGTCTGGTAGATAGAATGGGAAGAACCTGATACTAGGAGAACTGGGAGGTTATAGAGGCCAAAAGTATGTTAAGGAGCCATTAGTGGCTGAATATGTTGAATGGTAGGGTCAACTAAAATGATAGAGTGTCTGTTGAATTTAGCAACTTGCAAATGAGTATGATCTTGGCAAAGGAGTGGAATGTGGGAAGCTGGAAACAGAATGTTGCAAGGTTGGAAACAGAATGTGGAATAGTGATTGGATACATTTTGGAAAGCAGTTTGTGTGTATCAGTTAAAATAGGAGATGCTCATTCCATGAAACCTAGCAATTCCACTTGTAGGTATCTGTTCCAGAAAAACTCAGTCATTGGTACAAAGAGAAATGTATTAAAATGATCATTACAGCATTGTTTGTAATGGCAGAAAAAAAGGAAACAAATATCTATCATCTGGAGAGTGGATAACACAGTAGTGGAAATAAATGAACCACAGCCACGTGTGTCAGGATGGATTAACTTCAACATAATGTTGAAAATTTAAAAGGCTCAGAGTCTTTATAGAATGTACCATTTTTAAAGGTTGAAAAATATGCATAACAATTCAATGTCTTATTTAGGGATTCATGGGCTTCCCTGGTGGCTCAGAGGGTAAAGCGTCTGCCTACAATGCAGGAGACCTGGGTTCGAATCCCTGGGTCGGGAAGATCCCCTGGAGAAGGAAATGGCAACCCACTCCAGTACTCTTGCCTGGAAAATCCCGTGGACTGAGAAGCCTGGTAGGCTACAGTCCATGGGGTTGCAAAGAGTCGGACACAACTGAACAACTTCATTTCACTTCGCATGCATAGTCATAGATGGAGAAACAGTGGAAATAGTGGCTGACTTTATTTTTCTGACTCCAAAATCACTGCAGATGGTGATTGTAGCCATGAAGTTAAAAGACTTACTTACTTGGAAGGAAAGTTATGACCAACCTAGACAGCATATTAAAAAGCAGAGACATTACTTTGCCAACAAAGGTCCGTCTAGTTGAGGCTATGGTTTTTCCAGTGGTCATGTATGGATGTGAGAGTTGAACTATAAAGAAAGCTGAGTGCAGAAGAATTGATGCTTTTGAACTGTGGTGTTGGAGAAGACTCTTGCGAGTCCCTTGGACTGCAAGGAGATCCAACCAGTCCATCCTAAAGGAGGTCAGTCCTGGGTGTTCTTTGGAAGGAATGATGTTGAAGCTGAAACTCCAATACTTTGGGCACCTGATGTGAAGAGCTGACTCATTGGGAAAGACCCTGGTGCTGGGAAAGATTGAGGGCAGGAGGAGAAGGGGACGACAGAGGATGAGATGGTTGGATGGCATCACCGACTCAATGGACATGGATTTGGGTAAACTCCGGGAGTTGGTGATGGAGAGGGAGTCCTGGCGTGCTGCGGTTCACGGGGTCGCAAAGAGTCGGACATGACTGAGCGACTGAACTGAACATATATAGTAAAAATATAAAGAAATTTATGAGAAAACGATTAACACCAAAATCAGAATAGTGGCTGTCAAAGGAGCACAGGAGATGTGATCCAGGAGGGGTACACAGTAGCCTTCATTGGCAATGCTGTGTTTCCCTGGCAGCTCGATAACACAGGTGTTCACTATATTGCTTTGAACACCTTTTGGGTAACTTTTGAGTAAAACAAATGGTTGCAGAGAAAGTGGAGAATCACCAAAAAGTCCTGGCCATGGAAGAGAATAGAGGAGAGGTAGACTGGTCGCTTGAGAGATCTGTGGGACCAGGAAAGACTTTCTTTTTTTAAAGATAAATATGTTTGAATGATGATAGAGAAAGGATTAATTAAAGAGAGAAAAGTTGACCTTGCTGTAGAGAAGTCAGTTACTGATAAAAGTCTAGAAGAAGATAGCAAAATGGGCATAATTGTTCTTTGATAAATGCTTTTTCTTTTTTAGCCAGAGGAAAGAAGAAAATGGATGCAGTGCTGGTAGTTTGAAAGTTGATGGTTGATTGATGAGAAGATTTCTCTCTGATCTTTAATCTTTTTAATCTTTGTTCAGTAAGACAAGGTCATTAGTGGAATGGAAGTTAGGAGGAAGAGTCATAGAACTCCATGAAAATTCCTGTGAGGAATAGGAAAGAGCATTTGTCAGAGAAAGTAAAATTTCTGGGAAGCTTTGAGGGCCTAGTTGAAAATGATTTATGAAACTTTATTATGAGAAGTTAGATGATATGTAAAGATAGAATAAAGCAAAAATGGTATGGAATTGTCTTTGCTTCCATTTTTTTTTTACTATGTTGTTTTTATTTTTTGGCCACGTGGCATGGCATGTGGGATCTTAGTTCCCCAGACAGGGATCAACCCCTCTTATCCTTCCCTCCCACATTGGAAGCGCAGAGCCCTAACCACTGGAACACCAGAGAAGTCCCTTTACTAGTTAGTTTAAACCTGAAGGCTATAGAAGTCTCTTCAGATGAAAGGTCCTTTCATGCAAAATTCTATTTTGGTACCTGTTTTTTTTTTAATGTGTGCTGGGAAGATAAGCCCAGCTTAGTTTTTATTTTTAAATTGAAGGATAATTACTTTAGAGAATTCCGTTGTTTTCTGTCAACCATTAACATGAATCAGCCATAGGTATACATTGTCCCCTCCTTCTTGAACCTCCCTTCCATCTCCCTCCCCATCCCAGGTACCTGATGTTTTGTTATTGTTGGCTTTGATCTCCAGTGTACAACCTGTTTCCCTTCCTTATAGGAAATGACCTCTTCAGACTCTCATTGGGTGGAGAAATCCTGTCAAATGAGGCAAGAGGAACTTAAAAACCAGTGAGGCTGTTTGCTTTAACATAAAGTTACGTTTAATCGCAGTTGTAATAAACTGGATTCTGAAATAATTGAAATCTTAGCTCAGTTCTCATTTTGACTTTTGAAGTGTAAATCATTTAATAATCAACACTAGTTAAAAAAAAATTGCAACATTGCAGACACTAGTTCTGAACATTTGAAAAAGGCAAGGTAAAGGTCACATTTTACTCTTTCAACCATTTTTGAGGTTTTAAATTTTAAAAGGTTATAAAACTACATGTTTTTATTAAAAAATTATAGGTGATGAATTTCTGGTTCTCTGGGAATGCACCCTTTTTTAAACTATGAGTACTATATTTTTTTATTGTGGTTATATATATATAATGAAATTTATTTTAATCATTTTAAATGTACAGCTCAGTGGCATTATGTACATTTACAGTGCTGTGCATCTACTGTCCATTTTCAGAACTTTTTCAGCATCTTGAACAGAAGCTCCATACCCATTAAATGATAATTCCCTATTCCGTTATGCCCAGTGTCTTGCAACCACCATTCTGCTTTTTGTCAATTTGCCTTTTTTACATACCTCATGTAAGTGACTGGCTTATTTCACTTAGCTTTGATATCCTCAAGCTTCATTCATGTTGTAGCATGTGTGAGAATTTCTTTCCTTTTTAAGCTAAATTATATTTCTTTGTATGTGTATACCACATTTCGTTTGTCCATTCATCTGTTTATGAGCACTTGGGTTGCTTCCACCTCCTGACTTCTGTGGATAATGCTGCTATGAACATGGGGTGTACAAATACCTATTTTGAGTTCCTGCTTTCAGTTTTTTTGGCTGTATATGTAAGCGTATGATTGCTGGATCATATGGTAATTCTATGTTATATACTTTTTTTGAATGAGCAACAAACTTTTCCACAGCAGCTGCACCATTTTACATTTTCACCAGCACTGCTCAGGGTTCTAATTTCTTCATATTCTTGCCAACATTTTTTAAACAAGATTTTAAAATGTTGATAATAGCCATCGTAATGGGTGTGATGTTGTATCTCTTAGTTTTGATTTCCATTTCCCTAAAGACTGATGATGTTAAGGATCACTTCATGTGTTTATTGGCCATTTGTATATTTTCTTTGGAGAAAAGCTTATTCAAGTCCTTTCCCTATTTTTTGATTGGGTTGTCTTGGCATCTTTGTGGAAAATCTGTTACAAATGTGAAGTATTAATATATTTCCAGACTGCTGGTTCTCTTTTGAGGTTTCTAGTAAATTTTGAAATTGGGAAGTGTATGTCTTCCAACTTTCTTCTTTTGCAAGATTGTTTTGACTATTCTGGAACCTTTGAATTTCCATGTGAATTTTAGTATCATCTCATCAGTTTCTGTAAAGAAGTCAGCTGGGATATTATGATAGGGACTCTGTAGAATCTGTGGATCAATTAAAGGAGTATTTTTATCTTAATAAATTCTCAAATCCATGAATAAGATTGTTCCCATATTCTTAGATCTTCTTTAATTTATTTCAGTAATGTTTTGTAGTTTTCAGAGTTGGAATTTTGCTGTTCTTTTGTTAATTTTTTTCTAAGTATTTGTGTGTGTGTTTGTGATACTGTAAATGTAATTGTTTTCTTAATTTCATTTTTGGTTTGTTTATTGTACTTTATAGAAGTAGAATTAATTTTTTTCTGTATATTGATCTTATGTCCTACAACTTTGTTGAGCTCATTTATTAGCTGTCACAGGTTTTTAGTGGATTCTTTACGGTTTTCTACATATGATATCATTATTCTACTTTTCCTTTCCAGTTCAGAGCCTTTTATTTCTGTTTTTTGCCTGATTGACTTGACTAGAACCTCTATACAGTGTGGATTAGAAGTGGTGAAAGGACATCCTTGTCTTGTTCTTTTCTTGATCTTAAGGGGAAAGCATTCAGTCTCTCACTATTAAATATGATAGCTCCATTTTCCTTGTAGATATACCTTGTTAGCTTTAGGAAATTTACTTCTATTCCTAGTTTGTTGAGTGGTTTTGTCAAGAAGGGATGTTGCAACTTGTCAGATGCATTTTCTACATCCGTTGAGGTGGTCATCTGGTTTTTGTCCTGTGTTCTATTGTTATGGTGTGTTAATTTAACTGATTTTTGGATGTTAAGCCAATCTTGCATTCCTCACTTGGTCATGGTATATAGTCCTTTGTAATATTGCTGGATTTGGTTTGTTAATATTTTGTTGGGGACTTTTGTGTAAATATAAGGTTTGTATTGATCTGTAGATTTTTTTTTTTTTTTTTTTTTTAGGTAAGAAATGGATTTACTCAGATTCAGAGAGAAGCACACTCCACAGACAGAGTGTGAGCCATCTCAGAGGGCGGGCACAGCAGCCTGATCTGTAGATTTTTTTTCTTTGTCTGATGTTTTCATAACAGAGTAATATTACCTTTACAAAATTAACTAGAAGAAGTTTCTTCCTTCCTTCTTTTGGGGAAGAGTTTGTGAAGGATTAATGTTAATTCTTTAAACGTTTGTTCAAGTGTACCAATGAAGTCATTCAGTTCTGAGCTTTTATTTCTTTTTTTTTTTTTCCTTTTATTTATTTATTTATTTTTAAAAATTTTTTTATTTTTTATTAGTTGGAGGCTAATTACTTCACAACATTTCAGTGGGTTTTGTCATACATTGATATGAATGAGCTTTTATTTCTAAGAGTTTTTTTGACTGCTAATTCAGCCTCTTGTTATGGGTCTGTTCTGGCTTCCTGTTATTTCTTGACTTATGTGATCTGGTGTCTTTTCAGGAATTTTGTCCATTCCATTTAGATTACCTACTTTGTTTGCATACAGGTTTTCATTGTATTCTTTTGTAATCTTTTATTTCTATAAGGTTGGTAATATTGTCCCCTCTTAATCTTTGCTTTTAGTAATTTGAATTCTCTTTCTTTTTTTCTTGGTCATTGTTTACTAAAGGTTTTTCAACATTCTTGGTCTTTTTAAAGAACTAGTTTTTGATTTTGCTAATTTTCTCTATTTTTCTATTATGTATTTTATTTCCACGCTAATCATCATTTATTTCCTCCCTTCTGGTTTCATTTGGTTTAGTTTACTTTTAATTTTTTTTAGTTTTTTGTTTATTTATTGTTTTAGTTTTTTAAGATTGGTTTAAAATCTTTCTCTTTGCTTAATATCAGTGTTTATAATTACACATTTTCCTTTAGCACAGCTTATAAGTTTTGGTATGGAGTTGTGGTTTTATTATTAATATCTCAGAGTTTCCTTTTTAGAACTTCTTCCTTCTTTGACCAACTGGTTATTTAGGATTATATTGTTTATAATTTCCATACATTTGTGAATTTCTCAGTTTCCTTCTGCTCTTGATTTCTGATTTCATCCCATCGTGATCCAATAACATACTTTGTATGATTTCAGTCCTTTCAGATTTATTTAGATTTGTTTCATGGCCTAATGTACAGTCTGTCACGGAGAATGTTCTGTGTACACTGGAGGAGAATGTGTATTCTGCTTTTGTTGAATGTTCTATACCTGTTAGACCTAGTTGAATTATTACAGTGTTGTTCAAGTCAGTGTATCAAAACCTGAGAGACTGTTAACATTTGTTCTACTCATATCCTTTATCTCTTGAATAACACCAGGTTATTTTAATGTTGTGAGACCTCAGTTGTTTCTGGTAGGGAAATGAGCAGTTGAAGCAGAAAGTTGGGATCCTCAATTCTTTAAAGGAACACACTGGTCTGAAACTTGTTAATAATGCCATAAAGATAAAGGAAGAGTTGACAAAGATTTCTTCATTCTCTTTTCAAAAACAGCTTTATTGAGGAATAATTTGCATTCCATAAACTCACTTGTTTTTAAGTGTACAATTCAGTGATTCTTAATCAGTTTATGAGTGTGCAGCTGTTACCACAATTTAATTGCTGAACATTTCCATCACCCTAAAAAGATGTGTTGTGTCTGTTTACAGTCACTCTTTATTCTTTGTTTTACCCTTTATTCTGTTTTTTTAGAGGGAGGGAGAGGGGGGCTGCACACCAAGTGGCTTGTGGGATCTTAGTTCCCTGATCAGGGATCAAACCTGGGGCCTTGGCAGTGAGAGTGCCAAGTCCTAACCACTGGATTGTGTTAAATACTCTGGACCATGTTAAATACCACTGGACTGTGTTAAATACTTGTATAGTGTTAAATATTCAAATACATTCAAATAGTTCCCTCATCTAATCCTTACCATCCAATTAGTATGGACGTTTTTTAAAGGACAGAAGTGAGATTTGTATAGATTACTTACCTAAATCATATGTCTAGTGTGTTACATAATCACAACTAAATATCAAGTACCCAGTTCCAATATAAAGGCAGTTTCACTTGGACATAGCTGTTAGTAGTGGATGGATAAGACTTACAATAACTGCAATGAGTAGCAACTCTATTAAAGGGCTGTTAAAGCCAGCCCTTTCCTTTGTTGAGTACCCCAGTCCCATGTAGTCCATAGTATAGTTCGTTTTTAGTCTCTCGTTACAGGTAACTGAGAAGTAAAGATACAGATAGCACATAGTCTGTAGTAAAAATATTTAAAATTATTTATTTAGATTGATTATAGTTACTCCATTGAAATAAAGAATGGAAAACTCTAGAGAGGTTGAACAAATATAGATCAAGGTGAAAGTCAAAAAGACAGAAAGAAAGCAAGAGACTTGGAGAGAGTATTGACAAATTTCAAAAACTGCAGTGTGAGATTTGCATTTTAGATAGAGGAGAGTGTAGGCCTGCCTGTAGAGTTTGGAAGTAGTCCTGAAGGAGGAGCCAGAAGACTTGAAGAGGTGGTCAGTAGAGTAAGGATGCAGTTTAGCATAAGATTTCTAACCTCATATTTCTCAGCTAAGATGTAGCACAGATTGGAAAAGCAAATGGTTATTATGTAATCAAAAGGCTATCACTTTAATAGGAAAATGGACAAAAGATGTAAATAGGCAGTTCACAGAAGAAGAAATATGAAATATGAATGGCCAAACAGCTCATGAAAAAGATGTGCAGTCTTAACTATCATAGAAATTGAGTAGAATGCAGCTATGAGCTTTCAAGATCAAGGACCATCTAGAAGTCATTCTTTATTTTTTCCCTGGCTTCTCGAATAGTGCCTAGAAGTAGCAGACAGGTTCCTGTATTTGTTGAATAAATAAAACAAGTAACGTTGGAATAATTTTTTTTTTAATTTCTTAGGTGATTCAGTTAAAAAAGACTCATAATGCCTGGATTGAAAATGGCATGGTTAAAGGACAGTGTCACACTCTATTAGTAGGCTGTCAATTAAAACAATCTTTTTGAAAAGCAGTTTAGTGGTATACATTAAAGTGGTATAGCATATATCCTTTGACTCAGCATTTTCACATGGAGAAATTTATCTGAAACGAAAATAGTGTGCACACACATGTACAATCATTATAATGTTTGTCATACAGAATTCCAGCTACAACCTCTTCAGGGGCTTTCTGGTTAAATTGAATACTATGCAGGCAATAAAAGAATGAAAATTCATATATATTGTTATGAACTATGTTCATTACTTCTTAAATGAAATAAGAATTGTATGTGTAATAATTTTCACCTTTATTCTCTGTGACTCCTTGGAATATGATTTATTTCAGGGAAGTGAAACTATTGGTGACTTTATCTTCTACTTTATAGTGATCATACTCGAGTTTTGGGGCAAAGAGCGAGTGTTACTTGTGTAATTGTAAAAACAGACCCATCAAGGTTTATCTTTTTTGAAAAAGGAACCCTTTTACACTGTTTGTGGGAATGTAAGTTAGTGTAGCCACTATGGAGAACAGTATGGAGGTTCCTTAAAAACCTAAAATAAGAGTTACTGTATGATGTAGCAGTCCCACTCTTGAGCATATATCTGGAGAAAACTATGATTCAAAAAGATACATGCACCCCAGTGTTCATAGCAACACTATTTACAGTTGCCAAGACATGGAAGCAACCTGTGTCCATCAACAAATGAACGGATAAAGGTGATGTGGTATATATACACAATAGAGTATTACTTAGCCATAGAAAATAATGAAATAATGCCATTTGCAGCCACATGGATGGACCTAGAGATTATCATACTAAGTAAAGTAAGTCAGAGAAAGGCAAATGTCATATGATAGTACTTATATGTGGAATCTAAAAAAGATACAAAGAACTTATTTACAAAACATAAATAGATTTAAAGACATTGAAAACAAACTTACAGTTACTAGAGGGGAAAGAGGAGAGGGATAAATTAGGAACTTGGGTTTAAAATATACGAACCACTGTACATAAAATAGATAACCAGCAAGGACCTACTATATAGCACAGGGAACTGTAGTCAGTATCTTGTAATGACCTATAATAGAAAGGAATCCAAATACATACATGTCTATAACTGAATCACTTTGCTGTATACCTGAAACTAAAACAATGTTGTAAACAACTATATTTTACCAAAAAAAATTTTTTTTAAATGTTTGTCTTTTTTGGAAAATACATACGTGGAAGACTATTCCCTATTTACATTTGCAGGAACAGCCAAAATATTTACTGAGGGGTAAGAAAGATGATTTAACTAAATAGGGAGACATCTTTCATATTATGCATGAAAACTGGATATTCAGATTTTCAGTTTTCTTGTGTTTAGCTTATGAGAATGGTGGTGGGCATGTTTTCCTATTAGTTGAGTTAGTTGTATTTCTGTATAATCAGCACTTAACAATTCTACTTCCAAGTTTAAGCTAAAGAAATAATGAGGCTGTCAGTCATATGGCATACATTGTGTTGCACCTACTTTTCCTTACATAACAACATTTATGGAAATTCCCCAGGTTAATTGGAAATTATCTACTTCATTTGTTTTAATAAATCATGGTTTATTTAACCATCTCTTTGTTCTTGGGCATTCGATTGTTTTAAATTGTTTTACCACTAAAAACAGTACTGCAGTGAACATCTCTGTAGCCTATAGCTGTGCTTGTAATTCTGTGGAAGACAGTCCCACAAGTGAGGCTGCTGGGCTGAAAGGTTTGTCTTTATTCTGGCTGAGTTTGAAATGTATTCACCATTTTAATAACTGTTATTTTAGAAAAGTACATGGCTCTTAATTGTTATTAAATAAAACATTTTATTATTGGATTGGGCTTTTTAAACTATTAAAATCCCACATGTTTGGGGATTTATTTCTTGCCTCTGTTTTACTGATCAATTTGTTCATTTCTTTACCATGCTATTTTGATAATGGTAATGGATTATAATAAGCTTTAATCTAGTTTGGCAGGTTATTCTGTTCTCCCCCATACTAAGTATGTAATAGACACTTGTTGCATATTAAGTTAATAGTGCACTTAATAATATTAAATTTTGCTTTAGATAAATTTTGGATGTTGATTTACTTTTATTGAACTGAAGCTTGGCCTGTGGATGTTGTCCCCTCTTTGCAAGTAATAAGTGTAATTTTTTTCTGAAATGTGATAAATCATGACACAGAGGAGTTGAGGAGAACCGGATAGCAGAGTAGATTTGGAGGTACACCTTAGTCATGAGAGAAGTAGTGTAAGCCCTAGAGGAGAAACAGTTTGATGGTAGTCCCAAGGCTGAAAAATGCTGGAAAGCACCCGTTGTGCTCTAATATTTTAGTCACTGTTAACCTTTCATATTTTATTTTTAAAATCTCAAACCTAAGAAAAGTATGATACAGATCTCTATACCCTTCACCTAGATTAACATTTAGTTGCTGCTGCTGCTGCTACTCTTCCTTCTGCTCTTCCTTACCCTTTCCTTTACCTCTGTCTTTCCCTCCTTCCTTTATCCATCCCTCTCTCTCTTGTCTCTCCCCCCAACACCACATATAATACTTTCTATAGGCATACTATCTATACATACTAGGTATAGATTCCAATGGGCATTGAACCATTTGAGAGTTGGCAAACATAACATTTCGCCTGTGTGTTGTATATGTCCTAAGTAAGAATCAAGGATTTTCTCCTACATAATGAAATAGAGTTATCACAGTTGAGGGACTTAACATTGCTATGTTATCTGAAATGCCACCCATAAAAACAGAACTACCATATGATCCAGCAGACAAAAGAAAACAAAAACACTTGAGATATATGCACCCTTATGTTAGTTGTGGCATTATTTGCAATAGCCAGGATATGGAAGCAGCTGCAGTTCCATTGGTAGATGAATGGATAAAGAAGATGTGATATATAAATATGTTTAATGGAAAATTATTCAGCCATCACAAAGAATGAAATCTTTCCATTTGCAACAATATGGATGGACCTAGAAGGTATTATCCTAAAAAGTTATTTAAGTCAGATAGAGAAAGACAAATACTACATATTTCATTTATATGGGGAATCTTAAAAAAAAAGAGCAAGCACAATAAAACAGAAACCGAGTTTTCCATACAGAGAACAAACAGATGGTTGCCAGAGGGGAGGGGTTGAGGTTGAAGGAAAGAAACAGGTGAGGATGATGACGAGGTACAAACTCCAGTTAGGAAGTAAATGAGTCAAGGATTTGAAATGTACAGTGTGAGGAATATGGTCAGTAACTATATATCATGTTTGTATGGTGAAGTATCTTACTAGATTCATTGTGGTGATCAGTTTCAAATGTATAGAGGTTAAATCAGGTTGTATAACAGGAACTAACATAGTGTTGCAGATCAATTACACTTCAGAAACAAACTCAGAGGAGGCAGAGTTAAGATTTGTGGTTACCAGAGATGGGGGATAAGGGTCAGGGGAATTGGATGAAGGCAGTCAAAAGGCACAAACTTCCAGTTATAAGCATAAGTGCTAGGGAGGTGCTGGACAATACAATTTAATAAAATTAACAGTGCTGTATGTTTTACTTAAAAGTTGAGAGTCAATCATTGAGTTCTCATCAAAAATGATGTTTTTCTATTTCTTTAATTTTGCATCTGTATAAGATGATGAATGTTCACTAAACCTACTGTGATGATGACTTTATGATACATATCAAACCATTATGCTGTTAACTTTTCAAGTGCTGTGTATTATATCTCAATAAAACTAGAAGAAAAAATTTGTAATTAGTATATCAACTTAAATACTGGATAGGTACTTAAACAATTTACCTTAAGTAATTAAAAATTTTAGAAGAAGAACCTTCTTTCTACTTGCTAATTTTCTTTTAGAAATTATTTTATCTAGTAGATTGGTTGTGATATAGCAGGTTGTTATTTTTTACTGAACTCCGTTTTAGTATAGTAGTTGAAAATATAGGAGGAATATAATTTTGCCTGTACAACAGAGATATACTTTAAATTGAGTCATTTGAATTTCATATTAATTTTGGGTCAGCTCAAGTGGAATTATTGGAATTACTGCTTTGGGGAAAACTTTATTTTAGGCAGAGAGACTGATACTGAAAGACACAGAAGGAAAAAAATATAACCAGTGTATTAGATGTGAAAATAAGTCAAATCAGAAAAAACCTAGAGAGTAAGAACTGAAACTGGGATATTAGTTATTATTAGCAATCATTTAATTTCATCATGAGCTTCTTGGCAGTTTTGTTAAACGAGGAAATACTCAGTGTGATGACTTTTATTGTTTAAGAAAACAAAGTTTTTATTATTGAATTATAGGAGAAATTTTATTGTGGGAATCATCTGTTTTTGCAGTAAACGTTCACATGTTTCTTGCATGATTATGTTAGTGCTGTCGAATACATAAAATTAAATCATAATTTAAATAAGGCATATCTGTTGTTGTCTGATTGTTCAATAATTTGGGGTGGGGACTGCTCTGGGTCTCCATTGTGTTGAGCAGGCTTTCTCTGGTTGTGCACAGGCTTCTTGTTGTGGTGGGTGAGCTTCTCTAGTTGGGGCACATGGGCTTAGTTGCCCTGCTGTGTGGGATCGTAGTTCCCCAACCAGGAATTGAACCCGCGTCCCTTGCAGTGGAAGGTTGGAGTCTTAACCACTGGATCACTGGAGAAGTCCCTGAGCTTTCAATAATTAAACTTAGGAAATAGAGGAAATTGGTAGTTAGTGCAGAAATGGATACAGACAGGTTCATGTGTTGTGGCACCATAGCTCTAGAGGTCTATTTGAAGTTTGATTGTTAGTGATACACAGTTATTAGTTGGCACAAGTGTACTAGGGGATAATAAGTATTCTTTCATTTTAATTTCTGAATACCAAAGTGTAGATGTTTTGTGGTATTTATTAAAGAAAGAATCAAATACTTTTTGTGGTTCTGATGGGAGACTAAAGAAAGCACACACTATTCCCATAACCTCAAAATAGTTTATATTCTTTTCTAAGTTTATTAGAAAGTTGTACATAAAAGAAAGAACCTGAATATATATTTGGATACCTGGAACACATTTTTAAACACTAAGTTGCTTTATTTGAATGATAGTAAATTGCAAATCAGAAAGTTTTATATTTAAATGTTTATTTGTGCTTATAAAAGTCCTCAAGAATATATTGGTTTTGCTGTCCTTTCTCATTTTACAATTATAGTTTCTACCAGTCTTGGTTGACTTTAATTTTCTGATTTAATACAATTTCTGAATCTTATCATAAGGCTGAAAATACTCCACTGTATAACCTGGTCTTTCTGTTTGGCCCTCAGCAGAATTTTCAAAGCAAAACAAAGCAAAACTAGGACAGATGATTAAACATATCTCCAGGGAAGAGTGTGTTGCAGAGTCCCTGATAATCCCTTGTCCCAGGATTAGACAACAGTTTTCATTATTACCTATTAACCAAAAATCCCACTGATGTAATCTATTTTCCTTGGTTTCTTACTGAAAACAGAACATACTGTCATGATTATAGAAATGACACCCTCATTTACCCCTTCTCCCAAAAGACTTTTTCTTTTTCTGTAAAATTTCAACCACTGTTACTAACCCAAGTTATTTTTAGATTCTGCTGCTGAAAGCCTCAGTTTTGGCATTTATTGAGGTGTTAATTGAAATATTAATGTATTTAGAGCAGAAATGTCGTTTTTTAGGGAATCTAGAGCAACAGCAAAGCTGAGATCAGACTGCCATAAGGATGGACACCAAGGAAGCTGTGTTTGGGACAAAAAGAAATCAAGATAAGGTAGATGGAAAGTAGAGAAAAGCACTGGACCCTGGGGGGAAGGGGTGGTAGGTAGGAGTGGGTTGTATGCTTCTAATGACAAAGAATAGTTAGATTTCTGAAGAAGAAGCCACAGAAGGTTTATAGGAAATGCTAAGAATTATATATGGGTTTAAGTACTACTTTCCCTCTGAATACGTAAGTTTTAGCTGACTTTTAGCTAGCAGAAAACTTAAAAAATTCATAAGGCTAAGTGTTTAAATGGGGTGGATCAGTGTTTCCTGTCTGGATAGTTGTGGGAAGACACTATCGGTTTTTAGTTGATAAAACCATTGCCAATACCCAACTTCAGTACTAATGCCTGTTATCACTTGAAAGTTAAAAGGGAATATCTGATTGAAGCATTAAACTGACAAAATGAGTACAGAACATTTAATTTTTCCTTTTGTTGTGTGATGTAAAAGTTGTGTTTCTCTTCATAGCAACATGAACCGTGAAGACCGGAATGTGCTGCGTATGAAAGAACGGGAAAGGCGGAATCAGGAAATTCAGCAGGGCGACGACGCCTTCCCACCTAGCTCTCCTCTCTTTGCTGAGCCATACAAAGTTGTAAGTTGCTCTTTGAATGTTTTTTCCCCTATAATGTGACATATTTTTCTTTTAAAATGTTTAAACTTGAGTTTTTATATTAGAAATAGTTACTATGTTATGTCCTTTAACATTTTTTTCTTTCCTCATGATAGAATGTACTTCTTTGGTATAAATTTTTCATCGCTATATAACATATATACAGAAAAGTACACAAATTAAGTGTTATAGGTGAAAGAATTTTCATTCACCATATGAGCAACCTCACATAATTAATACCCAAATCAAGAAATATAACATCACTAGTGCCCTAAAGTCATCCTTACAGCCCCTCACCCTACCACCATCCCATCTCTATCCTAAGACTTCTTAAGTATGGATTAGCTCAAACATTCCTATCTTTATTCCTTGCTCTACCATTAGCCCTTGGCAGGCATTTTACCTTTCTGAGCCTTGAACTAAATTAAAAGTTTCTTTATCAAAGTACATCATCTGTTGTTTCCTTGGATGTTTGGGTATAACATGAGTCAAAGAGAAATATTTCATAAATTCTTTTGTTTTTCCCTATTTCTTGCCATTTGCTTACTAGTTTATCAAGTTTCAGTGACTATTAGTATATTTGAATAAAAGTGTTTTCAGTATCAATCTGGTTCTTTTTCTGTTATCATATACTAGATTCTCTGATTTTCTTTTTATATGTTTAATGTTTAATTAACAATGTCAAATTTAGATTAAAGCATGTTGTCAGATGTGTTCAATAAGTTTAACTAATTGCCTTTTTAAAAAAACTATCGTTATACTTGATTTGCATGTGTGCATGCTCAGTTGCTTCAGTAATGTCCAATTCTTTGTGACCCTATGGACTATAGCCCTCTAGGCTCCTCTGTCCATAGAATTTTCCTGGCAAGAATACTGGATTGGGTTGCCATGCCTTCCTCCAGGGGATCTTCCAGACCCAGGGATCCAACCCAAACGGAATCTGATGACTTTAATGTAACTGTAGTGGCCACAAATGTTTCTCTCATATTTGATTTGGCTTTGGATTTTGTTGGAAGTAAGCTTTCCTGATGGCTTCGTGGTAAAGAATCTGCCTGCAATGCAGCAGATACAGGTTTGATCCCTGGGTCAGGAAGATCCCCTGGAGAAGGGAATGGCTACCCACTCTAGTATTCTTGCCAGGAAAATTCCTTGGACAGAGGAGTTTGATGGGCTATGGTCCATGGAGTTAAAAAGAGTTGGACACAATTGAGTGACTAACACATTCACACTTTCTAACACTTTCATTGGAAGTATTACTATAATTTAAAGGCTTGTATTGTGTAGAATAGCTATAATAATATGTATTACAGCACTGGTGATCACTGTTGGCTTCATAGTATGATGTTGAAAGTATGTTAGATTTTTTTCTCATGAAATACAAATTAACAACATATCCTGGGTTTACTCTTTACAACATTTGGTGTTTGTAGAAACCATTTGTGAGATCTGTAAGTAGCCATTTATTCAGAGCTTTTAAGATTTGTCCAGTGAAGGGCAATTAGACTGACATCATTTATAACACAATACTTTGGGATTAAAGACATTTTGAAAAGAATAGGAGTTTGGTCCAGAATCTTTGACTCATACTACCATTTTATTTTGTAGTATGGTATGTAGTGTGTAAATATCCAATGTTTAGGATTTGATTTCTGACCTTGATGTTGTCAATAAATTGGTGTACATTTACCTCTCAGACTGATTTTCATATAATCTAAAGTCCTTGCTGATTCATACCAACCTGAGAATAAATACTGGTGGTTCAGGGTCTTCTGTTTGTTTTTCAGTCTTGATTTCCTTTTTATGTAATTAGTCAACTTTTTTCTTTCACATACAGGAATGTGAACGAGTCCTAAAGCTTGTAAACATCTTGGATCTTATTATTCAAAGATAATTTTTGAAACTCAGAGTATATACTTTTTGACTTCAAAAGTTGGAGGACTTGATGGTCATAATTAATAGCCAGAATTTAAAAATTTATCACTGGATTTTCCATGCTTAATTTGTTGTTGACTTTTATTAACTTGATGTGTCCCAGTAACAGAAGGAATTATTAATTAAAAAAAGACAATTAAGTACATATAGCTTGTTTCATTTAGCTTTTTACTTCTGCTTCTAACTATAACATTGAATTGTAAGGAATATGTTGTTTTCCTTGACTGCCTTAAGTATGAGTATTGGCTAATCTGCTGATTTGGAACTTAATTACGTAAAGGCATAATTACTTTTCCTGCTCTTCAAAATATTTTTACTACTGTTCTAGTATATTTATTTGTGAAATTTGGATTTTTAAAAGATCTCCTATAGTCTATTGTATATATATTTCTCAGTGTCCTCTAGAATATTAGTGTTTTAACGTGAAGGTTTTTCACTTACAGTGCATTTTCTTTTTCACCATAAAAAGATACGTATTTGGAGTTTGCTTTAAAAGTTTAACCTTAACATATGAGATGAGACCTTCTTTTGAAAAGTCCCTTTCCATTTAAAGTTTGTGAAGTTAGTTTGGAAGCATCTTTTATTTCCAGTTATACTAATTTTATAGTTTTATTTTACTTCTCTTTTTTTGTAGACTAGCAAAGAAGATAAGCTGTCAAGTCGTATTCAGAGTATGCTTGGAAACTACGATGAAATGAAGGATTTCATAGGAGACAGATCTATACCAAAGCTTGTTGCAATTCCCAAGCCTACAGTACCGCCGACAGCAGATGAAAAATCTAACCCAAATTTCTTTGAACAGAGACATGGGAGCTCTCATCAGAGTAGCAAATGGACTCCAGTAGGACCTGCACCCAGCACTTCTCAGTCTCAGAAACGGTCCTCAGGCTTACAGAGTGGACACAGTAGCCAGCGGGCCAGTGCAGGTGCCAGTGGTGGCACTAATAGCAGTGGCCAGAGACATGACCGTGACTCATACAGCAGTGGTGGGAGCAGTAGCCGAAAAAAAGGCCAGCATGGATCAGAACACTCCAAATCACGCTCTTCCAGCCCTGGAAAACCCCAAGCTGTTTCTTCATTAAGCTCCAGTCATTCCAGGTCTCATGGGAATGATCACCATAGCAAAGAACATCAGCGTTCCAAATCACCTCGGGACCCTGATGCAAACTGGGATTCTCCTTCCCGTGTACCTTTTTCAAGTGGGCAGCACTCAAATCAGTCTTTCCCACCTTCATTGATGTCAAAGTCCAGCTCAATGCTACAGAAACCCACTGCCTATGTGCGGCCCATGGATGGACAGGAGTCCATGGAGCCAAAGCTGTCCTCTGAGCACTACAGCAGCCAGGCTCATGGCAACAGCATGGCTGAGCTGAAGCCCAGCAGTAAAGCACATCTCACCAAGCTGAAAATACCTTCCCAGCCACTGGATGTAAGTCGTGCATTTAGAGCTTTTTAACTTTGTAACTCTATGAAGCAATTCACCCTGAAGTTGTGATTGAACTTGAACTCTTTGTCTTAACAGTAAGGAATGTAAAAGTTTAAGGACAAACTTGTGATTGACTCCCAAGTAAATCCATAGAGCTCTTAGATACTTCTCTTGAGCAGTAGAAAAAAAGTCATTCGTTGTTTTCAGATATTAAAATTACAAGTCAGTTATAGAACTAAAACATGATCTCTCAATACCTTAGGTTTCCTCATTTTGATTTTATGGGATAATACATTTTGTTTCTTTTGTTTTAAAAAAATTACTTCTCATTGCATGGTTCATTGTGGTAAATGTTGAAACTATTTTGGTTGCATGGAGACGGTAATGTTTTATGATTTGGATGCCATGATCCTTTTCTCTGGTTTGTGGCAACTGCTCCAGGGATAGTGGTGGCTTGAAATTTAGGGTACTTAGAACTATGTACCAAAACATTCTATTCAGAATAGTGAGCATTCTTTGTGAAATAGCTGAAATTTTATCCTTTAATCTAGTTTTTGCAATAAAAAAATTTTTAAGCCATATCAGTAGCTGAGAATTATAGCTCATAGCTTAAAACAGTGGGGGAAGGGATGAGGGATAGGTAAAATGATGTTTTGAGGACATTTAAAAATCTTTCTTGTGGCCTTAGGAAACGCATTGTTCCTGGCATTTGTCATCTAATTACTCCTCTCAAGAGAACAGTAAAGTGGTGATTTGTTCTTTCTTTACACATTATAATGTGATCCTTAGAGCTAGACTTCACCATAACTCAATTGTTGTTTGTGCTTCAGAATAAACTTAACTTTCATGATTTAAGAAATATTATGTAAAATGTCCATTGTGTTCCAGACAGCTAATCTTTCAATAATACTGGTTTTACTCTGTTAGTTTATGTGAAATGATATCTCAGTATCATAGTATATTTTGTATGTAAATCGACTTTTAAATTTTGACATCTTGTTCAGCTAAAAAAACTACATTTTAAAAGTTACTTCTAATCCAAGTATAAGAAAGATAAGATTTCTTGGAAAACTTTTTTTTAAATTTCCAAGCATGTAGTTTGGTGATTAAAATTTTTTAGTGCTTGAAATTTTGTATTTAAGGAAATTAGTCCAAAGATTCTAATTAGTGTTCTGGCTTTGAGTAGTGGGATACCAAATATATCTTTAATATTAGTTTTATTTCTAATAATGTTAAATCTGTACAACAAATGATAAAAACCTAATAAGAAATGGCTTCAGACCTAATATATGTTTCTTTTCCTCTTTTTTCAGGCATCTGCTTCTGGGGATGTGAGTTGTGTGGATGAAATTCTTAAAGTAAGTTTTTGGGTTTTTTAAAAATAGTTTGTCTCTTTAATTATGATGCTCTGCTACCCTCTTAGCCTCCTCCCCCCCTGTATTTCACAAAGTACCTGAAGCTGCAGCAGACTGATTACATGTATAACCTGATTGTGTCCATCAAAAATAACTGACTCTTTTCTGTTTATATTCATACTTAAGTTCTGAACTACTTGGTTTGTCTAATATTTGCCCTCAAAAAGCTGGGGGTTTTGTTTGTAAGTAAAAACAAATTCTGGTCTTAACAGTTTGCTTTGAAGAGAGGAAGAAACCAAATATAACTATACCTTCTTAGGTTTATCAGTTAATAATTTGAAATGCTTAAAATCTCAGTAGTTATCAACCCATTGTGTTGAAAATAGCTTGCTTTGTAGTTCATCTGTATATACTGGTCAGATATACATAAGTCTTCTCTGAACACTACACATTTTGAGTGTTTAATGGAATATGTTTAAACTTGACACATGACTAAAGAGTACATTCTTCTGTTGGGAAAAGAAAATGTCTGTTGGAAAAATAAACTGTTTTTGGCTCAATAGACAAAGACCATCAGTCGAATATTAATTGTACTTTTTGTGTACACCTGAATTTTTGTGTCTGTACCTGTATTTCACTGTATGTACTTTTTTAAAATTTTTATTTATTTATTTTTGACTGCACTGGGTCTTTGTTGCTTTGCACAAGCTGTCTGCAGTTGTCGCGAGTGGAAGCTACTCTCTGGTTTGGTGCATGGGCTTCTTGTTGCAGAGCACAGGTTCTAGGGCACGCGGGCTTCAGTAGTTGCAACTCTAGAGTGCGGGCTCAGTAGTTGTGCCACATGGGCTTAGTTGCTGCAAGGTATGTGGGACCTTCCCGGATCAGAATGAAACCTATGTCCCCTGCATTTTGGCAGGCAGACTCTTATCCACTGCACTACCAGGGAAGTCCCCTTCACTGTATGTGATTTTGAAAGACTGCTTGCATTGGCTGCTGCCACTTATTTTCTCCTTCTTTTCTTTTGTTGTTTTTCAGCCGCTAAGTTGTGTTCGACTCTTTGAGACCCCATGGACTGCAGCACACCAGGCTTCCCTGTCCTTCCTTTAGCCTACTAAAATCTCTCTTACCTCCGCCATTCTCCTGAACTTGTTTCTCCAAGGTCATTACCTCCCATGCCATTAGAGGTTTCATTTGTGTTCTCTACTCTTTCTGCTGTTTTAAAGAATTTTTATTTTTTCCTTCTGGAAACACCATTTTGTTTTTCTTCCTTGACTGTGTTACATTGTTTTTATTTTCTACACACCTTTTCTTGTCTCACATTCTCAACATTCCAAAGTTGCCCTTTGGGAAAGCTTGTGTCTTCTCTTATCTCTTAAATTTGAGTGCATTTTTTTAAGCCAGTGCTCCTCTCTTTTTCTTCTTTGATGAGATTTTCCTCCATCCTTTGGGCTTTAGCTGTTAGACAGCTATTCAATCTTTCTCTCCTGTCCTGGCCTCCTTTGGGTTTTGGTTTTTGTCTCTTCATTGCTTCTTAGGTGGGTCTCTGGGTTTCTCCTGCCTCTTCAGATAAGTCTGAAGCCATATTTATCAGACTTAACTTCTATTAGTAGTATCACTGTTCTTCCTGGCTAACTGTAGAATCCTGATTATCTTTCACTTTTTTCTCTCATGTTCTGTTTAACCACAAAATTACATGCAGGACTTTGAAAATGTTTGTTCCTTTGTTTCCACTTCTGCCACTTTGAGCTTTAGTAATTGTAATATACAGTCCTCACTCTGACTTTCTGTCTGGAGTCTTCCTGCTCATCTGTCTTCTGTATTGCCACCATATTCTTTGCTTTAATCCTTTGTCCTCATAATTTCCTTCTAAGAAGTTTTCAGGCTCTCTAAGGCCCCTAAAAAGAATAGTGTGCAAATTTAACATTTTAAATGTTAGTCTGTATACAGGCCAGTTTCAGCCTCTCCCACTACAGATGGACCACTTTCCCAAACTGATTTCCCTAAGCCATACACTTTCTTATTCTTTCATCTCTGTAAACTTTCATAGAATGTGTTTCTTCTTCCTCTTCAGTCATATACAGATTCTGTTTTTTCTTAGAATCCCACTGAAATCCTTTTTATCCCTATATCAGGTCATCAGACCACAATGATGACTCATTGCTTTCATTTTTCAGTTGCCATGTACGTAAAAAGTCTAAGGGACCATAAATCTTTACTCTTAAATCCTCAGAAATGCATGGCACATTAATACCTGGATGAAATCTTAACATTTTCTTGTATTTAATTATTTCTATGATGTTACTGACCATTTATTATAGTGAGTAAAAGTCGCTCAGTCTTGTCCAACTCTTTGTGACCCTGTGGACTATACAGTTCACAGAATTCTCCAGGCCAGAATACTGGAGTGGGTAGCCTTTCCCTTCTCCAGGGGATCTTCCCAACCTAGGGATCAAACCCAGGTCTTCCGCATTGCAGGCAGATTCTGTACCAGCTGAGCCACAAGGGAAGCCATTTATTATATATTTTATGTATATATATATATATATATATGACTTGGCACATGGCCTTGGGTGTAATAGATCCTCAGTCATTTGACAGTAGGGAGTTAAATAGATTTTTTATTGAGAGGATTTTGGTGTTTAAGGTGTAAAATGCCAACATTGAAAACCTGGGGTATATAAGTTTCTGTTTCTTTTCCCTTCCCTATGTGCAGCATATAAGCAAGTTCAGGTTCACATTGCCTTTGTGTTTTCTTCATACTTGTCATATTTTTTCTGGGAACCCCATCACAAACTTAAAGGAAATAAAAAGATTTTTTTAGTCTAAAGGTAATATATTTATTGTAAGAAATAATTTATTAATTCAGAGCTTACTGTGTACCTACTGTGTGTCAAGCACCAGGGATATAGTGGTGATAATAGTGTTAGTGTTGCACCCTTTGAGCTGACATTTTCGAGCACAATGTAGGAAATAATCAACTATATACAATTACTTCAGAAAGTGAAATACGATTAGAGACATAAAGCATTGTAAGAGGATAAAGGGCAAGCTGAGTGCAGGTGACTATCAGGAGATTCAAGTGGTGGAAGCTGGGTCAAGTGCTCTCGTCTCTTCTTCCCTCGGTCATTCTGTTGTCCAAAGGTTAACTATCTCTGAGAGATTTTTCCATAAATAAACATTTATGAGGACATACACTGATTTGTATTTGGCATTTAACAGTAACTGGGGGTATCATTTCCTTTCAGAAGGTAACTTTCTCATTTTTCTGTTTGCTTGGTGTTCCATTGTATGAGTGTCTGGTAATTTAATTAATCCTATGTTGTTGATGTTTAGGTTGTTTTCATTTTTTTAGTGTGTATCCCTTGAACATGTATCTTTACATAACTGTGCTTATAGCTATAGGATAAATTCCTAAAGGTTATACCACCTTTAATTCATTGTATTTTCTCAATCTACTTGACAGCTGGCTTTGAACTACATGCCAGAGATAAAACACTTCTTCCTTATTCTGGGTCTGATACTTCTCTGTTTCCTGCTTCTCTAATGTGTACATTGTGATTGTATCCAAACTTCCACTTGGACATACTTGGCATATGATTAGACAGAAGGCATTGAATGAAATCAGACATGTAGTCTTACTTGTCTGTCTTCCTCTATGTTTGCATTTGATACCTTTCTTCTTGATTTTCTCCACTTGACCAAAATTTCGGATCAGTGAATGGACTCTGTAGAGAGACTACCCAGGATCAAATTCTATGTCCATTACTTACTAAGTGTATGACCTTGAGTAAATAGCTTAATCTCTGTGCTTCAGTTTTATCCTACACAGAGTCAGGATAATAATGGTATCTACCTCATAATGTCATTATGACTACTAGCTGAGTAACAGATGTAAAATAGCATAGTATGTGGCCCATTAAAGGTACACAGTAAAAGCTGGCTTCTTTTCTTACTGTTATCCCCCTTTCCCACTCCTATAGCAAGCTCTTCCTTAATAGCATTTTACTATGTGCCCTGTATTTGGTTACAGGCTGATTACTATAACTATTCACAGGTCTTATCACCTTAACTCTAACCTCCTTGAAGTCAGAGTATGAACTGTCTTCCTGTTACCTACCCCATAATGCCTTGCACACATTGTGCTTAATTAATATTTATTGATTAAATATGTACACCTTTGGAGGAGCAGTCACAAAACCAGCATTTATAATACAGATCTGGTTTTTAGCTGTGTAATTTTTATCCTTGACCTGCTTGAAAACAAACTGTAATAATTACATTTCAGGAGATGACGCATTCATGGCCTCCCCCTCTAACGGCTATTCATACACCATGCAAAACAGAACCTTCCAAATTTCCTTTTCCAACTAAGGTAAGTAAATAAAATGTGTCTTTATACTGTAACAAACGCTAAATGGCTTGACTCAAATCATGTGAATTCAGAATTATCTTGCCATTCCCATTTTAGTGGGAGATAGATAATAAATAAGTGAATGAATAGGTAACTTAAGATAGTTTTAATTACTATGAAGAAAATAAAACTAGACCGTAGAATTGAGATTGACTTAGATTGAGAGAAACTTGAAAAATCTTTGAAGGCAACTTGTGATAGAGACTTAGAGGTCATCACTGCTTGTTGTGAACTATTATGATACTCTCGGCCACAGATGGTAAGGGTTTCCCAAACTGTTTGTATGAGGAACTCATTTCCAGAGGATGCAACAACCATACTTAAAGCCTGTGGTAACGGTTCTTCAGACATTAATTCCAAGCTCATCTAAAATCAACAGATTTGTTTTTTTAAACATTAATTTATACCAGTAATGCAAGAAGGACCCCTAATAATAGCCTTCTCCATATTCTGCCTCTTCCATCTCACCAGAGCTACTTCATGCATACCTTTACAAGTCTTTCCAAATGCATTTATATGTACATATAATGGAATCATTACATATAAAAATTTTCTCATTTAATTTCTGTACAGATATATTATTCTGTATTTTTAATCAGTCAGCAATAGATCTTAGATACTTTTTCATGTTATTATATATAATATATTACATATAGAAGTATTCAGTTCTTTTAATTGCATCCATTTCATATCTTAATTTAAATTTATTTAGCCATTTCCCTTTGATATTTATCTTGTTGGCCAAATTTTCATTTCTATAACCATTGCTGTAGTGGATAACTTTTATTCCTGCCTTCTTGTGTGCATGTGAGTTTCTTTTGGGTAAAAAGCAAGAAATAAAATTGTTGAATATTGAGAGTATATAGTTAATATATACTCTCAAATTCCCTCTGTGGTAATTGTGCTAGTCAATACCTGCACTTGTATTTCCTTTTATTCCTTACATGCATACTGCTATTTGTTATTTTAAGCACCAGTCTTTTGAGTAGGAAATAGTATTCTATTTCCTAGATTGCTGGGGAGATTCATCATCTTTACAGATTTGTCATCCATTTAATGTCTATGTGGATTAATTGGCCTATTTCTTCTGCCCTTTGGGCTATACCTTTTGCCTAATGAGTTTTAGGAAAATTTCTGTTTTTATTTTATGTTGTTTTGTTTGAATTCTGGATTTGAATAATTTATTCCACATACTGCAAATGTTTCTCCCACTTAGTGCCCATTTAACTTTTATGGTCTAAAAGATTTTGTTTGATGAATAAATTTATCTTTCTCTTGTATAAAGCTTTTGCTCTTTAATGTCCTGTTAAAGAAGGTTTTTCCATCTCCAGGATCATAAACATGACTTCTTATTTTTCTTTTAATGTGATTACAGTTTTATTTCCTTTGTTTATATTTAGCTCCATTTATTTTTGTGAGTGACATGAGGTCGAGAGAAAACTTGCTGCATGTATGTGTGTCATACCACTCTTTCACTTTTTAAGTCAGCTATGTTTACACATAAAAAATGCACATAGAATGTACAGCCTGAGTTTTGATAGACATGTGCACCTTTGTAAGCAACATGTTAATTAAGAATTAGAACATTTCCTTCAACCCACAAAGTTCCCTCAAGTTCCTTTCCAGTCCACCTCACCCCACCACTGGCCCCACACAATTGCTATCTATTCTCTGTCACTATAGGTAAGTTTTGCTTTCTCTTGAATTTCATATAAATGTAATCCATACAATGTATATATGTTTTTTGGCGTATATATTTGCATTCTTCTGCTCAGTATATACTTTTGGAATTCTTCCATGTTCTTGAATGTGTCAGTAATGTTTTTCTTTATATTCATAGTTCATTTTTATTTCCATTGTATAAAAATACCAAAATTTATTTATTCATTCACCTGTTGATAAACATTGAGTTGTTTCTAGATTTGACCTGTTAAGACTTGAGTATTTATAAACATTGACAACAATTCTTTGTGTGAACTTGTATTTTCTTTTCTTACTGGTATACTGAGTCATACAGAAAGAAGTAGAATTTCTGGATTATGTATCAAGTGCGTGCTAAATTGGTTGTACCATAGTCCTACCTTATCCACTTCCATTTCCCAGCCGTGTATAATAGTTTCATTTGTTTTCAGTTCAGTTCAGTCGCTCAGTCATGTCCGACTCTTTGCAACCCCATGGACTGCAGCATGCCAGGTTTCCCTGTCCATCACCAACTCCCGGAGCTTACTCAAACTTACATCCATGAAGTCAGTGATGCCATCCAACCATCTCATCCTCTGTTGTCCCCTTCTCCTCCCACCTTCAATCTTTCCCATCATCAGAGTCTTTTCTAGTGAGTCAGTTCTTTGTATCAGGTGGCTAAAGTACTGGAGTTTCAGCTTCAGCATCAGTCCTTCCAATGAATATTCAGGACTAATTTCATTTGTTTTACATCCTACATTAGTATTGTCATTCTTTTTAGTTTCAGCCATTTTTCTGGGCATTAGCAGTATCTCATACTGGTTTTAATTTGTATTTCCCTGATGTCTAATGACATTGAACCTCTTTATGAGCTTATTGGCCATTCTTCTTTTTGAAATATTAGTTCAAGATTTTTCACCTTTGCCCTGTGGGGGGAGCGGGGACGGGGGCGGTGATGCCAGCGTTGAGTGGGTGATGTTTATAGGTTTCTTTTTTCTTTTTTTTTTTTCTAATAATGTCTTTGGTTTGATATCAGGATAGTGCTGGCTTCTTAAAAGGAGCAAGGAAATGTTCCCTTCATCTCTTATTTTCTAAAATAGTTTGTGAAATATTAACATTAATTCTTCCTTGTGTGTTTAATATAACTCAGCAGTGAAGCTATCTGTACCCCTAGTATTCTCTACTGGAAGATTTTAAATTACAAATTAAATTTCTTTATTATTTCTTTATTAAATATAAAGCTATTCAAATTTTCTATTTCTTATGTCAGTTTTGGTAATTTTTTTCTTTTCAGTCAGATTTATTGACCAGTGTCATTAATAAGCTATACTTATTCTTTAATGTCTGTAAGATCTATAGTAAAGTTCTCTTTCCCCTGCTATTGGTTATTTGTAGTTTCTCTTTTTGTTTTCCTTGATCTGTCTAGCTAGTCGTTTATCAGTTTTATTGTCAGCTCCAAGAACCGTCGTTTAGCTTTTTCAGTTTTCTGTTTCTTTGATTTTTGCTTTTATTGTGATTATTTTCTTCTTTCTGCCTATTTTGGGTTTCATTTGCTTTTCTTCTGATTTATTAATTTGGAAACTTAGATCATAGATTATAAACATTTCTTGTTTTAAGTGTTTAAAACTATTAGTTTCCCTCTAAGCCCTTTTTTAAAATGTATCTCACAAATTATGATATATTGTGTTTTTATTATCATTCAGTGCAAAATATTTCCCTAATTTCTTCTGTGACTTCTTCTTAGAGCCATGGGTTATTTAGAAGCATGTAGTTTTATTTTCAAGTATTTGAGGATTTTCCAGGGGGGAAATGGCAACCCACTCTGTTATTCTTGCCTAGGAAATTTCATGGACAGAGGAGTCTGATGGGCTGCAGTCCAAAGTGATTCAGTTTTATATACATCCATCTTCATATTCTTTTCCATCATGGTTTATCATGGGATAGTGAATATAGTTCCCTGTGTTATACAGTAGGACCTTGTTGTTTATCCATTCTGTTTATAATAGTTTGTATCTGCTAGTCCCAAACTCCCAGTCCATCCCTCTCCTGCCCACTCCCCCTTGGCAACCACAATGCTGTTCTTTATGTCTGTGATTTGGTTTCATAGATAAGTTCATTTGTGTCATGTTTTAGGTTTCAAATGTAAGTGATATCATACAGTATTTGACAGTGTATTCCTTTTTAAATTTTTATTCATTTGACTGCATCTGGTCTTAGTTGTGGCACGTGGGACCTTTGTTGCGACATTCGATGCTTGGACTCTCTTTTATCTTAGTTCCCTGACCAGGGATCGAACCCATGTCCACTGCTTTGCAAGGGGGATTCTGAACCTCTGGACCACCAGGAAAATTTTGACAATGTATTCTTTATTGGTGACATTTTTAGTTACAAAGATGAGGGTAAGAGAAGGTTGCAGTGGGCTAAAAAGGTATTAGAGGCAGTGATTATATAAACAGAGATTTTATTTTAAGAAACTGTCTGTAGAAGGGAGCAGAGAAATGTGGTGGTGCCAGAAAAGGGTATGATGATATTGTCTGGGGAGTATTTTTTTATAAGATGAGGGCATTTTATTATATTTATATGCTGGTGAAAGTGATTTTGTTAAAAAGGAAAAGCAAGCGATAAGTGGGAAAGAAAGAAGGTAATCTTAGGAAATCTTCACAAGAGGAATTGAAATTTGTGCCAAAGTAGAGAATATTTGCCTTGGAGCACAATTAGAACTTCCCAGGTGGCTCAGTGGGTAAAAAATCCACCTGCAATGCAGCAGATCCCTGAGTCAGGATTATGCCCTGGAGGACAGCATGGCAACCAACTCCAGTATTCTTGCCTGGAAAATCCCATGGACAGAGGAGCCTGGTGGGCTATATAGTGTCCATATGGTCGCAAAGAGTTGGACACAACTGATGTGCCTGAGCATGCACACACAGAGCACAATTGTGTCATTCTTTTTCACAGGAGGGAAAGCAGAGTGAATGAGTGTGCTTAGGGAAAAGTTGGTAGATTTTCCAGTAATAGTTTGCAGTGAACTAAAGCTCTTGACTGCCTTTACTCATATTCAGCTGTATGTTTTGAACAATCCCTGGCAGTGTTCTTGGTGCTGTAGATATATCACTGAGCCATTTAGATGGTACCAATAGAATAGTTTCTGGCACATAATAGCTATTCAGTAAATGTTTGTTGACTGAATTTAGATATATTAATATATGCTCAAGTAACTGTTTACCTGAGTAAACAATGGAAACAGTGGGAACGGTGAGAGACTTTATTTTCTTGGGGTCCAAAATCACTGCAGATGGTGACTACAGCCATGAAATTGAAAGACGCTTGCTCCTTGGAAGAAAAGCTATGACAAATCTGGACAACATATTAAAAAGCAGAGACATTACTTTGCCAACAAGGGTCTACCTAGTCAAAGCTATGGTTTTCCAGTAGTCATGTATGGATGAAAGAGTTGGACCATAAAGAAAGCTGAGCACTGAAGAATTGATGCTTTTGAACTGTGGTGTTGGAGAAGATTCTTGAGAGTCCTATGGACTGCAGGGATATCCAACCAGTCAATCCTAAAGGAAATCAGGCCTCAATATTCATTGGAAGGACTGATGCTGAAGTCATGTGAAGTACAGACTCATCAGAAAAGACCCTGGTGTGGGAAAGATTGAAGCCAGGGGGAGAAGGGGATGACAGAGGATGAGATGGTTGGATGGCATCACCGATTTGGTGGACATGAGTTTGAGCAAGCTTCAGGTGTTGATGATGGACAGGGAAGCCTGTTGTGCTGCAGTCCATGGGGTCGCAAAGAGTTGGACATGACCAAACTGAACTGAACTGTGTTTAGATTTTTTATTTTTCTGAAACAGCTCAGTTAGCTACTTACTGATTATTGCTTTGGCTAGGTAGCTTTTACAGGGTTTTGCTTTTTTTTCTGGCCCCACCATGTGACATGCTGGATCATAAGTTCCCTGACCAGGAATCAAACCCTCACCCCCTGAAGTAGAGTCTTAACCTCTGGACCACCAAGGAAGTCCAGGGTTTGGCTTTTTTGTAGCACGTTTCATTCTCTGACTTTTCAGTGAATACAGCTTCATGTGTAATATAGCTTAAAGCTTTATGTGAAGCTTCAATAGGTATTTATTCTTCTTGTGCACTAACCATATGGACTAGGTCTAATGAAAAGACAGAGAAGGGACAAGTGATGGCACTTGAGAAGATGACAACAACTGGGGTTACAAAGGAAGTAAGTAAGTGCCAGAAGTAAGTTCCCAGAAGCACATGGGAAGATGAGGAGTACAACATAGAGGATTTCATACCCATTAACAGGTCTCTGGTGGCTTGGTGGGTAAAGAATCTGCCTTAGTGAAGGAGACACAGGAGATGTGGGTTCAATCCCTGGGTCAGAAAGATCCCCTAGAGGGAGAAAATGGCAACCCACTCCAGTATTCTTGCCTTGGAAATTCCAGGGACAGTGGAGGCTGATGGGCTATAGTCCAAAGAGTCAGACACGACTTAGCAGCTAAGCAACAGGTCTGAACGGCTTCCCAGGTGGTTCAGTGATAAAGAATCTACCAGCCAGTGCAGGAGACTCCGGAGACATGGGTTTGATTCCTGAAGTAGGAATTGGCAACCCAATCCAGTATTCTCGCCTAGAAATCCCATGGACAGAGGAACATGGTGGGCTGCATTCCATGGGGTCACAAAAAGTTGGACACAACTGAGTGGCTGAGCATACACCAACAGTTCTGAAAGAGCAGTTCATAGTGATGGGTGAGAAGTTGAATTTAAGAACATATATTTGGAGAGCTCGTTTATTAGTGAATCACTGTCATTTACTTAAGCTTAACTAGCCACTACACTTATTAAATTAAGCTTATTAAAGAATGGTTCATATTTGCTGTCTGTATATTAATACTTTCCTTCTCTCAACCCTCAGTCCAATCTGATCTTGCTTTTCACTCTCAATGCCTTACTAAAGCCATTAAGATCATCAGTGGCCCATTTTGGAAATTGCTGTTATCATTTTTCATTTTTTATCTTCATTAGAATTTTTGTGAGCATTGAGTATTGTTTAACTATTTCTTGTCTTCCACTATACACTACTCATCCAGATTAAGAAATTACCTGTTAGTTGGTGTTTAATTGGATGCACAGTTAAACATGTGGAGAACTCTTGATTCCCACAATCAAAAAGAAGAGAGAACAAACATGGTTCTCTTCTACCATTCCATATCTTAGTGAAGCTAGAAAGGATTATACGAGTTATGTTTGGCATTTCCCTCTTTATCACACCTCACAGACTGTCACCAAGTCCTAATGATTTTAACTCCTTTAATGTGTTTCAGTTTCATTCATTTTTCTCCATCTTTATTGTTACCACTGTAGTTAAGTCAACAGTCTCTAGAGTGGAAAATATATATCCCAGTGTTGTGTGCCATTCGAGAATGGGAGGTGGGAGATGAAAACTTTATTCTTATATTTTAGTTCTAAAAACCCTAATTTTTTTTTTTTTAGTCTCAAAAGAAAAATTGAAATAAGTACATATTTCTGTTCCTTGATCTGAATGACAGATGATCACATTTTATGTCTGGTATGTGAGGTATCCAAAGAGAAGTTTAGGTCTTTTCAATATGGAAAAGTTGATAAGAGTTATTCTTGTTCATTTGTTCTTCCTAGCTGTAGCATGTTGCAGTTTTAAGTGTGCTTTGTTAAGATTATTTATAGCTTGTGTTAACTGATTTTAATTCAGCTAATCTTCACCAATGCACAAATGGCTTAAAAGACATACCTGCAGTGAAACTATCAAAAGAAAATAACACACAAATCCTTTTCTGACCAAACAAGAAAATGGCAAAGTTGAGATTGTCCTTCTCCAAGTATGAGCTCTTTATCTGCCACTGCATAGTAGAAACAAAGATGCCATAAGCAGAAAAAATAAGAAAAAAATCCAGATTATCAGCAGTAATTTGACACACATTTTTATCATTAATCTTGCTTTTAGTATATATAGCATATACCTTGAGATAGTAACTGATAAAATGGTGAAAGCATCATAATTTGTACTTAGTGACATTTTGAATTATGTGGTATTCAGTACAACCTTTAACATAAATCAAGTCTAATAAGATTTTATTAAAAACCTCTTTTGTTGTTTCTTCCAGTGTTCTCCCTTTTTAAAAACTTGGTCTTTTTTTTTTTTTAAACTTGGTCTTTTTATTGCAAAGAAAATGACTGAAATCCAGTACAGAGAGAACACAGAAAAAACATACTAAAATGCATTCCTTTGTCAGGAAACACTGTTGAAACAAACTTAGAAAGCAAAACTAAAGATTTAAGAAACAAGTATTAGAATAAACCATGCAGTGTACAAAGTTAGCTCTATATAGATGGGTGAAAGTGTAGGTGCTTCTAGTAGCAGTACCAATTTAAGATATTGTTTGCTTCTCTTCTCAGTTAGGTGTGTGTGTGTTAGTCCCTTAGTTGTGTCCAACTCTTTGAGACCCCATGGATTGTAGCCCGCAGGCTCCTCTGTCCATGGAATTCTCCAGGCAAGAATACTGGAGTGGATTGCCATTTCCTCCTCCAGGGGATCTTCCTGACCCAGGAATCAATCCTGGGTCTTCTGCATTGCAGGCATATTCTTTACCATCTGAGCTACCAGGCTTCTGGTAACTTCAATTATAAAATACTTGAAAAGCTGTGTTTGTGTGTGTACCACTCAAAGAAAGATATAACAGAGAAAAGTCCTAAAGTATAGATAATTTCTCCTCCCCCTTCCTTCATGGAGAACTGGTGTGGCACTCCCAAATACCGAGAAGTTCACTGATTATTTGTTTAATGACAATAAGAGTTGGTGTACTTAAAAGTCAGAGAAGGCAATGGCACCCCACTCTAGTACTCTTGCCTGGAAAATCCCATGGATGGAGGAGCCTGGTAGGCTGTGGTCCATGGGGTCGCTAAGAGTCGGACACGACTGAGCAACTTCACTTTCACTTTTCACTTTCATGCATTGGAGAAGGAAATGGCAACCCACTCCATTGTTCTTGCCTGGAGAATCCCAGGGACGGGGGAGCCTGGTGGGCTGCCGTCTATGGGGTCACACAGAGTCGGACACGACTGAAATGACTTAGCAGTTTAGATACCTCCTTCCTTTCCTTTCTGTCCCTCCCACCCTCTTCTCCTTCCCTCCATCCTTCCTTTTTCCCTTTCCCCTCCCTCTCTTTCATACATAAGTCCCAAATAGATTAGATCTTTTCATAGCATATTTAAAATGATAATAAATTAAACCCTCTTAGAATAAAAGTGATGTCCTAACAATGAATGAAAAAGTAACTGCCTCAAGTTAGGAAGGCAACGTTTTAAAAATAATGTCATCACTATGTGTTTCCATTGTTATTTATTTATGGCTGCTCTGGGTCTTTGTTGCTGCACACAGACTTTCTCTAGTTGTGGTGCATGGGCTTCTCATTGTATTGCTGAGGCTTCTCTTTTTACGAAGCACAGACTCTAGGGTACATGGGCTTAAGTTGCATAGGGAATCTTCCTGGACGAAGGATCAAACCTGGGCCACCTGTATTGGCAGGCGGATTCTTAACCACTGAACCACCAGGGAAGTCCTGTATTTTTTATTGTTGTTGACAAAAACTGTGATGATTGTCATATGTACAAGCTTTAAAGACTTGGAAACAGAATTTTCTAACGTCAGTGAGTTTTGAACCCATTACCTAAAAATACTAAACCATAACCTTTTATTTTCTTGAAAGATTGTTTTGTGTCAATGACCACTGGAAATCTATTAGCTAAATTTCAACAGAAACTTTTGCATATTAATCTGCAAGATTGAAATTTTGGTATCATGATTTAGTCAGTATAGCATCTCTTCCATTTGTCTAGCTGTGTCTTTGTGATACCCAGTGGAACAATTATCAAACCAGTTTTAGTGTCAGACTGCATTTTTGTGTGTATGTAAGGAAAGCGATGTTGCCATTGATAAATAAATTTTTAAATTACTCTAGAATATTATTTTATCTGAGCCCTTTAGAATTTTAATATTTTGGTCTTACATAATATATACTAGTTAAATAGTAATGCAAATGGCAACCCATTTCAACATTCTTGCCTAGAAAATTCCATGGACAGAGAAACTTGACAGGGGGTCACAGAAGTCAGATGCAACTGAGCACACACATATTTGGGAGATACAAATGCAAAACTGTCTTAGTGGTGGGGAGTACATGATCAAAAAAGCTTGGAGACCAGTATCTTTAAGCTGTAGTCATCTCCTATTTGCACCACTGCAGTTACCTCCTAACAGAAATATCTTTACTTCCATTCTAGATTTCTCAAAGCTGTTCTCTACTTAATAGCCAAGGTAATCATCACAGTATATAGATGTATAATTCTTCAGCTTAGTAAACTGCACACACACACACACACACAAATCTTTAATATGGTCTATAAAAATCAGCTATGTGATTTAGCCTCTATGGTCCTGAATTTAATTTCTTAACCCTCTTCCTTCTATACTTTTTCCTCTCGTGGGCTGCCTTGAAGTTCTTTATACTAGATAGGCTCCTATTCTTCCTTGCCTTTACACATGCTTTTCTGTCTACCCTGAACACTTATATTTCTCATCCTTTCCCAGTTTACTTCCTACATATCCTTCACATTTCATCCTGAGCAGTACCTACTCAGGGAAGCCTTTGCTCATTTTCCTGGTCAGGGGTGTGTGTGTGTATGGGTATCTGTATGTTTGTTTCTCATGCACACACACATAATAATAATAAAATTGTTATTTTTATATTACTTTATAATACTGTGCAAGCTTTTGCCCTTTGTTGTACTTAACACAGTTGCTATTTTATCTTGATTTGCATGAGTGGTTGCAAAAATACTCATTGATATTAAGTTCCATGAAGACAAAGACCTTGTCAGTTTTTGCTTATTGTGTTTTTCCAGTACTTAGATATGTGAGTGAATGTGTATCAAGGAGTTTGGGTTTCAGCCTTAGGAAAAATGAAGAGCCATTGTACACTCTGTGAAAAATAGGGGAGTATTAATGATACATACTAAGACTTGGACTTTAGAAAGGTCAACTAGAGGCTGTAGTTGAGTGAAAGAGAGAAAGGCTGGAGCCAGGAAGATCTGTTAGATGACCATTGTAAATGAAGAAAGGTGAGAACCTATGTCTTTGTAGTACAGATGGAGAGGAGAAGGTGTTGCATATAAGTAGATGGTCTAGACAGAATCCAGTCATATTTGCTCATTTATTTTATAGATTTTGGTTTTTTTTTTTAAGGCCACCTGTGTGGCCCATAGGATCTTAATTCCCCATACAGGAATCAAACCCATGTCTCCTGAAAAAAAAAAAAAAAAAACAAAAATCCATGTCTCCTGCATTGGAAATATGGAGTCTTAACTACTGGACCACCAGGGAAGTCCCTCCAGTTGCCTTTGGTCACTAGCTGACTGACTATTGTCAGAGGTGAGAAAAAGGAATCAAGAGACTACTTAAAAGCTTAGGTTATTGAACTGTTAGACCATTTACCAGGTAAACGAGTATAAGACAATTAGTCATTCAAGGCTGGGTAGAGAATTCTTTCCATGTAAAAAGTAAATGTTTGCTTGGCTGCTCTGGGTCATAGTTGGGACATGCAGGATCCAGTTTCCTGACCAGGGATTGAACCCAGACCCCCTATATTGGGAGCGCAGAGTCCTAGCCACTGTACCACCAGGGAAATCCTTCTTTTCATTTTTAATAAGATTCACAGGAATGACCTCTTGGTCACTGATGTACTTAAAGACTTTTTTAGAATAGCTTTGTTGAGATAGAATTCACATATCATGCAAATCACCAATTCAGAGTATATAATTAAATGGTTTTGAACATATTTATAGATATGTGCAACCATTATAGCAGTGAATTTTTAAACATTTTGGGAAATCTGTGGTGATCCAGTGCTTAGGACTCTGCACTTTCACTGACAAGGGCCCGGATTCAATCCCAGGTCAGGAAACTAAGATCCCACAAACCATGTGGCATAGCCAAAAAGAATTTTTTTTATTGTTTAGAACATTTTTATCACCTCCAAAGGAAGCTCCCTACCATTTATTTAGCTATCAACCTTTTTCCTTCTGTTCCCCTCCCAGTTCAGTCCTGCCCAACCAATATGTTCTCTCTATTGATTTCCCCTTTCTGAACATTTCATGTAAATGAAATCATAGCATATATTGCATATCTCTTGCAACTGGATTCTTTCTCTTCGCATAATGTTCAAGGTTCTTCCAAGTTGTAGCATGTATCAGTTCCTTAATTCTTTTTTATGGTCAAATAATAATCCATTGTTTAGATGTATATCATTTTGTTTATACATTCATCACCTGTTGGAGGGCTAGTGGCTTAGACAGTTAAGAATCTGCCTGCAATGCAGGAGACCCAGGTTTGATCCCTGGGTTGGGAAGATCCCTTGGAGAAGGAAATGGCAACCTCTACCGGTATTCTTGCCTGGAGAATCCCAGGGACAGAGGAGCCTGGTGGGCTGCAGTCCATGGAGTCACAAAGAGTTGGACATGACTGAGTGTCTAACACAACAACAGCTGATGGAAATTTGGGTTGTTTTTGTCTTTTGGCTACTATGACTAATACTTCTGTAAACCTTTGGGCACAATTTTTTGTGTGGACATGTTTTCATTTCACTTGGTTATATACCTGGGGCAGAATTGCTGGATCATGTTGTAACTCTTAGGTTTAATTATCTGAGGAACTGCCAGAATGCTTTCCAAAGCAGCTAGATATACCATTTAGTATTTCCTATTAGGCTTTCAGTTTCTCCACATTCTTATCAACACTGCAGTTATATTTTTGATTCTAGTCATCTTAGTGGGTATGAAATGATATCTCATTGTCAATTTGATTTGCATTTCCTGCCAGTGACAAATGAAGTCAAAAATCTTTTCATATGCTTTCTAGTCACATTTCTTGGGAAAATGTATAGTCAGATCCTTTACCCATTTTTTTCCATTGGGTTACTTGACTTTCAGCATTGAGTTATAACAGCTTTTTGTATACTGTAGATACCAGTCTCTTTTCAGATATTTGATTTGCAAATATTTTCTCCTCAATTTGTGTGTTGTCTTTTCGCCTTCTTGATGGTGTCCTTTGAAGCACAAAAGTTCTTGATTTTAATGAAATCCAGTTTATCTATTTCTTTCATGTCGTGTGCTTTTGGTGTCATATATAAGAATTCTTTGCCAAATCCAAGGTTATTAAAATTTGGCACTGCATTTTCTTCTAAGAGTTTGTAGTTTTATCTCTTAGATTTAGGTCTTCGATCTGTTCCAGGTTAATTTTTTTTTATATTGTCTGTGGTAAGGATCCGACTTCATTAGTTTGCATATGACTATTCACTTGTCCTAGCACCTTTTGTTGAAGAGTATTCTTTCTGTGTTGGATGGTCTTCACACCCTTGTTGAAAATCAGTTGACCGTTGGTGTAGGTTTAAAGTATTTTTAAACAGCAAAACTATATTTTAGCTTTGATACTGTTTGGATTTCTCTTTCACAGGTAATTCTGTCATTCTTAGAAGATTATACTTATTTTTAAGTAAGCTTTTGAAGAGATTAGGGATGTTTGTGTAATCTTAGTGTACTGCACTGTGTACCACAGACTTAACCTAGAAAAATGTACAACTTGCACTTGTGAAACAGCTGTTCTTGTCTTGAAAGTTGAGTTTGAAAAGTTTCTTTCCTGGACATTTTGGCTTTTTTTTTAACTGATGCTTGCTGAGTGCCAGGCACAGTGCTAGTGTAGGGCTTACAAAGAAGTATGTAAAATGAGTATGGGAGATCTCTTCCTGAGGTTGCTAATTATAAGATATTGGGAGTGGGCGGTGGGGGGGGGGGCGGTGCGGTAAAATGACATGGGAGTAACTGTGAAAGGGTCACTAGTCCATAATAGTGGTATGTTTTGAGTAAATATAGTTTGCACAGCTATCTTCATTTTAATACATCATTATTTGTATTCTTTAAAAAGTATCATTTTTCTTAAGACCAAGAATTAAATTAGGATATGAGTGCCAAGGATGCTGCTAAAAACAAATGATAAAGAAAGACTGTTACATAGATTGGTACTTTTCTGTATTAAGCTCTGGGAAGCTCTACTACTGACCATTGAATTGGTGAAGCTGATCAGATGGGATCATTAAATTCTTTCAGTGTTTTTTTTTTTTTTTATGCATTCTTTTTTGTTTTTTGTTTTGCTTTTGCTTTTGTCTTTTATGCATTCTTAGTAACTCAACAGACTCTTCCATTGAATTAGTTGGAAATGAGTAGTTTAATATGAAGTATTTTTTTCTAATGAACCCTTTTCTCTTAATGTCACTATATAATTTTATGTCCCTTTTTCTCAGGAGTCTCAGCAGTCCAGTTTTGGCCCTGGAGAACAAAGTGAGTATTTCTTTTCCTCTTGGTTTTTATATTAAGCTGTTTATTTCATTTCTCGTGGTCACATCATATGTTTCTTTAATAATTCTTTTGTGTATCTTATCCCAGTATTTATGATCTGATGATTAGTAATGGGTTGAACTGAATCTTAGCTTAAAAAATGAAGAATTATAAATCACTTGGTATCAAAATAAGCTATTTTTATTAAGTATTTGAACTAGTAGTTCGGAGCTCATGAGTTCAATTTGATGGCCACCTCATATCCCCAAGAGCCATTCAATTCTTTCTGGGTCTTTTTAGCTGGGAAGAAAGTCTGATGTCTGCTACAAAGTCCCTGTCTACCTCCACTGTCTTGGCCTCTCAGAAGAACTTGAGGGGAAGATAGCTATGGGGAATTTCATTGTGGTTCCACGAGTTGATGGCTGTATGAATTGGTAGTGGTAAGGTCAGGAACCTTGCAAATGTCTGGACTTCACCATAAAGCTCTCTAAAAACAAACGTTCTTTTGCCAAGAGCAGTAACTTCTCAGGTATATTTACTCTGGTAATAAGCTGTTTTGAGAGGTTAAAATGTGGAGCTTTTTTAGTCCTTAGTTTGTTGACTTTTAGTGATCTTAAAGCAGAGGTCCATTTTAAGGTTAACAAATCTTATGTACCTATTTCTTTGTTCTGTCTTAAAGCTACAGATAGGAAAAAAGGACCCAACATTATAGATACATAGTAAATAACTAACTGTAGGCCAGAAAGTATTGATTTTCTCTTAAAATCTTTTAAAAGTATCTCTTTACTTCTACTTCTCTTCCACCGTTCTCTCTGTCCATAGCTAACTATTGGCAAATGGGACCATAAGCTGCACCTTCTCTTTATTACCTGTGTTTTCTCTTAATTTATTTTAGAACTGTCTTTATATCAGTGTGGGCTTCCCTGGTGGCTCAGACAGTGAAGAATCTGCCTGCAATGCAGGAGACCTGAGTTTTTGATTCCTGGGTTAGGAAGATCCCCTGGAGGAGGGCATGGCAACCCACTCCAGTATTCTTGCCTGGCGAATCCCTATGGACAGGGGAGCCTGGCGGGCCACAGTCCATGGGGTCACAAAGAGTCGGACACGACTGAATGACTAACACTGCCACGTTTTTTTTTTTTTAATATCAGTATAAAGCTCTAGTTCACTCTTTTTTAAAAACAAAAATGTGTTATATTGTTGAAACTATCCTAATGTATTTATCTAGTCCCCTGTAGATGGGCATTGGTTTCCAGTTTTGCTGTTGCAAACCATGCTATAATAAACTGTGTGAGTGTTTATTTGTGTGTATGTATTCCTCCAGATGTACTTGTAGTGTAAATTCATTTCCTTTTAACTGCTTGGTCAGTGGATATGTGCATTTACAGTATTAGTAAGATAATATTATCAAATTGCCCTCCAGAAAGATTGTATGAATTTACAGTCCTACCAATAACATGTGACATGCCTGTTTGCACCAGTATTTCATATTATGTACATTAAAGTGTTACCGATTTGATTGATGAAGAATTATATCCCATTGTTTTTATTTATATTTCTTTGAGGTTATATAGATAGACATTTTAAAAATATGAATAGCTGTACTATAGTTGCTGATGTCTGCATTCTTTTTTGCTCCAGAAAGATATAATCCTTCTTCTAAAACTTCAAATGCACACCAGTCTAAATCGTAAGTTTAATGTTTGTCTTTTTTTTGCTCAAAATCTAACTTGTAGTATCTGGATATCTAGAACACTTAGAAATATGTGTTTAATCTTTTAAGGCACAGGTAGGCAAACTTTTATGTAAAAGACCAGATGGTGAAATAGTTTATTAGACTTTAGGGTCCAGATGGTTTCTGTCTCAACTACTCAACTTTGCTGTTGTACCATAAAAGCAGCCAGAGACTACGGGTGTGGTTATGTTCCAGTTGAAACTTTCTTTACAAAACAGGCCTAGATTTGGCTTGTGGGACCATAGTTTACCTACCCCTGCTCTATGATTACACTTTTTTCTTATCTTTCAGAAGTGTTTGTGTTGATAATTTGTTTAAAAAAACAAACCAAAAAAAAAAATGTGAAAAAAATACAGGATTCTTCTTAGTAAAGCCCTCCATTTGACCACAAAATTTAGAATATTGAAGCAGCATAGTTCATACTGTCTGTGTTGTTTTCCTACTTTTATTTTATAGATAGACCCAGAAATATGTATCAGAATGTAGTAGAGTGGTATATTGGATGATAATAAATTCCAACTTAAAGAATGAATTTACTGCTGAATTCCTGAGACCACAAGTTAATCCAGTGATTGAAACAAAATTCTAAAGAAAGTGAATAACCAGTATATCCACAGTCTATACTGATAACTTCAGTCTCTTCAGCTGAACATAGTGGGAATTGAGTGAGAATGAAAATATATGAATACAAGTAATTTCACCTGACTGCTGAAGAGTTCAAATTATGTAAATTCCTATTTATAATATTTATTCATGTGCAGAAAACCGATGGAGCTTACCATATATGTGCAGATAACTTTGCTTTCTGAGGGAACAAGAGCATCCAGTACCTTAAGCAGTATGGTAAAAGCTTTGACATATTCACATGTGTAAACAGGTTCATTTACCTGCCATTATTAAATCATAAGGGCTGAGAGAATTCAGAGTAAGTACATTTCTTTATAGGAAATCAGTCATAGAGATGTACTGAGACCTGGACCAAAAGAAGACCTTTTTATTTGCCCCACTTATTTGGTCATCCTTAGAACAGATTTCATAGTTCTATAATCATCTGGTTACTTTGTATCAAGGTGGTGGTTTATGTGAAACTCTGAATTTGGGATCAGATTTAGAAACAGGTTAAGCTTTGAGGGGAGAGTATTAGTAGGAGGAGGAGTGAAAGATTTCCTTTCCATTGATTGAAGACTGTCAGGAAATTTTGAGAAGAAAGGTAATGTAACTAGTGGTGATAGAAATCAGACATTTTCTAGTTTTCCCTAAGGTTTGTGTTAATTTTTCCTTTCTTATAAGGCAAGGAGTGTTTTGTGATTCATTACTCAGTTTTTAATTTTGATTTTGATTCTGTGGCCTTAAGGAAAATATAAATCTGTAATTTTACTTTTAAATTAATAGTTGATTTGAATTTTGATTAAGAAAGATTTGGACTCTGGATTTATTATATGTATTATATATATATAATAATTATATATATTTTATATATATAACTCTGGAGTTATTTTTAATTCATACATGGTTATTTCTCTTGTATAACCAAGGTTCTTACCCAAAATTGGACATCTGCAAAGAGCACTCATCTTTCATAGCAAGGCATTTATGAACTAGCACTTTGTGTGTTCTGGTTTTCACAATTACCCAAGTGTACGTATCTCTTCATAAAACACTGGGGATAGTGAAAGAGAATTGCTGATGCTTTCATTTTATCTTCCTTCTTTTTGAGAGTCATATTCCTCTAGTGGACTATTGGGTATGAGTATGGTAATTTGTTTTAATAATGAATGAGTTTGTATATATGCAATTAGAGAAAAATTAGAGATGACAAGTGAGTAAGAGTTTGTGGAAGGTAACTTTTATTTAATTAGAAAAGAAAGATGAATATTTTACTTATGGAAAAGTTAGAGCTTCCAAAATTGAAATTGTTAAATTTCATCTCTCCCAGTTTTTTACTCTGGATATAAAGCAAACCAGACAGAATAAGACTTACTGGGTCTTTTCTTTATTTTGCAATTAAATCTTTGGCTACCACAGTGATTATTTCTAGAATTATTGTTGAATATCTAATACTCTGCTATGCCATGGTGAAATTCCCAAAATAATCATCCTTTCTGCCTTTTCCTTCTAGTATGTTAAAAGATGACTTAAAACTAAGCAGCAGTGAAGACAGTGATGGGGAACAGGTGTGTCTACTTATGATTTACTAGTTTCATACAGGGTTTGTTTTTATTGTATTTTACAAGAATTATAATTGAATAATACATTTATGATCCAGATATTTAAAATAAGTTCATTCCTGCTTTTCTGACACTGGAATATTATAGTTTTCCACTCTGTCTTTAAACCTCCATTTTTTTCCCTTTTTTTTTTTTTTAAAATGTCTTTTCCTTATTACTTAACCATATATCAGAACATCCTCTTGAAGCATGAGATTGTTGACAAGCAGAACTATTAATACAGCTTTTAATCTTATCCTGGCAGTTCGTTTTTATTCAGGTAAAAACAGTATTTCATAAGTGTTAAGTGACCATTGATGCATATATTAGAGAAGAAAGTTTTTCTATTAAGATTTCACATATTGTTCACATTAAGCAGATAAAGTACTATTTATTCATTTATAAATTTCCTCTCATGTTTTAATTTTAGGATTGTGATAAGACAATGCCAAGGAGTACACCAGGAAGGTAGGCATCCTTTTATTTTTTGTTTTATTTAGAGTGGAAGAGTCAGTCTGATAACAGTGTGTAGTGATAGAGTAATTGACCTTATAAAGTAAATATTATTATTACAACTCTGTAAATTAACTAAAAATCATTGTGAATTGTGTGTTTATTTTTTTTTTTTGAATTGTGTGTTTAAAATAAATGAATTTTAGAGTATTTTGTACCCCAGTAAAGCTTTTTTTAAAGGTGAGTACTAATGGCTAATGCTGCATTTCAGAAACTTTTTAAGGAAGTATTTATTTCATTTATAATAAAGTTCGAGAATCATAGAATTTGAAGAGCTTAACAAATAGTAAACATTTTAAATAAAGTGGAGTGTCAACTTTGAATGCTTACCTGTTGTCATTCTTAAAAAAAATCTTTTGGTCATTTATATTTTTTATTTCTTTTAGTAACTCTGAACCTTCACACCATAATAGTGAAGGGGCAGATAACTCCAGGGATGATTCTAGCAGCCACAGTGGATCTGAAAGCAGCTCTGGATCTGACTCAGAGAGTGAAAGTAGTTCCAGTGACAGTGAGGCAAATGAGCCATCCCAGAGTGCATCTCCTGAGGTGAGAGGGAGGCAAGAGGGTCCCTTCTGCAGGCACTCTGAAGGCCCCTGGTGATGCCCAGTATTTACTTTGAGCTTTACTTTTGTTTCAACCTGGTGACTCATGTTATTTAGTTATGGTGAAAAGAAGTCTTAAATAGTATAAATTCACTGTAGCTTGATAAAATGTGGTTTAAAATCTCTGTTGGTGCCTACACCGTTTGTTTGCTTTCTGGAATTAAATGTACTGTATGGATTCCTGACAGGTCTATTTAGTATTTAAAGGCTATATATAAAATAATTAGCTTATATTCTCATTCAAGTGATTAGAGCTATTATTATTTTTAGCCTTTTGCTTTGGTTCAGTTAGAACTATGAAAAACAAATGCTTTTGTGTTGGTGTTAGGCATTGTGTTTTTTCCTCTTCCTTGAGATTATGAAGAAAGGAGAAAGTTTCAGTACTGAAAAGGCATACTTCTTTCTCTGTTTTTCAGCCTGAACCACCTCCCACAAATAAATGGCAACTTGATAACTGGCTGAATAAAGTAAATCCACATAAAGTGTCACCAGCTTCTTCTGTGGACAGTAATATCCCATCATCTCAAGGCTATAAAAAGGAAGGCCGAGAACAGGGAACAGGGAATAGCTACACGGATCCAGGTGGTCCTAAAGAAACAAGTTCTGCTACTCCTGGACGAGACTCCAAAACTGTCCAAAAGGGATCAGAAAGTGGGCGTGGGAGGCAAAAGTCTCCTGCCCAGAGTGACAGCACAGCACAGAGGAGAACTGTAGGAAAAAAACAACCCAAAAAGACAGAGAAGGCAGCTGCTGAAGAGCCCCGTGGAGGCCTGAAGATAGAAAGTGAAACTCCTGTAGACATGACTACCAGCATGCCCTCCAGCAGACACAAAGCAGCCACCAAAGGCTCAAGAAAACCCAATATAAAAAAGGAGTCCAAATCTTCCCCTCGACCTTCAGCAGAGAAAAAGAAATATAAGTCAACAAGTAAATCTTCCCAGAAATCAAGGGAAATTATAGAAACAGATACCTCATCCTCAGATTCCGATGAAAGTGAGAGCCTTCCTCCTTCCTCACAAACTCCTAAGTACCCTGAGAGTAATAGGACTCCCGTTAAACCCTCCTCAGTGGAGGAAGAAGATAGCTTTTTTCGGCAACGAATGTTCTCTCCTATGGAAGAGAAGGAACTTCTTTCACCCCTCAGTGAGCCTGATGACAGGTATCCACTTATTGTGAAGATTGACCTGAATCTCTTGACTAGAATACCAGGAAAGCCTTACAAAGAAGCAGAGCCACCCAAGGGGGAAAAGAAAAATGTGCCAGAAAAGCACACAAGAGAGGCTCAGAAACAAGCCTCAGAGAAAGTTTCCAACAAAGGCAAGAGGAAACATAAGGTTTGTAATGGGTTTTTTTTTTGTTCTTGTTGTTGTTATGTGAACATTATCCTCTAAAATGCAGTGGAAATCTCATTAAGCCAAAAACTAGCTAGTTGATTCATAGCTATGAGGGAAAATGGAGGTGAGCCTAAAGCCCTGATGAGGCAACAGACGCAAGAGTCTCTTGAGGACCATTGTGCCTCTCCCTGTCTCCTTTAGTAAAGAATTATAGTTTCTAATCAGATAAGAAATGAACCAGTGCATCTGTTCATAGTGTGTGCTGGCCAGTGTAGAGGTGAGAACAAAGCAGAGATTGCAAACTGGCCTTTACAACATTCTTACAGTTTTTGTTTTAAATGTCTTTAGTTGGGTTATGTACTCTCCAGGTTGTCACACTTCATAACACTTTCTTCTCTCTTATATCCAGACCAAGTCACATGTTTTAGATTACAAATTCCAGCTAGTAAATTGACTCACCAATTTTAACATGTCCTTAAGAATTTCACCAATCCATTGTACATAGCTGTGCCCCAGCTTTTCTGCTTTGCAAGTTCAGAATTAAAAACATCTGCTGGCACATAGCCAGCTCTCATCCCTAAATAATTCCACGATAATTTGGATTTACAGATAAAGCTTGGTGTATACTTTTAAGGTCAGCTTTTTTTAGACCCAGGAAATGTGAAAATTCATAGATATCTGTGATTGGAAGATAATGGACGTATAACGGAGCTGAAAAACTTACATATAGAGACAGATTTTTTTGGAAAGAAAGAAGTGTGATCTCTCAACTTTAGTGAGACATCTTTCGAGGAGCGTACATTTTACTAATTTGTATTGAAGAATAGTATAATTTCCCTTGATACACATGTGTGAATGCGATGATAAGATATTGAAAACATGAGCAGGTGAATGGGATACCAGGTGGACTCAGAACAAAATCCCAGTCCCAGTTGACCTTGAGAATCTCATGTGGGAAGACAGGAAGAATATAGCATTTTCTTGAAATGAGCCTGTGGTTTTCCCTCTTTTTTCCTTAAAACCACAGTACTGTGTGCTGTTGCTGATGTATTTGGACAAATGAGAGTAACACTTCTTTTTTTTTGCGTCTTCAAAAATTGAAGATTTTTTAAAATTTGAATTCCTAGAAAACTGAAGCTTCCTACTTTCAGTACTATAGCTAAGAGCTTCCATTATTGTAGTAAAGGGATGCCTTATTCAACTGGTACACTCTTTAGGGCTGCTGGATTCTAGAGCCTACAGCCTCAGATTGCTGGACTTAGTTATGGGATTTTGTATTATTCTATCTAATTCATAGAAATTATATGAAATAAAAGCTTGTATATGATAGATTCTGCTCCTTAAAAAAATGTTTCTTATGGAATTTAAAAAATGGTTCTTTTATCTTTAAAAAGGTATTACAAATTCTTTGTAAACTTTTTCAGACATTTAAAATATAATATACTAAGTAAATTTTACTCTTGTTTAAAATTTTACAATATACATAACTTGTAATAAAAAAAATCCCCTTCCTCTAAAATGAGTGTCCCATATCTCCTTTGGAGAAGGAAATGGCAACCCCCATTCTTGCCTGGAGAAGCCCATGGACAGAGGAGCCTGGTGGGCTACAGTCCCATGGGGTCGCCAAGAGTCGGATACGACTGAGCAACTAAGCATATCTCCTTACCTCCCCCACATCTCATCGGCATATGTTCCTCATAAGTTTTTTTGTATCAATACCTGTAAATGAAATTTTGATTTTATAAAATGTATATCACCAGGAAACTTGGTGATGATTATTTTTTTCCCCCAAAATGCCATACAACTTGCAGGATCTTAGTTCCCAGGCCCCAACAGTGAAAGCTCTGAGTCCTAACCAGTGGACTACCAGGATATTTTCCAGTGATGATTTTTGAGATTTGTTGCTTTGGTAAAATTATTCTTGAAGATAAAGCAGATAATACTGAGAAAGAGACCAGCCAAGGATAATGAAAGATGTGGATTCCTTTTTCTCATGCTCTCTCATGTCCAACTTTAATCATTTGTATATGGGAACAAATTCTTTCATATAGCAGGATGTTTGCAATATTTGTGCCCTGATATTTAAGTCAGTAGGAAAACTTAAATTCCCCAAGCATAGTAGCTTGGTGATTATAGACAGGCCCATAGCTTTTGTTTCAGCAAAAAAGTTTTTCAAAGATCTTCAGTCTTGGCTAAAAGCAAAAAGATGGACAGTAACAAGTGTTGGTGAAGATGTGAAGAACGACAGTGCCAGTGGGAATGTAAAGTCATGTAGCCACTTTGGGACATAGTTTAGCAGTTCCTCAGAAAGTAAATAGACAGTATTACCTTATGACTCAGCAATTTCTTTCCTACATATATACCCAAGAACATTGAAAATATGTCCACACAAAAACCTATACTTGAGTGCTCGCTTCGGCAGCACATATACTAAAAAAACCTATACTTGAAAAGTAGGGAAAATTCAAATGATGAATGGATAAATAAAATGTGGTATATCCATACAATGGAATATATTCATTCATTAAAAAGAAATAAAATATTGACAAATAATCTTACAACACAGATGAATTTTATGGTATGTGAATTATATCTTAATTATCTCATCCCCCCTCCTCAAATCATTCGGCTGAAAAGATGCCATCTAAAAAGACTGTTTCAGCATTTCAGCTCTTCATATCTAAAGTAGGAGACTTCTTCTCAGACTTAAAAACCTAATTTATTTAACACTGTTTAAATGAGTTCTTTCACTTCACATTTATCTTTTTTCTGAAGTATATCAGAGATTAACTGTTTGAGGGTGACTAGCACTGAAAACTGAAATTAGATGAATAAAAATCAAAACCTAATTGCTTTGTTTTTCCTGTTTTTCATCCAGAATGAAGATGATAACCGAGCCAATGAGAGCAAGAAACCTAAAACAGAGGATAAGAATATGGCAGGCCACAAGCCATCCAGCAACAAAGAGTATGTCTGCAAAACATGTAACATGTGTGTTGATCTATGTGGGTTATTTGCTGCTGGGTACTTTCTAATGTGCTCTTAGAATATTCCATTTAGTATGTATATGTTATACATTTCTGTACACAGTCATATACCAAATAGTGGGAGGTTTTGCTTTTAGTTAATTGGGATGAAAAGCAAGATTCAGTCACTTTATCTCTCTTTTTAGGAGAACAGGAAGTATTCATAGGATAAGAATTAAAGTAAAGCTTTACCACTTTCAGGCTGGCTGTGTAGCTGCAGGAGACATATGAGCATTAGTATCTTCATTCACCATTCCTCTTTTTGTTCTTTTATTCAATCACTATTGAATACTTGTGTGTGGCAGACCAAGGTTTAGGCACTGAATATACAACCGTAATGGGGAGAAAACACTGGAGAAGATATCTGCCCTTGTGAAATTTATAGTTTTATTTTGTTTTATGGAAATCATATGTTCTAATAATCAAATAGGGAAAACCGAATTTGTCTTGAAATCAGGCAAAGTCAAGTGGGAAAAGTCCATCACTCTTACATGACTGTGTGGAGAAATGAGGGCATTTGTTTGGTTTGGCAGGTCATCTAAACAGAGTGCTGCTAAAGAAAAAGATTTATTGCCTTCTCCTGCTGGGCCTGTTCCTTCAAAAGATCCAAAAACAGAGCATGGCTCTCGGAAGAGGACTATTAGTCAGTCTTCTTCCTTAAAGTCAAGTAATAACAGCAACAAGGAAAATAGTGGCAGCAGCAAAAACAGTTCCTCCGCATCAAAGCAGAAGAGGACTGAAGGGAAGACTTCCAGTAGCTCTAAGGAAGTCAAGGTAAGGCACTGGGGGACCTGAGCCTTTTGAAAAAAATCTCCTTGCCATGTGACTTCTCCAAGGTAACTATGCTTTGAAAATTTTGTAAACATCTTACTAATCTTACAGACCTGTTCATTTTTACTCTCAAAGTGTCAGTCTGATAATAAACTTGTGCTGTGATCTGAGACCATGAAAGGAATTAAATCATCTGGACACATGCATATTAGTTAAGGTAGAAATTGGAAAAGTTGGTTTTCCATAATTGGAAAAGTTGGTTATGGAAGAACAGTTGATTATGATCAAATTTGTAAATAACTCCAGTTGTTTTGATTGAGTTCTTGTCTATGGTTTTAAATTGTCTTTGGATCATTTAGAGTTAGATTTTACAGGCTAGTTATACTACATAAAGTGCTAAAGCAACCATTTGGCTTCATGAAGAAGAAAAATATTCTTTAGCTGAGCTAGTACTGGAATTGGCCCTAGAGCATGGTCATCAGGTAGAGGAATATTCTTAATGTTTGTGGGTGCATAACTAGATCAGAGAAGCTTTTTCAAGGCTATACTTAGGCTCTAATCCTGAATTTGTTTATCGGCTTTTTTCATTGCTTTCTAAAGTGATCTGATCAGGAGCAAACTCCCTGACAAAATTAAGAAAATACCTAGATTTTTAAGTATATAATTTATTGCATTACTTTGTGACTTAAAATAAGCAACTGTTTAACAGTTGAAAAAATTGACAAAGGCAGTTAGTTGTGCTTATTAAATGTGGTGATTAAATCTTTTAAATTTTGAGGTAATTTAAATTGTGAACAGTGTCTCAAATTGAGATATACCGAAGGCTTTTTCTCCAGCTGGACCACTTCCATAGCAGTTTAGATAGTGTCCTTGAGGAACCTCTTCTGTGGGCCTCCTTCACTGACCCAGTTCTCTGTTTCCCTGCTGGCTGGCTCTTTCTGCATATCCCATCCTTGAACTGTAGGATTTGAGACCTGTATGCTTCTTCTTTTAAACCTCTTCTCTTTCTTTCTTTCTTTTTAAAATGCACTCATTAAGTGAGCTCTTCTGCTCATTTGGTTTCTGTTATCTCATAGGTAAAATTCAACGTCTATGTCTCTTTTGTCAGCTTCTTGAAAGCAGGGATTTGTGTCTCACTTGTTTGCACTTTATCCAGTGTTTAACTTACTGGATAAAATAAGATAATATGAAAAACCAAAATTACATGTAATTTTTACTTTGTTTCTCTAGATATTTGCTGATGCCAAATTTTTGAAATATGTTGGCATAAATTTTGTTTGGTATAGTCTTTTATTTATTTATTTTTATTTTTATTTTTTTAGTTCTACCACTTTATTGCTACCAACCCATCTCCCTCCACCCTTGTGCACACATGCTAGGTCATGTGACCCCATGGACTTCAGCCTGCCAGGCTCCTCTGTCCATGGACTTTTCCAGGCAAGAATACTGGAGTGGGTTGCCATTTCCGTCTCCTAGTCTTTTATTTTTAATATCTTTAATACTGCTTCTTATATTGTCTTTTATTTTTAATTTTAGTTTTCTGTACTGTCTTTCTCTTTTATCAGTTTCATCAGAGGCTTATCACTTTTACTTGTCTTTTTTAAAAAAACAGCCTTTCTTTGTCTTTATTCAGTATAGTTTATTTTTGTTTTCTATATCATTAACTTACACTCTTTATAATTTCCTCTTATGCCTTTTTGTTTTGCTCTTCTGTTTATTAACTTTTAAAGATGAATACTAAGCTTGTTTTTCAAAATTAATTGTAAGCCCTTTTTCTCTAATATTCAAATATAAACAGTTAGACTATGTATTTTCCTCTAATTACTGCTTTAGCTGCATCTGCAAGACTTGGTATATAGTATTTTTTTTTTTTTTTTTGGTATATAGTATTTTTATAACTCAGTCCAAAATGTTTTTTAACTTCTTGTGTGATTCCATCTTTGATCCAAGAGTTACTTAAGTGTGTTACTCAGTTTCCAAACATACAGAGATTTTCTGGTTGTCTTTTGATTAGTACCTTGTAGAAGGGTCTAGAAAGTGATCGGCATGCAGTGATCTTTTGAAATTTGTTGAGTTGCTTTGTAAAACAGCGTAGCTTATGGTAGATTTTTGTAATGAAAAGACTGTGTCTTCCACATGAATTAGAGACAGCGACCTGTATAATTCAGTTAGATTAATGATATTTTCACACCTTCTGTATGCTGACTGATATTTTTTAGTCCTTTTCTATCAGGTTTTTTAATTGAGATAAAGTTGATATATAACATTGTATTAGTTTCAGGTGTACAACAGAATGATTTCCTATATGTATATATTGCAAAAACTTACTCAACCACAGTAAGTCTAGTTAGCATTTCTTACCACACACATAATTTTTCTTTATTTTCAGAAACTTCAGTTTTCCTTCAATAAATGTAAACTTAGGCACTTATATTTAAGTTGGTGCAAACGTAATTGAGGTTTTTGCATTGTTGAAATTTGCCATTTGATATTGGAATACATTCTTAAATAAATACGATTATGTTATACATTATTTTAATGCACTAAGTTTTTTGCTAGTGACTTTTATTACTTGCTATTCATTTTAAACTTATTTTATACTATGGAAATGATGTTAGAAAAAAATCAAATTCGAGTGATTTTCTTATTTGAGTTCAAAATGGGTGGTAAAGCAGCAGAGACAACTTGCAACATCAACAATGCATTTGACCCTGAAACTGCTAATGAATGTACAGTGCAGTGGTGGTTCAAAAAGTTTTATGAAAGAGATGAGAGCCTTAAAGATAAGTGAGTGGCCGGCCATCAGAAGTTGACAACGACGGGCTGAGAGCCATCATTGAAGCTGATCCTCTTACAACACAAAAGATTGGCAAAGAACTCAACATCAGCCATTCTACAGTCATTTGGCATTTGAAGCAAATTATGGAGGAGAAAAAGCTCAATAAGTGGGTGGCTTGTAAGCTGAAAATCAAAAAAATCATCGTTTAGAAGTGTCATCTCTTTTTCTGCACAACAACGAACCATTTCTCAATCAGATGCGATGAAAAGTGGATTTTATACAACAACTAGCAGCAGCAGTGATTGGACCAATAAGAAGCTCCAAAGCACTTCTCAAAGCCAAACTTGCACCAAAAAAAAGTCATGGTCATTGTTTAGTGGTCTGCTGCCAGTCTGATCCACTATAGCTTCCTAAATCCTGGCAAAACTATTACCATCTGAGAAGTATGCTCAGCAAATTGATGAGATGCACCAAAAACTGCAATACCTGCAGCTAACATTGGTTAACAGAAAGGGCCCAATTCTTCTCCATGACAGCGCCCAACTGCACATTGAACAAACAATGCTTCAAAAGTTGAACAAATTGGGCTACGGAGTTTTGCCTCATCTGCCATATTCACCTTACCTCTTGCCAACAGACTACCACTTCTTCAAGCATCTCAACAACTTTTTGCAGGGGAGATGCTTCCACAGCCAGTAGGATGCAGAAAATGCTTTCCAAGAGTTCGTGGAATCCCAAAGCATGGGTTTTTTTCACTACAGGAATAGACAAACTTATTTCTCATTGGCAAGAACATGTTGACTATAATGGTTCCTATTTTGATTAATAAAGATATGTTTGAGCCTAGTTGTGATGATTTAAAATTCGTGGTCTGGAACCACAATTACTTCTGTGCCAACCTTAATAGATCTGTTTATGAAACACATGGGGAAAGCTGTCCAAGAAAAGTTAGATTGCAGTAGAATTCAGGAAGCCATTTGGTAAATGTGCAGATTTTACCATAAAGAATTTAGTATTTTTTCAAATCTCAGGGCTTTTATTTTCATTCTTGAAGAAAGCTGTAATAGGTGGAACTTGAAAGGACTCTTACAAGAAAAGAAAAAAAAAAAATGGTTACATGGTTTCTTTTAAACAGAAGTAATAAAAATATATATGTTGTTGGGTTTTCTAATGTTGAGACATTTATGAATTTGTAGGATAAATTCTACTTATTTATGGTTTTTTTAATGGGAAAAAAATGTGTATTCAATTTATTGAAGATAGGACCGGAGGGGAAGCTGTTGGGAGGACAGGATCATAGCCCTTGTGTTAAAGGTCTCTGTTGATAGGAGGCAGAATAAAACTTAAGAAAGTGTCCAGGTTTTGAAATCTGACAGATCTGGACTTAAAACCCAAATTCCAGGAATACTACTTAAAAGCTGTTTGGACTTGGGCAAGTTGCTCAGCTTCCTTGAGGCTACTTTTTATCCTGTCCTGATAGCAGTACATGTTTCATAGGGCCGTTAAAGGGTTAATGATTATGCTAAGTACTTGGTTAACTTAGTGCCTAGTAAGTAGTAAGCACACAGAAAGTGTTAGATGTTGTCATTGTTTTCGTTGGCCAGTTATTACCAGTAAATTTTGTCTGAAGTAATACTGCTATATTGATATTAGATTTGTGTATTCCTTAAGTTTTTACAAGTGTCAGTGTCATTGCTTCCCACATGGTAGACCCCTAATAGAAGGCTCTTGAGAGTCCCTTGGACTGCAAGGAGATCCAGCCAGTCCATCCTAAAGGAGATCGGTCCTGGGTGTTCATTGGAAGGACTGATGTTGAGGCTGAAACTCTAGTACTTTGGCCACCTGATGCGAAGAGCTGACTCACTGCAAAAGACCCTGATGCTGCGAAAGATTGAGGGCAGGAGGAGAAGGGGACGATAGAGGATGAGATGGTTGGATGGCATCGCCAACTCAGTGGACATGGCTTTGGGTGGACTCAGGGAGTTGGTGATGGACAGGAGGCCTGGCATGCTGTGGTTCATGGGGTCGCAAAGAGTCAGACACAACTGAGTGACTGAACTGAAGTGAATATTATAAAGAATATTCTTGGTTATTTAAAATGGGCTCATTCCATAAAAAGGACATTTACATTATGAAATTTTAAATTTTTATAACAAGAGAATTAACTACCACAGACAATGGAATTTTGTTTGCTTTTTAACCATGAGCTAAGGAATACTTTTATTTTGATTTTAATTTCATAGTTTTCATAGTTTCAATTTCATAGTTTTAAATGTGGTTTTTGTTTTTATTTTTCTGGTCAGGAAAAAGCTCCAAATAGTTCTTCTAACTGTCCTCCATCTACACCAACTCCTGATGCTTCTAAGCCTCGGAGAACGAAGCTTGCCTTTGATGACAGGTAAGATAAATAAGATTTTTTATGCATTTAAGAAATCATTTCAGTCAGTGTATACGAAACTCATTTTAATGTCTGTCAGTGACCAGAAGAATTGGTTGTATTGTGATGTTGTTGTATTGTGATATTGTGACAGAATATTCAGATTTTTAATTTTAAAGGCACCCTCAAGTCCAAGTATTGCTCCTTTTAACTTAATTTACCTTCATGATTCTCATGGGGAATGTGAATAATATACCTTCCAGTAGTCTACCTTTGCTGACTTTACTGTTTAAAGGCTTTCTTAAGTAAAACAGTGTAGGTTTAAAATAAAGACTGTTTCAAATAAGTAACGTAGGGTTTTTTTTTCCCTCCCTTTTGATAAAGGTTATTTTTCCTACCTACATTCTGTTTACTCTCAATCTTTCAAATAATTTATGCTCTTAACCTAATAGAAACATTTGTCAGGGAAAAAATAATCAAATGTTTATTAACAGCTCATTTTCTTTACTTGAGGACATGAAAACTGAGGGCTATAAAACTAATATTATCTTATGAAAATATTTCCCATTTTACTTAAAATAAAAATTTACATTGCAGAAGTTATTCAGCAGACCATTACTTACAAGAAGCAAAAAAGCTAAAGCACAATGCAGATGCATTGGTATGTAAATATTTATATATTTAATCAAATTAACTTAAATCTTCATTTGTTCTCATAGCACATCAGTGTGGCTCTCATTTACCTTTATTCTCCTTTCTTCAGTCTGATAGGTTTGAGAAAGCTGTATACTATCTTGATGCTGTGGTATCTTTCATTGAATGTGGGAATGCATTAGAGAAAAATGCTCAGGAATCCAAATCCCCATTCCTTATGTATTCAGAAACGGTGGAGCTCATCAAGTAAGTGGGGAAACTTGCCGCATTGTTGGCAATAATATTTCTCTGTTCCTTCTTGGAAAGGACTAATTTATAAAATAATAGCTAAAGAAGATCCTTAATCCTTTATTGTCCTTGGATAAGGAGAAGAAGACACTTTAGTGGGTATTTTTGTCTTTAAGTTTGATTTTAATGTTTAGAGGACTGAGGAGGTCATAAAACAGATGAATTATTATATTGTGTGTCCTTTGTTTCTTCTCTTATCTCACAGATACACTATGAAGCTAAAGAATTACTTGGCACCAGATGCTACAGCTGCAGATAAAAGACTTACAGTGCTTTGGTAAGTGTTGTATGTTAGCCTCTGCTAGATGACAAAGCAATTTCGTAAGGAACTGTACTGTCTGTGTTCTTCTGAGAGTTGTCCTTGAATCGGCCTTCCATAACCCAGTCATAAATCTATTCTTGATGGGTCAAGAAGAAAACAACAGAATATCTACTGAAAATTTTTAGTTGTTGTGAGCCTCACCTCCATTGCCCTCTTGATAAAAGCCTTGGCAGAGTGAGACTGATATTAGAACTTTCTATTAAGTGATCACTTTTTTAGGCTTTTTTTTTTTTTCCTTTGGATTTGACTGTAGTTTACTTTTTTTTTTTTTTTTACCCTAAGGCTTCTATTGTGTATTTCAGTAAAGATGGACACTATAAAAAATCCAGGCTCTTCTTTTGGTATCCTCTCCCTCTATTTACATATACATATACCTTACCTTTGGGGCTTCCCTAGCAGCTCAGCAGTAAAGAATCTACCTGCAATGCAGGAGTCGCAGGAGATGGGGGTTCAATCCCCAGGTTGGGAAGATCCCCTAAAGGAGGGCATGGCAACCCATTCCAATATTTTTGCCTGGAGAATCTCATGAATAGAGGAATCTCGTGGGCTATAGTCTATAGGGCTGCAAAGTTTGGCACAACTAAAACGACTTCTCATGCACGCATACTTTACCTCAGGTGGCAAACATCTAGCTTGCTCAGAATAAGGAAATGGCTTGCTTGCTTATCCCCAGAGAGAGAGTTTATTCATCATGGTTATTTACTTTACCTGGCACTGGGTTTAATAACTGGGAGAGCAGCTGTAGGAAAAAACTGGCACAGTCCTCTATTTGTCATGGAGTCTAGGGTATAGAGTGAAGAGACAGAAATTAATCAAATAACCACACAAGTACATGAATTAAGTACTTTGAAGGAAAAGTTTATATAACTCTAAAGGTAAACTTAGTCCTAAGGTAGAGGAAACATTTACAAGGGCTGGATAGTGGAAAGAACCCGGAAGCCTTGTGTCAGGAAACTAAAAGACCCAGGAGAAGTAAGTGAAGGTGACTGGAGAGGTAGGCAGTGACAACCGTGAAGGGCCTTTATAAGCCATGTTGGTTTTACATATGTTACTTCAGAGTTGTAATATTTACAATTGAGTTCCTAGTTTTGTTGCTTTAGATTATTTTTAGTTTGATGTAGAGATTATGCTTTGAAGTTTTTGGGGGGCAGGGAGTTGAGGGGAGGGGTGGCTGTGCCATATGGCTTAGGTAGGATCTTAGTTTCCTGACCAGGGATTAAACCTGGACCACAACAGAGAAAGATGAAGCACTGAATCCTAACCACTGGACTGCCAGGAAATTCCCCCGCAATGATTTTTTTAGTCCCTATGTTATAAATGACACGTTGGTGTCCTGGGGCTGAGGTTTTGATTTTTGAATGTCAACATATAGGAGGCTAGTCCTAGGTCTCTTCCTCTTCCTTTCCCTCCCTAGGTTGTGTACCGTAATAAGATCACGCCTTTTGATTTTGCCTAAGACTTAGTGTCATTGACCTTATGCCATGGTCTGCTCACATGAATCACTTGTGTACTCTGGCTCAATGTGAACCTTGTCTGTGCGATGTGGCCAGAGTCTGTTGTCCTGGTAAATAAGCTGTCCTTTTCCATTGGCTAGCCTGCGATGCCAGTCTTTGCTGTACCTGAGGCTCTTCAAACTGAAGAAAGAAACTGCTCTGAAATACTCAAAGACGCTGACAGAGCATCTGAAGGTAGGTGCACAGTAGGAGTATCTGTTTCCCAGGAGACAAAATTTGTAGTCTCCTATTCCCACCTCAGAAGTGCCCTCATGTTTTTCCTGCCAGAGGAGAGGAAGAGCTACTATTTGGGAACTTTCAAATAGTTTGAGGTTTAAAATGCACACATCTCTGACTGTGGAACCTATGTAGCCGTATACAGTAGCTCTTAGTAATATTTCAATGTATATAATCTATTTTTATCACAAAACCTAATGTTTTTTCATGATAGCCCTACATAAGTCTTCCTAAAATTCTGCCCTGATAATGACTCGGAATGCTTTAATAGCTTAGCATTGACTTCAGGGTCAAGTGAAAGATTCTTACTCTCACGTACAAGTCCCTCAAGATCAATCTCTCTCCCACTGTCCCTCTTTCTTTTCTGAAATTTACTCCAGGTAAATTGTCTGGGTCATATACACTCTCTTGTGTACAGCCTTTGTACATAGGATGACTTGCCTTGCTCTATGCCTTCTCCCCTCTTCTTTATCCATCTGAATGTTACTCATTCTTTGTCTCTCCCTTTTCAGTCTTCTAGAACACCCCAGCTCTTATCGAAATAACTTCCTTCTGTTGCACATTTCTACATACACACACACATTTTTGTTTCTTAAGATCAGCACTGGCCCAATGCTTTTGAATATATTTATTACATCATAAATAAATATTACTTCATAAATTACTTTTTTGTTTGTTTTTTTTAGTTATTAAGTACATTCTCTTTTCTCCACAGAATTCTTACAATAATTCTCAAGCACCATCACCAGGCTTGGGAAGGTAGGTAAATTTTATTCTGTAAAATTTTATGTGACAAGTTTATTTTTATGTGAAAGTGGAATGGGTTTGGCCACTTTCCAAAAAAGGTATTTTTTGTGAAAGTCACTCGGTCATGTCCAACTCTTTGTAACCCCATGGACTGTAGCTTGCCAGGCTCCTCTGTCCATGGAATTCTCCAGGCCAGAATACTAGAGTGGGTAGCCATTTGCTTCTCCAGGGGATCTTCCCAACCCAGGGATCGAACCCAGGTCTCCCACATTTCAGGCATATTCTTTACTGTTATCATTTTTTTTTAAGTTGAAAATATCTTAAACATGCTCTTAGAAAGATTAAAGAAGGAACATTTCACCTGTAGAAGTCCGAGTTTTTTTTTTATTTCCAACTCCTCAACCTTTCTCAGCTTGATTTCTGTGGCTAGTTGGAGTTTTATCACCTTGCACTTTTATTTGCTCATGTCTGGACACTGCCAAAATTTAATAACAGTGGCACGAGTATGGTTTGTCCTCCATTCCCACATCACTTCCATCCCACTCACCCACAGAAAGGAAGAAAAATACCATGAAATCTCGTGTTGTTAATCCACTCAGCTTTCTATAAAACAAATGGAAAGTACCTAATTATATGCCCAGATAGGTGGAAAGTGTGTTGAGCTGAGAGTGAGATGACTTAACTTCTAAGTCTTGAAACAGCTCTTACCAAAGTATATGACTTCCTCACTTCTTTCCCATCTTTTATACTGTTGCCATTGGTTAAACCAAAGAGTCTTGATAAAATGATAACACAATAAACACTATAGTGAGCTAAGTATTTATTTAAAAGAACTTGTACTTCTTTGGAAGTACAGTTCCCTTTTAGTTTAAAAGAACCTTTAAATTTTAAAAGCCTTCCTGTAGGAAGAGCCAGGTGTACATTAATTTCCTCACATTCGTCATTTTCTATATGAATAAACTTCCTGTTTCTCTGTGTGTAGCAAAGCTGTTGGGATGCCTTCCCCTGTTTCTCCAAAGCTGTCACCAGGCAATTCAGGAAATTATTCTTCTGGAGCCAGTAGTGCTTCAGCAAGTGGTTCTTCAGTGACCATTCCACAGAGGATCCACCACATGGCAGCCAGCTATGTTCAGGTTACATCCAACTTCCTCTATGCCACTGAAATTTGGGACCAAGCCGAACAGCTTTCCAAAGAGCAAAAAGGTAAGGAGGTCTCTGGAGAGACTCTGAAGGATGGAATTGTTAAAAAGAGTTTTTATGGAATAGTTAAATTAAGTGTCTGTTGTACATTTAGTTTATTATCTAGTCTAGAGTTAATGACAGTCAGTTTGCTGATCTCCATTGCTTATCAGTCATGTAAATGTACTGAATTTTGTCAAAAAAATACCTTGCACTATAGTGGTGACACAAACTAAACAAAAAATAGTTTTGGTCTAAGACAAATATGCCTTTGTTCAGCCACATTTAATTCCAGCTTATACTATAAAAGTAATAAAATGTATATTCCATCCTGGGATGGTTAAGGTAAATTTGGCTATGGGCATAGGATTATATCCAGACATCTTATACATATGAGGTATCTAATATATAAGAAAACATGTTCGTACTGGATTTTTAAAGACATACTGGAAGAAACTTAGGTGATAAAAGAGACTATAAAATGAATAGCCTTCTGTCTAGCATTCTTTAATATTAGGTCATTGCACCTTGTTATCTCCCAAACTAAGAACACCAAGAATTAGGAAGTATTAAAGATCTTTGAATACAGAATAAACACTTTAGTAGATGTTTTTTAGCAAATATGTGTATGTAGCATCTATTCAGGCAGCTCCTTTGTAGAAAACTTAAAGTAGCCAATCAAGCAAGTATACTTTTGTCACAGAGTATATTTAAATATAATGCTTATAGCATCAGATGAAAATGAAAAATTCTGATCCCTAAGGAGGGGTAATAGTGGGAGGAAGGTTGTGTTTTTAAATACCTGATTTGTTTTTAAAATTTTAAATACTGTCAGTACAACTCAGGAAAGGTTACAAGATGAAATTCTTAAGTTATCCCTACATTACATTCTTCTCCCTGATGCCAGTTTTCTAGCATCATTTTTCCTTTCCTTTCCCTTCATCTCTCCATTCCTCCCTCCCTTTCCTTCTTCCTTCCCCTACTATTGTTTACATTCTTACTTGCCTGCCTGCCTACCTACATATTTTATGCTAATTTTCAAACACTGACTAAAGGAAAGAGAATGATATAATGAACCCATGTACCTTTTACTCAACTTCAGTTTCAGCAATATAACATTTTGCTAATGTTGTTTTCTTTTCCCCCCACCATCTCTCCTCATCACCCCCCCCCCCCATCATATTTTTCTTTACCCTGGTATATTTTAAAGCTAACTCCTTTATGTCTTCTAAGACATAATCTCCCTTTAGATTTCCTATTGTTTGAAATAATGCCTTTTTTCTTTAAGCAATTGGGTTTGTTTCAAACAGGATCCAGACATTCATTGATCAGTTTCTTAGTATCTTCCATTCTTCTATTTCTTTGGCGGGGAGGGGCATGCCATTGATATCAAGGAGAAACTGTACCATAGAATGCATCAAATTCTGGATTTTGCTGATTACTTCCTCATGGTATTGTTTAGCTTGTTCTTCTGTCCCCCTTACTCATACTGATAGTTATATCTTGAGACTTGATTAGAGTCAAGTTCATTATTTTAGGTAAGAACTTTTCATAGGTGGTACTCTGTATTTCCTATTAAATCATATTATGAATTATATAATGGTTATTCCTTTTTTAGTCTTAGTAGTATTTGACCATTCAGCTGGTGTTGGCCTGATTCAGTTTGATGTAAACTTTAAAATTTTAAACTATTTAACTTAGGCTTTTAGCATCCATTGATGATTATCACCTACATGTGTTATTCCAGTAGGAAATAGAAAATTCATCAGGAATTTATTAGCTGGAGTTATATAAAGGAAATCCTTTTCTCCTCAACTGTTTGATGACTTCTTATCTTATATATGTATACTAAGGTCTTTATTATCATTGTGCATATAAAAACTGTCCTCACTGAGTCCTACATCCCTCTGTTTTCTCCCAGAATGGTGTTGGGATCAAATGTTAGGATACTGTCATTCTTTCCTCTTCTCTACACCCTGCCTTATATACACATCAGTCTGATTTTGTTGACATAGAAAGAATCATGTCATTTCTATCTCTTACATTTTTAAACTACTGTTTAAAACATGAGATTCAGTTCATCAAAGTTGCATGGCATGATTACAGCAGAAAGATTGGACACAGGCTGTTGTAAGTATCTAACTTCACAGGGGCTCTTATGGGAGAAACTTGCGGATAACAACATTCTTCTTTCTCATACCACTTGCTTCTTATACAAAAACTGTTCACAGAGAATGTTTTGAGTAATAGTATAGTGTCAATACCTTGTATAATTAGGTCTCCATTTTAATCATGTTTGCTTTGTAGTAGCAGTTTCCATCGGTGACATTTTGTTTATATGTGTAACTCTTAATTCCTGACCATATAGTCTTTTTAAAATGTTTTATGACTTAGGGAAAAAATATAACTTGATTGACTATGGGGTGATTTGTTCTAAAGCATGAACAGTTACCATTTTAGTGCAGAAGGAAATGTTTTTTACTTTATATGAATAGTTTTTTACAGTCTAGACTAAAAACTTTAAAGCACTGATTGAAAAGAGTGTACATCATTTAATGAGTGTTTTTGATTTTCTAGAATTCTTTGCTGAACTGGATAAAGTAATGGGCCCTCTCATCTTTAATGCAAGCATCATGACAGACCTAGTTCGTTACACCCGGCAGGGACTGCACTGGCTTCGCCAGGATGCCAAGTTGATATCCTGAACGGAACACAATCTCGTTGCCTCTGATTTTCTCCACAACACTGTGTCATGTCACAAAGGAAAACTGCCATAACACACCACCTAGTTGACACTAAGAATGAGGAATGGTTTTCTCTTCCCTGGTTCCTGCATTTTTTTTTTTATAACCCAAAGTCATGTCATTTGACCCTCCAATATTCCCAATATGAAAAGTTATTTAAATGCTTTTAAATCTGCAGCATGTTGATAGTTGGTTTCAATGAACTATAATATTGAAATTTCAGTTGCAGTTCATTACTAATTTGTTGAAATTCTATTTATTTTAATTTTCTTAAGTTCCCAGATTGGGGCTAGTTTAAAACTTAGTTATTTCTGCCTATAAATTTACTCTGTTGAATATTTTATGTAAATTTAATGTAGACTTTATTTATATACTTTGGGAGCTTTGTTACCTTAAAGTAATGTCTTTTTGTGGTAGCTCTTCTAAGAGTAAGAGTTGGTTTATCTAGAATATGGACATGTTCTTTCTACACCTACTACCTGATATTACTTCAGATCTTAAGTACAATTTTATTATTGCAGAATTTATACTTAGTACAATATTAAGGATATTCTTCTACACATGGAAAATCACTTAAATATGAGAAGATGGCAGTCTACATGAATGTAAAGTGAAATGTTTCTGATTTGGTATGCATTATTTCAAGAACTGTGAACATGTGTTAATAACACTATAGCAATCACAAGGTGACTGTAATTTGCATTTAATGCATTACAAAAGAGGGCAGGCAAACTTTCTAGGAGAAGCATATCATGTGAAGGGTTTCATAAAAGGACAATCTTGAACCTTATGGATTTTATTAAATCATATGTTTGGTTGTTGTTGTTGTTACTAATAATTTGACACTTAACTGAAACAGAATAAGTTACTGTTGAACAAAGGATGATCCAACTCCTGAGGGTTGCCGCCTATATCTCTTTCATTGATGATGTTTGTAGGGTAAAAATCTCTCTTCAGAATTTTAATTAAAAAAATTTTTTCCCACACTAGATTGTGATGCTCCGGTAGGAGCATGCTGTGACTGATGTAAAATGGCCTGGAGCTTTGGTGTGTGTGCTTTTTGCTATACAACTTAGGGTTCTAATGCCTGATATAGAGATGATGAATTTCACCTTTTAAACCTATCTTATGTTTACTACCTTTGTATTTTGAAAGCCTTCATCAATGATATATGTTTCTGATGGGATCAGAAAATTCGCACTAGAAAAGTACCTAACTTGGTTCAGTGTGAGCTCTCTTGGGAAGGGGAGGGGAGCAGGAGTAGAGCTTAATAAGCCAGCTCTGTTAAGAGTTGTATATCAAAGTACCTTTCCCTTAGAAGGTGCAGATAGGAGTTAAAGGTGAGAGATATACCTTCTGTCTTTTGTTTTAGTGCCCCTATCATGTCTGGTGTGCCTTAAATCTTATCTTTAAATGAAGACTCTATGGATTGTTTACAGATGAAGTTTTACACTAGGAGCAGATCACCTGTATGGTTGGTCTTCTGTAGTAATAATGTTAAATTCTCTTTCCTTTTCAGTTGTCCTTTAGGGTCACATAAAGATTAATTCTTTCAGAAAAGCTAATGCTTTGGTACATGACTTAGTCTAACCTATTGGGTAATGCTGCTTCAAAAAATAGTTTGTCCTCCCAATTCCAAAAATGAATCCATCCAATCAGAAAAAAGGATTGCCCTGTTATTTATAGATGATTGCTAAGGTTTGAAATGAGAAAGAAGGGATAGAAAATCTCTAAGCCCAGTGGTGTAGTGGCCCCTCTGTGTCTGAATCTATACTTACGAAGCTAGTTAACTTTTTTTGTCCTGTGGCCTCATCTGAGCTTCTTAATGGTTTTGTACCTCAAGTTGTTTTTTTGCATATCACTGAAGATTCAGATCCTTAATTTATGTTGAATTTAACAATTTTCCCTTGGAGAAAATTGCCTCTAATATCTTGCTAATTTTATCTTAGTGTGTTTTAGGGACAGTTTTCCTTAAGAAGACAGCTTCTAAAAAACAAAAAGACGACATCTTCTCTATGATCCATGGTGGTTATTCAGTAAGAAACTTGCCACAGTTAATCAAAGTAAATGTTTGTCCTGTTCTTCTCTAATTTCTCTGACTCTGATTCCTTAATTTTCTGTGATATCTTGGAAATGGAAAAAATATCCTTTGAGCTTTTAGACTTTCAGCAACAGCAGCCTGTGGGGCACTTCTGAGTTCCAGTGTGTTCTAGTCTCTTGTGAGTCCTGAAAGATAGCAGGAACATTTATTTCCCAGGTCACACTGATAATTTGTTAAAGCAGAATTTCCTGCATGTTTTATGGTGCTGTGCTAAAATATTCTGTCTCTAAAACTGTGTTAATTCTTGGGAAATTAGTTTTTTAAGCTTTTAATTGTGGAGGGTTTTTCCCACTAGGTGGTAATGGGCAGTGGATCAAACTCCTTTTCTAAACAGTTGAATTTTCAGTGTAAAAGTCTGTGGAAACACCACTCCCTCTCGTCTGTGTCCATCTCCTCAGAAGTTGTGTCCGTCTGCATCTGTTCTAGCACGTACTTGGGACTCCTTCACAGGCGACCATTCCTCCTTCCTCAGTGGGTGTCTTCAGTGTTCTCTAAATACTTAAAACTGATTTTGACAAGTGGCTAAAACTTACTTAGCCTAAGACTTGTATTTAATATAGTTAATTATAAAAATAGCAACTATTTTAAAAATTGTTCTGTTGACTGCTCTTATGACCACACTTGTATGCCAGGAGGCAGCAGCCACACCACTGGCAACCAGCGAACAGATTACAGTGGAGGAAGTTGTCACATGGTATAATATTGCCCAGCCTAGGCCGGGCTGTGGGGAACACTCCCCTCCAGGTGATTCAAGTTTCCACAGTCCAGCCTAGGCCCAGCCTGACTGGGGAGCATTCAGCCCATTTCTTGCCTCAGTGCCACCTTTTTCTGGGCAAGTAGTTAACTGATTTTATAAGCAGTGAATACTTCAGATAAATTCACAGCTGTAGTTGCTGCAGAGTAGAGGAGGTTGACCATCACTAGTTCATTCTCCAGTGTAAGAGCTGTCTGGAGTAATGTGTGCACATGCCCACACATGCCTGTGCTCGGGGGGGCTCTCGCGCTGATGGATGCGCAGGTGTCTGGGTTGCACTTTGAACGACACACTTGTGGCTTTATTAGGTTTGCTGTTGTTTGTTGTTTTTTAATCGTTGTTCATTTCTTTTCATTCAAGAAAGGTCTAATCAGCTAGATCAGACAGCATCATTTTTGTATTTAATGACAATGACTTTGAGAAATTACCTTATTGAATAAGCTTGTGTTGTTGAAGCAAGGCCTGCAAAACACACCTGTTGTAAATGAACGTTCTGGCTCTGGAGGCCGGCAGCACTCTGTGGAGTTTCAGAACAGTCTGTAGTTGCTCCAGTCAGCGATGCCTGGTCGTGTAGAGGAGAGGTACGCTGTGCACTCTTCTAAGTGTGAGGGTGTGCAGCTTTGGATTTTAAAATTATATACACATACACACTTTATATATATGTATGTATGTATGAAAACATGAAATTAGTTTGTCAGAAATGTGTGTGTTTAGTATTTTAGCTTAGTGCAACTATTTCCACATTATTTATTGATCTAAGACACTTTCTTGTTGACACCTTGAATATTAATGTTCAAGGGTGCAATGTGTATTCCTTTTAGATTGTTAAAGCTTAATTACTATGATTTGTAGTAAATTAACTTTTAAAATATATTTGAGCCCTTCTGTAGTATTATAGGGCTCATACAGGGTGGGAAGGGTTTTAATTTTCCAGTTGCTAATTGAACAAAAGGGCCTCATTATGTATTTTGAATTATAGAAGTTTGCCTCTGGGTCCCAGGAACATCTACTGGGAAGGATGTTTTAGGCAGATTGTGAAGATTGTTTTTTAATCCTAAGTAAATTGCAAAGCAAAACATTTCAAATCCATCTAGATTCCTATAACTCATATTCCCTAATTATGTGGAACACAGATTTCATTTCAATTTCATGTATCTGTGTGTTGGAGAGGCAGAATTTTTTCCAATAATAAATAATATTGCACATCTAAGGTTGCTATTCAGTAATATAAATATAAGAGATAAGTATTGAATGACTTAGAATATATAGTGACAAGAGGCCAAATTGTTCATGTTTGTGAGCATTTCTTTCACATATTCACTAATAGAGAAATTCATTTTAGACCCCTAGACCCTATAACTAAGCCAACAAGTAATAGGAAGTAAGTTATTAATAGTTGGTAAAGCAAATGCAGATTCTGTTCACTCAAACCATATGGTTAATTAAAAAGAACTTACAGTCTCCCAAAAAGCGAATGGAAAGAATATCTTCTTTTTTTCTTTTTGATGGCATTTGGTCACAGAATAAGGCATTAGAGTTAAGTCTAAACCAATCTTTAAGCAACCTAAAATAGCAACCAAAGTAATCGTCATATAATGAAGTTGACTTTGGGGAATGTCAGCTTTGACCTCTCCTTGCCCACTGTTCCTCAGCTAAGCATAAATTCCCATTCTTAAAAAGAAACAGCCAAAAGGTGCTCTAGTTTAGAGCATGGGGGAAAAACTCCCACCCAGAAATTCTAGTAATACTGTTTTGACCTCTTACTGCTCCCACATGGGGTTTCTTTTCAGCTTTTTACCACTGGAATTTTCTGCCTACTGTGTTCCTCTCTGGAAAACATCTATTTGGAAATGCTGCCTTTCAGATCAATGCCATAATTATCCATACTGTTGAGTTTGTTGTTGCTGTTCAAGAAGTGTCCCCATTTTACAACGTCATGCACACACCCGGCAGATCATTGACATGAGCATTCAACAGTACTGGGGTCGAGGTGGGGTGGGAATGGGCAGAGCTCACCAACAGAGCTGGCCCAGGTGGAAGTGCCTGAAAAGGCGTCACCTTTGAGGACCAGATGTGGGGTTGGTAAGCACAGTTAGGAAAATTTCTATCTAGCCTCCGTTTTGAATGGTTTTAAGAAATTTTGTATATGGAGGACATAAATGCTTATATATTTATTGAAAATCCTTTTTTTTTTTAATTAAAATTATTTGGTGAATAATGGTTTGATATTTGGGGAGGGTTTTGGAGGGGAGGTAATGCCACTGATAAATTAAAAGCCTTGTTGATTCTGCAGAAAGGTACTGTTAGCGTCTGATAGGATGCCTTTATTTTATACATGATCCAAATCTTTGTTTTACATTTCTTTTATCCAAAATATTTAGGCATCTGACATTTTCAACCAAAATTTCAATTATATACTGTGATTTTTATTTGTTGCAATACATTAAAATTTCAGAGGTACTTTGGGGCTCAAAAGCTAGGATTTCTAAGTCAGTATGTGCATTTCACATAATAAAGCTGTTAATGGTGAGCAAAGTATTATATACTAACTAGATTTTTCCACATCTGTATAGTATATTATATGTATTTTGTGGTATTGAGATTATAGAAAGTTTAGAGTGTCAAACATGCGTTTAATGTGTATTTTTAAACAAATTTATGGCATTTAAAATATTTGGAGACAAGGGTATCACATTTCAATTTGTAAAGATCTTTTTAACTCTACTGTGTCATTAAGATGCTTTGTATAATGCCAAACCATAGCTGGAGAAACTAAGTTTAATAAATATCAAATAGATTTTCTGTATTAAAGTTTATAAACAGTGTGCTCTCTATACTTTTTCAACTCTTACTTTGCCTTTTTTGTGTACTTTCTGTTTTGTATATTAGGGTCCAGTGCTACTCTTCTTTTAGAGTCTGGTCCCACCAGTGCAGGTCTTAATTTCTGATTACAGAAATTCTGGACTGGCTGGCCATGGGTCCCTCTGCATAGATCATAATTCTCCCTGCTCCAGCAGAAATCTCATACACATCCTTATTGTTATTCTTGGTGGCTTGGGCTGTAATTGTTTCATTTAACTAGGTTTTTCTTCTGGTTCACTCTGTTCATAGACAAACCAATATTGCCTGTCTTTGCACCTCACTGCATGTTCTTTACATGCAATGAAGGGTTAAGATCCAGGGCCATAGTTAATGAACTTGCTGAGGTTAATCACTAGCTATTACTAAACTTTTGCCTTTAGCCTGCCATTGTGTTTCTATTACCTGAAGAAATGTTAACTCTTACTGAAGTTTTCAGATTGAGAAGTTAACACATTATCATTAGGCAATGCTGGGTTTTCTGTAGTATACAAAATGAATCCTTCCCCTCAGAAGTGTGAATTCCAGGCTGCCAAAATTTCAGTTTGAGACATTTAATAGTATCCATAGAAAAATAAACTCTTAAGTTAACAAGTTTAGTTATGCTTATCTACATATCAACATTCTAAGAAGAAACGGAGACCAATTTAAAGCGTATATCTGCCTTTAAACATTTAAAAACAAGATTGCTTTACTTAAGTGTCTCCAGCCAAATGCAGTTAATTAGTCAATATTCCATAGAACGGAGCATTGTTGTAGGCAAGTGCTGTCCTTTTTTTCCGTGGTATGTACATCATTCCTGGGCCACACTTAGGGAGCAGCGTCTTTTCCTAAGGGAAGAGAAAGGTGATTTTTAGGACAAGGTCTGGCAGTGCCCAGAGCCACCCCTGCTTCGTTTCCTTCCTGTGCTTGGTATCCAGTCTCAGGGGAGAGCAGAGAGAGGAAAGGTACTACTCTGTCAGGGTACTGGTATGCAGCGGTTCTTGGCTCTTAACTCTTGAGGGACTGTCCTCCATGGAGCCCCTATCCTTGGCCCAGGCAGTCCTCCACCCGTTTCACTATTCGGTCTGTATGTGCTGATCTCTCCTCTGCCCAGCTTCCCAGGCCTCTTGGGTCCAGCCAGCCCTGCTTGCAGGTTTGTGGAGTACCTGCATAGCCTCGTGATACATTCAGAATCATCCCGACAGGAGGCTCCAATCGGCCTGAGGGAAACCCCCCTCCAAAATGGGGTCATTCTCCTCGGCCTTCTCTTTGCTGAACTCAGTTCTGGTATTGGAGAGCCATCTACCTGTAGGGCGAACACATAGCCACCTCAGATGTAGAAGAGTTGAAACCTTACTGTTTATCTTAGAATAATGATCACCACCCCACCCCACCCCACCCCCACCCCCAGATGCTGTAGACTCAGAGCAGAGGGGTCCATTCCTCAGGACTGAGTCTGGCTCTCAATTTCTGCCTACAGTTCCACCTCCACCGCTACCATCCCCACACACCCACATACATATCCAGTCCTTACCTGGGCTAACGGCAACATGCAAATCATAAGTAGTGCAAAGAGTTTAAGGTGCCACATCTTGATAGAGGGGATCCAAGAGCCTGAAGGCTGGGAACAGTACCCACTTCTTTTTATAGACAGACCCACCTCTTTTTTGGTTGCCAGGTAAGATGGGGGCAAAGTCTATATTTGCAGTCAAGGTCAGTTTAATAAGTTAATGTCTACCAGAGAGGAATGTGTTCAAGGCCTGCCTCCCAGGCACGTATTTACTGATCCCTCATCTGGACTTTGTGTTGCTGGCTCGGACTTTTTCACCCATTTTACCAAAAGTCAGCACTACCTCCTCCCCTTTGAAAAGCCACGTGAAGCCATTGAGGGAGACCAGGCACTTCGCCACATTTTCATTCCAAAATAGCTCAGTGAAATCACTAATCAAAATAGAATTCTCATAATGAGGTGAGGTCTTTAGAAACAGTGTTGAATCCTTTCAGCTTATTTAAGAAAGAAGCACTGATCTCTTTTGTTACAGGCAATTGGATATGGATGGCCCTTATCTCCCTTCAGTGGAAAGATGTATGGGGGAGGATGCTTCAGTCAGACTTGCCTACACAGTGCCCCAGATCCTTGTTTGTATAGATTGACTGTCACCCTAATTATTTGTTCCACATCATTTGTCTAGAAAATGGAAACCCAGCAGCAGAAAATTCAAAGCCCGACCTACCTGCTATCTCCCAGGGGAAGGGCAATCAGGACTGACACGTTTCAGTCATGGGCAAATTAATTATTGGTTGACTTTGTTTCTATCTTTAAAATTTGAGGAAATAGCAGGGCCTCCTAAGTCAGTGAAAGCTTGACAGTGGTGACAGATATTGCAAACCTTGAATTATTAGCTTTCCTGCCAGTACATGACTGAGCCTTTTACAGAGCACATCCATCAACTTGAGGGAAGCAGGCATAGAGCTTAGATCTCTCCAAAGCCCAAAACATTTGTCACCTTAAGTAGGAACCCCTGCAAGTCCCTAAACCATGGGTACTCATTAAATGACAGATATTTTAATAAGTTTGTAGAGAAAGGTGTGAATTCGAATTCTGTGAAAAAGATATATAAAACTTCAGATCTTCCTTTGATCTGGAAGAAAAAGCCAAGAAAGGCAACAAGATCTTTATTTTCTGCCTTGTATCTCCCTGAACATTTGGCTGATAACCTCTTCCCTAAGCCCTTCTCATCTTCACAGGTTGGATATGCAGGTGAGAGCCTGCCTGTTCCCCAAGAAAAAGTGGTGGAGATGTGGCACAGCTGAAGGTACTGCAGGACAGTCACCAGTCCTCTTGCCAAGGAAGTAAAGGGTAGTATGGTAGACCTCAGAGCTGGGGTTGGGTAGGGTAGGACCACAGATCATCCATCTGCCTGTTCCCAGTCCTTTCAGGACCAGGCCAGGCCAGGCCTGGAGACAGACACCTCTGCTTGCACTTAAGGAACATGGAGAAGCAGACCTATGCCAAACTCACCTAACCAATCCTCCAAGTTTGAGACTAATTAGCTGTTCCTTCCCTTTACTCCTGAGCTTCGATACAGCATGACCTCAAGTAGGGGCTTAACTAGGAACTTCTGTGGGATGGAGAAGAGGCTGTGAGGTGACCTAGTGAACATTGGGTAAGAACAGAAATCTGATGAAGTAAGCAAAAGCCTGAACAACGTGATAGCCTAGAGCCAGTTGGGTCTGTGGGCTGAGGGCCAACCTCCCCTTAACAAGCCTTCAGTGATGTGCCAAGTGGGATGTGGAAAGGGTTTATTCCCAAGATGGACTGTTTCTCCCAGTCCTCCATTTCTCCCATCCTGTACTTCAGGCAAAATCAAAGTAGCCTGTTGTGTTAACTTACAAAGCCAATACCACAGCCAAGGGAAAGGTCTGGGGCTTTGGGGACCCTCTTTGTAGGGGGAATAAAGGACTGGCTATTCATTGTCATGGGTGACAACACTGCAGAAGACTTTGTGGCCCAAGCCTCTATCTTGTATGCCATCCCTCCCCCCAAAAGAAAAGATCCATTAGTTACTACCCATGGAGGAATCACTGTGAGGGAGAGTATTTCAATATGTGTCTATACTAACTTGGTAGTTGTTTTATTTAAAATCAAACTTTTAAAAGCAAAGTGGCATCCAGACAGCATTCAGCTGAAGTGACAGAATTGTCCAGATGTGGGCACAGCCATCCCACATCCCTTGAGTAGCTGTGAAGGCCTATTCCTGAAATTAAAAAAAAAAAATTTTTTAAGTGCAGGAGCTCTCTACAATCAAGTATTTTGCTGAATGACTCAACATAAAAGTGCATGTTCCTTTCTCCAGCAGAAAGGTCTAAGCAGCCAAAAGGAGAAGAAATGCTCGGCAGGAAAGAAGCCAGGAACCTACGGAGGGTAGCTAACCAGAGGCCGGCCCTGCCCCTCTTTAGGCTTTAGTCTCTTGGGTCAATGAGATGGATGGGAGCACCTCTGTGAGGCTTCCCAGGCACTGACATGTGGGATTTCAAATGATTAATTTACAAGAAGAAAGTGAGACTGAAGCATGGTTGATAGCTTACAGCTTTGGTAACTCTGAATACAACTCCGAGGGATTTTATGTTTCTGCAGTTAAGTGCCTAGGGTGAAATGGGAGACCTAGAGGGTAGCTACATGAACAGCTGTTTGAAACACATTCCAGGTGGAGGGAAGATCATGAAGGGCTTGACAGTAACTGGAAACTTTTTTGCTGTCCCTGAGTAGGAGATGCCTAATGAAAAATGAGAGACTGAAATGGAAAAACTTTTCCGGGTAAAACTTCAACAAATAGAATGTATTTGCTCAATTGCTGGCTAGAACTGGCATGGACTTCTGGGCCTGCATCTCTGGGAACGTGTTGGCTGATGGAAGTGTTCCCTTCACAGCATTCTGCAGACCAGAGATAAATGCCTTTGTGGGAGCAGGAGCATTGCTGGGGAAAAGGAGGGCTAAATGAAAATGTGATTGTGCCCCAGCAGGTGAAGGAGCCACACCAGGGCTGGAGGTTCCAAGTGGATGGGTTATAGGGATAGAGGCCCACAACAGTGGTCCCTCTTAAGAGACCACCCATTTTCAGTTTCTTTATGAATTTCCAGATAGAATAGTCCATAAAATGATCCCAGATCCCAGTAATGTACAGATGTACTGAGCTATAATCCATATTCCACACCATTCACCACCACCACTACCCCCACCCTCCAGGACCCTACTACACAGAGCTCCGAGTCACCAGAGAGGGAGGTCCTTTAGTGAGGGACAGGCTTAAAGCAGCGCTTAACAATTTTATCTAGAAGTAGAAGCTTAGTGCATGGAAAGGCTTATGACAGTCTTCTCAGTAGAGCACTACTGGGATAAAAGATTTTGGACCACAAGGCTCAGTACCTGGTCTAGACTAAGAAAGGGTTAAGTTTGATTTGGAATCTCCAAAGCACTCAAAGAACCAGAAATAAGTCTAAAATGACGCAAAGATGGGACAAGGGTGGCCATGCCACCTAGGAAGCTTGGGGCTAAAATTGGAGGGAAAAAAGAAAAAATAAATAAATAAATAAAATTGGAGGGGAAAAAAGAAACAGAGATCAATGGCCTGTCAAGGCAGTAATTGATCCTCCCCTGGCCCATGAACCTGTTTGGACTACGCAAGATTAAGAATGGGTACATTTACACCTTCTTTAAGTTCACAGCTTTCATCAGATTCTTAAAGGAGACTATAAGCCAAATATGTTGCATATCAGGCAGCGAGCCCTGGGAATAAACTTGGACAAGAAGCCAAACAGGAAAATTACAGTTTGGTGAGGCTAGTTTTCATCACACCACAGCTCTGTTAGGCCTGCACTACCTTTCCAGACTTACATGTCACTCATTTCAGTTACCTCAGCCCTATGGCTTTGTCTTATACCTATTTTATGGGTAAGCAGTTCATAGCTCAAAAATGAGGGTTTCTTGCCTTTACCACACATTAGGGAAGCAAGTTAAAAGGATATAGGCCCCAGGTCTATTTGTCTCAGCTGTACCTCCTTATCCTGCCTCACAATCAATGCAATCTACTGATACCTTACAGATTTTTGAGGTAGTTTTGGTTCATGACAGGCAGGAATAAGAGTAAGAAGGAAAGACACAGCCTGAGCCAGAAGTTGACCTACCCTGTGGAAGCTGCTGCTCTACACCAGGACAGCTCCTTAGAAGAGAGGACGTTTCTAGAAATGGAGTAGGGAACCAGAAGCGTAAACTTCCATCACCTACCCCCACCATCTCCTGGTGAAGGGAAAAGGGTACTTTTTCCACTAGAAAGATAATTCAAAGGCTCTAAGACAGGGGTAAACATTTTCCATAAAGGGTCAAAGAGTAAATATTTTTGGTTTTATGGATCATACATGGCTAAAAAGCACTTTTAGCAGCCTGGTACAAACACAGCCAGTTTGCTAACCTCAGTTCTAGAGGTAAAGGAGTCACCTCACCTCTTCCTTTGATAGCTATCATGTAATACAGCATAGCTTTTTTTTTTTTTCCTCCCAGCATAGCTTTAAGAACAGAAACTTTAGTGCCAGATTCTACCATTCACTAGTTTTATAATTTGGGGCAAATTACTTAACCTCTCTGCCTGTGTCCTCATCTGCAAAATAAGTGTAATGGTGATACTTCAAAGGTACTTGTGAAGGAAAACACACCAAAGGTAGCTGTGAGGTTTAAAAGACATTATTTGTGTAAAAGGCTAACAATACCTGACACACAGTAATTACTAGATTTTATTGTCAATATGGAAGCAGTGTGCAGGGAGCTAACATTCCCTACAGTTGATGCCACCCACAACTGTTCAGTTGCAGCTACAGTCTTGTAGATTACAGAACAAGGGGTGAGCCACACTCCTTCCAAAACTCAGACTAGCCAAAATGGTTCAGGAATCATGCTGGGGCGGGGAATTTATGAACTTGAAAATTGGCAGTCACATCCAAGGACTCTGCTTACACAACACACAAAATCACAACAGTGAAGTCCATAACAAGTTTATTGTGTCTTCAAGACACTACAATATACACTCCTCTCCCAGAGAAGGGTCTTTCAGAGACAAGGAACCATTATCCAGATGAGTTGCTTATTTGTCATTTTCATAGGCAGCTGGATTCTTCCTCTTCGATTTCTCAAACTCCTGCATTCCCCATGTGTAGACAAGATAAAACACTACAAACGCTATAAAAATAATAAATGAGAGTAAGCAGTGAGCACATACAAGACACATGGATCCCAGTCCTTTTTTCTGATTCACCTCATATTCTGCTTTCCTGTCTCTAGTTCTTAACAAATCACTCTTAAACCAGATGATCAAAAAGCTTACGCTTCAAATCCACTTTTCAGCTGTGTAAAAGAAAGGGGTTTATCCAGGAAAATTGTGAATTGTGACCAAATCTTCCCTATCGCTCGCCTGTTGCACATTTTAAAATGCTTTAAAAACTGAGGTCAAAAAAAAAAAAAACCAAAAACTGAGGTCAAATTCACATAGCATAAACTTCATTGTTCAACCATTTGAAATGTACACTTCTGTGGATTTTAGCAAAGTCAAAATATGCAACTATCATCACTATCTGCTGCACCTTTAACACAAAACAGTTCACAGCTAAGAAAGAAGTGGGTAAAGGTGACCTCAGAGGGAGACACTGGAATCACACGTGACCTTGAGCCAGTCATTTCTCTGTGACCCAACTCCGTCATCTGTAAGATGGGGAGGATATGACCAGTTCAACGGCATTCAAGACTACTGAAAGAGAAAGAGTGTATGGCGAGCTGCAGAGTGCTCACTGGGGGGAGCCGCAGCACACCTGTGGATGGGAGTCTAGGGCACTCACGCGGCGCGACGCGAAGGATGCACGCCCGAGTCCGGCGCAGCACGTTGGGGATGCCCTTGCTGAAGTAGTGCGGGAAGGCGCGCTGCTCGAAGGGCGACAAGCTGTAGGTGATCACATGCCGCACCCGTGTCAGATGCCCAAATTCGCGGCCCATGGTCGCGGCGGCCTCTGCAAGACGGAGGGTGGACAGGCGTTGGGCTCAAGCCCGGGACTTGCTGCCGTCAACCCGAGTCCTTCCGCGGCGCTCCTCATCCTCCCAACCTAGAGCGCAACCCCACCCTCCAGGGGTCCCCGAGACCGCGCGATGCGACCCTACTCACACACCGAGGTCACCTCGTCCGCCTCAGCACAGGACCCTCCGGCTTCCGTCCGCCACTTCCGGTAGGATCGGACGCCGCGCTAGGAGGCGGTGAGGTCACTTCCGGGAGAACTAGTTCCCGACTGTCTCCAGGTGACGGCGCCATCGCCCCCCGTGGCGAAGAGACGTGCCCCCGCCGCGTGACGTAAAGTGGGCGGTGCCTGCTCTGGGGTGGGGCCAAGCGCCTCTGGGCGGGCTCTGGGGTCCCGGGGAGCCCCCCACCGGATCACCTCAATCTTCTCCTCGGTTCCCGGCTTTCCTCGGAACCTCAGGAAGCGGCCGGAACCGGACTAACAGTAGAAGAGCGAGGGGCCTGTCAACCTCGAGAGCTGCCCTAGGGTCGGGTGTCCTGGCGCGGTGGAAAGCGTCTTTGAGGCCGCCGCCTGGCAGTCAACGCGAGGTTTTTGTAGAGTCATGTCCAGTAAGCTGGAACCGGAATCGGCTATGGTCAGGCCCCAGGATCCGAATCAAGGACACGGATCTGAGACTTCTCTTGTCAGCCACCGGATTAGAATCCACTGGCAGGGTGTAGACTTTCCCAAGAGATAATAAAAATGTTTCCATTTTATTGGCTAAAATGTTTCCATTTAGCCACAAGAGTCCACAGGTAATAGTCCAGCAAGTGATGAGCAGCTGTTAGTGATTGTAGGAGGGAAGAGGCAACCTCCATCTCAGCCGACTTCGCCCACACAGAGTTCTTGCTTGGGGCCGAATGTCACGTTGTCCATTGTTCACTCCACTGCCCAGGAGGGAGGCAGGAACATCGCGTGTGAGGCGATTCCATTTTCGGAAAGTGCTTTCTACTTAAGGATACTGCTGTCCTGTACAGTTGACTGACTTTTCCACTTGATGCAATGTGTCTGTAATTTTTTTTTCCCCCCATGGAATTGCTGGCCATGTGTGATCTAGGACTAAGTTCTCATTCAGCAGTTTGGATTTGTTTTATAACCCTTCTTGCCAGATCCGGGCCAGGGAGGTTTGGCAGACAATGAACTTAAAATTTACCTATATACCTCGGTTTTATCAGCCTGGGTACTGCACAGACTGGTTCTGTATCTTACACGGTGAGTATATTCAGCTCTTCTTAGTGCACCCATGTCTCATTTTTCTGAAACATAATCTCTAACCTGATCTTAGCTCAGAGGCAAGAACATAAGTACTTATACAGTTAAGAACAAAAATACCTAGCAAATTCTCCCACCATTTGAGTGATTAATAAAAAGCAAACCTTTCATTTATTTTCTAGCACCTGAAAACGTCTTTAAACTTTTCCATTAAAGTATGCATAGATGACTGTGCAGACCAAAATAAAGGCATCAAGATATTATATTTTAAAATGAGTCAAGATTAAATGTGATCTCCTCCTTTTTAAAGCATATTGCAGTATTCCAAGTTCATATCCTTATAAAGCTACCTGAGAGAACTAGGCAAAATAGCAGTTCTCTTCTCTCTGGAATCTCAATTCCAGTTGTGAATTTCTCTCACCCTCCAAATCAGCATGCAGTAAATAAATATTCTAAGCACCTGGAAGTGGGAGAGGTGGTGCAGATGCAGGGGGAAGAGTAAACCCAATACCATAAGTTGCATACCAACAGATCTGGATATCATCATGAATAATTAGCTTTTCCACATGCCTTGGAAGTTTCAGTAAGCACCTAGGGAACATTTTAAGAATCCTAATCTCTCAAGAAATGGGCAGCTTTTTTTTTTTTAAGATCATTCCTCACTTCCTCTTAGCCTTTCAGCTACATAGCTAGTCCGTTAACTTAAGAGATTTTAAATAAATGCCAGGGTAAAGGAAAAGGAAAAGTATATGACCAAGTAAATCTGTATCTAAGTAGGACAAACTGGATGACTAGGGTGTTGTCAGCTGATAAAAATTATCCTCAGCTAAGGATCCTTAAGGTCTGATTACAGAAGTGAACCTAGCCCACCCACACACCTAAAGTTTATTTAAGAGACCAACCGAGGCGCTTCCTGGTTTTTAGGAAGAAGACTGGTATGGGAAATGTGTTCCTTGCTAATTCTTCCAAGCCATGGCACTTCCCAACAAATTCTTCCTTTGGTTTTGCTGCTTTGCCTGGCTCTGTTTTCCTATCAGCCTTGATTCTCAGCCTTCTAGGGGAGAAGCTCAGATTGTAGCTAGAACTGCGTTGGAATCTGAGGCTGAGACTTGGTCCTTGCTGAAGCATCTAGATGGGAGACACAGACCTGGTCTCCTTTCCCCTCTCTTAAATGTTCTGTATGATGGGCACGGGGGACACCCCAGGCTGCAGCCAGATGACAGAGCTTTGCGCTACATGAAGAGGCTCTATAAGACATACGCTACCAAGGAGGGGACCCCTAAATCCAACAGAAGCCACCTCTACAACACTGTTCGGCTCTTCACCCCCTGTGCTCAGCAAAAGCAGGCTCCTGGGGACCAGGCGACAGGTGTGTGGGAGCAGATTGGTTAATGGGTGGAGGGAAGAAGAAAGACCTTTTGCATTTCAGTTACAAAAGGAGTTGGCCCTTGCTCCTTGACTTGCATTTTACTTTGCATGGTACTCAATATCCAAATCCAAACAAACCTGGTGCTTGATCTTACTGTTTATTCCTAATGCCCTCATGGGTTGTTGTAGGTTAAATCTCTTGCTAGAGGAGATTTAATGGCCCTAAAGCCTGGGGAGAGTGCTGCTGGAGGTTAGCATCTTGTCCAGGGTCACAAAATCAGGACTGGAAAAAAGACATTTTGACTTCATTGTATATTCTTTCTAGTCTACCAATGTTGGCCTGGACATGAACCTACAGTACCTCTTTCAGCTGTTGGTGTGCTTTAGTAAACAGGATGTTTTCCCCAAGTTTGTTGCTTTCTGTGAGAGGAAAGCTTAAATCCTTATGTGGAACTCTAGATCCATACAAGGACAATGTGTTAGTCAACAATCTTGTGTGTGTGAGAGAGATGGGAGCAGTGCTATTTAAAAAAGAAAAAAAAGTTATATTCATTAGCTCGAGACTTACAGAAAACCCTTCTAACCCAGCAGGTCATTTGTGGCTATCTTAAACCCTTTCTCCTTCCTTGATGTCCTGTTTTGTTACAGTGGGTTTAGAGCTTCCATTTGTTGTCAGTCTCAAGTGTTCCAAATTAACTTAGACAAGTACTTTTTCTTTATTGATTCTGCTGGTAAGAACTTAGAATGTTATCTTAACAAGCCTGGCAAGTGTCTTTTGATAGTTTTCCTCTTAAAGACTTTCCAAGAGAAGGATACTGCCTTCCTTTTTAGCTTCCTCTTTGTTTGGAGCAAGTTATTAAGATTCTAAAACTTCAAAATATAATGAGTCCCTCTTTTAATTCACCACCAAAGCTATTCTGAATTTCTGGTGATCCAGCAGTAAGTGCTGGGACTTAGATATGGTACAGAAAACTTACCTTTTCTTTATAACCTCTATCCCATCCTGACTTTTAAGGCTTGAGAAAGTGGGGGGAAAAGGAACAGAAGCACATACTGAGGTACTGATTCATTGATTTGACTTCCTGTTACATATGGCATTACTGTTGGATTGTTTTTCTTCTCAGGAACCCTTCCATCAGTGGACCTGCTGTTTAACCTGGACCGTGTTACTGTTGTGGAACATTTATTCAAGTCAGTCTTGCTATATACTTTCAACAACTCCATTTCTTTTCCCTTTCCTGTTAAATGTGTATGCAACCTGGTGATAAAAGAGCCAGAGTTTTCTAGCAAGACTCTCCCTAGAGCTCCATACTCATTTACCTTTAACTCACAGTTTGAATTTAGAAAAAAATACAAATGGATTGAGATTGATGTGACAGCTCCTCTTGAACCTCTGGTGGCCTCCCACAAGAGGAATATTCACATGTCTGTAAATTTTACATGTGTGAAAGACCAGCTGCAGCATCGTTCAGCACAGGACAGCCTGTTTAACATGACTCTTCTCGTAGCGCCCTCACTGCTTTTATATCTGAACGACACAAGTGCTCAGGCTTTTCACAGGTGGCATTCCCTCCACCCTAAAAAGAGGCCTTCACAGGGTCCTGACCAGAAGAGAGGGCTGTCTGCCTATCCCATGGGAGAAGAAGCTGCTGAGGGTGTAAGATCGTCCCGTCACCGGAGAGACCAGGAGAGTGTCAGCTCTGAATTGAAGAAGCCTCTGGTTCCAGCTTCATTCAATCTGAGTGAATATTTCAAACAGTTTCTTTTTCCCCAGAATGAATGTGAGCTCCATGACTTTAGACTTAGCTTTAGTCAACTGAAGTGGGATAACTGGATTGTGGCCCCACACAAATACAACCCTAGATACTGTAAAGGGGACTGTCCCAGGGCGGTCGGACATCGGTATGGCTCTCCGGTTCACACCATGGTGCAGAACATCATCCATGAGAAACTTGACTCCTCAGTGCCGAGACCATCCTGTGTACCTGCCAAGTACAGTCCTTTGAGTGTTTTGGCCATCGAGCCTGATGGCTCAATCGCTTATAAAGAATATGAAGATATGATAGCCACTAAGTGTACCTGTCGTTAACACAGACTCCTGTCAAGTGAAACCGTGAGTGTCCTGGCCAATGTAAATGCCGCACACCTGTCTATGCCTTTGGGAGGAAGTTTCTTGTGTCAAATCTCTGACTGTACTCCAGTGTGTTGTGTAAGGAGGAGCCTGTGTAGATCAGCATATTCTGTGGCATCTATCAATGTAAAGGGGTAACAGCTGCCTTCCTCATGGCCAAATGTTTAAATGAAATATATTTCTTTTGGAGAACTTTAAATTTTTTCCCAAGTGATTCTTTTTTCTTTTTGTAGGAGTTTTCTTTTTGGTGTAAGAAAATAAAAAAACTTTAATTAGCATGAATTTGGGGTGAAATTTGCAGTTCTAGACAACTCAGAGTGCTATAGTCTTAATGGAGGAATAAATTCCTGTGAGTGGCATAAATTTTCTGTGTGTGGTTTTAATTAAAGATTTGCTTTTAAATGGTCATTTGAGAGGGAGAGGAAGTGTCTAAAAGCTAGTCTTTACTCAATTTAACTTACTATCCCTTTTTCAGAGTTAGACTAACTCTCTACCTAAATTAGACTAGAAAGTATACAATATATTGAGCTTCCCTAGTGGCTCAGTGGTAAAGAATCTGCCTGCCAATGCAGTAGATGTAGATTCAACCACTGGGGAAGGAGATGGCAACCCATCCAGTGTTCTTGCCTGGCAAACCCCACGGACCAAGAAACCTGGCAGGCTGTATAGTCCATGGGGTCACAAAAGAGTCAGGCATGACCTAGCAACTAAACAACATACACTATAACCAATTTCTGTTGTGTTAATGATTGGTACTAACTCTGTGCCTTAGATGGCTTTATTTAAAGGAAACAGCCTTGCAAATTTTCCCAAGAAATTGCAGAGTTTAAGATTTTTAAAACGTATTTTCTTCTCTTTATATTTAAAACTCTGAACCTTTGGAAGGCGGTCAAGAAGCGTTTTTTTTCTTAGTTTGGTTTTGCTGCTTTCCCTCAGCTCCCATCACTCCACCCTGCAGGTTTTTTCCAGGTGAATTTAACACTGTTAGCACTAAATTAAGCTGGCAGTGACTAGGTTATATTACAGAGCAGCCCTTGTTTGGATATGAGAGCTTTTATGTGGGTTTTCAGTAAATCTACCTTGAGAGAGACCTGGAGGCAGGGAGTCCGGGGCTGAGCAGTGATTTCTGTTTCAGACTTTGTAAAACCCTCATCTACAAATCAAAAGTTCCTCCAAGGGACATCCCTGGTGGCCCAGTGGTTAAGAATCCGCGTTTCAATTCAGGGGACATGGGTTCGATCCCTGGTCTGGGAACTAAGATCCCACATGCTGCAGAGCAGCTAGTGTGTCACGTCCACAACTAGACAGAAGACAGAATGCTGCAACTGACCCAACACAGCCATAAAAAAATATATATAAAAAAAAAAGTACCTCCAATATGCAAGTACTTCTCATTCTTGTAAATTATCTTTGCTTGGTGCCTAGTGTCTAAATAAGTCAGCTGGGATTTTGATAGAGATTGTGTTCAATCTGTAGATTAGTTTGGGGTGTATTGCCATCTTAACATCAAGACATCCAATCCATAGGTGTAGTGGATCCATTTATTTAGATCTTCAGCTGGTAAAGAATCTGCCTGCAATGCGGTTCAATCCCTGAGTTGGGAAGATCCCCTGGAGAAGGGAAAGGCTACCCATTGCAGTATTCTGGCCTGGAGAATTTCATGGACTGTGTTGTCCATGGGGTCACAAACAGTCGGACACAACTGAGCGACTTTCACTTAAACCACTACGATATGGTAAAGTAATTAGACTCCAATGAAAATAAATTTTAAAAAATAAAAAAATGTTTTGTAGTTTTCAAATATGTTTTGAACTTTATATTATTAAATTTATTTCTAAGTATTTTTTATGCTATTGGGAATGAAATATTTATTTTTGAGTTGTTTCCTAGTGTTATCTTGCATATACTTTATAAACCTGCACACACTGTCATAAATGTTCTTATCGCCTCATGATTTTTTTTCCCTCCAAAATCCTTTCTTTCTTTTCTTTTTCAGAAAAATGGGACTGAAAACAAAAGCTTCAGGTGGCCCAGTTTCCAATAACTTTGCCATCTTGTTGTATAACTTGGAGTCATTATTCTTGGGTACATGAGGCTGCAAGTGTAAGAGAGAAATGGTGTTTTGTTATTCTGTTATTCTTAGGATTAAAAGATATTTGGAATAGTCAGGCTACAAGTGATGGTGACAAGGTACAACTGAGCTTATTAAATCTCCCTTAATATGCTAAAGGGAGCCAGGAGAGTTGCCTGAGCCCACAAAGTGTGCAGTGGAAGCTGGGGATTGATACTCCAGGGTTGACAAGAGTAATAGTGGAAGCTTTTTGCCCCTAAGGTGGAATGGTTTGGAGTTGAATTATGTGCTGCAGAAAAGAGGTCCCCTGTTAAATGGCTTTTGTGTTCAACTTTTTGTGCAGACTTTTTGAAGGCATAATGCACTGAACCCTGAAGTTATAGAACATAGAAATCATCAGATTTCCATTTTAGTTGGAAACTTTCTGTATAAAGAAGCAAATTAAACATAGTTTGATGGGCAGATTGGCCCTTTGATATCATTTAGGCAGCAGCTCAATTCTTTGGGAAATTGAAAACGTTGTCTTACAAATCTCTGAAAACCATAACCTCTTTAAGATTATTTATCGAAATATAGTTTACCCTTAAACAACACAAGGGTTAGAGGCGCTGACCCCTTGCATAGTCAAAAATCCAAATGTAGGGACTTCCCTGGGGTCCTAGTGGTTAAGACTTCCACTGCAGGTTCATCCTTGATCGGGCAACTAAAGATCTCACATATGGCGAGGCCAAAAAAATTAAAAATTCACATGTAACTTATGATTCCCCACAAAATTTAACTACTAACAAACTGTTGACCAGAAGCCTTACCGATATCATGAACAATCAATTAACACATATTTTGTTAGCTATATGTGCTATAGGGCTTCCCTGGTGGTTCAGCAGTAAAGAACCCACCTGCCAATGCAGCAGACCCAGGTTTAATCACAGAATCAGGAAGACCCCCTGGAGAAGGAAATGGCAACCCACTCCAGTATTCTTGCCTGGGAAATCCCCTGGACAGGTTTGGTGGGCTACAGTCCATGGGGTTGCAAAAGAGTTGGACACAACTTAGCTACTAAACAACAAACAAGAGAATGTACTATATCCTGTATTCTTACCATAAAGTAACTTAGAGGAAAGAAAGAAAAAAAATCTCCCTTAAGTATGGCTATTTTCAAATGGATCACATGAAATCTATCCACTTTAAGGATCCCTTATAATTCCCCAATCGCCCTAAACTGACATTTATTTCCTTAAACAGGGGAATTTGTTTTGCCTTATTGTTTGTTTGGTTTTTTTTTTATCGTGGTTTAGTTCTGTGGCTGAGTATGGAATTTGGTCTGCAATCGGAAGGTTTTGAAAAAGGTGGGGGAGTTTGATGGAAGCTAAGTATTAGAGTCAGTGCCAAAATTAGGAGTAGATAAATAGTTCAACTCTATAGGTAGGTTCTAAAACTGTCTGACTTAGAACACTTTTGCATAGTGTTTTGATGCTATAACTGAGTAACTGTAGTTTGAAGATATGTGAGCTTGGCTTCCTCCCATCCCCTTATGCTTTATTTGTAATTTAGTCTCTTTCATAGGACATCGTTAATATTCAGGGCTTATGTTTGCTAAATTTAAACTTCAAAGATTCTCCTCTACACTACTGAGGAGGATATACTAGTCTCCCAGCTGCCTCCTCCATATGAAACCTATTTTTCTTCAGTTACTCTTATAAAAGCTGCCAATTTAGAAAATAAATGAGAAAGGACAACAGTGATTTAGATCTGGAAATTCAAGGATGAGGCTACATCTGCCTTAAATAGATGCATTCAGCTTTGGTATTTAGTCCAGATGAGATACGAGGTCACTTAATGTGATGAGTGCCTTAGTGTGCCAAGAAACAATGGGCCATGTCAGGAGCTCGGATCACCTTCAGCTCCGAGTTTCCTGCTCTTTATCGGTTTAAATCAACTCCTCTGTTACGTTGAATACTTTGTTTTACTAGCCAGCTTCAAGCATAGCAGCTGCTCAAGTTGGTTCAGAACTCAATTTAGCCAATCTGTGGGAAAAATTAGTTACCTTTTCATGAGGTAAAGGATGTATTCATGGTTATTTAAGTGACAAAAGAAAAATGCTCAGGCAAAAGAACCTGGTTTTTTATATCAAAATTTTAAATAGTCAATTTTAATTTGTAACTTTGGAGGGATTGTGACATAAAATGATAATTAAAGTGAAATTAAAACATTTAAAATATTCTTTAGAATATTTAGAGGATGTAAATCCCCCCAAATATTTCTTAGGTATAAAGATTTCCTGGATGATTGATAGAGTAGAAAAGTATGCTGTTTTATACATTAACTGTTCTCTAAGAAGGAAAAATAAACACAACCAGGAGATTCAGACACTTCATCCTTAACCAGAAATGACAAGCCAAGTATGTTCTCTTTATGTGGTTAATTACTTCCAGATGGAGTTGTGCTTCCCAAACCCTATATATATTATACAATTTTTGGAAAGGGTCTTGATTTGTTAGTAAGACTAGGACTATTTCAATATTCATTTGAAGAACAGGATTTTGTAGATGGCCTGACAGTATTTCTCTCTCTTACCCTACTATGTAATACAACTTGTTTGGAAGAAATGAATAATTAGATAAATGTGGATAAGAGTCAACTGTACATTTTGGACATCTTATTAGAATAAGTACCTTGTGAACAGTTTAGAGTCATTTGTAGAACTGTGTTTTGTGCTGATGTCTTTCCACATTGAAGTGCTATGACTGGCGGTGTTAAGAGTTCACAGCCTGTGCCTGGATGTCATTTCAGTATTCTCAGAAATAATTAACTCATTGAATAAATATTTATTGAACACTGACTATGGGCTGGGTGCTGTGTGTGCTTAAGAACAGTTTGATGTCCTCAGCTTCACCTACCAGAAAAGGAGACATCCTTTATTCCCCTAAATTCCATCAGTGAGCATTCATCACTGCAGAATGTTCTGTGAAGGAATACATTTGGGTCAAGGGAAATGTTGACCCTAAAATCAATATAGTTTTTATCTCTGGATGGAATTAATGGTTCAGTATGTTTTCATGTTAGACCATTTCGCCTCTACCTTTGAAACAGTATACCCACATTTTCTTTATCTATTCATCTGTGGATGGACACTTAGTTTCCTTCCATATCTTGGCAACTATAAATAATGCTGCTATGAACATTGCAGCGCATTTATTGTTTCAAATTAGTACTTTTGTTTCTGGTAGATATATACCCAGGAGCAGAATAATTGGGTCATATGGTAGTTTGGAGCTTCCCCAGTTGTTCAGCGGTAAAGAATCTACCTACAATGCAGGAGCCACAGGAGATGTCCGTTCAATCCCTGGGCTGGGAAGATCTCCTGGAGGAGGGCATAGTAACCTACTCCAGTATTCTAGCCTGGAGAATACACCATGGACAGAGGAGCCTGGCGGGCTACTGTCCATAGGGTCACAAACAGTCAGATGTGACTGAACTGACTAGCATGGTAGTTTTATGTTTAGTGTTTTTGTAAAACTTCATACTCTTTTCCACAGTAGCTGCACCAGTTTACATTCCCACCAACGGTGTATGAGAGTTCTCTTTTCTCTATATCCTCACCAACATTTCTCATTTGTGTTCTTTTTGACACTAGCCATTCTGACAGATGTGAGATGATATCTCATTGTGGTTTTAATTTGCATTGTTGAGAATGTTTTCAATAGCTGGGGGTTTGTCATATATGGCCTTTATTATCCTGTGAGGTATGTTCTTCTATACTTGTATACCCACTCTCTAGGGAGTTTTTAAATTTGTATTTACCTTTGGTTATACTGGATCTTCGTTGCTGTGCAGGCCTTTCTCTACTTTCAGGGGGCAAGGGCTGCTCCCTAGTTGCGGTGTGCGTGTTTCTTATTGTGCTGGCTTCTCCTGTGGTGGAGCACGATCTCCAGGGCACTGGGCTTCAATAGTTGCAGCTTGTGGGCTCAGCAGTTTTGGCTCCCAGGCACTATAGCACAGGCACTCGGGCTTAGTTGCTCTGCAGCATGAGAGAGCTTCCCAGAAAGGGAAAGTCACTCAGTCATGTATGACTCTTTGTGGATCCCATGGACTATACAGTCCATGGAATTCTCCAGGCCAGGATACTACAGTGGGTAACTGTTCCCTTCTCCAGGGGATCTCCCCAGACCAGGGACTGAACCCAAGTCTTCTGTATTGCAGGCAGATTTTTTATTATCTGAGCCACTAGGAAATCAGCTATCAGTAAGCATATATTCCCTCCCTCTTGAGCCTCCCTTCCACCCCATCCCACCCATCTAGGTCATCATAGGGCACCGAGCTGAATTCCCTGTGCTATTTGGCTGCTTCCCAGTAGCTCTATTTTACACATGATAGTGTATATATGTCAATGCTACTCTCTCAATTTGTCCCACCTTCTTTCCCCACTGTGTCCACAAGTCTGAGAAACTTGGAGACTTTTAAACTACAATTTTACTTATTCAATAAATATTTACTGGGCACACCCTACATGTAAGGGACTCTTCCAGATGCTGATATGAGTGGTTAACAAGATAATCATGACGCTTGATCTCATGGAGTGTCTATTACATGGGAAAGAGACAGACAATAAACAATTAAACAATACAAGTAGAGACATACAGGAACTTCTAGGCAGAACAAATGGATGTGAGAAGAAACTTATGTTCCAAGAACAGAAAGAACTGGGTGTGACTGGCAAGTGGGAAAGGAGAATGGGTAGAAGGCAAGTGGAGTGGGAGGAGATGAGACTGAAGAAGCAGACAGACCAGATGATGCAAGACCTTGTTGACCAGTGCAAGGGGATTGGACTTATATGTCTGGTTCAACAGGAAGCCCTTGAGAGTGTTTAATTGGGGACCTGAAAGGGTTAGATTCATTGTTTTTTTAAGATCATATCAGTATTCTATGAAGAGTTGTTTGACAGAGATGAGTCTGAAGCAGGGAGAACTTTGGGTTTTAGGGGGCTGTTGTCATGGTCCAGGTGAGAGATGATGCTGACTTGGAATGTGGCAGTGGAGATGGGCATGCAAAGACATGAAGAAACATGGAATTTACTTTTGTGACCTCCATTTGTTACTTGGCCTATCTCTCTGAGCTTGTAGGATGGCAGTCTTCTACTAAGAAAAGAAACTTAGGTTCTTATGGTGAAATGAAGAGCTAAAACTTGTCCTATTCCTTGGCTTCACATTCCCATCCATGTGAGCTGCCTCTTTTTTTTTTTTTTTTTTTAGGAATGCCGCCCCCACCCCCCTGAGCTGCCTCTTAATTATAATTTTTTCATTGTTCTGTTTGTTTTCTTCTTGAATTATTTCTTGAGTTTTGTTTCTGTTTTTTTGGGTTTTGCCTTTCACATTGGAGGCTTTTCTCAAATGTCTTTGGTCCATTTGTAAGTATAAGGCTCTAAAAAGCTGTTGGAAGCTCTGCATGGAAGGGTGAGATGTGTTAATTTATGGGCTCTTTAGTTTGAGGCTCCTCTGTTTCTTTAAGTTTTTGTGCAAAAAAATTATCCATCCTTCTGGTGGGAGAAAGATGGGTCAAAGATTTATCCTTAGCTGCTGGTAGTCTTAGAGCCCAGCAATGCAAAGGACTGTAAACTTTTACCTAATCCCTTTTTATTACAATACTGACTGCATCTCTTCCCCCAAAAACCTCCACAACACCTCTTTGTTTTAATTCTTCTGTCTGGAACTGTTTTGATTCAACTCTTACATAAAGTCAGGGCTTCCCTCATAACTCAGTTGGTAAAGAATCTGCCTGAAATGCAGGAGACCCCAGTCCGATTCCTGGGTCAGGAAGATCCCCTGGAGAAGGGATAGGCTACCCACTCCAGTATTCTTGGGCTTCCCTTGTGGCTCAGATGGTAAAGAGTATGCCTGCGATGCAGAAGACCTGGGTTTGATCTCTAGGTTGGGAAGATCCCTTGGAGAAGGGAAAGGCTACCCACTCCAATATTCTGACCTAGAGAATTCCATGGACTGCATAGTCCATGGGGTCGCAAAGAGTCAGGCACAACTGAGTGACTTTCACTTACATAAAGTCAGCTCCTGGTCGCCTGCTGAGCTGGATAAGGAGTGGGCCTCTCTCTGCTTGGAATGGGGAGTATACACTGGGTCCGACTGTTCCATCTTCAGATTTGGGCAATATCCACTTAGTTGTAGCAGGTACTGCTGCCTTCCATGGCATGTGGCATCATTTCCTGAGGTTCCCAGGATTCTATTCAGTGTCTCACCTAGCTTCTCATTGACATCCCCACTCCCCACAGGTTTAGATTTCCTTTTTAATTAGCTCTGCTCACTCTTCTAGACAATTTTCAGTCCAAAACTTTGTTCACACATTTGTTGTGCTCTCTTCACTTGATCTTTGTCCTATGGGTATATTTAATAATCACTTCTAATTAAAAAAAAGGCAGAGGAACCAGACAGAGATCAGATTGCCAACATTCACTGGATCATCGAAGAAGCAAGAGAGTTCCAGGAAAACATCTATTTCTGCTTTATTGACTATGCCAAAGCCTTTGACTGTGTGGATCACAATAAACTGTGGAAAAATTCTGAAAGAGATGGGAATACCAGACCACCTGACCTGCCTCCTGAGAAACCTGTATGTAGGTCAGGAAGCAAGAGTTAGAACTGGACATGGAGCAACAGACTTGTTCCAAATAGGCAAAGGAGTACGTCAAGGCTGTATATTGTCACCCTGCTTATTTAACTTATATGCAGAGTACATCATGAGAAACACCAGGCTGGATGAAGCAAAAGCTGGAATCAAGATTGCTAGGAGAAATATCAATAACTTCAGATATGCAGATGACACCACCCTTATGGCAGAAAGTGAAGAACAACTAAAGAGCCTCTTGATTAAAGTGAAAGAGGAGAGTGAAAAAGTTGGCTTAAAGCTCAACATTCAAAAAACTAAGATCATGGCATCCGGTCCCATGGCTTCATGGCAAATAGATGGGGAAATAGTGGAAACAGTGACAGACTTTATTTTTTTGGGCTCCAAAATCACCACAGGTGGTGACTGCAGCCATGAAATTAAAAGATGCTTACTCCTTGGAAGGAAAGTTATGACCAACCTAGAGAGCATATTAAAAAGCAGAGACATTACTTTGCCAACAAAGGTCTGTCTAGTCAAGGCTATGGTTTTTCCAGTGGTCATGTATGGATGTGAGAGTTGGACTATAAAGAAGGCTGAGCACAGAAGAATTGATGTTTTTGAACTGTGGTGTTGGAGAAGACTCTTGAGAGTCCCTTGGACTGCAAGGAGATCCAACCAGTCCATCCTAAAGGAGGTCAGTCCTGGGTGTTCATTGGAAGGACTGATGTTAAAGCTGAAACTCCAATATTTTGGCCACCTGATGTGAAGAGCTGACTCATTTGAAAAGATCCTGATGTTGGGAAAGATTGAAGGCAGGAGTAGAAGGGGACGATAGAGGATGAGAAGCTTGGATGGCATCACCAACTCAATGGACATGGGTTTGGGTAAATTCCAGGAGTTGATGATGGACAGGGAGGCCTGGTGTGCTGCGGTTCATGGGGTTGCAAAGAGTCAGACACGACTGAGCGACTGAACTGAACTGAATGTCAGTGGGAGGAACTAGAAACAAGTTTGTCTCCTCAGCTCTTCAAATCAAAAGGGTAGATCTTTAAGCAGCATGTAAAGTCCTTGTACAAGCCTCTGCTTAGAGAAAGTAAGAAAATCTATTGCGAATTCCCTTTGTGATCTGAAAATAACTTTAGCAACACAGTCTCTTCCTCATGTGATTTCACTCCAATCTCCACCTTGATATTGCCCCCCTGCCAAGGTAGAGCTCCTGACACTTATAAAGTGCACGTATTATACAACTGGCCCTCAGTATGGACTGGGTTCTGCACCTGGATTCAACCAACCTCAGGGTGTGCGAACTGCAGGTGGGGAGGGCTGACTGTACTACTCTGCTTGATATAAGGGACTTGAGCAGGGTGGATTTTTATATCCACAGGGGGTCCTGGAATCAGTCCCCTCAATACTGAAGGACAATAATATACTTATCTCTTAGTCTGATACAGCTCCCTCCTGCCAGCTCTGTTGAACAATGACACTCGAACGTTCTTCTTCCCCTCTGTGGAACTGCCCAAGCCTTGTAGAATCACTGTTGGTAAAAATGAAGTCACAGCTCTCACTGGTGAGAACAGTGACGACAGTTTGAGGAGAGAGGCACACATTGCCTCTCTCTTTACACATGTGAAGCTTGCATTAATTTTCTGTAGCTACCTTTGGAGTATAGTTCTCAGGGGCAGTCTAATTATCTGCCCCATCCAAATGAGAGGAACTGATAGAACTCTGTTCACCATAAAGACCTTGAACCTAATTCTGCCAAAGTTCTTTTTCTTTGATGAAACTGCACATGTGAGGCTGACAACTACCATACAGATACACATACAGTGTCAGGACTGGAGTATGCCTTCACTTAATAAGTTCTGACAATAAGTATTCTGATTATAATTCAAGTCAAACAACATTTGTTAACAGGTAGCACTAGGCTACATACTCTTGATCAGACTCCTTTTGTATTACTGCTAAAGACTTATTTTAAGAATTAGTAGACTTTAATTCATCCTCTAGTTTAATTTTTTAAAATTTTATTATTGTTTACTCATTTACTTAACTGCATCAGGCCTTAGTTGCAGTATGCGGGATCTTTCATTGTGGCACACAGGCTCAGTTGCTCTGTGGCATGTGGAATCTTAATTTCCCACCCAGGCATCAAACTGGCATCCCCTGCATTCCAAGGCAGATTCTTAACCACTGGACCACCAGGGAAGTCCCCTCAATAGTAACTTAAAAGTCATATGACCTCCATGCATGTGAATATTGAGATTTGTGGCCCACAGATAAACCTGAGATCTCCTGGTATGCATGCTTTCAGGTCTGTGGGCAGATGGTGCTCTGAGACAGTGGGTAAATTAGTGCAAGAATCCATGAGTTTTCTTTTTGGGTTTAGACACACACTTAAAATATCAGAGTGATTATAGCCCTTAGAGACCATTTGTTGCTTATGTATGAAGATCTTGGGCAAGAACGGACCAATGTCAGCAACTATTGTTAACTCTATGAATATATGTGTGCATCTGTAATACATACACATACAGAGAGAAAAGTTCACATACCATAAAATCACCACTTCACATCATACACTATAGTGATTTTTAGTATACTCACAAGGTGTCACAACTATCACCGATCTCTAATTCCAGAAGATTTCCATAGTTCCAAAACAGAAGTTCATGCCAAATAATACTCCACATGCCCACACCTTCCAGCCTCTGGCAGTCACCAATTTATTTTCTGTCTCTATGGATTTGCCTCTTCTAGACATTTCATTTAAGTAGAATCATATAATACGTGGTCTTTTGTATGGTTTCTTCCTCTTAGCAGAATGTTTTCAAGGTTTATGACTGTTGTAACAAGCATCAGTACTTAATTTCTTTTTTTTTTTTGCAACTTTATTTTTTTTATTATTATTATTATTTTTTTATTAGTTGGAGGCTAATTACTTCACAACATTTCAGTGGGTTTTTTCATACATTGATATGAATCAGCCATAGAGTTACATGTATTCCCCATCCCGATCCCCCCTCCCACCTCCCTCTCCACCCGATTCCTCTGGGTCTTCCTAGTGCACCAGGCCCGAGCACTTGTCTCATGCATCCCACCTGGGCTGGTGATCTGTTTCACCATAGATAATATACATGCTGTTCTTTAGTACTTAATTTCTTTTTACAGCTAAATACTATGCCATGTTATAGATATACAGCATTTTGTTTATCCATTCCTGTATTGATGACTGTTTGGGTTGTTTCTAGCTACTGGCTATTATGAATAATGCTGCTATAAACAGCTACATGTTCAGATATGTGTTTTTGCATGCAACATATGTTTTAAACTCTCTTGGTTCTATACTAAGAGTGGAATTTCTGGCTCATATGATAACTATGTTTAATTGTTTGATGAACTGACAAATTGTTTCCAAAGCAGCTGTACTATTTTATATTCCCAACAGCAGTGCAGGAAGATTCTGACTTATCTACATCCTTGCCAATACTTAATGTCTGTCTTTTTTATTATAGCCATTCCTGTGGATGTAAAGTGGTACCTTGTGGTTTTGATTTGTATCTGATGTTGAGTATCTGTTCATGTGCTTATTGGCTATTTGTATATCTTCATGGGAGATACATCTTTTTGAATCCTTTGCCCACTAAAAAATTGGATTCTTTGTCTTTTTATTGTTGAATTGTAAGCTGTTAAGCATGCTAAGGTAAATCTAATTTAGATAAAGCATTCACTGTTCCAGGAAGACCAGAGGTTGCAGTTTGGCTTTATTTTTAATACTTTTTAGGCACTTGCTGCATTTTTCAAAAAGAACCATTGTTCACAGACTGTGAACTAGGGTCTATTGCCATCACTGAAAAAGATATTAATCTACTTCTAAGAATCAATTCAGAGGATTGGAAAACCCAAATGAACTCACAAACCCTTGGTTCCATCCATAGTAGCAGCTTCCAGACCTCTATCTGCTGTGCCCAAGTGAGTGACAGAAGCAGTGTACTCTGAAAAGAACATAGCTCCTTACAGTATATTAAATGACATCTTTTTGTTAAAACCACCAACAGGAGAAAGTGAAACAAGAATTGTAGGTAAATTTTAAAGTGTGTACACACAGGCTAATTGCTGAGTCCTGGGGACCAAGGCCATCCTGAGGATGTTGCTACCAGCTGTGAATTTAGAAAATGGAGGAATGACCCAGCTGTTCACCTGGGTCTCCCAGTTACATTCATTCAACAATCACTGATGAAAGTTCTGAGCCTGGTACTTCCTTTCCTTCAAGAGTTCACAATCTGTCTTATGGGACAGACACACAGGTAATGCAGCAGGGAACAATGAACTCTCCCTAGAGATAGCATGGATATATCCCCGAGGAGACAGTTCTTGGCTCAGGGGTTGTGTAACTCAGCATCACGATGGGTCCTTCCTAAGGACATTTCCTAGTAGGAGAGGGAAGAAAAAAAGAAACTTCAGCATGTGCTCAACCCTTTGTGGGGAAGGGGACAGCTATGGGATGGAACCTATGCTTCTAGGTCTCTAGGCAGGCCCACCTTGGCCTGACATTTGCTTAGTCTTTTGGTCCATGCTAAAAAAAAAAAAAAAAAAACACAGGTAGAATCTGGGCCACCCTCTTTAGTGCAAGAATAGGAAAAAGGAACCAATCTCCAAACTTTCTTGTCTTTGATTTTATGTTTATCAAGGGAAATCTTGTTTTCATTTTTGTTAGCAAATGTTTATAACTTTGAATCAGGAACTTGCCTGCCTTGTATTTCTCCTGCGCTGCTTTATCCTGTTTCCTGAGTTGCTAGTTTTGAGCTTGTGTTAGACTTGTTAGAGGATCTCCAGCCACATCAAAGGGCAGGGACCACATCCCCTCAGCCCCAGGGCAGCTGTGGGAGAGCTTTCTCGCTACTTGCCTAGTGGTTGCTTCTTCCAGGGATAGAATAGCTCTGAACACCCAAATCTGGCCAGATTTTCCTCCAACCTAACATTGGCATCCCAGTATTAAAAGGTGTCTTGGCTGTATTTCCGAAATTTCTTAGATTCAGGCAGCAGCAGCCAGCTCCTACAACTCCAAAAAGGAATGCATCGGAAGGAGGACTTGTGGCCCACAGAATTGACTAAAAGGCAGGAGGACCAGGCAATGAAAGTAGACAGGAGCCCAAGGAGGCTGGACAGCAAGAGCAGGAGATGGGTTAGACCACCACCACATCACACCGCCCAACTCCTAGTGGTTTCTCACCTGTCCCTACATCTCCATGTCACCCACACGAGAGTCCCAGTCCCTGGCAGGAGCATCACATTGGTCAAGCCCAGGTCTCATGGTTTGCAGTGTGGCAAGCTGTCTTTCAAAATGGGAGAAGGGGCTCTCTCTCCCCAAGACCAACACAATATGGGTTCCCCTAGGAAGGAAGTGTTCAGATGTCCACCACAGCCCTGTTTGAGGGAGTAGTAAGCTAAGCTTAGGAGGGGAGCAACACTCATGGCAGACCTCTGGTGTATAAACCAGTCCTCAGAGATCAAATTGAGGCTGGGATTTAGTCAGGATTGTCTTGCCTACAGGAGAAACTGAAGTGAGGAATAATAATAACTAACGCCACTTGTTGATGGCCTACTGTGAGCCTGTGCTGAGTAGATTTGATGAAATCTCATTTAATCTTTACCTGGCAAACATGTAGTCACATCCATTTTATAGATGAGGATATGAATTGTTCAGGAAGGCTGGAATATCTCCAGGGTCAGACTGGCATTCACTTAGGTCTGCCAGGCTGTGGACTCACGCTCGCTCTCTCACTGCTGGTTTTTGTATACCCAGGATACAGTGAATTGGAGGATAGCTCTCTGTCCTCCTTATTTATTTTTTTTAATTGTGGTATTTTATTTTTGTTTGTTGTAGCACAACAGAAGACTAGCAGGCAGCATGATCTTGTGGGAAGACCTTGTGGCTGGGGTGTCTGCAGAACTGATTTCTAGGCTGTCACCCACACTGAAGTAGTTAAATGTAAGTGTAGACACTTGCATCTCTACACAAACCAGGCAGGGCTTAAGAGAATGTTCCACTTATTGGAGCTATGTTGGAGAATTTTGTTGTCCTCTTTTTTTAAACTTCTCTTGATGTTTCCCTTGGAGTACAAAAAGCTGCCAACTAAACTGTGTGTGTGTGTGTGTCTGCTGTCACATTCACTCCTGGCAGGGTCCCAAAAACTCATGCACCATGATGGATGCCAGATATACACACCCTCAGGTTTTAGAACAAAGTCTCCTCCATGTGAGTAACTGACCAGACACCATCAGTTAAGACAGCAAGAGTTTCTTTTTTTTTTTTCATTTATTTTTATTAGTTGGAGGCTAATTACTTCACAACATTGCAGTGGGTTTTGTCATACATTGACATGAATCAGCCATGAAGTTACATGTGTTCCCCATCTCGATCCCCGCTCCCACCTCCCTCTCCACCCGATTCCTCTGGGTCTTCCCAGTGCACCAGGCCCGAGCACTTGTCTCATGCATCCTACTTGGGCTGGTGATGAGATCAGCAAGAGTTTCTTGGTGAATGTTAAGGACATGCATTATCTGCTTCCAGAGCTAATGACTAGAATCCATTATATGTGCACATGGCATGCTGTGACCCAATCCTGTACCAAGGCTTCCGTGTGCAGCCCGAGGCCCAAAGCTCTAGGTTTGGAACATCCTCTCATTGAAAATGCTTATCAGATGACTTCTGATGACGCCAGAGACTTGGCGGATTTAGCTCAATTAGAAGGTGCTTTTAGGAGAGGGGCCTTTGTAGACCATTTCACCCCTTTGTTAGGACCTGAACACAGGGCCACTCCTGGACCTGAGCCTGCTTTTGCACTCCCTAGGGATGCTACTGGGGGTCTGGTTCAGAGTCTTGAGTTAATTTCTATTCTTGGGGATCAAAATGACATGTAAGAGACAGGTTTTCATCTAGATCCTGGGAGGCCAGCAAAGCAAAGTCGAAAAGTTCATGTGACCACCACTTATCTGTCTTGGGTCCATTGGAGTCAGTAGAAGAGGAGAGAGGCCTGTATCCAGCCATCTCCTTTAATCTCTCTTGGCCAGGGATGTGTGGGTAACAATGAGGGCAGACGAGGAGGATGGAATGGTCCCAGGTCTGGGGTTTGTAAACCAGGCTAGAGGAGTTAACAAAAGCTGAGTTATTATGGCCAAAGCAGAGGCTGAGGAGTCACCCAGCGTCTGTAGGGAAAAGGTGATATACGTGTACTCAATAGGAATGTGACAGACCAGCATTCTTTCCCAGGAACTGCTGATCTGAAAGGAAACTTTGATTCAATCACTGGGACAACCAGTCCCTACCCAGCCTCGCCCAAAGGCCTTCCTGCCAGACACCCTCATATTGGGCGGGGGGGGGGGGGGGGGGGGGGCCTCCATTCTTGTGGCTGACTTCCTATAAAGCCCTATCTTTGGACAAGTGTGGTAAATTCAGTGCATAATTAAAAAGCAAACAAACTTGCTCTAAGGGAACACTTAAAATTTAAGTAGACACTTGTGTAAAAACAGTGATTCATGCTCTGTTGGATTTCCAGAAATAAACAACATAATTCATTGAAGGATTTCTGGCCTTTAGTGTATTTGAACCAATATATGATGGTCGCTGAATTATTAAAATAGCTCTGTAGTTGCTATCTACAAGAAAGAAACTTTTTTTTTTTTTTTGCCTTAACCATGGTTTATAAATTCACTCCCACCACAAACAAAGTCAGAAGACACAAACTTGGGAAAATATTTGCCACACATTAAAAAAAGTAAATTACCTTGATATATAAAGAGATCTTATAAGTCAGTAAGAAAAAGACCAATAATCCAATAGAAACATGGGCAAGGGAAATTGACAGATCACAGAAGTGAATAGGAGTGGCCTTAAAATGTACAAAATGATATGCAATTTTATATACAAAAAATTGAAACATTTTCACCTTTCAGGTTTCAGAGATCAAAAGTCTGATAATGTACTATGTCAGTGAGGATGTGGGAAAATGGGCACTCATTAATGGGGATACAAATTGGTACAACCTCTTTGTAAGAAATTTGAGAAGATTAACCAAATTTGAAATTTTACATACCCTGTTACAGTTATCTATTACTGTTTAACAGAATATCCCTCAGCTTAGTGGCTTACCCATTTACTATTATTTTGCTTGCGTGACTGAGGAAGGGCTAGGTTGGGTGGTTCTTGGCTAACTCACACGGTGTCAGATGTACTTTCCCAGGCCTGGAGAAGTACTGAGATCCTGAGGGGCACAAGCACGTCTTTTTATGTAGGAGAGAAACTGCTGAGTATGTGCGTGTGTCCGTCTTCTCCATGGCCCCCGCTCCCTAACCACTGCCACTGAGGGAGACTCCAAGTTGGTTGCAGTTTCTTCCCCTTCTTCTCCTCTAAGGCTTTTTGGGGTTTTGCACTAAAGAGATGGCCTCCAGTCAAAGATCATGAGGGACACACCTGTAGTTGAAAAAGTGGAGTGTATTAATTGTTACAGTGAGGGGAACCATGAAGCATCTTGGTAAGAGGGCATTAGAAAGGACTTAAAGTATTTAGTGATTTTGGAGAGACTTAAAGAAGTAAGACTTTTCTCAGTGTTTGATGCTTCAGGAAGCAAGAGTAATTCTATGATTGGGTCCCTTAAAATCTTATTAGAAAGAAGAATGACTAAAGCAAAGCTAAAGCCACAGTCAGTAAGGAAGCAGCAGTTACACATATTATCCAGGACAGAAAGATGTTTGGTCATTTTTTTGACTTGGACAATATTCATGATTTGTCTGTGTTCAGATATGATTACAGAATGGTCTTGTTTTTATCTTGACCCATCATGGTTACAAGAGGGTCTTGTCTGATGTTGATGTCCTATGAAATTGTTTATGTGCAACAGGAGAATTCCATGGCCTTGTCTGTGACTGTCAGATCAACTCCTATAACACCAAGGTCTAGCTGATAGTCCCAGGCCAACTTCCAGATGTCAGGGGCTGCTTTCTCTTTCACAGAAGAGAAGAAGAGGCAAGCAGAGAAGTGGGTGGATGGGATTTCTTTTGGGGTATTCAGGCAGAGATTTTCTATTGTGTATGCAAGAGAAATAAGGAGGAGGAGAGAGGATTATCAAGAATGACTGTGGATGCTGCGTCCACTTCATAGTTGTCAAGAATTACACTTTTTTAAATATAAATTAAGGAACCTCCCTGATGGCCCAGTGGTTCAGACTCCATGCTCTCAATGCAGGGGGCCTGGGTTTGATCCCTGCTTAGGGAACTAGAGCTCACATGCTGCAACTATTAATAAAAAGATCCAGCATGTCACAATGAAGATCAAAGATCACAACTAAGACTTGGTGCAGCCAAATAAATAAATAAAAATAAATTTTAAAATATATATACATATACATATATTTTAAAATATATGGACTGTAGCCCTCCAGGCTCCTCTGTCCATGGGATTTCTTAGGCAAGAATACTGGAGTGGGTTGCCATTTCCTCCTCCAGGGGATCTTCCTGACCCAGGGATCAAACCCATGTCACCTGCATCTCCTGCATTACAGGCGGATTCTTTACTGTCTGAGCTACCAGGAATTTGTAGTTTCGTGTATATATATATATATATATATATATACACACACACACACACATATAAAATTAAAATCTTGAACATTTTCGAACTGACTTTTGGTTGCTGGGTTTTGTTTCCTCTATTGTGATACTGCTCTGAGACCAACCATGTGGATCAGAGTTGGTGCTAAAAGGGCAGGTGTTCAAAACCAAGAAGTTCTGAGCCATTGTCTGAGTCCAGAGCTCCAGCTCCTGATGATGCCTGGATCAGAATAGCATTTGTAGTAAAATCAGTGCCAGGAGTGTCCCAATCAGAAGCCAGGCTCAAGTGCCTGCTGCCTCCATCCCCTAGGAGACCCAAGCAGACCAAGTTCCCCAGGCTCTTATTCCCCCTAGAAAGTGGTAGCCTTAAAAAAAAGAAAGTGGTAGCCTTGTCCCCCAGTCTGAGTTCCGGCTTCTGGTTATTATCACCAACAAACCTTGTCAGCCAAGGATGCCAAGATATAGGGATATGGTCTCTGCCCCCAGGCATGCTGATTCTGTGGGACAGTGAAGAAAGCCACAACAATAACAGAAGAACCAAGCACTGACTGGGTTCAGCAAAAAGGCCTCCAGCCCCTTCCAGGGATGGAGCATTTCTTGGTAGAGCGAGTATTCATAGGATACAAGTTTGGAAAGTGGGGGCAGGGAAGGCTGAGGACAGAGCAGTGACCAGTGTAGAGTGGCTGATGAATTCAGATCATTCTTTGGAGCCTTGAGATCCCCGTGAAAAGAGCCAGATTCTATGGCTGGAGTAAACCCTATCCAGGCCACAGGGGACATGCATAGTCCAGCACCTTAAAATGGTGAGCACCACTGAGAAGAGCCGGAGTGGATACACAAGTCAGCAGCGCCCCAGCTTCCCTCCCCCCTTTTCAGGTGGCCGGCCAGAGGGCCCAGACTATGCGAGATATGAGAGAAATTAAAAGGGAAAAAGAGGGGAGAAAAGAGCCCATAGTAGGAATAGAGAGCTGCAAGAGTTCTGGAAATGGCAGTTCTAGAGGGACAGTTGGTCAAGGGAGGATGCATTAGCATCCGAACTGTACTCAGAGCTGGACAGGGACAGTGGCGCGTCTGTTTACTTAGCCAAACTGGAATGAGGTGGCCGTCTGGAGTTCTTGGGACCTGGCCTGGGCGTCCCCACTGATGGGGTGGTTTAAATCCGTGGGACTCCAGCCGAGCACTACAGGCCGTGAGAACACATTGGATGGAGGCGGGCGGGCGACCGCCCTGGGAGCCCTACCCCTATTTTCCCGCTTCTCCAGCCGGAGAAAGAGGCCTGTGCCCGGCGGGGTAACGAGCGTCCAATCCCGACCGGGGTCTAAGCCTACAAGCGGACACTAGGAAGGGGCGGTCGGCTGCCCAGGCAGTGCGGCCGCTCCGCGCTCCCGCCCCCGGGAGTCGGATTTGGCGCCTCCCCCACGGCGGCTGGAGCCCGGAGGTGGGGTCGGGAGCCAGAGCCCGGGGCTCTGATGTCACCGCGCGGCCGCAGTCCAGGAGCGCGTCTCGGTTGGAGCTCAGGTACGCGGCGAGGCCGGGGGGGCCAGGCGGCTGAATCGCTGTTCCCCGCGGCGGTAGGGCGAGCCCCGCGGCTAGGTGCGGGTGGGAGTGGCTGAGCCGCTGCGGAGCAGCCCGCGCGTCGTTGGGTCTGGAGGTGTTGGGCTCCACACCACTTCTGGTCTGCGCGAGTCGGGTCGGGCTCCTGCGCCCCTGTCCGCGCCTCCGGCAAAGGGGTGGTGGGCGCAGAACTGGTAGCGGCGGGAGCTGCTGGGGGAGCACGCCGGGGGCTGGCGAAAACGCAGTGGGGGTCTCAACGCACCTCCTAGCCACTCCCCGACCCCCGGCTCATGCCCTTCGGTAGCGGAGCCGCTAGGGAATCCAGCCCGCCCCCCGCCCCCCACACCGCCCCCCTCTCCCGCGTCCAGGACCGCGTGGTCCCCTGCGCGAGTTTTGAGCCCTCCTTCCCCGACGGTGAACCCCAAAGGAAAGACCGAGAAATGCGCCGGTCGGGGGCCATCCACTCTGCCAGTGTCCGCGAGGCGTCGCTCTCCTGCCGCACCGCCTGACTGTCGCCCTCTGTGGCCACCAGACCTGTGCATCTTGCCTCCCTGACGCACCTCAACTCAGCTTGAAGCCCCAGGTATGTGGTCCGACCTCGACCGCGGCCTCCTTTCCCCATGTGCTCCAGCATCCTCGTTTCCTGCCCGCCTCACGGAGCTAGAGCCTATGGAGACTCTCGGGTGGGCGGCAGCAGTGGAGAGCAAATGCTTTGCAGGGTGCGTTGTGGGGCGGACAGGCTTGGAGAACGGGGAGCCGGAGGGGGCTGGGAGAGCCATGGAACTTCCCCCAAATGCCTGCTCTTCCAGACCGTGTCTGGAGAGCTGGGATTCAAGACAGGCCCAGGACCCAGAAACTCAGTCTGGGTGACATGGAGACAACACCCTACAGTGAGCCTACCACTGAGGAAGACCATCCCAGATATGATTTAATTCCTGATCCTTATTGATCATTTGAGCTTGTCTGTCTTTCTGGTCACTTTACCTGGATCTGTTTCTGTTGCCTTTGTGTGACTTCCAGTGACTTTAGTCACTGGAAGCAGTCCTCATCAGTTTTCCCAAGAACCTCTAACTAAAAACCAGCTGCTAGACTGGTCCTAACTCTCTGCTGAGGTCCAGACCCACATCTCAACCTACCCAACTGCTCACCAGTCTTGCCACAAACACTGCAAAGTCCACAGGCCCCAGACCCGGCCTGGAACCCTTGGCCAGTCCGCATCTCAGCTTCCTCATTCCTGACACTGGCACCTCCACCTCCTCAGTTCCTAGTTCTGAACACTGAAGTCATCCTTGTCTCCTTTTCCTCTCTTGCTCTTTGATTCAGGTGATGTTTATTGCAAATGATGCCAATACCATATGACCCTAACTAATCTAGTTTTCCAGCAGGGATTCCATGCTGCTCCCCCTGGGCTGATGGGGCTTGAGAAAGCTTTAGTTCTGACTTACATTCAATGCAGGCATTGGCTCTGCGGCCCAGCCCAGAGCTGACATTAGTGCTGATGCTAGGGCTCCTGGGGTGTGGCCACTCCCAGCCACAGGGGCTGGCTGGACTGCAAGAGGCTCCCTGCAGCCAGACAAAAACTCTCTGCTCTTTGGTCTGAGGCCCCAAAACACACTAAAGGAGCTGGACTTTCCTAGCCTATCTTGCATGGGTATCGGGTGCTCAGGTTACCACTGAAAAAGCATTCTCAACACAAGTTAAGATCAATAAGAAAATATACAGACATTTTTATTATCCATTTAAGCTGTTTTTATTGGGCGAACTCAGAACCCTCTGTCATTCAGTAACTCACAAATAAGAACTTTCAAGGCCTTTTTTAAGGAAACATCTTTATATTTGAACAGTTACCCATGCCTACAGATGCAGTGAAAGTCAACATGGGTAGGCCTGGGTGGCATGAGCCAGGATAAACAGTGCTCCCAAGTTGGGCTCAGAAGGACCGCAGGAGAAGGGGCCAGTGTCTGGGTGGCTGGAGGGGTTCCCTAGAGAAGATGAGTCTTCCCAGGGGCTGCCACTCAGAGTAGCTTCTTTTCTTTCTAAAATACAGAGAGTATAAACTACTTTGCAAAAGTGGTCCTCAAGCCTGAGTGTGAGGACCAGTCTTCAGGGCTGGCTTTAGTAGGCACAGTGATGCCTCCAGGTGGGTGATGTCAAGATGTTCTGGTACCAGATCAGCTGAGAGCTCCTCCTGGGAATGTTGGAAGTATTGCTTCTCCCTTTAAGGAAACACCGTATCCTCCCACCACTAACCTCTCTACCTGCCTTAGCCAGCAATCTATAGAATCTGGGGTCTCAGGGAATGGGGTAGAGGGTGATCCTGAGCTCCAAAATGTGTCGAGGAGGCTCACCAAAGTCTGTTTTTTCGGTTTCCACCCAGCTATGGGCCACCCTTCTCTGCAGTCCCAACCAAGCAGCTCAGGGAAGGCAAACCTGCTTACTCCCCACCATCCACCCCCCCACACAAAAGTCCCTATCGCCCACACTGAACCCTTAGTTCCCAAGACTCAAAGCTACTTTCACCCCTGATCCAGGTACACTCCCCCAGCTCCTCCCCTTGCTCCCCCTCCTGGCACTGGGAAGGTATTGATTTCTGGCCATTCCTGTTCCAAGCTATGCTTGCCTGCTCTTTCGGTTCTTAATAACCTGAGTAACCTTGTCAGTGTCCATGAGTGGCAACTGTCTCACCCATTCTGTCCCCTTCTTCAAAAAGATTAATAGGGAGAGAACAGTAGGTGGAAGCAAAGAAGCCCTCAACCTTCTCCACCAAAGCCACCCCCCGCCCCCCACCATCTAGTTCCGGCAATGCTGCTCCTTTCCTTGTCATTCAACAAATACTTCACATCAACGACATGCCAAACATTGAGGGCACAGAGATGAGTCAGTGCAGGGCCTGTCCTCAGGAAGTTCATGGGTGGGAATGGGGAGAGGGAATCAAAGGCAAACCAACAATCACCATGCAGGGTGATGAGTGCTGTGATGGGGAAGCTAGGACACTAGAGGGATCCCAAAGGGCCAGGAAACCTCTAAGCCTGGCCCTATAGGAGAAGCAAGAGTGGCACAAAGACGGGGTGAGCCTGTCACTCCTAGACAAAAGGCAGAGTCTCCAAAGCAGGGAACATATTATCCTGGGATCTGACAGTAAGTTGAAGGGCGGGGGGGTTGTTTCCCACAGAGGAGTCTGAGCTTTGTTGCAGGGGTGGGGGTAAACTGGCTTTCAGCAGAGTTTGCTTCTAGGAAATTGATTCTGGCTTCAGTAAGCTTGGAGGCAAGCCCAGATTCCAGGCAGGGCTCTGCCTGTTACTAGCTCTGTGCCTCTGGGCAAATCATTCCCTGGTTCAGAACCTCTGTCCTCATCTGTAAAACGCAGGCAACAGTTGTGAGGTTCAAGATAAATATTTGTTCAGAGCACCTGGAACATGACTGGCCCAGAGGAAGGCTGTGAAGCTGCCCCTGCCACCTGACCTGGGTCTTTCCTCCCCTCCTTTCTTGGCTCCCCTCTGATCTCAGATCGTTGCTGACTGTTGTTTATGAGGGAAAGATCACCCGGAGAAGTTAACAAAGCAGCCAGGAAGCCGCCAGGGTGGGACAGGGTTGGGGAGGGAAGGAGCTTGGGTACATTCTCAGTGCTCCAGGAGGTGCCAGGGTAGAGGCTGGGCCAGAAGAGCCCCAGTAGGGAATGGACTAGTCGCCACTTCCTTCCCCTGAGCTAAGGCCCTCAACCTCCAGAGGTGCTCCCCTGGTCCTCCTGCCTTTGCCATCCCAGACGAGGGAGGTGCGGGATGTTAGGGCCATGGGTCCCGTGGCCAGGGAGGCGATGTGTAAGCATGTCGTGTTGGAGGGGCCAGCAGGCTGTCCTAAACCCATACCCGGAGTGCCTCACCTACCACGCCGCCCATGCTTTTCCAGGCCTCACAGAGCTGGCCTGCCTCCGCCCTCGTCCGAGCAGCCATGGAGGCCCTGGGTCCCGGAGGTGACCGCACCTCCCCGGCCTCATCCACTCGCAGCTTGGACTCGCGGCGGTTGTCTGCGCCCACCGACTCAGCCTACAGCTCTCTCTCTGCCGCCTCAGGCGGTCCTGAGCCTCCAGAGCCGCGCACGCCGTTGCCTTCGCCGGGGACCCAGCAACTTCCCTACCTGGACTGGGACTACGTGCGCGTGGTGTGGGGCGGCCCGGCCTCCGCCGCCGGGCTTCGCACTTCCCCACAGCCCCGGCCCGCGGCCGCCGCACGCAGTGGGCCACGTCGCCCCGAAAAGGGGACCCCGGGACCGCTCAGCCGCCAGACCACCCCTCTGCTGTACGCGCTGGCGGCCGAGGCTGAGGCCTCGGCGCGGGCCGCCGAGCCGCCCAGCCCGCCCGCCTCGCGGGCCGCCTACCGCCAGCGGCTGCAGGGCGCGCAGCGGCGAGTGCTCCGGGAGACGTCCTTCCAGCGCAAGGAGCTCCGCATGAGCCTGCCCTCACGCCTGCGGCCCGCGCCCCCCGCGCGGCCCTCGGCCGAGCACCCGCGCTCCGCCTCGCTCAGCCACCCCGGCGGGGAAGTAGAGCCGGCGAGCTCGGGGGCTCCCACCCAGCAGCGGAAGTGGTGCTTCTCAGAGCCAGGGAAACTGGATAGCCTGGGTAGGGGTGCTGGGTTGGCGAGGCAATGCTCGGGAGAGGTCTGCTCCAGCTCTGGCTTCATTAGGCCGGAGCCTTGGGAATGGCAGCAGAGGACGCTGGCTGAGTTCGAAGGTCACCAGATCAGATGGCTGCCTGCGACTCAGCCCCCAAGCATAGAGGACCCGAAACCCCGGCCCTTGAAGCTTGGCAATGCCTACAGGCCTGCCGCCAGTCGGAGTCGGAGCGCTTCCGGGGAAGTCTTGGCCCCCTGGGGAAGTCCAGAAGGTGTCATGCCCATTGCCCAGGTATGGAAGATAGGGGCTGCCACCTTGGGGTGGGGGAACCTAGAGGACTGAAAACTTGAGCAACATTTCACCCAACTGCTTGCCTTTTCCAGGCTGTTCCCCAAGGAGCAGAAACCCCCAGACCACCGTTGCAGACCAAACTTAACAGGTGAGAGACATGGACCACTCTGTGAATTGAAAGTTGGGGGAGGCAGCTTTCATGGCTCTTGCTCAAGAAAGAAGGCCTCCACCCACCCTCAGTTTGAGCCTTATGTCTCAAGGCAGAGTGCAAACCACACCCCCTAGTCCCACCCCCAACACCCCACTGTGTCTCTGGTACAGAACCAGAATCATCCTGGTCACTGGGGTCAGTGTGGGGTCTTTGCCTCCAGGTTCCTGAATCAGAAGGAAGCTACAGAAGTGTGTCCTGCAGAGGGCCCCCAGAGCGGTCCCTCTGACTGTGAGCAGAGGGGCTCAGAGAACTGCATTGTGTCTGCTCGGCTCCCATCCCTTCCTGATGATGAAGTTTTCCTGGAAGAAGCCCCCCTGGTCAGAGCAAGATCACCTGCAGACTCCCAGACTCCCCTGGGGCTCCCAACCTGGTGAGTTCCCTCAGACTTTCAAGCAGTGTGAGATATACCTTTCCTACACACATCTATAAAATGCTGGAGAGGCAGGGAACTCTCTCTTGACCGAAGGCTGGGGTCCGGGGGTTTTGCGGGGGGGGGGGGGGGGGGGGTGGTTGGCAGGGGGAGGGGAGAGGGGGGCCCTTGGCCAGAGCTTTTTCTGATTTAGTGTCTCTTCCACTTTCAGTGTCCATGTCTCTGACCAGGAGTACGGCGCTGGCTTGAGTCAAAGGACTGACCAAGCTATAATCCCCCCAGAGCAGCCCCTCCATGAGGACCCAGAAACTGCAGGGGTGGATGAGTGTTGGCAGGGGTTAAACGGTTCTGTGAATGTTTCCGGGCCTACATGCTGTAGCCCCCCTGAGACTGCAAATGGTGACATCCTTACATTTGACCCCACTGGACTGCTGACGACTGTTCCCCCCACAGCTGCAGAGACTGACCTCAAACCTTTCCCAGGTGATACCCTGGGACCTCCAGACAATGATACCCCAGGGCCCCCTGACCACAGTGCCCTAGCTTGGGGCCCTGGGGAGCCTGGTCCCAGGTCAACATGGCCCAGTCCACGCCTCGAGGAGCTGGTTCAGGAGCTGGCCAGATTGGATCCCTCTCAGAGTGACACTTTCCCCTCCTATCCCAGCCCAGAGCCATCCCTGGGTCTGCTAGATGGACTGATTCCGTTAGCTGAGGTCTGGGCTGCAATGAGACAGGGCTGTAGGGAAGCTGGAGAGGAGGCTGCTGGTAATTCTGAGCCAGGGTGAGTGAGGGGCATCAGGGACTCAGACGACTTTAAACCCCTGCTCTCTAGGGCAGGACAACCCAAGGAGCTCTGGTTTTGTCCCCAGGTCCTATCTACTTAACTCCACCCAGCACCTGCCAACTTCTCAGGAGGAGACAAGGCCTGAAAACCTTACCACCCACGTTGTGCCTGACCAACCATGTGACCAGGGTACTTCAAAGCCAAATAACAGCATCCAAGCCAAGAAAGTGAGTGTGGAAGGGGCCATTGGTGGCTGAGTGGGGCCAGAACCCAGAGTCTGGTCTGAGGAGTCAGGGGCCTGGCTCCAGACTTAAGTGCCTACGCACTCCCGGCAGGCAGAGCTGGCGGACCTCCTCCAAAAGATGCTAAGGGACCTTCAGGCCGAGCAGAAGCAGCTGCAGGGAGCGGCCCAGGCTTGGGCCAGGCGCGGAGCTGCTCTGGAGGCCGCCGTTGGCCAGGCCTGTGCACCCCACGAGCTGGAGCGGTTCAGCCGGTTCATGGCTGACCTAGAGCGCGTGCTTGGCCTCCTGCTGTTGCTGGGCAGTCGCCTGGCCCGCGTGCACAGCGCCCTGGCCCGGGCGGGTGCCGACAGCGACCCTGAAGAGCAGGTAATGGTTAGGGCTGAGGATGGAGGGGAGATGGGAAGGGCGGTGAGGGGCCTGATCGGGCCTGGCTCACAGCCCCGTCGCCCTGCATCTCCAGGCCTCTCTGCTGCAGCGACTGGGGCTCCTGCAGCGGCAGGAGGAAGATGCTAGGGAGCTGAAGCAGCACGTGGCGCGGCGGGAGCGGGCCCTCCGCGAGCTGCTGGCGCGCGCACTGCCGGCAGAGGAGCTGAGCGCCTACCGCACCCTGTTGGCCGGCAAGGCCGCCGTCCTGGCCCAGCAGCGCAGCTTGGACGAGCGGGTCCGCCTTATTCAGGACCAACTGGACGCAGTCAGGAACGACCTTGGCCGTCATCCCTCGCCTCCCAGGCCGGCCTTCCCCTCAGGGACCCATCCTCCGGATAAACCGCCCTTCCCCCCTCCCCTCATCTAGTTACAGGTGGTGAGGGTGGGGAGCATTGCCCTTGCTTCTCACCCACATGATTCCGGATCACGCTGGTTTATTCGGTGCTTTTCCCGTGGGGTGGGGAAGACCCAGGCCTGGCTTTGCCGGGGTACTTCTTCCAAGTGTTCTCATGTGGTCTTTCCCAAGTCTTGTGGATTATCTGGTAGTTAACTGAGAAATTTAAAATCTGCAGTATTCTCTCCTTCTGTGATGAGAAAGAGTTTCAGTAAGGGTTGGTTGGAGGGAGATGAGACAAGTCAGAGAAGCACTTCAACTTAAGATTCAAAATGGCCATTTCTTTTCCCTCTCAATAAAAAAATTGATGAAGTAATACCTGGAGTCTGGCTTGGAGGCAGGGTTTGCGAATTTCAAACACCTCCCTGACTAGAGCAGAATGGCTGTTTGTCAGAGGACATCAGTCAGGTCTGGGGATTCCTAGGAAGACTGAAAGAAACAGGCTTGAAAACAAGAGGGGCCAGGCAGATGCTGTCACCAGTAGCCCCTAACTCTTCTGGTGACTTCATTTTTAACACAAAACTCTAGACCTGATTGGCAGAGTTCAGGTCTCTTTTGCTGGTTTTTACCCAAGCCCCTAATCTCAGTGGTATAGTGGAAGTGGGTAGGACTGCCTCCCTTCAAGATTCAAGGCACAGAGAACTTCCCCAAATGGAAAATGGACTCAGATGCTTTGCCTAAAAACCCTGATGAGTGTCAAATACACTTGGACATTTGGGGAAATTCATTCACCTCTCCTTTGGAAGACCCTATGGGGTCAACCAGGCTTGAGGAGGGCAGTTGGGAGGATGGGAGCTGAATGGGGATGAGTCATGCGGCATCTGGAGACCTGTTATGCTGGGGGGCTTATGTCCTGGAGATGCCAGTTTGGGGTTGGGCTGGAGCTGGGAGTAGGGGAATAAGGGCTAGCATGAAATGAAACAAATGACACACACACCCTCTGTGTATCATCCCTGTGTGCATAGAATCAATGTTCTCCAATATACATGTGAAAATCTGCCTTAGTATTTGGAGCTGCAAAGGCTGGGGACCAGAACACTGTTCATGCAAATACTGAGTGTGTTTTTGGAAGCTGGGCACCTTAATAATAATGGTATCTAAAACCAACTGACCTCTTAGTGAGAAATCTCTGCTTCTCAGCTCGTTTTCTGATGCATATTGTCACTAAGTGCAACTGGTTGGGAATTTTAAATGGTCGTATTCATACTAAAAGCATTAGTTATAACAGTCGCGCTATTGAGCACAGAACAATGCTCACATTGTGCCTTTTTATAAAAAACATATGGGGCTTCTGCTGAGGCGGTTGCGGGTTCTAACATTCTGCTTTGCTTCCCCTCTTTGAACGCTGTGGGCGGGGCCTCCGCTCCAAGGTCCTCTGCCCCGCTGGGCAGCTTGCTGCCAGACGCCTTCTAGAGGGATCTACTTAGTTCTGCCTGCCCTGTACAGTGCTCATTGCTTTCTCCTATTGTGATATTCTTCCCACTCCAGTATTCTTGCCTGAAAAATCCTATGGACAGAGGAGCTTGGCGGCTACAGTCCATGGGGTCGCAGAGTGGACGCGACTCAGCGCGCGTTGTGATATTCTTAGATATACACTTAACCTCGTCCATTAGGCCAGTGGAAATTGTGTATTTCAGACAAAACACTCCCAGCCCTGAATGGACATGGGAAACAGCGTCTGCCCTTGTCCGGTTAAACTGCACTTTGGTTCTTGGCTGGTTTTTCCCATGGGGAAATAGGAGGCTGCTGTACCAGATCGAGAGCGCCCACCAAAGTGGGGCCCCAACTGAGCAGGTCTTTCCATTTGTCTCCTTCTCCTTCCTGCCCCAGTTTATCTTTCTTCCACACCCCGTTGTTCCTTCAGAGGACAAGAAGCTCAGCATAGGTGTTGGATATTGGCACCACAGGCTAAGACTTGGGGGTGGAGGGAGGCAGTGAATACGAGAAGCCGGGTGAATTCCACCCTCCTGGACGCTGCCAGCAGAGGGCGCTGTTCTCTATATGACACTTCACCACCTCACCCGCTACCAGGCCTTCCGGGCTAGCTCCAGGGACGCTGCTTTGTCCTGAGCACTGTCCCTGTTGGGCCTGAAGGTTGGGGGAAGCGGGGGCTGGGCTAAGCCTTTGCTTCTGTCGGAAGAAAATTCTAGCCAGCCGGCTGTGGGAAGGTTTACTCGCTTTCCTTTGCCACGTCCTTCGACATTTGTTGGTTAATGAGGAGTGGGGAGGGGAAAGCTGGGGGTGGGGGGTGGGGTTGATCTTGAGGATCAATATCCAAAAGAGCCTTACTTAGTTCCCCACGGTGGAAAAGAAGGTTCCTTGGGTCTCTGCTGGGGTTTCTGTCCGCACCTCCCCAAGCTGCTACGCCCCAGCCTGCCGGTCCCACCACCCCCAGCCCGGCGGCCTGAGGCGCTGCGCCCCACAGCTTAGCGGGTGCCCTTGTTGCTGGGCAACAGGCAGCCGCGATGCCTCATCTCCCACTCGCCTCATCCCGCCCCCGCGATGCCTCCTAATATGGATTTAATTAGTGTACTTTCTACCTTCTGACTGTAAATTGGAAACTGAGTAGGGAAGCAATGTTCCGCGGCGCCCCAAGCCGGCGCTCAATCTGGCTGGAACAGTCTGCTCCGCGCACCACCTACCTCGGCAAGCGGCTGGAGTGAACCTCAGAAATCCTCAGGGGAACAAACTACCTCGCTGTTCAGTCACGAGTAATTCAGAAGCTTTCAGAGGACATTTAGGTAAAATGCGGTTGAGGACCACCGCAGAGAGGAGAGATGAAAGGGGGACTGTGGGGGGCGGGACTCAGGCAAATGCTGTAAATCAATCCTCCCAACGAACCCATAGAACCCATAACGTTACGTTCACGGCCTAGCTGCAGTTTAGAAAATCACCATGGGTGTTTACCTACTGTCTTTGAAATTGAAGTCAGCACTAAGTTCTCACTAGGAGAACTTTTTTCCCCCTTCTGGTGGAGAGGACCAGAGATTTTCTCTCAATCACTCCCTCCCCACCTCTTTTCCTCCCACTCCCTCTCTCACTATCTGGCCCTTCTTTCCACTTCCCTGCAGTAATATCTGAGGCCACCTCTGCTCCACAGGTTCAAGTCCAGAGGTGGGGCAGTTCTGGAAGTGTGACGCCAGCCATAGAGGTTCAAGGCAACAAGCTACCTGGAGAGTGACAGTCTACTTATTAAACCATTTTAAAAGGTCAGATAATTTATTCCAGGATAAGGCAAAGAAAAGGTGAAGAATATAGGTCCTGAGTAGGCCCAGCCTTAAAGCCATATGTGCAGAGGGGTGCTTTCAATCCAGAAGGCTGAATGACTGCTTGTTTAGGACTGGAAGGTGAGGCTGGGGATTCTAGAGGTATGTGGGGTAAGAAAGGCATTGTGGAGACTTCCCTGATGGTTCAGTAGTTAAGAATCTTGCCTGCCAAAGAAAGGGACATTGGTTCAATCTCTGGTGAGGGAAGATTCCACACACCTCAGAGCAATTAAGCCCCTGTGCCACAACCACTGAGCCCATGTGAGCCTGTGCTCTGTAACAAGAGAAGCCATCGCAATGAGAAGCCTGAGCTCTGCAACTACAGAGTAGTCTCCACTCATCCCAACTAGAGAAAGCCCACTTGCAGCAATGAAGACACAGCAAGCTAAGAATAAATTAATAAATTAAAAAAAAAAAAAAAAGAACCCACCTGCCAACACAAGAGACAAGGGTTAGATCCCTGACCAGAAAAGATTTCACATGCCACTGGGCAGCTAAGCCCGTGTGCCACAACTACTGAGTCGGCATGAGCCTAGAGCCTGTGCTCTGCAACAAGAGAAGCCATCACAATGAGAAGCCGGCTCGCCACAACTAGAGAAAGCCAACACACAGTGACGAAAATCCTGTGCAGCCAAAAATAAACAAATAAAAGGCATTGCGATATTTGAATTAATGTGATATCACTTACAGAATATAGGATAGTTTCCCTTTTGTGGGAATATATTTTTCCTAGTAGTGTCAATGTTGTTTATATATATAGGTACTAACATGGTAAAAGAATGGTGATCAGGTAGAGCAACACCACAAATCAGAGCTATTTGGTTTTGGAATGCATCCAGATATCCCTTTGGGACCAACTTGGCACTCCTAGTAATATTTCAGGATGGTGTTGCAGTTCACAGACAACTCTACCTACTCATTCCATGTGCTCCTCCCTCCCCACAGCCTGTAGGATAAGTACTGCCAATTCCACAGAGAGAAAGATGGAGCTTGGAGAACTAGGTGACTTGCTTAAGGTCACTAAATGAATAAAGAGCTGAGATGAGACCACCTTGCTTTTCTGTAACAGGATGCTTTACTGGAAAAGAGCACCAGGATGCCATCCTGACCATGACAGTTACTAACTTGAGGCCCATATAGGTTACTTACAGTTTCTCTAGGCGTCCTCACTTTAAAAATCAAGATACTAACAGTACATACATTGTAAGGTGGTGGTGAATACCTGCAAAGCGTTTAGAACAGTGCACCTAGTAAACACAGGTTATATATGCATTCCCCATAGCCTGGTCAAAATTGGGAAAGGAGTACGTCAAGGCTGTATACTGTCACCCTGTTTATTTAACTTATATGCAGAGCACATCATGCAAAATGCTGGGCTGGATGAAGCACAAACTGCAATCGAGATTGTGGGGAGAAATATCAATAACCTCAGATATGCAGATGACACCACCCATATGGCAGAAAGTGAGGAGGAACTAAAAAGCTTCTTGATGAAGATGAAAAAGGAGAGTGAAAAAGCCATCTTAAAACTCAACATTCAAAAAACTAAGATCGTATCATCTGGTCCCATCACTTCATGGCAAATAGACGGGGAAACAGTGGAAACATGACAGAGTTTATTTTCTTGGGCTCCAAAATCACTGTGGATGGTGACTGCAGCCACGAAATTAAAAGATGCTTGCTCCTTGGAAGAAAAACTATGACAAACCTAGACAGCATATTAAAATGCTGTTAAATGTGACAGCATATTAAAAAAGCTGTTAAATGTGACAGCATATTAAAAAGCAGAGCCATTACTTTGCCTACAAAATCTGTCTAGTCAAAACTATGGTTTTTCCAGTAGTCATATATGGATGTGAGAGCTGAACCATAAAAAGGTTGAGTGCCAAAGAATTGATGCCTTTGAACTGTGGTGATAGACTCTTGACAGTCCCTTTTACCACAAGGAGATCAAGCCAGTCATTCCTAAAGGAAATCAACCCTGAATATTCACTGGAAGGATTGGTGGTGAAGCTGAAGCTCCAATACTTTGGCCACCTGATGGGGTGAACTGACCCACTCGAAAAGACCCTGATGCTGGGGAAGACTGAAGGCAGGAGGAGAAGGGGACAACAGAGGATGAGATGGTTGGGTAGCATCACCAACTCAATGTACATGAGTTTGAGTAAACTCTGGGAGATTGTGAAGAACAGGGAAGCCTGGCTTGCTGCAGTCCATGGGGTCGCAAAGAGTCAGACACGACTGAGCAACTGAACAACAACAACAACATACCCTGGTCTCCATTAGGTACATAACACATATGCAAGAACAGCCTCCATCCTCCTGAGAGGAAATGTACAATTGTATTAAGAAGCTTGCTGTGGATATGAGTCATACACATCTACATCAGCAATTAACTCTTTCCCCATTAAGAGGAGTGATTCTGTTCCCTGTGATAATTTTAACCAGATAAATTGCCTTAATCGATGAACAACTAATTTGGGGGGGGGGGGTCGGTTGTTGGAAATACCCTTCCACAGGTATGCCTCCTGTTAACCAGTTATTCTTCTTGAAAACTTCCCATATGCATATTAAACTGTAATTTCCTACTAACTTCCCTTATAGTTTCAGATGGTCTTAGCCTGCAAGGGAAAAGCAGTGGTTTCTTACACCTGCACGTTAGGCTTATTGACCCTAAACTCTTGCCAAATATTTTTACTTCACTTGGAAGGTTTGCAGCACACCCTTGTGAAACACAAAGATTCTTCCACAGTTTAAGAATCTTCTGATTTAAATGTGCCATAAACATTCATTATTGTTATCGCTAATATGCTGGTTAACATTTTGTCTTTCTCAAAGCCAGTCATACCTGTGTGTGTGACCTTTGTTACCCTCAGTCAAGTTTCTCTTTCATTATGAAAAATTTCTAATATTTTATTTTTAGACCTTCAGCTCCTCACATTGCTTTAATTATTGCCTCTTGTCATTTATTTTTTCACAGAGGCAGACGATTTGATGTGCATTTTGAAATAATTTATGCAGCTTAGCTAGAGTTCCAGGCAAGGAAGATGGGAGAGGCCAGATCAGGGCCTACATTTACCTACAGTTTTTGGCTATCATATCCATGTTTGGCTGATTCCTTTACTTTGCAGAGAAATCCAAATTCTTTCAATAGTAGAATACTTGAAAGAAGCAAAAAGATGGGGATAAAAGTAATGAAAGGCAAATACAGTAGCAAGTCCTATAGAATGTTTAAGGGAAGTACAGCATCACACAAGCAGGAACAAAATGGGAAAATGTTTATTTCATTGTTTAAATCAAAACATTCCAGGAAGGACTGCCTTAAATAATTTCAGAGGCCTCACTGATACATATATGGGAGGGGAGCCCCACTACCCTGGCCACAAAAACTATTTGGTATAACTAATCACATGCAAACCCAATTTGCAAAAGCAGAGCATTATTACAATATGATATTTTTAAAAAAGATTGGTTGAGCAAATAGACTCCATATCTTTAAAATGGGAAAAGAGCCATTACAATTACGCTGGGTTGAACCTGAGAAATCCTGGCAACACTTAAAACCTTCTCAATTATAAATAGGAGCAAAGATACAGGTGAATTAAGCAACCCTCTCTAAAGTCGCTGAGCAAGGAGACTTTGCATTTGCTATTTTGGAAAAAGTTGTTTGCTTTCAGATGGCTTTTTAAAATGGCTACCACATAAGTTTTGCTTGTATAGAACTTTCGTATAAAATAGTTGCTCCATAATTGTATCTGTTACTATTTAACCAGTTATTTTCCTGTTGTTAGGCTATGACATTTTTTGTCTTTGAATATTCACCTACTGCAGTGAAAGGCTCAGCCAGATTTGAAAGCCACAGATTCAGAAACATGGCACAATGGTGCAATTCACAAATAAATTTTTAAAAGTTAAATATTCATGCCATATCAAAGTAGCCAGCGACCACTGCCAAAGATACATGTTTATATTTCACCATAAAGACAACCACAGGAGAAGGGCATGGCAACCCACTCCAGTATTCTTTCCCGGAGAATTCCACGGACAGAGGAGCATAGTGGGCTACAGTCCATGGGGTCGCAAAGAGTCGGACATGATTGAGCAACTAACACTTTGGACAAAGTTACTTAATTGCTCTGTACCTTTGTTTCTTCTTCAATTTAAAAATAAATAAATAAATAACCCAGAGCTGGGCTCAAAGGGGGAAAAAAACCCCCACAAATTAAAAGTATTTGCCAAAAATGTCTCTTTTCTCTCATTGTTAAATCACTTTTACTTCCAAGATGCACTTGTTTTCTAATATTTAGCATTCACAGTATAACTGAAATTAATTACATTCACAATGGTCACTTTCTGTGTTCAAGACTGTCTGGCATCTTGATTGCTTAAAATGAGGTAGATAACCATTCAAGGGTTTTGTTGGTTGGGACTTAATTCCTTTAGATCTTGATCGTTTGGTTTTTTTTTAAATAGAATTCCAAAATATTTAGCAAAAGATTGAAAATGTCTGAGCATTTTGGAAAAATATAATTTCAAGAGGTTATTTTATGAAAGTTGTTTTACCTCATTTCAACTTAAAAACAGGATAAAAGCATCAAATTACAAATGCACTGCATAGCTTAAAGCTGACAAATAATCTATCATCACACAAAACTGTAATTCTGCTTTGGAAGATATAGATGCAGAGGCATTGGGTTAAATCATTCAGGGGCCAGACCAGCTGCTGCCCCTGAACCTTTGATCCTAAATTGCAAATCTCCTCCAAGGTTCAAGCCTGATTTCCAGAGTTCTTCATAGGAGGCTCTTATTGAGATCTTGAATCTCATCTCTGGAGAAAGATTAAGAAGTTGGAGGCAAAGGCCCGCTTGGGTAAAACAGGCTGCAGTGGACAAAGCTGGAGACACGATGGAGCCAAAAGTGTTGGACCATGGTCTTGGGCAGGCTTTGACTGTGAGAGGGAGGGGCGATTAGAGCGACTAAATCGTAACCTTGGGAACCGTCAGGTTGCTGAGGGTAGGCTGGGCACTAGACCAGCCAAGGGCCCCGGAGTGGGTCGACGAGAGATTTCTGAAAAGGTTGGCAGACTGCCGCGGATCTTTGTCTTTTTACGAGGAGCCATGGGCGAGGCTCCCAAGAATTTGCTTAAGGAGCTTGACTTCCTCATGCCTCGAGCCAGATCCTGGAGCATCAGGTCATCAGCCAGGACGCCCAGAAACGCGCTGGTGGTGGAACTGAGGATGGTGGCCGCCACCTGCACGGGGCGCCGGGCCGCATAACTGCCACTACCACCAGCAGCCCCGTCAGGTTCGGTCGAACCTCGCAGGCCAGGGTCGCCAAGTAGGCGACGCAGAGCATACGAGGCGCCGGACTGCAGGTACTGGTAAGCGCGCCGTCCGCTGTGGTCGCGCACGTGCACCTGCGCACCCAGGCGGACTACCAAGAGCACGGCCGCATCCTCGTGGCCGTGCAGCGCCGCCAAGTGCAGCGGCGTGTAGCCGCCGTGCGAGCGCGCGTTGACGTCGACCCGTGCGCCCCCACGCCGCGCGACCTCCACCAGCTGCTGCACCATCTCGAGGTCGCCGCTCTTAGCGGCCCAGTGCAGGGCCGTGAAACCAGACATGAAGTCGCGTTTGGCTGCCAGGCCGAGGTCGCGCAGCAGCAGCCCGTGCAGCTGGTGGGTCCAGCGGCCCCCAGCCGCCCGCACTAGCCACTCGTGTTCGACCGGCTCCAGGGGCACGGCGGACGGCGGCGGGGCAGCCGGAGCCTCCTCCGTGTCGGGGCTCAGCAGGCGCGGGCCGGCGCGCGACAGGCGCCTCAGGTGAGGGGAGCGGCCAGAGCCCAGACCGAGGCCCAGGCCGGCCTCCTCAACCGAGAGCCGCCGCAGCAGCATCGGGGAGCTCCGCGGGCTGGGCTCCTCAGACAGCTGCCTGCGCAGGCCCTGCTCCTCAGCCCGGATCCGCAGCGCCGAGGGGCCGGGGACGCAACGCACAGGCAGCATGCAGGGCTTCTGAGGCGGTGGGCGCGGAGCGGGTGGTGGTGGCCCCCGAGGCGCAGCTTCCGGGTCTGGCGGTTCTACGCGGGGCAAGGTTACCTCTGACGGCGCCGTATACGGTGGGGCCACATCTTCAGAGAGACCCTCAGCGGGCTGGGCCAGCTCGAAAGCTGGAATCTGGGGGTCCGAGGGCACCCCTAACTGCCAGGCCGAGTCTAACAACAGCCCCTGAGTGGGCTCTGAGGCCGGAGCCCCGGTGGTGTCCTGCGGCTCTGATGGCGGGGCCGGGTCCTCAGCCGGTTCCGCCGCCCTCGGTGCCGAGGACGAGGACAGAGCCCCCGAGGCCGCGGTTTCCTCCTGTGATACAGAAGTGACCTTCGACGGCGGGGCTGGTTCCTCCAGGGCGCTCTGGAAGCAGCAGGGCGGGGGCTCGGGTCCGTCGCGGGACCGCGACTTCTTCCTCAGCACCACGAATTTGACGCCGTCAAGCTCCTTCACCACGGCCACGTCGTTGACGAACTGCTTGAAGCGGTCCCTGCGGGCGGCGCGGCCGCGTGGGTCGCCGGCCTCCAGCAGCGGTTTGAAGCGGCTCAGCAGCTCCGAGTTGCGCACCTTCCCGCCGTTCTCCTGCAGGAAGCCCAGCACCGCCGCCTGGCTCACCCCGGCGGCCGCTGCGGCCGCGGCCGCGGCCAGCGCCATGGTCACTTATCGCCCCGCAAGGGGGGAGCCAGGCCGCCCGCTCCCACCAACTCCGCGGTTCCCGGTTGCTGGGCAAGGTGGACGTCGCGGCGCCGCCGGAGGAGGGAGCCGGGGTTCCGGGAGTCAGGTCCGCCTCGACCAGGCTCACCTGATCTTTTTCACCGAGGCGTGACGGGCGTGTCCTCGAAGCTGGACCTCGGTCATGCCAGCGCAGCGGGGCCCGGCAGTCTCCTGGAGAAAGGAGCCGGGGGCCGCGGCGCGCGACCCCCGCCGCCGCCCCGCGGGGTCCCCAGTCTTCGGGGTAGGTGTCTGCCTTTACAGCCTGTCCAATGGGCGCCGGACTCCATCCCCCAGGCGCGGTGCTCGCCTTACAGGTGACAGCTGCCTCCAGGGCCGCGGTGGGAGTTGGGGAGCGGAAATTCTCCACCGCCCCTCCCAACCCGGGAATTAAAGGCGCAGTGCCAGGCTTCAGCTCCACTCCCGGTTGCTAGGTGGGTGTGTTCCCCAGGGATAACGCGGTCGCCCGCCGGAGCAAGGTTTCTTATTCCTTTAAGAAATGTTTAACCACGACAAAATACTGGGCGATTGCTTAAACCTGTGATTTATTTAAAGACCATCAATGCCTTCTGAATTGTTGATTACAGAAAAATGGCTTCGTGCAACTTGCAGTAGACACAATTCGCTGTGCGTGGCAATCTATATCACCCGAGATTTAGAAGAGACGTTTTAAAAAGCAATTTTCTTATGATGAGATAATACATTTTCACATCGAGTTTGGGGAATAAAACCACGGGAAAACATAAGGAAGGAAAAATATCACTTAAAATCACCATTAACATTTTGACTGTTTTTCTTCTCCCTCCCCCTACACATGTGTATACAGGTTTATGCTTTAAAATAAGAAAGTAAAATTGGAATCATGCTGTTTTTAAAAATTCACTTCCTCCACAAATATTTGCTGCGCACCTAGTTTGTGCCAGTACCTTTTCAGATTGTGATGCATGGCTTGGAAAGACAGATAAAAACCCCTGATTTAGTGGAGCTCTTACGGTAGAATGGGGGAAGGTTTTTGTTGTTCAGTCGGTAAGTCGTGTGGGGCTCTTTGTGACCCCTTGGACTGAAGCATGCCAGGCTTCCCTGTCAGGGGATGGTGGGGAGCGACAGAGAGAAGTGATATGGTGAATATGCAAATTGTATAATATACTAGAGAAATACTATGGGTATTTAAAGTAAAATAAAATACTATGGGTATTTACAGTAAAGTAGAGGGACAGGTTGTAAGTTTGAACCCTGTATTCAGGATTCAGTTCAGCTCAGTCGCTCAGTCGTGTCCAACTTTTTGCCACCCCATGAACCACAGCATGTCAGGCCTCCCTGTGCATCACCAGCTCCCAGAGTCCACCCAAACCCATGTCCATTGAGTCGGTGATGCCACCCAACCATCTCATCCTCTGTCATCCCCTTCTCCTCCTGCCCTCAATCTTTCCCAGCACCAGGGTCTTTTCAAATGGGTCAGCTCTTCGCATCAGGTGGCCAAAGTATTGGAGTTTCAGCTTCAACATCAGTCCTTCCAATGAATATTCAGGACTTATTTCCTTTAGGATGGACTGGTTGGATCTCCTTGCAGTCCAAGGGACTCTCAAGAGTCTTTTCCAACACCACAGTCCAAAAGCATCAATTCTTCAGTGCTCAGCTTTCTTTAGAGTTCAACTCTCATATCCATACATGACTACTGGAAGAACCATAGCTATGACTAGATGGATCTTTGTTGGCAAAGTAATGTCTCTGCTTTGTAATATGCTGTCTAGGTTGGTCATAACTTTTCTTCAAAGGAGCAAGCATCTTTTAATTTCATGGCTGCAGTCACCATCTGCAGTGATTTTGGAGCCCCCCAAAATAAAGTCTGTCACTGTTTTCACTGTTTCCCCATCTATTGGTGATGGACAGGGAGGCCTGGCATGCTGCAATTCATGGGGTCGCAAAGAGTCAGACACGACTGAGCGACTGAACTAACTGACTGAACTGATGGGACCAGATGCCATGATCTTAGTTTTCTGAATGTTGAGCTTTAAGCCAACTTTTTCACTCTCTTCTTTCACTTTCATCAAGAGGCTCTTTAGTTCTTCACTTTCTGCCATAAGAAGGGTATCATCTGCATATCTGAGGTTATTGATATTTCTCCCCTCAATTTTGATTCCAGCTTGTTCTTCATCCAGCCCAGCGTTTCTCATAATGTACTCTGCATATAAATTGAATAAGCAGGGTGACAATATACAGCCTTGACATACTCCTTTCCCTATTTGGAACCAGTCTGCTGTTCCATGTTCATTTCTAATTGTTGCTTCCTGACCTGCATATGATTTCTCAAGAGGCAGATCAGGTGGTCTGGTATTCCCATCTCTTTAAGAATTTTCCAGTTTGTTGTGATCCGCACAGTCAAAGGCTTTGGCATAGTCAATGAAGCAGAAGTAGATGTTTTTCTGGAACTCTCTTGCTTTTTCTATGATACAATGGATGTTGGCAATTTGATCTTTGGTTCCTCTGCCTTTTCTAAATCCAGCTTGAACATCTGGAAGTTCACAGTTCACATACTGTTGAAGCCTGGCTCGGAGAATTTTGAGCCTTACTTTACTAGCCTGTGAGATGAGTGCAATTATGCGATAGTTTGAGCATTCTTTGGCATTGCCTTTTATTGGGATTGGAATGAAAACTGACCTTTTCCAGTCCTGTGGCCACTGCTGAGGTTTCCAAATTTGCTCGCATATTGAGTGCAGCACTTTCACAGCATCATATTTTAGGATTTGAAATAGCTCAACTGGAGTTCCGTCACCTCCACTAGCTTTGTTCATGGTTATGCTTCCTAAGGCCTTCCTAAGACTTTGCATTCGAGGATGTCTGGCTCTAGGTGAGTGATCATACCATCGTGATTATTTGGGTCATGAAGATCTTTTTTGTACAGTTCTTCTGTGTATTCTTGCCACCTCTTCTTAATATCTTCTGCTTCTTTTTGGGCCATACCATTTCTGTCCTTTATTATGCCCATCTTTGCATGAAATGTTCCCTTGGTATCTCTAATTTTCTTGATGACCATTATATCTATTACTGTGGGCAAGAATCCCTTAGAATAAATGGAGTAGCCATTATAGTCAACAAAAGAGTCCAAAATGCAGTACTTGGATGCAGTCTCAAAAACGACAGAATGATCTCTGTTTGTTTCCAAGGCAAACCATTCAATATCAAGGTAATCCAAGTCTATGCCCTGACCATTAATGTGGAAGAAGCTGAAGTTGAACAGTTCTATGAAGACCTACAAGACCTTCTAGGATTAACACCCAAAAAAGATGTCCTTTTCATTATAGGGGACTGGAATGCAAAAGTACGAAGTCAAGAAACACCTGGAGTAACAAATTTGGCAAATTTGGTCTTGGAGTACAGAATGAAGCAGGGCAAAGGCTAATAGAGTTCTGCCAAGAGAATGCACTGGTCATAGCAAACACCCTTAAAGATTTTGGACTGAAAAAAAAAAAAAAAAAGATTTTGGACTGTTAATGAATAGTGTTTGGTGCCATCCTGAGATATTCTCTATAAGAAAGCAAATGTGTTTTTTTGGAAATTATCACTGGTATTTATGTTCACCAATCTATAGAATGCTAATATATAGGTCAGTTCTTGGTTGCTAAAGGAAAATAGGAAGTGTGTTTTCAGTAAAGAGTGTATGAGGAATGAAATTACATTTTATGAAGGGAAAAGGAAGTAGGTCTAACTTACAGGTGGCTGTTTCAGGATGGGAGGACAAAGTAATGGGTATAAAAAGTGATAAGAAGGTTTTATAGAAAGTGGGCACCAAGGGAAGAGTTTTGTGCATAAATGCAAGTTTTCTTGAGATGTTGAAATGCCTTTGATAATGGATTTTAAGTTTCTTCCCCTCTGAAGGGATCTGTTCTATGTTTACCTTTGAAATCTTCTTTGCTACTTTGGCTAAGTGAATATATTGTTTCACAGTGATCTATATGATTCTGTCTGACTGAATGTTATAAACCCTTTTGATGTTTATCGGCAAAACTTCCTAAATAACTTGACTTCTAGCTAACTTTGGGATGCCTCAGAGGGCCCCTGGGACATCCCAAAGAGGTATTAAACTACCTGGGTTCACTGGACATGCTAAATTACATGGGAAGTACTGTTGAAGGGGTGATAAATCTTCTCAGGTTATACTGTTATGGTTGATGTTACTAATATACATATCCTAAAATTATGTGGAATTCATGAAAATCTGATATGTCCTGGTATAATGTTGTCAGTTATAATTCTAGCTATCATGTTAAAGTGTTACAAGTCACAGCAATGACCAGGTTACTTTGTCAATTGCAATTTAATCAGATTTTAAACATGCCTTCTATGGTTTCACTCTGATGCCTTTGCAAGAATACCGCTTGCTACTTCAATATTTATGGAAAAGGCTTTTCTAAGATTAACCAATAACCAAATTTTGTTTATTTGTTATCTGGTAAACTGGTAACAGACTGGAATTTAGTCTACTCTCTCTGTTAAGAGAACAAAGTTTTCTTAGAGTGGAGCTTTCAATAACAGATTATGAATTTCTTTGCCTTTAAGGGATTTATATTCGTTTTTAAAATCTTTTGTTACTTTGGTAAAGCAAATAAACATTATTTAAGATTATAGTACATGTAGACAAAGCTCATTCTGCTTCTATAAAAAATAAGCCCTCACAGTTAGACTTTTGCTATTCTGATGTTCTTAAAACATGGCAACAGTCTACTCCTAAATCAGGGAATTAAAAATGGGTGAACAAAAGCTGTAAATCAAAGAGTCAGGGCTATGGGAAACCCAAGATGGCTGCTTGGATTTTCCTGGCTCCCTGACAAACCTCATTTTTTTTTTTAATTCTTTTTTTTTTTTTTCAAACCTCATTTTTATTTGATGGGTTAAAGCCTTCCCTGGCTACAGGGTTAATGCCCTCAATGAAAAAATCATGTTTCACTGAATATTAAGTTTTTTTAATTGTTAAATTAAGTTTCTAGTTTTGTTATTTAAGGTCTGGTTTACTAAGACTCACTTCTGAGATAGTTCCTTGTTGTTTTGTTATATTGCTAAAAGATTTAATTAAATTATTAAAAAAGACACTCTAAGTTTGTTTCTAAAGCTTATCTCAGTAACCAATCTTCAGATAAAGATCAGATGCTCTATGATGTACAACCAGGAGAGTAACAACCGGCTATAATCATTTAACTAAGTCAGATGACCTGGGGTATACTGGGCTATACCTAATGAAATTTTTTGACTTAAATTCTTTTTTTTTTTCCTCTTAAATTTTATCAGAGTATGGTTGATTTACAGTGTTGTGTTAGTTTCAGGTATACAACAAAGTGATTCAGTTATACATGTTGCTGCTGCTAAGTCACTTCAGTCGTGTCTGACCCTGTGCAACCCCATAGATGGCAGCCCACCAGGCTCCCCCATCTCTGGGATTCTCCAGGCAAGAACACTGGAGTGGGTTGCCATTTCCTTCTCCAATGCATGAAAGTGAAAAGTGAAAGTGAAGTCGCTCAGTCGTGTCTGACTCTTAGCGACCTCATGGACTGCAGCCTACCAGGCTCCTCCATCCATGGGATTTTCCAGGCAAGAGTACTGGAGTGGGTTGCCATTGCCTTCTCCGGATCAGTTATACATATATTCATTCTTTTTCAGATTCTTTTCTCATATAGGTTATTACACAATATTAAGTAGAGTTCCTTGTGTGGTATGGTAGGTCCTTGTTGGTTATCTATTTTAAATATAGTAGTGTGTGCATGTTCAGCCTAAGCTCCTGATTTATCCCTCCCATCACATTTCCCATTTTGTAACCAAAGCTTGTTTTGTAATTGCCTTTAATTCTTACTTGTGACCTTATTAATAACTGCTAGCTATATTATTTTCTGTCGCTTGTTTCAGAAGAGTGTTTCTTATGTTACTAAATGTGTGACTGAGCCTGTGATAAAATGCTGATATGCAGTTCCATATGAGATCAGTGATTGTAATAATGTAACTCTAGATATGGGAAGAAGCAACAAGAGGGAATATTTCCCTGGACCAAGAGGGTAGTAAGACAAGAATGGTACAGAGACTTTTGTCACTTGCCAATGCCTGGTCTAGTAACAGCATATTGATTGAACTGTCAATGGACTCTTCGGCAGAGCTGGGAATGAGCCTTCCCAGCACCGTGGGACCCAATGTCCATGAAATGCCCCAAAGCATGGTCAAATATGGGGCTATGAAGGGACCCTGCTGACTGGAAGTTGGCACTGGCCAGCTGCCTCTACAAAGATTAAATCATGACCACTGCAAGCTGCTGACCTTCAACACCCCCTGAAAGGAGTTCAGGGTGGAGATCAGAAATAAGGCACTCTGTGCTCTGGGAAAAACCCAGAAAAACCGGCCTTCAGATAGTCAGATGGTTTTCAGGTAAATATTTTATAAGCCCAAATTCTTGCATCTTCTCATACCTAGAGAAACACTAATGTCACAAACCAATGTCTAGTCCTGGTTCTCCTGGCCAGCCCCTGAGCAGCTTTTCTATTTCTATTAATCTCTGGGCCATGTACCTTTGACTTTCTTGTTAAGTTTGTTTCTTCTAGACTATAACAAATCTAAAGTGGTAGTAGGACAAGAATATTCCCTACCCAACACCTAGCCAATGCTGAAACAAGTCACCTTATCATTCCATGGACTCTCGTCTCCCTCTGTAAATGCACCCTGACAGAGAGCAGGCAAAGAGAACCCAGAACCCTACGACGTACCTGTGCAGCCTGAAGATGTCAAGATGCTCATTGCCCCTTTTCCTTTGAGACTGGGTTCCCAAATGCCTGAAAAGGGAAACAGGTAGATAGTTAGACATGAGCAGAGCATCAAGTGGGGCCAAAGAATTGGCCCTAAAGATAAAGAGAGGGAGGAATGTGGTAACCCAAGGACAAAAGAGCAGAAAAAACCAAGGAGGGTCTTGGAATACAGGAACGGGAAAACCAGACCCTTATCATCCTTCCCTCCCTCATGTTGTAACTATTAATGGAACAGTATAACCTGTCTCCCTCTTACCCTATAGGGAGAAGGTATTTGCCCTACTCTTCCCCCACCCAGTGTACATTCCTCATCCAATCAGCAAATGACCTGCAAGACGCCCATCCCACTCCTTGTACCCTGGCTATAAAAGTGAACTAAGGACACCTGTTCAACGTCGGTTCTCCCTTGAGCTGGCCCATTGTTCTAACAGCATCTCGCATTCTAATAAACTTTATTTCCCTCTCATTCTGTCTCATATCTGGAAATTCTTTTCCAACCCATGCCTGGACCACGACAGGGCACAGAATTTCTGGCCTGCGGACACCATCTTTATGGCAGAAAGCGAAGAGGAACTAAAGAGCCTCTTGATGAAAGTGAAAGAGGAGTGTAAAAAAGCTGGCTTGAAACTCAACATTCAGAAAACTGAAATCATGGCATCTGGTCCCATCACTTCATGGCAAATAGATGGGGAAACAATGGAAACAGTGACAGACTTTATTTTCTTGGTCTCCAAAATTGCTGCAGATGATGACTGCAACCATGAAATTAAAAGACGCTTGTTCCTTGGGAAAAAAGCAATGACAAACCTAGACAATATATTAAAAAGCAGAGATATTATTTTACTGACAAAGGCCTGTACAGTCAAAGTTATGGTTTTTCCAGTAGTCATGTATGGATGTGAGAGTTGGACCATAAAGAGGGCTGAATGCAGAAGAATTGATGCTTTTGACGTGTGGTGTTGGAGAAGACTCTTGAGAGTCCTTTGGACTGCAAGGAGATCAAACCAATCCATTCTAAAGGAAATCAGTCTTGAATATTCATTCATTCATCCAATATTCATTGGAGCTGAAGCTCCAATACTTTGGCCACCTGATTCGAAAGGCTGACTCATTTGAAAAGACCCTGATGCTGGGAAAAATTGAAGGCAGGAGGAGAAGGGGACGACAGAGGATGAGATGGTTGGATGACATGACCGACTCAATGGACATGAGTTCGAGCAAGCCCCGGAAGTTGGTGATGGACAGGGAAGCCTGGTTTGCTGCAGTCCATGGGGTCCCAAAGAGTGGGACAGGACTGAGCGGCTGAACCGAACTGACTGATAAAGCAAAAGTCTAATTAACCTGAGAAGCAGAGATACTGACTTGTGAAAGAAAGAAAGTGCTAGTCACTCAGTTGTGTCCTACTGTTTGTGACCCCATGTATAGTCCATGGAATTCTCCAGGCCAGAATACTGGAGTGGGTAGCCTTTCCCTTCTCCAGGGATCTTCCCAACCCAGGGATTGAACCCAGGTCTCCTGCATTGCAGGTGAATTCTTTACCAACTGGGCTATCAGGGAAGCCCAAGATACTGGTTTAGATAGTGTCATTGTGATGTTCCCCTCAATGTCTCTTACAGATGCTAATAAGAACAATTAAGAATATCAACAGGAAGAATTTGGAAGGAAAATCTAGCTATTATTACAAGGAGGTAAAGTAAAAAAAAAAAAAAAGATTCTCCACAAATTAAAAAAAAAATCTTTTTATGTTTATTTGATATGGGATAAATAGAATGGACATTTATGTAATTAAAACAAAATTTGACATTATTACACTACCTAAATTTAATGAGTCAAGAGAGGCTCCCTACTGGTCCCCAAAAGTAAAATCCAAACAAGTGTGTTCTATTTACCCTAGTTTTAAGTTATATATTTAAGGGGCTAGGAAAATTTACACTGAGACGTCTGTCCAGCAATAATTTTGGAACAATTAGGCAAAAAGGGCCTGAGCTCTACCTGACTCTGGGGATCCGAGAACCTCTTATATAAAAATAGGAATTTTGCTTTGGCTCAATTTATAAATTCAGAAGGGTCTGTGCTGAATACCTTAGACAAACTTTGAAGGCATAATAATTTAACTCTGAAGTTATAGAACATAGAACTTCCTAAATCAGTTTGATTAAAAATCTTGTCCCTGATTTTAGTAACTTTAGGCAGCAGAACTGTTCTTTGAAAAAGCAAATAGTGTCTTTATCTTGCAAATGTCTAAACTAGAATATAAATACAGGCCTCAAGGACCTGCAACCAAGGAAAAAAAGCACACTTCTAAATGTAAAAGACTAAAATGTTCCTCAGCCAACCTTACAGATAGCTGATCTCAGTCATCTGAACATGCAACCTTAATGTATACCAACTGCTTATAAACTAGTAAGTTTATGTGGTAATCCCTGATTCATAACTAAGCTTTTAAATGAAGCCATGAGATCTCTCGAAGGAGGGAGGGAAGGTGAAATACCAGACCAACCTTACCTGCTTCCTGGGAAACCTTTATGCAGGTCAAGAAGCAACAGTTAGAACCAGACATGGAACAATGGAATTGTTCAAAAATAGGAAAGGAGTACATCAAGGTGTTGCAGAGAGGAAACCAATTCTGACTCCATGTTGGAAACTCATTCTTTGACTTGCTTTTAATATTATAGTCATACTCAATGGCTTGCCTAGAGGATCCTGCCCCTCTTCTGGACTGTAAATTAAAGTGCCTTTGTTCAGCTTTTGGAGAGATAGTTTGTCCCTGCCCACCTGTGGATAGAAGAGATTAACACCCCTTCTGAAGGCCGAACATTCCCTTGGAGATGTTTTACAAGACTGATGATCCTTTTACTGTACTTCCCTACTGCATCTCCCTCTCTGTTCTGCCTTTTGACTTTAGCTCCTCACTGCTTCTTTCTCTCTGACCTATAAAAGAACCTGGCATCCAGGCCCCAATAAGATGGTTATTTTAAGGTACTAGCCTGACATCTTCTCAGTCTTCGACTCCCCGATTAAAGTATCTTCCTTGCCTCAACAGTTTGTCTCTCAGATTCATTGGCCTATCATGAAGCAAGCAGAGCGAGATTTGACTCGGGAACAATGGGTGTATGTTGTCAGCTCACTTATTTAACTTTTATGCAGAGTACATCATGAGAAATGCAGGGCTGGTTGAAGCACAAGCTGGAATTAAGTTTGCTGGGAGAAATATCAATAACCTCAGATATGCAGATGACAGTACCCTTATGGTAGAAAGAAAAGAGGAATAAAAAAGAGCCCCTTGATGACAGTGAAAAAGGAGAGTGAAAAAGCTGGCTTAAAACTCAACATTCAAAAACGAAAATTATGGCATCTGGTCTCATCACTTCATGGCATATAGATAGGGAAACAATGGAAGCAGAGACAGACTTTATTTTCTTGGGCTCCAAAATCACTGCAGGTGGTGGTGACTGCAGCTATGAAATTAAGACTCTTCTCCTTGGAAGAAAATCTATGATAAACCTAGACAGCATATTAAACAAGCAGAGACATTACTTTGCCAACAAAGGTCTGTCTAGTCAATGCTATGGTTTTTCCAGTGGTCATGTATGGACGTGAGAGTTGGACCATAAAGAAGGCTGAGTGCCGAAGAATTGATGCTTTTGAACTGTGGTGTTGGAGGAGATTCTTGAGAGTCCCTTGGACTGCAAGGAGATCCAACCAGTCCATCCTAAAGGAGATCAGTCCTGAATATTCACTGAAAGGACTGATGCTGAAGCTGAAGCTCCCATACTTTGGCCACCTGATGCAAAGAGCAGACTCATTAAAAAAGACCCTGAGGCTGGGAAAGAGTGAAGGCAAGAGGTGAAGGGGACAAAAGAGGACGAGATGGTTGGATGACATCACTGACCTAATGGTTGTGAGTTTTAGCAAGCTCCAGGAATTGGTGAAGGACAGGGAAGCCTGCGTGCTGTAGTTCATGGGATCACAAAGAGGTGGACATGACTGAGTGACTGAAAACCAACAGCAAGAACTCTAGTCTGCCTCTTTATATCTGTGTACATATTATATATGAAGTACCTCTACTTCTAAGAGGTAACTGTTTTGCCTGATGTCCGAATCCCCGAGCGGGAAGAGAGAAGGCTTCCAAGACAATGCAATTCGCAAAAGGGGAAGTTTATTACTGACTCGAGTCAGGGCTTCTGCCGCATCCAACGCAGTGGTGCAGGGTCAGAAAAAGCCCCGAGCCCCAGCTGTTACATAAATTTATAGGGTGAACATAAGCAGTTGGTAGCTGGCTTAAGCGGATTGGTTACATGTTTGCAAAGCAATTTTATTGGTGCAAACTTTCGCGGGCTTTTGTTCAAACTTAGGCGTTCGCGGGCTTTTCAGCGTTCCCTTTGTTTCTTACTGGGCACATGTTGATTGGCTGGCTCCAGGCTGCCTGATGGGGGTAGGGAATCTTACCATTTCAGGGGAAACCGAAACTTAGGTCCGGGCCTCCTGTCATAGTGTTAGCCCTGGCAGCATCACAGTAATATCAATATTGAGAACACTAAAAGAGAAAAGGCAGTGTTGAAGAATCCAGAGTCACAAAACACCCCATACAGTGAGTCAGTTTATTACGCCAGAGGGTCCAGGGGAACTGGTTCCCAACAAGGACCCCGATGATTTTGGAGGACTTGGTGCTATGCCCTCCGCTACACGACTGCTTACATGTTAGTAATTATTTTTACAACACACAGGTGTGGAAGAATTAACAGTTACAATATGCAGGTGCAGGCACTATCATTTATCTAACTGAGACAAACTGACCTTTACTTCCAATGTTTGTTTGCCATCTGGGAAGGGGTTTCCTGGTTTTTCATTAAGGATGGTTAACAGGGTTCAGGCCTAGTTCACATCCTGCCTTAAGATGGCTGACAGTCTTCAAGATGGAATCCCTCTTGCCCTCCTCCCAGCGGCCCCAACAACAGTGTGGCCACAATATTCTTTAGACTCTGGAGAAAATTGGCTAAGAGAAAATTTCTTTTGAAATTATAAAACCAGTTATTTTTGCATATGCAAGTAAAACCCTCTAGCATGTTAAAAACTTGCCTAAAAAAAAAGCTTGAAGTTAACTCTTATCATGTCCTTTAGAGACACAGTCCTCATTGCCTTGAATTTAAAGCCAAAATAATAATAATAATGGTGGAAGGGAGGGATGGGGGGAATAAGTCTGGCTTACAGGTGACTGTTTCTGAATGGAGAAAGATACAGAAAGTATAAAGCAGTTTTGTGGAAAGTAGAATCTAAGAAAAGAATTTCATCCATGGTACAAGATGTTGTACTACCTTTGAAGTCTTCCATGGTTATCTTGCAGGAAGAGGGATGAACCCTTTCCAGGGCCCACATGGGGTTCTTGTCTAACATTCAGAAATGAATTGTCTGAGGAGACACATGTGCTGACAAAGCAAGAGGCTTTATCGGGAAGGGGCACCTGGGTGGAGAGCAGCAGGCTAAGGGAACCCAGGAGGACTGCTCTGCCACGTGGCTCACAGTCTCAGATTTTATGGTGATGGGCTTAGTTTCTGGGTTGTCTTTGGCCAATCATTCTGACTCACAGCCCTTCCTGGTGGCACACACATTGCTCAGCCAAGATGGATTTCAGCGAGAAGGATTCTGAGAGTTGGTTAGACACGTGATGTCACCTTCTGACCTTTCCTGATTTCTTCCAGTTGGTGGTGGCTTATTGTTCCATGTTCCTTATGGACCTCCTGTAGTAAAACAACTCATGCAGATGGTTACATGGTTAGACAGTGCCTGGCCAGGGTGGGTGGTTTCCGTCAGTGTACTTCCCCTAACAGTTACTTTGGCTAAGTGAATAATAACTATTGTTGAAATCAAACAGTCAGGGACACTTGGCTTTTCTTGGCCCCCTGATGAATCTCACTTTTATTTCATGAAATAAAGCCTTCTCAGGCTGTGAGATTTATGTCCTCAAAATGAAAAATGAAAAAAATTTAACATTTCACTAAATGTTAAATTCCAGCCTTGTTAATTTAGGTTTGTGTTTGGCAAAGCTCACTTCCCAGTTAGTTCCTTGCTGTTGTGCTATATTGTTAAAAAGTTTACTTCAGCTATTATAGACCTAAGTTTGTTCCTAAAGCTTATCTCACTAATCTATCTTTGGATATAGATCAGATGCCTTGTGACCTGCAACCAGAGAATTATACATTGTGAAAAAGACATAATTCAAAGGGCTATCACCAACCTGGACAGACTGTAATGGAGAAGGGTTAATTTTAAATTTACATTGCATCTGCTTCTGTGACTTTAACGCTTTTTTGTTATTATAAACATACATAATGGCCTGCCTGAGGGAGATAACCTGAGCAGCCCACCAGTGAAGGACTGCTAGAAGTGAAACTAACACATTCCCCTGCCTGAAGGCTTGCCTCATTCTAGGGGACTTTTGCAAGGATTGAATAGTTTTACTTTGCTTCCTCACCTCCCCCCCTCCCATCTCTGATCCATAAAAGAACCAGGCAACCAGGCTTTGACTAGACGGTTATTTTGAGACACTAGCCTGCTATCATTTTGGTCAGGTGGCTTTGAATAAAAAGGCTTCTTCCTTACCTCATCCCCTCATCTCACAGATTCACTGGCCTGTCATGTGGCAAGCAGAGCGAGCTTGGACTCAGTAACAATCTGGCTTAGCCAGCCAGGAACCTTGCTGCTGGTGGCGAGCTGGCCCTGATCAGGGAATATTGGGACCATTTGTCCTGAGGGTCTTTTCTTTAAGATTCTCTGTAGTGGCAGCAGCTGCCCCCAGTGCTTGGCAGTTGAGACGAGGAACCAACAAACTTCCAAGAGTTGACTGTAGGATAAGGGAGTTAGAGAAGGCACTTTACAGGAACAGATCACCTTTAATGTGGCGAGAAGGGGCAGCAGTCAGATTAGTGAGCTGCTGCACCAACCTGTTAGGGGAAGCACACTGATTGAAACCGCCCACCCTGGCCAGGCACCATAGTAACCATTTGCATGAGTTGTTTTATGACAGGAGATCCTGATAAGGAATACGGAACTAGTAAGCCACCACCAGCCGGAAGAGTTCGGGAAAGGTCGAGAGGAGACACTGCCTGTCCATCCACTTCCCAGAATCCCTCTCGCTAGCATCTGTCTTGGCTGAGCGATGCGTGCACCACCAGGAAAGACTCTGAATTAGAATGATTGGTCAAAGACCACCTGGAAACTAATCCCATCACCATAAAACCCAAGACTGCAAGCCACGCGCAGAGCAGTTCTCCTGGGTTCCTTTACCCTCCTGCTCTCCACCCGGGTGCCCTTTCCCAATAAAATCTCTTGCTTTGTCAGCACATGTGTCTCCTCGGACAATTCATTTCCGAGTGTTAGACAAGAGCCCAGTTTCAGGCCCTGGAAGGGGTCCCCCTTCCTGCAAAAAACCCAAGAAAAGAGTATATAGGCATATATGTGGAAATCTACTGTCTTAAGGGGGCCTGTTCTCCAAGGTTGTTCAGAGTAGTTCTCTCTTAAACGGCTGGGGCAAGAAATTCTGGAGACAGGCCAAAGGCTGGACCGGCTGGGCGTAATCAACCTTAATGTCCATTTTTTTCCCTTCCGGTGAGAGAGTTCTTTGTTTTGCATAAAATGGTGGGGAGGACCTGGAGGGGAATTTTAACTCCAGGCTATTTTGAGCCATGTAACTTTCCTTCATTGATGGACTCGATTTCATTTGTAGAGTAAATCTACCCAATCCAATAGCCTATTCAGCCAGTTTGCTTGTTTTGTTTGCTGGTTCGTGTTAAGAGACTGCAGGCTCAATTTTGGAGGATAAGTCACTCTGGTGTGCACACTGGGAACATTTTCCTCCCTCAATTTGTGTTTTTCCTTTATGGGACAAAAATGGGAAATATTTCATCTATCCAGAAGGAAAGATCTTTGGGTTGCATATTAGATATGTTAAGATCAGAAGAGCAATTGCTCACAATAAAACAATCTGGCAGTCAGAAGCACTCTACAAAGGTAAGGAACACTCTGATAGTGAACGGGCCTGCAGGCTTCCTTGAATGTGAAGCATTCAATTCTAACTTCCTCTACAGGAGCCCCGGAAAAGTTTGACAGTAGGGAACAAGTTGATTGACTCTGTGATAGACACTACTCTCCTTTGTGAATTAAAAGCTCAACTAACCTTTTCCCCAGAACAGCTTGACATCAGGGTCCCATTGGGGCCTTTTTTGACCTTGTCCAGTCTGGGGAGCTTTGGCTTCCGTCTGGGGGCTTCACTCCAGTTAGGGGTGTTCTTCCTGTGAAGGGAAACTCTGTTTATAAGGCACTTTGGAGAAGGGTCACTGGTTTAATGGGACTGGAAAGTCATGTTAATGTGACTTTCCGGCTGGCTAGGTTTTGGTTTATTCTGGTTACTTTGGTAATGTGCAGACATCTGGTACTAACTGCTTACTCTAAGGCTTTCTCTACAATTTTCTCATTTCTTCTCAAACCCTCTGCAAACAGGCGAGTGGCTGTGGAAACAACTGAGGAACTCTGGCCAGAGTTACTCTCTGGTGTGTTCTGAAGGCCCATAGCCCACTGTGCCCCAGTAACTGCCACCCAAGTGGAGGATGTCCTGGCATGCTGCAGTCCATGGGGTCGCAGAGTCAGAGACGACTGAGCTACTAAACGGAATTGCAGTAAGCCGAGGTGGTCAAGTTGTAGTTACAGGACATGTCCACAAGTCGGCAGCAGTTCTTCATACCCAGCTTTGGTTACTGGGGCAACCAGAGCCTTAGGGAAAGTCAGCTTCCTGGCTGCGAAATACAGTGGAATGTGCCTGGGCTTGTGTCTCACTATTTCTGCCCCCCTAAAGTTTCACACCTTGTTTGCAGGCGCATTCCCAACTGAGGGTTCTCAGGTGCCGAGGAGGATGCACTGGCAGGAAGGAGGCTTGAGCTGGAAACTTTCTCCCAAAGGTCCTTGAGGCCAGAGGCCTGACCACCATCCTTTGGGTGCATCGGGTACTCTGGTCCCAGAGAGGTAACCAGACAGTACAGGTTTAAGAGGGAGCTCAACTAAGTGCACCTAGCCTGGTATGTCGACACCACCCCAGTGCAGCCATGAGACCCAAGCCTGCCCAGATTCCAGGAATGGGACAGCAGCCCAAGTCAGGGAGGTCAGAGATAATACAGTAGGGACTGCTTTTCTGTCCTTGACATTAAGCCTGTTATGTTGGAGGACAGCTGATCTGCAGGGTTGTGCTCAGTCTACAGCCACCCAAATCAGGTGTTATTTATCTACGGGGTAGCCTTTTTTTTTTTTGCCATAGAAGGTTGAACAGCGTGCTGGGCATCAGGTCCTTGTGAATTATTTATCTCAGATACACTTCTGTGTATACAACGGAGAAAGGAACAAAATAATTGCTGCAGATTATCTCTTAGAGATACAGATGTCTGTGTATAGGTAGTTGTTAGGTAGTTAGAATAGGAAAAAGGAGTCCAGAATGGTGGTGGTTAAAAGACCTGAAAGGGAAAAGCCCGCGAAAATAGAACAAAGGAAGGTCCAAGGACCGGAGTGAGAACCTCAGGTAAAAAAAAATGACATTCCAGTGCTCGCTTCGGCAGCACATATACTAAAGTATGAACGATACAGAGAAGATTAGCATGGCCCCTGCGCAAGGATGACACGCAAATTCGTGAAGCGTTCCATATTTTTTTGAAAAAAAAAAAAAAAAGACATTCCTGGCTGGCCCAGTTTACATAGGACAGGCCCATGGACAGAGAAACATATAAAAAGAGGAGCCAAAGCTCTTCTCTCTCTCTCTCTGTCCCACTCGATGGGGCGCTCTTCTCTTCGTGTCCTTGGATCGATGTGCCCTCACGCCTCGAAGATAGATTTTCCTGCTATTATCTAAATAAAATAGAGCTGTAACACTGATTTATTTAAGAGCTATAGCACGGTCCATTCGAGACCTGAGAGCTATAACATGGTCTGTCCAAGACCCAAGAGCTGTAACACGCTGAGGAGGCTTTAATGTCCGTCACTCCAAATCTTTGTTGTGACGAGACCAAGAACCGAGGAGCATACACTCGCCTGACAGTAGTGATTCAGATTTTTGTGTATATGTGGAAGGAAGGAAGACAGGAAGAGGATAATCCTTGTGGGTTATCTATTATAGATACAGATTTCTATGTTTATGTTAGTCTGGAGATCCTAACTCATTCTAGGCCCTTCACTTTTTTTTCCCCTGGAACCCTTTGTTTGACTTTGAATTCTCTGAATCTCTTTTTAGATTGTAAATTTGTTGCCTTGTATATTTTTACTTTGCCTGGAAGGTGCCTCACATACTACGGTCTTCATCTTCCTGACTGACTACCCTTAGTGTGTGATCCTTCAAGGTCCATCCCTGTGGCTACCAGTGTCATAATTCCCTAATTTCAGTGGCAGCTTTTTATGACTGAGAAATAGTCCACCGTATATATACCATGTGACTTAGCAGCAGCATACACCACATCTTGTTTGAGCTTTAATCTCTCAGGGGAGATTCTGCTGGTTGTGTGTCTTGGCTATTGGATATAGTGCTGTCGTAGTGCTCCTCGGGGTTCGTGTGCCTTTGCCTCAGCGGTTTTCTTGGGATATAGGCCCAGGTGTGGGAATTCAAATCCTAGGCTTTGTTCCCCTTGATAGTCCCTCACCCACCCACCCAGGGCATTTGGAGACTGTCCATTACACTGGCTGCTGCTATAGATACAGTAGGGGGTTCCTTTGCCTTTAGGCCCTCTCCCGTCTGTATTATTTGTTAACTTGTGAGGATGTCTATTGTGACTGGTGGGTTTTGATATTTCTTTGTCATTTTGTTGACATTCCTACAGCAATTAGGGATGCTGAGCATCTTGCCCTGTGGTGGAGGTATGAGGTTCTTTTTCCTTAAAGGGTTTGAGGAAAATTTACCTTTGGCAATTGGCTTCCTGAAAGTCAGTTGCATTTGGGATATATTTCTGCAATTCCCATCCCAGGACATTAATTACCTGAGGGTAGCTGTCATTAACAGAACCCCAGGCCTTGTGAATTAGAGGTGGCAGGGAGCACTGGTGGTCATATTGTAGTTACAGAGAATTTCCACAAGGTGGCAGCACGTTTTCATGCCTGCCTCTGTTCCCTGGTAGCTCAGTTGGTAAAGAATCCACCTGCAATGCAGGAGACCCGGGTTCGATTCCTGGGGTGGGGAAGATTCTCTGGAAAAGGGATAGGCTACCCACTCCAGTATTTTGGGGCTTCCCTTATGGCTCAGCTGGTAAAGAATCCGCTGCAAGCAGGAGACCTGGGTTCGATCCCTGGGTTGGGAAGATCCCTTGGAGAAGGGAAAGGCTACCCACTCCAGTATTCTGGCCTAGAGAATTTCATGGACTGTATAGCACGACTGAGCAACTTCAAAATCTTAAAAAAAAAAAAAAAAAATCTGTTTCCTGGGGCAACCAAAGCCTTAGGGAAAGTATGCTTCCTACCACTGTGAAATAGAGTGGAGTGTACCTGAGCAAACATTTAACGGCTTGAGTCTGACTACTTTTTCCCCCTTAAGCATCACACAAACACCCTATCCAGACTAATCCCTTCCAGATCCACTGCACCCTGCTGAGTGTGCTGAGGTGCTAGGAGGCTGCGCTCTCAAGTAAGAGGCTTGAGCTGGGAACCCCAGCACAAGAAGAGGTCGTAGCTAGCTGACTCTTGCCTTCAAATTTCTCCAGGCTTTGATGCCACATGGAACTCTCATCACAACCAGAACATAGCAGACAGTGGATCTTTAAAAAGGGTCAGTGAAGGGAGAAGGAAATGACAACCCACTCCAGTCTTCTTGCCTGGAAAAGTCCATGGACAAAGGGGCAGCAGTCCATGGGGTTACATGACTGAGCATGCATGCATGAGGGTGGAGGGAGATGGGTTGGTGGAGGGAGATGGGTTGGTAGAACTAAAAAAAAAAGGGTCAATGAAGTGCATCATGCCAGGCTGTCAACCCCAGCCCAGCCCAGCAGTAGGACCCAAGGCTGCTCAGCTTCCAGGCATGGGATAGCATCCAAGTCAGATTTCAGAGATAATAAAATAAGCACTGATTTTCTTTCCTTTTCTTTAACATCATGCTGTATAAACAAAATACAATGTAGTGATTATTGTCTGTATATAGCCACCTAATTGGGGTATTACATATCTATGGAGTATCTTGATTCTTTTTTTTTTTTTTTTTTTCCATAGATCTTCTATCAGAGTGTTGAGCATCAGCTTTCTGTGTATATGAGGAAGTTCAATTCAGTTCAGTTGCTCAGTCGTGTCCGACTCTTTGGAACCCCATGGACTGCAGCACGCCAGGCTTCCCTGTCCATCACCAACTCCCGGAGTTTGTTCAAACTCATGTCCATCGAGTCACTGATGCCATCCAACCATCCCATCCTCTGTCATCCCCATCTCCTCCTGCCTTCAATCTTTCCCAGCATCGGAGTCTTTTCCGATGAGTCAGTGTTTCTCATCAGGTGGCCAAAATATTGGAGCCTCAGTATGAGGAAGGAAGGAGATAAACATTGTGGATTATCTTTCAGAGATATAGATATCTATATATACATGACAGGCAGGCAGGAAGAAAGAAAGGAAGGAAGCAGATAATCCTTTGTTGTTGTTGTTAGTGCCTCAGTCGCATCTGACTCTTTGCCACCCCATGGACTGCAGCATGCCAGCTTTCCCTGTCCTTCACTATACCAGAAACACTGATTTTTTTCAAACAAAGAGTTAACAACAAAAAAAAGAGTTTATTGTCTTGGAATAATAGAACAAGTCTCTTTGGCAAACAATAGGCCAAACAGCGAGAACAAGATGGCAGAGGAGGACATGCGCTCATCTTCTCCTGTGAAAACTCCAAAATTGCAACTCGCTGCTGAACAACCATCAGCAGGAGAATGTTGGATCCCACCAAAAAAAAAGATACCCCGCGTCCAAGGGCAAAGGAGAAGCCCCAACAAGATGCAGGAGGGGTGAAATTGCGTTTAGAATCAAACCCCATACCCACCAGAGACGCTCATCAGAGGGCTATGTGTTCATGCTCATCAAGTAGTTAGCGTCTTCCATTCAGTGGGGGTTTTAGCATCTGTATAACAACTCAGGGAGTGTGCCTCAGATACCATTACCTCCGCACTTCAGAGACGAGCTACAGCAGAGGATATGGGATGAGGTCAGTCCTGGGAAGGCCCTATAGGCTCCTGCTCTATTATACCAGGTGTCTGGGCTCAGCAGCTGGGGAAGGTGGGGCTCCCTCCTGGGTGTGGGGAATAGCAGGATCACGGTCCTCTGAGGGGCCTGTTAGCCCCCAAGGTGAAATGGTGAGGCAGTGGATAGACAGATGCATCTGGTCTGGGAGAGGGATCCAGGCTGGAAATGTCACTGGAATCATCATCGGGAGGAAAAGGAAAGGCTGGGGTCAGGGGGTGGGGGGGCAGGTGGGTCACAGCCAATCCTATGCAGGTGATGGTGGTCCTGTTGGAAGCAACTCAGAGCTGGAAGGACTGGCCCTCAGGAGCACAGCTTCATTCTCTTGTTCCTTTGTAAAACACTGTGTCAGAGTGTGAGACACCCTCAGGAGACTTCTGAGCCCAGTGCTGCTGGGGCTTCATCATAGGGCCTCAGGCCATGCCCATATCCCCACTGGGGATGAAGCCTATCAGGGCACCGGGGCCCACAGACTTCAGGGAACCCCTGCCCTCAGAACTGGTCTCCCTTCTTTCAACCAACTGCTGGTCAGAGACCCACATTCTCCCATCCTGATTCCACCCCCAGAGCCTGAGGAGAAGTCCCGTATATAGATGGACCACTCTGTCTTCATGTTCCTGTTGCTGGACATTTTGGTGGACTCTATGTCTTGGCTATTGTAGATAGTGCTTCCCTGAAAACAGGGGTGCACATGTCATTTCAAATTGTGATGTTCTCCAGATCTGAGCCCAGAAGTGGGGTTGCAGCATCCCATGGCTCCTCTGTGTTTACTTTTTTCAGGAATCTCCATGCAGTTTTCCAATATGGCTGCACCCTTGTGCATCCCCAGAGTGTAGGGAGGATTCCATTTTCTCTATGTCCTCTGCAACATTTATTCTTTGGAGATCTTTCTGCTGATGGCCACTCTGATCGGTGGGTGGGGGTGATTCCTCAGTGTAGATTTGGTTTGCATTGATTTAATAATAAGTGGGTCTCCCCTGGTGTGCTCAGCAGTAAAGAATCTGCCTGCAATGCAGGAGACACTAGAGATGTAGATTTGATGCCTGAGACAGGACGATCCCCTGGAGAAGGAAATGGCAACCCACTCCAGTATTCTTTCCTGGACAATTCCACGGACAGAGGAAACTGGAAGGCTACAGTCCACGGGTTGCAAAGAGTCAGACATGGCTGAGCAACTGAGCACAGTAATGAATGAGAGGGGTGTATTTCCAAGCGCTTGACTCATGGGTAGCTAGACATATACATGTTCTTCTTCAGGTTCTCTTCCCATATAAGTTATTACGGAGTGTTGAGGAGGGTTCCTTGGCTATGCAGTGGGTCCTAGCAGGTGATTCTATAAAGAGTAGTGTGTTAATCTGAACCAACTCATTTCTCACTGCCCTCTTTTCCTTCTTGGGAACCATAAGTTTCTTCTTGAGAACCATAAGTCTGTGAGGCCATTTCTCTGTGGTAGAGAAATTCATCTGTCTCCATTTTTAGATTGCATCTAGAAGTGATACCATATGATTCTTGTCTTGCCCTGTCTCCCCCACTTCACTTAGGGTGATCACCTCTACTTTCCTCCTTGTGGATGGAAATGTCATTGTTTGATCCTTTTTAATGACTGAGTAATATTGTACTGTGTCTAGGTAGCCCATCTTCTTTATCCGTTCATCTGTGTTCTGCACGTGGTTTGCTTCCATGTCTTGTTTGTGGTACCTAGTGATCATAGGGCTGCAGGTGTCTTTTCAAATTTTGGCTTTCTCCATGTCTACACCCAGGTGTGGGATTGTTGGATCCTATGGTATTTATATGTTTAGGTTTTTTTTTTTTTAAGAAACTTCATACTCTTTGGGCTTCCTTTGTGGCTCAGCTGGTAAATAATCCGCCTGCAATTCGGGAGACCTCGGTTCAATCCCTAGGTTGGGAAGATCCCCTGGAGAAGGAAAAGGCTACCCACTCTAGTATTCTGGCCTGGAGAATTCCATGGACTGTATAGTCCATGGGGTCGAAAAGACTCGGATGCGACTGAGTGACCTTCACTTTCACTTTCACACTCTTTGCCTAATGGATATACCGATTTACATCCCCACCAAGAGTGCAGGGAAGTTCTCTTCTCTTCACATCTTCTGCAACATGTTTGTTGGAGATTCTCTGAGGTGGCCTTTCTGACTGGTATGAGGTGATAGCTCATTGGACTTTTGATTTGCCTTCCTCTAATAATTAATGATATCAAGGGAACATTTCAGGCAAAGATGGGTTCGATAAAGGACAGAAATGGTATGGACCTAACAGAAGCAGAAGATATTAAGAAGAGGTGGCAAGAATACACAGAAGAACTGTACAAAAAAGATCTTCATGACCCAGATAATCACAATGGTGTGATCACTGACCTAGAGCCAGACATCCTGGAATGTGAAGTCAAGTGGGCCTTAGAAAGCCTCACTACGAACAAAGCTAGTGGTTGCGATGGAATTCCAGTTGAGCTATTTCAAATCCTGAAAGATGATGCTGTGAAAGTGCTGCACTCAATATGCCAGCAAATTTGGAGAACTCAGCAGTGGCATAGGACTGGAAAATGTCAGTTTTCATTCCAATCCCTAAGAAAGGCAATCCCAAAGAATGCTCAAACTACTGCACAATTGCACTCATCTCTCACGCTAGTAAAGTAATGCTCAAAATTCTCCAAGCCAGGCTTCCGCAATACGTGAACCGAGAATTTCCAGATGTTTAATTTGGTTTTAGAAAAGGGAGAGGAACCAGAGATCAAATTGCCAGTATCTGCTGGATCATCAAAAAAGCAAGAGAGTTCCAGAAAAACATCTATTTCTGCTTTATTGACTATGCCAAAGCCTTCGATTGTGTGGATCACAATAAACTGTGGAAAATTCTGGAAGAGATGGGAATACCAGCCACCTGACCTGCCTCTTGAGAAACCTGTATGCAGGTCAGGAAGCAACAGTTAGAGCTGGACATGGAACAACAGACTGGTTCCAAATAGGAAAAGGAGTACTTCAAGGCTGTACATTGTCACCCTGCTTATTTAACTTATATGCAGAGTACATCATGAGAAACGCTGGGCTGGAAGAAGCACAAGCTGGAATCAAGATTGCTGGGAGAAACATCAATAATCTCAGATATGCAGATGACACCACGCTTATGGCAGAAAGTGAAGAGGAACTAAAAAGCCTCTTGATGAAAGTGAAAGAGGAGAGTGAAAAAGTTGGCTTAAAGCTTAACATTCAGAAAACTAAGATCATGACATCTGGTCCCATCACCTCATGGGAAATAGATGGGGAGACAGTGGAAACAGTGTCAGACTTTATTTTTTTGGGCTCCAAAATCACTGCAGATGGTGACGGCAGCCATGAAATTAAAAGATGCTTACTCCTTGGAAGGAAAGTTATGACCAACCTAGACAGCATATTAAAAAGCAGAGACATTACTTTGCCAACAAAGATCCGTCTAGTCAAGGCTATGGTTTTTCCCGTGGTCATGTATGGATGTGAGAGTTGGACTGTGAAGAAAGCTGAGTGCTGAAAAATTGATGCTTTTGAACTGTGGTGTTGGAGAAGATTCTTGAGAGTCCCTTGGACTGCAAGGAGATCCAACCAGTCCATCCTAAAGGAGCTCAGTCCTGGGTGTTCACTGGAAGGACTGATGCTGAAGCTGAAACTCCAGTACTTTGCCCACCTCATGCTAAGAGTTGACTCATTGGAAAAGACCCTGATGCTGGGAGGGATTGGGGGCAGGAGGAGGAGGGGACAACAGAGGATGAGATGGCTGGATGGCATCACTGACTCAATGGGCATGAGTTTGAGTGAACTCCGGGAGTTGGTGATGGATAGGGAGGCCTGGTGTGCTGCAGTTCATGTGGTCGCAAAGAGTCGGACACGACTGAGCGACTGAACTGAACTGAATTGAACTGAACTGAGTAATTAATGATGCTGAGCATCTTTTTAAGTGCTTAATGATCATGGGTATGCCTTCTTCATGAAATGTCCATTGAGATCTTTGGTTCATTTCCTAGTTTTGGTTCATTTTATTTTTGATATAGAGCTGCTTGAGTTGTTTGTATGTTTTGGAGATGAATTCTTTGTGGGGAATCTTGGTTTTGAAATTTATTTTTTCCCCTATTCTGAGTGTGTTTTTCTTTCATCTAGGGTTTTCTTTGCTGTGAAAATGCTGCTGTGGTTAATTATGTCCCTTTGGCTTACTTTTTTTCTTTTTCATGCTTTCTCATTATGGTTTATTATAAGGTATTGAACATAGTTCCCTGTGCTGTACAGTAGGCCCTTGTTTATCCATTTCTTATATAGTAGTGTCAACCCCAAACTCTTAATGTATTCCTCCCTCTCCCTCTTTCCCTTTTGGTAACCATAAAGTTTGTTCTCCATGTCTGTGAGCCTATTTCTGTAATAAGTTCATTTGTATCATCTCTTAAAGGCTCCACACATGAGCAAAACCATACAATATTTGTATTTCTCTGTCTTGTTTATTTTACTTAGTATGAAAAGCTCTAGGCCCATCCATGTTGCTGCAATACTTCATCCTTTTATGGCTGAGTAATATTCTATTGTATATATAGACCACACTACCCATTCATCTGTTGATGGACATTGCCGGGAGCCAGCACACGAGATCCTACCCATGACAAGGTCATGAGGGAGAAAACCTGACGGGCAAGGTGGATCAGGTTTTCAAGGATTCCGAAAAAGCTAGCTCACGAGATCCCACCCATGACAAGGTCATGGGGAGAAAGCCTGATGGGCAAGGCGGATCAGGCTTTCAGGGATTCCGAAAAGCTGCCCCAAAGCTTCCCCCACAGCGCTCACCTTAAAGATGGTATCTGTTCTTCTGATGCTTGCTTTAATAAATTACTCCCTAATTTCTGTGACACAGGCAGAAGGCCTTCCCCGATCTTTTTCCAAATAAGAATCAATTTAGAACTTTAATCAATAAGTTTCCCAGGTGGTGGTATTTTATGAGATTATCCAGGGTGAAAGGAGTGTTTTAATTTAAACTCCTTTGCTGGTATTTTAGTTTGTTTGGCAAATGCATTTATGCCCTTGGTACTAATATGCATGATTGCTTATATTAATACCATAATCATAAAATAGCATAAAGAACCTGTTCATATAAAGGCCCTAGTAGACATAGAGCCCTTCGGGGAGTGAGGAAGTCCTACTAGAAAACATAAGAAAAATTATTCTATAGGTGGTTATTGAGTTGTCATTTGCTTGCTGTGTTTTTGCTTGCTGTATTTTTGCCTTTAATGTGGTAAGGTTGTGCTATAGAAACCATTGTTAATATAGTTAAAGATCTAGAGAAATAAGAACTTAGCCCTAGTGTGGTAACAATGAGATGGTTGTTAATTGTCAGCCAGGAGTGCTGGGCAGAAGCTGCCTCACTGAAGCCGCAGAGTCTGTATGGGGTAAACTTCTTAGATAAATGCAACTGACAACTTCTGCAGAATGATTAATTTTTGTATTAAGGATATAATTCTACTCTGTACTGTTGCCCTATGAGACTGCCACCTTTCAGTTAAGGTCACCATAGAAACAGAAAATAGGTTTACATTTACCTGACTTGCATAAGATGTTAATAGGCCCCCAGGCTAGAAGATAATGTACAAGACCCTCATAAACAAAGAAGTATGCAGAAAACACCCTGGTTTCGTGAAGGACAAGCTGACGTAATGTTAAACTATCTTCCCCTTAGAAATGAACTTAGGGTATAAAAGCTATGGTAAAAAATAAAGCATTGCCAGACTCTTCCAGACTGTCTGCACCCCCATCTGGTCATTCTTTCTCTCTCTCTCTCTTTCTCTCTCTCTCTCTCTCCCTCGCAGACTTGGCCCTATCAAGGCTGGTCTCATGTGTCTTCTCTCTCTCTCGCCGATGCCGTTCATCCTGAGGGTACCCCCTGGATCCTGCCGAGGCTGGACCCCAGCAGGACATGTAGGTTGCTTCCATGTCTTGGCTATTGTGAATACTACTGGTGTGAACACTGGGATCCATGCATCTTTTCCAATGAGTGTTTTCACCTTTTCCAAATATATGCCCAGGAGTGGGACTGCAGGATCACATGGTAGTTCCACTTGCAGTTTCTTAAGGGACCTCCGTAACCGTTCTCCACCGTGGCTGAGCCAGTTCTCATTCCCACCGTCAGTGTGGGAGGGTTTTCTCCACACCTCTCCAGCAGCTATTATCTGTAGACTTTTTGATGATGAAGCTGGGTTCTTTCTGAAGTGTCCTGGCCTCCAGGAAATGAACAGTAGGTGAAAAAGGCTGGTGCAGAAAAGTATGTAGCACACGCCACTCCTTGTGTTAAAATGTGTAAAGCTGATGTGGACTGAAAGTATGTGTCAGTATGTCTCCTGAAATGTATGTGTATATTGACACCCCAACCCCCCAGTGTGGCTGCATCTGCAGATGGGCCCCCAAGAATGCCGTCAAGGTTAAATGAGGTCAAAAGGGTGCAGCCCTGATCCCCTAGAAGCAGCGTGTCTGAAGAGTCCCCAGAGAGCTCCCCTGCTCTCAGATCAAGGAAAGGCCACATGAGGACGTGGTGAGGAGGCAGCCGAATCAGGAACAAGGCCTCCAGAAGTGAGCTCAGGCTGCAGCCTCCAGAGCTAGGAGAGGTTCACTGCAGCCTCGGCGGCTGGGACTCTGTTCTGTGGTGGCAGAGTCATGAGATGGCTGTTTTCACAGAGAGGATGTTTCTAGCCTCCTCCGGGGCTTGGCAGGTGTTACGCAATCCATCCTCCTACACCTGCTCATGTTTGCATCTGTGCCTATACAAATGGGTTCTCAGGTGCCTCCCTTCAAGACACAGTCTCCGCCTGAACGAGATGTGGAGGAGATGGCCTGAGACTTCTGAGTGGCTTGTAAAAGGCAACTCCCCCAACCTCGCTCACCATGTAGTAAGGAGGCTCAAGTCACACCTGAGAGGCCCACATGGGGAGGAGCCATGTGAGGGGGCCTCATGGAAGCCCCGATACCTACCCACCCCCACCCCCAGCCATGAAGCTGATGCCTCTGCTGCAACTTCGTGAGGGACCCTCAGCCAGCACCCCTCAGACAGATCACTCTCAAACTCTCACTGTGAGGTAATGTTTGTCCTAAGCCACCAAGTTAGGAGTAACGTGTTTAGGCAGCAAGAGATAAAACCATGCAAGTATCACCCACCACACATCTGAAATGATCAAACCATGTCTGCCAGCCCCTGGGAACCCCAGATCTGTGCAGTTCTGGTGCTGAAGGGATCCCCAGGTCACCGCACCCCAGCATGAGCACGTGCAGGCGGGCAGGTTTCAGAGCGAGGTTTAATGCCGTGTGTCTGAAAGATTGCTGCTGAACCATGAAAGACACTGGGATTCTTGGCCTCCGGAGGAGAAGAATTCAATCCGGGGCCAGAGACGAGGCTTGATCACTCAGAGCTTTTGTGTAATAAAGTTTTATTAAAGTATAAAAGAGATAGAGAAAGCTTCTGACATAGACATCACAAGGGGACAGAAAGAGTGCCCCCTCACTAGTGTTAGCAATGGAGTTATATAGTTTTAATTAGTTATTACAGTGAATCCAAAGAAGGAGGTTGTAAAGACCTTACTAAACCCACTCCCATAATTTACATTTTAAGATAACAGGATTAGCCAGAAGGTTTTTTCCAGAATCTGTCCTCAAGCAGGATACATTATTATTATATAATCCTAAGGAATGTAGAGGAAAAAAAAAAAATCTGTCCTTTCCTCCTCCTTGAGAATTCCAGACCCCTCTCTCCTTGGGGACCCCCGGACTTCTTATCAACCTGCCTAGGAATTGACTCTCATGTCCACGCACTGAAGCTATTTCCACCAACAGAGGAAATGAACTCCTGCCAGGGACTTCCTAGAGTCCATCCAGAGAGCCTGGGCTGTTCCAGATGCAGACAGCAGGAGGCACACCAGCAGACACCACCGGGGCCCGAAGGGGTGAATTTAATTAGTCACCCCTCTTGAACTTGCTGTTGACGTAGGGCACCCAGTCCAGAATCAGCCGCCAGTCAGTGGCCCACACCAGCCCCACGGCGCCCATGGCGCCTCTAGTGCTCGCTGGGGGGACCCAGTTTCTGGCCAGCCAGTGGTAGCACAGGCCCAGGAACCTGGTCAGCATCACGGTGCCATCCCAGCTCAGGGTGTCCATTTGGCTTATTTTTGTTTTATTTTTTGTTACTCCAAGATGTGGATCCAAAACGAACTTTGCTGCAGTTTACAACAGTGTTTTCTGCCTGTATTTGCCTCAAGGGTTTTAGAGTATCTGTCCTCATATTGAGATCTGTAAATTATTTAGAGTTTATATGGTGTTAGGGAGTGAGAAATGGACTATTTCCTGCTGTATCAGTAAACAAGGATGTCCACAGTTCAGTTCAGTTGCTTAGTCGTGTCCGACTCAGCACATCAACAGTTCAGTCGATCAACACGTGTCTCGTGTGCGGCCCAGTGGACTGCAGCACACCTTCCCTGTGCATCACCAGCTCCCGGAGCTTGCTCACTCATGTCCACTGAGTCGGTGATGCCATCCAACCATCTCATCCTCTGTTGTCCCCTTCTCCCCCCGCCTTCAATCTTTCCCAGCATTAGGGTCTTTTCAAATGAGTCAGTTCTTCGCATCAGGTGGCCAAAGTGTTGGAGCTTCAGCTTCAGCATCAGTCTTTCCAATGAATATTCAGGACTGATTTCCTTTAGGATGGACTGGTTGGATCTCCTTGCAGTCCAAGGGACTCTCAAGAGTCTTCTCCAACATCACAGTTCAAAAGCATCAATTCTTTGGTGTTCAGCTTTCTTTATGGTCCAACTCTCACATCCATACATGACTACTGGAAAAACCATAGCTTTGACTAGACAGACCTTTGTTGGCAAAGTAAAGTCTCTGCTTTTCAATATGCTGTCTAGGTTGATCATAGTTTTTCTTCTAAGGATCAAGTGTCTTTTAATTTCATGGCTGCAGTCACCATCTGCAGTGATTTTGGAGCCCAAGAAAATATAGTCTGTCATTTTTCCATTGTTTCCCCATCTATTTGCCATGAAGTGTTGGGACTGGATGCCATGATCTTAGGTTTTTGAATGTTGAGTTTTAAGCCAGCTTTTTCACTCCCCTCTTTCACTTTCACCACGAGGCTCTTTAGTTCTTCTTCTCTTTCTGCCATAAGGGTGATATCATCTGCGTATGTGAGGTTATTGATATTTCTCCCGGCAGTCTTGATTCCAGCTTCTGCTTCATCCAGCCTGGCATTTCGCATGATGTACTCTGCATAAAGTTAAATAAGCAGGGTGACAATATACAGCCTTGATGTACTCCTTTCCCAATTTGGAACCAGTCCATTGTTCCATGCTTCCTTTGAACCATGTCCAGTTCTAACCATTGCTTCTTGACCTGCATACAGATTTCTCAAGAGGCAGATCAGGTGGTCTGGTATTCCCATCCCTTTAAGAAATTTCCACAGCTTGTTGTGATCCACAGTCAAAGGCTTTGGTGTAGTCAATGAAACAGAAGTAGATGTTTTTCTGGAACTCTTTTGCTTTTTCTATGATACAATGGATGTTGGCAATTTGATCTCTGGTCCCTCTGCCTTTTCTAAATCCAGTCTGAACATCCAAAAGTTCTCAGTTCACACACTTATAAAGCCTCGCTTGGAGAATTTTGAGCATTACTTTGCTAGAGTGCAAGATGACTGCAACTGTGTGGTAGTTTGAGCATTCTCTGGCATTGTCTTTCATTGGGGTTGGAATGAAAACTGGCTTTTTCCAGTCCTGTAGCCACCACTGAGTTTTCCAAATTTGCTGGCATATTGAGTGCAGCACTTTCACAGCATCATCTTTTAGGCAAATGCCAATGGATATCATAGTCATCAGCAATTGCAGCCCCCCAGTGTGAGCTGGTGAGTCCTCAGGGAACTCAGGAAGAAGAATATCTGCTTTCTAGCAGCCATCAGACTTCAGACGCTCCCTCAGGAGAGCCCTGAGGAGAGGAAGTTCAGGATGTGAAAACAGGATGCTGGCCCCAGATAGGTGAGGTGCATATAAAAGGAATGATTTCAGTGAGCCCAACTCTTGCATCTTCCTGTTAGGTAGTTAGAATACGGAAAAAGAGTCCAAAATGGTGGTGGCTAAAAGACCTGGAAGGGAAAGCCCGCGAAAATAGAACAAAGGAAGGTCCGAGGACCGGAGTGAGAACCTCAGGTAAAACCAACAACACTCCTGGCCGGCCCAATTTACATAAGGCAGGCCCAGGGACAGAGAAACATATAAAAAGAGGAGCCAAAGCCCTCTTCCCTCTTTTTGCTCCCTCTCTCTCCCACGCGATGGGGCAATCTTCTCTTCGCGTCTTTGGATCGACGTGCCCTCACACTTCAAAGATGGATTTTCCTGCTATTATCTAAATAAATAGAGCTGTAACACTGAGCTGTAACACTGATTTATTTAAGAGCTATAACACGGTCCGTTCGAGACCTGAGAGCTATAACACGGTCTGTCCTCCGAGAGCTGTGACTCGCCAGGGGGGCTTTAATGTCCGTCACTCCAAATTTTTGTTGTGACGAGACAAAGAACCGAGGAGCATACACTCGCGTGACATTCCCATACACAGAAAAACACTAAATTCCTTGACTCAGGATATCTGGTTTTCTTTAACAATAATCTCTTGATATTCAGACTACCTGCCTGTTGTTACAAAGTTCTGTGTAACCTGGCTCCTTCCCTCACCTTCTGAGAGCAGTTCTCTCAGGGTTAGTTGATATGGTGTCTCCTGGGCTTGAAGACCTAAAAATTCCCACCGAATGAAACATAACTCTCAAATTTTAGGTTGTGAATATTTTTTAAGTCGATAAGAATATTGTAATTATGAGATGGATGAAGCTGGAGCCCATTATACAGAGTGAAGTAAGCCAGAAAGATAAAGAACATTACAGCATACTGACACATGTATATGGAATTTAGAAAGGTGATAACGATAACCCTATATGCAGAACAGAAAAAGAGACACAGAAATACAGAACAGACTTTTGAACTTTGTGGGAGAATGTGAGGGTGGGATATTTCAAAAGAACAGCATGTATACTATCTATGGTGAAACAGATCACCAGCCCAGGAGGGATGCACGAGACAAGTGCTCCGGCCTGGTGCACTGGGAAGACCCGGAGGAATCGGGTGGAGAGGGAGGTGGGAGGGGGGATCGGGATTGGGAATACATGTAAATCCATGGCTGATTCATATCAATGTATGACAAAACCCACTGGAAAAAAATAATAATAATAATAAAAAAAAAATTAAAAAAAAATTAAAAAAAAAAAAAAAGAATATTGTAATTTCATTCCCATTTTCATTGTTTAAGGAACGGCCACACTGTCTCCATGAGCTATCCAGGTGGCGCTAGTGGTAAAGACCCCACCTGCCAAAGCAGGAAACATAAGAGATGCAGGTTTGATCCCAGGGTGGGGAAGATCCGCTGCAGGAGGGCATGGCAACCCACTCCACTATTCTTGCCTGGAGAATCCCATGGACAGAGGAGTCTGGCAGGTCACAGTCCACAGGGTCGAAAAGAGTCGAACATAACTGAAGTGACTTAGCACAGATGCATGCTGTCTGCAAAGTGTCTGTTCCCAATTGACATTCCAGCATCGATGGAGGAGGGTTCTCATTTCTCCACAACTGCTCTGTTAGGGGAAGCACACTGATTGAAACCGCCCACCCTGGCCAGGCACCATAGTAACCATTTGCATGAGTTGTTTTATGACAGGAAATCCTGATAAGGAATACGGAACTAATAAACCACCACCAACTAGAAGAGTTCGGGAAAGGTCGAAATGAGACACCGCGTGTCTGTCCACTTCCCAGAATCCCTCTCGCTAGCATCCATCTTGGCGGAGCGATGCGTGCGCCACCAGGAAAGACTCTGAATTAGAATGATTGGCTAAAGACCACCCGGAAACTAATCCTATCACCATAAAACCCAAGACTGCGAGCCACTTGGCAGAGCAGTTCTCCTGGGTTCCCTTACCCTCCTGCTCTCCGCCCAGGCACCCTTTACAATAAAATCTCTTGCTTTGTCAGCACATGTGTCTCCTCGGACAATTCATTTCCGAGTGTTAGATAAGAGCCCAGTTTCAGGCCCTGGAAGGGGTCCCCCTTCCTGCAACAGCTCCAGCCTTGGTTCTTTGTAGAGTGCTTGACAATGGCCATTCTGACTGGTGTGAGGTATATTTAGCAAAGTTGACAACATTTCCTGTGATTTTTTTTTTTTTTAAGAGTATGAGTGAAACATCTTGCAATTGACTCTTGAACGTCTGCTCTGTGTTTTGATGAACACTGCTAGAACATGCTTTGAAGGCAGGTGGTGTTTACTCACAACCCCACGGGCCTTCTGAATATTGAGTGTCCATCAGCACAGCTTTCAACGTTGTTGTTATGGAAAACGGCCACAAGGAGGCAGCATTTCTTCATGCCCCGTTTTCTTTTTCCTTCTGTGCAATTTCACTTTGATCTTTTATTGGAATAGAGTTGCTTTCCAATGTTGTGTACAGGAGCGTAATTCAGTTATGCATAAACCCATACCTATTTTTTCAGGTTCTTTTTCCCATGTACAGAAGATCCTAAAAAGTACTGAGAAGCTAGAGTCAGAGAAGAGAATAAAAATGCAGCAAGAGGTGGTGGAAAAGTGAAAGTGAAATTGCTCAGTCATGTCTGACTCCCGTGACCCCATGGACTGCAGCCTACCAGGGTCCTTCATCCATGGGATTTTACAGGCAGGAGTACTGGAGTGGGTTGCCATTTCCTTCTCCACGGGATCCTCCCAACCCGGGGATCAAACATGGGGCTCCCACATTGTAGGCAGACACTTTTACCGTCTGAGCCACCACAGAAGTCACATGTGTTGGAAACAAATGCAAAATCCAAGAAATGTAATCCTGTAGAAGCAGGGCTCTACAAATTTAAAGCACTAAAACTGGATTCCGGAATTCCTTACAGTGGGCACATTTTCCCTAAGAAACTGCAGGAGAAGCCACCCACTGTGCCTATTGGCTTTGATTTTGAAATGGAGAACAGAACCAAACAGAGAAAAGCCACGAGGGTATTGGAAGATAAACACTTTATTTTTTTATTTTTATTTTTTTAAAGCACTTTAAATTTATGCGAAGACTTGCCCTTATCTATCTTGTTAGGTGTTGCAGGTGTTCCTAAAAAGAGAGAAATTCCACTCACTGTCCCAGGACTCCTGCCTTTGTTCGGAGGAAGAGAACCTAAAACCCACCCAAGAAGATGAGGATGAGGGAAGCCAGGAGTGATAAGAGCTCAACAATTATGTGGAATTTAGAAAGATGGTAACAATAACCCTGTATGCGAGACAGCAAAAGAGACACAGATGTATAGAACAGTCTTTTGGACTCTGTGGGAGAGGGTGAGGGCGGGATGATATGGGAGAATGGCATTGAAACATGTGAATTATCATATGTGAAACAGATCGCCAGTCCGGGTTCGATGCATGAGACAGGGTGCTCGGGGCTGGTGCACTGGGATGACCCAGAGGGATGGGATGGGGAGGGAGGTGGGAGGTGGGCTCAGGATGGGGAACACATGTACACCCATGGCGAAACCAATACAATATTGTAAAGTAAAATAAATAAATAAATAAAACTAAAAAAAAAAAAAAAGCTCAACAATTACCCCATGACGGAGTACCTTTTAAGTCCAAAATCCCGGTGGGGAGAACTGTGGAAATATGCCCTTTCTCTTTTGATTCAAAAAAGTCACTTACAGAAGGAGAAGAAAATAAAACAACTGCAGGAAGGGGAGTTGCCTAAGTTCTAGGTGCTTCCTTCACCTCATTTTCCTACCATTAACCTGCAGGAGAAGAAGATGAAGGACACAACTCAGGTTGAGCCTTCTGCTTGGAGCCTGGCAGAAGTGCCTGAAGGCACAGACTTGGGTTCTCTCCGTGCCCCAGTGACAAGAAGTCTCCTCCTGATGTGATGGAAAGAGCAGCTCTGGTCCTGGATGGTGTCTGTAGCCAAGTCTAGCGGTGGAGTCTACTGGAGAACTTGGGTAGTACCCACATAGTCAAGGGTCACTCACTTACAGTAATTTGTGTTGCTTCCATCCTCCTCCTCTTTTTTACATGTCAGAATATATAGTTGATTTAGTTTGTAATTTATTCACTTTAAGTATAATTTTTGCTGCTTTTATCATTCACTTTTTATATTCAAATTTAAAAATAAAAATACTTGATTTAGTTTATAGTTTATGTCTGATTCTTTCCTCTTCTCTGTGCAAAATGAATTTAGAGTTAAGGAGCCCTTTGCTCTGAGGAGGGAGTCTCGTTATCCGCCTGATGAGGAAGAGACTTGACTGATGTGTCCCTCGCTGAGGCTGTCTGCCAACTTCAAGCAGAGCTGCTGTTCAGGCACCTTCTTCCCTCGTTGGGAACGCTGAGCAGGATATGCTTTAAGTCCTCCTGTAACCTGGGCTGGAATCAATATGTTTGTCTTACTAAAAATTTAAAAAAGCAGTTCCATACTCCTCTCAACAGTGATTCTTAGCATTTACATCTCATCAGCACCGTATGTGTTCACAAGGAGACATGATTTCTTCATGCCCTACTCCTGTTGACTAGAATAACCAGAGCCTTAGGGTTACTCCTAAAACATGGTTTCTTCTGGCAAATGCCGGAAGCCTATCTCATTAATCCGCGGTGTGTTTTTTTTTTAAGAGACTTAATGTTTACTTCTTTTAGAGGATAGCTGATTTACAATATTGTGTTTGTAGGTGTAGAGATTCTTCATCAGTTATCCGCATACACATATTGATTCATCTTTGTTTTCTTCCACATACACGTTATTATAGAGTGAGTAGTACACTACCTTTTCTAAAGTAGGTCCGTGTTGATTCTATATGCTATATGTATTTGTGACTGTAAATTAATCCCAACCTCCTAATTTATCCCTTCCACCCACTACTTCCCTTCAGTAATCATGTTTATTTCCTAAGACTGTGCGTGTATTTCACTTTTATAAAATAGCTCATTGATATCAGCTTCATTTTCTGAAGTACTTCACTGACTATGACTGTTCTAGATTAATATATAGTTGTTCTAGATTATTCCTGTAAATGGCATTATTTTTTTTTCATGGCTGAATCATATTCCATTCTATGCATATATGACTTTTTTATTCATTCATCTGTCCATGTGCATTTTGGTTACTTTCATGTCTCAGCTGTTATAAATGCTGCTGCAGTGCATTCTTGTTGTTGTTCAGTCCCTACTTCTATCTTGAAAAACCGAGACAGTCCCCATGAGACACTCAGGCCCCATTCCCCTCCCTCAGCCCCTGGCACCTACCATCCTGTTTTCTGTGTCTAGGGAGCCGACTGCTCTAGGGACCTTCTATGAGTGGGCTCAAACATCATTTGTTCTTCTGTTTCTGGCTTATGTCACTGAGCATAATGCCCTCAGGCTTCATCCAGGCTATAGCCTGTGTTGGAACTGCCTTCCTTTCATGCTGGACAACGTTCATGGTCTGCTTGTCCGTTTTTCTCTAGAGGAAGCGTGGAATATCTACATTCATCTCTCATGTCTTATAATGTTTGTGGAACAACTTTAGAAGTCCCATGACCCAAAAGTCATTCATCATTAACTACTTTATAAACTTTTTTATTTTGAAATCCATCAAAGCTCAGAAGAAGGGAAGAATGTATGTGAGCTTCACCTGTGTTTAGGGTATTCATTTTATTCCTGGTGTGAGCTTTGCGTGTGCTTGCGCCTGTTTGCAGACATGTGTTGTACGTATGCACGGTGTGTGTAGGTGCGCAGTGGCATATGTGTGCGGGGGCTGGGGTGGCGGGGAGCTGGTAGTGGGTCATGGGCTGGGGGCTTGGGGCCCGCGGTGGGCAGGTGGGCGCAGGTGGGAGCTCTCCGTGGGTTCTCTGCTCTGATGGCGTCTATGCCCCACCTCTTTCCGCATTCCCGCTTGGATGCAGCGCGGTGCCCTGTGGGTGTCAGCCCCAGCACGAAGTCACCTGACTGGGAGCCTAGGAGGTGTCGGCCCCCCTTGCCCCCACCCTGCGGGGAAGCACGACCTGAGCGCGATCCATCCCTAACGGACCATCAGGATAGTCGGACCCGCTCTCCCCGCCCGACCCTGCAGACTGTCCTTCCTGGGCGCGTGGGGCAGCGCCTCCTGCCGGAAGCCTGGGACGCTGCAGCCGGGCCACTTCCGGTCCGTCCTTGCGGGACCCTGGGCTGCGCTCCGCGAGGTTCCTTCTCTGCCTTGGGCCCTGACCACCGCGTGGCTATAGAACCTGGTCACAGTTTTGTTTTCCGTTGAAATGTTTAGTGACAAAGCTTTTGTTCCATTTCCTGATGTGGGTGAAGTGTGGAGCCCAGTGATGATTTCTTCTTCAGGAAAGGTACATCCTGGTTCCCACACGCGCGTGAGCCCCCTGTCCAACGATGAGAGACCCCCGGTGTGCCTCCTGGGAGCGCAGCCCTAAGCTGCTTTGAACCTAACGAAGTTCTGTCTACTTGGTAGATTCAGACCTCTCCAAGTCCTGTCTACACTGATTATGTTTAAATGAGACCGTGTGCTTCTACAATGAGAACATTTAAACCTGACCGGGTTCTCTGTGCAGTAGGATATGGAGACCTGGGTAGAGACCCGGCCTGGCCTCTGTCCTGGAAAACTCCGTGCCTGACTCTGAATGTCAGTGCTCAGATGTCTGGGGTTGGGAGCTGAGATGGGTTTCTCTGGGTAACCGTGCTGTTCTCTGAGTGGGATTCCATGGCCCTCCCAGGGGTCAGTGCTGAGGCAGGGCTCTTAGCCTTTCCCTCTGACAGTTCACCTTCCCTGGGGCTCATGAGACACCTCAGGTGGGCTGCCTGGTTGTTTTTCAGTCTTTATGTCCAGCTCTTTTGTGACCCGATGGACTGTAGCACGCCAGGCTTCCCTGTCCTCCACTATCTCCTGGTGTTTGCTCAAACTCAGGTCCGTTGAGTCGGTGATGCCATCCAGCCACCTCTTCCTCCATCGTCCCCTTCTCCTCTTTCCTTCAGTCTTTCCCAGCATCCAGGTCTTTTCCAATGAGTCAGCTTTTCCCATCAGGTGGCCAAAATATTGCAGCTTCAGCTTCAGCATCAGTCCTTCTAATGAACACCCAGGGCTGATCTCCTTTAGCATGGACTGGTTTGATCTCCTTGCAGTCCAAGGGACTCTCAAGAGTCTTCTCCAAAACCACAGTTCAAAAGTGTCAATTCTTCGGTGCTCAGCTTTCTTTATGGTCCAACTCTCACATCCATACATGACTACTGGAACAACCATAGCTTTGACTATATGGACCTGGCTTGTTTACACATTGGGGGCCTGCCGACCACAGCCATGGTGTCCTGACTAAGGGGACGTGTGACCCCAGGTGGGGGTGTCTGGGGACTGTGTGAGTCTCACCCCATCTGTGTGGGTCAGAATCATGTGCAGAGAGAGACCATATACACAAAACTAAAAAAAAGGGGAGAATACATGTGAGCTTCCCTAATGTTAGGAATTAATGCTTTACAGTGTCATTTTATACAGACCTGTGCGTACTCCCTCTTTTCCCCTGCAAGATTCCTCATCCCTGCGGCTCCTGGAGACTCCTCAGGTGAGCCATCTGGTAATTATTCCAATTCACCAGCACGAGCATGCCAAGAAGAGAGAAGGTTTACCTGGGCAATTGATTGCAGGGCGCATGGATCAGGCAAAAAGCCAGTGGGCAGCAGGTGAGGTTGCTGCTGTGGTCTCCTTCCAGTAGACTGTCCATACTCAGCAGAGACCAGACCTGCCCCTCGTCTTCCAGCCCAGCATCTGGTGTGTTTTCACAGCACCTCAGCGGGACAAGAAAGGACCGAGCCTTGGTGGTGGCCAGAACCAAGGTAGTGTGTTCAACGTGATCATGACAGCTGTAAAAACAGTTAATATCACGCAGAACCAAAGAGAAAGAGGAGGACGTCTCTGGGACACGTGTGGGGGAAGGAGACTCACCGACACTCCTGTCTACCAAGTCAGGAGGTTACAGGGACTCAATCGTTTCCACCATAGGGGCCCAACCAGCAGAGACCTGGTGTCCTAACCAAGGGTCTTGCCACCCCAGGCACAGGGTCTGGGGAGGTGGGGTCACCCTGGAGACTGTGGACGTGTGGCCCCAGGTGCAGGGTCTGCGGAGGGGGGTCACCCTGGAGACTGTGGATGTGTGACCCCAGGTGCAGGGTCTGTGAGGGGGGTCACCCTGGAGACTGTGGACGTGTGACCCCAGGCGCAGGGTCTGGGGGGAGGTCACCCTGGAGACTGTGGACATGTGACCCCAGGCACAGGGTCTGGGGAGGGGGGGTCACCCTGGAGACTGTGGACGTGTGACCCCAGGTGCAGGGTCTGTGAGGGGGCGTCACCCTGGAGACTGGACGTGTTACCCCAGGTGGGGGACCTGCGAAGGTGGGGTCACCCTAGAGACTGTGGACATGTGACCCCAGGCATAGGGTCTGTGAGGGGGGTCACCCTGGAGACTGTGGACGTGTGACCCCAGGTGCAGAGTCTGGGGATTGTGTGGGTCTCACCCCATCCATATGGGTCCGGATCCTGTACCCAGAGACCCCGTATGTGCTCTTTACCTCAGTGTATCTTGCCCCTCCGAGATTTCCAGCATCTGAATGGAGGGAGTTGCCCTGACTAACCTGTGGTCCTTTTTCTTCTCTTCATGTTGCCACAGTCACATGACTGTGAGCACCTTTGAGTGAGTTGCTGCTGTGCATTCCCCTGAGTGAATGAAAGCCTTTGGTGGTGTCACACTGACGTCACAGCGCGTCACAGATCTCATTCACGGGGTCACCACTGGCTGGTTTCCTCCAGACCAAGTTCACGTAATTTGATTTGTAGTTTATTGGTGTTTTATATTGGGGTACAGTTGATTTCCAATGTTTTGTTTGTTTTAGGTGTACATGAACTTGGTCTATGCATAACTGTATGTATACATGTGTATCTATTCTTTCTCTGTTTTTTTTCTCATATAGATTATTACAGTTTGTTCAGTAGAGTCCCCAGTTCTATTCAGTAGGCCCTTTGTCTTTATCCACTTGATATATATTCGTGTGTATATTTTCATCCCAAACTCTTAGTTTATCTGTCCCTTCTAACTTTCCTTTGATAATCGTAATTTGATTTTCTCAGTCTGTGAGTCTGTCTCTATTTTGTAAATTAGTTCATTGGTATGAACTTATAGATTCCACCTGTATGTGGTATCTTAGTATATTTGTCCTTTTCTCTCTGAAGAGTATTTATAGTATGATGATTTTTTGGTATGTCTAAGCTGCTGCCAGTATCATTGTGGCTGAGTAGCATCCCAGTGTGTAGATGTACCACATAATCTTCATTTTTCTGTCAATGGGCATTTTGGTGGATTCTGTGTCTTGGCTATTGCAGTAGTGATGACCCGAAAATCAAGGTGCACGTGTCATTTTGAATGGTGATTTTCTCTGGACCTAAGTGAGGAACGGGATTGCAGGATCATATGATCCCTCTACATTTAGTGTTTCAAGGAATCTCCGTGCTATTTTCCATCATGGCTTTACCATTTACATTCCCACCAAGACTGAGGGAGGATTTTATTTTCTGTACATTTTCTGCGGTAATTATTCTTTGTAGATCTTTTCGATGATGACCATTTTGGCCAGTGTATGCGAGGTATCACCTTGTAGTTTTGCTTGGCATTGATTTAATAATTACTGATGTGGACTATCTTTCCATGTGCTTTTATTTATTATTTTACATCTTGTGAGAACAATTTACCTCTTCAATCTGGCTTCTTGAAAGTTGGCCCTGTTTGGAATTTTTTCCAGTGATTTACCCCAGGACATTTCTTGAGGGCAAGTGTCATTTACCTGCCCTCTTGGACTGTCATTTACAAGCCTTGTCGGAATTGTGACTGTTATGAGCCCTTTAGCCTCTGTTTTAAGGTGTATATATTGATCTGAACCAGCTAATTACTCCCTGTCCCTCCTTCTTTATTTTTTGGTAACCATGAGTTTCTTTTCTAAGTCTATGAGGCTGTTTCTCTTTTGTAAAGAAGTTTATTTGTATCCATGTTTAGATTCCACAGAAAGTAATATCCTGTACTTGTCTTTCTCTATCTCACTTATTTCACTTAGTATGATCATCTCTAGTTTCTTCCCGGCATTATTTCATCCTTCTTTACATCTGAGTAATATTGCATTGTGTACATGTACCCCATTTTATGCCTTCATTCACCTGTCCTTGTCCACTTAAGTTGCTTCTGTATCTTAATTATTGTACCTAGTGCTGCCATGATCTTTTGGTGCAGGTGTCTTTTTAAATTTTGTTTTCCTCTGGATCTACACCTAGGTATGGGATTGCTGGGTCCCTTGGTACTTCTATGTTTAGTTTTTCAAAAACCTCTGTAATGTTCTCCCTAGTGGGTATACTGACTTACATTCCTCCCAACAGTGTAGGAGGGTTCCCTTTTCTCCATACCCTCTGCAGGCTTGATCATTGTAGGGTTTTCAGTATGGCCATTCTGATCAATGTGAGGTGATACCTCATTGTACATTTGATTTGCCTTTCTCTAAGAACTAGTGATGCTGAGCATCGTTTCATGGGCTTTATGGCCATCTCTATGACTTCTTTGGAGAAATGTGCATTTATTCTTTGGCCGATTTTTGATTGTGTTGTTTGTTTCTTTGATATTGAGCTGTACTAGTGGTTTGTATGTGTTGAAGAGAAATTCCCTATAGGTATCTTTGTTTGCAAGAATTTTTTTCCATTCTGAGGGCTGTCTTTTGCTTTCACTGATGGTTTCTTTTGCTGTGCAGATGCTTTTAATGTTTATTAGGTCCCATTTGTTTATTTTTTTTTTTCATGATTCTATGAAGTGGATCAAAAAAGAAACTGCTGCGTTTTTATGTCAAGGTGCGTGCTCTTTTCCTCAAGAGTTTCATAGTATTTTGTCCTTTTATTTAGGTCTTTAACCTATTCTGAGTTGTTTTTGTGTATGGTGTTAGGGAGCATTCTAATTTCATTCTCATTTTCATGCTAAGGAACTGCCCTGTGTCCTCCACAGTGGCTGCTCCCAATTTCCATTCCCAGCATCATTGTAGGAGAGTTCCCTTTGCTCCACACCCTCTCCAGCATTTATTGTTTGTAGTTTCCACCTATGGCCATTGGGACTGGTATGAAGTGATACCTCCTTGAAGTTTTGATTTGCATTTCTCTCACGTTTAGTGATGTTGACATCTTTACATGTGATTTTTTTTAACAGTGTGAGTTAAACTTACTTATTCAAATTGGCTTCTTGAATGCCTGCTCTGTTTTTAATATTTTTCTGTTGACCTCCCCTAGGACACTTCTTGAGGGCAGGTGTTTTTTACTTATAGCCTGCAGGTCTAGTGACTATTAAGTGCCCGTGAGCAAAGGTTTCGGTTATTGTCATGGGAAATGGCCACGAGGCAGCAGCATGCCTTTGTGCCCCTACCCTGGTTACTGGGGGAACCAGAGCCTTAGGGAAAGTCCTGTTCCTGGATTGTCAGTTAGAGTGGCATGTGCCAGAAGAAGGAGAAGCAATGGCACCCCACTCCAGTACTCTTGCCTGGAAAAGCCCATAGACGGAGGAGCCTGGTAGGCTGCAGTCCATGGGGTCACTAAGAGTCGGACACGACTGAGTGACTTCACTTTCACTTTCCACTTTCATGCATTGGAGAAGGAAATGGCAACCCACTCCAGTCTTCTTGCCTGAAGAATCCCAGGGACAAGGGAGCCTGGTGGGCTGCTGTCTATGGGGTTGCACAGAGTCAGACACGACTGAAGTGACTTAGCAGCAGCAGCAGTGCCAGAAGAAACACCCAAGGCTTGTGTCCCATTCCTTCTTCCTTCCTTACCCCTGTCTCCTGGACACATCCCAGTTCCTGCAACACCACTTTGTCAAAGGTGCTTTCATCATAGGTGGGGTGACCCTAAGGAAGGAAGCTGGAGGTGGGAACCCCATCACCTGGAAACATGGAATCCAGGGGACTTTTCAAAGCTCTTCCAGCCGAGAGGCTCCACATCCTTTGGGTGCAGTAGGTGTAGTTTCACTGCAGGAGGACCCACCTGGATCTGGAGGTTGTGGGCCAGTGCAGAGGGGAACAGGCACACCAGGTCCATGGGGAAGGACTCATTAATAGACATATCCTCCCCACCTTCCTCAGTCCCAAGGCAGTCCATCCAAGGGACCGAAGCCTGCCCAGGCTTCAGGGATGTGACAGCAGCCCAGGTCACTAAGGCCTGAAGGGAAGAGAGTCAGCATTCTCTTTTTGTAATTTGTATTTTGTATTGGTGTAGGGTGACTTACAATGTTGTAGGGTGTGTTTATTTGTTTCAGGTGGAGAGCAACATGATTCACTTAAGCATAGCTGTGTACATGTCCTTATTTTGGTTCTCTTCCCATATAGTTTATTATGCAGTGTTGATTAGGAGTCCTCAACCTATAGTGGGTTTTTGTTGATTATTTTACAAAGAGTCATGTGTATATGTTCATCTCCACCTTCTCATTTCCTTTGCCCACCACCTTTTCCTTTTGGTAACCATAGGTGCTTTGCTATGTTGTGAGACTGGTTCTGTTTGGTAAAGAAGTTCATTTGTATCCATTTTTAGCATCCACCTCCAAGAGATTATCATATGATAGTTGCCTTCCTCCTCTTACTTACTTCCCTTAGTGTGATGTCTCTACTTGCTTCCTTGTTGCTGGACATGGAGTGATGTCACCCATTTTATGGCTGAGTGATGTTGCTCTGTGTGCGTGTACCCCATCTTGTTTACCCATTCATCTGTCCTTACCACTTAGGCTTCATCCACGTCTTGGCTATCGTACATAATACTGCTGTGAACATTGGGGTGCACATGTCTTTTAAAATTATGGTTTTCTCTGGATCTGTGCCCAGGAATGGGGTTGCTGTGTCCTATGGCACTTCTCTGCTCAGCTTTTCAGGACCCTTTGTACTGTTCTCCTTTGTGGATTTCCTGACTGTCATTCCCACCAACAGCTGGGAGGGTTCTTTCCCTCCATTTGCTCTCCAGCATTTATTGTCGTAGATTTTCTATGATGACCTTTCTGGCCTGTGTGAGGTGATGCCCCATTGTACTTCTGATTCACAGCTCTGATACTTACAGATGCTGAACATCTTCTCATGTGCTTCATGGCCATCTCTATGTTTTCTGTGGGGAAAGGTCCATTTAAATCTTGTGCCCCATTTGACTGGGTTGTTTCTTTGATATCGAGGTGCGTAAGCTGTTTTTGTGTTTTGGAGATAAATTCCTCATGGGTGTCTTTGTGTGCACATATTAGTTTCATTATGAGGTTTGTCTTTTCGTTGTGTTTATGGTTTCCTCTGCTGTGCTAGCACTTCTAAGGGGAGTTAGGTACCATTTATTTTTGTTTTATTTTTCATGATTCTAAGAGGTGGGTCAAGAAAAACTTGCCGCATTTTATGTCAAAGTATGTTCTGCTTTTTCCCTTAAGGGTTTCATATTGTCTGTCCTTTTATTTAGGTCTTTAATCTATTTGGAGTTTATTTTTGTGTATGCTGTTAGGCAGTGTTCTAATTTCATTCTCATGACCATTTCTTAAAAAACCTGCACCCTGTTCTTCATAGTGGCTGTTACTAGTTCATCTTTTCACTAACAGTGTGGGACGGTTCCCTTTTTCCACACTTTCTCCAGCATTTATTGTCAACTTTTGGACAATGGTCCCTGTGAACCGTGTGAGGAAATACCTCATTGTAGTTTTTATTTGTATGTCTCTAATATTTAGTAAGGTTGACATCTTTTCATGTGATTATTTTAAAGGGTGTGAGTTAAACTTACCTCTTGAAATTGGCCACCTGAATGCCTGCCTTGTTTTGAATTTTTTTTCAGTGACACCTAGGACATTTCTTGAAAGCAAGTAATTTTTACTTACAGCCCCTTGATCCTTGTACATATTAAATACCCAGCAGCACTGCTTTTCATGGTGTTGCTAAATTAAAAGGAGCACGTTCCACAAAGGAGCAGCACTTCTTCATGTTCCACTGTTCTTTTTTTGCCCCTGTAATTTCCTTGTTATTTTATGTTGGACTATTGTTGATTTCTGATGTGTTGGTTTCAGTTGTACAGATACATGATTCAGTTATGCAGAGATGTTTATTTATTCTCTTTGGGTTCATTTTCATGTATAGCTGATTACGGTGTGTTCATCAACTTCCCTATGCTATTCAGTAGTTACTTTTTGATCATCTATTTTATATATATTACTGTGTATATGTTAATTCCAAACTCTTCATTTCTCCCACTTGTTTCTGAAGTTTGGGGGCTCTGCAGAGGGCAAGAGGTACTCCAGGTCCATTGTGGAGGCACACTGCCTGCCACTTGCTCCCAGCTCCCTCAGCCCCAGGACACTCCAGCCTTGGTACCCGAGTCAGTCAGGCTCCAGGGATGTGATAGCAGCCCAGGTCGCTACGGCCTGAGGGGAATAGAAATAGCATTTCTTTTTCTTTATTTTTGTTTTTGCCCTACAATTTGAACTGGAGTATATAGGTGAGTTACAATCGTGTGGGCTTTTTTTCCTTTTCCATCTCATGCAGCTTGATTTTCCTGGTGACCAGAAGTTTCTTTTCTAAATCTGTTAGGCTGTGTTTCTTTGGGAAAGAACTTCATTTGTATCCATTTTTAGATTACACCTAGAGGGGGTATCATATGATACTTCTCTCTCCCTGTCTCCATTACTTCACTTGGAATGATCATCTCTATTTCCTGTGGCCGGACTTGGCATTATTTCCTACTTCCTTATCGTTGAGAAATATTGCATAGTGTACAGGTGCCCCATCTGTTTCCATTCATCTGCAATTTTTACATTTAGCTTGCTTCCCAGACCTGACTACTGTACATTGTTGGGCCAGATTTTAGGGGTGCCCATGTCTTTTAAATTTTTCATTTTCTCTGGGTTTATACCCAAGTGTGGGACTGCTGGGTCCTAAGGTACCCAGTGAAAAGGGAAAAAAGAGGAATCTGTTGCAGTAAAAATAAAAAAAAGAGACAAATGAGTTTTTCTGTTTCCCCTTCCTGAGAACAAAGAATATGAAGAGAACAGTGAGCAGACCTGAACATTCCTTGTTTGTTTGTTTTTTTAACTTTAGTCACTCCTAGCTCTGCATGTCTGTAACTAAGTTTGCTTTCCAGCCCCCTAACTCTGCAGGAGCTACGCTTTGCACCTATTTAAAGTCTCCTCTGTATTGGGAACAATTAAATCATACTAAGGATAATCAGCCTAATAATACTAGAAAACTAGGCTGGGTGCAGTATGGACAATGCCAGTATATAGTTTCCCTAAAAAATAAGGATTGGTAATGCGGGAGACCTGGGTTCGATCCTTGGGTTGGGAAGATCCCTTGGAGAAGGGAAAGGCTACCCACTCCAGTATTCTGGCCTGGAAAATTCCACGGGCTTTGTAGTTCAGAGTCAGACACGACTGAGTGACTTTCACTATACTTTACTATGGAATACACTAAGTCAGACGACAGGTATATACTGGGGTACATGTAAGTTCTTGACTTTAGTTCTTACTGGTGACATTATTATTATTACTGGCTATATTGTTTTCTATATTGCCTGTTTCGAAAGTGTTATCCATAGCCTATTATACAGAATGAAATAAGTCGTAAAGAGAAACACCAATACAGTATATTAACACATATGTGTGGAATTTAGAAAGACAATAATGATGACCCTATATGCAAGGCAGCAAAAGAGACACAGGTTTAAAAACAGACTTTTGGACTCTGTGGGAGAAGGTGAGGGTGGGATGATGTGAGAGAATAGCACTGAAACATATATATTACTATATGTAAAATAGATGACCAGTGCAAGTTCAGTGGATGAAGCAGGACACTGAAAACCGGTGCTCGGGGACAATCCAGAGGGATGGGGTGGGGAGGGAGGTTGGGAGAGGGTTTCAGGATGGGGGGACACACGGGCACCCATGGCTGGTTCATGTTGAGGTATGACAAAAACCACCACAATATTGTAAAGTAATTATACTCCAATTAAAATAAATTAATTAGAAAAATTTTAAAACGTGTTTTCTCTTACATTACCAAGTGTGTGACAAAGCAGTTGTGTAAGGCCCCCAAACTATGGTCGGATTCATGACTCTGAAGGGGCTCTGCCATCTGCCCCTACAAAGATTAAATCATGGTGACTGAAGCCACTGACCTTCAACACCCTCTGAAAGGAGTTCAGGGTGGAAATTAGGAATGAGGCACTCTGGGCTCCGGAAAAAACTGCAGAAAAGGACTTCAGATGGTTAGACACTTTTGGGAGGAGATTTTTATGACTCTTGATTCTTGTGTCTTCTCAAATCTAGAGAAACACTAACATCACTGACAGTGACAGCTGCTTTGGCTATTAAGAAAAAATATTTACAATTAAAGTGAAAATAGAGTAGCTATGCAAATAACTAGGTGACACTGTGGTGTGATTTCAGACAAGTCCTTGTACTGTTGAGAACTTGAGTTTTCTGAGTTCTGTCAGACTTAGGATGCTATCAGCCATTCTGAAAACCAAGTCTGCTAGCAGCAGGTGACTACAACCTAACTTTTTAAAGGTCTCTTCTTGTAACTGTTATATGTTTAGACAAGGAAATTGCTCTGGATCATATGTTGACAAGAAAAAAAAACGTATAATGACCAATAGCCACATTGAAGGTTAAGACGTATGCAGATAACCTTAGACAAATGGCTCCCTGGCTACAAGTCCCCTCAAAGTGTTAAGTCTAAATTAAGATTCAGGCTTAATTTTTTCTAATTTGTCTATTAATGTTCAGGTTGTCATTCCTTCAACTATTTCTGAGTCTGAATGACTCCATTCATTAGAACAGGATGACCCAAGCACTGACCCTATCTGGACCACAATCAAAATCATCATCAAATGTAACTTGTTTCTTACTCCTTCTTTGACCCCTAGTTACAATAACCCTTCTACTGATCTATGACCTCTGTTTTCTTAAACTACCTGTTAAGACTTATCTCCTCCAGATGACAACAGTTACATCAAGATAATAATGACATGAAGAGAAAACCCACACCCCAAAGAAATTACAGCCCCTCCTCCAAACAGATCCTGTGGGAATAACCACAAAACTCACTCTGGGGCCCCTTAATAAAACAGGGCAAGAGCTCAGTGACCCCGATTAGATAGGGTCTATGAGTCCCATGTCAGCTTTGAAGAAGTTACAAAAGGTTACCATCTGTCCCTCATCACCCCAATAAAGTTTTCTTGGGGTTCATATCTCTCAAGAAAAATTTGAAGTAGGAGATAGATGGGCCTCTGGGCTTAACAGCTGGTGATTGTCAAACAGCAAAACTGAGGGTTTGTCCTCAGCCAGACAAGAACAAGAACAAGACCTATTTCCCTTTCTCCATTAATATGGAGGAAATAAAATGATGGAGGAATTTGTTGCAGTGAAAAGGAAAAAAAAAAGAGAGAGAAAAAAAGAAGAGTGAGTTTTTTTTTTAATTTTCTTTCCTGAGAACAAAGAAGATAAAGAGAACAGTGAGCAGGCCTGAGCATTCCTAGTTTGCTTTTCTTTTTTCTTTTCTTTTTTACTTTAGCTGCTCCTAACTCTTCATGTCTGTAACTTAGTTTGTTTTTCTGCTCCCTAACTCTGCAAGAGCTACACTTCACACCTACTGTCCTTTGCTCACCCTTACAACACCCTTCCCCTTGTTACACATCAGAAAGAAGGCTGCAGAGCCTGCGAACTGCCAGACTCAATTACTGGGTTACTGATGCCAGCCTATGACTGTTTTTGAGAAGATTCTAATACATTTGTTCCTCATCACCAACCCCTCACTGGGAGCCCTTACCTTATATAAGCCCCTAGACTCCTCACGGCGGGGGCAGGGCACAGTTCTTGGGGCATTAGCCTACTGTGTTCCCCTCTAGCCACCTTTCTATCTCCTCCAAGCTCTGTCTCATTTTTTCATTCAGCTTCGGCGGACAGAAGAAGCTAAGGTTTTGGCCAGCAACACTTCTGTGTTATTTTTCGGTGACCCTCCATACATCCTCCGAAGTGTGCTGTGACAACCGTGCACGAGCACTTTCTCTCCACACCCTCTCTAGCGTTTATTCTTTAAGATGTTTTGAGATCACCAATCTGATGAATGTGAAGGCTTACCTCATCGGACTTTCGCTTTGCATTTCTCTAGTCCTTAGTGATGCTAAGCATCTTTTTAGGTGCCTATCTGCTATCTGTAGGCTTTTCTAGGAGAAATATCCATTTCGATTTTTGGCCCATTTTTTTTCTTGGTTTGTATGTATTTTTTATATTGAGCTGCATGAGCTGTTTTTATGTTTCGGAGATGAATTCCTTGTGGATTTCTTCTTTTGCAAATATTTCTTCCTATTCTGAGGGCTGTCGTTGTCTTTCCTTGAGGGTTTTCTTTTGGTATGCAAAACTTTTAAGGTTAATTTGGTCCCATTTTCTGGTTTGTGGTTTATTTTTCATTCTTCTAAGAGGCGGATCCACAAGGAACTTGCTGCATTCATGTCAAATTGTGTCCTGTTTATATTTTTCTCACAAATTTCATAGTATCCATCCTTACAATTAGATTTTTTAAATCTATTTGGAATTTATTTTTGCATGTAGTGTTAAGGAGTATTCTAACCCCATTCTCATTTTCATGGCTGAAGGAAGTTTCACAATGCCCTCCATAGTGGCTGTTACCAACTTACATCCCAAGCATCGGTGGAGAAGGGTTCCCTTGTTTCCACACCCTCCCCAGCAGTCACTGTTTTTAGAGTGTTTGGCCATGGCCATTCTGACTGGTGTGATGTGATACCTCGCTGTAGTTTAGCTTTGTATTTCTCTGATAAATAGTGATGTTGACATCTTTTCTTGTGATTATTTTAAAGGGTGTGAGTTAAACTTCTTGAAATTGGCTTCATTATTGCCTGCCTTGTTTTGAATTCTTTTCCAAAGACCACCCCTAAGGCATTTCTTCATGCCTTAGGAGGGCAGGTGTTTTTTACTTTGAAAATATCTCCTGCCATATTAATAAACAAGAAATGTCACAGCAATCAGTGATTTCTGGCCTCCAAATGTGAATGAGGGCTCCTCAAACTGCAATCCAGCAGATGCCTCCACCCACCCCCCTCCATGATGATTGCTGAGGAACTGGGGGAATGCAAGAAGCAAGGTGAACAAGGAAACAGGATTGGCCCCAGATAGCTGAGGTGCTTAAGAAATAAGTGAATGCAGTGAGCCCAGAGGCTTGCATCTTCCCATACATAGAAAGCTCAATTCCTTAACTTGATATCTGATCTTTGCTGTTCAGACTGCCTGCTCCCTTTGTTGCAAATTTGTATACAGCCTGACTCCGGCTCCTGCCTCCTTGGAGCAGTCTTCCCAGAACTACTGAGATGCTGTCTCCCAGGCTTGGAGCTGTAAACATTCCCACCAAGTAAAATAGCTTTCTACTTTCAGGTTGTGACTGTATTTTTTAGTTGACAATTTACAGACCTTGAATCCTTGTGAATGTTAAATGCAGCAGGCCTGCTCTTCATGGTGCTGTTACATGTTGCTGGCCACTTCTTCATGCAGCACTCTTTTTTCTTTTTAACTGTAATTTCCTTGTTTTCTATTGAAATATAATTGATTTCTAATGCTGTGTTTGTTTCAGATGTACAGGAACTCGATTCAAGTATATTAATACATAGACGTTTATCTATTTTTTTTTTCTTTTTCACATATAAATGATCACAGTGTGTTCAATAAACTTCACTATGCTATTCAGTAAGTACTTTTTGATCATTTATTTAAGGGATTGTTAATTCCAGTCCCTTAAATTATCCCATCTACATCTGGAGGGCAACAGGCAATCCAGGATCATTGTGTAGGCACATTGCCTGCCACATGCTCCCAGCTCTCTCAGCCCCAGGACACTCCAGCTTTCCGACCCAAGTTAATCAGGCTCCAGGGATGTTACACCAGCCCAGGTCACTATGTCCTGAGGGAAACTGAGTCAGCATTTATTTTTTGCTGCTTTTATCTCATCATTTGATCTGGAGTGTATAGGTGAATTACAGTCTTGTGCGTGGTTTTTTTTCCTTCTACCACAACTAGTTTCACTTCTACTAATACATATTGAGTTTTTTCCATATAGGTTATTACAGAGTGTGGAGTAAGTGTCCTTGTGTTATACAGTGGGTCCTGGTCATTTATTTTATAAATAGTAACGTGCATATATTAGTCTGAAGCAACTCATTTCTCCATGCCGCACATCTTTGTATCTTGGTGATTAGAAGTTTCTTTCCTAAGTCTGTGAGGCTCTGTCTCCGGGCAAGAAGTTCAATGGTATTCATTTTTAGATTACACCTAGCAGTGATATCATATGATACTGATATTTGTCTCTTCCTGTGTCCTTTACTTCACTTGAAATGATCATCTCTACTTTTTCTCCTGTGGCCGGCCTTGGCATTATTTCCTACTTTATGTTGAGAAATATTGCATTGTGTACATGTACCCCGTTGTCTGTATCAATTCAACTGTGCTACTACAATTAGCTTGATTCCCAGTCTGGTCTATTGTACCTTATGGGGTCAAAATCACAGTTACCCATCTTTTTTTTTTTTTAATATTTTGGCTATATTCTCGACCCCACCCCAGTCCAAACATGAGACACAAGCCTGCTTAGGCTTCAGGGATGGGATAGCAGCCCAAATTAGGGAGGTTGCAGGGAATAAATTAGGCATTGATTTTTTTCTTTTTGTTTTACTTAATCTCATGCTGAAGCTATGTCAGAGTACAGTTGACTTGCAGTTTTGTGCTTTCCGTTAGTGTACAACCACCTGATTCAGTTATGACATATACGTACAGCGTATCTGTTCCTTTTTGGATTCTTTTGCCATAGAAGTTATGGCAGAAGCTCAAGCAAAGTTCTACTTGCTGAACATCAGGTCCTTCTTGAGCATCTATGACAGCTACAGATTTCTGGGTATATAAGGAAGGAAGGAAAGAGATAATCCTTTTGGATTATCTATTACGTGTACAGATTTCTGTGTATATTTAAGTCCCTGTATGTAAGTGAGAGTTAGACTGTGAAGAAAGCTGAGCGCCGAAGAATTGATGCTTTTGAACTGTGGTGTTGGAAAAGACTCTTGAGAGTCCCTTGGACTACAAGGAGATCCAGCCAGTCCATCCTAAAGGAGATCAGTCCTGGGTGTTCATTGGAAGGACTGATGCTGAAGCTGAAACTCCAATGCTTTGGCCACCTCATTCGGAGAGTTGACTTATTGGAAAAGACCCTGTGCTGGGAGGGATTGGGGGCAGGAGGAGAAGGGGACGACAGAGGATGAGATGGCTGATGGCATCACTGACTTGATGGACATGAGTTTGGGAAAACTCCAGGAGTTGGTGATGGACAGGGAGGCCTGGCGTGCTGCGATTCATGGGGTCACAAAGAGTCAGACACGACTGAGTGACTGAACTGAACTGAACTGAACCTCCAAATTCATCCCTGCCCTTTTTTTTTTCTTTTACTGGAACCCTCTGTGTTTGAATTCTGAGTCTCTTTTTGGGTTGAAACTTAGTTCCTTTGTATCTCTTTTTAAATTTTTCCTACAAGGGACATCAAAGACTATTGTCTTCCTCAGTCTGACTGATTTTACTTAGTGTATGATTCTTCAAGGTCCATCCTCTTAGCGACCAGTGGCATAATTTCATAATTTTAATGGTGCTTTTTCATGGCTGAGTAATGGTCCATTGTCTATAAGTAACACACCTTCTTTAACCTTTAATCTGTCAGTGGACATTTTGCAGGTTCTGTTTTAGCTGTTACAAGTAAAGCTGCAGTGAATGTTGGGGTGCACATGTTTTTATTGAATGATGACTTTCTCAGGATATTCGCCCAGGTGTGGGAATATCTGATCCTAGGATTGACTCTCTTGAGAGATTTTTTTTTTTTTTTTTTTTTTTACATTTGGAGGCTGTGCTTTCTAGGGGCTATTGTCAATGTTCATTTCCACTGAACATGTAGTGGGGTTAGCTCACCTGCCGACTCTCTCCTGCTTTTATTGTTTGTAGACTTGTGAGGATGGCCAGTCTGACTGGTGAGATATGATTTCCCATTGTTGTTTTGATTGGTATTCCTGCAGCAATTAGGGATGCTGTGCATCTACTCCTGTGGTGGAGGTTTGCTTTTGTTTTTTCTTGTTTCCTTGTGAGGAAAATTTACTGTGGCAATTGACTTCTTCTTTTTTTTTTTTTTTTTTTTGCAATTGACTTCTTGAGACTCTGCTGTGTTTGAAATTTATTTCTGCAACCCCCACTCTGGGAGATTTCCTGTGGGCAAATGTCATTAACAGAAACTCCAGGGCTTGTGAATTAGAGGTGCTGGTCAGCCTCTTTGGTCAAGTTGTAGTTATAGGAAATGTTTACAGGCGACTGCACTTTTTAAAGCACATCTCTGGTTCCTGGGAAAGTCAGCATCCTGGGCTGTGGATTAGAGCGAATTGTACCTGAGCAAACACCTAAGGGCAGTGTTTCACTACTTTCCCCCCATAAAGCATCACACACACACACACACACATATACACCAGACTAATTACTGCTGGGTCCACAGCACCCTGCTGAGTGTGCTTCCGTGCCTAGGAGGCTGCACTCCAGAAAGGAGGCTTGAGTTGGAAGGCATTTGCACCAGGGCATTTGCAGGGTTCATAATATTTGCTCCCTAGTCCCTGGAGGCCTGGATCCTGCTGGGGAGTCTGGTCCAAGTCAGAATATAGCAGACAGTAGATGTTTATTTATTTATTTATTTTCGCCTTCCCAACTTTATTAAAGAAAAAGCAATGATGGTAAATCTCTAGAACATAGTCAATTTTCTAGGATTCTTCCCTCGAAAACATGACATTTCCAAACACATGCCAAAGCTTACATGGTTCCCAACTGTACTAAGTAGGTGAGAAGCTGAAATCCTAAAATGTTCATCTTCCAACTTTTCCCAGTCTGTGGTCTGTCTTTGGGTCAGCAATAATCGCCTGAACAGCTACTATGGCTTCATTAATTTTTGTCTATAGCTCTCTGAGCTCTTCTATATGCAGCAATCGCAGAATTTGAGCAGCTTCATTAAGAACTGCATCCCCCGTGTCACAACCAAGAATATGCTTGTCTAAGGCAACCGGCAAGCCCTCTTTCGTTTGATTTGCTTTAGCAACTGCATGTGTGTCAGGCGCTCCTGGACCAAAATGCAAATTGCCTTAAGCATTACCAGGTAATCATCATGACGCTGAACCTAAAGAAGGTTAGCCAAAGCCATTACACCAGCCTTAAAATCAGGATTATTTACATCCAAATTGATCAATGGCTTTGCATTTTTAGCTGCACTGCCAGCGTTTTTTGTATTATCAGGTACCAAGTCCTTGTTGTATTTTTCAGTATTATCTCCATACTCAAGTCTAACAGCTAAGCCAAGAAGCCAGTTGATTGCTTCCTGTCGATCTTGAATCTTGAAAGGACAGTTAACATCTCTGAGATACTTTTCAAAGAACTTGGGCCAGTCACTGCTGTGGATGTTTCTTAAATTACCTCTGTCTTCAATTTTATAGTGTCTGATTTTCTGGTCCTCAAGCCAAACAATGAAGTTTCTAAATTCTGTTTCATCTTTGCAGTTGAAGCCGGCAGGGTTGCGGTAGTCAAGTGCTGTCAGCTTGCTTCAGAACATGGTCCCAGCTGCTCACTCCAGTCCCCCGGGATGTGGCCAGGAGAGGTGAGGCTAGCAGACAGTAGATGTTTAAAAAGGGTTCAGTGAAGGGCACCCTGCCAGGCTGTGTCCAACCAACCCTAGTCCAGCAGTGGGAAAAGTCTGCTTGGGCTCCAGGGATGGGGTAGCAGCCCCAGTCAGGGAGGTCAGGGGGAATGAAGTAGGCACAGCTTCTCTTCCTTTCTCTTCAATATCATGCTGATGTTATATTGCAGTGTAGTTGATTTGCGATGTTCTGACTGTTGTCATATATAGCCGCCTGATTCAGGTATAACGTATCTATGAGATATGTCTGTTCTTTTTTGGATTTTTTTGCCATAGAAGGTCAAACAGAGTGGTGAGCATCAGGTACTGGTGGATTATGTATCTCATATACAGTTTTCTGTGTATACAAAAAGGAAGGTAGGAGATAATTTCTGTGGATTCTCTCCTAGAAATACAGATTTCTGTGTATAAGTTAGAGGTATAGGTTCCCATGTATGTGGGAAAGGAAGGAAGGAAGGGAGAAAGGAAGAGGATAATCCTTGGGAATTATTGATTACACATACAGGTTTCTATGTCTATGTTAGTTCAGATCTCCTGATTCATTTTCAGGCCCTTCACATTCTTTTTTCTTTTTCTTGGAACCCTTTGTTTGTGTTTGAAATCTCAGAGTTCCTTTGGGCTTGTAAATTTGATACTTTGTATGTCTATTGATATTTTGCCTAGAAGGTACATCACACACTATTGTCTTCCTATGCCTGACTGACTTCTCTTAGAAATGATCCTTTAAGGTCCATCTCTGTGGTTACCTGTGGACATGTGACCCCAGTTTCAAGGTCTGGGGAGGGGGTCACCCTGGAGACTGTGGACATGTGACCCCAGGTGCAGGGTCGGGGGTGGGGTCACCTTCGAGAGTGTCCACATGTGACCTCAGGTGCAGGGTCTGGGGGTTGTGTGGGCCTCACCCCTCAGCACAAATCAGGATCGTGTGTACTCGGAGACCTCCTCTCTCTCCTTTTGCAGTAACATGTCTGTTCCCCTGAGATTTCTGACATCCGAATTGAAGGTGTTGCCCTGATTTACCTGTGGTCCTTTGTCTCCTCTTTTTGCGCTCATAAGAGGTCAGGTGCCTTGGGGCAGCTGTGCTCCATGTTCTGCTGAATGACCGATAACCCTTGGCGTGCAGTTTCTGAACCCCACTTGAGATTCTGGCCCCAGCAGAGTGAAGCCCGTCCACTGACCCCACGTTGTGGTGAAGGAAAGGAAGCATGTGTTGCAGGCGCTGAGCAAGGAGTCCAGGGCAGTCCGTGCTTAAAAGGCTGACACTCCCTGAAGGCTTTCATGGGAAGTTTGAAGCCAGAGTTAAGGAGGGGGTTATGGAGTGGGTGATCTGCTCAGGGACCTTCTCCTGATTGGCTGGTGGTGAGGTCATCGGGAGTCAGCATCATCACCTTCTGGTTCTAACGAGTCTGGAGCCTGCATGCTTGTGGAGCCTGCAGTCAATGTCTCCACCTAGTGGGGGCTTCAGCGTGTATGAGACAGCTCAAAGGTCATGGCTCAGAATATTATCTACAGCCCTTGAAGAGGGACATAGGTCCTTGACTTTGGTGGTGGTTTAGTTGCGTCTGACTATTGCAACCCCATGGACTGTAGCCTGCCAGGCTCCTCTATCCCTGGGGTTCTCCAGGCAAGAATACTGGAGTGGGTTGCCATTTCCTTCTCGAGTGGATCTTCCCAATCCAGGAATAGAACCTGGGTCTCGTGCATTGCAGGCAGATTCTTTACCAACCAAGCTATGGGGGAAGCCCAAAGTCCATGACTTAGTTTAATGGCTAAATTATTGTTTTGTCTTCTTTGACAGTTTTCCTTCCTTTCTGCTTGTTCTCATTTCTCTTGTTAAATGTACTCTTTGGAACTCAGAGAAGCCTGGGAGTCTAAAGGTTTTCTACAGACAGAAGGCAGGCAGAGGACATGCTATGTTTTCCCTTAAAATTTGATTATGTTTTGGATTAATGGATAAATCAATGTTTTGTAGGACCTTCTCTTCTTGTTTTATTCCCACCTCTCCCCAGGAAGGTCAATTTCAGTGATTAAAGGACACGGTAGGGACTTCTCTGGTGGTCCAGTGGCTAATAGTCTGTGCTTGCAATGCAGGGGCCCCAGGTTCATTCCGTGGTCAGAGAACTAGATCCCACATGCCACAGCTAAATGATCCCATGTGCCAGACCAGACCCTGCCAAATATTATGATAAATAAATTGCAAATATAAAAACCAAAAATTTTTAATTAAAATATTTGGTAAAACCCATACGTGGCCATTCTTGCAAGTCCTTATTCAGAGAATACATGGCCATGACACACGTCTGCTGACAGGATCCTGTGACATTAGAGAGATGTCACCAGGCAGGCCGTACCTCTGATACCAGAACTACAAGAGGCAGTGATCTTGGTAAACAGGCAGGATTTATGATTGCTGAGTTCATTCACTTGTTTTACTCTTTCCTTGAATGTGTGTCTGTGCTTGAAACCGAGCAGGACCCTGTTGTCCTCCCCCACCACACCATGTCCTCCACCTGCCTTTTGTCTGTGGAAAGTTTTAGTCAAAAAGTAAGTTTAATCAGAGAAATGAGATGCTGAAACAAAGGAAAACAGTCAAAGGAGAGTAAACAATAACAGTGCTGTCGTTGAGCATGGTCAAGGACGTTTAGTTCTTTCTCAAGGTCTATAGATAATATTCTGAGCCACATCCTGTGAGCTGTCTTATAGAAACCACAACACCAGGTGGAGAAGTTAACATGATTACCAGGCTGAACCCAGGATGTGAGCTGCCACAATTCAAAACACTGGCCATAAAGAAATGGGAACAAACTGACCCTGGAACTGAAGATTAACTGTACTTGAAACAGGATGACACTGGTCAGACCACCGATGACCAATTTCAAGATGACTGTCAGGGCTGACTGTGCTGTTTCTGCGTGTAGTCCCCCCGCCTCTGTTCCCACCCCCTACCCCCCGCCCCCATCTATAAGAGCTCTCAACCCCTACTTGTCAGTGGTAGGAACGGTCTTTGGATAGACGTTTGCCACCCCGATCCCCACAATTCTGGCATCTAAAATAAAGCACACTTTCCTTTCCGCCAACCTGGCCTGTTCATTGGCTTTTGAGCAGCAAGCAGCCAGATCCCACGTACTGTTTCAGTAACACGCTGATTAATAATTGTTTTAATAAATAATTAGGTATTGGTTTAGGTTTATTTTACTGTTAACTATCAGTGGGTTTATGCATTCTGATATAAGCTTTATGCAAGGAGAAACATTTCTTATGTTACTAATATAAACAGTATTGCTTCTGTTAATTAATCAGTTCAGTTCAGTCGCTCAGTCCTGTCCAAGTCTTTGCAACCCCATGGACTGCAGTACGCTAGGCCTCCCTGTCTATCACCAACTCCTAGAGCTTGCTCAGACTCATGTCCATCGAGTCAGTGATGCCATCCAACCATCTCATCCTCTGTCTGTCCCTTTCTCCTCGTGCCTTCAATCTTTCCCAGCATCATGGTCTTTTCTAATGAGTCCCTTCTTCGCATCAGGTAGCCAAAGTATTGGAGCTTCACCTTCAGCATCAGTCCTTCCAATGAATATTCAGGACTGATTTCCTTTAGGATTGACTGGTTTGATCTTCTTGCAGTCCAAGAGACTCTCAAGAGTCTTCTCCACACCACAGTTCAAAAGCATCAGTTCTTGGTGCTCAGCTTTCTTTATAGTCCAACTCTCACATCCATTCATGACTGCTGAAAAAACCATAGCTTTGACTAGACAGATCTTTGTTGGCAAAGTAATGTTTCTGCTTTTTAATGTGCTGTCTAGATTGGTCGTAGTTTTTCTTCCAAGGAGCAAGTGTCTTTTAATTTCATGGCTGCAGTCACCATCTGCAGTGATTTTGGAGCTCAAGAAAATAGTCTGTCACTGTTTCCATTGTTTCCCCATCTATTTGCCATGAAGTGATGGGACCAGATGCCATGATCTTTGTTTTTTGACTGTTGAGTTTTAAGTCAGCTTTTTCACTCCCCTCTTTCACTTTCATCAAGAGGCTCTTCAGTTCCTCTTCACTTTCTGCCATAAGGATGGTGTCATCTGCATACCTGAGGTTATTGATATTTCTCCCAACAATCTTGATTCCAGCTTGTGCTTCATCCAGTCCAATATTTCACATGATGTTCTCTGCATAGAATTTAAAAAGCAAGGTGACAATATACAACCTTGACATACTTCTTTCCCAATTTGGAACCAGTCTGTTGTTCCATGTCCAGTTTTAAGTGTTACTTCTTGACCTGAATCTTGACAGATTTTTCAGGAAGCAGGTAAGGTGGTCTGGTATTCCCACCTCTTTAAGAATTTTTCACAGTTTGTTGTGATTCACACAGTCAAAGTTTGGCCTAATCAATAAAACAGAAGTAGATGTTTTTCTGGAATTCTCTTGCTTTTTCTGTGATCCAAAGGATGTTGGCAATTTGACCTCTGGTTCCTCTGCCTTTTTGATTAATCCAGCTTGAACATCTGGAAGTTCCACAGTTCACGTACTATTGAAGCCTGGCTTGGAGAATTTTGAGCATTACTTTGATAGCATGTGAGATGAGTGCAGTTGTGCAGTAGTTTGAACATTGTTTGGCTTTGCCCTTCTTTGGGATTGGAATAAAAACTGACATTTTCCAGCCTTGTGGCCACTGCTGAGGTTTCCAAATTTGCTCGCCTATTGAGTACAGCACTTTAACAGCATCATCTTTTAGGACTTGAAAGAGCTCAGCTGGAATTCCATCACCTCCACTAGCTTTGTTCATAGTGATGCTTCCTAAGGCCCACCTGACTTCAGACTCCAGGATGTCTGGCTGTAGGTGAGTGATCACAACATCGTGGTTATCTGAGTCATTAAGATCTTTTTTGTATAGTTCTTCTGTGTGTTCATGTATAATTAATAAATTAGTCTAGTATTAATTAGTAGTTTATGTATTTATTATTGTATTTAGGTGATTGTGCAGTTGACCCTGAATGCTTTCTTAATTGATAACTGCTTTTAAACTATGGTATTGTATATGTTTATTCTCTAGAGACATTTGTTGTTGTTGTTTAGTTGCCCAGTCATGTATGACTCTTTGCCACCCCACGGCCCTCCAGGCTCCTCTGACCATGGAGATTCTCCAGGTGAGAACACTGGAGTGGGTAGCTGCGGGGAGCGGCTTGAAAAAGCTGACTCTGGGAGCTGCCTTGATTGATTATCAAGGGTCTGTTCGCAGACATAGCTCTCTGTCCCGCCACCCCTCTGAAATTTACTATCCAAGTTAACTCCTAACAGACCATTAGTGAGCCTTGAATGTACACAAGGTGCAGATAGATGGCTTTGCACGACTGCCCTTAAGATAAGTAGGATGCCTTTGGCGCCATGAGAGAGCTCTGGTGATTATCTTAAAGATGATGTACATGGGGAAGAATTTTCTTTGGGATGCCTCTCTTCTTGGTTTAGTATATATGTAACCCTGAGAAATAAAGAATCATCGTTGACTGCAGCGATCCTCTCGACCCCATCTGTTCTGTCTCCTTTATTTCTTAGCCTAAAGGAACGCGTAGTGTTGCTCGCTGAAATCTTCCGGCTGGCCCGGCAGGTAGCCATGCCCTCCTCCAGGGGATCTTCCCAGCCCAGGGATCTTCAAGTCCCCTGCATTGGCAGGCAATTCTTTACTACTGAGCCAACAGGGAAGCCCAGAGACATTTGTACCCTGTAACTAAAAACCTGTATCTAAAAACTTATATCTTTTAAAATAACACTGAAAATTATGTTAAAAGTTACATTTTAAAGTAATATTTAAAGTAGAACTAAAGTTCTTTTCTGGACAACCAGCTATCACCAGGCTTATAAGGCTTATTAGCTTTACTCATAAATCATAGGATGAGTTCTTATAAACTGTCCATAAGCAGCTCCTCTGGCTCCAGGAAATTTAACTTCTTTTATCATCCTTCATGATATTTTGTCCATAGCACCAGCTTTAAATTTCTAACTTCTACACAGAGATGCTAAGTGAGTATTTTATTTACTTATAAAAGTTGAATCTGGTAGGGAGTTTTGTCTGGTTTTAGCACAAAGTGTTCTGAGATTTAAAATCTCCTCTAGGCTTCACTTTGATCCATCCAAGCACACTTTCCAAGATGTTCATCTTGTCAAGACTTATCTCCTCTTGTATGTTAGGAACTTATTAATGGGTTATGAAGTTAATTGATATTGGAGGGGATGACTGTGTGCTTAATGGCTCAATCAAGCTCTCTATTCTTTATTTACCGCTAAATTCTCCTTTGGTTTTTGTATTTCCTAAAAACTTTTTTGTAAGGTATGTTCCTAAGGTACAAAATGTAGCTTCCATCTTCCCTTCCCATGGGCTAGGCCTTGACTGAACATCTAATTATGGTAATTATGCTTTCTGCTGTTCTTCACCAGGGTTCCCCGAGGATGGGGTTTACCAGAGTCTGTCAATTATCAAACAGGCTCCTCTAGAGGAGCGTGAATCACTGCCAAGTTCTCTGACTTTTAGGCTGATGCATATCCTATTCTGCTGAATAATTTTGTTGTTATAATTATGTTAACGTAGGGCTAAGCATAGAGGGATATTTAATCCAGTGTGGATCTTCATTGTGGTATAATCAGAAGTGTTAAAGTCAGCTTCATAACTTATTTATAAATTTTTATTATTTTATTTTTAACTTAAAAACTTGTCTTCTTCTTTTATTGATATGTAATTGACATATAGAGACTGTATAATTTTAAAATATACACACCATAATAAGTCAACTTACATACATGATGAAATGATTACCAGAAAAAAATTTAGTGAACATCCAATCTTATATAAATACAGCATTAAATAAATAGGAAAAGCATTTTTTCTTTGTGTTGAGAACTCTCAAGATTCTCTTAACTTTCATATGTAACATACACAGTGTTAGTTTTATTTCATAGTTTATTTTCTTTTAGCTATGGATTTTTACACCTTCACTAGGACTTAACTTTATTTTGAGGTAATCCTTAACATGCTTTACACCAGGTTTCTACTGATATGAGTTAATCTTAGGACCAAAGTGGCTGTCATACAATGTGCCAACCCTAATTAGTTGCTGTAACTTTACTCAGACTTCCTCCCGTGTCTGCTTGGTCTCTCAGTCATGGCCGACTCTTTGCGACCCCATGGACTGTAGCCCGCCAGGCTCCTCTGTCCATGAGATTCTCCAGGCAAGAAAACCGGAGTGGGTTGCCATTTCCTTCTCCGGCGGATCTTCCCAACCCTGGGATGGAACCTGCGTCTTCTGTGTTTCCTGTATTTCAGGTGGGTTCTCTACCTGCTGAGCCTCCTCTTGGGGCTTACCTTTCATCCCTGCCGTTTCCCACGGGGCAGGGTTACACAAGGCATAGTTTTTGTGCATCTGGTGTCTGCTCCTTTTACTCTTCTATGTTTAGAGACCGTTCTCACCAAATGCAGATAATTGCATGTGTAAAATTGTATCAATATTAAACATTAGTAGACTGGAACTTTTGTGTTTATGGGGTTATTAAATCCATCCAGGTATTTACAGGGCTTCACGTTAGTTATTAAGCTGCATCACCAGGTTGAGTAGGACTTTGTATGTATAAAATTTATGCATTTAAGTGATATAATGGCATTCAGTGCAGTAGTTTGTATTGGGTTAAAATTAAAATTGAAATATTTAACATTTTTTTCTTTTGAAGGTTATTAAAATGTACTTTATTGCTTATTTTGTCTGAGGTACATGGCAGGTCCAGAGGGATGTCTTTTTTTTTTTTTTTTTTAACATACCTTGTCTTTTTTATTGGGGTATAGTTGCTTTACAATCGTGTGTTGGTTTCTGCTGTACAGTGAGGTGAATCAGCTAAGTTTACATATATCCTCTCCCCCCTGAGCCTCCCTCCTCCCCATCCCACCCCTGAAAGTCATCACGGAGCGGCGCTGAGCCTCCTGTGCTAGGCAGCAGCTTCCCACTAGCTGTCTGTGTCACACGTGGTGGTGTATATATGCCAGTGCTCCTCTCTCCATTTGGCCCACCTTCTCCTTCCCGCACCGTGTCCACAAATCTGTTCTGTGAGTCTGTGTCTTTACTGCTGCTCTGCAAACAGGTTCGTCATACCTTGAGTCAGCATCTTACTTCAGTAGACGAGGACACGGGGGCTTGTACACAGTTTCATTAGCTGGAGCACAATTAGCTCCTGGTGATGTCTACTCCTTGCCCAGTGGCCGAAGACAGACTGGTCTGGGGTGGCGTTGGGCATGTATTCAGCAAAACTAACTGGAAAGTGGGACATCAGGGAAGGCAAAATTGTGATAATTTAAAGTGGCTCTGCATGGTGGCTTTTGTTAAAAAAAACAAAAACAAAAAGTTCCAGGAGCCTCTCCAGGATCCAAGCCTGCAGCTGACACAGAGCATCTGTGTTAAACCCAGCCACGCCACTCTCAGCCTGTTGCCACACAATCATCTACATGGAGATTGTCAATTTATTGGGCTTCCCTGGTGGCTCAGCCAGTGAAGAATCTGCCTGCAATGCAGGAGACCTGGGTTTGATCCCTGAGTTGGGAAGATCCCCTGGAGAAGGGAACGGCTACCTACTCCATTATTCTGGCCTGGAGAATTCCATGGACTGTATAGTCCACGGGGTTGCAAAGAATCGGACACGACTGAGTGACTTTCACTTTGACTTTGTCACTTTATTACAGCTACTACACTCAACAACACTTCGATATACTAAGGGTATCTCTGCTGTTTGCTACTGTAAAATCACACAGAATCTATGGTGATACCGCTCCGTTCAAGTGTGGCTTTCCATTAAACAGCTTCAATTTACTCATCCATACGATAAACTTTTAACCATGGTCAGAGTGGTCCTACCCAGCTCAGAAGATGGTTTTAAAAATCAAATGAAGTAATTCAATTTTCATTAATTAATTTGTTTGTTTATTTTTGGCTGTGCTGGGTCTTCATCGCTGCTCAGGCTTTTCTCTAGCTGTGACAGGTGGAGACTACGCTCTAGCTGTGGTGGGTGGACTTCTCACTGCGGTGGCTCCTTGGTTGCGGAGCATCGGCTCTGGGCACAGGTTCAGTAGTTGTGAAGCACAGACTTAGTTACTCCACAGCATCTAGGATATTCCTGGACCAGGGATCGAACCCATGTCCCCTGCAATGGCAGTCAATCTCTTCACCACTGGACCACCAAGCGAACCCATGAGGTAATTTTTACACCTAAAGAGAATTTTACGGAAGCCATACATGCAAACAATTCCAGTAGTTGCAATTCTTCAGAAGGAAGTAATGAACGTATCATTTGAGTTTTATATTTAAAGCTTTGCTTGCATAATAGTTTAAAATTGTTTCTTAAAAACACAGCAATACACATGCCTCTAAGCAGGAAGTGGATGTAGTAGAATGCTGTGGAAAGTGAAAGTGAAGTCGCTCAGTCGTTTCCAACTCTTTGCAACCCAGTGGACTGTAGCCCACCAGGCTCCTCCGTCCATGGGATTTTCCAGGCAAGAATACTGGAGTGGGTTGCCATGTCCTTCTCCAGGGAATCTTCCCAACCCAGGGATCGAACCCAGGTCTCCCACATGGCAGACAGACGCTTTAACCTCTGAGCCACCAGGGAAGCCCAATGCTATGGAGAGACAGCAAGGAACTGTGTGTATGTCTGCACACACACTAATCAGAAATGATAGAAATACCAGTAGTGACTGTTTTCTCTGGGTAATGGAATCGCAGAAAATGTTTAAAACTTTCTGTTTGCTTTGCAGTAAGTTATGAATTTTCTCCCATATATGTATAACTTTGATAATTTCTTTAAAAGATAATACTTGGGGGGAAAATAATCAATGTTTCCCTGTAAAATAGCATTTAGATAGCTCTCCCCAGAATTTTCATTCTACAGAATTCGATTATTCAAGGCTTGAGGTAGAACAGTAAGTGCAGGGCCACTCCTGAGTGCTATCAGAAAAGTCTGTTTAGCAAAATTAGTGCCTTTCCAAGTAATCACACCAGCAAAAGGATTTCTTTTCTATTTCCCGTCATTGTAAGCTTAAATTAAATTCTCTCTTCTCTTCGTTTCCATGTTCTCTTGTCTGTGTTGTTTCTCTGTGGCTTAGAAGAGGATCATTTTGTAACACTGTCTCTATGGAAACTCTAAGAAAATACAGAAAGAATTGGCCAAGTTGGAATGAACACAAACAGTGAAATCCATTTCATAGTCCCTTTGTGGACTGTGATTGTCCAGCGCAGCTCTGTCTTTTCTGGTTCTGATGCTGAAATGCTTCACCTCTCATTCTGTACGGCCTCGCCCACCTCTGAGACACAGTGTCCCTCCTAGCTGAGGAGGAAGGATTTACTCCCAACATAAAAGCACCAGCAGGAAAGTTGTTCTCATCCCCGCTCATGTGTCTAGGGATCTGAGACAACGGAAAGGATGCTTCACTTGCTTTGTTTACTCCTCTCTCTCCTGGATGGAAGCTAAGGCTCCTAAATGTTATTGTGTTCTACTTATTCTATAACGGCTACTTAGCAGAAGGTTACTTTTTTCTCTGCTGAACCTCAAATGAGAGCTTTTCAAAATGTAACTTCTCTCTTCAGGTCATGCAATAGTTAAGTGAAGTGGCTCAGTCCTGTCTGACTCTTTGCAACCCCATGGACTGTAGCCTACCATGCTTCTCCGTCCATGGGATTTTTCCGGGCAAGATGACTGGAGTGGGTTGCCATTTCCTTCTCCAGGGGATCTTCCCGACCCAGGGATCGAACCCGGGTCTCCCGCATTATAGGCAGATGCTTTACCATCTGAGCCACCAGGGAAGTCAACACATATATTAATATGTGTGTAATATAGCATACACTTTGCCCAGATGGGCTTATAATAGCAGAAATCTCAATGATATTATTTATTATGTATTGTTTTCCAAAATATGCACTGTTGAAGACCAGTTCAGTGGATAGACCGAGTAGGAGCTCCAAAGCACTTTCCCAAAACCACGCTTGCAAGAAAAAAATGTCATGGTAAATGTTTGGTGGTCTGCTGCCGGAACTGATCCACTACAGCTTTCTGAATCCCAGTGAAACCGTTACATCTGAGAAGTATGCTCAGCAAATCAGTGAGATGCACTGAAAACTGAAAGGCTTGCAGCCAGCACTGATCCACAGGATGGGCCCAATTCTTCTCCATGACAATGCCCCACCGCAGGTCACACGGATAATACCTCAAAAGTTGAACGAATTGGGCTACAATGTTTTGTCTCAACTGTGTATCCACCTGACCTCTTGCCAACCTACTACCACTTCTTCAAGCATCTTGACCACTTTTTGCAGGGAAAACACTTCCACAACCAGCAGGATGCAGAAAATGCTGTTCAAGAGTTCATCATACCCGGAAGCAATAATTTTTTTTTTTTTTTGCTACAGAAGTAAACAAACTTATTTCTCATTGGCAAAAATGTGTTGATCCTAATGGTTCCTATTTTGATTAGTAAAGGTATGTTTGAGCCTAGTTATAATGATTTAAAACTCACAGTTTGAAAACACAGTTAAGTTCGCCCCCAACTAGTAGATGGACAACAGGCACATAATAAGATGCTCAGCATCACTAATTATTAGAAATGCAAATCACAATGAAGTACCACTGCACACCAGTCAGAATGGCCATCGTCCAGCCCTTCTTGTAAGCAGGACACAAATCAGGGATCTTTTTGTGTCTTTTACTCATAAAAATGATTAATAACAGAGAGGCAGAAAGTAGCATGATGTTTTGAAAGGTTCTTAATTCTCATCAAATGAGAATTTCTAGCAAAGTATTTATTTTAGATAAAACTGAAACATGATATTAAATGTGAAATTATGAAAAGGAACCGAAGAAGCTCTGATGCAAACATTGTTGAATTCTTTTGTAAATCTCAGGGAGAGATTACTAAATGTTTAATTGCATTTTAATGATGATAACCTTGGAGTTAGATTTCTCCAGCAGTGTTAATGCTGAGGGAGGCTACTTAATACATAAAAATGTCATGTATGTGGGATTCACATAGCAGCAGTTATATACACGTGCAGATAACTAACATTTGCTTTGCTAATATGTATCACTGTAAATTTAAGACAGGGCACAGAACTATGGATTAAAACATTTATCCAACCAGCAAAACAGGCAAATTAGCTAGTTGCCATGGGATTTTTTAATTGGAAAATTGCTGACTAGATCCAGGTATGGTATGATATTTTAAATTAGTGTCTTCCTTTATCAGATAATTTCAATAATTTAAGGACATAAGAAAGAAGCTGCACATATTTTGTCTTTCACAGTTCGTGCATGAAAAGGGTGTTGGATATTCTACATCCGAAAGAGTGGAAGGCTCTTAGTCCTCAGGGCAACAAGCAGTATGTTGTAACTCTGTTCCCTTGGGCACATGGAACTTTAGAACTTCCTGTAAACCCAAGTTCAGTGTTGTTCCTTTGCTTAAGTCTCAGGTCTCTGAGTAAGCTAGTAGTCATGCTACCATCAAAGAGCATGGGTAGGCAAGTTTCATCTAGAGAACTAGAGTGCATGCCCACAGAATTTCATGTAGAAAGAAAACAATCCTTCAGATCCATCAGACTGGCTTTTACATGGACGTTCCTGAGGATGAATGTGTGCGATTTAATCAGCTTCTCAAACTCAGGACACTTGAACATTTGCTCAAGATCCCCAAGGAAAACAGACATCATGAAAAAGGACAAAGCAAGCTTCATCACCAACGCCTTTATGATGGTCTCTGGTGGTAGACGTGACAACATGGAGAACATGCCTACATCAGATGGTCCCCAGAGCCCAGGACTCCAGCAGGAAGACCACAACCACAACCATGGGCCACTCAACCTGGAGTATCAGAACTTCAGTCCCTACCACGTCTCCCAACGTGCAACAATTAAAATTGTTGAATGGGTGAGAAAGTATCACTCTCATGACAATGAGAGATGATCTGGAGCAAAGAGCTTGGAAGGAGGAAACTGTGCTTGTCTGATCACCTACTAGGGCTCATCTCTGTAAAATGTGAAACTCAGTGGCCTTATTCTGCACAACACCACACACAGAACACATACACAACACACATAGAACATATACACAGAACACACACAGAGAACACATACACAGCATGCATAACACACACACAACCTTTTTCATAGGAGTAGAGTGAGGGGAGGGCCTTGGTCCCTTTTGCTGCTATAACAGAAGACCACAGCCATCCCTGTGGCTCAGAAGGTAAAGCATCTGCCTGCAATGCAGGAGACCCGGGTTCGATCCCTGGGTCGGGAAGATCCCCTGGAGAAGGAAATGGCAACCCACTCCAGTACTCTTGCCTGGAAAATTCTGTGAATGGAGGAGCCTGGTAGGCTACAATCCATGGGGTCGCGGGAGTTGGACATGACTAAGCGACTTCACTTTCACTTTCATGGAGGCTCATAAACAATAGATGATTCTGGAGGCTGAAGGCCAAGTGTGGTTGGGGTCAGGGTCAGGGTCGGGTCCATGTGGACTCACAGGGAGAAAGGGGGAGGTCCATGGTCCTTCTGAAACAGCACTGACCCTGTTCCCGAGGGCTCCACTCTCATGATGAAGTGTCTCCTCTGGGCCCCACCTCCTAATATCATCACATGGGCATCAAGATCTAACGTGTGAATCTGGGGCAGACACAAACATTAACAGGAGCCGAAGTGAACACCCCAGGGCTGTACTTTTGAGTTATTGCTTTTTCTATCTTTTTACTTAACAAGATAAATTTAAAAGCCAGATATGATCAACCAGGATTATTTTTTTTAATTAAAATTAATAGAAATGTTGCACCAACTTTGCATACTTGGGATAAACCACCCTCGATTGTGGTGTATAACTATATTTATACACTGTTGGGTTCTATTTGCTAATATTTTCATGTAGATTTTTACATTTATGTTCATGAGAGATATTGGTTGGTAGTTTCCTTTCATTTTTTAGAATGCGCGTTTGGCTGTGCTGGGCCTTCCTTGCTGTGTGGGCTTTTCTCTTGTAACACACAGGGGTTACTCTCCATTTGTGGTGCATGGGCTTCTCATTGAGGCAGCCCCTGTTGTCGTGGAGCATGGGCTCTAGAGAACAGGCTCAATAGCTGTGGTGCACGGGCTCGGTCGCTCTGTGGCATATAGAATCTTCCCGGGCCAGAGATCAAACCTGTGTCCCCTGCATTGGCACGTGGATTCTTATCCACGGTTCCAACAGGGAAGTTCATTATGTGATTTCTGTTGTTCTAAATTTGTTAAAGTGTGTCTGTGACCCAGAATGTGGTATGGTATATCTTTGTGAATCTTCCATGTGAGCATGAGAATAATGTGTGTTCTGTTGTTGCCATAATTCATAGCTGTGAATTGTAGCCAACTGATGAATGTTATTTTTTAAATATTTATTTATTTGGCTGTGTGGGGTCTTAGTTGTGGCATGCGGGACCTTCATTGCATCATGTGGAATCTTTTGTTGCAGCTCCAGACTAGTTGTGACATGCAGGCTAAGTAGTTGGGGGGTGTGGGCTCTAAAGCATGTAACTTCAGTAGTTGTGGCACACGGCCTTAGTTGCTCCGTGGCACGTGGGATTAGTTCCTGAACTAAGGATTTGGTTCAAGCCCTGAACCAAGGTTCGAACTCGTGTTCTTTGCGTTATAAGGCAGATTCTTAACCACTGGACCACCAGAGAAGTTCCTACATGTTATTGTTGAGTTTAACTGTGTCCTTCCTGGTTTTCTGCCTGATGATCTGTCCATTTCTAAAAGACAGATGTTGAAATCTCCAGCTCAGATAGTGGATTTACCTATGTCTTTTGCAATTCTATTAGCTTCTCCTTCACACAGTTTATCCGTTATTAGGTTCATTCACATGAAGGATTGTTACGTCTTCCTGATAATTGATCCCTTTATCATTATTTAATGCCCTCTTTATCCCTGATACCTTTCTTTGCTTTGAAGTTTGTTCTCTGTGAAATTAATAGGCTACTCCTGCTTTCTCTTGACTACTGTTTACCTGTGTATTTTCCTTCATCTGTTTGTTTTTATACTCAGCGTGAGTTTCCTATAGACAACGTATGATTGAGTCTGCTGTTTTGATCCAGTTTACAATCAATTATTGGTCATTTAGAGCACTGACTTTCAAAGTGATTATTGATGTAGTTGGATTAGTATCTGCCATATTATTATAGTTTATTTGTTGCCCTTTTCCATCTAATTTTTTTGACATTTTTTTCTGCCTTTTGTGATTTTACCTGAGCATTTTGCATGATGTCATTTTCTCCCTTTTATTAGCATATCACTTAAATATATTTTTTACTTTTTTTAATGGTTGCCCTAGAGTTTGCATCATACATTTACAGCTAATCAAAGGCCACTTTCAAATAATGTCATAATTCAAAGGTAGTATAAATACCTTAAAATAACAAAATAATCCTAGTCCCTTCCTTCAATGCCTTGAATCTTTGCTGTCATTTTTAGAATTTATATACAAGCATGTTGTTATTGTGTTTAGTCACTAAGTCATGCCCGTGTATTTGTGACCCAATTGACTGTAGCCTGCCAGGCTCCTCTGTCCATGGGATTTCCCAGGCAAGCATACTGGAGTAGGTTGCCATTTCCTTCACCAGGGGATCTCCCTGACCCACGGATTGAACCTGCATCTGCTGCATTGGCAGGCAGATTCTTTACAGCTGAGCCACCTGAGAAGCCCATATACAAGCATGTATAAGTATATAATATATGCTTACATAATTGAATATACTGTTGGTAGTATTATTTAACAAAATATTATCTGATAGATACATGAGAAATATTAAAAATAAAAGTTTATTTTGACTTCACTTATTCTTTCCTCAATGATCTTCTTTTTTTTTTTTTTTAAAGGACCAGATTTTTATTGACATCATCTCACCCACACTTCCCTGCTCCCTGCTCCCACCTCCCTGCCCTTGGTTTTTATGTTTCCTTTTTTAATCCTTGATTTTTAAAAATTGTGTTAAAATACATATAACCTAAATTTCACCATTTTAACCATTTTAAGTGTACAGTTCAGTGGTATTAAATACATTCACAGTGCTGTGCACCATCACCACCATTCATCCCCACAATTATTTCATTTGTAAAACCAATATGCTGTACCTGTTAAACACTAACTCTTCATTCCCCCTTCCCCAGTCCCTGGAAACCACCTCTATATTTTCTGTCTCTGTGATTTTGCTTAGTCTTGAGTACCTCGTATTATTAGAATCACACAGTATTTGTCTTTTTGTAACTGGCTTATTTCACTCAGTATAATGTCCTCAAGGTTTATCCAGTTGTAGCATACTGCAGAATTTCTTTCCTTTTTAAGGCTGAATAATACTCCATTGACTGGATGGATCCCATTTTGCTTATCCATTCTTCTGATGATGGACACTTGTTTCAAGAGAACAGGGTTGAAACATGTATATTATCTAGGGTGAAACAGATCACCAGTCCAGGTTGGATGCATGAGACAAGTGCTCGGACCTGGTGCACTGGGATGACCCAGAGGGATCGGGTGGAGAGGGAGGTGGGAGGGGGGAGTGGGATGGGGAACACATGTAAATCCATGGCTGATTCATGTCAATGTATGACAAAAACCACTACAATATTGTAAAGTAATTAGCCTCCAACTAATAAAAAAAAATAAAAAATAGAATTACCAAATGGTCCAGCAATTCCACCTCTTGGTGTATGCCCAGAAGAATAGAAATCAGGGTCTCAAAAAGATATTTGTACACCCATGTTCATAGCAGCATTATTCTCAATGCTCTTTCTTACTTTATGCAGGCCTGAGTTTCTGACCATCTCTCTAAACAACTGTTTTTTCCTTCTGTATAAACAATTTATTATTTTCCTTCTCTAAACAACTTATTTGTACCATTTCTTCCAGGGCAACAAATTCACTCATTTTTTGTGTGTCTGAGAAAGTCTATATTTCTCCTTCATCTTTGATAGGTAATTTTGCAGGATATAAAATTCTAAGTTTGTTATTTTTTTCTCAACACTAAATACTGTACTCTCTTCTTGTTTTCATGGATTCTGAGAAATCAAATGTAATCCTTAGGTTTGTTCCTCTAAGGTATTAGAGAATGATTAAAGAAAATTCAGGAAATACAAACAAACTTTAACCCTTCATGAAGCAAACAGTCTCCATTTGGAAAACTGCAAAATGGGGCAGAGGCAAGAAACTTTTCTAAGAAAGAATGAAGAACAAGATGGAACAAATAGAAAATTTCTGATTGGTTGAGCAAAACAGTCAATCTCATTTAGGATGAGAAGAAGCAAGGTAATGAGTATAGATCCCAGAATCGGTTTGGCCTTTGGGGATTGACTGACTGGATATGCAGTGTTTCTGGTCAAGAGGAACATGTCTAGAGACACAAAAGTCATGTAAGTTTCAATTTGCTGCCATGGCACCCTAGGCAGGAGCAGCTCAATCTTGGACCTAGAAAGCTATTTCAGCAGCAGACAAGGTGCTTTTTTTTTGTCCCCCACCCCCCTCACCCCGTGTCTCTCAGGATTTCTTGTTTATCTTTGGTCTTATATATATTGAGCATAAAATTCGAGCCAGTATTGTTTCATAACCCTAAAAACAATGATGCCATTTAAGTGCTGCATTCAGTATGCCAGCAAGTTTGGAAAACTCAGCAGTGGCCATAGGACTGGAAAAGGTCAGTTTTCATTACGATCCCAAAGAAGGGCTATACCAAAAAATGTTCAAACTACCACCCAACTGTGCTTATTTCACATGCTAGTAAGGTAATCCTCAAAATCCTTCAAGCTGGGCTTCAGCAGTACGTGAACGAAGAACTTCCAGATGTACAAGATGGATTTGGAAAAGGCAGAGGAACCAGAGGTCAAATTGTCAACATCTATTGGATCATAAATAAAGCAAGAGAATTCCAGAAAAACATCTACTTCTGTTTCATTAACTACGCTAAAGCCTTTGATTGTGTGGATAACAACAAACTGTGGAAAATTCTTAAAGAGATAAGAATACCAGACCATCTTACCTGCCCTCTGAGAGGCTTGTATGCAGGTCAAGAAGCAACAGTTAGAACCAGGCATGGAACAATGAACTGGTTCAAAATTGGGAAAGGAGTACATCAAGGCTATATATTGTCACCTTGCTTCTTTAACTGCTATGCAGAGAACATCCTGTGAAATGCTGGGCTGGATTAGTCACAAGCTGGAATCAAGATTACTGGGAGAAATATCAACAGCCTCAGATAGCCAGATGATACCACTCTAATGGCAGAAAGCAAAGAGAAACTACAGGGACTTGATGAGAGTGAAAGAGTGAAAAATTTGACTTAAAATTCAACATTCAATAAATGAAGATCATGGCATCTGGTCCCATCAGTTCAATTCAGTTCAGTCGCTCAGTCATGTCCAACTATCACTGCATGGCAAATAGATGGGGAAATAATGAAAACAGTGAGAGACTTTATTTTCTTGGGCTCCAAAATCACTGCAGATGGTGGCTGCAGCCATGAAATTAAAAGACTCTTGCTCCTTGGAAGATAAACTATGACAAATCTAGACAGCATATTAAAAAGCAGAGATATCATTTTGCCAACAGGGGTGCATCTAGTCAAAGCTATGGTTTTTGCAGTAGTCACATATAGATGTGAGAGTTGGACCATAAAGAAGGCTGAGCGCCAAAGAATTGATGCTTTCAAACTGTGGTGTGGAGAATACTCTTGAGAGTCCCTTGGACAGCAAACAGATCAAACCAGTCAATGCTAAAGGAAATCAACCCTGAATATTCATTGGAAGGACTGATGCTGAAGCTCCAATACTTTGTCACCTGATGTAAACAGCCAGCTCGTTAGAAAAGACCCTGATGCTGGGAAAGATTGAAGGCAGGAGGAGAAGGGGACAACAGAGGATGAGATGGTTGGATGGCATCACCGACTCAGTGAACAAGAGTTTGAGCAAACTCCAGGAGACGGTGAAAGACAAGGAAGCCTGGAGTGCTGTAGTCCATGGGGTTCCAAAGAGTCGGACATGACTTAGTCACTGAACAACCACAAATTGTTTCATATATTTCACTTGTTTCTTTCTCTCTGCTCCTTCAGTTAGGCTCTGATGATCCTATCCAGGTGGGTTAGGTTCTTGTTCTTAGGTCTCCCCAAGTGCAGCCTTATTCAGAACAGAGTGCTCTCTCTCTGTTAGAGCATAAAGGGTTTTCTCACTGATATTTAATATGAGGACCTGGTTGAGCTCCTCAGGGTAAACCCCACAATCTTGTGGGTGTCCCCCCCTCCATCATTAGGTCCTTCTGGAGTTTTTAACACAGGTTGTCTCCACTGAGGCTCTGGCAATTCATAAATTACAGTTAAGGCTTTCCTACCCCAGAACTGGCTCCTGTGGTAATTTCCACTTGTGTGTCTCCACTCCAGATGTTTCGTTCTCCCATGTGGGATCAGGAGCGGAACAGAGGTAGGTAGTTTCTGGCCCCAGGGCAACTAGGCAGTCAGGAAACCTGAGTAGGTTAGCCTCTGAAAAGTGGTTTCTCTTGAGGACAGGTCTGGTGAAGGCCTGGAGCATTGGGAAAAAATGATACTCAAACATAAAAGTGTCATGAAGAGGTCCTTGGACCTTATAAGCAAAAGCAACATTCCTTAGTGCCAATAAAAAGTGTACATTAGGTTTTGACTTGATTTACTGATCATCAGTCCTTGAGTTGAGAAGATCCCTTGGAAAATGGAATGGCTACCCACTCCAGTATTCTCGCCTGGAGAATTCCATGGACAGAGGAGCCTGGTGGGCCAGAGTCCCATGTGGTCGCAAAGAGTTGGACACAGTTGAAGCGACTGACACACTTTTGTTTCTTATCCAGTGTAATGGAGCAAGGTGTCACCAGTGACATGTTTTCAATGACATTTATATGATAACTTTTAAAGCTTTGAAAATGCAGTTTCGTTCGTTTGACTTCATCCTCTCTATACTCAGAAACTGCACATGGTGAGTACAGGCTGGGAGGACATTTGTGCAAGTAATTCAGGGAAGCTTGAGAATGCTTTGTGTCAGCAGGATGTGATGAACTCCATGGCAGATGCGTGTGTGTGAGTGGCCACATAGGAAGGCAGTTCAGACATTGTCTTTACCAAGGCCTTCCCAACAGGGTAATTCCTAAATGACAGACTCTGAAGAATAAATAGTCTGTTCCTGGGAACCACGCGAATGTCTCTTCATCAGATATTTGTTTACAAAACAAATTGTTGCCTGAGATACTGAACCAACCTGAATCCTTGACATGCTGTTTTTGTGCAATATAGAAACTCACAAGTGTTGTCTTGTGTGACTGTACAAACCACCTAAAATATTTTAGCAGGCTGAAGGCCACTTCTGGTTTCACCTGACTCATTCTTTTTAGAGAGAGATCTGTTTTTAAGGTAGGTTTTAAATGGTACATGAGACCAGAATCTCTTTTTTCCTTTAAAAAAAAAAAGATTATTGGAGTATAATTACCTTACTGCATTCTGTTCGTTTCTACTGAACAGCAAAGTGAATCAGCTCTATGTATAACTATATCCCCTCTTCTTTTCGATTTCCTCCTAATTTAGGTCACCAAAGGGGACAGAGGGGTTGGGTGATTTGGGAGACTGGGATGGACATATACACGCTATGGACACTATGAATAAAATAGAAAATTAGTGAGAACCTATTGTACAGCACAGAACCTTTTTTAAAAATTTTTATTTATTTGTTTATGGTTTTGCTGGGTCTTCACTGCTGTGTGATGCGTGGTGGCTCCCCTTGTAGCTTCTGGACTCGAGAGCACAGGCTCAGGAGCTGTGGCACAGGCTTAGTTGCTCTGCGGCACGTGGGATCTTCCCAGACCAGGGATCGAACTCATGTTGTCTGCACTGGCAGCTGGATTCTTTACCACTGAGCCACCAGAGAAGCCCCCAGAATCTTTGTAGAATACTCTCCTCTCGGCCATTAACACACCCTGGCAATCAGATTGATACACTTTTCAAATAAATTTAAGTTTCTTTTTCTTTGAGTAGGGGAAGTGAATACTGCTTCAAATATTTTCTAAAGTTAGGTTTTAAATTTCACATTTGTGTATACCAGGAGGTAGGCAGGACTTTCCAATATGACAGTAAGGGTCAATTGCACAAATTCATCTTTAATCATAACATGCTTACATTGTGAAAATGTGCATAAATTATTAATTACAGCTCATTAAATTTTTACAAATGGCAACTCACACCAGTATTCTTGCCTGGAGAATCCCATGCACAGATGAGCCTGGCAGGCTACAGTCCATGGGGTTGCAAGGAGTCAAACATGTCTGAGCGACTAACACTTTCACCTTCAACTTTTCTCAAGCAAAAAAAATCTAGGTATCTTTTGTTCGTACTCTCATAAATTAAGACTGTCTCGTTAAGATCTGTTGGGACTGTACCTTGGTCTTCATGGTATGAATTTCTGCAGCTTCTTCACAAAATGCCTTCAGTTGTCACGAGAGCTACTCCTGTTCTCTACTCAAAACTTGCCCCCCCCCAACTTTTAGCAGGAGTGAGCACACGTCTTTTAAGTTCGAGGGTCCAGAGATCTCAAGCCAGGCCCCTCAAGAAGTTTATAGTCAGTTTTTCAGGGGCCCTAATCCCAGAATACCGACCAAGATGACGACTCACCTAGGAGACAACTTCTCCGGAAAACCTAGGAAGCAAGCTCCCACTATCAGAGGAGGGTTCTCCTCTTTCAGTCTGCTCGCCTGTGTTCTCCCCTTGCATCCTCGCTTTCTCCTTCACTTAGTTAAGAATCTAGATTATTAACAGATACTCAAACCTCTTATCTACAATGTGTATATGTTTCCCATCTTTAATTTTTCTTTTCATGCTTTGAGTCACTCCTTGTGTGTCTTTTGATTAAGATGCATGTTCAGTATAATTATTGTTTTTTACTTGTATTCCTTTGAATGATAACCAGCTTCCTCTGATGCTAGTTCATTGCAATAAGAAAGGTTATTTTCTGTGTAATTGGAATCAAGCAATAAGTGCTTTGTAAATGACAAAGCTATGAGTCAAGTGGCCAGAAAAATAAAACTCCCATCAAACCTAGACATGAAGATGTCTGCCTGAACAATAACAACACTTGGCAACTTTGTAGCCCATGTTTCACAGAAATAGAGCTTGGACACCCTTATCTCCTGCTGAATACAGGACTACAAACCCTGAGAGGGATCTTTCTCAGTATTATTCCATGTTGCTTTGCTCAAATATGTCATCACCAAAATCCTAAATACTGAGAAATGGACTTTGTCCCTTCAAGTGGTCCAACAAGTGATCTTTGAGCAAAAAGAAATAGAAAATTTGACAGTAATAATTCTGAAAAACTGCCAGCAGAGCCTTATCATATATCCACAGCTCACCAGAAAGCAGTGAAGGTGGAAATCGCTCTGTTTGAAGACAGTGGTGTTGTAATATCCATCCTGGGCTGACATGGATGTCAAGGGGGAGGGGCTGAGAGCATAAACCCATGTGGATTTGGTTTTCCCTGTGATTAGAAACTATACATCTCCAAGATACATTCCTGTCACTACATGAAGGCTGAGAAAAATGAAGGACAAGGTAAGTCTGGCTCTGGGAAATACTTAGCCCAGAATATCAACTGTAAATCAGCAAAAACACCTGAATTATCAAGACTGTTGAGCAAACTCCGCTCAGAACTTGGTCTCGTATGCACATGAATAAAGCTACTGTGTCTCACATGCTTCCAGGTCCCAAGGACTTCCCGACCTCACAAGACTCCTCTGAGAATCTGGCACCCAGCCAGACCCTACAAACCCATCACTCCACTCTTCTTGTCTGGGCTGTTAAGATTCTGCCAGGGTGTTTTCCTTTCTTATTTCAGCAAATCCAGCAAAGTAAGCCTTGTCTGCTCAATAGGTTTTTTGCTAAAGCCTAAAGTTGGCAAAAGCTATAAACACAAAAATCAATAGTTTATCTGTAGGATAGCAAGGCATGCATACCTAGAAATAGAATTGGGAAACAATCTTTCCACGATACATACAGCAATAATAAAATGCTTAGAAACAATGTCCACAAGAAAGGCACAGGATCTGTATAAACAAAGCAGTCGAGTCATTCTGAAAGAAGTAATGGAAAATGCCAACAAAATGGAAAAGTGTGAGAAGAATAAAAGTATCAGTTTCTCCCAAATTATCATAGAATTTGGGATATGATATTGTATGGGATATGAATTGTATGAATTGGGATATGATATCGTATGGGATATGAATTGTATGAATTGGGATATGATATTGTATGGGATATGAATTGTATGAATGCACAATCTTAAAAGACCACAATACTTCACAAATATTTTACCATGTTAAACAATTAGCACCATTCTCAAATTGGTAGCCTTAGATGAAATATGAGTGGAGTATTAATATCTGTAATTTATTTTGGCAGGTAAACAATATTAAACTAGATAAATATTAGTCTTATCTTTATAGAAAATAAATAAGATTTAATTACATCTTCAAAAGCATTTTCATTCAGCTTAATTTAAGTCATTCTGATTTCTTTATATTTTTCATTCTAATTTATCTTTTAATTTTAAAGATAATGTTGAAGCAATGTAATTTTCATTGAACAAATCAAGGTGATCTATTGAAGGGAAGGTAATGTTTAAATGGAAAAAAAATTGAGTCATATCTTGTAAACTTTTATTAACCTTCATCTTAGCAAAATCAGTTTTCAATTATTTATATAAATATCCCTTCCCTTCAACAGAACACGAAAGTTGTGCAATGATAGTCAGCGGTCTTGGATATTTTGTCAAATTTCAGTCAAACAACACTCAATTTCACACATTTTAAAGTCTTGTTTTGAAGATTCACATATTATTTGATCGTTTATTGGCATTTGTAATTTTATGTTTAAAAATGTAAACACATCACACACTCACCTCACTTGCACTGTTGCTCACGACTGTTAGGAGGGGCTGGAGGAGGCTTCCTGAATTCGTCTGAAAAGCTGGCAGAGGGGTGAGGAAGCACAGGCATCCCCAGGAGCTGGAGCCGGGATGCAGCTCAGGTGGAGCCTGGAGGAGCTCTAGGTCCAGAGAAACTGCGGCAGGACTTTGACCATGGTTTCTGGACCACAGTACTTATTTTATTTTTACTGTGGTATCTTTTATTTGTACATTTTACTACTGTAGTATAGACAAAATGGAAGACCAGTATTGGACTGGTAAATGCAGCAATGTCTTATCACTTAAGACCTATCTGGTCTTTGGTGAGGATTATTCTCAATGTCATGCTCTATGAAGCTATAGCATTGATTATTGTAAAACCCATTTTACATATGAATGAAAATTCAGTATCTTGGGTCTGAAATGTTTCTGAAACAATCTCATAAGAAATAGAAACTTGTATTTATTTTTTAAATATTTATTTATTTTTCTGCACCTGGTCTTGTTTTGTGACATGTGGGATCTAGTTCCTTGACCAGGGATTGAACCCTGGTCCCTTGCATTGGGAGAAAAAAATTTTTTTTCCATTTTCAATAATAAATTACTACAATTACTGTGCATTTTTGAGCTGAACAAGGTAACAATCAAATTTTGATATTTTTCTATTAATGAAACAATAGTTAATGTGATGAACTCAGGGTAAAGTCATCTTTGAACCTGTGTATCAGAGAAGAAATATCTAATTAAATTAACTTTTAACACAAGAAGTCCCTGCAGTGGTGATCTGGCATTGATTAAATTTGTATTAAAACTACAAAGTGTTTGCACAAAGTGTTTCAGAAGAGAGAAAAGTTGTAACTGTGCATCTAGGTATATAGCTTCCCTTCTAGAAGTTGCAGTGCTTTTCAGAAATACATGTCTTTACCCCTGTCCCAGAAACGATTTTCAAGTGTGCAGTTTCAATCATTAATTAGTAGGGAATCATGGGAAATAAATCTTTTTCTTAGACACACTCATCTTAACCACTAACATCATCCTTGACTTTCGTACATCCAAACATCAACCTTTCAACTTCTTGTCATCTACCTTTGGATTCACATACATTTCTGATATTTTTTGAGTCCAGAAAAGCCTAAGGAAGAAGAAAGCACAGCAAATAAGTAATTATGTTGTTTTCTCCGTGTGTACTTGTGAATTGCCAACGATTTCTCATTTTTCCCCATGATCTGAGTTTTAGTTTTCCCTTAGTGACTTTTTCTTCACATCTTTAATATGTGCTGAGTTTTATCACAGAAAATGCTGCTTTTCAATGAACTCCAGTCTCTTTGAAAACTCTCAGAAATGTTTGGCCTTGCGTGAACAAAAGAACAGAAACCACCTAGAACAAATCTGAAACTGTAGTATCTGAACACTGTTCTCCACAAAGAAATAAACAAGTGTTTTAGAACAAGAAAATGGTAATATAATAAAAATAAGATTGGGAGTCACAGAAGAATCAAGCAGTAAAGTTAGAAGACACTTTTTAGCTCAGGAAAGCAAACATAAGTCCTGGATAATCCAATGTCTGTGCTCAAACAAATTAGTCAGTGCACGTTCAAGGTGAAATGCACATTGCTTTGTTTAAAGATCCTTCTTTTTATCTAGACAGACATCTTGATGCCAAATCCAAGTGGAAGATATCTAAAAGTACATTATGTGTACACTATAATGATATCATCTCCATAGTTTGAATAATTCTGGGTTTGTATATTTACGCTAAAAAGTTTCACTGGAAATCCAGAGCCACAACTAAATTTGTCCAAAAGGTCAATGGGTAAGAAGCAAATTCAGGTAAATCAGCTGGAGAACAGAGCAGAAACTATTTTAAAATAAACACCAGTTTAAACTGTTTTGACTATGGCATTTGGTTTGCATGAATAAGCATGATATTGTTTCATACAACAATTTAAAAACAACATGAAAAAGAAAACAGCCTTCCAAATAAATGGCTTAATGTCCCTTTTCTAGTACTGAAATAAAACGGGCAAAGATTTTAAAAAGAGAAGAATCAATAAAAACATATTTGTGAGGAGATCAGAGTACCCACTTTTTGTTTAAATAGTGTATTGATTGAATATTGGCTCTGATTACTGCATTCAGCCTTTGAAACAATTCCAGCCACAGTACTGATGCTGACTTTCAACGTAATGTCAGGGCTGAGTCACCAGAATCAGATGGTGGAATTTCACTAGTAAGACTTTGTGCAGCCCCATTTCAGTGAGAACCACGCGAGAATGTGGGAGACACGGCAGGGCCTCAGGCAGAATAGGGTTAAGATGAGCATGGTCGCTCTAAGTTGATGTGCTGGTGATAACTCACATTCTAAGATGCAACTTCAGAAACAGGTATTATTGAATGGTAAGGGGGGAAAAACCTTGATATGAAATTAACCCTCAGCCCTCATCACTATGTATAAAACAGATCACTAATGAGAACCTCCTGGATGGCACAGGGAACTCTGCTCAGTGCTCTGTGGTAATTTAAGTGGGAAGGGCATCCAGAAATGAGAGGATTTACGTATACATATAGCTGATTCACTTTGCTGGATGGTAGAAATGAACACAACATTGTAAAGCATCTATACCCCATTAAAAAAAAAAATCTGATTGCCTACAAGGCACTTGTGTAGGCTCTAGGGTTGCAAGCATTGGATAAGCAATCAAAAGCTCATGGAGCTCAAGGTCTAGTAGGGAGAAAGAGAAGAAGGGGATTAATGCATCTGTAAACAAAGGAAACTAAAGAGATATATGTCATTAAGTGCTGTGAACAAAACAAGAAGGGAAGCGATTTAGGGAATTTCTGGTGATGATACAGTGTTTGTGAAGATGGCTAAGGGTATCTCTCTAAGAAGGTAATATTTGAACCACGGCCTGAGAGTGCAGGAGCTGCGTGTGCCAGAGACGAGTGGACACTCATGGAGGCGTGTTCTCAAGAAAGGGAAGAGAACCTGCAAAGACCCCGAGGCAGGGGCGCAGCAAAGAAGCCTGTCTGTCTGGGGCCAGTGAGAGAGAGGACGGAGGAGACGCAGGGCTTGCTGGTTATTTATTGCTACAACTGTGGCTCCTGCTCCAATGACAGAGCGTCTTTGGAGGGGGTGGTAAAGAGAGCATTTGTCGACTTAGTGTGAACAACCATTAGATTTACATTTAGCCTCCAATTCTATCACAACAGGGATTTGTTTTTAAGTTTCCAGTATAATATTAAGACTTCTTAGGTGGCGCAGTGGTAAAGAATCCACTTGCAGTGCAAGAGATGCAGGTTTGATCCCTGGGTGGGGAAGATCCCCTAGAGAAGGGCATGGCAATCCACTACAGTATTCTTGCCTGGAGAATCCCATGGACAGAGGAGCCTGGCAGGCTACAGTCCATGGGGTTTCAAAGAGTCAGATACAACTGAGCTACTGAGCATATTGTCAAATGAAGAAAAGCATTAGAAATGCCCAGGGGTCCAGTGGCAGCTGGAGAATGTGATATTGACTGCCTCATGAATGTGAAACCATCTTAGGAGATGACACACACTTTCCCTAGTATACAAACCCTTGTATAACCATAGTACTCTAAAAAAAAGTCACTTTTCCACTTTCAAATAGTTTATGTATATGTATTCTTTCTGTTGTAAAGAATGTCAGTTAACACTAGCACGCTTTATTGATCATTAGAAAAATTTGTTTAACAGAAGTTGTTTTTAAAAAGCAGATAAACACTCAGCAAAGATCATTAAAATGATTTACTTTTTAACTCCCTTCTTAGAGTATGTCACTGCAGTCAATAAATGTGTTATTCATACTTTTCAGCACAGTTACAGTTTTGCTTTAAGACTCGCAGCACGGACCACTTGTTAGTCTTATTTATTTGTCCTGGTTTTGATTTTTATTTTATTTTTGGCTGCGCTGGGTCTTGTTGCTGCATTCAGGCTTTGTCTCGTTGCTGCGACAGGGCTCTCTAGCTCCTGTGAGTGCCAGGGCTTCTCATTGCCTGGCTTCTTTTGTTGTTGTTGCGGAGCATGCAGGGGGCTGTCGGTGCACCGGGTTCAGTAGTTGTAGCACTCAGGCTTAGTTGCCCCGCAGCATGTGAGATCTTCCCAGACCAGGGACGCACTGACAGGTGAATGCTTACCCAGTGGACCACCTGGAAAGTCCCACTTGTTAGTCTTGATCCTTGACACTGCGCCCCTGGATCTTGGCGTGTTGGTTTTAGGCTCACGAACGCTTCATACCCCAGACTCCACGCAGGTGTGATGGAGGGCTTGTCGTCGTCGCAGAGGGGCGGTCTGCACTCGGGCAGCCCCTTGCCCTAGCGGGGTGGAGATGCCCGCGATGGGTGGAGAACTCTGACGTTCCACTTGGCCGCTGAATGGGAGAGAGCGCGCTTCCGTGCCGGAGCGGGAGCTGGGGGCGGGGCAGGCTACTCCCGAGGCGGGACGCTGGGAACCCAACTGCAGCAGGAGCTGCGAAAGTCGAACGTCGTTCTGTGAAAAGGAGACAGACGTACTTACCTGAGGGCTCACGGCACAGGACAGAAGGCAGTCGCTGCTCCTCTTCATCTCATGCCTTTGGCCCCAGGGCGGGTGACCTCACAGCACAGGGCTCGCTGAGGCTGTAAACGCTGGTGGCCGGGCGGACGGGATTCAATGCCTCCCTTTGCCTGGTGGGTTGCTCATTCAAAGTGAAAGCGTTAGTCGCTCAGTTGTGTCTGACTCTGGGGCCCCATGGACTGTAACCCATCAGGCTCCTCTGTCCATGGGCAGTTCCCAGGCAAGAATACTGGAGTGGATTGCCATTCCCTTCTCCAGGGGATCTTCCCGACGCAGGGCTCAGACACGTGTCTCCTGCTTGGCAGGCAGATCCTTTACCACTGAGCCCCCTGGGAAGTCCGAACTGCTCCTGAGGTGAGAGCAAAGCCCGAGAGTGGAGGTCAGCCCCAGTCATCTGAGCAAACACTGAGCTTCCTCCTTCATCAGAGAAGGCACCTCGGGTTCCTCTCCTCCAAGTGTGTCTCACTGGAAATAAAGCTGTGATGACTATCAGTCTACTTACTCCTGAAAAACAGTCATCAGAAACATGAGCCTAATATTTATTGATGTAAACACACTGTTTTTCACAGTGAACCACAGTAGGCGCTGGAATGTTTCTGTCTTCCTTGATGCTTGAGAACAAATTTTCCTTTGTAACAAATTTTCCTTTCCATGAGTAAACAAGTGTAATTTTTTTTACACACTTGGGTATATAATTCAAATGTAACCCTTTCTTATAAGTCATAAGAAATTATAAATTGTCTAATATGTGCTTAACTGACTTTGTGCTTAAGATCACTAACAGTGAGACTAAAAATGATAATAATGAAATACAGCCATTATTTCTGCTGCTGATGAATTTATAACAGTAAGTACAGAGCTGAGCCTCTACTATTCTCTTGCCATTTAACATGAACCAAAAATTTCCATTTTAGGTCCCATTACATTGTATTATAATTGTGGGAATTGTCACAGTTCCCTACTCTACAGTTTAGGAATGTGTTGGAACAAATGTTTACAAGTCAAGATTTATAAGTCAAGAAAGTTGTTTCCACTTGGAACAATAACCAGGCTCTGGGAGTACAGACTCAGCCTGCTGGACACCTTCAGGAAGCATCTCAGTGGGCTTCTTTAGTTGACAGAATAACATGACAAAAAGAGAGTCAATTACATGAGAAAAATAAGGGCCACTTTTATCAGCCATAGCATGCATAGTTTTCTTGCAATAAAATGATGGTTATATTCCTTGTTTATCTGAAGTGTTTAAACGTTGTGTTACAGTAATATTTTCCTTCAGCACATTTCACCATCTTGTAACATTTCTTTGCAATCATATAACATTACTCAATATTCTTATTTAGTAAAAGTGGACTCCATTTTTTTTGTTGTTTTGTTTTTCTTAAAGCTTATTTTAGTTTGGCTGCCCTAGGTCTTAGTTGCATCATGAAGTTTCATCTTCATTTCAGCACGTGAACTCTTTAGTTGTGGCATGTGAGATCTAGTTCCCTGACCAGGGATCGAACCCATAACCCCTGCATTGGGAGCATGGATTCTTAGCCACTCTCCACCAGGGAAGTCCCTGGACTCAGTATTCTTGATTCCTCTAATTGCCACTGTCCTTCCTTTTAGGATACATTTGGTCTTGTGCTTGAGCATTTACTATTTGAAATAAATTCACTATGGTTCCATTTTTTATATACTTTTCTCTACTGCAACATGATATCTTAGATTCCATCTGCTTTAGGTTGTGGAGATGAGAGTGAGTGATGAAGTGTCTGTGGAGCCAATAGTACCATCAGTCCCAGTTTTCCTAAACTTGAATTTAGAAATACACTTCACTCCTCTGTCTCTGAGTCACTCTGTTCTGCGGGACACAGCAAGCACAGCTGATCAAATAGAGCTTTACTGTTTCCCTTCAACCTGTCATTGTTTATGGGCTTGCTTGGTGGCTTAGAAGGTAAAGAATCCACCTACAATGAGGGAGACCTGAGTTTGATCCCTGAGTTGGGAAGATCCCCTAGAGTAGGGCATGGTAACCCACTCCAGTATTCTTGCCTGGAGAATCTGCATGGACAGAGGAGCCTGGAAGGCCAAAGTCCAAGGGGTCGCAAAGAGTCAGACATGACTGAACAGCTAAGCACTGCACAGCACATTATTGTTTATATGCCAATTACAGGCCCAGTTCAGTCGCTCAATCGTGTCCGACTCTTGGCGACCCCATGAATCGCAGCACACCAGGCCTCCCTGTCCATCACTAACTCCTGGAGTTCACTCAAACCCATGGCCATCAAGTCGGTGATGCCATCCAGCCATCTCATCCTCTGTCATCCCCTTCTCCTCCTGCCCCCAATCCCTCCCAGCATCAGGGTCTTTTCCAATGAGTCAACTCTTCGAATGAGGTGGCCAAAGTATTGGAGTTTCAGCTTCAGCATCAGTCCTTCCAATGAACACCCAGGACTGATCCCCTTTAGGATGGACTAGTTGGATCTCCTTGCAGTCTAAGGGACTCTCAAGAGTCTTCTCCAACACCACAGTTCTAAAGCATCCATTTTTTGGCGCTCAGCTTTCTTCACAGTCCAACTCTCACATCCATACATGACCACAGGAAAAACCATAGCCTTGACTAGACAGACCTTTGTTGGCAAAGTAATGTCTCTGCTTTTTAATATGCTGTCTAGGTTGGTCATAACTTTCCTTCCAAGGAGTAAGCGTCTTTTAATTTCATGGCTTCAATCACCATCTGCAGTGATTTTGGAGCCCCCAAAAAATAAAGTCTGACACTGTTTCCACTGTCTCCCCATCTATTTCCCATGAGGTGATGGGACCAGATGCCATGATCTTAGTTTTCTGAATGTTAAGCTTTAAGCCAACATTTTCACTCTCCTCGTTCACTTTCATCAAGAGGCTTTTTAGTTCCTCTTCACTCTCTGCCATAAGCGTGGTGTCATCTGCATATCTGAGGTTATTGATATTTCTCCTGGCAATCCTGATTCCAGCTTGTTCTTCTTCCAGCCCAGCGTTTCTCATGATGTACTCTGCATATAAGTTAAATAAACAGGCTCAGTGGGTAAAAAATCTGCCTGCAATGCTGGAGCCACAGGAGACACAGGCTTGATCCCTGCATTGGGAAGATCCCCTGGAGAAGAAAATGGCAACCCACTCCAGTATTCTCACCTGGAGAATTCCATGGACAGAGGAGCCTGGCAGAGTACAATCCATGGGATCACAAAGAGTGAAGTCGCTCAGTCGTGTCCAACTCTTTGCGACTGTAACCTACCAGGCTCCTCTCTCCATGGGATTCTCCAGGCAAGAATACTGGAGTGGGTTGCCATTTCCTCCTCCAGGAGAATCTTTCCGACCCAGGGATCAAACCCGGGTCTCCTGCATTGCAGGCAGACGCTTTAACCTCTGAGCTACCAGGGAAGCCCAACAGTCCATGTGATCACAAAGAGTAGGACATGACTAAAGTATGCACCCAGGCATATGACAATTACACTTCAGTAGGTCAACGAAACAGTTTAAGAAACAGTAACTACCATTAATCTAGATATTTCCATTGTACTTCTATTCAAGTAATATGAAATTTTAACTGGGACTTATATTCACTTTGTTGTTGTTCAGTTGCTAAATTGTGTCCAACTCTTTGTAATCCCATGGACTGCTGCCTTTTCATACTGTTCATGGGGTTTTCCAGGCAAGAATATTGAAGTGGATTGCCATTTTCGTCTCCAGTGGACCACATTTTGTCAGAACTCTTCACTATGACCTGTCTGTCTTGGGTGGCCCTGCACGGCATGGTTCATAGCTTCATTGAGTTATGCAAGCTTCTTCGCCAGGACAAGGCTGTGATGTATAAAATAGATAACTGATGAGAACCTACTATATAGCACAGGAAACTCTATTCAGTGCTCTGTGGTGACTTAAATGGGAAGGAAATCCAAAAAAGAGGGGATATGCGTATACATGTGGCTGATTCACTTTGTTGTACAGCAGAAATTAACACAACTGTGTAAAGTAACTAACTATATACTCCAATAAAATAAAAGTAAAGAAAAATAATAAGACTGTTACAATCCTGTTTAAAGGCATTAGAATGAGCACAGTTCAGCTAGAGATACATGAATCTTCTAAAGCCTTATGAAGTACTCAAAGCATAATTCGTGAGATAAGAGAAGATGGATGTTAGCTGAGCCTACAGTAGTAATCATTTCTCAATACATATCAATCAAAACTGTCATACTGTATGCCTTAAGCTTATACAGTGATGTATGTCAATTATTTCTAAATAAAGCTGGAAAAGTATAAAAATCCATTTTAAAATTAAAAAATAAAAATTTAGGTCTTAAAAAAAATTTTTAGGTCTTATTGAGGCCATTTAGATCAGCCCCACGAGAAGCCTTCTGTCTTCAGGGGGCCTTCCTTCAAACACCAAGATCCAAAATTTCCGTGTTTCCTCAGTTACGATGTGCAAAATTCAAAGCCTCTGAAATGGTATACAGAAGTGCTCCTAACCTGAACCTTGTAAATCACCTTCTCTTATACCCAAACACTTCTTCGTCTTAGGTATGCAGAGTCATTTGTGATTACTTCTGTTCATCACTTCTGCACACGTTGTTCTTTCCTGACTGCCTGGAAGAGGTATCATGTAAGAGGTAACCTGAGTGTTAATTTCTCTAAATTGAATCCTATTCAGGGAATGCACTTGAGGACTTCCCCGAACGGCTTTCTTCTGGACCCTGGACCTGCTTTCCCTGCCCCGGAGCCTGGCCCATCCTGGCGACCCACTACGCTGAAGCCCCACAGTGAGCTGTATGTGCCCTGAATAATGTGTATCGTAACAAACGTTGGACACCGGTGAGCGAATGAACAAGGACTCACAAGCATAACTTTTACAGTGGCTATTGCAGGGAATGGCCACAAGGTGGCATGCTTTTCTCAAGCCCAATTGTGATTACCTGGGAAATGAAAGCTTTTGAGAGTTTTGACTCATTTGAAAAGATCCTGCTGCTGGAAAAGATTGAAGGCAGGAGAAGAGGACGACAGAGGACGAGATGGTTGGATGGCATCACCGACTCAATGGACATGAGTTTGAGTAAACTCCAGGAGATGGTGAAGGACAGGAAGGCCTGGCGTGCTGCAGTCCAAGGGGTCACAAAGAGTTGGACACGACTGAGCGACTGAACTGAACTGATTGAATTCAGGGCTGTAAATTAACGTGGAATGTACCTGAATAACACCCAAAAGCTTTTGCATTTTTCCTGAGTATTCCTTTTTAAATTAACCTTTTTTCCATATTATAGTAACATTGATATACAACGTGTTGTCAATGGTGGCAGGTGAACTGAATGTATTTTCTCTTTTGTTGTTCTGTTATTTCTGCTTTCTCACCATTGTACCCTGATTAAATTCTAGAGACATAACTTATGTTTCTTTTTAATTTACCATCTAAACCACTGGGGAAGCCCCTCATCTGCATTAACAGAACAAAAATAATACCACCAATGTTAGAAATCTGATTATGAAATAACACATTCCAAATTATTTGGAATTAGTTAGGTCTTTCTTTTTGAAAGGAATGGTTTTGAAATAACCCAAACTTTGGTCCATCTTGCGTTTCTGTGTTAAAATTAGCTGAGCTCTTTGAAACATTCTTTCCATTTACTTTGAACTCTTCTCTGAGAAACTAAACCACACAGTGCTTTTGCCTATTAGGCTCAGGCAGTTTGATAAAAGAGAATGAAAAAAAACAAGACACCTCAGATGTCCTAAGACAGTCTGGTAAGTGATTTGTCTCACAAGAAACTTCAAGGCTTCAGTTCACTGCTGCTGATGCATAATACACCTCATAAGCATGGAAGGGTCACTGATACACATACAAGTCATTGAGCATAATCTTCTATCAACCAGAGACCAAGGGTTTCAGGAGCTGTGACAGGAAGCTCTCACTTCCCACTGACTCTGAATCTCTGTGACTTCCTGAACTCTTGAAAGTGAAAGTCTCTCAGTTGTGTCTGACTCTTTGCAACCTCATGGACTATACAGTCCATGGAATTCTCCAGGGCAGAATACTGAAGTGGGTAGCTGTTCCCTTCTTCAATCTTCAGAGGATCTTCCTGACCCAGGAATTGAACTGGGGTCTCCTGCATTGCAGGCAGATTCTGAGCTCCTTACTTTAATGAATTCTGTCCCCTCTCCCTTCCTTCCTGTTGACTGATGGTGACAGCAGCCCGCAGAGCAGAAGGTCTGGTCCAATAACTGACGGTGGGCTCTTCTCTTCCCTTTCCAGTCCTGCCTTTTCACACCTTTCTCTTTTCTCTGCTTGTTGCTCGCCTTTGCCATTATCACTGGGAGGTGGTGGACAGGCATTATTCTTCATCCAAAAAAGAACAAGTAAAAATGCATTGCTACCCCAGTAGAAACATTTTAATTTAGACATAAGAGCAGCTCACAATGAATATGGACTTGTACAGTTTTCCATAGGTTTGCTGTTGTTCAGTCGCTTGGTTGTGTCTGACTGTTTGCGACCACCTGGGCTGCAGTGCACCACGCTTCCCTGTCCTTCATCATCTCCAGGAGTTGGCTGGAGCTCATGTCCACTGAGTCGGTGAGGCCATCCAGCCATCTCATCCTCTGTCACCCTCTTCACCTCCTGCCGTCAGTCTTTCCCAGCATCAGGGTCTTTTCCAATGAGCTGGCTCTTCACATCAGGTGGGCCAAAGTATTAGAGCTTCAGCTTCAGCATCAGTCCTTCCAATGAATATTCAGGGCTGATCTCCCTTAGGATGGACTGGTTGGATCTACTTGCAGTCCAAGGGACTCTCAAAAGTCTTCTCCAACACCACAGTTCAAAGGCATCAATTCTTTGGCACCCAGCTCTCTTTATGGTCCCACTTTCACATCCATATATGACTACTGGAAAAACCATAGCTTTGACTAACAGACCTTTGTCAGCAAAGTAGTATCTCTGCTTTTTAATATGCTGTATAGGTTGGTCATAGGTTTTCTTCCAAGGAGCAAGCATCTTTTAATTTCATGGCTACAGTCACCATCTGCAGTGATTTTGGAGCCCAAGATAATAAAGTCTGCCACTGTTTCCATTATTTCCCCATCTATTTGCCATGAAGTGATGGGACTGGATGTCATAATCTTCATTTTTTGAATGCTGAGTTTTACTCCAGCTTTTTAACTCCCCTGTTTCACCCTTATCAAGAGGCTCTTTAGTTCCTCTTCGATTTCTGCCATTAGGGTGGTGTCATCTGCATATCTGAGGTTATTGATATTTCTCTCGGCAATCTTGATTCCAGCTTGTGCTTCATCCAGCCCAGCATTTTGCTGATGTACTCTGCATATAAGTTAAATAAGCAGGGTGACAATACACAGCCTTGACATACTCTTTTCCTGATATGGAACCGGTCACTTCCTCTGCCTCCCCTTGGGGCCCTTGTTGGCTGGGGGAAAGTGGCCGCCACATGAGCATAGACACAGCAGCTCTGGAAAGGCACAGGTGACCCGGAAGTGGGGCCTCCCTCCTGCCCTCACCTGTGCAGCTGGACCACACAGAAGTGGATGCCTCAGCTCCGTCCGGCCAAGCCTTCCGACGCCGGCAGCACCCATGACATTCTGCATATGTCCTCCAGACACCGAGCTCCCAGATAACCTGCCCCATTAAGAGAGGAAGTGAGAAAACTCTTTCCTAAGCTTATAAATTCTGTCAGGAAGCAGACAGCGATGATGGTAGCATCCTCACAACTGAGCTTCTATCCTCAAGCCGCTCGTCTCTGTGGTCTGGTCCGGCCACAGTGGCCTTCTCTTTACCCCATGTGTTTCTCATAACTCCCACTCTCGGAACTTTTAAAACCCCCCTCATGTGGTACAAGGAAATCGACTCTTTCAGAAATGTATTAACTCACACAGATTTAAAACGTATTATTCTTCCAAACAGCTGAAAATTTTCACCTTTTAAAATTATTTATTTATTTATTATGTGTTTATTTGGCTGCATCAGATCTTAGTTGGGGCACACGGGATCTTTGCTGTGTTATGCGGGATCTTTTGAGTCGCTGTGCAAACTCTGGTGACTCTGAGGCTCAGTAGTTGCGGCATGGAAGGTCAGTTGTCCCTTGGTATGTGGGATTTTAGTTCTCTGATCAGCAAATGAACTTGAGTCACCCCTCGTGAACTTGGGGCACAGAGTTTCTGGTCAGAAATGGGAACTTTTCCATATTTCAGCCCAGGAGCTTGGGGCACAGAGTTTTTGGCCTGAAATGGGAATTTCTCCCTATTTTGGCCCAGGAACTTGGGATTCAGGAACTTGGGATGCAGAGTTTCTGGTCTGAAATAGGAACTTTTCCATATTTCAGCCGAGCAATTTGGGGCCCCGGGTTTCCAGAGTTCTGCCTTGAATTTTGGGGTGCAGATAAAAAATATGAGAAATACATCTTCAGAGTTAACACCTTTTGAATTGTTTTTGAAAACATCATCAAAATTTTTATGCATCTTATGATGGTACTCATTATCAGAGTGTGGGCTTGGTAAAATGTGACTTTCCCATGGCTTTCTTGTCCTTATTTATCTTGCTGATAGATTCATTGGCCTCTTTGACTAGTTAGTTCTTTTTGAAGCAAAGATTGAAATGGTCATTCTAGTTTGTGTGATTTTTAATAATCTCATCCAAAGTAATTTCTCAGTTGTTTTTTCTGTTGTATAACATTTCCCATATTCATTTTGTTCCTTTTTTCTTCTTGTTTTCTTTTGTGTTTATAGCTGTGCACCCATATTTTTTTGTAAGAATTACAGTTGATTAACATAACTATTTTTGTGTTGTGATACAGCATAGGGATGCAATTTTTATGGAATCCACTTTATTAGAATATTACCAAATTGTGAGTTTTTTGTTGGTTTTGGAGATGAATTGCTTGTGGGTATCTTGGTTTGCAAATATTTCTTTGCATTCTGGGTTGCCTTCTTCATTCCTGAAGGTTTTCTTTTTTGAACACCTGCTTTGAAATTGAAGTATGTCGCATTTTCCTGATTTTGGTTTCATTGCTGTAGGGAATGGATTCCAAAAGACCTTGCAATGAAGTCATCCAAACCCAAAAACACTTTGTAGTTTATATCCTCATGTGTCCTGCCTATGTTTTCCTTAAGACTTTCATAGAATCCCTCCAGACCTTTAGATATTTATGATTTGGAGTTCATTTCGTGCATGGCGTTAGAGAGTGTTCTAACCTCATTCTTATTTTCTTTTAATAAGCCTTGCACAATCCTTCATAGTGTCTCTTATCAACATATATTGCCAGCATCAGGGGAGGAATAGTCCCTTTTCTCCATGCCTTCTCCATCAGTTAGTGTTTGTCAAGTCTCTGACTGTGGCCAATATGAGTCCTGTGAGGTGATTCCTTCCTTTGGTTTCGATTTGCATTTCTCATATTTAGCAAAATTGACCTTTTTTCATGTGATTTCTTTTCAAGGGTGAGTTCATGTTACCTCTAGATGCTGCTGCTGCTGCTAAGTCGCTTCAGTCGTGTCCGACTCTGTGCGACCCCATAGACGGCAGCCCACCAGGCTCCCCCGTCCCTGGGATTCTCCAGGCAAGAACAATGGAGTGGGTTGTCATTTCCTTCTCCAATGCATGAAAGTGAAAAGTGAAAGTGAAGTCACTCAGTCGTGTCTGACTCTTTCCCGACTTCATGGACTGCAGCCTACCCGGCTCCTCCGTCCATGGGATTTTCCAGCCAAGAGTACTGGAGTGGGTTGCCATTGCCTTCTCCGACCTCTAGATGCAGCTTTCTATAACTCGGCCCTGTTTTAAATTCTTTTCTGATGACCACCCCTAGGCCTATTGTTGAGATCAGCTGTTTTTGCCTTACAGACCCTTTGACCCTGAGAATACTCAATGCCCATCAGCACAGCTTTTCAAGCTGTAGTTACAGAAAATGGCCGCACGTCAGCAGCATTACTCAACTCCACACATTTCCCACACCCTGGTCATTTCTGTGTGGTTTTATATTGGAATAGGGCTTTCCTAGTGGCTCAGACAGTAAAGCGTTTGCCTGCAATGCGGGTGACCCAGGTTTGATCCGTGGGTTGGGAAGATCCCCTGGAGAAGGAAACTCCAGTATTCTTGCCTCGAGAATCCCATGGACAGAGGAGCCTGGTAGGTTACAGTCCATGGGGTCACAAAGAGTCAGACACGAGTGAGCGACTTCACTTCACTTATATATTGGAATAGAAGTGATTTCTGATTTTATGTGTGTTTCAGATGTACAGGAACTTGATAGATTCATGGATGAACATTTTTCTATCAAATTCTAACAAATTTCTATTTTCAAGCTTTTGTTCCCAACTAGGTGATTACATGGACAGAGGAGCCTGGTAGATTACAGTCCATGGGGTCACAAAGGATCGGACACGACTGAGCGACTTCACTTCACTTCAGGTGATTACAGTGTGTTCAATAAACTTCCACCTGCTATTCAGTAGGTTGTTTTTGATCATTTACTGGATACATATATGAGTGTCTATGTTAATTCAAATCTCTTAATTTACTTTGCCTGTACCTAGAGATTGAGGGCTCCTGCTGAGTGCAAGAGGCACTCCAGGAACATCGTGGGGTCACACTGCCTGCCATATCCTCCCAGGACCCTGAGCCCCAAAAAAATCCAGCCTTGGGACCCTAGCCTGCCCAGTCTCCAGAGATGTGATACCAGCCAAGGTGACCATGGGATGAAGGAAATAAAGTCAGCATATGTTGCTATATTTATTGTGTTTATACAGTTATTTGAACTTTAGTATATGGGTGAATTACAAGGCAGTGGGTGGTGTTTTTTTTTTTTTAATTCATAGTCACTTGATTCACTCACACATTGATGTGTATATGCTATATTTCAGGGACTGTTCCTGTACAGATTATGACCAAAAGTGGAGTATCATTCCTAGTGTTAACCAGTAGGTCCCTGTGGCTTATTTTCTAAATAGTAATGTGCACATATTAGCCAAGTAGCTTATTTCTATGTGCCCAACACCTTTCTTCTCTGCTAACAGTGAGATGAGTTTTACTAATTCTTTGAACTTTTTATCTTGACTCAAAAAGCTCCTATGGATCCATTTTTAGATTCCACCTAGAAGTGACATCATACTCTATTTGTTGCTCCCTTTCTCTCCTACTTCACTTGCTATGATCATCTCTACCTTCTTGCCTGTGCTTGAACATGGCATTGTTGCATTCTTCCTTATGGCTGATTCATATACCATTATATGTATAGAACCCATTTTCTTTACTCATTTCCATGTCCTTGTACCTGAGTAGGTTGCAGCAGTGTCTTTCCTTTGGAAGTCAGGCCGGCAGGGACGGCATGGGCACCCTTGTCTTCTAAAATGCCTCTTTTCCCTGACTGTATACCAGGCGTGTGATCGCTGTTTCCTCACGCACGCCCATGTTCTGTTTTCTAAAGATCCTCCATACTGTTCTCTCCAGTGGATGAACCAATGGAGATTTTTAGTAATCCCATCCAAATTAATTTCTTGATGGGAGCTTCTATTCCTCAGCTTTTCCCATTTTTATTTTGCTAACCTTCATTCTTGATTATTATTTCTTGTGTTTGTAGCCATCTATCTACTCTTTGTTTTTCAGTTGAGGTACAGTTGATTCACATTACTCTATTTGCTTTGGGATATAACAGAGTGATTCAGTATTCACATGGAATGAAGTGAAGTGACAGTTGCTCAGTCATGTCCGACTCTTTGTGACCCCATGGACTATACAGTCCATGGAATTCTCCAGGCCAGAATATTGGAGTGAGTAGCCTTTCCCTTCTTCAGGGGATCTTCCCAACCCAGGGATTGAACCTAGGTCTCCTGCATTGCAGGTGGATTCTTTACCAGCTGAACTCATGAAATATATACCATTTAAAGATATTTCAAAATCACAGCTCTATTTCTCTCTGCTGCATAATATATCCTATTATTTTTCTTACATTATACATAGTGATTTTTATTTCTTAATTTCTTCTTCAATCTGGCAACACCCACAACCAAATCCCCACAGGTATCTGTTAGTTTCTGGATTTGTGTCTCTTTCTATTTCATAGATAAGTCAATTTGTGTCTTATTTGAGGTGGAAATTAAATGTGATTTCCTATGGCAGTTTTCTCTGTGTTTCTGACAACCTTGCCTTAGATGAGAATATGTAAATAAATTCTCATGAAAGGAGTATAATTTTCAGGAACAGTATTATGTCAAATGGACTATTTCCACCTTTCAGTCCGCAGAGTTTCCGGCATGAAATATGAACTTTTCCATATTTCAGCCTGGGAGCTTGGAGCGCAGGGAACTTAACCAAGGTATGGTTTACTTACAGTGACCCACACAGATAGTAAGTATGATTTGAGGAGTTTAGGCAAATGTGAGAACCCATGTCACCTACACCCCATCAGAACCTGGAATATTTCAGGGACTTCGCTGGTGTTCCAGGGGCTAAGACTCCACACTCCCAACACAAGGGATCTGGGTTCAATCCCTGGTCAGGGAACTAGATCCCACGTGCTGCAAGAGTTCATGTTTTGCAACAAAAATGGAAAATCCTGCGTGCCACAGCTAAGACCTGGCACAACCAAATAAATAAATAAATAAATATATATATTTAAAAAAGACCTAGAACATCCCAGCATCCTAAATCATTCCCTCCATTCCCCAGACAACTGTCTTCCTGATTTCTAGCACTCTAGAAATCACGCCTTTTCTGAAACTTCATTGAGTTGGTTGTACACGAGGTGTCTTCAGGGTCTAGCTAAAGAGCTATGACTTTACCAATGTACAGTGTAAGGTAAGAAAGTTTGTGTTCAGTGAAATTTAAAACTTTTTTGGTTTTTTACTTGAAACATAAACACCTTTATGGATAGATGTATTGGTCTCTTCCCTGGCAGACATGGAAGGGTGAGATGTTTAAAAATTAAAGACCTTGTACTTTATTTCTCAAAAGTAATTTAACCACCTTGACCAGCTATGGGTCCTAAAAATGGTGATTTGAAATAGCATCATTGGGACTTACCTGGTGGTCCAGAGGTTAAGGCTTGTGCCTCCGCTGCAGGGAGTGTGGGTTCCATTTGGGGAACTAAAGTGCCACAGGCTGCATGAAAATGTTAGTCACTCCGTCGTGTCCGACTCTTTGCAACCCCATGGACTGTAGCCCGCCAGGCCCCCTTGTCCATGGGATTCTCCAAGCAAGAATACTGGAGTGCATTGCCATTTCCTCCTCCAGGGAATCTTCCCAACCCAGGGATTGAACCCACATCTCTTATGTCTCCTGCATTGGCAGGCCCGTCTCTTACCACTGGCTCCACCTGGTCAAACCTAGAGGCTTTTATAAAAGGATTTCAGCTTAAAATAAAATGAATAAGATATATTAAAATTGATACTTCACACATTTCAGAATATTTTCTTATGTGTTGCTAAAAGAAATGTCTCAGGATTTTAGGTTTTGATTCATCCTTTTAGCAACAGGGTATTTATTAGTAGATGCAACCTTGGGGACAAGCATCACCTATTTCACTTCCTACAAATACTTGTGTTTTTTGCATCCATGTTGAAATGGCTAAAGTTTTCTGAATTCTCTGCATTTCCTTTAATAAAAACCCTACCAGTAGGTAAACTACTATTCTAAAAAATGTAAAATAAAATGTGACTATGGCTTTATACCAAAATTTGTTATGATTGAACATAGTGATATCTTTTGAAGCATCATTTGTGAAAACCTTTTAACTGTGAATTTTCTGTCTGGTTCCTTTCTCTCTCTTTCAGAATATTTATTTATTTAGCTGCACCAGGTCTTAGTTGCAACACTAGGGCTCTCCAGTCTTCTCATTGTGATATGCAGGATCTAGTTCCGCGGCCAAGGATCAAACCCTGGTGCCCTGCACTGGGAGCACAGGGTCTTAGCCACTGGACCACCAGGGAATACCATTATGTTTGCTGAGTTTTGACAGATGCACACATCTGTAAAAGAGATCTAGAACATGCTTGCCATGGCCCTGGTTCCGTCCCTGGTTGGGGAACTGGGATCCTTCAAGCCTCTGGGCAGCCAAGAAGCAAAACAAAACAAAATATTGTATCAGGTACTATAACTAATCTAGAAATAATGTATGTATCATTTGTGTATAAGTTATAGGCCATACCACAACTTATAATGCCATGCCATTTTGTATAAGGGACTTGAGCATACTCGGATTTTAGTGTGTGCAGGGGTCCTTGAACCAGTTCCCTGCATTATAGGATGACCGTGAATAACCACAGAGTGTCAGGGATTATTAAAATAGGTGGGAGAACAAAGTCACACCCACGTCCCTCATTACTAAGAGGTGTTCAGAGGTGGCCACCAGGGCCAATTGCACCAGTTACCCACCTTAGCCATGGGTAACAGAGAACATGACTCTGCTTGCTTAACTCCACAAACACTTTTATTAGTTCACAGAACAAATAGCTGCAAGCTAGGACAGTCTCCAGGCTCACCCAGCAGGCTTTTCCTCTCTTCTCCTTGGCCAAAACTGGTCATGTATGTGCCTGGTCCCTGAACCAATCAGTGGGCGAGTCATTCACACTCATGCAGATAGCTTCTGTGATCTTAGGTCTTAATTTCCAATTAGCAGTTATTTTAGAAACTGTTGATCTTACTTTCATTCCCTGGGTTTATATTTTATGTTGACAGATAAAACAAGGCAGAAATTACAAGTTATAATAGGATCTTCAGAGACTTACATGGTTCATCAAATGATAAGAGTAAAATTATACTTTAGGTGAGGCGTTTACAAAGCAGGATTCTGTAAATATTTTCTGTAAAGGGCCAGAAAGTAAATATTTTTTGGCTTTGATGAGCATAATATCTCTGTAGCAACTACTCAAATTTGCCCTGGAAGCTGGATAGCAGCCGTATGCACCCTGTAAATGAGTGCGTGTAGCTGTGTACCAGTAATGCTTTATTTACAACCAGGGATGGTGAGCAGGTTCTGGTTCGCAGGGAGGCTGAAGTTGCTGAGGACAGTCATTATGCAGTTTTGTTAGAACTAAATTAGAAATAGCAACACAAACTCCCAATCTTTGAAATTTATTGTTTCCACCTGACAAGTGAAGTAGCCTTTAATGTTTTCCACCACAGATTTACATGCAAATAGAGAAGAGTCCCAATATTGGCTCAGTGGTAAAGAAACTGACTGCCAAGAAGGAGATGCAGGTTGGATCCCTGGGTTGGGAAGATCCCCTGGAGGAGGGCATGGTAACCCACTCCAGTATTCTTGCCTGGAGAATTCCATGGACAGAGGAGGCTGGTGGGCTACAGTCCATGGGATTGCAGAAGAGTCGGACACAACTGAGCAATTAAATAACAACAGCTCAATATCCAAATGCAGCCTTCAGACTTTTCCCCACCCCGAGGAATAAGGGATCTTTGGAAACTAGCTGGTTTTATGTTTCAGGGCAGGGCAGGTACATTGTGGGCTTGGGGTATCTCACTGCCAGAAAGAAGGGGTGCTTCTCCAAGTTCTGGGGCGCTGAAGGCACACAAGAGCCCACTTAATGGTATCTTTCATCAATACTGATGAGTTAATGACCAATTCAACTACTCAAATCTGAATGCTATGAATTCGTAATTATCCTCAAAGACAAGAATCAAGATTTTTGTCCTTTTTGAAAAAAAGAGATATTTATTTTATTAGGATTTTTGTTCTTTATGAAGCTGCTAGTTCAGTATTCACAGCCTGATTTTATTCTGATGAACTGTTTTTAGCATCCCTACATAAAAAGGCTGACATCCCTGTACCACATGATCTATATTCATGATCCAGCTGTATCTAAAGATTTTCTCTATGTGCGTGCTCAGTCACTCAGTTATGTCCGACTCTTTGTGACTGCATGGACTATAGCCCACCAGCCTCCTCTGTCCATGGAATTTTCCAGGCAAGAATACTGGAATTGGTTGCCATTGCCTACTCCTGGGGGTCTTGTTGAACCAGGAATCGAACCCGTGTCTTCTGGGTCTCCTGCATTAGTAGCTGGGTTCCTTACCACTGAGCCACCTGGGAAGCCCATAAAAAGATTCTACTCTTTGTAAAAAACAAATAATAGAACAGATAGTAGATACAGTATTAATATTGGTTACTTTGGGATTTAATATAATGGATGAAGCACACATTCTTTTCTTGAAATTTTCTGGTATTTCCAAGTTCTCTCCTTTATTTATTTATTTATATATTATGTTTAGAACAAAAAAATAAATCTTTGCAAAAATTTTATCTACAGGTTCAAGATGCCTTTGTCTATGGTTATAACATTGTTTGCTTGACCTTCAGGAAATTTCTCACCCCAAGGAGCGATGGTAAGGTGGGGTTTTATAAAAATCTAGAGCCCAATGCTGGGAGTACATCCTCTGAAAAGCCACTGGTGAAATCTATAGAGCTGGATCCTCAGGCCCCAAGGGTAGAGGCTGTCCTCAGGTGAGGGGACTGACTTTCAGTTGTGGGAAAGATTTGGAGGGCTTTAATCATTGCCTACCAGACACCTGGCTTAAGGTGGGAAGAGTCTATATTTTAAAGAGTAAGGAAGGTTAGGTGGTTGGGGCTGAGGGTACTGGTTGTCTTGGAGGGAGCTGGGCAGTTTCAGGAAGGCTTGGAGGAGGAGGAGGGACTGGACTACCGTGCAAACCTGGGGCCCCTTGTTAAAAAATTATTATGAATTTCAAGATGGTGACATCAAGTGCAGGGGCTGCCTGTGAAGCCGGCGCCTGTGGAGACCCAGGGTTCAAAGTCCACTTTGGAGGTAAGAACTGGCCAGGATTCTGGCAGAGACTGGACGCTGAGGTGGAATTTCTTGTCTATGGCTCTCTTGGGTGTCCAAGGGCCACAACCCACAGGCAGAAGTCCCTTCTCCACGGGGGAGACCAGGCTCTAGACCCCTGGGGGTCTCCCAGTCACGTTTTAGATGCTAAATTGTCACAGGTGTTACTGAAATTCTGTGTTCAGGTAGGGTCTTGGGGAAACACCCTTATGCCTCCCTCTCTACCCAGCCCCTGCCTTCTGGGATATTAAACAGGGTACCCACCCCCCACTCCCCATTCATCTTCCTGACTCCTGAGTCACTGGTCAGCCTCCCTTCCTTTAGGAAGGCCTCCAGGTTGCCCCTGTACCCCTGAAGTCACACCTTCTGTTACATTCCTCAGGCTGCATCTCCAGGTTGTGACCCCCAGGTTGCTCAAGAGACCCTGTTTTATGCCTTCCTAGCTGCCTGTGCCTCTTCTTCAAGGCATTAGGGCACTCTGACATTGTGGGTGCAGTTAGCTGTTTGTGGGTTGCAGCTCTGTGGACACCAGGCACCTGAGACCTGGCTCAGAGGAGGGACCTGTATCTCTGTTGATTCTGGGATGCACAGCCCTCCCCCGCATTCAGTGCTCCCCCCACTGTGGGGTCCCCTCAGCTGACCACCTGGGTTTGGGGCTAGGGCTTGGGGCTAAGGTCTGGGGTCCCAGCTATGGGGTCTGGACTCTGGAGTTGGGTCTGCATTTGTGTTTTGGGGTTCATGGGTCAGAGATTGGGATCTGGGGTTTAGGGACTGGAGTTGGGGTCTGAGTTCTGGCGTCCCGGGTCTGGAATCTCAGGTCTGGAGTTGGGATCCAGAGCCTGGGTTCTGAGGCCCAGGATGTAGAAGTGGGATTATGGGGACTGGGGTCTGAGGTCTGCAGCCCCTGAAGTTGAGGATCTAGGATCTGGGCTAGTGATTCCAAATCTGGGGTCAGGGTTTTGAGGTTTGAGGTCTGGGGTCACAATTTCTGGATCTGGGACACAGAGTCTGAAGTAAGGGGTCTGGGTTTAGTACCTGGGTTCTGAGGTCCAGGATCTGGGATCTGGGGTCTGAGGTACAGGATCTAGAATCCCGGCTCTGGGATCTGAGGTTACTGACCTGGAATCTGGAGGTCCAGTGTCTGAGATAACAGATCTATAACCCGGGGCCGGGGTCTGAGGTACAGGATCTAGAACTCGGGGTTGGGGATATGAGGTAACAGATCTAGAACCGGGGGTCCAGCGTCTGAGGTAACAGATTTAGAACCTGGGGTTGGCGGTCTGAGGTACAGGATTTAGAGTCTGGGGTCGGGGTCCCAGGTCTGAAGTACGAGATCTAGCACGTGGGGGGTCCCATGTCTGAGGTCGGGGCTCTGGGGTCTAGGCCCAGGGTCTGAGGTACGAAGTCGCCATCAGCCTCTGCTTGCCCCCGCCCCGCCCCCTCCCTCTCCCCTCCTCTCCTCTCCCCTCCGTCCCCCATCTCCTCGCTCCTCCCCTCTCCTCCAGCTCCTCCCCCGCCCAGCCCGCCCCGCCGGGCGCCGCACCGACAAGATGGCGGCGGGTGGGAGCGGCGGGCGCGCGTCGTGCCCGCCGGGGGTCGGCCCGGGCGCGGGGGGCGGCCCCGGGGCCAGCGCCAACGCCGCCCCGGCCCCCGGCAACGCGGCCGCCGCCGCCGCCGCCTCGGCCCCCGCTGTCCCCGGGCCGCCCCCGCCGGTGTCGGTGTCGGGGCCGGGCGCGCAGGCCGCGGCGGGCGGGGAGCGGGCGGCCGAGGAGCCGGGGGCGGCGGCGCTGCTCCGCGAGCCCGTCTACAACTGGCAGGCCACCAAGCCCACGGTGAAGGAGCGCTTCGCCTTTCTCTTCAACAACGAGGTGCTCTGCGACGTGCACTTCCTGGTGGGCAAGGGCCTCGGCGCGCAGCGCATCCCGGCGCACAGGTGGGCCGCCGTCCGCGACCGCCGCCCGACCCGGGACCGGGTTAGCACCGAGGCCCGCCCCCCGGGACTCCGTCATCCCCCAAGACGCCGCCGCTTCCCGGGACCCGGTCATCCCGGGACCGGACCCCTACCCCTACTCCCTCCCCAGGATTCAGTCATTCCTGGGATCCCGCTCCCCGCCTTCCCCCAGGAAAACCGCCAGCCCCGGGGACCCAGCACCCGCCCTTCCTGGAACCCTTGCTGTCCTGGGGACCTGCCCTCCCTCACCGCCCCGGGGCCCCAGCACCCTTAAGGCCCCGTGATCCTGCCAGGCCTCCGTCCAGCCTGGACTTCCAGATACTAGCTATGGTCCGCTCCTGCGACCCCTGCCCCTCCACCCTCATCGGAGTGTCCTGGCTGGCTGATTCCTGACCCTGCACCCATGGCCGAAATCTCCCAGGTCCGCTGACCTCTTTCACTTGCTGCATTTCTGACCCTCCAACTTCTGCCAGGCTTTCCAGGCCTGCAGACCCCAGCCTGGCCAGCCGGAGGACGTCCAGAGACCCCATCTCCTTCCGCCTCCTCCATCGGGCCCCAGCGACCTCCTCCCCCAAGTGCCCCCTCCTTCTGTGGCTGGGAACCCCCCAGAGCCCCGCTAGACTCCCACCTCGTGAACCCCAGACCCTCATAACCCCCGTTCCCTGACTCCATACATCCCAGGTCTCCTCTTGAATGGGGTTTTCCTTGGTGCAGGCCCACACCTCTGCCAGTCTCAGGGGTGCAGCCTCCAGACTCCTGGGTGGGGCGGGTCTGTATCAGAGACCACCCTGCCCACTGCTTGCTGGGGGATGCTGGGAGGGTTCTGCTGCGGGAGGGGGCTGGAGAGTCTGCCAACTCTGCCTGGAGAGTCCCCAACCCGCTGTGAACGTTGTCTTCACCATTGTGATGTGTGGCTTTTACTTGGCCTGTGTCTTCGAGATTCTTCTCTCTGGCCCTTTCTTGGTTATTTATGTGCAATTGGGACTAGATTCCTGTCCGAGGAAGGTTCTATGCCCATGAGGGGGTCCCCAGGACCTCCTGGAGCTTGTCCCTGCCCTAACCTTCTCGCCTTCCCTGCGAAGCCTCCCTAGAGGGCTGGTTGCCTTCTGACCCAGGAGCCCCCAGCCTCGCTCATGCCTTTCTTGTTTCATATTCCTGCTCTGTGGATCCTCTTGGTGGAAAGTTCTAGTTCCTTTTCTTTTCAGCCTTTGGGTTGTTATTTTATTTGCATTGTGAAATGTTACCTGCCACGATCAGGAGCATGAGTGACCCTGGGTCTCCTGGGGCTCAGTTTCCCTCCACCTCATGACCTGCGACCAACCATTAGACACTTCCTTCCTGGGGCCACTGGGAGGGTGGCCCCTGTGACCAACCCTGGGGCTAACCAGGTCCTTATCACAGTGCCCGGGCTCATCCTCCATACAGGCTGGCCTCACAGGCTGGTGGGGACCAACCCAGTGCTCCGGGAAACACTCCAGAGCATTGCTGCTGGAGCCCAGACAGGAGTGGGGAGAATTCCTCACAGCACGTTCCCAGCTCCAGGCTGGACCTCACCCCCGCCTCCCTCCCAGATGGGCTGCATTAAGGGACTGGCTTGTAAGGAGCAGATTGGAACCCCATCTTGGGGAAACCCAGCAGATGCCTCTTTAGCCAAGTGGTCAAGTTGATGGTCCTGGAGGTGTCTGCACCCCCAGCAGGAAAGACTCCTCCCCCCTGTGTGCTCCAGCCCCAGCCCTGAGTCCCAGTGTCGTGGGTTGATGGTGGCCCCCAAGTTGTGTCCAAGTCCCAGTGCCCAGAACCCATGAACGGGACCTTATTCCTTATTGGGAAAAGGGTCTTGGCAGATGTGATTAAGAGTTTCAAGAAGAGATCATCCTGGATAATCTGAACAGCACTAAATCCAACAAGTGTCTGTGTGAGAAACACGGAGAAGAGGGACCAGGCAGAGACTGGAGGGACATGGCCACAAGCCACAGTCTGCCTGGGGCCCCCAGGAGCTGAGAAGGGCAGAGCCTTGCAGGGACCATGGCCCTGATCTTGTACCTGCAGCCTCCAGAACATGAGATTCTCTCAAGTCACCCAATTTGCAGGAATTTGTTAGAGGAGTCCCAGGAAACCAGTCCACTTGGAGAAAATAACCAGATAAACCCAGTGGGGCATGCCTCAGGACCAAGACACCGTAGGGTCCCCAAGACGATCCTGGGAGGAGCCCAAGGACACAAATAAATGCCACGTGGGATCCAGAAACAGGGCCTGGGGCGGGAAGAGCATTAGTGCAGAGCTGGTGACTGCTGAACCGGACCTGAGCTTGCTCCACAAAGCAGACTGAGGGCAGGGCTCGTGCTAACTTCCAGAAAGGCTGTGGGGTCTGTACCCACCATTTCCCAGGATCCAGGCTTGTGGTGATCTCGGGCTGGGGCTCAGAATGGCGTGGACTCTGGGTGAAGGGTGACCTGGTGCATGGGATGCAGGAGGCTTTCCTTTGGCATATGTAATGGCAGAGGAGCCAACTCTGGCCAGGACAAGCTCAGGCCTCATTCAGAGTCTCTGCCTCCCACCCCCACCCCCTCTCCACTCTACTACTTTTTCATAGCTCTTTTTCCTTCTAACTTCTGTGATGGCTGTCCTTGGCTTGCCGTGAGCAGCGTCTTGCTGCTCTCCCTCCTGCCAAGCCCAGGAAAATGCTGGCACTCTAGGTGCTCAGGAAATCCATTGGTCCAGTGTCTGTACTCACAAGGCTCTCTCTGAGGAGGTACTGAGCATCTTCAGGGTAGCACTGTACAATTTGGTGGGCCCACGTTACTATCTAAAATACCTTTATTCACATATCACTGGAGATTTAGCAGCACAGAGATGTCCCCAAAGTACAGCAGTCTCTGTGTGTGCTTAGCTAAGTAGCATGTTTTTTGGTGACTGTGGCTTTATGGTGGATTTTGACAACTGCTGTGGCTGTTCTTCCCAGTTTTGCTCAAGACTTTTTGTGAAGGCTTTTTCAGCTCGTCTCACACATTTAGCTGTTCCAGGATCAATTACCCATCCCTTCCTCCTGTCCATCCCTCACTCAATCCAACAGTCTCTTAAACGGTGCTAACAAAAGACATCTCTCCCCATGGAATTTACTTTCTAGCACAGTACCAGCAAATTTTTGGAAAGAGCCAGACAGTAAGTAGTTTCAGTAGGCCACATGGTCTGTGTCCCAGCTGCTTAATTCTGCTGTAGCAGTGTGAACACAACAAGACAGAAGTGAATGTGCATGGCTGTGTGCCAATAAAACTTTATTTTCAAAAACAACTGGTGGGCTGAATTGGGTCCAAGGGCTGTATTTGACCAGTCCCTGGCTCAGTGGTTCCCTATAATCTTTAGAATCAGTTTGTCAAATGCTAAAGAAATGACTGGAGGGGTTTGTCTTAGCAAAGATACCAGGTTGGGAGAGCTGACAGTTTAGAATACAAAGTATGGGCACATATTGTCTCTTCATTTATGCAGGGTGCTTTTGTGTTTCCTTAGGGAAGTTTTGTAGTTTTATGTTTTGTTTTGTTGTGTTTTTTGGCCACACTGCCAGATTGTGGGATTTAGTTTCCCCTCTAGGGATTGAACCCAGGCCCCCTCGACAGTGAGAGTATGGAGTCCTAACTACTGGACCATCAGGGAATTCCCAGTTTTATAGTTCCTTCATTTAGGTCTTGCACATTTATTGCTAGGTGGTTTTTTTTGTTGTTTGTTTGTTGTTTTTTCTCTGTTGTGAATAATTTCTCCATTACATATTTCTTAGCTGGTTCTTGCTGGGAAGCTGTAGGTCTTGCACATTTATTTTTATCCACTGGAATGATTTCTTTCTGAATCCTCTTTGGTGTTAATAGCTGTTTCTAGGATTCTATGGTCCAGTGCTGTCCAGTAGACTTTTCTGTGATGATGGGAATGTTCTAGATTTGTCCTCTCCAGTCCTAGCCACTAGTCACACATGGCTACTGAGCACTTGAAATGTGGCCCTCACAACTGAGGAACCAAGTCTTTTGTTTTCTTAGTCACACGACATGGCTCGAAGCATCTTAGTTCCCTGACCAGTGATTGAACCTTTGACCTCAGCAGTGAAAGCGTAGAGTCCTAACCACTGGACTGCCAGGGAATTCCCAAACGGAATCTTTTTCTTTTTCTTTCTTTATATCTATTTATTTTTGGCTGCCCTGGGTCTTCGTTGCTGTGTGGGCTTTTCTCTAGTTGCAATGAGCGGGGGCTACTCTCTAGTTGCAGTGGTTTCTCTTGTTGTGGAACACAGCCTCTCGTTTTGCCGTTTGTAGAAATCTCACATAATTAGAATGACAGAATGTGTAGGCTTTGGTCTGGCGTCTTTCATTCAGTGTCCTGTTTGTGAGATCCATCCACATCCTTGTATTGACAGCTCATCTCTTTTTATTGCCAGAGTAATTCATCTTACTGCTGAATCCCATTGCATGGATGGACCACACGTTGTCCGTTCACCAGTCATATGGGTTATATGGGCATACAGGTTAAACGGGTTATTTCTAGCTTTTCATTATAAGGAATAATACTGCCATGAGCAGTCAACATTTGTGCAGAAGTCTGCATATGGAAGTATTGTTTCTTTTCTCTTGGGTAAATACCTGAGGGTCAAATGTTGGAACTGCAAGGTAACATTTACATGTGACATTTTAAGAAACTGCCAAACTGGTTTCCAAAGTGGCTTCCCCATTCCCCACCCACCATGATGCCCGAGGACTCAGTAATGTTTTTGGCCTCATAGGTGAGTGGGAAATGTTCCCTCCTCCTCTCCTTTCTAGAAGAATATGCAGAAGGTTGGTGTTAATTTCTTCTGGGAATGGGCTTTTCCTTGTGGGGAGATTTTCTTTTTTCTTTTTTGGCTGCACTGTGGGGCTTGTGGGATCTTAGTTCCCTAGCCAGTGATCGAACCTGTGCCCCCTAACAGTGGAAGCTCAGAGTCTTAGCCACCGGACCACGAGGGAATTCCCTGTAGAAAGATATTTTTTTTCAATTGGTTGTGTTGGGTCTTTGTTGCTGCATGAGGGCTTTCTCTAGTTGTGGTGAGCAGGGGCTGTTCTTTGTTGCGGTGTGTGGGCCTCTCGTTACAGTGGCTTCTCGTTGCAGAGCACAGGCTCTAGACACGTGGGCTCAGTAGTTGCAGCCCATGGTCTTTAGTTGCTCCATGGCATGTGGGATCTTTATAGATCAGAGATTGAACCTGTGTCTCCTACACTGACAGGCAGATTCTTATCCGCTGTACTACCAAGGAAGTGACAGAAGATTTTCAGTGACTAGTTCACTTGTTATTTGTTTAGATTTTTCTGTCTTCAGTGAGTGTTGGTAGTTTGTCTTTACAGGAAGTCATCCATTTCCTCTAAGTTGTCTTTGTTTGTTGACATAAAGTTGTTTCAAAGTTCTTTTACTACCGATAGGGTCGATAGGGTCATAGTGATATTCCATTTTCAATCCTGATTTTGGTAACTTGTGTCTTTTTTCTTGATCAGTCTAGCTAAAGTTCTAGCTGTGGTTTAATTTTTTTTTCCCCCCCAAAGAGTGACCTTTTGGTTTCATTGATTTATCTCTATTTTCCTATTCCCAGCTTCATTAATTCCTGCTCCCACTTATACTATCTTCTTTGTTCTTTGGGCTTGATTTGCTCTTTCTTTTCTAGATTGTTGAGATGGAAGATTACCTTGCTGATTTTATTTTTTATTAATTTTTGGTCACTGTATGTGTGCTTGTGAGATCTTCGTTCCCTGACCAGGGATAGAACCTGGACCCCGGCAGTGAAAGTGCCAAGTCCTAACCACTGGACCGCCAGGGAATTCCCAGAAGCTTAGGTTGCTGGTTTTAGATCTTTATTTAATGCATACATAATGTTTACCCCAAGCAGTGTTTTAGCTGCATTCCTTACACTCTGATGTGCTGTGTGCATTTTTGTTCCAGTCAAGATCTTTTCTAATTCCCCTTGTGTTCCTTCCCTGACCCATGGGTTACTTAGAAGTGTTGTTTCATTTCCAAATATTTGGGGATTTCTCAGAGGTCTTTATGTTATTGGTGTATAATTTAATTCCTCTGTTTGGAGAACAAGCTTTGACTTCTTTCAGTGCCTGTAAGTGTATTTGTTTGACTTTCTACCTGGTCTGTCCTGGAGAATATTCCTTGAGTATGCATTCTGCCATCACCGGGCTGAGGGTTTTGTTTGGGGAGTTTAAGAAATCTTTATTTATTTGACTGTGTCAGGTCTTGTTTGCAGCATGCGGAATCTCTAGTTGTGGCGTGCAGGCTCTGTAGTTGTAACATGTGGGCTCAGTTTCCCCATGGCCTGTGGGATCCTAGTTCCCTGACCAGGGATCCAAGCTGAGTCCCCTACACTGGAAGGTGGATTCTTAACCCCTGGATCACTGGGGAAACCCCTGGGCTGAGGGTTTCCTAAAGGTATGTTGGTGGTGGTGTTCAGTCTGGCTGTTTGTCAGTTGTGAAGAGTGAGATGTTGAAACCTCCAGTGGAAACTGTTGGATTGTCTCTCCTGCCTTCTTTATGCTTAGTTTCTCTCTGTGTGGTTTGGGACTCAGTTGTGTGTTTGTTTGCGCTGTTACGTATTCCTGTATACTGAGCCTCTGTTCGTAGGAAACGTCCATTTTCCAGTAACATTCCCTGTCTTCACATCTGTCTTGTCTGGTATCGGGGCAACCCTTCCAGCTCACTGGTGCTTTCTGTCTGCAGGATATGTCTTTCCTCATCTTTCTCCTTTCACCCCCTTCGTGTGTTTAATGTAAAACTTCGGAGCCTGTGATGTCCGTCTGTCCCATCTCTGGTGACGTGAGCCTTGGCCACGGGGCAGGTTTCTCCACTGGGATGTCCCTGCTGTCCCCTCGTCATCACCCTTCCCTCCTGAGGGGTGCTCTGTACAGACATCCCCTTTCCTCTCCTCCTCTGCCAGCTGGTGGAGTATCTCTGGATGGTGGTTCTAGCTGGAAAGAGTTGTTTACTCTGGCATCTGCCATGTGGTGATTTCCTGTTTCCGTAACTCCTTCCCCATTTATTAACTGGGATTCTGGAGGGAAAAGCTGTCCCTTCTCCCTTGCTCACACACCTCCTCCGTTATATATTTATTTCATCATTGACTCACAGTTGTTTATCCTGTGGGTCATTGTCCAGTAGGAGCATTACTGTCCCGGATTTGGCCATTGGAAGTCCTTATAGTTGGCTCAATTCCTTTTAACATTGGCCTGTCATATTGGGAGAATGTCTTTATTTTTTGGCCCCACAGGACACCCCAAGCTCATTTCATCCTTCCCCTCCCTCAGCCCAGGAATCAGCCATTTCTCCTTTTAGTGGAAAATGGTATTTAGAAACCAAGATACAGGTGCTGGGTGTGCTCACTGCTGCTGGGGTGTTGTTGTTTAGAGACCTTCTTAGCAGATGGAGCGAGGAAATATACCAACACACACAACCTCTGTTTCTGTGTCTGTCTCCATCCGTCCATCTAGTCTGTCCATCTGTCCATCCATTCACCCACCTAAAAGCCACGAGATCAACTTGAGTCCCTCTGACTCTGGCTCAGCCTTGGAGAGTTCATCCCAGCCTCCCTTCCCCTCACCTGTAACTCTCTTCTCCAGTTCTGAGAATCTGGCTCTCATTCTGCACATGTCTGCTTAGTGGCACAATATGTGTAGTTACAGAGCTGCTTTCCCTCTCCTGTGAAAAATACTTTCTCTGCATGAAGCACAGTATTTGTATATAGTTCTTTTGGCCTTTAACCTGTTTCCCAAAGCTGCTTAGCTGGTCTTTCTTCCCTGTCCCTTCAGGGTAGTATGTCATTCTTTCTTTCTTTTTAATTTTTAAGTTGTAAAATACATATACCATAAATTCACCCTTTTAACCATTTTCAAGTGTACAGCTTGGTGGTACTAAGCATGTTCATGTTGTTTGCAGCCTCCCCCACCAGAACGCTGTCCCTGTGAAGCACTGACTCCCCACCACCTTCCCCAGCCCCTGGCCCCACCATCTTCTCCCTGTCTCTGTGGATCTGACTCCTTTAGGGACCTGTGAGTCGAACCAAACTCTGTGTTCTTCTGTGTCTGGCTTCTCTCACTGAGAATCACGTTCTCAGCGTCTGTTCGTGTTGTAACATGAGTCCAAATCTCCTTCGTAAGGTAACTAACACTCCTTGTGTGGACGGACCACTTAGTATGGATGATATGCTCATTGCTCGTCTGTCATCTGTTGATGGACATTGGGTCGCTTCCGTCTTCAGGAGTCCGTGGATCATGACATGCTGAATACACATGTGCAGGTTTCGTGCGGACGCGTGTGTTCACTTCTCTCAGGCACATAACCTGGGGGTGGCACTGCCGGGTCAGACAGGAACTTCATGTTTCGCCCCCTGGTGAACCACTGGCCTGTCCACCGCAGCTACACACCTCATGCCCCCTGCCCCTGTCACCCTGCATGAGGACTCTGTTTTCTCCACATCCTCAGCAGCTCTCGTCATTGTCTCCACATCCTTAGCAGCTCTCGTCATTGTCTAGGTTTTTTATTTTAGCTGGTGGTCCAAGGGGTAAGGTCATGTCTCATGGTGGGCTTTTTTTTAAACTGATACTTTTGCTTTCTTGCTGCATTTCCATCATACTTTCTCATTAATTTTGATCTTCCAGAGGCTTTTGACTCTTACCACTGTAAGTGCGTGCATGCTTGTGTCTGACTCTTTGCGACTCTATGGACTGTAATGCACCAGGCTCCTCTGTCCATGGAATTTCCCAGGCAAGAATACTGGAGTGGCTCGTGGTGGGGTTTTTTTTTTTTTTTTTAAATTTATTTGGCTGCATCAGATCTTAGTTGCAGCACTCAGGATCTTCGTTGCCTCATGTGGGATTTTTCCTTGTGTTGCATGGAATTCTAGTTATGGTGCATGGGGTCACTAGTTATGGCACGTGGGCTTAGTTGCCCTGGGGCTTGTCAGTTCAGTTCAGTTGCTCAGTCGTGTCCAACTCTTTGCAACCCCATGAACTGTACACACCAGGCTTCCTTGTCCATCACCAACTCCTGGAGCTTGCTCAAACTCATGTGTGTCGAGTCACTGATGACATCCAACCATGTCATCCTATGTTGTCCCCTTCTCCTTCTGCCTTCAACCTTTCCCAGAATCAGGATCTTTTCAAATGAGTCCTTTCTTCACATCAGGTGGCCAAAGTATTGGAGCTTCAGCTTCAGCATCAGTCCTTCCAATGAATATTCAGAACAGATTTCCTTTAGGATTGACTGGTTTGATCTTGCTGTCCAAGGGACTCTGAAGAGTCTTCTCCACCACCACAGTTCAAAAGCATCAATTCTTAAGCGCTCAGCTTTCTTAATGGTGTAACTCTCACATTCATACATGACTGCTGGAAAAAACCATAGCTTTGACTAGATGGACCTTTGTCAGCAAACTAATGTCTCTGCTTTTTAATATGCTGTCTAGGTTTGTCATAGATTTTCTTCCAAGGAGCAAGCATCTTTTAATTTCATGGCTGTAGTCACCGTCATCTGCAGTGATTTTGGAGCCCCCAAAAATAAAATCTGTCACTCTTTGTATTGTTTCCCCATCTATTTGCCATAAAGTGATGGGAATAGATGCTGTGATCTTCGTTTTTTGACTGTTGAGTTTTAAAGCCAGCTTTTTCACTGTGTTCTTTCACCTTCATCAAGGGGCTTTTTTTAGTTTCTCTTCACTTTCTGCCATAACGGTGGTGTCATCTGCATATCTGAGGTTATTGCTATTTCTTCTGGCAATCTTGATTCCAGTTTGTGCTTCATCTAGCCCGGCATTTTATATGATGTACTCTGCATATAAGTTAAATAAGCAAGGTGACAATATACAACCTTGACATACTCCTTTCAATTTGGAACCAGTCGGTTGTTCCATGTCTGGTTCTAAGTGTTGCTTCTTGACCTGCATACAGATTTCTCAGGAGACAGGTATGGTGGTCTGCTAGTCCCATCTCTTTAAGAATTTTCCACAATTTGTTATGATCCACACAGTCAAAGGCTTTAGTGTAGTCAATGAAGCAGATGTTTTTCTGTAGTTCTCTTGCTTTTTCTATGATCCAAAAGATGTTGGCAATTTGATCCCTGGTTCCTCTGCCTTTTCTAAAACCAGCTTGAACGCCTGGAAGTTCTTGACTCACATAGTGTTGAAGCCTTGCTTGGAGAATTTTGAGCATTACTTTGCTAGCCTGTGAGATGAGTGCAATTGTGTAGTAGTTTAAACATTCTTTGGCATTGCCTTTCTTTGAGATTGGAATGAAAACTGACCTTTTCCAGTCCTGTGGCCACTGTTGAGGTTTCCAAAGTTGCTGGTCTATTGAGTGCAACACTTTCACAGCATCCTCTTTTAGGATTTGAAATAGTTCAGCTGGAATTCCATCACCTCCACTAGCTTTGTTCGTAGTGATGCTTCCTAAGGCCCACTTGACTTCACACTCCAGGATGTCTGGCTCTAGGTGAGTGATCACACCATCGTGGTTATCTGGATCACTAAGATTTTTTTTGTATAGTTCTTCTGTGTATTCTTGCCACCTCGTCTTAATATCTTCTGCTTCTGTGAGTTCCATACTGTTTCTGTCCTTTTTTGTGCCCGTCTTTGCATGAAATGTTCCCTTGGTATCTCTGATTTTCTTGAGGAGATCTCTGGTCTTTCCCATTCTGTTGTTTTCCTCTATTTCTTTGCACTGATCACTGACTGAGGAAGGCTTTCTTGTCTCCTTGCTATTCTTTGGAACTCTGCATTCAGATGGATATATCTTTCCTCTTCTCCTTTGCCTTTCACTTCTCTTCTTTTCTCAGCTATTTGTAGGGCCTCCTCAGGTAACCATTTTTTGCCTTTTTGCATTTCTTCTTCTTGGGGATGGTTTTGATCACCACCTCCTGTACGGTGTCATGAACCTCTGTCCATAGTTCGTTAGACACTCTATCAGATCTAATCCCTTGAATCTATTTGTCACTTCCACTGTATAATCATAAGGGATTTGATTTAGGTTATACCTGAATGGTCTATGGTTTTCCTACTTTCTTCAATTTAAGTCTGAATTTTCCAGTAAGGAGTTCAGGATCTGAGCCACAGTCAGCTCCTGGCCTTGTTTTTGCTGACTGTATAGAGCTTCTCCATGTGGGATGGATCAAACCTGCATCCCCTGCATTGGAGGGGGGATCCTTAACCACGACTGCCAGGGAAGTCCCCTCATGGTGGTTTTGATTTGCCATGTTCATCATCATGGTTTTGAGGGTGGATGGAGAAGTGGGGTAGGAGACTCCTGGCAGGAGGCCAGTGAGGGGCCTGGTCGGCAGGGCTGCAGGGGGAGATGATCAGACTTCCCTGGACCCAGTTGCTCTGCCAGGCCTGAAGTTTGTCACCTTGTCCACCGGGAACACTGAGGACAAGTATAGCTCACCATCCTGGGCCCTGCACAGACACACCAGGCCCGGTTGGGCTGCCTCTTATGTCCTGCCAATGAATCGTCAGGGAAGGTTTTCCCCATAGGAGATCAAGATGCTCTGTTGAATCTAGAAGAAAGGAGGAACAAGAAAGCATTGCATATATGGATTGTGTGTGGGGCTGGGGACCCGGATGTCACGGTGAATGAGCGGGGCTCCAAGGACACGACAGGGCTGGCAGCTGAACAGGGCATGAGCATCCTGGGGTGGCCAGATGGTGGAGCAAACCACATCAGTTATCCTCTCTTGGAATCCAGAAGTCTACGATGGGGTGTGGCTGGGCTGTGCTCCCTTCAGAGGCTCCTCCAGCTTCTGGGGCCCCAGGCGTCCTGGGCTTGTGGATGCTTCTTCTCAGTCTCTTGCCTCCCTCATCATGTGACCTCTCCTTGGTGTCTTCTTATAAGCCATTGTGTCAGGGTCCAGCCTGGATGAGAGTAACCTGGGCTTAGCAAGTGATATCCACAAAGACTCTGTTTCCAGACGAGGTTTCCAGACAAGGTCCCATCCTGACGTTACAAGGGGATGTGACTTTGGGGACACTCCTTTCATCCACTATATTCAGCTTCTCACCTGGCCCCCATCTCTGGCCTGACCCTTGGGGTGCTGTTAAGCCCTGGGCAGGACTGGGGGCCAGACCAGAGCCTGGCAGAGCTGGGAGCACATATTCATGATGGAGGAGTGGGTAGGAGCTGGGGTGGACGGGCTTCTCCTTCCAGGGAGTGAGGGATGCCTGGGTGGGGCTTGCTGGGAGCTGTGGGTAGGGTCACTGGGCAGAGAGAGGCTGGGGAGTGGGCTGTCACTACTGAGTCCAGAGGTTTTGCATGGGGGTGGGTGCTCGGATCTCTGCATGGGTCACGGTAGGACCCAGGGAGCAAGTGTGATGCAGGCATGGTGGCTTGCAGACCCAGAGAATAGGGCTTTGCAGGGGGCTGGCCTCTTTGCCGGAGGCTGTCATGGGGCAGGCCTGGGGACCCTGAGTACACAACTGGTGGAACCCGGAGGACCCCAAGGCCACTCACATCCTAATGCTCCCTTGGCCTCGACACCCTTCCCCACAGACTCAGCACGGTTCTAATGTTCCCTCCAGGCCTTCCTTGGCAGCCTGACCCCGGGGGATGTGTGTAGAGCAGTGGAGTGAGTAAGTGAATGAATGAGTGAGGGGGTAAATGAGTGGCTGAGTGATAGTTGAACAAGTGAATAAATGAATGAGCGAATTGAGGGAGTGAAGTGGTTGAGCGAATGAGGGAACGAGTGGTTGAATGAATCAGTGAGTGAACGAGTGAGTGAATGATGAGTGAGTGAATGAAAGATGGGGGAGTGAATGAGTTGGGGGGTGCCTGAGCTGCCTGTGGCATGTGGAACTGGCAGAAAGCTGTCGTCCATGCAGCCCCAGGGAGATGATTTTGCATCTGTGCCCTCTGTCACTGTTGATCCACAGGAGCTAACTTCTCAGTCCTCAGGGACTTCCTTCTGGAAGGATCTAGGGCAGGATGCTCTGGGCAGGGTGTTACTGCTGCGGGGATGCTCGCTATCCACATCCCAGGGCCCCAAGAGACCCCAGGCTCAGGCAGTTGGGGACTGGTGGGCCTCGCAGAGGGTAACCAGGTCTTCTCTGATTCTCTAGGTTCGTGCTGGCTGTGGGCAGCGCTGTCTTTGATGCCATGTTCAACGGGGGAATGGCCACCACGTCCACCGAGATCGAGCTGCCCGATGTGGAGCCGGCTGCTTTCCTGGCGCTACTCAAGTAAGACCTTCCAGGTCCTTCCCACCCAGGGGTGGGACAGACACACCTGGTGGTTAATAAATAGAGCCCTGGGGACATTGCCTCTGGAGCCCCAGAAGCGACCCCCTGGAGATTTCTAGAACTCAATTCAGTGAGGGGTGGGCTCTGGACATCCCCCCCCCCATTTTCATATTTTGCATTTTTTGTGTCAAAATGTATTTCACATACTGTTCAACTCACCCTTGAAAGTGTACAGTGTACTATTAGTGGCATTTAGTTTTTCCACAGAGCATGCAGCCACCGCCTCTTAATTCCAGAACAGTCCATCCCCAGAACCGCACCCTTCCCAGCCCCTGACCACCAGGAACCCACTCTGTGTGTCTGTGGATCAGCCTGTTCTGGACGTTTCCCATCAGTGGACTCACACCCTGTGTGTCCTGTGTCTGCTTCTATCACTGAGCATTGTGGTTTCAGGTTCACCCACATGTTGGTGAATCTCCCAGTTTTCATTCCTTGTACTCAAGAGTTTTTAAAGAAATAGCCTAAAGTAAGAATTTTTAATTCGACCTATATTTTTTCTTTCCGAGTTTCATTTTTTTTTCTCAAGGACTTTAAAACAAATCTAGTGATTTGGGGTGGGGGTGCTACACACAGACTGCAGGAAGCCGTGGAGGCAGCACCACCAGGCCGGCAAGCTCCGTGGACTAGATGTGTAGCTTGAAGGTTATCCTACACGGTCAAACAGCTTTTCAAACACGGAGTTTACTTTTTAGCCTTTTTTGTTGTTGTTGGCCTCAGGACATGGGGGACCTTAGTAGTTCCCTGACCAGGGGTCAAACCTGGGTCCTCAGCAGTGGAAATGCAGAATCCTAACCAGTGGATGGCCAGGGAAGTTCTTTTCCCTTCTGATTATAAAAATGGCATTGATTCACAGAAAGAGAGAGGGAGGGAGAGAAAGAGAAAAGAAAAAGTGGAAGAAAATGGAGTGAACCTGTCCCCACTCTGAGCACCATGGACAAGGCCTTGACTGGCCGGTCCCGTTCATATCCAGTCTCATCTGTGTTGTGTACTCCCAGCCCCCGGCCCCAACTGTGTCATCTTCTCCCCTCTGGTATCCACAGTTACCCTCGGATGTAAATCAGTTCCTGTTAGCTCCCTCTAACCACGCTGAATTCTGCGGGCTGATCACAAACAACACTTGGTGGAGTAATCTCACTTCTCTGTCTTTAGGCAACTTTTCAAACCAGGGGCCACAGGCTGCCTGCAAGAGAGGGCAGGGGGTGCTGCTTCCATTGCTGCCTGCTGATCCTGCAGAAGCGGCCTGAAGGAATCTGTAAACTGTAGGCAGGGCTGAGTGCCAAGAAAAACTTATTTACAAACCAGGTGGTAAAATCACAGTGAGCTGTCACTTCACACCCACCAGGATGGCTATTATCAATATTAAACAAACAAGTTGTCTCAAGGACATGGAGAACTGGGGGCCTTGATGCACTTCTGGGGGAATGTGAAATGGGGCAGCCACTGTGGAAACAGTCTGGAGGATCCTCAGAATCTAAACATAGAGTCACCACATGCTCAGGCAATCCTACTCTGGGTACAGATCAAAAAGAAGGGAATGCAGGGACTTGAAGAGAGATTTGCACACCCACATTCACAGCAGTGTGATTCACAGCAGCCAGAAGGTGGAAACACCCCAGCTGTCCATGAACTTAGGGATGAATAAGGTGTGATCCATCCACATGCTGGAGTATTACTCAGCCTTCAAAAGGATTCTGACACTTGCTCCAACATGGATGGACCTTGAGGACATGATGCTCAGTGAAATAAGCCAGATGCAAAAGGACAAGTACCGTCTGATTCCACTAACAGGAGGTCCTAGAGGAGTCAGATCCAGAGACAGGAAGTGGATGGTGGGGCCAGGGGTTGGTGGAGGGGACAGGGAGTCAGTGTTTCGTAGGGACAGAATTTTAGTTTGGAAAGTTGAGAAAGTTCTGGAGATGGATAGTGGGGATGAAGGCACAATGATATGAATGTACCTAATGCTACTGATGGTCAAAATGGTAAATTTAATGTACATATTACCATAATTTTTAAAAATTAAAATAATGTCTATTTTAAAAAAAAGACAAAAAAAGTGACAGATTGCAGTTAGCCAAACCCTCCCTTTAGTCTAAACTTGGTGAGACATGGGGTGAAAGGCTGTTCTGTCTCATCTCCATCTCTCTCTGTCTCTCTCTATATATTTTTTCTGTTTCTCTTTCCATCTCTGGGTTTTGACAGCCATAGCTGTTCCCCTGAGAGGGTGGACACTACCTCCATTGGTATGTGAGGGGCTTACCCGTCTTCTCCCACATGTCCTGGTCTGTTCCATTACAAGGTCCCCCTCAGCACTGCTGACACTGATGGTCACTCTGTCCCTGACCCCGCCAGATCCCTGCTGCTGCTGTGTAGGCTTCCAGTGCATTCTGGGGGTGCTGAGTGCCAGGAGGGGGGCACCTTCCAGGAACTTGCTCTTCGGGCTGTTCCCGGTTGGGCTGGGCTTCCACCCTTGCTCTCTTCTGCTCCCGCTGTGTGCCTGTGGACGGACACTCGGGTGGTTTCCTGTGTATTGTGCTGCTGTGAACACGCATCATTTCTCCTGCACGCCCAGGGCTGCCCTGAGGTGCTCCCACCAGACGGCCAAGGGCTGCTTTCTCACTGTCTCCCGGTGGTTTTGTAATCGACCCCACTTCTGAGCCACACAGAGAGTTGGCCTGAGGGCAGGTGGTCACCACGGCCGCCAGCTGGCACTTCTGGTCCCATCAGTGGTTGAGCTTGAGCTGGCTGTGGCTGGGCCTGAGGGTGGTTCAGAGGGTCATGGCGCCGGGCACATCCCATGCTGCCCACAGAGGAGCCTGCTGTGTGGACACGTTCCGTGGGTAACGTGGGGGTACTTTAGCTGTTTCTTTTCCCTGGTAACTGCCTTTGAGGGGTTGAGTCCACAGGTCAGAGGGCAACTGGTGCTGCTTTGGATGGTTCCTTGGGCCGGTCTGGAGGGTGAGGGCAGGGAGGCTGTCCTCACGCCCGCCTCCACCCCCAGGTTTCTCTACTCAGACGAAGTTCAGATTGGGCCCGAGACGGTCATGACCACGCTGTACACCGCCAAGAAGTATGCGGTGCCTGCTCTTGAGGCCCACTGCGTGGAGTTCCTGAAAAAGAACCTGCGGGCTGACAACGCGTTCATGCTGCTGACGCAGGTGCGGGGCTGGGATGCAGGGGGCGAGGATGTCAGGGGGGAAGGCGTGGGACCCGCTGGGGCACAGGTGCTGAGTCTGGGCAGCAATACAGGTGGGTGAGGACGACGCCGGGGCAGGAGAGATCGGGTTGGTGCATTTCTGAGTTTTAGGTGTCTGCTAAATCTTGTGGAAGGATAAGTTCCTCCCTCATTGTACCCTGCACCCTGTGGGTGAGTTTCCCTGGTTACTCTTGTGCTTCTGTGGACGTTTTGGTGCCCTTGTGCAGGGCTCAGGTGTGGGGAGAAAGGTGTTCCGTTACTAGGTTTTTTAGAGGGGCACGTTTGAGGCTGTCTGGTCCCACTGACTGTGGCGGGGCTGGACCACTGAGAGGCTGGCTGGGATGGGGCAGCACCCAGGTGTAGTTGTGGCTCTGTGACCCCTCGCCGCCGTGGTATCTGGGCCCCGGCACATCTGCTGAGTTGCTCTCGAGTGCTAGAGCCTGGGCTGTTATGTGGGGACTGTTCCCAACCATTTCCTGAGGGCTGCAGCCACATGGGGCGTCCTGGCCTCCTAGCCCAGCCCCAGGCAGAGCACAGTGCATAGGGGTGTGGGTTCGGGCTGCCCCACAGCTTCCCGGGCAGAAAGGAACCAGAATCTTCTCTGTCCCTGGGCCCCACCCTGTGCGTGAGTTCTTATATCAGGGGCACAGTTCTGCCATGTCCTGCGGGTCCTCCTCGGCCCTCTCCCCAAGGCTCCTGCCTGACCTGGGGAGGACTGGGCCCACCTCCAGCCTGAACCTCTCAGTACCCTGACTTTTGAGGTTCAAGCCTGCCCTTCCACCGCCCCTACCCCCAGGCAGTGGTTACTGTGATTCTGGGACCCTGGAAGAAGATGATCTCTGGGCTGCTGCTCGGCTACCAGGACTTGAAATCCATGCCCATGTGGAGCCAGGGTTCATGTGGCTGGGTGTTGACCTGCTCTTCTCTTACTGCCCTCCCACTCTGCAGGCAAGACTTTTTGATGAACCACAGCTTGCCAGCCTATGTCTGGAGAACATTGACAAGAACACGGCTGACGCCATCACAGCTGAGGGCTTCACAGACATCGACCTAGGTGAGGCACACTGGTCGCCGCCCAGGGCCCATCAGAGCTCATCCCCAAGGTGGGGCCGCGCCCACTGACAGCCCTTCCCCGCAGACACACTGGTGGCGGTGCTGGAGCGGGACACGCTGGGCATCCGTGAGGTGCGCCTGTTCACAGCTGTCGTCCGTTGGTCCGAGGCTGAATGTCAGCGGCAGCAGCTGCAGGTGACGCCCGAGAACAAGCGGAAGGTTTTGGGCAAGGCACTGGCCCTCATCCGCTTCCCACTGATGACCATTGAGGAGTTTGCTGCAGGTAACAGGGGCACCAAGGAGGAGTGTGACCCCAAGTGTGAGTCATGTGACCCTAAGGTGGGCCACAGTGGGTCAGGCGCTGGCCCTGTCCATGTGAGAACCTGGACTGGGCTCGAGAACCTGATGTTGGAGTGACCCCCAGAGGCCAACCATCCTGAGTCTCCACATCTCAGGTGTCCACACGCGTGTTGTCTTGAGTGTTGCAGGCCCCCAACGGGGGCTCACGTCTGGGGGATGGGCTGTGGCGTCCGGGTCCTCCATGAGCCTGTGAAGGGCTGAGAGGTGTCTGGGGCTGTGCTGCAGGACTCGGATTGGGACTCAGACCCAGGCGGGGTTGGCCCTGGCCCTGCCCCCCGCCCCGTGGGGACCCTGCAATCCTTTGGGCCGTGTGGCAGTAGCTGCCAACTTGGCACCCTCCCCCTGGGAGGCTGGGTCTCCCCTTTGGGTCATTTTCGTGGCTGATGCCAACCTTGGTCCTGGAGCCAGCCTGGCCTGGGAGGTTCTGGGTGGAGCTGTAGCCCACAGCAGGTGCACCACGTCCTATCTCTCCCAGGTCCATGCTGCTCCTGTTCCCGCCCTGGTTCAGGGTCACCAGATTTAACAACGACAGCAAACAGATCGTTTTTCAGTGTGAGTGTCTGCCATGCAGCGGCGGGGAGACACTTCTTCTATGGGTCAGCTCTCTATGATCTGAATTTGACTTGACCAGGTGACCTGTGTTTTATCTGGCAGTCCCTGGTGGCACGGCAGAACTTGGGTACAGCCTCAGAGGCTGTCTCTAGTACTCTGGGGCTCACTTATCCATCAAATACTTAGCACTTCCTCATACCAGACCCTGGCAGCACCACAGTGATGTGACTGTCAGTAGTTGCAGCACATAGGTTTTCTAGTTGTGGAGCTCAGACTTGGTTGCCCTTTGGCGTGTGGTAACTTAATTCCCTGACCAGGGATTGAACCAGAGTCCCCTGCATTGCATGGTAGGTTCTTAACCACTGGTCTGCTAGGGAAGTCCCACCCCTATCTTGATGATCACGGATGTCACAAACATTGCCCAGTGTTCCCTGGGGAGCTGGGACCTCCAGGTGAGAGCCCTGAGCTGTCCCAACCTAAGACACCTATGTGAGCCTTGCAGGAATCCCTCTTTCTCCAGCCCTGCTTGTCACACTGAAACAGCTCTCCTCCTGGTCCCTCAGCCCACTTGGTTGCCAAAGCCCCCCAGGGTCTCAGGTCTCCTGGAAGCACCACCCTCCAGCCTTCCTTGGCCCCCTCGCCCCTCCTCCCATGAGGGTCCCTGGGCTGGAGCACCCACCCCCCACATGCAAGCTCCTGGGGGTGTGTGCCAGACCTGGGCCTTGTCCTTCTACTATGGGCGGGACCTGTGGGGCTTTGGCTCTTTGTCACTCAACTGTGTTTTGGAGAATTTTCCTGCCTGTTCTATTCCCCTTGAAAATATAGGAAAGTAGAAGGTTGGGAAAAAGTCCCCCAAAGACTACCCTAGCTGAGTGTGTCAGGACTGAGGTCAGAGGTGTTTTTCTTTCTGTTTTCTGTGCAGAGATTTAAAGAGTGATTCTTGTCTGTGTTCAGTTTTGTATCTTATGTGCTCCACGGACATCTCTCCCCTGTTGCTGCAATCTGCGCAAATGGGGCTACCGGGTCTGTGAGCCAGGCCATGGCTGACCTGCCCCAGAAACGAGCTCAAAGCTGGTGAATGAGTGATTCCTGTAAAGGAGGGCAGTGGTCTAGGCCTGTTGCAGACACCTCGTCTTGCCACAGGTGGTGGGCAGGGGCGGGTGTAATCCTCCCACCCACTGTGGCCCAGGAGACCCCAGCACCCTGGTCTTCCCCACCAGAAGCTCCTCTGGGCTCTTGGGTTGCTGCATCTAGGCTCCCACATCCACACTTTTCCAGCTCCAGGCTGTCTTGGGGCCAGCACCCCAGCATCTGTAGGTGCCTGGGGCGGATAGGCAGGGGGCATGAGCTCTGTGGACCGTGGTGTTCCCCTAGGTGGTCCCTGAGGAGGTCAGGAGACCTGAGGAGCTGAAAGGGATTTTGCCCAGTTAGCCAGCAAATTGGAGCATTGGCCCCATGTCAACCTGGGACTGTTCCCCAAACGCTCTTGGAAGGGCCATTTCCCCCTCACTAACACCCCCCCCGCCGCCCCTAGCCCGGCAGCTGCTTGGACCCACGACATTTTCCAGAAAAGAGAGACTGGGTCTTATGCCTTGCCTTCTGGTGTCTTTGTGCGCTCACGGTTTGCCCCGTCCTTCCCATCTCGCTCTTGTGCCCACAGGGCCCGCGCAGTCGGGGATCCTGGTGGACCGTGAGGTCGTCAGCCTCTTCCTGCACTTCACCGTCAACCCCAAGCCGCGCGTGGACTTCATCGACCGGCCGCGCTGCTGTCTCCGTGGGAAGGAATGCAGCATCAACCGCTTCCAGCAGGTGGAGAGCCGCTGGGGTTACAGCGGCACTAGCGACCGCATCAGGTGGGCGGGGCAGGTCGCGGGGGCGGGGCCTGGTTGGGGCCTCCCCGTGGGGAGGGGCGGGGCCTGGTTGGTCGAGGTCACTCAGCATCTCCTTCCTCCCATCCCCTCAGGTTCTCGGTCAACAAACGCATCTTCGTGGTCGGCTTCGGGCTCTACGGCTCTATCCATGGGCCCACAGATTACCAAGTGAACATCCAGGTCCTGCCCCCACCTCTGGGCCCTGCCCCTCCAGATCACCCCTTCCTCCTCTCTCCCCTTCTTCACATCCCACCCCTCTCCCCTAGCCAAGGCGGGGACCCAGGACCATGCCTCTCTACCCCCACCATTGGCCGCCTCCTTTCGGGTTAGCTCAGCCCTCGGGTCCAGGCTCCGTGGGATCCCGTGGGTGGGCACCAGGTTGGGGGCGCTGGGGTGAGCTGTGCCCGGCTCTGGTTCTTAGATCATCCACACGGACAGTAACACGGTCCTGGGCCAGAACGACACGGGCTTCAGCTGTGACGGCTCTGCCAGCACCTTCAGAGTCATGTTCAAGGAGCCAGTGGAGGTGCTGCCCAATGTCAACTACACGGCCTGCGCCACGCTCAAGGTGCGCCTGACCCCACCCTTGACCCCAGAAACCTACCCAGGACTCCAGCCCTGAACCTGACCCCCAGCCCAGACTCAGGGTGTCTGAGCCTCACCCAGGACCTCGCCTCCCAGTTACTGCCCACCTTTGAGGATGTGAGGCTCGGAGGGCACCACCTTGTGTCCTCCTTTGGAGGACACGGGGCAGGCCCTGAGCTGTGATCTCATGCAGCACACCCTTGCTGACCCGCCGGGTCCTCCCCACAGGGCCCAGACTCCCACTATGGCACCAAGGGCCTGCGCAAGGTGACCCACGAGTCACCCACGACGGGGGCCAAGACCTGCTTTACCTTCTGCTATGCGGCCGGGAACAACAATGGCACGTCGGTGGAGGATGGCCAGATTCCAGAAGTCATCTTCTACACCTAAGCCACTGGCCCAGCGCCCCCAGCCCCAGGCCACCTGGCCCCACTGCTGTGCCTGCCGCCCACGCCGCTGCCCCTCACAGGGCCAGGAGGGCTCCTCTCTGCGTGCGGTGAGCTGGCTGCCTATTCCAAGGTGATGGAGGGGTGGTCGGGGCGGCAGAGACAATCCCTCAGGACTTGGGGGGCAGGGCCGGCCTAACCCCGCCCTGAGCAGAGGGTCTGCCCGCCCACCACCCCTGCAGCCCCACTCAGGGTTGGTGTAGGGTGTTGCCTCCTGTTTGTTTCAGCTGCACATGGCAGTGCGTCCTGAATTCCCGTTTCTCTGGTAGGAGAGCGCGTGCGGGGCCCTGGTTGGCATGGGGGGCTTGTGTGCCTCTGCTCTGTTCACTGGGGAGGCTCAGGGCCCCCAACCTGCCCGAGGATGAGGGCTCAAGCCCTCCCAAGGTCCTGCAGGCCGGCTTCCTGCCAGGCCCAGGCCCTGCCCCTGGGCCCAGTAAAGGACCGTCTGTGTCCAGCCTCCCTGGATGCCCCTCCCCGCCCCTGCAGCTGTGGACGCAGGCGGCAGACTGGGTCTGCCTGGGAGGGGCAATGTTGCGGGCCAGCCATGGTGGCCATGTCCCTGCTGGCCCGCCTGCCCACCCTGTAGCCCCACTCCCAGCCCCCAGCAAGTATTCTGCCCAAGGTGCTGGAGGGTGCAGCCCCCACCCCACCCCCATGCTTCCATCTGGAGCCTGTGTCCTCCCCGAAGCCATGGAAGGTGTGTCTGCACACCATACCCCAAATGTTTTTTTTTTTTTAAATAAAGGAAAGAAACGTATAAGCCCTGAGACATGTGCTGCTTCCGGTGCAGTGGGGTCCTGGTGGAGCCAGACTTCTCACCTTCAGCACATCCAGATCACACGGGGCTTGCCCTGGGCTCCTTCTGGAGCAGCCAAAAGTGTCGGGAGCCCCCCCCACCCCGAACCGGGAATCTTGTCGGCTCCCTGGACCCAGGGATGCAACCCAGAGTGGCCCTGCTGGCTCTGCCCAGGGGGGTGTCCTGCTTCCACAACCCACCCTGGCCCCTCCTATCCAGTGAGGACTCTTGGGGATGACCTGGACCCAGGACCAGGCTGGCTGCAGAGACTCTGAGCCCCTAAGCTCCAGCCCTTGGGCTCTACGTCACCTCCTGAGACCTGCCACACTGCAGGCGGACCCCAAGTGAGGGGTCCATGGGGCGGGGGACCAGGCCTCCCACTGTAGCCCCCAGAGCAGCCTGTCCTGGGGCCACTACAGTTCAAGGAGGCGCCTCAGGACAGGAGGACAGATGGTGTCAGCCTGGGGCACCCACAGGGTGTGGGCATGCCAGGAGTAAAGGCTGGGCAACAAGCTGGTGGGCTCATTAGAAGGGGCCCCGAGATGGCTATGCCCCACTCCCAGGGCGTGCAGCCATTCAGGGTCACAGTGAGCTGCTATGACCGTCTCTTGCCAATGGAACATGTGACCTACCCTCTGGAGGAAAACAGCAGTACAAGCTTCCAGCATCATCACAGTGTCCTACAGCAAGGCACAGATTACAAAGCAAGAGAGAAAACAGAAACAGATCTACATGTACTTCAGAAGCTGGAGTTACCAACATTCCTTGACATAATAAAGGCCATATATGACAAGTCCAGAGCTCATACCATACTCAGTGGTGAGAAGCTGAGAGCATTTCCTCTAAGATGAGGAATAAGACAAGGATTCCCACTCTTGCCCACTCTTATTCAACAAGGTTTTGGAAGTCCTAGCCACAGCAATCAGAGAAGAAGAAATGAAAGGGATCCATACTGGAAAAGAGGAAGTAAAACTGTCACTATTTGCAGATAACAAGCACTATACATACATTACCAGAAAACTATTAGAGCTCATGAATGAATTTGCAGGATACAAAATTAATATACAGAAAGCTGTTGCATTTCTGTAACAATGAAATATCAGAAATGAAGGAAACAATCCCATTTACCACTGCACCAAAGACAAAATACCTAGGAATAAACCTACCTAAGGAAGCAAAGACCTGTAGGCCAAAAACAATGAGATCCTGATAAAAGAAAATGAACACAGAAACATATGCAAAAACACAGCATGTTCTTGGACTGGAAAAATCAACAGTTAAAACGTCCATACTACCCAAGGCAGCCTACAGATTCAGTGCAATCTCTTATCAAATAACCAATTGCATTTTTCATAGATCCAGAACAAAAAATTTTAAAATTTATATGGAAACACAGTCCTGAATAGCCAAAACAATCTTGAGAAAAAAGAACAGTAGACGTCAGAACACACTCATAACTTTACACACTACTATAGAATACAGTCATCAAAACAATGTAGTACTAACACAAAAGGACATGGAGCAATAGAACAGGCTAGAAAGACCAGAGAGAAACCCATGTGCTTACTGTCAATGAATCTATGAAGCAAACAGACTTCCTTGGCAGTCCAGTGGTTAAGACTCTGCAATTCCACTGCAGAGGGTATGGATTCAGTCCCTGGTTGGGGAACTAAGATCCTGGGTGCCATGTAGTGAGACTAAAAAATAAAATATATTATGCTTCCCAGGTGGCTCTAGTGGTAAACCTGCCTGCCAATGCAAGAGACTTAAAGAGACAGGTTCAGTCCCTGGGTCAGGAAGATCCACTGGAGGAAGGCATGACAACTCACTACACTATTCTTGCCTGGAGAACCCCATGGGCAGAGGAGCCTGGTGGGATACAGTTCATAGGTTGCAAGGAGTCAGATGTGACTGAAGTGACTTAGCATGGATGCATATATATATATATATATATATATATATATATATATATATGCATATATATATATATATGAGGCAAGGATATACAATGGAGAAAAGATAGTCTCTTCACTAACTGGTGATGCAAAGACCTGACAGCTAAATTTAAAAGAATGAAATTAGAACTTTCTCTAACATCATATACAAAATAAATTCAAAATGGATTAAAGACCTAAATGTAAGACTGGATACTATAAAACCCCTAGAGGAAAACATAGGCATAACACTCTTTGACATAAATTGCAGCAGTAGCTCTTTTGGCTCCCCCTCTTAGAGTAATAAAAACAAAAGCAAAAATAAAGAGATGGAAACTAAACTTAAAAGGTTTAGAAAGAAAGTTAGTCACTCTGTAATGTCTGCCTCTTTGCGACCCCATAGTCTGTCATCTAGTCAAGGCTGTGGTTTTTCCAGTGGTCATGTATAGATGTGAGAGTTGGACTATAAAGAAAGCTGAGCGCCAAAGAATTGATGCTTTTGAACTGTGGTATTGGAGAAGACTCTTGAGAGTCCCTTGGACTGCAGGGAGATCCAACCAGTTCATCCTAAAGGAAATCAGTCCTGAATATTCATTGGAAGGACTGATGCTGAAGCTGAAACCCCAATACTTTGGACACCTGATGCAAAGTACTGACTCATTTGAAAAGACCCTAATGGTGGGAAAGATTGAAGGCAAGAGAAGGGGCCAACAGAGGATGAGATGGTTGGATGGCATCACCAACTCAATGGACATGAGTTTGAGTAAACTCTGGGAGTTGTTGATAGACAGGGAGGCCTGGAGTGCTGCAGTCCATGGGGTCTCAGAGAGTCAGACACGACTGAACTGAACTGAAGTCTGTAGCCCACCAGGCTCTTCTATCCATGGAATTCTCCAGGCAAGAATGCTGGAGTGGGTTGCCATTTCATTCTCCAGGTTAAAAACTTTAGTACAGCAAAAGAAACCTTGAACAAAGTGAATAGGCTGTCTAGCCTATGGATTGAGAGAAAACATTTGCAAACAATGTGACATATAAGGGATTAATTTCCAAAATATGCAAACAGCTCATACAACTCAGTATAAAAAGAAAAAAGGCCCAATCAAAAAATGGGCAGAAGATTTAAATAGACATTTCTCCAAAGAAGACATACAGATGGCAAAAGGTACATGAAAAGATGCTCAACATCACTAGTTATTAAAACTAGGGAAATGAAGATCAAAACTATGAGGTATCACATCTCTGATCAGAAAGGCCATCATCAAAAAGTCTATAAACAATAAATGCTGGAGAGGGTGTGGAGAGAAGGGAACCCTCCTACACTGTTGGTGGGAATGTAAACTGATGCAACCACTATGGAGAACAATATGGAGGGTCTTCAGAAAACTAAAAATAGACAGTCCCACTCTTGGTCATCTATCCAGATAAAACCATGCACCCCTATGTTCATAGCAGCACTATTCACAATAGCCAAGGTGTGGAAGCAACCTAAATGTCTATCAACAGGTGAACTGTTAAAGAAAATGTGGTACATGTATACAGTGGAATATCACTCAGCCATAAGAAGAATGAAATAATGTCACTTGCAGCAACAAGGATGGACCTAGAGATTATCATACTAAGTGAAGTAAGAAAGAGGAAGACAAATATCATTTCACTTATATGTGAAATCTAAAAAATAATACAAATGAACATATTTACAAAACAGAAACAGACTCACAGATGTAGAGAACAAACTTACAGTCACCACGGGTAAGGATGAGGGGGAGGGATAAATTGGGAGTATGGGATTACCTACTTAAAACACAGGAAACTATCTAGTATCTGTAATAACCTGTAATAGGATAATCTGAAAAAGAACATAAATGTAACTGAATCACTTTGCTGTACATCTAAAACTAACAACACTGTAAGTCAACTGTACTTCAAGAATAATTTATCTCCTGTAAAGCATGTTCTCTGGCTAAAGAGGAATCACACTGGAATCAATCACAGGATAAAAACAAGAAATCCCCAGATGTTTGTTAACCAACTCCTTGACATAAACATTGGCTGAAACAGAAACTATATGGAAATAAGGAACTATTTTGAACTGAATGATATTGTGATTATAACATACCACAATTTGAAGATCCCACTAAAGCAGAATTGACATTTATACTTTATGCACAGACTGGAAAAGAAGGTTTATTTTTATTATTGTTGTTCGGTTGCACTGTGTTACTTATAATATCTCAGTTCCCTGACCAGGGACTGAAACCAGGCCCTTGTAGTGAAAGTGCTGAGTCCTGACCACTGAACCAACTGGGAACTCCCAAGAATAGAAGTTTAAAACCCATGGCCTAAGCTTTCATCTTAAGCCACTAGAGAGTTAACAGCAAGTTCAACTCAAAACAGGAGAAATAACAAAATGAGACCGAAAATGAAGCAGAAAATGAATGAAATACAAACCATCAGTTGGTTCTTTGACAAAACCACAGCAAAATGTTTCTTTTTGTTTGTTCATTTGTTTTTAAAGAGAGACAACACATGACTAATATCAAAAGTGAGAAAGGGCCACCATGGCAGATCCTGTAGACATTTAGTAGATGGTAGAAGGGGTTCAATTTCTGGACAGGATATAAACTGATGTGGCAGACCACAGCTTTAGCTGGTTATAAAGAAACTAGAAAAAGAACAAATTCACTACAGGAATCATAGATATGTACAGCCACAATGGAAAACAGCATAGAGGTTCCTCAAAAAATTTGAAACAGAATTACATACTTTGGCCACCTGATGTGAAGAACTGACTCATTGGAAAAGACCCTGATGCTGGGAAGATTGAGGGCAAGAGGAGAAGGGGGCGACAGAGGATGAGATGGTTAGATGGTATAACCGACTCAATGGACATGAATTTGAGCAAACTCTGGGAGATAGTGAAGGACAGGGGAGCCTGGTGTGCTGCAGTCCATGGGGTTGCAAAGAGTTGGCAATGACTTAAGTGACTAAACAACACTGACCAGCAATCCCATTTCTGGGTATTTATCCAAAGGAAATAAAATCAGTTGTATTAAAGAGACACTTGCACCCAGTGTTCACTGCAGCACTATTTACAACAGCCAAGACATGGAAACAACCTCAGAAACAAAGAAAATATGATATATATATTGCAGATAATTATAATCATAACATTATTTAGTTAGAAATCATTCCTAATTTGTATACAGTAGAAATACACACACACACATTATTCAGCCTTAAAAAGAAGGAAGTCTTTTTGAAATTTGCAACAACTTGGATGAACTTGGATGACACTGAGTGAAGTAAGACACAGAAAGATTAACTACTGTCTGATTTTGCTTATGTGTGGGACATAATATTAAAGGTGAAATCACAGAGGCAGTGTGTAAAACAGTGATTGCCAAGGGCTGGGGCTATGGAAAAGGGAGATGCTGGTCAAAGGACACAAACTCTCAGTCATAAAATGAGTAAGTTCCAGGGATCTAAAGTGCAGCATGGTGACTGCCGTTGATGATACTGTATTTTACACTTGAAATTGGCCCAGAAAGTAGATCTCTCATCAAACACACAAAAAAGTAACCGTGTGCGGTGATGGATGTGGTAATTACCTTGACTGTATGCGTCTGTATATTAGATAATTGCATTGTATACCCTATATTATAATAATTATATATAATTTAAAATATATTGATGAAACATGGATGCTAAGAAATCGAGAAGGACTAGATTCCAGTGAGGAAAGAGCCCCTTCCAGGTCAGTGGCCCCCAGCAGTCTCGGAGGAACTGGGCGCTGCTGGGGCCACGTGGGCTTGTGGGACAGCCTGGACCCCAGAGGAGCTAGAAGCACTGCCTAGGTTGTCTCCTATGGGACCTTGCCTTGTGCTGGGTGGGGAGTGTGTGGGGCTGAAGAGGAAGAGTGAAAAAAATGTTATTTTCCTGCTATAACGCAGGAGTCGCAGGTCAAGATGTAAGTGAATGTTAGGACACCTGGACTAGAACGGAGGCTAACATGGGGAAGTGCAGCCCAGTCAGCTCAACTCCGGTAAGGGACCCGCCCCCCAGCTGCTCTCTGGTGCAGATCTATCTGGCGGATCATCCTGTCACAGTGCTTGGGATATGATGAAAATTTTGATACACACGAAGGAGGAAAATGTTACCTGAAATGAAGAAGCAACAACAGCTGGTAGGAGCAGACCTACAGGGGACCCAGATGTTGAAGTCAGTTGTCAGGGATTTTAAAAATTACTGTAATAAATCTGTTAAAGAATATAGAGGAAAACAGGGCAGGAGGTTGAAAAGATGGAGGATTTCAACAGAGAAATGGAAACTCTACAAAGAAACAAAAGGAAGTTCTGGGACTAGAAAATACTTAAACAAGATTTAGAGGATGTGGGCAGCTTACAGGCAGACACAACAGAAGGGGGATGGATGTCTCTGAAGACAGGTCGAAATGAAGCCCAGAGGGAAAAATCAGAGGAAATGTGGGGTGTGAGAGACCTGTGGGAGCACATGAAAGTCCTACATACAGGCAACTGGATTCCTGGGGGAAAAAAATAGAAAACATGAGCAAAACAAATATCTAGAGAAATAATCACAGGAAATTTCCCCAAACTGATGAAAAATATCAACCCACAGATCTAAGCTCACCAAATGGTCAGAAGGATAAATAGAAAACTTGTCATACAGATCAGTAAAAAACACACAACCCAGTCAAAAAACGGGCAGGAAAAAAAGAAGACCTGAGACGTTTCTCCAAAGACAACATACGGATGGCCAACAGGCACATGAAAAGATGCTCAACGTTCCCAAGTATTAGAGAAACGCAAATCAAAACTACAATGAGGTATCAGCTCATACTAGTCAAAATAACTATCGTGAAAATGTCCACAAATAACAAATGATGGTAAGGGTATGGGAACCCTCCTACACTGTTTCTGGGAATGCACACTGGTGCAGCCACTGTGGAGAACAGTGTGAAAGCTCCTTAAAAAAAGAACTTTCAAAAAAAAAAAGAACTTTCCTGTCTGTCTAGTGGTTGGGAATCTATACACCAGTGCAGGGGACACTGGTTCGATCCCTGGTCTGGGAGGATCCCACATGCCAAGGGGCAGCTAAGTCCAAGCACCACAAGTACCGAGTTCAAGCTCTAGAGCCCAAGCTCTACAACCAGAGAAGCCACCACACCACAACCGGAGGGCAGCTCCCACTCCCACAACTAGAGAAAGCGTGCACAGCCCAATACATAATTCTTAAAAACTAAAACAAGAGCTGCCATTAGATCTAGCAATTCCACTGCTGGGCATACATCCAGACAAAACTCCAATTTGAAACGATACATGTACCCCAGTGATCACAGCAGCACCATTCATAATAGCCAAGGCATGGAAGCAACCTGAATGTCCACTGAGAGAGCAACGGATAAGTAAGATGTGGTACAATCGGCTATACCCGAATACAAAAAAGTTTATGGTGTTAAATAAAGATGCTATAAAAATAAAGATATGGTACATACATACAGTGGAATACTACTCATCCATATAAAGGAATGAAATAATGCCATTTGCAGCAATATGGGTAGACCTAGAGATTATCATAATAATCGAAGTAAGAGAAAGACAAATACCATAAGATATCACATATACGTGGAATCTAAAATATGACACTGATGAACTTATTTACAAAACAGAAATAGACTCAAAGAAAACAAATTATGGTCATAAAAGGGGACAGAGACTGATGGAGAAATAAATTAGGAATTTAGGATTAACAGATACACACTGGTATATGTGAAACAGATAACAAGGACCTACAGTATAACACAGGCAACTATATTCAATATCTTGTAATAAACTATAATGGAAAAGAATCTGAAAAAGAATACTTAGGTTTATACACACACACACGTAACAATCACTTTGCTGTACATCTGAAACTAAGTCAACTATTCTTTAATAAAAAATAAAACAAACCACACATCTGAATCAAATAAATGTAAAACTAAGATAAAACGCACACAGGACAAGAAAGGAGACATTCCTTTGAAGGAGACAGTGCCCACTCAACTCTCACTGGGAACGATGGAGCAGTGTCTTCAAACGCTGAGGCAACAAAGTCACACCCAAGCCACCTGCCGACCCAGAGTTCCATTCCCACCAAAAATACCTTCTGCTGATGCAGGTGAAATAAAGGTATTTTCAGGCCACCAAAAGGTGGGAGAATTTGCTGCCAATGAACTCACACCATGGGCGTTTAATAGGAAGCTTTTCAGGGTCTCAGAGAGAACCTCTGGTAGATCTGCAGGAAGCCTGACCATGTGGGCAAAACTCTTTAAAAAATGTGACTGAAAGACTTGACCATATAAAGTAAATATGACTACAGGGGAATCATCATGGGCTTATATGTCAGAAGTACAATAAATGGTAAAAAACAGCACAAAGCAGGTGTAAGTGGGAATGGGCCAACAGCATACAGGTGGTCCTCTGTTCTGCACTTGTTTCCTGTTTGTGACAAAAACTGCCCTGTGAACCAACGCCCCTAGGGCTCCTATCACCACAGGGCTGGGCTGGCCTCCTCTGCCTGCCTTCCCGACAGCACCATTTCCACTTCCCCATGACACAGAGATGGCCTCCATCACCCCACTCCCCCATGCCCGGTCGGGCAGCGCTGACCTTCTGAGGCCTCAGGGCTGGAGAGACGCCTAGGACACATGTGGAAGCCTCGGCTCAGGGTTGTTTCACCAGGTTCCAAAAAGGCTGCAATGCCAGATCTTCCAGCCTGGGAGTATTACCCTACCACTTCGCCCTCAGGCATGACTAGTCATCACCTTTAAAACCCAGCTGTCTCGTGAGGACATGCCTTGTGGGTGACTGTCCTCTAACTCACAATGGAGACTCCAGACTCTACCTGGAAAGTTCCCTTCAGCGGCAGTTCTTTTTTTAAATTCACTTTTATTTTTGGCTGTCCTGGGTCTTCATTGCCTTGCGAGGGCTTTCTCTAGTTGCAGTACCCTGGGTGCTTTGCATTGCAGTGGCTTCTCTTTTGTTGTGGAGCACAAGCTCTAGGGCACATAGGCTTCAGTAGTTGTGGCTCCTGGGCTCTAGAGCACAGACTTAGTACGTGTGCTTAGTTTGCAGCACACAGGCTTAGTTGCTCCAGGGCATGTGGAATCTTCCTGGACCAGGGATGGAACCCGAGTCCCCTGCATTGGCAGGCAGTTTCCTAACTACTGGACAGCAGGGAAGTGCCAGCAGCAGCTCTAAGTCCCTGCTCTGACACTTCTCGCTGACTCCGGTTGAACACTGCCCCTCCGCCATCTCCTGCTGTGTCATCTCTGGCTGCTCACCGCCAGCGTTGCCTCTTCATGCCCTTCTCCTCCCCAAGCCTTTTCTCAGATCTTCCTTGGACCCTCACACACCTTAAGAGTTTACTCTTCGTTTCTAAATTAAAATTTCACTTATTTTTACCTTTGCTTCTCAAATCTGATCGGCTGGTTCTGAGTCCAGATTTTGTGTCTGTCCTTCGTGTTTCAATTTCTGATTCTAGGTGGTTTCACATCTTCCACTGCTGGGAGAGTCTTGTCCTTCTCAGGACCCATGTTATATTCTAGGGAACCTAGGGCTCCAGGCTGTGGGTTTGGGGGACCTCTACCCACCTTGGCTGGCTGCCCCCAAGGCCCGGCAGGGGTAGGCGGGAGGCCAGGCTCCTGGAGGAGCTGGGCACATTACTTATTTCATGGGTAGGACAATGCATGCCCCAGGCCTTCCTCATGTTGTCGTGACTTGGGTCCCTGTGAAGCTGCTCCAGGAGCCACTACGGTCTCTGTCAGGCCAGAGTCAGAGGGCAGCGTGGTCGGATCCTAGTGAGGGCCCACCTCCTGGTCTGCAGACGGCTGTCTTCCTGCTGCATCCTCTGAGCAGTGGTCACTCTTCCTCTCTGTATAGGGACCCTGGCCCCATCCTGGGGGCCCAATCTCCTAAGACCGACCCCACTGAGGGTTTGGCGCAAACTCTAGGCCCCCAAGAGGGCGTTTCCTCAGCCATCTCAGGGCTCCTTGCTTTGCTGCGGGGTTCACTGGAGACCCAGCCATCCAGACACGGCTGAGGCCTTTCTGCTCCTGGAAGGGAATCCGTCTGAGTGGGGGTTTCAAGTGGATTTGTGTAAACCGGGACAAAGTTCCCAATGCTTCATGTTCGTATTTGTGGCTCCTCTGTTCTCACTGTGATGTAGTTAACTGATTTTCCCACTTGCCGCCAATAAACCAACCCGGTTCTTATCTCCACTTCAGTCCTCTTGTTACCCACCTCTGTTTCTCCTGAGCAGAGGGTTGCTACTCCCTGGCTCCCTCCCCAAGTCGTGTGCCTCCTTTCCAGACACCCAGTCTTGCGTGTCCCTTCCTAGACACACCCCTTTGACAGACTGGACACCATGCTGGGAATTGGTTTCATTTTCCTTTATTTTTTTTAAAAAAGCCCCTAAGTTCTATGGCTTCCAGGAAGCATCAGAGAAACGGAAGTGCCATTTCTGTACACTTTGTAAAGCCAGACCTAGACGCACGCACCGCGAAGACGCCCCAGCTGCTCTACCCGCAGCTCGCGGCCCCAGGGGACCACTGGAACCGCACCGACGGGGCTGCCCGCTCCACACACACCTGCGGGGCTCAGACAGGCTTTAAGGCGCTTGTCTCCAGGCTCGGCCGGCAGCGCGGAGCGACACGAAGAGCCGGCACACGCGCCGCCCACGGGCCTCGAGGTGGCTGCCCCCAGCCCAAGTTCAGGCCGGCGGCTCCGCCGACAGGTGCCCAGGACCCCTGAGGGCCGCGCCTGCCGGCCCAGGCTTTGGTGCAGCATTTTGGTTGGGGGCCGCCCCCACCCCGCCTTCCCCTCCAGTCTGGGGAGGCCCAAGGCGGGCTCACCCCCGGCAGCAACGCCCCGCAGCGCCCCCTCGAGAAAACGGCCTTTGGATCGAGGGAGACAAGCTGGACTTTATGACACTAACGAGCGGGCGGCGGTGCTGGCGGCCGCTCTACTCACTCAGCAGACGCGGGCGGGGGCGCAGGGCAGGGCAGCCGCCGTGGTTTCTCTTTTCCTTGTTTTAAATAGTTAATGCTCTCGGAGGGGAGTACTAGACACAGGTGTAGAAATCTCGGCCAAAGTCTTATGTGAAGGTCGTGACCCCGCGCGGGGGGGCGGCAGCGCTGCCGGCCTGCAGTCTGCGTCCGGCTGTGGCCAACGCGGCCGTGGACAAGCTGGCCCCGGGGGGCTACAGCGGGAGGATTCGGGGGTCACTGCCTTGGGGTCACTTGTGTCGCTGCAGCGATTTTCTCTTTCTCCTTTTGAAGAAACAGCAGCACCTGGAAGGGGGACACAGGCTGGAAGGGGGCACAAGCTGCAGAAGGGGTGAGGGTGGAGGAGGAGGGACAAGGGCGCAAGGGGGCAGACCCAGGACACCCCTGCTTCCCGTCCCTGCCGCGGGCCTTACTTTGTGTCGTCAGCCACCTCCACCTCTGCAGGGGCTGTGATGGGGGCGTTGGAGTGCCCAGCGGTGGGGTCGTCGGCATTCAGCTCCCCGTTGGTGGAGTTGAGTGCCTGCAGGGGAAGGGGGCGGGGAGTCATGTAGGCCCCGCCTGACATCTTCCCCCTCCCCCCCCCCCCCCCAAAAACACACACTTTGGTGCGGCCCTTAGCCCGGCACTCACCTGATTTTTGCTGTAGAGCAGGGCTTTCTCTCGAACCTGAGGCTGCGCGGGCAGGTCGGAGTGAGCCGTGCCGATGGGCGTGGGCTGCACGCGAGCGAAAGGCAGCTGAGGCTCGGCTGGGGGCCCTTGCCAAACGCCCCCACCTGCCAGGGGCCCCCTCCCGTGCCAGCCCCCCTCCCTCCACATACCAGGGGCTTCCCGGCCCAGTCGTACTCGTAGTCAAACACGAAGCCGCTGCGGTCAAAGAGATCGGTGAAGAGCTTGCGCAGGTAATCGTAGTCCGGCTTCTCGAAGAAGTCCAGGCGCCGCACGTAGCGCAGGTAAGTGGCCATCTCCTCTGCAGACACCAACAGAGCTAGTGGAGGCCCGGGGCGGGGGCACTGGGCAGGGGTCTGCAGAGCAAACGGGCCAGGATACGTGGGGAGACGACTCTCACCTGGGAAGCTCTCACAAAGCACCTCGATGGGCGTGGCCCGCTTGGTGTCCCCGATCTTCTGGTAGCGTTCTTTGAGCGTGTCGGCCTGCGGGGGAGTGCGGTCAGCACCTTGGCCGGCCCGCCCACCTGCGGGAGACCTCCGGCCTGCCCACCCGGCCTGGCCCACCCACCTTCAGACCCTGCCAGGGCAGGCTGCCGCGCAGAAAGTACATGAACATGTGGCCCAGCGCCTCCAGGTCATCACGGCGACTCTGCTCTGCGGGGGACAGCAGGTCAGCACGGCACTCCCAACCCCCGTCCCCTGCCCGGCCCACACACCACCCACTCACCCTTGCCCAGGTGCGTGTTGATGCTCATGTAGCGTGCCGTGCCTGTCAGGCTCTTGTGCTCGCGGTACGGGATGTGCTTCTTGGTCTCGGGGTCGATGTACTCCTTGGCCAAGCCGAAGTCGATGATGTGGATGGCGTGTTGCCGCTTCGTGCCCGGCCGCCCCACTAGGAAGTTCTCCGGCTTCACATCACGGTAGATGAGGCTCTTGGTGTGCACGTACTCCATGCGCGTGATCTGCCAGTGCCCAGGCGGTAGGTGGGCCTTAGCCCGCTCTCTGTGCCCCCAACTCCCACCCCCCCCCCACGCCCCCGCCCCAGCCCAGCCCGCACCAGCTGGATGGCTATCATGAGCACCGTCTTGAGCGTGAACGTGCGGTCGCACAAGTCGAATAGGTCCTCTAGGCTAGGCCCGAGCAGCTCCAGCACCATGGCGTTGTACTTCCCGCACGGGCCGAAGTAGTAGACCTGAGGGACGCCCTCTGCGGATGGAGGACATACAGACTAGCGCAGGGCCCAGGCGGGCTCCCCCGGCTCTCCCACGCCCGGCCCTGGGGTACCTGCGGCGCTGAGCTGCTTGTAGAAGCGGTACTCCAGGTGCAACTGCGGCGCCCGGGACTTGATGGGCTCCTGGGAGGGACGAGAGGACGCATGGGCGGTACGCAGGGCGCGGTCCTGCCCTCCTCCCGCCCCGACCCTGGCCAGGCCCATCGGGACAGCTGCTGCTTGGGGCTAGGGGGAGGGCTTGGACTCACCAATTTGATAGCTACGTATTCATTTGTATAGAGATTCTTTCCTGTGGGAGAAGCAGCACGTCAGGTCCGCGGGACTTCCAGCCCACGAGACCGCGAACCACCCACCCCTCCAAGGGGCATCTTCCTGTTCCCCCCACAGCACTCCTTGCGCTTTTCCCCTCCTTTCCCAGTCTGGGAGGGAAAAGGATGCCTGCAAGGGGCTTTCCCCCCGGCTGTGAGCACCCCCACCCATCCCGTCCCCAGGCCAACTCTGCCTCCGCCCACTGGGGGCTGCTCCCCTATCCTCAGCGGGATCCTTCCCGCCAGCACGCCCACGCACTCCACTTTCTCCCATCTAGAAGAGTGAACACAGAACAGAGTCCTGGTGACCCCAAGGCCCTTCTTCAGCTCCGGAGACCTGGAGGAGACATCCACACAACCCCACACCCTGTCTCTGTCCCCAGATGCTCTCTGAGCCCTCCTCCACCACGCCATTTGACCAGCACTCACCCCTCTCAGTTCTAGGGACCCTCGAAGGCGCCCCCCAAACCGCACCCTGCCCATAAGTCCAAATAGTTAAGTTGTAAACCTCTGCTGGACAAGCCCCACCGCCTCACTGTGGAGCAAGGGCCCCAGGCCAGGAGCTCCTTCTCCAGCCTGAGGCTTCCTAGTACAAAGCCCATTGGGAGGAAAGTAACCTGTGTCCTTGGCTTAGAAACTGACATGCCTGCAGCAGGAAGTCTCCCGTAGCCCCTCAGCAGCCACCTGGCCCTCCAGGTGTGCATGGAGAACCAGCTACTGTGCTCAACCTCATAAAACTGCAAACACAAAAGTTCCAGAACCACTGCGCAGGCCATCTTTTCACCTGCTAGTTGCCACCCTTGGCTGAGCCCCAGACAGCGCCCAGGGGTGGCGGCCTGTGTGCATACCCAGCAACCTGCCGCACCCTCTCTGCCCCTCTCAGCACCAGCCGGCCACCCTCTGGGGCCTGAGTGCCAGCAAGCCCCACGGCGTGCTGTGCCCCCAGGAGACCTCATGCTGAATCACCCCACTGCTGCATCTTGCTTCTGAGAGGGTCCAGCGTGGGAAGAGGCCTCAGCTAACCCTCCATCCCCCTGCAGTGGGACAGTCTGAGTGCCCAAGGTACTGGGCACATCTGCCCCACTCATGGGGTGGCTGAGACACCGATCTATAAGACCACACAGGCTGAAGCCAAGGCCCACATGCCTGTCATATCAGCTCCCTCCTCCCCCCATCCTGGGTCTCCCATCACTGTGGCCCCTGCCTGGGGTCTTCAGCTCAGCCCCTGCTCCTCCAGGGCCTCGGTTTCCCCTATGGTGCACAATCAGCTGGTCAATTTCCCCAGAGACCTGACAGCATGGCCCCCAAGTCTGCAGAGGAATCGTGTCTTGGGAATTAACTTCACAATGCACTTAGTGCTCAGCGTAGGGCGCATACCACCTTCGTTAGGTTTATCCTGGAGGCACCTGGAGGGTAGATTTTTAAATGTTTCTCTTCCAACTGTAGCTCCAACAGAGAAATACAGCTGGTCCATGCTGGTACACCTAGCAGCCTTACTAAACTCACTCCCTCCTGTTTACTGAGCGGCCACTCTGGCCTCCGCACATGGACAGTCAGGCTGTCTGGACGGGTCACACATGTTTCTTCCTGTCCCATCTTTCCACATTTGGTCCATTCACTGCCGCTGTCGGGAAAGGGTACCCTCTGGGACCCCTCCTGCAGCCTCTATTCTTCCATTCCGATGAGTAAGACACCCGTGAGCAAGGAGAGAAAGCCTCCATCTAGTCCTGGTTGTCAGATTTTGAGTAAAAAACAGGCATGCTTCTTGTGACCCCCCAACATTTTATTGTGAAAGCTTCAGATACAGAAAACGCAAGAGCCAGGGGCACGAAGCCTGCACCCTCGCCGCCAGGCTCGTCAGCTCATGGTCTGCTCTGCTCTGCCGCACGGCTGCACAGTTGTCACCTGTTCGTTCTCAGATGCCTCTCAAAGTTGTAGACCTCAGTCCCCTGTTCCCTAAGTACTCCAGCCTGCAGACCACCTTCAGTCTGTACTCAGTCCCTGTTTTTCCCTTGGGAAGCGACATTTATCACTGAAGAGCCCTACATGAGCTCTGTGCCACCCCACCCCATCAGGACAGAGCACATCCCACTCACCTCCCCAGAAGAGGCCTTCCTTCGGCAGCGCGTCACTTCTTGGCCAGGTCTGCTGGCTTGTCCTGCCCTCCACACCCCCAGCCGCCTGGCCGCTGGCTCCTGGGAGGTGTCTGCTTGGATCTCACGCCCAATTTTAATCGCACCGCCTGTCTTCTGACTGAGCCATACCTGTTTCCTGTGCCGTGGACACTGGCATTTTGTCCAGGGGTGCTCTGCAAACAGCACCTCCCAGTATGCAGCTCGCCTGCTCCTGCTCTTAACAACACTTCTGGATGTTTAAACTTCGATGATGTCTAACTGGTCCCTTCCAGTAAATAGTGATCTTCTTCTATGTCTTGTGGTAGAAACCTGATGTTTTGCTGCATGTGTGAGCTCTGGGGTTCAGCTGAGTTTAAGGTGAATGTGTGGTCTGTGCACACGCACATGCGGGCAACTAGAGTCCGTGGTTACAGTCTCCCCGTGGACCTCAGGTGTTCTGGGCTTGGCAGACTGTGTGAAGAGTAAGAGTCTGTGAGGCCTGATGAAGAACAACTCAGGGGGGACACTGTGAGCAGAACGGAGATGCCAGGGGCTGCCCAGGGCAGGAGCAGGCTGCAGACACTGCATCCAGGGCACGGAGACTCCCCGAGCTCCCCTCCATTCAGCTGAAAACCCGGAGAGCCCATATATTGGGAGGGGCGTGACTCCAGCCCTTAAATAATGTCTTCTCTTGGGCCAGCCTATCAAAGCTGCAAGCCAGCCCCTCATGGGTTCAAGATGAGTCCCCAGGATGAAGCATAATCCAGACCTCACAGGTGCTACCCACGTTGTCCAACAACTGATCAAACATCAGTACACATGTGAAAAACGAACAGGACCGTAAGAAGGAAAAACAGAATCAAAGGGACCCTAGAAACTGGTGTTTAAAATAGACAATGCAGACAGGAACCCTCCTACACTGCTGGTGGAAATGTAAGGTCGTGCAGCCACTGTGGAGAGCAGTATGCAGATTCTTCAGAAATCTAAAAACAGAGCTGCCATATGATCCTCCAACTGGGCATATATCTGGTGAAAACTCTAAATTCAAAAAGACACAAGCACCCCAATGTTCACAGTAGCACTGTTCACAGAAGCCATGACAGGACATGGAAGCAACCTAAATGTCCATGGACATTTAGGTGAGTGGATTGAAGATGTGAGACATATATACAATGGAACACTACTCAGCCATAGAAAAGAATGCAATAACGTCATTTCCTGGTGGTACAGTCGATAAAAATCTACCTGCCAATGCAGGGAACACAAGTTCCATCCCTGAGCCACAGCTACTGAACCCATCCTCAACAAGAGACGCCACCACAATGAGAAGCTAGTGCACCGCAAGGAAAAACAGCCCCTGCTAGCCTCAACTAGAGAAAGCCTGAGCACAGCAAGGAAGACCCCACAGAGCCAAAAATAAATTTTTTAAAGAAATGAAAAAAAAAACAAAACAATGTCTATATATGTGTAACTAAATCACTTTGCTGTAAGGTAGAAATTAACACAACATTATAAATCAACTATACACCAATTAAAAAATAGCTACTTTAAGTATATTCAAGAATTAAAGGAAAAGTGCAAAATTAACAAGCAGATGGAAAAATCTCAACAGGAAAAATAAGAGGAATCAAATGGAAGTGAAAAATACCATGTATGAAATGAAAATTTCAGTGGATGTACCTAATACATTATAGATGCTGCAGAAGAAAAAAAAGAGTGAACATACAATAAAGAAATGAAAGCTGTCCAGACTGAAGAAAGAAAACAAGCTGGGAAAAAACTCAAAGGAACTTGAGGGACCTGTGGGCTAGCATCAAACACTCCTGACAGGCTTCTCATGTGGCTCAGTGGTAAAGAATCTGCCTGCCAACGCAACGCCCGGTCCAGGAGGACCCCACATGCCACAGAGCAACTGAGTCTGTGTGTCACAAGCTGCACTCCAGAGCCCGGGAGCTGCAGCACCTGAGCCGGTGTCCTGCAGCTACCCCAGAGCCTGTGCTCTGCAAGAGGAGAGGCCACTGCAAGGGGAAACCGAGGCATTGCCACTAGAGCGTAGTCCCAACTCACTGCAAACACAGAAAAGCCCACACAGCAACGAAGACCCAACGCAACCAAAAACAAACAATTAAAACAACAACACACTCCTGACCATAAGTGACTGGAGTACGAGAATGAGAAGAGACTAGACAAAGGTAGAAAAAGTATTTGAGGAAATAATGGCAATCCTTGCCCAAATTCAATGAAGAAGCGCGCAGATCCTACAAACTCAATGAACCCATAGCAGGATAAACAGAAAAGCATACCTAAACAAGGCAGAATCAAAATCTGAAGCCAAAGATAAAAAGAAATCTTTGGGGGCTTCCCTGGTGGTCCACTGGTTGGGACTCCACTCTGCAATGCTGGGGATACCAGTTGATCCCTGGTCAGGGAAGATCCCACATGCCATGGGGCAACTAAACCTATGTGCCACAACTGAACCCACGATCTCAAGCCTGAGAGTTGCAAATATTGAACCCTGCACACCCTAGAGTTCGTGCTCTGCAACAAGAAGTCACTGCAACGAGATGCCCATGCACTGCAACTAGAGAATAGCCCCTGTTGCAAGTAGAGAAAGCCTGTGCCCACCTTTCTGAAAACCCAGAGCAGCCAAAAATTAAAAAAAAAAAAAAGAAAGAAATCTTTGAAAACAACCAGAAAACAAGACATACGATACACAGAACAAGGCTCGGCATTAGTCACTGGGGAAAAGCAAATGAATTCCATATTAGGCACCATTTCACACCCACCAACATGCTCAGAATGGAAAGCGGGCAACCCGAAGTGCAGAGGAGACTGTGGGACATCCAGCGCTCTCCTGTGCAGCCTGCAGGGTTTAAAGAGATTCCCCAGCTCCGGAAACCAGTCTGGCGGTCCCTCATAAGCACCTACACTCTAGAAGAGCGCCCCGGGGCGGTTTTATTCACAACACCCCAGACCTGGGCACCGGTCCCTCAGCAGGACGAGAGGAGAGAGGAACCCAGAGTCACGTAGGCAGGCGCAGGAAACCATGTGACTGAGCAGCGGGGGCGGGCGGGGGCACCGCGCTGAAACCGCTGGTGCTCCAGCCCTGACCAACCTTTACACATGAAGGGCACAGCACGCAACACGGTGGTGTTCTGTATCTGGGTTTCGGAGCAACCACTGAACCTGGATTCTTAAAAGGCATTTTCTGCTGAAATTACCCAGACCTGTGCGGTTCAGGCTGCCGCCCCAAATGCCAAGGGCATGACCCAGGGGTGTGAGTGCTGTGCGCGTGTCCGTGAGAGCACGTGCAGATGCTTAACTCCGCAGCAGGGCTGAATTTCAGCCCCATCAGGGGAAGCTGCGGTCAGGCAGTGGGTGGTGCGGGCCAGGCTGGGGGGAACCCATGGGGGGGGGGGTGGGTCTGTGTCTCCCCCGCCCACACCCCTGCCATCAGCAGCCTGGCCCCGTCCTTGAACCTGGAGCCCTGGAGCCTGGGCGGCGAAGCTCTGACGGCCCCACCCCAGCGCCCTTGGAATCTGCCAAGGTGCAGACTCTGGCGGGCCTCTCCACCCAGCCTCACGGGGCTGCCGGACACATTTGACACTGGCAACAACAGACACGAGCTGGGCAATGACCACCAGACAGGGACTCGGGATCGCCCAGAGCTCACCACCAAGGGCTGTGCAGGATACGCCCCCGGTCCTCCGCTCTGCCCCGTTGGGTACCATGGGCCAGAAGCCCCCAGCACAACTGCTCCTTCCTTGGGGGCAGAAGCCCCACTTACCTGTGTCCCGTCCCCACGACTCCCACCGCCCCCGGGGTCCCAGACGTGATCGCGCGGGGCTCACCTAGCCGGAGCTCCCCGAAGTTGCCACAGCCTATCTTCTTCCCGACCCGGAAGTTGGGGCCCACCATCAGGACCCCCGAGCTGGTCCCCGAGCTGCGGACGCCATGGCTGGCCCGGCCGGCGGCCTTGGACATTCTCCGGCCCTCCTCCGACTCCCCTTTCCCTCCTTTCTTGTCAAAATCCATAAGTTTGTGGTACCCTGGCCTCTCCACGGTGACTCTGCTGCCGTGCAAATCCGGCTCCACGGAGACCTGCGGTCGCGGCGGCTCTTCGGGGCTAACACCCCATGGCGCCCGGCGCGCTCCAGCTAGTGGGACGCGGGCGCGCGCGAGGGCCCGGCCGCAGCACTCATCTCGGTGGCCTCCGGGTCGCGCATGGGGGGAGGACTCATGCTGCTGACGGGTCCCGGGGGCTCAAATCTCGTGGGTCTCGGCTGGAGGAGAAACAGAGGCCCAGGTTAGAAAGACACGCGCCTCCCCTACACGTGCCCCGAGGTCCAGAGCACAGCCTAGCTGGACCTGGGACTGGGCCTTTCACTGCTGGTGGAACCTCCTTCTGGAAAGATCTCTGAGGCACTGGTGCAACCTGGAGCCTTCTGGGGGCTGAGGGGTGGGAGGTTCAGGCCTCTTGAGAATCCCACGCATCCCCTGCTGCCCGCCCCCGCCCTCCCCAAGGGCTGCAGGATGGCTCTGTGGGCAGGGGAGATGCCCAATTGAGTGACCGAGGCGCCACCCCCGCCATGCAGCACTGAGCCCTCCGAAGAGGACAGATGCAGAGCAGTACATGCAGGGGCCTTGGAGACAGGACCGACCACTGACATGGGGACTCCAGAGATGCCCCTCCCTCCCCCACCCAATGTCCAGGGCACATAGAGGTCCCTGGGCCTCGTTCCAGGAGCTCATGACCCTGTGGTTAGGTGGGTGACCCACTGCTGCGGGACAGAAAGCAGGCAAGGAGGGGCTACGGAAGCCAACACCAGCCTGGCTTCATTTGGCCCAGTGGCCCCTGCCTTGACAGGGCTGGCTGGGCACATGTTGCTGGGGTGAGTCCGGCTTGGCCTCGCCAGTACAAAGCTGGGGTTGTGGACCGGATGGCAGGCACCCCAAAAGTCCCCCAGGTTGCAGGAGAAGCAGCCCAAGCCAGGGGTGTGGACACGCGGGGCAGGTGCCCTGAAGCAACCCAGGCTGTATCTGTGGTGTGGGCTCCTCCCTCCCCCCAGCCCTCCCTACACCCTCGTGCAGAGCAGTCACCCTGTGTCCAAGACAGAGGAGGGTCTCCCCTGCCAGCCATCCCCTTCTCTCAACCACAGTTACTACACCCTCCAACAGGCCCTCACTGCCTCCCGTTCTTTCACACCAAAGTCACAGGAATCTCTCTAGAAAGAAAACACTAGCGTCCTCCTCTAACACCTCCCTAGCCCCACTCTGGCCCAGACTGGCCACCGTGAGGCTCACACCTCTGCCCCTCCCTACCAGGCACTCAAGGGCTGACACCTGGTGAAGGCCACGCCCACTTAACAGCCAGGGTGAGGTGAGGCCAGAGGTGGCTCCTTCCCGGAGGGTAGGGCATACCAACACCAGGGCCCTAAGGTTTCAGCAGGATCAGCTCTGTAGAGCCTGGGGCCCTGGCCCCTGAATGGGTGCCCACACAGCCTGCAGTGCTGATGGACAGAAGGGCCAGGCAGCCCCCTTGTGTCACTGACGGCACAGGTGCCAAGAACAGGCCCCAAAGAGGGGACCCCCTGGGTACATGCCCAGAGGCAGGACCACAAGCTGGTAAGACTGAGGCCGGGGTGCTCACACACACGTGTACACACCAGTCCTCGCTTGGGCACAGCCCAGGAGTCCCAGACAGGCAGGAGCCCGGGCTTCAGGCCAAACCTCACTGCTTACAGCTGGCGGCTCCCACGCTTCCCAACCACACAAACAGCGTGCACAATCCGACCCCAGCCAAGACCCGTGCACCCAGCTCCACCGCTGCTGGGGTTCCTGGCGGCCATGTCCACCTCCGAGCAAGGGCCCAGCCTGGGGCCGTGTGAATGCGGCTTTTACACCAGCAGCGTGTGCCCCTCCTGAGACCAGCGCCCTAGCACCTGTGGACGAGACCCCCCTCACCGGGCTCACGGGCGCTGGCCTGGCCAAGCAGCTGCTGCTCCGCCTACACCTCCATCTCCATTGGTCGCGCTTATGGGAGACTGGCCGGAACCACTGCGACGCCAAGGGGGCACCAGACAGCAGGAGTGACCAGAGGGAGGGAGGGAGGAGCCTGACCGAGGAGCCGGGGGCTCAGGGCAGAGCAGGCTGCCCACCCCCCCACTCCACGGGCCGGCCTCCACCTCAAGGGGCCATGCTGAGCCCCAACTGCCCACAGTTCCCTGTGGGGGGAGGCTGTTCAACCTCAAGGATTTGGGAGTTAACTGTGAACAGCTGCTACAAATTTACAAGTAAATAACTACATTAAAAACATTAATATGTAGTAGAGAGCAAACGACTAATAGGGACCTACAGTAGAGCACAGAGAACCCTACTCAACACTCTGCAATGACCTATGTGGGAAAAGAATCTAAAAAAGAGTACATACGTGTAAACCTGTAACCGGTTCACTTTACTATACACCTTTACTAACACAACACTGTCGATCAACTCTACTCCAATAAAATTTAAAAGCACACAAAACGGCCAGCAAGCCTACTGGGGTGGAGACTGCATGCTTGGTTCTGAGTTCCTGGGACATCTTCATTCACATCTGGAGACGACGACCACGGGGCTTACAACCCCTTCCAGAGAGGACAGATCAACGGCTCTTACTAGACCTTGCTTTATGCTTGCAGAGTTGTGCTACAATCACCTCTGGCTCCAGAATGTTCCATCCCCCAAGAGGAAGCCTGTTCCCATCAGCAGTCACCCGCCTCAGCCCCTGACCACCAGGAACCCACTCTCTGTGTCCGTGGATTGGCCTGTTCTGGACGCTTCCCACCAGTGGACTCACGTCCTATGTGTCCTGTGTCTGCTTCTCTCACTGAGCATCGTGTGCTCAGGGCCTGTCCACGTGGTAGCGAGTGTCAGGGCTTCTCTCCTTTCCGTGGCTGAGGGATGCTCCTGGGTGTGGAGGGACACACTCACCCACAGGACACCCAGCTGTGTCCACTCTTGGGCCACAGTGAACAGAGTGGCTACAGTGCTTTTGCACAAGTTTCCAGGAGGCCACGTGCTATCCCCCTCCCGGGCACTACCTCCGGCTAGAATGGCAGGGTCAGGTGGAGGCTCTAGCTTAATTGCTGGAGGAACTGGAGGCTGCCTCCCGTCAACTGTCCCGCTCCCACCGGAGCCCTCTGCTGCCTCAGGGTGGTTCTGATCTGCATTTCCCCAATGGTCCTGCTCCACCTCCAGACACATGCCTTCCCCAGCACTCCCTCCCCCCACCCAGCACCAGACACACTCCTGTGAATCACTCATTGCCTGTGGGAACAGCACCCGCAGGGGATGGGCTGAAGGGCTGAGGGTCTTCACAGGGAGGCAGGACAAGGGCCTTCCCACCTTGAGAGGAGGTGAGCCCAGAAGCCAGGGTGCAGCCAGGCTCGGAGCAGCCGGACACCTGACTGCATGGGAGCTTGTGCCCATGACTCGGTAACACGCCCATGTGGGATTCCTGCAGAGAGCAAGCCATGCCCTGCAAACATCTGGGTACCTCCTGCTCCCAGACAACACACCTGCACAGGTGACCCTCCTTTCTCTGAAATCCTGCCAGATTCCACAACAAGCGGACACCAAAAGCCCCTTGCCCCCAGATGAACAATCAGAAGTGGTTTCCTGCCAGATTTTCTTTCCTCTAGGAAATTAACTAAAACACAGGTCCGCATGCACACCCCCACCCACAAAGGTGCACAGAGGTGGTCGTTAGAGCCCACGGGAAGCTCAAAGACAGCAAGGAGATGTCTACATTCTTCTGTCTCTGTGCCTGAGGACACTGTGGGCACTCCCACCAGGCGCTCCCGCCCACAAGCAGCAGAGAAAGAGCCAGGGAGTGTACAGCCGTGGCAGGACACTGTAGGGCCCCCAGGACACCCAGGGGGTGGAGGAGACATGCATGGAGGTCTGGAGGGACAGCAGCCCAACCAGGAAGACCACGTGGGAACAAAGGAGGGGAGGGGAGGGTTGGAGATTGGGGCTAGACATCCTGGCCAACAAGATGTGGGTGCGTCCACGTCGATGGAAGAATGGTGGGCAGGGGCCTTGCAGTCCCCCATGCTGCTGCTGTGACCTACTCATCCCTCACAGGCAGGGACTAAGGTCTGCGTCCCACTTTGTGCAAACTGTTTTTATGGTGCAGCATCACCAAACGTCACTCTGCCCGGACAACACATACAAGGAACCCTCCAGACCTTACTTCCCTGTACTCCAACCCCCAACTCTCCTGGGAGGCCCTCCCTGGTCAGCAGCACAGGGCGCCCGCAACAGCCGGTGTCCTGCTCTGACAGACTCCATTCTGAGCCGTGACCCCTGGTCAAGGCGGGTCATGCTCTCAGCCCCACCCCGAGATCCACAGCGGCCTCTTCACCTCTGTCTGGCCTCCAGCTGCAAACCTTTCTGAGCCCGCAGAGCTGCCTTCTGAAAGCAGCAAAGCCAGGAGACCTGCGCCCTCAGGCTGGCTGGGAGGCCGCAGGGTGCAGGACGCAAGGCTCAGGGTAGGGACAGTGCCCCCCACAGACCCTCCTCCAGGGCTGCCTTCGGGGACCCTGGTAATGCCCAGCGCCTACTGTAAGTGAGCCTCTGCACCAGGAGCACCGTGTCAGCCCCCATGCCCAGAGTCACGGGGGTCCTGGTGTGCGGCACACGGACAGCAACCAGGCCTCAAACTAGAAGCTGTGGCGGATGTGCTGCCCCAGCCCAGCCCGCCAGCCCACGTGGCCCTGATGCGACACCAGAGGCCCGCCCCATCCGTCAGCCCCTGGACAACAGGGCAGGCGTGTGGCCACCACAGGGTCACCGCCTGCAGGGGACAGTGGACACCAAGGAGACAGGTGAGGAGGCCAGACCCTGACCCTCCCAGAGACAGGATGCCAGCGCCTACTCAACCCATGAACAGGAGCTACCACCCGCCACCCCACAGGGGTCTTCCTGGGTCCTCTCTTGGGACCTCGGGGGGGGGACGGCCAGAGCGAGTCACCGGCTGGCCTGCGGGGCACAGGAACAGCAGAATGGACACAGGACTAAAAGCAGAGTCAAACGCCGCCAGGAGCCTGGAAGCCGACAGGTGCCCCCGGCACACCTGGTGAACCGGGAAGCAGGTGTGTGTGATGTCAGCAGAGGCACTAAAACTCGAGGGGGGAGGGACACCCGGCCCTAAAGCAATCCAGTCTCACCCCACCAGTGTGCCCCAGTTCCTCCCAAGGGCACCTGGACTCACTCCTCACTCAGGGAAGGCCCCCCCGGCGTGTGGACTCTGCTCAGGTCCTCGTGGGGAACTTAAACCCCAGGCAGGCAGGGCTCCCAGCCTACCCCCAACCCTCCCAGCCCACACCCCCATTGACCCCCAGCCTGCCTTCCAGCTCAGGGGGCTTACCTGCTGCGTTCTCCTGGGGGTCCTCCATCTTGTCAGGGCCAGGGCCAGGCCCCTTGGCAGAGGCCCCAGGAACCCCCTTCTCTGACCGTCTCCACCCAGTGATGTCACAGTCCCTGCTGATGTCACGGGCACAGCCCTGGGCCAGAGGCAGGGTGCACCTGGAGGAGTGGCAGCGGCTTCCCTCCTGGGCGTGGCCCCACCACACCTGCAGGCTCTGCCATGGTAGCCACCTGGGAGCGCAGGGCTCCAGGGCGACCCTGGCCACAGCCCCCTCAAGCGCCTCTGGACACACACGTCCCCCTCCTCAGGAGTCACCCAGGTCCTGGGCCCCAGCAGCCACGAGTACCCCAAGTGCCAGGTGGTGCCATCCACGCACCACTCCCTGAAAGGGACCCGGGCTCTGGAGATGCGCCAGCCTGGGGGGCCGCAGCCTGGAAGCCTGAGGTCACTGACAGGTAGTGTTACAGCAGAGAGAAAGGGAGTGGGCCGAGAACGGGGACCAGACCCCAGGAAGAGGTCAGCATCCAAACGAAATCAAGCAGAAACGGTTCACGACCAGGGATTTACAGACAACGGAACACAACCCTGGATAAATGGGAAAGGAGGGGGCACCCAGGCAGGGGCTGCAGCAACCCTGAGGGAAAGGCCCTGTGCGAGGACACACAGGGTTCACTGAGAAGGGCAAGGAAGACGGTCAGAGCTCACGCTCAGGGTCATGAAGAGCAGGTGTGGGCAGATGCGCAGGTTCATCCAAGTTACAGACGAGCCCAGAAGAATGTGGGACTCAGAGCACTTTCCCTGCAGCCTTTCCAAGGACTTAACATGTGCATGACAAACCCCACGGCCCCAGCCCAGCAGTCGGCAGGCCATGTGCTTGCTGGAGTGACCACCAGCTGGCTCCCTGGGCACACTTGAAAACCCCCACGACTGAGAGCTGAGAGAGAGAGATGGGGAGATGAGGGATGGGGAGGGACACAAAAGGTGCTCAAACCCCGCATAACGCCTGCTGAGAAGGGACCAGAAGGCACAGAGCCGGGGCTAGGCGGCCACAAGTGAGAAGACAGACACATGTACGGAGACGGCTGTACCCCCCACAGGAGAGCCGACAATGGGCAGAGCCCGGGGGGCCTGGGGCAGAGAGGACGGGGGAAGCGCGGACCCTGGCTGAGGATGACACACCAGCACCGGCCCATCAGCTGCGACACGGGTGACAGTGAACTGAGGTGTGACCCACAGGGACCCCAAACTGATCCACAGACTCGCCATAAACCTAACACTGCTCTGAAACAGAGTCTAAACAGGTTGTTTAAAAAACAACCTCCACCACCTCTGGCAGTGCCCCCCAGAGCCCCCCCTCCCTCTACACGGTGCCAGGTGGGCACACTCCTGCCCAGGACCTTTGCACCCGCAGCCCAGCACCCGCCCAGCCCCTCGGCCTCCACCACAGAGCCAGCAAGCACCCGTCCCAGGGACACAGAGGCACCAGCCAGGAGCACGGCTGCTCCTTGGTGTCAGGGTCCACGACCCCCAGAGCAGAGCAGGGAGGACAGGCGATGCCTTGGTCAGTCAGAGAGAAAGACGGAGCTAGCACCGGGCGGGGACACGAGCCCTGAGAATAATGGAGACATGGGCTCTAGGGCCAGACGAGGGGGAGACACCTGATGACCTGCAGGGCAGCCTCCACGGTGCCCAGTGCCTGCCCCATGCCCAATGGAATCCTGGGCTGGCCTCTGCTAGCAGGTGCAAACTCTCCTGAGCTCAGAACGGTGGGGAGGGGGATAGGAGAGCTGGGCTGGACCACCCTCCAGAGTGTGTAGCCTCAGCCCAGGGCAAGGGGCTGTGCGGGCAGACATTAAAGATATTAAAGGGCCAGAGCACCTGCAGACCTGCCAGAAAACCACATGCCCTGTCTCCCCGTCTTACTGGAGCTGGCTGAGCATCACTCACCCACCCAGCTCTCCTGCTGGGGGAGATGGCTCCTTTAGTCTGGACGCGTCCTCAGAGGTCGGCACATCCGAGACAAGGACCCAGCCCCTCTGCTCAGGACTGGTGGGGGGTGGGGGGGACCAGCACCCACCCACCACGCAGGATCCCGTGTCCCAACTGGAGCCTCCCCAGACCTGGTGCAGCAGCGGGAGGGCCAGGCCAAAGCAAAGGAGCACACACCCCCGGGAGGATGGCTTCACTCCTGTGGGCGCAGCTGGAATGGTCTCTCACCCCAAGAAGGAGGAGACCCACGGCCGCTCCCAGTGGGGAGCGGAGCACAGCAAGCAGCCAGACCCGCCTGCAACACACCCATGGTGTGTGGGGGTTTGGAAGGACATCACTAACGTGTGAACAATGCCCACCACCTAGATTCTGAGTGAGTTCTCAAAACTTTCCCACGCTTGGTCGAAACACCCATTTTCCTCAATGTGTGTGTGTCTTCTGCCCCTGAAAAACACTGACGACAGGACGGGATAACGGTAACATGCGGCCAAGGCACCTGGCCCTGTGGGGCTGCAGTCCCTCCCGGCACCCAATACACCCGCTCAGAGGGGCGCCAGGATGAAGACCACGGGCCGGCCTGGGTGTCTGAGACATCAAGGGGCAGGGCCAGCCCTGGCCCACGTCCTCTGAAGGGCTGGCGCTCCAGAAAAGTGCAAGGCAGCAGGAAGATGGTCTTCCAGAAAATGGCCAGGGTTCCCAGGATCGGAGGAGGTAGAGACACTATGACCAAGGGTCAGACCCTAACCCAGGACAGGACACAGAACCTGGAGAGGGAGTCTGTGAGGACGGGGACAAACAGGACCCTCCTCCACGGCAGGTGGCACAGAAGACGAAGCAGCCACCATAGAAAACACAGCAATTCCTCACAAGAGTCACCACTCAATCTACTCAGTGTCCACCCAGGAGAACTGAGAACACGTCCACACAGACCTGTGTGCACAGCACACAGGCATCCACAGCCGCTACTCATGACGGCTACGAGGCCCACACAACCCAGTGATCACACGTGTCCCTCCACACGGGAGTGTCCTTCAACCAAGAAAAGGGGTGAAGCCCTGACATTCATTACCACGTGGAGAGACCCTGAGAACACGATGCTCAGTGAGAGCAGCAGACACAGAAGGACACACAGTGTGTGATTCCACTGATGGGAAACGTCCAGAACAGGCAGATCCACAGACAGAGAGTGGGGTAGTGGTTCTTGGGGGCTGTGGTTCTTTTGGGGTGACAGAATGTTCTGGAATTGACTTTAGTGATAGCTGCACAACTTGTGAATATACTAAAACCACCGAGGTCTCCTCTCCAGTGAACTTTATGGTCTGTGAGTTGTATCTTAATTAAAGCCAGTGTAGTGTGTGGCATCACAATAAAGCTGTCAGGAAGGGCGTGGGGCTGGGCGGGTAGCCCAGAGCAGGGCTCCTCTGTCCAGTGTGGGTCAAAGTCCGACCCTCAGGCAGCTGCCAGAGTCACACCTCCCACTCCTGTGACAGATGCAGTAACCATTTCAAACAGAAATCAAGAGGTGTGCACCCACAGGAAGTGAAGACGCAGAAGCCAGGGAGAAGGCAGGGAGGGGAGGAAGGAGAGCTTGGTCTTCCCCAGCAGCGCTGGCCCAGGCCGAGGGGACACAGAACTCACCCACTGCTTGCCCAGCGCTCTTCAAACCAGCCAGGGCAGCCACCTGGCTCATGCTTACCCACACCCACCCTGGGCTGCTCTCCCCACCCGAGCCACCCTGCTGGCCTCCGGCCCATCTCTTCCCATGAGCTGGCAGCACTCCAACCCTGGTCCCCCAGACTGGCCATGAGCTGGGGAAAAACCCCTGGCCGAGAGGCTGCATCATAACCACCAGATGCCCTACCTGCCCCCAGATGCTGCCTGCAAGGACCACACCTGATCGCAGAGGTTCCAAATCCAACCCACCAGCGACAATGCAGCCCTGAGCCCCAGACAGACAGCAGAAGGACGCAGCCCGGAGTGGCTAGACGTAGATTAAACCCCAGACACCCAGCAGACAACAGAAGTTCAGATAAGCAACGAGTTAACTTTTACTGCAAGTGTGTCCCACACACCACCCGGGGTACGTTTATACCAGGCAACTTTCAACCGTCTGTCAGGAACTACAATTGCGCCTGGTGCCCCACGCTTTATCAGCAATATCTGGCCACGCCTGACAGCAGTGCAGACAGCCTCCCGGCAGGACTCACTCCCCAGGGCCCTAATGTTTTTCTACTCAAGCTCTGTATTTGTTAAAATAGAGTGTTTCCAATGAAAATTTAGCTTCCAAATGGTGATAAGCCACACACACCCAAATATGAAGGATGCAAACTATCTCAACAGTAACCTCTCACACCAACTACACGTTTGACCGTATCTCAGATACCCCAAACTAAATGAGATAAACAGGTCACCTGTTTCTTTCTGCTAACCAGCACACTGTCCACCATCCACATAGCTCTCATCCTGTCTGTATCAGGGGCAGGGGCTGTGGGTCTTGACAGATACCTGTGCCTCCAAAAGACTTGGGACCACCTGCCCCCAGGGCACCAGCATGACCATTGTGGACTAGAAGTCGAGGCCAGGGCATGAGAGACGCCGGGCATGCCCTACAGCATGCCTGGGTTGGGGGCACAAGTCGGGGATGAGCCAGGCTGGAGCTTCTGGGCCGAGGGTCTCATCATAGACTCTCCCCCAGGCAGCCACACAGGAAGCCCCAAAAGCCCAGCCACAGCCTGGAGACCAGAAATAAACCAGGAGGGACCCTACGGTCACCCTTGGGCCAGCAGGAGGGTGACCTGAGGCAAGAGCAGGGGACATTGCCCTGCGGGGGGACCTCAGCCAGCCACCATGTCTGGTCCACAGGAGCAGTATTCCTCCTGACGTGCTTCCACAGACTTCCTGCTCCCAGGGGCAAAGGAAGGGGGCCTGTGGAGGCCCAGAGACAGGCTCAGGGAGCCTCTGAAATGGGCACCTGCAAGCCCCTCAGCTGCAGCTCACTGTGCACAGCAGGCTGGTGGGAAACCGACTGCCTTGCCACTGGGCAACGCCTGGACATTGTCCCTCTGTGGCTGCCCTAGAGAATGACCCGCTCCAGCCCCATAGGGTGGAGGGGACAGACTCGGCCTAGAGAGCGTGTCTGACACCCCTGCCTATAGCTTCAGAGGAAAGATGCCCATGTCCAGGGGCCAGCAGGTGAAGGGAGAACTAGGCCCAGGCAAAAAGCCCCATGACTGCTCCCTGCTGGTGTGAGAGTAGACGCCGAGGCAGGGCACCGATGGGGGCACAAGGGGTCCTGGAAGCCGCCAGTGCCTCAGGTTAAGCCACACAAGCAAAGGGCTGCCAGGCCCGTGGGTCTCCGTGGGCGGCTCCTGGGGAGGTGAGGCCTAGTACATGGTGTGATCAGGTTCCTATAATACGCCAGGCTCCCAGTGTGGGCCTGGAATGACCCCGCAGCCAACTCTAGAAGCCACAAGGAAGGGAGCCCTCAGGGCTTTGCGCCCTAGGCACCAGCCCCGTCCCTCTGTTGGACCCCTCTTCTCTCTCAAGCCCCTGGTCTTCCCAGAATTATCTCCCTTGGATTCTTCATCTCGGCCCACTCCCCATCTAGCTGCCCCGCACGCAGCCCCGCTGGGTCACCCACCAGGCTCCCAGAGAGCCCTGCCAATGTCCATCAGCTGGGCCCTGGGACCGCAGCGAGCATGAAGGGCACTGCAAACACTCATCAAGGTCCCATGGAGGCTGCGGGCCCCACAGTGAGCGACACTGCCCTGCAACCCTGCCCTGCAACCTGGGGTGGGGATGGCCGGACCTCCAAAATGGGGATCATGCTGGATCACGCCAAGGGTGACGTTTAAGCACAACTTTTTAATACTCTGAGGTGTGTCACGAACCAACAAGAAGTCGTGACGTGTGAGGTGTATCTGTTTCTACCTTTCAACAGTCATGCCGTGACCCAGGATGACACAGGACATGATCTGCACCTGGGTGCCCCCGCCCACCACCTGCAGGAGAGACTTCCGTTGCCTTTCCACTCATGCAGGGGCACTCCTGAGGAGCACAGGCCTCAGCAGGGTGAAGGTCCTCCTCCTGAAGGTCACTTGGGCCTCACTTACTCATATGTAGAAAGAAAGAGGGCTTGAGGACTCAGCCAGCAAGGCCCCCAAAGTGCCTGAATAAGGTGGGGCAGACACAGAACTGCTCAAGGTGGGACCTTCTGCACCACCAGGCCTTGGTCCCTGACCAGGCGACAGAAAGAATCCTGACTCGTGGCTAGAGCGCACCTGCTGCCTAAATCACAACAGCAAGGCCCCCATCAGGTGTGACAGCCCCAGAGAAACACCAGACACTGACGATGACCACGACCCAACCCGTATATACAACTCCTTTACAAAAACCCTTTCCAGGGAAACCAAAGGTGCCCCCCCACCACGCTGACCTGTCCGACGCCCCCCAGCCCTGCTGCCAACTCCCTCCCCAGACTAAGACCTTGTAAAGCCTCCCTGTAAGGCCTCTGTGGTGCTGGCAGGGAGGGGGGTAAGTCTAGAAACTTTCCAAGGCAGAGACCAAGCCCCACAACAGCCCTGAAGAGAAATGCTGCACCTCTGAGGCAGCCATGGCAAGTCCATCGGACAAGGCGTTCCTGGTATCCCATGCTGTCCAGGGGACGTGCCCCTGTCCCCGATACTGCCTTGGGAGGGCTGGGCCCTCCCTGAGTGCTTGCTCAGACCCACCACCAAATCCCCGCGGCTGTCCGGAACACCTCTCAGCTGGCTGGCTTCCCCGGAGCTGGATGAGCAGACAGGATGCTTTCAGTTTATTAAAAAAAAAATAAAAAAAAAAAAAACACCTCACCTACTTCCTCTTGCAACCCAGAGGTAATTACTAGGTAGTTAGAAGGAGGAGGAGATTCAGATGGAATCAGAAGCCACAGTGCAGAGGAGTCTGTGCTCACAGGACCTGCTGTCACAGTTCAGAGCCAGGTGACCATATACCTGTCCCCAACCCGCCTCAGAGAAATGAGACGGACCCAGAATTAGATAAGAAGGCCCAACAGCAGGGGGGTAAAAAACCAGAGCCCTGCCCAACGCCCGCTGCGGACCTTGGGGTCTCGCCCACAGCTGGGGTGGCGGTCCAGCCAGCTCCTTCCAGATCTCCTTCCCTCTCTCCACTGCCAGAGGCAGCAGACACAACTGGCCCCCGAATCTGGGAGCTGCCCCCCACCAGCTAGATTCCCGGCCCACACTAACCACCCCCATTCCATTTCTCAGAGGTTGGGCCACAGACACCACCGCAGGAGTTGAACTAAACATCTGGGGCTCCAGAGACAATGAGATGGGCCAGTAAAGTCTTGTCTAGCCCAGTGTGTGCTCCTGAGGGTGCTATAGTCAGCCTGCCCCCGACCCCAACCTCCAGCTGCAGAGCCCAGAGCAGGTCACAATTCGGTGGAAACACAGCAGATAAAAACAAACTCCCAGCAACGACCACAAACTTCCCCCAGCAGCTCAGTCTGTTCCCCTCGGGGGCCACATCCAGCCCCCCAGTGGCTACCCCCTTCCCTATCAGAGCCATCCTCCCCTCAGATTCGTGCTTCCCCACTCATCCCCCACACCCTGAGCCAAAGGAGCCCCTGAGGGTCAGGAAACGCCAACTGAGCCTGTCTATGTTCCTCAGGGCAGGGACGAAGCTGCCCAGAAGCCCCTCAGGATGGATGTGTGGACACCCCCGCGAACCCCAGACACTGGCCGGGCCTGGAGCCCCCTATGAAGGGGGCTGGGGAGAGAACGCTGGACTCCACCTACGTGCACGGAATCCTCCAGGCCGTTTCCTGCAAACAATGCCATCCGGAGGCCAAGGGAATAACCCAGCTGCCCAAAGCCGGCCCAGGACGACGCCCCGGACGTCAGGGCAGGGCTTTCCCTCAGGCCCCCAGCCCGGTCCTGAACGCCTCCCCTGAGAAAACTGGGGCAGAGGGAGCAGGCGAAGCGCAGGACAGGGAGGGGGTGGTGTGGCTGCCGGGCACGCAGACGTCGCCCCCCCGCCCCCCTTCATCTGAAGTGTTTCCGGAAAACAAAGCCGGTGGCGAGGGCGGAAGGGGGAGGCGCAGCCCGGCGAGTGCCGGGAGTTCCTGAGCGTCCCACAACAGGTCCCCCAGCACAGACCCCTCCTGCAGTTCCCCTTTCCTGCCCTTAGCTCCCCCCACAAATCTGCAGGGCCACAAAGGGGCGACTGTGCGCGCCAGCGTGGGGAGGAGCGACGGGCCCAGCGGAGAGGGCTAGAGAGGGGGAGGCCACGGGGAGTGGGCAGTGGGCTTGAGCACTTGGGGGGGCAGTGAAGGAGGGAGGTGGGGTGGGGCTGAGGGATGGACAGGCCAGCAGTCAGGAGTGACGAATCCGTGGAGAACACTGAGGTCTGAAGTGAGGGAACAGTAGGGTCTGGAGTGAGAAATGGAGGAACAGTGAGGTCAGTAGTGTGAGGATCTGTAGGGAGTGAGAAGTGGCAGGACCTGAGTTTGGGAGTCACTGACAACGACAACGTCTGGAGTGCAAGGGGGTGGAAACGAGGAGTTGGGTCGACAGTGTGGGGGTCACTGGGCTGTAGAGGCAGTTGAGGTCGCCGTGGGGGGTGCAGTCGGGAGTGCATGGGTTCACAGAAGCAGGTCCACATTGTGGGCGTCTGCGAAGACCGGGGGTCCGAACTGCGGGGTGAAGGGGGTGCGGGGTCTGAGGAGTCTTCGAGACATATGAGCAGAGGGTCTGGGGGTCGGCGGGGGTGGGGCCGCAGGACACGCGACGCGTGTCCGCCGCCGCCAGCGAGGGCGCGCGCGTCGTTACCTGACAGCCTCCGCCGCGGCCGTAGCCCCGCCGCCGGACTGGGCGACTCGGGCTCCCTCAGCAGCGCTGCGTGGACCCCCGCTCCGGACCCTGTTCGTGCTCCGGCTCTGGCTCCGGCGCCCACTTGGGTCCCCGCTCCCGCTCCCGCGCCGCCGCCGCCGCCGCCGCCGGCCTCCGCATGTTGGGCGCGGGCCGTCCCCGCCGCGCGGGCGCCCGGCTCGCCCCGGTCTCGCAGCGTCGCCCGCGGCCCGCGCTTACGCCGCCAGCGTCGCGGGGGAGGGCCCGGCGCCCACTGCGCAGCCGCTGGCGGCCTTGGGGCGCGCACGAGACGTCACTGAGGGCGGGGCCGGGGCGGCGCGCCCGCCGCTTTGCGGCAGCGGGTGACGCCGCGCGACAACCGCTGCGCTTTGCGGCCGCTCCAGGGTGGCCGGGCCACAGCCCGCGGGACTACCGGAGACCCGCGGCCGTGAGGACACGCAGGGGCTGAGAAGGAACCGGGCCCAGTCCACCCTCCCGGGGGGGCGGGGCTTCCGCCGCCGACCCTGTCCCACCCCGCCGTTGCCATGGCGACGCGTGGCCGGTCGCCCCGACACCACCCCACCGCGCTTCTGTGACGTCAAGGTCTCGCCACTTGACGTCAAGGCCGGGCGGTTCCGCGGGGCGTGGTCAGCGCGGGGACCCGCCGACTTCCGGGGCGGGCGGCTGGAGTCGGATTGGGTGGGGCTGAGAGCGGCGAGGGCTGTAGGTGATGGGCGGGGGGCGGGGCGGCGCTTCTCTGCGTGGTAAGAAGCGGTGACGTCAATGAGGAGCCAAGGAGTGGGTTACCCAAGGTACTGGTCCAGCTGGGCCATCTGGCCGAGCTAGGGCCCTGGCACGCAAGCTGGCACTCAACAAGTGTGATCTGCAGAGTGCTGGCTCACGCACCGTGTCAGTCGGGGGCGACTGGCAAGGGGCCCACAGTGAGACCCTGCTCCACCTGGAGCCTTTTCCTGCGGGGAATTTTTACGGTGGAGGGAGACTCATCCATTCTCGTCTTTATTAAGTGCCTGCTAGCGGCTCTGAGAATAGAATGGTGAACTAGACTCTTGGCATGGCTTCCCAGCAAGTCCTCAGTCCTGAGCGCGGGGGATAGACAGGACAGAGACTAAATACACAGGACAGTTTCAGGTGGTGTTATAAGGTGGCTTGGGGCAGAATTACCGAAGGGCAGACCCTAAAGGCCAAAAGCTAGATGTGGCACATGGAAGGAAGATTTCCGTGGTCTCTGATTATCGTCCTGCTGTCCAGCAGCCAGAAGCGGGGAAGGAGAATTAAACCTGAGGGGAACGGCGGAATGGCAGAGCTTTAGAGCTGGTTCTGCCCCACTTCTCCTTCCGCCCCCTTGTAATGTTGACACCTCCAGAAAGCCCAGGTCACGTCCCCCTGTTGTCCTTTCTCAATTGCGCCTCACCCTCCAACCTGAACCTTACCTTTGTTTCAAATCCACCTCTTCCACCAGCCATGCCAGACCAAGGGCCATATGCCTTGCTCACTGCTGTGCCCACACACAGTATAAACTCAGTCTGTGTGTGGTCACCATTTGTGGTTCATTTGTTATGAACAAAACAACCAATGACTCTAAGGTCCTTCCAGATTCTGGAGAGCCGGGAATTGTATTTACTCAGACTTCCTGGCCCCATCTGTCCTCTTCTCTTCGTTCTTAACGTTCAAAAAAACAAACAAACAAACAAAACCTGCTCTCCAGTGCTCAACTCCCATAAGAGCAGGGAGCATGGTGGCCTCTCCTCCAGAGGTGTTTGAGCATTAAACTTGAGCGCCAGCCTTGCTTCTGTAAAATGCAGGGTGGCTTGTGCAGATGAAAGACTGCAGAAAGGCCACGGTTGGGGTTGAGCCAGCCAGAGGCTGTCTGACTATGGGTAGGCAACTGACACCTTCTGGTCCTCTGCATCTTCTTTTGTAAATTGTAACTAATGATACCCCACTCCCGTACATCATGAGAATCCATGGGTTAGTGAATAAAGAACTGCCAGCATAGGACCTTCTGCCTCACATGGACATATTTCTTTCTAATCACCTGGGATCTGTGAAAAAGCAAACAGGTTTCAAAGCTTCCTCTTTTTTTAACCCACTTCAAATGTGGCCCACATGTTCCTGCATCGTTTCAGCTTTGATCATGGAGACACCATTTGGGAAAGTTGGGATAGGAAAAAAAAAAACACACCACCTTTTGGGGCTCTAACAAAATAACATTGTAAAGAGGATGAGCTAGTCTCTCCATTGCCCCCATCCCTCAAGGGTAAGTCAAACAACATCCCAGCTTTCTAATAAATCCCAAACGGCTGTGGGTTTCAGCAAGAGACAAACAGGAAATGCTCTCTTCTGTTCCTTTTACCCATGAAAGAGGCAGGTCCATGGAAAGATCCCAGGACAGGTTCAGGGCTGCATCCTGGTTGTCCAGCTCCAGCACACAAACACAAGTTGGGGGGCCATGTGCTTTTGTTGAACCGAATGGAAGTAGTAGCTCTCCCTATGGCCAGGTCTTTCCCCCAGTGGGGCAGGAACTTGGACACAGATATCCTCATTTTCGAAATGTGGAAAGTGAGGCTTATGGAGCCCAAGTAAAGTGCCCAGTGTCTCCCAGATTTGACCTCCAATTCAGCTGCCCTCCACCAGTGAGTACAGGGTGGGCCCAGCACCCCCACCCCAATCCCAGTGGCTGCAGGCAAGGTCTGGCAACATAAGCTAACCAGTGATTGGTATTGTGAGCCACCAAACATAAAGCAAGGTCAGAAGACAAGAGGCTGTGCGGCGCAGCCATGAAAACATGAAAACTCTGTGCTTCCATTGCAGGGGGCACTGTTCTGCCCCTGGTCAGGGAATGCTGCATGGTGCAGCCCCCAAGAAAGAAAACAAGGCCTCAAGGATGCAGAAGCTCCCTGGGCACTTCACTCCAGGGGTCTACCCATCATCCTCTGAGAACGGCCCCAAGCAACCAGGTCTGTACCATGTGACTGCCCCGCCATCTCTGATTGGCTCATGAGCCAATCAGCGTCTCCTCTAGGGACCAGTCAGCAAACGGAGGCCAAAGGATCTGATTTGTGTGAAATATGACCCAGGCGATGGCCTTCTGCCACTGCATGGTTGCCATTGTTGAGGTACAGCGTAGGCTGACCAAGCATCTCAACTTCCCCGGGTCTCCTGGGACCCTGACTTCTCATTGCCAAGACCTGAAATCCCACCAAACTAGAAAGGCTTAGTCCCCTGAGCACAGGACATACAGTGTCCTACTTGACCCCAAGGGGTCCCCACGAGAAACGCCTTTGCCCCACTCTTAGGGCCAAGGTATGGGTTTATTGTTTAGTTGCTAAGTTGTGCCTGACCCTTTTTAGCACTCCCCAAAATTCATATTCCACCTGAAACCTCAGAAGGTGACTTTGCTTGGAAATAAGAGTGTTTGCTGATGTCATCAGTTAAGATGAGGTCATGCTGGATCATGCCTCTTGATGAGGGTCAAAGGAGAGTGAAAAGTTGACTTAAAACCGAACATTCAAAAAAACTAAGATCATGGCATCCAATTCCATCACTTAATGGCAAACAGATGAAGAAAAAGTGGAAACAGTCGCAGATTTTATTTTCTTGGATTCCAAAATCACTGCAGATGGTGACTGCAGCCATGAAATTAAAAGACGCTCGCTCCCTGGAAGAAAAGCTATGACAAACCTAAATAGCGTATTAAAAAGCAGAGACATTACTTTGCTGACAAAGGTCAGTCTAGTCAAAACTGTTTTGCCAGTAGTCATGTACGAATGTGAGAGTTGGACCACAAAGAAGGCTGAGCCCCAAAGAACTGATGCTTTCAAATTGTGCTGGAGAAGGCTGTTAAGAGTCCCTTGGACAGCAAGATGAAACAGTCAGTCCTAAAGGAAATCAACCCTGAATATTCGTTGGAAGGACTGATGCTGAAGTTTCAATACTTTGGCCACCTGATGTGAAGAACTGACTCATTGGAAAAGACTGATGTTGGGAAAGATTGAGGGAAGGAGAAGGGGGCGGCAGAGGATAGCATCATTGACTCAGTGGACAGGAGTTTGAGCAAACTCTGAGAGATCGTGAAGGACAGAGAAGCCTGGCGTGCTGCAGTCCATGGGGTCACAAAGACACTTGAGGCCAGCTCACTCCAGGGGCCAGGCTGTGGTCCTGCCCTCTCATCACGCAGGACACTTCAGAAGATGGTGACCTGTTAGCATCTCTTGGTCCTTACAGCAACCTTCGCTCACACCTGAACAGGGTCTGCCTCATGGTCCCCAGTCACCCACCAATGCCACGGGCATCAGCCAAGTTCCCGTAAATCAATTTACTCTGAAGAATCAACTCCAGTGACCTCCTGGCTGCCTCAAGAGAGGCGCCCAGCTGACCTGTTGGGTGAGCAGAAGCCATGAGGCAGTGGGGAAGACATTTTAAGTCTGGTTGGTGACAGCTTAGGTCACAGGAACAGAGATGAAGACTGACCAGGCGATCGGGCGTGTCTAGGGGTGGCCAAAACAAAGCACCCTGAATGAGCAGCTTCAACAACAGAGATTTACTCTCCCCTGGTTCTGGAAGCCAGAAGTTCAAGGTTGAAGTGTCTCGATGGTGTTCCCTCTGAAGGGGGAAGTAAAGGCCCTTCTCTGAGCATCTGGCAGTTCTTCGACCCTGGCTGCATCACCCCCTCTCCAGCTGCCTTCTCCCAGCCTCGGTGTCTGGGTCCAGACTTCCCCTTGGATAAGGACACCAGCCATCCATCCTGTGTTGGGGCCATCCCACCCCAGTCCCATCTGAACTAACCCCATGTGCCCTCAAGGTGACCTGTCCCAGTCCTGGTCAAGGGCAGCCCCTCCCCTCAGGGGTACTGCTGAGGATGCTCTCAGTACAGCCTCCCCTGTGGGAAGCCCTTCCTCCCCAGTGGTGTCCACCACCATCATGAACGTGGCTCTCGTCCATCCCAAGGCCCTGTCCCCCATGGCCAGACCCCTCACTGCAGCCTCAGCTCTTCCTGCTCTGAAAGCCGTGGTTTTCCTGGACAGGCTGAGCGGTGCCCCCACATCCTAAAACCTGGGACCTTCCCTGGAATCAAGGTCTTTTCAGACATTAAAGCTTAGGATGCAGTTGAGGTCATGCGCTGTGGGATGCACCCAAATCCGAGGATGGTTACCTTGTTCTACTTTTTTTTTTGGCCATGCTAATCTGAGTTCCCTAACTACAGATCAAACCTGCGTCCCCTGCACCCCTGCAATGGACGCATGAAATCTTAAACCCCTGGACTGCCTGGGAAGTCCCCAGGGATAGTGTCCTTGTAAGAGACAGAAAAGTTTGTGAGGACAGGCAAAGCCTGGAGCCACTGGGGGCTGGAAGAGGCTGGAAGGCTGCTGCCCTGGGGCCTGACATGCAGTCTGGCCACACCTGGATCGAGAGCCAGGGATCAAGCCTTCATTTAGGCTCCAGGTCAGTGGTCCCATCCCAGCCACCCCAACAGACAAGCTACCTTCTCAACCTGGCCTTCATCCCCTCACCTCCACCCTGTCCTGTGTCCCCTGTATCACCTCTGAGTCCAGGTTGCAGATCCCCTCCCCCAGGCCCACCTGGGCCACCCATCCTATCTCCAGCAGACACTGTTCGTCCTCCAGGTGCTCCTGCCCACCAACCTGTGTCCCCCATGCCAACGGGCAGCACAGCCCCCACAGCCTCCTTGTCTCACTCGTGGATACTCTTGGGGCAGCTGTGATGGAGCATGGCGGACTGCACCCACCCGTGTATCCCCTCCAGTTTGGGAGGGCAGAGGCCGAGATCTGGTATCCCAGGCTGGCTCTTGCCAAGAGGCCACCTACCGACCCCCAGCTTTTGGAGGTCGCAGCAAACCTGGGCTGATAGGGACCTCACCCCAACTCCTCCTCCACTTTCATGCGGCCCCTCCCCACATGGCTGTGTCCAAATACCCACCTCGTGAGGCCCAGTCCTGCTGCGTCAGGATCACCTGCTCCCACACAATGCCCCCTTAACTACCTACCCCTGGAAAGATCCTGTTCCCAGGCAAGTCCTGCTCTGAGATGGGTCAGAACCTCACATGAACTTGGGGTTACAGCATGCAATAGCCTCTATCACTTACTTTGGGTCCTTTCTCTCTGGGCGTCCGCTGCCCTCCCCCAGTGTCTGTGGAGTGACAGATGCACTGACCCTGTCCCGTGTCTACATGGGGTGTCCACTTTGCCACCAGGACCCCCCGAGAGTCGGGTGAGGGCCCCTGCTGACCAAGCTGCTCCTACTCCAGCCGCTTCTGTCCTTGTGTCTTCCGCACAGCAAGTGGCGCTGGTATTTCATTTTCTGCAAATTTCCTTTTTCAAGTGAAAGCTGTTGAGCGTGAAGAGAACATGACTGAAAGCAAACAAGAAGGGAATGACCCCAAGGTGCAAGGATATGGCTGCTGGGTCCTCTGCAGTGGGTCAGGGCAGGGTCCCCAGGCAGGGCGGCTGGCAGCGTGGACAGGACTCGGCCCAGGCGCACAGCATGATCCTGCTTTATCCCTCTTGAAGTCACAGGCGCCAGGATCCATGGGAGGAAGGCCCTCAGAAAGCTCTCTTGGAGGCTCACCTGATGCACAAAGGATGTCTTTATTTCCTGGATATTTTCACGTAACAAAAACCACAACACGCAGTGAGGAGCGGGGGAGGGGTGGGTGCTGTGGGCACACCCTACTACCTGCTCAGCGCCCATCAAAAGCAGTGCCCCGGACCCGGGAGGCTTGGCCCCACCGGGAGCGCGACGCTTGCCTCATCACAGGAGGCGGCCTTGGGGACATGAGGGAACCTGGTTTCCCATCTAGGCCCCAGACCCCGGTGCTCTCGCAGCAGTGGCCACTTTCAGGCACCACAGGGCGTTCAGCAGGAGTAGCCAAGCAAGCAGGCATAGGGGGCAGCCTCGGGGAGAGACCTGGCGGCCAGTGGGACAGGAAGTACGGCTTGTCCCGAGAGCTGGGCAGCTGGGAGCCAAGAGGCAGTGTCAGGGCACCCGCGGCCTGGCCCACGAGGGCCGAGAGGACACTGGGAGGTGTCTCTGGCCCGTCCCCTCACAGAGGTGCTGGCTGCTTATGTGGGAAGGAGAGGGCAGGGATTCAGATTCCTAATAAGGCACAGACTTATCGAGTCTCCCTTGTCTCCATCCTTCAGGCTGGGGACTCCAGCTCCTGCCCCACAACAGAGGAAGGGCTCCACTCTCAAGAGATGCACCTGTGTGCCATGTGTTTCCAGCAAGGCAGGCTGGCGGCTCCCTCCCCCTCCACCGCAGGCTCTAATGAGGTTCTGCCTGAAGGTCCCAGCTCTGAGACCCCTCCATGGGACAAGCGTGGCCCCAGACAGGGAAGCTGGAGGCAAGCTGCCAACAGACGACAGACAGACAGACGGGGAGCAGTAGCTCCTATCATGAGACGGAGGAGGCGCATCAGCCTCTGGGCCTCCCCATGGGCTCGCCCACTACTAGAGGACCAGCCACCACCCAGGCCCTCAGTCTCCTACCAGACACAGAACTCTGGTGCCTGGACAGCCTCGCTCCTCAAGTCACTGGGCGAGGAGCGACTGCCTGGACGGAGGCTGCGAGGGGTGGCCCTGGGCTGGGCCCTTCTCCATGTCATCAGTTCTGAGAGGGGCGGCCCGGTCAGCCCCCGCGGCCCCGAGGGAGCGGGTGTGGCTGCAGCACAGTGGACGTCGCCATGACAACCGGTGCTCCAGACTATGGGGGGCGTCCTGCCGGATGGCAGTGACCAGACAGCTTCCGGGCAGAGCTGGCGAGGAGCCCTGCCTCAAGAGTGAGATGAATGTGGGCTTGGGTAGCCGAGAGCCCCTGAGCTGCCCTCTCAGCTGCGGAGGGGCCTCACCGAACCCAAGGTGGTGGGAGTGGACGGTGAGGGGCAGGTGGGCCGGCGGCAGGTGGGCAGCAGGGCTGCTGGCTCCCCCTAAGGCCACTGGCCACCACTGGCCGGGTAGCTGGGCACGGTGGGGTACTCGGGCAGGCTGTTCCCCGAGAAGTTGTTGAACTGGGCCTCCCTGGACGGCGGGTTCCTCCAGGTGCCCGTGCTCCACTCCGTCTGCGCCTTCTGGAAACTCCCACCAGCCCCTCGGTAGATACTGTGCACCTGTGGGGGTGAGGATGATGGTGGGGAGGCCACTCCTTGCATGCAAGGAGGGGCTTTTCTTAACCAATCGTGACTAACATGACAGCATTTGCAAGAACTTTAGAAAACGTACAGAAGCAGAGGCAGGGGGCTCTGAGGGCCACACCTATACTGTGACTGCCGCCGACTGTCCCCAGGGGTCTCCACTGTCCCAGCCAAGCCCCAACACTCAGCACAAGTGCTTCTTCCAGGGGAGGGGCTCATCCGGGGCAGGTCTGAAGCCTGGCGACCACCTGGTGACTCCTCCCTCAGCCATGTAGACCCGGGACCCCCAGGTCACCAAGGGGGTGACATCATTCTCTTCAATCATGTCCTCAGCAGAGGCCTAAGCGGATAGGCCACTGCCCCCGCACTGTCCAGGAAGGCTGGGCTCCTCAGATCTGGGGCTGGGCTGTTTCTGGAAGTCTGGCAAATCCCGTAACTGAATTCATTTAACTTGAGGTTCCTGACCAGCAAAGCTGACGGTACTGTCCTTTCCCATCAAAATTCGTCTTTCTTCCTTCCCGGAGAACTGCCAAACCTGGAGTGGTGCAGGGGACCCCAACGAAGTGGCCCTACTCTAGGGGGCTTGCTTGGCTCGGAAGCCCCTCCCTTGTGCCGTGACACGTCCCTGCCAGAACCACAGCCACTTTGTGTGGCCTTCATCCTGGCCTCTGACCAAGTCTTCCAGGGTCTGTTCTGCCCCGGTTATCCCCCAACCCCCTTCAGGTCGTCCACATAGTCAGGGGGCTTTGGAGGCAAACATGGGGGGAGCAAGTACCCCTCTGTCCTCCCAGACAGTCTCAGGACCAGCTGAACAGCCCAGGCCTGGAAACCTGAAAAACAGCTGGGACCCTGCAACACGGAGGCTGGAGAGACCCCAAACCCAGGTTTCAGGAGTTGCTTGCCAGGCTGCAGCACAGGGCAGATCCAGCCTCCCAAAGCAGGCTACCAGGCACATGGCCAAGAAGGTCACCCCGGGAAGGCCAGGCAGGCGCACTGTCAGCCATCAGTCTCTACATGGTCCCAGGACAACCCTCGTGTGGTCAATGCCCCAGACTACAGTGCACATGTTCCTGCTGGTGCCTCAAGGCACTTGGAGCAGGGCCGTCCAGGGAGTGGCCGTGATGGTGGAGACAGTCAGTGCCAGCCTTTCAAAGCCTGAGCACTCGGTATGAGGGCAGTGTGATCGATGTGAATTTTCAGTTTTAGTTAATTTCACTTAATTTGGATTTAACTGTAAGCAGCAGCACGTGGCCAGTGGTGGCTGAATCAGCAGTGTGGTCAACCCTCTGGGACACACATGCTGGGGACTCCAGCAGACACCCAACTGCCCCGATGTGGAAGTGGTCACCCTTGGCCACATGGCGCTGTCTGCCCTCCTCCCTGGAAGGCTATGTGGGCAGGAAGGAAGGCAGTCAAAGGCCCAGATTGCAGAGAGTCTGCCCTGCTGTCAGCAATCACTTCACTCGCCAGCGCTTGGCCTCTTGCTCCTAAAACAAGCCAGGACGAGTCCCAGGGATGGGAGGTCAGAGAACAGGATGTGAGGGGGGAAGTGGAACATCCCGGGAGCTGGAGGACTCACCTTCATGATCATGATGGCCATCATGGCAGCCGACATGGAGAACATGATGGCTGGGAGCAGCATGACCACAGCGGCCCCGACACTGGTCTGGAAGAAACCAATGGCTGCCAGCCAACCACTGTAAGGGGCGAGAACATGTGTGGGAGCCAGCAGTACCATCAGCCGGGCCCACTACCTCTCTTATGTAAAGAGCTCCGGCAAATCAAAAAGAAAAAGGTAACCCACCAGCAGAGACATGGGATTCCCATGAGGACTACCACGGGGCCAGTATACTTAGGGAGTGATGCCCACCCACAAAGATGTGCAGGTCAGACAGAGTTCTCATTCTCACACCACTGTCCCAACACATGTCGTGTGGAGGACAGAGAAACAAACCCTATTCTGTCAGTTTGGGCTGCACCCTTTCTGGAGCACGATGGGGTCTGACCCATAACAAGGCTTAAACACTCATTTCCTTCTCCCCGAACTGTTTCACTCATCCAGTGTCTGTAACAAGGACAATCTGAGGATGATCAAAACACCCATTGGTTGGGCAAAGCATGAACGTCAGTTATACTAAGGAGATGTGAAAACAAGAGAAAGTTGAAGGTCTGAACCAGCACATAGGAGAACATGAATCTGGGGTCCAGGCAGGCCGGGGGTGGGGTGGGGGGGAGGCAGGAAATAGAGTACTTTTGAGAATGTTTTTTCTTAGTGAGTAACAAAACCACACAGTTCAGGAAGCTTAGAAAAACACACAATAGATGTCTCTCTCCTGTCAACACCACTCCCCAGCCCAGAGGAAACTGGCATCCCTCATCTGCTAGTACACTTCCAGAGAGAGTTTACAGAAACGTGTGCAGGGGATTCCCTGGTATCCAGGGGTTAGGACTCTGTGCTCTCACTGCCAGGACCCAGGTTCAATCACCTGTTGAGGAACTAAGATCAAGTCACACAGAATAAAAAAAATGTGTGTGTGTGTGCGCACATGTGCACAGGTATACAACCTGCTGGACATGCACACACATACACACGTGGACACACCTCGCCCCTCTGTGAAGCCAGGAGGGACGTCCTCGGGTACAAATGCACACTGCTCTGCACTTTGAGGGAGTGTAAGCATAGCTGGGGGTCTGGGAAGATGACAGACCTGGAGATAAGGGGGATGGGATGAGGGTATGAGGTGTTCCTCCAGGGCCACTCAGCCAGGAGCTCAAGGGGCCAGAGCCAGGGAGATGGGGATGCAGCCTGCGAAGGCCAGGGGAGGGTCTGGCAGCTCTGATGAAGGTTCAAGAGTTACCACGTGGCCCAGAAATTCCACAGCCAGGTTTCCACCAGAGAGAACTGAGAACACATGTCCACACAGACAGGTGTACACAATGCACAGAAAAACTACCAGCAACAGAAGAGCAGAGAACCCAGCGGTCCACCCACAACGAACAGGCACACACACTGCATCCCACCAACTCAGCCACCAAAAGGGGCAAAACCCTGACACTCGCTACCATGTGGACGGACCCTGAGAATACACCTGCTCAGTGAGAGAAGCAGACACAGAAGGACACACATCGTGTGATTCCACTGATGGGAAACGTCCAGAACAGGCCGATCCACAGACAGAGAGAGTGGGTTCCTGGTTGTTAGCGGATGAGCAAGGGACTGCTCATGGGGATGGGGCTTCACTTTGGGGTGGTGGAATGTTCTGAAACTGGAGAGAGTGATCGAACCTCCATCCTTGTAAACACACAGAACCAGAGTCGTGCACCTAAGTGGCTGCCTTTCTGGGCTGGGAAGGCACCTCAAGGAAGCCCCAACTGTGGAAAGGATAGGCGGTGGGGGTCCCAGTCACGGAGGGTGCACACTCCACCCTACCTGGAGTCCAATGTGGACCAACCACAAAGGCCAACTGTTAACAAGCTGCAGGGACCCCAAGGGGAAGGCCTGACATGGTAGCGCTGTGGGTGAGAGCACTGTGCCCACCACATCCAGTGGAGGCGAGGGCGTCAACGGGTGGGGAGGCAGCTTGGGGTGGACGCTCTACCCCAGATCTGCAAACTACGAAGAAGCCCCATGTGAAAAGGTCACAAGCGGGCAGGACAGACAAGTCTGAGCCTCCGGTCACTGTTGCTTCCTAGTGTGAAGCAGCACTATAGTCTTTTACACATAAAACGTCTCACAGGTTTTAAAAGGCCTTCTGAATGGACTGACAGGGAAGCGTTCACCCAGCGGATGGTGGAAGTCTGGGGCCAGCGGGGAGGGATGGATACCCAGGGCCCAGGACTGGCTGGGTGTCCCTGTAGCTCCACAGCAACAGTGGACCCCCCCATGCTGTCCAGTGCCCCCTGGAGGGGACTTGCAGGACTGCGGCCACCAGGACTGGAGCAGGTGGCTCTCTGGAAGGACCAGCCCTGCCAACCTGTGGGTTACATGAATTCTGACCCCTGGGACTTAAGATGAAAAGTTTGTTTCAAATCACTGAACATGGAATAATTCACTATAGCAGCGGCAGACACCTCATGTGTTAATGAGTGCTAAGTCGCTTCAGTCGTGTCTGACTCTTTGCGACCCTATGGACTATAGCCGCCAGGATCCTTTGTCCATGGGATTCTCCAGGCAAGGATACTGGAGTGGGTTTCCATGCCTTCCTCCAGGGGATATTCCCAACCCAGGGATTGAACCCACCTCTTTTATGTCTCCTGCATGGGCAGACGGGTTTTTTTTTTTTTTTTTGGCAGATGGGTTCTTTACCACTAGCACCACCTGGGAAGCAATGGAAAATACCTCTCCCAGATGGTGGGGCATGGCCCTCCCAGCTGCTCTCTGACCCCGGGGACACACAGCTGGACATGTCTGCCAGGTTTTCCCGGGGGTCAGGTGACTGGCACAAGAACCACTGTACACGGGCTACTAACCCGGCACCTCCCAGGGTAGGGGTTTACAAGAGCGAGGAGCAGACTTCACCCTCGTCCGGCCATTGGCATTTTGGTGTTCTGGCCACAGTGTTCCACCTAAGCTCATGTCTGTCCTGCGCGTGACACATGTCCCCATGGCTGACCCCGCAAGCTTACCACGCTCCCCATCCTGAGAACCCGACGGCCTGGATGATGGTCAAGATGAACTGGGCTCCAAAGATGAAGAAAAACGCCATGAAGTTGAAGGAGCTGTCGGATCTGGAGGGAAGCAAACGGCTTTGTTACCAGTACTGGAGGGGAGGGCGGGGTGGAAGTGAAGGGGTGGGGCCGAGGAAGGGCCCAGGCCAACCCGGCTATCCACCGCACCTCCGGTTCCCGCCCCCAGGAGGAGGACACCCCTGACATGCTCCTCACCGGAAGGGGATTTAGGAGCCCCCACTATGCCCAAGGACCTGCCAATAGCCTGAGGTCAATCTGATAGGTTCGTGGTAGGTTTGTGATGCCCTGCTGTCCCGGACAAGGGAGGCTACAGGGGGCTCACATAGGGAGGGCAAGCAAGGGGAGATCTGGGATGGAGGATGGGCGGGACCTCACGGTGCAGGGCTGCGCCTGGGCTGCCCCCAAAGCCCTCAGGGGGTCCCCATTCTTGCACACAGTTGCTGGAATCAGCTTGGGACCTGAAGTCACAGCACCCCTTTCGCTTCAGCATAAGTGGACACGTTTCTGGTTCTTGTCTCCAAAGGGCCCCAGGGGCCCCACCTGACTCCCACTGAGGGTCTGGTATTAGGGGCCACATGGAACAGACATAGCACATGCCTGAGTGCAGAGGGCAGGTTTGGGGTGAAAGCCACAAAGCAAGATTCACAGTAGCCAGAAGGGGGCAGCAACACCAAATGCCATCCACAGATGATGGAGAAACACCACTTGGTCCCTGCACACATGGGAGCATCACTCAGACCCCCAAAGGGATAAAGCCCTGACACTTGCTACCACGTGGATGGACCCTGAGAACACGATGCTCAGTGAGAGAAGCAGACACAGAAGGACACGCAGAGTGATCCCACTGATGGGAAAAGTCCAGAACAGGCAGATCCACAGACATAGAGAGTGGGTTCTTGGTTGTCAGAGGCTAAGGAGATGAGGATGGTGCTAATGGGGATGGGGTTTCCTGTTGGTTTGTTCTGGAACTAGACATGCTGGCTGTCCAGCCTTGTATAAACGCTAGAAACACCAAGCTGTTGAACAGGTGAGCTGAGTGCTATGTACAATATGTCAACAAAGTCATTAACAAAACAGGGAGAGATGGATGTGGCTTGTGGACCCCAGTACAGTGTCATCCAAACATGAGAAAGAGGCATACTCACACCTGGGCCGGGCGGCAGCTGCAGATAAGGGTGCACCCCTCTCAGGACTTGGCCCGGAGGGGGGCACGCACAGTGAGGTCACCTGCTCTTGTTTCTGAGCCGACCATCAACCCCAGACACTCCCCAAGGGCCCCTGGAGGGCAGGGGCCACCCCAACTCACCGGAAGGCCTTGTAGGCGGGCCGGAACCAGCACACATAGCCGCAGGGCGAGAAGAGGAGCAGCCAGAGCAGGGCCAGGCCGAAGTTAGCGCCTGAGCCACCCGCGATCCACCAGGCCAGGCAGGCAACGAGGTTGACGCCCAGGGTGGCACAGTAGACTAGAGGAGGGGAGGAGAAAGAGGGCGCTGAGTGGGACACCCCCTACCACTGGGGTGTGGCTCCCACGAGCACAGGGACCTTGGGGCCAGAGAAGGGCCTGGAGGGCCGGGGCTCTGTGGCGCTGCCCACCTGCTCCATCCACTCCGGAGAGGAGCTCATCAGTGTGTGTACTCAGTTATGTCTGACACTTTGCAACTCTATGGACTATAGTCTGCCAGGCTCCTCTGTCCATGGGATTCTTCAGGCAAGAATACTGGAGTGGGTTGACATGCCCTCCTCCAGGGGCTCTTCCCAGCCCAGGACTGAACCCACATCTCCTGTAGCTTCCGCATTGGCAGGCGGGTTCTTTACCACTGAGCCATCGGAAAGCTTTATTACTAAACCCTCAGGCTCCCACCCACCTGGGTAGTGCACCCCTCCCCCTGACTCACACAGCCACAGACGGTAGATCCTCTTCACCAGGACCTGGTGCTCAATAGGGATTTCGTCAGAGAAGTTCTGGTAGAAGCAGGGCTTCAGGGGGATGAACTTGGGCAACGGGGGGAAGTTGTTCTCCTTTCCTGCAGGGATGGGAGGGCAGAAAAAGACTAACATTGCACTCAGCTTGTAGTGGCCCTAGGGCTGTGCCCATCTGCTCCTGCGACCTGTGGATGCATCACCTCACGGGGCAGAGGGGACTTCGCCAGAGGGATTAAGCTAAGGCCCCTGAGACGGGGTGATCCTGGATTCCCTGGGGAGCCCAGTGCCATCATAGGGTCCTTATAAAAGGGAAGGGGGAAGGTCAGAGGCAGAGAGACATGAGATGCTGTGCTGTTGGCTGTGAGGATGGAGGGAGGGGCCACAAGTCAGGGATGCAGCACCTCTAGAAGCTGGAAAAGGGGGGAGCCAGTGCTCTCTGGGAGCCTCCAGAGGGACCAGCCCTGCCCACACCTGGATTCAGCCCTGTGGTACCCATGTGGGACTCCTGACCTCAGGACTGTCAGAGAACAAATTCTATTTACTTATTTATTTATGGACTTAGTTTCTGACCACACCACATAGCATGCAGTATCTTAGTTCCTCCACCTGGGATTGAACTCGCGCCCTCAGCACTGAAAGCATGGAGTCCTAACCACTGGATCTCCAGGAAGTCCCAGAACAAATTTCATTTAAGTATCTGAGTCTGTGGCGATTTCTTACAACAGTCACAGGCACATGTGAAGATTCAACAGCAGGGTCCACACATATCCACACTGTTGACTCCAGGGCAGGTTGTGGCATTTGGGATGTGGGAGCTCCCTGGGGTTGCCGTTACAAAGGACCACAGGCTGGGCGGCCTGATTGGACAGAGGTCTGTCACAATCATATCCAGTGTCACAGAGCCACGTTTCCCCCAGATGCTCCGGGCGCCCCGGGGTTGTGAACCCGTCCCTCCAGCCTCTGCCCCATCCTCCCTGCTTCCCTGTGTCTGTGCCCATGTCTCCTCCATCTTAGGATGTCAGTCCCACTGTTATCTCAGGGCCGCCCTGCTCCAACATGACTTCATCTCACAGCCACACCTGCCACTGGGTCCTCTTCCTGGAGTCTGGACTCCACGGGGTTTTTGTTTTTGTTTCCTTGGCCTCACTGCGCAGCTTGTAAGATCCTAGTTCCCTGACCAGGGATGAACCCAGGCCCCCGGCAGTGGAAGCTCAGAGTCTTAACCACTGGACCATCAGGGAAGTCCTGGGACTTCCTGTTTTCCAACATGGAACACTTCCGTCTTCCATGTCTCCATGGCCAAGGGGCCGAGCTCGTCTCTGTATGGTCCCTCTTTAGCACCTGTGCCACCGTGGCGGGCAGTGGACAGACCTCATAGCACAGTAACAAAGTGCTGCCTGGAGCCGCCCACTTCAGCTCCACGTCCGGGCAACTACCTGGGTGCCCCATGGGCTCTGCTGGCTGGGCCAGGTGCTCACTGTGCGGACTCGTCACCCTGTTGTCCAGTCCAGTGGCCGGAGCAACCCCGACTCCTATCCCGGGAGGAGAGCGAGGCTGCGCCCCTCCTGGGGTCACAGTGTGCCCAGCTGCCCGGGGAACTTTCCAGATGGCCCGAGAAGCCAGGACCCCCCACTGCGGGGCGCGGGTAGGACTCACCTGACATTTCCGCTGTGAAGACAGGGTGGGAGTGGAAGCCTGCAGCCACCTGGAGGGAGACAGGCACAGTCAGGGGGGCCCTATGGCTTCAGGGCGACCCCAACACCACCTGTGGATCCAGGGGCCACTGCAGTTACTGCCCTAACCACCAGAGCATCCACAGGGGTATCTGGGCTCTTGGCTCAAGGCCAACCCAGCCCCGCATGTGTGACCCCAGTCACCACCTCATGTCAGAGCCTCCCACCACCACTCCGGGCAGCTTGCCACTGATGTGGGGGAGGCATCTGGGTGGAGGAGCCCAGTGACCCACCACTACTGCCCTCCTGCCTTTTCCTTCCCCAACTCCCCCACAAAAGTGAAAGTGTTAGTCACCCAACCCTTAAACTTTCCCTTTATCCACGGATGGCTCTGCACACTTCCTGTGGCCACAAAGTCTCCGAGTCACCAAAAACTGAGTTCACACTCATTGCTGTGTGACCTCAGGGAAGTTACACAACCTCTCTGGTCCATGGCTTTTGCCCCTGTGAGCTTTGCAAGGCCAAGGACCCCACTGCAACCCAACTGAAATGCCTGGAGACAGGACAGGCTCCCAGCAGGAGCCCAGGAGCCTGGGTCATGGAGCAGCCCCTCAGAGGCGGCACCACAGAGGCGCCAGTTGCACAAAGACCTAGGAGGCAGACATTTCCTTCTCCAGGAAGCAGGCCAAGCAACGTGGCCACACCTGGTACCCAACCAGCACAGCTGAGCCTGAACGGCCCCCAGTGCTGGGCACTGAGCAGGTGCAGAGCCCCACATGGAGGGGGTCCAAGGGAAGGATCCAATGATCGAGAGTCCTTGGGTCCACCCCTGGCCCCCAGCTCGGAGAGGGCCTCCCCCTGGGACCCGGAGCCTGGCCCAGCCCAGCCCTCCTGCCGCAGGCCCCACCGGCCATCCACCGCTCTGGTTCCAGCAGACCCTCCACCTGCCCAGCCCCCATGGGCAAGGAGTAGCCCTGGGATGGGGGCTCAAGGCATGGATGTCTCAGGGACCTGCAGCACACACATTTGCTGCTCGGAGTCCCGTACACCTGGGTTCCAGGGCTAACCACTCCAGAGCAGGCAGACCCCCCCCGGCCCCTCCAGGGACCCTCTGGGCACCTGGGAAGGACGGGAGACTGATGCAGTCAGCAATATCCAGGCTGGGGGGCCCTCTCCCTAGGCTCTAGCCATAGCCATCCAGACTCAGGGCCCCTCCCTGCCTACACTCCACTCAGCAGCTCACCTCCTCGTGCAAATCCAGGTGTCAGAGAAAATGGCCACCCTGACCCAGGGACTCTCGGCCACCGGGGCCTCACGCCTTTGTTAACAGACACCAACCTGGTTTAAGTTGTTTATTTTCACATGTCAAAGCTGTTCCCTGACACCTGAGAAAAGGGGACCCAACGCTGGTGACCCCAGGGGCCCACCTGGGTCTGAAGGTGCCTGGCTACTCGGCCAGCTGGACCCCCACTCTGCCCAACTTTGAGGAAGACCGTGTCCAGAAAGGGGATGCCCCCCATGTGCCAGCAGAAACAGCATGAGTGTCCATGAGCTGAGACAGAGCAAAAGCCCCTGGCGATGTGAGGAAAGCCAAGGAGGGTCCGGGCTAGCGCCTATGCCTTGGGGTCCAGCCCGTCGGGGTCCAGTTGGCGGCACTGGGCCTCCAGGATGCCGCGGAAGGCCTGGAAGCGGTGGTTGAGGTCAGGCCGGGCGTGCAGGCGGAAGCGGGTGCCAAGTGCGCCGTCAGGCGAGGGCGCCCCATAAAAGACACGCCGCACCCGCGAGTGGACCAGGGCCATGGCACACATGGTGCAGGGCTCGCGGGTGATATACAGGTCGTAGCCAGTGCACACATACGGCAGCCCATCCTCGTCCTCGTCCAGCTTGCGCACAGAGCCGGCGCGGATGGCCGGCGCGAAGGAGCAGGCAGGGTGGGGCGCCAGGTTGTAGGCACCGCAGCCCTGGCCTCTCGCCACCAGGTCAATGCACACCATGGCAGCGTGCAGCAGGGGGCTGGCGGCGCTGCTACAGTCGTGGCCCGTGGCCAGCACGCGGCCTGAGGCCGGATCCACCACCACCGCGCCCACGGCCCTCAAGCCCCTCGAGGCTGCCTGCTGCGCGGCCCACACGGCCTGCTCCATGTGGGCCTGCATCGCAGCCCGCTCCTGGGCCGAGAAGAGGCATCCAGCCAGGGCTCGGGTCACCTGCCTGTCTTCATGAAAAGTCGTGGGCCAGTGAGTGCGCGCCTCCTCGAATTGGCTCCTGGTCAAGGGCGGCCGCACAGGCACAGGCACCAGGAAGGGCTGCCCCAGGCCACGGGTGTCCACATCCGGCCGCGGGAGGAGCTCGGCCAGCGATCGCAAGCCCCGGGACGGCCCCGCCAGGCACAGCAGCATTTCCAGCGAGTGCGGGCGGCTGGGGTCAGGGCTGGGCCGCACCCTCTTGAGGTGAGGCTGCGCAGGCAGCGGGTGGACTGCTGACACCTCCTTGAGGAGGCGTGAGGTCTGGCTCTTGTCCAGGATGGGCGCAGCATAGGCCAGCACCAGCTCCACGGACCCAGACTGCTGCTCTGACAGAACCGGGAGGGCTTGCCACGGCGGTTCTTGCTCAGGACTCTTGGCCTTTGCATCTCTGCGCAGCTCCATGACGCCCAGGGCGGGGTCCATCCTCAGTGGGGCTCTGACTGTGGGAGACAGAGACCGGAGCAGGGCATCATCCTGGGCTGTGGTGGGGCCTGACGAGCTGGAGGGGTCGTCCCAGGAGCGTGCCAAGTCTGCAGGCTCGTCCCACTGAGCAAAAGGCACCAGCAGTTGTGCTCTCACTCACATCTTACTAACGCCGTGTTTGCACAGAGTTTAAACCGCCCTTGTCTGGGTGTCTTTCCTCTGCCCCCTTTTTTCTACTGAGAAGTGCCATGAGCAAAAATGCACACTGGATCCCAGAGACTTAATACAAAAGAGAAAATGTAACTGTCTCGTTAAGTCTCTTTCTGTATTTCACGGACACAGAAGACCGACTCACTACACCACTTTATTCAAAGGCTTTGAGATCCTTGGATCTTCTTATCCTTGGGGGCCCTGGACCCAGTTCCCCATGGATGCCGAGGGATGGCTGTGTTAACTACATAGCTGAAGTGGGAATACTCTACATGTCTCAGGTTAAATAAACATATGATTAAGGTTAAGTTCAACCGTTTCTTTGTAGCTTCCCAAAACGTGGCTTCTACACACTTCATTTAGTGTACATGTCTCACGTTATATTCCTACTGGTCAGGGCTGCCCTGGATGACAGCAGAAATGGGCCACAGATGACCTTCACATGGCTCCAGGGGAGCTCTCTGCCATGGCTGCAGAGCCCGGTGCCCTGGCGGTATCTGGGATTGGACCAACCCCTCCCACCTCTTTCCCATGGACAAGGTGTGCTGAGACCGTGTCACAGTCTGGCCCTTACTGCTGCAATGCAGCCTACTCATCATTCCTCAGCCCATGGGCCCTGCAGCAGGCACAGGAGGTCTCACCAACCACTACCAGCAACCACACAGCATGGCTAGGGGCCCCTGGGGTACCCAGGACGCCCAGGCCACGTCAGGCCCTGAGGAGGGTCCTGGGCATGCTGGGTCTAAATCCGCTCCCAGCACACACCGCGCCCAGGGCAAAACGGCTCCCACAGCCTGGTCCAGGCCACAAAAGGTCCCACTGTCTCCCGGGCAAGACAGACACAGTCCTGTTTGTCCCTTCAAGACTGCAATCTCTGTCTGACCGAAACAAAACAAGTGACAGAGACAGGAGGCTGGCCTCGGACTGCTGCTGGTGGGGCTGCCGCTGGTGGGGCTGCCATCCTCCAGGGAGAACAAATAAAAACCACCAGGAGGCCACCATCTGGCCCAGTGACCCCACTCCCAGGTGCACGCCCAGGAGAACTGAAACACATGTCCATACATGTCCATACAGCCATCTATACACACAGCACGACTCACAACAGCAAAAGGTGGTTGCAAGCCCACGTGTTAACTGGAAGATAAACACATAAACACCAGGTGGTCCCTCCACACACGGAAGCATCCCTCAGCCATGGAAAGAAGAGAAGCCCTGACACTCACTGCCATGTGAACGGACCCCGAGAACATGATGCTCAGTGAAAGCAGCAGACATAGGACACACGGGGCGTGATTCCACTGATGGGAAACGTCCAGAACAGGCAGATCTACAGACACAGAGGGTGGGTTCCTGTTTGTCAGAGGCTAGGAGGTAGGGGGTGGGGGGATCTGCTCCTGGGGACAGGCTTCCTATTGGAAGATAGAGTGTTCTGCAACTACACAGAGGCAATGGTCATATAATACAGTAAATACACTAAAAAACACTAATATGTGGGTGATCCCCACACTACGTGAACCGTACCTCAGTAAAGCTGCTGCTCTTTGTGGTGGCGGTGGGGAAATCTCGCAGTCACCAGGGCGTGCATGCTTGCTTAGTCAGTCAGTCATGTTGCGCTTTTTGTGACCCCATGGAATGTAGCCCACCAGACTCCTCTCTGTCCAGGGGATTTCCCAGACAAGAATACTAGAGTGGGTTGCATGTCCTTTTCCAGGGGATCTTCCCGACCCAGGGATCGAACGGGCATCTCCTGCATTGGCAGGTGGATTCTTTACCCACTGAGCCACCAGGGTCACAGCACACCTTGAACAAGGCCTCGTGACTGCTGCCAGTGCTGAAACCACTGCCTGTCTTCACTCCTGCAAATGGGCTCCCCAACTTCCCCCATGACCGAGACAGAGGCTGCGGGGCTGGTCCCTTTCCAGAGGCCAAGGGACTTGCCCAGGGCCACGTGCCTGGGAGGGCAGAGCTGCAGCCCCGACGGCCAACAGCTCCCAACTCTGCCTTCTGAGCCCCATGGTGGGGAGGGGCTTTACAGATGAGACACAGGCTTCCCCAGGGTGACACACCCAGACTGGGAGCTGCGGCCCACCTGGGAATGGCCCCCACGCCCAGCGATTTGCTTAAATGAACCCTGGGGACCTCAGCATGCTGGGAGGATGATCTATTCCTCTTTTCCTCCTCAAAATCACACGTCCACCCCAGCTCTGGGCACCCCACTGCCCTACCCTGGCCGAGCGCCCTGCATGCACACCCCCACACACACACTGCCCCACACCCTCCCTGCTGCGCACTTGGCTGCTCCGCCCAGCTCAGGCCCTTCCCTGGGTGTGTCTACCTCCCTCTGTCCACAGCCAGGCCACCTCCTGAAGGCTCCTGTGCTCCAATGGGGTGGAGGCCAGCCCCCTCCACAATCCTTTGTATTTATGGTTGGAGCCTCTGTGGCTGGCACCCACTGTCAGGGCCTGTGGGGAAGGTCCAGGAGGGTCCAGGAGACCAGGGAGCTGGGACCCCCAACAGCCAATCCCCTCACTGGGTGACGAGGCCTGAAGCCCAGGAGGCATCAAGATCATGGGGCTTATTCAGTGAGCTGAGGCAGCCTCTACAACCAGAGGTAAGGGCCTTATCTCACCCCTGGGTGTGTCACGGCCCTGCCCACATTCTCCTGGCTGACACCAGGCCTTATGCCCAGGACAAGCTTCCCCCTCAGTAAAATGGGATCCACCACCACCCTGGCTGGGACAGAAAGTGAGAAAATCCATGAGGCTGGGCCCACCCCAGGGCACAGCTCTTCTCAGGAGCCAGTGCCCTGCGAAGGGCAGATTCCTGGAAGGCTCCTCGGAGGCAGTGACCCACAGCTGGACCTGGAAAGCAGGTGAAGCAGGGTGGGGAGCCCTGAGCAGAAGGAAGACCCAGTGCTGGCGTCTTGGACTCTTGAACAGCCAATGAGGCCGATGGCTTCAAATATGGTATCTAGAACTTGGCCCCGTGGAAGGGGGAAGGTGCATTAATATCCACATCTGACAAACTCCCCAACAAAGCAGGGTCCCCAGATAACAGGCAGCACACCCCGCTAAGTGTGAACCCACATGAGCAGATGATTTCTTAACATAAATGTGTCCCATGGAAGCTTTGCGATACTCTTATACTAATACATATATATGTGTGTGTGTGCATATATTTGTTGTTTACACAAAATTCTAATTTAGTGGGGCAACCTGCCTGGTTATTTGCAGAACCTAACAACCCTACAAGCAGGCCTTTGTGCATGAAATATCGATAACCATGTGCATGTGGGGTGTGGCAGACCCAAGGCCAGAATTTAAAAAGGCCTTGAAAACTCACACTTCCCTTAAGTATCAGCAAAGATTATCAATTCTTAGGGCTTCCCAAGTGGTTCAGTGGTAAACAATCCGCCTGTCAATGCAGGAGACGCAGGAGATGCGGGTTTGATCCCTGCGTCGGGAAGATCTCTTAGAGAAGGAAATGGCAACCCACTCAAGTATTCTAGCCTGGGAAATCCCATGGACAGAGGAAACTGAGGGCCACAATCCATGGCGTCGAAGAGTGGGACACAACTGAGAGACTGAGCGCGCGCACAAACAAGACGTACAGAAAGATTTGGGGTTTTCGCCCAAAGCGGGCGGAAACCTGGTAACACGACAGCACGGAGGTAGAAGGCTGACCAAGACCCGAGGCCTGAGCACAGCGGAAGCAGTTAGGGCACGGGGTCTCAAAACCGGACGGCAGGGGCGAGCGCACGCGCAGAAGGACGACGGGCGCCGAAACAGGGGTCCTCAAACCTGGCCGGCCCGCGCGCACGCGCACACGCGTCCCTCCACGCGTTCGCCCGATGCGCGCGCACGAGCCCGGTCCAGTTGGGCCCCCTCGCTCCCCGCGCGCCGGCGCCCCTCCACAGGCGCGCCCCCTGCCTCCGCCCTCCTCGCCCTCCGCGGGAGCCTGGGTCGTAAAAGCCCGAGACCCCGGGGCCGTGTGCTTACCTGAGGAGACGGGCGGAAGCGCTGCGCTTCACCAAGTCTTAGCAACCAGCCCGCCTGCTCCGCCTCCGCCACCGCCTGGAGCCTCGGGGCACGACGGGAGCGTAGTTCCAGGGGCGGAGTCGGCGCGAGGCGGAGGCGAGTCCCGGACTACAATCACCACAAGGCCGCGCGCACCACCGACTCATACCTCCCCTTTCTTGAGCGCGGCTGCTGTGACCCGCAGGATAGTGAGGCGAGCTCTGAGTCAAGGGTTCGAGACCCAGCAAGGCGGCAGGAAAAGTTGGACCCTACGAGCCTTTTGGGAAATCAGCAGAGTGAAGAAACTGAGGCAGAGGGGTTCAGGCCACGTGCTGCAGTCACTCCCAGAGTGCAGTTTGCTGCCGCTACGTGGCTCCAGAGATCCTGACCCCACAGACTCGGTTAAGGTCGGCTTCCAGTTCTGGTCTGGGGCCCCAGCCGACCCCGGCCTTATTTTATCGTCTCTGCAGTAGACGAAGAGGGTCTGTTGACGCTCCCAGGCAAAACTTGCTAATTTTATGAGAAAATCCAGTTATTCATTCTAGTTAGAGATTAAAACCAGAGTCTCAACCAGGGGCAGTTTGTCCCTCCACTCCCAGGGGTGGTTACGTGGTGGCTACTCCGGGGTTGAGGGTGGGGGTCCTCCTCTCATCAAATCCTAGGATGTCACTGAGCAAGTGAAAGTGGCTCAGTCGTGTCCGACTCTTCGCGGCCCCATGGGCAATACAGTCAGTGGAATTCTTCAAGCCAGAATACTGCAGTGGGTAGCTTTTCCCTTCTCCAGGGGATTTTCCTGACCCAGGAATCAAACCGGGGTCTCCAGCATTGCAGGCGGATTCTTTGCCAATTGAGCTATCAGGGAAGCCTTACAATGCATAGGATGCCCCGAAATCAGCCTCCCCAATTGTTCACAATGCAGGCTTTGGAAGACCTTGGTTTAACCCCACTGCTAAACAAGGAGAAAGTTTTAGGTCCAAAAAAAAGATCTTAAAGAGGGGAATTTTCAATCTTTCCATTTTTTTCCCTGCTCCCCTCCTTCAAAAACCAAGGAATCAAAAAACAAACAAGGAATCCTCTGGCAAGATACGTCCAATGTCTGGAAGCTGGTGGCTGGAGGAGAGAACCCTCCTGGAGTCCTCGCTGCACCCCAGCGCCACAACCCTACAGGGCACTGAGAATCCATCCTCTGTGTTTCTCCTCTTAATTTGCAAAGCATCGCCTGGTGTCCCGCTCTATTCCTGCGTGAAACAGCATGGGGGGAAGCCATTCTACTTGAAGCTAGTCACTCTTTTTTTCTTTTCTCAATTAAAACTTAGATTGATGTGTGCTTTTAACTTAAACAAACAAATAAAAAAAAAGACGTCGTTCCATCCCTGGATGGCCCACTCAAGCTAGCCAGACGTTCCTGTCTAGCTTTTTTTTTTTTTTTTTTGGCCACAACAGGCAGCTTGTGGGATCTTAGTTCCCCAACCAGGGATTGAACCTGGACTATTGGCAGTAAAAGCGGGAGTCCTAACCAGTGAACCTAGGGAATTCCCTGCTGATTTTTTAAAATTGCTCTTTAATTAGTATGTCGTTAAAAGCAATGCCTAGATTTTTTGCATCTAAAAAGTGGATTTCTTCAACCTATTTTTCGGCATGTTTTAAATTTCTCAAAATGCAAAAATACACAAATAGGGGTGTAAAATGGTGCAGCTGCTATGCAAAACATTGGGACAGTTCTTCAAAAAGTTAAACATGGACTTATCCCAAAATGCAGCAATTCCATGTCTGAGTATAGACAGAAAAGAGTGGAAAGCAGGGACTTGAATGGGTACTTGCACAGCCATGTTCATAGTAGCATTATCCACAATAGACAAAGGATGAAAACAGCTCAAATGTCCATCATCAGATGAATAGATGAACGCAATGTGGTCCATCTAATGGAATATTATTCAGCCACGAAAAGGATGGAGATTCTGACACCTGCTATAACGTGGCTGAACCTTGAGGACATGAGGCTCAGTGAGAGAAGCAGACACAGAAGGCAGACACACTGTCTAATTCCACTCAGGGGAAGTCCCTGGAGGAGTCAAATGCACAGAGACAGGAAGTAGATGGTGGGGCCAGGGTCTCGGAGAGGGGATGAGAAGTGCCTGCTAATGGGTATGAGGTTTCCTTTTGAGGTGATAAAGATGTTCCACAATTAGAGACTTCCCTGGTGGTCCAGTGGCTAAGACACTATACTTGCAGTACCAAGGGCCAACAGTTTGATTCCTGGTTGGGGAACTGGGATCACACATACTGTGTGGTATGACCAAGAAAATTTTTAAAATGAAGATGTTCCACAATTAGAGTTGACGGTTATAAACATTGTGGATGTGCCTTCTCTACCACCAAATTGTACCAAATTGGTGAATTTTTTGTTGTGTGAAATTCTCATAAAAACAAGAACAACATAAAAGAGAGGAAAAGAAATGGTCCTTGACTTCCTACCTCCTCCTGCCCTCTTTTCCTTGCAGAACAAAGATAGATAAGATTTCTGCAGTCCTCTTTCCACAGCCTGACAGTTGCTGGCTGGCCCCCACCCACCTGTCTGCCTGCAGGGTCCCCCTGTCCACAGTGATTGGTTTGAGGAATGATCTTGTGACTCAAGTTGGACCAATGAGAGTCAGCTGGGAGACTGTCAGAAATATTAATATAAGCAGAGTCACTCATGGTTCCTTAGGGTGAAAGCCTGGAGCTGCCAGGAGTTATGTTTTGCCACCCCACAGCTGATCTTGTCTAGGATGAAGCCAAAACAGAGGAGGGCAGATCCTAGAGAGAAAGAGAAGTCCATGACTTTAACAACATTGTTTAAGCACCTTGATCCAGCCATACCTAATCAGGACACCCTTGGTCTTTCCTGTGGATTTGGTTTGGGTTTGTGTGTGTTTGTGTGCGAGGAACTTTTTTATTTATTTTTATTCTTATTGGAATATAGTTGCTTTACAATGTTGTGCTAGTTTCTACGGTACAGCAAAGTGAATCAACTGTACACATAATATACCCCCTCTTTTTTGTATTTCCTTCCCTTTTAGGTCACCATAGAGCATCAAGTTGCTTGTGCTATACAATAGGTTCTCATTAGTTATGTATTTTATACATAGTATCGATAATGTATATATGTCAATCTCAACCTCCCAATTCACCCCACTCCCCACCTTCCCCCTTTGGTATCCATACATTTCCTTTCTTTCTTTTTTTTTTTTTTTTGAGTCATACTTCAGGCTTTTGAAAATCAAGAGTTTCAGCTCCTAGTGTTCCTTTTGTTTTGACATGGTCCTTCATCCAGCACATCCGACAAGTAATGTGACCATCAAAACTCATGATGGCAGGTTAGTGTCCAGAACTGAAAGGTAGCAGAACCATGGAATCGGTTCCCAAACTGTAAGCTTAGCAGCAGCAGATTGCACCCTGGAGTTAGTCAGAAGCCTGGGTCAGCTGCCAGACATTAGCCTTTCTCCTCTGCAGGGCAGGTGGTCGACAAATGTGTCCTGGGGGGAGAGAGGCTTCCCTCCAAGCCACCCTATCTCCATGGGGCTGGGGCCAAAGTCAACATTTCTTGTGCCAAGTTGTGTGGCTTGTGTGTATCTGGCTCTTCATCCTGTTGACTTTCTGAGGTTGCTATGGGCATCTGTATGGGACCCAGGTGCTTCCCGCCTCTGTGGGGATCTTCCTGGAGATGGGCTGTGGGGGCTGCCTTCAGCTCCCCAGGGAAGGCAGATTAAAGCTGCGAGAGCCTGGAGGGAAAGTTGCCAGCCCCTGCTTCCCAGGAGTTACAGTACACTCAGCAAGTGAATCCTTACCTAGTTACCCAGGTTCTAAGAGGGCTCTGTGACTCTATCACTCACACACACATAAGATCAGCCACCAGCCATCTGTTGTTGTTTAATAGCTAAGTCATGTCCAACTCTTTGGGACCCCCATGAACTGCAGCACACCAGATTTCCCTGTCCTTCACTATCTCCCAGAGTTTGCTCAAACTCATGTCCATTGAGTCAGTGATGCCCTCCAACCATCTCATTCTTTGTCTCCCCTTTCTCCTCCTGCCCTCAATCTTTCCCAGCATCAGGGTCTTTTCCATTGAGTCGGTTCTTCACATCAGGTGGCCAAAGTATTGCAGCTTCAGCTTCAGCAAGAGTACTTCCAATGAATATTCAGGGTTGATTTCCCTTAGGATTGACTGGTTTGATCTCTTTGCAGTCCAAGGGACTCTCAAGAGGCTTCTCCGGCACCACAATTCAAAAGCATCAATTCTTCACCACTCTGTCTCCTTTATGGTCCAACTCTCATAGCCGTATATAGTAGACTACCGGAAAAACCATAGCTTTGATGCCAGCCATCTGTCATCTGGCAATTTCCCAAGCCCGGAAAACATTAGTTTCCTTTGCAAACTCAAGTATTGCAAGATTCTGAAATGCAACCTCTTTTCTCACAGCCCTTTAACCCTTAGTTTACACACAATGATAACCTACTTTGTTCTCTGAGTTGCCAGGTCTCAGATGCTAAAATTAATGATGATAATTAACAGTGATTAATATCTACTAAGTGCTTGTTTGTTACAAGTCACCATTCTAAACACTTTACACCATCTCATTTAGTCTTTTCAACAACTCTGGAAGACAGCACCACTAGCAACCCATTTTAAAGATGAGCAAACTGATGCAATCTCCTAACCACCCAGCTCTCTTTCACTGCATCTGTGTCCTTCTGATTATTTTATATTCATCCTTAGGTTTCTGTGTGCACCGCCGCCCCCGCCTCCCACCACTAACATCCCAAGATCTGCCTAGTTTAGCCAAAAACAGGCCTGGCACAGCTAGGAAGACCACAAACCTTTGTTTCTGAGTTGCAACCATAGAATGACCTCTTCTCTTGTCAGGGGGACTGGAAACGCACCCCACCAGGCACACATTCCAACTGATCCTCCCCAAATCCCTGGCCACCTGGGAATGGAGTGTCAAAAAGGAACCCCATCTCCAGGTCTTCCTGTTCTTTCCTGGCCTACTCTTTATTTTATTGTCTTTCCAGCATTTATATTAGCTGGTGATTTCTTTCTCTTTTTTTTCCTTCATCTATTTGGCTGCACCAGGTCTTAGTTGCAGCACCCATCATCTTTAGTTACAACATATGGGATCTTAGTTTCCCAGTCAGGGATGAAACATAGACCCCCTGCACTGAGAGCATGGAGTCTTAGCCACCGGACAATCAGGGAAGTCCCTAGCTGGTGATATCTTATTTATCCAGAATGTCTGCTCCAAGATGGCTGGAAATTTTGTCTACTGCGGTATCCCCCTTGCCCAGAGAGCACACGCATGTGAACAGGGAAAGTTTTTCTTGTTATGTAGGCAAGTCCTTCCCTCACGCATCTCCCCCCGCCCCTAGCCTGCACCCCTTCGCCGATCCTCCAGGATCAAGCGGGCACTGTCGCCACCTACCGGCCAAAGGTAGCATGACCCGAATCCTGGGCTTCATCTTCAGGATCTGGGAATGCAGTTATTGAGTCATTTCCCAAAAACCATCCATGCCCACCGCCCCTGGCGCCTCCCAGCCAGAAAGTAGCAGCATCTGACTCAAGGTTGCTCTCACCAAGGCAGGGGCCGCGTGAAAGAAGTGGATCTCGGGGCGCGGTCCCCATCACCACCACCACCTGAGGTCCTTTAGAAATGCAGACACTTGGGACTTCCCTGGCTGTCCAGTGGTTAAGACTCTGAACTCCCAACTCAAGGGACGCCAGTACAATCCCAGGTATCGGAACAAAGGTCTGCCATGTCTTGGCCAAAAAAAAAAAAGGAAGAAATAAAGATTCCTGGGCTCATCCTTGGACCTGCAGAATCAGAAACTTGGGGCGAGGCCGAGCCTTCTGTGTTTCAGTGTTTCAGTGAGCCCCCAGGGGGGCAACCCTCCAGGCCCTGAGCAGCATTCCTCAACCACCTTTGCTCCCCAGCATTTGCCACAACTGGAGCGTGCACCTGGCACGGTGCAGCTGGGGACCAGGGATGCTGCTCGGTACCCTACAGTGCCCAGAAGGGCCCCAACTCAGGACTGTTTGGCCCCAATAGCAGCAGTGCCCAGGTCAAAAAGCCCCTGCTATTTGGGAGGAAAAATGGAATCCGATTCAACTGAGGCCATGCTCACACTACACGCCAAGGTAAATGCCAAATGGTCAGACAGCATAAATCGGGGTGGCCCCCAGGGTCTGCTTCTCCTCTTCTTCCTCCCAGTTTCGTGTGTATTTAGATGTATGCAGCATCCCAAAGTCACTGCAGATGGTGACTGGAGCCATGAAAGTAGAAGACACTTGCTCCTTGGAAGGAAATCATTGACAAACCTAGACCGCATATTAAAAAGCAGAGACATCACTTTGCCAACAAAGGTCTGTATAGTCAAAGCTATGGCTTGTCCAGTAGTCATGTATGGATGTGCAGCTTGGACCAAAGAGAAAGTTGAGCGCCAAAGAATTGATTCTTTGGAACTGTGGTGCTGGAGAAGACACTTGAGAGTCCTTTGGACTGCAAGGAGATCAAAGCAGTCAATCCTAAAGGAAATCAACCCTGATTATTCACTGGAAGGACTGATGCTGAAACTGAAGCTCCAATACTTTGGCCACCTTATGCAAAGAAGTGACTCATTGGAAAAGACCTTGATGCTAGAAAAAGATTGAGGGCAGGAGGAGAAGGGGGTGACAGAGGATGAGATGGTTAGATGGCATCACTGACTCAATGGAAACAAATTTGAGCAAACTGTGGGAGATAGTGAAGGACAGAGGTAGCCTGGTGTGCTGCAGTCCATGGAGTTGCAGAGAGTGGGACACAACTGAGTGACTGAACAACAACAAAAACAATCTGCTAATCCCAAACTCCTAATTTATCCCTCCCCCACACCGTTTTCCACTTTGTAACCATAAGTTTGTTTTCTGCATTAATTTTGATTTTTGTAATGTTTTTTGTTGCTCAACTACATTGTTAACCATGGTACTTTTTTTTTTCGCCGTGCCACAAGGCATGCAGGATCTTAGTTCCCCAACTAAAAATTGAACCCTTGGCCCTTGCATTAGAAGCTTGGAGTCTTAACCACTGGACCACCACGGGAATCCCTTATTTTGATTTTTAAATATATTGAAATAAAATTGTATTTACCTCTACAGTGGAGTTTTTCTGACGTGACTCAAGTCCAGCTCTGCAAAGAAGGATCCAGGCAAGTGAGCCCAGGGGATGTGCTGTGGTTCTTGGACCTCCACCTGCTAGGGTCATGACTGCCAGATCTGACCTCCTGGGGTGGACAGGGAGGGTCCTGGGCTCCTTTGGCCTTACAGTTAAAAAACTGAAAAATTACTTAGATACAATTATTAAGTTTTGTAACGTGTATTGAGATAAAATATCAGGGCCTATACTTCACTCATTTAAATCGTACAAATCACTGGTTTTCACAAGCTTGTGCAACCAGCACCACAATCTATTTCAGAGATTTTTATCTCCCAGAAAGGAAACGTCCCCCTCTTCATTAGTAGTCACTCTTTCCTGGACCCTGGACACAGAGCATGGAGTGGACCACAGACTAGGTCCCTGCTCCAGAAACGCTCATGAGCAGTGGAAGGAGACAAGTAATAACCGAGTCAGATAAAATAAAGATGAGGTTGGGACTCATCTGCTGGCCCAGCATTAAGGGGATCCTGGATTTGATCCCTGGTCAGAGAACTATATCCCATATGCTGCAATTCAATATCTGGCATGCCACATCAGAGAGGCTAAGTGCCACAATTAACACTCAGGGCAGCTAAACACATAAATAAGTTCGGTCATTTCCAAGACTCACAGGAAGTGCTCTACAGAAAACAGAAGGTAGGTGCTGCTGCTACCAAAAGCTCAGCCTCTGTACACCGGTGCCCAATCAAACCCTGGAGACAGAGGTCTGGGTGAAGTAGAAAGCTGCTCCATCAGTGTCTGACTCTTTGCAATGCCATGGACTGCAGCCCGCCAGGCTCCTCTATCCATGGGATTCTCCAGGCAAGAATACTGGCGGCGGTTGCCATGCCCTCCTCCAAGGGATCTTCTTGACACAGAGATGGAATCCACATCTCCTCCATCGGCAGGTGGGTTTTTTACCAGTAGCTCCACCTGAGTCAGGAGATCCCCTGGAGAAGGAAACAAATGGCATTCCACTCTAGTATTCTTGCCTGGGAAATCCCATGAACAGAGGAGACTGGCAGACTACAGTCCATGGGGCCACAAAGAGTTGGACATGACTTAGTGACTGAGCACTTGGTTCTGCACATTGAAACCTGGAAGATTCCCTGGGGTTTGAGTTTGGATAAAATTGGGGCAGGGGGAGGAGATAAATCAGGGAGCCAGAAAGCTCAGCTACTTTGGACAACCATTTGGCAGTGTGGATCAGATCTATACTCATGGAGCTTCCTCAATGGCTCAGTTGGTAAAGAATCCGCCTGCCAATGTGGAAGACACAGGTTCAGTCCCTGGTCTGGGAAGATTCCATATGCCACGGAGCAACTAAGCCTGTCCATCAGAACTACTGAGACCACATGCTATGACTACTGAGCCCACTTGCCCTAGAACCTGGGCTCCACAACCAGAGAAGCCACTACAGTGAGACACCCACACACCCCAACTAGAGAGTAGCTCCCGCTCACTGCAACTAGAGAAAGCCCAAACATAGCAACGAAGACCCAGCACAGCCAAAAATTAGTTAACGAATTAATTTAATTTAATTAAAGAATACGAGTGCTTATATCCAGGAAAAGACTCATAGGAACTGTGTTCATAATAGCTCCAAAGTGGAAACCACCCAAGTGTCCATTTTTGAGAGCTGGGGCAAGAAATAGTGGTATGTGGGACTTCCCTGGTGGTCCAGCACTTAAGGCTCTTCACATGAAATTCAGGGACCTAGGCTCAACCCCTGGTTAGGGAACTATGATCCTGGATGCTTCAACTAAAAAAGATTCTGCATGCCACAGTGGAGACTCTGAGAGCCACAATTAAGACCTGGCAGCAGCAGCCAAATTAATAAATAATGAATAAAATATTAAAAAAAGAAGTGGTATGTAATAAATAAGGTCCTACTGTATAGCACAGAGAACTATATTCAATATCCTATGATAAACCACAATGGAAAAGAATATATATATATGAATATTAAAAAGAGTGTACGGACTTTCAAAGAGGTCCAGTGGTTAAGACTGTGTGCTTCCACTGCAGGGGCCACAGGTGGGAAAACTAAAATTCCACATGCCACACAGTGACCAAAAAAAGAAAAAGGAAAAAAAATGTATATGTAGGCATAACTGAATCACTTTGCTATACAGCAGTAATTAATACAACATTGCAAATCAGGTATATTTCAAACAATCACAATTCTCAGGTCATTGTATCAGAAGAACAAGAATGCATGTGAATTCTTGTAATCTGTATTTTGACTTAGGCTCATACAGTGCATTGAGAAAGACTTCATTTAGATAATTTGTGAACTTAATATATGTAAATTAATAAAACGGAGTGGTTTTTAACATGTTAAAAAAAAAAAAAAGAAACAGTGGTATGGTTACAAAATGGAATGTAAGGAAAAAGTTACCCACCTGCTGCATGCAACCTGTTCTGCATCCCAGGGACACAGTGTAGAACGGATGAATCTGGCTGGGAGAGAACAAACTGTAGAACTCCATTTAGGGAGAGTACAAAATTGGACAAAACTCATCGGTGGTGATGAAAGTCAACCACTGGTGACCATTGGGAGGGGAGGAACTGGGACAGGGCGAGAGGGAGCTTCTGGGGAGAGGAGGGCCGAGGATGGGGCTGGCAGTGGGTCACAGTGAGCTTGTATATATTTGTGTGCAATTTTTAAGGACTATTTGTTTCTTTCCTTTTTTGATTTTTTTTTTTTTTTTTTGGCCACTCAGCTTGCTGGTTATTCCCCAACCAGGGATCAAACCTGTGTCCTCTGCAGTGGAATCTTGGAGTCTTAACCACTGGACCTCCAGAGAATTCCCAATATATCTTCTTTTTTTCAAACATGATTTCTGGGTGTGTCTGTGCAGGGGTTCCCGGATGAGGCAGTCCTTTGAATTGATGGGTTCCCTAAAGCAGATGGCCTTAGGTGGGCATCAACCCACACGTTGTTGACCTGAATGCAAAGCGAAGGAAAGTGGAATCTGTCCCCTCTGCTTGATGGCTGGCAGGACCACCCGTCACTTCCTGTCCTTGGTCTTACAGCATCAGCTCCCCTGGGTGTCCAGTTCGCAGACAGCAGGTTCAGATGGAGGGAATTCTCTGTATCCATCATCCTGGTTATACATCTCTTTCTGGGCAGCAGTGTATCTACATTTATATCCTCATCTATCCTATTGGCTCTGTTTCTCTGGAGAACCCTCATCCCAGCTCTCAGGCTGGTTCTCCTGCACCACTTTGTTCTGAAAGCCAACTACTGAGACTGGGCAGCCAGGCTGACTGGTTCTGGCTGTGTCCACAGGGAAAGAGTGGGGCTGGTTTCTGGGGAGGGGGCTTCCTCAAAAAAGTCCCATGCATGCTCCCCACCCAACCCCCCAACCACAATCAGCTGGGTGAGCAGCGCTATTTTCAGACGCACCCCCCCACACTTCCTTCCTTGACTCTCAGAAGCCCACTTCCTGACCGGGTCTCATTCTCCCTCACCACGGGGTGGTGCAATAAAAAACGTGTCCATGAGAGTGTTTCTCCACCAACTCCCAAACCCTGACCATGCGTGGGTCCCTTCCCCAAACCACGATGGGCCACACAACATAGAGATCCCAGAGCAGAATGAAAGTGCAGATGCCCTTGGTCAAATCCTAAGAATTTCAAGACACAAGCAAATCCCTCCTGAGCTGGGGACCCCAGGTGACTGCAGGGCTCTCAGGCCAGGATGCTGGCACTGGCCTAAACTACCTGCAGACCTCCCCCTACCTCTTGGTTTCATCAAGTTATATTTAATTGTGGTAAAATACACATACCATAAATTTGCCATCTTAACCATATTTTAAGTGCACAGCTCAATGGCGCTAAATACATTCATACTGTCCTGCAACCATCCCCATTATCATCTCCAAAACTTTCTTATCTTCCCAAACTGAAGCTCTGCCCACATGAAACACTGACTCCTCCTCCCCTCCCCCAGCCTCTGGCCCCACCATCTACTTCCTGCCTCTGTGGATCTGACTCCTCTAGGGACTTCCTGTGAGTGGAATCAGACAGTGTTTGTCCTTCCGTGTCTGGCTTCTCTCACTGAGCATCACGTCCTTATGGTTCAGCCAAGGTGTGGATGTCAGAGTCTCCTAACACATTGCACTGTGTGGATGGACCACATTTTTTCATCCGTCAAGCCACTCATGCAGCTCCTATCTTTGGCTGTTAAAAATCATGCTGCTCTGAACACTCTTCTACAGTATCTGAGTCCTGACTTTCAATTCTTTCAGGTCTGAACTTGAGAAACACAAGCATGAATTATTTTTTGGCTACACTGAATGTCATGTAGGATCTTAGTTTCCCAACCAGGGATTGAATCCGTGTTCACTGCATTGGGCATATAATTTTTATTTCAGCTTCTCACCAATCCTAACAGTGAAACACTCTCTTGGCCGAGCAAAACCAATGCAAACTCAGAAGACACATCAAAGCGTGAGGAAGAGAAAAAAAAAATCTCTTGTAACCTCATCTGTCAGATCCTCCCCGTTCCCAGGGTGGTGTGTTTTTCTCCAAGTGGTGCCTGGGGTTGCGTTGTTTCTTGGAGGAAACAGCATGAATCTTCTTAGAATCCTCTGCTTCCAGGAAACCTCCCCGCAACCTCCACCCACCAGTGGGAAATGCCCCAGGTATTGTTTTAGTCCTACCCAGAGGATAATCCTAAAGGGCTGATATCCTTCCAACCCTGAAAATTCATTGGAAGGACTGATGCTGAAGCTGAAGCTCCAATACTTTGGTCACCTGATGTGAAAGTGCCGACTCACTGGAAAAGGCCCTGATGCTGGGAAAGATTGAAGGCAGGAGGAGACGGGGCCGACAGAGGATGAGATGGTTGGATAGCATTATCAGCTCAATGGGCATGAGTTTGAGCAAACTCTGGGAGATAGTGAAAGACAGGGGAGACTGGCATGCTGCAGTCCGTGGGGTTTCGGACATGACTTAGCAACTGAATAACAACACAGTGGAAGCAACCTACTTGTCCAGCAGGAGGGGACTGAATACCCAGCAGTGGGGCCAGCCCTGGGGTTGCATGATAGGATTGCAAGATGGGCCCAGGGGGAAGAAGTGACCATCTGGGCAGTGTTGCTAAGAGCTGCTGTGTGTATCAATAATAATAATAGGGAATAATGACTTTTTTTTTTTTAAAAAAAGGGACTTCCTTGGTGGTCCAGTGGTTAGGACTCTACCTATGCTTGCACTGCAGGGGAGGGGTGGGTTTGATTTCTGGTTGAGGAACTAAGATCCTGCATGCCGTGGGGAGCAGCCAAAACATAAAAAAAAAGTAATAATAAATGGGACAGTCTCTTTACACCTGCTCATAGGTGGACACAGATGCCAGAGTTTCTCAACCCTGAATCAGTTGCAGCCTGGAATAGTGGCCGCCTTGAGAGATGGGGTCATGTTTCCTGGGGAATGAGATTGGGGCAGAGATGTTTTCTGCACAACTGTATAGATCCTTTGAATTTTGAACCATATAAATATTATTTCCCATAAAAATATAAGTCAAAGTAAAGCTGTTAAAAAAAAAAAAAAAAAGACTAGCAACTTTGTAATGGTCTGCATATATCAGGGTGCTTAGTTGTTCAATCATGTCTGACTCTTTGTCACCTCATGGACTGTAGCCCTCCAGGCTCCTTGGTCCATGGGGATTCTCCAGGCAAGAACAGTTTTTTTCATCAAGCATCAACCATAATCATTTTTTTAAGAAAATCTTTTGGCCAAACCACATAGCATGTAGGATCTTAGTTCCCAGATCTGGATTTGGACCTGTGTCCCCTGCACTGGAAGCATGGAGTCTTAACCACTGGATGACCAGGGAAGTCCCCAACCATAATCTTTTTATTTAATTTCCTCTCTTCACTTTGAGGATATTTTTCTGTTTTCGCTATTGTAAATAATGCAGGGATGAATATCTATGGACAGAACTTGCAGTGTTCATTGGATGATTAACTTTGCTTCTTAAAAGAACTCCTTTCCTCCCTCCCACCTCCCCTCTCTACTTTAAGCATTTATTGAGCACCAACTGAATGCTGAGCCCCAAACTGGGCACCAGAGATACACAGGAGACCAAAAGGACACCAATGCAGATGCTTTTTGTTTTGGAGTTCAGTGGTTAGACGGAAACTCCTAGAACTTTCCAAGTGACAGACTTGTTCTTCACCTGTGCCTTCCACAATGGGAGCCCCCCAGCTCTTGAGCACTTGAAAGGAGGCCATTGCAACTGAAGAAGCCCAATTTAAATTGTATTTACTTTTCATCCATTTATTTAAGTTTAAATAGCAGCTCAGAGCTGATGGCCTCCATACTGGATAGTGCGTGTGCTGTTGCTTCAGCCATGTCTGCCTCCTTGCGACCCTAAAGACTGTAGCCCTCCAGGCTCTTCTGTCCATGGGATTCTCCAGGCAAGGATACTGGAGTGGGTTGCCATTTCCTTCTGCAAGGAATCTTCCCAACCCAGGGATTGAACCTGTGGTTCTTCTGTCTCCTGGATTGGCAGGCGGATTCTTTACCACCCTCGCCACCTGGGAAGCCCCTATTGAATAGCACCTGACTGGAGCTCACTGATCCGGGCAGGATTGATCGCAGAGACAGACAGCAGTGAACACTGGCTGGAAGCAAGGTCTTAGTTCCCTGCCCAGGAACTGAACCTGGGTCGTCTGGATGAAAATCAGAAATGCTGGCCACTGCTAGTCCACCAGGGGCCTCAGGCTTAAAGCAGAGTTCCTCCTGGCTGTTTACCTCATTGAAAAATGCATTTCTCAAGGAGGCCAAAATCTGTAGAAACACTACAAAGCTTATTATTAGAGACACAACACAACAAGCTGGAGAGCACACAGAGAAATAATTTGTTTAGTTAAAGGACTTCCCTGTAGTCCAGTGACTAAGCCTCTGGGCTCCCAATGCAAGGGGCCTGGGTGCAATACCCGGTCAGGGAACTAGATCCCACATGCTGCAGCTAAGATTCTGGCACAGCCAAATAAATGAATAAATATTTTTAAAGAGCTTCCAAACATTAAAAAAAAAAAAAGACTGAAGCAAGGTAGAGATACCCCTACACCCGGAAAAGGGTGCGAGCATCTTCCCTAATAAGGAAGAGTGCAGTGAAGAGACGACTAAATCATTTATATATGGTAGTTCTTCAGGGTCTTTGTTTACCTTTGGCCAATTACCTGGTTTATTTTTCCACACCTCACCCACCCTAGGACCCTCCCCAACATGTGGGCACAACTTTTTTCCAGTCTAGAGGCCTATGGGGAGGCTTGTCCTCACCTATTATGGGGTGGCAGCCCTTCCTCTTTGACACCCAAGGAGCTTTTCTGTACCTGTGCAGTGTTCCCTTGCCCCAAGGATGGGAAACATGTAACCTCTTGATCTTTTACTTAAACAGGATTGCTTTTAAGACCATTGATTCCTGAGACTTCCCTGGTGGTCCAATAGTTAAGATTCTACACTCCCAGTGCAGGGGGCCTGGGTTCAATCCCTGGTCCGGGAACTAGATCCAACATGCCCCAACTAAGAGATCCCACCTGCTGCAACTAAGACCCGGAGTAACCAAATAAATAAATAAATATTTAAGAAATTAAAAAAGACTACACTGGACAGCCACATCTAAGATAATGAAATAAGGTTACTCTTTAATTCCATACACAAAAATAAGCTCAAAATAGATTGAAGACCTACATGTGAGACAAGACACTACCAAACTCCTAAAGGAAAACAGGCAGAACACTTTCTGATATAAACCACAGCAACATCTTTTTCGATCCATCTCTCTGAACAACGGAAATAAAAACAAAAATAAACAAATGGGACCTACATAAACTCAAAAGCTTTTGCACAGTCAAGCAAACAATAAACAGAATGAAAAGACAGCCCACAGATTAGGAGAAAATATTTGCAAATGATGTGACCAATAAGGGATTAGTCTCCAAAATTTACAAACAGCTTATGACACTTAACAGCATCAAAACAAACAACCCACTCAAAAAATGGGCAGAGAACCTGAATATGCATTTCTCCAAAGAGAATATACAGAGAGCCAACAGGCACATAAAAAGATGTTCAACATTGCTAATTAGGAGAGAAAGCAAATCAAAACTCCAATGAGATATCACCTTACACTGGTCAGAATGGCTAGCATAAAAAAAAAGAAGAAGAAAACACAAATACTGGAGAGGATGTGGAGAGGAGGGAACCCTCCTACACTGTTGGTGGGAATGTAATCTGATAGAACCACTATGGAGAACAGTGTGGATGTTCCTTAAAAAACTAAAAATAGAGCTATCATATGACCCTGCAATCCCACTCCTAGGCCTATATCTGGACAAAAACATGATCTGAAAGGATGCATGTACCTCTATGTTCACTGCAACAGTGTTTAAAATAGCCAGGACATAGGAGCAACCTAAATGTCCACCGACAGAGGAATGGATAAAGATGTGGTACATATATACAATGGAATATTACTCAACCATTAAAAAGAATGAAATAATGTCATTTGCAGCAACAGAGATGGACTTAAAGAGTGTCATATGAGTGAAGTAAGACAGAGAAGGAGAAACATTGTATGACATACCTCATATGCAGGAACTCAAAGCAATGATACAAATGAACTCACAAAACAGAAAGAGACTCCCAGACTTAGAAAAGGAACTTATGGTTGCCTGGTGGACGGGGGGTGCATACGTGCTCAGTCGTGTCTGACTCTGCGAACCTATGGACTACAGCCTACCAGGCTCCTTTGTCTGTGGGATTCTCCAGGCAAGAATACTGGAATGGGTTGCCATGCCCTCCTCCAGCAGATCTTCTTGACCTAGGGATTGAACCCACATCTCTTAGGTCTCCTGTATTGGCAGATGGGTTCCTTACCACTGGTACCACCTGGGGGAGAATGGATACATAACTGTGTATGGCTGAGTCTCCTCACTGGTCACCTGAAACTAACATGACCTTGTTAACTGACTATACTCCAACACAAAATAAAATTTTAAAGTTTGGGAAAAAAAAAAAGTCAAGACCATTGATTCCTGTGGTCACATTATTTTCCCGACAGGCTGAGGTCTGTGCCAGTGGCAACCAAAAGTTTGCAGAGCCTCCCTCCATCCTCCTGAACTCCTTCCTCTTGGCTGGGAGTTATCCTCCTCCCATGTATCTATTGACTCCTCAGAAAGCATGGGGACAGCTGGGGACATAGTGGACAAGAGTCCGGCTCCCTGCCCTGGGAGGGAGCTTGGAGCTCAAGGACTATGGGGAGGATAGATGACAAACAAACAAACAACTCAGTAAAATGATGGCAAGTTTTCTATTAGAAAAATAAATAGGGTGTGGTAGGGACTTTGGCTGAGGGAGGTCAGCGAGGGCTTCCTAAGGAGGTGATGTTTGTGCAGGTGCCTGAGGAGGAGGAGGAGCCAGCCATGTGTCTATCTGGAGGCATTCCAGGCAGGAGACATTGCTTGTGCAAAGGCCCTAAGGTAGGGACAAATTTGGATCATAGAAAAAGCAAGAGAATTCCAGAAAAAATCTACTTCTGCTTCATAGACTATGCTATAGCTTTTGACTATGTGGATCAAAAAAAACTGTGGAAAATTCATAAAGAGATGGGAATAGCAGACCACCTTACCTGCCCCCTGAGAAACTTGTATGCTGGTCAAGAAGCAACAGTTAGAACTGGATATGGAACAATGGACTTGTTCCAAATTAGGAAAGGAATACATCAAGGCTGTATATTGTCATCCTGCTTATTCAACTTTTATGCAGAGTACATCATTCGAGATGCTGGGCTGGATGAAGCACAGCTGGAATCAAGGGACAGCACCCTAGAGCACACAGCTGAGGGAGGGGGCAGCTAGGTCCAAGGCAGGGGATCAGAGAGAACCAGCTGGAAACCACCTCTGGACAGTGTCCAGTCCTGATCCTGAGTCCTCTCCCAGCAGCTGACCCCGGGGAATGGGGCCTTGGGGGAGGACTCTCCTCTTTTACCTTTATCAAGAGGCTCTTTAGTTCCTCTTCACTTTCTGCCATAAGGGTGGTGTCATCTGCATATCTGAGGTTATTGATATTTCTTCTGGCAATCTTGATTCCAGCTTGTGCTTCATCCAGTTTTAAGAAAAGACTGACTTAAAACTCAGCTTTCAAAAAACTAAGATCATGGCATCCGGTCCCATCATTTCATGGCAAATAGATAGGGGAAACAATGGAAACAGTGACAGACTATTTTCTTGGGCTCCATAATCACTGTGGACAGTGTCTGCAGCCATGAAATTAAAAGACGTTTGTTTCCTGGAAGAAAAGCTATGACAAACCTAGACAGCATATTAAAAAGCAGAGACATCACTTTGCCAACAAAGGTCTGTATAGTAAAAGCTATGGTTTTTCCAGTAGTCATGTATGGATGTGAGAGCTGGCCGTAAAGAAGGCTGAGCACTGAAGAATTGATGCTTTCAAAGTGCCGTGTTGGAGAAGACTCTTCAGTGTCCCTTGGACTGAAAGATCAAACCAGTCAATCCTAAAGGAAATCAATCCTAGATATTCACTGGAAGGACTGATGCTAAAGCTGAAGCTCCAATACTTTGGTCACCTGATGCAAAGAAGTGACTTGTTGGAAAAGACCCTGATGCTGGGAAAGATTGGGGGCAGGAGGAGAAGGGGACGACAGAGGACAGGATGGTTGGATGGCATCACTGACTCGATGGACATGAGTTTGAGCAAGCTCTGGGAGATGGTGAAGGACAGGGAAGACTGGAGTGCTGCAGTCCCTGGGGTCACAAAGAGTTGGACACAACAGAGTGATTGAACAACCAGGGACAAACTTCTCAAGGGTGGCTTGGCTCGGGTAGAGAGAGCAAGGGCAAAGAGGTGGGGAAAATGGGCCAGTAGGTGCTGGGCAACACCAAGCAGGTGCTTTGGGAAGGGAAGGTGGTGGGACTGACCTTCAGAGACCTTGAGGAATTCACAGCAGTGCCTTCATCTTTTCTGGGTGCCTTCTGGTTGGTGGGGGAACTCTGCAGGGGTGGGGCAGGCCCCATTTGGGTGGGAACTGAGCCTATCCCCTCCTCCTGGCCACCCCCTCCCACACATACACGGGTGTTCCCCTTGGGGCATTTCAGTCCTGAACAAGCTGGGGTTTCAAGTGTTGCAGCAGCTCTGGCCCTTTCTAGCCCAGGGGAGGAGAGGAAGATGGGGCCAGGGGGTGGAGAAGTGTGGAGGAAGGCTGTGGACTGGCCTCTTCCTGTTCTGGCACACGGAAATGTAAGGAGCCTGGCTTAGGTGTGACATTTGGACCTCCGGAGGACAGCTGATGCTGGGAGCCTTGAGGGGACAGCTGAGGCAGGGACGTCTCCAGGCACCCAGGGACAGCCCCCTGGAGCACACAGCTGAGGGAGGGTCAGCTAGGGCCCGGGCAGGAGGTCAGAGGGAACCAGCTGGAAACCACCTCTGGACAGTGTCCAGTCCTGAGCCTGAGTCCTCTCCCGGCAGTTGACCCCCAGGGAATGGGGCCTTGGGGAAGGACTGGTCAGGGAAGCTTATCTCTGCAAATGAAGCTGAAAGTTAGATTCTCTGGGGGAGGACAGGGAGCTGGGGCTGGCTGCAGCGGGTGGAGCGGATGTTGAGCTGCGATAGGCTGTCCTGCCCAAGGCCAAGGCTGTCCCACTAATTCGCTGTCTTGCTTTGGCTAGGCACTGTCAGCCTCTGCAGTTTTTCTGTCTTCCTCCCAATCACTCCTCGGAAAGGCCTGCCCTGACCACCCGGGTTACTTTCAGCCACACTGCCACTTTGTTCCCAAGCCTCATTCTTGTCCATCTGCTTTGCCTTCAGCTGTGTCACCAGCCGCTGCCTCCCTGCCTGCAGCGTGAGCTGAGTGGGAGAGGGTCGGAAACCCTAATATTTTAATGCTCAATGAAAACGCTTAACATGCGTGTGTGCTCAGTTGCCTCTGACTCTTTGCCACTGCATGGACTGTAGCGCCAGGCTCCTCCGTCCATGGGATTCTCTAGGCCAGAATACTGCAGCAGGTTGCTATTTCCTCCTCTAGGGGAATCTTCCCGACTCAGGGATCAAACCTACATTGCAGGCATATGCTTTACCAGTGAGCCACCAGGGAACCGGGGGTGGGGGTGGTTGGTTGGGAGTTGGGGGGGCATGGGGAGGGGGAGCTTAAAGTGATGCAAAAGGACCCATGATGAACAACACATAAAGATTTGAAATAAAGGCTGAATCATCCCAACCAGGGGCCTACTTCCACCAAAACTTTATGTTTTTTTAGTAGTGCATTAAAAGAGTTCTTATGTTGACCACTGAGGTTTTTGTTCTGTGCTAAATCGCTTCAGTCGTGTCCGACTCTGTGCGACCCTATGGACTGCAGCACGCCAGACTCCTCCGTCCATGGGTCCTCCAGGTAAGAAGACTGGAGTGGGTTGCCATGCCTTCCTCCAGGGGATCTTTCAGACCCCAGGGATCGAACTCTAGTCTCTTACATCTCTTGCACTGGCAGGCAGGTTCTTCACCACTAGCGCCACCTGGGAAGCCCCACTGAGTTTTTTGGCACCCTGTAAAATCTGATACCAGAAGAGTTCCTCACTAGAGTGCTAGCCCTGGAATGAGAGAAGGATTAAGTGACGGGTTATGAGTCTCCACTCCCTGAAATCTTGATTGGAACCTGAAGCTCGGCCCCTGCCCACCCAATCGCCCCGCCCATCATAAATTCCCCGCCCACCATGAGAGTTAACCCCGCCCCCGGACGCGCGCCGCGCCCGCTCCCGGTCCTGAACCCCTGCCCCTCCGGCCCCCACGCACACCTTCACGTCACTTCCGGGGCGGTGGCGGGAGTGAGGCTCACTTCCGCCCGCGGGGGAGCGGCGGCGGTGGCGGCGCAGGAGACCGGTCCGGGGCGCCGAGGGATTGACGGACGCACGGGCGGGCGGCCGGGAGCCATGGAGCGCGGCCCCGGGGCCGGGGGGCGCGGGCCGCGGCGGTGAGTGTCAAGCAGGGGCTGGCATGGCGGCTCTGAGCGGTCTCAGTGCCTCCCGCGGCCGTTTGGAGAGCCGGGCCGGGCCGCGAGGCTGGGGCAGTCCGGCCGGACGTCACTGAGACCCCGCACTCCCGGGGCGGCCGCGGTCCCTGGTGGAGGACCACTGCTCAGGGCCCGGGACCGCGGGACAGCGTCTCCGACTCTGGCAGAGCTCCGTCCGCAGTCCATTCTGTCCTCCGACGTGGGATATGCGCTCACTCTCTCGGGGACGCGGCCCCGCCTTCGAGGAGTGCACTGTCCGAGCCGCGGACTCTGACCCCCGGCCCCGAACAAATGCCCCAGCCTGACAACCCCGCCCGCCACGGCAACCGGAGCCGAGCCTTGCATCCTAAACGTCTCCAAGTGCGTCCGGCTTGGACACCTGGTCAGGCTTCCCAGCCTCTGCTCCAGTCCCATCTGCAGGCTGCTACCAGGGCACCATCCACAGCCCCTAATCCATGGGCTCCACTCCAGACCCCCACTCCTTAGGCTCCCCGTTTCCTCCAGGATGAATTTCCCCCAAATTCTGTAGTAGGATTCACGGGCGGGGCCTGACCCAGCTCTCTCCAGGACCCCTCTGCTCACTATTCCTCCCAGTGTCCGTCTAGTCCAGGATCCCTAGTTCCTGGAACCCGCTGTCACCTCTGGGGTTTGACTATCCTTTCCCCGCTGTCCTGGTCCCTGTCACCAGGCACTTTGCAGGCGCCTTTCAGACTGACTGGGAGAGGTGCGGTCACAGTTGTCCATATTTAGGTCGTCTTGGAGAATTGTAACTGCCTGACTCCTTGTTGGTCCTCATGATACCAGCAGCCCACACTGGGCCTGGCAGCGGGGTGCCGGATATGTGCTTGTGGACAGAATTGCTGGGCTCTGAGTGCTGGGAGTGCCTGCCCAGTGAGTGAGGCATCTAGGTGTGCGCTGCAGTTTGAGGCCCAGCACTCTCATTGATATATGGCACCCTCGTTGATATCCGTGTAAGACCATGGGAGGTCCCAGGTCTGGGAGGCCTGAGAAGAGATTATATCTGCTCTCTGTCAGGCATGGCAGACTGTAGAGCCCCCCCTTTCCCCCGGGTCCTTTGTTGTTCATTCGGACAGTGTTGATTGAGTGAGAACCAGTGGTGGTCCTGCCCTCATGGAGTTTTTCTTTGGTTGGAGGTGGGGGGTGAAGGCTGAATTTATACATACAAGCTGTGGAGTCAGATCTGGAGCCTGTGGGGAAGGGACTAACCTGTTTGGAAGGGCACTGGAAGATGTGAATGGTGAATGGGACAGGGAGCCCAGGCCGTGCGATTAGGGGAACTGCTGGGGCTGCAACTCTGAGGCAGGAGAGGTGTGGTTCATCGGGGAAGAGTGGGTTAGTGATGAGCAAGGGAGGCTGGAGAGGTCGGCCGCAGCAGACGGTGGTGAGGGATTTGATCTCCATCATAAAAATAGTGGGACCCCTGGAACAGCCCAGTGGCTGGTAGATTTGTGTTGTGAAAAGATCTTTTGGCTGCAGGGGGCAGAATGGCGTGGAACAGGGTGGCAGTGGTCAACGGTGGGGGGGAACCAGTGAGGAAGGAGACTGTGTGTGCCCCCGGTGGTGGTGGGAGGGAGAGAGGCAGTCAGCAAGCCCTGTGATGGGCCGGTCTGAGGATGCAGGGAGGTGTCAAGGATGTCATCTGGTTTCTGGCTTGGTCAGCAGGCCCTTGTCCATCCTGGGGTGCCTGTTCATCCTTGGGTCTCCAGGGGCCTCCTACCTGCCCACTGGCTCTCAGCCAGGCCTTCCTCTCAAAACCAGCCTCTCCTTGCTGCCCAAACTCCAGACCCACCACGCCATCAAAGCACCAGTGGAATGTCAACCTGTTGGGGCCCAGACATCTCTGAGAATACGTTGGAGCAGCCTCAGTTTGATTGACACTCTGAGGAGTGTGTCCTGGGCACGGTGAGGTGTTGAGCAGCATCCCTGGGTTCCACCCACTCAATGCCAGTAGTAACCCCCCCAAGTCATGACAACCATAGATGTCTCTCCAGTGGTTGGCCCATGTCCCCAGAGGGCAAATTTGCCGTGGTCTGAGAACCAATGTGATAGACTCTCCCCTCTGAACATACTTGCATGTAACACAAGCATCCCACCTGGGAGTCTGGGGGCTCCTGGAGGCCATCTGTGTCCCTGCCTCCCTCTCCCATACCTCTCCATGTGCCCCTGATCCAAGTGACTGTGAGATGTAGCTTTCTGTGGCCCCCAGTCTCAGATCGCAGGTCTGCAGGGGGCAGGTGTGTTTCTGGGCCTTGGACTGCACCAACCTGCTCTGCATCAGCGTGGCCCTGGCCCAGTGGTTTTCAAATGCGCTGGCCGGGAAACCGAATAGGCTTAGGTGCTCTGCTGCCAGCAGTGAGCTGTGAACATGTGTCCCTCCCTCACTCCAGGCTGTCAGGACAATGTAGTAAGTGAGTAGGTTTTTCTCAGACCTCTGTATTCCAGCCTCTCTGTTGGCAGCTCCGTGCAAATTTGAGTGTAGTTGCTTTAGCAGCTCAGCTGTAGTCTGCTCGAGATCGGGTTCAGGACATTCTGTGCCTGTCCTGAGCCCTGCCTGTCCCACCTCTTTCCCTTCATCTCATTTACTCTCTTTGTGACCTGTGTGGTATCTGTACTGATGGAAGTGTAAACTGAGGCCCAGGGAGGCTAAGTGACTTCCCCGAGGCCACAGAACCCTAAGCTGGTGGATCAGGGGAAGGTGCCCCAGGCTTCTGTGGACCCCAACCCCCACTGGGGCCTGGCCCCAAGCACAGGAGAGAGCCATTGTCCTGGCTCCTTGGGCCTTTCCAGCCTGGAGATGTATCCTGCTTTTGTTCCCAGAGCTTTTGTTTGTTGTATTTCCTCTGCCTGGGCTCCTGTCTCCGGACGTCGCAGGCCCTGGGAGCATGCTCCCGGGTCCCTGTGGTCAGCAGTCTGTCCTCCCTTGGCTGAGCTGTGTCACCTGGGGGTGGCGGATGGGAGGGGGTGGAGGAGAGTCTAGGTCAGCTCTGTGGACAGAGGTCTGGGGGTACCGGTCTCCCTGGACCTGGGGCAGGGGCAGTATTAGGGAGAGTTGGGTAGGCAGGGTGCTGATCACCCAGCATGGCCTGCAGGCAGAGGCTGGACTGATGAATGGGGTTAAATGGCAACAGTCACCTGCAGGCTGAGGAAGTGTGGTAGCAGGCAGGGGGCTGGTTGGGTCCCACCAGGGTTACTTGGGAGGCCTTGGTGCCCCAGGGAGGGCAGGCCAGGCCAGGCTGTGGGGCAGTGGGTGGAGCTGTGGAGATTGGGCGGAGGGGAAGGCCCCGGGCTTGGGACCCATGGGAGCCCCAGGGGAACCCCACATTATGCTGTCCCCCTACAGGCTTTCCCTCTGTGCCACACGGACACGCGAGGCTGCGAGGCTCCTGAGGGCTCAGCTTGGACCGCGATGGGGCTGGGCCACGGCCTCCTAACGGGGCTTTTGTCTGGGGCGGTGGCCGGGGGTCGCCCTGTCCCCTGCCCACGTCTCCGAGCACCCCCAGCCCTCCCCTGCCGGGTGAGGCCCGCCCCGGCACCTGGCCCCCGCCATGAACGGCCTGTCAGTGACCGAGCTTTGCTGCCTCTTCTGTTGCCCGCCCTGCCCCGGCCGCATTGCCGCTAAGCTCGCCTTCCTGCCTCCGGAGCCCACCTACTCGCTGGTACCTGAGCCTGAACCCGGGCCTGGTGGGGCCGGGGCTGCCCCCTCAGGGAATCTGCGGGCCTTGGCTGGCACCCCTGGGCGCTGGAAGCTCCACCTGATGGAGCGTGCCGACTTCCAGTACAGCCAGCGCGAGCTGGACACCATCGAGGTCTTCCTGACCAAGAGCAGCCGGGGCAACCGCATCTCCTGCATGTACGTGCGCTGTGTACCTAGTGCCAGGTGAGCCGCGCGGACATGAGCCCTGTGGTGGAGGGGCCAGCCGGGGTGGGGGCCCCAGGTACGCTCTGTGCTCAGCCTCTCATCGTGGCCCATGGAGACCACCAGAGGGCCAGGGCAGGCGAAAGCCCATTTGGGTGGGCGAGCGCCCCAGAGACTCTTCCTGCCAAGGAGCCGCAGATGAGACCTGCCCACAGCCACCGGGAAACTGCTCGGGGTCCTCCCACGTGCGGCCTCCTGTGGGCCCTCTCTGGGAGCCTCCTGCCTCTGGGTCTCAGTGTTCACAGGCCCTGGGTCAGCGTCCTGGGCCCTGAGCGCCCAGTGAGGCCTCGGCACCTGCTTTCGGGTGGTGGCCCTGAGACCAGGCTGGCAACTGGGGCCAAGTCTGACTCCCCAAGCCCCAGGGTGGCACAGAGGTGGGGCCTCCAGCCACTTCTGCCCGCAGAGGAGGCCAGGTCCAAAGGGCAGGCTTTTACTTCTCGGCTGGGCTGGGCTGGGCTGGGGCCCAGTGGTGCTGGAGGAAGAAGATTCTGGGAGCCTGTTGACCAGGATCCATCCAGACTGGTCACCTGCTCTCACAAGACTGCCTGGCAGGCCCGCGTGGGACCCTGGGTAGAGATAAGGGCCCTGGTCCTTCCCCGTGGGGAGGGAAGAGCCGCCTTGCGGTGAACAGGGGCTGGCCCTCCTCTCTGTGGTCGGAGCGCCTGCAGTCTCATTCTCCAGGAAGGTTCAGAGCAGCAGGGAAATGAACTGCCATCCTTAGGCTGTCAGAGTCTCTCCATCAGGAATGATTCCGGGGGGAGGCAGCTGCCACCCAGAGCCGTCTATGTGAAGGTCACTATGGCTTCTCGGGCTCACACTGGGTGGTCCCCTGGACGATGGGGAGCCTGAGGCTTCACTGTCTATCCTGGCCTAAGTCCCAATGAGTAGAACCAATCCTCTGCTGCTTTTGGCAGGGTGCCAGGCGCCTCCCTCCGTCACCCTCTGACCTGTGCTTCCCCGCTTCCCCAGGTACACAGTTCTCTTCTCGCACGGCAACGCAGTGGACCTGGGCCAGATGAGCAGCTTCTACATCGGCCTGGGCACACGCATCAACTGCAACATCTTCTCCTATGACTACTCTGGTTACGGCGTGAGCTCGGGCAAACCCTCCGAGAAGAACCTCTACGCTGACATTGATGCTGCCTGGCAGGCCCTGCGCACCAGGTGAGCCCAGGTCACAGTCGGGGGGCAGGGGTGCCCGTCTCCTCACAGGTGACTGGACCCCGTGGGAAGAAGCCCAGGTAGGGGGCCACAGGGTGAAGCCTGACCCGAGTTCTGTCTGCTTGGTGTGCAGGGAGGCTGAATGGGGGCCCTCCGCCCTCCTTGGAGTGATCTCCTGGGAGCCCCAGTCTGGGAGGGGCAGGGACAGGGCCTGGGGTTCTCTCCATGGGAACGGAGGCTCCGCCTGGAGGGAGGAGTTAGGCAGAGGACTCAGGCCTCTCCTGGGCCTGGGATGTGTTGTGTGAGGGTGGTGTGAAAGGACTCGGAGATCCCCATGCCTAAGGGAGCATTTGAGGGGTGGGGAGGGGCCAGGCCCCTTGTTGTGGAGCTTGGCTTCATTCTGGGGAGGGTCTCTGGGCCTGGAGGTGTTGTCAGACAGCTTAGTTCCCAGCACAACCCCTGCGGGAGGTCAGCTAGCAGAGGCTGGGGCCTCCCCAGGCACAGTACCCAGCACAGTTGCTGGCTTGACTCAGACAGGGTCCCTGTGGTCTGGTCTACGCTTCTGGCCCTGGAGCCCACCGCCCTTGTCATCCAGGCCCTGGCAGCCCCCTTCCTCCCCATGCTTGCTCACTGAAGCATGGTGGCTCAGTCTCAGAGCCAGCACACACAACCTGTGGCCTGGTGCCCCATGCTGCCCTGGAGGGAGCATCTGACCCCCAGCCTCCCAGAGACGGTGCCCTCTGCCTTCCCAGGGTGGTCCAACCTTGGCCCTGCCTAGCCAACTGGTGCGACCAGCTCCTGCAGGGCCCACAGTCAGCCTGCCCTGGGGAGGCGGGGCCCTGGTTGCTGTAGTGATGCACCAGGAGTGCTTGATGCAGGCCCTGGGAGCAGGGTCCCCTGGCACCTCTGTGGTACTGGGGACTCATGCTGGGTGACCTGGTGCAGGTGTTCCACACTCAGCTGCCTCAGCCTGTCCCTGCTGGCTGGGGGTTGATAGTAGAATCACACCCTTCCGAAGGGTGAGGGTTCTGAGCTCTGTCATCTGTCCATCTGTCCTGCTGCCAGTATTGACCTCCAGCAACCTTGTCCCTCAGCCCCAACAATTGAGAATCATTAGGAGGGCGGGAGGCATGGGCCCAAGCAGTGGTGCAGGGCGGGGAAGGGCTGGAAAGGCTGTGGAATCCAGCACCTGCTGCGTTTGTCCAGGTGGAGACAGCCAGGTGCAGCTGAGAGTCCTCCCCGGAGCTGGGTGGTAGGACCGGGCTGGTGCTCAGCACAGCGGTACTCCTGGCAAACCAGGGAGCAGGCTGAGGTGGAGCGGCCAAGGGGGGTTGGCACAAGGTTGGATGGCACCCCCAAGGCCTAGGGTTGGGGGCCAGAGGGCAGGGACAGGTGCTGATGATCCCTGGGTGCCCGAGTGCCCTGGCCACTTGGAACAGGGGCACCCCCTTTGAGATCACAGCTGGGGAAGTGTGGAGGGAAGGCCATGGAGACCTCCTATACTGGGAGGGTGGTGAGTGGGTCCTTGAGTGGTCAGGAAAGAACTGTGCTGAGGTGGTGCTCCGGGAGGTCTGTCTGGAGTCACGGGGAAGGGGCATAGGACCTGACCACTGTGTAGAAAAGGTGCTCAAGGAAGGAGGTAGTGACCACTCACTCCCCTCAGGGGCCACTGTTCCTGCTTACCCACATTTTACTAGGCACCTGAGGGGCTGCATACTGGCTGAGATAACTGGGCAGACTGTCTTCATTCCCCAAGCCCAAGGGAGTGGGTGAGGGCGACTGTAAGACACACCCCCTTGCAGTGGGACCAGGAAGGGCTGTCAAAATTCCGAACTGCAGCGGCAGGAAGGCCCCAAGCAGGTTCTGCATGTGGCCCTGGTCTAGTGTGTGTACGGGTCGAGAGGGCCGGGTGACCGGAAGAAACCCCAGGGACCTGCCTCCAGGAACCACAGCGCTGGTAGGGCCTTCACAGGTGTACTGCCCAGGTGTGACCAAGTAGATACTATCGAAACTGAGGATCTGGGCTGCGGGCAAGCTGTTCTCCTCACACCTGAGGATCCTGCCTCCCCTGCTGAGCCAACCCCCTCGGTGCTGGCAAGTAGGGGAGGATCCCAGGTCCCTATCATATTTCCTGGAGCCTGCGCAGAAAATGGAGGGCGGGCAGTGGGAGGGGTGTGTGAGTTGCTTCGCGGCTGATCCTGCCCCTACCGCCGCCAGGTACGGCATCAGCCCGGACAGCATCGTCCTGTACGGGCAGAGCATCGGCACGGTGCCCACCGTGGACCTGGCCTCGCGCTACGAGTGCGCCGCGGTGGTGCTGCACTCGCCGCTCACCTCGGGCATGCGCGTCGCCTTCCCCGACACCAAGAAGACCTACTGCTTTGACGCGTTCCCCAAGTGAGTGCGGGGCAGGGCGGGGCAGGGGCGGGGACTGGTGGTGGGGCGGGACCTTGGCGGGGCGGGGTGTGGAGGCCTAATGTGCACCGCCCCGCAGCATCGAGAAGGTGTCCAAGATCACGTCGCCGGTGCTCATCATCCACGGCACGGAGGACGAGGTGATCGACTTCTCTCACGGGCTGGCGCTGTACGAGCGCTGCCCGAAGGCCGTGGAGCCTCTGTGGGTGGAGGGCGCCGGGCACAACGACATCGAGCTCTACAGCCAGTATCTGGAGCGCCTCCGCCGCTTCATCTCCCAGGAGCTGCCCAGCCAGCGCGCCTAGCCTAGTGGCCGGCCGAGCCGCGCCGGGACCTCAGCAATAAGGCGGCGCCCGGACCCTGCCCCGGCCCCGGGGGCTGCATGTGAACCCCCGGGCGCCCCACGCCCTAGAGGCAGCCGGCCGGCGGGGGTCGGGACCTGCCCTGGCCCCTGGGCCGTGGACAATGTACAGGTGACGGAGCTATGCGCTCCTTTCCTTTTGGAAGCGAAACGAAGGAAAAACGTGAAAACAGAAATTAAAGATTTAAAATTTTAAGGTTCCTCTTCCTTTCTTGGCTTGTGCGTGCTCTTTATGGGGCTCAGCGAGCCCAAGACGGGGGAGGGACACGACAGGCTTTGTCCCCATCCCCCCCAGGGGAATTCACAACTGCAGATGCCAGGCCAGAGTTCCGGTCCTTGAGGCTGTCGGTTACCTAGGTGGTGATGGAGGGGCGACAGCATTCGAATTCAGGACCCTGCGTTCTCCGAGGGCACGCCTGGGGAGGGTGGTTGGCTCCCTGTTCGCAAGACAACCCTGGGGGTGGGAGTGGCCGCCGCGTGTTTAGGCTGGGACTGCCCTGGACCCTCAGCGAGACAGGCACCCTTCCGTACCCGTGTGGTAGACATCGCAGGATTAGGGTTAGCTCTCCCTGCGCAGAGGGCCAAGTAGAGTCTTGCACGCTTGGGTCCAGCGGAGGGCAGTGGCAGGTCCGAGGCCCCGTGCGGCCTCCCCAGGAATGGGGTCACGAGGAGCACTCCCGCAGCACTACTTCGCGGGGGATGCCCTTAAAGACAGGAACGGCCTAGATCTTTCGGGACCCTGGCAGAACTCCCGGCTCACCACCGCCCCCCGGGGTGCCCCCTGCGACCTCCAGGGGCGGCGTTCTAGAGAGCGGAAGGCTTTAGAGACGGGCGACCTGTTCACGCCGAAGTCGGGCGGCAGCTCGGTGTGCCCGACACCAGGCAGTGGCGAGGCCGGGAGCCACCGCTGCTTCCGCCTCGTCCCCTCGGGGTTCGTGGCCCCTTTAAAGGGGGCGGTGTCTCAGACTGGGGGCGGGGATGACGCCGAGGGGCGCGGCCGAGCGGAAGCGGAAGTGGGGTGGTGCTCGCTTGGCTACGGTGGCAGGCGTGGAGCGCGTGGAGGCCACGGCCTGGTGGGTAAGTGGCGGCGGCTCGGCGGCCGGCCCTGCCCTTGCCGCCGTCCCGGCCGTGGGGGCGCGCCCAGCGGGCTGGCCGACGCCGGCGAGTGTGTGTCAGCGCTTTCTGTGCTCTCAACTGGGCTTCGGGCCGGGGGTGCTGGGAGAGCCGAGAGTGGCCCCGGGCACGCGAGACCGGCCCGGCGGGAGCCCTGGTCCTGAGTTCCCCGACCGAGGACGTTACCCAGGCTTGTCCCTCCCGAATCCCCTGGCCCTCCCGCTGGGAATCTAGGTTCCCGTTTGATAATCCAGGACGTTTGGGAGCAAAACTGAGCGTGGCTGTGTACTCCCGGGAGCAGAGAGCCTCCTTGGTACTGGCTGGTCCTGGTGACGGAAGTAGACCGGTTTTTACCGATCCCTCCCAGCACGTCCGATTCTTCGGCCGTCAGCTGCAGTATTCCTTCCGCAAGCCCCTACCCTGATCCTCCTGCCTTGTGCTGCCACTGACCGCCGCTGCTGCCCCTGTCACAGAGCCCGCCGCCTTTTCACCCCATCCGAATGCAAGTTATCCGAGGGCTGGGGCTCCGCGGTGCGGCAAGTCCAAAGCGACGGCTTACGACTGAACAGAAATGTTTTCAGGCACAGAGTAAAAACTTCAGAGTATAAGAGTGTTGGGTGATAACTCACTGCTCTTCCCACCCCGGACCTCCCAGTGTTCCCGTCCACGGCGGCACAGACAAACAGTTTCTTAGGTGTCAACAGAGAAAGTGCATGTGTAGCCAAAGAGTTTATACAGAAATGTGATCCTGTTATCATCGTGGCTTTGAGAATGTTCAGTTACCCCTACATAGATTGGATTCAGTCCTTCTAATGGCTGCACTAATTTATTCATCCTGTTACTTTTTGGTCGAAATTTGTTTTTTTTCCCAAGTCTGTAACAGGCAATGCTAGGTCCAGTATCCTCATACACTTCTCTTCCTAAGTACCGGTATTTTTGGAAACTGAATTCCTTACTGCAGAAGGGCTTTCCATAGATCTGTAAATGGGCAAATGATCTCTTAAAATAGTATTTCATTGTAGCTTCATTTGTGTTTCCTAGAAATATAATCAAACATCTCAGTGGTTCTGTCAGACTTATTTTTTTTATGTTGATCATTTCTATCACTAATATGGTCATTTTGAAACTGGAAACTATTTTAAACAGTAGATTTAAAAGCCATTTGTATTTCACATTCTTTGCCCATTTTTCTATTGAGTTCTTGGCGTTATTGTTTGCTAGGAACAGATTTAAGGAAATTATACCACTGTGAAGAAGAAAAAAGTATTTTTTTCCAACTTGTCATTGGGTTTGACTTGGATTGTATGCGGATTTTTTTGTGTTTATTAATTTTATTTTTGCCAGGCATTTAAAATCATTATCAGTCATTAATTTATCAATTATGGCTTCTGCATTTCAAATTATGCTCAGAGATACCTTCCCTACTCCAAGATTATAAAACATTTTGACTTTTTTTTCTGTAAATATAATAATTTGTTTTTTAAACATGTGTTTAAATTTTTTATCTAATTCTAGAACCGACTCCTGGGAAGGAGTGAGATAGGAATCCAAACTGCTTTTCCCCAAATCATTTGTCCCCAATTCCATGTCCCCAAAAAGCCATTCTTTGCCGACTAAAGCCCACCTTTTAGCCTTGACCACAGGAGAATTCTCCGTGCCTGGGGGCCTGTTTCTAGACCCTATCATCCCAGCTAGCCAGAACCCTGCTGACTTCTCTACTGAGTGTCCAGAGGCCCCATCTCCCCTCAGGAAAGTCAAGGGAAAACTGTCTAAGAAGTAGTTGATGGCTTGCATGCCTTTTGTGTAATGCTAGTTCTGTTAGAAAGGGTTCTGAAAACTGAAGACTTTAGGGCCTCCCCTGCACCCCAGTGCTGACCTTTTTGAGGCAGCAGCTTTTGTCAGGAGCCCCACACCCCTGCTTTTACAAACACCACCCTCCTCCCCTGCATGCCTGCCCAATGAACAGAAGGGATAAGCTAAGGCCACGGGGCTCCTCAGGCTGGCCTGGCCTGTGGGCGGCTCTGAGGGGCTCAGTCTGTGGCCTCTGGGGAACCATAAAGGGGCCTCGATGGGGGGGATGCCAGTGGTACCTTCCGGGATGCTCCCCTCTTCCTTTCAGTTGGTACAGCCCATGGGCCAGGCCGCCTGGGACAGGGGCCAACTTTCGGTTCTCCATTTTGTGAATTTCCCAGGACACATGTATTCACAAGTGGCAGCGTTCTCCCCTGCTCAGCAGGCGCCACAGCTCCCCAGAACCTCAGGTCCTCCCCTTGACACCTGGCCTGCCACACCCCACTTGACACCTGGCCCCTGGGTCCGAGAAGCAGGTTTCTGGCTCTCTGTTAGAGGCCTGAGTACGCCCTGACACCCAGAGACCCCAGGGGATACAGCCTGCCCAGGGGCTGTGGGGTTCTCAAGGGTGGGATCTGGGTTGTGCACAGGCCCCTCGCCCTGAGGAGCCGCTACTGGACTTCCTGTGGGCCCTGGAGTCCCAGCCCCCAAGGGCCAGCCATCGATCTTCCCCTCCCTTCCTCTGGCGACCCTGCTCCACTGACTACCCGTCAGTCAGACTGAGCTGGTGGGACCCACCCCTCTGGTTCTCCATGTGAACTGGGGGCCTCAGAGGTTCCAGAAGAGTGGGGGGGAAGTTAAGTGTCCTCAGCCCCTGGTGGCTGTAGTTGACAAGCAGGGGCCTCGGGGTGGGTGCCACCTCTCAAGGCACCCTGCATCCCCATCTCAGGCCTCTGTGTTCCCCCAGGCAGGCACATGTCTGTCTGATTCATGGCCAGCCTGTTAACCGTGGAATCCAATGAGGTGGGGGTGCCAGCCTAACGTCGGGGTCCCCCTTTCTTAAGTTTTGAAGCTCCTGCCGTGTGACAAGGGGATCTTCACGTCAACAACACTGGGCTGCTGGGGTTGTTGTCCCCACTTTGGGGGAGATGGCTCAGGGCTCAGGCCTGGACTCTGCTGCTCAGACGGTCTCGGGACACAGGCGTGCCCCAACTAGACAGCGAGCTCTGTGCTGCCAGACACCAGGGCCGGGGACACAAGTCAGAGCCACGTCCATGTCCACAGCATGTGCTGGCGAGGTGGACGGGCCTGGCTGCAGTCACGGTCACAGCTGGGAAGAGCTGGGCCGGGTGCTCTCCAAAGCCTAGCAGAGTGCCACCCAAGCTGCCGTGTTACAGAAGAGGGCTTGTCACCTCCATTAGGTCACGGGGAGGCCAGACCCACGGGTGATCCCCACTGCAACTGCCCATCTGAAAGGCACTCTGGGGATGGATGCTTTTCAGGGAGGGTCCCGGGCCAGCGAGGAGTGGGGGATGAGAAGGAGCCCTGATCCTGCAGGCCAGATTCTATTCCCTCCCGCCTCCTAGAGAAGGGATATGGGGGCCCTGGGTCTCTCCCTGCAACTGGGAGAGGGGCCTGGCGCCTCCCGTGGGGGAAGACAGCCACATGCCCACTGCCTGCCTATGGCTGGCCAGGGGCCCACTGTATCTCCTCCTTTGTGTGACGACCCCTTGGACTGCAGTGAATAATCTGACACATGTTAGAAATAAACACGGATGGGTTACAGACAAGGCAATATGGGCGTGAATCTTAAAAAAAAAAAACACTCATCAAAGTGCAGCAACCTCATCTCCAGGAGGGATAGGGGCTTTGGTCCTTTGAGAGCCACAAGAAGGACCCACATGGAGAGGCTGAAGGTCACACCCACACATACCTGGTGCTAGGCAGGTGGCAGAAATGGGTGCATCTGCCTGCCCAGTGTGCTGCTCTGAGAAGATGGATCCCCCCACCCCTACTCCCCGCCATGTCCCCTTGCTTTTCTTGTGTCTCCTGGCCCCTGCGGAGGTGACCACTGTGGACAGGCAGGCAGAGGCCACTGTGCACCAATAGGCTGCCGAGACAGGTGGAAACACCAAGAGTTCACAGCGTGAGGGGGCACATGACTTCCAGTGAGCTGGAGCTCACAGTGGCCGACCCTGTCTGTGTCCTGGGCCCCCATGGCCACGTGCTCTGTGATGCAGTGACTGACACTCAAGTTCATCTGTCCATTCTCCTTTTCTCCCATTACAACAGTGCAGCCATACACAGACATACTTGTTTCCTTAAGAATATTTCTGGGGCAAAAAAAAAAAAAATTTCTGGGGGGACTTTCCTGCTGGTCCAGTGGTTAGGCACGGGTTTGATCCCTGGTTGATGAACTAAGATCCCACATGCTGTGGGGTACAGCCAAAAATCAAAACAAAAACAAAATGGAAGTAATAGATACACATGGATTATGAAAAGGTTGAACTATAGAGAAAAGTAAAGGCTTGGGTGGGAGGGAGGCCCAAGAGGGAGGGGATATGTGTATACATATGGCTGATTCACTTCCTTGTACAGCAGAAACTAACAACATTGTAAAGTAACTGTATCCCAATTAAAAAAAAAAAAAGTAAAGACTTCACTGTTTAAAGAAAAAAGCTACTGCCCTTCCAGCATGTCTATACATAGAGACACACACATATACATCTGTACCGCAGCCTTGATTCTGACCCTGACCTGTCAGGGAGCCCCCGTATGTTGTCTTCTCCTCCCCTTCTGTAACTTCCTCTGTCTGCCCCTGTGCAGCATAGTTCTGTGGGCCCCGTGGTCTGGTGAGAGACCTCTGTGAACCCCTTGGTTCCAGAAGGGAAGGCTGGAGATGGACCCCTGTTTATAGATCAGTAAACTGAGGTCTGGAGAAAGAGAGGACTGACCACTGTGTGGCTGCCCAGACAGGACAGACGCTCCGCTCCTCTTAGCTCTGCGTGCAGGCAGCCGCTCCAGGCCACTTCTGGATCCTCTCCCAGCCTTGACTTCATCTATGAAATGGGGCTGACAACTCTTGAAGGGTAGTAGTGAGGACAGAGTGACAGAACTTAAGGTGGAAGTGAGCACACGGTCAGGAGGGTCATCAGGCTCCACGGGTCACTCACATTCCCCTGGGCCCAGGGTGTGAATAGAAACACTGAGTCGAGAGTGGGCCCTGCTGGGGTCTTCTGCCTGCAGAGTGGCTGGTAGATGAAAACCACAGCTCCAAGACCCTGATTCTCCCTGGGAGTGGGTGCGTGTTTGAGGCTTGTCCAGGGCCACGAGGCCTGCCAGGATGGCAGTGCTGACCACTGTTCTGACATGGTCCAACCCCCGCCTTGCCCGTGGGGAGAAGGTCCCCCTCAGTTACTGCCCCACTTTCCTCTGGGTGCCCCCTTGAACAGCAGGCCCCAGGTGGAGCCAGCTCTGGGATACTCCCACAGCCCCTCCACGCATCAGGTTTGAGTCCCAGTTGCCTTGCCATAGACTCTGGGCCCCTGGAGGGCAAGGCCACAGGGGGTGATGTTGCTCTGGGCCCAATAAACACCACTGGAAGGAACTGACAAAGTGTCCCTGCCTCCTTCTTGTCCTGCTCCTTCTCTGCGTGCTGGGGTGAGCTGGGGCCCATGGAGCAGCCTGCAGAGCACTTCCTGCCTTACCTGGACCTGGGAGAGGCTGGGCTCAGGGCCCGGGAACCACCTGTGGGCTGGGGTGCTGAGGCCCTGGAGGGCTGTGGAGATGGGGTGGGTGAATGCCTGCCCAGGTGGTCCACCCTGTTTGAATTTCAAAGGCATGGGAGGCAAAGGCCAGCAGGAATGCTGACCCCCATTGCCCAGTGGGTGCTCACCTGGACAGTGGTTGTCCTGAGTGGGCTTCTCTGCTAGAGGAAGGGGCTGAGTGTCACTGCAGCCTGAAGTCAAAGCTCCAGCATGCCTCTCTCTCTCTCCCAGAGAGGAAGGCGCCACCAAGGATGGTCAGGCCTAAACCAGAGGGACCCGAGGGACAGCGACAGGCCTGGGGACAAGGGTCTGAGCCAGGCTATATAAGCCACAGGGCGAGGGAGAGGGGTTGCTGCAGATGGAGAGGATGTGAGAATACTGCCCTAGGATGGGGGTCGGGCCAGAGTCCCCGGCTGCTGTCCACACCCAGACCTGGGTGGGTCACTGAGAAGACGAACCCGTGGCGGAAGGCCCCCTGGAGGTCGCTTCGGCCACTGCATCGTCCCGAGGCCAGCCTAGGAAGGGGCGGGGGCGTGGCTGCAATGGAGGGGACCACCCCCATCGCCCCACTTCCGCCGCCCGCTGCTTCAGACCTGCGGGTTAGGCGGACCCCGGTCGTCTGCTTTCCCGCGTTACCGACGAAGTTAAACAATTTGGCCTGGACGTCCTTGGGGGCGAGGCCCCACTTTCCCTGTTATCGCCCCAAAGATCCCAGGCCAGCGCCGGGGAGCGAAGTTCCCGACTCCCGTATTCTGACAAGGCTGGGCCACTCTTTCTCCCCAAAGCACCCCGAACCCTGCCGGCCCTTTGTGACCCCGGTCCTCCTAACTCTCAAATGGAGCGCAAAAAGAGAAACGAACGCCAGCTCGCTCGACACAGCCAGGAGAGGAGTTCCTCCCTCCCCAGTCTAGCTGCGGGTCTACGAGAAAGGCGATGGGCTCCCCCATAAGAAAGGGCGAGGAAACGCAAGGGCACGCGGTCCAGCAGGGCCACAAGCTGGGGAAGAAGAGAGGGGGAAGGGTCGCGCACGTGGCCGGGGGGCGGGGCTGGTCGCTTCCGCACCCCCACCGGGCCACGTGGGGAGCGGACCCCTCCCCCATCCCGACCTGGGGCGCGCCTTGGACCGGGTGGAAGCGTCCGGGGAAGGGGCGGGACCCCGCCGGCCGCGCGCCCTAGCGCGCGGTGGGCGAGCCCGCGAGGAGGCGGGGCGCGCGCCGAGCAGGGAAGGGCTCGCCCTAGGGGGCGGGCCCACCCAAGGAAGGAGGGGCGTGTCGGGATGGGGCGGGATTCGCTCCGGAGGCGGGACCCTACCAGGGACGGGGCGGAGCTTCCTGGCGTGAGGAGGGGGTCCTCTGGGGGCGGACCGGAGGGAGCTACTGAAGGAAAGGCGCGCCAGAGCGGGCTGGCTACTCAGCCTGCTGCCCAGCGTGGGGAAGGCGCGCTCGGGGAGGGAGGGGGGCGTACTGCGGAGCCAGAGTGGGCGCGACAGGGGGCGGTTCCTTCGGCCCGGGCTCCGCCCCCGGAGGCCTCGCGCAGAGGGCAGGGTGGTGGAGGGCGCGCCGGGCGGGGGGCGTGGCAGCGCGCCCCGAGGGGGCGTCCTCCGGGCGGGGCGGGCCGCGGCCGCCCCCGCGGGCTCCGGTGCGTCAGGGCGCGTCAGGCGGGGCGGGGCGGGCAGAGCGCGGGCGGCGGCGGCGGCGGCGCGCGCCGGCCTCCTCCTCCTCCTCCCGCACTTGAGCAGCCGCCACCGGCCGGACGGGCGCCGCTCCTGCCGCCTCCGCTCCGCCCGCTCGGCCGCGTCGCCCGCCCCTGCTTGGCATGTCGGCAGCCGTGGCGTGCGTGGATTACTTCGCCGCCGACGTGCTCATGGCCATCTCCTCGGGTGCCGTGGTGCACCGCGGGCGGCCGGGCCCCGAGGGCGCGGGCCCAGCCACCGGCCTGGATGTGCGCGCGCCGCGCCGCGAGGCCGCCCCGCCCGGACCCCCTGGGCCGCCGCCGCCGGCCCCCGCTGTCCTAGGCCCAGGCCCCGGCGCCGCCGCCGCCGCACCCCACCTGCTGGCCGCCAGCATCCTGGCTGACCTGCGCGGTGGGCCCAGCGCCGCTGCGGGGGGCGCCTCGCCCGCCTCCTCTTCTTCGGCCGCCTCGTCCCCGTCCTCCGGCCGCGCCCCCGGCGCCGCGCCCGCCGCCGCCAAGAGCCACCGCTGTCCCTTCCCGGGCTGCGCTAAGGCGTACTACAAGTCCTCCCACCTCAAGTCGCACCTGCGGACGCACACAGGTGAGCCCGATCGCGAGCTGGACCCGCGCGGGGGCGGTCTCCCGCGCCCCCTCCCCCGCCGGGACCCCGAAACTGCGTGGCGCGTCGGGGGCGGGGAGGGGGGCGCGCCCGGGCAGCCGCCGCGCCGGCCGGGAGGGCGGGGCCTCGGTGGGTGGGGCGCGCGCGGGGGGCGTGGCGGCCACGCGGTCGGGCGGCGAGCGGATGGCGGGCGCGGCGGCAGCCGCAGGAGCTCTCCGGTTGCCCGTTGCTGCGGGGTCCGCGGGCGGGATCGGGGCTCCCGGGTAGTCCCCTTCGCTCTCGGCCTGGTTTCTCTTTTGTTTTCCGTTGGTTTCGGATCGGGGCGGTGGGCAGCGTGGTTGAAGCGCTCAGTTCTGAGGTTCCCGTCCCCTCCCCTGCCTTGGTTTCCTTATCTGTAGAAAGGCACCGTGGCGCTGCCTCCGAGGTGGCCGCGAGGATTCATCCCGGAGAGCGGCTGAGCGCCTGGTGCTTGGCGAGGTTGGGGGATACCCGGCACGTTTTCTTTCTGTCCTTTGCTGTGTTTTAATAAGGCGGAAGGCGAGGCTGGGAGTGCGGGTTAGGGCTTGAGCCTCAGGAGGAGGGGGGATCCCTGAGGGCGTCACGTTTTCCCCCTGTTTCCCATCCCTCCCACCTGCTCCGGGAGCCGAGGAGGCTTGGTGGCGGGGTGGGGGAGGGCACGGCGATACTGTCACGTCTCACAGCTCAGCCCGGCGGCAGGGGGCTCTGGCCACCCTTTCACTCGGGCACCCCCCTCGTTTTCCTCTTGCGGTTCCTCCCATTTCTCCCTATGAAGTCCCACCTTCAACCCTGAGAATTTTTTCTTGGACTGGAGGCCAGGGGATGGTGGTCACCAGCCTGAGCTTGAGCATTGGAGGTGATCCTTCGGTTGGGAAGGGCAGGGAAGCTGGGTGGGCGTGGGCTTGGACTCGGTCGTTCAGCCACTTTCTACCACTAGACCTCCCCTTTTGGGTGGGTTTTTGGTGTGTATAAAGGGCCCTCTGACCGCCTTCTCCTGAGGGTCCTTACGTGGGTCACGTCAGGGCACATGGACATGGCTCGGTGGACATGCTCCCGTTGTAGGGACACGTGGAGGGCCGAGGCGGGGCTGGCCCTGGAATTGTGGCAGAGACACGGATGGTGTGACCCCTGAAAGCAGCTCAGACCCCCTGGTGCCTTGGTTTTTTTCCCCCGACTCTGTCCTGCTCTCTAGGTCAGGTGAAGAGTGAGGGGGCAGGCCACTTCCCACTGTGGCTCCCCAGGGACACTTTCCCAGGGTTTGCTGGGGTTTTAAGGACCGCCGTGAGTCCCTAGGCAGTGTTGACTGCCCCCTTCGCCCGTGGAGGAGAAAGGACTCCTTGTCCAGTGCCTGTGTGTATGTCATTGTTGGCCATTTCTGGCTTTAAAGAGAAACTGAGACCCAGGAGACCGAGTCGGGGTGTTCCAGTGATGGGTGGGGGAGGGCAAGGAGCCATTCCTCTATTCCTTGCTCCCTTGATAATAACTGTGCTGGGCACTGGGGGGCACCTGGGTGCTGAGAGTCAAAGTCCTGCACCCAGGCTCCCTTGGGTCAAGTTTTGGATGCTTTGGGGTACCTTCATGCTTAATGATGGCTAATTCGGCATCTTTCTGGCACTCAGGCCCACCAGACTCTACCTTACCAAATGCCCCTGTATCAAGGCCTTTTGGCTTTTCCAGCCCCCAGGGGTGGGGAAGTCATGCCTGTCTTAGATCTGTATGATAGAGTGATGTTGCCCACTGCCAGGGGCAAACCTGGGGACAGATCTGATGAACAGCCTTAATTAGATGCTGGTTGTCTGCTGTAGGAGCCAGTGTGCCCCAAGGGTCTTTGGGAGGGGTTCCTGTCCCACCCATCACTGCTGGACAGTAGCTCTTCTGTCTGTAGACAGAACTCCCTTCCTGGCCTGGCCCCATTTTACAGATGAGCAAGCTGACCCAGCAGGAGCCGTCATCGTCTCTGCTCCATTTGGCACAGAGGGTTGAGGTGGGGAGATGTGGAGGGGTGATGAGGTCTTCCTTGGGGCCACACAGCTGCAGGGGAGCAGCTGGGAGCAAGGATGGCTGGCCTCCAGTCCCCTGGGTCTGGCCTGCAGTCCCTGGCCTACAATGAGCTCCCCTGCTTCCCGCGTGGGGCAGGGAAATACTTGGAAGCTGCAGGAGATGTTGACGCGGTTGCCATGGATACCGAGATGGAGAGGGAGGGAGGTGGGGCGGGGGCGGAGGCGAGCTGGCAGTCTACTCCTTGCTCTCCCCACCTCCCTCATCTACTGTTTTCCTGCCCCAGAGCCCCCAATGCCCAGCACCTCCTGGGGCGCTCAGGGCCCCTCCCCACAAGGAGCTCAGATCTGGAGTGGGGGGGACTGTTAGTCTTTGGCACTGCTCACTCCTAGACCAGGTCATTCTCTGTCCGGCATCCTGGCCACTGTAGGGTGTTGAGCAGCCTCCCTGGCCCCCACCTGGGGCACCCTCAGTTGTGACAATAACAGATGTTCTCAGACAGCACACACTGTCCCCTGGGGCTTGAGGGATCTCTCCTGTTGAGACCCCTGTCTGGTTATGCCTGAGAAAGAGTGGCTGAGCGTTGATTGTGTGTGAGAGGGACACCGTGGGGATGACCTGATCCCTGTCCCCCGGGACCCCTGGAATGTTGTGGGGGGCAGTGGCAGCAGTGGTAATGGAGGAGAAGCCTTCCTGGAGGAAGCAGCTTCTCGGGTGGATGCTGTGGGTTGACTGCAGCCTGGAAGGGCGTGTCTCAGGAGAAGGGCAGCACCATGGCTGCAGGGGGTGGGGGCAGGGACCCTGGGGGTGGACTGGGAGGCTAGAGGCTCTGGTGGAAGGTGGGGAGGGGGCCGAGCAGGTGAGCGGTCTGGTTAATCCCTAGGGCAGGGTGGGGGTGGGCGGGGAAGCAGGCCGGCTTTGCAGAGGAAAATCCGTTTATGAGGATGGGATTAGGGTCCAGGAGAGGGGTTGAGGAGCGGGGCTGTGGTGTGGGAGGCAAAGAGAAGCCCCATGACACTGGGGACAAGAGGTGGCCAGGGGAACCCCTGTGTGCTGACCGAGGAGGGTAGGGGGTGCAGGTGGGGGTATTTTTTGCTGAACAGGCCCCCAGGAGGGGAGACTGAGGCAGCAGCGGGCATGGGGGCTATGTATGGAGGCAGACCCCACCTCTACCCTTTGCAGAGCCATGAGTGCCCCTAGGGGCAGGTGGGGCTCAGGAGACTACTGGTTTATCTGGGGGGCCAGAGTGTGGCAGTGCCGAGGTGGGGTGGGGGGTGCAAGTGCCCAGGACTGCCTCCCCATCTAGCCCCCTCCTCTTGGCAGTAATGCAGTGAGCAGCTGGGACTGGCCCTGCAGTGCCTGTACCCCCAGCTGGGGGCTGGGGAAGGATGCCCCAACATTTTTTGGGGGTGGAGAGGGTGCCCCAACATTGTGGGGGCGATAACCACCCCCCACCCAGGCTCCCTGATAAAGGTGGCCCAGATGGCCCGGGAGTGGGCACATGATACCAGCCTGAGGAGCCGGCCTCTCGGAGAGGGAGGGAGCCACCCTAGCCCAGTCCTATTTCCAGAACAGCAGGGCTCTGGAACACATATGCTCTGGGGGCCTGAGGGGGCCGTGACCCCTCAGCCCTAGGCACTGAGAGGGCCACCAGCCCCCACGATGAAGATGCCAGTTTGGGTGGGGCTGTGGTAAAGCCAGGGCTGCCTGGGTTCCCAGGGAGGGACGCAGGGTGTGAGGCAGCAGGGGGCCCGCCTTTTAACTAAACAGGGCTGGGGGGGTGGGTGGAGTGGCTCCTACCTGGGGGTTGGGGGTAAACCAGATGATGCACCAGGACATTTGGCTTCTGGTTAGCTGCTGCTGGAGCCAGCCACTCCAGCATCATTCTGTCTACTCGGGCCCTGTAGACTCTGCACATGTGTATCACGCACCTTCGGGGGGCCAGGCTTGCGCCCTCAGCTTTAGGGTTGGCTGGGGGCAGAGATCACATCCAGGAGAGACTGAGCTCCAGCATAGGAAAGCTGAAAACGGGGAGAGTGGAGGGGGGTACGCCAGGAGAGTGTGCTCTGAAGGGTAGAGAAGAGATGGGATGGAGGAAGGAGTAGAGGTTCCAGGCAGCAGGAATTAGGGGTGTGAGGAGCAGCCAGGCTGCGGTAAAGACTTCAGCTTGGACCCTGAGCCCAAGAGCACAGCACTGAGCAGTCGGCTCCGGCACCAGCGAGGGGCCTCACCATTCCAAGCCAGAGCTAGGGCCTGGAGACAGGGAGGTTTGAAGATACTTTGTTTGAAGGGGGCTCTGATGGGATCTGCTGCCAGGTACCACCTGGGAAGGTGAGAACCTGGGAGATCTCTGCCTAATAAGCTTTTGGTGCAAGTGGCAGAGCAATTGAAATGGAAAACCTATAGGAGGAGTGGGGACTGGGAGGGAGGGAAGTGGGAAGTCTTGGGTTTGGGGGAAGGGGGTATTTAAGATCACAGAGTGGATCCTCATGCCTGCTGGTCCTTGGAAAAGCCTTCAGGATGGCCAGCGCACATGGCTCTTCAGACTTCACCATCAATTTTCCATTCTTTTGGCTGCATCTCTGTACTACCCTTTGGGTTCTTTGTGGCCTATTCAGCCCCATCTCCTTTGGAAAGCTTCCCTGCTTCCGGCCCCCCATCCTGCCACCTACTGCAGCCCCAGCCTTCTCCAGCTGTCCTGGGATGCTGCCTTACCTGAGCCCCGCCCCCGTGCAGTCCGCCTGGCAGGTGGGCATTTATGCAAGGGTTGGCTGTGGGCTGCACCTTCACCTCCTTAGAGATGACCTCCGGAGGTCACGGAGAAGGTTTGCTGTCGGACCCTTGGCCCCCAGCCCGGGGAGGTGGGTTACCGGCTTCCCAGCCCCACCCCACGCCCTCTTCAAAGGCGGAGCAGGCTGAGCCAGGCCTGGCGCACGGTCGCCTGGACCTCCTGGCCTTCATTTTCTGGCTGTCCTGAGTTCACCCCAAAGCCCAGCCCAAGTCAGAGGGTCAAGTCCACCGCAGCCCCGCCTACCGCATCCTTCTCCAGCGCCCAGGTAGACTCTGGAGACAGGCGGCAGGCCAGGTGCAGGCAGGCTCTGAGCCTCCGAATATTACAACACGCCCACCCCCACCTCCCTTTCCACCCCCGCCAGTGGACTGAGAGGGTGGCAGGACATGGCATCCTGCAGGCATTCGTCTAACGTTGTGGGGGCGGGAAGCCTGCGCTCCGGGACGGCCACCCACGTGTGCACGTGCGCCGCACTCCCGGGCAACCCGGCGTGGGGCGGGGCTGGCAGGCGTCCAGCCGGCAGGGCGACCCCCGGCCCCGGCGGAAGCGGGACCACGTGAGCGGGGCCGGCTGGGCCTGCGGCTGTCCTTGCAGCCGCCGAGCTACGTGCGGCAGCTGTGTTCCCGGCAGCTGCGTGCGTTCAGCCCCTACGGGCCCCGGCACCGCTCTCGCAACCTGCCGGTGGTGGCGGAGGAGAGCTGCGGGGCGGAGGGAGGGAGGCGGGACCAGCCCCGTTGCCCTAAATGGGGAAGTGAGCCAACCCGGGCGGGAGGGCCCTCCCCCACCCCCACCGGCACCACCTGCCCCCCCAGCCCCTCCGCTCCTCCCCGCCTGCGCCCTGCAAGATGGCGACGGGGACGCATGCCCCGCGGAGGGGCGTCCCTCCCCCCTCCCGCCACTGTCTGCTTGGAAGCCAGCAGCCCCGCCCCCATCGCCAGACTCCCCCTCCCCCAGACTTCGGCCCTCGGGACCTGTCGGTTCCAGGTGGGGTGGGGGGTCCTTTCCCGCACTGTTTTGAGCCCCGTGATTCTGTTGAGGAGGTCCCCTCCCCGACCCCTCCCCCAGCTGCTGCGGACTTTGCCTTCTGGATTGTTCCAGGGGAGGCGAGTGCTGGTGGGGGACAGCCTCGGTGATTTGGGGCCACCTGTGGTCTTGGGGACAGTTCCTCTCCCCCCAGCAGCACGATTGTGGCCCGCAACTCCCCTCCCCCAGGGAGGTGGCACCAGCACTTCTGGGTTCGCAGCCCCCTGGGGCCTGCCCTCCCCCAGCTGCAAGCATAACCGACAGGTATCCCACAAGAAATCTTCTGGGGGGGTTTTCTACTGGAACCCTTTCGTGCCGTGCTGGGGGTGTCCCGAGTCTGGCCAGGAGGAAGGATGGGGGAGGGGAGGTTTTACTGGGCCTCCTGGGCCGCGGGTGATAGTAGGAGCCTCTCTGAATGAAGTCTACTGGTGCCCCTCTGCGGTTCCTCCCTCCTAGCCTTTCTCCCTAGGCAGGCCTTGCTTCCAGAGCGGAGATGTCACTGGGTCACTCTGAGATTCCAGCCCTCCCCCACTCCCCCACGGCTGCAGCTCTGTCCCATGGCCCCTGCCGCTGGCTCCTGGTCATCTCTGTATTCCCCCATAAGGGCGCTTCTCTGATCCCTGGCAGAGGACACCCTTCAAGTCTGTCTCCCTCGCCACCTCCCCCCAGCGGTGGGCGTGTTCTCTGAGGCAGGGTCAGCCTGGGTCACCAAAGTCCCCTGGGCCCGGTGTGGCCCTCCCAGTGTGTAACCTACCCTTACCCCACTGTGGCTCCCCGTCTCTTGTCCCCCAGCTGGCGTCCCCCCTTCCTCTTCTGGGTTCCATTCTATGCCGCGAGGAGAGACCCTGCCCACATGTCCGCATCTATTCCCCCCAACACACCCCGCAAAACCCCTGCGCATTGGGCACACAACGTCTAGGGGGTTCCAGGGTCCCAGGTATCCCGCGCTGGGTCCCGGAGGGTGCAATCTCTGGGGAGCTCACCGCCCCTAGGACGGGTGTGGCGGGGGTACCCCCGAGTCGGCTGGGGACACGCTGACGTTACACGGTTCAGGAGAGGGGATCGGGCGGCACTGTCGTAGGGCGGAGACCCCTATGGGATGGGCGGGTAGGGACAGCCGGGCGGGGATGGCGCGGCCGCCGGGGCAGGATGGGCGAGGCCGGCCTGGCGGTGGGAGGGGTCTGCGGAGGAAGTTGCCGGAGGCGGCCCGCCCCTCCCCTAGCCTTCTGCTCTGCGGGGGCGGGACAAGTCCTGGGCTGCCTCGGGCTCCGCCCCTTCCCGCGCCAGGACCCAGGGGCAGTCCCCGCTGCGCCTTCTGACCCTTCCCACCCTGCTAGCGCGGCCCGGGTTTGGGGGTGTCCCTTCACATGTTCCTCTGCTCATAGAGGGCCACAAGGGTCAGTGGTGGCCTCAGGCACGGGAAACCGCCCAGATGATGCCCGGCACCTGCGCCCCTGGTGGTCATTTCCCAGAGGAAGGGGCTTAGCTGGGATCGCCAGCACCTGGGAGCCCTCGGAATGCCCCAAGGAAAGGTAGAAGGGAGTTTCGCGGAGGCGGGGACAGCAGAACTGTTGCCTTAAGATCGGAGCGGGCACGTGTGTGGCAAGTACGTTGGGAGACACATGTCACCGAGGTGACGCCGTCTTGGGGGTAGAGGTAGGCGGACAGGCCTGGGAGAACCGAGTCTCTGTAGGTTTTCCTTTCAACTCGTGGCAGCTGCTCCCAGTCTGTAATTACCATTGTGCTCAGTCGGTTCAGTCGTGTCGACTCTTTGCGACCCCATGGACTGTAGCCCACTAGGCTCCTCTGTCCATGGGATTCTTCAGGCAAGTACACTGGAGTGGGTTGCCATGTCCTCCATGGGAATCTTCCCGACCCAGGGATCGAACTGTCTTCTGCATTGGCAGGCGGATTCTTTAACTGGCGCCACCTGGGAAAGCTAGTAATTACCATTAGTCGTAGGAAAATAGACGAGGGGATATTCACAGGGTTCGGGAAATGAGCTGGGGTCACTTTCTTTATACATTTACACGTTTTAAATTCACACCCAGAATTCAGCCTCTCGAACGAGTTTTGCGGGGGAGGGAGGGTGAGACAAATGACCAGCACCCTTTGAGATCTGATGGGACGGCGCTCTCTCCCCACATACACTGACTACTGTCTGTCCTCAACGCAGGTGAGCGCCCCTTCGCTTGCGACTGGCCGGGATGCGACAAGAAGTTCGCACGCTCTGACGAGCTGGCCCGCCACCACCGGACGCACACCGGCGAGAAGCGCTTCCCCTGCCCGCTCTGCTCCAAGCGCTTCACCCGCAGCGACCACCTGACCAAGCACGCGCGCCGCCACCCCGGCTTCCGCCCGGAACTGCTCCGGCGCCAGGGCGCCCGCAGCACCTCGCCCAGCGACTCGCTGCCCTGCAGCCTGGCGGGCAGCCCTGCGCCCAGCCCAGTGCCCAGCCCGGCCCCAGCCGGCCTGTAGAGCCCTGTTCCAGCCGCCCTGAGTGCACCCCCGCTGGGCCTGGGCATGGAGCACCAGCAACCCACCTGCTGTCCCGGGCCCTGGTGGGGCTCGGACTGACTGCCAGACCGGCCCCTTCCAGTGTCCCCCTGAGGGCCCCCCTGAGTTGCCCCTGCCCCCTCGAGAAAATCAGGAGGGGGCCTGAGACTGGAGCGGGGTCATCTGGGCCTTGGAGGTCGCTCTCCAGAGGAGCGTGGCCCCGTGTCTGTATATAGCCATGATGTTAACTCTCTTCCCAGCTGTTGAACAGGGACCTTAGGTGGGGGGCCAGAAGGGATCCCTTCTCCTTGCCACCTCCCTGCTTTGGGTGGCATGTGGGCCTTGGGGGGAGGTGCCCCAGGAAAGGCACCCCCTAACCAGCGTTCAGACTTGGCCCCCAGGCTCCTCTCTCCAGGTTGGGATGAAGTGTGCAGAGCCATAGGTGAACTAGGGGTTACCGTATGGGCTGCCTCTTGTCCCCCCATACCCCGCCCCGGGAGCCCTTCACCCCATCGAAAGCCATTGGAGACGTTCAGGGAAACAGGGTGCGGCCTGGCCGCCCCCATTCGGGTACTCAATCTCAGGTGTCCACAGGCTCTGGCCCACTGCCCAAGGGAGGGGCCCCTCAGCTCCCCAGCCTCCAGGGCGGGTTGGGGGAAGTGGTAGGGTCTCTACAAAGGGTCCTGATTTTGCTTCTGAGACTTGGGATAGGGAGGGAGAGAAATGGGGGTTCTTCCAAAGAGCAATTAGACTCATTTGGGGGGGGGGGTGGTATCACAGGATACGAGTAAATGCAGGCTTATTTATTGTCCTCTGTCTGCTGGAGTGGGGGCTGCACTGCCTCTCGCTGGGTGGGTGTGCGAGTGTGTGAGTGAGAGATTGGGAGAAGCTGGTGCCATCACCGGCCTCCCTCCTGCAGGGGAAGAGTCCCCAACACTGGCCTTGAGCAGCATCATGTGACAATCAGTCCCTCCTGTTTGGACCAGAACAGCCTTTGGGCCAAATGGACCCCTTCCCAGCACTGTGTCTGGGGGCGAAGAGGCCCTGGGCCCTGGCTCCATCCTGCCTCCCTGGCAGTGGTGACCAGGTGGCCCCTGGACCCGCGGTTGAGGTCCCACCCACGGGGGCGGGAAGTGTAGCTCGATTTTTTTTGGACCGGGTAGAATATTTTTTCAGGCTCCAATCCCTTCCTTGATCTGGGCCCCTGTGGGTGGTCTGTTGTCCTCAGGGGTTGTGGGTGTGGGGGGAGGATCTGCGTGGTCTAAACTTAGGGTAGGGGAGGGATAAATGCCACATCCCCTCCTGGGGTCCTCCCACTGTAGCTGAGGTAGGATTTCATTTTGGACAGAGACTGAAGACCCCAGCCTTGGAATGGGAAGGGACCCAGGCTCCCTGTCCCTTACCGTGAAAAGGCCTATTCCATAGCCTTTGGCTGCAGATCTGTGGCATTCTCCCAACCTGTTCCAGAAACTTCCTGTCTCCCAGTAGGGGGCTGGGGCGTTTGGATGGCACTAGTGTGGACCCAAACCGGCCCTGGCAGGATCCAGGGGCAGTGCCTAGGGTCCCGGGGAGGGAGGCTGTGCCATGGTGACATGCCTTAGCCCAGGGTGGGGGGGAGGGGTGGGGCGGGCCTAACCTTGTTTCCCTTTGTGTCCGTCTGGATGCCCACTCCCCGTATTGTCCCGGCGCTGGCCGGTGCTTTTCCACAGGAGGTGGACTGTGGTCTGAGGACCCAGGGAGCTGAGAACTCGCCCTTCCGCCCCTCCCCAGTGTCCGGGGGCCTGAAGGGACCGGTGGTCACTGGGACCTGGTTCCAGCCATTTAACTGTGGCCTCTAGAGGTGGGTGGAGGGGGAGGGCCCTAAGGGACTTTGCTTTCGGGTGACTCCCTGCCCCCTGTCCTGCCTGGCCTCATCCTGGTATTTAATTAAACAAGTCTTTTTTAAACCCGATTCCGGAGCCTGTGTGGTTTTTCCCTTCGCCGGTCCAAGGCGGTGGACCTCTGTCCCCCTTGCCAGAGAGGGTCCTCAGCCTCGTCTTGCGGGAACTGAGCCAGTGGGCTGGTGAATCCGCGGACTTGCTGGCGGTCTTGGCAACTCCCCTAAGGCCGGAGGAGGGGGCTGCCCTCTTCAGCTCGGGCTGCAGACCAGCGGCACCCACACCCACACCTCGGGCATCTGAGCCTCCGGCCCGCCTTCCCGCTCCGTTACCCGGCAACTGAGGCGCGGTGACATGGCGTCCGGGGGCGTCTGCTGCTCGCCCCTTTCCGGCGCCGCGGGCACGGGGAGCCCGCACTTCTCTACACTGCTCTACAGGGTTCCTCCCGAGGGTATCCCGCACCCCGGCCCGGCTCCTGTGTCCAGTCGTCGGGCCGCTCCTGTATTGTATGCCTGCTGTATGCCGGCTCCCAAATGGAAGGGAGGGGAAGTTGCCTTGGGAAATTGGTGAGAGTTCTGATCCCCTTCTTAGGAAAGGTGCACCCCAGATTCCAGCCATCTCTAGAGCCCGGAAGGACAGTGGGGCTGCGGTGACACGCAGCGCAGACACTCCCCCAGGGTTTTGCTACTTCCCGCCCTCGAGAAGGCGGCAGCCCCGCCACCTGGTGGTCGCCCCCGGCATTGCAACACCGGCTCCGTTAATTCTTCTCCCCAGGGTCCTGCCCTTGGGACCGCCAAGGTCGCTCCAATCTAGACCCGTGGCCCTCGTCTTACCCTCCGGAACCCCCTTCCCTCTTGCTCTCTTTCTTACTGGAATATGGCCCGAAAGCCCGCAGATATCCCTCCTCCCTCCCCGGATCTCTGTCCCACTCCAGCTCTGGCAGGTTTCTCTGCTTCTTTGCGTCAGGGTTCCTGGAATGCTAGGTCCGCAAGCTCAGAACCCCCTTAAATCTCTCTTGCACGCACTCCCCGTGTCCCGGAATAACCAGGAGGATTTCTGCCTCCTAGACGCTCCATTGGCAGGTGATCTCGGGGACCCCTAGCCCCCCTCCCCAGGTTCAGGTGCCCCTGTGCAAAGACAACCCCTGGTTCACGCCAGCCGCACCCTCAACTTCGGGCCCAGTGTGTTCTTACCCCTCCCCTACTGCATATTCATCTTTCCAAGCATGCATAATCTTTGGGGTCGTCCTTGACTCCCCGCTTTGGCTCACCATCCACATCTAGTACCTCCGGAAATCTCCCTGGAGCTCTACCTTCAAAACGTATCCAGAGTCGACTCACTTCTCCCCTCTCTTTTGCCACCACCTGGTCCCACATCGTGGCTCACCTGAACCAGTCCAGCTTCCCTGATTGGTGCACCCACAGCCGCCCATAACAGCCACCAGGGGGCGCCCTTGAGCACCTGAGTCAGGTTTCCTTTGCCCACAGCCCTCAGGGCTACCACCTCCCTTGGGTAAAGTCCAAGTCTTCCCCAAGGCTCACAAGGCCCTGTATGACCTGCCCGGTCCCCTTCCTGCTCTCCCCTCCTCCCTCGCTCTTTCTGCTCCAACACCGGCTTCCCCGCCGCGGTTGCTCCGATAAGCTTGATGCAGTCCTGCCCCTGGGCCTTTGCCCGTACTGTGCCCTCTGCCTGGAATGCCTTTCCACCAGGTGTCTGCTCAGCGTTGTTTCCTTCTTCAGAACTGCTCAAATCCCACCTTTCCCACAGGACTACATGGACCACTCCCTTTTCCCAGCCCCCTACTCTGTTTAATCGTAAAGGAAATCAGTCCTGAATATTCATTGGAAGGACTGATGTTGAAGCTGAAACTCCAATACTTTGGCCACCTGACTCAAAGAACTGACTCATTGGAAAAGACCCTGATGCTGGGAAAGATTGAAGGCAGGAGGAGAAGGGGACACAACTGAGAGACTGAACTTCCTACTCCTTTCTACTCCCCCAACCCCATAGCACTTTTCACCTTGTACTGTGATATCTCACTTACTGATTTCCTGTTGTCTGTCCGAATGTAGACACTACCTCCACCAGGGTTAGGATATTTGCTTTGTTCAGGAGCCCACCCTACTTTTGGCAGTGGAGGAGAGGCATGGAGAGATCCCCGGGGGTGAGGGGGTCTCAAGCCTCTGTGTCTGCAGGGCCAGCTGGCTGAGCTAGGGAGATGCTTGGTAATTGCCAGATGGTGGACAGCCTGGAAATTGTAGTTTCTTGCACCATTTCCCCCCCCCATTTTTTTTTTTTTTTCTGGCCGCACCCCGCAGCCATTTGGGATCTTAGTTCCCTGACTAGGGATCAAACCCATGCCTCTGCATTGAGAGCGCAGTCTTAACCACTAGACCGCCAGGGAAGTCCTCCCACAATTTTTTAAACGGGCAACAAGCACATTTACACCATTTGAAAAACTAGTACTGAAACAAAACTTGTGGTCAGATACATATAGATGCATGTTCACAGTAGCACAATTCACCATAGACAAAAACCAGAAACCACTGAAATGTCCATCATCTGGCAACTGGATAAAATACTTTGTGGCATGGCCTTGATCTTCAGTAGGTGCTCAAATATTAGATATACCAATGAATGAATCGGAACAGGTCTCCTCTAGTGGACCTGGAGATTTAACTGCCGCAAGTGTCCAGGTGGGAGAAATGAAGCACTTACTGCGAATCAACCGGGCCGAGTTGAGTTTCAGAGCCTGAACTGGGTAACTCAGGTGCGGTTGAGATGCATCTGCAGAACTCGAGTAGACCAGCAGAGGGCGCCTTAGGAAGACAAGCTAATAAAACGCAAATTGAATGCAAATAAGCCGTAGCGGGTCAGTGAGGGGCTTTTTTTTTTTTTAATCAGGCGCGCCTCGGACAGCCCTGGCGCCGCAAGGGCCTGGGGCTCAAGATGGCGCTGCTGCCGCTAGAGGACCCACCGGAGGCGCCGGCGAGGCACTCTGAGGCCTCAGACAGGGCAGCCTGTGTCCTCTATCCCTCCCTTGGGGGCCATCTGTCTCAGACCAGGGTCCTGCGATCCGTCTCGGTCCCGCGGGAGCAGGCGTTTCTGATCAGGCGCACTTCGGGCAGCCGCTCCCGGGGTCCCTTGCGGCAGCATCCCGGGGGCCTCCGGGGACCTCGGAGCAAGATGGCGGCGGCGGCGGGGTCCGTGAGGCGCGGGCGGCGGCGACCGCGGCGCCAGTGAGGGGGCCCGGGGGCCCGGCGGCTCCGGGCCGGGGCGCCGCCGCGGGACGGACCATGCTACGCTCCACCGGCTTCTTCCGGGCCATCGACTGCCCCTACTGGGCTGGGGCGCCCGGGGGACCCTGCCGGCGGCCCTACTGCCACTTCCGGCACCGCGGGGCCCGGGGCCCGGGCGTGCCCGGCGAAGGTGGAGCGGTGTCCCCCGCAGCAGGTAATGTCTACCTGCCCGCTTCGAGTTCGGTTCCCCGTCGCGGGTTGGACCCCAGCGCCCGGGCTTCCCTGGTTTCCCGTTCCTCGCTCACCTCTCCCTGTATACTCGCGAGCGACGTCCCTCCAAGCCGGGGTCACCCACCCCGGAGCCCAGTGCCGGTCTCGGGTCCTCTGACCCTGCGTTTTGGCGAGTGTAAAACCTAAACAATGAGAGGACCTGCCTTCCTAGAGGTGTCGCGAGCGTGAAGCGCGTGGGGGTCGGGAAAAGAGCGTGGCCAGCACTGGTCAACAGGCTCGGGACTCCTACCGGGGGAACCGTTCCCGCCCCCTCCCCGGCCCGGGGTGTTGGTTGCAGCAGTTGTTTACTTCCGCGCTCGTTCCCCCGCCGCACCTCTGCTCGTGGCCGCCCCTGTTGACAACAGCGGAGTCGAGAGAGTCTTGTTTAGGAGCTCTCCGACTGGGTGTCGAGCCCCGTGTGTCATGCTACGGTCAGGGAGGGAGTCAAACCTGATTGATTGCGTGTGTGTGTGTGTGTTGGGATGGGGGACAGACTTCCGAGAGGACGTTCAGAGGCTGTGCGTGTCTCTGCGTGGTGATTGTCAATGTCACAGAGTTCAGGTGAGAGCTGCCAGGAGGCAGGCACTGTTTCTCTTAGGAGGTGTGGGCCTTGAGCAGAGACATGAAGAACGGGGGCAAAAAGAGGGGCATCACAAGGAAAGGCCCACGGGGAAGATGTGTGTCATTCCTTTCAGGCGAATTTAGGCTCCGTTTGTGGCCCCTGTTCTCGGGGCCTGGCTCCCTCTTTCCATCAGACCCAGATTTCCTTGTTCAGTATCCTCTCTTTGTGCTTAAGACACAGATCTTCATCTCAGAGCTTTTTTACTTGAGAAGCATCCTTGCTTGTATGAAGTCATAGGCCTGTTTCCCCCACCCCCCAAAAAAAGGGGGGGGGGTAGAATTGTCTCAGATTTCCACCCTAAATTTTGCTTGGCCCATTGGCCTTGCATCAGCTGCCCAGATGCCATCATTCAAGGTCAGGCTCCACACCTGGGTGGGACACCGGCCTGGCTCTTGGGAACCTTCCCTCAGGGAAGGAAGATAGCTGTGCCCACAGGTGCCTGAGTTTCAGGCCTGAGTGTGGGACGCTCCTTGGTGGTCACCCTGTCCTGGTGCACTTTCTCGCTGCATCTTTAGACATGCTGGTGCAGTCTGCATGGTGTTCTGTAGAGAGCCCCTGATGTTTAGGGGATGGACAAACTGGACAGGCCGGCTCCCTCAGACCCTGGGCAGCGACTCGTCTGCAGGCCCACAGGTTGACTTCCAGCCATCTGAGAGTGCTGATTTATCTCTTCGTGTATTCTTTCTAGTTCATTGGTCTCTTGATGTCTTCCTGCATCACAAATGGCCAGTTTCCCAAAGTGTCATTTTTGAGAACCCATTGGTGATGTGGTCCTGTCTGCTTCACTTTCCCGCAGGAAAAAGTGCAGCTGCCTACCCCTGACCCCAGTGTCTGCATTTTCCTTTTGCAGGTGAGAAAAAGCAGTCCTCTTCTCCTCTGGGGGGTAGGGGTGGGTCTCTTCCTGCAGCTCAGCCTCCGTCTTGCTGTGGGGTCTCTCTGATGCTGTTTCCTCCTCTGTGGCGTGCTCAGGTGTGCCTCCCCCCCCCACCCCCCACCGCTGCACCTTTTAGCTCCCCCTTGTTCTGGACTTTGACAGGCACACTTCCTGTGGGGCTTGCAGAGGCTGCAGCCACAGGCCAGACTTTGGCTGGGTCCCCGTGAGCAGACTGACATGGCCCAAGAGCAGATGCTCGGCCAGGGTGGGCTGGGCAGGGATGCAGATGGTACTGACTGCCTGCAGGCGGGATGTAGGGGTTCCAGCACCTCCGGCCTTGGTCTGCCGGCCCCCTGAGGCCCATGTAGGGCCCATCCCAGTCTTTCCAGCCCTTAGATCCGCTCTCCTGTGCTCCAGGGTCCCCACCCCCATGCTCCGCTGGGGTTGCCCAGTTACTGCCGTGCACCCTCAGGCATGCTCTTTATTCATGACCCTTAACCGGTGGGAGGGACAATTGTCCCAATTTTACAGACGAGGAGACAGGCCCAGAGAGGGGAAGCCATGCACCTGTGTACACATGGTCGGTAAGTGCGCCTCATGGGGTCGGATCAGGGCGGTCAGGCCCTTGCCGCCTCACTTCCTGCTGCTGGGCACTTGGGTGCCCATCACGTGTGGGCTCAGTGCTGTGTCCCGAGGCTGAGAGGCAGCTGTGAGACCCAGGGAAGGGCCTCACCCATGCTGCAGGGCCTGAGCACTGAAATCTCCCGAAGACTGGCCGGAGGAATCCCTGATTCGTGCTGGAAGGCAGGGGGGCCCCAGCTGGTGGTGGTCGCAGCTCCCCTGGGTCTCACATGGGGGACCCTTGTGAGGTCCGCTGGGGGACCCTTGTGGTGTGGTGTTCTGAGAGCAAGCCTTGCTTCTTAAGGGAAGCTAAGGGCCAGGAGTCAGGTGGGAAGGGAGGGTGCAGCCAGAGAAGTGCGTGCTTCTGAAGGGGCAGTAGCCCTTCGCTGCCTTCCCCATGGGCTGGGGGCCAGCAGGATTCACGAGGGCATGACTCCCCACTGCCCTGATGGCCGTGCTCAGAGGCAGAAGCAAAGTGTTCCTCTGTCTGGTGCTTTCTCTTCCTGAGTGAGCCATACACACCCTTTCCTCCCTTTCCTGGGAGAGAAAAGCCCAGCAGAGAGCAGTGTCACCTGTGTATCTGAAGGTCTGGCCGGGTACTTGACGACCCCCAGGGCTTCCCTAGCTTGCCGCCAGGTGTGGTCTTGGGTCAGGCTTGTCAAGGGCCTCTGACTTTGTCGGGAGAGGGTGGAACCATGAAGAATACCAGAAACTGGTGGGGAGCCGTGGAGGGGCACATCCTGGGCTCTGTGCAGGGTGGAGCAGCCTCTCTGGCCCCACCTCTTTGATGCCAGGAGTCCCCCAGTCTTAATAAGCACAGGTGCGCCCAGACTTCACCCAGTGTTCCCTGGGGGCAGGAGCACCCCGGAAAAGACCCCTGGTCATCATTCTCACCTCCCCACCCCTCCTGGGGAGCTGTGTGCACAAGTGCAGCTCAGCCAAGGGAGCTGGGCCACCAGGCTCAGGGGACACAGGCTTGCCACCTCCCAGGGGAGGAGCCTGCACTGCCATCCAGTGGGTGGTTCCATTGTTCCATTGTTCTTGAGTTTTCTGTGAAGAGGGAGTGGAGGAAAGGTGCTGCGGGTTCTCAGAGCAGCATGAATCCCTTTCTTACGCCAGGACGAGGGCGGTCTAGATTCAGTGGGTCGTGCAGCCCCTGTCTTCAGAGGCAGTGTCCCATCCCAGCTAAGTCATCTCTGTTCAGAGTGCTTTTTTTGGGACTCAGAGTAATGTTCATTATAAACACACAGGAAAATGCTGGAAAGTCAAAGGAGATGGGTCGTGTATGTGGCGATGCCTCCAGTCCTGCATCAGCAGGCTTGCTGTGCCTCCTCCCAGCCTGGGACGTGGTCTGTCCTTCCTGTGCTTGTAACCCTGCTCTTCTTGGGAGCTGGGTCTTTCTGTCGAGGTTGCAGAAACCCCAGCGAGGTGCGAGGCCTGCCCCGTGCTTCTGGTTCCCACACCTGGTGGCCCCTCTTGAAGCACCTGGGGAGCTTTCTAGACTGGCCTTCTTGCCCAGATCCAGGCTCGGGCCATTTGAATAAGGATATACCTGCCTCCAGAGCTGGGTTGTTTTTTTTTTGTTTTTTTTTGTTTTGCATTTTTAGGGTTCTCTGCTTAGTGTCAGCAAAGCAGTGTCTCGCCTGGAGTTCATGCTGACCTTCCCGGGGACACACCTATGGTTGTCAGGAAGTAGGGGGCTCCTAGCACCGGCGGGGTGGGGGAAGGGGTGTCCGGGGATGCCGCTCAGCGTGTCACGGTGCCCGGGCCGGCTCCCTTTCCCTGCACACATGGCCTTGTCCCACTCCAAGTGTCCGTGCTGCCAAGCGAGATGGAGGAGCCTGCACCGTGTCCCAGCCCTGGCCTGCTTTTGTATTTGAGGATGGGCTGAGCCAGCCAGCTTTGGCCTGCTGAGAGAGCGCCACCCCGAGAATTGCCACACCAGCCCTCCCAGCTCCTCCGGAACCCAAGGTGAGAGGCAGAGCAACCCAAGCGCCAGGGTTGGATCGGCGAGGACAGCACAGCAGCCCGGAGAGCTCGGGAGCTATGCGAGATGCTTGAGTGCACCCCATCCCCAGAGCATCTGGCAGAGGGGAGGCACAAGCGCCATGGCAGACTTGCAGCCCTGCAGGTGGAGTAGCGCCTCAGGTGAAGGTGTTGGAGCAACATCCTCCATGGTGTGAGGAGCCTAGCCTCCCACTGCTCAGTGTCACCGCCTCTGCTCTGGCCACCCCTTCTGCAAGGTGGGGTCGTGATGTAGGCCCCTCAAGAAGCAGTGCGCCTCTCCCGTTTCACCCAGGTGTCCTGCACGGTATCCTTGCCCTGCCGTCCTCTTGCCCTGGCTCCTCCCTCAGAATCCCCTTGACCAGAGCATTGCACTTGAACAGTGGTTGCTCAGGAACTTGGTTTGTTGGTGTTGAAGCCATCCCTGTGTGGAAGGTCGACTTCTGTCAGTGTGATCTGACTCCCAGCAAAAACTGTGCCCGTCGTTTTAGGGTGATGGGTCCATGGCTGAGGCTTTCTGTGAAGGCTGACCCCTCCCCGAGCAGTCTGCACAGGTGGCAGGCAGGGTTGGAAGCCCAGAAAAGTGTAGGGAGCAGGACGGGTGGCTGGCAGACCTGAGCACTCTTGGTGGGGGCGGGGGGCCTTGGCCATCTTAGCTGTGAGCTCGGCCAGACACACACAGGCATGGTCCACCCAGCCTCTGCGTCAGCTGTGAAATCTGGAGCTGGCTCTGGCACCCTCCCAGGGCTCTTCAGGTCTGTCTGAATTCAGTACTCATCTGTAGACCACCTGGGGGGGCTCTGGGAGGGAAGGAGTGTCCAGCAGCACATATCTGGGCCAGAATTCAGGAGAGCGAGCCATTGGCACCTGTGGTTGCAACAAGTCGGGCGAATGTTCCCAGGCAAGCAGTTGCTGAGCTGGGTTTTGAGGGATGAATAGGAGTCTGCCTGGTGCTTGGAAGCTGATAGTCCTCCTCTCTCTGCCTTCGAGGCTTCTGCCGCCTGGGCAGCTTCCTGTCGAAGGAGTGGGCCTTGTTGCTCTCCTTTGACTGGTCCTTTTGTCCTACTCATCTCTCATGTGGCAGGGATGGTGCCTGTCTCTTCCTGGCCCCCTGACCTGCCCGCTTGGGTTGTGACCATCCCCTGGGGTGAAGGAGTCCCCACTGTTGTCTAACCAGGGCACAAAGTAGGGAGTGGCACTGCCACATGCATATTGTCTGTTGATGGGGGCAGAGGAGTAAGGGGAAGGTAGTGTGGTAGAGAGTCCTTCAGACCGTAGAGGATCAGGTGGCACTGGGTCTTCTTGTCTGGGGAGGGGAGCCAGGGTTTTGGGGTATGGCACTGTCCCAGTCCCAGCCTCCTCTGTGAGGGGGTCACAGCAGGCAGGATGGGCGTGAGGATTAAAGAGGAAGGCCTCAGAGTTAGAGTCAATTGGGTTGGGGCCCGTGCCTCCCAATGGGGGCTTCCTGCCCACTTGTCTACTCATTAACTGCACTTGCAGCTGGAGCTTGCGGGCCGGGTGTCTGCGGACTGTTTCCTCAACTGAGAGTGGTAGGGGGAGCAGAGGGCAGTGCTCAGAGGGATTGGGGTAGCTGCCACCCCACACTGTCCTTCCACCCGAAGTGGGCTCTGGGCGATCTGTTCCCTGAGCACCGTGGCCATGAGTGTCTGCTCCGGGCTGAAGGTGGGACAGCCTGCCTGGGCTCTGCCATGCTGGATGCCTGGTCACCTGGAGCTGGTGACCAGGGCGTGTTGGGACCAGGTCACAGGGAGAGCGGCCCCGGGGTGCCAAAACCAAGAGGGGGCTGGCGCACAAAAACCGGGCCCAGGGACAGCCCAGGAGCTTCCCAGGGGCCTCCCCAGGGTGTCTCTTCAGTGGTGGCCCCGCTTGGCAGCCCAATTCTTGCCCTGGGTCTGGGGCAGGAACTTCTGAGAGTAACCCCAGCAGCCAGGCCTTCCAGGAGCTTTCCCAGTCAGCTTGAGAGTCGACCCCTTGCTGAAAAACAGCCAATTAGTCTTGTTTACCAAAGGCATTCTTCCCTGGTACAAACCCCAAAGGAGCGCCCGTTGGCTTCCAGCCAGATTAATTCCCTAATAACGGGAAGGTGCTTCTGTGGCGCCACAGCACCTCTCCACCTTTTGAGGGTCACCTGTTGCTTGGCAAAGGTTTTCTTGGGAAGTTTCTCCAGTTCCTTCTGATCCCCTGAGGGCCGGTCACTTGAGGCAGGGTGGGGTGGGGGCTAGGTAGCATCACAAATGCCTTCTCCATCTACCTGCCTCCCCCCAGAGGCCTCCAGAAGCTTCATCAGGAGCATGGGGGTCAAACTCTGGGCCCCACACACTCATTTCTGAGCCGCAGGGGCTGTGGCTGAGCCCTGGCAGCTGTGTGCTTAATGTGCCTAGACCTGTAGCCTTATGTCACCTCAGGGACACTGAGGCTTAGAGGGGAGGGTCTTGACCTAGATCCTCTGCCCCTCTCCTAGAGCTGTTTCTTTTTTTTTTTTTTTCAATTTAGCCTGTTGGGATGTGAAGAGGGAGCCTCCCTGGTACTGAAACATCCCACCTTGGCAGGGCTCTGGGATGCCCAGATCTCGGGGGCTGGGCCTGGCCAGGGGCTTACTCCCTGGCAGAGTCTGAGTTGGGCCCTGGAGGCTGCAGGAAGTGGAGGGGGTACTGCCCTCAAGAAGCCCCCTGACGCTAGTGCAGGCCCTCATCAGAGAGCAGGAGCTCCTCTCCCCATCAGGGCGCCCAGCGGCCTTCTGCCCTCTTGTGGCCTGGCCCTTTGGGTACCTCCTTCCTCTCCTTGCTTCGCAAGTGCAGGCTTGTTTGTGATGGGATTCCTGTCACTTCATGAAGTGCAGAGGTCTGAACTCTGGCATGAGAAGGGCATGAGGCACTCCGGGGGGTTTCTGTGTTGCTGGGGCACCTTGCTGCCTGTTCCAGAGCTGGTCAGAGTGGGGAGGACCTCCATCCGTTAGAACCCCTCTGGGGGGAGGGGCGTTTCCCCCAGATGAGCCCTGCTACTGGGAGCCATCTCAGCCTCAGGAAGGGAGGTCAGGGAGTGAGGGGGGTTGGGGCTGGAGGCCCCCCAAGACTTGCAGGACCCAGCACATCCCTTACTGGACATGCCCCGTCAGTGCCCCCCAGCTTGTGTTCTAGGCCCTCCACTCTGCTGGGCAGCCAAGACTTTGAGGGGAGGGGAGAGCGCTGGCTTTTCTGTTCACATGGGCCGCAAGTAGCTGGGGTGGGTCTGTGGTAGTGCCTGTGGGCCCGCTGTGGGTTAGGGTCAGCTGCAGGGAGGGCCCTGGATCCTGCCCTTGGGGGCTTCTGGCCCTCTCTCTGGACCTCTGGATGGTCCTTTCATCTTGAACCTCTTCTCGGGCAGAGGGGCAAGTGGCTGTGTTGTTCTGACCAGTCACCAGCACCCAGTCCTGCCATGGCCTGTGCGACTCAGTTTTACCATTCTGTCTATAACCTGCAGGCTGGGTGTGTCTCTGGTGGTCTGAAGCACAGATACACACGTCCTTTCAAGTGTCACTTGAGAGATAGGTTCCAGGGTAAAAGCCGGAGAGTAGGTCTGTGATGGAACCTGCACCCCTGGCCCCCTGGTCCTCCAGCAGCCCAGCTACCCACCCTTGTCCTGCAGTAGCGCCAGTTGTCCTGTGCGTCCTTTCTCAGGGGTGTATGCATTTCCTGGGGCTTCTGCAGCAAGAGCCCCCCTCACCAGGTACCTTAGAAGAGCACAGGGTTTCCTCTGGCGGTTCTTGAGGTCAGAGGCCCAGAGTGGGGGCGCAGCTAGTTCCATCCTGAGGCTCCTGGAGCATGGCCAAGCACAGGGCATCAAAACAAGTCACTTTTTCTTCAGAGTTTCACAGACTCGTGTCTGGGAGACACTAACCAGGAACCATTTAAAATTCCGAAACAGTTGAATCTAGTGTGTCACTCCCTTCTGGGAGCATTGGGCTTTACCTGCTCACATCTTACGGAGGAGCTTTGCACCTTTGTCCATAAGGGAGTCTCCTGTGAGGTCCCTGCCAGCTTGGGTGGTGTTGGGCTGCTCCTGTGTAATGTACCCTGGAGGCGGGTCAGTAACAGCAGCTGCTTGCCCACCAGCTGCCCCACCACTCCTGTTCTGATGCAGACATGAGTGTGTCCCATGCCTGCCCTGCCATCCACCCCACTGTGCTTCCCCGTGTCATGCGTTGTCTGAATATCTTACACTTTGGCATCGTTCGGGGGACAGCGTGCCTCGCTTCCCCTTTGAAGTTTGCTGTGTTGTCCTGCGTACACCCCAGCTGCCACCTCCTCACAGTCGACACTTCAGGACTTTGCATGTTCTCACTGGTGTATGCACCGCTGGTGGACTTCTCTGTGGGCAAGAAAGTGTGTGGGAGGACAGAGCCTAAAGGTGCAGTCACCAGGCAGGGCTGTGCGTGTCTGCCTGCTGCTCTGGGTGGACTGTGTCAGGCCACCTTCTGTTCCCTGCCCCCGAGTCAGACGGCTCTGTGCACTGTGCCTTTGGCCCTGGCTGGCTGGCTGGCGGGCCTCCTGCCAGTGTCCTCCTGCCTCCCTGGCTTCAGGGAGCTGCGTGGTATGGCTTCAGCATGGGCTGAGCCATGTGGGAAGCCCACCCTTGCCCAGCTCCCCAGACCTCACCATCCATGTTCCAGGTCAGGAAGACCCCAGGCTCTGTACCCCACACCCTACTTGGTGGTAGGACCTGCATGGACCCTCCAGGTTCCTTGACTTGCTGCCAGAGTTTCTGTGCGGCCAGCCATAGGCCTGGCCCTGGCAGATTCTGGAAGGCCGGTCCTCTGCTCTTCCCTGCTGGCCCCAAGGGTCAAGGCCTGGCATTAGGCAGTGGCTGGTCACCAGCTCCGGGGGCCGTTGCTGCACCAGCCTGCTCATGGCTGTTTCTCCTCTTTGTTTCAGGGCTTGGTTATGACCCGTACAACCCTGAGCTGCCCAAGCCCCCCGCACAGAGGGAGAATGGCGCCCTGGGCAGAGGCATTGATTCCCGCTCAGATATCCTGGAGCTGGAGCTGGTCAACCAGGCCATTGAGGCCGTGCGCTCTGAGGTGGAGCTGGAGCAGAGGCGCTACCAGGAGCTCCTGGAGACGGCCCGGGAGTGTGGTTCGGCCGAGGCCCCTGTCCTGGCACCCCATGGCCCTGCTGCCTGCCCCGCCACCAGCCTGGACGGGGACGCCTTCCCACTATCCTTCGATTACAACCCCAGTAGCCATGGCCTTTTGAGCCCCGATGCCAGCTATCAGCCCACCCCACTGGCTGCCACCGCTGAGCCTGGCTGCAAGTACTCTCTAGCCTCGCCAGACCGGGCTCAGGGCCATGGTGGAGGGGGTGGCGGTGCCCTGGAGTATGTCCCCAAGGCCGTGGGCCAGCCCCGGCGGTACGGCCGCCCCATCTCCAGCAGCAAGTACGTGGTGGACAACTCGAAGCCGTCTACAGACCTGGAGTATGACCCCCTGTCCAACTTCTCTGCCCGCCTGCTTAGCAGGGCCAGCACCAAGGACGAGAGGGCCCCCAAGCGGCCCAGGTGCTCCCGTGGCAGCGAGCCCTACACACCTGCACCCAAGAAGCCCTGTGACCCCTTTGGCAGCTGCGACGCCAGGTTTTCGGACTCTGACGATGACGCTGCTGTCACTCCAGGTGACAAATCCGTCACCACCAGCCCCCCAAGAGCTCAAGGGGGTGCTGAGAGCAAGGCCCCAGGGAAGCCGGGCTCCAGGGAGGGCCCTGAGCTGGAGGAGGGCGGCCTTCGGGAGACCAAGGAGATGGCGGTGCAGTGTGACGTGGAGGATCTCGGGCCACCGCCTCAGAGCCCAGGCAGGCCACCCTTGGCTAAGCCTAGCTCACCAGCCAGGGCTGCGCCAGAGCGCAGCAGCCCCAAGGAGGGGAGGCCTAAGAAGAAAAGTGGGGTGCCACCAACTGCCAACCACAAGGACAGCGTCCGGAAGACAGATAAGGGTAAGGATGGTGCACGAGGGAGGCCAACTGAGAAGCCTACTGCAGACAGGAAGGGCCCGCAGGCCGGCAGCCCCCGGCACAAAGCAGAGCGGCCCCACGGGACCAAGAAAAAGCCATCTTCAGCCACTCCGGTGGCCAGCTCAGGGAAAGGCCGACCTGAACGGCCAGGACCGCTGCCGAGCCCCGCACCGGGGGCAGCCCGCCAACCACCAGATAGGATGGCTGGGAAGACCCTGTCAGGGAAGCTGGCAGAGAGGAAGGCCCGCTCGCTGGACGAGGGCGCCCCCCGGGATGCCCCCAAGCTGCCCAGGCGGGCCCTGAGCCATGCCGAGCTCTTCGGGGATGAGAGTGAGGACGAGGACCCGCGACCCGAGGCGCCGGCCACCCGGCCTCCCGCTCCCCCCAGCCTCAGCTCCAGCTCGGACTCGGACTCAGACTCGGACTCCAGCCTGGGCCTGTCGGCTGCGCAGGGGCCGCCCAAGCGCCTCAAGGCCTCCCCGCCCCCCTCCTCCTCATCCTCTTCCTCAGGGGCGGGCTCTGATGTGGACTACTCGGCCCTGGAGAAGGAGGTTGACTTTGACTCCGACCCCATGGAGGAGTGCCTGCGCATCTTCAACGAGTCAACGGCCGTCAAGACTGAGGACAAGGGCCGCCTGGCCCGGCAGGTGAGGGCAGGCCAGCTGGGCACCTCCCCGGCTCCCTCGTGACCAGAGGCCCAGCACCCAGTGGAGATGGCTTTCTCAGCGTCAGCCTCTCAGCTCATTCAGAATTCAGACTCCTTGATGGCTACCACTTCCCCCGCTCCTGATCCTGCTTCTCCCCTGTCTCTCTCACCTCTTCCAGATTCCTTGCAGACCCGTTTCCCCTCTTTTCCCCTCTCCTCTCTCTCAGACCCCCAAACTCAGCCACGCTCCACCTTTCTGGTTTCCTGCTGCAGTGTCCCCACCTCACCACCAGAGGGAGCTTTGCTCTGAATGGAGCTGGCACAGCCAGTCCCACGGGCAACGTGCAGCTGCTGGGGGATCCCTAATGGGACCCTGGCCCCACCCTCTGATCCCCCCTCTTTAGTGCCCCACCCTGTTCCTGGCCCTCTGCTTTTCCCATTTCTTCCTTCATTCCCACAATTGTGAACCTGCACCAGTCCCTGTGCTGGGTGGGCGGGAGCATGGGCTGGGTGGTCTACAGAACTCACCCTTTGGGGGCTCTGAGAGGTGGGCCCGGGTGCCAAGTCTGTGTCCTCACTTGGAGGCAGGGCCTGTGTGTGTTCTGGGGGGAGGTGAGAACCCTGAAACCCCCTCTACAGCCGGGCAGCCAGTTACTGTCTTCCCACCTGCTCCTGTCTCAAGCCTGGGGTGTACCCCAGGCCAGGATGAGCGAGAGGAACTGTGGCTGGTGTGGGGTGGGCTCGCTGAGGGACAAATCTGTGTCTCAGCCCCCCAAGGAGGAGAAGACCGCAGATAAGGGGCATTCAGGCCTGACCACACTGTTTCCCGGGCAGAAGAGGAGGATTTCTCACCTCTCCAAGCAAGGCAAGGAGGTAAGTGTCTGCCTCTGGGTCCTGGGGGAATAGTCACCCATCTACAGAGGCAGGGCCTCCCCACGTTCCCTTGCTCTGGGGGCCTCTGGCTCTGCCTGTGTCCTGCAGAGCCATTCTTGGGGCCCACATCTGGTTGTCAGGGTGTGCTGAGTGCTGGGGGCAGAGTGTGGAGCGTGGTGACCAGATGAGGGCAGCCCTCCGGCAGGGTCACACTGCCCAGCCTGAGTTCAGAGGTGGGCTCTGATCCTGGGCAAGTGCTGCCACATCTCTGAGTCTAGAGTTCTTCCCTTGTAGTGTACAGACACGATCAGTTGTCAGTCACCGTGGGGCTGATTGTGAGCTAGCACTTGGAAGGCTGGGGCAGAAGACAGAAGTGGAGGTGATCCACTCACCAGTCCTTCTGCACCCCGCTGGGCATTCTGAAAGTACTCTTCAGAGAAGATTGGATCGAGCAGGATATACTCTAGCGGGTGGGTGGGAACACACAGCCTGTGCCTGCAGAAGGGCTGAAGGGACTGGGCACGCAGAAGCCAGCAGGGCAGGGCTAGGCGGGGCCGGGGAGAGTGGAGCGTCATGGTGAATTTGAGTGCTGAAGCGCCAAGCTGGTTCCTGCCTGGCTATGAGCACACTTGGGAGGAAACCAGCTGGTTCTCTTCAGGCGGTCAGCAGACTCAGATGAAGGCCAGCTGCTTCCCTCCAGGGCACCTGCCTGCCCAGGCGAAGGTCCCTGGGCTGGCCTGCCCCATCCCGCAGTGCTGCCCCTGTCCTGATGCCCTGGAAGGCCTGCTCTGGATACCTCTGATCCAGAGCGTCCTGGGCTTGGAATTCTTCACCCAGGCGGAGCCCACGAGGAGAGGCCCTACGCCCCCTGCTCGGCCCCTGACCGCCCAGGAGGTGTGCTACCGACGGGCCCAGCAGGCGCAGAGGGAGTCAGCCGGCTGGCTCCAGGCCGCCCAGCAGCTGGCTGAGAAGCCGAGCTCTGTCCACATCTCGGCCCCAGGAGAGAAGCGGAGGATCGCCCATGTCCCCAACCCCCTCCTGGCCGCAGGTGGGTCCCAGAGGCTGGGGAATGCTGCCACCAGCAGGGAGAGCCCCGGCCTGGCTCCTGCTCTGTCAGGGGCTGTGGCCTTGAGCAGTGCTGGCTGGATGTCTATGCTTACCTGTGAAGCAGCCCCGATGCTAGTGGGAGGTGCTTGGCGGGGCTACCCTGGGGAGTCCGAGGGTGGCTTCCTGCCTTCCCTGTCTGTCCCCAGACCCAGAGTGACTCTCCACTCCTCCCCTGCCAGCCTGGTCTAGGAGGCTCCCACCTAGGTGTGGCACCTCACAAGGTGTTACTGAGGGGGTGGCTCTGGAGGCCCTTAACCCTCCAGTCAAACCAGTGGATGTGGGGTAGAGATTGGGGCTGGGTTTCCTCACCTCCCACCCTGAGGCCACTGTCCTCTGACTTGGGCTTGTCTGAAAGCTGGGTTACACCCCAACAGTCCGACAAGCGTGGGGCTTAGGCATGCTAAGGGAGCAGGGCTATGCAGCCCCTGGAGGCTCATCCAGATGCAGAGAATTCAGCTTCCCTGGGTGGGAGTCCCTGCTATCAGACCACCTCCCTGGGTGTCCTTGCTGCTGCTTCCAAACCCGTCTAAGAGCCAGCCCCGAGGAAATGGCTCCAGGTGTCTGAAGGCTCCTTAGGTTTCCTGGTGCTAGAGCCTCCCAGAGGAGAAGCCCTCGGCGTTCCTGGCCCTCCCCTCAGGGTGTCTGAACCAGAGCTCCCAGCAGCCATGCAGTCCATCTCCAGCAGGCACGAGGGGACAGGGAGACAGCCCTGGACCATGGCCCTGAGGCGCACATTCAGAAGCCTAATCTTACTCTGGGCTGTCTGGTCATCTCCGATGACAGGACAGTTCTGTGGTGGTGTCACTGCCTGTACTCTGGCATCAGGGCGGTTCCCCCAAGCGTCAGGGGGACTCACCTGCCGATGCCTCCTACTCTACGTGACCCTGAAAGCATCACTGAGAAGTGTGCATCCTTAGAGATGAGGCTGGTGGGGAGCTCACCTCCCTCATGGCTGAGTCTGGTGTGGGTAGGCTTGGGTCACCACTCTGTCCGCGCCTTCATGGTCTCACTCTGTCCCCATGCCCCTTCCCCACCCTTACTGCCAGCTGCTGCTCCGCCTGGGGCCCTTGGAGACAGCCCTGCTGGCGGCCCCCTCCTCTGTCTGGTTTGTGACCTCATCAAAGGGAGTGGCAGAACACTGGGGCAGCTGCAGGCAGCCGGCTGGTCACAATGAGTGGGCCGGGGTTGACCCGCATGCTCTGGTGCTCATCCCGGGAGCCAGGGCCTTTCATCCCTCACACTTCCATGCCTTGGAGTCAGGGGCCGGAACATGTGGCAGAGGCTCCCTGCACCCCCCACCACTCGCCGCACCACACTGGCGGTGACCTTGCCTGAGCCGGCCTCCGAAGCCCCATTTTCGCCCCTGCCCCCTCGATGGACTTACCCGAAAGCCGATAGAGCCTGATGTCATTCCACAGCCCTCGGGCCCGACCCCGGCCCCTCCCCCTGTGCTCCCAGATGCATGTCCTGCTGGCGCTCCACGGCCGCGGCCGCCTGGTGCTTTGCAGCTCGGTGATGGGCGTGCTTTCCTCCTGTTCTCACGGCCCCTGTCCCCCGGCAGCCCCCACAGGTGCCAAGAGGACCCTCTCGGCCAGCAGCAGCCAGCCCCCCAGTGGCCCCGAGCCAGGCAGCCAGCCCCTGAAGACGCGCACATTGTCGGGCATGGCGTCCAAGACTACCACCACCGTGGCCCCCAAGCGTGTGGCGCACAGCCCATCCTTACAGGTGAGCCCTCGGTACTGCCTGCTGTCTCCCTTTAACTGAGTCGATCCTGAGCTGGGTCAGGCCAGGGTCAGGTGGGAGCAAGCGTGCCACCCTCTGCTGGTCTCTGTTCCTCTAGAGTTTAAAGAAGCCCATTATCCCAAAAGAGTTCGGGGGCAAAGTCCCCACTGTCATCCGCCAGCGGTATCTCAACCTGTTTATTGAAGAGTGCCTCAAATTTTGCTCTTCAAACCAGGAAGCCATAGAGAAGGTGCGTGGTGAGGGTGGGAGAGAGGGGGCATGGTGGGAGGCGGGGCCGGGTGGGGCTGAGTCCATGTCCTCCCATAGGCGCTCAACGAGGAGAAGGTAGCCTACGACCGCAGCCCCAGCAAGAACATCTACTTGAACGTGGCTGTGAACACCCTCAAGAAGCTGCGCGGCCTGGGCCCAGGTGCCGGAGCAGGTCTCAACAGTAAGTCACGTCCAGAAGACCCAGGCCTCGGCCTTCAGCAGCCCCCCTCCCGTCAGGAGGCTGTCAGACAGAGGCTCTGCTGTCCCCGGTTGTTTGGCTCCTGTGGAGGATGATGTTGGCCCTGCGCCCTCAAAAGAGCCTCCTCTCACTGTTAACCGTCCTCCTCAGTGAACTGTGGGGCCGCTGCTAATGGGGGGCCTCTTCAAAAGCTTGAGGCAGGAGGGTGCTTCTTAAGCTTCTTACAGAATGCATTGGCGCCTTCTGCACTTCCGTCTGCCACGGGCTGGCTCCCCTTCCTACCGTGTGGAGCTCTTGCCTTTCCCTTCTGAGTGGTGAAGACCCCAGGGAGGGGGAGGGGCTTCCAGGCAGCCTTCTGGTCCCCAAAGAGTTAAGGTCATAGGAGGTCAGGCTGTTCCCTTCTTTGGGGAGCAGGGCACTTGGAAGGACTCAGGCTGAACTGTGTTCACTACCCTCTTGCAGAAACCAGCGGCCGGAGGGTGGTGTCCCATGAAGTGGTGCTGGGGGGCAAGTTGGCTGCCAGGACCAGCTTTTCACTCAGCCGCCCTAGCAGCCCCCGTGTGGAGGATCTGAAAGGTGAGCCTGGCTTCTGCAGGGCTGCCCCGGCAGCTCTCAGCCCCCTTTGCCTGGGCCCTGGTGTGGCCCCAGTGTGGCCGCGGGCTGACCGTCTCTCCTGTGTCCCCAGGGGCCGCCCTGTACAGCCGCCTCAAGGAGTACCTGCTCACGGAGGGCCAGCTGAAGGAGAATGGCTACCCCTTCCCGCACCCTGAGAAGCCTGGCGGCGCCATCATCTTCACAGCTGAAGAGAAGAAACCCAAGGACTGTGAGTACCCTGCACCACCGCCCTGGGGTGCGGGGGCTGGGGAGGGGTCCATCTGGGGATGGAGTGTTAGAGCCAGCGGGTGTGGACACAGAGTTCTGGGCCAGGCAGGCTGGCCTGATGCACACCGCCCCACCCGGTAGCCTCCTGCAGGATCTGCTGCCGCTGCGGCGCTGAGTACCTCGTGTCCTCCTCTGGCCGCTGCATGCGCGAGGAGGAGTGTTACTACCACTGGGGGCGGCTCCGCCGGAACCGAGGTGAGACCCCTGCCGGGCTGGGCTGGGCTGGCCACTTGCTCTGATTGTAACTTTTTTTGACTGTGGGTTTTTATGTGAAAGATAATCCAAAGGCCTTCCTGTGACAACATTCATAAAAGGAAGGTCTCTCGCCCCACCCACTGGGTGCCCTTTCCACCCCTGTTGCCTTTGAAGAATAGGGGCAGTTTGGCCCAAGGGAACCAAGACTTCATCCTGTCTTGTGGCTGCTTGCTTCCTTTTGTCGCCAGTGTGGCCATTTCCCAACCACGGGCACATACAAGCCTCCTTAAGTTCTGCCCGCTGGCTGCCCTAGACCCTCTCTGGGTGGGCAAGCCTCCATGGGGCCACACCAAGCTCGTCCGCACTGCTTAATGAGGAGAACTGGTGCTGGGTGAGGGTGGGAGGGGGTCTGCCAGGGGTCTCGGCCCCTCACACCCTGGTTGGGCCTGGTGCCCCCCTAGGGAAGGGGCCTGGGAAGCCCCTGGCCACCGGGCAGACCGGGTGTGGTGGACTGGGCCGGGGCGTCGGATGGACCTGCTTAACCGCATCTGTTTGTAGTGGCCGGTGGCTGGGAGACTCAGTACACATGCTGCTCAGCTGCCATAGGCTCTACTGGCTGTCAGGTCGCCAAGGTAAGTGTCCTGGGTCATTCTTTGTCTTGGGGAGTGCTGGCCCCGAGCCTCCCTTTTCCCATGCTTGATCTTCCCACCTGGTGTGGGGACCTTGGGTAAAGGACTGCTGCCAGCACAGCCCAGCACAGCTCAGCCCGAGTCCAGCCTTGCCCTTCCGAGCCCACCACCTGATTGTCCCTTCCTCCTACCCCAAGCAACACGTGCAGGATGGCCGGAAGGAAAACTTAGAAGGGTTTGTGAAGACTTTTGAGAAAGAGCTTTCAGGAGATGCGCATCCAGGAGTCTATGCCCTCGACTGTGAGATGGTGAGTGGGCCTGGCTGCCCTGGACTTCCTCAGCCCTCAGGGGGCTTGCTGCCCAGGAGGGAGAGGCTTCCCAGTCCCTCTTGCAGAACCTCGGGCCTGCGCCAGCATCAGAAGAAGAGGGTGTCTGGCAATGAGTCCACCTCCCTGCCGAGCTCATGTTATAGCCTGGCCAGCACCTGAGTCAGGGCCTGGTGCACAACACAGCCTCTGGCTCGGCTCTGGCGTGGGGAGGGCGGGCACCCACGTTCTTCTCTCCCTCTGACCCCCCAGAGAAGCCCCTGGAAGCCCGCTGGCATGGGTTCCGTATCTAAAAGCGGGGCCTGAGTTGCCACCTGTGGGGCTCAGGGACCCTGGGCTGTGGAGCGGGAAGGGCTGTCAGGACCCTCCGTCTGAGGCGTGTCCCCCGGCCCCACAGTCCTACACCACGTACGGCCTGGAGCTGACGCGCGTCACGGTGGTGGACACGGACCTCCAGGTTGTGTACGACACCTTTGTCAGGCCAGACAACGAGATTGTTGACTATAACACTAGGTGCGCGCCCTCTGCCCATTCCCCATCACAGCCCAACCCCTGCCTGCAGCCCAGTCCCCACCTGGCCCCAGGTTGGGGCCTCCCAGCTCCATAACGCCTCTGTCCTCCTGCCCAGGTTTTCAGGAGTGACCGAGGCTGACCTTGCAGACACGAGCATCTCGCTCCGGGATGTCCAGGCCGTGTTGCTGAGCATGTTCAGCTCAGACACCGTCCTCATTGGTCACAGTCTGGAGAGTGACCTGCTGGCCTTGAAGGTACCCTGTTCCCTCCGTCCTGATTCCCAGAAGGTTCCCAGAAGGCAGCTAGGGCCGATTGTTCTCAGTCCAGGGAGGGAGCTGTGGAGTCTGAGGTCAGGCCCCGGCGTGCACTCTGGGACCCTCCCTGACTGCCCGCCCACCTGCCTACAGGTCATCCACAGCACCGTGGTGGACACGTCCGTGTTATTCCCGCATCGCCTGGGCCTCCCCTACAAGCGCTCCCTGCGGAATCTCATGGCCGACTACCTCAGACAGATCATCCAGGACAATGGTGAGTGCTGGGGCACGGGCACATGGGGGCCTGAGGGCTATGGGGGCCTCCCAGCCCTGACACACCTGTTTGCTTGCAGTGGACGGGCACAGCTCCAGCGAGGATGCCAGTGCCTGCATGCACCTGGTGATCTGGAAGATCCGAGAAGACGCCAAGACCAAGCGGTGACCGCCGCCTGCCCGCCCGCCCGCCTCTCCCACAGCCCCGGCCCGTCCTCTACCCCAGGCCTCTTCCAAAACAGTGCAATAAATCTCGAGAGCTAACCCTGTCCACGTCGCCAAGACACAGAAAACCGAGAGAACCAGATGAGCCGGCGGCAGAGAGCCCAGCGCCGAAACTGACCCCGGAGCCCTGAGCCCCTCCGTGCCCCTGCCCATCCCTGCCTCTGCCCCTGACCTCTGTCCTCTAAGACTGCTGCTGACTCCATGGGCAGGGCCGGCCTGCCATCCCCACAGGCCCTGCTGGTGCCCCTTCTTGTGGGTGGAGGGTGCGGGGGTGGCAGGCTTAAGGGTTTGTTTGTGACAGGGGTTTGTCTTTTTATTTTGTATTGTTATTTTTATTATTTTGAATTTAAACCTGATGACTTGACAGTTGTCTTCCCCACCCGGAGGAGCAAGAGCCCGGTGCTGCCTTCCCTCCTGGGGGGTGGGGGTGGAGCTGGGAGCGCAGCCGGCACCCCAAAGGCCACCAGGACCTGGGAGTTCCACCTAGCCTGGGCCTGGACAGTGGGATCTGGCCTCCCCAGCTTACCTGGACCCTGGGGCTTCTGGGAACCAATCCAGCCCCTCCATCAGCCCCCCAGGCTTCACCTTCTGGACACCCTAGGGCCTATTGGCCTCTGGACACTGTCTTCCCGCCAGAGCCCTGCCCTCCCCTGGGGGCTGTCTGTAAAGCCCCACAGCCCCCTTCCAAGACCCCCTCCCCCCCAGGCAGGGGCAGAATAAACGTTTGTATGGATTTTAGAGCCTCTGGCATCTGGTGTGTTCTTGCTGCCAGGTGTGGCTTCCATGTACAGTGGGGGTCACTGTCACCCCTAGTTGGGGGGTGGGGGGTCAGGACCTTGCTCTCCCTCGTGGACCCAGGGCCCCATGCTTCCAGACCCCAGTCCTGGTGATTACAGCCAGCAGTCAAGAGTCAGGCCCCTGTCCCTCACTAGCCACTGACGATCCTGACCCTCTGGGACCCACTATGACCCATATTCTACTGACCTATTGACTCCCCACCCCGCCCCCCTGCTTTTTTTGAACAAGGAGTGGTTTTCTAAATACAGGATGCAAGCACGTCTCCAAAGGACATTGCTGTGTGGGTTCCATCCCTCTCCCCCTCCCCAGAGCATGAGTACCCCAGGGAGGCCTTGGGCAACTAGGGAAGGGGCTTCCAGATGCAGGGGAGGGGGTCAGGTTGGGAGTGAGATGAAAGCTTTCAGCTTGCCAAAACTACTGGCTCACAGAGGCCGAAGAGCCTTTGCAAACCAGATTCTGCCTGCTTGGAAAACTGCTCTCCCTTCTGTCACCATGTGGGGAGGGGCGGTGCTGAGTACCCAATGCCCTCTGCATAGGCGCACCCCTGGTGGTGGTGTCTCCTGGAGGCTGTTGGAGCAATTTGTCCAAGTCCCTCCCCAGGGTGTTTCTCAGTAAGCCCTGGATAGGGCTGGAAGAGCGGGACGCTGCTCAATGTTCAGGGCTCCCCAAGAGATGGGGGCGGAGGTTGCTGCTCTGACGGGGCGGTCAGCTCCTGTGTTGTGTCTCCACCCCATCATTCATTCACCCAACATCAGTTCGGAAGGCAGGACAGGCACATTTGGCCTGTTGGGTCACAGCTGGCCAGAGGGAGGGACTGACTCCAAAGTTGGGGAAGTACCTTCCTAATTTCTGTTCTTCAGAAGGTTCCTTAAAAGAATATGAAAAACATGGAGAAGGAAATGGCAACCCACTCCAGTATTCTTGCCTGGAAAAGTCCATGGACAGAGGAGCCTGGTGGGCTGCAGTCCATGGGATTACATGACTGAGCATGTGTGCACGAGGGTGGAGGGAGATGGGTTGGTAGCAATAAAGTGGTAGAACTGAAAAAAAAAAAGAGAAACAGCTTAATCACCTCCTGTGAACCCTCAAACTTGCCCCTCCTAAGAGGACCCTACCTTTAGTAGTGCCTCACACACACTGCCCCACCCTGGTCCAAGTACCCTACCTGTGGCCTGAATGCTGCCCAAGCCTCATTGCTGTCTGCCACCCCTGCCCCCTCCAAGAAGGCCCCCAGAGCCCTAGCTGGGTGCTGAGTAGGCAAACTCCGGGCTGTAACCCTCTGTGCTGCTTCCTGGTAGGATGGTCTCAGTGGTTCTAACAGCCTTCCCCAACCAGACGCCAAACACTCTTACCTGTGCATAGGAGATGCTCATTGAAATGGGATGAATGAAAGAGAACTGAGGCCCATGGATCAGACTCAGTTCCCGATTATCTAACACCCCAACGTCCTTCCTCTGCCTCTAGCCTCTCCCCAACCCTGTGGCCCCACCCAGCTTCAACGAGGTCCAACCCACCTCACTGAGTGCAAGCTTTACAAGATTCCACCACTAAAGGACTTGCCCCTGTGTCCTTTGCGACCAGAGTTTGTTGTGAATGACAAACCTAGACAGAATGTAAAAAAAAAAACAGAAATATCACTTTGCCGACAGAGGTCCATATACTCAAAGCTATGGTTTTTCCAGTAGTCATGTATGGATGTGAGAGTTGAACCATAAAGGCTAAGCCCTGAAGAATTGATGCATTTGAAAAGTGCTGGAGAAGACTTTGACTTCTGACCCGTCTGACTCTTTGCGACCACATGGATTGCAGCACGCCAGGCTTCCCTGTCCTTCACCATCTCCTGGAACTTCCTCAAATTCATATCCATTAAGTCAGTGATGCCATCCAACCATCTCGTCCTCTATCATCCCCTTCTCCTCCTGCCTCCAATATTTCCCAGCATCAGGGTCTTTTCCAGTGAGTCAGTTTTTCACATCAGGCGGCCAAAGTATTGGAGCTTCAGCTTTAGCATAAGTCCTTCCAGTGAATATTCAGGGTTGATTTCCTTTAGGATTGACTGGTTTGATCTCCTTGCAGTCCAAGGGATTCTCAAAAGTCTTCTCCAGCACCACTTTTCAAATGCATCAATTTTTCAGGGCTTAGCCTTTATGGTTCAACTCTCACATCCATACATGACTACTGGAAAAACCACAGCTTTGACTATATGGACCTCTGTCGGCAAAGTGATATTTCTGTTTTTTTACATTCTGTTTAGGTTTGTCATTCACAACAAACTGTGGAAAATTCTTAAAGAGATGGGAATACCAGACCACATGACCTGCCTCTTAAGAAATCTGTATGCAGATCAAGAAGCTACAGTTAGAACTGGACTTGGAACAACAGACTGGTTCCAAATTGGGAAAGGAGTACCTCAAGGCTGCATATTGTCATCCTGCTTATTTAACTTATATGCAGAGTACATCATGAGAAACACTGGGCTCGAGGAAGCACAAGCTGGAATCAAAATTGCCAGGAGAAATATCAATAACCTCAGATATGCAGATAACACCACACTTACGGCAGAAAGCAAGGAAAAACTAAAGAGCCTCTTGATGAAAGTGAAAGAGGAGAGTGAAAAAGTTGGCTTAAAACTCAACATTCACAAAACTAAGATCATGGCTTCTGGTTCTATCACGTCATGGCAAATAGATGGGGAACAATGGAAACAGTGACAGACTTTATTTTGGGGGGCTCCAAAATCACTGCTGGTGGTGATTGCAGCCATGAAATTAAACGATGCTTACTCCTTGGAAGAAAAGTTATGACCAACCTAGACAGCATATTAAAAAGCAGAGACATTACTTTGCCAACAAAGGTCCGTCTAGTCAAAGCTTTGGTTTTTCCAGTAGTCATGTATGGATGTGAGAGTTGGACTATAAAGAAGGCTGAGCACCAAGTAACTGATGCTTTTGAACTGTGATATTGGAAAAGACTCTTGAGAGTCCCTTGGACTGCAAGGAGATCCAACCAGTCCATCCTAAAGGAGGTCAGTCCTGAGTGTTCATTGGAAGGACTCAGGTTGAAGCTGAAATTCCAATACTTTGGCCACCTGATGCAAAGAACTGACTCATTGGAAAAGACCCTGATGCTGAGAATGATTGAAGGCGGGAGAAGAAGGGGACGACAGAGGATGAGATGGTTGGATGGCATCACTGACTCAAAGGACATGGGTTTGAGTAAGCTCTGGGAGTTGATGGACAGGGAAGCCTGGCGTGCAGCGATTCATGGGGTCGCAAAGAGTCGGATACGACTGAGCGACTGAACTGAACTAACAGGTTTGTCATAGCCCCTTAATACAAAAGTCCAGATTAAGACTCTTCCATCAAGCCCGGCTGTCAAGGCCTCACTAGGCCTCGCCTTCGGCCCCGCCCCTTGGTCCCGCCTCCTTTAGCTCCGTTGCGCGAGGTCACACTAGGCTCCGCCCCCTTGAGCCCTGTTCGGCTTGGATGACTCTCGGCCCCGCCTTCGGTATTGGCCCTGCTTCTGGGTAACGCCCTTCTTCCTTGGACTCACCTTCCGCTCAGGCCACGCCCTCGACGTCCCGCACCGTCCTTGGCCCCGCCCGCTTTTCCCCCGTTCCTCGATGTCACTGGGCCCCGCCTTCGGCCCCGCCCCTACTTTAGTATTGGCCCCGCCTTCGGCCATAGACCCCGCCCTTCAGCTCAGCTCCGCCCCGCGCCCGCGCCGCCCGTTTCAGGCCCGTTGGCCCCCGGCTAACAGCTTCCACCAAGTCCGTCGCTTTGAACTCCAGCGGACTGCCCCAGGCAGCCCGGCCTCGCCCGCCCCGGCCCGCGCAGGTGAGCGGCGGCGCTTCCACAGCTGTGTATTTCCGTGGGCCCGCGCACCCTCTCTGAACTCCGCCGGGCCTGAAGGCGGGAGGGCCGTGGCGGAGGAGGCGCCCCCTAGAAGTCCGCGCGGGCCAGGGTCCGGACGGGCGCCGGAGCTCAGGGTGTCTGGTGGACCGAGATCTCCCGGTGCATTTTCCGGGGGCTGGGCATCGAATCCTGCGTCGCTTCGCTGTGGGAATGCTCGGGATTTCCCCGGGGTTAGTGGACGTTCTGGTGAGCCGAGAGTGCGGTGAGGAGGAAGCAAGTCCTTGTTGGGGAAGGAGTGTTGCCGTCCCCAGATAACACTGCGTGAGTTCTGACCAGCACAACCCTCTAACCCCATCTGGCCCGGGCCGGGGTTCCTAGTGGCTCTGGTCCCACAGGCTGAGCCTCACTCACCCCGAGCCTCGTTTTTTCTCATCTGGCGAATGGGCACTGGCCTTCATCAGGCTCCCGGGAGCGTCAGCGCCGGCCCTGAGTCAGGCCCTCCCCACGACCTCACCCCGGGGCCCTGGGGACACCAATGACTCAAACGCCAGCAGTCCCTGCTCTGAGAGGTTCCGGTTTCAGCAGGCAGCCCAGATGGGGGAAGAAGCAGAGAAAGGATGATCAGAGCTGGGATTGGGGACCCTGCAGGCAGAAGGGAGGCCCAGAGGAGGCGCCAGAACAAGCCTGGGCCGTCCGAGAAATATGAGCTGAGAGCAGATGGGTGAGGAGCCTCCAGCCAGCCTGTTAAGAGGGAACCGTCCTGCTGGGAGAGGGAACAGCGGGACCAGGGGTGTGCAGTGCTGGGGCTGTGGGTCATTTGGGGAGCTGCCAGGGGCACTGAAGGACTAGGAGGGGCCAGGCTCCTGGCTCTATGGAAGTCTGGTGGTTGCTGCCCCAGGGCCACACTCAGACCTCTCAGCCCCTTGGCCACATACACTTCCTTTCGAGATATGACAGGGAACACTGGGGGCCCATTTAGTCTGTCAACAAAGAAATAGATCGAACACCTGACCAGGCTGGATGTCGTGTGCTATGTGGAAGAACACGTGTGCAGCCTTTCCAGGAGCGGCAATGGGGGGCTTGGACTACGGAGGGCTGTGCGGGGCTGTGGGGTGGGGAACAGTGGCCAGGTGACCGCAGCAGTGAGCAAGGACTCACAGCTGGTGACGGGACCTTCAGATTCTGGGGAGGAGACTCGCAGGTGGGCGTAGGAAATTACTTTTCCAAGAAGGTTGGAGTGGTGGGCACTGTACGGCTGCCAGTGTGACCTCAGGCCACTCTGCCCAACAGCCCCACCAGCATGGGCAGTCTCGCGTACCGAGAAGACCTTGAAGAGGAGAAGAACTCAGGTGCATGTCTGGGCGAAGCGTGGGCATAGGGTGGGGGGAAAGGTGTGGGCACAAGGTGGGCTCCACCAAGGGGCATTAGAAAGTACAGTGGCTGAAGTGGGGAGACAGGAGGCCCAGTGTGGGGTTCTCATGGGGTTACAGACAGTTCAAAACCCTGGGACTGAAGGGTGGACTCAGGACTTGGAAGCCTGGGACCCAGAGCACCTGGGCTGGGCATGGAGCCTCCAACACCTTGGAGTTCATCCCTGGGGCCTTGTAGTTTACCCCTGTGTAGAAGGAGTGGGTGTGAATAAGTCTCCCATGGCCTAGGAGTTGTTTCAGGGTGGCTGGATCCTCAGATCTACCTGGGCTCCCTGAGCAAGTGCCTACCGTGTACAGAGGCTGAGGGCCCTCCTGTCTGTTTACCAGCTGGATCCCCCGGGGGCCCATTAGCCCTCCTCCAGGGTGTCATTAGCCTGTGTTTATCCTCCAGAGTTCACCTGGGAAGTGCAGGCCAACAACCAGGCATACAACAGCCAGTTCAAGGAGAAGGTCTTTCTGTGTTGGCAGAGAAAGAAGTACAAGGTGGGCAGGCCTCCCCTGTCCCTGCTCCCACGGCTTTGGGGACTTGCCAGTGAGGGAGAGTGGCCACCGGGGCTTTGCCTGCTGGGTTCTCCCACTTGGTCCTGAGGACTGTAGTGCTGCCCTCGCAGAGTCACTGGTCTGGCACAGATGCCCCACGTGGCTCCTCTACCCTAAATACGTTCCTAGGCAGCCTTCAAAATACAGTGTGTCCGTCAGGCTCTACCTACCTGCAGGGAATCCTGGGGTCACCAACCCAGCTCACCAAGCCTGCACCCAGTAGGGGCTCTGTTCACGCTGTTCGTGGCTGGAGGCTGTGCAGGTGGGTGGAGGCCAGATGGGGCTGGGCGGGCAGGTCCCCACGCCAGCTCTCCTTCCAGAAGAACGTCATCCACACGGCCAAGTACAATGTCTTCTCCTTCCTGCCCTTGAACCTGTACGAGCAGTTCCGCCGCTTTTCCAACCTCTACTTCCTTCTCATCATCCTCCTCCAGGTGAGGTGGGGGCAACCCAGGAGTCAGTGCCCATGGTCACTCCACTCCATCTACCTGCTTGAGCTGTCTCCTCCAGGAAGCCCCCAGCCCCACCCCAGGGACTTCCCACCTTCCCACATGGCTCTGTAGACCCATGTGTTTGTCTGTGTGGTTAGTGGGTCAGTGTCCCACACACTGGGAGTTCCCTTATGGCTTGATCCTCACTGCCCAGCCCAGGACCTGGAACACAGGACGTGCTCAATATCTATTGAAGGATGTGAGTGCATGGATGGCTCCTCCAGGTATGAGGAGGCCTCCTGACCCCTTTGGCCTCAGCAGGTCCCAGAGGGCGAGGAGGAAGGATCAGATTCTAGGGACCCACTGGGTTCCTTCCTGACATCAGGCTGGTCATGGGTGGAGATGGGTGAGCAGTGGTGGGTAGGGATGGGACCCTGTGTGGTGCGGGAAGTTTCCAAAACACCCCAACTCATACCCAGTATCTCATTCTGATCTGAGTAAAGTGAGACACTGCTTTTATCCATCGAGCCAATAAACACTTATTGAGGACCTACTGTATGCAGGTCCTGTTCTGGGCACTGGGGACCCAGTAGTGGCCCTGACACCTGTCTTAAGGTGGCTCAGGACTGGGGGAAATGACTGTCATTAAACCACATGGTAGCAACCAGTGATGGGGTGGTTCCCCACCCAGACTGTGCTGAGGGCAAATCTGAGGTTGCACAGAGGGGATCCCATGAGAGCCAAGGCCTTGAGGAGGGAACAAGTGTGGGGTTGGGAGGGCTTCCTGGAGGAGAGGACCTGGGGCGGGGTGGTGCATGGAAGGAAGAGGAGGCAGTGCTGGGCAGGAGGTCCAGGCGGGGAGAGGGCCTAGAGGGGAGTTGCCTGGAGGTGGGAATGGCAGGATGTGAGGTTGTGGTGCTGGATGTGTGGGCGGGAGGGTGCAGGATTGGGCGGAAGGGAGGTGGTCAGGGTGCCCAAGAGCGTTGGCTGGCATGACCCATCCTCTTTGTCAGAGCATCCCCGAGATCTCCACGCTGCCCTCGTTCACTCTGCTCGTCCCGCTCATCTGCCTCCTCACCATCCGGGCCATCCGAGACCTGGTGGATGATATTGTAAGCAGGGATGGGGTGGGGGCAGGGTGAAGGCAGGTGGGTCCTCCTGACTCCTGGGTGTGGTGGGAGGAAGGTCCACACAGGCAGCCCCGGTGGGCTGTGTCGTCCATTGTGCTCTGTGGCCACTGGGGCAGGTGCCAGTGTCCCTTCAGCACATCATCCAAGTGTCCACACGGGCGGCCTGCAGGAAACCGCCCTCTTTCTGCCGCCAACACTTTCCCGGAGGCAGGGTCACTGGACAGGCACCGTGGGTTTGGGCTCTCTAGCCGGGCACCTGTGTCTGTCCTGTTGCCTGAGTGGCATGAGGGGAATTGTTGCTGCTCTCACCTACCCCCATCGGCCCAGGGGCGACACAAGAGTGACAAGATTGTCAACAATCGGCCGTGTCAGATCCTAACGGGCAAGAGGTGAGGCCGCAGCAGCTGGGTGCGTGATCTACCCAAGGGAGGCAACCCCAGCATGACAGAGGGATGGACACTCATGGGGGGTGTGCCTGGGAGATCATCCAGCATCTTTGGAGCTCCTGGACATCCTGTGGGGCCAGGGGAAACCCAGACCAGCACTTATGGGATGCCTGCTGTTTACTAGGCTTGGGGTGGGCCCTGTGAAGGGGCAGGGGCTGAAGATCCAACTGTTCTCCCTCATGGAGCAGAGTTCAGCCAAAGGGGAGGGCAGGAAGGTCTGAAGGGCCTTGGAATCTGGGAGGAGGGAGCAATCAGGGCGGGGGTGTGGGGGCTGGGAGAACCCCCCACCCCACCCCTGCCACCCCCACCCATGCAGCTTTCTGTGGAGAAAATGGAAGAATATACGTGTGGGAGACCTGGTCTGTCTGCATAAAGACAGCATTGTCCCGGTGAGCTGCAGAGGGGTGCTCCAGAGACAGGGCAGTTCCCCCCCTCCTCCCCGTCCCTCACCCTGCCCCTATGCAAGGCCGTCATCGCCTAGTCAGTGAGCTGGGTGGGGGTTCGGAGGCAGGGCTGCCCCCCTACCCCCACCACTGGTCTCCCCCCTCTCTGCCCCCATTCAAGGCTGTCATCTCCCACCCTGCTCCCCACCCCAGGCTGACTTGGTTTTGCTGGCCAGCACAGAGCCCAGCAGCTTGTGCTATGTGGAGACGGCTGACATCGACGGGTGAGACCAGGTCATCACTGGGGCTTTTGGGGACTTGGGGGCTGCACACCCAGCCCACTTGGATGTTGTGGTCCTTTGCCCTGGGAGCATGCGGACACTTGAATGCCAGCTGGGGCAATAAAATGCACCACCATTTCTGGAAGCCCCTCTCCCCCACCCACCATGAGCCAAATGCCAAAGCAAGAAGGCCCAGGGTCTGGCCTCAGCCCTTTGGCAAACATACTGTGTGACCTTGGGCAAGGCCCTCTCCCTCTCTGGGCCTCAACCTCCTTCTTGGCAACTGGCGCACAGTAGGTACTTAGGGGAAATGCCAGAGTGGCTCTGGAAAGAGGCTGGGCACGCCCTGACCTGGCACTGTCTGTCCCCACCTTTTGTCTTGCTCCTCTTCTTGTCACCAGGGAGACCAACTTGAAGTTCAGGCAGGCCCCAATGATCATGCACCACGAGCTGACCAGTATAAGGAAGATAGCCTCCTTCCAAGGTGGGAGCTGGCAAACCCATCCAGCCCCTCTGGGCTCTGTCTCCCCCTGCCCCACCCCCCGCAGTGGGAGCACAGGTTCCTCACCTGCTGGGTGGAGGGTGTTGTGCAGCTTTTGACATCCAGATGTGCACATTACCATCTATTGTCCTGTCTTATTTATTCCCAGACCATTGGGGCTGAGAGAATTTTTAGCAGACAGACTTCTTCCAGGTCCATATCAAATCCCTTAAACCAATGTAACAGTGGAGGTGTTTCTGTTGTTATTACAAGGCGTGCTACAGCATTTGATCAAGTGTTACATTTTATTTTTAACCCATGACCACTTTAAAGCAAATGCTTTTGGTTGTTTATTCAAAAAGGCAGCCTATGGGAATTCCTTGGAGGTCCATTGGTTAGCACTTTCACTGCCAGGGCCTGGGTTCAATCCCTGGTCAGGGAACTAAGATCCCACAAGCCGAGTGGTGCGACCAGAAAGAAAAACAAACAAAAAACCAAAACAAGGCAGCCCATGTACACTGGCTAGCAATTCACCTACATGTTGGGAGAGGCCCACAGGGACATCTCCAGGTTTTTTTTTTTTTGCCAGGAAAGTATGACATTTCACACCTATTGGTTCAGTTACTGTTTGCTGAAACCCAGCAAGGGGATAATTTTTTTAAATTGTTACTATTTGCTATCATTATTTTCCTGTGACATTGCAAAGGCAAGTTACTCTAATTGGTTCTGGAGCATGCTAGAACCTTTCTCTCCAAGCACAGCCCCTCTGTTCCTGACATCCAGACACTGGTTGTGTGCCTGCTCACGGATCTGGGGAAAGGCCTTGCCATCCTGACAGCTCTCTCTGGGTCCTGACCCACCCCAGCATCCCTGCCCATTTTGCAGAGGTAGAGATTGCAGTTCAGAGGGGTAGTGAGAGGTGTGGGCTTGCCCCATGGCTCCTCCTTCCTTCTCCCGCCCCTCCCTAGACAGCTCTCATGTCTACCTTCAGGAAACACAGGCTCCAGCCCCTGAGAAGGAAGCGTGGGGGTCACTTAGGAGCCCTGTGGGTCCCCCAGCCCACTCCCTGCCAAATGCTGTCTTGGGTGGATTTTGTCAAACAGAAGTGAGACCAGTGGCTGTACTCTCTCAGGGTGATGGTGGACAGGCCCTCCCCTACTGCCTGCTGGGGAACTCTGTGCCCTGTGTTTGGTCCCTGTAGTTTAGGGTGCTGGATGGGGGGCACCCCTTCCTTCCCTCCCTCCTCACACATGTATTCAGCATTTACTGTGTGTCAGGTGCTGGACTGGGCCCTGGTGTCCCCAGCTCAACTGAGATAAGGCTGGTTCCTACACTGGTGGACCTTACAAACATTTAAAAGATATTTATTGATTTATTTGGCTGTGCTGGTATGTGGGACCTTTTTAGTTGTGGCATGGGAACTCTTAGTTGTGGCATGCGGGATAGTTGTCTGACCAGGGATGGAACTTGGGCCCTCTGCATTGGGAGCAAGGAGTCTTAGCCGCTGGACCACCAAGGAAGTCCCTCACAGACATTACCGATACGGCTGCAGGAATAAACATCTGGTGACATCAGACACTGGTTGGGGGGGGAGGAAGGGGCTCAATAGGGGGCGACCATATCTGGCTGGAGGATCAAGGAGGGCTTCTCTGAGGAGGTGTGTGTACCACCACAGGAGATAGCAGACGCAAAGGCCCTGAGGCCAGGAATGCCCAGCTTGGAGCATCCAGGAGGAGGCTGTGTTGTATAGTGGGGGGTGGAGGTGCCAGTGGGGCTGGTTTGGGGTAGTGTGGGGCCCGTGCAGGTGACCCTGGCTGGAGAACGACAGGAACATTCCCTGAGTCCCCCACCCCCAACCCGTATTGAAGAGGGATGGCTGAGTTGCACCATGCTCGTGGCTCCCTGAACACTGGGTTGCCCACAGGGAAGGTGGTGTGTGAGGAACCCAACAGCCGAATGCACCACTTCGTTGGGTGCCTGGAGTGGAAGGGCAAGAAATACCCCCTGGATATTGGTAACATCCTCCTGCGAGGCTGCAAGGTCCGGAACACAGACACCTGCTATGGACTGGTCATCTACGCTGGTACAGCTGCTCTCCAGGGACCCTGGGGCCTATTCTGTCTAGGTCAGGGGTAGGGGTTGGGTGGGTGAGAACCCTGAAGTCATTGTCAGGAAGTCACAAGGCCGGGTCTGGCCGCCGCATGTCTGCTGCTATGGGATGAAGGGCTCCTGGCGTGGTTTCTCTGGACTCTCATTTCTGAAATTGCAGGAATGGACATGTTGAGCCAGCACCTTTGTTTTGACTGGAGAAATGGGGGTATTTATAACAGATGGAATGATGGGTGGTGGAGTAGGTGGCTAGATGGGTAAGGGGTGACAGAGAAATGGAGGGTGGGGTGGATGGATGAGCAGATGGGAGAGTGGATGGATAAATGGATGGATGGATGGATGGACAGATGGTAAATGGATAGATGGATGAATGAATGGATGGTGGATGAATGGTTGGTGGACAGTGGATGGATTGGTGGATGGATGGTGGATGGACGAATGAAGGGATGGGTGAATGGATGAATGGATGGTGGATAGATGAATAGATAGATGAATGGATGGATGGATGATGAATCGGTGGTAGATGGATGGATGGGTGGATGGAAATCTTGCAGGTTTTGACACAAAGATCATGAAGAACTGTGGCAAGATTCATCTGAAGAGAACCAAGATAGACCATCTGATGAACAGACTGGTGGTCCTGGTGAGCTCCTTAGACCCCCTGCCCTGGGTGGGGGGCCATGGAGGAGGGGAGCGAAAGGGCCCCACCGCACAGAAGCCCTGTGGCGGTCATCTTCCAGGCTTCAGGTTCCCTCCTCTGAAGAATATGCAGCCTGATCCCCTGAACAGGCCAGAGAATTTTTTCTTCAAATGCCGATTTGGAGGGGGCAGGGGGGGAAGGTTTTATAAAACAATATTTGATTGCAACGTTTCCAAAACCTGCAGGAGATAATAAGATACCCACCTATCCTCCACTGACCTTTAAAAATCCTTAATTTTTTGCCTAAATCAACTTTACCTTTTTAAAAATTATCGAAATAATTTCGCAGCTGCGAAGCTCAGCAGAAAACCTGCAAATTGCCCTTCCCCTGGACTGCCAGTCCCTCCCCACCCCGACCCCCTGTCCCCTCCTGGAGCAGTGCTGGGGGACACCCGCTCCCTGCCCCTTGCTTGTCCGTTCACACTAAGGGTGCGTGCGTCCCCGAGGTGCCTCACCCAGGCCCCCTCACGCTGCGCCCTTCCTCCCCTCCCCGCGCAGATCTTTGTGTCCATGGTGGTGGTTTCCATGGCCCTGGCCTTTGGCTTCTGGCACAAAGTGAAGGAGTTCAAGGCCCATCACTACTACGTGTCTGCCATGCACACGCACAGTGTGGCTATGGAGGCCTTCTTCATCTTCTGGGGCTATCTCATCCTGCTCAGTGTCCTGGTGCCCATGGCCATGTTCGTTATGTGAGCCCCGGGGCCTCCCGCCCCCTGCTGAGCCGGAAGGGAAGGTGGGGGAGGGACAGCAGGCCCAAGGGCTAGGCGGTGCCCCACAACGTGCGAGTGCGCATGCATGCATCAGCAGGGCCGAATTCATCTACCTGGGGAACAGCGTCTTCATCAACTGGGACCAGCACATGTACTACGAGCCCCAGGACCTGCCCGCCAAAGCGCGAAGCACCAGCCTCAACGACCTGCTGGGCCAGGTGGAGTACATCTTCTCCGACAAGACGGGCACGCTCACCCAGAACATCATGACCTTCAAGAAGTGCTGCATCAATGGAGTTGTCTACGGTGGGACCCCGCCCGCGCCCCACTCCCCATGTCCAGGGTCTCACGGCAGTGGCCTGGCATCCAGCATCCCACACTGATTGGTGCCCCACCACTATTGCCAAGGGGCTTCCTCTCATTTGGGGGTTGGTCAGCTATTCCTGTAAAGGACCCATGGGTCAATATTTTTGACCACCAAGGCTACTGGGTCTCTGGCCCCAGAAAGCAGCTGCCGCTCTCACCCAGACTCCGAAATTTTAATTTCATAGCATTTCCACGTGTTGCACAAGATAATATTCTTCTTTCCAGGTTTCTGCCAACTCTCTAGAAATGTGATAAACGTTTATAGCCTTGCAGGTCACACAGAAATTGGTACCGAGGTGGGGGCATCGTTCACCAGTCTCTGGTCTAGTTGATAAGCAGCGGACACAGTTTAGACCAGGAGCCAACAGAGGGCCCCCTGGGCAGTCCCATGACAGACCTGGGCCCCACCCTTGGGTCGATGCCACCTGACCCTCAGGTAGGGCACCAGGCCCGTGCTGAGCGGCACCAACCCCAGCAGGTCTCTGATGTTTCTAGACGTGCTACGGACCCAGGTTTTTCTGTGAAATCACCCTATTTTTCAAAGTAGGTGGCCAAGTCCAAATTTTAAAAAGACACCAGGAGGAGGTCAAACCAAACATATTCTATGGTGCTGAACCCCACTCCCTACACCATCCACCCCACCGCCGTGGAGGGGGGCCCTGGGACACATGGCTGCATCCTATTCTCCTCCAGGCAGAAGCTGAGGATGGGGTCTTTGGTGGCTTGGGGCGCTGGGTCCAGGGCACAGGCCTGGCTGGTCTAGCTGCAGCCAGCAGCCCCAGGAATCCTGGCCCGGGGTGGGGGGGTGCTGTGGGACCCCATGCGGACACTGGAAGCTGAGGCCTAAAGCTGAGTCTTTCCCCAGGCCCAGAGGAGACCCCAGGCAAGGTGAGCCCTGGCCGCCCCGGAGCCCTGGGTGGTGGGGGGATGCGCAGTGACCCACCCAGGGCTGGCCTGTGCCTCACCCACCCCCCCACAGGAGAACCCCTTCCTTTGGAACAAATTTGCTGATGGGAAGCTGCTGTTCTGCAACACGCAACTCCTGCAGGCCGTGCGGGCCAACCAGGACTGGAGGGTGCGCGAGTTCTGGCGTGTGCTAGCCATCTGCCACACGGTGATGGTGCAGGAGATGAACAGTGAGTGCCCCCCCAACCCCGGGGGTGGCTGGGCCCAGACTCCCCAGATGATCTCCCACCAACTCCCAGGGCCCTCTCATCATGATTAGAGAGCTCCCAGGCCCCCAGCACGAACCCCACCTAGCCTCTGCCACCAAGGGTGACTTGGCCTGTCATCGTATAGAGAGGAGGAGGACTTGTGGACTGGGATGCAATCACTCACTTTCTTTTATTGGGCTTAGAGGTCGTCCCACAAATACATGTTGGGCACTTCCTGTTTCTGTTTCCTCCCTGTACTAAGCAGGTGGAGACAGGTGGGTGGTGGGTCTCCAAGAAGGTCAAGCTCTCAGACCCCTCCCCGCCCTGCCCCCTCCCTGGCCAGACCAGCTAGTGTACCAGGCAGCTTCCCCGGACGAGGAGGCACTGGTCACAGCGGCCCGAAATTTTGGCTACGTGTTCCTGGCACGCACGCAGGACAGCATCACCCTGATGGAGCTGGGGGAGGAGTGTGTGTACCAGGTCCTGGCCATGATGGACTTCAACAGCATCCGCAAGCGGATGTCAGTGCTGGGTGAGTGCCCGTGGTCCTGGGTGGGGTGGGGGGAGGTGGGGAGGGGAGTGTATGTGGGCAGCCAGGCCTCTTCCTCCACAGTCCGCAAGCCCGAGGGCTCCATCTACCTCTACACCAAAGGGGCTGACACAGTCATCTATGAGCGCCTGCAAAAGAAAGGCGAGACAGAATGGGCCACAGAGGAGGCCTTGGCCGTGAGTCCCTGTGGGAAGGGAGGGTGGAGGGGTAGAGTCGAAGACACAGGGGCAGGGGAGAAGAGTGTGCAGAGAAATGGCCTCAGGGAAGCCATGTACAGTTGGTCAAGTTGCACACTGTTCTGCCCAACACACACACACACATACACACACTCAGGGACTGAAGATGGAGCCCAACTTCAAGCTGCACTGCCCAGAGGAGACATCTTCTTTTGAGTCAGGCAAGGACACCCTGTGGGTGGGTTTTGCCCTGGATGCCACCCCCCTCTTCCAGCCAGGCCTAGGTTCTGGGACACACTCAGCCCACCCTGCCCCAAACCTTTCATCTCCACAGGTGAAACCCAAAAGCCTTGGCCCCACTTTCCAGGCTTCATCTTTCTGTTTCCTGCTGTTTGTCATCTCTAACCTGGTCTCCCTGCCCTCGAGGGGTTTCCCAGAACCCCAATTTCTGGTGTTGCCTTAGGGCCCTTGCACATGCTATTCTCTGTTCTCCTCTACTCAGGTGCTCGGCATCCTTCTGTCCTCGAGGTTCAGCCCTAGGTCCCCACCTCCAGGGAGCTCTTCCTGACCCTGACATGGGCTGTCCTGCCATGCGGGCCCAGTCCTGAACCCATGGGTCCCCAGCCTCACCCAGCACAGGGCCCAGCAGGGCTGTTTGTAGAAAGAATGTCCTCTGTCCCTCTGCTCAGGAGTCTCCCAAAGTGCCCTGCTCTGCTGGGAGGGAGTGGTGGGGAGCAGATGTCTCAGTCCTGACCCAGAACCGAAGTGCAGTCACAGCAGTGACCCAGAGCCCAGGAGCTCGGCAGGATGGCTGGGCTCAATTGCCCACGGTATGGACAGGGAAACTGAGGCATGAGAGGAGGTGCACAGGCCTGTCTGGGGCATTTGACATGTCCACATGCAGCCACCCAAGCCCATGTCAGTCAGGAGCAGAAGCCAGTCGAGGGGCTGCCTGTTGGGGCAAAAGACCTGGGGCAGGGTTGGAGCCTAGGAAGGAAGAGCTGCGATGGAGCAAGAGAGCCCTGGGTCCTCCCCTGGGCCTGGAGACAGAGTCCCACAGGATCCTTCCCGTGCCCCACCCCCTACCTCAGTTCCTTGAGAAGTGAGGCAGAGAGAGGGCTCCAGGGACGGCAGAATCCTGATTGGGAAGGGCTCTGGCAGGGCTTCACTGAGGGTCTTGCCTAATGGTTAGAATTTGCAGCACAAATCATAGGGTGGATGTTCCTGGCTAGGGGGACAGGCAGGCTGAGATCTGGAGGCAAAACAGAGTGAGTGGGGTGTCTGGGGGGTGATGGGTTGAGACAGGATGTGGAGCAGGGTGGCATGTGGTCCCAGCCTCCCCCTGCCACCGGAGGACAGACTGTGTGGGCAGGGGCAGGTTGGGGGCCCAGGCAGAGGGAGAAGGGCTGCAGGGGTTCCCCAGAGTGGCAGGGGTGCCAGCGTCATCTGCCTGCTGGCCCCAGTCCTTTGCCACGGAGACCCTGCGGACATTGTGCCTGGCCTGCAAAGAGGTGGATGAGGACGTGTACGAGGAGTGGCGGCAGCGGCACCAGGAGGCCAGCATCCTGCTGCAGAACCGCGCCCAGGCCCTGCAGGAGGTGTACGAGGAGATGGAGCAGAGCCTCCAGGTGGGTGGAGCTGGGGGCGGGGCACCGCACCCCAGCCCGGCCGGGGAGCTGGGTCCCTGCTCAGTCTGTCCTCGCCCACTCTGTCCTCCCCCCCCCAGCTCCTGGGAGCCACAGCCATCGAGGACAGGCTCCAGGACGGTGTCCTCGAAACCATCAAGTGTCTCAAGCAGGGGAACATCAAAGTGTGGGTCCTCACAGGGGACAAGCAAGGTGGGTCCTAGGGTGGCAGCCCCCAGCTCAGGCAGAAGGGAGGCCCAGGGAGGGCTCATCCCGTCCCAGAGTCACCGTCAGGCCCTCCGTGTTGTCTGAGATCACTGTACACCCCACTGTGTGTCCCTGGGAAGGGAGAACCAAGACCCTGGGTGCCTCTCCTGGGTGGGCTGGTGCCATACTGAGCACCTTCGGGGGATTTGGCCCCCTTGGCAGCTCTGTTTGGTGGGGCCCTGGTTACCTCCCAGGGCTCAGAGAGCACTGGGCACCTGCCTGGAGCTGCCCAGCCACCTAGGGGCCAAGTTGGTCCTGTGGCTGTGGAGCCCTGGTTCTCCCAGCCCCTGAGGCTTCTTGGGGGGCCTTCTCTGGGCATTGGTGCCTGCAGGGCTCCATTAGGACTTCTGTGGGCAGAAGGCACATACACTCCAAATATTTAGAATGACATTTAACAGCTCCGCTGGTGTAAAGACCAATCTCCAAAGTGGATTTTTTTTTTTTTTTTGGCCACATTGCCAGTCATGTGGGATCTTAGTTCCCCCATCAGGGATGGAACCTGGGCCCACTGCATTGGCAGCATGTAGTCTTAACCACTGGACTGCCAGGGAAGCCCCACAGGCTGGATTTCTGTATTCATTTTTTCTTTTTTTTTTTAAAGAAGTTAAGTCACGTTTTTCTCTGCACCCACCCCCCCGCCCCCAGACATGAAATCATTTTGTGGGGATCCTAGGCACTGAAGTGTCTAAGGTTAGTGCCTTGACCTTGGCCCCAGACTCACCTGCCTGCAGCCGCCCAGCCCCAGCCGGGAGTGGAGTCCTCAGTATGCTGAGCTGGAAAGTCTCAGGGCTGACTCTCATTGGCTGCTGTGGTCACATGCCCTCCTCTGAACCAATCGCTGTGGCTAGTGGGAAGGGCATGCTGCTGTGATGGGCAAGGTGGGTGGGGTTGGCCTCTAGGCAGGGGGGGCCTCCCCGCAGGGGTTGAACTGGCTGGTTTGCAGAGACAGCTGTGAACGTTGGTTTTGCCTGCGAGCTGCTTTCAGAGAACATGATCATTCTGGAGGAGAAGGAGATCGTGTAAGAAGTGGGGATGGGGTGGACGATCCTGACGGGGGAGGGGGGTCAGGGTGGGGATGGGGCGCCCACGACACAGCCATGGCCCTGGGGTCTGACTGGCCGGTCTCCTTGGGGCTGGGGTGTGGGTGCAAGGAAGCCTGTGTGGCTGACGTGGCTGAGGCCTGGCTGGGCCCCCACCCCCACCCCCGTGCAGACGGATCCTCGAGGTCTACTGGGAGAACAACAACCTGCAAGGTGGCAAAAAGAAAGAGCTTCCCCTGCAGTTCAAGATGGCCTTGGTCATTAACGGGGAGTTCCTGGTCAGTGTTAGGTCAGAGTGGACAGTGGGACCCTGGTACCCCGGGGAGGGGCCTGGGAGGAGCTGCGGTCTGAAGCTGGAGCTGCTTCCACTGAAAGGCCCTCAGATGCACCATTGGAGCAGCCAAGGTGACGGCCACTCCGAGAGATAGTTCTCAGCTGGGCCAGAGCAAGGGAGGGTGCAGTCAGGTCCAGCTGGGAGGAGGGCACAGTTAGGGCTTCACAGGGGGGAGGGGGCGGGAGAGGGAGGGGTACAGCGGAGTGATCTGCCCCTGTCACCCACGAGCCAGGACCAGCTACTGCTGTCCTTGCGCAAGGAACCCCGAGCCCTGGTCCAGAACGTGAACGTGGACCCGCTGGAGTCCTGGCAGGAGCCTGGAGAGGAGAGGGTGGACTTCCTGCAGGCCAGGCGCCTGTCCCTCATGTGGCGGACACTGGGGATCCAGCTGCGGAGCTCGGGGCTGATGCCCCAGCACAAAGACTCCAAGACCCTCCGGATCGCTGAGAAGCAGCGGGAGCGGGCCTTCGTGGAGCTGGCCTCCCGATGCCAAGCGGTCATCTGCTGCCGTGTGACACCCAAGCAGAAGGCCCTGATCGTGACGCTGGTCAAGAAATACCAGAATGTGGTGACCCTGGCCATCGGGGATGGCGCCAACGACGTCAACATGATCAAGAGTGGGTGGTGGGCAGTGGGGCCGGAGGAGGCTGGCAGCAGGTGGGAGCGGCGGGCTGGGGTCCCCCGGCCGACAGGCTTGTGTGTGCCCCTGCAGCTGCAGACATCGGCGTGGGGGTGGCGGGTCAGGAGGGCATGCAGGCAGTGCAGAACAGCGACTACGTGCTGGCCCAGTTCTGCTTCCTGCGGCGGCTGCTGCTGGTGCACGGACGCTGGTCCTACATGCGCGTCTGCAAGTTCCTGCGCTGCTTCCTCTACAAGACGCTGGCCAGCATGATGGTCCAGATCTGGTTCGCCTTCTACAGCGGCTTCACTGCCCAGGTGCGCTGGAGGGAACTCCCTCCCCTCTAGGGGATGCTGTGTCCTTCCTGTAGCCTCCAGGAAGGCAGCAGGCATGCTCCCACTTGGAGGTCCTCAGGGGGCAGAGCGTGCCTGAAGCCACAGAGCAAAGCAGCCTTCAATCAATATCTGGCTGCATTAACAGAGGTATAGAATCTACATAAAGGGGGGGATGGTTCCGTGCCCAGCTCTGTGCTGAGCATTTTCAGGGATATTTGGCAAATTTGAGCTTTGAAGCAAGGGCAGGACAGGTGCTCCAGACATACATTCTTCAAGGGGAAAAAATGAGAACCTGAACTTCAGAGAAGGTAAGATTGTAAGGGCTGGGTCCCTGACTTCAAGATTCTTGACAGTATCATGGTGAATACTAGATGTGCTCTCCAGAGTGTCAGAGGAGTCATACATAGGGCAGTGATGTCCCCTGTGGTCTGAAAGTAGACTTTCATGAGACAGAATGGCCTCCCTGGCACCAATACCCAGACAGCCGAGAGGGAGCTTTACAAGAGCACTCTTCATAAATATATATTTTTGTTTTACCTTTTATTGCTAGGTATTTTATTCTTTTAGATGCTACTATAAATGGAATTGTTTCCTTAATTCCCTTTTGACATTGCTTATTGCTGCTGTATAGGAAGTGGTACCATGTGGTGGTTCAGATGGTAAAGAATCCGCCTGCCAATGCAGGAGACACGGGTTCGATCCCTGGGTCAGGAAGATGCTCTGGAGAAGAAAATGGCAGCCCACTCTAATATTCTTGCCTGGAAAATCCCATGGACTGAGGAACCTGGTGGGCTATAGTCCATGGGGTCGCAAAGAGTCAGACAAGACTTAGCAACTAAACAGGAACAACACCACTGGTGTATAGAAACACATTTTTGTGTGTGTGTTGATCTGTGCCCTGCAACTTTATTGAGTTTGTTTTATTGGCTCTAGTAGTTTTCCTGTGAGTCTTTTGGGATTTTCTGCATGTAGATCATGTCCTCTGCAGAAAGAGACAGCTCTACCACTTGCTTTCCAATTTGGATGCTTTCTATTTCTTTTTCTTGCCTAATTGCTCTAGTGAGGGCTTTTCCAGTGCAGTGTTGAATAGCCATGGTGAAAGCAGGCATCCTTGTCTTGTTCCTGATGTCAGAGGGGACCGTGTTTAGTCTTTCTGTGTTTATTAACTGTAATTAATGTTCCTTCTCCCCCCATATATTTATTTGAATATTTACTCCTATCAGTATGGACTCACATATGTTCATTTTATTCTATGCCTTGTTGCTCATTTTGTATCCAATTTGTCCCTTTGCCCTGTGCCTGCTCTTCTCTGAGCATGTCCTCACTTTCTGGCACTTCGAGAGCTTCCTGGCTCGTTTTGTCCTTTCCTTATCCCAAGCCTGGAATGAACCATTCCCTCAAGGAATGCCAGTTCTCTTCACCAGAGAGTGGTAGTTAGAAATCAAGGTCTAAGCACCTGGTGTGCTCATCGCACGTGATGCCAGTATCCTCCCTGTAGAAAGAGGCAGGAGATATACACATACTAACCTGTGTTCAGACACACCTGTGCTGTACTGACTTCTCTATGTGTATGTGAGTTCACACTGATACCACAGAACAAGGCTCAGCTTAGCCTTTTCCACATGCTCATTTGTGACTCATCTCCAATGGTGAGAAACTTGATTCTGGTAAAAAAATTTTTTGTTGTTGTTACTTATTTGTTCAACCCCAGAATGCACGTAAAGCCATTCTGGGAACTGAAACATGCTTTTTCACTTGTCTGGATTTGTGCATTCAGGAAGGGACTTGGTCTCTTTGTGAGATCTCTTCCAGCTCTGTTACCCGTCACTGACTTCCTAAGTCAAAAATGATCTAGGGAAAAAAAAATGATCTAGGGACTTCTCTGGCAGTGCAGTGGGTAGTCTCCATACTTCCACTGCAAGGAACACAGGTTTGATCCCTGGTTGAACTATTATCCTGCATGATGTGCAGCATGGCAAGAAGAAAAATTTAAAACACACTCTCTAGCCATTTTCCCTCCTGTAAACTTTGTATTAAAGTCATCACTTGAAACAGACTCCAAGGTGCTACTTTAAAAGCACTGAAGTGAAAGTGAAAGTCAGTCCGTTGCATCTGACTCTTTGCCACCCCATGGACTGTACAGTCCATGGATACTGGAGTGGGTAGCCTTTCCTTTCTCCATGCTTTTTCTCTTCCACTCTTTATCACTTTGTGCAGCCCTGATCTTAGCCCCAACCTTGATTGTCACTTGACTCTCGAAGGCACCTGGCATCCTCTCCAGGTGACAAACAATCTTGGATGGGTCTCCTTAGGTAGAGATTCGTTTCTGTCTCTGGCCGTCTGGCTCTGAAGGCTGAGTGCATTCTCCCTCCCCTCCCCTGTCTGCATCCTCCACCTTCCTACCCCAGCCTCTGTATGAAGGTTGGTTCCTGGCGCTCTTCAACTTGCTGTACAGCACCCTCCTGGTCCTTTATATCGGGCTCTTTGAGCAGGTGAGCAGCTCCAGGTCTTGCCTCTTCCTTCTCTGTACATGTTTCTTTTTCTGGGGCCTGGGGTGGGGTAGGGGCCATCCCCTTCTGGTCCCAAGAGCCAGCTTCCCCACTGTGAACTCGCCAGGATGTGAGCGCAGAGCGGAGCCTTGAGTTGCCGGAGCTGTACATCGCAGGCCAGAAGGACGAGCTCTTCAACTACTGGGTCGTCCTGCAAGCCATCGCCCATGGCACGGCCACCTCTCTGGTCAACTTCTTCATGACACTGTGGATCAGCCAGGACTCAGCTGGGCCTGTCAGCTTAAGTGACTACCAGTCCTTTGCGGTGGTCGTGGCCCTGTCCAGCCTGCTGTCCATCACTATGGAGGTAGGAGTGGCCATCTGCCTGCCCCTTCCCTGGTGGGGTGGGCCTCGGACAAGCTAAGGTCTTTCCTGGCAGTGACCTGCCCCTTCACAGACCCCGGGAGCTGGGCCTCCGTCCTCCCCACCCCATCCACCTCCATCCACCCCACGGTTCCCTCCCCATCCCCCCTGCCTTAACGCCCCTTCCTTGTACAGATCATCCTAATCACCAAGTACTGGACCGTCCTGTTTTTGCTGGCCATTTTCCTCAGCCTCTGCTTCTACGTGGTGATGACCAGCCTCACCCAGAGCTTGTGGCTTTTCAAACACTTCCCCAAGAACTTCCCATTTCTATGTGAGCCCCCAGCAGGGATGGGGCAGTGATGGTGGGGGGCCTGTTGGAGCAACCTCTCTGCCCCTCTGAAACTCAGGCTCCTTGGCCATGCAGGTGAGGTAGGGGTGTGTGTGTGTGTATGTGTGTGTGTGTGTGTGTGTGTGTGTGTGTGTGTGTGTGCAGGAAGTGTCAATGTCTCCTTAGAATTTTCACTTCCTTTTCCTGGGGTGAAGGGAAGAGAAAGAGATAGGATGTTGGAGGGGAGAGGCACCGAGCAGGCTCTGGTGAGGCCATAGCCCAGGCCAGCTGTGATCCTGCCCTGTTGCCAGACGCTGACTTCAACGTGCTGTCCCAGCCCCCCATCATGCTGGTGATCCTGCTGAATGTGTCACTGAACACCCTGCCTGTGCTGGCCTTCCGAGTCATTTACCAAGCCCTCAAGAAGCCACAGCACAAGGTGAGGGTTGGGGGTCCACACCACACATGGAAGACCCCAACAGCCAGAGCCTGTGCTGGGAACCGGGACTTGAAGGAAAGGCAGAGATGGGGCAGAAGCAGAGCCAGACACACACCCAGTGTCCCCACGAGGGACCAAATGACAGGCAGAAGGGCCCCAAAGTGGATGCTGTGGTTCCTGGGGTGGATGCAGTGGGAGCATAGCCAGACTTCCACCTGGAAGTGACTGGGACTTGGGGGCCGAGGTGACAGAAGTGATTTGGAGATGGGATAGGCAAAAGAGGGACTCGGGGTAACACAGTGTTCATCGGTGGATGATGGGTAAACAAAATGTGATATATACGTACAGTGGAATATTAGCCTTTAAAAGGAAGGAGAGTCTGACACCTGCTACAACATGGGTGAATCAGGAGGGCGTGATGCTCAGTGACGGAAACCAGACACAGAAGCCCAAACACTGTCTGATCCCACTCACAGGCGGTCCCTAGAGGAGTCAGATCCATAGAGACAGGAAGCAGATGGCTGGGCCAGGGGCTGGGGGAGGGAAAGGGGTGTCATTGTTTCATGGGGAGAGAGTTTCCATTTGGGAAGATAAGAAAGTTCTAGAGATGGGTGATGGGGATGGCTGCATGACAGTGTGAATGTGCCACTGAGCTGTGCACCTAAAAATGGATGAAATGGTACATCTCATGTTATATGTATTTTACCACAATGAAAAAAGGTGGGAGATGGGACTCACTAACCATAGTATCAGAATCTAGAAGGATGAGTTGAAGCTGGGATGGGCCCCAGAGTTGACTTGGAATGGTGGCCTGGGACATGGCCACAAACCTGCCACCTTCAGCCACACAGGCTGGACATGGGGCTGCCCCAGGATAACTTCTGACTTTGCCACCAGAGGGCACTCAAGGCGAGTGGTGGCTGGCTCAGAGTTAAGTCCCAGGGAAAGGACTCTGATTAGCTGGTCCAAAGTCAGGTCCATGGGGAGGAATCTGATTGGTTGGTCCAAAGTCAGGTCCCATGGAGGACTCTAGCTGGATCAACTTGCCTAGGAAAGAGCTTGGACAATCAATAGTGGCCAAGGACTCTGATTGGCCCTCACTGGAGGGGCAGGTGATCTGAAAGTCATCAACATGGCTTGGGAGCCTGATGACTTCCACTCTCTCTTTTGTTCTGTAGGAAGAGGTAGAGAAAGTCACAAGTGAGGAGATCATCGTGGAGCCTGTGCCCTGTATCCGCAGGGAGTCACGGGCCCGGCGCTCCAGCTATGCCTTCTCCCATCGGGAGGGCTATGCTGACCTCATCACCCAGGGCACGATTCTGCGGAGGTCAGCGGGGGTCAACAGTGACATGCTGGTTGATCACACAGTGCCACCTGATGAACCATCTGGGAGCATGAAGGAGTCCTTGTGGTACCCAAGGAAGATGTCATTTCTGGGGAGGAAGAGGCACTCACACCATGGGAAGGTGTCCTCTGAGGACATGCAGCCTCCCTCTGAGGTGAGCTCCTCCTTGACCATGGATGGGCAGTCTGCCCCTCATCCCCATCCTCTCAACAAAACCTGGCCATCTGGATCTTCACAGGAGATGTTGCCATATTCTCCTGAGAGCCTGCCGCCAACCGAGATGCCACTGTCGACTCTAGAGAGCCAAAGTACCTCTATTGATAGCCAGATGCTGCCTTCGAGCCAGATGTCCCTGCAGAGCCAGCCAGCATACCTGCCACAGGAAAAGACATCCCTCTGGAAGATCCGGAAACTGTCCTTGAAGAACTGGCCGTACATCTGGCAAAAGGAACCCGAGCCCCACAGAGAAGGGATATTGCCAGTTTCCAGCTCAAATCTTAGTGCTGTGATGGAAACTGCACCACCAAGTGCAAAAGGATCATCCATCAGCGAGCAGCCAATGGAGGTGGAGCCCTCACCTGTGGAGAGGGAGCCGTCGCCTATGGAGTGGCTGCCAGAGCCCAGTGGGGACCAAGCTGCCCCTGATCTGGCAGAGCAGCTTCCCTGACTCCTGGGGCATCAGTGACTGCTCAGGCATAGTAAGTATCATCCAGCAAGCATGAGGCCATCCCGTGAAGACAGGGCTCCACCGGCTTTTCTTTCCCTAATAAATCAGTCTGTCTGACCCTAGGGCTCCTTGAGGCTCCCTCTTCCTATACTTCTTTTTGTGATGCCCCACGGAAGTCTTTTCTGGTTTAAGGGAAAAAAGAAAAAGAAAATCAAAACACTGTCCTCTAGTGGTATAATGGGGAATTGCGGGGAAAGCTGGACTGCTTTGGGTTTGTTTGTTTTTTTTCACTCTGGGATAGATAATGTGGATAAAAGTTTTATTGCTCTCAGAAGGGAGGAAGGTGCAGAGCAGACTGCTTACCAGCGCTGGCTTCCTGCCTGCTGCTTGTTGTCCTGTCTTGGCACAGTTTATAAGGCCCTGGCACCACCCAGCCTCTCCCTCCACCAGGGTGCCCTGGTTTCTTCTCAAGCAAATCACTTTACACTTGGTGCTCAGAAGGTAGTGGACAGTGATGCCTCAGAAGCAGAGCCCACAGGATCCTGAGCTTCAAGTGGCCCAAAGGCTCCATGGAGGGTGGAGCGCTGTGGGGGTGGGATCTCAGGGAGGGCTGTGTTCAGAGTGGAGAGGCCCACTTACTCTTTCCCTCTTCCCCTTCTCCCTTCACAGAGGTTGGGCCCCATGCTTCCCCTTCCTACACTGCCAACCCCTACCCCTACCCCCAACATTCAACCAATGCACAAGCCCAAGGTGAGTGACTAGAAAATAATTTATTGGAGAAAAACAAAACAACAAATCCAGCACAGCAATGGTTCACAACAATGAGGATTTTTTTTTTTTAACTTTTAAGTCTGTCACCTGAGGGTGAAGTGGAGGGGTCTCTATTTGGATGACCCAAATTGTGTGTCCCCCGAAAGCTGCCCTAGTGTCCAGTCGTGATTACACACTCAGGGCCACGTGGCCTCTTGACCCTCCCTCACCCTTGGCAGAGAGAATCCCCCTGCCAAAGACCAGCCATTTGGGGGAGGGGTCTTCTGGGGCCGCAGGAGGAGCCCAGGAACTGATAGGTTGGTGTGACTGTAACTGCTTTCGGCAAAGAATATGAGTGGCCCCAATTCCAGCCTGTGCAGGGGCCCTAGAACACACTCCACCCACTCCCATCCTCATTTCAGGTGGGTTGAATCTGCACCCCCAGGCCCAGCCCTCCAAACTCAGACCTTCTGACTTTAAGGGCGTGAGGCTACCCCACCCCCTTATCTGGGGCCTATCCTAGAAACGGCTCTCCTCTGGTGGGAGCATGGGGCCTGGAGGCAGAAGTGGAGTCCCAGGCCAGGAGACTGCTCCAGAGCCCCTTTGCATGATTTCTGGGGGTACCCTCTGTTCTCTAGGGTCCTACTGTGGGCTGGAAATGGAGCTCCACAGGTGCACCACCCACCTCCCAGGCCAGACAGAAAGGTGAAGTCATGCCTGGACAGGCCCTAGGAGGCTGGGGTGTCTGGGTGGAGTCCGTGCAGGGCAGGTGCCTGCCTGGGGGGTGGGGGTTGTTTCAGGAGGGTCCTTTGGATGTGGGGAAGTTGGGGCACATCCCCGCCCCCCACCACCCTGGGCGACATGACTCAAATTGGCTGATTGTCTGACTCCTCTGAACAAGACACTTGGGAATTCATGCTAATGTGAAACCAGACCGGCCCCAGGGGCGGGGAAGTGGGGGACCCAAGGTGGCAGTGACGCCCACTGGCGCCCCAGGACCAGAATCCGGAGGGACTCGGCGCCAGGAGGTGGAGACGTGGGAGTGCAGGTTGAGTGCCTGTCGCCTGCCTTCTCCACCTGAGGCACGTCCATGCGCCGCCGGCTGGACACAGATCCTTGGAAAGGGAGAAAGTAGCATAGAGCAGCGCCATGGAGCACCGAACAGCGCCCCCTGGGGCATGAAACACAAGATGCGACGCAGAATCCTGGGGCTCAGCCCCCGCGTGGCCCCGCCCCACCCCCCACCCTTTCGCCCAGTACATCATCTTCAAGAAAAAGTACATTAGTCATGCATCAAATCAAATTCCATTGCGTCTTTTTTTCACTTTTCTTCCTTTTTTTCCTTAAATTACATTTGAACACAGAACACATAGAATAATAAATAGTCTAATAAGACATGACTCCAAAAAACAAGAAACAGAACACGCCAGAGAACAGAAAGGTACCCCGCTCTCTCTCTCTCTCTCTTTCCTAAAGGACTCATTGAAATAAGAAATCTGTAAACGCCGCTGGTCCTTCCTCGCGCTCTCCTGGATTCTCTCGCTCACGCTCCCTCGGCCCTTCGCCTCTGACCGCCCCTGACATTCACCGCGTCTCCCACGGAACTCACCAAAGAAACGACATACCATGGTCTGCAAAATTATAATTTAACGGTATAAAGCTTCAAGTCACGTATTCCAAAAACTAGCTAAGGATTTTTTTAAATCACATAAACTATACATTAAATATCTTGAGGTATTTCAGAGAAAATTGTCAAAGGCTCGAAGGAGCTGTGCTGGAAGTGTCATTCCCTGGGTGGAGAATGGTCTTTGGTGTGTGACAACCGGCTGGGTAATTGGGTCGAGCGGAGGGGGGGACTGGGGGAGGGGGCCTGACCAGGTTGGGGGGGGGTGGTGTCAGGAGGGAAATGGTGTGTGTGCCGAAGCACAAGTGTGCACATGTCATAGGGTGTTTGAGAGGGACGTATCTGTGACCAGAGTCAGTGAAGCTTAAGGGATTGATCCCCACAAGGGCCCCAGGTCAATTCCTAAGTGTCCAGCAGGGGAAAGACCCAGGCCCTGGCCTCTGACCTTTGGGTCGTGAATGCAGGACCAGCAAGTGACTTAACCTGCAGAGAAGCTCTGAACCCTGCTAGCAGGTGCTCTAGCCAGTGGGGTCCAGGTGCCCCTAGTGGATGGAGGGAGAAGCTGAGCCCACCCAGACCCCAGCCCCCAGCTCGGTGAGTGGCGTGCGCACAGGAGTGTGTATGTGTGTGTCTGGCGGGGGGGGGGGGGGGGGGGGGCGGAGTTTGTTGCCAAGCGGGAAACGGGGACTCTCAGGACTCTGCCCCAACACCCAAAGGTTCTAGAAGCATCACTCAGATCCGGATGCTTGCTTGAAAAGCGGGGAGAACAGCGAGTCGATAAGGACGAGAGAACATCACACATGTCTTTGGTTCAAGAAAAAGGCACTCATCGACCTCGCCACCCTCTCCCTCTCTCCCTCCCTCTCTCTCTCTCATTCTCTTCTCTCTCTCTCTTTGTCTCTCTATCTATCTCTGCTCTCTCTGGTGGGGGACGGGGGTGGGGGGCACACCTGGAGAGCGGGGCCCCAAAGCAGACCCTCGCTCACACCTGCTACCTGGGTGAGGGAATCTTAGCATCCAGCACAAGTCCTCGGGAGGGAAAATCTTTGGTATCAGGCGTGATTTTTCCAATCACAGACATGAGCATTTGAGTGAGGTAGCATTTACCTGGGGAGGGGGAGGGGCATTTCACTAGAAGTGTCTCTTGCATTCTCAAAGGTGGGAGGGGGTGGCCACCTCCCTGGGAGGCGGCGGGGTCAGCCGCGTTTGGGGTGGGGGAAGAGGCTCCTTCTAGCCTCCGGCTCTTGAACCCCCGGCTGGGGGTGGGGGAGCAGGCTCTTGGGATCCAGCTGCCGGCCAATCCTGGAGGTCACCTGGAGGAGGGGGGAGTGGGGAGGGGGCGTGCTTATCTTCGTTTCTGACCCTTCCTTCCCCTTTGTCTTTTTTTTTTTTTTTTTTCTTTTGGCAAAAATCAGAGCAAGCAGATTCCACCTTATTCATCCTCTTCTTTCTCTCTTTGGAGAAAAGGCAGGAGCACAGGTGCGCCCTTGCAGGCCCAGCGCCGCAGCCCGGAGCGCTGGCAGGAGGGGCGGGTTCCAGAAGATTCCGAGCCGAGGGTGGCGCCGCGACCCCAGCGCTCAGGAGCGCCCCTGCCCTCCCGGGGCCCGCATCTCTGTGGAATCTGGGTGTTTTCTTCCGCTGCCTGGGGTCTGTCTCTCCCCGCATCATTCATCAAGGTGCGTAGCGGTAAAGTGCATCCCGGACAGAGGGATGCTGGGACAGAGGCCTCTGGAATTACCCGCTTGTTTGAGCTGCCGTCCCTTCCGGTCCGGGACTAGGTGGGGATGGGAACTCACCGGTAGCGGCTGCAGGCAGGCCCCTCCCCAGACGTTAAGGCAGGCAATTCTTGGCACAAGGAACCCTGGCCGTCGGGAGGGGCGGCTGGGTTCTTGGCTGTGGGGGCAGTTCTGCCGGCGGACCGGGGGTGGTCTTGGTGGGGGGAGGGGGCGGCGTGAGCATCCAGCTCCACGTGGGCTTTGGCGACTTCGGAAGAGCTGAGTTCTGGCGGAGGGTCCGTGGGGCACCGCTGGAGACGAAGCCTTCCTGCCTCCCTCCTGCGGGCGGGAGCTGGCGAAGGAGTGGCTATTCTTTAAATTCCTTTTTGAAATTACCCGGTTTCTGTTTCTAGTATGTGCTTCTTGACCCGCTTTCGGGACGACACGTGAGCCCTGGTTTTCCTCGAGGCCCCCGGGCGTCCTGAATTGAAGGGAGCCGGGGCGTTCCTTTCTGTCACCCCTTTCCCTCTCGGGGTGGGGTGGGGTGGGGTGGAGGGCTTCCTTTGGCCTGAAGGGGATGGGGACGGAGGGAGGGGGGACCCTTTTTGTGCACTTGGGCTGGGGGTGTGCTGCGTCCCTTCCCTGGGTGTTGGGGCCCGGACGGCAGCCCCTCCAGGTGCGCCCTGGGGCGGGTCTCCGGGCCGGCAGGGTGGGAGTGGGGGGGACGTGGGTTCGGGGGCAGGCAGCGCCCGGGCCGTGGAGGCTGGGAGGGCGCGCAGCCGGGGCGCCTCAGGCCTTGGTGAAGGTGGCGGCAGCGCCGGCGGGGCCCCCGGGGGCAGCTCCGGGCTCCTCGGCCCAGCGGTTCATGCAGCGGCGCCGCGCGTTCATGAAGAAATTGCTGACGGTGTTGAGCTCCAGGCCGAGCTGCTGCGAGATGGTGACCTGCATCTCCTTAGAGGGCCGCTTGTTCTCCTTGAAGATGGCGATGAGAGTGCGCCGCTGCAGGTCGGTGAACACCAGGCGCTGCTTTTTGGGCTGCAGCGCGCGCTCTTTCTGCTGCTCCTGCTCCTTCCGCTTGCAGGCTGCGGGCGAGCGCGGGCGGGCGGGCGAGAGGGACGCGGCGCCACCGCGCGGCCGGACGGGAGAAGACAGGCCACGTGTCCCGGAGCACCGAGACATCAGGAAACACAGAAATGCGGGAAACGCGAGATGGAGAGACGACACGGGGACAGGGCCAAAAAGACAAGGGGACACAGAGAGCAGGAGGCAGCAAGAAGTGGTAGGTCGATAGAGACCACCAGTAATGGAAGGAGAGGGGGGCAGACAGTCGTGGGCGGGAAACAGACAAAGGAGGCAGATGGGGGGGTAGGGGAGACAAAGAAGGGGACATAGTGTGAGCACACTTCCACAGGCAAGGGTCATCACGCCCTCCCATACCCTTTCTGCATTCTGACCCCCTCCCAGCCTCATGTCCCCAAACTGCCCCTCACCACCCAAGAATCCTGACCTCAAGAGTACAACTAATGTTGGTGGCTTTCTGCTCTCCCTCCTGCAGCCCACACCTGGGGGATGTTGGGGAAAATGACCCGGAATTTCTACATGTGAGTTATTTGGCTCAGTGTAGATCTGAGTGAAAGAACTGGTTAATTAGTACCTCTTTGCTGGGTGTGTGTGTGTTGGGGGGGTGGGATCACAAACTCCAGGAACATCCCCCTGGAATGATGGGGCAACTAGGTTCTCAGAAGACGGGTGACAATCCAAGCCTCCTTCCCTGGTGACCAGAGGCCTGATCAGCTTAGGGATCCAGAATCCAGCTAACATGGTCATCCACTTGGTCTCATTCTGATCTCTGAGCCCCTACTCTGGCCTCCTTCCACCAGCAGGCTGAGACCAAGGCCTGGCATCCCTCAGGTCCCCCAGGGAACTTCTGGAGAGGGGGAATTGCAAGACCAACCCTCCCTCTGCCAGAGCCAGGTGGCCCAGATGATGGGGAAGGCATAGGAGGGCGCCCTAAGGTCAGTGCTTGTGTGCTAAGTCACTTCAGTCGTGTCCAGCTCTTCTCGACACTATGGACTGTAGCCCTCCAGGTTCCTCTGTCCATGGGATTCTCCAGACAAGAATACTGGACTGGGTTTCCATTTCCTTCTTCACGGGATCTTCCCGACCCAGGGATCAAACTCATGTTTGCCTGTATCTCCTGCATTGCAGGCAGATTCTTTACCACTGAGCCACTTGGGAAGCCCCCTGTGGTGGGTGGAAGCTTGCAAAGGAGAAGTGGCAGCATCTCAGAGTGGTAGAGCTAGGGTGGAGACTATGGTCATGCTCCCCCCTGCACCAGCTTCAAAGCGGGCCCCTCCCCTCAATGCTGTGGGGCCAGTGGGTGGAAAACATGATCTTCACCAGCTAAAGCTGGCTACTTCCACCTGGGAACTGGCGACATCAGCAAAAACTCCCATCAGGGTCTCAATTCCTTGTTCACACACCAGTCAGGGACAGTGGGTGGTGGACACCACCCCATCCTGCCTTCCCACGAACCACTTGCCCCAGCGACTCCGTCACCCCCAGAGTGGCTGGTGGCACGGGCTGTACTAGCAGATCTCTGCTGCCAGCCCTAGTGGCCTGCTGGGACCGCATACCAAGCTGGCTTTTTTGGTTCCGGAACAGTCTGAACCAGATGACATGCCAGATCAATGTCCACACACATCCGTAAAAAATAAATGAATGTCCCCTGTGCTGTGGCTCATTTCTCAGTGATGACAGCTCCCCCTCTCCCCCCCAAGCTCCCCACCTCTGTTTGAACTGATGCACTACTTCCTTCTCTGGCTTCTTCTGACCTGGAACACACAGTGCTTCTAATTGGCTGTTTCAGGTTTCATAATTAAATAAGAGTGGCAGGCAGAGGTTACTGGACTTTTCAGAAAAAGCCTCTAATGAAGGAGAGAGAGAGAAAGTGAGAAAAATGGGAGGAGGACTGGGGGCTGATGGTCTCAGAAGAAACAGATAAGACGGGTGCAATTAGAAGTCAGATTCTGGGAGGGGTAAGAGAATACTGTATCCATGAAACAAGAACCGGATGCTGTTCAATAGAAAGGACCATGGAAGGGGCAGACAATGCTCTTAGAATTTAAGTATATTATAGCAGGAATAAAGTCAATGTAAGAATTGAGACATAGGAACTTCCCTGGCAGTCCAGTGTTTAGGACTCTGCTTTCACCACCAAGGGCCCGGGTTCATTCCCTGGTTGGGGAACTAAGATTCCACAAGCCATGTGGCATGGCCAAAAAGTTAAAAAAAAAAAAAAAGAAGAAGAAGAAGAATTGGAACATAAAGCAAATATCCCTGGAAATACAAGTGGATGAAGATGGAAAATGAGGAAAAGATGATAACAAAGTTTGAGGATGAATGTGCAGGTTTGTCATTTGAGCAAGAAGCCATCCAAAACTAGAGAAAGGGAAGCCCAAACAAATTATATCAATATGATTAGAATAATATGTGTGTGTGTGTGTGTGTGTGTGTGTGTGTGTGTGCTCAGTCATGTCTAACTCTTTATGACCCCATGGACTGTAGCCCGCCAGGCTCCTCTGTCCATGGGATTCTCCACATCTCTTGTGTCTCCTGCATTGGTAGGCAGATTTTTTTACCACTGCACCACCTGAGAAGCGGTTGGAAGACATGAGAATTCAGTTTAAAAGAGCTCATGAAATGCTCAGCTCAATGAATGAAGAAAGACTCCCTGAGGCTCACCCTTGTGAAATGTTAGGGACCCAGGGTGAAAAGAAGATAAATGCTCCCAGAGAGGAAAGCCACCTGCCATTTGGAGAACTAAGAATCAGAGTGGCTTTAGGCTTCTCAAAAGCTAGGAGCCAGTGGAACAATGCCTTCAAAATTCTGAGCAAAATCTATATTCAGCTAGAATTGTGTGCCCAGTCAAACTCAAGCATGAAGGCAGACTAAAGATATAGTCAGACATTCAAGGTCTCCAAAAGTTGACTTTTGTGCACTCTTTTCTCAGAAAGCTATTAGAGGGCATGGTTCATCAACATGAGGAAGTAAATTTAAAAAAAGGAAGATGTGGGATTCAGGAAATGTGATTCAACCTAGAAGAAAGGAAAAGAGGTATCCCATTCGAAGAAGGGAGACCCTGAAAGCAGGACAAAGGCATCAAGGACATGAGGTCAGCCCCAGATCAGAGCTGGTGCACCAACAGAAGCAGAAAGGGGAGATGTCCTAACAGGTGTTAGTTTTGCATTTTGTTGAAGGATGTGGGAGAGTTTGGGATAGGCAACCATAAATTCCTGGAAGAACAAACAGCTGTACAAGAAAGGAGACAGCAATCCTAGTACTGTATGAGGTAAAACCTAGGAGATGAACAATGTACATTTTGTACATTGTTTTTTGTATACAAAGTGGGGAGCATTTTGTATACAAAGGGGGGAGAGGGAACATTTGTTCGTTTTATCTGCATAAAGAAACTTTGATGGGAGAGAGGTTCAGGAGGGAGGGGACATATGCATACCTATGGCTGATTCATGTTGCTGTATGGCAGAAACCAATGCAATATTGTAAAGCAATTATCCTTCAATTAAACATAAGTATTAAACATAAGAAAGAAACACGGAAAGGAAGCACCAGGAACCACCTTGACCTCTCATCTCCTTGGAACTGGCCAGCTTGTGAAGTTCACAAGAGGAGGCCACATCTCCATCCTTTTAAGGAAAAGCTGGATCTCAGGCAGCAACAGCAGGGAAGAGTCAAAACTCAGTCCAGGCCTTTACATTCTTGCCACCTGTTGTGACCTTCAATTCATGCATTCACTCATGCTTTCATTCACTCACTCAGAATTGTTCTCACAAATTCAACATGCATTTATAGGAAGGGCAGAGAGACAAACACTTTTCAGAAAGCCTGCAAGAGCTTTACATGTCCAGGGCCTTCCATGTGCTTTTTTTTTCATCCTTAAGATAATTCCATAAGGCAAGGATATTCTTTCTTACTCAGAGAAGGTAAGCCACTTCCCCAGTCACCCAGCAAGTCCTGGCAGGGACAGGACAGGAGCCAGGGTTGACTGGCAGATGGGAGGGGGTCACCTCTTCCTCACCCACCTCCCTCTTCTCCAATCCAGAGCCAGTGGGGGCCTCAGAGGCAGAGGCTGGGGGAGGGGCCAGCCACAGCAGAGTCGTGAAAAAACTTCGCATTTTGTCGATCACAGCAAAAAGAGGCTCCGCTCTCCGCCCCCCCCCCCCCGCCCCCCCTTCCCGGGCGTTCAATCTAATTACAGCTCCTCACAGCCCGGATCGATCCGGGCTCCAGTCGGAGCTGTTTACCGCGAGCAGCTTTTGTCACCGCTTCATCCCCCACAGCCCCCAGCGGCGCCGGCCTGGAGGCCCCTGGCCCCGCGGGGGTGTCAGTGCGGGTGGGGGAGGCGGCCCAGAGCGGCCTCCTCCGCCCACCAGTATCCCTTCCAGCACTCAGGATCACCCCAGTCCAGCCCCCAAACCGCTGCAGTCCCTGGAGGTAGCCCCAGGAGGAGGAGAGGACAGGGAATGGGCCCCTTTCACAGAAGTGAAAACAGAGGCTGTGAGAGGACTGACCAGGAAGTAGCCCTGGGGAAGACAGACCGTGGGATGGGGCAGCCTGGGGCCTCCTTACCCACGGCCCCCAGACGCTGCCCTGCCACTTGTAGGGCCACCTCTCCCACAATGATCTCCCCTGGGGATCACCACTGTGGAGTGCCTACAAAGCCTCCTCTGCCATCCCCTCCACCATCACCTGCTCCCCCTGGGACTCTTCCACCTCCATTTCTTCCTCCCCCATCAGAGTCGCTTATACCTCATCATGCCCTCCATCACCTCTGTTTCTGTCACCTCCACCATCACCATCTCCTCCACCTGCATCGCTTCCACCATCGCTGCCTCTTCTGCCCTCACCTCATCTCCACCACCATGGTGTCCATCTACCATCATCACCTCCATTACTTCACCAATTCTACCAGCATCACCTCCTCCTCCACCATTACCGCCACCTATAACACCACCACCTCTGTCCACAGTCTACCTCCATCACCCCATCAACACCACCTCTGCTCTCATCATTTCCTCCACCTGCACTCCTAACACCATCCATTTTATCACCTCCACAACTGTCTCCTCCAATATCCTCACTTGTACCATCAAACCCCATCATAGGGCTCACCTTTGTATGTGACTAACACAGGGAGTACATAGCCCAGTCCCCTTACCAGGGCTTCCCAGCTTGTGGTGGGGGGGGGGGGGGCAGGGGGAGGCTCCAGACTCAGGCCCACACCACTAACCATGACAGCACAGGAGGAGCCAGCTGGGCTGGCTTGTGGGATTTGCGGGGGGGGGGGGGTTGTCTCTCTGGGACCCCGGGGGAGTCCGTTCCTTTACAAGGCCAGCTTCAGTCTCAGCTGCAAAACTGGGACCCTCTGCCTCTTTCAAACATTTTTCAGTGTGCTATCAGCTATTCACCCCCTCCACCTCATTCAGCCCCTTATCCCCACCGTCTCTCTGTTCTCATGTCCTCCTGCTGCCCCGACTCAGCTCACAGCCTCGCAACCACACTGGTTTCACCCCTGGCACAGTCCAACCTCAGGCCTTTGCAACTGGCTGCCACCTCTGCCTGCATTGCTCTTCCCCACGTTTCCGCATGGCTCCCTCGTCTCTTTCTCGTCTTCCCTCAAAGCTCTCATCTCACCTGCGAGGACCATCCTGATCCCCCTCTCCAATTTAATTCTGCAAACTCTCCCTGCTCAGCTTTTTTCTTCCTTTTCCCCTGACAGTATTTACCATTCTCTCAGGGAATGAGGGTTCTGGCTCCAACTTTCGCTCCTCTCCGCCCTCCATGACCTCAGGGACAGAGAATCTGATACTCGGAGCCAGATTCCATGATCTTAGAGCATCCAGGGTCCCCACCTCGTTGCTGTCAGTCATTTTGGAGTCCAGGGATGAGGGGGCTCTGGGGCTGGCTCCTGGGAGTCCCGGAGGAGATCCAAGGGGATACAAAAGAGGCCCCTTTCCAAATTAGCTCGCTCCTAGGGCGCCCCTCACGGGCTAAGGGTGGGCTTTTCTGTCGGTCCGGCCCGAGTTTCCCGCTGTGACCGGCAGGAGGCAGTGGTCTCCGCCCCAGCACAGGGCGGGGCTCCGGGGAGCAGGGTCAGCCAGGCTGGGCCGCATCCGGGCGGCGATGGCAAGGGGAACTGAGTGGGGGTCACCCTCAAGTTCCCCTTCATTTCAGACCCTCTGAGGCTTGCTCCCACAGCACCTCTGTCCCTCCTGCCGTTCTAGGAAGTTGCTCACCTCCAGGAGCCCGTGGGTTACTGCCAGGTGCCCACCTCTGAGCCTGTTTCCTCACATGGAAAATGGTCTTAGTCATAAGCCCTGCCTTGCCAGGCTCTGCAAACGGGTTTAGCTGGGAAAGTCCTGAATAGGGTAATGGCACTGAGCTGAGACTCTCAGCTCCTATCTGGGGGTGCGGGGGAGGGGCTAGGTTCCAGCCCCCATTTGCAGTGCAGCTGTGAAGTGCCTCCCCACCTCAGGACATGCCTCAAGCCTCAGCACCTTCCCAGGGATCTTCCTGGAGAAGGGAGAGATGGAGAGGCCAAGGTTCGGAGTAGGGCTGCCTCAGCCAAACAAGTCCTACACATCCCTTAAGGCCCAGCCTCTGTGGCCCTTGCCCCAGGAAACTCTTCCCCTCACCCTCAGCAGAGCCCCAATTCCCTTCCCTGGGAGCCCTCTGATGTCCAGCACAGAGTGGATCCACAGGAGGCTGTGGGCCGGCTGTGTCTGTCCACTGACTGACGCCCCTCCCACTGTGGGTGGTGGGGGACCAGCCCAGACTGGAAGACCCTGCACAGGGAGACCTCGTGGCCACTGCCCTGGAGGGCCGGGTAAGGCAGTGGGACCCCAGGAGCGCCCTGTCCACAGTCAGCCAGGGAGAAGCTGGCTGGATTCAGTCACCCCCCTCAGTGGATGGTGAGAACCAGGCCCCCACTGCAGGGAGCTGGGGTTGCACCTGTTAGCTCTGGTCTGACCCACACCTGCCGCCTTCCTCCTCCTTCTCCCCAGACACCCCCTCTCCTTCTCTCCTCCCTGCCTTCCCCTTCTCCCGCCAGTCTCCCCCTCCCCTTCAGGTTCCTCAGCATCTTCCTCCCTCATCCTCTCCCTCCTCCTTCCATTTCCTCCTCCAGAGGCCTGCTGTGGTCCACCAGGGTGACCTGGAGAATGAGTGGCCCCGCTATGCCTGTCCGGGGCCATCCCTAGCCCAGCCAGCTGACCACGTGGGCTGTCTGTCCCTGTCTGTTGGGTGTGCCTGTGTGAAGATGCACAGGGCCTGGCCAGGTAGACAGAGGTTTGAGGGGGATGTGGTGTGTGCAGTGCGCTTTGCTGCACTGGGGGGGGGGGGGGGGGCGTGTCCATGCAGAGCAGACCCCAAGTGTGAGTGACAGCAAGTGACCTATGATGGTAGGCAGAGCCGTGGGTGTGATGGGTGGATGGGAGGGACAGTGTGGGAAGGCTCAGAGGATGTGGTTGGTCAGTGAGCAGTAGGGGAAGACCCAGGGGCCAGCAGACCTCAGCGTGACCTGGGCTTGCACCTGGCCTGGGGGGTGTAGGGGACACAGTGTGGACATCAGATGGAGGGTGCTGTGTGAAGAGTCAAGGGCAAAATGTGACTTCTGGGTGTGACAGCCAGTGTGGGTGGCCCTGAGCCCATGGGGTCTGAATGCGGGATGGGCCACCCTAGGGTGGTTCTTGTCTGCTCTTGTCCTGGGATTGCCAGCTGCCCCCCACCACCGCCACCCTCTCCTTCCCGGTCAGCAGGCTCCGGGGGCCAAGTGGCCCTTCGCATACAATCCGTGGTTTACGACCCTGGTCCTGATGTCCCCATCCGTCCATGGAGGTGGGGGTCCCACCGTACAGCAGTCCAAACGCAGGCCAGAGTGGGCCTACAGCCCTCACTCCTCCCTTCACTAGCTCTTTCTCCACACACCTATCAAGCGCCTACTGTGTGTGCTGTTTGGATAGCTTTGCTGGGGAAAGCAGCGAGTAAGATGGGTGCAGCCTCCACCTGACGGAACCGCGATCTGATGTGACGACATGCCAGCCAAACAATCAGAGATACAGGGAGACCCATGGCTGCCCCGATGGGCAGCGGGGGTGGAGGCGGGGGTGGGTGGGCTATTTGTAGGGGAAGACCTGAGGCTGGCTCGGTGGGAAAAGATCTGGGCATGGAGGGTGAAATAGGAGTCCAAGCATGACATCTGGGGACAACAGGGGAGAGGCGTAGTGAAGCCCAGGGAGATGAGGCAGAAGCCAGGGTCACACTAGGAGGGTGACACCCCCCAAGAAAGGCTGGGTTTGACAGGATAGGACAACAGCCAGACAGTGGCCCCCAAAATCAGCGACCCAGGAGCGTTGTCTCAGTCCCTGTGTTACATTCTGTGCTGTGTTCAAGGTCCCCAAAGAGTTGCTCTTGTCTGCCCCCTGCCCCCCTGGCCCCGTAAGCCTGTACCCCACAGTGTCCATCTACCTGGGCACAGGTTGGGGTGTGGGAGCAGGAGCTGGATTCGCTGTCCCCTCCCTCTGGCCACCTTCTGAGCTCAGCTCAGCTTCTTGGAGCAGACAATTCAATACGGAGCCAAGTCTCCGGCTGGGATGATGAGTGGTTTCCTTGGCGACACATCCCGCCCGGGCCACCAGCTGCCCAGCCCCAGATGTGGGGCACATTGATACACCCACCTGGTGGCTTGTCCCCACTGGGCTGTCTGCCTTCAGCATCCCCCGCTGGCCTCCCCTGGCCACAGACAGTGAGTGACTTGCCCAAGGTCACACGGTGAGCCACTAGGAGGGGAGCTGAGCACATTCATAACTCCATCCTCTTTATCCACACCCTGCATCCCTGCAGTCCCCAGTAAGAGGTTCTCATGGATGGGGGGCAGAGTCATCTCCAGGGAAACCGAGCACCCTCTGGAAGCCTCAACAGCCCCCTCTGTCTCTGCTGCATCTCGGCTCTCCACACCCGCTCCTTCCGTCCTCTCCTCCCCTGCCCGCCAGGTCCACACCTCCCATCTCCCAGCATCTGAACCACCTTGGCTGTCGCCCAGCCTCCCTCCCTCCCTCCCTCGATCCCTCCCCCCTTTCCTTCCCCTGATGGGATTTTAATGGCCGCATTTTCAAATTAGTTCTGAGCCTTTCAAAGACTTATCAGAGAAATGAGCATTTCCACTGGACTCTGGGCTGCCCCTGGTGGGGGGGGGGGAAGGGGGGGCTCCATCTGGTGGTTGCAACGCCTGTGGTGGGGGACGCTGGGGGTGTCCAGGGGCAACTCTCACGCCTCTAACCCCCTCCCCATTCAGGCACTACGGGGGAGGGTGGGGGGGGGCGGCAAACCGCATCAGTGCGCACACAGAGCTTTTATTAAAAAAAAAAAAGAAAAAAACTGTTAACAGTCACAGCGGCCAGCAGTTGGAAATGGATTTGAAAAAGATGACAGGAAAGGAACCGGTGATAAGAAAAAGCGTAGAGAGGCCAGCGCACAAAAGGGAGGGGTGGGGGGAAGCGCAGAAAAGGGAGGGGTAGGGGAAGCCAGCATCTCGGTGATTGGGAAACTCAGCCACAGATAAACTCACAAGCGAAATGGTGGCGGTGCACGTGCGCGCTGCGGCCTGGGGCCGACCGCAAACCACCTGAAACCTCCCAGCTGTCCACCGGGCGGGGAGGTGGTTGAAGAAAGGAGGGAACAGCCAAAGAGAATATTACACAGCCGGCAAAAGGGCCCCGAGGCGCTCTCTTTCCTGATGTGGATGTTCCGTGGCAGGAAGCAGAAGCACAGGAGAACTGCGGGGGAGTTGGGGTGGGTGGTCTTTCGGTGGTATTTTTTTTAAAAGAGGAAAAAGAAAACGTGCTTTAGGGGTGCTGGATTAAGTGTCACTTCTCTTTAGAAGGAGAAATAGAGACTGGAATTTATAGAAAGGAGGACTTGGCGAATGTGTCCGCTGTTTGGGAAAAACAAAACAAAACAGCATTTTTTAAAAGAACAGGCTGGGGAGGCAGAAGGCAGGCGGAGGGAGCGAGCAGGGTCTTTGTCGAGGTTCCCCAGCGCACAGGAGCTTTTTTCTTTATCCGCTTTGTGCTCCAGCCGACTGCGGATTCTAGTCTCCTTTTGGGGAAACGGAAGTGCTCAGGGGACACGCCTCGTCCACGGTCACGGGCCTGAGCTGCCGCCGGCCCGTGCCTGCCTCTCTGGGAGCGCCCCGTGTGCCCCCGCGCTGAACCGTTTGCGTTCCAGGCGCAGCGACCCGACGTTCCAAGCGAGCGCACAGCGGAGCGCGCCAAGTCAGACGCTGCCCTGGGTTGGGCCGGGAGGGAGGCGAACCCAGATTCGGCTACCGCTGGGTGAGATGTGATTCACCGCGCCCCCCACCCCAGTGGTGGGATGCGAGCGCCGCCGGTGACCCTGCTGGGACGCCGCGGGTGTGCAGTGCTAGTGTTCCGGTCTCCTTACACTGGGCCGCGAGCGTCCACCTCCCGCCGAGCTGTGGAAGGCAGGTACACGCTAGATCCTTTCGGGTTTGGGAGATTCTACGTCCGCCGGGGACAGAACGGCGGAACGCGGCGGCCCGGGTTTTGCACTCGGGGGCTTGGCCGGCACTGCAGGACGGCGGCGGCCTGGGGCAGTGGGAACCAAGGCACTGACATCCTCCCCAGGGCGCGCGCGGATGCGCTCGGCTTCGTAGAGAAGCATGAACACTGCTCTATCCGCACCAGGCCCCCAATTGCCCACCCCGTCACCGTTCGCGGACGCGACCTTCTCCCAACCCCCCAGCACTAGGGAGTAAGGTCGGACAGCAATTGCCTGGAAGCGGGTGTGGAGAAGTGGTCAGGCGGCCCAGCTGGGAGTCCAGGAATAATTCCTGGCCGCTCGCAGCAGTTTCAGGAGAGAGAAGCGGGTTCTTCCCCACACCCCCAGCGCCCGGTGCTGCCTCCGATCGCCAGACCCGACTTGAGCCGGAGACTGCGCTCTCTTGTCCTAGCGTGGACGTGGGCGCCTACTTGTGTCCCGTGAGGACCTACCCTCACATCCCCGTTCCTTTGCATCTCCGCTTGAGTTCCCCATGCGCGTCTACACTGCGTCCCGGGCACGTCTACACTTCCGTCCTTTCTCTCCGGCGGCCCGCGCCAGTCATGGACGCCCTACTGGTCTGTTTCCTTCTGCCACTCTGTGGCTTTGTGCGTGTGATTCTTTAGGTCTAAGCCCCTCGCCCACTCCCACATCAGTCCATACGGCAAGACAACGGCGGCAGGAGGGACCCTGCCCCACCCTCATCCTGACCCCACCCACATCCTGGCCCCATCCACATACCGGCCCCACTCACATCCACACCTATTTGGCCGAGGGGAAACTGAGGCCGCAGGGGCCCCAGGACACCCCAAAGTCAGATGGGTCTCCCAGGCTGGTCCTGGCTCCAGACCAGCTTTTCCCCTCCCCTAGGAGCACAGCCTTCCTTATTGATCAAGGGCCATATTTAATTAAAAACTTGATTCAAACCAGCCTGAGCTGCCCTGGTTAAGCCGAGCTCGCTGCTACACACAAAGACTCTAGCCGTAGGGGCCCGGCCTCCATCCTTACAGCAGCTCTGGTTTCTCGCCTCCCAGCCTTTGTCCTTGGTGTTTCCACCCGCCCTGAGGCAGAACAGAAAGTTGTCGCCACTTCTGGGATCTGGGGAGCGACCAGGCATGGTTTTTTAAGAAGAGGAATGGTGAGCCCCCTCCAGCTGCGGAGAGGACTCCAGGGGAGGGGGTGGAGCCTGGAGACCAGAGTGGAGGAGGCGGCGGCCAGAGGTGGGTTGCTTCGACTAGAGTGGTGATAATTGATAGGGGGCGGGGCGTCGGGGGAGGCGAGGGAAAATGGCCATGTCTTGGTGAGCCCTACGATTTTCAGCTAAGGAGACTTCAGAATAAAGAAGCCAAAGCACAGCTCCAGTACCTCTGTGTGCTTCTCTGCCACGTGGGGGTGACCGTCCAGTCTCTCAGGCAAGAAGGAGTTCTCCGACCTGGGGTCCAGGGAAGCTGGACATTCAGTGCCCCAAATTCCCCCTGAGGGCCGGCAGCCAGGAGGAGCAGAAGCAGGTGGCTCTGTGTGCAGCAGGGGGACACTGGGACTCGACCTCCACCCCCCCCCCCTTGAGGGTCTTTGGTGGTCCCTGGGGGGGGGGGTCCCGTGGGCACAGGAGTCTGTCCAACTCTGTATCAGGAGGAAAGTGCAGGCCGTCCCTCCTAGCCCAAGCATCACCCAAGTGTTTGTAAGCTGGACCTGGATGTAACCTGGAGAGCCTTCCTCCTAGTCCTGGCCTCAGTCTGCTGAGCTCCCCTCCCAGCCTTTGTCTCTGCTGGGCCCTGAGTGGGAGAGGAGCCTGAGCCTCTCAAGCCCCACTTACTGCTGGCTCCACATCTCCCTGCTTGTGAGGCCTCGGCAAGTACGTCCCTTTCAGCCTTGGTGGTCTGTAAAGTGGGCTCATTATCTGAACTGGCTTAAACAGTCCCTTATTCCTAGGGGAGAGGGAGGGCTCTGGGCACCCCAGACAGCCCCCTCCCCATCTGACAGCCAGAATCATGGAACCTGGGCAGGGAGCTGGCACCACCCCACTTGGGGCTTGTGTTCTAGAATGGGGGGCTGGTGTGAGGGCCCCTGGGCATTGTACCCAGACCCACAAGGCTCTGGTACCCACAGCACCAGTCTCCCCCTACTCCCTGTTTCTCAGGGGGGAGGTCCGCAGTGTCCCCACTGGGTCCCAGACCCCCTTCCAGCTCCCCTGCCCACTCTCTGTGGATTCCACGAAGCACAGGCTGCCGGTGGTGACCCGGGTCTTCCCTACAGACGAGGAGATGTGGGTGTGAGCAGGTGAGGGTGTGTAAGCAATGTGGCCTCAGGGTGCAGGTTCTGTGAATGTGTCCTCAGGGGTTCTGGTGGTTTGGTGGGGAACAGGTTGATAAGAAAAACCTCAACAAGCACCTCGGAGGTGGCACTTGATTCTGTCCATTTCTCAGATGAGGAAACTGAGACTCAGACCCTTGCCCAGGATGAGTTAGTCATAGAACCCAGGTGAGGCCAGTTCTCAGCTGGGATGTCTTTCCTAAAGGGTCTGTAAGGGGTGTGGGCCCTTGTGGTTGGTTCAAGGTCAAGTTTTACAGAAGGTACATTGGCCTTTGGGGGGGGATGGGCAGAGCATTTATGGGGGACGGATAGTGGTCCTCCCAGAGTAGACCTCTGAGTTGAGTCTCTTCAGCCTAGGAAAGCCCCCACCCCACCTGCCCGCCAGCTTTTCAACACCTGATGGTGGATACAGGATGGGTGGGGGACAGGCCTGTCCTAGTCTGGGGGGAGGGGCAGTTGGTGTGTCTTTTCCCCTTCCATCACTGTCCCCCCCAGACTCCCAGCCACCGGTCACTGCCCTCACTGTGCCCACCCCCCTTCAGCTCCAGAAACGGCTCCCTCCCTGCCTCAGTTTCCCCCATCAGCTGTCTCCCTCATCCTTCAGGGATTCTGGGTTCCGGGCTCACTAGTGAGCCAGGAGGAGGGGACCCTTCCTTCAGTCGCCACCATCTGATATTTTATATATATTTTCTGATCAGTTACAAAAAATACTTTTCCTCCGGAGTTGCAATTTAAACAATATTTGAAGACGGCCGAAGTTATCGACCAGGCGGCGGTGATGAATTAGAGCCGGTAATTCGAATTCATCGACCACCCCGCCCCCGCAGAGGAGTCCGTCAGCCCCTCCCCCAGCCCCTCTCCCGTAATTACCGTTTGAGACGGAGTGTTCGAAGGGAGGGCTTCGAAGAGGTGGCGGCTGGGAAGCTTCGGGACTCTAAGGACCCTGGGGGTGGAGCAGGGTGAGACCCCCAGGGCAGTGGGGTTGGGGCCTCGCAGGATGGGCCGTCCCCAGAATCTCAGAATTCAGACCCAGAGTCTGTCTCCCCCAATGCACACATTTTACAGATGGGTAAACTGAGTCACAAAGAACAGACAGGTCTGGGAGCAACGGAGTGGGGAACCCTGAGGTCTACCTGGCCAGATTTCTTGGGTGCTTCAAAAGAAAGAAATCCCCCTTCAGTCCTCAACGCCAGAGGACTGCCGGCTCCACGTCTCCCTGCTGTGCGGCTTCGGCAAGTGCGTCCCTTTCAGCCCTGGCTCGGTGGTCTGTAAAGTGGGTTCATGATCTGAGCTGGCTTAAACGGTCCCTCATTCCTGCGGAGGGAGAGAGGTGGAGGAACTGGGAACCGTCAGGTTCCAGACGAGTGACCCCAGCTGGGGAGCGGCCGCTGGGAGCCCTCACCTCCAGCTTCCTGTCTCCTTTTCTGCCTCTTTGTCTCTGCCTTTCTCACTTTGTTTTTGCCACTCTGTCTCTCCCTACCTACCTCCGTGTCTTTCTGCCTGTCTCTGCGTGTGTCTTTTTCCGTCCTTACCGCCTCCTGGTCCAGGGCGGTGGGGAGGACACCCCGACGGGACGCCCACAGCTGCTGGGCCAAGAAGCGAGGCGGGAGACAGAGGCCCGCAAGCGCGCGGGGGCGGGCCTGGGGCGCGGAGCTGCCAGTCGGTCCGGGGATGGCGGGCGGCCTTCGCTGGGCTCAGGATGGGGACTGGGGAGGAGGAAGGGCGGTGAGTGCGGCCTGCCGGGGTCGGACTGTGCGGGTCGGCGGCCTGGAGGCGCCTTAGGCTGTCGCGTGCCGGGCGGCGCGTGGGGGAGGAATGAGTCAGGCCGCCTCCCCCTAACCGCTGCGATTTGCCGCCACTTAACCGCTTTTCATTTGCGCAGCGACCGGAACTAAAGGCCTCTCGGCCGGTCGGCTCCTAATTACCCCACGGCCCAGCCACCTCTAACATTCTAAGCCCAGCCCCGCGCTCTGGACACGGTCCTGAGCGCGCCCAAGGTGCGGCAGGTGCCCAGGGCCCGGTGCGCGGACCAGGCGGGTGGCAGGGTCACAGAGTGGGCAGGGGCCTGGGGAAACAACGGCAACAGGCCGGTGTTGCGGTTCAGTGTCCCCTGGATCTGAGCCTGTGCCAGGCCCTGCCTCATCCCCTGCATTTCCCCTAGGGGTCCCAAGACGGTCGCTATTCTGAGTCCCAGTCCAGATGGGGAAACCGAGGCTCAAAGAGGCGAGGAGGCTCTCTGCTGCCACAGAAGTCAGATAGGGCCGGCCGGGATGCAAGCTCGGCCTTAGTTCCTGCCCCCCTGCCCTGCCCGCTAGGCGCTGCTATCCCACAGCAGAACCCCCACGGGGACTTCTCCCCTGAGGTTTGCCGTTCTACGACGCCCTGATCAATCTCTTGGATGGCCCGGAAATGTGCCATTCGAATGCCACAAATGGGTTCTGTTTCTTACACGCTGTGACAGTGGAATAAAAAAAAAAGGAAACTGGTGTGTGTCTTTTGAGTACACGTGTGTCAGACACAATGTCCCCGAAATACATGCGCTGGGGTGGAGGCCAAGGTGGCGAGAGTGGCGGTAAGTCAGACCTCACCAATGACCCCATTCGACAAGGGCCGCTTAGCATGTGTGGTGTCAGAACTCTGCCTTTGGCCTGCTCCCTAATGTCACCTGCATCACGCACACACAGCAGGCCATGACTGTGCATTGGTGTGCTTGAGTGTCTCCTGTGAACATACCTGTGTCACTGCATGTGTCACGAGGGGGGTGGGGCAGGACAGAGTGGATCCTGTCCTCAAACAAGACCATCCAGGTTACTGACACCATTTCTAACATTTCATGGCAACCTCCCCACGCACTTGGTCACCTGCCACATGAAAGGAGGATTTATTCCCCAACGTGGAGGATGAAGGAAGCCTGTCGGAGGCTCAATCACCTCGCTCTGCAGAGGGGAAACTGAGGCACCCATGTAGGTGCAGGGCCCCCAGGCTGTCCAGGTTGCCTAGGGGAGGGAAGTAAATAACACGGACCCCTCTCCACCCACCACTGGCACCCCAGTCTTCACAGCAGAAGGCTGCAGACACGGCCCCTGCTCCCTCCCATCCTCCCTGCTCCAGGGTCGGCTGGTTGAGTTAGCCAGCTCCAACCAGCCCCACTCGCCCCTGTGCACAGAAGCGATCGATCTGGTGCCTGGGGCTGCTATTGTCCCCATGGCTGGGGCGGCTTCAGTCCCTCCCCAGAGTGGCCAGGAAAAGACCCCCCCACCCAAGCCAGGCCACCACGGTGAGAGTGGGGGCTCTCCTGCATCCCCCCCCCCCGCCCCGACTCAGAAGGGGTCCTGGGCGCCGGCTGGCTAGGGGCAGGTGTGGACCCTGCTCTTGTCAGCTGGGAGGGAGAAGGGGGTCAATGAGCATCAGTGGGAGTAAGATGAGGAGGCAGAGAGAGGTAGAGAGGGAGCAGGACAGAGAGGAGGAGGAAGAATGAGACAGGGAGGAAAACGTGGATCGAGCAAAGAAATAGATACCAGTTTGCCCAGGCAGAGAGAGTAGAAATGAGAGAAACACAAAATGGAAAAGAGAGGCGGGTTCGGTGCGCGCACTCGAGCCAGGAGCAACCGCGCGGGGAGGGCAGCGGGGCGGCTGGGGTGTGAAGGCCTCCGGGCCGCGGGTCCCCGGGGCTGCCCCTCCCCCGCCCGTTCTCGAGTGACCTTTGCCAGCGGCCGGAGGGGGGAGGGGGCTATCGATCGCGGAGGCCCAGCTACAAAGAAGCGCGCGCTGGGGCCGGGGGCTGAGCGCGGGCCCGGCTCCGGCTGTGGAGGCGCCGGTGTTCGGTGCACGGTTCCTACACTCTGCCCTCGGAGCGGGAGGCGCAGCGAGGGGCCGTTCGGGGGGAGGGGGTGGCACTCCGAGCTGAGAGCGGCGGCACGTCTGGGTCACACCCCCTACCCGCCACACACAGACACATACACATCGCACACAATGAGGACCCTGCTGGCAACTTGCGGATCCTCCAGCAGTCTGAAGGGACCCAGGGACCCCACTCCCAGTTCCTGGAGGGACTGAGCGGGAATGTAGACTCCCGTAGGGGAGGGACGGCGGCACAGTCCTTTCCCCCCTTTCGGTGACGGCACAGACGGGCAGGGGCGAAGATCGCGCTCTCACCTCCTGCAAGGGGGTCCCTAGCGGGCGGCGGAGTGCCAGGCCACCGAATGGGGAGGGGGCCGGGGCTCTCCGCCGACGCACTGCCTAGTGCTAGGGAGCCCCCCGAAGCAGGACCCCTAGGGTCGGGCGGTGCGCGCTGAGCTCCTACCTGCCAGGCGCAGCGCCGACATGCGCTGGAACTCGGGCTCCTGCAGCCACTTCCACATCCTGCGGAAGGTCTCACGGCCCGATTTGAGCTTGCTCCAGGGCTTGGGGTTGCGCAGCAGGTCGGAAAGCGTGCCCTGCGAGCGGCACAGGATGCGCTGCGCGAAGATGGCCTGCGGGATGCTGTAGCGCTTCAGCTCCGCCGTGATGCGCTGCGCCACCTCCTTGGTGTTGATCTCCTCCGCCGCCGCGCCCGCCCCGGGGCCACCGCCGCCCGCGGCCGGGCCGCCACCACCCGCGTGAGACCCGTGCGCTCCCGCCGCCGCCAGCCCGCCCAGCGGCGCCAGCAGCCCCGCGGTGCTCCCGCCGCCTGCGCCGCCGCCGCTGCCGCCGCCTCCGGACAGCCCGCGGGCCAGCGCGTCCTCCGCGCGACCCAGCAGCGCGGCGTGCGGCTCGAAGGCGGCGGGCGGCAGCAGCTTGTCCCCGGCCAGGTGGCCCGGCGCGCCGTAGGCGGCCAGCGGCGGGGGTGGCGGCGGCGGCGGGGGCTGCGGGGCGCCGTGCAGCGCGGGCGGCAGTGCATTGGGCAGCGGCGACAGCGGCGACCCCATGGCGGGCAGCTCCTTGCCGTAGGGCCCGTAGAGGTGGCCCACGGAGGCGAGCGCTGCGCGCTCGTCACGCATGAGGGTGAAGCTGCCGCTCACGCTGGCCGCCAGGCGCTGCGGCGGGGGCGGCGGGGGCGGCGCAGCGGCCGGGTGCGGGTGCGAATGGGGGTGGCCGCCGTGCGCTCCGGCTACAGCTGCGGCCGCCGCATGCTGGTGGAACTTGTCCGCCACGGCTGCGAGCGGGGGCAGGTGCTGCAGAGGCGTGAGCGTCGTGTAGGTGCCGCCCAGGCCCGGAGCCTCGCAGGCCATACCCATGGCCGGGTGCAGTGGTCCCGCCAGCTCCCCGCGGAAGTCAGCGCCGCCGCCCGCGCCGCTCGAGCCGCCCGCGCCCCCGGCGCCCCCACCGCCGCCGCCGCCGCCGCCGTCCAGCAGACTCGCCATGCCGGCCACTAGGCCGGGGCGCCCGGGCGCCACCAGGCCGCGGTGCTGAGCCGCTGCCGAGCGCGCGTGGCTCGGGCTTAGCAGCTCTCCCGCCTGCGCGTGGGCCACGCCGTGCAGGCCCCCCAGGCTCTCCAGGCTCAGCTCCATGCTCGGCCGCCGCGCGCGGACTCCTCGCCGGCTCGGCCGCCCGCCCGCCGCGCGCGCTCTTCGGCGCCGGCCCGGCGCGCTCAAGGCCGCCGCATGGCCCCCGCCCGCTCCCCGGTGGCTGCGCGCGAGGCTGCCCGGCTGCGCGGCGTACGGCCCGGCCCGGCTGCGAGCGCGGCCACCAGGATGTGGCGGGGGAGCGGCCGCCGGCGCCCGGGCCCGGGTCTGACGTCAGCGCCCCCGCCCACCGGCTCCCCTCGCCGCCGCCTCCCGCCGCCTAGCTCTCCGCCCGCCCTGGCCCCCTGGAGCGCCAGGCTGGCCGGAGTGGGTTAGACTCCGGGCTTCTGCCAGACACCCTGCAACTGCCTCCACCGTGCCCCCTGGGGATCACTAGTACCCGGGGACAATGGACGGAGATCGAGGACAGACTCCATCGAGGCTGCGTACCTCGTCTCTGGGGCTCAGATTCTCTGTCTCTCCCAAGGGTCGTGAAGATTACTTTCCTCCCTGGCACCTGTGGGTCCACCGTTAGGGAGTGCCCCGGAGTGTGACTCAGTGGGGGCTTGTGATCCAGGTGTTGCTCCCTACTCACGAAGATCCCTAGGAGGTGGGCCCTCTGCTCGAAAATCTCCCTCTCTCCTAGCACAGGTCGGGAGTCACATCGTGCCCCCAAAGTTCTCTCTGGCGGGAGGGTGCTGAAAGGAAGGTCCTCAGGCTGATTCCCAGCCTGTGTCTCCGAGTGTCTGGATCTGCTCCCATGTGTAGGCACTGGGCCCTCAGTTTCCCCAGCTGTACACTGGAGCACCCTGCCTCAGGGATGCCAAAGGCTGTTCCTATTTCCAGGTCCTTCTAGTTGCCTCCATCTCCAGTGTGGGAGCAGCTTGGGGGTGACTTTAAAAGAACCTCTGTCCCCCTCCAGATCAGGCAGGCCTGATACACACACACATCCTCTTTGCTTCCCAGGAATCCCCTGGTCAGACTCCACCCTCTCCCTGGGGTTTCTTTTTGGGGTGAGAGGAGGGAAGGTGCTCCTTTCCCTCACCACCTGGAGACAAGTGAGGCCCAGAGACCCCTGGAACTGGGATAAATGAGGGAGCCTTCCACACTCAGAGACCTCTCTCCCACCACCGTGATCCCTTTGTGGGAATGAGATGCAGGTCAGGAAGGGGAGTCCAGAGTGGCCAAGTCAGACCCCAAAAGGTGCCCCCAACTGAAGAGCAGAGTGTGGGGCAAGGAGGGATTCCCAAAACCAGCCCTACCCCTTCTTCCTGCCCAGAGGATAACCACTGACTTTTCCCAAAGGGGGAGGAGAAGGGTAGGGCTAGTAAGGTCTGTGATGGAGTCCCCCAGGAACCCCCACCTCAGCAGGGAGGGCCAAGACTCTAAACCGTGGGTGGAGGGCTGTGAAGGCCCTGTCAGGGAGCTCCCCCTCCATGCAAACCATTGGGCGTGTCGCTGTCTCACCACTTTCATCAGGATTGGAGATTTGATTCTGGGAACTGCCACTGGACTTGGTGTCTGTGTGGTGGCTCCGATGTCTCAGTTTCCTTTTCCCTGACTGGGGGGGGGGGAGGGTGAGAGGAGGGGAGGATGCCTTCCTGCCTGCCCCCCCCCCCCAGAGCCTGGGCAAGTCTTTGCAGTCCACCATAGTGGGGAGGAGGTGGGCTGTCTCCCAGTGCACCAGTGCAAGGAGGTTGAGGAACCAAGATGATCCGACCCCCAGCTTGCATGGCAGGGGTGGGCGGTGGGGATCAGACAGTAGAATGGCCTGAGCCATGTCCTAGGGTGGAACAGAGCACTAAAAAAACACTGCCTCCCAGTGCCTTGTGCTTAGGACTCAGCATTTAGTAGCCACTTACTGTTCCCCAGGCACACACTCTTGCTTTACGGAGCCCGGAGGGGAAGTTGTGCTTCTGTTCAGCATCCACCTCAGGCCCAAGGTGGAGAGTGGCGGTTGTGGCTGTTTGGGTTTTTATCCAAGTGCCAACACTGCCCCCAGGTCCTGGTCCACTGAATTTTCAATTCAGGATTTACATAGAATTCCAGGGACACCCATCTTCCAGATAGGAAAACAGAGGCGGCAGAGAGGGACAGGTCTGAGCAACTGACTAACACCTCCCCATGCAGATTCCAAGTCTGGGAGGTGGGTTCTGGCTCTGCCCGGCTCCAGCCACCCGCGCCCCCGCCCCCCCCAGCTGTCTCACTTGCCAACAATCACAGATAATTAAAAATAATCGTAGGATCTAAAAATCAATCAGCCTTCATAAAATGATTGCATCCCAGGCCCAGCAAGCCCAAATCAGGCCTGGGGGCGGGGGGGGGGGGGCGCTGTGGGGGTGGGGTCTCTATGGGTGGGAAAGCAGAGATGGAGGAATTACCCCCAAAGTCAACTAAGGGGTGCTCCGTGGGGTTCGGGAGCATGCAGCCTTTTACCTCCATCTTTGCATATTTCCTCCAGCTTGATTATCATTTTCAATTTCATAACAAGCTTGTGTGACTGTTATAACAGGGAAAGCATCCATTTTGAAAGAGGCCGACCAGCCACTTTGAGATGAAGGGGCCCCCTCCCCTCCACTGCCTCGGGACACTCTTAAGGTCTCTGGTCCGGGGCTTCCTGGTGGGGGGACCAGCCTCGTCCCCCAGGTACATGGAGCCTCCCAATCAGCCTGGACACTCCGACACCCCCAGAGGCGGGGATTCCACACCTGCCGAGACTATGTTCCCCCTGGGAGACTGAGCGAAAATTTGCCACCCTTCAGAGAGAGAGAGAGTGGGGAGCCCCCTGGAACCCCAGAATGGGCTTCCCCCACCAGCAACCTTTTAGTAATTAGTAAAATAGAATTGAACTGGCCGCGGACCGGCCGGTGGCTGGGGCCCTGATCGATCTTCAGTCATTAGGCAAATTGCGGGTTGGGGGAGGGTGGGCCGGTTGGGGGCAGGGCGACCCCTGATCCTAGACCCTGCCCAGACCTTGGCCAAGTGGCAGAGGCTGTCTGGCCTCAGTATCCCCTCCAAGAAAATTGGAATTTGACCCCTGGAACCCAGGTCTGCACCTGGAGGTGTCTCAACCCAGGCTGCGCTGCCTTGATCAATGCCCACCCTCTCTGTTCACAGCCTGGGAGAAGCTGAGAAGCAAACCTCACCTCTGGCTAACCTGAGGGCTTGCAGGGTCCATCCAGTGGCTGGGAGGCTTAGCTGGGGCTCAGGTCTCCTCCTCACTCTAGGGGAACCCAGCCTTCTTCCCAGGTTCCAGCCAGGGTTCCTGCCCACCTCTACCACAGCTAGAATCAGAATCGTCCATCTCCTGTCTTCTTGGACAGGCTGAGTTCCTTGTCGTTTTAGCTCGCGATGGCAGCTAAAAATATGTGGGTGGGTGGGTATTATACTCAAAAGTCTTCCCTTTCTGTACTTCCCCTAGGCCCCTCCACTGTTGGTGGCTGATTCTGTGATTGGATTTGTCCCCCATGGAAATGAAACTCACCAACTGCTGTGCGTTCTTCCATTTTATTAGAGCGAGGTTTAAATAAATAGTGGCGATCCACATCTCCCTCCAGTCCTGCCCAAGACAGAGACCCTTGTCAGCCCCCGGTACGGACCCCCAAACCGGCAGACGCCCCAAAATTCTGGCCGTGTACACCTGGCTGGGCCCGCGGGCTCCGCCTGACTCTGCGCCTTCGTTGGGGCCGGGTCGGAGGATTTTATTTACATTGGGGGGTGCGGGGAGGATGCTAGACTGTTCTCCTCCGGCCGGGGGTCCCGGCCACACTGGGCGCACGGCGCCCCGAAGATCCCACTCTCGAACCGAGGTTGGGTGTGGGGACATCTCAGCACCGAATCTGGGGCGCCGCGACGTTGGGGTTTCGCCGCTGGCGGACAGAAGGTCCAAGGTTCCTGCCCACGGTCGCGGGACGCTCGGTCGTGCTGGCCCGCCGAGTGGATGCTCCCGCGGGCGTGTCGGCGACAGCTGCGCCCGATCGATCCCCGAGCCCGCCCCGGCTCGGTTGCCCCCGCCGCGCCGCGCGGCTCCATCGAATCCTCATCGCTCTCGGGCCACGCCGCCCGCCGCGCTCTCTGCAAACACCGCGCTTGTTTGCACCGGGGCACCGGGGCACCGGGGCTGGGAGTCCGCGGCTGGCAGGGGCTTCCCTGGGGCCCCGCGTCCTCCTCCGCCTGCCCCAGCAGCTCGGCCTCCGCGGGCCCAGGAGTTCCAGACGCAGAGAACGGAGAGTGTTCCACCCCCAACTCTACGACTCTGGGTGGGTGGTCGCAGCCAGGCCCCGACTGGCGCGCGCGCGCCCGGATTGTGTAGCTTGGGGCCGCTCAGCCTGCCCGGTCTGGAAAGTGATCCTCTGGAGCTCGGGATTCCCAGGGCGCCCGAGGTCGGCCCGCGCTCTTGCCGCCTCCTCCGCCTGCCTTCACTCCCTCTGCGCGCTGGGGATTGCGTGCAGGTCCGGGATCTGGGCTGCTGGCCGGAGTTTCGGACGCCCGCCTCGTAAACACGGAGAGACCCAGTCGGAGAAGCAGCCAGAAGGAACTGAGGGCACGAATCCGCCCGTCAGGCCCGAACCCCCGGTCACTCCTCTCCATCGCGATCACATCCCCCGGAAACCCTGGTAGTGAGGAAACTTGGAGCCTGTTCTGCGGTTTGCAGTCGGGGAAACTGAGGCCAAACCAGGCAGGGCGCAGGCGGCTGCCTCCAGAGGATGGTGGAGAGGGCTCCCCGCTAGCCGCCTCGGCTGACCGCGTGGGCCCGGGCACCTCAGGCCGCGGATTTCCCCGCAGCAACGAAACCCGCATTCGGCGCCCGCTCCGGAGGGGCAGAACCACCTCCGCGGCCAAGCTCGGGTCCTGACAGGGGAGCGAGCGGTCCTCCCGCCCCCACGTCCCCGGGCGGCCCTGGGTGCCCTCTGGCCCTTCCCGGCAGGGTCTCTCCTTTGATGACTAATGTAAATGTGTATATATTTAACCCACAACGCTTTCTTCCTTGCAGAAAGCCGGCCGGTGGATCTCGGAGAGGCGGGTGGCGCGGGGCGCAGTGGGTGCGTTCTGGGAAGCCCCAGGCTCGGGTATCCGGGCTAGGCTGCAGCGGAGTTGCTCCTGGGGGCGCCTTCGGGAGCCACCTCGGCCGGAGTCCAGTCATGGCCCTGGTTCTGCTGAGCCCCAGCATGCCAGCTTCGACCCCCGGGAGGGTCCTGCCCTGGGTCCCCAGAGCCCAGGACAAGACGACAGATGCGGGGGTGGGGAGCACCCGCCTGGGAGAGCACCCACTTTCCAGACGGGGAGAAGGAGGCCCCAGCCGGTAGGGAAGACTCCGGCCCTCCCACTTTGGGAGGGTGCGAGGCCCCGCCCCGTGGGTAACCCCCGGCATCCGGCAAGCGAGCCTCGCCCTGGCCTGGCGCCCCATTAATGTGCCATTTATCTGAACACACCCGTGCCCTTTCCGCCCTGCCAGGAAGGGGGAAGGGAGGCAGGGGGGCTCCGCCCCATTCCCCACAGCTGTCCACCCCCTTCCTCCTTTCTGCCTTCCAGGTCTGTGTCCTTTGCCTGCACCCCTTTGGGCTGAGGGAACTCGGGAGACTTCAGAGGGACACTGAGATGCTGAGACGGGTGCACGCCCCACGGAGCGGTATCTACAAGTCAGGGATGGAGGAAGGGATCTGGCATTCACCTGATTTAACAAATCCCTCTGGGCAGCCCCACCCTCCAGGTTAGCTTGTGTACTTGGGAAGGGGAGACAAAGACTACACAGTCACGCAGGCGCCTGAGGTCAGGACTGGGAGGAGGGAGCAGATTTCCTGGAGGAGAGGACCTTGAGGCTGGGTTTTGTAGGATGTGCAGGAGTTGGAGTCAGGTAAGGTTAGTCTAGGGATGAAAAGACCCCTTATAATAATTTGGGGTAAAAGGGGATGGAGCAGTGGCAGGAGGCTGGCGTTAGCTCACAGGCCTTGATCAAAGAAATATTTGTTAAGTAAGTCAAGGAGATAATCTGGGATCTGACGGGAGGGGGTGGATGTCAAAACTGGGCCTTGAAGGCCAGGCTAAGTGGGGTTGGGCTTTCTGTCCTGGGTTGGGAGGCCAGCAGGCAGGGGTCCCAGTGGCCTTTAGAACAATCCTTCCAGCCCCAGTCTACACAGAGACACATCCTCCTGGATGTACTGGGGGTTGAATGGCTCCCCTCCCCCCAGGGCAGCGAGGTGTGGGGGGAGAGCTGTTTGTTCCTGAGCCCAGCAGGTGAGTCACAGGGGGCCACCGGGCTGGAAGGAAACTGTTTTCTCCTCCCTTCAGTCATCTGCTGCCTCCTTCCTCCCTCCCCAGATGTGGGGGTGGGGGCCCCAACTCTGGGGGAGTCATGTGCCCAGCAGAACCTGGTTCTACCTGCCTGACCATCCTCCACAATGCCTGCTGCCCACTGAGGAGGTGAGACTCTGAGGGAGCGAGGCTAACATCCCCATTTTTCAGAAGAGGAAACAGGCAGAAGGCTGGTCTGGGGGTGCCCAAGGCCCCCAGCCCAGGAGTCAACCCTGGGCCTAGTCCCAGTGTGTGCCCAAGTGTGTGCACTGTTGTGGACGCATCAGTGTGTCCAGTGAGGGATAGAGTGGGTCTTGGCTGCAGTGCTGAAGTCCCAGCGGAATTTGTGGGATGTGGGTAGTCCTTCGGACAATCCCAGGGAATGCAGGGCGTGGGGGGCGATGGCGAGGAGACTGGAAGGGACAGTTCAGCCTGCACTTTGGGGGCATCCCCTATTCTGGCACTCGCAAACAGGCAGCCTGGCCTCTGGGACTCAAGTTTGTAGGGCTCCTGCATCCTCCTCGGTGGCCCCACATCTGATCAGTTGGTCAAGGAACCGAGAAAGGAGGGGTCAACTGGGCTCTTCCAGAAAAGACCACTGCTGTCCCTCCTCCAAACTCTCTCTAACTTGACTTTTGGGGAGCCCAGGGGTGGGGTGGGGAGAGCAGAGCCTGGCCCAGACACCCCACATGAAGGGGCTCAGTTTCTTCTGCCAGGAAGGAAAGAGGGGGTCTTGACGCCCCTCCCCTCCTCCTCCCTCCCCTTCCCCCACCTTCTCCTCCTTTCCAGCTCCCTCCTATTCCTCCTAATCCTTTCCTTCTTTGCCTCCCTCCTGCTTTCCCCATTCTTCCCTCCTCCACCTCCCTCCCTGCCTTCCCATCCTTCCCCCCCTCTTCTCCCCTCTGGCTCTAACAGCTGTAACTGCTGGTTAACCCACCTCCCTAACAAGCACCCTGGCCCTCAGCAGTCCCCACCGGGCTCCCGTGTAATTGTCTCCATAATAAATCCCTGACTTTGGCTGCGTCGGAACCCATGGCTAACTCCTCCTTACCTAACACACACACACACACACACACACACACACACACACACACACATGCAACACAACATTTCTATTATTATTGAACTCCCTGTGCATTGGGGAGGTAGGAAGCCAGGCCCCCAGTGGCATGTCTTCCTGGGAAATTTGGGGGAGAACCCCCCTCCAGCCCCCTCCTCACCTGCTCACCCTCCACCTAGAGGGGAGGGCGAGATGCTCCTGTCAGGAGCAGCCCAGGCAAGAGCTCCCCAGGACCACAGCAATGGTGGGAGGGGGAAGGGTTGGGGGAGGGCTGAGGGTCATCTGGTTGACCCCTTGCTTGTCTTCTAGGTGAGGACTCTGAGGTGGAACCCAGCCTCTCAGCTGCCTGGGGAAAAGCCCTCTGGAGGTCCCAGAAGCAGCATGGGAGACAGGGAGCAGATGGACCATGTGCGTCAAGCCAGCTAAGGCCCTCCTGTGGCTGATTGAGCCCTGCCAAGGACTGGCCATTTCACAGGTAGGAGGGCTGAGCCTCATGCTGACTGTTCGCTGAGGCCACTGGCCCCAGCCCTCGCCAACCCCCTGTGAGTGCTCATTGCTCAGGGTCCTTGGTATCAGGGGTCACCCCCACAAGGTCAAGGGTAAGTTCTGGATTTGAACACCAGGGTCCTCTTCCCCACATCATGGGTCCTGTCAGAGCCTCAGTTTGCTTGTCTGTGCAATGGACACAAAGCATGCATGTATGAGCTCGGGGTCATCCAGGAGGCGCTTGTGACTGCTGCAGCCGCTCAGAGGTGTCTGAGTGAGGGCAAACCACGTCGGGGCGGGGGCAGAGAGCCCTGGAGCAGGGCCTGGCATTGACCCCACCCTGATCCTGGGAGGAGGCAGGAGAGAAGGGTGAGGGGCTGGCAGAGGCCAGCGAGGCCCCTCTTCCCCACCCCCAACCCCCGCAGGCCTGGCCAGACCCCAGCCCCACTTCACAGCAGGCTCTGAGGACGCAGTGCCCGGCCCACGTTGTGGATTTAGGTGCCTCCAGTTAGCCAGCCCTGGTTTCCTGTGTGGGTTCTGTGTCCCAAGCCCCCGATTTTCTGTTCCTTGGACCTTCCCAGGGCAGGGTGTTTTTTCCGGCTTCTTTCAATGGGGCAGAAATGACAGAAGGGAGGGGCAGCAGTGGGGGCCAGGATCCAGCATTGCTGGGCATCATCAGAGTGTGGGCCTCAGCTCACTGTTGCCCCAGTCCCGGCTGGGGGACAAGGCCAGGGTGACCTCTTCCGTTTGACAGGTGAGCAGCTCCCCAGCTACCTCGACATCTACTGGGGATGTGAGCTTCAGGCCCCGCTGATGGACTCTGGGAAACACACCCATTTCACTATGCCTCAGTTTCCCCATCTGATGGGGAATTTCTGTGAATTGATGCAAGAGAAGTGCAGGGCCTTTGTTCTAATGAGGATGGCTGGAGGAATATTCAGGTCTGAGTTTGGAACCCAGAGCTGCACAAACCTGCAGAGAAGCAGGTCTGGAAAGGGGACCAGGGTGTCTGAGGACTGCACCCCAAGAGGTCCCCCTTGAATCCTGTCTTGTCCTGCCTCATCTACTCTCTGCCCAAAGCATGTGCTGCCCTCTCTCTTGTCTACTGTCTTTCTCCCCAGCCTGGGCATCTCTAGAAGTCACAAACAGAAGGTTTGGAGAGCCCTGGTGTCCCCATCACTCTGCTCAGGCCAGGGGCGCACAGGAGGGATGAACACCTGTCCGGGAGGTCTGCTCAATGCCACTTCAGTGGTGGCCGGGACCCAGGCAGTTCAAGAGGATGTGGTGCGAGCAAGAGGCCTGCCTTGGCCCCAGGACCTTCATATTCCCTTTGGGGGGCTCTGGGAGGGACATGGTTTCTGGCCCTTGTCCAGCGGCTGGAGGATGGTCCCCAGTAGGCTGGTGCCCTGAGCAACTGTTTTCCTGAAGCAGCATTTCTGTCCCTTCCACAGATCGATGTGTGGGTGGAGGTACATTTGTGGAAGGTTATTCATGCTGGGGCAACCCCACAGTCCAGCTCAGGGCTCAGGGTCAGGGAGGGGGTGACTGAGGGCATCCTTGCTTCTGGTTCACCCCACTCCAAGGTTGCTTCACAGATCAGTCTCTGTGGGTGTCTTCATTAAAGGTGCCTGGTTCCTGCATACAGCCCAAGATCTCAAACCCAGTGAGCCCCCTAGAATTGAGCCCAGCTTCTAACCTGGATTCTCTATTCTTCTTCTTAACTGCTGTCCTTGGGCTGGCTCTCACGCTCTCTCTTGTGAACCATCCCCTCATCTACAAAAGGGAGTTTTAGGGATGATAGAAGGAGAGAATTCATGTACAGTCCTTAGAATGGTGCTTTGATGCTGAGCAGAGCAGAACTTTGGTGCTTCTCAGCCTGTTTGGGGTCCAGAAAGTTGAGTTGGCTGGGGTTGCAGAGAGGCAAGGCAGCTGGAGAAAATAAGTTAGAAATGAGCTCAAGAGAAGCAATGGCTGGAAGAGAAGTTAGTCCACAAAACCCACAGCAGGTGGCTCTAAACCCTTGGCACAGGTGAGCCATAGTACTGGAGCTGAGCTCCCCAGCAGCCAATGCAGAAAGAGAAAGAGTTGCTGGTATGAACATTATTTATGGCCACAACCACTCTTGTGGCCATTGCAAAGCCTGGACCTGGGCCTGTGTGCGTGTGAATATGTGCTTAGCAGAGATCTAATGGCCTGAGGGTCCCCACCCACAGGTGTTAAGTCCCATATAATCTCTTCCCTTGAGTATGGCTGACATATAGCCAGTAGAATACAAATGTGATGGATGTCTGCCTGTGATTATGTAAGCCCCTGTCCCAGCAGATTCTCCTGTTGGCCTTGAAGGAGTGAGCTGCCCTGGTGTGTTGGGGTTTTTTTGTTTTTAAAGAAAACTTTAAAATTAAAACTTTTTAAATTTTGGCCACACTGAATACCATGTGGGATCTTAGTTCCCCAACCAGGGTTTGAACTTGTGCCCCCCTGCAGTAGAAGTGCAAAGTCTTAACCACTGGACCACCAGAGAAGTCCCTGAGCTGCCAGGTTGTGAGAGGTCCCTGGAGGGGAGCAGGTATTGGGAAACAGTTGGCATACTCATTACTGAAAGCCAGAGTGGGAGGGGGGAACAACTCAGACTTCAGTCCTACAACCATAAGGATTGAATTCTGCCAACACTCATGTGAGCTTGGAAAAGGAACTTAGCCTGGCCAACACCTTGACTGTGGCCTGTAGGACCAGAGCAGATGACCCAGCGAAGTTGTACCCAGACTCCTGATCTGCAGACTGTGATGGATCACAGGTGTATGCTTTTTGAAGCTGGTAAATTTGTGAAGATTTGTTATACAGCAGTAGCTAACTGATACATGGTGTGACCTGCTCTTGTTTCCTGCATTTTGACTGGGCACCAACTCAGGAAAGGTCTCCTGCTCCTTCATCGATCACACATACAATTATCACGGGTTCTCACATTAGTTGAGTACCTTCTGTGTGCCAGGCTCTGCACTAAGCATTTAATCATGTAGATTTGTCCCCTCTCTAGTTGTAAGAAATAGAGATGCTCACCATGTTCATTTTCCCTATAAGGAAACTGAGGCCTGGAGGCTGAAGTGAACACACCCCAACCCCAGAGCACATAGAGGATAAGCTGGGCCTTGAGGGTGTCTAGCCCCAGGGCCCCCCCTTACTCTGTCCCAGGAGGTTCGGCCCTTGTCTGGCTCTCACCAGTCACTGGCTCCTCCCCTGGTGCAGTGGCTTTCAGTGCCCCAGAGGCGGGGGCAGCCTGGGTTGGCATCACTGAGCCTTCCATGGGACCACGATACGTGCTTGTGTTTCAGAACCACTGAGAGCAGGTTCTGCTTCCTCGGGGCCCTGCACAGGCTCTGAGGAGGGCCTAGCACCCTGCTGCCCCTCTTTCCAGAGGTCGACCTTCTTAGTCCATCAGGACTCAGCTGGTGTCAGGGTGCTAAGGAAGCCCCCTCCCTTCTTTACAAGCTCATACTCCTGTGTCTGTCACAGCGGTCTTGTCACAATTTCTAGTGATATCTTTTTTTTCCTGGAATTCTTGAGTTAGTACCCTTCTCTTCCACCAGACTGAATTCCAAAAGGGCAGGGGTAAAAGGCTACCTGCTGGTGGCTGTGGCCCCAGCACCTAGCCTGACATATAGTAGGTACCGAGTGACTGGGTAACATTCGAGTGAATGAGTGAGTGAACGGATGGATGAAAGGAATGATGGATGGGTGGATGGATGGACAAATGGCCTCCCTACCTTCCTGCTCCCTGATCATCAGGAGAGAAAGGCAGGCAAATTTCAAACAACCCGAAGATGTCTCTCAGCCTGGAGCCGCTGGAAACACCAGCTCCCCTGGCAGGGCGCATCGACCCACCGTGGGGCGGGCAGGCGTCTGGCTTTGTGCAGGCAGAGGTGGGGCGCTCCAGGCGGGTAGGGGGCTGCGCCAACCCCCCCTGCAGCAATCAAAACACCCCCGCCCCACTCCTAGCTGTCTCTGCTGACACCGGGCCTCTGCAGCTGAGCGGGTCTGTCGATGGGGGGCTGTGGCAGGTGTGTGTGTGTGTGCAGGGTCCGTTGCAGTCTCTGCAGCAGCCGATGGAAAAGCCCTCTCAACACACAAAAGCAGGAAGGGCACATTAAGCCCATTATCAATATTTAGCCTGAAAAAAATACAAAAAGCATTTTCTTTTCTGAAAAATTAATAACCTGGAAGACAGGGAGGCTGGGTTTGATGTCTGGCTAGTGGGGGGAAGGTGAAACTTTGATCCCCCTGCCCCCAGTGGCCCCCCTCAGCCCCCACCTGCTTCTAGTCCTGGCCGAGGCACCCGTGTGTTCCCAGACCACCCCCACCCTCCCCCGTGGGGGGGCATCCTCCCGAGCTGAGCTCCCCTCAACCCTCCCCAGATGATTCACATTCACTCGCCTCCCTGCCTGAACTTCAGTTTCTCTCTGCTCACCCTGGGAAACTCCTACTCTATCTGCAGAACCCAGTCCCAATGCCCCCTACTCTATACAACTTGTCCTCCCCTCCCAGATAGAACCCTCAGTGCCTTTCCCTGGCCCCCTGACCCCAGCATCCTCACTTTCCCTCAGGGACTCCCAATCCCTGGGGTTCTCACTGTGGCCCACCCAGCCACCCCTTCACCTCCCTCCCCACCAACTTGGGGGAAGCTTCCTGAGATCCAGACCAGAGCTGGGCCTCGGGGACTCTGGCACTGCCCAGTTTAGTGGATGAGTATTTGGACAATGAAAAGGGCTTGTTTCTGTGGGCAGCAACCCCACCCCCACCCCAGAGACCCTTTTCCCTCCCCACCTCTTTCTGCCCATTTGCCCGCCCTTAGGCCTGGAAAGAAGATTCTGGAATCTGGCTAGGGAGGAGGGGAAGAACTACACCCTCATTGGGTCTCATTTTCCCTTTTCTTGAACAAGAGGTTGAGTCAGATTGGAAATTTTGGGATCATTTATTTACTCATTCACTCCAGCATTGCCATCTGCTGCCCCCCACTCCCCCACCCCTTGAGGGCGAGGCACCGTTCTCATTTAACTGAAGACAAGGAGGCCCAAGGGGGTCCTGTGAGGCATGACTCTGGGGGTCCTGGGCTCTGAGTGCCCTAATCAATGAAGACCCTCCCATCTGGAGAGGAGGAAGGAGCTGTTCTTGGTGCTGAAGCTAGAACTGGAGGTCTTCTGTGTGAAGAGGGGCTGTCCCCCACAACCTAGCCATCTGAGTTCCCTCCCCTGCCACGGGGGTTCAGACCCACATCCCCGCTTCCTGGGCAGACTGGACGAGACCAGTCACATCGGGTTGACTGCCCTCCAGTTTGCTGCCTTTGCATCCTGAGGGGGCTTCCTCTAGCCCTGCACTCTTTAGGCCCCTCCCTGCTCTGTAGCTCTGGTGCCCCCACCCCACCTTGCCTGGCCCCTCATGCTGTCCCCACAGGGCTGGGGGTACCAGGCTCTGCCTCCCTCTCTGCTGAGCAGAGGGACAGTTGAGAATGGTGGCATGCAGACACTGTTGGGTGACCCCACTCAAGCCCCTGTCCCTCTGTGTACCCTACCCTCCTGTTCTCAAATCATGAGCTCAATAGGGTTGCAAGAATCTGGAGCCTGGGCTCATGTGGTCTGGGAGGGCTTCCTGGGGGAGGTGACCCCACCAGAATCTGGACAGAGGAGGGAGATGAGAACGGGTCTTCTTCCACCACTACCCCCAACTCCTGAGCTAAGCTTGAAAGCTTGAGGCAGGGGGGTCATCTCATCCTTGAAAGCCTGAGGCCAGGGGTGCTGGGGGACAGCTTCTCATCCTCCTGGAGGGGAGAGAACGAAGTCATTAAGGGAGGGGATCAGACGCACGGCTTTGGTGGGGCGGGGGAGGCGCTGACAAGAGGGAATATTTTATCGAGGCGGCTGCAATCTCTCTTCCAAGGCCAGCGGCCCCTCAGATATTGAGCATCGCTGTCGATGCCGCTAGCTGTAAGTGGAGGAAAAAAAATCGCTTAATGGCCTGCTTGAGCAGGTGGGTGGGTGCCGGGTGATGGTGGACCCTTAAAGGGGCCTCTGTCCCCCCCTCAGGCTTGGGGGGCTCAGGGAGGAGGGACTCCAGACGGCTGCTAATAACCCTTGAAACAGTGATCCTGTTTGCTGAGTTCCTGCTGCAGGAGGCTGTGGAGTCTCCATTTATTTTAATCTTTTAATCACTCAGAGGTTCTTTATTGTACCCACTGTGCGCCAGCACTGGATGGGAGACAGCGGTCAGGGCACCCCAGTCTGGAGCTGGCAGACCTTAAAGCATGACCCAGACTCAGGGAGGCTGAATGGGAGGGGGACCAGGAGGTTGGACAGGCTGCCTGGGGCCTCCTTGAGAAGGGGACGTTTGCCCTGAGAGCTCTAGGTAGAGCAGGAGTTAATTAAGTGAAGTGGAAACAGCATTCCAGGTAGTGGGAACAGTATATTCAAAGGCTTGGTGGTAAGAAGAGGGTGGGCTTATGAGGGGCTGGATCCCGGCCCCATCCTGGCGGCGTGGCAGCCCCTATTCAGAGGTCTTTCTATTAGGACAAGTAGGAGCCCACCCCCCATAGACATAACCCGGTTTCTGTACTCAATTGTGAGCATCTCTACTCACTGTTTGGCACCTAGCTTCTTCTTTTTAATGATAGGCTCTGCTTTTAAAAAATATTTATTTATTCATGGATGCACTGGGTCTTTGTTACTGTCTGTGGGCTTTCTCTAGATGCAGAGGGCAGGGGCTATGCTCTAGTTGTGTTGCATGGGCTTCTCAGCATGGTGCCATCTTTTGTTGTGGAGCATGGGCTCTGGGGCATGCAAGCTTCAGGACTTGCATCATGTGGAATCTTCCTGGACCAGGAATCGAACTGGTGTCCCCTGCCTCGCAAGGTGGATTCTCAATACTGAGTCACCAGGGAAGCCCTAGTCTCTGCTTTTTTTAGAATAGTCTCAGATTCATAGGAAAAATGAACAGTGTGTAGGAAATTCCTATACACACCCCCACCACACATGCATATACTCACACTGAGCATCCTTTGCTATTAGCAGTGGTGTGGTACACTTGCTGCAATTAATGAACCAACATTAATACATTACAAGTAATTGTTATCAGTTGAATTGTGTCCCTTGTGAGAAAGAGTGAAGTTCTAACCCTCAGTACCTGTGAATGTGACCTTGTTAGGTAACAGGGTCTTTGCAGATGATCAAGTTGAGAGAGGTATTTCAAATAGATATTTAAATATGTATTTAAAATGTCCTTTTAAGAAGAGGACATTTGGACATAGAAACACACACACAGGGAAAAGGCCACGTGAAGATGAAGGCTGAGATCAGGGGAGGGAGGCTTCCAGAAGCCAAGGTCACCAAGGATTGCCAGCGACCCACAGAAGCTGGAGAGGGGCCTGGATCAGACACGACCTCATGGCCTCAGAAGGAACCAGCCCCGCCCACACCCTGATCTTGGACTTCCGGCCTCCAGAGCTGTGAGGGAATCATTGTTTCCGTTGTTTAAGCCACTTGGTTTGAGGTCCTTTGTTAAGGCACATTAAAGTCCGTAACTTACATGACAAAACCGGACAGTGTACTAAACAACAAAGACATCACTTTGCTGGCAAAGGTCCATGTAGTCAAAGCTATGGTGTTTCCAGTAGTCATGTACAGATGTGAGGCTTGGACCATAAGGAAGGCTGAGCACCAAAGAATTGATGCTTTCAAATTGTGGTGCTGGAGAAGACTCTTGAGAGTCCCTTGGAGAGTCTCTACAAGGAGATCAAACCAGTTAATCTGAAAGGAAATTAACCCTGAATACTCACTGGAAGGGCTGATGCTGAACTGAAGCTCCAATATTTTGGCCACCTGATGTGAAGAACTGACTCATTGGAAAAGACCCTGATGCTGGGAAAGGTTGAAGGCAAGTAGAGAAATGGACAACAGAAGATGAGGTGGTTGGATGGCATCACCAATTCAATGGACATGAGTTTGAGCAAGCTCCAGGAGTTGGTGAAGGACAGGGAAGCCTGGCATGCTGCAGTCCATGGGGTCGCAAAGAGTTGGACAATACTGAGTGACTAAATAGCAAGAACTTACATGAAGGCTCACTCTTTCTGTCGTTAAGTCCTGTGGGCTTTCTAGCACAACATTGTTCATCCACCATTATAGCACCATACAGAACAGAATGGTTTCACTGTCCTAAAACACTTCTGGCCCCACCCATCCATGCCCCTTCCCCACAACCACTGATCCTTCTATGGTCTGCAGAGCCCCGCCTCTTCCAGAACATCCCAGAACTGGAACCACAGTGTGGAATATTTTCAGATGACTCTTTCCAGTTTAGTCATGTTTGTTTAAGGTTTCTCCCCATCTTTAAGGGGCTTGATGGCGCCTTTCTCCTTAGTGCTGAGTCCACGTCATCTGGTTGATCTGTCCACCTGCTGGAGGGCATCATTTGTTATGGGTTTGGACAATTGAGAATAATGCTGCCTTCAACAACCTCATGCAGGTTTTTGCGTGGACATAAGTTGCTAGCTTCTTTGGGGGCAGTCAGCCTTTGCACCAAGTACATCTTAGGAACATTCAGTGCTGCTGCCTGGGTGACACTCGCCTTTGGAACAGCCATGTCGTGCTCAGAGCTGCAGGCACTCTGTAGGTGATTTCAACAGCATCTTATCCCTGGCTGTATTTCCTGGTGGCTCAGATAGTAAAGAATCTGCCCATAATGCAGGAGACCTGGGTTCGATCCCTGGGTTGGGAAGATTCCCCTGGAGAAGGAATGGCAACCCAGTCCAGTATTCCTGCCTGGAGAATTCCATGGACAGAAGAGTTTGGCAGGCTACAGTCCATGAGGTCACCAAGAGTCAGACATGAATGAGCGACTTTCACTTTATCCCTGACTGTTCAGGCTGGTTCCAGATTTTTGCTGGAACAATGCAAGGTGCTGAGAACAGGCTCTTGAATATGGCCACACTGTGTGTGCCCCTGTGGAATACACTTCTAGCAGTGAGAACACAGGCCAGGGGAATTTGTTTACTATTTACTGAGCACCTATCATGTTCTGGGCATGGTTTTAAGGTGTTCAGGACCTGAGGCAGGGAGGAAGGGGACAGATAAAAGTCCTTGTCTTCACCAAACTGTCATTTTCAATTTGGCTTTTAAATTTTTTGTTGGATGTTGGCACATTGCCTTCTGGAAAGATCCACTCAAATGGACGCAGTTGCCAAAAGTATGTAACTGTGAGCAATTGTGTGTGTGTGTGTGTGTGATGGGTCTGCAAGTGGGTCCTGGTGTCCCCTGTCCTCCTGGGCTGATAGAGATGGAGGTGGGCGCACCTGCTTGATGTCCCAAGAGGGCAGGAGTAGCCAATAAGCAAACACGGCAATCACTCGATCCGTCGAACTAGGTTCATAAAGCTGCCAAATGGAGAGATGGCTTCGGAAATCCATGCGCCCGGCTGCGTCCAGCAGGGACAGTGTTCACCCAGTGGTGTCAGGACTTGGTGAGGCAGGAGGCACATCCTGGGGTGGGGCCTGTCGTCTGGGCTTCAGTTTCCCACCCACCAGGGAGGCATCCACGACGCCCACAGCACAGGGTGCTGGCACCGACAGTCCAGATAACTAATCTCCAGTCACATCTTCCAGGTCATGTTCTTGTGTCCGGTTGTCTTGTCCTGGGCTCTGGGGACTGAGGGCCAAGCCATGCTTCAGACACAAGACCTTGCCCTCAGAGAGCTCCCAGGGGACGTGAACCTTTATGGAATGAATGCCTCTCTGCGTGTTGTCCTGAGTGGTGAATCCTAGGGCTCCCAAGAAGGGTCAGCTGTGTAGAGGGTTCCCTGTAGCAGGAACCTCAGAAGGAAAGGCAGGGAAGCCAGGCAGAGACAGACAAGCCTCAGAAAGTTGGGAGCTGAGCTCGGGCGAGTGAGGAAAGCTAGAGGGGTGGAGGTGCAAGGCATATGGTTGCAAGCACACACACCTGTGTAACCTGTAACCACTCACACATGCACATAGGCATGCACTTGCACATGTATCTTCTCACACACTCCTGCATAAATATACCTGAACCCACTCTTACGCATGATACACATGCTCATACACACACACAAATACATGCATGCGTGCATCCGTATCACAAACACATATCCACTGACACCCACGCACACACACAAAGAATATACAGTCACATGCACAGAACAGCCTCTGCCTCCTCCCTCTCCTTACCTCCTCATACAGTGCACACACACACACACTCATACCTATTCATATGTGCACACAGCTACTCAAATGCATGCACAGTTACACACTCAAGTGCACCCAGATTTGCACACACACATACACACACATTCTGGACTGCCAAGGAACCACTCACATGTCACAAACCCAATCAGCCATTGTCAAAACAGCCCAGCCTTTGATAAAATCCAGCTTTTTCATCTTGCACATGAATTGGCCAACCTCCACTTCCCTCCCCCATTCCACTCAATAACCAGGTTAAAATAAAAATTGAATTCCAGCATCTGCTTTCAAAAATAACCCCCACACACTCCACCGGTCAATGCAACCTTCCTCAGTTGCTAAGAGTTAGAAACGCAAAGGCCAGGGAAGGAGACTGGATGAAGTATGATGCGAAAAATAAAATAAAATAAATGCAAAGCCAGGGGAGGCTGACAGCCTTATAAAGTATGTCCGCGTGCGGCAGAGAGGCTGGGGAGGCCTGAGCAGAAAGACCACAGCTGATTTTAGGTGGGAGAGCCTGCAGCCAGTAGTTTTGTCCTTTTCTGTTCCCTTTAAAGTGGTTATAGAACTGAATTTAGAGTACCCTCCCCCCCTGCAAAACCACACTGATTTGCAGCTGTGTGTGTTGTGTGGGGAATTAATTGAGATCATTTAAATAAAACTCTCAGCACTGGGCTTGGTCCAGGATGCATATTAAAATTATTGTGTATATTTAAATTTTTTAACAGTCCACATTTGCATCAAATAATTCAATCCTGTTTTTCACCCTCGAAGAAATATTTTTTGCCCATGTCAAGAACCCTACCATTTTATTATAAACAACCTCTTTATTTTTTTTATAATAAACCTTCCTTTGACAAAATCCAGTTGTGCATTTTCACAAACCCAATTGACTGTTGGGTGTTTGGGGATTTTTTTTTTTTTATAAAACTGGGAGGTTTAGGACACCTCACACTTTCCCAACCCTTTCAAAATAAACAGTGTCTTTTCTGAAGTCCATACTCTTCAGTTTGGGCCTCCTTAGACTTCTGCGAAAGTGGGGTGCCCTTTAAATAGGAAGGAAGAACCCACAGCATCCCCAAGTCCTTAATTTTAACATTACATTTTAGTTTAAGTCATCGTTTTTCCTTACGGGGGAGTGATCACGTAGGACTCAATGAGCACTGAATAAATGTTTCTGTCTCCTTTGGGTGTGGGTGTCTAGTGGTCAGACTGATGTGGCAGAGAGAATCCGACGCCCCAGAGCCACACTTTCTGGGTAGCAGGCCCATCTTCATCCTATCACCTGTGACTCAGGCAAGTATTGAGCTCTTACCAGTCTTGGTTTCCCCAGTTAGGGAATGGGCCCAGCCAAGCCAGGGAGGGTGGAGCTCACCGATGCAGTCCGGAGCATCCTGGGGCCAAGGGAGCGCTGGGGAGGGTTCCTACCGCCGCCTCACCCCCTACCCTGGCTGTTCAGTCGCCCCCACCTCAGGAAGACGTGCGTCCCCGAGATAACACACGGGTCAATAAACTTTTTTCCAAGACTGGCCCGTTGCTCCATCCTCCCTTGGCCCCCTTCCCGCCTGCATCCCCCTCCCCGAGCCGGGAAAGGTCAGATGGGAGGCGGCATCGACCCGCGCCCGGAGCCAGGCCCCCGGCCACGCTGACCAACTGACCACGCGCCGCCCGGGACCCCGGCGCGCCGCCGGCCAATGGGAGCGCGCCGAGCCGCGGTTGCCTGGCAACGCGGGCCGGAGGAGGGGCGGGGCCGGAGAGCAATGGATCCGAGGCTGTCGCGATCAATCCGGCACCCGCGCGCATGCGCGGCCCGCGGCCGGGAGGGATACTGCAGCCGGCGCCCAGTGGCCATCGATCGCCGCGGCCCGAGGCGCTTAATAAGCTCGGAAAAGGGTTTAAGGGGAGGGGCACCCCGCCATCCGCCACCTCCTCCCCTCCTGCTGCTTTCAATAATAATAATAACAACAATAGCAGCAGTAGCAACTCATGTTCATCCAGTGCTTTCTGCTTGCTTGGCTCTCCACTTAAAATCTCCCAATATCCTGGCCAAGGGAACCAGTTGGTGGCCAGCTTCACCCCGGAGGTGCACACAAGGGCCAGATTCTCCGAGGTATCATCGTGTCCCCACTACCCATAGCATCGTGTCTCCACTACCCTGAGTGGCCTCGGGAGCAGATGGGCCACAGTCTCAGGGTCCCCACCTGTACCAAGGGGTGAAGTAGAACCTGCCTGGTCTGGCTCTGTGAGGTGTCCCATAAAGCTCTTTGTTTCGCAGCTGATATCAGCCGTGTTTTGTTCTCAGATGGGAACCCCAAGGCCCAGAAAGGGAAGGTCACTGGCAACTGTTATAGAATCAGGGCCGTCCCCATTCCTCCTCCTTGCTTGTCCCTGCCTCACAGTCATCTTTTTCACAGTATTTATTGAGTATTGACAGCGAGCTAGGCTGTGCTTAGTACTCTGTACATATAAGCACATTGGTTCTTCAAAATCCTGTGCATTGTGTAACATATCCCCATTTTACAGATGAGGAAGCAGGAAATATGAGGCCAGCATGTCTGGAGAAGAAAGGCTCTTCTCCCCTTTTGAGATCAAGGTGTCACAGAGCCATGCTCACTCTTTTAGGAGGGTCCTTACAGGCCATTCCTGCCACTGGTTGTTGTTTAGTTGCTAAGTTGTGTCCAACTCTTTGCGACCCCATGAACTGCAGCATGCCAGGCTTCCCTGTCCTTCATTATCTCCCGGAGTTTGCTCAAATTGATGTCCATTAAGTTGGCGAAGCTATCTAACCATCTCATCCTCTGCTGCCACCTTCTCTTTTTGCCTTCAATCTTTCCCAGCATCAGGGTCTTTTCCAATGAGTCTGCTCTTCGCATTAGGTGACCAAACTATTGGAGTTTCAGCTTCAGCATTAGTCCTTTCAATGAATATTCAGGGTTGGTTTCCTTTAGGATTGACTAGTTTGATCTCCTTGCAGTCGAAGGGTCTCTGTTGTTGGCAATCTTGGCATCCTTTGGCTTGTAGTCACCCCACCTACCCTGGCCAGGCTCTGCCTCTGTCTTCCCAAGGCTGTCTTCTCTCTGTGTCTCTGTGTGTCTCTCCTTTTTTTCATAAGGACCCCCAGTTATTGGATTTAAGGGTCACCCTAATTCAGGATAACCTCATTTTAATTACATCTGCAAAGATTGTATTTCCAAATAAGTCCACACTCTAAGGTTCTGGGTGGACATAACTACGGATGGACATTATTTGATTCACTAGGTGGGCATAGAGGCAAGTGGATATGAGCAGGTGGCCTTCTCCACAGTCTCAGGACTTTGCTCCATGCAACTGGCTCTGGACTTAAACCTGGGGAAATGCTGACAGAGGCCCAGGGTTTTACCAAAATGGGCTCATGTGACCTCCAGCTGTCATGTGGTCAGTGTCTTTCATTTCATCACTTGGCCATCTTCCCATGTCATTAAAATTTCTCCTCATAGAAAAACATGATCTGAAAGGATACATGCACCCCAATGTTCATTGCAGCACTGTTTACAATAGCAAAGACATGGAAACAACCTAAATGTCCTTCAAGAGAGGACTGGATAAATAAAATGTGGTACATATATACAATGGAATATTATTCAGCCATTAAAAAGCATGAAATAATGCCATTTGCAGCAACATGGATGGACCTAGAGAGTGTCATATTGAGTGAAATAAGTCAGACAGAGAAGGAGAAATATCATATGACATGTCTTTTATGTAGAATCTAAAAAGAAATGATATAAATGAACTTACTTACAAAACAGAGACTCACAGACTTAGAGAACAAACTTATGGTTGCCAGGGGAAAGGGATAGTTAGGGAGTTTAGGAAAGTCATGTCCACACTGCTATATTCAAAATGGATAACCAACAGGACCTGTTGGTAGCACATGAAACTCTACTCAATGTTATGTGCCAGCCCGAGTGGGATGGGGGTTAGGGGGAGAAAGGATACATTTATATGTATGGCTGAGTCCCTTTGCTGTTGGCATGAAACCACCACAACATTGCTAATCAGCTATACCCCAACACAAAATAAAAAGTTTAAAGGTTGAAAAAAATTTCTCCTCCTCCATCACCTTTAATATCCACCCAGCATTCCACCCAAGGAGGTGGCATCTCTTTATCGATACCCTTTCCTTGGGCAGCAAGTCTAGTCCCACCATGTGTTCTTTTGGCAACATAGCACAGGCTAAGTGGAACTGGTTGAAATGAGTTGGGGATCAGAACATGGCTAATGGAGATTTCCCAGGTGCTCCAGTGGAAGAGACTCTGTGCTCTCAATGCAGGGGGCTCAGGTTTGATCCCTGGTGGGGAACCAGATCCCACATGCTGCAACTAAGAGTTCACATGCCACAACTAAAGATCCTGCATGCCACAATGAAGACGGAAGATACTACTTGAGACCCTGCACAGCCAAATAAACAAATATTTTTTAAAAAGGACAATAGAGACCCCACACAGACACACACTGCCACATGTCTAAAACTGAATAAAAAACATTTAAAGTTTGTTACTCCACCTCATGGGAGGGAGTCAATGTCATTAAAACAGACAGATGCTCAGAGGTGGGCATGGGCAGCCCTCACCATATATTTTTCTTTTCCGTTGAGGTGAAATTCTTAAAACATGAAATTAACCATGTTAAAGTGTCTAACTCAGTGGTATTTAATTTGTACACACTGTTGTATAGTCATTACAATTTCGTGGCTCCGAAATATTTTCATCACCCCTAAATAAAACCCCATCCCCATTAGCCGTCACCCCTCCCTCACCCTCTAGCCCTCCACCCTCCACAGCCCCTGATAACCACTCATTTACTTTCTGTGTCTGTGAACTTGCCTACTGTGGACATTTCATAGACATGGAATCACACACTACGTGGCCCTTTGTGTCCAGCTTCTTTCTCTGAGCATCACAATTTCAAGGTGCGTCCATGTTGTAGTGTGTGTCAGCACTTGGTTCCTTCTTCTAAGAAAAATTTTTAATTGCGGGTAAAATATACATGACAAAATTGACCGATTTAAGTACACAGTTCAGTGGCATTAAGTACATTCCCACTGTTGTTCAGCCATCTCCACCATCCAGCTCCAGAAATCTTTTCATCTTGTAAAACTGACGCTCTGCCCACATGAAACACTGACTCCTCCTCCCCTCCCCCAGCCCCTGGCCCCACCATCTACTTCCCATCTCTGTGGATCTGACTCCTGCAGGGACCTCCTGTGAGTAGAATCAGACAGTATTTGTCTTTCTGTGTCTGCTTCTCTCACCGAGCATCACGTCTGCAAGGTTCATCCATGTTGCAGTGAGTGTCAGTGCTTCATTTCTGTTATGGCTGAGTAGCATTAATACATAACAGTTCTGCTGTATGGATGGGCCACGTTTTGTTTATCCATCATCTGTTGATGGACACTTGGATGTTTCCACTTTTTGGCTGCTGTGAATCATGGTGCTGTGAACATGGGTGCACCTTGGTGACTTTTGACCTCATCAGTCCCCATATGGCAGGTCCTGGGGCAGTGAACAGACCCCATATGGAGTCAGGCCAACCCCACATGGGCCTAAGCTTCAGACTTCAGTTGAAAGGAAGAGACCGTGTCTTGGACAGAGCGCCAGGTGTGGCATAGGACCCACCTGAGTCTGAATTCCAAGCAGTGTGACTCTGGGCAAGACACATCCCTGGGACTTCCCTGGTGGTCCAGTGGTTTTAAGACTTTGCTTTCCAGTGCAGGGTGTGTGGGTTCGAGCCCCAGTCAGGGAGCTAAGATCCCACATGCCTCATAACCTAAAAACCAGAACATAAACCACAGAGACAATACTGTAACAAATTCAATAAAGACTTTAAAATAGTCCACACCCCCCAAAAAGATCTTTTAAAAGACACACCCCTGTTTGGGTCTCCATTCCCTTGTCTGTAAAATGGGGACAATGAGCTTCTTTCCTTCACAAGCGCAGTGCCTCTGGATGCAGAGTAAATTTTCTGTGAATGGTTCTTATTGATACTGTTATGATGATGGTTTTGAGATGACTGTTGAGTATTCTCAGGGCTACTAGGCCCTCAAGAAGTCCACAGCCCCTCTCTCAGCTCTTCCTCCTCACCTCCCCCACCCCAGGGTGTCCTCAGCCCTCCAGTAGAATGTGAATGCTGGGCTTATTTCTGATTTATTCTGGGCCCCTGAAGAAATACATTTTCTTCAATTATTAATCATCGAGGTGTGAGAGATACACAGGAATGAAATTAGCTGCCTGACCTTTGGGGAGAAGGATGCAGGGGTGGGAAGAGGTCAAATGGGGGTCCTGGGGGGTTGCTGAGACTCGGGGCAGATGAGGGGGGGAACTCATGGAAGAGACCAGAAAACAGGGGGGCATTTGGTGAAAGAGTGAGGGAAGGGAAGCCACTTCACGTTTCTCTCCTCTATTTTTTTTTTTTCTCTTTTCTCTCTCCTTCTTGGGAACCAGTGGTGTTGGCTCACCCAGCGGGTGGGCTGGGGATTGGGTTCAAAGGCAAGAGGAAGCTGAAGGGGCAGGACGCCTAGGTGGGACTCAGTTTCCTCAGCTGTTGGAGGAAGATTCTGGTTTCACGTTCCCGAAGTCCCCAACCCAGTCTCTGTTACAAATGCCCCCAGCAACCCCACACAATCATGGCCACAGGTCACAGAACCACACAGTCCAAAGGAGGCCCCAGGGTTGGGGAGGGGTATCTGCCTGGGAGACCTGGGGTGAGGTCTTGGAGGGTAAGGAAAGGTTTAGCCAGTGCACTGGGTGGGGATACACCTCCAGGCGGAAGGACAAAGTCCAGGAGGGATGAGAGAGCGTAAGTGACACTAGCAATGCAGGCTGGCTGGCATGGGGCTAGACGAGAAGTAGGACAGGTCACAGACAGAGCTTTGGAGATATGCGAGTGCTGATGGGGAGGGGGCGTTCAGAGCTGAGCTTGAAAGGTCCCCAGGGAAGCAGTGTGGGGTCAAGAGAGGAAGCAGTGACCAATGGGCCCTGGGGGTGGGGCAGGAGAGGCCATGTCAGAACGGAGGCATAGCTTTGAGGGGAAAGATGCTGAACCATTCAGGCTACCCCACATCCTCCAGGATTAAACACCAAATCTTCCACAAACACCGGCCACCCATCATTCTTCCAGAGACAGGTCCCAGTCGCCTGTCCTCGCAGTTCTCCAAATGCCCCACATGGCCTGCAGCCTCCAAGACTTTGCACTACCTGTTTCCTCTCCCCTGAGCTAAGAAGGAATGGAGACGCACCCCAAAGATGGGAAGAGATGCAGAACCCATAGATAGACGCGAGGAAGCCAGGAATTCCCGTCGGAGTAAGTGTGGCAACACCCACTTCACAGAGACTGTATAACTGAGGCCCAGAGAGGCTGGTCAGAAACGTAGAAGGGTCCCACAGCCCAGCAGTGGACCAGCCGGGTTTTCTGTCTTAATTCCGTGTCACTCACAACAGCCAGGGAAAGACTTGGGGGTGTGCATGTGCCCTGGGGGGCTGTTCGCCCCAGGCTGGGGGTGAGTGGGGGCGGTGTGCGGGGCTCTGAGCTGGGAGGCGGTGTGCACGCCTTGCCCCTGTTCCCAGCCCGCTGCGGCGTCCGCGCCGATCAGATGAGAGAGAGATCGATGGAGTATTGAGCACTTTTCAAGCTTCGGTGATTTTCGTGGATTCAGTGTAAACCCTGGCCTGGGCCCCCCATTCCCATCGACCTCGGGCAGATGCGCCCCTCCCCACGATCCAGTGCCCACAGTTAGCTCCCGCTGCTGCAGCTGTGCACCCCAATATCCTGCGCAGGACTGCCCCCTTTCTTGCCACCATCGCCTGGAGAAGATGAGGTCTGGGGGGCACAGACAGGGCAAGGAGAAGTGCCCTGTGCCCAGAGTTGAGGGGGGTCCTGGAAGGTGGGGGGCAGGGAGTGCCAGCTGGTTGTCAGGGGGTCCCTTGGGTAGGAGGACTAAGCGACAGGGCTGGAAGAGCAGAGGCTGGGTCTCCGGCTCCCCACCCTTCTGAGCATCCCTCCTTGTCTGGAATCCTGCCTGCAAGTCCCCTTCCAGGTCTGGCCTGCTGCCAGCTCCAAGTGCAGTGGCTACTTCTGCTGCTTGTTACTCTTTCCTGTAGGTCTCCCCAGCCCCGCGACCCCTGTGCCATCCTCTGCTGAGAACCGCTGGCTGCTCCTGAGCCCTCATGGGTTTCCTCCCACAGCACCTGTGCAGGTACAAGAAATACTTGGAAAGGAAGTAACCTGTGCAGAATAATCCCACCTAAGCACTTTGGTTCATCCACCCGTGTGCCCACCCGAGTGTTCATCCATCCACTTGCCCATCGATTTACTCAAATCGCCCACCCATCCATCTTTTTTACCAAGACATTCATCCAACATCCATCCACTCAGACAGTCAAAAAGCCATATGTTCACCAACGTATCCATTCATCCAGTGACTCTTCCATCTTTCTATCCATCCATCAGTCCGTCCACCCACATGGTCATTGATTCACCCACCCATCCTTGTACCCATTCATCCATCCATTTATCTGTTCTTCTAGCCATCCATCTGTCCATCTACCCATCCACCTATTTGTCTATCCATTCTCCCACACTTTACACCCCATTTGCTCTTCTACCTATCCATTCACCCACCTATCCATTCATCCATCCACACATTGACCAAACTTTTCACTCATCTTGCATGCATTCACCAACTCATCCAACCATAAATGCATCCATTTATTTGTCTCTTTATCCATCCACCCATACAGTCGATAATCCATACATTCACCAATATACCCTATGTCGTATCCATCCATCCATCCATTCATTCATCCATCTATCCAACTATCTACCTATTGATTCACCCATCTAATCCACCCATTTATCCATCCATCCATTTACCTACCCATTCATCCATCCACTGATCCATCCATCCATCCACCCACCCACCTAGCAATTCACCCATATATTTCACCCATTCACCCAACCACTTACCTATCTTTCTGTCCATCCACTCACTCACTCATCCACCCATCCCCCCATTTCTCTGTCCATTCTCCCACACATTACATGCATATTCATTCATCTGCCCATCCACTCACCCACCTAGTCAACCATCCATCCATCCATTCATCCACCAAACCATTCACCTGCCTACCCATGTATTTATCTATTCATCCATCTATTCATGCCACCATTTATCTATCCTTTGAGCTATCCACTCATCCTTCCTCCCATCCATCCAGCTTCCACCCAATTTACACGTCTATCTACCCATCTACCCACCATCCATTTACACTCATTCATTCCTCAACCCTCCTACTCATCCCCCATCCATTCCTTCCTATTTATCCACTGATTCATCTACCCTTCCATCCACCTGTCCATCCACTCACCCACCCATCTATTTATAAATTCACCCCTCTGTTAGTCTACCACAGGTATTTTCTGTGGTCACTTCTGGATTATCTTGATGCTGCCCCTCAGGATAAAGGTGAGTCTGACCTGGCCTCTGTCCCAGGAGTTCCCAGACTGAGGATATCTTGCCCTGGTGTAACAATCAGGTTCAGCCCAGACAAAGGACTGATGCTTACTGTCCCCATCTGAACAGCCCTCTCTCTTCAGGCTCCATCTGCATTATCGCTCAGCAAACCTCTATCGAAACAGGGCAGGGACAAACCTGGTGAGGTCCCTCAGCGAGCTTATGTTCTAGTGGGGGAGACAAGGAAAACAAACAGCAAAGAAGCCAAGGAATAAAATAATTTGCTGCAAGGCTAATTCTCAAGCACTCGGTTTCTGGCTGGACCCGCAGGTGGGGGCAGGTGTTTGCCTTCCTCCTCTTTTCCCAGGCCTAGGGGATGCAGAGTCAGGGGACCAGAGACCCCCAGACCCAGGGCAGCCTTGAGAGGGAGGGGCAGTAACCGGAAGTGGGGATGGGGGGGGTCTCCATGTCACAGTCAGAGAAGGAGAAGGCGGCTCTGAAATCCCCCTTCATAATTAATAAATGAAGAATATGGTTGTTAATCGATGCAGCTGTGAAGAGGGTATTGATTCCAACCTCTCGCTATTTTGTGTGTGTGTGTGTGTGTGTGTGTGTGTGTGTGTGTGTGCCGCTTAGATTTTTACACCTCATTTAGAACAAGGCTTCCCCGGGGAACTCTTAAAACCAAAAGATATTTGCAAGGCGGTGGAGGGGGCTCAAAGTTGGGGCTGAGCTGGGAAAGTGGGGGCCGAGTGGGTAGGAGGCAAGTGGCAGTTGGCAGGATGGGAGAAGGGCCAAGGAAAAATTCTTTATCATCAAAGTTGCCGAATCACTGTGTCTTCCCTCCAAGCACCTATTTGAATATCTGATTGAGAATCAATTACTGCGGGTATTGGGAAAGGTCATTGGGAAAATTCACAGGAGACCATGGGGGAAGTTCGTGGGTAGAAAAATAAATCCCATTATTATTTTTTATTACACAAACACTGCAAGTCTGTGGTGGCGAAAATGTAGTCAAATAAAGATCATCCACCACCACTACCAAAAATATCCATCTCCCCGTTCCAGAGAGAAACCTTCCCAGATTTCTCCCATACAGATGCACACATTCCTGGAAACTAATGAAACATAAATATTAAAGAATTTTGCAAGAATGGCTTCGTACACTGTGACCGGCACTAAAGATTGGGACCTCTTTCTGATTAAAAAAAAATGTTGCCAGGGTGGGAATAATTAGAAAATATTGAAAATAACAGAGAAAAGCTAATTATTGGTAATTTCATTCCTTAGAACTGAAACAACTGTTCTCTCCCTTTAAAAAAATTTCCCAGGTTTTGGCAAACACAAAGAATGAGATTTTGTATTGTAGGATCATTTTAGACATATAGAAAAGTTGGAACAATAAGACAGAGACCCCCACCCCCTACCCTCATGGAAACATCTTGTCTCCAATTATGTTTGTTACAAATGAGAAATTAATGCTAATTTATGTCTTATAGACTTGGTTTGGATTTCACCAGTTTTCTTGTAATATCCTTTTTCTGTTTCAGAACCCTATGCAGGAGTCCACATCAGGTTTAGACCTCTCTTATCCTGATCCATTATAGTTCAGGGTTTTTTCATGCAGATATCCTTGGTGGATATGAAGTACTCATTTTGTAACCAGGGAATCAAAACGCTGTGCTTTTTTTTAAAATATCCCCCCACAACCCCACTTAATGGTAATATTGAGAATATTTTCAGGCCAGTAGATACCCATCTTTTCTATAAGTTTTGATAACTATATTGTGCCTGCCAACATAACTGAATTTCTTATCCTCGTTTTAAAGATTGAGGTAAAATTCACATATTATAAAATCAAACATTTTGAAGTGTGCAATCCAATGGTTTCTAGCATATTCAGGAGCTGTGCAATTAAGTTCACGATCAAATTTCAAAAGAAACCCCTTTCCCATGAGTAGTCGTTGCCCCAGCCCTTGAGAGCCATGAACCCCAATCTCTGTCTGTGGACCGGCCTGTTCTGGACGTTTCCCATCAGTGGGATCACATCCTGTGTGTCCCTCTGTGTCTGCTTCTCTCACTGAGCATCGTGTTCTCCGGGTCCATCTTTGTGTAGCGAGTGTCAGTGCTTCTCTCTTTTTCGTGGTCAAGTAATATTCTGGTACGTGGAGGGACAATACTGCTTATATGTCATCCATTGATGGGCACTTGGACTGTTTCTACTTTTTAAAAAAAAATTATTTTTGGCTGTGCTGGGTCTTTGTTGCTGCAGACAGGCTTTCTTTAGTTGTGGCAAGTGCGGACTACTCTCTAATTGCTGTGCGTGGGCTTTTCATTGTGATGATTCTCTTGTGGAGCTCAGGCTCTAGGGCATGTGGGCTTAAATACTTGCAATACACAGCCTCAGTAGATGAGGCTTAAGGGCTCAGTAGTTGTGGCATACCAGCTTGGTTGTTCTGTAGCATGTGGAATCTTCCCAGACCAGGGATCAAACCCATATTCCCTGCATTGCAAGGTGAATTCTTAACCACTGGACTAACAGGAAACCATGTTTCTGTTTTATAAATAAGTTCCTTTGTACCATGACTGAACAACAGCAACCATTTTTTAGATTCCACATTTAAGCAACATCATATGATATGTGTTATATTTTAGATTCTACATATAAGTGATAAATCATGTTTGTCTTTCTCTTTCTGCCTTTCATCACTTAGGGTGAAAATCTCTAGGTCCATCCATGTTGCAGCAAGTGACATAATTCCATTCTTTTTTATGGTTAAGTAATATTCTACTGTATAGATGTACCACATTCTTTATCCATTCATGAAACATCACTCTTTATTAGGAATGTCCCAGGTTCTCAGTCTGCCTGCTCCAGGCTTCTCCTGCAGAGAAGCTAATTAGTGAAGCTGTATCAGTCATCAAATGCTATGATGCTGCATAACAAACACTCACAATACCTCACTGGGATATAGCAGTTGTTGCTGTTGTTAGGTCGCTAAATTGTGTCCAGCTCTTTGCAACTCCATGGACTGCAGCATGCCAGGCTTCCCTGTTCTTCACTGTCTCCCAGAATTTTCTCAAATACATATCCACTGAGTCAGTGATACTATCTAACCATCTTATCCTCTGCCACCCACTTCTTTTGTCTTCAATCTTTCCCAGCATCAGGGTCTTTTCTAATGAGTCGGCTCTTCGCCTCAGGTGGCCAAACTATTGGAGCTTCAGCCTCAGCATCAGTCCTTCCAATGAATATTCAGGGTTGATTTCCTTTTCGACTGACTTATTTGATCTTCTTCAGTCCAAGGGACTCTCAAGAGTGTTTTCTAGTACCACAATTCAAAAGCATCAATTCTTCAGTGCTCAGCCTTCTTTATGGTCCAACTCTTACATCTGTAGGTGACTACTGGGAAAACCATAGCTTTCACTATATGGACTTTTGTTGGCAAAGTGATGTATGGTATACTACAATATGTAAGAGTGTATTCTGTGTGTGATTGGGGAGGTCACTTGCTGATCTTGTCTGGAATTGGCTAGCTATAAGCGGATATAGGTGGGATAGTCTGGACACTGGAGTGACTCATCCCCTCACTCATCACATTTCTGGGACCAGAGTGTCACCTGGTGTTGCCACTATACCTTAGGTCAGTCCCCAGTGAGTCACACCCTGGGACAGTCCCCTCCCCTGAATGTGGGTTCAACCCCTAGTCAGGGAATCTCAGCAGCTGCATGTCGCGAGGTGCAGCCAAACAGATAAATAAATATTTTTAAAAATTTTAAAAGGGGTGTTGTTGTAAGTCCCTAAGTTTGGGGTCTTTGGTCACCCAGCAAGGGGTGACTCACACATCTGAGCACAGGGTAGACACTGTCAAGGTGATTTCAAGTCTCTGCTTGGGTTGAAGTTGCTAATGGCCACTTCAAGTCAAAGGATTGAGCCCTGCGATGGAGGGGTGTATGTACCCCTCCACCATCACTGTGAAGTTCCCACCAAGGAAGGACTGAAGATTTGGGGCCAGATTGATGCAGACATTAACATTATTTCCAATTGTAAAAAACAAGTCAAAGAACACTACAGTTAACATCTTACAACTATTTATAGAGCTGTGAGACGTTTTAGACACCATCCCCTCTAACCCAGGAAGGTGCTTCCTTTGGTGTAAGGAGAGAAATAGAAAGCCCATATCATGGGACCTCCCTGGTGGTCCAGTGGGTAACTTCTGTACTCCCAAAGCAGGGGGCCTGGGTTTCAACCCTGGTCAGGGAACTAGATCTAACACAACACAATGAAAGACCCCACATATTACAACTAAGACCTGGTGCAGCCAGATGAATAAATAAACATTTAAAAAGGAAAAAGAAAACCCATATCATTCTATCTGTAACTGTAACAGCTCTGCCAACAGCAGCCTCCGTAGTAGCCGAAAGTGAAAAAGCATCTCAATTATGCATGCGTGGGAGCTCTGTTATGTCCCACTCTTTGCGACCCTATGAACTAGCCCTCCAGGCTCCTCTGTCCATATGATTCTCCAGATAAGAATACTGGAATGGGTTGCCATGCCCTGCTCCAGGGGATCTTCCTGACCCAAGTATCGAGCCCACGTCTCCTGTGTCTCCTGAATTATAGGTGGATTCTTTACCACTGTGCCACCTGGGAAGCCCAGTATATACTTTGATCAGCTTTTAGGCCAATGATAGCATGACTTTGTAAGTATTGTAGTTTCACAATGCATTTCAATTTCTTGCAAAAATACGTAGTCCCCCGCCCCCGACTACTGGGCTCTTAAAACCCTGGCAACTCCCAAGCCAGCAGTGTATTCTGCCATATGAACTTTTGAATAATTTTATTCAATTCTCCTTCACCCTGGGGAAAGGAATCTGATTGGAATTTTGATCTGTATTGAAATAACATTGTATGGATGGATATGGAGGAAATTGACATTTTTTATATTCTTGGGTCTTTTCCTTCAGAATTGGAGCATCTCTTCATATATTCCATGTTAATTGTCCTCCGATAGGTTTGTGTTTGTTTTTTTTAAGTCCTGCGTATGTCTGAAGTGTCTGTGAGCTTCTTGAGTTTTTGTTCTCATTGCTGTCGTGAATAGGGCTTCCCAGGTGGCACTAGTGGTAAAAAAAAAAAAAAAAAACCTGCCTGCCAATGCAGGAGATGTAAGAGACACGGGTTCCATCCCTGGGTCGGGAAGATCACCTGAGGAGAGCGTGATAATACACCCCAGTATTCTTGCCTGGAGAATCCCATGGACAGAGGAGCCTGGCGGACTACAGTCCATGGGGTCACAAAGAGTCAGACATGACTGAAACATCTTAGCATACACACTATCGTGATGGATTCTTTTTTCCCAATCTGTTTTCTCCCGAGTTGTCACCCATCCACGGAAAGCTACTGTTGCTTTTGCATATTTACATTGTAACTGTTGTGAACACCTTGGTGACACTTCATAAACTCCCTTGGGGTTTCCATGATACAGTGACACCCTCTGAAAACAGCAACAGGTGAATTCCTTTCCCATTTCAGCTTAAGAAATCACACTGGTTTTACAGTCCCGGTTGATGCTGAAAGCTCAGCCTCTCTGTACACCTGCCCCGAATCAAATCTCAAAGACAGAGTTTTGGGTGAAATAGAAAAGGATAGCCTTATTACTTTGCCAGGCAAAGGGGGCCACAGTGGGCTAATGCCCTCAAAATCACGTGTTCCCACTTGGGGAAGGTAGTGAGAAGTTTTATAGTCATTGTTCAAAGAGGGCATGTTCAGTTTGTGGCCATTCTCCTCATGGGCTGGTGGTGAGGTAAGCAGGAGTCAGCATCATCAACCTTCAGGTCCAGTTAGTCTGGGGCCTACGTGTCTGTGGGCTGCATACCACTGTTAATCATTAGCTTCCCTGGTGGCTCAGATGGTAAAGAATCTGCCTGCAATGCAGGAGACCCAGGTTCGATTCCTGGGTTAGGAAGACCCCCTGGCATAGGAAATGGCAACCCACTCCAGTATTCTTGCCTTGAGAATCCCACGGACAGAGAAACCTGGCAAGCTACAGTCCATAGGTCACCAAGAGTCGGACAGGACTGAATGAATAACACTTCTACCTGGAGGGGGTTTCAGAGTGGGCATTGATTCAAGTACTACCTGTCCTGCCATTATGAACCCAGGCTATTTTGTTATCCTGCCTTATGGAGCTTGCCAGCACCTCCATGGGGTGGTCAACCTGCCCTGGTGATGATGAATTACTGCCCATATAAGGGATTTACTAGAATGCTTCATGGAAAAGAGAAGGGGACATGAGCCATCGATAGGTCCTCAGCATTCTATTCAGCCCTCTTGAGGCGCAGGCTTCAGGAATGTGGGGAGATCTGGTGCAGGTTCCAGGGTTTAATATGGGCCTCTTGCCCATCTCCCTGTACCTCTGTGAACCCCTGCCCCTGGTCAAGGCACATGTGGGTCGCCAGTGAAAAAGGTGGAGGATGCTACTGGGACACTGTTTCTTGGAGACTTCTCTGAAGGTTTCATGTGTTTGACAACGATACCAGAAGTTCTATCCATTTATTCATTCACGTTAAAGATAGAGTCACCTTAAAACTAAAAATAGAGTTACCATACGATCCCACTCCTGAGCCTATATCCAGAGAAAATGAATGAGTGAGTGAAAGTCACACAGTCGTGTCTGACTCTTTGCGACCCCATGGACCATACAGTCCACGGAATTCTCCAGGACAGAATACTGGAGTGGGTGGCCTTTCCCTTCTCCACGGGATCTTCCCAACTCAGGGATCAAACCATAATTCAAAAAGGCACATGCACCCCTATGTTCATAGCAGCACTGTTTACAATAGCTAAGACATGGGAACAACCTAAATGTCCATCAGCAGGTGAATGGTTAAAGAAGATGTGGTACATATATAATAATGGACTATTACTCAGCCATAAAAGGAACAAAACTGGGTCACTTGTAGAGATATGTTGATTGTGTTACTTGACCTTCATCTCTGTTTCTGATTCAGAGCTCATAAAATGTTGGAATTTCCTAAGATGAACTAGAAACTGTCATATAGAGTGAAGTTAAGTCAGAAAGAGAAAAACAAATATCATATGCTAACCCATAAATGTGGAATCTGGAAAAATGACATAGATGAACTTATTTGCAAAGCAGAAATAGAGACACAGACACGGAGAACAAACACATGGACACCAAGGGGAAAGAGGGGCTTGGTTGGATTGGGAGATTGGAGTTGACACGTACACACCATTGACGTTATGAGAACCTTCTGTATGGCACCAGGAACTCTACTCAGTGCTCTGGTGAACTAAAATGGGAAGGAAATCCAAAAATAGGGCATATATGTATACATATAGCTGATTCACTTTGCTGTACAACAGAAATTAACACATTGTAAAGCAACTATACTCCAATAAAAATTTAAAAGTAAAATAAATACTTAACTTCCATTAAAGCAAAAAAAAAGATACAGTGTTATTTTCCTGTTTTACCTAGAATCTTTGGCGAATATTAGTGGCACCTCCTGATGAGCCTTTGGTTCATCTGCTCCAATCTATTAGGACAGCAAAGTCTATTTTTATCTGAATAGATTTTCCAACACTGACTAGCTTCTGCCATCCTGGAACTGCCTTAATTGATGATGGTGGGATTGTTTTATTTCAGTATCTCTAGATTTACCTGGATAAGACAATTTTGTTCTTTTTGCTTTCATGGAGATGGGGGACAGTCTGTGGATTCCTTTTTCATTTTATCTTTGGCAGATTTAATATTGGGGTCTGCTGGTTGTTGTTCAGTCACACAGTCATGTCTGATTCTTTGCAACCCCATGGACTGCATGCATGCTGTCCTTCACTATCTTCCAGAGTTGGCTCAAACTCACATCCATTGAGTCAGTGATGCCATCCAACCATCTCATCCTCTGTCATGCCCTTCTCGTCCCGCCTTCAGTCTTTCCCAGCATCAGGGTCTTTTCTTTTCCATCAAGTGGCCATAGTATTGGAGCTTCAGTATCAGTCCTTCCAATGAATATTTAGGGTTGATTTCCTTTAGGATTGACTGGTTTGATCTCCTTGCTGTCCAAGGGACTCTCAGTTGTCTTCCCAGCACCACAGTTTGAAGGCATCAGTTCTTTGGTATCCAGCCTTCTTTATGGTCCAGCTCTGACATCCATACATGACTACGGGAAAAACCATAGCTTTGACAATATGGACATTTGGTTGCAAACTGATGTCTCTGCTTTTTTTTTGATTCAGTGTCTAGGTTTCTCATAGGTTTTCTTCCAAGGAGCAAGCATCTTTTAATTTCATGGCTGCAGTCACCATTCACAGTGATTTTGGAGCCCAAGAAAATAAAAGTCTGTCACTGTGCTTGAAGGGACATATTGTGAATAACTAAAGACCCCTTTATATCTCATGTCACTTAGGAAATTCCAGCATTTGATCAGCTCTGTGCCAGGAACAAAGACCAAATACATATTTATTATTACTAACTTCAATATCACCATACCTCAGTCAAAAACTCTGTCCCCGTCAGTAGTCACCCCATCCCCTCTCCCAGCCCTTGACAACCAGGAACCCACTGTCTGTGTCTGTGAATCATCCTGTTCTGGACGTTTCCCATCAGTGGAATCACACCCTGTGTGTCCTTCTGTGTCTGCTTCTCTCACTGAGCATCGTGTTCTCAGGGTCCGTCTACATGGTAGCAAGTGTCAGGGCTTCTCCCCTTTTCAGGGCTAAGGGATGCTCCCATGTGTGGAGGGACCATGTGGCATTTATCCATCATCTGTGGATGGACACTTGGTGTGAACTGTGCTGCTATAAACATTCACAAATGAGTATTTGTTTGAACATCTCCTTTTCAACTATTTTGGGTAGAGACCCATGGCATCACCTTGAGGAAAAACTCTCTCGTGTTTTTCCTTAAACATTCTGCTGTTTTGGGGGTCAATTTATATAATTTATGCTTTTTCTAGAAAATTATCCATTTTATCCCAGTTTTCAAGTTCATTAGCATAGAATCCGCACTGTTTTATCTTTGTGCATCCAAATAACCTCAGTATTTATGGTTTCATAGCCTTTCTCTCATTCCTAATTCTCATTTGTGTTTCTTCTGACTTTCTTGATTCCACCAGCTGGTTTGTCTATTTTAGAGCATTTTCTTTTCTTTTTTATTTTCAGGGAAGCAGCCATGGGGTTTATTTATTAATTCTGCTGTGTTCCCCTTTTCTAACTTGTTAATTTCAGCTTTTATCTTTATTAATTTGTTCCTCTGTTTTCATTAGCTCTGTTTTAGGGTTGTTGCCTTCTTGAGATGCTGGCTTTATTTACATTCACTGTCTTTTCCTTTAGCTACGAAAGCATTTAAGGCAGTAGATTTGTACCTGGCCACCACCCATAGATTTTTGGTGAGGAAAGTTTTGTTAGCATTGTTTCTCAAGGACTTGAATTGTTTTGATCAAAAAATTAGTACTTCTTCATGCTTTGGTACTGGTGGCTCAGGCTGTAAAGAATCTGCCTGCGATACAGGAGAATCAAGTTCAATCCCTGGGTCGGGAAGATCCCCTGGAGAAGGACATGGCAACCCACTTCAGTTTTCTTGCCTGGAGAATCCTACAGACAGAGGAGCCTGGTGGGCTACAGTTCATGGGGTCACAGAGTTGGACATAGCTGAGTGGCTGATAGTTATTGTGGTTGACAAATATGGCAGCATTCTTTCCACTGCAAGCAATGGATCAGGATTTCTTCAGGGCTCACTAGGTTTCTGGCTTTTTATTTATTTTTTCAAATTTTTTTGGTTCCTGGCTTTTTAAAAAAAATACATGAATATATTTAATATTTTATACACCTACATACACATATGTAGGTATCTTGCTTTATAGAATTTCAGATGAGCCTTGCATTCCTTCTAAGTTCAAGTTTGTGAAAATTTAAACTTTATATTTGAAAAAAAAAATAAACTTTATATTTGCTGTAGAAGGTTATCAGGTGATAATTTCATGTCAGCTTCTAAGAGTTTCAATAAACTCAAAAATAAACACTAGTCTAGAATGTTATCTCTGTCTTCCTCTTCTTGACAAGATCTACATCCTTAATATAGTTTTTTAAATGCACTTCCTTATATTTATTTTTGGCTGCTCTGAGTCTTCGATGTTACATGCAACTTTTCTCTAGTTGCAGTGTGCAGGCTTCTCATTGTGGCAATGGCTTCTCTTGTTGCCGAGCATGGGCTTAATTGCCTCATGGCATGCAGTATCTTCCCGGACCAGGAATAGAACCCATGACCCCTGCGTTGACAAGCAGATTCCTCACCAATGGACCATCAGGGAAGCCCAACGTCCTCACTGTTTTTTAAAATTAATTTTTGTCAGAGTACAGTCGCTTCACAATGTGTTAATTTCTTCTGTGTGTTAGTTACTCGGTCGTGTCCGACTCTTTGCAATCCCATGGACTGTAGCCTGCCAGGCTCCTCCACCCATAGTATTTTCCAGGCATGAGTACTGGAGTGTGTTGCCATTTCCTTCTCCAGGGATTCTTCCCAACCCAGGGACTGAACCCAGGTCTCTCACGTTGTAGGGCAGACCCCTTACCGTCTGAGTCACCAGAGAAGCCTAGTTTCTACTCTTCAGTTCAGTTCAGTTCAGTCGCTCAGTCGTGTCTGACTCTTTGCGACCCCACGGACTGCAGCATGACAGGCCTCCCTGTCCATCACCAACTCCTGGAGTTTACTCAAACTCATGTCCATTGAGTCAGTGATGCCATCCAACCATCTCATTCTCTGTCATCCCCTTCTCCTCCCGCCTTCAATCTTTCCCAGCATCAGGGTCTTTTCAAATGAGTCAGTTCTTTGCATCAGGTGACCAAAGTAATGGTATTTCAGCTTCAGCATCAGTCCTTCCAATGAACACTCAGGACTGATCTTCTTTAGGATGCACTGGTTTGATCTTCTTGCAGTCCAAGGGACTCTCAAGAGTCTCCTCCAATACTACAGTTCAAAAGCATCAATTCTTCGGTGCTCACTTCTTTATAGTCCAACTCTCACATCCATACATGACTACTGGAAAAACCATAGCCTTGACTAGATTGTTGGCAAAGTACTGTCTCTGCTTTTTAATATGCTGTCTATGTTGGTCATAACTTTCCTTCCAAGGAGTAAGCGTCTTTTAATTTCATGGCTGCAGTCACCATCTGCAGTGATTTTGGAACCCAAAAAAATAAAATCTGCCACTGTTTCCACTGTTTCCCCATCTATTTTCCATCAAGTGATGGGACCAGATGCCATGATCTTAGTCTTCTGAATGTTGAGCTTGAAGCCAACTTTTTCACTCTCTTCTTTCACTGTATAGCAAAGTCAAGTCAGCTGTATATAGACATATATTCCCTCTTTTTTGGATTTCCTTCCCATTTTTGGTCACCGCAGAGCACTGAGTAGAATTTCCTGTGCTATATAAGGTTCTCATTAGTTATCTATTATATACATAGTATCAACAGTGTATATCTGTCAATCCCAATCTCCCAGTCCACCCCACCCTCCAGTAGGTGGCTGGCTTTTGATCCAGTGCCTTTAAAAGAATTCTGTCCTCTGTCCCAGGAGAGTCTGATATGTCTATTAGCTTGATCTCATCATTTAAACCACACTGATCCTTCCCTGCCTTATTTTTCTGTGTATTCTTTTCAACAAGTACTAGGAGAGATGGACTGAAGCCTGTTATGAGGCATCTATCCATTATTTCCTTGTCTTTCTAACACTATTTCCTTTATGTGACAGCTTGGTATCTTTAATATCCTTGGCACTTTTAAGTTCCTGACAGTTATCTTTCTGTGTTCCCTTTAAGCCTCGACATGCACAGATATCCCCTGGAGAATTGTTGGGGTTGATTGTTTTACTTTAATTTTGCCTCAAAAATGGAAGCCCTTTTGGGGGGCTGTAGATTCAGACCTTTCTTCACCTGAGGAAAGTTTTCTTCTGTTACATTGTGGAATATGGTTCTGTTTGGGAACACCAGTGTTCTGTCTTATCTATTTTTTCCCCTCTGCCTCCTGGCAAAAGTGATCAAACTAGTGTCCACATGAGTTTGAATCGCTATAATGTTGATTCTGCTCTGTACCACATGTGATGATAGTTTTGTGCTGTCATTAGCTGACAGGCTTTGCTCTGCCAACCTTCTTTTGATCTGAGTCTCTCATCTTACTTAGCATTTCATCTTTCATCATTTTCCTATAAAATCGCTGACTTCTTTCTTTTCTTTGAGATTATACAGAACGTTTGTCTTCTGTTTCGTGGAGTAGATCTCTGGGCCACATATGTCCCTGTCTCGGCTTTCTGTTCATCCCAACAATTTTAACAGTCCCTTCAGGGCTTCCCTGGTGGCTCAGTGGTTAAAAATCCACCTGCCAATGCAGGAGACATGGGTTTAGTCCCTGGTCTGGGAAGATCCCACGTGCTTCGGAGCGACTAAGCCCATGCATCACAGCTATTGGGCCTTTGCTCTAGAACCTGTGTTCCACAAGAGAAGCCACTGCAATGAGAAGTCTGTGCACCACAACTAGAGAGCAGCACCCACTCTCCACAACTAGAGAAAGCCTGCACACAACAACAAAGACCTAGCACAGCTGAAAGTAAAGAAATAAAATTACATATATTAAAAAAACGAAACAACCCCTTCAGGTATGGCTGCATCCAGCTTCTGACTAGAGCTCAGGGACTGCTTTGGGACACCTCCCCATGGTCTGCAGAATAATGGCCCCAAAGATGTTCCTGTCTGGTCCCAGGATCTGTACACATGTCACCGCACACAGAAGAGGGGCCTTGGCAGGGAGGATTAAGTTAAGGTCCCTGAGATGGGGACAACCCTGGGTTTCCTGGGGGCCCAGTGTCATCACAGGGTCCTTTTAAGAGGGAGGTGGGAGGGTCAGAGGCAGAGAGAGATGGGAGATGCTGGGCTGCTGGTTGTGATGAAGGGAGGGGCCGTGAGCCAAGGATGTGGGCATCTCTAGAAGCTGGAAACGGGGGGAGCTGGTGCTTCCCAGGAGCCTCTGGAGGGACCAGCCCTGCCCACACCTGGATTTAGTCCTGTGAGGCCTCTGACCTCCAGGGCTGCGTCCTTCTAAGCATTGGGGAAAAAAAAGTGAAAGTGAAGTCACTCAGTTGTGTCCAACTCTGTGATCCCATGGACTGCAGCCTACCAGGCTCCTCCATCCATGGGATTTTCCAGGCAAGAATACTGGAGCGGGTTGTCATTTCTTTCTTGAGGAGATCTTCCCGACCCAGGGATTGAACCTGGGTCTCCTGCATTTTAGGCAGAGGCTTTACCGTCTGAGCACATTGGAACAAGAAGCTAAAGCCCTGGATTGCAGGAAGTGCCCCCATGCTTGGGGAAAGGTGAGTCTGGCTCTTGCCCTAAGCCGAGGCAGGGAGAAGCTTCCTTAGCTGCAAATAGCTCCCTCACCCCCCAAAAACACTCTCCCATTGGGCAGCCCTCAGAGGCCAGGCCAGCTGAGGGGTCTCTCTTCGGCCCTGGAAGTTGCCTCCAGCTCCCCACAACCACTGTTACAGGGCAACAGGCTCCCGGCTGTGCCCCCGCCCCATTCTGCAGATCCGGGTGTGTCCTGGGCGGTGGGCTGGATGCTAGAGGCTGGTGCGGGGGCAGGGCAGCATTTGACCTTGCAGACTGGACACTGAGGGACCAGCCAAGTGGCGGGGAGTGTGGGGAGCTGGGGACCATGGGGGCCGTGGGCCAGCCAGCAGCATCCATCTCCCAGGCCAATCAGCGCTCCCCAGCAGATCCATGCGGGTCGATGCAAAATTAATTAGAGTAATCAACTTGGCCGCAGCATGGAGAGCAGCCACATAGGTTTAGGCCACTAATTGGTGGGAGCTGACAGTGTGTCCCCTGTGTCTTCAAGGTATTAACACTCCTCCCCTCTCCATAGATTAATTACCTTTTTGCATCTTGTTCCTCATTCGTTGATCCTGGACCGGTCATTCCTGGGGAGGAGGAATGGGGGTGGTGGAAGAGGGAGCAGCATAGTGGACTCTGGGCTCCCCGTGTCCCTTCCCCAAATGTGGGGAGAGACTGAGGCCCAGATGGTAGCAGAAGGCTACATCCAAGGCAGAAAGTGAAGCCCCTGAGAACCAACCAGGCCTGGAAGCAGTGGCCTGAAGCCCTGTTGGATGTGGGACCCAATGGGGACAGTGTCCACATATCCATCTGTCCATCTGGTCATCCATCCATGTGTATGATCATCCATCCATTCATCCCCCACCCATCCATCCATCTGCCATCCATCCACCCATCCATCCATCCATCCCCCACCCATCCATCTATCCACCCATCCATCCATCTATCATCCACCCATCCATCCATCCACCATCCATCCACCATCCATCCATCCATCCACTGCTCATACATTAATCATCCCTCTATCCATTCTTTCATCCATCCACCCAACCATAGACTTATTCATTCCTTCATCCATCCACTCAATCACCTAGTTATCCATCCATCATTCATTAATTCATTCATCCTCCCAAATATCCATCATCCATCCACAGACTCATCCACCCATTCATTTATCTATCCATCCATTCATCCACCATCTATAATATGTTCTTCTATCCATCCATTCATCTGCCCATCCATCCACTCATCTATTAATATATCATCCATCATCCATCCATAGGCCCATCCATTCTTCCATCTATCCATAGACTCATCCATCCATCCAGTCATCTTTATATGTACCATCTATAATATGCTTTTCTATCCATCCATCCATTCATCTACTAATACATCACCCATTATCCATCCATAGGCCCATCCACTCATTCATCCATCCATAGACTCATCAATCCATTCATTCATCTACCCAGCCAGCCAGTCAGGCTTACCTTCACCCTCTATAATATGCTCTTGTATCCATCCATCCAGCCAGCCAGCCATCTGTCCATTTATCCATTCCTCTATTAATACATCACCCATCATCCATCCTTAGGCCCACAGATTTATCTGTCATCCATCATCCATCATCCTCCTATCCTTCCATCTGTCCATTCCTCCATCTACCCAACCATTTGTTGCCATATTGATGTCAGCACTTCTTCACATACCTAATTTGCCTACATATTCACTTGCCCATCATGGCTTCATTCATTCCTTCATCCATTCATCCTCCTACCACCTAGATATTCATCCATTCCACTGTCTACCTGTGAATTCCCTTCCCCATCCTGTCACAATGTCACACTTAATTGACTGCCTATGTGCCAGGCCCTATTCTAAGACCTTCCTGTGTTTTCTCTCATCTAGCCTCCACCACCCTTCTATGCTTTGAGCCGTCTATCCACTCACCTGTGTCCCCATCAATATGTCTACCTCCCCATCTTCCCATCAACATTTAGCTGGCCCTTCAGTGCAGGGGTGACTCAGAGCTGGGAAGGGACCCTCAGTCCTCTGCCCAGGGAAGGATGAAATGCAAAGACCTGGAGATGGAATCTGAGTGGTGGGCATGAGGCAGGGGAGACGAGGTGGATGTCTCAACCAGAAAAGAGTCTTCAGATCTGGGCTCAGGAAGATGCTCTGCTCTTGGGAACAGTAGCACACCAGCAGTACATTTTATTTCTTTTTTCTCCTTTTCTTTTTTTGTATGTGGCTTGTTGGACTTAGCTTCCTGACCAGGGATGGAACCCATGCCCCTTGCAGTGAAAGCATGGATAACCACTGGACAGCCAGGGAAGTCCCAGTACATTTTAAATTCTGAGCATGTTTATTATATGCAGTGGCAAATGATATTTCAGCCACAGCAGATAGAACAGAGCAAAAAGACCACCATCTCAATCTCCCTCCCAAGGGATATGCATTACTGGGGTCAGGGGTCTCCTTGCAGACACAGGCTGGGATTGTGCAAGTGTGTGTGTCACCCACACATGTCTTGGTTGATGCTCTCTTACTTCACGATTTTACCTGGACCCCTGGTTCACACGGGCACTTAGAGATGTGCAGTGTCTAGACTGAGCAGTATCCTTTCTCGGGCTATTCAGGTTTATTTTGGTTCTTGGCAGCAGCCCACCCTGATGCAATGGGCAAAAACCACAATGAGGAAATTCCCATAAGAGGAAATGCAAATAACCAATAATGTGAAAAACCAGAATTCATGAATTAGAACCACAGCGTTCCGATGTGGTAGGATTCTGTTCACATAAAGAGTGGTCATTTGTTAAAATGCATCAAACTACAGACCAAGATCTGTGCATTTCACTGCAAATACATTTTATCTCATTTTTACCCCATTAAAAATGTTTTTGTATCGTAGTAAAATCTACATGACATAAAACTCACCATCTAAAAAAGAAAAACTCACCATCTTAACCATTTTTGAGTGCACAGCTCAGTGGCATTAAGCACATTCACATTGTCTTGCAACCATCCCCACCATCATCTTCCCAAACTAAAGCTCTGTTCCCATGAAACACTGACTCCTCCTACGTTCCGCCAGCCCCTGGCCCCACCATCTACTTCGGTCTCTGTGGATCTGACTCCTCCAGGGACCTCCTGTGAGTGGAATCAGCTTTCTGTGTCTGCTTCTCTCACTGAGCATCACTTCCTCAAGATTCATCCAGGTTGTAGCAGGTGTCAGAATCTCTATCTTTTCTAAGGTTGAGTAATATTCCACTCCATAGATGTACCACATTATGTTTATCCATCATCCATCAGTGGACACTTACATTGTTCCCACCTATGGCTCCTGTTAATCCTGCTGCTGTGAATATGTGTGTACTTGTTTCAATAGCTCTTTCCAATTCTTTGGGTGTATATCTAGAAGTGGAATTGCTGATCAGTATGCAAATAACTGAAATGTATACCTCAACATTTCAAGGGTTAAAAAATAACAACTCCCATGGCTGGCGTGGATGATGGCAAATGTACCTGCTGGGATACAACTAAAGGATGTGCATTTGGTAATGGTACTTTGGAGATGATTTGAAAAAATGTATCATCAGGGCCTTAATATTTGTCTCATGGTCTCTGACAAGCAACTCCTTTACACTGAGAGTGTCCTAAAGGAAAACTCCACGGTGTGTTCAAGTGTCTAAATTCAAGGATGCTCACAGTTGTCCTGTCTCCAACAGAAAAAAATTGGAAACCACCTAAGTGTTCAAAACAAGACAATTTGCTCAACAAATAATGATAGGGCTTCCCTGGTGGTCCAGTGGTTAAGAATCCATCTGCCAATGCAGGGGACACAGGTTTGATCCTTGCTCCAGGAAGATCCCATATGCAGAGGAGCAATTAAAACCGTGCACCACAACTACTGACCCCATGCTTCACAACAGGAGAAGCCACTGCAATGACAAGCCCAATCAGTGCAACCAGAGAGTAGCCCCAAGTTGCTGAAACGAGAGAAAACTCACCTGCAGCAACAAAGACCCAACACAGCCAAAAATAAATAAATCTTTAATGAATAAATATATGATGATATATCTGTGTCCCAGTATTTAAGGTGATGACTACTGAGTATTTACTTAGGAAAACGTTCACATACTCTTGTAAACTGACAAGAGAGGAGTGTCTTGGATGAACTACACACAGGAAGAAAAGATTCCCATCAACAGGAAAAAGGGTGAAAGGTCACACACAAATGTTTCAGGGCAGATGCTACAACAGTAGGAAGAGGTGTGAGTGTTCTCGGGTCCATGTGACAAAAGTCGCACAAACTGGGTGGCTTAAAGCAACACTATTGATTCTCTCCCGGTTCTGGAGGCCTGACTCCGAGATCCTGGTGTCAGAGGGCTGATTCCTTTTGGAAGTTCTGCAGGAAAAACCCAGCCTCTTTCCCCAGCTCCTGGTGTTACTGGCAGCCCTTGTCTTGTGGCCGCATAACTCCAGTCTCTGCTGCTCCTCTTCACATCACCTTATTCCTTGTATGTTTCTCTGTCTTTTTCTGCCACACCCTAAATCCAGAATGATGTCATCTCAAGATTCTTTCTTTTTTTTAGCATCACAAATCTGTTCAATAACAAGGTAGAATCTGAGGTTAGCTTGTGTAGCCGAGACTGGATCATCAGCCTCCGGAGTGCTCGAGTTTCTGGCCCTTGGAGTATATGGAAGGTTTGGTGTGTCTATGCGGTGTTCCTGGGGCCTTGCTGAAATGCCTGTACACCTCTCAGCCCTGGGGAGGACCAGAGAGGAAGACAGGGCCACAGCCCCTGGGGGAGTCCACGGCTAGCTGGCCAAAGGTGAGGATCTTGCCCCGGCTTTGAGGATGCAACTCTGGGTATAGAGCTCACACCTTCAGTTTGGGCACCTCCTAGACACACTCACCATCGGTTACAGCCCCCACGACCACAGCTGTTTTGCCTGTCCAGCCCGGAAGCTTCATCTTCTCTATCATCTGGAAAAGGGACCAAGGTGGACGGCTGGTGCCGCTCACAAACTATCTCTTTGGTACAACTTGACTGAGAATGGAGGTGCTTGGTCTGGCCAGAAACCTGTTCAGCTTGACCAACAGCCTTTGATAGGCATCCTAGCTCTTGGGCTCCTTGCAACAAACCTTTTGTTTTTTTTTTTTTGCAACAAACCTTTTGGTCCTTGTTATGGTGGATGTCAACCCACATGACGGCACTTCCTCAGTCAGGTCTGGAAAGCATCTCAAGACTCTATCTTAGATAGAGTCTTAGATATTTTAGATATCTTAGATAGATATCTATTATATCCACAAAGACCCTATTTCCAAAGAAGGTCCCATTCTGAGGTTGCAGTGAACATGAATTTGGGTGGGGGGTGGCAATGCTATATTCAACCTGTGACAGATGGACAAGGCAACTTTTCTTTCATTTTCTCTCCCTTTTATCAGGATTGTCTTAAATGACTGAGCACCGAAAAATTGATACCTTTGAACTGTGGTGCTGGAGAAGACTCTTGAAAGTCCCTTGGACTGCAAGGAGATCAAACCAGTCAATCCTAAAGCAAATCAATCCTGAATATTCACTGGAAGGACTGATGCTGAAGCTGAAGCTCCAATACTTCGGCCACCTGATGCAAAGAGCTGACTCACTGGAAAAAACCCTGATGCTGGGAAACATTGAAGGCAGGAGAAAGGGACAACAGAGGATGAGCTGGTTGGATGGCATCACCGACTCAATGGACATGAGTTTGAGCAAACTCCAGGAGATAGTGAAGGACAGAGAAGCCTGGCGTGCTGCAGTCCATGGGGTCACAAAGAGTTGAACAGGACTGAATGACTGAACAACAAATGAAAATAAAGCCTACGTTATTTTAATATATGAAACGATATCTCAGGGAGTTCCCTGGTGGCCAGTGGTTAGGATTCAGAGCTTTCATTGCCAGGGCCCAGGTTCCAGCTCTGGTCAGTGAACTGAAATCCTGCAAGCCATGCAGTGTGGCCAATAAAAAAAAGGAAAGAAAAAAAAAAAAAAACTATATCACAGATTTGATGTTCTGTTGAAACAGAGCTGAGGAATGGATTGTGACTTCTGGGCAAATGGGGGTCCAGATTAAGGTTGCTTTTCTGGGGTGATGGCTGGTCTTTGTAGTACTTTTGATTTCTGCACTTAATAGCCCCTAAGTATTGAACCTCACTTGTTGACTTTGGGTCTACACTGTTTGCCTCTTCCCTCACTGTTACTTCTCAGCATGTGCAGATACATCTCCCCTTGAACTCGCAGCCTGGAAACAAGAACTGGAATTTTGTCGTAATTGTTGTTGACTAAGAGTCACTAGGACCTGAGTGAGTCTCTTTTGGACAAACATGCCTGTGTGTTCATGTTAAGATATTATGGGTACTGCGTTTGTGTTCTGGAGACTGAGCAGGTCCTTCCCCATTTCAGGCTCCTGTCTCGTGTCCAACCTCCCTCTCGTACCATTTCAGGCCCAGCCACTGCTTCTGTTCCTCTCCCAGCTGAGCCAGAACTCAGAAGTTTGGCTGAGTCCCTTTTCCATTCCAAGCCTCAGCATTTATCTCTCTGAAATGGGGATGGACAACAGGACCCACCTCTGGCATGGCCGCCTTGAGGAGTCTACATCTGATCATAAGAGCAATAGGGAGTCAGTGAGGGTCTTAGCAGGAGAGAGGCACAAGCTAGTTGGCATGTCAGTCCCTCCAGCTGCTGTGAGCAGAAGGGAAACTTCTGGGCAGACCACCCATGGTGGAGTCCATCCACCAGCTATGGGGATGTTGACCCCCCAGCTCTGACCCCCCAGGGCCTCTGAGGGAAGGAGAAAGCTCTGCCCTTCAGATCACCCCAGGAGCGAGTGCCCCAGGGGGCTTCTGCATTTAGTCCTGTTTCTGTGTAAGAATCTGTTATCCTGCGGGCCTGGGGGAGTCAAGTTGACAGAGAGAGAGAGAGAGAGAAAGTGTGAACCGCCACTCTCTGTGTGTCTCTCAGTGTCTTTCTGTCCCCAACCCCTGCCCCTTCTCTCTGCTTCTGTCTCTGTCTCTGGATCCCCCCAGACCCCCAGCCCTCCCACACTGGGAATTTATGACATGGCTTTAGATGGATGGTGGCCAAGTGTCTGCCCAGAGGACCTGGTGGTCTCATCCTCTCCTGTCCAGCTGGAAAGAGGAGGTGGACACCTGGAACCACCATCCTGATGTCCACACGTGGGCAGCCAAGGCAGGAAGCCCTGGGAGAGCCGTCAACCCAGGACACTTGACACCCTTGACTCTGGCTTCCTGAGGGTCCCTGCTGACCCTCACCACCTGTGGCCCTGGGGGACCTCTTCAACACGGCCAGGCTACCAGCACAGAAGACAAGGTCAGAGGGTCCACCACACGCATGCAAGTGTTCACACGTGTCTACACAGACCACACCAACATCCACACCGGGGCACAGGCTGGCTGGATGTCTACACCAGCCACTGGCCAGCAGACACACTGATGCTCTATGTGGGCACACGTGCACCCTCAGCTGCGCACAGGTAACGGGCACACACACACATGTGCACGCGCTTGGTCCATCCCCCATCCCACTCCACTGCTCCCCGCCCTCCCCGTCCCCTTTCCTGCCCGCTTCGATCAGGGCTGCAGCTCCTGCGAACACCACACCGTGAGGGAAGGCATCGATCTGCGCGATCGAGCCTTGGGAGGGATGCAGTGGCCCGGCCTGGCTGGGTTGGGGGCTTCCAGAGGCCCGGTCACACTATCCCCAAGGAACTGGTTCCTCGGGTCTCTCAGCTCAGCCCCCACCTCTGAGGGGGGTGTTTAAGCCCCACAGTAGGTGCTTAATAAATGCTCTGGAGGTCAGCCAGGCCCTGCAGAGCCTGTCCCCTGAACCAGGGTCCCCAGATAAAATCAGGAGACCCAGTCACACGTGAGTTCTGCTGAACAGTGACTATTTAGTATAAGCGGGTCTTGGGTGCAGAGTGCTGATGACGACTGCGGGGATCCAGGCCCCCATCCTCAGATGCCCTGGGGGAGGCCTCCTCGCACCCACCCCAGCGTGTGGGGAGCTGGAAGGCACAGCCCTTGTGGTCCCCTGCAGCCAGGACATGCCTGCAGGCAAGAGTGTGTATTAAAACGTGCACAAAAAATGTGTTTGCTGCTTCTCTGAAATTCAAATCTCACCAGAGATTTGCGTTTTTTTCCCTCCTTAGCTGAGACGCTGGCTGACAGCACTCCTGTTCCACTTCCCAGACCCGCCCCTGATCAAGATACTCCTCTGTGCTGCGATAAGTTGCTTCAGTCAAGTCCGACTCTTTGCGACCCCGTGGACTGTAGCCCATCAGGTCCTCTGTCCATGGGGTTCTCCAGGCAAGAATACTGGAGTGGGTTGCCATACCCTCCTCCAGGGGATCTTCCCGACCCAGGGATCAGACCCATATCTCTTATGTCTCCTGCATTGACAGGCGGGTTCTTTACCACTAGTGCCACCTGAAAAGCCCCAAGATACTCCTACAGGAGGGGAAACTGAGTTTGGGCAGGGGCAGCAGAGGGAGGCGGGATTTATTAGAATGACATGTAGACAATATGGGCAGAGGGGCAGAGAGGCCATGAGACCCATGGCCATAAGGGACGAGGACAGAGCTGGACAAGCACAGCTCAGGGCCAGGCCAGAAGCAGGGTTTCAATCTGGGGAAATTCAGGGAGGGGCAGTCAAGGAAGGCTGCCTGGAGGTGGGGGCACTGGAGCTGGAGGTGGAAAGAAGTTGGAGTTGACCACTGGTGGGTTGGACCTGTGGGCTGGGTTAACCCCAGCTGCACAAGCATCTGCTGCACCTTCCTCGACTCCCCCACCCTCTCCCAGAGGAAGGAGAAGTTCTATGCACCATCATTGGCTGCTCACATCTGTATCGTCCTTCTCCCTTTTCAGTAGCCCCTATTTCCATCCCCGGGGATTAAGGCTGGGTGGTCTTGTGACTTAAATGATTCAATCCAAGCCTTGAAATGCTTCAGGGACCATGAGGGATGTACCTCCCTCCCTCTCCCTCTCTCCTTTCCTTTTTCTCTGTCTCTCTCCCACTGAGCTTGAAGGAGGGAAGAGGCTTCTGGCCATCATCTTTGGGATTTTGGTAACCAAGCTGTACTGCTGGATCAAGCCTTACCTGCCACTGCCCTCTTTGACTTTCAGCCTGTAGATTCACTCCACAGTTCTATTATTGGTGCCCCTGGAATCCAGCTTCCTGTTCCTCACAGCCACAAGCATCTGCCTGCTGAGGGAGCCCTGCTCATCACAGGAAATGAGAGTCATTTTCTGAAATTCACCTACACTTTGCAGACAGAGCCCTGAGGTTCCAAAGGGTTGAGAACTCAGTCAGGGCCCCACTGAGAGGAAGATTCAAACATGCACAAGGTGGGGAAAGGATGGGGAGCTGATGAGTCTGCTCATCTGTAGCACAGACCCCCACCTTGTAAAGAACAAGGGTCCAAACAGATGGGGCATGATATACCAGGCCCCATGATGATTGCCAGGAGTGCAGATCACGGCCAGAATGGGATTTTCCCATGGAGATCTCATGGCTTTTACAGGAGGGGAACTTGTTCAAACTTGAACAAACTCTCTGCAGACGAGGGAGAGATTCAACCAGGGCCAGAGTGGGGGGCCCGGGTCCATGGGGAGGTGAGCCTGACTCACCCCAACCTGGACTAGGGCTCCTGAGTGTGCTTTCTGGGAGAGATTTCAGATTCTAGTTTAGATGCTGAGAGGGAGAAAGAGAGAGAGATACAAAAAAGGACAGAGATTGAGAGACAGAGAGGGACAAGGAGAGACAGACACTGAGAGGGACAGAGACAGACAGAGAAATGAAGATTAAGAGAGACAAGAAGGACCTCCCTGGTGGTCAGGTGGCTAAGACTCTGCATTTTCAATTCAGGGGGTGGGGGTTCAATCCCTGGTCAGGGAACTAAGGTCCCACATGCTATATGGCCAACAAATAAAAATAAATGCATAAATATTTAAAAATAAAAGAGAGACAAGAGACCCACAAAGACTTACCTAGAGAAGCAGAGACCAACAGGAAAGGAGAGATAAAGAGATGCGAAGACATAGAAGACAAAGAAACGCAGAGACACAGGGAGAGAGACAGAGATAGACTCACGAATGAGAGAGCTGCTGAGCGGGGCTGAGACCCTGAGTGCTGGCCACAGGGGGGCCAGCCACTCCTGCACATCTGGGCACTGCCTCCTCTCCCCCTGCTGACACCTCCCAATTAGAGGAGACAAATCCCCAGTCTGTCTGCCTCACCAGTTATTGATCTGCCTTTGTGGCTGCGGCTGCGAGCAGGCAGGCCCCGGGCGGCAGCCTCCGTGCTAGGCCCCGGCCTCCCTCCGTGTATCAATATCGTTATGATGCACACTGTGTACACCCTAGACTGATGGGCTCAGCCCAGACATCCCCAGTACTACTGGGCAGGTGGGCAGGAGGTCAAAGGGGACCCACCTGGTCCCTGTCCTTCATGAAAAGAGGCCCCAAGATTCTCGATCGCCCAACCCCAAGCCGCTGGGCTGCTTTAGGCGACCATCTCAGCCTCTCTGATCACTGAGGGGTGTCCGTAGGGCCCCTTCCTGCCCAGATTCCAGAGACATGGAGCCCAGGCCTCCTGCAGGTGGCCTCTCTGTTCTGGAAAGGGAGGTTCTCCTTCTGAGCCCTCCCAGGCGGTCTCCATGTGGCTCAGCAGATCCAAGCTCAGGCATCGAGGCCAGGAATCACTGGATCTGACTCCTGGGTCACATGGGGCTGGGTCAGCCTGGGTCTCCAGGCCAGTCCAGTGGGGCAGCATTCTGGCCACATGGGTTGGAGCCACAGTAGCAGCAGAATATGAGCACCTCCTGACAAGCGAGGCCTTCGGTTCTGGCTGGCTCTGATCCCCCATCTCCATCTCTGGGGAGCAAGACTGGGCAGGCCAAGGAGGGTCTCAGGGCACAAAGGTGATGAAGACCACCAACCCCTCTCCACATCCAAGGCTCTGAGGCTGGAAGTGGGTCCCAGATCCCAACCTAGACCTGCCAACCACTTTGCAATCACTGCATATTCTTATTCTCAGAAAGTCGCTGTCAGGGAGAGGGTGAGGGAGGAGGGGACCCCTTTACAGAGAGAGCACTGGGGCTGGACCACAGCCTGCCCTCCATGCCCTGCCAGGCTGGTCACGGGACCTTCAGGATCCCTGCCCACAGGCTCCAGTCTATACCCCTGCATGGTGTCATCAACCACTTGGCTCTCTGGAATTTCCCCCTGCTTCTCAAATGTGATGCTCAAGCAGACAAACTCTGGGACTGGGCGAGGTGCCGGGCCCAGCCTGGGGCCCGTATAGCCTCTGGGTGAAGGGTGACAGTCCCATCCAGCCCCTTCCCAGCAGCCAGGTCCAGATGATCTCGCCTTGAACCCTGGCTCCTTTCAAACCCAAAGCACCTCTGTGGACACCTCCTGCCCCTGTGGAAGGCAGGCACTGCCAGCATCTCGCAGTAAGCCCACGCACTTGACGCAGAGGGCAGGTGTCCATACCTGCAGGGAACTGGCCCGATATGCAGAGAGGTGAGCCAGTGACCACCGAGCTCCCCCGTCCACCGTACTGTGTGTGTGGTCCACAAGGAGAGGATGACGGGCCACCAGCCCAAGCAGGGGTCAGGAGGAGGGCCTCCATGGTGGGGGTGGGGGTTCTCACCACCCAGGCGGCCCTGGGGTCATGGGACTTGGCTCTAAGACACCCTTAAAGGCTTCTTAAACAGTCTGGTCTTAGCCAACTCTCATCTCCACTAATGCGTAAAAATCATTAGGTATGGGTCCCCAGACCCCGATCGTAAACCAGCAGGTCCCTGGGGCCTGTGCCTGGTCGGGTGAAAGGCATCAGTCCAGAGGCTCGCCCACAGTCCCCCGCGCCCCCGCCCCGCCCGGCCCGTGCGCTCGGAGCCTCTTCTCGATCGATTTTATGAAAGCAGTTAGGGGTTCACAGTGTTTCCGCCAGTGCTTTTATGCCCCTGTTTAAAAATTCTTAATTAAGCAGGTTTTTTCTGTTTACACTTGAACTAATTACACTTTTAAAACCAACAATAAAACATTAGGCCCAGGCTATTAAAGGCTTCGGTGGAGGCCTGCGATGCGGCCCATCCAAGCAATTCAGGAACTGGGTCCTTCCGCGGCAGATAGGGGTGCCGGGTGGCAGGCTGGTGCCCGGCTTCGCTCAAGAGGGTCCCTGAGTTTTATCCGCCTTCCTGGAGGGTGGGGTGGGGGACAGCAGGCAGCCTCCCGGGGCCTAGCTTCCTCCCGCCCCCGCCGTTGATGGAGCTATTGATCGCCTGGCCTTCCCCACGGCCCATCCTTCCGGACATCCTCAGAACACCGGGGTCTGTGCCAGGCGGGGGCCCAGGGAGCACCGGAGGCCACAGGGGCCCAGCCCAGCTCCAGTCATAGGCCTGCACAGGGTGCTGTCCTGGCCAACGGGCCTTTCGTGCAGGCTCAAGGGCCCCATTCTGTGTGGGATGAAGCCCTCAGGCCTCTGGTTGTCCTCTGCAGCTCTGTCTGAGCTCGACTCGTCACCAGGCCACCCTTTCCCCTCACACTGTGGACAGCTCTCCCCTGGTCACTTACAGTGTCTCCACACACCCCAGAAATGCCCTGGACAGGGGCTCCGGGGCTTCCTCTCAGGGAAAACTTTCCTGACTCTGCAGTTCCCTCTAGACGAGCCAGGCGGCCACCAGGAGGACTTCCACAAGTGACGGATGACTGCCTTGTGGGCAGCGCAGCTCCGGACCCTCAGGACTTCCGGCTGGGGGGCCTTCTTCTGTTCTTCAGTCACCAGATGACCTCTGGCAACACAGGGGCCTCTTTGAAGACAGCCCGCAGGGCCACGGGGCCCACCGGGGAACTTGGCCCAAGACTTCTGGGCCCCATGGAAGGTTCTAGGCCCATGGGCCACTGCATTCCTCCCCTGAGAGCCAACTCCACTGCCCCACACCCCCAATTCAGCCAGCTTCACTAGCCTCAGGGTCCTTCCTGTGTCCCCATCACCAATGGCCCAGCAGGCCATCCACCTCCCAGCTAAAGACACTGTCCACTCAGCCTCCTCCGCCTCCACGTTCAGGCCTTCCCACGTCCTCCGTCCTGCCTCCTGATCTCCCGGGGAAGGGCCCCCTCTTCAGTTTCCCCACAGCCTCACCTCTTCCTGGGCCCCCAACGCTGCTCTCACGCCTCTGCAGCAGGCTGCAAAGGGCCAAGAGTAAATAAGTTCAGCTTTCAGGTCAGCCGGTCTCTGTCAGGACAGCTCAGCTGTACTCTGGTAGTGAAAGCACCATAGGTGATGTAGAAATGAGTGGGCACAGCTGTGTGCCAACAAAACTTTACTGAAACAGGCCAAGGGCCACATTTGGCACTCGGGCCATAGTTTGCTGGTTTTTGGTCTAGACCACCCCAACACTGACCTCAGGGGGCTCTTTCTCACTCACAGATCCAGTTTAGACCCTGGATCTAAGCATTTTCTTTGCCTCGTCATTGGTGGGGCAAAGGTCCCACTCTGCTGACTTGGCTTGGAAGACTCTTCAGCCCGCCTCCATCACTGCCACCTTTTATAGCCATGCTTTCTTTCCCACTGATGGTATTTCCTCTGTCCTCCACTTTCATTGCCAGGCAAATTCTGACTCTTTCCTCAAAGCCCCAGCTCCAGTGCTCCGTCCTTTGTAATCCTCATCTGGGTCCCCAGTATAGCTTTTGATCATACCTTCTCTTCTGGCCTCCCTCACCCCAGCCCTTACCACCTGGGCCTAAAAATATCTGTGTCCAGGCTTGTTTCCTCCCAATCTCAGGGAACCTTCTAAAACCATGACTTGGCTAGTGGGAGTACTTCACTGGAGCCAGCCAATTGTGTAGTGTCTCCTCCTCATGACTGTGCTGGTTGGTCCAGAAATGGGCATGTGACCCAAACTGGCCGGTAAAAGTCCTTCGCTGGGATTTTCAGTTAGAGGTAGTAAGGAGGAATCCTTTCCTCTGTTGCTGAGAAAATAGAAGGCTATGTGCTTGGCACCATGGACACACTTGCAGGGCAGCTGGGCTGGGAGAATGAAGTGGGACCCTCTTTTAATCAGACAACTTGAAATCAAATTACCGTCAGCACTAATACACAGTAGGCATTTCACAGATGTAACGAATACATAACCACAGTTCCCTTTCCTCCCCATTCTCCTCCCCAACTCCTATCACTATCTTGTCTAACTTACACTGGAAATGTTCACTTTTTCCTTGAGTGTCCCTCCCATTAGATGCCTGTCTGTTCACAGCCGTCTCCAGGGCCCAGAATGCAGGACCCAAAACATAACGGGTGGGGCTTTGCTGCAAAATGAAAATGCAGGACCACCCGTTCTGAAAGCAAGAAATCAAGTGTTGTTCAAGGTGCTAAAACGCGTAGCTTTCTCCTTTCTCCCTCGGTCTCTCTCTCTCTATCTCTACTTGTCATGGTTTTTTCCACTTGCGATTCAGTGTCTTTTTAAAAAATATATCCATAATTACTTAATTTTTGTTTTTTCTTAACATATATGTTTTATTCAAGTATAATCGACTTATAGTGTTTCAGGTGCGCAGCAAGGTAATTCAGTTATACATATATGCATATTGTTTTTGAAATTATTTTCCATTATAGGTTATTACAAGATATTGACTATAGTTCCCTGTATTATACAGTAAATCTTGGTGGCTTGTCGATGTCTTTTAAGTAAAGAAAAATTACAAGTTTGAATGGTCAACAGGAACATGACCATATATTGTGTGCAACACGGGTCATACACATAGATACCAGATTGTGTGTCCCGTAGGTGCAGAATCACACCTACAGATACCACACTGAAGACATCAAAGACACATTGGATTTCACACCAGAATCATACCAAAGACACACTGGATTTCACAGACTGTGCATGAATGTTTTGTTCTCATCAGAACAGATGAAACAGCCCCAAACCTGGGTGTTTTCACCTCACGCTGGGTGTTTTCTTCTGGACATGGAAATATTCTGCCAATGCTGCAGAGGCTGGTGGTGCAAGTGGGGCGGCAGGAACTGGGGGGCTAGTGGTCCATATGTGCATCCTGAGCTCATGCCCTGTTCCATGGTCCCCAGAGATGTCAGTTACCAAACATAAGGTCAGAGATCAAATGATCAGGAATCTCAAGATGGTGGCAGCAGAGCGTTAAACCAAGCATAGAGGCCTGGGAGACTGCATGGGTCTCCTGCCTGCAAAGCTGGCCCTGCTGGAGAGCCCTGGTACACAGCTTGCTGAGTACGTGAGTGATGGGAGGAAGTTGGAGATCATCTAATCCTGGGGGCACAAAATGTTCCTGCAGTCTCAGAGGGTGTCCTGGTTGCAAGGTAGGCACAGGATGAGGGAGGTTGAATGCGGGGCAGGGGGTGTCCTCTGTGATGGTCTGAATAGTGGCCCGCAAAGACATCCACCCCTAACCACCAGGCCCTAAGGACACGTCACCTCATGGGGCAGAGGGGACTTTGAATGAGAGATTAAATTAAGGCCCCTGAGATGTGGATGACCCCGGATTCCGGCGGACCCAGTGTCATCACAAGGTCCTTATAAGAGGGATGGGGGAGGGTCAGAGGTAGAGAGAGATGCTGGGCTGCTGGTTGTGAGAATGGAGGGAGGGGCCATGAGCCAGGGATGTGGCACCTCTAGAAGCTGGAAAAGGCCAGAGCCGGTGCTCCCTTGGAGTCTCCAGAGGGAGCAGCCCTGCCCATGCCTGTGAGACCCATGTCAGAGTTCTGACCTCCAGGACTGAATCAATGCATGTGGCTTAAAGTGCTAAGTTTGTAGTGTTTATGACAGCAACAACAGGAAACTCATACGTCCTCAAGCAGCAGCCCCACCTGGAGTAGATGACCCCACTTTTCATCCATCCAAACCAATGAAACTGTGAAAGTCTTAGTCACGCAATCGTGTCTGACTCTTTGTGACCCCATGGACTATAGCTCGCCAGGCTCCTCTGTCCATGCGATTCTCCAGGCAAGAATACTGAAGTGGGTTGCCAGTTCCTTCTCCAGGGGATCTTCCCGGCCCAGGTATCAAACCCAGGTCTTCTGCATTGGAGGCAGATGCTATACCTTCTGAGCCACCAGGTAGCCTTCTGCAAAGTGATTGTCTGAAAAAACATTGTTCTGCTGCTGCATGTAAAGATTTGAAGCCCCGGTCTGACCCCATCTGCCCACTTGTCAGATGGGGAAGCTGAGGTCAAAGGGGGAGTGAGAGGGTCTGAACGATGGTCTGGCTGAGCTGAGCTGGGCATCTACCTCCTCAACCCTCTTGGTTTCACAGCCCCACTTTCTCAGGTGGCCATTTCTTCCCAGAAGATGAAGGTGAAATTTAGGAGCTGCGATGGGGCAGCCCCTGTAGAAAACAACTTGGTGGTTCCTGAAAAGAAACAGAATTACCATGAGATCCAGCAGTCCCACTGCCTGGGGTACACCCAGAAGAACTGAAGGCAGGGACTCAAACAGAAATTTGGGGACTTTTTTTCATAGCACCCAAAGGTGACCATCAGCAGATATGAAGTGACCATCAGCAGATAACAGATAAACAATTGTGGTCCCTCCATATACAGGAGGGTCCCTCAGCTGTCAAAAGGAGAAAAGCCCTGATACTCACTACCACGTCGACAGAGCCTCAGAACACGATGCTCAGAGAAAGAAGCAGACACAGAAAGACACACAGGGTATGATTCCACTGACAGGAAACGTCCAGAACAGGCCGATCCACAGACACAGAGGAGTAGTGGTCGTCAGGGGCTAGGATGGCAGCAGGTAGGGGTGGCTGCTGATGGGAACGGCCTTCTTCTGGGGTTGTGCAATATTCTGGAACCAGAGGTGATGTTTGCTCACCACTGTGAATGTACTGAAAACTAGTGAATTGGTCACTATAAAATAGTTAGCTTTACCTGAAGTCAATTTTACCTCGATTTTTAAAAATCCAGGCAACCTGAGGCTGTGGCTGCCCTGGGGGTGGGACCGCAAAGCCAGGGGGGGACGACTTTGTAACTTCCCAGGGATCCAGGGAAGATCCCACCTCAACTGCCCTGTCTCCCCTCCTCTCCCACCGTGCCTGAGGACGCCGGTTCCTCTGCCTCCAAAACTTATTTCTCTCTTTTTTTTTCCCTGTCTGCTTCTTAGAACCATTCTGATCTATGTGAAACCTTTGATATCTGTGGCAGAAATTGGGGGCTGGGGATTTCAAAAGCTAAAGGGACCTATCCGTAATTTCCAAGGGGGTGCTGGCATGCCCAGAAGTTAGGGACACAACCTGAGGGGAGAGGGGGCAGAGCCTTAATGGAGAGGGTTGCCCCACGGAAACCTCTCCAGTGGGGCTCAGGAACACCTAAGTGGCAGGCTGTGGGCCTGAGTCTAATCCCTCTCCCACCCTCTACCCACATGTTCTGAATCCTGGGAGAACTGGTTTTCAGGTGGGGATGGGGATGGGAGGATGGGGGGGAGGGCTCTCCGACCAAGGAATCTTCCTCCTTTTCTGACCAGTTTCTCCCAACACCAGGGCAAGGCCCCCCTTGTATCTCAGCTCACCACTACTGCCCACCAGAGGCCCACCTTCCTTCTGGGCTACCTGGGAGATGTAAGGACCCAGGTGTGAGTACTTGGGCAAGGATCAGCATCTCGCCTCCCAAGGGGCCCTGGGAGGGACCCCAGCTGTGCACAATAAACAAGCTGGTCAGCCTGGAGCCTGTGGCGTTCACTCCCAGCCTGACATCAGGGTGGCCCGGCCACCCTAGGGCTGCCAACGAGACACCAAGGTGGAGGGGTGGCCCAGGATTGAGTCTGCTTCCTGGGGGTGGCACCCAGAGAGGTCAAACTTTGGAGGGTCACCTGTGTCTAGCATGACCCCGGGCCAGGGCAGCCGGGGAACATTGGGGAGGAGGGGCTATAGGTCAGTGCGCCACCCCCTCTGCAGGATGGGGAGGAGACAGTGGGCAGGGCAGGCAGGGAAGCAGTCCCAGATTTGTGCTGAGTGGATGTGAATTCTGGGCTCATGGGGTTGTCAGCCCAAAGCAGTGAGTGGACCCAGGGAGGAAGGGGCTGAAGGCAGGGCAGAGGGCTATCAGCTCAGAACCTTGAAGGACTGGGCCGAGGGGAGGTGGGTCCAGGGCCTGGAGGGGAAGGATGGCAGCCCCCTGGGGACAGGCAGGAGGTGGGAGACCCTGGCCTGGGTGGGGGGTTATGACTGGAGATGGGGAAGATGGGGAGTGGCAGGGGGAGAGGGGGGACTGTCAGGGGCCGGCACCCACAGTGGCCCAAGCCCCCTGCCTGCGTCTGGCTGCCAGCATCTCCTGCTCAGGCATCTTCCCGCGTGGTGGGGGAAGCATTTCTGAGAAGGGGAAGGAGTCCCTCAGGGTCTTGGGGTTTCTCAGAACTGTCTCCACCTTTTCTCAGAATTGCCTCCCCCAGACCTGTCCCCAGGCCCCAGCCTGACGCACATCAAACTTCCACTGCAGGCTCTGGGGAGGAGGTGAGCTCCCTGCCCTTCTAGGGGTGCAGCACAGAGCCAGGGGCTCAGCTCAAACGGGGCAGGCCAGTCAGCATGACCATTTCAGAGCTGGGAAGACTGAGGCTCACAGGTACACAGAGCTACTGTACATTCAGGGAGTTTAGAGAGACGCTGGTCCCCTAAAGGGAAGGAGCAGCCCCTCCCTGCCTGCCTGCCTAATGGTTCTGGGGACACACCCAGGGGAGGGAATCTGACCTCCCCTCCAGGAGGTGAGGTTCTAATGGAGGTGGAGCTCATTTTACAAGGGTCTTCTCTTCCCTCACACCCAGTCCATGGCTCCAACCTTCAGAAACCAGCCTCTTGCCACAAACCATGCCCATTTCACAGGGGGAGAAACTGAGGTTCAGAGAGCCCAGTGGCTGGCCTCAGGCCCCTAGCAGACCAGTCGGGTGGGACATTGATGTAGGGCTGGCTGTCACTGGGTGTGTCTGCCCAGGCCCCCACTCAACCAGCTGCACCTTGACCATCATTGTCCAAAGGCGTCATTTTTCTCTATCCACCAGGCCCAGAGAGGAAGGGCAGTTGACCCAAGTAACAGGGTTTGCTGGGAAGCCCCTCTCAGCTGCACTAGACATGTATTATTATTATTAGTATTGTTCGCTTGGTGACTTTGGCCACCTGATGCAAAGAGCCAGCTCATTGGAAAAGACTAACACTGGGAAAGGTTGAAGGCAGGAGAAGGGGGCAACAGAGGATGAGATGGTTGAATGGCATCACCAGCTCAAAGGACATGAGTTTGAGCAAACTCCAGGAGTTGGTGAAGGACAGGGAAGCCTGGCGTGTTGCAGTCCATGGGGTCACAAAGAGACAGACATGACTGAGTGACTGAACAACAATCAGATCCAGATGGAGAATCTGAAGCTTGAAGGGGGCTCCCTATGCTGACCCTTCCCCTGGCTGGGACTTTGTCTGCAGTCTCTCCAGGGTGGAGCTCATGCGGGAGGCGGGGGGTGGGGGGGGTGGGGGGGGGGTGGTCACTCCCAGCCTCCTTCCCCTGCCAGCAGAGCCCCCATTAACAACCTCTTTTCCAGGCCAGTCCATATGAAGCCCCACTGTACAGAAGGATGGATTGAGGCCAGCCAGGTGGAGGACCCGCCTGCCTGGGTGGCTGTTTGATGCTGGGCCAGGAGAAGCAGCTTGCTTCCAGACCTGGCCAAGCTCACAGTACAGCAGACGTGGCCGGCAGACACACAGGGCTGGGATCCCAGCTCAGTGGCTGGGCCTGAAATATGTTTATGAATAATAATTCCAGGCAGCCCCCAGTCACTGAGATCAAAGCCTTCTGTCTGGGCTCTGGCGGCTGTGAGGGGTAGGGAGAGGGAGTCCCCCCCGCAAGTCATGCCTCTCCCGGGGCGGGGAGCGTTGCTCGGGGATTCTCCAACCCCCTCTTAGAATGAACCCTAATCTGGCCACCTCTCTCCACCTTTGTACCCCTATAGGCCATGGCACCCCTGTTTCCTGCCTGGACTCAGTCCCCCACCTCCACCCTTCTTTCCTCCTTCCTGGGACAACCTCCACAGGGAACTAGAAGGATTTCCCAAAAGACAAGTGTATTGTAGCCCCTCACCTGATGAAAGCCCCCCCCCACTTCCTGCCCCCGAGCTCCTCCTGGTTTCCTCCCTTCTCAGTAAAACCCACATCCTTGACTGCCCTGCCCACTTTTCCACCCGGGTTTTAGGGGTCTTCAGCTCCCCCCCTACTCTGCCTCCACACAGCAAGCTTCTTTGCTGTACCCCCCTCAAGGCCTTATGCACACATGCAGAACCGAGGCTTCTTATCACCCAGCCAGTCCCTTCTCTTTCCTCAAAGTCCTCACCTTGCGGTACTTCCCTAGTGGTCCAGTGGTTAGGAGTCTGCGCTTCCATTGCAGGGCGCATGGGTTCGATCCCTGGTCGGGGAATTAAGATTCCATATGCTCTGGCTTCACCACCAAAAAAAAAAAAGACCTCTCCTTGGGGAGCCCTCCCTGGCCCCAGGCAGAGCCTCCAATACCCCTTAGGCTCCATCCCCTCCCCACCCTGTTCCTCCCTCGGGCCCCACTCTACCCCACAGGCCTAGCAACCCATGTCCAACTGTCTACCACGCGCCTCCCCGACTTCTAGACAAGTCTCTGGGGTCTCAGTTTAGTCCAAATCCTTCCCCTATCAGGAAATACTGCTACCGAAGCTCTGCACTCAGACAGGGGTGACCTTGCCAGGCCATGCCCCATAGCGGTCACACCCACAGAGGCCACGCCACGGGTAAATTCGGTGTGCTGCAAAGCCAAGTGAAAAGTGAAGTCTCAGTCATGTCCGACTCTTTGCGACCCCATGGATTGTAGCCTACCAGGATCCTCTGTCCATGGGATTTTCCAGGCAAGAGTACTGGAGTGGGTTGCTATTTCCTTCTCCAGGGGAATTTTCCCGACCCAAGGACCAAACCGGAATCTCCCACTAACCTGGGTCTCCCGCATTGAAGGCAGACGCTTTACCACTTTACCGTCTGAGCCCCCAGGGAAGTTTCCAGCTGCAACGCCAGGCTCTCACCAAATGCCCCACCTCACTGTCTTCCTCCCAACTCCAGAATGGCTCCAGGTTTAGGGTTTTTCTGGAACCTCTTCACACCTCTCACAGTCTCCACCTGCGATTTGCGATTTGCCCTCAGCCACCGCTCCTCAGCCCTTCCGCCGGGTCTCAGCCCAATGCCCCCATTTCCAGGAAGCCCTCCCTGAACCCTCCATGGTTTTCTAAGTAGACGTTTATTTGTTTGTCTTTATCTCGGAAAGAGGCCACTTCCCACATCCTCACCATAATGTTCCCACCGCCCAGACCCAGGGTGCAGGGGGTGGGGGGCGGGTTGGTGCCCAGGAGGTTTTCATGATACCTTTGTGTAGACATGAAGGAATGTAGGGCTCCTGGGGACCTTTGCCTGGCCGTTTGGCCTTGGCAGGGCAAAGGAGCTGCCAGCACCTTCATGTCCTAGGATCCCTCCACCCTATTCAAGAGCACTGACTCCAGAAGACTTGGGGTGCCCTCTTTCCTCATCTGAGTTTGGGATACAGGGTCTCCTGGGGGATTCTCCAACCCTCCCTGCCCCTCTCCCAATACAACCGGTGCATAATCAATGCCTCAGGTGACCACCCCCAAAGTCCCAGCCCTTGGAGCAGGAGACACCTCGAGACACGGTTAAACTACATCCTGGAGCTTGATGCCCAGTTTACATGGCCTCTTCTGCCCTCAGCTGACACATTCAAAAACTGGAGTCTTGTAGCCCTTCACCAGGATTAAATTAAGTGATACTTAGCCCCAGGATGGTCCCATGGCCCACTGGGGCGTTGCTATTACCTTACTCCTTCCTTTGCAGGCTCCTTGCCTGCCTCCTCTCATCTGAACCTCGCCCCACTTCACAGATGTGGAAACGGAGACCCAGAGAGGGGCCGCCCCCGCCCAGACTCCCCTGGCCGCCTGGGCCTGGTTGGAGAAGATAAAGCCGTGAGCCGTTATCAGCCAGAGTGACTTGACGGATGAGCCAAAGGATTCCTCACTGCCGTCCAGCAGCCCATCGATCGGGCGCTCCAGCCTCCGTGGCCGGCCACGATTAATTTATGTGGGACTGGAGAACACTAATTAAGTCTGTTTAAAAGGAAGTTAACTTTAATGCCCTGACCGCCCACCTTGAGCACTGTCCGAGTGGCCAGGAGTTTCCTCAGGTGCCGTGGAGACCCCAGACGTGGACCCGCGCTGGTCTGCCACACATGACCGGTCCGCTCCTGGCCCTGCAAGCCCCAGCTGTTCCAGCTGTTCACCAAGGCAGTGAAGGCCCTCCTGGGTGCACCATAGGAGACTCCGCTGGCCTGGGAGGCGGGCCCAGCCGTCTGGATGTGATGTGGGTGGAACCACCACGTGCATGCTCCAGCCCTGTGCTGTCACCTCTGAGCATGAGGCCAAAGGCTGGTACACAGTAGGTGCTCAATTAATGCTCACAATGTCGCTGATCCTCAATGGAGCTTCTAGCTCCCACTTGCACCAAGTGGAGTTATAAATCTGGGAGGCAAATCAGGGGCCATGCCCTCCCCAGCTTGAGAGCCCCCCACCCCACCAAAAGCCCTCCTCCTGCAAGAGAGCAGAGCCCTCAACGGGTCCTGGAACCTCGGCTGCAATCTGAGCCTCGCTGTTGGGAAGATGCCCTGGAGGAGGGCATGGCAACCCACTCCAGTGTTCTTGCCTGGAGAATCCCATGGACGGAGGAGTCTGGCAGGCTACAGTCCATGGGGTCACAAAGAGTCAGATATGATTGAAGAGACAGAACAAGCACACATTTTGCCACAGCCGGGCAAGATTTCTAAGCAAAGGGGGCTTTCCAGACCTCTGCACCTTTGCAAGTGCTGGTCTTCCTACCAGGAATTCCTTTCCTCTTCACTTCCTCATCCTTCAAGCCCTCCCCCAGGTCTGGTTCTCAGCCCCTCCCTGGCCCCCTGCCCAACCCCCAGATCTCTCTGCCCCACCCTGACCTCCACGGGGCTGGGAATGACTGTGTCCAGCTCTCTCTCCACCCCATCTAGACTCACCAGCTGGGGCCCCAGGTCACCCAGCGATCAGAGAGTTGCACCCTGGGGGATGTGAATGAATGAATAAACTGACCAGTTCTCACCACACCCCCGCAGTGAGATATTCTCATTGTTATTGTTGTCATGTGTGCCTGCCAGGGAGGCCTGCTGCATTGGCTGAACCTCAGTTTCCCCATCTGTATAATGGGCACTGCAGCCATCAGAGGCCAGACCAGAACCAAGATAGAGGCCACAGCTGGGAGGGTGGAGGGAGCTGCGGGCTGGCCTCCCCAGGGCCCCTTGGATAGGCCCACTGAGGGGACCAGCTGAAATCTCACACAGTCCTGGGCTCGGCAGTGGGGGGGTGGGGGGGGGGTGCTGGACTGGAACTCAGCCTTCAGAGTCAGCAACAGACAGAAGGGGTCTGTGGGTGCCAAGACAGGGAGGGTGTAGGCCACAAGACATGGCCCTGTGGGCAGCAGGGAGGTTGTAGAGCAGGAGCAGGCCCTGGATGATTGACTGTTAGAAAAGTCTTGAGTGGGAGGCTTCCTTGGTGGTCCAGTGGCTAAGAACTCCATGCTCCCAATGCACGGGGCCTGGGTTTGATCTCTGGTTAGGGAACTAGATCCTGCATGCTGCAGCAAAAGAGCCCACATGCTGCAACTAAGACCCAGTGCAGTCAAATAAAAAATATATAAATCTTTTAAGAAAAAGAAGTATCTTGGGTGAGAGAAATGGAGACCAGGATTTCGAATCCTGGCTTTGACTCTCACCTGCTGTGTAACCTAGTCACACGGCGCCTCAGTGTCCCCTTCTGGAGAAAGGAGACAATGTCCATGACACACTCAGGTCCCTCTGGCCAAATAGGTCAGCCAGGTGAGTTTGGCGAGCTTCCCAGATGGCTCAGTGGTAAAGAATCTGCCTGCAATGCAGGAGACCCAAATTCAATCCCCAATAGGGAAGATCCCCTGTAGGAGGAAATGGCAACCCACTCCAGTATTCTTGCCAGGGAAATCCCATGGACAGAGGAACCTGATGGGCTGCAGTCCATGGGGTCACTAAAGAGTCTGACACGACTAAGCACACACACACACCACCAGGCTCTTGGTGGAAGGGGAGGGACTAAAATCTGCCCCAGGCCAGCAGGGACCTAGAAATTCCTCAGGGGCGAGTTGCCCGCCTCCCTCCGCAGCTGCCACACCCCCCTGGAAGAGAATAAAGCTGCAAACCCTGAAAGTCACAGAATCCCAAGATCCTGATATCCCCAAATCTCTGCATCCCAGAATTCTGAGATCCCAGAATGCCAGAGAATGGGATGAGTAATAAGATGGGTACCCTGGAGTCTGTACACCTTCTATACCCTCATTCTTGTGTCTTTGCCATCTCCATGCAGATTTCAATAATTACCTTATTTTTCTTTTTTTTTTTTTTAACAATGGCAGAGTCTGGAGCAAGGGGATTGGAGAGCTTTGTGATGTGGACTTCCTGTCCCTGGACCTGTTTCAGAGACTCTAATCACAGTGTCTCAGAGTGGGGGGCCCCAGAAGCTGAGCCCAAGACCAGCTGAGTGAGGGCAGGTTATGCAGGAGGCCTCCTGGGAGGGAGCTGGAGGGACACGTCCCAGAGTGGTCACTGCCAAGGACAAACGACAGGATTTATCCATCAGGGTGTGGAGGGACATCGCCCCTCATCTCTGGTCCCTCCAGAGCACAAAGGGGCCCCCAGGCTCACTGGGGACAGATAGCTGAAGCTGTGTTGAAGTGACAGGGGCCCCAGGGCCACGACCTGAGCCCCCAGAGTGTCTGCTGTTGGGGGGTGGTGGCATTTGCTGCCTGTCACCCACACTCTGGGACAGACAAGGTCCCTTCCTTCAATGAGGTGAGGCTGGCAGGGAAAAGAGAGGACAAACAGATAGACCAGGACAGGATCATGGGTGCTAGAGATGTGACGGGGACTCCTTTGGGTGGGGAGGGTCGGCAGGGGTCAGTGGAGACAGATGCATCTGAATTTCCTCTGCAGGGCACTGGAGAGCCATAGACTGCTCTTGAGCAGAGAGAAGAGGAGTGTGATCTGATTTTTGTTCTTGAATGTTCCCCCAACAAGTCCAAGTCTGCAGGCAGGCCAGGAGTGAGGAAAGGATGCACCAGGCAGAGGGCAGAGTACACACAGGGAGCAAGCCAGCCTTGAGCATTTTAGCCCATGGCTGGCTGGTGGGGCTGCAGAAGGAGGGCTGGAGAGCAGTGGCATGTCCTGAGGGGTCAGCACGTCCTGAGGGGTCAGCCTGAGTTCTCCCCACCCTCCCCGATCGCTACAAGGCCTCCAGGCAGCTCCCTTCCTGCTCCAGCCTTGGTCTCCTCTTGGGCACAGGCATGTTGGTGTAACCCTGAGCTACTGGGACATGTCACCTGTACATCAGCTCCCAGAGACCCCTAGACCTAGGCCCAAGCCCCTTGCCTGCAACCCCAGCCCCACCACCCACCGGCGTCCCCTCTCAGGCAACATCTTCATTACGGAGCCGAGTTGTTTAAATAAATGAATTAATATTGACGAACCATCAGTGACCTAATAAATGATTAGTTAAGGCGCACATACATCACGCCGCGGGGACGCCGGGAGCCCTTAATTACTGCTTCTGAGGGGCCAGCAGGGCCATGGCCACTGCCCTGCACCCCTTCCTGGCCCTGGGCTCCTTCCTGGCACCCCATTCCTCTGGGTGTCAGGGACTGGGCAGGAAGGCAGATCATGCTATCTCTCCATCCTTATGCAGTTCAGATATTCACATGGCCTCAGAACAGCTTCATCCCAGCCTCCTGGCCTCCTCCTATCCCCAGGGTTCCTTCCCTCCCCAACTGGGCGCCCCTGTCTGGTAAGGTGCCCAGACAGCCTCACCCTTCCATCACTCTAATGCCTCCTGGGGTTCCCCAGTGAACTCAACAAAAAGACCGCAGACCTCCCCACGGCCCACAGGGTCCCCACAGCCCAGCCCAGATGGTGTCACAGTCTCCCTCCTTGTCCCACCTCCTGCCCCACTGCTGCCTGCTCCGGACCCAGGCCACCATGTTCACCTCAGCCTGCAGCACCTGGGATGGAGCTTGATGGGTCTGTGGGGTGGAAACGCCCCAAGCCCAGGCCCAGAGGCAGCTGGGGGTCACCCAGCCCCAGGGGTGCTGGCCCTCCTCTGGTCCAGCACCCCTGACTGCCACTGCCCCAGCAGGATGTGAGTGGAGGGCGCGAGGTAGGCATCATACCTGAGGGACTGGTGGATTCATTCATTCCCTTCTCTCCCCCCATCCGGTGTCTGCTCACCATGGTTGCCTGGGACCCCGGGCTGAAGGACACAGCCAGACAACAGACTCTCCCAGCCTGCATTCGAGCAAGGGCTGAGCCAGTCTCTGGCTTCCCAGAAACTCAACCCTTTGGGAGTTTACAGCCGGGTAACACTGTCCAGAGAGGGCAGGGGCTGGGCCAAGGCCACAAGGCCCAGCAGCCTCAGACCCTACTCTGGGAGGGGCAGGGGGTGTCTGCGGAGCTTCTCAAGTCGTTGTGGCCGGGAGGTTGTGGGCTGTCCTCTCCTGCCCCCAGAGGCTCTTCATGGCCGGGGGCTGGGCACCCGGAAAGGCCACAGCCACGGGCACCTGGGAGGGCCTGGGGAGGGGGTGAGCCGGAGCTGAGAGGTAGGGAGATGTGACTGCAGCCAAGCCCAGAGACAGGGAAGCAGAGAGAGGGGCAGAGAGGCCGAGGGACAGGGAGAGACAGAGAGGCAGAGAGACACAGGTTTACGAAAGGGCACAGGAAAGGCAGCTGGGAGAGGCCCATGCTGCGCTTTGCAGGGGTGACTCCAGGAGGACAAGTGGGCCCCTCACCCCTCCTGTGGCCCAGCCCCCAGGCAGTCCTTCCCATGGTCACCCCTGGGCCTTGACCCTGCATTTCTAATTTATTAAAAAAATAATAATTTTAAAATATTTATTTATTTATTTGGCTGCACTGGGTCTTAGTTAGGGATCTAGTTCCCTCACCAGGGATGGAACTGGGCCCCTGCCTTGGGAGCTTGGAGTCTCAGCCACAGGACCACCAGGGAAGTCCCCCACCTGCATCTATTAAGTGCCTGCTGTGTGTGTGTTGTGTGTGTGAGTGTGTGCATGGGTGTGTGTGTGTGTGTGTGTGTGTGTGTAGGGCCTTCTGGTTGGCTGGTCTGGGGTCCCCTCCCCTGTGGGAGGGCAGCGGCATGCTCCCTTCCCTGGACCTCCTTCTCCTGAGACCCCTCCCACAAGGATCAGGCCCCTTCCCTGTGAGTGGTCCCAAGGTCACACTGTCTGGTTGTAGCCCATACCTGGCTCGTCCCACTTTTGCCTGAACTGTCTGCTGGCTCCTCCTCAAAGCTCTGGGAGACACCTGGGCCTCTCCCTGGCTCTGGGATGTCCCCACATTCAGAACCTCAGGACAAGATGATCAACCCGTTTCCTCAGAGATAGGTGGGATGTCCCCACATTCAGAACCTCAGGACAAGATGATCAACCCGTTTCCTCAGAGATAAACTGAGGGTCAGACACAGATGGATCTGGGTTTAGAATCTCATCTTCTCAGCTCTATGAAAAAGCACCCCCACCTCCCTGACCCCATTTCCTACTTTGTGGGCCAGGTTGATCATATTTCCTGCCTCACAGGGATGTTGAGGGGATGAAGGGGGTAGCTGGGGCATACAGTTGGCACTCAATAAATGCTGGGAATGATTGGATAATAGACGTTTTTGGAATGATGAGGCTGGGAGGGTAATCAAGAAGTGACATCCAAGGACTTTCTGGTGGTCCAGCAGCTAAGACTCCACCCTGTCAATGCAGGGGGCCTGGGAACTGGATCCCACGTGCTGCAACTAAGACCCAACTCAGCCAAATAATTAAATAAAAATTTTTAAAAAGAAGCTACATCCTGTCTAAACTGTTGTTATTTAATTTGCTGCTTGATCCCCTGGTTGGGAAGATCCCCTGGAGGAGGGTGTGGCAACCCACTCCAGTATTCATGCCTGGAGAATCCCCATGGACAGAAGAGCTTGATGGGCTACAGTTGGACATGACTGAGTGACTAAGCACCGTTACCATTATTGCTAAGTACTATTATTTAGTCAATTGACAAACGTTCACTGTAGGAGCATTTGGAACTGGGCAGGGTGAACGTGGGTGGACTCAGGGATCCGCTCTTACTGCAAGTCCTGCAGGTGCACTCAGGTGAGGGCAGGTGGGGGTAAAGCCTTTGCACACAGTAGATGGTCAAGGAAGTCACTCATGGTCTGGCGTGCACAGAGGAGTGTGTGAGGGGTGGGCCTTTCGCGCATCCTACTCACACAAGTGGGCAGGCTTGGAGTTTTCTCCCCAGGCTTCAGAATTTGGTGATGGAGGTGGCGCCCCAGCCACAGACTCAGTGGCCTCCCCATGCTTTCCTCCCCACTCACCACCTGCTCAGCCAACATTTGGGGAGGGGGGTATAAATCTGCCTTCAGATGAACCCACCAAGCTCAAATGCCTCCCAGAGGCCTTTGGGGTTGCAGTACAAAGTAAGGTTGGTCGAAGGGCTTGTCCCCACAAACCAGTCTCTTCCCTTTATAAGTGACTCACCTGGGAGGTGCCCCAGGAATCAGAGGGGGAGGAGGGAGGGGGGAAGCTGCATGTTCTGGCTCAGCCCCTCAGGCTTGCAAAAGCTCAGGCCTCAGTTTCCCCATCTGCAAGATGGGATCATAGGCTCCCCCCCACCCCATACCAGTTGTCGCAGTGATCAGAGTGGACTCAAATAAAGGCTTCCTACGACAGCAGGGATGATTATTTTTGATAATACTACTACTTAATGACGTTTTTCTATATAGTGACTATTGAATTCACGCTCCTCACATACATGAGGCGCTCAATAAATGTGCTGGACAAAGGCGCACCCCTCTGTGCGCCCCAGTTTCCTACTCACAAAACGGAGGAATCGATTATCCACCCCTAGATCTGGAGCACAGGGCCGCCGGCACCCGGGAAGCCCCCAGCATCGAGCCCCGGAGACCCAGCCCCAGAGACCCTCGGGGAGCCGTTTACAAGAAGCCTGCTTCCCCCAACGCGGCCCCGCCAGGCTGCCGTTCCCAGCCGGGATAATCTAATCGTGTTTCCAAGGCTGCAATCGATAACCCCTAGGCCGCGCCAAAACGAGTCTCTTAAAGGGCCAGCAGCCCAGGCCGGCGGGGAGGGGGTCCCCAGCTGCCCCCTAGTGCCTGCCGCAGGGTGGGAAGGCCCTGGGTAAAGAAAGTCTTTTGCATCAACAGAGCATGTCGCAGAGCCCCCACCCCTGAGGCTGTGTGGTTCTGGGCCAGCAGCCTGACCTCTCTGAGCCGGAGGTGCCTCCTTTGGCTAGAGGGGCCCAGGAGGCCCACCGCAAACCCCCTCCACATCTTCACCTCCTGAATGGGGAAAGTGAGGCTCGAAAAGAGGAGGACACGAATGAGGTTGTCTTCTGCGCTGTACTGCACCCCTAGCGTCCCCAGTCAGCCTGTGGAGGGCCCCCCCACCCCCCATGGCTCCTTTGGTCCTGCCTCGCTTCCCCCAGGGCCAGAACTACCTGTCCCAGGATCTATACAAACGCATTTAGTGATCAATGTTCTCACAGGCCAGGTTCATCGACCTGCGCCCAGGGCCCCCTGTGGCCCTCACCCCTGTGGCTGCTCTGCTAAGCTGTCCCCACGGCCGCTGAGGAAGGGAGAGAGCCCATTCCTTCTGGCGTGTTTGGGAAACTTCCATGGCCTGAGCCCAAAGGGGAAAAACCTAAAGGCCCCTGGGGGTAGACTTTTCAGAACAGTGATGGTAAAATGTTCTAGAAGTGGTGATGAGGGGGGTATATCCTAGAAGCACTGATGGTGGGCTATTCTAGAAGCTGTGACAGTGGGCTATTCTAGAAGTGGTGATGGAAGAATATTCTAGAAACAGTAATGGTGGGATAGTCTAGAACCTGTGACAGTGGGCTATTCTAGATGTGGTGATGGGGGGAATATTCTAGAAGCAGTGATGGCAGACTGCTCAGTAGCAGTAATGGAATCTTCCAGAAGCTGTGATGGCAGCCAACTCAGGAAGGTGGACTTTCCCAGCGTGCTGTGGACACAGCCCTGGTTTTCAGGGTCAGCAGTGACCAGGGCCCAGTCAGGCATCCTTGTTATTAGCTGCAAACTGGGACAACGATTGAGCCTTCCTCCAAGTCCTTGCACATAGTGACTAGTGCTAGGAAGAACAGGCCTGGGCAAATCTTGGAGTCAGTATGTGCCCAGGGCTCACTTGACCTCTTACTCTGCTGACCACACCACCAGAGACCCTCTCTCCCTCTCCACGCCTTGCCACCCATGCCCCAGCTGAGGGACCCCTGTCCTAACCCCACAACATCCCTCCAGCCCAGACCCCAGGCCTGACCCCACTTCCTTGTCACCTTCCAGGTCCAGGGTCGGGGCTACCCGGGTGAGAGGAGATTGATCCAGTCACTGACCCCATGGCCACTGTTGCCAAGGAGATGGCCCCCTGGGGCAGGGGGTATGGCCAGGCCAGGGGTGACCAAGGGACAGAGGGAGGGAGGAGAGGGAGGTAGGGATAGAGGGGAGGGGACAGACAGGCAGAGGGAAGGACAGAGGCACAGGGGAGAAGCTCAGTAGAGGGATACACTGCTCATATCAGAACCTCCTGGGCAGCTTGTCAGCTCTGCCAACTGCTGCAGAGCACCCAGGAACTGGCATTCACCCCTCCCTGGGGTCCATTTTTGATGCACCACTGATGGGCTTTTGTCCGTACACTTGGCCTGGACCACCCGCGATCACCCTACCTCCATGGCAGCCTCTCGTCCATTCACCCCCAGGAGACCAGGTGAGGCATCCTAGAAGAGGGACCAATGGAATAGGGCCCTACAGGATGAACAGAAGTTTGATGAGTGAAGAGGAAACCATAAAGGAGAGTGATGTAGAGTGGAGAGGAAGAGGGGAGGCTGGATATCAGGCAGGCTCCACCATGATGGAGCTTCTCCAGGGCTGGCTGACAGTGGCTGGGTTGTCAGAGCACGGCACAGATTCCCATAATCAAGGGGACTGTGGGTCATGTCCTTCTGCCAGTTTCTCAGAAATGCCAGAAATCCGGGGTGACATCACAGAGCATGACTCCTCATGGGGGACAGGCAATAGCCAAGAGCCAGATTAGGACAACAAAGGAAAGAAACAAGTTGGGGGACCAGTGGAGGGCAGCACTGGCTGGAGGTGACACTGAGCTGTGGACATGTCATCAGGGTCCAGAAAGAACGGCCACAGCAAAGGCCCAGATGTCAACACAACCAGAAGCTCCCTGTCTCCTTGTAGGTGACACATGACACCTGCAGGTGACACAGAGCCTGTGACCACCAGCGGGAGGAGATTGGGTGGAGGCCAGAGAGGCAAGAGCGGGAGAGCAGGGAGGGGGCAAAATGCGTGTCAGGACCTCGGGGAGGACCTGTGAGAGACATTCTGACAGCTGACTGGTGGGAAGGGGTCCTGCTGGGAGCAGTGTCTCTGAGGAGGAACTTGAGTGTGGACTGTGGCTGTAAGCACTGGTGCATGCATGTGTGTGTTACTCGCTCAGTCGTGTCCGACTCTGTGACCCCATGGACTGTAGCCCGCTAGGCTCCTCTGTCCATGAGATTCTCCATGGGGATTCTCCTCCAGGGGATTTTTCCTACCCGGGGATCAAATCCGGGTCTCCTGCATTGCGGGCAGATTTTTTACTGTCTGAGCCACCAGGGAAGCCCTAACATGGAGAGATACATTAACACCTCCGAGCACACGTGTGTGTGTGCGTGCCCCATCACAGTGCACAGGCAAGCATGCACATGTGTAAACACGCAATGAACATGCCAGAATATGTGGTCACGTGTTTGCCAAGACTTGCGCATCTGCAGATATGCCGGGCAGTACGTGGAGACGTACAGGTAGGACCCCGCTCGAGGGCAGGCAGACAGATCGATGCACAAAGGAAAAGTGGACGTCTGGCTATGGCAATCCCATGTGCACACGCGTGGACAAACAGGCCTCACAAGTGCAAACAAAATTATGCCCGCCTGTGCCCGGACGCGCCAGGTCCTGAGTACACGGTACCCAACCAAGCTGTTGCAGGGCCACGTAAACACGTTTGAGCACATGAACACGCCAGCGTGCCGGTAGGACCGAGCGCGTGAGCACAGCTGAGAGCTGCGTACACGCGAGCACAGTGCGCTCACACGTGCGAGATCCCAACCGGGCACGCGTGGACATCGCAAGCGCAGCGAGCACTCAGAGCCCACCTGCACCAGGCACGCGCGTGCGCAGACGGCCACCGGGCGCAGCAGGCCTCCGCGGGTTTCTGGGAGGCGGGCGCCCCCTGGTGGACTCTGGTCCCATTTCCCACCCCCCACCCCCCCCTGCCGCCACCTTCACCCCCAACCCCAGTGCGTTTGTCCCGGGCAGCGTAGGGAAGTTTCCCCAGCCCCGCGCTCACACCCCGCACCGGGTCAGGCCAGGGGTCTGTGTGGACGTAAAATGTTCAGATTAGGGTGGCAATGGAACGGGAAGGTTTGGAGCAGTCACAGGGAGTCACAGCCCGACGGGAGGAGTCTGGAGAGGGTCAGGACAGGGCAGCCGGGTCGGGCCTTCATTTCCTTCCTCATCATTGAAATCTCTCCATACTGCCCATTGCTGCCCGCGCCCCCAGGCCCAGGGACTCTGGCCCGCCTCGGTATCCCTGCATCCGGGGACTTCCTGGGTCCCCCAGCGCGCGATGTGCTCCTTGGAGTGGGGGCTCCGAAGCCGGAGGAAAACCTCAGACCCACCTCAGGGCACCACCAGGTGGCAGCACGCGCCCAAGTGCGCGCCTCTGGCCTGAACCGCCGCAAGAACCCCAAGCCCCCAGGGTCCGGCCCCCACCCCCGCGGCCAGTGGGAGGGGAGTGGTCTGAGGGGGGAGCCTGTGTGACCCCCCGAGCAGGCGGCCTCGCCAGCCTGTGCCTCGGTTTCCGGGTTTCGGGATGGGGACCTGAAGGTGACAGGGCTAAACAGGCGCGTGGGCAGGGTGGCCTGGAGGGCCACAGAAGAGGTGAACTTGTAGGGAAAGGAGGAGCACCTGGCCGGGGGAGCAGCATGTGCAAAGGTCCCACTTGGGCAAAGGGGAACTGGAAGGAGTTCTGAGGCTGGGCTGAGAGAGCCTAGAGCCACAAGTGGGGTCAGAACGCCCCGCCACCGGGCCTGCGGGCGGGGGGGGGGGGGGGGGGGGGGGTTCCGGCCTGAACTCAGGAGATGGAGGTGATGCTGGATCCAGAGTCTATGACGGAATCCAAAGATTTTAGGGCAGAGCCTGATCCTCAGTTCTCAACTTTCCCACCATGGGATGCTCAGGATAGAGCTTCGACAGAAAATTCCAGGCTCCCTATTGCCCTGCTGCCCCCAAGGCTGATGCCCCGATTTCAAGAGCAGAGACACAGAGACTGGGGTACCCCAGCCCTGTGACCCAAGGGGCAACGGTTTAGACGGAGGGACAGGGATCCTGTATCTGGGGACCCAGGCCCCCGCCTCCTCACTCATGGGGAGGAATGCCCCTCCTCACTCCTCAGTGTTTCTGCACCTTTAAAACAACGTGGCAGAATTAGCAGCTCTACCCTCATTAATATGCAAAAATGCAAATCAAGGTGTGCTCAAGCCACAGCCCCCTGGGGATATTTCCGCGGTGTTAGAGTCTATTGTCAGGGAGGTTTCAGGGGATGGCTGTACTGGCTGACGTGGGGGAATGTAGAGCCTGGGCAGTCAGGGCCCTGGGGAGGCAGTCACCCCGCTCCCTGCTCACCCCCAGTGCCCTCCTGGCTGCCTGCACACTTCCGGGATTGGGGAGGGGTCTTCACGTGGGGCGATGGGCAGATCAGTCTGCTTCGTGACCTGGGGTTGGGGACCCAGGAACTTGGCTGAGGGTTGCCCCAGGCATCAGGGCCTTTGCATTGGCTGGTCCTCTCCCCAACCCCCCACCCCCGTGCAGGATCACTCCTGGCCTCTGTATCCCCTCCCTGGGACTCTAAGTAGTCCCCAGTTCTCTAAGGTAAGGGACCCCCCCCCCACCCCCGCCCAGGACAGGTTCAGATGCCTATATAAAGTGACTCCTTAAGTGACTGTCTCTTCCCAGACTGGCTGTGGCCCACTCCACCCCTGGCCCAGAGAGGGTGCCACAGACTTTGCAGCTGGGAAACTTGCCCAGGGTCCCCCATCCCACAAGAGGGGTGTCCCAGGCTCCCCATCTTGGGAGGGATAGAGACCATAGTGGGGGTGCAGAGGTGGGGGGTCCTTTTTTTCACGTGATCACATCCAGCAGGTGGAGGTAAAGGGGAGATCCTAATGAACAGAGAGGCAGAGACCGAGCAAGAGAGACACACACAGAGGGAGATGGAGAGACAGAGGCAAAGAGAGAAACAGAACGAGAAGAGACAGAGGCAGATAGGCAGAGGGAGATACAGAGACAGAGGCCAAAAGAGAGAGACAGAGAGAGACAGTCCCGGGGCAGCCCCACCCCGCGGAGGTTCCTAACTGGCACAGGGCCAGGCGCCAGCTGCGGCTCCCCCTCCCCCACCTCCCACTCGCACTCCGAGTGGGGGCTGGGCCCCGGGAGCCCCAGCTGCCGCTGCCACACACACAGGCCCCAAGACCCGTTAGGGCCCCGCCAGCTGCCCTAGGACCCCACAGCCCCCTGAGCAGAAGGAAATGCCTTTGCCCTGGTGGAGAGGGCCTGGGGGGGTGCTTCTAAGTGCCTCTCCCTGTCTGACCTCAGGCCTATCCCTCTGAGTCTCAATTTTCTCACCTATGAAATGGGGACCACTGTCTTCCCCAGCCTCTCCACTGTGTGGGCTGGACTCTGGGGACAGCCTGGTGGGGATGGGGGGGTTTGCCCTGCAGGAACTGGGAGAGGGACATTGAGCAAGCAAAGCTGACAGTCGTGGGGATGGATGGGCTGAGGAGAGAGTGAGGGAGAGAGGTGCTCTGGGCCAAGAGGCCAGCCATGCAAAGGCCCTGAGGTCAGCATGAGTCATGATGTCCAAGGAGCAGGGAGGGGGACGCCAGCATGGCTGGAGGGGCTGGGGGGTAGCTGGCTGGAGCACACCCTGTAGGTGACTCCAGTTTGTTCCTGCTCTGGATTCCTCCTATACCCCCACCCCAGGGCCTGCCTGGACCCCAGCCCTGACTGCAAATGTTGCTGCCAGCCTGACACAGCCAGACCCCCAGGCAGGGAAGGAATTAGGAGCTGGGGAGTGAATTTCTTATTCTTTGTGCCTTTGTGCAGACCTTATAGGTGATGCACCGAGGGGTTAGGAGCCACCTAGGCTGGCAGGGGGTGGAAGAAGCCTAGGAGGACTGAGGGGCCAGGCTCCGCCCAGACAACGGGGTCAAGGGAAGGCCAAACATGAGAAACCAAGAACCTGGTGGTTCTGGGTCCAAGGCAAGCCCTCCACGCTTCTCCAGATTCCACGCAAAGCGGGGAAAACCGATACCTTTAAAGGGGCAGTTCTGTGACCCGCATGACCCAGTTCCTCTGGGCAGTGCCCGGGGGCCGTCCCTGCCCCTGGGGAAGGGGCCGCCCCTCAGCGCTCCCCCAGCACCTGCCTGGAGACCAGGCGGCCCAACCTGGCCCCTGGTGGGTGGTGGGATCTCCAGTCCCCTTGAACTGATGAGAACTTAGGCTTTGAGTGAGGAAGTACCCACGCCAGACTCTCTCTGCAGTGGTCCCTGTACTTTGCTCAGGCTCAAGGTTACCCAGGGGGGCCCTCCCCGGAGTACCAGGGGTTTTCCCCAGAGGACCCAAGGGGCAGCTGGAAGCCTGCCCCCTCCAGGGAACTCAGTGAACCCAGTTCCTGAAAGGAATCTCTATCTCCCCAGTGGAAACCCACCCCACCCCCTCCCATGGCTCTTCAGAGACCCAACCTCAACCAGGGATTGACAAACTAAACTTTCTTTTAATTAAAAAAATGCTAGAACATACACACTCACACCGAAAACACAATCCAACCTCTAAGTTCATCCCACCTCATGAATATAAATATAAAATAAGAACTGAAAGTTCCCCCCCCACCAACTCCGCACCCAGAGTAACCGCTGAACCCTTGGGGCATTTCCTCCTCCTGTGTTTTTTCGATACACACATTTTTGCTTCACACAAACTGTGCTCCCAAAATGGTGCTGTGGGTCTCAAACTTGTATTTAATCCGAACAGTCCACCTTAGATGTCCTTGGCTCAGAACACACATGCAACACTCCCCTGCCCCATTAAGCAGTTACGTTTTCCCTGTTCAGCCACGGCTGGGATCTTCTCTCTCATCCCTGGTGGTTGGTATGTGCTGTTTCCGAGTAATAGCTGCCACAAACCACACTCTAATGAACACCCCTGCTTGCACTATCATTTTTAATAGATTTCTGAGTGTTAGGGCTGGAATTAAAGAGGTAGTCCAAAGGGATGCAGAGCTTCTTTATTAATAAGCACCCCCTCAGAGGATCTCCACACTTACCTTCACTATTGCAGGATGTGACCAATCTTTTACCATTTTGCCAACTATCAGAACAAAACGTGGTTTCTTATTTGCATATTTGTTTACATTTCTTTCATCATGAGTGACTTTAAGCTTCTTTTTCTGTCTCTCCAGCGGCCATTTGTGTGGCTTCACACATGAACTAATTATTCCTTTCTTTGTCCAGTTTTCCATTTTGGTGGTTTTTTTAATTGATTTGTAGCAACTCTTTGTATATGAAGGACATAAATCCTTATTCTGTTACTAGGTTGAAAATAGTTTCTCACATCTCACATATGTCACATCTCATCAGTGCATGTGTGTGCACTAAGTCGCTCGGACATGTTTGATTCTTTGTGACCCTATAGACTGTAGCCTGCCTGGCTCCCCTGTCCATGGAATTTTCCAGGCAAGAATACTGGAGCAGGTTGTCACTTCTTACTCCAGGGGATCGTCCCAACCCCAGGATGGAACCCTCATCTCTTGTGTCTCCCACATTGGCAGGTAGGTTCTTCACCACTGCACAACCTGGGAAGTCCCATCTTGTCTGTGGGTTTGTTACATGTCAGAAGCATATCTACAGAGTCGCATTTGAAGATTTTTGTCTTTTTGTAGCCGTTTCCTTTGTGCCTTTTCCACCCCTAAGGAAGGTAAGGAGGTGAAGGGAAGTGGGCAGCCAAACTTTTCAGTTTCCTCCCATCCCTGGAGCACAGGGAGCTCAGTTGATTAACAGATCCCCCTCCCCCCAACATCTCTGGCACCCGTGCAGCACCAGTAGGGATCCCAGGAGATGCCCAGCAGAAAAACTGCATCATGTTGATGGGTGACCCCATCAACTTGCCCCTTGTAAACACCCACCTAGGGACCCAGCCATCGGAGGGTCCTGGGGTGCAGTGCTCCAAGATGACACGTCCAGCCATGCACCCTGGGGTCTTACAGCCAAGACTCACGGTGGGGAGTGGGAGGTGGGACTTGAATCTGTTGGCAATTGGGGCCAAGGGGCTGGGAGCAGAGCTCATGGGCTGTGTGCTCCCCTAGACATCCACCTGCCTGGCTCCATGTCTATCCCCAAGAACCAGGAGCCCCACTGGACCTCAGCTGTCTCTCTGCCACTCCCCGGGCCTGTGCTGTCCCCAGGATGCCCTGGGCCTCAAGGGGCAACAATGAACAAGAAAGCCTGGGCCTCGCCCTTGGGGACCCCTGATCTGGTTCAAGTGATAGGGTGACAGAAATGGCAAAAAGATGAATGGTGACAGGAGTTATAAGAGGGGAAGGGGGCCTGGCCTGCTCTGCAGGCCAAGGAGGCTTCCTGGAGGAGGCAACACGGAAACTGAGGGTCGAAAGATGAGGAGAGAGTCAGGCACAGTGAGAGAAAGGGTGACTCAGAAGGAGGGTACAGCCAGGGCAAAGGCCTGGTAACCTGTGGTGGAAAAGGGCAAAGGAGAGACCAGTGTAGGGTCCTGGCCCCACACAGGGTGGCCAGGACTGGGGTGAGTGCTGTTCACTGCCAAGTGCTCTCCAGGGCCCCCAGCACACACCACGGAATGGCTCTGACCCCCCAGGCCACTCCCAGCCCCAGCTCCATGACCTCTTCCTGAGCACCCTCGCCAGCCTGGGACCACCTCAGCATTTCAGGTTCAGCTCCTCGGTCTCCAAGGAGACCACATTACCCCCATGACTTTCCCCAGAATCCTTGAGTAAAACCCACACACCTTAGTGTGGCAAGGTGCTAATCGTCAGGACGCTCTCAATTCTGAAAGGCGCCAAGGAACAGGTGAGGGCTTCCCTGGTGGTGAAGAATCTGCCTGCAATGTGGGAGAACTGGGTTTGATCCCTGGGTCAGGAAGATGTTCTGTAGAAGGAAATGGCAACCCACTCCAGTATTCTTGCCTGGAGAATTCCATGGACAGAGGAGCCTGGCAGGCTATAGTCAATGGGGTCGCAAAGAGTTGGACATGACTGAGTGACTCACACACACACACACACACACACACACACACACGAACAGGTGAAGGAGCTTGGGCGGGCATGTGAGCCAGGTGTAGGAGGCTGGCCCGCCTCAGGCAGCAGCTGGAGCCTTAGTTTCCCTGTCTGAACAATGGGTGGTTCCCGCTGGCTCCCGCAAGAAGCTCAGGAACCCCCATGCCTCCAAGGCAGAGGTCAGAGGGGCCACAGGCGTGGGCAGTGGGAATCTGGCAAGGTTTCTTGTCCCCTGCCCTGCCCCCACACCCCTTCAACCCCCGGGGGGAACTGGGCCAAATAATGCCCGGGGGCTGGCCGGGAGGTGCCCCATGTTTGCACAAGCTGCCCCGGAATGTGGTGGGACAGGCCCCTGGGGGCCCTGAGTCAGGAGCTGTGGGCACCCGTCCAGGAAGGGGAAGGGCTGCCCTGGACAGGTGGCACCAGCCCTGGGGGTGGACGGGTACAGGGCAGGGAGAGGGGGTAGTGGGGGGCCCGAGTGGGAGAGGTGCAGGGCAGTCAGGCTTGGTCCAGTGTTGGGGGCTCAGCCTGGGCCCAGGGTGCAGTCTAGAATAGGGGCTCAGAGCAGAATTGGGGCTCAGCTTGGGGCTGGGGTTTAGATTAGGGTGGGCACTCTTTCATTCACTCATGAAGTCCCTCGTGGCCAAGCCAAGGCTCTGTCCCCTGGGGTCTGGGCAGGGCGGGAATATAGACTTCCTGTGCCCCGTTCATCTGGTCCCTGGCCCTAAGATACCCCTGCTCCAAAAAGGGTACCACTATTCACAAACCCAGGTCCCCAGCCCACACCCAGCGCCCATGGATGACTGCCTTCTCACCCCCACCCCCAGGTAAGCCTTCCATCACCCCTCGAACCTACCCGCAGTCCACTCAGCTCATTACCCCCAGGACCAACCCTTTGAATCCACCTCCAAATGTAGCCATGGGGATCACGTCCCTCTCCTGCTCAGACCCCCACCATGACTCCATAGTGCACCTGCTGTGCAGACCTGGTGCCCCTGACCTTGACTCCTCTCTGCTCCAATTCTCTGGGCTCCAGCCTCATGGAGTCCTAAAGTACACCGCACAATCCCCTGCCCCCCAGGCTCCTTGTTCTTTGCCCACTGACCATTCATCCTTCTGGTCACAGCCAAGTGTTGTTGCCCCAGGGAACCCACACCAGAGAAGGGAACTCACCCCAAAACTCACCTCTTCTGATAACCCGACAATGGAAAGCATGAGGCTGGGGCTCCTGGCCCACTGACTCCCCAGGACAAACCGGGTCCAATCACTGGGTCCCCTCCCCTCCTTATGTCCATGGCTCTGAGCACCAGGGAAGGCAGGCTGGCGGGTGGGAGCATGGCCAGCAGAGCTGCTGCTTCGTCCATCATCCACTTTGTGCCCTCCATGGCCAGCACGTCCTCCCTCCTTTGCAGAGGGTAAGAAGCCCCTCACCCCATATCCAGGGAGAGCCCCTGGTCCCAGGCCCAAGCAGCACACCCTGCAGAGACCTCCCTCCCAGAAGCCAGGGAGAATGAATGAGTGAGTGAGGGAACCCCAGTCAAATCTGTGTGGGAGGAGTCACGGAGAGCATGGACAAGCCAGGGCCAGGCCCCTCCAAGGGGTCCAATGGCCCACCAAGACTCCAGCTCTAGGCAGTTGTTCCCCACCCTGATGCCCCCCCCCAATTAGGGACCATGAACCGAGGTTTGTGTGCGGGGTCTGGCTTGACTGATAAGGGCCTCTCCCTTCCTCCTGGGCTAAGAAACAGTAGGGTGGGGCTGGGTGGGGTGGGAGTGGGAGAGTGTGTTTGGGGGGTCCGTTCACACCCAGGAGAAGGTGCCTACTCTGGAGACAAATGAAAATGATGTCAGAAGAGTGGCCCCCAAGTCCTAAATCCATGGTTAACTGAGGCGTGCCCATCTACTGTCTTCTGGAAGTTTACATCACCATTCCTGTGTTCTGTCCCCAAGCAACCCACTCACTAGTGGGATTCTGTCCTCGGCATTAAGTTTTCCCAGCCAGAGATGGGGTCGTCTTCCTCCTGAGGTTCCTCGGGAACCTGGGACAGCCTGGGTCAGCACACAGTAGGTGTGACTTGGGTGGAGGGAGGAACCTCCCACTGGGGGAGGCAGGTCCCTTGCTCCTGCCTGGCCCCAGGCCCCTGGTGGGCACCAGAGAAGAACAAAGGCCATAGTCAGACAGGCGGGGGTGGGCGGGCTGTGGGCTGCTCTCGAGGGGCCCCTGGCACCAGCTGCTGGCTGCCTGTCCCTGTGCCAGTGCTCTGTAGGTCACACCCGGGCCTCAGGGCTGGGCAGAGGCGGCAGCCAAGGAGGGGTGGTGGTCCCCCATGGGCTGCTCCACCCAGTGACTCAGCCCCAGGCTGGGCCTCCCCAGGGAAGACAATGGTGGCCTGTGGGTGCTGGGAAAGCCTCCTGGCAGGTGTGAGACCCAGGGTGGACTGGGGAGGAGCTCTCTGAACCTCGGTTTCCTCATCTGTACAATGGGTTTAGGGGTTTAATCACTCAGGCATGAGGACCTGACAGCTGAACATATGGCCAGAAGAAACACATTTGGGACTAAAACAGGGGCCTCTGACAGTTCATCTTGCCTTGGAGGAAAGGGACTAGACAGGTCATAGTCACCACTGTGATCCAACACCAAGCCTGGCATACTGTTGGTGCTCAATAATTGCATGGCCTGTGAATGGATCATTTACCCCCTTCATGGGGTGTGTCAACTTCAGGAATACTGGCCCCAGCTCTGTCTGTACAGGTTAGACCCTTAGCACTGTCAGGTAAAAGGGTACTGGCCCACCCTGAGTCGGCTGGGGGTCCAGAGGGACTGCAGCCCCAGCCTGGTCCTCAAGAAAGCCCCCCAGGCTAGGGGCAAGCCAGAGCAGACCCCGGACTTGTGGGATCAAGGTTGGTCTGGGGAAAGGCTGTGGTCTGGGAGCCCTCACTCCAGAGACTTGGGTATTCCAGTGGCAAGAGGCCACAGGATGGAGGCACATGCTCTTGGCACCTACACAGCAACCATCATTACACTCTCCCATTTTCCCGATGGGGAAACTGAGGCCCAGAGAGCGGCAAGAGCTTGCCCAAGTGATGCCAGGAGGGATGAAGGATTTGAACCCAGAACCCCAAACCCTCAGTCCCCTCCTGAGACCTGTGGCACATAGCAACACTTTGGCTCTGAGGGTCAAGGTGAGGGTCAGCCCGGTCCCCATGTAGCAGGGAGAGGCTTTATTAGGAGCTGCCTGAACTTCCCGCCTGCCCTGGAGTCGTCTCCCCTTCCCCTTCCCCCAGGGCTCCCGCTTTTCTCCCTTGCTTTCAGTCCTGCTCCCTGGATCTAGGGCCTCCCTGACCGCCCTGAGCTGTGGGGACTTGGGGCTCCAGATGGGGTAGAAGAGCCTTCCAGGCAGAGGCCACAGCCAAGGCAATAGCCTGGAGGTGAGAGTGAGCCTGGAAGGTTCTGGGGGCCATGGTGGCTGGAGCTTCTTGGGACAGGGGAACATTGTCTTCTTCCCAGCCTGGAAGGGACTGTGATTTTATCTCTGCGGACACGGGGGCGGGGGGGGGGGCACAAATCGTGTTAAAGTGTGTTAATTTTCCTTTATAATAATTATTATTTCCATTCTGTAGGGTCTACGGTTCCCAAAAGCTGAAGATCTCCTGGCTGTGGGGTGAACTTGGGAGCCAAGTGAACTCACAGAGAGTCAGAAAGCTTTGTGAGGTCTCAATTTAGTTCAGTTCAGTCGCTCAGTCGTATCCGACTCTTTGCGACCCCAGAACCGCAGCTGAGACTGTGAGGTCTCAGTCCAGCTCAAACTCAGGCCCAAATCGCATTTAACAGATGAGTAAATTGAGTCTCAGGCAGCCAAAGGCAACCAGCAAGTCAGAAGCATAGAGCGGGTTCCACGCGGAGCTCTCAGACCCTGAAACGAAGCTAGCAGCCGTGTTGGCAAGGGTAAAATGGGTCAGATTCATTCACTCCGGGCATAGGATGCCCGCTCGCAACACCCAGAACTAGGGGCCAGACCTAGAAACTCAGATACAACCAAGCCGAAGAGACTGTACGGGCGGCCACGCAAACCCGAGAATAAAACACCAGCTGTCCCCCGCCCCCCACAGCTTCTCGCGGCCTTCAGCTCGGAGAGTCCCGCCTCTTCGCTAGGCCGAGCGAAGTGGGCGGGGCGAGGGCGGGGCCTAGCCACGAACGGCAGGCAGCCTTGCCAATCATGCTTCCGCTACCTTCGATTGGCCCCAGTCTCTCCGCCTTATCTTTCCATCTCACGGCCCTTCCCGCTTGCGTCACAAGTATACGCCCAGCTCTCGTACGCTTCCGCGCTGAAAGATAGTTCCTGCCCCTGAGCCCCCGCCGTTGGCCAACAGATCCCCGGCGCTCCCGCTCCAGGCGCCGGGCTCCGCGGGTCCGCAGCCGCGTCTAACGTGCGCGTATGGGCGGGCGGCGGCGGTCGGGCGAGCGGGCGGTGGCGGAGGGATCCGCGAGAAGCGACGGGGCGGGGCGCTCGGGGGCGGGGCCTGGAGGGGCGGGGCGGGGCGCGGGGCAGGGGGCGGAACATGTCTCCCGCCGCAGGAAGATGAGGCAGCGGCCGCGGGCGTAGCGGGCCGGACCGAGCCCAGCGACGCGGCAGGAGGGCATCGCGGGCTCCTCGCACGCCGTCTCCGCCAACTCCAGGGCCGCGCGCAGGGCCCGTGGGGCGGACGCGCGGGGAGCCGGGCCACGCGCCGCCGCCCACGCGCACCCCTCGGGGCCGCGACGCTTCTTTGTCCGGGGGGGCTGTTCATGCCACCGCCCCCCGCGCTTTGCGGGCCGGGCCGCACCGAGCAGGTGAGCGCGCTGGGACCCTCCACCGTTTGGCGCCTGGCGGCCCCGGCCTCTTCGCGCCGCGCCGGGACGCCGGGACGCCGGGACCCGGGGACGCCGGGCGGGGGCGGGCTGGGCTGGGGGCGGCGCGGCCGGAGTCATTGTTCTCCAACTTTGCGCGCCGGAGGGGGCCGACGACGTGGAGAGCGCGCTCGGGCTCGCGCGCCCCCGCCGACCGGCACTTCGGGAAAGTTTGCGGAGCTGGGTGGGGGTGACGCGGAGCCGCCCAACTTTGCGGCAGGGCAGTGGCGCGGGGGCCGCGGGCGCCCCCTTCCCCGGGGGCCCGGCCGGCGGCGGAGTTTGGAGGGGAGCGAGCGAGGGAGAGGGAGCGTCCTTTTGTCTGCGGGGAAGGTGCGCCGCGCGCCTGCGGGCTCGGGTCGAGGCCGGGCCGGGGGACACATCTGCTATGCGCTCCGCGGGCGCGGGCGGCGGGTGCGCCCCGAGCTTCAAAGGGCTCCCGGGCCGCGCCGCGCCGCGCCGTCCGCACCGGCTGCGGGGGGTGGGGTGGGGATTGGTTTCCCGGGCCCCCTCCCCACCCCCCCGAGGTCGACGGTCCTGCCCCTTTCCTCGCAAAGTGGCTTCGAACCCCTAAAAGTCCTCGTGACACCCTGGAAGTATTTCAGCTCCCCCCAGAGAAGCATGTTTCAGCCCCCCTCTCAGGTCTGCTTTAAAATCGGTTTCAGCCACCCTACGAAGAAGTGCGGTTTCGTACTCCTCAAAAAAAAAGTCAGTTTCACACGCCCTCCAAAAAAGAAAAAGCTTCGCGGGGGAGGGGGTGCGCCGGGGCATCCGTTTCACACCCGTCTCCAGTTGGCAAACAAAGCGGGGGTTTCTCCGCTTCTGAAGTCGGGTCTCCCTCGACCTCGGAACCCTAGCTTCCCTCGTGGCCCCCACGGTTTCTGCTTGCCGCCCCCGCCCCCCTGGGGGCCCGGGAGGAGACCCTGGAGGAGACCCTGGAGGGGCTTCGCTGCCTGACTATGGGACGGGGACGTGCTCTCCTCTCTTTTCTGGGTGTGGGATGGTGCCTGGCAGGTGGATTCCCCCTCATTCTAGAATGGAGCCCCTAGGGACCTTGTGGGGTGGGGGAGACTCGGGTCTTGGGACCCCCTTCCCCCAGGGCAAGAGATATTTTCAAAGTTGCTTAAAAATAATTGCCGGATATGTCGTGACAATAAAACAACCTAGGGTGGTGTTTCTCTTTTCAGAGTTCGGTTGTTTTTCGTGGTGGGAAGCTTTGTGGGTCGGTCCCTGCGCGGGGCACCCCCCCTGCCAGTGTAGTCGTGGGACAGGAAGGGGGCTTCGCAATCTTACTTGTGGATTTATTTTGCTTTGAATTTGGGGGTGACCAGGCCTTCAACGTGCTCTGACAGCTGTTGGGGGGGGGGTCACCAAGTTTCCTTTGAGGCGGGGCCGGGTCGCCCCTCCCTCTTCGCGGGGGCGGGGCCAGGGCTGGTGGGAAGCGTGCGGGTGGGAGGAAATAGGAGAGGTGGCGGGGAAAGGGGCGGGTTCTCACCGATCTGGGAAGGGACCACTCCGCCCCGCATCCCCCGCCCCGCATCCCCCCTGCAACTTGATTCCCTGGTGGTCGCTGAGGGAGTTAAGGGATCTGCTCTGTGCTGCCCGAACCCCGTTGTTCAAACTCCCCCATGGCCCTGGGGAGGGGTCTCTAGGGGCCCTAATCCCGGAATTCTGGCTGCGAAGGACTCAGACCCTGGGAGCATTTAGAGGGGGTCTTAAACAGCTTCCTCATCTGTCCACCTCAGCCATCCTCACTCATGCCTCTTCTCTCCTTCCTCCTCCCCTCCGCCTGCACCCATGGTGGCCACCACGCAGGGCTGTCTCTAGGCCTAAGGAGCTGACCCCGGCCCCTCGTTGCTGCTGGAAAATGAACCAGTCACAAAGGATGGCGCCTGTAGGCACGGACAAGGAGCTCAGTGACCTCCTGGACTTTAGCATGGTGAGTGACCCTACCCACCCTTCCTGTCCGCCCAGCTCTCCACGGCCCCAGGACTATGGGAAGAAGCCTCTGCCAGAAACACCCCCAGTATCTGGACCTCAAACTTGTTTGGGTCAAAGGACCCCAGGTGGGGCTGGAGGGTTTGGGGAGCTGCCAATGGATGGGTTGACACCCCTACAGCAGGGTACAGCTTCAGGGCACCTGTCACCCAACTGTATGCCTTGGCACAGAGTAGGTCCAGCCCATTCCTTTACAGATGGGGAAACTAAGGCCCAGAGTAAGGGCGGGGCTGCCCAGGGCCTGCAGTTCCTCCTTGCGGAGGCTCTGCCCTAAGACCCCAGCTTGCTTTGGGCATGCAGTGATCTTGACAGTGATCTTGCTTCTGACCTATAGGATGGTGTGATCAGGGTTATTCACAGCACTGTCAGTGCAAAAAATGGGAGTGCCCAATGCTTCAGTGCCCCGTGTGTGAGTCTTCTGTGAGTGGAGAGAGAGGACACACACAGTGGACCTGTAATTGTTCATTTATTTACTCACATGAGAGCCAGTGCACAGTGTCGCCAGGACCTGGGCCACAAGTGACCGGAGACCTTGAGAGCAGTGCATAGGAATCTGAGGGGATGGGAGTGTGGGCTGTGGCAGAGGATGTCTCCACACTTCCCAGGTGGTGTGCTCCACCAGCCAAGCCCATTCCCTGGCCAGGTGGATGGAGGTTCAGAGAAGGTGCTGGCTTCCAGAGGTCACATAGTTCAGATAGGCCTGGGGGTGGGGGCTGGAAGCTAGAGCTTCCCTTGGAGAAGTGGGGGCCTTGGTTTGCCCATCTGTAAGGTGGGCTGCCTGTGACAGAAGTAAACCTGGGAACTGTATGTGGACTTCTTAAATCCTGCCCCTCTCCCTGCCCCACTGAGCACCATTTTGGTTTGATTCTTTCGGTCTGAATTTGATCATCTGCTGGTATGAGGCCTAGGCCACTGAGGTCTGTCAAAAATAAAAGTCCCCAAGCTGAAGCCACTCTGCGGAAAAACAGCCCCCGGGACAGAGCGGCCGCGGCTCCGGAAGGGCCAGGCTGGTATTTTTAAGCCCCGTTTTATTTTTTCCTCCCCGGGTGAGTAACCAGGGGTGCTACTCAGTTGTTTTTTTGTTAAACTGACAAGTCACAGACTATTGGGCTGGAACAGACCAGCTTAGGGGTCAGGGGAGGAGGTGGCCCCTTCCCCCTGCCACCCAAAAGCCCCAACCACTTGCCCACCTCCCCTTTCTGTCTGGAGGGTCCAGACCACCCCCTCCCCTACCAGCTCAGAGCCAGCAACCCACTTCATGGATAAGGAGACTGAGGTGGAGTGGGAAAGGTGCCCAGTGTCTATCCTCCGGGGAAACCCAGAACTGGATCTTTTTCACTCTCCTTGTCATTATGGGGAGAGAGGCCCAGAGACAGCCCCGGTTGTGGCTCACAGCTCTGCCTCCCACCTGCCCCATAGAAGTTGACTTAATTTGTTTTCTTAAAACAACCTAATTTCAACTAAAACAAAAGATTTCAAAGGGAAGCGTATCTTTGGGGCAGGTCCATGTGAAGGAAATGAGGTAACTGTCACTTAAACACCAGAGAAGAAAGCTGCCCCCAGCTGTTACGATCCATGGTCTCCTGGTCTGGGGCTTCCTCTTAGATGGGTGGTCCTGAGCGTATGTAGGCTCTGAGCGCTGTCTCCCAGGTGGGCCTGAGGTGGTCCCCAGCCTGATGATGGCCTGGAACGACTGGGGGCCAGGGAGGGTGCTGTGGGCAGGCGCTGGCACAGTGCTCCGACTGTACTCCTCTGAGCCCTGTGCATGCCCACGTGTGCTTGGGTTTCACAATAGCCCACGCGTCCTGAGCCCTGAGTCCCGTTTCACAGAAGGAAACACTGAGGCTCTGAGCAGTGTGGGGGCCTGTCTGGGCTGATCACAAGACTTGAAGCGCCTACAGGACACGGCCCAGTGCCCCCTGTGGCAAGTGCCACGTCAGCGGCCCCCAGCACCCTGGAGGATGAAACAGAAACAGAATTGATCCCCTGCTCCTCCGGGGGGGCTTGACTGATGACCCCCAGGCCTGCCCCTCCCCCAGCGCAGGCCTAGGGTCCCCAGCGGGAAAGGGGCCCACCTTGAGGACAGGGCCCTGGGTCCAGTGAGCACCGCACCACTCCCAGAGGGGACACAAATCCCAAGAACCCACATCCAGCCTGGGTGCTCACCTGCCATGAGCCTCTGCACTCACCTTGCCAGCTTAGCCTGTGGCCTCAGTTTCCCCTTCTGTAGAATGGGGTTTGCAGGCAGAAGCCCCTTCCTGGTCCCTCCCCAGGCTTGTGGTGCTACCCCCAACAGTCACACCCACAGACCCCACACCCTCACCTCCTGGTTGGCCAGGGAGGGTTTGGGGGGCCATCAGCCGCTCCCCAGTTAAGTCCTAAGCCCTGATTCAGGCCAGTGTGAGTCACTTGGGGCCCAAAAAGAACCTCTGAACTCAGACCCTTGGGGCAGGGCAGGACTGTGTTTTGTTTTTTCTATGGCACAAGGGTTTGTTGATGTTGGGTTTTCCCAGTTAATGCTGCTAAGCTGTTTAATCTTGAGGGACTTAACACCGTGGGTTTGGGTGAGTGAGTGGGAAGGCTGGTGGGGGTTGGGGGGTGATGTTCCCACACTGGGTGCCCCCACCCTCAGGAGAACTGCCCAGTTACTGGCAGGGAGGGGTACAGCCTCGAAGCAGAGCCCAGCACGTGGGGCTGCTCCCTGTCCCAGCGGTGGAGCCTGGGTGTTCTTCCCTCACCCTGCCACTTGCAGGGTCAGGGACAAAAGGAGAGGTAGGAGCCAGGCTCATCAGGGAAGGTCAGGGTCGGAGACTGGAGTACCAATGCCTGGGGATCCACCTGAGGTATAAATGATCTCATTTATTTAAAACTGGAACTTAAAAGTGTATCCCTTCTAAGAGTAGGGATTATATTAAGTGCTCCATAGGTTAATTCATCTCTGGAAAGCAGTAAACAGGAGTTTTCAAATCCCACTGGTGAGTGTGATCTGGGAGGTGCTCCCTGGGGGTGGGGGTCCCAGGGGGACAGGACCCCGGCAGAGCTGTGATCCCCACTTACCGCTCTCCCTCCCTCCCTGCAGATGTTCCCGCTGCCTGTGACCAACGGGAAGAGCCGGCCCGCCTCCTTGGCCGGGACCCAGTTCGGAAGCTCAGGTAGGAGGACCCCACTGCCTCCCAGCTTTGTGTTTGAGGGAGGAGATCGCTGCTTGGAGGGTGGGCCAGGCAGCCCAGGACTGCCACTGTGGGGTAGGGCTGGTGAACCAGGCACCAAGGGAGGAAGTGTTTGGGGGCAGTGCTCAGGCTCACCAGGTGGTGTGGGGATGAGGGGCCTGGGGCAATGTTTCCAGGCTCCCGGCTAGACGTGGGATGGGGCGACAGTGAGCCTGAGGGAAGCTGGAAAACCAGCCGTTGTCATGGTCTTGTGATCTGCCATGGGGCTAGGGGAAGGAGTCCAATGGTTAGTGCAGAGTTGCTGTCCGGGCTAAGGTAGGCACTTGGGCCTTCGAGGTCTCCCTGGCCCCAGTGGGTTCTGGGTCTCCAGTCCCTCCCCAGGGGGGGAACCTGAGGCCAGAAGGGGTGTGATGTGGAACCCCAGCTGTCCACATCCTGCCCAGCTCCTGGCTGTTCTTGGTCAAGTGTGTATTTGGCACTTTTCTGTATACGAGACCAGGCTCTGGGGTGAGCGACTGGCCTGTGTGCTCTAGATCCGGGGGTTTGAGTGTTCACACAGGATTGTCCCTGGCACTCCTGGATGAGCTGGTCACCCCTGTGGCACTGAGTACAGAGGGTAGACAGGGAGGACAGACAGGCCGCAAGAAGCTTACATCAGGGGTTAGGCAGCAGAGTGCTGGGGGGAAGCTACCACAGCCGGGCAGAAGGGCCGTCTCCAGAGAGATGTCTGAACTGAGGCTTGTGAATGCTGAACCCCTGGGGCGGGACAGTTCCTGGGGTGCTGGAGGAGCAGAGGCAGGAAGGGTGGTCAAGTCGTGCAGGGCCTGGTGGGCTCAGGGGAGGACTCAGGCTTTCTCCCCCGGGAGGTGGGAGCCCTGGAGGGCTGTGGGCAGAGAGAGAGCTCAGTGCATGTTGGGGAGGAGGGCTGGGGGTCGTCTCCTTGGGAAGGCTGGCGCTCTCTGTGGACTTCAGTCTCTTTCTGGGGCCCTGGGGTGGAGGCTGTGTCCTTTCACGTCTCTGGGGTCACGACAGAAGTTTCTGTCTTCTCCAGATTCCATTGGGGTGGCTGAGGGGAGCTGGCTGGAGGTGGAGGGGGTTTCGAGGGTGGTTTGTGCTCTCTTATCCCCAGCCCCTGAAGGGGGGTGGTATTGTCTGCTGCTGCCCGGCACTGGCCTTCCTCTCCGCCGGAGGAAGTGGCCTCAGGGCTGGCTGGCGTCCTCCTGAAGTGTGGAAATCCCCACCGGCCACCCTGCCCCCCAAACAACCCTCAGGAGCTGGGGGTGCTGCTGCTTTCCTGCTTCAAGCAGAAGGCCAGGCTCTGGGAGGCTTCCTGGAGGAGGTGGCGCTGTCCTTCCTCCTCAGGAAGGTGAGGTGGCTCCCTCACCTTCCCCCAGGCCTCTTTCTGACTCTCTTCCCTTTTCCAGGGTTCACTTGGGGCCAGGAGACCCCAAGGAAAGTCCTCCAAGATAGCCCACACCTGGCCCAGCCTGGGGGCGCCCCCTGTGGGTTTTTCAGGTTGATTTTCCATGATTCCTGCGGGCCCATTTCACTTACAGCCCCACCTGACCATGTTGGATGGGGGGAGGGGGTCTGGTCTTGACCCCTTGCATGTCAGGGCTAAGTTTTCTTGCCCACAAGGGTATGGTGTGGCTGGACCAGCCCCAGAGGTCCCCAGTTCGTTTCAAGCCATTAGTGCTGCCAGGAGTGAGGGAGGGGACACGGGGCCAGGACACCTAAGACCTGGGCTCAGGGGCCCCCTCCTTGCTGTCCTGTCAGACACAGGGCAGGCTGTGTCACCTGACCCAGGTGACATGCCTGCATGCCTCAGTTTCCTCATCTATAAAACAAGTCTCCCTGTCAGCTGATCTGATGAGTCCTTGGGCGTGAAAGTGCTTTAAGACCTGAGGCGTGGGGCTGTCTCCATGTCTGCCTTGAGCTCACAGTGAAGGGGGGTCCTGCTCCAGACACAAGAGCCCCAGGGACAGAGACTGGCCCCTTTGGGGGGCTCTCCCCTGCTCCTTCCTTGGTGGAGCTGGAGACCCCAGGAAGAGGCCAGGGATGAGTGTTGGTGGTCCAACTGCAGGACGGGGCTTGGGGAAGCCCCCTGCTTTCTGAGCCTGGGTCACCACCCTCCAGACGGGCAGAGTCGCCTTAAGGGGATGAGAGCTCCAGGGGGTCCTGAGAGCTCCAGGGGGTCCTCCCTTCTTCCTGTGTACATCCTGGCTCAGTGTCTGCTTGGAATTCCCTCAAGTCCACTTGCATTTTCCTAGACCTGCTCCGAAAAAGCGCCAGAAGAGCAGCTGCCCGGGCCGTGGGGAGGGGTCTCCAGCGAGGGGGTCTCTTGAGTGTGTGGGCTGAGCAGCTGCCCTGCCAGTCTGTGCCATCTCTATCTAGAGACGCTGTTGGAGGCATTGAGGACACGCTAACCTGAGGCAGAGGCTTGCTTGTGTTAGATCAGAAGGCTGTAGAATGAGAATAGTTTTTCCACCCCCTCCCTTTTGGGAAACCCCGAGGCACAGCTGTCTCAGTGGCAGCACCTCCTTTGCCAAAAACTATAGGGTCAAGGGCCCCCTAGCCAGAAATGTCAGAAGTCGCTGGCTGACCCCAGAGGAAGGGCTTCTCTGTTGTCAGTCTCTGCAGCTCTCCTGGTTTGTGTGTTTCTAAATGTTTGTAACACATTCTTGGTACAAACCTCACAGGCAGGCAAGGCGGCGTCCACCCTAGGTCAGCACGGATGTGTGGTTACAGCCTCAGCCTAAGCTCCAGACCAAAACCGCTGGCCGTGGACCTGTGTCCATGGTGAGGATGTCCCTCTGGCATCCCAGGGTCGGCTCTTCCCCACCTGTTCTAAATCCGCCTCTTCAGTGGGCGTTAATTCGTTAATGAGTGATTATCTTTCCAAAACCTTATTGGTCAGATGGGTTATTTTTTGATGAATTTCTGATCACTGTCTTGAGCCCTCCTCCCTTTTTTCTTGGATTTAGTCAGCTTTTTATTTTGAAATCACAATATATTCACAGGAAGTTGCAAAGAAATGTGCAGGGCAGCCCCAAGCCCCTCCCTAGCCTACCCCTTCCCAGCCTCCTCTCATATGACACGGAATCAGGAGACTGACCGTGGTACAAGCCACAGAGTTTATTCAGTATTTTAGTTTACTCATGAGTCCTGCGTGCACCCATTTGTGTGTCTGTAGCTCCGTGCAGTTGTATCCCACGTGTAGCACCATGAAGCCACCCCCATGGTCTCTTCAGGACTGTTCCATCGCCCCACGACCTCCCACCTGCGGCCACTCACCCCCCCACCCCCACCTCACCCTGGCAACCCTTGATTTCCTCTTCTCCATCTTCCCAACTTTGCTGTGTTGAGGGTGTTGTGTACATGGAACCACACAGCACAGAGCCTTCTGGGGTCAGCTTTTTCCACTGAGCATACTTCCTTGGAGAGCCATCCAAGTTGTTGGATCAACAGTTTGTTCCTTTTTATGGCTGCCTGATGAACTTTTAAACAACAGCAATAGTAACACTTACCAGCAACTTATATCAGCATTTCTCAAGCGCTGTACTCCAGGAACCAGCCCTAGATCATTCATTCTGAGTCCTCAGTCCTCCCGGGGTGGTGAGACAGGTGCAGTTATCTCCCCCATTATACTTAGGATGAAGCTGAAACTTCGAGAGTTTAGTAACATCCCAGCTAACCACCCAGTGCTGTATGCTCTTTGTAGTGTCCTGTGCCCCTGCCCTATACTGGTCTTACTGATTTGCAAGAGCTTTTCCTATAGGAAGGATGTTAGTCTTTTGTTATCTGTGTTGCAGCCTTTTTCTTAGGTTTTCATTTATAACTGTTGATGTAGATTTTCAATTCCTCTCAGTGGTTTACAGGTTTCATTTTTATGTTGTCAAGTCTTTCCATTTGTTCTAGCCTTGGTGCCATTTCTGAGAAATTTTTAAGAATTAGATGACAGTCCATTCTGCAGGGCAGATGTGACGGTCATGAATGTGCCTGTTCCTCATTCCATCAAATTGAGGAATATTCAGGAAAAGATGCTGGAGGGCAGAAAAGGATGCCTTTACAGCTTTTGTGAGAGCAAAGAAGTGAAAAATAAGTGGGAGGTAGAGAACCTCAATGATGGAGTGATCAAAATTGAACTTACAGAGCTGTTCCTGGCCAATGGCACACATCCTGCTGACCTGTGGGACTGCTCAGAACACACACTCTTGGGCCCTGGACCCAGAGATACTGATGAAAAGCCTGGAATGAAGCCTGAAAGGCACCTTCAGTTAGAAGCACTTATTCTTCAAAGGCCATGCCCTGTAAATAGGGATCACACTTCTTATAAAAATTGATCACATACCAGGCATAATAAAAGGATGTAACAAAAAAAAGTGACCAAAATATAATTCCTCATATTCCTTTGAGAACAATGCAGTAAAATTAGAAATAAAAGACCAAAAATGCAGAAATAAACAAAAAGCCTAATACTTCGAAATAACAAAATTCCTTTTTGTCTGCCTCTTGAGTTAAAGAGGAAAGTAAAACACAGCCAGGCTAGACAGAAATCAGCAATAATGTAAACACACACAAACAGGTGCAGCCAAAGCTGTACTTGGAGAGGAATCATAGTCTTTGACAGTCTTCAGATACAATGGAAAGAAGTGGAGTAAGCATTTAATTTAGGAAGTTTTAGAACAGAATAAACTCAAGAAAATCTTTCTTGGTGGTTCGATATGCCTCAGAGCATTTCCTAAATTGCCATTTAGCCATGAATTTTTGCCTTATATTTTTACTTTCCTGTAAAAATATAAATATTTTACTTCAGTACTACCCAGTGTTAGTTAGTATAGCTTTCTGGTGATTTTTATAGTCTTAACCTCAATTTTTGTTTTCCAGGTCACCCACCCACATATTTTGAGATATGCTGATTCTTTTCTTTGATCTTTAGAATAATTATGTCTCCTCCCATCCCACATCCCTTCAAAAAAAACCTGTCAGGATTTTGATTTTATGTTAAATTCATAGATAAGTTTAGAAAGAACTATTTGTTTTTATGGTGTTGCATTTTTACATTGTAAGAACCTGGTATCTTCTCCCTTAAGTTTCGACCCTTAATATTAAGTTTCTAAGATAAACTTTGAAAACTGAAATTATAAGGCACTTAATCACTTTACAGTTTTCATTTTTTTCTTAATTTGGTCACATACTTCTGCAGTGAGGGTTTTTTCTAGATGTTTTAGAACTTTCCATACTGTGGTTGGAGAGCTGACTTGGAAAAAGCCCTGATGCTGGGAAAGAGTGAGGGCGGGAGGAGAAGGGGACGACAGAGGATGAGATGGTTGGATGGCAATCACGGACTCAATGGATGTGAGTTTGAGCAAACTCTGGGAGATGGTGAACGACAGGGAAGCCTGGCGTGCTTTAGGTCATGGTGTCACAAAGAGTCAAACATGACTTGCAACTGAACAACTGTTGTTTGAGGGTCTTTTTCATCATATTTTCTACCTGGTTGCCTCCTGACATCCCCTAATTGGGTTCTTCCCTTGGCTTGGTTTTCCAGGTAAAGCACCCGCAGGCACCCAGCTTCCTCCATCCTGGTGAGGATGCCATGTGCCTTTTCCCATCAGCCAGTGTTTCTGGAACCACACAGGCGTGTGCTGGTGTGCTGTTTGACTGTTGTCAGCAGGACCGGGCCTGATTATGGCTGTTGATTCGAGATCTCTCTGACTGTGTTTATCATGTTCCAGGTGTTTCCTTCTGGTCCTATACAACTATCCACATGAGTCATGGGCATCATCATGGTGTGTTGGGCATCTTAGGACGGCCCCTGCTGTCCTCTTTCCCCATCTCCTGACTCTGTCCAGAAATTAATGGTTTTTCTTAACCTGAAGCATCCTGAATTTCGCGTTTGGTCTATATCCTTGTTTAACTGCCAGACCAGATCGGCCAGCCTCAGGTTTGCATTTTGCATGTCATATGGGGTTCAGGCTTTTTTTTTTTTTTAATGTTTATTTATTTGGCTGCATTACAGGTCTTAGTTGCAGCACAAGGGATCTTTCGTTGTGGCATGTGGGCTTGGTAGTTGTGGCACGTAGGCTCTCTAGTTGAGGTGCATGAGCTCAGTAATTGTCGCACGTGGGCCTAGTTGCCCCGAAGCATACAGGGTCTTTGTTCCCTGACCAGGGATTAAGCCCACCTTCCCTTTGGTGGCAGAGTCTTGCCAAATTGGAAGGCATAGTCTTGACCACTGGACCACCAAGGAAGTCTCCTTGTATCTGTTTATTGACTTTTCTTCCAAGGAGTCTACTTCATCATGGAATTGATGTTTCTCAGTTGACTGCTTTTCTCTGCACTATTTCTGTATTGTTTTATTTTACTTTGTCAGTTTCTTTCATTTTTGGCCATGCCACATCGCTTATGGGATCTTAGTTCCCCAGCCAGGGATCGAGCCCAGGTCCTTGGCAATGAAAGCTTGGAGTCCTAACCAGACCATCAGGGAATTCCCCACTACTTCTGTTTTAAGTCCTCTTTTTTTGTTAAGTTTTTCTTTTTACTTTTGAATCGAAGTCTCACTTGTTTACTTCTGTTCTCTTGAGAGTTATAAATTTCCTTCTGAGGACCACTTTGGCCCTATCTCGTTGGTTTCAATAATGTGTATTTTCATTATTTTTTCAATGTAGATTCTTGATAATATTTTTTTTTTTAAATTTCCCTTCTGGTCAAGTTCTTTCGGAGATTTCCAGTTTTCCAGGTTGGGGAATGGAGGGTTTGTTCCTCGATTGGCTCATTTCTGGGTCAGTGACTCAATGAGTAACCACGGCTTGGCCTGTTGCCACTATTGGGGAGGTGCAGGGTCTTCCTGCTTTCCTGAAATGGCCCTCTGTTATTCTTCCTGAGGCCTTGAGGGGCACTTTGACCCATAACTGTGAGATCTTCGTCTCCTCCTCATCGCAGTCAGGCTTTTCATTTGTCCACTGTCAAGGACACAGGACAGTGGAATATTCTCTGTGGGTCCTGCCCACTGTCAGCAAAAACCCACCTTCCAGTCCAGTGAGAGTTTGCGCTTTGAATTCAGACTTGTGTATAAATGTTCTGGCCCCTCCGTTTCACTGGTGTTACTTGGTATGTCTGTGTGCATCTGATCGTCTTCCTGAGTCACTTGTTCCAGAGCGCTTTTCAGGTTTCAGAAAAGTCGAGTCTGCGTCCCTCTCACACTTTGCACACACTGATGGTAGTTTTTCCTTCTTGCACCCGGGTCTGGTGTACTTACTTGGGTTGAGTTTGGCAGCCTGTGCTGGTTTGCAACTCTGCTGGTGGGGGTCCTCCTGGATCAGGCTGTTTCCTCTCCAGAAGTGAAATCACATCTTCATGCCCTGCGGGAAAGTGACCTTCTCCAGTCCTCCTGTTTGGTTTGAATATGTTGCCACTTTTTAAAAAAGTCATTTCTCATTTCAAGTCCTGTCCTGTGTGTGTGTATCCAGCTGGGAAACACGTGTCCTTGTTATATTAATTCTGCCACTTAGGAAACCTCAGTCTCCTCATCTTTGAAGTGGGGATGATGGCAGCTGCTCAAGGGTTCCTTGGAGGAAACCACGGGGAGTCCCCCGGGGAGTGCAGCACTTGTGCACTCTGGTGCCCACTCTTGGTGGGATAGTGTCTTAAATTGTTTAACGTGTGGGTCAAAGGTGCCCGCTCATCACTTCCTCCTGACTGGAGTGGCCTGTACTGGGATTACCCTCCTGCCTGGAGCGCTTCCTTCTGGATCTTCTACAGGGAGGGGCCGCAGCTGATGTCACGTTGCTCCTGCTTTTCTGGTGAGCAGCACCTGGGCACCTGCCTCCTGTGAGAGGCAGTGGGTTGGGGATGGGATTGGGGCTGGTACTCCCCAGGGAGGCCGCTATATACCTCCCTGAGCTTCAATCCTATGGATTGTGTTATTGCGTGGGGACACGAGCACGTGGTGTCCAAGAGGTGTGCGCGTTCCTCCAGCTCCTCACTTTTCCCTTTGAGTACCTAGGTTGTTTTTGACTCGGTGTTTTTGAGTTTGGGCGTTTTTTCTCTTGTTCTCTATGGACGCCTGGGGTCTCAGAATGCCCCCTTCCTTGGTGTTTGGGGGCATCTCCAGAGCCCACCCTTGTGTTTGATCACTTCTGCATTGTCGCTTCTGCCTCCCCGCCTCTGATGCTGCTTTTGCGAATTTGCTGCAAAATTCTTAGTTTCTCCTGTTTTCTTCTCTCCCAGAAGCCTTATCTTCCATCCTTTCCAGGGAACCCCACAAGCTCTGCAGTTTCCTTGGGAGCACACGTGCGGCAGTGGTGGTCTTAGATACCCTTCTGTTTCCTGGGATCGATCCTAAATCCGTGAACATGGCTGTCTTCCATGTTCTGGTTTTGTTTTGCCCTGTGCCTGTTTTTGCAGGGAGTTCCTGACTGGGATTCTGAGCTTAGGTTTGGTGGTGGGGTGGAGTCAAGACCCTCCCACCCGGTCTGTGAGACTGGAACAGAAGGGGGTCTTTCTGCTGTCGTTTTGTCACGAATCCAAAATTCATAGGAGGGGTCGGGCAACTTCTGCACCTGAGGGACCCCATTTCTCTGTATTACCATCTGTGGCACCCCCTCTTCCACTTGAGGGCCAGTTCCTTCCATTGGGGAAGCCCCTGGGGTTAGGGGTTTCCTCTCCAGGGGTTCATGAGAGGTTGGGTTGAAGTGAAGCCTTGGTTTGGAAGTGGGTGGGGTGTTATCCCCACTGACTTTCTCTTTAGCCTGAAATCTCCTTGTTTGGGGGCAGTGTGGGAGCCCTTTAGGTGCTGTTAATTTTTTTTCAGGTGTGATCATGGTGTGTGGTGGATTATATCATTATTATTTAGTTTTTATTTGGGTGGTTCACATGTCCAGTGCAGCAGTCGCTAGCCACTTATGTCCATCTGAGTGTGTGTTAATTAGCCCCTGGTGGCGGTGGGAGCTCTTCCCCGGTCCTGGAGGCCGCATTGCAGTCAGATAGTCGCCCATATGACCGCAGGAGGATGGCACGGCAGATGACATTTTGATGGGTTCAGTAGCTATCAGATCAACGATGGGGGCCACAGGTGTCTCTGGAGGTTGTTTGGGGGCTAGCCCTGTGCAGGCATCGCTGGGGACAGAGGGGGCCGGCATGGCGACCTCCCTGTCAGGGGACAAAGGGTCAGCAGGTGTGGGGACCACCCAGGCAGAGCTTGGGTGGGGTCAAGATCTCCTCACCTGCTGGGGGTCAGGTAGGAGTGAGCTGGGAGAGAACTGTGGTCAGGGAGGAGTCTGGTCTCTACCCTGAGGGCAGTGGGGAGCCCTGGCAGAGGCTGGAGGGAGGGAGGAGAGCCAGCCTGCCCTGCGTGGTGTGTGGGCAGGGAACCTGGGGGGACACTGGTGCAGGGTGGTGGCTTGACCCAGGGGACACACCCTGGCTGAGCCAGGGGTGGATTGCAGAGCGAGCATTGGAGTGAGGTGGGGAGAGGATAGCTCCTTGGATTTAGCCTGGGACCCGAGGCCTGGGGCTGCAGGATAGAACCCCCGACAGCGACCATGGCTGTACAGCTGCAGGTTTGAGGTGGAGGCGCTGCCGTGACCATCTTCCCCACACTCCAGGTACCAAAGTCCGCTGGTCTGGCTGCTTTATACAGGGGCACTGGCTCCAGGAATCTTGATGCTCGGGTCAGCTGACCTTTCTGATAAGGAGCCAGGCAGTATGTGCAACTAATCTATAATGGCAAACACCATTGCAGACAGTACGGGAACAAATGCCTGTGACCTTGTACTAATAAAGCTTTATTGACAAAAGGAGGCAAGGGCTGGACTTGGTCCAAGGTCCCAGTCTGCAGACTTGCTGTGGAGGAATCACCTGGTACCAAGGCCCCTCAGAGGAGCCCTCCCCCCGTGTCACTTGGCCAAGGGGACAGCCAGCTGGGGTGTGGGCTGGGCAAATCCCTCTGTGCCGCACCTCACCCCCCAGCCTTCTGCTCTGTCCATCTCTCGCCTCTTGCCAGGGTGGTAGGCCAGAAGTGAGCCAGAGGAGTGATTTTTCTGGGTGCGGCCCCACCACCACTTCATCTCCAGCTTTATTAAAAAAAGAGTGCAATTGTTTAAAAAAAAAAAAATACACTCAGTCTGTGAAGTCTTATTCTATTAGTACATATTAACTGGAACATGAACAAGGGGTATGTTATGAATATTCATGATGGTTTATTAAAATGTGTAATTAACCGGGGGGGGGGTAATAACTTAATGGGAGTAGTGGGGGAGGGGTCATCCCTATTTTTGTCGTTTCTAGGAGTGGGGAGGCTGGGGTTGGGGGAGGAGATTTTTACCTGAAAGGGAAGAGCAGGGCCTGGTTGCCTCTGCCTAAATCTTGTGGGGCCTGTGTTGGCGGGGTCCCTAGGTGTCAGGCCCCAGGAGTGCCCCTCAGCCCTGCCAGGCCTTGGGGTGCAGGGAGGCTTGCATGTGGCCTTGGACCTGGCCTCCTGCTCTTGCTTGAAGTTCCTGGGGCCTGTTGTGAATGCCCATAGGAGTGGGGGACCCAGAGCAGAATGAGTTCATCTAGGAGAGGGGCTGTGCCAGAGGGCAAGGGGACGACAGGTAAGCGGGTGTGGAGGGAAACTGGAGCTCAAGTGCTCGCCCCGTGCCCGAGGTCACCCCCCACCACCAGCTGCTCCAGTTCCCATGATCCAGGTGAAGGCCCAGCACCTTGGGGAGCAGACACCCCAAACCTGACAGCTAATGCCAGATGGACTCATGGAGACCAGGGGAGCTCCCTGTGTGACCCCCCCTGCCCACCATGGTGGGTCTCAGCCCTGCATCATAATCACACTGGAAATTTTTGATTAGAAAACAAAATCTTAAGTGAGCTATATGCATATTCATTAGATCAGAAGATTAATATGCACAATTATGCAAATTAGGCAGTAATTAAACACCAGTTCTCCAGGGGAGATGATTAACACAAAGGCACCAAAATAGGAGGCTGCAGTTTGAAGTAAGTTTCTGGTACAGATGAGCAAAGGAGGGCTTGGTAAAACTAGGGTGTTCTGGATGTCCACCATGCAGGGTCAGGGTTGGGGGAGGGGTTGTCCCCTGGCAGAGCCTGCAGTGCTGGACACGGCCCTCCCCTCATCTCTCGCCCAGCCTAGCTTGGGGAGCTTTGACTCAGTGTCAGATGTGGACACCCCCAGTCCTGCAAAGTGGGATGTGTTCGTGACCCCACTTACTGAGGAGAGAAACTGAGACACAGGTGGGAGGGGTCCCAGGACTGCTCATTTTTGCTCTTCCGGGCCCTGAGGCCCTCTCCCTCCCCCCCCCAACCATGGGCAGTGTTGGAGACAACCCACCCCTCCCCCATGAAAAGCGCGAGCACGTGCTGTCTGCCCCTCAATGAGGTGGGGAGAGTCCTGGGCCGTGCCTGGCAAGTGTTCAGGGAGATAAGGGCCCCACCCTGCTCACCCCTCCATCCATGGTCCTTGTGCCCAGTCCCAACCATGCTTAACCCCTGCCACACCTTGGACTGGGTGAGCGAGGTAAGCTCCTGTCTTCCAGATTGGATTCCACCTTCCCAGGCGCCAGCCTCTGCTTGGCGGGGAGTCAGTGGTGGCTGCTGCTGCTCCTCGTTTCAACAAAGGCACAGCCCCACCTTTTTGAGTTGGCAGCTACGGGAAAGGGGAGATGAGAGGCCATCCCTTGTTACCCACCCTGCCCCCCGAGGGACCCAGAGACCAGTCAAGGGCTCCATCTGTCCTGGCAGGATGGGGGCCAGTCCTGGATTGGTGGAATTTGTCTTCTTGGTAGCCGCATACCCAGGGTGCTTGCCACTGGTGGTGGTGTCACTGTGGGCAGAGTGGGTTGGGTGCATCTGGACAGGCTCCAGGGTGGGTCAGAACAGCCTGGAAAGCATCCCAGGTTGAGTAAGGGCCACCCCACCCCTCATCTCTGGTCAAGGGTGGGGGCTGGTGTGGAGTGGGCAGGTGAGGCCCCTGACCCTGCCTTCCTGCCCTACAGGTCTCGAGGACCGGCCAAGTTCAGGCTCATGGGGCACCAGTGAGCAAGACAGTTCCTCCTTCGACCCCGGCCGGGTGAGGGGCCACTAGAGGCCGAGACTCTTGGTTTCCCTCCCTGGGGTCGTGTTGCATGGGGAGATGGGCCCAGAGCAGTGAAGCTGGATGCCAGCCTGATCTGCAGGGGCTCTGGGCTCTGCATTTCAGGGTTGTGTCCTGACCCAGGCCCCTCCCCAAGCCTGTCTCCCAGCCCTGAAGTGGGGGTGCCTCCCTCACCCCTGCTGTCTCCCCGCAGACCTATAGTGACGGCGCCCACTTCGGTGAGTCCCACAGCAGCCTCCCTTCTTCCACATTCCTGGGTCCTGGGCTCGGAGGTGAGTGTCTACACATGTGGCACCCATGCCCCCCACGCCTCCCCGCACACCCACTTTGTCCGGGAGATGGTCAGTGTAATTGAGTACCAGGGCTTCCAGGGCATCCTGGAAGAGAGGACATGGGTGGGGACCCTCCAAGTGCAGCTGGGAAGTGAAGTCCTAACCACTTCAGGACCTGGCTGAGGCCCGTCCGCACTCCCTGGAGTGCCCACGTCCTGACTGTGGGGATCAGGATCCGGATGAGGGTCCCCCATCCTGAGTCCTGGCTTCCTGACCCTCTGGATGGGGTTGTCACAGAGCCTTCCAAGAACTGGCAGTGATTACTCTGTAGCTCCCCAGACCCGAAGGCCTACCCCCATCTTGCTCACCAAGAAAGGACCCGGCCCCCAGAATCCTTGTCCCCATGAGCCCCAGTCTCCCTGTTCTGAGGGAAGCACTGGGGCTGATGATGGCATTGGCGTCTCTGGTGGTTGAGAGGGGCTGAGGGGTGGGTGGTGGTTCCCAGGCCAAGAGTCATGGCAGGATTGGCAGCAGCTGGGAAGGTGGGTGAACTGGGGGTCCCCAGCCGACCAGCCAGGGGGCAGCCAGGGCGTGGGGGCTTTGGAGTCAAGCCCTGTGTGGCTGGATACACTGAAGGAGCCAGATGGGTGAATGTGGCCTGGGTGCAACCGTGGGAAGGGAGGTGGCGAGAGCAGCATCCAGCACCTGCTGTATCCAGTGGGCATCTGTGTGCATCTCCCAGCCTGGGAGGTGGGGCCTGACCCAGGGGCCTGGGGTCACCTCTGCGCCTGCCGCGGGCGGTTCCTTCCTCAGCCTCTTCCAACACGGGCAGTTTCCGCGGCCTGGCCTGGTCAGCGGGCCCAGAGCCCAGCTGTGTCCGCGCCCGCCACACGCTCCTGTGGCCAAGGGGCTCAGAGAGGGCAGCAGGGAGCCCAGGACATGCCCAGGGAACCAGTGGTGATGTGGGCGAGGTCTCACCTCCCTGGGCCCTGGTTTTCTCACCTGTGGACCAGGGCTGGTGTGGCCGTGGTGGGGCGTGGGCAGTGAGTACCAGGGCCCTGGGAGTGGGGTCAGTCTTCCAGTGTGGCCCCCAACCTGGTCAGGCTCCTCGACGAGCCCTGGTGGTCCTGCCCTGATGCAGGGGCCTGGTGCCTGGCTTAGGCACCTGCTATATACCCACAGGGCTCTGGTCACTGCAGGTCACATCCCAGAACCTCTGCTTCCTCTCCTTGTCTCATCTTTCCTTTCAGGATACCCCCTATTTAGTGCCTGCCTCATACTCGATGCGGGGTGGAGGGGCAGGCACCTGGAGCCCTGGCTGGGCTCACCAGCTCTGCTGCCCACAGCCACCCGCCCTGGGAGGAAGGAAGTTCACTCTCTGGACTGTGGGGCAAGTCCTTCTGGCCTCCAGGCCTTAGTTTGTTCATCCCTACCTGGGCCCATTGTTGCCTGCCTGGAGGGGTCATGGGAGGTTGAGCTGCTGGGTGCAGCCTGTGGGGTATCTGCATACTGGTAGGAGCATGGTCCCTCTGCCTGCCCCATAAACAGTGTTTGTTCCAGAAGTCTACTTGGAATTGTCCTTTTAAAATAAAAGGGAGATTCCCCCCCCCCCCCCCCCCCCCCCGCAATTTGAGAATAAATCATGTTAGTCAGTCAAACATTCTGATTCCTTACTTACAGTAGGGCTGGGTATGGTCCACCCTCAGTCAAAGTTGGTGCTCAGCAGAAGCCAGAAACAGACTTGAATGGCTCAACTACTGATTGATCCAGGGACCTGCTTCAGACGAGGCTGGATCTAGGTGTTTGTGTAGCTGCAACAGTCCGTTCACACCAGCAGTTCTCTCTTGACAGGTTGTCCCCCCACAGCGGGGGGCCTCCCCACCCACGTAGAGGGAGGGCCCCTTCACCAAGTCACCTGACAGTGTCCCCAGGGACATCACTTGCTCACTCATTAGCTAACCCTGGCTGGAGGCTGGTAAAGGAGCCCAGGGTCTGGGTGCTGAGCTAAGGCAGCAGCGGGGACCCCAGCCTGTCCCCTGGGAACCTAGCATTCTGGGGAGTTGACACCTCATGACCTTGAACAGAGGAAACCGAAGCTCAGAGGGGTGGGGCGAATTGGTGCTGTCCCAACTCGGGGGTGAGACGAGGAGGGCCTGGCATGTCTGCAGGATACTCTGCAGGTTATCTGGGGGCAGCATCTGGCTGGAGCCCGCTTGTCCCTTGGGCCCTCACTACCCTGCAGGGAGAGCAGTGTCCCACCACATTTCTCAGCGTTGTGCACTTGTGGAGTCCCTACTGTGTGCAGGCAGCTCCGGGTGACCCTCCTTCCTTTCCACAGGCAAGGGCAGTGAGCGGGGCGCATACGCTGCCTTCGGGAGAGATGCTGGGGTCAGCAGCCTGACTCAGGTGAGGCAGTGTCTGTGGGGAGGGCGTGGGACTGCAGAGCCTGGAGAACCCCGCGTTCCAGACAGGGGTTGGGGGGTGGGGTGTGCAGGTGGGTGGGGATGGGGGGGGGCACCTGATCTCTCGTCAGCACCTCACATTCTTTGGTTTTAATTTTAAACAAATTCATCCCGATTTCCTCCTGATCTGTGAAGCTGCTTTGGCTGAGCCGAGTGCTGGTCACTCGCCAGCAGCTGCTAAAACAGGCCAGGGCCCTGGACCAGGCCGGGTGCGTGTGGAGGAGAGGCTGAGTCCAGCCTGCAGGCCCCCTACACAGCTGAGGGGGCTTCAGGAGACACCCGCCCATCCAGCCCCAAGTGGCAGACAGGGAACCTGAGGCCAGCCCAGCCCTGTGGTCTGGCCCACAGCTTCCAGCCTGGGCAAGGTTGTCACCCTTACCCACCCTGCTGCAAGGCTGATGGGGCAGGGGCCCAGCATAGCGGTCCCCTGTGGCCTCCTGTCCTGGTCACCTCTCTAGGCCCTCTCCCCCATCCCTTGGGGGCTTTAGTCTTAGGCCCTGCTGCAGACAGCACCACCCATGTGCACACTAGGCTGCAGCCAACGTGGCAGCTATCACAGCCACAGGACGCCTGCTGGGCACCAGGACCCCTGCCCGGGGAGACCTTGCCTGACCCTGTCAGTCCCCACAATGACTCCTGAGCCGTGTAGCGGCTGGCATGCCCATTTTACAGACTGGAAGGCTGAGGCTGCAGCTGTGGGCCTTCAGCCCCAGTCAAGCCTGCTCTCCAAGGAAGAGTCCCATTTTATACCAGTGTCTGTGAGTTTAAACTGTTTGCCTTAAAAACGCACAGTGGAGGGATACATACAAAGTAAACCGAGCTGATTCCCTAGGCGCAATTGTGTGTGTGTTAGCGCCCAGACCGCGCGGCATCTTCATGTTTGACGGTGTTTCTTTGTCTTTGCATTAACGCCTTGATCAGAGACACTCCACAGGTGCTGGCCAGAAGGGAGCTCCTCCCCAGGTCGCCGTCACCCAAGGACCTGGCCTCGGCCTTTGCACTTATTGTTTAACCAGAACTGGCCGGGGGGCGGGGCTTGACTGGTGACCCCTCCCTCCCTCCCCCAGGTGGGCTTCCTCCCCAGCGAGCTGGCCCTCAGCAGCCCAGGGCCTCTGTCCCCCTCGGGCGTCAAGGGCGGGTCCCAGTATTATTCCTACTCTGGGCACTCTCGGCGGAGAGCAACGGACAGCAGCCTGGGTGAGTGGGCCAGGGCGCAGTCCCCTTGAGGCCCAGCGGTCGCGTCCTGTGAAGTCCACATGCCTGCCCCCAGGGTTCTGTGTGTGGACAGAGGCTTGAGTTGTTCTTTAGTAGAGAAAAGCCCCCAGGTCCCCTCTCTGAGCTGTGGGTGGTGGAGGAGGCTGTGTCTCACCGCTGGTGACAGGCACGTCTGGTGGGAAGGGCCAGGGTGAGGGTGGGAGCCGGGCCGGGGTTCTCACTCCTCCTGTCCTGACAGACTCGCAGCCCAAGAAGGTCCGGAAGGTGCCGCCTGGCCTCCCGTCCTCAGTGAGTCGTGGGACAGATGGGCCCCATGGGTTGAGTGCCTCTGTGACACCCCCCCCAGGGTGGGCCAGCCCCACATGGGCTCTGGTAAAAGCCCCAGGGGCTCGGGGGACTTCTGCCCTAAGGCCCCACCTCTGAGGGAGTCAGGAAGTCCTTCCTTGGGTCTAGCCTGGGTCCCATGTGTTTTAAGATAAATGGTCTCCTGTGGCTGAGGCTCTTCAGAAAGGGCTTGAACAGGAGTCCATCCTGGGAGCGGGAGCAGGTGGGCATCATGGGGGCAGTTCAGAGGGTTTCCCGCTCCCTGTGCCTGGCTTGGAGCCACTCTGCATCCTTGCTCCTCTGCCTGTGGTTGGCAGAGAGCCAGGCCCAGCAGATGGTGCCGAGCCGTCAGTGGCTCCCAGTGCTGAGCTCCCGCGACTTAATCACGCTGGGAGAAAAGGCAATTTGCTGGATTCCCTGGATTGGCCACTGCCCTCTCTGCCTGCCTCCTTCACTGGCCACCAGCACAGCCCCCGAGGCTGACCCAGCCCACTCCAGGCTCAGGGTCACCATCCGAGGTTGAAATCCTGCAGCCTAGGGGTGGGGGGCAGGAAAATAGAGGTTGTTTTAAGCCTCATCTCATGATGTCACATCTGGAACATCAGAGTGAGAGGCCCCTGAGCCCACTCCATCCCCCCTGACTCATCACTTGCTCCCTGCTTTCTGCTCCACTGCTGGGGCAGACCTTGCCAGTCGATCCCAGCACTCTCCAGACAGTGCCAGCCAATCAGGGTTGGTGCTTATCCTAGAAGGCCTTTGCCATCTTACTACTTTGGAGCAGCTGGGGCAGAAGGTTTACCTGGGGCCCTGCCTCTGAGGCTCCCAGGTCTCCTGTGATCAGGGCTGGTCTGAGGGAGGTTCTAACACTGGGGAAAACACTGCTGGGCTTTGATGGGTCAATAGGAGTTTGTTGGATTAAGGAGGGAAAAGATAGTCTGGGTAGGGGTGAGGGGTCTAATCTGCAAAGGCCTCAGGTCTGAATCTGGGACTGCAGAGTGGACAGGAGGTGGGGTGAAGAAGGAACTGCAGATAGGTGATGACACCAGCAAGCCGCAGACACTGGCCGCCAGTTTTGGAGGGAGGGGTTGGAGCTGTATAGTGTACAAGGGGGTGGTGTGGAGGGGAGACAGAGTTAAGCCCCAGTCCTTCCTGTCTGACCATGCCCGCGGCCCCTGCAGGTGTACCCCCCCAGCTCAGGGGACGACTACGGCAGGGACCCCACAGCCTACCCATCCGCCAAGACGCCCGGCAGCTCCTACCCCGCCCCCTTCTACATGGCAGGTATGGGGGCGCACCCAGGCTGCCTGGAGCAGGCCGGGGGTCCCTGTGCACACCCACCTTACCATCCCCCTCTCCACAGATGGCAGCCTCCACCCCTCCGCCGAGCTCTGGAGTGCCCCAGGCCAGGCAGGCTTTGGGCCCATGCTGGGCGGGGGCTCGTCCCCCTTGCCCCTCCCAGCAGGCGGCGGCAGCTCTGTGGGGGGCAGTGGCGGGTTTGGCAGCCTGCATCAGCATGAGCGCATGGTAAGTTATGTGGGTGGCCCTTGGCAGGTGGGGGGCAGCGCCCTGGTGTGACCCTTCTGACCCATCCTTCCCGCCCTGCAGGGCTACCAGCTGCATGGAGCAGAGGTGAACGGTGGGCTTCCAGCCGCATCCACCTTCTCAGGCCCCACAGGCACCTACAGCAGCATCTCCAGCCACACGCCCCCCGTTAGTGGAGCCGACAGCCTCCTGGGTACAGCCCCTTGTCCCCCACCCCCCTGGGCTCAAGATTAGCATTGTTGGTATCATTATCACTGTGATCCTGGTTATCATTGTTACCATCAGCTCCTCAACCTCCCTCAGGTGTTTCAAAGGGGCTTTTTCATTAGGGGGCCCCACTGGAGAAACTGAGGCCCCCAAAGGGTGCTGCTCACACAGAGCCCTGCAGCCCACCTGGCCCCAGAGCCCTGCGGAGGCTGTGCTGGACGGCAGCAGACCCCGACTGGCTGGGCTGCCCAGGGCCAGGCCGGAGCATCTGTGTGGTAGTCTCTGTCGGCCAGGGCCTCACATCTCTCCACTCACAGGCTCCCGTGGGACCACATCCAGCAGCTCCGGAGATGCCCTTGGCAAGGCTCTGGCCTCGGTGAGGCATGGGATGTGGTGGGTGGCTGAGCCAGTGACCCCAAGAAGCTGGCCCTGACAAGCCACCTGGTGGCTTTGTTTCTCCTTGTCCCATCACAGATCTATTCCCCGGATCACTCAAGCAATAACTTCTCCTCAAGCCCCTCCACCCCCGTGGGCTCCCCACAGGGCCTGGCAGGTCTGTGCTGGGTATTGGGGGAGGGGGCCGGGGCTGGTGACTGCAGCCCCCGTTGGGTGGGAGCTGGACCAACCACGTGCCTCAGCTCATGTTCCCATGGCTGTCTCCCAGGCTGTCAAGGAGGGCAGCCTGGAGGAGGGGGATCTCAGGTCACAAAACAGGCCAAAGCTGGGAGGGAGTGCTCCATGCACTGCAAGCCCTGCAGAGGCAGAGGGATCCAGCAGAGGCCTGGGGTGCCCAAGAGCCAGAGCAGACATGGGCCTGTTGGCGTTTATTCACCGCCACGGTTGTTAGTTAGACACCCACTGTATGCCTCATGCTGTGCCCTGGAATGGGGCTCAGGTCCGAGGAGAGCGGACCAAGGGCTCTGGAGTGTATGGGCAGTTTTAACAGTACCCATAGGCCTGTACGGTGTTCTCGGGGCTTAGGTGCGGTGGGACTGGAAGGAGCCTCCTTCCCCATGGGTTTCATGGAAGTGGTAACTGAGGTGCAAAGAGGTGACCTATCCACTGGGTGCGCACCCCAGACTAGGAGCTGCCAGGTTAGCTGGGCCCAGATCCAGGCTCAGGGCCCTTAGACCGACCTGCAGGCATGAGAGCCCCCATGTGGCCAGTCTGAGCATTGTAGCCTGGGACTCCCAATCCAGCCCTGCTTCCTGTGTTAGGCTGTGTGGCACACACTTCAGATCTGTGCCCATTCACGTGCATGTCTCCTGCCCCTTCCAGGGACATCGCAGTGGCCCCGACCAGGAGCCCCTGGTGCCTTATCGCCCAGCTACGATGGGGGTCTCCATGGCCTGGTGAGCGTCCTGGGGTCTGAGGAGGGTGCGCCATGGTGGGAGTGTGGGGTAGGTGCACAGGGACAGACAGGAACACCTGTTCCAGGATGGTGGGTGCCTGAGGAGGTCCATTGATGGGGGAGGCAGGCTGGCTCAGCATTTTGTTTCTGCCATGGTCACGTGACGTCTCACAGGGCATGGAAACCATGTCCTGTAAGAACCCCAGGTGTGGTGGAAACAGCAGAATGTGTGACAGGACGGGTGCCCCTTGACTAGAATGGACGTCTCAGCTAACTTATTGGGGATGAGGTCCAAGGCAATGGTCAGCAAGGTCGCTGGCGGCTGTTCCCAGCCCTTCACCCGCCCTTCTTGCAGCAGAGCAAAGTGGAGGATCACCTGGATGAGGCCATCCATGTACTCCGCAGCCACGCCGTGGGCACCGCAGGCGACGCGCACGGGATGCTACCTGGCCATGGGGCACTGACCTCGGGCTTCACTGGCCCTGTCATGCCACTGGGTGGGCGGCATGCAGGCCTGGTAAGTGCTGGTGAGGGCAGACCTGGGAGGTGGGTGGGTGGTGGGTGGGCTGCACAGGCCAGGCTGGCGCTGATAACCCCCCTCATCCACAGGTGGGAAGCGGCCATTCAGAGGACGGCCTGTCTGGCAGCAGTGGCCTCGTGCACAACCATGTGGCCCTCCCTGACCTCTCCCGGCCGCCTGACTCCTATGGCGGTGAGTCCCAGCAACATTGCCCGTGCTGAGGGCCCACCAGTGAGCTGACCCCTTGCTGCTGCTCTGGAAAAGGGGGCTCCGAACCACCCTCCAGACCTTCCCGTGTGGGCTCAAGACTGTCTACCCCCATTTCCATTTGAGGAAACTGAGGCCCCAGGGTACTAAGGAGGGGGCAGAGGAATGTACTCTCCACATCAGTGCCACCTTCAGCCTCGCCAGAGAAGTCCTACTGTGCCTGGCCCTGGGGTCCCACAGAGCTGGGGTGGGGGCACTGCTGCTTCGGGAGCTGGGGAACAAAACAGATTGAGCAGAAAAAGGGGGTGATTTGTGTAGAAGTCGGAAGGTGAAGTGAGCATGTTGGGACACAGGCTGGGGGGAAAGTTGGTGGGTGGGGAGAGGGGCACTGCAGCGTCTGCAGTTTTAAAGTTAGGAGTGAGCAGGCAGGTGCCAGGGTGAGTACGTGCAAAGGCCCTGGGGCAGGACCATGTCTGCCATGTTGGAGGAACAGCTGGAGCCAAGTGAGGAGGGGGAGAGAGGGAGGAGGGGAAGGCAGGTGGTTCAGGGCCTTGTGCGCCCTGGGAGAACTTAGGCTTTTACCTCGGAGTAGGTGGGAGCCTGGAGGGCTGTGGACAGAGGAGGGCCTGGGATTTTGCTCAGGTGTTCACAGGCGCCCTCTGGTGACTGCTGCTGGGAGGACAGACTGGGGGCAGAAGAGACTGCTCCTCCAGGAAGGAGGATGTGGGTGGCTGCTGAGGACCAGCCTGGGCAGAGGCCATGAGGGGCAACTTCCAGGGGCTCTGAAGGATGTGAAGACATGGAAGATGAGGTGGGGTTCCAGTTTGGAGATGGCATCTAGGTGTTCTTGGCACATGGCGAAGTTGACGGTCCCAGCTGGAGTGTGGACAGGGCAGATCCTGGATCTGTGCATCGGGGCGGGCACTGAGGCTTATGGAGGAGGGCGCACTATGTCAGACGGTGAGCTGAGGACCCCGCTAGGGCGGGGGCAAGGTCAGTGGATTTCTGGGGTGTTAATTGTTCTGGGAAGCAGAGAAATCAGTAGCGGGAGGGGGCGAAGTCAAGAGGGTTTCTTTCAAGACTGAGGGAGAGGCAGCATGCTGTGTGTCCCGCAGTCAGCCAGGGGACAGCCATCTACTTCGCAGATTGTCAGCAGAAAGGGGTAACTGTGGCAGGCTGCCCACTTGGGCTTGGGGTCCTGGATCTCATGGGGGCTGCTCCACCCACCCCGCCCTCAGCAACCTTGTGAAAAACAGGTTGTCAGGTGACATAGTGTGCTATGCAGACTTGACCAGGCCCCCACCACACAACCTTCATGCCTGCCTGCACACCCCCACCCCCAGAACCAGCCTAGCTCTGATTTGTGTTTCCTGGATGTCTAAATTTCATCTCTCCACACCCAGGGTCTCACCCTGAGGAGGGGTGGTGTCTGACGGGGATGCTACCCAGCGCTCACAGGGCCCAGGACGCCCAGTCTGGTGCCAGCAGTGCTGAGAGGCCCGAGTCAGTCTCTTCCCAGGGGGTCATCCCTTCCTACAGGACAGCCCAGACCTTCTTGGGACCCACAGTGGCTTCAAGCAGCTGTATACCCTCAGCTGCAGGTTGGTTTATGTCGCCATCCTGCTGGGTGGCCTTCCCACCCATGCAAGGACTACCCCGGCCTCACAGGACATTAGGCCCCTCCCAACCCTGGGCCCTTGTGCTGGCACTTTACAAAATCTCCTGAGCAGTGTCTCCTGGTGTGGGTTGGGATTTCCAGGTCTGTGTGTTGCTGCTTTTTCCAGGTCAGGTGAGAGGGTTTTCCCAAGAGGTCACACCCAGGACCGGTGCTAAGACCCACAGTGGTTCCTCCATTCAGGGTGATGGAGCAGCTGCGGTGCCCAAGTGCCCTGCCTGCTCCCTAGATGCTCCGCCCTCCCCTCACTGAAACTGCTCCCTTTCTCTGCTTGTGGGTGAGGAGTCTCTGTTCTGTGGCTCAGCTGCTTATTTTCTTGGTGATGAGACGTTCTCAAGTTGGATATATTCAAGTTCATCGATTTCTGTTTCGAGGACAGCGCTTCAGTGTTTTAGGAGACTTCTCTGGCCCTGAGTGGCCATAACCTTTTCGTGCACTTTATTCCCAAGGCCTTTTGGTCCTCGGGGTCTGGGAACGGATGCCCGTGTGGGGCTGGGGACTGGCTCTCCAGGGGCTTCTGCATGGCCCGCTGACCCCTGCCTCTTGCAGATCTCGGGCGCGGCACTGCCCCAGGCACCACCGACATCAAGCGGGAAGAGCAAGAGGACGAAGAGAACGTGGCGGCTGACACTGCCGAGGATGAGAAAAAGGACCTCAAGGCTCCGCGCACCCGGACCAGGTGCCGCTCTCCCCCACTCCCACGGGCCCGCCACACACGTGCACAGGGCCTCCTGGGGGCGCACGCGCACACGCCTGGGACGCCCGCTCCCATGGCAGCGGTGGGTCCATGCCCGGCCTTGCCTCACTGTCTTCCTCTGGCCCCCGGCCCCGTAGCCCAGACGAGGACGAGGACGACCTTCTCCCCCCAGAGCAGAAGGCTGAGCGGGAGAAGGAGCGCCGGGTGGCCAATAACGCACGGGAGCGGCTGCGGGTCCGAGACATCAATGAGGCTTTTAAGGAGCTGGGGCGCATGTGCCAGCTGCACCTCAACAGTGAGAAGCCCCAGACCAAACTGCTCATCCTGCACCAGGCCGTGTCGGTCATCCTGAACCTGGAGCAGCAGGTGCGAGGTCAGTGGGGGCGCGCTCCCTCCCCTCCGCTGCCCTCGCTCGCCCCCCCTTTCCTGGAGCCCACCTCCCCTGCCTTGATCCCCTGACCTTCCATGCTATGACCTCCCCCTGCAGTGATGTCACCCCTTGCTATGAGCTCCCCCCTGCAGTGATGTCATCCCGTGACTTCCCTGCAGAGACTTCTCTGCTGCTGACATCACCCCCCGCTGACTTTCCTTTTCCTGCAGTGACCATCCCTTCCTCAGTGACCACTTCCCTGCTGTGACCATCGCCCCCAGTGACCTTCCCCGGACAGTGACCACCCTCCCTGAAAGTGACTGTCACTGCAGTGACCACACCCCCAGTGACTATACCCTGCTGCTAATCTTGGCCTTCTGCCTGGCCTAGCCTCATTTTCCCCTCTGAGATGGGAAGAACAGACTCCAGATCCCTAGCTCTCTAGACCTGGGCACTTGGGTGCAGAATTGTGTCCCCAGACCCCAGAGAACCCCCCACCTGCTCAGCTCTTCCTTTTCACGAAGCCCAGAGCTGGGCTGGCAGCAACTAGCATCCCCTGGGTCCCACAGGCTTCTCTGTCACTCTGAGTAGGCACTCTGTGGCCATGAGAGCCCATCAGCCCCACCTGCAGGGGGGTTCACCCCCATCCCGAAGGCTGAGTGATGATCTCAGAAAGGGACCCCCTGTGACTGTCCCCCACAGCTGCCTTCTTAACTCCCCCACCCCACCCTTGCTGCCCTGTTAACCCTTTCTTTCCTGCAGTGCTGTCGCTTGGACTGGAGCTAGGGCCCTCGCCTGTTGCCCTCTGTCCCCTCAGCTCTGAGGTTTCCACGTCTCCATTGGCGATGTGGGTGTCACACTGTGTGTGTGTGTGTCTGTCCCCGCCCCCCACGCCTGCCCCTTTGCTCTCTGCCTCCCGTGCTCCCCCTCCCCTGGCCGCCCTCCTCACCTCGCACTTGCGCCCAAGCACTGGAGCACTGGACGCCAGGGCTATGGCCCAGGCCTTTCTTCCCCCATGGCCCCTGCCCGCCAGGACCTGAGGGAAGAAAGGGGACCCAAGGCCTGACTGTCAGTTTGGTCTGCGCGCTTGTCCTGGGCTCCGGCCGCCGCCGCCACCCACAGGTGTCACTTAGACCTGAGGGGGCAGGGTGGGCAGGTAGAATAGGGCCCCCAGACCACAAGGCAGGTGTCGAGTGAGACTGGCCCTGTGCTGGGAAACAGGCAGAGATGGCTTGTGCAGTGCACCCTGCTGCATGGCAGGGGCCTGATCTGGGTGTGGACTCCATGGTCCCCGGGTGGCGGACTGAGCCCGTTACAGACTGGGGGGGGCTCGACACCACATCCAGCACACAGCTTTCACAGTGCAAGTACCAGGGTCCAGGGGCCTGCGGGCAGGACTCAGGGTGGCTATCAGGCAGGCAGAGTCCAACTTGGGGAGAGACATTTCTGGGGACCCAGGGTGAGGGGTCTCAACGCTGTGAACCCCTCTTCCTTCAGGGGCTCCAGGCCCCTTGTGCCTGAGGTGGTCCAGCTGGGCCCAGCTCCATCATTCAGCAAACAACTGCTCTGAAGGGGAAGGTCGTCATCCCGGGAGGGGTTACGGGGCCTCCCCTGCTTCCTGGGCCATCCTGGGCACGGGGAGCAGGCAGGGGGCAGACTGCGCCCCAGCTCCCTGTCTACCCTAGGGTGGGGGTCGAGGCCCTGCCTGCAGCCAGGCACAGGGCGCCCCTGGAGCTTGGCCCAGGGCGTGCGCCCACACAGCCAACGGGTGCCCTCCCCACGACCCTGCCCGGGACTAATGGGGCCCCCGGTGCTGTGACTCAGCAGTACGGAGGAGGTGCTATCCCTGGAGGAGAAAGACCTGAGGGACCGGGAGAGGCGCATGGCCAATAACGCGCGGGAGCGGGTGCGCGTGCGGGACATTAACGAGGCCTTCCGGGAGCTGGGGCGCATGTGCCAGCTGCACCTCAAGTCGGACAAGGCGCAGACCAAGCTGCTCATCCTGCAACAGGCCGTGCAGGTCATCCTGGGCCTGGAGCAGCAGGTGCGAGGTAGGCGCCCGGCCGCCCCGCCCCGCCCTCCCCACCGGTGGTGCTCCGCCCACTTTGCGGACCCCGCCCCCGCCCTGTCCACCGGCGCTCTGCCCGCTGCTGACCCCCGACCCCGCGGCCTTATGCGGACGGGCAGAGAAACGGAGGCGCACTTCGTCCTCGCTCCCCGGGGGACCCTCTCCCACAGTGCTCTCCCTTCCCCTCAGAGCGTAACCTGAACCCCAAAGCGGCCTGCTTGAAGCGCCGGGAAGAGGAGAAGGTATCGGGCGTGGTTGGAGACCCCCAGATGGTGCTGTCGGCTGCCCACCCCGGCCTGGGCGAGGCCCACAACCCCGCCGGGCACCTGTGACGGGAATGTCGCCCGGATAAGTGACCCCACCTCGGTCTTACCTGAGACGGTCACGCCAGATGCGAGATCCCCACCCCACGTCGCCCGAGGTCAACCTCGAGCCAGCATCGCCCTGGGCCCGGCCACCAGGTCTCCTGTCGGATGGATCCTGAAACTGCGTCTAGGCCCTGCCGCCCGGGCCTGGGCCTAAAGGAGCATTTTTGTTTGTTTTTTGGCAATAGAACCTGAAACCAAGCAAGAAAGCAAGCCAGAAATACATACACTTTGTCAGAAAAGAAAAACAAGATGCCTTAAGTTAAACGTGAGGTCAAACATGCTGCTCATGGGAGGGAGAAGCTGTGCGGAGCCAGCAGCAAATCGTGCCTAAGCCTAATCGTTTTTGTTTTTGTTTTTAAGGAAAATAAAAGGAACCTTAGTTAGGAGATTTTTTTATATATATATATAACGTAGAAGGAAATTAGAATGTCCTTTTTTTTAAGCTTTTTTGCATATGTTTTGTAAGCAACAAATTTTTTTGTATAAAAGTCTCTTGTCGCTATTTCTGCTGCTGTTTCTAGAAATGAGCATTGCATTTCATTATCAACCAGATTATTAAAAATTGTATTAAAAAGACCCCAGGACTTCCCTGGTGGTCCAGTGGTTAAAATTCCATGCTCCCAATTCAGGGACATAGGTTCCATCCCTGGTCTGGTAACTAAGATCCCACGTGCAGTGGAGCATGGCAAAAAAAAATAAAGACCTCATGTAGACCTGAGGTCTCCCATCCTCTCTGGGAGCTGCTGGTCCTGGGGGTGGTTGCTGCCATCTTGTTCCGGTTCTAACGTGGGGGGGGGGGGGGTGTTCTCTAAAATATGCTCTCTGTGAAATGGTGGGTGGGCCTCACCCTGATGGGGATCTCCCTTCCCTATCTGCTGTCCCCATCCTCAGGAAGGGCGACACCCTGGTGGGGAATCTCAGTGGAGACAGGGATGATCCCCGATCAGAAGGTCAAGGTTCCTCCCCTGTAAGCAGCTCTGTCCCTCCCTCCCCACCCAGCCCCACACTGAGCCCCGAGCCTGTGGACCTCTCCAAGATAGGACTTTGTGAGAACCACTATTCCCAGGCTCAGGGCCTGCACATCTTCACCTATTTGGCCAGGGGACCTGAGCCCCTGCTTCGAACTCTAGCACAGAAACCCCCGCTCCCCAAGTGGTTGTCCTGATGTGAGGGGAGGGGGTGGGGGTTGTACAGGGTCCCTGCCTAGAAAGGCCCGTGGTCTGCGTGTCTACAACCCTGGAGGGTGGGCTGCCCTCAGGCTCTAAGTGCCAGTCCCCAAGCCTCCCCAGGTACCCTTCTCACCTGTGTTTAAGGGGGCCTATTTGACCTGAACTGCTGGGACCATCCCAGGCTTAAACTGAAAGTCCAGGATGGTCACTCTGTGTATCACCTGGGCATGGAGTCAGCCCTAGTGGGATCTCACCTGCCCTCCCTTCTTTCCTGCACAGAGGCCTTATGGACCCCCAAGCTGGCTGTGGGCACCCCACACCACCAGCATCCCAGGCATCTACCCTAAGACTCCCACCCTCATTCCCCAAGGACTGGGGGGCCTGGCCCCCAAGACTGGAATGCCCCTGTGACTGGGTATCCCATGAGAATCTTGAGGAAACCCCAAGACCAGGATGGGTGGGATATCCCAGCTTGGGGGGCCCGCCTCTGGACTCCTGGGGTTCCCCTGGGCTCTCCCCCAAGACTGAGTCACACTCCTTGGTGACCCCCCTGGTCTATGGGTCTTATCTCTTTGGGGAAGCTGCCTCAGTTTCCCTCTGCAGCTCCCTGAGGCCCACAGATTTCTGAACTCTGTATCACATATATAATTTAAGTTTTATATGTTATATATATATAAAATGAGATTAACCCAGCCTGGGGAAAAAGCCTTGAGGGAAGGGGAAGAATCACAGTTACAGGAAAATTGTGCTCTGAGTGCCTCAGGATAACTGACTTTTTTAAAAAAAAAAGAAAAAGTTTTAAGTAAAATAATTTTATACAACTCAACACAGCTGGCTGGATTCTTTGGAATTTTTAATAGTGATCCTCTAAGAGTCGATTTGGCGACCTGTCCTGTACATAACAGCACTGTAGCAATAAATGACATTTTATGACAATACTTGGCTCTCCCTTGATCTTTCAGCTGTTGTGTGCTTACGGATGAAAAGGGGGTTGAGGAAGGGGTGCTGGGGTGCCTCAGCACACCCCGCCAAGGATGGCACTGGGCATGCGCGCTCCAGGGATGGCGCTACTTCCGTGTGCGCATGCATGGCTCCCAGGGCAGCTGAAACAGCTCCGTGCGGGCCTGGGGGGCTGGGTATAGGGGGTTTCAGGTGTGGCAGTCATGCTCCCTCCTGGCCCTCCCAGGAGGGTCCCTCCTGCCTCTTAGCAGCTTCCAGGGGCCCAGGGTGTGCCTTGGTTTGCAGCCACATAACCCTGATCGCCACCTCCATTTTCAGGTGGCCTCTCCCTGTGGGTCTGTGTCCTGGTACCCCTCTTACCTGCCATTGCATTAGGGCTACAAAATCTCCAGCATGACCTCATCTTAACCAATCACATCTGCAGACACCTTATTTCCACATAAGGTCCTGTTCACAGGTGGAGGGGGGTGGTGTCAAGACTTGAGCAAGTCCTCAGGAGCACAATTCCACCCTCAACCCCGGTTTGACGGGGGTGGTGAGTAAGGTCAGTAGAGTCATAGGCTGACCTGGACCTCAGTAGGTCCATGGGTAAATACACAGGTCCAAGTTGTATGTTTTAAGTGTATATATGACCCAAACATACCTCAGTAAAGTTGTAAAAAAATTTTAAAAGAATCCAACAGATGATGGATACACACAATGTGGTCCCTCCACACGTGGAAGCATCACTCAGTCCTGAAAAGGGCTGAAGCCCTGACACTTGGTACTACATGGACAGACCCTGAGAACACGATGCTCAGTGAGAGAAGACACAGAAGGACACACAGGATGTGATTCCATTGATGGGAAACGTCCAGAACAGACAGATCTACAGAGAGTGGGGTCCTGGTTGTCAGGGCTGGGGGCAAGGAGAATGGGGGGATACTGATGGAGATGGGATTGCTTTTGGGGTGATAATGTTACGGAATTAGAGGTGGTGGGCACACAATCATATATTAAAGGCCACTGAATTCTACACTTTAAAATGGTTAACTGTATGTAATGTGAATTTAACATGAGAAAAGAGTTCGGTTTCCTGAGGGTCAAACAGGGATCCTACATGGAACCCAGGGTCAGCTGGGGATGGGGGTGGGGGTGGGGGCAACCATTCTTGCTTATCCACTATCTCTCTGGTCACAGAATCCTAGTATTCTATTTTAGGGATCCTCCTCCAATTTTAGCCCACATCCTCAAATGAGAGGGGCCGGCTCTTCTGTTTCCACAACACGCTAGTAAGGACCAGCTTTGGGGCATTTTCTGAGATTATTGGGAAAGAGATGCTATCTTCCTACAAGGGCTGCTGGAATGTCAACCCAGAGGTTCTATGTCAACCAGGAGTTTCTGAGTGCCTCTGCTCAGAGACAGTTCACCAGAGAGTATAGGCAACACAGAGGAAAGTAGGAGTTGAGAGATGGAGAGAAAACATGTAATGATATTGCTAGACTCCTGGATGCAGCTGAGCCTGAAGCCACCCAACATGCCTTACTTCTTTCCTCTTAATCTGATTTTTGTTTATCACTTGAAATAAAAAAGCATTCTGCCCCCTGAGCTGAAGTGCATTAAGCACGAGGAGCAACGTGGCAGACCTTCAGAAACTGCTGGATCCAGGACCTGCAGCCCCAAGGCCTCTATGCCCCATGTCTGCTCATCTTTTCAGGCTTCTAATCTCTGTCTCAGATTATACAATCTTCAGGGTGGGCCCTCCATCCCACTTTTTAGGTTTTCCATCAAGGACAGAGCCTATTTCAGGTCCTCTCTGATCCCAACGTAAGAAATCCTACAGCATCTGGACAGGCAGAGAAACTATGTCCAACTCAGTAGCAAGGAGCATCCGTTGTGCCCAGACCGTGGTCTCTAACCAACCCTTTGAGGCTAGAGTCTCAGGAGGTGCCCAGGGCGGATCCCAGGAGGATGAGTTGGGCTGGCCAGACAAACTCCAAGGTGTCCAGTCCGCATTTCCAAGCATACATTCGCCGCTGGAGCCCCAGAATGACGAGGACTCACCTGTCCTGGGTCCACCAGCTAAAAGGTGGTGTTCTGAATGCACACAGCGCAAGGAGCCAGGCCTCCCTCTGCTGCTGGAATGAGGAATATCTCCCAAACGAAACGTGCAAACAATTTTGGACCCGCCTCCGAGCAACACACAACTTAGTGCCAGCAAACCGAGGCTAGAGGAAGCACTATCATCTGGCCAAGGTGTCACACGCAGCGAGTCCAGTGACAACGCCCAATTCCTCCAAAAGAGAGTTCAAATCGCCACCCTTCCCCTCTGTGCGACTCTGGGAGAGTCCCTTCCCCGTCAGGTCTCAGTTTCTTCAACTAAAAGTAAAGTTCTAGCACCTAACTGGAACACAAACTCACAAAACGCCGCGGATTGCAAGTTGCGCACCTTCCGGACGCTCTGACAGCCATAGGCCGAGCCTGCTATGCGCATCACGTGATCACAAGGCCCGGCCTCCAGGGCCCGCCCATTCCAGTCTGAGTTCTTCAGACCTTTCCCGGAAGTTAGTGTAAATATCTTGCGAATCTGCGTGCGCAGCGGCGGCGGCCTCACGGTCCCGCTGTCAGCCCTCCCTGAAGGGGACGGGGCGGGGCCTCCCTGCGGGCCTGCGCGCTGCGGCTAGCGCGCCTGCGCAGTGCGCCCGAATCGGCAGGGCCCGGGTCACCCTGAGCAGGGAAGGTGCCGCCATGCTGACCAGGTTCCTGGGCCCGCGCTACCGCCAGCTGGCCAGAAACTGGTGAGGACGTAGCCCCCGCCCCCGAGCCCCTTGTCCTTCCAGGTCCCAGATGGGGAAACTGAGGCACGGAACGGCTGCGTGGTCTCCCCGCGCACACTCGTGTGTTGGGCCCCCGACCCGCTCCACCTGGGGGCCGCGATGGTGCCCCCGCGGTCCGCGCTCAGAGCCCCCGCTCAGCTCCTGGAGCCTGGAAACTGACCCTGTGTGCTGCTCCTGGCTTTGCTTCTGCCTGATGTTGCTGTGAAGCCGACATCTCTCTCTGTCCCTGCTCCCCGTGGGAGACGGGTGGAATGGGTGTGGCCCCACGTGGCAGCGGGATTGGGGAACCCACAACGTGGGGCGCTGAGAAACAGGGGCCTGTACTCGGCAGTCGTGTCCTCGAGCTCTGCCAGGGAGAGTGACAAGTGGGGACTGTCCCTGGACGGCGGCGCTGCTAAGGACCTTCGGGTGGACAGTGACAGTGGCGCTTTACAATTGGGGCAACTCAGGCCGAAAGGCGGTCCCTAGCGTCGGGTGGGACCACCTGAGACCCCTACCGCCCCTCCCCTGGGGCAGCACGAGCCTTCGGGCACCGTCTGTCTGTCCCTGTCTGCCTTGATCAGAGCAGCGACACCCTCATCCAGGGTTTCATTCAGTTAGCAGTACCCACTGAGCACCAGTGTGTTCTCACCTAGCACTGCATTGGGTGCCAGAGACAGCGATAAACGGAAACTTCCAGGCTGACGCTGTAGTCCCTGGACAAGAAAAAACTAAAACGGTATGATCCATGACATGAGGTTGATGTAAAATATTAAAGGGGATGGGTGCAGCCTTGCACTGGCTTCCGGAGGCCGGGAAGCAGGACTCACCGCCAGGAGGCACTGTGCGGTTGTGTCTCAGATTCGGAGCATACATGCTCACCAGCTGGGGATCCTGCACTCAGCCCCTCTCAGAGCCCTGGTGTCTTCCTTTGAAAAAGTGGAGGATAGGTGGTGAGGGTGTAAGGAAGGCCCATGAGGGACTCTCAGCAGCACCACCTTGGGTGCCCTTTGGAGGTCAGGTTCGTTGCCACCTCCCTCTGAGCGTCCACAGGCCCCAAGGCAAGTGGCCAGGACGTTGGGGTCGACGGCAGGTGGCTCTGATTCTGTTGTTCAGTCGCTAAGTCGTGAACTCTTTGCAACCCCATGGACTGCAGCACACCCAGGCTCCTCTATTCTCCACTGCCTTCTGGTGTTTGATCAAACTCATGTCCATTGAGGTGGTGATGAAACCATCTAATCCTTGGCTGCCCCCTTCTCCTTTTGCCTTCAACCTTTCCCAGCATCAGGGTCTCTTCCAATGAGTCAACTCTTCACATCAGATGGCCAGAGTCAGTCCTTCCAATGAATGTTCAGGGTTGATGTCCTTTAGAATTGACTGGTTTGATCTCCTTGCATTCCAGGGGACTCTCAAGAGTCTTCTCTAGCACCACAGTTCAAAAGCATCAATTCTTCGGCACTCAGCCTTCTTTCTGGTCTAACCTCACATCTATACATGACTACTGGAAAAACCATAGGTTTGACTATATGGACCTTTGTCAGCAAAGTGAGGGCTCTGCTTTTTAATATGCTGTCTAGGTTTGTCATAGCTTTCCTTCCAAGGATCAAGTGTCTTAATTTCATGCCTGCAGTCACCATCCACAGTGATTTTGGAACCTAAGAAAATAAAATCCCCCCCTCCATATTATATTCATTAGGGGTGTGACTGGGTCCTGCTGACACTCAAAGGGAGGGGTATGCAAGCCAGGAGGTGGGACTGTTGGGGACGTCCTTGACCATGCCCATTGCTGGATGTAAACGTGGGGTGTGGTGGTCTTGGAGCCCCTGCTTTGGCTCTGCACCCAGCGGGCTGTGTGTCTCAGGGACATGGCTTGCCCTCTCTGTGCCATGGTCTCATCAGTAAGACGGGTCCCTGACAACTCTCGCCTCAGTCCATTGGCTGTCTCAGAGATGGGGCTGCTGTAAACTGCATTCGTTAATGTGCCTGCCTGCAAGCTTTTACTATCCTTATAGTTACAAGCTTGGAATTGGGCTTTTCTTTTCTTAGCAGAATTCCTCAAATAAAACCTTTAGCAGATCTTGATATGAAAGCAGATGGGAATGGCCTTGCCTCCGGGTCATCAGCAGGATGTGTCCCGCCCACACATGGGGCAGGGCCACATGTCCCTGCAAGGCGGACACCTGATGAACAGCTGCGAGGGAGGGGCGCTGAGGCCTGACCCCTGCTGTCCTTGCAGGGTCCCCACAGCAAGCATATGGGGCGCCGTAGGTGCCGTGGGGCTGGTATGGGCCACTGACTGGCGGCTGATTCTGGACTGGGTGCCCTACATCAACGGCAAGTTCAAGAAGGATGACTAAACTCACGACCTCAGGCCCCTCTGGTGAGTTTCAGCAGCAGTCAGTGGGGGTAGCCTGGGATCCCTGAGCGGCAGGTGTGGGGAGCTCACGTGGACAACCCTACTTGAGGGCAGGGCCCTGCACAAGCCCCCTGCCCAGTAGTACAGAGCTACAGGATGGCAGCCTGGGTCTATGGAGTGGGCATGGCCCCTTGGGGCTCCATCCTGGAGCCTCAGCCTGCCTGGGCCTAGTCGGGGTGGAGGGATGCCCATCTCACAGATGGGAAAGCGGAGACTGGCCTCCCTGGGAGTGCTACCGTGAGCGCTGACAACCCCTTCACCGTGCTGCACACTGGACAGTCCAGAGTGTGTGTACATCCCTGTTTCAGACTCCTAGGTGGCAAGGCCAGGTCTGGGGCTAGAGCCTGGCAGCGGCGTCTGCTCACCCTGCTCTGTACCCCCTCCAGGTGTCTGCTGTACTGCCTCCTGCCATCTGCATCTGGAACTGCCCAGGCTCTCTGGATGGACTCTAGGAAGTCGCTGGCACGAGTTCATTTCCTCTTTTGGTGGAAATAGCTTTCGTGTGTGGACACACACGGCATTAAACCTCACTCTGAAACCTGCCCGCCTGCACGTGCTCATGCTGGGGTGCGGTGACCTGGGGATCCCTTCAGCACCAGAACTGCACAGATCTGGGGTTCCCAGGGGCTGGCAGACATGGTTTGATCATTTCAGATGTGTGGTGGGTGATACTTGCATGGTGTTTTTATCTCTTGCTGCCTAAACACGTTACTTCGACTTGGTGGCTGAGGACAAACATTACCTCACAGTGAGAGTTTGAGAGTGATCTGTCTGAGGGGTGCTGGCTGAGGGTCCCTCACGAAGTTGCAGCAGAGGCATCAGCTTCATGGCTGGGGGTGGGGGTGGGCAGGTATTGGGGCTTCCATGAGGCCCCCTCACATGGCTCCTCCCCATGTGGGCCTCTCAGGTGTGACTTGAGCCTCCTTACTACATGGTGAGCGAGGTTGGGGGAGTTGCCTTTTACAAGCCACTCAGAAGTCTCAGGCCATCTCCTCCACATCTCGTTCAGGGGGAGACTGTGTCTTGAAGGGAGGCACCTGAGAACCCATCTGTATAGGCACAGATGCAAACATGAGCAGGTGTAGGATGATGGACTGCGTAACACCTGCCAAGTCCCGGAGGAGGCTAGAAACGTCCTCTCTGTGAAAACAGCCATCTCATGACTCTGCCACCACAGAACAGAGGCCCAGCCACCGAGGCTGCAGTGAACCTCTCCTGGCTCTGGAGGCTGCAGCCTGAGCTTGCTTCTGGAGGCCTTGTTCCTGGTTCGGCTGCCTCCTCACCACGTCCTCATGTGGCCTTTCCTTGATCTGAGAGCAGGGGAGCTCTCTGGGGACTCTTCAGACACGCTGCTTCTAGGGGATCAGGGCTGAACCCTTTTGACCTCATTTAACCTTGACAGCATTCTTGGGGGCCCATCTGCAGATGCAGCCACACTGGGGGGTTGGGGTGTCAATATACACACACATTTCATGGAGACATACTGGCACATACTTTCAGTCCACAGCAACTTCATACATTTTAACACAAGGAGTGGCGTGTGCTACATAATTTTCTGCACCAGCCTTTTTCACCTACTGTTTATTTCCTGGAGGCCAGGGCGCTTCAGAAGGAACCCAGCTTCATCAAAAAGTCTACAGATAATAGCTGCTGGAGAGGTGTGGAGAAAGACCTCCCACACTGACGGTGGGAATGTGAACTGGCTCAGCCACGGTGGAGAACGGTTACGGAGGTCCCTTAAGAAACTACAAGTGGAATTACCATGTGATCCTGCAGTCCCACTCCTGGGCATATATCTGGAAAAGATGAAAACACTCATTTGAAAAGATGCATGGATCCCAATGCTCATAGCAGTACTATTCACAATAGCCAAGACATGGAAGCAACCTACAAGTCCATCAACAGATGAATGGGTAGTGTGGTCTGTATATACAATGGAATATTACTCAGCCATAAAAGGATGAAGTATTGCAGCAACATGGATGGGCCTAGAGATTTTCATACTAAGTAAAATAAACAAGACAGAGAAATACAAATCTATAATATTGCTTATATGTGGAATCTTTAAAAAATGATACAAACTTATTAAGAAATAGGCCCACAGACATCGAAAACAAACTTTATGGTTACTAAAAGAGAAAGGGCGGGAGAGAGGAATACATTAAGAGTTTGGGATTAACATACACACACTACTATATATGAAATAAACAAGGACCTACTGTATAGCACAGGGAACTATATTCAACACTTTATAATAAACCATAATGAAAAAGAATATATACGTGCATGTGTATAACTGAATCACTTTGCTATATACCTGAAACTACCACATTATAAATCAACTATACTTCAATTAAAACCCACACCGCATCCTCAGTTTTTAAACAGCTGCCTGGTACCAACATTTATTAACGAGTCTACTGCATGCACACTGAGTTGCTTGTGTGGTATCCCACTCTGTGATCCCAGGGGCTGTAGCCCACCAGGCTCCTTGTCCGTGAGGATTTTCCAGGCAAGAATACTGGAGTGTGTTGCCATGCACTCCTCCAGGAGATCTTCCCAACCCAGGGATCAAACCTGCATCTCTTATGTCTCCTGCATTGGCAGGTGGGTTCTTTACCACTAGCGCCACCTGGGAAGCTCAACCAGTCTATTGAAGTGAAAAGTGAAAGTCGCTCAGTGTGTCCATGTACTATACAGTCCATGGAATTCTCTAGGCCAGAATACTGGAGTGGGTAGCCTTTCCCTTCTCCAGGGGATCTTTCCAACCCAGGAATCAAACCCAGGTCTCCCACATTGCAGGCAGATTCTTTACCAGCTGAGCCACAAGAGAAGCCCAAGAATGCTGGAGTGGGTAGCCTATCCCTTCTCCAGAGGATCTTCCCAACCCAGGAAATCAATCCAGGATCTCCTGCATTGCAGGCGGATTCTTTACCAACTGAGCTGTGAGAGAAGAATGAGAGACATTCTGTTCCTGTCATTTGCCATTATAACTATCTGTGGAGTGATGTGATTTCAGACCTCACCTAAATCTGTGTTTAATAGATGTCACTTAAGTACCTATAAGTGATGGAATGTGAGACAAGTTACACTTAATTTTTTTTTAATTTTTTTTTTAAACAATTCCTAACTTGCAGGTGTGGACAGTCCCATAGGCCCCCATCAAAGCCTGAGACAAAAGGAAATGTGAACCCACCACATATGAATTTTTATGTATTTTCATCATGGTTAATAGTTTTAATGAAAATATCAGAGTTTGCTCCTGTGAAAGCCAAAAAAGTAAAATTCTAATAAATGCAGGTTTGGATTAAGTACAATATTTAGGCTAACTTTTTCAACCACTTTAATATTCTGGGAGAGGAAAATAAACCATCAAAAACTATATAAAAACACATATAAAGGGCATATCTTCTTCATTTTGCCTCAGACTTTAAAATAGCACTGTTCAATCTGTATTTAAAGTTTTGACATTTTGTATATAAACATTTCCTACAATTCAGTAACAAAAGAAACAATCCAATTGAAAAATAGGCAAAGTCCTAAATGGATATTCCTCCAAAGATGGCCAATAAGCACATGAAAAGATGTTCAACATCACTAGTTATTAGAGAAATGAAAATCACAACCACAGTGAGGTACCACCTCACACCAGTCAGAATGGCCATCACTAGAAAAATCTACAGGTAATAAATGCTGGAGAGGATGTGAAGAAACAAGAACCCTCCTACACTGTCGGTGGGATTGTAAATTGGTGTAGCCACTATGGAAAACAGTATGGAGGTTCCTTATAAAACTAAAAATAGGGACTTCCCTAGTAGTCCAGTGGTTAGGACTCTGTGTTTTCACTACCAAGGGCCCAGATCTGATCCCTGGTTGGGGATCTAAAATCCCACAGGCCCATAGTGTGGCCAAAAACAAAAGAGTTGCCATATGATCCAGTAATCCCACTCCTGGGCATATACCAAAAACTATAATTTGAAAAGATACATGCATCCCAAGTTCATAGCAGCACTATTTACAACAGCCAAGACATGGAAGCAACCTAGGTGTCCATCAACAGAGGAATGGATAAAGAAGATATGATACACACACACACACACACAATGGAACATTAGCCATCAAAAAGAATGAAGTAATACCACTCACAGCTACATGGATGCAACCAGAGATGAGCATAATAAGCAAAGAAGGACAAATACCATATGATGTCACTTAATATGTGGAATATAAAATATGAGACAAATGAACATATCTTTGAAACAGACTCCCAAACATAGAGAACAGACTTGTGGTTGCTGAAGGGGAGAGGGAGTGGGGAGGGAAGGACTGGGAGTGCTGGGGACAAGCAGATGCAAACTATTATATATAGGATGTATAAACAACAAGATCCTACTGTATAGCAGAGAGAACTCTATTCAACATCCTGTGATAAACCATCATGGAAAAGAACATGAAAAAGAATATATCTACGTATAACTGAGTGTGCAGTATAACTACATGTAACTGTGCCGTGCAGCATAAACACAACACTATAAATCAACTATACTTCAGGAAAAAATTTTGACATTTTGTTCATCATGGATTTTTTTCACTTTGAAATGTTAAAATAGTACATTAAGCACCATTAATCTTGATGTTTTTGGTGCTCACTAACTTTTCTCCCTCAGGTGAGTGCCACGCATACCTTGTATCAGCTTGTAGGAACCCTTGGCTGGGGATGTCTGTAGTTGTCATGACTGGAGGGTGCTCCTGGCATGAGTCAGGACAGGGGGGCAGGGATGCTGCTCCATACCCCACAGCGCCTGGGACAGCCCCTCCATAGTAGGGGCTTTTCAGGCCCTCATGTGGTTTAAGCCTCCTGGTTTGATTTCTACCTTTCACCTTGTGGAGATGGGCAGGAGAGGGTATCTGCTTAGGGATTGGGCCAGTAGGCCAAGGCAAACAGAGTTCATTTCACAGAGCCAGCACCCACCCAACAAAAGAAGAGTTGGCCAGCTCCTGTCCCTCTCATGCAGTGTTCCTGGCCTTTCCCCTCTGTATCTGCCACCAGCACCCTGGGTCAGCCACCCTCCTGGTCAGGCCTCTGGGACAGTCCCTCAAAGACAATCCCAGGGGCCTGGCTTGGGCCAAGTAGCACCCACAGGCCCACTATCAATGCTCTGGGGTCAGCTTCCCTGAGAGGCAAGAGGCTGGCGGGGCTGGTTCTTGATGTCAGACGCTGTGATCTGACACCACACACCAGTCGGTGTGACTGTCAAAGACCGAAGACTAACACTGGAAGGTGTAGAAAGATCAAAGCCTTTGTTCACTCCCGGTGGGAAACAGAAAAGGCACAGCCACAGTGGACAAGAGCCTGGCTGCTCCTCCAAAAATTAAACAAAGGGCCAGTAAGCACATGAAAAAATGCTCAGCATGATCAATCATCAGAGAAACACCAATCAAAACCACAATGAGGTATCACCTCACAACTGTCACAATGGCTATCATCAAAAAGTCTACCAATAATAACAGATGCTGGTGAGGATGTGGAGAAAAGGGAATTCTACTGCCTTGTTGGTAGGGATGTAAATTGGTGCGGCCACTGTGGAGAAAAGCAGGGAGGTTCCTCTGAAAACTAAAAATAGTACTACCATAAGATCCAGCAATTTCACTCCTGAGTATATATCAAAAAACAAAACAAAAATAAAAATAGTAATTCAAAAATATACAAGCACCGTAGTGTTCAGAGCAGCACTATTTACGGCTCTGGCTATTTACAATAGCCTAGGCATGTAAGCAACCTAAATGTCCATTGACAGATGAATGGATAATGAAGATGTGGTATATATGGATGTCTCTGTGTGTATATCAATACAATGGAATATTACTCAGCCATAAAAAATAACAAAATTAAGTCAGATGAAGAAAGTTACTGTATGCTATCTCACATTGGAGGAATCTAAAAATACAGCAAACTAGTGAATATAACTAAAAAGCAGCAGACTCACATATATAGAGAACAAATTAGTGGTTGCCAGTGGAGGCAGGAGCAATATACCGGCGGGGGAGTGGGAGGTACAAACTGTTGGGTATAGACAGGCTCAAAGATGTACTGCACAACAAGGGGAATACAGCTGATATTTGGTAATAACTGCAAAAGCAAAGTAACCTTTGAAAATCATATACAAATAAAAAGCTTAAAACAATGTTTTGCCCTTCTCAAAAAATTAAGAACACAGGATCACCAGGTGACCTAGTAATTCCAGCTGATGTGCACCCAAGAGAAGTAAAAGCAGGGCTGGGGGCTCCAGCGGCAGGTAGGATAACAACTTTTTCCTTTAAATGTCTTCACCCGTGCTTCCACGGATTACAATGCACATGTCTATATTTGCAACTACGATTTTAAAAAGAAAAATGAAGTCACACACGCTGGGAGAAAATACAACAGTGACCAGCACTGCCCTCCCTGGAAGTCCAGGATCCTCGAGGCCTGGGTTTGGGCCTGAACTGCACAGGAGCATCCAATGCTGGAAACCAGCTTTGTAACGGGATGACCGCTCGCCCATCAGGGTGCCTGCCCGGCCACCTTGCCCTTTTTTTGTGGGAGAACAGCCCAGCTACCCGCCTTGGGGAACCCAGAAGAGAAAGGGACGGTAAGTTGCACTTACCCGGGGACTTTAAATAAACAAGTGGCACCTGTCTGCCGCGATCTTTGGGGTTCCGCCCAGGCCCCGCCTCCAACCAGAGTAGGGACCGGGGGACCCAGGGCTGCACCTGCACGGAGTTGAGGGCGTGAGGACCCAGCTGGTTGCCCTCGGGGGAGCCCATACCCTTCCCACCCGCATCCTCCCATCCCCCAGGGGCCGGAAGCCCGGAAAAGCCTGACGGGAGGCCCAGCTCACTCCTGGCACTGACCACAGCTTCGGCCACTCACTCTGAAGTCTTTTCTGAAATACCTGACCTGGACCGCCCAGGCTCAGCCCTGGGGGAGCAGAGGAGGACAATGAGGAGGAATGTGAGGGGACATAAGAAGGACGGGAGATTTCCGAGGAAGGTCCTAGAGCCCACGGAAACAGAAAGCGGTGGACCAAGGAGGAGACGGAAGAAGGGGCTGGCGCCTCGGTTCTGAGGTGTCATTAAAGCCTCCGGTGGGCCTTGGGTTGTGGGGGTGGGTGGTCACCTACAATGCGCCTAGACGTGGATGCCAATGACGAGACTAGGGGAGCAGCAGGATGGCAATCCGGCACTGGACTGGCATCCCGAAACACCAGAGGGACCGCGGAGGAGGTTCGGGGAAAAGACCACTCAAGCAGAGCAGCGGGGAGCTGGCCCTAAGAAGAACCCGTGGACGGCCCAAAGCGCACGCGCATAGCAGACAAGCCGCGCGCCGCCGCAGGCCCCGCCTCCATGACGCACGCTGATTGGAGCCGCCGCTAAGGGGCGGGGCCAGAGGCCGCGGTCCGGGCGGGGCCTGCGCGGCGCCTGCGCAGCACGGGGCCCCGCGCGCGGGCGGGTGGGCGGAGCGGGCCCCCCGAGCGGGGGCTGGCGAGCGCGGGGAGGGGGCCGAGAGGGCGGCAAAGCCGGCGCGCGGCCGGCTGGGGGCGGAGGGTGGGGGCCTGAGGGCCGGAACAGCCGCGGCAAGTGGCGGCGGCAGCGGCGGAGGCAGCTAAGGCGGCGGCGGCGAGCGGGGGTCCGGGCGGCAGCGGCGGCGGCAGCGGGCCGAGGACCCGGGCGCGATGGAACGGAAGAGGTGGGAGTGCCCGGCGCTCCCGCAGGGCTGGGAGAGGGAAGAAGTGCCCAGAAGGTCGGGGCTGTCGGCCGGCCACAGGGATGTCTTTTACTATAGGTGAATGAACGTGCCGGCCGGGCAGGGCCCCAACGGGCGCCTCCCAGCGGCCTCTGCGGCGGCCTGGGCGCCCGGACCCGGGCCGCGGCCTGGGCCCCGCGCGTGCGTTGTGTGTGCATGCGTGCGTGCGTGCCGGCGCGCGGCGGGCGCTTTGCCCATTGCGCGTGCGTGCCCGGCTGGGCCGAGCCCGGTGCGCTTGCGTGCCCGGCGAGGCCCTGTCTCAGTGCGCTTGCGCTTCCCACGCGGCCGCATGGCCCTGGAACCGGTCCCGGGCGCGCGGAGGCCTTTGTTCGGCGGCCGCAGCGAAGCGGCCGGCTGGGCAAGGGGCACCCCGGCTCGAGCCAGATGCCGCTGGGAGGCGGGGGTGGGGGCTGGGCTGTCCCTTTGGTCCGCGTGGGGCTCTCCCGGGCCGGGCGCAGCCTGGGCGGGTGGGGAGCCAGGGTTTCCGGAAGCAGCATTGGTTCTGGGGGACCAGGGAGGGCTGCCTAGGGATGCAGGTTCCTGGCCCCTTACCAGGGATACTGGGCTCCAAACTGCGTGTCTTTTAAGATCCGCCCTTCTGTCCTTGGGCACCGTGGGTAGTGGCCCTTGCGGTCGCCAGACCGGGAACGCAGCCTTTGTGAACCCTCCATACCCAAACTAGAGGGAGACCTGCCCTTGGCCCGGGTTAGGTAGAAAGGACCCACACCTCTGTGAAACAATCCTTAAGAGGCTGGAAGCCCAGCCCCAGACCGTCAACCACCTGCGGTTTGCTTTTCTGTTCCTTTTTTTTCCTGATTGGTGAAGACGCTTTGTTTCTGAGCCGGCCTTGATGGCTCCCTCCCCTTTGCTTCAGGACCCTGGCGAAAGGGAGGCAGGCAGGCAGGACACCTGCCACGTGTTGAATGCCTGCCAGGTGGTGAGGAGTGTGCAGCAGGTCCTGGGCCTTTGCTAGTCGCCTTTTGGGAGGAGTGAGGGAAGTGAGCAGGAAAGGGATGGCAGTTCGCCCGGGACAAGCTCAGGATCTCGCGTTGGAAAAGCGCTGGTGGCCCTCCAGTGTACACCGTGATTGGCTGTCGTCTTGAAAGGTCAAGCAGGAGATGGTGGGGTTATGATAAGCATCTCTTAGGGACCTGTATGTATATTCCCCTTCACTGTATCCGACTGCATGGCTGGCTCTTTAGAAAACTTGAATCCTGGTTCTGTCCTCCCAGGTACCTGAAGTGGCCTCTGGCTAGGAACCATGTGCCCTCATGTAATTCCAAGCACACTTGTGTGCTTGCTTCTTCCTTTTAGATCCAAAGACTGAGGCAGGTCTCTGTGCCTTTAATCCATTGTTAATTTGGTAGACGCCTCTGTAACAACTGCTGGCCATTCAGCTGGGAATGAGACCTGGGTCTCCTCTCCTGGGTGACAGCTGGTGCCCCAGTCATCAAGTGCCCCCTTGCTTTCATAGTTACAGGTGATGACATACGCAGAGATGCAGGGGTCTGTGAGGGGTGAATGACGGGGTGCCTAGCCAAGCTGGGGGTGGGTCAGTGAGGGCTTGTCTGGATTGGTGGTCCAGAGCCGAGCCGGGCCTTGGAGCCAGGAGGAGTGTCCAGGCGGTGGGAGGAGCCTGTGAGGAGGCTCAGGAGCTGAACCATGGCCAGAGTGGCTGAAGAGCCCGTACTGCCATCATCTTAGGTCTCGTCCCCACCTGCTCCCTACCTGGGAGCCTCTCAGGGCCTCCGACAGTGGCACCCCACTCCAAGGCCCTGGTCCTGAGCACTGAGATCTGGTGGTAGGGAAAGCCTCCAGAGTGGGACTAGGCAGCTCCCATGAGAGGTGAGGGCCTGAGACAGGATCAGAGTGTGGGGTCCAGTGCCTCTCCCAGGCCTCTGGTCTGGGTGATCTGCCTGGGCCCAGGAAGTGGGAAGTCTGGGGGCTGTGATAGGAAACCCTCAGTGTTCTCTCGGATATGGGTCCTTGGCCTTCTCAGCCCCTGATGTGGAGCCAAGTGCTTGGGCAGGAGCACGTGGATTTCCCTGGTACTCTTCTCGCAGAGGGAAGGCAGCTCTCAGGACATAGCAGACATAGGTGCCCTTGGATCCTAGCCTGGCCCCTAGGCACATGGACCCTCGGTGTCCTGGTCCACAGAGTGGTGGGGAGACAGTGTGTTCTTTGCAGGAGAGGTGGTGTCACCTCACATACTTGGGGAGGGCTTATACACACACACCCGCCTCCAGCTTGGCAACCGGGCCCTGAGGACTGGGAGATGAGGATGAAGCAGCTGGCTACAGCTGTGGCTGTCATTTACAGTCCAGGCAGGAAGTTGAGGACTTGGCAGTTAGCATCACTCTTTGGGGTGAGTGGAACAGAGAGGACTTTCAGAGCTCATTTTAAAGGTGGGAATACACTTAGGAAAGCAGGTGGTGCTCAGCAGGTCAGCCCCCTTCCCTGAACAGCAACCTCGGCTTGGCTGGAACCAGCTGTGTCTTGCTCTTAAGGCCTCACCAGGCATCTTGGGTCACAAGCCCCCTTATAGGCCTGGGGTTGCTGCCCACTCCTCACCCCTCCTACAGCCCTGTGTCCACGCTGGGCACTGGCTCCCACCCCCACAACACCCCAGTGTTTCCTCCAGGGGTCCCTCCATCTGGCTTCTGGTTGTCCATCTGCTCCCCGGGGTAGCAGACCGTTCTGGCCTTGTTCCATAGAAAGGCCACTCTTGTTCTGTATGTCAGGTTTTACCAAATCTAGAAGATTTTTTTTGTTTCATTGGATAAAATACCTCAGACATCTTTATGTCCCAATACCAGCCTGCAAAAACTGTTTTTAAAAAGGATATATAGTTCATGTTTTGCACAATTCAGTTTTTAAAAGTGTCCAGATCAGCAGTTTTTAGGACATTCACACACATGGTGCAGCCATCACCACTATAGTTCTGGAACGTTCTTGTCACCCAGAAGAGACCTGATCCATTAGCTCTCCAACTGCTGGCAGCCCCCACCTACTTGGCCTCACTTTCACTATTGTGACAGCTTTACTGAGGTGGGAGACGTGTACTGTCACGCGGTAAAGCGTACAGATCACACATAGTGCAGCTATCACCATGGTCAGAGTTAGACCCTTCTGCTCTTCCAGAAACAGCCCTAGGCCTCAACTACCTCTGCCCCACACCCCTGCTCCCCAGCCCTAGATCTGCAGCCTGGGTTTCTGTTTCCCTGGCCTTGTGTGAGCAGGACAGCAGTGGGTGAGGGCGAGGGCTTGTCGAAGTCCTGCCTCTGCCCATGAAGCTGGAGTCAGGACGTGAACTCTGTTCACGTCAGCCAGCACAGGGAGTAAGGGAAAAGCGGATCTTCCAGAAGAGTCCCTGGCGGCCTTGGAACCCTGGGGTGGGAGGTGTGGAGGGCAGAGCTGACATTGCCCAGCTGATACTCAGCATGGGTTCCATGCTGCCCGCTTTTGTTGCTGGTCTGCAGTACTCAGGGACACCTGGAGGGGGCAGGTGTGCGCTGGCATGAATTCAGACTAAAGGCCTTCAGGGGAGGTCTACAAAATGCAGCCCTCATCAGCCTCAGATGGAGAGTGGCAGGCACAGAGAGCAGCAAGGATGTTCTGGATGGGTGCCAGGCCTGCTGGAGGCTTCACGTGTACAACTCACTAGTTCTTGGGATTTTCGTGGCTGAGTGAGGTTCCCTGGTCAGGGGACATCCAGGCCATTTCCCTTGGCCAGTGTAAGTCAGCTTCTGTGAGTGACAAGGCATCAGTGTTTTTGTAGACGTGTGTCATGGTTCCTCTTGGATACTTAGAGGTAGACTTGCTCTGTAACCATTAGAGGAACTGCTGGACTGTCTCTCAAAGTGGCTGCACCTGTCCTTGTCCCCAGTGACCAGTCCTTACTACTGGTGCAGGGTCCCATGCTGGTCACCTGCGGTGTGAGCTCTGAGAGGCAAGGAGAGGCCTGGCCTGGTCCACGGGCTGTGCAGGGTGCAGAGCTGCAGAGCCTCACAGCCAGGGCTCAGGCTTCCCAACAACATGGTCTGCTTCAGGAATGTTCCGGAAATGTCAGCCAGGCTCCCAGGGCTGGCCCCATCCTGCCATAGGCGGGGGCGTCTGTCCCTGCTCTTGGTCTTGGCATTTGCTGTGCTGGGGGAGTGGGTGCCTGGCCTCCGCTGACCCCTCTGTGTCCGCAGCCCAAGCGGGAAGAAGTTCCGAAGCAAGCCTCAGCTGGCGCGCTACCTGGGCGGCTCCATGGACTTGAGCACCTTTGACTTCCGCACAGGCAAGATGCTAATGAGCAAGGTGAACAAGGGCCGGCAGCGGGTGCGCTACGACTCCCCAAGCCAGGTCAAGGTGAGCCCGCGGGAGCTGCTGCTGGGGGCAGTTGGGGGGCGGGGAGCTCACGCCGCCACCACCACCCTCCCCCCCGCCCCATCCTGGAGTTAGACACGTGGCTGCTCCTTGGGGGAGACTCGGCGGCTATGGAAAAGCAGAAGGAAGATCGGGACCCGCCTGCCACCTGCCCAGGGGAGGCCCAGCTGTGGTCTGTGCTTGGGCACCGGGCACCTGGCACCTGGAGTGTCTACAAGTCTCCAGTAAACAAGTGTTCAGGGACTTTGGCCCCTGCCCTGATTGCAGGACAGAGGTGGCTAAGGGCGCCAGGCCCGTGCTCTGCAGAGAATGGGACCATGAGGCAGGAGGGGGCAGATGTGTGTCCACAGCCCCCAACCAAGCTCACCAAGGGCAGTACATCAGCCCATGCCTGGGCATAGCATTGCCTCTGGTTCAGGGGTGCTGGGGGGTCCGCTGGGGACCCTGAAGCCCTGGAGCACAGCTTCCTCACTGACAAGAAGGCCCTCTGAGGACCTGCCCCATCCCATCTCCACAGGGAAAGCCTGACCTGAACACGGCCCTCCCAGTCAGGCAAACAGCATCCATCTTCAAGCAGCCAGTGACCAAGATCACCAACCATCCCAGCAACAAGGTGAAGAGTGACCCCCAGAAGGCTGTGGAGCAGCCCCGGCAGGTGAGCCCGCGCACACACCTTGATTGCTCGCGGCAGCAGGCCTGGCTCTGGGCCAGGTGGGCTCTGGAGCTCGAGCCACTCTTCAGAGCCCAGTTGGTGGGCCTAGGGCCCCCAGCACTGTGATCAGGAGCCATCATCCTGGAGTGCAGTCCCACAGGAAGCAGTCTCCCCACCTTCCCCCCGCCACACACACACAAGGGGCCTCCTGGGCTGCCACTGTCACAAGCAGGTCAATGATGTTTCACATATGCAGTGTTGTGAACTGTTTTCCAAAAACCAAGACTTATCACATTTTCACCTGTGTTTACAAACGTCTGGTAGATAGCGGGGTATGGGGGTGCTGGCCCGGGTCGGGAGGCCATGGCTGGCACAGGGGAGACGCTCGGGAGACCCACAGGGCAGGGGTCCCACTGTGGGAAGTGCCCTCGGTGCCATGTGGGCTGCAGCCCTCCGGGTAACAGGTCAGAAACCTCTGTGTGCCCCCCCCGCCATTTAGGTCTTCACCCCTTAGACAGCCTTCCCAGGTCTCAAGGTAAAGCCTGAGGGTGCATGCTCACTGCATGCCCAGGGCCTCAGGCCCGTGGCTCAGCCCCAGTGGAGACCTGGCCTCCTGACCTCCAACCCCCTGGTGAAGGGACCACAGACCAACAAGCAGCAAGTCTGATGTCTGGGGTGTTCATCCTGCTAGAAACAGAGTTGGGGTTTCTCTGCCCTGGGGTGCAAACAGCCCCAGCAAGTGTGGGGTCAGAGGTCACACTGAAACCCCAGCCCAGCCCCTGTGTTGCCTGCTGTGGGGGCGGGTGGCCTGGGAATCCCCTCGCCTGATATGTGTCTGGTGGCAGCTCTTCTGGGAGAAGAAGCTGAGCGGCCTGAATGCCTTTGACATCGCAGAGGAGCTGGTGAAGACCATGGACCTCCCCAAGGGTCTGCAAGGTGACCTGCCACAGGGGGAGCAGGGGACAGGAGGGACAAGGCTCTGGCTCCCCCAGCCTGGGGCCAGCCAGGGTGCACTTGACCCTGGGGACGGGACAGTCACTGGTCCTGAGAAGCCTTGGGGGTCTGGTTTCCCTGCTGTCACTGCAAGGGCAGCTTGTGCTCCTGTGTCACCGCGGGCTGCCCACCCGCAGAGAGAGGTTCAGGACGAACCTGTAGAAGGGCTGAGAGGGCAAGGCTAGTGACTGTCCCCCATGCCCAGCAGGAGTGGGTCCCGGCTGCACAGATGAGACACTGCTGTCGGCCATCGCCAGTGCCCTGCACACCAGCACCACGCCCATCACCGGGCAGCTCTCAGCTGCTGTGGAGAAGAACCCGGGGGTGTGGCTCAACACAGCCCAGCCGCTCTGCAAGGCCTTTATGGTGACTGATGAGGACATCAGGTAGTTGCCCCTTCCTCCTCCTTCCCCACAGGCTGTGTGCTCCAGAGAGGCCAGGTCTCTTGGCCATGCAGTAGCTTCTCTGCTGGGCTGTGAGCCCCTCAAGGGGCCCTGGGTGGGGGGTGGGCAGGAGACTGCACAGCAGAGCAGCCGCACCTGGAGTACTGGGGGTTGGCGAGAGGGGAGCCCCATGATAGGTGAGGACCCCGCTTAGACCACACACACACAGGCGTCACATGGAGGGAGTGGGCAGGAGGTGACAGAAGTGATAGGTCAAGACGCAACTGTGTGAGAGTCGGTGACGTTTAAAGCACCACTTGGAGAAATAGAGTCAGCAAGGTGGGGACCACAGGGCCCAGGTGGGACTGTGGCCTTGGTCCTGCCTGGAGGGGGCGCTCTTGGCCATCAGTGTGGGGGCACCGAGGATGGGCTGGTGATGGTAGAAAGTCTTGTCCGCGTAGAGAGGGGGCAGGCATGGAGGAGGCAGGGAGGGCCCAGGTTGACTGCGGCCCACTCGGCAAAGCTAGTTTGGGGAGGGGCAACAGCAGTTGTAGGTGGGACAGCGTGGGGCTGGGGTCTGTCTGAGACCAGGAAACCCTGGCCACTGGGTCCCTGTGTCCCCAGAAAGCAGGAGGAGCTGGTGCAGCAAGTCCGCAAGCGGCTGGAGGAGGCACTGATGGCCGACATGCTGGCCCACGTGGAGGAGCTGGCCCGGGACGGTGAGGCACCGTTGGACAGGGCGGGCGCTGATGAGGAGGAGGACGAAGAGGAGGAGGAGGAGGAGCCTGACCAGGACCCGGAGATGGAGCATGTCTAGAGCAGGTGCCACCAGGCCTGGGGCCTTTTGTGCCTGTGGCGGCAGCGCTGGGCTGGCCAGGCACTCACGCCACCCAATCTGTCTCTGCAGGGGCCCCGCCTGCCAGCCCGCCCGCATGGGGCCACCTCAGACTCGGCCCTCACCCTGCCCTGGCGTGCCCCCTCCCCTGGGCCACAGGAGCTCGGCTGAAGGACAGCCGCTCGCCTGACGGACCCCCCACATCTGCTTCTCTGAAGGGCCCGGCCCGTCCGCAGGGAGGCCCCCGCTCAGGTGGTGGCTCCACGACGCACTCAGGCCAGCCTGGTCCCCACGGCCACTGCCCTGAGCTCCGCACACAGGACAACTGCCACCAGGCTGCCTGCAAGGCTCCCCAGGACTGGAGAAACCTGTGTGGAACAGTCTCGCCTCCGACTTGTGCCCATGAGGGGTGATGTCCCAGGCTCCGTGTCAGCGCTCCCAGAGGCAGCGCAGGATGGCTCCCCAGACCCACCGGCTGGGCGCAGCTCACCCGCAATAAACTCACGGTCCCGTGGGGGCCAGACGTCTCCATTGCTGCGAACCTTCTGTTGGCTGCACACAGACGGGAACTCGGGCCTCGGCACCTGAAGACCTCGCTGTCTCCGACCCGGCCTAGCCCAGTGGTCAGCACCATGGACGGAGAACTAACTGCTCACAGCTAGACTCGGGCCAGGCTCCAGGGTAGCGCCACCCTCGAGCCTGGGTCTCACCAGGTGCATTTCCTGCCAGCCTGCGTGGCAGCCTCCACAGAGCAAGGCGAGCAGAGTCGTGTTGCCCCACTCCCAACAGCCGGAGGGCCTGGGCGAAGGGAGACCCTGCTGCTTGAGTTGAACCTGGCCAGCACCCTCGCCACAGCCCATCCATCAGCCTGGAGGCTTGAGCCACGGCCGGTGCGGCCTGTGAACACCAGACCTGTCCCGTGCCTGCTGCACCTGTGGCCATGACTGTCCGGAGAGGCCCGGGTCACTGCCTCTTTTGTCCGGACTCCCTGGGCTGTGGTGGCCTGCTGGCGGGGTGGTGGTGGCCTTGGGAACCTCCGGGGGCCGGGTCACACTGCCGGCTCCCTCTGAGGACACCAGCCCGGGAGGCTGGCTGACCCGGTCCTCCCAAGTTCAGTCAAAGCACACAGCCTTGAGGACCGGCACTGCCCCATGGAGGCTGCAGCACCACTGCCCAGGAAGCCACAGGCCCCAGGAAGGCCCCTCCGCTGCAGCCCTGAGGGGAGCCAGGAGGCTGCAGGAGGCTTCTGTGGGTGGCGTCGAATAAAGCGTGTCAGGCGAGTATGGCCTAGGGCTTTGTGTCCGTCCATATCCAGAGCTTTTGTGTCCATGTGCCAGGAGCCTCCCTCAAATTCATCATCTCCCCGGGCCAGAGAGTGGGAAGGATGGTGGGTGGCTTCCCCGTGGCCCTAGGCAGGGTCTCCTGATGATCAGGCCCCAGCAGTACAAGCAAGAGAGCTGGTCCCACCCACCCAACTCCAGCAGCCCCTCCACCCCTGGTGGAGTGGTCATGGCTGGCTTTTCTCCCGAGCCAAAGCCAGGCTCAGGAGCTGGGAGAATCCTGGCTCCTCTGCTGCCCAGCCACCTAGCCTGGACCCTCAGAGCTTCTGTCCGCACCCACAACTTGTCAGGGCTTTGGTGGTCTGAGCCCTCAGTCCCACTCTGTGGCTCTTATAGGCGTGGGCAAGGCTAGTCCCACCAGAGACTCCAGGGAAGCACCTACTCCTGCCTTTTCCAGCTCTTAGAGGTACTGCATCCCTGGCTTGCAGCCCCTCCCTCCCTCCATCCTCACAGTAGTACAGCATCTCCTGCCCCCTTCTTATAAGGACCCTGTGATGACACTGGGACCCCCAGGGAATCCAGGGTCATCCCCATCTCAGGGGCCTTAGCTTAATCCCTCCTGCAAAGTTTTCTCTGCCCTGTGAGGTAATGTGTCCACAGGCCCCAGGGTGACTTTGGGGGACCTGAAGATGTTTCCTGTTCAGTGGAGGCAGTTTCTGCCTGGCCATGTGGCCAGGCCCCTGCAACCTCAGCTTCCCCCAGCTCACTGTAGCCTCTTGGGCCTTGTCGCTGCTGTCCCTTCAGGGGATAAACAGTTGTTACAGAAGCCCTGGAAACTCATCACCTCAGGATCCCCCAGGTTCATGGGCCGGGGATGACTTGGGACAGTGATGCCTCACAATAGTTTGGGACTTTCTGGTCAGAGGAAGCAGTGGGACCCCCACCAGTCACATGTGGCCATGGATATAGAAATCGGTGACAACTTACGCACCTCAGCTGCCCTGGCCACATGGGATTGGGGGCCATGACTGGACAGAGTAACAGAGAACATATTCACACTGTCCAAAATCAGGGTGCTGATCCTCGGGTTGGGGGAGTCAGGGGGGTGACACCCCTAAGATCAGGTGAGGCTTTTCAAAAAGTGAGTGCTAGGGCTTTCCTGATCACTCAGTGGTAAAGAATGCCTCTGCCAATGCGCAAGACATGGGTTTGATCCCTGATCCAGGATGATGCCACATGCCTCAGCAACTAAGCCCCTGCACCAGAATTGAATCTGGCATGTTCTGGAGCCCACACCACAAGAGAAGCCACCACAATGAGAAACCCTGAATCACAACTAAAGAGTAGCCACTGCTCTGTAACTAGAGAAAAGCCTTTGCAGCAATGAAGAGCCAGCATGATAATTTTTTTTTTTTTAATGATGGCGAAAGTGTCTATCCACTAGTGAATACAAAAATCCAGCTCCACCAGACACAGGAGCGTCACTTGGCCACAAAAAGCAGAGAAGCCCTGACACTTGCTACCATGGGTGTGGATGGGCCCTGAGAACACGCTGGTCAGTGAGAAGCCAGATATAACCACACCATGATGTTAATTTTAGGGGTCAACTTGACCAGGCTGAGGGGCACCCAGATAACTGGTAAAACATTTCTGGGTGTGTCTACACAGATGTTTCTGGGAAAGATGAGCGTTTGATTCAGTAGACTGAGTAGAAAAATTCATCCTCACCAATTTGGGTGTCAGCCGACCCATCAGGGACCCTTTGCAACAGTATCATTCTGATGTTTTACTAGACTTTAAGAGCAGGGTTGAGAGCATTTTAAGTGACCATCCAGGCCCTCCATGCCAGATGCGTGGGTGTGGGGGGGGGTTAGCGGTTCTCTGCTTAGTGATTCTGCACCCAGGGAGGTCTGGTGCATCACATTGTCCCCCCAAAAGATCCGGATCCCAGCCCCTAAATCTGTGAGCAGCACCTTGTGTGGAAACAGGATCTTTGCAGATGTCACTATTAAGATGAGGTCACACAGAGTAGAGTGACCCTGAGCCAATGCCTGGTGCCCTCATAAAAAGTGAGGACACAGCCACACAGGGAGATGAACACCATGATTCACGGGTGGAGGCTGGAGAGATGGCACCACAGAAAACTACTCCAGGGAGTAGAGGTGACTCCAGACATAAAGTGGGTAGGGCCAGGGAGGCTGCTCCATACCCCACAGCGCCCCCCCATGCCCTGAGGATGTTGTTGGTTAGTTGCTCAGTCATGTGCAACTCTTTGCGACCCCATGGACTATAGCCGTCCATGATTCTCTGTCCATGCAATTTCCCAGGCAAAAATACTGGGGTGGGTTGCTATCCTCCAGGAGATCTTCCCCACCCACAGATCAAACCCACATCTGCATTGGCAGGTGGATTCTTTACCTCTGAGTCATCAAGAAAGACCCAGCCACAAATGTCCACAGTGCCAAGGGGAGTACCCTGCCCAGGGGTCCAGGACTGCCATTTAATTTGTAGCTTCCCCCAACCCCCATCCACCTTTCTGTCCATCCCTCCCTTCATCTTATTTCTGATACATTTTGAAGGAGAGACCACCCCCTGCCCCTAAATACTTCAGCATGAAAATAAGAGATTGGTGGTTTGCAATTCTACAAAGACTTTTATTTATTTTTACTGTAGATCTCTTTAATTTTTATTTTATTAAAAGGACTTTTAAAGCACATCACCACAGGGCCATCATGAACAAATCCACATGTACGTACAACAGGTCATTGTTCAGGTGTCTCCAACTGCACGTTGAAATCAAGGCCCCAGAGTCCCCATTCCCCCTTTTCTCTCTTCATTCTTGTCCATTTCTTGCCTGACAGCCTTCTTTTAAAATCATAGTCTTTGCTTCTGATGATCGGTTCCCCTCACACCCTCAGTGGCCTCACTCAAACCCCTCAGATGATCATCCAGCCCCACATTACTCACCTTCCTGGGGCAGCACCTGTTTCTTCATTTACTTATTTGTTTTGCTGGAGTGCATCCTGCAGTATACTAAGCTAATCTGTGATGACCTGCCAGCCTGAAACATCCTGATTCCTTCTCCCTCTTGATAAGGACCTTGGGGTCAGTCATCACTTTCCCTAGGAACCTTGGCTTTCTTCCTGATCCTTTGGAATGTGACCTGAAAGCCCTTAGTGGTCCCAGGACACCTGAGTCCCCAGAACAAGTTGTGAGGTCCTAGCTGTTTGGAGGCTCTGGCTCCACTATCCCTTCCATTATTTCCTGGACAACTTAGTCCACTTTTCCTTTCCTCTATTTTCTCTTCCCCCACCTTTTGTCTCTGCTTGACTTTCTGGGAGAGTTCCTGCTGATGGTGAACTCCTGCTACTGTGCTGTTAACTCTCACCAGTCTGAGCTTGTCTGAAGAACACGTATGTGCATGCACGACCACCCACAGGGGTGCACCCAGGACAAGCCACTCTGGCCTGTTCCCCATCTGTCACCAGTAAGGGCTGGATACCACTTTGCCCCAGCTCCAACACTGTCTCCTCCATTCCTGACCTCTCCTCACCCCACCTGAGCCCCCTTCTCAGCATCCAGCATGCCACCCTGGGTGGGATCCCAGGAAGGGGGAAGGATGAGCAGGCACCAAGCCCTGCCCCCAGGGGGACTTGAGGCTGGCCAGGTGGGCCAGGGCAGGTCCCCCTGTGCCCTGAACACCAGCTACAGCCAGCAGAACTTTGGGTGAGGAAACAGGACAAAGCCTGTGGCTGGAACAGAGGGAGGCATGGGAGGGAGCGCCGGGGTCACACTGAGTGCTTCCTGGGATCCCAGCAGTTCTGTAGCTCCAGTGCCTGCCTCCAGGAGCCCAGTACTAGGAGGGAAGGGACAGACATAAGTCAGGATGAAGTAATCAATACCTGAGAGCATTCAAACACAGAAAAGAAAAAAGTTCCTCTCAGACCCCAAGAGAGAAACTGGGTGGAATGCAGCCTGGGGTCGGGAAAGGCATGAGGAGAAGGCAGGGAGCTGAGGGCTTCAAGAGGCAGGGGCACCTGCCAGGAGAGACAAGAGTCCATGAAGAGAAGAGACCAGGTGAAGGACCATCTAGTCATGGGAGCAGCTATGGCTGAGGGACTCCATGGAATTCGGGGCAGGAACCCAAGTCCGGTGAGGATGGCAGCAGACCCAAGGGAGAGACCAGTGTTGGGCAAAGGAGCAGGCCGTCCCCTCTCCCACCCAAAGAGCCATGCAACTGTCCTGAGGTTCCGTCCAGCCAGGGACTGGGGCCAAGGTCCCCTTGGCGACTCGGCGGGCCAATCCTCCTCCCAGCCCATGTATTTACCTGTAAAGGGAAACCGGAAGGCTCTTTCGCCCCAAAGGCAAAAAGAAGGCCGTGAAGGACCGCTGGAGGCCACTAGGACCGGATGGCTTTAGGCGTGAGCACGCGGGGCCGCTCTCTTACCCAGCGGCGCACACGTCCGAGGGCTCTGGTCTGTGGAAACTAGCCCAAGCCCGGAAACACCACCACTTAGGGGATGTGGGTGCCCGTGACCTCCCGGGGGTGCCCAGAGGCCAGGTGTGCACGGGAAGGAAGGGGGCTGGAGTACACAGCCCGGCAGAGACGCTGGGGGTCTCGGAGTGGGGAGCCCGGGACCCCGGCGCAGAGGCGAGGATGAGGCCGGACGCCCTCGCGCACCCTGGGCCCAGGCCGCCGCGGGCACCTACCTGCGGCCGCGCCCGCACGTGCCAGCGCGCCCGGCCCGCCCGAGCGCCCGCGGCAGGGGTGTCCGCGCCACGTGACCGCCCCGCCCGCCTCGCGCGTGCGCCCTGCCCGGCGCCCCATTGTTGGCGGAGGCCGCGTCACGGGGGCGGGGCCGGGGCGGGGCGGCCGGCGGCCCGAGGGAGGCGGCGGGAGGGCGGAGGGAAGGAGCGTCCGCGCCGCCGCCGCCGCCGCCGACTAGCCGCCGCCGCCGAGAAGCAAGCAGAGCCGCGCCGCGCCGCCGCCGCCCGCGCCCGAGCAGCCCCGCCGCCGCCCCGCCCCGCCGCTGGATGCCGGCGGCCGGCGGCCGAGCTCCCAGAGGCGGAGGGCGGCGGCGCGGGCGGCGGCGGCGGCGGGGGCGGCCGGCGGCTGGGAGGCGGGAGCGCGGGCCCGAGAGCTAGCGCCGCCATGCCTAGCTCCACCGGACAGCCCGACGGCGGCGGGGGCGCGCGCGGCGGCGGACCCGGGACGCCGGTCTGCGGGGACCCCAGCCCGGGTCCCCCGCCGCCGCCGCCGCCCCCGCCCGAGGGCGCCGATGAGGCCGCGCCCGCGCCCCGGCCGCCGCCCGAGCCCGACGACGCGGCCGCCGCGCTGCGCCTGGCCTTGGACCAGCTCTCGGGGCTGGGGCTGGGGGGCGCGGGCGACCAGGACGAGGAGGGGACGACCGCAGGCGGCGGAGACGGAGCGGGTGCAGCGACTGGGGGCGCAGACGGCGGGGCCGCGGCGGAACCGGCGCCCCCCGACGGGCCTGAGACGGGGGCGCCCGGGGTGGCCGTGGCCCCCGGTCCGCTGCCGCTGCTGGAGCCGGACGTGAGCCCCCCGCCGCCGCCTCGGCCGTCGCCGCCCGACGTGTTCGCTGGCTTCGCGCCCCACCCCGCGGCGCTGGGCCCCCCGACGCTGCTGGCCGAGCAGATGAGCGTGATTGGCAGCCGCAAGAAGAGCGTGAACATGACCGAGTGTGTGCCCGTGCCCAGCTCCGAGCACGTCGCCGAGATCGTGGGTCGCCAGGGTGAGTGGTCGCCGTCGGGGGTGCCGCCCCAGGGGTTCCCGCGCGACTCGCCCCCAGAGGGGCCGCCCAGCCCAGCCCACGGCTGGACACCAGACCCTGGCCACGCCCCGCGTGGGCTCGGGCCTCGGTGGCCGCCTGTGCGCCTTTGTCCTGCCGCTGGCCGCGGGAGAAAGTTGGGCGCGGCCCGCGCTCCTCCCCTCGGCGCTCCGGCCCCGCTGCCGCCTTTGTCTGGGTGCCTCCAGCCTGGAGAGCGCCCTGCGTGCAGCTCACTGCCTGGGGCCTGGGCCCCCGGAGGTTCCATCCCGGGGTTAAGGGGGTTGGTCCGGGCAGTGCCCTCTCCACACCCAGAAATGGCCCTGGGCGGTTCGCTCTGGTGTGAGGAGGGCTAGGGGCGAGGGCATTCTGGCAGGGTCAGAAAAGAGATTTGGTGGCACCTCAGGACTTGCCAGCCTGGGCACCCTGCTGGGGGTGGGGAACAGGACAGGGTGAGCGAGTATCCCTCCCGGCTGTCAGCCCCCAGTTAAGGATCGGGGGTGTGCACAAGGACCCCCTGTGAAAGCCACTTGGGGGGATCCAGCCCCACAGCTCTCCTCTGGCCAGGGTGTGGGGGTCCCAAAGCAGCATTGTCGGAGGTCTTTGCAGCCTCCCCATTGTTCTCTTTGTTAGAGAGCCAGGCTGGGTGACATCAGGCCGGCGGCCGCTCATTGGCCCTGGAGCTGCGGGGCGGGCGGGCCGGAGGGTGGTGGGCAGTGCCCGGCCCAGCACACACCCACCCACCCTGTTAGCTGCCTGCCCACCAGCCTCAACTTTCTCTTTCCAGCACCTCTGGGCTTCGGCCTCGCTGTTGGTCAGCCAGGTTCTAGAACTTGGGGTGGGGCCTGGGCGGGGCTTGAGATGGGGTTGGGGGACCTTGCCTCTGGGACCTCAGTCACGGGAGCTAGAGAAGGGTGTGGGGGGCTTGAGTTGCGAGATGACCTGTCACCCTAACTGCCATGGGCAGAGGACCACAGGGATGCCTGAACACCACCCTCTACTAGTTCCGGGTGGGTGGGGCCTTGGGGCCAGCAAGCCCGCTGCTTCAGCTGCAGGTACATTCAGTCATTCATTTGTCCACCCTACATGTGGACACAAGAACGGCCAGGTGTGGTGCTAGGTCAGAGGACTGCCATCAGGGGGTCCTTGGCTATGGGCAGGTGCCAAGAGACTCCAATTGGACACTTCCCCTCCCTGTGCTGTCCCCTCCCTGCCCTGTCCCCTGTAACCGCACTGGGACCTGGAAGAAGACAGCCACCCCACACCAAGTGTCCGGAAGCCCGTTGGGGGCAGATGTGGAGACTGAGGCCAGGGATGCCGCCCAAGGTCCCTAGGCTGATCCGTGGATGGTGGAGCATGAGGGCAAGCCCCCGTGGATGCGCGCAGCAGCACCTCGGGGTGTGGGCAGCAGGCAGAGGGCCCTGAGCCCTGGTCTCATCTGAGCGGTCTGGTGGCTGAGTCGTCAGGCTCCGCCCTGTCTCTTGTGCCTCTGATACCCGTTTCCTAGGTGTCCGCCTGGGTTCCCACTGATGGCAGGCAGCAAGGCAGGGACCCCCAGAACTCTCCCCACATCTAGGGTGGCTCCTCTCTGTGATGGGGGGTGGGGGGAGAGGTTTTTGGAGGTTTTTGTGAAAATTCTCAAGCAAGATGCTGGTTCACCCAGTCCCTGCCAGCACACAGTTGCCGCCCCGTAATAAGTCAGGTGTAGGGCCTCAGGGGGTGGAGCACGCATGCCAGGACAGGTCAGCAGCTTCAGCAGCCCTTGCTCCCCACTCTTGAAGTATCTGTGACCCCCATCTTCTCTCACCGGTTCTCAAGCACAGCCTCGAAGACACACTATGCCCTTTCTCCAGTCACAATCCCCCACCCTGCCCCGTCTACCCTGTGGGTCCCTGAACATGGAGCCTGTCCCTTTTTCCTGCTCTGCTGGCTCGAGTGCAGGGGTCCTGGCCTGCCCTGAACTTACTCTTTTGTCTGACCGCTGGTGCAAGGCCGCCCCTTCCCTGGAGTTCATGGAGGGGGTGTGCATCTGTCCAGTCTCCTCTGGCAACCAGAGCCACAGACCTAGGCTCTCCCTTTCCTGGACAACCCCATGCTGCTCCGGGAGCCTCAGTCTTCTCCCCCCTAGGTCTGTGCACCTTTTCGGCAAGGGGTAGGGAACCGTGACCCCTGGGTGCTCCCTGGTCTCTGAGGCTGAGATGCCTGGGGGACTGAGAGGATCCACGGAGTGGGGGCCTCAGCCTGCCCCATGGTATCCCCTACTGAGGACCTGCCAGCTCCAGACCAGGAGGGTAAAGTGGCAGAAGTGGAAGTGCAGCCAGAGCCAGCTGGTAGGGCCAGAATTTGCACTCTAGTCTCTCGGGGCTCTTGCACTGCGGGGAGAAAAGGTGAGCTGGGAGAGAACTAGTTCCAGGGTTGGGTGTATCAGGAGCTGACCCCTTTCCACAAACAAGAAAGTGGGAACTCAGAAGGACCAGTTGGGGGGGTGTCATCAGAAGTGGGCAGGGATGGCACACATCTGCTGCCATTGACCTTGGCCTAGTTCCTTCCGAGACCCGCCCCCATCCACCCCAGTGCCCTCTTGCCTGGTTCCCCTTGCCAGAGTCTGCAGTGTGGCCATGACTGGGGTATTGGGGCTGGGTCTTCAGCACCAGGCCTGGCCTGCAGCACAGCAGGTCACAATCAGGAACAAGTGACCTGCCAGCCACCTAGGGTCCCCTCCATTGTCCCTTGGTGAGAAGGGCCTCTGCTTGCTATTCTCTGCCTGTGTGTGGCCCCATCCCTGTGGGATGGTCCTAGGGTGATGGGGGGCCATGCCTTGATGTTCTTATCTACCCACCCAGAGTGGGGAGCATAGGAAGAGAGCCATCCCCAGGCCCAGGTTGGGGGTCGCAGTCTTCCCTGCTTGCACAGTGGGTCCCTATTTCACACAGGAGCCCAGACATCCAACTGTGACTCAGCCTTGCTCTGGGACAGCACCCCGCTGGGTTGTCCCAGCACCTGCCTGCTTGTGGAATGCTGTCCCCACTGTCCCCTTAGCCAGGAGTGCTCCCCCAGTGCGCAGCCTCCTTCCCAGGGTGGTCCCCTTGGCTCCCCCACATGGCCTTGAGGTTCCCTGGATGAGTGTGGTCTGTGGTCACCTGCATGGGCTCTCTTGGGGCCTGCTCCCTTGAATGCCTACTGCACTCAGTGCGGGGGTGGCCTGGATCCTGGTCCAGGCTCATGTGAGCAGCAGGAAGCAGGACTGCCTGCAACTAGGCTGCCTGTGGGGACCAGAGGCCCTGCCTTTCTGAGGGCCGGTCCGGCAGCTATGGGGCTTGCTGGGGCCGGGGGAAGTCACCTGCCCTCTGCGGTTCTCTGATTTGGAATCCTGGTTGGGGCAGGGCCCAGGAAGCTGCATTTCTGCTGTGCCCACCAATTGGCAGTGGCCCCCAGGGTCACTCCTGGAGCCCCGGTCCCACGCCCCCAAGCTCTGCCATCTCTAGGGGTCTTAGTGTAGGTGGGGTTGGGGGGCCAGTGGCTGTCACAGCTGAAGTGGGGGTGGTGAGCTGGGCTCTGTTTGGCCACTGAGGGCTCCACCCAAGGCTGCTCTCAGGTCAGGGCATGATGGGGTCCCATGAACAGGAAACTGCAGGGTTCCACCCCCCTTGAGACTCCCCCACAAGGGCAGGCTCCAGTCCCTGGCCCATCAGATCCTGCCCCAAACCTGTGAGGCTGGGTCTGTTTCTGCTCCCTTTTGACAGATGAGGAAATTGAGGCATGAAATGGTCTCTCAGATGCCCAGGGTATCCCCAGCGCATCAGCCTTACATCACAGTCCTCCAGCCTCAGAGAGTTCAGAAAGTTAAACATAAGATCTGAGAAGTGTGTACTGGGGCCTGGCCCATTATAGTCAGGATGGGCTTCCCCGGAGGAGGGCATGCCAGGCTGTGATGTGATGCAGAGAAGGAAGAGGATATGAGAGTAACATTGCGGATGGGAAAGGTCAGGTGCAAGGGGACTGTAGGACAGGGCCTTCCCAGCTGCCAAGTAGGGAGGAGACATCAGGGCAGGCATGGAGGCAGCCATGGGTCAGGGTGCCTTTGGAGTTGCCAGAAAGGCCAGGCAGCCACCAAGGGGAGGACCCCAGGAGGGCATGAAGGGGATGGCCAGGGACCAGGAGGCGAGGCTGAGAGATGGCAGACGCCTGCTCCCCTGCCCTGCTTTTATTCAGCTGTGGGTGAGGGGCGCCTGCCCGGGACCCAGGCTCCATCAGTCTGACTTCATCAGCACAGAAGGCTTGCCGGCTAACTTTGTATCTTTTCTTGTTGAGAACTTAGCCACACTGTTAACTCCACTCAGAGCTGCCCTCTGTGTGCATGGAAACAATATTCCTGTATCCTTCTGGCTTCCCAGTGCTTAGAGGGTGGGGGGTCTCCTAGTCTCCTGGGCCCCAGTTCAAAATGTCTCAGAAGGCCCTGGAGTCGGGGTGGGGTGTCAGGGGCCTGGTGAAACCACACCTGGCATTTAGATTTCTCGTGGGTGGCTTCCCCTTAGCCCTGGGAGGGCTGCTTAGATGCTGGGTGAGGTGCCAAGTCAAGGACCCTGCATGACTGACCCACCTCAACAGATATCCCGGCCCTTTTTTGCAGGGTCAACCCTCAGCCCACCTGGGCAGCAGTGATGAACCCCCAGGTCATGTCCCCAGCTTCCCCTCAGTGGCTGGGACCACTGGAGGCCTGTGGAGGTGTTTTGACCTGAGGCACAGGATCTGCTGTTGGGGGAGGGTCATGTGATCAGAAGTTCCCACCACCCAGGCCTCGGGTTCCCCTCCAGGCAGTCTGGGATTTGGTGTCAGAGAGTCTGTGTTAGTATCCTCTGTCCAGTACAGTGACCAAATGGCTTGAAACTAGAACTGAATGCTCACAGTTCTGCAGGGTGGGAATCTGAAATCAGGGTGTCGGCGGGGGTCATGCTCCTTCCAGAGGTTCCAGGAGAGGGTCTTCTCTGGCCTCCTGACATCTAGTGGTATTCACGAGCTTTGGCATCCTGGGGCTTGTGGCCACCTCCCTCCAGCCCTGGGCTCTGTCTTTACATGGCTGTAATCTCAGGGACACTCTGTGTCCCTTCCTCCATCCTTGGGCCTCAGTGTCCCCTCTGGTCCTACAAATCCCTGCCCCATAGCAGGGGGATTGTCAAAAAGGCAAAGAGAGGCCCTGTTGTAGGTTGAAAGGTGTCCCCCCAAATCCATATCCACCTGGAATGTCAGAATGTGACCTTACTGGGCAAGAGTCTTGGCAGATGTAGTTAAGAGTGCGGTCATGATGGGTTGGGGTGGCCCTGAATCCAGTGACCAGTGTCTCTATAGAGGACGAAGGACATGTAGAGTGGCAGTCTGATGTTACAGCTGGAAGGTGGGGGCTCCCACCCAGGTCACCGGCTGTCTCATGCAGCTGCGGCCCTGGGGGGTCTGTCCGGGGGAGGGGTCCACGCCCTTACCGTGTCTCCCCCTCCTCCACCCCCAGGGTGCAAGATCAAGGCTCTGCGAGCCAAGACGAATACCTACATCAAGACTCCAGTGCGAGGGGAGGAGCCGGTCTTTATCGTGACTGGCCGCAAGGAGGACGTGGAGATGGCCAAGCGTGAGATCCTGTCGGCCGCCGAGCACTTCTCCGTGATCCGGGCCACGCGGAGCAAGGCGGGCGGTTTGCCGGGTACCGCGCAGGGCCCTCCCAACCTGCCCGGACAGACCACGATCCAGGTGCGCGTACCCTACCGCGTGGTGGGGCTGGTGGTGGGGCCTAAGGGCGCCACCATCAAGCGCATCCAGCAACGGACGCATACATACATCGTGACGCCCGGGCGCGACAAGGAGCCGGTGTTTGCCGTGACGGGCATGCCCGAGAACGTGGACCGGGCGCGCGAGGAGATCGAGGCCCATATCACACTGCGCACGGGGGCCTTCACCGACGCTAGCCCGGACAGCGACTTCCACTCCAATGGCACAGATGTCTGCTTGGACCTGCTCGGGGCGGCCGCAGGCCTCTGGGCCAAAGCCCCCAACCCAGGCCGACGGCCCCCAGCCAGCCTCCGTGGGGACACTGCGCTGGGCGCCCCGGGAGGCCCTGAGTCCTTCTACGCGGGCAGCCGCGGGGGGCCGCCGGTGCCTGTGCAGGTGCCAGACGCTGGCCCGGCCAGCCCCTACAGCGCTTCTGGCAACGGGGGCTTCACCTTCGGCGGGGACGGTCCCGGGGCCCCCACGGGGCCCCCCGCCCCCGAGGACTGCGACTTTGGCTTCGACTTCCTGGCGCTGGACCTGACCGTGCCCACCGCGACCACCATCTGGGCGCCTTTCGAGCGGGCCACCCCGCTGCCGGCCTTCGGCGGCTGCTCGGCGGTCAACGGGGCCCCCGCGCCACCAGCCCCAGGTGCCCGCCGCAGCAGCGGGACGGGCACACCACGCCACTCGCCCACGCTGCCAGAGCCCGGTGGTCTGGGCCTGGAGCTCCCGCTGGCCCGCCGGCCTACACCGGACCCAGTGGGCGCCCTGCCTTGGCGGCCCCCACAGGGCTCCCTGACGTCCTTCTCAAGCAGCGCCAGCTTCTCCACAGCCACCTCGCTGCCCAGCAGCTCGTCGGCCTCCTCCTGCTCGGCGCTGGATTCCAGTGCCCAAGAGAGCGGCCGTAAGCCCCCAGCGGCCCCAGCGCCCGCGGCCCTGGCGCGGGAGTGCGTGGTGTGCGCCGAGGGTGAGGTGATGGCCGCGCTGGTGCCCTGCGGCCACAACCTCTTCTGCATGGACTGCGCCGTCCGCATTTGCGGCAAGAGCGAGCCGGAGTGCCCGGCCTGCCGCACACCCGCCACCCAGGCCATTCATATCTTTTCCTAGCTGGGCCCCTCGCGCGCCCGCGGTCCCACCCCCTGGGGCCTTCAGTGGGCGCAGGGTGGGTGCGCAGGGCCTGGAGGGGAGGAAGGGGGCGGGGCAGCGGGCTGCGCGGCCAGTGTTTACAGATGAGCTTTAACTCTTCCGGTCCCAGGCGTGGAGACGACGCGGCCAAGCGGCACCTCAGTTCTTAATAAATGACAGTATTGAGTCGACAGGTTAAAATAAACCAGAGAGAAAAGGCCTGCTTGCCTGCTTGCACTTTTTATTTAAGACACTCCCTACCCCTTACCCCCACCCCCCGCCCCCAGCCCAAGGTGATCTTTTTAAGAAGAAAAAAACAAAACACGATTTTTAAAACTCTGGGGTGTACTTCTTTTGTATGTAGCGGATATCAATTTGACAGTGTTTGTTTTCCCACGGTCTCAACCTCTGCAGAAACTTCCAGGAGGAGGATGGCTCCCTTTGGGGGGATCATATGGTTACCCTGTAGTATGTAAGCCGCGCGCAGGCCGGAGGGGGGTGGGGGGGGGGAGGGGCGAGGGGCGTCCGGAACTTTCTAACTTTTTTTTAATTATTAATCCCTTTCTGCTGTGGTTTCTGTTGACAGTTTTTAATTTTTGTTGTTTTTAAAAAAGAAAAACTTTTACTTTTTACCTCTTGTGTATATGTAGGGAATTTATAGGGAAATATGTACTTTATGGAATAAATTTTAAGACTAAAATATATTTTATTTTAAATAAAGTAACGGACCTTTAATCTTACACAGCTAAATTACTGATTATATATTTGCTGAGCTGACCTAAGGGTTCAGAAAATTGTATCAAGAGTTTTATTTTTTGACTTCAAAGCCTTCTTAATAAAGTCTTTTTACTACACGTGAGACCTTGGCCTGGTGTGGAGTGGGTGGGCATGGGGGAGGGATGGGGGTGGGGGCTCATATCCAGCCCCACCCACCTAGTTTTCCAGGTCAAAGCGTTAGGGCTCAGGGTATTCCACGTCTAGGCTTTTCCACAATCCAGGTGCTGTTGGCATCTTATCGGGTCTCTACAGAGAGGTGGTCCAGCCAGGTCCTCTTATCCTCAGGACCCCACATCCTAGGGGACAACCAACCATGGGGACAGCTGTGAGCCATGTGGGGGAGTGGTGATATTGGTTGCTTCCTGGGGTACCTACCTGCTGCCGTGGCACTCCCATGCCCAGCAGGATGACATTGTAAAAAGGAGGGGCAGGTCTTCCTCCCAGGAGGGGTCCTGAGGTCTCCTGGACCCAAGGAACATCTGAGTAATAAGCCTCAGGTGTTGTCCCCCAGGCATCTAGTTGGGAGCAGAGGACTATGGGGTGTAGGGCTGCCAGACATGGTTCCTCAGGACTGGGACTGGCCCAGAGGCGAGGACTGAGGGACCACAGGCAGCTGGCAGGGGCCACCAGAGCTCCAGAGGTGGGAGGAAGCTGTGGAGTGAGTTGAGGATGGGATGTGCTGACAGGGAGGTGCCCAGGACTGCTCCAGGGACAAGCCCAGAGGCCAGGCAACCACAGGCTGCCTGCTCGGGGAACAGGCGCTGAGGAACCTGGAGAACAGAGCAGCCTGGAGGGCTTTCAGGGGAAGGCCGAGAGTTTGGGATGACAGGAGCATCTGAAGGGGCAACAGGGACAGAGAGGAAACAGCCAGAGATGGACAGGGCACCCCCAAGAGCAAGTGGTGGCCACCTCAGACCCTCTGGTTGGGATTAGTCACCCCAGGCTGTGGAACCCAGGTGGGTCTCAGGACAGACCCTGTGCACCCAGGGTTCCAGTCCAGTCCTGCTGGAATGTCCCCATCTGTAAATGAGGAAACACCTAGGTCCACACTCCTGGCACTGGTGAGGGTCCAGTCTTGGAGTGCATTGGTACATTGCCCCCAAAAGATACAGCCCTGGAACCTATGTGTAAGAGCTTACAGACTGGTCTTTGCAGCTATAGTCAAGAATCTTGAGATCATACTGCATCAGGGTGGCCCTGTAAGAGAGTGTCCTTATAAGAGAGCAGGAGTCACAGACAGGGGGAGAAGCTGTGTAACTCAGGAGGCTCCTCTGTCCATGGGATTCTCCAGACAAGAATACTAGAGTGGGTTGCCATTTCCTCCTCCAGGGGATCTTCCCAACCCATGGATCAAACCCGTGTCTCCTGTACCACAGATCGATTCTTTACCCTCTGAGCTATCAGAAAAACCTTCATCCTGCATTAGGGGGGCCCTAAATCTAATGTCTTTGTAAGAGACACAGCAGGATCACAGACATGGGGAGAGAAACTGTGTGACACTGGAGGTGAGACGGGGGTTGATGCAATCACAAGCCCAGGACGCCTGGAGTCCCCAGAAGCTGGAAGAGGCAGGAAGGACTGCCCACCACCCGCCCTGGAGTCTTCAGAGGAATCACTGTCCTGCCACACCTTGATCCCTGACTTCTGGCCTCCCAGAACAGGAAGAACATATACCTATTGTCTTAACCCGCCCACTTTAAGGTAATTTTTTAAAGCCACCCTGGGAAACTGATATGGTAGGTAGGCTAGATTGAGGGGTTGACTGGATGGCACAGTCAGGTGCAGATAGCATAGCAAAGATTTAGAGGTGATGAGATCCCAGGACACATCCAGGGAACATAGAGTGATTGATCAGAGGGACAGGTGAGAATAATGGGAGATGAGTTGAAAAGGTGAATTGGAGCCAGGCCTTGGAATTCCTCCTTTAATCTCTCCCACCTGTGTCAGGACTTTTATTGGGTCCCCATTTTTGCCACAGTCTTCCTCACCCTTGGACCTTCCCCTTTACAAGGAGAAAGACACACCATCCCATACTGGACTTTGGCCAAGAGAATTCAAATGTAAATAGCCCCAGGTGGCCAGAGGTTCCTCTGTGGGCCACATCTCTCTGGAACGTTCCAGTCCAGGATTGTCCCATAGGGCATCTTGTTATGATGGCACTGTTGTAGACCTATACCGATCAGTACAGAACCCATCAGCCACATGGGTGATCCAGCATCTGAAATGTGACTTGTGCAACCAAGAAATTGAATCTTAAATGTTGTTTGGCTTTAATTTAAATTGAGATAGCATTGAGGGAAGCTGTTTACTATGTAGACTCTTTTAAAGCAGAGAAACAGGACGGCCAGTGTGCCCAGAGATTGTGGTGAGAGTAACAGGGTGTGGAGGTCCTGATCAGAGTGGCCCCAAGGTGACAAAGCCACGGGGGAGGGAAAACCTGTGGGCTGATGCGGTCGGCAGCATAATAATCCCAAAGACATCACATCCTGATCCCAGGGCCTGTGGACGTGTCACCTCATGCAGCAGAGGGGACTCTGCACGTGGGATTAAGGCGCCTGAGAGGCGGACAACCCTGGATTCCCCAGGGGGAGCCCAGTGTCATCACAGGGTCCTTATAAGAGGGAGGGCGAGGGTCTGAGGCAGAGATACGGAAGATTTGCACTGTTGGCTGTGAGGATGGAGGGAGGGGCCGCAAACCAGGGATGCAGCACCTCTAGAAGCTGGAAAAGGGGGGAGCCAGTGCTCCCCGGGAACCTCCGGAGGGGACAGCCCTGCCCACGTGTGAATCTGAGGACTTTTGCCCTCCAAGACTGTTAGGGAGAATAAATTTGTGTTGCTTTAAGCCCCCACATGTGTGGTGCTTTGTTTCAATATAGGAAACTCACACAGCTGTGTTAAAAGTTGCCCCAGCACCTTGGAGAAATGGCTGATTCTATGCCCTGTGCAGGGAAACTACGAAATGAGCCTAGACATCTTGCAGTGCCAGAAAGTAAGGACATCCTCAAAACACCCCATGAGAATGAGGGCACATCCAAGGGACACCGAAGCCAGATGCCAGAGCTGAAATAATGCATCCTAGAAGATGGAGGACGCCTAGTGAACTTGAATTTCTAATACACAGTGGATCATGCTTTTAGTCAAAATCTGTCTCTAATATTGCCTGGGACACCCCTTGACCTGATGATCATTCAGTTATTTACCTGAAATTCAGATTTGACAGAACGTACTATGTTTTTATTTGCTTCATGTGGTAACTCTATGAGGTATGGAGGGGAATGAGAACCCACTGATTTGCAGGGAGATACATGTATGCTGGAGAGGTCCCTCCTGTGATTCCTGAATTCCACCCTGACTTTAAAGATGCAGAGCAGCCTAACAGGATGTGGACAACATATTAAAAAGCAGAGACCTCACTTTGTTAACAAAGGTCTGTAGTGTCAAAGCTATGATTTGGCCACTTGATGTGAAGAGCCAGCTCATTGGAAAAGACCCTGATGCTGGGAAAGATTGAGGACAGGAGGAGTAGGGGGCAGCAGAGGATGAGATGGTTGGATGGCATCACCACTCAATTGGACATAAATTTGAGCAAACTCAGGGAGATAGCCGGGGACAGGGGAGCCTGGTGTGCTGCAGTCCATGGGTTCCGAGAGGCTGGGACACGGCTTAGGGACTGAACAACGCCAGGATACGGGGTGGGGACTGGCAGGTTCGTGAACCTGGAGCAGAATTAATTCCCCACACATTTGTGGATATGGACTGAGGGCCTTGATCCTTGCCATTCCAGGAGCGGTTTTGCCAGGAGGAAGCCAGAAAGCCCCAAGCACTTTTGCTGCTATTAACCCCTTGCGCCATCCCCAGCCGGGCCCCTCCAGCGGCTGGGAGGGACCAGAACTGCTTGTCCTCTCTCGCCACCGTGTGGCCAGATCTGCACTCTGCCCGATACCGCTGCAGAGCCCGCTCCTTATTATTTATGTAGTAAAGTGGGCGTAACTGCCCTTGGCCCAGGCCTGTGGGCTCCTCAGGACACAAACCGGTCCCCTTCCACAGCCCACCATCCATCGCTCAGCAGCTCAGCGCTGGCACGCAGTGGGCCCTCCCTAAATGTTTGCTGTTTGAATACACGACAGGGACCGATCCAACCCCACCCAAATAAAACTGAGGGTTTTTTCTCTACCCTAATCAGATCCCTAACTGCCTGACCTCCTGAGGTCCTGAGATACTGAGCACATTTAAATACATACCTGAGTGGGAGAGGAGGTGACACAGACGCTGGAGGCCACCTGCTTTACACCATCTGACCATTGGGAATTTACCCTGGTGTCCAGTGTGAGTAGGGCTTGGAGTTTATTCTTCCAGATAATTAATGTAAGTTCTCCCCCTAGGCACTGTGGTCATTTGGGGCCTGGATCATCCTCTGCGGGGTGTCCTGGACACTGCGGGGGTTGACCAGCATCCTTGCTCTCCCATTCGATGCCAGGAGCCCCCCTTCCCCAGTTCTGACGATGAAAATGTTCTAAAGTCTCCCCTGGGGGTAGGAACCTCCCCTCCCCCAGTGAGAACCGTTCATCCCATTTCTCAGGGATTGGACCAAATTGGCCCTGAACATGCTGTGTCCCGGAATCTCCCCACATACCCACCCACATGGAGGGTTCCACTTGCAGAGTTGGAACATCTGATTTTGGTTTATTTCAAGCAACCCTTAAGATGGATTCATGTCCCAGCTAAAATGACTTATGCTTGACTCGTAAAACTTTTTAGCGTTGGAAACGTCACGTGTAAATCCAAGCAGAGAGGGTCAATCCAAAGGACCCCGCTTCAGCAAATAACCAAGTCTCAAATTTCCCAGCAATTCTTGGCTGTTTCTCTCCACCTGCCCCACTGCGACCAGGCTCTGTAGCAAACTGCATTTGTCCACAAGGCCAGGATGCTTACTGAGTAACACACGTAGCCACAATGTCACCATCAGAACTTAAAATTGTTAACAATAACTTTAAAAAAAAAAGTTAAGACATGTGGGATCTAGTTACCTGACCAGGGATCAAACCTAGGCCCCTTCCATTGGGAGTGCAGAGTCTTAGTCACTGGACCACCAGGGGAGTCCTCACAGTAAGGCTAATTTCTTAACAGTAACTCTCTGGGCAGCATTTCCCTTTCCTCGAGTGTATTGTTATTGTTTACAAGTCAGTTGGTTTCAATCTGCATCTGGCGCATACTCCCTGCAAATCTGGCTATCATGTTTTGTTCATGTACTCTAACCAGCGGTTCCCAACACAGATCCTCAGTGTGGATGAGGAAGTTTAAAAAATATCAAAGCCCGAGTCCCCCCAGTTATGCTGTAATTAGTCTGGGTGCCATGTGAGCAGCAGGATTCTTTTTCAATTGTGGTAAGCATAATAAAATTTACCACTTTGAAGTGTACATTGAGTATATTCACAATTTGGCCCATCCATCACCCCTATCTCATTCCAGAATATTCTCATCACTCCAAAAAGAAATCCCACCTCCATTAGCAGTCACTCCCCACTCCCAGCCCCTGACAACCAGGATCTGTGTCTGTGGATCGGCCTGCTCTGGACATTCCATCAGTGGAATCACACCCTGTGTGTCCTTGTGAGTCTCCTTCCCTCACTGAGCATCGTGTTCTCAAGTTTCATCCATAGTGTAAGGGAGTGTCAGGGCTTCTCTCCTTTTATGATTGAAGAATATTCTAGTGTATATATGGACCACCTTTTGTTATCCATTCATCCTTGAGGGATGAATTTTTTAATTAAATGTTTTTGTGTTAAAAAATTAAGGAAAAAATTTTGGCTGTGCTAGGTCTTCATTGCTGAGTACTGGCTTCAATAGCTGAGGCACACAGACTTAGTTGCATAGAGACCTAGGAATAAAATTGCTGAATTATTTGGTAATTCTATGTTTAATTTGTTGAGGAACCACGGAACAGAGTTTTTTGGGTTTATTTTATTTTTAATTTTTGTCGAGCTACGCTGGCATGTGGGATCTTAGTTCCCGGATCAGGGGTCAAACCTGCACCCCTGCAATGGAAGCGAGGAGTCTTAACCACTGCACTGCCAGAGAAGTCCAAAACAGAGTTTTTAATTGAAATTTTTATTGAGATCTTGTAGATTCCCCTGGAGTTTTAAGAAATAATGCTGATCCCTTATACATTCTGTCCAGTCTCCCCCAAAGTTTGCGTTTTCAAAATGACAGTCGGTACCTCAACCAGGATACATTTATATCTAAATCAGATTTCCAGGTCCCTCAGTTTTTCTTGCATTTGTGTATGTGTGTGTATTTAGTTGTCTACAGTTTTATCAGTAGGGTAGGTACATGTATACACCACCACAGTGGCCTATTTCCCTAACCTTGGCAACCACTCAAATGTCCTCCATTTCAAAAAGGATATCATTTCAAAAGTGTTGTATAAACATAATCTTACAGTATGTGAGACTGTAAGTATGTTTGACATTGTTTTTGTTTTTTGCTCAGCATGATTCCCCGGAGTCATCAGGATTTTTTAAACTCTTCAGTGAGGCGGTCTGATATTATTCAGGTTGACCTACTTACAGCTGTTCTCCTAGCAACCCATGTGCCTCAGTTTTCTCATCTGTTAAATGGGGAGAGGAAAGCCCCCAGCACTCAGGTGAGCTTTGAGGATTAGAGTAGATGGGGAACCAGGTGTCCGCAGTCAGGACCTGGAGCCTGGGAGGCTTTGTGATGGCACGCCAGGTTGCCATGGCACCAACCAACCTGCCTGCCCGGGATGCTACAGCCCTGGTCCCGCCTCGCTTGCTGGTGATTGGAAGAGGCATCGTGACACATGCTCCCACGGACCAATGAAGAGGTAGTCCAGAGGCTGGGGTCTACCGACGCTTTAGATTGGAGGAAAAGGTAGAATTGAGTGAAGCCAAATTTTCCCTCACTCTTCAGGATTAAATAGACTTTCCGTGGTTTATTTAAAAAAAAAAAAAAAAAACACAAAAACGGCCTGGTCATCCCTGGAATGAATTCATTTCCATTTCATGAAGCTCCAGCCCGTTGTAAATGCCCCAAAAGGTGAGGCTAATAATTCTCCTAGTAATTTTATTTTTTACGACACACAGTTAACCTCTCTGAAGAAGATTCCAGAAATTTTCAGTGTGAGGGTGGTGTGGGCACTTTGCCATCTCTCGAAGTTCTCATACCTAGAAATAAGAATCGGCCTGGGAGGTTATGAAATTAATATATTCCGTGGTTGGTTTATTTTTAATAAACCACCATTGTAGGCTCAGGGTGTGGGCGATTCTCACAGATTGTTGCTGTTCTTACGCCCACAAACAGATGGAAATAAATACTCTAGGTAGGTCATTTTGCAAGATGCACAGTTAAATGGACCGTGGATGTTTTGCCTGCCCCCCACTCCCAGAAACAAATGTTCTGGGTAGAAAAGGGGCTGGGTCCTTTCATGTTTTGGCATGTGTGTTAGTTAGCTATTGCTGGATAATGCATCACCCCCAAACTGAGTGACTTGAAACATCCATTTATATATTAGAGTATTAGCCAGGAAAAAGAGTGACATTCTGACACACTGCAGCATGGATGGACTTTGAAAATACCATGCTAGGGACTTCCCTGGAGGCCCAGTGGTTAAGACTGAGGGCTTGCACTGTAGAGGGAATGGGTTCCATCCCTGGTCTGGGACCTAAGATCCCACCTGCTATGCAGCAAGGCCAAATAAATAAATATTTTTTTAAATTAAAAAAAAAAAAGAAATATGATACTCGGTGAGAGAAGTCAAACATGAAAGGCCACACAGCATGTGATTCTGTTGATGGGAAATGTCCAGAACAGAAAATGGGAAATGTGGATCTCCAGGCAGATCCACAGGCACAGAGAGTGGGTTCTTGGTTGTCAGGGGCTGGGAAAGTGGAGGGGGTGAGGAGTGACTGCTGATGAGGACAGGTGTTCTTCTGGAGTGATGGACCGTTCTGGAACTAGACAGGGGTGGTGACTGTGCAACACTAAATGCACTCAGTGCCATGGAGCTGTACACGTTAAAATGGTGAATTTCATGTTATGTTACCTCAGTAGTAATAATAGTAGCAAAGTAAAAAAAATAAAAAAACCACAATTCACACATGGTTTGTGTACTTCTCTGCTCACACCCCATTCCTCTGGATTCTCCAGGGAATCCAGGGAGATTCTAAACTCTCCCTCTTTTATGCAGAACAATTTCTCTTCCCGGGCCTGACCACACTCAGGCCTGTGACCTCCCCTGATGGGCCCCCAGCCCCTTCGTTCCCTCCCTTTACCTGTTCTTTCACAAAATCACCAGGTGGGTCTTTCCACCCAGAGGCAGGAATGCACCCAGTCACAGGGTTGAGAGACAGAGCAACACTGATGGTTTAATTTTTTCCATAGGAACATATTGAAAGTCATTCAGTTGTGTCTGACTCTTTGAGACCCCATGGACTCTAAAGTCCATGGAATTCTCCAGGCCAGAATACTGGAGTGGGTAGCCATTCCCTTCTCCAAGGAGTCTTCCCACCCAGGGACTGAGCCTGGGTCTCCTGCAGTGATTCTTTCCAAGCAGGCAGTTCAAAGGGAAAACCTGCTGAGGGGTGGGCTCAGGTTCCCAACTCTGACCTGCTGGGTGACCTGCTGCAGGTCTTGTCCCTCTTCAGGTGCCCCTGTGCCCTGCCTGCAGGTGGGTGCCTGTGGGCCCTGGGATCCTTCCCAGGGCTGTGAAGGGTCACCTGAGTGAGGGTTGCAGCTCTGCCTGGGCCACGTCTCCAACCCCTGAGACATCTTCCCATTGAATACAGCAGATGGGCTTGAACCTCCCGCCTCCACAGGCAGCCACGCCAGGTGGCAAGGATGTCATCAAAGGGCTCAGAACCTTTGTTCAAAACCTTGGGATTGGAACCTCCCTGGTGGGGGAGCTAAGATCCCACATGCTTCATGGCCAAGAAACCCAAAACATAAAACAGAAGCAATATTGTAACATATGCAACAGAGACCTTAAAAATGGTATACATAAAAAAAAAAAAAAAATCTTAAAAACAAAACAAAAAGCCTTGGGATTTGCTTCACTCGACCTGATCCTGACCCAGCACAGGGAGCCTGATGGATTGAAGAACCCCACCCCCCTACAATCTGGGTTCAGGAAGCAATTGTCTTTTCCAGACCAGCCAGACTCAAGCCTCTGAGTTCTCTCGTTTCTGTTGGCTCACCAGCCAGCTCTTTCCTGAACTCATCTTCTGACACTATCCTCTTGCACATAACGGCCAGCTGTCCATCAACCAGAGCCTCCAGCTCTAGGAGCACACACGCCCCACCCTCTGTCTTGCCCTGGCATGACAGAGGTCACCACTTTCCCAGCCTCCCCATCCGTGTCCTCCCTGCCCATCCATTAAGCAGTGTTCCATACTTGAGAGTTTTGGTCATGGCAGAACCCCACTCTGGTAAGGATTTCTGTGTTGGTGAAAATCTGGCCCACCTATCTGTGTCACAGAGAGCAGTGGGCTCAGATCATACCGGGTTTGGGTGCCCCCTTGCCAAAGCTCCTCAAATGCCCCAAAGAGAGGCAGATGGGGCAGGCTGCAGAGTCAAGTCTCCTTTAATGAAAAAATAACAAATCCAGACACAAGTCTGGGTTGAACAGTCATGCCAAGAGGCTAGACGAGGACCCTCCCAACCCCCTGCACACTCCCTATGCTGTCCCGAAGGACGTCCCTCGGGGAGGAAAGGGGGGCAACAGGGGCAGAAATGGACCCTGGGTCCTGGGTATCAACATGCAGAGGTCCACTCTGACCCTTGGGATCGCTAAATGCTCTGTAGCATGAGGATGGCATGCTGAAGGTGCTGGTGGGTGCCTGGGGCACAGCCATGGCCCCGCAGGATGCCCAGGGGGAAGGAGGTGCCAGGCTGGCCCAGTTCCCAGACTGTGAGCAGCAGCTCCTCACCACCCCCGCTCAGCACGAGTTGTTCCTGATCTCCGCTGCCGCTGACCTGCCAATGTGGGGAGAAGCTAGGGTGGAAGGGAGAAGAGGCCCCGGCCCTCGGGGGGCAAGTGGACAGGAGACTGAGGGTGCCCTGACCTGAGTTTCAGTGGCTGCCCCCCCCCCCGTGGGGACTCCAGGCCAGGAGCCAGGGCTGTACCACACAGACAGGGAGACCAAGGCTCAGGTGGGAGCCCCTGCCTATAGCCACCCAGTGAGACCTCCTACTCAAGCCTGTGCCCTGGGGAACAGCAGCTCCTCACTGGTGCCAGCTCTCCCCGCCGCTGGGCATGGCCATTGGAAGCCAATCCTGCCCTCTAAGACCCAGCCCAGGTCAGGGCACTCTGGTCTAAACAGAGATGGGGTTTTTACTGTAAAATAAAATCATACTAATTTTTCTAAGATGATAGTAAGGATTGTATACTACTGCGTTGGAAGTCTGTTTTAGGAGCAGATACAATTTCTTAGAGATTGCCAGAATTGCTCAGGAAAACCTACAACTGATTCTGCAGTGAGACGACATTTTGCCAGCTGCTACCGGTGACCACATGGGACCATGATCCCCAGTGACATTCTGCCATCATTCGAACACATTTTATTTCCAGTTTTATGCTTGGGAGTCATAAATCTCAGTTCCTGGCTCCACCAGGAACCAACTGCTTCCTAGGGCTTTCTCCCAAAAGCAGGCAACACACCAGGCCCATCTGAGGGGGCCCCTTGCTCCCCTGCACCATCCCATCGCTGAAGAGCAGCAGCAGCACCTGCTCGGACACCAGGAAGCACAGCAGGCAGAGGCCAGGTGCTCCCAGCCAGCTGGGCATGGACAGGCCCCCATCCTGTGGACAGACCCAGCTGGGAGGCCTCAGGGCCGGGGATCCCCACCGCCTGGCCCCCTGGCTCCCCCACCTCCACCCTCACCTCTTGAAGCTGCTGCTGCATGTACCAGGCAAAGAGCCGCAGGACAGCCAGCAGGGAACCCTGTGCCCTGGGGAACAGCAGGGCACCCAGCAGGCTGGGCACATTCCTCAGGGTAAACATCTGCAGTTTTCCCAAGTGGGGCACATAGCTCACCTGGCTGTTGTTCAGGGGGGCACAGGGTGGTGAGCATGGAGTCAGGGGCTCCATCCTGGGCACCTCACACCCGAGGACACCTTCTCCTATAGCCCCTTGGACCATGATTTGAAACCAGCTCTGCAGAGGGCTTTGAAACCAAGCCCTCTCTGTCCATCCAGTCCCAACCCCGGCCCTAAACTCCAGACCCATGGCTCCTCAGACTTGGCTGCCCATGCTGAGATCCTGATGGCTCCCCACATCTGCCCTCTTGCCACCTTCCTCTCTTGCCTGGTGGCTGCTCCATCCCCCGCTCAAACCTGCAAACTACACCCAGATTGCAGCCCTTGCTCACCCCTCCACAGCCATCACCCCAGCCCAAGTCACCACCATTATCCACCCAGCTAGTCCGGCCACCTCCCTGCTGGACTCCTCCTGAAGGAGGAGTCGGACTCCTCCTTCCTGCCCCAAGCCCAGCAGTGGCCTATGAGGCTCTGTAACTTCACGTCTGCCTCCATGCCACTCCTCAAATCCACCACACTGGGTCCCATCTTGGGGGCTTTGCGCATGCTGTTCTGTGTGCCTCTGATGCTGCTCCTGACAGGCCCTTTCTCATCCTTCCTGTCTCACCTGAGCATCACTCCCCCACAAATCCCTTCCCTCCACAACCACTCTATAGAGTTGCCTCCACCCCGCCAATCTGTCACCTCATCTGCTTTGTTTTCTTCAGAAAACTGCCACCAAAATCAACTTAGTGATTCGTTTATTTAGCATTGTTCTCCCCCAAGAGGCAGTAAGCACCTGTACGTATGCACAGTCGGTGTTTATTAAATACTTGAGTGAATGAAGAAAGGTGAAGGCAGGGAGGACTTGGCCCCACAGGGGGTAGGAACTCCATGATTTATCCCCCTGGGGGGTGCAGGGCCATGTGGGTGCTATCCCGAACCAAGACCCTGTTGCCACTGTCTGACAGTTGGTAGCCAAAGCGATACTTGCTAGAATAATCCACCCACTTGGGGGCCCAGAAGACAGGCTGCTGCTTTCCTGGGGGGTCCTGCATGGCTGGGCACAAGGAGGAAGTGACATGAGTGGGAGTTCTTGGAGGGGCCTGCTGGAGGCACAGGAGATGGGGAGAAAGGTCCAGGGCATAGAAAACCAACTCTTGGGGCTTCCTGGTGGTCCAGTGGTTGAGATTCCGTGTTTCCACTGCAGGGGGAGCCAGTTCAATCCCTGGTAGGGAGAACTAAGATCCTGCATAACACATGGGGTGGCCGAAAAAAACAACGCAAGCAACTCTTGCCTTGAGGGGAGAGGACTGGAGGACCCTGGGGTCACAGCCGCTTTTAGCAATCAATAAATCTGAAATGCCTGTAAGGTCCAAAACACTGCAGGGCTTTGCTTTATTTCATTAAGCATTTTTTTTTTAATTAAAAATAAAATTGCTCAAGTCCACATGGCAGCCCAGAGCAAATGCTTGGAAGAGGAAAAAGGCAGGAATGGGGAGCCTAGGGAAATCCAGCAGCCCAGAGGGAGGGCCAGGGGAAGCCGGAAGTCTGTCTTCCGGGCTTCTCAGCAAATCTCACGTTATCTTGTGCCGCCCCTACCTGGGGGACCCGAATCCAGGCAGAGCTGCAGGTTCCTGATGGCTGCCTCCACCTCCTGCCTTGGACTTCCCTCGGGCCCTGGGGAGACAGATCTCTGTTGGGGTGCACAGGATCTGGAGAGCAACCCCAGCCCCCCTCCCACATCCAGAAAAGTCCCATGTTCAACCCAGGAATCCAGACACTGTCTCCACTTTACAGGTGGGGAAACTGAGGCCAGGAGAGGGGCTGTGATGCTTGCAAGGCACAATCCTCACCCCCCACTTCTCCACCCTCACCCCTGCCCACAGTTCCTGTCTAAGATGGAGTGTGCTCACCCGCGGGGTCACTCTGGAGTGTCCCCTGGGCCAACAGCTGGATGGGTCTCTCGGGGGCACAGAGCCCCGCTCTCCAACAGGGAGTCCTGGGGAGGGAGCAGCAGACGTTGGGAATTGGTGATGGGCTCCGGCCTCCCCATGGAGACCTCATGACTTCTCCCCGTGCCCAGCCAGCTGTGAGGACGCCCTCTGCATTCCCCACTACCTCCCCGCTCCCAGTCCTCACCTCACTGCCCCACTCCATGGAGTCAGGGTCTGAACCGTCTTCTCCAGAACCTGAGGCCTCCTGAGGAGCCAAGGGGCCTGCAGGGGGCGCAAGGATTTAGGGGTGGGGGCAGAGCCTGGCCCCACATGGAGGGCATCTGCCATGGAGGTGGTTTCAGAGCAGGAAGGGGATATGGCAGGTGTGTGAGATGCAGGGCAGGGAGGAGCAGGTGATGGGGGAAGGGGAGGTACTCACAGGGTGCCCGGTACTGGGGCAGTAGCAGCCGGCCCACTTTTCGGAAAAGTCTGCCCAGAGGCTGGGGGATTACGAAGATGGGTGGGCTGTGGCAGGAGTGGGGTGGCAGCCGGTCCGGGGTGAAGCCCTTCAGAGTGGGGAGCTGGAGGTCAGCAGGCTGCTCCTGAGTACCTGTGCTACCTGGAGGTGCTGACCCTCACCTGGGGCTGCTGAGACACCCCGGAGAGGGGCCGCCCTGTCCCGCTGACACCCCACACCTGCGTGAAAAAGTCATCCTGCAGCAGGTGGTCCAGGCTGGGCCGCTCGGCTGGGTTGGGGGCCAACAGGCGGGCGATGAGGCGGCGCGCGTTGGCAGACAGGTGTGCAGGCTCGGGGTAGCGGCCATCTCGGATGTTCTGGTACATCTCCGACAGGGGAGCCGCCACGAAGGGAGGGACGCCAGTCAGCACCATGTACCTGGCCAGGTCGGGGGCAGGAAGCAGGGCACCTTCTTGGATCTATTCTGGGCATCCAGGGTCAGGTCACACCTACCTATGCACACCTACCCTCAATCCCCGACACCATTCCCACTTCACACCCTTTTTCTCACACCTGCCCTGCGTCCACTGTCACCTAGTCATTCTTGTCTGCACAGAAGACAGCAGCATCTGTCTGTACCCCTGCTTGCACCTGGGTTACACCCGGACACCTGCATAGACCTTTCCAGTTTTAATTTATGCTTGCTCGCACCTGTCCCAATCCTGCATATGCCTCATGTCTGTACAAATGTCCTGATCTGCCTGTGTAGCTAACACCTGCACACACCTGTCCACACCTCTGGGCATGTTCAAACCCGTTCTCTGCTGCACATACACCCTCCTGTATCCCTATTCATACCTGTAGGCTCAAGTGATGGCAGGTGCCTGCTCCTGCCTGGCCCCCAGCTGCACACACTGAGGTCCTATGTTTGCTCATGCCTGCCTGTCCCCACGCTCAACCTCCTCCGTATATGCTTACACCCGTCCTTACCTGCCTCTGCCTGTCCCCACCTGGGTATTCCTAACCCCCTTCCCCAGGCCAGGGGCTCCCAGGGGAACTCACATGATGCAGCCCAGAGCCCAGATGTCCGACTGGCAGGAATGTCCGTTTCTGGACACTACCTCTGGAGCCAGGAAGTTTGGGGTCCCGCAGAGCACTCTGGGGGCATAACAGGGGCTCAGGAAGACTGGGAGCCCCCACACCAGGCCAGGCCCACCTGCACCCACCTAGAGAGCCCGCTCAGAGCTTGCAGTCACCTGTGGCAGCGGCCCCCTGGCCCCATCCTGGTGGCCAGCCCCAGGTCTCCGATCTTCACCTCCATGTTCTTGTTCAAGAAGAAGTTACCTTGTGGAGGGGAACGCAGCGGGCGGTGAGGAAGGAGCGTGGCTTGAGTGGAAGCCCCGCCCTCACCCTGCCCCGAAGCCCCGCCCCGGCCCGTACTGAGCTTCAGGTCCCGATGGACGATGCGCCGCTGGTGCAGGTAGCTCAGGCCGCTGACCAGGCCTCGAAGATAGTAGCGCACCTCGGGCTCCGTCAGTGTCTGCCGTGCCTGCAGCACGTGGGCCAGCGACTGCAGGGGCCCGACAGGTGCCGCACCACCATCGAGGAGACACAGGTGAGTTCCAGGGGCCCAAGAAAGCAAAGGAAAATTCAGCCAGGCCCAGGTGGACGTGGCTGACTGTGGCATGGGCAGAGGTGAGCTCTGAGCCCGAGCCCACAGGAGTTCAGTGAACGGAGGGGCCACGATGAGCTTGTAGGCCAGAGATAAACACAAGGTGGGTGCACGCTGGGCACAGGTGAGCTTAGGTTTATTTAAGTGGGCTGAGTTTATTTAAGTGGGCTGTGAAGGTGCAGCTAAGTTCAGTTGGGTCCAGGAACGGGCATCCCTGCCAACCAGACATCTGGGCTCTGGACTGCACCATGTGAGTGGCCCAGGGAGCCCGGAACCTGGGGAAGGGGGCGGGGCTGCCCAGTTGGAGACAGGTGTGGTTAAGTGGGGCCTGGCTGAGTACAGGAGAGGCACGGATGAGCTAAGATGCTCCTAGGTGGGTCAAGAGAGCCTTTGGGTGGGCAGGGGTGCACAGGTGGGCCTGGCGTGGTCTCAGGTTAAAACAGGTAAGGAGAGACAGACAAGGGTGGGAGGACACAGATGAGCTCAGCAGACACGGGTGGGAGGGGACATGCCTCCCTCTCACTCCGCCCCCGCACCTGGCGACTGCAGTATTCCAACACCATGTATATGTGGTCCCGGTCAGCGAAGTGGGCGTGGAAGGCCACGATGTTGCGATGTCGCAGGCGGCTGTGCAGAGCGATCTCGCGTTCCACCTGCAGGCAGGGCACCATGTGTATACACCCGGTAGGCGCCCACACCCGAGGCATTCATACCTCCACAGGCGAGCTCCCCACCCCAGAGCAGGGACCTCTCTGGGGACCCGCTTCAGTCCTGGGGCTTCTGGGCACTGACACGCAGAGTACCTTGCCGCGGGCATGTAGCCGCGCAGCCCCGCCCCCTCCGCGAGGCACCACTTTGAGCGCGAACACAGCGCTGGTGGACATGTCGGTCAGCTTGTAGCAGCGGCTGAAGGCGCCCTGCAGGGCAGGAAAGACAAGCTGGGTGCATACAGGTGTGAGGACAGATGGCCAGGCCTCCTCACACACACAGAGAGCTCACACCTTCCTACCTGGAATCCCAAAGCAACACAACACAGATAAACGCGAAGGCACACAGATACATCACAGACACCTCCTTACCTGGACACGCAGAGGCCACAGAACCCCAACACAGTACCCAGACACACGCTACGACGCCCGCACACAGAAAGCACAGACCTGACACACGCAGACACACACGCTCAGGGAGTCCGCACCAAGGCTCCAAAACACACCACACACCCATCCCCTGGACACATAACCCATGCTACAGCACTGCACACCCAACACCGGTTCCCGCCACACAACACGCGCCGCACAGCGAGTTCATCGCAGACCCAGGCGTCCACCCACGCCAGCCCCGCGCCAGCCTCCAAACTCCCGCAGACACGCTGACACGCAGAGACAAAAGCCAGGGCGCACACTGGCTCATCTGCGGGTCGGGATTTCGCTTGCGCTCAGCCGGGCTGGGACCCCCACTCCGCCCGTCCCCCTTGCCGCGGACTTGGAGTGCTGGAGTCCCCACCTTGCCGATCAGCTTCCCGCGCCTGTACACGCGCCCTGAGCTCGGGTCGCACAGGAAGACGGAGACCAACGGGCAGCAACTGCGCCGCCGCCGCGGCCGGGGATCCATCCCTCCCCGGGGGCCTGGCTGGTGCACTGGCGCAGCCTCGGGCGCGACCACCGCGCACAGCGCTGCTCCGGGGGCCGCGCGCTACTGGGGCGCCTCTTATTGGCCGAGGGGGGAGGGGTGGAGTCCAGACGCTCCGGGCGGCCGGTGCGGGAGGGGGCGGGCGCGTGGGGGCTCATGGGCATGCGGGGAGGCCGGGCTGGCGGGAGTTACAGGGACCAGAGCGGCGCTGGCATCCTGCACGTAAACCCCGCGCCAGTCGCGCGCGCTCAGCTCACTGGCTTCTCCGATCCTGCGCCTCCCGCCAAGCTGTGAATTGTCCACGCGCCCATTTCTCTGAGCAGGAAACTGAGGTCAGAAGGTTTGTCTCACTTTCTCGAGGCCTCAAAAGGAAGGGTGGGTGGGAATGAGGGCTTGGCGGGGCTCCCCGCAAGGTGCACTTGAGGTCTGAGTCTAATCCTCCTGAATACACACGTGGGACTGCTGCAGATTGGTAGGTCCCTGGGGCCTGCCTGTATGACAATGTGAGGCTTGATCATCTTGGCCCTGGGGAGCCACATCAGGGTTCAGAGGAAGAGAGAGAAAGGGGAAGAAGCCTAATATATCTGGGACTGGGGCTGGTGGGAAGGGCAGTGCAGCCCAGAGGGGCACTGCTAGGAAGCTGCTGTGCATAATGGACACTAGGCATCAGGAGCAGGATTTGAGGACTAAAGGAGAGGCACTAGGGGTGGTGACTCCTGGCTCTGGTTTGGGCAGCCATGGAGAGGCAGGCGGATAGAGGACAAAAAGGCAGGCTTGGGCCCTGCGGAACTATGGTGGCACCTTTGAGCTGTGCCTCACACTTCCGCTGTCTCAAGTCACCCTTTCACTGATCCTGAGACCCAGGTACTGGCCTTGTCCCCATTTCACAGATGAACACACTGAGGCCCAGGGAGGTGAACTCACTTCCCCAGCCAGGAAGGGGCAATGCTGGGTTTGAATCCAGGCAGCTGCCTCCAGATGCTTCAGAATTAATACCCATACCTTACATAACACAATGAATGGGGAGGGGTTAGAAGGGCTCCGTTTGGCTGGAATTAGGCCTTGGAATTTTCCAGAGACCAGATTTCAGAGTCTGGCCCAGCCAAGCCACCAGGGATAGGAAGTACCTTCTGTGTAGTCAGATGGCATGTCAAATGGGGGTGCCCAGGGCATGGGGGACTCTAAGGGGGCCCCAGTGCATTTGATGGGAGCCAGCCTCTGGCACCTTTCCAGGGGGGCTGGCCTCAGTGCCAGGGTCAAGGATTCCAGGCCAGTGCGGGGCAGGGGCGGGGGCCCAGCTGACTGTGGCCAGGGAGGCTGAGTCCCCTGCTAATGAGGATCAGGTGCAGTGTGACCGGAGGAAGGCAGCTGGGGGCCCGTGGGTCTGAGCTGTCATGCCACTGTCGCCCTGGAAGCTGCCTGGGCAGGCAGGAATCCAGGTCCCTCTCAGGGCCGCGCCTCTGCCGCCTGCTAATTCAGGTATTTGTCCAGCACTTACTAGCGTGTGGAGCTTGTGCTGGGCTCTGTGGGGCCAAGACAGACCTGCCTAGCCCTCAGGAATCTGTAGACAGGAGATCACCCAGACTTAACCAAAGTCAGGGGTCTGGGCCAGTTCTGGAGGTCAGCATCAGAAACCCAGACCCCTTCCACACAGTGGCTCATCCCAGAGGCTGGGGTTGTTCTTAGCCCCATGTTACAGATGAGAAAACCGAGGCTCAGGAAGGCATATGTGAGCCAGTCGCCAGACTGTAACTGTGCTCAGCCTGGAGTGCAGGTTAGGGGATCTGGAGCCCCTGCCCCCCCCCCAGTACTACCCCCTGGCTCCTTCCCTGGTGGCCCCTGGAGCACAGGAAGAGCTCTCACACTGGGGCAGGCAGCTGAGCCCACTGGACCCCTAGAAGCCTCCTGGGGAAAAGAAATCCCAAGTTCCTGGCCCGGCGCCTCCCAGCAGGGCTGTCAGCTGACACCCTCTGCAGACAGCAACTCTGCCCCAGTTGCCCGGCAGCCTGCTGTTTTCCTGGCTAAGCCTCCTCCACCGGACTGGGGAGACTTTCCATCCTCAGCCTGCACCCTCTCGGGCAGGGATGCCCTCCCCCAGCACTCTAGAGTGGAAAACTTTATCATAAAAGGAAAAACTTAGATGCTCGTAGCAGCCGTATTTCAGAACAGCCAAAAGGTGGAAATAGCGTGGGTGTCCATCAAAAGGAGATGGATAAACAAAATGTGCTCCAAGCCCACAGGGGAATATTATTCAGCCTTAAAAAGGAAGGAAATCCTGATGCTTGACACAATATGGGTGATCTTTGAGGATATGATGCTCAATGAAATAAGCCAGACCCAGAAGGACACACACTGTCTGATTCCACTCATGGAAGGTCCCTAGAGGAGTCAGATCCACAAAGACAGGAAGTAGATGGTGGGGCCAGGGGGTGTGGGAGGAGAGGGGGAGTCAGTGTTTCGTGGGGTCACAGTTTCCATTTGGGAAGATGAGAAGGTTCTGGAGATGATGGTGGGGCTGGTTACACAAGTGTGAATGTGTTTAATGCCACTGAGCTGTTCTCTCAAAAATGGTGATGATGGCAAATTTTTCGTGATGTATATTTTGCCACAATCAAAAGTGAAAACCATATTAGATATCACACCCCAAGAAGCCCTCAGCCTTAGGGGCTGACTAAGACCCGCATTTTACTGATGAGCAAACTGAAGCCTCACATGTGTGGCAAGCTAAGAATTGTAGTTCTGCAAAGGGGCCAGTGTTGGGGTAGGAGGCTCAGTGGGGCAGCCTGACCCTCCCATGCTGATACCTGCCTGGGGCTCAGGAGGCTGAGGAGTTGTGGGCTGGGGCCCCAGGCTGGCCACACAGCCCCCTGAGACCCCTTGCTCCAGGCCACAGGCTTGGTTTGTCTCCAGTCTGTTCTTTCTCTGACCTGAGATAACTCCCCAGACTCAGCAGATTTCCTGGGAGAAGCGCCACGGAGCCTCGCTCAAAATATAATACCTGCCGCAGGTGGAGGGGGTGACTGCTGAGACAGCATCGGGGCTGGGCTAGGGAGGCCTTCCTTGGGGGGTGGGCTGGGTCAGCTTTGGGGTCCACAGTGGTGTGACTCCTTCCATCCAGAACCAGTGCGGGAGCAGGTGGACAGGCATAGGCATAACTCAGCCCAGCTCCTAGGTCCCTCTCTAGCCTCCTGTCTCCTGGATGTGAAGTGCAGTGGGCTCCCTTCTTTCTGCTTGTCTGTACTTGGGAGCCCTCAGCCAGACCTTGCAGGTCTCCAGGGACAGGCCCCATGAGCAGAGAGGGCAGGAGGGGACCCCATGGCCGCAGTGCCTGCTGCCTTGAGACTGGCCCAGCTGGCAGGGGTGGTGGGGGCCAGGTGCCATGTCCCCTGAGTTTCCACAGGAGCAGACCTCGTCCTTGTCTCTCCCAGATTCCCAGAGCCCACTGTCATTGACTCCTTCTAGAAGCTCTGTCCTCTCGCGTCCTTCAGACACCTCTCTGTAGGCTTTTCTCTCACCTTTCTCACCCCATCTTTCTGGTTCTCCTCTGACAGCCCTATTTGTCCTCCTGGAGCCTGGGGCTCAGTTCGGAGGCCCCCATACCGCTTGTCTACCCCCTCTTTCTGGCATGGTCCAGGCCAGCAGGAGACTGACGTGGGCAACTTGTCTCTCCTCCCCTGTCTCAGTCTGGCCTCTGCCAAAAGCAGAGCCTGAAGCAAGGGTTTAGTGCAGTGAGTTGATTTGAAGAGCAGGAGCAAGGGGCCCAGGAGGATGAGTCAGGGCAGGACTCGGAAGCCACTATGGGCCCTTGAGGAACAGGGAAGATGGTTCCCCAGAGCTGCCTGTCCACAGGGAGAATGGGGAGTGTGTGGACCCCTGGCCTCAGCCCCTCATTAGCTGGGGCCTCCACCCTGGATGCTCATTGTCTGTATGTGCAACTTGGAATGTCTCCCACACGTGGTCTGACTGCAGCTTGGAGAGTGATGAAGTGATGCTGGGACAGGAAGGGTGTGGGTGGGAATCTCTGAGGGGCTCGCTGCCTAACCCAGAGCAAAGCAGAGCCTGGACTCAGTCATTCCAACCTCTTCCCTTTGACCTGTGACACTAAGATGCATGTCCACACCAGAGTGGGGGGTGGACAGGGTCAGAGAGGGGATACCAGAGGAGGAGATGGAGCTGAAGACACCAGGGGGTGCTGCCTGTCATCATGCCCAGGACCAGCCAGGACCCTGGGTCAGGAGCAGTACGGATAGCCACAGCCAGGTCAGGGGACACAATATGTCTGGGCCATCTGAGGCTCACAGAACCAGGGGCTGGCTGAGAGTTGGATTCAGAGGACAGTCCAGCCTCTTCCTGACAATAAGAAGTCTTCTAGAACTAAATTGGATTGCATCTAAAAGCCTGCTAGTGAGTCCCCATTTCTCTCCCACACACACACACCCACACCCTGGTCCAGCCACGTTGGCCTTTCTGTCGGTCTGAGATCCCACACCAAGCTCATCCCACCTCAGGGCCTTTGCACACACCATTCTCTCAGCCCAAAGCTCTCCCCCCAACCCCGGTGTTCATCCAGTAACTCCTTCTCATCTTCTGGGTTCCAGGCAAGGGCCCCCCCACACCCCAAGAGCCCCTCTGTGGTCCCACACAACCTGAAATCATGCTGTTTCCTTGTTGGTTTGCTGGGTTCTCCCCCGAGGACCAGGGGGTTCCACAGTAGAAGCAGGTTGTGTGTTTCCTTGCTGTGTTCCCTGCAGGTGCTGACCCGCTCCCTGGGGAGGCCTTGGGCGAGTTCACACCTTCCCCCAAGCTGCCCCGACCCCACCTGCTGGGTGGGCACCCTCAGGGTCCCAAGTGCGTGCTGCTCACCCTGGGTGGACGCTCTTCCCACCATGTCCTCAGCTGGACACCGTCTCAACCTCTGTTCAGGGACATTGATCAAGTCTGGCTGCAAGCAGAGTGCTGTGTGAGCATCAGAAGCAGCCAGATTTCCACAGGAATAATTCATATTTTATCTGTTTGGGCCTTTTGAGCAATTATGAGAGAAACAGTTCATTGTCATGTGGGCTCCTGGATGCGATCCTCGAACACAAAAAAGAAATTAGTTGGAAAAAAAAAAAAAGGAATCCAAATAACATTTGGAGTTTAGTCTGTTGTTATAGTAATTACTAATATTATTAATTAGAAATGGTGATATACCAATGTCATTTCCTTAGACATCACAATAGTCATTGTTTCCTGTGGCTGTTGTAATGAGTTACAAACTTGTTGGCTTAAGAAAGCACACATGGGGCTTCCCTGGTGGCTCAGTGGTGAAGAATCCGCCTGCCAATGCAGGAGACATGGGTTTGATCTCTGGTCCAGGAAGATCCCACGTATCACAGAGCAACGGGGCGCGATGGGGCCCAGTGCACCACAACTGTTGAGCCTGTGAACTGCAACTAGTGAAACCTGAGCATCCTACAGCCTGTGCTCAGCAACAAGAGACGCCCCTGCAATGAGAAGCCCACACACCACAACTAGAGAGAAGCGCCCACTCGCCGCAAGTAGAGAAAACCCTGAGCAGCAAGGAAGACCCAGCACAGCCATAATAAACAAATAAATATAAAAGAAGGCACACATATATATCTCATGTTCTGGAGCTCAGACGTGGGCAGGGCTGGTCCCTCTGGAGGCTCCTGGGGAGCACTGGTTCCCCCTTTTTCCACCTTCTAGAGGCAATGGCAACCCACTCCAGTACTCTTGCCTGGGAAATCCCATGGACGGAGGAGCCTGGTAGGCTACAGTCCATGGGGTTGCGAAGACTCGGACGCTCTGAGCGACTTCACTTTCATGCACTGGAGAAGGAAATGGCAACCCACTCCAGTGTTCCTGCCTGGAGAATCCCAGGGACGGGGGAGCCTGGTGGGCTGCCGTCTATGGGGTCGCACAGAGTCGGACACGACTGACATGATTCAGCAGCAGCAAAGGCACTACATCCCTGTCTTGTGGCCCCTCCCTCCATCCTCACAGCCAGCAGGGCAGCATCTCCTGTCTCTCTGCCTCTGACCCTCCCCCTCCCTCTTATAAGGACCCTGTGATGACACTGGGCCCTCCGGGGAATCCAGGGTCATCCCCATCTCAGGGGCATTAATCCCACCTGCAGGGTCCCCTCTGCCCTGTTACATGGTCACAGGCCCCAGGACCAGGATGTGGACATCCTAAGGGGTGGGGTGGGGATTATACTACTGATGACAAAGGATAGACAGAACTGATAGTAATATTTTTGTAACTTTCTGTGAATCTAAAATTATTCCAAAATAAAATTTCTCTTTAGGGACTTCCCTGGCAGTCCAGTACTTAGGACTCTGTGCTTTCACTGCAGGGGGTGCAGGTTCAATCCCTAGTCAGGTTAATAAGATCCCATAATCGCCATAGTGTGGCCAAAATTTTTTTAAAGTTCTCTTTAAAAAATAATTAAAAGGTGACGGAGAAATTAAAACCTTAAAGGCAGTAAGTAACTCAGAGTCACCTCTAACCTCTACCCTCAGATCATTGTGGGTGACCATGGGGGTTTATTCCTATCCCCTTCCTGTCTGAGCTAATGCTAACATAGATACTTCTTCTATATACCTGCCATTGGATCCTGCATAACTTTTCTAACTTTCTCACCTAACACTTCTTGCTGTTTCTGTGTAACTTTCCCATGCTCCTAGCCCCCAGGTGCTGTGAGGCCCCTGCCCCCCACCTCCCCGGCTTCCTGTTCACCCCATTACACAGGCCTCCTCAGAGGGCCTGGTCCTCACCCAGCTTCTCTGGCCCCTCGGCCTTTGCACGTGCTGTTCTGTCAGCCAGGAACACCCTCTCTCACACCCTCCTCTGTTCAGTTCCCCCTCATTCTCCAGGTCCTGCCTCCAGCATCCCCTGGCTCAAGAGTGTCCCCCCACCGCACTGCCTCAAAAGGAGCTCAGGAAGAACTCCACTGGCGATCCAGTGATTAAGAATCCAGGCTTCTTGTTTGACTGAGGGAGCTCAACCCCGTGCTCTGGGACAACCCAGAGGGGTGGAAGGGGGTAGGAGAGGGTGGGAGGGAGGTTCAAGAGGAAGGGGGCATATGTATACTATGGCTGATTCAAGTTGATGTATGGCCAAAACAAACACAATATTGTAAAGCAAGTATCCTTCAATTAAAAATAAAATAATTAAGTTAAACACACAAATAGTGAATCCAGGCTTCCACTGCAGGGGGCCCGGGTTCTGAGAACTAATATCCCGCATGCCTTGCGGTGCAGCCAAAAATTAAAAATTAAATTAGGGACTTCCCTGGTGGCACAGTGGGTAAGAATCTACCTGCCAATGCAGGGCACAAGGGTTTGACCCCTGGTCTGAGAATATTTCTCATGCCTCAGAGCACCTGAGCCCACGTGCCAAAACTACTGAAGCCTGTGCGCCTAGAGCCTGTGTTCTGCAAAAAGAGAAGCTCGTGTAATGAGAAGCCCATGCACCGCAACTGGAGAGTAGCCCCCGCTCTCCCCAACTAGAGAAAGCCCACGTGCAGCAACAAAGACCCACTGCAGCCAAAAATAAATAAAGCAGTGTGTACATGTCAAGAAAATAGTTTGTTAAAAAAAAAAGAAAAATTAAATTTAAAAAAGGAGCTCAGGACACCCATTCAGATATGAGTGTGAAGTCACCCCACACCCTCCAAGTCTTGCTGCATGTGACTGTTCCCCTCTGCTCCCCAGAGTCCTGACCCATGAGGTGGGGTGAGGATTTCTCTCATGGGGGCTGTGGGGGGTGTCACATCACATATGGAGGCCTTCAAGGCAGTGGTGACCTGTAGATGTGAACTACTCCATCACAGGGTCAGTGACCTAAGAAAGAGGACTTGTCTGGGGGGTGAAGGTGACGGAAAAAATGCTGTTCTCTATTAGTGGAGACTCCTTGATGAGAAGTCACAGAAACTCAAAATTGCTCAAGTGAAACATAATGGACCGCTTCAGGTGTGGCTTTGTCCAGGGACTCAAACAACTGTCTCAGAAGTCCAGCCCTTTCTGCTTCTGGCCTCTGTTGGCATCTCCCTAGGGCAGAGAAGCAGTATCATCCCAGCTCACATGGGCCACCCTCGCCATGGTGGGGCCCCGATCCTGCTCCACTCATGGCCAGGAACAGCTGGGCAGCTTCAGAGACCCAAGTTCTGGGGCAGGGTGACAGGACCCCTCCTACCTAGTCTACACAGGAGGCTGGAGGGTCCTGTGGACCACGTGGCCAGGCCTGAGGGATCACGGGAGGCTGCAGAGGGTTGGGGAGGACGTTTGGGAAGTTCAAGCTAGTGAGGCCACAGAGGGAGCCTGGCTGATCCACATCCGTCAGGACCCATGTTGACTGGGCCTGATCCTGTCCAAGCCCAGCTTCAAGGGTGGGGTTCAGGAAAGAGTTCAGTGTTGGGGGACCCCATAACCCCTGGGCCTAGGTCCAGGCCAGTGCATGAGTTGGGGGTGGTGAGATGCCACCACACCTGGAGCCGCCAAACCTCACACCCACCCCTCCACCTGCAGCAGGTGTTGTGAGTTGAGCGCTCAGCCTTCCCCTCCGGGAATCAGCTGAACCCAGCTGAGTTTCATCCTGGCTGGGTATGCGAGGCTGGAAACCTGGGGGGCAGCAAAGGCTGGGAGGCACGGGCAGGCACAGGACTCCACACCTTCACCCCAGTCGCATCTTGCCAGCTCTCAAGCGCTTGTGTCCCCATGCTAGGCACAGGCTTACTGTATACGCTCCCTGGAGGATCCAGTAAGCGCTGTGAGATGTCCTTGCAGGACACAGGGGCTGCTGTATGCTCTTTCTACAGGACTCAGTGCCTGCTGTATACATTCACTGCAGAGTACAATGCCTGCCATAGACACTGTACTCAGTGCCTGCTGTGTGCATTCCTTGCAGTGTGCTATGACTTTTGTATACATTTTTTTGCAGGCTACATGGACTGTTGCATACACTCCTCGGGATGTTCAGTGTCTACTAAATGCATTCCTTGCAGGTTGCAGTATCTACTGTATACGTTCCCTGCAGGACAAAGGGCCTGCTGGATGCGTCTCTAGGATGCAGTGACTGCTGTGTATATCCCCTCCAAAGCCTAAAGCCCGCTGTATATGCTCCCTGCAGGACACAGTGCCTGCTGTACGCACTCTGCTGAGCACATTGCTTGGAATATGCAGTCCTCGAAGCCTTCTGTATACCTTCCTGCAGGCACACTGTCTCCAGCCCCTGGGGCTTGGGGCCTGAAGCACATGGGAGGGGGATGAGCTTGTCCACTTGGTGGCGCTCCTGGTCAAGCCTGAATCCTTTCTGACACCGCCCAGGCCCTAGGTCCCAGCTTCGCACACAGTAGGTGCTCTGCGGAGGGTACCTGCCCTCACCATTACCCGCATCCTCCTGCCACCCTTTCGAGCCCTGACCCACCAGGCTCAGCCTTGTCAAGGTCACTGCCTCTATCGATGCTGATCCACCAGCCACTAGTCCAGCTCCATCCTTACCTCACCCACACAGGTTACTCCCGCCTCCCAGGCGCCCACTCTTTGGAGACCTGAGGGGACCCCAGTCTTTGTTCTGTCCACATGCACACCCCATGACCTCATCCACTACTCTCACCACCACTGTGTGCAGTGGATGCCCACGTGTCCCTCTCTGGCCAGATGTGGCCCCTGGACTCCCAGCCTTTCCCGTGCCTCATGCCTAGACCCATCCTCAGCTGACCTCTGAACTTGCCCCCCACCCCCACCCCTCAGGGAAGAGGGCGCCTCCCCTCCCTGGCTGCTCAGGCCAGGCTCGTGCTTGCCTCCTCCCATCCAATCCCCCTGGGATCTGTCACGCAGCCTGCAGACACCACTCCCAGACTGCTGGGAACCACCCAGTGCTGTCCCCTCCCCCACCCCGGCCCTTGGCCCCACCATACCTGCCGCTGCCTCCCCACTGCTTTCTGGAGCCCCCTCCTGCCCCCAGAATGCCAGAGGCAGGTGTTCCCAAACCAGAGCGCCCCCCCACCTCCCATGGCTGCCACCCCCCACCCCTCTCGGACCACATCTCCACCCCAACCCTGGCTATTTGCTCCAACCACACCAACTTCCCTGTAGAACCTTATTCTCTATTCCAGCCTCAGGACCTTTGCATGTGCTGTTCCATGTCCCCTTCCGCCACCTCCCTGTGGCAATCACCTTCTGGGGAAGGGCCTTCCTGACCCCCACCCCATCTGCAGTGGGCTTGGGCTATTTTTTCAGAGCCTCTAGGTCAGAAGGTGGCCTTACACCATTCTAGGGGATGCCTACCTCACTAGCCTAATTGATGGGGTTGTTTCCAGGTGCAGCAGCACACATGTGTGCTCAGTCTTCAGTCAAGTCCGACTCTTTTTGACCCCATGGACTGTAGCCCTCCAGACTCTTCTGTCAATGGGATTCTCCAGGCAAGAATACTAGAGTGGGTTTGCCATGACCTCCTCCAGGGAATCTTTCCAACCCAGGGATTCAACCAGAGTCTCCTGTATTGCAGGTAGATTCTTTACCGCTGAACCACCCAGGAAGCCAGCAGTGGCACACAGTAAGTGCTCAATAAGTTTTGGACAAATAAATGGCATTGGATAGCCCTGCTTTGAGCTGCTCCAGGCTGGAGAAAAGAGCGGGATCTGCAATGCGCCCTCCATGTGGTCTGGGCTGGGAGACCCCACAGCGGGCTCCCGGGAGAAGGCAGCACTCAAGCTGAGCCCGGGCCGAGCCCACGAAGAAGGGGCGTCCTTCCTTCGCCCACTTGGTGACCCAGTCTTCTCAAGCCGCTCGCCAGGGGGCATCCCGGGGCGACGGGGAGGAGCCAGGGGGAGGGGGCTAGTGAAGGGCGCCTGCGGCGTCCCTGCCAGGGAGGGAGATGAAGGGTGCGCAGAGGCTAAACCAGGAAAGGGTTGGGATGGTGGGGAACCCTGGGGTAACCCTGTCCTTGCCGGTCCGCACAAAGTATCGCTGTAGAGACAGGTCCCCGCGGGCCCCATTGCCTGGCTGGGGAACCTGAGGTCGAGGAGGGCGGGTCCGCAGCCAAATGAGAGGGGGACCTCCTCGACCAGGGCTAGCATCGAAGCCACGGCTCGCCTCCCCGGGCCGTGCAAGGAGGGCGGGAGGCAGGGTGGGGCGCGTCCTCTGGTGACAGCAGCGCCCGGGAATGCGCCAGGCTGGGAAGGGGCTCTCCGCCCCCCACGCCCGGCCCCTGGGGCCGAGCTTCTCCCCAGTGCTCTGGGGCCCTACGCTGGGGGTGGTCGGGACCAGGGGCGGGAACCCCGCAACCGCAACCCTGAGTGACCTTCAGGGAGGGGTAGGGAAAGGGATTTGGGGAGGGGTAGTGGCCGCGAAAAGGAACCTTAGGGGCGACGCGATCTGGGCGTCGGTGGAGAGAGGGCAGCGCCCTCCAGGAGCCGCAGCAGGGCGCCCTCGGTGTGCGCACATTCCCGGGCCCTGAGCGCGGCGCCCGGAATAGCAGCCCCGAGGTGGGGGTCAGTCCCCGCGTGGCTCCCCCGCCCTGGGCTTCCCAAGGTCACCGGGACGCGGACGGTCGGACACCAGGCCGCAGCCCCGGGGGGGAGAGGGGGGCACCGCTCGTGCAGGGCAGTCCCCTGCCGCAGATCGGTGCCCGGGCGCGCAACGGCCGCGCGGGGGCGCACGGCGCCGCAGCCCCTCCGGACCCCGGCCGGGGCGCGCCCTGGGAGGCCGGGTGGGAGGGGCCGCGCCGGGCTCCCCCCGCCCCTCCTCGCGGGCCCCGCCGCTTCCGCTCGCCCAGGGGCCGCCCGGGGAGCCAGGACGAGCCGCCTGGGCTCTGCGTAGCTGGTAAGTCCCTCTTTCTATCCCCCCACTATCGCGGCCAGCGTCTTCTCCCCCACCCAAAGCTGGGGTTGGGGGATGAGGCAGCCATCCATAGGGTGGGAGGAAGCCACTTCCTCCTGGGGAAACTGAGGCCCGGAGGCGTGGACGCCCTGAGATTGTACCCACCGTGCGACTCCTCGGGTAGGGAACCCTGGAGAGTGGGAACGGTGGTCCTTCTGGCCCCTCATGTTCCATCACCTAGACCCCCCCACCGCAACAAGCCAGTGCTAAGTGGGAAGCAGTTGTCAGAAGGGCCAGCCCCCTCCCCCTCCCTCTGCTCCCCAGCCCGGACTTTTTCCTGCTGCCTAAGCCAGCCAGGGCTGGGGTTTAGAGATGCAGCGAGTCACAGGGCTCTGATCAGACGGGGTCCCACCCCGGGGTTGCCCCCCCGCCCAGTTCCTCAGTGTTTCTGAGCCAGGAGAACTGGATAACCAGGGAAATGAGCTCAGGGTGGTCTAGTGGGCTGGCCTGCCCCACCCAGCGCCAGGACCTCCAGGCTGCAGGCCTCCAACGTCCTGTGTGTCCTCTGGGCACTGCTGGCTGCCGGGTGCCATGGCCCTGGCCCGAGAAAGGACTCACTAGGTGGCTGCTTCCATCCCCTTCCTCATCTAGTACTGTGGTCATGTGGAGGGTGGGGATGACAAATGACTCCATCCTTCTCTGACAAATAAGGAAACTGAGGCCCAAGGAGGCAAAGTCTCTCTGCCACCCCCTCCCCTACCCCCACGCAGCTGCCTCCCTCTTCCCTCCATCATCCTTACTGGCCGCCCCTTTCCCTCTTGCAGGCGGCTCGGGGGCTCCATCCCACACCCTCCGCACATGAGGCCATGAGGCACCCACTGGACCAGGGCCAGGTCACCCCTCCCTGCCCCTTACCCCATCCAGGAGCTCCCTGCTGTCTCACATCTGGGAGCTGAGGGAGCCCTGGAGGCTGGGGGCCTGCCTGTGAGGGGGTGCCTCTGCCGGGCACCAGCTCCAGCTCCCACCAGCCACACCCTCTGCAAGGTCTCATAGAATACTGGACAGAACCGAGCTGGTCCCCATTACACAGATGGGGAAACTGAGGCCAGAGAAAGAGGAGCATCTGGCCCCCGGCTATACCAGAAGGTAAGTGCAAAGATGGTGGGGAGAGTGGGGAAGGACCTAGGACCCTAGAGAGACCCGTGCACATCCCTGAAATGAATGATTCTTTCCATGATGAGACACCAAATAAGCACCTACTGTGTGCATCATGACAATAAACAACCAATAATAATAATTTTTATGTTTTCCTTCTCCATACCAGGCTCTGTGCCTCCCATTTTTCTCACCTAATCTGACGGAGCCCTCAAAACTTTTCTATTAGGTGGGCTCTATTATGACTTCATTTTTCAGAGATGAGAAGGGAAGCTCAGAGAGGTTGAGTTACTGTCTGAAATCAGACAGTCGGGGTAGAGCTGGGGTTCAACCCCTGGCCTGCTGGCACCCCCACTTCCATGCACCCTCTGCCCCCCCAGACCCCGCTCCCTCTGGAACCTCTTGCTTCTGCTGTGGACCTTCCTGAATTGTGGTTTGGGGGGCAACGCTCAGGTAAAAGGGGACATAGGCCCTGGGGCAGCAGGGATGGGGACGAGGCTGCCGCATGGGATTAGCCAGCCTCCCGTCCAGGCTGACTGTGACTCTCTCTCCCCAAGTAGGGTCCAGGTGAGTGGACGCCATGGGGTTCCTGGAGTCGCTGTTCCAGCTCTTGCGGGCGAGGGCTCTCAGTGCGCAGCCGGAGATGTATCCGGTGAGGAGGCTGCCCAGTGGAATGGGAGGGGGGTCCTTGCCCCTCCTCTCCTGCCAGCCCAGCCCAGCCCCTGGCCGCACCCTTGGCCTGCCCACACATGCTGTGACTTTTAATCCCACTGATCCAGCTGGAATGTGGGTGGGGTTGGGGAGGGTAGACTGATGGGCAGGCTGGTTTTGGGGAAGGGGGTTCCCGGAGGTGCTGACAACAGTCTGGCCCCCTTGCTCCTCATAGGTTTCCAAGGGAAGAACTGTGCTGGGGGGACACCCATGAGTACCGCCTCTGCCAGCAGCCTGTATGTACTACCCACCCCATCTCTTAAACTCGGTTCTCCCCGAAGCCCTCCTGCTTCCCTGCTCAAGCCCCCAAATATGCTTACCACCATACCAGGTGCTCTAGGGGCTGTCCCAGCCTCTGCTGCACCCATCTTTGTCCCCAGGACTGTCCCCCAGGGGCCATGCCATTTCGAGACCTCCAATGTGCCCTCTACAATGGCCACCCCATCCTAGGCACCCAGAAGACCTACCAATGGGTGCCCTTCTATGGTGGTGAGTAGCCCAGCCTCCTGCTAGTCCAGAGGGAACAACTCAAAACTGGCCAGAAAGAGTTAGCTTCTAAAAAGGAAGAGGAACTTGGAGGGTTGCAAGAAGGGGGCATTAGCACTGGGGCTTTGCAGGATATGTAGGAGTTGGTGAAGTGAAGCCGAGAAAGCATGTGGGAGTTGTGAAGCAGGGGCAGAAGGAGGAAGGGTCTATTCTGCACAGGGTTGAACACCAAGCTGAAGATTTACTGGGAGCTGTATCTAGAGGCCAAGAGTTCTCAAACTTATACCAGTAGCAGGAAATGTTGTTGAGCTGAAAATAGCGAGTTATATAACTGTGTGCCCAGGGCAGCGCGCCTCCAGATTTAAGGGAAACAGGCAGCTTCAGACGCCATGGTGGGGGTAGACACAGATAAGAAAATCCTGGAATGGAGAAAGTTCCAACCGTCAACCTCATGGGTTTTTTTTTTCCCTTCACCCTAAGAATTGGAGGAAACTTGCCATGATCTCACCCCCACAGAGGCCCGCCAGGGCCAGCTTAGGCTCCATTCCAGGCAGGGTCTGCCAGCCAGCCTCAGGAAGTTGGGAGATGGAGGGAGTTTGAGCGGGGGTGGGGTGAGGGAGCAGGGATCGGGGCTGTGAGCCTGTGGGTGTGATCAGACTATCCATTGTGCTCCGCTGCCAGGCAGAGGGGGAAACAGAGTCCCAGGGAGGGACAGCAACATACTCAGGATATGCAGGGCTCAGCACTGAGTAAATACTTTTTATTGAGCACCTGCTGGGTGCAGGGTCCAAGTGCTGAATGAGTTCTGCCCACCACTCTACCCAGAGCCTAGAACATTGTCTGGGAAATGTGCTTGATGACTGTTTGTGGAATGAATATATTAAAGAATGAGTGAAGAATAGGTAATGACGTTGATATTGTGTGTGCATGCTCAGTCGTGTCTGACTCTTTGCAGCCCCATGGACTGTAGCCCGCCAGCCAGGTTCCTCTGTCCATGGAATTTTCCAGGCAAGAATACTGGAATGGGTTGCCATTTCCTTCTCCAGATGACGTTAATAATGGGTCCCTAGTACTAGGACTTAACATGAATGAATGAATGAACGAACGAATGAATACATTCTGGCCCAGAATACGAGTCTGGGACAATCCCAGGGAGCAGGAAGCAGAATGCCTAAGGTCCAGTCCGTGCTCTGCCTCAGCCTCCATTTGTGGCTTTGGCTGAGTCTCTGAGCCTCATATGCCCAAGGGGATGGCTGCCTGGGGAAGACTGGCAAGGAGGGAGCTGGAATCCAAATATAAATCCCCCCACATGCCCGCCGACTTCTCGCATCCCCAGCACCCAACCAGTGCGACCTCAACTGCCTAGCCGTGGGGCACGACTTCTATCACAGCTTCGGTCGCGTGCTGGACGGTACCCCCTGCAGTCCGGGCGCCCAGGGACTCTGCGTGGCTGGCCGCTGCCTCGTGAGGATTCCAGGCCCCGCCCCACCCCGCCCATTTCCAACAAGGCCCCGCCCCCAAATTCCACACCGCCTCTTCCCTCCATACCACGCCTCCAAACCTGGTCCTGCCCTCTTCCCTAGGCCCCGCCCCGTATCAAGTCCAGGCCCTCCCCTGCCCCATCTATCACTAGACTCCATCCCCAGCCTCCTCCCACGAGGACCTGCCCTCAAGGCTCCATCCTTTTAGTTCTTGATTCAGCCTTCTTCCAGGGTCCCGCCCCTTCGATGGCCTAGGCGAGCGGGGACCGTCTGACGGCGCGCGTGTCCACCCCACCCCTTTAGAGTGCCGGCTGTGACGGTTTGCTGGGCTCCGACGCCCGCGAAGACCGCTGCGGCCGCTGCGGCGGCGCCAACGACTCGTGCCTCTTCGTACAACGCGTGTTCCGCGACGCCGGTGACCGCCTGCCCCGTCCTCGAGTTCTCCCAGAGCCCTTTTTGTCCTTAATATGCCGCGCTGATTGGACAGTCTCCGGCCCACCCCCCCCCCCATCATTCTGATTGGTCTTTACCAGATTATTCCGCCCTTCCCTGAACAGACATGGGTTTAACTCTTTTGCTGCCGCACGTAAACGGTGGTAATAATCCTAACTCCAACCCATCGGTTAGTACTGGTCTTCGGAGGACCAGGGCCTTGGCTAATCTCCTTACCGCAGCATCTCACTTAACCCTCAAACCATCCTTCAAATACACCCTAGCTGCTCCCCAACACCTTCCTTCCCTCCCGCCCAGGTGCCTTCGCTGGGTACTGGAACGTGACCCTGATCCCCGAGGGCGCCAGACACATCCGCGCCGCCCACCGGAGCCGGAACCACCTGGGTATCGCAGGGTCAGAGGGAGGAGGCGCCGCGCTGGCCGCCCGAATCCCGCGGGGAGGGAGATGGCAGGGTCGGGGAGGTGGGCAAGGTCATTTCTAGGGAGCCCGGGCTGACCCTTCTCTTGCAGCGCTGATGGGGGGCGACGGGCGCTACGTGCTCAACGGGAACTGGGCGGTCAGCCCGGCCGGGACCTACGAGGCAGCGGGCACCCGCGTGATCTACACCCGCGCCACAGGGCGGGAGGAGACATTGCGCGCCGCCGGGCCCACCTCCGAAGACCTGCTCCTGCAGGTGGGGGTGGGCCTGAGAGGGCGGCTGGGCGTTGGGGATGGGGTCAAAGAATCTGGGGGGGAGCAGGGGTCAGAGGGGGAAGGCTGGGGACTACCGGTCAGAGGGAGGAGGCAGGGTAGAGTGTGCGTGGGGGGAGTGGCCGGCCATCAGGTCCTAGTGCAGTTCCCTAGTGTGTAACACTCTCCCCGCCCCGCCCCCGCCCCCGCCTCAGGTCCTCCTGCAGGAGCCCAACCCAGGCATTGAATTCGAGTTCTGGCTCCCTCGGGAGCGCTATGGCCCCTTCCAGGCGCAGGCTCAGGTCTTGGGCTGGTCCCCGCGGCAGCCTCAGCCTCGGGAGGTAGACCCTCAGCCCCTTGAGTCCCCCACTGTCATCCCTCCACGGACCCCGATCCCCACTCCAGGTGAGCTGGGGACAGCCTGGGTGGGGGGCCAGCAGGGCAAGGCCCGCACCCCTGACCGCACTGCCCCTGCAGAGCCCTGTCCACCCTGCCCGGACACCCGCGGTCGTGCCCACCGGTTGCTCCACTATTGCGGCAGTGACTTCGGTGAGAGGTCCCTGACCCCATCCCTCACCTGGCCCCCAATTGACCTGAACTTGACCCCTGTCTTGCTGACCTCTAACCCTGGTCCAACCTTACCCTTCACTCCTTGACCTGACTACAACTTGACCCGTTCTGACCCTAATTTGACTCCCTGATCTGATCCTTTGCCCTAATCTGACTCCTGACCCCTCATTGTTCCCTAAGCTGACCTTGACCCCAGGCCACAGCTGACCACAGTCCCCAAGAACCTCCATTGCCCCACCTGACCCTCAGTTCTGTCATTTTGCAATGGGTACATGGTTGGGACCCAGGCCCTGTCCAGCAGGGCTCAGCATGGTCCCACCCACAGTGTTCCAGGCCCGGGTGCTGGGCCGCGTCCGCCAGGCCCAGGAGACCCGCTATGAGGTGCGCGTGCAGCTCATCTACAAGAACCGCTCCCCACTGAGGGCCCTGGAGTACGTGTGGGCTCCAAGCCGCTGCCCTTGCCCCCCGCTGGCCCTCCATCGGGACTACCTGCTGGCTGCCCGGCGCCTCATTAGCCCTGATGGCACCCAGGACCGGCTGCTTCTCCCCCATGCTGGCTATGCCCGGCTCTGGAGCCCCGCCGAGGACAGTCGCGTGCGCCTGGCTGCACGGCACTGCCCTCTCTGAGACGCCAGACCAGACCTTGGCCACACATGGGTGACTAGTCTAAGTCAGCATATGTCTCCTCTTTCCATAGCTTCCAGGGAGATAGGAACTGTTTGTCTTCCACCTGCAGCTCTATGACTCCCATCATCACACTCAGATACCCCTACCTTCAGAGCCACTGTCACCAGCAGGTCCACACTGGTGAGGACTCAATGAACAGACTTTTAATTCTGGTTTCGTCTCTCACCTTGGCTGCCAGGAAACGCATAGTTGTTCTACACCCAGAGACTTTGTGTCTGCTTTTATTCCCCTTGCTTCACACTCATGTGCTCAGAGACATTGTCACACACAAGCCTGGTCCCAGGAAAACATGCCTAAAGAAATGTGGTAATGGTTTTCCCTCTTGTCCTGCCTACCAGGAAGTTCATCACTGTTTAACCCCCGACACTCTCTCCTTTCAGGCTGCTACTTACACACGCACTCTCATATTTTCAGAGACACTGTCACAAACAGGCATGACCCCCAGAAAACATGCCTACCCAGGCACTGTAACATACTAATTTCCCCTTTTGCCCTTGCTACCAGGAAGTTCACAGATAATCTTAACAGCTTCAGCAATTTGAGGGTGGGGTGGGCTTTCCTTCAGGCAACCCTCCTGTTCACCCCCTTTTTTATTCCTATTTAATTTTTACAAGAGCTGTTTTTTTAAAAAATAAAAAAACAAGCCCAGTTACACACACTTGGCCGCAGACACTTTGGAATGCGCTGGTAGTCAGATCCACAATCATGCTCACTGCCCCCCCTCCAACCCCCGTGTGCACATGTGATCATGTGCACTTTGCCCCTCCTCCTCCTGCTCCAGCCCCCAACTCCCTCCAGCATGATTGAGGGAGGTCCTGGGAGGACGGTGATGACAGGAAATAGATGATAAGGGAAGGTGGGGGGGTTTCTTAGGTCCCAATCCTGTCCCCATGCCCCTTGGGGCCACACATACCTCTCAGGCCAATTCGGGGGGGGGGGACCCCTCCAGCAGAGTAGGCAGGTCAGTGCCCCACCTTCAGCCTGTGCCCTGTCCTCATGTGTTCTGGATGTGGTCTCCTCATAGACTCTAGAGCCAGGAGGGTAGGCCTAGGTCATGTGGATTGGAAGTGTCTGCGGGGCACCAGCAAAACCTCTCCTTCTGCCTCCCCACCCTGAGTGGGGTGGCTCATGCCATCATATGAGACAATCTGCTCATCTGTACCGTCTGTGGTTGTTTTCCTCTGGGGCGCAGGATGGTGGGAGTGTGCAAGGGGTGCAGGACATGCAGGTCTCAGTGGACTCAACCCTTGACCTTGTGGGTGACCTCCGGTCAAGCCCTGCAGCTCTCTGGGTCTCAGTTTCCCCACCTGTGCATACCCTTTCAGCCCCACTCAGCCCTGACCATGGGAACCACACCCTTTGGGACTCTTGCCCTACCCCTTCGGTTCACTCGTGCGTTCCTCCAAAGACTATTTATTGAGCGCCTACTGTACGCCTGGGACCAGCAGCTCCTGGGGCAGCCCAGGCCTGTTCATTCTGCAAAAAGTGATGAAGCCGGAGGATCTCAGGACCGCCCACCCCCCAACCCCGCGAGGCCAGGCGGGTCGCAGCTCTGGAGGGAGGCGTGGTGCCCGCGCGCCCCCTGGAGGCAGGATGGGGAAGAAGGGATTCAGCGCTCCGGGTGTTACCTGCAGTCCCCAAGGGTCCCCGAAAGGCCCAGATGGGCCCCTCTGCCTCATTGCAGTGCGGGGATGGATCGGGGAAGTTGAGTCTCTGGCTTCCTCCTCCCCGGAGCTCTGCGGGTTAGCGCTGCCATCTACTCCCCAGCTAGCTGGACCGGTCGACCAGGGCGAGGCGCCTGCCCTGGGGTGGTTTGGGGGTGGGGGGAGAAAGATGCCAGTGCAGGGTTCACTAGCAGACAGCATGGCTTGTGACCCCACCAGCCGCGACTTCCCGAAGCCACTCTTTCAGGCGGCAACATTGTTTCCGGAAATGACCATGTAACCAGGGATCGATGGAGCCATTTAAAGAGAGAACACATTGCAATTTAAAAGATACTCGAATCAGCAACTTTGGTCGAAACTAGCATTAGCGCTTGCCCAGCAAAAGTTCCACACCGCTTTGACTCTGTCCTTTTAAACATGAATAAAAAGGCCAGGTGGTTACATGCAACAAAGGAAATGAGTGACTCAAGATCTGTTTCTTTGAGTCTTTACCATCCTCGGGTTTATTATTGACTGTGTCCACTTGGGTTAGTGACTGGATCGCTGCCCGGAGGGACCGCAGGTGCTTACAGACGGAAACTCCCTCTCCAGGGAGGCATGCACAACTGAGTCCACTCAAGCCTCCTGTGCTGGGAATTCTTCAAATGGACTTCCCACAGGAGGCAATGTTTATTAAAGGATAAAGGGTGAAAACTGGAGAAGGAAATGATAACCCACTCCAGTATTCTTGCCTGGGAAATCTGAGGGACAGAGGAGCTGGGCAGGCTACAGTGTGTGGGGTCATGGAAAGTCAGACATGACTTAATAACTAAACAATAACAACTCCTTGGTCTTTGGTTCTGTGTCACTTAAAGCTAAGTTCTTGGGACTTAAACTTCCTAGTAATATTTTGAGGCTAATATTGGAGCTATCTGGACTTCATCTAGCAGATTTGAGACAAATAAGGAGCTATTATGGAGCTTCCCAGGTGGTGCTAATGGTAAAGAAGGCAGCTGCAAGTGCAGGAGACATAAGAGATGCAGGTTCTATCCCTGGGTTGGGAAGATCCCCTGGAAAAGGAAATGGCACCGCACCCCAGTATTCTTGCCTGAAAAATTCCATGGGCAGAGGAGCCTGGTGGGCTACAGTCCAGGGGGCCACAAAGAGTTGGACACGACTGAGCACACAAAGAAGAATGAAAACAGGCAAGTTTGGAACTTGTGTTCCTGTTAATAAAACTGTAGTAATCACAACAGCTAATTCATCCTCCCCGCCCCCCCCCCCAAAAAAAAGATTGTATTCAGCAATCTTGCAGCATGCCAGCTGTGGGGAAGGGGGTATGATGCTTTTCTTACTGTTTTGAATTCTCTGCAGAGATCACCCCTCTTGTTGGCTGCACTTCTCTCTCACTGACCCTGTACCATCTGGCTGGCCCACAGGAGGACACACATCCAGCTGAAGGGCTGCCCCCAACCCCCGAACTGTCTCACACCCACATTAGTTGAGGGCATGGGGGTTAGGATGGTGTGACCACCTGAGAAAAGAGTTTGGCTGTTTCTGCTACAGTTGAAGTAATGCTCGTGTACAAGGTTGAATTATCATGTTCGTGTCCTACCCTCTAGAATCTGTGAACAGGACCTTTGGGGAAAGGGTCTTTGCGATGTAATTGAGGGTCTCAAAGGAGTACCTGGGTGAACCCTAAATCCAATGACCAATCGCCTTGAGGAGGCACAGAAAGAGAAGATACCCGTGTGAAGACAGTGGCAGAGATCCAAGGGAGGTGGCCACAAGACCAGGGATGTCTGGGGACTCCCAGAAGCTGGAGGAGGGAGGAAGGACCCTCCGCTGGGGCATCCAGAGGGAGCACAGGCCAGTGACACCTTGATCTTGGACTTCCAGCCTCCAGATGGTGAAAGGGAGAATTCTGGTTGTCCCAAGCTGCCTCACTGGTGGTAACTGGTGGCAGCAGCCCCTGAGACTCAGAAGCTCCACCCCACACCCTGCAGTCTCTGACAGATAAGAGAGTCGATAGCGCCACTCACCAAAGGCTGCTTCTAGAATGTTCTGAGCAGCTGTCGTCACAATAGCCCTGACTGGAAACAACTTTAATGCCTGTCATCAGGGGACCAGATCATTCTCTGGCCTTTCCACAAAATGACATGCTCTCCAATGACAAAGAGTGACACCCAGGTCACTCCCGCGGCAGCAGGGCGAGTCTGAGTCAGACAGGAGGGGATAGAAGATATCATGGACATGATGCAAGTGACCATCAATGACAGTGGGGACCGCGGCAGGGTGGGGTCTCCCTGGGTGGGAAGTGACTGGGTGGGGCCTGTCCTGCTGTGTTATTTGCCCCCAGCAAAAGTTGCTGGTTACACTTTTCCATACATTTAAATTAAAAACAAGTCTGAAGAGCTAAATAAATGTCAGTGCTTCCACCTGGGAGACAGGTGTGTATCCGCTCACCTGTACTCCCAGATGAGCTGATGGGGTGGTGGCAGAGGCAAGGCCCAGAGACAAACTTCAAGGGGCATGGGGGGCAGGGCAAGGCCAGGTGCAGAGCGAGCCAAGGCCCCGTCTCCTGCCCCAGACCCAGGTCACACCGCCAACTCAAACACCTGGGCCAGTGATAAGCAGATAATAAGATCCGCATCCCTAGAGCCAACATGGACTTCTCAGTAGGGTGGGGGTTCATTAATAATTAGCCTTCATCCCTTCCTCCCAACAAATCCAACACCCTCTAGTAAAAGCCAAAGTCCTCACCACACCTTCCAGGGACCTGCATGGCCCAACCCCCAGACCCACCTCCTGTCTTGCCCTGGCTCTCGTGGTTCCAGGCACATGGGTCTCTCTGCTCTCTCTCTAACCCACCAAGCATGGTCCTGCCTCAGGGCCTTTGCACATCCCCCATGCCTGACCCACTCCTGCCCCCATGTTCACAAAACTTGTGCCCTCACTTTCTTCATGTCTCTACTCAAAAGTCACTTCCAGGGACTTCTCTCATAGTCCAGTGGCTAAGACTCTGCGCTTCCACTGTAGGGGGCACAGGTTCAATCCCTGGTCGGGGAACTAAGCTCCCACATGACACATTGCATGGCCCCCCCAACACACACATAAAATCACTGCCACAGAGAGGCATTTTTCCAATGCTTCCAGCTCCTGCCCCCAGCCCTGTAGCTCCTCGCTGTATATTCTCCCATGATACTCTTTCTGACCTGTTATGCATTTATCCTGTCAACTGAGACCTCCCCAAATTCTCAGGAGCAGGGGTTTTAGTTTCTCTGGGTCGTTATTCTACCTTTGGCTCCTGGAGCAAGGCCAGGCATACAGTAGGTGTTCAACATTTGCTGAGAGGTTGATTGAATGAACTGGACCCACTGCTCACTGGTAGCTCTCACGCCGTGCCTCCTCCTCCTGCCTTGCTGGAATTCTCAAGGATGAGGACTCAGGGCTGCCCGGTTGGGGGCTGTGCAGAACTGCCTCCTTTTTGTGAAAACTGTGGTGGAGAAGCTCCCACCAGCTGGAGGCAGACTGGGCCGACAAGAGGGAAGAGGGATAATGTGTCCTGGGATTGCAGGGAACTTCCTTGGCGGTGTATTGGTTAGAGAAAAACAGAACACCCTCCCTCTCCCAGCCATTCAAAATTCAGGTCCTTGGAAGCACAGCCTGAGTCAGAAGGTGGGGAGCGGGGGAAGCTGAGCGATGTGGTGGTCTCAGGGGAGCCCCTGAAGCAGGTACCCCACCTTGAATCAACCCCACAGGAGCCCAGGGGCCCATGTTTTGTGCCCCTACAGCTGTCGGTCACTGACTCCAGCCCACTCCCAAGAAGGGGGCTGTAACCTTGAGGGCATCTCCAGGGAGATACTTGCTGTCATCCAAAGACAAATCTACTGCCAAGGGGACAGGTTTCATCCCTGGCCGCGGAACTGAGATCCCACAAGCCTTGTAGCATGGCCAAACAAATATCTCCGGACATGGCTCAGTGGCTCCGGGACAGGAACATCCCCTGTTGGGAACCACTGAGCTGGCCGTGGAGCCACCGCCCTCCTGGGGCCCCTGGTTTCTCCTCCTAACACTCCTCTTGCACCAGAAGTGTGACTGACCAGAATCAGGGGTGTGCAGAGCTCTGGTGGGGGGCAGACTGTGAGGGACACCATGGTCCTTCCATCTGTGGCTGCAGCCGCCTTGTGGGAGATCACCAGGGAAGCCCCCTGCAATCCCAGGACACATCATCCCTCTCCCTCCTTATAGGCCCAGTCTGTCCCCAGTTGGTGGTGGCTTGCCCATCACAGACAGTTTTCATGAGAAGGAGGCAATAACTGCTCCAGGGGCTCCCCTGAGACCACTGCCTCACTCAGCTCCCCTCACCCCCTACCTTCCGACTCAGGCTGTGCTTCCAGGGATGTGAACTTTAACAAGTGGGAGAAGGAGGGTGTCCTGGCTTTCTCTCTGGTTGGATTGGATTTGCTACTTTTTGCTCAGATGTGTTTGCACCTATATCCACACGACAGGCACATCACCTTCCTTACCTGACCTGTCTCTGCCTGTTTTTATGATCAGGGTGGCGCTGGCCTCACAGAGGAAACCAAAGGCAGGTTGTAGAGGGTCCTGTCCCTGCTTACCCAGCTCCCACCCCCCAACTTCCTAGGAGGCCAGGCAGACGTCCACAGCCAGCCTCCCGGCCTCTCTGCTAAAGGTTGCCTGGTGGCATCTGGTCCCATCACTTCATGGCAAATAGAAGAGGAAAAAGTGGAATCACTGACAAATTTTATTTTCTTGAGCTCCAAAATCACTGTGGACAGTGGCTGCAGCCATGATATTAAAAGATGCTTGCTCTTTGGAAGGAAAGCCATGATAAACCTAGACAGTATATTAAAAAGTAGACATCACTCTTCTGGCAAAGGTCTATACAGTCAAAGCTATGGTTTTCCTAGTAGTCATGTACGGATGTGAGAGTTGGACGATAAAGAAGGTTGAGCACCAAAAAACGGATGCTTTCACAATTGTGGTGCTGGAGAAGACTCTTGAGAGCCCCTTGGACGGCAGGGAGATCCAACCAGTCATTTCTAAAGGAAATCAACCCTGAATATTCATTGGAAGAACTGATGCTGAAGCTCCAATATTTTGGCTACCTGATGCAAAGAGCTGACTCATGGAAAAGATCCTGATGCTGGGAAAGATTGAAGGCAGGAGGAGAAGGGGGCGTCAGAGCAAGAGATGATTAGACAGCATCACTGACTCAATGGACATGAGTTTGAGCAAACTCCAGGAGATGGTGAAGGACAGGGAAGCCTGGTATGCTGCAGTCTATGGGGGTCACAAAGAGTTGGACACAACTTAGTCACTGAACAGGGCTTCCCTGGTGGCTCAGATGGTAAAGAATCGCCTGCAGTGTGGGAGGCCTGGGTTCAATCCCTGGATTGGGAAGATCCCCTGGAGAAGGGAACAGCTACCCACTTCAGTATACTGGCCTAGAGAATTCCATGGGCAGAGAAGCCTGGCAGGCGACAGTCCATGGGGGTCACAAAGAGGTGGACATGACTGAGCCGTTTTCACTTCACTAGCCACTGAACAACTGCAAGCCTGGCCCTGCCCCAGAGGTGCCTGCAGGGGGCGCTGGCTGGAGTGAATGGCCACTACTTCCCCAGTGACCAGCAGGGTGGTGGATCCTGCCCAGCTCTCTTGGCTCCTGGGCAGGAAAAATCTCAGGTATGCTTTCGACAGGGGACAGAGCGCCAGGTGCCAGCAGGTGTGCTAGGTTTAGCCACCCCCACCTTCTCGGCCTTTTTCTTCTCCCACTTCGATCTCTTTCTATAGGCTCCTCCTGGGTTCCCTCCCAAATAAAGAGCTTGAACTCAGATTCTTGTGAGGTGGGACTGTTGCTTTTAGCTGGCTCCTCTGGAAGAGTTTTCAAAGAAGGGGACTTCCTTGGCTTCCACTGCAGGGAGCACGGGTTCAATTCCTGGTCAGGGAACAAAGATCCCCCATGCTGCCTGGTGTGGCCAAACAAGGAGGAGATTGTGGTGAACAGGCCTGAGAGCTCCTGAAGGAGGGGAGAGAAAGCTTAAGGATATGGGCTCAGAGTCCATCTCAGCCACTTGGTGAGACCTCCATTCTGAGCCTTGGTCTTCTAAAGTGGGGCTGGCCCAGCACCCGCCCCCAGGAAGCCCCTCCCCAGAGCCAGAGGACAGACAGGGGAGACGAGGCTGGGCTGATCCAGAGAGCTTTACTGAGCCCTCCTTAGCAGGCCAGGTGCTTCATCCGCCAGCAGTGCTGCAGGCAGCGGAGCCTGTGTCTGTAGTCAGGCCAGCTGTAGGTGACCTCAGTGGTGGACTCTGAGCTGTACTCTGGGGAGGACTCAGGCTGGCCGGAAGCGGGGAGCTCTGGCACCGAGGTGCTGCTGGTGGCCTTTGTCGTGGGCCGTTTCTGGTGCCGTCTGCTGGACTCGGGGGCGGAGGCATCTGGCCCGTTGGGGATCTCGTTGGGGGGCTGCGTGGGGGTGGTGGTGCCACTGGGAGACTGCCAAAGGGCGGGGCCCTGGCTGGAGGTGGTGCTGGGCCGAGGTGTGGAGCCTGAGGGCCCCTGGGAAGGGCCTGAGGAAGTGGTGGAGGGCCGGGCGCGCTGCTGCCCGGGGGCCTGGGTCTGGCTGGAAGAGTTGGCTTGAGATCGGAGACCACCCCAGTGCTTGCCAGGCGGCTGCGTGCCGGTGGCCGTGGTGGCAGCTGCGGCCTGAGCCTGGGCCTGGCCCAGGCTGGTAGAACTCCTGAGGGCGGGCTTGGTGGGGAACGAGGGGCTGGTGGTGGGCTCGGCTGGTGAGTTGGCGGAGGAATCCGCAGACGACCTGTGCTGTGGCGCATCATCTGTTTCACGGTCCAGTGCGTCCGCATTCAGGCTAGCTGGGGGTTTTACTCGGCCTTCTGAAGCCGGGTCATGCTTACTTTCCCTGTTGTGGAGAGAGCACGCAAGGGGTAAGTGAGGAGGGTCTGCCTGTGCCAAGGGCCGGAGGGCCATGCTCGGCCAGTAACACCTGGGCGCAGGCCACTGAGGACCGGCATGGGGCCCACTTGAGGGACCGGCAGCCAGCCCTGGCTGGGATAGAAGCAGGTGCAGGCATTCACACACACGCATGTGCGCTCACACCCGTCTAGGAGCCCCCTTCCAGGGATGGGTGCTTACGTACAGTCGACTCCGAGGGCAGTGAGGGGCCCGCTGCTGTGGCTGCCGGGGTGATGAGAGCCCGGCTGCGGGCCAAGGCCTGCAGGACTGGTTCCCGAGAGCGTGGGAGAGAGAGGTGGACAGTGAGACGGGGAGGAGGAGTGCCCGTCAGAGGCAGCAGGGATGCCAGACGGAGGCCAGACAGAATCAGGAGGACAGGAGGCTGGAGTGAAGGTAAGTGGGGCTGGGGAAGCTGGGAGACAGAGACCAGGTATACGGACACCACTCGCCCTGCAGGCACGCACCGTCCTTCGTCATTCCGGCTGCCACGTCCAGGGCCCGCCCGCTGATGTCGCTCACGATGCTGTCCACGGCCTCGTGATGCTTTAGAAACAGAGGACGTATGATGCGATGGTACAGCATATGAGCCCCGTTCCAGGGGCCGGGAGCCATGCAGAACAACAGGAAGGCGCACTACAGGCAGAGGTCATGAGTCACTCTGGGCCTCCTCCATCAGACACCCCTAGGAATAGGCCTGGCCTCCCCCATCAGACACCCTTAGAGATGGGCCTGGCCTCCCCCATCAGAGACCCTTAGGGATGGGCCTGGCCTCCCCCATCAGACACCCCTTTGGGTTCCCGCCCCCAGGATGGAGTGGTGTTTCCCGGGTGGTGCCAACCTTGCCCGCGTAGTAGAAAGGGAACCAGGACAGGAGTAGATCGCTGAAGAATTCGGCTAGCCCGAACAGGCCGTACACCACCCAGTATGTGAGCCACACAGTGTCGTCCTCTTTGTTTGGGCTCTCGATAGCTTTGATCCTGGGAGAGGCATGGCAGGGTCAGAGGCTGCCCAGAGAGTGCCCGGCACCCCCGGCCCTGCCCCAGCAGGCACTCACGAAGCATATGCGGGGTATGCAAAGCCGATGAGACTGCACAGCAGAGGAGCCCCGTACCCGAACAGAAGATACAGGCTTAGCAGAGTGGCGGCTCCTGCAGACAGAAGGTGGTAGGCGTGGGCTTTGCCTGCTGAGCCCGGACCCCAGCGTCCCCTGGGCCTGGCCCACGCATCCTGCACCATCAAGCCTCCCAGAAGCCTCGGCAGCCCCTGTAGCACCTGGGCACCCCCATCATGGCTCTGAACCCTGACTCTTGTGTCTGTAGTGCCCTAATATGTCCATCTCCCCCACAGGACTGCCAGATCACCCAGGGCAGGTGGGCACCTCAGGATTGGTCTGTACCAAGTACCTGCCCAGTGTTTATTGAATGAATATGGGATCTCTACAATTATAACCATCTCACTCCAGGTCCTACAGGAGTCACTGAGCTGAAGGGGCTAGAATTTGAATAGAAGTCATGGGAGAAGACAGATTCTTTACCCTCTGAATCACCAAGGAATTCTATGGATAGAGGAGCCTGGTGGGTTACGGTCCATGGGGTTGCAAAGAGTTAGACAGGACTAAGTGACTAACACTGTACTTTCAGTGGGAGAAGAGGTTTCCCAGGTGGCGCCGGTGATAAAGAACCCGCCTGACAATGCATATGTAAGAGACATGGGTTTGATCCCTGTGTCAATAGGAACCCACTCCACTATTCTTGCCTGGGAAATCCCATGGACAGAGCAGCATGGTGGGCTACAGTCCATGGGGTCACAAAGACCAAGACACAACTAAGCAACTAAACAAAAACAACAATGGGAGAAGAACCTGAAAGTGAGGCCATTCTGTTGTTAATACTTGATTCCTGGAGAATGGAGAAAGGCAACAGAATTTGTAACTTTGATCTTAGTCAAGGGTCTCTTCCCCTTGCTACTGCTGACTCTTGCGGGATCTTGGGCACTGTGGGGCAGGGAGCAGCATCCTTGCCCTCTCCCCTGCTTGATGGCAGGAACACCCAGAGTCATGACCACCAGATGTCCCAGATACTGTCCAGTGTCCCTGGGGGGCCCTTGTCTTCGTGGCAGGATGCAAAAGGTCATATTGAGAGTCCCTCAGACGGAGAACTCTCACCCACTATGAGACCCCTAGTGAGCGTCTCTTTGCTTGGAACCTCAGTTTCCTCATCTGTCAGTGGGGCAGTAGTGGCCCAGTCTCTGAGGGTTGGTGTGGGGGTAACTAAATAAGACAAAAGAGGGGACCCCTCCCTACACAGTGAGCCCTATGGTAGCCCAAACACACTCTCAGCAATGAGGGTTCAGAGGACATTGTGGTGGTGGAGGGGGGGAGCCACGAGTGTTAGCCACTCTGAAATCAGAATGGTCGCCGTTACATTTATTAAGCTCTTCTTGTATGCAGGGCTCTATCCTCCCCCTGTTCTATCTCATTCAACAGCCAGGTGAAACAGAAGCGGGTGGGGGGGGGCAGGGTACGGCGGGGGTCAGGCTCACACTAGGTCACTTGGGGAGCCTCTGACTTCTGGGAGCACTTACAATCCCTCCCCCACCTCCAGGCTGTTATCTGCAGAGAGAAACAGAGGCCACCAGTGGACCAGAGGGCAGAGTTCCCTTCCCCCCTCCCCCCCCCCCCACCTGTGTTAGCCTTTATCCCTGGGGTCTGGCATCAGGAGAGGAATGGGGGAATATATGGCTGGCTCTAGGCAGCCTGCTCACTGCTTCCTCTGGGTTTCCTCCTCTGGTAGCTGGGAGGGGAGGAGAGTTTAGAGGATCTCAGGCAAGTGGGGCCTGAGGGTTTCTACATCTGGGAACAGGGGTGGGGGAGTGGCACCCCTTCCCTGGAGATTGCTACTTGGGGAGCAGTAGCTCTCGTAGGGCCTCCCTTCCCTCAATCCGGATTTCTGCAGCCTCAGCAGCAGGAGGATGACCTGGGGCATCGGCGGGGGTGGTCCCCGAGATCAGCAGCAGATGGGGTGGAGTGGGGTGCTCTAGACAGGGCGGATTGCAGGGGCAGCCTCCCATGCAGCCCCTGCTGCTCTGGGCCGTTTTTCTGCCCTGTGACCCCCAGTCTCCTCAGCAGGCCTCTCTCAACGGGCCCCTCCCCAGTGCTCTATGACCTAAATTCCCCACCCACTGGTGACAGGGATGTGGAAAGCCAGGCAGGGGATAAAGGGCTTGCTCCCAGGGGAGGTCCCGGGCTGACCCGGGTTGGGCACCAGCAACCTGGAGGGACAGGTTTGGATCCTTCCTTGGGCTGCCTGGCATGACAATCCCCCAGCTGGTGGGAAACGGGAGGAAAGTGGACTCTCGGGATCTGTACACAGGTGCTTAAAAAAACATGGCATGTCCTCACCCAGAGTCACCCCCCAAGTGTCCAAACTAACTGTCCTGAGACTCATTCTAGGCGGGCTTCTCAGAAGAGGTGGCAGAAGGGGGTTGGGTCTGAAGCACCAAAAAAGAGGGGAGGCACTTAAAGGGCACTTACTGGACAGTTTCAGAGAATGGCAGGAGCCACCCAAGGTCACTGAGGAGGAAAGGCAGAGGAGGGACTGGAATGGAAGTGACAATTAGGGGTGACTGGACTTCCTATCCACGGGCTCCAGCCAACGTTTCTGCAAGCCAACCGCAGCAGTCAAACAATCCAGCTCAGGGGGGCAGAGTGAGAGGGCAGACCAAGGGGTTGAGCTTGGGGTGGGGTGATTCTAGCAGGAAAACCTCGGGAGGGGGGGTGGGAGTGACCCTTCCCTTCCTGGTCTGGAGCATCCCCTGGGAAAACGGGAAGCTCCCTACACTTGCTTCCAGGCTGGAGTCCATCTGGGAAGAGGGTGGCGAGACTAGCAGGGCATTGCTATCTACCTGCCCTCTCCTCCCCCAGGACCAGAAGAACAACCGGAAAAACCGGACTTCTTCCTGGAGGGCACCCAGAGCCAGGAGGGAGGAGGGGGCAAAGGACGGCTGCAGGGCCAAGAGGGGGTTGGTCCTCGACTGAGGTCTCACGGCGGGGGCGAGAAGAGACTGCGGCCAGAACCAAGGTCCTGGTCCACGACCCCTCCCCAGGATCTCGGTCTCCTCGCTGGACTGTGGGAGCGCCCCGCCGCCTGAGTTGGAACCCGCAGCCGGGGCGGCCGAAAGGGAGAGGTCCGAGGCCCCGAGAGCCCAGGGCCTCACTATGCCTGTCGGCGAAATGGGGCGGCAGCCCCAAGCGCTGCCCACGACGGCTCACCCGTGGCCAAGTACCGCTTGTCGACACCTGTCTTGGCTTCGAGCGCCCCTAGCGCTTCGGTGGCCAAGTTCCTCTGTTCCAGAAAGCGCTCGAAGCGCTGGCGCAGGCCGTCCATGGCACTTGGGCGCCCGGGACTGGCAGCTTGAACTTGACCGTCTCCCCGTGCACCGGCTAGACTGCTTGCGCGCCGCCTTCCTTCGGCGCGAGCCGCACCGCTCAACTCCCGGGCGGGTCTCCGCCCCCGGGCTGGTTTCCGCCTCCTGCCCTCCGCTCTGGCCAATGGGAGGGCAGGGCGGACAAAGGAGGTGGGGCCTGCCCCGTCTCCTCCGCCGCATTGCCCTCTGGAGGGCCGCGGCAGCCGCAGCCGCGACTTTGGAGGAAGGGGGCGGGGCGCGGTGACTGAGGGCACCGATTGGCTGAGCGGGAGGGGGACGTAGCTGATTGGAGGGGCGGGGTCATGGCTGGGGGATTATTGGCTGAGCGGTTGTGGGTGGAGCTGGGGGCGGAGAGAAGAGTGCTGGAGGTGGAGCTGGTGGGCGGGGCTGGAGAAAGTTCAAAGCTGATTGGAGAAACAAGAAGATGTTTATTAGGGAAAACAGAGGAAGTGGGGCTGAACATAAAGGAGGAGGGAGGGAATCGGAAAAGCGGTGCTTCAGTTCAGTTCAGTCGCTCAGTCGTGTTCGACTTTGCGACCCCATGGACTTCAGCACGCCAGGCCTCCCTGTCCATCACCAAATCCCGGAGCTTACTCAAACTCATGTCCATCGAGTCGGTGATGCCATCCAACCATCTCATCCTCTGTCATCCCCTTCTCCTGCCTTCAATCTTTTCCAGCATCAGGGTCTTTTCCAGCGAGTCAGTTCTTTGCATCAGGTTGCCAAAGTACTGGAGTTTCAGCTTCAGCATCAGTCCTTTCAAAGAATACTCAGGTCTGATTTCCTTTAGGACTGCCTGGTTTGATCTTGAAGTCCAAGGGACTCTCAGGAGTCTTCTCTAATACTGCAGTTCAAAAGCGTAATTCTTTGGCGCTCAGCTTTCTTTATAGTCCAACTCTCACATCCACACATGACTACTGGAAAAACCATAGCTTTGACTAGATGGACCTTTGTGAGCAAAGTAATGTCTCTGCTTTTTAATATGCTCTCTAGGTTGGTCATAGCTTTTCTTCCAAGGAGGAAGCGTCTTTTAATTTCATGGCTGCAGTCACCATCTGCAGTGATTTTGGAGGCCAAGAACATTGGGCTAAATGTAGGAGGCGGGGTTTATTCAAAAGCGCAATTCTGGTTGGATTAGGAAGGAGGTAAGGCTTATTCTAGGGGTAGGGGTGTATATGAAGTCGGCGGGGCCAATATGGGGCGGAGTCAATTATAGCAACAATGAACTCGCTCCTCTAGGTCAAAAGAATTGCGGGTCATTGTACAAACGAGGAGACTGAAGCTCCAGAGGGTTTGAGTCTACAGAAGACCGGTCTGGGCATGTGTCTCCCCCACACTTCTATTAGAGCTTTGCGCCCTTCCATTGGGGGAGCCACAAGGCTCCTTGGGAGTTGAAGCTTTTCAGGGGTTGCTATGGCGCCGGGGGCGGGGCGGGCGCTTGGGCCGTCTCGGCGGTTTGGCCAGGAGGAGGGGCTTTTTGAGGCCCCGCCCCGGCCCCGCCCCCGCCGCCATGCGGCCCGCCCGTACTGCGCTCTGTCTGCACCTGACCTTGGCCCTGGGCCTGGCGCTCGTTGGCCCCATGGCTGTGGGGTGGGCCTCGGCCCGGGCCCCCATCTATGTCAGCAGCTGGGCAGTGCGGGTGTCCCAGGGTTACCAGGAGGTCGATCGCCTGGCGCGTAAATTCGGCTTCGTCAACTTTGGGCAGGTGGGCGGGACCCAGATTGACGGGAGGAGGCGGGAAGATGTAAGAAGGGGACGACCCCAGATCTCTGCAGATGGGAGGGGCCCCCTCGTTCCCCATATATCAAAGACCCCCAGCTCACCCCTACTTTGTCTAACTTCAGATTCTGGGACCCCGAGAGGCCACCTGGTTGGGGGAAGATGTAAGAAAGGGACTGGCCCCAGCCTGAGAAGAGCTCCATCAGGGGAACCAGGTCTCAGCCATGCTCCCCTTCATTCCCAGATTTTCCCTGACGGGCAGTATTTCCATCTGCGGCACCGGGGCGTGGTCCAGCAGTCCCTGACCCCGCACTGGGGCCACCGCCTGCGCCTAAAGAAAGACCCTAAGGTGAGCCTGGCCTTCCCTCAAAGGTTTCCGCCACCTCCTATTATTCTTATAATTGTAATGAGTGGCTGTGTGACCTTGGGCAAGTCACCAGCTCTCTCTGAGTCTTGGTATGGATTTGGCTCCCTAGTCAACAGTCGGGAGCCAGATGGGGAAGATCTGTGGAGAGCAACAGATCATGTGTGAGTGCAGCACTCACCCCATGGCCTGGTGCCCTGTCAGCGTTTCTTGTCATCCCCCTTCTCTCCTGTATCTCACCCAGAAACATCAAGGTCCCCAGGTATAAAGAGGATGGCCTGGGGGGCTGACTCGCAAGAGTCAATCTGAAACCCACCAGGAGCACTGTTACCAAGAGAAGAGGCTGGTTGGAGATGTGGTCTTGATAGAGGCCAGATCTGGCTGATGGGTTGGGTGTGGGGGGCAGAGAAAAATTCAGGGGCAGCTTCCATGTCTGGAGCTGAGCAAATGGGCAGAAGATGGACCTGATTGCTGAGATAGGGGTGGGAGGGGGAACATGAGCTAGTTTGGGCAGGGGGTGGGAGTAGAACAAGGAAAAGGGGGGTAAGGGTAAAGGCCTGAGGAAGAGTGGCCCGAGGCAGGCAAAAGGGCATGTGCAAAGGCCCTGGGTGCAGCAGCCACTGTGGTTGCAGCAGAGGAAGGCTGGTGGGGGCCAGACAGGCAGGGGGCCTCTCGGGCCTCAGAGAGAGTGGGGCAGGAAGGTTCATAGACAGTGATGCTGCAGCATGCCTAGAGTGAGTTGCAGAGAGGTGGTGGGGACAGGGCAGCTAGAGGACCAGGCAGGAGGTGGGTATGGCCATACAGGTGTGTCCTGCACCCGGAAGAGTGTGGTTGAGAGAAATGGATGCTGCAAGGGGAGATGGACGTGTCTTGGGGAGAGGGATTCTAGAATGTGGACAAAGGCAGAGTGAGCCACAGTGGCCCTGGGCAGCAGCTACCACATGTGTGGGGGTCCCTTGGGGATGGGTGCTCTGAGGATTTCAGCGTCCTCCCAAGGCAGAGCCTCAGGCACACGGGAACCTCCTAGAGCAGCCCCAGCAAACACAGGGTCCCTGGCTCCATCCTATATCACATGGGTCCCCATGGGACAAGGAGGTGACAGCCCAGACATACAACCTCCTAACCCTCAGCCCCCACACACCTCTTCCCCCCACCCCAGCAGACCCAGGAAGAGGCCTGCCCAAACCCTGGAAGCAGATTTTGGCCTCTTGGCCAGGAATCTGCAGAAGGGCTAAGAGGCAGGGCCCTCTGAAGCATCCTGGTGTGAGGACAGGAAGCTGGGAATAGGGCGGGCTGCTCATAGGTCCAGTCCCTCCCACAGTGTGGTCTCCTCTGCCCCCCACCCACCACCAGGTGCAGTGGTTCCAACAGCAGACACTGCAGAGGCGGGTGAAACGCTCCCTGGTGGTGCCCACGGACCCCTGGTTCTCCAAGCAGTGGTACATGGTGAGCTGGCCGGGCCGGGCAGTGGGGCCTGGCCATGTCAGAGCCCTCCTGACCCTGACCCCACCTTGCACAGAACAATGAGATGCAGTCAGACCTGAACATCCTGCAGGTCTGGAGCCAGGGGCTGTCGGGCCAGGGCGTCGTGGTCTCCGTCCTGGATGACGGCATCGAGAAAGATCACCCAGACCTCTGGGCCAACTATGTGAGCCTGCAGGGCTGGGGTGGGGGCTGCCTCATGTCTTCCGGCTGGTGGGAGCCCCCTCATGTCTCCACACCCTTCCCCCAGGATCCCCTGGCCAGCTATGACTTCAATGACTATGACCCAGACCCCCAACCTCGATACACACCCAGCGATGAGAACCGGTAAGCCTGGCATTCCCAGGGGTGTGGGGGCAGACCCTGGTTCCCTACGAGGAGCCAGGGGGATGTGATGGGCTCCTGTCTCTGCCCTGGTGCCAGGCATGGGACCCGCTGTGCCGGGGAAGTGGCGGCGATGGCAAATAACAGGTTCTGTGGTGCGGGCGTCGCCTACAACACCCGCATCGGAGGTACTCAGGCTGGGGGGTGGGGAGCCTCCTGGCCTCACGCCCTTGCTGTTGAGCAGTGGTGCCAGGGTGCCAGGCCCAGGGTGGAGGAGAACTGAGCACCCCCCCGTCGTCGACACCTTCACCCCCAGGCGGGGAGAACATGGGGCACAGGCAGGGTGTCCAGCGAGGCCGCAGCTGCCGCCCATGCAGGTGTGCGCATGCTGGATGGCACCATCACCGACGTGATCGAGGCCCAGTCACTGAGCCTGCAGCCACAGCACATCCACATCTACAGCGCCAGCTGGGGCCCCGAGGACGACGGCCGCACGGTGGACGGCCCAGGCATCCTCACCCGAGAAGCCTTCAGGCGTGGCGTGACCAAGGTGAGTGGGTACAAGGCATGGTGGGCCCGGGGCCTACACACAAGGCTCCCGCCCCACCCCAACTCCCGCCTCTGTGCTGGTCCCTTCCTGCAGGGCCGAGGCGGGCTGGGCACCCTCTTCATCTGGGCGTCAGGCAATGGAGGCCTGCACTACGACAACTGTAACTGCGACGGCTACACCAACAGCATCCACACGCTCTCGGTGGGCAGCACCACCCAGCAAGGCCATGTGCCCTGGTACAGCGAGGCCTGCGCCTCCACACTCACCACCACCTACAGCAGTGGCGTCGCCACGGACCCTCAGATCGTGAGCTCCCCCGCCCCCTGCACCCTCCCACGGCCAGACTCCCAAGGCCTCCTGCCTCTGCCTGCCCCACCCAGACGCCTGTCTCTCGCCTTCCCTCCTGTTCCCTGCCTGGCCTCCTCCCAGGGCTGCCCTGTTGGCACCGGACACAGAGTGGGGTCCCAGACCATGGGTTGGCACCCCTTCATGCGCCCTCCTGTCTCCCAGGCGGCCCTCCTCAGTGCCCCAGGCCTGCTGTTGTGCTCTGCGGCGCCTCTTTATTGAAGCCCTTGGGACTTTTGAAGCAGGGTGGGGTTTCTACGGGCACTGGTCTCAAGCCCTTGTCTGTGCCCCCCAGGTCACCACAGACCTGCACCATCAGTGCACGGACAAGCACACGGGGACCTCGGCCTCTGCCCCACTGGCAGCGGGCATGATCGCTCTGGCTCTGGAGGCCAAGTAGGTGACGGTGGGGTCCCGCCAGCTGCCCGTGCCCCACAGCGTGGCCCTGGCTCACCCACCCTCGCCCACTCGCAGCCCACTCTTGACGTGGAGGGACATGCAGCATTTGGTGGTCCGAGCGTCCAGGCCCGCGCAGCTGCAGGCGGAGGACTGGAGGACCAACGGCGCTGGGCGCCGAGGTGCGGCAGGGCCCAACGGGGGTGGGGGGTTGGGGGGATGGGGCCACCTCACTCACAGGGCCATGACCGCCGGCCCCTCCCCCTGCAGTGAGCCACCACTATGGCTACGGGCTGCTGGACGCTGCGCTGCTGGTGGGCATGGCTCGCTCTTGGCTGCCTACGCAGCCCCAGAAGAAATGTGTCATTCATATCGTGCATACCCGCACGTGAGCGCGCCCCTCTGCCCGCAGGACGCCTGCATCCTCAGCCTTTGTGCCTACCTCCCCACAGCTGTTCTCCCTCCTGCCATCTCACCTATCTCTCCCTCCCCCCACCTGCCACCTCCCCCAGCCCTCCTCCACCTGCTTCTGTACCTGCCTTCTCCCTACACCTCCCGTTGCTACCTGGGGAGTGGACACAGGGAGGCGTGCCCGTCTGAACAAGGAGAGGGAGGGTAGGCTTCAGGATCTGAGCCCAAACTCTGCCTGGCCCCCCACCAGCAGGCCAGCAGGAGAGGCCCTGGCCCCCAGCCCCATCCTGCCAGTCATGCGCGTGAGGAAGAATGTGTCGGCCTGCGCCGGCGACGCCAACTCCATCCGTTCGCTGGAGCACGTGCAGGTGCAGCTGTCCCTGTCCTACAGCCGCCGTGGGGACCTGGAGATCTCCCTCACCAGCCCCATGGGCACCCGCTCCACCCTTGTGGCCATCAGGTGCAGAGGCAGAGGCTGGCCCTAGGTGCAAACTCTCCCTCCTTTCTGGGTGCCCCCATGTGGAGGAGCCTGAGCACCCCGGGGTCAGGCAAGCTGGACCCCAGCCCTGTCCACATTGGCCGTGCCGGTCAGGACTCTGGTTATGAACCCCCCCTCACCTGTCTGTCCCAGGCCCTTTGACGTCAGCAGTCAAGGCTACAACAACTGGATCTTCATGTCCACCCACTTCTGGGACGAAGACCCACGGGGCTTGTGGATCCTGGGCCTGGAGAACAAGGGCTACTATTTCAACACAGGTGAGGTCCAGCCGGGTGCTGGCTGGGGCTCCACCCCTACCCACCTTGCAGACTGGAGCCCGTGGCCTCTTTAGCTGCCCCCCTACCTCACAGGGCTCCCACTGGTCTCCTGGGAGAGACTGAGCAGGCAGGACTGGCACGAAGTAGGTGCTCACTTACCAGCACACAGCAGGTGTCTGGTTCTGAGCCCACAGAGGGTACTGAACAACTCTGCACTGTCTGTGTCCAGGGTTCCAGGATGGGGTGTGGGTGGCAGGGTGGGGGGCCCGTAATGGCAGGACCAGGCTGCCGACAGCCTCTCCCCCTCCTCCCCATGCCCACTACAACCCCTGCCCAGGGACGCTGTACCGCTACACGCTGCTGCTCTATGGGACGGCTGAGGACATGACGGCGCGGCCCTCTGGCCCCCAGGTGACCAGCAACGCGTGCGTGCAGAGGGACACAGAGGGGCTGTGCCAGGGTGAGTGCCCGGCGCGGCATGGCCCATTTGCCGGGAGGTGGCAGCAGGGGCAGTGTGCGTGTGCAGCCTGGGGTGAAGGGGCGGGCAGGCTGGGGTGGCAGGTCTCAGCCTCACAGCCCCATGGACGTGTCTGTCCCTCATGCAGAGTGCCACAGCCCCGCCTACATCCTGGGCCACCTTTGCCTCGCCTACTGCCCGCCAAGATACTTCAACCACACCCAGCAGGCGGTGACCGCGGGACCCGGGCGCTCAGCTGCGCCTGCCATGCAGGTCTGCTCCAGCTGCCACTCGTCCTGTTACACCTGCCGAGGCAGCTCCCCGCTGGACTGCACTGCCTGCCCTCCGCAGTCCATGCTGGACGAGCAGCAGGGCTCTTGCTCGGGACCCTACCCCCCTGAGGGCCATTCCCAGTCCATGGCAACTGCCCGCCCCTGCCACCATGGCCCAGCCCAGGCTGTGGTGCTGTCCCTGCTGGCCATGGCATTTGGGAGCCCCCTCCTCTGCCATGTTCTGCTCATGGGCTGCCTGCTGCCATGGATGGGACCCCCTAGGACAGGGGACCACTCCAGTCACCACTCCAGACCCCGCAGCAGGCTGGAACCCAGAACCGGCTGACAAGGACAGCCAGCATGCACCTCTGCTCAAGCCCTGGTGGGCACCCCCATCCTACTGTCCAGACTGGCGCCCCATAGGAACCTGCCCCGGGAAGGCCTTGGCAGCCTCGGAGGCACAGGCCAGGGGTGGCCACGTGGGATCCTGCACCCTGGACTTGGCAAGTCAAGGTCAGAGAGAGAGAGAGAGAAGTCTCATTGCATAGTTTGGGTGGTGTGGGTGGGGAGGTGGGGAACCAGGCGGGAGGCCGATATCCCTTCCCTGTCCCAAGAGTCTGGAGGGAGGGAGAGACAGAGCAGACGACACTGTCCAGAGTCTCCTCTCGGGCACCTCCTCCTCTGCGCAGAATTTGCAAATAAAGGTTGAATAGAAGGTGCAAGTCTGTGGGGTCCTTGGGGTACCACTCTCTTCCCCACGGTGTGATTGCTGGGGGCGGGGGGTGTCCCATACACTCCATGTCTGTCCCTGGAGAAGGGGTCTGGGTCAGTGGAGTCCAGAGCCCATGCCCTGGGGGGTGGGGGCTGGTGGGCTCCTGAATGATAGCTGTGGCAAAGCCTTGAGAGCCCTGGAAGTGTCCTGGCCTGCTCTTACTGCTCTCCCATCCTTTTTCCTTTTTTAATTTAATTTTGGCTGCACTGGGTCTTCATTGCTGCACACAGGCTTTCTCTAGTTGCAGTGCATGGGCTTCTCATTGTGGTGGCTTTTCTTGCTGTGGAGCACAGGCTCTAGGTGCTCAGGCTTCAGTAGTTGTGGCGCATGGGGTTAGTTGCTCCATGGCATGTGGGATCTTCCCGGACCAGGGGTTGAACCTGTGTCCCCTGCACTGCAAAGCGGACTCTTAACCACTGGACCACCAGGGAAGTCCCACCTTTTCCATCCTTATGCATGAGTTTCTCTTTAAGGCTGAGAACTAACAGGAGTGTGATCCGCAAATGACAATTGCAGATCTACCCACACGGCCTGTCTACCGGCTTCCAATAATTGCACTTTTCTGTTTTTCTGAGGTCCTTGGGAGGCTGAGGGAATGATGAACTGGAGATACAATGCTCTTACTCCCTCAGGCCTCCACTTCCCCATCTGGAAAGTGGGTTCTCCACCTCTCTGGAACTGAAGAGGATCCCAAAGTGCAGGGAGGGTGGGGTTGGGGTAGGGAGGGCATGGATGGAGCTATTGAGAGTCCTTCCTCTGTCCTCACACACATCTATGGGGTGGGGACACTTTCCTCGTTCCTTCTGATTTTCAGAGCTGAGAGGCAATTTCCACAAGGAAGTGGAGGCTGGTTGTGCCTTGACCACAGGCTTCATTTGAACTCCATGGAGGCAGTCCTGGTTTGTTGCAGGAGCCCCAGAGACACTCCTCTCCAGGGACCCTGGGCACCTGCTGAGCCACCAGGCTCAGGTTGGGCAGCCTCAAGCTGGAAAGTAATGGGAATGAGGTCAAGGGCTGCAGCTGGACCCACTGTAAGCAGGAGCAGCAGCCAGCTGCCCTCACCTCTAAAGTCCCAGCCACACCCCTAGAGTCCCACCCAGCTCAGCCCCTGCTTCCAGAGTTAGCTCCAGACTGTGAGTCCAGAGCCATCTGGCCTCCCTCTCAGAGCCTCAGTGACCACACCTGTGCAACAGCATTAAACCTGGCACCTGCCTCACCAAATACTCTTGAGGATCCAAAGAAGTAGTTTTCTGGCCTGACATACGGTAAGTGCCCAAATCATGCCAGTTTGGGGCAGCCACTTTGGGAAACAGTTCTACAGACAAACATGGAGTTACTGAAGGACCCAGTGATTCCACTCCTAGGCAAATGCCCAAGAAAACTAAAGATACATTCACACAAACAACTATGCCAGGATGTTCACAGCAGTATGATTCACAGCAGCCAAAATGTGGAAGCAACCTGAATGTCCACTAACGTGGGTGAATGAATAAATGCAGGGTGGTCCCTCCACACCCGGGAGCATCACTCAGCCATGAAAAGGAGAGGGGCACTGACACTCCGGACAACTGCAGATGAACTTTAAGAACACGATGCTCAGTGAGAGAAGCAGGAGATAAAAGAACACAGGGTGTGTGATCCCGCTGATGTGAAACGTCCACTGTCTATTGCCGGGAGCCAACACACGAGACCCTACCCATGACAAGGTCATGAGGGAGAAAACCTGACAGGCAAGGCAGATCAGATTTTCAGGGATTTCGAAAAGCTGCCCCCGGCACTCACCTTAAAGATGATATCTGTCTTTCTGATGCTTGCTTCAATAGACTACTCCCTAATTTCTGTGACACAGGCAGAAGGCCTTCCCCAATCTCTTCCCAAATAAGAATAAATTTAGAACTTTAATCAATAAGTTTCCCAGGTGGTGGTATTTTATGAGATTATCCAGGATGAAAGGAGTGTTTTAATTTAAACTCCTTTGCTGGTATTTTAGTTTTAGTTTGTTTGGCAAATGCGTTTATGCCCTTGGTATTTTTTGCTTGCTGTGTTTTTGCTCTTAATGTGCTAAGGTTGTGTTATGGAAACCATTGTTAGTATAGTTATAGATCTAGAAAAATAAGAGCTTAGCCCTAGTGTGGTACCAATGAGACAGTTGCTAATTGTCAGCCAGGAGTGCTAGGCAGAGGCTGCCTCACCGAAGCTGCAGAGTCTGTGTGGGGTAAACTTCTCAGATAAACGCAACTGACCACTTCTGCAGAAGGATTAATTTTTGTGTTAACAAGGTTATACTTCTACTCTGTACTGTTGCCCTGTGAGACTGCTACCTTTCAGTTAAGGTCACCATAGAAACAGAAAATAGGTTTACATTCACCTGACCTGCATAAAATGTTAATAGGCCCCAAGGCCAGAAGATAATGTACAAGACCCTCATAAACAAAGAAGTATACAGAAAACACCCTGGTTTTGTGAAGGACAAGCTGACATAATGTTAAACTATCTTCCCCTTAGAAATGTACTAACTTAGGGTATAAAAGCCACGGTAAAAAATAAAAGATTGCCAGACTCTGTAGTCACTCTCTCTCTCTTTCTCTCTCTCTCCCTCGCAGACTTGGCCCTATCAAGGCTGGTCTCATGTGTCTTCTCTCTTTCTCTCTCTCTCTCTCTTGCCGACGCCATTCATCCTGAGGGTACCCCCTGGATCCTGCTGAGGCTGGACCCCGGCAGTCTATATATTCCCAAAACACTGACTTGTACACTTTAAAGAGGTAGACTTTATGGTATTGCAGGCTTCCCTGGTGGCTCAGATGGTAAAGAATTTGGTCGCAATGAGGGAGACCCTGGTTCAATCCCTGGGTCCGAAAGATCCCCTTGAATAGGAAATGGCAACCCACTCTAGTATCCTTGCCTGGAGAATTCCGTGGACACAGGAGCCTGGTGGGCTACAGTCCATGGGACCGCAGAGTCTGACATGACTGAGTGACTAATACTACTAATACTACTACTTGTAAATTATGTAAATTGCTTTTTTTTTTTTTTTTTTTAAAATTTCATCAGAGCAGCTTATGGGATGTAGGATCTTAGTTCTCCCACCTTGGACTGAATCCAAACCCTCAGTAGAGAGAACAAGGAATCCTAACCACTGGTAGGTGGTGGTAGTGGTGGTTTAGTCATTAAGTCGTCTCCAACTCTTTGCGACCCCAAGGACAGTAGCCCGCCAAACTCCTCTGTCCATGGGATATCCCAGGCAAGAATACTGGAGTGGGTTGCCATTTCCTTCTCCAGGTGATCTTCCTGACCCAAGGATCAAACCCGAGTCTCTTGCAATTCTGGTGGTCTCCTGCATTGCAGGTGGATTCTTTACCAACTGAGTTATCAAGGATGCCCCACCCATTCTGGTCCAGTGGTACCGAAACTCTCTCGGGCGTGGCCCCTTTAAAGCGGGGGGGAAGGCGAGGGGATGGCTTCGCGGCGGGCGGGAACCCGAGGAGGCCGGAAGTGCGCCTCACGTGCCTACAGGGCGGGCCCGCAGGCCGACCGGAAGCGGAAGTGCCCTCTCGGCTGCTGTGGCGGCTGAGTACCGCGACCAGGTGGAGTCTCTCCTGGAAACTTGTCTTGAGTGGAGCCGGACACTGAAGCCCCAGAAAGCGTGCTGTTCCGCCTTGGGAGGAACGAGGCAGTACCGGCTTCGCCGGGAGCGGGGCTCCGGAGCGTGTGTAGGAGTTTGCTGGGTGGCAGGAACTGCGAGGTCAACGCTCTTTTTTCCAGCCTGCAGGGATGGGCTCCAAGGCCAAGAAGCGCGTGGTGCTGCCCACCCGCCCGGCGCCCCCCACGGTAGAGCAGATCCTGGAGGACGTGCGGGGGGCGCCCGCCGAGGACCCCGTCTTCACCGCACTGGCTCGGGAAGGTAGGGGTGCCCAGGTCGTGCAGGGGAGGGGCGGTCCCGAGACCCCAGCAAAAAGGGAAGCACCTGGCTGCTTTTGAGACGCATTGGCAGAGTTAAGTTGTCAGGACAGAGACTGTCTGGCCCTACAGTGCCCAAAATACTTAGGTCTGGCCTTTTGCAGAGAAAGAGTGTCCACCCCTTGTTCAGAAGATAAACGGAAAACAGTGACTGCAGGGTCTGAATACTGTGTTCTCTATGAGGTTCGTTTATTCGTTCAACCTTATTGAGAACCTGTTATGGGCCAAGTTCTATTCTAATCATTGAGGTGGTGAGGTGATATCTGAACGTTCAAAGTCCTTGGGATTTCCCTGTCTGTCCAGCGCTTAGGACTCTGCAATTCCACTGCAGGGGGCATGGGTTCAATCCCTGGTCGGGGAACTAAGATCCTACATACCACGTGGCACAGCCAAGAAAAGGGAAAAAAAAAGATGAAAGTGCCTGTCCTCAGGCCATTCTAGTGAGTAGAGAGGATCAGTATAAGGCTTGTGGAATGTCAGAAGGTGAGAAACACATTGGGACTTTTTTGGGGGGTTCGTCTTTGTGTCTTTTTGTTTTCTTTAAATTATAGTTGGTTTACAATGTTAATTTCTGTTTTATAGCAGAGTTACTCAGTTACACATACTCATTCTTTTCCATTATAGTTTATCACAGGATATTGAAAATCGTGTGCTATACAGTAGGACCTTGTTTATCCATCCTGTATATAATAGTTTGCGTATGGTTATCCAAAACTCAATCATTCTTTCCACTATCCCCCTTCCCCTTTGTGTTTGTTGTTCAGCCGCTCAGTCGTGTCCAACTCTTTGTGACCTCATGGACTGCAGCAGGCCAGGCTTCCCTGTCCTTCACCATCTCCCAGAGTTTGCTGAAACTCATGTCCATTGAGTTGCTAATGCCATCCAACCATCTGATCCTCTGTTGCCCCTTTCTCCTCTTGCACAAAATCTTTCCCAGCATCAGGCTCTTTTCCAGTGAGTCGGCTCTTTGCATCAGGTGGCCAAAGTTTGGAGATTCAGCATCAGTCCTTCCAGTGAATATTCAGGGTTGATTTCCTTGCTGTCCCTCCCCTTTGGCAACCACAAGTCTTTTCTCTATGTCTGAGCCTGTTTCTGTTTCATAGATAAGTTCATTTGCATTATATTTTAGATTCCACAAATAAGGGACATCATACAGTATTTCTCTTTCTGACTTCCTTCATTTAGTATGGTAATCTCTAGTTGCATCCATGTTGCTGCAAGTGACAATATTTTTGTGCTTTTTCACTGCTGAGTAGTAATCCATTGTGTGTATATACACCATATCCTTTTTTCTTACGGTACCCTTTTTATTTCTCTTTATCCATTTATCTGTCAGTGGACATTTAGCTTGCTTCCATGTCTTGGCTGTTGTAACTAGTGCTTCAGTGAACATTGGGGTGCATGTTCTTTTGAATTATGGTTTCATCTGGATTTATTTGCACAGGAGTGGGATTGCTGAATCATATGGTACCTCTGTTTTCAGTTTTTTTGAGGAACTTCTGTGCTGTTTTCATGGTGGCTGCAGTAGCTTATATTCCCACCAACAGTGTAGGTGTGTTTACTGTTCTCTCCACCCTCCCCAGCATTTGTTATTTGTAGAGTTTTGGGTTTGTTTTTTTTTTTAATATTTATTTATTTGACTGTGCCAGGTCTTTGTTGTGTCATGCGAACTCTTAGTTGCAGCATGTGGGATCTAGTTCCCTGACCAGGGTTTGAACCTCAACCCCCTGCATTAGGAGCATGGCATTTTAGCCAGTGGACTACCAGGGAAGTCCAGTTTTTAATGTACAGTTTTTAATGATGGCCATACTGACCTGTAGGAGGTGGTACCTCATTGTGGTTTTGATTTGCCTTTCTCCAATAGTTAGCAATGCTGAGCATTTTTTCATGTGATTCTTGACCATTTGTATGTCTTCTCTGGAGAAATGTCTATGTAGGTCTTTGGCCCATTTTTCAACTGGGTTGTTTTGTTTATTGATATTGAGTTGTATGAGCTGTTTGTATGTTTTGGAAATCAAGCCCTTGTCAGTCACATCATTTGCAATTATTTTCTCCCAGTCTATAGGCTGCTGGTTTCCTTTGTTGGGCAAAAGCTTATGAGTTTGATTAGGTCCTATTTATTTGTTTTTGCTTCTATTTCTGTTGCCTTGGGAGACTGACCTAAAAAAACATAGGTAAGGTCTATGTCACAGAATGTTATGCCTGTGGTCTCCTCTAGGAGTTTTATGGTGTCATGTCTTATATTTAGGCCTTTAAGCCATTCTGGGTTTATTTTTGTGTAGGGTATGAGAGAGGGTTCTAACTTCAATGACTTACATGTGGCTGTGGGACAATTTGTTTTTAAATTAAGTAACAGTAAAAATTCTATTCTTTGCTGCACATGACCACATTTTACAGGCTCAGGAGATCCTTGTTGTTGCTGCTGTGCTGGGGGGCTCAGCTGGGGACATTTCTGTCGCCTGGAACGTTGTGTTGGATGGGGCCGCCTGAGGAACCACAGCACCTATTTATCCACAGCCCACAGCTGGGTCTTTGGCGGCTGCTTGAGCCCCAGCTTAAGGATCACAGGCCTAGGTCCCCAGCACTTGGAGGTTGGGGCCATGAGGCGTGGCCAGTGCTGGGGCCATTCATGGAGCAGGGGACTTCCCCTGCTGGCCTGTGTCCGCCTCTGTGTGCACCTGCACTGTCTGGCCTTTCCCACCTTGGTGTTAGGCAGGTGGTAAAGTGACCTGAATCAAATGCAGAGGTTCTGGCCAGTTTGTGGACAAGGGGACCAGGCAGAGCAAGGAGGACCTTGATGTGTGTCCATGTGACCCTGGAGCCTGTGCCTTTTCTGTCCTGACTCCCCCCCTCTCCTGTACCCTTTAGGAAGTGTGGTCACTGGGAAGTGTGCGTCCTGGCCTCTTCCCATCTCCCTGAGTGCTCAGAGTGCTGGTGAGAGCCATTGTGCTCTGTGATCAGGGTCAGAGCCCTTTCCAGGAGCCAGGACCCACCCCTTGGAGGGACTGTGGGTCAGTGGAGTCCAGCCTTTCCTGTGACCTGTCCCCTCTAGTCCATTGTTTTCTCTGGAGGGTAAACTGAGTCCTCTGGTTAACGGGCAGTGATGCTGCCATATCCTATCCATAGACACCTTGGGCCCCTCTGGGAGGGCCGAGGACGCCGAGGCCCAGCAAGAGCAACTCTACCTCCAGAGCCGGATCTATGTGGCCATGAACCAGCGGCTGCAGCAGGCGGGTGCCCAGTTGGAGCAGAAGCGTGCAGACCTGCAGCAGGCAGGCGAGGAGCTGGAGCGGGACATCAGCCAGGTGGGCCAAGTGGCTCTGCCCGGCACAGCAGCCGCCTCCTTGGGGTAACCCGGCCCACCAGAACCTCAGGTCCTCCACTCAGCATCTGGCCTGGCACACCTCACCTGACACCTGGCCCCTGGGTCCCAGAAGATTTCTGGCTCTCTGTTCTGCTTCCTAGGTATGCCCTGGCACCCAGAGACCCCAGGGGACACAGCCTGCCCAGTCGGTGTGGGGCCTCACTGGACATAGACCCCCTCCCTGAGGATGGGATCCAGGTTGTGCACAGGCCTCTTGCCCTGAGGAGCCCAGACTGGACTTCCTTCAAGGCCCGGGGCCCAGGACCGTCAATCCATCCTCCCTTCCCTTCCTCTGGCGACCCTGCTTCACTGACCAATCAGACTGAGCTGGTGGGACCCACCCCTCTGGTTCTGCCATCCCCCTGTGAATTGAGGGGGGCCCAGAGGTTCCAGGAGAGTGTGGGGGTGTTCAGTGTCCTCTCGAGCCCATAGTGGCTGTGGTTGTGTGAGGAGCAGTAGCTCTCAGGGTGAGTGCCACCTCTCGGGGCCCCTGGCTCCCCATCTTGGACCTGGGTGCTCCCCCAGGGCAGGCTCTTATCTGTCTGTCACCTGTGGGATTCAGTCACATGGGGATACTGTGAGAGGACGTGGTAGTCAGTCTCCGCCCCGGCTTTCACCCAGTGCCCTTCCTCTTTCCACCTTCCCCCGCAGATAGGTGGGCGGTGGGCCAGGTGAGGACCGTGAAAAGGGCTTTCACCCTAAAAAACCAGTCCCGTGAAGACCAGAGCAGCAGACCAGTGGGAGGTGGTGAGCCCACTGAGCGCCTCCGACGACAGTCCCCCCATGGGCCCCTCCTTTCCAGGGTCCCAAAAGCTCAGGGCGGCGCTGGGACCCCGCACAGCAGACGAGGGAGACCTCGCATATCCCAGGAGGAAAACGTGTCTTCTTCACGCCTAGAGACTCTAAAACTGGAAACTTGGGGGCCCAGGTGTTGAGAGAGTGTGGATGCAGCCCCAGTAGCAGCAGTGGACACCGAGCAGCCTCCTCATCCAAGGGAGGGCACTCTTGCACACAACAAACCCTGTGTCAACCTCGAGTACACTTGGTTGTGGGGAGTGAGGCTGTGCAGGCAGCACATGGACCCGGATGGAAGGCCTGCAGAGCCCCCTCCTGACCCCCACCCTGCTTCACCCCTCTGGAGACTAAGGCGCAGGCAGTTGGAGCGCGATTCAACAGCTGTTTATTAAAGGTGCAGTGAGACGCCTGGCTCTGCGGCCTCTTTCCGCCAGGTGATGGCTTTATGGGTGGGGGCTGTACGTATTTACAGGTGTCCTGTGGCACCTGGGATGGAGACGCAGGGAGGGGGACAAGCCAAGACAACCAGGCTCAGGCTGCGGCAGCATGGTGAGGTAGTGCCCCAAAGTCAGTACCCAGCTCGCGGTGTCCATCTGCTCTGGGCTGAGGTCTGGTCTGGGTGCCCTATGTCTCTTGGGTCAGGGCTTCACAGGAGTGTTTGGGGTCCTCGGACTTTGTTCCTCCAAGCTCTGGCCTCAGGCTGATTGTCCAGCAATGGCCAGCACTGCCTCCTCCAGGAAGCCACTCTAATCAGGGCCTCGGGCTCCCACCAGCCCAACGGCTGCGTGGACCGCTGCTGTGATGGATCAAGGTGGCAGGGTGAGCGCTGGACAGGATGGGATGGCTCGGGCCCTGCCCCTGCCTGTGGAGAGAATGGCTAGGGGCAGCCAGCCTGGACGGTCCTCTGCCATCAGTCATGGCAGCCGACATACTCAACCCAGAGGTAGCTCTGGGAATTCTCCCCACCGCCCACGTGGGGAAGCAGGCATGCAGCTGCCAGAGCACAGCCTGGGACTCAGTACGGGGGCTTCCACTCCAGGCCCCCACAGCTTGGCAAGCTGGCAGCATTCCATTTCCAGGGGTGGCTCGCCTATGATGATGGGGTGCAGCATTCTGCAGCCCCTCCCCCCCATTTGAGAAGGAGCTCAGAAGGCCACTCCCCCCTCCCCTCCTGGCTACTGACAGGATGGGAGCAGCCGTTTGCAGAGCAGTGTCTTATCCGTCTTGGAGAGGGGCCTCAGGGTCAGCAGTGGCTGTTCTAGCGCCTGCTCAGTCCCCACCGCTCTCCGCAGGAGTAGTACGTGGTGCAGCCCTTCCTGAGTCCTGCTTCTGCCCCTGGCCCTCAAGCCGAGCCCCTGGCCTGCGGGACTCGATGTCGCAGCGTGTGTGTCTTAAGGAGCGGCAGCACGGCGTCCGAGGGGGGCAGAGGCAGGGCTCCTTCAGCACCTCTTCTCCACCTGGCTCTGCCCAGCTCCTCCCAGAGAAGGGATAGCAACCGGCACACTGTCCCCGGCACACTGTCCCCGGCCCCCAGAGCAGCTCGGCAGGGCGGTGTGACTGCAGATCCATAGGGCGGCTGAGAGCAGCTCCCGGCTCTCGCCCACAGCCGGGCTCCTCAGGGAAAGGAGGTTGGCTGTTCGGGCAGGTGTGCTGGCCCCCGGGAGGATGCCACGCCCCACGGAGCCCGCAGATCCAAGGAAAAGGAGACTCAGGGTGAAAGGCAAAGGCCTGGGATCGGGCAAGCGCCCGCGGGGAGCACTTCCCGCAGAGTGCGGTCCAAGCCTGGCTACTGGGCGGTGGGTAGGCCCCGGCCTCCCCTCCGTTTCTCGGTCTCCTCAGCCACGACCCTCCCGGCACGCCTGCCTCTCCTGGTTCCTTACGAGTACTGCGGGGACGCCCTGTGTCCCCAACGGCCCCGACCAGTTTCGGGGTGCTCCAGGCTCCCTGCGCGTGTCTGTCTGGGGTTGGGGTGGCCTTTCTGCCGGGCGCAGACACGCCCCTCCCGCACGCCCCCAGCTGAGGCTGAGACGGGAAACAAACCAGCTAAGTCGTAGTTAACCAATTACCCGGCCCTGCCCGTAATTACAGGCTTTCTCCTGCGCATGCGCAGCCGCCTCCGCCCCACCCCCTCCCCCCGCCTGGCAGGCTCCTGCAGCCGCCACCCTCTCAGCCCCGTCCCCACCTCGGCGGGCACTGTCATTCCCTCCCTACCCCCATGCGTTCCCCAGAGGGGAAGGGAGCAAGTGTGGTGCTAACGCCGGGCCCGGCAGGGCCAGGAACCCAGAAGGGCACCGTTGAGGACGGCCCGAGCCAGGAGGGTGGTCTCCGCGCGGGCGCCTCGTGGGCGCCCCCTTGCGGTGACGCGCGCTCCAGCCCGCAGCTTACTTTCCTCCAGAAGCTTCCTTGGCTCAAAAGCAAGCGTCTACGCGTGAGTGCGAGGCCCGTGTGGGCAGGGGTGAGGCTCGGAGGGCGGGGCCCTGGGGGGGTGGTGGCAGGCGGGTCCTGGGACCACCCTCGGGGCAGCCAGACGGTCCTGGGCCAGGAGAGGATGTTCTGGAAGTCCAGTACTGGCCACTATTCCAGGAGGCTGGTGGGGACGGGGGTGGGGGCCTTCTCCACGGCGGAGTCAGCGGTGGCCGCCACCATGGGGCTGGGCACGTAGTTGAAGGGGGGGACGCGGGCGGAGCGGCTGGGGGAGCCGTGCCGGCTGGCGGGGACGAAGGGGGTGGGGGCGGGCGCCTTGGCGGGCGGCCCGTCCACGTCGCTGCCAAGAAGGAAGGTGGGGCCGCCGGCCGTGGCCTGGGGGGGCGCCCTGCTCTCCATGCTTGGGGACGTGCTGGAGTTGGTCTTCGCGGCCGCGAAGTCCTCAGTCTGGACCACGGCGTCGCTGGTCTTGCGCTGCGGCGGGCCGGCCGGGCCGTTCTCTGGCGGGGAGCCCAGCAGCGGCAGTGCGCGGGCGGGCAGCGTGCTCCGCAGGATGTGCGGGACGTCCTCGTCCCGGATGCGGCGCCACGTGGTGCCCGGCGCGGCCACCCTGGGCAGCGGCCCGGCCTCCCCTGCGCTGCTGCGGCGGGTGGCGTCCGCTGCAGGTTCGGGGCTGGTGGCATCCGGTCTGCGGACCACGCTGATGTGGGGTAGGGAGGCATAGCGCTTGACCGTCTCGGGCCCAGTGGCCGGCGTGCGGACGGGCAGGCGGGACGGGCTCTCGGAGCTGGTGCGCCGAGGCTGCCGCTCGCTGGGGCGGGGCCGGGCCGCAGGGGCCCGCTGGGCGGCCGGGGCCTGCTGGGAGCCTGCCCGCAGCTCATCGCAGCGCGAGGAGCAGAGGAAGACAGCGGGTAGTGCCGGCCGGCCGCGGCAGGGCGAGGCAGCCTGGGTGGTCGGGTTGGTGGCCTCGGGTGCTGACAGTTCCGAGCGTCGGCGGCGCAGCAGACCCGGCGACTCCTTGATAAAGGTCAGTTGCCGCCGGAAACCCGAGCGCTCGGAGGATTCGCTGCCGCTAGAGCGGGCGGAGGCCACGCGCACCAGGCCCAGGCGGCCCCCTCGGGCTGCAGGGCCCCTTTCTGCGCCCACCCGGCCCCTAGGGCCTGGCTCCGGGGCTGCCCTAGCCAAGGGCGGCGGCCCCCGCCTGGCGGGCCTCTGCATGAAGGGGATCCTCACGGGTGACTTCTGCGTCTTGTGCTGCTTGGCCAGCAGGGCCCTTGCTGGAGTCTTGGGCACTGGGGAGGCCTTGGGGCCGGGCAGGGCCCCTACAGGCTGGGCAGCAGGGGGTGACCTCCTGGGCAGAGGCTGGGAGGCCGGTGAGGTCTGAGAGGAACTTGACGACGGGGTCTTGGCAAGGCGGGCTGGTGGTGTGGCACTTCTCTGCGGGGGACTGAGCGTTGCCAGCTCTGAGATCTTGCCAGGCCGGTGCAGGCTCCGAGACCGCTGCTGCCCTGTGCTGGGGGCTTTGGTGGGGGCCGCCGGCTGCACGGGGCTGGGGGCTCCCATCCTTCTTGCCGCAATGCGGGAACCAGGGGCACCTCTGGACTGTGCCCGGGTGGCCGGACTGGGCATGTAGATCACTGTATGTCCCCGGAGCACCGCCGGCACCCCATTCGGGGCCTTCTGAGTGCCACGCAGCTTCTCCGGCCTGCTGCTGCGCTGGGTGAGGGCCCCTTCTGGTTTCTCTGGCCGCAGGGCACCACTTGGCTGGCCCTCTGCCCTTGGCTGACGCCCCTTCCTATGCAGGGTGGGCTGCAGGGTGGAACCCACCGACTGCCCTGTTGCAAAGGACAGAACGGAATCAGACTCTGAGGAGGCCTCGTGGGCAGCCGCCGCTGCGGCCTGGTGCAGCCATGTGGCAACAGAGTTGGCGCCCTCCTGGATGGCACGCCACTCGATGCTATCCAGGTCTGAGGCATGGTCTGAGCTGGCCGCCTCCTCACTGCGCTCCCGGGGCCCTTCTGCTGCACGCTCATTTGGCTGGGCCTCTCCGGGTGGGCGGCGCCTTGGGCCAGACACCTGGGGCTGGCGCCTGGGCAAGGCTGAGCCGATGCAGCGCCGGAGCAGCTCTGCCTCGGCCCGCGGGCTGGGGGTGCCATCCTTCCTGCCCCCGGGGCCCAGGTCCTTGGTGAGCCCTGGCTTGTGGACCCGGGGCCGGCTGACCATGCACTCGGAGGGCTCAGGTTCGCTGAGGGAGCTGGCGGAGGAGCTCAGGGAGTAGCATGGTGGTGTCTCATCTGCAATGAGGCTGGGCTGGGCCCGGGCAGGCGGTGCCGCCTTGGGTGCAGCCTTGGGCACAGCCTGCACCTCCTTCCTGGCACCAGCTGGGCACTCCCTCTTCACCGCCCGGGGGATCGCGGATGCCCGCCGTGGGGGTGCTGCTGTGACCGCTGTGGCCGTCTCCTCATCTGAGTCATTGCCACAGAAACAGTACACAGCCTCCTCAGTGGGCGTTGTGAGGCATAGAGACTGCAGAGCCCCATCCCCATGCTCCCGGCCTGGGCGGGAGCTGTCCCGCAGGCCGTCCCTGCAGGTGCTTGGGGGCCGGCGGAGGGGCAGCTCCAGCCCTGCCCGGCTCCTGCCAGCCCCCCGGGGCTGCTCTGTGCTCCGGCCCATGCTCCCCACCCTGTGCCGCTGCCCAGCAGGCTGCCTGGTGGGGGCGGCACAACCCGCGGGCTTCTGCCCATCCAAACGCCCACCATCCTTGGGGGGTCCCTGCAGGGTCTCATCACTGAGGGAGGCGGCGCTGGAGAAGTTGACTGGAGTGCCCTCGGCCGAGTCAGTGCAGGAGTCGTCCTCATGGGCCGGGGCAGGCACCAGCATGTAGACCGGCACAGGCAGCGCGCGGCGACCAGGCACCAGTGCCGAGGCCACCTTGCGGAGCCGGGCAGGCACGGACCCACCCAGGCACTCACGCAGCAGCTCCAGCTCCTGATCAGTGGACACCGGCCCTTCCAGACAGCCACTGGCTTCGTCCCGTCGGCGGTGCCCCGGGCCTCCGCCTCCTCCACTGCTGCGCTCTGGGCACGCAGGGGGCAGCAGCCGCAGCTCCACGTCCTTCTGCACATAGAGCTCATGCAGGGCCAGTGCGCTGAGGCTGGAGGCACACGAGAAGTTCTCGTCGGGCTTCTCCACGGTGAAACGCACGCTGCCTGCGTCCAGCTCGGAGGGCAGCCGGCAGCGCTCCCGGCAGTCGGCGATGTCCAGGAAGCGCTTCACGTAACTCTCCCACTGCAGGCTGAACTGGGTGGCCTCCCGCTCGCCTGGTGGTGCTGGGGCCAGCGGCGGTGTCTTGCTGCGGCTCGGTGGCATGGTTTGCCCGGGGCTATCAGGCAGCTCACTGGGGCTGACCGTGCCGCTGCCCAGTCCGCTGCACGGGTCACTGGGGATGGAGCTGGCAATGGACGGGCTCTCGAAGCTGCCCAGTGAACTGACTGAGCTGCAGCGGCTCAGTACCAGCGGTGTCTCCTGTATGCAGTTCTCAGAGGAGCTGGACGGTGTGGCATCCTCCACCCCCAGGCCCCGACCCCTCTGGGGTGCCGGGATGGCCATGGGCAGGGAGGTGGCCCCCGGGCCCCTCCAGGCCCCATCCAGCTCTGCCTCACCAGGGCCAGCCTCCTCCAGCCCCTCCAGGGAAGAGTCACTCTCGTCTAGGTCCCCAGCCTCGCTAGGCCCCGGGCGGCCAGCTGAGGACAGCGAGGACAGCGAGCTGCAGCGGGACAGGCAGAGGGGTGCTTTCTCGACCGCTAGCTTCTCAGGCACACTGCTCAGGCCCTCTGTGGACAGCCAGGCCTGTTTCCGGGCCCCGGGGGCCAGGGACCCTGCACCCACCCTGGTGGCACCCTCCAGCAGCGGCACGTGCTGGTAGGTGGGCGACAACTTGATGGTACGCACGTGGGCGTCTGTGGCCTTGGCATCCCGGGCCTCAGGCTCAGCCTGGCCGCCGGGCAGGTTGAGGTCAAGCCGGCTGGGCCTCGCCTGGCCACGTGGGGGCCCCTCTCGGTGCTCAGCCAGAGCAGCCAGTGAGCAGGGCCGTGAGTGCTCACGAGGACAGTGCCCATCACTGGTGCTACCGCTATTGAGACTGTCATTGGAAAGGCTGGCGTGGGCTGCCTTGAGCCGCAGCAGTGGGTGAGCCCGGCTGCCGCCCGCTTCCCGCCGCACCCCCTCAGGTCCCCTGCAAGGTGAACAGGATTGGGCACGGCCTTCTCGCGGGGCCTCCTGCCCAGGGTCCCCGGAGCTGAGGCTGAAGCTGTCGTCAGAGGAGGTGTGCAGGGCCGAGATATCCTCCACCAGCCTGTCGATGCGAGCCACCGCCAGCGCCAGCTTGGCCTTGGCCCTAGCTGCCACGGCTGCCTCCCCACAGGCCTCCTTCTCCACCTCCAGGCCTCCTCGGCGGGTGGGCGGGGCTCGGGCCAGCGCCTGGCCCTGCAGGAAGGGGCTGCCCAGGAAGAGGGAGAGCACTGCGGGGCTGGCGGGCTCTGCGGCAGTGGCGGCAGCGGCCAGGGAGGGCGCATCGTCGTCGTCAAAGCAGCCCGAGTCAGAGGCGTAGTCCTGGGCCAGGCCGTCCAGGTGGCGCAGGGGCGGGAGGGGCTTCTTGGAGATGGCCTCGGCCTCCGGCAGGCCCTGCTTCTCCAGGTGGTCAAGCGCCTGCGCCAGGTGTCGTGTGTCCAGCTCGGCCTCTAGCGCGCGCTGCTTGCGCACGTACAGGCTGGGCGCGCAGGAGCCCGGGGAGATCGCGGTGGCCGCCGGCTGGTACTTGGCAGGCCGGTGAGCCAGCAGGTTGCGCAGCGCGGCGGCGCTGCCCATGGCGATCATCTTGTGCTTCGAGTGCACCAGGTTCCGCAGCATACCCACGGCGCCCAGGTCCCACAGCAGCTCTTGGTCGCGGGGGCTGCGGGCCGACAGGTTCCAGAGCGTGCCGCACGCATTGCTCACTATGGTCAGGCTGTGCGACGTCAGGTGCTGCAGCAGCGTCTGCAGGCAGTTGTGGTCGCGCAGCACCTGCCTGCGGGAAGCGGGGCGGAGCGCGTCAGGCCCCGCCCAACCTGGACACCGCCCACCACCCTCCCCGGCAGGATGGGGCAAATCCAAACAGAAGATGCCCAGGTAACTTCGAATTTCAAAAACAGAGCTAAATTCTTAGTGTAAGTGTATCCCAAACATTGGGTGGGATGTACTTGTGCCAAAGCTTTTATTAATATCAAACTATTAAACAGTACTATTAATTCGTTATTAATACTCATGTAAAGTCAAATTTAGTTAACTCATTTAAAAAAATTTTTATTCTATAATGGAGTATAGTTGACTTACAATGTTGTTAGTTTTAGACGTACAGCAAAGTGGTTCTGTTATACCTTTATACATTCTTTCTCGGATTCTTTTCGCATCTACGTAACTATAGTAGAATTCGCTGTGCTATACAGTAGGTTCTTGTTATTTTACATGTAGTGTGTAGTATATCTCTTTATATACCTATACTAGAGATTTCTGTTTGTTTCTAAAGATACCAAGTACTATTTATTATTAGCATTAGTAGTAGATAAAATGTTTTATTTTGCTTGATAAGACTTTTTTTTTTTTTCTGTCCACTCCATGACTTGTGAGATCTTATTTCCCCCACCAGGGATGACTGAACCCAGGACCTCGGTAATGAAAGCACAGCCCTAATCACTGCACGCCAGGGAATTCTCTACTGGGGTAAGGTCATTAGCACCAGTATATCCCATGTAATTAGAGACGTGAATGGCAACCCACTCCAGTATTCTTGCCTGGAAAACTCCATGACAGAGGAGCCTGGAGGTCTATACTGCATGGGGTCGCAAAAAGTCGGACACAACTGAGCAGCTAATGCTTACACTTATCCCATGTAATATTTAGGATATACTGAAAATAGTATTGGGGGCTTCCCAGGTGGCGCTAGTGGTAAAGAATCCACCTGCCAATATGGGAGAGGTGGATTCAACCTCTGGATTGAGACCCTGGACAAAGAAATGGCAATGCCCTCCAGTATTCTTACCTGGGAAATCCCATGGACAGAGAAGCCCATGGACTGTAGCCCACCAGGCTCCCCTGTCCATGGGGTCTCAGATAGTCAGACAAAATTAAGTGACTAAGCACACACACACAAAGATAGTATTAAAAGGAAACAGAAATCTAAGTATTGTTTCTTAATGTTTTAACTGATAAAATCTTCAGCACAGGTATATCCCATGCAATATTTGGGATATACTTAGATGTATACTTTTTAAAAGTTATATACTTTCATATATCAGAAGCATTACTTATTAGTAATATTAATAAGTGAAATTAATAAAGAACAAGTTTTTATTACTATTATTTAGAAAGTGGTGCATTTTTATTTTAATAAATTCATTTAAAATTCAATATAAGTATGCAATGTTATAGTAGGAAATAAATATGTTAATGAAGAATAGGTATTGTTTTACTTAATATTAATGAATATTTTAATAAAGAGCAAGTATTATTAATGTTATTTAGAAAATTATGTATTTTTTACTGAGTTAATTTAAAATTTAGTACAAGTATATCACATGCAGAGTTTGGGATATACTTTTAAAAGTTATGTCTGTTCACATAGTGAAGTATTGTTGTTGAAGTATTGAAGCTTGTTGTTAATGTTACCTAGTAAGTTACTTATTACATAGTGAATAACATTTTAATAAAGAACAAGTATTATTAATATTACTTGAATATTATGTTTATTTTTACAAAGCTAGTTTAAGATGTAGTACAAGTATATCCCATGTAGTATTGGGGATATATTTATACTAAAAATAGCACCTAGGGGGTCATCTAGATGACTCATTGGCAGGAGAAGGTAAGGCTCCCGGGGGAGTTTACTGCAGAGGGGGAGTTTACTGCAGAGGGGGAGCTGCCAGCCCCACTCCAGTGCCCCCACTCCCTCCCCCCACCTCTTTACCCCCAGCGCTCCAGCACCCCTTACACCTTCCTCCACCCCCCAGCACCCCCCTCCTTCCCCCCCCTTCTTTCCTCAAGCCCTGCCCCAGTGCCCCCCACATCTCCTTCCTCTGACCCCAGCATTCCCCACTCCCTTCCCCCACACCTCCTTCCCCCCTCCCAACGGGGACCCCTCCCACCCCCTCTCCCCGCCCCCAGCTGACCTGTAGTCCTCACGGGTGGCGATGAGGCTGGACACATTGCGCAGGATGCCGCCACCGCTCTCGATGATGGCTAGCGAGTTGCTCTGGCACTTGTAGGTCAGTGTGCTCACCAGGAAGCCCAGGGCACCATCCACCTGGCAGATGGCTGCCTTGTTCTCCGTGCTGTGCGCCGAGAGGTTCCACAGGGCGCTAAGCACGCTCTTCAGGGTGGACTCCTGGGTGCAGGGCAGGAGCAGCAGGGGGTCAACAATGTAGTGGGGACAACACAGCCCACTCACCAGGCCCTCTCCCCCAGAGGCACCCACGTGAGATACCCAGATGCGTTTTCAAATTTAACTAACAAGTAATGGAGTCAGCTATGACAGGTTCTCTGAGCGGCAATGTTGGGAGCCCCAGGTGTGGGCCTGTTGCCAAGCAGTGGGTTGTCTGACTTGGTTTCCCCCCAGGTGGAGAACTCGCCACCAGTGCCTCCTGCCCACCCTGGCTGCCCCGCCTCCCAGCCGCCCCACTCGACACCCACCTTAGTGGCTCGCAGGACGCACTGCATCAGGGCAGTCATGCTGCCCACCTCCCTCAGCACCTTCTTGCTGTTGATGTCAGCCCTCCAGGACAGGTTGCGCAGGATGCTAGACACGACCTGGGGGCGGGGCAGGGCAGGCAGGGTGGGCCTGGGCCAGGCTCCCACCCTAAAGGCCTGCAGCAGCTGGCACACAGCAAAGCGCAGGGGATGCCCTCCACCTCCCCCCCCCCCCCCGCCAGTGTTCCCACAGCCTCCTGATACCTGGTGCAGCTCCTCACTCTCTGATGCCAGCTGGGCGACAATGGCCTCCATGCAGCCCCGGCGGGCACACAGTGCAGCCTGTGGTGGGCACAGGGAAGTCATGCCATGTCGGGGGGGACAGGTGGGGCGAGTGTTAACCAAGCACTTGCAATGTGCTGGAGCTTGAACCCCACCCCCATCTTCACCACCATGGAGGGAGGGGAGCAGTCACTTCATTGCCCAAATGAGCCTGAGGCTCAGGCAGGTGCAAACACTGGTCTCCCCCGCAGCCCTCCATCCACAGCGCAGAGGCCCCCTAGCCCACAGGGCAGAGTGGCCAAGAGGACAGTGGCCTGGTTGAGGGAGAAGCTGGGCCTCAGTCTCCCCACCTGTCCCACAGCTCAGCGCTACTCTGGGCCTGGTGAGGCCGACCCGCCCACCCAGGCACCTTGTTGGCGACGTCCCCGAAGGTGAGGTTGGTGAGGGTCATGCCGGCGTATCGGCGCAGGGCCAGGTTGAGAGGGTCCCGGGTCATCTTGTGCATCTCATGGTCAACCTGCAGTAACTCCGCCACTGCCTGCAGCCCACCTGTGGGGGTCCCGGCAGCGCAAGGGTGGTCAGGTGCCCCCAGCCATCCCGCCTCACAGGTCACTCTGCTATACACCCTCCCTTCTCTTCCACCCCCAGTCTGCTCTCCTCAAGCCTACTTTTGAAACCCGACTCTGAGGACACCTCCTCCAGATAGCCTGCTGGCAGGCTTGCCTTTCCCCTCGGTGCCCTGTGCCTCTGTGCCTGCCTCCTTTCCACTGTCAGTCTCCAGTCACACGTGGTCCAACTACAGAGCCTTTGCATGTGCTATTCCCTCTGCCCGGGTGCTCTTCCCCACTGTCCACCCAGTTTCCTGCGTCCCCTTCTGTTGAAGAGTCACTTCCTCAGGGAAGCCCCCCAACTTCCCAAACAAGAAGTCTCAAAACCATTAGACAGCGAATCACTGAGGGCAGGGCGGGAGGCTGCGCCCTGCCACGTCCCCAGGACGGACCGGATGGCATATGCTCAGGAGCCATTGCTGATGGCCCCCACACACAACCCTCTGTTCACTAGGACACAGGGTTCTCACGAATGTGGACGGTGACGGTCAAAAGGTACAGGAACCCAGACACACACGGCCCTTCCCCTTGCTCAGCAACGGGATCCTTCTCAGGACTGTGAAGTGCTTTTGCTCATGAACACACCAGTGGGGGCCATCCTGGGGAAGGGGCTCAGCAACACAAACCCACAAGCTTCCAAAGGGACCCTGTGTGTGTGTAATGTGCATAGCAGAATGAAAAAAATGTTGAGATACATAATTCAAAGTTGAGGGGGGTATCCAAAGCCTTTTTGCTTCTTAATCTTAAAAATCCACTCCTAGGAGCCTATATATTTATATATATATAGTGGAATATTACTCAGCCACAAAAAAGAACAAAATATTGCCATTTGCAGCAACATGGATGCAACTAGAGATTTTCTGTGAAAGACAAAGACAAAAGCCATATGATGTTACTTAATGTGGAATCTAAAATATGACAAATGAATCTATCTGCCAAACAGACTCACAGACACAGAGAACAGACTTGTGGTTGCCAAAGGGGAAGGATGGAGTGGGAGGCTGCGGTTGGCAGAGGTAAGCTATTATGTGCAGGATGGATACACAACAAGGTCCTACTCTATGGCACAGAGAACTATATTCAATATCCTGTGATAAGCCATAATGGAAAAGAATTAAAAAAGAATATATATAACTGAATCAATTTACACCTGAAACCAACACATTATAAATCAACTATACTCCAATAACAAATATTTACCATACTATAAATTAAAATGGAGAAATCTTATAAGCCCAGAACGCACAGCCCAAGGGTCCTCAGAGTACCAGTGCCTGTTAAATTGCACTTCACACACCATGCCCACAAGAGGGGAGAAGGTAAATCATATCTTAACTTCATCAAATAAGTGACCTTTCAGGCCTCCTGGAGGGGACTTGGTAACCCCCAGGGGTCTGTGGAACAGCCAAGAGAGGAAAGCCTCAAGAGCTGTGCCCTCTTGTAAAGTGGCCACTGCTCCAGATGCCCCCCACCCCGCCCCTCACCCCACATTGTCGTACCATGTGAGACCTTAGGGAACTTCTGAGTGCTCCGATCACCTGCCAGGTGAGAGGTATGTGCCTCATTTTGTATTAGAGTAAAACGAAGCAGATGAATGTAATTTGCGCCCTTGGTATTTCTGTTTCCAACATTTCAACGGACCTTCGTTAGGAAAAAGATGTAATATTCCCAAACCTAAAATTTCACAGGGTCACCCTGCCCTGACCACTGGTAGGTTAGATTCACCTCAGCTCCTGACTTTCCCAGCCCTACCCCCATTGCCTGAGTCCCAGGACCACTAGGGCCCAGAGCCTGCCCTGCGCTGGAGGAGGCCTGGAGACCTTGGACCAGATCAGGGGCAAGGGTTGATGAGGGACACTCACCCAGCTCATTCATGGCACGGCGATATTCCTCGTCGAAGGACAGCTTCATGACGGCGCAGGTGGCCTGACAGATCTGCGGCTCGATGGGCACCGGCGCTGTAGGCACAAGGACCATGGTCAGAGCCCTCCCACTCCCGGAGATGTTACCTGGTGCGTCCCCGCCCCTCCCTACGGTCTGCACTCTGCAGGCCTGCCAAAACCCCAGTTTTTCAAAGTGCTGTGCGCTGGGCTTGTGGGAGTCACTCCCGGAGTAGAGGGGCCTCCTTCACAGAACCTCTAAAGTGAACAAGGAGCGACCTGCCTCACCCAGTCTGGTGCTCAGCATCGGAAATTAACTTTGCAATCAGCCACAAAAGCTAGGAATCTCAAACTCTGCACTCACGTTTGGAGGGTTGCCTACAATCCATGGTTTCTTGAACATCTACCCCGCGGCCTGGGTTGTTCGTGGTTGTCCCTTCACCAGTCTATCTTCACAGGTTCCCATGAGACCTCAGCCAGCGCCAGGCACAAAGCAGGTGCCCAGGAGAAGCCAGAGGCCCCTGACACCCCAGGGTGCTGCCCTGCCCTGCCCCGCGGGGAGCCCAGGATGCGCACTCACCAGCACCGGCACCGCCGCCCTCAGGCCCGCCATCCCGGGCCTGCAGCCAGTCCCAGCAGGTCTCGCAGTAGGCGCGGATCTGCTCCAGCACGTGTAACACGCGCATCTCCTTGCGTGCCAGCCCCTGGTCGGGCTGAGAGAAGACGATATTGTGCAGCGCTGCATTGGCGCGCATGCGCGCATCCTTGGCTCCCGGAGCCCCGGGGGTCCCGTTGCGACCCCCAGCCCCGGCCTCGGTGCCATGCAGGATCTGCAGCAGCAGCGGCAGACAGCCTGAGCGGCGCATGGCCACGCAGCTTTCGGGTGAGCTGGACATGGCGAGCAGCGTCCGCGCCGTGTCCTCCTGGTCCCGCGTTGCCAGCATGGACAGGAGCCAGAAGACCACCTCCACCTGCGAGGGGCAGGAGATGTCAGGGTGGGGAGCCTGCACTCCCCAGCCAGGGACAGTCCCCCAGCCCCTGGTGACTCCCCCTAAACAAGGGAGTCCCATCATGCTAGCCCTCTCTCACCCTGCATCCTCCCAGAGAACACACACATACACCCTACTGCAGAGACGCCCCCAGTCCGTGAGGGCCAAAGGCCCATCCCACCGGCATCACGGGTACTCCTAAGCTAGCATGCCCTCCAAATATATAGGACAGGTAGCCACACCAACGCCAGGCTCCAGACTACAACCCAGCCTCACCAAGCACTCCAACTCAGGGTGACCATCCCACACCTGGATAAGCTTTATGGCGGTCTGGGGAGGAAGGGCCTTCAAATGCAGTAGGGGTGCAGGACCCACTTCACAGTGTATCCCAACCAAGCTGCCGCCATCCCTCCACCCCGCCTGTGAGCATCCCCCGACCTGGACTCCCCTCACCTTACTGTTGCCCGGCTGAGGGGCACCATCCTCAGGGTGCGTGGGGACCTCATTTTCGGCGTCCTCGTCCATGGGCATCGACTTCACTGCCAGCAAGGCCTGTGGGAGAGCGCCAGGCCTGTGGTTTCCGCCCAGGGGCACCATGCAAAGCTCTCAGGCTGCCATGACAACGTAGTGGGGGCAGGGCCCTGGGGGTTCCCTTACTGTCTTGGCTGTCATCACCTACTAGGGCCCTAGCTCCGCCGCCCTGGTACCTGGGGCTCAGTCTGCTGCACCCGGTCCTGCGCGGACAGCAGTTCCTTGTCGATCTGCTCCAGGCGGGAAGCACGGATCTGAGTGGGGGAAAATGCACGCTGTGGAAATCCCGACTCCGCGCACGTCCCAATATGGCCCCGCCCTCAGCTCAAATCGGCCACACCCACTGTCAAAGCCCCTGGGCTCTGACCCTGGGCTTCTTCCTCGATGTGGCCCTCCCACTCTAAACACCCAGTTACTTGACTCCACTCACTTCCTGGCCCCACCCAAGGTCCAACCCTTAACCCCGGACTCTTGACCCGCCCAAAACTTAGACCCCTGGCTACCCTCCAGACACACTCAACTTTCTGACTTGGTCCCGCAATTTGACTGGCAACGCCCAAGTCTTGTTCAGACTCGGTTCCTCGCACTGTCGGCTCCGTCCCCATCGCCCGGGGACTCTGCCCTCTGTGCTGGGTCCGGCCTAAACCCGCTCTAGCTGTGGCTTTGCCCCCTGCGACAGGCCCCACCCACAGGAGCCTCTGCGCTCTGATTCGCCCACAGGTATATAACCCCGCGCTAACCCAGACTCCTCCCACAAGGTCTGCGCTCTGATTCGCCCACTGGTGCACTGGCCCGCCCGCGCCGTACCTGCGCCCGCTGCACCATCTCGTCCGAGGTGCCGAAGCGCTCCTCCATCAGCGAGCGGATGTGCTGAGCCTCGAATTCCAGCTGCTGCCGGATCAGATCCATCTGCATCGAGAACTGCTGGGAGGGGCGGACGGGCCCCGTGAGGGGGCTCCCGGGAAGGGGAGGGGCCTCCACCTCCGCTCCACGCCCCCCGCCGTAGGCGGGGCCCTGTGGACCCCTGGGCCGCCCGGGGAGCTCACCGTCTCCACGTGCGGGAGTTCATCCAAGCGCTTAGATAGCCCTTGCAACTGCGAGTAATACCAGAGCTTCTCCTTTTCCTCCTTCTCAATCTCATTCAACAGGAAACACCTGGGGGAGGGCAGGTCGGTGGGCGCGGGCTCACAGGCCGGGAGCTGTCTACCCTGATTTTAATGAACACTTCTTGGGTGCCATGTTTAAGAGGCAGTGTGGCAGTCTCAGCGCCCATAGCACTCCCGGGACTGGGGTGGGGATGGGGTGCAGAAATTAATTGAAAGTAAAAAAGGCAACTCATTTGTAAACTGTGATCCTCGGAGAGAGGCTCTGAAGAGGTTAACACCTCTGCAATACTGGATAATGGCTTTCTAGCCTACACAGGGTAAACTTGAGGCTCAGACTTCTTCATGTCTGGTGCGGAGACACCATTCTACAGGGCATTCCCATTCTACAGGGCAGAAGTCTGAGGCTGGCAGGGGCTAGGGTTCCTGCTTGAGGTCAGACAGCAAAGCATAGAGTTAACTCCAGCCTGCTCCAGAGCTGTTCTACCTGACCCTACACGACCCAGCTGAGCTAGGCACCCAGACCCTGCCTTCTTCTGGCCTCAGGCCCAGGTTTCTTGGGCAGCAGCCTTTTCTCCACAAAGATTGCCTTGAGTCCCCCTGGCTCCAGGCCTGACTCTGAGCCCTGGCACCGGACACAGCCCTGTCCCTGGCAATGCCTGTGTGTCCGGGACCCCTGGGGACGTCTCCCAGGAGTCTTCCCCTCAGCAGGAACACCCCCCTCCTCTTTGTCCTCCAGTTGAGGTCAGTTGGGCCAGGGAAGGGGGCTGAGGTACCAGCCCCCTGGGGGCAGTGGGTGGGGTGGGGTGGGGGCAGGAGGGCTCACAAGGTGGGTAGAGATCCCCCCATCTCACCGTTCCCGGTCCAGTTCCTCCAGGAGCCGAATGGTGGCCCGGCTCAGCTCCCCAAAGCTCTCTTTGGAGGGCCCAGAGCTATGCACTGGGCTTCCCTCGGGGGTCCGGGCAGTGGGTTCGGGGGCCAGAGCTGGGGGCTGGAACTTGAGGTTATACAGGCTGGTGATGTCCATCTGCAGGGCTGAGTGGGCATGGAGAGAGAGGTGAAGATAAGCACCTCTCCCTGCCTCCCCTCCCCGCAGTATGCAGAGGAAGTCCCAGGTCAGTGCCTCACCTTTCAGCTGTTCCAGCACCTCAGTCTGCCCGGAGGACACCAACACACGGGCCTCCTGCTCCAGCTTGCCCTGTAAATGCTGCAGGACTGCCTGAAGATGGAGGCAGGAAAGATAGCGGTCGGTGATGCCTGGGAGCTCCGGGTCTGGCCATCTGTTAGATGCCCTCGTCCTGCCCACCCATCCCTTGTGTTTGTCCCTGTGCCACAGGCTGTGTCCTCTGCCTCGCCTCGCCTCCCCCTCACACCTTCATTCCTGACGTCTCTGTCTCCAGCTTGGACAGGTGACTTGAATTATCCCGAAGCTCCTGCCTCAGGTGACTGTTCTCGGCCTTCAAGGCCTCCACCTGCCGCACCAACTGCTCATAGGGCGCCACGGAGCTCGTCATCTTCAGCTCCTGCAGTGCCTGGGGCCGTGGGAGACAGGGATCATCCAAGGGTCTGGGGAGGAGGCAGCCCCTGACCTAGGTTCTGGCCCTCCCACCCAGCCCTGGGTGGGTCTCAGGCAGGGTGGCTGGATGTTGCAGGCAGAATGGTGCTAGCCCAGGGAGTCTGGGGGACAGACCACCTGGCAGATGGGGTGACAGACACAGGCAGGCAGGGACAACAGGAGACAGAGGGACAGAGCCATTGGACAGGTTTTCAGACAGACAGCCAAAGTGACCAATAGACAAGACACACAGACAGATGCTGGCCCTCACTGTGGGGGCTTCTGGACACACAAACGGACAGTCAGCTAGACAGACATATGGCCTGACAATTTAATTTTATTATTATTATTAATTTTGGCCAAATCCATGACATGTGGGACTTTAGTTTCCCAACCAGGGATTGAACCCACACCCCCTGCATTCAAGGCTATGTCTCAACCCCTGGACCACCAAGGTAGTCCCCAACCTGATAATTTAAACTTGCAGGTGGGCTCTCCAGCCCAATGCCACCAGGCTTAGACACACAGCCAGAGATAGACAGACAGACAGATGATAAACCAAGACCCTCTCCTGAATAAGCACAGGTGCCCAGAGGCTGAGTGGACAGACTGCCAGCTGGCCCAGATGATGGACAATAAGAATGCCATGAAGGTTCTAAGAAAGTGGTGGACAAGCTGATGGTGGAGCCCTGGCAACTGTACAGTTGGACAGACAGACCCAGAGCCGCGAGGATCACCTAGGGGTCTGGAACCTGGACACCTGCAGCCCCAACACCCATTCAAGCAGCGGTTGGATCCAAAGTACCTACCTGCTCGGCCCGGTGCCCCTCTGGTCAGCCCTCTGCTAGCCCCTGTCGCCCCCAGGACCTCCAGCCCCATCCCCAGCACATGGCCACCGCCGCTTGCTTCTTTGTGTGTCTGGCTGTCCTTCCTTACTCGGCCCAACCTCCTCCGTCTATCCAGCTGGCCAGTGCCTCCTCCCTCGTCTTCGCCCTCCTGACGGTGCAATCCCACCACCAGCCCCCCTTCCCTCTTTGTTCCCTTCCCATCAGCCCATGCCCCCTCCCTCCGCCTTTGTCTGAGGCACACCAATGGCAGCTCATCTCCTCCGCCACCTCCTCCCTAGGAGCCCCCTCCCAAGTCAATCAGTCAGCCACCCCTGCCCACAGCAGGGGGGGGGGCACACCTGCCTCCTCCCCTCCCCCTCCACCACCTGGCCGCATCCATTCATTCACTTTTTCACTCATTCTCCTCTCTCTCCCCCACCAAGGAGCCCCCCACTCACCCTATGGATCCCAAGGGCACAGCTGAGCCTGGAGTAGGGGTGCGGGGGCTTGGCCCCAGGCAGGACATGGAGTCAGTCCTTTCTAATCACTCGGAGGATCTACTGCATGCCTGGCTCTGTCATCTGACACCTTGTCACAGTCCTGAGTCTCAGCGACCACCATTAGATTGTTCCCAGAAAGAGAAGCTGAGCCGGGGGGTGGGGGATGCACCAGGCATGCATGGAACTCAGACACTGCCCTGCAAGTGCTCACAAGTCCAGGTAGTGCTGGAGGTATACCAGCCCTGCCCTCTCTGCAAGCCTCAGTTTGCACATCTGACAAATGGGGAGAACTCAATCTGCCAGGCCTGTCTTGTGGGAGACTAGAGGGCCAGGTGGGATGGCTGGAGCAAACCACAAGTGACAGGCAGACAAGACAGTCCTATGTGAGACAGCGTGTCAGGTGGGGGAGACTGGTGCCTGAAGACCACAGCTTCCCCTCCCACCACAGTAATGATCCTGCTTATGACTCAGCCAGGAGTCCCAGCTGGGCATCAGGAAGGACTGGAGTTTCGGTGAGACCCCTGGGGTCCAGCGGGGGCCCTGTGTCCTGGTGGAGGCCACCACACGTGCCCACCCAGGGGGAGCAGTAGTCCTGGGCATAACCCTCCCATTCCCCAAACCCAGAACCCGTCTGCAGCCCCTTCCCAAGGCTGCCCTCACGGGCTCTTCTGGAATGGCCCAGTGGAACTTCAGACCTTTCACTCCCCTCACACCCAGTAGTTACTGCTATGTCCCCATCAGGCTGAACTTGGCAGCTGGGCTACCTGCCGGGCTCCCCCCTCTCATTCCAACCTGGGTCTCTAACCCCACACTCCCATCACCCACCCCAAGCTCTGCCCTGGGGGGACCCTCTCAGGGCATCCTCGCCAGCCCCTTCCTGGCCTCCCACGATCCACTTTTCACACACAGTCAGAGGGAACTTGGAAAATCACAAGCTGGACCCCATTTCTGTCCTGTGCCAATGCCTCCAGGGCTCCCTGGGGCCTTCAGCATAAGCTGTGACTCCTTCACAGAGGCCCCACGTCACTGCCCCTGGCAGCTCTTTTTCCCCCCACCCCAGGCCTTGACACATGCAGTTCTCCTGACCAGAACACCTCTCCTGACTCCTGCCATCCCTCACAGTGCAGCCTCCTCCTGGAAGCCCTCCTGCCTGCCCTTCATCCTAGGCTGCCTCGAGGGACTGCATCAGACATCTCCATCACCAACAGGAAAGCACATACAGCTAGGGGTTTGTCTGAATGAGCAGCGAGAGGCCGCATTTCCTCTGATTCAACTGACACTCAGAGAGAGGCAGCAGCATCCCCCTAGGCACATTGGCCAGCCCGCAGACTCTGGGAGGCCTGGGTGTTGAAACCTGTGAGTGGGTGTTTGCATGGGACCAGCTGCAGAGACGCAGACGCCTAGCTCCCTGGGACACAGTTTCTCCTCTGGCTCCACCCTGAAGAAATGGAGTCTCCACATTGTGTATTTACAGGCAAGGCAGAGAGAAAAGGATGGAGACTCCTGGCGAGGCGGAGGCTGCCCTCCCTGCCCTCCACCCAAGGAAGGCGCCCGCTTACTTTATTTCATTGGGTTGGGCTGGCTGCGGTGCGGTGCGGAGGGCTTGGGTCTTCCTCCCTCCGCGCTGCTACGCCGGCCCCGCCCAAGCTCCCAGTCTTTTAGGGCTGGGGCGGCCACGGGGCCCAGGTTCCAGGGCTCCGGGATTTCGGCGGCTCTGACAGGGGGCTCCGGGGCGGACAAAGCCCGGTCTGGGCCTCGCCAGGCGGCGCCGCCGCTCAGGGCGCTGGACGAGACCACCGCGAGCGGGGGAAGATGCGGGATGGATGCAGGCGCGGCGGCCAATGGCGGCGCGGGAAGATGGGCTGGTGCCATGGCAACAGCCAATGGCGGCCCGGGGCGGAGACCGCCTCTGGCTGCGGGGCGTCGGGCCTTCGATAGGGTTCAGGGAGGGTGTGTATGTGTGTGGGTGAACCCCCCTAAGGAAAGGGAGCGCCCCAATGATCATGACCTCTTGTCCTCTACTCCATTTCGGGGTGAAATGGCCTCTTAGAACCTGCAGTAGCTGAATCTGAAGAATCTGAGAGTAAAGCATCCAGTCCTGGGTGTTACATCAGAATCTCAGGGTGGAGGGAGGGCAGCCCCAGGGGCGGTGGGGCAGGAAGCCCTTCCCCACGGATCCAGCCTGGCCTTGTTCCAATGGGTCAGGGCAGGCCAGGACTGGGGACACAGCTGGAGGGCCTCGAGGGTCCTGACTAGCATAGGGAGGTGAGTTGGAGGGTGGGCAGGCACGCTGGGGAGCACCTGGGACCCTGTATTTCTCCCTGCTTCCTTAGCAGAGTGTGTCAGCACCTCCGTGACTCCATGTCCCTCCCCACATTCCTCTGTCCCTGACTTTCTCTGAATCTCTCTGACTCTGTCCCAGGTGGAATCCACAATTCAGCCTTGCATAAGGGAAGCCAGAGGAGGGGTAGGTCTGGGGTCCCCAGAGTACCCATCCCCAGCTGTATCAGATCCTCAATAAGTCCCTGGAGGCCACTTGAGGGTTTAATACCCAGAAGCTGAATCTGTAGCTGCGGCTAAGGCTGTCTGGTGCCCAAAGGTATGAAGGAGGCACCAGGGCCACAAAACACAGCTTCGAGACCTGCCTCCATCTTCTCCTGGCTGGGGGACCAGAGCAAACAGTCATTCACCTGGAGACCCTCCCATTTCTCTCTCTGTAAAATGGGATGGTGGCTGCAGCCCTTGCAAGGGCTGGTGCGAGGAAGGCCAGGACAGGAGGGGCAGCCAAGGCCACAAGGACCACATTGTTTCCTGTTGGGTGAGTTGCAGGAGGCCCCGTGTGCCCCATCCTGGGATGACAATGCTGAGGGCCCTGAGAGGATGCAGACCTTGACTGTCCCAGAGCCTCTAGAGCTGGACATTGGTGTCCCCAGCCTGCAGGGCTCAGAAGAGGGGTGCAGCAGGCAGAAGTCCTTCCAGAGGCTGGGGAGGCTGCACTGAGAAGAGGACATGGGTGCTGGGCCCCTTCAGGATGAATCAGAATTGGGCATGGGATTAAGGAAGGGAAAAGCTTTCCAGGCTGAGGGAACAGCAGGTCTGATGCTTGGAGCCAGGAAAGATCAGAGCCCACTCAAGGCATACAGGCATCTGGTGGGGCCACAGATGACAGAGGGTGGTAGTGTTGGATCAGGAAAATGATGAGGCCTTTAGAGCAGGGGCAGTCCCCATGGAGGAGTCCTGGGGCTGAGTGGGGGTGGGGAGAAGGCAGAGCCCAGGACCTCAGCTTCAGCTCCACCTTGACTCCCCTCTACAACCTTGGGCACATCTCTCTCTGACTTCAGTTTCCCACTTGGTTCACTGGGAGGTGGGTTGGAGAATCACTGCCCCCACCCCCATGGGATGAAGTCTTAGCTCCCCCACCCAGTTTCAGATGGCAGTGTCCTCAGCCAGAACATTAGAGCTGGCAGGGACTTGGAGGGTCCAATGACCAGTCCTATCCTCATACACAGGGGCAAACTGAGGCTCAGGGCAGGAAGCATGTTGCCTAAATTCATGCAGGAGTCCCACTAGATCCTCCCTGGGCGAGAGTGGGTGAGATTTCTCACCACTCTGGGTGTGTCTTTGACCTGGAAGGCTAGAGCACATGAGGGCTGGATTGTTGTTGTTCAGTTACTAAGTCATGTCTGTCTCTTTGCGACCCCATGGACTGCATGCAGCACGCCAGACTTCCCTGTCCTTCACTGTCTCCTGGAGTTTATTCAAACTCATATCCATTGAGTCAGTGATGCCATCCAACCATCTCATCCTCTGCCTCCCCCTTTTCATTTTGCCTTCAAATTTCCAAAGCATCAAGGTCTTTTCCAGTGAGTCAGCTCTTTGCATCAGGTGGCTGAAGTATTGAGGGCTGAGACCCCCAAGGCAAAATGCCCTGTCCCCAAGCCTCTGGAACATCATGTCGCTGACATCATCCAAGACTTGACCCTGTAAATCTCTGAGACACAGCCAGAATGTGGCATCACTGGAAATTCTAGAACCACAAGAGCCTTCGTAACCCTCAGAGGCTCCCAGAACCCCAGGCTCAGTCTTGGGAGGTGCTGAGAAGCAGTGCCCAGGTCTAGCGGGGGGTCCCCTCCCAGTCTCCATCCCTGCTATCATCTGCACCCCCTAGTGCACAGGGCTGTCTTCTCCCCACCCCCACCTCAGCACTTGGTCCGGCACACAGTCAGGTTCACTCTTGGGTCTTCTGAGCCTGACCTCGAGCATCTCTGCCGCCTTGATTCTCTGCCCTCCCCCGCTGAGCCTCAGCTGTGTCAGGAGCTGGAGACGGAACCAGAAGTGGCCCCCGACTCAGAGCTGGATGATAGGCGCGTGGGAACAGGAAGACACCAGATGGTCATGAGACCACAGAGATGGGCTCAGGTTGGGTGACTGAACAGGGCCCTGACAGGTGAGGAGAAAATGCCACTGGAGGTGGGAGAGGGGTGGAGCCTGCCGGGCCAGGCCGCGTCCCTGAATCCCGGTCTCCTGACAGCGGTTCTGGGCCTCAGTTTCCCGGGAGTGGAGGGGCCGGGCGCGCTGCCCGTCAGCACCGTGGATAGCTCCCGCCGGCCTCCTGGCTGTGTCATGTGCTGGCGTATCCGCTCCACGCTCAGGCTCCAGCCCAACTCTAGGCATGACCTTGGGGGCTCCCCGCTGCATCCCCCAGCCTCAGTTTCCTCCTAAGGAGGGGATGTTAAAGCCCCAGGATTCGAATGTCAGAGGTAGCAAAGCTCTCGGCCCCGGTGGGATGGACATTAGTATTAACATCAGCATGGGCGATGTTAGTCATATGCTCGGCGTCTAGAGGGGGAAACTGAGGCCTGGAAAGGCGCAGGGCGTGGCACGTCCCTCCAGCCGCCTGTGCTTGTCGAGCTTCAGCACAGCGCGCCCCAGCCGCAGCCTTCCTCTCCCACCAGTCTCCTGCCTGGTCCGCTCAATGAGGAGGGGTCTGGAGGAAGTCTTTCTTGGAGGCTTTACGCTGGGCACGAGGTGACCGCGCTTGCGCAAACCCGGGAGTGGGGGGAGGTTGACTGCGGCGCGGGGGAGCGGCTCCCAGCCCTGAGAACGACCTGAGGCGGTTTCCCTGGCAACGGTCTCCACAGCGATCGCGCAAGACCCCAGACTCGCGGAGATTCACTGCGCGTGCCCCGACGCCTCATGATGCCACGGACCACAGTCCTCGCCGTCCTCACTGCATCCCCGGCTGCGGCTCTACGCGCCCCAGCCGCACCCACGGCCAGACCCCACCCACTAGACCTGGACCCCCGCGGCCTACCTGGTCCCGGAAGAAGGCCGAGTGCAGCAGGCTCAGCAGCCCCAGGAGCCCCATGGAGCTGTGGCCACCTCCACCAGCCCGCGCCCCGCCCCTAGACTGCTGGGGGTGGGGTGGGAGGAGAGGACCAGGGCGTCTGCGCCTGCGCGGAGCAAGGGGCGGGGCAGGGTCACACATCCAGGCAGGCGGGGTTTCTAAAGCCGAGGGGGCTAAAGAGGGGAGGCCTGGAGGACCCGCGAGGGCGGCTGGGGTCTCGAGGGCTGAGGACTTGGGAGGGGTGGTGTGAGATCCGGAGAGAGGGAGGTGGGGGCGGGACCAGCGTGAGCGGAGGAGGGGGGAGGGGCAGGGGTCCGACGGGCTTGGGGAACCCTAGAGGCCGGGAGGGGCTCTCACGGGAGCTGCGGAGGAAGTTGGTGTTGGGAAGTGCCGCGGTAGGAGGGGTCCCACGGAGGATGGAGATCTCGTAGGCATGGGGGTGGTGCCGCCCTTCGCTTGGAAGGTGTCCCCGCAGAGGCCGGGCGGCGCGTTCGGTTCATTAGTCATTCAGCAAACACTGGCTGCGAGCTCTGAGTTGGGCGCTGGGCACGGGCCGGGCCGGGGCGGGGCGCGGGTGGGGGAACTGGTGGGACGACACCACTAGTAAACAAGGTTTCAGTAATTTACCAAATACTTATTAAGCACCTACTGTGTGCTAGGCCCTGTGCATGGAACAAAACAGTGAAAACCCCTGTCTGTGGGAAGCTGACATCGGGTGGAGAGGGGCCGACAGTCAGCAAGACAACATGTTGGGTAGAGGAGGGTGCCGAGGAGGAAAGAGCCCGGGAGCTGAGGGGCTGCTGGAAAGTGCACTTGAATGGAGATGTGAAGGGCAGGAGGAACAACCAGAACGAACAGAGGAAGCTGGAGGTGAGGGAGAGGAGGGGGAGGGGCGGGTGAGGCCGCGCAAGCCCCCAGGGCAGTGGTCAGAGCAGGGACGCGCCCCGCCCGCTGCTCATAGGCGCCCTCTGGTGTCTTCAGGGAAAACGGCCGTGAGTGGCGCTGGGAGACGCAGGAGACTGCGGGGGTCCCGGATAAGTGGGAGTTGGGGAAAGATGGTGGAGAAGGGAGGATGGTGAGGGTGGTGGAGGGGACGTTATCGCGAGCTCTGCTAAGTCTTGGGAAGTAGAGAACAATATGTCCTACTGTACTCCTGGAAGTAGAGGGCGCTGCTGTGGCCGGGATGCTGAGGGCTGGCCTCATTAAGCAGGTGCTGGGATTCTGCAGGAAGGGCGTCGGGCGGAGAGCGGAGCCCGCGGGAAGGCTGGGAGAGGGGAGCTAGTCGGAAGAGGATGAGGAGCGGCGGGGAGGAGGGACTTCATGGACCACGGCGGACCCTAGGCATTCTTCTGGAACCTGGGGAAGTTCCAGGAGGATGACATGCATTTAGGTTGACGGCCAGGGTAGTAGGAGTGGGGCACTGGGGAAGCGGTTCTGAAGGCAGCGGACTCTGACCAACAAGGAACCGAGGGTCGAGCGACGGAACTGCCTCTGAGATGGTGCAGATGGCGCGCAGGGTTGGGGTACGGGGGGCGGAACCAATAGGATACGTTCAGGAGACAGGACAAAGCAGGAGCGTGGCCTGGCCTGAGCCAGCGGACCGGAGAGAGGCCATCCGAGTCCTGCCCCGCCCCCTGGACCTCCAGTTCTCCCGGAATAGGGCGCCACCTGGCTGCTGCTGCGCGCATCACTGGCTGCGTAGGAAAAGGTGTTCCCCTTGCGGTACTAATCTGCATTGTCCCCTAATCATACGTGGTTATTTACAAAGCCAGATGGCAATGCTTGCCCACCCCGACACCACACCCATCACTTCTACCAGGGCCTCTCTACCCAGCAGGGTGGAGGGGCTCACAGTCCTGGTACCCACATTTTGCATCTGCAGGGGCCTGGAGGCTCCAGAACTGCACTTGTAGAGCTTTTCAAGCTCAGGGTCAAAAAACTTCTCTCCAAAAAGGGGCAAATTTGCTCTGAGGTGTACCCCTCTATATGGGGCTTCCCTTGTAGCTGTCAGTAAAAAAAATCTGCCTGCAGTGCAGGTGACCCAGGTTCAATCCCTGGGTTGGGAAGAGCCCCTGGAGAAGGAAATGGCAATCCACTCCAGTATCCTTGCCTGGAAAATCTCATGGACAGAGGAGTCTGGTGGATTGCAGTCCATGGGGTTGCAAAGAGTTGGGCACAACTAAATGACTAACACTTACTTACTTACCCCTCTATATACGCTTTGAATTCAATGTGAAAAACATGCTTACTTCAGCACATGTGTTTTTCTGAATTATGTAAACCCCCAAAACAGACAATCGAGGGTACAGCAAATGCTCACCCACTCCTGCCCTCCCTCTCGAGTCGTGGGGCCAGGCAGGCAGTTGCTGGTCTGAAGTGAACTTGGCCTGTATGGCCCAGATCTTCCAGGCTGTATCGCTGACAGAGGTCCATGAAGCAGACAGCTAGTGATCTCACCTGACACCCAAGCCTCACATGATGGGCCCAAGTTTCTAGTTGGTCCCTTTGAAGCCTGATTGGGTGCAGGGGGCCGTCCAGAGTGTTCTACCCCATGAACCAGCGGGCAGCCCCTCACTGCTCTTCACCACCACCACCCAGGTGTTCGTTCCCCTCACCCTTCCCTCCTGCCAGGTGTAGGTCAGGCCCACTGGTCCCCACTCAGCCAACGGGAGCTTGGGTGGGATGGGGGCATGGACTGGAGGTCCTGCAGCATTTGGACATTGCTTACTTTTATCAGCCTTGTTCCTTCCAGGTTGCCCCTTTCCCTAGTTATAGGAACACCCTGTGAATCAGGGACACTACTAGACAAACTGCAGACACTAGTCTCAGTGCTGTCACACTATCTCCGGCCTTCTCCACAATAGGTTGTTAAGTGACCCGTGCTTTCTGTTCAACTAAACTCCAGATCAGGATATTAACAGTATGGACGCTTCCGTGGCAGTCCTCTGGTTGAGTATACATTCCCACTGCAGGGAGAGCAGGTTAGATCCCTGGTTGGGGAACTAGGATCCCACAGTGCTGTGCCAACCGCACCCCCAGACAGTAAGAACAAATTATGTTAAAACTGAGATAAATGAGCGCAGAGCAGCGGCCACTGAGGGGAGAGGGAGGCACCTTTGTGCTCCATCTCCACACCCAGACTCTGGCCATCCCTCACATACCAAACCCAAGCAGACCTGGATGTCTCAAGGCCACCTCAACATCTGCAGGACACACCCCTGCTGTGTCCACCTTCCACCAGCTCTGGCTTGAACATGGGAGTCCTGTCCATGTTCTCCCTCATCCTGCCAGTTACAGACCCCTTAGGGCCTCACTGCTGCCTGGACAGTTACCCACCCTGTCTATTCACCAATGCACCTGTCTTCTTTGCCATCGTGAAGGAAGTAACACCTGACAAGAACACTTTAGGGAACACGGTAGATGGGGGTGATCCCACCCACACAACACCCCAGGAAGCCTCAATGCACGGGCTGGGCCCTGGAGTTACTTTGGAAGATCTTTAGAAGCTGATCAGGAGTGCAAGGAAGTCAAGAAGAGGGACAGACATGGGCAGCATGGTTGAGTGCCCAGGGCACTGAGGAACTGTGGGCAAGGTGGGAGAAGTTGGAGCATGGGGGAGGGAGGTCAGGTCACTGTCCACAGGTGGGCCCACTGGAGGAACTCGGGAAGAGGGGCTCCAGAAGGGGAAATGCTGCCTTCAGTCCAGGAGTGGCTGGAGCATAGGGAAGGCAGCACAGATCCCTGGACATCCCAGGACTTGTCACAGAACCCAGTACACCTGATCCCTAGCCTCAACCTATCTGAGACTGGCTGTGTCTACACCAGGAAAGCTCAGGTCACATGCTGCCTGGCTCTGGGCCGTTTTTCACCTTAGCTTCCAGATTTTGTGATCATGCCCAGCGCTATTCCTGGGAGCCTTGATGGGTCACAGCACCCATGGGAAGTAAAAACAGGTCGCACTCAGGACTAGAGAAATCTCTGCTTTTATTGGCCAGCAGGTTACTTGAGGGGGATGAAGCGGGAGGAATGGGTAGCCCCGATACCGGGCCGGCCGTGTTTCACGGGCTTGTAGGTGATGGAGAACTCGCCCAGGTAGTGGCCAATCATCTCAGGCTGCAGAGGAAGGGTGCGGGATAGTCAGCAGAGGGTCGGTGGCGGGGCCCCACCCCCGGGCCCAGCGCAGCCCACACGCACCTTGATTTCCACCTGGTTGAAGGTCTTGCCGTTGTAGACGCCCACCATGCTGCCCACCATCTCGGGCAGAATGATCATGTCGCGCAGGTGCGTCTTCACGACCTCGGGCTTCTCCATGGGCGGCGCATCTTTCTTGGCCTTGCGCAGCCGCTTCAGCAGCGAGTGCTGCTTCCTCCGCAGGCCGCGGTTCAGCCGCCGTCGCTGGCGCGCACTGTATAGCTGCATCAGTTGCTCACTGCGGGCGAGGGCACAGAGCGGGCGGTCTAAGCCCCGGCCCAGCCTCAGAGCCCACCAGGAACACTCCTGCTTGACGAGGAGCTGCGAGAGCAACGTGCCCCGGCCGGGCGGGGCCCACAACACCCGCTTCGAACGTTTGCGCGGGAGAAGCCCTCCAGTTTTAGAATCCCCGCTCCGCTATCTACAAACGAGGAAGCCGAGCCGGGAAACAGGTGACTCGGCGAGTTGCAAACTCGCGCGACATGCTCTGTTCTGCTAGCCTCAAGAACCCAGCCGTGGGGCCACCCTGAGAAGCCCCCGGCCGATGAGGACCCTATGTTGTGCCCCCTACGAAACCGGCCCCTCCGCCCCAGACCGCGCACACCTCTAGGAGAAAGGGCGTCCCTGCGTCACAAGCTTCCCTTCCCATCCGGGGCTCGGGCTTCGCACCCACCCTGCCTAGAAGTTTCCAGCTCTGGCCAAACCTTAGAGCAAGGGTCGCCAAATCCCGCCCACGTGCCAAATCCCAGTCGCGGCTAGCCTATCTTGTAAGGCTCGCGGGCTAGAGCGGCTTTTATATGTCCGAGTGGACGCCAAGACGTCCAAAAGGGACTCGTGGAAACCTGTTCAGTTCGATCCTCAAGGACTCATTTTTATCCGCACGCAGCCCCGCCCTCTCGCCTACACACGGTACACGGCCGCAGGTCAGGCTGCAGCCCCAGCCCACCATGGGGACCCCTGAAGCCGCCAACCCCCTGTCCTGCCGCCACTTACTAGGACATGTCCAGCAGCTGGTCGAGGTCTACGCCGCGGTAGGTGAACTTGCGGAAGGTCCGCTTCTTCTTCTGTTCCACTTCCGCCTGCGCGGGCCGGGCCGGGGGTGAGCGGGGCCCCAAGATCCACCCCCAGTCCCCACGGCAAGGTCAACAGGCCCGCGGCTCCCGCGGAAAACCGCGCGGCGCTCCTGGTATGGGAGCCCGTGAGCACGCACCGGGCTACGTGGGCTCGGCTGAGACAAACGGGCAGAGACAGGCCTTCCCTGCCCCGAGTCATCCTGACAACCAGCAAGCCCGCCCCGCACCCCCATATCCGGCGGTTCCAGAGGCCTGCAGGAGAGGCCCGCAGCCTCGCGGCTTGACCTCGGCCTCCGCTGCGGGCCAGAGCTCGGATGGCACCGGATGAACCCGGAACATACAAGGAGGATGTAACACTCACCATCTTGCCGGTTCTTCAGAAAGGATCTTTCGTTCTGCGCCAGCGCAGTTATCACGGGGTCTCAATGCCCCGCCCCCGGCCTGCGCGCGCAGGCGCTTCCGCTTTCCCGACAGAGGACGCGCGCCGTCTGCTGTCCGGAGGTCAGAACTCTGTCTCCGAAGAATAAAAGAGCCCCGCCGCCATGACAAAACTGGACCTCGAATTAAAAAGCAGAGACAAAGATCTGCATAATCACAGCTATGGTTTTTCCAGTAGTCATGTACGGATGTGCGAGTTGGACCATAAAGAAGGCTGAGCGCCAGAGAATTAATGCTTTCGAATTGTGGTGCTGGAGAACACTCTTGCTGCTGCTGCTGCTAAGTCGCTTCAGTCGTCTCCGACTCTGTGTGACGCCATAAACGGCAGCCCACCAGGCTCCCCCGTCCCTGGGATTCTCCAGGCAAGAACACTAGAGTGGGTTTCCATTTCCTCCTCCAATGCAAGAAAGTGAAAAGTGAAAATGAAGTCGCTCAGTCGTGTCCGACTCTTAGCGACCCCATGGACTACAGGCTACCAAGGCTCCTCGGTCCATGCGATTTTCCAGGCAAGAGTACTGGAGTGGGGTGCCATTGCCTTTTCCAAGAACACTCTTGAGAATCCCTTGAACAGCAAGATCAAACCAGTCAATCCTAAAGAAATCAACTCTGAATATGCATTGGAAGGACTGATGCTGAAGCTGAAACTCCAGTACTTTGGCTATCTGATGCGAAGAGCCCACTCATTGGAAAAGCATCAGGATCCTGGGAAAGATTGCGGGCAGGAGAAGCAGGCAACAGAGGAGGAGATGATTGGATAGTACCACCGACTTGATGGACATGGATTTGAACAAACTTGGAAGATAGTGAAGGACAGGGAAGCCAGGCGTGCTGCAGTCTATGGGGTTGCAGAGTGGGACACTATTGAGTGACTGAACAACAGTTGCCCTCCACTGCCGGAACCCCCAGGCTGGAGCTGACTGCCTAGTGTATGGGAGCCCCTTCTTCAACTGGGGCACGTGTGACTCGTCACTGCCCATTTTGAAAACTCATATTGGTGCTGCATAACCTCTATAATAAAACCCATATTTAAAAGTGTTTACGGAGTGCCTGTTTGCAGGAGGCGCTGTCTGGGGTTCTGGCTGGCTCCACAGGGAGCACGGATGAGGCAGACCTGTAAGAGACAAGGTCATACAGATATCTGAGCCAAGAGGGTGGGACACTGGCTTTGCACAGATGGTTAGAAATGGCATCCCTGATTAGAACCTGCAAGCCTTTAACAGACAGAATTATATAAAGTGTTAGGTTTGCAACACATAGAGGGGTGATATATCTAACAATACCGAGAACAGGACAAGAGACGAACTATATAGGGGTTCAGTTCAGTTCAGTCACTCAGTCGTGTCCGACTCTTTGTGACCCCATGAACCACAACATGCCAGGCATACTTTGTCAATATTCAGTGGAACAGTGTCCATCCGAAGGTGATTCTGGTACGTTAAGATGTGTGTTATCAGCAATTCCACTCCTGGGTGCACAGGAGTGCACCTGAGGAACTGAAAGCAGGGACTCAAACAGATTTGCACATGCCTGTTCACAGCAGCATGATTGACAAGAGGTGGAAACAACTGGTGCCCATCCATGGATGATGGATAAACAATGTGGTTCGTCCACACAGCCTTGAAAAGGAAGGACATTTTGACACCTGCTACAATGTGGATGGACCTGGAAGACATCAGTGTGAGAACCCAAACACAGGACAAATACTGCATAACTTCACTCAGAAGAGGTCCCTAGAGGACTCAGACCCATAGACAGAAAGTAGATCGTGGGGGGCTGGGGCTGGAGGAGGGTGAGATTTCAGTTTGGGAAGATGAGAAAGTTCTAGAGATTATGGTGGGGATGGCTGCACAACAGTGTGACTGTGTGCTTAATGCCACTGAGCTGTGTGTACTTAGAAATGGTTAAAAATGACCAATCTTAAATTTTGTCATGATCAGCAACCAAACAGGTGCATATGGTACTCTAAAAATCTTAAAACTACAATGAAAAAAAATCATTGAAAGAATTAAAAATCATTGAAAGCATTTTAAAAAATCATTGAAAGAATTACACTAGAAAATATTCATTTAATGCAAGCAAGCAGTAGTCTGAGGACTAAAAGAGATGTGACATGTAGAAGGGACAGGAAGAGGGGCATTTTGGGTCTAGGGGAGAAGGTGCCTTTCTCCCCGGCTCTCTGAGCTGGTCTGTTGGTTAGGGCAGGGCTTTCTGGCTATTTGAGTTCATTGCATTATCTCCAGTCCAGCACACTGGAGCCATCTAGGACATTTTCAAATAACTTTTTCCCTAAAATCTTGCTTGTGATTTTTACAGTGAAGTGACAGCCCCATCCTTTCACATGGCAGGGGGAACTCTGCAGGTGGGAGCTCATCCCACTCCACTTCCCTGCCCCCAGGTTCCTGGCCCACCACCACAACCTTCAGCTCCACAAGCTGCACCCCACAGGCCCCAAACTGGGAGTCCCACCACCCCTGCCCACAGCCAATGCCTGGAAAGGTGAGCAGCCTGCCTGAAGCCACAGTCCAGGTGTCACTTCTGCAGGGGTGCAAGGGACCTGGCAAGCCCCACCCAGATCTGTCTAAACTCCTCTTCCTCGGCACCCAGCAAGTGGCTCAGTGGACCCCAGCGCCCAAGGCCCCTCACAGGGTGTCTGCAGCTCTGAGCAGGCCCCCAACCCCAGGCTCCAGACCTCAAGACCCCCATACCTGCTGAGGAGGACCCGGCTCCCCGCATGGGAAGGGGCTACTCCCAGCAGAGGGAAAGACAGACACAACGTGGGTTTCTAGTCCAAACGCACTTTCTTTATTCAAACTGGTCAGCGCGGATGCCCTGAAGCCCCGAGCACGGGAGATGGGCCAGCCTGGCCCCCTGGTTCTGGATGGCGGGCGGACACAGGCGGGAGTGGCCCCACAACGCACCTGCAGATACGGCCAGGCACGCCAGTCGACAAAAGCAGAGAAGAAAACAAAAAACAAAACACACTCAGTAGATTTCTTCTTTATGCTCCCAGAGTTTCTGGACCAAGTCCCAACCCTCAAAGCCAGGAGTGAGGGACTAAAAACGCCCCTCACCTCCACCAGTGCCGACGGAAACCCTGTTTTAAATTAAAAAATAAGCGAGTATACATCGTAGAAAATTTCTCTTAAAAATCTCACAATTTGTAAATGTATATTTTTTTCTTTAACATAAAAGTTTACAATATACGGTAAAATAAAGGCTCAGGAAAATAATTTCCAAAAAAAAAAAAGGAAGAAAAAGAAACCTGAAGTTTTGAATTAAAGCTGAAGAATTTTTTTTAAACCCTGTTGTTGAACCAGTGACTTTTTTTTTTATTGTGCTGATGGGTTAGAGAAAGAAATATATTTAAAAACCTCAGTCCAGGTACCCACAGCCACCGCCAAAAGCCTCCCCCCCTCCCCCCACGGTCGAGTCGGTATTTCCACCAAGTTTGTGATTGTCACGAGTTCACAAGTTTGAATCCTGGTCTCAGCCGCCTGCCGTTCGCAAGGAGGGGCCGCGGCTAGCGTCGGTAGGGATGGAATCCTTGTACGTTGTGGTTCTGACCGCGTCCAAAGCCACTTCCGCCAGCGGGGGGACCCCCTGAGCCAGGCACCGAGGGGCCCCCGTAGGAGGGGGGCTGCTGGCTGGGGTCTGAGAAGCCCTGTCCGAAGCTGGCCAAGTCCTGTCCGTAACCTGCGGGGAAGAGCCCGGTGAGCTGGGGTGGGACCCGGGCAGCCATCTTCACAGAAAGGAGAGTAACTCCGAGACCCCTTCCCCCACTTCCTGCCCTGTCTCGGGGCTGGGGGCCTGCGGCGCACCCTCGCGATTGGCGAGGCCTTCGAGCTTGGAAACACAGACACCTGGCCAGACCTGGGGGACCACGGGCTCCTACAAAGTTTGTTCTCCAGTGGAATTCAGGGTGGACGTGGCAGATTCCAGGATTTGAAGAAACGTTACAGATCAGGCTGAGCTGCAGAGCTTGGACCCCAACAGTGCTGCCCCTCCTTTGAGCAGGGCCAACCCGCCCCACAAGGCCCCCTGGGTCGGTGGTGCCGACCGTGGGGGCAGAGCTCCAGGGCCAGTGGGGTGGTGACCAGTTGAGATCCTCACCCTGGCAAGGGCCCGTCCCCGAGGGCACCGCCGAGTCCACCCCCGCCCAGAACGGCAGAGGAGGTGCCGTCCGTGGCCCGGGCGCAGGCAGTGGGGACCATGGAGGAGGAGGCACCACCTACCTAGGCCACATCACTGCTCAGCCTGACCAAAAGAGTGTAAACAAAGTGTGGGCCGAAGCCTGGCGGCTCTGGAGAAGAGGTGCCCAGGCCTGGCGAGAGATGAGACCAGGGTGACTGCCCCGGGCGGCCTTGGCAGAGGAGCAGGGGGTGGGGGGGCACATGCTTGCTCAGTCGTTCGTACACCCCCCCCAGGGGTCAGCAACACTGCACCCACCACCGCGGTGATCTGCTCTGGGTGAGGCGAGAACCCACATGACCACAGCCGGGCAAGGCCCCGAAGGCACAAGAGCCCGAGATGTGGGGGTGCTGGGGGGGCATCTGTTCAGCACAAGAGAGCCCCATGCCACCCCACCCCCATTCGAGTTGCTCTCACGGGCCGCAGACCCTGGTCTCCAACACCTACTTGGTGAGCACCCCTTGGTGAAGCTGGATGCCCACTGACGCCGCATGGCCCCCAAGCCCACCCTGCGCATGGCAGATCCAGACACCCACGGCGCAGGCCCGCTGGGGCCCCCACCCCCACAGGCCCCGACACAGGTGCCGAGCCACAAATGCTCCTCCACACCAGCACCCTGGCCAAGAGCCCACCTCAGGCCTGCTCAAGTTTGGGCCCTGCAAGCAATCCCACAGCCCTGTGGTACCCACCCCCCAGGTGGATGGGGAGCAAGGCACTCACCATACTGGCTGTACGGGAAGTCAGGCTGGGCGGTCGGTGGTTTGCTCATGTCCGGGGCGGCCTGAGATGGAGGTGGCGGGAAGGCCAGAGGTGCGGCCCCGGGAGTGGCCGGTGGTGGGGGAACCCCCGGAGGGGCAAACTGATCTGGTGGGGGAGGTGGAGGTCCGTAGCCGAAACCTGTGGACAGACAGGAGACAGACACAGACGCGGTGCTCACACTCTTCAGCCGCCAGAACCACATGCATCCACTGCAGCTGCCCAGCCTGCAGCCCAGGGAATGACCCTACTCGGCAGACAGCGACCAGCCAGTGGCCTGGCAGAGTGAGTGGGGCCGCATTCCAAGCCCAGGGTCCCAGGAGGATGGGAAGTGTGGGTGTCCATGAACAAAGACCTGCTCTTTCCTATTAGAAATGAAAGTGACCTAGGGCTGGACGGGAGTGGGAGCCTGACTTGGTTGTCGGGTGGCTCCCATGCCATGGCAGGGCTACAAAACTGCAGTGTCTTGGGTCCCTGGTCACAGATGGCCACTCAGCCCAGGGTCGGAGCGGGACGGAAGGGGGAGGACTGCTCCTGCCAGCTGAACGACATGCCCCAGCAACCCCACCTGCCGGCCCAATGGGGTCAATGGGGACACTCCTCTTTTGGTGGACACAGGTTGCTGGGGACAAAGAATCCAGCCGAGTGGACAAGGTGAGTCCAGCCCTCACCTGAGGTGTGGGGAGCAGGCTCTCTGTGCTGATATGCCCCAGGCCCACCCCCACGGGCCCGAGGCACTTACTGAACTGTGGGGGCGCGCCGTAGCCCTGGGGGAAGCCCTGGGGAGGCGGGAAGCCTCCAGGAGGGGTAGACACAATGTAGGAGGTAAAGGGTGGGGGCGGTGGGGGGGCTCCTCTTCCTGCGGGGGGCGGTCCATAGCCACCTGGAACACAGCATACAGGTGAGGCAGAGAAGCCCTCTTTCCCGCCTGCCCTGCCCCACCCTGCTCAAATCCTGCTCTTCTAGGTTTTCTTCCAACAGGGACTTACCGATCGCCTGTCCTGCCGGCACCCACATTCCTGCAGGGAGACAGGGGGGGTGGGGTGTGCCACATCAGCACCAGGTATGGATTGGGAGACCCTGCCCCCCCAAGGGACCCAATTTCCTGACACATCTCAGGTGCAGGGGGAAGACGTCAGAGCAGCTCCAGGGACACCCAATGGGGAAGCTGTCAGCCAGGAGAGTGGGGACTCGGGGTGTCCTCCGGCCAAGTGCTGGTTCTTTCCCTGCGATGGGCGTGAGAGCATCCGGTCTCACTAGCTGGTTTCCTATAGCTGTGGCTCATTTTGCAATAAACAACACTTTTAAAGCCAGCTCTGAAGAGACCAGGGTGAAGCTTGGAGCCAGGCAGAAACAGCTCTACAGCTCAGGATACTGGTGTTCTTCCTTGGACGCCGGCCCTTCTCTAGGTTTCTAAAGGGCATGGAGGCTCCTGGCCATCCTAAGTGGTCTGTAAAAGGTCCACCCATGCTACATGGCAAGCCCAAAGCCAGGGGAGCTGGAACAGACCCAAAGGGCCCATAACGCAGGGCTCATGTTTCCTCCCTGCTTCTCTGAGGATACAAGTGGAGCTCTGAAGACAGTCTGTCCCACCCACGTCCACTCCAGCCTCAGTGCTTGCCCTGGGGGCAAAGCTGGCTGCTGGGCATGACCCCTGACCTCCCCTGAAGGTACTGCCCCAGCAGCCCTGGCGCCTGGGGGTGGCAGAGGGGACAGACCCACTCGGCCCCGGGCGAGGATGCTCCCCCATTCTGGCTCCCGTATCCCACATGGCCCACCCAGGTGCCAGAGCTGCAGGAAGCTCCTGGGGCTGGCAGGCAGGCAGCACCCTTACCTTGTGGGCCATATCCCTGCTGCCACGTAGGCGGGGGCTGGCCTGCCCAGCCATTGGCGGCATTGGGCACGACCCGGCTGCCCCACTGGCTGGCACCTGGCTGTCCCGGCGCTTGGCTCTTGCTGTCCCGAGGTTCGGCCCGTTTAACTTCCACCTGGACAAACCAAGCTCTGATTTAGGGAGACGTCAGGGGTCTCAAGCCCCCTTCCCTTCAGACACACCCTCAGGTAACTTACGACTACACTTAGCATCTTATTATGACTTAAAACTAAATACTTAACTATAAACCTTATTTAGACTAGTAACTTTTTTCTTAAAAATTTTTAATTTTTTTGGCTAAAAAAATGTTTCTCAGGTACAACAGATCCAACTATAAAACATGTAAGGCCCCACCCACTGCAGACAGGGCTGAGGACCAAGAGTCTGCAGGGTTCTGTGTATGACAAGGGGTCTTTGGGTCAAGGTAAGGGACAGTGTAGGCCCAGGGACACAGAGGCCAGGCTCCTCCCCACAAGCACAGCCCTCCTCCTGGCCGCTCCGGCGGGAAGGCCCTCTCCAGAGCCCCCACCTGCCTGCGCTTCCAGCTCATACCTGAGAAACACAGTTGGTTTACTTAGGTTTTGTATTTAAAATGTCTAATGGAAGATAAAAGACTTACCTTCCCCAGGCTAACGCTTAAAGAATCTCAATTAACTCAAAATAATGTCAGAGGGGATGGATGTGATAAGAGAATCTTACATTACATCTAACAAAAAAGTAAACAAACATGCAATAAAATGGACATTTGAATCAGTAAGCAATCTTCATACTGTGTTAGGTCAGCAGCCCAGGAGCCTTCCCTTTTGGAGGTGCCAGGAGCCACTGCATGCGGAAGGCGGGCGGAGGACCAGGTGCCCGCCCTGTAAGGCTGCATGCCCCCCTTACACAGCCTTTTCAGTCTGCGCCCACAGACAGCAGACCCCCAACTCCAGGGCTCCATCAGCACTCAAGAATCCCCAGGTGCTCTTGTTTGTAGGATAAATTTTAATGAGAAAGAGACAATGAATTCACTGGAGTCGTCCTTGGGGTCTCGGAGTCTGACAAACATTGTGTATTCAGAACCCCGTCAGCTTGGCCTAACCCTTTCTCTAAGAGGACAAGGAGAGCACAGAGGCACAAAGACCCCGCCTTCCGATGCCCCAAGGACACTCCACAGAGGGGAACAAAACCCCTGCTAGCTCGGGGCGGTGTGACAGCAGGACATTTCAAAGAACTCAAATTAATGAGTCTTCACACTTTCCTTAAGGGAATATGGTTCCTGCTTACAAAGCAAAGCAGCCCTTGTGATTAAAAAAAAAAAAAATCTGCTCTTCCTGGCCTGTACTCAGGTTTTAATTACAAGTGGGCCCCTGCCCTTTGAGACAGGGCTGAGGCTGGACTCTGCCCCTGGGAGCAGACCCCGCCCTGAGGAGGTCCTCACTGCTCCCCAGCTGTAACCATCACAGGACCTTGAGCAGGGTACACAGGCACCTCGGAACCTGCGTTCATGACAGCACGCACCCCGGAGATCTACATGCCAACCCTAAACTAGCCATTGATAAGCGCCTAGAACAGCCTGTGTCTTCTGCAAAGCAGGCTCAGGTGGAGCTGACCCAGCTGCCCATCTGTGATGCGAGGGACAGAGGGGCCACCCTGGGCCATGTTCCCTCTGTGTCTCAGCTGATGGGGTAGCCGGGGCTCTGGCAGAGGGGACTGGGCTTGCCTCAGGGACGAGGAGCCGGGGGCCTGGGGGATGGGGAGAGGAGGGGTCAGGCCACTTTCTGAGTTTCCCTCCGAGGCAGCAACACAGTATGAAGATGAAACAACCAGAGGTCACTTGACTGCATGGAGTTAAGAACTACCAGGAGCATGTGGTCGGACCGAGTTCACAGTAAGTGACCCAATTTGGAAACCAATCCTTCAGGATGTTTACGTTGCCTTCAGTTTTACACGGAACCAGTTCTCAAAGGTTCGCGGCCCGGCACGTTCCGGGCCGGCATGGGACAGTCAGGGAGGGGACACACATCTGAAGGAGAGGTCACTGAAACCAAGCCTGAGGCAACCCGCGACTTCACTGGACGCAGCCCGCCCACCCCCCCTCCGGCCATCCCAAGGGGCTCTAGAGCCAGGGGCTCCTGAACCAGGTCCGACCCACAGAAGGGTCCCAAGACCACTCGCCCGGCCCTTCTCCTGCCAAGGGATCTCCTCTCCAGTGAAATCCCTAGGTTGCCTAAGACTTGGTTTGGTCTTAAGGTAAAATAAAACTACAACTACACACTTTTTTGCCCATGATGTCGTGAAAATGCATGTTGACAGCCTGGTCCACTGATTGTTCGTCCTCGAAAGTAATAAATCCAAAACCTAGCCAACGACGAAGAGTGAATCAAGGTAGCAGGGTGTTGTGACACAAAACAGGATGATGAACAGTATTAGGGACGGGCCGAGGGATCGACCAAGGGTTTCAGCGAAGCTGGTGTGTGAGGCTGCGGGGCAAGAGCTGATCTCAGCCCAGACGCTGGGGCCAGTTATAAATCAAAGACGACCTTGGGACCCCTGGGCGCATCTTAGCCACCATCTGGACAGTGGGGTGGTGAGGGCCCAGCGGGCAGGCAGCCCCAAATGTGTTATGGGTGCACTTGTGCTTTTCTGAAACCCAGGGTCCTCCCCCTCGGCTGGCAATCGCTCGGCAGCTAGTGCTGACAGCAGCCGTACACTGCTCTAGCGTTAACGGAGGCACGTCTCTACCACAGTGAGAGCCTCGCCAAGCTTGCCCAACACTGTTGGGTAAGCCCGAGGAGTCCTGCCCAAGTACCATACGTATGCACACAGTGTCTATATCTGTACATATCTACGGACTAAATACACAGAGATACAGGCCACAAGGGGTTCCAGCAGCTCAAACACTGCTGTCAGCAGCAAGAGCAAGAGGCACCATGTCATCAAAAGGACAATTTTAACGGGAAAGACAATTTAGTGCTTCCCAAACACAAGAGAGTGCAGTATAAACGAAGTTTGCTGGTCTGGTGGGCGGGCCGCCTGGCTAGCCTGCGTTTCCAGCCCTCGGGCTGCTGTTCGTCCCCGGGGGCCCGTCTGCGCTGAGCACTAAGACCACTCATGGCAGCAACTGCCAGAAAACCCCGCAGAACAAAGGACAGGCCAGGGAAGGGCCGAGCAGGGTCAGAAGAGGGGCGCAGGGGAGGGACGAGGATGCAGGGGAGGAGCGGGGCTCAGAGCTTCCAGGGATGTGGACACAGGATGGGGCAGCCCTGGGATCCTGGCCTCTCAAGCTGAACAAAGAGGGATGTGGGTCCACGGTCGCAGGGACCGTGGGGAAAGACTCCTGGCAGAACCGAGGTGGGAAGAGGACAAAGACGGGGAAAAATAGCAGCTTAGCTCAGAAGTGTGGGCGCCAGCCTTGTGGGGTGGGCCAGCTTTCTAGCACATACGTGTGTCCAAGCATAACACACGCACACAGCCTGAGCCCGCACACCACATGAGAAGAAACAAGAGACAGACCAGAGAAGACAGGCCAGGCAATGGGGATGTGGGGGGTGGAGGGGCAGCGTGAGGGAGCAGAGGCAGAGCCGGGTACATGGGGATCGAGCCCTGGGAGGGGCACGGATGCTCAGATGGACTGTGCGACAGGGAGGGAAGGGGAACAGGGGCTGCACGGAAGGCTCAGGAAGAGAAACTGGGGACAAGCTATCTGGGGCACCTGCTGACCAACTGCTGCTCCTGGTGTGGTGCCCACCCTCCGCCCACCTAGCGCTGGGGGACCCACGGGGACTCGCCAAGGCCCACGGCTAAGGATGGCAGGACCCACACAGAACGCGGATACGCGGGTCAAGCCTGGAGTGCCCTCCTGCCAACCCCTCCTGCCCAGACCCCGCCCAGGCAGCCCGGCGCACCCCGGGGCCCAGGCCAAGGATGGCAGGCAGCCCTGCAGGGGATCTAAGAGCAGCCTCAGGACCCCATGTCCCAAGATGCCCCCGAATCGGAGGCAAGTGGTGGAGCACAACATGGGTGATGAGCGGCATGTGAGAAAGTGAACGTTTTCTCCAAGTGCAGGAGGGTCTGAAGCCACAGGGCTCGCGGTCCTTAGAGTGCAAGAGGCGGTGAGTCGTGGGGAGGGACCCCGGGGCGGGCCCTCTAGGGATGCGTCTGTCTGTCAAGAGGCGACATCACCGCTGAGGAAGCGGAACAGAAACACACTGAAACTTCGTTTACACCCCACTGGAGCAAAGCCCGCTCCCTCCTCTGACTGCGGGACTGGCCTGTACCTGTGTGATATAATTTAGCACCTGGAGAAGAGAAATCTAAAGAGATATCGTTAATCACAAATAATTCACAGAGAGAAAAGGAGAAACAACTTACTTAACATTACTGTACTTTTCTATGAAAACACTTAAGTGCATCACTAAGCAAGTACGTCTATGTAAAGTTAAGACTAAGACTTAACAGCTTAATCAACATGAGGTGAAAGTACGTTACTTAACCATGGAGGGAGAGGAGGGTGAGGTTCAAATGGCAAACTATTCTCCAGCATGGCGGGCGCATGCTGCGGGCGCGCGGCTGGTGCAGTGCCTCCAGGGGCTGGGCAGGGGCCGCGGACTGGACGCACTGGCTCACGAGGCCGGTCCAAAAGCGGTTCAGGAACCAAAACACAGAGGCGGGGACAAATAGCAGCAGCCAAAAAAAAAAAAAGGGAAAAGAAAAAAAAACCAAAGGGCTCACAAATTGGGTGCCCAGTGTCCCAGCCTTGCAAACCAATGTGGCCGTGCAGGTGTGGGCGGCTGGGGCAGCTTCACGCCCTCCTGCCTGTCCCATAGACTTCAGGAAAAAGAACAGGAAAACAAGAAAAAAGCATGGGACGCACCAAAGAAACTCCACGTTCAAGCTGAGCTGGGGGAGACCTAGCCTGACAACATGAAATGAAACCCCCGACTTCACTGAGTGAACTTCAAATAGGAGATGATCATAATTGAGGAAGTTCACCATTTAACAAAACTACTCATCTTTCAGGACACGCTTAAAAACAGAAACCATGCTGAAATTCATGTCAAGTTGGAAAAACTTCGAAAGAATGAGCTTAAAAAACAAAACAAAAATGAAAGGACCCCAAGACTGTACCGCCTGACCTTTGGAAGCAGACAGGCCGGGGCTGCGTGGGAAGGACTACGCTAGTCTCGAGTCGCCCTGTGCTGAGGCCAGGCTCGCTACAACCACCACCTAAGTGTGAAATAGTTTGCCATCTGAGGGGGAAGGATAAGGACAAACTCGATCTCTTTTACCTCGAGGCCTCTGCTTTTCCGCATCGTAGATCATGACCACTTCTGTGACCTGTAACAGAGACAGGCGTCTGAGGGCCCTGGTCGGCAGGCAGCATGTCTGCCCACAGCCAGGAGGTCCCAAGACAAAAGGCCCGCTTCCTGGGGTGTGAGACCCTCGGGGCCGCGAGCAGGCCGAGGGGTGCTCATAGGTGGGGCAGGACCAGTGGTGGGTCACCAGGGGCCCAGGGCTCCATGTGCCAGGACCTCCCACTCAGGGTCAGTGCCCCTGGCCTGGCTGGGCCCGCATGTTCCCCACACTCCCGCATCATGCACTGCAGCATGAGTTCCTTGCCAGGCCCTGTGCACACAAAGGCACCCCCCCAGACAAGCACACTGCAGCCAGAGAACACGTGCTGAGTGGAAGCTGGAGGTGACCTCGTGCCTCTGCTTAGGACAAAGGATAGCCTCCCTTCCTGACACCTGCAGGCCCCCAAGGTTCTGCCTGCCTCCTGTCTGCCTTATTAGAATTCAGTTCCTATATAAGCCCCCGTGAAGTTCTGAAAGATTTTAGTCTCTTCTGGAAAACAATCCCCTCACACCCTGTCCTGGGGCGGGTGTGTGTGTGAGCAGGGAATGGGACCCAACCATGTCCAGCACTTCTCCAGACGCGGTCAAGTGCTCGCAACTGCGGGGTTACAACCAGCCGAGGGCCTCCTAGGAGGGGAGCCGGCCCCGTCTGCAGCAAGCACTCCCACTCCTGACTGGCCATGTGGGGTGCTCTGAGCCGTCTTGCCTCCCCAGGACACAGGGCTCTGCCACTCCCGCCCCGATCGTGGCTGTGGGCAGGGCGAAGACTCACCACTCCAAATTTCTTGAAGTATTCCCTGAGCTCTGTCTCACCACAATTGTGAGGAATTCCTCCGACAAATATCTTATTTGATTTACTGTTATCGCTTCTGGGTCCTTTCTGCTATTTCAACAAAGAGAAAATGGTTAGTCCACGTGGGGAACCCCCCAAACACACCCTGCTATACAGAGCACAGTCCCTGAAAGCAGACCAGACACCAGAGGGGGACCAAAGAGTCCAGGAAAGCCTCACAGGCCAACAGGGCCCAGGGGCCCAAGTGCCCCAAAGAGAGTGTCTCTAGCTTGGAGAATGAGCAGCGGGGCCTGCACCAACCCCACTGGTGACCAAAGGTTGGTGGGAAGTTCCTAAACTGAGGACAGTCGCCACCTTCTTCACCTTCAGGGCCAGATCCCGCCCTCTGAGAACAACCCCTGAAGCTGCCTCCCCCAGGCACCACAGCTGAGAACTCAGCAACTACGTTGCTGGGGGGCCGTGGGCAGGGGTGCTGGTGGTGGGGACACGAGCAGAGGTGGGCAGGCGCGCACACACGCGCGCGCATGCATGCACGCGCACACACCGACCTCCACAGCCACAGGCTCTGCATCTGGGATTCGACCAACCACGGATCAAAAACACTTGGAGAAAAAGAAGTCCAAAGTTTCAAAAGCAAACCTTGAATTTGCCACACGCCAGCCAGCAATTTACACTGTATCAGGCAACCCGAGTCAACTAGAGTCGATTTAAGGTGCACAGAGGATGTGCGCCGTCATAACCATTTTATAGAACTTGAGCGCCTACAGATTTTGGTCCCCTTGGGCGTCCTGGCCTCAGTGCCCACACAGCACACAGAGGCACGGCTGTGCAGAATACTGAAGGACCTGGGCAGTGTTTCTACCCAGGTGTTCGCTGCACCACTGTTTCTGTGTTTGATGTTTCCTAGCAGACTCAAAAACACACACACCTGGTCTGAGGCCCTGTCTACCATCACAGCTGGGAATCCTGCCAGAAATGAAGGTTCCCATGAAGGTCCTAGCCCTCAACAGCACCAGTCCACCATATCTGGTAGGGCTCTCCTTGAGAACGGAACACTCTGGTGACAGCTGGCCAGGCCCTGGGGGGCACAGGAGGCTCACAGGGTCCCCGAGGTGCGTTTTAAAATAGACAGGCCTCAGCCCTGGAGGGGAGCAGTCAGCAGAGTGCTGAGTGGGGGCAGTGGGAGCAGTCGGTGTGGATGAACACAAGGTTCCTGACAACAAACAGCCAAGAGCCATGGATTCTTAGGTAGACTAATAAGATACTTCTTGGCTACAAGATGAAAAGCTCCCAGCACTGAATTAATCCAAGTGCTCAGGCTCAGCGCCACACGGGAAGGCCTGCTGTCGCTCAGTCTGACTGAGCAAGGGCCCCAGGGAAGCATGCAGGAGGGGGCCCCGGCCCCTTACCCAGCCTTCCTTCGGCCGCGTCCTCTCCGGCTGCATCCCCCGAGGCGTGCATGGCTTTGGGTCAATCTGTCGAAAGTTTCAAAGGACCAGCTATTAACAGGAGGCTCGTTTCCCAACAAGAGGGGGTGTCGGCAGTAAAGTCAGGGGTACAGGCCCATCAGGTCGCCCGGGCCACATCCTGGCCCAGCATCCAGTCTAAGCGCAGAGCTGTAACTTTTTTTTTTGGAGCTGCAACTCTTGTAACCCAACCCCAGGGGAAAGCCATCCTTGGCACCCACGCAGTGCTGGGGCACAGGGGCACCAAGCAGGAAGGCGGCAGGTGCCTCCTCAGGGCCGGGCACTCACGTTTCGGCCATCGAGGGTGTGTGGTCTGCTGGCCAGCACCGTGCCCACGCAGTTTGGATCTTTGAATTTGACAAAGCCAAAGCCTCGAGACTGGTTGGTCGTCTTGTCTTTCATGATCACGCAGTCCACGACCTCTCCATACTGGGAAAAGTAGCTGCGCAGCGTCTCTGCTCAGAGGTCAGGACACACACAGCCAGGCGTCAGGCAGGTCACAGGCTACTAGCCTGGCAGCCTGACCTGGAGAGTGTGCAGCCAGTAACCTTTACACTGGTTGACTTGCTGACGTGGGGGCGGTGGATAGGGAAAGGGGGAAGGACAGGTGCCAAGGAAGGGAATATGCACCACATCTCCCCGGGAAGGAGAATGAGCTGCCAAAGGAGGGACACCTGCAAGGCCTAAGGCCGAACACAGCGACCACCACAAACACCTAACTCTGCTGGCTCCACCTTCAGCCTCTGCCTTCAAAGCCAGTCTCCACCCTCCCTGACCAGAAGAATCAGCACAAGATCAAGTTCCAAAGCGCTGCCCCAGTCTACTCCCAATCAAGTGCCCCCCCGCAACCCAGAGAGTAAGTCAGTCAAGAATTGAAAAGCTAATTCTCACAACTTGAAGACAAGGTCACAAGCCCACAGCCCATCTGCACTTACCTTGGGTGGTGCTCCAGTCAAGACCGCCCACGAAGAGCTTCCTGCAATTCAACAAGAAAACATTCAGGGTCAGGAGGGTTCTGTGCAGGATGTTCTTAGCAGCCCAGTGGTTAGGACTCCGCACTCTTATTGCCAAGGCCTGGGTTCAATCCCTGGTCAGGGCACCAAGACCCCACAAGGTGCATGGCACAGCCAACGGCCACAGAGGGATCTGCCTGCGGGGCTGCCCATATCGGGCTCACCCTAGGGTGGTCACCTGGGGGCATGGCCATGGTATGGCATGAAAAATGCCACCGGAATTTGCCCAAACGGCCGGAGTATGAGTCACAACATCCAGAGCTGCACACAAATTTTGACCTCAACCATAGTAAGAGACTGCCACCTCCAACCCTGCCAGTGCGGGAGTGGGATCACGCAGCCCCTTCCCAACTGCTCTGCAAACACCGAACACTTCAAGGTCCACATCTGAGACCCCATATGGCAAACTCAAGGGGCAGCAGAGGTGGGGCTTTAGGAGAAAGCGGGGGTACCCAGTACATGGGCATGAGTAAGAAGCACCACCAATCGCTGGGGAGGCCCCTGGAGCTCGGACTCAGCCGAGTGGCTTAGGCTGTACTTTCAAGCCAGAGCCCTACTATGTGAGAGGAAAATACTGGTGGCCTCCCTGAAGCCACCGTTCCCAGAGCCTCCCTGCCTGGTGTCTACACACCTCAGGTTGGGTCCAGAACCCGGGAGCCCACCAGTGCGTGCCACGCTTAGGCTGGCTGAAAGGAGAGATGCCCTGGGCTGTGGGCTCCAACTGGGGCAGGTGTGACCAGTAGGCAAGGCAGGGCACTCTCCATCCTGCCTGTTGCCCCAGAAAAAGGAGTGAAACTGGCACTCTCAGAGTGGCACCTAGGCGCTATCTGGTCCACAGCCAATCCCCCCTTGGATCACAGCCTGGAGACAAAACAGCCCCTTGAGGCTGGCTGCACTGAGCCCCCAGAACCAGCAGCTGGGGCATAGGGACAGACCCACCAGGGCAGTGGCTTCAGCTGTACTCAGGGGTCCCTCCCACTGCAGCTTTCTCCCTGGGGGAGAGAGGCTCAGGGTAGAAGAAACAATTTTCCCACCCCACTCGGGGTGGTAGCCCCTCACGCCCATATACATTCAGGGCACATTCCTGGATTGAGGCCAGGGGGCTCACACCCAGCCTCCTGACCATTCTGTCCGTCTCCTACACACCCCTGGGAGGTCAGGCAGGCTCCTCCTGCTCCCTAAGACCCTGGGGAGCATAAGTCCCATCTGTGCCCCCCTACCCCAGCGCCTGACACCAAGGCGGGCAAATGACAGAAGGACTTGAGCTGGCCCAGGCCTGTGTGGGCCACCTCTCTGCTCAGGCCTTTGGCATAGGCACAAATGGGCCTGCTGTGGAAAAGCAGCTTGGAGAGTAAAAAAAATCTTGAGCATCCTCAGAACACTCAGGACAAACCCCAACTGAGAGGAATACCTGCCTGCTTAGCCTGCATCTGACCAAGATGGGAAGGCCTCAGTGGTGTCCCTCCGAGCCACCCAACCCCCCGCTGCTGCAGAGGGTGGAACTGGTCTGACCAGTCCAGGCTCCAGCCCGTGTTTAAATTTCAAAATCAGACATTAGTGGAAAAGGACGAGAAAGGCCATCCTCTGTGCAGCTGACAACACTGGAACTCGCACTGCGAGTTGGTCAGGGAGCCAACATGGACATTGGGGCTTTCTGATGCTATCACCTCACTGGGTTTGGAAAACAGGACACAGTGGAGTGTCCGCAGAGGCACGCTGGCCCACCAGAGGAGGGCGGGAGACTGCACTTCTGTTCCTGTCACTGCTCTGCGGGCCCCAAGTTACAGAAACTAGGAGGTGAAAACTGAGGAAGTGCCAGGGCTTGGTTGGCACAGGGCACAACGTTGGGGACGAACTGCAGAGCCCAGGCCCAGCACTGTGTTGGGGCTTCATCTATTTTCTCTCCTGTTGCTCCCCGTCTGCAGACAGGAGGTCCTAGGAGATCTCACTGGTCCGTGGTGGCGGGGGCGGTCTCAGGGGCACTGAGCAGGATGAGCCGGACACACCTGCGTGGGAACCAGCCTGTGCCCACCCTCCAGCCCAGACTTGCTTGGCACCAGGTGACCTGAGGCCTTGGTGGGCGTTTACACGCAATTCAGCAGGTGAAAGGATCAGCTAACCCTGTGTGGCTCCCCCTCCAACGTTGCCCTACTCTGAAGAGTGTCATTCATCCCTCAGCTGCAGTTGAAGCTGGGGGCCCCCACAGACCCTGCACCCCACTCCTCCACCCCTGGGACTGGAGACAGGTAGTCTGTGATAAGTGCAGGCTCCTGGGCCTGTACCCCAATGGCAGAGGGGTGACCGGGTGGCAGGCTCTGGGCAGCATGCCCCGTCTTCTGCCTGCTGACCTGAAACCTGGTCCTGGATGGCTCCTGAGGGCAACCATGTGCCACTTATGCCAGAAAGTCAGCCTTCAGGGGCTTCCTCAACCGGGTTGCCTATAGCAGGCGCCATCCGGTGGACGGCAGGCACCACCAGAAGGAGGGCAGGGGGCTGAGGCCAGGTCCATCACGTGAACTGGCAGGCCCTCTCTTCCTCTACAGCCTGTGTTCACGCCTTCCTGCAGCCAGGGGGCCATCCCACTTTGGGCCCTCTGTGACAGACTGGATGCCCGAAAACAAGGGGTGATGCGGGGATCTCGCCCCACAGTCTGGGCTTTCCTTTACCTGCAGGTGAGATCACCTCTCATGGACTATGGGGACTGCACACACGAGACCCTAGCCTGGCCTTCACTGGGTGCCCTGAGACAGGACCAGTGTGTTCTCCCCGGCCAGAGCGCTGCCCCCAGCTGACAGTGACCTCTCACCAAAACCTGGTCACAGCACCACCCCCCAAGAGGAAGCACTGCAGGAGCATCAGGGGTGCAAGGTGCAGCAGGCCAGCTCACCAGGAGTGCAGGCTCTCCACTCTAGCTCAGCTATGCCAGGAGTGACCTTGGCCAGGTTCCCTGACCCTCCTAAGCCTCAGTCTGCTCTACCAAGGAGGCTCTGCCCCAATGTCTGGAACCAGACAGGGATCAAGTGGAACAGCCCCCAATCCTCACAACCAACCGTGCAGGTGGTCCAAGCAGCTCTGGACCCATGTCCTAGCCCCCAGGAGCAGGCGGCCTGGACACATTGGGAACCACGTCTCAAAAAGCACTCTCTTTCAAACAGGAGACCTCAACAGGACAGTCCTGCCCGCCAGGGGCATCAGGCCAGGGATGTTGTTCCACCCCGCAGTGCCCAGGACAGGTCCAGAACGCGAGACACCTCCTTCCCACCACAAGACGACCCCCCACCAATGGGTGCTCACTCCCTTAGGCCTTGGCAAGCCGGCCTGGCATGCTCCAGGTCCACACTCTGTGACCCAGCCAGAGCTCCACACCAACCTCTCCACAGAGAGCTGGCCCACGGAACCGTCGGCTCGCCTTTGGAGCCCTTGGAGCTAAGTCACCTGAGCCCTACATGGCCTGCACCCCCACCCACCTCCCGCCTTTGACTACCCGCCCCCCAACTTGCCCAGGTCTCTCTCCCAGAGACCCACACCCAGTGCTGCTCCCCCCACAGGTCCCCATAAAACCCTCTCCTCAGACACATCGGGGTCCTTCCTCACCAGCCCACAGGCTGCCAGCAGAACTGCATCCACCAGATGAAAGCCCCACTCACTCCTCTTTGTCTCCACAACCTGTCAGCTCCGGGAACCTCAGTCAGAAGACCCTCCTTCAAGTTGACTCTCCAAGGCCATAGCAGAGACCAGGCTACTGCACCGACGGCTCCCTGTGAGGCCACATGTAACAGTGGCCACTCCCCCTGGCCCTTTGCCCTGAGACCTGCCCTGGTTCTACTCTGGCCACCAGGCCATTGTGACAACCAGGATGCTGGAAGCCCAGCCCATCACGTCCAGATGCAGGGAAGGTCTGCCTTCAGAGACTCCAGTGCAGAAGCGCAGTTCTCCAGTGGGGTGGCACCCACGCATCACACACTTCCTGAGGATGTGGGTCCCCATCCAAGAGGGGAGCCGCCCCATGGCCTGTCAACCTTCCCCCCAAGAGCCACTCGGGAGGGGCTGACTGGACACCACAGTGAAGGCAGTCAGAGAGGACGGAGGGTGCCACCAGTGACCAATCAGACCGTTATATCCCCGCAACATAGGCGATTGCTTCCTCTGAGCACCATGTGGCAACCACCCTGAGTGGGCAACTGTGGTCCCCCCCACACACAAGAGGGCCCATGGTCAGGGAGCCAGCGAGGTCACAAGTACTGCACTGCAACAGCCAACAGAACAAGGAAGTTAAGGTGGACCTGCACTCCCCATAGTTGCCAGAAACAAGGCTCCCAAAGGAAACAAACTGAGCGATGCTGTGGGGCAAAGCGATGACCAGTTCCTGGGACACCCGAGATCTACAGCTTTAGAAGTCAGGTGGCCTGGTTGGATTCGCTGGGGTGCCGGGGCAGGGAAGACAGCCAGGCAGGTCCCTGATCCCATCCTGGTTCTGCTACCAACTCTGCGGCCTCTCCAGGTTGCCTGTGGGTCTGGGGTGGGTCTACAGTACAGAGGGTGGGACCTTCCAGAACCAGTGGGGATCCTGGCTCTGCCCTCACCCAGGGGCTGGTATAAGCTGTAGAGGGAAACTGCCAGGGAGCCCAGCCTTACTATCTCCTCAAGAACAAGAGGCAGGTCTCCTAGATCTGGAGGCTCCCTCCCCTCCAGGTCTAAGGAAGTCAGGAAAAAATCCGTTTGGCTGAGGGAGACTGCTGGCCCCCCTCAAGTCCGGCCCTTTGGGCTACAACTTTCATTCTGCCCACAGGCTAGTTTCCCATCGGAAGTGCTGCAACTTTTCATTTACCCTACACACAACTCAGACTGCCAGGGCCTGCACCTCTCTCCCAAACAGACCAGGCTAGAAGCTAAGTGCCTTCTTTCTGGTGCTCTAAGAGCCGTGGGGACTCTGGATCCGGGACCCCACAAACACATTTTCTGTCTTCTGGTGTAACCTGCTGCCAAAGCCTGGCCAGCCACCCAACGGCAAACAATGACTTACTCACCAAATCAAGCGTTTTGTAAACACCGCATCTGTTCAAAGCGAAAGGCACTCAGAAATGTACACAAGGCCACGGAAACCCAGCCCAGGCTGTTTTGCCATCTTCGCAAAAAGGATTTAACTGTAAAATTATGCTGATGCTGTAGGAGCCAGCCTCTGCAAAGAAAACTAGACCAAACCCCTCGACTAGGGCAGAAATGGATTTTCTGGTTCCTCTGGGAGCGCTTCCCTGCTCTCCCGCTCCTTTAGCATTAGGCAAGGCTATAATTAAAAGGGAAAACTTAGCTATAACAAACCTCCTCTCACTAATAGCTGCACCAAGGAGAAGAAAGACCTCAGAAGCACCACCGCCAGTCCACCGCCCAAGTTTCCAGGTCTCTATCTCAAACACACCCATGGGGCTTAGATGGGGGCTGAGCAGGAAGGGGCCCGAGCAACATGAAAACAACAGTTGCAGACACCCGATCAGGTGGCGCGGAGGCGCCGAGATGGTGGACGCTTCAGGGTGCTCGGCAAGCAGACCGGGGACCGGCCCCCATGACCTTGGCCCTCGGGCCCTCGGTTTGCAAACCTTCACTTGGTAGTGGAGTGGATGGTGGAGGGGCCGCCGCTGTGAGTCCTGGGTGGGGAAAGCTGGGCGGCGGCAGCACTGGAACCCCCCGCGACCGGGCCGCCACGTGCGCTGAGCCGCCAAGTTCGCTCACGGGCTGGGGCGCCCTGGACCCCCCAGGTTCCTGTTCGAGGTCCCCGAGGAAAAACACGAGCGCGGGGAAGCTTCTGCCCCCCGCCAGTGGGAAGTACAAGCGCGGGGGCAGACAGGATGCCCCGGACCCCCTAGGTTTCCGACCGAGGGGCCCCGACGGTAAACTCTGGCTAGGCGGCGGGGTCTCCCTCAAGCATTAAACAGTGGGGACCCCCAAGAACCCCCAGGTCAGGTTCGGGGTTCCTGGTCAGGAAGCAGCAGGGCGCCTGGACCTCCAAGACTCCTCGGATTCTCCGGTTGAACCTCGGGGTCTCCGACCACGAGGCGGCGGGGAGACCCGACCCATAGGACTCCCTGGACCCCGGTTCCTGCTCGAGGTCCCAGGCCACGAGGCAGCGGGGCTCCCGGAACCCCAGGGACCCCCGGCCCGTCGCGCCCCCGGACCCCCGGCCGCCGGCTCGGCGCGGCCCCGCGGCGTGACCTTGACGGGCCGGGCCGGTCTGGGCGGGGGCCGGCCGAGGCGGCGGCGCGGGCCGGCGCGTCCTCACCCGATCTCGTCGGCGCCCGAGTTGTTCATGGCGGCGGCGGCGGCGCTCGGAGTCCGGGCCCCCTGGCTCGCTCCCGCCTCCGGAAGGTCACTGGCCCCGGCGCCCTCCCCACAGCCGCGGCCCGGATCTGCGCAACGGCGGCGGCCGCGCTGCCTCCTCCCCTCAGCGCCAACGGTCACCGCGCGCCCCCGCGCCCGCGCCGCCGCCCTGCGCACGCCCGAGCGCGCTCCCGCACGGGGCCTCCGGGGGCGGGGCCAGGGGTGCGCCCGTGTGCGTGCGTGCGTGCGTGCGGCGGGACCCGCGCCGCCGCCGTTCGGCCGCCGCGCTTCGGCCTTCTTCCTCAGCGGCTGCGAGCGTCGCCGCGGGGCATGATGGGAAGTGGAGTCCCGCGCGCCGGCTCCGACCCCGCCCCGCGGAGGGGGCGCGCGGGCCAAGCTGCGTGCGTGCGCGTGCTGAGAGCGTGTGTGCATGCGCGGCGGCTCGGGGCGCGTGCGCGACCGGGAGCTCCGGGCTAGGCACTGCGGGACGCAGGCGCGGCTGCGGCTTCCTTGTTCGGTCTCGAGTGGGGGCCGGCGGACGCGGGTGGAGTTAGCTCCGGGTGTTGGCCACGCTCTCACGTCGCCAGACCGCAGGAGACGGGGGCCCTACGTTCAGCTCCCTCACCTCAGCTGCTCCAGCTGCCCCAGAAGATACCGACGGTCAGAGAGGCTGAATCACCGGCCCAAGGTCACTCACTCAGGGGAAAAACTAGAATCAAACCCAACAGTTGGCTGTAGATCCAATGATTATGAAAACACATTGAGCCCCTGCCATGTGCCAAGGATGGTCCTGCCAAGGGGTGGGTTTCATCCAGGGTGATTCAGCCTCCTCTGGGGACACTGAGCCATGTCTGGAGATCCAGTTTTGGTTATCACCACTGGCTGTGGGTGCTACTGGCACCTAGTGGGTGGAGGCTTGGGGTGCTGCTAAATACCCTACAATGGGCAGGAGAGTCCCCCAACAAAGAATAATCTGCCCACCGCGTCAACAAGGGAGGTGGAGCAACCCATAAACCATGATATGATAAAAACTGACCTGTATGCTGTTGTCAGATGGTGGTTCCTGCTGCCTAGTGACTTTTCACTCACTTTTTCAGCCTCTTGGTAGCCTAACAATATAACTGATTCACCATAAAATCAAATGAACTGTGAGGAATGAAGGAACCAGGTGTCAGGCCAAGAGTATAACATAAAACATTTATAATACACCTCACTTAGGTCACTTTACAATTTGCTAAGCACGTTGGCATCATCGATTCCACGGGAGGAGGGTAACTTATCAGTCCCCATTTGCAGGTGAGAAACAGAGGCCCAGCGGAGGGGGAAAGCAGTGAGCTCAGGTAGCATCAGGGAGGTGTTCTGTCCTTCCCCTGGGACTTTGCAAAGCTTTTCAGGTCAGAAGAAACCTGTAACACTTGGCAGGAGTGGGAGGAGCATGGCCCAAGTGGGAAAACAGATAGACATGCCCTAATGCACACACCCCACTATTAGAAGATCAGAAAATGGGAAACAACCCGTGTGTCCATCCGGGCTTCCTTGGTGACTCAGCTGGTAAAGAATCCGCCTGCAATGTGGGAGACCTGGGTTCAATCCCTGGGTTGGGAAGATCCCCTGGCAAAGGGAAAGGCTACCCACTCCAGTATTCTGGTCTGAAGAATTCCATGGACTGTATAGTCCATGGGGTTGCAAAGAGTCGGGCACGAATGAGCAACTTTCACTTCACTTCACCTGTCCGTCCATTGTTGACTGGATAAATAAACCACAAGGGCGTGAATGAAATGCACAGGATGTGGTCAAATGAAGGAAGGCAGACATAAATCGCTTAAAATAATGTACTTTTAGGGACTTCCCTGGCAGCCCAATTGTTAAGACAACACCCCTCCATTGCAGGGGGCAGGGGTTCAATCCCTAGTTGGGGAACTAAGATCCTCCATGCAGCAAAATAAATATATAAAAAAAAATAAAAACACAGACATTTACTCAAGATAAAACAAGCAGCCATGTACCTGTCACTGAAACCAACACATTTTAGCATTTTTGTAACTTTTGCTTCAGATCTTTTTGAAGAGATGAACTTGACGGCTTGCTTTTCCCTCCTCCCGGTTCACTTCCTTCTTCCCACCCAAGGGCGAACAGTGAATCAAAAACAGGTATGTGCACACTTTCCTGAATGTAACTCCTAACATGGGTTGGTTTAGGCATACCCAATACACAGAATATAGGTTTTGCCCTTTTCTCAATTGCAGTAAAATATACCAGCTGCCATTGTAACCATGTATCAGTACAGAGCTCAGTGGCATTAAGCACATTCACACTGTCATGCAGCCCCTCCCCCAATCATCTCCCGACTTTCTCATCTTCCCAAACTGAAACTCTGTCCCCATGAAACACTGACTTCCCATCCCCTCCCCCAGTCCCTGGCCCCACTATCTACTTCCTGTCTCTGGATCTGACACTTCTAGGGACCTCCTGTGAGTGAAATCAAACAGTGTGTATCCTTCTGTGTCTAGCTTCTCTCACTGAGCATCATGTCTTCAAGGTCCATCCATGTGGCAGCGAGTGGCAGCACTTCATCCCTTTTCATGGCTGAGTGATAGTCCCCCGTGTGTGGAAGGACCACATACTGTTTATTCATCACCCACTGACAGACACTTGGGTAATTTCTACCCTTTGGTTATTGTGCATAACACTGTTATGAACATGGATGTACAAATGCCGTTTTGTGTGTCCTAAGTCACTCAGTTGTGTCTGACTCTGTGCAAGACCCCATGGACTATAGCGCACCAGCCTCCTCTGTTCATGAGATTCTCCAGGCAAGAATGCTGGAGTGGGTTGCCATGTCCTCCTCCAGGGAATCTACCCAACTCAGGGATCAAACCCACGTCTCTTATGTCTCCTGCATTGGCAAGTGGGTTCTTTAGCACTAGTGCCACCTGGGAAGTCCACTGGACCCTTTTAATTTAAAAACTATATGTAACATTGTGTACAGAGAAAACATATGGCATTGACATTGCCTGGTAGAGGAGAGACCTGGACAGGGGGCAGGGATCATGGGGATTTTGTTTTGTCATAGCTGCCAGGTGACATGCACTTATTATTTATTTCTGGTCCATCTCTCAATATGCTTTGAGCTCTGGGTGGGGCCAGGGCAGGACCCCCGGGGTGAGGAACTTGATATGTGCTGAATAACTGGGTGACTTTCATTTTCCAGGAAGGAGCTGCGGGCTGCTCTGGAAGGGGGCTTGGAAGCTTTCTGTTCAGGACCACACAGTAAATGTTTTCGGCTCTGAAGGTCCGTGGCAATGACTCTGTGCTGTTATAATCGGAAAGCACCAGAGTTTATATGGAAACGAATAGCTGTGACTATCAACTTTATTTACAGCCACACCAATGTGACTGTCATATAATTTCCATGTGTCTCAAAATACTTTGATTTTCATTCAACCATTTAAAGATGTAAAAAAAAAATTCTTAGCTCACGTACATCCTTGCCTGCTTAGTCACTCAGTTGTATTCGACTCTTTATGATCCCATGGACTGTACCCCACCAGGCTCCTCTGTCCATGGGATTTCCCAGGCAAGACTACTGGAGTGGGTTGCCATTCCCTTCTCTAGAGGATCTTCCCCATCAGGGATCAAACCTGCATCTCCTGTGTCTCCTGCATTGGCAGGCAGATTCTTTATCTACTGACGCTATAACAAAACCACAGAAAGGGGATGTGACCCGCAGGCCAGAGTTTGCCAACTGTATAACATTGGACTGTTTTGTTCAACTGTGTCACCTTTCTAATCAGAAAATAAATATTTTCCTTCTTTTAAAACATCTTTGAAGACTGCAGTCTGGAGTCAGGTACACACCTGTTCCCATCCTCTCTGCCACTGATTCACTGTGTGTCCTTGAGAAAGTCACCTTCTTTCTCTGAGTCCAAGTCTGTGAAATGCAGATACTAGGGCACGCACGCTAGGCTCTCTTGAGAAAAGTGAACACAAGGAACCACCATGTGTCGTTTATTTGAAGACATCAGCGGGGCAAGAGTAGTCACTCCACTGAGAGAAGAGGACACCAGCCACTGAGGCTGGAACAGAGACCCCTGGGCTGAGTTGCCAGCCAGGTTGTGCTATGCTCTCAGCCACTCTTGGGGATGGAGTCCCGGCTGTTTGCCGGCAACTACTGGGAAGTGGCAGCCTGACCAGACCCGGGAGGTTCCATGTCTCCTGACAGCAAAGCTGCAGGTGACAGTGCTGACTCCCTCCTCTGCCCATGGCTTCCTCGTAGCGTCTGAGTGGGCAGCAGCTTCTGAGAGTGACCCCTACCTCATAGGCTCCTGGGGTCCCTACCCTTGTGCACCTGGCTTCTAACCAATAGGACATGACCAGGGCATGAGGATGTCCTATGACCAGACTGTAAACGGTTCTGACTTCCGTCTTGCTGGAAGCCAAGGTGAAAATTCAGGAAGACCCACGTGGCCAGGAACTGAATGCAGCCAACTTCCGGTGAGCAACCCTGGAAGTGGACCCGTCCCCAGCTGGGGTTTCAGATGAGTCCCCCAGCCCTGGGCAGCATCTCAGTTGCAGCCATGCCACAGGCTGTGAAGCAGAGGACCTGCTAAGCTGCACCTGAATCTGACCCACAGAAAGATGCTAAACTGGGTTGTTTTAAGCGGCTACATTTGGGGCAGTCTGTTATATAGCAATAGCAATGAGGGCTTCTCTGGAGGCTCAGCAGTAAAGAACACACCTGCCAATGCCGGAGACGTGGGTTCGATCCCTGGGTCTGGACGATCCCTTGGGGGATGGAAATGGAAACCCACTCCAGTGTTCTTGCCTGGAGAATTTCATGGATAGAGGAGCCTGGCGGGCTACAGTCCATGGGGTCACAGAGAGTCAGACATGACTTTGTGACTGAACAACAACAATAGCTAATGAATACAGCCTGCCTTCCCCTGTCTCTGGCTGGGCATTCTGGGGCATTGCTTGAATTGGGTGACATTAGTGAGTGCCTCCTGTGTACATGGGTGGCTCAAGGATACTGGGGTGCATGCCTGCAAAGCCCCCACCACAGTGCCCAGCACAGCCGTAACTAGACAACATGAACTCACGTGAGACAAAAAGCAGTGTGAGCCAAGCCCTGGTGCCTGGTGCCTGGGACATCTATTCACTGTGCCTCTTCCTGAGAGTCTCTTCCATCCAGACCATATGAGAACCAATGTACCCCCAAGATTTAATCAAGCACTTTCTGTGTACCAGGTGGGTCAGACAGACAATAACACCTTAAAGAAATACCTTCAGTGAGTAAAATACCAAAGAGAGGTACCAGAGATAAAACAGCTTCAAATGGGCTGTACTCAGCCTGGAAGGAGGGTGCCTCCCAGAGGAGGTGTGGCTGCAGCCATGAAGCAGAAAGAGAAGACAACCAGGCCAGGAGAGTAGAGAAGCTGTTCAGGCAGGGGAGAGGGTGTGTGCAAAGGACTGGGGGCAGGAAGGACACAGGAGCGCTGCAGGGGGTGGGCAGGGCCTGTGGGGAGGAGTCTGGAGCCAGGTCAGGGCTGTTAGCAGCCATCCAGAGGCGGACACAGAAGGGCGTGGCTTGTTGTTGTTCATTCGCTGTCAAGTCCAACTCTCTGTGACCCCGTGGATTGCATCACACCAGGCTCCCTGTCCAACACTATTTCCCACAGTTTGCTCAGATTCATGTCCATTGAGTCGATGATGTTATCTAACAGTCTCATTCTCTGTCACTCTCTTCTCCTCTTGCCTTCAATCTTTCCCAGCATCAGGATTTTTTCCAATGAGTCAGCTCTTTGGTGGCCAAAGTATTGGAGCTTCAACATTAGCCCTTTCAATGAATATTCAGGATTGATTTCCTTTAGGATTGGCTGGTTTGATCTTCTTGCAATTCAAAGGGCCCTCAAGAGACTTCTCCAGCACTACAGTTCAAAAGCATCAGTTCTTCCGCCCTCAGCCTTCTTTATGGTTCAGCTCTCACAACTGTACGTGACTACTGGGAAAACCATAGCTTTGGCTGTATGGATCTTTGTTCAGACCTCAGCCTCTTTGGGCCTCAGTTTTCCCACATGTTCACTGGGATGTGCAAAAGGTTTGGCAGGGATGGAGTGTTCCAGATTCACACCCAGGGGCCCCTGGTGTGCAGACAGACAGGAAAAGGAAGAGCCTGGAGGACATCCCAGCTCCACTTGGGGCCGGGTCCCAGCATGGCAGGCAGAGGACACAGATGACTCCCAGGCTGCCCTGGGGCGAGACAGCAGGGGTGGGCTGTCCTGCCTACTGTCCTGGGGAGGAGGATCTGGCAACTGCTGACTGCTGGGGTGGGTGTTTCAGTCCCAGCGCTAGAGGCCTCTGTGCCCTGAGCTGCTCATTAGGCCTCTGGGGTCTCAGGTGGCATGGGGGGGGGGGATGATCTGAGCTCAGGAGGGGTGGTCAGGGTTTGTTCTGGGTCCCTGCACCCGTGCACTCACAGCCGTGAGGTTGCCAGCTTTGCCTGTGGAGCATTAGTTTCTCCACCTGTAAAATGAGGAGGGATAAGGGAACTCCCTGGTAGTCCAGGGGTTGGGACTTGGTGGCACTTTCACTGTGCATCCAAGTTTCAATCCTTGGTCAGGGAAATAAGATCCCATAAGCCATGTGGCACGCCCAAAACTAAAAATTAAATAAATAAGATAAAAATGACGAGGATAAAAGAAGCCACTGCAACACTTCTGAAGGACGAGTAATTGTGAACACTTTAAAGCACTTCCAACCCTGCCTGGAAAATCCTTAGACCTTCACACTCCAGCAAGGAGGGGGATGTTGATGCAGTCGGTGGTGACAGATGAGGAAACTGAGGCAGGAAAGCGACAGGGTGAGGACCCCAAGGGCTCCAGTGCCTGGTCTACCCGCCAGGCGCTGGAGACTTAGCGTGGAGGGACCGTCGAGGGGATCCGGGACCCACCGAGGGCCGCCTTTTCCACCACAGCCGCTAGAGGCCGCTCGTGCCGCCGCGCAATGAGCTCGCGCCATGTGCCCTGGGCCGTTCATCCCGCCCACCACCCGCCCCGCCCCGCCCCGCCCCCTGCCCAGAAGGCCCTGCAGGGACGCGGCCCTGCCCCTCCGGAGCTTGCAGGGTGTGCGGTCTATCCCGCAGCATGAGCGCCCCCGCCGCGACCCCTATCTTCGCGCCCGGCGAGAACTGCAGCCCTGCCTGGCGGGCTGCGCCCGCGGCCTACGATGCGTCGGACACGCACCTGCAGATCCTGGGCAAGCCGGTGATGGAGCGCTGGGAGACCCCCTACATGCACGCGCTGGCGGCTGCCGCCGCCTCCAGAGGTAGCCCGGTCCGGCGAGCGGGGCCGACCGAGGCCAGCCCGCTCTCCGGCGACGCGGCGGAGTCTCTGTGCTCCTTCTTTCCTCGCCTGGAATGTAGGGCCGCTCGCTAGGGCAGCGGGGTTGTCCTGGGGGCGCTGCGGGCGCCTTGAGTACCAGGAAAGCCCTCCCCAGGAGCACTGACGCCCCGACTCGGGGATGGGGGTGAATCGGGGGATGGGTCCTCAGATGCGGAACTCAGCCTCCGGTCCCCCCCACCCCCACCCCGCGCGAGGTCGAGGACGGGGAATGGCAGCCTGGCGAGGTGCTGCCCAAGCCCACGTGGGGACTTGGAGTCTGCCTAGGAGTCGCGGGAGGCCCGCCTCAGCTAAGAATAGCTACGGGAAAGCTGAGGCCGGGAGACAGCTGTCGAAGGTGGCCCTGCACCAGGTGTCAGAGCCCATGGGGTGCTCAGGGATCCCCACGACCCCAGAGGCTGTGCATGCCACCTCTGGGCCTCTGTGTCCCCATCTACCAAATGGGCACAGCCAGTGTCCCTGCTTAGTTAGGGTGTTTCTCTGCCTCCGTCTTTGACCCAAAGGGGATCAATCCCCGCCCTCCTGTTCCAGGCCTGGGCCTTGAATCCTGGTTCTTCCTTGTCCTTTGTTGACTTCACTGTTGCGGGGCTGGGGGACTGACCAAATTGGCAGATAAGCACCCTCAGTGTAAACAGCCTGGGCCAGGGCTCAAAGTCCAGGGTCTGTGCTGCCTCCTGGCCTGGCCAGCCCAGTGGCCATTGTCCGGGGCCTCCCTGGCAGGCCACCCTCCCTGGCTGCTGGCCCAGGCCCACGCTGTTCCCTCTCAGAGCTGCTGTGTTCTGTCCCACCTCTGCTCTGCTGTGCCGCCCGGTCCTTGTGGCAAATGTTTCTCCCCGTCAAAGCCCTGCCCCCGTGCCCCCTCCTCCAGGTGGCCTCATCAGCCCCACCCAGCGGGTTAACACCTGGGCTCTCTGTCTGCCTAGGGGGCCGGGTGCTAGAAGTGGGCTTCGGCATGGCCATCGCAGCCACAAAGGTGCAGGAGGCTCCCATCGAGGAGCACTGGATCATTGAGTGCAACGAGGGCGTCTTCCAGCGGCTCCAGGATTGGGCCCTGCAGCAGCCACATAAGGTGCCTGTCTCTGCCCTTGGTCCCTGTCTTCAGGGTGAAGGCCTTGCCCCTTCCCTCCTAACAGATGGGAGTTCTGGGCCCCCTCTGACCTAGCCTTCTTTTTCTCCTCTGCCCCAAGGTGGTTCCCTTGAAAGGCCTGTGGGAGGAGGTGGCACCCACCCTGCCAGACAGTCACTTTGATGGTGAGGGGCTCTGGGAGCTGGGGGGAGGGGGGGGCTCTGCTGGGTCTGCCAGCCCCTCTGCCTGCTTATGAAGCCTCGACGTTTCACTGGGGTGCAGAGCCAAGAGGCAGGCACGGACGGATGCACGTCCAGGAGCCTGGCACGCAGGTGTGCATATACCTCCAGAAGGACGGAAGAGACATAATGCGTACAAGTGGCTGTGGCACTTCGGGCTGCCTACTGGCAGCCCTGCCCGGTGAGGCTACCCCCCCAACCATGTGACTTCCATCCTCCCACACAGGGATCCTGTACGATACGTACCCGCTGTCGGAGGAGACCTGGCACACTCACCAGTTCAACTTCATTCGGGTAGGGCCACTGATGGTGGAATGTGGGCTACCAGCCCCAGGATGGAGGGCCAGCCCCGTGGGGGGCACCTGCTGTCCATGCAGGGGTCACCTCTCCTTCCACTATTCCCCTGACCTGCCAGGAGGTGGGAGGTCCGCTGGGAACACCTCTGCCCACCCTCACATCCCTTCCTGACCACTGTTCACCCTCACCCCAACTCCCAGGACCATGCCTTCCGCCTGCTGAAGCCAGGGGGTGTCCTCACCTACTGTAACCTCACCTCCTGGGGGGAGCTGATGAAGACCAAGTATTCGGACATCACCACCATGTTTGAGGTGCCCCACCCCCATCCCGGGCAGTGACTCTGGGTGGGGAAGCAGCTGTGATCTGGGGAGAGTCCCTGGCTTCCGCCGGCCCTAGGGGCTGATCTCGGTGGACTCAGCGCCCACTTGTACATCAGGAGAGGTCAGTCTCTCCAGACTGACATCTGGTGGCTCCCCCAGGCCCTGGGGATACAGGGATGCAGCCCAGAGTCCCCGCACCCCTCCCTCTGCCCTCCTGCACCCAGGCTTCTCTTTATTCGTCTGGCCACCTTTGTCTTGGGCCTTTGCCCACTTGGTTTCCTCTATCTGCGAAGACGAACTAGGCGATACACCCTAACAGCCTGGAAGTGGTGTTTGAACACCGGGAGACACCCACACCCAGGCCTCCGACCCCGCCTAGGCCCCAGGGTACCTGGCAGAGGGGCGGTCAGCAGAGGTCACCACTGCCCCCCACTCCCCGTGACCTGGCGCCTCCCTCTGGCCAGGAGACCCAGGTGCCGGCCCTGCTGGAGGCGGGCTTCCGGCGGGATAACATCCGCACGCAGGTCTTGGAGCTGGTCCCGCCAGCCGACTGCCGCTACTACTCCTTCCCGCGGATGATCACGCCCCTGGTCACCAAGCACTGAGCCCAAGGGCCTGCTGCCCACGCCGCCTGGGGGACCTGGGTTTCGGGAACCCCTACCCCTACTCAGTGCCTTTGTGACCGGAATTGAGGGCTCCAGCCCTCAGCCCTGGTCCAGACCCACGCCAGCTTCCCTGTCCCTCTCTGCCAGAGGACCTGGGGATGAAATAAACGCTAATGCTGGTCTGGCCCATCAGCAGTGGGACACAAGTGTGTGTTTGCTTTTACTTTTCCTGCCTCTCTAAAGAATGGTAAAAGGAAAGAAATCTGCTACAAGGGCTTTTAGGAGCCGGTGGCCATTCCCCACTAGTTTCCCGATCTCCCGTCCCGCCCTTGGCAGACATTGACAATCAATCACCGATGGCCCGTCCCGCCCTCCCGCTGGTGGGCACCTGAGGTCCTCAGAAGAGGCGGAACTAGGTCAGGGCCACACAGGGTGGCAGCCCCAAGATCCAGACCCTCTGGTCCCACCCAGTCAGGCTGCACCCCAACTCTCCCATCATCCTGTTTCCTCTGACTCGAGGCCCTCCCGGGGCCTCAGCTTCCCCCTACACGAGAACAAGGCCCCGCCCTCCCCGCAGGCCCCCCCCAGCCCCGCCCACAGAGCACGCTGGGCGGGAGCGCAGGGAAGGTTGATCGGGTTTATTGACCGCCTCTTGGGGGGACGATGCACAGGGCGGCCGGGCGCCAGCACTACCTGCGGTACCAGATCCGCAACCTCTTTTCCCGTTTGATCTTCTTCTGCAGCTGCAGAATGCCGTAGAGCAGGGCCTCGGCCGTAGGCGGGCAGCCTAGAGGGGAGCGGTGCGAGTGGTGCCTCAAACTCCTGACCCCTTCAACCAACACCAGTTGGGATGGGCCTGGGGGTGGGCAGGTGGGCGGGGCCACCCTCGGGGTCCAGGCCCCCCAGACGGAATGAACCCAGGACTGACTTCCAGGCCAAGACACGGGTGGGGGAAGGCCCGGAGGGCCCCGCCCAGGTGATCTGCCCTGTCCACGGCCCTCACCCCCAGGTTACCTGGCTCGGGACCCAGGAGACAAGTGTGGGCGGCCTGCTGACACCCAGGCCACACTGCCCCGCCCCCCAGGGCCCTTTCAAAGAGGTGGGGGCAGACTGGAGCGAGCTGAATCCGGGTAAAGTCAAAGACCTACAGCTGGGAAGACCTTCCACGGACGACGGGGAAAAGGCTGGGGTGCCACTCTTCTGGGACCCTAGGTCTGCTCATGCTTCACAGGGTGAGCCCTCTCAATGGGGGAGACGGGGTTCTGTGCGCCCCGTGGGGTCTCACCTGGGACATAGATGTCCACTGGAACGATGCGGTCGCAGCCCCGCACCACTGAGTAGGAATAGTGGTAGTAGCCACCTCCGTTGGCGCAGCTGGGGGAGGGGAGCGGGGCTGTGAGGGCCTTTCCCACCAACCTGGCCACCTCTCTCCCCCCTCCCAGCCCCCAGCCCACACCTCTTCCATAGATACAATGGGTGCACAACACTAAATGCGCCAAAACCCACGGAACAGTACATTTTGAAAGGGAGAATTTTATAGTATGTCAATTCCACCTCCACCAAGAAATTAGATGACTACACAGCCTGGAGAAATAGGAGCTGGCCAGTTGGGGAGAAGGCTGCAGCCCCCCAGAGCAGGATGTACCTCCCACAGTCCTACCGTGGACACAGACAGGAACTGGACAGGCTGTGGGGTGGGGGCATGGCTGTCACAGGGCAGAAGGGGACATTCTGGGCGACCCCCGTCAGAAGGCAGCACAGAAAGGAGACAGGAGAGAGGCCAGTGTGTCACCGGCCTGTCTGTCATCCGACCCTGCCCTGCTGGGCACTCACCTCCCCATGGATACGACGTAGCGGGGCTCTGGCATCTGGTCATAGACCTGGAAGAGACAGGAGTCTGTGTGCGGCTCAAGGCTGGGGGGGTGGGGGATGGGGAGTAAGGGTGAGCCTTGGGGCTGGGCCCACCTTGCGGAGCGCAGGGGCCATCTTGTTGGTGAGCGTCCCAGCAACGATCATCACATCGGACTGGCGCGGGCTGGCACGGAAGACCACGCCAAAGCGGTCCATGTCATAGCGGGGTGCCGCCATGTGCATCATCTCCACGGCACAGCAGGCCAGGCCGAAGGTCATGGGCCACATAGAGCTCTGCAGGGCAGGGTGGGTAGCCAGTGAGTAGACTGAGGGGCCCACCATGTTTAAAGAAATTGGGCGCTTTCACAAAGAAAAATCCAAATGCCTAGCCTTTCTTCAAAGATGACACCTTAGCCCACAGTGACTACATGACCTCCAAACCCCAAGGCATTCTGGATGCTGGTCACCAGCCTGAGCATGCTGCCCCAGCCCAGGACTGCCTGCCAGGAGGGGAAAGTGAGTTTGGCCAGTGGGTCCATGCTTCCCAGCAGCCACATTACCAAAAAGAAAAACAAACAGAAAAGCCCTAAAACCAAGTGCAAATAGTTTTAATGATACAGTGCACACAACCCCAGTTTCCCCTAAATCTGGCCTCCAATATGGCACATGCTGCTCTGAGCACCCAGTGATTATACCTGGCACAGATTTAGAGCTTGCGATTAAGCCCCTGCAGGGCCTTGTTCCCAACAGTGCCTGAACTCAAAGGACCAATTCCTCCAGGAAGGCCTCCTGGATGCATCCTGACTTCCCTCCAACTTGTGGTGTCTGATTCCCACCACCCCCGGCCCCCCACCACCCTAGCTGTTCTCTCTGCTTGTCTGCGTCCATTCTGGGATCTGGCCAAGGTCCCTGCTGCCCTGCAGATGTGCTAATTCAGGTGACAGGGCTTAGGCCACCAGAGGGCAAGGGCAGCCCAACATGGCAGGGCATCCGAGCGGTGCCCACAGTGGCCGACTCCACAGTGCCTGGCCACAGTGACATGGCCACCCTGGAGCTGCGGGTCTGGAGGGGCGCTCACTGCAGCCCTGCTGGTCACACATGGACATTTTACAGCACCATCAATGGGGGCCTGTTCCCCAGCGGGGCGCCCTAGGGGCACTGAAAGGAGCCCCTGTCCTAGGGCAGAGGACACGTGTCCTGAGGGAGACACAGATGAGCACAAGGATAGCAGACTGTCCCAAGGCCAACACGGGGGGTGGGGTGGAAGTTAGGATATCTGCTGGGAAGGAGCTACTGTTTTCATCACCCATTTCCAGTTAAAAACATGGGTTTTACATTAAAAGAGAAAAAAGAGGAACAGAAGACAGAAGGACAGGAAGGAGGTGGATCATCCTCTCTGGGAGGTGGCAGGGGGAAGGGCAGAAATCCTGAGAATTAGAGCCTCAGGTCTTCACACAGAGGGGCCCGGCCCGCTCTGTGGACACTTGGCAGCAGGGGCCTGAGGGGCGGAGACAGGGAGGGGCTCACCCGGCGTGCCCAGTTGATGAGGTCGTCCAGCTTGGCCACCACATACTCGCCCCGGCTGCTGGGAAGTGCGGCAGGTTTGGGGACCATGGCTCTGGCCTGGGATACGGCAGGCTGGGTGCTGGACACAGACACATGGCATGGGGAGGCGTCAGCCAGGCAGGCGCCCCCTCTGCCCCCACCTGCTGCCCCGGCCTGGGGCAGGACATGCCTCATTGCAGTCCCAGTGGGACCTTGTCCTCTCAAGGACTTGGTCTCCTCAACTGGAAAACAGGTTTGGCTGACACTCTGTCAGGAAGCTCCTGGTCTGGACATGTGCAGCCATCAGTCTGGATGTGCAGGAGGGGGCTGGGCAGGACTCTGAGGGCAGGGATCCCTGGTATGGCCCCACTGGGTGGTGGGAGGGCCCCAGGGTTACCACAGGCCACTGCTGTGCAGGCAGGGGTGGGGGGGGCTAGCTCCCAGGAAGGCCGGCCTTACCTGCTCGGGCTGTCAGCGGCCATGCTCGAATGGATCCCACGCACCTGCAGAGCAGCACCCATGCCAGAGCTGTCAAGAGACGGACCACACATGACAGGGAGCCCGGGGCGCCTGCTGACAGGGTCACCCCGGGACCAGCATGGGGGGACTGACCAGGGGCCAAATATAGCTTTCCGCCTGTTTTTGTAAATTAAGTTTTACTGACACACAGCCATGCCCGTTCACTTTCTTGGTGGCTATGGCTGTTTTTAAAGAGCCAGAGTCGAAAATGTCCACTATTTGGCCCTTTGCAGAAACAAATCTGCTGATCCCTGATCCAGAGAGTACCTGCTCTGTATCTGAAATTTTCCTTGTTTTCCCACTTTCCCTTTGCTTTGCATTATCTATTTTATTCCCAGGGGAAAAGCCTATCAAAATAAAATCAGCCCAAATCCACAGCGTCCTCAGAGCCCCCAACTCCCCTCCATTAAGAAGACCCTCCCCTGGGGTTTGGGGGAGAATGGGCACATGTATATATATGACTGAGCCTCTTCACTGTTCACTGGAACTATCACAACATTGTTAATCAGCTGCAACCCAAGACAAAATGTTTTTGGTATTAAAAAAAAAACAGAAGACCCTCCCCTGAGATCTGCTGTGTCCCTGAAAGCTCGGAGCTGGGGCTGGATTTCTGGGCTTTGTTTGCACCAAGGCCCTGGCAGCCACCTGCCTTCCCGTCCCAAGGAGGTCTGCACAGGGCTGCTGCCTGAGCAAATGTACCAGAAGCCTTCCAGTGCCAGGTAATGGCTGAGCTGAGGGCACGAGAGCAGGGAGACATGGGTCTGGAGGCCAGACGGCCCCCAACCTGGTGCTGCTGGAGGACCCCCCCAAGTCTGAGGCACCCTATTGGCCCCACTTAAGCCCCTCCCGGCCAGGGCCTCACTGCTATGGGTAGAGGGTCAGGATCAGAGTCGGAGGCAAGCACTCACCGCACAGCAAGGATCGGGCGGAGCAGGCGGGGAGCTGCAGAGAGAACCACAGGGTGGAGGCAGTGAGTGGGCAGTGAGCTGAGACAGCATCAGAGGCCACACCGGCCGGGAGTGTCCAGCCAGGCAATTGCCTGCCAGAACTTAGCACCCCCCTCTCTCACCCTCAGTCTATCTAGACTCCATTTAACAAATGTTTGGTACAGAGCGATCTTTCAGGGGACTTCCCTGGTGGTCGAGGAGTCAGGACTCCGTGCTTCCACTGCAAGGGGCCCGAGTTTGATCCCTGGTCAGGGAACTAAGATTCTGCAAGCTGTGAGGTATAGCCAAAAAAAAAAAAAAGCCATCTTTCAGAATATGAAGCAGACAAGAGACAGTGTCCAGTGTCATTCCCCTGTTTCCAATGACACAGTCCACACTGGAGGCCAGTGCTCCTTTCCTCAGGCACATCAGTGTCCCACCTGCCTCAGGGCCTTGCACTTGCCATGCTCTCTGCCTGGAGCACCCGGCCCTTCTTGTGGGACGGGTTTCAGCTCAACTGCCTGGGTCTACACTAGCTTCCTAGGTCCTCCTGATCCTGCCACATCCGCATGTTCTTGTGTGGTGCCTGCCTGCCCCAGATGTGAGGGCCTCCCTGGCTTCCCTTAGTGTCTGTCATGGCCTTGACTCAGACAGACAGATGTGTGTCAAGTCAACATATCCACAGACTTCAGCGAGGCTCCAGGCCCTGGGCTGGGAGTTTCGGAGTGCAAGAGTCTGGGTAACTCCTGACTCCTGTGTGAGCTGCCTCTCTCTCAGCCTCAGCCCCCCAACCTGACCTTAGGGCTTTGGATAAATTCACAGCACAGTAAATGGCTTTCACCTCCAAGCTGAGGGAATTCCAACCTCTGGTCCAGACTTAGCAAGAGGCTGCTGGTAAGGATTCAGAAGGCCGGTGAACTTGCACGGGAAGGAAAAAATACCCATTTTATGGTCACCTGCGTCTTACTAAAAATTTGGCCTTTCCTTAAAATCTGAGTAGAGCAAAAACTACAGCATTATTAGCAGGATGCAGGCATTTCACCAACAGAAATGACAATGATTTCTTAACTACGCCACAGGGACTGCTGCCAACCATGTGTAAAGGAACGTGCCCACTCCATTCCTTCAAGGACACAGCAGTTGGCAGAACCGCCGCCACTAGACCCTGGCCTTCCAGGCATGACTAATGAAGCACCCGGACTGCGAACAGATTCCTGGTTTCCAGACAGTATCTTGACAGCTGTCAGGATACCCATTGTCCTTTACAATCCTTTACAAACCCACTTTCCTTTATGTGCTTATTCGCTAATCGGAGGAGGAAAGGGCCCTGGAGCACACAGGGTTAGGACGCCTGCTCAGCCGGTGACCGACCCCTTCCCAGAGTGGCAGGCTGCCCTGAGTCGCGTTCTGGCCCTGCCAGGGCGCGTGACCTCCAGGGGTCCCAGCCTCTCTGGGCCTCACTTTTCTCCCTGTCAGGGCTGTACCCACCGGCGCCGCCTCTTCCCGGGAATTTCAGAGGCAGCATCCTGGACGAAATGTGGGCCCGTTCTGCCCCAGCCTGGAATTCCTCCCAAAGATGGCAGCCTGTATCACACTCGGCCTCCGCTTGCCCGAGAGGCTGGGGGTAAAGTCTCCCGGAGCGACCCAAGCCCCGACCCCGCCGCCCCAACCCGCTCACCCGCCAGCGCCGCCATCTTGGCCTCGGCCTTCAGACAACCTCTACGGTCCGTCCTCTGTAGCGCTCCGGATGCCCCGGGCCGTCGCCCAAAGCGGCTCGGCTGGTGCGGAAAAACCGGAACTCGGGTTGGGACGTTCCGCCTCTGTGGACGCCCCACCGCCGAGCGATTGCGGACACCCCACGCGGAAATAGAACACAGAGGTGCGCGCGGAGAGTCTTGGCAAAAGGAAGAGGGTAGCCCACTCTCTTCTTACCCGGGGAAGCAAAAAGTGTAAGCTGCGTCCCTGGGTGGGCTCGAACCACCAACCTTTCGGTTAACAGCCGAACGCGCTAACCGATTGCGCCACAGAGACATCGTTGCGACTGAGTTGCAGGCGCGCCCCTACGAGGCATGCGCGGCCCGCATGGGCGGCCCGAGCTACGTCTGCGCGCGAGCCGCACAGAGCGGGGCGGAGTCGGGAGATGAGAACAACACCTGCTATCTAGCCGAAATAGCTCAGTTGGGAGAGCGTTAGACTGAAGATCTAAAGGTCCCTGGTTCGATCCCGGGTTTCGGCAAAAGTTTTGGCGCTGCTAGCATCAGCCTTCTCTGACTCAGAGCTGATCCAGCTGCTCCCAGCTCGTTTACCAAGAATGTGTGGATGTTGACATTGGCTTATGCCAACGCGGGAGGGCTTGAATGGAAAAAGGCCTCAAATCCGCCCCACCCCGCCCCGTCCCGCCAATCTCCAAAACTGTGATTCCAGCCCCAAAGCACCCCCCACTCCTATCTCGATTTCCACTGTATTTTAAGTGGTAGGATTAGAACGAATGCTAATTGTAAAAGAAACACTGCTGAACACCAAGAGCGGCAAAAAGGAGTTTGCAAAAACATCTTTGTCTCCGATGTGTGTGTTTTTAAAGTTAAGTATATTTGGCTTCATTGAGTCTGTTGCTGCACAAGCTTTTCTGTTTTCGCAGAGCGGGACAGTAGTTGTGTCGCAGGGGCTTAGCTGCTCCGACGCCTGTGGGATCTTCCTGATCAGGGATCCAACCCGTGACTCCTGCATTGGCAGGCAGACTCTATCTATCTCTGGACTGACATAATTTTGACAATCCTGTGGGGCACCTGTTCTACCCATTTTATGTATAGGGAAATTGACGCTCAAACGGGGGAACTCAGGTGAGCAGCAGGACCCCTCCTGACGGGCGTGGAACAGCCCAGGGGTGTCGGGGAGCCTGGCGATCAAGGTCCGGGCAGGGGCAAGTGGCCTCTGGCCACTCTCACCATCCATCTCCAGCAAATGCAGGAGTAAAGAGCAGGTGGGGCCGAGGGGAACCCTACAAGTCCTCAGTTCCCACGACTGGCCAGGCTGTGGAGCTGGATTTTTGTTTTTTAAATTTAAATAAACCCAAATAATTAATTAAAAAAAGAAGAAGAAGAAGAAGAAGAAGAAGACCCAGCACAGCCAAAAATAAATAAAAAATTTTAAGGTGGTGGGGGGGGGGGGGGGCGGGGAGGCTTCTCTGGTGGCTCATTGGTAAAGAATCCGCCTGTCAATGCAGGTGTTACAGGTTCAATCCCTGGTCCAGGAAGATCCTACATGCCCTGGAGCAACTAAGCCCTTGTGCTACAGCTATTGAGCCTGTGTTCTAGCACCGGAGAGCCACAACTACTGACCCAGGGGGCCCTAGAGCCTGTGCTCAGCAGCAAGAGAAGTCCTTGCAGTGATAAGACCACACATTGCAATTAGAGAGTGGTCCCTGCTCCCGAAACTACAGAAAAGCACACACAGCAAAGGAGACCCAGCACAGCCATAAATAAATAAACTGTTGATCAGAGAAAAGTTGTGAACATAGTACGGAGCTTGCTATGCTCAACACCCAGTGTCCCCTATTGCTAACATCTTACACTCACGTTCACGATTCAGGAACCAATGTGGATACATCGCCAACATGATCATGTCACAGCTTTTTCAGGCTCCTGTTTTCTCATGTCCTAGTCCTGGGAGCCAGGCACCTGGGAGCCGAGCCCCTAGCTCCACCCAAGCCTTCAGATGGTGCAGCCCCAGCCGGAGACCTCCTGAGACCACAGAGTGGCGCACAGGAGAATGTAGCTTCTAGCCAGCAGGCGGGGCTGGTTTCACTGCTGATGCAGGGCTGGATAACTCAGGCGCTGGATGGGGAGGGAAGAGCCTGGATCAGGAGCCTGGGGCGTCCAGGGAGAACCTTCAAAAGGGCCCCACCAGAAGCAGGTCTGATGGGGTAGGGAGTAAACAGAGGGCAGGCAGGGAGGAGGGAGGAAGAAGAGGGGGAGCAGGGCTAGAGGAGGAGCAGGGAGGAAGGCAGAGGGGCCAGAGGTGGAGGGAAGCTGCAGGGCGGGGGAGGAGGGCAAGCAGGGGCTGGGGGAGGGGGTGCCCTGACAGGAAAGCCAGGAGGGAGAAGCCCTGCCTCAGGGGTGAGAGGCCCTGACCACACTGCCCAGACATGCATAGCCGACTTGAGATTCTCAGCATGCACGCCTGTGCCCAGCATTCCTCGTTTTAATCAATTTCCCGAATAAATGATGATGGGCTTGAAGAGGTGCCCAAGTGAACGCAGGGAACTCCCCTCCAGAAACCAGTTTTGTTGAAATGTGCTGCTCCGTCCATTGGGGGTCTGATCACCCCTCACGCCATCCGGGCTGGAGCCAGACAGGTGAAGTGAATGTAGGAAGAGCGTACGGATGAGGTCTGGGGTCTGGGTGGAAGGAGGGTCAGAGAGGGCAGACCGGGAGTGTGACCAGGTGGGAGATGACCAGACCCGGGGGCAGCAAGGTGGCCGTGCAGAGGCGCAGGCAGCTGTCTCTAGCTGGCTGGAGCCCAGGATGGCTGAGGGAGGACTGCAGGTGAGGGGGTGCAGGGTATCTGGGGCTTTGGAGGACAGGGATGCAGGAGGCCACAGGCCAGCTGGTGGGGGCCCCTGCCTGCACTCCTGTGCTGGGTGTCTTCTTGATGCTTCAGAAGCAGTCAGTGTGATGACTTCCGTGGGGAGCTGGGGCCACCTGACAGGCACTTCTGAACATCCTTCACCTGGTGAGCCAGTTGGGTCAGCTGGCTCCAGCTTCCTCACCGCTGCCCAATGCCACCTGGGGGCTTCAGCAGGTCCCACCCACCACCGCCTGCCCTGGTGGATGCAGGACAAAGCTTGAAGACAGACATGCTCAGGATCCACAGAGCAGAAGACACGGTGAGAGCTGAGGCGCCAGGTAACGAGGGGGTGGGAGGGCGGAAGCCCCCAGCACCTTTGCTCAGCACGGAACAGTGAATCTATAGACACCTGCTCTACTCGGCCTGGTGTGGGAACCCCCTCCCCAGTGGGGTACAGGCCTCCAGAAGCAGTTGTTGGGGACAGTGTGGCTGCCTGACTGCCTGCACATGGTGGACTGCAGGCGGGTCCCAGAAAAGAATAAGCAGGGCTGCAAAATGGCCTTTAATTCCAGTCTCAATAGTTCAGTTCCACAAGCAAAGCTCAAAAGCAGAGCTCAGAACACAGATATATAAAAATAACCGACGGTAACGGAATAGTTCATGTGGTCCCCTGCCCACAAGAGCGTACTGCTCTCACCCTGACCCGCTTCAAGAAGGCTCAGTGTCAAAGGACCTTCCAAAAGCGGGTGAGTCCTTCCAAGCCAGCCCAGCCAGGACACCCCTGGGGTGTCCTTGGAGGGTGGCTCAGCCGGACCTCGGGCCAGCGGCTGCACCTCTGCTCAGGGTCATGCAAAACCAGCAGAGAGGTCACATGCCGGTGCCCGGTGCCTGCAGTGATGGCTGTACCTGCTTCCTCCTGGACCACCCCACTCCGGCCAGTGCCTACTCCTTCACCCCTCCACTCCCCCAACCCCCACAACCACCCTTCCCCACTGGCCGGGCTCAGACTTTGTGGTGCAGCCATCACAGTGGGGACCTGGCTGTCTCCTTCTACAAGCAGCTCCGCATCAGCTTAGAATAAATAATCTGCGGTGTACAGAATTTCTGTGACCGCACTGAGGACCCAGCCTTCAGGCAACTGTCTCCAAAGTGGGGGCCCCTAGCCTGGGACCCTCGGGCGGCAGGGCACCTGTCCATGCTCTGGCTTTAGGACAAAGGGATGGTTTCCGCAGGTGCCAGGCCATGACCCCACAGCCCAGGCCAAACACAGAGTGACCTTGGCCAGGCCGGATGGGAGCGATGACCACTAGGGATTGTCACACTGGCCCAGAAGTGGGCTGGGTGGAGAAACCCGCAGAGGGACCAAGGAGAAAGTGGCCGGAGAGGTTCAAGGTCTGCCTCTCACCTGCCCGAGTGCCAGCAGAGGGGAGAGTGCGGACAGCAGCAGGTCTCTGGTCTGCCTCTCACAAACACTGGGTTTTCTCAAAAACACAGAACAGAGGCACAGCAAACTCAGGAGCCAGTGTGAGAGGAACCGCACAGAGGAGGGAAACAAACGGAGAAACACACTGACGTGCCGGGAGCAGCACACTTGTATGTCTTTAAAACTCCTGTTGAATGTCAGATACAATGTTTTTTAACATAAAAAACAAATGTGCACCTTCTATAAACCTACATGGTACAGTCACAGGTAACGACGTGAAGTTAAAAAAAAAAATAATAATAATGCATTTCTGTTCTTTAAAAGTCTGTTGGGAAGTATACCTTCCACAAGAGCCAGGAAAATAGAACCCACAGACAGAAGGAGGCAAACGGCCGGCCCAGCCCCCAGAGCGCAGGCATGCAGCACTGCCACCACCTGCTTCAGCATCGCCGATTCCGTTCTTCTAGGAGCTGGTTATCAAATATTTCTTTTTCCCTGCAAAAACAAAAGAAGATCACTTCATTTTACTCAGTAATTGTGTTTTAATAAACGTCAACAGTCTCCCAAGGCAACAGAAATAAAAGCAGAAAATAAACAAATGGGACCTAATCAAACTTACAGGCTTTTGCATGGTAAAGGAAACCATCAGCTTATAGACTGGGAGAAAATATTTGTACATGATGTGACTGCCTAGGGCTTCATCTCCAAAATACCCAAACAGGTCATACCACTCCATAACCAAAAAACATACAAACAACCCATACCACTTCATAACCAGAAGACAAATGACCCAATTGAAAAATGGAGAGGACTTATACAGACATTTCTCCAAAGAAGACAGATGGCCAAGAGGCAGATGACAAGATGCTCACATCACTCATTATTAGAGAAATGCAAATCAAAACTTCAATGAGGTCTCACTTCACACTGGTCAGAATGGCCACTGTTAAAAAGTCCACAAATAACAGATGCTGGAGACAGTGTGGAGAAAAGGGAACCCCCTCCACTGTTTGTGGGAATATAAATTGGTGCAGCCACTGTGGAGAACAGGATGGAGGCTCCCCTCAAAATTATCAGAGTTGCCGTATGATCCAGCAATCCCACTCTTGGACAAATATCCAGATAAAACTATACTTCGAAAAGATAAATGCACCCCAATGTTCACAGCAGCACCACTGACAGCAGCTAACGTGTGAAAGCAACTTAAACGTCCATCACCAGATGACTGGATAAAGGTGTGTACACACACACAATGGACTACTCCTCAGCCACGAAAAAGAATAAAACTATGTCGTTTGTAGCAACATGGATGCAACTAGAGATTATTATACTAAGTGAAATATTTCTAGTTTTTTTTTTGCCACACAGCATGCTGTGCCAGATCTTAGTTGCCAGCTACAGATGGAACCTGATCCCAGCAGAGAGAGTATGGTGTCCCAACCGCCAGGGAAATTTCCATGCTAAATGAAGTAAATCAGATGGAGAAAGACAAATACTGTGTGATATCACTTTATGTGTGGAATCTAAAATATGACACAAAAGAACTTCTTTACAAAACACAGTTCACAGACATAGACAACAAACTTACGCTTATCACAGGGGAAGGGTTGGGGAAAGGATCAATTGGGAGTTAAAGATTAACAGATGCAGAGTGCTATGTATAAAATAAACGGCAAAGATTAACTATAAAGCACAGGGAACTACACTCAATATCTTCTAACAAACTGTCCTGAAAAGAACCTGAAAGAAGAAAAGATATACACACAAACATACATATATAACTGAATTGCTGTTTCCCTGAAAATAACTTAATATTGTAAATCAACTACAGGTCTGTTAAAAACGAACAACGCAAAAAAAAACCAAAAACGAACAACCCCCACCATCCCTTAAACAAGAAATGAGTGTTTAGTGGGGACACAGTTTCAGTTTGGGGAGAGTGTCCTGGAGATGGCGCGGATGCTACAAGACAATGTGAATGAGCTTAATGCTACTAGGATGTATGCTTAAAGGTAGGGAAGGTGGTGAATATTATGTATATTTCACCACCATGGAAAAAAAATAAACTACAAAGAAAAGAAAATGAAGTATCAAGTCATCTTTAAGTGACTATCTATTAAAAAAAATTACATTATCAGGTAGTTGACTGGCCACTCCTCTCAGGCTAAACAAGAAATGGGACCCTGAGGGGGATGCCCTTGAGAGAAATGGGACACAGCAGCCTAAGGACCCCACAAGGAGACCTGACCTTGTCTCTGTGTCGAGGTTCAATGGCCTGTGCATAAGAACCTAAATGCAATTATGAAGACGGGGGAGGTGGGTGCATTGGGATGGACAACTAAAACCCAGCCCAATGGAACCCTGGCCGCCCAGGTTCAGCCGCTTGGACCATGTCCCTGAAGCAGCAGAGAGTGACTGGTGCAGTGCACAGCCCCCCACCGCCCCGGGACGTGTGCAGTTGCTTGGGTTGTAGAGACAGGATGCCCTCTGACTGGTGCCCGAGCATGAGGCAAGCGCTGGCTGGGGAGGGGCCACTTGGATCTCAGTCTCCGGGAGCACCTTCTCTTTATGCAGTTACAGGGGTGGCCAGCTGATCGCCGAGACCAGGGACAGACTCCACTGTGAGCGCCTGCTCAGCCCTGGCCCAAGACCCTAGTTGAGTCTTCAGCCTGTCAGGGCCACGCGGCCGGCCTGCTCCCAGCCAGCCTGGCAGCCAGCCCAGAGCCGGGATTAGGGGCTGGGAGGCCAGCCCAGGGCGGCTCACCATGGATGTAGAGGAACATCTTGATCATTGCATTCTTCCTGCCAGCCAGGGACGGCAGGTGGCAGCTGCCGCTTAATCTCACAGTTTCCTCAAACAGCCGTGGTAGCGAGGTGACGGGGGAGGACAAGGGGGAGGTGGACGTCAGCACTGAGGATGAGTTCGGACAAGGTGGGCCAGCTCTGCCCACTCGGACCAGCGGCCCCAAGGCCCAGCCACCCGCAGGCAGAGACAGAGCCCCCGGGACACAGTGCGTGGCCCACCTACCGGGAGCTCAGTGCCGGTCCTCGGATGTACTTCTCCTCGGCCGTCTTGTAGTCCACCGCGTCTACCGCTGAGATCGCGCAGATGATGGCCTGCAAAAAGGCAGTGCAGGTCAGGCTTGGGCCATGCATGGCCACTCACACCAGGCTTAGAGAAGACCACAAAGGTAGACAGTCCAGTCGCCAGGGCCCTCCCAGAGCTGGGCTCTCCCGGCGCTAGGCTCACACACGTGTACACCCTCTGCAAAATCTCTGCTCCCAGTGAAGCTCCCAAATGAAATCAACAAGATGAGAGTTCATGGCACTCAAAGCAAAGAAAAGCAGGACCCAGGATGTCCCTGACGCCAAGTGGTTAGGATTCGGTGCTCTCACTGCCAAGGCCCAGGTTCAATCCCTGGTCAGGAACTAAGATACCACAAGCAAAATAAGCAGTGCCCTCCCCCAGCTCCCAAAAAAGGCAGGCCGCCAAAGAGCAACTGTAAAAGTCTGAGTTAACTGAGACAAACAAAAAAACGCAAAGTGGTAAATTGAATACACATTAGATGTCTGGAATCACAGGATCACTGTTAGCTCCTCCAGGTCAAAGAGTATTGCAATTACTTCAAAATTCTTAGAAAGTCCTTCTCATTCCAACCAGGGTCCCTCACCTGGGCATGGCTGACATGGGGCTGTCGTCCTGGGCTATAGGGAGTGGAGCAGCGTCCGGTTCCGTGCCAGGAGCACCCGACTTGTGACAACCTGAGACGCCCCCAGTGCCCCTGGGGGCACAGTCACCCTTCCTACACTCACATTAAAGTATGTTAAAAAAAAATAAATAAAGTATGTCCAGAAGAAGGGGCTGGAGGAGCATATGGAGCAAGGCCACTGCTGCAGATGGGAATGGACACGTGGGGGTTCACAGCGCTGCTTTATTTTTTAACACACTCTAAATTCTCTGCACTTATAAAGCTCAGTGTTCCTGAGCCTTCTGATACAGTCCCACACGTTCTGTTCCCATATGGCAGTGCCCTCTCTGAACTGAGGCTCAGGTGGCACCAGGTTCAGGGAAGATTCCTGGAGAACGACACCAGGCCCCTCCACCCTCCTGCACGCCCTGGGAGACTTTCCCCACATACACACCCCGCGTGCAGGGCGTCCGCTGGCCACTCACCTCAGGCAGTAGCACGTCCAGGATGAAGCGGATGCCGTCTCCGTGCCCGCGTGCCAGCAGCTGGCACCCTGCCTGCTTGTACACGCCCTGCAGGTACTTGACCACCAGGTCCAACTGCTCCTCGTCCTCCAGGTAGGTTTCCACGCAGGTCATGTACTGGCCAGAGCTCAAGAAGGTCTTCAGCCACCGGGACGGCTTTCTGTTCCTCAGGATGGCCCGCAGGTGGCTCTCAGCACCCCGTGCCTTCACAATGTACTCTACCAGCTTCTGGTTGGCCCGGTCCCGGGCGGCCCGCGAGCGGTCGGGCAGCACCTTCCTGCAGGCTGGCCGCCTGCCCTGTGGGCTCCCAGCCACAGGCTCCTCGGGGTTCCCCCCGCTCAGCTGGGGGAACCTCGTCCCCTGGACGTCCTGCTGGATGGACTTGCGGACGGGTGAGCCTGTGAAGGAAGGGCACAGCCTCCCCTAACTGGGCGCCCTCAGCAGCCCCATGGGCAAGGGCCAGGACACCCAACATGGGCAGGAACCCCCACAGGACCCTTGCTGCCCTTCCCAGCTCTGCCCCCCACCGCCCACCCCACGGAATCAGCATCAGCTCATCTGCACTGCTCCATAAGGACCAGTGCCACTGAAAATGCCCAGGATGAGGTAGAGGAGAGGAGCCACCCAGATGCCCCAGCTCTGCACACTTGGTGAGTGGCCACGAGTACAGACAACAGATGGGGGCCCCTCAGCAGGGGGATCTGTGGGGCCTAGAGACCCGGGGATGGCTGCACAGTCAGCCTCAGGCTCGAGATGCGCTGCCCATTACACACCCTGTCCAGAGATCAGACAGAGAAACTGCCACTTCTCGAGGGCCAGGAAGCAAGTCCTGCTTTGGCGGAGTTGGCAGACTTACTTATGTCAGCTGCGTAGTATTCCAGGAAAGAGCCAGCGAAGGAGCCACAGCCTGCAAGGGCAGGAGGGGAGCCCGTTACACAGCACTGACGGTACCAGGTTGTCTGCCAGGTGTATACCTTGACTGCGACCAGGACCAGGCAGAGCACTCCTACCCCGCCCTGGGCAATGAGCCCCTGTGGATGGAAACCAGCGACATGCAAAGGAAACTGTCCTGTTTGGACCCAGGATGGACCTTAGCTAGGCTTCTCGGAGAGGAGAGGCCCACCTGAGGGCCGGGCTGTGCTCACCCTAGGGGCGTGAAGGGAAGCCCACACCACTACCCCAGTCCCACGCACCGAGCCGGACCCTGTAGTCAGTGATGAGGGAGACACACCAGCCGATGGCCTGGGCGAAGTCCTCCTTTGCCTCATCCTGCAATGAGACCCGGACAGCAGTTGTCAGCAGGAGGCCGCAGGCAGTGCCTCCCTCGTCCTGTGTCCTCAGTCCCTTGGCCAGGAAGGAACCTGAGCGGGGCTCCCGAGGCACGTCTGAGGCCAGGGCTGCTCAGAAAATCGTCACTTGTGGGCCGAGCCCTCAGGGCCAAGAAAGAAACACAGACCTGAGAACAGGAACAGAGAGACCCCACCCCACTGCAGCCGATGGGCCAGCAGACAGAGGGGACATTGGGTGCGTGAGACCAAGCCCACAGAAGAAGCCTCTGCGCCTGCGACTCCAAACACACACTCCTCCCAGAATGCCGGTGGGAGAAGGGTGCTGCTCCCAGGGTGGGAGACCCCTGAGCTGGGAGGACCAGTGAGACCAGCCCAAGACCCACAGGTGTCTGATGGGAGCAGGCAGGCAGCTTGGGGTGAGGAGAGTGCTTGGGCTGTGGCCAGGCTCGTTGACAGGCACTTGGGACAACTGGGGTCTGGCCCCAGGACAGGCAGCCACTCCCATAGCCCGTTTCCAGGAAACAGGAGAATGCCAAGGGATGCCCAGACTACCAGGTCATTTATGGACCACATGCCATCTTTGCAAACCCAGGCGTCCCCCCAGTATTTAATGCACATGATCTCAACCTCAATTCCTGCTCTCCTCCTGCCCCCCACCATTGTTCCTGAGAGCCCAAGGATGGGTTCCACATAGGTGCCGACATTCCAAACAGCCCCCACACACCCCAGGCCCTAGCTCACTGACCACGGCCAAGACGCTGCTTCCTAAGCAGGGAAGCCTCATCCCATACAGAGCCTGAACCCGCTGACTGGGCCAAGCAGACCCTGGCATCAAGGTGGAGCTGACACAAAGCACTATGTCAAATCAGACACAGTGCTCTGCCTGCACCAGCTCCCGCGGCGCAGGCGGGCCAGTCACAGGGCCATGGGGAGGCCTCCTTGAGGAGCACAGTGCACAGAATCACGGCCCCATCTGGGGGCAGCAGCTCATAGCCCTTGGCCTCAGCCTGAGCCCTACCACCTCCCCTCTAGGAGCCACCCTGTCCACCACCAAACAGCCGCCCTGCACGGGGTCAGGGGGAATGGTGGGCAGCCTCTCTGGAGGCTGAGACTTTAGGGAGGTCATCACCCTAAAGTGATGGGAGAGCAGCAGAGCAGCCAGGGCCAAATGCCACTCCCAGGATGGCCACTGTCTGAAGGTACACATGGGGACAGGGTGACCAACCACCAAGCCAACAGCTCAGAGCAGCACAAGGAACCACCCACTCACCAAAAGTGCCTGCTTTTCTTTGCAGTCAAAGTGCTTCAGTCGTCGGAGCAACACGGAGATACTAGGAGCAGAGGGCAGAGGTTAATGGGACTGGTGCCATCTCATGACCCAAAAGCCCCCCTCCTCTGGGAGAGCCCCCGTTCATGGGGGAGGAGGCCCCAGGGAGCCAGGCCTGGGCCCAGGTGTACCTCCAGGGGTCCCTAGGCGCCCCCCTCCTTGGCAGTGGGGTGTTTCTAAGATCAGCTCTGGGCAGATGGTGCTTCTGTCCCATGATAAAGGTCTGTGGGGGTTACCGAATGATCACCCGGCGGGGTGTTGCTCACAGGCCTTCAGGGAGCGAACTGTGCTGTGGTTTGTGGGGGCCCATAGCCGTCCGGCAGGGCTGATTCTGGAAGCCAACAAGCAGTCTGGAAAACCCGACTATCTAGCCAGGTGTCCCAATACAGTCTTTGTGGGGGTGCTCCATCGGGGGTCAACCTCAGGGCCCCCCCAACTGGAGCACTGGGCAGAGCAGATAACGGTGCTTTACCCTCTTCCTCTAGGATTCATGTTCCCTTCAATGAAGAGCACGCTCGCCTTCTTATCTCTCCGCCTGACGCTCTTGACCTGTAGGCAGACCCAAGAACACAAGGCGTCCAGCACCCAGGACCCAGGAGGCTGTGTTTGCATTTTCAACACTTCCGTGCTGGCACCTTGTTGAGTGTGTGACAAGAAAGGTGGCTGGCCCGGGGTGACCAGGGCAGAGCTGACACCAGGAAATGCTCAGCAAGCGCTACCCGGCTCCCAGCACTGTAATAGCTGAGCAGAAGCGGGTAGGGTGGGTTCTGGTCAGTTTTATAAAAGAGGAACCACAGCCGCTGTGAGTGCCCTTCCTCCCGCGGAGTCTCTTCAGGCTCAGGGCGCATTCCTCCTCATTCTGGGGGACAAACAAAACGAGCGTGGGGAGGTCCACAGCCGGGGGGTGGCTGGCCTGACTACCCCATTTCCTGTACTCACTGGGCATTTACAGTGCTGGCCCTGGTTAACCAAAAGCTCCCCCGGGAACTGGTAAACAGGGAGGTGCACGGAGAACGCTGCCAACCGCAAGGGGACACGGCACCTCCGGCAAGCAAGCACTGGAGGGAGGTGAGTGGCCCCGATGGTCAAGTCCCAACTGCCAAGGAGCTGCAGGGGAGCCAGGTTCACCTGCACGGCCAAGCTTTTTCCACAGACACCACGCAGGTTTAATCTTGTCCTTCTCAAGACCTCTAGTCACGTGCCTGGAGGCCATGCTGACCGCGTGAGCCGAGACTCACCGCAGCAGAGAAAGCTGCTCCACAGGGCAGAGACCTTCCTATTCACTGCCTCTTCCCCAAATTAAAGACCTATAGCTAGAACCCTGAGAATCCTATCCCTGCTGGAAGAGGACACAGGATAAATTCAGGCGGAAATAGAAGGGGCAAAGGCAGGTGGGTGGTGCCCCTGGCTCAAAAATTCTCCACCTGACCCACTGTGAGCACCCTTCGGGCACTTGGAGGAAGTACGACCATGTTTAAGGGTGTCCATCCCACTGAGGGTACAGCCAGAACCTCAAACACTTGCAATTACACATGTGGTGGACCCCTACTCTAACTTACAAACTGAAAAACTCAAATATACAATATTTAAAATGAGCAAATAGTGGGCATTTTTTCAGAGCCAGACTTTCTAAAGCTGCCTGGTGAAAACCTGACCTACAAGGTTCATTCTCAGCAGCACCGGAAGGCTGAGACCCCTTGCTTAGGTGAACTCGTCTCTACACTGTTGCTCATGGACCCACCGTTTCACCAGCAAAAACAGTGAAAACCCCATCCAGGCCCAGTGTCTACAATGGGGCACCCTGGGCTGCACGCTAGGGAACCAACTGACCGAGCGGGAAGCAGAAAGGTGTTCTTACCACGGCCGGCCAGAAGGGGTATTTTTGGTATTTATGCCAGACTAGCATCCCTACTTCAAATGAACGTGGTTCTAAAATTTAAAGGAAAGAAAAAAACAAAAGAGAGACATGTTAGATCCATATCGAACACCAGACAAAGCTGCTTGAGAAAACAAAACCACAGAGATGCTGCTCAAGCCCAGTGTTAACATGGTTCTTGTGACAGACCCAAGAGTCGGGAGGGGAGGGTGTACTCCTAACCCTGGAACCTAAGTGCTGGCCACCAGCGGCTGGGGTGCACATGGATTTCCTGGTGGGGACCATGCGTGTACAAGCAGGGGCGCAATGCCACCTCTGCCACTTTTCTGAGTCTCAGATTACTCCAGGGCAAAGCACTTTTTAAACATAGCACATAAACAGAAAGGAGACCATGGCACACAGTGAGGACCCCACAAGGGGAGTAAATTTCTGAGAAGCTCATCTGAGAAACTGGAGGGCTTTAAAAAGTGGGGGGAAAAAAAAAAGAAGAAGTATTTAAATAATCATAAGGTAACTACAAATGATTTCTAAACAAAATTTAACTATATCCTCAACCAAAAAAAAAAAAACAAACCCAGAACAAGTAAATAACTCAATGTTAAAAAACCAGGGAACAAAAGCAAGCAGGGAACAGAGGCTGCTTGCAGATCCCAGAGTGAGGCTCATGGCCAAGCTGCAGCATGAGACAATAGGAAGAGCTTCGCGGGACAGGGGGCCGTGATGGAGGAAGGGGAGACGCCTGGGGCACAAGTGGAGAGCTGGTCACCCTCGGGAGGAGCACAGGGCCACCCAGGACAACAGTCACAAGTGCAGTCAACCCAAACACCAGCAACCAAAACCCAATGGAAAATAAAAGCAGGAGAAAGGAGCTGACTCTAGGGCCTCTGGGGGCTGAATGACCCCCAGGCAGACAGACACGCCCTCTGCAGGAAGGTATGGCGCCCCTTTTTGTGCCCGCAGGAACTGACCCCAGTGATGTTCGGAGAGCCCACACACTGCAGAACCCCAGGCTGGATGCATCCAGACCCCCAACAGCGGGGTAGGGCTTGGTGAGTGACCCCTTCCCCCCACAACTGTCCCTCTCAGTAAAGGATAACCAGCCACCATGAGAACAATCGGAAGAGCCCGTGGGAAATACCCAAGAAAGCGGGTCAACCTTCCAGCCAGGCAGGAAGGGCCCCCAGACCACCCCGTGCAGCTCCGGCCACAGTCTCTGAATGTACAAATATCTCAGGCTAAAAAAATTAAAAAACAAAACAAAACTAGACTACATTAAGATGAATGGTTAATGGGTAAGTGGAAAACTGAAGCCAGTCCTCAACTGTTTAGTTCAAGGCAACTAACCTTCCCATGGTTGGCTTGGATGCTTGGGCCTGTGTCCGACCCCTGCCTGTGAGGACAGGGCAGCTAACCTGTGCACTGCTCAGCGCTGGGGCGGGGGTCCTGTGTACACCTGGGGGGTGCCCACCCTGCTGTGGGGACACTGTTTTGGAGGGCTGAGAGGCAGCGCCAGGCCACACCCAACGGTGGCGACAGAGCCTATCTGTTCACTTGGCCGCCCTCCGCCATTCCCTCAGAATGGCGTCCTGGGAGCCTCCCCCAACCCCCACACGTGTTTGTCCTTGAGAGACGGGAGCCAGGGCTCCCTCTCTGTGAGGTCTGGGTTCAAGACAAAAGCCAAACAGCGAAGAGACCTTCCCCAGGACACGGGGACGTCAGGGACCTCACCCCAGGAAGGTGCCAGTCACTCACCGTGATACAGCAGGATTCTCGGGGGCTCCTCGTCATCCTCGTCCTCCTCCAGGAGAGAATTCACAGTGCTCGGCTCCATAAACTCTTCCGACAATGGCCGGGCTACCAACAAGGATAGATCAGACCTTACCAGTCACAGTACTGGGGACTTACCCAGGGAACACCACCCCCTGATCCCTGAACATCAGCTCAGAGAGCAAAGCCACCGCAAAGTGGACTTGCCCTCAGCCTCGCTCGGTGAAGGCATGTTCAACAGAGGCGACAGGGCAGGAGTGGCCGCAAGTGCGCGGAGGGCAGATGAACGAACCAGGGGCCTGTCCCTCCCTAGGGTGCACTCGGCCATATGGGTGGATGCGGCTCTGGGGCTGGCCCCCTTCAAAGTAGTAGTCCCTGCTTCACTGCCACTGCTGGGGAGGGGGCCCCTTGAAAGGGGAAGAAGAAAGGCAGACACCCGGAGAGAGTGTGGGCAGACAGAGCGAGGTACCTAGCCATGCAGAAATGAAGATCTCCAAATTAGCATTTCAAAACTAAGTGGGATGCTAAGGCATCTGAACAGAGAAAACCATAGCGCATGGCTGCAGCCACACAAAAACACATGCATGCGGGAATCCTGAAAAAGTCAGGGGCCTTTAAGTGAGTTAATCACTTCTGAGATTCCTGCCAGTTTAACGGGAATGCACTAGGGCTTCTGCAATGGGAGGAGAAAGGAGTTAATCCTCCGAGAGCAGACACGGCGGTAGGCGGTACTGCGGCCACCGTATGCCCCTCCAGTCCCTCCGCCGCCAAACAAAAATAAAAACACAAGTGTGGGAGGCAGCTGAAGTGCTTAAGAGCGTGGTGAAGAGACAGAGAGAGAGGCTCCAGGAAACTTCTACTCAGGATCTGTTCTGGTAATGATCTCATTAAGATCTGGGGCCTGGCTCTGGATCACCCAAAGGAGAACCCACTGCCAACCTCTCCCAACTCACCCTCTCAGGGCCTTTACCTTCCTCCAGTGGCCGGGTGTCTCCCGCCTCCTCTGCGGGGCCGAGCTGAGCAGGGCTGTGGGGACCCATGTGAGCCCTCGGCTTCTGGCCACCATCCAGGCCCAGGCGCTCGGCAGGACAGCCATCCTGTGGACTCGGGTCCCTGCCTCCAGGAGGCGAGCACAGGGCTGCCAGGCCGGCGCCTGTCTCACCATCTTCCTGGCTGGCTCCCTCTGAGGATGGAGCCGCTCTCTGACCTGAGCAGGGTCCCTGTGCCGGATTCCTCCCCTGTTTACTGGGGGGCGTCATCCAATCTGCCCGCTGTTTTCTGGATGCCCCCCTGTCCTGAGTGCCACCGCTGGCTGAACACACAGCCGGGGCATCCAGGCCTCCGCTTCTCCTGAGCACCTCCTTGGGGTCCACTCTGCACTCCAGATCCTCCTCACCAGCTGGGAGGCTGGACAGCCTCTGGGACACGTGTTCCCTCCTTGTGGGCCCCGGACTGCCCACCGTGTCTTCGAGGAATGATGGGGAAAGGCTAGGCTTGTGAGGCCAGGGGGCTGGTTCCACGGGCTTCACTCTCGGAGGCCAAGGAGTCGTTCCTTCCCTGGAAGAGCTCCCTTGTCTTTCGTTCAAGACATCCAGAGCCACGCGGAGTGACCGCCGGTAGGCCAGCTCCTCCAGGGGCGCAGCGGGAGCCCCGTCCTGCGAGGCTGTGGGACAGAGGAAGAGGAACAAAGCCTGGTGATGAGTTGGTCCCGGGATCCAGTGCCCGGCAACACCCTGCCAGCTGTGGTGTGTCGCCAAAGCTGATCCTCACACCTGAAGAGGGGCTGATGATTCTCACCGGCATCTTCCCCAGAATAAGGACTTGGGCATCAAACCACAGCTGCTGGTTCAGGGCTGCAAGGCTTCCTTTCCCCAGAAAGCACGCGACTGAGCCTGCCCTGCCTGGGCTGGTATACTCCTCGAGATTACAAAACAATACCGCCCACAAAATGTATTCAAATATTTCTCAAATCCTCTCTCAGCCTTACAATTTCAATTCAGTCAGGGTCAATAAATAAAGGACACTGCTGGCAGGGTATTCTCGGGTGGGGGCGGCGGGGGTGGGGGTGGGTAAGAACAGCTGCCTAAAAGCCTCTTTGTGGGCCAGCAAATTGTCCACACTTCCCTGCAAGGGCATTTCAAAGCCAATGGACGGCATCGCAGGTGCAGAGATTCCAGCCTGACCTCCCCACCACCACAGTTTATTCATTCATTCCCATGCGCGGCTCTGGCGCCCTTTATTTGAACAAGATGACGAACGCAATATCAGAACTCAGCAGGCATAAATAACACCTCCTTCGGCACAGGACTCTGCCCTGTTTAATATTAAAAGCGCCCACAAACACCAGCCCCCCAACACAATCTGCACGAACAATCAGCGCGGCCGAAAGGTGGTAGTGGATGCGCCTGAGCTGGGCACCCTGCTCTGAGCCAAAGCCATTCCCCAAAAATGCAGGAAAACAGACCCTATTTCCCAGTCGCTGCTGGGAAATCCTGGGCAATCTTTTCACAAGACAGCAAATTCTCTGCACGTGGAATAAGCTCTTAGGTGGGCACCCAGTTGGTCTGGGAGGGGGCAGTGCACCAGGGGTTAAGCTCAGCCAGACTCCAGCCAGGTCTGTCTCACCTATGACACTGACCCTCGAAGAGATGGGAGTCAGGGCTCCACTTCCAGCCTGCCTCGCCCTGCCCTTGCCCTTGCCCCCATAGCCCTGCAGACACTAATGGCCAAAAGTCTGGTGGCAGTGACACACTTTTTTTCTCCCCTGGGCTTGGGTGATAGAATGTAAATATACACCCAACTGCTTCTTAACCCTTGGGTGAAGGCCAGACCAGCAACAGAACCGTTTTACAGTCTTACTACAGATAAGCGGGGGGGGGGGGGGGAAACATACAGAAAGAGGAGAAGCCTCTTGCCCTTTCTTGGGGGAGGCGCACCCCTTCTGAGTGTGCTGCAGGCCATGGACGGAGCCAGCGGGCCCTGATGCTGCTGTCACTGGCCATTGCGGGGGTGTGGGGGGGGGGGCAAGGACAGGACGGGCTCGAGGGGCAGATTCTAGAAGGTTAGAGACAGCAGACAGACACAGCTCCTCTAGTTCAGGGAAATCACGTTTCCTTGCAGGAAGGGGAGACGGGGAATGGGGTCGCTCTGCATCCAGAAGGCCAAGTCTGTTTTCTCCCAGAATGCCCCGTGCTCTTGCCAGACCTCACTGGGACGGAAAAACACGCTCTCACCTAACGAAGAGGCGATGTCTTCGATGTGCACCTTTCTCAGGACCTTGGCTTCCGCGCTCTTCACCTTAATCCTGCGGGGACAGGGACGCCTGTTATGCGCCACCAGCAATGCCACCGAGACCTTCGCAAACGTGTTTTGCTTTAGACGACAAAAGAATCAGATTCGTTTTCTTCTTTTGCACCCTTCCACTCAAACCAGGAGTCACTGCCAACCAGGAATTCAAGCGCCTGAGGTTAGAGGCAGCGAGGACCCTTGTGAATGTGGCTTTTTTTTTCCCTTTCCCCTTTTAAGACAGAAAAAGGTTGGCTGGATTTAAGAGTAAAAATGAATTCAAATTGTGACTTTTATGAGGTACATCCCACTTTCAACTGCACAAATAACTCCTTTGTTAGATTTCCAGAGTGGATGATAATGTCACTAAAAGCTGTTTACAGCCCAGCAGGTGTGTTTTAGTTTAAAAGGATGCGCTTCCCTTTTAAACTCAAGTATTCAATTACTTTCCCAGCCTCAGGGAAAGTGTGAGCTGCGGACTAAGCAGGCTTAGGATCGGCTCTAAAGAAAGAAGGATGAGGACCCGGCAACGCAGGAGCAGGGGCTGACCCTATTTCACTCTCTAGTTAGAATCGGGAATTCGCCCATCAGAAACGCGCAACCTGGGCCATTTTAATTGTCCCCAGTCATCTGTGTCCTTCCACCATGGGATATAACGTGCTACCCTGCACCCCCCATGCATCTGTCTTCTGAATGCTAAACAACACTTTCTTATTACAAGCACAGGCTCAAACATCAAATATCCCAGAACACAGGGGGCTGTCACACATTTCTGAAAGAAAGGCACACAAACGTATCTGTAGGAAGGAAACAGGCCTACCTGAACCCCAACGAGAGTCTACCAGCATATAATTTACACCCATCCCATTTTTGTACTGATCTCCCTGGACATCAATACCACATAGAGATTCTTCAATTTCCAAACGTACATAAAATAAAATTGGTTGTTTTCCTCTTCGGGTTACTGTGACCACATTGATAAGCAAAGAGGTGAGAAGACTTAAGAGCAGACTTCACTTTTTTGGGGAGGGAGTGGTATCACAAATCCCATGCAGGGGGACTACAAAAACACAACACTTAACTTTTTGTCTAGGGAGAGTATCTGAACGTTTAGAAAAAATCCCTTTTTCCTCTTATTTTTGGCTGACTTTTCAGTTCCGGCCAGGACCTATGTTAAAAAAAAAAAAAAAAACCTTGTTACAAGCCACAAAACACAGCTGACCCTGGCAAGCAGTAGCGACATATAAACATAAATGCAGTGGATGATTCTTAAAGAATATAAGATAGGACTGCAGAGACAGGGAAACTGAGGCACGAGGGACAGCAGCAGACCGAGACCAGAAGCAGGGTCTTGCCTCAAGATCTGGCCCTCTTCCCACCACACTGCTGGAAAGCGTCCCCGAGACAGTCCTGTTATTTACTATCAGGGCTGCTTGCCAAAAATTTCCTTGAGTTACAGCCTTACATGCCTTTCTATAGCTGACACTGCTAAAATTCTTTTTTTTTAAAGTGTGAGGGGAAAAAAAAAAAAGACACTTCCAGAAGTGTAACCTTGTAAGCACTCGACCAAAACCCCATCAGACCAGGAGCAAGGACCAGTGCCAACAGATCTGAGCACCAACTGTTCAAACTCAATTATTTTGCTGAAGCGACTCCTAGGTATCTCCTGATAAAGATTTTACTTGTCACCCGAAAGTCATTTCTAATTCCTGAAATTACAGAGTAATGGCTGTCACCTTTGCGGGCCATAATCGCTTTTTCCATCTGCAGAGGACATACTTGGCATCCGTCATGATTTAAACTCATGTGGCAAGTGGTAATGATTTGGCACAAACAAAGTACTTGAAGGTCTGACGCGATGTGCCCTGCAACAAAATTTGCACGGCGGTTTATAACATCATTTGCTTCCCCCTTCGACGCAGCCACAACCTTTAAGAGTGAAGGTGAGCAGGGCTGATCCTCAAGTAGATGGTTCAATTCCATCATCCTGTACCGAGGGGCTCCGTACCAAAAAGAAATGACTGGCATTGATTCCTGGGGAGGCGCCTGGATTATTTTTACAAATAAAATTCAGCCAAATTCCCTCCCAAAGGTTCCGCCTAGATTATTTTTAAAAGGCTCCTAAATAAATCGTCCCCGTGCTGAGGGCCTGCCTCTGACCTCGGCACAAGAGGCGTTTTAAACGGCCAAAGCTTACAACCCTCCCGTGTTTGGGGAGCTAACAATGGACCCCAGCGCAAAAAAATAAAATCGGAGGAAAATGACTGCTCTTAAAGGACGAGGACAGCTGCGGGCCATTCATTACATCAACCAGGAAGCTTTATCTGGCTGCTGACAGAAAAGAGGAGCTGGGGGGTGAGGGTGGGGGTTCGTTTGGGCAAAGTTGGGGGGGGGTTCACCACAGCAGGAGGCTGTGGGTCCATTAGCAGGGGAGGAGGATTCAAGCAAGAGAGGTTGGGATTCAGACAGCAAGGAGGCGATTCAGAGAGAGGAAGCCAGGTTCACGAAGCGAAGTGGGGGTGCAGACAGCAGAGGCTGGGTTCAGGGCAGGGAGGAGGGGGCTCAAGAAGCAAAGGAGAGGCTTCAAGGCGCAGAGGAAGGGGTTCAGGCAGAGGAGGAGTTCACCGAGCAAAGGTTCAGAGAGCACAGAGGTTCAATGAACAGAAATGGGAGATCCGCGGCAGGGCGGATCACCGCCCCGGGGAGCCTCTTTCGGGGTTCGCCCCTCCCCCCAGGCCCAGCCCCGCCGCCACGGCCGGCCCGAGGGGCGCAGCCTGCCGGGCTCACCAGGCCCTCGGCCTCCCCAGCGCGGCGTCCCCGAGCCCGGTGCTGGGGGCAAGGAAGCCGCGGCGGCCTAACGGCGGTGGCACCCGTACCGCCCAAGGCGCCGCCGCCCGCGCCCGCGCTCCCGCTCACCGCCTCCGCCGCCGCCGCCGCCGCCGCTCCCGCGGGCAGGGGGCGGGGCCAATCTGGCGTCGGCGCCAAGCCCCACCCCCGCCGCCGACCAGTGAGACGCCTGCGTTCGCGTCGTGGCCCCGCCCCTTCCGCCCCGCAAGGCGCAGAATGACGAGCGGGCGCGCGGGCGCGAGGCTGACTGACGGGCGCGGGCCGCGATGGTTGGCGCTGGGTGGGCGGCGATGGCGGCGGCCTCCATCTTCCCGGCCCAGGCCCCGCCGCCTTCCGCCTGCGCCGGTCGGGTCCGCGCGGCCCTCGAGGCCCCTCCTGCCGAGGCCCTGGAGGAACCATTGAGAGCCTTCCAGAACTTTCCAAGGCCGGAGGTGCCTGACGTGAGGCGCCACGGCGGTTCCGACCAGCGTCCACCAGACGAGGGGTCGTGCATTTTCGCAAATGACCCACTCGTGTGGGCGGTGACCCGGGAAGCAGCTACCACGCTCGGGCCCTCCTTCCCGCCGTTGGGTCAATGTGAAGACACTGTGCGGTCAGATGTGCGACTTAGCGACCCCACAAATGGCCCCCGCCCCCACCTCAGCTCCAAGTGTGTCTGTCCCGTCAAAGGCAGAAGTTGGGCTTCTGGGTGGCCCGTTCGGGAGCCTGTGCTGCTTGGCCCGCCTCGTTCTGGGAAGTTTTGTGTCAAACGTGGTGGGTCCCTGGGGCTGCGGACACTTGTGCAGCCCACGCAGGGACAGGTGGCCGCTTGGCCCGTCCCGCGGGGATCAGAGTCCAGGTTAACGAGGTCGGGGTGACCAGTGGGGTCCCTTCATGGCCTTCTTACCCGAATTAATGGAAATATCGTGGGAGGGGGCAGGTGTCTCAGTCCTTCAGCGATTTGGATGCTCCGATTCCATCGTTTTAGATAATACCAGATTTGCGGACTTCGCTCGTCGTCCAGTGGCTAATACTGAGCTACCAATGCCGGGGGCCAGGGTTCCATCCTTGGTCAGGGAACTAGATCCCACATGCCACAGCTGAGAGTTCACAAAACTAAATGTCCCACATGCTGCAAGGAAGATCCCACGTGGGGACAACTAAGACCCGGCCCAGCCAAATAAAGATGTTTTAGAAAAGAAAATACAGATCCCGTCCTGATACAGGCTCCCTTGCTAGGGTGTGTGTAAATACGTTTTCATCTTTGATTCGGGTAACGAACTTCGTATGTTTTTCTTCCCATCATCAAATTAACAAAGAGGAGAGAACTCAGGCCCTGCCCCAGCTCTGGCTGTGAGATGGGCAGCACTAATTCAGGGCTGTTGGGACATGTGAATTGGTACCCTTCTGGCAAATGACTTGACGTTATCCGTCAAATTCCTCAGAAATGCTTCAGACCCTCCAACCCCGCAATTTCCACTTCCAGAGACATATCATAAGGATATAATCAGATGTGCACAAAGATGTATGTACAGCAGTGCTTTATGCAGTGTTACTTGTATCGTGGAAAAAAAAATCAGGAAGCCCTGAAATGTCCAGCAATAGCGGTCTGGTTAGCAAAAACACAATGGAAGCTATTTTTTAAATTGTGTTCAGTCATAAGAAATGTTTATGATACCTTTCCAGTAGAAGGGAAAATTTTTTAATTAAAGCCAAACAGACTTCCAAGGAGGATGGATCTTGTTAAAGGATGTTCTCTCAGCGACTGGCGTCATTTGTGCTGCTTTAGAAGGAGGCCCCTTAGTGCAACTGTGAGTCTCGATGATTTGGGGCATGTATTTATTCTTGAAACGGAGATTTGAATGACTGCTTGGTGACAGGAACTGGGCATACAGTGGTGAGGAAAATGACACTTGGGGATCCCAGCCTTATGGGGAAGACATTTAATAAAATCACAAGTAACATTGTAACACTTTTTGCTGCCACTACTATAAGTGCTTTATAATTAATGTTATTTAACACACGAGCCCTAAAAGGATGGTGTAATAATAAGCCCTGTTGAATTATCACTGTACAACAAAGCATCATGAAGCATACACAAAGATGTATACACTTATATGAAAACCAATTTGTTCGTTCACAGGTGTGCAGCCTGGCCTGAGTTCGCCTATGTGGTTGTTCTGTTGGTCTTGCCAATGACCATATGGGTGCTTGTGTTTAGCAGAGCCTGGGCCTGTGGGGTTTGCCTCTCTCCAGGTGCTCACTCCTTCAGGGAAGCTGACTTCTGGTTTACACGACTGCTCAAGTTTCCCAGGACCACAACAGTGGACACTGCAGGTCCTTTTTAAGGCATAAATTCTGAACTGGCCCGGCTTCACTTCCACCACGTTCTCTTGGTGAAAGTGAGTCTCAGGCCCAGCTAAGATAAAAGAGGAAAGGATTGCAACAGCAGACATGAATCACTGGTCATCACTGTGCCCAGCCATAGTATAGACAAGGAAACCGAGATAGAAAAAGGTTAAATCACTTGTCAAAAGCAAAGCTAAGATTAAAAACAGGAAGTCTTGCTGCAGAGTCCAGAGTATTAACCACTGCACCATAAGATAAATACAGGTTGTAAGGAAGTTTATACAAGAAAAGTGCAAGGAACCCTGACAGTAACAAAGACAACTTTGTCTGGAGTGAGGAGGTGGGGGGTCAGGATAAAGGAAATAACATTTAACCCTGAAACCTGATGCCTAAATGTGTTGGGAGCAAGCTTTCAGAGCTTAGGGAACTGCATGGCTCTGGTGTGGCTTCAGGCCCAACTGCACAGAGGAATTGAGTGAAGCCTGGTGATGTCAGGACCAAGGTGTGATGGTGGAGTGACACGCAAGAGTCCCTTGGGGCTTGGATGTGCTCTTGGAAGGTTTTTGGGGTTTTCCAACTTATTATTTTGAAATACTTATAAATTCATAGAAATTTGCAAAAACAGTACAGAGAGGTCCCTTGTACCTGTCACCCAGCTTCCTCCTAAGGTTATAGCTTACGTAACTATAGTGTAAAAACCAGGACAGTGACATGGGAACAGTCTGTGTAGATTCCTGTAACCACAAACCCAGTTACAGGACGTTTCTGTCCCCATAGAGAGCTTCCTCCTACCCCGCCCACATAGACTGCCCCCTACCCCATTGCCATACCTCACTCCTGGGCTCTAGGACTCTTCTCCATCTTTGTCATCCTGAGATGCTCTATAGAGGTAACAGCACAGCCCGGAACCTTTGGAGCTGCTCTCCCCCTCAGCACAGTACCCGGGAGATGCCTCTGAGCCCACCCGTGAATCAGGACTGCCTTCCTTTTTGTTACTGAGCAGTAATCCATACTGAGCACATGTGGGTGACCTCCCTATCAAGGTGCCTAACCTCATCCCACTTGCAGAGTCCCCTCTATCATCTCACATGATATATACAGAATTTCCAGAGAGGAAGGGGTGGACATCTTCGGGGCCCAAATTTGCCCACAGCAGGGGGTCGAGGGGCAGTGGATGGCCTGAGTCACCTAGACCTTCGTTGTACCAACTCTGTCCCACATCCCACATAGGGTCCAAACAGACCCTCCCAGTAATGCCTAGGGGGCAGGCAGGCTGGGAGAGCTGTCTTTATTCTGGGAACCACCTTCCCAATTAAGAACAGGGGTCTTCCATTTGGGGGAGAAGGGATATTGGGAGGCAGCTGAAAAGTTACAGCAGAAGCCATCCATAGCTCACCCATGTGTAACCCAGAGCAGTATTTTTGTTACTCAGGGCCCTTACTTGTAGCATGTAAAATAGAGGGGAGGCTGGCTGTGACTCTGGGGGGCCAAGGAAGAAACCCAAAGAGAAAGGCACCCGCACGTCCTGAAACGCTCCTGCCAGGACCACAGGTGCCAGCAGCCACACCTATAGCTGTGGTGCCATTGGACAACCCCCCCCCCTGCCCCCGCCAACTGTCAGTGTCTTTTTGTGGCAGGCAGAGTCCTAAGCCAGTCCACAATGGCTCACACCCTTGAGTGTGGGTAAAACCTGTGATGTGATCCTTTGATAGTCTGGCAAAGGCAAAAGAATTTTCCCAACGGAGGGAAGGTCCCTAGTCAGTTGACCTGTAGTTAATTACAAGGGAGATTATCGTGGCTGGGCTTGGCCAGATCGAAGGAGCCATTTAGAAGAGGGAGAAAGACTAGGGTCCCCTAGAGGCTACAGAGGCTTTCCTGTGGTTCACAGGGAGAAAAGATGCCCCGAGTGCCAGGAAAGAAGTTCAGTCAATGACCTGTGAAGCTTGGAAAAGGCCCCAGCCTCGGATGCAACACAGCCCCCGTGACACCTGAGTCACCATGGGGACCCTAGCAGAACACCCAGTCATGCGTGCCCAAGCCCCTGACCCACAAAAACTTTCAGAAGGTGTTGTTTTAAGCCGCCGTGTTTGGTGCCTGCTGCATGGTGTCTCTTGCTCCACTGAGGCAGAGCTCCCTCCTTGCCTCACCTGCCTTCCTCCGATTCCATGCTCCCCAGGCCACATCCCCCTCCAATCCCAGCTCGAGTTTCAGGAAACCCTCCTGGGAGCCTAGCCCAGGGAGCTGGGTTCTCCCTCTGAGACCACAGCCAGTCTGAGCCTGAAGCTTGGTGCTCACTGGCACTGTTTTCATCTGTGTGGTCCTCTCTCCTCCATGCCTGTATCCTGCCCACTTGATACAGACGTGGTCAGGGCGCTTGCTTTGATGACATATGAGCAGAGCGCCATGGCAAGCATGCATGTCCCCATTTCCCCTTTCTGTCCACCCTGGGGACTGGCTCTACTGCTGATGCTGGCTGCCTCACTAGCTGGGCCTGAGATCGAGGAAGACGGTGACACACATAGGGACCCTGTCAGCTCTGGTGGATGAGCTCCCCTGGATGCAGACAGCAGTATCCATGACCTCACATCTGTGAAGATGTTGAGATTGAGGCGTGGGCTGGGCTGGTTCTCTCTGGGGACTTGGAGAAGCTGCCCCCTCCCAGCTACTGGGGCTCTGACTTTCCTTAACTTTGTAGACACACCACTCCCTCTCTGCCTCCATCTTCACATGGCCCTTTTCCCTGCTTGGTGTCCCTGTGTCTCCCCTTGTAAGGACACCAGCTATTGGATTTAGGGCCCACCCTGATCCAGTACAGCTTCTTCTCAATAAATTAATGTCAGCAAAGGCTTGTTTCCAAACAAGGTCACTTCCTGAGATTCTGGATAGAAGTGAATTAGGGGAGAACGATGTTCAACCCAGTCCCTCTAGTGTCCGTGAGAAATGGACGTTAGTTGTTTATAGATGGTGAGCTTCGGGGTATTTGTCACCACAGCACCATTGCGCGAAGCCTCGCTGATTCACGCTGTAATGTAATTATTTGTCTACACACTCGTCTTCCCCAGACGCTGACCTCCTGCCGAAGAGAGACAGCATGTCGTTTGTTATTGTATCATAGAGGATGGTTAGGAAAGAAATTAATTTTACCGGCTGGCACCAGAACTCATTTTAGAGATGCAACTGGGCTTGTTTAGGAAAATACCTTAATTAGTACTCGGGGATGGCGAGCGAGGCCCTGAGGATGCAAGATGAAAGGGCACACAGAGAGACCGCTCAACACCTCTGTGTGAGAAAATAGCTGTTATTTGAAAGGAAAGGAAGAGGAGCTGAGAGAGGTGGGACCCACGGAGATCAAGAGAGAGAGAGAGACAGCCGGGAGACAGCAGAGCAGGTGTGGTCAGGGACCTCCAACATCCCCTTTTCACGCCCTGCGCCACATGGCAGGATCAGCCAGATCCTGGCAGAGCCAGACTGGATCAGCTAAAGCAGAGAACTAGCCTGCATGACCCAGTCAGCCAGCTGGCTGGAGCCTGGCACCCAGGTACCCTGGCCAGTGGTATCCAGGTGTGTGGTATGACCATGTCTGACAAAGATGAATATTAACATGGTGATTAGAAGATGCCTGCAGTTCATGAAAGCTCAAGGAAAAATCATGCTACCGATTAAAACAACAAAACCCTAACGTGCCCACATCCCCATAGACTCCAGCTTGTCTCCTGCTGATGTGAGTGATGTGAGTGAACTGAAGGAAGGGCCAGTGGGGTTCCACCTTGTTCCTTTTGTCCCATTGCCTTTGGCCTGTGTTACTTCTGTATTATTCTTCTTTTATTTAAAAAATTGTTTATTTATTTGCTTGCCCTGACGCGAAACTTCTGGGATCCTTGTTCCCCGACCAGTGATCCAACCCCGGGCCCTTGGCAGTGAAAACTCAGAGTCTTAACCACTGGACTGCCCGGAAATTCCCTGTATTGTTCTTTAAAAAAAAGAAAAAAAAGTAAAGCTTTAAGACCAGTTACACAATGCTAGCTCTTCCGTGATTCGTGTCTCCCTCCATCCAGGCCCCAATGGGTCATCAGGTGCCACTGAGCTAATTGCTGTTTCCCACACTGTGTTAACCCTCTCCCCCACAGCTGCCCCATTGCCAGCTGTCCTGGGAGCCCAGATTCCTCACTTGACCTCAGGTGTCATCCATGGCTCCAGTGACCTCTGTGAAGGAGCTGTGTGCCCTGCTCAGCACTGATCCTATTGTGTGCTGACCAGTTTAATACTAGAGTGGCATCTCCCCCAGTTCTGCTGATGCTGAGGCCTGTCATTTTCTGAGGGGAGTGGGGTATCTTAGGCACTATAGGGGATGGAGCAGCATCCCTGGCCCCCACCCACTTGATGCCGGGGGCACCCTCAGACATGACAAGCACACATGTCCCCAGACATGGCCCCATGTCTTAGGGGAGCAGAGTGCCCCTCGGGGGAGACCCGAAGCCATAGACTAATTGCATCCCTGCCAGAGCCCTGGAAGTAGCCACGCCTGGGTCAGCTCACTCCCTGGGGTGTCCTCGGGACAAGCCCAGTGCCTGCATCCAGTGTGCGCCCTCCACCTGGTGTCTGAACAAATGAAAGGCAACCATCTGTAGCAGACAGATCTCCCCTGAACTTTCCCTCATAGGTCAGCATTGCCCTTCAGGCAGGGGCCACAGCAGGAGGAGGGGAGAGCCTGGGGTGAGGTGGCATATCCCATGACGTCTTTTTGCCAGCTCCCAATGTCAGCTCACCCCATCTTCCCCCATCCTGCCCAGCCACCCCACCTGCCATCTCCCGGCATTCCCAAACTGATTTTGGCAAACAGCTTGATTTTCCTCTTCACCCAAAACCTTCCTTCCTGAGATCTGAGACGGGTCCAGTCGAGCACGTCAGTAACCAGCCGTGTGCATTTGGCTCATGAACGGTCATTCATGGGGCTCGGGACTCAATGCCACTCACGGCGCTGTCCTGACCGAGGACTAGCCCTGCAGATGAAATGCTAACTGGGCAGCAGCTACAGTATCTGGCCACAGAGCCTGTCTATAGAGCAATCTGGCTACCCCTGGAGAGACAAGTGTGTCACCAGACAAGGACAGAGATGCCTCTAGAAGCTGGAAAAGGCAGGAAACAGACGAGAGCCTTGAGAAAGAAGCACAGCCCTGCCCACACCTGGATCTCAGCCCGAGAGACCCATGTTAGACTCCTGACCTGCAGGACTATAAAGGACTATGAGATAATCAATGTGTGTAGTTTTAAGCCTTTGAAAAAAATTGCCTTTGTGGACAATGGAATAAGAAAATTACCCATGCTTTCTAATCCCCATTTTAACGTATTTCCAAACCCGTCTTTATAGAAGTAAAAAATATTGAGCCTGGTCATATTACTTAGAATGGAGTTCAAAAACACATACCACCTCATGTCCATTAGGATGGCAAATACTAAACAACAACAACAACACAGGAAATAACAACTTGGTGAGGATGCAGGAAAATTGGAAACCTCTTCCGTGAATGCTGGAAATGTAAAAAGGTACAGCTGCTGTGGAAATAGTCTGGAGGTTCCTCAAAAATTTAAACATAGAATCTCCATATGCTCCAGCAGTCCCACTCCTGGGTACAGACCCAAAATAAGGGAGATTAGGGAATTTTTAGAGATATCTGCACACCCATGTTCTTAGCAGCACCATTCAGGACAGCCAAAAGGTAGACGTCATGTAAGTGTCCACGGACGGATGACGGATAAACACAGTGTCGTCCATGTACACACTGGAATGTTACTGCACCATAAAAAAGAAGGAGGTTCTGACACCTACTACAACAGGGGTGAACCCTGAGGACGTGATGCTCAGTGAGAGAAGCCAGACGCAGAAGGACGCACTGTCTGATTCTACTCACAGGAGGTCCTAGAGGAGTCAGATCCACAGAGACAGGAGGTAGATGGTGGGGCCAGGGGCTGGGGAGTCAGTGTTTCATAGGGACAGAGTTTCTGTTTGGGAAGATGAGAACGTTCTGGAGATGACAGTGCAGCTGGTTGCACAACAGTGTGAACGTGCTTAATGCCACCGAGCTGTGCACTTAAAAATGGTACATTTTATGTTATGTATATTTTACCACATAAAAAATATTTTTTCTCTAAATTCATCCCTACCAGCAAGCATTTCCCATACCATGTGGGACACCTCCCAATGTGTTCACTGTTCGGCTCAGAGGGCAGCAGACACCCTGCCGGGAACGTGACCCCGCCGCGGCCCCCCTTCAGTTGTTCTCTTGTCGTTGCATCCCCCACTCCATGGAGATCCCCGCGTCCCCAGACCAGGAGAGGGCGGCGCACTGCAGTGTCTCTTCAACAAAGAGTCAAGGATTAGGCCCCGTTGAGTTTCCATCCTGTTTGCCTTTGATTTTTTTAAAAAAGCCTTTCATTTTAACTATTAGGCATTTCAGGGCAGGCTGCACAGTGTCATCTGCATTTCAAACAAGCGCCGCTGTGAGGGTTTGTTTTCTTGCTTTTTTTCTGTTTCCTTGTTCTTCTCCCAGACGTCGGTAATCTACAACCGTCTTTTATTTGTTTTCTTCAAGGTCCTCTATCATATTATCTCACATTGTTCCAGGCAGTAACTTTCCTCTTTGTCTGCAGCTCTTCCACACGGACACAGCACTGACCGTCCCCTTCCAATCCCCCCAGGCTCCAAGCCAGCCCTCTAACGGGGCACCAAAAACTCAAATTCTCAGGGTCACCCCAACCTTGTTTCCATTCCACCCAAGACACAGTGGCTTCCCTGGTGACTCAGACTGTAAAGAATCTGCCTGCAATGCAGGAGACTGGGGCTCAGTCCTTGGATCAGGAAGATCCCCTGGATGAGGAAATAGCAACCCACTCCAGTTTTCTTGACTGGAAAATTCTACAGAGGAGCCTGGCGGGCTACAGTCCATGGGGTCGCAAAGAGTCGGACACAACTGGGCGACATACACTTTCACTTTTCACAAGACACACTGGGCAAAAATAAGGATTCTGCCTCTTTAAGTCCCCTAGAACCTTGGCTGCCCCTCCCGGTCGACAGCTGCACGAAGGACTCAGAACTGCAGCACCAGGCCAGGTCCTCACTCCAGGCTGGACCCCGGTAGGAACCGGGCTGCGCACCAGAGGCAGAGGGACTGTCACTTGCCTCTCATCTGGCAGGTAAACCTCAGTTCCGTGGTATAGATTCAGGGTGGATGAGAAGGGTTATTTATTTCTGTGTCTAATTCTTATACGGGGCAGTTTTCAAAAGTTATGGTAAAACACTCATAATTTAAATTTACTATCTGAGTACACAGTTCAGTGGCACTCAGCGCATTCACATTGTCAGCCAGCCATCCCCACCATCATCTCCAGAGCTTGCTGTCTTCCCAAACTGTAACCCTGTCCCCATGAAATTCTCCTGTCTCCAACCCCCGCATCTGGGCCTGTTTAGAAGCTTGGGTTCTACTTTTTGTTTCCATCCAAAACTGTCATTGGACAGAAGAGGCCATCATAAATCTGGTTAAGAGATGAAAACTGCAAGCGTCTAGTTAATTTAGTCGAGTCATATTTTGTATTTGCCACGGTTCACGGGTCAGCTTATGACCTGAACCGTGGTGTATTTAGGCTCTTAATTCTTTCGATAAGGACCAGACGACTTCGCTCAACAATCTTACCAAAACGAAGTGGGATGGTGCTGGGAGGTGTCTATCTCCCTACCATCCAGAATTTCATTCTCTGAATGTGAAACTGATCAATGAAGAGTGTGAAACTCTATGATCGCCTGTCAGAGTGATGGCAACTGGAGGAAAAGTCATATTTCCAACTGAGGACCAACCACGTTCCCATCTCCCGTGTGCAAAGCTCTCCTGGGCCGCCTGGATCTGTGTGTTGACCGTCTCCCATTGTTAGGGAGCCTCTGTCCTCATTAGAGGGTTTAGCACCAATCACAATGCCCTCTGCCCAGCCACAGAGCTGCCCCTGTCACCAGTCACCGCTCATCAACACATACCTCATCGGTGGTACAGTGTAGCTCTGAATGTTTCCATAAACACTCCCCCCAACCTTTTTTGTATGAAAATCCTAGGCTCTGATGCCTGCTTTAATCAGCACCATACATCAGAATATAAAGGAGTAAGGGAAACAGAGGAAAGATAATCAGAACAAACTTTCAGACACACAGTGCGTTTGCTGTGTTCTCAGTCCTCCCGCCAGCCACTCCGGAATCTGCCTGGTCCTCGGGCACCCACGGCATCGGTGGAAGTGGTGCTCAGGATGGAGGGCACCCAGGTGAGGGTGGGCCTGCAGAGGGGGCAGGAAGGGGGCCCACATCCTCCTGTAACTTGACCCCGGGAGCTGTGACTTACATCAGTGCATGTGACCAGATGGCAGGGAAACATAAACAGAGGCGTGCATGGACCTGGCAGAGCCGAGTGGGCTCTGGGGTTGGGCCGGTAGCAGCATCCTGGACTTGATGATGCTCTGCAGGGCAGCTACTCTGGGGTCTAGTTACTATCTGTGTGCACTAGTACCTAGTTAATCTAGTTGCCATCCACTTACTCCGGTTGTTGTTCAGTCACTATCTGACTCTTTGCAACCCCTGGACTACAGCATGCCAGGCTTCCCTGTCCTTCACCATCTCCCAGAGTTTGCTCAAACTCAAGTCCATTGAGTCAGTGATGCCATCCAACCACCTCATCCTCTGCTGCCCCCTTCTCCTCCTGCCTTCAACCTCTCCCAGCATCAGGGTCAATTCCAATGAGTCAGCTCTTTGCCGACTGTTGTATTCAGCTACTATCTGTACATACTAGTACCTAGTTAATCTAGTTACTCTGCTTACTCTGGTATCAGCTTCCTTCTGAGGCTCTGGTACCAGATGCTGTAGGGTCCTGGTGCCATGGTTACCAGGTGTCGCTACTGGTGGCGGCTGTGCCAAGGACACTTACATATCCTTACATACCTGTGTATTTTGGTGTACCTTTCTGTGACTATAATTATTTCAAGTAAAAAGTTTGAAAATACATTTTTAAAAAATGAGGACAACACTCCAGAAATCAGTTCTCTCTACAAGCCGGCAGGGTTGCAGGAGGACAGAGGTGAGTGGACACCTGTGTGACCCCACCCCAAGGGGAATGGTGGGGCGGGGAGCGGGATGCCTGGGGACACAGGCAGGTCCTTCCTCTTCGGGGGATGCACCATTTCTGACACTGTGTTCCCCTCACACTCAAGTCAGGACCAGTTGCCTTCTGTCCAACTGGGGGTCTCCAAGCAGCCCTGGCTACCCCCACCAGCCCCTTTCCTCCTCGGCATTCCCAGTATGCCCACCTCCACCCAGATCTGCAAGTAGGAAACTTAGGGGCCCCAGACTGCATTCTTGACAGGGCCCAGATCCATAGGGACCAAGCCCCATAAGGCATCTAGAACCCTGCAGCATGTCATGTTTCTGCAAACTCGTGTCAGAGCCGGAGTGCCCTACACAGAGACAGTGCCCGTGTTCTTGCTGGGATGGAAGAGGGCCTTAATATTCTACTAGGCTTCCCCTGTGGCTCAGCTGGTAAAGAATCTGCCTGCAATGCAGGAGACCTGGGTTCAATCCCTGGGTTGGGAAGATCCCCTGGAGAAGGGACAGACTACCCATTCCAGTATTCCGCTTGGAGAATTTCATAGACTACAATCCATGGGGTCGCAGAGAGTCAGACACGACTGAGCAACTGTCACTTTCACTTTCAATATTCTACTGGCAACCAAAGGTTCCGGAAGTAACGGACACACGCTGTTCTGAAAACCTAACCTCGATGGGACTGCGGGACTTTGGGACTCCAAGCCAGAAGGAGGCCATAGCTGGGCCCCTCGGGGGCTTAAAACAAGGTGCCTGACTGAAGCAGCGCCTGCACCACCCCCATGCTGGCTTTGGGGGGGGTCTGGGCATGGCCAGGGCTCCCTGAAGGTGCCTGTCCTCGGGGGCACCATGTCTGGAATCAGGGAGGCAGCCACATGGGGTTGCTCCAGGCCACTCCAGAGACTGTGCCAGCCCCAGGATGGAGGTGGCAAGTTGAAAACAAGCTTTTAAATGCCGCTTCTGCCTCTTGAGGCTGCTGGTGCTGATGCAAAGATGCTGGCAAGGACAGGACTAGAATCTGGGTGACCTTGACAAGGTAAAGACCCCCTCGGCAGTGGCAAGTCCACTGTGTGAAGAGAGGGCAGTGGTGGGGCTTGAGCCTGACCCCCAAGTCCACACATGAAGACCTGAGTCTCGGAATCTCACAGTGTGACCTTGTTCGGCTATAAGGCTGTTGCAGGTGTAATTAGGGCCCTAAGCCAACATGACGGTGTCCTTACAAAAAGGGGACGTTTGGACACAGATACACACAGGGGTGGGCTCTGTCAGCATAGGGTCGCCCCATTGCCTGAGGTCGCTGACATCCACTGATCACCCTCTGGACCCCTCTGGTGTCCTGCGAACTCCCCCTCAGGATGTCTAGGGGGACATCTAGGCCACTGTGGGGTGTGGGGCAGCCTCCCTGGGCCCACCCCCTTGCCAGGAGCCCCCCTTGACCACAGACACCCCAGATGTCACCTAGCATCCCCTGGGGGCCGGACTGCCCAAGTGAGACCTATGGCTGTGGGTAAACCTCTATTAAATTCATCTCAGCTAAAGTGCTGCTTTTTTCAGTTTGAAGAACATGCAGTTTCCTTTAAAATGTCCTAGAGAGAGGCCACCAGCGATTAAAAGCAGTGTTAACTTCTGAAATTCGAGAAAGGGCACTTTTTTTTTTTAATATGAATGACCAAACACTTGAGTAATTTTTTTAAGGACACAAAAATGTTACTTTTTGTTTTCAGATTCTGAGATCTGAGGTTTTCCTTTAATATTTTTTTTCATAGTATGATTCCCTTTAAAGTTCAAAAGCAGGACGAAGGAGATGCTTCATTTAGGATTACAGATACAGGTGGCATCCTTTCATTTTTAAAGGTCGTAAAATATGAGTAAAACATACAGAACACCAGAATGAAATAAGTTTAGGAAACGGAAGAGCCCAGTTATCAACAATGTGAAATACACCAGAGATGCTGGGTGTGTGTCCTGACGTCTCCTTCCAGGATCTGGATCCCGAGGATATGTGACCCGAGTTTACAGGAGAACCACAACGGTGGGTGTGGACTAAGGACCCCTCCCCAAAACCACCTCCCAGGTTGATAACCACAAGAAAAACAGCCAATGAACCCCTCCCAACTGCCCAGGGCACCAAAAATCACAGCTTAGGGGGGCCCGGACATCACTGGGGACCCCTCGGACATCAGGGAACCCAAGCCAATGCAATCGGAGCATGGGTATGAGTCCTAAACATCTCTAGTCTGCTGGTTGTGACAAACGGATGGTATGAGGGGACCAGGACTTCGAGGTGTGCATTAGGGTGGGCTGGTTCACAGGTCCCCTTCAGCCCAGCCCCTCGGCCCCCTGGGGAAGCCACACACCGAGCTGATGACAGTGTCCACACTCGGTTTTCCCTTGACCCCTGAGGGAAGAACATGGACAACGGGTGTGTCTTCTGCAATAACAGTAAAAATCAACACCTGTGTTCAGTTAAAGTAGCACAGACTTGAACAACGCTGGAGATCAGGGGTCCCAGACTGGCTCCTGCCCGGGGACCACCTCTCTCCCCCTACCCCACTGTCTCCCAGCTCCTGGGGGTTGCTGGTCACCCTGGGCTTGTAAAGGGCCTCACCCCACCTCTGCCTCCACCTTCACATAGCCCCTCCCCGTGTGTCTTTGTCCAAGCATCCCTCGCATGAGGCCCCCAGTCCTGCTTCATCAAGACCACCTGCTCCCGGGCAGCCCCCCCTTAACTAACTCCTCCTGCAGAGACCCCAGTACACACAGATCCCGCGCTGAGATTCGGAGTCAGGACTTCAGCTTTGGAATTTTTTGGGTGGCGGGTGGGGGGTGCACAATTCAACCGATAACAGAACCTGAACTCTAAGGACACTGGTCCACACATGCTGGGAGCTAACGTGGGCACCTGGAGCCTTCTCTTCCCTTCTTCCCCAGCACGCAGCTCCACGTGGCCCCATGATGTGATGAGGGCTGAGGGCATCTCGCTCGGGATCTCAAGGGCTGGCCAGGTGCCTGCCTGCTCTTTCCTGCTGCCTGGACCCCGCCTGGTGCCCAGTCTCACCTTCTGGGCCAGGATGCTCACCTGCTCCCCCACAGCTGCCCATGGGCTCTGCAGCTTTGAGGGGCTCCTAGGCTGGCTCCTGCCCGGGGGCCACTTCTCTGCCCCTGCCCCTACAGATTTGAGGGGGCCTTTAGGGGAGCTTCGATCTCCTGTGTGGGCCCCAACCGTGGCTATGTACATTCCAGCAATGCTGAGGCCCCAGGGTCCACCTTGATCCCCATAACCTAGCCATGAGTCGTGCTCCTTGGTTATTGGCTCCTATTAAAATGACCCAGTTTCCAGATGGCTGAGGGGCTGGGGCAGCTCAAAGACCGACCTGAAGTCATGTACCATGGCCAGGAAAGAGCATAGTGTGAGGCCTGACAGCTCACAAACCCCCTGCCCTGGGCTCATGGACTGACGCCTTTGCAGCACCTCCTGGCTTTCTCCAGCCCTTCTCTGGACGGGATCCCCAGACCCAGCCTGCAGGGGCCTCTCTGCCCCGTCCAGTCTCCCAGGGCCAGCCTGTGCCCCTGACACCAGGCAGGACCCACCTTCTGAGGCCTGGGCCTCAGTCTGGGCCCCTCGGGGGCGGCTAGGGGATGGAGGGGCCCCGCGTCTGCCTGCTGGCCACAACCAGCATTCCCCAGACCCCAGGCCCACCCAGCTCACAAGAGCCTTGTATGCAATTTGTCTCAAGGCCACAGAGACAGGGCACCGAGAACCCAGACAGAATGTCCCCAGCCCCTGGAGCAGGTGTTAGAACTCAGCCCCCAGAGGTGTCGGCTCCCTGGCCCAGGGCCTGTGGAGGCATCATCTCACACGGTGAGGGCCCTCATAAAAGGGAAGGGGAGGGTCAGAGGCAGAGAGACCGGAGACAGCCTGCTCTGCTGGCTGTGAGGATGGAGGGAGGGGACGTGAGCCAGAGATGCAGTGACTCTAGAAGCTGGAAAAGGGAGGAGCCGGTGCTCCCCAGGACCCTCCGGAGGGACCAGCCCTGCCCACGCCTGGATTCAGCCCCATGAGGCCCGAGCTGGACTCCTGACCTCAGGACTGTCAGAGAATCAAGCTGTGTTTTGAGCCACCACGATTGCAGTGGTTTATTCCAGCCCCTGTAGGAAACCCAATGGCTGTGGAGAGAAGCCCCAGGAATCAGTCTCAAGATCCCTCTGGCTCCAAGGACCTAAGGCTTCAATGACGGCCCGTCCTGAACAATAAAAACACAATCTGCCTCTCAGAACACTTTATACATGTTCCTGTCCAATCTGGAAAGCAGGAGGCGCTCCAGAGGGACCAGCCAGAGGCTGGGATTGCAGGATCCAGGGCAGTGGGGTGGGGGTGGGGGGTAGAGGAGGTTTGAGGACCACTGCTGGCGCTGGTGGCTCCCACACACCGGCCGCCTGCACACACAGGCTGGTGTCACTCTAAACCTGATGGGAAACCAACAAGGCTCATGGTCCAGCCGTTTCCAAGGTATTTTTCCAACCCTCCTCTCAACAGCTGCCAGAGTCCTTGGAAGTAGACCATGAACTGAAACCCTGACCTACTTCCCAGGATGGGAGCCAGGCTGCGGAGTGGAGAACGGAAGCAGGTTTGCAGGGCTTGGTTGGGAAAGGCTTCATCACTTACCATGGGGAGCCAGAGGTCCCCAAGGAAAAGACAAGCAGTAGGCCAATAGAAGAGATATACAAATGGCTAACCAATTCAAGTCGGGAAGGTCCCCTGGAGAATGAAAATGGCAACCTACTCCAGTATTCTCACCAGGGAAATCCCATGACAGGGGAGCCTAGCAGGCTACAGTCCATGGAGTCGCAGAGAGTAAGACACGACTGATTTACACTAACACTTCACTTTGCACTTTCAATTGACTCGGGAGAAAGACATCTTTATCTTCAGCAGGAAATTGAAAATAGGGACTAACTCTAAATTGTCAGGTTTTTAAAAAAATACCAAGAATCTGTACTGATGAAAGTGGTTAAAATGGCACATTTTATGATATATATATTTGACACAATTTTTTTAAAAAAATTGATAATGTAATATTTCCAGAAACCATTGAATCGTGCATTCTAAATATGTGAATTGTCTGATATATAAATTATGTTTTGATAAACCTGTTTTTGTTTAATTCAGTATTGTGCTACGGCCTCAACCTTTAAATTATATGTTTAATTTTTAAAAATACACACATATGTATGTTTATATTTTACACGTTTGTATTTGTATAGTTACTTTGATGGATTTTTTTTTTCCTCTCTTTTCTGAGTTTTGTTCTCTCCAAAATCTCTACCACTTAAAAAGCTTGTAATTTAAAAATTGCTTTTATGAAATCTACAGATAACAAATGCTGAAGAGGGTGTGGAGAAAAGGGAGCCCTCCTACACAGTTGGTGGGAATACAAATTGGTTCAGCCACTATGGAGAACAGTATGGAGGTTCCTCAGTAAACTAAAAATAGAACTACCGTATGATCCAGCAATCCTACTCCTGGGTACATATCCAGACAAAACTATAATTTGAAAAGACACTTGCACCCCATGTTCATAGCCGCACTAGTTACAAAAGCCAAGACAAGGAAACAACCTAAACATTCATCATTCATCGAAAGAGGAATGGATAAAGAAAATGTCGTACATGTGTACAACAGAATATCACTCAGCCATAAAAAATGATAGAATGCCATTTGCAGCAACATCGTTGGACCTAGAGATTGTCATACTAGGGAATTCTCTGGCAGTTCAGTGCCCAGGACTCCTCGGTTTCACTACCGAGGACATGGGCTCAATCCCTGGTCAGAGAATCGAGATCCCAAAAGTTGTGCAGTGCAGCAAAAAAGAAAAGAGATTATCATGCTGAGTGAAGTAAGTCAGAGAGAGAAAAATACCATATGATATCATTTCCCTGAATTTATCTACAAAACAGAAACAGACTCATAGGTATAGAGGAACAAATTTGTGGTTGCCAAGGCAGGAGGGGTGGGGAGAGAAGGATTGGGAGATTGAGGTTAGCGGATGCAAATTATTATATATAGAACTGATAAACAAAATCCTACTGTATAGCACAGGGAACTATATTTAATATCCTTTGATAAACTATAAAGGAAAAGAATATTGAAAAGATGGACATCCCTGGTGGTACAGTGGATGGAAATCTGCCTGCCAATGCAGGAGACATGAGTTTGATTGCTGGCCCGGAAAGATCCCCCATGCTGCAGAGCAACTAAGTCCGTGTACCACAACTATTGAGCCTGTGCTCTGGACCCTTCGAGCCATAACTGCTGAAGCCCATGTGTCCTAGAGCCCGTGATCTGCAACAAGAGAAGCCACGGCAATGAGAAGCTGGTGCACTGAAATTAGAAAGTAGCTCCCATTCACTGAAACTAGAGAAAGCCCACATGTAGCAACGAAGACCCAGCACAGCCAAACATAAATAAACAAATAAAAACTTTTTTAAAGAATATAAAAAAGAATGTGTATATATATGTGTACAGTGAAAATGAAAGCGTTAGTTGCTCACTTGTGTCCAACTCTTTGAGACCCCATGGACTGTAGCCTGCCAGACTCCTCTGTCCTTGGGATTCTCCAGAATACTGGAGAGGGTTGCCATTTCCTTCCCCAGGGGATCTTCCCGACACAGGGATCAAACCTGGGTCTCCTCCATTTCAGGCAGATTCTTTACTGTCTAAGCCAGCAGGGAAGCCTCTTATGTGTATAAATGAACCATTTTACTGTACAACAGAAATTAACACATTGTAAATCAAATATACTTCAATTTATTTTATTTAAAAAAATGTTTTTAAGTGCTTTTATCGACTGTCACTATGTGTTATGTGTTGGTCTTCCTCCCCAAAAGCCATCACCACAGTCTGACCATGTGAAACACATCAGCAAGTCCCAGTAGAGAGGCATCCACAGAATTGACCCAGCCGTCTCACGACTGCCCAGGGCAGCAAATAAGGCATGCGAGAAACCATCACAGCCCAGAGGGACTCCAGAGACGGGAGACCTGGCTGTCACGGGGGGAGCCTGAGGGACCCTGGGGCAGAGAGGACGTCAGGGAACTACATGTGGGTGTCAGCGAGCCCTGACTCAGCAGTTAGTGCTGGCCTGTTGCTTGTGACCAACACATCGGATCAAGGTGAGCTGCTGTCTATCAGTGGGGGCACTGGGGACAGGCATACGGCAGCCACGTGCTATCTTTGCACCCTTTCTGTGACTCTAAGATCCTCCAAAAAAGTGGAGTGTATTAAAAATAGTAAGAAGAGTAATCAAATGTTCAGAAAATGCTTTATAAGCACAGTGTTCCTTGTCCTGTGAAACAGTCACCCAGGTTGGTCCCGGGGGCGGCCAAGGAATCATTCTCAGGGTTGCAGTGGACACCCAGCTAAAGCCTACGCTATGTCTGTCCCCTAGAACAGGGGTCCCCAACTTCTGGCACCACCGATTCAATTAACATGTCTTTGAGTAAACTCTGGGCGATAGTGAAGGATAGGGAAGCCTGTCGTGCCGCAGTCCATGGGATCGCAGAGAGTCGGACACGACTGAACGACTGAACCAGAACATCTTCCGGGATCTGATGCCTGATGATCTGAGCTGGAGCTCATGTAATAATAATAGAAATAAAGTCCACAATAAATGTCACGTGCTTGAATCATTCTGAAACAATCCCCCCACCCCTGCCCTGGTCTGTGGAAAAAATTGTCTTCTATGAAACCCATCCTTGGTGCCAAACAGACTGGGGACCCCTGCCCTGCAGCCACCAGGACTCCTTCCCTGACCAAAGCCCTCCTGACTCTGGTGGAGGTCGGGGCCCAGACCTGTGCTGGGAATCGGGGGACCCTTTGTAACCACCAGCATCCACATGCCCCCATTCCCACCCCAGGAGGCACACAGCAGCGGGGTGCGGGCTCTATGTCCCCCACAGCCCTGATGCAATTCTGACACCATTTACATTTTCAGCTCCAGGTGAACGATGGGTGCCCCCCCTCATGGTTTGGAAGCAGATCTCTGTGATGCTGTTTGTGCACCTGGGAAGCTCCTGGGAGCCAAGAAATGCAGATCTACAGACACAGAGAAAGGGTTCCTGGTTGTCAGGGGCTGGGGGAAGGGGTGGGGGGCTGACTGCTGATAGGGACAGGGCTTCCTTTGGGGTGATGGAAGGTTCTGGGATTAGGTAGAGGTAATGGTTGCACAAGCTTATGAAGGTACTAAACACAGTTGTTCACTTTAAAATGGTTACTTTCAAAAAAATAAAATAAAATAAAACGGTTACTTTCATTTTATGCAAATTTCACATCAATGGGAAAAAAAAAGAACTTCAGGGGACCACTTCAGGGGGGAATTTGTCCCACAAGCCCAGGCATCCGACTGGGCCCACTTTGCCGGTTGGAGGACATTCTCCACAGGTGGGGCTGTGACACCCACCCAGGGCTTCACAGAGACGGGGACTCCCGGCCCCACTCCCCTGAGGGGAACAGCCACCGCCTCTCAGTTGAGAAATTGACCCTGTTTGCCAGTTTCTCTCCTCCTCCCCCAACCCACAACCCCCGTTCCGTGAAACAGGCACCCTGAGGAAGAGGGTGCTGCCTGGCCGTGGGGGCTCCCCGGGTACCTAACGCACACCTCAGAGCCCTGGCCCTGGCAGACGCACCAGAGCAAGGACAACCCACTGACCCGCAGGCCATCAGCCACTGGGTATGAATCAGTGATTGTCGCTGGGGCGCGGCCCCCATGCACCACCACAGCCACTGCAGTTTGCTCTGATTATACATTCACCGTGGGAGAGGAAGCACCAGGCTGGCCTCGTGTTTTATTCATGGAACCCGACTCTGTGTAACCATTACAGGTTTTTAGCAGGGAGGCCAGGACCACCGACACCAGGAGCTGTGATCCCCATGCCATGGCCACTCTGGAGGTTAGGGGAAGGACAGCAGAGGCACCTCCAGGGCAAAATGCCCACCAAGGGTTGTGCCCCGAGAACCAGAGGCTCTGGTCAGAAATGTGCCAATCCCAGGGACTATCGGGACCGGCTGATGGGGGGCAGCGGGCTTCCTATTTCATGAAAAAGGAGAAGCTTAGTTTATCGCTGCCTGTGTCTTTGGTCTCCAACCATTGTGGAAGTTGGGTCTGTGCTCATTGCCTTTCAGCACCATTCTGTAATTCTGCACCAGGCAGCTCCAAGGTGTTGGCCTGGGCTGGGCTGGGGGCTCCAGAGCCCCACTCCCACCTGCTCACCCGAAGGAGCCCCTGATCTGTAGGAGTCAGATAATCACCCGTGTTTCCAGTCCCCACCCTCAACCCAAGTCCACCTGGCTTCCAGCCCCTCCTAGCCAGTCACTGCCCTCACCTTCCCCTAGCTGGCCACGGAGGGAGACCCCGTGTCCCCACGGGAAACACACTATTCCCAGATCAGGACTCTGCTGGGCAGGGATGTTTCAGTACCCACAGAGCCAGCCACCCCACCCCCACTCCCACTCCTCCCCCAAGTGCCCCATGGCAAGAGTCCGACCGTGACCGCTATGGACCGAAAGCTGTCACCCGACTTGTCCAGAGGGTGGAAGGGAAGGTGTCCCTATTGTCTCCCCCAAGGGATGCACAGAAAGGGGACAAAGACAGTCGGCCTGGAATGCCCTTGGCCCCCGCTTTCCATGGTGGCCGCGGGGATGGCAGAAAACTCGGGACGACAGCCCTCATTGTGCACCCAGCGCCTCGCTGCACCACAAGCCTCGGCTTTCCACAGCCGTGTCCATCTGATTTCGGGAGAACTGGACCCCGGGGGAGGGTTCAGGGGCCCATTGTGCCCCTACCTCCCCTCCTCGCCCGCCCCAACCCCCTCCAGGACGCCTGGGGTCCTGCTGAGCATGGGCCCCGCACAGCATTGTGCCCGGGGTCGGGGCGCCGAGGCCTGGGTCTTGCCCCTGGTCATACGACAAGCCGAGCTGTGGCGGGTCCTTCCTGGCCCCCTCCAGACACCAGCCTGTTCTCCAGTCTGCATCAGATTTGGGGGGCTCTGCCTGGTGGCTGGGGGTGAATGTGCAGAGGGTGTTTAGGGAGAATTGAATATAATCTGCAGGAAATTTTCCAGAAGGGTAAAAAGAAAGAAGTATTCCGCCTGGAGCCAAACGGGGGATAGGAATCTCAAAAGAAGACACAGAAATTTCCTGCCTGAAGGAGTGGGCAGAGGACCGGGGTGAAGGTCCCCAGGTCCTGAGGGCTCAGGTCCTCAGACCTGAGTGAGGCTTCCTGGGCAGGGGACCAGGGGGGCAGCCAACCTGGATACCCCAAGCTGTTCATCCTCTCCACTTTCAAAGGCAGGCCATCAGCCCCTGCTGGGTCCGGGGCCATCAAGAAAGGAGAGAATGTCCCGTCACCCCAAACCACACTGCACAACACCACCACACTCCCAGGCTGTATGAAAGAGCTCTGCCTGGCCAGAGAGAAAGAAACAAAGACTCCGGAGAGAAAAGCAGACCAGAGACAAGGCAGCAGGTGTCAGAAGATACAAGACCACTAAAAACACCTGGGGGGAGAAAGAGGCCGCGCATCACCTGTGATCCCATCCATGTTAGAGTAACCACCTACCTCCGTGGCTTTTTAAATCAGCCTCGCTTGCCCAGTCTCTCCTGTCCTCCACGGCCAGCAGGCGTGTGGACCTGAGCTGCCCTCCTGGAGGACGATCAGGGGACGTCTGTTCAGCTCCCTGGAGGAGGGGGGCGAGGGGGCTGCCTCCTGGGAGAAGTCCCAGCAAGCATCAAACCACTGCCCGGACCAGAAGGAGGATGGTTGCAGCCGCCAAAACTTCTGTCCCAGCACCATCCTCATGAGAGAAGAACCGTGGTAGCTCCGGAGACATTGTTAGGGGGTAAACAAGTTACAAGTCAGCAGGCAAAATACCCCTAACCAGGAGAGGAAAAGTGGGTGAGCACATACACAGAGGCGCTGGGACACACACACACACACACACACACACACACACACACGCACACACACACACACACGCACACGGATCCGGGAGGGAAGGGGCAGGGGGGTATATACTCCTTGGTGCCAGGGTGGGTCCTGGGTGAAGACCTTCGAGTGAGAGTTTGTGGCTTGATCTAGAACTATTTTCAGTGTTCTCCACGCTTTCTATGATGCCGGTGCCCCATTGTCATGGCCAGGAGGAGAGAGAGCCACAGGGAGACTCAGGGGTCGCCAGCCCGCCAGGGAAAGGGCAGGCGTCGGGCGGCCAGTCTCGCACCCCAGCCCGGGGCTGACACTAATTCCCTGTCGGAGCAGGGTTACCGCTGCCCTTGCGTGACCCTCCTCAGGAAGCCGTGACAAGTGTTAAATCACACTGTCGCATCTGTGGGGACCACATGTAATGCGGCTCCCATTCATCCATTCGGGCACCAAGGACATGACACACACACGGAGGCTGGCCAGAACACAGGCGCGTCTTTTCCAAAAAATGAAAACTTGCTCTTTTTTTTTTTTTTTTGGTATGGTAAAAAAATATACCTCCTGTGGAAAAACTCTGTGAGCGTTCAGAAAAGGGAGAAAGGAGACGTTCCCCTAGATTGCACGGACATCACCATCCTGGGAACACCCTGTCAGGGAGCCTGTGCTTTCACACAAATGGGATCATATTTTTTTATGCTGTTTTATTTTTTTTTCTTACTGTTTATTTGGAGATAATGACAGAATCACATGAAGAGGTGGAGACAGCACCGAGAGGCTCATCTACACATCACCCAGCTTCCCTCCACGGTCAAAACCAGGCATCCGATATTAAGATGCTGCATAAGGCTGGGTGGATGCAGACTTCTTTGTATCCATTGTATATAGGTTGTATGAATTTTGGTTGTATCACTGTATCTCCCGTGCAGATTCCTGTAACTCCCACCCCACTCATCCCCCAGCCCCATGTCGTTTCTCTGTCTCTTCTCATCGTGAGATTATTCTGTCGATGCAACTGTGCAGCTCAGAGCCCTCAGAGCTCCGCACGGCACCCGTGTAACACGCACCGTGTTGTCCATCCCTGTGGCTGCTTCCGACGTCGTGCATAGGAACATTCTGTGGGACATACGTCCCAGCCAGTGTGGCCAGTCACCAATTGAGGGCATCTGGGTTGGTTCCCACTAGGAGGTTTTGAAAATAAGCTGCCCTGCACGGTCTTGCACAGGCTGTGAGCAAAACATGAATGTTCACTTCTCTGGGATAAACGCCAGGGATAAACGCGGTGATGGCTGGGGCACGTCCTAAGTGTTTTACATGCAGTTTGGTGAGTTTGACACCAGCATATCATGGACAGCGTCCCTCACAGCCAGACTCACTTGTTTGTTTGTTTGTTTTTCAGACTCACTTGTTTATGGTGGTTGCTGGGGATCCCTCCACACAGAAGGGAGTGAATCCTTAGGATCCCTGGAGATGAACGTGCAGGTCACTGGCGGGAACACAGCCCTGGATACACGCTGCCCCCTGACTGCTGCGGCTTTCAGACAATGTTTTTCTAGAAGTAGAACCACTGAGCCCAGGACCCAAGCTGGTGTTGATATGAGGAGCCACATGGCCCCACCCCAACTGCCCTTAAACATTTTTTACCGTTGCCTTTTTTTTTTTGCTAAATTGAGAAATAATTGGCATATAACATTGTGCTAATTGTGGGTATACAGAATGATTCCATATTTGTGTATATTAAGAAATGATCACCGTGATAATTTCGTATCCTTTCACACCAAGCTACAAATTATTTTTTCTTCTGATGAGAACTTTAAAGATCACTGTTAGCAGTTTTCAAATATAGGCTGCACTGTTGATTATAGTCACCAAGCTGTAAGTTACTGATCTCATAACTGGAATTATGTATTTTCTGAACCCCTTCACCCAATTCCCCTGAATACCCCCTCTATCTACCACTCATTGGCTTTCTGCATCTGTGAGCTTGGTTTTTGTTTCAGATTCTACATTGGCACTGAGATCAAATAATATTTGCCTTTCTCTGACTTATTTCACTGAGCATGCATTAAATCTTTAAAAATAGATGATTCAGACCATTGGTTAAAAAAATTGTTTTTTTTAACCAATATATATAATATATGAAGGATATATAGAGTGTAACCAATTTAAATCTCTATCAGTCATTCAGCCTTGTCCAAAAAAACACAGAAAAAAATGAAAAGACATCTCTTTTCAGTGATTTCTTTGGCTGTTGAGCTGAACATCTCTCGCATGGAGAACTGCATTTTCACCGATTTTGCCAATTTTTTCTCCTGGGTTGCCAGTCTTTGTTGATTCGCAGCAGAGTTTTTTACATTAGTATTATTAATTGTGTGTCCCAATGGTTACCCACATATAATTTGTTGTAAACTTTTCAATGATCTGATAGTTAAAGATTTTTTTCTTTTATTTTGGCCACACCAAGCATCATGTGGGATCTTAGTTCCCTGACCAGGTGTGGAACCCAAGCCCCCTGCAGTAGAAACGTGGAGTCTTAACCACCCTGAACTGCCAGGGAAGTCCCTGAAGGGTTTTTTGTTGTTGTTGTTGTTGTTGTTTTTCTTGATGGTTTCTGGCATTTAGAGCAAATTTTATTTATTTTTATTTATTTTTTTAGTTCTACCACTTTATTTCTACCAACCATCTCCCTCCACCCTTGTGCACACATGCTCAGTCATGTAATCCCATGGACTGCAGCCCGCCAGGCTCCTCTGTCCATGGACTTTTCCAGGCAAGAATACTGGAGTGGGTTGCCATTTCCTTCTCCATAGAGCAAATTTTAAAAGGATTCCCTCATCTCAAAACTAAAAAGAAGCTTATCTGAAATTTCTTCTAGGACTTTATGGATCTACAGACAATCCAAGGATGTCTTTACCAAGTGAACTGTCTATTGTGGAATAATTTGAGATTTTCAGAAAAGTTGTAAAGCCAGCCTGTTGGGTTCCTGACACCCAGCTTCCCATGGGAAACTGACAGGAGGGGGAATTCCCTAACAAGGAAACCAGCCTTTCTTTGATTTCACCCATTTTCCACTGATATCTTCTTTCTGCTCCTGGATCTCATCTAGGATTTCATGTTTCATTTCATGTTTCAGAGTTCTCACATCCCCAGGCTCCTCTGGCCAGATCTTACTGTCATATAAGAATCTGCTTGACTCCCCCCACCCAAGGGCATTGACATGAAATTTACACAAACAGAGTCAGTTCTAATCTATAAAGGTGGGTTTTCTCATCCCTCAGTATTGTGGGTTGCTGTGTATGCCCCCAAAAGTTAGGTCCACGTCCCAAGTCTCAGAACCTGGGATCCAGGGCTTATTTGGAAATCGGGTCTTTGTAGACGAGATCAAGTTAAGATGAAATCACAATGGATAAGGTGGCCCTGGTGCCATGGCTGGTGTCCACGTAGGAAGAGGAACACTGGGACACAGACGCACAGGGAGAGGCCGCGTGAGAGTGGAGGCAGAGATCAGGGTGTTGCAGCTTCAAACCGAGGGAGGCCCAGGATTATCAGGAAACTGCCAGATCCTAGAAGAGGCCCAAAGGACCCTCTCCTGGAGCCTCAAGGGGCCACATGGCCCTGCCCACACCTGGACCTTTGCCTTCTGGCCTCCAGAACTGAGAGTGAATCAATCCTGTCATTCGAAGCCATGTAACTTGTGGTCATTTGCTAAAGCCGCCCCCAGAAAACCACACACTGGGCCAGAGGCAGAGGATACTGAATGGCTGCAGTGCATGGTGGTGTTGTTCAGTCACCCGTGTCCAGCTCTTCACGACCCCTGGACTGCAGCACCCCAGGCTTCCCTGTCCTTCACTATCTCCCAGAGTTTGCTCAAACTCATGTCCATTGAGTCAATGATGCCAGCCAACCATCTCGTCCTCTGTTGTCCCCTTCTCCTCCTGCCGTCAATCTTTCCCAGCACTCAGGTCTTTGCCAATGAATCGGCTGTTTGTATCAGGCAGCCAAAGTACTGGAGCTTCAGCTGTAGCATCAGTCCTTCCAATGAATATTCAGGGTTGATTTCCTTTAGGATTGACTGGTTTGATCTCCTTGCAGTCCAAAGGACTCTCAAGAGTCTTCTCCACAGTTCCAAAGCATCAGTTCTTCAGTGCTCAGCTTTCTTTATGGTCCAACTCTCACATCTGTACATGACTACTGGCAAAACTGTAGCTTTGACTAGAAGGAACTTTGTCAGCAAAGTGATGTCTCTGCTTTTGAATACGATGTCTAGGCATGGTGTGCACCCTCCAAAGTGCTGCCTTGGAGCTTCCCCTGACAGGGAGCCCCCAAGCAGATGTGTCTCCAAACAGGTTCCCCTACAGAGGGTGCCCCGCGTCTGTATTTATTATGAAAATAGCAGGTAAAAACTCAGTAATCAAATATGGCATCTCTGCCACAGTGTTGGGCAGCCAGGCTGGCTGAGGGGTGGTACACGGCTGACGGAGCACAACACAGGCAGCCGTTGTGCAAAACAGGATAGCAGCGCTCCCACCCCCCAAATTAAACATAGATGCATACGTGACCCAGTTATCCCACTTCTGGGTCATCTTTGAGTATTTGCCCAATCGAAAGCAGGGTCTCAAAAAGATATTTGCATACCCATGTTTACAGCACTGTGATTCATGGTAACCAAGAGGTGGAAACAACCCGTGACCATTCACACACTGGAATATTACTCAGCCTTAAAAAAGAAGGAGGTTCTGACACCTCCAACACTGTGGCCAAACCTTGAGGACATGATGCTCAGTGAGAGAAGCCAGACACAGAAGGATACATGGACACGCACTGGTTCCACTCACAGGAGGTCCCTGGAGGAGTCAGATCCAGAGACAGGAAGTCGATGGTGGGGCTGGGGTCGGGGAAGGGAGAGGGAGCTAGCGTTTCGTGGGGACAGAGCTTCCATTTGGGAAGATGAAAAAGTTCTGGAGATGATGGGCGGCTGGTTGCACAACAGTGTGAATATGCTTAATGCCATCAAGCTATGCACTTAAACATGGTTGAAGTGATAGGTTTAATGTTATGTGTATCTTATCACAAGTTTTTAAAATATGGAAATGAAAAAGCTGCTGGTACTCAATCCCGCAGGTCCAAGATGGGAGGGCCCACTGCTCTGCCAGAGGACCAAGGCCTCCTGGTGTCCTGACCCACCTGTTGTGGTGGGGGTGACTCTGACTTTAGAATTGAAGTTGAATGCCCCCCAACCTGACTCTCTGGTCCACACAGGCCATATTTTTTTAAGTTAAGGATTTAGAGAAAAGAGAAGAGGAGATGAACAGCTGGCCAGGCTGGTAAAGAGCAATTCCCCAAGTAAAGATGCCCCCACTGCAGCCAGTCAAGGCCCTGGGGTCCTTGCTGTGATTTGTTGTTGTTGTTTAATTGTTAAGTCCAACTCTTTTGAGATCCAGTGGACTGTAGCCCACCAGGCTTCTCTGTCCATGGGATTTCCCAGGCAAGAATACTGGAGTGGGTTGCCACTTCCTCCTCCAGGGGATCTTCCAGACCCAGGGATTGAACCTGTGTTTCTTGCATTGGCAGGCGGATTCTTTACCACTGAGCCACCTGGGAAGCCCCAAGTGATTAGGGTGGTCTAGGACCACTGACAAGCTTCCTCATGAGACAGAAGAGGCCATGTGTCAATGGAGGCAGTGACTGGGGTGATGGGACCACAAGCCCAGGATGCCTGGAGCCCCCAAAGGCTGGGAGAGGCAGGATGGACCCTCCCCCAGAGCCCCCGGAGAAAGCTGGAGCCTTACTTTCCCCGTGCCCAGAGCAGTGCCTAGCACACAGCATATACATAGTCATCAAACACATGAGAACCTGCTGTGGGTCCCCTTAATCCACCTGCTGACCCCCAACCCCCAGCTGGGGCCAGCACCCCTAGAACAGCCTCGGGCAGGGACCCTGGCCTCTGTCCTGGGCCCTCCTGCTCCCCTGGGGCAGCTCTGGCCCACCTAGATGGTGGGTGCCATCAGCGTGTACAGCATGATTCAGCACAGGTTTTTATAAAGGTGCCTCTGTCCCTCCACACACGGGAACATCCCTCAGCCACGAAAAGGAGAGAAGCCCTAACACTTGCTACCACATGGATGGACCCTGAGAACACGATGCTCAGTGAGGGAAGCAGACATAGAAGGACACACAGGGTGTGATTCCACTGGTAGGAAATGTCCAGAACAGGCCGATCCACAGACACAGAGAGTGGGTTGTCAGGGGCTGGGGAGGGAGTAGGGGGTGACTGCTGATGGGGACAATCTTCCTTTTGGGGGTATGGGGTGATCTGGAATCAGATAGAAGTGATGGTTAGTAACCCTAACCCTGTGAATGTACAAAATTCCACAGAATTATTTGCCTGAATGCAATTAATTTTATGTTGTGTGACGTTCATCTCAACGAAAATGTTGCCTTCCTAATTTCGTCCCTTGTATCACAGGAGTCACACGTGGTCACTGCTAACTAAAACTGTCATGAAAGACTATAGCCTGTGAGGAGGCGCACACCTTAGTTCAAAGTTCTCTCTGGGAGAGACATCTGTGCAGACAGGCTGTTTTTATGTAACAGCCAAACAGTAATGTCAGCCACAGATGTAGCCCCAAGCTGAGGCCTGCTCATGTCCACTCCTGCTGGTTCTGAAGGACCTGGGAGCCCACAGGGTCAGAAGTGGCTGCTACCCAAGGGTCTCAGGCCCCGTAATCCCTCTTGGGCAAGGTGGGGGATGGTTTCTCCACGGAGATCACTGCCCTTGGGTTTGCAAATTTGAGCCTCGGGTCTTGTTCAGACCCAGAGGGCTGGCAGGGTTCCTGCCCTGGGCTCGGGAATCAGGGAAGGAGAAGCCTGGCCTCTCCCATGCTTCAGCTCATCCTCTGGGGCACTGCTCAGATGGGACATACCCCCCGGGAGACGGGGATGCCCTCTAAGCCCCAGGTACCACTGGCTGCATCAGAGCTGCTGGAGGGCCTGGGAGGTGACTCCACCACCAGCTGGGCCAGGGGTCCTGTTGTTCCCACTTCACCACTGAGAACACCAAGGCTCAGGGGGTCTCAGCAGGCCCCAGACCCAGCCGGAGCAGGACTGAGATCTGCCCCTCATTCCCCACGTTCCTCCCAGGGCCCCCACTCTGTACCTCCCTGGGATCTGCTCTGTGCCCGCCCCCCCGCTCCCAGAGCCTACGACCAGGCCCCTCACACAGGGTACTTCAGGGAGGGGAATGTCTGTTTTCCTTAAGCCTCCATCTTTAAGCTGGCCGTTGCCTTGGCAACAGTCTGCAGCTGACCTTTGTGCAGGAAAAAAGGGTGACCCTCCCAACGCAGCCCCCCTCCTCACCATTCCCCCAACCCCCTGCCACAGAGCAGTTTAAAGGCATCTGTCTAAACAATGCATTATGGATTCTCTGTTGGCGGGCACGGCCTGAGAATTTCAATCCGCGTGTTCCAGAAGGGAGCAGCCCTGGGAACCAGGAAGGGGCCTGAGATGCAGTCCAGCCAAGGTGAGCCCCAGCCTCAGTTTTTTCATTTGTACACTGGACGCTGGGCTTCCCTGGTGGCTCAGTGGTAAAGAACTCACCTGCCAATGCAGGAGACACAGGAGATGGAGGTTCAGTCCCTGGGTTAGGAAGATCCCCTGGAGCAGGAAATGGCAACCCATTCCAGTATTCTTGCCTGGAGAATCCCATGAAGAGAGGAGCCTGGAAGGCTATAGTCCATGTGGTCACAAAGAGTCTGACATGACTGAGCCACTAAACAACAACACTGAATCCTGCAGAACCTAGCAGGTGGAGGTGACCGGCTGGCCATGCCAGGGGCCATAAGGGGCAGTTCCCCCAGCAGAGACACCGCCATGCCAGCCACAGGGACATGCTGGTCCCTCTGCAAACCAGGCCTCCCTCACCTGCCCAGGGTGGGAAGGAGCTGCCCCCACTGCAGCTGGACAATGCCCCGGGTTCTTGCTGGGCCCGGTGCTCCCTCAGAGTTCAGACAATAGCTGAGAGCTGGAAGGGTGGCAGGGGCCCCTCTTCTCAGAGAGTGGCTATGGGCACCAGGACCCTCGCCACCAGGCACAGGAGCCACCATCCAAGGTCCTTTTGGTAGGATTTCTGCCCTGGGCTCCTTCCACCACCTCCAGGCAGCCCTCTGTGCCTGGTTCTCCTGATGGGCCACTACCAGATCATGTCCCTCCCCTGCTCCAAACTCTGCCATGGCTGCCCAGGAACCTCAGAGAGTGGGGGGGAGGAAGCAAGCTCCTCCCTGGAACCCTCCCCAAGCCCTCACTGGCCTCCTCATGCCAACCTCTCCCTCCCCTAGTCCCTCACTCCAGCCACACCTACCACCCAGTAGACCTGCAAACACACCCAGCTGCGCCCCCACCTCAGGGCCTTTGCTCTTCTCATGCCTTCTGCCCAACTCACCGCAAAACACTCCTTTCCTTTCAGGCCTCAGCTCAGATGACACCTCCTTTGGGAAAGCCTCCTGCCCCTTCCCTTGGAGCTTGTTGAGATGGACAGGGAGAGACCGGGGCTGAAAGAGACAGAGGCAGCTTGTGGAGCTCATGGACGGCAAGCTCCCTGAGGACAGGACTGCTCTGTCTTCATTATTTTATTATCTTTTTTTTTGGCCATGCCACATAGCATGTGGAATCCTAACTCCCCAAACAGGGATCAAGCCCACACATACCTGCAAGGGAAGCACAGAGTTCTAACCACTGGACAACCGGGGAAGTCCCTAGTTTATCATCCTCTAAAATTTCATTTCAGCCCTGGTGGTCCAATGGCTAAGAATCTGCCTTGCAATGCAGGGGACACAGGTTCGATCCCTGGTCTGGGAAGATCCTACATGCCTCGGAGCACCTAAGCTGGTGTGCCACAACTACTGAACCTGCACTCTAGAGCCTGTGCTCTGCAACAAGAGAAGCTACCACAGTGAAGAGCCTGAACTTCTGAACTAGAAAGTAACCCCCACTCAACGCAACTAGAGAAAAGCCCACACAGCAACGAAGACCGAGCACAGCCAAAAATTAATTAATTAATTATATTTCAAAAATCCCCAGTTTGGGAACAAAAATCCTAAATGGCGCTGCCAAAAAAAAAAAAAAAAAACCACAGAAGAGGGTCCCCCCTCAGCTCCAGGATCAGGCCTGGCAACCCTTCCTAGGGGCCTGGGTTGCTCAGGCCTGGCAGAGCCCAAAGGTGTCCCAGCACTTCCCCCAATCCCTGAGGCTGTGGCTAGCATTCAGCAGGCGCTTAGATGGGGCCACCCCAGAGCTTCCGGACACTGGGAATGGCCATGAAGCGGCCCCTGAACTCCCCGGAGCCCTGACCTGGCAGCATCAGCTCACCCTTGATCCCAGACTCAGAGGGGTCAGGTGGCCTCCCACCTGAGGCCACAGAACAGTCAGGGCATGGGGTTCGGGGGGTTGGAAGCTGAGAATGAAGCTCCTAGCCTGGAAACCCCAACCTGGCCCCAGCTCCTCCTGTGTCTCTCTGTCTCTGTGTCTCCGAACCACCATGTGGCCATTTTCCCCCATGACCTCTCTGGCCTCTGCCCCACACAGTCTCCACTAGGTCTCCTGGACCTCCTTTAGGAAAAGAAGGAGATGGATGCACTTGGGGGTGGATGAGGGCAGGGATTTATGCAGCCCCCCTCCTCCCTGGGGACTGTCGGGTGCAGGCTGCCTGGCACGATGGGCAGAGTGGGGCAGGTCCAGGGAGGGCCCGGCCAGTGGACAAGGAGGATTTAGTGCCCCCACTGGGCTGCAGGCATCAGGTGGGTCCACCCCCAGGGTGGGCTCAGGGATCCCCCCCACCCCTTCCTTCCCCACTTCTGCACAGCAGGTGTGAACACACTCCTCTGGGACCACCCCCTCTGAGGTTGGGGACCACAGGCAGAAAGTCGCCCTCCTGGGGGTCTGGACAGAAAATGGAGGGGTCATGGGCACGGGGAGATCCCCTTTATATGCTCAGCCTGCCCTCCAGTCACAGCAGCGGTGAGACTCCCATCTGCAGGAGCGTGCAAGCCACCTTTAAGTGAAAGCAGGTGCAGGCACAGATGGTGTCCCCAGGTTATGACATACAGTGCTGGTAAAGCCCTTTGGCAGATGCAGACACCAGGGTCAGGGTGGGATCACCTGAAGAGACTCAGGGTCCATACCCTTGACCCCACTGGAGGTTTTCCCCTGGAGCTGCAGAAGCCCCTCACTGGGTTGGGACCTGTACTTTACTTTTGGCCTCAGGGGGCCTTGACCTTGTGTGAGGGTTTAACGCACAAGGCATAGGATTGTTAAAGGGTTTCCAAAAGAACAGCATTCTCTCCATTAACTCCAAGGGAGGGGAAACGGCCTGAGCTCCCAACAATGGTGACAGATAAACACACGTGTCCTTCCACACCCAAGAACACCATGCAGCCTGGAAAGTGGTAAAACCGTGGCACTGGCTACCACGTGGATGGACCCTGAGAACATGATGCTCTGGGAGAGAAGCAGACACAGAATGACACACAGGGTATGATTCCACTGATGGGAAACGTCCAGAACAGGCCGATGAATAGACACAGAGAGTGGGTTTCTGGTTGTCAGAGGCTGGGGAGGGTGTGGGGGTGACTGCTGATGGGGGGGATAGGACTTCTTTTGGGAAGGATGAAAATGTTCTAGAATTGATTGTGTCCATGGACACATAACCTTGTAAATAGAGTAAAACAAATGAACTGTACACTGTAAATGAATGAACTGTAGGATATGTGAGTACCTCAGACTTCTCTGGTGGTCCAGTGGATAGGAATCCACCTGCCCATACACGGGACATGGGTTTGATTCCTGGTCCAGGAAGACTCCACATGCCGTGGGGCAACTAAGTCTGTGTCCTGCAACTACTGAGCCTGCACTCTAGAGCCCGTGCTCTGCAACAAGAGAAGCCACTGAAATGAGAGGCCTGAGCACCGAAACAAAGAGTAGCCCCCGCTCATTGCAACTAAAAAAAGCCCATGTGTAGCAACAAAGACCCCCCCAACAAAAAATAAAGGCCCCCCCCAAAAAATAGTAAGAGATATTAGTATCTCAATAATGTTGAAACCATGGCACTCGCTTCTGTCCTGTGTCCCTGTCCTCCCTGACTTTGGATGTCCACCCCCAGGTAAGGCATAACTTCACCCTCAACCAGGTCCACATGCAAGGAGGCTTTGTCTGGAAGATTTGCAAGGTAGTGATCCTCCCATCCCCAGAGGCATGCAAGCAGAGAGCAACAAGATGTGAGCAGGGCTCCCTGCCCTGGGTGACAAATGGCTGACTCAGTCTCTGACAAAAGCTCTGACTCAGGCTGAGCCTGAAAATCGGGAACTCCTGGCTGCTAAAATTCCCCAGTATCTCAGACCATCCTGCCTGATGCAGAGGCCCCAGGGGTGAGCGCTCTGCTGAGATGGCACCTCAGGCCTAGCAGGGCCGCTGCCACTGCATGTACATACATGTATGTTCACATGCACACATATAACTATTCGAGGAATTTTCCCTTCTTTTCTTCCAGTAAAGGAGCCTGTCATGGTCACGGGGCATCGGTGACACCGTGGATTTCACGGTACTTTCATCACCGCAGGCCCGGCTCACAAAGGCCCCTCTAAGCCCTCTCGTCTATTCTCTACGTGGGAGCCTCCTGGTTTCCTATTAACTTCAAAAGTCTCAATCCCATTAGGGTGGGGACAGAAGGACAGCGGGCCATCCGGGGGCCCTGGGGACCCTCACTAGGCTGGCAGTGCTCCCGCAGGTCTGAGGGTCTCTGACAAGCACCATCCCCGCCTCACCATCACCGGAAGCCACAGCCGGATGCTGAGCTGCCCACAAGGGCCATTCCTTCCGGGCAGGGATGCTGGGTGGGTAGCAGGGTCCACATGTCTAGGGGTTCAGCTGACATCACCTAGGGTAGCTGAGACCTCGCTCTCTGGAGTCCCGACTTACACCATACCACCCAAACCTCCATCCCATTACCTGGGAATGGGGCCAGTCTCATGCACCCAGCCTTTGCCTGCCCTTCCCTTCCCATCTGAGCCAGGACCCTCCTGAGGATGACGCGACCCCACCCTGTGGCAGCAGGAATGTCTGGCCATGCCCTGGAATCCGGATTAACCCCAAGGGCAGTCAGGAGCCACAGATTTAGGCAGAGGAGGGTCATGGTCTGATTTGGGGATTTTTACAAGTGCCCTGGTTGCCCCAGGAAGCAGGGAGTGTCCGGCCTCTCCCATAACAGAGTCCTGCATGAGGGAAGCGCACTGATTCCATGTGTGTTGTACTAGAGGGGGACAGTTGGGGGGGTTGGGGAAAATTGTAGATCCCTGTGGGACCCCAGCCTGGAAGTGCTGGCCACAGGAAGGAAGGGTCAGTTCCAGTGGTCTGTGTATGATATTGGGACATGGATCTCATCAGGACCTTGACTAACATGGAGAAAAGGACAGGATGAAATGGGAACATCCACACACGGGAGCATCATTCAGCCATGAAAAGGGGATGAAGCCCTAACACTCACTACTGCATGGACGGACCCTGAGAACACGATGCTCAGTGAGGGAAGCAGACACAGAAGGACACACAGGGTGTGATTCCACTGATGGGAAACGTCCAGAACAGGCAGATCCACAGACACAGAGAGTGGGTTCCTGGTTGTCAGGGGCTGGGGGAGGAGATGGGGGTGACGGTGATGGAGACTGGGTCTCTTTTGAGGGGGATAGAATGTTCTGGAATTAGACAGACGTCATAGTTGCACAACAGAGTGTATGGACTTGAAAACAGTGAACTGCCCACTTTGAACAGGTGAACTACGTGGTGTGTGCATTTATAGTTCTTCTGGGTAAGAACATACCTCTCACTCTTTTGGTGTACAAGGTAGCCCTTTTTCAAGCACGTCTGTCTCCTGAACTCGACTGTGACTTTCTGGAGGGAGAGGAGCACAACCTCCACCTCATTTTTAATAAATATTGTTGGACTGAAAGTGAGAATGGGTCGGCACATTAAGGGGGCTAACTTTTGCCTGGCTGGCCCAGCGTTGTCACACACAGGAAGGGAACATCTATGCAAGGGCCCTGAGGCAGGGACAAACAGAACAGGGTGGCTGGGGGCAGGGAGCAAGGAGGAGAGGTGGCCTATGGGGAGAAGGTGGGTGTCAGATTTCTGGCTTTCGGTGCAGGAACCTGTGTAGGAAAGCGACTGGGGACATGATTCAGGGGTCGAGCAGGGTAGCTCGACAATGCTGGGACCCCAGGGCTGCCCCCAGAGCAGCTGGTGTGAAGGGGAGAATGAAGCATGTGTTTTGGGGGATCCCCCCCGACAATGGAAACAAGCAGGGGTGCCAGGGCAATGTGGCCTTTCTGTGGTCCAGGACACAGATGGGCTAATCACACCACAGTGGGGACCCAGGTGTGCTCATGACATAGAAGGGGTCATGAGGACCACAAAGCATTAATTGCACAGATGCACCCCAGATGTGACCACAGTACAGAGGGGAATCTCACATGTGCTAATTACACAGAGGGAGCCCCGCATGTGCTAATTACACAAAAGGGGACCCACATGTGCTAACTGTACCAAAGGGGACCCATATGTGTTAATTGTACAAAAGGGAAGCCACATGTGCTAATTACACAGAGGGAGCCCCGTATGTGCTAATTACACAAAAGGGGACCCACATGTGCTAACTGTACCAACGGGGACCCATATGTGTTAATTGTACAAAAGGGAAGCCACATGTGCTAATTACACAGAGGGAGCCCCGTATGTGCTAATTACACAAAAGAGGACCCACATGTGCTAACTGTACAAAAGGGGAACCATATGTGCTAACTGCAGAAAAGGAAACCCATATGTGCTACTTACACAGCTCAGTGACTCAGTCATGTCCTACTCTTTGCAACCCCACGGACTGTAGCCTGCCAGGCTCCTCTATCCATGGGATTCTCCATGCAAGAACACTGGAGTGGGTTGCCATGCCCTCCTCCAGGGGAGCTTCCTAACCCAGGAATCGAATTCATGTCTCTTGCGTCTCCCACATTGCAGGCAGATTCTTTACCACTGAGCCACCTGGGAAGCTCCAATTACACAGAGGGAGCCCCGGATGTGCTGTGAGTGACCAAACCCTCTGGACCTCAGTTTCCTTTTCTGAGAGATGGGTCTTCCAAGAGGATGCAGCTAGAAGCCACTCCTCAGAGGGCAGATGGAGCTAGTGCAGGCAGGAGGGAGTTGGGGTGAGGGGGTGGGGGAGGCTGGGGGTTCCTGTTGGGGATGGATCCAGCTCTGAGCTTTTGGGAGGCAGGGGACAGCCTGGGGCCAGCAGTAACACCTGAGCCCACTCAGGCCATCCACATTTTGAGCCTTCCTGCTCCATCCCTGCCCAGGCCCCACCTGGACGCCCCAGCCTCCCCCTGGCCCACCCAGGCCCTCACTCCTGCCTGTGCTGGGAGCTTGGAAACAAAGTAACTTAACCATACCACTCTCCCACTCTCACCCACCATGGCTCCCCAGTACCCTCTGCACAAAACTAAAGTGCATCACCCTCTCCTATGGCATAGGAAGGTCTGGAATGGGGGTGGCCTGCAGCCCACCTTGGGGTGGGGGGAAGCTGCCCCCTGCTGCAGAACGCTCAGCCTGCTCAGGATCCCTCAGGCTCCAGGTCAGCTGCAAGGCCACCTCCTCAGAGAAGCCCACCTGTCTGCCCTGACAATGAGTCCGTGCCTGGGGATGGGAAGCTGGTCTTGAGGACCTGACCCAAAAGGATTCTCGGATGCCCCTGCACGCTGGAGGCAGGCAGCCTCAACCTCCCCGGACACCTGCATCCGCATGAGGCAGCCCGGTCAGGAGTCGGGGGTCAAGGTCGGGTCGGTGGTGGGACCTCACCGAGCACTCCGGACCCTCCCTTCCCGCCCCCCACGCGCACCCCTCCCAGGCTGTCCCGGCCCAGGGGCGGCGCGCTTCCCTGTCTGCAGGGCAAGGGACTTGAGCGCGGAGCAAGTCCCGGGATTCCGCGTTCCAGAGCGCGCGTCCTCCCGCGCGGCGTCTCCGCCGGCCTCCTCGCTCCACCTAGCGGCGGCCGGAGCCGGAGCCTCGTGGGGCCCAGGGAGGGCACGGGGCCGCTGGGCACACAGCCTGGGTCGGGCCCCAGGAAGGGCGCAAGGCCATTGGGCGCACAACTGGGTATGCGCGCGGGGACCACCAGGCGCGCAACTCAGGTTGGGGTCGGGGGTACCCCCTCCCCGGGCGTACAGCAGCGGGGATGGGGTGTCACCCCCCTCCCCACCAGGTGCACAGGGCAGGTCCAGGCCGGAGCAGGGCTGCAGGATGTGTTCACAGCCAGGAGCGGGAAGCTTCATACCCTCCACCTTATTCTGAGAGTGAAGAGTCTCCCACGGTCTCTTGTTACAAAGTGGGAAACAGAGGCACAAAAGGGACAGGCATGACCCAAGGTCATCCAGGACAGGTGAATTCAAGTCAAACTCCAGGGACTCTGGACCCAATTTATGTCCTTCCTCACCCCGGAAATTGAAGGGGTCCTGGAGCCCCTGAATAGCTGGGAGGAGGAGAGGGGTGGCTTTATTGGGGGGGGAGGCGGGTAGGGTATGGTGACTGACAGTGCACTGCAGAAGGTGCGATGGGCCCTACCACTGTCCTGCCTGGGACCCTGGGACATATCTGAGTGCAGACCAAACCCCAGCTCTGCCAGATGATAGCCCTGGCCAGAGACCCCCTCTTTGGCTTCAATTTTCAATCTTCCCCCAAGCGGTCAGTGGTAAAGAATCTTACTGCAGAGCAGAAGGCACAGGAGATGTGGGGAAGATCCCCTGGAGGAGGAAATGGCAACCCCCTCCAATATTCTGGCCCGAGAAATCCTATGGACAGAGGAGCCTGGTGGGCTACGGTCCATGGGGTGGCAAGAGAGTCAGACATGATTGAGCACATAAAGGGTAGTTGTGAGATCCAGGGAGATGAGGCAAACAGTTGGCACTAAATAAATGCTGTTGATTAACATTGAGTAATACTGTCACTGGGCTCCTCCAGGCTTCCCCTGCCAGATCTCCTAACCTGCTCCTGCCACACGGGCCTCCCTGTGTTCCTCCGGCTGCCTCGGGGCCTTTGCATGTGCTACCCCTCCCCACCCCAACCCCTCCAGGCCCAATTAACTTGCCCTGAAGAGGAACTAAAAAAACCTCTTGATGAAAGTGAAGGAGGAGAGTGAAAAAGTTGGCTTAAAGCTCAACATTCAGAAAACTAAGATCATGGCATCTGGTCCCATCACTTCATGGGAAATAGATGGGGAAACAGTGGAAACAGTAGCAGACTTTATTTTTTTGGGCTCCAAAATCACTGCAGATGGTGACTGCAGCCATGAAATTAAAAGACACTTACTCCTTGGAAGGAAAGTTATGACCAACCTGGATAGCATATTTAAAAGCAGAGACATTACTTTGCCAACAAAGGTCCATCTAGCCAAGGTTATTGTTTTTCCAGTGGTCATGTATGGATATGAGAGTTGGACGGTGAAGAAAGCTGAGCACCAAAGAATTGATACTTTTGAACTGTGGCGCTGGAGAAGACTCTTGAGAGTCCCTTGGACTGCAAGGAGATCCAACCAGTCCATCCTAAAGGAGACCAGTCCTGGGTGTTCATTGGAAGGACTGATGTTGAAGCTGAAACTCCAATACTTTGGCCACCTCATGCGAAGAGTTGACTCATTGGCAAAGACCCTAATGCTGGGAAGGATTAGGGGCAGGAGGAGAAGGGGACGACAGAGGATGAGATGGCTGGATGGCATCACCGACTCGATGACATGGGTTTAGGTAGACTCCAGGAGTTGGTGATGGACAGGGAGGCCTGGCGTGCTGCAATTCGTGGGGTCGCAAAGAGTCGGACACGACTGAGCGACTGAACTGAACTGAACTGAGCTGATTAAGCCCATCTCAGTTTTGTCTACTTTGGTGCCCACCATGTTCCCAGCATCCCTTGTAGGATCTGGCATACAGTTGGCACTCAAGAAATGCAGGAGGTCAGATGAAACAGGCCTGACACCAGGCTTCTTTCCCCTCCCCATTTCATTATTTCCAGGAAACTGAGGCCCAGAAAGTGGGCAGCAACTGACACCAGACACAGGTACTGGGACCTGGGGGTGGGCAGGCTGAGGAAGCCACCACCTCCTCTTCCCAAACCCCAGCCCCCATGGAGGGCCAGGCTGCAGAGGCAGAGACCAGGCCAAATTGAAATTGATCGTGGGGAACAGCTCGGCAGGGTGGAACAGACATGCGGCCGCCGGGGAGTGCAGGGGCGCCCGAGCGTGTGAACGCATCCCAACCAGCCAGCAGTGGGGAATCGTTTAATCTTCAGTGCAGGCTCTTAGCAGCGGCCTCCAAGGAGCCGGCAGTCTAAGTCGCCTCAGCTGCCAGAAGCCAGGACACCCGCCTCCCCTCATCCCTTCACCCCGTTCTTCCTAGGGCATTTAGCAAGCATCTGCTTATTAATTGTCTCAGTCTCTCCTCAGCCAGCCCTGCCAGGCCAGTAGAAGCAGAGAGAGGCAGAACGCTCCTGCACGGTGGCCCTAGGTCAGGACCAGAGCCAGGGTTGACGTCCAGCACCATCCAGAGCTGCATCTATTGAGCGCCAGCTGTATGCCCAGCACCACCAGGCTCAGCCTGATTACTGAATTTCCTCATTTTATCTTCACAACAGCCCTGGCCACCAGGGGAGGGCCAGAGAAGAAGGTGGCTTACCCGTGGACTCACCCCTGGGGAGGGGGAACTGAGATGAGAAGCCCAGGCCATGGAGCTTGATGGCCAAAGCTTTCATCACTGTTTCTGCAGCCTTTGTCTGGGTGGGGAAAACTGTCTTGACATAAGTGGGAGCAATGGAGGGATCTAGATTAGGGGAGGGCAGTCCAATCAGAAAGCCCCTCCCTCACTCCAGGCCAGGGTCTTTGGGGGTCTATCCAGAGGAGACACCAGAGCCATGTACCTTCTTAGCCATCCCTCAGCCCGGAGGGGGGCACTGAGGCACAAAGCCACTTGGGAGTTGGGACCCCCAGTGTGGCGGTAAGCCACCTTCCAGGACCCCCAGCTTTTCTAGAGTTTCGTTTTCAGAGCCCATTTTCAGGCTCAAAAAGGGCAGCTGCTGGCCTCCGGTCACCAACCAGGAGGTGGCAGGGCCTTGGGGCTGCCGACAGCTCTGCCGGCCCTCAGTTTCTTCTGCGGGCCTCTGCAGGGTGGTGACCGGACACGTGGCCAAGGGGACTGATGTGTTCTCCAAAGCCCCTGTGACCCTGACCCGGAAGCCCCCCTTGGTGCTTGGGGCGAGGGTCACACCCCGGGCCCATCTCTCAGGGCCCCTCCCAGTGAGGGCCTCAACCCTGGGATTAGGGGGCTGGAGTCAGGGGTCAACAGCATTTGCCTCGGCTCCTTTCAGGCCTCCAGCAGATCCGTTCCCCCTGCCACCTCGAATTTCCTGGACAAAGGCTCGGTGGTGGGACTGGGCGGAGGGCTGGGCCAAGCACCCTTGGGAAAACTGCAGCAGCTCAAGGAGGGTGTCTGCCCCTGCCCCGCACTTCTGCCCACACGGCCCCATCAATCCTCAGACTACCTGGGGGCAGCCACAGCGGACACACCCATGCTACAGATGAGGAAACTGAGGCTGGGGAGGGGCTCAGCTGGGGCTCCAGGCCAGATGCTGCTCTGCCAAAGGCCCAGTGGAGTTTTGTGCCAGCCTTGCCTGCTGAGTGCCAGGCTGGGGGCTGTGCTGTGCAGTGCTGGAGGCGGTGTCTGTGAAGGCAGGCGGGGCTGGCGGAGGACAAAGGCGGGCAGGCCTGGCCCGCAGGGGCGCGTTCCACTCGTCAGCGTCGGTTCCACTTGAGTCCATCCTGGACAGGCTGGAATAATCCCTCCCTCAACCACTGCTGGGCCGTGACGACTTGAAGGGGCCCCGCGGGCCTGACTGACGGCCAGGCCAATGGGGCGGGCACCTGGGGCCCCCCCTACACCCCCTAGTGCTGGGAACAGCCTCAAGCCATCACTGATGACAACGCGGGGAAACTGAGTCACGGGAGGGCACACATGACCTCTTACATCACACAGCGAGGGCTGGCAGCCCATCGAGGCCCAGACCCCAGGTCAGCTTTACCAGGGCCTCCCCATCCCCACTGGCCACACAGCCTCGCTGGTGACCTGGGGGAATTTTCGGGCCTGGACCCAGCTGAGTCATGGGAACCACCGGCCTCCTGTTCATTTCCCAGCACCTGGGAGGCAGGTACACACAGGTGGCTGGACCAAAGCCAGGCCAGGGGCCCAGGGAAGGCCCCACTGGCTGCTGCCAAGGCTGGCAGACACAGCTAGCTGCCATGTGCTCGGGCCGCTCGGCAGGGCGCGCCTCCTCCTCCGCTGCACCTGGGTGCCTGGAAGGGATTCTGTAGGGAGGGATCAACAACCTCAGGAGGAGAGGAGGAAGCAGCTGGGCCAAGGATAATTAGCAGACTCGTGGAGCATGAAGGTCACATGGGGTCAGCGGGAATGTGGGGACCACGCTGGGGAAACTGAACCCCAGAGGGAGGTGGCCTTTGAGGGTCAGTGTTCCGCAAAGGATGCTGGAAGGGGGACAGGGATGGGGGACAGGGGCCAGTTGGGCTAAAAACCTCACAGGGCTCTCTTGTTGCCCCTCAGAAGGAGAGACTAGATTCTTTTCTGCCAGCCTCCTCCCACACCAACCTCGGCCCTTCCTAGGCTCCAGCCTTCACTGCCTCCACCTGCGGCAACCTCCTCATGGACTCATCCTTCGTCCAGCGGGCATCTATCTCCCAACAGATCCCAAGCTGCCCAGGTGGCGCTAGTGGTAAGAAACCCGCCTGCCAGTGCAGAAGCCACAAGTAGATGCAGGTTCGATCCCTAGGTTGGGAAGATCCACTGGAGAAGGAAATGGCAACCCACTCCAGTATTCTTGCATGGAAAATCCCATGGACAGAGGAGCCTGGCAGGCTACAGTCCATGGGGTTGCAAAGAGTCGGACATGACTGAGCACATACACACGCACACAGACCCTAAGCTGCCCAGGCCCCAGGCTCCCTCCTTATTGTTCACTCTTTGCCCTCAGCACTGGTCTTCGCAAACTGCAGGTGCTCAATAAAGGCATTCTTAAAGCACAAAGTAATTGTTGTTGTTTAGTTGCTAAGTCGTGTCCGACTCTGCAACCCCATAGACTGCAGCCCGCCAGGCTCCTCTGTCCATGGAGATTCTCCAGGAAAGAATACTAGAGTGGGTAGCCATGCCCTCCTCCAGGGGATCTTCCAGACCCAGGGATCAAACCTGCGTCTCCTGCATTGCAGGCAGAATCTTTACCTTCGCTCTGGTTCTACCTGGGCCTCAGACCCTTGCTGAACACAGGTCCTGGCTTCTGCAGAGTGAGATTGCTCCCCCACTGCCCACCCCTAGGGACAGCTTCCCCCAACCCTCCAAGGGCCTCACTCCACTAATCCACTAGCCAGCCTGCGCCTCGGTTTCCCCTCCCGGAGGCCTAATCCCAGGATTGTGGAGGCTGGTTTTACATACATTTAGAGGCTTTTCATAATAGATTTACTGGGCCCCAGAACGGCCCTTGCTGGGTGATTAGCTGCTCCTTAATTGAAAACTCCCTTTCCACCCCCTCTGGCCCTCCGGGCCGAGCTCAGGCTGAGGGATGGGGCCCGGGAGCACCCCTCAGCCATGTGGGCCCCAGAGGGGCCTCCCCCTGAACTCAGAGGGGGTCTCTCTCACAGCCAACCTGACGGGGGGTGGGGGCGGTTACCAGGATTGTTACCTCCGGGAGGGGAGGGGCCCAACCAGGATTCAAACCTGCTGTGTCCCAGCCCCACGTCCAGTGCCATGGACTGGGGGTGAGGGGGGGGGTCTCATCCAGTACGTCCAGGTCCTGGACGCACACCCTAGGGCTCAGAATTCAGGTCTCAGACCCAGATTTTGCTCTCTGACCCCTAAAGACCCCCAGGTCCCCAGCAGGCTCCAGGGGAGCTGGGATGTTCCCCAATAGAATGAAGGGCGGTCCAGGGGCAAGAAGCCAGCAACGCCTCCCCACCCCCCACCCAGCCACTGCTGCAGGGTCCCCAACCAGGCGACTTAATTCCTCCTGTCACCAGGATGTGGGCTGGGTTATTTATCTGGTGTATATATGTATTTTAATTTAAAGATCTGCCAGCCAGCAGGGCTGACTCCTGTGGTGCCCCCTCTGCCCCCCTCGTCTGAGAGAGGCTATTCCCCACTACCTCCCCACACCCAGGCTTTCCCTGAGGAACCAGCGCCAGAGAAGGAGGCCAGTGCCGCCAGCCTTGCTGGTGAGCAGAAGCTCTCAATTTGGAGTCCATGCACCAAACACATTCAGTAAGTCATTCAACAAATGTTCAGTGGGGGCTGGCTGACATTGTGCCAGATGCTGGGGCCACCGGGGGTGGGGGAGAACTGAAAGTCCTGCCTTTATGGGGCCATTCGGGGCATCAAGAATCCCCCAGGCAAGGAACTTCCCTGGTGGTTCAGGGAAGACTGGCTAAGACTCCACGCTCCTGATGCAGGGGGCCCAGGTTCGATTCCTGGTTGGGGAGATAGATCCCATATTGTTGTTCAGTTGCTCAGTGGTGTCCGACTCTTTGCAACCCCATGGACTGTAGCACACCAGGCTCCCCTGTCCTTCATTATCTCCTGGAGTTTGCTCAAACTCATGTCCATTGTGTTGATGATGCCATCCAATCATCCCATCCTCTGTGCCACTCCCTCAAGTAAAGGGTCCTGCATGCCTCTGCTGGGACCCGGCACAGCCAAATAAATAAAGGAATAAAAAAAAGACTTTAAAAAAAGAACCCCCCCACCCCAGGCAGAAGCCCCACCATGTGCCACTATAGCACCATTTTCTGGGCCAGCAAACTGAGGTTCTGAGAAGAGTGATGACTCAAGCATGGTGGGTGGCAGAGGCCGCTATGATGGAACCCCAGTCTGCCTGATGCCTATAGCTATGCCCTCGGCCAGGTAGGGCACTAACCTCTCTGTGCCTCAGTTTCCCCTCCTGGCCACCGGACGTCTCTAACCTCAGCGGGGCTGCAGGCATGATGCATGATGCTAATAAAGACCCCCGGGTGCGCGGGGCCGGGGGCGGCGCTGCGTCATTAACTCTCGGCCCGGAGGTGAGCAGGATATTGCAAACCATAACTCTGGCGCGCCTGCCGGGCGGCGCGGAGGCAGAAGCGCGGAGGGAGGGCCCTTTCGGCGTGCCCCCCGCAGCAGGGTAATAGCAGGCTCTTATTTTTGCCGCTTAAGGAGGACTCCCAACGCCGGTCCTGTCGCCGCGCCCCGCCCGCTCAGGCGCCCCAGCCGAGCCGCTGCGGAGGGTTCTGCCCATAATAAAGACTCCGGACCCACCTGAGCCGCTGGCTACCTCCCTCCCCATCCACCCCTCGCTGACGGCCAGGTCCCAGCTGTGGGGGCCCCGCCTCCGGCCTCAGTGTCTCATCTGTAAAATGGGTCTCAGCTGGGTCTCTTCTGCTAGTAGAGAGGTCAACTGAGGCCCCGCGCGGGGGGGGGGGGGGGGGGGGGGCGTTCCCAGTGGGGAGAGAGGCTGAGTGCGGGCTGGGACTCAGGCCTTGCACCACTTCGCACACCTGGGGAACTTGAGTCCTGGGGAAGCCGACTGCTCGACCTTGCCTGCCCGTCCGCCCCTACCCCCAACACCGGAGCTCACGGCCCCACTTCGTAAACGCGGAAACTGAGGCGCAGGGCGGGATCTTCAAGGACGAAGTGACGCCCTTTCGCAAGCGAAGAGGCGCAGGGGACCGTGGCGCGGGTGGGATGGGGGACCCGCCTGAGCGGCGGGGCGCAGTGGGCGGGGCCTCACTGGAGGGGTGGGGCCCTGTCCTAAGTGTTGGGGAGCCACGCAGGGATTGGAGCAGAGGAAGGGGTGCGGGAACCGGGACCTTGGGTTCCGCGGCGTGGGGTGGTGTGCCCGGATGCCCCTCCTATCTCAGGGTCAAGGCCTTTTCCGGTGGGGGCGCCGCCAGCCTCAGTCCCCACTGCCGTCCCCCCCGCCCGCCCGCGGGTCCCAGGGGCCGCAGGAGGCTTTTCAGCACTTAGAACCGCAAACTTTGTGAGGGGAGCGGCTGGCTCTCCGGCCCCAACTCCAACCCACCCGAGGGTCCCCGGGGCCTCTTCCTCCCATCGGGCGCCGTGGGGGTGGGACAACGCCCCGAGGCTGCCTCAGTGCCCCCCACCCCATCCCGCCGCCTCAACAGGTCAGTGCAGACCCCTGAATCAGGGAAGCCGAGGAGGAAGGAGGCCCAGAGGACCAGAGACTCTGAGGGCGCCATAAACAATAGCCCCCCACGCCCTCTGCCTCTCTGCGCTCCATCCTTGCACAGAGGGGCAGGAACTGGTGGAGTTGCCCACCCCCAGGGCTCAGGCCCTGAGGGGCCCAGTTCCCGGGGTGCGCCCCCCTATTCGACCCCGCACAGCCTGGTGGGAGAACCTGTGTTTCCTGGAGGACTTGCAGGGTGGCACCCACCCTTGCTGCTGTGGGGAGACCCGGGCCTTGTCCATCTCCAGCTGCCCTGGGCCCAGCTCAGATCCAACTCCCAGATCCCAGGGAGGCCTGGGACTCCCCCTGGATCCACCCTCATTGACCTGTGGGGCCTCAGTTTCCCCCTCTGCGCAGGAGAGGGGTCTCCTCCACCAGTCATCCATCCCCTTCCCCAGAGACTGCATCGTCCATTAGGGCCCATAGGTCGTCTCTGGGCCTCAGTCTCTGTTTAGGGATCAATGGGGCAAGTCAGGACTGTCGGGCAGGCAGCCCCCTGGGAGAGTCCATCTCTCTGGCCTCAGAGGAAGGGGTCTGGCCCCCAACCTCCCTACCTCCACCCCGAGATTCCCAGCTGGCTCCCGAGAGCGAGGAGAGGATGGCTGGGGTGCAGTTCTCCTGCAGCAGGCGACAGTGCAGGGAGGAGACAGGGAGGGCCAGTGGCCTCCTGAACACCTCCCTGGGGGAAGCTGAGGCCTCAGGCTCAGCAGACCCCACCCAGAGTTCACTCCTCCTTCCTGGCCTCCAGTCCGGCCCCAGAGCCTCCTGTGCACACCCCCGCCAGCCATCTCTTTGCCCCTGCCCCCTCCCTCCCAGCCTCCCACAAGACCACGCAAAGAAGTGCCTGAATCTCCAGCAATCTGTCCCTGTCCTGCACCTGCCCTGAGCCCCACATTTGAGCCCCTCCCTCCCCTCTCCAACTGCCTTGCCCCAGCCCTAGTGATCATCTCCAGTATAGGTCCAATAAGGGCCATCGCCAGCAAGCCGGGATGGGAAATTGAGTGTGGGAGGGTCTCCTGGCTCCCGCCTACCACAACTGCCCATCTCAGCCTCACCGGCCTCACTAGCCCAGCTGTAGCCTCTTAATTTCCAGCTTGTATGTCATCTTGTGGTGATTTATGGCCCCCTGGGGGCTCCCAGATTGTGAACTCACTTTTTATTTGTCTGTGCATGGGCACCTGCAACCAGGTCCAGGGTGCCCATCACTGTGGCCTCCTCCCATGACCCATATGCCCCCAAATATGGGGCCCAGGGGCCATCGGGGCAGGACTCAGCATCCTCGCCCTGACCCCACAGACTGAGGCACACAGGAGGCGCTCACTGAACGCTCACTGAGGATGCTGACACTGACGCGGGACAGCATGTCAGAGGGTCCCTGAGGGAGCAGGTGTCAGGAGGGAGGAGGGGGTGGAGGCACCTGGAGAGGGAAAGTCAGCCCAGGGCCTCTGGAACAGAGGCCTTTCCTCCGATCTGACCCACTGCGTGGCTGTGGTCAAGGGACTTGATCAGACCCCCTGAAAGCCAGGGTGGTCCCCATCAGTCTGGAGGGCAATGTGTGAGCCCCTTCCGTCATGGTCCCATAGTTGGGGGCCCAAGGGATGGCCTGGGGCTTCTTCTCAGACTAGATGGGGACACAGCAACCCAGAGAGGAGGGGCTGCAGTGCCTTCCTGTGACTGTGGGCATTGACCCCCCAAACCAAGATGTCTACAGATCAAAGAGGTACCTGACCAGGAAGCCCAGCTCCACCCAAGAGTGACAGTCATGATGTGAGGGGAACCTCAGGGTTCTCCCACCCCGCCTCCCAACCCTCTTTCCATGGGGAACCTCCAGGTACACACAGGACCCACATACCCATGGCCGCCTGGGGTACCTGCTGTGTCCAGTGCAGCCCCAGGAGTTGGGGCCACCCTGCACCTTAGTGTGGGCTTTAAAGGCCATTACCAGTGGCCAGTGAGGGACGGCATGGTTCCTGAGAGACCTAGGTCCCAAATGCAAGCACCTGTCCATACAGGGGGCGTACAGGTGGGCAAGGCTGTGTAGTTTCTCTGCATATGTGTGTATGAGTGTCTGTGCCCGTGGCAGATGACAAGTCCCAGGGGAGACACAACTGTGGACCAGTCCTCCTCCCCTCTGGGGACTCTCAGCCCATAGGGAAGATCGATGGACAAGTAAAACTATCAGAGATTTAACAGCAGGGGGGTGTGGGGTGAGGGCTGTTTGACCAGGGAGGTCGAGAGGGGACATGGGACATATTTAAAGGGGGTTGGGGAGAGAGCCAGGTGTGGTTTGCTGGGGGAACACATGCAAAGACCCCAATGTGTGAACAGAGCTCTTTGTACTTACCCATCCCAGGTCACCTTTTGTGTTAAAACTTTGTCTCAAAAGTAACAAAATCCTCATAATAGCTAAAAGCAAACAACCCAAATGTCTGTAAGCTGGTGGATGGACAGAATGTCACCCTTCCACATATTGGAATATTACTCAGCCCTGAAAAGGAGAGAAGCCCTGACACTTGCTCCCATGTGGATGGTCCCTGAGAACACTATGCTTAGTGACAGAAGCAAACACAAAGGGACACACAGGGTGTGATTCCACTGATGGGAAACATCCAGGCCAATCCACAGACACAGAGAATGGGTTCCTGGTTGTCAGGGGCTGGGGCAGGAGTGGGGTTATTTTGGGGGTGATGGATTGTTCTGGAATCAGTAGTGATGGTTGCTCAACCCTGTAAATGAATAGAAATTGTAGAATTGCACTTGAAACAGATGGCTTGTGTGGTATGAGAATTATATCTCAATAAATTTTTTAGTAACAAAATCAAAATGAGCTGCTATGATTCTGCCCCACAATCCTCGCATTTAACCCTTTCGCCAGTTTCTTCCAGCCCTGTGGTCGAGCTGGGGTGTTTGGGTGAGGGGTCTCAGGAAGGGTGGGCAAAGGAAGCCTCGGAGTGCAGGGGTCCCTTGGCTCTCCCTCCGTGGCACTCTGCACAGTGGCCACCCTGCGTCCCCTGATGCTGGGCAGGGCGGGTGGGGCACACACAGGGGTCTTTGTGTCGCTTGCTGGCCTCATTAAGAGGCAGCCCCCGTCGCCGGACCCAGCACGGCCGAATTAATTAGCCGAGAGCCTTCCCTCTCCACTAATTGTGCCGGGGATGCTACAGTCCCCTCGGGTGGCACTGAGGCGAGGAGCAGCCCCGAGGCCCCCTTCCTCAGCCCCACTCTGTGCCTCTCCTGGGCCAGGCTGGGGTGAAGGCCCCTGGGACTCCAGAACCCTCTGATACATGCCATTTGGAAGCTGGGAGGGGATTCGAGCAGACAGACAAACCTCCACGCTGGCCTGGAGTCACCGGGGACACTGAGTCACACTTTGGCAGAGCTTGGCACCAAGATAACATGGAACTTTTTTTTTTCCCATTGTTTTATTATTTGGCTGCACCAGGTCTTAGCTGTGGCATGAGAGATCTTCAGTCTTCACTGTGGCACTCAAGATCTTTAGCTGTGGCATGTCAGCTCTGGTACCCTGATGAGGATCAAACCTGAGCCCCCTACATTGAGAGCTCAGAGTCTTAGGCAGTGGACCACCACACATAGAACTTGGTAGGATCCTAAGAGACCTGTCATAGAACCTGGGGACCGCCCCCCAGCATGAATGAGGGGTACAGGAAACGACTGGCCCTGGGGTCTGAGGATTCCAACCTGCTCAGGTGCATTGGGTGGTGGACACTTAATAAGCCCCTGCTGTGTACTCGAAGGCAGCCCCACCACTTCCTGGCCTCCCCATAGCTGCCCCAGGGAGAAGGGGCTTGTTTCCATTTCCCAGGGAGGTGAAAAAAGGCACAGAACCCCACAAATGCTCATGCCAGGGCCCTGCGCCCAAACGACACATGCCCAGAAGCATCAGCCCTATGGTCTGCAGACACTGCTCCCCAGAAGATTCCAGACCCGATCCCAAATTATGAGCTCAAAGCACCCCTCCAACAAGGACTGGCAGGCCCCAAATACAAATACACACCCTGGATGCTTACGCTCATTTTATTATAAAAAAATACAGAATCCAAAGTTGATTGTGACGGAGTGGGGGAGGCCCCGTCGCCAGCTCCAGGCGTGGCAAGGCCGCCCGCCCACGACCCCTACAAAAGCCCCCCCACCGCTGGCGTGCCTGAGCCGGCTCCCAGCGGCCACGCACCATATATATTTATATATAATATATATAAAACACAGATCAGGAAAGGCGGGTAGAAATATGAAATCTGTATAAATGAGCTGTTTACTTCATTAAAGTGTCTTCCGGAGGGGGTTTCTTTTGGGTGGTGATGTTCAACGCCCCCCTCCCCCCAGTTTTGTTTTGTCCTGTTTTCCTTTTTTCTTACAAACATTAGTCATAGAGGAGAGGGAAGGGGGTCTGACAGACAAAGGAGCTTATTGCGAAGTGCGGCTTCTACGCTAAAAAGTCTACCCCACCCCCCCGCCAAAATAAAACACCCTCCCCCCCACATGAAGGGGTGAGGAAAAAAAAAAACATTCCAGTCCATCCTCAGGAGTACAGTAAAAATAAATCACAGTATATACTTGCTGGCTCTATTTACAGAAATGTAACGTCTTCTCTGCCTCTGGGGTGATTGTGTGAGGCTGGGGGAACGAGGGGGCCTAAGACATCGCTAAGATACTAGGATGCTATGATTCCCAGGACCAGGGCTCCATGGCGACCTCCAGTGAAACCCCGTGGTTTCTGCTCTGGGAGACAATGACCGGGAGGGAGGAGGGGAGAGCTGGGTTGACAGGGGTCTGAGGGCCCGTGGACCAGAGTCAGGGGAACTCACTACCCGCCTGCCCCTTCTGCCTCAGGCCAGCCTATCCCAGGGGACCTGGGGGTCCACTCCATGGTCACCTCCAGCCAGGACCAACAGATGGAATGACCAGATCAGGGGTCCCTGGTTCCCCTTCTCCCAGTGGGCCGGGAACCCCTGCCCCATCCATCCATTCTGTTTCCTTCCCAAAGTCACAGGCGACAGCAAGGAATAAATTAAATTAGAAACTCAAGTCTTTCCGACCCAACCATGAAAAATACACTAAAAACAAAACAAAACAAAAATCCAACATTGCCAAGAGGTCCCCGGGTTCACCAGGGCCTCCAGACAAGACAGCGTGGCCATGAGCTGGGCGGACAACCAGCCTCTCAGGCGCGGGTTGGGGGGGCCTCAGCTGCCCCTGCCCCAGCCAGCCTGGGACGTGTGGACAGTCCCGCTTGCCAGAGCAGCACCAGTGGTAGGAGGAACGGCGTCTCTATTTGGTCTCAGAGGCGGGCCGTCAAGGTGGAGCTGATGTCCTGTGGCAGGCTAGGAGCCCAAGAGGGTCCACAGCACGGGGACAGTGCTGAGGAAGAGCTGGCAGCTGCCCAGGCCACTGCAGGAGTTATTGCTGGTGAAGATGGGCTCAGGGGCCTCATACAGGGTCTCATCTGTGGGGGGACAAAGAGACAGGGTAGTCAGTGGCAGGCCCACCCACCCCCACCCTGCTTCCCAGACCTCATCAAGACCCAATGTTGTTATACATCTCAGTTTCAGGACTTCCCTGACAGTGCAGTGGTTAGGCCTCCAGGTTTTCACTGCAGAGGGCACGGGTTTGATCCTTGATTGGGGAACTGAGATTGCACATGGTGCACAGTGCAGCCAAAAACAAAATAAAATCAAACAGCAAAAATAAAAAAACAGTGTCACCAGATGATTGACCTGAAATCATGACCCTGCTCTAAGGGCTCCATGTCCCTGTTCCTCTGGGACAACGCCTCCAATCAATACAGAGTGTGGCAACCAGCAGGAGCCCATTAAATGTGCCTGGAGCCGGGTGAAGTGGTGAGGCCATGGGAACCCCCCTTCCCTCTGAGTATCACAATGTTTCAAGAGCTCAGAACATGGGTATTCTAGAGAACTTTCCTGAAGCCCACTTTGGGTAAAGAGGGCTTCAGCCTCAGGGAGGCCCAGCTGCAGACTTCAACCTTCATTCTTTCTTTTTTTTTTTTTCCTCCATTCTTTCTGAAATTTATTTGGTTTTGGTTGCACTGGGTCTTCATTGCTGCACACAGTCTTTCTCTAGTTGCAGCAGACGGGGGCTATTCTTCATTGTGGTGTGTGGGCTTCTCCTTTTGGCTCCTTGCTGCCGAGCTCGGGCTCTAGGGACATAGGCTTCAATGGTTGCGGTGCATAGGCTTAGTTGCTCCGCAGCATGTGGGATCATCCCAGACTAGGGATCGAACCCACGCCCTCTGCACTGGCAGGAGGATTCTTAACCACTAGACCACCAGGGAAGCCCCAAAACTTCATTCTTGAAGTACTGACATGGCCCTATTTGCAGGGCCTGTCCCAGCCATTGGAGAGGTTGTGGGACTCCCAAGGGTATGCTGCCACCACCTCCATCCTGACTCCATTGACCACTCAGTGGGTTCTGTGAGTTGAGGATGCCATTGACCCCCAAGCACTTACTGGTTGGCCTCACATAAACCTTCAGTCTCAGGCAGGGTCGGTCCACAGCATTGGGCGGTGTGGCAGCTGGAAGAGAGGGGTTGGGGATTAGTAGGGCAGAGGACCTCGTGGGACTGCATCTCCTTCCCCATGCCCGTGACCCAAGCCTGACCCCAGGTAGGGGAATCCACACATAAAACTCCTCATCATACTTCAAAGGCCCAGACATAATGCCCATGAGTTCCCAGAAGTCCTCTTGCATGCTCCCCTTGCCCCTCACTTCACTGAATCCTAACCCCAGAGATGGGGGTGGGGTGTCTATGTCTGACTCCATCTTACCCCAGGGCAACACAGGGCAAGGTTCAAAGGTGATGAACAAAAATGTGTGTTTTCAATAAGAAAATATAGGGAATTTTCTGGCGCTCCAGGGGTTCAATCCTTCATCAGAGAACTAAGATCCCACATGCCACACAGTGCAGCCAAAACCAAAACAAAACAAAATCAAATAGCAAAAAAACCCACAAACAAATGATTGACCTGAGATCAAATCCCTGCTCTCAGGGATCTGCGATGTTGGCAAGTCACCCCCTACCTAGGCCTCATGTGGCCCAAGGTAGGTGCTTTGGCGTGCATGCACACTCAGTCATGTCCCACTCTTTGTGATCCCATGGACTATAGCCCACCAGGCTCCTCTGTCCATGGGATTCTCCAGGCAGGAATACTGGAGTGGGTTGTCATGCCCTCTTCCAGGGGACCTTCCCGACTCAGGGATCAAACCCACATCTCGTGCATCTCCTGTATTGGCAGTCAGATTTATCATCACTATGTCACCAGGGAAGCCCCAACTGGGTGACTGCCTGAGCCCATTAGGCCTGGGAAGGAAGCAGCATCCGGCCTCCCTTGGACAGTGGCCCACAAGGCCTGGGGTCACGTGAGGTTGAAGTGCATTGAGTCCTCACACCTGAAACTCGACCACAGGGCCCCCTGCTTCTTGGTCCACATGGGGGACAGGGGAGGTCCAAGAGCACTGGCCATGAGTCAGGAGAGAGGGGCTTGGGGGCCAGGATGGGGACAGGGAGGGAGGCCCGAGGCCCCGTGGGTGGTGGGGTTCACACAGGTGAACAGGCACGGGCACCCACATGGCTACGGCCGGGCCTGTGCCCGCCTGTGTTCTTGGCCAGTCCTCTTTGTGGCCATCACCTCTGCCTGCCCCCCAGAAGTCCCTTGTGCTGGGAGATGAAGATAAAAAGCACGTAATAAAAATAACATTCGTCACAGAGATAGGACGAATAATTACAATAATTATCTTTATGAAACTCCCATCTCGGAAAGAAAAATGTAATTTTTCTTACATTACAGGGACTTAATTTAAACACCTTCTTCCCCTCCCCCACCCTCTTCTTCCCTGAATTAAGAGGAAAAAATCCAAATAGAGCAGAGGAAGGAGGAAATGGAGCCTCGTAGAGTTTAATTTGACTCAGCGGGAACCAGGGTGGTGAGGCGTTGGGTCCCTCCCCGAAGCCTGGGCTGCTCCCCATCAGCCTCCAGGACGCTGAGAAATGGGACCACACAACCCTACAGAGTCAGTGCCTTGGGCCCGGGTGGGCTTCCTGGGACCCCATCTTGGCAGGGGCTATGGCGGGACCCTCCTGTTCTCAGGTTCTCAGAGACCACAGGCTGCTGAGGCCTGGCTGGTGGGAACCTGAACCCTGGGCACATTCTGCCACGCCAGGCCCTGCCCTTGGCATTTAGTGGGGAGGAGGAAGAAGATGCCCCTCAGGAGCCCCTAACGCCCAGCAGAGGCGGGGACAGTTTACCCGCCCGCCCCGGGCCTACAGCACAGGCATGAATGCCCAGTGGACCTGGACCAAGGCTGGCTCCGACCTTGAAATGCCCCCACACTCCTCTGGGAATCTGGGCGCTCCGGGTGCGGGTGCGAGGGGGAGAGACGGGGTAGGCACGGTGTGTCCTCCATTACTCCTCCCCGACCAGACTAGGCAGGCCTAGTTTCTGGCCTCAGTGCAACATGGGGTGGGCCCCCCTGGTCTCAGGGTAAGACGAATTGACCGTGGGGCCACTGGCTCAGCGGCCCAGAGGCTGACCTGCGGGACGAAGGAGCTAGCTCGGAGACAAGAGGCCCCGGCGGAGGAGGGAAGAGGGAGGGGGAGGGAAAGGGGAGGGGGAGTGGAGGGAGAGGGGAAAGGTAGGGGAGGGGGAGGGGAGGGGGAGGGGAGGGGGAGGGGAGGGGGAGGGGAGGGGGAGGGGAGGGGAGGGGAGGGGGAGGGGAGGGGAGGGGAGGGGGAGGGGAGGGGGAGGGGAGGGGCGGGGAGGGGAGGGGGAGGGGAGGGAGCCCGCCCCCACTCACAGATGTAGTAGTACTCGTGGCCTGGGCGGAACTCGAAGCCCAGAGAGAAGGGCGTGAAGAGCTGGAACTTCTCGGAGAACTTGAGCGGGCCCCCGGGCGCCGCGGGCCGGTTGCACTCCCAGCGCTTGAAGCCGCGCTGCCTGTGGTCGCAGGAGGCGTGGCCTTCGCCGTTGACCATGTACAGCACATAGTGCTCCATGCGCTCGGCCGGCGGCAGCGGCGCCCCGTAGTGCGGGCAGTAAATGTCCAGGTAGTCGTTGATGCTCACCTCCACGGTGTAGCCGCCGCCGTCGTCTGCCGCGCCCGCGTGGAACCTGGAGGCAGGGCCGGCGGTCAGAGCGTGGGAGGGGGGCTCAGGGATGCGGGGCAGGGGCCGGGAGTAGGGTGACGGGTTAGTGCAGGAGAAAAGGTAAAACTAACGGATGGGGTAAATGGGGAGGGGTCATTGGTCAGCGCAGGGAAGGGGTGGGGCCTGGGGATGGGGAGCCCCGGGAGGGGGTGGAGTTGACGGGTCAGTGCAGCAGACAAGCGGAGAGTCAGCGAAAGGGTAAATGGGGAGGGGTCACTAGTCAGCACAGGGGGATGGGGAGCCCTGGGAGGGTGTGTGGGGGATGGGTCAGTGCAGGGTAAAGGGTAGGTAGGAGATGGGGGAAGGGCGAGGGGTTGTGGGAGGGGCCTTGCCTACAGTCAGGTGCCAGGGTCTGAGCCCATGGTCTCCTGCCTGGCACAACAACCCTGCCACACCAAGGCCAGAGCAGGTGCCTGGAGACCCAGACTAGCCCTGAACCCCAGGCCCACGGTGAGGTTTGTCCCAGGGAAGAGGGCCTGCCCCCAGGCATTCTGGGTAACTACATGCACGCAAGCAGGTGCCCTGTGACTCACAGCCCCCCAGACCCCCAATTCCCTGCAGAATCCACATCGGGGGCCTTCAGCCACAACAGGCCTGGCACAAGATATCCCACCAGGAAGTCCCACTCCAAAAACTTTAACTGCTTGACTTCAATGCCCCCTCCTCCAGGCAGCCCTCCATGCCATCCCCAGAGACAGCCTCCTGTTTTTCTTCTGCAGATCTGCCTGCCAAGAAGACCCAGGGTATCTGGGACACAGATCAGTGATCCCCACCTCTCTGAGGCAAGCTTGGCCCCTCTCCTGTATCCCCAGAGGGGGTGGGGCTTGACACCCCCTCAGATGCTCAGACACCCCCATCCCTCAGTCCAACTCAGGGGTGCCCTGGGTTTGACCCCCCTCAGCCCCACCCCTTCCACCCTGAGTGACATTCTTCGTCCTCCCTCCAGAGCCTCCAAAATCTGGCAGCTACCCCACAACTCCCTGGTTCCCCACCCCTGACACCTTGGCCCACCAGCTCTGCCTCCCAGCCTTGGCCCTGGAGGTCTCCTCAGCTGTCGCAGAGCCTGTACCCCTTTCCCTGGGGGCCCCTTTGACCCAGCCTCATCAGGCAAGGATGGAGGTCAGCTGAGCAAGGGACAGGGAGCTACCCTTCCATCAATGCCTCCGGCTACAGCGCCAGGAGCCCTTAGATCTCCTGGACGCAGTCCCCGGGGCCCCTGTCATGTAAACGCGGACTGGACCGAGGGGGGACAAAGGGGCCTCCCAAGAGGGGCTTATTAGCACATAAAAGGCCTGGCAGCCGAGGTTTGGGGGCAGGCTCCCCCACCTCCTCCCTCCCCACACCAGCAGGGAAACTGAGGCCTGGTGAGGGGCGGCGGCAGCGAGGGAGGGCAAGGTCACTGGGACCCCGACCCCGCTGCTGCCTCTGTGCCTGTGTGCCAGCCACCCCGGACCGCGGAAGGGAGCAAGGCAGCCCCCATACCAGGAACACTAATTGGCACAGCCAGCACCTGACGGGGCGGCTGATCAGATGGCATTGGCTGGCCCCCCGCCACCCCAAGACAGTGTCAGATGGGGGTGAGGGCTCCGGGGACCCTCGAACTGGGAAGGAGGCAGGCAGGGGACTGGCCCATGGTGCCTCAGTTTCTCCACCCATCAGGAGGGACCCCAGATGATGATTTCAAGTCTGTGGCTGAAGTCAAGGTTCGGAGAATTTCAGGTCGGGGAGTAGGGGGAGTGGATTCCCTCCCAGCCCTTCCCTGCTGCACTGGCTTCACCCAGGAATATAGCGCCCACTCCCTCCCTCAGAGGTGGGAAGACCATTGCGGAATAAATGTGTCTGGCAGTGCACGTCCGTTGGGGGCCGAGGAACCTCATCTGGTTTCAACCCAGGATGGAGCCCAGCTGGGTCTTGCCTTCTCAAAGACTCAGTTTCCAACTCTGTCATGGAGATGGTCCCTGAGGCGGATGGAAGAACTTCAGCTGTGCTCACAGCAGGCACCCCATAGATGCAGGGTGGCCCTGAGTGGGGCTGGGAGCCTGCCCATCCCATGGGCTGCTCCGCGGCTGGCCGGGCACAGGCGTCTCATTGACCGGCCGCGTCCTCCGGCCCCTTGGGCACGATCAATGCAGAAGCTGCTCCAGGCTTTTTGAAAAGTCATTTTCACTCCTTCCCGGCCCCACTGAAAGCCCAATTGATCAACTGATCGATGACAGCCACAGCCCAGCAGCCGCCCAGGGGCCCACCCTCACCCCAGCAGGCCCTGCAGGGGAGGCTGTGTCGGGGAGCCATAGGCAGAGGTGGGGGAGTCCTGGTCCTGCCCTCTGGGCCTCAGTTTTTCCTCTCGTCCCTGGCTTGATGCCAGGGATATACATTCAGTCTGAAAGAGAATGTGACTCCACGCAGGGCACTTCTGGAGAAAAGGTAGGCTGCACTGTCTCCCCTTTCTCCCCTCTTGACACCAGCACCATCAGGTCCCCCCAGCTCACCTTCATTAGAATATCAGCGACCAAAGCTGCTCTGCTGGGTCGGAGGCTGGACACCCAGGTCCCACTTGAGCCCCCCTAAATCCAGGACTCACTTTCCTGAGTGTCCATCAGACCTCGCCACCCACTGGCTCAAAGCCTTCTATCAGCTCCCCATCACTCAGAACAAAATCCACAGTCCTCTCAGGCTCATGGGGCCTCATATGGCCCCCGCCCTCAACCTCATCACCCCCTGATTTCCCCAGCTCACTCCCTTCCAGCCATGCCAGCCTCAGGGCTGCTCCTATTCCTGTCCCAGGGCCTTTGCACACACTGTTCCCTCAGCCTGACAAGCCTTTCCCTACTTTCCCCAACTCATCTCTTTTGGACATCATCGTATTCATACCATTACACAGTCCACTGTCTGCCTTCCGGGGGTCAGCCTCCTTCTCTGTACCTTGCTTGGTGGCCAGCATGAGCCCAATATACTGTGGTGCTCGACACATGTTTGTTAGTCGGTCAAAGGCCAAATGCTCGAGGTCTTTGAGGTGCTAGAGTCATGGGAGCAGAAAGCTGCCTCAAGGTGGGGAAACTGGGACCCCAGGTAGGTGGATCCCAGGAGAGGTCCCCCCACTCACCCCCCACACCTGAACTCTGGGAGCCAAAATGGACATTTTTCTCCTTTCCCTGCTCTAAAATAGCCACAGCCTTGCATTGGCATTCCCAGTTCCAAGCTGGTGCCTCGTCCCTGCTCAGGGTGGCATTGATGCAGGGGAGATGAACCCCACCCCAAGCCGAGCCCGGTGAGAGCAAAACAAAGCCTTCATTTCCTCCACCAGTGAGGAGGCCTGATATGCAAATGATCCCTGGGAGCAGTAGATACAGATCGAAATTCTCACTAAGGGGTTAATGACTGACTTGGGATGGTTCCCAGACACAGGGCTCCCCGAGGCTTCAGACCTCCCCGCCCCCAACCTCTACACCTTCACCCCCAGTGGTTCACCCTGCCCGCCCCCTGCCAATGTCCACCCTGCAGGCAGCCACTCCAACCCCACCCACCACCCCTTCCTCTGGCAACCACCCGGCCTGCAGCTAATTAGCTCCAGTCAGGCGACAGTCAAGTCATTAGATGCTAACAGCACAGAAACTAATTAGGAGTCTCACCCAAAATGGGAGTGGGGTGCTGGGCTGCCTTCCCAACCTGGAAACTGAGGCAGGGGCAGGCAGGCGGGGGAGTCTGTCCCCTTCACTCTCCGACTCTCTGTCTCTTGTCTCCCTGGTCTGAGCCATTTCACAGCTCCTACTAAAGGGCTCAGAGATGCCAATGAAGACCCCAGCAAAGAGACACCCAGGCCTGCCCGAATGGACAGCAGGGCCCCCAAAGGCCAAGGCTGGGACCTCACTGAAAATTAGGGCCTCAGGACTTCCCTGGGGATCCAGTGGCTAAGACTCCATGCTCCCAATGCAGGGGGCATGGGTTCCATCCCTGGTCAGGGAACTAAATCCCACATGCCACAAAGAAGCTCGAAGATCCCGCGTGCTGCAACCAAGACCTGGCACAGCCCAATAAATATATAAGAAAAGGCTTTAAAGGAAAAGAAAAGAATATCATGGCCTCACGATAGTGCAGCATCAGCTCAGAAAGGACGATTATGGCCTTGTGGGTGCAGGGTAAACTGAGGCACAGGCCCCACCATGGAAGCAGGAGGTGAAACAAATGAGGCAGGGTAGGTGGGGAAGGTGAAGGAAGGGCCACAGGATCAGCCCACACCCCCCCCGGGCCTTGGTCTCAGGCAGGAGGAGGCCCGGGTGCCCAGTCCACGGGGCATGCCTGCCCAGGTCACCCCACCCTCCTCAGCCCCCACAGCATGTATGGTGTCCCTGCACTCCTCAGCCAGCCCCAGACCTGCATGCCTCTCAGAGGGGGTCCCCCCACTGGACATAACTTCCTCCTGGCCATGGGTAAATCACTTTCCCTGGGTCCATGAAACGGGGGCATAATGGGGAGCCCGACCCATGAAGTGGACAGGCGAGATGAGGGGGTGCATGGCTGGGGTAGGGGGCGAGGGGAAACGTGGCCGGGGTGGCAAACAGAGCCCCTCGAAGTCGAGACCCTGCATGGGAGTGGGTATGAGGGTGAGCCCCCACCAGGGCCAGCCCTCAGAGCTCGGAGTCTGGATTGTGTGCTCCAAGCTCTCAGCTGTGTGTCCGCAATGGGGCAGCACAAAGGTGGCTGTGCCCTTCCTTACCTGGCCCACTGCGCAGGGGACACAGTCGAGCCCTCCTTTTGGAACTGTCCCCCACAGACAATTTCCCCAAGGCAACGCCAGGGGGGTGGGGGGCAAGGCTGGTCCGTGCTGGGTGCTTTGGTGAGGGGAGGGAACCTGCTGCCAAGGCAGGACCCTGCGCTGGGCTTAGCTCAGGGGCTGCAGAATGAGCCATCGAACCTGCAGGAACCCTGCCTCCCAGACCCCCCGTACACACACCTGCGCATCCCAAGGTCGGCCACCTCTGCACCTGCGGCCTCAAGGGACGCATGACCCGCAGGGGACATTTGCTGAAGGCCCCTGAGGTCAGAGATGGCTGCCCCTTCCCCGGGCCCAGCTCCCAGGCAGGCTAGAGGCCAGTCCCTCCCCTTTCCCCAGTCCTCAGCTCGGCTGCTGCCTCAATTTCCTCCTCTGTATGCTGAGCTGCCCAGGGTGGGGGTGGGAAGCAGTTGTCCACCGTGGGGAGGGACCAAGGCTGGGGAAAGGGACCCTGTGGATCCCAGCCTCAGAGCCCAGGCTGCCAGCAGGTGGGGGCACCTCAGAACTGGCCCCCCACCCCAGCACTGCGGTTCCCCCCCAGCACAACCACCTGAACCTTGCTGCTGCTGCAGATGCACTGCGGGCTGGTCTGGAGCCTCCCTGCTTGCCTGCAAGCAGGAATGGCCTCCGTTTCCCCTCCCCGTCAGGGTCCTCTGGTCCCTTGGGGTCACACCCATGCCTCAGGCGTCCACACCATGCCCGCCCTGCTGCCATCTGCAGAGGGGCACAGCCCGCCGCCCTACTTCACAGAGGAAACACGACACAGGGGCTCTGAGCAGCCAAGCCACTAGCCCAAGGGCTTCCCAGATCCCCAAGTCCGAGCTCCAGCCCTCCATGGCCCCCCAGACCACACCCTCGGACCCCAAGACTCCCAGGTCCATGGGTCCTCACTCTCCAAGTCCCCCTTAAGTCGGGTGGATGAGCTTCTTTCAAACAAAACAAAAAAGCCTCATGCGGCAAAATATGGCATCGCCCCCTTCAAAGCCGGTTCCCTGGAGGCCTGGGCATGGCTGGCAGGCACCAGGGGTGCCCGACACCCCCACAGGGAGGACGCAGTCCTAGTTGCCATCTTCCCCTTGGTCATTTGAGATGGGAACATGGCCGCTGCCCACACCCAAGGGCAATCAGGGCCCCACTCAGGGTCTGCACCACTGGGTCCACCCAGGCTGCAGACTTCCAACCAAGTAGGGGACTCAGGGACAGGAGGGTCCCTGCCAGTGCCAGCTCTGAACCTTGATGGCCCCTCTGCACCATGGGCAGCAAGGAGCCCAGCCCGCAGGACCCGGACACGTACCTCGAGCAGGGACCCACCTGGGCTGGAGCAGGGGGTGGAGGAGCGGTCAGGTAGGTGTGGAAGGCAAGCTGTGACCACCCCCCTCTGGTGTAGGCTGTCAGCACCCCCACCAGGGCCCCCAGAGCCAGGCCGTACATACAGACATGTGTGCACGCCATGAAGACGTTCCAAAGACATGCGTGCACCCCACATACAGACACACCTTCTCCCCAGGTGTTGATCTGCATGCACAGACACACACGCACATCCCACACCCAGACACACTGCTGCAAACACGCATGCACCCTGCACACGTGTGTTCTCCAGGCACACACATGCGGAAACGTGTGCAGACACACAGGGCCAGGGCTGCCAAACACATGTAGGCACTTGAGTGTCTGTGTGGCAGTGGCGGGGAGCAGTGTGTGTGCTCTACACACTCAGCTATGCACCTCCCGGGCCCCGGGACCCCTGAACCGCATGGGAAAGAACACGCAGCTATGGAGCGGACATGCCCTGCAGCCCAGCGAGCCCCCGAGGTGTCCCTGCGCCCCCACAGCCCCAGAAGCAACCCACCAGGATGCCCGGCCCAGTCCAATACAGCCACAGACAGGCCCAGAGATGCCCGGCAGCCAGACCCACAGTGCCCAGCTCAGGCGGGGACCGGACGGATAGACGGCTGAACAGCTGGCCGGCGAGAGTGCAGGGGTCCGTGGCTGGACCCAATCTCCACCCTTCAGCGGTGATGGAGGTGGGTGTGGGGCTCCCTGGCAGCGTCGGCCAGCCTCGTGTGCACAGGAAATCCACGGCACAGCAGGAGAACACAATTGGGGAAGCACAGCCACACACTCAGCCACACACTCATTACCTCGGCGCAGGTACAGGCCAGCCAGGCGAGGGTGGCCGGCCTCACTGCAGCCCTGCCTGGGCCTGGTGGTCCTCCACCAGCCCACATGCATCCCCGTGGCTCCTCTGCTGCCTGACGGTACCCTACCCAAGGCGGCCCAGCCCTGGCTCGGTCCCCTTCCCAACACACGGTGCCTTTTGTGTGCGCCCCCCTCTCTCTCTGCACGGCCTGTCCCTGCGTCTCCTGGCTCCTCTGCCGGCCGCCGCCACCAGTCTCCCTGTTTCGACCCCATTCTCGCCTGTCCCTGCACAGGCCTGTCTCTTGTCTCTGCCCAAGGCACTGCCTCCCACATCAGGCCCACCCGCCGACTTCAAGCCTCTCCCTGCACCCTGGCAGCTGTGCCCGCAACTGGGCACCCTCAGGAAATGTCCATTCCGGGTGCCCTCAGAGCCTGAGGCTGGGCAGCACCCTCCTCCTCTACCCGGCACTCACCCAGTCACTGGACACAGATTCCGCGCCAGACACCCCAAGATATCCAGCCTTCCAAGGGGGCCACCCTTTAGCAGAGACCCCCAACCGTAGTGGTGAACAGAGCCCTGATTCTTGACCCAACCGGGCTTCCCAGGCGAAGGGCTCCCTGGGACCGCAGGCCCGGCTGCAGGAAGTGGGGGAGGTCACCTCCCACCCAGGACGCCCCAAGCATGATGAGGCAGAGGAGAGGCCAGCCCTGACCGCCAGGGTCTGTGCCTGGACAGTGAGGCTGTCCCTTTGGGCGGCTGGTCAGAGAGAGCTGTCGGGTCAGCAACAGGAGGCGGCTGAGCGGCTGGACAGAGCCGGCCCCGGGGGCTGCCTCCTTCCCAGCCAGCATCCCGCCTGCAGCCCTGTGGCAGGTGGGGCAGCGGCCGGCCCCCGCAACCCCCTTCCCCGCAACCCCCTTCCGTCCCTGTTGGAAGCTCCTGGTGGGTCTGGTGTTTGCTAGAACAAAGGACAGGCCACGCTGGGACGCTGGGACAGGATTCCGAGGCTGAAACCAAAAACTTGGGCCGGGGAAGCGCTGCCCGCTGGGCTCCCTGCTTGGCCGCAGGAAAGAACCGTAATCAAACCCACATGTGACCAGTGGGGCGGGCGGCGCAGGGAACCCGCTCCACAGCAGCCCAGCCATCCCTCCTTGGCCCCGGGTCTCTGCCCTCAGTCCTGAGGCCAACCCCACAGCCAGGCAAATGGGGGGGGGGGGCTGTCTGGGTGGGCTACCTGCCCCAACCTGGGACACAGGCTGCCCTGGTCCCAGGGCTGGCCTCAAAGACGGTCCTTAATGCAACTTTCTGCAGGAGGACCGAGGACAGCAGGGGACGGCGAGGGGATGGCGGGGGACCGCTGGCTTGGAAGCCAGGCAGTTCTGGCGCTTGAAAACCGAAAGAAAGTGACTGGAGGCAGAGGATCAGGGGGTGGGGAGGCCAGCGCCCCTGCCCCCACGTGCAGCCCAGCTGGGCTGGATATGACCATGACCCTGACGGTGGGGCGGACCGGGAGCTGTAGGACCCTAGATCCCATCTCCCAAGGGACCCCCAGCCCACTCCCACCTCCCAGATCCCAGAAGGTCCGAGGTTTCCACTGCTAACCAGGATGTGGTCAGTCCCCACCAAACTTTTCTTGCTTGAGTAGCAGGGGCTCCCGCTGCCCCCAGACCGTACTCAGTACCCGACCTAGAGGAGGTCTGCAGGCAGGCGGGCGGGGCACCTGGGCCGGGTGTGGCAGGTTGGGCACAAGGCCACCTGGGTCCTAGCCCCAGCTCTGCTCCCCTCACCGTGACCTTGAGCCAGCTGCTTGGCCCCTCTGCGCCTCAGTTTCCCAGTCAGTGGAAGGAGGACCGCGGAGGACACAGCCTGATCAGGACTCTGGGGACAGACCCTGAGCCTCCTCCGTGCCTCAGTCTCTCCGTCTCTTTGAGAGCCCGGACCAGGGACCCGCTGGAGCAAATGTGGACACTGGTCCACGGGGAGGGACATTCCAACTTCCCCAAGTTCATCTGGGGAGCCTCCGACAGAACGCGCCTGAGGAACCCTCCCCCGGGGGGCCACGGTCCCCCACCTCAGTCCCTCACCTCTGGGCGCGGCTCAGTGACAAGATTCCTGGGCATTCCCACCAACTCTAAAGCTAGCGGAGGTCACCAGAGAGACCTGAGCATTGGGTCCCCCATGTCCGGGGAGGGAACTCAGGGCCAAACGGCTTCTGAGGGTGCCAGAGGGGATCCCCAAACTCCTGTGCCGGCGGCGCTCCGAAGCATGCAGGGCGCCAAGTCTCCCAAACCTGTAGGCGGAGGGGCGCCCCGGGGGGAGATGCACGCGGAGTGAGTCCCCCAAACTCCGGTGGCCGGAACTCCCTGGAGGCTCCCGTGGGAAGCGGGCGCCCCCACTCCTGGGGGCAGCGCGCAGGGGCGCCCCGAGCCCGGGGTGGGAGGCCAGGCTGGGGTGGGGGAGTCCGGGGTCTCCCAGCGCGCGGTCCCCGCCCGCGGCCGCGCTCACCTGGGGTTGCTGCGGTTCCAGTAGACGGCGTAGCGGTCCGAGTTGGCGCGGGCGGCGTCCTCGCCGTGCGCGAAGGGCGGCGGCGGCAGCGGCAACAGCAGCAGCAGCAGCGGCAGCAGCGGGCGCTGCGCGGGCGCCATGGCCCCGGTCCGGCCGCCGCGCTCGCCTGGCCGCCGCCTGCCAGCCGTCTCCGCCTCCTCCGCCGCCGCCGAGCGGGCGGACGCGGGGCGGGCGGGAGGAGGGCGCGCCGGCGCTTGGAGATCCCCAGCCGCCCCCGCCTGAGCGCGCGCGACCTCGGGCGCCGAGAAGTCAGGCGGCGGCGGGCGGGGCGCCGGGGTCGCCCCGGGCGCCGGCCCGGCCGCGCGGACACTAAGAGCGCGGGCCGTCACCACCGCACCCGCCGGGGAGGGGCCGGGGCTCCGGCCTTTGTCCCGCCCGAACGCCGGGAGGGCCGCGGGCGCCCCCTCCTGCCGTGCCCCGGCCACGCGGGGGCTGGGCGGGGGGCTGCAGCCCCAACCGCGCCCCCACCTCCCCATACCCCCGTTCCACCCAGACTGTCCGGGATGCCTCCCCCGGTCGGGCTACTTTCACCCCGTGCCCCAGGTCCTGCCCCCTGTCATCCCAACTCTGTGGGGCCCTGAGTGCACCTTCGTCATCATAGGGGACCCACCCAGGGTCGCGGAGTTGTCCTCAACCACCTCCATTCAAGCCAGCAATCTGGTCTGGAAAGCCAACCAGGCGAAGGGAACAGAAGACCCAGAAATGGCTCACCTCCCTGTGCCCTCCCACAGTCAAACCCGGACCCCAGAATCCTAACCCAGGCTCCCCCAACACCGAGCCACCCTGTCCATCCTGATGAAGGGTTTTGCAGTCTCACTGCCCAAAATGGGAAGTCAGCAGCCACTGCTGCCTCCTTGCAGGACCCCAGGGACACACCTCCCCGCCCCCCCTCACGGGGGTGGTGAATTCTCATTGAGTCTGTCTCCTCATCTAGGAAAGGAAACAGAAATCCTGACCTCAGCCACAAAGGGTACCAAGCATAGCAGGTGCCCAGTACACCCAGCAGCCCAGACTGGGCTCCAGGCCAGCAGGAGGTGGGAGGACGGGGAGTCTGACCAGGGCAAAGAGCAGGAAGGGTGTCTGGCAAGAGGGTAGAGCAAAGGGCTAGAGTGCCTGACCCGTTTGGGGCACTCAAAGTGACCACTCCTGGGTGTGGGGAACAAGTTGGTTGGGAGGAGGCTGACTGTGGGCCAGGAAATGGGGTCCTGTCCTTCATTTCGGCTCTTATCAGACTCTGAGTTTGTGAAGGTACACTGTCACCAAGTGCTGGCTGGAAAGTGTCAGCAGTGCCCAGCCAGGTTCTACCTCTCTGGACTTGTTTCTCTCTTCCAGGCCTAGCCTGGCACAGAGTCTGGGAGCCTAGAGCTGAAAGGTCATGCGTGAGGGATTATCAGAACTCCTTGCAGAAAACTCACGGGAGAGGCCAGAGCTTCACTACAGTCAGGTGGGGAGGGTAAATGCATTTCGGATACGCTGTGGGCATGTGCCAGGTGTTCCCTGAGCATTCTCCTCCGGAACTTACCCCTTTTTGCTCAGGCTGCTACCTGGGAGGCCTTCCCCTTTCCTCCTGTTAAATTTCAGTTCTTCCTTCAAGGACTGTCCTCCCCATGTTTCAGCCCTCCTCACCCCCAGCCCCACCCACAAGGTTGTCTGTCCTCTGCCTTCCAGGGAACTCTGCCCATCTCTTTGGGGTGTTCTGGCTTCCGGATCTTGTCCATTGACTGTAGTCTGCTGGAGTCTGAAGTCCCAGGCCTAGCCTAGAGGGCTCCACACAGGAAGGTAGGAACATGCCCCACCTCCCGCCCCTGGCAGTGGCCGGGGCAGGCCCAGAAGGCTGAAAGAGGACCAGAACTGGCCCAGGCTCACCTGGCAAGGCTGCCAAACAGTCTGTCTGGACCACTGGAGCCCAAGTCTGGGGCTCCAGCCACACAGGCCAGGCTTGGCCCAGGCTGGCTGGTCTGGCTCTCTGGGGAGTGATGGGGTGGCCACTCAGGGAGGCGTGGGGCCCAAGCCCAGGGACAGGGGCCATGAGCCCAGGGGGCCAGGCCTGGCTGCCAAAGGGGACCACCTGGAAGCTCTCGCTGCCCTGGGACAAGAGCCCCCTCCCACGTCATGAGACCTCATGGGTGGGGGGGGTCTTCTCTGTCACACCCAGCAGGACTTGGACCTGCAGGGGTGGGGGTGTCGGAAGGGCACAGCGGGCAAGGGGATGCCCTGGCTGAGGCTGGGATGGGTCGACTCATTTGCATGCAGGGGCCACCGAGGCGGGAGCCGCCGCCGCTGCCGCTGCTGAGAGGATTTGAGCAGAAGCTCCGTTTTCCTTCTGTTCTCGTCTCTCTCTCAAGGTCAGAGCCCGAGCGGGGACAGGAACAAAGCACACGTCCCCCATTCAACCTCCCTGTGCCCGCTGGCCGCTCCCGGAGGAGGGGGCCCGGGGAGGGGAGGGCAGGGCAGCTCCATGGCCTGGCCCCAGGCGAGGCGGGGATGGGGCCGCAGGCACAGCTGCCCAGCTGCCCTTGGGGACCCCTGCCTGGTGGGGACCACTGTGGGTGCCCAGGAGGCTCTGTCCCCTTCCAGAGTGCGTGGCCATTCTGGTCTCCAGACCAGCCATCAGGAGGTCAGCTGAGGTCAGGGGTCATGGAGTCAAGGGTCAGATGTCAGGCTCACTCCGGGGACAGGGGTCAGTCTTAATTCAAGGCTCAGTTCAGGGACAGGGGTCACTGAGAGCTGACTGTCGGCCTCAGCTTCAGACCCAGGACAGGGTCTTTGATGGGGGTCTGTCCCTGTTCACAGTGGTCTGCTCTCCTAGGCTTGAAGGTCTGCCTCAGACTCTGGGAGGGTCTCAACTGAGCCAGGCCCAGACCTGCCCCTAGCCTGTGCCCATCAGCTCTGGTCCACCACTCACCGCCTACTGCCCAACAACTGTGACCAATCACCCACTACCCACTATTCCCGGCCCAGCACCCACTAGCCCTACCCAGTACCCACCCCTGCTCACCCACTGCCCACCACCCCCAGCACATCACCCACCCCCCATCACCCGCCCACTAATCCCAAGTCCAGTGCCCACCACCCAGCACCCATGACCTGTGGCACTCCAGCAAGGTTCGGCAGAATCGCCAGGGCTGGGGATCAGTGTCCAGGGCACCCTCAACCTTCAAAGGCTGCGGAGCCTTGGAGAAAGCTAAAAATATGTGGGGAGGAATTGCTCATTACAGAAAAAAGTGGACCAAATCCATCACCTGCTCTGATTCAAGAGTTTTTCAGGAGGCAGGAAAGGGTTGCTGGGAGGGTGGGCGCCTTGGCAGGTCTGGGGCTCCACAGGCCCAGGTCAGAGTGGGGTGTGGTGTGTATCCCCACAGGCAGTGGGGAGCAGGCATCTGCTGGCATGTGGGAGAGGTCTCAAGGAGAGCTCCCCAGGCTGTTACTGAGAATAAACAAACACACCTGTCCCTTTCTCTTGCTGATCAATTAAAATTCCCACCCTTGTGTCCAGTGTCCAGTCAGGCCCTGGAACCTCGGCCCACATCTAACATCCCTGTAAACCCCCAACCAGGCCAGAGCCCAACCAACCAGGTGCCTCCCCTGCAATGTCCCTCCCTCCTCCTCTCCCCTCCCCACCTCCTTCCTACCCCCGGTTCACCCTCCCAGTTGCAGGGCCCAGGACACAGCCCCCCTCCTCCCAGGGCCACCTGCCAGTCTGGGGACTAGACCACTGCTGTCCAAAAGAACTTCCCACAAGGATGGCCAAGTTTCAGATCTGCTGGGTCCAACACAGCCACCACCAGCAGCTCCATGTGGGTACTGGGCACAGAACATGTGACATCAGGATAAGGAGCAGGGTTTTAGACATCACTTACTTTCAGTGAAGGTACATCTAAACAGCTGGTCCACCAGCTGACACAGCTGTGGGCGGAGTCATGCCTCGGTGGGCGCCTGGACATGAAGGGCCGCCAGAAGGAGGGAGGTGGTGGCTCAGACAGCCCAGAGAGCAGGAGATGGGGGGCCCTGAGTCCCACCGGAAGAATGGGGGATCAGGGAAGAGGTCCCAGAACATCCAGAGGGCACAGCTCCCTTGCCTGCTGATCCCAGGTGAGCAGGAGGTGGCAGAGGAGCCGGCTCTCCAGGGAAGACGCCTGGCCTTGACCACTGGCTACCCACTTTCTGAGCCCAAGGTGTCCAGCCTCCCCCGCCCCCACCTGGCCCCATTCCCCAGATGGAGATAGGAAGTTGGGGGCAGGGTGTTTCGCGCACAGCGAGCCACCCAAGAGCCAGAGACTCCCACGTGGCCCCGGCAGGCCGAGGGGCTGGTTTGCGGCCTGTCCAGTGGGCACTCCCCAGGTAGCGAGTGGAGGGGACGAAAGTGGTGGAAGGGGCCTCGAGGGTGCAGGCCATGAGTCTGCGCATCCGCACCTGGCACGGGCTTGGGACCGGCTGCGAGCGACACCCCTGCACGAGTGTGGACTTGTGTCCTGTGTGCATCCCGCATGCGTGGCTGCCATGTCGCGTTTCCCCGTGGCTGTGTGTCACGTCTATGCCCGTGCATGAGTGCACAAGGTGGAAGAAGGTGCTGGAAGGCCTCCAGATCCGGCATGCACACATACACGCACGCATACACGCACACGTGTCCCTCCAGCCAGCCGGGCCCCAGGGCCTTTCATCTCGCGCTGACAGGCCCCTCTCCCGGCTTTTAGCCGCTGATAACTTCCTGCTAATAGTGCATTAACCTTGGCGGGGGCTGCCAATTACTTGACACTAATGCGGGGGGTGCGGGGCGGGGGGCGCGGGTGCGCGCACTGACTGCGCTGACAGGCACAGGGGCCGGGTAGCGGGCGGGGCTCCCCGTCCCACCCGAGGGGGGCGGAGAGGGGCGGGCAGGAGGTGCAGGGCTGCGGGGGCACGCGGTGTGTTCCCGGCTCAGGATGGCAGAGCTCGGGGTCTCTCCTGACCTCATTAGAGTAATTAATGTGCCTTTTGAAGCTGGAGAAATTGCTCAGAGCTGTGGGAAAGGGGCGCAGATCACAGGAGGGGCGGGCCGTGGACGGTGTCTGCGTGCCTGTTAAAAGCGTGTCCCAGTGAGTCAGGCACAGAGAGAGCCCGAGTGACAGAGAGGGACAGACGGAAACGGAGGGGGGCCGAGGGAGAGGCAGTGCAGATGGTGAGAGACACCAATAGGGAGGTAAGCAAGGCTTCAGAATCAAATAAAGACAGAGACACAGAGACAAAAAAGCAGAGATGCGTGGAAAGACCCACAGGTGGAACAGATGGGGAGGGAGCAGGGGGGTTGGGTTGGGGGAATGTCATCTCAGTGCCTCCCTGGGACTGTGGCCTCAGTTCCTCAGCCTTCCCTGGTTACTGGGGACCTGCCGGCCACTCTGTACAAGGTTCTGCCAAAGAATGGTAGTGGGCAGTCAGGGAGGACCTCCTGGAGGTGGCAGCAGTGCATCAGAAGGGGAAAAGGAATTGTGAGCAGCCTTGGGCATGATGGGAGATATTGCCAACAGAGAAAGAAGTCAACTGTGAGCCAACGCAAAGGACCCCGGCTGGAGGTAGGGGGGACCAGCTGTGACAGAGATGGTGCTTCTTCAGGAATCCAGGCTCAGGCTGGGCGGGAAGGGTCAGCAGGTCTGAGGGAGACTGGCCAGAGGGGCTGACGAGGCTTGAGTGGGCAGCACGCTCAGACCACCCCATGGTGGACATGGCAGCAAGGTGGAGCTCAGGTGTGAGAAACAGGGCCCCAGCCGAGCCTATTTCCCCACCTGTACAAAGTTTGGCTCAGGCCACACCTGGGACTGTAGGCCAACAGGGTAGAGACTGTGCAGCACAAGGCTGCCACCTGGTGGCAGCTCCCTCTGATGACAGCTCCTTCTAACAACGTGGCCTCCATGCTTTCAGCCAGAGGCCTGAGGGTAACCTCAGGCTGGGCACAGAGCTACAGGCCAGCCACACTGGTCCTGCTTTCCACAACCACATTTATAGGGTGCAGCAGGGAACAGGCCAGAGCCAGACTCTGCCTAGAAACAAGGCCCACAGAGGAACTCATCAAGCCCATCACAAGGGATGGGAACCAAGGTACTCCAGTGGGACTCAGGTGACCAGTATGGGCCTCAGATGGTCAAGATGGGGACTGAAACACCCCTATGGGGTCAGGTGCCAGGATGAATCCCAGATTATGAGGATGGGGACTGAGGTACCCCTAAGGGGTTCAGGTGCCCAGAATGGGGATCAGTTGCCCTGATGGGACTCAAGATGCCTGAAAGTGGTTTAAGTTCCAGATATGGGACTGAGGTGGCCAAGATGGGCACTGAGCCACACACTGTGGAATTCAGGTGTCCCCGTGGGACTCGGGAGGCCAGAAGAGAGGCCTGAGTGCCAGCACAGATTGCCTGGGATGGGGGATCAGGTTCACCAGTGATTTCACTGGAGGCTGAAAGGAGGGCAGGGTGGGCACGGGGAGCCTCGGCTGGCTCCAGACCTGGATGCTGCAGCCTGGGGCTCTGTGAGAAATGACTCTGGAGTAGTAGTGTGTGGTGAAGCAGAGGACACCACCTTTGAGGGGCCCTGGGCTGAAGTCGGCCTGGAAGGGAAGCCCTTAAGCAGTTTGGTGGACAAATAGGAGTTATCCTTTACTAAGCCTAGAGGTAACTAGTGGCAGGGTCTTCTTCCAGACAGGTGGGGGCAGGTCTCCCCCATCTCTATCCCTCCTTTGTGGGATTCCCCATGGGACCCTCTGAACAGCTAGGGATGATCCAGATGGTCACAGGTGGGAGAACTGAGGCTGACATGGACCCAGATCTGCTTGCCCCCTGCCCCACCCGTGAGCCAGGGCGCTGGGTCTGGCCCGCTGTGGAGCTGGGTACCAGCTACAAAAGCACTGCTGCCTTTATTGTCCCCGCCCCAGAGGAATGGTGCTCCCAGACAGGACACCCAGCCTGCCCGCCTTCTAGGCCTCAGCCTGGGGCTGCTGCATTCCCACCAGTGAGGGCGACTGATATAAGTCACATCATGGCCAGGGGCCTCAGAGTCCTGTGTGGGGCTACAGGTGCCCCTCTGGCTTCCACCTGGTAACCTGGGCAGTCCTGTCTGCAGAGAGGGCTGAGTTGGCTTCCAGTGGGCTGGGAGGGCCCCACACACACTCTCTGGTCCAGGCAGGGTGTTCCAAGCACTGGGAGGGCCCCTGCCTTTCATCCTTCCCCCAGGGCCACTGGAAATGCTGCCTTCCCGAACCAAACATCTGGAAAGGAGGAGTAGAAGGTGGTGAGAAATGTGGGTGAGCCCACCCCACTTTGCCCCCACCCAGCTGTGTTTCAGACTGAGTGCTGAGCCCTCTAACATCCCAGCCCCTGCCCCCAGCCTGCAGGCCTTGCTGACTCCCGACCTGGGGGGAAAGGCTGTAGGTGCCATAGCCAGGAGATGCAGACACCAGAGGGATTCGTAGACCATACCCACGCCTCCCTCTGGGGGTAGGAAGGGGGCCAGAAAGTCAGAATCATTCTACGGTCTCCAAGCTTCTGGGCCTGAGCCTGCAACATGCTGGGGTTAAAGGGGCCATCAATCCCGCTCAGGCAGTCGCTGGCCCTGAGCCCAAAGCCCCTGGGTCACCTCAGTTGTCAACCCACTCTCTTCTCTGCTCTCCCTGTGTCTGAGACACTCTTCCTAGGGCTGGGCGCTGGAGAGGCAGTCTCAGACCCATCCCGCAGCTTTGGTAGCACCTGGCAGGAATCCTCCATCTCTGACACTGATCTTGGCCTTCAGTGTCAGGCAAAGAGGAAGTGCTCACCTACTCCAACCATACAGCTAGTTCCCATGTTAAAGAAATGGGAAACTGAAAAAAAAAAAAAAAGAAATGGGAAACTGAAACTGTGAGACAGGAGCCTCAGATAAGGCCATGCAGCCTGTGACAGCAAAACAGTGCTCACTCCAGGCCCATCCCTGCTGCTGGGTGCTGACTATGCTGAGCACAGGCACAGGTGATCCACCTGACTCTCTTCCTGCTGATCCCACCCCCAATCCACCCAAGGAGCCCCTGAAAGTGTGTAGAGTGCTACCCTACCATCTCAGGTTTCTTGTCTCAAAGACCGTCTCCTCATCACTGTCCATCGAGGTCATCTCGGTGGGGTCCTCGGTGTTGGCCAGGAGCCCATATCTCCTCCTCTGTGGCTTTTTCAATCTGAAAGCAGGCCCAGGCTCACTCAGTGACTCTCTCACGACCTCTCCGTGAAGCTGCTGACCCCCTGTCCAGCTTCCCACCTTTCCCCATAATCCTCCTCTGCATGACTCCCAAAGCCTTGCAGTGTACCTTCCCGGCTTAATTGCACTTCTTCTCACAATGGTCACAACGTTCGTCAATTGCTCTTATATCAATAACAAAAGGTGGACATCTCCCTTGGCAGTCCCCCACCCCCACCCCCCGAGCTAGGACCCTTGGGGGGGGGGGGCATTTCTCCCACTATACAGATAAGAAGACTGAGTCTCAGAGAAAGTATTAGGGTTTGCCAGAAACATCAAGTTGAGAGCTGTCTCAGACAGAAGCTCTGGCTCCCGACCACCACCAGGGAAACCGCGAGGTCTTTATGAGGCCTCTATGATGGATACAGCGTGCAGTGACATGGAGACAAGCGTTGTGCACCCACAGCAGTGTTCGAGGAAGACAGAAAATGCCCGTTGAAAGCGCCTGAACATGGTCAGCTCTGTGGGACACAGGCTCTCTGGAGATCAATCCCAGAGAGGAAGCCAAATGCGGAGGTCAGGGGCCCGAGGAGGGGCCAAAGGTCCCGCACCAGGCAGGGGGTATGCCTCGGGAAAAGCAAAGTGAAAGAAAGTGAAGTCGCTTCAGTTGTGTCCGACTCTTTGCGACCCCATGGACTGCAGCCTGCCAGGCTCCTCCGTCCAAGGGATTCTCCAGGCCAGAATACTGGAGTGGGTTGCCTTTCCCTTCTCCAGGGGATTTTCCCAACCCAGGGATCGAACCCAGGTCTCCCGTATTGCAGGCGGGAAAAGCAAGAGGGTCCTCAACTTGGGGGAGCATGGGCAGAACCTAGACACCAATAATCATGTCCAGCCCTAGACTGAACAGGAGCAGCAAAGCGCCGGGGCAGGCTCCGGTCTGGCACCGGCCGGGCTGTGAGCATTAACTACAGGGAACGATGCGGCCAGCCCCGGCTCGCAGACGCAAATTGGAATGGTGGCCGCGACGCTCGTCGCCAGGCTGGCGGAGCCGCATAGTGTTCCGGAGACTCCCGGTGCCCTACGCAACCCACAACCTCTCGCCTCCGAGGCTCCCTCGGAAGACTAGCAACAGCAGCACCCAAACTTCAGAAAAATAACAGCGCATCACGTGACTCTCTTACCGCACCCACCCCACCAGCCACGTGACGCTGGCGCACTGGGCTTCGGGCGCCTAAGCACGTGGGGCGCGAGGCGCGCGAGGATTGGCCGCGCCCGGGCGGCGGCGGCGTGCGCCTGACGCACCTGAATGCCCGGATGAGGAAGTAGAGCGCGGCCAGAACGATGAGGCCCGTAACCACGTAGAGAGAGCGCAGCAGTGGCGAGCCCGGCGAGCCCGGCGGCCGCGGATGTGTGTTGTTGTGCGGTGCAGCCGGCTGGCTCCCGTTCGTCACGACGGGCGGCGGCGGCAACGTGGCCTGTGGTGACGGGGGCGTGTCCTCGGCTCCGCACAGCAGTGGCGGCAGCAAGAGCGCCGACAGCAGCAGGAGCCGCGGCGGCAGCAAGCGCGGCCCCATGGCCCGGCGGAAGCGCTAGTTGCGCCCCGCCCCTCTTTAGGCGCTGTCATTCAATGGCGTGGGGCAGTGTCAGCCAACGGGATTCAGGGGCGTGGCCTCGTAGCCGGAAATGCCTAGCCACTCCCCCGGCCGTTCACCTCACTTCACCTGGGCTCTTGTTTCCCCGCGTCCAGAGCCGGCCGGCTCCTCGCTCAGCCTGCCCCTGAGGGCTCGAAGCCTCAGTCCTGTCTCCCGACCGGAGCGTGAGCACCGCGGCCGCCCCGCACGCCACGTCGGGAGCGGGTTATTGGGAACACCTACCAGTGTCAGGGACTTTGATGCGGAGGCAGATGGCACGGGATCCGGAGGGCCTCCCTCCCAGGTGGGCCCTGGGAACATTTGCGTCCCCACCCAACTAGCCCTGGGCTACGGTGACAGCTGCGCGGTGGCACACTGGGCCTGATCCTCCCGTGGAGGAGACATCCAGGCCCCGAACCTGCACATCCTGCTTTTGGGGGTGGGGGAGACCAGAAGAGACCAAACACATCCCGTGGGAGAAGCAGGGAGTTAAGCCAGTGACCTGGACCTCACAGGGCCACACCCTGCTCGGAGTTAATACAACCAGCCCAGAGCCCGAGGCAGTGGAACCACGGCTCAACCCTAATGTTCTGCACCCCAAGACTGGGGCAGAAAGCAAGCAGCTTGGGAGCAGGGCCACCAGCCCCTTGGGCTGCAAAGATGAAGATGCCCAAGGTCACTACCAAGACCTCAGCCTGGGCTCTGGGAGAGATGCCTGCCCCCCCGGGATGGGGGACCCAAGGAACCACCTCCTCCTCTGCTCAGTCTGGCCACACCCTCAGACCCTGATAGAACAATCCCAGGGGAACAGCCCAAGGCGGCAATGAGCTGTCAAGCTGGTCTTCCTGGTTTGATTCCAGCTCATGCCCAGAAGGCAGGCCGAAATAGGTTTTCTCCAGTGGACTCTCCACCACACCCCTCCCATCTGGACCACCCCTGCAGAATTGGTGTCCGCCCTCCACACCACGCCCCAAACGAGACTCAAGATTTGTGGGTGGACACACCATCCCTTTATTCAAACGTGACTTCCACACTTTCTTGTCACATCGCGGGTGAGGACCGACCGCCTTGCCAGCACCACAGGCCTGTCCTCCTGGAGCACCTTGAACCCCGTGCCCCAACCTTGCCAGTAAAACATCTGCTGAAAAGATAGGAGGGATTGGGGGGAGCACAAGGGCCACTCCAGCAGGAGGCGAAGACACTGTCCCCAATGGATCATGATGCCGGGAGGGGAGAACCCACTGCAAGGGCCTGGGCCAAAGGGCCACATGCCTCCCACCCCAGGAAGCACTTACAGGCGACGGGCTGCGAGGGCAGGCATCCGTGCCTCTGGCTCGATCCTGGGTAGAGTCCCTCCTGGGACAGGAACCCCAGGTCAACACTGTTCTCAGGCCACACTTCCTCCGGGTCACACTGACTTCCATTCAACCTGCCAAAGCAAACGAGTGTTAGCCCTTACCCCCTGGCAGAGCTGAGCTCCCCTCCCTGCTTCCCCCAGAACAATCCACAGCTCCTGGGAGGGTCTCAAGCTAGTCATCGGGGCCAACCTGAGGCCCCGCCATGAGCAGGCCTGAGCCTTTCAGATGGGTCAGGCTACCTTCCACTCTTAAGCAGAGCCAGCCACCCACTTGGGACGGAGCTGCTTAGAAAACGGCACAAGCTCTGGGGAAAATGTCATGGCAGCAGCAGACACCGTAGAGAACTAGTTAGGAGTGTGACTTAAAGAGGTCTGGAAAAGACAGTCAATTGATGAACAAAAAATTCCAAAAGGCAGGGCGTTTGGTGGTCTCCAATCCTACTATCGGGTGGAACCTACCGGTGAAGCTCAACTGCCCAGGCTGCTCGCCTGGCTGCAGGTGGGGAAGGGCAAATGGCTGGGGCCTGCCTTTGGTTCCACCTTGTTTTTATTTAAAAAAAATAAAAAAGAAAAAAAATAGAAAAGCAAAAAAGTCAAAGGAACATTCCCCGGGTAATATGGCTTTCCTTTCATATGAGCGCCCGAGAGAGGAGGAATGCGGACGAGCAAAAGGAGTTACCTCGGTGACAGGACTATCTCCACATATGAGCTAGCCCAGGGAGCGGCTTGCGTCTCAGAGGGTTCTGTTGGGCGCACAACACTTCTGTCCTCCGAGGGGCTGCAGCTTCCATAGGCTAGCAGAGAATGCTCAGAACTTGTAAAGCAACAGCAGAGCTAGCTAATGAGCCAGTCAGTCTGTGGTCACCCAGGGACACTGTCTGCATCCGCTCGCTCTCTGGCCTGATTCTAGATTAAGGGGCTCAGGGTCAGCGTTGGGCGCCCCCATGTCCACTGTCCCTGCTAGGCTGCCCGCCCATCGAGCCCTCCAGCTGCCATGGCCAGAAGAATCCCAGGGCTGCCCTGCAGTCCGAGAGCCCACTCCCGTCACCCACCTGCTCGCCTAACTGGGTGGGGGCAGTCAGTGGTCACAGGGGCCCAGCCAGCGTCACTGGCTCTACCTTCCTCCTCTAGCTCTGGGAGCTGCAGGCAGGATGGCAGCCCTAGTCCTCTAGCTGCCCGCTCTGCTCTACTCTGCCTGCTTCAAGCTGGCAGCAGGACGCGTGTGGTGCGATCAAAGGGAGATGCTCAGAGCGAGGTTCATTCAGACAGTCTTTTAATCAGCTTCGTGAAGCCAAAGAAAACGGCATACAAGGATTCCTCAACCACTTCAAATACAACAGTGATGGCATATGTGTATGACTTCCAGTAAAAAAGGACAATATAAACACACGTTGTCAAGAACCTCTTGGGGACTGTGGGTCGCCCAGGACAGGCGGGCAGCCCGGGCACCTCCACTGCCTCCTGCACGGTCTGACCACGCTACACTCAGAAATGTTACACCAAGTTGGAAAAAAGCCACAGCTTGCTCAGCTTCCGACAAAGAGAGCGGATCCAGAGTTCGTTCAACCTCAAAAAGGAGCAACCTCACGGGGTTGACCCCACTGAAAAGAAACGAAAATGGCAACACAACCAAAAACAAAAACAAAACCCTCACAACCCCCAGTTATTTTCTAAAAAATCTCTTGGCTAGTGGTAAAAAGGTTAAAAGTAAAACTGGATGTGCTTTTCAAAACGATTTAAAAACCCTTAAAAACAGAATGCACTTCCTTAAAAAGCAAAGGGCAGCAGTGAGGCCATCTGGGGGTCAGAAGCAGTCAGGCTGTGTTTGACAAGATCAGAACCAACAAAACTACAGAAGTGGGCACAAGGAGGCGTGGTCACTACACACTAACGATGCAGCGGCGCTCCCCAAATCCTTAAACACACAGCCATTGGAAGGACGATCTCGAGCAGGAAGGATTTTTACTCGTTGTGTGTAGCTGAGAACAAGAAGCAGGCACAGTGTAAAGGCGCGGAAGCAGACGGCAAGAGGCAGCAGTCCACGCCTGGCCCGGCCCTGGGGGCCCAGCCCTGCAGCCTCAGGAGCAACCAACCCCCCCACAGCCGAGGGTGGCAGTGGCCCACACGCACGGATGCTGCCTGCCCACTCTGCTCAGAGGCCCTGGATCTCCCTTTTCTCCTTGGTCAGTAGAAGTGGCTGCTGGCACCAAGACCCAAGAGGGCAGTCTTGTCCCTTACAGGGTCAGCAGAGTAACCAGCTCTGATCGAGACTGGCAGAGCGCACCAAGGCGCACTGAACTCCCACCACCAGCCCTTGGAGTGCCACTTACCATAACTGTCGTAGCTATCTCTGTAGGACCCGCCAGAGCTCCGGTCGTACCCGCCACCCTGACTCCGGCTGCAAGAAGGACAAAGATGGGCATGGAGGGCACCTCAGGGGGTTTCCACCAGCCCCCACCCTCTACCGCTGCCCCCACCTGCTGTAGTAGTCTCTGGAGCTTCCATAGCCCCCACTCCTGGACTCGAACCTGCTCCCCCCATAGCCGCGGTCCCCACCTCCTACAGAGGGCACAGAAGGAAAAGTGTCAGCTCCTGCAGCAATGCCCCCCACCTCATCCCCGCAGGTGGCACTCACCTCTGGAGAAACCACGGCCCCGGCCCCGGCCCCCGCGGAAGAAGCCCCGGCCTCCAGCAGAGCCACCTCGGTATCCACGGGATCGGTTATCAGATGACTTGCCTGCCTGGTCCACCCGGATCTGCCGCCCATCCACAGACTGGAGACCAAGAGTGAACACAGTAAGCCTCTACACCTCCCGCCCTAGGTCTGCAGCCCAGACCCTCCGGACCCCAAAGTGGCCACCCCTCACCTTCCCATTCATAGCCATCATGGCGTCCTTGGCATCGTCGATGTTTTCAAAGGTGACAAACCCAAAGCCCCTGGATCGCTGGGTCTCCCTGTCTTTCACGACCACCACTGTGCAGTAGAGAGGTCTGAGGTCAGGACCCCGCCCTCCCTGTGTGCAGCCCTGCTCAGCCACCTCCTCTGGCACCAGTCTCACCTTCAGAGATCTGTCCGTACTTTGAGAAGACCTGCTCCAGTGACTGCTCATTGGTGTCAAAACTCAGCCCTCCGACGAAAAGCTTGCCCTCATCTGATGCCATGGTGGCCTGAGGAAAACACCATTGAAATACTCTTAGGTCCTGCAAGGGCTTCCAAACTCACCCCTCCCTATTTTACTTTAAACAAGTAACATATGCTCATGGGGGAAACCGTGAGAAATTATTTAGCTGCCCTTTAACTGTCCCAAGCCCACACCCAGTACTTCATCTCAAACAAGCCCTTAATTCCTTTATCACTTCGGGCCCTTTGCCTCTACTCTGAGCGTGGGCCAAGTCCACCCCTCTCAGCCAATACTCGGAGCTCCGAGAGCTGGGTCCACACCGCGGTTCTGCCGCGCTCGTCAGTGCTACTTGACCATGGGGCCCCCAAACTCCAGCCTGGTGACACCCTCACAGAAGGTGTAACACTGGACCCTTAAATAGGGCATCGACCACCACTGCCATGGGCTGAGTGCACCTTGGCTTCCGCACTTTGCAAACACCGGAGGACTAAGTCCTAACCAGACCATCATGGCAAAGTGCTTGGTCCCCTGGATGGTACTGTGCAGGGAGTGGCGGGGGAGCTGGAGCGGGGGCGGGGGTCGTCTGCGCTGGGATGCCAACGCAGGGCGGGATTGTGGGGCGGTGCTTAGATTGACCCTTTCTGGGACACAGGCTTCCGCCAAGGAGCCAGAAACAGGCCAGAAGGCGACCTGCAGCCGCGGAACTAGGACCCAAACTTAAGCCGTGGGTGGCAACGGTGCTGTGTTGCCCTCGCAGAACGCCAATAGGAAAGCGGGGAGGAGCCCTGGCCCGGCCACGCCCAGCATGCGCATGCGCCCTCGCGCGCGTCCTGCGCCACTCCATCCGGGCATTGGCGCTCCCGCCATTTCGATAGGCGCTGTCTCGCGCTCGCGGCCGCCATTTTACGGAGATGTCACGCTCGCGGCAGGCCTGGCCCACAGGGAATGCCGTCCGGCCAAGGCTCTACCCGGTCTACGCTGCCCCTCGCCGCTGGCGGGGCGGACTCCACCCCGTGCCCGCCCTGGCACCGCCCCCGCCCAAGGGCGTGCCGCCACCGCCCCGCCCAGCTAGCCGCAGGCCGCCCGCCGCCCCGGGCCCGTGGAGCCGGTGCCACCAGGGCCCTCACCACTGAGTTGGGCAGGTCCCTGGCGCAGGCGGGAAGACAGGACAGCAAAACGACTCGAGCCTCCTAACGCGCGAGTGAGGAGGGGGGCGCTGTGCGCCTGGCCTTATATAGTTCGCCGCCAGGCCCCGCCCCTGAGCTATCCTCCCCGCGCTGCGCCGGCCAATCCCAGGCCCTGGAGACCGTGGCTGTGCCTCATATTCATGAGCTGGGGGGCCGGGCCTGTAGCGGTCCCGCCCCCTCCCGCGCGTGGGCGCTGGGCACAGGGACGCGCGGGGTCCGCAGTCCCCAGCCAGTGAGTGGGGGGCGGGGCAGGTTCGCGGCGGGGCGGAGCGGACCTACTTCCGCATGCCAGCCCCCTGGCCTGTGGCGGAGAACAAAGGGGCTCTGGCGGATGCTGCCAGAGCATCTCCTGGGAACCTTCTGGGGGTCCCTGAAACCCCCAGTTTTGCGATGCTCGAGCAATTACCGACTAACCAACCTCACTTAGGTACCCAGAACCACCCGAGATACAGTTCTCAGACACCCGAACCTTCATCTGAACCCCAGCATTAGTCCTTATAAATTTGCCAACCTAACGGACAACCCAGAACTCCTAGAACCTCAACTCTCCTGAATACACCACTTCATGTGGTCAGTCCCAAAGCCCGCCCAAACCCTAACACTGAGACAACTCCATTTATGTGGACCCCAGTATTCTCCACGATCCGAATTTTTCCTGCTTCCCAACTTTGTTTCCTTACAAATTCCAGACTGCATCCACACCTAATTCCCACCCCAATCCTGACTTCACCAGGTCTGGTAGGTGGCACCCACACCCCACAGTCAGCCGGCCAGACATTTTTGTGCATCCCAGGCTCTAGATTGCAGACTGACCTTGACTTGGGCTCTCAAACCCACAGAGCTGGGCTCTGTGCCCAGCCCTGGAGTCTCCACTGCACCCCAACATTCAGCTCAGCCCCCAACTTCACTGTGTGCTCCAGCCCCCTCCCTTCTCCTCAAAGCACACTGTTTTGCACACCTAGAACCCACTCACTGCCCATGCCAGGGGCGTGCCACTTGGCTCCTCCCCATGAAACTTTTTCCTGTCTGGGGGTCCCAACACCTCTGCTATTGCAGAGATATTCACCCCCAAGGCTGTTCCCAGTTTCTCCTCTTGTCACCCCTTTCCCCCTGCCCAGGCCTTGGCTCATACTACCTTCTGTGGCCCTGAACCCTTCCATGGGGTGCAAGAAGCTAGTGCAGACCTCTGCCTCCCCAGACCAGAGGTCCAAGGTAATACTCCTGCTCCAGACGGTCTTCAAAGGCAGACATTCTGCTAAAAGTTAGAGGGATTTGAGGGACTTCCCTGCTGGTCCAGTGGTTAGGACTCCCCACTTCTTATGCAAGGGTGCAGGTTCAATCCCTGGTCTGAGAACTAGGATCCCATATGCCCCAAATTGAGGTTTAAAAAAAGAAAAATTAGAGAATCCGAGAAGAAAGACCTCACACGCATACCAGGCAAGCTCCAGGCCTCCCAAAGCCCCACACTCGATCCCACACTCGGGTGGGTCTAGCTGACACAGTAGGCACGGGGGTATGGACACTGTCTACTGTGACAAGGTCGCTGGGACCCTTCCCAGTTTCAGGCAGTAGTTCATGACTCCTGGCAGCCATCTCTCTGCACCTCGTCCCCCACACCACAGCCCCCACCATACCACTCTGTCAGCAGCAGCAGGAGCTGCTGCGTCAGCCACTCACGCAGGGCGGTTATTAAAAGGAGCAGAGGGACTCATCGCTCAGCTCCCCCTCCCGCGGCGCCCATGGTGGAGCCCGAGGGCCGGGCATGCACAGCCGGAGAGTAATCCCCCCTCCACCGGCGTTCTGATCTGCTCCCCCAGCAAAGTCAGGTCGGTGGCTCCTGGCCCCAGCCCAGGCAACGGGGGCCCCGGAGTCACAGGGGACCCTCATCACTCTTTGCCTCCCGCCCCCACTGTTCTGTGGTTCCTAATCTGCCTTCTCCTGGTTTTATGAAGTACCTTGGTTCATTCATTTTTCCACCAGCAGTTATTCAGCGTGTACTTACTACGAGGCTGTTGCTTGGTACAGGGCTGAGTAAGTACCCACGACTGTCCTGGGTTCCCATCGCAGTGTGGACCTATACCTGTGGATACCTGTCCTCAGGTGCGCCTGCCCCGGGCACAGTGTGGGAAGTGTGTGCTTGCGTCTCAGGTGTGGTACCTGTATCCGTACCTGGCTGCCGGCGTGTCCCTGTGACTCAGTGTGTAACAAGGACTGTTTGTCCCCGTGAGCGGCGGGGTGGGGAGGGTGGTCGCAGGGGGCTGGGACCACCTTGCTCCCTGCCTCGGCCCTGCTCCACGTTCTCCCCGAGGACACAAGGGGGCGCTGCGGCCTCGTTGTCAGCCTGGCCAGGGGCTCCCGGACCCGCCTCGCGGTCCAGCCGACTGCCAGGAGCATTGGCGTGGGAGGGGTTTCCCGTCCCGCCCTCAGGCCCCACCCCCACCCCACTCCTCCGCCAGAGCGCTTGGGGTGGTCGGGGAGAGGGGGCTTAAAATAGCCTTGGGCGGGGGCGAAGCTGCTATTCGCGGCCGCGATGCGCGGCTTGCCGCCTGCCCGGCTGGACGCGAATTAGGCCGAAGGTCTACTTCTGGGCACTCACAAGACGCCCCTCCACAGGCGCCCGCCCGAAGATCACCCCACTTCCTCGGGGCAGGACACCTCACCCGCTCGCGTTGCCACGGAGGCGGGGGCGTGGCCGCTGCGCTCCCGCACCGAACCCCCAGGCCTCCCCGCTGGGCCCGGCCCGCCGGACGCCGGGTCCTCCCCCGACCCCGGCTAATGACCGGGCGGGAGGCGGTAATGAGCGTCTGGGCTCGGGTCGGGCGTGGCCGGGATGAAAGGCGCGTAGAGGGGGAGAGACCCCGGGGCCGCGTAATTACCGCCCCCTCCCGGCGACCAGGCGAGGGCCGGGCCGGTGCACCTGGCGGCCGCTCGGCGGGGCGCGGAAGTGAGACGGTCCGGGCAGAAACTCCAGCCCGCCAGCCTGGCCCAGATCCCCGGGGCCAAGAGCCAGGGAGGGAGAAGTGGGGACTGGATGTATGTGTATGTTGCCAGGTGTGGTGCACATGTGTGCCTCTGGGCAGGGGACCCGTGGGTGCAGAGATGGAGAAACAGGATCCGAGGACCATGCCTGTGTAAGCATGAAAGTGGCGCTGTGTGCACGTGCACATGGGTGTGGAAGTGTGTGCACAGAACTCACGTGTATGTGTATGTGCAAAGTGGCATGGAGGTGTGTGCATGCGTGTGCACACATGGAAACATGTTTGCATGGTCATTTTCTATGTGCAAGAACAGAGGGGTTGTGCACAGACCCCAAAATATGTGCAAAACCAGGATGTGGAATCAGCCCAGAAGGGCTGGGTGTGCGTGACTCAGGGGACCAGAACTCCCAGATCATATGTGCCCATGGCTGGTGGCATGTTGTGACTCATGACCCTGGGGTGGGCACATGCCTTGTGCTGTGTCAGCAGCAACCAGGGCCTCTAGGGCAGAGGAGGGTGACAGGAAGGAGGCCAGAAGCCCGGAAGAAGAGGTTAACTGCCCCCATTTCCCACCTGCATGTGTAGGGGGCACATGTGAGATCCCTAGGAAGCCCAGGTGTCTGCCCACGGTGAGTACAGAAGAGTTAGCTGACTGCAGCCTGGCTTCTGCTTCCCTCCTGTTCCTAGGAGGGGGCTTCCTGGTGGAGGGGGTCATGGCGGGCACCTGGGTGGAGCTCCCAGTGACTCATGGCCCAGGAATGTGATGGCTGTCTCTCTTCTGCTCCTGCCCGGGTCCCTCATCTCAGGAATACAATGGTCAGGCAGCTCCTGGACCATGCTAGTGACTGCAACCCCCACCAACTGCAGGCAGACTGTGAAGGGACCCAGGGGACACCTGGAGGCCCACACCAATACATGCATTCACGCATGAGACATATCAAGTGTGTGTGAAATGCAGGCCCAGTGCAGCCACTGCATGCTTATGGAAACCCCAAAGCTTCCCTGGGTAGGGGTGGTGGGGAGGCAATACCTCCTGGGTTTCTGAGACTGGGGCAGGGCTGTGTGGCCCACAGCCCCACTGCAGAGGCAGGAGGAGCTCTCCCACTGAAGCCCGGTCGACTCCCTTGACCTTGGCCCTATATACAGGCTCACTGCAGACACATGGAGGGGCCAAAGGACTCCTGACTGGGGCTGTAGTTTCCATGGCAACATTGGGAATGGCAAGCATGGAGAGAGCCCGCCCTCCTGGGGCAGCTGCCAAGGGCTCAGGAAAGACACCTCTGTGACCTGTGTGTCCAGGCAGACGTACATAGCAGCCTCCACATCCCTGCCCCCACACCCAAGCTGGCAGACACAGGTACCCACAGGACTTGTCCTGCTCGCTGCCCATCCCCGTCCCTCCTTCACGGGTCAGGGACTGCCTGGGTGCCCAGCTGTGAGGGCAGGCAGCGTCTGGGCTTCTGTTTGAGCCTAGGTGCCGCAGCTGAGAATGGGTGCAACAGCAACACTTCCCTGGGTCAGCAAGGATCATAGCGAGGCAACCAGGGCTCACCCTGGAGTGGCTCCTAGGGCCGTTTTTCTCTTCTTCCTCTGGGTCTTAGGCCGCTCAGGGGATGGTCCGCCGTGCAGGAGGAAGCCCCACTTTTTCTGACGGTGCACCTACGCTCCTGCACCTGCCCACCCCAGTGGCCGCTTTGCTTGGCTGGGCCTGCAGGAGGAAGGGTGCGTAGGCAGTGTCTGTGGCTGGGGCGCCCTGGGTTTGGGTGCCGCCTCCGCTGAGCAGCGTCTCTGAGGGTCTGAGTTTGGGCTGCCTGATGTGACCTTCAATGCTGTGGTTTTTGTCAGGGAGGTCTTGGCCCTGGGTGAGAGCAGGTTCTGAGGGTCACACAGTTGACTGAGGTTGTGGTACCCATAAGTGTAGGTTGGGGTAGGTTTGGGACTGTGGGGGGCGTTGTGTATGGGGGTCCCTGTGCTGCAGGCGAGATGAGCCTCTCTCGTGGACTGCAGAGCGGGTGCAGCGCGCGTGTGGGACGGGGAGGCGGGTTGGTCTGGGTCTGGTGGCAGTAAGGGGCCCTGCGTGGGCGTCCGGGGTTGGGTTGATTCTCCGCGAGGCCCGTGGGTAGCGTTCGGGGTGTGGGCCGTGCACCGGGCAGATGTAGCCAGCCGTCTCCGGCCGGCTCAGCCTGCGGGCGCTTGACCTCCTTCTCCCGACCTCGTGGGGCCGGCCCAGCCCACATTCCAGAGGAGTTAGGGGGTGCCCTCTCCAGCCCCCGCCGGCTCCCGACCTCTCTGACTCCAGCTCAAGCCTTCCCGCAGCATTTCGGGAACCCACCACTGCAGCAGCTGGCTCCAGGGAGGGGCGGCGAGGCGGGGGCGGAGGCTGGAATGTACGCCGGGGTTGAGGGAGGGGGCCCCCAAGAGGGGGCGGAAGCGGGGGAGAGGTCGGGAGGAGGAGCCGGTGAGGCCGAGAATGGACGAAAATAGAGGGAGACCGCCGAGAGAGATGGAGACTCCAACAGAAACACAGACAGACCCAGAAACCAAGAAAGGCGGAAAGAAAGGGAGACAGGAAGACACAGGAAAGGAGAACTCAAAGAGAGGAGGGGGAAGGGCACACGTGGGTGAGGGGAACCGAGGCAGCAGGCCAGGGCTGGGAGAGGATCCCGTCGGGAAAGCGCCCCAGGTGACAGCGGCCCCGCCCCCACTTGCGAGCTGGGCGGCTCACCTGTCCCAAGTGACACCGGAGGCTCCTTGTCCTCTGCCCGGCCCGGTGGGGGCGGCCGTGGGTGGGGCTGGAGGGGAGACTCCTGAATTGAGCCCTAGCACCCTTGGCTGTAGCTTGGCAACTCCCATTCCCAAGGCGTCTGGAGAGGAGGGCGTTCCCGCCAGGCCTGGGCGAGGGTGGCTGTGCTGGGGCACACGCCCGGTGCTGGAGGTGCTGGCGCGCCCCAGCAGGGCACCACTCACCCTCACCTCCCCAGGGACCTGGCTTCTCTCAGCGTTCCTCCCAAGCCACCCCAATGCCGCGTCCTTTGGCATTTCAAAACCGTGCAGCTAGCCCCAATTACCCATTTGGCCGCCCCGCAGGGGACTCGGGCCTTGTCAGGCCTTGAACAAAAAGACGTGACCCCAGTGACCTTCTCTTTCCCGCCCACAGCTGCCTCATCACCCCAGAAGCACGGCCCATCTGTGAGCCAGCACCTGGATCCAGGCCTCTGTCTGGACTCCACACCTTGGCAGCCACACCTGTCCACACCTCCAGTGCCAACCCTCATCTAAGTGTTGGGGCTGTCAGCCCCAGCTAGCCCCAGGGGTAACCCCGGACCAGAGGTTTTGGCTCACATCCTCCCCACCTGGCAAAGGCCACCTTGTTCATACTGATCGCTGCCTTCTCTGAGTGGACTACTGGTCACAGCAAAACTGAGGCATATCCAGGCAGAGATGAGGTCTTCCTGCTGCTAAGACCCTTCCTGGGTCCCCAACCTCCGAACTCCCTGCAGCCCCCTTGCCAGACATCTCACTGTGAACCAGAGGCCCCCTTCAGACAATGCCTCATCTGTCCCTTCCCAGGCTTGTCTAAGCAGAGCCCCAGACCAGACATCTCCTGGGATGTTCCGGCCTCTGCTCCCTCCACCTGCTCCTCCTCCTTGGGGTCCCCATCTCATCGCCCCCAAGCAAGATTTGAGGAATCATTCCTGTCGGGTCTTTGCCGTCGCCTTTTGTTTTAGGTCCCCCAAACTGACTTTCAGATGTTTCCCAAATGCACCCGCATTCACGTCTTCAGACATCTGCGCACGCCGTGCCCCCAACATGGGGCACCATTTCCCTCTTCCTGTAATTGGCAAACTCCTATTCTTTTGGCAAAGCCTTAGCCCAACTGCCCTTCTCCCGCTTCCCGCCCTGCGCTCCCCTAGCCAGGAGCTCGCGCACACAGGGTCGGGGGAAGAGACAACAGACAATGGCCGGGCTTGAAAGGCGGGTGCATGCGATCGCGCCCGTGCGGGGGTCCACGTGCGGCACCCTCAGGTACGCCCCCTCTTCCATCTCAGAGCTGCAGCGGTCGTCAGACCCCTTGGCGCTCCTCCCGCCCCCAAATTGCGGACGTGCGGCCGGAGGGAAAAGGGGGGGGGGGGGCACACGCCCCCGCGCCGCGCCTGCGCACTCGGCCTGGTCACGCCGCAGTCCCGCCTCCGGCAGCAACCCCGCGCGGCTATTGGTGCGAGCAGAGCAGCGATCGAGGTGGCCGCCAATGAGGCGTCCCAAGAGTAGGCGGGGCCTGAGCCTTTCAACGCTAGGTCGGGGGCGGGCGTGGCACCCGCCCCACAGTGACGTCAGGCCCGGTTCGCGGCGCGTTGCCATGGAAGCCGCGTTTCCAGCCCTGCGGGCTTCCGGGGGCCGCCCCCTCCCATTCAACTTTTTCCTCCTTGGGAGGAGGGGTTGGTTGGTGCAGGGCCGTCCCCGCCTCCTGTGATTCCGCAGCCCCTGCCTACACTGGGCCTCAATTTACCTTTTTGTGCTGCCCACGCCCACGTGGCTTGACCGGCCGCCTCTCAGGTCGCTGCACCCCTTCGGCTGGGCGCCTCTCCCTCTTTGCCCCCCCCCGCAGGCGTGTGCGTTTCAGGCCCGCACAGCGGGAAGGGACCAAGGGCCACAGTCCCAACCCGGGGTGGGGTTCTAGGACTCCCGGGTAGGGCTGTGACCCTCGGACCCCAGGGTTGGGCGCCAGACAGCGCCCTGAGAGGAGTACCCGGCAGTAGACCAAGTGCCCCCCCCCGCCCGCCCTGCACCGTGCAGACACAGCTCCTGTGATTCAGCGGGTGCCTTGATCTACACCCTCCTTCCTTATCCCCTACCCAGCCCTGCAGTGGCCAGCTGGTTCACAGCCCTAATCTCCGGGGGTCCGGCTGCGTGGGCAGGGTGTTCGACCTTAACTGTCCCATCCCCACCTCCATCTTGTGGTCCTCCGAACCAGAGGGGACGTTTGCGCTTTTGACCTTAAGGTCTGAAGGTATAAGGTGGACCCGGGCATCCTACCTTCCCGGCTTGGTTGTGCGATGATCTAGGGGTGACTGGGTGGCAGGAGGGGCAGAAGGGCCTTAGCAAGTGCTCCCAGGACACTCCTGGACTGCACCTGTTCCCTTCCCCCTGGGTGGGGCTCCTGGAACTGGGGCTTAGGAGGGCTGGGTCTTGGCTACAGGAAATGAGCCTAGGGACGGTGGTCACTAATTTAACAAACACCCCCAGTGCTCTGGACCAAATGGTATTTCTCTCTGGGCCTGGGTTTTCTCATCTACCAAGTGGGACGATAATTAGTTCTCTTAGGTGACTGTTGTGAGGAAATACATGTAAAACGACCATCAGTATTATGGTGTGTCTCTGCCCAGCCCCAAAGTGGATGAAGGTGGGACTTGCCACCTGGCCTGGCCCTCAGGGAGCCCCAGGTGGGCTGTGGTGGAAGACGCAGACTGGGGAAGTTCCCAGCGAGAGCTGGGGCACTAGGAGTGTTCCTGAGTAGGGCACGGACCGAGCAAAGGCCTGGAGGCTTGATCGCAATGGTCAGGGCTGGGGAGAGCTGGAATGCAAGGCTTGGCAGGCCGAAAGGAGTCCACTAAGGGCCAGGGTGGAGCCAAACTGACGGGCCTTGAGTGCCTGCCCTAGGCCCTGACTTGACTCTGGGTGCGACGGGTGTCGTGGAGGCCTGGCGCCACCCCCCCAGGGGTGGAGCTTGGGCCAGGGGTCCTCAGGCTGCCCACACACCCCCCCACGCGTGGGCGGGCGGATGTAACTACTTCCCCCTTTCTGTGGCTGGGGAACCCGTGGCCCCGTGTGCGCGGCCAAGTCTCCCTGGAGACTAAGTCTTTGGGCTCGCCTGCAGCCCACTTAGAACTGAGAGGCCCCACCCAGGGCACACAGACCTCGGGCAGCCCCGTGCCCACACCCTGCAGGACTTCCCGCCTTGGGTACCGGGAAGTGGCCGGCTCCTCCCTCCCTTGCCAGACAGCTTCCTGCCCACCCTCACCCCAGGGCGGGGAGGGAGTGTGGGAACTGTTATGGGACGCGCCCCTCTCCCCGCAGCCCTTCCACTCTCCGGGATGGTGGGCTACCCCAGCATCTGACCTGGTGGCCCTCCTGGTAAAGACCACCCTCTCTCATACTCAGAACCCCCTCAGTAACCACTCCACCCTCCAGGTGAGCAGGCCGGACGTACACTTGTGTTTCATTTTCTGTTTATTCCTTGAAGTCACCGTGTTTGTGTAGGCTTCTTTTCCAATTTCATGTTTTCATACAGGAAACTCCCGCAAGGTGCTGGGACACCCCACAGACCGACCTCCCCTCCAAGGTGGGTAATGCTTTCTGGGGAGGGGAAGGGCCCTCCCTAGGGCAGAAAGGGTGGACAGTTCCTGCCTGGGGCCTCCACCCTCAGACTAGCGGAGGCACATACTGTTATTTAAAAATCGTTAAAAAAAAAAAAAAAACAAAACCATCAGAACACACATTAAATAGATATCCAAGACAGCGTTTCAAAAACAAACCCGCCCCTTTTTCTTTTTTTTGGAAAAATGAAAATAAAAACAAAATCCTTGACCCCTCCCCTGAACCCCCCCCCCCCCCGTCCTCCCACCCACCCCCCCCACAAAAAATGTACAGAGCTACAGTTAACACAAGATGTTCACATCTGAAACCATTAACTTTAACACATAACCTGGGGTAGGGTGAGGACCTGGGGTTCATCTAACAAGGAGGGGCAGGCAGAGGGTGGGGGGAGTGTTGCGCAGCAGAGGGGCAGGGCCAGGACAAGACTGACAGGTGGGGGGCAGGGCCCAAACGTCTCCATTATCAGTAAAAAATAAGTGAATGAAAAAATAACTCCACCCCCACTGAAATGGCCCCAATAATGGGGAGGTCTGCCCCTCTGCCCTGGGGATGCCCCTGGGACAGGGGCGTGAGTGGGGGGGGGTCCAAATTAGACCAGCAGCGAACCCCCCCCACGGGGGGTTAATGCTACACAGCTTTGCCCCTAGTGGGGGTTTCACAGCTCAGCACCCCCACACCTCCTGGCTGCTGAAGGGCCCCCCAGACACAGTCCACAGGCCCAGATCCCTCAGGTTGGGTGGGAAGAAGGGCCGGGGGTGGGGCATCAACCCCAGCCCCCCCACCCCAGCCATTTCTCTCCCTATTTTTCAAGAGATTCCCAACCACTATTGGCTCAGTCAGAAAATTAATAGTCTATAAATACCCCAAGCGCAGAAAAACGGGGTGGGGTGGGAGGAAACGCACAGTGCGTGGACGGCGGCGAAGGCTGGCGGCAGGCTCCTCCCCCCCTTTCCTTTCCTGGCAGGAAAGGGTCCCCAGCCCGCACCCCAAGGCAGGCTCTGGCCAGCCTCTCCCCTGAAACGGCTTTTCTTTTCTTTTCCAGGAAAAAGGAACATGGAAAAGGAAATCAGGAACAAGAATTCGAACATGGAAGAGAAGCAATCCCTGGCAGTCATGGGCTTGGTCGCGGTTGATGCGCACCTGACCGCGGGGTTCCTCGCCCGGTGGTTTCAGAGCCAGGGTTTGCGGTGGGGGCTCTCCTCTCCGCGGCCCCCTCCCCTGTCTGTAAAGTGCATAATGAGGCATCTACGTTTTTGACTTAAACCTGAAAGGAGTGGGGAGGGAGGCAGAACGGAAGGGGGGGGCGGCTTCCTTGTCTCCGCTCTCTCTCAACCATCTGGAAAGACTGCTACATATTTGGAGCTTGGGAAGGTGGGCGGGAGGGACCCAGTGCAGGTCGGGAGAAGGATGAGGCAATGGAGGAAGGGGCGGGGAGTGTGAGCCGAATCAAGGAGGCAGGAACCCAAGTCCACGGAGAGTTCGGAAAACCATGGTAGGAATTGAAATTTTAAAAAAGAAAAAGAAAAAAAAAAAAAAAAAAAACCACCGGAAGGACACGGAACTGGGAGGGGGGAGCCTCTTGCTGCACCGAGAGACAGCCTGCCCTCCCGTGCGAGGCCACACTGGCGGCCACCCAGGGCTGGGGCGAGGGACAGGGTTCCTAGGCCACCACGAACTCTGATTTGATGTCGGGGTTCACTTCTGGCTTCCAGACGGAGTCCTCGAAGTCGAGGCCCAAGCCAGCCGCCTCGCTGGGGCCGCCACCTCCCCCGCTGCCGGTGCTGTCGCTGCGGCCGGCCTTGCGGCTGGGTGGCCAGTGGTAGGGACCGCGGGCATCACGCCGGGCCTTTCTGCGGAGCCGTTTCTGCTGGAGCAGCAGCTGCAGGCGCTCCACCTTACAGCGGGTGGCTCGGTTCTCTGTCTGCCGCAGCCGATCCCCTGCAGAGGACGCGGTGGACATGACTCTGAGGGTCCCTTGGAGGCCAGAGTCCCAACCAAATGCAAGGACCCCCAGCAGCTGCCCCTGGATATCAGGCCCAACCCAGGACACTCCCTCCAGCGAGGGAGCCAGGCAAGAATATCTACTGAACCTTCCATCAACTGGGCTGTCAGCTCCATGAGGGCAGGGTTGGCCCAAGACAGCCTTTAGTGACTCAGCTGTCATAAGCACTAGCTGCTCAGGCTGTATCTGTTTCCCCTTCAGGACCCGGTCTCAGGGGCCCACTTCACAATTCTGAAGGACTTGGAATGTGTCCGGAATAACCAGGTTTTGTGGGGGCAGGGGGGCGCAAGCTGCCCTTGAGCAGGAGGAGAAGCTGACCCCCTCCCTCCCTCAGGCTGACTGGGCCATTCACAGTGGTTTCACCCACCATCTGGAGAAGGTGCCCGAGGGGGGTGAGGAGGAAGTGCGGATGGAGCCCCCTCTGGAGGACACAAAGACACTGTGTGCCCCAACACACACACTCCCTTCTCTACAGGCGCCTGCAGAGCAGGGTGAGCGGCAGCTGGCAGCCCCCTCCCCACCACCGGGGGCTCAGCTGCTGGAAGAGGCACACAGAGAGGCCTTGAGAGACCCATTGAGGGGGGGTGTAAGGGGGACACTTACCCGGGGGCTTGCACAAGCGGGCCTGGCTCAGGGAGGCCGGGGCCGCAGCCGCCAGCTTCTCGCAGGAGGTAGTTTTGGGGCCGAGGTCTGGGGTGCACTGGGCATGGCAACGCAGCTGTGTGAGTGATGGGGGCATGCCCTGGTAGTGCCGTGTGGCACTTAAGAGGTCATTGAGGATCTGCAGGATGGTCCCGATGTCCCGCCTCGGCCGCCCGCTGCTGTCCTGGCAGTTGGGGTGCAGCGTGCCTGTGGGGAGACATGGATGAGGACACCCCTGGCTGACTTGGGCACTTGCACCCCCCATTGATGGACCTGTGGCCAGCTGTATAGCCAGCCACGTGCGTGGTGACCTGGGGAGCGTCTCATCCCTAGTGTGTGTTACCGCTCATGGGGACACTCTGACACCTACCAGAGAACGTCCCTGAGAAGACCCCTGGGGCGTGGTTCACAAAGCTCTCGATGACTGCGCCAGGTTTGCGGGAGCGGGAGGTGGGGCTGCCCCCAGTGGGGGACGTGGGGCTGGCACCGGTGCTGGCAGCGGGGGAACAGTCCATCTGCTGATGGGGGAGGAGGGCACATGAGCTTGGGGTGCGAGGGTAACCCTTGGGGTTCAGGGCCAGGGGATCACCCACCACACCACACAAGCCCAGGCTGTGGGGAGAACTATGGGATTCTGGATACAGAAGACATATCTGGGGCTCTGCTGTTCTCCCGCTGCACCCTTCCCCAGACTCACCTCGGGGCAGGTGGTAGAGGCTGAATGGGAGCGGAAAGAGCCGGCAGTGACAGGTGAGGATGCGGGGGCAGGGCTGGTGGGCACTGGGGGGACGCGGGCGGCACTGGACACTGGCCGGCAGGGAGAGGACACAGGGGTGGTGGTCATGCTGGGGTCCCCGCGGGTGGCGGCGGCAGCAGCAGCCAGCACGTGGCGGTGCTGCAGTGGGGCATGCTGGGCTGCAAGCTGCAACTGGACAAACATCATGTGGTCCCCCACACGCAGCGCCAGGGTCAGCGGCGAACGGCCTGACAAGAAGTCACTGACCTGCAGAGAGAGGCCTGTCAAGTCTAGGGCCCTAGCCCACAGTGCCCCCAGCCCGGCCCGGCCCGGCCCCCCACGCTGTGTGACCTGGGGCCTCTCGCCGCCCCTCTGTGGGTTCTGGGGTCCCTGTCGGTGCCACGGATGCTTAAATAAAATGAATCGGTATTTCCGGAAGCCGCCTCCGCCAGCCCGGCCCAGGTCGGGAGCCGCTGGGGGCTGTGGGGGGACAGAGGCAGATGAGACGGGGGCCTGGCCCACCCTGGCCAACTTGGTTCTTTCAAGGGGAAACCGAGGCCAGAGGGGGCGGGGCCCAGCCGGCATCTCTGCTCTCAAATAACCCCCAGCTCACACCTCTCCCCACCCTCTCTCTGCCTGCACACTGCAGGGGCTAGGCTCAGGCCCCCTCCCAGCTAAGCTACTTGGGCAGCGAGTGGGAGGAATTCCTGGACAAATTCTTGTCCTAACCTTTGCTTTCTCAAGATAAATATTTATCTGTCCTGGGCGGGGCTGAGGCTAAGGGGGAGGCGTTGCCTCTGCCGGCAGTGGGGGGGCCCTGACCATTCACTCTGTGGCCTGAGTCCCCCAAGGCCTCAATACAGCCCATGCAAACATGAATCTCCAACCTGGCAACCCCTTTGGAGCAGGTGAGGAGCCCATAAGATCCCCCCATCTGCACTGGCCCCCTCCTTTGGGGGCCCGCCAGCACTGCACTCTCCCCAGGGGCCGGGATTGTTGGGGGGGGGGGAGTGGAGGTTTCTGAGAAATGACACAGGCCAGGATGACTCAGAACCACCTCCTCCCTGCTCTCTGCTGGCAGAGGCTGGTGTAACCTTCCCTGCTTGGGGGCCGTGGGGAGGAGGCAAAGGAGGCGGACAGAGCGCACTCCCCACTCCCCGCAGCCCCTTCTGCATGTGCCCTCCCCAGCCCGAGATGCCCTTTGCAAAAAGGGCCTGGGTGGCTTTGTAAGAATGGCTGCCCCCCCACAACTCCACCCTGCAACTTCCTCCCAGGGGAGGGCGAAGGGGCAGGCATGACTTGGTGCCAGGCAGGGAAGCAATGCTGGGAGCCCAGTCACTCCGCCCAGCAACTCCCCGACTCCCTCCTGACGCAGGCACCCTGGGGCGGATGTGAACCCAACACGCCCCAGGGGCCCCCTGCCAACCACAGCACCGCCCCCCTCCCCAGGAGCAGGGAGCTCAGGTCACATCTGCCCCAAAAAGCACACCCCCAGCTGGCTCCCGGCTCTCCCTCCACTTCTCTGCCCCTCCCAATGGCGGACCACCCAGCTCCCAGGGCCCCTCCTCCTCCCCTGTGCTAGCCGGCTGGCAAGGGCAGGACGCAGCACGCCGGGGAGGGGGCGAGGGCCTCGGGGCAGGAGGAAGGGAAGCCGCTGAGCAGGTTCTGAGGCCGGGGGCCAGCCCAGCCAGGGAGGCTGAGGACTTGCCACCCCCACCCTGGCAGCAGGCGGATAGCTGAGGCCTGTGTCACCCTCCTAGGAGGAGGGCCCCACTGCCAGAAAAATGAGGAAAGGAGGGGAAAAAAAAAAAAAAAAGCTGCAACAAAACCGGGAACCCTGTGTGGGCCAGCCCCAGCCTTCCTCCTCATCGCCCTCCCGCGCGCTTACTAAATATTTTCCTAACATCCTGTCTGGGCTGTGCTGGCCCCAGGGCTGGGTGCCCCCACCCCCTCCCCCTTTTGGGGCAGAGAACAAAGGCCAGAGGAAGGAGGAGTAGGGGTGACTCCCCACCCTTCACAATGGGGTCAGAGAAGGCGGAAGGAATGTCACCCAGAACCACCCCCCCATCAGAATGTTAAAAAGGTTGCTCTGGGGAAACCGCAGTCTGGCCAGGGGGAGCCCTACGACAAAGCCAGTGGGGCTGGGGACCCAGGCCCCGGTGTGTGGGAGTGGTGTGAGAGCATGGGCCAAGGTCACCCCGCAGGCAGGCTTGTGAAAGCTGGGCCCCCTCCCCCATGGCGGCCACCGTGGGAGAGAAGGCTCTCAAGGTCAGGTGGAGAGTGCTGGGGGGGCGGGGAGGAGGAAGAGGAAGCTGGGTGACCAGGCCAAGCTGGCACGAAGGCGGAGCGGCACGTCTCCTCCCCTTCCCACAGGCCTCCTGGGAGCACAAACAACCCCTAAGCTCTCTGGAGTGGCCGGGTACTCCACCGGTTGCCCCCAGGGGTTGGGAGAGCGCTGGTGCGCGTCTTACCTGGGTCTCCGTCAAGCTCTCCAGGGCCTGCATCACAGACTGTTCTGGCCTGGAGGCCTGAGACTACAGAGAGAGGAAGGAAGAAAAGGAGACGCTGAGGGTGGGCCCTGACAGAGAAGTGGGGTGGAGTGGGGTGGGGTGTGCAGCCCTGCAGGGAAGGGGTCCTGTGTCAATGCTGGGGGCTGTGCTCGCAGGGGAGGGGGCTGCCTGCTAACGCGGGGCTTCAGGGCTCGCTGCCCCAGCCATTTACCATGAGGCCCGCCTCCACGGTGGGCACGAGCGTCAGCTTGCTGCCATCCCCCACGCCGAACTCCTGCAGCTTCCCCGAACTGAGCCGGCTGAAGGGGGGAGGAAGGAAGAGGGTGAGGCTATGCCGCCGAGACAAGGCAGGGACTCGGAAGCAGAGTCCGCGGGGGAGGGCTATGCTCATGTGGTAGAGACAGGAGTCCATCGTCCCCACCCCTTCCTGGTTTCCAGATCGAGGGCCCTGAGTTTGTGTGGAGGGTGGAGGTCAGACCCTGGGAGTCCCATGCTGGCAGTTCAGACCCCTTATTCCAAGGCACCCCAGTTCTGGACTGGGACACTCCAGCTAAGCCTCAGAAAAGCACCTTTTCACCATCCAGGCCCAGCGCGCCCCTTGGCACCCTCCTCCCACCCCGGGGCCGCCCCCTTGTAATTCAACCACCCAGGCCTGGGCTGTCCCTGCGGGCCAAGCGCTTAGCCTTTCGGGGCTTTGCCGGGCGGGCTCCCCTCCTCCCTCCCTCCCTCCCAGGCGCAAGCCGCCGCCGCTCAGACAAAGGAGACCCTCCCCCACCCTCCCCTCCCCCACCGGGCCCCTCCGCTGGGGATGGACATTGCGTGTCCCCGGAGGCCCGCGGAGGGAGGGCTCCCCGGCCTGGAGGCGATTTAAATCGCAGGGGGGAGGGGTAGACTGCGGAGAGCGCTCGGTGGCGAGAACAAAGGGGGGCAGAGAGACGCGAGTGGGGGGTGAAACAGTCAGACGCAGTGGGGGCCGCTGAACAGATGCGGAAGCCGGCGGGTCGCAGGCAGAAGAGGCCGCCGCAGAGCCCCCCACCCCCGCAGCTGGGACCCCTACTCCGCCCGGAACTCCTGCCTTCCCGTGGGCGACGCCGCCTAAGACCGACCCGAGGCGCCCTCGCAACCGCCTTTGTGCAGCGACCCCGGGCGGGGGAGGGGGCCGAGACACGCAGGCCGAGCAGAGGGCGCCCGTGAGCGCGCGGCGCGCCCCCGCCCCCCGTCTGGCCGCCCCCTTCCTTCCCCGAGCGGCGCGCTCTTTGTTCCCGCCCCGGGGCCGGGGCCCGAGGGGGCGGCGCGGGGGCTGGGGGCGCGCGGTACCTACGTGTCTTTGTGGAGCAGCGCCAGACGCTCCTTGGGCACTTTGAGGCGTTGGGACAGCCGCTTGCGCAGCCCTTCCACCGTCTCGTCGGAGGGCACCGACAGCTCGTAGCGGGTGCCTGTCGTGCTGTGGATGGCCAGGCTCATGGGCGCCGTCTCGGCCGTCGGGCTCAGCTCGCAGGCGCCGCCGGGGGCCCCGCGCCGGCAGCTCCGGGCGCCGCCGGGCTGCGGCTCCATCCCCGGCCCGCGCTGAGGGGCTGGGGTCCGCGGGGCGCCGCCAATTCTCGCCGCGCCTCCGGGCAGAGCGGGTTGGGGGAGAGATCCCAAACTGGTTTCCTCTGCGTCCCTGGAAGCGGGGGGCAGCGAGCGTCGCTTTGGAGAAGGTCCCAGGAGTGGAAGGTGAATCAGAAATCAAAAATCCGAGTAGAGCTCCGAGGTCGCGTCGGCTCGCCGGGGCGCCTTCCTAGGTGGGGACTACACTCCCAACTCCTTTCCAGGGCGGCGGGCTCGGGGAAGGGTCCCAGAAGAGGGGGCGCCGCTCACCCAGCCGCGCTCAGGGATGTCTGCTACTCGGGCCGTGCTTCCCCTCGCGTCCCCTCCCTTAGCAACAGCCGCCGCCGCCGCCGCCAGAGGATCTGGGGGAGAAAGTAACAGAAAAAAAAGTTATAATGTATCAACGTTCCGAGGGGCGGGGCCGCCGCCCCCTCCCATTCACTACTTACTCCACCGGCCCGCGCCGACCAATCAGCGTGCGCCGAAGGCCCAGTCGGCAGCGTGGTCCGGCCAATGGGAGCCGCCGAGGCACCGCCCCACGTGGCCGCGCGGGCCCGCCCTCTCGCCCCGCCCCCGACCCGGTGGCCAAGCGGAGTGCGGCGGGGGCGGAGCCGGCTCCGCTCCGGCCCGCCCCCGCCCCCGCCCCGCCCCGCCGCAGCCATTCATAAGGCCGGGACCCTCAACAAAGGGCGGGCGGCGGGGCGCTCGGGGCCCGAGACCCCCGGGCTGGGGTGGCTTGTCGTGGGATAAGGCGGCGGCCCGAAGCTGGAAGAGTAGGAAGCCGGGGCCTCCCCCTGGGCCCGTCCGGGAAACCGCTGCAAGCGGAAGCGGGACGCGATCCCCGCGCCTCGTGGCTGGGTCCCCGCTGAAGGACTCGCGGCAGGGTCGACCTGCGGCGCCCCCTTTCCCGAGAAGCGTGAAGCCCCTGCAAGGGGTGGAGCTGCGGGCGGGGCCTGCACCCCAATGACGTGGCCGCTGCTGGCCGGCCCCTCCCGCGCCTGTGCCACCTCGCGTCCCACCCCCGTCCCGCGGGCCGGGCCCGCTTCCCGAGTCGCGCCCGCCCGAGCCGTGACGTGACGCGGCGTCCCCGGCTGCGCCCTCGCGCGCCGCTCGGGGCTGCGGTGAGTCAGCAGCGCTGGCGCGCCCTCTGCCGGCCCCGCCCGGGAGCGCTGCCCAGAGACCGGGGCAGGGGGCGCCGATGCAGCCCGGGGTAGGGGGCAGTCAGACGCGACTGCGGGCGTTAAGGGAGCCTAAGAGCGTGAAGCCTCTGCGTCAGTAGACTGGGGCTACACAGTCGAGGAAACAGAGGCCAGAACGGAAACTAACTCAAGGTCACTCGCGGGGAGTGGGAGTGCCCCGGGGGCGGGGCGGGGCGGGGGCAGAGGTCCAGACTGGGCTCTGCCGGCAGCGCCGAGTCCTTCCCATTCTACGTCCCAAGGGGCTCCCCAGGGTTGGAGACACCTTGAACCCTGCCTGCTCAAAGAACAAAGAAAAGTAGGGCACCCTTAAGAGCCTAGAGTGAGAACCCTCTTCTTTGGCCAGCGAGGTCCCGCCCCCCACTCACCGGGAGCGGATCGTCCGAGGTCCCAACTGTCCTGAGTGTACCCACGTCCGGGACGAGTACGCGGTGGCGGAGCCGGTCTGGGGCTGAGCGGGCGGCCCCCGAGCCTTTATCCGCACCGCCTTCCCTCGGGGTGGAGTTTAGGCGGCCAGGGGGCGGGGGGCCGGGCGGTCGGTGACGCAGGCCGGCCCCCGCCCCTGCCTGTCGGCCAGGGCCCTGGGGCACCGTCCGGCCTGGGCCACCCGCCCCCTAAGCTTCGCCCTTTTAAACAGGGAGGGGTGTAGCCCTCCTGGTTTGCTACGAATCAAGGGTCACGGTCGGCAGCGCTGACGACTGAGGGCACCCGCACTCCGGCCCCCGCCATAGGGTTTTGGGGTGCACGGCTGGATTTGCTGCCCCGCCCCTTTCCTGCTACCCCAGGCCCGGTGCTTCCGCTTGGGGGCGCCCGCATTGGGGAACGGGAAAGGGGGGCCTGAGTCAGCGGCCTGCGTCCAGGAAAACAGGCCCGTCACCTGCCTGCAGTTGGGGGTGCCCCCAGCCAGCTGCCCTGGCCTCCTGCATCCCTTAACGGTGACCTCAGAGGGTATTTATGGAGCGATTCACCAGCTCCAGTCCTGCCCTGTGCATCTGTCACTACCTGCTGGGCTCTGTGACTCTGGAAGGCAGTGACCTTTGTGAGCTCCTGTGGTATGGAGTGAGAAAATACGGCAGGTCTCTCCGGAACCCCAGGGATACAGGGCCCTCACCTAAGCCTGGCAGTCGACATCAGCCCATTAGGTTAGCTCACCTGCTGGTGTCCAGCCTTAGCTGTGGGTGTATTCACCCTACCCATCTTACAGGGGATGAAACCAAGGGCATACAGCCATTGGTTTGTCTGCAGCTTTGTCCCTGCAGGTCGTCTTGTGTAGGCTTTCTAGGGTGACCCTGACTGAGGGCAGTTCCCTCTCCGTCCTCCTTCCCTCTCTGTCCAGAGGGGGACCCCAGGCCACCCCCATCCACTTATCTGTGCCTCCCTTTATCTGACCCAACCACCTCCACCTCCACCCTTGCCCTGGGGCCCCTCCCAGGGCTGTGCTCCTTTCTAGGATGGAGCCAGTCCTCATCCTGCTCCCACCCAAGGCCCCCCAGCCTCTGCCCCCCACCCTGTCACAGGCACACCTAGACACTCCCAGTCGCACAGGATCAGGGCTGCGCCTGAGAGATGGACAAGAGCTTGCCAGAGACAGAAGAGCTCCAGGGAGGAGCAAGTCCATGCCAAGTACAAGAGGCTTGAAAAGAGGGCCCCAAGGTGAGGTGTGGGACCAGGCCATGGGCCTGCATCCAAGGAGAGCAGGGAGGCAGCATGGGGGACGTGGGCTCTGAAGCTGCAGCATCTGAGCACAGTAGGGCTCCAGGGCGGGCAGGCCAGGTGGGACCCTCAAGTCGTCAGGTGGCACTGGGTGGGGGTGTTGTGGAGACCTCAGCTGGGTCTCCGATCTCACCTGGCTGGGTTCCTCTGCCTGCAGGGGAGTAGGCTGGTCCTGGCATGGGCCCCCTGAGGATCACACACACAGGAGGGGACCAGCCCCTGCCTGGCTTTGCAAATCCAAGTTGATTAAATTTGCCAGATCAGCCTGCTTCAGGCTCTCCTTCTCAGAAGACCCCTCTCACCTGGCTGCTGGTCCCAAGTTGCAAGCACACTCTAGGTATGAGGGCATGCCTTCCCAGGAAGGAGATGAGCACCATCTAGCCTGCGCTCTCAGTAGGGGGTCATGGTCCCTGGTTCCTGGCCCTGTCACCCACTCCCACCCAGGGTGCCCTGACCCCAGGACAGGACCTGGCCTATGCTGGCCATCCCTGCAGTCTATCAGCACAGAGGTCCCCAGGCCAGGCTCCAAGCATTGCCCATCCCTCAGGGGGCCTGCTCTGCGCTGTAGGGCCCGGCTGTATCCCAGTCCCAGAATGTGGCCTTGGGGCGAGGGGCCGGAGGCAGGTTCCCTGGTGTCAGGGCTGCTGCTTCAGTGGTCGGCGATGGTCTCCTTCTGCAGGCCCCCTGCCATGTCCTCACTCTTATTTATAGACCAGATAAGGAGCTGGCCAGGAACTGGAGGACCTGTGCCCTAAACCGGGGGGGGGGGGGGGGGGGGGGGGGGGGCAGGGATGGGGTAGGGCTGCACCTGAGCCCCCACAGCAGTTCCAGCATTGTCTGAGCTGGGGGTTCCTGGGCAAGTGGGGGCCGGCCACTTGGCCTTCACCTGCCCAGAAGGATCACCCGGACAAACGCCCTCTTCAGACCTGCAAGCTGGCATGGCAGCTCCCAGGACATCAAGCCTCAGAAACAGCCGTGGGACAGTCATTTGCACGGGACCATGACACAAGACCAAACAGCCCATCCGTACCAATGAAGAGCCCTGGAGTGGCCTGTCACCTTCTAGCTGCCAGTGACACACAGGGAGGCCCAAGCTCTCCCACACATTCACTCCCCTGGAATCCCGCCAGCTCTGCTCAGACCCAGGGCCAGGAAGGGGGCAAGGCAACTCCTGCCAGCCACCTGAAGCCAGCTCTAGGAACACCCCTCAGTTGCAAAACATGGAGTGACTGGCTGAAGGAGGTGGGACAGCACTGAAGCTTCCAGGTGCCAGGACTGCCCCCGCCCAACCACCCCACCCATCCGGGGCCATTCCAGGGGCCGGGGTGCCACGGAGGTGCCAACACCACCAGGGACTGGGCACCCAGCCAGCTGGGGCCACCCACAGGCCAGGAGAACACAGGGCGGGGCCTTCGTGGGAGCAGGCAGAGCCGGCCCCTTCCCAGTGCAGCTAGGGCGGGGCGCCTGCGAGGCACACGGCACAGTCTGGAACCTGGTGGAGCCCTGCTGTCCGCTGGGCAGCCCAGGCCCAGCCCACAAGTGGCAAACCACACCCCTGCCCACCATCCTCAGACCCAGCTTGGTGACCTTTGCCTGTCCCCACCCTCTCGGGGTGAAGGACAGAACCCAGCCTGGTTTTACTAGCAGTGCCGCTACCTCCCCCAGCTTACTGCAGACACTCAGAACGTTTCAGGACACAGCCTGCGGCCCCAGGAAAGCTGAAGCTGGCGTTCAGCACCCCACCTTAGTGGGCAGACACAGGAAGCCAGCGAGACGCTGGGCTGGATCCGGAGCCCACCACCAAGCAGGATAAAATCAGCGTACACAAGTTGAATCCCAGGTCTTTAATATGGGCTGGGCAGGGGGCAGGCTGTCTGCTGGCGGTGGCTAGGAGCAACAGTCTCTGCAGCAGACACTGCAGGGGCAGAGTGGTGGTGCAGATGGCAGGAGACCCCCCCAGGGGGACAGCATTCCCTGCGGGCAGGGCAAGTGTCCCAGCCTGCCCCCAACCACCGACCTGCCAGAGCTGGGTTGTTTCCCTGGGTTTATTTAGCATAAAGGGGCAGGGCCCCAAGAGGCGCTCTGGGCAGAAACTGGCACTGTGCTGTCCCCTAGTGGCTTTTTAACAGGACAGCTCCCCGCAGGCCCGCTCCCTGTCAGCCTGCACCCACAGGGAGCTGGGTCTTCATGCCAGGCCACCCTTGCCCAGCTCCGGCCTGGTCTCCCGGCTGGACCAGTGTGAGGCAGGCACCGCCTACTCCAGAGCCTTCACCAAGGCCTCGTTGGCCTCGATGCGGATTTGGATCTCAGCCCGAGTGGCCTCGTCTGCTGCCCCCAACAGCTCCGACTGTGCCTTCTCCAGGTTCGCTTTGGCTGCCTGCAGAGGGTGGGGGTGGGTGAGGGCTGAGCAGGGACCTCAGCCCGGCATCTGTTCCCACCAAACCCCAGCTTCCCCTGGGACACTCACCCCCAGATCCAGCATGTCCAAGGTGACGGCTTCCTCAGCCAGTAACTGCACGGAGGAGTCAGCATTCACTGTGACAGAGCCACTACTCACTGCATGAAGAGGGAGCTTGAGAGTTAGCCCCATAGCCCCTGTGAGGCTGGGAGGCTGACCCTACAACCTGGCTCCAGGGTTCAAAGGCCCCAACACACAAGTGGACAGGTGGCCACCAAGTGCATCCACTGGGGGTTGGACATGGAGACAGAGACCCTGCTCTTTGCCCAGCAGCTAAGTTTGGGGTGATCCCCAGCTGAATTCCAGTGCTGGACAGGAGCCATGCTGTGGAAGACCTTTACAGAACCAAGGACCCCTTCTCCAAAAGGCCCCTGCCAGGCAGCACTCTTAGATCTCTTTCCCCAGTCTGTCAGTCCCAACTGCTGAGCGGTTACCTCCCAAACCACAATTAGACCACTGCCGGTATGGGGGCGGTCTATGTCCCTGGCGCCCTTTCTCAAGCTGCCAGCTGAAAACTGGACTGAAAACAGTCGGCTGAGACGAACGTCCCCTACTCTCTGTGTGCCCACTCGACTCACCGAAGTATTTGGAGGTGGTGCCATCCTCAGCGTGGACCACAACCAGGCCTGGCCGCAGGACCTGCAATGTGGGCACATGGGCTGCAAGGATGCCGAAGGCGCCGGTCTGCGTGGGCACGTCCACCTGGCGGACGTTGGCGCCGTTGAAGAACACCTAGAGAACACACGTGAAGAAAGGGTCACCTAAGGCTAGTCCCTCGGTGTCCTCTGTAGTTAAATAGCTAGAACAGGACTGACAGCTGGGGGTGGGGGTGGGGGGCACAGGCGGGTCCGCTGCGGCCAATGTTTCAGAGGGGTGCAGCACCTTCCTCTACTTGAGGACGAAATCGACACCCTAGCCTTCGCGGAAGCAGATCCGGTTAAAGCACCACCAGCGAGCCGCCAGGGAGGACACACTGAATTCTGCAGAAGGGCCGAGGGGCTCAGGTTGTGAACCCCGCGAAGACGGGTACATGTCGAAATAGGGGCTGAGGGCAGGCGACCCGAGAACTGGGGGCTCGGATCCCAGACCACAGGTCCGGCATGGAGGTGGTCTCCGACCTGAAGGTTGGGGGATGGGATCCCGGACCACAAAGAGGAAGGGCGAGGGTCTGGAACGCGGGTCCCCGACCTGAGGGTTGGGAGTTCGCATCCCGGATCACACGGAGGAGGGGCGCGGGTCTGGAGTGAGAGTCGCCGACCTGAGGACTGGGGGCTCGGATCCTGGGCCACATGGGGGAGGGGTCCAGAATGGGGTCCCGAGCACCGCGGACGTCCGAACCTGCGTGGGTGAGGCAAAGGTGAAGGACATCTGTCCCGGACCCGCCGCAGGGGCCTGAGCAGCGGCGGCCTCGGCGTAGGCGCGGACCTGGCGTACGAGGCGGCCCAAACCCGGACGGCGGAGCAACGCGGCGGGCAGCATGATGGCTGGCGGACAGCGGAAGGCAACGCTGAGGCGAGTTGACTCCTGTTAAACACGAGCGGCCTGGAGGGCGAGGAGGACGACGCGAGAGGACTTCTGGGAGCAGGATCCCGGCGAGAGCGCACGCGCGAACTACGACTCCCGGCGCGCTGCGCGCGATGCAGAAGACGAAGCACCACCTGGGCGCGTGGCATGCTGGGGATTGTAGTTTCCTTCCGGTGAGCGCTCCTAGCCCTGTGGTACCTTGAGGGAGATCGGTTACACGACTCTGCACCCTGAGGACCAGAAGCCTGCACGGAGAAGTTACGGAAACACTTAATTCAAGATTTGGGGGACGCTCGTTGGATGTCAGGCGCTGGGGAGACATCAAGGAAATAGCGAGATTTCTGCTCTAGTTTGGGGTGGTGGGGGCGTTTAATAGACATTAACGTAATATAAGAGCGCCCGAGGTGGCAATAGTGGTAAAGAACCTGCCTGCCAATGCAGGAGACGCGAGTTCGACCTTTCGGTGGGGAAGATTCTCTGGAGGAGGGCATGGCAACCCGTCCCAGTATTCTTGCCAAGAGAATCCCGTGGACAGAGGAACCTGGTGGACTACAGTCGATAGGGTCGTAAAGAGTCGGACTCGACTGAAGAGACTTAGCACGCGCGCAACACAGTTTATAAGTTGTGCAGTACATTACGAAGTAACAATTTTTTTTTTTAAAAAAGGAGATAACAAATACATAAAAATAACAAAGGGGCGAGGGCCGAATAGAACAGGCTGTGACTGTGGGAGGTGCAGGCGGCGAACCGGGGACGGCATCCCAGGTAGAAGAGTATTCAGTTCCTGCAAGCGTCCAGCAGGAACCTCTTGGCTGTAACCCTAAGGGTGCCGGCAGAGGGCGCACTGCGCCCAGAGGTGCGCTCCCCTCGGCCCCGCCCGGCCACCGCCCCCGCGCGCTGCTGACGCAGGGGCGCGTGCGCGCGGGCGGCCCAGGGCTGCGCTGCCGTCACCGCGGCCCGCGCCGCCTCGCTCGCGGCGCTGACGTCACCGCGCCGCCCCCGCGCTCCGGCAGGTCCTCTCCAGGGGTTGGGTCCTAGCCCCCACCTTGGGCTCCGGGAAAATGCGAAGTCGGGCTCCGCGGGGCTGGGACTTAACATCGGAAGGGCCTTGGCTGAGGAGTGGACGGATGCAGAGCGCCAGGGAGAGGTGTCACACCTGGGCCCGTGGCTGCGCAGGTGCTGTGTCCAAAAGAGGCTCCCACACCAGGGAGGCCCGAGGCCTGGGGCCCAGACCCCCGCCAGACCCTCTACCACAGCGCTGTTAAGGGCTCCTAGGGAGTCGGTCCCTATGCGTTGGGCATCCTAGCTCTAGTTGGATGTTTGCAGAGGGAAGCTGTACTCCCATTTCTTAGGGGTGCGTCCTGTCCACGCCGCCTCTCGGAGCCCTGGATCCTACTGGAATGGAGGCCTATTCTAATCCGCGCCTCAAACCAATCTACTGGACTGGTCTCTAATTCCCCTTCCAGGGTAGCCAAGGGGACGGGGCTACCTGTTATCCAGGTCCCAAACCTGGGGTTATCCTGGAATTCTCTGCTGGACCGGTCAACAAGGGTCCTCCACCCAGCTCTGCCACTGCAGCCATTGCTGGCTTGGATGGCCCCCCCCCCCCCCCCGCTCCTTCCTGGCCTCATCACAGTGCCTCGTCCACGCACAGCCAAGAGGGACAATATCACTCCCATCCTGGGAACCACAAACTGGCTTCCCCCTGTTCCTCTGGCATGTTCATCTTCAGCCCACACACTCTGGGACCTCAAGGACTTTGCACATGCATTTCACACGTGCCCAGAGCCAGCCTTCCTGGGTAGTTGTCCCCCTGACTGCTCCTTGTCCTCCATTGGCAGTGTCCCCTTTTCATCCACTTAACACTCATGTTCCCTCCACTGTACTCCCCCCAGGGATATGCTCAGGGACCCAATGCAACTGAACTCCTGCTCTGGGAGGTCAAGAGGCAGAGGTGAGCAGGGACACAACACACAGGAACAAGCAGCAGGCAACGACACGCAGGGCCTCGAAGAGAAGCCAAGTGTAGCAGGGCATGGGAACATGGGGTGAGAGTAAGAGCTGAAGGAAGCAAGGCAGGGAGCAGGCCGTTCAGGTGTGGCAGCTGCAGGTACAAAGGCCCTGGGGTTGGAATGGTCCTTCCACTCTCACTGCACAGGAAAGCAGAGCCACTGAGCTGTGTTGAACACAAGGCCCGGCAAACTGGGATGGGACCCCAGCCACGCTGGTGGTAGCTTGATGACCTTAGCATCTAGAGGGAGGATGCATAGTTGTCTGAGAAAGAACAGCTTTGGGGCTGACTTGACATGGAGTTTCAGCAGGGTAGTCCTGTTTGGTGGCACTCACAATAGGTTGGGTTCCATTATCTCTGCCAGTCTTAACAAGGCGACCCTGACAGTGCAGCCCACACAAGGGAAGAAAGATGGACACGTGCCCCAGAGCTCCCTGGCTGTGCACCCAATAGGCTCCCCAATTGGGAAAGCCATCGACGGGGAGTCTGTGCACCCCCAGGACACTGGGCTGCGGGGAGTCGTGCGCCCCAGGACCAACACCCCTTTGGTTCCCCCGTCCCCTGGGATCCACGGGAAGGGTCGAGGAATCGTGCGCCGTGGACCTGGTACGGAGATTCAGCTGCCTCTGGAGAGGGCGGCTCCGCGTGGGGAGGGGGCGCCCGGGAGCGTAGGCTCCGCCTCCCGCCCCCTCCGGAAGGGAAGGAGAGGCGGCGGCCGGCGCGGAGCAAGCAAGCGAGACGCGGTGGCGAGAGCGGTGGGGGCGACCGGCCGGGGACCGGGCGGCTCCCGGCAGTACCGAGCGGGTCGGAGCTGGCTAGCCGCCAACGCGATCACGTGTGCAGCCCCTCCTCTCGCGCCTACCTCCCCCGCGCGCCGCGCTCTCCATTCATAAATTCTCCTCCCGCTACCGCGGCTACCGGGCGCCGGAGCCAGCCGGGAGCGCTGCGCAGCCGCCTGCCCGCCGCCCATGGGCCGCGCACCCCGGCGCTGAGGTAGGCGCGCGCGGGCCTGGGGTTGCACCGGGTCGGGCGGGGGGCAGGGCGAGGCCGCACGGCTAGCTCTGGCTAGAGATCTCCGGCCCTTGTCCGCGAGGCGGCGAGGCCGGAGGCTGCGAGCAGAGGAGCCGTGGCCGGCGTGGGGGCCAACCTGCGGCGCTCTGCACCCGGACTTCGGCGCCCGGCATAGGGACCCTCGCCCACGCCCTTCCCAGCCTGTTTCCCCTTGAGAAATTCGGCCAGAGTCGTGGCATTTCCGCCCCGTGGCTTAGCCCGAGGTTGAGACATGCCCGAAGTCGGTTATCTGCATCTCACTTCTTGCCATCCCCATCTCCGGGGCCGGTTGGGGACGCGGGGGTGGGCGCAGTGGCGAGCCCGATCCGGAGCCGAGGCCCCGCGGGACTTAAGGGTGGCCTGTGGCCAACCTCCGCCCTAGGTTCACGTCCCCGACTGCCCCCTAGAAGCCCACCTCCCTTCCCCCTTGGCCTCCTACTGTCTTTCCTGGTCTCCTGTCAACGTCCCTGTGCCTTTGCTACCTCCCCCTCTAGCCTGAACTCATTTCCCGACCTACATAGAGGGGCCCTCTCCCCCATGGATGCAGGGGAGCCGCGACCAGCCTCTGACCCGAAGTGTCGAGGACACCTGGCTTTTGCCAGGCCCCTCCCCTGCAATGGGCCTCGGTCTCCCCGGTCCTCGCGTCCAGTAGGGTGAAAACCCCGATGGATTGGGGGCGCTGGAACCTGTGCACAGTCTCTCCCATTCCTGTGGGCAGGGGCCGCGCGCAGTGCCCAGTCAGAGCTGCTGGTCATCCTTGCCCCAGACTCCGTTCCCTGACATTCCAGAGTGTGGCCGCCGGTCTATCCCATCCGGAGGGCGTGTTGGGGAGGGCGGTCAGGTGCAACGTCTAGGCAGTCCCTCTGCTGAGATCTGAGACCCTTCCTGTCTCGGCGCCCCAAGCGTCAGGCAGACGTGGAGCCGGCCGGCTCCGGCAGCGAGGGGGTGCGGCGGGGGCACGCGGGCGGCCGGCACCGGCGGGCGGCGGCGGCAGCAGCCATCTTGCCGCCCGGGGCTGGCTCCGGCCGCCCCAGTAGGAGGCCTCCCTCCCCCGCGCCCCCTCCCCTCCCCAATGCTCCCTGGCAACCCGCCTCCCCCCCCCCCCCCAGCTCGGCCTGCTAGCTCAGTCACCATGGGAACCAGATTCTTGAGGGTTGGGAACAGATGCGCCTCCTTTGGCCTTGTCACTCCCACTAGCGCTGGGCGGAGTGAGTCCTGAACCTCCTGGAGTCGTGACCTGGGGGTCCCGGGGCTCGGCATCTCCGTCCCCTCCCCTGGCTAGACAGCCCTGCGGATGGTCTTGAGTACCCGCTATTTTGGAAACCGTCTCCTGGGGCCGAGGCTCCCCGGATGGGGCAGGCCAGACCCCTGGGGTCTGGCGGTAGGTAGTGAGCTGATTCAGGTCTCAGTTTCCCCTTTCCTGGGCAGGACTCCCAGCCCGCGCCACCTTGCCGGGCCGGCCCCACCGGCTGGGGAAGCTGGTTGTTGATACGCACGCGCCTCCTCTTTTTCAAAGAAGGGGGGACATGGAGGTCTGATCCGAGCCGGTGGGGGCTGCCTCGGGGCTCCCCCACTACCACCACTCTGTGAGTCACCGCCCTGTGTGGGCCCCTGCTCCCGCTCCCGGGAAGGCAGGCAGGAGGGGGGATGCGGGAGCTGGAGCTGAGCAGGCCCTGCCTCCGCGCCCCACCCCTCCTCCTAGCCTCAACATGCAGCCCACGGCCACCATGGCTACGGCCGCCGCCGCCGCCACCACCACCGCCACGGTCGCCCTGACCACGACGTGGGACAACGCCACGGATCGCCCCACAGTGAGTGAGGGATGGGGGGAGAGGGGGTGGGGCAGGGCTGCTAGAGGTCATGCCCACTGGCCCTGACCCCTGACCTGCTGACCCCGCAGGCAGAGCCCGACCCGGTCCTGGACAACTATCTGCTCCTGATGGTGGTGATGGCGCTCTTTGTCGGGGGTGCCCTCGTGGTGCTGTCGGGTGCACTGCTGCTCTGCAGGCGCTGCTGGGAGGTGCACCGACGCCTCCACAGGTGCGCAGACCCCCCCAGGGGAAGTGGGACAGGTCAGCATGAGTGCCCCGCTAAGAACAGGTGCAGTGAGCTCAGGATGCTGCCTGTGGACAGGAGCCCTGTTGGGGCCCCAGGGAGGGCAGCCAGTCTGGGTCCACAGGCCCACCGTGCTCTCTCACTACGCTCCCCAGAGCCCCAGAGGAAGCAGAGAAGACCACCACCACCTACCTGGACAACGGTGCCCACCCTGCCCAAGGTGAGGCGCTCTGCCAGGCCCTGTCCCAGCCTGTCTGCCCCCACCTGGCCACTCCGCGGCCGCCCCCCTTGGGCCACCTGACCATCTGTGTCTGTCTGTCTCCCCCACCAGACTGGGCGCGGCTCGATTCCGACTCATCTCTGTTTCCTTAAGCCCACGCGTAGGTGCTCACAGGCGCGTGCTGCGTGAGTGAGTGTGTGAGCGGATGAACGAGTGCCCGTCCACCCTCCCACCCTGCCCCGCCCCTGGTGGTTAGCCGGGCCCTCTGTGCTCCCTTCCCAACCACTCCCCTCCCTAGCTGCCTGCCGGCCCACTCGTGGCCCACCCTCTCTTGGCTCTCCTCGCAGACCCTGAGTTCAGGGGGGAGGATCCGGAGGGTCAGGACACCGAGACCCAGCGCTTCTTGTCCACCAGCTCCACCGGCCGCCGGGTGTCCTTCAATGAAGCAGCCCTGTTTGAGCAGAGTAGGAAGGCGCAGGACAAGGGCCGCCGGTAAGGAGGGCCAGTGCAGCGGCTAACCTGGGAACTCGCCTTGCCGCCCCCGCCCTCCCCAGCACCTGGTGGGCAGACTGACAGTGGGGCTGGAGAGGGCACTGGGGTGTGTGTGTGGGGGCCCGCTCGCTCGAGGTGACAGGCAGGCGTGCTGGGCGCAGGTACACCCTGACGGAGGGGGACTTCCACCACCTGAAGAATGCCCGCCTCACCCACCTGCACCTGCCGCCCCTCAAGATCGTCACCATTCATGAGTGCGACTCCGGCGAGGCCAGTGCAACTGCCACACCACACCCCACAGTTGCCCCCAAGGCCAGCCTTGCCATATTCCAGGTGAGTCAGGTGTCAGCTGGCCCGGAGCTCAGGGGTGGGACCCCACCCCACCCCACCCCACCCCACCCCACCCCACCCCACCCCACCCAGCAGGTACCACCTTGCCCACCCACACCCTCCCCCAGCTGTGCCCCTCACCTCAGCGTGGGAAGTGGGGCCTGGCCAGGTCCAGTGGGTGGGGGTCCAGCACACCCCCTCACCCACCCGTGCTCTTTGACCTGTCACTGCTTCCTCCTCCCCCCTGGCTCTGTCCCACAGCCCCCGGGGAAGGCCCTCACCGGCCGCTCCGTGGGCCCTAGCTCCGCCCTGCCAGGTGACCCCTACAACTCGGCCGTGGGCCCTGCCAACTTCAGGATCAGCCCCTCGGCCTCCAGTGACTCCGGGGAAGGCAGCTCGGTGAGGCCTCCCCCCACGTCCTCTGCCCCCTCCTCCAGCATGGGTCAGCCTATGGGCCTCTACCTGGTCCCCTCCCCAGGAGGAAGAGGGGCCAGTTATACACGGGGCACATATGCACCTGGCTCACCTCCTCCAGGGTTGTCCAGCAGCAGGAGAGGGCATGGTCAGGACCATCCCAGGCTGTGGGACAGGACATCCCCTACCCTGTCCTGTTCTGGGCTGGGCAGGACACAGCTGGCCTGTGCCTGGGGAACCTCTCAGACAGGGTCTGGGGGGTGGGGGGAGGCCCAGCCCCCTGGTTTAGCGTGGCCCCCACGAGCCCCAGCTCTCTGCTCTTCCTCTGCACTCCAAGGAAGTGACAAGTGGCCCAAGCCAGGCAGGCACTCGGGCAGCAGGGAGGGGTCAGCGGGTCTCAGAGCATCTCTCTCCTCTCACAGCTGGACACTGGGGCCAGGAGCGCCAAGCCTGGTGCGCAGGGGGCCGCAGCAGGGCCTGGGGATGTGGGCCCAGGCTCTGGGGCAGGCCCCGTCCTGCAGTTCTTCACCCGCCTGAGGCGTCATGCTAGCCTGGACGGGGCCAGCCCCTACTTCAAGGTCAAGAAATGGAAACTGGAGCCCAGCCAGCGGGCATCCAGTCTGGACACAAGAGGTAAGCTGCAGCCCCTGGTGGGGAGTGAGGCCCAGGGAGATGTGGAGCAGCAACCGGCTCTGCACCGTCGGGGTGGGGGGGGATGGTCCCCCATCCCCACCCCAGACTGGCCAGCATCATCTGCTCACCAGTGGGCATCTGGCCCACAAGCTGGTCAGGAGGGTAACCTGGGGCTGCACACAGTGCCCCAGTAAAGCCAGGGCTTGTCCAGCTGGAGCGGACAACAGTGAGCTCCAGTGAGGCCTCGTACAGCGTGTTTCTGGCACTGTTGTCAGTTTGCTGTGCTAGTGAGAGCACTCCTAGATGGCATGTACAATAGTATGGCTGTGTGCCAGTAAAACTTCATTTACAACCACAGGTGGTGGGCCTTTGATGCTGCAGACCCCTGCTCATGGAGCCCTGGACACAGGGCTTCTAAACCTCAACCCAAGGGCCATGCAGGTGGGGGGTGGCGGTGGTGGGGTGTGGCACCAACTCCTGGGACCAAGGCTGCTCATTGGAGCTCAGCAGGGCGAGGCTGCTAGGGCACCTACTGCCCTGTGGTGGAGGTGGCAGGTCCCAGTGCCAGGAGAGGCAGGGTGAGGCGACCAGGGACAGCACGAGTCCCCTTGTTGGAGCCAGGCTCCTGCACCATGGGGCGAGGGACGGCTGATTTCTGGTTGAGTGCTCCTGGCCGGGAAGGGGAGGGGAAGGCTTGTCCTGCTGCCCCACTGGGAGCCTAGATGGAGCCTGTAATTCCAGAGGTGATTATAAGCAAATGCAGGCAGGAAGCAGCAGAACCTGTCTGCTGGGTTACTACCATCCCCACCCCTGAGGCTCCACCACCCGGGCTCCCTGGCCCACCAGTGAGGCAGGATCTGGAGCTGGCAGGAGAGAGCATCACCTCTCCCCCTTCCCTGTCCCTTACTTGGCCCTACCTTTGGCCTTCAGCCAGGCCGTGTCTGTTACCTGATGTCTAGGAAAAGTCCTTGCTCTGGTCACACCTGCTTGCTGCCTTGGCACTTTCATTCATGCCCGCCCTGGCCGCCAGGTTCTTGGTCCTGGCCTTCCCGTCCTCGGTGCCTTGGTTTCCCAGCTGCACCATGGGGCGGGATAGACTCACCTGGCCCAGGCTGGTGTCTGCTGGCCTGGCTCAGATGTGGGCAGTGAGCCTGGTGCTGGGAGGGCTTAGGCAAGTGGTCGGTTTTCCTTTGCACAGGCTCCCCCAAGCGACACCACTTCCAGCGGCAGCGGGCGGCCAGCGAGAGCATGGAGCAGGAGGAAGGAGATGCCCCCCACATGGACTTCATCCAGTATATTGCCAGTGCGGGCGACACCATGGTCTTCCCAAGCCCCTGCCCCTTTCTGGCCAGCCCCACCAGCCCGCCCCCCAGTCTCGGCAGGTATTTTTCAGTAGATAGAGGTGCTGGGGTGGACCTGTAGGCCCCTGCCCCATCCCATCCCCCATAGGTGGCCCAGAGGATGGGCGGTCGAGTCCCTCTGGCTCCACAGTCTCCTGGAGGCTGCCTCACTGGGGCCATCTCTCCAGCACAGATCGGAGAAGGGAAGCGGGGGAGAATGGGTAAGGGTAGAGGGATGGCTGGGGCCCACTGCTTCCTGCTGAAGCCTAGGGCGTGAAGGTCTCTGCTGTGGACCCAAGGTACCTCCCACTTGCTGGTGCTCCTGGGGCTGGACAGCTGCTACTCAGAAACTGTTGTGACCACTTCTGGGGGTGCTGCCCTCTCCCCCAGCCCAAGGGCAACTCTCGGGAAACTCTGTCAGCAGGATGAACAACTGGACCCCAGGAGCAGGGCAGGCTTCCTAGTCCTGGGTGCTTCCTGTTTGGGGAGATCAACACTTTCTATGTGCTATCTTCCTCCTGGGTCCCTGTCAATCTGTGGTGGGGGAGCTAAGGTGGCCCCCTGGGGGGGGGGGTCAGCCAGGTGTCCGGGCTCAGTTGGACTCCACTTGATCCAATCCAACCCCAGCAACCCTTTGGTACACGAAGTTCTTAGTAAGAAGGCATCTCCTGAGAAGAGCCTTAACTCTTTCAGGGCGAGGGGCCAACCCCCTGCACTGCCAGCAGATGCCCTGGTCACATTTTCTTTTAACATTTTATTAATTTTTAATTGAAAGATAATCGCTTTACAATATCGTGTTGATTTCTGCCATACATCGGCATAAGTCAGCCATAGATACATGTATTATACATATATCCCCTCCCTCTTGAACCTCCCTCCCATCTCTCATCCTGTAAGGCCCTGGTTGAACTGGCAGGCGCCAGGACGGCTCCGGGTTAACCCAAGAGCATCCAGGCCAAAGTGGACAGGCAGCACTCAGAAACATCATCTTCCACGGCCCGGCTAAGCCTGGAGGGTTCCTACCTGTGCCCATCCTCCTGGACCGAGAAGCAGGGTGGTCAGGAGGCGGGTGGGGGAGGGGGCGTGGAGTTGGGGGAAGGAGGAGGCCTAATGCAGCCTCCTGACTGCGGCCTGGTTTGCAGGCTAGAGGCAGCTGAGGAGGTGGGCGCCGCAGGAGGAGCGAGCCCTGAGTCCCCCCTGGAGCGCGGCATCATCACGGGGCCTGAACAGCTACAAGACTCAGATGGAGAGCGAGACGCGGGGCTCGAGCAGGCTCCGACCATCTACCGCGATATCTGGAGTTTGCGTGCCTCGCTCGAGCTGCACGCGGCTGCCTCCTCAGACCACAGCAGCAGCGGCAACGACCGTGACTCGGTGCGCAGTGGCGACAGCTCGGGCTCGGGCTCCGGGGGCGCCGCACCCGCCTTTCCACCGCCCTCGCCGCCGCCCACACCCATGCCGCGGCCGGCGGATGGAGAGACAGGCGGACCACGCAAGCTGCTGCAGATGGACAGCGGCTATGCCAGCATCGAAGGCCGCGGCGCGGGGGATGATGGGCCCCCCAGCGCGCCTGAGAAGCGCTCCTCCTTTACGAGTGCAGGCCGTGAGGCCACCGTGGGCTGCAGCTTCGAGAGCTCCGCTCCAGAGACACCCGTCCGTCCCCGCAGCCCGCGTGCCTGGCCTCGCCGTGCCCCGCGCCGCGACTACAGCATCGACGAGAAGACAGACGCGCTGTTCCACGAGTTTCTACGCCACGACCCGCACTTCGACGATGCCCCGTCTGCCACAGCGCGCCATAGGGCGCGCGCGCACCCGCACCCCCATGCACGCAAACAGTGGCAGCAGCGGGGCCGGCAGCACAGCGACCCTGGAGCACGTGCTGCGCCCCCCACCCCATCGACAGCCCAATCTGGTGCCCCCCGCCCCGCACGCGCACCCCTGCGCCGCGGAGACAGTGTCGACTGCCCGCCCGACGGCAGAGCAGGCGACGACCCAGCCACATCCTCCATCCCCGTCATCGAGGAGGAGCCCGGTGGTGGATGCCCGGGGTCCGGCCTGTGTGCCGGGACCCCGGGTGCGCTGCTGGACAAGCTGGCGGCCACCTTCGACGACAGGCTCTTTCCGCCGCGGCTGGCCCAGCCGGTCGCCGTGGCCCCTGCCTTGGCCACGGCCGCGCCCACGTCCCCTGACCACAGCCCGGTCTAAGCCTGCGCCCCGCGCCCACCTCGTCAGCTTATTCGGCACCGGCGGGGCCCCGGTGCCGGACATACCTGGGGTGCGACGTCCCGGCACGCCTGCGCTGGGACCGCCGGCCTGGAGCACGAGCGCGGTTCCCCAGGCGCCCCAACGTGCGCACGCACAGTCCCTTCCAGGCACTTCGTAGAGTCGACTAGAGGGAGTGTGGCGGATTCTCACCTTGGGGTCCCAAGGGCCACACTCAACTTCCCTTGGCCCCAGACTGTGGCCTCGGGGTGTTGATGGGGGTTGCCAAGCGCACAGCGCCGCGTCTCTGGCGCATAGCTACGGAAAGCGCATGCACAGGGCTTGCAGCCAGCCGGGGTGATACGGGCCAACTGCGCAACACGCATGCGCACAGCGCCTCTCCCAGAGACCAATGAAGCCTCGAGATTTGCTCGATGCGCACGCGCTGCAATTCGCGCCAAGACACATGCACAGGGACCGCAGGGTGTCAAAGCTCAATCTCTTGATTGAGCCGTCCCTGGCTAGGAGGTTAGCTCGAGGCCGCGGCCACCAACCCTTCGAAGCCGTTTACCTCACCGCGGCGAGTGCTCGCGGCAGTCCGCACCCCCACACACACCCCCGAGCAATAACCGCTGCCGCCGCCCCCAGCCCTGCACACGCCTCCCACCTCGCTCCTTCCCAGTGTCTGCACCCCACACCCGCCCTCCGCATGTTGAGCGGGCCGCACGCCCTGTAACCGCTCCGTCCAAAGAGCCGCCAGCACTCACCAGTGTTTGAGACATAAAACCCAAATGGTCAAGGTTTCAAGTTTCCCAAGCTTTATTTATTGCCAAAAGATGGGGCAGCCCTCGCCAGCGGCCGAGTCGCCCTGCCCCGCCCCTCCCTCCTAAGCTTCCTGCAGTTTGTGTACCATCCAGTGATGGAGCTTGTGTTTTGTTTTCTGGTTGATCATAAATATTTACTGCATACTCTTGCTTGCTCTGGGTTGTTTCTGAGGACCCGAGAGCGCAGATGTCTTGGGCAGAAGGGGATGAGGCACACCCCTAGCCACCATGCTGTGAAGCTGTGGGCCCTGGGCTGAGCAGAGGGGCCTGTGCAGCTTTGGGGAGGCTGGGCTCTCTCTGAGAGCAGAGATCCAGCATGGCTAGAAGCAAATATGCCTAGGAGGCCCAGGTCTCCAGCAAGTAGCCTGGCCAGCCCCTCCACTGTGGGACCCACAAAGGACCCCAGGCTCAGGCTCAGATCCCCTGACAGCATGCTGCCACCCACAGTTCCCAAACACCCCTCACAACCACAGCTCAAATCCACCTGTTTTATTTTTTGTTTAAAAAATAAAAATAAAAAGGAACCAACCAAACAACGAACACAAGGAGGCCGCCTGGTTCCCTTGGGCATGGGCATGCATCTGGGTCGGCAGGCCTGTGCGTCATGCCCATCCCGCTGCGGCTGTGGTTGATATGAACACATCACCAGGTGTGGGAGGTGCTAACCAGTGGCAGAGTAAAAAGAGGAGTTGGGGTGGACGAGAACCAGTAGTCTCAACGTAAAGTGCATGGCGAAGGCTGGCATGGGGCCACACCTGGCCCTCTCCCTCCTCCCCTAGCTGGGGGAAGGGGCTCAGCACAGGATTGCAGTCAGCAGGAGGTCGTGTCCACCGGCCACCGAGGGAGGGCCAGATCCCAGTCCCTGCTGTCACACAGCCACAGTCCTCCAGGACCCTCTGGCTTCCAGAGGAGCAGTCAGCATGGAGGGTGCTGTGGCAGCCTTCCTGGGCGGTGGGCAGCAGGCCAGCCGTCGACGGGAAGACTGAGCAGGACCTGGCCGGGGCTCCTGGAGATGGACTGAGACCAGGACACAGGCAGGTCACTTCTGGGCCAAGCAAGGTCCTGTGTCACAGGCAGCACGCTCTCCCTGGATCCCTCCAGAAGATGAGAAAACGGAGGCCTAGTCACGCAGTGCTGTCAGACACCTCCACTGGCCAGGGAGAGCTGCACTGCCTCAAGGGGCCACCCCAGGAATCTCTGGTCACCTGGTAGGATTAAGCAGGGCCCTTGTGCCACAGAACCAGGCCTCCCTGCAAAGAGCTTCTACCCCACCTGACCGGTTCTGATACTGGCAGGTTAAGTTCTGTGGGGGCCTTTTCAGAGGCAGCTCCCGGGGAGAGGGGGCATGGATGGACAGGGGCTGGACCCTCAGGCCTCCACCCCGCTGCTCGTATCCTGAATGGCAATGGGGGCGCAAGCACCTGTGAGGCCCACCCAAAACGCCCTTTGTGGACTGGGTGGTCAGGGCTGGAAGGAGGGAGCAGGGAGAGGAAACGACAACCTCAGTCAGAGCACAGCCCCCTGCAACCCCCAAACTCCTCCAATGCCAGGAGCAGCCTGGGCGGGACAGGAGGCAAGCCCCTCGGGTCTGCAAAACAGGCTGTCAGCTTGAGGGGCCTTCCTCCTGCACACACACACACCAAGCCCCCGCACCACACCAAGTAGCCAATGTTCTGCAGAAAGTGACTTCCTTCAACTCCAACCCAGACTCCAGGGACAGTGACACAAACCAAGATGGTAGTATCCACAATGTGCCCCCCCAACCCCTCTGGTCCCAGCCCCATCCTACCTGCGGGCAGCCACCCTCACTGCTGTTTGCAGGCCGACAGCCGGCGGATCTTGCTGCTGGCCGAGCAGGCCTTGCGGGCAGGGTTGGAGGCAGCGCTGGCCCGGCGCTCTGCCCTCGACCTGGTGTTCAGCTGGGTGGTGTCGGTGCCATTCACGCACACAGCCTTGGGAAGGACCCGGTTCTGTGCGCTCCGCCCAGCCTCCTCCTCCAGGACCTGACCTTCAAGGGGAGAGGGCCAGAGTGTGCTGACTGGGGATCCCAAAGCACACGCGCTCTGCATCATTCCTGCCCAGACCCAGGCCCCCAACCACCTGTCCCATCTGACCTGCCCGGTCCTGCCACAGGGCCTCATCCAGGGAGTGGGAGGGTGGGCCTTCAAACCAACCGGCCAGAGTCAGGCCCAGCCCATGCTCACCTGCCCATTCAGCTGTGAGCCGGGCTCCGCACTCAGGTGAGTGGGAATGTGGTGGCGGACCAGAGATCTGGGGCCCGAGCCTCAGCTCTCTCACCTGGGTGAAGGCCAGAGCCCACTGGGCCCTGTGGAACACAAGGGGCTGTACTTGGGCCAGGCGTCCAGACTCGATGTCACTCTCGAAACAGCCCACCCTGGCTCTCCATGCCAGGCACGAAAGAACAGAGAGGCAGGCTCGGGCACCTCCCATACCCCACGCCTTCCCACGTGGCCTGCCAGCCCTCACTGCGCCCTGGGGCCCTGCTTCATGCCCGCTGAGCAGTGGGGGAGGGAGGGGTGCAGGAGCCCATGCTGACCACAGCACACCCTCCTCCCATGGATACCAGGAAACCACCACAGCTGCCTTGAGCCCATCTGGTCCTCACACAGGAATGCGTTTCCACCAGCGGCGTCTGGGGCCTGACTCGGCCTCTGGACCTTGCCGGAAGCCCCCTAGGCATGTGTACAGGCAGCAACTCAGGTCAGAACTCAGAGCATGGCAGAGTGGGCGGGTGTCAGGAGCCTGCTCTAATGGAAGAGGGGGCTGCCAGGGTGCCGAGTACCCCAACGCTACTCAGACCACAAGGGCTCAGCCTCCAGCACAGCGACCACAGCTGGGGGGTGGCCGGCAAGAAATCTGCTCCACTTGCCCTCAAGGCACCAAGGGCACTGGCTCAAACAAAACCAGGGTGGGTGGCAGGAAGAGGGACAGACCAGGGAGACCCTGGTGAGCAGATCATGAGATGGGACTGGAGCAGAAGCAGCCCTAACACAGCCTGCCGTTGGCCTAGGGCAGTTCGGCAAGGGGCAGCTGCCTGATCTCACTGCAGGCTTGTCCCCCATCTGGAGTAGGGACATTTCTGGGCTAGGGGTCTAGCTTGGGCCCAGAGAACTGCTCTTGGACAAGCATTCCGCACCCAGGAAGAGTAGTCCAGGCCTCTGGCATAGGCCTGAAGGGACGGCGTGTGGTCAGTGCCCAGCGGGGCTTGGGGGATCCGGCAGGGTCCACACTCAGCCAGCCAGACACCTGTCCCAGAGCCCCAGTGCCTCCAAAAGGAGAACACCTTGATCCTATCCTGCCAGGGACAGAGGTCCAGGAGGCCTTACTTGGGACTGGGCTGTGGCCAAGGTTCCCAGGGCAGGGTCTCTGACCTGACCCCAGGACCCCAGTGGGAAACAGCTACAGCCAGCCACCATGGGCACCAGAGGCCTAACATGTGCTGGGAGGGTGGGCCCATGCCCACAGGCCACCCTGCACACAGGCTCTTTCTACAGAAAACACCTAAGTCCTGGCCGACGAGCCAGAAGGAGGCAAGCAGGACCGCACACAAAAAGCAGGCAGACCTTTATGCGGAGCCAGTGGAACCAGCCCCGGGGCAGCACAGAACCGCAGATGCGGTGGCGGGGCAGTGGCCTGGCCTCCCTCAAACCCCGGGCAGGGTCAGCGAGAGCCCGCAGTGCACGGGGCGCGGGCCGGGCGGGGCGGTGCTACCCTAGGGCCTGGGCTCTGCGTGGAGCTCCTCCAAGGCCCTGGCCTCAGCTTCCTCTCCAGAAAGTTCTGAGCACGGGCTCTCCCGTGGGCCTCTCTCTCTAAGCCCTGCCTCAGACGCCTCCTCGCCACCTGGGGAAGAAGGCCAGGCATCAGCAGGGCACAGGCACCGAGAGGGCCACCGGACCCTCAGGCAGAGCCCCCGGCCCTCCCCACGACCGGGGCTCACCGGGCACTGTGAAGTCCTGAGTGTAGATGACGTCGTCCTCAATGTCGAAGAGCTCGTCATCCACGTCGTCGGCACAGCCGTGCAGGTCTTCCAGGTAGGGCACCACTGTCATGCCCCGCCACCGGTCCTTGCAGTCCGCGCTGGGCGGGATGGGCACCGGCTGCTCGGCTGGCGGGTGCTTCTTCCGGAACCAACTGTGGGAGCGGGGCATAAGGGTCTCCAGGCTGGCTCCCCACACGGGCCCACCCTCATTTCCCACAGAGAACTACGTGGCGTGCAGAGATGGAGAAGGGTTGGGCCAACAGGAGAGACTGAGCCGGCAAGACCCCTGCACCACGCCCTCCCCCTCCAGCACCCAGCCGGGCCGGGGACTCACCTGTGCTGCCGGATCTGCTGTATGGAGAACCGCTTGGCCGGCTCATACTCCAGCATCCCTGCCAGGAGACCAGCCGGGGGCGGGGTCAGCGCGGGCAGAGGCCCCGCCCCTGCCTGGGAGGGGTGGGGGCGGAGGGCGTGGCGCGTGTGAGCGGAGCCCCGCCCCCGCTGCAAAGCGAGGTCAGGAAGGAGACCGGAGCAGGCTGGAACACAGGACAAGAGCCCACCCCAGGGATCCTGAACCTGTCCACACGTCCCAGGAAGACAAAGCACAGGGGTCGACCCTGCAGTGCCCGCCCGGCTCTAGCCAGCAAAGCCGGTGATCGGCAATCCCTGCCGGAACCCCAAATCCCCAAGGCGGCAGCAGGAGAACCAGGGGCCTCCAGAGGGACACACCCTAGAACCTGTGTGAAGGCCTTTGCCCAGGAACGGGACATGCAGAAGAGGCAAGGCAGCCCTGTAGGCCTCGCTGGGCTGCCCTGAGGTGGCAGGGCTACAGGGGTGCGGAGCCCACAAGCCCTGTCTACCTGCACCACCACCTCCCCACCCCCTACAGGTGGCTTTGTTCTCAGAAAGTGTAACTTTGGGATGCTGGCCGTCAGAGCTGAGCCTGAGTGGTGCAGAAGAGGAAAGGTCATGGTCACAGCCCTGTTGTGGGAGAGCCAGGGCAGGGCTGGGGCGGTGTTCCAGAGACCTGTGGGCAGGAGGCTCGCCGCCCAGCTATGCAAGACCTCTAGGCATGCCCAGGCAGAGAGGACAGGACACTGCCTGGACCTGGGGGACAGGGATACCAATGCCCTCCGCCATCTCGTCAGCCAGACTTGAGGCTGCTTCTTATTTGGTTGAGCTGGGTCTTAGGTGCGGCATGAGATCTAGTTCCCTGACCAGAGATTGAGCCAGGGCCCCCTGCACAGGGAACTTGCAGTTGTAACCACAGCAGAGAAGTCCCCCCTAACTTGGGACTGTTTCAAGTGTTTATGGGAGTGAAGGCAATAACAGGTCATCATCTGTGTCACTGGAGCAAAGAAAGCTTAAAACTGAGAGAACTCCAATCCATCAGTCCCCGTTGAAGGGAGGAGGGTCTGAAACATCAATCTCTGCTAGAGCTGGGGGAGGCCCGGGGTGGGGGTTGGGCCATGAGCCTTCAAGGAACACTTGGGCAGGGAGGGCCAGGTCTGAGTCGGTGGGGCTGCCACCTCCCACACTCCAAGACCCTGGGAGGGCGGGGGAGCCCAGTGCCTGGCTGACAGGGTGGCCCTGATGCAGAGGGCAGGACTGGGTTGCACCACTGCAGAGCACTTGAACTGCAGCTGCTCAGCTTCACTTCACCTTCACTAACAACCAGAGAACTGGCGTGACTCGGTCATCAGGAGGCTCCGGAGCCACGCAGGACTGTGAAGCTGCTTGTTCATCTGTAGGCCACATATAGGCTAAAGCAGGATTAGGTGTCTGGCACAAGCCAAGTGTCAGGTCAGTTACACAAGCCCTGGGGACTGTGGGCAGAGGACTTAGGACGGTACCAGTCACACAGGCGATACCCTGGATGTGCTGTATCATCAAAACTAACTTCACCAGGGAGCTCCCTGCCAGTGCAGGGGTGAAGACTCGGTGCTTTCACTGCTGTGGACCTGGGTTCAATCCTTGGTCAGGGAGTAGGATCCCACAAGCCATGTGGGGTGTGCAAAAACATAAAACACTAACTTCAGCCAAACTCCAGGATCCTGGTGTGGCTTTATGGCGGCCATGGTGGGCCAGGCCCCTGTGTGCGGGGACAGTGCCACCTGCTGAGCAGCCTGGGAACTGCAGCAGAAAGAGATCCTGCAGGAGACCCCCTCACTGTTACTTCCCATAGGGATGGGTAATCAGGACAGGGTAGAACCAAGACCCAGGGCAGGTGGCAGAGCCCAAAAGAGCCAGGGACCCCTCCCACGCTCCACTCGGGCTGCTCTCCAAGCCTGGCTAGGCTGTGCCCACCTCCCATGTGGGGGGGGTGGGGCAGGCAGCTGTGGCTGCAGCACGGAGATGGCTCAGCTCTCAAGAGGCCAGTGGTCTAGGGAAGACCCTCGGGAGCCCCCACACCTGCAGCCTGGCCTCCACTCCGAGGGCCTCACCTCTGAGCAGGTCTGAGAGCGGGGGCCCACAGTCCCCCGGGATGGTATAGTCCCCCTTCCCGATGTTCTCAAACAGCTTGTAGATGTTGTCGCCCTCGAACGGGTACAGGCCTGTTGTGATGTTGTACCTGTGGCCCGGAAGGACAGACCAGTCAGAGCCTGCCCTGTGGCCCTGGAGCCTCTGCCACACTCCCCCACCCCCACTACACACACCCCACCCCCTGCGGGGATCGGACATGAGGACCATGGTCTGGAACACACAGTGTTGTTGGCTCACTGTGAAGACACGAAAAGCCACTGGACTGTGCACTCTAACAGGATGGGTCAGGGGACATCTGTCAGTGAGCTCTCAGTGGAATAAAATGGATGCCTCTTTGCCCAGACCATCAGCTGTCCCAAGGGGCTGTAGCGCCAACTTGCCTTGGGGGGAAGAACACAGGCCCCCTCGCTACTGCCGGGCTTATGGAGGGACAGACGCCTGCAAGGCAGTCTGGGTGGGAGCCAAGCATCACTGGTGACTCGTGATATCTTTAAGAACTCAGCCCCAGGAGTCAGGACAGAAAGCCTTGCCCGAACAGTGACAGGTGACTCGGGCAGGGGCAACAGCACAGGGGGAATCAGCGCAGGGGGACACCAGCACAAGGCGAGGTGGGCAGGAGGACAGCTGGTCCCAGTGCGTGTGCCCCTACCCACAGGAGTTCCTGACCCTGGCTCCGTGGCCTCCCCAGACACAGGGGACCTGCCAGGAGGGGCAGGTCGTGAAGGCCTGGAGTCTGAACCGAGTGCCTGGGGCTGGGGTGGGTGAGGTAGAGGGACCCTGGGGTAAAGGGACCAGGCCCAGGGCACTTACAGCGTGACTCCCGCTGACCAGATGTCCACCTTGAAGCCAGAAAAGGTGTCCAGGCCATTGGCGATCTCAGGTGGCTGGAAGGCTGGGGAGCCCTGGCTGGTCCGGCACGTGTCATCCTCAGCAAACGGGTGCAGTGCCTGTGGCAACACCAGGTAGTCCTCAGGAAGTGGCTCCAGGGGCTGGACCCCATGCCCTGTCCGCCCTGGGCCCCCCCACGCACCTCAGCCACACCCAGGTCAGAGATCTTGAGCGTGCCACCAGTGGTGAGCAGCAGGTTGCCGGGCTTGATGTCCTTGTGCACGATGCCCTGGCTGTGCAGGTACTCCAGGCCGTCCACCAGCTGGCAGAAGTACCTGCGGGCACAGCTCTGTGACCACCACCCAGGGCCAGCCACCTGGGCTGCGCTGTCACACCAGTCTCTGGTCTGGAAAAAGCCATGCTGCTCACCGCCCCTGCCCCCGTCCCGTCCTACCATAGGCCAGCTGGTCCTACAAGCAACTCAACTGGGGGCTGACTCTCCAGGAGAACTTGGCCTCGGAGCAGTGAGGCCCGGTCAGGGGCTCCCCCAGCACCAGGAGGCCCCACAGCCTCAGGCAATGGGCATGCGGGGCAGTGCGTGTGCAGAGAGGAGCCGGTGGGCAGCTGCAGGGTGTGCACAGCAGCCAGGCTACACAGTTGCAAACTGGGCGCCAAAGCCCTGAGTTTTAAAACACACTTGAACTTCCATCTCATTCATGCTCAGAATAAGCTCTCTGAACATAGGACCAGGTCCTTTAAGGCCCTGGCCCGGAGTGACCTACAGGAGCAGGGGCAGCGGTGGGGCTCGAGCTCACTCACCCATGGGCCTGGCACACAGGGAAGCGCTTCTCGGGCACGCTGTCCAGCATCTCCTGCATGCCACACACGCAGTACTCCATCACCATGTACGTGGGCCGTGCTAAGGAAAACACGCAGCAGGCACCCTGCTCTGGACAGGACGGGCCGTGGGACACAGACAAATGCTGGGGGTGGGGCTGCAACAGTGCAGTGAGTGGGAGCACCCGGGAGGGATCACGGGCACTGCAGTGGATCCCCACCCCTCCATGGATCCTCCAGGGCCATCCTGTGGAGCTCAGGACGCCACCTTTGGGCTTAGCCTGCACAGTCCAGCATGAAGGCCCCTGGTTGTTCCATCCCAAGGAGGAGCTTAAGTCTTGCCCCACCAGGGGCGTGCAGGATAGAGGCCCATGTGGGCCTTGGGGAAGAGAAGGCTGGAATTATGGGGGGGAAGGGGAGGGAGTGAGGAAGGGTGGGAGCCAATGTCAGGTCGAGGCCCCCCAGCCACACCTCTTTGTGGAGAAGAGCCCAGTCATTCTGCATCCAGCGGGTCAGGGATAGACCCCTCAGCAGGACCCTAGGCCTCTAGACCTGGGCTCTGGGAGTCACAGCCCAGGAGGAGAGGGGAAGGCCAAGGAGACTGCCCATATGCCCACCCACCCGTGGGGACATGCCCACCTCCCCACCCCCTGCAGGATATATCTTCTGCTTTTCCTCATTGTACAGCACATCCACTAGCTGGATGACGTTCCTGTGCCGCAGCCTCCTCAGCAGCTGGATCTCCCTGGAGAGAGGATGGGTGGTCAGCCAAGTCCCAGCAGCCCGGCTGCACCCACCATGTGGAGGGCACTGCACGGAGGGTGCTGGGTCTGCCAGAGCCCGGCAGGGCTTCAGCACAGCAACAAGACCAGGGACATCCAACACTTGGACTGAAGGTGCATGGAGACCACAGCAAGGGCGCACGGGGCAGCACGAGGGGTGTGGGAGCTGGGACTCCAGAGACAGCCCTCTCCACCCCCACCCCCGCTGCCAGCGCAGCTCCTGAAGATTCTCTGCAGGAGCCGGTGGGCGTGAAGGGGGAAAAGCTGGAGGTCTGTGAGGAGGCTTCACAGAACGCTAAACAGAGTCACCAACTGACCCAGCACCTCCACTCAGGGTATGTGCCTGGGAGGATTGAGAACACGCGACCTATGCACATGTGCTCATGGCAGCACCATCCATGGGAGCCCAAGGGTGGACACAATGCCAGTGTCCCTCCACACCCAGGAGCATCCCTCAGCCCTGAAAAGGAGAGAAGCCCTGATACTTGCTACCACGTAGACAGGCCCTGAGAACACGATGCTCAGTGAGAGAAGCAGACACAGAAGGACACGCAGGGTGTGATTCCACTAATGGGAAACGTCCAGAACAGGCTGATCCACAGATACAGAGAGTGGGTTCCTGGTTATCAGGGGCTGGGGAGGGGATGGGGTGACAGAGGAGACAGGGCTTCTTTTTGGGGTGATGGAATGTCCTGGACCTACACAAAAATGACCATTACTAAGAAGATACCAAGTGCCACGAAACTGCATGGTATGTGAGTGATACCTCAATAAAGGTTTTGTAAAGTCCTCACCAGGAAGCCCACGCGTGAAACATAGGAACATCGGGGCAGGTGAGGGCCCATTCTCCTGAGACTCAGCTTCCACCCCTACCACTGTCCACATTTCATGAAAAGGTTGCCTATTCCAGAAAACCCAACCCACCCTCACAGACCAGTGCACGATCCTGGGCCCTCATAGTGTAGGTCCTCCTTCCATGTGGATCATGGCCCAGCACTCAGAGCGCCCACTCCCCAGAACCAGTGCACAGGAGGCCCTCCACTTGCAGAAGGAAACACAGCTTTACAGTGGCTTCTTGCAAGCCCACTGGCTGCCCCGTCCCTGCCCAGGGTCCCCTCCAGGCCAAGAGGCTGCACATCTAAATGCTCCCCTGAGCTGAAGCGGCGGGGCGGGGGGGGTGACTCAGAGGCTGGGATCCAGGTTCATACCATCTAACCACCAGGCATTTAGCCTGCTGTCCAGCGTGAGCAGGGACCACACACACGGCAGCTGCACCTGGGCACTGACCCTAGCTGTGCAGGCTCTGTGGGTACGTGGGAAGCAGACTCTGATGCGAGGAGTCCCCCTACATCGTGACACGACAACCAGGATGTCTCCCAGGGTCTCTAGGTGTCCCCGGGGACAAGGCAGAGTGGTGAGTCCTGGTGGGTGGGGCAGACTCCCCAGCCCTGCCTCTGCCAGGTCCTCCCTCAACCCGCCCAGCTTGGGCCCACTGTGGACCCGTAGGTCCAACTCACTCCTGCAACGGGCCTTCCCTGGCTGCTGTGGGCCAGGCACTGGGTCCGTGGGCACCCTGTCCTGGGGGCCCCGTCAGACGCGCCAGGCCCACCAGCACTCGTCGGCAGTGGCCCTGTGCTCCCAGGCTTCCTTCCCCCATCACCTCATAGCTCTGACTCCCAGCCTGCTGCCGGCTCCCCAGGGCCAGAGCTCAACTGTGGTAACTCAGGGCCCCTCCCCTGCCTATAAGTTCTCCACCCCCTCTATCTGACAGAGAGGTGGACACCCCAGGCCGTCCAAATGGAAGCCTTTGTCCTGACAGTGGTGACCATGCCTCTTGGGGTCTCTGCCTCATGCTGCCTGGTCAGAGTACAGAGCAGCTCCTTTCAGAGGTACCAGGAAAGAAGGCCCTGGGGAGGGGTCCCAGGGCAGCTCCCTCAGTGTTTGATGCCTGCTGGACTAACTGGCCAGCAAGGGCACCCACTGCAGGGATGGGATTTGCAGCCCAGCGGGGAAAGCGGCACGTGGCAGCAAGCTCAGTAGAGAGCCCACAGGCTGTGGCGGGGATGGGACACAGGGCCCAGTGCAGACTGAACACCTGTGGCATGGGGACAGCTCAAGTGACCATCCCCATCGGCCTTCCTGCTGGACACGGGAGGGGAGACACGAAGGAGGGCCCAACCCAGACCGTGACTCTTGTGGCAACAGGACAGCCCAGGTGTCCGTCCATCCCCTCTCCATCCAAAGAGACGCTACATAAACCCACGTGTGGAGACAAGGAGCCCTTGACACCTGAGCCAACACATGGCCACCTCGGGGAGGCAGGCCTCACAGCCAGGCTTCAAGCAGCAGCCGCCAATCCTAGTGTGCAGTCTCCAAACTCGGATGCGGCTGCCAACCACACGCGCGGTGGTGTTCGCCCCAGGCCTGCCCAGGCGTGGACAAGCCCAGGCTCTGCCTTCTGTGCCATGAGTACCCGTCCCGGGACCATCCGCCCAGCCGAGCCTCCCCCTCCGACCACTGCCACTGGGGCAAGACTCCTCTGCAGGAAAAGTTTAATGCAGGAGGGACCCCCAGGCAGTGGACAGCACTACCCCCCACCCCAGTAAAGCCAGCTCTGGAGGGAGGGCCTATGTAAGGGCCCTCAATCAACATGATCACAGCCTTCCAAGAAAGTGAGTGAGCCCGCTGTCAACACCAAGGAAGGGGTGACACCACCAGGAAAGGGGCCACGGTGTCAAACTCTAACAGAAGGGAACCGCACGCCCACAAGGCCAGGACCAACCACGGCAGAGACAGCACAGAGACACACTCCGAGTAGGTGAGGGGGTGCCGGAGGATCCCTGAAACATGCACTGCAGGAGCCGAGATGTTCTAGTCACCTAGGAGTAGCACCACTGGCCAGAGAAAAAGAAAAACATTATTTAAAGAAAGAGGAAAGCCAGGCGCTCAGCCAGGATGCAGGAAGTGAAGTGAGAGGAAGCAAGCCTTCCGGTCCAGCCGCAGCTGCTCAGGGAGGGCATTGCAGAGACCCGCCTGTGGCGCTGGGAGCAGAGTGGACCCGGGGCGGGCTCACTGACCGCCCACAAGGGGAAGGCAATGAAAGAGCCGGGTCCTAAAGCACTGGAGTTCACAGAGGGGTGCAGCTGCCCCCACGGCCACCCACCTCAGGGCCCAAGGACCTGCCACCTCACTCCCTCTAGATGCTGACGGGTCCACAGAGAGCAAGGAAGGGGTGATGGCTGCTCTGGCCGAGGGTCACTGAGCAAGACCCCCTCACCCCTCGGTCCTCCTGCTGATGCTTCCAATCATGTGGCGAGGGGCAAGAGACAAAAATGAAGAGAAACTCAAGAAAAGTGAAGTTCAACACAAAACACATGCTCGCACAACTGCCGAGCAGCACAATTCCTAATGGGCATCAGTAGGGGACGACCCATACGTCCACTGATGGGGATGAATACACATGTCCACACACGGGGGCATCGGGAGTAGATGACCCACACGTCCACTGATAGGGATGGATACACACACATGTCCACACACACATACGGGCATCAGGAGGGGGTGACCCACACATCCACTGATGGGGTCAGATACACATGCCCCCCCGAACACACGGACAGCATCAGAAGCTCTGACAGTTGCTACCAAATGGACGCACCTGAGAACATGAGAGGAAGAGACACAAAACACATAGCGTGTGATTACACTGATGGGAAACATCCAGAACATGCCGATCCACAAACACAGAGAGTGGGTTCCTGGTTGTCAGGGGCTGCGAGGGGGAGCAGGGGTGACTGCTGACGGGGATGGGGCTTCCTTTTGGGACATGGACTGTTCTGGAACTAGAGGTAGGTTGTGGTCGCACTCTCCAGGAAAGTACCTGACCGTGAGTTACCTGCTCACAGCTGAGTTTCACATCATGTAAAACGTGTCTCACTAAAGCTGTTCAGAGAACATGCCACCTCCGGCTGTGTAGTAGACACATGATAATGGGCGACTGGGCTGTGACTTCCAACAGGCTTCTGGGTGAGGGGCCAGTGTCCCCCACGCCCCAGCCTGGGGAGTCCCTATGGCCCCCGGACTCCACTGTGTCTAGTCACCCCTCAGCCAGGACGTGCAATGAGAGCCTCGGTGCCTCAAGCAGCAGCCGTGCCCTGGTGATGCCAGCTGGCCTCAGGGAGGAAGCTTTACCAATACCTGGGTAGTGGGGGTACCAGCAGATGCCAGGACCTGGCAGAGGCCACTTGGGATGCGAACAAGGGCCAGAAAAGTCCAGGCTCCGCTAAAATCCCGACCACTCACTCTCAGGTCCAAGAGCCTACCAGTCACCACTGCTGGCCTGGAGACTGGCACTGGGCACTTGGGCCAGGACGCAAGGCAGGAGCACCAGGAACGCTGATGAGGAGGGAGGCTAGCAGGGCCCCGAGTTGCCAGTCCCGGCTCTGCACAGCTCACCGAGCACATGCATCTGGCACACAGCAGGCACAGGCCCTGAGCTGCCCTCTCACAGAAGGAATGTGGGGTGGGAGAACGGAGACTGTCCCTGCTTCTCAACAGCTGATGGAAAAGCCCACAAAGAACAGGACCTTGTGACAGGTGAGAATCCTGGGAGCTGGGCCCACCTGGCCTCCCAGGGGTCAGGGCAGAAGGGTGTACACTCACTATCTGTACAGGCATGAAGCCCCAGGGCTGCCCCCGGCCAGGGAGGCACCAGCGTGGCCTCAGTGGCTGACCGGAAAAACACAAGCAGATACAACTTACATGGAAAATGACCCTTTTCATTAAAAAGTTCTTGGATTGGTAAAGAGAAGTTCGAAGGTGTCAGTGTTAAAACGACGACTGCTTTCTTTTTCACTTCTTGATGCTTTTCTGAGTCTTCCTATTTCACAACAAGAACAAGTTAGCAGGACTTCCCTGGCAGTCCAGTGGCTAAGATTCTGAACTCCCAACGCAGGGGGTCCAGATTCCATCCCTGGGTCGGGGAAGATCGCCTGGAGAAGGGCATGGCAATACCCTCCAGTAGAAAACCCACAGAGGAGCCTGGCAGGCTACAGCCCATAAGGTCGCACAGAGTCAGACATGACTAAGTGACTTACACACGTGAAAAAAAGAACAAAGAGGGATAGGCACAGACCACAGCAGCCCTCCTGGGAGAAGCCACAGGAGGGGAGACTTCCTCTGTCACACACTGCATTTCTTAAGGAATGCGTCCCATCCCAACTGGAGCTGCGGGACTCCTGAGGCTTTTCTGGAAAGTTCCGGACACTTCACTCCATGAGAAGAGTCTGGAGTTGAGTTTATTAAGTCTCTCCAAGACAAAGGAGCCTTTTTTCCCCCCTGTAGCTGCCTGGCAGCAAGGCTGACCCAGAAGCCTGGATCTTGGGGCCCTGCTTGAGCGCCCACACAGAGCAGTCCAGCACGTATCATCAGGATTCAGGACAAGGGAACAGGATGCTCAGAGCAGGGCTCGCCCTCACGACATTCAGGAAGGAGGCGTGAGGGTTCTAACCTGAAGGCACACACCCAGCGGGCCCTCCCAGCACCAGCCCGCAGGTGGCCGATACGGGGCCAGAGCTGTGTTCGGAGAGGGCACGACCTGTGCCTCTGGGGCTGAGAAGGACAAAAGGGCCCGACCCTGCAGCTGTGGCACCTCACAGCGACCCCCAGGCCGCTGTGGATGCCAACAACCCTGCCTCCCCAGGCTCAGTCTCCCCAGGGCTTCCTTCAATGGACATTGTTTCCACAGCTCCTGAGACCACAGCTGATGGCTCAGGAAACCAGAACTGGGAGCCGTGATCCTCTGTCGGGTGGCCAAGCAGGAGGGAATCTCTGGGTGGTGATCGCCCTCTAACTTGACCTTGGCCACATACATTTGCAGATGGGGAGGGGCTTCCTCAGGTGTGTGTCACCCTTTGGAAGAACTTGGAAGAACTCGGCACTCACCCACCTGACACCTCTCCCTCATCTCAGGCTGGGGCATCTGCAGATGTTCCGGGTGCACGCCCCTGGTCCCCCACTTTCTCTGAAGCCCCCGGGATGGCCAGCAGTGGCTGCGGCGGCCCTAACCAAACATCAATTGGTGCTGGTAATGAGCCTGGCCCCTCCCAGCTTGGGATGCAGCAGAGCGTAAGGCACCAGACACTAGGACAATCTACGCCAACTCCATCCAGGAGGGCTTGTCCAGGCTGAAAGAGTCCAGCATCCCACTCCTGGGACAGACTCAGGGATGAGGCCTAAGAGGAGCCAGGAGGACAAGGACAAGCCCTGGAGAGTATGTGTGTGTGTGTGTGGGGGGGGGGGGGGGTGTTCCCTTTCTGCCAGCAGCATCCAGAAGCCCACTGCCCCTCAATCTGCAGTGGTGGTCAACTGGTAGCCCGAGGGTCACCTCTCCCCCACACACTTCTGGATTAAGGAGAAAAGGTGACTCAGAGAAACAGGGAGTGGGGACTGGATCAGAAGTGTGGCCTAACTTAGCCTGCAGGAGGGCACTGGTACCCACTGTCCCCTGGCCTGTCTCGTCCAGGACACTGGTGGCCCCTGCCTAACCCTCACCATCAGGTGACAGATGGGCACAGAGAACTGGCTGGGCTGGTCCTGCCCTTGCTGGGGGTCCATGGCTGGGGCACGGTCCGCAGCTGGTCTGGCCCCACTGCTCTGCTCTCCAGGTGTCCCACAGAAGACAGAAGCAGCTGGGCGCTCACTGTCAAACTGCCCGGAGAGCAGGGGGGCCGGGGGGAGGGGTGAGAGTGATCAGGGAGCAGCACTCCCAGGACTGGCCAAGGTCACCAGCCAGTCCTGCCGCCTGGCCCATTAGATAAAGCCCTGGGCTGGGGTAGGGTGGGATCCCCAGGCAGCAGAGATAAGGAGGGGGTGTCCCCTCCCAGAACCAGCGAAAAGGACAGAGGCAGAGCTCCCACCACCTCAGGGATGCCTATGGCCAGACAGGTGCCTGAAAAAACTCTGTGTAAAAAGTTTGCGGGGACACAAGCCGACCCCCACTTCTCAGGAGCCACAGAGCCTGCAAGTCGTGGATGTGTCCTGTGGCACATCCCAGGCGAGTGAGAAAGGGCCAAGTTCCCCCCCTGCAGACTGATAAACCGGTGCAAACAATTATTTTTGGCAACCGCAGCGTCCCCCTCCAACAGGGTAAACAAATGGCGTGTCCCAACCCTAGTAACAGCCTCACGCTGGGAGGAAACCTGCTGGCGGCAGGCTGAGCCCTTCCGAACCCAACTGCTTTTGGTTTTCCGAAGCCAAACCAAGTACCTGAGCCCTCCGGACAGCTAAAAAGGCACAGGGGGAGAGGGACTCCCCCTTCCGAGGAGCGCCCCGCAGAGGCTGAGAGCCCAGGACGCCCAGCCGCAACGAGCGATCCTGACTTCACCGAAGTCCCCCAAAGAGTTGCCCACGACTCTCCCTGGCAGGTCGACTCGGGGTGCTTAAGGAAACGGAGGACGAAAGAAAGTAACTGAGAGGAGAAGGGAAGAGGAAGGGAGGGAAGGGGGAAGGAGGGGGCCGCCCAGCGGCGCGCGTCCCCACCCAGGAAGCCCGCACTTACTTCTTCACGTTGGCCTCCCCGTTGGGGATCCTTCGCAACTTCTTCTTCTTGAGGATTTTGACGGCTCTTCTGCACAGTGTCTCCGAGTCCAGCACCTCCTTCACCTTACCGTACGACCCCTCCCCCAGCAGGTCCCCCATCAGGTACTTTCCGATGAGCTTGGCCCGCTTGCGGCGGGGCTGGTAGATGACCTCGGTGGAGTCGATCCGGTGGATGAATGTGTCCATCCCCACCGACATCAGCTCGCCCTCTGTAAACATGCCCAGCTGCTGCGGGTCCGCCACCTCCATCCTGAACTCCAGGCCTACGTCTCCGGCCGGCGGTCCCTTATCCCCTTTGTGAACTTCGCGGGGAGTGGTTCTTCCTTTTGTTTCCCCCCCCCGCCCCGCCTCAAAATTCCCTTCTCCAAAATTGAAAGTCAACAAAATCGAAAAAATGAGAGAGGAAAAAAAATAAAGGAAAACCCTCTTGGAAAAGAAACGATTGTACTGAACGTAAGTTCAAAAGGCGCGGCTGGTCCAGAGCCCGGGCACCCGGGCGTGCGCAGCGTCCCAAGTTTGGGGGCCGCCCGACCTCGGAGCTTCGGGGCGGGCAGGCGCGTCCACGGGGGCCCTCCGGAGGCCGGTGGGGCCGCGAAGTGCTAGGTCATCCTCCAGGGACTTTAGACCCTCGAACGAACACGGACGCGGCCGGGCCGAGTCTTCTCCGCGCCGTCCATTACCAGCGAGCCATGGCGCGCGCCCCGGGCCCCGCGCAGGCCAGCTCTGGGACTCCCAGAGCTGGGCAGGTGAGCTTTGCCGGGGGCAGGGCGCGCAGCTCGGGGGCGTCTCCCGCCGTCTGGGGCTCCCGAGACGCCGGCAGGTGCGTATCCGGAGCGCGCGGGGCACCTTCGTCCAGCTCGGCCGGCTCCCGCCAGCGCCGGGGCTGCCCGGGGCCCGCCGGCTGCAAGGAGCAAGCCTCGTCCGAGTCAGCCGCCGCCCGGGCGCCCGCACACCGGCCCGGGACACCGAGCGACCGCGCGGGCCCGGCGGGCGCCCCGCCCCAAACGGCAGCCCGCGCTCGCTCTCCGCCCGAACGCCGTCGGTCGCGGACGGCGGGGCGCGCGGGGCTCCGGGCAGCCGAGGCGGCGCAGGCCGCAGGCCCCGGACCGGGGTTCCCGGGCTTGCCGGGGCCCGGGCGGCGCGTATCCCGCCGCGGCTGCCGCGCGCGTGGAGCAGGCGGGGCGGCGCGGGGGCCCAGCCCATGCAAGGCGGCCGCGCTGCCGGCCGGCGCCCGCCGCCGCTACCGCCGCGCCCCGCCTCAGTCGCGGGCGCCCCGGGCCTCCTCCCCCTTCCGCGCCCGACACGCCGTCGCCATCTTGTTTACCTCCTCCCCCGCCCTGCACCGCCTCTCCGCCGCACGCCCGCCGCGGGCCCGCCCCTCGCCGCGCCGACGTGCACGCCCGTTGGCCTAGCCGACCAGCCCCGCCCCGGCAGCGAACCCTGCCGCCACCGCCCATTGGGCCATTTGGACCCGGGCGGGCCCTGCAGCGGGGATTGGTTCTCGTTCGGCCCCGCCCCAGGGGTGGTTACTGCTCGCTCATTGGCCCGTGGACACGCCCGTCAAGTGGAGGGGGCGGGAAGCAGGCTCGGGGAGGCGAGGCAGTGGCGTTGACCTAACTAGGATCAGAGTTCGCAAAGGCCAAAGGGCACCTCGGACCGGGAGTCGGGGGAGGGTGTCTGGGCGCGGCCCTGGCTGGCCCGGATGCGGCTCACAGATGCTGGTGGGCGCCTGCTAGGGTCTGTCCCCCGAAATCCCGTTTGAAGCGAGGTCAAGGGTCAAAAAGTAGCTGAAAGTGGCCAACTGAAGGCAGAAAACCTTTATTAAGCATCTCTCAGGCCAGACCGGGCGAGAAGTGCGCTGGACCATCTCTACCCTAAAGAATCTCACGGGGTAAAACGCAGTACTCAGCTGGCCTAGTGCCAGCAAAGTGCTTTGGATGAAAAATATAGAGATGGCAAAATACTAAGGCTTGATGAAACTGAAAATTCCTCCAGGCCTGTGGGGTTTTTCTACCTTTCTGTTTTTTATCACTTGATTATTTTGCCAGAACAAACTGCTTGTCTTTAGTGGGAACGGTGGGAGCTGACACCGTCAGATTTGGGCTCCAGGTTGCGAGTTCTGAGCCTGACACCTGTGGACTGCCTAAATCTATGTGTGAAATTGAGTGTGTCCTTGTGTGTGTTCTTGGGGACATCTAGGACTTTCATCAGATTGTCAAATGACCCACAGAAGGCGGATTGCTGTGGCTTTGGGGGTGGGGAACCACAAGTCACACCAACATACCAGCAAGCCCTAATCAAAACATGTAGATTAGCCCCAAATTCCTTTTCCTTAATCATAAAGAGCAAAGCAGAAACCAATGAAACAGAACAGAAAAAAAAAACAAACAAACAAACACAGGGAAAACTGATGAAGCCAAAAGACTGTTCATTGAAAGGATCAAAACAACTGATAAAACTCTGGCCAGACTAAGCAAGAAAACTAGTTGACCTAAAAGGATTAGATATAGGAACGACTCTATGTCCAAAATTCAATAGGAAATTGACCAACACCTGAAAAGGCACTAAAATGAAAACTCTATGAAGAAGAAATAGATAATCTGCATAGTCTTACATCTATTAGAGTAATTAAATCTGTAGGGAAAAACCTTTCAACAAAGACAATTAAGGCCCAGATGTTTTCATTCATGAATTTCCATCAAACATTTTGGGAAGGACTTCTCTGCTGGTCCAGTGGTTAATTAAGAATCTGCCTGCCAATGCAGGAGACACCAGTTCAATCCCTGGTCCAGGAAGATTCCACATGCATCAGGGCAGCTTACCCTCTGTGCCACAAGAACTGAGCCAGCACTTTAGAGCCTGTGCTCTGCAATTTGGGAAGCCCCAGCAATGAGTAGCTCCCACTCTGAGGCAACTAGAAAAAGCCCACGAACAACAATGAAGACCCAGGGCACCCCCCCAAAATTTTTAATAATAAAAAATTTTAAGAAGAAATAACATTGGTTCTAAACAATCTTGCAGAAAACAAAGAAGAGGCAACACTGCCCAACTCAAATTCCTTTTGGTATTTTCTGTTTTTAACTGCTGACTTATGCCCAACTTCCTTAGAGTCTGGGGGTATTTGATAATCTTGGCATCCCACTCTCCTTCACTCCACCCGTCTCCTGATGTGCAGGACACATGGAAGGACATAGGAAATGTTTGGTGACCATTGCAGAAAGAGTACATGAAGGTGAAATCTTGGCTCAGATGTGACCTCCTCCAAGAAGTCCTCCTGGTCATTCCCTCGAATGTAGCCCCTTTCATGTTTAGTTTTCTTCTTAACACTTGTCACCAGCAGAAATTATCATATTTATACATTTTTTCTCCATATTTCTTTAGTCTCTGGAACTGCACTGGGAGCTCTCTGGGGCTGAGGCTGGATATATCTTGGCCACTGCTGTATCCTCAGCAACTTGAGCTGTCATTCAGTACAACAGCCACTGGCCACATGTGTCTGTTAAGCTCCTATAATGTGGCTGCTGGGTGTAATACACACTGGATTTATATATACATATATATATAATGTATTTATTTTTGATTGCACTGGATCTTAGTTGCTATGCTCCAGCTTTCTCTAGTTGTGAGTGTAGGCTACTCTTCATTGTGATGCATGCACTTATCACTGCAGTGGCTTCTCTCACTGCAGAGCACTGCCTCTAGAGTATAGGTTCAGTAGTTGTGGTGCATGGGTTTAGCTCCTCCTTGGCATGTGGGATCTTCCCGGACCAGAGACTGAACTGGTGTCCTTGCGTTGCAAGGCAGACTCAACCACTGGACCACCAGGGAAGCACTACACACTGGATTTTGAAGGCCTAATGTGAAGGGGGAAAAAGTATGTATGATATTTATGTATGGGGCTTCCTGGTGGTTCAGCGGTAAAGAATCTACCTGCCAATGCAGGAGATGCAGGTTCAATCCCTGGGTCAGGAAGATCCCCTGGAGGATTAAATGGCAACCTGCTCCAGTATTCTTGCCTGGGAAATCCCATGGACAGAGGAGTCTGGCAGGCTAAAGTCCATGGGGTCGCAAAAGAGTCAGACACAACTTAGCGACTAAAGAACAACAACAATATATGTGTATATCATTAATAACTGTAATATGAAAACACTCAATAGCATATTGATTGCATATTGAAATGATAAATTTTGGATATATTAGGTTAAAAGAAATATATTATTAAAATTAACCACTTCAGGGAATTCCCCAGTGGCCCAGTGGTTAGGACTGGGTGCTTTCACTGCCTGGGCCCAGGTATAGTCCCTGTTTGGGGAACTAACATTCTGCAAGCCACAGGGCACAAACAAAAAGTAAATTAAATAACATAAAAGTAACACTTCATTGGAGAAGGAAATGACAACCCATTCCAGTATGCTTGCCTGGAAAATCCCATGGACACAGGAGCTTCGTGGGCTACAGTTCATGGGGTTGCAAGAGTCTGATACAACTGAGTGACTAAACAACAACAAAACCACTTCATACCCACTATGATGGTTATGTTTTTTTTTTAAATGGAGTATCAGCAAGGATGTGAAGAAACTGGAACTTTCATATAGATGGTATTGCTAGGTTGGAAAACCAGTTGAAAGATTAACATTGAGTCACCACATGGCCCTGTAATTCCAATCTGAGATTTCTGCTCAAGAGAAAGAAACATACATCCACATAAGAACTTGTACACAGATGTTTACAGCAGCACAATTCACAGTAGTCAAAAAGTGGAAACAACCCACATATCCAGCAACAGATGATGGACAAACTGATCATGGCATGTCCACATATTGGAATATTGTTCAGCATGAAAAGGACAGAGGCATTGACATACATGGATGAACTTGAGAACTCGATGCTCAGTGAGAGAAGCCAGACACAGAAAGAATCACACAGTGTGTGATTCCATTGATGGAAAACGTCCAGAACAGGCAAGTCCACAGAGACAGGAGAGTGAATTCCTGGTTGTCAGTGTCTGGGGTGGGGATGGGAGTGGGGTGGAGGGGGTGGCTGCTGACATGGGCGGGGCTTCCTGTTCCTCTGAGTGAGGAGTAAGAGTACCGTATGTCATGAAATACAAGAGGCCATTGGAAGTGAGGTGTGCTATTACTTTATGAATCACCATAAAAAGGAAAGACTTAACAGTCAGAGATGACACTCTGGATCCAGAGAGGCAGCCTGACCTCTGGGACAGTAAACTGTGACAAATGGGATTATTAATAGACATAGGCAATAAGTATGAATATTTATGGTAACCCTGGGGAAAAACAGCTTTGACGAAGAAAAGTTCTCACCCTCACCATTCTTCAGTTTCTTTTTTTTTTTTCAGGTTCTACTAAAGACACTGGGTTATAGGTTGGAGGCCCCAGGGTTGGATTTCAGGTTATCACTGAGAGGCCCCAGTTTCTAGGTGGGGTCCTCAGGTTACATGTGGAGGCTCTAGGTTACAGGTGGGGGACCCAGGTTATAGCAAGGGGTCCCAGGTTATAGATAGGAGTCCCAGATTATAGGTACGGAGCCCGAGGTTACAGGTGGGAGGTTTCAGGTTATAGATGGGGGCCCCAGGTTATACTGGGAGATCCAAGGTTATGGGCTCATGTTAAAAGTGAGGGGCCCCAGGATTGAGGTGGAGACCCCAGGTTATAAGTAAGGGCACCAGGTAATAGCTGGGGGAGCCAAGGTACAAGTGGGGAACACCTGGTTATAAATTGGAGCCCCAGGTCATAGCAGGAGGCCCTGGTTACAGGTGGAGGACTCCAGGGCATATATGGGTGGCCTCAGATTATAAATGGAGAGCTGTAGCTTACAGGGAGAGGCAGGTTATACTCAGACCCCTCTAGGGCTCAGTCGTCCCCTCTGCCTACCCCATCCCTCACACCTCCCCTCACACCCTCCCGCCCCCCTACAATTCTCACAGACACGCATGCACAGCTGGTCCCTAGACCTGTCTGCTCCTTCTCACTCCTCTGGCTGACCCCCTTGCTTCCCTCTGAAGCCAAGTCCCCTTTCACCCCCTCCCTGAGGACTGAGGAGGCAGAGGTCCTTCTGGCCTTCTCCTGGCTGACTGCCCCACCTTGGGTCTCCTCCCATTTGGTGGGTCTCTTAAATGTTAAGCTCTTGGCCCCAGGGCCACCCCTTTTCCAGGGGCCCAGCTGAGGCCCCCACTTGAGAAATGAGGCCCCTGGGAGTCAGAGAAAGTGAAGTGAAGTTGCTCATTCATGTCTGACTCTTTGCGACCCCATGGCCTGTAACCCACCAGGCTCCTCTGTCTATGTGATTCTCCAGGCAAGAGTACTGGAGTGGGTTGCCATTTCCTTCTCCAGGGGATCTTCCCGACCCAGGGATTGAACCCGGGTTTCCCGCATTGTAGGCAGATGCTTTTACATCTGAGCCACCAGGGAATGCTGGGAATCAGAGGGGTCCTTCCAAAATCAAGGTTAGTCCCCACCAGGAATCCAGCAGGCATTGGTTAGGGGATGGCTTGGCCTGGGCTAGTGTGGCCACCAGGGGGCAGGTAAGGATCATGGCTGAGGCTGGCCTGGAGTGGTGTGAGCTTGTACTTCGTGTGTGTGTGTGAGCTTCTGTGTGTGTGTGTGTGTGTGTGTGCACATGTTGTATATGTGTCTGTCTGTGTGTGAGCGTCTCTGTGTGAGCATCTGTGTGTGTATATGTGTGTATGTATGAGATTCTGTGTGTGTGTGTGTATGAGCATTTCTGTGTGTATGAGTATCTGTGTGGTGTGTGTATGTGTGCATGCCAACATCCACTGCATGCCAAGAGAGTCCCCAGCGGTGACAACTGCAGATGCCCCCAGAGGTGGCCCAGTGACGCCTGGGGGGCAGGACCACCCCACACCCCACACCCCCAGTTGGGAATCACAGCTTTAGAGATACACACTGAATTATCTACAGATAAAAGGACATAATGTGCAGGGTTTTGCTTCAAAACGTTCCTGGGTGCGCTGTTCAGGCCCAAGGATTTGGGAGAAAGTGTTCTGATGTGGCCACTACTGTATTGTGTGTGTGTTTAAAAATATTTTATTTATTTATTTGAATGCACTGGGTCTTAGCTGTTGCATATAAGATCTTTAGTTGCAGCATGTGAACTCAGTTGCTGCATGTGGGATCTAGTTCCCTGACCAAGGATCGAACCCAGGCCACCTGCATTGGGAGAGTGGAGTCTTAGCCACTGGACCAGCAGGGAAGTCCTGTCACTACTGTTTTCATTTTTAAGTAAAATGTAACATGTTGAGTGGAAGCTCCCGGAAGAAATGTTCCTGTCCAGATCCCCAGAACCTGTGAATGGGACCAGTTGAAGTAGGGGGTCTCTGCTGTGGTCATCAAGACAAGGATCTTGAGGTCAGCCTGGGTTATTTCAGTGCAGTTCAGTTGCTCAGTCGTGTCTGACTCTTTGCGACCCCATGGACTGCAGCACGCCAGGCCTCCCTGTCCATCACCAACTCCCAGGGTTTACTGAAACTCATGTCCACTGAGTCAGTTATTCCATCCGACCGTCTCCTTTGCCGTCCCCTTCTCCTCCTGCCCTCAATCTTTCCCAGCATCAGGGTCTTTTAAATGAGTCAGTTCTTTGCATCAGGTGGCCAAACTACTGGAGTTTCAACTTCAACATCAGTCCTTCCAATGAACACTCAGGACTGATCTCCTTTAGGATGGACTGGTTGGATCTTCTTGCAGTCCAAGAAGGCAAGTCCAAGGCAAGAGCCTTCTCCAACATCACAGTTCAAAAGCATCAATTTTTCAGCGCTCAGCTTTCCTCATAGTCCAACTCTCACATCCATACATGACTCCTGGAAAAATCAGAGCCTTGACTAGACGGACCTTTGTTGGCGAAGTAATGTCTCTGCTTTTTTTTTATTTATTTTTTCATGTCTCTGCTTTTTAATATGCTGTCAGGGTTCATCATAACTTTCCTTCCAAGGAGTAAGCATCTTTTAATTTCATGGCTGCAGTCACCATCTGCAGTGATTTTGGAGCCCCCAAAAATAAAGTCTGCCACTGTTTTCCCATCTATTTGCCATGAAGTGATGGAACCAGATGCCATGATCTTAGTTTTTTGAATGTTGAGCTTTAAGCCGACTTTTTCACTCTCCTCTTTCACTTTCACCACGAGGCTCTTTAGTTCTTCTTCACTTTCTGCCATAAGAGTGGTGTCATTGGCATATCTGAGGTTATTGATATTTCTCCCAGCAATCTTGATTCTAGCTTGTGCTTAATCCAGCCCAGTGTTTCTCATGATGTACTCTGCATAGAAGTTAAATAAGCACAGTGATAATATACAGGCTTGACATACTCCTTTTCCTATTTGGAACCAGTCTGTTGTTCCATGTCCATTTCTAACTGTTGCTTTCTGACCTGCATACAGATTTCTCAAGAGGCAGGTCAGGTGGTCTGGTATTCCCATCTCTTTCAGAATTTTCCACAGTTTATTGTGATCCACACAGTCAAAGGCTTTGGCATAGTCAGTAAAGCATAAATAGATGTTTTTCTGGAACTCGCTTGCTTTTTTGATGATCCAGCAGTTGTTGGCAATTTGATCTCTGGTTCCTCTGCCTCTTCTAAAACCAGCTTGAACATCTGGAAGTTCACAGTTCATGCATTGTTGAAGCCTGGCTTGGAGAATTTTGAGCATTACTTTACCAGCATGTGAGATGAGTGCAGTTGTGTGGTAGTTTGAGCATTCTTTGGCATTGGAATGAAAACTGATCTTTTCCAGTCCTGTGGCCACTGCTGCATTCCAAATTTCTGGCATATTGAGTGCAGCACTTTCACAGCATCATCTTTCAGGATTTGAAATAGCTCAACTGGAATCCCATCACCTTCACTAGCTTTGTTCATAGTGATGCTTCCTAAGGCACTTGACTTCACATTCCACGATGTCTGGCTCTAGGTGAGTGATCACACCATTATGATTATCTGGGTCATGAAGATCTTTTTTGTACAGTTCTTCTGTGTATTCTTGCCACCTCTTCTTAATATCTTCTGTTTCTGTTAGGTCCATACCATTTCTGTCCTTTATTGAGCCCATCTTTGCATGAAATGTTCCCTTGGTATCTCTAATTTTCTTGAAGAGATCTTTAGTCTTTCCCATTCTATTATTTTCCTCTATTTATTTGCACTGATCACTGAGGAAGGCTTTCTTATCTCTCCTTGCTATTCTGTGGAACTCTGCATTCAAATGGGTATATCTTTCCTTTTCTCCTTTGCTTTTCACTTCCCTTCTTTTCACAGCTATTTGTAAGGCCTCCTCAGACAGCCATTTTGCTTTTTTGCATTTCTTTTTCTTGGGGATGGTCTTGATCCCTGTCTTCTGTACAATGTCACGAACCTCCGTCCATAGTTCATCAGGCACTCTGTCTATCATATCTAGTCTCTTAAATCTATTTCTCACTCCCACTGTATAATCATAAGGGACTTGATTTAGGTCATACCTGAATGGTCTAGTGGTTTTCCTTACTTTCTTCAATTTAAGTCTGAATTTGGCAATAAGGAGTTCATGATCTGAGCCATAGTCAGCTCTGAGTTACTTAGGTGGGCACTAAAGCCAATGACAGTTGTCCTTATAAAAATCATACAGGGGAGATCTGACGGCCAGAGAGAAGCCATGTGAAGACGGAGGCAGAGACTGGGGAGGTGCAGCCACAAGCCAGGACACCTGCAGCCCCCAGAAGAGGCAGGAACGCCCCTGCCCTGGAGCCTCCAGCACTGCCATCACCTTGACCTATGAAGTCTGGCCTGCACAGTGTGACTGTGTACAGTTCTGTTGTTTAAAGGCCATTTGTTAGGGAAGCCCCAGGAAGCTTATGTGAAAGTTTCTGAGAATTATTTATTACAGAAAAATTCACCCTTTTTAAGTGCACAGTTCTATGAATTTTGACAAAAAGATATAGTTGTGTAATTACCACCATAATCAGGAAATAAATATTTTCATCACCCCAAAAGGTCCCCTCTTGCTCCCTGTAGTCACCTCCCTCCACCCCCAGCCCTCTCCAAGTAAGCATTGAGTTTTGTCCTTATAATTTGGTCTTCTCTGAGTTGCCATGCAATGAAATAGGACAGTAGGAGCCTGGCTTCCTTCATTCACCCACAGAATTCATCTGAGATGCATATGTTGTGAGCACTGGCTCCATGTTAGGTCTGGATGATATCCGTTCATATGGACATTGTGTTTTCTTTTTCATCCATTCACCAGTTGAGGACCATCTGGGCTGTCTTCAGTTTTCTGAGATTACAAATCATGCTGCTGTGAATACATGTGCACAGCTTTTTTGCTGTACAGAAGATTTTATTTCTCTTGGGTAACACCCAAGAGTGGAACAGCTGAATCACCTGGCAATTCTGGATTTCCCATTTTGAGAACCCTTAATCTGTCTCCCAAAGTGGCTGCATTCCTGCCAGCAACATCGGAGGGGCCTGGTGGTTCTGCCTCCTTGCCAGCAGTTGGTGGTGTCCAATTTTTTTGGTTTTAGCTTTATCATTCAGATAGGTGGCACATTAACACACGTGTCCACAAATATGCAGCCACATAGAGGAAAGGATGAATGTTCAGTTATGTGCTAAATAAAGTGTTAGTCGTAGGAAGTAGGTTTAACCACAAAAATCCTTTCAATTCTTCTCCACACTTGAAAATATTCATAATAAAAGGTTGGAAAAAAATAATCCAAGGGTGGACTAGAGAGAACACAAGACTCGTCTGGAGTCGATACTGGTTGAAGCTAGATACGGGGTGGAGGGGTCAGTCTACCTTTTCCTCTCCCATGTGTCTGAAGTACTCCACAGCAAAGAGTTGGGAGACTCATACCTCATGCTCCTTAGGATGGCTATGAAGAAAAAGGAAAGCCAGAAATATCAGGCATTGGTGGGGATGTGGAGAAATTTTTTGGAAGCCTTGTGCACAGCTCATGGGAATGTAAAAGGGTGCAAGCACTGTGGAAAACAGTCAGAAGTTTCCTCAAAAAAATTAAACATAGAATTACCACATGACCCAGCAATCCCACTCCTGGGTACAGAACCAAAAGAGTCAAAATCAGGGACCTGAAGAGATATTGGCACACCGGTCTTCACAGCAGCATGATTTACAACAGCCAAAAGGTGCAAGCAACTGAGTGTCCATCAATGGATGATGGACAGACACAATGTGGTCCATTCACACCACGTGGCCCATCCATGGTCATCCCCAGCCATGAAAAGGACAGAAGCCCTGACTCGTGCTACCACATGGACAGACCCTGAGAACACGATGCTCAATGGGAGAAGTGGACACAGAAGGACAGACACACAGTTTGTGATTCCACTCATAGGAAGTCTCTGTGGTAAAGATGGAACACTCTATGGTGAAGATGTAAGTCTTTGTGGTGACGATGGACGTCTCTATGGTGAAGATGGAAGCCTCTATGGTAAAAATGGACATCGCTATGTGAAGATGCTGAATTTTATGAGTGGGGCACACCTTTTTATGGTAAAAATCTACATAACATAAAATTCAACATCTCAGCCATTTTTGAGTGCACAGCTCAGTGGCATTAAGCACATTCACATTGTCTTGCAACCATCCCCACCAACACCTCCAGAACTTTCTCATCTTCCCAAATTGAGGCTCTGTCCCTGTGAAACACTGACTCCCTGTCCCCTCCCTCAGTCCCTGGCCCAACAATCTACTTCCTGTCTCTGTGGATCTGACTTCTCCAGGGACCTCCTGTGAGTGGAATCAGACAGTGTGTGTCCTTCTGTGTCTGGCTTCTCTCACCGAGCCTCACGTCCTCAGGGTTCATCCCTGTTGTAGAAGGTGTCAGAACCTCCTTCCTTTTTAAGGCTGAGTAACGTTTCACTGTGTGGATGGACCACGTTTGTTCATCCATCATCCATCGATAGACACTTGGGTTCCTTGTAACTTTGGCCATTGTGAACTCACTACCAGGAACACTCCCACACAAGGGGTCAGGTCTCTGCTTGCAGGGCTTGGGACTCACACCTGGGAAAAGAACTTCTAGGTCGGGTGGTGATTCTGTTCAACATTTTGAGGAGCTGTAGGACTCTCTCCCTGCAGCTGCCCTCTGGGTGGACTTTTGACTCTTGAGTTTTGAAACAAGGGGATGAACTACCTCTTTGAAAATTTAACTCATCACAGGGAAACACATCAGCAAGTTCTAGACTGTGGGAAACTTAACAGGAAAAACAACCGGGTTTCAAGCAAAAAAAAAAAACAAAAAAAAAACACAAAACATACAAAGAACAAAAAAACCCACCAAACCACAGAAAAGAATGGGGGAGGGGAGTACGAAGTTATAAATTAAAATGTGAGCGGCATCAGCTACATTTTGTTTACACATTTATGCATGAGCAGGTTGGACTGGGTCATCAGGGCTAGCATCTACTCAGACGCTTGGGCACCAGAAACCCTGAGTGGATGAATGAATGGGCAATCAGGGTGACGAGGGGAGAAAGCCTGCCCAGTGCGAGCCACACTATCCACGCCTGCTCCCGCTCACTCAGGACCCCAGTTCCCAGCCCCAGCTCTGCTCCTTTGGACCTTGGCAGGCCCACCTGTGCAATGGGCCATTCACTGAGACCCAGGGTTCCTGGATGACTGGGGAATCACCAGGAAGGGGCAAGGCAGGCGGCCAGCCCCGTGAGAGCAGGGTCCTGACAGGCGGAGGTCACTGGATATTCATCCCCAACTGTGCCCAGGACTCTCCTCTCCCTGACACCCACAGCCTCACATTGATCCCTCTTGGCCTGCATGGTAGGGTGGAGGCTTTGGGACAGAACTTACCAGAATTGGTAGCATCCCCCAGCCCCGGACCATTGGCCCACCCCATTGCTCAGTTTGGCCTGGGGAGCCAGAGATGTGGTGGCCAGCTTGACACACAGTCAGGCCAGCACAGACCTGAAATTCCAGGACATCACTGGACTCTGGTTGCCATTCTGCAACTGGGGTCAGTGAGGCTTGGGGGAAGCTGGACTGGAGGTGGAGAGGGCCATGCCAGCCCTGTGTGCTTAGGTGTGGCCCTGGCTAGGGGTCATTTTGCCTCAGCCACATTGTCTTCTCATCTCCAGTCACCAGACCAACTTCTGCCTCACCCCAGGGCCTTTGCTCTTGCCCCTCCCCCACAAGTGCCCACACAACTCCCTCTTTCACTCATTCCAGTTGCAGCTTCATGTCCCCTGACCTCCCTGGCTAAGCCCCCACCCCTGACACACACTTGCTGCCCCCATTATTACAGGCTGCCGGGTCCTGGTGCCCCATTCGGGATGATCTCACAAGGTTGTGCTATGGTTCTAAGACCATTAGAACGTGCAGAATGTGGCTGCATTTCCCACCTGCTGTCTGTGGATGCCCCTGCCCCAGGCCACCCGAAGAATGACAGTGATCATCATTGCTGGCACGTGCTGACCCAAAGTTCACCTCTTGATGGCCTGGAGGCCAAGATCCTTCCTCCCTCTCACCACCCCATTTGAGAGAGGAGATTTCTGAGCTAAGAGAGCTCACAGCATCCTTTGTCAGGGGCATCATCGTCATCGTTCAGTTGCTTAGTCGTGTCTGATTCTCTGTGTCCCCATGGACTACAGCACACCAGGCTTCCCTGTCCTTCACCATCTCCTGGAGTTTGTTCAAACTCATGTCCATTGAATCAGCTGCCATCCAACCATCTCATCCTTTGTTGTCCCCTTCTCCTCCTGCCTTCAGTCTTTCCTAGCATCAGCGTCTTTTCCAATGTGTCAGTTCTTTGCATCAGGTGGCCAAAGTATTAGAGCTTCAGCTTTAGTATCAGTCTTTCCAATGAATATTCAGTGTTGATTTCCTTTAGGATTGACTGGTTTGATCTCCTTGCTGTGCAAGACTCAAGAGTCTTGTCCAACACCACAGTTCAAAAGCCAGGAACATATGACTGTGTAGAGCAGGGCTCAGCCAGCCCTTTGTGTCAAGGACCTGAGAACAAACATTTTCAGCTTTGCGACTTGCTGGACTCTCTTGATTCTCCACCTCTGTTCGTCATGTCACGGAAGCAGTCACAGTGGATGCTTAGTGGAAGGTATACATCTTTGCCAAGGAAACTTTATACCAACATGTGAATTTCATGTCATTTTCAAGTGTCACAAAAGAAGTCTCCTTTATTTTTTTCACCTACTTCGAAATGTAGACATCACTCATAGGGTGATGCAGTCCTCATACACATGGACAGCAGTTGGCCCGGGCTCACAGGCTGGGGTCTATGGACCCCCCTCTCCAGGTGATGGCACTCTATGGCACTCAAGCTCTGAGCTACACAAGGCTGATGTTTCCTCTGCTGAACCTGGAGGCTGTGTGGAGGACAGACCCTAATGTGATCCAGATCCTACCTCCTGCTGGCCACTTCTCTTGAGAGGGTGGGGCCAACAGACTGTGGCCAATGTGACATCATGCCATGCATGGTCAGACCTATATCCCCTCCCTGTGGGTTTGACAATGTGAGTAGCCGAGTTGGAGGAGCCCACGTGTGGCTGAGGGCAGCCTCCAGTCAACACCAAGCAAGAAACAGGGCCCTCAGTCTTAAAGCACCAAGAGTATAAATCCTGCAACAATGTGAGGGGCCTGGAAAGTGACCCCCTCCCCAATCAGGCCTCCCAATGAGCTCTGAGCCCTGGTCAACCCCAGTGATGTAGCCTGTGCAAAGGACCCAGCTCCACCGGCCCTTGGAAACTGTGAGATAATCAATGTGTGTGTTGTTTTAAGCCTCTGTTGTTTGGGGAAATTTGTTACATGGCAGCTGCTAACTAGTAGAGGCCATATGTGGCAATCACCCCAGCTTCTGCCATTTGTCCATCCACTCACTACTTTACATCCAGCATGCATTTATTGAGCACTACTGTATACCACTCACTCATTTATTAATGCTGCCCTGCTAAAGCCCACAGTGGGATGACAGGCCAACCTTGCCCAGCAGGAGACTCTACTGCCCAGGGCTACTCCCCCCTGCTTCCAATCCAGTCCACAGTGTACTCACCCCATTGGCTGACATCATGGGGTTCTAACCCCATTGACTGACTCCATACAATCATGTGATCCCAGTTTGGCCAATGAGGGCTTTCCCTTACCTGGCCACAGAGATTGATTCAACAAGGCCATGTGACTAAAGTTGGGCCAATCAAAACCTTCCCTGGGACTTTTGCTGCTTCTCTTGCAGAAGAGGTGCTGACCTTTTGCTGGGGCTGTTAAGTTCATGTGGGGATTTAGTCAAGGGTTGCTGGTACCATCTTTGTCCCAAGGTGGGGAGACTTGAAGAAAAAAGCCAAGAGCAAAGATGGAAGAATTGAGAGATGACAAGGTGAACAAATGTTTGTGACACTGTTTGAGGGCTCTGGATCCAGCTGAGTCTGATACCAGCTGGATCAGAGGGAGTCCTGCCCCCAGGGGATACTGGGGCACCTGTGGTTGTCAAGACTGCGGGGAGGACTTCCGTGGTGGTCCAGTGGTTAAGACCGTGAGCTTTCACTGCAGAGGTCATGGGTTTGATCCTGGTCAGGGAACTAAAATCCTACATACCGTGCAGTAAAAAAAAAAAAAAAAAAAGACTGTGGGGCTTCTGGCATCGGGTGGGTAGGGAGCAGGGATGCTGTCCATACCCCACAGTGCCCAGGACAGCTGTAAAACACAAAGAACCATCTAGTCCCAAATGTCAGCTGTGCTAAGGGGGAGAACTCTGAGTTAAATCTATCCCTGAACCTTTCAGTTCCACAAGCCCAAAATTCCCATTTAAAAGAAAAAAAAAAAAAAAAAAACCTGCCCGTTTCGGTTGCAGTTTCTATCACTTGCAACCAAAATATTCTAACCAAACTTGGAGGGAAGACTCATGCAGGGGGTTTTGGCAATGGAAGCTGCAGGTGTCCAGCCTAGGTGGGCTTCATCCCATGGGGTGGGGTGGGAGGATGGATCAGGTCTTATACTTTGATAATTTTTAATAGGTTTAGAAATCTAAAGTTGCAAGGATGGTATTCTTCTGAAAAGAAAGAGATTTATTTTGTCTATTAAAATTCCAATTATCCCTCCTCCAGCTACTACTAACTGGGTATGTTACAACAAAATGGCAGACCAAGGGATTGCGATTTTAATCATACAAGGCTCAGATCTATGACTTGGAACTCAGGGAAGGTCAAAGAGGCTGAATAAAGCCTATATTTTACAGTACAGCAGATCTGTACTCCAGAGTCGCCACCCCACAGAGTCCTGCTCAGTTTTAATTTAGAGAACAGGGCAACTATGACTGTGATAACTTAAAAAATAAATAAATAAATAAATAAAGTTGCAAGGATGGTACAGGGAGTTCCTGTCTTCTGGCAGCCACTTTGTCCGGACGTTAACATCTTCCATGAGTGTAGGACACGTCATTAATATATTGTGATCAACTAAATTCCTCACTTCAAAAAAAATATTTCTTTAGTTTTTCCCTAAGGTCCTTTTCCTGCCCCAAGACTCCCCATCAGGATTCCCACATGACATTTAGTCATTACAACTCTGGGTTGTGACAATTTTTCAGACTTCCCTTGTTTTTACTTATTTTATTATTTATTTATCATGCCTGCATTGCAGGGTATTTGGGACCTTTGTTCCCCTGAGCAGATGTTGAACCTCCACCCCCTCGTTAGAAGCATGGAGTCTTAACCACTGGACCACCAGGGAAGTCCAGATTTTCCTTGTGTTTGATGGCTGGACAGCTTTGAAGGGAGACTGGTGGGAAATCTCGTAGATCGTCCCTTGATTGAGTTTTTCCAGTGTTGTTCTCAGACCTTCACAGGCAGCACTAGTGGTAAAGAACCCACCTGCCAATGCAAGTAGATGTAAGAGATGTGGGTTCAACCCGTGGGTCGGGAAGATCCCCTGAAGCAGGGCATGGCAACCCACTTCAGTATTCTTGCCTGAAGAATCTCATGGACAGAGGAACCTGATGGGCTACAATCCATAGAGTTGTACAGAGTCAGACACAACAGAAGCAACTTAGCACACATGGTGGTGTTCTCAGGGTTAGACCAGGGTGATGGGCTTGGGGAGGAAGACCACAGGGTGAGGAGTTATCCCAGCCCATTACATCAAGGGTCCCCACTGTCCACACCGAAGATCACGGTCAGTGGTCATGGAATTTCTCCAGTGTGTTTGAAACCTGTTGCTTTTGGAGGCCTTCCTGGATCCGAATGCAACTTTAGTTTAGGATTTCATGACGTCTTGATTGTGACATCTGTCACCCTTTTGATTACAGGGTCAATTGCCCTTTGCTTTCCCTTTTGTTAGTTTGGTGAAATTCACATGACATACAATTAACTGTTTTATTATTATTGCTTATTTATTTTGGCTGCTCTGTGCCCAGACTTTCTCTAGTTGTGGTGAGTTGGGGCTACTCTCTAGTTAGGGTATGGGGGCTTCTCTTGTTCATGAGCACAGGTAGGGCGCTTGCACATCAATAGTTGCGGCACATGGGCTTATTTGTTCCTTAGCTTATGGGATCTTCCCTGACCAGGGATATTGAACCTGTGTCCCCTGATCAGCAAGTGGACTTTTAATCACCAGGGAAGTCCACAATGGACCATTTTAAAATGTACAGTACAGTGGCGTTTAGTACATTCACCCTGTACAACCACCACCTCTAATTTCAAAACATTGTCATCACCCCTTTAAAACATCGAATCCCCAATAAGCAGTCATTTTCACCCCCTCCCTAGCCCCTGACAACCAGGAACCCACTCTCTGTGTCTGTGGATCTTCCTGATCTGGACACTTCCCATCAGTGGAATCCCATGGTGTGTCTGTCTGTCTGCTTCTTTCATTGAGCATCATGTTCTTGGGGTCCATCCACGTGGTAGCCAGTGTCAGGGCTTCATCCCTTTTCATGATGAATGATGTTCCTGTGTGTGGAGGGACCGGTGTGTGTGTCCACCCATTAACTGAAGTTGATGTTATTCTTGTTCAGTCGTGTCCAACTCTGTGACCCCATGGACTGCAGCATACCAGGCTTCCCTGTCCTTCACCATCTCCCGGAGATTGCTCAAATTCATGTCCATTGAGTCGGTGATGCCATCCAACAATCTCATTCTCTGTTGTCCCCTTCTCTTCCTGCCCGCAATCTTTCCTAACATCAGGGTCTTTTCCAACGAGTCGGCTCTTCGCATCAGGTGGCCAAAGTATTGGAGCTTCAGCTTCAGCATCAGTCCTTCCAATGAATATTCAGGGTTGACTTTCTTTAGGATCGACTGGTTTGATCTCTGCAGTCCAAGGGACTCTCGGGAGTCTTCTCCAGCAACATAGTTCAAAAGCATCAATTCTTCAGTGCTCAGCCTTCTTTATGGTTCAACTCTCACATCTGTACATGACGACATTAACTGAAGTACATGGGGTTGTTTCCACTTCTGTTATGAATTGTGCTGCGATGAGTTTGTTTTTTTAAAACATTTTTACCATAACGTCCCCAAGCTCACAGTGATCCTCAACAAATTCTCACAAAAACCCTCCAAAGGAGGTACTGTGATTTTTCTCCATTTTACAGGTGGAGAAACGGAGGCACGTGGAGGTTAAGTAACCTGCCTGGGGTCCCAGAGCCACTAGCAGAGCTGGGATTTGAACCCAGGAGGTAGTAACCTCATGCTCTGCTGCTGGAGCTCCATCCTTTTGGCTGGTCATTTGTACAGCCCTGGGGATATCAAATGACCAGCTCAGTACCCCACTTCCAGAAAAACTCTGAAGCCCCAAATTCTCACCCTTTGGAACCCAGCTTCCTGGCCTCACTTAGCAGGTTCTGATGGGGACTCCTGACCTGAGGCTGGGGAGTCTGGCTTCTCCCTAAGCCTGGGGGCAGATTCCACAGAGTGATCCAAATGCCCCCGATGCCCCTCAGAAGCCTGGCCACTTGCATGCCACTGGAGCCTGGACATGAGTCAGCTGGTCCCTGCCTGGCTTGGAATTTCCCCATGGGTCCAGGCAGATCCAAGGTGAAGGTTCAGGAAGTCCCAGCACAGGTGACATCAGTGCTCAGCTGGCTGTGGTTTACAGCGGGGAGGTTAGGCCAGGGCAAGGCAGGGCCTGGTCCACCTGCCTGGATCCTCCTCTGGCACTTGTGTTGCAGGGACCTGTCCTGTGCCACAGGGGCAGTGGGTCCATCTCCTTGTGACCCAGGAGCATAACGCATGTGTTGGGTGCTCTGCTCTGTCCCTCGTGCCTGGCCCCGGGATGATAAACATTTAGTGGATGAATGCGTGGTATGTTACCAAAGCTGAGGTCCACCTCCTCCCCCCCCCCCCCACCACAGCCCTCCCACCCTCCTCTGGGTAACCCCCACCAACCCCCAGCCTACACCTACCCCTGCTCCCCTCACCAACAGCTCCCTGCCTTGGCTGGCTCACTACTGGTGCTGGATAGAAAGAAATTCAGAGGGACTTCCCTGGGGTTCCAGCGGTTAAGAATCCACCTTCCAATGGAGGGGAAGCGGGTTAGATCCCTGGTTGGGGAACTAGGATTCCACATGTCTCAGTTAAGCCTATGCACTGCAAATAAGACTTGATGCAGCCAAAAATAAATAAATAAGGAAGAAATACAAACTTTGGCTCTTTGGCTTTGGGGCAACAGCTCCACTTCCTCCAGCCTCTGTCTTTCCACCAGATGAGATTCGCAGATGTGGCCCCCTGTCCAGCATATGTGGCAGATCAGGTGACCTCCAGCCCCACCCTGACCATACCACACCATTTCTTCAGAACCTTCAGTGGCTCCCTAGTGCTCCAGGATAAAAGCCTCACCCTAGCTTTATGTTAGTTGGGGGGGGGGGGGGGGGTTGAGGGTAACAATGCCTCCTCCCTCTTCCCAGCCTCACTGCCTGAGCCCCACATAGGTGTTCCTTGGGGCCTTGGCACATGCCAGCCCTCCCCCTACACTTCTTCCCCTGTGGGCTTGGTGGGTGAATTGCTGATCTTTCTTCCCCTCCCACCTGCTCCCCAACCTTAGGGCCCAGCCAGGACCCAGCCTGGGGTTGGGGGGTACTAGTCAGGTGTCACATTTAACCCCTGCAGCCCTGGTGTCCCCGGCCCAGCGGAGAGGCGGGAAGCCCTGTCTGGGGCGGATCTCAAACCTGTTGGACAGGTTTGCTGTTCCCAGAAGTGGCCCCGGCTCAGAGGCAGCCTAGCCAAGCCTGGCAGGATCCAGCTCCGGGTCAGACACGGCGGGAGGGAGCTGTAAGGCCCTGGAAACCGCCAGCCAGTGCCTGCGCCTGAAGACGCCTCGGGGCAAGTGTCAGGTGGGCACAGAGGGGGCGGGGTGGCTGGACAGGGCGGAGTCGGCTCCGTGTGTGCGGGAGGACTAGTGGAGCCGGGGACAGAGGTTGGGACGAACCGAGGGACAAGGGGACAGCGATCGAGAGAGAGACACCGTGGTGGGGGGGGGGGGGGGCGGGGGGAGGAAAGACGGAAAGTGACCGGAGGCCGGGGGACACAGACATGGCTCGTGGGACCTTGCTGCCTCGGTTTTCTGTTCTTCACCCCGGAGGCGCCGACTGGGGCTCCAGGAGGAGAAAAAAGAGGAGAGCCGGAGAAGAGATGGGAAAAGGAGGGGAGGCGGGGAGAGGAGGGGAGAGGGAGCCGGGAACCGACCACTGGGCTGGGGGGAAGCGGGTGCGGAAAGGAGAAGTGGTGAGGGACCCGGGCCCGGAGGCGCGGGGAGGGAGGAGGCGCTGCGCGGTCCGGGAACGCCGGGGCTTTCCAGAATGTGGAGAAACAGGAAGTGGCGAGTCCCTGCCCCTGCCCCCGGGCCGGGTCCACCTGCCCCGCCTCACCTGTCCATCACCCGACTCCTCCTCCCTGGGCGGGCCTAGCCCCGGGGTCCTACCCCCGGGGGAAACCGAGGCTGGTGGGAGACTCCTGACTTAGGCCGAGAATCACCTGGCTCAAAGGGAAGCCCCCAGTGATCTGACCTCCATCCGTGTGAAGTTTTCTGCTCTTTTGAAATAATGATCCACATGGGGAACTCGCCTGTGTGTTTGGTGCTAACATCTCGCCCATTTAGCAGGCGGGAACGCCGAGGCTCCGCGAGAGGGAGCCGCTCGCCAGGGCTTCTCCTGGGTCCCATTTCTGTGCGTGGCACTTCCCACGTAGAGTGCCTTAATTTCACCAATAAAAACACAGAACTTCCATCCTAGTTAGAGGTGAATTTCAGATACACCGAGGCTAGTTCTTTGGTATAAATATAGCCCAAACGTTGCCTGGGCTATACTAGCACGAAAAATTATTCTTCTTGTACCTGAAATTCACACTTAACTTTGTGTGCTGCATTTTATATGGCGACCCTACTTCCTTGAGCCTGGTCAAAGTGTCTGGGGGACAGTCAGGTGCCCCTCCATGGGGCAGGGGAAGAGGGAGGGGTTGAAGAGGAGGCTCTTTGACCTTAAACAGAACTCCACCAGCAGACCTGGGGTCTTCTGTGAGCCTGTCGCCACCAGATGAAAAGCCTTGGTCACTTCTGACGATTGAATGGAGTCACTTAGGTGACCCCATGATCCAGATGTTCAGCTGGAAACATTCATAACGTCTTAATACTAGGCACTGTTCATTTAGCTGTCTGAAAAATAATAGCCACTATTATCTGTGGGAAATGGAGGCACAGAGAGGTTAAGTCACTTTCTGGGGGTCACACAGCACCTAGGGCCAGGTTTTGAGCTCCAGAGTAGCATCCGTTCTGGTCTCCCAAGCTGCCTCTCGTGATTCCCTGGAAATCCCCAAATCTGACTAATTCCCTAGACATCCCCAGACTTGGCAGTTTCCTCCATGCTGAGATGGCTGGACCCACCCCGGCCTGGGCAAACTGCCCCCGTTTCAGGCAGAATTACCCATAGAGATCTCGTGCTTTTCTGAGGTGGACGTGGTGGAGATCGAGTCCACGCCTCCCGGCGGCTCTCTCTGTGACCTGAGCCATCTGTGGAACAGTTCTGCGCCTCAGTTTCCCCACCGGCAAAACGCAGGTACTATCAGTCAGACCCCAGAGGGCTGCAGTGGGGGCAGGGCCAGCTTCGTGGGTGTGTAACTTAGGACTTCGATGTGAGCTTGGGGGGCTGTGCTCAGTTTAACGGTCCTGTCTTGAAGTTCTTGCTATTTTTTGAACAAGGGGCCCTGCGTTTTCACATGTCACTGGGCCCTGCAAATTGTTTGATGGTCCTGTGTGAGCAGAAACTGAAACATGCCACCAGATGCTCCGTGAATCAAATTTATTCACCCTTTTGAAGCTTAAGTCTGTTGCTCAATTGGATTTCTTCTCATTAGCTATAAAGAATAGTTCCAGGGTCACGGTTACAACTCAATTGCCAAAAATAACGCATGCCAAAGTGGAGCTCCATCTGGATATTACTTCTCTCTGGGTCCCAGTTTCTCCATCTGCTCTCTTGTGCCTGTGGGTTTGGGTACAGGAGGTCCTGAATTTTTAGGGTAAACAGATTTTTTTTTTTTCTTTTTTTGGCCACACCCCATGGCATACGGGATCTTAGTTCCCCAACCAGAGATTGAACCCACGCCCCCTCCAGTGGATACAAGGAATCTTAACCACTGGACTGCCAGGGATGTCCCAAGGGAAACAGATTTTTTAAACATACTCATCTTCCTTACCAGATCTGGCCTTTGAACAGCTTTTAATTTGCTCTAAGTTTAGCTGTCTGGCAAACTCCTACTTGAACTTCAAAGCCCCAGCCTCAACACCCTCTCAACACCGCCCTCCATGATGCCCTAGGCAGAGACTTTGTTCCTCACTGAGCCCTATGCCTGATCTTGCAGATGGGAGTGTCTGGTCCCAGCTCTGTTTCCCCTAGACTGGGGGCTTCCTGAGGGCAAGGATGAGAACTGAGTCCTCTCTGGGGGCCCCGGACTTGTCCAGCTCAAGGCCAGGCACATAACAGCATCCATAACACTTCATTGAATAGACAAGCAAGTGAAGAGGTGGCCTCTAAATTCAAGGGGTTGGACCAGGTACATGAGGCCTCTGGCTGGTTGGTAAGGTGGGTCCAGGAAAAGGTGGCAGCGTCTTCATTCTCTGATGGGGAGGGGGTGGTGCCTCCTGCACTGGCCCTGTCTGACTTGCCAGGCCCAGCCCCTGGTGGGTCCAGTAGGCCCTAGTCACAGGAACACAGCAGGCCTGTTCCGCAGCTGAGTCCCATCCTGTGCTTGACAATGAGGCAGATCCCAGCGTTGTTTGCATGAGGCCCCTGTAAGCCCTGATGGGGAAGGAGACAGCAGGGGAGCCACTCAGGTCTCAAGGCCCCTGTCTGAGAGGATCCTGCTTTTCTCAGGATGGCCTCTGGGGCTTATCAGACCCCGTGTGCCTGGCTCCCTGTCCGGGGGCGGGTGGTCCCAGGACTCCTATTCTAGAATAGAGATAGGTTAATGAGCAGACTACTATTGGTAGGAAGGCAACCAAGAGAGAGAGTATGATAGGAGGACCCAGGGCCCTTTCAGATGGTTGCGAGGCCAAGGTCTGGGGTGTCTGAGAACCCCAGTGGCTGAAAGGTCAGGGTCAGAGTGCACCAGGGGAGGGCAGAGTCATGCAAAGATCTGCAGGTAGGCATGGTTCCTCATGCTGCAGAGGAGGAAACGGAGGCTCACTCGAGAATTCGAGCCCCTTCCAAAGGCAGAAGGGCCTCAAGGGGCTGGGGGAGGGGGGTCACCGAGAGAAGGCCCCACGCCCAAACCCCGCCCACCAGAGGTCCCGCCCCCACGGCATGACCGGAAGTGCGCGAGCCCCCCCAAGATGGCGCCCGAAACCCGGAAGTGAGCGCGGCCGCGGCGAAGCTCAGAGAAACGGAGGCGCCGTGGGCTCCGCGCCCGGCCGGACCCGGGTCCGAGGTGAGGCGCGCCCGGCCCTACCCCCGGCCCGCTCCCGCCACCCCTGCCCGGCCAAGCCGCTCTACCCGGCCCGCGGAGGCCATGGCACCCCGCGGCCGCCCGCGCCCCGAGCCGGGGGTTACGGAATTCTGGGGTTCCGGGGCCGCGGGCGGGGGGAGCGCGGCGGCGTGTCCCCGCCCTCATGGGCGACCCCCTGATCCCGCCCTCCGCCGCGACCCTCCCGATCCCGTCCTTCGCCGTCAACTCTAACTCGGTCCTCCTTGGCGACCCCAGACCTTGCGCCGCTCCGTCTCCCCCGCCTGACACCCGCCTTGGCATGAACCCTGAAACAGGGCGACTCCCAACCCTTTCCTCTCTTTCTCCTGGCTGATTCCCTGATCCCCCGCTATCTGGCGCTCCCTGGTGATACCCGGACTTTACTTTGTTGACCCTTGACCCCGTGCTTCTCTGTGGCTCTCCTGCACTTGGTGACCTCCTCCTGGCTGCTCCCCGGTCATTCCTTGACTCCTCTCTTCTTGTGACTCTCCAGCTCCGTGACTATAGCCCCTCCCTCTCTGGGTGACCCCTGACCTCAGGCTCCTCGCAGATTCCCACCCTTTCTCCGCAGTGACCCTTCTTCCCGGATTCCTGCTGTCCTGGCTTCTCCGCCCTGCGTTTTTATGGGTGCGATCCCATGGCCTTGGGATGGGGCCCTTGCTGGTATTAACTGAGCAGGCAGAGCATGTTGGGTTAGAGTGTCTCCTGGAGCTGGGCGCGGAGCGCTGGTGGGCAGAGGTGGCCCCTACCCCAGGGCTGCTGAGACCTGGAGCCTGTGGAGCAGTAGCCTGTGTGGATTGATGGGAAAGGTGAGGTGTCCTCCCAGCACCAGAGCACTGGTGGGGAGAGGCTGGTGTCTGGGAGCAGAGGCGTGGATAGCCAGGTAGGAGTGTCTAGCATCATGTTGTTACATTCTGGAAAGGGAGAGACAGCTGAGTGTGGGAAGTGTGTCGGTCCTGCCTGCCCTGGGCCTCCTTTCTGCCTGTCCACTGCCTGACTGGCCAGGTGTGATCCCCTCTGTTTGCACCTGGCCTGGAAGCCGTCTGGGAGGAAGCCTACTGGCAGTTGGAGGGGTGGTGAATGTTGCACCCGTGATGAGGGGGGCTGGTGTTGGACAGACTTCAGATGGGAACCTGCCTGCCTTCTGCCAGGCCAGGTGACCCAACCCGGAGGCCAGTGTGATGGGTCTGTCCCTGTAGGAAAGATTCCAGGCAAGTGGGGCTGGGCCCCCAGAGTCCAGAGGGAAGAAGGGCCACCTGTCAGAGGCTGAGGTTCCAGGGAAATCTGTAGAGGTCAGGCCCACCCTTTCTCCAGACTAGACAGCCTGAGCTGGATCTGACCCTGATTTTGTGTCCCCACTTGGGGCTCTGTGTGCCTGGCTGTGGGGGGAGTTTGACAGTTACAGACACTGCAAGCAGAGGAGTGGCTGTGTACCCCATCCTTGGGCTGAGACTTGGGCCTGCTGGGCGGCCTGGGGAGGCCACTCCCTGCCCATTTGCACCTTTTCTTCCAAAGGCCCTGTATTTTCGTAGGGGAGTCCCCAGAGGTGGATGATGGCTGCTTAGGGCTGTCTGCTTGGGCCCTGGGTGAGTGGGCCGGAGATGGGTGATCCGTGGGCACCCCTCGGCCGGGGACACCCAGGTGGGCATCGAACAGACCCTGGGGAGTCTGACGAGTGTGAGATGCTATCCCTAGGGACAGCCAATGTGAGGACCTAGGGAAAGGCATTCGGGGATTTCAGAGGGCGGGAGGGCCCTTTGTTTAACTCTGTGCCTCTGAGCAGACATTTGCTCACACCTGTCTGGAGCTGGACCTGCCGTGTGTGTGTGTGTGTGTGTGTGTGTGTGTGTGAGTGACACGTGCGTGCACATTTGGCGGAGATGTCTATGCTTTGATAAGGGGGTGAGGGGCCTTGTTTCTAGGGGAGCCCGTGTGGCAGAGTGCAGAGGAGGCAGTTGGCTTTGAAGTTAGGGTGGGGCAGCATTGGCCTCAGGTGTGCAGCCCAGGGCCGGGTCTCTCCAGCTACCTGGTCACCCCGACCCTTGGTGGGATGGGGAATGGAGGCTGGACTGCCATTGGGGACATGACCAGCCAGCTGGCCTAGCTCAATTCTAGTAAAGTCTCAGAGCACCACCCCCCCCCACCCCGCCAACCAACAGGGGCTGGGCCGGAAACGCTGACCCAGCAGAGGGCTCTGGCCTCATGAGCAAGCCGGCTGGGAATAAAGAGGCGACTGTGTCCAGTCTCCAGAGGCTGCCTCCCTCCTTACAGGGCCTCCACCCCATGAAGCTTTCACAGCCGCTGGCGGGGGCGGGGTCTGCCTGTTCCTCATGTGGGGTCAGGTCATGGAGAAGTGGGGGCACCTAGAGGCTGACACGAAGAGTGGGGACACCAGCCGCCTGGGCAGCCACACAGGTCCAGGGGGCGTGTGTGCATCTGCCCACGTATGTGCCAGTGTGTGTCTGTGACACACACATGTGCAGCAGTGCACGTACGTGCTGGAGTGTGTATGTGTCATGTGTGAGTGCTGCATGCACATGTGTGCGTGGTGTTGCCTGTGTGCATACATGTGAGAGTGCATGCATGTGTGCCTTGCGTACGTGCAATCCGTCAGTGGGCCAGCTTGGAGCATCTCCAGCCACTTTTCTGCAGCCAAGGGCCGCGTGGTCAGGCGCTGGGAGGGCCGGTTGCAGCCAGCCGCCTGGGGTGGCCAGGAGCGAGGTCACTCAGGCCCAAGCCTGGCCAGCCCTGCTCACCCACCATCTCCCCGTCTGCCCAGCCCAGATACGGCCTGGTGTCCGTGGGCCCCTATTCCCCCTGGAACTGCCCTGTCCCCTGCTGCTGGCAGGTCAGTCCCCCATGGGCCAGCTGAGCGGGGCTGGGACAGAGCCAACTTTCTGCATCTTCCTGCCATGGTGACAGCTGCCATCCTCCCTTGCTGGGGGGTGTGGCTGCCTTGTCCTCAAGTGGATGACTCAGGTGAGGGCGATTTCTGATGCTCTAGGCTAGCCCGGGTACCCACTGCTAAAACCTGTCATTTATTTATGATGATGTGGACCCTGAGAACTTGATGCTCAGTGAGGGAAGCAGACACAGAAGGACACACAGGGTGCGATTCCACTGGTGGGAAATGTGCAGAATAGGCAGATCCACAGACACAGATAGTGGTTCCTGTTTGTCAGGGGCTGGGGAGGGCATGGGGGAGACTACTGATGGGAGTGAGCTTTCTTTTTGGGGGTGATGGAATGTTCTGGAATTAGATGGAGGTGGTGGTTGCACAAGTCTGTGGATGTATTGAAGGCCACTGTGCTGTTCACTTTAGATGGATGAAGTGCATGGCATGTGAATTGTGTCTCCATAAAACAGAAAAGTGGTTAAAAAAAGAGACAAAAAGAGACAGCAGGGCCTGGCCTGGGGTGAGGGGGTGTTGGCCCATGAAGACGGCAGAGGAGGTGCTGTCTCCCTGTTTTATGGAGGGTGAACAAGGCTCCCCTGGGAGCTCCCCAAGCCCCAGCTCTGCCCTGACAGCTGCCGACAGGAAGTGGGCTTGTGGGGAGGCAGGCTCCTGGTGCAGGGGTGCCTGGGCCGGTTGTGGGCAGTAGGAGGCCCAGGAACCCCTCCCTGAAGCCTGGCCCTGTGGGAGGAGGCACCCTGGTAGCTGTAGCTGGTAGTGCCCTGACCCTCCTGTAGGCTCCCGGTTGGCTGGGATACCCAGCACGTTTCTGCCTCCCTCCCACCCCCTCCATTACAGTGACTCCTCTCCCGTCAGCCCTACACTCCCCCTGTGCTGCCCACGGGGCAGAAAGCGCATCCATGGCCAGCTATGCTGGGACACTTCCGGGAAGGCGTTGAACTTGGCCCCTGCAGGGGGTGGGGTGGGGTGGGGGAGCAGTGGTCACCCAGCACCTCCCTGGGTCCTCAGGCACCCCTTCCGTGCCAGGTGTTGCACAGCCTCCCCTGGGCCCCAGAGAGGGGCAGGTGCCTCCAGCCTGGCCTCCGTCCCCAAGTGAAACCGAAAGTGACCTCTCCGGCCTTCCTGCCGGGCCACATCCCGGAAGGCTGGCGCCTGGCATTTCCCAGGAGTTGGGGTGGGCGGGAGTCACTGCAGCCTGGGGTCAGAGGCTGACCCAGGAAGTGGGGATGAAGTGGGGAGGAGTAGTATTGCGGGGCAGGGAGCCTATGTGGCCCTGAATCAGACTGGGACGGGGTGAGAGTCCCGCTCAGAGATGCCCAGAGCCACCAGGAGCCAGGGCCCCCCTGGAGGTGAGGTGCAGTGAGGGAAGGCTGATCCAAGAGCTGTGACAGTGGGGGCGGGGGTGGGTGGACAAGCCTGAGCACTCCGCCCCTGAGCCCTCTCCTATTCTGAACATTCTGGTGTGTCCTCAAAGATCAGTGCCACCAGGGCCACTCTTCCCCAGCTTGGGGGTGTGGCTCCAGCCTGGAAGCTGCAAAGGGGGCAAGAGACCCCTCCCTACCACCCACCCATAGCCCTGTGGGGGCCCTTTTGCTGTCGCTTGGGGTATGTCAGCTGACCGGGGATTTGAGGGGGGTTTCATCAGATTTGGGAGCTCAGCCTATTGTCTGGGGGGCAGGACTCAGAGTGCACCCCCAGGTGGGCGTCGGGGGCTATCCAGGACACCCTTAGGGGTGGGTGATCTTCACCATGAGAACCTGGAGGAAGGCGCCCCATGCTGGGACAGAGTTGGAGTGCTGCTGCCCCCACCAGATCCAGAACTGCCACTCGACTTGCAGGACCTGCCCATCTAGACGCCCCAGCACATTCCTGCACTTGGGGTGGGAGAAAGGCCCCGCTAGCCTGCAGCTCCTCTGTGGCCCTGAAGAGGCTGCCCCATGAGGGGCCACTGGGGGCTTCACCACCTCCAGGCACCTCTGGAGTGTTACCGTGCGTAGCCCTACCACCCACCTGTCCACTCATGGGCTGTGTCCTAGCTGTGTTCTGGGGTCAGCTCAGTAAGGGCCCTGGAGATGCCCCTGTCCTGATCCTGGGACCTGCAGACGTGTCCCTTCACATACAAAGGGATTTCGCAGCTGGGATTAAACTAGAGACCCTGAAATGGGGTGACCCTGGGTCCCCAGGGCCCCAGCATCGTCACGGGGTCCTCATGAGCCGAGGACTCTCTCCAATGAGGCCAGAAGGGATGGAGGGTCAGAGCCCAGGGGCGTCTGTGCGCTGCGACTGTGGCTGCTCTAACCACGGGGCAGCCCTGTGGAGAGCTCTGCCCCGCTGGCAGTGTCAGCGCTGTGCCAACCCTGGGAGACCCAGAGCCAAGGGCTGGCGAGCTTGCTTGGACATCTGACCTGCAGGCCTGGGGGAGGGTTTGAGTTTGCGGATGCTCATCTGCACAGGAAAAGCAGACACAGGCCTGTCGGTGGGTCTTGGGGCCCCTGCTGCTGCGACTTAGGAGTGTCTGCCCTCTTCCCAGCACAGGCCCTTCCTCCTGCGGCACAGGGGTGCCCTTTGGCTTGGGCAAAGGTCTCTTGTGATGTTCTTGGCACCAGGCTGGACCATAGGAACCCAAGGAGGGCGCTGGCCAGTCTGATTACTCGCCCAGGCCTAGTGTGATCTAGCCATGGGGAGCACCCTCCACTGTCCATCTCTGGACTCTCCAAGGAGCTGGGCAGAGGGACCTGGTGTGCCAGCTGGCCTGAGACTCTTGTCATCAAGCAGCAAGCATCAGGAGGAACAGACTCTTCTCCCTGCCAACTCTGGACATCAGTGTCCAAGGACTAGGATGTCAGGCCTGCGGGATCCAGCTTAATGTCCACTCAGGGGAGGAAGATCTGGGGGTCAGAGGAGACCACAAGCTCAGTGTATCTAAAGCCTTTTCAAGACCACGAATAAACACGAGCCCTGAGCAGGCACTTCCCAGAAGAGGAACCGTGCATGCATGTGCCCTGTCTTCATGGGCAGCCACTCCATACCCGTCCACATGGATGCAGGTTGGAAAGGTCCATCAGCTGCAAGGGGAGGCCAGCTGGAGCACCATCCTTTGGGCTCTCTCCTGATAAGGCTGGACTGCACCTGAGAGTGGGGACCAGGGATCAGGCCCTGAGACCTAAGCTCAGCGTTTCCAGCTGTGACTAAAGAAGCTCCTTGTCCTCATTTCCCTTCCCTTCTGGGCCATTGACTGGGTATGAAGGGCTCCATGCCCCTAAGCTGTGTCCTTGGAGCTGGTGGGGGTGCTGACTGGCCTCCCAAGGGCTGTGAGACTCTGGCAGGTCCTTATAGATTCAAGGTGGCTCTCTAGGTGTGGGAGCTGCTTTGAGAAGCACCTGGCCCGCAGTCGGCCCTCAAAGTACCCTGGGCCAGTGGTTCTGTGCCCGCTAGTGGACAGGTCTGCGGGCGCAGACACAGCTAGTGCAGGTGACTCTGAATTGGTGCCCATAGGACTCAGCCTTGAGGTCTCCTCTTCTGCATAAACGTTCATCTCCGCAAACATTACTCCGTCACCTGGGTCTGGGGTTGGTTCTCCTCCAGCTAGGGTTTGTCTTTGCCTTCCATCTGAACGTCCCTGGGTGGCTGTAACAGCTGACCACAGGCTCAGCTTAAACCACAGGGATTTACTCTCCCAGTTCTGGAGACCAGCTGTCTGAGATCCAGGTGCAGCGGGGCGGTGCTTCCTCCACCCACTCCAGGAGAGGGTCCTTCCTTCCTCTCCCAGTTCCTGGTGTGGCCCACAGTCCTTGGTGTCCTGGTCTTGTGGGCACAGCACCCCTGTCTCTGCCTTGTTGCCACACGGCCACTCCCAGGATCTCTGTGTCCAGATTTCCCTCTTGTAAAGACACAGGCCCCACTACCCCATCTTAACTCCTTTTGCCTGTGAAGAGCCTGCTTCTAAGTGAGGGCCTGTTCCTGGTGGACCTGAGCTTGGGGGTCACCCCTCTCTCCAGCATGCCTCACCTGTCCCATCACTTCCGCCCACACACACCCTGGGCCCTCCTCCATAGCCCTGGACCCCCGTCGCTCACCAGCGGGCCCTGTGTCCCCATGTGTCCCACCTGAGTATATGGCCTGGTCAGTCAGTGAGGAGGGGGCCCTGAGGCTTCCCTTGGGACCCACCCCCTCCCTTTTTGGCCCACCCACGGAGGTGGCTGTGCCCTTCCAGGAGTCCTGACAGAGTAAGCTGTGCCAGCCAGCCCCGATGGGACCTCAAGGCCTGGTCAGTGCCCCAAGGCCAGGTCAGTGCTCCTTCCCCTTGCCTGACCTTCCCTGCCCTTCTGCCCCTCCGACTGCAGCACATCCTGACCCGGCTGGACCCCTCTATCAGGAGTAGAGGAGACTCTGCGGGTACCCCTGCTGGGGACAGACCCTAGGCTGTCTGACCAGTAGGGCAAGAAGGGGCCTCCCCACCCCAGCCCTCCCCCAGACATCCCAGACCTGGCCCCCTGATTCCACTTAGGCCACTGCCCCCACCAGCCCCCCAACTCATTCCCCCATCCCAGATCCCAGGGCCAATGCTCAGAGTCTAGCCGAGGGGTGGCCAGAGGGACTGCTGGCCTATGGCCTGGGGGAGACTGGCAGGTCCCTGATGCCTGGAGAGGAGGTTCCTGGGGGACCTGGTAACATGTGACCACAGGAGCCCAGGCACCACCAGGCAGGGGTCCGGGTGGCTGGTTCCGAGGGTGCCTGGGGGGCTGAGCCCTTAGTGCGCATCAAATGGCCCACCCTGGGGGCACTGGCCCTGCACTGAGGTCTGGCCAGGGCACTGAGGTGAAGTGGGCTCAGCCAAGAAGCAGGGGTGGCCATGGTCACTCACCAGCTGGGTGCATCCCGGGGATCAGGCTGCCCCAGATCTGGCCTCTTCCTACATTCCACCTCCTGCCCCGCCATCGTCCTGTCCAGGCCACCAATTCCTTGATCTTTCTGTTGTACAATGACTCATTTGAAATGTGATCTCAAAAGGAAATCCTGCAACTCAAAGCTGGGTGAAGTGCGGGCCCCTCCCCAAGAGCACCTCGCGAGCACCCCTGCCGCACGTGCCATGGGGCTCACGTCTCAACAAACATATGCTGTGGCCTGGCTTCCTTCATACCCGGGGAGTGCAGCCTCTGAAGCTTGGGAGCTGGTGATGCTGTCCTGACCCCAGGGAGGTGGGCAGATTGGGGCCGCTCAGCAGAGGTCAGAAAGTGAGGGGATGGGAGGACTGTGTTTGAGGGTGCAACGGGGTGAAGTGGGCTGAAGTTGGTGGTGGGGCCCGGAGATGACCTTGGGTCTGGGCATCCAAGGACGGCGACGCTGTAGGGGTGGCCTCTGGGAGTGTGGGGATGGTGCTGGGCACAGTGTCAGCCCCACCCCAGCCTCTGACAACCAGTAACCCACTCTCTGTGTCTGTGGATCGTCCTGTTCTGGACGTTTCTCGTTAGTAGAATCACACCCTTGTGTCCTTCTGTGTCCGCTCCTCTCACTGAGCGTCGTGTTCTCAGGGTCCATCCGCGTGGTAGTGAGTGTCAGGGCTTCACTCTTTTTTGTGGTTGAGGGATGCTTCCAGGTGTGGAGGGACACGTATGTTGATCCATCATCCACTTGGGGACACTCGGGCTGTTTGCACCCTTTGGGTGTTGTGGATGTGAGTGTTCAGGTTGCTCTGTGGGCGTGTCTCTGTTCTCCTGGGTAGACACGTGGGAGCAGGACTGCTGGCTCCAAGGTTACTGTGTAGCCGGGTGAGGTTCTGCCAACCCCCAGGTGGCACCATGTCCCCTACCCCCATTTGGGTTCACGATCCCCAGTGGCCCTGTTGACTCGCAGCCCCGTTACTCCCCTCCCCACAACCCCCCCAGGTCTAGGTCTGAATGCTCTGCTTGGTCAGAGAAGACTTCTGGGGTCCCCAGGGCATGCCCCCCTCGTGTCTTGGTAGGACAGGACAGACAGGTCCCGTCACAGGAACCCCCCCCTCCAGTCATGACTCCCCCATGCAGCCTAGAGAGCCTTCACCACGGGGACAACTTCTTCCTCTGGAAGGACATGATGCCCTGGGTTGCAGTGTGGGGCCTGAGCCTGCGGGGCCAGACACTCAGAACGGGTGCCATACAGGCCTGGCCTGCTGCCAGTGGGGGTCCCTGGGGCTCCATGCACCCCAAGGACAGCCCAGGGGTCCCCCTCCTGTGCCGTTTGGCAGTGGTCTCTGGATGGTGCTTCCCAAGGGAGCAGCCCCAGCCTCTGTAGGTGTGGAGCTGAGAAGAGCCTGGGAGTGAATATAGGATCAGCCCCACATAGACCTGTTGAGGAGTCTCTTGAATCAAGGAGCTTGAATTGACGGTTTCTGTGATGGCTGTGGTCACTTGAGTGGCTTGGGGTCTTGGAGGCTCCGGGCTCCGTGGAGTTCCTGACGAACCTTATGCCCAAACAGCCCATTCTCCTGATGATCAGACTGAGGCTCACAGAGCTCTGGGCCCCGAATCTTTGGAGATTATCCAACCCTTAGACATGGAGCTGGGTTTGACCATCCGCTTGACCGAGGCCACGGGTCCTAGAGCAGCCATGTGTTCCTCCTGGTGCCGCCAGGTCCTGATGGGAGCCGGGGGACTGGCATCCTGCCAGCCTCTCTAGCCGAGGCGGGGCGGCCCAGCCCCCACAGGCTTCCTGAAGGGCTGGACGCGACCCCTGTCCCTCTGGACCTCGGGTGAGGCACTCACGGGCAGCGAGTGGGTGCAGGAGGCTCTCCCCGCCCCCCGCGGGATTGCACAAGACTCTGTGTGGCAGAGATTACTGGAAGTCCTGAGGATTTCTTCACTCAGGGCTTGGCTGGGAGTGGCAGCTGCCTCCCCTTCCTGCCTCTCTGGGTGATTAACGTCCCGAGGCCTTGTCCTGAGGGGCGTTCAGTCAGCCTGGGGTCCCCACCCTCCGTTGGTGATGTGGCCTGCAGTATGTTGGTCCTACCCAGACCATGGGCGGGTGGGCATGGCGGGGTGGGGAGATCACGTGGGACTGGGTTGTCCCCTGTGCATTCCCTAGCTGGGTGTCTGCCCCCCTTGTCAGTGGGACCCTATGTGATCCTACCTAGCCCCACCCAGGTCTGGGGGCTCCTCCTGGCTCAGCCCAGCTGCCCAGAGAGCCTCGGCACACTTGACCTGGCTGCAGTAGGATGGGGCTCCCGTGGCTCTGCGGCCCCTCCAGCTCAGAGCTACCAGTTGACTAAACCTCTTCTCTTCCAGACGCTAGTCACAGATCTGGGGGTGTGTCCCTGTGGTTCACACTAGGCTCCCAGGGCTCAAGGTTCCCTTTATGGGTGGCGGGAGCGGCCCTGGAGCCCACAGGATTCAGGGGCCTGAGAACAAGGGTGGGAGTGCAGCGGGGCCCCCACCCCCAAAGGGCTGCCCTCTTCCTGGAGGTCTCGGCCATTTGCCTAGGAGGGAGTGACGGGGCAGCTGATGGATCCCTCAGCACAGCCCCTGCGTGGGTGGGGTAGTCAGGTGAGCTGGGGTCATCTGAGGGTTCCCCTAGGGATCCTGCCGCCCCCAGCCCACTGTCACCAGAGGCACCCTTCCCCACCCTTTGGGGTTGGAAGGCAACTTTGGGATGTGCCTGTCTTTCCCCAGGTCATGATGCCGCCACCGCGGAGCAAGAAGCCCAGATAGCTGCCCCTGCAGCCTGGCTCCTGGAGCCCCCTGATGCTGGCAGTGGGGCCCGCCATGGACGGGGAGCTCCCTCCGCACGAGCCCCCGCCGGCTGGCAGCGTCCTGTACAGCCCGCCGCCCCTGCAGACCCCACTGTGTGGGCCCAGCGTCCAGGTGAGCCCCAGCCCCGGGTGTGTGGGGAGGACCCTTTGGGGGTCATGCGCCACCCCCGAGTCCCTCACACGTTTGCTGTAAGGTTTCTGCCAGGACCTCGGCTGGCCCTTGGGAACGTCTGGCCTGGGTGACTGCCCCCACCCATGAGACAATAGCTGGGACTGCCGGCCAGTCACACTCGTCCACTCTGCTGCAGCACTTTTTTCTCCTTATTTTTCAAGACTTTATTTCTGAAGCATTTTTAGGTTTATGGGAAAACTGCACAGAAGGTTCCCGTACAACCCTCCCTGCTCCCCTCCGCTCTGTTAGTGTCTCAGGGTCCGCAGGGTGCTGAGCCCAGGAGCCGGTGCCCATCAGCATCACTGTCTGAGGACCGTAGTGACATTTGGTTCATTTTTATTGCTAGGTGTTCTGTGGGTTTTGACTGATGTCAGGTGACCCGTATCCACTGGTCAGCATTACAGAGCAGTGTCACCCCCCTAAACCCCGCTGCCCCCATCCATCCTTCTCTCTCCAGAGTCTCACCTTTTTCAGAATGTTCTAGGGTGGACAGTAGGAGACTGTATACTTTTCAGACCAGCTTCTTCCCTTTAATGATGTGTGTGCAGGGCTCTCCTGAGTCTTTCCATGGCTTCACAGCCCATTTCTTTCCATTACCTGCATGTCCCACGGTTGGTTTATGCTTCCACCTGCCGGGGGACAGCTCACTTGCATCTGAGCTCTGACGGCTGTAGTAAAGAACCGCAAGTGATGGGATGACTAGGGTGCCAGGCCTCCTCATATCACAGAGGGTATGGAAGCCTTGCACTGAGAAGGGTCCAGCATACTCCAGCGAGTCCGGCCTGCCTAGAGCAGAACAGGGCTCCTTCCCTGCAGAAGAGAAAAGAACCTGAATGTCTTGGTGGGGAGACTTGAGCTGCTCAGCAGGGGGAGCAAGTGGGATGTGGGTTGCATGGGCGCAGCAGCAGCAGCAGGTACACTCGGGTATGTCCTCCCCCGACCCCTGCTGGGATGGGAGGGAAAGGTTGGTGGGGAGAGAGCGAGGATCCAGCTTGGGGTTCAGAGAGGCCGGGCACTAGGCCTCTGGAGCAAGGCAGAGTTCCAGGTCAAGGGCCCAGAGCTGTGAGGACGCATCCCAGACTTCCAAGTGTAGCATCAGACGGGGCTGTAGGTCGTGCACAAACCCAGGACCCACCCCTTGCCCATGAGGCACCCTGACACGGCAGAGCCCAGCACCAGGTCAAGTCGAGCAGGCCTTGCTATTTGGTGGGGAGGGAGTGAAAGCAGATCCAGCTGAAGACCCCCCACAGCCTCAGGCCAGGCTTCCCCCCAGGCACACCTGTGCCCATCCAGCTATGCCCACAGGGGCCCTGCCCTCCTCGGCCCCGCCTCTCTCCAAGCCTCCTCCCACCCATGCCTTCTCTGACTTGTGGCATGAGGTGTGTTCCTTCCTCACATGCCATGTCTCTCAGTTTTGTGGGTTTGGAGCCTGCGCCTGTCATTCTTAATAACCCTTCAGGATTCCTCCTCCTCAGCGTCCCATCATCTGCTTAATTATTTCCCCGTTGTTGGGCCTTTGGAGCGACTCTAGTTTTCTGCCGCTATAAATAGTGCCACTGTGTTTTCCCCCTGCTCCTGGATGAGTCCCTAGGGGTGTGCTTCTGGAATAGAATTCCTGGGTCAGAGCGAGCCCCAGCTCGGGCAGGTTTGCAGACGATGGAGCTCTTCTGCAGGGAGTAGGCTCCTGCCATGTCCCATGGTGATGACCCAGGAAGCTGGCCATGGGGCAGGAGGTGAGCTCTGCAGGGACAGCACCTGTGGACTGCAGGGGCTGAGATACTGGAATCCGGGGGAGGATGTTTGGGCCAAGATGGGGACCTGAGTACGGGGAGGTGCGACGTGGGAGCTGAGCTTCGCTCTGGGCAGTCAGAGCCCACAAAGCAGGCTCTTGGGCTTTGGGACAGGACAGAACCTGTCCCTCTCGGGCCACTGAACATGGGGGTGGTCCCTCAGGCCACACTGGGACTGGCCCACAGTATTGACACTAAGAGCTATCATTTCTTTATTTGAAATTCCAATTTCACTGGCCAGGTTTCACTGGCCATTCTGTATCTTATCTGGCAGTTCTGTATTATCTGCTGCACGCCTGAGCAGGAGTGTCATCTCCTTCATCAGTTTACATGAGGCCTGGGAAGCTCCTGGCTAATCTCCCAGGACCTTCTCCTCCCCAGGGGAGGGCCAGCCTCTTTGTCTTCAGGCAGGCTCTGATTGGCTAGCCTGCATAGGGACCCATCTTGGGACCAGTCAGGTCCCCCAGGCCTGCCGTCTGAAGGCGGTGTCACTCCCACTGGCTACAGGTATAAAATCCCAGGGAAGGCTCTAACTGGTTGGTTGGGGTCATGTGCCCCTTCTCTGAGCCAGTCACATTCTATGGACCTTCCCGTTCACCCTGGCCCTCTGGGGAAACGGAGGCACATGAACCTGCTGGGAGGCCCTTGGTGGGGGCAGGGCTCAGTGCCCTCTGGACCCTGCCCCAGGGCAGTGGGGGGGACCAGGGACCCTGCTCCACCACCCCCTACCCTGATGCCCACTGCTTTGTCATAGGACACCATGCTGCACTACCCCTGGTGGAACAGCTTCTCGCCCACGACATACCCAGCCTTCTCCAGCGAAAGCCAGTAAGTGTCCAGCTCCCAGGGCCCTTCTGGGGGGCCCTCACCCACAGGGGCTTCACTTTGCCTCTCCATCCCACAGTTGGGGCTAAATGGAACCAGAGCTCTCAGTCGGGGAGTGGGGCTTCAGTGTCCGATAATCAGGAGAGTTGAGACCCAACCCTAGACTGACCTGCTGTGATCTGCCTTGACGAGAACCCTCCAGGGAGACAAGCAGCAGTAGTGGGACAAGGGGGCCAGGGAGGGCCCCACTGTGGGGACATCACGTGGGCAGTGAGAAACTATGGGGCTGAAAGGAGCCTGGAGGGCAACTTCGTGAAGGGCATTGGCAAGCTGGGATTTGAAGGATAAATAGGAATTTGCCGGGTGGGGAGCAGGCCTGGAATCCGGCCAAGGAATGGCCCATGCAAAGGGCATGAAAAGAACATGCAGCCAGAGCCTCAAGGTTTTTCTGGGGTTCCATGTCTGGGGTTGTGGGCATGTGGGCCCTTCCTAAGCAGAATTTCTGAGGTGACAGAATTGTTTCTGCAGGCTGGTGACCCCCACTTCTGTCCTGCATGCGGGGTGGGTGGGCAGAGTCCCACCACACCTACCGGCTCAGCTTCCTTTTCCTCCTGCAGCCAGTTCATGAATTCCTCCTTCATCATGGGCCAGCCCTGCATGGACACCAGCTATGGCCCTGCAGCCACCGCCCCCAGCTTCCCACCAAAGAGCAGTGATTTTCCTCAGGTAGGAGACCTTGGCTGGGCTGCGCAACTCTTGGAGGTGTTAGTACCTGCGGACGGGGCTTGTTTGGGGGGATAGCCGGTATAACTTTTCCATAGCAGGGGCTCTGGGTCAGAGGTCATGTCACTGAGACTAGGGGCCCATCCGCTGTCACTCCCACCTGCGTGTGGGTCACAGGCCACATCACAAGTGCTTTGCCCATACCTGTGCTTTCTCCATTTGGGCACCTTCGTGGGTCCACAATCCCCATGCCTCGTCCAGGGGGTTCACAGGAGGTGCCGCGCTTTCCTCCACTCAGCAGCCCTTGATCGAGAGCTGCAGAGAGGTCTGTGGGAAGAAGCCCAATGCCATCCTGGAGGGGGCCTTAGTGCCAGGGTGACCTCCACCTGGGGGCAGGAAGTAGGCGCAACAGGGGCTGTGTGGTGCTGAGTCTCCCTTGGAAGTTTGGAATCCTCAGCCCCAAGAGCTTCCTGTGTCTGGACAGACTCGGCACACAGTCTGGGGACCATCCAGTGGACCAGCTGGGGTGGGGGTGTCAGGTGCTCAGTTTTCCTTTCGTAAAGTGGGAGCTCGTGGGCCCCACCAGGTGACAGGCTGAGGAAGGCCATGGCACACACAGGCCAGTGCAGGCCCACTGGACTCGCATGGACCCAGGCCAAGGCCCTTTTGATTGGTCTTCACCCACCGGAGGCAGCAGGACTGGCAAGAGAGCTAGACGGGGCGGTGGGGGTGTGTGCTGCATTCACTGCATCCCCCCAAATCTGCATCCTCCTGGGACCTCAGGATGAGAACCTACTTGGCTGTCGGGACTTTGTGGGTCAGTTAGTAAAGACAGAGCTGAGGTCATCCTGGTTAGAGTGGCCCTAACCTTGCCAGAAGTCCCTGTAGAGACACAGCGTGGGGAGGCATGTGATGAGGGAGGCAGAAGCTGGGCAGTGGGGAGGCAGGGAGATCCCAGAGCCTGGAGGCGTTGCCCCCATGCCATGCCCTGGACGTCTGCCCTAAATGCGAGATATGTCTGTCATTTGAGCTGCCCCATCAGTGACCTTTATGGTTGCCCAGGAGGTGACATGCTGGTCTTGTGGCCCGGGGAGCAGAGCCTGCCCCTGGGAACCCCTGAGACCCCCCAGGGCAAGGATATTGGAGTGGGGACAGGAGGTCCGTAGATCTAGCCTCCCAGAATCTATAGAAGGCTTTGCGGTTTCTACTGCTGGCCTCTGGTCCATGAGGACACCATTGACCACCAGGAGAGGAAGGTTGGTGGGTTCACACTCCCAGGGCATCTGCCGTGGCCCCTCGTCTCTGGGCATTGGCTCGCCGTGGGCTGGCAGCTGATGGGCCTCTTGTCTACTGGGTCCAGGGCCTGACTCTGTGTCCAGACTTGTTCCCTTGCTGGGACATCCCGTCCTGGATGGATGAGGCCTGGGCCATGCCGAGTCCAGGGCCAGCGGAAGCCTTTGTGGGCTGACCCAGCTCCTGTGGCTACCCATGGGCCTCACTCCCCGTCCCACTCACCGCTTCCACCACCTCCTGGGCTCTGTCAAGAATTCACATGGCTTCCAAGCCAAGAATCCCCTGGGGCACTGCATCCGCTGCTTGCTGCAGGTGGGGAAGAGCACCCTGCATGGCCCCTCATTGGAGGTCACACGTCCACCCCACAGAAGCTCACAGAGTGTGGCCGTAGCCCACTCACTCTCTAGTCTCCCATGCAGGGGGCGACTTGGACCAGGTATCTCTTTAAAGCAGTGAAACGTCTTCAGACGAGCTCTCACCCCATTGCCGACCATGGGGTCACACAGATGTGAGACCGTAGTGCAGCCAGGATCTGATTCTGTTGTCAGCATCCTCCATCTCCCCTGGGACCCCTGTGCCTGTAGCCAAAAGCAGAACGGAGTCCAGAGTGGGCCTGGCGTTCAAGGTTCTTCCCAGCCCAGCTCCCGCCTGGTGGGTCCACTCTGCTCCTGGTTCAGACTGAGTGACATTGTGTGGTGGCTGGCACAGGGACAGCTCCAAAGACATCCTCATTTTGGGACCTGTGGATGTGTCACCTCATGGGGCAGAGGAGACTTTGCAGGTGGGATTAAGCCAAGGCCCCTGAAATGGGATTGATCCCTGGGGTCCCAGTGTCATCACAAGGTCCTTATAAGAGGGACGTAGAGGGTCAGAGGCATAGAGACTGGAGATGCTGCCCTGCTGGCTGTGAGGATGGAGGGAGGGGCTGTGAGCCAGGGATGCGGTACTTCTAGATGCTGGAAGAGCGGGGAGCCAGTGCTCCACTGGAGCCTCCAGAGGTTACCAGTCCCATGAACCCATCTCGTACTTCCGACCTCTAGAACCATGAAGTAATGAATGTGCTGTTGTAAGCTGTGGAGTTCAGGGTAGTCATTACAGCCGCTTCATCACGTGAAGCCCTCACGAGGCCCATGACACATACCAGAAGCGGTTTCTCCTGTTGGTACATCAGAAGGAGTTTTGGAATGGGGAGTGCAGACCTGGGCTGGGGGCAGGCAGTGGGTGTACACCTGCAGGCCTTAACACATCCCCCTGGTAACTAAACCTGAGCCCTGAGTTTCCTGCTGGCCAAAGTGAAAAGGGAAAGACTATTGGGGGGATGTGTGACCCTCATAGCCCACAAGCAGAAAGCTTCCCCCTGCCTTCCCTTGGGGCCTGGAGCAGTTCCATGGAGGCTCCACACAGCCAGCTTGAGCCCAGAACCTGGTGGGGTCAAGCCTGCCTCTGTGTGGGGTAGGTCCCCATCCACCAGTTATCTGGGAGGGATCTACAGCCAAGGGAATTTGCTCTGGGGGTCTAGGGCAAGAGGTCAGTCTGGCTCCCACTTGGAGGTAGCTCTGCTTGTCTGGACAGTCCTGGCCGTCAGACCAGGCGCCCACTGAACTGCCACAGCCCTAGTTCCAGCCAGGGAGGGGTCCACTGAAAATTTCATCCCTGACGCTCTTTTCTGTTTGTTTGAAGGTTTTCGTAAAACACAATGAGCTTTAAAATGTCTTAGCCTTAAAAAATTAAAATAAAATAAAATGTCTTAGCCTTACAGGGACTTTCCTGGCAGTCCACCAGGTTAGAACTCCTTGCTTCCAATGCAGCGGGATGTGGGTTCCATCTTTGGTCGAGGAGATAAGGTCCTATATGCCATATGGTGTGGCCAAAAGATAGAAAAAAAAAATCTTAGATTCACAGCAAAGTAGCCAAAATGATACAGAAAATCCCTGAGCGCCCTGTCTCACCTTGTCTCAGATGGTAAAGAATGTGCCAGCAGTGCAAGAGACCCAGGTTCAATCCCTGGGTCTGGAAGATTACCTGGAGGAGGAAATGACAACCCACTCCAGTATTCTTGACTGGAATATCCCATGGACAGAGGAGTTTGACGGCCTATAGTCCTTGGGGTCGCGAAGAATTGGACAGGACTGAATGACTAACACTTTCACTTTTCTCCCTGCCTCACCCAGTTTCCCTGCATATTACGTGTACCAGCTTACACGGCCAAGGCCGACATCACAGGTGCAATCCACATGACTACACTTGTGTGCCCCCATATGTGTGCTGAGGCTTCGAGGAGAACCAACCAGGTGTCTGTAGGGTGCCCCACGCTGGGAGGGGTCGGAGTCCCTGGCGGGAGGCCCACAAACATAACACATCAACTCCAAGGCCCTGTATCAGTGTGTCTCGTTGCTGATGGGTTGATGTAGACCCCTGCTGGGGCAGCGTCCACTGAGTCCCTCCACTGTGCACTGCAGTTGGCACTAAGCCGCTCAGACCCCAACACCCCTGACAGCTCAAGGGGCACCATGTGGGGTCTCCAGGCCTGGGGTGTACTATGTGTTTGCAGGAGATGGCTTTTCTTTATTCTTCATTTTTTAAATTGAAATATTATTTGCATTTCTTATAATTCAGTTTTAGTACATTCACAATTGTGCAACCATCACCTCTAGATCCAGAACATTCCATCCCCCAAAAGAAGCCCCAACCCCTTTCCAGCCGCTGACAACCAGGAACCCATTGTCTGTGGATTGGCCTGTTTTAGACATTTCCCATCATTGGAATCACAACCTGTGTGTCTGCTTCTATCATTGAACATTGTGTTCTCAGGTTCCCTCCATGTGGCAGCTAGGGCCAGGGCTTTAGCCTTTTTCCTAGCTGAATCATATTCTACTGTGTAGAGGGACCACATTGTGTTGACCCATCCTGTGGACGAACTTGTGGGTCATTTCTGCTTTTCGGCTACTGTGAATCGTGCTGGTGAGAACATGCATGTACAGACTGCTGTAGACATGTGTTGCAGATGTGACTGAATCTCTTTCAGGGGGATGTTTGGGGCCTTGTTAGGGTCAGGGCTGGGGGGGAGTGCTCAGCCTTCCAGACACACCTCTTCAGGCTTTGTGCCTCCAGCTGTCCCTGCCCCTACCCCTCCAGGCCCTCCTCTGATCCTCCCCACTCTGGTTTTTTTGGAGTCCTGGCTGCAGGGGTAACCACCCCGCCCTCCTCTGCTGCCCCCCAGTGCCCAGCCCCCTGCACGCCCCCCCCCCCCCCCCCCGGGAGCAGGTGCTATCCTGTCCCTTCTTCACAAGCTTCCCTGGATCCTTGCATCTCTGCCAGGCCCTGGGGAGGGGGACTCTGCAGTGCATTGAGCCCTTCTCTCTCTGTCGTGAAGGTGAGCATGTGCCCTGAGGGTCCCTCCAGGCATCCCAGGTGGGCCTGGATGAGGGCGCTGTCCATTTGCCAGCTGGGCTTCTGGGAAACAGGATGAGGTCACAGCTCGGGAAAGTGCTTCGCAAACTCTCGGCAGCATCCTACGTGGGTTGTGGGGAGGAGCAGCAGCATCTGCGTTGCGGGTGTATCTCCCACAGTTGGAGGCCCCGCCTACCCAGCCAGCAGTTCCCAGAGCTCCTGGTACTGGCTGCCAGCACAGAGTTGCTTCCCATGGGAAGCCCCTGGTTCACTTCCATGGCCAAGGCCCCTGCTCCGGGGTCCTCTGGGGGGAGGGCCTGTTCTGCCTCTCTCAGCACCTGGGCCCCAGGTGTCCCAGGATTGTGGTCCCATCATGCCCCTCTCACCTCCGTCTTCACCCGGTCTTCTCTTTGTACACATCCAGACCTCCCTTTTGTAAGGGCACCAGCCGTTACTCCAGCATGACCACATTTTAGTTGACTACTTCTGCAGCGACCCCTCCCCAAAGAGGGTCCCATCATGGGCCTCAACCACCCCTACGTGTCCAGCCCAGTGGTGGCCTGGGGACCCGAGAGTGTCCTGACAGCTGGGCAGCCACACGTCAGACAGGGACAACGAGCCATCTGGTGATAAGATACAGGGGACAGAGTCTGAGCCCACTCCTGGCAATCCTACCAGTTTCCTGCCCCTGAAATCTAATAACAAAAGTTTGTGCTTGTCCTTTTTGGATCTTCTTTTCATGTCAGTCTCCTAGTAGTTCTTTTTAAAACTGAGACAGAATTTACACACCTTAAAATTTATTCCTCCAAAGTATATTTGCACAGCTGTGCAACCACCACCTTTATGTAATTCCAGAACATTCCATTACCCTAAAAAGAAACCCCATCCTCATTAGCAATGACTCCCCAGCCTCTGACAATCAGGAACCCACTCTCTGTGTCTGTGGATCGGCCTGTTCTGGACGTTTCCCATCAGTGGAATCACACCCTGTGTGTCCTTTGTCTGCTTCTCTCACCGAGCGTCGTGTTCCTGGGGTGTGTCCACATGGCAGCAAGTGTTAGGGCTTCCCTCTTTTCCTGGCTGAGTGACACTCCCGGGTACGGAGGGACACGTGGTTGTGTTCACCTTTGGCTGCTGTGCGTGTGTGGGTTTCCATGTGGACCTGTGTCTCCACTGCCCCTCATGGGTGCCTGGTGGTGGAATCACGGGGTCATGGAGTGACTTTTCTGAGGACGCTGCCCCATTTCACAGCCCACTTGCCGTGTGGGGTTCCAATTTCTCCTCATCCTCCCACATTGGTCCCTGCCGGCTTCATGGATCCAGCCATTCGGGCGGGTATGGAAGGTGTCCTGCTGGTTTCAGTTTACGTTTCCCTGTTGCCAGACTGTGTATGTCCTACCTCTCCTGGTTGCCGTTTCTACATGTTCCTTGCCTTCAGCAGTGGCCTCCAGGCCATGTGCCCCCCACCTCCTCCCCAGCTGTGGGCTTCAGACTGAGTGGGGCTGCAGCGTCAGGCCAAGGTCTCCCTGACCCCAGGGACCCTCCCAACTAGAGTCCTGGGGCACTGGGCAGGTGCAGGGAGGCCTACAGGCCCACCTGCTTCTCCTGGTTAAGGGCCGGCATCGAACTGTCCTGGGATGGGGGTGATCAAAAGAAATAGTCCAGGATGGGGCGCCTAGCCTGACGGCTTTGTGTCCCCCAGCCACTGGCCCTGTCTGTATCTCTCCCTCTGTGCTGGGCTATGGGTTGCAGGGAGAGATGGAGAAGCGGAAGGACAGAAACCCCTCGCCAAGGCAGGAATGGGAGCTAGGTGGGACCTCAGAGCCCTGCCAGGGTGGCCCTCCAAGTGGGGGGGCAGTCTACAGCATGGGCAAAGGCCCTGGGCCAAGCCGCCTAGGGAGGCAGGTGCTGAGGGTCAGCTCTAGGGCAGCCAGGACAGGCAGTGAAGGTCAGGGTGCAGGCTGAGGAACTGACGGCAGATCCAGGAGGGGCCAGCCTTGGTTTCCTCCCCACAGCATGGGGTCTGTGCCCCTTGAGTTGCTGCTATGGGCACCCCCAGGACAGCCGTGGTCCCTGCCAGGCGCAGTTGGGCCCAGACTCTGGAGGGCAGCGATTTGGGGAAACTGAGGCTCGGTGGGGAGGGCGCCAGGACAGCAGGGTACAGGCCGGCAGCAGCAGGGTTCAGGCCGGTGGCGGCAGGCCGGCGTTGTTGACAGCCGTCTGTGGCTAGAATCCGCCCCGTTCAGTAATTCTCTGCACTCTGCCAGTAATCGCCCTGACTTACCAGGCAGGCATCATTTCCTGAAAGTCAGCCGGCCTTAGGGGAAGTAGGCGCCGGCGGTGACTAAACCAACATGCAAATGCAGCCGGGCGGGCGCGGGCTGAGGGCTGAGGGCTGAGGGCCGGCCAGGCTGAGCCCCCGCGGTCATGAGGCAGCTGCTCCCGCTGCCTCCCAGAGACCCGGCCATCACCATGTCCCAGCTGCGCTTCTGGCTGCAGTTTGCCACTATCGGCAAGGTAATCCCGCTCCTGCCGGGTGTGCAAGGCCGACGGGGCGGTGTGTTGGGGGCGGGGCGGGCCTGGCCCGTGGGAACAACCAGGGTGGGGGTGGGGAGGCGGGCTCCGTCCGGCTTTTTTGGCAGCCAGGGTGATTCCGCTGGAGTTTTCCGAGCAGAGCCACGTGGGATGTGGGGACAGCCAGGGAGGATAGGCAGGGGGGCAACAGGGGGCCAGAGCCACCCCACCTGGAGTCTCGGGGGCACTCCAGGCACGGGGGCACTGGCTCCATGGGCCGGGGTGGGGCACGGCTTGAGACGGGCTCTGATGGGACAGGTAGGAATGGTCCTTTCCTGTCCTTCTGTCCTCCCATCCCTCCATCCCCCTTTCCCTTCATCCCTCTCTCCTCCATTCCCCTGACCCCCATCCTCCCATCCCTCTGTTCCCCGGTTTGTCCTTGGGGCCCCTGGATCTGTGTCTGAAGGGCGTTTCTGGTGTTGCTTCCTCAGCTGGGAAGGGTTGCAGAGCAGACCCAGAGTCACCTCCAGTCTCGGGGCTGTCCTGTTCTGTCCTGCTGGGTACTGGTGGTGGACATGAGATGGGGGCATCGCTGTGTGGGCAGCTCCTCCAGGTCCCTCCAGCTCCTCACTGGTCCGGGGTCTCTGGATGCTGAGAGAACTGTCAGGGTAACCAGCCAACTCCCCACTCAGGGGCTGCAGTGGAAGGAGCAGGGTGGGGACACAGGTCAGAAGGTGACTGGGGGTGGGGTGGACACAGGCTGCTGAGTTGGCTTTGGTGAGGGCCGGGGAGCTGCTGCCCTGGCCTGACTGGGCCTTGGGACCCAGAGAGGGTAGATCTGGGTTCAGGTCATCTTGCAGGTCTGCTGTGGCTGCCGGGGGTCAGGTCTTGACATGGGCAGGCGCCCTCTCACTCGCATCCAAACACCCACCCTGGGCAGGGCAGGAGGGGCCCTGGGAGCCCTACCCCCAACCCTGGTGACCCCAGTGAGGCCCCACCTCTCTTTGCCCCCGAGGATCCAGGGGCCCCCAGATGATGCTGGCTGCCCCTCTGGGCATCTGGTAGGGACAGGGTCCACAGACTGGGGAGAGGGCACCCACTTCCTTAATAAAGTGTACTTTTCAGAACAGGGTTAGGTTTATAGCGAAGCTGTGGATCAGTTCAGGGTCCCTATGGGTCACACCTCAGCTCAGCACTGCCTGCATCCCAGCTCATGGGCTGGTGCTGATGTGTCATCCTCAGCCAGGGTCTGCACGTCCCCTTGTCCTCTCTGCCCCAGGACCCCATGTCACCAGGCCCCCTTGGTCTTGCCATTGTCTCCCCTTGGGGGTGGGGGCCTGGGCAGTTGTGGGTGGAGAGCTGGGGCTGGGCATCCTACAGGATGTCCCCAGTCTGGGCTTGTCTGGTGTTTTCTTGTGGTCACCCTGGGACCATGGATTCCTAGGGGAGGGACCCAGGAGGGGATGTGCCCTTCTCACCTGTCACACCAGGGGTCCCTGCTGCCAACCTTGACCTGACCTCCTGGCTCCTCCATGGTGGAGGGGGTGTCCTTCCCCTGCACACTGTCCTGGGAAGGGTCTCCGTGCAGCCCTCTCAGAGGGTATAGCCCTGACTATGGCTGGCCCTCAGCCCCGCCCTGCGTCTTGCCCACTGCTCAGCAACTGTTCTGCCTTCAGGGAGCAGGGCAACCCCTCAGGGCTCCAGGTCTGCTGGCTGATGGCCCGGGCCACCATCACTGTGCCCAAACTCAGTGCCATCCGCTGGGAGGACCACACAGATGTGGTGCCAGGGGATTTCAGCAAAGACAGCTTTCCTTGCCTGTATCCAGACCCCACCCCAGCCAGGCTGCAGAGTCTGGGGACCTCCTCATTGTCCACCAGGCTCAGGATGGGCCACCTCTGACCCCAGCTGACCAGGGATGGGCTGGGGAGCAGGCAGGTCAGACCCCCCAGCCCTCACTACCTCAGTGTCCCCTGAGATGGGTGTTCTGGCCTGTTGAGTCACCCAGCTCTTGTGTGAGGGTGCCAGGAGCCTAAAGTGGATCACGGAGCACCTCTTCCCACTCCTGGGGTTGGCATTCCCCTCCTGCTTCCCTTCCCGCTCTGTCCCAACCTCGAAGATTTTATTCACTGCCTCGCCTGGATTTGACCAGGTCACGGGGTCTTGCCACTGCAGGCGGTGGGGGAGGTTGGGGTCTGTCCCCCCAACACCGTGAGACCAGGCTGTGCATGGTGGGGGGCAGGGGCCAGTAGGGGCCTAGTGGACAGAAAGCTTTCCTTACAAACCCCCCAAGCCAGGGCAACATGCTGTGGGAGGCCATCTTCCCAGGGCCCCCAGCCTCAAACTGGCCGACCTGGTCCTGCCCCTGCCATGCCCCTTCCTGCCATTCCCCCTGTTCTCTGGGCACGGTGGGTCCCACCTGCCTGTTTGGGTTCCCCTGCCTGCTAGCATGGGAGCATGGGGGTCTGGGGAAGCTGGTCAGTGTCACCTGGAGGTCCCCTCACCCCAGGGCGGGGGCAGGTGGTTCCCATGTAGATCAGTGGGAGGGGAGCCCCAGAAACACTCTGCAGAGGGGTGAGCCAGGGTGCCTAGTCTTAGTGACCTGGGGCTGAGGGGACATCCCCCTCTACCCCCCCAACCTAGCCAGGAGCTAGCTCAACTGTGGCCTCCAGGCCCCAGCCGGGCACCTTGGGTGGGCCCCACTCTCCAGCGTCCCTTCCTCCCTAGAGTCCACTGATCTTGAGTCCCTAGGCTGGAGACCCAGCTGGTCTGTCCTGCCCACCTTCCTTGCCTCCCCCACCCCCCACCACAGGTTAATGGGACACATGCAGCCTTCCTGGCAACCTGCCTCAGCCCACCTGGCTGTGGCCCTCCTCCCGCCCTGGTGGACAGTGACCTGTGGAAGGTGCGCTGGGCTGGGTGCTCCCAAAGGGCTTGTTCCCTCCTCCTCCACCTTGGCCCTACCTCCTCTGCCCCTCCCTGCTCGAGAAATGCTCCCACTGACATGCCCTCTGGGACCACAGGCTGTCCATAACTCCTGCCCCATGTCAGGCAGGCTGGAGGGCTCCTTCCCTGGAGTGATCAGCTGAGCGTGCCCCACGTTCAGGCCAGAAGGGCTAAGGGAGGTGGCTGGGGCCTTCACCTTCCCCAGCTCCAGGCACTGGGGGGCCCCTGCATCTTGGCATCACCCCTTCACAAAGGATAGGTGTGCCCTAAGTAGACTCCAGTGTGTACTTGTGGGGTCTGCTTTCTTTCACCTCCCCTTACTTTTCCCCTTTCTTTTTAAAACAGAAAAAACAGCTCTATTGCTATAATTCATGTACCATACAGTTGACCCATTTGAAATGTATAATTCAGTGTTTCCAGTGCATTCATAGAGTCATGCAAGTGTCATCTCTGTTTAGTTCCAGAACATTCCATCACCCCCCCAAGACACCCCATCCCCAAGAGCAGTCACTCCCCTCTCCTCCCCAGCCCCTGACCACCAGGAACCCACTTACTTTGTGGATCAGCCTGTTCTGGACATTTCCCATCAGTGGAATCACATGCTGTGTGTCCTTCTCTGTCTGCTTCTCTCACTGAGCATCATGTTCTGAGGGCCCATCCACGTGGTAGCGAGTGTCAGGGCTTTATCCCTTTGTGTGGCCAAGCATCATCCACGGCATGGCTGGGCCTGTGGTTCTGCCTGTGTGGCCTCACAGCCGCCCATACCTAGCCTGTCTTCCAGGATTCCTCATACCTCGATGACCTCTCCAACGCTTCCATCTTCTCCTCGTCCGTGGACTCCCTCTCGGACATAGCCGACACGCCCGACTTCCCGCATGCTGACAGCCTCAGTCAGGTGCCTACCATCTGGGACGTGAGCACCGGCCCCTCCGCCCACGACAAGGTCAGTACACCCAGCCTCCAAGCTGGCAGCCATGCCAAGGCTGCTAAGACCCAGACAACGCTGCTACTCAAGGTTGCTCGTGTCTCCCATGTGGGCCTGAAGATGCAGGGGCTCCCAGGGCGAAGGGGGACTCTGGCGAGCACAGTACACACTAGCGGATGTTGGTGGATATCTGCCCAGCTGCCCTGACGGGTTCAGTGCCCGTGAAACTCCTGGACCCTCAGGAAGGGTCAGGGGGATGTGACAGGCCCAGAGCAGGTGCAGTAGGCAGCCCAGGCCCAACCCTACTTCTGGCTGCAGGGGCCCAGTGGGGCAGTAACCCTGCCCTCCCCTCACCAGGGCTCTCCCGCCGGCTTCTAGCCTCTACCAGGCCCAAGCGGGCAGCTGAAACCCTACACGTACTCCTGCTGCGGCCAGCAGGGCTGCGGGAACCTGACTCAGCCTTCCAGGAACCTGAGCTCAAGGCTGTTTGTTTGTTTTTGTTAATTCAAAAAAAAAAAAAAAGGGGAGATGGAATTGAGAGTAGGTTTCTGATCTCCTTGTACGTCATTTCCATTTTATTTTCAAGAAAACTTTGTGTTTTGTTTTCTTTTTTAACTTCCCTGGTGGTCCATGGGTTAAGACTGTGCTTCTACCATAGGGAGGCACAGGTTTGATCCCTAGATAGGGAACTAAGATCCTGCATGCGGCACAACACAGGCCGCACACACACACAGACACACACATGTGGCACAACACAGGCCGGACACACACACACACATGCGGCACAACACAGGCCGGACACACACACACACACACACACACATGCGGCACAACACAGGCTGGACACACACACAAACACACACACACACACCAAAAAAAAAGAAAAGGAAACTACACTTTTGATTAAAAAAACAAAATTTTTTTACTTTCCTTCCAGTTTTATTGAGATGTAATTGACACATGGCACTAAGTTTAAGGAGATGCACACAGCACAACGATTGACTTGCATGTGTCATGAAAAAGGACCACCATAAGTCAGTGAACATCCACTGTCTCATATCGATACAACAATAAAGAGATAGGGGGACTTCCCTGGTGGTCCAGTGGTTAGAACTCGGCGTTGTCACTGCTGAGGGCCTGGGTTCAATACCCGGTTGGGGAACTAAGAGCCCACAAGCCACACAGCATAGCCAAAAAAGGAGAAAAAAAAGAAGTAGAAAACCATTTTATTTTCTTGTGCCCAGAACTCCTTGCATTTACTGTTAACTTCCATATACAACGTACAGCAGTGTTGTCTACTTATCATGCTTCATGTTGCGTTCCTAGTTCTTCCTTATCTAGTGCTTTGTGTGCCCCAGGTACTTATTTATGCAGCAGATCTAAGTGGGCAGGCAGCAGGAGGGAGGCTTGTAGCCAGCTGAGGGGCTTGAGGACAATCGGGCAAGCCCTCCTGGAGGCTGGGGGCCTATCCAGGTACTTCAGCCCCACCTCTGGCCTGCAGGCTCATGCCCCCTCTCGCTGCCTCTCCCCTCCAGCTGTTCCCGCCCAGTGGGCCATTTACAGGCCTTGAGGACCCTGTGTCCTCCCTCCCCAGCACCCCACTTCTCATCAGCTACCAGGTGAGCCAGGTACCTTCCCTACCCCTGCCCACCCCTCCTGGGCACTAGGGAGGGCCACTCAGGCACTTGCTGTGTGCAGAGTCTGGGCCAGCTTCGGAGCATGGTCTATTTTACAGACAGGGAAACTAAGGTCCCAGGGAGGCACCATGCTGCGGGGGGGGGGGGGGGGGGGGCAGTGGGGGAGGGTAACACCTTCTCATCACCTGAGTCACTGCACTGGCTAGTGGTCCAGGCTCCTGCCCCTGACAGGGAGGCTGGCAGATTGCAGGGGACAGGACAGTCCCCAGTGTGACAGCACCTCTCCTCAGGCTCAGAGTCAGCCTGAGGAGGACGACGAGGCCGAGGAGGACGAGGCAGAGGAGCTGGGCCACGCGGAGACGTACGCTGACTACGTGCCATCCAAGTGTGAGTGTCCTGCTATGGAGACCCTCAGCTGCACAGCGCCCGAGGCCTGGGTCCTCTGGCCTGGGGCGCCAATTTTGGGGGTCTCTGAAGGTACCTGGGAACCTTAAACTGCCAGAGCAGGTGTGTGTGCTGTGGGTGGGCTCCTGAGGGACTCTTCTGTAATCACGGTTGTGATCCTCACCTGGCACAAAACCAGCTGCAGGCCGAGGTTACAATGGAGAGGCAGGCCGCCTTCTTCCGCACCTGGGAGGCTTGTAGGAATCTGCCACCTGCTGGCACTACGCTGATGGGCACGCCCCTGACCTGCCCTCTCGGCCCATCCCTACAGCCAAGATTGGGAGGCAGCACCCGGACCGTGTGGTGGAGACCAGCACACTGTCCAGTGTCCCGCCGCCGGACATCACCTACACCCTCGCCCTACCCTCCTCGGACAGTGGGGCCCTGTCCGCCCTGCAGCTGGAGGCCATCACCTACGCCTGTCAGGTGATCCCGGGGTCTCCCACAGGGTCTGCGTCCTGCGTGGGGATAGTCTCAGTGCCCACCCTGGCCCTGTCGCACGCTGAACCCCCTTCCCCCACCCCGGCAGCAACATGAGGTCCTGCTTCCCAGCGGGCAGCGCGCAGGCTTTCTCATCGGAGATGGCGCAGGTGTGGGTAAGGGCCGCACGGTGGCCGGCGTCATCCTGGAGAACTATCTGCGGGGCAGGAAGAAGGCCTTGTGGTGAGCTGCCTCCCCTGGGTGCGGGGCGGGCCTGCAGCCGGGGAGGGGCCTCCTGAAGCCTATTGGCCCGCAACCCCAGGTTCAGCGTCTCCAATGATCTCAAGTACGACGCGGAGCGCGACCTCCGGGACATCGCCGCCCCCGGCATCGCGGTGCACGCACTGAGCAAGGTGGGTGGGCCGCAGCCTCAAACCTGGTGCGGGTCGGGGTCTCGGAGCCCAGCTCTGGCCAAGCCACCTCACGCACAGATGTCCGCCCTCTCCCCCAGATCAAGTACGGCGACAACACTACCTCAGAGGGCGTCCTCTTCGCCACCTATTCCTCCCTGATCGGTGAGAGCCAGGCCGGTGGGCAGCACCGCACGCGCATCCGGCAGATCCTGGAGTGGTGCGGGGAGGCCTTCGACGGCGTGGTATCCTCGCTGGGATGGAGGCGGAGCCGAGTGCAGAGGCGGGGCTAGAGGGGCGGGGTCTAGGACAGGGGGCCGGGAGACCCTGACAAGTCCTATCCTGGCAGGCTCTGGAGGGGAGGAAGCGCGGGAGGAATTCCCGGCAGGGAGGGCCTGGTGTCAGAGGCTCGCCCTCAGTGACCGTTGCTACCCGTCCCTGGCTGTCTGCCTAGGCCTCCTGGCTCCAATGGGCCGGACCTATGCCCACAGGATCAGGGTGGTGTTGGCTGAGACACTCCAGGCGGTGAGACTCAAGGTTTGGAGATGGAAAGCAGTTCCTCCCCCGTCCTCATCCAGCCGCCTAGTAGTGGGGCTGAGTGGGCCGGCCAGGCCAGGCGATCCAAAGGGGAGCCAGGCCAGAGGCCCCCCCCCGCCCCAGCTTGGCCAGCTGGTGTGGGTCCCAGGCCTCTCCCTCCTTCGCTCTTAAGCCTGAGATCACTTCCTTTTTGGTCACACCAAACTGTAGGAAAATGAAGTGTAGGAGAGTATAAGCTAGAGTCTGATGTTTGTGTCCTGTCCACCTCTTGTTTCACACACTCCTCTTACCAGTAACAATCTTCCAGAGGACCCACCTTGGCCTCCCCAGAGCTGGGCATTCAAGGGCCACAACTCCTGGGGATTTCTGCAGGGGCCCACAGAGGACCCTCAAGCTCTATCCTCCCAGGATCTGCCCTTGTTCCCAGAAGTGGGGCAGCTGCATTCTCCCGAGGCTCCCCCTCCCTCTTGATGAGAGGAGACCTGAGGTCCTCTGCTCACAGGACAAAGTCCGTACAGAGGCCCTCAAGCAAGATACAGCAGCAGGTCTACTGATGCATCAGCTCAGTAACAGCATGAAAAATACCAAGGTTAACCTCACACCCGGGGGCAGGCTGTTGGCATCAGGCTAACTTTCTCACCCATGTTCCCACAAGTTCTCCATTGACCCTATGTACATTTGTGTGGACACGTGCACACACACATGGCACTCACACCTTGTCTTTCAGATAGGTTTGTGACAGACTTACTTGTCTGTAACTTGCTCCCCTGAAAACATGAAGAACTTTCTATGTTTTCCAACTTCTGTGAACATCACTGGGGTCTAGGGCTATTTTCCAGTGGCCCTGGTAGCCTCACACCCCAAGGACCCTGCCCTGTGGCCAGAGACCCCAGGCACCTTCTGGAGTTACCCCAGCCAGGAAGGGAGGCAGTGTGGTGGGTCTGTGGGGCGGCCTGCCTTCCAGAACAGTCCTTAACCCACGCCTACCCCAGATTGTGTTTGATGAGTGCCACAAAGCCAAGAACGCAAGCTCCACCAAGATGGGCAAGGCCGTGCTGGACCTGCAGAACAAACTGCCCCTGGCCAGGGTGGTCTATGCCAGCGCCACAGGTGAGGGCCCGCTCATCGATGGGTGATGCCTGCCCCAGCGCAGCTGTAGGGGCATCTGATCTACAGCCCACTCCTGCCATCCACCTTGCAGCCTGTCTGCAGAGGTACCAGCCCCTGTCAGGGCTTCCCCTCTGCCCACTAGCCGTGGGCACTTTTCCAAGAGCCTCGGGTCCCTATTGCTGGCCCTCATGCCATTTCTGGGGCCCCATCCAAGGCCGCCAACCTAGCCAGGTCAGAGGAGCTGACAGCGGCCCCCCTCCCCTAGGTGCCTCTGAGCCCCGGAACATGATCTACATGAGCCGCCTGGGCATCTGGGGTGAGGGCACGCCCTTCCGGACCTTCGAGGAATTTCTGCACGCCATCGAGAAGAGGTGCGCTCTTCATGCCCACGTGATGGAGGTGGGGCCACAGAGGGCTCTGCTTGTCATATGTGGAGGTGCACCCCTCCCACCCACTTTGCTGTGGCAACCAGGGGGTCTTAGAATGAAAATTGCATGCTTTCTCTGCCTAGTACTTCCAGTCATCTCAGGGGAAGGGCCCTTCCCTGCCCCCCGCCAAGGCAGACCACTTTCTCTTTCCAAGGCGCACCAGGCCCTTGATGACCATAGGGCCTTTGCAAATGCTCTCTGCCCCACACACCGCACCCCGTGCACCTAGCCCTTCCTCACTCTTCACAGTGACAGCCCCTACCTCGCTGGCTCCATCTCTTGGGACCCAGCATGTGGTCCCTAGCTGGCACCCAGGCAGCCTGTGCTTGCCCACAGGGGTGTGGGCGCCATGGAGATTGTGGCCATGGACATGAAAGTCAGTGGCATGTACATCGCTCGCCAACTCAGCTTCTCTGGTGTCACCTTCCGCATTGAGGAGATCCCGCTGACCCCGGCCTTCGAGCGCATCTATAACCGGGCAGCCCTGCTGGTGAGCCTCTGACCTAATGGACAGCCTTGGTGTCCCCTTGGAGTTCTGCCCCATCACCTTCAGCATCTGCCCTTGAGGGCGCCACTCAGATTAGTCAGACTGTAGACAGGAGGAATTGGCTAACCCGCCCACCTCGTCCTTGGTGGGAGCCCAGCATCTCAATCCTGTTCAAGCTGGGGATGCTGTCAGACTCCCCTCCCCTTGTCCCCAAGGTGTGATCCAGAGCTGGTGGCCATTTCAGTCTCTCTCCATGGGGCCATTCTAGGTGTTGCAGGGTGTGGAACAGCCTCTCTGGCCCCACCAGGTCAACACCAAGAACCCCTCCCTGGTGACAACTACAGATGCCCCAGACATGGCCCGCTGTCCCCTGGAGGCCAGTGGCAGGAGGCAGGCACGGCAGATATCCCCACCACTCTGGAGGTGTTGTCCATTTACCCTCTGACTGCATGAGCGCCATTTTCACCATGGCTTTCCCAACGTTATACATTTTGGATTTTTAGCATTTCTGACCATCCAGTTATCGCCAGGGCCTTTGTATAGCCCCACTTGCAGCCCCCATCCTCTGGCCCTACATTTCTGTGGGGCGGGGGCCGGCAGTAGCAAGCTGAGCTGGGCATGTCGTTGCAGTGGGCCGAGGCCCTGGGCGTGTTCCAGCAGGCAGCCGACTGGATCGGCCTGGAGTCGCGCAAGTCCTTGTGGGGCCAGTTCTGGTCAGCCCATCAGCGCTTCTTCAAGTACCTGTGTGTGGCCGCCAAGGTGCACCGGCTGGTAGAGTTGGCCCAGGAGGAGCTGGCCCAGGACAAGGTGAGCTGGGCTGGGCTGAGACCCCAGAAAGAAGCGGGCACAGACTTGTGTGGAGAACAGGGTTGTCTGGGAGCTGAGGCCAGCCATTGGTGCCAGGTTAACGTCCCAGGGGATGTGGGCTTGTTGGGGTCTGGCAGCCTGAGAAGCACAGGGGAGAGAGGGCGGAGTAACAGGCCAGCCCCAGGTTTCCAGCTGCAGGGGTGGCTATGGGGGCAGGGGTGCCAAGCCTGCTCACACACACCCACCTCCGCAGTGTGTGGTCATCGGGCTGCAGTCCACAGGTGAGGCGCGGACCCGGGAGGTGCTGGGCGAGAAGGAGGGACAGCTTGATGGCTTCGTATCTGCCGCCGAGTGAGTGACACTGTAGGGCCCTTTCCCTGTGTGGCCAACCCTGGGGCCGACCTGGGGCCTAGCCCTGCCTGTGACCCCAGCCGAAAGAGCCAACCCCGACCCTCAGAGACCTTAGGTCCAGCCCAGGTTGTTAAGCCGGAAAGGGTAACCATGGGGACCCAGGACTCTGTGGGCGGTGGCCCAGGGTCCCAAGACTTTTGAAAGAGTCTTCCCCAGGCTTGCCCCCTACGTGGGTACCGGGCTATTTCAAGGACTACACAGATTTTAGGGACTGTCTGGTCCCTGAAGCCCCTGGCCTCCCGTCTCACCCTGGGGGAGGATCCCAGCATGAGGTCCCTTACCCGCCCTGCCTCATCCCGTCTTTTCCTACATGGTCCAGCATGTCCTCCCTTCCGCTGGGCCCCCCACCCTGGGATGCCCCCCTTCTTCAGAGCCATGAGAGCTTGCAGGCAGAGCCCCACCCAGCCCCCCACCTACATTCCATCCATTGCCCACCAAGTGTGGGTAGGACCCCAGTGGGTCCCCCGCCCCCGGCCCTGCAGCTCCTTCCCCCTCTACCCATTTTCTCTGAGCCCCTGTGCCCAGACCCACCCTTAGGGCCCCTTAGTGCTAGGCATCCACTCCCCACAGAGCAGCCCTTACACATGGGACCCAACCCTCGGTGTCTCCCAGTGAAAACAAACTCTGCATCTCACTTTCAGAGGCGTCTTTTTGTCGCTAATTCAGAAGCACTTTCCTTCAACCAAGAGAAGGCGAGAGAGAGGAGCAGGCAGTAAGAGAAAGCGTAAGTGCCCGCCACCCGCCTGGACCTTGCCCCCATGGCCCTTCACTGCTCCTGCCAGCCCTCCAGCCTCCCTCCTCTCTGACCTTCGACCTGGGTTGGTGTGCTGCCACACAGCCACATGGCCTGAGCCCATCCCCACCCCAGCCCTCCAGCGCAGCTGCTCAGTCAGCAAAAAACCCCAGTGCTGCAGGATGGCGGTGTGGCTAGTGCATCCCCAAGGCCTCCAGCCTCATCCCCAGAAGGCAGGACCTCGTATTCCCCAGGTGAAAGTGAGCCTGAGGTTGAAACCACACTGGTCCAGGGGACCAGGATGGAGCTCTTACAAAGCACCCCAGGATAGGGGAGTGGCCTGAGGACCTACCTGCAGGCACACACTGCACCCTGTTCTTGCAGGCAAAGGCTGAGCATCCTCTCATCAGGGGGACGTGAGGCTCAGAGAGACCAAGCAACTCACCTGAGGGCACACAGCTAGCCTTGGGGCCCAGTCCTGCCCCTCAGGCTTCCTGGGAGCACCCTGCAGGGTGTCTGGGACAGTATCCAGGTTACTTGGGCCCCTGGACTGCCATCCCCCAGGGCTTGGGCATGTCCTGTGGCCGACCCACCCAGTGCCGCCTTGTGAGGTGGGGCACGTGGCCTCCCCAGGCACCACCCAAGGACACCCTGCTATGTCAGGAAGTCTGGCAGGGTCGGTAACACACCCCCACCAGCATCAGGGCCCAGACATGCCACACACAGCTGCACAGGGGGAAGGGACTTGGGCTGTAAGCCCTAACCATCCAGGCATGCAGCCTGTCCCTGGACCACTGGGAGTTTCCCCGGGACCAGGCTGCAGTGACCCTTGACTGCTTCTCTGCAGGGCGGCCACGGGGCCGTGGGGCCAAGGTGCCCAGGCTGGCATGTGAGGCGGCGGGTGTGATCCGCATCAGTGATGACAGCAGCACGGAGTCGGACGGCGGCCTGGACAGTGACTTCCACTCCTCCCCCGAGTCCCTGCTGGACGACGATGTGGTCATCGTGGACGCCATCGGGCTCCCAGCCGATGACCGCGGTGAGGCCCAATACCGCCCTCCCCATCCTCACTTCTCAGGCTCTAAGCAGGAAGTCAGGGGTACATGAGCAGGGGCAGCCAGGGGTTCGGGGAAAGATTCTGGACCCCCACTACCCATGGACTCCCTCATCCTTGAGGGCCCATGGCTGGGAGCAGGGCTGTGGACAGGTGGCCTGGCCCAGTTCCCCCTGACCCTCCGGCCCCACAGGCCCCTTGTGCCCCCCACAGCGGGACCTGCATGGCCCCGGTGTCCTGGAGCGGGTTGAGCGGCTGAAACAGGACCTGCTGGCCAAGGTGCAGGCGCTGGGCCGGGAGCTGCCAGTCAACACCCTGGACGAGCTCATCGATCAGTTGGGGGGCCCAGAGTGCGTGGCCGAGGTGAGCTCTGGTGCCCCCTGGTGGCCAGCTTGGTGGGGGTGGGTGGGTAGGGGGTGGCTGCTGGGTCCAGTATCCTGCTCTCCCGTTCAGGCAGTGCTACCCAGGCCCAACCCCCGACCCCCTCCCCCTTCCTCTCTTCCACTGTGTGCCTGTGCGCTTTCCCGGGATGGGCCCTGGTGCCACCTCAGGTCTGTCTTGGCCCCGTATGGTCGGGTTGCAATAAAAAGACTCAGGAAGATGAAGTGACAGTGCCTGCTGACCACTCCATGGGTACCCGAGCCTAGGGAGAGGCCAAGTTTGGCAGCCCCCACCACCCACCCACACCCAGGAGCCCCAGGAGCCAGGTGGCGGGACAGATGGGGAAATTGAGGCCCATGGGGACCAGCCCCTGGGTGGCCATGCCAGCTGACAACCTGTCCTCTCTCCCCACCACTGCCGTAGATGACCGGCAGGAAGGGCCGCGTAGTGTCCAGACCTGACGGGACAGTGGCGTTCGAGTCACGAGCGGAGCAGGGTCTCTCCATTGATCACGTGAACCTCAGGGAGAAGGAACGCTTCATGAGTGGGGAGAAGGTGGGGGCCCTGGGGCACCCCGTGTGTGGCTGCATGTGGGCTGAGAGGCGCAGGGCTCTTGATAGACTGGCTGGGGACCACCAGCAGTGTGTAGGGGGTGTGCTGTGCTTGTGTGCCTGAGTAGGGCCCCCTAGCCCTCGCCAGTCCCACTCTCAGTGTGAGTCGTCCAGGCTCTCTGTCAGCGCCTGGCCCGCTGATGCTGAGCCACCCCGTGGGAGCTGATGTCTGCAGGGTCAGCAGACTCTGGGGGTGACTCAGGATGGTCCAGACTCCACTGTAAGCCCACAGAGGCCCCTCAGGGACACACATACCTGACTTTCCTGTGTGGATCACCCTGAATGCTTCCAGTTAACCCAGGGCACATGGGGTGTGGGGCAAGATGGAGCAGGCTGCCCGCCCTGCCGCCCCTCTCACCCATCCCCAACCATGCGTCCCAGCTTGTGGCCATCATCTCAGAGGCCTCCAGCTCCGGTGTCTCCCTCCAAGCTGACCGCCGTGTCCAGAACCAGCGGCGCCGGGTGCACATGACGCTGGAGCTGCCCTGGAGCGCTGACCGAGCCATCCAGCAGTTTGGTGAGCCCTGCTCCCGCCCCAGGCCACTTCGCCGAAGGAGGCCCACCTGGTCCCTAAACACCCCTTCTGCCTCCAGGCCGGACCCACCGCTCCAACCAGGTCTCTGCGCCGGAGTACATCTTCCTCATTTCGGAGCTGGCAGGGGAGCGCAGGTTTGCTTCCATCGTGGCCAAGCGGCTGGAGAGCCTGGTGAGCCTGCAGGCAGGGGTCGGGCTGGTAGCTCCCCAAGGGGGGCGGGCCAGGGAGGAGCAACAGATGGGTAACGTGTGACGGCCTCCCATCCTGGGCAGGGGGCTCTGACCCACGGGGACCGCCGTGCCACTGAGTCCCGGGACCTGAGCAAGTACAACTTTGAGAACAAGGTACCCGAGGAGGTGGGGCCCAGGAGAGGAGTGTTCCTGGGGTGCTGAGACCTGGGGTGCCCCAGTCTCTGACATGGCCCTTGGCCCTCCCCGCAGTACGGCGCCCGGGCACTCAGCTGCGTCCTCACCACCATCCTAAGCCAGACGGAGAGCAAGGTGCCATTGCCCCAGGGCTACCCCGGAGGGGATGCTACCTTCTTCCGTGGTGAGCTGGTAGACCCCCCACACATACACACCAGGGGCAGAGGAGACGCTGGTGGTGAGGGGGAGCCCCGGAGGCTGTGGCCACCAGTCGTGCGAGGCTCTCCCTCCCCGCAGACATGAAGCAGGGGCTGCTGTCAGTGGGCATTGGCGGGCGTGAGTCCCGGTCCGGCTGCCTGGACGTGGAGAAGGGTGAGTCCCTCGATGGCTGGCACCTCCAGGATGGGGAGGGGGGCGGATATGAGGGGAGAGGGGGAAGACAGGGAGGCAGCCTGGACACAGCTTGAGGCACCCTGCCGTCCGCAGACTGCTCCATCAGCAAGTTCCTGAACCGCATCCTGGGGTTGGAGGTGCACAAACAGAACGCACTCTTCCAGTACTTCTCCGACACCTTTGACCACCTCATCGCTGCCGACAAGAGGGAGGGCAAATACGACATGGGCATCCTGGGTGAGCCCTGTGGGGACACCCTCCCCTGGGCCGGGCCCCAGACCACCATTCATCCCGCTCACCCGCTCACCCTCCACAGACCTGGCCCCTGGCATCGATGAGATCTACGAGGAGAGCCAGCAGGTGTTCCTGGCGCCCGGGCACCCGCAGGATGGACAGGTGGTCTTCTACAAGGTGAGCAGCCCTGCCCCGCCCACTGTCCCGCCCAGCCCTGCTCCCCGCCGATCCCCGCCCGGCTCACCGCCCCTCCCGTGACTTGACACTGTAATGCCCGCAGATCAGTGTGGACCGCGGCCTGAAGTGGGAAGAGGCCTACGCCCGGTCGCTGGAGCTGACGGGCACCCACGATGGCTTCTACCTCTCCTACAAGGTGGGTCCTCCAGCGAGCCCCCAACGCTCTCCCAGGGGCAGGACCCAGGCTGATGGGTTGGCAGGGGAGGGCGGTGGCTATCCTCATGCCCTCTCGGTTGACACGCCTTCTCGGATATGCGGCGCGCCCCCGCCCGGCGCACTGCCCCATCCAGGTCCGCGGCAACAAGCCCAGCTGCCTGCTGGCCCAGCAGAACCGCGGCAAGCTCTTCACCGTGTACAAGCCCAACATAGGGCGGCAGAGCCAGCTAGAGTCCTTGGATAGCCTGAGCCGGAGGTTCCACCGGGTAGGTCCCCGGGGCCGCCTCTGTGCACTTAATGCTCCAGTGTCCAGCAGCCCCCAGGCCGCCCCCTGCCGCTAGGTGGGGGATGAGCAGCCCTGGGTCCTTTGCGCCGCAGTTTCCCGCCGACCAGCTGGGGAGCGCGGACAGGCTCCTGCAGGGGCTCAACCCGCTGTGTCCTCAGGTGACGGCAGAGGAGGCCAGGGAGCCCTGGGAAAGCAGCTACACCTTCTCGCTGACGCACTGCAGCCACACCACGTGGTGAGGGCCTGGGGTGACCTGGGGGCACTGTTGGGGGCACGCGCTCGCTTGCGGGGCAGCTGGTGAGAGCCGTGGTCCCTCGCAGGAACCGGCACTGCCGGCTGGTGCAGGAGGGCAAGGACTGCGCACAGGGCCTGCGGCTGCGCCACCACTACATGCTGTGCGGGGCCTTGCTGCGCGTGTGGGGCCGCATCGCCGCCGTCATGGCCGATGTCACCAGCAGCAGCTACCTGCAGATCGTGCGTCTCAAGACCAAGGACAAGAAGAAGCAAGTCGGTGAGTCGAGGGGGTGGGCTGGGGGGAGGTGGGCGACCTCAGCCCCGCCCTGCAGGCCCTGATGCTCCCGCCCCTGCCCCGCCCCCGCAGGCATCAAGATCCCAGAGGTCTGCGTGCGCCGAGTCCTGCAGGAGCTGCGGCTGATGGACGCTGACGTGAAGCGCAAGCAAGCGCGCACTCGGGGTCTCCTCGCGCCGCCACCCACCCCACGCCCGCTTGCTTTGCCCTTTGGCCCTGGGGAGGTCCTGGACCTCACGTATAGCCCGCCGGCCCAGGCCTTCCCCGCGCCCTCACCCTTCACCTTCCCGGCCCTGGGCCCGGGCCCCGGCCCCGGCGGCCAGCTGCTGGGCACCCCCGACACCCCCGACGCCCCAGCTGACCCCGTGGCACTTCTGCACCAGGGCTGTGAAATCAACTTCAAGGAGGTGCTGGAGGACATGCTGCGCTCCCTCAACGCCGCGCCGCCCCCTGAACCCCCCGGGCCTCTGGGTGCGGGGGCGGCGGGCGCACCGGCCGGTGGAGCACCGGAGCGGCAGAGCGTCATCCAGTTCAGCCCCCCCTTTCCCAACTCCTAGGTCCAGACATCCTTCCCGAACGAAACTTATTTATCCGTAATAGGCTCCCATCTACACGGGGAAGAGGGTGGCTAGCCGAGCAGGGCCAGGACCCCAGCCGACTACTGATAGGAGCAGGGCCAGGGGCCCCTCGTCCAGCCTCCAAGGCCTCCATTGCAGTGCCTTCCCGCCCGGTGCCTGGGCAGACCCCCAAAATGCTGTCCGCCCCAGGGGGCCCTCCGAGGCCTTGCCTGGTGGGCAGAGGCCTTGTGCAGCCCCCACTCAGGATACTTGGGTGCCAGGCAGGGCCTGGGGTGGTGGTCCTTCTTCTCTGTGCCTCTATCCTCTACTGCCCCCCTCCAGGCCTGGGTTGGGGCTCCCACCCCACCCACCTTACAAGGCCCTGTTCAGGCCTGTACCCCTGACATCCTCAAAACTGGGTGGCCCCAAGAGCTGGAAACTCAGGAAATCCCAGGTGCTCAGGGCCCCACCGCCTCTGGGGGGCTCCAAGGGGCAGATCCCCTCTTAATATATGCAACCCCTCCCTGCTCTCTGTGCCCTAAATTATTGTCCAGCCACCTCTCAGGGGCCTGGAATCCCTGCAGAGCTGGTGGCTGGCCCCCTGGTTTCTATGTGTATTTATAATTAATTCAAGTGTATATATGTAAAGAGATCTTTTTTAAATATATGTGCCTTTTCACTACTTCCCAGGCTGTCTGCTGCTGCGACCTGCAGGGCAGCGGGGTGGGAGGGGGGCAGTGGTGGCAGGTGCCCTGTGTTCCTTCCCAGTGGGGTGTGGGGGAGGTCAGGATGGCTGCTGGCCCTCATCTCTGCCAGCTCATCTCACCCACGTCGGCGCCTGGCCTTGTGGATGCCTGGGGCCAGGCTAGGGGAGACCCCACCTCGCTGGGCCCTTTGTCCAGTGTGATCCTGGCACCTGGGCAGCAGGCCAGCTGCCTTTGAACTGACTATACCAAGCCCGTGGAGCCTTGAACCAGATGCCCTGCTCCCTACCCACTAGAGATGTGACCCCACTGGGCCCCTCTTGGTGATGCTGAGTCCCATTCCTCAGAACCCCTTGATCTGGACTGACCGCCCTCTCTGCCTTGGTTTCTTCCCAGGTCTGCTCCAGATGGTGTTGGGTGTGGCAGGCAAGGCAGCCCAGGGACAGGCGAGCCCAAGAGTTGGGCTCAGTCTGCAAGGCAAGACGGGATGCCCAGCCCATGGCCGGGAAGTTAGAGAGGGACTAAGGAGCAGAGTCAAGAGACCCTGCTAGAAACAGCCAAGGGTGGTGGAGATGGCTCTTGTCCCGCCATCCAGACCTGGCCAGTCCCCTCCCCCTGTAGGTCACCACTCCTGGGGGAAGGCTGCTGATCTTCCTGGCTGGTGGGGGCAGGAGGGGAGCCAGCTCAGCCATTCTACAGCTGTGTGCCCGCCCCCCACTCACAGGATGGCCCCTTTGAGCAGCAGGCAGGCTATACCCACCCACAGCCCTTTCCCGGGGAGTAGGGCTGTATCCGCCAGGTGAAGCCCATGGGCAGGCCTGATGCCAGGACTCTGTCTTCATCACAAGGCCGCATGGTGAGCAGGCCCTGCCAGGCATCGCTCGGTGCCCAAACCAGCCTGGCCTGATGCCCAGCCTGGGTGCAGTGGGCCTCCAACAGCAGGGTCACGAGTCCAGGTCCCCTGATCTCCCACACCTGGGTACACTAGAGGAGACCAAGGCCACCTGGGCTGAGAGCAGCAGCCAATGAGGAGGCATTACCTCCCCCAGGATCAGCTCGCCTGGGCTGGGCTGGGCTGGGCTGGGCTGAGATTAACAACCCCAGGCAGAAGGACACGTGCAGCCCTCTGAACCCCGAAGGAACTCCACCTCCCACTTGCCCCCACCCTCTGAGCCCTGGGTTAGCAAAAGCCAGGAGCAAGCCAATCTGTGTTGTGTTGTACATTTTATTCCCACAAGGCAGTCAGGGGTGGGGTTGCCAAGCCGCAGCCAGGCCAAGGGACCTTCCTCCGGCAGGAGTGCACGCCAGGTTCTCGGGTCTGCCCCACCAGGGGCTGGTTTTCAGACAGACCGTCATAGGCACCAGGGGAAGGCTCCTCAGAACACAGGCAGCAGGCTTGGGTAGGGGCAGCACCTTGTGGAGCTAGAGGTAGCATGGCAAGTCCTTCTCTATCACCTGCGGGGGAGAAGGGGGTGAGGGGCGCCTTTTCCTGAGTCCCCCCAGCGGGCTCCCCGGACAGGCACCTACCAGGGGCTCTTCCATGGGACCGTACCGCTTCACCACACAGCCGTTCTTGTCAATGAGAAACTGCAAGGAGGCCACCGTGGGGCTGAGGTGAGCCAGTGGCCCCCAGCTGCCATCCCCATGGCTCTGGACTCTCAAAGCAGCACAGCTGTGGCTGGTGGTTGTGTCTGTCCACCCCGCCAGGGCATCTAACCCCCCTTACCTTGGTGAAGTTCCATTTGATGGCACTACAAGAGAAGCATGAGGTTGTGAGGAATCCCTTGACAGTTGCAGATCCCCCCTCCACTGCCCTGGGAAAGCCATCCTGTCCTCCCCCGTCCCCGCGTCCCCAACTCACTTTCCCAGCATGCCCCTCCCCTTGGGCTGGACTTTCATCCATTTCCACAGAGGGTGGGCGTCGTCCCCATTTACACAGATCTTGCTGAACATATCGAATTTGACGTTATAGCCAGCGGCGAACTCTTTGATCTCCGCATTACTCCCTGGCTCCTGTGTAGACCCAGGTTGGGGGGGGGGGGCGGTGAGTGGGGAGGGGCCTATACCCTCTTCAGTCCCGGCTTCCACAGACAGCTCCTCTCCCCAGCCAGCACAAAGGGACACACAGGGACATCCAGGGCCAGCCACGACGCACCTGCCTCCCAAACTGGTTGCAAGGGAAGGCCAGGATCCGTAAACCACACTCGGCGTATCGGGCGTGCAGGTCGACCAGCTGAGTGTAGTTTACTTCAGTCTTGCCTCATTGCGAGGCCACATTGGTGACGATGCACACGTGGCCCCTGGAGATGGGATGAGGCGGTCAGGTCAGGGCCACGACCTTACCCCCGCCGCCCCCACTAAGTGGGCAAGGACCCACCGGTACTTGTCCAGGTTAACCATGCGCCCGTCGATGTCCTTGGCTGAGAATTCATGCATGGAGCGAGCACAGCGCCAGTCGTCGCGGGACGCGCACTGCAAGGCAAGAGCTGGCTTAGCGGCCGACTGACCTCGGGGCGTGGCGCCCGCAGCCGCTCGCCCCACTCGCCCAGCCCAGGGTACCTAAGGGAGAAAAACCCGGGCCCTGGGACTAAGCAAAATGTGAGGCTCTTCCTCAAAGCCTCCCCTGTACAACAGGGCGCATTGGGCAGGAGTCATTGAAACCTAGGGAGGGCTCGGGACCCTGCCAGGTGCCCCAGCGGATGGGGGAGGCCGCTGGGTGTGGGGGCCTCTGTGCGCACCGGGTCTTGGGATTCAGTGGCGCAGCCGCTCTCCCCGGCCGGGGGTCCCGCCAGCCCAGGGCTCTCAGGAGCTGGCCTCCTCCGCCGGGGGCGCGCCCTCCTGCGACGGCATATCCGAGCCCTCCGCCTTCGGGGGGCTCGGCGCCGTCGCCCGGCCGGCAACCGGCGCCGCTGCCCGCGACGACCCGGGGAGCAGGCGGCTGCGCGGCCCATGCCCGCAGGTCTCTGACTGAACTTGTGCCCACCGAGAGCCGGGCCCCGGGGACAAAGGGCTGGTAGCCAAGGGCGCCAGGCCGCTCCTCTGTGACGCCACCGCAAGGGGCCCCGGGGCGCGCAGGGCGGGGGAGGGGCAGTGACGACCCGTGGCGCGTGATCCCGGATTTCCACCCCTTCGGCCGCCCCCGCTCTCCAAGCCGCAGTCGGAGAGCCAGAGGCCGACGGCGCCACCCGCAGCTGCCCCGATACAGCAGCCTGTGCGCGTCAGGGGCTTCCAACAGTGGGTTCCGACCGCCCAGCCCTGTCCCCGGCCCCCCGGACGCCGCCTCGGCCCCCGACCCACACTCGGACCGTGACCCCCGCCCGCGCTCTAGCCACGGTCCGGATGGCCGCGGAGGGGGCCGCTGGAGCCCCCCGCCCAAGGTCGCCAGAAGGCAGGTCGCGCGCCCGCCCAACGGCCCGCTGGCCGGCCGGCGGCGCCGCACTCACCATGGTGCCAGCCAGGCCCGGCGCAGCCACAGCCCCGCAAAGTAGCGCTGGCTTCAGCAGGCGATACAGACGGCTAAAGCTCATCTCGGCGGTGGGGGGCCCGGGAAAGCAGCGCTCCTCCCCTCGCCGAACCGGCCAATGGACGCGCGCCGGTGGGCCTCACCTCCCCGCCCTACGCCACGCCCAGCAACACTCTCACTGGTCGGATGCTCAGGCGTCGCAGACGCGTGCCCACACCAGCCAATGGGAGGCCGCAGTGAGGCTGGTGGGGCGGGGCCTGGGCCGGGCTGCGGTTTTTTCGCTATGTGTGACTGCGCATGCTCGTGCGCGGGCGGGTGGTCGCGTCCACGCAGGCGCCGCGGAGGTGGGTTGAGGACAGTTATCCGCACTGAAGGATGCCCGACAACTTGAGATACTACTGGAAGCCCGTGTCAGGGGATCGGGGTGGTGGGGGGAAAGGTTCGCTCGAACTCTCAGAAAACATGCCTCAGCTTACTGAAAACGTATTTGTTTCTTTAAAATGTAAATAAAACCACGCTGGGCGTCGGACTACCCCCACTTGGGCTGCGGTGTCGCTACGAGGGCCTGGAGGTCACCGTTGGCGACAGGCCCGGATGGCGGTGGCGCTGCCGCAGGATGCGCCATCAGCGCACGGCCTAAGGTCGCCGCCCTTGGACCTTAGCTTGGCTTAGCCGCTTATATAAGTGAACGTGAGCCTTGGGGGGGAAGGGAAGCTTAGGCAGTTACCTTGTGGTCCCGCCCCCTTCTCTGAGCGGACGCGCAGGTGTGTGCTTAGAAAGGAAAACACAAGACCAGAGGGATCTGCTGTCACTTCTAACGTGACACAGCACCAGTGCACGCGGTTGGGGACAGAGCGCCCACTGATCTGGCTCCTGGCGCATTTCCACTCGAGGCTCAGGCGTTGGGCCACCGCCCAGAGAGCAGGCCCACCCCATTCTCGGGACCTGAGTCACGGAATTCCACAGCCCAGCCCGCCTGACTGCCCCCCACCCCCAGCCGCGGAAGGACGTTGACCTGCGGTCAGGAGGATGGTTTCAGCTTGTGCTGGTCAGTTTCTCTCTTCTTGGATCCTCCCCGTGGACGTTTCTGCAGAGGCCTGGGGGCAGAACTGTTGGGGCTGGGCTCATTTGGGGGAACTCCCCCACACACATATACACACACACACCCTGCAACCTAGGCCTGCCCCAGGGGGCTTAGTAGGCCGCATTTGGTGGCAAAGGTGACAGGATCCCTGGGGCCAGGTTGCCACACTCCTGTCTTGCACAACAGCCTTCATGTACTTCTGCCTCTCAGCCTGATCAACCAGAGCCGGTGAGTTCTGAAGTCACATCTTTGCTGGAGCCCCCATTGTCTCAGCTTAGCTATCACTTCTCAGGAAATGCCCCCTCACTTCTGCCCTGGGTGGGGGGTGGGCAGCACTGGGTGTCAATGTCCACACCAGCCAGTCTGAGTGGCCCTTAGAATGACACAGCTGTTCCTAGTTTCCCTTATGATGGGATCTGTAACTTTGTCATGAAGATAGCCACCCTCTGCTTGGTTACTTGAGGGTTTCCAGGAAAATAGCTTAGGATGACTCCCCCTCCCCATGGAGCCCACTGCAGGGGAGACATGGGCAAGGTCTCATCCCATTCCTGACTTCATACCAGCTACAGTGAGAGCAGATGGGGCAGGACAAGCTGCCAGCTGTGGTTCCACTGGCTCTGGGAGGGCTTTGTGCCTGGGGATTCGCTGCTTTTCCAAACATTCCTCCCCTTACAGATCCTGGGGAAGCCCCAGCCAGGCTCCAGGAAGGCGCCCCTGTGGTGGCCTTTGAGTTTAAAATTCACATAACAACAACAAAAAATTCACATAACATAAAATTCACCATTTTCACCAAAGCGTACAGTAAAGTGATTTTTAGAATATTCATAATGTTGTGGGACCATCACCACTATCCAATTCCAGAACATTCTTATCACCCCAAAATAAACTCCATCCCCATTTGTAGTTACCCACCTCAACCCCTGGCACCCACCATCTATTCCTGTCCCCATTAAAATTCCTGTGAGTGGAATTAGACAGCACCTCTTTGCTTTCTGTGTCACTTATGTCATTCAAAAAGAAACCCTGTCCCCATTACCTGTCTCCTCAATCTCCCTACCTCAGCCCCTGACAACCATGAATCTACTCTGTCTGGGCAGATTTGCCTGTTCTGGACTGTTCACATCAATGGAGTCATATACTAGGTGGCCTCTTGTGTGAGGCTTCTCTCTATGAGCATCATGTTTTCAAGGTTCATCCACATTATAGTGTGTGTCAGTGCTTCCTTTCATGGCTGAGTAATATCCTATGATATGAATGGACTATATTGTGTTTACCCATGTATCCATTGATGACTATTGTGCTGTTGTACCATTTGGCTTTGTGATGCTGTATAAGACTTTTTGCGTGGCCGTATGTTTTCATTTCTCCTGGGCATGCACCCGGGAGTGGAATTGCTGGCTCACATGGTCACTTTAAGTGTTAAAAGGAGCTGCCAGGCTTCCCCACAGCTGCTGCTGGATTTCACATCCCTGGCCAGGAGTGTGGGGGTGGTGGCCTGATTTCTGACCCCTGGGCTCTGCCAACTGGCAGAGCTGCATGGTGGTGGGTTCCCAGGAGAAAGTTGCAACTCCATGTCCCATTGCTGAGGTCATGCAGTCACAAGCAGAATTCTGATTCATGGGCGATGGGGTGGGGCCCACCTGCTCCTGTGAGCCCATTCTCCCCTCTTCCCTGCCCCAAGTAACAGCAAGGTCACCTAACACCCCCTGCCACCCACACCTGGACTTTCCCTGGGTTACATCCAGGCTGCCCTCGGGAGCCTCCAGCAGTTCTGCCCCCTCCCCCACTCAGATTTGCCCATCAAAGACACTCTTTCTTCTGTCTTAAAACTCACTCTAGGACATCGCTGGTGGCTCAATGGTTAAGAATCCACCTGCCAATGCAGGAGACATGGGTTCGATCCCTGGTCCGGGAAGATCTAGCATGCTGGAGGGCAACTAAGCCTGTGCGTCACAACTGCTGAGTCCAGGCACCCTAGAGCCCATGCTCTGCAACAAGAGAAGCCACCGCAATAAGAAACTTGTGCACCACAACTAGAGAGTAGCCTCCACTCGCCACAACTAGAGAAAGCCTATGCTCAGCAGCTAATACCAATGCAGCCAAAAATAAATAAGATAAAACCCACTCTAGACCGCCTCTCTCCCTACTATATCCACATCTCCAATTTCTTGCCTCCCATAAAGAAAGAACCCCCCTCCCTGGATCTGCCCTGTGTGGTCCAGTCCAATCCCCTGCTCAGTCCGCAGACCTGCTTTGACAGCTGCTCCATTCCCCCCTCCTCCAGACACCTCCTTCACCTGGCTCCAGGATACCTGGTTTCTACCCACCCTCTATTCTGTTTCAGGAACACTTAGGTAGCACCAGCACCCTGCAATCTTCAGCCAAGTACATACGCAGTGGGTGCTGTTCTTGCCCCTGTTCTCTTGCCCCTGTTCTACAAAGGGGGAGGGGGACATTGAGGCACAGAGAGGTTAAGTAATGTGCCCAGGTCACACAGCCAGCACTGGAGCCCAGGTAGCCACATCTCTTTGCCTTCTGCTGTTTCCTCCCCTCCTCCCAGCCTCAGGGCTCAGGCCTGATTTCCCATGCGCTCCATGACCTCATCAGACTCTCAACTCCAGTCTGCACTGTGCGCCTACAACATCCATGTCAGTCTCCACTCCAAGCTCATCCTGAGTTTCAGGCTTGTACCCTGCTGTCCCCTGGATGTCTCCCCATAGGGTTCCCCAGGAGTCCCAAGCTCACCATGTCCAAGAGCTGCTCCTGATCTGCCTCCTACACCTCCCCAGCGAGGTCTGTTCTTCCTCCTCTGCTTGTCTCTGTCTCTCCACATCCTGTCCACCTACAGATCCTGTGAGCGCTGCCTTCCGGACACCCTGGACCTGCCTACAGCTCACCCTTCACTTGAAGCCTCGTCTATCTCTGGCCAGGATGGTCCCCCCTAGCCCACTCCTTGGTCTCCCTGTTTCTGCCCTGCGGAGATGCTGAAAATGGCTGCAAACAAAAACTTCTCAAACCCAACCAGCAAGAGCTCCCAGGATCTGCCCCACCTGACCCTCTGACCCACAGGCTTCCTTGCTGCCAACACACTAGGCCTCAGGGCCTTTGCACACACTGTACCCTCCACCTGATACACTTTCCTTAACATCCCCAGGGCTTCTACCCTCTCACCCTTTGGGTTTTTGCTGGAACCTTCCCTGACCACATTTGAGACTGCTCTATTTTTTCTTCCACAGCACTGTCTCCTTCTAACACGCTGTATCGTTTACTTATGTCCACTGTTTCTGTCCTGTCTCTCCCTGGCATTTAAGGATGCTTGGTCTGTTTTGTTCCCTGTCCCTTTGGCTCCTCATTAAATATTGAATCATTGAATTAATATATTACTGAATGAAAAGTTACTGACACAAGTAAGCTGGGCTGAGCAGGTCTGAGCAAACCTCCTGAATGAACTCGGAGGGGAAGGGCAGATGCAGAGGTTGTGCACTCTTGGGGGTCTGTGGCGTATCCAAGCAGGGGCTGGGCTGGGGCTCAGGGGACAGGAAAGGGGGAAAAGAGAGATGGGTGCATTTCATAAGCACCAGGAACTATACCAAGCTCCTCCCAAGTACGAGCATCTCTTTAGACCCTCTAAAATGGGGGACACGTTATTCTTTCCATTATGCAAAACGGAAAACGAAGGCTCCTCAGTCTCTCCAGAATCTAAACAGTCTCTCCAGCCTGGCGTTGAGCAAAAACCACCACTCCCGAGAGGCCTTGCGTCAAAGCATCGCGAGAACTTCCGAGGGGCGGGTGGGAGGTGCTGTTTGAAAGCTGCTCGCGCAACCAACCGCAGCTTTAGTAAGGCTAGGGCTGCCCTTGGCAGTGCCGCTCCCGAAGGTCGCTGTATTCAGGCGTTCGCCTGCGACAGCCCTGCACGGGTAGACGACGTATTGGGGGCCTGATCAGGACTGGGCGTAGGCACGGTGGGCGCGGGTCGTGCCGTTGGCAGGCGCTGTGTGTGAGAGCGGCGGCAATCATGGACGACGAGGAGGAGACATACCGGCTGTGGAAAATCCGCAAGACCATCATGCAGGTGAGCCGCGCGGGGGCCGCCCTCCTTGGAGAACACGGTGAGGACGGGCCTGGCTGTGCCAGACGAACTGGGCACGCGGCGGCCGAGGCGTGAACGGCGGGTGCGAGGGCCCGCTGATGGGGACGAGCCTCTTCACTCGCAGCCGCGCGGCTGGAGCGGAGGAGTCGAGCCCCAGAGCCCCCCAAGAAGGGGTCAGGATCTCGGTCGGCTGGAGGGAGGGAAGGCGGGAGATGCTGGGTCGCCGTGTGTTTGTGTTCCTGGAAGGTTGTGGTGTTATAGCCCCTGATCCTTGAAGTCCTTAATCAGTAAGAGTTGGTAACAGGCCAGACTAGAAGTTCAGGCAAGGCTTTGTTGGAGCTTATGCTGCAGCAGGAGGGAGCAAAAACAAGCAACAGGCACCCTTCCTAGCTCGTCTTGACTGGGGTGAGGGTGGGCGCGGGTCCAGGGGTCATACCAGAGTGATGAGTTGGGTGGTCTGCCCGCCCTCTGGGTGTTGCAGCGTGCAGGGATCACGCCTGGCACCCAGCTTTTGCTCCCAGCCCCTCAGAAGTGGCAGCGTAGTTTATGACTTTTTGTTGTTTATAATTTGCTCCAGCTGGGCAAGTGCACAGTTATTTTTAGTCCCACATAGTTTATGGGTATTCTCTTGCTGGAGGAGACATTTGTCCAAGTGCAGGCGCTGCAGCAAAGGGTCCCAGCTCCCAGTCTGTCTTACCAGCACCACCTTAAGTGCATAACGCGGAATCCCAGGTTCTTGACGGTGGAAGGAACCCTGGTGGGCTGGTCTGACCGCTGTCTGGTGGCTACTTAGATGCCTTGCCCACCAACTCTTTCTCAGTGTCACAGCAGTCATACCAGCTTTTTCTGTGTACCACATGCTTTAAGCTACCCTATGAGAGGGGTCCAGTGTGATGTCACAAAGACTTGGGGCCTTGATCAAGAGCACCCAGCCTCCTGGAAATCGTGCTGGAGCTAAGGCCAGGCCGTGACCCAGCCTCTCCAACGCTTGGCAGAGCTACCCAAGACAGGGCTGGAGCAGCTGCGCTTCTACCTGATGGTGTCGGGGCCTCGGGAGAGGAGACCCAGGTCTCTGAATGGAGACTCGGCGGGGGGTGGGGGATGTGGGCAGGGCTGGGTGGCATCTCCAACCTTCCTTTCTCTGTCTGGGTCCTCACCTAATCCGTGTGCTCACAGAGCCCCAGTTTCTGAGCAGGACCTTGAATTGCTGAGCCTCAGGCTTTCACTTGGTTTCCCAGCCAGCACCCTCCCAGCCTGCTGTACCTGTCAGACCTACGCCCTGGGGCCTGGCTCTGGACTCAACATCCTCCCTTGCATCTCAGGCCTTTCCCCAGTCTCCTCTGCGGTGGCCTCACCTACCGGAGCTCTGGCTGCTGTCCCACCTCCACTGTGTGATCACCTGCCCTTTCTCTTTGCAGCTGTGCCACGACCGTGGCTACCTGGTGACCCAGGACGAGCTGGACCAGACGCTGGAGGAGTTCAAGGCCCAGTTTGGGGACAAGCCCAGTGAAGGGCGGCCGAGGCGCACGGACCTCACGGTTCTAGTGGCGCACAACGATGACCCCACCGACCAGATGTTTGTCTTCTTCCCAGGTGAGGGCTGCTCGGGGCCAGCTCACAACAGCCACCTGCTGTGCGCCCCAGAATCAGGCACCCACCCTCATCCTTCTGCCCCCTGCCCTCCTTGCTGTGGGGACCCCTTCTCCAGCTTCCCTCTTCTCGATCACCCACCCATTCTCTCTGGGCCTAGAGATCACATTTCCAAATACAGTTTCATTCTGAGATTCTAGGGCCAGGATCCCAACAGAGGGACTTTGGGGGCAGAGTGGGTTAGTGGAATGGGAAGTGAGGAGAGCAGCTTGAGGGGGCGGACGTACTGCACACAGACCCTGGGGCTGCCTTAGGCGCTGACCTGCTGGGCTCCTAGGGTCCAGCTGTTCTGTGGCAGGCCCTGCCTGCTGCCAAGATCGTGAGGACCCCCACTGCTGCAGCATGGAGATGGGTGATATGTGTCTGGCAGGACCATGCTGTCTGGGTCATCTCACCTCAGCTCATCTCTGAGAACCCCAGCCCTTGTCTCATGAACCCCCAGACTACACCACTTAATCCAGGGCTTCCCAAACCTCAGAGCCACTGAGCCCTGGGCAAGCCCAGACTCCCAGACCCCACTTCCAGAAGAGGTCCCTGAGGTCCAAGGGGCCCAGGGCACCTGTCAGCTCCCATGTGACCTGGAGGCAGCCATCCCCCCAATTCTGGGAACCAGTTGCCTGGTTCTTGCTTTGCACACGGGGAGGCTGAGGCCCGAGAGTGGGAGTGGCACCGCAGTGCCTTGGCAGAGCCAGGTTAGAACCTGGGTGCCCGACTGGAAGGGGCCCCACAGCACTGACCAGCCTGTGCTCTGCCTGCAGAGGAGCCCAAGGTGGGCATCAAGACCATCAAGGTGTACTGTCAGCGCATGCAGGAGGAGAACATCACGCGTGCCCTCATTGTGGTGCAGCAGGGCATGACGCCCTCTGCCAAGCAGGTAAGCCTGCCCCGCTGGGGTGGGACGGAGCCCGGCCAGCACCTCTGTCCCCAGGCCCAGGGACCGGCTGCCGCACTAGCTCCCAGCAACTCTCGGAGCATCCTGACAGGTGCTCACCTTTCTTGATGTGAGACCAAGGCCTTATTACTGTGCTGAGATCCTGGGCGGAGTTGGATGGGGTTTCCCAATTTATGATGCGAGATGTCTTTCTGAGCCACAAGGGTAAACCCTGCTCCACTTCCAGGGTGCCAGCTGCCCACAAGGAGGAGCTGGGTTAGGGCGGGCCTGGGGGCCACACGGGGGCGGGCGGCCACCCCTGCTGCACTTGAGGGTTGACGTCTCTTCCAGTCCCTGGTTGACATGGCACCCAAGTACATCTTGGAGCAGTTTCTGCAGCAGGAGCTGCTCATCAACATCACAGAGCACGAGGTAACTGTGCGGGGTCTCGGGTGGGATGAGACTGGAGACCCACCCCCCAGCCCCTCACCTTTTCAGGAACAGCATACGTCTGGGGACCCCCCAGTGTGGAAAGAAGGTAGGGGGACCCAGCCTTCAGTCAGGAGTTGGGGGGCAGGGTGCAGTTTCTATCTCCCCTGGAGCCCTGGGTCCTTGGATTGTGCACTGTGGCCCATCTGCAGGGCAGGTGTGTAGGCTCCAGACACCCACTCCTTCCCTCCCAGTGTGGAATCAGGACTGGCGCAGACACCTGGAGCCCGAGCTGTACCCCTCCCCTGGGGGCTCCCGGGGTCTGTTGCCCCATGGAAACCGGGTTCTCTTCTCACAGCTGGTCCCGGAGCATGTGGTCATGACCAAGGAAGAGGTGACGGAGCTGCTGGCCCGGTAGTATCCTTTCTGGCCCCTGACTGGGCCCAGCTCCTCTCCCCACCCTGCCTTTCACCCCAACCCCAGACCCCCAGTCAGTCCAGCAAGGCCTTTTCCCTGACCTGCTACCCAGTAAACTCCGAGAGAACCAGCTGCCCAGGATCCAGGCAGGAGACCCTGTGGCACGGTACTTTGGGATAAAGCGCGGACAGGTAAGAAGCCATCCCAGGGTGGATCTAGAGCCAGGGCTTCTGGGCAGGGTGGAGGGAACCCCAGGCTGCTGCTCCTGCACTGCTCCAGCTCTGCTTTCTGCCCCTAGGTGGTGAAGATCATCCGGCCGAGCGAGACTGCGGGCAGGTACATCACCTACCGGCTGGTACAGTAGCTGCCTGAGGACAGACAGCTGGCGTCGAGGGGCCAGGCAGTGGCGTTCATCCCACTCCTGTGAGCGTGCCCCACCACTTCCCTCTCTGGAGGCAGCCCCAGTTCCGGCCTGGTTGTGCCCAGCTTCTGTGACGAACAGTCACAGATCACATGATTAACTGCCTGTTTCTCTCCCAGCATGTCCCCTGGGGGACAGAGAGACGGTCGTGACCACCCCCTCACCCCACCCCACTCCCGCCGCTCCTGGCCAGGAGTGTGGGAGCTGGTTGCCTTGGGAAGCTTGCCTCTGCTCCCCCTGGATCCTAGGGCACTTTGCCTCATGCCTTGGATCTGCCTTTCCTGGGCTGAGAGTCCCTGCAGCCTCTCCTGGATGCCAAGCCCTGGCCTTGGATCCCAGCTGATGGTGCCTCTGGAGGGGCCAGGACACCTCAGGGTGGCCCGGCATTCTCTGGTCTCCCCTTGCTGTGTCCCCCATGGTGGCCCTGATGCTGCCTGTCCAGGGGCTCTGAGGACAGTGGTGGTGAGATGGAAACTGGGATTTGGTTGCTTTGGAATGCTGGGCATCTTAAACAATTAAAGCTATTTTGAGTAATAAGTTCACTCATCTGAAGACCAAGGCAAAACAACATTGGGTTTGCTGTGAGCAGCCTTGCTCAGGCTCTAGGCCACTCCACAGAGTCACTGCCCACTTCCCCTGGAGGGGTGACAGGGGTGGGGCTCCAGCATGCCCTCTAGCTTTGCTTCTTGGTGCTCTTGTTCCATAGAAGTTGGAGGTCACACTACCTAGTTTTCCTCTATACTAACTTCAGAGGCCTCCCTCCCCAGGCTAAGTGCCATTGTTTGTATTTTTAATTAATAGCTTTGTTGACACGAGATCTACGTACCATACAGTTCACCCGTTTAAAGTTCATGGTTCTGTGATTGTTAGTACATGCACAGTTGTGCACCACAGTCAACTGTGGAACATTCCATCACCCTAAAAGAAAGCCCCATCCTGTTAGCAGTCACCCCAGCCCAACTACCACTAACTCTGTCAATCTGCCTGTTCTGGACGTTTCCCATCAGTGGAATCACACCCTGTGTGTCCTTCTGTGTCTGCTTCTTTCCTGAGCATCGTGTTCTCAGGGTCTGTCCACATGGTAGCGAATGTCAGGGCTTCTCTCCTCTTCCTGGCTGAGGGACGCTCCTGTGTGTGGACACTGTGTTTCTTTGGTTGATGGACCTGGGTTATTTCCATTGTGAGTAGTGTTGCTCTGAGCGTCCAGGTACACATTGCTGTGGTTGTATTTATTTTTCTGGGTGTGGTGTGTACCTTGGAGTAGAATTAGTCTTGATAGAAGCTCTGGTCACCCTTTGGAGAAAGCTGTCAGACTGTCTTTCCTGTGGCTGCCCCGTTTCTCATTCCTGAGCCCCATAGAGAGGTCCCAGTGTCTCCACCTCCTTGCCAACACTGGTTCTTATGGCCTGGGGGACGGGGAGGGGGTACAGGGTGGCCAGTGGTGGCGCTGTGGTTCCAGTTCCCTTGCCAGGTGCTGGTGGTGGTGAGCATGGGGGCTTGCCAGCTGTCTGTGGGTTACCTGATATGTGTCTGTGCACAGGTCCTTTGCCTCTTGTGTAACTGGGTTATTTGTCTTCCATTACTGAGTTTTAGGGGTTCTTTATGTATCCTAGGCACAAATTACAAAACAGTTCTCCCATGTTTTGTATTTCTTAGGAGTCCCCATGTAGTGTTTTTCTGACTGCCTTGGGTCTTAGTTGCGGCATGTGTGGGATGTTAGTTCCCCAACCAGGGATCAAACCACCGCCTGCTGCGCTGGCAGGTGGATTCTCAACCACTGGACCCCAGGGACGTCCATCCCCCTGCAGTCTTTATTTGTGGGTCTCAAATTCTGGGTTTACTCCTGGGCATTGTGTGACCTGGAGTGATTACTTTCCCACAGACAGATGGTGCTCTTGATGCTGTTTATTGAGGAATAATGCTGCCCTGAGTTTCTACTCTCTTGTAGTGAATGCATAGACCCACGTATGTGTTGAGGTCCTCTTTTCATTGATAAATTTAGGTGGGTTTTTTTTTATTTCATTTATTTTTAATTGGAGGATGATTGCTTTACAATACTGTGTTGGTTTCTGCCACACATCAACATGAATCAGCCATAGGTATGTATATGCCCCCTCCCTCTGGAACATCCCTCCCCAAAACCTAGGTTTTATTTTATTTTTTTTTAAACCTAGGTTTTAAAATCATAATTTTACAGTACATCTTAACAGGCAAACAGGTCTCCCCTTTCTCCAAAACAGACGTACGTTGTTTTCCAAAACTGTCTCAGCCAGAATAAGCCAGATGTAGAGGGACAAATTCTGTCTGATTCCATTTACCTGGAATCTCTAAGGAGTCAGGTCCACAGAGACAGAAGTAGTTGGTGCTGCAGGGCCAGGGACTGGGAGGAGAGAGGGAGTTGGTGTTTCCTGGGGACCAGAGTTTCAGTTTGGGAAGATGAGAACGTTCTGGAGATGATGGTGGGGATGGTTGCACAACTGTGTGCATGTGCTGTGCTTGTGAACTGTGCAAGTTAAAATGGTGGAAACAGTAAACATGTAGTTTACAGTCTTGGATGTTCATAGATTTTTACTCTTGCTAATGAACTCTAGAATCAGTGCATTGATTCCCTGAAACTCCTTTTCTGGTTGGGGGCTTAGTGGGGGGGGGGGGGGGGGCGCTGGGTGCAGGCCTGTCCACAGGTTGGGGCCTCAGATGCAAGGTGTGGACGTTACACCAGGGGTACCAGCTCTCCTTTGGGGCCCCCCCAACCCCTGCTTGTTGCTTGGTTCAGCTGCCTGCAAGTCCCTGAAATTGGTCCAGACACCAGCCTCAGAGCTTCAGGAAGTGGGGCCCTTCCCCTAATTGAGCCTGAAGGTGGCACAGCCTGTTAAAGTCCTTTGGTGGGGTTGCATCCAGAACTGTTTGCAGGCCAAGCTGGGCTCCTTGCAGGCACTTGGGTGCCTGGAGCAGGGTGCTTATCTTACCTCCTTCATGGAGAAGTGGAGAGCCCCTCTGCCCTGAGGAGTAGCTGGAAGTGTTCATAGATCTATTCACTCATTATTGTTTTAAAAGCTTATGGGTCAGCACACTTGTTCTGTAAAGGCCAGAGGGTGAGTGTCTTGGCTGTGCTGTCCAGGTGGCCTTGCTGCAATTATTCAACTCTGCTGCAGGGCAGAAGTGGCCACAGGTCACATGCAACCAGAGGGTACAGCCTGGGCCTTTATCTTTGTTTGCAAAACTGTAGGCCGCCTTCTGAGCTCTCAGGACGCTTAGGCAGGGGCAGAGCTCTGACCACCACAGCTGGTTTTACCTAAGCTTGGGGAGGACTGCTGTTTTGGAGGGCTGTCCTGTCAGAAAAGGAGGCCTAGCTGGTTTTACCATGATGGGGTGTGAATCCATGTCGTTCATCTCGTGAGTAGTTGGGTCTCTGCTTAGCCATCCCTGGCCCTCCAGGATAAACCTGTAGGAATGGAGGCAGAGCCTCGCCTCTTCCTGGCTACGCTGTCTCGGACAGTGGCTACTGTCTCCCTGAGGCTCTTCAGTCCGTGTGGGTTTCCTGAGCCAGGAGTGCAGGGAAGAGGTGCCTTGTGTCTATGTCCCATGGCCACCTGGGTTCACACGCCCTATGGGGTTGCCCTGCCGTGTGGTGGAATTTCTATTCACAGCTTCCCCAGCGAGGAGCTGGAAACATTGCTCAGGCTGCTGCTGCCAGAGGAGGCAGGCTCAGGTTGAAGACTTTATTGTATGCAAAAGAAAAGTACTGGTTGGAAAATTCCCATCGTGGGAACTTCCTGTAATGTAACACCAGTGTCCAAACCCGCGCTTCTGTAAGAGCCAGGTTGTCTTGAAGCCGGCCAGCCCACTGTCCACAATGCGTCCAGCCCTCCTCCCAGGTGCCCTATGACCTCCTCGGCCTGGCTCAGGGTGGGCAGGGTCCTCCATCACAGCAAGTCTGAGAGCGGGTGTGCAGAGCAGTGCAGGCAGAAGCTTCTGGGAAGGCGGATCAGTAACGCCCTGGCTGCTGTGGCCCGAAAGAGAGGCCTTGCAGTGACGTGTCCACAGGGGCGGGACCTGCCCGCTTACCCCAGCTACACAAACTCCGGCTGCCTCTTGCAGCTGTTGCCCCCTACCAGCCGCCCACCACGCAGCCTCACAGCCGGCAGCCAAGCTGCGGCCACACTGTTGCACCGGTTGGTGGTGGTGTACTGGCTGGTGTTGTTGCACTGGTTGGTGTTGTATTCGGAGAGCCTCCGGGCTGGCTCCTCCCCAGAGCCCTCCCAGGCCCCAGGCCCGTACTCCCCAGCTGTGGTGCCCAGCTGTTCTTCGCTGCCGCTGCGGCTGCCCTGACTGCCCTCTGTGCCTGCCTCGCCGCCCTGCCTCTCCAGAAAACTGAGCCGGTGCAGTGCAGCCCCTCCCGCTGGGGACTGCAGGTCTGAGGCCTCCTCCAGCTCTGAGTCGGAGTCATTGGAGGCGACGGGTTCTGAAAAGTCCAAGGGAGAGGGACAGAGATACAGAGGGACAGATGGACAGCCTGTGAGCTGGGGGTGGAACCACTGGGTATCTGCCTCTGGTGACACCAAGAGGCTCCCCCACCGCCCCCCAGCAGGCCTGTCTCCTTGCTCAGAACCCTCTCAAGTCAGGTGCAGGGTCTCAGATACTTGGGGTTGTTTCCACATCTGGGTGCCTATTTCTTGGAGCTGGCAAAACACCTTGAAAGGGTATCTCTTTGCAAGGGTTTGTAATGGATTAAAGACAGGTGACACTTGTGTCTGGGGAGACAGTTCAGTTTGCAGCCCTTGACATGGACCTACTACATCACCCACCATCTGCCCAGCACCTCCAGGGCCACCCCACTCACCAAGGCCCCCGTCCTCAGCCTCCTCTGTCAAGGGAAAGGCTGCATCCCCACTGCCCCGCCGGTACGGTGCCTGGACCACCACCTCGGGTCGCTGGCTGGATACCCCATCCTGCAGAAGCAGAAGAGAGATCAGGGAAGCGCCACGGTTCTGGCCATGCCACATTCCATTTACTCTCTTGTAAGTTAACCAAGTAAAAACCCTAAAAACCATTAACACCTGCTGCAGCTGAGCATATGAGGGCCCTCAGCCCCCCATCCCACATCTGGACAGGCAGAGCTCACACAGAGGGCTGAGTCCCTGTGTGGACACCAGCACTGGAACCACTGTCCTGAAGCTATAAGCAGGCATGTCCCCTCCACAGCCTGCCTCCCCTAAAGGCAGCTGCCGGGTTAAAGATGTGCAGTGGGGACTGAGCATGGGAGCTAATGCTGCCTGGAAATAAGACCCTCTACCAAGCAGAGCAGCAGGCTGGACCTAGCTGAGCTGTGTGGGAGCCAGGACACAAGGACAGGCTACAGGTGGCGCAGAAGTGGGAAACCAGAGGGGCTAGGACGGCTGGTAAATTGCAGGTGTCATATGAGCTCAGGGGAGGGCGCAGGTTCCATCCACAGATCTGAACCCACACTTCACCTGTTCTTTGCTTAAAATGTGCCTTGAATGCCCCGGACAGCCCTGTCCAAGCCAAATATCTCCCAGCAGAAACCCCTGTCTAATCCCCCCATAGGCGAGCAAGGTTCCTAGCCCCCACCCTGCTCAGAGCCCTGCATCCTTTGTCCACAGTGGGCAGCCCTCACCTGGCCCCCTGGGGCTTCTTCAGGCTCCTCCTCGAAGACCAGGCTGAAGTGGGTGATGAGGGTCTCCACAATGCAGGCCTGGTGGGGGTAGTCCACCAGCGAGGAAAGGGACACGGTGGCCTCAGTGGGCCGGGGCCGCAGCAGCGTGGGCCCAAACACAATGCCCAGGTTCCCTGGTGTCATCTTGTTGTCCTGTTCCACCTCCACGATCCTGGGGGGTTGTAGGGTGCAGGGGCAGGTGTGAGCAGCTCCCAGGACCCTGCCACCCTTGACCCCCGCCAACTTGGCCCTCACCTGCGCAGGTGCCGCATCAGGTACCGCAATGTGGCCCAGTTCTCCCGAGGCAGGTCCTGTAGTAGTTCCCGCAACCGGCCTGCCATGGCCATGGCTGCAGCCTCGCTCTCTGTGGCATCCGGCCGACCCCGAGATGCTGCCTTGGCCTCAGCCTCGGCCTTCAGATTCTCTTTGGCCATCCCCACAAGCTCATGGTAGAGGCGGAAGGAGATGAGCGGCTCAGGCAGCTATAGGGTGGCAGGTCAGGTGTGGAGGGTCAGTGGTCCTGGCCCACAGACTGCCAGTCCTGCACTGGCCCTGCCCCTGACAGCAGCCCCGCCTCTAGGCACAGGTCCCATCCACTCAATACCACGCCCCAGCTTAGAAACCACACCCCTTCCTAGCGCTGGTCACGCCCCCAGCAGGCTCCCTGTCCAGCCTAGGAACTGCTCTGCCCTGTCACCATCTATCTCACCTGGCGCAGATAGAGTTTGAGAACATTGCTGATGTCGTGGGGCGAGGCTTGCGACAACTCCACCAGCTCTTTGCCATTCTCGAAGGCCTGGCACAGCTTCTCTACACGTGTCTTCACCCCATTGACCCGGTAGATGCCCTGTAGAAGCCTGCAGTCAGCAGGGGCCCATGCCTCTCCCTCCCTATGCAGTCCCTTGGCTGGAGTCCCCGCCGCTGTGCCTGTGGTGGTCACCTTGGTGTGCAGCGCCCGCTGCTCGATCTCAAAGATGCACTTCTTGATGATGAAGGGCACGCCGTCGGGGGTGCTGCAGGCAGCATGGCTGAAGTCCTGGCCAAAGAGCTGCAGGCGGCCCTGCAGCTTCTTGTGGCCACACTGGATGGCTAGGGTCTCCAGGCACTTCTTGTGGCAGGCCAGGCAGCACTAGGGGTGGGCAGTGTGAGTAGCCCTTCCTGGCTTAGGTCCAGCTCAGACACCCCTGGATCCATCTCCTGCCTCAACTCAGCACACACACACACACACACACACACACCCCACTCCCAGCTCAGACACCCCTGGATCCATCTCCTGCCTCAACTCAGCACACACACACACACACACACACACCCCACTCCCAGCTCAGACACCCCTGGATCCATCTCCTGCCTCAACTCAGCACGCACGCGCGCACATGTACACACACACACACACACACACCCCACTCCCAGCTCAGACACCCCTGGATCCATCTCCTGCCTTAACTCAGCACGCACGCGCGCACACGTACACGTACACACACACACACACACACACACACACCACTCCCAGCCCTGGATCCATCTCCTGCCTCAACTCAGCACGCACGCGCGCACACGTACACACACACACACACACACACACACACACACACACACCACTCCCAGCTCAGACACCCCTGGATCCATCTCCTGCCTTAACTCAGCACGCACGCGCGCACACGTACACACACACACACACGTACACACACACACACACACACACACACACCACTCCCAGCTCAGACACCCCTGGATCCATCTCCTGCCTCAACTCAGCACACACACACACACTCCCCCATCCCACCCCATCCCTGACTCCCTGCCACAGTACAGCTTCTGATTTTAGCATATGTGCTGCCGAAGCGAGCACAACAGTGCAGCTTCTGAAATGGCTTTCACCCTTCAGCCTGGGCTTCTCCCACAGCTCTGGCCCCGCCTCCAGGCCGCAGGTGCTCTCTCCCAACATGAGATGCACATCCAGGTGCCTGGCTCCCTTGGACCCGACTGGGACCACTCACCTCCTCACATTCGGCGCCCTGGAAGTACACGTAGCTGTTGCACTCCCGGCACTTGGCCGGCGTGCGGAGCTTCCGAAGCCGGTGGGTCCGGGCCGCCTTGGACAGCCCCACGTGGCGGAAGGGCCCGCTGGGCATGGCCACAGGAAGCTCTGGGGTCATGCCGTTGAGGTCAGCTGGTGGGGGAGGGAGAAAGTGGTCGGTGTCACCGAGGGAGGTCAGGGCCAGACCCACAGAGAATCTCCAAAACCCCTCTTTCCCCACTGCCCCGTTCAGAGGTTCCCTCACCCTGATCAAAGGCTGATGCCCCCACACTGCCCTCCTGGTCGGCCAGCTCCTCGTTGGACGACATGGTGCCGCAGGAAGACATACGCTCGAACTTCTTAAAGTCCTCTGAGCAGGAAACAGGACGTCAGAGACTCCCCCTGCCCTCCCACCCCTGCTGCCCGCTGCACAGTGAGCCGACTGAAGCCTGGAATGGGTCTCAACGTTCTACCTCCCGCTGTCCCAGCAGGCCCCTTCACCTGAGCCAGGGCTGGGGTCCAGACTGGCTTCCGAATCTGAGATGGAAATGGGCCACGACTTGTGCACCTGATGGCCCCGCCCACCTGTGAAAGAGGTATCCCCAGTGAAGGTCTGAGGGGGGCTACAAGGGGGCCGCGTCCAACCCCTCTTGGCACTCACCCCTGCGCTCCTTGGCAATCTCCCCCTCGCTGGGTCCACCTTCATCTGGGGGGCTACCAGCAGCCTCTGCCCCCACAGCATCGCTGACATTGAAGCTGCTTTTCCGAGCACGCAACACTGGGGACCTGGTGGGACCAACAGCCAAAAGGAGGGGCTGTGATGGGGGTCACAACGGCTCCCTGCCCCCGCCCTCATCTCAGACAGGAAGTTTGGCTCCCTGGGCATGTGCAGAAGGTAGTGTACCAGGCACTGGCGGACACGTGGGGCTCGAAGTCGTAGTGCACATCGGGCTCCTCGCCACGCTGCAGCTGGCGCACGTGGGAAGCGTACTGTTGGCCTGGGTCGTACAGCTTGCTGCTCTCATAGAGCATGTGGAAGTGCACGGGCAGTGGGGCCGTCTGCGTGTGCATCATCTGGTAATAGGAGATGGTGGCCTACGGACGGGCGGGAGGTGAGCACTAGCGGTCCTGGCACCTGACAGGTAGGTGCTCCGCCCACCTCTCCAAGGGAGCCCCAGTGCGCACCGACTTGATGGTCTGGTCACTCTGCCGGATGACCTCCTGGATCTGCCGTAGCGCCGTCACCTTGGTATCCTCAAGCTCCTGCTTCTGTGTCTTAGCATCGGCCACACATGTTCGGTAGGTGGCCATTGCTTCCTCCGCCTGGGGTGGGGGCGGGAGGTGGGCAGTTGCCCAGAGAAGCATTAGTCCAGGGTTCAGCCCTCAGGGCATCTTCAGGCCCCACAAAGAAATCAACTAGGCACAAAAGGATGGGAAAGCATTCCTGCCAGGAGGCAGAGCCTGGACAAGGGACCAGAGGTAGGCAGTTCTGTATGTGGCATGAGTATCTGTCACCACGGGTCTTGCCCTCCATCACCGGCCCTCACCTTGTTCTTGGCCTCCTCCTCCAGGCGACGACGCTTGTCCAGGGTCTTGGAGGCTGCACCCCCTGCGCCGGGCCCAATGTTGGCTTGCTCCTCTTCTGCCTTGGCCACCTGGAAGCGGGCCTTGTCATGGTCCTCGCAGCGTTGCATGTAGCCCTGCTTGGCCTTGCGGAGATTGGACTCTGCCTCTTGCTGTGGGTGTGGCAGTGAGCAGACGACCCAGGTCAGTCAAATACACATTAGAGACCTCTGCCACCCACATCTCTTGTGCACAGATCCCGTGGCCAGTGAAACAAACGGGACTGATGGTGGAAGAGCAGGAGGTGACACCCATAGTGGGACCCTCGGAGGAGCCAGCATCTGGCCTGCCCCTTTTACAGCTGGGGAAGGTAAGGCATAGCTAAGTTCTGAAGGAGACACCAAGGACATCATCCTCTTGACACCTACACCCATGCCCACCACAGTGACTTGCGCTTTTGTCTCTTTCACTTCCCTTCTTACACACGAGACCAGTGAGGTCGCCCAGACAGGAAGTGAGGCACCCTCAAAGAGCACTCAGTTAAAACCCAGTGAGCCTTCTGGGGGCCACACCTTACAGCCTACACCATCAGAAGCCCAAACATACAAAAATTCATATGAGCACTAGAAGAAACCATGGAAGAATTTGTTTAAGTAAACATAGCACACGGAAGGCCTTTCCGTATGTGACACAGAACCGAGAAACCATAAAAGATAAGACTACTACTAAAAAAAAAAAAGAAAAAAAATAACGATCATGGGTTTCAACTGGGAAAACAGGCTAACGGGTTAAATCAAAAGTCAAAACAATAAGCTCGGGGTGAAGGAGTCTGTAACACGTATCATCCAAGGCTGGGTTCTCTAATAGATAGAAAGCTCTGGGAAGTCAATAAGAAACAGGCTACTGTCCAGTCCAAGGTGAGCAAAGGATATGAACTGAGAGCTCAAAGAAAAGGAAAAGCATGGTTGTGGCTCTGGAGGTCAGCCTCCCACCCTCATCCCCTATGACCCAGCCATTATCTTTTGGGCACTGATCTGAGATGAATGCTAGGTCACAGGTCTGAGTAACAGCGGCACAAGTTCATCATAGCAGCGATGTTTGAAACAGCAACAGTTCAACCACAACTAAACTCCATCAATAGGGATGTACTGAAATAAGCCATGTAGCTTTGTAGCTGAGAACGCCTAGCTAAGAAAAAGGCAGGAGGGGTTTCATGTGGACTGAGATGGGGCGAGTTCCTGAATGTGGAGGTGAGTTTAAAAGATCAGAAGCAAAAAAATAAATAAAAGATCAGAAGCAAAAAAAAAAAAACCTCAGAAGCAGAATGGGGTACTCGGCAAGCTGTCATCAGGTGTGCAAAAGTTGGGGAGAGGGGCATTTGCCAGACATGCTAGAGGGAGCCGCAGGACTGCACTAGCTGGAGCTGGGGCCACGAGAGCTGGTTTCATCACCAGCCCTGTTAACACATCTAAAAAACAACACAAAAGATACTAGTGCCTTTGGAACTGCCCAGAAAGAGGTGAGAAGAGTAACCTGGAGGAAGAACCTGGAGCATCCGCCAGACCTGGATGAGCCCGTTTGGTCTAACCCAGACCTGCTCCTGGCAGCCACAGGTGACCCTGTTCCCCTGTGACAGCGAACTCTTGACACTGAGCGGGGCCCTAGGGCCTGGGCCTTTCCTGCCACAGCTTGGAGGTCAGGAGCCTGAAGCAGCTTGGAGGCAGGACCTGCCTCATGTGGGCACAGGGCACTCTGCATGGTGTCGGCAAAACTCGGGAAACCTTCATCTGGGTGCGTACCAGAGGACTACACATGCACGAGCTGGCCGCCCTGGCCCCTCCCAGCCCCCATGCCCCACCCGTGGTACCAGCTTCCTCTGGGCACGGTGCCAGGACTCCTTGATCTCCTTCCTGCGCTTCTCATGTTCGAGCCGCCGTAGATTCAGGGGCTTGCGGGAGACAAGTGTCAGTGGGGACCCTGGCACCCTCCATCCCGCCCACCCTCCCAGGCGCAGCCTACCTGCATGAAGGTCTGGGTCAGCAGCGTGCCCACTGCCTGCACCAGGCCGTGGCCAAACTCCAGGTCCTGTTCCAGCGCCAGTGAGTAGATGGACAGGAGGGGCATGTGCGGCTGTGGGGTGGGGCCGGCGTCACAGTCACGTGGGGGAGGGCCAGGAGCCCTCCTGGAAGCCCTGCCGCCCCCCTGCTCCCTCAACCACCCTTGTACAGACTGGAAACCCCTTTCCTCTGGTCCATCCTGGAGGTATTGATACTCACATCCAGGCGGGAGGAACCCTGCCCGGTGCCCCACCCGCCCACACACTCCCCCCAAGTTCCCCACCTCCTGCGTGACACTCTGTCTGCAGTTCTGGACGATCTTCTGCAGGCCTTTGGCGAAGTCCATCTCTGCAGGGGAAGGAGTGTGAGGGCAGGGGGGCGGAGGGGCCCTCCAGCCAGACCCCACCCTGCAGGCTCCAGCTCTCACCCAGCGCGCTCCGCTTCTCCAGGTAGCCGATGAGGTCCTTCATGTATTTGGCCATGTTCTTGGCGTACTGCAGGGCAGCGTCCACGCCCCCCTCACAGCGCTGCAGCAGGGTGTCCACCTCCTCCGGGGACAGGCAGCCTGCGGAGTAGACACCCCTCAGCTCAGGCTCCACCCCTGCCCTGCCCTGCCCCAGCCCACCCCTCCTCCCATCCCCCCGCCCCAGTCCTCTGCCACTTGCTGGGCTCAGAGACTCACCCGCATCACACTCCTCGCTGCTGGGGGGCGCACTCTCACTCCCCTGTCCATACAGGTTCTCCATGGACTATATCAGAAAGAGACAGGTGAGTCCAGCCTGGGCTGGGCCCTGTTTGAGGCCCACCCTGCAGGAGACAGTCACTGCCCCACTGGACAGAGCGAGTAGCCATGGTCCACAGAGGGAACAGGGGCACTCACCCGCCCTGCCAGCCTGACCCCAAGCAATATGCAGGCCACCCTTGCTCACCTGGCCTGGGTCCCCAGGGGGCACTGACAGGAGGATGCTGCTGTCCACTTCACCCATGAGGAACTCGGACACACTGCAGGGTGGAGGAGCAAGTGTCAAGGGGCACATGGGTCCCCACCCTTCCCCACCCCCACTCTTCCCCACCCCTATCCCACACTCACGTGCTGCTGAAGGAGACGGCAATGGTCTCCAAGGCCTTCTCAAACTCCCGCTTGTCTGACTCATTGTTGCACTCATAATGGAAGGCTGGGGACAGACAAGGATGAGAAAGGTTGGCCCAGTCTGTTTGGGAGGTGACCAACGGTGCAACTAATTGAAGGGGGAGCATTGGAACTGTTGTGTCCATCACACTCCTATGCATCCTTCAAAACCCACTTCAAACATCCCCTCCTTCAGAAAGCCCTCCCAGACAGAAAGCCCTCTGTGCCTTGTCCCAGCCGGCTGACCTTTGACTTTGGCAATGAGGGTGCCAGCAGCCGTGAGTGTCTCCACAGTGTTCAGCAGTGGGTACTTGGAGATGACCTGGCGCATCACACGGAGAGCCTCACCCAGGCACTCATGGGCCAGTGGCCGGCGGGCCTCAAGGAGTTCTGCCAGGTAGAGTGGGTATGAGCAGGGAAGGAGGGAAAGCCTGTCCACCTAACTACCTAACCCTAACACTTCCCTCCCCAGGTGGGGAAACTGAGGCAGAGGTAGGAGAAGGCAACTGCCTGAGGATCAGTGACCTCAGGGGGTGGGGTGGGGTGGACTGTCCCTCTCTGGACTGCTGGCCAGGTCGACAAAGACCAGATGGCAGTCTAGACAAGCCTGCTTAAAATACCCTTTCCTTGTTCCTCCAGAAAATAACCTTCCACTGTCATCCAAGTTGCAAAGCTCTGTTCAGTTCTCTCCTGGCCCTGCCGGCCTGGGAACTGAGGCTTAAACACCCCATTATCTCTCTCCAGACAGCCACCATATGAGGCAGGCACTGTTATCACCCCCATTTAGAAGATGAGGAAACTGAGACACACAGGGGAGAAGTCATTTCGCAAGGATCACACAGCTTTTCCATTTACACTAGCTCTGAAGACAGAAGGACACCGCCTGGCTTTATCAGGAGGGCAATGGGAAGCCATGGAAGGTGTTAGAGCCAAGAAAGGTCAAGGTCAGATCTACTTTGAGGGAGGCTTTAAGTGCCCTCCTCAGATATTCTTAACTGGAAAAAAAGCAGAGTGTGCAGGCAGAACATGCACCATGTAGTGGAAACAAAACGGAAGAAACCTGTAGATGCTGAAGGACACCCAGGAGGGGCCTGCCTGTACCTCCCCGACCTGTGTGCTTCTGACTCAGCCTGGTAGGTGATACTCAAAAAAAAAAAAAAAAAAGGAATCTGGAAATAGGTGTCTGATCCCTTTTCAGCACTGAGGACCCACTGAACACCACCGATAGGGAGACCCCCATGGAGTCCTTGGCCCCAACATTCCTCGGATTCAGGATTTGCGCCTGAATCAGTGGGGAACTCCGGGAGGCCGGAAGGAGCTTCAGGAATCCAGGGAGGCTGGCTACGCCCCTTCCCCAGACATTCCTCCCAGGCACAACGCCCGTCTTGTCTCCTGGGCCTCGGCCACCTGGGTCCCCGCAGCACCCCCACCCGGGCAGATGGGATTCTGGCGAAGCCCAGACATACCCAGCTCTGCACCGGCCAAGGTAAGCGCCCGGTAGCCCTGCGTCCCAAGTGGGCCGGCAAATGCCCAGAGCGCCACATGCTCCTGACCAGTGCCTGCATCCCACACCCCGCACCGTCCTCTCACCTCGGGGCCCTGTCTGGCAGCGCACAGGCCTCTGGTCCAGCGCGGGGTGCACCGTCCCGCAGATACACATGGTGTACCGTCAGAGCGCGGGGACCGTGAATGCGCACAACGGAATATGGGCTTTGGTACCGCGTCTTCATCAGCCAAACCGGCTCTGGCCGGTCCAAAGACCCCGCCCCCGCCGAGGAAAGCTCCGCCCCCTGGAATCCCGCGAGCCTTGGCTGGGGTTCTCGGCTCCCCAAACTCAAGGATCAGGACTCAGACCCGAGTAGATGTGACTCCATTCGGGATGGGGCTGCCAAGGGCAGACAGGGAAACAGGCCCAGGTACATGACGTGGGGAGGTGCAGGGAGATCCCGCCCACGTGGATCCCTGCGCTCACTGCCTCCCAGGCTGAAAGCTGCCTGGCTATCCCCCAACCATCACTGTAGGCTGAGGACCTCTGGTCACAGCCAGCATCCCTGCAGGGCGTGTCATTGCCCCATTTCACAGATGAAATACCAGGGTCTCCCAGGCCGGCAGGGGCAGCACCAGCATTCAAACCCAAATCCTCTCTACTCCAGGCCCTTCCCTCTGCCCAGGGATGCCCCAAGGTGCAAAGAAGGGGGCCCCTGCCCTGGCCATCCTCCTGCACAATCCCCACAGGCTCAGCTCCGCCCAGGCCTGGCCTCCAAGGAAGCGCTAGGATCGGAAAGGAACCGAGATTAGAGAGTTTCCCCAGGAAACAAGTCCAGCTCCACCCCAGGACCAGATAACCCCACAGGCTGACACCACACACACACACACACACACACACACACCCCGCCCCGCCAGCAGAGGCTTGGCCAGCAGGGAAGCTCCCCATTACAGCCTGCAAAGCTGAGGTCCCTCTCCAGGTGGAGGTTGAACCCGGGCTCTGGCTCAGGTGAGCCGGAGTCAGGGGGCCACCCTGAGCCTCAGTTTCCTCATCCATAAAATGGGTACCTGAAAGGAGCAGGCCAGGGTGTTTAACATGGCCCTGGCACTGCGGTTTCCGGCAGGAGAGATCACAGTGCCCTCCTTGGCTGTCAGGGACAAACAGGAAGCAGATGAAAATAACTCAGCAGGAAGCTGGGCTGTCAGCGGACGCGTGGAGAAAACGGAACTGCCATCCACAGCCCGCTCACTCCTGCAGCTTACGTGCAGGTCCTGCCCCTCGTCCCTCCTGAGTCTCTGTATCCAGACCTCAGCCTGCCTCTCATTCACTTCAGTCCAACATGCAGATCTGACCTTGTTCCACCTCTGCTCTGACACCTTCTATGGCTCTCCAGCACCCTCAGGATAACATCCAGGGTCCCTCTGCTTGCCATTCTCAATGTCTTCAGCCTTACACATTTCATACACCTGAACCTTATTCCCCAAATGCATCTCTACTTTGTGTTTCTATGCACATGACATTCCCTCTACCTCAATGCCTTTCCTTCCTAGTTGCCACTGAACTCCTATTCATCTATCAGAACCCTAACTGCATTTTCCACAAAGCCCTCCCAACCACTTCCTTCTGAGCCTCCCCAAGTCCCTCCCCAACCCTGTGCTGACTCCCTAGGTTTTAAGGTCTGACCCTGCCTTCTTCCACCCAGGCCTTGGCGTCCCTGCCAGTTCTCACCATCACGCAGAACACACTCCTTCAGTTTCTCAAGGCCCTCGGCAAAGCGGGCTACGTCAGCCAGCAGGTGGGAGATGTCCTCCACGGTGTCTGGGCAGGGTCCCTGGATGGGTGCCTCGGCCGGGCTGGCCGCAGACAGTGGGCTGCGATGGCTGCGGCCCAGCGTCCAAGTGCTGGCCCCCGACAGAGGGAAGCCAGCAGCGCTGGCATGGCGGCTCAGGCTGGTGGGCCTCTTGAGAGTGCCCGTGGCCTTAGCATTCGAGGCCACACTTGGTAGTTCTAGGCCGGGCCCCAGAGACACTGCATCAGCCCCGTCTCTCCTAGGCAGCTCCTGGGAGGGTGGGGGGAGCTGGTAAAGCAGGTGCTCCCATCAGGCCCTGCCTCAGTTTCCCTGGAAGTGAAGTGGGGCTCTGGAGGGTCTTCAGCCTGACCCCATAGGGGTCAGAGGCCACAGGTCAGAGGGCTGAGATTTGGTGTCGTGCCCCTCCCACACCTGTTACCCAACGTCCTCTCCTGGAGCTTTCACAAACAACGTCTCTGCCCAAACCACAGCCCGGGTGGGGGAGGGGCGCCCCACTTCCGGAGGCAGGGGAGGGAGGGGTAGAGGGAGGGCTGGGGTCTCCTGAACTGCCTCAGTAGAGGCCACTGCAGATGCCTACTCACTGGTAGACACCTCCTTGGTTCCTGTCCTTTGAGGGTCCAGCAGACTCCTGAGCCCACAGACACCACCGGCCCTGTAGATGCCCCCAGGCTTGCACCAGGCCTGCCCCCGTGGGTCTCCTTCCACACTCTGCTCCCTATAAACCTTCTGCCTAATAGCCTGGCTATAGCTCTCAGATCTAACGATGCCTGGAGACCCCAAATTTCCTGAGCCCCCACCTGACGGAGTCCAGGCCCAATGCACCCACACCCTGGTACCCACCCCACCACTCCCTGGACCCCACAGCCAGCACTGGGTAGGGTGGGAGAGTTCATGGCTGTCCCAAGGGCTCCTACCGTAAGCTGAACGCGAGGATCCCAGCCCATCCTGCGAGGCCCCTGTAGTCCAGCCTGGTGGGGGCTGTAGCTGGCTCGTGCCCCCCGCCACTGGCCCAGCATGTCACTGCCCGGCCCTGCCCTGCCGGGCCTGATCACAGGGTGTCCTCCTGTCCCCGTGCTGCCCAGCTGTCGCTCCAAGGTCCCCGCCCGCTCCGTGCTCCCCTTAGAGGCTCACTCACCCCCGAGGGCTGTGGGCAGGGGCTTCCCGCCCGGTTCTTTTTCGAGATAGACGGGGTTTTCATGAGCTCTCTCTTCTTCCTGGAGAACATGGTGGGGCCGGGCCCAGCGGCCTGAGAAGCCCAAGGAGGGCAGGCTGGGGGAGGTAGGCCGGGGGTCTCAGTACCACAGCTCCTGGTGTTGGTGGCCTCGGGACCACATTGCCGCTGGCCACCCCCTCCTCAGCTGTCAGGATCACGTGACAGGCCCAGCCCTCATTGGCGGGCGCTTCCCCCCACAGGAAAAGGCCTCCGGAGGCGGTGACTCAGACCCGCCCCTGACCCTCCCCAGCCTCAGCCTCAGCCTGCCCCTCCGCACAGTGGGCTCGAAGGTGGGGTCCCAGGCCCCGCCCCCAGCTTCCGCTTTCCTGAGCTCTGCGTGTGCACATTTGCCGAGGTGCCAGGCCCTGCCTGACGGCAATGCCCCAGACAAGATGCCGATGCCTCAGGCACCTGACCCCAGCAGGGACACAGCGATGGCAGAGATGCTCACCCCTACTCGGCCACACCCAGATGCACCCAGGAGTGCAGACACCTGAACACGACGGACATGTGGGGACACAGATTTTGATGTGTGCTCAGAAGCCACCCAGTTCCACTGATGCAATGGGTACCCTGGACACAGGCACCTGCCTTCCAGTCCTCCCATCGCTTCTGTGTATGGCCGCCCTCCACCCTTTGGCAACCCCCCTGCAGACCCCAGGGAACAGTGCAGGGTATAGAGGGTTGCCTTCCCTCCGTCCATCTCCCATCCCCACCCCTGATTCTACATTCTGGGGACACTCAGCAGGACAGGTTAACCCTAATGCTAACTGCTGAGGACACCATGCTGCCTCCTCCCTCCCTGGCTTGGCCCCCAGACCTGGGGCATTGGCAGTGTGTATAGCACCCCCTGTACCCTCTCCCCCCATAACCACCTCTTATCTTGGAGCCCCCCTAATCTGAGCCTTTTCCCCTCCCCCAGTCTTCCTCCCCTCCCCTTCTGGAGTCTCACCCCCTCATCCCCTACCCCTTCCCCACCATTGGCCCCCACTGACCTCAGGTGGGAGGGGCGGATCTCCAGGGCACAGGGCACGCAGGCCACAGCCCGTCACGGCAAACCCAGTTCTCCAGGCCCGGGTCCATCCACTAACCCATCCCAGAAGGCCCTTGAGGATCCTCTGCCCACCACTCATCGCTCTGGATGCCAGGATCGGGGGATGAGGGCCGGCTGCAGGGCTGGCTAGCTGGTGGGCCTCTGCCTGGTTGGAGGCCTGAAGTCTGGGCCACCCCTTCTGGGCTCCCCCAGCTGCCCCAGACATTCCTGAGTCCTGACTTCATGCCCACTTCAGATCCAGCCACTCACAGGTACCGCCTTCAGGCGTCAGAACTACAGGGGCACTCAGGGGCTCTGGGAGCAGTGTCCAGGCTCTTATGAAGGGCGCACCTGCACAGGAGACACTCCCCAGCCACCACACAAGCTTTCACAGCTGGGAGTCCAGCTAGCTGTAGCTAGGTTCACATCTGCATCCACATACCCACTCCAGCACACACTCTGTGCCAAGCCCAGTGTCCAGGCACACGTACAGAGCCATTTTGGGATGAATATGCAACTTGGCACAGGGACACAGGTGCATGGTGCTTCACACCACAGCTTCCCTTTATTTCCTCCAGGGCCTCTGGAGTCTGGGTCAGGCTTCAGCCCCTCTGCCCTGCTTTGGTCCCCCCAGCTCCATAGAGGAGGAGGCTCAGAGGACCGTCTCAGCCATGCTGTGGTCATCAAGGAACTGGGTTATGAGTTTGGGGCGCTGCGGGCCTGGCACAGGGTCAGCCCCCACTTCTGTCTCCTTCTCATCTTCCTCTTTGCCCTGATCCTTGGAGAAGTACAAGAATACCTAGGAGTGGATGGCCCAGGGAAACAGGAGAGGAAGTCAGCTTGAGGGCCTAGCCCCCAACTCCATCTTTACCCCCAACCCCATCTTTACCCCCAGCCCCGTCCTGGCGCGGCGGTCACCTCCTCCAGCGTGGTCTGGCTCACAGAGAAGTCCTCCACACCATGCTCTGCGCCGCTTGCCGCCAGCAATCCAAAGACGAGCGCCAAGGTGCAGCGCCCTCCTGGCAGCAGCTGGAAGCGCAGGCGGCCACCATGAGCCTCCCGCAGCTCAGCTCCCGGGAACGCCTGGGCCACGAAGTCGGCCGCCGACTTGGATCTCGACAAGGGCACCCTCAGGGTCAGTGTATGGCCAGCCCCAAATCTGGGGTGGGGTGGGGTGGGGTAGACCATAGCTAATGGACCCGCCCATACCATCTTCCAGCCCTCTTCTAGCCCCACCGCTATACTTGGCTCCTCCAGACCCCCAGGCCAACCTGACCCCAGCCTCTGCTCCTAGCCCCGCCTACATGCTCATCCAGTCTCTAACCCTGCTGCTCCCCAGTCCCGCCCACACAATGCCATGCCCCACTCCAATATCCAGGTCATATCCACTTGCCGGACCCTCTTTGGCCTCCACCCGTGGACACACCTTCACCCCTCAGACCTCCTCCCCATCTCCGTCCAGCCTTGCCCCCTCTCCTGGACAGTCCATGATCCTTGCCTGTTCTCTGGTTAGAACTCAAGCTGGCCCCACCTGATCTCCCCTCCAGGCCCACCTACACCGCCACCCTGATCTGCCCACACCCAGGCCTTGAGGCCTTCCCCACTCACCTGCCCTTGAGGTGCTGTGTGCTGCCCAGGCAGCGGAACCGCCCATTCACCATGATGGCCAGGCGCGTACAGAGTGCCTCACACTCCTCCATGCTGTGGGAGCCCAGTGACGTGAGCTCCAACCAGGCCTAGACCCATGGTGCTCGGCTCTGGGCTGCCCCTCCCAGGGACCCTCAGCCTGCAGCTCTGGGCCACCCTGTGCTCTGGACATTTCCTGTCAGTCCCAGACTGCTCTGTTCCCCAGGCCCACCTGTGTGAGGTGAGTACCACGGAGCGGCCCTCCCGCACCACGTCCAGAAGACTGTTCCAGAGGAACCGCCGGGCACCAGGGTCCATGCCAGTGGTCGGCTCGTCCTGGGCGCAGAGCAGGGAGATGCTTAAATGCGGCCCCTTCCCCCCACTCTGTCCTCCCATCTGCACACACATACCAGAAAGACTAAAGCCGGGTCCCCCACCAGAGCCACGGCTGTCGCCAGCTTCCGCTTGTTGCCACCGCTGTAGGTGCCCGCAGGTCGGTCAGCATACTGAGGGAGGCCCAGGCGTGCCAGGCCGTAGCTTGCTGTCTATGGCAGGATGGAGTGGGAAGGGCAGAGTGAGAATAGGGTGCAGGGTGAGTGGGAGGGGCTAAGGAGGGGATATGGGGTGGTTTAGTTGCTCAGTGGTGGACTCTTTCTGACTCCATGGACTAGAGTCCGCCAGGCTCCTCTGTCCATGGGATTTCCCAGGCAAGAATACTGGAGTGGGATGTCATTTCCTTCTCCGGGGATCTTCCTGACACAGGGATCGAACCCCGGTCTCCTGCACTGCAGACGGATTCTTAACCGACTGAGCCACCAGGGAAGCCCAGGGATATTGTGGGACAGTTACTAAAGAGGGTGGGGCCAGAGCGAGTATGGGGCGGGGCTGAGACTGGAGGCGGGGCCAGACCAAGAGAGAGGCAGGGCCTGGCCCAGTGGCAGGAAGCCACCAGGAAGTGAAGCCCTAACCCGGAGGTGAAAGTAGGCGGGGCCACAGCCAGGAAGGTCTAGGAGAGAAGGGGCGGGCCCCTAGCAGGGAGGTGGAGAGTGCAGCCTGAGGATGGTGGGAGGACTGGGGGTGTGGGGGTGGACCCAATGAGTGTGTAGGCACTCAGGGAGGGCAGGGGCAGGGCCAGAGGACCTAAGGTCAGGGGACCGAGAGCAGCAGAGAGACTGTGGTCCAAGGGAGAGATTGGGGTGAGGACCGGAGGGATTAGAGGGGAGAGCGGTCACCTGGGCAACTTGGGCTTCGGGGACTCCTCGCAGGCGTGCATACAGCTCCAGGTGCTCACGACCGGTCAGCAGCTCGAAGATGGCATCCGACTGAGGGCAGTAGCCCATGCGGCAGTGAGCTGCGGCCGGTTCCTGGGCCACGCTGGGGATGGGGGATGGGGGACAGGGAACTCAGGGCACTGGCTGGGCCCTGGCCATGCGAGGGGGCCCACCCACCCTGGTAAGGGACAGGAGGTAACTCAGGGCCGGGTCCACTTGCAGGGGGACTCAAGGCCAGACGATCCTGTCTATACATGCGAGAGCAGGGGGAGGTGGGGAGGAACAAGAGCCCAGGAGCCCCTCACCTGTGGCCTTCCAGAACTGCCTCGCCCCCACTGGGCAGCGTGTCCCCAGTCACCATGCGGAATGTGGACGTTTTCCCTGCTCCGTTCACGCCCAGCAGCCCGAAACACTGCAGGAACACCCACAGAGGGCACTCATAGAAGCCTGGACACTTGTCCCAGCATTTCTGACTTCTGGGACGGGTTTCTCAGCTTCCACTGGGAGGGCTGTGGGCAAGGGGATCCCTGGGCAGATACTGGGGTGTGTGAGTAGGCACAAGCTGTCACATAGCAGAAATGCTAGATGACACACAGCATGTATTTAATCAACGGACACAGTAGATGTTCTATAAAGGTCACTCACAGTCAGTGCTCCATAAATATTGAGGCAGGAGTTGGCTGAATGTTTCATGCCATGCAAGTGGGTACCGACAGCAAGAGCACCTGGTGAGAATTCATACTGGGCACACAGTCAACCCAAGATGGAGAGGTTGACTGAACACAGTAGGCATTTGCTAAAGAGTGATGGCAATTTATACCAACACACCACAAGTGTCCACAGGTATGTGCCAGCCCCTAGTAGGTGGCCAGGAAATGGACCACAGCAGACAAGTTTGCACAAAATAGTTGCTTGAATGTGCATTGGTACAGAGCAGGTGCCTACTAAATATTGGTTGTGAGCAAGTGCTTGATACATATACAGTATGGACTCAATAAATGTTGGTGTTTGATAAAAGTTGATCATCACAAAGGTGACATTCAATACACTTTTGGTACACACAATGGTGGGGGGGTTCAACAAGCTTTACTGAATACAGTTGGTACTCAATAAATGCTAACATATAGTAGGTGCACATAGTAACTGGCACATGTATGGGAACCCAGTAGGTGCTTAATAATAAATTTATCCTCACTAAGATCTTGTTAATCCTATTGCACACAGTCGGGATCAATAAATGTAACCATGCAGTAGGAGCTTCATGAGATTTGTTGGCTCTAAATAGGAGCTCAAATATTGACAGCCAGTAGGTACTCAGTATAGGACAGACACAGAGTAGGTGTTCTATAGGGGGAGGTAGACACAAACATGGTAAAGACCAGTGGGTGTACAATAGGACAGCCTCTTACCCTTGCACCACCTGGACTTACCTCACCAGGGGGAATCCCCAGGCACAGGCGGTCAACAGCTGGTGTCTTCTGCCCAGGGTACACCTGGGAGGATGGAAGTCCATGAGAAAGGTGGGTAGACCAGTGGAAGCCCCCCAGCCCAACAGTGGAGGCCCCCCAACCCACCTTGGTCAGGTTCCTCAGTACCAACACATCCCCCTGGGTGGTCCCTTGTACTACCCGTTCCCGCTCACGGGCCACATCCTCATCCTCCTCTCCCAGGGCGGGTAGTGGCCTCAGCTTGGGTCTGAGGACAGAGATATGAGTGGGCCCAGAGCCAGACCCCAGTCCCTGCCACCCTCCCTGGTCCCCACTGACTGTGGTAGGAGGCGGTTGTGGTGCTGAAGCAGTAGTGTAAAGAGGAGGAAGATTGGCCCCTGTATGAACATGGCCAAGAGGTTCTTGCCGACCACCTCCCAACGCAGGGGCGACTGGAAATGCCCCTCTCCTGTGTGGACATGAGGAGGGATAGGGTCATTTTAGGGTCTTGGTTACTGGGCCTCTCCCCATTCAGGTCACCTTGGGTTCTTAAGGGAAAGCACCAAGCTGAATAGACACTCAACTGGGGTCTAATTGGCAAGGAAAACAGTGGCATTGCCACCTCCTTTATTTAGTGCCTTAGACCTCTTGTGACATGACCAAGATGGAATTAACTTTTATGGCTGCTTTGCTGCACTTTTAACTTTGCCTACCCACCCTTCCAGGTCATCTAAAACCTCAAATTCTCTTCCTACAGGGGCTTCAAACAGGGGCTGCTGTTTGTCCCTGCACTGTAGGATTGACTCTTGTCTGGCACTTCCCCTCCTGGAGAGAAGTTCTCACCCAAGCGCTCAAAGGCATCAGCCATGGCCTGGTTCCGCACCATGTCGATGAGGCCCCGACCCAAGCAGAAGTGAGGAAAGATAAGGAAGACCTGTTTCAGGATCTGGCTCACCTTCTGCAACTTCTGCTCAGGGGTAGATTAAGAAGGAGGTGGGTCAGAAACTGAGGCTGAGGCCCAGTCTGACCCCAACCCAAAGACCAGCCTTGTGGGTCCCACCTGATCAGAGAAGAGCTCGAGCACGAAGGTGGCCATGCTGCCATTGATACCAATAAAGAGATTGATGCAGGTGAGCACAACATAGGCTGTGCTGGGCACGGAGAAGAAGAAGGAGGCTGGGTACATGAGTGGCGTGATCGACCAGCTGAGGGGAACAGGAGCCACTGTTATTGCCAGACAGGCTGAGCAGCCCTGAGAAGAATATAGATCTCCCATCCCAAACTGTGTTGTAGACCTCTGTAACATGGTCAGGTCAGAATGAGCTTTTAAGGCCTCCTTGGCATACCCCTGAATAAGATCACACTTGGGGTCCTCTCAGATCTCCATATCCTCTCCTTAGAAGCTGCTGTAGAGTCCCAGCTCCCTCAACGGAGTTGAGGGGGTCAGTAAGAACAAGTCCTGGAGGGGCTGGGAACCTCACCCGTACAGTAGTAGTAACAGCAGGAGGGCAGGCAGGTTGGCAGGGGCCACATACGCCCTCTGCTGGAAGGCCAAAAAGATGAGCACCACGATGCACGCTGACACCAAGTAGTTACACTGCATTAGAGATGGTGGTTACACCCTCAGTATGCTGAGCTACCAGGGAAGCCCACAGGCATCCTTGGCATTGTGTCCCACCCCAACCTCCCTGGGCTTTGGATAATAGGACGAGGTCTGCATTATCCCCAAGACTTCAGTGGTGACATTCTAGACAAGTTCCTGACCATAAAGGGCCAGAAGAGGCAGTGGCAAGTGGTGGCAGGGCCCCCACCCCTCCAGGTGGTCTGCGCACCATGTCCCAGAGAAAGTTGCCAAGCCAGTAGAGAGTGGGGGGCAGGCCTCCCATGCACTGCAGGTGTTTGGCTCGGGTCACACGCTCGTCAATGAGGACAAGGATGAAGCTGGCCGGGACAAAGGACATGGCGAAGACCACGCAGATGGAGACAAGCACATCCACCGAGGAGGCCATCCTGGGGGTGAAGGGGCATGAGCTGCTCAGAGAGGAGCTGTGCTCATCACTGATGGGACTGAGGTCCCCAGGGCTGGACACGGCTCGTGGGGGATGTCCTGAGCCATTGCGAACTGTTAGGCAGGGAGAGATCGTCCAGGTCTCTAGTAGGATAGATGTTGATGCGACAAGAACGTGCAGGCAACTGGGGGAGACTGCAGCCCATGAAGCCTGATGATGCCCTATTACCCTGGCCTAAGGGGTGGAGAGGGGAAGTTCTAGTTCTCTGTTTACACAGCAAGAGTGTGGCAGAGCGTAACTTCAGCTCCCACCACCAGAGACAACAGAGAGACCAACCGGGGTGGGGGGATACATGGGACAGGGGATCACACAAGGTGGAGTGGCACACAAGGCGGGGCGACTCACAAGGCGGGGGGACACACGGGGTCGGGGGACTCACAGCGCAGCCTCAGACAACTGCTCCTTGGTGAGGTTCAGGGGGTGATTGAGCGTGGTGATGCTGTGGGCATGGTGGGAGAGGCCTGGTGGCAGGTGGGCGAGTAGGAGAGCGTTGTTGGCTCGGTTTACAAAGGCCACCATGGCGTGCCAGCCCTTGTTGTTAAACCAGATCTGTGATGGAATTGGGGCCAAGGGGTCAGTGACCTGGCATCAGACCTCCCCCACCACAGTGCCAGCCGGCCACCGCCAGTTACCACCTTGAGGCCATCCTGAGTGTCCAGACCAACAGCCCATGCTGTGAGGTTGTTCAGGAGGTGGTCAAGGGCCTCGCCTGGTGTGGGGTTCAGCAGTGCCCGCAGCTCCTCCACAGAGCGGCCCACCTCCAAGCCCGAGGGCAGGCCTGGGTCTCGGCCCCCCAGGGAGAAGCCCCCATACCTGAGGGGCAGCGGAGGTGGGAGACAGCTGAGGGTTGGGAGGATGGGGTGGCAGGCAGGCAGAGGGCACAGGAAAGGAACCCATGCAAGGGACCCTCCTCACCTGACCTCGTTCACCCATTTCTTGGTCTTCAGGCTGTGAGACAGAGAGACACAGACAGAGAGGTGAGTGGGACAGAGACAAAGATACTGGGGAGCTGAGTGAGACAAATAAAAAGGGGGAGGCACAGAGGGCCCCCAGGATGCTCCAGCCCAGAGCCCCAGCCTGGGCATCCCCCCCAACCGCTCCCAAGACTGGACCACGTCCTCCCCACTGGACCCCTGCTACAGCTGGCCAAGTCAAATCCAGGGTGGTGCTCACCCTTGGCGCACCAGGCGAGGGTAGGTCTTGACCAGGAAGTCAGACAGGTTCCGGCCCGTTAGGTTCTGGACCACTTCACCAGAGCTGGTTGGTGCCTGGGGTGGCGGGGGGCCACCGGCTGCGGCAGGGCAGTCAGGCAGCAGGCGGCGGGCACCAGGCCGGCTGCACTGGCAGGCAGGGGATGGAGACTCCAGGGTCCAGTTGCCACTGGCCAAGACCTCAGCCACATCTGCAGGGACCTCAGGCACCGAGAAGTGGCAGAGGGCAGGCCTTGCGCATGCTGGTGCCCTGTGGGGGTAGGAGCAGGGTAGGGGTGGGACTGGAGGCGCCCTGCTCCAAACCAGGCATGGGGGATGCTCCAGAGCCCAGACAAGGAAACCGAGGCCAGAGAGGAGCCAGGCCCAGGCTGGAGGGCCCTCACCTGCTGGAGTTACTTTTCGGGTAAGGCTCCTCCAGTCCGGCCTCCTCCAGCAGGGCCTCGACCAGGCGGGTGTGTTCAGGGTCCCCTGGAGTGTCATCGCTGCGTGTAGTGGGTGCAGGGTCAGGGCTGTGCCCACAGGCCCTGGGCCCCCCCCACCAGGCCCCTCTCCTCTGCACCCACCTGAAGAAGGACACCTGGGAGCCGTACATGCTGGGGCTCAGCTGCAGAGCCGGGTAGTATCCAAACGGGGGTGCAATGAGGCTGAACACCAGCGCCAGGCCCACAAAGAGGGCAGGCAGCACAATCTGAAGGGCCAGCCCATCAGCTCCCCACCTGTCGGCCGCCAGGCTCACCTGCACCCTTCCCTGATCCTGCTCTAGAACCATCCATGGCTCCCCAGTGCTCTCAATAAACGTGTTCGAGTGAGGCATACACCTGGGCTTACGGGGCTGACTTAGGTTGTAGAGTGGAAAACAGATGCTGAGGGGCTTCCCCCCCCCCCCCAGTAGGTGGCCCCTCACCTGGGCAAACAAGCCACGGCGGCTGCGGCGGGCAAGCAGGAAACGCTTGAGAAGTAAGGCCCGGAGCTGCTGGCAAGTGAGCGCCCAGCTGTGTACGCGGCCTGTGGTGGCCGGCCCAGAACCCTGTAGTGCCTGTGTCTCAGGGGCAGAGCCAGCTGTGGGGGATGGGAGGGTGAGTGCTCGGCCCTGGGGACCAGGAGGGGCCAGAGGGTGGGGCAGGGACAACTCACCCAGCCCCCCATTCTCCAGGGCTGTCTCCTCTGGAGGAACTTGGAGCTGCCTAGTCGCGTCGGGATGAGAAATACCCAAGCACGAACCCTGCCTGGGCCTACCATCTGCAGAGTCACCAGCATTGGGGTCAGGTTTAGTGTTTGGCCTGGGGTCTGGGCCAGTGTCAAGGCTCACAAAAAAGGGGTCAGGAATCAGGGTGGAGGTCAAGGCTGTAGGCTGGGCCATGTTAGCCAAGAGTGGGGACTTGGTCTAAAGTCAGGTCGGACTCTGGACCGGGGTGAGGGGTCAGGACAGGGGCCTGCAGGCATACCCTCTGGGCCTGTGTCCACAGCACAATCTTCCACCACCTTCAGGAAGATCTGGGAAGACAAAGCAGGGGGCTCAGACAGAGTCTGGGGACACACAAAAGGGAGGGGGACTCAAGGGCCACATATCCCTCAAACACTGGGGGTCCCCAAGCCTCCCTGAGGGCCTCCAAGCCTCCATGTGGCCCCTGCCTCCTCCCTGGGATGCCCAGCTGTCCACAGGCAGACTTCTTCATCCTTCCAGGCACCACCTCCTCCAGGAAGCCCTCCTCCTGCCCCCCACCTCATCCAGCAGCCACACCTCCTCCAGGCTGGTGTCGGAGATCCCATAGCCGGCCAGTCCCAGCTCCCCCAGCCGCTGGTCCAGATCATGGAAGAGCTCAGCGAAGCTGCCATCCAGGGCGCCCTTGTAGGGCAGCGCCAGCACCAGTTCATGTGGCAGATCCTTGACCAGTCGTGTGCCGGGCACTTGGCGCTGCACTATGGCCCACAGCTGGGCTGCACCTGGGTGGGCAGCAGGCACTCAGGGGCCCTGGGGTCCCATGTTGCCCTGGCTCCTGCCCCACCCCCTTGGGGAAGGGGCTTGGGTGACCCACAAGGGATCAGTCCCTGAGGGCAAAGGAGGTCAGGATTAAGCACCCAAGGGCAGGACTTGACCTGGGGTCAGGGTCAGAGGTAGGTTTGTGTGTCAGCTCAACTCAGGGGTCAGGTCAGGGGTCAAGCCTGGGGTTATCAGGCCTGTTCCCCTGAACCAAGTCACTGCCCCCCACTGGCCCCTCCCTCTGGCTCTCACAGCCCCATCCACAGCCCCTCACTCAGGCTTACCCACATCCGCCCTCACCGGCAGAGCTGGCCTGGCCGCCTGGCTCCCTTTTCTGCCCAGCATCCATGCTGTTCTTCAAGCCAGTTTCACCCTGGGGGCAGAGGGGCACCAGCTGCCATGGCCATCGGGGCTGGATGGAGTCTTAAGAACTGGGGTCAGAGGTCTGTTCCAGCCCTCACCTTTTTGCTTGTGGCCAGGGGTGGGGGACCCTTGGCCAATGTCAAGTAGTATCCGGAGCCCAAGTGACGCCGCAGGAAGAGAGGAGAGCCACAGCAGCACAGGCGGCCCCCTGCCACTATCGCCACCCTGTCTCCCAGCAGCTCCGCCTCATCCAGGTGGTGGGTGGAGAGGATCAGTGTGCGACCTAGGCAGGGGACCCAACCCACACATGTTATCAGGCTGCCCAAGCTGTGGCCCCTGCCCCGTGCAGTAAACTCCTACTTATCCCTCAAAACTCCATCTTCCATCACCTCTTTGTCAGAAAGATCTTCTGGCCTCTCAAGCAGCATCCAGGGAAATCTCAGGTCACTTCCAGTTCTTACCTTCCCGATATTTGAGCAGCAGCTCCCAGATGCCTCGACGGGAAGTGGGGTCCACACCAGCTGTGGGCTCATCCAGGATAACAACTTGGGAGCCACCCACAAAGGCAATGGCTACTGAGAGCTTCCGCTGCATCCCGCCTGGGTTGGGACAGGGGTCAAGATCTCCACAGTCTTGGGCAGGGCTGCCCTCCTTCTCCCTGCACCTTTCCCTACCCACCTGGACCACAGTGCCTGATTCCTCCTGGGTCCCCAGGTCTGCCCATCTCCTCTGGCATTCCACAGTCCTCAATATAAAGTCCCAGCACCAGCTCCCCAGCCTCATCTCTGCAGACATGGAGGCTCCCCCCAGCCGGGGCTCACCTGACAGGTGATGAGTCTGTGCATGCCTCTTGGGGATCAGCCCCATGTCCTGCAGCAGCCGGTCCTGCTCGGGACCCATGGCAGCTGCGCTCAGACCCTTCAACCGCCCATAGAACCAGACGTGCTCATCCACAGTCAGCCTAAGGCCATGTACAAAAGACAGTGGGGGGGTTACCATGGCAGGCAAGGCCACAGAGAGCACCCAGCACTCCCACTGCCATGCCCCAGGCCCATGGAGACGCACAGGTCAAAGAGTATGTTGTACTGCGGGCAGACACCCAGGCAGGGCCGGATGGCTGCCATGCTGGTCCGGACGTCGTGGCCCAGGACAGAGGCGGAGCCAGCCGTGGGTGGAAAGAGGCCACTCAGGATGGACCTGCAGGAGCAGGGGTCTCAGGGCAGCTTCAGAGGGGAAGCTGAGGCTCCCAGCACTTATAGGGCACCTACTGTATGCCCAGACCAAAGGGGTATTATGTTCCCATTTTACAGGGGAGGGAAGACAAAGCTCAGAGAAAATATTCATCACCTGCCTATTGTGGATCCAAAGTGAACTAAGGGGGAGGTCCAAAGGGAACTGGGGCTGGGGGGGCTGCTGGGGGGGCATCAGGGTCCCCCCTCACTGTACAGATAGGGACCTTCTGACCCCAGATGTCCTTCCGCTTGAACAAGTGTACAAGTTGAGACCCAAGAAGAGGAGCTGGGGGGAGAGGAGCTGTCGGGGGAGAGGAGTGATGGCTGCTCACATTGTGGTCGTTTTGCCAGCCCCATTGTGGCCCAGGAAGGCGGTGATGTGGCCCTGGTAGAAGTCCAGGCTGAGTCCACACAGTGCTGGCTGCGGGTTGCCAGGAAAGTGCTTTTCCAGGCCGCGTATGGAGACCCCCGCAATCAGGCCAGGGGGCGCCTCCTCCACCAGCACTGAGGAAGGAGGGCAGACTCAGTTATGGGCACCCTCAGAAGCCTGGGGACCATTCAAGCTGGTCCGTGGAGTCAGGGACTTATGGGGCTGGGGTCTGTGGGAGTTAGGGGAGCCTCAGGACCTGGGAATATCCAGAGGAGTGGAATCCATGGGGACCTGGGTTTTGTGGGGGCTGAGAATCCAGACAGGGAAGTGACAGCTAAGGTTTGTTGGGCCTTACCTTTGGGGTCCTGCACGGCCAGGACTGGGGCAGGACCCTTGGGGGTCTGAGACCCAAACCAGTAGCTCCTCCGAAAGGGAAAGTTCCACGGTTCAGGAATCCCGTACTCGCCTGTGGGGAGTGGTGCTCAGTTACCCCTGAGGCGCTCCCCCTGGAGCCCACTGGGGATGCGGGGATCCAGGTAAGTGGTAACCAGGAAGCCCCGCCCACCCGCCTGCCCCAGGCCGTCCCTCAAACGCAGCCACCAGGGCGCATGTGCGCAGGTGCCAGGAAGACCCACCCTTTCACCTGTATTCCAGGCCCCCTCAGCCCCACCCCATCCCGCGCCCGCCCTCAGCCCAGTCTCCCCTGCGCCTCCTACGGCCCACCTGGGCACACCGCCTCCAGGTACCAAGTGGCGAGGCCATAGAGAGCGGCATCGAGCAGCAGAAGGCCCGAGACCTGGGCCAAGCTGAAGACATCGGCTGTAGGCCCGGTGCCCATGTTGTGCCACTGCGCACCCTCGCCCTGCTCCTCCAGCAGCGCCAGGCTCTCGCAGCCAAAACCGAAGGCCACGGGCGACAGAAGGCTCTATGGGTGGGGTCGGGTAGGTAGATGGGTAGATCAGCAAACAAGAGCAGCTGAGGGTGCCCTGCACCCCTGCACCCACACGGCCCGGCTCTCACCGCCGCCACGCGGCCGCCCATGGGGAGCTGGTCCCTCCAGGCCACGCACAGCACGTAGGGCAGATAGAGTACGAAATAGGCAAGACCCCCGCAGGCGGCTGCCAAGTTCGCGCGGGAGAAGAAGGCGCTCAGCAAGAAACTCTGGACCACTGTGGCCACACCGAAAGCCGCCAAGAACAGGAACAGCACCCCCGGGTGGCTGTAGGGGAGGATGTCCCCGAGCTGCAGGAGGACAGGGGAGCTGGAGGGAGCTCGCGGATTCGCCCAGGGACGCGCAACCCCGCGAGGTTACCTCCCCGTACACACGCACCTGTCCCGAGTAGGCAAGGCGGGGGTGCACGCACCTTGAGCACCAGCACAAGCAGCGCGGTGCTGAGGAGGAAGGGCCCGAGGCAGCTGAGGAACCAGCCCAGCCACAGCGCAGTGGCGCTGAGCCCCATGGCGCGCATCGTGTAGCGCAGCCGAGTCTCCTTCTCACGCACCACGGCCTTCACCGTCAACGCCACCGAGTATATCCAAGCCAGTGTCAGGAAGAGTGGCAGTGACCGGCTCAGCATGCGCAGGAACCTGGGGCAGTGGGCAGCTGCGGTGGACGCCAGACACCCCCGCGCTGCCCCCATCTGGCACGACAGTTCCCGCCCTGGGACCCCAAGGTGCGGCGAGGACATTCGCCCTCCCTCGTCCTCGGACTCCTGATAGCGCTGTCAGATTACGTTCTCCCTGTATCCAGGGACCCCAGACCCTGAGGGATCCCGGCTCCTCCAGCTACAAGGTCACAGGGAGTGGTCCTTCTGAACTGTAGTTCTCAGCCTTGACTGCGTGAATATTCCACATGGCACCCAGGCCCCCACCCTGAGACCCGGGATCTGGCATCTGAGAGAAGTGAGGAAAGGGTGCTCACGCATCGTCCACGTAGCAGGGGTAGGGCATCTGCTGGAGGTAGAGGCCGGCATGGGGGGTGGTCCCTGTGAGCACGTGCACGGCTGCGCGCTCCAACAGGTCCTGCAGGTACACGAAGCCACCCCACACGTAGCGCAGGTCCGTCAGGGGGTCAGCGGCCGGACCGGGGTCCCAAAACCTGTAAGTAGTATGGGAGTAGCTGGGACCTGCCCATCACAACTTTAGCTCCGCCCTCATCTGTGTACAAACTATCTAGATCCACCTGCCAATTGCTTTAATCTTATCCCAGAAACCTAGGCATTGACCCCGCCCACCAAGCCCTTGGCTGTGCCCATCACACCATAAACCCCGCCCATCATGGATCCCTATTGGTCTAAGGATTTGGGCCCCACCCACCAAGATCTCTGATAGGTGGGATGCTCCCTAGGACCCCCCCCCCCCCCGTTCCGCTCCACAAGGCCCCCCGACCTGTCCTTGATCTTATTGGTTCTCGTGACATCATCGATATCCATGCGGATCTTGATGCGCAGGTGGCCAGGGCCTGGGGACTGAGCGGGGTCCGGGGAGTCCTCGGGCCCCAGAAAAACGATGCCGGCCCAGAAACGGTGCTCGGAGAGCAGCTTCAGGGCCCGCTCCACCAGGGCAGCCTCTGAAGGGGCGGCCTCCAGCTTGTCCAGAGTCACGCACTGTGGAGGGGCCTGGGCGTGAGTTCGAGGCCCCAGGCTCCTCCCCTGGACCTGAAGGCGGAGCCACGCTTCCTCCTAGGAGGCCCTCAGCAGGGCTGCCTCTCCCCTCGGAGACGTTTCCCCAGGTGGACAGTCCCTCACCTCCATCACACGGCCCAGTGTGACCGCCAGGTGTCCCACATCAGCGTGGGCCTTCTGCCAGCTGTAGCCACCGCTGTGGGGATTCAGAAAGGCACGAAGAGCTTCCACTCTGGCCCCACCTCCGGGTCTTGGCTGCCTCCTTCCCTTGTCCTGGATCTGCAGGAGCCTCTGTAGGGGTGTCAGGGAAGGTGGGGGTCTGCATCAGACGTTTGGGGCCTGTCACCTCTTCCCATCCCAGTGAGCGGCCTGAGCTCACCTTGGATACCACTCCCCACCTCCACACCCTTGCCTGGAAGTTCCTGCCCTTTCGCCCAAATCCTTAGCAGGGGTGACCCTGCTGCCACATACCCCCACCCTCAATACCCCTCTCCCACTCCCGTCCTGGCCCCACCTGCAGCATGGCGATATTGGCACTATCGTTCAGGAAGTTAAAGAGCTGGGGTCCCAGCAGCCCCCACACCTCCTGGATGTCCTTCAACAGCGCGAGCTCCTGGAAAGTTCGGTTGACCTGCAAGAGGTGGGTGCTGAGGTCCACACCAGCCTCAGCCATTTATGATTCTTCCCTCCAGTGAAGCCCCCTGCCCACCCCTCTTGCCTTCTCCCCTCTGCTCCATCCTGCACCTCTGAGCACTGTCTGAAATCTGGCAATCCCTCCACTTCAAACCCTGCTTCCTGGACCCAGCCCAGGGGCAGCCAGTCTTGGGACTCAGGGCTCTCCTGTGGCCTGGCTCTCTCCCCCTCGGCTGAGGCTGGGACTGAGGGCCCCTTGCACTGTCACCTGGGCCATGATCTGCCGGGTGAAGGGTGTGTCAGGCGTGAACAGTACTTTCCCCAGGACCAGTGGCTTCAGGCGCCTCCACAGCAGGCGGGATAGGGGGTTGGTGTCCAGGGCCCCCGTCAGCTCAGCGCAGGTGGGGCCTAGGACCAGGGTGGCGGCACCATGAGGCCCTGTGCCCACGTTCTGGCCCCACTTCCCCAGGGAGAGGGGTGGAAACCAAGTTGGTCACTCACTCAGGCTGTTGTCCCGCAGGGCCTGTGCTGGCTCCTGCCCCACCAGCTCCTTCAGGTCACTGGCCTCATACCAGTTGAGGGAGGGCCCACCTGGTTTGCTGGGCCCCCTGGCACTGCAAAGGGCTTCTGCCACCGCCTCCAGGGGACCACCTGGCCTGTGGGGTCTCTGTAGCAGGGCCCACAGCTCCCCCAGGCTGGGCAGCTCCAGGAGCTGGAGGAGGAGGTCACCAGAGGGCTGGGCAGGCTTCCCTCTGCGTGACCCCACCACCAAGCTATAACCAGGGCAGGGCCCTCCACCAGGAGCACCCTTGCCCTCTCTTTCTGCCCCAGCACCCCCACACAACTACTGAGGACAGGTGCCCAGGGTTGCTCTGTCCTCTCCCCTTCCTGCAGCCCACCCCTCTAGTTTCCTGGCAGGGGCGGAGACTGCACTGGCCTCTTACCTCCTGGGCCATGTCCTCTGCAGTCTCCACAAGGCTGCCCATGGACTCCTGGGCCTGACCCAGCACAGAGCCCAGGGATTCCTGGGGAGAAAGATGACAAGGTGACAAATGAGGTTTGTGGTCGTCTCACTCGGGATCCAAGTTCCCAGGGGGTCCATGCTATCATAGCCTCATTTTACAGAGAAACTAAGGCTCTGAGAGGCACCTGAGCTTGTTCAAGTTCTCAGGACTAAAGTCTAAGGAATATCACTCCAGGTATCAGGGAAGGCCCAGTCAAAGGCCTGGAAGCTGGCACTGGAAAGGGGCAGGGTGGGACTCAGTGAGATCAGGGTCCCAGATCTTGCCCTGTCCCCACCTCACCCCTTGCAGCAGTGTCCCCAGCAGCTGAGTGGCCAGGGATAATCCCTCCTTGGGCTGGTCACTGGGCCAAGGAAAGGCTGAGGGAGTAAAGCACAGAAGCCCAGGGTGAGGCCAAGGTTAGCTGGAGCCACGTCCCACTTGTCCCACTCCAAGCTGCGCCATCAGGTGGAGGCGCAGAGCCCAGCCCCGCCTGCCACAGGCCCGCCTTCTCACTTGCTCGGGCTGTGCGTGCAGCCTTCAGAATGGGCATCAGTTTTCTCAGGCTAGCCAGCATCCTATGGGCACTGGGGCCCCCCAGGACAGTGCGAGCATCTGCCAAGAGCCGGGAAACCCTGGATACAGAGAGAAGGCTGGAGGCGGAGGCTAGGTGAAGCTGCCCACCCCTGCCCAGTGGCTCCCACTGGTTTACAGGGAGTCCTTGAAGTTGCTGAGGACGCCAGGCTCCTCGCCGGGGGTTCGCCACGGGAAGCAGGTGTTGTTCACGTTGCAGATGAGGCCCTGGAGCCAAGGGATGGTGCCCGCTGAGGGGAGTGGCTTGTTGGGAAAATGACCTGCAGGGACACCAGGTGTGCGGTTCTCGGCTGAGTTCCGACCCCCGGTGACAGAGTGCCCCTCTCAGCCATTATTCGAGCGTCCGGTCTGTGCTCCGGGTTCTCACTGGGGCCCCTGTGCATAGAGTGACCACTGCTAATCCTAACCCCAAAGCTCTGGACGCTGGGGGTCTTACATTCATGCTGCTCGAGTGGGGGATGGGAATGGCGAACGGCCACCAGGATGAAGAAGAGAAAGAGCGGCCACAACAACTCCACCAAGAGTTGGATCTGCGGGGGCAGAATAGGCCTGGGGAGTGGCGGCCTAAGGAGGCCCGTGGGCCGCCCCATCCCCTGCCCACCCGACCGGACATTACCGGCTGCCTCTTGCGATACAGGAAATTCTTCCAAAGCAGTAGCATCAGCTGTGTCCAGAAGGCCATGGTGGAAATGGACAGCAGACAGAACGGAGGGGTCAAGCTGAGGACGTACTGTGTGGTTGCAGGCAACTCCCTGTCCCTCTCTGAACTTCATCATCTATTTCATTGCTCAGCATTCTCAGAAGCTCTGCTTGGAGCCAAGAAAAGGTGCTTGTTAAAGGGGCTCTATTCTCCGGAGAGGTGGAGTAAGCCAATGGGAGACCTGCCTCACATCTGATTGGTTGCGCGGGATCTGTCGCTTCCTCCAAAGCAGCAGAGGTGAATTTGTCCTGCAGGGGGCGGAGCCTAGGCTTAACTCTTTCATTACCAGGCTCCACCCTAAGCCCTCCTGGAGGAGCTTCCAGGTCCCGTCCCCCAGCCTCATCCTTAACCCAGGCAAGGATTCCCTTTCCCTCCGCTCTCCTCCAATAATGATAGCAAGGAGTATTTTATACTGCTGTCTGAAAGAAGGGCTATCCCAGGCCACCAGAGAGGCGAGTCACCCAGCTGATAGGGGGCTCCAGGTCTACCCACCCCTCACGTACTGTTTGTCGCTCAGAAGAACCCCAAGATCCAGAAAATGAGTAAGAAGCAGGGGCGCTTCTGGAAGCAGCTATTATTGATCATGTCCCTTGCTTGGAGTCCAGCCTGGCCTCCTTCATCATCATACACAGAGAAACTGAGGTCGCCAGAAGGACAGGGAATGGACCCAGGACCCCTGACCCTCACTTCAGGACTCATTTATAAATGGGATCGGGGGGCGGGGAGCGGCCTCAGTTTCTCTATTGGTAAAATGGGGGAGAGAGCTTAGCGGCGTATCAACTGGGAGGGCGGCTGCAGGTAGGTGAGTCTATTGCCCTGTTATGCCCGATGTCCGAATCCCCGAGCAGGAAGAGAGAAAGCCTCCAAGACAATGCAACTCGCAAAAAGGGAAGTTTATTGCTGACTCGAGTCAGGGCTCCTGCCACATCCAACGCAGTGGTGCGGGGTCAGAGACCCCCGAGCCCAAGCTGTTACACAAATATATAGGGTGAGCATAAGCAGTTGGTAGCTGGCTTAAGCGGATTGGTTACATGTTTGCAAAGCAATTTTATTGGTCCAAACTTTCGCCGGCTTTTTTCAAACTTGGGCGTTTGCGGGCTTTTCAGCTTTCCCCTGATAGGTTCCCTGTTTCTTACTGGGCACATGTTGATTGGCGCCTGATGGGGGTAGGGAATCTTACCATTTCTGGGGAAACCGAAACTTAAGCCTACTCCTAGTCCCGGTCGCCTGTCATGGCGCTAGTCCTGTCAGTCTCACATTCCCCCCTGTCTTGTTGTCCCTGTAGAGGAATCTTTCTCTTCACCATCCTGGGCCACTGGCTGATATTGTTGCCTCAATACCATAATCTGAATGGTGTTTAGACGTTCTTTAATAAATGACACTAGCCAGTTTAAAATACAAGGGCCAAACGTGAGTGTTAATAGTAGCACTATAAGTGGGCCCAGGAGGGTGTAAACTAAGGTGGTCAGCCAGGGGGAGCTTTGAAACCAAGACTCAAACCATCCCTGCTGGGCCTCCCGTTCCCTCTTTCGTTGCGCCAGCCCCTCTCTCGCTTTTGCCATAGATTCTCTTACCACTCCTGTATGGTTTGCATAGAAACAACATTCTTCTCCCAGAGCCGCACAGACCCCACCCTGTTGGAGAAAAATCAAGTCTAATCCTCTCCTATTCTGCAGGACCACCTCAGACAGGGAAGTCAGAGACTTCTCCAAGTGGCTGATTGATTCTTCTATGCGAGTTATATCTTCATCTGTAGCGGCTCATAGGGAGGAAAACCCTTGGCCTTGCAGAGATAGTGAAGCTATTTCTGTCCCTGCTCCTGCCAGCCTAAGACTGAACAAGGTTGCCATGGTGATCGCACTGATTGGCTCTCTCTTTTGTCTTAGCATTCCCCGGTCCCAATGTGAGTACATAACCTCTTCAGAGTGGTATAAGATTTTTGGCATTACAGCAACCAGGACACAGAATTCTTGACTCTGGTTAAAAACCTTCACATTTAAACATGGGGTCAGCCCAGTATGTGAACAAATCCACCAACCCCCAACCTCTGGCACAATCCAATTTTTGCCGTGTAAACGTAGGTTACTAATAGTCTGGGCACAAAGGGGAGTTTTATCACGTGGCACTGTGCCCAGTCTGTCCCCAAACCTCATTCATTGTGAGGCCAACCTTGCGTTCTTCCCATCAGCATTGGGGTGGGTTCTGGCCTGAAGACAAGTTGTAAGAGACATTGAGGCCTATGGCCTCATAGAAGTGGGGGTGAAGATTATAACAAAGCCAGCAGGATTGGGTCGCATTAGGGTTGGTATGGTTTAAGACTGTAAAGGTTGCATTCACTAAGGCCCATAGGGGGTCCTGAATTGCTGAGCTAGTGGTAACAGTCAGAGGGCCAGGGGTTTCCGTCAGGTTGCCTCCGAGGCTCGGGGTAGAGGAGATGTTAGATGTCCTCGGCGAGCTTGGTCTGGAGGTGGTTGGCTTGGGGGTCGCCTTGCGCCCCTGTGATGTTTTGACCAGATTGGGACCCAAACTATGTACCTGCACCGGCTCAACGACCTGTTTTATGATTAATAACCCACCCGGATAGGGACCAGGCCAATTTACATGAAGCTGAAATCCCCAAGCCAATCCAGAGGTCCACCTGTTTTCTTTCTTCGCCCTTTCCTGGTTAAACTGCACTTGTACCTGAGGTACCCAGTTTTCGGGGTCTTGGAAGGTAAACTTGACCAAATCCCGATTTCCTACGTCCCACTTTTGGGGTCCGTCACAAGAGGTCACACAGCTCCAAGCTCTGCAAAAATAGCTTTCCAAGCCACCACAGGTTTTCCAATTATTTCTTATGTTGCCCGGGCAAGCCCAGAACCCCTCTGCTGACCATCCCTGGTCTGTGTTAATAAGCGCCCGTTTCTGTAACACATGGTAGTTGTGTTCTCGCCCCCCATACCACCCTGCCCCAGTACCAAAGAGTCTCCTGAGGTCAAAATATAGATCTGGCCACCAGGTGTTAGGAGGGTGGATTCCTGAGGTCTCGTTGAGCAGCTCATAATTCTGCCCGTCATTGAGTTTCCAGGTGATCTTAGCAGGTTGATGGGGGTTGTGACTGGTCGCTCCTGGGTCGATGATAGCTGCCATCAGCAGGAGAATTAGGAGGCCTCCCGGTGGGCGAGTTTTAGTTTCAAAGGATTTGACGGGTGAGGACTCGCCTTTCATTCTGCTCGCGCTTTTTCCTGTTCTTCCGGTGTGGCTTGCCGCACGTGATTGCAGTGAACCCAGGGTCCAATCCCGTCGATCTTGACAGTGGTAGGAGTGGTGAGGAGAACAACATAAGGGCCTTTCCATCTAGGTTCTAATACTTTATATTGGTGCCGTTTTACCCAAACCCACTCCCCTGGGCCAGTATTATGTGAGGGGATGACCCCCTTATTTTGACCCTCGTGTATCTCTCAAATCAATTTTCAAACATGGTTATGCACCTTACTTAATGCCATTCAGAGTTTGCTGGAATTGTCCCAAAGTAGGGGGTGGCAGGCATTTTCCTTAGAAAATAGGACACACAGGAGGGGGTCTTCCATACAGAATCTCAAAAGGGGTAAGAGTCAGCTTATAAGGAGTGTTACACGCCTGAAAGAATGCGAAGGGAAGGAGGGTCACCCAGTCCCCGCCAGTCTCTATTGCCAACTGTGTCAAAGTTTCTTTTAGGGTCCGATTCATTTTCTCAACTTGTCCTGAGCTCTGGGGATTATATTCACAATGTAACTTCCATTTTGTCCCCAGAGCTTGGGCCAGCCCTTGTACAACCTGGCTCACAAAGGCAGGTCCATTATCAGAGCCCATAGTCACTGGCAGCACGGACCTAGGCACTATCTCCTCTAAGATCTTTTTAGCAACCACTATTGCTGTCTCTCCCTTAGCGGGGAAGGCTTCTACCCACCCCAAGAAGGTATCTACCAGAACCAACAGATAGCGATACCCGTACTTGCCTGGCTTTACCTCAGTGAAATCTATCTCCCAGTGTTGCCCAGGCTTTTCCCCTCGGTACCTCGTTCCCGTGTGCTGCTTCTTCCCTGCTCTCATTAGCTGGCACTCTTTGCAAGCCTGAATTATCTCTCGTACAGTTGCATTTTGTCAAGGGAACCTCAGGCAGGCCGTCTGGAGAAGTGTTAGGGTCTTTTTCTCTCCCAGGTGTGTAGTTGTGTGTAGGTGTTCACACAGGTGACGACCCAGGATGGCAGGCAATATCAGGTTGTTGTTTTGATCTCAGTACCATCCATCTTTGTCATCTTTCTGAAGGGTGGTGTCCTCGTTGATCCAGGCGAGATCAGAGAGGGAATATTTGCGAACTGGTGGCAAGGTCCCAGTACCAGGAGGTGGGAGTCCCACGGCTAATATGGGGGCAGCGTAGTCCCGGCTAGCCGCTTCTCGAGCAGCCGCATCAGCGGCACGATTGCCCCGCGCCTTAGGGTCTTCTCCTTTCTGGTGACCAGGGACATGTACTATTGCTACTGCCCGGGGCAGCTGGACAGCTTCCAGGAGCCTGCGAATCTCGGGCAAATTTTTGACCTCTTTTCCCTCAGCCGTCCGAAATCCCCTTTCTTGGTATATTGGACCTTGAATATGGGCAGTGCTGAAAGCATATCGGCTGTCAGTAAAAATGGTGACTCTCTTCCCTTTGGCTTGCTCCAGATCCTGTATTAGGGCAATCAATTCTGCTTTTTGCGCAGAAGTGTTTGGGGGAAGTGTCTCAGCCCATATCGTCTGTCCTGAATCATCAACTATGGCGGCTCCCGCTTTCCTTTGCCCATCTTTAACATAGCTGCTCCCATCGGTGAACCATACTAGCTCCCTGTTGTCTAGGGGTATATCAGTTAAGTCTTTTCGTTCCGCCAGGGCCTCAGCCAGTATTTCACTGCAATCATGGAGAGGGCGGTCTTTCTCTGGGTTAGGTAGGAGCGTGGCCGGATTCAGGAAGCAAGAGGTCTGAAAACGCACCCGTGGGGCATCGAGCAGCAAGGCCTGGTAATGTGTCAAGCGGGCATTGGAGATCCACTTACCCAGCGGCTGCTTCAAAACCCCTTCAGTAGCGTGGGGGATGTAAACCAAGAGTTGCTGTCCATACGTCAACTTGTCAGCGTCGTGGACAAGGAGGGCAGTGGCTGCGATGATGCGAAGGCAAGGGGGCCACCCAGCGGCCACCGGGTCCAATCGCTTCGAAAGGTATGCCACCGGCTGCTTCCACGGTCCCCATTGTTGCGTCAAGACCCCCTTTCCTATTCCTTGCTTTTCATCTACCAACAGCTGGAATGTCTTATTTGGGTTAGGCAGGGCAAGGGCTGCGGCTTCTAGTAGGGCCCGTCTGAGTGTCTGGAAAGCCTGTTTCATTGGCTCAGTCCAAGTCCAGTTTGGGGTCTCTTTACTTCCCTCATACAAGGGCCGGGCCTTCTCAGCAAACCCCATGATCCACAGTCTACAATATCCAACAGTCCCCAGAAACTCTCGCACCTGGCGGGGGGTCTTGGGCTCTGGTATCTGCAATATTGTTTCCTTCATGGCTTGGGTTAGCCACCTTTGCCCCTGCCTGATCTTATACCCCAAATAGGTGACCTCTTGCCGGGCTATTTGCGCCTTCTTTGCGCTAGCACGATACCCCAAGGTGCCTAGGGTCTGTAAGAGGTCCCCGGTGGCACGGCTGCATGCCTCCTCTGTGGTTCCAGCCAACATAAGGTCATCTACATATTGTAGCAGAATGACCTCTGAGTGGCAAGTCCAATATTCATAGAGGTCCTCACTCAGAGTCTCATTAAACAAGGTGGGGGAGTTCTTGAACCCCTGTGGGAGGCGGGTCCAAGTTAATTGTACTACCGGTTGGCCTTCCCCCTCAGTCCACTCAAAGGCAAATATCTCCTGGCTCTGGGCCGCCAGGGGTAGGCTGAAAAAGGCATCTTTCAAGTCCAACACGGTGTACCAAGTGTACTCAAGCAGCAAACTGCTCAGGAGGGTATACGGGTTAGGGACAGTGGGGTGTATGTTGACTTCTCGCAGGTCTTGGACAGGTCTGTAATCTGTCCCCCCTGGCTTCTTCACCAAGAGTAAGGGGGTGTTCCAAGGGGATTGGCACCGCTTGAGACTTCCGGCATCCATGAGACATCGAATGTGGGGAGTGATCCCCCGCTGAGCTTCCTGGCTCATGGGGTACAGTCTCACCCTCACAGAAATTGCCTCAGCCTTTAGCTCGATGACGACTGGATGTCTCTGTTTGGCCAGTCCCATTCCTGCCATTTCTGCCCAGGCCAATGGGTATTTATGGACCCACAGTTGTACATCTGGTGCTATGGTCTCTGAGGGCTTAGGCGCAAAAAGTCTGTATTCATCTCTTAAGGCTAGGGATAAGACATGTATCGGTTGTCCAAGTCCATCCGTGACTGACATTCCCCCAGGGTCAAAATGGATCTGAGCATTAACTTTAGTCAACAAGTCTCTTCCAAGTAGAGGGGCTGGGCATTCTGGTATCACCAAAAAAGAATGGGACACCTGGTGGGTCCCCAGATTTACTTTTCGTTCTGTGGTCCAACAATATCTTTTTGTCCCCGTGGCTCCTTGCACTAAGCTGGTTTTCTTAGACATTGGTCCCAGTTTTTGATTTAAAACAGAGTGTTGGGCACCAGTATCTACCATGAAGCCAACGGGTTTCCCCTCCACATGTATGGTTACCCAGGACTCGTGGAGGGGTGCCGAGTCTTGACCCCTCTAGTCACTGTCTTCCCCCGCATATAGAACTCGAGTTCCAGGGGAGATTCTCTCTCTCTGGGTCGTTCCTCTCCTTGGGTCCCTCTTAGGGCACTCGTTTTTCCAGTGCCCCTGTTCTTTGCAGTAGGCGCACTGATCTTTCTTTAGGGCCTGCCTTTTTGGTCTCTCTTTTTCTCCCATCTGGGGGTCTCGAGGTTCCCTCAGTTCTGTTCCGGCCTTTATTCCCGCAAAAAGAATCTGGGCTAGCTCTCTCTGGTTCTTCCGGTTTTCCCTCGCCCTATGTGCCCTAACTTCTTTCCTGATATTCTCAGCTAATTCCCTTTCCTCCCATCAAATTCGTTCTTCCCTTTCTTCTGGGGTCTCCCTATTATTAAATACCTTTTCAGCTGCTTTCAGTAAATCCTGTATTGTCTGTTCTCCCAATCCCTCTATCTTTTGTAATTTCCTCCTAATATCTGGGGCTGCCTGATTCACAAACGCTAACAGAACTGCAGCGCGTGACTCCTCAGCCTGGGGGTCCATAGGTGCATATTGCCTGAAAGCTTCCATCAGCCTCTCTAGGAAGGCTGCCGGGCTCTCAGTGGGCTCTTGCCTTACTAAATTTACCTTTGCCAAATTTGTCGGCTTTCTTGCTGTGGCCTGCAGGCCAGCCATCAGAGTCTGGCGGTACACTCGGAGACGCTCCCTACCTTCCGCTCGCTCAAAATTCCAGTTAGGCCGCAACAGAGGAAACCCCTCGTCCACGAGATGAGGCTGGGCGGTTGGCCTCCCGTCAGTCCCCGGGACCCGTTTCTGTGCCTCTGCCAGAATTTGCTCCTGTTCTTCTGTGGTGAAGAGCATCTCAACAGCTGCTGACAATCGTCCCAGGTGGGGTTGTGAGTGAACAAAATGGAATCTAAGAGGTCAATGAGGCTTTGGGGTTTCTCTGAGAAAGGAGGGTTTTGGGTCTTCTAATTGTACAGGTCACTCGTGGAAAAGGGCCAGTACTGATAGGTTTGCTCTCCGTCTGGGTTAGCTGGTCCCACTCGGATGGGGAGCGTCTGAACAGTGGATGAAGGTAACCCTGGGTCCCCAGGGTCTTGGCCACCCCTATCTCCCCTAGTCCTCCCCCGGGTCCCCAGTGCTGGTCCCCCCTCATAGTCGGTTCCCGTTGGCCCTCTTAGTCCTCTTGGTTCACTGGTGGGAGCTTCTCTCCTCGGAGGGAATTGCAAGGGGGGTACATATGGCGGAGGCCTCATCTCCATTTCTAGATCTATCAGGTTTGGATAAGATGATTCCTGAAAGACTAGTTTTGGGTCCTCTTTCTTTTTGGTTTCCTCCGGGGGGGTCTCCATCACCAGGACCTGTGAATTAGAAGAACTAGGAGGTTTGTGAACGAAAGGTTTTAACCACTTAGGCGGATTTTCCACTAGATCCTGCCAAACCATGACATAGGGGACCTGACCCAGATGGCCCCAGGGATCAGGAGCCATAATCTTCTCCTTCACAGCCTGTATGATGGACGGTTGAAAGGTGCCTTCCAGAGGCCATCCAACCCGGAAGGCGGGCCACTCTGCAGAGCAAAAGGTTATTAATTTACTTTTCTTGACTAGCAAAGACAAGTTATGGGCCCTGGTCCTAACATCCGAAAAATGGTCAGTGATGAGGGAAAGTGGGGTAGATTCTCTCTGACCTATGGTCAAAGAATAAATGGTAGGGAAGAGAGAGAGAGAGAGAGAGAGAGAAAGTCACTGAGAACGATCACCAAAAAAATCCTACCGGGAGTGGTGGCGGCCAAGAGGTTGGGCTTATGGTATGCTTTTGGAACTGTTTATGTGCCTGCATCGTTGCACGGAAGTTTTCTTGCTGGGGGCGGGCACCCTAGGGGTTTCTAGCCCGTTCCGTGACCCCCTTATCCTCTCACCGGAGTCTTCAAGTGGCAGATGCCCTAAAGCCTGACCCATGCCCACATGAAGAATTTTAGGCCACGTCCTCAGTTAAAGATGTTAAAGGAGAGTTTCACCCAGTCGGGCTCTAGTTACTGAGGCTCACTTATTGTAGGGCCTTCAGAGTCCGCCAGAGTGTAGCCCTGGCCGGGACTCATCAATTGTCCCCACAATCGTTTGCCTGTTCACTGAAACTCCTGAAAAGAAAAGGAGTTGAGGGGAGATCAGAGAAGAAGAGGAGAAGGAGAGTAAGTCAGAAGAGAGAGAAGAGAACGATGCACCAGAAGAGAACGAGACCAGAGACAATGCCGGCACACACAAACACGGAGAGCCGAAGACAAACACACGGACAGACAACCATTGGCCGACAACACAGCGCTGGGTTTTCGGGCCCTCTGAATTTTCTTGCCCCCCGGTACTAGGTTCACCTTACCGAATGGCGTCCACTGCTCACCAGACTCGGGATCAGGAGAGGAACTCTCCTTCCCGCAAAGGCGGCTGCCTTCCAGCGCGTCCGCTGGCCTCGGTCTTAACGCCGGCTGGCCTGACCCCCTATAGAAAGCTTTCTCCTGTGCCAGATACCTTCCTGCTTCACAGTAGGGCCTCGGATTTACACTGGACTTCTTGTCCTGCCTGAGCACCAGTGCTATTATCTATCCTTCCCCTCTGTCCTGGAAGTGTTCTCTTCCCCCGGTCAAGGGATCCCGGACGAGCCCCCAAATGTTATGCCTGATGTCCGAATCCCCGAGTGGGAAGAGAGAAAGCCTCCAAGACAACGCAACTCGCAAAAAGGGAAGTTTATTGCTGACTCGAGTCAGGGTTCCTGCCACATCCAACGCAGTGGTGCGGGGTCAGAGACCCCCGAGCCCAAGCTGTTACACAAATTTATAGGGTGAGCATAAGCAGTTGGTAGCTGGCTTAAGCGGATTGGTTACATGTTTGCAAAGCAATTTTATTGGTCCAAACTTTCGCCGGCTTTTTTCCAACGTGGGCGTTCGAGGGCTTTTCAGCTTTCCCCTGACAGGTTCCCTGTTTCTTACTGGGCGCATGTTGATTGGCGCCTGATGGGGGTAGGGAATCTTACCATTTCGGGGGAAACCGAAACTTAGGCCTACTCCTAGTCCCGGTCGCCAGCCCACCTCCCTTTGGAGAATTATTGGTCACTTCTGCAGCTTCCAACACTCCCCGGCCAGTGAGTGAAAATGAGTGAAAGTCTGGATTCGGGCCACACCCTTTAATTCCCACGGAATCTGCCTCCTTTCTACCCATCCGCACCCCCGCATCTTCTCAGGACCTTCCTCAGGACCGTCTCACCATTCCAGCCCCCAGCTCTCTCCACCTTCCCTACCCTCCACAGCCGCCAGGGAGAGCGGCTCCTTTAGGAGGAGCCCTTGCCTCCGGAGAGGTGCCCCTGCTGCGGATTGTACCTGGCTTCCGGTGCCCGCGGCCGGCGATCTCGGGCATAGCCCCGCCCCATCCACTCCCATTGGCTTCTATATGCGCCACTCAAAGACCTGGCCAGCCGGAGCCGCGCGCGCTAAACGCGGGAGGCGGTGTCACAGCGGGTGGCGCCGAGCCGGATTTCTTAAAGGGATCGCTCTTCTCTTGCTGCATCATCGCGAGGAGGAGGGGTGCCCGGATCAACTTGTCCTCGGCACAAAATGGCCAGACTGTCTTCTCACGTTGCGTAACCGCCTGCAATACCGCAGCTCCGGGTCTCAGGAGATCTCTTTCTCCCCACTTTTGCCAGAGGGGGCCCCAGTCCTAACCAAACTCGCCCTGGTACCCTGGGATTCTATTTGTCCATCCAGAAAACGGGAGTTTGACTAGAATCATCATTTGTTCATTCATTCATTCCGCAAACATCCCTACAGTGGGCCAGGCTATGGCAGAAGGGGGAGGTGGCCCTCAACATTCTAAGATTAGAATCTGGGGTCATAATGGTCACCCGATTTCAAAGAAAACATTCAGAAGTTTCCCCCTCCAGGAAATTGGATATATTTCACAAGATCATGATGAAAATGAAACAAGTGTGTGAATCCACAGCTCTGAAGGTGCTGGGAAGGGTGAAAAGTGTGGGAAGGGCTCCAGAAAGGAGGGGTTGTTGCTGTTGGGGCTTTGAGGATGAAGAGGAGTTTGTCAGGAGAGAACTCCTCTGTGAGGAGTAAATGCACTAAGGCCTGCAGGCTGGATGAAGCTGCAGTCCTGAGGACCTACTCAGGAGATTTGTCCTTTGCCCCACCCTGGAGGCCCCAGAGGGAATCCAAGCCAGGCATCACCCCCAGGTTGTCTTGGACACCAGCTCCAACACCTTCATTTCCAAAAAGAGGTTTTATTTACTTTGGTCCACAGTTGGTATTTTCACATTATTTCTTGGTCCTCGGGCTCCTGGGCAGAGGCTGGTCCCTGTGGGGGCCTCTGGGTAGGGGTCCCTGTGCAGTACTTGGTGAGGGAGTGGGGACAAGTGTGGGGGGTGGGGGCTGGCTTTGTCTCAAGCACTCAGAACTCCACTGTCCTGCCTGGGCCTCAGTGTCCCCACTGGGCCCCTGGGAGAGCCCAGGATTGGTGGTCTGAGAGTCCTAGGGAAATCCATGAGGCCTAAAATATTTTGGGACTGTGGCCTGACCTTCTTTCAGCATCCCCCCCACCCCCCGCCACCATTCCCCTGAACAAAAAGTATTCTCATTTCATTAAAACAGCCTGAAACTTCTGTGGGTACAGAAACCACAAACTGATCGGCAGAAAAAAGAGAAGCAGGGAAGATGTAACCGGAAACCACTTGGGGCCAGTTCCCCTCCCTGCCTGGGTTTCTTCTTCCCCCTAACAGCTTGGCCCAAAGTCTACTGGGAAACCTGATGCCTAGAGCTGCCCTGATGGGGACCCCCCACCCCACATGCATCTGGATATGGCCTTCACCCCTTTCCCCCAGAATCTCACCTGGCAGCATTCAGACATGTAGAAAAACAAGACAAAAAACACAGAAAGACCCAAAAACCCAGATGGGGCAATGATGTGGGGAGATGGCCTGCACGGGTGTCTCAGTAGCCTGCCTCCTCCTGGTAGTAGGGAGGGCACTCTGAGGGCTCCCCTGGGCCTGGGCCATCTCCAGCAGCTGCTGGAGCCCCATCGGCCACTGGGCCTTGAGGGCAGTACTTGGGGTCGTATATCTGCCGGCCCAGGCCAAACACCTGACCACTCTGGTTGGCACCCTGTGTGTAGCCCATCTGCAGGGACATAGAGGAATTATCACATTTGTCTGTCCCCAGCTTTGTGTCGTAAATGTGCCTCCGGGTCCCTGGAGCCGTCATGCCCACCTGGAGAGAGAGAGGAGGCGTCAGGGAGGGAAGAGGAGAAACAGAACCCCCAGAGGAGAACTTCCCACACACCTTTTCCCACCTCCATGTGTGCACTCACAGTGGGCATTCCTTTTGTACAGATCCTTCCTAGCCCTGCTCAGAACCCTCTCTTTTCTGACTCTGTGTTGAGTCGATCTGACATTTGGGTCCAGACTCCCTGCCAGCCAGGAAGCTCCCTGGGCTGGGGCTCAGGGCTGACACAGACCTGAATGCTCCAAAATCATCACACTGATACATCAACACAGCAGGAGAAGTGATGACTGCAGGATCTAAAAATATTGGATGGGCCTCTGGGCATCCAACTTTGAGGGAAACTGAGGCACAGAGCTGGATGATAACTTCCTTGGGGACACACAGCAAGCTGAGGTAGAGTCAGAGCAGGGAGTCTGGGGGAACTGGGGCAGCCCACCTGGCTGGCACACTTGTTTGTGCCCATCTGGAGGCTGATGGTCGAGTGGTCCATGGGGGGCAGGATATGGTTTTTGGGGTCGTACAGATGCCGTCTGGTACCATAAGCTGTCATGCCGGACTGGCTGGCACATTTGTTGGTGCCCATCTGCAGGGAAACAGGAAAGGTCAGGCTGCCCCCACAAAGCCTCCAGACCCTGCCCGGAAATTGAGGAGCCACCGGAAGCCCACCACCCATGTGCTCTGATGCTGGAGCAGCCAGGTGCCCACCTGGAGCCCGATGACGCACTGGCCCGCCTTCATGGTGGCATCATCAAAGTTTCGTTCCTGCTTCTCCGAGTATTTGACGCCAATGTCCACACCACTCTGTAGCCCCTTTGTCTTGGCCTGGGGAGAAAGTGGGGAGGGAGTATCATGGTTGGGGCAGCCAGGTCCCAGGTATCCAAGTCCAGAGAAGGCCCGGTGTTCCGGCTGCAACCTGGCCTTGTACAATCCACCCAGCACTGTGGACTCAACGGCTTTCCCTGACCCCTGGCTTTCCCTTCCCAGGCAACAGCATCCCCACCCTTCCAGCTGCACAGGCCAAGGACTGTGGGGGGTATCCTCACCTCCCATCTCTCTCACCTTTCATCACCTCCTTCTACCCAGCCCCAGCCACCATCTCTCCCCCACACCTGTCTCCTACTCCTCACTGGTCTCCCAGCCTCACTGCCCACGTAGCAGCCACAGGAGGTTCAAAACACAATTTACCTGACACAACCCCCCCGCTTCATCCCCATGGCAGAAGCTCGCTGTTCCCTCCTCCTGAAATGTTGTTCCAGCCTGCCCTGGTCTCAGTTTTAGACTCTAGATGTCAGCATCATGCTTTCTTCTCTTTCAAGGGGCTTCTTGCAATTTATAATTTGTAGAGCAATGATTTGAAGAGCAAACGCTAATGTGAACTCTGGGTGTAGCAAGGTGCCTGTGGAGGGTCACTGACTTCATGAGAAGTGGGGGAGCTTGTGCAGGAGTGGGGCCATGGGAAGTCTCCGTACTTTCCACTCTGTTTTGTTGTGAACCTAAAAATGCTCTAACACATAAATTTTTAAAAAATAATTTTAAAAAATAGATTCATTCATTGCCTATGCATAAAGGGGTGGACTGTGTCTGCCTTGGTCACCCTTGAATCCAAAGTGCTGGGCGCCTCATGAGTGCTCAGTAATCTTTGTAAAAGAATGAATGAAGAGCATCTGAAAAATCTCTGCCTGGATTGCTGTGTGACTTTGGGCAGGTTGCTGACCCTCTCTGAGCCTCACCTTCCCAGCCAGGGCAAGAAGAGACACCTGCACCTGAGTCAAGTTTCCACTTTCAAACAGGTCGTTAGCCTCGAACAGGTCGACAGGATTCATGCCGTAGCTCACCATGGCCTTGATGAAATTGGAGAGGTTTTCTAGCTGGGAGGAGGCAAGAGAAGGATGGTGAGGGGCCTTGGTCTCCCCACCTGTCAGATAGGGTCTGCCAGCCCCGTTCTGGTTCCATCTCCCTCCCCCTGGTGCCTCACCTGGTGCCAGTTCTGCATGGAGCGGTTGATCTTAGGGATTGAGCCTGGCTGCAGTTTATTCATGAGTCTGAGGAGGATACATGGGGTGGGGGTAAAAGGGGAATCTCCATTAGTGTAGGGGAACCTCAGAGACCCAAGACTTATTCACAACTTCCTGGCCACCCTCTCTCTGGGCCTAAGTTTCCCCTATTACAATCCAGTCTCCACCCACCAAAGAAACAAAGATGCCAAAGAATGACAACAACCAGTGCTGGGAATGCAATTCAGAATCACTGAGCTATCCAGTGATTCTGGGAATTTCCATGAAGATTTTTCAGGTGCAAACCACGGAATGTTTGAACCACAGCTGAATTAGGGGCAGCAAAGAAAGGCCTCCAGAAACCTTAAGGCTCTCCTAAGAGAATGCTCCCTGTTAAAGATCAAAGCAGTAACACAGGAAAAAGAAGAGCAAGACCAGACACTCATCAAGAAAAAGCAAGCAGGAGTCACACACAGCATGACCTCATCATGCATAGCAGTCATGGTGATGAGCACAGTAGACCCACGCACTCACGTGCACAATATGATCCCATCCTTCAGACCCTTCTGGAAGTCTGGGCCAATGGAGAGGCCAGTGAGTCCCTCAATCCAGCTTCGGAGCTCCGCCTCCTTCTGAGGGTCATATTTGGACTGCAGCTGGACGGGTAGAGGGCACAGGGTTGGGGTGAGCCCAGTGAAGCTCCTCATGAGGCAAGACCCAGTGTTTCGGGAAAGAAGAAACAGAGTAGCCAGGAGATCCCCACACCACTGGAGGAGACTCTTCCTTTTCCCATCAGCACAGATAAACTCCAGTCTCTCACTGATAAACATAGGGGCTAATCTACTTTCAATGGTGCTAACCTCCCAGGACAGCCAACATGACCCTGCCACCACCCCCCACCTAAAGGATCTGCCTCCGTGCCCGCCACCTCCCTGGTCTCCCAGCACTAGATACTGGCCTTTTTCTGTTGTTTTTAAATTATGGTGAGAAACATATAACATGTACCACTCAAAGGCTCATAAATCAGTGACATTCAGTGCATTCACGAGGTTGTGCAACCATCATCTGTTTGGTTCCAGAACATTCCATCACCTCCAAAGTAAGCCCATCCCTATTAGCTCTCCCCGCCTCCCCCGCCTCTGACAAGCAGAAACCCACTCTCTGTGTCTGTGGATCTACCTGTTCTGACCATTTCCCATCAGTGGAATCACACCCTGTGTGTCCTTCTGTGTCTGCTTCTCACTAAGTATCGTGTTCTCAGGGTCCATCCATACGGAGCCAGTGTCAGGGCTCCACTCCTTTTTTTTATATAATTTTATTTGTTTGGCTGTGCTGAATCTTCATTGCTGTGCCTGCTTTTCTCTAGTCATGGCCAGTGTGGGCTTCTCATTGCAGTGGCTTCTCTTGTGGAGCACGGGCTCTAGGGTGACTGACCTTCAGTAGTTGCAGCTCCTCGGCTCTAGAGCATAGGCTCAATAGTTTTGGTGCACAGGCTTAGTTGCTTCGTGGCATGTGGGATCCTCCCAAATCAGGGATTGAATCTGTGTCTCCTGCATTGGTAGGCAGATTCGTCACCACTGAGCCACCAGGGAAGCCCTTCACCCCTTTTTCTGACTAAGTGATGCTCCTGTGTGTGGAAGGACCACACTGTGCTTATCCATTAACCTACTGATGGATATTTAGGTCACTTCCATCTTTTGGCTCTTGTGAGTCAAGCTGCTATAAACATCCATTTGTAAGTTTTATTTGAAAACCTGTTTTCAGTTCTTCAGGGTATATACCAGGGAGTAGAAATGTTTGGTCACATGATAATTCTACCTTTACTTTGGAACTGCTGAACCTTTCTCTGCTCCTTGAACTGGCCACACTAGCGGCTACCTCAGGGCCTTTGCACATGCTGCCACCTTGGACTCATGTTTGCACAGGTCCCTCCTTTCAATCCAGTTGTAGCTTGAGGGTTACCTCCTTGGAAAGATCTTTCCTGACCACCTGGCTGTGATGACCCTCTGCATCCCCACCCCCAGTCCTTATTATCTTCTTTTTAAAACAATATTTATTTGGCTTGGCTGTTGTGGCAAACAACAATATTTATTTATTTGGCTTGGCTGTTGCGGCACACATGATCTTTACTTGTGGCATGTGGACTCTGAAGTTTCAGCATGTGCAATCTAGTTCCCTGACCAGGAACTGAACCCAGGCCTCCTGCACTGGGAGTGTGGGGTCCTAGCCACAGGACCACCAGGGAAGTCCCTGCTTTATCTTCTTTCTAGCTTTTTCTACCTTTTGCGGTATGCTCTGTCTCCTAGCTGATGGTCCAAGCTCACGACAAGCGACAAGAGGTACGGCCCAACTCAGGCTCTCTCTCAGTAAGGAGGCTCATGCTCCCCCATCAGATACAGCACTGGCTGCCCCCAGGGCAGTATCCCACAGCATCCAGGGAGGCCCAGGACAGGGTGCGTGTGTGTGCAGCCCCAGGGCACCTCCCTGGAGGGGTGGTAAAAACCTGAGGCCCTGGCTGCCCAGCTGGGTGGGCTTCTGCCCAGATCCTGTGTGTGTGCGCTCCGTTGCTTCAGTTGTGTCCAACTCTTTGCGACCCCATGAGCCACAGCCCACCAGGCTCCTCTGTCCACGGGATTCTCCAGGCAAGAATACCGGAGGGCTCTCCTCTAGGGGATCTTCCCAACCTAGGGATCAAACCTGTGTCTTTTATGTCTCTTGCATTGGCAGGCGGGTTCTTTACCAGTAGCACCACCTGGGAAGCCCCAACCCCAGACCCCTCTTCACCTCTACTCACTCTGTGCCCACCTCGCTCTGTCCTCCACACCCACTAGGGACAAGGACTCAGAGTTGCCCTTGCAGCCCCCACCTCCTCAATGACCATGGACAGGTTTCACCTCATGCCTCTGTCTCCCCAGCTATGTTTGAATGGTCTTCATAAGGCTTTCCAGACCTGGGCTCCTCTTCCTGCTTCCTGCATTTAAACCCCTAGACATGGGATCAGGGCTGAGCTGCTCAGAGTGCAGGGGAGACAAAGGCGGGAGCCTGGCCTGTGAACCTGATCTGTCCAGCCCACTCCCTCCTCGGATCTCCTCTGTCTCCTGTCTCTGGTTCCCACGCCCGGCAGAAGGGTGGGGGGGGGGGGGGGATGTTATTAGGATCGCTGAACTTGAAGCAGCCAGGCTGGTCTGGACCTCTGGCCTGCCTGCCCAGCTGGGCCCCGTCCTCATCCTCGACAGCTCGCTGGGGCTGGGGCCAGGGAGGGTCCCGGGCAGGGGTGCTTGGCCCAGCCCCGCCCACTAGGCCGCCTTCCACCCTGCTGCCCAGCTGGCCTTCAGCGCATTCCTCCCCACCGCAAACTGCCAGGAATGCAGCCGCTGCCTCCCTGCTAAATCAGGACCAGCTGTTCCCAGCGGTCCAGACCCCCCAGCCAGCCGGAGATCTCAGGGGTACGCACTGGACCTCAGCCTGCCTGTACGCCATCCAGCAGTAGGACTGAAGCCAGGGGTGGGGAGCAGGGGGTCTTCCTCCTCTCAAAGTGGACGGTCTAGAAACCACAGGAACCTGGTTTCCAATTGAGGTGGGGCCCCGAGGTGACTCCGGTGAGCGGGTGGGGGCCCCGCCCATTCTCCAGGCCCGAAGACTGAGGACTGGTCACAAGGAGCTTCTGACCTCATCCCCCACAGGGCAGGTAACAACCTGCCTCCATCCCACTCCATCGCAGGAAGCTGCCCCCACCCCGCTGGGGTGATGTGCCCTCACCCACTTCCTGCTGCTTCGGGGGAGATGCCTGGCTGCCCAGGAAGGCTGCTGGCCATCGGACACTGCCTATGCCAAGTCTGGGTTCGAGTCCTGACCCTGCCTCTGATCTGTTACGTGGGTCTGGGCCGTCTGAGCGATGTCTCTGAACTCCATGTGCTAAGCAGGAATCTCAGAGGGTCTCGGCTGGGTGGGGACTGTCAACACTCTGCTCCCCACCAAGGCGTTACTGCTGGAGTGTGGAATTGTGTGTTCAAGAGGGAATAGATGGGGAGCTTGCTGGGTGACCATGCTCGGATCCTGGGCTTCCCAAATAGGCTGCAGGGAGGTTCCTAGGAACTCACAGAGTTGAGATGTGGAAACTCTCCCTCTGGTCTGATGACCTGGCACGGGCCTGGGGGCCGGCAGGGCTGTGTCCCCAGTGTGCCCAGGCAAGCTCCCGTCAGCCGCCTTCCTGGGGCCACATTCCCAGGTGCCTGGTGACAGTGTGCCTAGGGGGTGGACAGGGATGACAAACTCCCCTCCAGCTGGAAAACCCTTGTGTGTCGGGCTTAGGACCTCTCCTCCCGCCCTCTGGGACAGGGATCACTCTCTGCTCCTGTTTCCTTGGATGCGCCGAACCTGCTGTGTGACCTTGCAGAAGTCCTGCCCTCCTGGACTGGAACCAAAAGCACTTTCTGAAAAAGAAGAGTGCCCCACCTCCCAACATCCTAGCCTGCGTTTTCAAGTTACAAAACCCACATGCTAGGGTCACATTCAGGGACTGGGGACCTCTTTGCTATTTCTTTAAGTATGTCAGATGGTGACAAAGAGACTGGGGAAGGTAGGCCCCCTGATTCCAACTCCCCCCCACCCACCCAGTGCCCCACCTCCCAGGTGTAAGAAGTCGGGAAATTCTTTTGGGGGGCCACACCCTTCTCAAAAACACCTGGCCCGCCCCCTTCCTTCCCCGAAGTTTTAAGTGGTCCAAAAGCAGAAGTGGGGGAGGGGATGAGAAAGGGCCGCTGGGGTTGCCTCTAGACCTTCTCTCGCCTTGAAGGGCTGGAGGGGCCCAGGGCTGGGGGGTTCAGAGCGGTGGGCGGGGGACTTCAGACGAGTCGGGGCTGAGGGAGCAGGGCTGAGTAAAGGGTTGGACCCAACCGCTCCTAGATGTTGGGGGGTGCCAGAGCACAGACCTCACTGTTCCCCCAGAGTTTAGGGAACGTCAGAGACACCCTCAGAGTTTCGGGAGAGGAGGGCCGCCCCCGATGCCCGCGGAGCCCAGCGGGGCGCCCGCCCTGCAGCCGCGGAGGGTGCGACGGGCTGGGCTGGCGGAGAGGGCGCTCCCCTCACTCACCCGGTTCTTGACCTCGGCCGAGAGCCCGTAAGAGGGCCCCTTGTTGAACTGCGTGGAGCTCATGGCTGGCGGGCGCGGCGCCGCGGGACGGGACGGACGGACCGACGGCCGGGCTGGCGGGCGAGCGGACAGGGGACGCGGACCCAGCGCCCCGCCCCCACCGCTGATTGGCGCGGGGCGCACATGTCCTTATAAGGCTGCGCCGCGCCGGATTCCTGAGGCCGCGGGCTTCCTGAGCCCCTGAACCGCCCGACCCCCGCCCCGCCCCCTCGGAACCCCCGGGAGACTGAGGCCGGGAGGGACGGGGCCCCGCACCACGGAGACCCCTCCGGCACCCCCTCCTACTCAGTGCTGGGATCTCCCGGGCGGCTCTCCCCATGCTTTCTGGGCCTCAACTAACCTTTCTACATGATGATGGTACGGGGTAAGTGGTTGAATGGGACCCTAATTCCCTTTGGACACTAATGTTGGGGGGGGGTGCAGGGGAACTCTTTCTTTGATGCTTAGAGGCGCCTCCCAGTCTAGGTCCGCTTCTGGAAACCCTCCTAGCTGGGTGGTAAGCAAGTGAACTAGGACAGGCTCTTCAGTGGAGGGGGCCATTGGCGCTGGGGCTTTGATGTAGGAGTAGGAGTTTGCCAGTCCAAAGGGTATTGTTTGTCCTGGCAGAACAAAAAATGCAAAGACTTGGAGGGACCATCAGTGGTTGAAAGTGTGCAGAGATCAATCAGATAGGTTGGGGAAGTGGGGGATGAGAAGGGACCCTAGATTCTGGGTTGGGGGATGGTGGGAATGGGGAGGAGATGGAACAGCAGAGAGTTGAAGTCAGGAGATGCCTTAGGGGTAGAGTTGAGGACGCCAAGGGAACCAAGCCAGGCACACACTTGGCACTCAATACATGCTGCCTGCTTGTACAGATAAATCAATATTAAATTAATAAAGGAATAAATTTCACTTTTTCAGTAACATTCATTCACACACCTATTTACTTATTCATCAAAAGCTCTATGACAGGGCCTCTGGGCGAATCCCTTGCTAGGCTATACTGGCTCCCAGGAGACCATGGCTCTGGCCCTGCCCATCCCTGCCAAGACAGACCCTGGCATAGATACTCCCACCCATGTGAGCAGGTACAGGACAGAGAGGTGTCTGGGGTGGAGGAACCCCAGGAGTGAGTGGGTGCTCCCCTGGAGGGGTAAAAGAAAGAGGCATGTAAGAGTGGGCATGGGAAGTGGGGTTTTGAAGCATAAGTAGGAGTTTGAAACATTTGACAAATGATCTGTGAGGGCTTAGAGATTACTCACTCTGCCCTTCCCGGGAATACCCCTCCCCAGTGCCCCACTCTCTCGATGTCTATTGACTCTTTCCTTGACTATGCATCTCCTATTCTATGTGAAGGCTCCTTTCTTCCGGGCTCAAGTTCGAGCTGGGTGGTCTTGGGTGAGTCCCTTCCCATCCGGATCTCAGTTTCATCATTTGTGAAAAAGGGACCAGTGCTCAACGAGACAGTGCGGCTGAGTGTGGGAACAGGGTGGTTTCTCAGTGTCTAGGTGGGGAGTTGTTTGGGTAGGGGCTGCGCTGGTGGACTCCTTGCAGATTCCACAGGGGGTGGGTAGGACCAGGGCACTGTGGGGGCTGGCAGTAGTGGGAAGGAGACTTGAGCCAGCCTGGTGGGCTATAGCCCATGGGATAGCAAGGAGTTGGACACAACTGAACAACTGAGAACACACTATATTCTTAGCCTCCTGAAACCCAGAAATTCAGGTCAGACATCTGAGAATTCAAAACCCTGAGGTTCCAAAAGCTTAGAATATTATAATTTGAGAAACTTCCCCCAGGACCTGAGGCTTACAGAACTATGTGGTTCTGTGTAATCTTACAACCTCAGTGGGCCCCACCTGGGTTCAAATTCCCTGTCAGCTGAGATAAAGGCATGTCAAAATCTCAGGAATTTTGGCTCAGCCTCGGAACCTAGCCAGGAGGCCTGGGGCCTCTGCAGTTGCCCTACAGCCTTGAACGCTGGCACTCATCTCTCTGTCCAGGACTGACCCTGGGGACACTGTGGGGGTAGGAGGGCTGTGGAGTGATGCAGGCTCACTGGGGACAGATTCAGGTACTCTGGGATGGGGGCCACGGCTGGATGACCTGGGGTTGCAGGAAACCCTGGAGCCTCAGCCTTGGGTGCTGGGCCCCAGGGTCTGAGTGGGTGGGCACAGGGGCTGCAGGTGCGGTGAGGGCCTTCTGGGCTTTGCATGAGACCCCAGGGGTCCTATGCACCAAATGATGCAGTGACAAGAAAACAATGATAGTTACAGTAAAAATGACAAGCCTGTTAACCGAGGTCAGCATCTCCCTTGCTCACAATCTGCCAAGCTCCCTATCACCCCTCAAAAAAGGCGTCTCCAGGTCCCCAGGTCTCCCTGGCTCACTGTGCTCCAGAGGCATGGGGCTTCTCCTCGCTCTGCCTCCAATAATCAGCTACAGGCTTACCTCAGGGCCTTTGCTCCCACAGTGCTCTCTACCTGAAACTCTTTCCACCCTGCTTGTTCACTGTCTGCCTTCTAGAACCTTCTCAGTGAGCACTAACCAGGACTCCCAGTCCCAATGCCACTCACACATCCCATTCAGGTCCCAAGTGACACTCACAGCATCCTGTGAGATCCAGCCATCTTCTGAAGTCCCCAACAGAAGACAAACCCAAACCAAAAAAAAACAGCAGAAACCAGCACAACATTGTAAAACAGTTATCCTCCAATTAAAAACAAATAAAATAAAGTAAAATAAAGTCTCTGACTGTTCCCAGAAGTGCGGATTCTGGTCCTTCTCCATATCTTTGTCTTAGATTTAGAACTGTTTCCCCTCATTTTCCTTTTTTGTGACAGTAACTTTCATTTGCTCCCCTGAGTCGAGTGTCTCCCTAACGTGGAGTGAGTGCTAGACAGGGATTACCAGTACAGCGGTCGCTTGCCACACGGCCCTACTTTAATACAAATTACCTCAATAAAAATAAAGTTTAAAATCCCATTCCTCAGCTGCACTGGCCACATTTCCAGAACTTAGAAGTCGCATGTGGCTAACGCATTAGACCTCACTGCACATTTCAGGGACCCACAGCCCCCCCACCCCCGCACTGAGCAGCTGGGTTTTCTCCCCAGGTCAAGGGTACATCGACTGGCCTCTCCATTATAAAAGAAGGGTTTGTGTTCTCCTTTTGTGACCAATAAATGATCTGGGGTGGCTGTAACAATGTCAAGAATGTGCATTGGTTGAGCAGCCACTGTATGCTAGGCCCCCATACAGGGCATTCTCTATGAAGAGATGGGATGACCTCAGCTTCCTGTCCACCTCAAGGAAGTGGGGCTCCCAGGATTATGAAACCAGGCAGGTAGGTCTGGAAAGTTCTCTGAGGCTCTAGAACAGCTGAAAAGTCTCCTCCCCGCCATGCCTGCCTCACACCCTGGTCTTTCTCAGAGGCCCTGACTGTCCGTTCTTAATGTTCCCTGGGTGTCCTTCCCCAACGTCTGTACTCAGGTGTCCTCTCCCACACCCAGCTTCTGGCTCCTCCTGACCGTCCATGCTCCCTGCTGCAGTCCACCCGTTCTTGCTTTGGAGCATGGGATGGAAGTACTGTACCTGGCATACGGTAGGTGCTTAGTGAATGTTGGATTCTATTACTACCATGGCTGCTAGGAGGCGCCCAGGCTTTTCAAAGATGAATGAATGAGCATGTCTGTAGTTCACATGTGGGCTCCCAGGTCTGGGACAACTCGGGCAGGCAACTGGTGGCAGTCAACAAGGAGGGCATGGTCAGGTATACACCATTTGCCATCCCGCTTTAGTTGACAAAGGGCTGTCTGCTCAGTCGTCCTGGAAAGACTGGAACCGCGGGTCTGACTCCTTAAGAGCCGGAGAGAGATGGGTGGTGCTGAGCGGCCCGCGTTCTCAGAAGGAAAAAAACCTAGTGAGGATGAGGCGATTGGATGGCATCACCGACTCAGTGGACACGCATTTGAGCAAATTCCTGGAGATAGTGAAGGAGAGGGAAGTCTGGCGTGCTGCAGTCCATGAGGTCGCAAAGTGCAACACGACTGAGCGACTGAACAACCAAAAGTCGGGACGGACCGAAGGCTGGGCAAGGGCAGTTCGCTTAGCCTCTTCTAGACCCCTAAAGTCCCCCGGACCGCCACCAAGTGCAGAGAGAGGAGACAGGTCCGTCAGTCCTTCCAGTCACCGACCTCCGCGAGGAGGGGGAGGTAGTACCTAAGCGAGGCCCTGCAACATCACGGGCCTTTATGACGTCACGGCGCATCAGGTTAGTCTGCTTAGGGGCACAGCGGCCCCGGCCGAAAGGAGAATGCCGTACGAGAGTTCTGGGGACGTAATTTAAAGACCGCAAATTAAATCACTTTTCAGCCAGAACACTCTACTGTGAGCCTATTTTCAGTATAGTTTTCTAGAGTGCAACGTAGAAAACAGCTCCAACAATCGTATTTCCTTTCAGTATATTTTATCACTTCTAAACGCCTCAGATATTGACTAATTTTGACGCTCGAGTTGCAGCAGTGGAGGCTAGGGGGCAATATGCAAAAGACCGGGGCTCAGACGCAGCCCCGCCCCTCGGCGCTCCCTAGCTGGCTGAGACTCCAGAAGGCGGAGCCACCGCGGGCCGGCCGCCGGCTTCCCAGCGTGCTCCGCGAGCGCAAGGAGGCCGCTCTAGCCGTCGCGGCGACTCGCTGGCGTCAGCTGGGGAGCGGAGGCGGAAGATGGCGGCAGCGGCCCGGCGGCCGTGAGGAGCGCGGCGGCGGCGAAGACTGCCGATGGCGGCCAGGAGGCGCCCTCGGGGAGCCGCGGGCCGTTAGGGTGCTACACTGGGCGGCATGTCGGAGCACGCGGCACCCGGGGCCCCGGGGCCTGGGCCCAACGGCGGTGGTGGCGGTGGTGGTGGTGGCGGCGGCGGCGGCGGCGGCCCGGCCCCCGCGCGCGGGCCTCGCACCCCCAACCTCAACCCCAATCCTCTCATCAACGTGCGCGACCGGCTTTTCCACGCGCTCTTCTTCAAGATGGCTGTCACCTACTCGCGCCTCTTCCCGCCCGCCTTCCGTCGGCTCTTCGAGTTTTTCGTGTTGCTCAAGGTGACCGCGGCCCCGACCCTTAACCCCGGCGGATGGACCCCCTACCCCTGAGTTCGACCTCTGACTCCGCCCGGGGCAGCGTGCCCCTCCTTCCCGGAGGCATAGACCCGGCGGGACCGGTTGGGACCCTTCCCTTAAGCCTGCCGCCCCCGCTCCCCTTCCCAGAAACTTCCACCCCGCAAGGCCCGAGCCTCCCCGGGTTAGTGGCCCCTGATCCCGATTCCAGGAACTCACTCCCAGCCCCTCCAGGCCGCACCCTACCGCTGGCCTCGCCCTTCCCGGTGTCCCCACCTCGGGAGACCGGAGCCCAGTCCCGTGACTCTCGACCCTGTTGCCTGGGATCGTCATCCCGGGATGACCCCGACCCCACTACCGAGCCTGACCTCGCCGCGAACCACATACCCTGGGATTCCGGGCCCTACCGCCACTGCCGCCTCTTTGGACACACCCCCGGACCGCCTACCTGCACCGGAAGCTGCTCCCTACTTTTCTCTCCCCCTTTTTCTTGGGGCGCGCCTCCTGGAGCCCTTCTGCTCCAACTCAGATTCTACCCCTTCTGAACCTCTGGGGAAAGGTGACCAGGCCGAGGTCACGTCACCAGGGTTCCTAGCAGAGCCCCAGCCAGTGGTGCCGCTGGTGGCTCGGTGAGGGGCGTCCCGTGGACCCGCCCCCTGTCCTCCCTCGGTTGTGCGGGCGGTTCGGCTGTTCCTGGAGGGCCGGCGCGGGTCCCTCCAAGGAGGGGTCTTACTCAGAGAGGGAGCCGCTGGGTGCCGGACCCCGGTTGTCTGGCGGGTCTGAGGAAATGGGGAAATAGCTGTTCCTGTTTGTGTCCTGTCCTAGGGTGCCCCCTGGGCGGGGGCCGGGGCCAAGGTTGCCGACTTATGAGGGAGCTTGAATTCCTTATCCACAGAAAGGGGTCTGAGGCAGGTGGGGCACGGGCCAGCGAGGTTGGGAGCCGCCAGCTCTTTGGGGTTGGGTAGCAGGGGTGCGTGCAGGGCTGTCCTACAGACCTGGGAGTGGGTCCCCACTGAGCCTCCCAGTTCCTGAGCCGCAGCAGGTGTCCCGCCCCCCGGGGGCCTCGACTCTGGAGGGTTCCCCAGTAGGGCTTCCCTTACCTGGTGCGTGGGACCCATGAGCAGCTTGAGAGTGGGCAGAAGGCTGAGTGTGGGCGTGGTTGCCTCCTGGAAGGAAGCCCTGACCTCCCTGCACACTCAGGAGGAGCCCATGTCACCTGAGGGAGGGAGTGCCCTGTGTGAGGTGGGCCCCCACGGAGCTCAGCCTTCCTGAGAGTCCCGCCTGAGGCCTTGGCTTTGTTCTTCTGGTTGCTTCCCAATTGGGACCAAGGAGCAAGTCAGGGATTGAGCCGACTCGGCAGACAGGCCGCACATCCAGGTCGTGCCCCTGGTGTGGGGGCCTGCAGGATCAGGCCACCCTTAGCTCCCTACACCTTTTCTCTCCACAGGGCTGCGGCCAGAAGGCCCGCCTCAGTTCTCAGGTCCCTCCCTGACCCCTGGTGCTTTTGGTTTCCCTCCTTTGCAAAGTGAGGGCTGAGCTCACCAATCTCTGAGGCTGCCTGAGTTCCAGAAAGCTCCCTTCTTTGCTTTCCAGCTGCCTAGCTTCTGGACTCTTGCTGCAGAGATCAAGTTCCCCTCCCCGCCTCACTTGGTCGCCTCTTGTGGCACCTGTTCTCCCACCTGCAGAGCGGGTCCCCCCCTCCTTGCTCCCTGCCACCTTGTGCCAATCTCTGGGACCAGAGATGAGTGGCGGACCAGGAGGAAGCGGGGAGAGGCAGCAGCCACCAGGGCAGGGTCCAAGTCAGAGGAGACAGCCTCAGGCTGGGAGGAAGAAGGTGGGTGCAGGGATGGTGTGTGCAGAGGCCCTGGAGCTGGCGGGACAGCATGGCCAGTGAGGTGGAGTGTTCGGTCATGGGGTACCAGAGGTTGGGGGCTGGAGCACCCAGGGCCTGTGATATGGCCAGGCCAGCTGCCAGGCAGAGGACAGAAAAGGCCTTGGATGGATTCCTGAAATGCTGAGAGGGATAAGGGGGCTGGGCCGCCGGGTGTGTCTGCCGATAGGTCTTAGGAGGCAGCTGTTTGCCAGCTTGTTCCACGGAGGCGGTGGGGAACCAGGTCCAGCTCAGGGTCAGGCCTTGTCCAGTGGAGCGAGAGTCTTGGCTTGTCTTTAGGCACCCACCCAATTGGTCAGGGTGATGGACCTCACCTGGGGTTTCAGTTCATGGTAGGGGGGCTGTGCAGGGTGCTGGAGGGGACTCCAGGGTGACAATGGGGACTTGGCCACTCTTTGAGGTCACGGGTCCCCCATCTATCCATATGCTCCTCTCAGGACCTAGCTGCCCTGCCTGGTGTTTCCTCCAGGTTTAACTCCTGGCTCCACCCGCTCCTGGCTGTGTGGCCTCTGCCTTGTTTTCCTATCTGCAAACTGGGGATGATGGCAGGCACGTGCCTTGCAGGGACAAGCTCGGGCAGCCCCTGGCATCAGGCCACCTGCATGTCAGCGCTTTCTGTGATGTCTCGGCATGTGGTGCGGTGTTGTCCTCATGGCCGAGGGTGAACGGTGTCCTGGACATGGCTCCTGCTGGACGTTGGGGCCCAGAGAGCACAGCTGGGGCTGTGGGTCAACTCTGACCACAGCCTGCTGCCACCATAGGCCCCACACTTTCCTGACTCCCGTCGTCAGCTCACAGGTCCCCATACATGTTGTGGAGAGGTGCTTGGGGTTCCCAGGGACACTGAGCCTGTGGCCACATCTCTGGCCCCGGTGCAGGCTGGCCTGTGGGAGGCTCTACAGCTGTGGGGGCCTGTACTGGGAAGGGTCCTCCATCTGGGGGTGGGGGTCCCAGGCAGCTCCCCCCTGACCGCTCCCTGCCCTACAGGCCCTGTTCGTGCTCTTTGTCCTGGCCTACATCCACATCGTCTTCTCCCGCTCACCCATCAACTGCCTGGAGCATGTGCGTGACAAGTGGCCACGTGAGGGCATCCTGCGGGTAGAGGTGCAACACAACTCGAGCCGCGCGCCCGTCTTCCTGCAGTTCTGCGATGGTGGCCATGGCAGCTTCCCCGGCCTGGCTGTGGAGCCAGATGGCCTGGAGCTAGAGGAGGAGGAGGAGGAGGAGCTGACCATGGACATGTTCGGGAACAGCTCCATCAAGGTGAGCAGCCGGGGCATGGTCAGGGCTGCAGGGGACACTCCTGACCTGCTGGGCTGTTTCCCAGCTGTCTACTGAAGGCCTGTTTCTGGGGTGCTGAGGGCAGACAGGCTGAGAAGCAGGCTTTGGGCTCAGAGCTCTGAGGTGGTCTTGGCCATCCTTGGTGGTGTGGCTGCCCACAAGATGGGGAGCCCAGAGGGAGGGCTGTGCTCAGGTGGCCAGAGGCCAGGGGTGGGTGTGGGCGGAGTGTTGGTACAGACCCAACAGGAGGCCCCACCTCGCTGATCCTGTTCTTCAGATCCTCACCCGGAAATCTCAGGGAGCTCAGTGTTGGGATTAGGGCTTTTATGGGTCAGGGGTACATCTCCTTCCATTGGCGGGGGCGGTGCAGAGACCTTCAGGCCAACCTTTTGGTACCAAGGGCTTGCTGACCTCTGCCTCCCACTGTGCAGTTTGAGCTGGACATCGAGCCCAAGGTGTTCAAGCCACCAGGTGGCCCCGAGGCCTTAAATGACAGCCAGGAGTTCCCATTCCCTGAGACGCCCCCAAAAGGTACCACCACTCCCTGGGGCTATGTCCAGTGACGGAGGTGGGGGTGTGGTGCAGTTCCCCCAGCCCTCCCAGGAGAGGACTCCTCTGCTGACCAGCCATCCCCGCCTGCAGGCTGGCCACAGGACGAGTACATCGTGGAGTACTCGCTGGAGTATGGCTTCCTGAGGTTGTCTCAGGCCACGCGCCAGCGGCTCAGCATCCCTGTCATGGTGGTTACCCTGGGTGAGTGCCCCTGCCGAACAGAGCAATGCCCAGGGGAGGGAGCTCCTTTCTCCTCAGTCTTGAATGTCTTTCTTGGGGAGGGGTGACCCGGAAGCACTTGTGTCCAAGGTCTCAGGGCTGGCCCTGCTGCCCAATTGCAGGAAACTTCCCAAGGCTCCATTCCTCCACACCTGTCAGTCACAGCTCTGCTGGACAGTGGAGTTCTGTGCTCCTGGACTAACATCCCTGTCCCACTCCTACCCACAGATCCCACACGGGACCAGTGCTTTGGTGACCGCTTCAGCCGCCTGCTGCTAGCCGAGTTCCTGGGCTATGATGACATCCTCATGTCCAGCGTGAAGGGCCTGGCAGAGAACGAGGAGAACAAAGGTGCGGGGGCAAAGGTGGGGCCTGCTTAGGTAGGGCTTGGGCTGGGGCGCTTGCTCACTGCCTCCTCCACTCCACTCCTCATGCAGGTTTCCTGAGGAATGTGGTGTCCGGCGAGCACTACCGCTTCGTGAGCATGTGGATGGCCCGCACGTCCTACCTGGCTGCCTTCGTCATCATGGTCATCTTTGTGAGTGCCTCAGCAGGGTGGCGTGGGGTGGGGTGGGGCGGGGCAAGGCAAGGTGGGGCCAGAGGGGCGGGGCAACCATCCAAAGCCTCGCGGTGGCCCACTTGCAGACCCTGAGTGTGTCCATGTTGCTGCGCTACTCCCACCACCAGATCTTCGTCTTCATTGGTGAGTGTCCCCTCTGGCCATCTCCCCTGCCCCTCCCCCCTTCCGGGCGCCTCACCCGGTCTGCCCGCCCGCCGCCCTCTCCCGCAGTGGACCTGCTGCAGATGCTGGAGATGAACATGGCCATCGCCTTCCCCGCAGCGCCCCTGCTGACCGTCATCCTGGCCCTTGTGGGTGAGGACCCTGCGCCCCCACACCCTGCCCCCTTCCCTGGCGTGCTGGCCACCCGCCTCAACCGGTGGCTCCCGTCTAACCCCCAGGAATGGAGGCAATCATGTCCGAGTTCTTCAACGACACCACTACGGCCTTCTACATCATCCTCATTGTGTGGCTGGCTGACCAGTATGACGCCATCTGCTGCCACACCAACACCAGCAAGCGGCACTGGCTTCGGTGGGCACCAGGGGCCATGTGGTCCGGGGTGGAGGCAGCCAGGTGGGCAGCACCTCACTGTTCCCCTTGCAGGTTCTTCTACCTGTACCACTTTGCCTTCTACGCTTACCACTATCGCTTCAACGGGCAGTACAGCAGCCTGGCACTCGTCACCTCCTGGCTCTTCATCCAGGTGAGGTGGGCTTTCCTTGGGACTGGCAGTCCGAGGGTCCAGCCTGTTGGGGGTCCCTTGCCTGACCCAGTGCCTATCCCCCCAGCATTCCATGATCTACTTCTTCCACCACTACGAACTACCCGCCATCCTACAGCAGATCCGTGTCCAGGAGATGCTGCTGCAAACACCACCACTGGGCCCCGGCACCCCCACGGCCCTGCCGGACGACCTGAACAACAATGGAGGCATCCCACCTATCACCCCCGACGCTGCTAACCAGTCCCCTGCCCTGGGCCCTGGCTTGCCAGGTGCTGGCGGGGGCCCCGGGCCCGTGGAGGCACCTAGCTCCCTGGTGGCCGCAGCGGCCTCAGTGGCTGCAGCAGCCAGTGGTGACCTGGGTTGGATGGCAGAGACGGCTGCCATCATCACAGACGCCTCCTTCCTGTCTGGCCTGAGCGCCTCTCTCCTGGACCGGCGGCCAGCCAGCCCCCTGAGCTCCAGTGGGGGGCTCCCACGGGCCCCGCAGGACAGTGCCCCTACAAGCAACTCTCCAGGGTCTGATGCAGTCTCTCAGACCATCGGGGGGGGCAGGCCCAGCCCTGCGTCCACTGATCTAGTGGACACACCCTCAGAGGTCGGCTCCTGAACCCTGGGCAGCTGACTGCCTCTGTCCCTGGCCGTCCAAGCCAGCTGGGTGTGACCTGGCTGGAGCCCTCGGGGATCAGGGAGACTGTCCCCAGTGGCTCTGGGAATGCTCAGCCTGCCTTGGGTGGTTTGGGGTCCATCAGGTTTGCTGGGAGGCAGGCGTCTCTCCCCCAGGGCATGGGGCCGGCCTACAGCCTGTCCCTGTCCCTGGTGGGTCTCCTCAGCTAGTAAATCAAGACCAGCCTGTGAACCAGGGTAGGAGAAGGGGTGGGGGCTCCATGGAAGGTTCTGAAAAGGTGGTGAAAGGTCTGGAGCAAGCTGCCCCAGAGCAAAGCATCGGGTGGGGCTGGCTTAGCTGGTGCTCTGTCATGCCCAGTGCCTTTCCATGGCCACCCTACGCGCCCGGGCTGGGGCCCCGGGAAGGTGGAGCTCGGCCCCGATGGCGCATAAGCGCCAACATCTAAGGCAGCCAGGGGCACCGGGGTTCCGCCCTGCTCTGGGTGGGGAGATGGCCGGTGACCCAACCCAATCACTCTGTGAGGAATGCAGAAGAGCGCTCATTCCACTTTTATTTAATTGCAGTGTACAAAATGGTGTTTGTATATAGAATAAACTGTTGACAGCGTCCAGCCAGCGTCTCTATGTTGGGGCGGGGGTTGGGGGGGGGGCCGGGAGCTGCGGGGGAAGGGAGGTTCCACCCACCCTATGGCCGGGTGGCCCCCTCAGAGCAGGCACAGCAGGTGCAGAAGGGCTGGATCCCACTTCAGGGGGCCACCTCCGGTGCTTCCTCGCAGGCCAGGAGCCATGTGCATGGCGGCTCGCAGGTGCTGTCCCCAAGCTGGGCCAGGAGCGCCCTGCGCCGCAGCAGCGCCTGGCGGAGCCTCTCCTGCGCGCCCATGATGCGCTGCTCCAGCTCCTCCAGCTCCCCGGGGAGCGGGGCACCAGACCACAGCTCGGCGGGCGGGCCATTGGAACAGACGGGGGCCTTGGGTGGTGCGGCCGCATCCGCATCTGGGACGTCCACGTCCGGGGAGGCAGAGACCACAGTATGCTCCAGCAGGAAACGCACGCGATGCTCCCTCACCGCGGCCCGGCGCACCCGTGTCCAGCCCATCCGGCTCTCAGGGGCGGCCTGTGTGTTCTGCTGCGGCTCCTCGAGACCCCTGGGGGATGGATGGGCTGGGCAGCCACGTCCTACCCACAGTCCCCGTCTGCCCTTTAGGGTCAAAGTTCCTGAGGAGGTCGCCAGTGGAAGGAGGTGTGGACCCAGTCCATGGTCAGAGGGCAGGTGTGGGAGTTGCTGGGGTGGAGAACCGTCCCCCAAGCCCCTTACCTCGACTCCACCTCCTCCTGCCCCTCTGGTGGCTCTGTGTTGAGGGCGCGATGAATTCTCTAGGAGCCAAGAATTCGGCTCAGCGGGAAGACAGCCCCCCCCCAGCCCCCCTCCCACCCCACCGACCGCTGGGTTGGCCAGCTCCTCACCTGGCTCGTGTGCAGCCAGTACTGTAGCTTGTTGCCCCTTCGGATGCATGGCAGCGCCAGGCGGTAGAAGACGTGCTCGCCCAGAGAACTGAGCAGAGCACTACCCAGACCCAGGCAGAGCAGCACGAAGAGTCCGGAGAAGTGGTAGACGCCCATCTGCAGGGTCTGTGGGCAGGATGCAGGCACATAGTCCCTCCGGGTCATACCAGACCCTGGCGGAGCCCGGGCCTTGGACGGAAGCGGGGACAGAGGTTGGGCCAGAGAGAAGGGCCTGGGGCTACATTTTCAGAGGTGTCATGGACAAGAGGGCACTAGAGCTGGGGTTTTGTAGGATGAATAGGATGCACAAAAGCAGACAAATACACTCGTTTTGGAAATGAGCAGAGGTTGACTACACTGGTGAAGGACCACGCAGGTTCGGGGGCTCCCCCCACGCCGACCCGCACCCCACGTGCGGGGACCTGCCGCACCTCAGTCACGGCGAAGACCCGCTTCCCACAAGGCACCATCTTGTACCACTTGTCGTGCAGTAAGTCGATGAAGCCGGAGGACTTGTAGCGGCTGATGAACTCGGACAGGTTGGAGGTTAGCGGAGAATTTCTGGGGAGTCCGATACCATAGCCTGGGGGAGGCCGGGCATTGGGTTGGGACCAGGCTAGATGCAGACCCAGAGGAGCGGAACCCTCCTGGAGCCCGCAGATCACTGGTCCTGGGGACTCCTCACCCTCAATGGCAAAGGGCTTGCCCACGGTCAGCAGCCTGCAGTCGGCGTCGATGGACACCTCATAGTCCAGGAGCGACTTGTCCATGATGAAGGCGTTGAGCTTGGGGGGATCGCTCCTGCGGAGGGCATGGGGGCAGGATGAGCATCCCTATCCCTGCCCGCCCACGTGGCCCCGCCCCAAGCCCCGTCCCGCTCGCCCCCCTCACGTGAGCATGGCGACGCCGCGGGGAGTGGTAGGTGCGCTATGGCGCCGCACGTGTGAGTACATCTCCGGGAAGCTTTTCTTGATGTAGGCCTCGGCGCTGCTCTCCCACACCGTGCCGAAACGGAAGCCCTGAGACGGGTGGTGCAGCTGCGGGCCAGCACCCAGTCAGCACAGGAGGGCCTTGACCCCTGCCCCCGCTCCCCCCTCGCGCCCCGATTTCGCCGAAGAATTGATGCTTTTGAACTGTGGTGTTGGAGAAGACTCTTGAGAGTCCCTTGGACAGCAAGAAGATCAAACCAGTCAATCCTAAAGGAAATCAGTCCTGAATATTCATTGGAAGGACTTAGGCTGAAGCTGAAACTCCAGTACTCTGGCCACCTGATGCAAAGAACTGACTCCTTGGAAGAGACCCTGGTGCTGGGAAAAATTGAAGGCAGGAGGAGAAGGGGACGACAGAGGTTGAGATGGTTGGATGGCATCACTGATTGGATGAACATGAGTTTGAGCAAGCTCCAGGAGTTGGTGATGGACAGGGAAGCCTGTGGTGCTGCAATCCATGGGGTCGCAAAGAGTCTGACAGGAGTGAGCGACTGAATTGAACTAAACTGGGGCCACACTGACCGGGGCCTCCTTGGTGGGGCTGTGCACCTCTGAAAAGCTGGACCTGAGGTAAGCAGGGCTGTCCAGAATTTTCTGTGGAAGCAAACGCTCTACAACTGTGCTGTTCTCATATGGCTGTTGCATGCTTTCAATTAAATCAATTTAAAAAGTAGCCACATGTGGAGAGTGACTGGCCCATCTACATCTCCTTAATGGTTTACAGAGGACACTGGGGTGGTGGTGGATTGGGTGGGCAGCAGGTGTACTAAGTCACTTTAGTTGTGTCAACTCTTTGCGACCCTATGGACTGTATAGCCTGCCACGCTCCTCTGTTCATGGGATTCTCCAGGAAAGAATACTGGAGTGGATTGCCATTGTCTCCTCCAGAGAATCTTCCTGACCCAGGATCAAACCCATGTCTCCTAATATGTCTTCTGGATTGGCAGGTGGGTTCTTTACCATTATCGCTAACTGGGAAACCCTGAATTGGGGGTGGACAGAAGAGACTAAACACCACTCAGAGACAAGATCAGCCAGATCAAAACACTGGGAGATACTATGGGGCAAAACACAAAACAACTTCAACAAACAAATCACTAGTGAAAAAGACAGGAGAGTCAAAATGACCCTCTGGGGCCTTCTCAGGACAGACCACCCCTTGTCCTCTACCTGTCTTTTGTCTATAGAAAATAGCCTCCTAGGTCTTCCCTGAGTTCAAAAGAATAAATCAAAGAAATGACAAAATGCAGAAACAAAGGAAAAGAGTCAAGACAAAAATAGTTTAGTCACTAAAACCAAGGACTTTTAATTCCTTCTCAGGTGCTATAGCTAATATCCAGAGCCAGCAGACTTCCTTGGTGGTCCAATGATAAAATTCTGCACTTCTACTGCAGGGAACATGGATTCAGTCCCTGGTCAGGGAACTAACAGCCCATATGCCATGCAGTGTGACCAAAAAAAAAAAAAAAAAAAATCCTGAGCCAGGTCCTTTCAGTTGCTTCCCCCTGTCCCCAGGTGGTAGAAGTTACCTATGCTGCCCATAAGCACGGAGGCCCTAGGCTGATTAAAACCAGAGGGTTAGTGATGTTGACTCCTGACTACCTCACCACCAACCAGTCAGAAGAATGTCCACCACCTGATCACACACACCCTGAAACTCCCCTCCCTCACCCTGTCTTTAAAGTCTTTTCCCCAATATTAAAAAACAAACAAATGAAAACCACTTTTCCCTGAGGGCCACCTAGGAGTTCAGGTCTTAAGCACTAGCTGTCTGGGCTCCTTGCTTGGCACCTGCGATAAACCCTGCAGTTTCCTTCGCCATGACCCCATGTCAATAGAATGGTTTCACTGCCCACCAGTGAGTGGATCTAAGTTTGATTCGATAACTAAGAGGTTTCTGCCATCCTCAATGTCTGTGCATTTTGGATCCAGATTCAAACAAACCATGGCGGGGTGGGGGGAAGACAACTGAGAAAATGAGTCCCTGATGTTTAACTTCCCGAATATTCATAATGAAACAACAGGAGGCCTGGATCTTACTTTAGGATAATTCAGGAACTGGGGTTGGTAGGTGAATGAAACTGGCCAGGAGTTATTTTAGAGCTGGGCAATGGTTTCATTCATAGTTGTTCTTGTTCCAGAATATTAAAATTTTTTCATTAAAAGAGAAAAATATGTAGGCCACGTCATGCCCTGCTCTGCCCACAGTCCTCTAGGACTCCCGGTGAAAATTCTAAGCAGAGCTGTTTTCAAGGGCCACATCCTCCCACACCTGCAGGCCCTGCATGCCCTGCCCTGTCCCCTTCCTGTCCTCCCCTCCTCCCTCTTCCCTCCTCTTTGCTCCAGACACAAGGCTTCCTCGCTGCTCCTCCAATACATCAAGCACAGTCCTGCCCCAGGGCCTTTGCACAGGTTGCCACTGCTGACCACATTGCTCCCTGATACCAAGCACCTCATGGGTCACGCCTCCCAGAGGCATTCCTGACCCCCACTGGACAATTCTTCCTCTCCATCATGCCCTGTGTCCCCAACTCTGCCTAATTTTCCTCAGTGGGCCTTTTTTGGGGGGCTGTGCTGGATCTTAGTTGTGGCATGTAAGATCTAGTTCCCCAACAACCAATGGAACCCAGGCCCCCTGCATTGGGAGCACAGAGTCTTAGCCACTGGACTACCATGGAAGTCCCTGCCTGGAACTTTACCACCACCTCACACAGCATCCTTCTGGCTTCTCTCTCAGCTCTCACCAGCACCCTTGCCTGTATTGTCTTGGCTTGGGGCTGGGCTCAGGACGAGTTTGAGAGAAGGAACAGCTGCCCTCTCTGGGGTGAGGATGGGGTGGGGGGATTAAACTTCTCAGCTCTGACCACAAACCACCTGCAGTTGCCCACCTTGGGGTCGTGGATCCCAGACAGCTCCTCGAAAGTCTTGTCCCCGACCATGACGGCAGCCAGGTTGGCCGTGTAGCTGGACAGCACAAGCAGGCAGAAGATGGCCCACAGGTTCATGAGGAGGCGGCCTGTTGGGCACTTGGGCGTCTTGCTGGACACTGTGCGTCCAAAGAGGATGGCATAGCAGAGGTTGAGGGCAGAGGAGTAGGAGAACACGGTGTCCCGGTTGCGGCCGCGGGGCGTTAGGCCGAAGGGGCTGCGCCACTCGTAGAGGGTGAGGAAGAGCGCGGTCAGGTGCAGCGCGGCGAAGACGCCCAGCCACATGGACCAGTGCAGCGGCCACATGAAGGCACCAATGGGCGACGCCGTGTCGCGCGCGCGCACCATGATGCCCAGGCTGGTGGAGAAGAAAGGGCTGGTGAAGTCCACCACCTGTGAGCGGGCCGAATTGATGCTGAAGCTGGTGACGGCCATGTGCGCCCGGCCGGCCAGCAGGTCGCCCACCAAGCCAGTCCAGCGGCCGTTGCGCAGCGCACCGTACTTGCCGTCGCCCACAATGTAGAGCTCAAAGTCGAAGGGTGCGTCCTCCGCCAGGCGCTCCAGCAGGTCGATGCAGTAGCCATAGCAGCACCTGCGCAGCGCGCGGGGCGCCGAGCCGTCGGCCAGCGCGGCGAAGAGTGCGTCCAGAGTGGCCGAATCGTTGGTGCCGGGGGCCAGGCACAGTTGCCCCGCCGGGCACCGCCCGTCTTCGTCTGGCTGGCGGGCGAACACGAACGGATGCTCCACCAGCGTTACCACCCGCAGCCTGGGCCGCGCCTGGGCGCCTGGCGGGGATGGGGGCCGCTCGGCCGCGCCCCACGCCTCCGACTCCAGCCGCCCATCCCGCCAGCGACCCAACGTGGCCCAGGCCGGGGCACCCCTGGGGTCCCGGCGGAGGCTCCACAGGCGGAAGCGCCGGGAGATGTGCACCTGCGAGGAGCTGGTTACCCACACCGGCCCCGTGCGGCCCCAGAAGGATGTGTTGGCCAGGAACCTGGTGGGGGTGGGGGCGGTGTCAGGGCGGAGGGATCCCTCCTCCCAGGTGAGACCCCTGGCCTTGCAGCTCAGACACACCTGGGGCCACCGGAGGCTCTATTGAGCCCCCCATCCCACGACCCCTTCCGAGCGGGGTACCCGCGCCCTGGGGACTGGGGCGACGTCCCAGCCCTGAACCAAGGGCTGCTGCCCAGTTCAGAGGCCCAGGTGGGGCCTTCTGGTTCTGGGGCACTGTCCCCCTCGAGGTCCCTGGCGATCAGAAGGTGACTCACTTCAGCAGTCTCACTCATTCCTTCTCCTCCCTTCCCTCTTCTCCCAAAGCCCCCACCCCAGCCCTGCAGAATCCCCTTCTTAGGTTCTGCTTTCATGCAAGATGGATACAGCGTCTGGCACACAGCAAACACTTGATCTTGTCGCCTGTCACAGCCCACCGGCAGAGGTGGCTTCCTGCAGCTGGGGCCCTGCTCACCGTGCCAAGAGGCGGCCCGAAGACTCAGGCTCTGGTGGTGGTAGGTCACTGCAGTTGACTGTGGCAGGAAGCAGGGCAAGCTCTGGCTGCATGCGGGCAGCACTATCCAGCGCACGGGCCACTAGTTCCACCACATCCTGGATGGCGGCCTCCAGTGGGGGCCGGGCCACCTCGCCCAGCGCTAGCACTCCGGGTGGCAGACCCTCAGTGGGCAGGGCCTCGGCGAGCAGTGGCGTGCCCAGCAGCCAGCGGGGACCAGGGGGTGCAGCCTGCAGCACCTGTTGGGAGCGGGCTGCATCGCAGCCCAGGAGTACGGCTGCAGGGACCGGGGCCTTCCCTCCAGCTGGTGCCCCCAGGAGTGCCAGGCGTGCGCTCAGCCCTGCATCACCCAGCTCTGGCCGGCTCAGGTCCAGCACAAGCTTCGGGGCCCGGCCTGCCCGGCTTGTCCACAGGACCACCAGGTTGCCAGGGTCGCGTACGTGGCAGAGCACCAGGCCGATGTCCTCCCAGGTGTGAGCCCGCAGCACAGATACCAGCACATCCAGCAATGTCTCAAGGGGGCTGGCCCAGTCCAGCTGCAGGTGGAACGGGTTCTGGCAGAGGGGTTGGTCAAGTTAGGGCTGGCGACCTCACAGTTCCACCACACTCTTCCCACCCCCATCTGTACATGTCCAGTAAACACACATCACCTTGAGCCGATGTCGGGAGTGGGCCACACTGCAGCCGAGGAGAACGGCTGTGGGGACCGGGGCCTTCCCCCCTCCGCTCCCCCTCCGCTAGTGCCCGCAGGAATGCCAGGCATGCACACAGCACCTGCTCCCGACAGGTGCTACAGGCTGCATCCCCCGGCTGCCCCTAGCTACTCAAAGGACCTTGAGTCTACCTCCTCCCAGCTCAGCCCCTGCTCTATACCCCTCTGTGGCTCCCCATTGCCATCAGCACAAAGCCTGGCCCTGCCTTGACCTGCAGGGCCTGCTCTTTTGACTCCAGTCACTCTGAGGCTTTTTGGATTCCCCAGCTGGAAGACCTTTCCCCATCTAGGTCAGCCAACTCCTACACATCCTTCAAAGTCCAGCTCCATACCCCCTCTCTATTCAGACTTACCCAGGCCAACCAGGCACTGAAGAGCCCCACTTTGTGCCTGGGGCACCCCGAAAATTCTCCTGGATTTGCTTTCAGTGTGGGATGAGAACTTTACCAGACACCTAGGGTAGGCAGGATGTTGTGTGGGTGGGGACAGGGTGCTGAGTGCCCGGAGAGAGGCTGAAGACTATTGCTCAGTCCCTGGCGTGGTGAGGAGGGGGAAAGGGGAAGAGGGGGCAAGCCATTATCCGCCTAAAGCCTGACAGGGCCAACTGCAGGGGTGCAGTTCCTGGATCCGGCTGCAGAGGGCCCCACAGGCCTGGATTTGGGTCCTGCATCTCTCCCACTGGGAGGGGGCAGGAACGGAGTGGAGGTGGGTTAAAGAGACCCCAGGCCTCCTGTAGGATCAGGGTCTCCCCGCCTTCAGAAGGAAGACCTGGAGGGGGCTTCAAGGTGGGTTGGGACGCCCCCTACCAGACCCCACATCCCGGCGTTGGGCCCCTCCCAGCTGGTCCTGAGAGGAGGGGTCTCCCTGGGGCACCGCGGGGTTCCCAGAGCTCTGCCAGTCACCCTCTCTCCTCTTTGTCCCATTCTCTACTTTTTCGGACCCAAATTCCAGTCTAGGGGTGGAAATAAGACGAGAGAATGAACTCTAAGGTCGACGAGTGGCGGAGGAAGGCGAGGGTTTTGGAGTCTGGGGGTCTGAGGAGGCTGTGGGTCAAGGAGGCTGTGGGTGGGGGCGGCCTAGCCTCGAGGGCCTCTGGGAGGATGCTGACGGGAGGAACGCCTCCAGCTTCAGCCTCTGAAACTGTTGCCCCTGGAGAGGGGGCAGGGAGACCCGCTTCCCCATCCCAGCCTGGCAATCCCGCCGGGTGGGGATCCGAAGGCGCCCCCGGACCCTACAAGGGGGCCCCGCTCTCGGGGGGTCTACACCTCCGAGGCCCAGGGAAGCGCCCTGTGGGATCAGCCGTCTGGAGTCCAGAGGCGTCCCGCGGGGTCCCGAGCCGCAGGTCCGTGGCTCTAGGTCCCTGCGTCCCGGGGCTCCCGTCTCCCATTCCGTGTCCCTGAGCCCCGGGGACATCCATGGTCCAGGGATCCAGGGCCTCTGTCATCCGGACTCCGAGAATCCGCGCATCTACGGTCCAGAAGTCCGAGTCCCGTGCGTCCCAAGGACTGTCTCAGACCCCCGGACCCCACGCCCCGGGAGCTTTCCAGGGCCTCTCCCATCCGGCCCCGGGTCCCCGCGCGTACCGGGGAGCCGAGGGGAGCGCGCGCTTCCCGCCGCAGCACGCTGAGCACGGGGGTCTCGGTGGCGGACGCCAGGAAGTGCAGCTGCAGCAGCTCGGGTCGCGCCTCGGGGAAGGCGATCAGGGCCGCCACTCCCGGTGCCGCCAGCGCCTGGCACAGACCGCGGGCGAGCGAGGCGGGGTCGCGGGCGGGGGGAGCGGCGGCCACCAGCTCCAGGGTCAGGTTGTGGGGCAGCCGCGGCGCCAGGGAGGCTCGGGCTAGGGCGGCGCGGGCGCGGGCGCGGGCGGCGGGCGCGCGGGGCAGGAGAGCGCCCAGGCGAACCGAGCCCCCCAGGGGCGCCTGGACGCCGCACGGGTGCGGGTGGCCCCCGGCGGGCCCCGGCCCCAGCGCCAGCGCCAGGCCAAGCCACAGCGCCGGCATAAACTCCATCCCAAAGTTGCCGGCGGGCTCCACGGGGCGGAGCTGCGGCTGGCACCCCGGGAGGCAGGATCTCGCGCGCCCCTGCCGGGCCGACTCCTCCCTCCCTGCCGGAGTCCACCAGCCTTTGCCCGTCTTCGCCCGCCCCCGCCCCTCCTCGCCCCAGTGCCAGGTAAGCCACTTGGGAGGAATCGGATCCACGACGCAGGGGGAGAAACTGAGGCTCAGATAATCTCAACAGGCGGGGGCGGGGGTGGGGTCTAACCACCACTATCCCTGGCTCTGTGCCCACTCTACAGATGAGAAAGCCGAGGTGAGGTTAGTAGCAGGGAGGGATTCTGCATCAAAATTGGTCCCCACACTAACCCCTGGATCCCTCATCCCCCTCCTCCAGCCTGGAAATATTTCCCATTGATAAGGCAGGGAAACTAAGACCCAGAAGGGGTCAGTTTGCCTCCATAGTCACACAGCAGCACTGTTCCCTCCCCCAGGAGGCAGTGTCTACCCAGACCAAACCCTCTGGGTGTGCTCTACCATCGTTGGCAGCTGGGGAAACTGAAGAAGACTTGTCTGATGGGAACCCATAGGGCAGATCTCATGCCCTCCAGCTGTGGGCAGGAAACTTGACCCAGACAGCTCCTCTTCACCCTTCAAGACCCAGTGCCAAATGTCCCTGACTGAAAAATTTCCCTGAAAGATGTAGAACACCCCCTCTCACCCCTGCCTACATTAACTCCATCACACACTTGTCATCTTTTTGCTGCTTTATTTATTTAGTGGGCAACTCTGGGAGACAGGGGTGAGCCTGGCTTGTTAACTGCTCTGTCTCCAGTGCTTGCACACAGTAGGCACTCTGCTTGAGCAACTGTTTGGATGAGGACACTTGATTTCATGACTCTCCACTGCTCTAGAACCTTCCATAGCTCCCCGCCGCCTACCAATCCCTCAGCCTCCTATGTTCTCTATGCCTCCCCATGAGAAACGGCCCCTGGCATGCAGCAGATGCTCAATGAACACTGGTCAAGTAAGGGCCCCAGCGGCGCTGTGCATGGACTCCTCCCATCTCCTATCCCAGGTGGGTGAGTAGAGAAAGCCTCCACAGGAGGGCAAGACCCCGCAAGGCACAGGGCAGCAGATCAGTCCAGATCATTCCAGCTCTAATGGATGAGTCCTTAAATGTGGATGAGTCTACACTCAGTTATTTTTTTCCACACACACAAAAAAATCTCCTTTTGGAGCCAGTGTTCAAGAGGCAGGGAACAAACTCCATTAGATGAATAAAAATGTTAAGCGCCAGCCAGCAGCATAGATTGAATTTTGAGATGACTAATGAGGGCTGGGTGGCTGACTGGCTTCCAAGTGACAAGGCCACCTCATCCAGCCACCTGGCCAGGCATCCCAGGACAAGGACGGTCATACCAGGGAGTCCTCCCCCACCCCATTCTTCTGGGTAAGGCGCTAAGTTGAAAAGGGTCCTCAAGGACCACCAGGACATTATTCCATCATGGGGAGAGATGCCTTTGCCAGCATGAGTCCTCCAAAAGAGGGACCCAGCCTGGGGAGGGACACTTCCTCACCCTAACATAGCCCTCAGCACAGTCAATAGACTTTGCTAGGGCTGGTTCTAGGAGGCAGGCACACACCAGAAGGCTCTTCAGGCCCTCCTGGGACTCATGTGGGGGCAGCCCCGGAAGCCCCCACATCTCCCCTCCCCCCAAGCCCACTTGGCCACTATCTCCCCATCTCCTGGGCCAGTGAAGAAGGGCCCTGATGGAAACTGGGACTGCCCCCATCTTGGTGACCTGAGGTGGGTGCCTGGCCTCTGCGCCTCAGCTCCCAGCTTTACAGGGCATTGGTAGTAGTTCACATCACACACAAACACAGGCAAGGTTTTTTCCTTAAATGTGGTAAAATATATATAATGCAAAATTCACCATTTCTAGGGTCTACAGCTCATGCCACTAAGCACATTCACATTGTTGTGCAACCAGCCCCACTGTCATCTCCAGAACTTTCTCATCTTTCCAAACAGAAACTCTGTCCCCATGAAACACTCCCCAACCCCTCCGCCAGCCCCTGGCCCCACCATCTACTTCCTGTTTCTGTGGATCTGACTCCTTTAGGGACCTCCAGTGAGTGGAATCAGACAGTGTGTCTCCTTCTGGGTCTGGTTTATTTCACTGTGCATTATGTCCTCGGGGTCCAACCAGGTGTAGAGGGTGTCAGAATCTCTTTTTAAAGGCTGAGTAACATTCCACCGTGCAAAAGGACCACCCTCGCTCATCCATCATCTTTGACAATTTGGCTGTCTCCACTCTTTGGCTGCTGTGAATCACACTGATGTGAACACGGGTGTGTAAACATCTCTTCGAGCCTCCTGCTTTCATTTCTGTGGGCAAGGTACCTGTAGTGGGATTGCTGGGACACATGGTGATTCCACGCTTAACTTTTTGATGACCCTCCTGACTATTTGCCAGGGCAACTGTACCCTTTCACCGTCCCACCAACGATGCACAAGTGCTCAGAAGACACCTCCATCATATCCTGACACTTGTTTTTTAAATAACAGCTGTCCTGGTCAGGAGGGGTTTCCATCAACTCAGGCAGTCACCTGAGAATGTCAGATGCAGTCTGCACTTCCCCTTCTGGCAGTGACGGCCCAGGATTCAGGGTCAGGTTGGATTTCTACAGATTCTCAGACAAGCAATAGGAGTACTGACTGTGCTGGGCACCCGCACAGCTGCACACTGGCTCCTGAAGACTCCTCATGAACCAAGGAGGTACAGTTCCTTTGAGTGACAACACAAAGTCTCAGGACCAGATGTGGCTTGTCCATGGCCACGTGGGGATTTCAGGGAAAGGGGCCAGTGGGCTCCAGCCCTTACAGCCCACCAGGGACCTTCTCTGGACTCTGTGTGGCCTATGGAGGGGGGAAGGGGACCTTCCAGGGCCCCATGGACTGGTGGCAAGGACAGCTCGGGCGAGGCTGGTTGCGCATTGATTGGAAGCTCTCCCTAGGCCCTGCTGGGACCACCTCTTAGGCCTGAGTCATCACAGTGACCACCCCGGGGTGGGACCCCACCATCCCTACCCAGGGGTGCACACCCTCAGCCCCTCAGGAGCCATGAGTGACCAAGGTCCCCTCAGCTGCAGCCACAGATGTCCTGGGCAAGCCAGGAGGGACCCCAGGACCCAAATCAGCAGCTAAAGGTCCACAGCTGTGCCGAGGTGCCCGGAACTTGGCAGGGACAACAGCGCCCCTCCTGCTCAGGGAAGAAGCCTGAGCCAGAGGAGGTGACCCCAGAGGCTGACCCTGCCAGCTCCTGTCTGGGACTCGACCACACAGAAAACAGTACCCAGGTCTCCAGAACCGGCATCTCCTCCCAAGTCACTGAACTACGAGCTGAGTGCAGTGGCCAGGGTGCAGAGAAGCATCAGGCAGAGGATGGCAGCACCTGGAAATGGTGCCAGGCAGGCGAGGTGGCCCTAGGCCCCGGGGAAGCCTCAGCCAACCCTGATGCCCTCCCCACCTTCCAGACCCCCTGGAGACCAAGGGGAGAGGTGGGGAACACTGAGCCCCCAGGTCCCCTTCCCCCACCCTGCTGCCAGGAACCAACCAGGAGCCCAGAGCCTGCTGGAACCTTATTCTGTGTGGGGTGACTGCAATGTGGAGGCCAGCAGGACTCCTCACCTGATGGCCCCAAGTAAACCTGTCTAGGTCTGAGAGCAAGGTGGGCCATGAGGGGGTTGCAGGGCCCCAGGAGAGGACACCCATCAGCTAAAAGCAGGAGCTGCAGTTACTATGGCACCAGCTAAGTCACATGGCTTTTCCGGACCATTAAACAGACTGTCACTTAGGGGCAGCTTTCTGGAAGGTTCCATGGGAGGCTTAGGGCCCAAGTCTGGGCTGGGTTCCAGGTTCCGGCTGGCAGCTAGTGGTGTCCCCGTCTACCCTGCACAGTGTGTATGTATGTGTGGTGCTGGAGGAGGGGAGATTGGCCTCTTTTGGGCCCTTGACACCAAGAACTTTCTGGTCGAGACAACCCTGGCCCAGAACTGGCTGCCACCTCAGAGTCAGCTGCCCAGAGCCAGGCTGGGGAGACAGGCCTAGTGTAAGCACCCTGCTGTCCCTGAGTTACTCTTGCCCCTGGGGACCTGACCCACGGCCCGGCCCCTGGGAGCTGCACAGGGGCGGCAGGTGAGGGAGCAGGTGAGGACCCAGGCTTCTAGTAGTTATGTCTGGGACTCGGACTCTGTGATAGCTGTGGTGAATCCCCCCGGCAGGTCCCACTGCGAGGGTCCTCAGCCCGGCGGGGGCACAAGGAGGCCGAAAGGTAGGATTTCAAGTCTTTTGTTAGAAACAGCAGAGCACCCATGTGACATGGCAGGTCACGGCAGGGCAGCCAGTCAACCCTCGACCGCAACCCTGGTGGGGGTGCCAATCCAAGCGATGGGACCTTGCAGAGAACAGGCTTGGGCCGTGGGCTCTGCCGGCTGAGGGCGAGTCCAGACGTGTCACTTGGTTGGGTGCGTGATGATGCGTGTGGAGAAGTCAAAGAGGTCGCGGTTGATCTTGCGCAGGTTCCGCACCTCGTCTTCCAGCTCAGTCACGCGGATCCGCAGCTGGTCCTGGCCACCCAGGACGTTCTGGGGGAGGGGCGGGGCGCTCAGACTGGGCCGGGGTTTTGTGGGGGGGGGGCTCGGACCTCTGCCCTGCTCTGAAGGCCACTGTCCCTACAGTCCAGGATGGTGAGCGGGGGCACAGGTAGATCCTCTCCAACCAATAGCCTGAGCCAAGCCTGCCGCTAGCAGCCCACCTGAGGTAAGCCTGGCCATCCTGAACCCAGCCCCTCGCCCACCCTGGGCCTCTCCCCTCCAGGCTCGCTCTCCCATCTTTGGGCCCTGCCCCTTCCCCATCTTGGGGTTGCTCCTCCTCCCACCTTCTCCAGCGTGCTGGACATCACCGCCTGCAGCTGCTCCACCCGCTCCAGATAGCTGGGTTCTGACCCCTGAAACACAAGAGCCGAATCAGTCAGCCAGTACCAGGGATGGCCAGGCAGTCAGCTAGTGCCTCCAGCTGGTGGGGACAGGCTGCTGGCCTGGCAAAATGGTTGGACCCTGCTGTTGTTCCAGGCCATTTGTCTCTTGCCGGACACCATCTGGGCGCACTGCTCTGGGCCAGTAGCCAATGCTGGGCACAGGCATCCATCAGGTCCCCTGAAGGGGTGTGGAAGCCCCTGCAGTCCTGTGTGGTTCCGGGGCACAGAGACAGAGGACAGAGCCCAGTCTCAGTGGGAAAGGGTGCCCTGTCCTTGCCAGGTGAGGCATACCTGCTGGTGGAGGCCTAGGCGCAGCATGAGGCCCCCGTGGTGCGGCTCGTCCCCATGTTCGGCACCTAGCAGGTGCTTGTTGAAGTGGGGCAGGGGCAGGCCTGGTCTGAAGTCGGAGCTCAGCATGCTGACGGGTGCAAGCATGATGCAGGCGTTGGTCACGGGGCCTGGGGGTGGGGTAGGGGAGGTGGTCAGGACCACCCTCAGCCAGGCTGTGCCCTCCACGAGGCAGGCCCTGAGTCCTTCCTCTGCCCTGCCTGGGGTTGGGGAGTGGTGGTGGCGGCCACGCCCACCTTTGAGGGTCACCGTCCTGAGGCACTGCTGGCTCTGCACATCCCAGAGGCGAACGGTCTCATCGTGGGAGCCCGACAGAAGCACACTGCCATCCGTGGACACCGACAGGCAAGTCACCTGGTTCCTGATGATGAATGCATCAGCTGGCTCCCAGGATGCTCGGGCTGGGGGTGGGGCAGCAGCAGGACCAGGCCTGCATTTGTGCCCCAGGGCAGCAACCCCCCTCCAACCCCTGTCCCTGCCTGGTCCCCGCACCTGTGCCCTCTGAACACCTTCCCGTGCTCCTGCTCCGGCTGGAAGCTCTTCTCTCTCTGCCCGGGCTGCAGATGCAGGAGGGCAAGTGAGCAGGGGCCTGGCAATGCCTTAGTCCCGAATCCGTCCCCTGACCCTGCTGCCTGCAAACACTCACCCAAGTACAGAGATTGACTTGGAAAATGGAGCCATCACTGCCACCACAGAACATGTAATGCTCAGCCAGGTCCATGGTCACGGCCAGGATGCCCACGTCAAAGAGTACGGACAGCAGCAGCTCACCTGAGGAGACCTCCCACAGCTGGGGGTGGGTGGCAGTATGAGAGCCAAGGACCAGTTGGGAGGCTGTGTCCCACAGAACCTCCGACAAGCACTGTTGCCACAGGGATCTCAGGGGCTCAGGGACCCCTATCCACCACCTACTTCAGTGACTGTCAGCCCCCAGGCCCCCAGCAGTTCAGCCCTGAATCCCCCAACCAGGAACAAAGACCCAAGGATGCCCTTGAATCCCCTAAGGCTTGGTCAGGAGCCACCAGGAGCAGTGGCCAAGTGGGAATTTCCAAGCCGACACAGGCCTAGACTGTCCACCCTCTGGCCGTCCTTGAGGCTGGAAGCGTCGGGGGATCAAGAGCTGTCTGGAGCCGCTGGCTTGGAGGAGGACATTATGTGCTGGCTCCCTTGGGCCAGGAACTCGCCAGCTGGGCTTGGCTCACATCCACTGCGGGGGACGTGGCAGGGTGAGGGTCCTACCTTCACTGTCTGGTCCAGCGAGGCGGTGGCCACCCGGGCTAGGGGCCCCCCAAAGCCGCAGTGCAGGTCTGTGATGGGGAGGGTGTGGCGAGACCAGACGTGCCGGGGGGCAGGGGTCCGGGAGGGATCTGCCTGCAGCACGCTTGGGGAGGGGTTGGGCGGACCTCAGCGGGCATCTCCACGCCCTCACCTCATCTCCAGGTGGTAGCCCGGCCCCCGGTCCTCCTGGTACCAGCCCGCCTGACCCGGAGCCCCTTGCTTCCCGCCCTCATGGTCAAGGCCTTGCCTGCCCAGAGGCCACAGCTGGACAAGGAGCCACCGGGGCCATGGTGCTACCTGCAGAGGCTCCAGGCCAGCACTAGGCAGTCCTTGCCCCCTGAGATGAAGTGGCTGCTGTCCCCCGTGAACTGCAGGCATGACACGTCCTGGTAGTGGCGGCTCAGGATGACTAGAAGGTTCCCTGTGGACACCTGGGGGGAGGAGAACCGGCTTGGTGGGGGGGCCTGCGAGGAGAGCCTACCCCCACGGCCCCTGCACCAGGGCTTCACACTTCCTGTGACAAGCTGGTCACAGCCGCAAGTGACCACCTTCTGAGTTGGGGGTGGGGGTGGGGCTCATGCTGGGAACCATGGGGGAAGGGGGAGTTTGGGCTCCAGGAGAGGAGGTCCCTGGTGGCAGGGACACCAGGGAAGGGCTAGGCAGGGGTGAGAGGGCAGAGATGCTGTGGTAGGATGAACTTCGTCACCCAGATAAACGTGTCCACACCCCAACCTCCAAAACCTGTGTCCTCACTTGAATATAGTCTTTGGAGATATAATCCATTCAGATAAGGTGACATGGGAATGAGGTGACCACTGTCTCTGTGAGGACACCTGACACAGACACCCAGGAGCTCATCCCGCAGAGGGGAGGGGAGAAGGCCCAGAGTACAGGAGTCAGAGCCCAAGCCAGAGCGGCCCTGTGGGGCGCCCCCTTGTGGTCGTGACGCACGCTGGCCAGGAATTCTCCTAGAGGGTGGGTCCTCCAGGCCAGGCAGCCTCCACCTGCAGGGGAGACGGACCCCAGACTGTTCCCCCATCAAGAAGGGCCAACCACTGGCAAGCCACCGGAACCGTCTAATGATGGTGGACCGGCTGCTGAAATCTGCCCACACCCCCTGCACTGGCCTAACCACAGCAGAGGAGGATCTCTTCCACAGGGTGAGTGCCTCAGTTTCTCTCCCTGCACTTGGGCAAGGCTTCCTAGTTTCAGAATCGTGCAGTGAGGTTTAAGAGCTGGAAGTGAGACTGCCAGCTCCCTCTCCTTTCTGCAACTGGTTGCCGGGCAGTAATCAGGAAAAGCTTTGTCCTGGGACCTTGGACACTGCACTATGCGCAGGAACGGAGGTGAGTGTCTCCCCAAACATAACAACCTGTTGGTGACAACCCGCTCAGTAGTCTGACCAGCAGCCCACCCACAGGTTGAGCCCACCCTCGTGTTTCTGAGTCCCTGGGCTCACCTCCCACAGGTATATGTTCTCTGAGATCCCTGCCAGGACGTAGAGGCCATTGGGTGATGTGGTGAGGCAGGTGACTGGTCCGGGACACATGATCTTCTGTTGAAGTTGGTCCTAGAGACAGAAAAGGCCTCTGAGTTTCATGGGGGAGGAAGCTGGGGAAGGGGCAAGAGACAGCTGGTAAGTCCAGGAGCAGAAAGGAGGTGGGGGTGGGGAGGGAAGCGGGGGAGGGGATACTGTGAGCAAATCCATGGTTCAGCAGAGGGATCTCCTCCAATTGATGCTATGCATTGTGGGGGTGGAGGCCTGTGGAATCTCTTTCAAAGCAAGACAGCACATCTCTGGACTGGGGGTCAGAGGGACCCCTGGGTGTTCGGGTGGGGAAGACACAGAGGGTCCAGGAGGACCCAATGGCCACTTGGCTTTTGCCCTAGTCCTGCATCACCACTAAAGTGTCGACTGGGACCTTGAGCCTCAGTTTCCAAATCTCTAAAATGGAACAACTTATCAAGTTTGTGTGTGGACCACACCAGGAAGAGCCAGAACACAGAACCCACCCAAAGAGATGTCAGCTGGCAAAAGCAGGCAGCAAGCAGCGTCAAGGGCTGCATTTTTAAGTTTCTCTGACCGTGGGCCCTACTGGCAAAAGGTTGCGTCTTTGGGGATGATTAAATGCACTAGACTCCCGAGTCACCCTTCAGCGGGCTCCCTCAAGCCTCGGACCTTCACCCTCCAAGCTCAGGCTACCGACGGAACCCCTAATGCAAACTCTTTTCAACTAAATTTCTCGCCTAACGCGCCGGCTCCCGCGCAGGGACCCCAAGGGACCCACTCCGGCCCTCCTTCTACGCGTGCGCACCGATAGCAACCCCACCCCCACCCCGAAGCAGCTGCCCACTCTCAGCTCGGCGTGTGCGCGCAGCGCCCTAGCCGCTCGCAATAAGAAAGGGCGCGCGACTCCCTACATCCCCTCCAAAAACCCCAGACCCGCGCGTGCGCAGAACACCTTAACGGGACTATCCACTCCTACCCCGGCTCAGGGTCCATGTAGCCCCCACCGCCCTTTCCGCGACCCCTGAGCGCCACGCAGCTCGCCAAAGGCGCCCGGGAGCACGCCGCCGCACCTTCCTCTGAAGCTCCCAGGCGCAGATGTAATTCTTGCCCAGCTGTGCGGCCAGCAGGTACTCGCCATTGAGTAGCGCCAGGCCGCGGGGCCCGGCCTGGCCTCCGCGGTACGTGAGCAGGTTGGCGCCAGAGTGCAGCTCCCACACAACGCAGCTCCATAACTGGGCCGCCGAGTCCGTACACACGGCCACCTCCATGGGCGCCGCCATCTTGCCTTCTCCACCGCCCCGGACGTGCGTCATCATCAGCGAGACGCGGGCGACTGCGCCGTGCCGGGTAGAGCGGCGCACAGGTTGCCCGGCTCTCGGCGGCCGGCTGTCCTGCGCGTGCGCACACGCCTCAGCGAGGGGGGCTGCCCTATGATCCAGGCTTAGTTATCCTCCTGCTCCGCGAAAAATAAGGGGTGCCCCGCCTGGTTAGAGCTCTTAGAAGGATACTTCTTCCAAAAATAGATGGCGAAACCAAGGCCTAGAGTCTCCTGAGAACAGTTAGTAGCTTCAGAGCCTGGAGGTCTGGCTTGGTTTGCACTGAGCGCTTTTAGCCAAGCACGCAATTTCGCAGATTATTGTTCTTCTTCTAATGTACAAATACTGAGTACCGACCTCACAGGATCGAGCCATTGAACGTAAAACAGGCTACGCTCCTAACATAACAGGTAGTGATAGTCGTGTCCGACTCTTTGCGACCCCATGGGCTGTAGACCACCAGGTTCCTCTGTCCATGGGATTTCCCCGGCAAGAATACTGGAGTGGGTTGCTATTCCCTCCTCCAGGGGATCTTCCAGACCCAGGGATCGAACCCATGTCTCCTGCATTGCGGACCGATTCTTTGCCGGCTGAGCCACCAGGGAAACCCCAACAAAACATGTAGCTGGCGTTCAAAACAGCCAGTTAGATGTGTGTTTGTGGACCCACGGTCCGCCTCCCCCTGGACCTCCCTTCTTCGGAGGCCACAAAACCCACATTTTAATTTCAGCAACTTGGTGCAGGTCGAACAAATCGTGAGGTCTAGGGAGCACTTAACCTCGTGTCAGAGCTGCCGGCTGCAGGCTGTGTCCTCAAACAATACATTTTAAATAGGGAATTAGTTGCCAACCTTTGAAAACGGAGAATTCGCTCAAAAGTCGCGGTCTCATGCCTGTCCTGGTAGGTGTATCCAGAAGCAATATGGGGACTGGGTTCTGGGTACGTCCCCCAAACCCGCCGCGCGATCTAGGAGGAGAGGATGGGGAGGAGGGAGCCTTCCTGGAGTAGGCGCGGCGCCGGAGCCAGGGACTCCGCAGGCCCAGGCCCGGCCTCCAGGTGGCAGGCTCGAGCCATTGACCGAGATGTCAGAGGGAGTAGCTCCAAGCGCGGGGGGCCAACAGCAACAAGCAGCAACCGGGGGTCGGCGGGGGGCGCGTAACGGGGTGTCAGGGGGACCGGCCTGATCGGGCGGAAGGGCTTCCCTGAACAGGTGTCCTGAAGAGAAGGAGGGACAGACGCGCGAACAAAGGCCTTGAGGCTGACCGTGGAGGAGGGAGCTGGACATGGGGACCTGGGTTTTATTTTATCCTGGGGGGTGTGTGTGGAATGTGAAACTGAAGGACTTTTGTAAATTGGAGAGAGGTGGGTGTCCAAATCTCCAGAAGTTTCCAAAAGGGGAAACTGAGGCAAGTACTACCTAGTCTGAAGATGAATTGGAGCTAGAAACCCAGTTCCTCAAACTTTTTTTGTTCTTAATGTGAATAAGAAAAATGAAACACCTTGAATGCTTATTTACATTTTCTGGATACTGTTTTCCCCAAACCACATCTTTCTTTGAATCTTGGGCATTCTGTGAAACCCCAGTTGAGAATGGTGACACCCTGAAGCTCCCAGGGGTGGACCAAGGTGGCCTTTTTACAACCACCAACTCAGGGCTTGAACCCGGTCCTCCTTCTGAGCAGTGGGGCAAGTCACTGCCCAGCTCTGGGCCTCAGTTTCCCCAGGGGCCAGTCAGGAATGCTGATTTGAACGCTGGGTTTGCATGCTCCTCTGGGGAGGTCTCCCCTGGCTAAGTTGCCAAGCAGTGGGGTTCCAGGAGAAAAGGTGGGCCCTGTAGGTGCGGGTCGCAGGGGGACCCGTTACAAACAGAAGTCGAAGACGTGTAAGTCCAGGCATGGGTAGGCCAGGGCTCCGCTGGAGGGCAGGCAGCTGCGGTGCAGTCCTGGGCCCCCTCCCTTCCCTCCTTCCCTTTCCCCTCCTCCCCTCCCGGGGGACCCAGCTCAGCCCGGCTGATGTGTGAGGTCAGAGGTCACCCCACCCCCAGCCTGGTTCCGGAATGAGGACAGACCAGTTGTGTCAGAAGGCCAGGACAAAAGCCACACTTTGGGGGCCTCTCGGACCACCCAGTCGCCAGACCTCCTTGGTGCCAGCCTGGCGCCCCGTCCCAGATCCACTAACACTCCTAGGCCTGAAGACTTAAGGGTAGGGGCGGGGCAGAACGGGAAACCGAGGCACAGAACAGCTCTGGGTCTAAGCTCCCCAACCCCGTTCTTTATTCCCTACTCGGGTATTGAGTGCCTTCTCTTCGCAGGCTCAGGATACACACTGCTCCGTCTCCCGCCCTGCCCACCTGGAGCCGGAGCCCGGGGGAGGGGGTCTTGTGGGTTGGGGGCGGGGACCGGGAACCCAGGCTCAAATCCAGCGCCTAGCCTGCTAAGTGCACTAATGGCGTTGCGGAAGGCTGATGACTCAAGCGAAAGCCCTCTTCTTCGGGCTTCGGGCTGGCTCCCGCGACTCTGCTGATCAGACGTGGTTTTGAGTTTCACCTCCAGGGAGGCTCCCCGGCCTACTCACTGGCACGGAGTGGGAGGCTCCGCGGGGATCTGAGAGGCTGGGGAGGAGGGGGTGGGGCCCGACACCCTCCCTGCTTCCCTCCCCGGCCTCGGGGCTGTGTAACCTCACGGCCTCTGGGCCCCTCTCTGGGCCTCTTCAGAGGAATGAAGATGCTGGACTGGCCGATCCAGTTTGCCCAGAGGGCCTTTAAAAAAAAAAAAAATCACTTTTCCTTTACCTCCGTGGTGGGGGAGGGCAGGGGGGCTCTGAGAGACAGGTGGGTTAACCCCTGCCCTCTGAGTTCTGCAGGTCCCCCTGGTTCGCTGAGGCTGGGACCACAAGAATGGGCTATGGGGAGGCGCGTGCACCAGGAGTGAATTGTTTTTCCTCACTCAACGCAGACTTGGGGGCTGACCCAGGCAGGAGGGACCGGCCCAGGCCAGCGGATGCCGGGGAACCAGGTCGCAAGAGGCCAGTCCTACCCACCATTCGGCCATGCTGACCTTGAGGCCATTAGGTCCTCTGCTCATGGGGTGGGGATGAGAGGCGGATGAAGAAAGGATGCTCAGAAAATGCACACGGGCTTCCCTTCCAGGTGTGTTGAGCCCAAGGGTCCCAGGGCTGAGTCTGACTCTTGGTCTGCTTACTTTGGGTCCTCAGGTCAAGTGTAGAAGTGTGCACTGAACCACAGCCGGAAGTCTGGGGGGTGGGTGCAGGGTGGACCCATATGGCTGCCAAGACTGCTTGGGCTCCTTCTGGTGGGTGTGTGGGGGTCCCTACATTTCACCCACAAGGGCCAGGCACTGCTGGCTTGGGGGTGGGCCATCCACTGTCCCCTCCTCCCCCCACCATTGCACCCACTGGAGGACATGGGGGACGTGGCTTAGTGGCCATGGGGGGCACAGTCCCTGCTGGGGGACCTCACCATCAGGCCCTCAGCCTCCTGCCACCAGGAGCAGAGTAGGGGTGGGGCGACGCCCAAAAAAAACCACCAGAGGAGCAGTTTTCTGTTAAAAGTCAGAAGTGTTTTGTCTTGTTTTAATATTTCATCAGCTTTACAGGGTTACAATTGTCTTAAATATTTCTGAAGTTTAAATACAATCTGCATAATAATGTTATAAAATGTAAACTTTCAGTGTTCCTTTAAATTTCAAAATCACACTTTTTTTTTTGTCTTTTTTCCCCCCTTCCTTTTAATACCTGAATATCCTGCAAAAACTGAAATAAATCGTCACGGGCTGCCCTGCCGCAGCCAAGGTACGACAGGCTGAGCCCGGCCAGAGGTAGAGAGTAGTTTTACGTCTTTTTATTGGAAGTTTTTTTTTCCCTTTAACCTGAGTTCAGGCGTGCTCCCCACGCCTTCTGACAAACCCCAGAGAAACTGAAATTTCACAAGTCAGGCATGAAAGGCTGAAGTCGTGTTTGCCAAGAAAAAAATGCAGAAGCAAAATTAAGGGAAAAAAAAATGGTGGTGGGCAAAAATGCTAACAGTGAGAAAAGTGACTGTACAAACGCACAACTATTACAAACCAACCCGCCACCCCGTGCCCGCCCCCCACCCCCGCCCGCCCCCAGCTGGACAGCTACAGACCCGCGGCCAGTTTGGAGGTCACAAGGAAGGTTCTAGAAGCAGCCCGTCCACAAGCATCAGCAGAGCAGGGGTACCCCTCGAGCCCCTCTCCACCCTGAGTTTGGGGGCCCCCATCCAAGGCATGCTGCTAAGCCCCACCCGTTCAGGAATGAACAGCACTCAACCCCGGTCCCCCCAGGTTTGCATAAGGGGTGCTAAGTGCACCCCAGAAACCCACACCGATAGGCAGCGGTGGGGCTGGGAGTGTGGGGGTACTGATTGGAGCGACCTAGGCAGAGGCAGGGCCCCTTGGAGGGCGAAGTCCCTCCTGGCCCCGGGACCCCCTGCTATTTCCATGGCCGGTGGGTCCCGGGACCCCCTGCTATTTCCATGGCCGGTGGGTCCCCCCCTCCTGGGCCCATGCTCCCTCCCCTACAATCATCAGCGTTGCCCAGCACCACAGGCACACCCTGAGTCAGATGCGGGGGGTGGGGGGGTTGGCCTATTGCCCGCACGACGCTCTGTCCCCCGATGCCGGGGCCCCGCTATATACGTCGATGCAACAGCATGCGTGCGTGGGACCCTGAGCTGGGGGCTAGGGAGGTGGGCACCCAGGCGGGGGTTTTGGCATCAAGAGTCAGACCTGAGGTAGAAAGAAACTCGCAGCAGACAACCCCCTCTACAAGGCCGGCAGGAAGCGGGTGGGGGGCAGAGGGCAGCCGCCCACACTCCCAGGGTCAGGTGAGGGGAGAGCAGAGGGAGAGGGGGGATGGCAAACAAGGGGGGCAGATTGTGTCTGGGAACAAAAGGATCCCCCTCCCACAATGATTGTGCCACTGCAGTGGGAGACAACAGGAGGGGAGACCCTTCCAGAAGCAGGAAGAAAGGCCCAAGCCCTGCCCCACCCTCTCCTGGGAGGGTGGGGGGCGTCAGCGACCCTGAGATACACCAAAGAAATGGGTTCCCTCCCAGAGACACACCTCACCCCACAGGAAGGCAAACCCGGCGAGACTGGGGGCTCAGGACCACCCCCAAGGTCTCCAAGGCAACAAGATGACGCCTGGGTTGGGAGAGAGCAGGCTGCTGGCGGAGCCCCGCCGCCCCTCCGGGCTCGTTAGGTCAGGCTCCCGGGGTCCAATTAGTTTTTCCAGGCTCACCTGGGAACAGCTGCGTTCTTCCCAGCCCACCCCCACCCTCAGAGGGACGTGAAAAAGCACTGCCGTGCGGGAGGGAGGCACAGCCCCACCCAACACTACCTGGTCCTGAGGACGGAAGGAAACGGCCCAAAAGCGCACCTGGGCTTAGGGCCGACGGATGTGCAGGCTGCGTGCCACATCTGACCGGCGCCCCCGACCCCAGCTGCATCTCACCAATGCCTGCCTTCTGACCTGGGGAACAGGGTTGGTCGGGGGGTAGGAGGGCGGGCCACCCCCCCCCCCCCCCCGGCCTGTGTGTAGTTCCTTGAGTCACTGCAGGGCTCCCAGCAAGTATAGAGGGACAAAGTTAAAGAGATGAGAACGGGAGTGGGGTGGGGTGAGGGGGTTCAGGGTGCCATGGCCCCAGAAACCCCGCCCTGAGCTAAGGCCGGCTCACCCCCATCCCCAGACGCGGCATCCCCGGACACGGTGTCCCGGGATGGCACCCCCAGACACGGCGTCCCCGGACACGGCACCCCCAGGCTGTGTTCATCCCTGAGACAGGAGCCTGGGGCTGGCGGGGGAGCACCCCCCACCCCAGCAATTTCTCCTTTTGAGTTAAGACTTCGGGGCTCCTGACTGAGGAGCCCAGCCTGAAACACAAGTCCGGTGACATCTAGCATTCAGCATCCCTGCCCCTCTTCCCCCAGGACCCCGCCATGCACCCCCCAGCCCAGCCCAGCCCAGCCCACACCACCTGAGTTCATCGGCTCTGCTGACTCCAGCCCAGGCATCCAGTGTCCTGGGCCCACTGCACCACAGGAAATGCACAACCGAACCCAAATCAGTCATGGGAAAAATAAAGGGTATTACTTGTTTTTTTTGGCCTTTTTTTTTTTTTTCTTTTTCAAGTCCAGTTTCCCTGAATGAACACAAATATATAGATATATATATCCTTTTCCTAGGTTTGATTCCTCCCCCAAGAATAAAATAGAATATTTACAAAACAAAACCCCTAAAACCTCTTAAAAACCCTATAGAGTTTGAATTTCACTATTTCTTTTAAAAAAACAACAACAAATTCCCGAAAGCAACAACAACAACAAAATTCAACTGATCTTGGCTCAGGGGTTTCATTCAACACAAGGAGCTGGGTGTGGTGAGTGTGTGACAAACGGACAAAAAAAAAGCAAAGAAAATAACAGATAAAAATGAAAAAACAGTGCAGGGATGTATGAGGTAAACAGGATTGGCCTGTTGAAACCAGACACCAGTCCACATGGGTCCACCAGGGCTGCAGGAGAGCCCTAGTAAACATTTGCCTCCCTCATTTCTAATTTCCTTTGATATTCTCACAATTCATCTCTGAATGTCCGAAACCTGAGTAATTCAAGTGTTCCTTGGTTTTCCCCTGTTTTATTAAATTTTCTTTATATATATATATATATATATGTATATATATTTTTCTTTTCTTTTTGGCGTTAAGCTGTCGCTCCTCTGTGGATACCTCCCCTCCCCACCCGTATCTTCCGCCATCCCAGCTCCTGCTTGGCCCACCTGGACCCCCTGCCCAATCTGGCAGGTTCCCAGGGTGGGGAGTGTTGCGGTTAAGGCAATGAGTTGTTTGAGGTAGATGTGGGGGGTGCAGACATCCCTGCTGGACCTGCCTGGCTGCCTGCACTGCTGCTGCTGCTGCTGCTGCTGTTGGTCCCGCTGTTTCCTCCCCGGCTGCTGCTGCCGCCTCCACCTTTGCTGGGAGCGGAGGGTGGCGTGGGGGCCGGTGGCTGGGCGAACAGCACTCCTGGTGCAAGGACAGGAGGAGAGACAAGTCGTGGAGAATGTAAAAGACCACATGACAGGAGCGAGCGATTCCTGAGCGATTCCCAGCAAAGTCCCCCTCCCCCAGGACACCACCACCTCCTCAAGCCTCTCCTCATGGGGTCTTTACAGAAACAGAGCTGTTCTATGTCAACATCGCCACCTGGTGGCCTACAGGAGTCATGGGTCTGACCACATTATTTTTGAAGTACACAACACGTGATATGACCATGCTGAGCACTTACTTAGTACTTGCTGAGCACCTGCCTAAGTATAAGACACAGACTATCGCTCACACTCTAGTCTCATGAGGGAAGAGCTCTGGGCTCAAGCCAGCCACACCCGAGGGGCAACCAGGACTCTGGAAAGACATGGTCAAGGTGGACGTGCGTGCCAGGCTAGCCTACCTGTGTACATGATTCCATTAATCTCCACTGACATGCTAATACTGTTGCTGCCGTTGGTGCTGGTCAGGTTCGCAGCCGAGTCCTGGCGGCTCTCGGAGGCTGTGGGAAGAAGAAAAAACACCCTTTGTCACCATAAACCAGGCCCCTTGCAATGAGTTGTATCATGTGGGTCATCTCCACCAGATGTGAAGCTTCACAGAGCTTCAGACCTGATCTCTCAGCAGCACACACAGTAGGCATTCAACAAATACTTATTGAGTAAGAATGTATTTGTCTGAAATTTGTTTTTTTGCATGATTATAACTCTTGTTTTTCCCTAATAATTAAAACTTTTTTTTTTTTTCTTAAATTTCTTGGCTTCACTGCAAAGCAGGTGGGATCTTAGCTCCTCAACCAGGGATGGAAGTCTTGTGCCCCCTGCAGTGGAAGTGGAAAGTCTTAGCCACTGGACTGCCAGGGAAGTCTTTTTCTAATAATTTTTATTGGAGTTTAGTTGATTTACAGTGCTAAGTTTTTCAGGTGTACAGCAGGATTACAAGTCCTAAGCAATGTGTTTGTGCTCAGTCACTCAGTCATGCCTGACTCTTTGCGACCCTATGGACTGTAACCCGCCAGGCTTCTGTGTCCATGGGGATTCTCCAGGCAAGAATACTGGAGTGGGTTGCCATTCCCTTCTCCAGGAGATCTTATCGATCCAGGGATCGAACTTGGATCTCCTGCATTGCAGATTCTTTATTGTCTGAGTCACCGGGGAAGCCCAAATCATGTCATTCTTTTTAATGGCCAGAGTATTCCAGCCTTGGTTCATTCATTCCCCTACTGATGGACACACTAGGGACATCGTGCAAACATCTTCAGTGAACATCCTTGGACACGTGAGTTTCCTAGAGCCCTTGCATCAGCTCTGCTTTAGATACCAAGCAGAATCACCCAGTTCTGGCAAGTACATCTTCTATCTTTAAAAAAGATTCCCCCTGGGACTTTCCTGGCAGTCTAGTGGTTAACACTCCATGCTTTCAATGCAGCAGGCACAGGTTTGATCCCTGGTTAGGGAGCTAAGATCCCACATACTCCGAGGCACAGCCAAAAAAAGACTGCCAAGTTGTCACCTGTTTACACATCCACCAGTAGGACCAAGGGGGCCCATTTCCACCACATCCTGACCAACATTTGATATTATTAAACTCTGATGGATGAAAAATGGAATCCCCTAGTTAACTTGCAGAGCCCCAAAGAGATGGAGTTAAACAGTTTTTCCTACTAGTTTATACGTTGTGTTCCCCAGGTGACTCAGTGGCAAAGAATCCATCTGCCAATGCAGGAGCCACAGGAGACATGGGTTCAATCCCTGGGTTGAGAAGATCCCCAGGAGGAGGAAATGGTAAACTACTCTAGTATTCTTGCATGGAGAATCCCATGGACAGAGGAGCCTGGCAGGCTATAGTCCATGAAGTTGCACAGTTGGATACGACTGAGTATGCATGATGAGTCCCAGCTGCCCATTCCTTGTGCTGGTCTGTTTACCTTTTTTTCTTTTTGATCTGTAGGCACTCTTTACATATGTTGGCTATGAGGCCCTTCTCTTGTGCAAGAGGCACAGAGGGTCTGAGTGCCGGGGTGGTACCTTGGCTGTTGATCCGGATGCTCATAGGCAGCTGTGCTGTCATGGCCAGGAAGTTCTGCTGAAGTGCCCGCTGCATCAGCCGCTGCTGCTCCTCTGCCACCAGGGCCATCTTCTTCTCGGGAGGCTCCCCAGACTCCAGTTTCTCCCGAAGCTGCTCCAGGGCAGCTGCCTGTGCTGCCACGGCCGCCTGGGCTGCTACTGCCTGGGCCGCCACCACGGTGTGACCTGCCAGGGAGACTGGCAGGCGGCCGGGGACTGTGATGGGGATGGCTGCATCCTCCTCTGGACAGGAGAGAAGGGGAGTTGGTGGCCAGAAGGGAATGGAGGTAGCTTAGTCCCTGCCTCCCACACAAGGCAGGAAGGTGCCTCCTTGAATACCTCCCCTGATGGGGTGCTCACTTCCTCTCAAGGGATGAAGTGGACAGGTTTTGGAACAAACACAAGTGCTAAGAGCCTTTCTACTCTCAGGCTGACGTCAGATATCACCATAATGGTAACAATACTAATGATAGTTACAGTATACAGTACTGCTTGGCATCATTAAGTAGTATCATACAGAGACCATAGTAGCACATGTTACATACACATACAATATTAATTACAACCAGAGCTCACCACATCTTGTCTAAAGCACTTAATGTGAACCATCCCATCAACCCCATTTCTACCTAGACACCCTCTTCTCCACTTTACTGCTGAGAAACCCAAGGCTCAGAGAGGATGGATAACTTTCCTGAGGCCACTAGGCTGAAGAGAAGTTGAGCTGAAATCAAACGCACGCAGCCCAAGCCCAGAACCAGCTCTGGACCATTCCCCTCTCCAGCGGTTGAAACAAACAACCCCATCATTCCCACTCACTGGTCCCACTATGACCCACTCTCTCTTCTCCCAATTCTTCCTCTTGAGTCTCTCTCTAGTGGCCAGAGACTGCCTCTCCAGGATGGACCCCATTCCAACTTCTGCAGTTGCCAGCCCCTCTGCCCTGGAGTCTCTGCAGCCATCTCTGCTACTCTCGGTTCCAAATAGCCCCTCGGACCCATTACAACCATCTTTCCCCAGCTCCCTCATGAGCTCCATTGGGTTCGGAGCTCTCTTTTGTCCTCCACTGTCCTCCTGAGCTCCAGCATGGGGCTCACAGAGAATGGATGCCTAATGACATTCACAGGTATGGCTGTGACTCCCCGAGGCTGGGGCGGGGTAAACAGAGGCCCATAGAGGTTGGAGGGAGCTGACACTGGCGAGATCTCTTTCACCTTAGATCTGACCAGCCCTGAATTCTCAGGGTGCTGGGAGGATCATCCTGGATCCCTGGGCTAAGCCTGTGACGTAGGGAGTCACAGTTCGTGTAGCAGATGAGAAACGGGACCTTGGACAGTGCACCAGCCTGCTTGAGGCCAGCCCACCACATGAGCTGTTGTGATTCTGTGTTAGGAAGGATTCAGAGGCTCGATGATCAACTGGTGATATCTGCCATGGATGGGGTCTAGGGTGTTGCACGCTGCGCATTTTACACACCCAAGGTCCCCAACAACTCCACAAAGGTATAATCTCCTGCACTTTACCCATAATAAGAGCTAGGCTCAGAAAGGGCCAGTGAGCACTGAGCAATAGCTCCAAGGGTGGTTACAGTCAGTTTGATGACCCACACTGGCACCGTGTGTTCAGAAGAATTCTAAAGTTCAAAGGGAAGAGAATACAGTGATCAACTAGCAATGTCTGTCACATCAAGGGACTAGAGACAACCACGGGCAGCAGCCTGGACAAATGCTACAGTAAAAGAGTGATTAATTAGCAATGTCTGCCACGGGCAAAGGATAGGAAAATTGGGCATGGTTTGCCTTCTCCGACTTGGCATAGAATTGGAGGTAACAACTATTGATTTGTGATATATGCCAAGGGCACAGGTTTAGGGGAAACAAATTGATTAGAGATGTCTGCCTGCCATGGGCCAAGGTTGAAGGAACAGCAGTTGACTAGTAATGTCTGCCACAGGCATACCACTGGTGGGTAGGTAGCCCTCTTCCACACCCACTTTGGGGCCTATCTTCCTGGTCACCCAGAAAGGGAAAGAGACATCCCCATCCCTAGGTCACACTGCCAGGCTAAAGCAGAGTCATGATCAGGCCCCAAGCCCTGCGCAGCCCTCACCTTTCTTGATCTTGGGGGCTGGGGTGATGGAGCTGCCGTTGGTGCTGGCGGCCAGGCCCAGGGAGGACACAGGCAGTTTGGGCGAGGACAGCATGCTGTGAGCCCCGCCCGGCGAGTAGGCAAAGAGGGAGCCCCCAAAGCTCTGGCGCCGGCCTTCCCTCCGATTGCTGTCGATGGCTGCCTGGAGCTCGTTGGGGTTGCTGAGGCCACGCTTCTCACACTCGTAGGGGTACAGGTACTTCATATACCTGTGGGCAGGGACAAGAGGCAGGATGGCACTCAGGACACCTTAGGGGTCTGCATGAAGCCAAGCCCCACCTCCCTGTCTGGATGCCCACTGGTCCTCTGAGCCCCTGTCCTCACCTATGCTGTTCCCTCTGTCGCGATGCCTGTCCTGCAGCACGTCCCATCCCCATGACCACCACCTGCTAATCCTTGAGCACTCAACTGGCAGGGCCTAAAGGCCGGGACTTTCCGTGACCCCCTGCTCTGTGGTCCTTTCTACCTAGGGTCCTTTCTGCCTGGCGTGAGCGGGCACTTACTGGGTGCGCAGTGTGAAGGCAGCGCTGGTGATGGACGTGGGCAGGTTCAGTCCCTTGGTGATCTCCCGCCACAGCTTCTTGTTGATGACCTCCACCAAGCCGCCCTTCTCCGTAACCAGCACGTACAACATAAACAGGTCGAGTACCTGCTTTGCCATGATGGGGATGCGGTTCACAGGTGTCCCTGTGGAGAGGCGGGTGCTGTCACTTGAGGTGGCGCCCAATGCATCAGTGAGAGTGGGTACCCTTGGCACAGCTGACCCAAGGCAGCTGGCCCTCTGGAGGGCTGCCCCTGGCATTATAGGGGGTAAAGAAGCATCCCTGCCCCAGCCAGTGTGGCACCCAGCATCCGCTGGGGGCAGGGTCACTGGGTCAGACCCCAGCTTGCAAGAGCCCCGAGACGGCTGTGTCTCAGTATTTCCATCAGTGATCTGGGTTCATGCTGCTCATCTGGGGATGAAGAGGTGCTACAGGGCCAACCTGGGGGCCCAGCATGAGAAATACAGCCTCTGTTATTCTTTCTACAACCGACAGCTGCCAAAACAATTCCGCTGTGTTCCCCGAGGCCAGCTCCCTCCAGGTCCCCTGGGGCTCTGCAGTGGGGAAGCAGGGCTGGTTAATCCACTTTGCAGTTTAGATAGCAGAGAGATGGGCCAGCCAGGGGAGAGGGGCCCCTCCCTGCAGACAGGCCTTCTCCCCACTTCTGCCCACCCTGATGATCCGAGCCCCTGAACATGTGCCTCCCAGCCAAGGGAGCCCCTAGGTTTCAGTCAGTCTGCCTGGCACCTTTCTGGCTGACGGTGGAGAAGCCCCCAATTATACTTTTCCCCCGGGCAGTGAAATTACAGGTTTACTCTCTGTGGCCGCCACACTATCCTGCTCACATGAAGTACCCCCACCCCATGCCCAGCCTGGCATACAGCAGGTGTCAGTAAACAACAGTGAAGGCAGCTGGGCACCCATCCAATCGCAGCCCTGAGGGCAGGCCTGCCCTCCGTGCAGAGATGGAATCTGGCTCCCGCTCCCTCCGCCCCCACCATGGTGCTCTGGACCTGGGACCCTGGTTTCCACTCCCCACTCCCCAGCCCCAGCCGGACATCTCAGAACCACCTCCTGCCAACCTTGGCTGCTTCCTAAGTCGCCAAATCCCCAAGGAACAAACACAGCCTGGCGGAGGTGGAGTAAGATGGGCCTCAGATCCCCCCACTTCATTTTCCAGCCCAAGGAGAGAGACAAGCAACACCAGGTGTCAGTGGCACCCCCAGCGCCCGCCTGGCCCACCCGGGATGCTGAGTTAGGCTCTGAGTTGGGCTTCTCCCAGGACCCTGGGCCCTGGCTCGGCAGCAGGCGGATGTTTATAGAAGACGTGGAGCTGGGTGAGCACAGAGAGGCATTGATGGAGGCGGGCAGGGGGGTGATAAGGAAGGGTGGAGAGGTCGTCAAGGAAACAGCAGGAGGGTGGGGTGCAGGCAGGGCCCCTCCCCCACTTCTTGCCCTGGAGACTCTGGAGAACCATCCAGTTAGAGACCTTTTTTGACTTTGTGATGGGGGCAGGGGAAGTGGGAATTACTTTCCCCCTGGAGTGACGGGAAGGGGCTTGTGGGATGCAGGACGTGTTATCCAGATTCTCAGCCCCAAGGCCTTCCATCCCAATTATAGACAGGAGGGTTCAATAGGAAGGTGGGAAAGCAGGGCCTTGGAGCTGGGTTCTGAGGGATGCATAGGAGTTTGTTGCTTCCTGTCCTCAGGAGCACCTGGCTTGGTGAGGGAGGCAGGGCTGGACACAGACCCTGAAAGCCTGGGTGGCCAGGAGCTGGGGCCTCAGAGAACCTGGCCTCACTGACACCCCACTCCAGAGCAGCTCAGCATACTCCCTCCATGCCTCCAGGACACCAGAAACCCAGTCTTTGGCAGAGTGGGTGGGCTTTGGGCCTAAGGGCTTGGAGCCCCATGGTTGGGGGTCAGTGGGGGTCTCTGGTAGGTGTGGACCGGGCTGATAAAGGGTGGGGTGGGAGCTCTCTGACTGCAGAGGGGGCAGCAGGCCTGGCTGGGCTGGAAGATAACTGGGCTGGGCTGGACTCCTCTACCCCGGTACAGGAGGGGTTAATGCGGAGGCCGCAGCCCCCTCCCCTTTCATCTCCTTCCCTTCCGGCCTGGGCCTGTGTTTACAGAAGCTGCTAGCAGGGAGAGGCAGGCAGGGGCCCTGGACAAAGAAGCTGCCAGGCCCCTGCAGCCCATACCGGCCCCACCCCTTCCTGCCTCTCCAGGCCTCAGTTTCCTTCCCTGAACAGTGGGGGTGTGGGGGTGTCAGGGAACTGAGCCCACACTGCAGTGGGTACTCCTAGGATCTGCATCTGGCTGGAGCTCTGAGCTGGGGGCGGGGGGGTACTGGGGGTCCTCTGGGCCTGGCTGTCCCTGAATGCCCCCTAGGCCTGGCCTCTGTCCCTGGTCATCTCCTGTTTGCAAGGCTGTGTCTGGCATCTGCCAGACACTGGGGGTGGGGTTGGGGGGCAGAGGTGGCTCGGGCCTGGTACCCTGTCTTTGCATAATAACTGTGGCCCTGGCACTCAGCACATGTGGGCACTGACCACCACACGGCAGGGGGTGCAGGTGGCCCATCTCACAGACTGAGGAACTGAGGCCCCAGGTGGGAGCAGGGACCCAAACCTCCCACCAATTGCAGCAGCAGGAAGGCCAGTCTCCAGTCTGCCAGGAGCTTCTGCCCACCACCCAGCGCCTGCCCTCCTGGGAATCCAACCCTGTTCCCCACACAGAGGCTGGCCTGCTGTGGGGGATCCTGGGAGCAGCAAGGGAGGAAGCCTGCACTGTCACTTCTGGGTTGGGGTCCCAAGACCCTCCCCCCCACCCAAGAACATACCCCTTATACTCTCACAGCTGTGCCTCCCCAACCAGACCTGCAGGGCTGGGCCTCCTCTGTCAGATACCCATGGCAGGACGGTGCCTCTTCTCTCAGATGCTTGCCACCATGGCAGGGCTATGTCTCCCGCTCAGGCATCTCTTGGATGCCTCCAGCCACGGGGAGCTCACTTTCTGACACATCTGCCCCAGGCTGTGGCCAGCAGGGCCCATCCTCCTGGCAGGCAGACCTCACCTCGCTTCTGCATGAAACTGAACAAGTCATCCAGGAACTCCTTCCTCTTGGGGTCTGCGTCCAGTTCGTAGAGCTGTGAAGGCAGGGAGGGGATGGGTTAGTGGGTGTCGGAGCTGGCAGAATGTTCACGTCACTTGGAACGTTAGTTGAGGGGACTGCCAGTAGGAGAGCCAGCAGAGGGGCTCAGCACTGGCCCTGTCCCCCAGCATCCAAACATCTGCCGAGGTCCCGCTGAGCAGGCAGCAAGAGCCTGCTGCTGCCATCAGACAAAGACACTGAGACATTGTCCTGGGGCGGTGTAGCAGTTGACCACACGCTCAGCTTAAACCATGGATATTTATGTATTTCTGCCTGGTTCTGAAGACCAGCCATCTGGAGTCAAGGTATGGCTCTAAGGGGGATTCTTCCGTCTCTCCCAGCTTGCAGGGGCCCAAGTGTCCCAGGCCTGCAGCTGCACCACCCTGGTCTCTGCCTCTGCCTTGCGTGGCTTCTTCCTGGGGATTTGTCCAAAGTCCCCTCTTCCCATGGGGCACCCACTCACTGGCTGAGGGCCATCTCATCCCCATCCTTAACTGCTCACACCTGCAGATACCCGACTCCTGCGTCATGCTCTGATCACAGGTATGTGCTCAAGCTGAGTCTTGAACATATAATTTTGGGGGACACAATTTGTCTCACCCAGACTATTGCCACCATGAGGGTGGTGGATGTCTGGCACTGTCCACCAAGCCAGTGTGTATGCTCCCGCAGGGCACAGAGGCAGGCCTGGGACAGAGTCAGGACTCTCAGGAGCTCTGTCCTGCACATCCATTGCCTGGGTCCACCAGTTATGGAGGTCTGCGGTATTTGCAGGGCAGGGTGTCCTAGTCTCAACTGTCAGCTCCCAGGTGCTGGTGGGCAGGGAAGCCAGTAGAGGTAATTAGAGAGCAAAGCTTGGCGGTGGGGGGCGGGGGGAGGTGGGGGTTGCCGAGGAGGGGCAGTGCAAATAGCAGGCTTCAAATTAAGCTCTAGGGAATGTGCCCCCGTGGCTGCCTGGACACAGGGTGAGCAGGACTGTGGTGGGGGGCCTTGAAACCACCAATTAGCTCCAGCTGGGATAATCCGTCATCAAGGCCTAAGAACAGGGTAAGGCCCAGCTCCCGTGGCATGGGACATCCCTGGGCCTGGGAAGGCAGGGTCCTCGGGGAGGCTACCGTTAGCCATCTGGCCCCTCTCTGGGCCTCAGTTTCCTAGTCTGTGTAGTGGAGACAATGCGGGGACTGAAGGGAACAGGCTGGGAGAGCTAGGAGTCCAGCCCTGGGTGGTCTAGGCCCGGCCTTTGTCTCCACCCTGCCCAGCCAGGCCGGCCAGCTGCATTCCTGCACTGATTTATGGTGGCCAGAGGCGTGCACCCATCCGGGCCCCTCTGCTGTCCCCGCCCCAACCCCCACTCCAGCCCACACAGCCCCCAGCACTGTGTGGGCCCCTCACCCCTTCCTCAGAGCCCGTGATTCACACCCTGGTCCGGTCTCCTGTCTGTCTGCCCAAGGAGTTTGTCTGTTTTTGTTTCTGGTGTCTAAAACAGGGCTGAGCACACAGCAGTTGCTTAATAGATGATCGGTTAGTGAACCCTGATTGCTCAGCTGCGACATGGGCCAGGCTGGGCAGAGAAGACCAGAGTGACTTGTGGGGGTTCATCCTCAAATTTCCATCCACCCAGAACCTCAGGACTGGACCTTGTGCAGAAACGGCATCTCTGCCGACGTCATTAGTCATGATGAAGGTTTTCATAGTAGGACGACTGGGGTCCTTATGAGAGGAAGACAGGCAGACACATGGGGAGATGAGACAGAGACTGGGCTGATGTGGATACAGGCCAAGGGACGCCCAGAGACCCAGGAGCTGGAAGAGGCGGGAGGACTCGCCTCTGGAGCTCCTGGAGGGAGGAGGGCCCTGCCATGGCCTGACCCTGGCCACAGTTCTCCAGAACCAAGAAGATCTCTGTAGATCTAAGCCATCCGGTGTGTGGTCAGTCGTCCCGTCCAATCAGTTGTCATACCTGCTCCAGGAAGCTCACATGGGGTTCACCCAACCTCAAGCCTGTCTTGACAAGGGGCAACACTTCCTCCTGTAAGATTCAAATCCCAGTGGAGGGGGGCCCACCCTGCATGAACCCCTTCCTTTCCAGGTCTAGCCCCCACAAGAGATCAGAGCACCCCTCCTGCCTCAGTTTCCCCATCTTTCAGGGACAGTGGTTGATAAGTACAACAGCTTCACCCAGCACTCATGGCACCATCAGGATGCCCGTATTCCAGGTGGGCAAACGGAGTTTCAGGGCAGAAACCAGCTGGTTGCACAGGCGGCCCAGCTTAGAGGGGGTCCACTCACTAACCCCCAGGCCAGACAGTGGGCGGCAGTGGTGGCATGGCCAGACCCCCATGGGGCCGGGGCATTATGAGAGGCCATAAAGGGGGTGGGCAGGTCCCCAGGCAGCCGGCAGAGGGGGCAGCTTTAATGGCTGTTGCTGTGGGCAGCCGACAACAAAGACGGGCAGTAAAGGCCGCCTAGCTTTATGGGGCTCTGGCCCCAAGTTCCGCACCCCTGTGGGGTGTGTCCTGCCCTGGTCAGCTGGCCAAGGCAGCCCACCAAGCCCCAGCCAAGGGGGAGCTGTGGACGGTGTCCGCCCCCTCCCCCTCCACCATGAGCTGCTGGGCCCAATTACCTGGTCTCACAAGGCTTTCAAGCCACATAGCTGGGCCAGGACACCTCCCTGGCCACGCCCAGGCCTCCGGCCCACCTGGGTCCTCTGGCTGAAACCCTGCCCCTTTCCGGAGGGCCCAGGAGGTGCTGTCATGCCTAGAGCTGCAAACCCAGGCTGGAGGTTGGGCAAAACCTCAGGAAACCCCCCTGGGGCTGAAGCGGGAGATAAACTGCCTGGCTCTTCCCTCCCCAAAGCTGAGCACTGGGGCCACAGGTGCTGTGATCACGGGGCCTCCTCCAGCTGAGGGCACCCCACCTCCCTGCGGCCACGTGGTCCTGGAGGACCTGCCAGGGCCCTCCCCACTGACCTCTCACCGGCCTTCCTGCAGCTTCTCAAGCCCGCCAGGGGCCGTGGTCCCACCTCTGGCCTTTGACCTGGCAGCTCCTCTGGCCTGGAATGTTGGCCTGGCCCTGGCTGAGCTCTCTGCCCCAGGCTTCCCTGTCACCCAGGTCTCTGTGCTGAGGTCATCCCGGAGGGCTATCTGCAGCTGCGTTCTCACTGGGACCAGGTCCGCCAACTGTGGGTGACTCTCTTGTGTACCCCACCCCGCCCCGCCCTGTCCCCTGCACAACTGAGCCGCGTGGACTCACACTGTCCTCCTGGGAGAGTGTCGGTGGTTTTCCCATCTAGGAGTCTAGGATTGGGCACACAGCAGCTGCTTCAAAAGTGCTCATTAAAATGGACTTTGATTTCTCACCACAACTTGGGGACAGGATTCCCCCCATCCTTTCCCAAATCCCAGACATGTTTGGGCATGACCCATGCTCTCGGGCACCTGCAGCCCAGGATTGGGCAGATAAGCATCTTGGGGGTTCCTAGGTCTGCCCCGCTGGTTCAGATTCTGCCCTCCCCCAGCCCCATCTGTGAAGGGGGCACAGGAACCTGAGGATGTGGGTGTGGATGTGTGGGCCTGGGCTGGGGGTCCCCAAAAATGCTCCCAAGTACACACCTCCCTTCCCATTTTCTACCTGCCAGGCAGAGTCACTGGGACATGGCCATGTGGCCCACCTTTCTGGGCTGTGGTGGGGCCCCCCTCCATTGGTGGAACACATCTGTCGGCTAGTTACCAAGGCTTGGCTGCCCGTGGTCCATCTTCCCCCTACTCAGCACCACCCACTTCACAGAAGGGAAACTGAGGCACAGACCAGGTAAAGCCCAGTCCCGACCTCCCCTGCCCTGCAGTCTCCCGTCTCCCCATCACCCCAACGAGGACTATACTTCCCCTGTGGTCACTGCTGGCCCTTACCTCCCTCTGCTTAGCCCCTTTGGACCACATCATGGTTTTGGAGCAAAAGGCACAGAGCTCACCTCAGGGCCTTTCCACCTGTGCTCCCTCCCCTGGAAAGCAGTTTCCTGGCCCCTCCTCATCCTCTGACCCCGGCCTCAGCCTCAGTTTCCTTTCAGGCAAAGACACAAGCCTGGCGCCCCATATAGCTTTCTCAGTAGACACTTGACCACCCTGGGGAGGGGGGACGGTGAGTGTGAGGGCCCAACACCTGCCTTGCTCTGGGTCCAGCACAGGTGTGGGAGAAGGCTGGAGGGGGTACAGAGCGGGGATCTTTGGAGGGATCCCTCCCACCCCACCCCCGCCCCCCTCCCGCCTGCCCCCCCCCCCCCACGCCTGCCCCATGGAGGGTGGAGGGGCCAGCGTCCAGGAGGAAGCAGATAAAGCCAGGCAGGCTCGGGGCTCCAGGCTCAGGTAGTGGGTGGGGGAGGGGCTGTGGAGGAAAAAGCGAGATAACCTCCCCCTCCCCCAAGTGCTCGAGGGGCAAACAGGAAATTCTTGTTTGTGGCGAATGGTGAGCATTTCCACCACCACCACCACCACCACCACCCAGCTGCTGACCAGGCCTCCAGAAGCCCTGGCTGGAGCTGGGGGTGGGAGTGGGGGTTGGGGTGGGACCCTCAGGTGGGACCCTCCCTCACTGGAAGCTGCCCTGTGGGGACAGCAGACACCTCAGGAGCCAGGGCACCACCTGCCAGCCTGGAAGAGGAGGACAGGCCTCTATCAACCCACAGGGGGGCCTGGTGCAGGGGGGAGGGGCCCCCAGGACCGCCCGCAATCAGGAGACCCCTCCCAGACACCACGTCCCCAGTCCCCACGGGGCTGAGGGCGAGGGCTGTGTCCGGCTCAAGGCTGAGGAGGCCCTAGCTATAAAGAGACCGCCCGCCCGGGGCCCCTGAGAGGACCTTTGCCCCCTCAACAGTGTCTGCTCGGCCCCCTCCTGCCACCCAGGCGGCTCCAAAGTCCGAGGGGCCCTGTCTTGGAGGGACGAGGCCACCGGGCGGCAGAGGGACTCTAGGAGTGAGGCTGTGTCCTTGGACAGCAGAGACAGGGACTCAAATCAGGAGAGACTGGAAGGATTCGGGATCGCGGAGAGCCCCCAGGTCCTGAGCAGGACAACTCTGTCCCCGGCAGACAAGGATGCTGCTTGGAGAGCCCACAGCTGGGGGCAGGTGTAAAAAGGCCTGTTTTCACACTTGTGTCCAACCACAGCTCCTGGGAACCAGAGAAGGATGCTTCCCCCACGGCTGCAATGGGGTGGGGGTGGGGGCAGGAACAGAACCTCCAGCCTACCCTCACTGACCCCCCACCCCCATGGGGAGCACAGGACAAGGAGGCGGTTAGGGAAGGGACGAGGGATGGAGGAGGAGCCGGGCGACAGGCAGGGCTGGGCGCCGCCTTAATCTCGCCTGCTTTATCCTGGATTGTTAAAGAAAATATTTATGGAGGTGAAAGTCACGTACTATAGAATTAGCTGTTTTACAGTGAATGATTCAGGGGCCTTCTGTGCACAGACAGTGTTCGGCAACCACCACCTCTGTTCGTTCCAGAACCTTCCATTCCCCCCCCAAAAAAACCTTATCCTCACCAGAACCCCCTCCCCTGCAGCCCCTGACAACCAGGAGCCCACTCATGTCTGTGGATCTGCCAGTTCCGGACATTTCCCATCAGTGCAGTCACACCCTGTGTGTCCTTCTGTGTCTGCTTTTCACTGAGCATTGGGTTCTCAGGGTCTGTCCACGTGATAGTGAGTGTCAGGGCTTCTCTCCTTTTCGTGGCTGAGTAAATATTCCAGGTGTGTGGAGGGACACATGCGTTCATCCATTCACCACTGATGGGCATTTGGCTTGTTTCCCTTTTTTGGCCATTATTATAAATCTCACCTATTTCTATATCCTTTGGGGTATGGACAAAAACTGACTCATCATACCGCCAGTAAACCAAGTGAAACTGCAGTGAAACAGCAGAGAAGGCCCCACAGCTGGCTTTTAATCCTTCAACGTCCCCCCTCAGAGCAACCAAGATGACACTTCCCTGCAGCTTCCCAGAGTGGAGGGTCCCGGGAGCTTTCAATCTCTACATCAAGATCAGGCTGTGTCTCCCCTGCTCCAAGGCTGCCCTTGGCTCCCTGCCTCTGTCAGGAGAAGCCAGACCTCCTACCTGCCAGGCTGGGTGGGTGGGGCTGACCCCCTGGATGCCGGCACCTGGCACCTCTCCAGTGCTGGCCCCTCACTGTCCCCATCTTGGTCCTGTCTGGGGCCTCTGCATTGCTGGTGCCCCCATCTGGGTCCCCCTCCTCCATCCTTAAAACCCTCTTTGGCTCCTGCTCTGACCCCCAAGCCAGGGCAACATCCTGAGTAATGCTCCCTGTCCCCCCCACCCCCAGCATCTGTCACGGGTCACGTGACTCTGCACTTATTTGGGGGACAGTTTCTTTCTTCATTCTCACCCAGATGACAGCCCCCAGGGCAAAACAGGTAACAGTGGGTGGGCTTGGTATACAGCAGGTGCTAAAGAAGAACTTAGATTCCTACCCATCTGGTGTGTCCTCCATCACAGCTCAGCCCCTTTGTCCCCCGCCCCCCCACCCCGGGCAGATAAGGCCCCTCCTCACATTATCTATTGGGCCCTGGGAGGCCTGGGCCGGGGATGACTCAGCATGGGCAGCCGTTGCCAGGTGGGCCCAAGCCCCGGCTGGGTCCCTGGGGACCACTCAACCGCGGACCCATTCACAGAACCGCCCACGCACAGGCTCGGAGGAGGGCTGGGGGCGGGGTGCACTGCATCCCCACGGCCCCTCCCCTCACGTCCACTCTGCACCCAGGAAAAGGAGGCGGGGGCGGGGCTGCATGCGCACTGGGGACCAGTCTGGGTCTGGCTATAGAGCTGCCCCCACCAGCTGCTGAGCCACTGGGCGCTATAACCATCCTGTTCCGCAGCACCTGCCTAGTGGGTGCGCTTCTGCCCCTTCTCACCCCTTCTCCTCAGAGACCCTGAGGGGCAGGGTCAGATGGATGAAGCCAGGACCATGGCCAGGCTGTGGGAGGAGGTGGGGTGGGGCAGAAGGACCTGGAGTCTGGAACCCTCCCTGTCTGCCTCAGTTTACCCATCGTGGCAGGTCGGCAGTAAGCAGAAGTTGGTGCGGTACCCACAGCCCTTCTGGGGGTGGCAGGGGCTCAGGAGGAGGAGGGCAGAGGAGGAGGAAGCCAGGGAGAGCAGTGTCAGCTCTCCAGGTCAGGCCATTTTACAGCCATGACTGAGCACCTTCTGGTGTTGGTTTTCTTGTGAGGGGGGCCCACACTGTGCATTTGGGGTGCAGGGCCTGTAGGATCTTAGTTCCCCCACCAGGGACTGAAACTGGGCCCAATTCAGTGATGCGCTGAGTCCTAACCACTGGACTGCCAGGTAAGTCCCATCCTTCTCTATGTGAAGGTCCATACTGGATGCTGGGGACACAGTGCACCCAAGAGAGACCTGGCCTGAAAGGGGGGCAGCAGGAATCCCACCCAAGGGTGGCCAGGACCCCTGGAGCTAGGCAGCTCCCTGCAGGGTGGGGGAAGGGCAGTCTTGCTTGCTGCTGTATACAGCAGGGACTTAATAGTGTCCACAAGGTGACAGGCCCTTCCCACAAGTTGGCCTCCCCATGCACCTGACCCCTGGGGCCAACCCCGCCCCAACCCAGGCTCAGGGCCACACGGCCCTTTCATTTCCCGTCAGCACTCCAGGGCTGCAGGGGCCCCACTCGGCCGGCAGGAAATTGGGGAAGTGATTCTGGGCAGGGCAGAAACATCTGCCCGCTTGGCCACCACCCCCCCCAAATGGTGTGTGTCCCCTCTCAGCAGAGACGCAGCACCCCCACCCACGACACAGATATTAATAAAACTTCCAGAAACAAGTCACAGAGCCTGACCACAAAGTCAGCGATGAAAGGCACTTCTTTCTGGATTTCCGGATTGCAAGGTTCCGGGGACGTGCCCCGGTCTCCAGTCAGCCTTTCATGCGAGTGGGGGCCCCTGGAGCCTCAATCTCCCCACCTGGGAAATGGGCAGGGGTGCACCTGGGGCATCCAGGTGGGGGAGGACAAGGGGACTGTGGGAACAGGCTGTGCAGAGAGAACAGTATGGCCACGTGTCACAGCTGGGGATGCCAGCCAGGCCTGGCATCGAGGACGTGCCCAGAATGGGGAGCAGGGGAGAGAAACTTCTAGGAAGGTAGCGGCCCCAACATGCAAATCTGGGCGGCGGCCTCCATCCACCTGGGAGCCCCCGCCCACGGGCTTGGCTGGAGCAGACCACTGTCCAGATGGGAGCCCATTTCTCAGATGGGGAGACTGAGGTGCTGAGAGAAGGCACAGAGTGGGACTGGGACCCGGGACAGAGCCCCTTGGCACCTCTGGAACACGTCAAAATCTGGTGGGACTGGGGGTTGGGGTGGGACCCTGCCCAAGAATGCCTGGCATGTGTGAGGCACAGGGCAAAGGCTTTGGGGTCAGAAAGCGAAAAATCCAGCATCTTCTTCTCCGCCGCCTCCACCTGCAGTTATGATGGTCCTTGTGTTCTGGGGTCCTGGGACCCTCACAACCCGAGGACAACAGTGTTGTTACTGCTTAGCTGCTGGCTCAGGGCAGCTGAGGGGTCTGAGCCCTGCACCCAAAGCCTGGCACCTGGGAATTAAAACTTCCACCATGGGGGACACTTCCCTGGGGGTCTAGTGGCTAGGACTCTGTGCTCCCAAAGCAGGGGGTCCTGGCTCGATCCCTGGTCAAGGAACTAGATTCCACATGCCACAATTAAGACCCGGCGAAGCCAGATAAAAAAAACAACAAACAAAAAACCCGCATTGTGCAGGAGTAACTTCTGAAAGAAAGTAGCCCTGTGTACCTGCAGAAGAGCTATGGGCAGCCCCCAAAAGGCAGAAAGGGACCCTCCTAGTGGTCCAGAGGCCTGTAGAACTCCACCTGCTCGGGGAGTGACGTCCCCATTGCCCCCCACCCAGGTTCATTCAACAGAAGCACAGCAGAGTCGTGGGGGCAGGTCCCACCCCTTCCCAGCCCTGCTGACCGGGTCCCCACCGTCCGGGGCGCTCATAGACGGGACCGGAAGGAAGGGGGCTGCTTCCTGCCTCCCGCCCAGGAGTCAAGAGGAAGGGGCCCCGGGGGGCTCAGGTTCTGGGGTTCCCGCTGAACACACCTGCAGGAACCCCCATCAGGCCTGGGCCCAGGGCGGAACACAGTCTGCCCCACAATGGCCATCGGACTCAGGGTGCCACCAAAACCTGCCTCCTGACGGCAGGGGGGGACCCCTCTCCTGGAACCTCCCACCTCCCCAGAGACCGCTCCTGCAGTGAGGAGACCATGCTGGGCACCTGGGGGCAGAGCAGGTGCCCACCACACCCTGCCTTCTTCCACCCGGACCCTCGGTGACCAGTAACTAACAATGATGAACAAATATAATAAAACAAAATAAAAAAACAATGATGACAACAAAACCCCAGCTCAGAATCTGCCAGTTTTCCACATGGGGAAACAGTGCCCAGAAGGAGGGTGCTGAGATCAGCTGCCACCTACATCAGCTGGGCTGGGCTCCCCCAGATAGCCATGGCATGGAATAAAGGAATAACCACCAGTACTTCAGTGGTTAGGACTCAGCACTGTCACTGCCAAGGGTGCCGGTTCAATCCCTGGTTGGGGAAGTAAGATCCTGCAAAGCATACCAAGTGGCCAAAAAAAAAAAAAAAAAAAACCCACCCACAATAACCCGAGGTGCCCTAGGGCCCCACTTCCAGTCTAAGAATCCAGCACCCTGTCAGCGGGCACATGGGCCCGCCAGAGGGCCCAGGGAGGGGCCGGGCAGGCCACTGGCTGGGCAGAGTGCCAGATGGGGCAGCAGCCACCAGGCCAGGAGAGGTGGCAGCTGGGGCCATGCACACTGTCCCCAGGTGCTCCCAGGGAAAGGGCAGATGAGTAATTACAGGGTGATGGGGGCAGGATGGGCAGAGGGGCATGGGGGTTGGAAATCAGAGACAAGAAAGGAAACAGAGAGCCATGAGGGGGAGACAGAAACTAGAAACATGGAGACTGACAGACACGGTCAGTTTCCAGGCCCAGGCCTGGCTCCCCCAGTGCCAGGCATGGTGGCCTAAGCTTTCCTGGTGTGGTCCAGTGGATAAGAATCCGCCTTGTAATGCAAAGGACACTGGTTCAATCCATAGTTGGGAAAGATCCCCTATGCTGGCGGGGGCAACTAAGCCCGTCCGCCCAGAGCCTGTGCTCTGCAACAAGAGAAGCTGCTGCAATGCGAAGCCCGCAGGCAACAGCAAAGACCCAGCACAGCCAAAATGAATAAAATTTAAAAAACAAGAACAGAAGGGGGATGTGGCCCACCCTGTCCAGAGTTGGCAGCCCTGGGGCTGGGGGAGCCCCTCCCCGGGTAGGGACCTCACAAGTCCGGAAGATCCACATTGGAAGCAAGGGGGTGAGGTTGGGGGCATGGCCTAATAGGGCAAAGGCTAGGGTGGCCACGGGGACCCTCAGAGGCCCCTCCTGGGGGAGAAAGAGAAAGTGGCACAGCACCAGGGCCATGGCCACTGCAGCCGGGACAGAGATGCCAGACACCCCCCAGACACTAGCAGGGTTCACCCCACCCCACCTCAAGAGACACAGACACACCACACCGTCCCCCCCCACCTGGACCTCTCTGTGGCTGTGGACACCTGTGTCCGCCCCACGGCTGCACACGGACCTTTCCACCCCTGTCTGGATGTGTGCCGTCACTCCCACATGTGGACCCTCCCAATGGACACCCCCCCGCCCCCGCCGGGCAGGTCCTGCCACCCCACTGTGGTTCCCAGGCACACATGGACACACCCGTCCAGCCAGACACAGACACACACAGACACACCCTTGCCCGGAGGCTGGCTCACACGCCAGACGCCCCGCCCTCGGCCGTCACGCCCACCAGGCCCACTGGGCCCGGCGCCCCCACTGCCACGCAGCCACGTGGGCAGCACTTCTGTGCGCTTTGTTCTCAGGCACACCCCCAGTGCTCCACACACACACACACACACACACACACACGCATGCACGTCCGCATGTGGGTGTGCAGCCTGGCCTTTCTGCTCACAGCAGTCCATGACACCATGGACCACTCAGTCAGGGTCTGGAGGAGGCTCCATGGCAGACCGGCCCCTTATGCATCTGCCTGGCACTGCTGAGCCCCATGAGTCAGGGACCCAAACCCCTCACTGGACTTTGTATTCATTTCCTGCAATGGCAACAGGCCAGGGGGCTTGGAACAGGGGTTCATTTTTCCACGATTCTGGAACCCAGATGTTGGGAATCAAGGTGTGGACAGGGCCATGCTCCCAGAGGCTCCAGGGGAGGGTCTTCCCTGTCTCTTCCAGTTTCTGGGGGGCCTTGGGCTTGTGGCCACATCACCCATCTCCATCTCCACCCTCACATGGCTATTTTCTGCCTCCTTGCCTTTCTATAAAGACCCAGGTTGCCCTCCTCTGCTGTGGCCTCATCTTAACTGCGTCTACAGAGACCCGATTTCCAAACAAGGTCCCGTCACTCTGGGGATACCATTCAGCCCCCAATAGATTTCTCCCTGGAACATGGGGTTTTATCTGTCCCTGGTTTGTCATCTGGAAGGCAGGTGTCCCCAAGGCCACAAGCCTGCTGGGGGCAGGCGGTGCTGACTCTATGCCCTCCCTGCCCCCACCCCCACCCCTTGGCCCCACGAGACACCCGCCAGCCCTGACCGAGAGGCAAGGCTGAGTCCCGAGCTGGGGCCTCCACAGGCAGATTGGCTAGCATTTAACCCCGTGACCCCCAATTGTCCTCTGGCCAAGCGCAGCCAGTCAAGCAGAGGAGGGCGGTCCGGCCCCGCCCCCGCGCGTGCCCACCCATGGCCTGCACCCCCAGCTGCCCCAGACCCTGCCTGGAGCAGGACCCAGCAGTAGGCAGCATCAGCAGATGGGGTCTTCCACAGGGCCCAGGACGCCCCCAAGTCACCGTGGGGGGTGCAGGCTCAGAGTAAGAAGGATGTGTAGGTTGAAGAGGCTCTGTGTCAGACGGGGAAACCAAGGCACACAGCAGGGTAGCCATGCCTGGCATCCTCCGACTGCACCTCTGCATCAGAGAGGGTGCACCTCCACCCACAATCACACAGCACGTGAGGGGAGAAGGATGGGACCCAGCGATGGGAGCCCGTGCAGCCCAGAGGCCCTCGTCACACCTCGCAGCTCCTGGGGCTGCGTCAGCAAGGTAGCACGGGACACTGACCTGTGTCCGGGCCACTGATCCGAGCCACTGACTGGGGCAGCTTGACTTTCTAGCTAACGGTTAATGGGCCCCACCACACCCTCAAGATTGCTGAGACAAGGGGCTGGGGGGGCGGGGGGGGCATGAGTGTGTGTTCTTGCAGACCCCCAGGCACACAGTCACGTGCAGAGGAGAGGGTCACCATGGGAGAGGGTCACCCCAACATGCACGGCGCTGGGGCTGATGACTCAGATACACAAGCTTGGCCACCCTCAAGTGGGTCCAGACCCCAGGACATACTGGTGGGACATCCACGTGGCTTGGGTCCATGTCACATGGAGGCACACGCAGATGTACACCAACACTCCAGGTGGGGGACCCACCAGCAGGCGCCCAAGATGACAGATACACATAAAAGACACCGTAAGTGGCTCCATGTGGCCCCAGACCATCCAAATGAACACACGGGAGAGCCACACTGGCACAGGCATGGTCACGGACACCACGGGGACTCACAAGGCCCCCAGAGACCCAGCTCCACAAACAGACTCTGATGCACATGGAGCCCCTCGAGAGGGGACTCCACGTAGCCAGGCCTTTCCCACGTGCACACACGTGCCAGCGTCAGCGACTGGACTCCACGTGCTCCCCATGCCCGCTGGCCACCACGCCCTCCACAGCCGCGTGTGTTATTAGAAAGCGTGGGGAGGGGCCGGGCGCTTGACAGCGGTGACCAGGGTGGGGAGTGGTGGTGGGCGTGGGGCCAGGCCACAGTGGCGGTGACCCCACAGCAGTGACCGGGCAGCCAGGCGGCGGCGCCGGGGCCAGATAAGGCTCTTCCGGCTGAGTCAGTGTGGTTCCCAAGGCTGGCACGGGCGGGGGCACGGTGCCAGGACTGTCAGGCGGGCACCCTCCCTGTGCCCGCCATGGCCCTGCTGGCTCTGCGCCAGCAGCCGCAGTGGCTTTGATGAGGCGGGTGCTGCTCCAGGACGGCAGGGCTGGGCTGCTGGGGGGTTTCGCAGCACTGGTCCCACCCCCAGCCCAGGGCCCAGGGCCCCAGTTCCCCAGGAAGACGCCTGGCGCCGGAGCTGGCCCACAGGACCCACGGGCCTGGCCCCTGGCCTGTTCCGCCCCCAGCATGCCGGCTAAACATCACTGGACCCAGAAACCAGTGCCTGACCTCCAGCCTGTGCCCAGAACACACTTCTCCACCAAAACTTCTCACCCTTCTCCCTGGCCCCAGAGGCCTAGCTGTGGTGCCCAGCCATGGATCCCAGCAGGGTCCTCCCAGTGTCCCTCTTCCTCCCCTAGCACTGCTAAATCCTGCAAAAGCCCCCTCTGAGCCCACCTTGGCTTGCCCTATTGTTCTGCCCACCTCTACCTCTCCCACTTCATGGTCCAGTCACATGGTTCCCAGATACAGACCCTAACCATTCTCTGGCCATCTGGCTGACTCTTACACATCCTACAAAGCCCCAGTTCCAAAGCCCATTACTCTGGACAGCCTTCCCTCTAGCCCAGCCCGGACTGCATGGCTGGAGTGCCTGTGTCCATCTCTGGCCTTCCAGGTGAAGAAAGTATGTGCCACATCCTCCTGCAGCCCCAGCAATTTCTGCTCCCCACCCCCACCCTACACAACCCCAAGAGATGTTTACTGCAGTGTTGTTTACAACTGGGAAATAGGAAAAAAGACCAATGTGTTGGTGTCGGCCCCACAAGGGAAACTGAAGCAGCTAAAAGAACCAGACTACTCAAAACACGGATAAAATAAACAAAGAGTGAAAATGATGGGAAAAAATGAGAAAAGCGGTATGTCCAGCTCAGCAAATGGCAGACCCCAGCAACCCCCAAAAGACCACACTTCAATAAGCTGCCCATCACACTTTAATACCCTGCCCGTCACACTTCTGTGTGAGTGGACAGAGAAAGGCCTGGAAAGACGGTGTGGCTGATGCCAGGAAGGTTGGGGAGGAGGCTGGCGGGCTCAGACCTCTCTGGAATCCTTCCTTTTTTTCCTACCAGAAAGGTATCAAGTGTCACTTCTGAAATCCAAAAAAAGACTTTAAAAATATATGTGTGTATATTTTCCATAGTTAAAAGAAAAAAAATCAAGTGAGCTGAAAAACACAGAAAAAAAAAATGTGACCACAGCCCCTTGCTGAGGGAGCTTCTGGGGCCCAGAGCTGCACCCTAAGTTGTCTGAACCCATTTCCGGGGCCACAGAAGCTTGTGTGGAGAAGAACACCCATGGGAATTTAAGGAGCCGCAGGAGGCCCAGGGCAGGGTGGGGAAGGGGGGACAGGCAGGGTCCACAACAAGGATGCGGCAGCCTCTCAGGGCCGGGGACCTGAGGCTGATGGTGGCTTTCCTGTCTGGGGGCCTCTGTGTTCAGACCCTGGGCTCTGACACCCTGCTGGGGCGCCCTGACCGACCACCTCCATTTCAGATGAGGAGACGGAGGCTCAGAGTCATCCAGGTTCCCTCCAAACCCTCACCAGTGGGGCTTGCCCCCCGCCCCTTCCCATCCATCCACTCCTCTGATACACCCTGCAGTCAAGTCCCAGTCTGACATATCCCCCGTGTGACCGTGGGCAAGTGGCTTCACTGGTCTATGCCTCAGTTTCCCTACCTGCGCAATGGTGCAAACACAGTGCCCCCCACCAGCACCAAGTGAGTATACACAAGACACTCGCAAGGCGTTCAACCTGCCACCTGTGCATAGTTACGTGACAAACACCACCTGGAACTATCATTTCTACATCTCTGAGCTTATTTACTAGTGATGGTGAGCAGACATGACCTTGGGAAGCAGGGGGAAAAAGATCCCAACCTTTAATGCATACTGAAACCACAGGGAGATAGCACACCACCCCCGGAGGGACAGCTGGAATCAGAGTCATAACCACAAGTGTCGGCAAGGACGTGGAGAAACTGGAACCCTCGGCTTGGATGCAAAATGGAGTAGCCACCGTGAACAAGAGCAGCTCCTCAGAAGACTAAACACAGAGTTATCATATGACGCAGCACCTCCTCTCCCAGGTACGTGCCCATGAGAACCGAAAGCACATACTCACACACAAACTCGTGCACACACATTCACAGCAGCCAAAGGGAGAAACAACCCCAGTGTTCATCAGGGATGAGTGGGTAAGTAAAATGCAGTGTGTGTGTGTGTGTGTGTGTACAGACACATGCACGCAAGCATGGCATGTGCATAATGGAACATTACTCAGCCAAGAAAAGGAGAGAAGCCCTGACACTCCCCACCATGTGGACAGATCCTGAGAACAGGATGCTCAGTGAGAGAAGCAAACACAGAAAGACACACAGGGCGTGATTCCACTGATGGCAAACGTCCAGAACAGGCAGATCTAGAGACTGGTTGTCAGGAGCTAGGGGAAGGAGTGGGGTAATAGTGAAATGGCATACATTAAAAACTTTATTTTTGAAGTGGTAAAATGTTCTAAAATTGATGGTGATGGCTGCACACCCCGTGAATGCATGAAAAACCACTGAACTGCACTTTCCATGGCTGAATCACATGCTACATAAATTTCATTATCAATAAAACCACGAGCAAAAATCCCAGTGTTTATCTATAGAGTCACTGAAACTAAAGATTCAAGTCCTTAAGTGGCTGAAGACCCGCGATTGAGTCTTCTTGCTTGAAAACCCCACGATGGCACTTCCTTGAGAGCCCTGCACAGCCCTGCTGGTGACAGGAAGCCACCGGGATGTCACTAGGATGCCATATCTGATGGCAGGAGGCGAGCTGCTGATTGCGCCCTGTGACACATTGCGATCCTGGCCAGCCCTGGCCTCCATCAGCCTGTGTCCCTGGGGCCGCCCAGTAGCGAGGCTCTCGGCTTCCAAGGAAAGATTCCGTGGCCGTGAGCCTGCTGCTCCCGGCCCCTCCCCAGCCTGGCTGCCCCCCAAACCCTGCGGCTGACGGCGGGATTTCACGGCTGTCGAGGGTTTTCGGGCGGAAGTCAGGCCCGGGCCCTGCCAAGACCAGGGAGGAAGAGGCAGAGATGGTGCCAAGCAGGCGGCCGGCCGGCCCGGCTGCCACGTGCCAGGAAGGGGGTGGGGCAGGCGCCAGAGTCAACACAGCCCCGACATCTGCCGGGCCGGCTAGGCCTGGGCCACTGTTGACACTGGCTGCACAGGTGCCTGGCCAGCTGGGCAGGAGCGCAGTGTGGGTGGCTAGAACTGCCACAGCCAGGCAGGAATAAGACCCTGGCATCTGCCCACCACCCCCAGCCCCCTCCACCTGGGAATTCAATCCCAGGTCCTGCAGGGCCAAGCCCAGTGGCAGCATCTGGCCTCCACACACAAGCCATGCTACATCCTACCCCAGGGCCTTTGCATGGGTGCCCCACGGTGCGAGTGCTCAGCTCCTCTGCCAACCAGGCTTGGCCCGTGAGCTACATCCCCCAGCGGCTGCCAGGCTGGGTCTTATCATCCCTTCCCACCCATCTGTTTACAGACCTTCTTTGCCCCTGGCAGGGGAGCTGGGCATCCCATAGACACTCTACAAGCATGAGGCTGACTTGTGACCTGTGTTCCCTGTGCTTCTTGGGCCTCAGTTTCCCCATCTGTGCCCTGACCCTGGGGGTCCTCAAGACATCATCCCTGTTTCCCAGACCAGCAAGAGAATGGCCCCTTGAGTTACTTTGCTCCTGATGGGCCGAGGGGGCTTTGCAGTCAGGACACCTGACCCCTGGCCTCTGCCGGGCCTGGCCACTCAAAACCAGGTTGGGCGAGGCTGGGGGTGCTTGTCCACCCTCAATCCCACAGGGGCTGTGGGCTTGTCCCTTCCTCCTGCTCGGCAGTGACCCTGTTAGATGGGGGGTATCTGTCCAGCTCTGGCCTCCAGCCTGGGGCTCCCTGAGGGCTGAACTCAGATGGCAAACATTGACGTAAATCACCCATGAGACTCCTGTTTCGTTACTTTTACCCCAACAGGAGCTCGGTTCTGGGAAACCCACCACTCCCCCTGCCCCCCTCATGCCTTGCCTCTGTTTTCTCATCTGCACAAGTAGACGGAGAGCAGCCCAGACCTAAGAGGGCCCCCTGGAAGTGGAGGTAGACTGAGGCAGGTTGCAGGCTGGGGTCTACATGCCAGGGTGTGGACTTCAGGCTGAAGGGGGCAGCTGGGGTCATGCGTGGGGAGTGGCCAGCCACGCCCTGGGAAGGTGACGTCTGCTAGGTGTCATTCCACCCCCCACACTGCATGCCAGGACCCAGCCGGAAGCTAGGGCAGCCCCACCCAGCCCAAGATGCCCGGGCAGGGGATTAACCCTCCAGCCTTCCTCAGTCTGGCCTCGTGCCTCAGGCCGCTGCCCTGGCCACGCCCACTCCAGGGGCACCTTCCCCTCCTGCCTTTACACCTGCCCCTGCATCACCCCACCACGGCCTTGGCTCATCCCCCTCATGCTGCATGTCCGATTCTATACTTTGTCTGAGTTTTCTGAGGGTTACCAGGGTCCCAGTGCCCTTTCCCCACGCGGCGGCCGGGCCTCCAGCTCCCTCGAGGAGGGTCCCACTGCCCATCCCGGAAGCCAGCATGGGTGGGGGGGGTGCCCCAAGGCCACATACAGCCACCTCCCGGCTCCCATGTGCCTGGTGCGTCCCCAGCCCCATGGAGCCCAGATGAGGGCTGGGCACTGGGCCTGGGAGGCCAAGTCCCCACGTCCACTCTCGGAGGTCGGGGCAGGGCCCAGCTGGCCTCAGGATGGAATGCAAGCCCAGCCGGCTGCCCCGGCCGCCATCTGGTTTCCATCTGCCCGGCCCGGCGAGGCCCGACTTCAAAGGCTCCCTGGCCTGGCCACTTCCTCTGCCCTGGCCGCCCGCGGGGACAGCACCAGGACGCCTGCTTCCTCCCCGCCCCTCCTGACTGTCCACACCGACGTGGCCACCCCCTGCTCAGCCCCCTCCACGGCCACAGCCTCAACAGATCAGACGCAACACCGCTGACAATGCCTCTGGCCACGCCTGTTGGCTGCCCCCATGACCCCCGGAGCCCCATATAGGACGGTGGCCTTTTCCCAAGCCAGGGCCTCCACTCAGAACCCACTCTGCTTAGGTCTCTCTGCTCGGCCTTCTGGTACAGAGTCTGCTGAACTTCCCCTCCTGACTCCTGTCCCCATGTGTCCCCATGTCCCTGCATTTACCGGCCGGACCATCCTACCCACGGGCCACGATCCCACACTGGGGCTCCCACACATGGGATGCCCCAGGCCCAACAGGTGAGCTCCTGGCCCTTGAGGGCAGGTCAGGACTCTGGCAGCAACTACTCGCAGCCCCAATTACGACGCAAGGCCTACCTGCTTGAACTGCTCCTCATACGTCCAGTCCCCGTGGTCTGGTGGCTGCAGCTGAGGTGTAGCATGGGCAGCCCCTCCGGGGACAGCCGGGCCAGTCCCCGGGCGCTCCTGGCCACCCAGTGCCCGGGATCCACTATCACCACGGAAGGCCTGGAGCGGCTGAGCCTTGCGGGGGAACAGGGCTGTGGGGCCCAGGCTGGTGGTGCCCGGGGGCCCAAGCCCCTCCTCATCCTCGTAGTCCTCATCCTCCTCATCCTCTTCGTCATCCCCCAGGTCTTCCTCCAGTTCCTCCTCCTCCTCCTCCTCCTCCTCCTCCTCCCATTTTGGCTTCCTGGGGCGGACAAGGGGCACAGGTCAGGGGAGAAGGCGCCAGCTCAACTCAGGCCCTGGGGCAAGGGACCCAGCTCATCCAGCCTCGGTTTCCCTGTCTGGATGTGGGTGAGCTGTCAAGAGCACCCATGAGCAGAACTGCTCAGGGTGTGGCCCTTACTGCCCTGTTCCCAGTTAGCCCAGAGCAACTGGAGGTGTCCCTGTGGCAATGAACCCCCCCTACCTACCTGCTAATCCCACCTCTTCCCGTTTCCAGCACAGGCTTCCTCACGTGGCCCTGAATATACTGACCCTGTTCCTGCCTTGGGGCCTTCACTGAGGCTGTTCCCCCTGCCAGGCATGCTGTTCTCTGCTCCCCTCATCACCTCCTAAGGGCTGTCACCTACACAGGGAGACCTTCACTCACAATGCCCCCAAAGTTGATTCCAGCCCCAGCCACCCCTCCCCCAACATCCCCGCTTTCTTTTCTTGGCAACTCTGATCACTGCCCATAATCACACTCATGTGTGACTTGCCAAACTTCTTCCCAGGAGGATCCCACCAGGGTCTTGCCAGTGCCCAGCTCGGGACCTGCATCAGACGCTGGTGAGACAGACGCAAGGACCAATGGATGCCCGCTCTGTGCAGGCTTCGCCTGGGCCATGGACTCTAAGTCTGTCCCCATCACTAAATCTCTTACAGCCTCGCTAGGCGATGGGAGCCACCAATCCCGTGTGAGTAGCTCCATTTACATTAAGGTGAAATAAAGCTATTGACGCAGAGTGTGGCTGTACTGGCCACATGTGTGTGAGCCCTCTGGGACAGGAGACCCCCATCTTGGGTGGTGCAGATAGAGAACTGTCCACCAGTGAGTTCTAAAGGATGGTACGCCCCGGGAGGTCAGCAGGACAGGAGTTTTGTCCTTCCTCTATGGCAGTGCCCCAGGGCTGAGAGTGGCTGGTGCAGGTTATGTGGTCGGCATAAGGAGCCTACAGACCCCGACTCACAGGTCATCGTCGGAGCCTGCATCCTCAAAGCGGCCATCGCCCATGGGGAGGCTGGCTGCCTCCCTGCCTCGGCCGGGTGGGGTGGGCGAGCCCTGTGCCCCCTCCAGGGCTGCATCCTCATCCTCCGAGCCGGGGGGCCCATCCTCTGAGCTGGGACTGGGCGCATGGCCAAGGCCGGCGGCAGCGGCCCGCATGGCGGCCAGGGCAGCCATCTGCGCCCGCTGCATCCGGGCGCTCTCAGGCTCCCTGTCCTCCTCCGGAGTGGCCCTGGTGCGGGCTGGGGGTTCAGGGGGCGGCGGTGGCTGCCGGGCCTCCAGTTCTTGGCGTGCCCGCTGCTGCCGCTGCAGAAGCGTCTCCATCACAGCCTGCAGCTTCATGGCCCTGCGGGCCGGGCCGCCCCGGGCACCAGGAGGGGGCGGTGGGGGCGGCCCCTGTGGGGAGGGGGCCCGGCCGCACTGCAGTGTGGGGGCCGCGGGGGAGCCGGGGCAGTGCAGGGTGGCAGGGGGCAGGGGCAGGCACCGCTGGTCTCAGGCTGAGGGCTGGCGGGGCATGCCAGTGGCAGGCAGGCGACACCTCCTTTCTCACACTGGGCACCGGGGGCTGGTGGCGGCTGGCAGGTGGCTCATTCACGTGTACAGAAACCTGGGGGTGACAAGAGACCGTCAGACCGCACCTGGGCTCCTCCCCACTGAGGTTGGACCTCAAAGACCTCTGGGAAAATCCCTTCCATTCACGCCCATCAGGGTGCAAACCTGGGGGCCTCCCTGGAGGTGGAGGAGCATGCTCGCCCCATCTTCCCCGCTCCGTCCACCCTCCAGCAGGCTGAGAAGCAGGGTCACTCTGCACTGGACTCCCGAGGCCCTCGAGGCAGCCCCCACCCGCCTGGGCCACAGAGAAACAACACCCCCCAGAAACAGCTGGATTATGGCTTCATAAACAGAGCAAGGGGACCAAGTATTCCTGGTCTCTGATTGGTCAAAGCCAGCTACCAGGTGCCAGAGTCCAGGGAGCTCCGGGTTCCAGTTCTGAGTTCTAGGCGCTGCTCACAGACATGCTGGTGCAGCCTGGCCCAGGGGGCTCCAAGCACCCTCCTTTCTTATAGAAACCATGACTGACCTAGGTGGAGCACCTGCTGTATACAGGCTCAGGCTTCCCTATTCAAGCTCCCACCTCATCTCTAAACCTCAGTTACTCCAGGGCTCAGTCTCCCCATCTGCAAAACAGGGCCCATACAGCACCCATCTCCCTGTGTGCCAAAGCAGGAATGATGCAAGTTTGTAATGATGCAGGCGCAACCTCAGAAGGCACTCGCTAGACTTATGGAAGGAGGCTGGACGGGCCATGTTTCACGGATGGAGAAAATAGGCTTGAGTTGTCCTGCTGGAGGACACACAGCAGGTTCCAGGCAAGACTGGGGATCAAATCCAGACCCAGGTCTAGGGGAACGCTGGAACCTCCCAACAGCCATGCTCTCTGGCGGCTTCCCTGCCCTTTAAGACCCCAAGTGGGGGCCAGGGCCCAGAACACAGCCCACTCTGCCCCCTGTCCCCCTCCCCAAGCCTGGGGTCCCTTTGGATCACTGCCAACTTGCTCTGCCAGGGCCTTGGGCAGGCTCCAGGCATGGATGTCCCAGAGCCACCACCAAAGATAGGAGGATGTAGCCCCCTATCTTCATCCCAGCCCCAACCCCAGCCCAGGCCACACCCCCACCAGCCCAGGCCGCCAATAAAATAGACCAGGCAGAACTCAACAGGCCTGACAGAGATACCCCAGATGGTACATCACTGAGAAGCTGGGGGGTGGGGAACAGGAGGGTCCAGGAGCCACTCCAGCCGGCCAGTGACCCCCACAGGCTTCTGAGCATCTCCTCAGGTAGAAGGGGCCAGTGGGCAGGGGCTCCTGGTTGACAGTAGACATGGGCCACCAGGCTGGCTGGTCTCCCAGCCCCTCCTGTGACCTGCTAAGAGAAGCCTGACCCCTCCCACAAGGGAGTCTTATAGTAGAGACCCTCCCAGCCTCCCCAGTCACAGGAGGGGGCCCCTCCCCAGTGATAGGGTTCCCAGCAGGACGGGTGAAAGGGCAGTGGGGGGGAGAAGTGGGGGTCCCTGAAGGAAAGTGGGGAGGGACCCATCCCCAAAGGCCCTCAGTACTCAGCAGGGGCAGGGGTACCAGGGCACAAAGACCCTCTCAGAGGCCATACTGCTGGAGAGTGACCGGCACAGCCTGCCCTTAGAGGCAGCAGAAGAACACCCAGCCCCCACCCCCGGGGATGGGCAGTCACCCGTCCCCCCACCAGCCCCAAGAAGTGCTGAGGGGACATTTCTCACCCAGTGTCTAGTCTGGTCTGCTGCCCCTCCCCCACCATTGACAACTTCAAGATGAGCCCCCCTTCCCCACGGAAATGCTCTGGGCATCGCCCCCTCCCTTGGTGGGGGGGAGAAGGAAGAGGCAAAGGAAGCCACTCCCCCCCAAGCCACCACCCCCAGGCCTGCTGGGTTTAATGACCCTTCCGGGTCCACGGGTGGGGGAGGGGAGCAGTGCAGGCCTCCACGTAGGGGCTGGTGGAGGGGGCAGGTGGGAACCCCAAAGCCCTTCTAGACCTCGGCCTGGGGTCCCCCCCCCCCCGACCGTGGCTGCCATTAACCCTAGGCTGAGGACGCCCACCCCTCCAGACCCCTCCCCGCAAGAGCCCTTTGTCCTTGGCCCTACCCCCACTTTATGACAACCCCAGGGGAGAGGCATTCCCAGGCAGGGACCGGGCTGGGATGGGAGGGGGCTGCTGGGGGGTCGCTGGGACCTGGCTGGGGGGGTGGGGGCGGCAAGGAGGGATCTGAGGCCACACCCTCTCCCCCACCCCCCCTCCCAGGCCTCCCGGAGAGAGGTCACCAGCTCGGCCCAGAGCTTGCAAAACACGGTTATTTAAAGAGTTGTGCAAGGCTGGGCCCCGCGGGTGGCGAAAGGGGGCCCTCACTTCACGAGGGGAAGAGGAGGGGGAGGGCGGGGCAGAAAGGTGGGGAGGGGGCTAGGAGAGTCCGGAGGGGGTGGCCCGGAGGAAGTGAGAAAAGAAACACTGAAGCGGGAGAAGAAATTAGACGACAGAAACCCAAGTCCGATTTCAAAGGCTTCTTGGAAAGCGACCGATTTGCATGGTGGTGGGGGGGGGGCAAACCCTCCGGGCTGGGCGACTGAAAACGGAAGATTATTGACAAACCGGCCACCCCGGGTCCGCGGAACGTTGGAATTGACCAACGCGCTCTCCCCCGCGCTTCCTGCGCCCGCTTTTGTGTCTGGGGGGTGCTTAAAGCGGGAGGGGGCTTTTCCAGAGGATCCCCGCCAAAGAGTTAGGGCTCGGGCCGAGCCTCCCCCACTCCCCGGCCGCGGGCCCCGTGGTGTCCCCTCCAGGGGCCCCTTTCTGCCCCAGAGCCGACACTTTATAAATAAACCATCCAGGCTGAGGAGGGTCACCAGAGAACTGCCCTCCCGACCCGGCGCTCCCACTCCCCTCGAAGCTCCAGAATAAAACACGGATTCCAGCGACAATAAATGAAATAACCCCGACCATAGACCCCCGCGCGCGCGCCTAAAGACCATTTCCTTCCGCTGGGGGTGGGGTGGGGGACACACACTCGCGACCCCCGGTCACTCCCGCACCCGCACAATATGGTAGGGGGTGAGGGCTCCGAGGGGGTCGAAGAGAAAATCGCTCCAACTCCGACCCACTCGGGTAGCCTTTCCGCACCCACGTTCCTGACCAACTTTGGGGACCCCCCCCCTCATTAGCTTCCAGGGCGCGCGATGCCCACCCGGGACGAAACCCACGTTTTAAAAGGCCCCCCACCTACTGCCCCAGCCTCACCGCGCGGGGCCCGCTCGGGGGGCGCAGGGCCCGCTCGGGGGGCGCATGCCCCACGCCTGGCGTCCGGCCCTGCCCCGGCCGCGCCTGGCCTCCGGCCCGGGCCGCGAGCTGCGCGCTGCTGGCTCCCGGCCACCGCCGGGTTTGTGCCGCGCGCCGACTCACCGAGTCGCCAGCCGAGTCCGCGTCTACACCCCCCACCGACCCGATTGGTAAAAGTCTCCCCGCGCGCGGCCTCCCCCGCCCCTCCTCTCCCCCCCCCACCGGCGCGCTCACCGCCCCGCAGACAAATCACCGGGTGACAAATCGCTCTCAGATGCAAATACCTCGCCGGTGATTCAGCGCCGCGGCCCGGGACGTGGGGAGGGCTCTCGTAAGGCCCCCTCCCCCTTCCCGGACACCCCCTCGCCCCCCGCGCTTGGTCCGAAGACGCTCCAAGAGCCCAGGGGTGTTAGGGAAGGGGAGAGAGTGGACGGAAATTTTCAAGTCGCGGCCCCTTTAAATGATAATAAATAATAAAAGGGAAGGGGAACAGGGACGCGGTATGCCCCGCCCCTATCTAGGGACGGTCGATAATGTGCTCTCCGTGGGCCAGAGTGTACAGGACACCGAGGGGGCAGGCAGGGCTGGAAGCGATCCAGGGAAGAGGGAGGGGAGAAAGTTGGGGCTCCTCCTGGATGGGCTTAGGGCACAGGAGCCCGGTCCGGGACCTCTACCTGTTGTAACGACCGCCGAGGATATACCTACCGAGCTCAGAGTTTCACCTCTGTCCCTTGGACTAAGCCACTCGCGCTAAAGACTTCACCCCCAGGATTGGTGCCTCGGTTTCCAAGTCTGTAAAGTGGGGATTAGAGACTTGATAAACAAAGGATCTGCGGTGACAGGAAACGAGAGCAGTGCTGGGTCGGTGGGAGAGGGCCAGGGCTCTGCGATGAGGGCGCTGCATGGTGGAAGGGGGGTCTGGGAGAGGGAGAGACTGCCAGCCGTGGGCACCAAACTGGCAAACCCGTGGGATGGCGTCCAGGATTCCTGGGAGGGCTCATCGCGAAGTCCTGATGACCTCTACCCTCCCCACTCCCCACCCCCTACAACCTTGGAAACCTGACCGCCCACACCTTCCAGAAGGAGAGGCAAGGTTATCTTGTGGGTAATCATAATTCAATAATAATTTCCATCTTCTGAGCAGGGCTCAGTCGCGCGGCCATGTGCCCAACGCATGAAGTTCACAGTTTTGTGTAATGCAGACGTCTGTCCCCATTTCAGACAGCGGGGGAAACTGAGGCCAGAGTAGGTTGGGGTAAGGTGGGGCTTGGGGGTGTGAGCCCCTGAGGCCTCCCCTGGGAGCTAATCGCAGGGGCCCAGGCTCCAACCCAGATAAGAGCAAAGCAAGAGCATGGAGAGCAGGCGGGGGCCACCCAGAGGGCCCCTATGGGGAGGGACTGGAGTCCCTGGTCTTGAGTTGTGATTGGGGGTGTGTGTGTGCAGCCCCTCCAGTACAACAGACAGCACTGCCATCTTCTGGGGGTCCTCCCCGCACTCAATATCACCCACCCCCATTGAGGCCCTGCCTCTCTGGGGGATTCCCAAACCCAGGGACAGTGCAAGGGAGCCACCCCCATCCATGATGGATGGTCAGAGGCAGAGTTCTGCCTCCTCCTTTCAGGAACCCAACCTTCCAGCCCCTGTGCCATTATAGCCTACTGACAGCAGGTGACAGGGAGGCCTCCACCTTGAAGCTATTAAACATCCACCCCCCCCATCTGCCCACCTCACCGCCCCTGCCACCAGAGGGGCAATAACTGCCCTGCCCCAGTAGAGAGGAGAGTTTGGAGACCCAGATGAGCTGGGGGAGGGAAGCTGTCCTTTAAGGACCAGGCCCCAGGTCAGTTCCAAAGTGCAGAAAAGCCCCCCCTCCACCAAAGAGCCAAACATCAGGATGCAAGCCCTGCCTTTCCCCCGCACAGGAGGATGAGCCTCACTGTGCCTGTTTCCCCTCTCTAAAATGGGTCAGTTTACCTTCACTCCTCCTTCAGTGGTTTTGAGGATCTCATTCCCCTCTGGTCAAAGGGAAGGGGGCGTGGAGGGGAGTCTCCTGGGGGCCAGGAGGGGTGCCACCTAGCCCCCCGCATTTTCCAGAGGAAAGCAGTTTTCTCTAAAGAGCTGGGGGCAACTTCCCAGAGGAGCCTGGCCCAGCAGGGTGAGGGGCTGCAAGATTCTCAGCTGCCTTTAGTGAAGGGGGTCCTATTTTTAGCGCAGAGAGCTAGCTGGGAATTGACCCCAGTTTTGCTGGTTCCTCCAGGGATAGGCAGCAGGTATGGGCTGCACCTGGCTGTGTGAATTTAGGTTAGCCTGGACCCCTCTCTGGTCTCTGTTTCCCAAACTGGAGAATGAGTACAGCGACCCCAGCCCTGTAAGTTTTCCTGACCAAACCAGCTTGTGGGCCACCTGTGAAAACCAGCCTGATTCTCACTGAGCCCCTCAAGACACCTATCCTGCCCTCCATTCAGGGTTGGGGGGCACCTTTTAAAAAGTTCACCAAGGGACTTCCCTGATGGTCCAGCAGTTAAGAGTATACTCCCAATGCAGGGGGCCCAAGTTTGATCCCTGGTCAGGGAACTAGGGGGCTTCCCAGGTGGTGCTACTGGTAAAGAACCCACCTGAAATGCAAGACTCCAGAGACGCGTGTTCAAGATCCATGGGTCAGGAAAATCCCCCAGAGGAGGGCATGGCAACCCACTCCAGTATTCTTGCCTGGAGAATCCCATGGACAGAGGAGTCTGGCGGGCTACAGTCCATGGTGTCTCAAAGAGTCGGACATGACTGAAGCGACAGCATGCATGTGTGTAGGAAACTAGATTCCACATGCTGCAACTGAGTTCCTATGCCACAATTAAAGATACCACATGCTTCAACTATGACCTGGTGCATCCAAATAAACTAAAAATAAATTATTTAAATAAATAAATAAAAGTTTACCCAGATTCCAAACTGCCCACCTTTCCACACATATTCCTCCTCAAACATATTCTGCCTCAGGGCCTTTGCCCTGGCCATTCCCTTGCCTGGCCCGCCCTTTCCCAGCTGTGCCTTCTCATTCAAACTGGAACCTTGGGTCATACTCTTTTATCTTTTTCCAGGCTGTTCTATTCAAAACAGCTGTATTTATTTAACCTAGTCAGCCTTGAGCATAGCTGGCTGCAAGTCCAGTGCTGAGGCTGGGCCTGACACATGAAGTTGTCTGAATGAATGAATTCACAGGTTCCCTCTGTCCTCCCTAATCCCGCAGTATTTCTGATGTCTGTCTGCACAGAGGTGGAGGGCAAATTGAACTATTCACCATCTCAATCTCAAAATGTCTCAGCCCCCAAAACCCCCTGAACTCGGACATTCTCTTGTCACCCACACTTGGCCTCCAGGCTCCCTTGTCTCTGCGAGCGAGGGTCTGTGAAAATGTAATTTTAACTTAGAATAAGATGAAAAAATCGAGTATAATTATAAGGAATGTATAGTCATGAATCCACCCTAAAATAATTTGTCTTTATACCAAGGCAGCAGCAAAATATTAGTAGTATTTTTTCATAGAAGGGGCCCAGGAGACCCAGGACATTCATAATGAAGCTCTACGTGACTTATTTTGCAGCGGGCACACATTGAGCTGGGGGTCCAGGTTGGGCTACTGGGGAGAGACTCCCTACAAGCGCTGGGGTTCCTTTGTGGGGTGGACTCCATCCTCCGCGGAATGCGCGCGCCCCCTGCCGGGTACCTACTGGATGCAGCCAGAGGCCGGGCCTCGAGTCCAAGGCCGCCAGGGGGCGCCGTTTGACTTGTAAATGAGTTTTCCCCTGTCGGATGAGGAAACAGGCCAGCCGAGCCTTTCCTGTGGCTCCTTTGAAATGCCCCCGGGTAGATTTGATGATAAAACAGAGGGCTTGCAGTTACATTTGAATTTCCAATAAACAAGGAATTTGCTGTTATTGTTGTTTAGTCGCTAAGTTATATCCGTCTCTTTGTGACCTCGTGGACGGCAGCATACCAGGCTCCCTGTCATTCATTATCTCCCTGGAGTGTGCTCAAACTCTCGTCCATTGAGTCCGTTATGCTATCTAATCATCTCATCCTTCTCTAACCCTAAGCCTCCTCTCCTTTTGCCCTCTATCTTTCCAAGCATCAGGGTCTTTTGCAGCCAATCGGTTCTTCGCTTCAGGTGGCCAAAGTATTAGAGCTTCAGCTTCAGCATCAGTCCTTCCAATGATTATTCAGGGTTGATTTCCTTTCAGTTCAGTTCAGTCACTCAGTCATGTCCGACTCTTTGCGACCCCATGGACTGTCGATCACCAACTTCCGGAGCATACTCAAACTCATTTCCATTAAGTCGGTGATGCCATCCAACCATCTCATCCTTTGTCATCCCCTTCTCCTCCCGCCTTCAATCCTTCCCAGCATTAGGGTCTTTTCAAATGAGTCAGTTCTTCACATCAAGTGGCCAAAGTATTGGAGTTTCAGCTTCAGCATCAGTCCTTCCAAAGAATATTCAGGACTAATTTCCTTGAGGATGGACTGGTTTGATCTCCTTGCTGTCCAAGGGACTCTCAAGAGTCTTCTCCAACACCATAGTTCAAAAGCATCAGTTCTTCAGGGCTCAGATTTCTTTATGGTCCAACTCTCACATCCATACATGACTACTGGAAAAACCATAGCTTTGACTAAATGGACCTTTGTTGGCAAGGTAATGTCTTTGCTTTTTAATATGCTGTCTAGGCTGGTCATACCTTTTCTTCCGAGGAGCAAGTGTCTTTTAATTTCATGGCTGAAATCACCATCTGCAGTAATTTTGGAGTCCAAAAATAAAAAGTTTCTCACCATTTCCATTTTTTCCCCATCTATTTGCCATGAAGTGATGGGACTGGATGCCATGATCTTAATTTTCTGAATATTGAGTTTTAAACCAACTTTTTCACTCTCCTCTACTGACTGGTTTGATCTCCTTGCAGTCCAAAGAATTCTCAAGAGTCTTCTCTAGCACCACAATTGAAAAGCAAAACAACGAATAATTTATATATATCCCAATTTTGCACAGAACATAATGATACTAAAAATTTTGTCACTGTTTATTTATCTGAAATTGAAATTAACCCCTCTCCTGACCCACCCTAACCTCTGGGGTTTATTCTCATGCTGTGGTTTCAGGTTCCATCCCCACCCAAATCAGCGGCACTGGCCTAGGCCTGGTGCTGGCACCCCACAAAGGTTCAATTCAGTTCAGTCACTCAGTCGTGTCTGACTCTTTGCGACCCCGTGAATTGCAGCACGCCAGGCCTCTCTGTCCATCACAAACTCCCGGAGTTTACTCAAACACATGTCCCTCGAGTCGGTGATGCCACAAAGGTTAGAGTAATCATAATAATGATATAATGAATTGAAAAAAATCTCCTCATACCTTAGACCACACCCCTCCCTGTTGAGAAGCCTCCTATGGCTCCCATCCAATCAGGAAAGACCCAGTACATCTCCTTGCTTATAAGGTCTCTGCCACCTCTCTGTTCTCACCTCTCTCATCTCCCATCCTTACCTGGGAAGCCCTACCTGCCTCCCACCTATTTCTAAGATCCACCAGGCATACCCTGCCTCACAGCCTTTGCACTGGCTGTGGCCTCCATTGGATATGCTCTTTCCCCACCTCTGAGCTGAGGTCACATTTCCTGGCTTCACCTCATCTAGGAAGCCTTCCCTGAATCATGGTCAGGTTTACAGTTGCTCACAAAGGACACCCATATCTCCTTGGTAACCCTTTGCACTGCTTTTATTTGCATCTATCTCAGTAGCTTGCCACTTACTGGCCCCATTGCCGACTAGACAGGGGCTCTGTATGGGCAGGGGTCGGAGGGTGCCTCACACACAGCACCTGGCACACAGAAGGGGCTCTGAAAACAGTCCTCAGATGAACAGACTTGAGGATAAAGCAAGGGTCTGAAGTTTTGTGAAGATGCTGCTTCCTAGATGTCCCCTTTCAAGCTTTTCACATCATTTCTTAAAAACTTTTTTTCAAGAGTATTATGGATTCTAATGCAGAGATAGCTCCCTCACGCCCTTTACCAGGCATCTCCCAACAGTGATACTTTGCAAAACTATGTAGTACAACATTGGAATCAGGGTATTAGGGTTGCTATGTCCCACCTGTGGATCTGGAGCCCCCGTTTCATTTGTGCTCGTGTGTGCCCTTTTCCTTCTCTGCAGTTCAGTCACATGTGCAGGTTTGTGTCTCCACCACATCCAGAGACAGAGTGGCTCCATCACAAAGGTCCCGCATGTTGTCTGCTTCCTATCACCTCCTACCCTGGCCACCCTGCATCTGCTCTCCATTCCATATTTTTGTTACCTTGAGGAGGTTACACAGGTGGAATCATACCTTATGTAACCTTCGCAGGCTTCCTCCCTACACTCAGCATCATTCCCAGAAATCTGCCGTGGGTGTGTGTGTATCAACAGTGTGTTCATAACTTAGAACAGTTGAGCAGTTGTGGATGGACCAGCCCATGGTTTTTTTCAACTACTCACCCACTGAAGGATGTCTGGTTTGTTGACAGTTTGGGAGTATCACAAATAAAGCTGCTATGATCATGTGTGTGTGGTATGGACTGTACATGGTTCCTCTGTCCATGGGATTCTCCAGGCAAGAATACTGGAGTGGGTTGCCATGCCCTCCTCCAGGGGATCTTCCCAACCCAGGGATTGAACCTGTGACCCTTATGTCTCCCGCATTGGCAGATGGGTTCTTTATCACTAGTGCCACCTGGGAAGCCATAGTTTTGTGTGAACAGAAGTTTCTATTTCTCTGAGATAGATGCCTAAGAGTCCCCTTGAACTGTTTGCTTATTTTTGGCTGCCCTGGGTCTTCGTTGCTGCTCACGGTCTTCTTCTAGTTGTGGTGAGTGGGGGCTACGGTCTATTGCAGTGCCCTGGCTTCTTATTGTGGTGGCTTCTCTTGTTGCAGAGCACAGGCTCTAGGGCATGTGGGCTTAGTAATTGTGGTGTACAGGCTTAGTTGCTCCTTGGCATGTGGAATCTTCCTGGACCAGGGATCGAACCCATGTCCCCTGCTTCAGCAGGCAGACAGGGCAGATTCTTGTCCACTGCACCACCAGGGAACTCCTTGTTTGTTTTTTTATTCACTTTTCATAGAGAAATTCTGCCATTCCCTGTATACACACCATCTCTTTTCATCACTCCCACTGAGTGCGGAACCCTGGAGACACACTGGGGACCAATCCAGATACATACCCAGCAAGTACAGCACAGGGATGTCAGAAGTGAGATGGGGCAGCCCTGGGCACAGGTGAGGGGCCTGACCCAGCCTGCTGGGATCCAGGAGGGCTTCCTGGAGGAGGAGGCAGCTGAGCTGAGACTTGATAGATGAGCAAGGGTTAGGGTGACCTGGAGCAACAAGGAACCTGCTTGTGCAAAGGCCACAGGTAAGGGCCTGGACAATTTCAATGTCAGAATGGCCTCCTCTTCTCACATAACATCTCTGCACATTTGGGCTCTTTGGAGACCTAGGATGTTCCCTAATAATTTGGGGGGACAGAGCCTTCCTCGAGATGGGCAGTTGTCCTTCAGGGAGACTAAGCCTGAGGCCTGCAGGGACTGATCCTAGCCCTCCCCCCACCCCCACCCCACAGACAAATGCAGTTGAACCCACAATGAGGTGGCTCTGCCCCCACACCTTGAATCTGGTTGTGATCCTGACAGCTCCCAACAACTCCCTGCAGCAGGGGTGAGGTTGTGGGCCTTTGGACGCTGTGCAGCTCCTCCTCTAATTGGAAGTCTCTGCCCAGGAGGAAGTCCAGACTGCCCTGCTGGGAGGAAGTCCAGGCAGCCATGGAAGTGCACTGGCTACCAGCCTGAGAGCAAAGCCTCCTCTGGCCTTCCCAGTCCAGCCACTGGGTTGGCGGCTCCACCCAGTACCACCCATGAATCACAAGAACTGCCTGGCTGGGTCCACTCACCCACAGAACTGTGAGCAATGATACACTGATGCTGGGGACTTCCCTGGTGGTCCAGTGGTTAAGACTCCCCCTTATGATGCAGGGGACATGGGTTTTATCCCTGGTCAGGGAACTAAGATACCACATGTTTCAGAGCAACTGAGCTGTGTGCTGCAACTAAGACCCGTTGCAGCAAATAAATATTTTTTAAATTTTTTAAATTTATTATTATTATTATTATTTTTAGTTCTACCACTTTATTGCTACCAACCCATCTCCTTCCACCCTCGTGCACACATGCTCAGTCATGTAACCCCATGGACTGCAGCCCGCCAGGCTCCTCTGTCCATGGACTTTTCCAGGCAAGAATACTAGAGTGGGTTACCATTTCCTTCTCCAAGCAAATAAATATTTTTTTTAATGACACTAGTTTTGAAAAATACACTGATGCTGCTATATGCCTCTTTATTTGGGGGTGTGTTATGTAGCAATAATCCTGCTCCCTTGGATTGTTGTTCAGTCATTAAGTCATGTCTCACTCTTTGTGACCCCATGGACTGCAGCATGCCAGGCTTCCGTGTACTTCACTGTCTCCCAGAGTTTGCTCAAATTCATATCCATTGAGTCGGTGATGCCATCTAGCCATCTCATCCTCTGCCACCCTCTCCTTGTGCCTTCAATCTTTCCAGCATCACAGTCTTTTCCAGTGTGTCGGCTCTTCACGTTATATGGTCAAAGTATTGGAGTTTCAGCTTCAGCATCAGTCCTTCCAATAAATATTCAGGGTTAATTTCCTTTAGGATTGACTGGTTTGATTTCCTTGCTGTCCAAGGGGATTTCAAGTCTTCTCCAACACTGCAATTCAAAAGCATCAATTCTAAGGTATTCAGCCTCCTATAAAGATTGTTGCAACTCTCACATCCATACATGACTACTGCAAAAACCTGTTTTGACTATACAGACCTTTGTCTGCAAAGTGATGTCTCTGCTATTTATTCAATGACACCCATGATTTTCCAGCCAGGACTCTGAACACTCACTCACAAGGTACCAAGAAGAATACCTTGTTTCATCCATTATAAGATGGACATCACGTTCACTTTTTAGTATCTCTGAAAATGGCATTTGTACAGGCTTACAATTGTACAGTCATCCACAGGGCAGTGTGTGAAAAGTCCTATTGACGCTTCCTCCAAAGTTCCAGAAAATGTCAGCATCAAAGCATCTTCAATTCAGGAAACACAAATAATAATTACAACATCAACAGTGGCAAACATACAGTAGATTTCTATCAAATGTTGCAAGAGGACAAGGCCTTTACACTCTTATGATTTGGGGCAAAAACAGTATAATAGCAGCTGCTATTTAAACCCGCCTGTTTCAGGGGGCCCATCTCGATCCCTTCAGAGAGGGCTCAGAGAGACACAGCGTGTTCCCTCAGAACGCACAGCCTGCGCAGCCCGGGACTACCGCTGCCTGACTTCGGGGGGCCTGGCGTGGCCCAGGCGTCGCAGCTGGGTTTGGCCGGCGGTCGCGAGGTCCGAGGGTCCGGGCCGCCAGGGCCGCGGGAGCGGCTGGAGAGCGCAGGGGCAGACGCGGCGGAAGGCCTGACGGAAGTGGGAGCCCAGGAAGGCGTAGAGCAGTGGGTTCAGCGCCGAGTTGCAGTAGGACATGCAGTGTGCCCAGATCTTGAGCGCGTAGGCGGCGTAACTGCGCGGATGCCAGGCGCCGGCCGGGCCCAGCGCCTGCAGCAGCAGGAACAGCTGGATGGGGCCCCAGCAGGCAGCGAAGAGCAGGACCACGGCCGCCACCAGCCGCGAGACCTTGGCCCGCACGGCACCCGCCCGCTCCGCCAGCAGCTGCCCCTGGGGAGACGGGAGGAAGAAGAGGGAAGGCGAAGGGCCGGCGGCGACGACACCCCTCCTCGGGCGCTCCCCTTCTTGACCCTCTCGAATTACTCCCCAACCCTGGCCACCGCCCCACCCGCCTCCGTAGATGCGCCTCACTCCCCGCTACTGTATCTCCCCCCACCCTCAGCCACGCCGCGTCCCGTCCCCCCGCCCGCCAGCCGCGCACCTGCAGGGTGCCGTCGGCGGTCGCTGGGTGCACGGCGGCCCGGCCCAAGTGACGTAGCATGGCCCCGTAGCAGGCACAGGTGGCGACCAGCGGCAGCAGGTAGAGCGCCAGCAGGTTGTAGAGCGCGAAGGCTCGCTCGAGGGCGCGGCTGGGGAAGGCCTCGCTGCAGTAGGTGCGCGGTCCGGACGACAGGCGATGTAGGGCGAACACCGGCGCCGACACGACAGCCGAGCCTGCATCAGGGCCCTGCTGAAGACCCTGCCCCGGGGGGACGAGGGGCGCAAGAGGGCCCGGGTCTCCCCGGTGCCTCCCGGGCAGCGGGCCACTGAGCGCCTGCTAGGCGCGGGTCCACTTGGGTCCCCGCCCTCAGGCGCCCTTGCAGGGAGCGCTAGTGCGCCCATTTCCCAGATGCACGATCGAGGCAGTGGGAGGGGGTGAGCCCAGGGACGAAGGCTTGTCTCCCCCAGCCCGTGCGACCCCCACACTGAACTCACCCACCCAGATGCCGAGGCTGACTGCCAGCGCCAGGCGGGGCGTGCGGCGGTGCAGGGCGCGCAGCGGGAACACTGTTACGTACCAGCGGTCCACGCTCATGGCGGTCAGGGTGGCGCACGTGGCCTGCACCGAGACCTGGGAAGGCCGGGAGTCCGGCGCGTGGCCCCCTGCCCCGTCAGGGTCTTTCCCCGTCCGCGCCCTCCTTGCGGGTCCCCCACTGTCCAGCCACTCGAGTACAGGCAGGACCTGACCCGGGAAGGTCTCCAGGGCCCACAGTTGAAGGGGCAGGAGAAGGGGATGCCAGAAAGGAGCCCAGGGTGGTGGCGGAGGGAGGAGCCTTCGGGGGTAGCCAGAAACCCCCAAGACTGAGACCAGGAGAGGCAGAGCCATCCTAGTAGGATCCCAGTACCTGCCCTAGCCCTGGTGGGTAACCCAGTCCCAGTGCCCGCCCCGCCCACCTCCGCACCGGGTCCCGGGCCCTCACCAGGCCGCAGGGAGGCGGGCCCCGCCCCCACCCAGACTCTGCCCCGCCCACCTCCACAGCCGCCCCTGGCTCCCACCGGCCCGCAGGAGGTCCGACCCCCCCCCACACCCAGACTCCGCCCCCGGCCCTCCTGCCCTCAGCCCGCGCACCTGCTGGATGTAGTTGAGAAACTTGCACATGAAGTCGCCCAGCACCCAGGCGGGCAGCGGGTAGAGCAGAGCGGTGAACGGCACGCAGCACAGCAGGAACGTTAAGTCCGTGACCGCCAGGTTGGCTGCAGGCCGGGGACGCGCGGGTTCTGAATGTGGGGCGCATCGCCCTAGCCATTCAGCACCCTGGCCCAGCCTCCTGGGTCTCGCCTTTGTCCGAATGACCAACAGGGCGGCTCGGGAGGCACCCAGAGAGACCCCAGCATCCGTGGGCAGAGAAGTTGGGCGCTTCCTCTCACTTTTTAATATTTCAAACACCCCCCACCCAGCACCTGCTTTGTAGTCATTCAAGCAGTAATGGGCCGTGCTCACCCCTGTTGAGACTGCAAATAGGCCCTTGCCCTCTGGGCCTCAGTTTTCTCATCTGCAAATTGAGTGGTGCCAGCCAACAGAGAATGGAGAACACGGACTGAGTGAGTACTCACCCGGGTAGGGCACCCTCATCATACAAACGTATAAACTGAGCCTCTGGGGTAGTGGTTGCCAACTGGGGGCCCGTGGGCCACGCGGTCTTTCCCCCACTCCTTTTATTCATCCCACACGGTGTTATAAGAACCACGTTTCAATCAGACATCTTCCTTGAGTGGCAGGGGCCAGAGCTTCATGCACCACCCTCTCCAACCTCCCTTTTAACTACTCTAGTCAAGATGGAACTCTTCAACGCCACATTTGGCGACCTCCAGCCTAAGGTACCGGTACAGTAGGGAAAAAGGACCAGGAGCTCTGCAGCGGAGAAATCCCCAACTGAGAGGACCCCGACTCACCTCTAGGGGCGCCCCCCGGCCACTACGCCCTCTCGTAGACCCCCGGAGTGGCCCTCCGGCACCGTGAAGCGCCGGGCGCTCACCGATGTAGAAGTTGGTCACCGTCCGCATCTGCTTGTGGCGGCAGATGACGAAGATGACCAGCGAGTTCCCTGTCAGGCCGAGAAGCATCAGCGCGCCGAAGAAGAGCGGCACCAGCCAGGCGTCCACCGGCCAAGGCGCAGGGATCGCACCGTCCGAGGTGTTGGCGCCACAGCCGGGGCAGACCGTTGTATTGGCCGGCGCCCACCAGGACGCGTTAGGCCCAGACGCGGACAAGGGCTGCATTGCCACCCTCTTCCTCCTGACCACCCTCCGGGATTGCACCCTACGATCGCTGCCGTAACCTTCCCGATCGCCCTCCGGGGATGAGCTACAAGGTCTGGGTCACAGCTTTCCTGGACTCCTCAGCTGCAGCCACTGGGCGTTTATACCCCTCATCCCACCGTGCCCCGCCTTCCCGCCTCTCCTGCAGCCGCTGACCACTCCCTCCCCTGCCTGTGCGCCCTCTGTTCACCGGAGCAACACCCTGCTCCCGCATCCCGTCCTCCCCCTCCAAGGTAAGGATGAGAGCACAGGAGGAGGACTGGGGAAGCCAGTGTGGAGCCGAACAGGGGGAGCAGTAGGCTTCCTAGAGGATGCTGTAGACCATGGAAAGTTCAGGGCGAGGGAGGGTTGCCTAGTATCTGGTGGTCAGAAGATGCCTGTTCTTTCACTAACTCAACCTTCCCAAGACTTTGATGCAAATCAGATCCCTAGGGATTGTCCACCTTCACCCTAGTGGGCAATCAACTGGCCGCTGTCTGCACTGGGGACACAGTCACCTGTGCTGCTGCTGGTGGGAACCAGGTGGAGGGTAGTTTATAGAGAACTATGTTGATCTCCAAATCCACACTCAGAAATGTATCCCATTTCTGGGGATTTAATAGACTGTGAGGCAGGAAACAGGGCATGAAGGTGCAGAAGAAAAGATGATGTCCTCTGTGTAAAACAAAGATTAAAAGGCGGAAAAACAATGAAGTATGCACAAAGGACATTCCTGGTGGTCTAGTGGTTAGGAATCTGCCTGCCAATTCAGGGGACACTGGTTTGATCCCTGGTCCATCTGGGAAGATTCCATTCGCCAGGGGGCAACTAAGCCCATGTGCTACAACTACTGAAGCTCAATCTAGAACCTGTGCTTTGCAACAAGAGAAGCCAGCTCAATGAGTAACCCCTGCTATCTGCAACTAGAGAAAGCCTGAGTGCAGCAACAAAGATCCAGCATAGTAAAAAAATTAATTAATTTAAAAAATGTGCATGGGCTCCAAAGTGCATTAAATATCTCCAAAAGAAAGTACAATGAGCCTGGGATGGGGGGGAAGGGGGACATTTCTCTGTTCACCCTCTTCATACCTTCAGCATCATGACAATGGCCTAAAAATTCAGAAAAGGGAAAAACATCCTTTTGGGGTGGTATTGGAGGGGCTTTCCCAGTGCCTCAGTGGTAAAGAACCCACTTGGAATGCAGCAGGTGCAAATTTGATCCCTGGGTAGAGAAGATCCTGTGGAGGAGGGCATGGCAACCTACTCCAGTATTCTCGCCTGGGGAACCCCATTGACAGATAGACTGGCAGTCTCTCCTACAGACCCCTACTTCTGAGGGGTCACAGAGAGTTAGACATGACTGAAGTGGCTAAGCACGCAAGGGTGGTAATGAGGGTCAGGTCAGCATGAGAAGACCCTGGGATACTTGGAGAGGGGAGGAACTGTTCTGGGGAGGCTGCTCAGCTGCATGGGCCTGGGAGAGCAGTGAGAAGGGGGCCGGGGCTCTGGGGGACAGCGGTGGCTCCTGGGCAGGCCAAGGATCTGGGAGGGTGTTAGGAAGGCGATGACAGGGACTTCCCTGGTGGTCCAGTGGTTAAGGCTCTGCGGTTCCACGGCAGGGGATGTAGGTCTGATCCCTGGTTGGGGATCCCAAATGCCCCACTGTGCTGCCCTCCCCACCTCTGCCAAAAAAAAAAAAAAAGGGTGAAGAGAGAAATGAGTCAAGGGGAGAAAATAAAAGGGTGAGGACAGAATGAATGAGGCTCAAGAATCAGGTCAAGACCCAGGTTGGCACATTTGTTGAGTGGCTGGTCATCGTGGGCTAGAGTTGGAGACCAAATATCGCCCCTACACCTAGAGACCCTGCCCAAGCACTGTCCCCAGAGATCCCATTTCCCAGCACCTTGATTCTTTCCCTTATTTCCACATTTATCTACATGAGGTCATACAATGTGTGCTTTCGTGGGTCTTGTAATAGTTCCTCCTCCTCCTCTCTCTCTCTTTTTTCTCCTCTTGCTCTTTACTTGTTAAAGCAATGTGATAATTGGTCCTGTACAGCTTCCACCAGGCTGGATCTGGGTGGGTTGCATCCCTTGGTGTCCCATATCATGGTCTTCTGTACATGCGTGCTAAGTTGCTTCAGTTGTGTCTGATTCTTTTCGACCCTATGGACTATAGCCCACCAGGCTCCTCTGTCCATGGTATTCTCTAGGCAAGAATGCTGGAGTGGGTTGCCATTTCCCTTTCCAAGAGATCTTCGCCACACAGGGATCAAACCTGGGTCCCTTATGTCTAGCTGCATTGGCAGGGGGGTTCTTTACCACTAGCATCACCTGGGAAGGCCCATCATGGTCCTAGTTTCCCACTTTTCTTGTGGAATGAAGGATGGATTCTAGATTCTAGAGCAGGTCTAAGTTTCTGTTCTTAAACCTCCCCTGGCTACCCATTGCCCTTGGGTCAAAAACCAGATCTGCCATTAAAGGACAACCTTTGGTCTGTCCCCTCTTCTCTATCTTATTCTGCCCACCACTGACCCCCCTCCTTCTCCCATTATCCTGCTCTGGCTATCTGGATGCCCCGGGACCTTTACATTGACTGTTCCTTCTGCCTGCTGCACCCTTCTCACTTTTGCATATGCTAATCCTCTTTCCAAAAGTCCTCTCTTCCTGATCCCACTCAGGGGAAGGGGTCTGTTTGATTATCACTGGGTCTGGAGACTTAGCCCCTATCTCAGTGACGGTGGGCATTTGTTAAATGAATAAATTCTAAAAGGCAAAGAAAGGTGCCACTAGCTTTGTTCCTTTTTTTTTTTTTTTTTTTAATGTTTATTTTCTATTTATTTATTTGTCTGCGCCAGGTCTTAATTGAGGCAAGCAGACTCTAGTTCCCTGACCAGGGATCAAACCTGGACCCTTGCACTGGGCTGGAGGAGTCTCAGCCACAGGACCACCAGCGAAGTCCGTGTTGTATCTTTCAGTTTTGTTCAGTTGCTCAGTCCTATCCGACTCTTTGCGAACCCATGGACTGCAACATGCTAGGCTTCCCTGTCCATCACCAACTCCCAGAGCTTGCTCAAACTCATGTCCATCCAGTCGGTGATGCCATCCCACCATCTCATCCTCTGTCGTCCCCTTCTCCTCCTGCCTTCAATCTTTCCCAGCATCAGGGTCTTTTCCAACGAGTCAGTTCTTCACATCAGGTGGCCAAAGTATTGGAGCTTGAGCTTCAGCATCAGTCCTTTCAACGTTGTATCTTTAGAGTAGAGTAAACTGAGGCACTCAGCCGTGATCCGGAGGCTGCTCTTTGAAGGAGGTTCCCGGAGGGGGCTGGTGGAAGGAGAGCCCTGCTGCCGCTGCGGGGTGGGGTGGGGTGGTGTGTGGCACAGGGCACTAGGTCTGTCCAAGCATTTGAAAAGGACGTCCCCTTCCTGCCTCCCTCCCCAGGCCTCAATTTCCTCACGGTCCCCCGGGGGCAGGGGGCCCGGCCCACAGCCCGGCAGCGGCCCCCTGCCTCGGTGTCCCCGTCCTTGCCCCGGGGTTGGGTGTCCCTGGCCCGCCGCCGGGGCCTGGCCGGGACGTGGCCATGGCCCCCGCCCGGCGTGTCCAGCCTCCAGGCTCCGCCTTGGCCCGCCTCCGGGCGCCCGTCACTTCCTGCCCGGCCCGGAGAAGGCCCTGCCGTGCGGCGGCGGCAGCAGCGGCGGCGGCATCCAAGCTATGGTCGTTCTGGAGAACCCTGAGGCCGGTCCCGAGGAAGCAGCGGCGGCTGCTAGGGTCGCCCCGGGCGGGCGGCGGACGCTGTGAGCGCGGAGTGGTGGCGGGCGGGGCGCGCTTCCGGGGCTCCCATCCCTTACCCCTCGCTGGCGGCAGCCCCCGCCCCGCCCCTTTTCCTGGGGGTACCCCACTCGAGTGGAGCTGGGTGGCGAGGGGCTTTGTTGTTACAAGGTGTTCCTGGGGAAACCCCATCCCCATCACGCCTGGGTACTTGCCGGAGCACAGGGGGGCACCCCCGTGTCCGCGTTTGCGGAGCCCCGGGCGCTGGAGTCCCGGAGCCTCAGGGGTCCCAGGCGCCGAATCGCCGGCTCCAGGGAGGCGCTGCCGCTGCGTGCGATGTACCCGTCACCGCGCTGGTGGTGATCTGGAGTTTACCCACTGGCGGCTGTTCGTGTCTCCAAGCTGGGGATTCACCCAGCACCGGTCCTGGGTACCCGTCGGGGTTGTCTGCCCCCAACTTCCAGGCGGACGCCTTCTTTGTTTTTCTCCGGGTGAACATCCAGAAGAAAGGGGGGCTTACACAGCCGGTTAACACGAGGCTGTGTGTCCTGGGACTTAGACTGAAAGCGGGTGGACGACCCCATATGGGTACCCACCCACCCCCGGGGAAGGGGTCGTAGGTTTCTTCCTAACCCGAATGTTTATGCAGAAATTCCCGCGGTCCACTCGCTTGTGTTCCGTTTCTGCCCCTTCGTGGGCACGTCCAAGCGGCCTGGGCAGGTTAGTACCCGCTGCTGAGCCTCGGCTTCCCCATCTGTAAAATGGAACAACGGGCCCCCTCTCAGAGTGGCTGGGGTCGGTGACCCTGCGATTGGAGGCGCCCAGCAAAGAGGACCATCTGTTCTTTGATAATTATCTTAAATAGCTTACTGTTGTAGGTGTCTTAAAATAATTTTATCACTTTGGTATTTTATGATTGCTTTATTGTATTTTTTATTTGGTGTTATTACTTCCACCCGAGTATTTACCCAGAAGCTACACGGGTGTCTACAGATGTGGTTATTTACCCCCTTTTAAAGGGCCTTAACCACCCAAAACGGGTAATTTACCTGACAGTAGAGTCCCTCTGGCCTGCCCCCACCCCGCTCACCTCTGTGTCCTGGGTGGGGTGGTGGTTTGCTCCCCTGTCAGCCCCACCCCAACCTGAGTCACCTCCGCTCTGAGCCCTCCTTGGTTTCCTGCTGGGGAAGCAGGTTCCTCTCTGGCCTGTCCCTGGGGGAGGGGCTGGTGCCTGAGAAGGTGTATTTTTGCCCAGAGGAGGGGATGTCTAAGGCCGGTCTCAAAACTGGGGAGCAGAGTTGAGGGAGGCAAAGAAGCCTGTCAGCCCTCCCCCCGGGCCAACCTGGCTTAGCAGCTGTTTCCACTGTCAGGCCCGTCCATCCCTGTTGGATGTTGGCCCCTGCCAGGTGTAGACTTTTCCCCGGGGCCTGCCTGGTCCAGGAAACCTCAGATGCCTGTCTGTGTGGTCAGTTTCCCCGTCTGTAAAGTGGTCTCTTTGGGTGGCCAGGGAAGTTGGCCACCCAAATGAATTGGCACTTTGGTGAGTGTAAACAGAAGTTCAGCTATTCATTTAACAAATAGCTCTTGAGAGCCTGCTGGGGGGCCAGCTGCTGAGGGCCCAGCAGGGGCAGAGAGGGACCCTGTCCTTATCGTTTGGGGTTAATGAAGGAGGTGAGAACCAGGAGTAAACAAGTGTGAGGGCCAGCTGGTTGTTGATGCCAACTGGTAAAGCTGGAAATGGGGCTGATTGGGCCAGCTTGGGGGCAGGGTGGTTTCTCCCAGGAGGTAACTTTTGAGCCTAGACTGGGAGCCAGGAACAGGTTGCTTCAGGCAGGAGGCTGAGCACATGCAAAGTCCCTGAGGTGGGTTTAAAATGCAGTAAAAGGACTCAGTGCCTGGAGCAGAGGGAGTGAAAGGGAGAGACAGGGTGGGGCATGGATGTCCTGCTATCAGCCCCAAGGCTCCTGCTGGAAGTGCTGGGATCCTAGAGAGCAGTGAGGCCCCAGGAGCCCTGTGTGACCGGGCAAGTGCAGTGCCAGGCCAGGGAGGGGCTGAGCCTTGCCTTGAGGGTGCTGGGGAGCCACAGGTAGTGGTGGAGCAGGGCAGGGAGCAGCTAGATCCAAGCACAGTGGGGTGTGGTCTGAGGGGCCCACCAGACCTGAGTTTGAGCCCCTCGCCCCACTGTGGCCCCAGAGGGAAGCAGAGTCTGGTGGCTCGGGAGTGGTCCTGCTCAAACCAGGTTCCAGCCCTGGTTCCATGTTGGGTCCTGAGGTAATGGGGAGCCCCACACCCCAAGGGCCCAAGCTCTCCCTGAGTCCCGCCCAGCTCTGATGTTCCCAACAGCTCCCCCCGGATGTGGTCTTGTTATCAGCCCCACCAGGCACCATCCTGGCATGCGTCCAGCTGCTGGGGTGGAGACACAGGTTTCAGAGCCCTGAGGAGGCCACAGCTGAATCTGGAGCTTGGGGTGTTGGTGCCCAGGCCTCAGGAAGGTCACAGCCAGCCTCAGAGTCATTGACTGTGTGCTGACTTGATTTGCCCCATCCTCTCCCAGCTGCTCTCTTTGCAGCTGTGGGATCTTGGGATAAAGACTTTGCTCCTTGGTTTGCAAATCTGAATAAAGGGTGTCTGGACAGTAGTATTTGCCTCCTACTATAACAGTGATTGATTAACTAAGGACTGTCACTTAACCAAGGATGTTGCTGTGATCAATCTTGTGGCTCAGGGGGTGAGCTCCCAGTTACAGGAGGAAACCAAGCAGGTGGCAGCTTGGGGAGAGGTGTGTGTCCTGGTTTCTCTTGGCTCTGAGTGCCCTTCCTAGACTGGCAGGGGGTCATTCTTATCCTCTTTGCAGAGAAAGACCTGAGGCTCTGGGTCACATCGTTAAGTATCATAGCTGGGATTCAAGCTCAAGGCTGATACCAGGCTTGATCCCTGTCTCTGCCTGCATGCTAGTCTCTTATTTTGTTTTTCTTTTTGGCTGCTCAGTGCTTCTTGTGGGATCTTAGTTCCCCAACCAGGGATTGAATCTAGGCCCCAGTAGTGAAAGTGCTTGAATCCTATCCACTGATTGTGTGTCTCCACTGATGGGTACTTGTGCCAGATTAATTTATCCATCAGCTAATTCTTCATAGATTTTTGCCTAACATGTAGTATCATCCATGAAGTCTGCCCCACTCCAACCTCAGGAGACAGGGCTGGGGCTCATCAGCCTGTTTGCTTCCTGATCAAGATGTAACACGCTTTCTGTCCAGTGCAAAAACTTAACGCTGGGGACTGTTTTGTTCAGTGGCTAAGTTGTGTCTGACTCTTTGCGACCTTATGTATGGCCGCATGCCAGTCTTCCCTGTCCTTCACTATCTCCCGGAACTTCCTCAAACTCATGTCCATTGAGTTGGTAATGCCATCCAACCATCTCATCCTCTGCCACCCGCTTCTCCTCCTGCCTTCAATCTTCCTCAGATCAGGGTCTTTTCCAGTAAGAAAGCTCTTCACATAAAGTGGCCAAAGTATTGGAGCTTCAGCTTCACCATCAGTCCTTCCAGTGAATATTCAGGGTTGATTTCCTTTAGGACTGACTGGTTTGATCTCTTTGCAGTCCAGGGGATTCTGAAGAGTCTTCTCCAAGGCCACAATTCAAAAGTATCAGTTCTTCAGTGCTCAGCCTTCTTTATGGTCCAACTCTCAAACATCCATACATGACTACTAGAAAAAACCATAGCTTTGACTATACAGGCCTTTGTTGGCAAAGTGATGTGTTTGCTTTTTAATACGCTGTCTAGGTTTGTCATAGCTTTCCTTTCAAGGAGTTATATATGTATAAGCCTTAATGAGCATGGGCTTCACTCCTAACTTCTTTGAGGCACCTTGTTTCATATCCTAAGGCTTCATGGCATTTTCTAACAGCTGTTTGTACATGAGAGGTCACACTTCTGTTTTAATTTGTGTTTTGAGGTCACCCAAACACCAGGAAAGTTTGGGTGGAATTCTAGACTCTGGGTCCTACTCAGTCTTGGAATCATGGGGTTTTGTTAGAGACCTGATTGGGTAATTATTTTCTGAGCACCTACTGTATGCTAGACAGGGGTGCAATGGACATCAGACCCTACCTGTGCATGGAGGTCATGGTGGGTTGTGGGCAGGGAGGTAGGAGATGCAGCCATCAGGATAAGAAAGCAGTGAGGGGCTGGGGAGATTTGAACAGAAGGCAAAAGGAGATGGGAGTGAGGAGTGAGGAGACTGGGGCACGGGCATCCAGTGGGGTGGGGGACAGCCGGCACAGAGGGGGTGCCTGGTGGGCTAGGGCCAGAGTGCAGGGCAAGGAGGAAGGGAGAGTCCTGGCACCCCAGACCCTCCAAGGCTCAGAATCTACCATCAGCCTCTCAGCATGAGGGTTTCTGAGCCTGGTGGGACCCTCCTCTCAGCCCATAGTCAGGGGCTGACCATGACAGCCCTGCAGCTTCTTACCAGGAAGTTTCCATTCAATACCTGCCCCCTCCCTCCCACGTAGCCACCTATTGCCTGGCCCTCACGTCCCCAGTGGGAGGCCTGCCTGGGCCACTAATCCATTTCCAGGATTAGTACCTGTGCTCAGAGGGGGCCACTCTGCCTGCTTCCCCCATCCAGGCCCTGAGCACATAGCAGAGGGCTCTGGGGGCACAAGGCAGATAGGTTCAGGCAGCGCCTTATCTTCTGGGGGCTGTTTTCTGGTTTACCTGTTGTCAGAGGCTGGGGGTGGGGGGCAGGTAGGAATGCATCATCAAATTAAATCTCTTGAGAAACTCCCAGAGGAAGGAGACGCGGGCCTCACTGGCTTACAGCTCAAACCTGGAAGCCTGGGAGCACGGGGAGCAGCTCCCTCACCCCGCTCAGCGGCCCCACCAACGTGTGGCTTCGCTTCAGTGAGCCTTGGTTTACTCATCTGTCCTCAGTGGTATCTGCCTCCTGAGTGTTGTGGCACAGTGACATTCTTAGGGGCCAGGGCTCCACGTGCAATGGGGGTGAGCTTCCCACTGCAGAGGGAAACCAAGCCAGGGTGGCTGTGAGAGAGCGGCGATGGTAGGGTTCTTCCTGGGGGTCCTGGCCTGTCTTGGCCCTGAGGACTGCCCCCCCCATCCAAACCCGACCCACAGGCCCCTTCCGGGCTGCCTGCCCGCTCTAGCCAGCTCCCAGGTGAAGAGGCTCTCAGCCTCCCGGCGGAAGCAGCACTTCATCAACCAGGCTGTGCGGAACTCAGACCTCGTGCCCAAGGCCAAGGGGCGGAAGAGCCTCCAGCGCCTGGAGAACAGTGAGCAGGGGTCGAAGGGCGCCTCCTGGGGGCTCCTAGGCCTCAGACAGCAATGGCGTGCATGTTCTGTTATCTGAGAATGGCCCTGAGCTGGAAAATGTGAGGAAGCTCTGGGCATTGGAGCTGGGCTCTAAAGGTGGTGTAAGAATACAACAAGCCAAGCCAGGGCGATGTAGGAGTTCTGGAGGCTGGACGGTTCCTGTGTCTTCTGGGAAAGACAGCTGGAGTGTGGAGGAGGGGAGGCTGGCGTGAGCCGGAGAGTAAAGGCCCTAAATATAGAGGTGGCGGGGATGGGAGGAAACATGGGCCTCTGGACCCCATGAAGCCTGGGGTGACCCAAATGCAACCCCCAGCCCAGAGACTGTTTGTTTCCATTTAGCACAGTACCTCCTGACCCTGCTGGAGACAGATGGAGGAACACCTGGCCCGGAGGATGGGGACCTGGCACCCCCCGCGGCACCTGGCATCTTTGCAGAAGCCTGCAGCAATGAGACCTATGTGGAGGTGGGGCCCCATGTCCTGCCTGGCTCCCCCCCTCCCCCAAACCACCAGCATTGCCTGCACTGAACCCTCTCTGGTCCCTTGATGAATGTCCCTGAATCTCCCTCAAGAGGCCAGCAACCCCTCCACCCCAGAACCTTCCAGCACCTGAGGTTCATTTGCTTACTTTGGAATTACTGACAGAATTGAGGATGTATTTGGTCCATATTGACACCCCCCAACACAGATGATCCACGAACTCTTGACCCAGTGGTCAAATGTGTCCACGAGGAGTAATTCCGTGCGCTTGTGGCCCCACCATGTGCATTGGCCAAATGGGGGAACTGAGGCTTGAGAGTGCTCAGTCATCAGTCAGGGCCTGCCTGCCTCTCTTCCAGATCTGGAACGACTTCATGAACCGCTCTGGGGAGGAGCAGGAGCGTGTTCTCCGATACCTGGAGGATGAGAGCAAGAGCAAGGCGCGGAGGAGGGGGCCTACCCGCGGGGAAGACAGGCGGAGAGGTGGGTCTGGATCTGGGGTGCAAGTGGCAGGCAGAGGCATGATGGGGGCATGGCCTAGGGTGAGAGGGTGGGGCCAGGGCAGGTGGGGGAGGAGTCTGATGTGTGGGCGGGGGGCTTGGTAGATGGGAGGAGCCCGGTTTAGGAGCTTGGTAGATGGGAGGCCAGTGTGGGTGGGGTGGAGCCTGGGGCTCTGCTCCCTCATCTGCCCCGCTGCTTGGACTCTCACAGAGGACCCTGCCTACACGCCCCGGGAGTGCTTCCAGCGCATCAGCAGGCGTCTGCGAGCTGTCCTCAAGCGGAGCCGTATTCCCATGGTGAGTACCAGGCCCCAGCCTTGACCTTGTCTCCTTGCCTCTCTTTGTCTCTGGTCTTTCTTGAAGGCCTTTTTTCTCAGCTTCTCAATTGGGGGCTGGGTTGAGGGGAGACCAGAAACCCAGTGAATGGGGTGTGATGGAGAAGATGGGCAGGATACAGACCAATATGATCAGAGTGCAGGACTCAGGGCTGTCCTTGAAGGTGGGAGCGGCAGGGGCAATGAAGTTGGGTACTGAAGGATGTGTAGGAGTTCACCAGGCAGAAGGCTGAGACATTCAAAAGTGGATATGTCTAAGTGCCTGGTATCCTTGGAAACAGTTAAGTAGCTTCATGCAGTGAGTCAGAGGCCACATTTGAACTCAAGGCTTTGGGCTCCAGAGGCTGGCATGGATTTGGGGGGCCAGCGTGCCACAGTTGGCCTGACCGCTGGACCTGTCTCTCCTGCAGGAAACACTAGAGACCTGGGAGGAGCGGCTGCTGAGGTTCTTCTCTGTGTCCCCCCAGGCCGTGTACACGGCCATGCTGGACAACAGGTGAATGTTTGGGGGCAGGTGCAGTGGGCACGCCCCCCCCCCCCACCATGGTGTCCAGCTCAGGCCACTCACCACCCATTCTCTGCAGCTTCGAGAGGCTCCTGCTTCATGCCATCTGCCAGTACATGGATCTCATCTCAGCCAGTAAGTACCTGGTGGCCCCTGGGCCCCAGTTAGCTGATTCTATCCCGGGGAAACTGAGGCTGGGCTTACCAGAGTCTGTTCACCCGGCAACAGGCATCAGGGGAGGAGGGACATCATGAGCACAAAGGTAACAGGGGGATGCTTCCTTAATTCAACAGCAGCTCCTGTACCTCTGTCCCCATGATGGATGATGCTGTGGACACAGATGTGCCTCTGTCTGCATCTTCAGGGGCCTATGTGGAGCCTCCAGGGACCCTGAGATGAGATGAGGGGACCCCAGTGTCTGTAGAGTTTTCACTTAGCTGTAGCCTGCCTCCACTGTGCCACAAGTGTGACTTTTGGCAAGTCTCCCCTCCAGGGGCCAGCAACCCCTTTTTCAGTGGGGATGCTGTTGGGACAAAGTCCCCTCAGGGAGGGTCCTCACAGGCCCTTCGTGGCCCTTGACATCCCACAGGGTCCACACTCTCCAGGCCTATCTGTCTCCTGCCCAGAGTTGTGGAGGAGACAGTTTCCATGGCAACCCCAAGATGGTTCCTCTCAGGATGGCTCTGAGGGAGGTGTAGCCCCAACGCTTGTTTTTGTTCCCACTGACTTGGCATGGAGGGGCTGGGCTGGGAGTGCTTCTCTGCCAGAGTGGGACCCTGGCCTGAACATAGGAGAACGGCTCTGGAATATAGGGATCAAGGGAGAGGGAACAGCCAGGGCAGAGGCTGGGAGATGGGCCTAGCTTGGGTTGTGTACCTCTATATTCAGGTTTTGGGGTGACATGTTGGGAAAAGAGAGGTCACTGGGGACTGAGTCACCCAGGGCCTGGAGTTTCCTCTGAGGGGGTGGGAGACCAAAGCGGGCAGGACCCTCGTTTAGTCCCCTTGACACCAGGCCAGTGTGTCTCAGTAGTGCATCTGGGTGTCATTAGGACACGGGATAAGTAACGGGAGAGAAGGGAACAGGCTGGCAGAGGGAAGGCAGGCTGGAAGTAGGAGCTGCTGAATACACTGCCCTGGGACCTGGGTGGGTGGGGCAACCTAACTCACGGGAACCTCCTGCAGGGTGCGCGAAGGGCTCGGTCCCTGGGTGCCAGCACCCTCGCCTTCTTCCCGATCTTGCCTGTCTCCACTGCAGGCGCCGACCTGGAGGGCAAGCGACAGATGAAGGTCAGCAATCGCCACCTGGACTTCCTGCCACCAGGGCTGCTCCTGTCCGCCTACCTGGAGCAGCACAGCTGATGGCGGCCCCACCTCCATCCCCATCCCCAGCGCCAAGACCTCCAATACCATCCGCTCAAATATCTTTTATTATTTTTAGAATTTTCCCTTGGAAACGTGCTCTTCCCCTTGGGGTGGCCCCCGCCCCCTCCCCGCCCAGCTTTCCAGATTAAAGCTGGTGGCTGGGCTGCCTGCGCGATCCACCCCCGGGCTCTGACTGGGGAGGAGGCACCCGGCCTGGTCACTTCCCTGCCACTTCCTCAGTCGGCGATTTTGGCCCTGTGTGATGCTTAAGTGAGGAGGGAGAGGCTGGGTTTTTATCATTCTTAATGAATTTGGCATGATTTGTTGTAGATTTTTACATATCCCTTTTGAGAAGAAAAAAACAAAAACTCACCCTAAGTGATAAATTGGGGGGCTTCATTCCAGTCCCTGCTTGACCCTCTCCCAGTTTTTGGCTTGGGTCTCGGGGGATCCGCCCCTCTTCCCAGGAGTGTAACATTTTTGTGTATGTGTGTGTGCGTGCTTGAGTCTGTGTGTTCCCCACGACCCAGGACAGGAGCTTCATCTTAAAAAATGGTGTCACCCTCTTTGGGGAACATGTGTTGCCCTCCTGGTGCCCTTTGGCTGCTCTTAGGGCCCCATCTGCTCTACTCACTCCTCTCCCATTGTACTGGGGACATGGGACTTCCAGACAGAGGCCTCCACCCTCAGACTGTCTTCTTCCCCTCTCTGTGTCCTCTGCCCCCAGCCTGGCTCTGGGGTGTCCTCCTGCTGGTCACCCTGGCCTGGCCCAGGAGAGCAGGGCTGGGAGACTGCCCCACTCCCTCCCTTCCACAACCCCCATGGGTGTGGCTAGTTGTGCTTTGGGAAAAGCAGAGTGTTCAATAAATTTCTGGTGCTCTGGTCTCTCGCTTTGGGGTTTTCCCTTGAGGCAGGGCGGGGAATGCTCCAGGCACTCACGATACCCTTGGGTCCTGGTCATTGAGGGATGCAGGCCTTAGAAGAAGGCTGGTGCTGACTGAGACCCCAGGTGGAGGCAGGTGTGTGTGAAGACTCTGCCAGGAGATCCTGGCTCTTGGCTATGCTACCCTTGCTGGTCTCCTCCTGAGTGCCCAGGCTGAAACCCCAACTCTTCAACCTACCACCTGTGTGACCTCCAAATGGTCACTTGTGTGAGCTTCCCGAGTGGCTAAACACAATACAGCACACTGCAATTTAAAAACCACAGGAATTTGAGGGACTTCCCTGGTGGTCCAGTGGCTAGGACGGCACTCCCAGTGGAGGGGGCCTGGGATTGATCCCTGGTCAGGGAAATAGATTGTGCATGCTGCAACTAAGACCTGGTGAAAAAAAAAACACAGGAATTTATTGGCACCCAGTTCTAGAGGCAGGAAGTCCAAGATCAAGGTGTCCCAGTGTCCTACTCCCTCTGGAGGCTCCAGGAGAAGATCCTCTCTGCCTCTTCCAGCTTCTAGGGGCTCCAGCCTCCCTTGGCTTGTGACCACATCCTTCAAGCCTTTGATTCTGTCTTCACATGGCTTCCTGCCCATGTCTTCCATCTGTGTGTGTCTGGGACTGGCTGTGTGTCCTGCAGGGCCCCTTAGCCTGGGTTTTCTGCTGTTCTCATGGAGCCACACCACGGCTCCCTGCTTTCCATGGGGGTCCTCGCTACTGACCTCTGCTGATCTCCACCTGTCTGAAGGTGGAGTATTTATGTTAATTACTGAAAATTCTCCAGGAGAGATTTTTCTCTTGCCCTGTGTATTCAGTGTTTATTTAACCAGTTCTATCAGTACAGATGCCTGGGCATTTACTTTTTAGTTTGGGTTGCAATCTAATATTCTTTTTTCTTGCTTAGAGTGTTCAAGGTTCAGCTTCTGGGAGCCCCTTCAATGTCTCCTGTGTCTCACTGAGGCACCTCTATATTTATTTATTTGAGAAATGGCCTTACTTTCTGCTGCTACAAGATGCACAGGGCTTCTTGGTATATTCCTGCTTCATCCTAGAACCAGCCATTTTGCCAAGGAGCCTGGTTCCTTTCCCTGGGGGCATGTTTTAGAAACCAAGATGTGGGTGCTGTGTTTGCTGTCTTCTATTTTAACAGGTATTGAAAAAGTTTTACATGTAGATACTAAATAATGGAACTCCCAAGGGCTTGTTAAAGAAAGTGAAGTCACTCAGTGAGTCTGACTCTTTGTGACTCCATGGACTGTAGCCCACCAGGCTCCTTTGTGCATGGGATTCTCCAGGCAAGAATACTGGAGTGGGTTGCCATTTCTTCTCCAGGGAATCTTCCCAACCCATGGATTGAACCTAGGTCTACCCAAATTGCAGGCAGGCAGTTTAACCTCTGAGCCACCAGCAAAGCCCGAAGCACTTGTTAGGAGGACACAAAGAAATATTAATACTTGAATAACCAGCTTGGAGTTTCCCCACCTGCCAAGGGCACTGAATTTCCAGTGCCCAGAGGACACCCTTATGGGCAAAAAGTGAAGGGGAACTAAAGAGCCTCTTGAAAGTGAAAAAGGAGAGTGAAGAAGCTGGCTTAAAACTCAACATTCAAGAAACTAAGATCTTAGCATCAGGTCCCATCACTTCATGGCAAATAGATGGGGGAAACAATGGAAACCGTGACAGACTTTATTTTCTTGGGCTCCAAAATCACTGCAGATGGTGACTGTAGCCATGAAATTAAAAGACTTGGGGGAAAAGTTAGAAAAAAAGCTTGACATTGGGAAAAAAGCTATGACCAACCTAGACAGTGTATTAAAAAGCAGAGACATTACTTTGCCTACAAAGGTCAGTCTAGTCAAAGCTATGGTTTTTCCAGTATGGATGTGAGAGTTGGACCATAAAGAAAGCTGAGCCCTGAAGAACTGATGCTTTTGAACTGTGGTGTTGGAGAAGACTCTTGAGAGTCCCTTGGACTGCAAGATCAAACCAGTCAACTAAAGGAAATCAGTCCTGAATATTCATTGTAAGGACTGATGCTGAAGTTGAAGCTCCAATTCTTTGGCCACCTGATGCGAAGAACTGACTCATTGGAAAGGACCCTGATGCTCGGAAAGATTGAAGGCAGGAGAAGAAAGGGACAAGAAGAAGAGGATGAGATGGTTGGATGGCATCACGGACTCAATGAACATGAGTTTGAGCAAGTTCCGGGAGTTGGTGATGGACAGGACATGGAAGCTTGGCATGTTGCAGTCCATGGGGTCACAGAGTCGGACACAACTGAGCGGCTGAACTGAGAAGACCGGCTGGGGCTCAGGGCACGGATGTGGGGCCCAGGGCAAGCCCACACGCTGCCTCCAGACCCACGCGGACTCCGTCCTGCCCAGGGTCCTGGTTGGCTGTGTGGGATTTCCACACCCCGCGTCCCTAGACAGCCCGGCCCCCAGACCTTTGTCCAGGTGTTGCCTGCTGTTTGGTGTACCCTTCCCTGCAATCAATCCCAGGTCTTTCTGGAAAAGACATTCTAAACTGGGGAGAGTCCGACAGCTTTTGGAGGAGGAATTGAGGATGGAGACTGACTCTACGGGCCCTTGATGGGTTAGGTTACCTTTCTAATGAAGGAGTTACAACACCTTGGCTAGATATCGTGAAAAAAAGGCAAAATATGGAACGCTTCACGAATTTGCGTGTCATCCTTGCGCAGGGGCCATGCTAATCTTCTCTGTATCGTTCCAATTTTAGTATATGTGCTGCCGAAGCGAGCACAAACGGTGCTGAGAAGCCAGAAGTATTTATAGTAGACAGAATCAAATACTTTTCGCTGATGGTGATTTCTATTAAAAAACCAATCCGCCAACTCTCCCCTTTTCTTTACGAAATTAGTGCAATCATAGCTTGATCTAAGGGGGTTATTCACTTAAATTGAGAAAATGTTTGTTGTTTCCACCAAATATAACGCAGACAGATGTCGGTTGGAACGCCACGGTCGTATGCAAAATACCCCGGAAGCGGGGCGGAGCCACTGCCGTCCCAGAAGTCTCCGGGAAGCAGCCGGGCTGCGCGGGAGACTAGTTGGTTCTGGGAAGATGGCGGCGCTGGAGCCGGGGTGTTAGAGCGAATGCAGACGGCAGCCTCCTTCCCGGTGGGCGTACAGGCTGGTCCAGTGAGTGCGGGGCTGGGGGCTTGGGCAGTCGGCCAGCCTCCGGATGGCTCCGAGGCTGCTGGGATTGTGAGTCCGAGCAGGGCCTGTGGAGTCAGAGGGCGGTCCTGGAGAGCAGAGGGTGCTGGGTACGCTCCCTGAGTGCGCTGGGCGTGGTCTGGGGGGTCGGGGCGGAAATTTAGGGTGACTTGAAGCGCCCTGGAGTGGGCGGTGGAAAATCGGGGAGGGCCTAAGGTTGTACCTCCCCGGGGAGGGCCTGGGATGCATTTGAGGCGGGGCTTAGGGACTGTCGGGTGGGTTGGGGCGGGTCCTGGGTGGCCTGGTGTGTGGAGAAGGGGCTTTGGGATTGTTTTGGAGACTTTGGAATAAAAACAGAAGTTTAGGCCGGGCCTGGGGACGCCAGGGACAAATTGAGAGTGGGATCTGGAAAGCACATTTTGTAGGGACGGGGCCGGAGGGCTTTGGGGACAGAGCTTAAAAAGACTTCTGCTGAAAAAAAAAAAAAAAAAAAAAGACTTCTGCTTGGGCTTGTGGGCGGGGCCTCAGTGTTCCGGGGCGGGGCTTTAAGAAGCAGCGGGTAGTGTGATTGGGAAGGTGAAAGGAAATAACCTTAGTCGCTGCTGGGCGCAGAGAGCCTGCTGGGGAAGCCTTCACTGTCCCTTTCGGTACCTCTGGAAGCCAGGCCCCAAGTTGCTGCCTAACCCCCACCCTGCCTCCCTGCCCCTGTCTAAGGCAGCCTCACTGGTTCTCCTGTGTCCACGGGCTCCTTCTTAAGAATAGACGTAGATCCTACCTCTCGTCACAGCTTACACTGTCCCCGTCACTGTGCACCTGGACCAGTGCTGTCACCTCTACCCCATCCCTCAGCCGTGCCTTCCAGACAGCCAGAGGGACCTGTGAAACAGAAACAGACTTCTTGGGGCTCCCATCTCCCTCCAGGTGGAACCCCCAGGCCCTGCAAGACCCGCCTCATCCCCTCCCCATCCTTACCTTGCTCCACCCCCCCCCCCCCCCCAACTCACTCTGTTCTTGCTCTGCGGCCCGACACTGCTTGAGCACCCCAGGCTCAGTCAAGCCTCTGGGCCTTTGCACTGGCTGTTCTCTCCGCTTGACATGTTCTTCCTCCCGCTGCATGGATTGATCCCTGGCCATGCTTGTGTAAAACGCAGCTCCCCAGGCACACACAGGGCAGGGGTTGAGTCCACTTTGTCCCCCGCAGTAACCAGCATCCACCACCGCACTCGGGGCCCTGCAGGCACCCTGTGAAGATGGATGACAAGCCTGTCTTCCCTCCTGTAGGAGCTGGTGATTGTCCTCCCTGTATGACCTTGGCAGCTGGGCGCCATGGACCTGGCTTACATCTGTGAGTGGGAGAAATGGCCCAAGAGCACCCACTGCCCTTCGGGTCCCCTGGCCTGCACCTGGTCCTGCCGCAACCTCATCGCCTTCACCACGGACCTGCGCAGCGATGACCAGGGTGTGCCACCCCCCACCCCAGGCCCCCCATAGGGCCCTCCCCCCCAGCTCCCATGGTGTTTCCTTCTCTGAGACAGCTGGGGTTGCTGAGGGGCACAGAGATAACCTTGAGGAATGGCCATGGCTGTGGGGCACTGGGGAGGGGGGACTGTGACCGCTTGTGGCTTGCTGAGGCTCCTTCAGGAGTTTTCCAGCCGCACGTGTCACCACCAGCTTTGCGGTGCACTCTGCCGCAGGGCTGGTATTCTTCCCACCACAGAACAATATGCACTTCTTAGAGGGAATTAGGAAAACGTGAAACTTTAGGATGAGGAGAACCCTAACCTTCCATGGAGCAACACCCGCTATTAGTGTTTTGGGTCCATTTTGAAAGCACAGTTGTAACCTCATAGGAGGCAGGGTCATGGGCCTGCTGTCTCCCCTCAGGCTGCCTGTGTATAAATCATTTTCTGGAGTCCCTGCAGCCGGGCTTTGACACTTCCTGATCGGCTTCGACACCCCGATCCCCTGGGGTGGTCAGGCACCAGGCCGTTGTTGCCACACTGACCTCACTGTCCCTCGCAGACCTGACCCGCATGATCCACATCCTGGACACTGAGCATCCCTGGGACGTGCACTCCATCCGCTCAGAGCACAGCGAGGCCATCACCTGCCTGGAGTGGGACCAGTCCGGTGAGGGCGGCCCGCCACCCTGAATGCCAGGGCTGCCTGCTCTGTCTTCCTGGTCTTGGCCCTGGGCTCAGAGTTGGGACCTGAAACCCTGACCTGTGCCTTTGAGGCTTCTGCTCTTCTCGCCCCTGTTTCTGGACTTGCCTGTGCTGGTTCCTTGCTGTACGACCTCCAGGCCGGCCCGCCCAACCCTGATGAACTGCAGGGATTGGGCTTGTGACGCAGGTTTGCCCAATCTCCCCCTTTCCCCCCAGGCTCGCGTCTGCTGTCAGCTGATGCCGATGGGCAGATCAAGTGCTGGAGCATGGCTGACCACCTGGCCAACAGCTGGGAGAGCCCCGTGGGCAGCGTGGTGGAAGGGGACCCCATCGTGGCCTTGTCCTGGCTGCACAACGGCGTGAAACTGGCCCTGCACGTGGAAAAGGTAGGTGTCCTGCCTGGGGGAGCAGGCCTCAAGCCCAAGGAGGGCTTGGCTCCTCCTCTCATGGGGCCAGGCCGTCACACCTGCCACTCAGTTGTTAGCATCTGTGTTGCCAGCAGCTCCTACGTGGTTGATGTGGTGACAGCCCTTGATTCTTGTCTGCACCCCACGGTTCAGCCTGGCATCCCCCTGAGAGGGGAGCCTCCTGGGTCAGGGTGCTGAGTTCAGTCCCCGAGTCATACCTCAGCCGTCACTCTCCTAATTGTCAAGTGGGGCCAGGGGCTGGGCCAGGGTTCAATCTGAGAAAGCGAGGGGGCTTGGTTGGGGCCATGCCTGGGTGAGACCTATGGCAGCAGCAAGAGCTCACGTGGCTTGGTCAGCTCCACTCCCAAGCCAGGAGGCCCTCCTGGAATGATGCTGTGGGAAATGACCTTTCTTTCCACCCCTTCCCTGTGTCTGCCTCCTGTCCCTTCTCCACTAGGGAATGACTCATTGCAAGGCTTACTGCCTAACCATCTGGACCGTTTTTTCTGTGGGAGGTTTCTTTTTCAGACTCTCAGCATCCAACATTGCTCTCACCTCCATGTTCGGGAGACTCAGCTGGGGCCGTGGTCAGCCCTGCCCTCCCTGGATGTCTAGTCCCATGAGCCTGGGGGTGCCTGGGTGAGCCTAGTGAGTCTGCTTCTCATCCCGATAGAGGGGTAGAGAGTCTCCCACTACCCGGAGGAGCTCTGTGCCATCTCCAGCTCGTGCTGTTTCAGTGACAGATGCTTTGTGCTGACAGAAAGGAGTCAGGCGTGCAGGCCTCCCTAGGGTCTGCCCCCGGGGGCGCTGGGAAAGGCAAAGCTGGGGCAGAGGCCAGCGCCGCAGTGGCTGAGGGCCCAGGGGTAAAAAGCTGAGCAGATGAAAGAGCAGTGGCAGCTGCGCGTCCCAGCACTGCCTGCAGGGGGCATAGCTGAATCCTGCAGCCACTTGCCTGGTGCCTGGCTTGCTCTGTGCACTGGCTCAGGCCGTGCTCCACACTGCCCACGCAAGGAGCCCGGAGTGGCTGAACTGAGCACTTGAGAACACTGGATGTCTGTCTGGCCCTAAAGAAAATGCGATTGACTGCTGTCCCTCGTGTATCTAGCTGTGTCCTCCTTATCGTGTCCTTGGACATGCAGACAAGGACACTGAAGGTCAGAGAGGCTCGTGTCACCCAGTGCTCAGTGGCTGAAGCCGAATCTGACCTCAGGCTTAGGCTCTTGAGGCTTCTGTTGCCTGGTTCCTCTGTGTTCCTGAGGGTGCGGTTCCCAGGAGGGGGTCCTCGGGCCATGAAGGTAGACCCCTAAAGGCCGAGCGTGAACTGGGCGCCCCCACCCCCACCCCCTGGCAGCTGACCCCTCCCCTCCCTCACAGTCTGGTGCCTCCAGCTTCGGGGAAAAGTTCTCCCGCGTCAAGTTCTCACCATCGCTCACGCTGTTCGGGGGCAAGCCCATGGAGGGCTGGATTGCTGTCACGGTCAGCGGCCTGGTCACTGTGTCCCTGCTCAAGCCCAGCGGGCAGGTGCTCACCTCGACTGAGAGCCTGTGCCGGCTGCGCGGCCGCGTGGCTCTGGCCGACATCGCCTTCACAGGTGGTGGCAACATCGTGGTGGCCACAGCGGATGGCAGCAGCGCATCACCGGTGCAGCTGTACAAGGTGTGCGTGAGTGTGGTCAACGAGAAGTGCCGCATCGACACCGAGCTCCTGCCCTCGCTCTTCATGCGCTGCACCACTGATCTCAGCCGCCGCGACCGGCTGCCCGCCATCACCCACCTCAAGTTCCTGGCCCGCGACATGTCAGAGCAGGTGAGCCCGCCCTGCCACCTCGAGGCTAAACCCACACCTGGGCCGGGCTGCTCCCTCCAGAGGCTCCTGCCTTTTCCAGCTTCTAGAGACACTGTATCCCTGGCTCATGGCCCTTCCTTCCATTTGCACAGCCAACAGTGCAAATCTCCCGTCTCTCTGCCTCTGACTGTCTGCCTCTCTCTTATAAAGACTCTGTGATGACACTGGGTCCCCTGGGGAATCCAGGGTCATCCCTATCTCAGGGGCCTTAGCTTAATCCCTGCTGCCAAGTCCCCTCTGCCCCATAAGGTGATGTATCCACAGGTCCCAGGACCAGGACGAGGGGGGTCTCTGGGGGCCAAGTTGAGCTACCTGCACCAGGTTCCCTGAGGTCCCTCATAGCCTTGTGCTGACCAGCCCTAGCTTCACCAGTCCCTGATGTGTTTCCCTGGTACCTTTGCTTCCTGCCAGGGCACCATGGATAACTGCCCCCAGCACAGCACAGCACTCCCCGGGGGAGTGAGGGCAATGGATGGGCAGATGCAGACGCGGGCCAGGCAGGCCTGGGTTGGACTCACAATGGCATGTGAGCTCCAAGACGAGCTAGAACCCTGCAGAGGCCATGGGCTGTTCTAGGCCCCTCACCACGCACCCACCCCTAGGTGCTGCTGTGTGCATCCAGCCAGACGAGCAGTGTGGTGGAGTGTTGGTCGCTGCGCAAGGAGGGGCTCCCTGTGAATAATATTTTCCAGCAGCTCTCGCCGGCTGGTGAGTTGCCCAGGTGGCCAGGCACACTCAGACTACCCTTGGTACAGCGAGGCGGCGCAGGGGTGACCTGAGTTTGCTAGAAAGTGCCCACCTCTCCCTCCCTCTCTGACCTTGCACCCATGCGGAGCCCCACATCCCCACTGGAGGGGCCCGCTTCCTGACACCCATGTGGCTGAGATGCCAGGGGTGAACCACGGCCACATAGCCCAGGGGTGTTCCTGCTGCCAGTAGCGCTCATGGCCCTGGAGTGACTGACCTGAGTCAAGAGGCCCCTGAGGTCCATCTGCCCGCAGGTGGGTTACATATGCTGCTCCACACGGCCCCAGAGGAGGTGTGTGAGGATGGTTGGGCTGCACCTCCTGAGTGGGGTCCTGGCCCTTCCTGAGTCCCAGGCTGGCCCTGCTCCCCACCTGCCCTGCAGTCCCTCCCTGGGACCTTGTTCATGCAGAAAGGCCTCCCGTCCTGGTGGAGCCTCTTCCTGAGGCAGGCATCCAGGTGCTGAAGGGTCTCTGCTGAGTTCACCTGCAGCCCCACCCCACCCCTTGTCCCAGCCTTGCGGCCCTGTGGGCTCTTAGACCTGCCTCTCCTGTCTCTTCCTCCTCACCTTTGCCTACACTGGTCTCCCCGGGGCCCCACTCTACCAGCCACCGTCCAGCCTGCAGTAGAGGGGTTGGCCTGACTTGGGTGGACAGTGGGTCCAGGTAGACTCAGGCAAGCTGTTCAGCCTCTGACAGCGGCCTCTCTCCTCTGTGACCTAGTAATGGCCAAGGCCGTCAGGAAGCCAGTGTGGGCGGCTGGTGCGGGCCTGGCCGGAACGCGTGCCCTCTCTGGGTACTGCCATGGCTGTCACCTTGACAGCTCTGCTCAGTGCCGCCCCTCTCGGGGCCTCCGTCTCCCTATGGGATGACATTTTCCAGGAGACCCCTCATGCTGAGACGTCTGGGGCAGAGCTGTCAGGACAGGTGGGCGCAGAGGTGTGCTGTCACAGCCAGCCTCAAGCTGTTTCAGAAACACAGTGGAACACTCCTGGGTCGGGCTGCCTCACTGCTCTGGCCTGCTTCCCTGAGTCTGCTGGCCCCCCAGGGCAGCTGGAATGCTGGCCACTGGCTGGGTGCCTGGGCTTGTCTCAGTCACCTTAGTGTCCAGGCACCTCTGCCCACATCATGCCCACAGCATGCAGGGACCAAGCCCAGATGGATGGAAACCACCCCGCCTCTTGCTGGGGGGCTTCGTTGTGGCACTGAGGGTGTGGGTGCCGGGAGGGGCCTGTCTGTCCACCTCCTGAGGAGAGCTGGGGTCCACCCAGGACCTCTCAGACCACAGGGACAGAGAACCCTGTGCAGACCAGCCAAGTCCACAGGAGAATTGCGGGGTTTGTGTGGCAGCAGGGTCTGGGATGGGTTCCCCTCCTTGGGGTGTTGGCTCCTTCGAGGAGACAAGGTGGCCACCCCCGCCAGCTGACAGCCTCTTGCCCAGGCAGACACCTCCTCCCGTCCCTGTGAAGGCCCAGGACCAGGCCCTGTGGGGGCCCCCCACCCCCCTTCCATGCTCCTATGAGCTAGCTGGGGGCCCCAGGAGGGGAAGGGCGCTGGGTCCAGTCCACCCTTGTGTTTCAGTTTCATCTTCATTTTGTTGCCCCTTGTCCCCCACACCCCTTTTCAGTTGGCGACAAACAGCCCACAATTCTCAAATGGCGGATTCTCTCGGCCACCAATGACCTGGACCGTGTGTCTGCTGTGGCGCTGCCCAAACTGCCCATCTCGCTCACCAACACAGACCTGAAGGTGGCCAGTGACACCCAGTTCTACCCTGGCCTCGGTACAGTGTCTTGGGGTTCCTGGGGGTCAGAGGGAGGGGTGCACTGTGACCTCACCTCCACTCTCAGGGTTGTGGGAACCTGGCCCAATCTCACGTCAGTCCTAGTGGGGGTGAGGACACTGCTCTTGATATCCAGGGAGCTTGAAAGGCTATGAGGTCGCTAACAAGCTGGGCACGGTGCAGCCACTTCCCATTGTCCAAGGCTGGGCTCGGCCACTTGACCTGCATGTGCCCCCAGGGCTGGCCCTGGCCTTCCACGACGGCAGTGTCCACATCGTGCACCGGCTCTCGCTGCAGACCATGGCCATCTTCTACAGCTCCGCCGCCCCGCGCCCCGTGGATGAGCCGGCTCTCAAGCGTCCCCGGACCACAGGCCCCGCCGTCCACTTCAAGGCCATGCAACTCTCCTGGACCTCCCTGGCCCTCGTGGGCATTGACAACCACGGCAGGGTCAGTGCTGTGCTGGGGGTGCCAAGAGTGAGGGGAGCCCCGTGCCTCTGTCTGTGGGGTGTGGTCATTGTTGCAGGGTGAGGCCTGTGGCCTGCGGGGGTTGCACAGGAGGTGGGGGAGCTTAGGGTGGCTTCTCCTCACATGTGGGGTTCTAGCGCCGACCCCCCCCACCTTTCCCCCACATGCGCAGCAGGTGCCCTGTGTTGGCCTCTTGGCTCTCAGAGGAACCCATCCGTGGCCTGTCAGGAGGACAGGTGCCTCGCACACCCACTCTCGCACTTGCTTACACACATCTACATGTGTTTACACACTTGCTCACACATGCGTGTGCCCCCTACTCCCCAGGAAGTAGCTATTGGGCAGTGCACCTACTTGGCCCTGCCCTCAGCATTCTGGGTGGGCGGGGTACGGACGGGTTTGGCCTGGTGGGGAGGACCATGCGGCCCCCAGGTAGACTTGGAGGCCTTGCCACCCCACAGGCGCACCCTTGGTGGGAAGGGCTCCCTTCATGCCACCTGGCCAAGCTGTGGCTCTGTAACCCTCCCATGTGACAGATCAGGCAGGCCAGGACCCCACATGGGCTGAGCCCTCCTTGTCCCTGGCGCTTAGACTCCCATCCCCTCAAGACCCCACCTCTCACGCCCCGTCCTTTCCCCACAGCTGAGCATGTTGCGTATCTCGCCGTCCATGGGCCACTCACTGGACGTGGGGCTGGCCCTGCGGCACCTGCTCTTCCTGCTGGAGTACTGCATGGTGACCGGCTACGACTGGTGGGACATCCTGCTGCACGTGCAGCCCGGCATGGTGCAGAGCCTGGTGGAGAAGCTGCACGAGGAGTACACGCGCCAGAAGGCCGAGCTGCAGCAGGTGCGGGCTCATCCCCTCCTTCCCCCGGGGCCCCCTTCCTCCCTGTGGGTCAGATGGCCCACCTCCCTGCCTTCTCAGCCTGGGAGGGCGCGGTTGCAGGCCTGGCTGCACCTGCCTCTGCGTGTCAGTGGAGGACTTTGCCCCTGTGATAAGAACAGTGACCTCGAGTTTTAAAGATGGGAGGGGCAGGGAGAAATGATCCCCCAGACGCCACTGGGCGTAACTGCAAACCTATAGCCTCCCTGAGGTCAGCACTGCTAGGAATCCGGAATTGTCCTCTGTGCCCCAGTCTCCAACACCAGGAGGAAACAGGAAGGAGAGGTCGCATGGTTTTTAGCAGCCCACTCAGATGTGCGAGGGCTCAGACGTGCGGGGCTCAGACATGAGAGGGCTCAGGTGTAAGAGGGTGCTACCGGCGTGAACTGCACAGGAGGGAGCTGGCTTCAGAGCCAGGAACGCCACTAGTGACCAACCGCTCAGTGCTCAGCTGAGCTGTGTGTGAGCATGTTGATGCTTGCAGTCCTTCAGTCATGGCATCCCGGGAGACATCAGGGTCAAGGAACGAGGTGGGGTAAGGGACAGAGCAGCATCCCTGCCCCCACCCACTTCATGCCAGGCACCCCAAAATCATTAGGGATCCCAGATGTGGCCCTTTGACTCCCGATTCGGGATCCCAGACGTGGCCCTTTGGCCCCTGGGGCAGACCCACCCACAGGTTGAAACCCTGCTGTCCTGTGAGGGAAGGTTCTACTTGATTTTGCCAGAAGGAGGGCAAGGCCCATTGGTTTAGCCCCTTGCCCATTGGGTCCAGCACCTTGCTCTGGCCCCGCCCCGAGGCGCAAGCTCCACCCGCTCACATCCTGGCCCCCCAGGTCCTGTCCACCCGGATCCTGGCCATGAAGGCCTCACTGTGCAAGCTGTCGCCCTGCACGGTGACTCGTGTGTGCGACTACCACGCAAAGCTTTTCCTCATCGCCATCAGCTCCACACTCAAGTCACTGCTGCGCCCTCACGTGCTCAACACACCCGACAAAAGTCCTGGCGACCGGCTGACCGAAATCTGTGCCAAGATCACAGATGTTGGTGGGTCCAGCTCCACCCTGCAGGCCACCCTGGGTCCCACCCCCACCCTCCAAGTGCCCTCGCTGTCTGCCAGGGAGGATCCCTCAGGTGTCTCGCATGTGCCCCCCTCCCCCCACCACTGCCTGTGGGGACACATGGTGGCTGTTACATGAAACAAAGATGAGGCAGCCTGGGTGGCATCCCCAGGGGAACTGTATGTGTGGGCGCCTGGAGGCTGGTGGGAACTCCAGGTTGTCCTGCACAAGGGGTCTAAGGGGCATCGGGGTGTCCTGAAGTCCTGTGGTGGGTATCCAGAGCCTCTCCCACCAGCCGTGGCCTCCAGGGCCCCCGCGTGAGGTCCCAGCCTCCCCTGACTGCCTGTCCCCTCCCAGACATTGACAAGGTCATGATCAACCTCAAGACGGAGGAGTTCGTTCTGGACATGAACACGCTCCAGGCGCTGCAGCAGCTCCTGCAGTGGGTGGGCGACTTTGTGCTCTACCTGCTGGCCAGTTTGCCCAACCAGGTGTGCCCTCCACCCCACCTCCTCCGGCTCAGCTCCTCCCAGAAGCCCCACCTCCTTGGCCCCACCCCTCCCCAAAGGCCATCTGACTCCAACTCACAGAGGTCCTGGAATGCTGAAACATGAAAGCGCACAAACAGAACCTTCCTCCCCATAGGGCTCCCCGCTGCGACCAGGCCACAGCTTCCTGCGGGATGGCACGTCACTGGGCATGCTGCGCGAGCTGATGGTTGTCATCCGCATCTGGGGCTTGCTGAAGCCCAGCTGCCTGCCTGTGTACACGGCTACCTCAGACACTCAGGACAGCATGTCCCTGCTCTTTCGCCTGCTCACCAAGCTCTGGATCTGCTGTAAGACACCTTCTCCTCTTCTCTCATTTCCCCACCAAAATACAAGCCCTGGCTGAATCCCCCCACCATAATATAATCTCCCATAGGTCAAATTTGCCCTGTTGTGGCCCTCCTGCTGCTTCCCCAGCACCTGGCACAGATGCAGGCACAGCGTGGGTGCTCGGTAAACCTCAGCCACGCCTGGTTGTCCTGTGTCACTTGTTTCTGGGACCAGGCTCTGTCATTGTTGCTCCCTGATGCCAGGAAGGGCACCCAGGACTTGCTGCACATTTTTTAAAGGAATAAGTGGGTCCCTGTTTTACAGAGGAGAGGACCAGGCCCGAGAAGAGGGAGGAGCCCAGGCTCCTCATGAAGTCAGGGCAGGGCTGGGGCCTGCACCTGGCGCTCTATGAGCCTGGAGGAGGCTGTGATGCCTCCTGGTGGGCGGTGCTGTGGGCAGGGCCGCTAAGCATGATGTCCTGTGTCCCCTGCTCCTCCCGCAGGCCGTGACGAGGGTCCCACAAGTGAGCCAGACGAGGCGCTGGTGGATGAGTGCTGCCTGCTGCCCAGCCAGCTGCTCATCCCCAGCCTAGACTGGCTGCCTGTGAGTGACGGACTGGTCAGCCGCCTGCAGCCCAAGCAGCCCCTGCGCCTGCACTTTGGCAAGGCCCCTGCTCTGCCTGGTGGCTCCACCGGCCTGCAGCTGGATGGCCTCATCAGGTATGTGCACCCACCTCTGACTCAGGGCCCTGTATACCCTTTCTTCCAGAAGGGTCTCCCCTAGACCTGCCTGACATGCCTCCTCACATGTCTGTCTCAGGGCCTCTGCCTGTGCTGTACCTGCTGCTTCCTTCCAGCCTGACCTGAGTGCTCCCCCTAATACTCCTCCCCTCCCTTGCCCCTGAGATTCCTCCTTGCCCCCAGACTCCTCCCCTCCCCACCCCCCTCCCCTGCCCTGTCACTTCCCTCCATCCAGGCACTATACTGTACTATAGTGTACAGGTCATCGGCTCGTACTGATTTGTGTCCTTGCTTGTCTGGGTGATGTCATCTTCCCCCTGACCCGTCTCGGCCCACATGGAGGGCCCATGTCGCCAACCTTGGTTACTCGGGCTCCAACCCCTCTGGAGCTGAGGTTCACACCCCAAGCCCCCACCATAAATCGCACTGCAACCCAGAGTACCTGGCAGGTCCCAAGGCCCCAGGAAGCAGAACACTCTTAGGCAGACCTGGCTGGGAGTGGCCTCGGGGGCCATTCTTTGGATGTGCGGGGTCCAGAAAGCCCAGGCCTGTTGAGGGAGCAGCACCCTGGGTGGAGGATTTGTCCCCACTTTACAGGCAGGTAAACTCAATCTCCAAGGTGCAGTCCAGAGATAGACACCAGGCCAGAAGGCAAACCTAGGACCCCACAGGCCACCTCCCATTCAAGGTGTCATGGGATGGATTGTCAAGTGGTCCTTTACTGGGGAGAGGCCTTTACTGGGGAGGGGCCTTAGCGTCCCCACAGCCCCCACCCCCCGCCCCCGCTGGGAAGACTCTGGGCCTTCCTCCTCCACTTCCGGATTTTCTTTATCTCATCTCTAAAGCCGTGGGAGGAACGGCCTGACGAATCACACACTGTGGTTTGTGCTGGAGTTTCAGGAAACACTTTACACAGAGAGGTGGCTGGTCGCCAAAGGGCTTTCACACTCTTGGTTTTCAAACTTGTGTGATACGAATGCCCCAGCCTCAGGAATCCTGATGGGCTTGCCCTACTCTGCTCCAGGCGCCACCCTCAGCGGGGGCCTGTGGGCAGAGGGTGTGTAGGAGCCCGGCTCCTGGATTCTCTCTGTTCTCACACATGCTTTGCCTCTAGGAGATCGACCTGTACGGCTGTATGTGCGCATGTGCTTGTGTCTGCATGTGCGTGTGTGCATGCGCATGTGTGCATGCGCGTGTGCGCCAGTGCTTGCGTGCACATGTTCATGTACACACCCCCAAGCCTTTCCCCTGCTCCTCTCCATCAGGGCGCCGGGCCAGCCCAAGATGGACCACCTGCGGAGACTGCACCTGGGCGCCTACCCCACGGAGGCCTGCAAGGCCTGTACCAGGTGAGCAGCTGCAGGAGACGCCGTTCCGCTCCGCCTCCCGCAGCTTCCCAGCCTACGAGCCAGGGTCCCAGGAGTGTGTCTCTCTAGGGCTCCTGAGCAGGTATCCCTGGCAGTCTTCATAAAGGGTGGGGCCGAGGTGTGGGGGTAGCGGCAAGCGGCTGGCCCAAGCCTGCCCTCTTGGGGCTCCCAGTGACCTGACAAGGGCAGAAATGGAGGAGTGACCGCCTCAGTGCTGCTCTGTGCAGATGTGGTCCCGCTTGCTGCCAGATGACCCCAGGGTCAACCACTAGGGTTGGCCCAGCCTCTGTCCACTCAGGGAAGTGAGGGGTGGTATTGAGTGGGGATGGAAGGATGTGGAGTAATTAGCTCACTGTGGGGGTGTAGGGTTGCAGGGAACACCATTCCTGAGGTGGCGTAGCATGTGCCAGGCCCTGTGGCTACAGCTGGCCTGCTTAGCATCCCACCCACTTGCTTGCTCTGTCTGCAGGTGCGGTTGCGTCACCATGCTCAAGTCACCCAATAAGACCACCGCAGTCAAGCAGTGGGAACAGCGCTGGATCAAGAACTGCCTGTGTGGGGGGCTCTGGTGGCGCATGCCCCACAGCTACCCCTGACTGCATTCTCGCCTGTAAGTGCATTCTTTTTCTTTCTTTTCTTCTTTTTTTCACTTGTTATGGTCTTTAATTATTAGTTGGGTAATTTTTTAAAAGTTATTATAGTAAGGATTACAGTGTTGTTTCTGGCATATAGCACGGTGATTGAGTCTTATGTATACACACATGTTCTTTTTCATACCTTGTCCATTATGGCTTATGACAGCATATTGAATGTAGTTCCCTGTGCTGTACAGTAGGACCTTGTTGTTCATCTTTTTTATATGTAGCAGTGTGTATCTGCTCATCCCACACTCCCAATTTATCCCTCCCATCTTTCCCCTTTGGTACCGTAAATTGGCATTCTTTGTTTGAGTTGGTTTCTGTTTTGTAAATAAGTTCATTTATGTCATATTTTAGATTTGACATGTGAGTGATATCAAGTGATATTTGTCTTTGTCTGACTTATTTCACTTAGTATGATAATCTCTGGGTCCATCCACTGTTGCTGAAAATGGCATTATTCTTTTTTATGGCTGAGCAGTATTACATTATATACATATGTACCACGTGTTTGTCCATTCATCTGTTGTTAGCCCTTTAGGTTGTTTCCATGTCTTGACAGTCGTGAATGGTGCTACAGTGAACATTGAGGTGCATGTGTCTTTTTTAATTATAATTTTGCCTGGATATTTGCCCAGGAGTAAGAATGCTCATTTTCTGAGGAACCTCCATACTCTTCTCCACAGTGGCTGCACCAACTTGTATTCCCACCAACAATGTATGAAGGTTTCCTTTTCTCTATGCCTTCGCCAGAATTTGCAGACTTTTTAACTATGGCAATTCTGACTGGTGTGAGGTGATACCTCATTGTAGTTTTCGTTTGCATTTCTTTAATAATTAGCGATGTGAAGCATATTTTCATGTGTCTGTTGGCCACCCATATGTCTTCTTTGGAGAAATGTCTATTTAGATCTCCTGCCAATTTTTTTGATTGGGTTGGTTTTTTGATATTGAGCTATATGAGTCGTTTGTATATTTTGGAAATTGCACCCTTGTCAGTTGCATCGTTTCCAAATATTTTCTCCCATTCTGTAGGTTGTCTTTCATTTTGTTTATGGTTTCCTCTGCTGTGCAAAATGTCAGTGGATTCCTAATGAACTTACAGGAAAGCCATGCTGTCCCCTTGCCGGTGACAGAGCAGCCACGTGCTCCAGACCTTCGTTGGGTGTTCTTAGACACCACCACCCTGGAACTATGCTTTGGGGGCCTTGTCTGCTGCGCCAGCACCCCTGTAACTGACAGGGCCAGTGAGGACAGAGCCTGAAGCCTCAAGTTGGCACCTCAGCCCAGCCGCCGAGGCTTTCTCCCTTGGAGCCTGTTGATTTACCTGGGAGGAGGACCTGGCCACGTGATCACCCTGCAAGGTGGTGACTGAGATAGGCTGGGGCCTGCCCCAGGCAGAACCACGGCAAGTGCTGCCCCAAGGACCCCTAGGTCCCAGTTCAGAGGGTCCAGGATCTGAGGGCTCTGTGCTTTAGAATGTGACACACGAACCTGCCAGGCATCCAGTGGCCACTGTCAAGGACACCAGCTGGGCGTCAGCCTTGGGTCCCCCACCTGTACCTGTCACTGCTGTCTCTGACATGGGCAGGCCCCAGAAACATCCCCCTGGGCAGCAGGTGTCTTGTCGGTGTCCTGGGTGCCACCCCCCCACAGCCCCTCCCCCTCCACACGCATGGGGTTCTGTGCCTGTGTGTGTTGCTCTCCTGCTTGGCCAGCATTTATTGAGCACCTCCTGTCTACCAGATGCAGGTGTCCCAGTGGGGAGCAGTGGACTGGACGTGAGCGGGGGCTGCTTCCTACTGCCTGGGTTCCTGTACACAGGAGGAGTATCTCTGTCTCTTCTTTCTCTCTGCCTCCCTGCCTTCCTTCCCTCCCCCACCAGGTTTTTGGGAGCTCAGGCTGTGGCCCCCAGGGGTCCTGCCTCGCCAGCAACCATTCTCACCGATTATGTGGCTCCCCAGGGCCCGGGCACAGTGCCTGCCTGTTAAGCGGTAATTGCTTCTCTTATTTTCCTTCTGGAGGCTCGAGGGAGGGCAGGCCGGGTAGGCGCCCTGTGGAGGTCAGCATGCTGCCTGCTGTGTCAGGCTTTCAGGGACTGGCAGCGCTCCAGGGGCCCCATTACCTGGGCCAGTTGCCCACCTGCCTGTGGCCCCAGCACTCAGGGGTGTCCATGTCTTGCCATCTGAGTAGTGCTTTCTGCAGGGACCTTTGGGGTACCCCCCACCCGTGCTGCTGCTGGTGCCCCAGCCCCTTGGAGAAACGGGCCTGAAATGGCAGCCTCTCTGGTGGAGCGGCACATGGCCCAGGTTCTTGCATATATTTTCTCAGCCTTTTACCTCATCTGACCGTATATTTTTTAAGCCACTTGCCTTTCTCAAGTCATTCTAAAGTCTTTAAAGCAGCTACTTGTTTTTAGAAAAGTGAGCGTGTTTCTTGCACTCATTTCATTGCTCTAAGGTTAAATTGTGGGGGTTTATATCACACCCACCATCCTCGGATGGTCTCTGGAGGACGAGTCCTGGGCCCTTCCCCTTGGACCTGCTCCGACCCATCCTGTGCAGGGGAGGTGGCGCCGGCTGACCTGAGGCTGGTGGGACCTGGCCTGGCTTCTGGGCCTCCTCCTAGAGCCTCTGGACACCTGCAGGCTGGCCCCTAGGGTCTGGTCATCCAGGGGGTGGAGCAGGGACACCCCTATGCCCGTGTGACCCCAACCCACACAAGCCAAGTGAGATGAAGGGGATGGGATGGCTCAGCGTCACCGAGTTTGGGCCAGCTTGTCACTGAGTGGTGGATGACCAGAGCGCCCCTGAGCTGCTGTGACGAGCCCAGTGGGCATGCCCATGCCCGGCTGTCCAGAAGCGTCAGGTCATCTGAGGGCCCTGTTGGAATGTCCTCCAGGTTGGGAGGGGGTTTGTGGGTGGGGAGATTTCCTTGCCCCTCATCCTTCCCCCACCCCGTGTCCACACAGGTCCCCTTCTGGGGACAAGAGCAGGCATTCCTGTGACAGGAAGAGGCAGTTCGGTCCCTCCGATTGCACGTCTCCTGTTCCCTCAGTCTCCTCAGAGCCAGGCCCACGGGACCCCATTGTGGCTGAGGAGGCTGAAGACACCATCCTCCAGATAGAAGTGGAAGCGGAAGCCCTCCAGGGTCCCAGGGTCCCAGGCAACTGCAGCAATGTGCCCCCCTCCACCTCCATCCCACCCGGGTAGATGGTAGGAGCCTGTGTCTCCCCCTGGAGGCCTACAGTCCCCTCCACCTCCACCTGCCCCACCAACTCCATCTGGTTCTGCTCCAGCCACTGACCTCAGGGGCCGTTGCTCACTGTTTTATCTCATCTGTACCCCCAAATAGTATTGCGAGATAAAATGCAGGACAGTTAAGTCTGAATTTTAGATGGACAATGAATGGTATTTTAGTCTAAGTCTGTCCCCGATATTACATGGGACATGGGACATACTTAACAAAATTTTCCTGAAACTCTGATGTAACTGGACAACGTGCATTTTTGGTTGCTAAATCTGATAATCCTACTGCTCCACCTACCAACTGGATCATTTCAGGGCCACTCCCCGGTGTCTTGGCTTAATTTAGGAAGTAACCATGGGACGAGTGAGTCTGTGATGGCTGACTGACCAGCAGTTACATTTTCCTTTCCGCTGTCACTTAAGTGCGTGCAGCTTCTTAAATCCCATATGAAAAAAAATTCCTGAGCACACTGAGGAGAACCCCCAGCCTGTCATCAGGATCACTCAGAAGTTCCATTCGTGCATCCGGGAATATATGACCCGGTTGCTATGAGCAGGGCTGGGTCTTAGCTGTGTCTCAAGAGCTTCCATGTGAATGAACCCTTCATAGCAGAAAAACACCTAGCCAGTTTCCAGTTCCAGACCCTCGTGGGGCATATGACCATTTCTCAGACCCTCAATTTCTTTATTGACCAAAGGGAGGTCAGAGGCTCCCTTTGTGGGTCAGGCTTAACACCTGGGGCCAAGTAAGTGCTGGGCTTCAGTGGCCCTTTATCCAGGGGGGAGAGGGCCCAGAGCCTCAGTCCCTGGGTTCTGCCCTGTCATCTCGCAGAAGGGTGAAACCAAGACCCAGGAAGGTGGTGAGTCATCTAGACCCCCAATCAGTGGGGCTGCTGGGACATCAGTCAGCTTTGGACAGTCAGTGAGCCACACTGCACGTGGGGACAGCCTGTGAACGCAGGCGGTACCTTGCTCTGGGCTGAATTCCAGGCTGCTCAGCAGAGTCGCACAGTGTCTCTGAGCGTTTCCCCATTTGGGACACGGTTCTAAGAACACAACCTGTCTGTGTACCTAGATCTCAGCCCAGAGCGGGGCTCTTGCACACAGTAGGCCTTCACATTCCTCTTGGGAAGCGGGAACCAAGGGGACACTACCCCATCCGCACCCCTTGCTAGGTCTCAGGACACCTCTTCTATTTCCTGGGAAGAGTAAGGGCGCCACCGTGTGGCCGAGGCGTGAAGCGAAGCCAGGCTTGAAGGGCGTGAGGCCTCCGGACTTTAGCCCGAATGTCCCTCCTTAAGGCAAATCTCAGCCTTACCATCATTACCAGGACTCCGCCGCCCCCTCAGCCTGACTCACTTCGGTCCACTCCTGCAGGCAGCGTGCAATCAATAAAGGCGGATCGGGTGCAGGAATGGATGATTTTATTGCTCGGGCCCCGTAACCGCAGCCTGTCAGGGGCTCCTTAGGCGGTTGCGCCCTCAGCCATGACGCCGTCGATCCAGGCCACATAGCTCGCCAAGCGCGTGTAGATACCGGGCTTCTTGCGGTTGCCGCAGACCCTCGAACCCGAGGTGACCACGCCCTCGGCCACGCTGCCGCACACCAGCGGGCCTCCAGAGTCGCCCTGCGTGGAGCGGGGTCATGAGGTCCCGTGCAGGCCCGCCCTCCCGCGTCCTGGTTCGGCTCCACTAGAGCCTGCTGCAGTTCCAGCCTGTTGCAATTCCGCTCAGCCCTGAGGCCTCAATCATTCCCTCACTCGTCAGTTTCCCCAGGGTCCACCCACCGCCGCCCATCAAGGCCGCGCCTCCGGATTTCGGTTCCGCCTTTTTCAAGCTCCACTCCGCCCTCCGTCCCAGTGTCTGCGCAGCAGCCCCTCGAAGCCTTCATGGTCGGGTCCCAATGCATCCACATCCTCTCCCAGTTGTTACCTCTCCTCCCAACCCTTTTTTGACCTCAGGCCAGCCATTCCCGCCCGGCCTGTGCGCAGCCCCTCTGCTGGCCCCGCCCTCCAGCATACCTGCCCTTCTCTGCCCAGTCCCCAGGGCGCCCCGCCCCTCTCCTGGACCCACCCACAACAGGCTGGTCCCCTCTCTGCCCCGCCCCTCTACAGGTCCCACCCACAGCAGGCCGGAACACTCTCTGTCCCGCCCCGCCTGCGAACCTTGCAGGTGTCCCGGCGGTTGCTCTCCGCGCACATCATTCGCTCAGTGATGGTGCCGTCGTGGTACGTTCGCAGGTTGCAGGTGGCGCGGTCGAGCACCGGCAGGAGTAGGTGCTGCAGGCGGTCGGGTTTCCGGCCGGTGTGGCTGACCACGCCCCAGCCCGCCACGTCGCAGAGAGTGCCCGCAGCCACGTCGTGGTCCTCGCGCTGCCATGGCAGGAGCTGCACGGCAGGGCCCAGCACGGCTTTCTCAGAGAGCTGGGGGATGGGGTAGAAGCCAACGTTAGGGCCAGGGCAGGGCGGAGCCCCAGGGCAGCGGGGGGACTGCGTCTAGACCCGGCAGACCTGCAGCAGGAGTAGGTCGTGGTCGATGGTCTCTGGCCGGCTGCCCGGGTGGGGCACTGCGCGGAGCACGTCGTACAGGCGCTTGGAGGGCTCCGGCTGCGACAGGGAGTGTGCGCCCAGGAGGACCTGCACCTTCCCATCGGCCCTGGGAGTGGGGTGGACGCACATCAGAACCACGTCCCCGCCACCCCGCCCCGTTCTTTGCCCCGGACCACTCACACGTCCTCCAGGCAGTGCGCTGCGCTCATCACCCACTGCTCTGCTATCAGGAAGCCTCCACACACGTGCTTGCCGTTCACCTGCACGGATGCCATGTAGGGCCGGGAGTGGGATGGAGCCTCCTGGCCACGCAGGATCCGGCCACGGGGCTGTGCCGCTGGAGGTAGGCAGGTCAGCGTGAGGACCTCGGTGGTGACTGCAGCCTAGCCCTCGGGATCCCCCGTGGACCCTGCCCTCCGGTGGCTGTAACACCCCCTCAGACCTGGAATTCCATCCTGCAATCCTCCCCAACAGAGTTAGAACCTCCCGGGGCTCCAGGGAGGAACGTCTGAGAAGACATAGGATAAGGAGTGAGGGAGCCTGGGAAAAACCCCATGCCTACACACTGGGCCTGATAGCTTCAATTTAAACACGAGGAAAGTCAGGCCGCCCAAACCCAACATCTCTGCCAGCATTCGCCTCTCGGTTTTCCAGTGTGTGGAAAACTAGATGCAAAGTTTTAAGAGTATCCCCTGGCAGTCAAGTGGTTGGGACTCTCACTGCCAAGAGCAGGGGTTCAATCCCTGGTCAGAGAATAAGATCCTGCAAGCCGCTTGGCACCGCCAAAACAAAAAACAACCCCCAAATCCCTAAAGTTTGGAGAATTCCTTGGTTTCCAGAGCCTTCTGTTCACGTGGGGCTGGGGAATAGTCCTGTTTGATGAAGGGGCCACCTTGCTGACTGCCCTGCAAGCTGGTGGCCCCCACTGGTCATCCCACATCCACTCACCACACAGGGCTGTCCCGAGGAGGATCAGAACCACGAGGTGCAGGGAGCGGTCTGCCATGATGCCGCCGTGGCCTTGACACTGACCCAGGCAGGACCCTGGGGGTGCTTTTATGAGGTTGGAAGGAGGCGGGCACTCCCACAGGCCCTATCTGCCGGGTGGGCATCGGCCCAGCTGGAGAAAGGGAAGCTGCCTGTCCATTCTCCCCAGGGGCGCGGTTCTCTCCCACGGACTTTGTACTGAGTATAGACAGGCTTCTGGGTATGCCAACTACCCCTGTGAGCCTGACCCAGGGCCAGCCCTGGTGTGGGGAGCTGCCCCTTGGATGCGCAGCGGGCAGAGCAGAGGGATGGACCCACCCTTAGCCCCCCAGCCCAGTGCCCCCTAGTGCCTATCCAGCTCCAAAAGTTTCACAACAGCAGCTGAAGACCACAGTCTGTAAACAACTAAACAACCCACTTCCTCCTTTTCCGCTCCTCCCTTCTTTCTCTTCCTCCTACAACTTGGAGAAGAGGTCAGGTGGGGGTGGGGAGAGGTCATCCAACACCCTTGTTCCCACTGGTGTGGCTCTGGAGCTTGATATCCCAACAAGTGGAATATGGGAAAAGTGATATGTAGGGGTGGCTGGAAAGACTGGATACAAGTGACAGAAAAACCAAGGCAAACTGGGTGGAATTTTCAACAAGGAAATTACATGGAAAGTTCATGGGTCCACCTTCAGCTATAGTTTGATCCAGGCACCTGAACAAGGTCAGGTCTCCCTCTGGTTCCTCCTTTCCTCCTTGATGACTTTTTTCCTCAACAGACTTCATTGTTGTGGCCCCAGGGGCCCTAGACTCAGCTCAGAAGCTGAGTCTACAAATTCCCCATCACTGTAGCCAGGGTCTCAAGCCTGCCTCTGATTGGCCGAACTTGGATCTCATGCCCCTAAACCATCTTTTGCAGGCAGGGGATGAAAGGTTCTGATGAGCAGAACCTGAGTCACACAGTCCTCTGTAAGTTGGGGATGGCGGGTCAATATCTCATGAACCTACTAGGGGGAGATGCTGGGTGCTCCCAGAAGAGTGGGGAGGAACTTGAGCTGTGAGCTGTTCCCAGTGGAAGCAGTGCACCATCTTTCCCCCTCTCCTTCTTTTCACAGTGAAAAGAAAATTAGAAAACAACATAGCAAATGTGATTCGTTAGATCCTGACATGTTTCCATACTAAAATCAGAATTTCTGAAACGAAAGCACATTTGCAAGTGGAGTCCAGATTATGTAAGTAAGCGTATTGGAAATTGCAACACAATTTGGAAATGACCCAACAAGACAGGTCAGTTCAGTGGATAACCCCGAGTGTCCCCAGATGCTCTGTTGACCTGGGAAGACTGCCAGGGTATAGTATTAAATGGAAAAAGCGATTGCTGGGCAGTGGGTCACATTTCTGAGCCGCTGGCACTTGGGGTGAGGTATACTTTCAGGAAGAGCCAGCAGACAGAGGGACTAGCAAAAGGACTGACCGTCAGGTAGGGCCCAGGCTGGTGTGCCCCACTGGGAGGATGGGGGGGGGGGGGGCGGTGCAGAGAGGAATTTATCCTGGCCTCGTGGTGTGGGGGAGGGGGTGGGGGAGGGGGCATTGCCTGATGTTACTTCTCAAATTTATTTGCTGGCTTAGGCAATTGATTCCCCCACCATCAGCCTGTGAGCCGCATGATGGCAGAGCCCGCATGTGTTGTGGGCCCCTGGGGGTTCCTTCCCAGGCTCAGGGAAGCAGAAGAGGGGTACAGGCTGGTCGCCTCCCCAGGGCTGTTGTGACTCCTTCGGGCTGAAGTGTTTCCTTGTGAGACATCTGATGTCTTTGCCTCCCTCCTCCCCCACCTCCCCACCAAGGCTGGGGAGGTTGGGGAGGGACTGTCTCCCCACTCAGTGAAGCTGAGGCTGGCCTGGGACCCCAACTCCTGGCTGGCTGCTTCCCAGACAGTCCGTCACTCTTTACTGCAGGGAAACAGAGGCTCAGAGACAGCACACAAGTTGCTCAAAGTCACAGAGCTGGGACTCGAACCCAGGCTCGTGAGTGTGACTTCATACCTGTTTGCCCCTCTGCTTCGAGAGCAGAGAGAGGACCAGCTGAGTGAATACTTCCAAAGACTCGGAGTGATGTCTGTTTTTGTAAGCATATGTGAACACCTGCTGTAGTGCTCTGTGTTCTCACCACCTGCAGCACTGGTTTGTTTAACAGGAGGGAAAACCAGAAATAGCAACTGGGATCCTTTTGTGGAAGGTAGGGAAGGGACTTCTTAACCCAGTGCCCTGAATTAGCCACCACCTGGTGGCAGTGTACTCGTGACATGCCCAAGACCTTCTCCTAAGGACTTTTCAAGACTCAGTTGTCCAACCAACAAACACGCAGACACCTTCTACAAAACAGAGGTTTTTATTGTGCCAGATGCTGAGTGATGCTTCATGGGAAAGGCCCAGCCAGGGGCAGGTGAGGGGGCGTGACAGGTGCAGCTTTTCTAGCGGGTCCTGCCCACGGGGTCCCTGGGGTGGAGGGAGGGGCCATCGTCGTCACCGTGGCGCTGGATGATAGAGTTGATCCAGTTGGCAAACTTGGCGACAGAGGCAAAGGAGTCTGGGAAGATCCCGGAGCCACAACCTCCACGGACGAAGGAATCGATCCCATGGACCAGCCCGTTGCAGACTAGGGGCCCGCCGGAGTCCCCCTGTGGAGCCAGACAAATTGGGGGGCTGGGGTCCCGGCCCAGCCCTCTCAGCTCCACCTACCTGCCCTTCAGGGTGGGGAAGATATTCCAGGGGTCTGGCTGCAGCAGCCTGGGAGGAAGTGGGGTGGGGGCTGGGGGAACCCAGGGTACTTACAAAGCAGATGCCAGCGTGCCGGCGTGGCACCAGGGTGCACACGTTGGTGGGGCGGCAGAGGCCAGTCACCACGGTCACATTGAGCTGCTGTAGGATTTGGGGCAGTGGCTGGTTTGTGCCCAGCTGGCCCCAGCCCATGGCCACGCACTGCACACCTTTGCCCACGCCCTGGTCCTGGGCAGGCAACCGGGCCACCTGCACATTGGCGTTGAGGGTGGCCATCCTGTTGAGCTGCAGAGGAGGGTGGGGGGTACGGAGCAGTCATGGGGGAGGGGCTGTGACTCTGGGGCCGGGTTCCCCTGCAGAGGCTCCACCATGATCCTGGGGTGTTTAAGAGCAGGATGCCCACCCTCAGCATGCCTCCCATCGAGCCTCACTTTCCCCATCTGTAAAGCAGGAGGAACCACCATGGCTGAGGCCACATCTTTAGATACGTCTTTTTTTTTTTTTTTCTTTTTTTATATTTATTTATTTGGCTGTGCGGGGTCTTAGTTGCAGGATGAGGGATCTAGTTTCCCAACCAGGGATGGCACCTGGGCCCCCTGAATTTGGGCGTGCAGAGTCTTAGCCACTGGACCACCAGGGAAGTCCCTGAATGTGCCTTGAATGCAGTAAACAGTAAGTGTTCAACAGAACAAACCGTGGGCCACACCAGCGACCATAAAGCCCTTGTTCTAGGACAGTCTCAGTGAATAATCATAGCTGTGCAAGCAGAGGGGAAAGGTAGGTTTCTGCCTCCAGACTCCCACCAGCCCGAATGTAGGTAATTTTGCCCCATTTCCCAAAGAAGGAGGCCGTCGGTGCCCACCGCCAGCAAAGACAGCTGCTCAGAGCTTCTGGCTGTTTTATCATCTAACCTCTGGCAGCCCTGCAGGGTGCGGGGGTGTACTTCTCCATTTCACAGCGAGGTGACTGAAGCCCCGGGATTATGGGGGACACCAGGTCTGCCCCCGCCCGCCGCACCCCCCAGTCTCCTGCTCCTCACGCCCTCCCCAAGCCTCTCAGGGCGCTGCACCTGCCCTGCCCGCCCGGCCGCCGCGCACCTGGAGAACCACGACGTCATTCTCCAGCCTCAAGGGGTCGAAGCCGTTTTCAAAGACCCTCTGGACCCTGAACATCTGCCGGGTTCGCTCCCGCCGCCGCAGGTTATGCGCCCCCAGCACCACGCGCACCGATCGAAAGTTCCTGGGGTCGGGGGGCGGACAGGAGGTGATGTGGGGGCCCCCGGGATGGGAAGCGGCGGAGAGACCCAGCAGGGGCGCAGGAGGATCCTGCAAACCCTCGCGCTTTTGCCGGAAGCCCCCATCCTGGGCCGGCCCCACGCCCCTCGCGCCCGGGACCCGATGTGTGCTTGCGCGGAGACACTCACAGGCCGTTCAGACAATGCGCTGCCGACAGGACGAAGTTGCGCGCGATGAGGGTGGCGCCGCAGAAGTGGCCTCCGCGCCGCTGCAGCGAAGCTATGAAGGGCCAGGCGTGCGGCCGGGCCGCCCGGCCCCCCACGATCTCCGAGGCCAGCGCGGGGCCTGGGGGCACAGGCGGGGGTGGGGCGGTAAGCGGAGGAGGAACCCCGACCCCTGGGACCCCCACCAGGACCCCGCCGGGTTGGGCTCCTCTATTGCTTGTCATCCAGAGAGGGGAAGGGGCGTGTGCGGTCCTCCTGCCCCGGCGCAGCCAGACCTGAAGTCCCCACAGGGTGCAGGGTGAACCCCCCTCTTCACCCTCACCACTCAGAACCTCAGTCTCCTCCTCATCCCATGAGGCTGAGGGGGCCGGCAGGGTCCAGGGCAAATGGAGAGGCAGGAGCAGAAGACCAGGGACAGACTCGACCCCACTCACCGCCCAGCAGCAGGGCCAGCAGGATGGGGGCCAGGGCGGGGCTGAAGTATCTGCAGCTTTGGGTCATGGTCGGTTGGGGGCTCCTGGGTTTCTGCCCTCCGTGCCCACCTGTCCCTCTTATAGCCCCCACACCCGGAGTCAGTTGCAGTTGCCCCACGCTGGGGCCAGGTGCCCCTACTTCCTCTCCCCATCCCAGGGACTGGGGGACGGCCGACTGGGTGACGGGAAGAACAGTTGGGGAAGGACCTGTGCAAGTGACCAGGAGGCTCCAGGAGGGTCACCGGTTCAAACTCAGGGTGCACAATTAAACTGTAATGTCAGATAGACATCTTTTTAACATAAGTGTATCCCACATATGAGCATGGGATGTAGTTATGTACAAAATTTATCTGACATTCAAAGTTAGCAGGGTGTCCTGTGTAAGTGAAGTGAAAGTTAGCCGCACAGTTGTGTCCGCCTCTTTGCAATCCCATGGACTATAGCCCCCCAGGCTCCTCTGTCCCTGGAATTCTCCAGGCAGTAATACTGGAGTGGGTTGCCATTTCCTTCTCCAGGGGATCTTCCTGACCCGGGGATTGAACCCGGGTCTCCTGCACTGCAGGCAGATTCTTTACCACCAGAGCCACTAGGGAAGCCAATATTCCCTACATGTAGTTTTGTACGAAGTTAGTTAGCAGGGCGTCCTGTATTTTTGCTAAATGTGGTCATGCATGCATGCATGCTAAGTTGCTTAGTTGTGTCCAACTCTTAGGGACCCCACGGACTGTAGTCTGCCAGGCTCCTCTGTCTGTGGGATTCTCCAGGCAAGAATACTAGTCACTCTGGCCCAAAGGAATTGTTTGGGATGCCACGTGCCTCAGTTTCCCCTGGGCTCTCTGATAACAGCAATCATGTGCACCCAGCTCTGTCCTAATATTTTGCAGGCATGGCGGGGTCTCCACATGAGCCACCTGCCCAGTGACATGGTTGGGGGAGTTGGGCTTTGAACCCAAAATTCACAGCTAGAGGGGAACTTGCTGACTCTTCCTCGGCTTTGGATGTCCCTCTGGGAGCCTGGACTTCCAACCTGTCTTTGGTTGCTGCGCCTAACAGGGAACTCACTCCTACCTGGGATTCGGTCAGTCTCTGGGGGCCCTCTGAGGTTCTGGGAAGGAACCCCTCCCAACCCATCCCACCCCTGCCCCTCTGAACTTCTCTGAAACTCCTTCTAGCCAGAGCCAGAGGAGAGAATTCCCTCCTAGGCCTGGAGGCTGGACCATGGATCTCCATCCAAGTTTGAGGGCTTTGGCATGGACCTTGGGAGAGCTCAATCTGGACAAGGGAGATGGGGTCCCCCAGGGCCAATCCCCAGCCCCACGGCGCCTGTTCCCCTCATCCCACCCACCTCCCAACCCCAGCTGCTCCAGCTGTAACGGCTGTAGCCAAGGCTGTCGCAAGAAGCAACGTTCTCCTGGCTTGGAGCAAGGCTCGGGGCGGGAACCAACGGATCCATCTGAGGAAGAGGCAGGCGGGGGCACCCAGGGACACCCAGAGCCCAGCTGGGGTGGGAGTCCAGTTTGTCCCTGGGTGCCCCCCCACCCCTGGTGTGTGGCCACAGGCAAGTCAACCCCCATCTCTCCCCTCTTTGCAGGTTCCCCACTTTGTTGAGTTAAAGCTACCATAGAGCACTTGGTAAGCACCTGCTGTATACATAACCCAGTTTCCATCAGGGCTAGGGAGAATGGAGGAGGCTGTGTCTCAGGTGGGGAGACCAGATTTAAACAAAGTTGGATCTTTTGAGGACCACCTGCATGCTACATCCTCACAGGTTGCGATGGCTAAACTTGTGGACTCCAGGGAACTTGCCCACTGTGACTTCAGGCCCTCTCCAAGCCTCAGTTTCCTCATCTGTAAAATGGAAGCTGTAGGTTCCCAGTTCACGAGATTGTCCCACGGATTAAATGAATGAACTTGTATGAAGTTCTTAGATAAGAAAGTGCCGTCCTTGAGGGTTTGTTAACCATTAACCCTCTCCCAGAGGGTATGGTGATGATCCTCTTGGGGGTGTTCTGGTTCCCATCAGAGTAGTGATGCCACGTGGAGCATCTCACAGGACAATGATGCTCTGGAAGCTAGGGGATCCTGTGTTGCTGAGGGCCGCCCTGCTCTCCCCGGCCAACCCCCTCCCCGGGTCACTTCTCTGCAACATCCTGTTTATAATTCCTGTGGCTCAGTCCTCCCCTGAATGTCAACAGCCTTGTCAACCTCCAGAAGTCAGCCCCAGCTCCCAGGTCCCTGTTCTCCCCTCCTTGGATCTGATCATTTTTGTGCAGAGCTTTCCTCTGACTCATCTTACATACACACACACACACACACACACACACACACACAACACACACACTCATGTGCTGGAGCTCACAGAAAATAGAAAACACCCAGGACTGTTTTTTCTGGGTCTTTCTGTTCCCATCAATGGGCTCAGTCCAACATGCCCTCCAGCAAACCTCATTTATCCCCAGCGCTGCGGGAGAGGTCCCTCTGGGCTTTTTATAGAAACCACTTCCCTGCCTTGGGCCCGTGGGAGCTGCGGGGGGGGAATTCCCGGCCCTCCCCTGACGTTTATCAGCGGGGGTTTCCCAGAATTCCGGCCTTGCCCCAGGTCTAGCGTAGGCTCGCTCCTGCTGCTGCTGCAAGCAGCCTCAGCTCCTCGGCTGGGGTGGTCAGCTGAGTTGTGAAACAGTTAAAAAGGCAGCGGGCCTGAGGGGATTCTGGCTCCAGCTCGAATTTGCATGTTGCCACCAGGGGGCAGCAGAGTAAATCAATAACCAAAGAGCTGCCTTCCAACTCTGGTGTGTGCCCAGAGCTGGTTGGCTCCTCTCTCTGAGCCTCTGTTGCTGCATTGCCATGGCCACCATGGCAATGGCTGTGACTCCATGGCTGGCCTGTGACCCCTACCTCTGCCTTGCCTCAGGCTCCTCCTCTAGACCCCGCGTCATCTGGTGGCTGTGTGTGCTCCAGCCCTGCCCCTCCCTGACCTGCTCTCCCTCCCCCATTCAGTTGGCCTTGCTGTTCCCCACATCCCCAAGCTACGTCTGATGTAGGGCCCTTGCCTGGTCTGTGCCTTGTCTGTACAACCCTTCTTTTGTTCCTGTTCCTGCACTGCGAGTCAGCTCGGTCATTGCCACCTCCTCCAGGAAGCCTTCCTGATGGCCCTCTGCTGGCCCCTACTTGTTCAGGAGCCCCACAGGCCCTGGGCACCCCAGGTTGTGATGACTTAGTCAAGAGGCCATTTTGATGAAAGGGCTTCCCTGGTGGCTCAGACAGTAAAGAATCTGCCTGCAATGCAGGAGTCCCAGGCTTGATCCCTGGGTCAGGAAAATCCCCTGGAGAAGGGAATGGCTATGTACTCCAGAATTTCTGCCTGGAGAATTCCGTGGGCAGAGGAGCCTGGCAGACTGCAGTCCATGGACTCACAAAGAGTCGGACACAACTGAGCGACTAACTAATACACATAGAACTGGACAGGACACTCCCAGCCCCCAGAGCCAGAGTGGGGCTCCTTGGACACTTGGAAATGTGTGGGGCGACTCCATTTTCCAGATGAGGAAACTGAGGCACAGAGAGGGGCAGCCACGTGCCCAGGGTCACACAGGCAGGGTTGTGGGCATCTGGGGAGTGGGATCCATGGTGACCTGGGCCCTCATCTGAACTCCAGGCCTCTGTTCTCACCCCCACCCTGAGTTTGGGTTTCAGGACCCAGACACTGAGGAGCCTGACCCGTTCTCCCTAACATTGCCTGTGGGAAGGACACACAGGAGCCAGGGGGGTGGTTCAGCTTTTATTGACGGCACAGGTGGGGCTGCCAGGGAGGGGGAGATGGGGCACGGACACAGAAACAGACCCACCGCCTCTGTCCACAGCGCCTGCAGGGGTTCTGGGGGGCTCAGGGGCTGTCCTCGCCCCCAACGCTGCTTAGCACGGAGTTGATCCAGTCCACATAGAGGGAGACACGAGCAAAGAAGTCAGGGTACTGGCCAGTGGCACATCCCCGGATCACAAAGGAGTCCACGCCCTGGAGTATCCCATCGCAGATTAAGGGGCCCCCGGAGTCCCCCTGTGGAGGGGCAGGTTGGTCAGTCCCTCAGGCCAGGCCAGCAGCCAGACGAGGCTGCCTCAGGGAAGGGGCCGCGCAGGGATGAAATGCTCCCTGTCTCACTGAAGCCACTCCAGTGAGATGGGGAGATGGGTGTGGCCACAGAGTGGGGGTTGGTCACCCACTCGAGGGGCCACTGGATGGATGAGCCCCCAGACCCACAAAGGCCACATCACCCCTCACGACGGGTGTGCCCACCTTCCAGATGGGGAGCTCAGGAAGGAGAAGGCAGGGCTGGGTCCCCGTCGCCCACCCTTCCTCCCCGGGGCAGTTCCTGCGGTCCCTGCGCCAGAGCCGCCAGTACGTACGAAGCAGATGCCAGCGCTGCGTCGGGGCACGTAGGTGCACACGTTCTGTGGCCGGCACAGGAAGGTGACCACGGTGACATTGAGCTCCTGTAGGACCTGGGGTAGCGGCTCGAGGGTGCCCAGGCGGCCCCAGCCCATGGCCAGGCACTGGGTGCCATGGGGCAGTGGCTGGGCCTGCTGGGGGAGCTGAGCCACCGCTACATGGGTGTTGAGGGTGGCCGGCTGGTCCAGCTACAGCAGAGGGTGGGGGTGAGGGGGCAGTGAGCTCCCGCCTCCGGACCCCCATCCACCCACAGACCATTATCCCAAAGTGCCTCCTCCCGGCTTTCGCACATGCTGTTCCCTCTGCCTGGCTCAAGGGTCACCTCCTCCAGGGAGGCTGTCCTGATCACCCTCCAAACTCACAAGGGCTCAGTTTAACCTTCCTTGCAGCCATGAGCCACCTGTTTCCAGCACTGGTCACCGTGGTGTTCATTCACATACAAAGCACTTATTGAGCACCAACTGTATGCTTTTTTTTAAAAACTATTTATTTATTTGACTGTTGGGTCTTAGTTGCGGCATGCAAACTCTTTGTTGGGGCATATGGGATCTAGTTCCCTGACCAGAGATCGAACCTGGGCCCCCTGCATTGGGAGCACAGAGTCTTGCCACTCGACCACCAGGGAAGTCACCCAACTGTATGCTTGATCCTGGCTAGGCCCTAGGGACACTACATCTCTGCTCTGGGAGCTTATCTTTGGGTCAGGAAGGGCTGAGAAGAGGAGGGCAGGTGGCACAGTCAAGGGAAATAGAGCCTCATCCTGAACAGTGAGTGGGGGGCATCACTCAGGTGATACAGGGACAGCCTAGGGAGGCCTCCCTGAGGAGAGGAGGCTGGTGCCAAAGCTGTGGGTGCCCAGTCACTTCAGTCGTGTCCGACTCTTTGCGACCGCATGGACTGTAGCCCGCCAGGCTTCTCCATCCATGGGATTCTCCAGGCAAGAATACTGGAGTGGGTTGCCATGCCCTCCTCCAGGGTATCTTCCCGACCCAGGGATTGAACCCTCATCTCTTGCATCTCCTGCATTGCAGGCGGATGATTCTTTATCCACTGAGCCACCTGGGAAGCCAAAGGTGAGGGTATCTGGGAACAGTGTAGGGAGAAGGAAGGGGACACAGCCGGGAAAAGTCCACGAGGAGAGTGGGGGTGGGGGGTGGGGTCCCCGCATACTCCGAAGTTGGTGCCTGGCCTGGCCTCCCGCCCCGCAGCGGGAGGCGCTGGAGGGTGGAGCACAGCGCCGGCACCGCCCACTTACCTGCAGCAGGAGCACGTCATTCAGCTTCTCCTGCGGGTCGTAGTTGTTCTCAAACAGGCGACTGATGCCGAGCCTCTGCTGGGTGGGCTCGGCGGTCAGCAGGCGGTGGGCTCCCAGTACCACGCGCACGCGCTGAGGGTTCCTGAGGGTCGGGGAGTTCGTGCTAAGCTTACCCGTGCTCCCCATGCCCGTCCTGAAGCCCAGGGTGCAGCCCCTCAGGGACTCCCCACCGCTGCCCCCAGGAGACCCGCCACCCCGTCTGCATCTTGCCCCCAAAGGTTGGGCCCCTGGCTTGAGCTCATCCTCCTGGGGCATCAGGGGGCCACGTCGGGCGGGGGGAGCGGGCAGGGCAGGTGCCCGCCTAGTCTGGGATGAGAGGGTTGGGCAGGTGGACGGATGGAAGGGTGAGGCCAGGCGAAGCGCAGGCAGGGCCGCACCCCCGACTCGGACCCTCGGGCAGGCCGGCCCTCCGCCCCCCGGAGTCCGGACTCCCGACTTCCGAGCAGGTCCGCCCTCCTCCTCGGACCCCGGCCCGTCACTCTCCGGCGCACTCACACGTTGTTCAGGCAGTGAGCGGCGGTCAGCACGAACCTCGGATGCACCAGGGTACCCCCGCAGAAGTGGCTGCCGGAAGCCAGCTGCAGCGACGCCATGTAGGGGCGCGAGTGGGGCTGGGCTTCCCTTCCGCCCACGATCTCCGCGGCCTGGGCTGCTCCTGGGGACGCCGGGGTCAGGGGCAGTCGCCTCGTCTGACACCCCCGCCCCACCTCCAGGAAGCCCAGACGGGGCACGGGGAGGAGGCAGAGTCGCTGCCTGGCCCGGAATCCTGCGGAACCTGCGTTTCCCCATCTGCAAACTGGGGGTCCCATAGCAGCACCGATTGGGGTCTGCTGAGGGAAAGGGACCCGGCCTGGGACTGTTAGCGCTGGGGCGGAGAACCCCGAGGTCATCATCTATTACTCCTGGAGGCTCCGGGAGGCCCAGCGCCCAGTCCTGGGGGCCAGGAGATGGACAAGCTGAGGCATGAGTCAGGCTCCTTGGGGTGAGGGTGGAGGCCCCTCACCCGGGCCTCCTATGACACCTGCCTCATTCACCAGGTCAGGCGTTCATTGGTGTGCCCTCACACACATATTAAGCGCTTGCTGTTTGCCAAGCACTGCCTGGGGATTCCAGTTACACTGAGTCCCCAGGATACCTGCCTGGGCGGGAGGGACTAGGCTTTGCCCACTTCACAGGTGGGGAAACAGACCCACCCCCCTCCTTTCCTCCTACCCTCCCCTTGAGGCTCCCGTCCTGAGCCTGATCCTGCCTCACTCTCCCCATCTGGGCAGTGAGGGTGTGGGACAGGTGGACAGCTGGGCGGACGTGGACACCACTCACCACCCAGCAGCACAGCCAGCAGCACTGGGGCCAGGGAGGGGCAAGGGGGTCTGCAGTTTCCGGGCATGGTCCAGCGGTGCCCCCTGCCCATGTGCCCACCCCCTCTTATAGTCGCATTCAGCAGGCCGTTGGGGTTGCCCCATGCCTGGGTTGGACGTCCCCACTTCCTCCTTCCAACTCCAGGGCTTCAGGAAGCTTGGGGTTTAAAGCTGCACCCCAAGAAGGCTGCAGGGGCTTCAAGCTCAGGCTCAGGGTCCCGCCCCACCCCCAAGAGGTGTGAAAAGCTGGCTAGCACCCACCCCCCGCTGGGGTCCTCTGGGTCAGGGGGCAGTGTGGCCACAGTCCTCCAGCCTTCCGCACTTCAAAGTGGACTTTGCCCCCCTCCTACAGGGTCCCCGTAGCCCCAGCAAGGTCGGATATGGCTGGTGTGTGCAGGGCTTAGGGTGAAGCCCCCTCTGTGGGACATAAAAGGGAATGAGGGGGTGTCTCAGCACCCTTAACCTTCTCACACCCACAGGGTCATCTCTCTGCCCTGACTTTGTCTGGGGGATTCACGCTTCATTCCATAGCAGAGTTCTGGCCTGGGGTGGTCTTCCCCCAGGGACACCTGTGGTTATCATGACTAGGGTGGGGGCACCTGGCAAGGAGTGGCTGAGGCCAGAGATGCTGTTCCGTATCAGGGGTGGGAGGGTGGGGGAGACTTGGGTGCCCAGGAGACATTTATTTATTTGTGTCTTTATTTATAACTGGCTCAAACCTACAGAAGCATAGGTAGAAGAGCTCATGAAATTGGGGGGCAAAAACACACTTTTCAGGTTTTTTATGTTGAAACCATTTCGCGTTTTCAGAAGTCTGCAAGGTTCCCAGACTTGCTGCCACGGCATCCCTGGGACCCTGGTCTTGCACAAATGTTGTCTCTTCCACAGGTCGCCTGGATGTCACAATCGCCCGTCCCTGGTTCAGGAGCCCCCCTGAGTCTCCTCGGCTCTGGGGCAGCTGCTCAGCCTTCCCTGTCCCTCCTATTGTGTACTGGTGGGCATTTGGAGCTTGTGTGGGGCCCCCACATGGAGTCAGGGTCTGTGTGCTGGGCGGAGGTCCCACGGACTCCAGGTCCGTCCTGCCAAGTCACACTTTCCCCTTTGGAATGATATAGTGTCTGGGAGGATCGTCCGAGGCAGAAACAGCCTGTTTTGCCTTTTGCCCACTGAGGACCCTTGCAGTTGGCTGCCCCACCTCTGTCGACACATTTTTATTTTTTAAATTTTATTGAAGTATGGTTGATTTACAACATTGTGTTAATTTCTTCTGTACAGCAAAGTGGCTCAGTTATACATACCTCTATATATATATATATATATATATATGTTCTTTTCCATATTCTTTTCCATCATAGTTTGTCATAGGATATTGAATGTAGTACCCTGCGCCGTACAGTAAGATCTTGTTGTTTATCCATTCTACATATACTAGTTTGCATCTGCTAATCCCAGACTCCCAGTACAGTCCTTCCCCCCCTCCTAGCCCCTTGGCAATCACAAGTCTGTTCTCTATGTCTGTGAGTCTGTGTCTGTTTTGTAGATATGTTCATTTGTGTCATATTTTAGATTCCACATACAAGTGATATCATATGGTACTTGTCTTTCTCTTTCTGACTTACTTCATTTGGTTTGAAAATCTCTAGGTCCATCAGTGTTGCTGCAAATGGCATCATTTCATTCTTTTTTATGTCTGAGTGGTATTCTGTTGTATACATGTACCACATCTTCATTCTTCTGTCAGTGGATGTTTAGGTTTTTTCCATGTTTTGGCTATTGTAAATGGAACTGCTGTGAACATAGGGGTGAATATATCTTTTTGAGTTCTAGTTTTGTTTGGGTGTGTGCCCGGGAGTGGGATTGCAGGATCATATGGTAGCTCTAATTTTAGTTTTTCAAGGAACCTCCATCCTGTTCTTCACAGTGACAGCACCAATTTACATTCCCACCAACAGTGTAGGAGGGTTCCCTTTTCTCTACACTCTCTGCAGCATTTGTTCTTTGTAGACTTAAAAAAAAACAGTTATTTGGCTGTGTCAGGTCTTAGTGGCACCATGCGGTATCTTTCATTGCTGCACAGACTCTCTAGCTGTGGCGTGGGGCCTCAGTAGTTGCAGTGTGTGGCATTAATTGCTCCAAGGCATGTGGGATCTTAGTTCCCTGACCAGGGATTGAACCCATGTCCTTTGCATTGCAAGGCGAATTCTTAACCACTGGATCACCAGGGAAGACCCATTTGTAGACTTTTAAAAAATTAATTATTTTTGGCTGTGCTGAGTCTTTGTTGCTGTGCACAGGCTTTTCTCTAGTTGAGACAAGAGGGGGCTACTCTAGTTGTGGTGCACAGGCTTCTGTTTGCAGTGGCTTCTCTTGTTGAGGAACGTGGGCTCTAGGCATCTGGGCTCAGTAGTTGTGGAGCACGTGCTCAGTTGCCCCTCAGCAGTGGATCAGGGATTGAACCTGTGTCCCCTGCATTGGCAGGCAGATTCTATTTTTTTTTTTTTTTGAGGCATTTTATTTTTTAAATGTCTACATAAACTGCTTTAGAATGGATGCACCATGAACTTTTTCCCCTGAACCTTATAAACTTTTTGTTTTGTATCGAGGTATAGCCGATTAACAGGTGAACAGCAAAAGGACTCAGTCATACATATACATGTATCCATTCTCTTCCAAACCCTCCTCCCATCCAGGCTGGCAGATAACATTGAGTAAAGTTCTATGTGCTATACAATAGGTCCTTGTTGGTTTTCCATTTTGAATACAGCAGTGTGTACATGACCTTCCTAAACTCCCTAACTATCCTCCCCCTGCCCTCACAACCATAATTTCCTTTTCTAAGTCTGTGAGTCTTTATATGTTTTGTAAGTAAGTTCATTTGTATTGTTGCTTTGTAGATTCCACATGTAAGGAATGTTATACAATGTTTCTCCTTCTATGTGGGACTTCACTTCACTCAGTATGACACTCTCTAGGCCCATCCATGTTGCTGTGAATGGCATTATTTCATTCTTTTAAATGGCTGAGTAATATTCTATTATATATATCACATACATATACATATGTTATATATATATATATGTGTGTGTGTATATGTGTGTGTGTGTGTATATATATATATATATACACACACACCACATCTTCTTTATCCATTCCTCTGTTGTAGGACATTTAAGTTGCTTCTGTGTCTTGGCTATTTTAAACAGTGCTTCTATGAACATAAGGGTACATGTATCCTTTCAGATAATGTTTTTCTCCAGATATATGCCCAGGAGTAGGATTTCAGGGTCATATGGTAGCTCTATTTTTAGTTTTTTAAGGAACCTCCATACTGTTCTCCACAGTGGCTGTACCAATTTACATTCCTACCAACAGTGTAGGTATGTACACTGTACATACATTGTACCTTTTCTCTATACCCTCTCCAACATTTGTTATGGATTCAGAAATACATTTATTTATTTATTTGGCTGCCCCAGGTCTTAGTTGCAGCATGTGGAATCATTAGTTGCGGCATGTGGGATCTAGTTCCCTGACGAGGGATTGAACCCAGGCCCCCTGAATTGGGAACATGGAGGCTTAGCCATTGGACTACCAGCGAAGTCCCTGTGTGTGTTTTTTTTTTATGCTGGCCATTCTGACTGGTGTTTTGATTTGTGTTTCTCTAATAACTAGCAATGTTGAACATCTTTTTACCTGCCTGTTGGCCATCTTTATGTCCTCTTTGGAGAAATGTCTGTTCAGGTCCTCTGCCCATTTTTTGTGGGGGCTGTTTGTTTTGATGCTGTGAAGCTTCATAAACTGCTTATAAATGTTGGAGACGAATCCCTTATCAGTCACACTTTTGAAAATATTTTATCCCAAACTGTGGGTTGTCTTTTCATGTTGTTTTTTGTTTCCTTTGCTATGCAAAAACTTTTGAATTTAAGTAGGTCCCATCTGTTTGTTTTTGTTTTTATTTCCATTTTTCTGGGAGATGGATCAAAAAAGATGCTGCTGTGATTTATGTCAGAGGGTTTTCTGCCTATGTTTTCCTCTAGGAGTTTTATAGTATCTGGTCTCATATCTAGGTCTTTAATCCATTTTGAGCTTATTTTTGGGTATAGAGTTAAAGAATGATCTGAACTTCCTTTTTGCATGTGGCTGTCCAGTTTTCCCAGGACCATTTGTTGAACACTGTCTTTTCAGCATTGTATAGTCTTGGCTGTTTTGCCATAGATTAATTGGCCATAGGTGCATGAGTTTATTTCTGGGTTTTCTCTCCTGTTCTCTCCTGATCTATGTTTCTACTGTTGTGCCAGTACTATACTTTTTGATGGCTGTAGCTTTGTAGTATAGTCTAAATTCAGGGAGCCTGACTCCTCCAGCTCTGTTTTTCTTTTTCAAAATTGACTTGGCAGGCAGATTCGTAACTACTGGACCACCAGAGAAGTCCCTTGAAGACTTTAATAGTGGCCATTCTGACTGATGTGAGGTGATACCTCATTGTAGTTTTGATTTGCATTTCTCTATGAATTAGCAATGTGGAGCAGCTTTTTGTGTGCCTGTTGCCCATCTGTATTGCCGACACATTTTTAATTCATGCACGAGCCGGTTCACTTGGGAAAGGTCCCCAGGTCCTCCTGCAGGGTGTCTGCCACAGCTCTGGGTGTGGCTCTGACATGTCCCCACAGAACCCCCGGGGCTGCTGTGCTGTCTGCTTTCAGAACAGGATTTTCTCTTTCAACAAGAGCATCTTTGCAGACTATCTCCTTCTGGTCCAGCAGGCCGGCTGCTCGGTGCCTCGGTTCCCCTACCTGTATGGTGAGGTGGGGCTCTCCCAGCAAGTATACTGGAGTGGTTTGACATTCCCTCCTCCAGTGGATCAGATTTTGTCAGAACTCTCCACTATGACTCCTCAGTCTTGGGGGTGGCCCTACACTGCATGGCTCATAGCTTCATTGAGTTATGCTTATGCTTTCAGACTGTGGTCCTGGAGCAGACTCTTGAGAGTCTCTTAGACTGCAAGGAGATCAAACCAGTCAATCCTAAAGGAAATCAACCCTGAATATTCACTGGAAGGACTGATGCTGATGCCGAAACTCCAATACTTTGGTCACCTGATGTGATGAACCAACTCATTGGGAAACCAACTTTCCCTGATGCAGGGAAAGATTGAGGGCAGGAGGAGAAGAGGGCAACAGAGAATGAGATGGTTGAATGTCATCACCAGTTCAGTGGACATGAACTTGGGCATACTCCGGGAGATGGTGTGGGACAGGGAAGCCTGGTGTGCAGCAGTCCACAGGGTTGCAGAGTTGGACACAACTTGGTAACTGAACAGTAGTGGGGTGATGGTAGCCATAGTCCCTCCCCGGGGATGACAGTGGGAGGGTGGGATAAATGAGAGCATTGGAGGGTGCTGGGCACACGGTGAGCAGAGGTGCCAGCCGTGTCACTGTCACCGTCACACCAGGCTCCATAGTTCCTCATCTGGGTTCACATTCTGCTGTGCTTTGTGAATCTGGGCTGGGCACACCACCTCTCCGAGCCTCAGTTTCCGCATCTGTTAGTGATGGGGGTGATGAGAACATCCCCATGTCAGGGGTTGATTCACCTGATACAGAAGAGAGCTCCATGAACTGTCAGCTGATGAAACAGGACACACACGGAGCATCACTCAGTCCTGAAAAGGAAAGAAACTTGCTACCATGTGGATGGTCCCTGAGGACATGATGCTCAGTGAGAGGAGCAGACACAGAAGGACACACAGGGTGTGATTCCACTGATGGGAAACGTCCAGAACAGGCTGATCCACAGACACAGACAGTGGGTTCCTGGTTGTTAGTGGCTTGGGGAGAAGAAGGGTGACTGCAGATGGTGATGGGGCTTCTTTTGGGGTGATGGAATATTCTGGAATTAGAGGCGGTGGTTGCACAATCCCATGACTGTACTAAATGTCCCTGAATTGTTAAGTAAGTGAGTTGTATGTATGGTATGTGAAGTACATTTCAATAAATCTTTAACCAAAGAAAGAAAAAGAAAGACACACATACATAACTTTGCTAGAGAATGGCCCAGAAGGTCCTGGCAGGGAGCTCTCACCCCCCAAGGAGCCTCTCAGAGTCAGGGGGTGTTCACAGCATCAGTCACAACAAGGGGATGGCCTGGGGTCGCCTCTCTGCTCCAGGCCTGGGATGGGGGCCGGCAGGTGAGCGCAGGACTAGGGGGCTTCCTGAAGGCGGAGGCTGGTCTGGAGGATAGGACAGTGTGGGCCTGGGTGGGGAGCTGGGGGCACTGGGGGTTGTAACTTGGAGGGAACTCTCTGGGGCCTTGGGGGTCAGGCCCACGGGTGGAGAGGAAGCGGGGCTGGAAGCTGCGGCTTTGTCCCCTTCCTGCTCCAACTGTAGTTGGTGCAACAGACAACGGTCTTGCCAGGAATTGGAGCTGGGAGGGGGCTGAGCAGACCTGAGCGGACACACCCGGGACCCAGGGAAGGTGACCGAGAGAGGCTCATCCTCAGGGTTTCTGTCTCTTTTTTCTCTCCTCTCTTTAAAAAAAGAAAACACTCTATCCTCGAGGGTGTCAGTGTCTGGGGCTCCAAGCTGGGACCCTCTGCTCTGGGACCCCAACCCCCAGGGCTTCAGTTTCCCCATCTGAACAGTGAACAGGTGGGACCCCTGGACTGTTCTGGGCTCCTGAGACACACGTTTCTCTCTGGGCTTCACTTTCCCCTTCTGTAAAGAGGACCCACAGACACAGAGAGTGAGTTCCTGGTCATCATGGGGTCGGGGAGGAGATGGGGGGTGATGCTGATGGGAATAGGCTTCTATTGAGGTGATGGAATGTCCTGGAATTGGATAGCAAGGTTTGGATGGTGAGGGCTACACAGCCTAGTGAAATGCACTAGGTATATTTTGAATTGTACACTTTAAAAAGGTGAATGTTATGTTATGTGAATTTCATCAATAAATTATGAAAAACAAATAAACTCAATGAATATTCAGGGTTGATTTTCTTTAGGATTGACTGGTACGATCTCCTTGCAGTCTAAGGGACTCTCAAGAGTCTTCTCCAGCACCACAGTTTGAAAGCATCAATTCTTTGGCGCTCATCCTTCTTTATGGTCCAACTCTCACATCCATACATGACTACTGGAAAAACCATAGCTTTCGCTATATGGGCTTTTGTCAGCAAAGTGATGTCTCTGCTTTTTGATACACTGTCTAGGCTTGTCATAGCTTTTCTTCCAAGGAACAAGTGTCTTTTAGTTTCATGACTGCAGTCACTGTCCACAATGATTTTGGAGCCCAAGGAAATAAAATCTATCACTGCTTCCACTCTTTCCCCTACTATTTGCCATGAAGTGATGGGACCAGATATCATGATCTTAGTTTCTTTAATATTGATTCATTATTCCCCAGGTATTTTTATAACATTTTATGTTTTTTATTTTTGACTGTGCTGGGTCTATGTCACCACATGCAGGCTTTCTCTAGTTTGTGGCGAGTGGGGGCTACTCATTGCACTTCTCAGGCTTCTCATTGTGGTGGCTTTTCTTGTTCTGGACCACAGGCTCTAGATGCTTGGGCTTCAGTATTTGCAGTACTGGGGCTTAGTTGACCCTCAGCATGTGGGATCTTCCCAGACCAGGGATCAAACCTGTGTCCCCTACATTGGCAGGCAGATCCTTAACCACTGGACCATCAGGGAAGTTCCTAAGTATATTTTTAAAATGCATGTATAATATGTAATTGGTACTAATATATAATGTAAGATTTAACTTTAAAATATATATATATATATTTATTTGACTGTGCCAGGTTTTAGTTGTAGCATGTGGGATCTAGTTTCCTGACCAGGGATTGAACCCAGGCCCCCTACATTGTGAGCATGTAGTCTTAGCTACTGGACCCCCAGGGAAGTCTGTGATTTACAATTTTATTTTAGTTTAATAAATTATATGTATTAAGTTTTGCATATCATTTATATAGTTATATTTATTATGTTTTATATGTTCTTTATACAAGTATATTTATGTTTTATACATCATTATATAATTATATTTATTGTTTAATGTTTATGTTTTAGTTCCTTTCATATTAGGTTCATTATCTTTCTGTGATTCAAGTGGCAGTCTAAAGCCAGTTTCTCATGTGTTTCTTGACTTCGCTGTACAATATACAGCCAGCTATCAGTGTTCGCACGTTCCACACCCACGGATTTAACCCACCGCAAATCAAAAATATTTGGAAAAAAATTTACCGAAAAGTTCTAAAAAGTAAAACTTGAATTTGCTGTAGGCAGGCAGCTATTTGCACAGCATTGACATTGTATTATATCAAGTGCAGAGAGGATGTATGTAGGTCGCTTGCAAATATGACACCACTTGATACAAGGGGCTTGAGCATCCAGGGATTTGGGTATCCACGAGGGTCCTGGAGCCAAGCCCCTGCAGACACAAAGCAGTAGTAGCAGTGAAAATGTCAGTCGCTCAGCCCTGTTCCATCTGTGCAACCCCAAGGACTGGAGCCCACCAGGCTCCTCCTTCTACGGGATTCCCCAGGGAAGAATACTGGAGTGGGTTGCCATTCCCTTCTCCAGAGGATCTTCCCCACTCAGGGATCAAACCCACATCTCCTGCATTGCAGGCAGATTCTTCACCATCTGAGCCACCAGGAAAGCCCCAGGGGTGACTGTATTCCCCACCATCATGACAGACAGTTCATGGGGGCTGTGATCTCACAGGTGTGGGTTCAGAGCCCAGCTCTGGCTGTGTGGCCTCAGGGGAGTCACCCAATCTCTCTGAGCCTCGGTGCTGCCTCTGTGGAGTGGAGGTCACCAGAGCCCCTGGTTCCCAGCACCGCCATCAGATTCCCTGAGTGGAGACCCCTGGGGTGGATGCCACTCTTGTGGGCAGAGGTCCTGGCACTGGGCCCCCAGCCCCTGCCCGCCCCCCGAAGAGCACAGTCAGGCGCCGTGGGCAGAATGGGGACAGATTCTTTATTAGAGTCACAACCGCGGGGGCCGGGGTGGGGCCTCGGGATGGACACGCAGTGCGTCGCGGGGGCTGAGCTCTGGCTGCGCAGCGCCCCCCGCGGGCTGGGCGGGGTCCGTCAGGACGGCTGGTTTATAACCGAGTCAATCCAGTTCCTGAAGAGGGCCACACGCGCGAAGAAGTCGGTGCCCCTACCGCAGGGCCCCCGGGACCAGGAGGCCACGCCGTGTGCCAGGCCGTTGCAGACAAGAGGGGTGCCGCCGTCCCCCTGCAGGGGCAGCAGGAGGGTCAGGGCGCCCCAGGCCCAGCCCTCCACCCTACTCCTGCCCAGAACACCACCCCTGCCACCCACAGAACCTGCTCATGCCCCTGGCTCTGTCTGTGTGCTGCTCCTCTTTCTGCGCTTTTCCCTACATTTGCTCGCAACTCGGATCTCAGATGCCGCCCCCACTTCCTCAACTTCCTAAGGCCCCAGGCTGGGCCGGCCTGGTGCATACCACTGCCTTTCTTTTTTTTTTTTTTTTGACACCCCTGTCTTAATAGCTGATGCCCAAGCCCTTCAACCACAAGATATGGGAGCTCCTGGCTCCAGAAGGGCAGTCCCTCCTGTTCCCTCTTGTGTCGCCAGCCACCAGCATAGGGCTTGGCAGGCAGAGTTGAATAAATACTGTTTCTCAGGCTCCAGTATCTGAATCATCCAGTTCTAATTCAATACTTAATCCCAGGGTGAGTTCTGAACTTGCTTTCTCTCCCCGCAAGTGGAGCTCACTACCTCTCAAGACCCCTTCTCCCCCACCACGCGGAGCCCACACCAGATAACACCCAGTGGGTACCTGGCAGATGCCACCCCGGCGGGTGAGGACGCCAGTGCACACGTTGTTGGGGCGACACTGGTTTGCAGGTGTCACGGTAACATTGAGGACCCTAGGAACTCGGGAGAGACGCCCCCTACGCCGTCGGGTGCCCCAGCCTGCAACCTGGCACCTGGTGCCGGCTTCCACCGTGGCGTTCTGCTCCGGCAGCGGTACCGGCGCCACGCTGCTGGTGAGGTTGGCCTGACGGTCCAGCTGGAGAGGGAAACTGGGTCAGGAGAGGGCGTAACTGGGGCCCAGCTGGGAGCCAGAGAGGCAGCAACATGAGTTCTGATCTGGAAAGCAGTTTGGGTTCAAATCCCAGTTTAGGCAGTAACCTGCTGTGGGGTCCTGGACAAATGACTTTACCTTCTGGGCCTCTGGTTCCTCCAGAGAAGGAATCAATTGTCCTTACTTGCAAAGGTGGTTGAGAGACCCTGAAGGTGAAGAGCTCGCCCAGGAAATGCAGATAAAACAAAGCACCACCCTCCACTCTCGGTCAGATTGGCAGGAAAAAAATTTTTTTTCCTTACATATGAAACGCTTCATGAATTTGCATGTCATCCTTGCTCAGGGCCATGCAAGTCTTCTCTGTATTGTTCCAATTTTAGTATATGTGCTGCCGAAGTGAACACTGGCAGAAAAATTTTAAAAATCATAATATGCAGTGTCAGCAAAGATGTGGAGAAACAGGCAGTTTTAAATTCTGCTAGTGGAAGGGTAAGTTGGCTCAGTTGTTGTGGCTGCTCTGGGAAAACTTTCACAAAGAAATATGCACAAAAACTCATTGTGATTCTGTCATAACAAAAACATCTGGAAACAACTTCAGTGTCCAGGATTCAGAGGCTGGCTAAGTGGATTGTGCACTTGGCTGTACGATTTAAACCCCAGGCTCCCTGCACATGGCTTGCTCCCCCTTAGCCCCTCAGGCCGACGCCAGCTCCCCACTCCTTTCCCCACCTGCAGCAGCAGCACGTCATTCAGGTTCTGCTGGGGGTCATAGCCATTCTCGCTGACGCTCCTGATGGAGAACGTCTGCCGGGACTGCTCCCGACGCCTCAGGTCATAGGCACCCAGCACCACGGTGGCAATCCCAGCGTTCCTAAGAGCAGGGGGGGACAGATACCAGGCTGGGCTTCCCCACAAGCCCCCAGCCTTCTACACCCACCAGGCGGGCACTTACATGGGGCCAGGCTTGCAAATAAGGTAGGGAATTACCAGCCTGCTGGCTCATGGCCCGGGAGCCAGAGAAAGGACATCAGTGATGGTCAGGCCTCTGTTCATCCTCCTTCTATAGCTGCATCTCGCTCTGTTTCTAGGGCCCCATTTCCCTCTCTAAGCCCCTCAACCCTTCCTAAGACCAGGCCCCCTTGCCAACCCCTCCCCTCCTCACCTGCTAGGCACACCCCCCCCGCCCCCCAAGCTCTCTCCCGCTCTCAGCACCCCTGCCCACTCCATGGCCCCCGGCTCACCGGCTCTGGAAGCAGCTGGCCGCTGTCAGGACAAAGTTGGGGTGGATCAGAGCGCCCCCACAGAAGTGCCTCCCTTGTTTCTGGATGGAAGCCAGGAATGGGAGCTCCTGTGGCCGGGCCTTCCTGCCGCCCACTATGTCCACCAGAGGGGCCGAGCCTGGGGGGAGAGGAGGGTGTGTTGCAGCCCCCCAGTCTCAGCCCCATACCCAGGGAGACCCCAGCCTCCCACACCCCTGTTCCCTAAAAGTTCAGGTCCCCACCCTCCCGGGGCTGGTCGGGGCCAGCTTGCCTGTGTGGCCTGGGCCTGGTTGCTTCACTGTCCCTCCCTGAGCCTTGTGTCTGGGAAACTGGGGCGGACACCCGCCAGTCCCTCTCCCCCAGGCCTGTCCCCTGCAGTTGAACCCCTGCACAGATGCAGACACCTGGCCTGGGGCGGGCACTCACCAGCCCTGGAGGTTGCTAGCAGGCTGGCCAGCACGGCCAGGAGTCTGAGTGCTGTCATGATGGGGCCGCTGAGGGTGGCTTGGGACAGGGCGCCTTTATACCCTGGGGCCTCAGCCGTTAGCGCACACCCCCCAGGTCCAGCCCCTCCTGGCGGGAGCAGAGGAAGTTGCCCAAAACCTCCCCAGTTGGCCGCTCCTGGAACCTGCCTGGACTCTCCAAGTGCCAGCCTGCACCCTCTGTCTTCCCCTCTGGATACTGGGCCACTCCTCTGTGTGGGTCAGGCCACCACCCAGCCGCCACTCGTAGCTCTGCCCGGCTTCCTAGCCTGAGTGCCGGGGCCCACCACTGCCCACCTGGCCTGGGATTGAGTTCTGCTGGCTTCGTGTGTGTGTGTGTGTGTGTGTGTGTGTGTGTGTGTTCTTTACTGCTTTTTATTTTATTATTTATTTGGCTGTGTCGGATCTTAGTTGGGGCATGTGGGATCTTTCAATTGTAGCATGCGGGATCTAGTGTCCCTACCAGGAACTGAACCTGGGCCCCCTGCATTGGGAGTGTGAAGTCTTTGCTGCTGGACCACCAGGGAAGTCCCTGCTTTTTTTTTTTTAAACAGCTTTATTGGGATATAATTCAAGTACCATACAACTCGCTGGATTAAAGCATGCAGTTTCATGGTTTTCAGTGTCTTCACAGAGTTATGCAGCCATCACCCCAATTTTAGAACATTTTATCACCCCAAAAGAAAAAAGTAGCTATCAGAAGTCACACTCTGTCCCCCAACCCCTGATAACCATGAACCCACTCTCTGTGCCTGTGGATTTGCCTGTTCTTGATGTTTCCCATCAGCGGAATCACACAAACTCTGTGGCCCTTTGTGGCCAGCTTTTCACCTACAGGATTTTTACCTGTAGATATGTGGCTGGGTCCCCCACCTGCCCTTAGTCTGAGCATCTATATAGTGGGCAGGTGCATGGAGCCCCCAGAGCCTTAAGGTACTGGAGACATTGCCTGCCCGTCTCCGGCCTCAAAGTAGGGTCTTCAGAAGTTTTAGGCATTCAGTACCTGAGCAAGAGATGAGGCCAAGCAGAGAGAAAGACAGGGTTGCGTATCCAGAATATATAAAGAGCTCTCACAGCTCAACAACAAAAACAAACCATCCACTTAAAAATGGGCAGAAGGTTTGAAGAGACATTTCTCCCAAGATACACAAACGGCCAACATGCCATGAAGATGTTTAAAATTATTAGTCACCAGGGAAATGCAAATGAAAACCACAGCGAGACACCACTTCACACCCACTAGGATGGCTAGGATGAAAAGGGCAGAACAAACACAGTGTTGGTGAGGAGGTGGGAAATTGGAACTCAGACACACTGGCTGAGTGCAAAACCCTGCAGCCGCTAGGGAAAGCCAGGCAGCTCCTCAAAGACTGAATTATCCTGTTACTCAGCACCTCCACTCCAAGGTGCAGGCCCAGGAAAACTGAAAACAGGGCCCATAAACCTGCACATGCATGTTCACAGCGTGAGTCACGGCTGCCAGGATCTGGAGGCAACCAAATGCCCTTCAGCAGACAAACGTGTCCCTCCACACATGAGAGCATCCCTCAGCTGTGAAGAGGGGTGAAGCCCTGACACTTGCTACCACATGGACAGACCCTGAGAGCACGATGCTCGGTGAGAGAAGCAGACATAGAAAGACACACAGGGTGTGATTCCACTGATGGGAAACGTCCGGAACAGGGCGATCCACAGACACACAGGGTGGGTTCCTGGTTGTCAGGGACTGGGGGTTTAGGGGGTTAGGGGAATAATAGCTGAAGGAAACAGGGTTTCTTTGGGGGACATGGAATGTTCTAGAATTAAATGATTGCACAACTCTAAATCTCCCAAAAGCCAGTGGATGGTATAACTTACGATGGCTGATCTTACGTCATGTGAATTTCACATCAATTTAAAATTTTTACTTATTTTTGACACCTCAGCTTTTATTATTTATTTATGGCTGTGCTGGGTCTTTGCTGCCATGCGGGCTTTCTCTAGCTGCAGTGAGCAGGGACTGCTCTCTAGTTACATTGTGGGGGCTTCTCACTGCAGTTGCTTCTCTTGCGGAGCACGGCCTCTAGGGCATGTGGGCTTCACCAGTTTCCACATTCGGGCTCAGTAGTTGTGGCACATGGGCTTAGTTGCTCTGCAACATGTGGGGTCTTCCTGGACCAGGAATTGAACCCACATCCCCTGCATTGGCAGGTGAATTCTTAACAACTGGACTATCAGGGAAGTCTGACACCTCAAGTATTTTTTCCAAGGTGACACCAAGAGGTTGGGCTGGTGGTGGACCCTACGTCTCAGGTCACCAATTGGTGTCTGGGGCTGTGGGGGGCTCTTCCAGGGCAGTACTGGGGAAGGTGGAGGCAGCAGGTGTCAGGGTCCCCTGCTAGGCCTCAGGGTTCTCCGCCGAGCTGAAATGGTGGGGTCCTGGGGTTCAGACTGATCCCTGCTGTGTTTATGGTCCCACAGATGAGCCGTGTCCCTAGCACAGCCCCCAGGACCGGACCCTACCCCAGTCCAGTGTCCGCCCCCCCAAGACTGCTTCCCATCTCCACCCTCCTAGGATCCCACCCATGCTTTCCCCCACCCCCTGCCCAGAGCACAGCTGGTTAAGCTGGGTGATGCTGGGGTCCAGAGGTCCCTTCCTACATCCCTTCCTACTGGATGATCTCAGGGGCCCCTTTCTGGGCCTCAGTTTCCCTGTCTGTGCAGCAGGACATTAATGCCGCCCCCCCCCCCCCCCCATAGAGCTGTGTTGAGCATCAAGTGTATTAATGTGTTCAGGAGTCTCTGAGCAGCACCTGGTGTGTTCCACCCTCTTGCCTGCTCTAAACTCTGCCATGGCTCCCTAGTGCCCAAAATCAAGTCATCACCCTCCCACCCCCCACCCCCTCACCCCTGGCTGCTGCTGGGCCACGTACCATCAGAGTTGGACCTCACTCCCTCTCCACCACTGGGGATCCAAGGAGGAAGAACCCCCCCCCCCCCAACTCCTGATACTGCCCCAGACTCTCCTGGTTCCCCAAGCTGTCAGGAAGGTCTCTGGGGACATCCCTTCATTTCTGCCCATGCCCCCAGGAGGCATCAAGCATGATTGCCCCATTTCCCTTCCTCCTACCTCCAGAGGACAGTTTGTGGTCACCTTTCAACACCAGCGATTCCCAACGGCTGTCCAGCCCAGGTTCTGCCCCTGCCTGGCTGGGAAACGGAGTCCAAGTGGGCATCAGGCCTGGGGAGGTGGGACAGACATGCCAAATGTGTCCCCTACACCAAGCCGTCTTGTTATGCCCATTTCCAGGTGAGGGAACTGAGACCCCGGTGGGATCAACTCTCTGGACTCCACCCTTAACCACACGGAGGATCATCTTTGAAGACACGTGGAGTTGATTGTCTTAACACAAGAAGGGCCACAGCCAGGAAGGGTCTGGAGTATGGACGGCTGCACACACTGGATTCTCCGGCCGCGCAGCCCTCCCCCAACCCCCCTATCCAACTGGACGTTTAACCGCGGGACTTATTTTGAGGGTCTGTCCCGGTTCTCGACGGCTCCCCCGTGACTGTACCGGGCTAGGTGTACAGGAGATAGTGAACAAAAGGAGCCAAAGAAAATCCTGCCGTCTGGGGCCTGAAGACTGTGGACAGTGATTTAAGTGCCCGGGGGCCTGTTTCCCCATTTGCCAAACGATGGTTAGCTGGCCCCCACCCTTCATGACTGTGGAAACACCTGCAAACAACAAGCGCCGCCTAAGGAGCCTCACGTGAATTCACCACGAGGGCCCTCCCGCTCCGCGCGCATCGCGGAGCATCCCGGAGCATCCCGGGCCTTGCGCCTCGGATGCTGCGAGCCAGGCGAGGGGCCGCGGTCGGACCAGTGGAGGGTGGACCCCGAGTGGCTGGGGGAAGATGCAGGGCAGGTGGGCGAGGCGCGGGCCCAGGAGCGAGACAGCGCCCCCACCCCCGCCCCCAACTTCTTTTGTCTCCCGATGGCCCGGGCGCCCAGGGAACTCGCCATGGAAACGCGTACCAGGGAGGGGGGCAGAGAAGCGGGAGACCCGGAGACCCCGCCCGCGTCCAGCCTGGATGGGGCTACCCGGGACCATCTGAGCCGCCCGGGAGGGGAGGAACCCTCAGACCCCGGTTAGTGCTCCCCGCCGCGGGGGACGTAGATCCCAGCGACCCAGAGACCGAGGGCGCGGAGCCGGGAGGCGGGGAAGGTGACGGACGCGCGCGGCGCCCTCGAAGCGCCGAGACAAAGGCGCAGCCTCCAGGCCGCCAGGCGCGGGGTCTCAGGCCGGGCGGGGCCGCTCGCTCTCCGCCCCCCCGCTCCGCCCGCGCGGGGGCGGGGCCGGCTTTGTGCCCGCCGCGCCGCAGCCCCCGCCGCCGCCAGCTCCGCCCTCCGAGCGCGGGCGCGCCAGGTGAGGGGCCTGCGGGCGTAGCGCGGACCCCACCCCTCCACCGGCTCCGGCCCTCCGGGTCCCGGAGGCCCCAGCCCTGACTCGCGGGTGGGACCCCGGCCCGGAGGCTCTCGACCAGGCCGACGCCGCCCTCTCTGCCGAGCCCTCTCGCGGCCCCTCCATCCGGGGAGGCAGCCGGAGGGTTGGGCAGGACCGCAGTGCGCCAGGGGCGGCCGCGGCCCCCGCCTCGCGGCCTCAGTTTCCCTGGGCGTTTTCTGTGCATCCCGGCCCGCCGCTCCTCCGCGGGCGCCGGGCACCTGGTCCCCCAGGGCTCAGTCTGCGCCTCCCCTCCTCCAGCGCGGCTTTGTCCCCTCCAACTACGGTTTGTGGCGCCCCCGGCACCATGATCTCGACCAAGGAGAAGAATAAAAGCCCGAAGGACAGCATGACGCTTCTGCCCTGCTTCTACTTCGTGGAGGTGACTGGGGGGAGGTCGCGCTGGTGGGGGCAGGGCAGAGGCCTCCGTTTAGCCGGCCCTGGGGACCCCCACGCCGAGGGACCGGGGCGAGCACAGCCAGGGGCCTGGGTGTGTGGGGGCGCGGGGAGGGCGGTCAGAACAGTTGGGCTTTGCAGGACGAGTAGGAGTTGCAAGAGAATGTTCTGGGCTTTGCGAGAGCTGGACAGATGCTCGAGGCGGGACCTTCAGTCCGGGGTTCGGGTCAGCCGCTCACACGAAGGGGCTGGAGCAAGGTGCTGGGCGCGGTGGGCGGGCGGGGAGGGGGGCGCGGTATGGATGCGATGTCTTCCTGCAAGGTGAAGGCCGGAGGCCTGAGTGTCTGAATTGAAATTCCTCCTCTGCTAATCGTGGAGGCTCGTGGACTTCCTGAGCTCTGACGGAACAGGCTCCGCATGTAGTGAGGGCCTCAGGAGTGCTGCAAAATAAGATAGTTAAGTGCAGCCACCGGGCACATCCTGAGCGCTGATGAAGTGCTGGTGAGGCGAATCCACCTGATCAGTACCTGGGTCACCCACAATGCCTCCTGCTCTACACGCCAGGAAACCCGGCTGGAGTGAGGGGCCCAGGCTGGGCGTGGGTGGAGAAGTCCTCCGGACCTGAGCAGATAGTACCCAACCCTACCCTGAGCAGGGTCACCCAGATGGCTGGTTACCTCCCCCACAGGCAGAAAACCTGGTTACTTTTTCAAGTTTGCATTTGAATCCTTATTACAGTAGGTTATTCCTCCTCAGTGTTCTACAGGCCACACGGAGGCAGCCCCTCACCCTCAGCTCCCCTCAACTTCCCACTACTCTCACCTGTGTCCCTTTCCAGAAAGCCTTTCATTCGGGGCTTCCCAGGTGGTGCTAGTGGTAAAGAACCGGCCTGCCAGTGCAGGAGAGTAACAGTTGTGAGTTCAACCCCTGGATCAGGAAGATCCCCAGGAGAGCAGGGCAACCCACTCCAGTATCCTTGCCTGGAGAATCCCCATGGACAGTGAGCCTGGTAGGCTACAGTCTGGGGTGGCAAAGAGTCCAACAGGACTGAAACGACTACAGCCAGCCTCCCATTCAAGTTCACCGTATGTAGCCCTTCCCCCACCACCTGTAGAAATGCAGGTTCTGCCCTCGGCTTTTTTTTTCTTTGGCTGCAGGCGGGGTCTTAATTGTGGAATGCAGGATCTTTAGTTGCAGCATGTGGGATCTAGTTCCCTGACCAGCAATCAAACCTGGGCCCCTGGAAGTGCAGAGTCTTAGTCACTGGACCACCAGCGAAGTCCCTGCCCTTGGTGTTTCTAGCAGAGATCTTTGTTTACCATTGCCCCATCATTTTTCACTGCCCCGTAGTACTCCAGTGCCAGCCCTAGGGAGTTGGGCATTTGGGGGGTTTCCTAGCCTTGATGTCTCACAGGCATTCCTAGCAGGAGACTGTAAACTCTTTGGCCTGTGTCACCCTGCACAGAATGCAGAGCTTGTCTGCATTGTGCATCTGTAGCGAGCAGGGTGTGGAAAGACCCCAGATTCCTCCTACTGAGGCCCCTGAACTTGCCTGTTTCCCCATAGTTGTGTCTGCACCTGTGTTGGTGATGTTTGAATTTTGACCAACCTGAGAGGTGCAAAGCCATATCCCAGCCCTGGTCTGCATTTCCTGTACTGCCAGCATTATGTTTGTGTGTGCGTGGTAAGTTCCTTCAGTAGTGTCGGACTCTTTGCGACCCTGTGGGCTGTAGCCCCCCAGGTTCCTCCATCCATGGGCTTCTCCAGGCAGGAACACTGGAGTGGGTTGCTAGTTGCTATTTCCTCCTCCAGGGGATCTTCCAGACCCAGGGATCGAACCTGCATCACTTACATCTCCTGGATTGGGAGGCAAGTTCTTTACCACTAGTGCTGCCTGGAAAGTCCAAGAATACTGGAGTGGGTAGTCACTGCCTTCTCCAGGAAATCTTCCCGATTCAGGGATCGAACCCGGGTCTCCTGAATTGCAGGCAGATTCTTTACCGTCTGAGCCACCAGGGAAGCCCAGTGTTATATTTATTCATTCTTAAATACACATGCCCCCAAAGCAAGCACGCTAGCCCGCCATCGTGAGTGTGTGAATGATTTTCCATTGGGGCAGATATGCTCTGAGGGGTTCCTGGTTTTCAGCTGAGGGTCTCTGGAAGCAGTGAGAAGTGGGTGGTGGGATTTAGGAGGCACTTACAGACCCTCAGGGAGTGGCAGACTCTGAAATGGGGCCCCTGCCACCAACCCACCCTGCCACCAGGTTCTTCCAGCTGGGTCTGGCAGGGAGATGTGGGCAGAGGGCTGGAGAAGCAGGGGGAGCTGGCCAGGTGTTACAGCCACTTTGCCGGGGGCTTGGAAAGGCGTGGGGGAGGTCTTCAACGTGACCCTCTTGTGGAAAGATTTGCTGATGTTAGTTGTACCCTAAAACCCTCTCTGTGGCCGGACACCATCTGCCCACTGAGCCAGATGCTAAGTGCTTTCCATGTGTTTGCTCATCCAGTCCTACACAGACATCCGGCGGGGTGGCCACTGTATTGTTCCTGTTTTCAGCTCGGAAGACTGAGGCACAGGGAAGGGGAGGAGCCATGATGCAAGCCCAGGCAGGTGGCCATGAACCGCTTCACTCAGCTGCCTTGGGCCTCCTGCCTTCATGCAGCAGGTGCTCCATAAATGCTCCTTGGACACCACCAGCCCAGCTCCTTCAAACCCAGCTCACCCAACTTTGGCCATTTCCTCTCTGGAAGCCTCCAGCCAGGATTGCATGGAGAGCGGAGGCCCTGCTCAAGAGAGAGAGTGGAGGTGGGAGCTTCCCAAGGCAGCTGAGCCCCTTAGGGGCCCACCTACACTTTGGTCCCAGAGGTGCTGGCCCCAGTGGATGCGTCAGTTTGAGACCCATGGACCAGAGGGGAGGCAGAGGACACTGGGAGGGTTTGCTTCCACTGGAAACTGCTCAGTCAGTGCTTTGCAGTGTGAGTGGGTGAGTGAGTGGCGGTGTAAAGCCTGCCCCGCTGCCCTCCTTGAGCACACTGTCAGCGACTCGGTCAGGTGCAGCTCAGCTTTCCCGAACCTCAACCTCCCACCTGTTCCTCATAACTGCTCTGAGCAAGAAAGAACGTCATGTGTACCCTGTGCCCATCACCTGGGGGCACATGATCAGGTTGTGCAGAAGGACAGCTGTGTGAATGAGCAACTCAAAGAATTCATTTATAAATAAAAATTCATTTATTCAGGCCCAACACCCATTTTCCCAGGGTTTAGTGTGAAGCTGGCATGTAGGGGTATGGGGTGCAGAGGAGAAAAAGCAGCAGAAGAGATGAACAGGCTGGAGCCAGGAAGGGTGTCTCCAAGGAGGGCCATGACCCCAGAGGCAGGTCTAAGTGCATCCATCCATCCATCCGTCCTTGAGAGAAGAGGCCAAGAGGAAGGAACCTGTCTGCTCTTCCCAGATTGTTCAAGGCAGCAAAGGTGCCTTGGAGAGAAATGAATGAAGTGATTAGTGGGTGGGTGGGTGGATGGGTGGATGGATGGATGGATGGATGGATGGAAGGAAGGAAGGATGGGTGACTGGGTAAGTGGATGGGTAGAAGGAATGAAAAAGTAAGCAAGCAAACATAAGTGGATGGATGGAAGGTAGATTGATTGGTGAAGGATGGAGGATGGTTGCTTGGATGGATGGAAAAAAGGGAGGATGGATGGTGGACTGGATGGATGACAGTTAACTGGGGGAAATAAATAAGTTGATGGATAGATGGGTGGGTGCATGGTGGGTGAGTGGGTCAATGGATGGGTAGATAGATGGGTGAGTTAAGTAGATGTATATATGGATGGATGGAAGGAAACAACCAAACAGGCGTAAGTAGATGGATGAATGAATGGTGGATTGATGGATGGAGATGAAAGATGGATAGATGGATGATAGGTGGGTGGATGAGTCAGGGCATGGATAGATGGGTGGTACATGGGAGCATGGGTGGTCAGATGGATGGATAATGAATAAATGGATGGAAAGATGTTGTGAGTTTATGGGTGGATGTTTTTGAATAAATGAATGATAGATGGATGGGTTGATGGAGGGACAGGTGAGTGGATGGGTGGGTAGGTTGATGGGTGGAAGGAAGGATGGAGGATGGATGGCAGGATGGATATGTGGCTGGCTGGGTGGCCTGATGGATGGGAAATGAATAAATGGATAGAAAGATATTGGAAGTTGATGGATAGAGGGATGGGTGATTGGATGTGTGAGTTGATGGATAGATGGTAAGTGGATGGATAGTTGATTCATGGATGGATGTGAGGATGGGTGGATGGAAGGAAGGATGGGTGGGTAGATGAGTGGTTGGGCAGAAGGATGAATGGAAGCATGGGCAGGTGAGTAGGTGGGTGGATGGCTGATGGAAATTTATGGAAGGATGGATGGGAGAATGGGTAGATGGATGAACAGATGGGTAGATGGGCAAGTGGTTTGATGGTTAGAAAATGGATAAATGAATAGATGGAGGTTGATGGATGGAGGGATGGGTGTCTGGATGAATGGATGATTGAATGGACGGGTAATGGATAGATAGTGGATTTAGGAATGGATGATGGATTGATGGATTTATTTTGGGAGGGAGGATGGCAGGTGGGTAGATGAATGGATGGGAGAGTAAGTGAATGGATGTATGGGTAGATAGATGGAAGGAAGCAGGTGTGGATGGATAAATGGATGAATGGGTGAATACATGAAGGAAGGAGGGGTGGATGAATGGTAGATTAGATGGATGATGGAAGGACAGCAGAAGGGATGTGTATATGGATGGATGGACAGAAAGGAGGGTGGGTGTATAGATGGACAGATGGGTAGTGGATTGATGGAAAATGAATAATTGGATGAATGGATGTTGGAATTTGGTGGGCGGAGGATAGGTGTTTGGATGAAATGATAATTGGATGAGTGGATGAATGGGATGATGGATAGATGATAGGTGGATGGATGGGAGGATAGGCAGGTAGATAGGATAAATAGAAGGAAGAAAGGAAGGAAAGATGAGTGGATGGATGGATGGATGATAGATGGGAGGAAGGATGAGTTAGTAGGTGGGTATCAGATGGATAATAAATAAATGGATGGATGGATGTTGAAAGTTGACGGACAGAGGGGTGGGTGTTTGGATGAAAGGATAAATGGTTTAATTGGTGGTAGCTGGATGGATGTAATAGTGAATATGGATGGATGGGTTGATGGAGGAAGGAAGCAAGCATGAATAAATGGATGAATGGATGGTGGATTGATGGATGGATGATGGAAGACAATGGCTAGATGGGTGAGTGGATGGATGGAAGGAATTAAAGATGAGGGGATAGATGGATAGAAGGAAGGGAGGATCAGTGGATAGACAGATGGGTGGGGGTCAGATGGATGGAAAATGACTAAATGAATAGTTGGATGTTGGAAGTTGATAGGGTGCTTAGTGGATTGACGAGTTAATCTTGGGTGCAGGAATGGCTCTGTTAGATGCACATATGGGTGGTGGGTGACTTGGTTGATGAATGAGCTGATCAGTGGGTGAACAGCACAGGTGGGTGGATGGGTCAGTGATAGGACTGAATTTGTGGGCGGATGACTCACTCAGTGAACCAGCGTGGTGTGACCCTGGCCAGCATTCTTCCTGCAGCTGCCCATAGTGGCATCCTCCATCGTGTCCCTCTACTTCCTGGAGCTGACCGACCTCTTCAAGCCAGCTAAGGTGGGCTTCCAGTGCTACGACCGCACGCTGTCCATGCCCTACGTGGAGACAAGTGAAGAACTCATTCCACTGCTCATGCTCCTCAGCTTGGCCTTTGCTGCACCCGCAGCCTCGGTGAGTCCCAGGGCAGGGCCGGGCTGGCTGTGAGCCCCCAGCCAGAGCCTTGCTGAGCACCTCCATGTCCACAGATCATGGTGGGCGAAGGCATGCTGTACTGTCTACAGTCCCGGCTGTGGGGCCGCAGCGGGGGCCCAGGTGGGCCCGAGGGCAGCATCCATGCCGGCGGCTGCAACTTCAACTCCTTCCTTCGGCGGACGGTGCGCTTTGTAGGTGAGTCCCCCATGGCATCTGAGCACCGAGGGTGGTGGGTCTGGCCCCAGCTCCTGTGTCTGGCCCTTACACTCCCACTCCACAGGTGTCCACGTGTTTGGCCTGTGTGCCACGGCCCTGGTGACTGACGTGATCCAGCTCGCCACGGGCTACCATGCACCCTTCTTCCTGACTGTGTGCAAACCCAACTACACCCTGCTGGGCACGTCATGTGAGGCCAATCCCTACATCACACAGGACATATGCTCTGGCCACGACACCCATGCCATCCTGTCTGCCCGGTGAGCATGCCTGGCCCTGTCCCAACAAGCATGTGGGGAAACTAAGGCAGGTCCCAGAGCCTCAGGGCTCACCTGGGTGTTTCTTGCAGGAAGACCTTCCCATCCCAGCATGCCACTCTGTCTGCCTTTGCTGCTGTCTACGTGTCGGTGAGTGCTGCCCCGCACCCCAGATGCCCCACAGGGACCAACTGCCCTGACCACCCACCTGTCCCCTGGCAGATGTACTTCAACTCGGTCATCTCAGACACCACCAAGCTGCTGAAGCCCATCCTGGTGTTCTCCTTCGCCATTGCGGCAGGCGTCTGCGGCCTCACCCAGATCACACAGTACCGCAGCCACCCGGTGGACGTCTACGCAGGCTTCCTCATTGGGGCTGGCATAGCGGCCTACCTGGTGAGGGGTCAAACAGGGAGCCCGAGGGGGAAGGCCAGCCCCACCCCCCCTGGGGGACACTACCGTCTTCTCCCTTGGGAGCTGGAGGCAGAATCTCATGAGCCCAGACTTGCCAAATGTGCAAAGTAGCCAGAGGCCAGAATTTGTCCTGTGGGGAGAAAGGTGGACTTCCCCCTCTCTGACCCCCAAGGCATATCTGTGGCCCAGTGGGGACCCTGGTCTCCAGCCACAGCCCTCACACCCAGTCCCCATCTCATCTCTAGGCCTGCCATGCAGTGGGCAACTTCCAGGCCCCACCGGCAGAGAGACCAGCGGCCCCAGTGCCAACTAAGGACGCGCTAAGGGCCCTGACCCAGCGGGGCCACGACTCAGTGTACCAGCAGAACAAGTCCGTGAGCACCGATGAGCTAGGTCCACCCAGCCGGCTGGAGGGCGTGCCCCGGCCTGTGGCCCGCGACAAGACCTCGCTGGGCAGCCTGAAGCGGGCCAGCGTGGATGTAGACCTGCTGGCCCCGCGCAGCCCCATGGGCAAGGAGAACATGGTAACCTTCAGCCACACACTGCCCCGTGTCAGCACGCCCTCGCTAGACGACCCCGCCCGCCGCCACATGACCATCCATGTTCCACTGGACGCCTCCCGCTCCAAGCAGCTCATTAGTGAATGGAAGCAGAAGTCGCTGGAGGGCCGAGGCCTGGGGCTGCCAGACGAGGGCAGCCCTGCACACCTGCGGGCGCCCGCAGAGCCCATGGCTGAGGAGGAAGAAGAGGAGGAGGAGGAGGAGGAGGAGGAGGAGGAGGGGGAGGAAGGGGGTCCAGCACCTCCCTCACTGTACCCCACAGTCCAGGCTCGGCCAGGGCTCGGGCCACGTGTCATCCTGCCGCCTCGGGCTGGACCGCAACCTCTGGTTCATATCCCCGAGGAGGGGGCACAGGCAGCAGCTGGCCTCTCCCCCAACAGCAGCGCGGCTGTGCGGGCCAAGTGGCTCATGATGGCTGAGAAGAGTGGAGCTGCGGTGGCCGCAGCCTCGGCCCAGCCCCGTGTGGCCAACCCACCCCGGCTGCTGCAGGTCATCGCCATGTCCAAGGCTCCAGGTGCACCTGGCCCCAAGGCAGCCGAGACGGCGTCCTCATCCAGTGCCAGCTCCGACTCCTCCCAGTACAGGTCCCCGTCTGACCGCGACTCTGCCAGCATTGTCACCATTGATGCACACGCACCCCACCACCCTGTGGTCCACCTGTCCGCGGGTAATGGGCCCTGGGAGTGGAAGGCGGCAGGAGTCGGGTCCAAGGGGGTGGAGGGAGAGAGTGGCTATGAGCTGGGGGACCTGGCCCGCAGCTTCCGCGGTGGGGCCAAGCCCCCGGGCATCTCCCCAGGCTCATCAGTCAGTGATGTGGACCAGGAGGAGCCACGGTTTGGGGCCGTGGCCACTGTCAACCTGGCCACGGGTGAGGGGCTGCCCCCACTGGGTGCAGTCGATGGTGCCCTGGGACCAGGCAGCCGGGAGTCAACGCTGCGGCGCCAAGCAGGCCTGGCGCTTGGTGATAGAGAGGTGGCAGAGGCCGAGGCCGAGAGCTACTACCGGAAGATGCAGGCTGCCCGCAGGTTCAAGGACTGAGGGCGGGGATGGGGGGTGGAGCAGGGGGTCCTGGTAGACAATAAAAGGTGATCCTGGAGAAGAGCTCGCAGTCTGAGTCTTTCTGGAGTACTGGGTGTAGGGGTGGGGCTGAAACCCCCACACATGAAGGATGACATGGCCGAGTTTACAGAAGAAGAAGCAGCAGTGAAACCAACAGGCCCAATAAAGAGGGGAATCGAGTGCAGGATACAGAGAGTTTATTCAGAGTCCAGTACAGACTGGCCAGACCGCCTTCTACATGTGGACAGGAAAAAAGAGCCTACAGAAAAGGTAGGAGTTGTTATAAAATCGCTTTAATTCAGTTCTCTCTGCATTACAAGCCGGCAGCGGGCGGGGCCTGCCGTGCTCCTTACAATACTGAGCCTGTAATTGCTGTTATCAAAATATACATCTGTGTCACCATAAAAAACCGCATTTGCTGCCCCTCACGTCTTACAACAGGTATAAAAAATTATAAATATTTACACCCTTGTTCCACCCCGACATGGAAACTTGAGGCCCAGGCCCCGAGTGAGGGCCGGCCAGCAGAGGCCTGCGTACAGGGCACCCCTTGGACCCGTGAGTGCAGGACGAGGCATGAAGACCGGAGGGGAGGGCTGCTGCCCCACCTCCTGGGGTCCCAGCATTAGAGGCAGGAAAATAACAGAAACAAAACTTTGGTCCAAAATTTGCAGGAAAAAAAGTAACCCTGAAAGTTGAAGAGCACTTGTCCTTGGAGAAAGGACAGTCAGGTGTAAGGCATCGGGCGGCAGATGCCGGCCCCGCTGTGTCTGCCCTGGAAACTAGATCCTGCCCTGCGACTCAATGACAAGGAACAAAATAAAAGTACAGTATACAAGGTCATACCACAAGGAAAAAGTTTAGGTTACACTCATACCATTTTTATCATCTTGCTATATAAAAAGTTACTTAAAACTATTTCTTTTGCATATAAATGAAAAAGATTAGAATATTTGGTCAACTGGAAATATTGCTAGGCACAGGTGTCTGCAGCTGCATTGAAGCATAATACAGAGATTACAGTGAAAACAAAGCTGAAGAAGCAACAGGGAAGGGTCCGGGGAGGCCCCAAGGCTGGGGGAGAATCACACACTTGATTGAAGGATTGGGTGGCGGCCACAGCCCCCCACCACACCAGGCACATGATCCCAGGGGAGGCTGACCCCGCAAGCTCTGCCAGAGCAGCGGGTTTAAGGCACAAGAAAGCCGAGTGGGGGTTTAGGAGCGCCCGCCCTGCAGGCAGCAGAAGGCACGGGCAGGGGCTGGGCGGGTGGTGCCGTCCACTGTCACCAAGAGCCTGAGGCTGGCACCCCACCTCCCCAAGGTGAGCAAGTGAATTAGATTTAATTTCTTTTAAAAACAGGTAAACTGATTTCTCTTTTAAAAAAATAAAATCTCTGGTCTTTTAAGGTCACTTCAGCTGCTTTTTAAAGTGGCTTTTTATCTGGAATGATGGAAGTTGTCGCCGGCTGCCCGGCAGGCTGGTCCTGGGTGGCGGCCTAGATGGTGGACTTGGAGAAGGACACCCGCAGGTGGTGGTTCTCACCCAGGTCATGGTTGTGCAGGTCGATGAGCGCCTGGATGGCCTCCTCCACTGAGCCCATCTGGATCAGCGCCATCTTGCGGTCCTTCCTGCAAGGGGTGGGGGAACACAGGTATGAGGAGCCGCAAGGGGCCAGGGAGACTGGGGACAGTGGGGGAGGGGGCTCTGCTCACTGGAAGAACTTGAACCCTTTGACGATCCCGCCGTTACTGGAGAAGAGAAGCTTGAGGTCATCCTCAGAGATGGAGGGCCTGCAAATGGAGAGAGGTGTGAGCCTGTCTGTGCAAGGTCAAGATCATTCCCTCAGGACAGGAATGTCCAGGGATGGGTGAGGGCCCCAGAAATGAGGTATCATAAGATAATGGCAGCATCTGAGAGACAGAGGCACTCACGGGATGTTGGAGAGGTGCAGAGTGGCCGAGGGTGGGAAGATGTTCTGGAAGTTCTTGGAGCCAGGCTTCTTAAAACGGTGCAGGGGTGAGTTTCCATAGTCCTTGGTCAGGCCCTGGTCCTCCTGGCCCTCGCGGGGCAGCTGCACGCTCTGGTGCTTAGAGAGTGTGATGCGCACTGGCTTTCCGTGCAGCTTGTGCCCATTGAGGTGGCTCATGGCTAGGGTGGGTGGGTGGGGGGAGACAGCACACGTGACCTGAGGGCCCTGGGCACCACCCACAGCCCCGCCCTCCCGGGCCACCCCTTACCCAGCTGGGCCTGGCTCCCGTCGGCCATCTGCACCAGGGCGTTCTCCTTCTTGTTGAACAGGACCTTCACGCGCTGCACATCTCCATACACGCCTTCAAGAGCACAGGGACAGGGGGCTGAGCCTCAGGCCCCAGCCGCCCACCCGCCGTCCCCGCGACCCACACTCCCACACAGGGCTGGCTCTCCCCAGTTTGCTTATTCTGCCTCTGAGAACCTGTCTAGACACAGGGAGCATGACTGGGAGGGCTGCCTTCCGCAAAGAAGCCATAAAATCCAGGAAAGGTCAATTGCCAAGGAACCATCCTGTAGCATGCTACCGACACATTTACGCTGCCAAGGGCATGCGGGCAGGGAACCGTGCTCTACAGAGTCCAGATAAATACGCAACCGCAGCCCAGGCCGCACGCGTCGGAATCTCAGGGCGTAACGACCACCTCAACTACATGAAAACAAGGTAATAAAAGTGTGAACGATAACATACCGAAAAGAATAAAGAGGCTTTGGGGTGTGACTCTCTTTAGAGGACAGCAGAGCAAGGCAGCGAGGGACAGGGAAAGGGAGAGGTCAGGGGGCGAGTTGCCAATCGTCCACCACGAGGAGGCAGCCCCGCAGGCGTGCAGGTTGATGGATGATGAAGTTGTCAGGATGTTAATATTCAAGGGCAGGTTGGTTTCCGGAGAGCAGGGTTTGAGGGGGAATTTTGTTTTTTTATTTATTTATGGTTTTGTTTTGTTTCAAGCAACAACAGGAAGCAGAAGTACCGTGCAGTCAGTTGGCAAAGAAATTCCGGATCAGGGCAAGAAAAAAAATTGGGAAAGGGGAAGGGGAGAAAAGAAAAAAAGTAGCAAAAACACAGGTCAGTAAATACATAAGAAAACACGCGGTGCCCCATCAGTCAAGACCACACACATTACAGGCCACACGCCAGGCAGACAGCCGGAGCACCCTCCGCAGGGAGGAGGTGGCGCCTGCTGGCCCCCCACTCGCTCCCCCAACCAGGCCCTCCAGGAACCGTCTCCTCAGCCTGCACCGGAGCCTCCAGTCAGGCTCGCCGGGTGCTGCGAGCGGACAGCTTGACCAGAGGAACTGGGACAGGACTGGGGAGACTGAGAGTCACACGAGGTCAGACAGGCAGGAGAGCAGCTCATTAAACAAGAACCCCGTCTCTCGAGAAGCAAATACTGAGCCTCGATCACTGGACCCCAGCTCCCTGAGCTAACTAACCCAGCCCCGAGACAAGCCAGGCCTGGCTGCACCTCATGGACTGGCAGGTGGCCTCAGCTTGCACCCTCCTCTCAAGGCGCCCCTCTGCACATCAATGTTCGCTAGGCTGGAAATTTCAAGTTCGTTCTCGTGTACCAAATACTTCAACTCTCAACATCATGAAATTAGAAACATAAATTAAGATGTTAAGGAAACAAGAGAACTCCAAGCACTGCGGGAAAGGAGGCAGCAGTGAGTGATGTCAGCGCAGAGAGGAGGATGGGGACGCCCGCGGGCATGGCTGGGCCTGGACCAGCTCCAGAGCCCAGTGCCCGCTCAGAGGCTTCATCTGCACTACGACTGGGGGCACTCCCAACTCCTAATTCCCGGAGGCGTCACATACCTCGGGGTTGAGGTTGCTGACCAGAAGGACAGAGTTGCCTGCCCCCGCCAGGCCCGGGATGGCGATCCGGCCTGCTGCCGCTGCTGCTGCCGCCGCTGACGGAATAGCCAGAGGGGCCAAAGCCCCATGTACATTAGGGACAGAGAGACCTGCAGGGCGAATGGGGTTAGCTGAGTGTGGTGCCCAGTCTCCACAAAGTAATCGGTCTTGCCCATCCTCATGCAAACAGAGACACGGGGGGGTGGGTGGGGGCATCAGCCTGGCCCCCAGCCCTGCGACCCTCCTTGCTCCTCAGAGCACACCATACTGGCCTGACCACCTATATGTGCCAACAACACAGAAGACTCAGGCTTCTTGGATGCAGGATCGAGCCCGGTGGCCTTGGCCGTGCGTGCACGCAGGTGCCCGTCACCATGCAAGCAGCATGCCGGGCGGAAGAACAGGCTCAGGACTGTTCCGCGTCTGGGTGCCTGGCCCCCAGGAGGGACACTCAGGTGTGCTCACCCAGTGCATGCCGCTCCGCTTACCAGGCCGCTCAAAATGCACTACTAGGGGCGCATCCCTTCAACCACAGGCGCTGGTCCTCAGCGGGCTCAGCAGCCTGGGAACGCCTGCCCTGTCCAGACTCCGCGCCCAGGAGGCTGGCCCCCCGCACTGCGCCACGTTGGCCGCCGGGGAAGCAGAGCTACTGGTGAGATGTGGACATGCAGAGGCGGCCCTGGGGCGAGTGTGTGAGTACCTGCGGCTTGAGGAATTGCAAAGGTGGGAGGGAAACCAGCTCCTGCATACGGAGAGGCTGACATTATACCAGGCGCACCTAGAAACAAACGAGACACTAATCATCGCACCCACGGGTGCGAGCCGGCTGCCAGGGCCCCACCCACAGGTGCGGGGTGGGCTGTGCGGGCGCCTAGCCTGAACTACGAGTCCTGCCCGGGCGGCCTGCCCCCGGGTCTCACCAAAGGCAGCAGCCATGGTCTGGTCCAGCGAGGGCTGGCTATCCCCGGACGGCAGGTCAGGGCGCGTGTAGTCGCGGCTCTTGTCGTTGTTGTACTTGACGTTGAGGCTGGTGAGCTTGGAGAAATCGATGCGCAGTGTGCAGCACGCGTTGTAGATGTTCTGGCCGTCCAGTGACTGTGGGGACAGCGAGGAGGCTGTCAGCAGGCGCCTGGCGGCCAGGGGCACCACTGCCCTGGGGACCACTCACCAGCTTGGCGTGCTGGGCGCTCATGGGGTCAGCATATTGCAGCAATGCCTGAAACTGGTTGTTCTTAGTGAAGGTGATGATCTTAAGAACAGTGCCAAACTTGGAGAAGATCTGTGGGAGAAGGTGGTGGGTCAGCCTGGGCCCAGGCACCAGCCCCACTGCCCAGAGCTGAAGCCCAGTCCCCTCACCTGGTGTAGCACGTCCAGGGTCACTGGGTAGAAGAGGTTCTCCACGATGATCCTAAGCACAGGGCTCTGGCCAGCCATGGCCATGCCTGCATCCACCGCTGCGGCCGAGGCTGCCAGGGCCAGGTTTCCTGACTGGACTGAGTTCACAGCCTGCAGGGCCGCCTGGGCCCGCTGTGGGGACAGGACTGTGAGTCCCCCAGCCTCAACCCCGCATGCCCCACCCTGCCCCCACCCACCCACAGCTGAGGGTGCCGCACCGCCTGGTTAGGGGAGCTGTCTGTCTTGAGCTCCTTGTGGTTGGAGAACTGGATGTAGATGGGCTGGCCGCGCAGCACAGGCGTCACCGACGTGTAGTAGTTCACCATGGTGTTGGCGGCCTCTTCTGTGTGCATCTCAATGAAGGCCTGGACATGGTAACAGGGTGAGCCAACTCATACCAGGAATGCCTCTGGGATCCACCCCAACTGGCCCGGGCCTTGTACCTGGTTCTTCCCTTTCAGCATCAGGAGATTGGTGACCTTTCCGAAGGGCAGCCCCAGGGAAATGACCTCCCCCTCGGTGACGTCGCCGGGCAGCTTGCGGATGTGGATCACCCTGGAGGGCACGCCTGCACTCCTGCTGTCCCCCTTGAACTTCTTGCTGTCATTTCCATTTGCTGCAAAAAAGCACTGTGAGTCACATAGGGCACCCCAGACTCCCTCATAGTGGGGCCCTCCCCGGCACCGGGAGGCTTCCGGGCTGAAGTGATCCCCACACCTGGCTCCCAGGACTGTGAAGGAGGCAGGCGCAGGGACCGGGCAAGGTGGTAGGTGGGTGGGGTTACCTGTGGACGCCGAGGTGCCGCTCATGATAAAGGGTCCGTTAGTGACACAGGCAGAGAAGAGCTCGTCAGATCCCCGCTGCAAGAGAGGCGAGGTAAACCAGTGTCCTGGCTGCAGCCCGACCCGCCCTACCAGGGCCCACGGTCCCCCCAGTTCCTTTCCCGCCTGTGGAGCCCTTGGGGCTCTCCCCAGGCAGGGACAGAGGCGGTCCCCTCCAAGGCCTCTGCGCGTCATGGCCACCTCCACCTTCCCTCTCCCCACTCCCCCCACCAGTGTCTGGGGTCTGCGTGGCTCAGGCTCACAACCCATGAGGACAAAGCCCCCTTGTCCCACCGTGGCCACCCGCAGGAGTATGTCCTACTTTCCAGTCTGAGGAAACCAGAGCCCAGCGACCAGAAACGCCACCTCTCCAGGCAGCAGGCACCTTGGTGACAAACAGGCTCCCCAACTGTCCTGTGGGCGAGCTCCCAGCCCATATCATCTCCAGAATTCCCTTGATTGTTAGTCTCAACCTAATAGAATCAACTCCCAGAACCCCTTGAAATGCTGCTTAAGCAGGGAGAAAGGCAGACAGCCTCCTGCCAGCTGGGCGATGAGACCCCACCAAAGGGCCATCCGCGTGTGATTTCCTCGATACACGAAATCAGTGCCTGGCAGGAACAGGAGACTAGCCGCCGCCCTCCCAGCCTTGACCCTTCTTCTCCCTCAACCTGTCTTTCTGCCAGCTCGCCCTCCTCACATCAAGGACACCTTATCTCTGCCCTTCCCCTAAACTGCCAGCCAGTTCAGCCACTTACAAACAAGTAGGCTCCATGTCCAGGACACCTCCCCACCTTCCATGGTCCAGCGCTGAAGTGCCCCAGAGCCCCTTCAGGCGCTGACCCCCTCCCCAGCCCTCAGAACAGAAAGTGGGCACAGCCAGGCCAAGGCCATGGGGCTAATGTTCTGGACCTCCTCACTGCCAGACCGCCAGCTATAGGCATGCTGCGGAAACCAGACCCCAGGCTCCCCAGCACCCAAGGCTGCTCAGACCACTGCTTGGTTTTAATGTGTACAGGTTGGAGTTGGATGTAAATGAAGCAAAATGTCAAAAGCCCGACCGGTGCAGGCAGACCTGCCCCATCATGCCTTTCTTCACTGCCCTGGCAGAGGGGGACCTGGATGCTTCCAGGTTCTGGACAGCCGGCCAGTTCCAGCCTTAAACAAACCAGAAACCAGGTGGGACACACCTGAGCCTCATTCTCACCTAAGTGGCAGGGAAGTTGACTTGGAGGCCAACCAATTCCTCCCCTCAGCTCACAAAAGCCCCCTGGCCAGAGCTGGACAAGAATGGACAGGGCATCCAAGTAGCTCCCACATGGACGCCAGCTGCACCACATTTAGAAAGGGCATCTCAGCTCCTGTCAACAGGTGATGCACAGGGAAGAGCTCCCTCCTGAGGGGGGCGTTCTGAGCCTCAACTCCCTTTTCACAGCAGACTGCCTGGCATGAATACCTATGTGGTCTGCCCACCTGGCAACCCCCCCTCCCCCCAGCACAGTGAAGTGCAGGTAGTGACCAGCGGCTCAGCAGGGACTGCCCACTGGGGCGCAGACAGCGCACGCGGACAGAACCCTGGGGGGACAAAGGTTAGGCCAAGCTACACTGAAGCCCCTGCTCTAAAATCAACTCAGCACCACCAGGAAGCCCCCGAAGCATGCCCGGAGCCAGGTACAGCAGCAGCTAAGCACTACTAACACCCCAACACTTGTCACTCAGGGCACAGCTCGTGCTTATCCTGAGAGAGGGGGCCCAGAATGCCCTCCCGGAGGCACCCACGCTGGTGCACCCTCAGCCTCTGGAAGCAGCCTGGCTGGATGGGCCCCCACAGAAACAGGGGGATGGGGGTGTCACCATGCCAGTTACAAGCACACCTGGATGAGATCCCCCTCCCTCCCTCCTCTCGCCACCAAACAAACAGGTTTTATCTGCAGGAAGATCAGGAAGGCTGGCGTGTGAAGAGTCCACCTGGGAAAACCGAAACCAGCCCAGGCCCCACAGCCAGAAACTAGCTGCTGCCTGCTCCCAGGGATAATAGGCCACCCCCAGGGCTGAGGAGGACACCCAGTCTCTGCCAGCGAGGCCCCCTTCTCAGAACAAAAGTGAGCTCAATGAGAACATCCTCAGAAGCAGCCTCCATCTGCCCCAGAGCCCCCAGGGATCCACCCAACCCAGGTCCACCCCTTAAACCGCCTGGGGAAGAGACTTCCACTTTTTCCACTTGAAACTGTAAAGAGTCCCATCAGCCCGCGGGCATCCCACCTCCAACCAGGTGCTGTTCTGGACTTCAGGGTAAAGGTCCTGAAGTCAGGGCGGGAGCCCCTCACCTCAGAGGAGCTACCCACCCCACACTCCTACCACAGAGCAGGCTGTGGCACAGCCCCCCTACCCCCAGCCCAGCAATGGGAGCACACAGGCCTCAGAGTGAAGGGGCGGAAGGAGAAAGCGACGTCCCCAGTGCCTACCTTTGTACCAACTGCTATGTCTGGGACGATGCTGCAGAGAGAGAGAAAAGGAGACATCAGCAAGGAGCACTCACCACATGCCAGCCACGTGGGCTCCAGGGGCGGCACGAGCCCCCCACTCCAAGACTTCAGCAATGAGAAGGCTTGGGGAAGGGAAGGGAGGTGTCCTCCCTCTAATCGCCACTTGAAAAGGAGCCATCATTGTCCTCTGGCTCCTTTACCCTCCACCCTCCCTCCCTCCCTGCACAAGACCCCAGCCCCGCCTCCGATGCATCCAAAGACAAAGACACCCCCTCCGCAGGCCCTTGGAAAAACACTAGATGAGATTAAGATTGAAATGCTGTTGCTTGCTTTCTAGAAAAGAGCAGTGCTTGGGAGACGTTTCCAGCAAAGGGCAGGCTAGTGCAAAAGCAACTCAGGGGCCCAAGGTTAGAGCTGCCGCCCCAGGGGATGAGAAGGGGTCGACCCAGTGGAAAGGATCAGATAAAACTGACAACAGTTACTCATCAATCGGGGTCCATGTGACCTGCTGGGGAAAGTGGGGTGTGACTGCCCCAGGCTCCAGGGTCCTGCAGGCCAAGCCCTCGGGACAGTAGAGCCCTTGGAGGGTGCCACCTAAAGACTCAGAAAGGGTCTGCTCAGGAGAATTTAGCCAGCTACGCCCCACCAGGTCATCTGGCCACCAGCCTGCCATCACAAGAGACCAGAGCCTCCCGCGATGTCACATGTCCCCTGGCCAAGCCTCTGGCGGACAGAGGCCCTGGGGCCACTGCCTGCAGCATCGGGCTCAGGGTTCACCACAACCTGGGATCCGGCCCTCCCACAGCCTCGCCAGCTTGTGCCTTGGGACTGCCACTTCTTCCCCACAAAAACCTTAAAAACTAATGTCAACGATTTTTAAAAAATCTTACTAAGCCAAGAAACAACTTCCCAGAAAAACAAAGAATGAAAAGCACGCAGTTTCCCAACTGCTAACCCAGAGCGGCTGGCGGCTTCCTACTCAGGGAGGGCCGCAGACGCAGGAAGTGTTTCACAGAAGATGGCCTTTCTGCAAAAGGTCCCCCGACTTTCAAAAAAGCAGGCCAAACTGCAGCTGCACCAGCAGGCCAGGCCCGGCTGCCTAGGCAACCACACCACCGACCAGAGGCCGCAGACGCACCCCAAACCACGTCTCCGTGACGAGGAAGGGAAACTCTGAAATTTGACCAGGGCGCCAGGAGAGCTCTTCCCAACGGGCTCGACCGGCGGGCTTCCCAGCTCCCGGGTCAGGACGGGGCTTCTCTGGGAAGATACGTCCCAGCCTAAGCGGACTGCAGAACACGAGATCAAGTTCCTCCTGTTGCAGCAATTTTTCTAAAAGGCTAACCTTAATTCAGCCTGCAACCTATCATTTCAAACCCGAGGCACCGAAGGCACGTGACCCTCCGGGCACTGGTAACCGCCCGCCCCGCCCGGTCGGGCCGACAGAGGAAGGAAGGCTGGCTCGAAGCTCCCCATCACAAGACACCCGCAACTGCTCCCAGACGCTTCCCGCGGGGCCCAGACGAGAGCGCAACTCCGCCGGGTTCTACTAGCTTCCCAAGGCGGAGCCAGGCCGCTGCACTGCCTGCGCCGACACCTCCGCACGCGTGGAGCGGGCTCAGGTCCGGGGCCGCCCCGCCCCCAAGGCGCCCGGGGCGCCACCCCGGGACGCCGGGCGGGAACAAAGGGGGCGGCGGAGGGCCCTCGCCCTTCCGGGCGGGAGGGCGGCGTCTCCAGCCGCACCCGGGCCCGCGGCGGGCGGGGGAAGCCGGAGTAGAGTCCGCGCGGCGGGAAAGGCCGCGCACGCGCGACAGGGCTGCCGAGAGCGCGCGGAGCCGCGCACGCGTGCGGGGACCTCAGGGGGCGCGCAGAGACTGTACGGGGCGCCGGAAGGGCCACACGGCGGGCAGAAGGCGGCGCGTGCGTCTGGGGCCCAGACGGGAAGCGGGAAGGGCGGCGCGGCCGCCGCGTGCTCTCGGGAAGGGCCGCGTGGGCACCGGAAGCAGACAAGGCTCGGTCCGGCCGCCCCCACCCCCCCGATCCTTACAGCCTCTCGCCCGGCCACCCCTCCCGGGGCGCAACCGCGCCAGGATTGGGGGGAAGGGAGAGAAATCCCGGCGGCGCCCGAGGGCCTGGAGTGGAGGCGGAGCGGCGCCCCGAGTGTACCGCCCCGAAGAGGCCGGGGCGGCGGCGAGGCAAAGGCTGGATCGCGATATAGGCGCCGGGTAGCGCGAACCAGCACTACTCACCCGTCCATTGCACACACAGGAGACCCGCGGGGGACGGAGTGGAGGCGCCGGAATAGCAGGAACCGACCCAACGGCTCCGAGTTATAGACTCACAAAATGGCGGAGACGCCCGAACACGTCCCCCGCGCGCTCTGCCCATTGGCTCCCGCCGCGCAGATGGGCGGGGCGAGCGCCGTCGGACCCCGCCAGCGCCTCCCAATGGCTAGGAGGTCGCTCGAGGGGTGGGCCCAAGAACAGTGGCAGGCAGGCATTGGATAAGGCGGCCGTCCGTCAGAGCTCGAGGCGGAAACGGCCGGTTGAGTCGGAGGAGGTGGGAAGAGGTGAGACCATGTGATGGCGCCAGAGCCAGTTAGCGGAGCTGACCTCTTTTGTGGGGCTTTGCGGGAGAAGCCATCTTGGGAGTGGGTACGTGGCGGATCAGGCGGTGGGAAGCGTGCTTTCCCCAGCCTCCCGCCATCTTGCAAACGGGCAGAGACCACCTCGACCTCGAGCGTGATGTCAAAGGGAGGCTCACTGCCATCTTGAAGTCGGGCAGGAAACCTACAGGGCTCCATCTTGTTTGTGGGCACCTGGCCGAAGTCCTTTCGAGTTCAGACGTCGCTCAGGTTAGCGAGCAGAGCAATGGCAGCGGCTTAAGGCGTTCTAGAGACGCCGGGGCTCTTTCCACTGCTGGCCACAAAGCCTGCGGCACGACGAGGCCACGGGTGGCCTTCTGTTTTTTGTCCGCCCCAGAGCAGCGAACCCTGACCACCATCCCCTCGCGTGACTGCAAGGGTGGGGAAACTGAGGTCCGGGTCGCACGGCGAAACCCGCCCTGCCTGACTGTAATGGAGGGAAACGAGACCCGGGGTGCAGGGTGGACGCTACCCACCCGCCCAGCACGCAGGGGACCTGAGACTCGGGGCGCGCAGAGCCGACTTCGCCGTCCCGGGACGTTCGTAACGGGACGGGTCTCCATCTCGGGAGAGGAACACTGCAAACTTATCCCGGAGAACGCAGATACCAAGAGTGGGACAGGGCTGTGGCTGATAAGGGAGCCTTCAGGATAGGAGACGGAAACCAGGCGGCTGCGGGGGACGAGGGGAGAGGGGCAGGCGGAGTCAAAGAGGGCCCGCGGCGGTCCGGTCCAGTCCCCCAGACTTCTGGAAGCATCTGGGAGATGACGGGCATTCAGGGCTGGCGCAGTTCGAGCGTGGGGTAGACGTCCAATAAATAGAGGACATTGGCCTCAATACTGTTTGCTGTAAGTCGTGCTGAAAAGGGGAAATTTCAACTGGTATCAGCCTAGAGAAAAGAAATGACCCTTCTCGCTTCCCTAAGACGAGTTGCTTAGGGGCCCTTGCTCCCGCCTCTCAGGTCGGTTTAGCTTGGGCGAAGTCATGGCAACAGTGCCCATCTCAGGGCCGCGCGGGCCTGGATGGGGCCCAGGAGCCTTGGAGCCTGGCTCGAAGCCAGAGGGCTTTCTCGGATTGGGGGCGGCTGCCGATTTCCACGGAGGCCTCCGCCCTGAGGTCCTAGGCCGGCTGTGTCGCCGAAGGCCAACTGAAGCTCAGGAATGGCTAATCAGGAATGTCCCGGTGGATTTGGGCGAATCCCCGGCGCATTCCTGCGGATTGGCTGTCCCCAGGACTCCCATCGCCCTCCGCTCCGGGTACCACCAAGGGCAGCTGCTCATCTTTATTGCCTTAGTGACTGGTGTCAGGGACGCGCCCCCGCCCCCGCCGTGACAGCAGGGAGGATGGTTGGAGACGCGGGAGTCTCCGTGGACCAGAGGGAAAGGAGGGGGCAGCCACGTTCGCGACCCTCCACCAGATTACCAGCATGGATCTAAACGGTTGGAATCTATTCAAACCCACTTGTGATCACCACCGTCAAGGCTCAAGAAAGCCCAAGTCGACGTTGTGGCCCCACAGAGGCGCACGCCGCCAGCACCTTTCTGGTTTCTGACCTCATTTACATAGGCCTTCTGTGTAAGGCTGTTCCCTTAAGGAAGGTTCCTCCCTAAACCGACTCCCTCCTTCACTGCCTGCTGTACGGCAGGCCCCCTCATCAGAACAGCCTCCCCAGCCTTTCAAAACGGTTGAGGATTTCTGTCTTGCCTACCACCAGAACATAATAGGAAAAAGACAGCCCCTGCTCAAATGGGAAAAGTGCCACAAACTAGGTGACATAAAACAACACAGGTTTATTCTCACTCTGGAACTGAAGTGTCCACAAGTCCAAGCTCCCTCCAGAGACTCCAGCGGAGGGTCCTTCCTGCTTCCTGAAGCTCTGAGTGCCCAGGTGTCCTTGGCTTGTGACACATCCCTCCAGTTCCTGCCTCTGTTGTCACATGGTCCTCTTCGCCCTCTCTGTCCTTCCTCTGTGTGTCTCTAAAAAGAACCCTTGTCCTTGGATTTAGAGACCGCCGGGATGATCTCATCTCACCACGCTTCATCTCACCTGCAGACCATCTTGGGGTGGGGGGTTATGGGGGGATGGAGGATGTGGACACATTATTTTGGGAGCCACCCATTAGCCCAGGACCCCCTATGGAACCTGGATCAGACATGAAAGTTTGCTAGCAGGCCTTCCACATTTGCACAGAGGAGAGGTGTCCGGGGAGCCCCAGGGCCCCACGTTTCAGCTGGATCACTGCCCTGGTTCATGGGAGCTGGCTGGCCTCCCTGTCTGCCTGCTCCCTGCTCAGCTCGCCTGCCAGCTGCCTGCCTCATCAATGATTTAGACTGAATGTGCAAGGTGTGATCACCTTGCAATTGTCAGAATTCTGAAAAGGATACTTTTCAGGGCCTGAGCAAGGGAGGTGGGCCGGAGCCAGACGGGGGTCAGTGTCCCATGCACTGGCAGGGACTGCTGGGTCTTATCAGTATTTCTCTTTTCAGATCTGCTGGGGCTGCCTCAGTTTACTCCTTTGTCAACACGATGGGCAGGCCTGGGCCATTGCCCCCTTCCTCCCCATGGGCTTTCCCTAGTGTTTCAAATGGAAATGGCTGGGTTGTTCTAGAGTATTTGGTCCTGTGTTTATTCACTACCTTGATCACAACAGCGATAGCTGCCCCCGCCTCCCCGTGCACCCCCCAGCCCCAAGGTCTGGCCTCTTGCTAAGTTGCTTCAACCCTGTCTGACTCCGTGACCCTACGGGTGGTAGCCCGCCAGGCTTCTCTGTCCATAGGATTCTACAGGCAAGAATACTGGAGTGAGTTGCCATGCCCTCCTCCAGGGGATCTACCTGACCCAGGAATCAATCCCACATCTCATTATGTCTCCATTGGCAGGTTGGGTTCTTTACCTGGGAAGATCAGCCTCTCTGACTCATTTTCCAGATTTCTGTGGGACGGAGCCTTGAATGTGCTGACCTGAGAGGCTATCCTCAGCCCTTCCAGGCTGGAGCCCCACCCCCACCCCAGCCTCCAGAACTCGGGGGCAGAACAGACACGGAATGTTCACTCAGGCCTGAGAACACTCATGGGGGAATCTGCCTCCTGCCCCTTGACGGGGTTCCTCAGGAACAGCAGGTTCCCTGGCCCCAGGTCCTGAGGCCAACGTGCAAATGTTATCTGCCCAAACCAGCAGGCCAGCGGCTCCCTCCAGGAAGGACCCACTGTGTCCCCAGGCCCTGCCGGGACAGGAGCAACGCCAACCTCCCACCCCCCACCCGCCCATCCACACCCTTGGGAGCTCAGCCTGTGCCGGCGCCTCCCTACAGGCTCCGTTTTAACTCTAATCCTGTGAGTCAGAAATAGTCTCCTTTTCCCAAGCCCAGAGAGGCTGAGTGAGCTGCCCCGGGCCTCTCAGCCTGGAACCCCCACCCCCACCCCCACCTGCGCTTTACCCAGGCTGCCTTTATGGGGGCACCAAGGAGGGTGGGCAACAGTCTAGCCAGTCCTCAGATGGTCAATGTAGAGTTATCACCTGACCCAGCAATTATGGTATGTGCCCAGAAGAAACAAAAACAGATGTCCACACAAAACCTGAACATGCATGTCCGCAGCAGCGTGATTCACAACAGTCCCAAAGTGAAAACAACCCAGGTGACCACTGACAAACACAACGTGGTCCCTCCACACACAGGAACGTCTCTCAGCCATGAAAAGGAGAGAAACCCTGACACTCACTACCATGTGGACAGATCCTGAGAACACGATGCTCAGTGAGAAAAGCAGACACAGAAAGACACACAGGGTGTGATTCCGCTGAAGGGAAACGTCCAGAACAGACAGATTCAGACAGTGGGTTCCTGGCTGTCAGGGCTGGGAAAGTGGCTGTCGGGGGCTGGCATATCTTCCCCAGTGATGAATTGTTCTAAAATTGATCACTGCACAGCTCTGTGAATAAACTGAAAACCATTCAAGTGGCTAGGCAGTATGGATATGTGAATTATATCTAATAAATCTGTTTTTAAGAAATTATTAGGATAAAGACCAGAAATGACAGCACTGGTGAGGATGGGGCAGGTGAATGCTAAATGCTGCTGGGGAGCAGGCAGTGCAGCCACTTTGCAAAACAGCTTGGCAGTTTCTTAAAAGGTTGCCTGTATGCCTTCCCTAAGGTCAGGCACCTGTGCTCCTTCGTGCTTACACAAAAGTCAACAAAAACCCAGGCAAGAAACTCCATAGCAGCTTTGACAAAAGGACATAACAGACAAACACTGGAAAGAAAGGAGGTGAGCAACTGCCCAAAGGATGCAGAAGGGCTATGTGGTGTGTCCACTCAGGGGAGCCCATGCGGCAGTGGAGAAGCACAGAGACCAGCCAGGTAGACCTTCATTCCATGTGTACAAATGGAAGCTCAACATCAGGCACAACGCACCCACGGTGCCAGAAATCGGGATGGGATGCTCTTGGGGAGTCCGTGGCTAAGAATGGCAGCTTGAAGGGGTGTTTTGCTGCATGTAAGTTGCAGCTCAGTAAAAATTCTGCTTAGAAAATCCAGGTGATGGGACTTCCCTGGTAGTCAAGGATCCACTGTGCAGTGCAAGGGGCGCAATCACTCAGTCCCTGGTTGGGGAACAGAGATGGCACATGCCACAGGGCAGCTGAGCCCACTCACAACTAAGGCTAAACACAGCCAAATAAACATTTTAAAAAAGAAAGAAAATCCTAGTGATTGTCATCTTTCTCACATCCAGGGTCTGTAAAGTTGCAGCAAGTCCTGGCTTGGGGAACACAGATTCCCTGGTCCTAGGGGAAATGCGGGGTGAGTGAGGGTCCTTTGAGCCTCTCTGCTCAAAACACCATCACCAACTCGTCAACACACCTCTTGTTTGCTGCAAGTTTCTGTTTGAAGACCCCTTATTCAACATATTGACTCAGTGGCTAGCAGGGCTGTAGAAAGACTTATCCAAAAATATTTTTATCCAAAATCACCCACAAAAAGCCCTCCATGTGAAAAACCAGGCCCTAAACAAGCAAGGAAGAGACCCTAGCTTCCAGCCTGGGTTGGAGCCAGAGGCAGAGTCCTGGTTCCAGATCTCCTGGGCTCGGATGCCATGGTGTGTCCAAGAGTGACCACAGGAGCGCTGGCAGCATCGACTGACAAAAAAATAATACATTTTACAGATAAATGCAAATCAACTTCAGCAAGAAGCTGAATTCACAGATGCAGCATTTGTGAAAAACCAGAACATGCTATCATTTGAATCTGTGCCACCTGGTCAGGTGGCCACTGGTCCCATGTGGATTTTTTGTTTTAAATTTTTATTTATTTGGCCACCCCTTGTGGCTTGTGGGATCTTAGTTTCCAGACCAGGGATCAAATCCAGGCCCTCTAATGGGGGAACACTTGGAGTTTGGGCTCGTGTGCAGGAGGGACCCACAGAGACCCCACCAGGGGTTGGTTGGGTCCTCAAGGGATGCCCACATCCTGACCACTGGCATAAGGATCACAACCTTGTTTGGAACCAGGGTCTTCACGGATGTCAGGAGCTGAGTCATCCCAAGTGGGTGGCCCTCATGTCAAGGCTGGTGTTCTTCTGAGAAAAGAGGACACAGAGACACGGGGAGGGGCCACGTGATGCAGGTCCCCCCCCCCCCCCCCCCCGCCCAGAGCGGTGATGTGGCCCCAAGGTGGCCAGCTGCCCCAGGAAGCTGGCTCTGCAGGGCCTGTAGGAGGGGCCGGTCCCGCAAGACCTTGACCTCAGGCTTCCGGCCCTCAACTGCAAGAGGAGAGCCCTGTGCCCTTTTAGGTACCCCCCCACCCTGCCCCCGAGGCTCTCAGCGGCCATGGCCACAGGAAACCACTCTGCCCGCGGGAAAAGGGGAGGAGGGGCCAGCCAGGCAGGGAGGGCAGCTGCTTCCACGAGCTTGCAAAATTCATGACAAGGACAACATCTCGATAGGGAACATGAGCCCAGCTGTAAGCGATCTGAGGCCACCTGTCTGCGGGGTCACGGGACAGCACATGGCTGCCTTCGGGGTCCGGGCTGGACAAGGACCCGGGTGGGGGAAGTGGAGACCCCAGACTTTGCCTGGCCACCCCCTGGGCTGCCTCATCTGGAACTTGTTCTGGGAAAGTCGGTCGATGCTTTGTCCAGATCTTGGCTTGTGACCCAGGGCGTGGGTGAGGCCGGCTTGAAAAGGCCAGACCAAGTCCAAAACCAGAGTTAACCACAGTAAAGCAGCGGTTCTCACCTGGGGAGATTCTGCCCCCGGGCACACTGGGCTGCATGTGGGGACATCTGTGCTTGTCATGCAGCAGAGGGAGGCTCCTGACATTGAGTGGGTGGGGACAGGGAGGCCTCCCCACACCCCACAGCCCCCAGGACAGCCCCACAGAGGATGCTGTGGGCTGAAGAGACTCAGCCCAGAAACTGGTACTTCTGAACGTTTTCTGGGGCCATAGGGGCCTGCAGGGAGATAGCCCAGTTCAACGAAACCCTCCAGGGCCTCTGCAGTCCTGCTTCCTGGAGGTCAGGGCTCCTTGAGGGTGGGGGCCTTCGTGGTAAGAAGCTAATTCTGGAGGGATCCAGGAAGGGGAAGAACTGTGCCTCCCAGGTGGGCTGTGGGACTCCAGGACAGAGGAGCAGCAGCCCTCAGGTTTCTCCACCAGTAACACCTGAGACTCACAGACCTGGCATCAATAGTTTATAGCGGGGAACGGACACCTGATCCCGCGTCGCAGGCTGCGGGCTAGGGCGCCTCAGGGCCACCTGTGCGGGAGGCTCCTGATGACTGCCCTCCAGGGAACAGGATGGGCCCCTCTCAGTCTGAACACACCAGCAGGCATGCGTGTGGTGCCATGGTTTTCACAGAAGCATCTCCTTCCTGAAGTGGAGATGGTCTGTCACCGATTCATTCTCATTTCTATGGGCCAAGGGGTGGCAGCTACTTGACATTCACCCAGAGGGGTGAGGGCAAAGGTAAAGACTCCAAATTCTTCTCCATTTCTGCAAAAAACATGATCAGCCAACCAACATGCCGATAAAAAGATGCTCAGCATCACGAAGGGAACAAAAGTCAGACCACAGCAGCACTGCACCTCCCGACTACGAGGGCGGATGGTGTCCATACAGCAGTCACAAGTGTGGCCCACGGTGTGGGGAGGCTAGAATCCTTGTCCACGGATGGTGGGAGATGAAACTGTGCAACTGCCATGGACGACAGTGGCTATTTCTCCAAAGGGTAAAAGTAGAGTTACTGTATGGCCAGCAATTCCATCCTAGGAATTCCACCCTAGGGAAATGAAAACATGTCACAGAAGTACTTTTACATGAGAGTTCACGATAAGGGGATGAACAGCAGATAGAAGGTGGACACAACCTGAGTGTCCATCAGCAGACAGACACGTGGGTCTGCTCCATCCACACACAGGAGCATCACTCAGCCAGGAAAAGAGGACAAGCCCTGACACTCACTAGCATGTGGACAGACCCTGAGAACATGATGCTCAGTGAGAGAAGCCGACACAGAAGGACACACAGGGTGTGTTTCCACTGATGGGAAACGTCTAGAACAGGATGATCCACAGACACAGACAGTGGGTTCCTGGTCAGGGGAGGAGCAAATGACTGCTCAAGGGGTGAGGCTTCTCTTTGCTCCTGAGCCTTTTAGATGTGTTTTTTCTTACCAACTTTAACATTTATATATATTAAATACACATTCTGCACAATTAGACAATGAAATAGAAGAAAACTAAAAATCATCTGTAACACCTGACCCCCCCCAAGTCAGCAGTAACTACCTTTAACATCAGAGGTTTTCCCTTCAGTATACTTTCTGAATCTATGTAGGTTGTATGGGAAATGTGTATGTATGTAAACATAGATGTGCACATATGAACATATCTATACATATGTATGCATATATATAATACTTATACACCGTAGCTGCTTGTTGTTGTTTAGTCACTAAGTTGTGTTTGATTTTTTGTGACCCCATGGACTGCAGCACGCCAGGCTTCCCTGTCCTTTACCATCTCCCAGAGTTTGCTCAAACTCATGTTCATTGAATTGGTGATGCCATCCAACCATCTTCTGCTGCCCTCTTCTCTTTGTGCCTTCAATCTTTCCCAGCATCAGGGTCATTTCCAATGAGTCGGCTCTTAGCATTAGGTGGCCAAAGTATTGGAGCTTCAGCTTCAGTATCAGTCCTTCCAATGAATATTCAGGGTTGATTTCCTTTAGGACTGACTAGTTTGATCTCCTTGCAATCCAAGGGACTCTCAAAAGTCTTCTCCAGCACCACAGTTTGAAGCATCAGTGCTTCAGCATTCAGCCTTCTTTATGGTCCAACTCTCACATCTGTACTTGACTACAGGAAAAACCATAGCTTTGACCATATGGACATCTGTCAGCAAGGTAATGTCTCTGCATTTTAATACACTGTGTAGGTTTGTCATAGTTTTTCTTCCAAGGAGCAAGCATTTATTGATTTCATGGCTGCAGTCTGTCTGCAGTGATTTTGGAGCTCAAGAAAATAAAATTTTTCACTGCTGCCATCAATTGATACATATATATAAAATTGGGATCACACTGATATCTTCCATACCTTGCCTAAAAATTACTGTCATTGTAGCAAGTTTGCACAACTGTGAAATAATATAAAATAAGTATGCAAAGTTCTTCTGTCCTGGTCCTGTCACATTCCTGTTGCCCCAAGCTCTTTACTTGCAGGCATTTTCCACACCCCAGCATCTGTGGGGATCTGGGATTATAAAGGTGGCACCTCACTCCCAGGTGTTACACAGGTTCCCTCCTGTGGTTTGTAAACAGTCCTCAAGCCTTTTGTATCCATTTTTCCTTGATACATTTAACAACCAGCTCTGGCATCTCCAAAGCTTAGGCAGGAAAAACATTTTTAAAAAATCCAAGCAGAAAGGGAAACAAACATTCCAGGAATCCAAAGGTAAAACATGCAGCAGGCTTTTATTTTTAAGTCTTGAATTTGTTACAAGATTGCTTCTGTTGTTTTTTAAATTCTAAAGTTTATATTGCTCCAACTAATAAATAAATAAATAAATAAAAGTTTATATTGAAGGCTTTGGAAATTGGTTTCAGATGGAAGCTCCACAACCATTGGAAGAATGAGGATCCAAGAAGGGAATGCATGTGTAGATAGATACAACTGCTCATGATCTGTATTAAAGTGAATGATGTTCCCTTGTGAAGTTAGAATGATGGAATTAATATACAAAGTCTCAACCCACAGACTGAGGTAGGATTTACTGGTTAATGTTCCAAGTGCCTTACATAAAAAGCAAGAAGAAAAAGTATTTATAATTCTGTGCTCTACTGCTTTTAATAAGTGCTTATAAATCTGCGTGCATGCTAAGTTGCTGTGATCATGTCAAATTCTTTGTGACCCCATGGACTATATATACCCTACCAGGCTCCTCTGTCCAAGGGATTCTTCAGGCAAGAATACTGGAGTGGGTTGCCATGCTCTCCTCCAGGGGATCTTCCTGATCCAGGGATCAAACCTGTGTCTCTTAAGGCTCCTACACTGGCAAGCGGGTTTTAACACTAGCGCCAACTGGGAAGCCCTTCAGAAATCTTAGCTTATGTTCTGTTTTTGGCAGCGAGGGATCTTAGCCCCCTGACCAGGGATGGAACCTACACCCCTGCATTGAAAAAGGAAGTTTTAACCCCTGGGCCGCTGGGAAGTTCCCTGGAGCAAGTTTTTAAATTCTTACTTTGTAGTTTTATTCTGTTAACCAAGGGGAGAGATCTGTCTCCTTGTTAAGATGGTTTCCTCCTTTTCCTTTCCACTTATTTGATATTTTGAAACTTCCTGGATGATACTGATATTTCTTCTGAATCATCCTTTTTCTTGTTTTAATGGTGGTAAAGAGACAGAACATACAATTTACCATCTTCTCCATTTCTAAGCACACAGCTCAGTGGCATGAAACATATTCACACTGTCATGCAGCCGTCCCCGCCATCCATCCACAGGACTTTCCGGAAACATCAACTCTTTTTTTTTTTTTTTCCACACCCAGGACTTCCAGGGCTTCCCTGATAGCTCAATTGGTAAAGAATCTGCCTGTAATGCAGGAGACCCTGGTTCGATTCCTGGGTCAGGAAGATCCGCTAGAGAAGGCATAGGCTACCCACTCCAGTATTCTTGGGCTTCCCTTGCGGCTCAACTGGTAAAGAATCTGCATGCAATGCAGCAGATCTGAGTTTGATCCCTGGGTTGGGAAGATCCCCTGGAGAAGGGAAAGGCTACTCACTCCAGTATTCTGGCCTGGTGAATTCTATGCACTGTATAGTCCATGGGGTTGCAGATAGTTAGACAGGACTGAGCAACTTTCAGGACTTGCAGGATCTCAGTTCTCTGACCAGGGACTGAACCCTAACCCTTGGAAACAATCACCTTTAACTCAAACTAGATCAAGGTTGAAACACTGCACATCCATGGCCAGCTGTCCAAGTGGGAGCCCCCAGCTGAGGCCACGGCCCTCACATCTCTCCCTGGGCCCTCATGCAGGCCACTGCCCTGCCAACTCTGAACTCACTTAGCACTCGCCCTGGGCCCAGGTGCATGCACACTGGCCCCCGGTCCCATGTCTCGGAGCCCCTTCCCCAGCCCCACTGACCTAGAACCTGTGGTCTCCCCAGGGCGTCCAACACCAGAACTCTGCCCCTGGGCCTTCCTATCAAGAGCATCAGAGCTGGACAAATAACCAGAAAAAAAACTGAAAGCCTGGGGCGATCACCTTTCCTTCCCTGTGATCCAACTTTTTTTTTTTTTTAAAGAAATTCACATTTTGCACCCCCCTGCCCCCACCCCAAGCTTCTCTGTGGAGCCAACAGGGTTTTAAATTCCCACCCAACACCCTGGAGGAACAGTCTAGAAGCAGCTGGGCAAAGGAAGGCCCCACCAGCTTCCATCAGTCTGTTTTCTTGGCGACTTCCTTTCTGCTTAAGATAAAATAGGTCCCATAATAAAAAAAAAAAATGTACTGAGAGTCTTGTATTTATCTCCAGAGAGTGGCCTCTGGACTCCGGAATGTTCTGTGTCATTTCCAGATATTGTATGGGGTTCCGGCAGAGCTGCGGGGACATACAGGGACAGACCAGGCCAAGGTTTTAGAAACACAGTTTTAAATTCCGGTGGGCCGCCAACACCCTGAAGAGTTCAGGGTTATTTCTGCCTGTGAAACCCTTGTCTCTGGAACCTTCCACGGGGTTTCTCTTCCATCCCAGAGCTTGAAGAATTCAAACTACCAGGGACTCCCCGCCCAGAGCCCTAGGTCCCCTTACTGGAGGGTCGGCAGGACCACCGAGATCACGACCCGAGACAAGGAAGGAAAATTCCTTTGGTTCCTACGCACTGCCTTTGATATTAATAATTTTTCTCTTTTACTTCCGCCTGAGGGATGACGAGCTATTAAACCAAAGAGTGAAAGGAAACCAGAGAGAGGGTTTGAAGCAGTTCTAATGGCTCTGCTTCTTCCAAGCTTGTTAATAATTGTCTTTGTCGCTTGGTGGAGCGTAGAGGCTGGGGGTGGTCTGGGTGGGCCTCTGGGTGGGCCTGGCGGCTGCCGGCCAGGACCCCACCCGCGTGGGGCATTGGCCGCATTCCTGGCATTCCTCTGCTCCTTCCCACTTTTGTTTGTTTGTTTGTTTTAAGTCAGAGGCCGCCGGGAACTGCTTTTTCCTTTCTGATTCTGCTGAGTTCCGGCTGGCCAAGCCTTCGGCACCCTCCCAGGGCCTCCCTCCCGCCCTGCCCCCCACTACCACCCGGTGGGCTGTTTTGCATCTCAACGGGCCCAGGATCTACCGGACCCCAGGCCCAAGGCGCAGGCTGCTTCTCCCCCTTCCCCCGACTCCCGCCCTCCAGCCGGGGCCGCGGAGCCGCCCCCATGTGGCCGCTGTAGGGAGGAGGGTGGACAGGAGATTCTGCCACTGGAAGGCTAGGCTGGATCAGGGAGGGAACAGAATTTCAGACCCCAAGTGGACAGCTGACATCCAGCTTGCCGACGACGAAACTGAGGCAGGGGCTACCACCCCGAGTCTTGCAGGCTGGGCAGCTCCTCGACTGCTGTGATCCAGTCCAGGTTTGTGTACACAGCACAGAGTGAGTGAGGCTGACCACCCTGGAGCCGTCACCGTGCCCTGTATGTAAAAGGTCTCACTTCTAAAGCAAGGGCAAGATTTGCCCCTTGCAGAGCCTGGTCAGTGCAGTGAGAAGCCCTTTGTGTGGTCTTGACCTCCACGCAGAAAGGTAAGACCAAACTGGAGAACACCTGTCAGGCTTCAGGGGGCTTCGGCACTCAAGTGGGACACCAACAGTCAGCGATACTGCTGTTGTTGAAATGGAGTATTTTTTTCCGGGAAATTGGAGGCTGGAGGCCAGGTTCAGATGCTCAACACATACTCAACATGGTGGCCTTTATGATTAACCTGGGCCCATGACCTCTGCCCAGCATAGGGCAGGCACCCAGCCAGTAGAATTCTGACACTGAACAAAGGAAACCTCACTTAAAATGGAATCAAAAGGGACTTCTGGAGTGATCCAGTGGTTAGGACTCCACACTTCCACTGCAGGGGGCATGGGTTCCATTCTGCATGTCCCCCACCCCCAGGAGCAAGGCCAAAAAATGAAAAAAAATACATCACTTGAATTAAATAAATAAATAAAATGGAGCTGGAGGTGGAAGTAGGCACCCTCACCCCCACCACTGCAAAGCCCAAATAGAAAGAGACTTAATTTTGCATCCCAAGAGGAAGGTTACTGCTTCTCACAGGTTGAGAAGGAAGCCTTTCTCCTTGCCCAGCAACAGACCAGTCAATGAGGGACCATTACAGCCCAGCCAATGAAAGACCACCACAGCCCAGCCAATGAGAGACCACCAAAGACCAGCCAATGAAAAACTATCACACTCCTAGCTCCTCTTGACTTTTGTTCTCTATAAAAAATTCCTGGCTTTGTCTTCCATACTGGCCTATGGCTCCCAAGAGTGTGCGTCCCAGATTGTAACTCTTCTGCTGTTCCACAGTAAACCCATTTTGCTGGAAAGATGACCAGCTCTTTTAGATTTACAGTCAATTTCATGATCAATGAGGTCTCATAAGGGAGTAACATTGTTTTGAACATGATCCTAGTTCCCCCAACCAAGGATCTAACCTGGGTCTGGGCAGTGAAAGTGCTGAGTCCTAACCACTGGACCAGCCGGGAATTCCCAGAGTTGACCATTTTCAAGTGAACAATTCAGTAGCAGTACATTTGCAATGCTGTGGAACCATCACTTCTATTTAATAATTCCAGAACATTCCATCACCCTAGAAGGAATGTGGTCCCTATTAGCAGTCACCCCCACCCCCTCGGCAGCCCCTGACAACCACTAATCCACTCTGTCTCTACACTGACCTCTTCTGAACGTTTCCCATTAATGGAATCACACACTGTGTCCTTCTACGTCTGTCTCTCCCACTGAGCATCACGTCCTCAGGGTCCAACCACATGGTAGCGAGTGTCCGGGCTTCTCTCCTTTTCATGATGAGTGATGTTTCCATGTGTGGAGGGATCATATTTGTGTATACATTCACCCATCAATGGACACTTGGGTTGTCTCCACTTTGGGGCTGCTATGAACAGTGCTCAAACAAAGAGCACATCTTTGTTTGAATACCTATTTTCAGTTATTCCAGTTTCCAGGCTTCCCTGGTGATTCAGTCAGTAAAGAGTCTGCCTGCAGTGTGGGAGACCTGGGTTCAATCCCTGAGTCAGGAAGATCCCCTGAAGAAGGGAATGGCAACCTACTCCAGTGTTCTTGCCTGGAGAGTTGCCATGGACAGAGGAGCCTGGTGGGCTACAGTCCATGGGGTCACAAAGAGTCAGACATGCCTGAGTGACTAACACTTTTCAGTTATTGGGGGGTACAGTCCTAGGACTGGCGTTACTGGGATGGATGGTAACTAGGTCTGACTTTTGGAGGAACTGCTGTTTTCACAGCGACTGCCCCGTTTTACTTCATTCCATCTGTGAGCAGGATTCTTTGTCTGGTGGACAGAACATGAGTCCCCAGGTTCAAACCAGCAGACTCTGGCTTTTCCCAGCGGCCCTTGAGGCTGTGCCGGGGCGGGGTCAGGACACGGGAAGTACCTGTCAGACCATATGGGAGTTTCCCTCATTTGAGATCTCTGTGCACAGGAGGGAAATTGGGAAATTTGGACAAGTTCAGGCAGCCCGACGGTGAGTTACCACCTCGGACTCCGTAGGCCAGAAAAACCTGCTGAGGACATTTTCTGCCTGACTTTCCCATGTCTGGAGGCTCTTGTCCCTGACAAGCAAGGATTCAAGGGTGACGGCTGTCCACCTGTGGCTGCCCCCCTGGCTGCTCTCGAGCATCGTCCGCCTGAAGCAGGGGAAGATGGAGGAGGGAGGGGAGAAGACGGAAGGTGGGAAGGCTTGTGCCAGCAGCCCTCTTCCCACTGCTCCTCTGGGCCTCATGAAGCTGCGCGCACTGAGGTTCAGCTCACAGCTCTAAGTGGCACTTGGAGCAGGGTCTGTCCAACCCGGCCTCCAGCTGCCCCCAGGCTCAGCTCCATCGGTCCTACCCCCATGCTGTCACTGGTGGTGGTGGACATTGGCCCAGGGCTCCAGGACTCTCAAAACCCTTGCAGCGAGTGGCCTGAGCTCTGAAGAGGTAAGAGCAGGTGACACATCCACACAGAAACCTGAGCCCGGGCATTTACAGCAGCTTCTAACTCTTAACTGCCCTAACTGCCCTGCCAGGAGGCAACCAAGGTGCCTTCCAGCAGGTGGATGGATAGATACATGCTGGAAGTGCAGACAGTAGAATGTGATTCGGGGCTAAGAAGAAATGAGCTATGGCAGACTTCCCTGGTGGCCCAGTGGCTAAGACTCCGGTGCTCCCCATGCTGGGGGTCTGAGTTTCAGCCTTGATCAGGGAATTAGATCCCACGTGCTGCAGCTAAGAGTTCAAATGCCACAACTAAAGATTCCACATGCCACAAGATCAAAGATCCTGCATGCTGCAACTAAGACCTGGCAGAGCCAAATAAATAAAAAGAAATATTAAAAAGTTACTAAAGAAGCATAAATAATAATAATAATAATAATAATATTTTAAAAATACTTAAAAAATAAAAATAAAGAAGCATAAACCTGTGTCGCTACCACCTTTATGAATAGTATAGCATCACAGTTGATCATGGGTTGTAACTCTGTAGCACAGCAACGCCAGACATTCATGACCAAGGGAGAAACAGCAGGGAAATGAGTGTGAGGGTGTCTATGTGGGAACTCTGCCATTTCTGCTCAATTTTTCTGTAAGCCTAAAACTGCTCAAAAATGGGAAGCTATTTTTTAAGGAGGGAGCACACTGATAAGGGCAGGGCAAGGGAGGTCTAGATGTGACAACAAAATAACAAACAGCCAGATTTTGTGAAGAAAAAGAAAAAGCAGAGGGGACTTCCCTAGTGGTCCAGTGGCTAAGACTCTGAGCGCCCAATGCAGGGGGCCTGGGTTGGATCCCTTGTTAGGGAACTAGATCCCACATGCCACAACTAAGACTCAGTGCACACAAATAAATATATACTTTTCAATGGGCAGAGGATCTGAATAAATACTATTCCAACAGGTACATGAAAAGATGCTCAATATCACTAGTCATCAGTTCAGTTCAGTCACTCAGTCATGTCCAGCTCTTTGCAATGCCATTGACTGCAGTATGCCAGGCTTCCCTGACCATCACCAACTCCCAAAGCTTGCTCAAACTCATCCAGCGAGTTGGTGATGCCATCCAACCATCTCATCCTCTGTCGTCCCCTTCTCCTCCCGACTTCAGTCTTTCCCATCATCAGGGTCTTTTCCAATGAGTGGGTTCTTCACATTGGGTGGCCAAAGTATTGGAGCTTCAGCTTCAGTCCTTCCAATGAGGATTCAGGACTGATTTTCTTTACCATTGACTGGTTGGATCTCCTTGCAGTCTAAGGGACTCTCAAAAGTCTTTTCCGACACCACAGTTCAAAGGCATGAACTCTTCAGTGCTCAGCTTACTTTATGGTCCAAATCTCCCATCCATACATGACTACTGGAAAAACCATAGCTTTGATTTCATCAGGGAAATGCAAATCAAAACCACAATGAGATACCATCTAACACCACTCAGAATGGAAGTAAGGAAGTAACAAGTGCTCAGTCGTGTCTGACTCTGTGACTCCTTGGACTGTAGCCTGCCTGGCTCCTCTGCCCATGGAATTTTCTAGGCAAGAATACTGGAATGGGTTGCCATTTCCTTCTCTAGGGGATCATCCTGACCCAGGGATCAAACCCTTGTCTCCTGCATCTCCTGCATTGGCAGAATTCTTTACCATTACACTACCTGGGAAGCCCACTCAGAATGCTGATCATCAATGAGAACACAAACAATAACTGTTGGTGAGGATTCAGAAAAAAAGGGAACCTGTGTGCCCTGTCAGCGGGAATGTAAACTGGTGCAACTACTGTGGAAAACAGCATGGAGGTTTCTCAAAAAGTTAAAACAGAATTATCATATCATCCTGCAATTCCACTGCTGGGTATTTCTCTGAAGAAAACCAAAAAACACTAATCAGAAAAGATATCTGCACCCCCATGTTCACTGCATCACTATTTACAATGGCCAAGATATGGAAACAACCGGTGTTGATTGATGGATGAATATATTTTAAAAATGTGATATATATATATGATGAAATGTTATTCTATCTTAAAAAAGAAGGCAATCCTGCCATTTGTTACAACATAGATGGACACAGAGGACATTATACTAGGAGAAGGTCAGATGGAGAAATACAGGAACTTCCCTGGTGGTCCTGTGCTTCAGACTCTGCGTTTCCACTTCAGAGGGCACAGGTTCGATCCCTGGTGGGAGAACTAAGATACTGCATGCCGTGCTGCAAAAAAAAAAAAAAAAAAAATCAAGCTCAAAGAAGCAGAATGGTGGTTATCAGGGGCTGGAGGGTATTGAGTTATGAGATGAATAAGTCCTGGGGATCTAAAGGATGGCACAGTGATTACAGTTAATAATACTGCTCAGTGTCTTTGACTGTCGCTGAGAGAGTAGATTGTAAATGTTTTCATCACAAGAGCAGAGGTAACCACGTCAGGTGATAGCTGTATTAAGTAGCTTGATTGGGTCATCACTTCACAATGTAAACATGTGTCAAACCATCACATTCTGCACACTAAATATATACAATTTTTATTTGCCAATCATACTCAATAAAGCTGGAAAATAAAAGTGTTCCTAGAGAGACAGCCTGATGGAATTATGGGAAATGATGAATTGGGACAGGCTTTTAAGAAGAAATTATACCCTGCTATATTGTATACATTAATTTGTGCAAAAAACTAGTAAACATTTTTTAAATTATGCAGAAAAAATTTAATTATACAATTTAGTGGTTTCTTATATATTCAGTTATGGGACCATCAGCTCTATCCTATACCTGAACATTCCATCACCCCAAAAGGAAACCCCACCCCATGAGCAATCACACTCCTCCCCCTCCCCTGACAACCAGGAACCCACTTCTGTGCTTGTGGATAGGTCTGTTCTGGACGTTTCCCATCAGTGGAATCACATCCTGTGTGTCCTTCTGTGTCTGCTTCTCTCACTGAGCATCTTGTTCTTGGCGGTCCACCCATTTTGGAGGGCGTGTCAGGGCCTCTCTTCGTGGCCTAGCGATGCTCTTGTGTGGGGAGGGACCACATTGCAATCACCCGCCCTCCGCGGATGTGTGTCTGGGCGTGTCCACCTCTTCCTGCTGTGAAAGATGCTGCTGTGGACGTGGATGAACAGATTTGTGTGGACTCCTGTTTTCGCCTTATTTCCACCCAGGAGGGAGACTGCCAGGTCACACAGAAACTCTACGTTTGACCTTCCGAATAACAGCCCTACTGGCGATTTTAATATCCTGCCAAGGCCTGCTTGCAGGGGGTGAGGCAGTGCCTCCTGGCTGCCCCCTGGGGTGGAATATTCATCCTGCCAATGACTTATTGATGAGAGCAGCTAGATGCAGCCAGGAGAACTTTCCGTGGTCTCCTGGTATAAACAGGGCTGGTGTGCCCGCGGCCACCGTCTTGGCAGGCTCAGGACCGGGCGTCCTGCTCAGACCAGCCGCTGGGGTGTGATCAGGCTCGCCTTGGTCCTCAGGCCCAGCCTCCCCAGCACCGTCTGTGGGCCACAACTACTCTGGAAATGGGGAGCCACCGCAGTGATATGCCTGCACACCCACAACTAGAGAAGGCCTACGCAGAGCAACCAAAGACCCCAGCACAGCCAAGAGTAAATAAATAATAAAATTTTTAAAAATCGCAATTCTAAGTACAAGGACCTACATTCGATACTTTGTAATAACCTATAACAAAATAATCTGAAAAGGGATATATATATATATATAAAGCTGAATCACTACTGAACACCTGAAACTAACAGATATTGTCAATCTACTAAATTCCAAAAACAATTAAAAAATCCCATGTCTGCTCTGTCCCTGTGGCCATGATGCGACGGGCAGGCCCAGCGCCACTAATCACCAGGGTACTTCCAACATGGGGTCCATCCACATGGTGGCAAGTGTCAGGGCTTTCTTCCTTTCCATGGCTGAGGGATGCTCCATGAGTGGAGGGACCACATGGTCTTTCGCCATCATCTGTGGGTGGATATTTGGGTAATCTCCACCTTTTGGTTGCTGTGAATGTGTGTGTACAAGTTTTTCTTTGAATACCTGTTTTCAGTTATTTTGGGTATATATACATCCAGGATCAGACTTTCTAAACACCAAATAGTCTGTTTAAGGCTTGTTCTTTTTTAGCTGAACCGCATGGCATGTGGGATCTCACTTCCACAACCAGGGATTGAACCCACAACCCCTGTATTGGAAGCACAGAGTTTTAACCACTGGACTGCAAGGGAAGTCCCGACCACCAAATATCGAATGCCCAGAAAGTCGGGGCATGCATCATCACTCAAGTGGCTCCTGGTTGCCCACTCTGGCTCCTCCCAGCACCCACTGCCCCCAAGGGAAGAGCAAAGAGGACACCGAGGTGGATCTGGGGGCCCCCATGTGGGGGATGGGCCCCAGCAGCAGTGTCCAACTCAAGCCAGCTGACCCAGGTCCTCCGGATCCCCTGAGGGTTGCCGTGTCTTCACTCCACACCATTCGGTTACATGACTGACTATGCCAGTGGCCGGCCAGAGTGGACGAGACATAAACAGTGGTCTCCCTGTCCCCAGCCTTTTCCATTTGTCTTGGCTGGAAATGAGGTTTTATAACTTGAAATGAAGGGTTTCATGCCAAACCTCCAAATTTGCTCAGATACCCCCTTCTGTGGGCCAGGGTGTGTGTCTCTGGAAACATCCCTCCCAAAGCAGGGGCAGGAGAGCAGAGCTCGGAGCTACTGCTCCAGGTGACCCAGGACAAGTCAGGGTGCTTCTGGGAACCTTGGTCTCTTTATCTGTGAATGAAGCCAGTCTTATTCCTTCTGCTGTCTGCGTGGAAAAGCTGATGCTACTGTTGGCAAACCCTCTCCCTGGTGACTCACATGCTGAGCCTCTTTGCTTATAAAATTTATTTCTAATTAAAACATTTAGTCTTTTATTTTAAACAAGTGAATTTGTCCAAATACAGCATTAGGAGAGTCAAAAGGCAAGGGGCAGAGTGGGGGAAGATACTTGCAGCACATAATCCAGCAAAGGACTGGGGTCTACAATATATAAAGAACTCTCACAAATCAATGACAAAAAAAAAAAACAACTAAATATCCCAATTGAAGAAAATGGGCCAAAGACCTGAATGGGAAGGTCCTAAAGAAGGACACCCCCCAATGGCCAAAGAGCTTGAACCCCATGTGGCCCCTCTGCAGAGTAAGACCCCAGTGAGGGGCCAGCCATCTCACTCCATGTGAACCATTGAAACCAAATATATCAACAATGCCAAGTGTCAGCCAGGGCCCGTCGCAATTAGCCCATTCCTAATGTCACTGATAAGAAGGTGAGGGGTGGGGCAGCTGCTTTTGAAAAAGCTCTAGAAGCATCTTCTTTTAACTGAGATGTAACCACATACCACAAAACCCATTATTTGAACCATCCAGGGGTTGGTAGTACATTCAGAGTTGTGCAAATGCCACCAGGGTCTGACTCCAGAGCACTGTCACCACCTCAATAGGAAGCCGTGCCCCCACTAGCAGTCCTCCCCATACCCCCTCCAGCAGCCCCTGGTGACCACTATTGACTTTCTTCCTCTGTGAACCTGCCTGTTCTAGGGTTTTCATATAAATGAATGGCTTCCCAGATGGCAGAGTGGTAAAAAATCTGCCTGCCAATGCAGGAGACGCAAGAGAAGCAGGTTCGATCCCTGGGTCAGGAAGATCCCCTGGAGTAGGAAATGGCAACCCACTCCAGTACTCTTGCCTGGAGAATCCCATGGACAGGAGCCTAGTGGGCTATAGCCCATGGGGTCACAGAGTCAGACACGACTGAGGAACTGAGCGTATGCATGCACATACACACACACACACACACACACACACACAAGCGGATTCATAATATTTGTCCTTCTGTGTCTGGTTTCCTTCAATCAACATTTTGTTTTCAGCGTTCATCCACATTGTAGCAAGAATCAGTGTTTCACTTTTTCAGTGGCTGAATAATATTCCATGGTGCAGCAGGATCACATGGTGTGTATCACACATCCACTGACGGACATCTGTGTTGTGTGCACTCTGGCTACTGTGAACGTATGTGTACAAGGAGTTGCCTGCATATCTGTCCCAGTTCTCTGGGGCACATACCCGTACATGGAAGTGCTGGGTCACATGATAATTCTTTTAAACTATTTTTTAATATTATTTATTTTTCGCTGTGCTGGGTCTTCATTGCTGTGCTCGGGCTTTCTCTAGTTGTTGGGAGCAGGGGCTACTCTCTAGCTGCGGTGCTCAGGCTTCTCCTATTGTAGCTCGCGGGCTGTAGGCGCATGGGCTTAGTTGCCCCTTGGCATGTAGGATCCTAGTTCTCAGACCAGAGATTGAACCCGTGTCCCCTGCGGATTCTTAACCACCGGACCAGGTATGTCCCACACATGATAACTTGTACCATTTTACAGATGAAGAAACTGCAGCTCCGAATAGCTGTAAGCCACACAGACAGGGCAACCCCAGACCCCCAGGCCTCTCCCTCTCCAAGGCTGTGTTAATTCCTGCCTCATCCACTAGACACTGGATACAGGGCTGGATGATGGTGTGGCCCATATGAGGAGCCTGAGGGTGAGAGAAGAGTCCAGGCCCGGGGACCCACAGTCAGTCAGGGGCAGGAAGAGTCTTCACCAGTTCAAAGCCACCTCCCGAGCCATTTGCCTCCCTTGGTGGGTGCTTTGTTTTATAAGAAGCTCCCAGTGGAGAAATCAAACACTTATCCATGGCAGGTGGGATGTAAAATGGTGCAGCTGCAGTGGAAAATAGTCCACAGTTCCTCAAAAAGTTAAAAAAAAAATTACCTTATGATTTAGCAATTCCACTCCTAGGTATATGTCTAAAGGAAATGAAACACTCACACACACACACTCACAACTACTTATGTGTTCACGGCAGCATGATTCATAACAACCAGAGTGGAAACAACCCAGATGACCATCAACAGGTGATGGATATACAAATGTGGTCCCTCCACAACCAGGAGCATCTCTTAGCCATGAAAAGGGGTGAAGGGCCCTTTCTACCACATGGATGGACCCTGAGAACACGATGCTCAGTGACAGAAGTAGACATAGAAGGACACACAGGGTGTGATTCCGCTGATGGGAAACGTCCAGAACAGGATGATCCACAGAAACAGAGAGTGGTTCCTGGTTGTCAGGGGCTTGGGAGGAGGTGGGGTGACTGCTGATGGGGATGGGGCTTTCTTTTGGAGTGAGAGAATGGAATTAGAGGTGGTAGTTACACAACTTTATAAATGCACTGAAAAACACTGAATTGTATCCTTTAGGATGGTCAGTGGTTAGCTTCATGTTATGTGAATTTTACCTCAATTTTTAAACAATGGGGACAATGAAAGCACTTGACTGGTGGTTGTCTGGACCCCAAGAGCTGGGCCTTGTATCCTACAAAGCCGTGCCCAGATCCCCTTGAAGTCCTTCGCAAGGGCTGACTGGCATCTGCCAACATCCTGTGTGTTAACTTCAGCAGCAAAGCCCCCGGAGCCTTGGTCACACTGTCACACCAGGACCACCTGCCCACTCTCCAAAGGAGAAAACTGAGGCTCAGAGTGGGTGACTTGCTGCTGCTGCTAAGTCGCGTCAGTCGTATCCGACTCTGTGGGACCCCATAGACGGCAGCCCACCAGGCTCCCCCATCCCTGGGATTCTCCAGGCAAGAACATTGGAGTGGGTTGCCATTTCCTTCTCCAATGCATGAAAGTGAAAAGTGAAAATGAAATCCCTCAGTCCTGTCTGACTCTTAGCAACCCCTACCAGAGCAGCCTACCAGGCTCCTCTGTCCATGGGATTTTCCAGGAAAGACTACTGGAGTGGGGTGCCATTGCCTTCTCCAGTGGGTGAGCAAGGGGCCCAAAGAGACCAGCTTAGCTGGAGGGAGTCTAGGCTGAAGCTCATGCCTGGGGGTCAGGGGTCAGAGCTCCTCTCTTTCCCGGCAGCTTCCAGGGCCACCCCTGAGTCTGTGCCTGGCACCAGCACTAGTCACCTGGACTCCGTCACGTCACGACTGGCCCCAAGTGGCTCATGCCACTGGTGCCCCCACCGTCCAGCCTCCACCTCCCCCGGTAAACAGACTCATTGGGGAGACCAAGGTAGGCAGCACCCTAGGAAGCCCTCTCCTTCAGGGTTTCAGCCGGTGGAAACTTATTCAGCACCTACTGTGTGCCGGGCCCCGGGGATGGACTCTCCACCAGGTGGCCTCGTCTGGCCCCGTGAGGTCGGCGCAGCGGGTTTGCGCCCTGAGAGGGGCTCAACCCTCCCCCACCCTCGGCCAGTGACTGCCCGGACGCGCCCCCAGGGGCCGCGCAGGTTGACACCAGGCTGCACGCCGGGTCCTGCCAGCTCTTCCCTCTGGGCCTCGGCATTCTAGCCTGTTCCAGCCTCACAAGCTCAGGTTGTTCAGTCAGTTCAGTCACTCAATACTTACAGAGCAAATACCACGTGGCGGGGAGGGGCATTTGAGGACGCGCCTACCTGTTGGAGGTCCCGACACCTGCAAAGGCGCCAGGGCAGGTGTGTTGGAGGAGGAGCAAGGAGATCCACGTGGGTGGAGGGCGGAGCAGGCTGTGCAGGGCCCCGGGGCGCGGAGGGCTGGACTCCCACCCCCAGGGACGCGGGAGCCCCCAGGGCGCGGGGCAGAGCAGGGACGCGCCCGGCCTGCTGCTCACGCGCCCTCTGCGGGCTACAGGGAGAACAGGCCGCGGACGGTGCCGGCAGACCGCGGAGAGGACTGCGGGGGGTCCCAGAGGGGTGTGGTGAGGTGAAGAATGATGGAGGGATGATACGGGGATGGTGGGAGGGGTGCCGGGATCCAGCCTGGGTGGGGGTCGTGGGGGGCGGGCAGGGGTGCGTTCTGTTTCCAAGGATTATAAAGACCTCGATGATATAGGAGGGTTTTCCTAAGCTCTTGTTGCTGGTCTGACAGTGCTTGGAGGCTTGAATGAATGAAGGAAGGAAGGACTTGGAGACTGTGCTGCCAATGGACTTTGACCTCTGGCCACCGGGAGCCCCAGAAGGTTGTGGAGGGAGAGCAGAGTGCACGGGGTCTCCCTCCAAAGCTCCCAGTCACGCCCTACCCTGCCTCCCTCCGAATCCCGCGTGACAAAGTGCCCACAGTGGGCACCTGTCCAGCGAGCCCCCCAGTATTACCTCAACGTATCTAGAATTCTCTGGAGACGCCAGAGGCTCTTTGCCGGATGGACTTTCTATCCAGACACAGCAGGTCCCCAGCAGGAAACCAAGGAAGGAAACGCAGTTTGCAGGGGCAAGACTGTGGACAAAAGCATAAATTCTGTTTGGAGTAGAAATGAAACGTAGGTATTTAAGCCTAAAATAATGCCATTTTAATATATCTACCTTTCTTTTTTTTGTGGGGGGGCTTTTTTTCAACTACTTTGTTCTGGGAAAAAATTAATAGATTTTTAAAATACATAAAAACACGTATAGAAGGCAAATAATTTCCTCTAATGTCGCTCAGTGCTGCTGCCTCCACACTGCCCTACTCCTTCTTACCTTCACCAGCCTAGGGGGTTCTCTGGGTTGGGGGGGAATAGGGACAGGGTGGGTGTGTGTGTGGGGGTGCTGCATTTTCTCCAGTCTGGGCCCTCAAGGTGTTCTGGGAAAACACCAGCCAATTTGAGGAGTAGGGAGGCAGCTTTCTCGTGCTGGATGAGAACTGGTGCTGCTTGTTCAGTCACTCAGTTGTGTCTGACCTCATTGATTGTAGCACGCCAGGCTTCCCTGTCCATCACCAACTCCCAGAGTTTGCTCAAACTCATGTCCATTGGCTCAGTGATGCCATCCAACCATCTCATTCTCTGTCACCCCCTTCTCTTCCTGCCTTCAATCTTTCCCAGCATCAGGGTCTTTTCCAATGAGTCGTGGCCAAAATATTGGAACTTCTGCTTGAGCATCATCAGTCCATCCAGTGAATGAATATTCAGGGTTCATGTCCTTTAGGTGCTGCTTAGTTAATGTTTTGCCGCCCTCTGGTGGCAGCATGCATTTGCTCCCTTCAGCCTTGATCCAGGAAGTTGCATCTGAGTCCCTGATTGGTGAGGATTCCTTTATTTATTTGGTCAGTAGCAACAAGAGCCAACATTTATCTATGCAGCCCTGATTGTGTGTCAGCTGCCTGGTAACCCTCATAACCACGCACCTATGGAGGGGTCAGCGAGACTACTTCTTGAAAGCATTAGTCGCTCAGTTGTGTCCGACTCTTTGTGACCTACCAGGCTCCTTCGTCCATGGGATTCTCCAGGCAAGAATACTGGAGTGGGTTGCCATTCCCTTCTCCAGGGGATCTTCTCAACCCAGGGATCAAACCCAGGTCTCCCGCATTGGCAGGCAGATTCTTTACCATCTGAGCCATCAGAGTCTCCTTACAGATGAGGAAACAGCCTGGCAGAGCTGGGTCTTGAATCTGGGGCTCTCAGAGGTGAAGAATACCCTGTTTGGGGGCTGGAACCAGCTGAGCCTGCAGCTGTCCTACTTTGACTATTCATTTATGTGAACCAGTAAATCCCAGTATTACCAAAACCCATTTGAGTAGAGTTTGCTTCAACCTTTTTTTCTTGCAATCCAAAGACCCCTGACCAGTCGGACAAGTCCCCAGATGAGGTCACATTCTGACCTTCACTGGACATGAATTTAGGAAAGGGGGCTTACCTAACCCACAGCAGCAACCACCTTTGAAAACTGGGGCGCAGGGGCCCGCAAACAACCTCAGAGCTCTGACCCTGTTTTTTTTTTCTTCTGACCCTGTTTTTAATCCCCAAATTCAGTCCCACTAGAGGGCGCTCCTAAAGAAAATCAATGCTGATTTTCCCATTGGGAGGACTGGGAGGACTGATATTGAAGCTGAAGCTCCAATACTTTGGCCACTTGATGTGCACAGCCAGCTCATTGGAAAATGCTCTGATGCTGGGAAAGGTTGAAAGCATAAAGAGAAGCAGGAGACAGAGGATGAGATGGTTGGATATCATCACTGTGGACCTGAGTTTGAGCAAACCCCAGGAAATGGTGAAGGACAAGAAGCCTGGTGTGCTGCAGTCCTTGGGGTTGCAAAGAGTCTGACACGACTGAGCGACTGAACGACAACAGAAGGCGCTGCCTGGAAGTTTGCTATTGAGTCCAGGCATCAGCCCATCTGAGAGGCAGATGGAGGTGGGGGGAGCGTGGCGGACATGGAAAGTTAAAAAAGATGCAAAGGAGGATTTATTTTTAAAGAAACTGCTCTCAGCACTGCCCTCGCTAATTTTTATCCAATTATAGTTTCCTCACTTCTCTTGCAGAAGGGAAATGTGGTGAAACCCGAGGGATGGTTCTCCCCACAGGATCCGCTGGGAGCTGCCCAGCCACAGCCATGCTCGGCTTCCTCAAGAAAAGTGAGAAATCCAGATTTTTATAAAAATTTCCTGATTTTTAGATATTAGCAAATCCTTTAAAAGAGAGAAAAAAAGATTTAAACATTGATGACCAAGAGAGGCCTCTGTTCTAAATCTGCCCCTCTGCCATCAGTGTGAGACCTGAAGGGTGAAGAACTGCCAAACCCCTCGTCCGTGGGCCCCCTAGGCCTGTGGGTGAATGGGTTACCTCACATTTACTAGAAGGGAGACTAGTTTTTACTGGAAGAGGCCAGTTTACTCATGGTAACTTGATGAGGGTGAGGTTCAAACTGGAGATGAAGTTCAGACCCAAACTTTCCCACCAGATCCCATGCCCTCAACCCTATGCTAGGTCCCCAGAACTCTGAGTTGTCCCCATGAATCTGGCCCCTGTGTGTACACCCTGAGTAATCCCCTTGAATGTGGGTGGGATGTTATTTGGTAAAGGTGATGAGCTTCTTCGGGTATGATTAAGGTCCCCAAATCAGATGACCTCAAGTTGATTGAAAGAGCAATCACCCTGGGTGGGCCTGGCCTAATCAGGTGAGGCTTTCATGAAGGCCTGGGAGCAGCAAACATCCACATAATGACCTGCTGGTGGAGTGATCATGTGGCAAAGACTTGGGGGTGGCCAGCAATAAAACTGGGACCTTAGTCCTACAAATGTAAAACATTTCTGCCAGTACCCAAAAAAGGGGCCTGGAAAAAATGCCTTCAGATGAGAACACAGCCAACACACCAACTGCAGCCTGATGGGACCCTGAGCTGAGGACCCATCCCCACTGAGCTGGCCTTCCAATGCTCAGAAACTGTGTAGAGATATTGGGTGTTTTTGCTTTTTTAATTTCGTTTTCTAGATTTTTTTTAAAATGTGGACCATTTTTTTTTCTTGGCTGCACTAGGTCTTTATGCACACAGGCTTTCTCTAGCTGTGGTGAGTGTCAGCTCCTCTGTTGCGGTGTGTGGGCTTCTCACTGCGGTGGCTTCTCTTGTTGTGGAGGACAGGCTCTAGAGCACACGGGCTTCAGAAGTTGCGGCACGTGGGCTCCCCAAGCCTCACAACTGGACCTGAAGCCACCGGGCTGGGTGTCCACACACTTTCCAATCCAGTACATACTGCTCATCACCTCCAAGGGGCAGGATGGTGTAAGGCATACCTGCCCTGCCAGGCGGACGAAGTACTGGTCACCACCCAGCCTGGCAGTCCCCGTCTGTCCTGACTCAGGGCTGGTCACACCCCTGGCACCACCAGAGGGACAGAGGCCAGACTGACACGAGCATCTAAGCGCCTGTGCCCCTCTCCTGTTGTGCCCAAGACTCCCGTGAGCAAGCTCCTTGGGGATGAGCCAGACGAGACCTGGCTGTGGCACCCTGTCCAGGGCCACAGATTCCACAAATACAAACCCAGGCCATCCATAACTTCAGGTAGACAGTGTGCAATTATTTATTTAGCATATTGCTGTTGTTATTCAGTCACTAAGTTGTGTCCGACTCTTTGCGACCCCATGGTCTGCAGCACGCCAGGCTTCCCTGTCCTTCACCGTATCCTGGAGTTTGCTCAAACTCATGTTCATTGAGTCGGTGATGCTATCTAATGCTTATGCTACTTAGCATAAGAATGTCCCAAATATTGCATGGGATATACATACTGGAAATGTCATTGACGGTTGGCTTGATTTTCAATGGAACTGGGCATCTAAATGTTATCTCACAGCCCTCCCCTTGCCACCCAGGCCAACAGATGTGTGGCTGGGGGTCCCCCAGATCCAGCAGCAATCCCACAGCTGACCACAGAATCCTGAGCTCATAGCAGCTGCTATCAGAGCACTGAGGGATGGTTGTCACACAGCACAAGCTGACAGATACACATAGGGAGTGATAGTGACAGAGGCACACCAGAACCCAGCGCCACAGCCCCAGCCCAGCTCCTGGATCCTGATCCCCACGTGGTCCTGCAGGAGTTAATGGAATAAGAGCAACACTGACAAAGGAGAAGGTAAAAAATGCTGAGAGTGAGGAAAGGTTCTGGCTTGTCAGCTGGAAACCGGGCTTATGTTTCAGGCTTTCTAATAGCCTTGGAGAAAACTCCCTCCCTCCCCAGATCACATACCTCGACCTGGGAGGAAACCAGGAAAGAGAGAGCAGGGACCTGCAGATGCAGCCTCTGTCTCCACTTTGTCCTCCATCCAGACAGACCCTCCCTCCTTTGGGAATTGCACTAAGACTCCACTGAAACCTCTCACCAGAAAAAAAAAACAAAAAAACCTCTTGCTGAGCCCCTGTGGGACAGGGCAGCCCGGCAGGTGAATAGAATTCTCCCTCCCTTCCCTGAGGGCACAGCCCAGTGAGAAGAATTAAGCAAAAGTGAATCATCAAAACAAGACCTTCCCACCGGCCTCCTGAAATGTGCCCCTGAGGGTGAATCGAGAGTTTCAAGGACACTGCACTTTTCAGGATACTCAGGTTTTAAGCAAGTAAATGCATCCTTCCTGGATCTTTCCCAAGGTCCTTCTGAGGCCTTTGAGAGAGACAACACTTTTTTTCTTTCTCTTTTTAAAATAACTGTGGTAAAATACACATAACATAAAATTCACCATCTTAACCATTTCTCAGTGCACAGCTCAGTGGCATTAAGCACATTCACACTGTTGTGTAACCAGCCCCACCATCATCTCCAGTATTTTCCGGTCCTCCCAAACTGAAACTGTCCTCATGAAACAATGACCCCCCATCCCCTCCCCCACCCCCTGGCCCCACCATCTACTTCCTGTCTCCGAGGATTTGACTCTGCCAGGGACCTCCTCTGAGTAGAGTCAGACAGTGTGTGTCCTTCTGCGTCTGGTCAGCAGAATAACAGCCCCAAAGATGTCCCCATCCTGGTCCTGAGGCCTGTGGCCGTGTCACTTCATAGGTCAGAGGGGACTTTGCAGGAGGGATTAATTTAACGCCCCTGAGATTCGGAGGACCCTGGATTTCCAGCGGGCCCAGTGTCATCACAGGGTCCTTAGAAGAGGGAGGGGGAGGGTCAGAGGCAGAGAGACAGGAGATGCTGCACTGCTGGCTGTGAGGATTGAGGGAGGGCCCATGAGCCAGGGATGAGGTGCCTCTAGAAGCTGGAAAAGTGGGGAGACGGTGCTCCCCGGAAGCCTCCAGAGGGACCAGCTCTGCCCATGCCTGGATTCAGCCCCGTGAGGCCTGAGCTGGACTCTTGACCTCAGGACTGTCAGAAAACCAGGCTGTGCTGGTTTAAGCCCTCTGCTCCTGCTTGTTCCAATCACCTCAGGAGACTGGCATCCCTGAGGATGCCAGAAGCGGGGCCAGGGGGAGCGGCCAGTGGGCACTGGGGTGGAGGAGGAGCAGATGTGGTAGGTGATGGGGGAGGAGCCAGTGAGGCCCAGGTTGTATTCAAGTCCCCAAAACTGCCTTCCTAAAAGGCGGGGGGTGGGGGGGGGCACATTTGGTTCCTGGGGCTGGAACGGAATAGTGGGAACCCCAGAGAAAAGTGTACCTCGGACCAGGCAGAAGGCATGCTGCCAGGTCCAGTGCTTCCCCAGGACACAGGCCCCCTCCTCCCTCAGGCTGGGGTCCCCTAGACAAAGGCCCTGCCTCCTCCCTCAGACTGGAGCCCCCTGAGGGCAGAGGGGCCCTGCTTCCTCCCTAGGCTGGGGTTCCCCTGAGGACAGTTCCCCTCCTCCATCAGACTGGCATCCCCCCCTGAATATAGACGCTGTCTCCTTCCTAGACTCGGGCCCCCCTGAGAACAGGGCCCTCTCCCTCAGCGGATCTGTTCTGCCCTCCGCAGCCCCTCTCGACCTCACCTACCCCCTGCCCCGGGGACGCCCTGGCCTGCAGCCTCAGCTATTTTGGGTGCACCGCCTCCCCGCCCCGCGTGGGCCGCTCTCAAGAATAGCTCTCAGGATAGCTGTGGCGGCTTCCCTGTGGCCGCCTGCCGGGGAGGCGCTGGAAGGGGGCACGGGCCGTGGGGGGGAGGGGGCAGCGGGTGGGGACAGACCCTGCGGGTGGGCATCCCCAGCTACTCCTAGTCTGGAGCCTGGGGGTCCGGGTCGGAGGGGGAGGAGCCGCCGTCGGGGTCCCTCTGGGGTCCAGGCGCAGGTGCTGGGGTTTCACCCCTGAGGTCCGGGTTGGGGAAGCGGAAGAGGTCTATCGCTTTACCCCCACGCATGGAGGAAATCGAGGCAGGGCAGGCACACAAGCGTCAGCACTACCGGGTCATTCCCGGGAATGATCTCAGCGGGAGTGGTGCCTGTGGTATACGTGCGGAGCCTAATAACGGACCCTCTCCAACGACCGCCCCTGAAGCCAGAGGGGCTGGGGACCCAGCAGGCGCTGAAGAAGCGCTCTGAGAGTGACTGACGGGGCCACGTGGGAGAACTGAACAATCACTCATGAACAGCACTACTTGAGCACCTTCTGTATGCCTCACACTGGGGAGGGGGCAGTGATGTCACCTGGAGAAGTGAAGCAGGCGGAGGCTCAGGGCATGCCCACTCCAGGCAGGGACCCCAGGGGCTGCTTTATTTCAGGTAGGACAGAAGCCCCTAAATCGAGCACTTTTCAATGCCCAGGGCTGGGGAACTGTCCCCATGGGATCCCATAACGTCAGAGCTGTGCTGGGTGTGCTGCAGAGGGGGCTATGAAACCCTCGGATTGGGGTGCTCAGGCCTCCTCCTTCAGACTGGAGGTTTCCGAGGCCTGGAGCCAGGCAGGTCTTCCCTGTCAGTTTGGGACTTCCCAGAGGGAGAAGGGTTAGGGTGTCTTTCCTCTCAGACCAGCGGAAATAATTATATCAGGAGGTGAGGGGACCGGTCTCTTTCCTCCCAGGACTCAAGAGCATTTGGCAAAGTCACAGGAGCAGAAGGAGTCATCCAAAAGCACAGCAATTTCTCCAGGAAGATGAAAACGGGAAAGAAACCCCACACCCCACAAATGCATCCACCCTTGGGACTGTCAGCCCGAGACGTGTGGTTCTCAGGTGTGGATGTAAATGGGCACCTAGGTCCTAAGGCAGGGACTCAGCAGTTCCCCAGGGCCAGGGCAGCGCCAGCCCCCCGGCTCAGTCCTCGTCCTCGCTGGCGTAGATTCCGGCTTCCCAGCGCTCTGCCATGGCGTTCCTGTGTCGAGTCACCCGTGTGGCCTCTAGAATCTGCAAAAGGAGGCATGGAGTTTCCTCAGGGCTCTAAGCCCCCAAACATCTCCCCCCACCGCTAACCCCTAGGAGAGGCCTGGAGAATGGGTAGAGTAGGACCGCCATCTCCTGTTTCAGACCCTCCACTCCTAGTAACAGTGCCAAGGAATGTGCTAACTCATGCTGAACCCCACGGGAGGGAAATGCCCGGGCCTGGCATTGTGGACTCAGATCAAAATGAAAGTGAAAGTGTTAGTTGCTCAGTTGTATCAGACTCCTTGTGACCCCCATGGATTGTAGCCTGCCAGACTCCTCTGTCTGTGGGATTCTTCAGGCAAGAACACTGGAGTGGGTTGCCATACCCTTCTCCAGGGGATCTTCCCAACCGAGGGATCAAACTCAAGTTTCCTGCATTGCATGCAGAGAAGGTTATAAATGTATTCCACAAAACCACTGAGGTAGGTGACCTTCTATACACTCTCAGGTGGACCCCTCCCTCAAAGAAAATATCCCTGTCTTGGGCCAAGCCTGCCCCAAAACCATCTCCTGGAAAGGCAGCAGGTGGCCCCTCTTTCCACAGTCTGTGACTATGGCAGGCATCAAAAGCAGATCACAGAAAAGTCCACCTCAGGCAGACACTACCAATCAAGAAGATACCAGGGCAAGTACCCACACACAGAAGAAAGGCTTCCCATGACCCTGATGCCAGGGGATGGGGGGCACTGATGCAGGGGGAGGGGAGGAAGGCCCAGATACTCGCCCCAGGAGCACACTCACCTCCGAGTTGACATCATCTAAGGGGTTGATGCCGGCATACTACAGAAAAGGAACACATGTTAGTCCCCCAGGCCTTCCAGCCCTCCCCACTGGACTCGATGCACAGTCACATTTGGGGCAGAAAAGAAGGCCTTCCCTGCCCACTCTGGTCCCCCAAGTGCTCCTCAATCACCCCAAACTCAGAACCACCCACCATGCTGTTCCCTCATGTTGTCCTCCTCATTGAAGCATTGCCCATCATTTGCAACTGTTTTCTCTTTGTAAACATCATAACAAAGACAATTGACATTTACAGAGCTCTTGCTGCAGCCAGCCCTGCTCTAAGATTCTAAGGGGGATGTTCTTATTATCACACTCATTTTAAAGGGGAGGAGACTGAGGGTCAGAGAAGGGCAGGGTCTTGCCTGTCACATAGTCAGCAAGCAGCAGGACTGGGACTTGAACCCAGGTCCCCAGGCTCCACTCTGCCCCAAACCACTAGGCCAGACTGGGAGCACCACATGGGTAAGGCTGGAGAGAGTGTTATTCTTTGTGGTGTAACAGTTCCTGTCCAGAGAGGAGACAGCCTCATGGTTACAAATGTAGTGTTTGGAGTCAGGCCTAGGTTCAAGTACTGGCTTGGGAACTCAGGCTATATGACACTGCATGGGTGCTTAGTCACTTAGTCATGTCCAACTCTTTGTGACACTATGGACTGTAGCCCGCTAGGCTCCTCTGTCCGGGATTGTCCAGGCAAAAATATTGGAGTGGTGGAAAAGGAAATGGCAACCCTTCCAGTATTCTTGCCTGGAAAAGTCCATGGACAGAGGAGCCTGGCAGGCTGCAGTCCATGGGGTTACATGCCTGAGCACACATGCATGAGGGTAGAGGGAGATGGGTTGGTAGCAATAAACTGGTAGAACTAAAAAAAAAAATCGGAGTGAGTTGCCATGCCCTCCTCCAAGGGATCTTCCCAACCCCAGGATCCGACCTGCATCTATTACATCTCCTGCATTGGCAGGTGGGTTCTTTACCACTAGCGCCACCTGAGAAGCCATGTATGACCCTGGGCACGGGCAAGTATGGCTTTCTCAACAAAAGGGAAACAAAAATCCCTCTAGGTGTTAAAGGCATGGTGCTTGCAGAGCCCTGAGACATCCATCATGTGATGTGGATAATAATCAGAAATGATGTTGATGGTAATAAACACATGAAAATAATAAGGATCATTTTTGATAGACTGCCACTGCTCTCCTCCAAGCAGAGCTCATCCTCAGCCTTTGGCTCAGGGGTAACAACCTCATGGTGGGGACTCTGCTTATACAGCCCAGACATGAAGAGAAACTTGGTTTATCCATTGTGCACTTCACCTGAACTTCTCTGCCCCTAATGGGGAGTCGGACCTCAGCCAGGCCTCCAGGGGGATGGCAGAACTTAAGACTCACCCACTGTTCCTTCTTCTTTCTCTGCTGGAGAGCATCCTCGGCTGGGGCCTCCACCGTCCACACCAGGTCCGAGTGCAGGTGGATGGGGGTGAAATAGTGTGACTCAGACACTGAGTAGCTGCCTGTGATGCCTGGTGGGGGTGGGGGAGGGGAGAGGAAGGAAGGAAAGAGCATCAGGGAGGGTCCCAGCGTCTCCTGAGGGCATAACCTCTGTGAGAACTCAGCCCAAGAGACTCAGATTCTGGCTGAGAGGCTGGACCAGTTAAGGAGACAAATGAATGGACAGACAGAGCAGACAGCTGGTTGGGAAAACTGATAGACAGATTGATCAGAATAGCTGGTCAGGAGAAACTGGATCGACAGATGGGCTGACCATGCAAGGAGAAAAACACTGGAAAGTGACACAGGGTGGGGGCAGTTCACATTGACAAAAAGGAGCAATTGATCGAGAGGCTAGAACATCTGTAAACCTCTATGCACCTAACAACAAAGTCTCCAAATCCATAAAGCAAAAAACTCAAGGCAAAGTTAACATCTTTCTCCAAAATCTACTGCTTCAGCAGACAGACAAGTGGACAGACCAGCCAACCCAGGTAGTGGATGAAGTCCCCCAGACGTTCCCCCACCCTCAGCCTCTCCTGGCATCCTCATACTCCTCCTGCCACCCTCCTCTGAGACTCTGCACAAAGCAGCCTTTCCCAGGACCCGTCCTCACCAGATGTGCGGGAGGAGCTCCTACAGTCGTGGTCACAGCACTCATCTGAGAAGACCTCAGGGTACAGAGCACTCCGCCGCTCCTCAGCCATCTCCCGCTCCCGTCGCAGGACATTCTCCACTTCCCTCTCCAGCAGCTCAGATGACTGGGACTTCTGTAGCCTCAGTGCTGGGGCCCCCTCCACCTCCCAACCCCAAACTCGGGGGGCCTCAGCTCTCTCAGGTTCATCCGGGACTCTGAACCGCAGGGGCCGCAGATGGAAGTACTCCTGTCTCAGGACACCCCTGCTGGCATGCAGGGGTCCCCGGGGGGGCTCCTGCTTCATGCCTGAGAGCTTTGCAGAGGATTCTGAGGGACGCCTCTGAGACCCTGCAGCCTTGGGAGAGCCCACTGGCCTGGCTTCATCTGCTGAGAGGTTGCTGGGCCTGCGGTAGGCGTGGGAGGCAGGGGACTCTCCTGGGGGCATCCCAGGGCTCAGGTACGGTTGGTAGGCATCAGGTGGGATACGGCTCACCTTCCTCACCTCTGGGGCTGGGCTGGACGTGTGGGCATCTGGAGTCGGGCTGAGGATGGAGTCTGAGCTGTGGACTCTTCGGAGTCTGGGCTGGGGTCCTTCGGAGGACCAGTCGGGTGTGGACGCCCGGCCCGCCTGCAGCCCCTCCCGCCGGTGGTCCTCCTCACGCCGTGACTCCTGAGCAATGTCCCGCTGTACGTAGAGTGATGGACGGCCCCTGTCCCGCCGTGGTGCTGCAGCCAGGCTCACCTTGCTCAGCAGCAGCCTGGCTGGGATCTCCACCAGCTCCTGGTGGCTGGCTGCCCGCTGAAGCCCCCTCTGCTCTCGGAGGTCTGCCTCCCGCTCCTGGGCCAGTCGGATCTCCCGCTCAATGGGCGTCTCCTTGAGGGGCTCTGGGGACTCCTCTCTGGACCGGGAACCGGGGTCCTCCAGGGCTTGGGCACCAGACCTGGTGGGCAAAGGGTGAACCCTCTTCTCTTCCGTGACCACCTCCTTCACCTGGGGTTTGACTGGGAGGACATACCCATTGGCCAGGTGTGGCCTGCTCAGGGCCTTGGAGGCCTGACTCGCCCCTAGTGGGGAGTTCTGAGAGGCCACTGCATTTACGTGGGCCACTTTGGGTTGGGGGCTCTGAGGAACCTCTGAATTCACGTGGGCCACCCCAGGTGGGGGGTTTTGAGAGACCCCTGCTTTTGCATGGGCCACCCTGGGCTGGGGGCTCCAGGGAACCCTTGCATTGGCATGGGCCACTCCAGGTGGGGGGTTCGCCTGCTCCAGGTTCAGGAACTGCCGCCTGGCTGCCAGGAAGTCGATTTGCTCCCTGTCGATCTCGTTCTCCTCCAGGGGCATGGACTGTGGTCGGCTGGGGCCCCCGGGCTCCCTGTGGTAAGGGGCACCATGGAGCGTGGCCACCGTGCCACTCTTCCTGACGGCCTGGTCCCGAATGACTGCCTGGCGCTCCCGCTCCAGGTTCTGTGGCTGCCAGTGTGGGGTATCCCTAGCCTCCAGGTGGTAGGCCTTCACCTCCTCATCCTCATTATCCTCTGGGCAGGGTGGCCATGGGGCTGTCCGGCCAGGGAAAACACGCAGGCTGCGGGACGTCCCTGTCCGCGTCATTTCCAGGGAGGCCTCATGGTCAGTGGGCCATGCTGGTGTCTCATCCTGGCTCCAGACACTGGCCATGGGCCCCACGCCTACCAGCTCAAACGTGTAGCTGGTGTCACTGTCGGCCATGCGGGATGAGTGAGGGATGCCGAAGATGGGATATCTGGTAACTCGGTCCATGTTTGGAGGGAGGTCTCTGCCCACCACAGGCTCCCAGAGTGGAGATGATCTGGGCTCACTGAAGGAGGAGAAAGATGTGTGGGTTACCAGGTCAGAGAACTTGGGGAGAGCTGTAGTCCCTCTCCCTCCAAGGACAAAGTCCTGACCAAGTGGCCTCTGTGATTGGCTCAGGGATAGGTAAGTGACTCAGCCCTGCCAATCAGAGCATTCTATACTTGGACCTCTGTTACTTGTACAGGGGTGGACATGTGACCCAACCTGGCCAATGACATTAAACTCTGGGACTTTGCAATTAAAGTGGAAAATTGGACCCTCTTCCCCACTGGGCTTGTGAGGCTGATAGGATGAGCCTGAGAACTGTTGGGGAGTCCTATTTGCCCTTGAGGACACACCTTGCTTAAGAGCACCCCCAGTTGCAACACAGCACCCTAAAGACATTGTTTCAGCTCCTGGATCCAGCCACACCTGAATTCCTGGGGGCCCCTGTACTGATTAACAACTGACCCCTGTGTGTCTAACATTTGCAGGCACCCCTCCCACCTCCTCTCCCAGACACTGCACATCCTGTTGGGGGCCAGCTCGCTGGGTCCAGACCCAGGGAGGCCACCCCCCAACAGACTGTCTCTAAGGGCACACACATTTTGAGGTTCCTTCTGTGATTCTTTGTTTCATCTGACATTTACAGATGGCCCCATCTCTCACTGAAGGATGTCAAGTGGGGAAACTGAGGCTCAGAGAGGGGTGTGACTAGACAGAGCATCTCGTATCTGGCTCTCTCCTCAAACTTGCCCAGAGGGACACCTTGTCCCATCCAGATGATTGTGACCTCCGCACCATAATACTTGGCCCAGCTAAGGAGTACCCTGACCCAGTGCCCCAGGGGGCCCAGCCCCACCAGGAGTTGGGGATCCCTCTGAGCACGTCTCCAGGAGCCTTTGTGGAGGCCAGGCAGCTGCTCTCACACCTCCATGACTCCTGGCATCTCCAGGCTGCAGTCTTCCCACCCTGCCCAGGGCACTCAAGGCCACCAGCTCAACCCAAACCCACGAACTCTACAGGCACCAGACCCCAAATCTGACCCTTTCCTCCTCCCTCTGCTGGGAAGATCTTGGTTTCTGCTCTTCCACGTTCTCCTTAGCTGCGGCCCAGGGAGTCCCTCCAGATTGTTTCCACCGTTGGAGCCTGTGGCCTGAGCATCCCATGTGTACCTGGCCCAGTACAGCTGAGGAAAGGAAGCTAAGCTGTTCTCAACTTCTCAAGCAGCCCTTGTCCCCATCCTCAGCCCCCTGATGCCACCAAGGCTACTGGGAACATCACTGCCTTTTTACACCAACATGCTTGTAAAAGTGAAATGTGGTTTTAAAAGAAAACTGCAGACCCTCCCTGAGCTGGAAAAGTGACACCAAGCAACCTAAAATCGATCATGGGGATCCATGCTACAATTAACTCATTCTTATCATGCAGTCTTTCAAATATTGAAACTATAACCAGGAAAAAAAATATTTAAAAACAAGCAGGCTTGGGTGATAAATCCTAGGCAAAAGGGCTGAGCCTCTATCCCAAAGACTTGAGAGTGGCCGGGTGTGTACATGTCTTTGCAAGGAGAAGATTGTTTAAGGCCTGTCACCTCCCCCCCCCCCCCCACTGCAAGCCATCAGCTCCCTCCCAGGGGCCCAGGTGAGCATCTCCCCCAGTAGCCCATAGTCTGGTACACAGCAAGTGCTTAATAAAGGCTGGCTGACTCTCACTCCACGTGCCCAGGGGCCAGGGTTAGAGTTCATTCAAGTGGAGAGGCAGCTGCCCCTCCAGGCTTCCCCCCTAGCCCCAGCCCACCCTGGAGGGCAGTTCTGGTCCCCACACCCCACTCCTGGGGAGTGCAGGCATGGTGGGGCTGATACAGAAATGTTTGCCTAGTGAGTGACCAGAGGCTCACCCAGAAGGATTTATAAGCCACAGGGGACATTAACTCCAGGAAAAAGAACTGCACGCCCAGAGGGTGTTGGGTCTCCCGGTGGGTGGGGCAGGGTGGGGGACACATCCCTCCTCAGCCCATTCCTTCTGGGTGATTCACCGAGGCCAGCAGGGTGGGGTCCGTCTTTGCCTGTGTCCTTGGGCAAGTCTCCCCCAGTTCCCTACTGACCCCAGTGTCCCTCTGGATGGTAGGTAGGTCCAGGGCACGCAGCTGCCACCACAAGAGGTTGCTGCCGTGCAGGTTCAGCCTGGTATGCAGTAGGCACCAGATAAATGCTTTCACAGCAGTGGCTGATGCTTTTAATTTTTAAACCCTGGATCCACCACTGATCTCAGAGTGATCCTGGGGCAGGCACTCCCTCGCCAAGCCTCAGTCTGTAAGGTGGGACTGTGCTAGCTCCACATCAGGGCCTGGGGAGGAACCAGGAGGCCTGAGCAGGTGCCTGGCACACGGAAACACTGGGGAAGGAGCCACCTTCCTGGAGGTCTCACAAACTGTGCACATAAGTTGTACTAGCGAACAGAGCCTTCCAACTCCTCGAGTGGCTCCTCCCAAATGGGCATTTCATGCCAGCATTTTGTTGGCCTCTCACGAGAGCCTGTGACCCGGGGGCCATTCTGTGCCCAACACGAAGCAGAGGAAACCAAGGCCCTGAGAGGGGTCACACAGGGAGTGACAGAGCAACAGGTTCTGAAGCTGGGCTGTCACCTCCTCCTCCAGGAAGCTCCCCGGGGTTGCTCCTCCCCGGTCCCAACTCTGTACCCTGTTGATACCAAAACTGAAACTGGGTTTATGGCCCCTGGGCCACATACCTGCTTCCTCATCACTGCAAGTGGCCTCCTGCCCTCGGGCAAAGGCCTGCTGGAGGGGCCTGAGGCTCAGACAGGGCCAGTCACACAGCAGGGATAGGCTCTTGGGGTTCCTCTTCTGTCCCTTGGGGCTACAGTCCCCAAGACCCTGGTAGCAGGGCCCCTTAACACACCTGGACTCTGGGCCGAGTCTCTGCCCCACCCCCACAGGATTCCAGACACCCTTTCCGACGCTGGACAACCCCCTCATGCTGAGACTGCCCCACCGCCTCCAGTGAACCCCAGTCAGACCCCAGCCCCATGGAGGGGGCTGTCGTAGGCTGCTCAAGCCCTCCCAAAGCAAGCCTCTGGCTGGTGCTAAGCGTCTCCCCAGAAACCCCCGAATTCCCAGAATCAGCGGGGGTGTGCTGTGCCTTGGGCCCCAGGGGTGTGATCAGGCCCCTTCCTTAGAGGGTCAGGGTTCAAGGCCAATGGTTGGGGTCCCGAAGTCCAGGGTGGAGAGTGGGGCCCTGGTAAAGCTCAGGGACCGACCTCTGCTCCCCTGGGCAGATGCAGCACAGGATGGACATAGACCAGCCTCAGAGCCAGCCAGGGGGCTCAGAGTGAGCGGAGGTGCCCTCAGTCCCTGGAAGCCCACCGAACCCAGAGGGGGCTGGGGTGGGTATGAGGACTTCCTCCCTGCACCCAGAGGGCCCAACTGGGGTCAGAAGGTGCCGCGGACACACAAACCCACAGCCCAAAAGCAGAGCTCCCTGCCCAAGCAGGACCCCCACCCCCCACCCCCCACTTTAGTGTCCATCCCGCCCTCCTTTGCCCCAGCCTTACCCGTGCTCTCAGCCCCACAGGCTCCAAGCCTGGCTCTGGCTCTCTGGCTGGCACAGAGGCCTCCCAGCCCCGCCCTGGCCCAGGTTGCCAGGGGACAGGGCCCCACCCCGGGAAGCACTCCCTCCTCCCAGGCCCCACCTGGGCTCGAGAAACAAAGTTCAGAGAAGGAAGAGAAAGACGACACCGCTGCAGAGGCTGCCGTGCCACGCTGCACTGCCCCTTGGCACCCAGGGCCCCCGCCCACAAAGCCCAAGCCAGAATTCACCTCTAAACCCTCTGGGCCTCCCCACCGCCTCCCAGCATCGCTCAGAGAGGGGCCATCTGTCTCCCGGGGTCACAGGGCTGGTCCACGAGCCAGCTGCTGTTCCTCAGGGGCAGGTCCAAGTCCAAACCCCCACCCAGCCGCCTGGCTCAGCCCACCGTCTAGGGCCATTTCCCCTGAGAGATCCTTACGGGGACCAGCCCAGCATCCTAGTCTCTGGGGATTCAGCTGGGCTTAAATTCAAATCCCACTTAACCACTCTGAGCCCATTTCCTCCTCCAGGAAGCCGGGGACATCACAGGATGGGGTGAACGCCCCTCAACCCACTTCCAATAAAGGGCCAAATGAGGACATACAGGTGCCAGAAAGCGTTGGGATGGTTGGGGCCCGGGCCCACTGAGGCTCGAGGTGGAGGCAGGTGTTCCCAGCACACAGCTGCGGTGTCTGATTCTTGGCCGAGGTGCAGAAGACCTGCTAGTGCCAGGGGGCCCTAAGCCTGCGGAAGCAGCCCACTGGGTGCTGTGGTTGGTCCACAGGGAAGGGTACACAGTGGGCTGGGCTTCCGTTCCTGGCGGTGGGGGTGGGGATGGGAATCTTTGTCCTGACCTGCCCCTTGGCCAGCTGTGGAGCCCCTCTGAGGAAGAACCTCAGTCTCTTCTTCCATCCGATGTGCCCCTAGCTCCGAATCTGGCAGGGCTGCTCACAGTGCGGGGGAAGGGTGGAGACTGGGTCACCCCACATGCTGGGGCACTCCTGATCCCAGACTGGGGCGACCTCCCCTGCAGGGCTCACACAGCTGCCGTACAGGTGGGCAAGCCAAGGCCCAGAAGGGGTGGCCACCACTCCTACCCAGATTACGTAGTGAGAGAAGCAGGGCCGGCAGTTTCTGCCCCATGTCCCCACCTGTTTGCCAGGAGCCAGCTTCTCTGCCAAGCTTGAGGGTGTCTGTCCCCCAGGGGATTGTGAGCCCAACAAGGGGCAGCCTCACAACCAAGGTGGGTGGGCAGGTGTGGAACCTGAGGGCCCCTAGGAAACAGAAGCCAAGTCACGCCACCGGAAGCAGCCCCCTTACCTCCAGGCCTTACCTGCCCAGGTGCCACACAGGTGCAGGTGGGGACTCCACCAACACCCCTACCCACCGCACTGGCGTGAGTCTGAGGGGTGCAGAGCTGCAGATGGGAGACACCAGTTCCCCTGGGATCTACCAGGCTCCTTTTAAGGCTGGACCGCCTTGCCTGGGCAGGGCCCCAACCCCTGGCCTGGCCGCACCCTCCCCGCCCAGGTGAAACTCAAGAATTCCAGCCCCAGGGCTGTTCACACTGTTTATTTGCTTCTCTGGGAAAGTCAAGAACATGGGGCCTTGTCACACATTGAAAGCATAGGGGGGCAGCAAGGGCACTTTAGCGGAGGCTCACGGCTCGAGGACTCAGGTGAACTCGAGGAGGAAGGGGGGTCCCACGGCCACTGCTCAGGTCACCTCAGAGAGGACCTCTCATCCCAGCCACCCAGGGGCAGAGCTGAGACGGGGACCCAGGCTGCCGTCCAGAGCGGGCCCTGCACCCACCCTGCTGAGGTGGGGAGGGGCCTGGGCCCTGGGCACCAGGCTGCAGGCCCCTAGGGGAGGGGCCAAGGTGGGGCCTGGTCATCCGCAGCCCACACACGAGAGGGCCTGTGAGCATGTGCACAAATGTGCCTCTGGGGACGAGTGTGGCTGCAACCAAGGAGATGTGTCTGTACATCTTGGTGTCAGCTACCCCCAGGAGGGGAGCCCCCTGCCTCTCACCCCTTCCAGTGAGGGGGAGGCAGGTGCACATCAGGCTGGGCAGCAAATGGAGGTCTCCAGCTGCAATCCAGGGGAAGCTCCCTGTCCCAGGTGAGCGGGGTGCCCTCCTCCACTGCCCAGAATGCGCCAAGCCCAGCAGAGCTGGCGGTGGGCCCAATCTCTGTGGCATGGTAGGGGAGACCCGGGACCCTGGTCCAAGCAGGCTGGAGAAGGGGCCAGGGGCAGTCCCCTAGGGTCCCCAAATTAGCACCAGGAGGATGGGGGGCCCAGTGGGAGTGGGAGCTCAGGATGGGGCTTGCATGGCCCTGCCTTGTGTGGGATGCATCTCAAAGACCCCTGGCCCAGCCCGGCCAGAAGACAGCACAGGGGTCACACCCTGCCTGAGTGCGGGGGCATGGCCCCAGGGTGCCCCCTTCCCATGTTCCATCGCCCACTGGCTGTGCTCAAAGAGAGCACTGAGGGGAGGGGCGCATTGGCTGGGCATGTCCAGAGGGGCTCATGTTCATTCCAAGACCTCGAGCCGGGGCTCCCTGGAGAGGCACAGCCTCACCTCAGTTGCCCGAGATCCTGACCAGGTGCCTTGGCCTGGGAACCCTGACACAGAGGCTGAGCGGGGACAGGGCAGGCTCCCAGGACCCCTGGCTCCCAGGGTCCCTCTCCTGGGGGGTTGTCCCCTCAGGGACCTCATTGGAGCGGGCAGGAAGGCACAGGCAGGAGGCCCAGAGGGAGGTGGGCTGGCGTGGGGCCGCGTTGAGGCCCTGGGTCACACCGGCCAGGAGCTGCCGCGACATGGGGGCCCCTCGTTTCAGGAGAAGCGGGTGTGTCCGTGTCTCTCCTACCAGGCGTGGGTGCACGGCTCAGTGGTTTAGGGTGTGTGGGGGGTGGTGATGGGATGGGGGACCCCTGTCCCTCTCTTTCCAGTGAAAGAAAACTCAGAAGGAACACGTGACGACACGGCAGGTCCAGGGCCCGTGACTGCGGGTGGAGGGTGGGCAGGCGCCGGGAGGGCCGGGCTGTGGGTGTCTGGTACAGAGGGCAGGGCCAGGGTCTGGGGGGGCCGGGCGGGTCACATGATGGAGCAGCATTTACAGCGCTGCTTCTTCATGTCGAGGTCCTGGGGCTCGGCGGCGGGGGCCTCAGGCCCCACCTGGTTCTCTTCCCTGGAGCCCTCAGTGGCGGGGGGCTCAGCCGCACTGCCGTTGGGCGGGGCAGGCTCCTTGGGCTCAGCTGCATCCTCGATGACCACCAGCTCTGCTGTGATGGTGTCCTGCAAACCCAGCACCTTCTGGGTCTCGGCCTCATCCTCCACGTTCTGGTAGCCCATGAAGATCATGGTGACTGGGGGCTCCTGGCCGGGCTGGATGCCGGGCGGGCCCGAGGTGGCCTCCCCAGGCTGGGCCTGAACACCAGTGATCTCCCGCCTGGACGGTGTGGTCCGGACAGCCTCTTCTGATGGCCCCCGGGTTTCCACTGCCCCAACCACTGACCCTGCCTCGCTCAGTGTGACCTCGTCCGCCTTGTGGATGAGTTCGTCCACCTCTGAGGAACTCAGCGGGTGAATCCCATTCTCTGCCGTGCCGTCCATGGCGTGGACCACTGGCATGGGGGGAGAGAGAGAGTGTGAGCTGGTTCCCAGCCCGGAGGGAGGGCCTGGCAAGGTTGAGAGCCACCTCTAGGCTAAAGGGGAATCATAAACTAAATTACACCTTTAGAACTGACTGACAAGTAAAGTCCCAATTGGGATCAGTGTGCACGGCCAAGTTGGCACACAGAGGAAAATGTGTAGACACAAGAGCATGTGTTAGAAAACAAGAAAGAATAAATGAATTTGGATTTTATTGCCCTGCAGTTTGAAGCATTTCCATATTTCCCAGCCAACTTGCTCCCAGGCCATCACTTTTCAAAGTAGGTCTATTATTTTTTCCATTGCAAAGATGGTGAAAATGGAGTTCAAAAAAGTTAAGTAACAAGTAACTGGTCCAAGGTCACACAGCTGGCTGGGGCTGATCCTGCTCTTTCTCCCATTCTAGGTGTATTTCCCTTCATGAGGATTTGCAGGAAGTCTGATTTCATGTGGATGATCTTAAACAAAAATTTAGTCCATTCACCCATCTTTCTTGTTTTCTCATCAATGCCCTTGAAGGCTATACATTTTCCTCTGAGTTGTGTTTTGGCTGCAGCTCATGGATTACATTAGGTCATTCTGTTTCAAGTGTAAATGTCTTGTCATTTCCATTTTGATTCACTGTCTCTTTAAGCCAAAATTTATTTAGAAGAGTGTTTCAAACCTGGGAAAGAGGGGAACTGTGGTCCAGGAACACAGCATGTAAGATATAACATTGGGACAAGACATAGTCACTTTCTAAAATGCTCCACCTGTGTTTGACAAGAATGTGCATCTTTCATTGGGCATCGTTTTATATGCACAATCAAGTTTGTTAAGCATATTTTCCAGATCTTTCCAGCTTTAATAATTCGTGTCTTTCTGATGGGTCAGTTTCTAACTGTGTTACAATCTCTAAGACCGGATGTCAGCACCTGGGAGGAGTCCCCGCTGTGGTCTGACACCAGCCCTGGATCACAGCCCTTCTAGAAACACAGCTACCCAGCTGCTTAGGGTGGAGGGAGGGACACACTGAGTGCCCTAGGAACTCGCCTCCTCTGTGGCCAAGGGTCAGGGTTGGCCAGCATCTGGCTTCCAGCCAGTATCTGGCTTCTGGCCAGAAGGAAAGTGCTTTCCACTCTCGGTTTCCAAACTCCTGAGGAGGGGCATCCATGATTCAAGGCCTTGCAGTGACTCTGGGCTGGAGGCCCAGAGGGTGGGGTGTATCCAGGCCATGCAGAACCAAGCTAGGTATTTCCCACTGGCCACTGCTCCAAGGTAGGAACCTGAGCCCTTGGCTGCCATGGAAATGGATCACCTTCCCATTGCTAAGCAACCAGAGTCCAGTCTGGCGGGTCTTGAGTCCCCAGGGGCCAGGCCAGGCTGGGGCCCGTGGCCAAGGTAAGGACCTTCCATGAGCACAGACATCTGTGCCCCTTGGCCTTGTGTGGCCATCCTGTGTCCAGGAAATAGAGCAGCTGGGACATGCCTAGAACCACACAGCTGGTGAGAACTGGAGCCAGGATTCCACTTGGGTCAAAGATTCCCAAGTACAGCAGAGCTGGGTTGTGACAGGACTCCTTTAATAACATCCTGGATGTCCCAGAAGCCTGAACCTCTAAGAATAGGAGGCTTTGGGAATCAAAACTACAATGAGATACCACTTCACACCCACTTAGGATGGCAATTATAATTTAAAATGGTCGATAATAAGGGTTGTTGAGGATGTGGAGAAACTGTAACCCTAATGCACTGCTGGTGGAAAAATAAAATGGTAATGCCACTGTGGAAAACACCTCAGCAGTTCTTCAAATAGTTCAACAGAATTCCCACATGATCTAGCAATTCCACGCCTAGGCATTACCCAAGAGAAATGAAAACATACACCCACACAAAACCTTGTATAGCATAAAACCAAAGGGTGGAAACATCCCAAATATCCATGAACTGATGACTAGATAAACAAAACATGGTCCATCCATACTCTGAACTATTACTCAGCCATAAAATATAAACATGGATGAACCTTGAAAACATGATGCTCAGTGAGAGAAGCCAGACACAAAAGATCACACCATATATCATTCCATTGATGGGAAACGTCCAGAACAGGCCAGTCCACTGAGAAAGTGGGTTCGTGGTTGCCATGGTGGGGTGGGGAGGGATGGGGTTTCCATTTGAGGAACAGAATGTTCTAGAATCAGGTACTGAGGGCATACAACATGGAGAGTTCTCACTGGGCTGTGCATGGAATTTATGTGTGTCCTGAATCTCTGTCTCCAAATTCCATCTTCTCCTGAGGGCAGCACTTACCAGACACGCTAATGGACCCTGGGGCTGAGCTGTGCTAATTTTATGCCTAACTCAAGGGATCAGTTCTGGGGACCTCAGATCCTGAAGAAAGCAAATGCTTACCTGGACTCCAAATGTACTGTTAATTTTTTTTCTTTTGCTGCCCATGGCTTGTGGGGAGCACCTGGGTACCTGGGGATATCCGACCTGCCTCACCCCACCCTCAGTATGTGGGGATCTTAGTTCCCCAACCAGGGATTGAATGCAGGCCCTCCGCAGTAAAAGCACAGAGTCCTAACCACTGAGCCACCAGGGAAGTTCCTTAAAGGTTTCTTAAAATACTGTCTTTAGGAAAGTATGTTTTCTTCTTTTTCTGGTATCACAGCAAATGTTGCCCCAAACATCCTCTCCACAGGCAGGACATGCCAAAAATGAACAAAAGTTTAAATGCCAAGACCATTATAAGATGGTTGTCTAAACACTGATGGATCTCACAGTTTAAAGGAAAGTTTTCCTTAGATTTTTTAAAAAGAAAGTGAATTTTACATTCTGTGAATTATATGGGGGTGGGGGGAAGGGACTTTGGAGCTTTCGCCCAAGGCTGCCCTCCCCTCCCATTTCCAGCTGCTCCCTTCCCAGCTGCCAGAGAGCACCCTAAAAACTAAACCAGGTCTCAGCTCCACAGCCTCTCCAACAACCCCCTCCCCCGACGACCCTGCCAAAGCTCCCCATCCCCCACCCCCTCACGCTGCATTAGCTCCACGGGCTCCCCGACAACCCCCAGGCTGTGAACCAAATCCCACCCCAGGGCCTTTGCACGGGCTATGTGCGCACCAGATACCCTCTGTGCTTACCTTCTCTGTCCCTCCCCACCCTGCTGGACCTTCCTCTGGCCCCCTCTGAATCTCTATGGGGGGGGCGTCTGTAGCCTTTATCACAACAGTAATTATTTAAATGAATTATCTGCGAGGATATTTGAGCAGAATTTGAGCAAACTCCAGGAGATGGTGAAGGACAGGGAAGCCGGGCATGCTGCAGTTCATGGGTTCGCAGAGTCCGACACAACTGAGCGACTGAACATCTGTGAGGTGGGGGTTGGAGAGCTCAGCCCGCTGGCGCGAGAGCACCCAGGATGGAGCAGACCTCAGAGGTCGGCTCCCCAGCCCATCCCGGCGCTGGCCACGCCTCCAGACGGTTCCGGGATGGAGGGAGGGCTGGCCGCGGGGCGGCGCTGGCGGGGCGGGGGGAGGGGCGCGTACCTTTGGTCTCGTCCTCGTAGACCTTGATGCCCTGAGGGAGGAGCTCCCGGGGGAGCACGGTGGTGCTGGACAGCACCCGGGTCTCCCCCGTCACCTTGTCCTTCTCCACTGTGATCTCCACCGAGTACATGGCTGGCACGAGAGGCACGGGTCAAGCCGCCGCCCACCTGCCCATGTGCCCCACGCCGGGCTGCAGCCAAGCCAGGGAGGGGAGGCGGCAGCGCAGAGCCAAGCAGCAGGTGCCCTGGTGTGCCCTCGACGCGGCCCTCCTCCCAGCTCAGTATCCCTCCCTGGCTTCCCAGCGCCCACGGGCGTGGGGTCTGAATTCCTGGGCCACTCCGACCGCCCGGCCTTGACTGCAAAGCCTGGATCAGTTCCAAGCAGGTGGGGGCGTGCCTGGCCCAATCTAGAAGGGATTCAAACCCAAGTGAGCAAGCCTGTGCCCCACAGCGTCCTGGACGCTCCTCCTCTGCACTGCTCTTGTAAGGCCACTACTGACTCATCCCTTCACCGTGGAGAGGGGATGGTCCCCCGGAAGTGTATGGAGCTACGACCCCTGAAGATTACATTCAACGGCCAGCATCTGTCCCTGTTCTGCAGACAGGTTGTCACACACACCACACGGAGAGGAGACGCCTCCTGGCAGTGAGGCCCCCAAGCCCCCAGCCCTCCTCCCTCCACGGAGGGCCCCACATCACCACGCCCAAGACCACGCCCCGACCTGCCCCTCCTGGGTCTTCTCATTTCTCACATGGACACCTTTGTTCTCCCTCCTCTCTAATCGACTCTACTATTTCCCCCATGCCCCAATCTGTCCATCTGCAAATTCCAAGGTGCTGCCTTCAAGACTCCCAGAACCCACCCACTGCTCGTCCTCTACAGCCCCTGGTTGGGGGGAGTTGCATCCACCCGCACTATCCCTCAACCCCCTTCACCCCATCCTCACACCATCCCGCAGCCCGACCCTCATCTCCTGAGTCCCCCACAGCATCCCCTACCATGCCCCACCATGTCCCCCTTCATCTCTTTCCTCCATCTCTCACCATCCCACTCATCATCCCCACCCCCACAATACCCCCATCCTCCACCGTTTCCTCTCACCTTCCCCCCACCCCCTGTACCCCCATCATCAACCCTCCGGGGACCCCCGCAATCAGCTCTGCCCACAACCTGTTCTCCCTAGAGCCGCCAGAGGGTGCCTGTGAGTTGCGAGCAGGCACACCCCTGCTCTATCCACCTCCAGCTCTCTGCACCCCCACACCCAGCATGGGCCGCCCCATCCCTTCCTCACCCTCACCTTCTGCCCCTCCCCCTCGCTCATTCCACTCCGACCAGCACACGGCCCCTGCCACCCACCGGTGCCCACAGTCCAGACGTGGTCCAGACTTGACCTTTGCACTGGCAGTGCCCCTCCGTCTCCATGCCTTGCTACCTCACTTCCTTTATCCTTGCTCAGATGTCACCTCCTAAGATAGACCTCCCCGAGCCCTGTGATTCAAATTGTGCCACTTTCCAGCTCCCTATGTTCTGCCTTGACCCGCATCAGAACATCTGCTGTCTGGGCTGCGACCCTCTTACCAGGCTCATGGCAGGTGCTGAGCTAGCACTTGGAGACTGAATGAATGAATGAAGAATGCTAGGTATCACCACATCCCTATGCAGCCTAACACCCCACCATCAGACATACAGTTGGGCAGGTTGTGCATTGCTCAAGGTCACCAGCTGAGGGCATGTAGCTTTGTAGCTTTCTGCCCACTTCTCTGACACTGAGGCCCTGAGGGTGCCCCCTCCTTCTCCAGGCTTCCCCTGCCACCCTCTCCTTCCCCTGAGTGTCATTACATCCTGGTCTTCACTCCCATCTCTGGTTTTGTGCCTCCAAACTTACTGTAATATCAGCAGGCACAAGGTTCTGCTATTTGTCATGACTTCAGTCACTCTCAGGATTAGATTTGTGCCAGACTCTGGGCACAAGGTCACTACAATCCTCACCACCACCAGGTTGCAACCGTCAAGTGATCAAGCAGGGATTTGAACCCAACCTTATTGAGCACTGAGCACTAATCCCAATTCTGCCCTGCTTGGTTACCTCCAGGAATGGGGTGCTCACTCCCTCCCCCCAAAGAAGGTGAAGGAGGGAAAGTTTGCAGCGAGTGTGTGAGCCTGTGCCCACCCCCGCCAGGACCCAGAGCAAGTGGCAATGTTAGGGAGATAGAAGCCGGGAGGGGCATCAGGTTAGAGCCGCCATGCTAGGGGGCCCGTCTTCTCGGGGAAGCTGGGCTGGCTTGTGACGGGTGTGCCAAAGCGGAGGGGGCACCCGGCCCCACCCAGGCTCAGAGCTGCGGCCTTGGTCCAGCCGCTCCCCACTAAAACCACAGACCACACCCGGTGATGCTGACGGTTGCATCTGCACCGGGCCTGGCCCCCCAACCCAGCCACCCCAGGGCCAACACTCAGCCCAGGACAGCAGCTGGACATGGACCCCAACCTGGGGCCAACCCACCTGCCTTCATCATGGTGGAGCCGTCGACTGTCCTCAGAGGGGTGTTGGAGATTTGCTTCTCTGCTCACGATGGTGGGGGAGAGCAAAGAGTGAAGAGAGATGGATTCAGAGGGGAGATCACATAGGCCCCCCCCCAAGATGTGGGACTTCACCCAGACACATGGACACCTTCCAGGCACCTGGACACCGCCCAGACACTTAGACCACCCTCCCACACACTCACCCAGACACCTGGACCCTCTCCCTAACGCATGCATGCACCTGGATCCCTCCATATACGTGTGCATGCCCTGAACACCCAGACACACATGGAATCACTCCCCGCAAAAACAAAACACACTGCAGTCCCATAGTCTATGACCCATCTCTTGGTCCAAATGATTTTCACAAAATCCCTGAGTGGCCTGCATGGATTTTTTTTTTAATTATTAATTTTTAATTCCACAGTAAGATGAAGAGACAGACTCTCCTCATGAATAATTAACTCCTGAAAAATCAGGCCAGAGACACTTTTTTTTTTTTTTTTCAGGCCAGAGACACTTCTGACCATACCTCCAGTCCTGGCTGGTGGCGCTCCTTCCAGGCTCTACACACAGAAATAGACATGCTGAATATATATTTTAAAATATAACCTTGTGTTAAGGAAATTTTAACATAGCTAATAAACCATTATAGCTAACGGTACATATTGAAGTGTCATGTGTACACGTGAAGTATTTGTAAATGTGTACATCACATACCTGTAATAAATTTGTAGGTGGGGGCTAAAATCTCTCCCAGAATTCAAACTCGGCTTTTTTCTTTGTTTCCTGGATGTCAGTCTTCCACATCTCTGTGTGTGGAGGACCCTTGTCCTTTTATTTTTTTATGGCCATGCCACATGGTTTGCAGGATCTTAGTTCCCTGACCAGGGACGGAACCCGGGCTCCAGCAGCAGAAGCACCAAGTTCTAACCACTGGACCACCAGGGGAACTCCTCTTTGTCCTTTTAAGTGGTACACAAACTCCAGGACGGCCAGGATCTTGATTTCTCATCCTCACTGACCCCATTCACAGATGGGAAAACTGAGGCCCCCACCTGCCCTGGAGCCCAGAGCAAGTGGGCATGGAACCAGGGCTGGGCCGGCCAAGGTCAGGCACTCCAGGTGGACAGTATGAACCCACAATGGGGCTAAGACCTCAGGCAGAAATGCCCCTGCGAACCCTGCTTCCTCATCTGTAATGCAGGTGCTGCATCAGTCCACCCAGGGAGCTTGTGAAAATTCGACGAAATGATGTTGAGGGGCCCTGGGCCCAGCTCAGAGTCTGGGTTCGCTGAGGGCAATGACACTGAGAGCCACTAAGCTATTTTATTATCACTTTTTAGCAACAATAACACCTTAAAGGGGCTTCCCTGGAAAGAACCCGTCTGCCAATGCAGGAGACGTGGATTCGATTCCTGGATCGGGAAGATGCCCTGGAGAAGGAAATGGCAACTCATTCCAGTATTCTTGCCTGGAAAATCCCATGGACAGAGGAGCCTGGCAGGCTACAGTCCATGAGGCCGCAAGAGTCGCACACGACTAACCACCACCACCTTAAAGGCACCCTTCCCCTGTCGGCCATCTCCTGTCTGGCCACCAGAGGGCGCCGGGGCCCTGCCCGCCCCTTCCCTAAGACGTACCTTTGGGCGTGCCCACCGGGGTCTGCAAGAAAGAAAGGGGAGGGGTCAGGGGTGTTGGCGCCCCCTTCCGCCGCCCAAGGTCCCACCGGCCGAGGCCCAAGCCTGAGGGGGGCGTGGTTCAGCGGCGACCCCATCGGAGGGGGCCGGCTTCTTCTGGACCCATCCCCCACCCCGCCCTAGCCTGTGACAGCCAGAAACGCTCCTGCCTGCTCAGAAGCTTCCTGGGGCTCGCAATGCTCCCAGAACAAAGTCCAACCCTTCCTGATGACCCCCCGGGGCCTCTTCCGCCTCTTCCCACCCCTGGCCGGCTTCCCTGGCCTCCTGGCTCTTCCGTGAGCCACCTCCCTCCACTTGGAAGGCCCTTCCCGGATTTCCGCTTGGCTGGCTGCTTGCTCAGCCCCCATGACCACCCGACCTAAAGGTGACTCCCTGTCCCCATCCAGGGTTATCCCTCAGGTTACCATGTCATTTACCGGGTCAGGAGATGGGCCAGGAGGCAGGTATCATGAGGGGAGAGGCCATGCCAGCATTCAGCCTGTGCTCAATCAACCTCACTGAAAGCCACCCTCAACTTGAAGCCGGGCCTGGAGAACTCTTACCCAGTCTTCAAAACCCATCTCCTCCAGGAAGCCTGCCCAGCCCGCCCATGAAACAGACACCTCACTGGAGACTCCACAGTGCCCTAAGCTTCCCCACGATAGGTCCTTACACCTTCCTGTGTTTGCAGCTGATTGATACATACACATCTGCCCACTTAAAAACAGCTCAAGAAAGCCAATGTCTGGGTCTACATCCTCCGGTTCTGCCCCAACCAAGCCTTGGCAAGCAGTGAGGGCGGGTGTGTCGGCTCCAGACTGAAACTATCATAGGAGCAGCAGGACACACAGCAGGGATGTTCCCTGGGCTGCAGCTCACCGGGGTGGGGGAAACAAGGCTAGGTCAGGGGAGAGGAGGCGTGCCCCACAGGCCCCTTGAGTCCTAAAGACAACAAGGGTTGTCGGGAGACTCCTGAATTTGCGTTAACATGCTGCGGTAACCACAAACTTAGGGTCTCGTTTCACCTGAGCCTGGCATACACATCACAGCCCAGAATTAACAGCTGAGCCTAGTAAAGACTACTCTGCTGTGTGGCCTTGAGCCAGTCTTTCAACCTCTCTGGGCCGCAGTCTTTTTCATCAAATGGGGATGCGGCTTCACCTGAAACGGCTAAATGCAGATAGACAGGTGATGCCCATTGTGCTGGTGAACCTAGGAAGGATGACAAGCAGGTGGTCTTCAGGGAAGACTCTCTACCCATGAAGCGCTCGTTTTTCACTGATTCACTAAACACCCGTGATGCCCCTGTCTGGCAGGGAAACTAAGGCCCTGGAAGGCCAAGCAAGGCGTGCAGGCGACGCAGCTGGGATGTGGCCGGGCTGGGATGTGGATGTGCACGCATTTGGGATGTGGGGCGCCCCCAGCCACAGCCCCGGAGGCAGTGGGTGCTTCTGGACCTGGGCCAGCAGGGTGGCGCCCCGGGAACCTCTTACCTGCTGAGCGTTGGGCATGGCCTCTGCTCTCTGGTCTTCCGGGGCGGGGCGCGGGGCGGGGCTCGGGGTAGCCACGCTCCCCCTGGCGGCGGCGGTGGGCAGCGCATCCGTGTTCTCCAGCTCCTCGATCTCCTGCTCCAGCCTGGGGAGTGTGCACGAGGTGACCACCCTGCCGGACACTTCTGGAGCCCGGCACCGCCAGGCGCGTCCAGGAGGGCTTTCTTGACTCGCGTGTTTCCTAACGACCCTGCGAGGTGGTCTCCTTCGCGCTCCCGGCAGGGAAATGGAGGTAAGTAAGCGGCAGAGCCGAGACCCAAACCCAGGCCGGCCGGTCCCCGGACCCCTGTGCCGCCCAAGTCACTGTTTACTCCTCTGTTCGCTTCCAACACACTCATCTTTTTCCACTCAAGTACATTTATTTTTACAGGAAGCTTTATCTCTCCAGGGAAACTGGAAAAACCATGTCACTTTCCAAGTTTTAGGAGATAATGGTGCTCATAAATGCAGTAAAAACAAAGCTGGCATATTCAATCCTGCCCCAGGCATCACCTGCCTACGCCTTTGGGGTGCAGGCACTCAGGACCCAGGAGATAGGAGATGTTTTCCTTGAAGACTCAGTACAGACTTGGGAGGTGGGTAGTCTACAGCCCCCTAACAAAGTGAGCCCAGCTCAGCAGACTGGACACAGCTGGGGTCAGCCTGGAGGTCTTCCCGGAGGAGGTGTCCAGGTGGCGACACTGATCAGGCAAAATGCAGGTGATGGAACCACCCGAGGAGCGTGTAGCCCTGAGGGGAAGAAAGCCAAGGCCCCCCGAAAGCCAGCCATACAGTGGGGCTTAAGGGATGCCCCCCTCGCCACCCCCTACCCAGGGCTGCACCCAGCAGGATGGATTGAGCAAAAGCCCACCTCATCCCCAAGGACTGGTAATTCCCACTGACCATCCTTCCCACCTGCAAGTGCCCCTTGGCCTGCTCAGTCCTGAGTGACCCTCCAGATCACGTCTCAGCCCCACCTCCTCTGGGCAGATGCTCCCAGGTTGGGGAACTGAGGCCTAGGGAGGGGACCCCAGCCAAGCTGCCCCCACTTTCTTCTAAACCAAATGCACCCAGACAGGATCCTGAGGTCCCCACGGGGCTGCAGGCCAGGGTGCCACAGCCAGCACATGCCTTTCAGGCCTCCCCTGGCCAGTGGACATTGGAATTTTGGCTGTCACTTCCCTCCGCCTGACCCTGCTGCCCTGGGAACTGAGCCTGGGCCTCCCGCCCGGCTGCCCGCCTGCTCGGAAACTCCTCGGTGCTTTTGTCCCAAGCCAGGGGGATGGTCACTTTCCCTGGCCTGCCCCCTCCCCCAGCTTCCTGCAGGCCTGCTGCGGTGCCTCCTGCCTCCTGCCTCCGAGGCTCCAGGAGTGCTGGGAAGACCAGCTGGGCTGGCGCCAGGAAGCCCCAGGGGAGACTGCATCTCCGTCCTCAGAGACCTGTCTTCAGAGACCTCCATGGCCCAGACCGCTCACCCCTCACCCCTGCGTGGCTGTGGGGTTGGGGGGAGGAGAGGTCAGGTGGGCAGCACCCACCCCCAGTCACTCCCCAGCCCTGAGGCTCACGGCCCCCCACCTGGAGATGGACTCCTCCAGGTGCCGCGCCTTCTGCTCGTCCTCCTGCATCTGTTTCCTCATGTCCTCATCCCCCTCCGAGGCCGAAGACGGCGTCCCCTCCAGCAGCCAGCGTTCCCGCAGCGCCTTGGACTGGGGCAGTGGTACCAAGGTCAAAGTCGGGGTCAGGGCTGGGGTCGGGGTCAGGTGAGGGTCTGAGTTGGGACTGGAATCAGGGTGGGGATCGTCTCAGCCCTCCTGATCCCTGCCCCTAAGTCCCAGATCCGGCCGAGGCAGGGGTCCCTGGATGCTGCCCCCCTTCTGCCCCCCTGCCCCCATCCGAAGTTCTACCCCGACCTTCAGGTGCTGCAGCTGCCTCCGGTCGTCCTCCAGCTGCCTGCGCCTGTTCTCGATCTCTGCCTGCCTCCGCCGCTTCTCCTGCAGACCCCGCACATGGTAAGGGCAGGCTGGGGCCTCGGAGACCCCACAGCTACCCAGACTTTACCCACATGGGTCCCGCTTGTTCTGTGAACAGCACCCACTTGGCCCACTGCACCCCCACCTGCACCCAGCCTGTCCCCCCACCCTCCCCCAGCTTGTCTCTTCACCAGGAAGGACTACCAGCCTCCCCCCCACTTCCCCCAGCCTTGCCACAAGGGCAAGTTCCTTCCACACGTCAGCCTTACCCCCCCGCCCCCAATGCAGGGGAGCTGCCCAGGGGCTCTGAGAAGCTTCTCAGCCGGAGTCCACATGCTGAAGACTAAGGGGCGCTCAACGTTTTAATTTTGTGGGGAGATGATAGCAAGCACTGAAGTGTCCCACACTGCACCTGGGATCTGAGTCCCTGAGCCCCAAGCTGGGTGTGGGGAGCACCTGAGACCCTGGGTCCCCCCCCCCAATCTCCCCCCCATGCCCACCCCATCCTTGGGACCTGGAATAACTCACTGCAATGGCCTGCAGTCGCTCCTGCTGGGATGGGGTCTCTGCCGCCAGGACCCTGGGAGGATAGAAAAGATCAAGTGGGGGGTTGACCCCTAACATTGCTTTCAGCAGATCCAGTTCGAATTCCCACCCTGTGTCTTCCTGCCAGGTGAGCCCGAGTTCCCTTCTGCCAAATGAGATTGTTCCACACCCCCCTCGTCCCCATGCAAGCTTATTCCTGCATTAATTCTCCCACAAACCCTCCTGCCACTCCTCAGGGCAGGGACAAGGGACAGGACAGGTGAGGTCCAGTTCAGACACCTAGGGAGGGCTTGGGAAGGGGAGGGCACTGAAGCTGGGCTCTGAAGGATGCATAGGAGTTCCCTGGGAATAGAAGCTTGGAGTAGAGGGTCTCTTCCAGACTGAGAGACTGATCAAGACAGCCCCTTCCTCAGCCTTCTCCAGCTCTGGGAGGGACACTTGGAGGAAGAGGGACCCTCCAGCTCCACCCCCCACCCCTTGGCTGCCAAGTCCTCGATGCTGTTCTGGGATTTCTGATGTCTCCCACACTGGCTGCCCCCGGAGTCTCCCAGGACCCCAACAGCTCAGAGAGAGCTGTGAGCCTCCCAAGAACACACAGCAAAAAAGTAGCAAAGCTTAAATCCAACCCCAGACTCTTTCCTCATCTCACCCATGTTTTGCTTGTTTCTTTCATTTTTTCATTTTTGCTGCACCATGAGGTTTGCAGGATCTTAGTTCCCCAGCCAAGAATTGAAGCCGGCCCTGGCAGTGACAGCACAGAGTCCTAACTACTGGGCTGCCAGGGAAGTCCCCCATCCATGTTTTCTGAGAGCCCACCCAGTGCAGTATTAGCCTTAAGCTGGTATGCAGTAGGAGTTAGATAAATGCCCGTGTTGCCAGATGCTCTTAAAGGGACAGGACTTCATGTTGTTGAGGATCTGGGGACTTCAGAGAGGGCACAGGACCTGGAAGATAGGTTATCCCTGCCCCTCCCCTTGATCCGCTGCATCCCCCTCCCTACCTGGGGTGGAGGGGGGAGGAGCTTTCAGAACCTGCCCCCTCCCTTCCAGGTCTCTCGTCTCTGGAAGCTGCACACAGTAGGTGCACAGTGAAATGGTCAGATGAATGATGCCCTGAACACCTCCTCCTCCTCAGGGTAACCTCGAGCTTCCAGCGGGTGGAGGGTCCTCAGCCTGAGTGGGGGGCTTCCAGACCATCTGCCTCAAACGCCTGATAAACCACAGGGCCACTCTGGGAGGGACTGACTGACGGGAGGCCTCATCTCATACGGGAGGGCCTGGCAGTGGGAGCCAGACCCCCTGACCTGTTCCACTCTCTCCCCTCCCCCCGCCATCTGCCCCGACCCCTTTATCTTCACAGGCACTGAAATTACAGACCATGCTTTGGGCCCCGCCCACCCCCAGCCTTGACTCAGGGCCCAGAGCGGAGGCCTCCACACTCTCTGCCCCTCTGGCCTTCATTTCCCCATTTGCACACCCCAGCTCTGGGCCCTCCTGCTATGTCACCCCCCAAACCGTTGTTTAGAAGGGAAACAGTCTGCCAGGTCTACCTCAAGCCAAGCCCCCATGTGCGTGCGTACACACACACCCCCTGTAGCTGCTCGGTGGACACGCATCCCGGGGCAGCAGTGCCTTGGTCATCCGCCTCACTCGGGTCTAGTTTCCTGGCCATGCTGAGACCTGTGAAGTCATCTGGCTCCCACGCCCCGGCCAGGTGACCCCACCCAGCCCCTCCCTTCCTGTGAGGCAGCACCTGCCCCCCCCCCCCCCCCCCCCCCGTGCCTCCCAGGGGCCCAGCACACCAGCCGCACCCCTGCAGCTTCCCCTTCTCCTTCCTCAGGGAGGCTGCATTCAGCTGGGTAGAGTTCAAGAAAGGTTTGGTCCAGCTGTCCAGCTCAGATGTCCTTCCTGAAAGGCCAGACCAGCAGGATTTCTGGGTCTGCCCCATCACCTCGTGTGATACAGACAGGGTGACATGCCATGCTCCCCAACATAGGTCCATCCCCTCAGTTCTTGCAAACCCCACACTCTCCAGCCCAGCCCAAGCCTCGACCATCACCTGCCACCTCCCTGAACCCTGACAGCCCACAACTAGAAGCTGCTTCTCAAAGTGACAATCCAAACCGATCATTCTCCTGCTCTCAAGTCCCCTGGCTCCCATCACCCCTTGAAAGCCCACTCCCTCTCCCCTGCCCTGGTACCTGACGTCTGCTCTCCACCAAGTTAATTCTTAGCTCAGGGCCTTTACACTTGATGTTCCCTCTGCCTGCTATGTTCTTCCCATAGCTGGAAACTGAGGCCCAGAGAGGGTGAGTCACTTGTCCAAAGTCACATAGCTACAAAGTGGCAGAGCTGGGATTCTAACACAGCTGCTCAGCCCCAGGCTGTACCACAGGCCTCCCCTTTTCCACACAGCTCTAGTTCAGCCTCCAGGGGCCCACCCAGGCAGGAGGCAGAATTGCACGAGGGGGGCATAGCCGCTGAGACCCCAGTGCAAACAGGGCCACAGAGGGCAAGCAGACCAAGCTGCCTAATACTGGGTCCCCACCCTGGGGAGGCGGGAAGGTGGCCATTGAGGCTGGACACAGGGACACAGAGATGGCTGTGAGGCCAGCTCGCCACGCTGGAGACAAGGCGGGCAGTGTCCTTACTGGGGCGGCCAGTCCCGGCAGGGCCAAGCCAGGGCAGGGGAAGTTCAGATGGGCACAGTAAGGAGAGGCGCCAGCCCAGGGAGAGAATTTCCATCTCTCCCCACCCATCTCCTGTCTCAGCCCCAAGGGCGCAGGCTGTGCGCCCCTCTCAGGTGCCCCTCCCCAGGCCTAGGGTCGCCTGAGCTGCCCCACCCTACCCAGCCCCTGGGCTCAGCCGCCGCGGGTGATGGATGGCGGGGCCCACGGGAGGCGGTCGCCCTGGCAACCGCGCCATCCCCATGGCAACGCAGAGGCCCGCTGGCGTTCAGGGGTGGGGCCGGCGCCGAGCATCTCCCACCCCCAGCCCAGGGCTGAGGGGCTGAGGGGCTGCCTGCCCGGGGCTTCGGGGGTTGCCTGCAGCGGGTGGGACCCTAATGGGTAACTGGGTCTGTCCCACCCCCGCGGCAGGAGGAGGGCTTCCAGGTCTGGTGATAGGGACGTCCACCCAGGGAAGGGCTTCTATCCGGGAAGGGTCTGAACCCGCCCTTGGCGCAAGGCAGCCAAGGTCAAGCCAAGATAAGGCCATAAATCCGAAAAACAAAACAAAACAAAACAGGAGGCTGGAACTCCCTAACAAATCAGGAATAGAATAGGAACCACGATCCGCGGGTGGGTCTCGGCCCCACTTTAGGAGAGGATAATGAGTCTGGGGGGAGCTAAGCGTCGGATCTCCCGAAGATCCTGTGAGGCACGTGGGATAATTATGGCCGTTTTATCAATGAAGGATCTAAATGGTGAAGTGAGATCTGCACCCAGACAGGGGGGCAGGCTCCGGGGCACAGGGAGCGCAGGGTCTCCCTGGCCTGGATGCGGTGGGGGTGGTCAGTGGGACGCCTGAGAAGCTCACTCGGGCTCAGTGAGTAAAGCAGAGGCCGGATCACAAAACGTTTGATTTACACACTGGGCGGAGAAGCTGATTTTGGGCGGAGGCTTTAGGGCAGCTGCCCCCCTCTGGCTGTGTGACCCGGGGCAAGTCAATTGCGTCTCTGAGCCTCCACTGGCTGCGCTGGGCTACGGGCCACAGCTTGCAGCTGCTGAGGAGGGACAAACCCTGGGCCAGGACGCCCACCGTCAGCGCGCGCAGGCGTCTGGTCCCCGCGCGATTATTTTTACGGAGCTTGGAGCAGATTCTGGGCTCCAGCGGCCTTGTGGGCGGCTCAGGACTCAGCGAGGGCGTCGGCTGCGAGCGCGTGAGATAATCGTGGTCCAGGAGATGAGCTAATGAGACCCGAACCCAGCAAGCCCGGCAGAGGCCTCAGCTATGCAGGCGCTTATTTTTCAAAGGTCCAGAGAGGTTACGCAACCGGCCCAAGGTCACCCAGGGGGCAGGAGGGTCCAGCGTGGGAGGTGGGAGGTGAGTGTAGGGGGTGGGGGTCACACTTGTCCTTCCAGAGCCCACGCCCGGCAGCTACAGCCAGAATGAGGGGGTCCCTGTCCAGACAGGCGTGGAGCCCAGCGCTGGAACATTCCTGTGCTAACTGAAAGGAAACAGCTGACAACGACCTTGGCCATGAGTGGTAGTGGGGGGAGGCAGAGTCACGCGGGGCGAGGGGTGGGGAGTGAGGGGAGCCCGTGGCCTCTCCCCATGTTGAGTGGGGGATGGAGTTGGGGAGGCTGGTTCCCAGCACCAGCCCTGGCCCCTCCTAAGGGCCAGCACCTTCCTCGCTATAGATCCACCCACAGTTCCCTCACCCCGAGCGAGCCTCAGCCTCTTAGCAGGCACTCAAGCCCCTGTGTTAGCCCCTCACCTTTCCCCTTTCCCTCCTTCACCTCCAGTCTCAATCAAGACATAGCTGCCTCTTTCAGGGAGCCTTCCTGGGTCTCTTCCCCTCATCAGGAAGGAATTCTTCTCGAAGCCCCTCAGCCCTCAGCACAGGTGAGCCCCTAGGACCACTGATGTCACTGGTGAGGTGGACAGCCCTTGAGGCATGGGCTTTCCAGAAGTTTCCAGGCAGAGAGACATCACCACCAAGGTGGAGACGGAGGTTGCAGCAGGCCACAGACCCAGGAAAGAAAAACTGTTGCCTATTAACCTGGGATAGGGGGCAGGGGAGCTGGACCCTGCCCAGGGCCCTCACAACAGAACAGGGCAGCAGGGCATGAATGCCTGCCCACCCTCAGGGCCGTGCCTCCTCTGGCTTCAGGCAAATGCCTCTGCAGAGACCAGCCCCACAGACCTGTATCCCTCCCCACCCCTCACTCCACTTCCAGCGCCTCAAAGCATTTCAGGTGCGATCCTACCTCAGGGCCTTTGCATGGACTGTGTCCAGGTCTGGGGCACCCCTGCCAGGTCTCCAAGGGGCTCATGACTCCTGGGGCCTGTCTTCAGATGTCACGTCCTTACTCTGGCCTCCTCTGACCCTAATTAACCCCAGCACCTCCAAACCCCACCCCCCAGCCCTTATCATGCAGAAAACCTAATGAATTTACTTATTTTGTTGATTTTTCCACAAGGACAGTAACTGTCTCTTTTTGTCCCTGCAACCCACTCCAGTACTCTTGCCTGGAAAATCCCATGGACGGAGGAGCCTGGTAGGCTACAGTCCATGGGGTCACAAAGAGTCGGACACGACTGAGTGACTTCCCTTTTACTTTTGTCCCCAGTATACAGCAGGCACTCAATAAATGTCTACTGGGTAAGCATGTGTGGTAGGGTCCTTCCATTTCCAAAGGAGGCCCCCACCTAAGGGCTCCCTACCCTTGTCACACTCCTGCCATGCCCCCCCACTCACCCCAGACCATCTGTCCTGTGATCACTTCTTTTTTTTTTTTTTTAAAGAAATTCACTGTCACATCTTAAATTCATCTAAAATAGTAACTGGGCTCCCCACATTCAAGAGAGGACAAAGAACAAGCCACAGCTGCCTCAGAAGTGACTTACAAATTAATACAAGAACAACCTAAATGCCCACCAACGGATGATGGATAAACACAAGGCGGTCCTTCCATACACGGGAGCATCACTCAGCCCTGAAAAGTGGTGAAGCCCTGACGCTCACTACCAGGTGGACGGACCCTGAGAACACGATGCTCAGTGAGAGAAGCAGACACAGAAGGACACACAGGGTGTGATTCCACTGATGGGAAACGTCCAGAACAGGCCGATCCACAGACAGGGGATTAGTGGTTGTCAGGGTTTGGGGGATGGGGTGGGGAATGAGTGCTGGTGGGAATGGGGTTTTGGGGGGTTGATGGAATGTTCTGGAATTAGAGGTGATGGCTGAACAACTCTGTGCATGTACTGAAAACCACTAAATGGACTCTATGTATGTACTGAAAACCACTGAGCCACTTTAAACAGGTGCATCGTGTGGTGTGTGAATGATCTCAAACAAGCTGGTAAGAATAAATATACACATAGATACAGCAGAGATGCTGATGGTCTCATCAAGGGCCATACTGGGGGGTGAGGCAGCCACCCCAGGGACATCATAAGGTCCTGCCAGCCCTGCTCTGAGGCTCTTCAGGATTAGCAGGATCTGAACACAACCTGACCTGGTCATCGCCTGCCCACTCCCTGACAGCTGTTACTAGAAGCCCCCGCCAAGCCTTGCTGGCCCCCCACCTGCGCCCCCACTCACCCAGGCTGGGCTCCCAGGCCTACACTCACTCTTGTCCTCACCTGTCTTCCCACCTCAGGGCCTGGGTCAGGCTTCTCCTCCCAATACCTGGCCCCATCCAGGCTGTCCCAGGGATGGTTCTGACTTGCCCTGAGTTCCTAGTTGAAACCCACAGGCAGGAGACAGAAACCACAGCCCAGATCTCCACTCTTCAACACCACAACCTCCACTCAGCCATCTCGTGCTCCACGGAAACCCTCTGAAGCATGGTCTTGATGCCCCCTAGCCTCCCAGCACATCCAGGGACTGGGCTGTCTCACCCTGACCAAGCCCCCATCTCCGTAGGCAGCTCTGACCATCACAGAGTTCTGAAGTCGGGTCCACACCCACCCAGACATGGGGTCCTGCCACTCCTGCCCCAGCTCCGGCATTTCTCCACCAGTTGCCCCCAATGGCCTGTCCAGGCTGAGTCCTGAGCTGCTTCTCCCTGCTCCCTGCTCTGGCCCCTTAGCCGCCAGAGCCTCTTTCTGGTGCCTAGGTCAGCACCTCTCTCCTCTTCTGCTCAGACACCACCCATGGCTCCCCATGGCTTCCCAGATGTGCACTGTAGGCCCAGGAGGACCTGGCCCCAAGAGCACAAACCAAAGAACGCTCTCTTCTCCCTACACTGTCCCACCTCTGGTCCTTTGCACAGACCAGTCTTTCCACCTGCTGCACCCTTCTGCCTGCCTGGGAAAACTTTTAAGTATCTTTTACAAAAAGGGTCCATAATATAACGGAGCAGGATAACTTTCCCACACCTCAAAGAAGACCCTCCACAGGCTCCCTAGGGCCCCTCTGATCCTGCACAGGGCTATAGTGGTTGGCAGGAAGTGTTTTTTAAATGACCAGATGAGAGACTTCCCTGGTGGTTTGGTGGTTAGAACTTGGTGCTTTCACTGCTAGGGCCCAGGTTAGATCCTTGGTAGGGAAACTATGATCTTGCAAGCCACATGGTGTGGCCAAAAACAAACCAATAAACAACCCCCAAAAAAGCAGATGCCAGGCTTCCTGGGTAGAAAAAGGATGGAGGCAGTAGGGTCTCAGACTGGGGGAAAGGTGATGCGATGTTTTTTTAAGAAAGTCAACTCGTTTTCCTGCATCAAAACCTGAAGCCTCTGAAGATGGGCCTCCCCATAGGGCTGGGACCACCCAGGATGCTCCATTCACCATATGAGAAAAGTGAGGTTCAGAGAAGGGGACAGCCTGACCAAGACCCCATGGTGGGTGAGGAAACCCTCTCCAAGTCAGCAGCCACAGAGGGTTCCCTGGCAGTGGATCAAGGGTAGATGGCCCCTGGGAGACCAGACCACAACAAAGGCCACCTCTGTGCACCCCAATCGGCCGACCAGGCTGAAAAACTGATGTCTGGATACCTAGAACCACCAGTCCACAGCCCCTGGACAAGAAGGTGCAAAGGCCCTTCCTCAGCCCCTCTCCTCAGCACCAGAAGGCCTAAGAGCAAATGCCAGCATCACCCTCTTCCGGCTGTGTGGCCTTGGGCGTGTCCAGTCACCTCTCTGTGCCTCAGTTTCCCCACCTCACAGGACCAAGTGTGTCCACGGGAACGAAGTATTCAGAAAGGGGCCCAGTACACAGCAAGCACTCAATAATTGTCAAGTAAATGTCACATCTGCACCTCTTAGGTCACTTTCCTGTCTTCCTGCCACCACCTCTAGGATTATCGTCATGTTCTTCCCTTCGAATCCACTCACTGTTTAAATCCAACCCCTTTGTTTTCAAAGGAAATGTTACCAAGGCTGAGAAAACCAGAAGCCAGTGCCAAAACCATCAGAGTAAAAACACTTAAAAAAAAGATACCATGAAAATAAAAACTCATTATTAAGTTCTATTATCACTAGATGCTGGTTCTGCTTCTCATTAGAGAGGGAGATCAGCATGTGCAGGAGCATTAAGGATGCAGTTCGCACCCAGTTGAGCCGATCTCCCTGAAACCAGGCCTCAGGATGAGAAGGGACCTGATGAGTCCTGACCCAACTGTGCTTTCCTGCCCCATACGGGGCCCGATCCTCATGCTCACCAGAGAGGATGTGGACATCTGAGATAGCTGCTCCCAGCTAAAGGGCCAGAGGAGCAGCCCCTCCCTTGGGGCCACCAGCAGACCCTCCCCATGGCAGGATGCACCCAGCTCCCTGTCCCCCAGTTCCCAGCCCCACGCTCATCCCACCTTTAGAGCACCACCCATCGCCCTCACTGGCTGGTAAGAATTCTCAAATTAGTGAAAATTTGTTTAATCCTTAAAATGATGAAAATCTGTCAAATACTAAATGTCTTTTTAAAAGAAAGTTTCCAGCATCACCATCTCTTGTGATGGCAGAATCCATGGAAACGAGGGAGGTGAACGATTGCGCCCTGGTGGGGGCTGTGCTCCCATGAAGAAGGACGGAGGGCCGGGCAGATGTTCATGTGGGGAGCAGATGGAGCCCCTCCCCACCCATCGTCAACTCCAGCGCTGGGGACTGGCTTCCTTGCACGGCTACTTGGGCAATTAAGGCCAAGTCCCGTCCCACACCTGCACCCAGAAAAACCAGGGATCCGCCTAATGGGGACACCCCGGCACCACATCTGACTGTGACCAAGAAGGCCTGGGGTCAGGGCGGCAAGCACCCAGGAGCCCTGTGTGCTGTGGCCCTGGGGCAGTGGCTGTCCGTCTCTGGGCCTCTGTAAACCCGCGGAGAATGAACAGGGTGGCGGGAAAGGAAACAATGGGGTCCATCCTGAATATCTCATCTCATTCCTCTGCTCTGGGTGGGCGTTTCCTCCGTCTTCACGCCTCCTCCCTCAGGCAGCCCCCTCCTCAAGGCCACACCCTGCCCAGAGCCTACTGTCTGGAGGCCCAGAGGCTCCCTTGGGCCCCTGGGAGCACCGCAGATAAACAAGTGAGGGGAGCGTAGCAAACAGGTCTGGGCCCCTGCTCCCCTGAGCCCCTGGCTGGGCTCCCGGGCCAGGCCGGGCCTTTGTCTGGGTTTTCAAAAGCAGAGGACATAGGGTGTCGCCTTGCCAGGAGGTGGGGGCAGGAGGCAGTGGCTCCCACCCAGCTGAGGGTGTGGTGGGTCACGGGTGAATCCCCCGGAGGAAAGTTGCAGGCTTGGAAAACACACCCAGTGGGAAGGGCCCAGGAGCCAGCCGGGTGGGCTGGCTGGACCTCCATGTCTGGGCCCCGGGGCAGGGTGGGGATCTGGCCCAGAGTGGGGCAGTCTCTGGCCCCTGCATAGGGCAGGGGGGCTGCAGGACACCAGACACCGCCTTCCCAGTCCCTGCCGATGTAAACACACCCCACAGCCTCCCTGCGTCCACCTGTGGGAGTAGGGGCGTGGGGGATGCCCTGACGCCAGGAACAGAGGACCCGCCCCGCAAATGACCAGGCACACACACGGCACCTGCTAGTGCAGGGACCGCCGCTGCCCCGCAGTCCTTCATCCAAGCCCCGGCACACAGCCCACTCACCTACTCCTACCCCGAAGCCCGGGCTAGCAGGCTCTCGGCTACATCATTAGGGGCCCCACCTCAGAGACACTTTCCCCAGGAAGGGAGGGGACCCAAGCTCCGCTGTTGGAAAGCACAGGGACCCCTGGGCTCACACACATGCCAGACCCGGAATCCTGGAGCAAAGCCCACTAGCAGCCGGGAAATCGGGCGGCTGGACCCCCGCCTTAGCAGGGGCTCCGGACAGCACTCGAGGCCCTTGGGGAGGGCAGCCAAGCGAGGGAGGACCGGCCGGTGCGCGTCCAGGGCACAGGGCGCAGCGAGCGCAGGCCAGGGCTGGGAAGCGAGCTCCAGGCCCGGCGGTGCAGTGAGGAGGGGTCGCCCCACCGCCCCAGAAGCAGGAGGGCCGCAGCCCGCCCGTGGCACGAGGGCGGAGGCACAGTGCGTCCCCTCCCCACACGCTCACGCGTCCCGGGCCGCCCCCAGCCGCCGCCGCCCGAGTCCTCGTGAGCCCGTGGGCCGCCGGGGCCGGGTCGAAGGGGGGGCCTGGGGCGGGCACGGTCCAGCCCGAGTCCCTCCCTGGCTGAGCGGGGGTCCCGGGAGTCCCTCGCCACCTCCCCGCCAGCGCTGTGGGGGCGAGAATCGGGGCCTCAGCCTCCCGGGCGCCCCAGGCGCGAGCGCGCTACTCACTCCATCTCCCCGCCGAGATCAGTGGGTCCGCGATGCCGGCGGCGGGGGCGCGCGGGGAGGGCCGGCGGGCTAAGGCCAGGCAGCCGGGGCTGCGCGGCGCGGGGGCGGCGGCACCGGCGCGGGCATCGCCCCGCGCGCGGCTGTTTATTGTCCGCGCGGTGGCGGGCGCGGGGGGTGGGCTGGGCGCGCGCGCCGCCGCCGCCGCGTTTCGCTCGCGCCCCCTCCCGCCGGCTCCTTGCCTCCCGCCGCCGCCCGCCTGCGCCTCCTGCCGGCCGCCGCCGCGCCCCGGCCACCGCGCGCCCTCCGGCCCTGTCAGCCCGAAGCTCTGGCCGCCCTGACCCATTCACTCCATCTCGGCGCGGGTCTGATTCTCGTGCCGAGCCGGTCCGGGCGCCGGCCGGGGACCCAGCTTGGCCGCCATCCATGCCTCCCCTCCCCGGCTCCCCGGCCAGAGGGGCGCGAATAGGGACAAATCGCTCGGGGAGGCCCGGGAGGCGCCTCCGAGAGTTCACGGTCCCGCTGTGGACGGAAGGTCCTGCCGACGGGCCGCGGAGTGTCTGGAGAAGAGCGTCCTGGTAGCGGGCGCGGCGAGCGCGCAAGGCCGGTGATAGGACCGAGCCGGGCCCGTGCGAGGAGGAAGCGATTGCTGGTCTTCTGAGCTCTGGCGGGGCTTTGGGCCTGGCCCTACGTTTAGACGAGGGTTAAGGAACTTAATCTGCCCCATAGCTCTCTCGGGGCAAACAGGCCTGTGTGGTCAGAGTGAGTGAGGGGTCCGTGGAGGGAGTAGGGAGAATTCAGACTGTCTGAAGGGCACTGGGGAGCCACAGCAGAGTTTAGAGGAAGAGAGGGTCACCCCGGTTTATGTTTGCAAAAGCCACTTGGCCTGCAAGGTGGGGAGCGGATGAAGGGGCGCAAAGGGGAGGGGGCTTGGAGTCCAGAAGTGGCTGAACAGGGACCTGGTGGAGGCTGGGCCAGGCTGAGAACCAGGTAGATTCTGGATGGATCTTGAAAGGTGGTGCTGCAGATGGCCACGGGATGGGATGTGGGGTGACAGGCATCATTAGTCCCCTCTCAGGCCTGAGCTACTGGAAGGACATGTGACATGAACGGGGCCTGGGGGCCAGGAAGGAAACACTGGCCAGACAGCTGGATCCCCAAGGGGGAGGCCTGGCCGTGCTGTGGGGGGGGGGGGGGGGGCACCCCAGGGGGAGCAGGTCCGGACAGCTGAAAGAGCCAATTCTGTCCCCTGCCCTCCCCTCTGTTCCCTGTGGTCTATCTTGGGTCCTCCATTCATATGGACCCCACAGATCAGGAGGGAGGCAGACTTGTCTTAGGACACTAGCCCTCAGGCTCTGAACACCTTTACTCCATAGGGTAGTTGAGGGGGAGCAGAGAGGGAGGGGCTTTTGAAGTACTTGGGGCTTTTGTAAAATGATTCTGCTCAGTGGTGCTCAGTAAATGGGTGTGTAAAGGAACTGTGATGTTGGAGAAGACTCTTGAGAGTCCCTTGGACAGCAAGGAGATCAACCCAGTCAATCCTAAAGGAAATCAACCCTGAATATTCATTGGAAGGACTGATGCTGAAGCTGAAGCTCCAATACTTTGGCCACCTGATGCAAACAGCTGACTCACTGGAAAAGACTGAGAGCAGGAGGAGAAGGGGGCAACAGAGGATGAGATGGTTGGATGACATCGCCAACTCAATGGATGTGAGCTTGAGCAAGCTCCGGGAGATGGTGAAGGACAGCCTGGTGTGCTACAGTCTATGGGGTCACAAAAAGTCAGACACAACTGAGCGACTGAAAGACAAAAACAAATGAAACAGGCTTGGATGAGGTCTGGAGAAAGATGGGGTAGGATGTGCCCCAGATGGGCGGCTGTCTACCTTTACCCCTAAAGGCCTTTGCACCCCCTTTTTACAGTGAACATGCACCTATTTAGCAGGGAAAGAATGAAATAAACTACCAAACAGAACAAAGAAAAAGGCTCAGAAACATCAGGGGGCCTGGGTTCCAGTCCCAGCTCAGCTCCTCAGGTGCTGTGTGATTCCAGGTCTGCTCCTTAATCTCTCTGAGCCTCACTTCCCTACCTCCTAGGGCTGCTGAAGGACTTGGAATAGGGCCCAGCTCACACTCGCGCAGGGGTTGGCACTTTTTCTGTAAAGGGCTAGATAGTAAATATTCCCAGCATTGCGGGCTGGCCGATCTGTTGCAAGGACTCAATTCTGCCATTGCAGCCAGAGGCGGTAGATTGCAGCATCGAGTGGCCCTGTGCCAATAAAACTTTATTTACGAAACAGGCATGCCCACCTCACGGCTCTCACCATTACTGGACATCCTCTGGGCATCTGGACTTCAGTGGGTCTGACACTGGGCTCTGCATGGGCCCCAGTCACCACCCCTTCCCTGTTCCCGAGTCAGAGACCCACCCCTCCACGTCTCCCAGCCCAGACTCTAGCTCAGGCCCTGTGCCTCCTACTCCTGCCTCCTTTCATTGCCCTCTCCCCGTCTCCCTGCCTCCTCTCTCCTCTCCACTCTCACCTGAGGGTCTGCCCCCACCTGCCCCACTCAAGCACCTTCTATAGCTTCCCAGTGCCCTGCAGCCTGGCTCTCAAGGCCCAGCTGAGCCCTGGAAGTGCCCTTCCTTCCCCTACCCCTGCCGCTCACCCCGCCGCTCACCCACTGGGCCCTCCTCCAGGAGCCTCTTCCCACCTTCCCCGTGTTCCTGGGTCTCCTTCTTGCTCTAAAATCCTACTGTCCTCCCTCTGCTTCCTGCCGACTTCAGTTACTTTCCCTCCTGAATTCCGCCTCTGATGATGTCACTCACTGACTCACTGTGGTGTTTCCCGCCCAGTTCTCCGCCAGAGCAGGGGTCTGTGTCCTTCTTCTGTGTCCCCTTCCCCCACATCCGGTGCCTGCTCACAGCAGGCGCTCAGTAAACACTCAGGGAGTGAAGGACTGCATACCTCCTGCTGGCTCCTGTGATCCTCTCAGCAGGAGTGGTGGCACTAGCGTGCAGTTTACAGATGAGGGGCGCACAGGACACCCAGCCCCCTGCTGAGTTCTCGCCAACACCCTTAGAGACACTCTCAGGTCATCTATTCTCCAGAGGAGGAGACTGAGGCCCAGACAGTTGTGGGGGCAGCTCTAGGGACCCCAACAGTGACCCATCCTCCCCCTGCAGAAATCCTGGAGGCTGAAAAGGCAGACAAGGTGGAGAGAAGTGGTGAGGCTCTGCCTGCTGCTTCAGAGACCCATCCATTGAACAGGTTTGCTCAGGGCCCCCACGTGCCACCCACTGAGACCCACACATCCCTTTCTCTGTTCTCTACCAGGTCCTCGGATGGATGCAGGTCCAGGAGAAAGTCTGGGAAGTGCAATGGTGTCTGGCACGACCCCTCACTGGCCAGGGATGCCATCCGCAAGGGAGTGACTGCCATACAAGATGTTGGTGGATTGGGCTGTTTATTCTTTAAAAAAAAAAAAAAAATGTTTATTTGGCTGCACTGGGTCTTAGTTGAGGCATGGGGGATCTAGTTCCCTGACCAGGGGTTGAACCCAGGTCCCCCTGCATTGGGAGCACAGAGCCTCAGCCACTGGACCACCAGGGATGTCCCTGGGCTGTTCTTAAGGCAGCATCACCCATTTCAAGTAATAAGAAGCAATCTCCTTGGAGTGTAAGTTAAAAGGGTCAAAAAAGTAAAGGGTAAGCGTCACCAGCTGACCCCTGCATGGCCTGTGCCCCAGGCCAAGCACCAACCCCATCCACAGATGAAGAAACTGAGACACATGGAGGCCAAGTGGGGGTGGGTGGGGCCCCTGGGCTTCAACACTGTGTCTGAGGGTTCACTGGAAAGATTTTGAGTTTTTCTCAAGTTCTCAGGGGCTTTGACCAAGCGCCATTCCTCTCTTCACTGCTTGAACCTCTGCTACTAATTTGGGCTAAGGAAGGGCCTGTTCACTTATTGAGTGCTGACTGCATGACCCACTCAGGGCAAGGTGATAGACACCGACTGCATGTGTGCCCTACTCAGTTGCTTAGCAACTGACTTTGAGCTAACCTCCTCAATATATAAAAAGTTCCAACAAATCAACAACAAGAGTAAGTGTTAATTAAGTAAAGGGAGTTTTCTCATCATTATCATCATCATCATCACCGTCGTTGCTATGACTTAGAAAGCCACCAAATCCTCCATGCAAAGACCCTTCAAGTCTCAGAGTTCTGGTTTCAAGACCCTCTGCTGTGCAGCCCTAGACCAGCCAGGCTCCTCTCTCTGGGCCTTGGTTTAGGAAATGGAAACACTGAGCCCCACACAGGAGCTTCCTTAGGACTTCAACGAGCTTGGTTATTCGGATCCTTGAAGGACGGTTGCTGGTTTCACAACTCTCACCAGAAGAGAAGGAAATGTGCCAGGTTGTGGGCACAGTTGGCCCCTGGCAGAGACAACAGGAGCTGGTGTGAGGCTGCAACTCTGGCGCATCGCTCCCTCGCTGTGCAACCTTGGTCAAAGCACTTGACCTTTCTGTGCCTCTGTTTCCCCCATCAGTAACATGGGGACAGCAACAATACCAACAGCCTTGGGTTTCTCTAGGGCTGCATGAGTCCCACACACCTTGGGGCGTGTGGCTGGGGGACGTGACCGACATGGGAGCACAGCTGTGACAGGCCAATCCCAGGCCCCACAGTGGACAGGAGCCACTGACGTCACCTAAGGAATAATCCCCTACCAGCTTCTTTGACCTCTGGGGAAGCACAGGGTCCAGCCTGGCCTAGACCCCGGAAACGACTTCCACGTGGACCCTGTTTCCCACTTTGCTCTGTGTTCAAGGCCTGACGGTTCCTGCAGCTGCAGTCACATCACCACAAACTTAGTGGCCTAGAATCATGTGCCTGGGCTTCCCCGGTGGTCCGCTGGTTAAGAATTCACCTTGCAATGCATGAGACACTGGTTTGATCCCTGCTCTGGGAAGATCCCACAAGCCATGGAGCAACTAAGCCCATGCACAACTACTGAGCCTGTACTCTAGAGCCTGCTCAGCAACAAGAGAAGCCACCGTGATAAGAAGCCCCCACACTGCAACTGAAGAGTAGCCCCCACTCACCACAACAGGAGAAAGCCCACACAGCAATGAAGACCCAGCACAGCCAAAAATTAATAAATTAAAAAAAATCACATCTGCTTACCTGGTTGGTGAGCCTCGCTGAGATGAGATCCAGGTGCCTGCATGCCATGTTTCTTTCCAAACCAGCTGGTTCTACACTCACCCTGCCACTTTTAAGGCTGTGCCTCATTTTCCTTGTCAGTACAATGGGTGATAACAATATAGCAAAGTAATTAACACAGGGGGCTGAGGCTGGCTAAATATAGCCCCACAACACCCCTGTCCTCATTTTGGGGCCTGTGGACATATCACCTCACGGGGCAGAGGGGACTTTGCAGGTGAGATTAAGTTAAGGCCCCTGTGATGGGAAAAAGCTATGACAAATCTAGACAGCGTATTAAAAAGCAGAGACATCACTTTGCCGACAAAGATCTGTCTAGTCAAAGTTATGGTTTCTCCAGTAGTCATGTATGGAAGTGAGAGTTGAACCATAAAGAAAGCTGAGCACTGAAGAATTGATGCTTTCGAACTGTGGAGTTGGAGAAGACTCTTGAGAGTCCCTTCGACAGCAAGGAGATCAAACCAGTCAATCCTAAAGGAAATCAACCCTGAATATCCATTAGAAGGGCTGATGCTGAAGCTGAAGCTCCAATACTTTGGCCACATGATTCAAATAGCTGACTCACTGGAAAAGTCCCTGATGCTGGGAAAGATTGAGGGCCGGAGGAGAAGGCGGCGACAGAGGATGAGATGGTTAGATAGCATCACTGACTCAATGGACATGAATCTGTGCAAACTCCAGGAGAGAGAGAAGGACAGAGAAGGCTGGCCTGCTGCAGTCTATGGGGTCATAAAGAGTCAGACATGACTGAGCGACTGAATGACAACAACCTGAGATGGGGACGACCCTGGACTCCCCAAGGGGCCCAGTGTCATCACAGGGTCCTTATAAAAGGGACAGGGGAGGATCAGAGGCAGAGAGACAGGAGATGCTGCACTTCTGGCTGTGACGATGGAGAGAGGAGCTGCAAGTCTGGGATGCAGCTCCTCTAGAAGCTGGAAAAGGGGGGAGCCAGTGCTCCCCAGGAGCTTCCAAAGGGACCAACGCTGCCCACACCTGGATTCAGCCCCGTGAGCCCATGTTGGAATTCTAACTTGCCTCCCAGACCTCTCATTGCGTCTCCACCTTAGTGGGGGCCTCAGCAAAGGCTCCCCAGGGCGGCACAGGGTCTCTGACCTGTGTGTCCATAGGCTCACCAAGGCCCTGCCGCCCCCTCCCTGCTCTGAGGCCTCCTTGGCTCCCCAGTGCCCACAGGAGGAGCCCCTGCCGCTTGGCCCCACCTTCAAGGGCCTGAACTGACCTGATGAGCTCGGAGTTATCTGACCGCCAGGCCCTGTGCTTCCGTCGTGAGCCCAGATCAGGGGATCTACACCCTCAACCGGGAGAGACGTCAGCACTAAGGGTGTGGGGGCCTTTGTCACATTACACTTCACCTCCAGCACCTACTAGAGGCTGGTATACAGTAGGTGCTCAATACATGCAGCAAAGGCAGCAGGAATCACAGGGCTTTCCGGGCCTGAGGTTGCACATGGGGAGACTGAGGCCAGAGGCAGTAACCAGCAGGGCTGGGGCAGGACTGCCTCCACCTGGTGAGCTGGCCCCCAACCCGGAGGGGTGGCCGAGGCTGCAGCACTTCTGGCTGCTTATCAGTTTCTGGTGAACCAGTTACTGGTTACTCGGTTTCTGGGCGAACAGCTACTCGGCCCGCACAAGGGGCCTCTGGGGTCACATGGCCCTGGAGCCCTCACACCCCCTCCACTGCTGGTCTCCCGGGCAATTATGATTGTCATCAACAACCCCAATGCAGGAGATTCATCGGGTTTTCTAAAGCGCTGGCTCAGAACCGGCCGTTGCTGGTGGGGCCTCCGACCACAGGCCACAGCCCTGTTCCCCCTTTCCTGGACGTTGGGAGGGGTGTGGCCCACTGGGCTCTCCAGGGACATACCTGCCTGTGACAGCCATGGGGCTTGGGGTGGGGGACTGGGGCCGCCTGCTGCTGACGGTGACCACTGCCCTGACACTGCCCATGAGGCCCCCAGGTGAGGACCCCCAAGTACTCCACCCAAGCTTGCCAGAGGCCCTCAGGGACCCCCAAGGAAGCCCCCGCTCCCTGCACGGCTGCTTCTCTCGGGTCACAGCTTGGGGACGGGCAGGAGGCCCAGCCCAAGCCCCAGGTTTTAGGGAGTCCGGCCCCCCACTCCGCAAACTCCAGGGTCTTCTCCTTCCATCTCTGTCTCTCCTGCCTCCCCCCAGCCTGACCCCCACCCCATCCTGCCCCACCCCTGACAGGCCACCCACCCTGCCTGCAGGCTCCTGGGGGGCACAGATCATTGGGGGCCATGAGGTGACCCCCCACTCTCGGCCCTACATGGCATCCGTGAAGTTCCAGGGCCAGCACCACTGCGGGGGCTTCCTGCTGCGAGCCCGCTGGGTTGTGTCGGCTGCCCACTGCTTCAGCGGCCGGTGAGCCTGGGATGAGGGCATGTACTGGTGTGGGCAGGGGGGGTGGAGGGGGGCTTGTGCAGATGGGCCTCTCAGCTGGGCAGGGGGAGTTAACAGAGAAAAGGGGGCAGAAGTAGGGAAGGACCGGCAGCCGTGACCACAAGCAGAGGTTACAACCATTGCATTCATCCTGAGTGTGTGCTTGCAAGCATACTAAGTCGCTTCAGTCGTGTCTGACTCTTTGAGACTCCACAGATTATAGCCCACCAGGCTCCTCTGTCCATGGGATTCTCCAGGCAGGAATATTGGAGTGGGTTGCCATGCCCTTCTCCAGGGGATCATCCCAACCCAGGGATCGAATCGCAGTCTCCTGCATTGGCAGGCGGGTTCTTTACCACAGGCGCCACCTGGGAAGCCCTCATTCTGAGTATATTGATACAATAATTATTAACATTAATATTGAAATTATTGGAGGCAATGCTACAATCCAGATGGGAATTAGAATAAATATAATGAGTGTTATATTCATTTGAAGTATACTGTTATAATAAGTATAAAGTATTCAAATCAACAGTGCAGCAGGACTCCCTTGGTGATCCAGCAGTTAGGACTCCACACTTTCACTGCAGGGGCCATGGGTTTGATCCCTGGTTGGGGAACTAAGATGCCACATGTCATGTGGAGTGGTCAAAAAAAAAAAAAAAAAAAAAAAAAAAAAATATATATATATATATATTGCAGCGATTGGAGTTAATACCATAATTGAGGTGGGAGGGTGATCAACTCAACGTTTATCATCACAGGCTGGCAGGAGGATGGCATGGGCTTACTCCCCAGGAGGGGAAAGACTGAGCCTGTGTGAGGCGGCCCTCACCTCAACCTTGCTCACATTCCCCACCCGTTCTCCCCAACAGAGACCCTGGGACAGGCCTGGTAGTGCTGGGGGCCCATGCCCTGCGCACTGTGGAGGCCACACAGCAGGTGTTCAGCATCTCTGCTGTCATCACGCACCCGGACTACCAGCCCACCACGCACAACAGTGACATCTGTCTGCTGCAGGTGACCCATTGCATGGGGATGGGGCCCTCAGTGCAGGTCTGACCTGTCCCTACCCCTCCCCTTACTTGGCCTGACTTGTTTAAAAATAGCTGCTAGGCGCCTGTGAGCACCCGTGAGTCAAGTCACTCCCTCCGCTGCCTTCTGGAACACCCACACCGCCCGCCCGCTTGGCCTGCTGCTCACTGAGTGGTCAGCACCCCAACAGGCTCTGACCCCCGAGCCTTTGCACTGGCTGTGGCCCTGCCCGGCCCATGTTCCCCAGACTCCGTGTGGCTTTCAGGTCTTTACTCAGTTGTCCCCTTCTCGGGCAGCCTCCCTTAATGAGCTCCAGTTCTCAGCTGCCCCTGGCTCCCCCCTTCTCACCCCATCCCCTCTCCTGTGTCCAGCACCGCCCACACCTTCTGGAAGCACCTGTACCACTGGTTCCACCTCCGCCCTCGAGGGTGGGGATTTTTATCTCATTTGTGGTGAGTTATGGTACACAGTAGATGCCCAACATTCATGCTGAAAGAGGGAAACAGTGAGACTGTGGGGCCATCAAAGACCCTGATCCCTGCCCCCTCAGGCCCTCCAGGGGGTTTCCTCCCTCCCTGCTCATGCGCCTCTATTTGGACCTCACATGGCCCTTCCTGCTTGGGGAACCACCCTTCCCACAGCCCCCACCTGGGGGGCCCCAAATTCAACCCCAGGCACTCCGGGGCTGCCATTTAAAGGGAGAATATCCCCAAACTGCCCTTGAAATGTGAAAATCAGAGGGGACACTCAACACAACAAAAATGAAACCCTGGGAACAGGAGGGTCTAGGGTGTGGGGTTTTCTTGGCAAAATATAATGTGGGCAGCCAGTGTTGGCAGCCAAAGCTGGCGTGTGAATTCTGCCTCTCTGTGAAACCCCATAGGCTGGAACCCCTGCTCTGGTTCACCTAGCCTACTGTGCAGATGGGGAAACTGAGGCCAGGGGTGATCAGGGATGCACCCAAGGTCAGGGAGCGAACACCCAAACCAGGGGTCCAAGTCCTTCATTCCATAGCTGCTGATTGAGTGCCATCTGTATGCCAGGCAACCGGGACACAGCCATGAACACACAACTCTGGCCTGGCTCCCTCTGAACTCCCAGTCTAGGTGGGAGTTGGCACCTAGGTGCCAACTAGGTGGCAGCTGAGTAAATCAGCCTTGACAGGAGCACATGGGAGCCCAGAGGAGTCACGTGCCCTAGACTGGCAGTCTGGGAGGACTTCCTGGAAGTGGTGTCCAAGCTGAGTCCTAAAAGCTGGATAGGAAAGGTACCCCCAGCAGGGGGTGCAGTGTTACAGTGTGAGCAAGTGTGCAGGTGGGTGGAGGGAAGGGCCAACTGATGGACCAAGAGGTTTTTTACCCTGTGTCCTAAGGGCAACGGGCACTGGAGGAGAGCTCAGAGCAGGGAAGGAGATGCTGGTTAGCAGGACCCCTGGGCAGCTGCAGAGGCGAGACTGGAGGCATGGAGGCTGGTGGGGTCTGATGAGCAGGGGCCCAAGGTAGCAGAAGCAGCCGGGCCTTCTGTCAGCCTAACAACAGCTGCTACTGACTTCTCTCCACAAGGACAGGAAGAGACGAGGAAAGGTAGACGGGCAGGGGTGGCAGGGGGCAGCTGCAGGCAGGCCTAACTTCCCCACACCTTCCGCCCCTGCAGCTGAATAGCTCTGCCACCCTGGGTCCTGCAGTGGGACTACTGGGGCTGCCACGGAGGGGCGCCAGGCCTCCCCGGGCCGGGACGCGCTGCAAGGTGGTCGGCTGGGGCTCCGTGTCCGACTTCGAGGAACTGCCGCCCGGGCTGATGGAAGCCGAGGTCCGCGTGCTGGGGCTGGACGCCTGCAACAGTTCCTGGAAGGGGCAGCTGAGCCCTGCCATGCTCTGCACCCACAGTGGGGACCGCCGGCGACGTGGCTTCTGCTCGGTGAGATGTTCACTCTCAGTCCCGCCTGCTTGCCGTGTGGGGAAACTGAGGCCCTCAGAGAGGTCAGAGCTTGTCAGAGAGCCTTGGCAACTAAGTCCCAGCTCACCTTTGACCAGTTGGTGAGTTCTGGGAGGGGGAGGGAGCCCCCAGGGTCACAGGGCTGCCATGTATGGCTGCACAGGTTGTGCACCGCACAAAGGACTACAGATTTGTGTCTTTAAAAGCAGTGTCCAGATCTCAAGGAAGACGCTTCTGCTCCTAAGTCTTTGTATGGATTAATGGCAAACCTGGCCCTGATGCCCAGGGAGAAACACAGCCTGGATTGGGAGCAGGAGAGTGTCTTTTTTTCTAGCCAAGAGAATGCATGGTTCAGATTCTAGAGCCCAACTGCCCGGGTCCACATCCAGACTGAGCCACTTCCTACACATGTGGTCTTGGAGAAGTCATCTCACTTCTCAGGACCTCACTTTCTCCATCTGTAAAATGGTCACACCAATAGGACATATTTCTTTGGGTCAGAGCTGATTCCAGGTGAAAATTAGGGTGATAAGTCTGGGGAGAGGAGGAAGCAGGAATTTTAGGGTGAGTATTCAGGAAGGCCTCTCTGAGGACAGTACTTTTGAGACTTGGAGGAGCCTTGAGAATATCTGAGGGGAGACATGCCAGGCAGAGAGACCATCGCACAGGTTGTACATTGCACAAGGAGCTGTAGACGTGTGTGGTATACAAGGGGTGTCCAGCAGGGGGCAGTAATGGGTCTCGAGGATATGCAAAAGCCTAAAGGTTGGAGTTTGGGCTTCCCAGGTGGCACTTGTGGTAAAGAACTCCCCAGTCAATGCAGGAGATGTAAGAGACGTGGCTTCAATCCCTGGGTCAGGAAAATCCCCTGGAGGAGGGCACAGCAACCCACTTCAGTATTCTTTCCTGGAGAATCTCATGGACAGAGGAGCTTGGAGACCTATAGTCCATAGGGTCGCAAAGACTTGGACACGAAACAACTTAGCACACAGAGGTGGGAGCTCAGTTTGCTGCAGGAACAGCTGGTATGTCTGGCTGGAACCAAGTGAGTTGGGGGAGAGGAGGGCAGACAAGCGGTGGGGGCTGGCTCCTCCAGGCCCTAAAGGCTGAGATGATGTGTTTAGTCTTTGCTCTAAGAGCACTGGGGAGCCATGGTCCCGGCCCAGGCTCTGGGGAGTGTCCATGGGACATAAAAGGGTTTTGAGGTAGAGAAGGTCCAGATTAGATCTACACATATTAGCTCCTTTAAGGAAAGTGAGGCCCAGCAAGAGACCCCTGACCTCACGTTTGCCTCCACCCCCAGGCAGACTCTGGAGGACCCCTGATATGCAGAAATCGGGCCTATGGCCTCGTCTCCTTCTCTGGCCTCTGGTGTGGGGATCCCAAGACGCCCGACGTGTACACACAGGTGTCCACCTTCGTGACTTGGATCTGGGATGTGATTTGGCATGGCCCCCAGCCCAGGACCACTGGGGGTCAGCAGGCGTTGTCTGAACCACAGCAGCACCGGGTACACCACCGAGATGGCAAACGATACAAATAGCTCCAGCCTGGAAAACTCTGAGGCTGGAGCAGAGGGTCCATGAGCCCCTAAACCCCAAGAAGCCTGGTGTCAGGGTGGGTAGGGGGCGTCAGTTCCCAACAAAAGGGCAAAATAACAATAAAGTGTTAACTGACTCACAGATATGATGGTCTGTCCCCAAGGCCCACCCACATGCCCTTCAGCTTCTCCTTGGCCTCCAAGTGGTCAAGGGTCCAGCTCCGCCACCCCCTCCCTGAGGGACCCTGAGCCACAGGACCCTGAGCCATGGACTCCTCACCATCCTCCCTCCCCCTCCCCACGCTGACCCCGCTGGAGTTTCCCATCCCCGCCTCACAGCCCAGGCTGGGGACAGTCTCCTGGCCTCCTCGGCCCCTGCCTAGAACGCCATTCCTCTGCCCTCCAGCCAGACCCCTTCACAGATGGGGAAACCAAGGCTGGGAGAGAGTGGGGTCTCAGGTTCGCCTAACTCCGTGTGAAGCCTGATCCTTGAAAAGCACTTCAGGCAAATGGTGCCGAGCTGGTGGCAAGGCTGGGTGAGCCCCAGCCAGTGCTTTCATTAATCATGTCAGTGTCATTAGGGCACCTCCAACCCTTCCAGGCCAGACCACCATTTCTAGACCCTAAACCAAGTGGCCTCTTGGGGCTTCCCTAAGTCATCCAGACCCCGTTCCTTTCCTCCCCTACCCCATAAAGGCCAAGACTCTCCCACCCAACCCCATGCCACCTGTCTCAGTTCTATGCCTGCTACTGCCCACAACTAAAACTGGATGCTGAGGCCCAGAAGTAGGCAGCACCTGCCCCAAAGACATGCACTTGTGTCTCTCCTGGATGCTTCCAGAAACCCCCACAGCACCCTAGGCTGGTAATCCCCTCCCAAAGTGGGGGGACACAAAGGTTCAAAGAGAGGGGAGCAAACCAAGGTCTGAACACCCACAGTGGCTTTTTCAGTGTTTATTTCTTTGGCAGGTGAGGCAGGACCCCAGGGCGGGGGAGATTGCCCTGTTGGTGGGCTCAGGTGAACCCATTACTAAAGGGCACTTTTCTGGGTGTCACAGGTAAGGCACTTCCTGGAGGCAGGGAAGGACACGGATGAGCACCACTGCCTTGGGGAGCTGTGCTCCTGCCCCGCTGGATGCCCCTCCCCCTCTGGGTCTGCACCTCTGGTCTAGAGATGGGCATGGGGAGGTGACACAAAGCAACAGTTCAGGTGGCAGGAGGAAACCCAGCTGGCAGGCAAGGAGGGTTCAGCTGGGAACTGGGCCTAGAGGCATGGCCAGGGCAAGATACAGGGAACGCCACCTGTGGATGGGGTAGCAGGCACGGGGGTGCCCCTCAGACACATGGCTCCAGGATGCCAGGTATACAGTGGGTCTTGGCATATACGCCCCACCCTGGGCCAGTGGGTGAGCAGGGCCTCGCAGGCCCCACCGGGTCCCTCACACCCTACGTGGTGCCTGCTTTGTTCTAGCAGATGCCTCTCCACACTCAAGGCCTGGGTCAGGAGGCACAGATGGCACCCCCCCATCCCCCAGGGACATGCTGGGAAATGGGTGAGGCAGGGGGAAGGTAAGTCCCTTAGTCACCTGGGGCTGGTGGTGGACAGTGGTTGCTTCCTTGATCTGTCTGCGGTCTGGGCATGTTCTGAAGCTCATCTATTCACACCCAGGCTGTGAACCCCCTTCACCCCCTGGTCTCTGTTCTAGAAGGCCAGGGTACCTCCTCATTAATTGTTGGCAGGAAATCCCCAGACCTCTTGGGTGGCAGCGACAATTAACAGAGTGATTCCCGAGGGAGCATAAGTTTGAGATCCTCCTGGGCAATAGGGTACCTGGGGTGGGGACTGCGGGGGCTGGGCGCCCACCCACCAGGCCCCCTCCCAGGCTTCTTTTCCCCAGTCCTTCCAAGATATCGTCGAGGGGCACCAGGGCTCCCACAGTGGTCCCTGTCCAGGTTCTGGGGAGTGTCCATTGGACATAAATAGACTCTGCTGTGGCAATAAATAAAATGGGGAAGCCTTGAACGCCAGGCCCAGGCCGGTCCCGCAGGCTCACACAAAGTTCTCCTCCTCCTCCTCGGACTCAGGATCTAACGGCTCGGGGGTGCCTGTAGAGTGGGAGGGACCAAAAGAGAAATGCGGGCGCGGAGAGGGGCTGGGGGCTAGACCCCGCCGCTGTTCCCCACCGCGTGCCGCACCTGCACAGCTGCCTGGGTGGCGCACGCCGATGGAGCGGCCCAGGAAGCAGGTGGCCTGGCGGAGATGGCAGGAGGACAGGTAGGTGACGTTGTTGTTGCCACAGAGTTCCTGTCCGGGGCTGGATGGTGCGGGGCAGGGCGCCGCGCGACACACCACGCAGTGCGCGCTGCCAGTCTGGTCCACCACACACGACTGTGGCCGCAGGCAAACCACGTGGGCACAAGATTCTGTAGGTGGGGCGTGGGGACGGGTAAAGAGCGCTACTCCGGACAGGGCGGGGTCTTCAGGCCCCTTCCCCTCGCTGCACCAAAAGCCACACCCCTTCAAATGCCCCGCCCATTCACTGGTCCCACCTTTAGACCCGCCCCTTGTTGCACCGAAGTCACACCCCTTCCACGAACCAGGCCACGCCCCAGATCTACCCTCAATCTCTCCCCACTTTGCATCAGTAAGCTCCTCTGACTCACATACTCGTATTTATCACCCCATAGGGGCCCCAGAAGCCCCCTTTCCAAACTTGCACCCTCCTCGTCCCCATTCCCGATCCCACAAAAGACCTGATCTTGTGATACTCTCTTGGGACTATAGGCCCTGCTCACGAGCTCATACCTATGCCCCGCCCACCATGGGCCGCACCCAAATCCACGAGACCTATAATAAGCACCCGGGATTGTAGACCCCGCCCCTTCCTGCCAGTGACCCACCCCCACGCGCTGCGGTAGCGGCCTCTAACAGGATGCTCAGGCCCGGTGGCCCCGCCCCTCCCCGAGGCTCCGCCCCAACGTACTGCGGCAGCGACCCCGGTACATCACGCGCAGGTCCGGGTGGCCGCGACAGCGCGCGGCGCGCAGCTCGCACTCGTCGCGGTAGGTGGCGCCGTCAGAACCGCAGACCTGCAGGCGCGCCGGGAGCCCGGTGCAATCGGGCGCGCACTCGCAGCGCGGACGGCCCCCCAGCATGCGGCAGGCCTTGCCGGGGCCGCACTCCACGCCCTCGCACGAATCTGTGGACAGAGGACACGCACGCGTGGGCTGCGGCGCGTGGCCAAGGCCGGAGGTCCTCCGAGGCCCAGCGCCCTCGCTCCCTGTTCCGACGGATAAAGGCCGGACCGGAGTGAGGGGCGGTCCGAAGAAGGGGCCCACGGAGGAGGGAACTGATTTGGGGTCTGGGGGAATTTCAGCCACTCCGGGGTGGACTAGGACTCGACGCTTTTCGTGGGACGGGCCTCTGTCGGGGTGCAGGGCTCAGTGTGGGCGGAAGCGAGGGGTCTCTGCCGGGAATCTGGGGGTCTGGGAGGAACAGGCCTCACCCCCAGTCCGGCTTTCGCTCCGCAGCTGGGCCACCCGCTCGGGCTGACGTCTGTTCCCTGATTTACGCGCGTTTCTGGGAAGGCCGGCGGAGGACCGGCTGCGTCAGCCCGGGGGGCTCCACCCCGTCCAGGCGCGGGGCTGAGGAGGATGGGCAGCGTCTGTTCCTCCCGCCTGCCAGGCCCTCCCCTGAGGAGGCGTCGGGGAGGGCGGGGCATTGGCCTGGTCTGCGGTTCATTTCCTGAGGAGGGGGCCTCACACAGCTCGAGCTCTCCAAACAGGGGTTACCGCCCTCTGCAGCCCCATTTCTCAGGTAGGGAAATAAATCTCTCTCTGGCGTCCTCGCCCCGACTCCGGCCCCACGAAAGGCTGCTTTTAGCCTCCTACGCCCAGTACAGCCTCCCACCTGCCCCCACAAGGTGCTGCCCTTTTGTCATCATTTTACCAAAGGGGCCTCCCAGGTGGCGCTAGTGGTAAAGAAACTGCCTGCCAACGCTGGAGACACAGGAGATGCAGGTTTGATCCCTGGGTCGGGAAGATCCCTTGGAGTAGGAAATGGCCATCCACTCCAGTGTTCTTGCCTGGAGAATCCCACGGACAGAGGAGCTTGGCAGGCTACAGACCACAAGGCCACACAGTCCGACATAATTGAGCAACTGAGCAAATATATATATATACACACCAAAAGGGGAAACTGAGGCCCCGTCACAGCTGTGAGTTGAGGAGAGCCAAGGCACCTAGGTGTGAGAACTCCAGGCCAGATCAAATGGACCCTCAGCTCCATGGTTTGTGGGTCTGGGTCTGTCTCTGAGCTTGAAGTTGACGTTTTGGCCTCAGTTGCCCTGAGTGTAACAGTGGGGCTGATCAGGAACTCCACCCTACAGGGTGAGCATACAGTGATGGAAGCTCCTTTAGAGGCCAGCCAGAGCCCCTTATGTCTCCCTGCCAGGGCATGTGGACTGCACCTGGGTGCCTCCCGTGCTGCCCGCCCACACAGACATCTGGAAACGCTCCCCGGGGTGGCTTCACGCACGCTAGAACACAAGTGGCAGGGCTGAGTTCCTGTCGCCAGGGCCAGATGAGGTGGGGGGAGGGCATCCTGGTCCATGTCAGGCCCGGGCCAGGCACTTTTTGAAGTCTGTCCTCCTCCCAAAACCCAGAGGGGCTTCTGGAGGGAGCCAGGGCACATGGCAGTTGAGTTCAGGACCACCCAGCCAGGCTGATCTGGTATTAATCACATCCCAGCCGGCCAGCCAGGCTCCTCGGCTTGGCCTGCAGGTCTGGAGCCCTCAGCTCCAGCTTCCATCCGGCACCCCTGTCCTGACTCCACCCACCCGGGTCTGATCCCAGGCCATGGTCTCTGCTCATGCTCCCCCTCCCCACCCACCCCACCATGGTCTCTCCAGCTGGCAAACTCCTAATCAACAACAGCCTGGTTTCCAGAGCCCACCTCCTTCAAGTCATGTCCCCACGCGCCCTCTGGGTCCTTGCAGATTCAGTCTTGCACAGGGGGCTGAGAGGGTCTCCAACGAGACTATGTCTTGACTTATTTATTCATTCATTGTGCCTTAAAAGAGCTCCTAGTCTGATGGAGGAGGCGGCATTTAACAGAACACAGTCCAGAAGGCAAATGCTTGTTAAACATACAGCTGTGGCCCTAACCACAGACCCTGGAATCTTCGAAGTTAAGGACAGATGAGTGTTTGGGAACACTGAGTGTGGGGTCACAAACCCTAACAGCCAGTCAGGGAGAATCCACCTTTCTAGGAGCTAGGTGTGCCTATCTATCCAACATGTGGAGTGAAGGTGGGCAAGGCCGCCCAGGCAGAGGGCTCCTCCCTAGTGAGACCCTAGAGGCTGGAAACCGAACTGGGGAATCCTCTCTGCAGGAGGCTGAGGCCTGAGAGCCCGAAGGCCCCCAAACCCTCTCTGAGTCTGGGATCCCCTTGCCAGCAGCTTCAACCTCCTGTATGCCCCCAAGACAGGAAGCTCACTCTTGCCTGTGCCTCCTCTGACCAAGAGCCCATGGCCTTCTGCTGACGCACAGGGTCTCACCTTTGCAGGGGAGGCAGTGGACGAGGCCTAGGAAGCCCAGGAGGCTGATCTTGTTCCCCGGGTGGGTGAAGTTGGACCAGGCAGTGTCGATGTTGCCAGAGGCACAGCACTCAGCCTGGCTCACATCCGTCTTCAGCACCAGGCTGCAGGTGGCCTCTCGGCCCTGCTGCAGCCAGCAGACACCACCTGCGGACAGAGGGGCAGTTCCTGCAGGGCCAGAGATGCCCCCAGGTGCTCCTACCCACACCCAAGCCTTGGCCTGCCAGCCAGCTGCTGGCCCATGGGGATGCATACAGTTGGTGCTCAGTAACTGCAAAGGGGATGATCCACCTCCCACCTGGGAGGGTGGGATAGAGAACCACACAGGTGTCCCGGCTCCAGCTGCAGATTCTTCTGGGATCCTTCCTCTCTGGACTCCGGCCCCCACACGGCTCTACTGCCAACCCCCTCCCCTCCCAGCAAGCTCTCCCCATGGCTCCAGGCCCCCAGCCCAGGCCTGGCATCCTGCCTGACCAGTCAAACACCCGGAGCTGGACGTGTCAGGGTCAGTGGGCCCTAGAGCCGCCACTCCCGCCTCTGCCCTCTGTCTAGACAGCGCCCGAGGGCACGCGGAGCCCCCTCGCCCGGCAGCCCCCCCTCGCCTGGCCCGCCTCTTACTCACTCCAACTTGGGAACATTCCCCTTGCATGAGCTCACTGTCTCCCCGGGGACGCGGCCTTCGGGGAGGGGGCTTGGCTCTCCCCTCAGTGCAGGGTTGGGGTGGGGCTGCAGGGTGGGGTGGGGGGGGCAGATGGCCCTCAGTTTCTGCACCGTTAAGTGGGGGCAGGAGTGGCCAGGGCCCCCATCCCAGGGAGCTCCCAGGCATTGTGCTGAGCTCCGAGGGACCAGCTCAGTTCGGGGAGCTTGGCATCTTTGCTCCCCTTATAAAAGGGGAAACTGAGGCCCAGAGTGGGGGTGTGACTTCCCTGGCATCTCCACAACTGGCAGGTATGAGATTCTAACAAGTCTGCCTGCGCCAGACCCAGGGAAGATCCTCAGACCCTGGCTGCGGATCCTGAGTCCAACCACCCAGCCCTGTCTCTCTGGGACACTGGGACCCAGAAAGTCCAGCTTCATATCTGCTTTGCCCCGTACAAGCTGTCTGACCCTGTGCCTCAGTTTCCCCATCTGGAAACCGGGCATAAGAGCGCTCACACTGTAGGGCTGCTGCGTGGATTCCAGGAGGGAGGCGGCAGACCCTGAGCACTCAGTAACTGTCAGCAACCCTGGGGACTAGTTCTTGATAATAAATTGTGAGGAGTCACATCTGCTCGCCTGACCTCCTGGTGACCCTCCTTTAGGTCTTTTAGGGCTGGGGGAGGGGAGCCCCAAGCATTCCCGCATTCAACCTGCAGTGGCCACGGGTCACCACGGGTCACTGCTCTCTGCCCCCAGCTGCCACTGCCGCTGCGCCCCCCGACCTGTCCCCCGGCCCCATTCCCGGTGGGCCCACGTGGGTGGCCCGCCCCGCCCGCCCCTTCCGGCCGCCCCACTCACCGGGCGCGGGGTCCCCCGAACCCACGGAGCCCACGAAGCCCACGGCCCACGCCAGGGCCCCCCAGGGCAGCGGCCACAGTGGCCCCGGCGCCCGGGGACGCATGGCGAACGCAGACACGGCGGCGACCCCCGCGTCGGACGCGCGGGCGGCTGGCGGGCGGGCGGCAGGGAGGGCGGCGGCGGCACCACTTCCAGCGCGCGGCCGGCGCGCCCTATAAAGGTCCCGCGGGCTGCGGGCGGGGCGGGGCGGGCCGGCCGGGGCGGGGCGCGGGGACGGCGGGGCTCGGGGCAGTGTCGCGCGCGATGTGGGCGGCAGCTGGTGGGGGGCGGGGGGCCCCACCCGGGAGCCGGGTCCATGGCTTCGAGTTCAAGGTGTCACCGTGCGTTTGGGGGGTGGGGGGGTTGGCCAGTGAGCCAGGAAGAGTGCATCTGCGGAGCCTTGCGCATCGTGGTCTGCATGTGATAGCTGGCGCGGCCCCAGTGTGCTCTGGGCTCCTAGCCTGACCTCCCCGTCCCCTCCCACACACCCAGGGACCTCAGCCCCAGCCACTCCCTAATCCAACCCTCCAGGCCACCCGCCTGGCCACCTAGACCCTGGAGCCCGTGGGCACAGCTGGGTGTGAGCACGTGGCGGGAGGGGCTGTGGAGAGGAGACAGACAGATGCAGACACACCTTTGGTTCCAACAACATGCCAACAGCAATAATCATACCTCACATGTTCCAGAGTGCCTACTGTGTGCCTGGCCTTTGCCCCCCTCCTACCCTGAGCCTGCAACAACCCCTCAGGTGGCCTGAACAACCTGCCTGCTCCTCTTCTCCAAGGGTCAGTGCTGTCTGTCCTTTGCCACCTGGAATCCTGGTTTCCCAAAATGCGCAATGGGTTGGGAAGCACACAGACCCCTGGGGCCTCAGTGCAGCAGGATGCTTTTCCTACTCTGGGCAGATCCCTTCAGTCTTTGGGGCCCCAGAAAATTGTCAGGGCACCTCCACATCTCATGGAACCTGTGCAGCCCCTCTACACAGTTTGTGTTTCTGGGGAATAATTAGTGACAGTCTCCTGGAGGCAAGGACCTTTGCGGGTGCTGGGGCAACAGGTTGACTAAGGCAGACCTACTCCTGTCCTCAGTGAGCCCGTCTGATCTGTCCAAGTCATAGACAACAAAACACATAGACAGACAAACTAACGTGTAACTTTAAGAAGTGGAAAATGCTTTTAAGAAAAACAATTGAGAACTGTTGGTTCTCTCCCAGGGCCTCCTATACCTCATCGCTCCCCATTCCTGCATCTACCCCCTCCCCAGGTGTAGAAGCAGGACCCCTAAAGCCAAACCCCTCTTCTGCATGCATGAGATCTTCTGTGGGCCAACACCATGCCCAGACCCTGTCCTCCACCTTAGCTGCCCGGCCTGACCCATGTCTCCCAGCCAATGCCAGGGGACACATTACTTCAGAGCAGCACTGAGGGAGGGCACCAGCCGTCTTGACCTGGCCTTGGCCTCTGACCGTCCAAGGAGGTTCTCTCCTAGTTGGGAAATGGGGCAGGAATGAGACCCCGTGTTCTCACCAAGGGTGTGCGGGGGCTGCATAGGGTGACCTTGGCTGAGACCTGACCCTTCCATGGCTCAGCCACCCAGTCCTGAGCTGTGCAAATAAAAGGGCCATTGTTGGCCTGGCGTGGGTTCGAAACCGAGGCCAGCAGCCCGTGGCCTCTGCTTCCCAGGCTGGCGTGTCTCCCCAACCCAGAAGCTCTGTACTGCATGACCTTAAGGAAGTCATGGCCCTCTTCGCGGAGCCCCTCTTTCCAGTATCTCCCGTTGTGCCCTCTTCTCTACCCTGTCCCAGCCTGCAGCAGCTTCCTACCCTAGCCGCCTGCCCTAAGGTTTTCTGGCCCACACCTATCCTAACTCCCCATGGTCCCAACTTACCACCCCCAGGGAAACTTACAGAGACAATCTGCTAATCAGATCTGTGATGGAAGATGCCAACCTGACCCAGCCCAGGGAGACAGGGCAGACTTCTCAGAAGGAAAGAATGTTTAATGTTGAGTTAGATTGAACGGTATGAGGGAAGGGGGGATGGAAACTGAAGTCATGGGATGTTTGTGCTACAAGTAAGAGAAAGCCTGAATACAGCCCTCTGAGACAAGTGGGTTCGCAGACCCTGTGACTATGTCACCTTCCATGGCAAAAGGACTTTGCACGTAGGAGTAAGTTGAGGCCCTTCAGATGGGACATGATCCTGGGTTAACCAAGTGGGCCCAGTGTAATGACAGCATCCTTTAAAGTGGAGACCTTCCCCACTGTGGTCGGAGAGATGCAACATTAGGAGGACTGGACCTGCTGTTTTCGGCTTTGAAGATGGAGGAAGGGTCCTCCAGCCAAGGAATGTGGGCAGCCTCCAGAAGCTGGAAAGGGCAAGGAACAGATCCTCCCTTGGAGCCTCTGGAAAAGAACACGCTCTGCCAATACCTTGATTTCAGCTCAGAGAGACCTGTGTTGGACTTCTGACCTCTGGAACTGGAAGAGAAAAAAATATGTGTTGTTTTAAGCCACCAAGTTTGCGTCGATTTGTGACAGCTGCTAATACAAAGGTGTTCAGTGTCACAATGATACGGTCCCTACCTGACTGGAGAAAAACAAGGGGGTGAACACACATGTGTGAAGACAGTGGAGGACAGAGACCCTGGGAGCAGGGAGGTTGTGGAATCTCCGAGGAGGTGACTCTAAGGCCTGGAGGGAGGAGGAGGCGTCTTGTGGAAGTGCAGTCCAGTCTGTGCCACCCTGGCCAGGCCACATGTGACCACTCTGTGCCTCTATGCTCTCAACTGTTAAATGGGCACAGATCCCAGTACCGCAGATTCCAGTCAGGATGCCAGGCACAGTGCTTGGTGCACGGGAGGGGCATGACATGGGTGCAAAGATTCTTATTACTTAAGGACTAGGTAAGTATTTTACCATTCAGCACAAGGCAGGCATCCACTTTACAGAGGGGTCAACTGAAGTTGGAGAAAGGAAGGTGAATTTCTGGGGGTCTCAAAGCCCCACAGGGTCGGGAATGGAGTCAGTACCAGGCAAACAAGATTCCAGGACCCAAGCAATCAGGGTGCATCCCCAGATTGTGGGATTCCTCAGGTCCCAGAGCCAGGTTTTCCTTTGGGGAATCACCTCCTGTACTCCCAGCTCAAAAGCCCCCAAGAGTGGCCCCAACCCAGGCCTGACCACTTAAGAGTCATCTGACATTTAGCAACAGGAAGAGTCAGCTCTGAGACATTAGCTTGAAAAGGACCACCCACTTCTTGCCTGAGCTGGAGGGGTGTGAGCCTGGGGCTGCAGATGGCTTCTGCCAATGTCCAGGGAGAGGCCAGCTCAGTGGGACACTGAACCAAGAGAGGCAGCAGTAATGCCCTGTGGTCTTATTGGAGGTCCTTGATCCAGCTGTGCCTGAACTCCTCTTCCCCATAAGATAAAGCTGATCTAAGCAGCATTTCTGTCACTCGCAGCGAACAAAACCAGCTTACAATAATCCTGCTTATATTTTATTCAAGCAAGGGCTTTAGAACCCAGAGCAGCAGGTTCTGTAGGGGCTGTGGGAATCACACCACGCTGCTGTACCAGCCACTGCCTCCAGGATGGCCTGGTAAAGAACACTCAGTCACTGGATCCCACATTACTCAAGCCAGAAGAATGCTTGTGATAGACCCCACATCAACTTAGCCTGTGCAACCCTTGGACTAGACCTGAAACTCCACAGTCTGTGGGAAGCAAGGTCTTGCTGGTTCCTTAGTGGGACATATGATGACAACCAAGGGCTTTCCTGGTGACTCAGACAGTAAAGAATCTGCCTGCAATACAGGAGCCCTGGCTCTGATCCCTAGGTAGGAAAGATTCCTGAAGAAGGAAATGGCAACCTACTCCAGTATTCTTGCCTGGAGAACCCCATGGACAGAGGAGCCTGGAGTGTTATAGTCCATAGGGTCACAAAGAGTTGGACACAACTGAGCGACTAATACTTCACACAAGATAACACTGAAGACTCGGCCATGGCAGATAGCATGGGAGAACTCCGAATAGAGCTGGGTATCGTAACGTCCAAAACATGCGTATGGTCCCTGCTCTAAATGCCACCCAGGGCTCCCCATAGCCTCTGGATGGAGTCCAAGCTTGCCGGCCTAGGTTTGAAGCCCTTCCTTCAGAGACTACTCAATTCTTGCCCCTTCCCTTAGCTACTTTCCCACGTTGCCCCCAAATGTCCCCCGTGCCATCCTCTTTCCTATGAAAGAACAATAGGATTTTTCGTCGCAATCTGGCGGCCACGCTTGACGCAGAAGGCCGGACCTGCCCTCAGCTTGGAGAGGCGAATCCTGATTGGGTGAACAGGGTTGAAGTGATGTCAGGCACAACCATGTGATCCAGCTCTGGCCAATGGTAGGAGGGACAGCCTACTGGGGCGAGGCTTCAGGGAAACACGGGAATGCTCAGCAGGCCTGTATCTGGAGGTGACCGTGTAATAGCTTGACGTATGAGTTTCCTGTTTGCTGCTTTAACAAAGTGTTGTAAATTTAGCTGCTTAAAATAGCACAGACTTATTATTTACTGTTCTGGAAATCAGCAGTCTGACAGGAGTCTTACTGAGCTAAAATATCAAACGTATATGGGGGCCTTTATTCTGCGCATCACAGTGCTCAATATTGTTGAGTGTCTGACTTTGCCGACATTTGTTGCCGCATCCCAGATGTGTTCTTGCGCCTGGCACACGGTTGATACCAGCATTTGTGATTGAGGGATTGCGTGGTGATCTCGATCCCTGCCAGGCTGAGAGGTGGTGCGACCCCACCTCCTTTGAGGGAGGCAGAGCAGCCTTGATAAAGCTATGAAAGCTTAATTACCCAATTTGGTAAACGTGTTGCTGCTTCAGATAAGAGAGTGGCCTAACTTTAGAAGTACACCTGGTCGTGCTTGGGATAAAGGGGCTGGGGGCAGCAAGTTTGCCCAAAATTCCACACAGACACACAGAGAGAGCAAAAAAAGTTCGCCACTGGTGTGCCCGAGTCAAGGACGCGTGGGACCCTTTGTACTATTCTTGAAACACTTCTGGAAGTTAGAAATTATTTAAAATAACAACTTTTGAGCAGCATTCAAGAGATGAGGATGGAGGCATCCATCTCCCCCACTGGCTTCACAGGTCCTGGTCCTGACGACTTAGTCCTGAAAGATTCCTTGAGCTGGTGGAAATGAAGGAAGTTTGACCTAAGAGGATGGTGACTTGACCCCAGTAGAATAGGTTGAAGGACATCTGAGGTTCTGGGGCTGCCAGGTCCTGGGTATGGGTGACTCAGGGGTCTAAAATAAAAAATACAAAACACAAACCAACAAATACAAATAATAAAAAGGACATAAGTCAAAATATGTAAATAAAATGTTGAAAAGCAAGCAAAAAAAAAAAAAATGCTTAAGCAGATAGCAATGTATTCATGCCTGTTGAAATAATGCCCGGTGGGGCGGTGGCCTCCCTAGGAAGTGGGTGACAGAACTGCTTTCTCCAGGTCTAGCATTCCCAAAGCTCCTTCCCAGAGGCTGGATTTGAACCCAAGTCAGTAACTAGGGGGTGAAATGGTCCTGTCCTGAGAGGTTACCTCCTAATCCACTTTCAAAGACTATTCAAGAAAATGCTTAGAACCCATCAGGAGGCACCCCACAATCAGAGAGCCCTGGGGTGGCCAGGTTTCCCGTCACACATCTGTCCCATCAGTGGCAGCAGCAAGATGGCCACTGGTCATAAATGGATGCCTGAGGCCCCAGAACCTCAGGACCTCTAGATCACATGCAGATACTGGCCTGATTACTTGAATTTGGATATCCTAGTCCCAGAGTAACCAGCGGGGCAAGGAGCCGAGATCCAGAGGTCCAATGATTGTGTCTGCTGTGTGACCATGTTTGAGCCTCAGTCTCCTGCCACACAGGAGACCTGGGTTCGATCCTGGGTTGGGAAGATCCCCTGGAGAAGGGAAAGGCTAACGACTCCAGTATTCTGGCCTGGAGAATTCCATCGACCCTATAGTCCATGGGCTTGCCAAAAGTCAAAGAGGAGTGAGCAACTTTCACTTTCACTTTCTCATCTATAAAACAGGAGTCTTCATTGCTCCCACATTCTGGTGCTTGTGTGAGGATTAAACATCTGGCTGGCACATCTTAAGCGCTTAGTTTTATGATACAAAACTTCATATTCTTGTTCCCATTGCATTCCCAGCACCCTACTCGGGCCTGGTACACAGCAGGCACTCACTAATTGTTCTTTTATTCAAGAATCTATTGAGCACCTACTATATTCTTGGTATTGGCGTCACATATTGGGAGATACCACTGATAACTCCTGGATCTGGGGGTGGCTGAGTTGGGGAAAGAGGGAAGAGGGCACTGGGATCCCCCAGGACAGGATCAGAGCAGCCTTCTGAGAAACAGCAAAAGAGAAAGGATGGTGGGAATGGCACTCCCTGCAGAAGGCGTGACCAGGCAAAGGCCCTGAGGGGGGATGCAGTTCGACCCACCTGCGGGGGCCAATGAGACAGGCTGGGCTGGGGATAGGTTCAGAAGGGTAGATAAACTCAGGGAGGCCGCATGGCCCACAGGTATCTCAAGCATAATCCAATCTCAAACCCCCAAGAGGAAGTTTCTGCCACCTGCCCAGTTGCCCAGGGCCACACAGCCAGTGTGACTTGGTGGGATTTGAATGCTGTGAGCCCACTGACTCCAAGGCCTCTTGGGTGGTACCTCATAAACTTTTGCAGGATGGGGAATTCCCTGGCAGTTCAGTAGTTAGGACTAGGTGGTCTCACTGCTCTGGGCCCAGGTTCAATCCCTGGTTGGGGAATTAAGATCCCATAAATCAAAAGGAAAAGAAAAAAACAAACCAAATGAAAAAACAAAATGAAACTTCTGCAGGACGAATGAATCAATGAATGTATGTCTGGTGTGAAACAAGTCAGGAGCTAGGCATTAAAGATCTGAAGCAAAGGGCCCCTCCCTGTACCCCTCAGGGGAGGGAGGGGTGGAGGCAGATTTTGGGGGTGGTGGTGTCTTTTGCTTCAGCAACAGGGCTTGTTTCCCAGCAACAGGGCTGGGGCGCTCTCTGGTGGTCAGAGCAGGAATGCCTTGGAATCACCTCTGAACTTTGAGGGGTGCAAGATGGTGGCTGGAAGACAAGTCCCTATTCCTTGCCACTTGACATTCAAGATCCTTTATGCACAGGCTCCAATTTGTAATTCTTTGACACTCTGGCTCCAATACTCCCAACTCTCAGCAGGAATCTCACCTCCATCCAACTCCTATTCATTACGCAAAGTCCTGGCTCTAAGGTCCTCTCCCCTGGGAAGTTCTGTGTGTCTCTCCAGGCAGAGCCAAGGGTACCCTAGGGGCTCATCCCCTGGCTCAGTCTCGTGGGGCTGGGGGCGTCTGTAGCCTGCTCTGTGTTCTCCAGTTATGCAGTATTTCAGAAAACCACTTTCATTTCCTGTCTGTGGTTTCCTCTGCTGTGTCCTTGCACCCCAGCAGAGTCTGGCATGCAACAGGAGCTTCATGAATGTTTGTCTAGTGGGTAAGGAAATAAGTACATAATTGTCCTGGAACTAACTCCAGAAATGATCCTGGCCTGATTCATTTTGAGGGGAGGGGTAGGTTTTTTGCCCTCTCCTCACCCTGAGGCATCATGGAAACAAGGCCACACCTCGATCAGAGTCTCTTATGCCACACCGAGGCATGGGAGTGCAGGCCTCCTTGACCCAGGAATGGGTCTCCTGTCTGCATGCGTTCGAAGAATGTTTATGTAAAGCCTGTGTGCCAGGCCCTGTTCTGAGTCCAGCTGGGAACAAGATACAAAAATCCCTTTTGTTGTGGAACTGACAGTTTATAATATGGACCCAAGCGCTGTTGCGGAATATGCCTCAATAGGTGGACATTTGAGCAGACTTCCAAGGTGTGGGGGAAGAAAGCCATGCGGGTGTCTAGGCAACGGTGCACCAGGGCAAGGTTACAGCCCGTGCAAAGGCCCGGAGGTAAAAGCGCGCCCGAGCATCCCAGGAGCAGTGAGGACAGAGACGTGAAAACCAGGTAAGTCAGTCACTCGGTTCAGTCGCTCAGTCGTCGCTCAGTCGAGTCCGACTCTTGGCGACCCCATGGACTGCAGCACACCAGGCTTCCCTGTCCATCACCAACTCCCGAAGCCTGCTCAAACTCATGTCCATTGTGTCGTTGATGCCATCCAACCATCTCATCCTCTTTTATCCCCTTCTCCTCCCGCCTTCAATCTTTCCCAGCATCAGGGTCTTTTCCAATGAGTCGGTTCTTAGCATCAGGTGGCCAAAGTATTAGAGTTTCAGCTTCAGCATCAGTCCTTCCAATGAATATTCAGGACTGATTTCCAAACAGGTGGGTCTTGGCAGTAAGAGAAATAATGAGGGCACTAGCGGGGTCGGTGCGGGAACTGGTAGCAGATTTGTAGAAGAGGAGGGGCTTGGCCCCGCCCCGCCCCAGCCCCGCCCTCGGCCTTCCTCTTAGCCTTCGAGCCGGGCCCGCCTCCAAACCCACCTCAGGTCCTGATCCAGGTTGCCCAGGCAGGCAACAGCCCAGCAAGGCCCCGCCCATGGCCCCGCCCCCGCCCAGCTCCGCTCCTAGTTTGCTCCTCGGCGGCCACCGTCACCCGAGCCACCGCCCGTCTCGCGCGTTGCCTGTCCCGTTTCCGCTGCCCTTCCCCGCCTCACGCCGTGCGTGCCGTGCGTGCCGTGCGTGAGCGTGCGCGGGCTCGTCGGCCGGCGAGGGAGCAGCAAACGGCCGGCGGCGGGCGCCGCGCGCGGGGGGCGGGCGGCGTGGAGGAGGCGGCGGTGGCCATGGCCGAGGCGTCGCCGCAGCCCGGACGGTACTTCTGCCACTGCTGCTCAGTCGAGATCGTGCCGCGCCTGCCGGTGAGGCCCAGGCCGGGCGGGCGGGGGCCACTGCCTTGGCCCGAGGCGAGTTGGCACGGACGGGGAAACTGAGGTCCCCGCGGAGGGCCCGGAAGCGGCGGCCCGGGTGGCGCAGCGAGGCCGGTGACCGGGAGGGAGCGGAGTCGGCCCCGAGCGCGATCGGCGCTGCGGCCGCCTCGTGGGAGAGAGCCGTCGCTCTCCCGGGCCCGACGGCGGCCCGAGCCGACGTTCTTGCGCCTTCCGGGGCCCGGGGTCTGGACCCAGGTGGGCCCTGTGCCCTCATCCGGGTGGAGGCCGCGGGACAGCTGATCGTGAAAGGCTCGGTTTCCAGGCCCCTCAGCCCGGAAGTTCCGAGTGGGTAGGTCCGGGATGGGGTCGGTGCCCCGCGCCTGACCGACCCTCCCCCGCTGAATGGGAGGAAGGTTAGAAGGCAAGGCGCCCCTGGTCGGCCCCGCTCCTGGCATTTGCCGCTTGGCCAGCTCAAGAGGAGCAGGAAGAGGGCGATGTGGGGGGCCAGGGAAAGGGGCTATGGGTGGCGACGATTGATTGAGCACCAGCTCTCCTTGGTCATCTGGCTGATTTAAGAACCAGATTCCCATCCCTTCCTTTCTTGCTGTGGACTTCACTGGGGGATCCAGCAGGAGTCGTGGGCATTATCCCAGCCACAGAGGAGAGTGAGCTAGAGTCAGGGTTTGGAATGGAGACGGGTGCCTGAACCCAGGAGAGTGTAAGATAAGGCAAGGGTGGTGTGGCTTCCAGAGGCAAGGGGATGGGGGCCGGCAGATAAATGGAAACCTCGGTGCGCGAGCAGACTTGGGGGGGCCGAGACTTGTCCGACTCCCCCACTCCAGCCTCCCGGAAGACGTACTGCTTCTGCCTCTTCCGGCTTCCTGTGCGCCCCAGCTCTGGGTCTGGTTTTCTCCGCTGGGAGGAACGGTCGGGTCGGCGGGACAGTCCTCTAGCCTAGGTGAGCTGCAGGGAGCCTCTTGCAGCTGGTGTGAGCCCCGGACAGGCCCTGGGCTTCGGGCTTACCCCAGAGTGACCTGTCCACAGCCATCGGCAGCCCGGGGCCAAGTAGTCTGTGTAGTTAGCTGTTCTGGCCTCCCTTCCCAGGGCCAGCACGCGGCCGGATCCTGGCCATGTAGTCTCGGACCAGAAGGATCCTGATCTCTGTGGACAGTCTGTGGACACTGAGCTGGCGAGGGCCTTTCTAGTCACAGGATCCAGTGGTGACAAGGTAGCCATGACCTTTGCTCTCAGAGTTTACAGGGAGCCAATGCTGAGCAAGTGATTGGCAAATATTTGATTTGTTGGAATGTTGGTACATTCTGTTAGGAGCAAATATTGGAGGCAAGGGGACTGATTTGTGGGTTTGGGAGGGGGTTGACGGGGTCCTGTAGACAGGTGTCTGTTTATGAGTAGGGGTGCACTTGGTGTTCATGAGAGTAGGGAGGTGGGCTCTTAACCTGGTGACAGTGGGAGGCTCCCGCCAGCAGCACCCCTCCCACCTCCCCCTGCCCCAGTGGGGCGGTGAGACTCAGGTGGCTGCAGGCCCTCTGTTCCCAGGGTTTCTCCCTGCAGCCATGAGACTCTGCCTCATTCTCCTTGCCCATCAGATGGGTTGCTGAGGGCACCCCTGTGCTCAAGAGTGCCGGTGCAGGGGGGCCAGGATGCCCCGGAAGGGCGGGTGCCTGCCTGAAATGGGCGTGTGGGAGCAGGAACCGGGCAGGCCGGCTAGCTCAGAGGCCTCTGCTCGGGCGCACAGGCCCAGACTCGATGCCCCAGGAAACGGGAGCGCCGGGGATGAGGTGGATCTGGGCCATGCACGGGCCAGGCTCCTGGTGGCCTGATCAGTGGTGGTCATGATTCCGTCTCCTGTCCTGTGGACACCCCTGATTCCTCTCAGAAATGTTCCTGAGCAGGGTCGGGGGGACGGGAACAAGCTCTGTTACATTGAACAGGCCACCTCGGAGAGCCGTTGGTGTGAAGAGAGAAGGTCCGTCCTCTGCACGGAGCCCCTGGGGTGCAGACTGGTCCCCCTGCCTGCTCAGCGTTAAGGCCAGCATCTCTCCAGTTCCCACCTCAATGTCCCCTGTTCCCCCACACTCACCTGGCCGGGAACCTGGGGTCTGCATGTGGCATGGAGGGTGAGGCCTGTCTCCAAGGGCCTACTGCAGGGAGCAAGTGCTGAGTGAATGGAGTGCATGGTCTGTCCTGTGGGCCACTGTTGCCATGGTAATAATGATGGCGTGATCACCCTGGTCTCCTCAGGAGAGAAGCTGTCAGCTGGGGCTAGGTGCTCACGAGCTAGGGCCTTGCCAAGGTATATAGACTCTGCCCTGTGGGGGTGATTGTTCCCTCCCAGGGTGTCCCCCATTTCTGTCACGGTGAGGTAATTAAATCTCTGGGACGTGCGGCCTCTGGAGGAGGGAGCATTGAAGACCCAGGTCTGGATCTTCTGCAAGTGCAGCAGAGTCTGGGGCCTCCCTGAAATCAGGTCACTGTGGCTCAGGGGCCAATTCCAGAGCCTGGGGTTGAGGCCACCCTCCATTTGCAGGTGGGGAGATGGAGGCTTGCAGCCGGGACCCAGCTTCCGAGAGGGGGCAAGCCAGGTAGATACCAGCTTGGGCTGTGGGGACCCAGGACAAGGGAAGGCCCAGGCCTGAGATGGCCAGTCTGGGTTGTGCTGGGGCTCGGGGAACACAGGGACCCCTGAGGATGGCATGGTGATCGGCTCTCAGGCACCAGGAGCAGCAGTGAGCCCCAGGGGTGGAGGTCAGACACCCTATCTCCAGTGGGCGTGTTGCTCACCCCGCCCTGGCTCTCCCAGGCTTGGCTGGGGCAGGGTGCAGGCCTGGGGCAGGGTGCCCGGGAGAGAGAGTTTTCTCACAGGGGAGGTTCTAGGCCTGCCTGTTGGCCCAGGCCAGAAGGTTCCCAGATTCCTAACCTCGGTCAGCTCAGACTCAACTGCAGCTACGTTTGCCCCTGTCCATCGCCCTCCCGCTGGGGGCTCCTGGAGGGCGCACGAACCTTGGCTACCAAGCACAAAGCCCCCAGTGACTGCGTTTCTTGGCCTGTGAAACGTTGAAGTAAACGACAGGCTGAGTGACAGCCCTGGAAACCCATGCCGGGACAGCTGTGGTGGACCCTCCCTGGGGAACCTCCCCTGGGCCCCTTGCCCCTGCTCAGGAGGGCAGAGGGCTGCTGTTCCTGGTTCACAGTTTCAGTGCCACATGTCCCACCCACTTAAAGCTCAGGTCTTGCGGCCGGCCATCACCAGTGTCCTTGTCCAGGACATTTGGTCACTCAAAAAGGAGCCCCGTCCCCATCAGCAGTCACCTTCATGGTCCCTGACAACCAGGATCCCACTCTCTGTGTCTGTAGATCTGCCTGTTCTGGATGTTTCCCATCAGTGGAATCACACTCTGTGTGTTCTCTGTCTGCTTCTCACTGAGGATCGTGTTCTCAGGGTCCATCCACATGGTGGCAAGTGTCAGGGCTTCCCCTTTCCATGTCTGAGTGGTGCTCCCAGGGGTGGAGGGACATGTGGTTGTGTTTGACTGCTGTGCGTGTGTGGGTTTCTGTGTGGACCTATGTCTCCGTCACCCCTGGTGGGTGCCTGGTGGGGCAATTGCAGGGTCATGGGGTGACCATGACTGTTTTCTGAGGACACTGCCCCAATCCACAGCCCACCTGCCATGTGGGGGTTCCAGTTTCTCTGCCGCCTCCCACAGTGGTCCCTGTCAGCTCCATGGGTCCAGCCATCTGGGTGGATGTGGAGTGTGTCCCGCTGGTTCTGGTTTGCGTTTCCCTGTTGGCGGACTATGTGTGCATCCCTTCTTGGCTCGTTGCCACCTGTCTGTCTGTGGAGAAATGCTGTTCTGATCCTCTGGCCGTTTTCTAACTGGGGCGTTTGTCTTTTGTTGTTGAATCGTAAGAGTTCATTACACATTTGGACACAGGTCCCTGGGACATGTGCAGCTCTGGCCTACCCTCTCGCCCAGCTCAGGTGGTGTCCTTTCATTCCCTGGCCCCTTTGCTCTCTGCAGTGGAGCAGGTGAGGGTCCCGCCTTCCTGACAGGTGCCTGGTCCCCAGCATCTGCAGGGCAGGCCACACGCCCCACATCTCCACATTGTTCCCTACAGAGGGTGGCCCAGCCATCGGTGCCCCAGGCTCCTGGGGACTGGGACCATGGGCGGCCTCAGTGGAAGCACCTCACGCTTGCAGCTTTAGAACACATGTGGACCTAAGCCAGTTCCAGGCCCGACTAGTGGATTTGGTGCTCAGGCTCCCTGTCCCTGAGGGGCAGGGCCACCTCTCTGCTGACTGGAGACATCACAGTCTCTGCCCACTGGCTGTCCAGCCTGGGGTCACAGGCCACACCTCGGGCAGTCCAGCCAGAATGTTCTGCAGGCCGGTTCCTCTGCCTGGGTGTGCCTCCCACCCTCGATGGCCGCCTTCCTGGGAGTTGATCTCTGAGGCCCAGGTGGTCCTGGAGCCCCACTAGTCACTCTCCCAGCCTTCCTTTATATTTGTGTGGGTGTGGGGGTGTTAGGGAACATTCTCAGGTCCCCCTAGTTGGGAAACTTCCCTGGACCCGTGTCAGCTGGCCCTTTGCTGCACGCTTTGTCAGAGCCTTCATCAGGCCATGTGGCTGAGTGGAGGCCCCGAAACTGTGACTTCTGTCACTGTGAGGAGCACAAGCTGATGGACTCAGGGACATGGGAGGTTGGGGATGTAACTGCTGAGGTCGCGGCCCACCATGTGGGCGAGGAAGTCAGTGCACCAGCCCTGCCCGGGGCCACATGGCTGGAGCTGGCAGGTTGCCACCTGGGCCCTTGAGATGAGCACACACACACCCCCCCACACACACACACACCCCGACCCTGCCTTGCCCTGAGATCACGCTTGCCTGCCCTCTCCTCCCCAGGATTACATCTGCCCGAGATGTGAGTCTGGGTTTATCGAGGAGCTTCCGGAAGAGACCAGGTAAGGCTGCCCCCCTCATGGACCCTCAGCCCAAGGGTGCACTGGCTGGACCTGGGTCAGGTGTAGAGGGGGTCTGCCTTCGTCTGACCGTCTGGCCATCTGTCTGGGGTGGGGTGCTCCTGCTGCTAATGGTGCTTGTCCTCTCAGGAGTGCAGAGAACGGCTCAGCCCCCTCCACAGCCTCCGCGGACCAGAGCCGGCAGCAACCGTTCGAGGTGAGAGGCAGCCTCCCTGTTCCCTGTGAGGGCTGCCCACCTCCTACCCAGCCCTGGCCCCTCTCCCATGACGTTGGCCCTCCTCTCTGCAGAATGTGGACCAGCCCCTGTTCACGCTGCCTCAGGGCTACGGGCACTTTGCTTTCGGCATCTTTGACGACAGCTTCGAGATCCCCACGTTCCCCCCTGGGGCGCAGGCTGATGACAGCAGGGACCCCGAGAGCCGGCGGGAGCGAGAGCAGCACTCCCGGCACCGGTACGGCGCCCGGCAGCCCCGCGCCCGCCTCACCGCGCGGCGGGCCACCGGCCGGCACGAAGGCGTCCCCACGCTGGAAGGGTGAGGGGGCCCGGGGGCGGCCGCGGGTGGGGGGCTGGGGGCGTCCAGCCCACCCCACCCGCTCGGGCAGAGCAACCAGCTGTCCTTTCAGGAGGTGCTGTGGGCACAAGGCGTGGGTGCTGGCTCAGGGGCTGTCCTCCAGGCAGGGCAGGTCCCCTGTGGGTCCAGGTTGGCTGAGGGGCCATGTGCCCACTGTGTGCCCCTCAGCGTCCTTCAGAGAGAGGCCTCTGCCCCGGGGCACAGGCGAATGGCAGTATCCGGTGTCCTCGCCCCTCCTGTGTGCAGGGTCCTGAGGACAGGTGGGGAGGACCTAGAAGGCCCGTCTCAGCCCCACGGGACACGGGGCTGAGCATCCTGTGGGTGCTTGTAGATGGAACTTGATTGCAGGCAGGCCAAGGCTGGTCCAACTCAGGACATGGTCTGGCTCACTGTGACTTCGGCTGGCATGTTTCAGGGTCACTGTGAAGAACAGGGCTGACTCCAGGGCTCCTGGGGCCCCCCCACGGCACTCCCTCTGGGTTGCAAAATGGGGGTGGACGCAACTGTGTGTCAGCCGGCACTGTCCAGGCCTCAAGGAGACCTCTACCCCAGCACCCTTGTGTCTGGGCTTTTTCTCACCAGTTGAGAGTCCAGGCCCCCTACACTGGCCCCTCCTCATAAGGGCGCTAACCACGAGCCTGGCCACTCTGTTCCAGGATCATCCAGCAGCTGGTCAACGGCATCATCACCCCGGCCACCATCCCCAACCTGGGCCTGGGCCCCTGGTGAGTAGGGGAGGGGCCCCCTGCGCCCGGCCCACCCCTCTGCCACTTGAACCCCGGCCTTCTCTGCCCAGGGGCGTCCTGCATTCAAACCCGATGGACTACGCCTGGGGGGCCAACGGCCTGGACGCCATCATCACGCAGGTACAAGGGCCTTGCTTAGCTGGTGTGGGGACCACAACCCTACAGGCTGGGCCCAGGAGGACAGAGTGTCTTCCGTGTCTGTGTCCTGGGTGGCACTTATGAGGCGGGGCTGTGACCACCTTGGGGCCTTCTGCTGCATATTTTGTCACCGGTGCCTGCCCCCTGATTGTAGCCACGTGAGGACTTGGGAGCTATCCTGGCCCTAGGAAGGGGCCGCAGTGTCCCTGGGGTGGCTACCAGCCCTGGCTACAAGGTGGTGATGAGCAGAAGAGTGGGCAGAAGCCCAGGGCTGGGCCTCCTGGGGCAGCTGACCTCTGACCCCTCAGGGTCAGTCCAGGACAAACGGGGCCTCGGTGCTTTTGCAGGTAACCCCGCCTTGCATTTCATAGCCCCGTGGGGCGAGGGACCCCACCAGCCCACCTGCTCTCTGGCCTCTTGTCTTTCAGCTCCTCAATCAGTTTGAAAACACAGGTCCCCCACCCGCAGACAAAGAGAAAATCCAGGCCCTCCCCACTGTGCCCGTGACCGAGGAGCACGTCGGTACGAGCCCCAGGGACCAGTGGGGGGTGGGCTTGGGCCAGTGACTCCTCCTCCCTGGGACACCTTGGGCAGGGCTGCAGGGGAGCTGCCCTGAGGGACGTGCTCCTGCCCTGCAGGCTCGGGGCTGGAGTGCCCCGTGTGCAAGGATGACTACGGGCTGGGTGAGCGTGTGCGGCAGCTGCCCTGCAACCACCTCTTCCACGACGGCTGCATCGTGCCCTGGCTGGAGCAGGTGAGTGGTGGGCCAGCTGGGACACCCCTCAACCCCTCGCCCCCGCCACCTCTGAACTGTTCCCTCTCCTCTTTGTCCTGCAAAGCACGACAGCTGCCCCGTCTGCCGAAAAAGCCTCACAGGACAGAACACGGCCACCGACCCCCCGGGCCTGGCTGGAGTGAGCTTCTCCTCCTCCTCGTCATCCTCCTCCAGCTCACCCGGGAATGAGAACCCGGCCAGCAGCTCCTGAGCACACCGGCCGACCAGCCCCCAGGGCAACAGCAGACACCCCACGCGCCCACGGACTGCAGCGCCACCGGGCCCGCCGTGGAGGAGGCTCGGAGGACCCACCCCTCCAGGCTGCGGAGGGAGCTCGGCCTCCCCAGGGACAACCCGGCTGGGCCGGGCGCCCGCACACACTGCCCGGGCGTCCCACCTTCCCCCCCTTTGTCTCTGACCTCACCCTCTACATGTTCAACGGCGGAAAGGTTTTTATAATTTTAAATTATTACTGCTTTGAAATAAATGGACGTTTGAGCTCACTCGCGGCCCTGCATGATCTGTGGAGAGACGGGGTGGAGCCACTCGGCTGGGGTCCTGGCTGCGTGGACAGGCCCTGCTCCCCACCCTGAGCACTGGGGCCTGGGATACCAGGATAACCAGCGAAACAAGGACAAGACTGCTCTGACAGACGTTTTTTAAAGGAGAAAAATATGTGTATCTTGAAAGCTATTTAAAAATACACCTACTTAGAAAGAAGCCGGTGGTCGGCGTATTCCTTGTGTGCGTCGGTGCAGCCTGGAGCCCAGTCTGTCCACAGCAGGATCACTCTGCTCCCTCCTTGGGTGAGTGTCCAGTCTGTGCCCCTTGGAAGTGCTCCCCAAATCGGTCTTCGGAAATGGCCACTGGGAGGGGTGGGAGCCTCCCCCCACTTCCCAGCTCCACCTCTGCCCCCCCTGGGGGAGCTCAGCCCCCAGGAAGCTGACCTGGGACCCCCTCAGCCTGCACACCCCGAGGGGTTGCACACCTTATAAGGGGCTCTGAGGCCAGTGTGTGTGGGTCTGCAAGGATGGCTGTGACAAATCACCAAACTTGATGGCTTAAAACAACATGTTTATCAACTTCAGGCTTGGGGTCACAATTTGGGTCTTAGAAGGCTAAATCCAGGCGTGGGCGGGCCTAGTCCCTCCCGAGGCTCCAGGGGAGTACCAACTTCCCACTTTTCCAGTTTCTAGAGGTGCCACATCCCTGGCTCACAGCCCCTCCCTCCATCCTCACAGCCAGCAGTGCAGCATCTCTTGTCTCTCTGCCTCTGACCGTCCCACCTCCCTCTTATAAGGACCCCGTGATGACACTGGGCCCCCCGGAGGATCCAGGGTTGTCCCCATCTCAGGGGCCTTAATTCCACCTGCAAAGTCCCCTGTGCCCCATGAGGTGACATGTCCATAAGCCCTGGGACCAGGCCCTGCCAGTCCGTGGCATCATTTTACCCCAGCCCCCAGCCTCCCCCACCTCCCTGCTGCTTCAAACACCCCAGTAGGTTCCCACCCCAGCAAGTTTGCCTCCCCATCTCCAGCCTGGCCAGTGCCTTTGTTGAAGCCTCCCTGGCCCCCAGCTTATGGCTGGATTCCTTCCACCCCTGCTCAGCTCACTGTCCACCTCCCCTCCAACTCAGTCTCTGAGCGCGGGGCCACATCTGTGGGGTCTGGTGGTGTCCCCAGTGCCCAGCAGAGCAGGTGCTCAATGCAGGTGAAACCAGTGAGTAACTGGACACGGGCTCTCCCCAAACCCCGCCTTCCCCAACCTCACGTCTCCTGGAATCTCGGACCAGGCGTCACTGACCCTGGGACTCAGGAGACCAGGACGGGCAGGAAGAGCGTGGACGGGTGGTGTCGCTGTGTGCGGCCCCCGAGCCTCGGGGCGCCCCGACCGTCCAGAGCCAGGAACATGGGCCGGCCTTGGTGGCGCCAGCGGACTGACGCATAGGTGTTGTAGCCGTTCTCCTCGATACGCTCCCGGAACCTGCAGTGCGCAGCGCAGAACCGCTGCGGGGTGGGCGGTGAGCGGCCCCGGGCACGCCCCCGGACACGCCCCCGCACACCTCTGCTCGCACCCCCGACCGCCCTCTGCACTTCCACTCACCGACCCATAGAGTCTGCCAAGGCGGTTCATGGCCACATAGAAGCCACTGTGCACCGCCTTGAGCGCCACGACGCCCACGCGGATGGATCGGATCTCCAGGACGCCTGCAGGGAAGGACTCTGTCAGGGCCCGCCCACCACCCACTCCCCTACTCTCCCCGCTCTCTCTGTTCATTCATTCATTCACGCGGGAAACAGTCCCCATTGGAAACATTTCCCAAGTACCTCCTGTGTGCCTGGCCCTGTGCTGGGCGTGGGGACGCACCAGGGCCCATGCAGGTCCTACCAGCACCTGCCCTGAAGCTGTGGGACTGACGGGTGGGCAAAGAGTACTCCAGGTCGGGGCGCGGGGCATGGCGGGGGCGGGGCAGGGGGATGGTAGGGGTGGGAATCAGTGGGGAAGAAATAAGGCCTTTCTCAGGAGTCCAGTGGAGATCATCCCCAAGCTTTGCTGTAGTAGCGGGGAGCCTGTCAGTCAGGGGTGAGAAAACCAAGTCAGAGGAGATGAGTGCCTGTGTGACAGATATAGACCCCCGGCAGTGAGCACAGGCCCCGCAGGCCTTGACCACAGTCCCCACACTGCTGTTACCATATCTGACGCTGACAGCTCAGCTAGCCACCGCCCAGCCAATGGCCTGGGAGTGGGGCACAAGGTGTTCAGATCAACGCTACCTGCTAACACTGCTTGAGTGCCAACTGTATGCCAGGCATTGTATCCCACCAAGCCCACATGCAGCTCCAGGAGAGAGGTGCTAACTGTGCCCACTTCCCGTGTGGGGAAACTGAGGCCTGAGAAGTGGCAGAGCCAGTTTCTCAGCCCCTGTTGCTGGATGGGTGACCCTAGGGCAGCCCTGCCCCATCTGAGCTGATGTTTCCTGTCCAGTGGAGCAGGGTTGGGGGACAAGCCCCAGCTCACACTCTGAGCCCCACCCAGGCATGGGGGCCTAATCTGGAGTCAAAACCCTGCCTTCTGGTGTTCAGCCTGGACTTGGATGCCTTTGGTGATGGGGCGCTCACCCCATGTCCCACAGGACATTTGTACCTGCTGTTTCTTGGGTGAGACACCCAGTTCCAGGTGGGGAAACCAAGGCTCAGAGAGAAGCAGTGCCTGTCCCAAGCCATCCAGCAGAGCCAGACTTCACCCCCACCAGGGCCACCCGCCTGGCCATGCCCACCACTGAGCGACCGGCCTAGCCAGTGCCCCTGTCCTTGCCCTCATCTGGTGAGACTAATGAGGGCCTTGAGAGCCCCAGATGAAAGCAACTGGGAAGGGCAAGGTGATTATCTGCCCTAATGGTGGTGATTCAGGCAGTGGCCAGCACTGCCTTGGCTCTCCCACTCCCACTCTGCCTGGCCTCAGAGATGCAGGGAGACTGAGACAGGCCTGGGGTCATTGACCGCCCTAGCCTCCCTTTTATTGCCAATCTCCTCCTTCTCTTTCTTTACCCCTTCATCTCGTCTTGCCTCATACATTCCACAAACACTTATTGAGTGCCTACTGTTTCCTGGTCAGGGCAGCAGGGATGTGGCACCAACTCAGTGAGGTTCTGGGCACTGTAGAGCCCCAGCTCTATGCCCCCACCTCCCACCCCAGGTAGGTAATTTGCCTTCTCTGTGCCTTAGTTTCCTCATCTGCCAAGTGGGTGTCCAGGAAGACATAGAGGTGACCCCAACTCAGATGGGCCCTGAGTTTGGTTTTGCAGTGTGGGGAGTTCAGAGTTCAGACTCAACTCTGCCCTCACCTCATTATGTGCTGGGCCCATGGAGGCTCTTCCCGGAGTCCCAGCTTCCCCTCCCTTTCCTCTCTGGAGTCTCCGTGGTCCCAACCTCAACTATCTCTCTGAGACCCTTCTGCTGCTGAGCCAGGCCTGGAGGTGGGAGCTTCCCATGTGACCTTGACCTCAACTGTCCAACCCTCCTTCCAAGTGGGTTGGGCCTATTTTATAGTTGAGGAAACTGAGGCTCCAGACGGGAAATGACTTGGCCGCCACCACGCAGCCGGAGGAGCCTCCAGAACCTCCCTCAAGTGAGAGAAGGAACGAACAGTGCACAGAACCTCACTGAGTTGGTGTCATATCCCTGCTGCCCTGCCTTGCCTTTGCTATTGCCTTTGTCCGCCTATCTGCCCTGTCCCCCGCCCCCGGGCAGCGGTCCCGGCTACTCACTGTCAGGGTTGTCGCGCCAGCGGGTGCCTTGCACGCGGCCGCTGGAGTCCACGAGCAGGAAGAAGTGGGTTGAAGAGAAGAGACGCCGCCAACGCACGTCGCCCTCCAGGTGCGGGTAGCTGCGCGGTCTCCGCGGAGTGTTTGGTGTCCCCGCGGCGCCGGGCGCCCGTGCCAGCAATAGCCACGCCAGGCCCAGCCATAGGCGGCCGCACATGGCCTCGCGCCCCACTCGCCGCCGGTTCTCGCCTCCCCGCGAGCATCCGCGGCTCTGCCATTGCAAGATCAGCGAGCTGAGCAACCGACCCGGCCGCCCCACGCAGGCCAATTGGAAGCTTCGGGGGCGGGGCCAGCTCCAGAGGGGGCGGGTCAGGATGCGGGGCGGGGCTGTGGTCAGGGAGCCGGCCAATGCGGCTCCTCAGGGGCGGGGCCAGGGCGCAGGGGGCAGAACGACTACGCCTCTGGAGCAGGGAGGGTGGGCGGCCCTGGCAGATCGAGGAAAACCCTCCGGTCACTCCGCGTGTTTGTCTTGCGGGGTGGGGAGAGCGGTGCTTCTCCTTGAGTCACCAGATTGGTTTGCACGGATTGCGGGCGTGTGAGTGTTAAAGAGGTGGACTGCAGAAACCCACAGGGAGTCAGAGACAGAGAGACATAAAGACAGAGCCAACGGTGTAGGGAACTACGTTCATTATCTTGTACTAATAATAACCTACCCACTCCAGTATTCTTGGGCTTCCCTGGTGGCTAAGACGGTGAAGAATCCTCCCGCAATGCGGGAGACCTGGGTTCGACCCCTGGGTTGGGAAGATGCCCTGGAGGAGGGCATGGCAGCCCACTCCACTATTCTTGCCTGGAGAATCCCTATGAACAGAGGAGCCTGGAGGGCTCCTTGCGTCCATGGGGTCGCAAAGAGTAGAACACGACAGAGCGACTAAGCAGGAGCAGCATAATGGAAAAGAATCTGAAAAGGAATATGTATGTATAACCAAATCATTTTGCTATACATGTGAAACTAACACAACTTTGTAAAAAATTTTTTATATATTTCTTTTTGGCTGTGCTGGGTCTTTGTCGCTGCACACAGACTTTCTCTAGTTGCAGCGAGTGAGGGCTACTCTGGAGTTGCGGTGAGGCGCATGAGCTTAGTCGCCCCGTGGCATGTGGATTCTTCCCCTATCAGGGATTGAACCGGTGTCTTCTGCATTGGCAAGTGGATTCTTAACTAGGGAAGTCCACAACGTTGTAAATTAACTACACTTCAATTTGTCCAAAAAAAGGTTAAAAAAGAGAGAGAGCCAGAAATAGACAAACTGAGAGACAGTCAGAGACAAGAGACTGAGAGGGAGATGCAGAGAGACAAGAGATAAAGCTACAAGGAGAGACAGAGTCAGCTGGGATAGAGATGGGTAAGACAGAGACAGACAGTATGAAAGAGACTGAGAGATGGAAAAGTTGGACAGAAAACAGGAGACAGAGAGCTGCCCGGGAGCTGGAGGTTGGGATGGAAGTTCTGACCCAAATGTCTGTCCGTGTTACTCAGACCTTTGGACTGGGTGGGCATGCCCAAGAGTACAGCGGGGTCAGTCTACCCTTCCAACTGGAGCTTCCTGAGAGCCAGGCTGGTGGCTGGGGTTCCACTGAGGGCTTGGTCCGGGGAAATGTGGTAGAGGAGCAGGTGAACAATTTGAAGGATACTGTGAGCAGAGGTGTTTGGGTGGGAAGGTGGCTGACAGGAGGATGGAGAGGTGGGCATGTCCAAGGCCAGCCAATGGGAACAAGGATGCTGACCAAGGCCAGCACCCATCCCTAGCATCTGGCTTTGCCTGTCCAAGGGGGTAGGAATGGGGCTACCTCAATTACACCCACACCTGCTTGTCATGTACAGACACACCCAGAGCCCTGGGCCCCGTGAGGTGAGTGCAGTAAAGCTTCACAGACTCAGCCAAGCAGCAACATTGCCAAGCAGGGAAACCGAGGCCCAAGCAGGGCAGGGCCTTCCCCCAAGCCCCACACAGGACACATGCCTGGCCTCAGAGCCCTGCCTTTCAGCTTCTGGTGCCTCAGTCCTACAGCCACAGCTACAGAAGGCACATTTAAGTAGCACTGGGGTGAGAAGATGGTGACAAGCCTGCCCTGATGGACTTCTGGGGGGGCAACCAGTCCAGCCAGATTCAGGGCCAACATGCCTCCCTGGTGGCTCTGGGGCTCCCCCACTCCACTTCCTGCCCAGTAGGGTCATGCGGGGGTGTGACAGACACCCAGGACTGAGATGGGGTTCCTGCCCAGCCCATCTCCTCACACTCAGAGGGATTTGCCCATGGGCATCACCCTCCCAGGTCTTGGCTCCTCCTCTGGAAGATAGGGCAGGAGAGGTGGGCCGGAAGGATGGATGAGATAGTCCACGACCTTGCTGGTACTCCGAATGACACCTTCAGTCCCTGCCCACCAGGAGCTTGGTCTTCCCTTCCTAGACTGTCCCAACTCCACCTGCCAGGAAGACAAGATCCAGGACTGACTGTGTGTGACCAGGGTGGGGGGGAGCATGCCTGGAAAGACAGCTGTGTTCCAGGTGCTTCTAACAGCAGCATCACTGAGTTAGAGTTCACACAGGACACAGTTCACTCAGGAAACTGCAATTAGTGCTTTTAGCACAGAGTTGTCAATGCTTAGCTCTAATTCCAGAGCATTCCATCTTCCAAAGAGAAGCCCTGTCCTCATCAGCAGCACTTCCACCCCCTCCCCCAGCCCCTGACAACCCAATTTCTCTGTCTGTGGATCTACCTGTTCCGGACATTTCCCATCAGTGGAATCACACCCTGTGTGTCCTTCTATGTCTGCTTCTCTCACTGAGCATCGTGTTCTCAAAGTCAATCCATGTGGTAGTGAGTGTCAGGGCTTCTCTTCTTTTCATGACCAAGTGATGCTCCCTGTGTGAAGGGACCATATTCTATCGATCATCCATAGATGGATTTGAGGTTGTTTCCACATTTTGGCTGTTGTGAATTGTGCTGCTGTGGACATTCACATACAGGTTTATGTGTGAACCTACGTCTCCATTTCTCTCATGCAGGTACCCAGGAGTGGAGCTGGTGGGTCATATGGTGATTCTGTGGTTGCCTTCTTTTTTTTTAAATTAAATAATTAATTTATTTGCCTGTGTAGGGTCTTAGTTGTGGCAGGCAGGCTTCTCTAGTGGCGGCACACAGGCCTTGTTGCCCTGCAGCATGCTGGGTCTTAATTCCCCAAGCAGGGATCAAACCCATATCCCCTGCATTGGAAGGCAGATTCCCAACCATTGGACCACCAAGAAAGTCCCTGGTTGGCTCTTTGAGGGCCTTATTCCACAGCAGCTGCCCCATCTTACATTCCCGCTAGCTACATTACACAAGGGCTCCAGTGTCCCCCGCTCTTCACTGGCAGCTGTTATGGGCCATGGTTTTGACTGCAGCCACCCCAGTGGGTTACAGCGGTGTGTTGCTGTGGTTTTCTGGAAGACATCAAGCCTGTGGACAAGTTATGAGAGCAGCACAATGAACGCCCTGTTCTGGGAGTCCTCAATTCTTCATATTATTTATTTCCATCATCTGGAGGATGCAGCAAAACCACACTATGCAGCCATGAAAAAAGAGTAACCCGCTGTACACACAACAACGTGGATGACTTTCAGAACAAGAAGCAGTTGGACACAACAGAGGTCTGTCTATGGGACAGTCTGGAAAACCAACCCACCCACCGTGTGAACTGTCCAAAGGGTGTTATCCTTGAGGGCAGTGATGGGGGACGTGAGAGGGTTTCAGGGGTTGGGTCTTCTCTGGAAAACCCTTGTGTTCTGAAAGATTAATTGAACTGTATTTTTTATGTTTGCAGTGTTCCATGTTTTACCAAGAAAAATACACACGTGTGGTCTGTTTATGTACATGGCTATTCAAGAGGCAGCCTTTGACATTCGGCTACTTCACCCTTAAGCCTGTTGGTTCAATTGTTTTTTTTTTTTTTTTCCTTTTGGTCAGGCTGCACAGCTTGTGAGATTTTAGTTCCCTGACCAGAGATTGAACCTGGGCCCTCTGCAGTGAAAGAGCCAAGTCCTAACCACTGGACCACCAGGGAATTTCCAAACGAGCCTTGAACCCTGAGGTCCTCCACAGAAGCCAGGCTGCAACATCATCCCTCATCCACGCTCCAATGTCCCCGCTTGTCACTGTGACATCCTCCAACACCTTTTTTTCTCATCCCAAATCCAGGTGGGGCACATGAAGGGCCCTCCCTTCCCCTTTGTCTCTGTGACTGAATGAATAAAGATCCACAAAGACGTGTCTACATTCTAACCCCCGGAACCTGTGGATTTGACCTTATTTGGAAAAAGTCTTGGCAGCTGCCATTAAATTAAGATCTTCAGACAAGGAGATCATCCTCAGGGGCCCTAAATGCAGCTGCAAGTATCCTTATGAGAGACACAGACAGAGCAGAGACCACGTGACAATGAAGGCAGAGGCTGGAGGGAGGCGGCCACCAGCTCTGGATGCCTGGGGCCCCAGAAGCTGGAAGAAGCAGGAAGGACCTTCCCCGGGCGCCTCCGAACAAGTCATGGCTTTGCCCACACCCTCATTTCATCCCAGTCACGCTAGTTCTGAATGTCTTGTCTCCAGAAATATGAGAAAAGACATATCTGTTGTCTGAGACACCAAGTTTGTGGTCATTTGTTATAGCGGCCCAGAGAATCTGATGCCATGCCCTTCCATCTATAGAGTTGCCCTTGCCTTTCTCAACACGACTTCTTTTTTTCATTAATTGTTTATTGAAGTGTAGTTGATTTACAATATTGTGTTAGTTTCTGCTGTATAGCAAAGTGAATTGGTTATATGTATACACACATCCACTCTTTTTAACATTCTTTTCCCATATAGGTCATTACAGAGTATTGAGTAGAGTTCCCTGAGCTATGCAGTAGGTCCTTATTAGTTATCTATTTTGGTTATTCATTAGTTATTTTAAAATTATTTTTACTTTTTTGGCCACGCTGTGCAGCATGTAGGATCTTATCCCCCGATCAGGGATCAAACACATGCCTCCTGCAGTGGAAACTTGGAATGTTAACCTCTAAACCTCCAGAGAAGTCCCATTAGTTAGCCCTTTTTTTTTTTTTTTTTTTTTAACTCTACTGGCTCTTTGTTGCTGGAAGTGGGGTTACTCTTTGTGGCGGCGTGAGGGCTTCTCATCATGGTATCTTCTCTTGTTGCAGAGCACAGGCTACAGAGCCGAGGCTCAATAGCTCACAGTGGCACATGGGCTTAGTTGCTTCAAGGATCTTCCCCAACCAGGAATCAAATCCATGTCCCCTACACTGGCAGGAAGATTTCTGGGACCACCAGGGACCTCTCAGTTATCTATTTTATATATAGCAGTGTGTATATGTCAATCCTATTCTCCCAAGTTATCCCTCTCCTTCCTTTCAACACTTCTGAAGTCTCATAGAGAGTCCCACAGCCTAAACTCATCTGATCGTCTCTTTGTTTGATCTGGGTGAGATGTTTTGGCATCTCTTTGGTGTGTTCTCTGGCATACATGAACAGCTTCTGAAATGTAGTCTTGCCTAAGCCCCAACATCTCGACACCACGCCCCTCTCTTAAGGACATCTGTCTCCACCTGTCTTATGGTTTATTCATATTTTCTTGCTTAAGTTTTACAAGGAAATGTGATATCCCCATCAAGAGTGGAAAACCAGAGCCACACACTGACTCACTGACAGCTGAAGAAGAAATACAAAGAGAAGAGACCGTGTGACAAGGTCTCAGAGCAGCAGGACCCCAGCCTGGGAGCTTGATGTGGTGACACACAGGTGGCACCAAGAGAGACCACCCCCACTCAGGTTCAAGCAGAAACCAAGAGGAGAAGAGCTGGCTTGTGAGGAGATACTGCTTTAGGCCATGTGATGTCCCGGTGAACAGAAGAGAGAACTGAGGCAAAAGAATTCAGAAGTCTTGGCTTCCAGCCCAGGCTCCTTGCACTGCCAGCCTGTAGGGATGTAAGCGGCTGTCTTTAGGTCTCAGGGAGTGGGGGGGCCCAGCTGACTCAGCATACCCCGCTCAAGGCCAGGAAAGCAACCCCAGGTATGAGTCACTTCTGAGGTCACGGCCCCCCAGGGCATACTGGGGTGGAATGGGTGGGTTCCAGAGGACGCTGCCATCTGTTGAAAACATTCCCAGCCGGTGGCATCACGGTGCACAGGCCCGCGTGGGCAGCTGCGTCTGGAATGTGCTGTCAAGAGCTCCCAGACCTGGGAGTCTGGCCCCTTCAGAGTTCAGGTCCAGCCTCCACTCTCGACACTGACACTAGGGAGACTGAGGTCTGAGCATCTGGGGATAGGTGTCAGCTTGAGCTGAGGCCCCAAGGCCTGCTGTGGTGTGACCCCTGAACACCCTTCCAGCTTTGTCTCTGCTTCCTCTCTCCCACCGCTTCACGGATCACAGCCTTGTCATGGCGAAGGGGCTTGCATAACTCAGTGCAGCTGTGAGCCATGCCGTGTCGTCCCACTCAACATGGACAGGTCAGGATGGAGAGTTCTGACAAAATGCAGTCCACTGGAGGAGGAAATGGCAGCTCCCTTCAGTATTCTTGAGAACCCCATCAACAAAAAAGGCAAAAAGATATGACACCAGAAGATGAGTCCCACCCCTTCAGGTTGGAAGGTATCCAATATGCTACTGGGGAAGAGGGGAGGGCAATTACTCAGCTCCAGAAAGAATGAAGCAGCTGGGCCAAACTGGAAGTGATGCTTAACTGTGGATGTGTCTGGTGATGAAAGTAAAGTCCAATGCTGTAAGCAACAATATTGCGCAGGAACCTGGAATGTTAGTTCCCTGAATCAAGGTAAATTGGAAGTGGTCAAGCCAGAGATGGCAAGAGTGAACATTGATGTTTTAGCAATCAGTGAACTAAAATGGACGGGAATGGGTGCATTTAACTTGTATGATTATTATATCTATTACTGTGGGCAAGAATCCCTTAGAAGAAATGGAGTAGCCCTCATAGTCAACAAAACAGTTCGAAATGCAGTACTTGGGTGCCATCTCAAAAATGACAGAATGATTTCAGTTTGTTTCCAAGGCAAACCATTCAACATCATGGTAATCCAAATCTATGACCCAACTACTTATGCCACAGAAGAACTATACAAAAAAGGTCTTAATGATCTGGATAGCCACGATGGTGTGGTCACTCACCGAGAGCCAGACATCCTGGAGTGTGAAGTGAAGTGGGCCTTAGGAAGCATTACTATGAACCAACTAGTGGAGGTGATGGAATTCCAGCTAAGCTATTTAAAATCCTAAAAGATGATGTTGTTAAAGTGCTGCACTCAATACATCAGCACATTTGGAAAACTCAGCAGTGGCCACAGGACTGGAAAAAGTCAGTTTTCATCCTAATCCCAAAGAAGAGCAATGCCAAAGAATGTTCAGAGTGCTGTACAATTGCACACATTTCACATGCTAGTAAGGTAATGCTCAAAATCCTTCAAGCTAGACTTCAGCAGTATGTGAACCAAGAACTTCCAGATATACAAGTTGCTGTATAAGCCAGGTTTAGAAAAGGCAGAGAAACCAGAAATCAAATTGTCAACATTCATGGGTCATAGAGAAAGCAAAGAAATTCCAGAAAAACATCTACTTCTGCTTCATTGACTACACTAAAGCCTTTGACTGTGTGTGTGCTTAGTCGCTCAATCGTGTCCAACTCTTGCGACCCCATAGATTATAGTCTGCCAGGATCCTCTGTCCATGGGACTCTCCAAGCAAGAATACTGGAGTGAGTTGCCATTTCCTTCTCCAGGGGAATCTTCCCGACCCAGGGATTGAACTGGGTCTCCTGCACTGCAGACAAACTCTTTACTGACTGAGCTATGAGGGAAGCTTGGACTGTGTGGATTACAAAAACTGTGGAAAATTCTTAAAGAGACAGGAATACCAGACCACTTTACCTGTCTCCTGAGAAACCTATAGGTGGATCAAGAAGCAACAGTTAGAACTAGACATGGAACAATGGACTGGGAAAGGAGTACGTCAAGGTTATATATTGTCACCCTACTTATTTAACTTCTATGCAGAGTACATCATGCAAAATGCCAGGCTGAATGGATCACAAGCTGGAATCAAGATTGTCAGGAGAAATATAATAACCTCAGATAGGCAGATGATACCTCTCTAATGGCAGAAAGCAAAGAGGAACTAAAGAGCCTCTTGATGAGGGTGAAAGAGAAGAGTGAAAAAGCTGGCTTAAAATTCAGCCTTCAAAAAACTAAGATCATGACATCTGGTCGCATCTCTTCATGACAAATAAAAGGGGAAAAAGTAGAAGCAGTGACACATTTTCTTTTCTTGGGTTCCCAAATCACTGAGGACAGTGACTGAAGCCATGAAATTAAAAGACACTTGCTCCTTGGAAGGAAAGCTATGACAAGCCTAGATAGTGTATTAAAACGCAGAGAAATCACTTTGCCAACAAAGGTCTGTCTAGTCAAACCTTTGGTTTTTCCACTAGTCACGTATGGATGCAAGAGTTGAACCATAACGAAGGCTGAGTGCGCCTCTTCCGGGGACGGCATCTAGAGGCATTCAGGATGGTGCAGCGTCTAACGTACCGTTGTAGGCTGTCCTGCAATACAGCCTCTGACAAAACCAGGCTGTCCCGAACCCCTGGTAATAGAATTGTTTACCTTTATACCAAGAAGGTTGGGAAAGCACCAAAATCTGCACGTGGTGTGTGCCCAGGCTGACTTAGAGGCATTTGTGCTGTGAGACCTAAAGTTCTCATGAGGTTGTCTAAAACAAAGAAACACGTCAGCCAAGCCTATGGTGGTTCCATGTGTGCTAAATGTGTCTGGGACAGGATTAAGCGCACTTTCCTTATTGAAGAGCAGAAGATCATTGTGAAAGTATTGAAAGCACAAGCACAGAGTCAGAAAGCTAAATAAAAAATGAACCATTTTTGAGTAATCAAAAAAAAAAAAAAAAAGAAGGCTGAGTGCTGAAGAACTGATGCTTTTGAACTGTGGTGCTGGAGGAGACTCTATTGAGTCTCTTGGACTGCAAGGAGATCAAACCAGTCAATCCTAAAGGGAATCAACCCTGAATATTCATTGGAAGGACTGATGCTGAAGCTGAAGCTCTGACACTTCAGACACCTGATGCAAAGAGGTAACATTGGAAAAGACCCTGATGCTGGGAAAGATTGGAGGCAGAAGGGAGTGACAGAGAATGAGATGGCTAGATAGCATCACAGGGGAGGCTGGTGTGATGTAGTCCATGTCAGAAAGAGTGGGACACAACATAGTAACTGAACAACAACCACCTCTCTCCCAAACACTGCTCCAGTTCCAACAGTTTATCCACAATTGTTCTCACCTCAAGGCTTTTGCATTAGATAGGATTGCAGCTTGAAGGGAAGTTACACCACTTATTCCTATTATCATCCTTCACATACCAGCTGATCCCAGAACAGACACTCCCTTCCCTGACCTCAGCTTCTCCACTTGAATGATAAGGTGGGGATACCTTTCAGGTCTGATTCTAAAGCTCTGGCCTGCTCACCCCTGAGTGGGATCTGCCTGGAGACTAGGGCGGAGATGTTCCAGGCTCCAGGGAGTATTTCATTCCAATTATCATTGCTCTCCCCACCCCACTCCACTTCTGGCCTTGGAAACTTGGAAACTAGTGGGTAAACAGAGGCCAGAAAGAGTGAATGAGGGTAAAGTTTAGGAAACACCATGATGCAGCTCACCCTTGGCTGTGGGGCTTGGAGTCAGATGGACCTGGGCCTTCATTCCAGTGTCTCTGGAATGTGATGTGTCTTTGGGCAACTTTATTTACCTTCTGAACCTCAGTTTCCTCCCGATAAACTGAAGATAGTAATAGTTCCCTCCCCAAAGCTATCATTAGATCAATGAAGATGGACAGGAATCTGTAAATTGCAGAATGCTGTCCTAATTATTTGGCATGCGTGGATGCTCAGTCGTGCCTGACTCTTTGCGACTCCGTGGACTGTAAGGCCCCCAGACTCCTCTGTCCATGGAATTTTCCAGGTAAGAATACTGGAGTGGGTGGCCATTTCCTCCTCCAGGGGAACGTCCCCACCCGGGGATGGAACCCGTGTCTCCCGTGTCTCCTGCATTGGCAGGTGGAGTCTTTACCACTGAGCCACCTAAGAAGCCCAATTATTCGGGGACTATTCCTTAAACCAGGGGTCCCCAACTCCCTGGGCCACTACTCGTGCCCTATGTGGTCTGTTATTAAGGAACCCAGCTGCACAGAAGGAGGTAAGTGGTGAGGAAAACCCAAGCCATCTTCCTCCTCCCCCGCCCCAATGGGAAAAATGTCTTCGAAACCGATCCCTTGTGCCCCAAACACTGGAAACCACCGCTTTAAACAGAAATAACAACAAATCTCAGGTTCCAGGTCCTCCCAAAGATGGCTTAGAGTGTTGCCCAAGCAACGGCTCTGTCCTGCCCCTCCTGGACAACGAACAGCCAATCAGCGGGCACTACCGGCTCATGCCCCGCCTCCAGGGCCCGCTGCTTCCTGGGAGTTGTGGTTCTCCTGCTGATTTCCAGGCTCTTAGTCTCTTCGCGGCCGCCGTAGGCCACGGAACTACAACTCCCGGCGGGCGCAGGCAGCGCAGGCGCGTTGTGGTGGCGCGGTGGTCCCGCGTGCTGGTGGCATGTCGGCGCTCCGCTGTGGCTGCAGGGCGGCGGGGCTTCGGAGGGCCCTGTGGCCGAAGGGCCACCCCGGCCTCCTGGCCGAAGAAGGTAACGCAGGGGAGGCCCGGGGATGACGCCGGGACCGCTGCTCTGCCCCCTCACCCGCCGCCGTGACCTTTGGCTTCTCGACCCCAGGGATCCCGCTAACTTGCTTTGGCGATTCTGCCGAACCCAGTGACTGTATCCCGCTTTCAGTCGCCCTTTTGGGCCACTCTACGGACCGGGGTCGTCGGTGCACTTTGACCTTTGATTCCTGGGTTCTTTTTGGAGTCCCATGACCCACTATTTACGAATTAGAGTTTAACCTTTGAACTGTCTGTGCCTTAGTTCGCGGAACCTTTTATCTTCGAACTCACGCCCCAGTTTCCTTTTTCCCTTACCCTGTGGTTTTCCCTTTGAGATGTTGTGACCACTGACAGTTGCATGGTCTTCAGGGTTCCTTTGCCCCGGATCCTGTGATTCCTGACCCTGCGAGGGCCCTCCCTGCCCCACCCTTGACACCCGCCCGCCCCAGCCTCCCTGTCTCTCCCGCAGGGGCCCTCGGTGGCGTCTGGGGCCGGAAGAGGAGCTTGTCTGCCAACGCTTGTGAGCAGGACCGCCGGAAGGACTGCGGCCACGCAGAACTGCTGGAGGGTGAGCCTGACCCCAGGGCACTGGTCCTGATGCTCCTTTCTCACTGTCACCCCGCCGACCACGCTGCTGGGAGCCAGCTCCTTCATTCCTCCAAGGTTCATTGGTTCCACCCCATTGAGAAGGGTTGTCAGTCTGCAAGATGGGGTGACTGACTGGGTCCTGCTCTCTAGTGGTCCAAGGGCCCCCTTGGTGCCACTATGAAGTGAATGCCTTGTGCAGTGAGCTCTTATAGTTCCCTCGTCTTCCCAAACCCACCAGTGGTTCCCACTTTCCAGATGAGAGTGAAGTGAAAGTTGCTCAGTTGGGTTGGACTCTTTGAGACCCCATCGACTATACAGTCCATGGAATTCTCCAGGCCAGAATACTGGAGTGGGTAGCCTTTCCCTTCTCCAGGGCATCTTCCTAACCCAGGGATCGAACCCAGGTTTCCCACATTGCAGGCGGATTCTTTACCAGCTGAGCCACAAGGGAAGCCCAAGAATACAGGAGTGGGTAGCCTATCCCTTCTCTGAGGGATCTTCCTGACCCAGGAATCAAACCGGGGTCTCCTGCATTGCAGGCAGTTTCTTTACCAACTGAACTCTCAGAGAAGCCCTGATAGATGAGAGAGTTGAGGCCCAAATTGTGGCTGGAGAGACTGGCCTGCTGTGTGCAGAGCTGGGCTTTGCCCTGTGACGTGCCGGACTTCAGTGGTCCTGGCTCAACTTCCCGGGCTTGGCGCCTGATAGGGTCTGCTGGTGGTCTTTGTCACTGGGGATGGACAGCCAGGTCCTGGCATCTCCAGAGCGAGCTGGGGGCATCACTGTCCCCTCCCTCTCAGGTGTCCAGTGCTTCCTGCTTCCCTCCTGCCTCACATCCAGTGAGTGGCCAGCAGCCAGGAGTGGGATGGGGGAGCCTTTAAAAAGAAAACCCTGATTTCAGAAAATCCCAAACGTGCAGAAGTGAAGCCACAGGTCTTACCAGCTTTAAGAGCCTACCTTCTTTCATTTCTCACCCACCTTATTATTTTAAGGCAAAACCCAGGGTCTGAAAATGTGATCACTTCGTGTCACTCCCCAGTCTCAAGCCCTCCAGCTGTATCCTTTCTGGCAGAATTCTGTCTCCACCCCCATTGAGGGCCTCAGAGACCTGTGGCTTCTGCCAGTGTCCTTGGCTTCTGCCAGCGGGATCGGTGCACCTGCTTGTCCCCGGTCACCCCCCAGGGGTTTCAGATGTGGTTACCTCGTGCCCTTTCTGGCACTTTGCCACTGACCATCTCCCGCACATTCAGAAAGTGTCTGCTGACTTTCCGTCCACTGAGGCGGGGGACTGTGCCTTTCTTGTTGCTGTGTTTCTGCTCCAGACTGGCCCTCCTGTCTCTGGGCTGATGTTACAGTGAGAGGCGCAGGCAGGAGACAAGTACCATTGGTCCTCAATGTTTGTGGATTCTGTGTTTGCAGAATCTCGTACCAGCTGAACTTTACCTGAAACCCCAGTCAATGTACACCTTCTCAGCTGAGGTGGAGCTGGGTGACACTCTTGTCAGTAAGGCGTCCTTTTCAGGGTATATCTAGAGCCCTGTGTTTACATTTTGTGCTGTGTGTTGGTGGTTTAGCAGTTTAAAATGGCCCCAGGCATGGTGCTGCAGGGCCATCTTGAGCCCCTCAGCTCCAGGGGGCTGTAATGTGCCTTTTGGAGAAAATTTGTCTGATCGGTGAAGTTTGTTCAGGAATGAGTTCTAGCAGTATTGGCCATTGTATATGTGTATGAAATCAGGTGTATCAGATAGGAAAACTCACACCAGGGTGATATATGGATCTGCTGGTGGGAGTGTGGCCTTGGGCACTCAGGAGCCCTGTGTTCCCTGGGTGCGGTGGATCCCTGTTCACCAACTCAGTAGCCCCAAACCCCATAGAGTCATGAGAGCTGGCTGTCTGTGAAGCAGCACAGGGCAGGGGTGGGCTGTGGCTGTGAACGCTTGGGGCAGTGCATGTGCAGAGGCCCTGAGGCCATTACAGCTGGAGTGGCGATGGGGAAGGGAGGCAGGGATTCAAGGAAGCAGGGGCTGTGGATAGATTTTGAAGGCAGAGCCCCAAGAAGGCGCTGACTGGCTGGACCTGGAGGGAGAGAGCCCTGGGAAGGACAGAGCTGCCGGGGCGGGAGGATGTAGAGGAGCAGGTGGTGGACAACTCCAGGAGCTCCTTCCGGGCTGGGTTCAAGCAGCCCAGGCAGACTTGTGTGGGGCAGGTGAGCATGCATGCCGAGGATCTGGGGGCATTTGGTGGTCAGTAGACACACACCCAGGACTGAGCCCCCCTCCTGACAGTGGGGTCCCCTGACGTCTCTCTCCCCACAGTGCTCGAGGCACGAGTGCGGCAGCTGCAGGCTGAGGGCACGGCAGAGGAGGTGACAGTGAAGAGGGTGGCCATGGCTCAGGCCCCAGAGACTGGTGGCATCTGGCCCCCCAGGCAGGCTCCAGTGGGGGCTGAAGGGGCCGCCCCCGAGCTCAGCAGCCACTGGGTGCAGAAGCTGGACAAGGATCAGCAGCTGATAGAGAAGTGCTGGCAGCAGCCGGAGGGGAAGCAGCCGAAGACGGTGGAGAAGCCGACCTGGGAGAAGCGTCTGCGCATGGAGCCGCGGCTGCTGAGCAGGAAGCTGGCGGGCCAGCTGCAGCAGTGGGAGCGCAAGAGGCCGCAGAGCCCCTGGGAAGAGCAGCTGGCCCGGCTGCTGCAGGAGGCCCCGAAGAGGCTGAGCCGGGAGGCAGATGAGGGCTCCGAATCCCGGCTGGAGGGCCAGCGCCAGAAGCTCCTGGCCTTCCTGGAGTGCTGCCTGCTCACGGGCCACCTGACCCTGGCCCACCACGTGCTGGTTGCACAGCACAGCCGGGCCCCGCAGCAGCAGCTGCTGACGCTCCGCATGTACAACACCGTCATGCTTGGCTGGGCTCGCCAGGTGAGGGGCTGGGGTCGGAGGCGGGAGCCAACCCGGGGCACCTAGATCCCAACTCTGGTCTCTCAGCCCCAGGAATCAGGCCTTCAATTTTTATTATGCTGACAACTTTTTTTTTTTTTTTTAGATTTTTTTTTTTTTTAAATTGGAGTAGAGTTGATTTACAATGTTGTGTTAGGTAGCACAGCAAATCAGTTACATCTATACTTTTTGATGTTGTTTAGTCGCTAAGTCCTGTCCGATTCTTTGTGACCTCGTGAACTGTAGCCCATCGGACTCTGTCCATGGGATTTTCCAGGCAAGAATACTGAAGTAGGTTGTCATTTCCTTCTCTATTGATTTATTTTTTAATTGGAGGAAAATTGCTTTACAATGCTGTCTTGGTTTCTTCTGGTATGACGCTAATCAGCCATAATTATACAAATATCCCCTCGCTGTGAACCTCCCCCCAGTCCCACCCGTCTCGGTCATCACAGGGTGCGAGGTTGGGCTCCCTGTGTCACAGAGCAATTTATTGTCAGTATCTGTTTCACACATGATCGTGTATATATGTCGCTGCTGCTTTCTCCATTCGTCCAGCCCTCACCTTCCCCCCCACCCTGTGTCCACAAGTCTGTTCTCTGTATCTGCGTCTTCATTCCTTCCCCACTGTTAGGTTCATGGGCACCATTTTTCTAGATTCCATATATATGCATTAATATACGATATTTGTTTTTCACTTTCTGACTCACTTCAGTCTGTATAACAGGCTCTAGGTTCATCCACCTCATTTGGACTTACTTTTCAAAATTTGTTCTTTTTTTTATGACTGAGTCAAATTCCATTGTATATATGTACCACATCTTTGGGGCTTCCCAGGTGGCACTTGTGGTAAAGAACCCGCCTGCCAGTGCAGGAGACATAAGAGACGTGGGTTCGATCACTGGGTCAGGAAGGTTCACTGGAGAAGGAAATGGCAACCCACTCCAGTATTCTTTCCTCCCATGGCGGGCTACAGTCTGTGGGGTCTCAAAGTGTCTGACACGACTGAAGTGACTCCGAATGCAATGAACATTGAGTTACATGTGTCTTTTAGAATTGTGGCTCTCAAAAAAAAAAGAAGAATTGTGGCTCTCTCAGAGAATATGCCCAGTAGTGGGATTGTTGGGTCATATGGTAGATTTATTCCTAGTTTTTTAAGGAATCTCCATACCATTCTCCATCAATTTACATTTTCACCAACAGGTTGAGAGAGAGCTCTCTTTTGTCCACATCCTTTCTAGCATTTATTATTTGTAGAGAGTTTGATGATGGCATTCTGACTGGCGTGAGGTGATACCCCATTGTAGTTTTGATTTGTGTTCTTTAATAGTGATGTTGAGCATCTTTTCTTGTGTGGCCATTTAACAATTCTTTAGACTTGTTAATTTTAAGTCACACGTGGCCTTCAATGGAAAATGTGAAAATGACAAAAGGGCCAGAAGACAGCACACGCATGGTCCAGAGCATTCCTGTGTGGTTACTCAGCCAGGGTGCTGGTGCAAGGGGCGCTGTGGGCCCTTCTCAGGGCAGCCTCCTCTATGCTCCTGTCTGGTTCTCTGTCTAGCTTGTTCACATCCCACTCTGGGGTGATGTGGGATGTGAACCTTATGGTGCAGCCATCCGCAGCTGTGAATTTCCCTCTGGGTGCAGCTTTAGCCACTTCCCTCAAGGGAAGTGCTCTTTTCACTCGTGACTTCTCCTCTGACCTGTGACCGCTGAGGAGAGTTGCCTACGCACCCTTGTAGAGACAACTTCCCCAGCACCCTCCCTGCTGTGCATCTGCATCCTCATCTGAGGAGCATCAGAGAAAGTCTTAGTGCCGGTGAAGAGGGAGGCAAGTGCGGGTGCAGCTCCGGGAGGCAGGTTCTCAACAGGGCCTCAGCTGTGCTGACTCACGCACAGAATGGGGCCCAGAGCAGCCTGGCAACACTGGGAGGTGCCAGGGTCTCCATGGCAACAGTCACAGGGGGTTTCCTGCTTGCGTTGTCTGTGGGAGGCCTGCTCAGTTCCAGGTGTGTCTCCTTTCCTGCGGTGCTGGCCCTCTGGCATCCGCCATCGCCATTGGAGAGTTTTGTCAGAGCGGCAGGTTTCTGATTAGACGAGCTTCCTGGGGCCCCAGAACACCTGAGCCACCTGGGAGGCTTCCAGCAGTAGACACTCGTTTTCTATTAGTCCCAGAGGCCTGACGTTTGAGGTCAGGGCAAGGCAGGCCCCCCTCCCTGCATCCCATCCTTCCTTCCTGCCTCTCCCGGCCTCTTGGCGGCGATGTCCCTCAGGCATGTCTGTGTCCCCCTGACCTCTGCCTTGGGTGCCATACAGCGTCCAGCGTGACCTCATGTGACTGCACCTGTAGAGACCCTATTTCCAGACGAGGCCCTCTGCTCAGGCTCCAGGTGGATGTGTCAGGTGGCCCTCCTGTTTCTGCCATGTGCTCCCCTCGATCCACACCTTTCCCCTCCCCTCTGGGCCTTGGCTTTCCTATCTGCAGAATGGGGAGCCCTGCTGGGTTTTGGGAGCTGTGAAGGCTGTTGCTCAGGGCTTCAGGCACTGGGGGCGGGGGGATGCTGTGCAGGGTCAGTGTGTGTTTTTCTGGTGGTGTTAATGGTCCTGTGAGTTTAGAAAGGCAGGAGAGATGAGCTGGTTCTAGACCAGCCGTGTCCAGTGGCGCTCTCTGTGACCTTGCCAATCTCCTTCAGCTGCACCAGCCTCCTGGTGCAATGCCCATCTCTGTGGCACCTCTCCTAGATCCTCAGGGCCAAGGGGAAAGTGCTGGCTGAGTTGGCTGGGAGGAATGTGGTGGGGTAATTGGGGGAAGGAGCAGGTGCCCCCCCCGCCCCGTACCCCTCCTTGCAGGCTCTCACCTGGCCTGGTCCCTCCAGGGCTCCTTCAAAGAGCTGATGTACGTGTTCTTCATGCTGAAAGATGCCGGCCTGGCTCCGGACCTGCTGTCCTATGCAGCCGCCCTGCAGTGCATGGGGCGCCTGGACCAGGATGCCAGCACCATCCGAAGGTGGGCAGGGGGCGGTGGTGGAGCTGGGGTGGGACCCCAGGGGCTCCCCGCCGGTGCTGATAGCTGGGTGCGCGTGCCCTCAGATGCCTGAAGCAGATGGAGCAGGACGGGCTGTCGCTGCAGGGGCTCTTCTCGGCTGTGCCCCTGAGCACCGAGGAGTGGGCGGAGCTCCTGCGTGCTGTGCGCAAGGCCAGACCGGCCTTCAGCCCCCAGCCGCCACCCCCGCCTCCACCCCAGGTCAACACCTCGCCCCTGCTCCAGGAGATCTACGCCAAGGTGAGTGGGCCTGCATCTGGGAACCTGAAAGGGGCAGGTGGTCACTGGGCGCCTCGGCCCCTCCTCTTGTCTCTCCTGGCAGCGCTGGCCGCCCGCACCCCATGCTGGTAGATGGGAGGCTGTCCTGTCCAGGGGGGCCCACACCCTGCCATATTTGGTTTCCACATGGAGACGCACCCTAGGCACAGCGTGGGGGTATCGCAGGGCCAGTGTACCCACCTGAAACTGCACAGCTAATGCTGCAGGTGGCACAGGGCGCATGAGGCGAAGCCACCTCCCAGGGTGGAGCAGAGCATAGCATCCAGATCCCTGGGGCGACGCAAGGAGTTTTCTTTTTTTTTTCTTTTTCTTTTTTTTAGGAGTTTTCTTTTTTTAATGGGACAGACTTCTCCTAACCTGCAGTTCACCTTTTAAAGTATAATCCAGTGGGTTGTTTTTAGTACATTGATCTCTACTTTTAGAACATTCATAACCCTGAGAGGAAGCCCATCCCCATCAGTGGTCACTCTGTACCCTCTCCCTGGCCCCTGATAACGTGGAACCCACTCTCTGTGTGGATCAGCCTGTTCTAAACATTTCCCATCAGTGGAATCACACCCCATGTGTCCTGTGTCTGCTGCTGTCACTGAGCATCATGTTCTCAGGGTCACGTGGTAGCGAGTGTCTGGGCTTTTTTCACGGCTGAGGGATGCCCATGTGTGGAGGGACCACGTAGTGTTTATCTATTGTTCCTTGGTGGACACTTGACCACCATAAACCAGACTTCTGTGGCTGTCTGTGGACCAGTCTTGGTGTGGATGTATATTTTGGGTTTGCTATCTTTAGTGTACCTATCTTTAGGAGGGTCACACAGTTCACACAGTTGCAAGTTGGAAGAGAAAATAGCAGCATCCGGGGCTTCACACTGTCTCCAGCACCTCCCCCCACCCCCACCCAAGGCCCGGGAGACGCTGCGCTACTCTGGTGGGTGGAGAGGTCAGCAGTGGGGCCTCACTGGCAGCCTGTTGCCCCAGCAGGACCCCTCTGTGTCCTACCCGAGGCTGCACTTGTCCCTGAAGGAGCTGCAGGGCCTCTTCCGACAGCAGCTTGGCGTGGAGATGGCCACCACTGTCACGGTGGAGTCCGTGGAGAAGGCCCCGCTCCTGACCAAGGAGGTCCTGCAGGCGGTAAGGGGCTGAGGGTGCTCTTGCCTGCTGAGCTGGGTGTCTACTGGGCAGGGTCCGTCCCAGCACCCCTCCCACCAGGTTCTCTGAGCCAGGAGCTCTACCACCAGGCTGGGCCAGGTTGCTTGGGCACAGTGGTGACTCCTTGTGCAACCCTGCCCTGTCCCCTCCCATCCCCAGCGGAAGACCCTGGCGGCCTTGCGCGCGGAATGGGAGTCAGTGCTGTCCCTGGAGCTGCAGAAGACCAAGGAGAGTGAGGCCCGTGCTGCTGCAGAAGGCCGCCTGTCCCTCTTCCCCTACCTGTGCCTGCTCAGCGAGAAGGACTTAGTGGGGCTGCTGCTGCAGGTGTCACATCAGGAAGGGCGGGGCTGCTGCTGTAGGTTGGGGGGCTGTGGGAGGAGTACTGCTGGGGGGGGGGGTCAGGTGCTCCCGATGGAGCATGGGGCTTACGGGGCTGTCCTCCGGGGCTGTCCCTCAGACCCTGCAGGCGCTGCCCCCGCATGGAGAGTCGCTCCTCTTCCTGGCGCACGAGCTGGGCCTGCGTGTGTTGAAGAGGAAGCGGCTCAGGAACCAGGTGGAAGAGCTGGAGCAGCGCTACTCCGAGTACCTGCACCTGCTGGCCTCCGACACCCAGGTGAGGCCGGGAGCCTGAGCAGGGGGAGCCCGGGCAGGGTGCCTCAGGCCTCAAGCAGAGGTACGCTCCCCCTCCCCCCGCCTTGCCTGGGGTGGCCAGATTGGCCCCCAAACTCCACCTCAGTTTCCTCACCTAACCCTGCTCGTTGCCAGGGGCTGAGCAGGGGTCTTCAGCTCTGCACCTGGACCCTCAGGTCTCTGAGCCACCCTCCCGCCCACAGGTAGCAGAGCCCTGCCTGCCTCGCCAGCACTGGGAAGCACTGGGCATGCCTGAGGTGCCCCCGGAGCAGCCCTGGCCTGTGTCTGTGCTGGTGCAGCTGGGCAAGCAGCTGGCAGAGGTGCTGGTGCGAGCCGTGCAGATGCCCAGCAGCCTGGCAGTGCCCCGGGGCCCCAGCACCCTCATTCCTGTGCTCTACCACGTGTATGCCTTCCGCAGCTTCCGCCAGGTGTGCCCCCGGTGGGGTTCCTCCAGTGGTGTTCCTCAGCGCTGGGAGGGGAGGGGGCGCCCCAGGGGCTGTGGGGCCCTGGGATCCTGCTGTGGCCCCAGACCCTGAGCACCTGGACTCAAGGTCGCGGCGTCTGAGGAGACTCTGGGGTCTTCCTCCGCTGCCTTACAGCGCGCCCTGACCTCTTGGCCTGTCCTGCCACCAGATCGGGATCCTAAAGCCGCACCCAGCCTTCACGCAGCTGCAGGAGACGGCGGCGGAGCGCACGCTGATCTTCGAGTCCACGGAGGTGCCCATGCTGTGCCCGCCCCTGCCCTGGACGTCGCCACACTCGGGCGCCTTCCTGCTGAGCCCCACCAAGATGATGCGGTCCCTGGAGGGTACCCAGCAGCACCAGCTCCTGCTGGAGCGCTGCCCGCCTGCCGAGCTGCATGGCGCTCTGGATGCCCTCACTCAGCTGGGCAACTGTGCTTGGCGCGTCAATGGGCGCGTGCTCGACCTGGTGCTTGACCTCTTCAGAGACAAGGGCTGCCCCCGCCTGGGCGTTCCCGCCCCGCCCACCGAGGCCCCCCGGTCCCCCGAGGGCCGCCAGGCCCCCAAGGGCCGTCTGCTGCCCGAGGCCTCACCTGCTGACAAGGCGGAGATGCGGCGGGAGTTGGCACGGCGGCTGAAGGTGGCGCGGGAGATGCAGAGCCTGCGCGCAGACGCACTCTACCGCCTGTCGCTGGCCCAGCATCTGCGGAACCACATCTTCTGGCTGCCACACAACATGGACTTCCGAGGCCGTACCTATCCCTGTTCACCACACTTCAACCACCTAGGCAGCGACCTGGCCCGCGCGCTGCTAGAGTTTGCCCAGGGCCGCCCACTCGGCCCCAATGGCCTCGACTGGCTCAAGATCCACCTGGTCAACCTCACAGGGTTCAAGAAGCGCGAGTCACTGCAGGCGCGCCGCGACTACGCAGACACGGTGATGGAGGACATCCTGGACTCAGCTGAACGACCCATGACGGTGGGCTCTGACCCTTCACCATCGGGCCCTCCCAGCCGCCCCGGCACCCACATCGGAACCCTGCAGGCACCCTGACCCCCTGCTTCTTTCCTGGCACTCTTTTGCTGGCCTTTTGCTCTGTCTTGGGCCATGGACAGCACTGCCACCTCTCATACCACAGTGGCCCTCTCTCCAGGCCGGTCCCCTCCCTGGTCCATCGCTCTGGTCCTCTCCAGGCCTCTAGGGCCTCCTTATGTCTTCCTACCACCTGGGCCCAACCAGCTGCTGCCTGTGCCCAGGAAGTACTCCCAGGCTGGCTCTGACCCCACTGGTTGGGACCTGGAGACCCTGGGCCGGCCTCACCCTGCGTACTACCCCCTGCAGGGCCGGAAGTGGTGGATGGAGGCGGACGAGCCCTGGCAAGCCCTGGCTTGCTGCATGGAGATCGCCCAGGTGGTGCATTCCCCTGACCCTACCACCTACATCTCCCACTTTCCAGTTCACCAGGTGAGCTGGGGGACCCTGCTGTGGGCCATGCCTGGCCCTCGTGCACTCGGCTAAAGTTTTCTCAGGCTAAGGAGCTGAGGGATGGCATGGTGTCCACTCTGCACTGGCTGGTGTTCCTGGATAGGGCTTCTCTGTGCCTCGGTTCCCCATTGCAGGGGTTCATGGCCGCCTATCAGTGTGTGGGTCTAGGGCGGTCTTGCCTAAGCAGAGCTGGGGAAACAGGAGCCCCCAACCACAGACATTGGCCCACCTCACCCAGCCCCTCACTGTCCACCCCCTGCCCAGGATGGCTCCTGTAACGGCCTCCAGCACTATGCCGCCCTGGGCCGGGACAGCACGGGGGCCGCCTCCGTCAACCTGTCTCCCTCTGACCTGCCGCAGGACGTGTACAGTGAGGTGGCTGCACAGGTAGGCACCATGGCGCCCCCACCCTTGTGTGCCCTGATACCCCAGACCCACCAGGGCCTGGATGCTGGACCCCATGGCCACCAACTGTCACCATACCAGGCCTTCCCGGGAGGTGTCAGCAGGGGTGACCCACAAGAGGAGAGGAAACTTCCACCTCTGGGTGGGTGGCCCCACCCACTGCCCCTGCAGGTGGAGGTATTCCGCAGGCAGGATGCCAAGCAGGGAGTGCGGGTGGCCCAGGTGCTGGAGGGCTTTATTAGCCGCAAGGTGGTCAAGCAAACAGTGATGACCGTGGTGTACGGGGTTACCCGCTATGGCGGCCGCCTGCAGATCGAGAAGCGCCTCCGGGAGCTTGAGGACTTCCCCCAGGTACGCATCCAGTAGTAAGTAGTTCTGACAGAGGGGCTTGGCTCTGCCCCCTGCTGGGTCCCCCAGAGCAAGCCCACCCCCTGAGTGCAGGGCGACTTCCTGCAAGGGACCCCGAACCCTATCCACCCTACTCTTCTCCAGGAGTTCGTGTGGGAGGCATCTCACTACCTCGTGCGCCAGGTGTTCAACAGCCTCCAGGAGATGTTCTCTGGCACCCGGTCCATCCAGGTGAGGCCTCATCCTCCCCCTTCCCGGGGCTGTGGCCCCAGACCTGGCCCTTCTGACCCAGTGCCCATCCCTGCAGCGCTGGCTAACTGAGAGTGCCCGGCTCATCTCACTCACGGGCTCGGCCGTGGAGTGGATCACGCCCCTGGGCGTCCCCGTCATCCAGCCCTACCACCGAGACTCCAAGGTCATGGTACGTGCTGTCCCCCACCCCCACCCCCACTGAGCAGGGCAGGACTCACCTGTGTGTCCCCCATGCCCACCCTGCAGATAAAAGGCGGGCTCCAGAGCCTCACGTTGAGCAGCAGTGTGGACACCAACCAGTGAGTGTGGGTGCGGGCAGACATGCAGGAGGCCACCCGGGTAGGGACGGGCAGGGGCCAGGCTGTGGCCAGGCTCTGAGTCCTGACCGTGTACCCTGCTCACCCCCAGGAAGCCCAACACGCTGAAGCAGAAGAATGGCTTCCCACCCAACTTCATCCACTCACTGGACTCCACACACATGATGCTCACTGCCCTGCACTGTTACAGGTGTGCTGATCAGGGTCCTCATGTGGGGGAGGGGCTCCGAGTGTGAAGCTGGCCCTCTGAGGGTCCCCCAACATGCATGGACATTCTAGGGGCAGGCAGAGGTGTCTGGTTTATCCTGAGCTCCTCTGACCTGGTGGGGAAGTGTTGACGGTTGTTAGGAACAGCTGCTCACATGGTGGGGGGTGGTGTGTGTGGCTGTTCTGAGCCTGATGTCCACCGGAGTTTTGTGTTCCTGACCACCCCCCCTTGGGTGGCTACCCTGGGATGGAGCCCTGTGGTGGACTAGGGCCCAGGATCAGCAGCCCCCTACAGGGAGCTGAGAGTCAGGCAGCAGCTGGGGGTGGGTGGCAAAGAGGCATCTTCTGAGATGAGAACTTGTCATCTACCCACTGAGTGGGGCGTGCACACAGCCAGCCACTGGAGCACACAGGGGTGTGGGCAAGAGGAGGGTGGGCATCACTGAGTGGTGGGGAGGGGCTTGAGGTGAGAACTGGGTCAATGATGGGGCTTGGGGGAGGTGTGGATTGTGGGGAGGGGACCTCGAGGTGCAGCGCCTCCACAGGAGCCCCTCATTCTGGCTGCAGGAAGGGCCTGACCTTCGTCTCGGTGCACGATTGCTTCTGGACTCATGCGGCGGACGTCGAGGTCATGAACCAGGTGCGGCTCTGCCCCCACTAGCGGCTTCGCACCCCCAGCCTCCTCCCCACCCCTCCTGACCAGGGAGCCCACTCTCCACGCCGCTTGGGCCTGGTTTCTGGCTGCTTATGCCCTCCACCCCTGCTTCCGGTCCCCAGGTCTGCCGGGAGCAATTTGTCCGACTGCACAGCCAGCCCATCCTCCAAGACCTATCCAGGTTCCTTATCAAGCGGTTTTGCTCCAATTCTAGGTAAGGGTCCCCCTCCTGCCGGCACTGCTACTGTCCTCTCCCCAGGCTGTCCTGGCCTCACCCTCACCCTGTCTTTGTCTTCAGAACCTCCAAGAGCATGTGGGTCTCCAGGCTAAAGGACACGCTGCTGTCAGTGCCTCCAACAGGTAGGACCCTGGGCGGGGTGGCCACCCCTGCGGGCTGGGGGCGGGTCCCCCAGAGCCCACCCACAGTCTCCCTCCTCTCTGCAGGGACCTTTGACCTGGAGCAGGTGAAGCGCTCCACGTTCTTCTTCAGCTGACTGCCCCGCCGCTCTGTACTCTAGTGTGAATAAAGGTCTGTCGCCACATGGGAGCTGCTGCCTGGGGAGGGGTGGTTAATGCGCTGTGTCCCGCCGAGCAATCAGACGCGGCAGGCTGGGCGCCAATGCTGTCGTTTATTGCGCGGAATGGGGGTGTGGGGGTTAGTGGGGCGTGGGGGGTGCGGTGGGCGCTGCTGCCTCAGCTCGTCAGTACATTCATCACGACGGCGGGGACCCCCGGCCTCACCCCCACGCCAGGGCGCTGGAGGGAGCAGGGTGTGCCCACTCCAGGGAGGTCACCGCGGATGCGTGTGGACAGGGACTGGGCTGGTTATTGCATGAGCGCAACGGAGGCAGCGGGAAGCCGGCAGGCCAAGTATTGCACTTAAAAACCGATCCTCATCAGAGGGCGGGCGCGGGCAGCCTCCCCGGCCCTCTCCCCTCGGCCCCGGCCAGCCCGTCCCCCCTTCACAGTTGGGGGAACTGAGGCACCGAGGTGAAGGGAGCCCCCTCGCCCGTGCGCGGCTGCCGGGGGCAGGGGCGATGTGGGTGGGCGCAGGGCGATGGGGGGGTGGGGGGGGTGGGGCACGGCAGGGGCTGTTCCCACCGACCCGGGCCGCTCGTCCGACTACAACTACCTACATCTCCTCTATGGCTTCTGGGGCAGGCGGCCCGGGCTGCGCAATGGCATGGCTTTGGTCTGGGTGATGGCCCCGCCCCGTTTCGGGGCGGCGCGCGAGGGTCACAAGTTGGACGAAAGGCGTGAGCGCGCGGAGTCCAGCGGGTCGGGTCCGCCGGCGGTGCCCGGTGAGGGCGAGGCTGAGTCCCTACGGTCCGGGCTGGGCGCCGCGACCCGGGCGGCGGGCGCGGGCCCCAGGCGCGGCGTGGAGCTGCTGGCCGGTCGCGCCGTGGCCGCAGGGCCGGGTGCGCCATGGGGCAGCGAGGGCTGCGAGGCAGACAGCGGGCGCGAGGCGCGGCTTAGGCGGCGCGCAGGTAGCGCAGGCCCAGCGCGGGGCGCGGCAGGGGAGCTGGGTGCGCCACCGAAGGGCGAGGTCCGCGGTGCCCTGGGGCTGGCAGGCGCGCCCGGGGGACTGGCTGCAGGCGCGGGTCCGGGCGAGGCGGCAGCAGTGGCGACAGTGGGCGCGGGCCCCGGGGGCAGGCGGCGCACGAGGCGCGGTGAGCCGAGTGCCAGGGGCCCGACAAGCGGGCGCGCGACTTGTGGGCAGAAGCTCATGGCCACGGCCTGCTGCAGCGTGGCGATGGCTGAGGTGCCCTGTGGAGGTGGCGGCGGCGGCGGGAAGAGGCCGACGCGCTGGCCCAGCTCGGCCTGCTGCACCATCTCGCGGTCATACTTGACAATCTCCTGGATGATGGCATTCTCCTGGTTGTTGAACACGCCGGAGTTGAGGTCGTGCTGCACCTTGTGTAGCAGGATCGAGTTCTTCTTGCCTGGGGGCGGGGCGGGAGGCGGGTGTCAGAGGTGCTGCCTCTGCACAGCAGGCATGCCCTGGCGCCTCCTGCAACCAGCAGGCCAGTGTCCCAGTGCCTGGTGTGCACAGAGAGCAGGTACTGGACCCTGACTGTACAGCCAGCGTGAACAGACGTCCAGTATCTGCTGCGTATAAGCCGAAATTGTGCACCTACTGTATACAGAAAGCAGGAAGCAGGCACATTTGTGTGTAGCTAGCATGTGGAATTCCTGCCTGTACACAGTCCATATGCTGAAGGCCTATGGCATATGTAGCAAGCTGCTGTTGAGCACTTACTGTATACAGCAAATATGTTAAGCACCTATTGTATAGAGCTACATTGTATGTGCTTGTTGTCTATAAACATACTGAATGTTTTTTCTGTATCCTGGCAAGTCCTCTTTCTATTGGCTCTCCTCCCCCTCCTACCCACTCGTGGTCCTGCAGCCATTCATTGTGTCTGTTCCCACACATGGCACCAAGGGCCTCCCTGACTCCTGCATCTAGTCTTCAGCTAGTGCTCAGCCATTTCCGAGATTACCCCCTCCACTGCCTCTCCCCAGTTCCCTGGGCCACCCCCCGCCCCACACACAGGCCAGGCTCCCAGAGTCCTCCTGTATACACACAGCTTCATAGGATACACATCTGATCAGGTCCTCCCCTGCCTAGAACCATCCATAGCTCCCTATTGCTTCTGATCTACAGTCCAAATGCCTCCCTCTACTACCCGCTAGGGCTCTTGTGCCTGCCCACCCCCCTCAAGCCTCCCTCCTCCCAGCTTCCCTGACTTCCCCATAATTCAGGCCCCTTTCCCACCTCAGGGCCTTGGCACATGCTGTGTCCACTCCCAGGTCATGCCCTCTGTCTTTCTACTGGTAACGCCTACTCATCTGGGTCTCTGCTTGGAATCACAAGGAAGTTCCCTGCCCCCAAACCTCTCCTCCATGACAGGCCTGAGGGTGGCTGCTGCATCCTCCTCAGGGGCCACATTGTCACTTCCTGGCACAGAGCAGGTGCTCAAATACTTGCCTGCTGAGCAGAAATTTCCTTTTCCTTGGGAAACCCAGGTTGTATTCGGTCAAGGGAGAAAGTGGCTTGGGGAATCTGGTCCCAGGGCCAGAGAAGGGGCCCTGAGGGTCAGCTAGGCCACAGCACCACCACCCCCCCCAGACTGTCTCTGCTGGGCGGCCACTGAGACTGACCTCTGTGTCCACTCACCAATGCGATCCAGGCGGTCAATGGCGACTGTCTCAAAGGCCCGCCGCATCATGGGGTACTCCTCCAGCACCTCATTGAAGTTGTCCACACTCAGCGAGTAGAGGCGGCAGTAGGTATCGGCCCGCACGCTCGCCGTGCGCCGGCCCCGTGTCAGCAGGCAGATCTCTGCGTGTGGCCAGGGGCGGTGGCCTCACTGCTGGGCCATCTCCCAGTGCCCTTGCAGCCAGCGGAGTGCCCCAGCTCCCCTTACCCAATCTGGGGTCCTTCCTGCTGCACCTGTGCCCCTAAGCTTGCCACCCTGCTCTCCGGCTCCCCACCAACACTCACCCCCGAAGTAGGAGCCATCAGACAACTTCATCTCCTTGTTGCCCTTGGTAAGCACACTGACCACACCGTGTTGGATGAAGTACATCTTCTTGCCAATGGTGCCCTCACGGATGATGTAGTCGCCCGGCTGGAAGACCTCAAACTTGAGCTTGGTCAGCATGGCCGTGACGAAGTTGGGGTCAGCATTGGCAAACAGTGGCATGGAGGCCACCAGCTTCCGGCAGTTGAAGTTGACGATCTCCTGTGGGGGTGGGAGGGGGACAGTGTCAGGCTTCCCCATCTTACCCTCCCTTTGGAGGTTGCACCTCTCAAACTCTCCATCTGTGAAAGCAGTTGAACACTTTAGACCAAAGACCAGCGTCTTAAGAGGCAGTCACTGGAGGTTTTGCCAAGGACAGGATCAAGGAAAGATTCCCTACTGTTTAACTCTGTGTTGGCAACACTGGTCGATGCTGTTAGACAGACATGGAAAAGCATTTGGAGACATAAGAACTGGAAAGGAAAAACTAAAATTATCTCTTTACTCTTTCTATTAATAGGACTGCCTGAAAAGCCCAAAAGAGTCAATGGAAAACTATAACAAGGGAAGTTAGTCAAAATAGCAAGTGATTTTTAAAAAACAACGTGAAAACCAAGAGCCTTAAGGTGAATACATGATGTAGAAGTCAGGGTACTGTTTATCTTTTGTGGAGAAGCTTTGGGGGATGGGAAGCTTCCATGTTTGATCTGGGTAGGGGTTACGTGCAGGTTTTACTTGATAGAATGTCCATCAGGTGAGCCCTGAGGACAGGAGGGGCACTTTTCTCTATGGTACATTTCAATAAGAAGGAACGCTTAGCATAAAGAGACAACCCAGCTTTTTGTACAAACAAAGCCACTCCAAAGAAGATGCAATGCGTGAGATGACCCCGTATCCACCCAGATAAAGAGCTACATGAGGTGGCACGGCATGAGTTTAACAAGACACGTCCAAACCTACATGAAGGCGCACTGAAAACCCCCCAAAGGCACAGAAGAGCTGTGAACACAGTGTCATTAGCACCGCTCACCATCTTTGACATGGGAGACACCCTTTCTCCCTGGGTAGGGCCACAGTTCACAGCCTGTGGAAATGCTGCCTGGCTCACTTCTTAACAACCGGGGCTGGTTAAGTTCACTCAGAATACATGAGCAGAAACATCAGGAAATCCATGACAAAGAAGAGCAGGGGGCTTCCCTGGTGACTCGGTAAAGAATCCACCTGCCAATTCAGGAGCCACAGCTTGGATCCCTGGTCGGGGAAGATCCCACATGCCATGGAGCAGCTAAGCTGGTGCACCGCAACTACTGAAGCCCACACACTCTAGAGCCTGTGTTCAGGAAACAAGCCACTGCAATGAGAAGCCTACACACCCGAGAGCCTGTGCTCCGAAACAAGAGGAGCCACCACAATGAGAAGCTTGCACACCGCAACTAGAGAAAAGTCTGTGTAGCTACAAAGACCCAGCTTAGCCAAAAATAAAAAAGAGCAGAGGACTCAGCCTCCAAGGCACCAAAACACACTGAAAACTTGTGATGCAGACAGTGTGGGTTTGGTGCACACAAAACAGACGGAGCCTGTGGGCCAGATGAAAAGTCCAGAAACAGACCAAGCACAAGGGCGGTTCACCCAGAGCCTGAAGGTGCAGCCCCACAGCAGGAGAGCCCGGACCCTTCCTCACACCAGGTTCCAGGACAGATTGCAAAGGCATCAGGGGTCCACATGCAAAACAGGAGACTACACATATTGGAAGAGAACACAGGAGAATTTCTCTAAAACCTAGGTGTATAGCAGGCAGGTGTTAGGTACCTGCTTGTAGAACGATCATGTACTACATGCCTGCTGTGCGCAGAGAGGAGACATTGAAGACTTGTGTGCAGCAGTTAGGTTTGAGCACCTGCTGTACACAGCAAGTATACGTGGGATACCTGCTGTATACAGCAAGCATACACAGAGCATCTGATGTATACAGCATAAAAATTCCACATGGAGGAGAAACCACAATCAGCAAGGTTTAAAGACAAATGGGTGGGACTTCCCTGGCAGTCCAGCGGTTAAGATTTCACCTTCTGATGCAGGGGGTGCAGCAGGTTTGATCCCTGGTCAGGGAGCCAAGATCCCACACGCTTTGTGGCCAGAAAACCAAAACGTAAAACAGAAGCAATAGTGTAATAAATTTAAGGGATGACTTTAAAAATGGTCCACGTCAGAAAAAAATCTTAAAAAAGACAAATGGTCTCGGGGTGGAAATTGACATCACCTAGAGGTAAAGTCCTCCAGGTTATTAGGGAATTCTCTGGCAGGTCCAGTGGCTAGGACTTGATGCTGTCACTGCCAAGGGCCCAGATTTGGGTTGATCCTTAGTTGAGGAACCATCTGGCAGCCTTGTGGTTTGGCCAAAAACAAAACATAGTTACCAGAGGGGAAAGGGGTAGGTAATTGAAAAGTTTGGGATTAGCAGATACTATATGTAAAATAGATAAGGTCCTACTATGTAGCACAGGAAGCTCTTAACAACCTGTAATAAACCATAATGGAAAAGAACCTATAAAAGTGTGTATAGATAGATGAGTCACTTTGCTGAACACCAGAAACTGACACGACATTATAAATCTACTCTGTGCTGTGCTCAGTTGCTCAGTCGTGTCCGACTCTCTGTGGCCCCATGGACTATAGCCCACCAGGCTCCTCTGTCCATGGGATTCTCTAGGCAGGTATACTGGAGTGGGTTGCTGTGCCTCCTCCAGGGGATCTTCCCAGAGGATCAACTATACTTCAATTAAAAAAATAAAATTTTCTAAAAACAAAAAGGCCAAAAGTTCTGAAGGAAAACAAACAAAAGATATGGACAAGTCACAGAAAGAGAAACACAAATAAACAAGCCCTTGATCGCAGGGAAACTCTCCCAAAATAAGAGAATGCACCTGAGTGTAGCTCCTTGGGGCACACCTCTTACTGAGCATTGGGAACCATCTCCCAGGGCGTCCCTCGTGTCACCCTCAGAGGGATCGAAGGGTGCGCCCCTCCCTCACCTCCTCTGGGTGTCACAAGCTCCTCCCTCAATTCAGAGAAGGGTCTGGGGGGTGGGGGTGGGGGGTGCTTAGAGTGCGGACACCTGGAGGCCCACAGGTGTCCATGGTTTTGTAAGAAAACAGATGGAGAGCCGGAGGAACTGGTGGAGGGACAGGACAGAAGATGGGTATTTTCTGCCTATATCCAGTTTTGCCAGTTTAACTTGATGTAAATGTCTAAGTAAAGATCAAATACAGATCACCAGGAGCTCACTTCTCTCAGAACCCCTACCTCCCTCAGGGGTCCATTGAGCTCGCCCAGGATGCTGTCCTCATCGAACATCTTGCCCTGGTAGCGGTGCTCATAGTAGTCGTGGATCTTCTGGCGGAAGTCGGCTGGCAGCTTGTGGAAGGACATGTACTGCTCCACCTGCTTGTACTGTAACAGGACCGGGGAGAGGGGGTGCTGGGTCAGCAGTGTCTGCTCCAGAGTCCCAGCCTGAGCGGGCCTCGGCTTATGACCACGACAATATGGGACAGTCAGGGAATCTGAATTTCAGATGAACGACTAAAATGCCCCCGATAAGTATAACCCTGGCAGTAAAAGTTAACTCCTGTGTCCTGAATATCTTCTGGCAACCCCTCCCACTGCCCCTGACCCTTTGGTGGCCCCCTCCTCGATGATCTTTCTAGAAATCGCCAGCCCAGCCCCTCCTGAACAGGGCTGGGGGCAAGGGCCCCAGTCAGGGGTACCAGGCCCTACTGTCCCCAGGGTGGCACCCCCAGGGGAGCCCAGGCCCCGCTTCCGCCCTAGCGCCGCCCAGCCACAGCTGTCCTGAGCTCAGCGGAACCCGTGACGGCGGGCGGGTGGCGGCACCAGCTCGTGTTTGGGTGGGAGGCTGGTGGCTTCCGGACAGCCGGGGCGCCTGGCACCAGGCCCAGCTGACCCGGCCGACCTGACTGCTGGACACTGCTGGGGGTGCAGCAGCTGCTGGGCCAAGGCCAGCCCTGGGGTAGCAGTACAGGGACAATGGGTCAGGGTTTGGGGAACTGGGCCACCCTTGGCTTGAGGGAGGGGAAACTGAGGCAGAAGACTGAAGCTGACCTCCAGGAAGGGCTGACCTATGGGGCCATATTGGACTGGCACCAGGGAGGCCAAGTCCCAGGACATCCTTGCTTCCCACAGGCCTCCCTTGTGTCCTTGAGCAACCCCAGCACCCCCACCCATCCTGGGACAGCCCAGAGACACCCCTCACCAAGGGGTCTCCCGGCCCTATCCTTTTCAGACCTCTTCCCCCACTTTCCCTTTCATTAGCCTGTGTCCCCTCTAGACTTCTTCCTCAGGGACCTGAGCTTTCTCACTGTCCTTCTGTGAGCTGCTCCCCCCACCGAGGGGGGGGTGTCCAGTCCTGATCACAGCCACAGACCCTTCTGGGGTCCCCATCCCCTCTACCCCTCTGGCCTCCATCCTGAGCACAACGCCTGGAGCTGGAGGGATGTGGGGTGGACCCCAGACCCTCCGGGGTGCCTCCCCCCTCAGACCTTCTCCTGGTACTGGCGCCTCGAGGAGTCCAGCGACTGGATGAGGGCGGTGGCGTGGCCAATGAACATGGCGTAGCAGGTGGCACCCACGATCATGCTCAGCATGGTCAGCCAGATGTCCGTCATGCTCTCTGGCGCCTGCCGCCCGTACCCGATGCACAGCATGTGGCTCATGGCCTTGAACAGCGCGAAGGAGTAGAGCTCGCTCCACGAGTGGTTCTGCAAGTCCAAGGGTGGGTGGTGGGCAGGGGCTCGCAGTCCCCAGGGAGCCTCTTGGTCCCCAGGGAGCCCCTCGACTCCCCCACCCCCCACCCAGGGCCCTGCCTGCCCACCCTTCCCCAGGCATCCACCTCCCTGTGTCCAGAGTCAACCAAGGGAAACTAGATTCAGGCAGCTGACATGATATGCACACATATTACAGCAACTCAGCAAAGGGCCGGGCCTGAAGCCACTTCCCTCACTTCATTCCTGGGGAAACAGGCTCCGAGCAGCTAGAGTCCAGCCCTGGGTGTTCAAGAGCCCTCACCACTTTACAACCTCTGATGAGTATCTTTGAGGCCAAAGAATGGGGAAGTCCTGGGGACAGCAAGCTGGGGATACTAAAATCCTGATCAGAGGGGTGGGGTGGAAGAGGCATCAGACAGGACCAGGAAGAAACCCACCACCCTCCGCCAGTCCTCAGTTGAACCAGCTAGGGGAGGGGCAGCGGGCCCCGTTCAGGAAACAGGACCACATGCCTGGGTGTCCGGCCAGACAATGAGCTGCCTCAGCCGGGCAGCTGTGCCAGGCGCTGGGCTGGGCGCCCAAGGGTTTTCCCTTCACTGCTCCCGCCCATCAATGCCCACCTGCCCTGTGCCCCAAATGCACCCCAGCGGGAGAAAGGCTTGTTAACAGTCAGTCTCTCAGGCAGAAAGCAATAGGTGCTCCTGAATCTCCCAATTTATTACTTCTCAAGACCGATGATACCACCTTCCCATCTGAGGACTATGATAAAATTGTCATTTAAACACACTGTGCAAATAAAACAGGCTACCCAGGTGGCTCAGTGGGAGAGTCTGCCTGCCAGTGCAGGAGATGCAGCTTCGATCCCTGGGTCCGGAAAATCCCCTTGAAGAAATGGCAACCCATTCCAGTATTCTTGCCTGGAGAATCCCATGGACAGAGGAGCCTGGTGGGCTGCACTCCAGGGGATTGAAGAGACATGACTAAGCAACAGCATGCACACACATACATGCAAATAAAAGAGTGGAATGGATCACAAAACACAGTAAGCAGATGACGTGATTTCTATAGGGGCGAGGGGGACAAAGGCAGCTCTACTGCCCTCAAACGGCAAAGGATCTCCATAGTTCGGGACCTGCAAGGCTCCAACTGGGACAGCAGCCCAGAGAAGCGCTCGCCACCAGAGGGGGTTTCAGGCGCCCTGTGCTCCAGGCACGCAAGAGGGACGCGGGCGTGGGGCTCACCACCATGCCGTTGATGGAGACCCAGCAGTTGCGTGGGAAGTCCTGAAGCATGGGCACCAGGAACTGCAGGCAGCCATCCCAGTGGCAGAGGAGCAGCATCATGCTGATGAGGTTGCAGATGCGCATGACTGCGCTCGCCAGGTCGTAGGTCATGTGGAAGATCTGGGGGCGAGGCAGGGCGGCTCACATGAGCTACCGGCAGACCCATGGTCACTCGTGCACCAGCAGTGGGAAGACGCAGTCCTCCACAGGGCCCATTCCCCCTCAAGGGGCAGATCTTACCTCCTCGTAGCCCCCACTCCCCCGAGGCCTTTCAAGGTAATGAAATGCCCTAGACTAGAGAATGTGGCCCCTTACCAACCTGCTGCCCAGGCACCAAATCTCTGCCTGGTCGGCCACCCACTGTCCTCTCTGAGGACCACTGCCTCTTCCAGCGACCCAGTCCTCACCCATTCCCCCCCCGGCAGCCTTGTCACCGTCCTGGAAAGTTCTGGTGACTCTGAGCCTGTGTGGTGGCCACAGGCTGCAGAAGTCAGGTCACACTGAGTCCAGAAGTGGATGTGAATTTGGGAGAGAGGGGCATGACTTCACTTCTTGAGGCCTCAGTTTCCCCATTGCCAACAGGGCTGTGGAGTCTGCCTCTCACAGGGCAGGATGAAGGAAGGGCTGCAGATGTGTCAGGGATTCATGCAGTGCTCCCTATGACCTCACTCCCCAGCAGGCAGGGGCTCCTGTGACCATGCCCCTAGCTGCCTGCCCCCAATCTGCTCAGGTTTCATTCCTAAGTTTCCCAGGCCCCTCTCTGCAGCTCCTGTAACTCCGCACAGTGTACTCAGTGACACCGCTACTTCTGTGTGTCTAATCCCGCCTGTCTTCTCATTGTAGTAGGCCCCTGGACCCTGCAGTACTCCCCGCCAAGGGTCTCCCATCATGGCCCGGCCTTTTTGTTCCCAGTGCCTCCTGCAGCCATTGCCTGGTCCCATCACCATCACGGCATCCTCACCTATCACCACCCCCTTGCCCATCACGACCCTGCCCCTACATCCCAGCCCAGTTCCAGCCCATCACGACCCCCCTGACCCCACCCTTGCCTCTGTGCCCCAGCCCCACAGCCCCTGTCCACCAGCCCCGCAAGACCCCGCCCACGCCCGTGGCCCCGCCCCTGCGCCCACGCGCAGCCACTCACCTCCTCCCACTGATGGATGTAGCGGATGAGGCGCGACAGGCGGAGCAGGCGCAGCAGGCTGAGGATCTTGGTGAAGCGCACGATGCGCAGGGCGCGAGCCGTCTTATAGACCTCAGAGTCGATGCCTTTCTCCACGATGAGGAAGATGTAGTCCACGGGGATGGAGGATACGAAGTCCACCACGAACCACGTGCGCAGGTACTTCTTCTTGATCTTCTCGGGGTCCAAGATGATCTCCGTGTTGTCCTCGATCACGATGCCCGTGCGGAAGTTCAGCACCAGGTCCATGAGGAAGAATGTGTCCGAGACAACGTTGAACACAATCCACGGGGCCGTGGTCTCGTCCTTGAAGAAGGTGATGCCCACGGGGATGATGATGAGATTTCCCACCATGAAGAGCAGCATGGTGAAGTCCCAGTAGAACCTGGGGGCGAGGCGCAGTGGGTCACAGCTCCACCTTTGTGTGGGGCCCTCCTCTGAGCGCTTCTGCCTGGCCCACTGTGCACGAAGGCGCCATCGAGGACCGGCCCAGAACTTGTATACTCGGGCGAAGCTGACAATTTGCCCCCACCCCGGGTCATAGCTGGTGAGGGCTTCCCAGATGGCGCTAGTGGTAAAGAACCTTCCAGCCAATGCAGGGGATGTAAGAAACGCAGGTTCGATCCCTGCATCGGGAAGATCCCCTGGAGGAGGGCATGGCAACCCACTCCAGTATTCTTGCCTGGAGAATCCCATGGATGGAGGAGCCTGGAGGGTTATAGTCCATGGGGTTGCAAAGAGTCGGACACGACTGAAGCAACTTAGCACGCAGGGCTGATGTGGCCCTTGCCTCCAGGAAGCCCGCCCACGGCCCAGATTGCACTCTACTGCTGCCTGGGCTCCTCCAGCCCGGTTCTTCCCACAGGCCCAGCCTGACCGTCTTTCTCTGAAGAAGTCAGAGACCTGGAATAGCCACTTAAAAACTGACTAAATGTTTCCCAGGACCAAAAAGGTCCAATGTGCCTGGCTCAAGGTTGGCGTGCCAAAGGAAGTAAGACTGAGCAGGGAGGGAGGAGACAAGTGGAGAAACTGGAGGGGTGGGGTGGGGATTGGCTCCAGGAGTGTTGGGTGGTTGGGCGGTGGCTGCAGGTATGGGATGGGTACCAGAGTGCAGGACCCCCACCCCCGCTGGGTTTCCCTGTGGGGCACTGGAAGGTTGAGCAGGGGTCACTCGCTATCCCTCCATTTCTGAAAGCACCCAGGGTTGTGGGGTGGGGGGGGGGAGCTGGAGGCACGGCAGAGGCTGGGGTGCCCCAGGGGCAGGGAGAAAGGAAGAGGAAGGCCTGGCAGGCAGAGCATAGGGCCAGGCGACAGAGGAGCCTGAGTGACCCGACTTGGCCAGGCTTGGATGTTTCATGTGATAAATATGCCTGAAAATGGGATGACTGGTTGCTTCCACTGCCAGACACACACACTCAGGACTGATAACGTGTGCCTGAGGTCAATTCCAGAATTCCACCTGGAAATGCTATGCTCTCGGGAAATGGCCTGTCATTTAAGGAATAAATCTATCAACAGCCAGGCACTGTGTCCTGAGTTCAACATTTACCCATGAGGACAGATGGACACAGCAAAGGCCGCATGGAAAGATGCCCAGCCCTGCAGCAATCCAGCAAACAGGAATCAAAACTACTCAAGGGAAAACTGTCCAGCGCTGCAGAAAGTTAAAGTTACCACGTGGCCTGGCAATTCCAGATGGGTCCTGGACCTACACCCAAGGAATGGAAAGCAGGTATCCAAACAGACTCTTGTACACCAGTGTCCACCATGGCATGACTTACATCGGCCAGAATTGGAAACAATCCACACATCCATCAGTGGATGAACATATAAACATAATGTGGTCCCTCCACACATGGGAGCATCACTCAGCCACAAAAAGTGGAGAAGCCCCGACACTCGCTACCACGTGGATGGACCCTGAGAACATGGTGCTCAGTGAGAGAAGCAGACACAGGAGGACACATGGGGTGTGATTCCACTGATGGGAAACGTCCAGAACAGGAAGATACACAGACACAGAGAGTGGGTTCCTGATTGTCAGAGGCTGGAGAGTTTCTGTTTGGGAAGATGAAAATGTTCTGGCAAGGATAAAAGGTGGTGGTTGCACAACATTGTGAATGTACTTAATGTCACTTGACTGTACACTTTTAAATGGTTAAAGGCCAAATGCTATGTTGTATTTATGTTAACACATGTATACAAAGAAAACGCCAAGGACCAGGGTCTTAGTGATGAAGGGATGCCCCAGATCGGGGTCTGAGGCCACACTCCCTGTCAAGATTCAGACAAAGGATGGTGTAAAATTCGGAACAGAGTCCTTTGATTTTGCCTCTCAGTGCAGGGAGAGATGCCCACCCTGAAGTGGGTATCCTGGGCTCTCTGGTAGGCCAGGCGCCCTCCCCATTATGGCCAGAGTCCCCATGTCCTCTTGGAGAAGGTTCTAGCGTGTGCAGGCAGGACAGGGCTGGGGGACCCTCAAAGCCTGCCACTTCCTGGACCTCCCTCAGATAGAAGAAGAGACTGAGGTTCCCGGGGGCTGGAGGGACTCTCCCAAATTAGCAAAAACTAACAGAAAGCTGTAAACACCAGTGCTGACCTGACTACAGTGAGCACCCTGATTTCGGAGACGCTGTGGGTCAGCTTTCTTGCGAGCAGCCCTGTTAGGGAAGAGTTACAGCACCTCACCTGCCCAGTAACCCAGGCCGTCCACTTCGGGGAATTGATCCCAAGGAAATCGTCCAAGAGGAAGAAAAAAAAATTAAAAAGTGATTTGTAACAAGATGTTCACAGCAGCCTGGTCTGTGAGAGCCAAGCCTGGAAGGGAGCCAAAGTCCAAGACGGTGGTGACAACAGCCAGGTCTGGGCTCCTGCCCACTGGCAAGTGTGACCTTGGCAAGTCCCTCCAGCTCCTGGGAACCTCAGTCTCTTCTCTCTCTGGGAGGAGCCCAGGGAAAGGCAGGCTTTGAGGGTCACCTGACCCTGTCCACCCACACATGCTGAGGACTTCTCCCAGTGGCCATGGGGACTCCAGCTGGGAAACCCACCTTGGGGTGGAGATGGATGGAGACCTTGAGAGATGAAAGTGTCAACATGATCTGGGGTGAGTGATAAGGGCAGAACAAAGGACTGCTCCAAGATCAAGGCCTTCTTTACATGAATCTAGACCAGACGTAGGGCTCAGACCTCTGATCTGCATCACCTACTCATCCTTGAGACCCCCAGGACCCCAGCCCCAACCTGACTGACGAGCCTCACCTGCCTGCTCCCCACCTCCACCCCCAGTGTGTCCACAGCATAGCTCCTAACCCCCCTCTTTCTGGACTGAGACCTTCTCCCCCAGCCCCAGTTTTGGGGTTGAAGGGCTTATGCCTGAGGACAAAGCAAGCAGGAAAGAGTAACTGAAGGCCATTGGAGAAGAAACCTACAGAGAGCCCAGAAACCCAGGAGAGGGGGTTAGAAACAGTCTAAATTGGGGGGTATAGAAACCACCAGGGTGGGGCAGAAAGTCTAAATGGCCAGATGCACAAGTGCTCCCCCTCCCCAGGTGACATCACAGACATTCTCTCCTTTTGTTCTGGGGTCAGGCTGCAGGTGGGGGGTGGGGGGCAGGTGTGGGCAGACACCACACTTCCCCACTGACAGACCAGAGAGGTGGCCCAGCCTTGGGATGTGGGGCCAGAGACCTGAGAGCCAGCCTGCCACCCCTGGGCCTGTCCTGTCCACTGCCCACACTGCCAGGAACTCCACCTGCAGGCCTGAGCCCTGGCCTGTGCCCCTTGGTCACTAGGAATTATCCCTGGCTGCCCAGGGTCTCAGCCTCGTTCCCTTCAGCCAATGTGGTCCTCCTGGAGGTGGGCAGGAGGAGGGGACTGAGGCCTGGGGTAGAGGTTCCACGTCCCCCTCCCCTGCACCCCCACCTCTCCTGGGCCTGCCTGCCCCCTGGGGCTGTGCAGCCACAGAGCTGATCACTCTTCTCCAAGCCTCCATGCCTAATCTGCCCAATCCCGGCAGCCCCTCCCACAGCAGGCCATCTCAGAGACCTCCAAGGACCCAGAGATGCTCTCCCATGACCCAGCGATGTCCCCCCCCAGGACTCATGGACCCCCCTGGGACCCAGAGACTCCCCAGGACTCAGAGACCTCCCCCAGGACCCAGAGACCCCTGAGACCCAGAGACATCCCCCAGGACCCAGAGACTCCCCAGGACCCAGGGACCTTTGGGACCCAGAGACCCCTCCCACCAGGACCCAGGGAACCCCACAGGACCCCAAGAACTCCCAGGACAAGGTCAGGGCTTCAGGGGCAGGGATCACAGCTACCTCATTTACCCAGGGTCTTTGGAGATGGTAATTAAACCCTGTATTGAGAAGTCCTCCCGAACAAACAGACCCCATGAGAAAACACTCAGACCCTGGTTCCCACCTGTGCCTAGATAGGAACTGGGCCCTGAAAGACAGCGAGGCCAGGGCTCCCAGGAAGGAAGTGGGGGGCTCAGCACAATGACCCAAGCACTCTGTGAACAGGAGCACTCAGAACCCTCTCCCGGGTGCCACAGCCACATGGTTCTGATGTCAGTGGGGCCCACCAGGAGCCCAGCACCTGCTCCAGCAGCTGCCCAGCCTTTCTCTGTGCAGATGAAGAAACCAAGGCTGGAAATGGTTAAGTGACAGAAGCCAGGCGGTCGGACCTCCAGAGCTGGGGACCAGAGCTAGGGACCACGTGATCACCCTCCTATCTCCAGTGCTCCGGGCCCCTCCCTTCATCGCCGGAAACTGGACAAGCAGCCTGTGCTTCCAGGACGGGGCAGGGCAGGACCAGGCAAGGGGCCGGCACGGGCGTCCCAGGAGCCTGAAGCTGCTGGCCAGGGACACGGTGAACAAGGGCAGCAGCTCCCTCTATTCCAGGTCGGAGAACCAAGAACTGGGCAGGAGGCAGTCTAGGAATTATGGATCAGATCAGGCAAATCCCAGGGGATTAGGGGCTGGAGGTCTGCAATTAAGGATGAGCCGGGAGGGGTGGGGGGGGTGGTGTGGAGGATTAGGGCCTGAGCCCTTGGACATGAGTTACAGATCCCAGGCAGGTGTCAGTGATCTGGAAAGGGAGACTCCCCGGGGGAGGATTCCTGGGTGATCCCAAGACAGGGCAGACTGTGGGGCCGACTGGGTACCAGGCCAGGGGGATACATGGTGACCAGACAAACCCAGCACTCCCTTGGGGCCCCAGCCTGGGTTGGGAGCTGGCCGTTCCACACAGACAGAAAAATGACTGGGATGCTTCAGAGGGGCTGCTTTAGCTAGGATGAATCAAGAGGGCTTCTCGGAGGAAGTGGCATGTGGGCAGAAGACGGAGAAGGGCCGCTAGGCGAAGTACAGGACACTGCACCCTTGGCCCAGGGAACAGCCAGCATGGAGTTTGCTTTTGGGTAGCTGGGAGGCCTGGGGCTGGAGCAGGGGCATAAAGGGAGGTGAAATGGGATGAGAGGTGTGGAAGCCGGGCTCTGTGGGGCTGTGGGGGCCATGGACATAGTGAGTTTAAAGTGAGAAGGACAAACATCCCTGCTGGCAGCCAGGATGCCGGAAGGCCAGGAAGGGGTGGAGGGTGGTGTCCAGGCAGGAGGTGGGGTGGCCTGTGCTCGCTGTGTTTGGGGGAAGTGAAGCAGGGTCTTTCCTGAGCAAGTGGGTAGCTGAGAAAGCTATCTTATATAAAGGGAACTCTCCAAGCATTCCCCCCGAGCCCCCAGGTCATGCCCAGGCCCTGGATGTGGATACAGGGGCATAGGTGTGTGACAATCTAAAGCAGGGAATTCAAGGACCAGAAGCTCCAACTTCAGGCAGGAACCCTGTGGAGTGACGAGGGGCCCCTGACCCCCCACAGGGACAATGGAGCTCCCTTCCTCCCTGCTGGGTGGCCTGGGCCACAACTCTTCCACCTGAGAAATGGGTATGTCCACTGCCCCCCACTTTGAGCGCTGGATTCAGAACCAGGGAAGCTCTGGGCCCCGTTCCTGTCTTGCCTCCCCTCCCGACTCCACCCCACCCCCACCACCCCTGGGATAATTCAGGGCTTATTCTCATGAGCTGACGCATCCTGATCTCCCGCTGATCCATAGGGCCATCTGGGGCAAGAGAAGACCTCTAGGTCTGTCGGATCTTCAGGCCAGCCCTCTATCACCCCAGGCTCTTAGGGTCCCCTAGGGTGTCACACAGATACAGGCCAGCATCCACAGGACCTGGCTTTGTCTGAACTCTGCTGAGGGCCAGGAAAGGGACCCACTTCTCTTCTCCCTGCAAAACCAGGCCTTCTGGTGGCACACAATTTGGGAACATTGAGCAGCAGGAGAGACTCAGGTCAGAACTGAGAGACGCTTACAGACTTGGAAACAGGATGAAAGGCCCTGGGAAGCCACCGCCCATACTCTTTCTGGAGAGATAAGGCCACTGGCGCCCCATTCCAGACATGCCCAGGCCCCCACTCAACCACAGCTGCCTTGATCCCCAAGTGACCACCATCCAAGCAGGTGAAGAAAGTGGCAAAGGAGTGGATGGTCCAGAATGGGAGAGCTTCCTGTTGTCCCTGGAACATGCTTCTCCCCTCCGCCACCCCATGGACGCTTGTAGAACAAATGTGTCCAGGCGCCAGCTCTAGTGTTACCCATAACCCCATGAAAAAGTGAAGACACCCCCAGAAAGGGTTGGGGCTGGTCCTAAGCTGCCAGGAAATGAGGTTTACGACCTGACTCACGGGCTCACCTGGCACCTACATGGGCCCCTCAGCGGGTTCCCCAAATCATCCTGGGGCCCCCTGCATGCCAGGCCCCAGGAAACCATGGTGGGGGAGTATGTGAGAGAAGCAGGTAAGCATATCAAGGGGGAAAAGGCTGCTTCCGAGTGCACAGGTGGTGCAGACACGAATCAGATCAAGAGAAGTGGGATACACCTTGAATTTGGGGAAACTGAGGCAGGGAAGCCTGGGAAGGGCTCCAGGCTACACACAAGGACTTCGGGCCTCACTGCAGACTTCCCCAGCCCCTCCACAACCTGGTCCAGACTTTGTACTCCTCTCTCCCAGCCTCAGTCTGGTCACCTTCCTCAAGAGCCCTCCTCCCCGAGGCCTCTGCAGACACGCCCCCTCCCTGGAAGCCCTCGTGGTCCTTGGAGTGAGCCATGGCTGCAGCTGTTCCAGCTCATCAAACGTGAATTGTCCTGTTGTCCACGCCAGACAGGTGCTGGGTCAACCTGAACAAAGTTGTTGCTCAAGGAAGTGGTCCTGGGGCTGGTGTGGGAGCCTTGGCCTCTTGGCCTCATTTCCCTTCTCAGTCATGTCCAGGGCTCACCTGGGTGCCAGCAGGGACAGTGTCTGCATCGTCAGGTCATGAGCATAGACAGAGCCAAGTGTAGACAAGCAGACCCAAGGACCCTCCCTGCTGCTCCATGAATGGTTCTTAAAACTAACACACACCCATGAACACAGGATGCCTTCTTTCCTCTTGTTTCTTCTTGGCCTGGACAGGACATGGCCAGAGACCAGCTTGCCTGACAATTCAAAGTGCGGATTCAGAGGCCAGCCTCCCCAGGCATGAATCCCCACTCTGCCTGGCTTGGGACTAGCTGTGTGGCTTTGGGCAAGTGAATTTACCTCTTTGTGTCCCTCTCCTGGTGTGTAAATTTGGGGTAGCTACACTCCAGCTTTGCAGGATCTTAGGGTTTTTACCTTGACTGGCTTACCTTGTCCCAGCTATAGGCCACATATGCCCCCTCCCTTGCCCCCACTCCATTGATCACCCCGTTTACAATGTATCTGCCCAGGGACACAAAAATGACTGTGCAGGACAGGCAGAAGGATGGGGACATCCAGCTCCTTCTCCCAGTACCACCATCCCTTCTGCAGATGAGAGGAAGCTCAGGGCCACCCACTGCCCTGGGGAAGCTGCAAACAGACATGCTGGAGGGGACAGGGGAATGACTACTTTCTGCAGCTACCTCCCGCTGCCCACATGTCCCCCATATCCCTTTCCAGCCAGCTCGTGTTAGCTCCCAGTTCATAGGGGGACCAGGTGGGCCAGAGAGCCCTGGAAGTCAAGTCCATCCCCATTTCACAGACCAGAGCCATCTACAGAAGGATGCAAAGCCCCCAGGCAGGTCGGGACCATCCAGAGCCCCCACCCCCCACCCCATCAGGATGTGACCCTGGGACCTCTGCCCCTGGCCTCTCCCCAAACCCAAACCTCCAGTCAAGGCTGCACTCACCTCCCAGGAGAGTCTGAAGGGTGAGGAGCTGGAATCATGGACTTTCCTCCAGCCTCTGCCCCTGACTTGTGTCCCTGGGCCTCCGTTTCCCCAGCCGTCCAGACAAAGGGAGAGTCCCGCAGCCCCCTTTCTGAGCTGGGGCTCTGGGGGTCCGTCCGCTCCTCCTCCGACTTCAGAGGAGAGGAGACTGGAGACCCGCGGAGGGAGAGGACCCACGGAGGGAGAGGACCCGCAGGCCTCCGGACTGCTGTCCGTGGTGCTGAAACCGCCTCCGCCCTGGGAGCCACAGCCAGTAGTTGAGCGGAGCGGGGCACACAGACCCTGGGCACCTTAGCTCACACACTCCAGTCATGGACATATCACCTCACACACACACACACACACACACACACACACACACACACACACACACACACACACACACACACACACACCATCTCTCCCCAACATACAGCCGCGATCTGCCGTGCAGACACACCCCCAGAGCGCTCGGCCCGCGCCCCCAGGACCCCCGCCTCCCGCAGTCACATGCTCTTGATCACACACGGACTGCAGTGACAGGCATCGTTCTCATTCGGAGGCCACACAGCGCACGCCCAGGAACGGAACTGCAAACAAACGCGGCATGACCCTGCTCCGGCCTTGCTCTGAGCCTTTCCACGCACCAGCCGGCTGAATCCACATCGACGACCCAACCACTGACACCTGGGCACGCCACCCGGCCGCCAGAGCTGATGAGGCTCCGAGAAGACACAGCCGCGGGATCCCAGTACGCTCAGCACCCACTCCTCGCGCAACACCCAGGCCCAGGGACCCGGGACGCGCCTCCCTGCGGCGTGGGGCGCAGGTGGAGACCGTGGGACCCGGCGTGTCCGCTTAACCCTTTCTCCGCCAGCCTCTACGGGGCGCGTCCTTCCCGGGCGCCCTTCCTTCCTCCTTCCTTCCGCTCCTCCGCCTCCCTGGCGCCCACGTTCCCCTCTATTCGTCCTCTCCGCCCCTCTGCGCTCAGACCCTGGTCCTGTGGCCCGTGACGTGCGCCCACTCGAAGGGCGGGGAATGTCAGGTTGCGTGGGAGGGGGCGCGCCAGGATCACTGCACGAGCCTGCGTGCATCTCCCAGCGCCCCTCCAAGGGCGGCGCCTTGGGCGCCCAGGTCCTTCTGGGGCGGGTCCTGGACTCGCCCGAGGTCACTGAGGGGGCCCCGAGGTCACCCGTGGGGCGCACCGCCCCGCCCTTCTCGAAGCGCTCCCAGAACTGCCTCCGCGCGCGTCCGCTCGCCGTGCCCCTCCGCGCGAGCCGGCTGGCCCTCCAAGCGACAGTACCTGAAGTCGCTGTAAGGGTGGATGATCCAGGCCCCCGCTGACTTGACGCGCTCCTGCTCGCGCTCCACGGCCTTCTGACTGCCGAACATCCGCAACGAGAACTTGTTGACGCCCGGCTGCAGGAGCGCGCCGAACTGGCGCTGCATGAAGCTGGCCTGGCTGCCGCTCGACTCCCCGGCCGGGCCCGCCTCCTCGCTGCCCGCCTCGTCCGCCGGCCCGGGCCCGGCGCCCGAGCCCGGCCCGGGCCCCGGGGCTGCCCCGCGGCACGAGAACGACACCTTGGGACCCCGCGCCGGGCCCTCGGACCCCGCGGGGCTGCACTGCGGCTCGCCGCGCCCGCACTCGCCGTTCGGGCTGCCCTTGGCCGTGCTCGCGGCGCCCGGGGTGCCGGGGCGGCCGCAAGAGCTGTCTCGGCTGCGGAGCCGGGCCCGCGGGCCGCCCTCGTCTGCCGCCTCCGAGGGCGCCGCCTCGGTCCGGGGCGCCTGCTGAGGGGGCGCCGGTCCAGGGCCCGGAGGGGGCGCGGGTGGCGGCGGCGGCGGCGGCTGCTGCTGGGGGGCCGCCGGCGGCGGCGGCGGCGGCGGCCCCGGCGCGGGGGTCGCGCCCGGGCTCTCCCCGGGCCGCCCGCCGCCCCCGCGCGCGTCCATGGCGAGGCGGCGCCGGGCAGTGCGGAGCGGAGCCGCCGCCGCCGCCGCCGGCCGGAGCCCGAGGGAGGGGGGAAGGCGGGGGTAGGGCGGGGCGGAGCCGCGGGGGGCGGAGCCGCGGTCGCGGGGGAGGGGCGGGGGTGGGAGCCCCTCCTCTGCCCGCGCCCACTCCTGGCGCGCCCCGCCCCGGTCCTGCGCCCGGGAAACTGAGGCCGCCGGGTCGCGGACAGCCCAAGGTCACGCTGCTCAAGACCTCGGAGACCCGATCAAGTTGAGTCCCAGAAGGGGAAACTGAGGCCCGCGAAACGGAAGGACGCGCCCAAGGTCACCGAGCCCAGCCGCGGAGCTGGGGCCTCAGCGCGCGACCTTGGCGAGGGGCCTTCTCCTGGCGCTTCGGTTCTCCTCTCTCCAGAGGGCAGAGCGGGGCGGGAACCACTGACGCTGGGGCTTGGAGAAGTGAGGCCGCCCCCCACCCGCCCCCGCGACAGCCTCCCTCCTTTCTGTAGGTTTGAGAATTTCCATAATAAAAGGCCACAAGAGCCCTTCCTTGCTTTGTCACTTGAGCCCCGCCACAAGGACCCTTAGGAATCTGTGGAGGGGGAGGGGCAAAGAGCGGTCAGGCCGGGAGTCTCCGGGTTCCCCGGTGGCCGCCCCGCCTCCCCACCACCTCCCGCATAAGAGGAAACTGAGGCCGAACTGGGCAGGATGAGGCCAAGAGGAAGAGCCACCCAAGGATGCTGTGGATCCCACTTTCAAACAGTGAGAAGTGGGATCTCCCAAAAGGCAGGTGGGCTTTAAAGTGGGTAGTTACCCAGAATCACAGGGGAACCCAGGGTCTGTCACCCTTTCTCACCAGATGGTCGCTTGTGAGCCCCACTGGGCTGCCTCCTTTCTCTGCCCCTTGGACTCAAGCCCCAGCTGGCCCCTCACCTCTGGGTCCCCGGATCTGGGAAAACACTTGAGGCTCTGCTTCTGGGGCTGTAGCCAGGCTGAGGGTGGGGGTGACTCCTGGCATTAGGTAACATAGGCCACAAGCCTGGGACTCCTTCTAGCCTCTAGTCCCCACCCCAGCTCAAAACAGAGCTTTCTGATGGACAAAGAGCAGAGATTAGGAAGGGCCTAGAAAAGTGGGGGAGGGTGGAGGACCCCGGCCTCCAAGGACTATCGGGTCTTCTGAGTCCTTTCAGACCTGATATCATATTGGGAGCCTCCACCCACCTGGATGTCAGGACCAGGATGGTGAGGTTGGAGGGGGCCCTGATGCTGCACACAGTAGGTGGTACTCAACACTGATTGAGGGATGGGCCGATGTGGACAGTGGGTGGGCTGAACTGGGCCATCTCATGCCCCCTGTAGACTGTTCTGAGCCCTGAGGGGCTTCCCAGGGGGCCATCTCTGCTGTGTCCTCAGCCAGACTTGCAACCAGATGGGCCGACAGGCTGGGCCGCTGTCTGTCCTGAGTCTGTGAGAGAGGGGCTGGGCAGCCGCGGAGTTGCAGTGCCAGGCTGCCGCCCGCCCCGGGCAGATGTGTATTCTGGCTGAAGGGGGATCTTTCATGCTCACCCTGGGAAGATGTCAGTCTGGGCACACCGCCAGAGCCCCAGGGCTCTGGGCTGAGAGCAGGGAGGAGGCGGGCCCACAGCTCAGCCCAAGGACCCACCAGACCTTGGAGGGGCACAACTGCACCCCACCACCAGGGACCTGTGAGTCACAGAGGAATGGGGTCCCAACCCCTCTCCTACAGACCCTTCCCCAACCCACGGGCTCCACCCTGAGCCAGGCTCCCTGTCCCTCCCTCCCACTCTCACCACTTGCCCAAGCCAGAGTGTTCTAAGCATTATTCATTCCTTCAATCTCTGAATACTTATTAGGCACTTGATCAGGGGCTGAGATTCAGAAGTGAACCTAACAGGCCATCCCTACCCTGGTAGGTGACAGTCGAGCGGAGGCTACAGTCAGCATGGCAGGTGTGATGTTAGCAGACATGGTTGTATCCTTCAGAGGGTGGTGAACTCAGCCTGAGCCAGGACAGGGGATAAGGAAATGCTAGGAGTGGTGTCCGAAGACAAGCCAGGACCCGACAGGAGGGATGGGGCCCTGTGGATGTCTGCAGGAAGAGGGTCCAGCAGGCAGCACGGCCTGTGCAAAGGTCCTTGGGCAACGTGGTGCCTGGCTGTTGGAGGAGAAGGAACACTGAGGACCCAGGGGGTGGGAGGTGTAGGAGATGAGCACACAGAGGTGGTGGGGGTGGGGACCAGACTGAGCAGATGGAGTAAAACTCTAAGTCAGTCCTTAATAGTCTGTTGCCCTAACTGCTGGACCCCCACTGACTGTGGAAGGAAAACCCAGTTCTTGCCACCCTGTGTCTCTGCCTCTTCCTCACTGGCATTGCGTTCTGGGCCCGGGGGCCTCCAGCAGGCGGGGCCTGGAGGCTTTGTCCTACAATCTGGCTGTCCAGCCCCCTGCCACAGACTCTCAGCACCTCCTCAGCACACCACCCACACTTCCTGCTCAGTCGGGGCAGAGCCAGGTCTGAAGTCATGGAGCCCACAGTCTGGGGACCCTCTGAGTGAAAAACAGCTTTAGGCCAAGGAGCTGAGACTAGGTCAGAGTCTTGGCAGGCCTGGGACCAGCAAGAGAGGGGCCCAGAGTTTAAGTTCAAGGGAAACACCGAACAACTATTCAGCCTTGCATGGCGGCCTGGTGCCCACATGCACCGCTGGCTTTGGAGGAGGAGGAAGTCTCTCAGTCGGGGGTGCCCACACGAGTGCCATTGTCAGGTCCTGCCTGGCCAGTGGCCTTAGTTAAGCAGAGTGGCCTTTGCCCAGGTCTGAGTCCTGGCACCTGTACAGTGAGTGCGGGTCCTCTGTTGGCCTGGAATTTCCTTTCCCTACAGAGCCCCAGAACTGCCTGGTGGGGGCACGAGGGCATGGGGGACCAGGGTCTGAAGACCCCCACACCTCAGGCTGTTCCTTCTCAGCTCCGCCCTCTGCTGCTGGGTGAGACCCCTCAGTCCCTCTTTTACTGCCCACTGCCGTGGTATCTTGGGGTGCCTCCAGGGGCAGTGGGCCCAGGGATGGGGTGGGCAGCCAGGGCTGTGGCCCAGAGGGAAGGCACACCCAGTCCTACCCCTGCCTCAGCCACTGGACCTCAAGACAGACCCAGGTCCTGAGCCTCCAGGCGTTTGCCGCAGACAGTCTCCCTGGATCTTGGGACATGGCTGTGATGTCCCCCCGGGGGGGACCTGAGGCAGCCCACATGGCACAGGGGCTGCAGACCGCCACGCTCACCAAACACTTGCTCCAGGAACGGCCAGGAACACTTGGTGAAGGAGACAAGCGGAGCCGTGTGTCTGTGCCCTGCAAGCAGAGGCCTATCTTGGAGCCAGTCCACTCCCCACACCACATGGACTACCCACCCTGTCCCCCAAGGTGCTGCCTGAGGAAAGGTGCACACTTTGGATGAAGAAACCAGCAGTGCCTCCTGAACCTCAAGCTGCTGTCCAGGTGCCGGGGGCACAACAGAAAGGGGTTGGGCAGGGCGGGTGGAGCCCCAGGGGTCTGGGGTTACAGGCCCCAAGCAAGGGAACCTCTACCGTGCCCCCTCCATAGGCATATTGAGCCCCAGCCTTGGCAGCACCCCCAGAAGGTCCGGCCTTGTCATCACCTCCTCTGTGCTGGAGCCCCAGGTGCATCAGTGCTGACCACGCTGCCCAGTAGAGATGTCCAGAGAAGTTGAAGTGGTGGGTGCCTAGGGCCCAGGGCCCCCAGCTAGGGGGCACTTGGGACCAGGCGGGGCAACCCACAGCCTCTAGACACGACTCCCTGACTTCTCAGGAACCAGTACCCTCAGGGGTGTGCACAAGGTGCCCTCTGGTGGTAGCTGGAGGGAATGGTTGGCCAGCAGCAGCCCTTCTGCCCCAGCCCCTGGGTTTTCTGGGACCAGTGGCCTCAGTTCCTGTGAATGAGGGCATCTCCTCCAGGCTGTGGGTGCAAGGTACCTGTAAGGGGCCCCTACTCACGCCACAGGCCCTCAGAGGAACCAGAGCAGGAGGTGACTTTGTGACACATGTGGTCAGCAGCCTGGTGCAGTGGGATCTGCTGAGCAGAGGCATGTCCATTCTACCTCAGAACCTACCAGGCCTCAAACCGGTGGCCAGCAGGCCTAGTTTATCCAGTTTTTGAGGTATTGGTATGTAGGGGATTTTTGCTAATGTTGAAAAATGCTTCCCCTGTAGCTCAGTTGGTAAACAGTCTGCCTGCAATGCAGGAGACCTGGGTTCAATCCCTGGGTCAGGAAGATCCTCTGGAGGAAATGGCAACCCAACTCCACTATTCTTGCCTGGAGAATCCCATTGACAGAGGAGCCTGGCAGGCTAGTCTGTGGGGTTGCCAGAGTTGGACACAACTTAGCAACCAAACCACTACCAGCAGATCTCCGGCTTCTCTGCAAATATGGGAAAAGCCAGCCCAACACTGAGACCCCTGTCTCTCCCAAAAAGCAGGGGTCTGAGCCCCTCATCGACCTGAAGGTCTGCAGGCCTCCAGAGGGGACCTGGGGGACCACACAACCCTGGGGCTCAGGTTCCCCAGGCCCAGGGTTTGGCCCCACCCATGCATCCCCATTTGCCCCAGCTATCGGGGTACAGGATAGGCAAGCAGGCAACCCTCTTCTCCCCCTGGAGGGTCTCAGGGCATTGGCCCTGCCCCACCTCGAGTCCCCCACCCCCACCCACTATGCCTTCTGGACAGACTTCCAGCTTGAGTGAGGCCCACCCAAGACACAGGGAGTGCTCTGCCCAGGAGGGGGGTGCCTGGGAGCTGGTGTGAGGGCTGCCCGACCTGGGGGCCCTGTGGGAAGGATGCCATGGTTCTCCCCAGGTTCCCTTTGAAGGACATAAACAGGCTTATTAGAAGGGCTGCTGCCTGGAGAGCCAGCGGGTATCTTCAGTTCTGCTGCAGGGCTCCTCCCGTCCCTTCCCACCTTTACCCCTCACCCAGCCCCCAGCACCCCAAGCATGCTCTAGTCTCAGCACGTTATAGTGCTCAGCCTCACCAGCTAAACCTCCCCATCTCCCGAGCTCTCCTGGTGAGCCCCAGGTCCGGCACAGACAGACAACAGAGGACAAGGACGAGGGTCAGACTTTATTGTGAGCAGGATGGTAGGGAGTGGGGCTCAGGCCCAGCACAGCAGCTCTGAGGCTATCGGCCAGGCTGCCTTCCTCCTGTGTGTGCAGACGGGGCGTTGGTGAGGGGGGTGCACTTAAGGCCGCCACGTGCTCAGACCTGCAGTGACCGACAGCACTGGCTCCACAGGGCAGGACACTTGGCCCGGCACACAGCCTGGGACCTTCCTGTGACCTTCCGGAAGGGCAGGGGCCTGGCTCCAGCCCAACCCAGCCCAGGAGCCTCAGAGATGGACCCGGGGCAGGAGCCTTCAGCCCTGCCCTGTGAATAGATCAGGACACCAACAGCCCAGGGGGCCAGTGGGGTGGGGGAGTGCAGCAGGAGCCTTACACAAACCTCATGAGGCCTGGGGTGCTCACGAGATGTCTAAACAAGAAAAGCAAAGCCCCTAAGGAACAGAATTCTACACATAGAAAACCCTACTTCAGTTTTTAAAGGAGAAAATGTGTAGTCTGAATGTATAACAGGGTCTGCTTTCGCTGGGGGGTTTCCACAGAGGGAAGAGCGTGGGGCTGTTCTCTGCGCTGCCTGTAGACTCATCCTGGTCCTGTGGGAAGAAGTGGGGACTCAGACCAGCCCGGGAACAGGGTCTCACCCCCGCCCTCACCCCCGCCCCCCCCCACCCCGCCCCAGCTGCCACGCCCTCCCCTCCCCTTCACCTCTCAGCTGGAGTTCCTCTGGCGAACATTCTTGTCTTTGTCATTCAAGGGGTTCCCGCTGCTCTTCCTGGGGACAAAGGAGTCCTTAGGAGATCTGGACTGCCCAGGTTCCTGCCCCCTGCTCCTTCCACCTCCTCTGTGCCCCACCTCTCCCCCTCCCGGCCCCCCCCCCCCCCCCCCCGCCCACCCACTCCCCAGCAGGGGACTTACAATGGAGCAGAGCCTGTGTCTTCATCTGAACAGAGCAGAGGCAGCCACATGCAAGAGAAGGGGCAGGCGTCAGGGGTTCCCCACACCGACCCCTCACTGGGTGGCCCTGACCCACAGCACTCTGCCCTCAGCCGCCCCTGGGACAGGCACCCTCGCATAGGCTGTCTGGGGTCTTGGTGGGAGGGGTACCCTAGAGCACCCCTGCAGGCAGGTGCCCGGCCCCGGCTGCCCCACCAGGCAGCCCAGTGAGGAGGAGAGAAGGACAGGTGAGGCCTCATGGGCCAAAAGACTCCCTGCCGGGGAAGGGGGCACATCCCCCGGAGAGGCCCAGGGTCCCCCACCCAGGAGGGAGTGGAGGGACTGTGGCACTGGCTCACCATCCAAGACCTCGTCCGGCTTCCGCCGCTTCTCGTAGATGAAGATGATGGTGACCAGAACAAGCACCTCGGCCACGATGCCCAGGAAGGGCCAAAGGGCAGCGAAGCGGTTGCGCACGCGCAGCGTGATGGCTGCCTGGCTGGTGCCCTCCAGGCTGGTACCGTTGCACACGTACGTGCCGGGGTCCTCCTTCAGGTCCACGCCGGGGATGTGCAGCTCCGTGCGGCTCTCCGAGGACACCACAAAGAACTTGCTCTGGGTGCCGTTGGTGATGACCTGGTCCCCGGACTCGCTCTTCTTGTACCACAGCCAGTAGATGATTGGCGGGAAGGAGTCTGATTTGCAGACCAGGACCACAGTCTCCCCCTCCGTGGCGTGCTCTGACTTCTTCACAGCCATGACGCTGGGGGGTCCTGCGGGGAAGAGGGCAGTCTGGAGCCTAATCCCTAGCCAGAGTTGGAGGTGGAGCTGCCCTGCCCCAGCCTTCAAGGTGGGATCTGCGCCTGCCCCCACTCTCCTTGGAGCCTACCTTTCACTTCCAGATCGGTGCGGCCCGCGTGCTCTGGAAGGAAGATGCAGGAGTACTGGCCTGAGCGGTCTTCTGAGTCCACCCTGCAAGGGGATGCAGGGAGCAAGGTGAGGTGGGCAGGTTCCCAGGGAGGAGGGACCACACCCAGGAGCCCTGGCCTGGCCGCCGTCCAAGCCCATCGCAGCTTCTGGAGCTGCTCCCTGCGGGGCCCAGGGCCCTGTGAGCCAGGAGCGGGGGACCCCAATCCACAGGAAGCACAAAGGGTCTTGAAGGTGGTGGAGTCTGGCAGCCGGGAACTTCCCTGGACCCTGGGCCTCAGCCATCTCCACACCCGTCTGTCTGGTGGTCCCACTCACTCATACTCCGTCTTCAGGTCAGGCAGGGTATCCTCCTTCAGCACCTTGCCCCCCTTCACCCAGCGGTGGCCCACAATTTCTGTGGCACTGTGATTCAAGGCACAGGTGAGCCGCGTTTTGGAGCCATCATCGTTTATGGTCGTCCAGATCCTGCTCCCTGGGCAGCCAAAGAGAGATGCGAAAAGCATCAGGAAAATCTGTCAGGAGAACCCATGGTGTCAGTCTGCCATGGGCCCCAGCCACCTCCACAGAGGAAGGGAGGCCAGGGCTAGTCCCCAGAGTCCAGAAGCACAAGGGCTCTGGAAGGTCCTCACCTGGGATCTGGGGCGGGACTCTGGGGGAACGGTCTTCACTGGCCGCGCCTCAGGTGTAGGGGGAGCAGCAGCACCCACCTCATGCCAGAACAAGGACCCAGACAGTGAGTGCTGGGTCTGCCCCTCTGGGTGGCCTGGTATGCTCCCCCCCTCCCCCAACCAAGGCAAGGCCACCGTGGGGGACAGGAGTGCTCAGGCCATGGGGCTGCAGCAGCCCAGCTGGATGTGCCTGCCTCATGGGAGGCCACACCTGCCACCAAGCCTCCATGCAGACTGTCCTGCCTGGACACTGGGCGATGCCCAGCAGCCCTTCCACTTAGTTTCCAGCCAGGCAAACCTCCCCATTTGTTACGACCTTCTCTTTAGGAACCAAAATGCGAAGCCACTTCAAACCAGATGGTCAGAAGCAGGTGGATGGTTCTAGAGAAGGGGACTGGGCTTGAGCTAGGGAAGGTCCCTTTGCAGTGACCAAGGCAGGACACTCCAGACCTCCAGGGAGGAGCCTGGAGGCAGACCAGAGGGGGACCCCTCTTGGGGGTCAGGCTGTGCCGCCAGGTGCTGACCTTCAGCCATGTCCACACCACAGCCCTTTCACGGCACTGGGAGCAGGCGTCCCGGGGACACTCCCGTCAGCCCCCTGGGATCCGTGGCTGCACGGGGCTCTCCCTGTGCCTGGGGACAGTGGACTTTGTAATAAAGCTGGCTGCCAGGTCATCCACCAGGAGGTGTCTGTTTCTCCGGAATGGTCACCCACACACACCCCCCCGACGTGTCCCTTGGAGAAGGCCATACTCCCAGGATGCATGTGCAGAATAAGCCAGCCCAGAGGCCTCTGGCATAAGGCAGAGCCCAGGGCTGAACTGGGACAGCTCAGCCAGCAGGAAAGCAGCCCAGGCTGCCATCCGGACCCCCGCTTCCTCACTGGGGTCACGGTGCCATCTGACAGCACAGACAAAGCATGAGAAGCTGGTGGCACGTTTGGAGATGGTGAAAACTCCAGCTGATGCCCAATACCCCAACCAGGGGCCGCCCTAAGAGCACAGTCGGCTCAGCCCACCACCCCCCACTCCTGTCAACACTGACTCCCAGCCTCCCAGAGACTGAGGCTTGAATCCCAGGACACACTTCACAGCTGGGCTGCCTTCGGCTTTAGGTCCTGGGTAGGCTGGCCGCAGGCTGATCCAGACCCCAGCTCTAGTTCCGGTTCAGGGGACACCAGCTTCCTTCAGGTGGAGGAGGGAGACCCAAGGGAGCCCGTGGACAGGACATGGGGACGGCCCAGCGGCGTCTCCTCCTGAGCGCCAGTCCTCACTGCCCCACCTCCAGCCACCTGCTGGCTTCCTTTAAAAGAGGACAGGATGTCTCAGAAGCCAGGCCAGCAAGGCCTGAAGCAAAGGAGGCCCCTCAGCAGCTCTGGGTGCCCCGTCCCGGGACTCTTCCACAGCAGCACCTGCACGCGTGTGCACACAGGTCGTGTAGGAGAATGCGCCCGGCCGGGCACAGGCCCAGGGACAGGCCAGCCTTCAGGTCTAACCACCCAGGGCAGCCCACAGGCAACCCAGGCCCCAGGCCAGGTGCTGACAGGCAGACAGGGGTGTGAGGCTGGATACCACCTCTGTGCCACTTTCGAAGGCTTGCCTCCAGTCACCCGTTTCTCTGTCAAGATTTCCCAAGATTGCAAAACCAGCAGCTTTGTGCAGAGCTGGGAGGTGAGTCAGGGCAGTAAGTGAGGCTGGCAACCCCCATTCTCCCAGACAGGCCCTCGGACTCAAGGAAGCAGCCAGGCAGGTCTTATGCAGGCCCCACCCTGCCTCCTCAGAGAGGAAAGAAGTGCCCCAGGCCACCTCCAGGTGGCAGCAAGGTGAGGACTCGGCTCTCAGAGAGGGGCAGGGCCCCAACCCCACCCAGGGCGGCTACAGAGGCCAGTGGGGGGCCACTTCCCCAACTGAGCCTGCAGGCCACCACCCCAGGCTTGGTCAGAGGGCTGCACGCAGGAAGGGAGTCACCCTACCCCCTCGAGTGACCTGCCCCATCCTGGTAGCCCATCAGCAGAGCTAGGTCCCTCCTGTGCATGTGTGTGGGGGGTGCAGTGGCTGCAGCCACCCATGGCCACCACGGAGAACGTGACACCTGCGACACTGACGGTCACCAGGACAGGGCCATGAAGAAGGACACCTCCCCATGCCCCCCAGGAAGCGCTGACGGGAAAAGCACACCTGACCCCCAGCCAGCCCAGCACCCAGGAGGCCCGGGCAGCACCCTCAGGACTCACAGGGGCTCTGATTAAAGGCAGCAGAGCCCAGGAAGGGAGAGCGCCTGACCCTCCTCCTCCTTTCCTGGCCATGTGACTGCAACCCACGTTCTCAAGTAAAGTCACCTTCATCTAAAAACAGCCACCCCTCCTCCGTGCCCACTCAGCAGCCGGGCCGGGCACAGCGCCAGGCAGGCCTTGGTACACATCCCAGAGGGAGCTCCTGGGACGAGGCAGACAGGAGACCACCTCTGGCAGGCCAGGCGGGGCTGCTCACCCCTCCACCCTGCTGGCGGGGGGCCAGTCCTTCACTCAAGACCCAGAAAGGGACCAGTGAGCAAGCCCCTGCCCATCCACTGGCTACACCAGGACCAGGGGACCCTGCACATCTGGACAGCAGGTCCCTCCCAGCAGGAACACTGTCCTGGGGCCTCAAGTGACAGAGGGCCTGGCTGACCTGGCCAGGAGAGGCAAACACTTCCACGAATGCCCTCACCCCGAGCAGAAAAAGGACACGGGACCCAGACTTTTCGGTCTCTGCCAGAGTCCCTGGAAAAGGTGGAAAGTGAAAACGGAGCACGAGGCACAGACACTGCCCCAGGGGAATAAACCAGGACTGACCTCCCACAGTACACGTGTGTGCGCGCGCGCGCACGCGAGCACACACACAAGCAGTCCACAGCGAAGGGTGATGGACTGCCAGAGGAACTGCCCTCTACAGAGGGCCTCCTACCCCACTGGCCTGCGAGGCCTGCACCTAGAGGGCACAAGCTGCCAGGGGCCCCACCCAGAGGTGGTCAATAAAGGGTCACTTTGATTATAAGGAAGAGGAAAGAGGTGGACTGAGATCCTGGATCTTAAAGTGGGTCAGGAGCAACCAGGGGAAGCTTCCCCAACATGCAGGCCCTCCCACACCCTAGGGCAGCTGGCACCCTGTTCAGAGCCCTGCTCAGAGCCCACCTGTTCCCGCATCCCCTGGGGAAGAGACCCAGACCCTGCCGGTTTGCACTTTGTTCTCCGTGTGCCGGTCAGTATAAATCGTTAACCCAGAACCAATTATGAAGCCTCGATCCACACAGGGGGAAAAAAAAAATCTGTCTTTCAGGCAGAGTCTGTGGGGCTTTCTCCGGAAAGGCACACCTTAACGCGTTTTCAGGCGAGCATTCTCTAAATCCAACATGCCCACCAAACAGGCTGCCTCTACCGTAAGCAGCTTGGCAAACAGAGCCTCGTTGGAGAGTCTGTAAAAACAGACGGTCCCCCTACACTTCCTGCTCTGAGTCGGGTGGCTCACGGTGACCTTGGAATACCTCCCCTCCCGGTCGGTGCCTCCGCTCCCATCCCCGTAAAAATAGGAGGGTGGACCACCGCCACCTCCTCCTGGGCCCTGAAATCAGACAAAACTGGAGGAGGTGGAGTGTCGGCCTCCCCACAAAGGTTTAAGTGTTCCAGCGACTCCTGGGCTAAGTGCACGGTCAGAGTGAGACACGGGACCTAAATCCTGGCAGGAATGCGACAATCCCTCCGGCCGAAAAGCCGGCCCGCCTCAGGGGCCGCCACGTGCCCGGGGACCCCGGGTCCCCTTGGGGACAAAAGCCCACCCACCTCCCGGATGACAGCCGGTGTCTGGGCGCCCGGGCTTCCCCTGCGCCCCACGCTCCAGCTCTCCGAGCTGGGAAGGCTCCTCATAAGCTGCCTCGCGCAGATGTGCTTCAGCTCGGAGACTCCCACCCACCGGGGCCTGGGTCTCCCCCTCACCCCGGGCCTGGGTCTCCCTCCACAAGCCGGATTCTACTCCCCTGGGGTCTTCCACCCTCCCCCAGGCGGGGTCTCCCTCCCCGGGACGAAGTCTCCTTCCCGGGTCCCAGGTTCCTCTCCCGCCCGGGCCGGGGTCTCCCTCGCCAGGCCGTGGGTCCCCCTCTCGCAGAGGCCAGGGTCTCCCCTGGAGCTGAAGGCGAGCCGCTCTCTGCCAGCTCGGACCACCGACAGGCTTCGCGCCCCCACCGCAAGATCCTGACCTGCCCCGAAGCCACCCTGGGCGCTCAACAGCACGAGCCCCAAGACCGCGATCTGACCAGCCGCCATGTCCCGCCGTCCCTCCGTCCCGGCGCAACCGCCTCCTGCAGCACTATAAGAACCCGGCAGTCGCCGGGCGCGCGCACGCAGGCGGCGTTGCGGGGCGGGGCACGCGCACGGTGACTCGCCACCACCTACGCACGAGCACGGATGCATGTACGCACACTCCTGCCCGGGCCGACTCGCTCTACGGAAGCCGAGTGGGCGGAGCCGTGTGAGCACCCGGGTGAGCCACGCCCTGTGTCCAGGGGCGTGGTTACGTTGCTAAGAAACGGGGCGGGACCTGCGAGGCTGGGCCTGGAGCCTCGCTTCTTTCTGGCTTGATTTACGCTCCTAGTAGTTAAAATGCTCAGTTTCTGTGTACTTTATTCCAGTGCAAAAAACTAAAAAAGCAGCGATGGTGGCGATGGGGATCACTGTGAACAGGTAGGCTGTGCCCTCTGGGTGAGATTGCCAGATTTAGCAAATACAAATAGCCCGACAGCAGTTACATTTGAATTCCAGTAATTTCGTAGTGTAAGTGTTCAGTGCAGTGTTTGCACACTGCTTTGCAAGGAAAGTATCATCATTTGTCCGAATCGAAAGTAACTGGTCGTCCTGTATTTGGCTGGACTGCATACCCTGAGGTGCCCGTGTTTTACGACAAATACTTTGAAAAATGACAAAAAAATTAAAAAATAGGGTATATAGTATATAGTCTTTGTGACTCTAGATTAGGTAATGGTTTCTTATGAATTCACCAAAAGCGCGAGCAAAAACAACAAGAAATCAGATAAATTGGAGTTCATCAAAATTAAAAACTTTGGGGAACTTTCCTGGTGGTCCAGTGGTTAAGACTCTGTGCTTGGGCTCTAGGGCACGCTGACTTCAGTAGTTGTAACTCTTGGGCTCTAGAGCATAGGTTCAGTAGTTGTGGTGCATGGGTTTTTTTGCCCCGAGAGATGTGGGATCTTCCTGGATCAGGGATCAGGGATCAAACCTGTTTCTCCTGCACTGGCAGGTAGATTCTTTACCACTGAGCCACATCAGGAAAGCCCTTAAAAACTTTTCTTTTTCAAAGAAGAAAGTGAAAAGACAATCCACCTGATGAAAGGAAATACTGGTAAAGCATGTATGTGATAAGGGATTTGTACCTAGAATATATAAAGAACACTTACAACTCAACTTTTTTTGAACTCAACTTTTTAAAAAAGTTTAAAAGAAGACAAATAACCCAATTGCAAAATAGAAGATCTGAAAACACATCTTTCAAAAAAAGACACCTAAATAGACAACATAAGCACATGAGAAGGTGCTCAGGGGCGGGCAAGTGGAAACCACAGTAAGACACCACTTCACACCCACTGTGAGGTCAGAAAATAACGAGATGAGGAAAGTGCAGGGCTGTGCAGGGCTGATGAGGAGGTGGAACGAACCGTGCTTCCATTCCTCTAAAGGTTAAATGAAGTGATAACTTAACCCAGCAATGCCAGTCCTAGATGTGTGCCCAGGAGAACTGAAAACTCAGGTCCACACAGAAACTTCCGCTGCAATGTTCACAGCACAATAGCAAAAAGTGCAACAGCCCAGAGCCCAGATGCTCATCAGTGGGTGAATGAATTAAAAAATGTGGTCCCTTCACACACCAGAACATCACTCAGCCCTGAAAAGGAGAGAAGCCCTCACACTGGCTACCACGTGGACGGACCCTGAGAACACGATGCTTAGTGAGAAAAACAGACACAGAAGGACACACAGGGTGTGATGCCACTGATTGGAAATGTCCAGAACAGGCCGATCCACAGACAGGGAGCGGGTTCCTGGTTGTCAGGGGCTGGGGGAGGAGATGGAAAGTGACTGCTGATGGGGACGGCGCTTCCTTGTGGAGTGATGGATCGTTCCTGGAATTAATTGCGGTAAAGTGTGCTCAACCCTGAATGCACCAAAACCCTTTACACCCGGATGGGTGAACTGTATGGTAAGTGGATCATCTCAATTAAAAAATGGGGTGATGTGGATCAGGAGGCCTCTTGGAGGTGATGACGTTGGAGGTGACCCATGAATGAGGAGGGGGCAGCAGCCAGGGAAGGGCTGAACTGTGAGTCTCGGGGCAGCCTTGTGGGGGGGTGATGGCGGGCAGCTGGGTGGGGCCAAAAGAGATGGGGGGTCAGCTGACAGAACCTGGGCTGGAAGGGCCTGGTAGAGGAGCCTGGACTTGCTGATATGGAGGCGGTGAAGGAGGGGAGGTGAGGACCCTTCCTGTGGCCAGCAGGGCCGGGGCCTGGGGCTGGCAGGCTCAGCGAGGCCACAGGGAGCGGTATGGAGACGGACGTGCTGGATGAGGGAGGCAGGCTGCCAGCTGGCCTCAAAGCACCTCCAGGCCCCAACAGAACTCTGGGCCCCCTGCCCACCCGGAGCAGGGCTGAGGAGATCTCCGGGCTGCCAGGAAGGCTCTGTTTTTGTCAATCGAACAAAGCCTCCCTGCAGACCTGGCTGTCCTGCACCCACTGGACCCCCTCTCTGCCGGTTCACGATGGTGGTCCCTGTCCCCTTCTGCTTCCAAGAAGAGTTTTTTCAGGATAACCCCGGCAGAGGTGGCCAGATTTAGCAAATAAAAACAGAGGACTCCAAGCTACACTGGAATTTCAGATCTTCCAAAAATCACTAATTATTCAGTATAAGTATATCCCGTGCACTGTCTGGTTTATACTTATATTAAAAATTATCTGTTGTCTGTCAGAAATTCAGATTTCACTGCAGCCCTGTATTCCATGGGCCCTTCCTGATGCCGGACCTTGGCAGCTGTAAGGGTAGAGAGCAGTAGGCAGAGACCTAACCACTGGACCACAGGGGCCAGCAGAGAGGGGCTGGGTTCTGAGTCCTTGCCTGCCTGGCTAGAACACAGAAGGTAAAGGGTAAAGTCCAAAGTTTATTGAAAATAAAAGTCCCTGCGGAAAGATCCAGGGGCAAATTCAGAGGGAGAGTCACTCCTTTGGGAAGTATTTAATTCTTCTATGAGTAGTGTTAATCTGTCAGTCGTGTCCAACTCTTTGCGACCCCATGGAATGTAGCCCACCAGGTTCCTCTACCCATGGGATTTCCCAGGGAAGAATACTGGAGTGGCTTGCTGTTTTCTCCTCCATGGGATCTTCCTGACCCAGGGATTGAACCTGGGTCTCCTGCATTGCAGGCAGATTCTTTACTGACTGAGTCAGGGAAGGGTGCAGTTTTCCAGGTCTTTGTCTTCTTTTTGGCCAATTGTATTGTTTTGATCCCTGACTGATTTGCCTCTGGACCCTCCCCTGGGTGCACAGGCACCCCTCAGTTAAGATGGCTCTCATAGCAGAGGCTTATGGGAGGGGTAGCAGGACTCCAATACTTTGGCCACCTGATGTGAAGAGAGGACTCATTGGAAAAGACCCTGAAGCTGGGAAAGATTGAGGGCAAAAGGAGTACAGGACAGCAGAGGATGAGTTGGTTAGATAGCATCACCAACTCAATGGACACGAGCTTGAGCAAACTCCAGCAGATAGTAAAGGACAGGGAAGCCTGGTATGCTGCATGGGGTTGCAAAGTGTTGGACACGACTTAGCGACTGAACAACAAACTACTTATTATGGGCTGGCATATCCCCTACCTTTCTGACCCCATGAAGGTTTCGCCCATGTCTAGTGTCTCCTTTTCCTCAAGGATGGGAAGTGTATGACCTCCTGATCTTTTATTAATAACAGAGCCTAGTCCCAATCTGTTCCCGCCATAAAAATGCCTGGTGTCTGGTTATTTACCCTATTCCTGTTGCTGTGTGTGTTTTTTTTTTAATTTTTAAAAAAAAATTTTTATTTATTACTTTTGGCTTCACTGGGTCATCATCACTGCTCAGGCTTTCTCTAGTTGTGTTGAGCGGGGGCTACTCTCTAGTTGTGGTGCACGAGCTCATTGCAGTTGTTTTTATTGTGGAGCATGGGCTCTAGAGCACATGGGCTTCAGTAGTTATGGTGCATGGGCTTAGTCACTCTGAGGTATGTGGGATCTTCCCAGACTAGGGATTGAACCCCTGTCTCCTGCATTGGCAGGCAGATTCTTTACTACTGAGTGACCAGGGAAGCCCTCCGTTAGTTGGTTTTTATGGAAAGGAGTCGGTCATGAATATGTTGTCTCCTGCTTTAGGAAATGTCATCAGGGGGCTGGTGATGCATGGACTTCTGGAGTTCATCTCCTCACCCCAGGAGGTGTGAACAGGAGGCCAGCTGTAAATACCTAGCTTGGGGCCTGTCTGTCTCCTGCCTCACTCTGACCCCATCTGTCAAAACAGCCGGTCTGGTCACCCTCTGTAACTAACTCCCCTGGTCCCTGGTCACTCTCTGCCCTCGTGGGCGCCCTGTGCTCCTCAGCCTGGCCTGGGCTTGCTGCCACACTCTGGTTGGCACTCAGCCGGTGCCCCTAACTGGCCATGGGAGGGTTTGATCCTCCCCGGATCCCCATCCTTCCCTGGTCTCTGGAGGCCTGAGGACGCCCTGGGAGGGGCCCAGAGACCCACAAACAGAAGGACAAGCGCAGCAGCCCCCCACCTCTGCTGAGTGCACAGACAGGCCTCTGCTGCCTTCAGCCAGACAGAGAGAAGCTAGCGCCAAACCCCGCCCTGGGGCCTGGCCCTACTGACCCTCCGGCCTTGTAGCCCTCACCTCCCCCGCAGCTTGGCTCCAGCCTCGCTGGCTCTGCTCCCGCCCTGAGCTCTGCCTGGGCAGTGTCTGCTGCCACCAGGCATGCCTTCCCAGGTCACTGCCTGGCTCCTTCCCACGTCGCCCTGGCCGCTCCCAGAGTTCTGGCCCCGGGCCTCACACTTGGGACTCCAGCCTCTGTCCAGTTTGCTTTGTTTGCAGTTTAGTTTGTTTGCTTTCTACTTTTTCCTACAAAACCTTTCAAACTCACAGATAAGGGGAGAGAAAGCAGAGTTATCATTTATCACACCCATCTCTCTGTGGCTAGGATGGTCCCAGCTTAAGGATTTATGTGCATTTTTCTGTGAGGGTGGAGTTTGAAATCCAACCCTCCCCCTGCGGTGACTGGCTAGGGTGTGGATTTTATCCTCAGGGCACTCAGGAGCCCTGGGAGGGATCTGAGTGAGGGAGGGATGTCTCCTGCTGTTAGACTGATCTGGGGTTCTGGTACGGGGTCGGGGTATGGGCAGGTTGGGAGGACCGGATGGTGCAGTGGGTTCAGTGGTTGCTTCCAGACCTGAGAATGGGGCCTTATTTGAAAAACATCTTTGCAGATGTAACTATTAATTAAAGGTCTTCACATAAGGACATTCTGGGTTAGAGTGGCCCTGAATCCTATGACCAGTGTCCTTGAGGAGACAGAAGAAGAAGGGCTTCCCTGGGGGTCCAGTGGATAAGTGTCCGTCTGCCAATGAGGAGACATGGGTTCAGTCCCCGGTCTGGGAAGATTTCACATGCCTCAGAGCAACTAAGCCCATGCACCTAGAGCCTGTGCTCGCAGCAAGAGAAGCCGCCGCAACCAGAGAGTAGCCCCTACTCAATGCAACTAGAGAAAGCCTGTGTAAAGCAGCAAAGACTCAGTAAGGCCAAAAATAAAAGTAAATAAATAAATCTTAAAAAACAAAAAAAAAAGGAAAGGCCATGGGAAGATGGAGGGACAGGCTGAGGTGATGTGGCCACAAGCCCAGGATGCCTGGAGCCCCGAGGAGCTGGAAGAGGCAGGAAGGACCCTCCCAAGAGCATGGTTTCTGCTGTGTGAGTGGCCTAGTTGGTCATGCTTTGTCTGAACAGCTCCAGGAGCTGGTACAGGGGGTCTGGTGGTTGATCCCTTTAGCGCTGGGGTTGACTAAAGTGTGCCGTGGGCTGCCCAGTTTGGGGGAACACCAGGCTGGGAGCCTGGGAGGCTCCCTGCAGGAGCGATTCCTGGCCCTGGACACACCCTGCAATCCAGCCTGGCTCTGGCTTTAAGGTTGGTGTGTGTGGGAGGAGGGGGACACACAAGGGAGAGGTTTACAGGCACCGCCGCCCTCTCACCTCTGTCCTCCCTGGAAAAGTGACAGAGGATAATCCCAGATGAACCCGGGCTTGTGATGGGGTGGCCTGGGGCTAGTGATCTTTCCTAGGGGGCAAGTTCCACGGGTGAAGCAGGATAAAGCAGAAATGAAAGCCTCTGAGAGTGAGAGTGGGTCCAGTCTCCCCAGCCGAGACTGCAGGTAATTCAGCCTTTACACAGTCGTGACTTGCCCTGTCCTGACCACCTGGGCTGCTGTCAAACAAAGACCTCCCCGGGCCACACGGGGGGCCGAGCTTCAAGGTGTGCTGGTGCTTCCTGGTTTCCTCAGGCCTGTTTGCTGATATGTCATCCTGAAATAAGGAGAGGAGTCTGTTTCTCAGGCTTGTTTTGAGATGTCCTCAAACGGCAGAGGAGTCTGGGGACAGCAACCCCACCCCCCACCCGCACCCCCCGGCTACCTGGATTCCCAGTCAAGACTTTGGCCACGTTTGCCTCCCCCACCCCTGCTTCTGTCGCTCCCTCCATCTCTGTCTCCTCCGTCTCTCTATCTCTCTCCATCTCTCCCTGTCTCTCTTTCTCTTTATCTCTCTTTGTCTATCTCTCCATCTCTGCGTCTCTATTTCTCTATCTCTCCCTCCCTGTCTATCTCTCTGTCTCTTTATCCCTTTATGTCTCCATCTGTATCTCTCTCTGTGTCTCTATCTCTCTGTCTCTCCTTCCCTGTCTCCTGCCTCTTTACTCTCTTTTTTTGTCTGTGTCTCCATCTCTCTGTCTCTGTGTCTCTCACATTTTCCCTGCAGAACCATGTCGGAGTAAGGACAGGCGCCAGCTTCACCCTAGGGACAGAGCAGGGGGCTGGGGTCCACAGGCCCCTCTGAGGTCAGTGTGGGATCCTCCCTGCAGTCTAGTCCCCCAAAGACTGACCTCAGCTTTCCTTCATGGCAGTTGTTCCTAGGTCCAGGGCCAGCTGGGGCCTGACTGTCAAGCTGCCTGTTGCCATCTGGGCCCAGGTTCTGGGACAGATGCAGCTGCTGCTCCAAGGGCTGGCTGTGGGGCTTGTTTCAGGAAGCTCTTTCTCTGCAGGGTTCCCTCCCCCCACCCCAGCTGTCCAGCTGAGAACAGAGTCCCTGGTCTAGCCCTCTGCCCACCTGGCAGTGGTGGTCTCAGCCCCCCAGTGCCTCCTGCTGCAGGTGCCTCACCCCACCTCCCAACTCTTGAAACCCCTGGGCTCCCATCACTGGGGGTGGGGTGGGGCCCAGCTGGGCGGGAAGGAACCTCTGTGGTGACAGATAAGCTTCCTCTCACCAGGGTGCTGGGCTTCCAAACACCACCCACCTCCATTGATCTCCGTCCTGCTGGAGTCACCCCAGGTCCCTGCCCAGGACGGCAGGGATCCCTAAAACCACAGCTCCCGGTGGCCCTGGTTGGGGTGCGTTGCTGAGATTCCTCTGTCAACTACAAAATGTAGTCACCACCTGAAAATAGAGAGTTGTGTTATTTTATTTGGTGGAAATGTTAGGACTTCAAGCCGGGGAGGCAGCATCTCAGGTAGCACGGAGGAGGCCAGGGAAGGAGTCAGGATTATAGGAGTTTGCCACAATGGGGGCAGACAGTCAGAACTTCAAAGGATTACTGCTAATTAAGGAAAATCAGATACCTCAAGGAATTTAACGCTCTTCTCCACATGAGAAGATGCAAGAGTTTGGGATTATTGACGTCATTCCCTTCATGCATCTCAGCTACCTGGGGGCAGCATCCTGTCCTTTTGATTTCTCACATGCCCCCTCCTGCAGCTCCTCAGCAGTCACCAAGGGGGTTGGCAGCATCTCCTGGATCTGACTCGCAGGCCTTGTTTCCCTTTTGGGAACCTCATTCACATTTGGAGGTCCGAAATCGCTGAGGGATATTACATCCTTGGTTGTTGATGCCGCAGGCGAACTGCAGGATAGTGGTGGCCAGACGGAGCAGCCACGGACCCGCAGCAGCCAAGGGTACAGGCACAGCCCACGTGTCCATCGATGGATAAATGGGACAAATACCACGTGGTCCCTCCACACCCCCGAGCATCCCTCAGCCCTGAAAAAGAGAGGAGCCCTGACACTTGCTACCACGTGGACGGACCCTGAGAACACGATGCTCAGTGAGAGAAGCCAACACAGAAGGACACGCAGGGTGTGATTCCACTGATGGGAAACGTCCAGAACAAGCAGGGACCATGCACAGGGCCATTCGTGTCAGCCCAGGAGGTGGGAATGTCGCTGTTCTCTGCAGGGGCTTCAGCTTTCCTGCAGGCAAGTAAATGCACACAGGAAAGGCTGGTGCGTCCCACGGGCTCAGGCTCTGGGCCCTCTCCCTCTGCAGGTGGGCAAGCGTGGCATTCATCTTGCAAAGTCCCAAACCTTTGAAGACAATCGACGTCCATCCATCCATAATGGGACTCCCCCACCCTGTACTGCTGATATGGGGGGGTCACCCTTTGTGGGATGTCCTGAGTATTGCAGGGTGTGGAGCCACACCACCTGCTTAATGCCGGATTTCCAGGTCCTGGGACCACAGATGTCTCTGGGGCAGAATCACCCCCAGTGAGACCCCCTGGTCTATGGGAGAGAATAGATGTGAGGGGGGTGCATGATGGAACCCCCATGGAATGGCATGGATGGCCCACTTCTCCCTCTGCTCCACACTTGGCCAGGTGGGAGCACTGCCACGCTCAGTGTTGAGGGGAGGACTGGACACAGCCCAGAAACCTTGGGGGGTACAGCAGACAGGACCTACCTCAGGGATGGGAACCCAGAGGTAGGAACCTTGTTGGGGTGTGGGCTTGGGGGATCCTGTTGTGTCGACCTGGGAGCTTGAGTACAGTGGTGTTTTGTTTGCCTGGGGTATTTGTCAAGCACCCAGCAATCCTCCAATGCCCAGAGGACACCATCATGCAGTTTTAATTCAGTTCCGACCCTTTCTGCCTGGAGTCAGTGCAGAACCCACAGCTTAAGGGCTCAGCCCACAGCCCTGTCCCCCTTCAAACCAGCCCTGAGTCCTCTGTGACCCGGAGCTGCTTACCGACCTGTGTGTCGTGGTTCCTGCCACCCCTCTCCCTGGGTCTGACCAATTTGTTATAGCAAACAAATGGCACCTAATTAAACTTAAAAGCTTTTGCACAGCAAAGGAAACTATCAGCAAAACAAAAAGAGAGCCCACAGGATGGGAGAAAATATTTGCAGATGAAGTGACCCACGGGGATTAATCTCCAAAATATACAAACAGCTCATGCAGCTCAGTGTCAAAAAAAAAAAAAAACAAAACACCCCCATCAAAAAAAACAAGCAAAAGACCTAAACAGACATTTCTCCAAAGAAGACAGATAGATGGCCAATAGGTACATGAAAAGATGCTCAACATTACTAATTATCAGAGAAATGTAAATCAAAACTACAGTGAAATATCACCTCACACCAGTCAGAATGACCATTGTTTAAATGTCTACAAATTACAAAAGCTGGAGAGGGTGTGGAGAAAAGGGAACCCTTTGTCCCAGAGTTTTAGGCACAAAAGGTGTCTAGCTTGGTCCCTCCTGTCCTGGATGTGAACTCAGGTGGTTGAAAGAGGCTCATTAGGAGGGTTTTAGGAGCCCTGTGCCAGGACAGGATTTCGCAGTTTGGTTTGTGGAAAATCACCAGCTGTTGTGACCTGGGTGCGTTCTGTACATAGGTGACACCTCCATAAACAGTTAAAGGTTAACAAGGCACTTGCCCCTGCAGACCCATCAATCTTGGTTTGGGTTATCCAGTCCCGAGAAAAACATCAGAGAAAAAAATAGCTCCACGGAGGGATGCTCTCCAAAACCCCTGACCTGTGCCCCCACCCCCGACTGCCCCAGCCATTGAAAGAGGCACAGCCCAGGGGAATCCCAGAGAGGCCTGAACATCACAGGGGGCCCCAAAAAGTCCTGGGGCCAAGAGAATGTCAGAGAACCCAAGGAGAGGTGAATAAAGTATGGGCTTCGGTTGATAATAACTTATCAAGATTGGTTCATTAATTGTGACAGCTTCCCCAGTGGCTCAGATGGTAAAGAATCTGCCTGCCAATGCAGGAGACATGAGTTTGATCTGATCCCTGTGTTGCAGGAAGGGGGACCCCTTCCAGGGCCTGAAACTGGACTCTTGTCTAACACTTGGAAATGAATTGTCCGAGGAGACACGTGCTGACAAAGCAAGATATTTTATTGGGAAAGGGCTCCCGGGCGGAGAGCAGGACGGTAAGGGAACCCAGGAGAACAGCTCTGGCTCGCTGTCTGGGGTTTTATGGTGATGGGATTAGTTTCCGGGTTGTCCTTAGCCAATCATTCTGACTCAGAGCCCTTCCTGGTGGTGCAGGCCTTGTTCAGCTGAGATGGATGCCAGAGAGAAGGATTCTGGGAGGTGGTCAGACACTTGGTGTCTCCTTTTGACCTTTCCTGAACTCTTCCGTTTGGTGGAGGCTTATTAGTTCCGTGTTCCTTACGAGGACCTCCTGTTGTAAAACAACTCAGATGAAAATGATTACTATGGACAAATGCAAATGGTTACTATGGTGCCTGGCCAGGGTGGGCAGTTTCAGTCAGTGTGCTTCCTCTAATATCTGGATCAGGAAGATCCCCTGGAGGAGAAAATGGTAACCCACTCCAGTATTCTTGCCTGGGAAATTCCATGGATGGAGGAACCTGGTGGGCTACAGTCCATGGGGTCACAAAGAGTCAGACACGACAGAGCACCAGGCACATCATAATAAGAATCTCGTCAACTGAAGGGGAAGGAACACTTGGAAGCTTGGTACTCTCTTCATTGCTTTCTGTAAATATAAAACTGTTCCAGGGACTTCTTTGGTTGTCTAGTGGCTAGCCTCTGCGCTCCCAATGCAGGGGACACAGGTTTGATCCCTGATGGGAGAACTGAAATCCTGTATGCTGCATGGTGTGCCCCCCCCCTCCAAAAAAAAAAGACAGATAAAAGAACCTTTAGCAATTTAAAAAAGAAAAAAGAGTTGAGTAGATTCCTTCCTCCTCCTCCTTCTGTCCTTCCTTTTCTCTGGCTCTGAAATAAAGACATAAGCGTTTCCTAAAGCGTCTTACCACCTTGCAGGAGGCCTGGAACTCGCAGTGCTCCGAAGACAGGAAATTCTGCTGCATCACCAGGAGAGAAAAGCCATTGCCTTTCTGATGGGCAAACTCACCTTCTGCACTTCCTGACTGCGGTCTTTCCTGCTCAGAACACCCTTGGATGAGCACGGAAGGCACCGCCAGAGACAGTTGCTTCCTGGGAAAAATATTAGGTGGAGGAGAAGAGATGATTTTCTCTCCTGAGTGGCCTTTTGTCCCTTTAACTTCCTGCCCATGTGCAGTAATAGCTACGCAAAATCTCGATTCGAGACAAGCCTGCAAAAAGTGAGAGATCGTCTGGGGTTGGTGGTGTGGATTCCACAGGGCTTGGGTTGCTCATGTGCATGTCTTGCTGTCAGAGCAGCAAACCCTTGATTGAGATTTGTGAATTTCCCTGTGTGGGAGGGAGGGAGGGAGGGAGAGATGGGCCTGAGTAAGTCCTGCGCACCCGGCCTTGGCCCCACAGGGCAGTGTCTGGGGGCTCCTCAGGGAGGCTGCCACCTACATGAGACGCACCAGCAACAAAGCCAGATGGGCAGATGAACAGTGGGGGAAGAAGCAATTCAGCTACTCCTGGGAGAACCCGCATGGTGGGAGTGGGGTGGGGGGCTGGGGGGGGCAGGCACCTAGATGTTTGGTGTGCGGTTATTTCAGCGTGGCTATTTGTTTGAGCATTTTCATATTAAAAGCAGAAGATTCTGCCAGAAAATAGCAGTTTTCTCACACTGTTCCACACAGAGTCCATCAGCAGACGGTCCAGCAACTTCTCTCTGCCTCATCAGAGCACACTCAAGAGAACCAAAAATACATCCACACATGCCTTTGCACCTGTGGCCACAGTAGCCATGGTGGAAACAAGCTAGGTGTCCATGGACAGGTGAGCAGACATGCACACACGTGTCCCTCCACACATGGGGCATCCCTCAGCTCTGAAGAGGAGAGAAGCCCTGACACTCGCTACCACGTGGACGGACCCCGAGAACACGATGCTCAGTGAGATAAGCAGACACAGGACACACAGGGTGTGATTCCACTGATGGGAAACGTCCACAACAGGCCGATCCACAGACACAGAGAGTGGGTTCCTGGTGATCAGGGGCTGGGGAGGGGTAGTGTTGCTTTTGGGGTCCTGGAAAGATCTGGAACTAGATAGAGATGCTGGTTGCACAACCCTGGGAATGCACTGAAAACCCCTGAATCACACACTATTTAAAAGGGTGAATTGCATGGCATGTGAATTATATCTCAATATAAGACAAACTGAGATCATGGCATCCGGTCCCATCACTTCCTGGCAAATGGATGTGGAAACAATGGAAACAGTGACAGACTTTATTTTCTTGGGCACCAAAATCACTGCAGATGGTGACTGCAGTCATGAAATTAAGATGCTTGCTCCTTGGAAGAAAAGCTATGACTAACCTAGACAGCCTATTCAAAAGCAGAGACATTACTTTGCTGACAAAGTTCTGTATAGTCAAAGATGTGGTTTTTCCAGTAGTCATGTATGGATGTGAGAGTTGAACCATAAAGGAAGCTGAGTGCTGAAGTATTGATGCTTTTGAACTGTGGTGTTGGAGAAGACTCTTGAGAGTCCCTTGGACTGCAAGGAGATCAAACCAATCAATCCTAAAGGAAATCAGTCCTGAATATTCATTGGAAACACTGATGCCAGAGCTGAAGCTCCGATACTTTGGCCACCTGATGCAAAGAACCGACTCATTGGAGAAGACCCTGATGCTGGGAAAGATTGAAGGCAGGAGGAGATGGGGATGACAGAGGATGAGATGGTTGGATGGCATCACTGACTTGATGGACATGAGTTTGAGCAAGCTCCAGGAGTTGGTGATGGATAGGGAAGCCTGGTGTTCTGCAGTCTATGGGGTTGCAAACAGTTGGACACAACTGACTGAACTGAACTGAAAGACAATGGTGGTGGTTGATGGTTTAGCTGCTAAGTCATGACTGACTCTTGTGACCCCATTGATTGTAGCCCACCAGGCTCTTCTGTCCATGGGATTCTCCAGGCAAGAATACTGGAGTGGGTTATCATGCCCTCCTCCAGGGGATCTTCCCAGCCCAGGAATGGAACCCAGGTCTCCTACATGGCAGGCAAATTCTGAGCCACCAGAGAAGCCCACTAAACACGGAACCAAAGTCAATAAGAGAAGGAAGGAGATTCGGGGGCCTTTCTCTGTGTCTCCTTCTGACCCCCGGCGCCCCCGGGCCTTGGCAGCGGCTGGCCCTCCCATGCAACCTGAAAAGTGCAACCTGTTTTGTAGGTGGCAAACCAGAGGTCCTCAGCCCGCAGGAGGCTCAAGCAGTTTTATTATTACGGTTTATTGGTCCCCTGATACATCTGGGCCCCTGGCTGCCCTGCTGCAGGATGCTCCTTGGAACACGGAATCAGGGCCACCTCTGGAGGGTCAAGGTGAGGGAGGTGGGCCGTTAGTGGCGGAGGACCTTCTTGATCCAGGGCATGTAGGGGGCCACGGCGACAGCCACGGGGGGTTTGAAGATGTCAGTGCATTCCATGGAGCTGAAGGACAGGATTCCGGCCACTTGGCCTCTTCTGCACACCACAGGCCCGCCTGAGTCCCCCTGTGGAGGCAACAGAGCACCAGTCACCTCCTGATGAAGGGGGCTGGTTATCCAGTGGGAGGGGATGGGAGGCTGATTCCAGGGCAGAGACCCCCATCTCCCTGCTCCCTCCCTTCCCCCACCTCCTTTAGTCCCTTCTCAGTTCCTTTCTTGCCTGGTAACTCTCTCTGTGCCTTCTTCCCACCCCAGGGCCTTTGCACATTCTCCATCCATGCCCTGATATTTCTGGGTGCTGGAGTTCAAAGCCTAGCTCTGCCACCCACTGTGTGACTATGGGCAAGCTGCTTAGTCTATCCGTGCCTCAGTTTCTGCACTTGAGAAGTGGGTACCTGGTCCTTCCCAGCTTCAGGACCCCCAGGGAAGGGAGGCTGGCCTGAGCGTCCCTACCCCCAGCACCCGCACCTTGCAGGGGGCCTGGCTCTTGGAGTCAGCTGCCAGGCAGATCATGTGGGGGCTGATGGTGCCGTTCCAGAACCGACTGTTGTTGCACATCCTGGTGTCCAGCACACGCAGATCCAGCTCCTGCAGCACCTTGGCCAACTGCCCAGGCTGGTGGGTCAGGCCCCAGCCGGCCACGCTGCAACGGGTGCCTGCGGCCACCTCCTGGCGCCCTCGGGGCAAGGCCAGGGGCTGAATGGTCTTGCTGTGCTTCACCTTCCCATCCAGCTATAGGGACAGGAAGAGGCAGATGAGTAGGTGAGGGGACACTGGGGGAGGGGCACACAGGGAGAGGGGCAGTGGGAAGGTGAGTCTTGGGGAGGGGCATCAGGGGAGGGGACCTGGAACTACCATTCCTCCCACTGGCAGCACCTTTAGCAGCGCGAGGTCATTCTCCAGATGAGGGACTGGCTTGTGTTTGGGGTGCAGGACCACCTTCTTGATGCGGTAGGTAGGACTGGGCTCTCCCAGCACATGGAGTCCCAGCACAAGCCTCAGCTGCTGCGTCCTGGGGGCGGCAGGGTTGGGGTGTAGGGGGGCGGCAGGGCCTGGGTGTGAGCCCCAGCCCTCCCAGGCTCTGGACCAGGGGCACTCACTGTCCTGCACCACCTCACCGGCTTCTTTCTGCAGTCCTTCCCCTTCCCCTGCCCAGTCTGGTCTTCTCCCTGCCTCCTCCAGGAAGCCTTCCCTGCTCCTGCCTCACCCCAGACTCCTGTCTAGCTGCCTGAAGGCTGTCTCCTTTCCATGTTTTCAGTCACTTGAATCAACAGACCCCCTTTGATTACTTCTCCAGGTTTGATCTACAGTCTTTGTTACTGGCCAGTCCGGAGGTAGGACGGCTCTGGGATGGGTTTACCTGGGTTTCACAATGGCATCATGCACCCAGGTTCCTCTCTGTGTTGGCCCTGCCACCCTCCTAGGGCAGCTCTGTCCCTGTGGCCACAGGTGGGAGACACACTCCTGGGTGTCACAAGAGGCCCACCTCTGTCCATTTGGAAGGTGCTTTTCTGTAGCAAATAAGCTGCCTTCAGGAATCCTCGCAGCCTAATGTCACAAGCACACACATAAGGTTGCTGTGATGTACTCTCGCCTCAGCAACCACTGCAGAGGGGAAGGGGACTCTCTCACAGCACTACAGTTGACTTAAATCTCTCCGGACCCACTTCCTGGTGAGAATGGGGAAACCAGGATAGGTCTGGGGACATCTGGTGTGATGGGGTGGGGCTGGGTCACTCACGGCTGGGTCAGGCAGTGGGCAGCTGTCAACACCCAATTTTGGTTCAGGAGCACCCCGCCACATTGGTGGCAGCCAGACTTCTGCAGCGAGACCATGTATGGGCGTGAGTGGGGGACAGCGTTTCGACCCCCAATGATGTGGGTCTCAAAGGTGTTGCCTCCTGGGGAGAGGGAGAGAGAAGGCCAGGTTAGGATTGGGTGCCCCACCCCTGACCTGACACTCTGACTCCAGCTCCAGGGCCCTGGATGGAATGTTCTGGAATTAGACTATGGGGCTGGTTGCACAACTCCAAATGCACTAAAATTCTCTGACTCGTACCCTTTAACTGGGTAAGTTGCATAGTATGTGAATGACATCTCAATAAAACTGCCATAAAAATTGTTCTAAAACCAATCATGGGGACTTCCCAGTGGTAAAGACTCTGCCTTCCAAAGCAGGGGACGAGGATTTGATCCCACATGCCCCAGGATGTGGTCAGAAATTTTTTGAAAAATTGTAAATTAAAAATGATTGATTAAAAGCATTTTAATGTAAATTAGCTAAGAAAAATCTACCTGTGATTCCCCATTATGCTTTAATTTTTTTTTCATGCTTTAATTTTTAAAATCTATTTTTAAAAATTTGGGCCATGCTGCATGGCATGTGGGATCTTAGCTCCCTGGCTAGGGGTCAAACTCATGCCCCCTGCAGTGGAAACACAGACTCCTAACCCCTGGGCCACCAGGGAAGTTCCTCCTTCATGCTTTAAACATCCAAACTCCTCATGACCCACAAGACACACCTTAGCTGACCCTGCTTCCTTCACACTTGCCCCCATCCCCTCAGCACTCCGGTCTCCCTGCTGTTGATGGATGGATGATGGATGAGGATGGATGGATAACGGATGGATGGATGGATGCATGCATAGAATGGAAGGAAGGAAAGAAGGAAGGGAGAAAGGATGATGGGTGGGTAGTGGGAACCCCTATCCTGCTGCGTCACCAGTTGATCACAGTGAATCTGGCTGGACAACAATCCAGCCAGGACAGCATGGTGGGATACCCACCATCCCACCCAGCCTGCATCTCAAGCTCCCAGGTGCCATTTGTGAATAAGTGTATACAATCTGGGGAGGCAGCCAGCAGGGGCTGAAATTCCAGCTCCATCCCTCCCAGCGGGGTGATCCTGTGGAGGCTGCCTCACTCCTGCGGCTGTGGTTTCCTTCTCTGCACTTCCTGGGTGCTGCTGGGGAGCAAACAGCCTGCACCTGTCCCACGTGCTGTGAATCCAGCTCCACCAGAGCCCCATGGTCGCCCCCAAGACAACAACCAGGCGCACATGCGCGACCTCACCCTGGAGAGGCTTGGTGGGATCCACCATTAAGGGGCGAACACAGCGCCCCTCCGTGGTTCCTCCGGAAAATGCATCATCCGAGCCCAGCCTGAGGACCTGGGGGAGATGGAGACGCTGCCAGAGCATAGGGGACCGAGGACAGCAGGACGACTAGGTCCTGCTCACTGAGGACACCGTGCGGATAACTGTAATGAGGTCTGTAGGTGAGCTGAGGGGAAGGATGCTGTGAATCCACCCGTCCTATGAAAGGATGGCCTGTTCCCAGCACACACACATATACGTACACACACATACGTGCACGCACACACACATGTACGTACATGCACACACACATATGTACACGCACACACACATATGCACATGCACACACGCACATACATGCCAAAGCGTTTACGGGTGAGGGGCAGTGCATCTACAGCTCACTCTCAAATGGTTCAGAAAAAAATGATAAACACATATTTGTATTTTGTATGCACACCAAGGGGTGGGGTAGGTTGGGGGGATGATAAGGCAATGGAGGCAAAATGTTTACCACCGAGGGATTAGGGAGGAGAAAAGGAAAGTTGTCTGCAGGACTCTCCTGACATCTCTGTAAAAGTGGAAAGAAGTCAGAAGGAAAAAAATGGGGTGACTTTCCTAGTGGTGCCAAGGCTAGGACTCTGTACTTCCAGTGCAGGGGGCGTGGGTTTGGTCCCTGGTGAGGGAACTAGATCCCACATGCAGCAACTAAGAATTCACATGTCAAAACTAAAGATCGTGCTTGCTGCAACAAAGATTGATGATCTTGCGTGCCACCAAAGATTCGGTGCAGCCAAAATAAACACATTTTTCTTTTTAATTCAAGAAAGGAAAAGAACCTCACATCTGCCAAGCCTTGCCCTTGCCCTCAGGCTTCACTCAGAAGAAGTCATGACAACCATATGGAGATGAAACTGACAGACCCTCGGTCACCCAAGCTGTGAAACCGTCCCCAACAGCAAGTCCCATCACCCCAGGAAGAAGCCCCAAACTGTTAGCAACCCACTTCACACCTTTTTTTTTTTAATGGTTGCTTTTGCTTTTTTTCACTTTTTTTTTTCACTTTTTAAAAAACTGATGTATAGTTGATTTACCATGTGTTAGTTTCAGGTGTATAGCATATATATATATATATACACATATACATGTATATTATATATATATTCATCCCTGGATCGGGAAGATCCCCTGAAGGAGGGCATGGCAATCCACTCTAGGATTCTTGCCTGGAGAATCTCATGGACAGAAGAGCCTAGCGGGCTACAGTCTATGGGGTTGTGAAGAGCTGGACATGACTGAACGACTAACACTTTCACATTTATATTCTTTTTCAGGTTCTTTTTCAATTTTAGGTTATTATAGGATATTGGGTATAGTTCCCTGTGCCAGAAAGTAGAACCTTGCTGTATGTTTTATATATAGTTGTGGTTATTTAGTCACTAAGTCACGTCTGACTCTTTGTGACCCCATGAGCCCCCCGGCTCCTCTGTCCATAGGATTTCTCAGGCAAGAATACTGGAGTGGATTGCCAGTTTTTCTCTGGGGGATCTTCCCGACCCAAGGATCAAACCCTCGTCTCTTGTGTCTCCTGCATTGGGAGGCAAATTCTTTACCACTGAGCTACCTGGGAAGCCCTTAATATATAGTGGTATCTGTTAATTCCAAACTTCTAATTTATTCCTTTTTTTTTTTTCTTAATTTAAAAATTTTTGGCCATCCTGAATGGCTTGCAGGATCTTATTTCCCTGACCAGGGATCAAACCCATGTCCCCTGCAGTGGAAGCCTAGGGTCCCAACCAGGGGACCGCCCGGGAAGTCCCCCACCCCATTTTAAATTTTTTAAAAAATATTGTTGGAGGAAAGTGAAGCTCCCTCCCTGCCGCCCCGCTTCCTGCCCTGGAGCCTCCTTCCAGAAATATTTCATCAAAGGGGAACAGGCTCAGAATAGAAACCCCCAGGATGGCAGGCATCCTTGGCCCTTTGCTTTTTGCTTTCCCCACAATCTCTTTTCGAGGCTGTTTCATGGACAGCCATCTTGTGCTCTGGGGGCCACTGACATGTTTTCAGTGAGTCCTGTCTGGGGACAGGGAAATTGTATCCAGTCGCTGTTCCTTCACCCCCCTGCCCTGCCCCTTGCCATGGGCCCCGGGTGCCGCAGCTCCGGCCTTAGTGTCCCCACCTCGCTCACCTGCCCACAGGGCTTCCAGGACCATCAGCAGGAGCAGCATCTCGGATCGGGGGCCTCCACGGTTCTGGCCCCGAGCCCCAGCACAGTTCACACCCAACCTTCCTGTGGGGGAGGGAGGTGACATTCACAGCTCTGGCTGATTCCACATCACCCCCAAGTGTTTCTGAAAGATATGCACTCTTTGGAGACAAAACCCCGTCACCATGATCACACCTGAAAAATTTACAGGAAACCCTATTGAGCATCTATTATCCCATCATGTTCCACCTCCCAGCTCACTGGTGGTGTTGTGTGGTTTCAGCTCGATCATTTCCTTGCCCTGTTGTCTCATTGTGGCAAAATACACACACCATAAATGCAGCACCCTAATTGTATTTAAATGCACAGCTCATGGCATTAGGTACATTCATGTTGTCATGGGATCACCCTCACCATCATCTCCAGAACTTCCTCATCTTCCCAAACTGAAGTTCTGTCCTCATGAAACACTGACTCCCCAGTCCCACCCCCAGCTTGTGGCCCCACCAAATACTTCCTGTCTCTGGATCTGACTCCTAAAGGGACCTCCTGTGAGTGGAATCAGTGTATGTCCTTCTGGATCTTGTTTCTCTATTATGTTCTCAAGGTTCATCCATGGTGTAGCAGGTGTCAGAATCTTTCTTTTTAAAGGCAGAATAATATTCTAGCATGTGGAGGGACCACATTGTATTTATCCATCATCTGTGTGTTTACCCCTCCATCTGTCCATGGATATCTGGGGTCTTTTAGATTTTGGCTATTATGAATAAAGATGGTATGCACACTCATTTGTTATGAGCACCCTGGGGCTCCTGCAAGTCTAAGGGTCCTAGCCAGGCTCATCTGGGTCCTCCCTCTTTCAGTCCACCCTTCTCCTTGCAGCCCTCAACACCATGGGAACCAGACCAGCCAATCAGCACTCCTTGTACCCTCTGGCCATAGAGATTGGTTCTAGGCAGAGGACCAATCTAAACACTGCACCAGTTCAGTGAAGACAAGGGCCCATGTTTCTTCTGGAACTTTCCAGAAACAGCCTTCACGCTGCTGGACTTGGGAAGATACCAGCCTGGGGGTGAGACCAGGGTGAGAGGCATCTGCCTGAAAATGAGGAAGCTGACCACATGCTTGGTGCCTGAAGCCACATGCATTTACTCTCTCTTGGGGCAAACATCCACATGTGGGCCAGGCCAGTTCTTCTGCGGCTCCAGAGGAGAATCATTTCCTGCCCTTCCAGTCTAGAGACACAGATGCCGGGGGTCAGGGCATGGTTTTTGGAGCTGCTCTTCTGCTGACCACAGGTTGTGGGAAGACTGAGAGTCTGGGCTGGAGCCAATGCTGTGCCTGAAACCCCTGCCCACCAGTCATGGAAGTCACACTTGAGTCAGTGTGAATCTGGTTTTCCTCTCCTGTGATACTCAAAGGGTCGGGATAAATATGACTTGGCTGAAAAATGGGTCACAGAGGCAGACAGGCTCATCCTGGTACTGGCTCTGCAGCAGGGGCCTACTGTCCACCTCTCCTTCAGTAGCATCTGGCACACAAGTCTCTGGAGCCATTTTCACATAGGAGGGTGTTGAGGCCAGAGTTAGGTTTAAGAGATATGGGTATTTATAGTGTGTTCACATGTCCAACCTTGTTTAATCCTCCTAATGACCCCAGGAAGCAGGTTTTGTTAGTATTTGGGGCTGGGAGAGGGGGTTGTTCATCAGATTTACCAGGTAAAAATAACAGGGTAACAGCTTATATTTGAGTTTCAGATACACGAGTAACTTTTTGGTACAATTAAGTCCCAGACATTACGTGGGATAACCTTTATTCCAAGTATCCCATTACATGTTTACCTCAAGTCCACAAGGCAGACCCAACGCTGAGATGAGACCCTGGTTAGGAGGACAGGACTCCCAGGCCTTGGTCAGTCGTGTGGACCCTGGCCACAAGCCTCACTCTCTGGAGGGCAGCCCATGTCCCTTCCCACAGCTTCCAGGCTCATACCTGCCCCCGCTTGTCCTGTGCAGAGGTTATGGTGCCGGGTCACTCAGGTGGTGGAACCTGTCCGGACGCTGGGCTCTCATTCTTCAGGCCCTGAGGCTCTGGTCCCCTCAGTGGTGGAGGGTGAACCCCCAATATACACAAGCCAAGTGTGGAGCAGGGTGAATGCTGAGTCTGGGACCGTTGTTACATGGCAGCGAAAGCCTGGGGGCAGGGGGAAGGGATCCCAGGAGCAGAGGGGCTAGACCCACAGGCCTGAGGGTTATGGCAGATTGCAGACGCTCCTATAAACCACCAGGAAGTGTTTCTGACTTCTGACAGAGGCTGTGTTGCCATCACTCAAGCTTTAAAACTGCAGCTCAAAAGCAGCTAAATGTGCATGTGTGGCTTTGTTCCAATAAAACTTTACCCTATGGCCTGGGCACCGGCGACTACTGGGTTCAAAGGCCACACAGCCCTGGGCACCACCAGCACGGGTGACATTGTCCAGGAAGTGGGGATCAGTACCCCCAGGGCCTCTCAGCCACAAGTGTGCCCCCGGGGCCCTTCCTGCCCAGAGCCCAGGTCCCTGGGGCCCCTCCCCCCAATCAGATGACCCAACAGGAGGCCCCGGGAGCTTCTAGGCTCAGAGGGGCGGCTGAAGTCTCCCGATGTGGACTACATGCCCGTCACTAGAGCTTGTGCCCTTGCCTGGGTCCCACTGACCTTGAGGCCAAGGAGAGGTTGGTCCTCGGGCTTCTCATAAAGTTGCTTTATTTAGATTCCAAACAAACCAAAGCAGAGAGAAGAGGTGACCCCGAGTCAGTCCGTCCACTCACAAGCCGGGACCCTGAGTCTCTGGCTGCCAGGCGGGGCAGGCAGGCTAGGGTCCCTGAGCAGCGTCTGGCCCACGTGGGGCCCAGGGACGCGAGCCCAGCGGCCTCCCTGGAGGCGGAGATGGGGTGGACGGCGCCGGGCCACGCGGTGCCCGGAGGTAGTGGCGGCAGCAGACAGTCGGGCGGCTGAGGTAAAATTTGTAAGTTTATTCGCAGGGATGTAGTGTCAGGACTCTTCGGTGCCTGAGTCATCCTCATCGTCCCCGAAGCAGCTGTCGGCCTCAGCCTCGCCATCCTCGTAGTAGTCGTCATAGAAGAGGTCTGAGCCCTCGTCCGGCACTGGTGCCTTGGTCTTCACGCAGTACTCAGCCAGCGTGGTGGGTACCTTCACGCCATCCCGCTCTGCGTCCACCTTGGTCCCCAGGACCTGCTTCCTGCGGAGAGACGCAGGTCAGCCTTGCTGTGGCCGGTGGCCCCAGACCCACGTGGGCACTCCCGTGGACAGTGCAGAGCACCCAGGGGTGACACCAGCACCAGGGCACGCCCCAGAGCAGATGGAGCCAAACCCCTCACAGGACCGCCCATGAGTGCCCCAGGGGTTTCTGAGCACACACAGGTGCACACGCACACATATGTGCACAGAATGGGGTGACCATGGGCTGAGTAAGAGGCGGAGCGTGGGCTCTGAACCAGGAAGACCAAGAAGGTGTCAGCTTATCAGGAAGAAAAACACAGATCCCAGCTGCCGAGGAAGAGGCTGGGTGAAGTGGGAGCAGCCAGGGTGCTGGGCCGGCTCTGTGGGCGGGTGAGTCGCTCGGCACCGCAGGGCAAGGCCGGCCACAGGCCAGATGCTCGGCACACTCCCGCCAGGCTGGGGCCCAAGTCCTCCCCTCTCTGCACTTGAGTATCTTGCCGTCACTGGCATCACGTCTTCTGCACGTGCATCCCTGCCGGGGCTCCGACTGCACCTGCTGCCCTTGGGGTCCCACCTTCCGACGGTGCTGCTGGGCTTTCCCGAGCTCTCACCGTGAGGTCGCGAGGCCGGCCCACAGGCATGGGTCCCTAGGGCTCCCCAGGCACGGCAGGTGAGTGTGGGTGCTGGTGAGAACAAGGACTCGTTCTCAGGGTAAACGCTGGGGGCGGGGGAAGAAACTAGGTCGTCATGGAAACACTTGTCTGACCTACTTGCTTTTCTAAGAGACAAAGAACAGACCAAAATCCTTCTCAGAAGAGACTTATGGAAGAGTTAAGTTTGTCGTGACATAAGTCACAGGTCCCAGGAGAACAAGTGAGAACAGTGATCACAGATCAGCTCTTAGCGACACCACCAGGTGGAGCACGTAGGCCCAGGGGCGTTGCTGGCATCGGACGGCACTCAGGGGGTGTTTTGACCTTTCCTAAACATGCTGATCCCAGCTGGCTTTGCTGCCTTTAGAAAACGATTCCAAGTCTCAGAACTGCAGCACCAGTGACACTCACTTTCGTGAGGTGAGAAAACAGACCACCTTGCACAGCATGGGCCTGGTCACACGTGGAGAACCCACTCCCTGGGGAGTGGGGAAAAGCCGAAGGCCAAGTGCACGCAATCACGCCCCAGTGTGCAGGGTCTTCACACAGCGTGGGGTAGGGGTTGGGAATCACTGCCCTTCTAGTTACAAAACACAGGAAGGTGGCAAGACCCTGCTGGATCCTGGCAGACAGCAGGGTGTGTTATCTCTGTGTGAGGTACATGCCCTCACACCACACACACACACACACACACACACACGCCCCGCAACACACACAGCATGTCCACATGTGACGGTACATACATGGACCACACGCTTCATGAGACAAAAATCCTGGCCTTTCTGGCAGGAGAAGGAGGGCCCAGACCCCTGGGCCGCTCACCGGATGATGTCCGTGTACTCGCGGTCCTTGCCTTTGCTCTCTTTCCACTTCCTGTACATCACAGAGGCGTCCACGTTGGCTGGCGAGAAGGTGTTGGGTTCGTTGAGGAGGGAGATGACACTCAGGAGGATGGTCCTGGAGGAGCAGGAGTCGGCGTGGGGGAATCCACGGCCCAGGGCACTGCCTGCCTTGGAGCCTCCCACCCTGACCCTGACCCTCATCCTCTGCCGCATACCTAGCTCCTGGGATAGGATGTGGGGTCGGCAGCCAAGGCCAGGACCACCTTTGCTTGGGTAAAGCAGGTCTGTCCCCTCCCCAGGGTGTTCCCCCTGGAGAGCAGTTTCCCCAGGCCACCCATGCTCAGACCTGGGCTGGATGAAGGGTGCTGGGCAAGAGGCAGGGTGAGCGTAGCCCCCAGGACAAAGGGGTCTGTGTTCTCTGGGGCTCAAGGAAGGAGGGGGGACCCCTGGGGTAGGCAGACAGGATTCCCTGAAAAGTGAAAGTCGTCGTGTCCACGTCTTTGCAACCCTATGGACTATACAGTCCATGGAATTCTCCAGGCCAGAACACTAGAGTGGGTAGCCTTTACGGTCTCCAGGGGATCTTCCCAACCGAGGGATCGAACCCAGGTCTCCCACATTTCAGGCAGATTCATTACCACCTGAGCCACAAGGGAAGCCCAGGATTCCCTGAGGATGTTACCAAAGGTGGGTGGGGTAGTGGGTGGCAAAAGATGGGGGAAAGGCTGGCAGGGACAGGGTGTTGTGTGTGTGTAAGGATAGGAAGTTGCACCTGCCCCCGTGTCCACACCCCCAGGGTGGCCCATCTGATGCCCTCACCTGACGTTCTGTGTGGGGTTCCACCGCTCCGAGGGCAGCTCCCCGCTCTGGGGATCATCCACTGGAGGGTGGAGAATAGAGATGCAAACGTCGCCAGTCTGTGAGATATGGGGGGGCAGGGAAGAATCAGCACCCACATGGCTCCTGTCCCCAAGCCCCCTACCCCCACAGGGCCCGAGGGCATGCTCACCTCATAGATGTTGGGGTGCCACATCTTGGTCAGGAACCGAAAGGCGGGAGGGGAGTAAGGGTAGTCGATGGGAAACTTGAGGCGCGCCTGGTTGGGGGAGAGCAGGGGGCTCAGCGAGTCAGGCCACCCATGGCCACACACAGCGGTTGACCTGGGACCCGCCTGCCTCTGGCGCCCCTCACGGGCCTGGGGCGTTTGTGGAGTTACCTGAGTCAAGCCGACCCTGGTCCCTGCCTTGTTGCCAGGGGTGTGGGCACCCCTGGGGATCAGCTCCAGGCCTGTGGTGGGACCAGAGCCCAGGGCTGGCTACCTGAGCACCATGCTGGGCGCCCAGCCTCAGTCTCCAGCTCGTGGGGAGGACTAAAATAGATGCGTGTTCACTGGGCAGGCACCGGGGGTGGAGATGAGTCAGCGACGGGCTCTCTGCCTGCAGGTGTCGGCCTTGGGGTGTCAGAAGGTAGCCGGGAAGGTCACGGGAAGACAGGAGAGGGCCCCTGGGGGAGACCTGTGCCCCCGGCTCAGCCTGTTTATGCCCCAGTCCAGGGACCCTGGCGGTGCTTCAGGCTCTCAGGGCCCCATGAGGCACCTCTGCTATGTTCCCTCTCCTCCTATCTTTGGAGAATCCTCCTCCTGGATAGGGGACGCTGGGGTCACGGGGGAGGCTCTCTGTTCTGGAGTGAGCCAACCTTGAACTCAGGTCTCGACCCCACTGTCTCCCACAAGCCCAGGGCTGGGTTTCTAAGTGATAGCCCGAGCCCAGCTGAGGCCTCTTCTGCCCCAAGCACCCACCAGGTCCCAGAGGTGCCTTCACCACTGTGCCAACTGAGGCTTGGTGGAAAGTAATGTGCCCAGGGGCGCACAGCATGCAGCTGTGGAGGGGCTCCCCCACCTGGTCTCTGGGGCACCCCTCAGCACAACACACGCTTCCTGGGGCCCCTGCAGCTCATAAGCGGGAACGGGTGAGGCTGGGCGGCTGAGAGGGAGGCACTGGGAAACCATGGCGGCCCCCAGGCACTTCTAGCACCCACGTCCTCTCCCCACTGCCCACCCAACCACATTGTGACAGAAGGATCCAAGGGTGGCAGAACCACCGTGGGTCCCTTGCTGCCTTCCTTAAGGCCAGCCTACAGCAGACAGGATTAGGTGCGCCCCCTTTCCAGGCCATCCTTCTCTAGAAAACCAGGCTTATACCAAAACCAGCCCAGAAGGCCCTACCCACAATCCCTTGCAAACAGTAGGCAACAGCCAGGAACCCAGGTTCTTTCTTTTCAGGCCAGAGTCCTGGCCTGGCCTTAGGTAGGACTCCCTATTCCTGCTCTGAGCGGGGCTCTTATCCTCACAGTCGGCTGCTCCCAGAAGCAGACAAAAGGGCTTTGTGGGAGGGAGGCTGGTCAAACCATTTGGTGATCAGCCCCAAACACAGGCCCCATGTGAAGATGAACTTCAGATCAGATCTCAGCCTAGGGCTGTCGACCTTCAATCCCCCATCCAACTCTGGCAACCAGAGAACCTCAACCAGGGATCACCCCAGTAGTTCAGCCTCCTCCCTTAAGGCCGACAGCAGGCTTGGCTAAAACGCTAGCCAAAAGTGTAAACACAGACATTTGCCAGGGCAGCACCAGCCTGCCCGACTCCCGCCCAGGCCTCCCAGCCAGGCCGCTGGAACCTTGGCAGGCAGCGACTGGGTGTTCCAGCTGTGAGTCCAGGACCCACCTCTCTCTCAAGGCAACCCCCTGCCTTGTCCCTCTTGCTTAAGGAGCGAAGTCCTTTGATCTGGGAGTCCTTTGATCCTCCCAAGGCCACATCTGGACTCACAGCCTTTCCAGGTTTTGGTCTGAGTTCTTGTCCACACTGGACTGAGACACAGTCAATCCCAGGGACAGCCCATGCCTCACTGCTCCCAACAACGGCTGTTAGGGAACTACTCAGAACTCGGTTCCTCCACCCATGGGATTTTCCAGGCAAGAGTACTGGAGTGGGTTGCCATTTCCTTCTTCACAGGATCTTCCCGACCCAGGGATCGAACCCAGATCTTCTGCATTGTAGGCAGACGGTTTACCATCTGAGCAACCAGGCAAGTCACCAGAACTCAATCACCACAGAGGGCCTAGAAGCGGCCCAGAGCAGGCAATTCAGGCCCAAGAAGCTGCCTGATCAGCAGGACCGGAGAAACTCCAGCTAGACCGCAGAGGAGCCAGAGCTTCTGAGGCCGGGCCTGTGTAGGTTCTGCAGTGTGGCTCCCAGGAACAGGGCAAAATGTGGGAGCCAACATCGGACAGAACAGGTTATGTAAAGATCATGATGAAGCCCAGAGGACCTGGCCCACTGCTACTGGCCAAGGTGGCCGCTTTCCAAGCCGATTCTGGCTGCCAAGCTCATCCAGGCCTTTGTTGGAACCCGAGCAAGTGGCCGAGCCAGCCCCCAGGCGGCGGGCCTCTCTTCCCCTTCCCAAGGCCAGGGCTCTTCACAACAGTGTTGGCCAGTCCTGGGGAGGCCTCTTTGTCTGCTCTGGGCAGCAAATACAGGCAGGAGAAAGGGGCGGGCACCAGGGCCTGGGGGAAGCAAGGGCCACGCACCCAAAGAGACAGGAGGGTCCCAGGTCTCCCCACTGGAGGCTCTAAGTGGCCTTAGGGGACCTGGTGCTTTCTCAGGGACTCTTGGGGCCGGAGGGGAAGAGGGGGTGACCGAGGGCCCTCAGCACGTCAGGGGCGACCAGGCAGAGGAGCAAGGGCAGGGGGCCCCGCGAGAAGAAGGGGGAAGAAAGGGACCCCACGAGGAGCAGGGACAGTGGGAGTGGGCCCTGCCAGCGGAGTGGGGAGGGGACAGAGATTGGGAGGGGCCCCGAGGAGCTGGAGAAGGGGTCGCCGCCCCTCCCACCCCGCCGCTCACCTTGAAGTAGCCGCCCTCGTAGTAGGTGTTGGGGGGTCCGAAGATGGCCACCTCCCAGTTGTACAGGTCGCCCTCGTCCACCAGGGTCACCCGGAAGCCCTCCACCGGCTCCTCCTGCAGCCCCTTGAGCTCCAGCAACAACGCCTTCTGCGAGCTGGGCACCAGCGGCCGGGCCATGGCGGCGGCGGACGGGCCCGGGGCCGGGGGCGCGTGGGGCCGCGGGGCCGCGGGGCCGCGGGACGGGCCGGGGCCGCCTTCCTCCTCTGCGCCGCCGCCGCCGCCGCCGCCGCCGCCCGGAGACCCCGGGCGCTCCACTCGCTCTGCGCCGCCGCTTGGCGCTCGCCTCCGCTGCCGCGCCCCGCCCCCGCCAAGTGCGCTTGCGCGGCGCCCGCCCCGATCGCGCCTGCGCGCCCGCCCGCGGGGCACGCCGGGAAGCGACCCCTCCCCCGGCCGCCGAGCGCGCCGCCGGGAGCCGGGGGCCGCGCGCGCAGGCGCTTTGGCGCTTCCGAACCCCTGGAAGGCCGCCGCCGCCCCGGCTCGGACTAGCTCCCCGGACGCCTGTGCGTGGGGCCGCGGGCAGGGCAGCGCTGCGGCGCGCTGCCGGGCCCGCCGCCGGGCCCGCCGCGCTTTTGGGGCCTTTTTGTGACGTCCCGGCGCGGGGCGGGGCCGGGGCGGTGCCGGCGCGAGCCTCAGTTTCCCCACCCGGGACCCGGTCCGGCCGCCCCGGACGCTCGAGCCGGGAGGGTTCTGTCGCTCGCAGCCCTCTCCCCACTCGGCGCACCTTCTGCAGCCTTGACTCGGCACCCGTCCCACCCGAACCCCTGACCAGAGCCCTGCTCCCTGGGCCCGGACGCCCACGCAGATCTGGATGGGAAAGTAGGGTAGAGCCTGCCTCCATCCCTGCACGTCCGCAGGTGACAGCTCACCATGAAGGTGGGCTTGGCGCCCGTGGCCAGTGGTGGCCTCGTGGCGGGGGACCCGGGCTGCCAACAGCTGCGCCAACATCTGGCGCGGGGCTGAGCCTGTTCCTTCCCCCAGGTGCCCTGACGTCTGGCCCTGGGCTGGTCACCACTGAGGACAGTCAGGTAGACCCGTCCGGAGGAGGAAAACAAAATGTCACCTGTGGAACGAATGGAGGACTCTGAGAAGCCCTGGGCAGAGTAGCAGCTTCATCAGTACAGAGGGCTGTGCCCTGCACCTTGTGGGACCTGGAGGGGACCCTCATCTATAAAGTGGGCTGCACACCCTGCTTTGTCTAGTATTCTAAGTGCTCTCTGTTCTTCCTTCTCTGCCCGTAGCATCAACATCATAGCATTGGCATGGGGCAGTTTGTTGATTAGTAGTAATTAGAATGAATTATGATTCTTCCAGAGGAGTTTGCCAACGTACACCCCACATCACAGGAGTTTGGGATGGGTGGGGGCTCAGCTAGAAAATGTAAAGGGAGGTGCTAGGTTTATCGGCCCTCCAGCCAGTGCCCCCCACATGAGGCTGTGTCCCTCCAGGAAAGCCCACACCTTGGACTCTGAAACATCCTGGGGTGGTGGCCACCTGGGGTTTCTACTTGCCTGTTTTCCAGCCATAGCACCTCCATTTTCCTGTGGAGGTACCCATTTTTAGCCTGCAAGCTTTGAATTGGACTGACCCCTAGCCCTGGCTGCAGAGCTGGGTCATCCAACCAATGTCCTAGGGCCCCTGGCTGCAGTGGTTCATTTGGGGACAGCATGTGACTTGGTCTTTTTCTGGGGACACGATGCTGGGGTGACTGAGCTGGGAGAACTTGGGCCTGCAGCTAAAGGACCATCTCATCACCACGAGGCCTGTGAAAAAAGTTGGCCCTCAGGAAAGCTGAACTGCCTGATGGGAACGTGCTGATGAGCCTGTTTGTGCTCTGGATCCAGCCATGCCTGACCTCCCCCTGCAGTAATGCCAAGTAATTAAATTATTTCTTTTTTTGTTAAGCCAGTTTGAGTTGAGCCTTCCATCACATGCTATAGAAGAGCCCTGAATTCAAATCTAGGTTCTGCCATAAACTTGGAAATGGTCCTCAAGTGCTAAACCTTCCAGAACTGTGAGATAATGAACTTGTGTTGTTGTGGGGTTTTTCTGGGGTTTTGTTTTGTTTTTCAAGTGGTTTGTTACTGAAGCCACAGGAAATGAATACCCTGGCTTCTGTGAGTGTAGATTCTTCCTCTGGAAAAGTGATTAATTAATTCATGGCCTTCCATAGACATATTCAGGTACAGCAGTGAATAAAATTTATAAAAACCCCTGCTTTTGGGGAGACAAGAAGAAAGGATAGAAGCAAGTTGTTAAGCAACTTCTGGTAGCAGTAATTGTTATGAAGGAATATAGAGCATACTGAAGCATTAGCAATGGGAGTGGAGCAGACAGGTTATTTTAGATGGGGATTGGGGGAGGCGCCTCTCCGGAAGTGGCATTTGAGCAGAGACCAGAAAGGAGTGAGCCATGAGGGTCTGGAGGAATAGTGTCACAGAAAAAGGAATAGTATGTGCAAAGGCCTGAAGCAGGGACAAGCCAGACCAGCTGGAGACCAGTGTGCATGGCCCAGTGAGGGGACAGAGGCAAGGATAGACGCTGAGGAGTATCCCTGCCCAGCCTTCCTGAGTGCTCACTTTGTTCACAGGCCATGTGGTGACCAGATGGCTCCAGGATCTAGGCCCAGGTCTTCTCAGCACAGCAGCTCCAGGAAAAGTCCCAGGGCTGTGTGTCTCATTGGCCAGCTGGGAGTCACATGCTGTTCCTGAACCAATCACTGAGGCCGGGGTGCGTGGAGCACTCCTGGGCTGGTGGGGATGTGGGCTGGACCAGTGTGGGGAGGAGCAGGCAGGATGAAGCTATAATGTGCAACCAACAGGATGCAGAGAAGGGCCCGCTAACAGGACAGGGAAGGCACCCAGGTCAAGCCCCAGTCCTGGGCAGGGAGGCTTCCTCAGAGACCACAAACTCCAGAGGAGCCCCAGGACCAGGGAGGCTGTCCGGAGGCTCCATCCTGGATATGACAGGCCCAGGATGATCTTGGGATGTCCCTGAGGAGATGCCCAGCAGGTGGTTTGCTCTCCAGGGCTGGAGCAGAGCAGCGCTGGGCTCCAGACGTGAATTTGAGACTCCTTGGTGACCAGGCAGTAATTCAAGCTGCGGCCCCGGTGAGATGCCAAGTGAGGAGGAAGCATGGGGAGAGGAGAGGCCCCTAGCAGAGCACAAGGACACCTGCCCTCCCCTGGGAAGCTGGGGGAGAGGAGGAGACTTCTGGGGCCTGTGGAGTGTGGAAGGCAGGGAGGCTCGCGCCCACGCTGCCATAAGGCCAGGTAAACAGGATGGCTCAGCTTCCCCAGGTCATGCCTGTAAAGATCAAGCCAGGACTTCTGGACCCAAGACCAGGCATGATGGTGACTCAGGGGAGGCAGTAGGGAAGGTGGACGGGACAGGAGATGTGACCCCAGCTGGTCACAGCCCGACCCAGGGTCGGCCTCAGCCCGACCCAGGCGGGGCGGGGGGAGTCGGGGGTTGGCCCTGAAGTGTGAGCTGTCCCCAGAGGTAGCTTCCCTTGAGGCAAGCAGGCCAGCTTAGACCTCTGGCCAGTCCTTCACTGGCCACGCCCCCAGTGGTCCCCCACTGGTCATCCCCTGGTGGTCACTGGCCACTCCTGTCCCAGAGTGGGTGATGGGGCCTCCTGGGCCACGTGGCTCCTCTGCAGTGGGGCAGCTGTGAGCCTCCTTAGCTGGGAAGAGGATCTGGTGGCACCAGTGATGGCTTCTACGTACTGTCCAGCCCTGTTTCTGATAGCTGGAGGGAGAGGTCGCCCCGGGGGACCACAGAGGTTACTGGTGGCTGCCAGGGCTCAAGAGTAGGCCCTGCACTGGAACAGCTAATGCTTACTGACTGGAGCCCCTGCATGAACCTTCTGGTTATGGAACAAACGACCCCACAACTTTGAGGCTTGAAACAATAACACTCATTCATATTTACCCCAAAGCAGGAGCTGCCAGTCAGGTACCTCCAGGTGGCTTGGGCCTCACAGCATGGTTGCTGCATGCCATGCCAGCACCCACAGGGGTACCTGTCGCCTTTCATGACGATAGGTACACAGAGCCAAGTACTGTCACAAAAGCCACCAAGGGCGAGGGGGGGTGGGGGGCGCTCAGTTTCCATCTCTCTCCTGCCCTTGGAGGGGGTTGGGAGACTCTGGAAGAGCCAGTGGGAAAAGAAAGGAAGCTGAGGCTGTTACTGGTTTATCAGTTACCGGCCAAGGGCAGGTGCTGGGAAACCAGAGGAGGCAAGCTGGCTCCTGCCAAAGGTAGCTGGAAAAAGGCTTTAGATTCCGTCCTTGTGTGGTCTCCCTCAGTCAGAACAGGGGTGGCCTGGGTCCCATTTAACAGAGGAGGAAGCTGAGGCTGGACCTGCCTGCACCTGGTCTGGGCTAGCAGTGTGCTTCCTGCAGAGTCCTGGGTCCAGGAAGTGATCCCGCTGGTGGGAGGGGGACACCCAGGTGCTTGGTGACTGTCTCGTGTGCCTGGATCCTGGATGGGTTCCCCGCCCCTTCCCCCCACCCTGTGGTGGTGGAGGTGGTGTGGGTGACTGGGGCTTAGGGCCCTGCTGGCCCCTTGCTGGTGGTGTGACCTCTGCTCCTCTGGGCTTGGGTTTCACCATCTGCCAGATGTGGGCAGTGGTTTACCTTCTGCATAGGATAGTGGTGAGGCAAGACACTGCAGGCCTTGGACTTGTTGGCCATTTCTGTCATCACTATCATGATTACCGGCCCAGCTGACCTCTTCCCTTGGCGGCTGGGGTAAACTGAGGACCAGAGAGGACCTGCTCTGGCAGGGTGCTCGGGGGAGGGACGGCTGGGGCAGCCCGTGCCTCCCAGATCTTGGGGCTGTGAGTCCAAGGCATCTCACTGGATGTCCCAGTGCCCTCCGCTCCCATGAAGCCGAGTGCTGGGGCACCCTGGTTTCTGGGCAGCGGTGGGACCCGCTGGGGCTGACTGGGACGCGCCCGAGTGGAGAGCGTTTCCCGGGACGTGTGACTGGTCACGGGCGCTCACACACACATCAGGTCAGCCTGGGGAACAGACTTTATTTCTGCTCAGGAGAGGCGAACCTTGGTGAATGTGCGGGGAGGGACCCACGCCCCCTCCCCCGCTGAAGGGGGCTGAGGCATCATTCCAGGTGGGAAGCTGGCATGCAGGGACACCCCAGTCCTGGCCTCCGGAAGTGCTCCGCCCAGAAGCAGGTGAGCAGGCCCTGAGGGCCCTGTATGTCCAGGCGGAGGAGGCGGCGGCGGAGGGCGGGGCTCAGCCCACGGGCTTGACCTTAGCGATGAAGAGGGCGGCGGCCTTCTCCAGGAACTCCTCCCGGGTCATGGGGGCGCTGGGTCGCCGGGCCACCAGCGCGCGGTCCATAGCCAGCGCCAGGCTGTCGGGCCCCAGGCGCGAGCCCGCCTCCAGGTAGCGCGCGGGCGCGGTGTCGTCGCTGGCCTGCAGGGCCCCCTCCAGCGTGTCCAGCACTGCCTGGCCCAAGCGGCGGTCGGCCACGGCCAGGCCCGGGTCCTCCAGCAGCCGGTAGAGGGCGCCCGCGCGCGCCACGAATTCCAGCAGCACGAAGCAGGTGAGCATCCCCGCGCGGAACACGGCCAGCGGAACTGCCTCGTGGTCCCGGCACTGGATCTTGCGCAGCAGTGGCGCCACCACCTCCTCGGGGGCCTCTCCGTCGCGGCAGATGCGCTTCAGCAGCTCGCTATACGTGCGCCCGTCCAGCCCCGGCTTCTTCTTGCGGCCGCTGGCGCTCAGGCACTCATAGGCCACGCCGACGTTGTTGTTGAAGGCCGTCCTGCGGGCGGAGGGGGCGTTGGCTCGCACTAGAGGCCTGCTCCAGCCTCCCAACCTCAACACCCCGGCCCCTCCTGCCTCAGGTCCGTCCCCCCAGCTGTACCCTGACCTGGAACGCCCTCCCCAGATCTCCCCGAGATCCGCACATGCTCCGCCGAGTCTGTGCTCAGCCGTATGTGTTCAGCATCACGTCTAGGGCAGTGTCCTCCCCGACCCCCTAACCCTTTCCTATACTTATCTTCATGGAGTCCTCCTGAGTTCCCTTCCTCCCATCACCAGCTCTGGAGCCTGTCTGGGAGTTCATCTGTCGGGTCACTCATTACAGTCACAGTGCCCACACCACCGCCTAGGAGCTAGAGAAACGGCTGCGGACTCTGCCAACGGGCTCCTGCCCACGGACTTTCCACCTTAGAGGTGTCACTGGGCAGGACATGTCCCTGCCTCTTAACTGAGTTAACTCATTTCACCTGTGCAGGCCCAGAGCCTGTAACCCAGGGTGTGGCTCAAGCCTGCTGCTGCTGCTTTGTAAGTTTATCCGCAAGCATCCACATCGACCCGGACACGCTGCCTCCTTCCTCCACAGATCACATCAGGAATGGCCCCAGTGCTGACACTACTTACTGCTTGCCCCACGAAGCCGTGAGGTACCCCCCTGCCGCGCCCTGGCCATGCCAGGAGCCTCCCAGGTGGTCGTGTGCGGGCTTGGGTCAGCCTGGGTGCCCACTCCAATCCCCCCCTTGACAGCTGGCACACTGCCTCAGCTCTAAAGCAAAGGCGAAAGTGAGGCTTGGGGCAGCTGATGGCCAGATCAGGGGTCCCACAGAGGAAGAGGCAGCCCACGGCTCACACTCACCCTTTCTGGGAGCCTGGCTCCACTCTTATCTGTGAGACACAGCATGCCACCCGCCTGTACTGGCCAGAGGGGGTGGGAGCCTGGTCCACACTGGGCCAGAGCAGGGCAGGGTCCAGGGACAGCCATGCTCACCCAGTGAGCTCCAGGGGTCAAGGCCCCTTACAGAGGAGGAGCCGCGGTGCAGAGGGGAGAGGGCAGGACCTGGGGTCTTGCCCAGCTGGGATTCACTTCTCAGTTCTAGGACAATGTGCTGGGGCTTTAGAGTTAGTGAGAGCACCCTGTGAAGTGTGAGGGTGCCAGGCCCTCCCTTTGCACAACTGGCATTGCGTTAGCTGCTGCCGCCTCGAAACAACCCCTTGTGGCAGCTTCTGTTGTCAGCTCCTTTCCCCGGGACAAGGGTCTCTGCTGGGAGTAAGCCTGGTGGTGATGATGCTGGGGCCAGCTTGGTGGCTGCGTAGCAGTTAAGCCCACACCTAGATCATGTCGCAGACTGAGTCAGAACTGGGAGCGGCTTGGCTGGGTGGTCCCAGCTTGGTCTGCAGCCAGGACCCTGGTGGGGCCCCCTCCTCTGAAGGCTCGCTGTGGAAGCCCCTCCCCAGGGGCAGCGTCAGCACGCTCAGGTTACAGTGCTCGCCCCCTGAGTGGGTGACAGGCAAGGTGGTGATGCAGGCTGGTCTGGTTTGATGTGAGAGGCAGCTGCCTGAGGTTGTGAATACAGGGGGCTCTCAGGGGCATCTTGGTGGCAGGGTATCCCACCCCACGAGGATGTGGCCCACTTCCTATGGAGAGTCCACTCCTGCAACCCTGGGTGAGCAGTGCCCTGTTGATTCTGCAGCAGCCGTGAGGCCATTGAGGTTTCAGGTGCCTGCCCCTGTGGCCTGACAGCTCATCCATCAACCACTAAGCTGTGCCTGAAGTCTCCCCCAGGAACCTGGTCAACCAGCCAGTTGTTCTAACTGACTCACTCGCCCTGGAGTTGGTCAGTGCAGTTCCTGGCTGGCCTAGACCTGTGCCGGTTCTATCCACTGTGCTGTTTTCTTCATCTGGAGAATAAGGGTTCTAGCCTGTGTCTCAGAATTCTTGGGAGGACAGAGATTAGTTTTTGTGCCTGGTGTGAGGCTGGGGTCCCACGTGTTCTTGTCACTCACTGTCACTAGCTGCCATGCAGCCTTGTCCAGGTGCTGTTTACCATGGGCTCCCAGCCTTGTGGGCAAGAAGATGCATAGCAGGCAGTGATGGCCCAGGGAGATGAGATCATCAGGGGAGAAGACGGAGGAAGGCCACACGCCACCCCGAGGCCGTTCTGCTGGGGGCTCCAGTTGAGAAGGGGCACCCGTGCGGTCTGCCGCTCTGGTCCTCAGGCTCCTCCTGTGCCAGCTCCCACAGAGAGGAGTTTACAGAGCACATTGGGCACTTGCTAAAAAGAACCAATTTATGGGTCGTGTCACAGAGACACGCTGTAGACAGGGGGCTCTCGATGGGGTGACTCTGCCCCCAGGGGACACTAGTGATGATGTCTGGGGGCAGTTTTGTTTGTCACCATTGGGTGGGTGGAGGCCCAGGAAGCTGCTCAACACCTCCCGCACCCACACAATGTCAGAGAGCCGAGGGAGAAGGGGGCTCTGGTTCAGTGTTTGAAGAGATGGGGTCCTCTCCTTGCTTACAGCCTTTGCCTTCATACTTGCCCCTCTGAGTCACGTGGTGTAAACCAGGGTGGCCCCCAGCATCTGTAAGTCCCCTCTCCCCCACTGACTCAGGTGTGTGTGGAATGTGTCCATCTCAGGACTTCAGAGGTCACATGGTCATGGAATGCAGGGTCTCCTGGGGGTTTGTGGACTCCTTTATCTCAGCGTGTCTCATCTGGGGAGATTCTGCCCCCAGGGGACACGGGGTGATGTCTGGGGACATCTGTGCTTGTCATGGGGGAGGGCTCTTGGCATTTGGTGGGTGGGGAGCAGGGAGGCTGCCCCATGCCCTCATGGTACCCAGGACACCCCCACAGAGGATGCTGTGAGCCGAGGACACTGTGGTGCTTCTGCGTGTTTTCTGGGGCGACAGGGCCTGCAGGGGCTGGCACTCTTGCTGCTACTCTCAGCATGTGGCGTGGCTGCCCTACAGCATCGGCTGTGTGTGCTCTGGGGGCTGGTGGGCTGCTGGCTCCACTGTCTACCAACACGTGTCATTTCCCCACCTCAGCAGAGGGGATTTAGGTTGAGTTCACCCCAAATCTTTTGTGCTGAGGTCACTCTCAAGAGCAGCCTCAGGAAACCCCAGCCATCACAGCACTGGGGCTGCCTGGCCTCAGGCAGACCCACGCCCGGGACCCGCCTGGTTTGGCTTCTGCTTCTGACCTGGCAGCTGAGGTGACCGGGCTTTCGCCTGGGAAGCCACCTCTGAGATCAGGGAGACCAGGTGCACCACTAGCCCTGGTCGTTCACCCTGCCCACCTTTCCCTTGGAGCCTCCCGCCGACAGCTCCAGCAGCCCTGTGGCGTGGTGGACAGGGTGTCATCCCCTCACCCCGACGTGCGCAGTGCAGGTCTGCCCAGAACCTGTGGGTGTGGCCTTGTCTGAAAGTAGGGTCTTTGTGGATGTAATCAGTTCAGGATCTGGAGATGAGATGAGCCTTAAACCCAACACCAACTATCCGTTAGAGACAGACACCGAGGGTGGGGGACCTGGCTGGCCAAGGATGTTCACAATGCCCTGAAGGGAAAGAGGCCTTAAGGACCTCCCCCAACAACTTCAGGGGATCAGGGAGCACAGCCCTGTAGCCCCTGGATTTCTGGCTTTGGCCCCCAGGCTGTGGGAGAATACAGTTCTGCTGCTTTGAGTCACGAGGTTGTGGTAAATTGCTTACAGCAGCCCCAGGACACTCAAGCAGCCCCTGGGTTCTAAATCCTACACGTCTCACATGCTCTCACCTCGAGGGCCACTGGACATGGAGTGGCCAGCAGCTCACAGGTATCTGTGTGGATTAGGAAAAGCACTGCAAAAAGCCTTCACGTAAAGGTCCTGGTCTGTGACGTCTAGGGGCTGAGTGGCTTGTGCAGTGCTTGACCTGGACAAGGACCTGACAGCCCTGCTGCTGACTGTTCTCCTTGGAAAGTGTCCTGGGTGCCCCTGTCTTCTGCTTTCCTCCTTCATGTCTATTCTGCCTTCTCACACTTTCTTGTGGGTGCGCTGAGGCTGGGGCTCCTCAGAGTCGGGTCCTGGGCTCTTCTCAGCTCCCCTGAGGCCTCCATAATGGCCCCTCTCCCCATGACAACCTCCTGCCCGTTACATGTCTCAGCTGCAGACGTGAGTGTCCACCTTCCAGCTGCAAGGTTTTCCCAGCACCCGACTGACCAGTGACCTTCCCTCTCACAGACCACGTGGGGCTGCTCCTGTACAACCCCCAGCCGCCTGGGCCCCAGCAGAACCCATGCATGCCCGCCAGTCACCCCACCTCCTACCCACCACCCTCACCAGGCCCCCATCTCCAGGTACTCCCTTTTCTGGCTATCACTTCAGACACCCCGCCAGCTCGCCACACCCGGCTCCTCCTGGCCTCTCTGCTCCTTGACTCAGGAGGGTGCTCCCAGGCAGGTGGGTGCTGGGTTCAGGCTGAAACGCTCCCTTGCTTGGCTTCCCTCTCTTTCCTGGGTTCTTTGGGGACCCCTTCAACATCTGAGTCCCAGCTCACCCACGTCCAGCGGCCACCCTGTCTGGTTGATGCTGCGAGTCAGACGGCTTCTCCCCATCCACCTGACCCGGTCCATTCACTCACCCTTCCCCCAACTCAGAGCTGTGAGGGGGGTGGGGTGGGGGGAGGCGCCATTCCCTCCACCGCCCCATGCTTCAGCTCTTCCCCTTCCCCATTTGTCCCACACTACAGCACCGCAGCCTCCAGACCAGCGCACCCGGTACCTCGTGCCCGCAATACCCTTCCCTGTGTATCATGCGGGCCCCTTCCTGGACGCCCCTCCTGCCCGCAGGGGACCTCCCCGTAGAGTAGGGGCCTCGAATGACTCGTTTGCTCCCCGTCTCCACGACCCAGCCCTGTAAATACTCATTTTCTGATTGAATGGGCAGGGTTCTCCAAGCTGGGAACGCGGGAGCTAGGAGGGACCAAGTCCTGTGTGGGCTCCATGATTTTCAAAAGTGGGGTGGGGTGCACGGGGAAACTCGGCATCTGCAAAGAGGCATCACCAAATACCAAGTCGACCACAAGTACCAGCGCCAGCACTCAGCTGGGTGGCCCCGCCGGGGCTCTGGAGCCCCGCGCGGCCCGCGCCCCTCCTGCGCCAGACGCAGCCGTCTACAGTTCCCAGTACGCCCCGCGCTCGTGCACCGGCGCCGAGGGTGGGAGCCGCGCGGAGCCCGCTGGGAGTTGATGTCCGGCTGCGGCCCCTACCCGTCCAGGCCCGGCCCAGCCCCGCACCTCTGGGAGTGGTGAGCCAGGCGAAGATGCCACAGTGCGCGTCCCAGGCGCTGCTGCTGCAGCAGGAGCTGACCCGGAGGCTCCCCGGCGCCACCGTTTACAGGAGACCGCAGGCCCATGTTCTCGAAGTAGTGCGCTAGAAAGGCGATGGGCTCCTCCGGTCGCGCCTCCAGCACCTTTAGCAGGGCCGCGCGTAGCATCTCCGTCACGCCGACCTGTCGCAGGAAGTCCTCTTCACTCTCGGTCGTCGCCGCCGCTCGGGACACCCCCGGCCGGCCGCTGTCTGTGAAACTAGTTGCCTGTGCCACCGCCTGCCGCCGCTTCTCCACTGCCGCCATCTTCGCTGAGGGCAGAGGGACCGGAAGCGCTGCCATATCTCACAGTGCGCTGCCGCTTCAGAGCGGCCATCTTGGTTAAGGGCAGAGGGCACCAGAATCTTTCTGAGAGAGACTTACGAAATGACCAGGGCAGGCCACCCTTTTCTCTAGATTCTAATAGGCACTGTATCCAGGTTTCCTCTTTATGTGTGCTGCTTGACTTTCCTGGCTTAGACGCGGAGCTTAAATTTTGCCAGACTCCAAAATGGACCCCAGGAAGGGCTTGGTTTCAGGTGTGAAGCCGATTGCTTGCCATCTTGGTAATGGGAGAGTCCTTTCTTAGCCCTGTCCCCTAGCAACAGGTCTCCTTGGTTACCAGGGAAGCCCTGCCAAGCTGGGGCGGGTGGCTCCACCCCCACGTCGGGACTAAGCTCCGCTCTCGCCGGCTTTTTTGATTTTACACTCGGAGGCTTTGTGCTCAGCCTGGCCTTCAGCCTAACCCAATCTCCGTGTGAGTTTGTAGCTCTCCTCGTGCGGAAAGGTTCCCTCTCACTACCAGGCTGGGTTAGGGGTCTCCTCTGCGCTTTCGCGGCTCTTAGTCGCGTCTACGCGTTCGTAGAGCGAATGACTATGGTTCCCAGTTCCCTGTCCCAGCCGGCTACATTTCGTTACCACCAGAGGGCGCTTTCTCACGCCGCATCTTCTATAGCTCTGAAAGTGTTAGTCACTCAGGCGTGTTCGACTCTGCGACCCCGTGGATTGTAGTCCGTCAGGCTCCTCTGTCCATATGATTATCCAGGCTAGAATACTAGAGTGGGTTGCCATTCCCTTCTCCAGGGGATCTTACCGACTCAGGGACTGAACCCAGGTCTCCTGCATTGCAGGCAGATTCTTTACGGTCTGAGCCACCAGGGAAGCCCTAAGCCCTGTAGCTCTAAACTCTTGCAAAGGTCCCCAGTTCCAGAAGGCTGAAACCCCTGGCATCTACAGCCCCTCATCTGCCGGTATCATTTCCAGCCTCTGTCTCGCTCCCCACCGCCCCCGCCCCCGCCCCCTAACCCGCAGCCACCCTAAAAGAGGACATACAGTTTCTCTTATCAAGTACCCTTCTGTTTCTTTGCCAGTGCGGTCCTCCAACAAGTACTTTTCTCGCTTCTTTTGAGGACTTCTAGTTATTCTTTAAGCTTCAGCGTTCCCACATGCAGGGAGGGGCCCCAGGCAGAGTACACGCCTCCTTCCCCCAGCCCTGGCCACGTGGGGCTGCGGTGGTGTCTGTCTTTCCTTGCCTCTCTGGGGGAGTCACCTAGAGCAGAGGATGCTCGGAGCTGTGCGGAGGATTCCCATGTCGTGGGACCAAAACAGAAACCACTAAGGTCAGACTAGATGCTCTTTATTCTCCAGCTCTGCACTGTGGAGGGTCTGCTCCCCTGGGACCCACGGAAGGGACACCCAGCCAGCTGGGGAGCCTGGATGTGCCGGCCATCAGGGTAGGGAGCCCACGGTCACCACCTGCTGTCCAGAACGCCGCCCACGTCCTCTAGTCACAACCGAGTAGAAGAAAAGTCCCCCTTTGTGTGGTCTACTCGGGGTGGGGGTGTGAGGCCCAGGTCATCAGCTTGTGGGCTGGCAGCGTTTCCTCAGGTGATAGGCAAGAAATACCAGGAGAAGGAGCCCCAGCGCCAAGCTGCTGGTCCACAGGGCAGCCGACGTTGCCGGGGAACCTGGAGAGAGAGGCATCCGGAATCCTGAAGCCCACTGCAGGCTTGGGGAGCAGCCCGGCAGAGCTTGCTAAGGTCTCACAGACTGATCAGGTTCCCTGAAACTGTACAAACGACTTAACAGTTTAAAACACCTTTGTGAAATCTACAAAAATCCCTGGACTAGCCAAAGGCCTTTGTGTGTTTAGTCACTCAGTCGTGTCTGACTCTGCGACCCCATGGACTGTAGCCCACCAGGCTCCTCTGTCCATGGAATTCTTCAGGCAAGAATGCTGGAGTGGGTTGCCATTCCCTTCTCCAGGGGATCTTCTGACCCAGAGATCGAACCTGGGTCTCCTACATTGCAGGCAGATTCTTTACCATCTGAGCCAACAGGAAAGCCCCCAAAGGCCTTCAGAGCAACTCTTTGGAAAGGTACATAGGACCCTGTAGTTAGAAATGAGCAGTCCAGGAACTTCCTGATGGTCCAGTGGCTAAGCCTCTGCACTCCCAGTGTAGGGAACCCAGGTTCCATACCTGGTCAGGGAACTAGATCCCACATGCCACAACTAAAGATACTGCAAGCTGCAACTAAGACCAGATGAAGCCAAGTAAATAAATAAAGCACCATATAAATAAATATTTAAAAAAAGTGGGCAGTCCAGTGAGGGGCCCCTCACCACAGCTGCATTTGAAGTGTAACCAGTCTGGGTGGACAGCACTGTCCATGTAAAACACACATTGCATTTTGAAGACTTAGTCTGAAAACAAACTTCAATCATGCTTCTTAATAGACTGCATGTTGAAATGATAATATTTGAGATATATTGGGTTTGATGATATATCGTCAAACTTACTTTTTTTCCCCTCCTGAACGTGGCTTCCAGAAAAACAAATTACTGATGTGTCTGTGTCCTGTTTCTATTCCACAGGCTGTCTCAGTCCATTGAGTTTACAGGGTTTACAAAATGCTGTGACAGCTACAGGGTCCCTGAAACCTAGTTATCGCCATGCAGGCAGCTATGACTTGTGACCCTTAAAGGGTCAGGGAAGCCCACTAGACAGCTGGGGACATAGGTGGACTAGCAGGGCACTCCTTGGCTAAGGCCTGGACACAAGGCTCCCTTCCCTCCCAGGCCCCTGCAGCCCCCAAACTTACAGATTTCCGGGACCACATACAGGTTGGTCGTGTGGCCCCCAGGGTCCAGGCGACACTGGAACCAGCCCTCAGGATGGCACCCGGACCACAGCATGCTCCTGCTGCTCAGCCAAGCTTGGGCCCCTGCCTCCTGCGTCTCGTAGGCCTCCAGCCCGCCGGGGGCCTGGGTCCAGTGCACGGCCATGCCGGGGCCACAGGGCACCTCGCACAGCAGCTCCAAAGCCCCTGGTGCTGACGACCGGTGGATCTCCGGGAGGCACGGCCTGGTGGAGCTGTTCCTGGGTGCGGGGCCAGGACTAGCCGGGCCAGGACTTGCGGGGCTGCAGGTGGAGGTCAGCTCGGGGGAGGTGGTGATGGGGGGCTTCGGGGGCGTCATGACAAAGGGCTCTGGGGTGGTTGTATCAGTGGGCTCCAGGGACGCTGTGATGCTGGGCTCTGCTGGGGTCATGGTGGGGGGCTCTGAGGAGGTGATGCTGGGGGGCTCCGAGGAGGTCAGGCCCTGCAGGACTGGAAAACACAGCAGCCATTTGTTTTCTCCCTGCTGCCCAGGCCCCTCTCCTAACTCCCTCTCTCCACCTGGAACACATGGTTGGACCTGATCTGCTCCAAGCCCTGTCCTTCACTTGGATGAATTGCAGGGTACCCCAGTGGATAGGAGCAGGGTCGAACACACAGGTCGGATGTTGATAAAAGGTGTCAAGAAACATTCAACAGGGGAAGAAAAGAGGCTTGTGTGTGTGTGTTGGGGGGGTGGCGGTGGGACCTCTTGGGCAGGAAGATCAGGGCAAGCCTCACTGGGAAGGAGACCTGAGTGGGGTGGCGGAGCTGTAGGGAAGAGCATTCCCATGGAGGTCACAGTGATGCAAAGGCCCTGGGGCAGCACTGCCCCTGAAGTGTGGGAGGAACAGCAGTGTGAGTGAAGGGGAAGAAGGGAGGGGGATAGGGCAGGTGCGCAGGGCCCTGTGGGTGGGTGCAGCCAGCTTGGACTTTCACCTGGAGGAAGGTGGGAGCCCTGGAGGGCTGCGGGCAGAGGAGGGGCAGCACCTTGGTGACCTTGGCTCAGGGTAGGTGCGCTGCAAATCTGTTGAATGAATGAACCAGCGAGAAGTAGCCCCCTGGTTGCCACTGGGGGCCAGGTGAGGGATGGAAAGTGACTTTCCCTCCAGCTGGTGGTGCGGGACCTATCCAGGTGGAGACCCAGCGGGCGCAGGGAGGAGCCAGGACTCCCAACGAGTGGCCGGGCAGCCGCCCAGGGCTCACCAGGGACTCAGGTGCTGGGCGGTATGACCTTGTTCACTTCCCCACGGTCGCAGGCTCACCTGGAATGGGCCGGTGGCGGGTCAGCTCCAGGCCAGGCAGCCTCATGGTCACCTGGCAGTGGAGGGTGTGCAGGCTGGAGGTCTCTGAGGTGGGCAGCAGCCAGCGCTGGGTCACTTGGAACAGCTGGTCCTCACCTTCCTGGGGCTCTTCAGTCACGTCCGGGAAGTCTTCCACTCCCTCCAGTTCCCGACCCCCCAGGAGCAGGGACATGGAGAGTGTATCAGGGCCAGCCGGTGTGATGTTGTGGGCCGTGCAGGCCACCTCCTGGTCCCTCCCTGGCACTACGGCCTCAGGGGATACAGTCAGTTGGTCTGGGAAGGCTGTGGAGGAGGGGAGGAGAGGGTGAGCTGAGCCGGAAGGTTTAGGGCTGCGCCCCAGGAGGGGGGCGTGGAGGTGGGGCTTGGGGTTCCTGGAGACTGCTGGGGCACGGCGACAGGGGAGACCCACTACGACAGCCTGTGTGGCTAGAATATAAGCTGTCAGAGTGAGTCCAGAGCAGAAAGGGCAGCGGGTGAGGTCCTGGAGGATCGGGGGTGGATGGGGGAGAGGGATGCGTGGAGAAGGGGGACTGCAGAGCGACTCTGGAGGACCTGCGAGGTGAGCTATGAGCGGGGACGTGGTGGGCAATCCGGGAAGCGTTCCAGGCGGAGATGGCCAAGGGAAGGAGGGCTCGCGTGCGCAGAGGCCGGGGGAGGGGCGGGGGCTCACCAAACACCAGGAGCCGCACGCGGTGCTGGAGGGACACGTCCCGGCAGGAGCCCACGCACACGCGGGTCCCCGCCGCAGACAGCGAGGCGTTGAGCACGTACAGGACGCTGAGGCCCGCGCCGGACTGCACGGCGCCCGGACTGGTGTCCAGGCCCCGCCACAGCACCGAGGCCTCCCTGCCGTCCGCGCAGGTCATGCGGCAGGTGAAGTTTCGCGACTCGCCCACGGCCATCGCCACCTCGCTCTCAGGTGGATCCACTTCCAGCCGCCCACCTGCGGGTGACCGCGGTCTCAGCCCCGCCCTCCTCCTCCCAGGCCCCTACGTGGGGTCCCCCATCACCTCCCCAACCTCCGCACGCGCGTCTGCGGCCCCTCCCAGCTCACCGCGGCCCGGCTGGAGCAGCCCCAGAAGAAGGGGAAGCAGAAGGGCGCGGCCTCGCTCCATGCTCGGCCAGGCTCTGTCCTTTGCCCGCGGGGGCGGTGGCTTAAATAGTGGCGTCCCGGGCTCCTTCCCGCCGCCCCGCGACCCCGCGACCCCGCTTCCCCTCCTCCAGCTGCTCCCCGGGGGTTTCCCGAGGGGGTTTCCCACCCTGACCCCCAACGACCCTGGAGGCGACAGAGGGGCAGGCGCTGGGGGCGAGAGGTGCGGGGGCGGGGTAGGGGAGCGGCCGAAGTCGGACAGGAGGGCAGAAGGCCTGGGCCGGTTCCAGGCCTCGCTTTTAGAAACGCAACCTCAGAAGATGGAGGCAGGAGAGGGCTGACGCCGGAGGAGTCAGGCCCGGGGTTGGCGCCAGGTTCGCGCCGTCGCGGGACTCTCCGTCTTCATTACCCGGAGCGGCCGCGCGGGGGCGGTGGGGAGCAGTCTCCTCTGAGCGGGGGCGGCCGCGCTGGGGTTCCCTGGCGGTGGACCTCCTGGAGAGGAGTCCTGGCGGAGCGGGGAGGGGAGGTCCCCCAGGAGTGAGGATGTTGTGGGGGTGGTGGGGTCTCTTGGAGGTGATGGGGCTGCGGCCCACGGTGCCTAGGACACTGCACTACCCACCTCTGAGCTTGTCTCCCGTGCGCCTAACGGGCAGGCGGGATGGGAGCCCGAGGCCACGGAGCGTCTTCCGAGGAGACTCCTGGGAGGGGACCCACAGCAATCATCAGCCAGGCCCGAGAGCCTCGTGTCCCCAACGCCTGAATCCGGCTGCCTTTCCATTGTGTAGACCACCCTCAGCCTGGTCCTGCGTTTCCTCAAGGCCATTCACTACCGGGCACCAGAATGGATTTAGAAACACCCTCTGAGCATGCAGACACTCCACGGCTGCCCCGTGGCAGAGGGAAAAACCCCGACTTCAGGCCGCGGCCGGAGCCTGGGCACTTGGCAGTCTCCGGACCTGGCACGTGCCTTCTCTGCTGGGCTATGTCCAGACGCAGCCTCCTGAGTGGGAAGCACCCCAGCCAGCTTCCTCCCTCCCCCCCCCCCCACTTCCTCCAAGTCCTTAGAGAGGTCAAACGGCTGATGTCATATCCCCCCTGTACTGGGAATGGCCCGGGGGTGGGGGGCGTTTGTCTGCTGTGGCCTCTGCTGTGACCCCAGACTGGGAGCACAGCAGGCACGCAGGAGGAAAAGCGTGGAGGGTCCTGGCTGCCCACCACCCCCGCCTGACTTCAGGTATGACTTGTGCCTCAGTTTCCCTGACTTCAGAGTAAGAGAACCTGCTGAGAGATGCCAGTTTCTAAGCACTACTAGCTCTGCCCACCTGTGTTCTCAGCATCTTTTTTTTCTTTTTAATTAGCTTATTTGACTGTGTGGGGGTCTTTGTGGTGCCTCTCAGCATCTTCCATCTTCCTTGCAGCTGCCGGATCTTCGTTGCAGCAGATGGATCTAGTTCCCTGACCAGGGATGAACCCAGGCCCCCTACATTGGGAGCACAGTCTTAGCCCCTGGAGCACCAGGGAATGCCCTCTTCTCAACATCTTAACTGTCAGAGGCAGAACGTGGGGCCCAAGATCAGGGACTGGAGGCAGAGAGGGGGAGCTGAGGGGCTGGGGGGCAGAGGAGGGGCTGAGGCTGGGGGGACTGGGGGCTGGGGTGAGCTGAGGAGGGGTGGCTGTAGAGGGCTGGGGACAGCAGAAGGAGGCTGAGGCTTGGCGGTCCAAGGGTTGGAGGGTGAGGCTGGGGGGCTGGGGGTGGGGGGTCAGGCTGGGGGGGCCTGGCGTCAGGGGATGGGAGCTGAGATTCGGGGGGCCCAGGTGTGTGAACCCAGAGTCTGGCTTCTTTGGCCCCATCCCCCCTACCCCGGGTGCCGGGAAAGGCCGCACAGGAAGGCGACTCCGAGGTGCGGTCCCTCCCCAGGCCGGAGGTTTGGGCCCTTCTCGGGAAGCTGGGCCCTTAACCCGGGTGGGGGGCAGCCGGCCTGGTGAATGGGTCTCTTCCCAGCCCCTGACCTGGCTTCCTGCTGCCCTGGCAGCCAAGGTCCTTGCAAGGCGTGGGCCTGCTGCCCCCACCCCCCACCGCCTGGCCCCTCCAGCTCCAAGCCTCTGCCTGTGTGAACAAAGAACCCTTGGGTTGAAGATGCCTGCAGCGATCAGAGGGCAGTGCTAAGGGGGACACGATGACCAGGGCGTCAGTGGAGGGCACCATTAGTAAGGGACAGGTGGGCTCAACAGAGGAAGAATGTTCCGGGCAGAGGTGGGAGACAGGAAAGGGCGGAGACACCGAGGCAGAGTAGGGGTGGGGGAGGAAAGGGATGGGCAGGTGCCTGGAGGAGCAGAGCCAGCAGCAGGGGGAGGGGACGGAAGACTGAACCCCACTCCTAGGCTGCTCTAGGGACACAAGCTTCTGCCCCTGGGTGACTAAGCCCGTGGGAGCCACTGCCAGAAGGGCTGATGGTCTGGCTGTACCCCCTACCCTGGGCTTCCTGCTCTTGGTCCCCACTTCCCAGCATTGCCCCCTGCACAGAGGAAGTCCTCAGTGGCCTCTGCAGGAAGCCTCCTTCCCATGGAGGGTCCCGTCACCGCCGGAGGTCTGACACTGTAGCCCCCTTCTCACTCCCCAGGATGACCTCAGGGCTCTGTGGGGGACCTGGCTGAGCAGAGTATCCAGAGGCCAGCGCCCTGGCCCCGGGAGACACCTGTTCCCCCAGGACCCCTGTACTCTGCCTGGCCAGCTCCCCTTGCTAGCATCACTGGTCAGTTGGGGGCCTCATGGATTTTCTTTGGCGTGAGCTAGAGCCCTGGGGCAGGGCTGGGTCATTGGAGCCCCCCCCCCATGTCAGATGCCCCATTCAACTCTGGTGCTGGAGGACCCTGGATGTCACCCTCATCCCCCTCCCTCGGTGGCTTCCTGCCTGGGTGGTCTCAGGGAGGCTAGGGGAGGAGATGGCAGCTGTGAGGGTCGAGGATCGCCTGTTACATAGCCCCACAGAAGGTTCTAGAGCCTGACGGGGCTGTTCCATCGGTTCTTCAATGTCCCTGCTGGGCCCTGAAGTTCCCTGGCCAAGCTGGGCTGAGGGCGCGAGGAGGGCACAGGGGCAGGACAGGCCCCAACTGACCTTAGCAGGTGTGGGCAGACTCAGGCAGAGATCAACTCAGGTCTGCCCGCCCAGCACTGGCCATCCACAATTATGCGCCCACTCTGTCCCTTAGGCCACCAGCCTCCAACCACTACTGTCCATCCATTTACCCAGCCTTCTGTCCACTTCGCATCCAGCTGTCCATCCACCCATGTATCCATCCGCCCCCAACTGAACACCCTTTCCCATCTACCAACCCACATGTCCACTTTGGCAGCCTCAGTGTGGTGTGGTGACTGGCTGTTTGAGGGGGGAAGCGCTGCTCTGCTGCTCCAGGCTGTGATGAGGGGGGAGGTTACAAGGTTGCAGCACAGGGCAAACTCAGATCACTACTGAGTTTGTAGTAGGCAGGGCTGCCAGCCAGGTGTCACTAAATCACCACTTAAAATGTGATCTTTAATTTAAATATTAACCTAAAAACAGATGTTTGACCTGCTTATCAGAAAACTTTTAAGTGTGCTTGGAGCAACTTGGGTTTATGAATCTACTTTCTCATCTACAATCTCATTTAAAAAATTTATTTAGTTATTTTTGGCCACTCCATGCAGCATGCAGGATCTTAGTTCCCTGAACAGATATTGAACATGTGCCCCCTGTGGTAGAAATGTGGAATATTAACCACTGGACCAGCAGGGAAGTCCCGTATTTATTTTTTTGGCCTCACGTGGGGGGGGGGGGGGGGGGGGCGGGGGCCGGGAACCGGCTCCCTGGCCTTGCAATGGATCTGCGTCCCTGAGCACAGAATGGAAATGTCTGGGTCCTCCATCGGACCCTTGCCTGAGCCCTGGGATGCCCACTGTGCTAAGGGTTTAGGACGGTGGTTTTCACCAGGTGGACTTTTCTGGTGGCTCAGCTGATTAAGAATCCGCCTACAATGTGGGAGACCTGGGTTTGATCCCTGGGTTGGGAAGATCCGCTGGAGAAGGAAACAGCTACCCACTCCAGTATTCTGGCCTGGAGAATTCCATGGACTGTATAGTCCACGGGGTCACAGAGTAGGACACGACTGAGTGACTTTCACTCTCACCAGGTAGGGGCACTAGATGACCTGGAATGGAGAAGTTGGGGCCCGGCGCCAATCAGAGGTTGGGAAATCCTGGGTGGGAGGCGGTTGGTGGAGGACTTGGGAGCCTCTGGGCGCCCTGCCTGTAGACGCGGAGGGGTTGGGTTGGGGGGTCACCCTGAGCCGACCCCTTGGGGAAGTTCTCTGCTCCAGGAGCCTGTTTGAAGCCCAGGCTCTCTACCCGAGACATGAATGGACCAGGAGGATGCGAGCCTGGCAGCAAGGTCTGGGTGATGGGGGGAGGGGGCTGCAAGTTCAGAGCCGAGTCAAAGTGCGATTGGGGTCGTTCTGCAGGGAGGGTGGGAAACTGGGGTCGCAGGCCTGTGCCCGCACACCTGGGTCAGGGCGTCTGGAGGGACCAGGATGGGCTTGGGAGTGCTAGGTAAGGAATGGGGCCAACGTCTAGCGTCAAGGCTGGCCAGCAGGGGAAGGTCAGGATGGGCAACTGAGGTCAGGGTCCCGCTGGAGCCGAGGGTCGGTGGTCAGAAGGTCAGGTTCGGGCGGGGTTGAGGGTCAGGGTCGGGCCGGTCGGGCCTACTCGCCGTGCCGCGTCCTTGGTGACGAGCCTCTCAACCACCTGGACGCGGTGGTCCAGCTCGGCTCGGCCCCAGGAACAGCCGGCGAGCGTTCGGGTCTCCCGGGAGAACCACGGTCCCCTGGGCCGCCCCGCGCTTCCGGACTACAACTCCCGACATGCCGCAGGCGCCGGGGTGGTGGCCGGGGGCGCGTTTCCCACAAGGCCGACAAGAGGGCAGCGCCTCTCTAGCCCCGCACTGGCCAGCGAGGCGGCATGGCCCTCGGTTCTGAGCGAAGGGGGCTCCTGTCCGCGCGTAATTTAGCATCGATGGCGGCATTGTGCGTCTTTGAGGTCACGCCCCCGTGGCTCCTGCTGCACTGGCACCGCTTGGGACTCGGGCGAGAGCTCGCGAGGCCGGGGGTCATACGTCCCGAACCGAAAGGTCCGGGTCGCGAGGAACTACACCGCTAGGTCTGGACCGCGGAATCGAGGCTTCGGAGGCGTCTCAGGGGCTGGGGTGGGGTCATGACAAGGGTCGTGTAATTGGACGGGGTCCGTGCTAGGCGGTCAGGGTCCTTGTTGCCAGATGGCCAGGGTTCGGTCGCCCGGCCCAGGGTCACGGTGCTGGGGCCCTGAGTGTGTTCTCTAGCGCTGGAGGATGACCAGGTTCATGCTGAGGCTGGATTTGTCGCACGGGTCCAGATAAGGATCATTCATTAAGTCACCGAGTAGTTATTGAGCACCTGTGTGTCCATGCTCAGCCGTGTCCACGCCTTTGGGACTCCTCTGTCCATAGGATTCTCCAGGCGAGAATACTGGAGTCGGTAGCCATCTCCTACTCCCAGGATCTTCTGGACCCGAGGATGGGACCCGCGTCTCTTGCATCACCTGCACTGACAGGTGGATTCTTTACCATTGCACCACCTGGGAAGCCATTAGTCTCCAAGCATTGTTCTAGGTGCTTGAGAGACAGCAGAGAGCAAAGTGGGCAGACCCCGCCTGGAGGGTCTTCCGTTCTAATTGGGGCGGGGAGGGACCAGGAGGTGTAAGCATTAAGTATACTAAACAGGCAGGAGTGTGCCCACGGGACTTCCCAGGTGGCACTGGTGGTAAAGAACCTGCTTGCCAATACAGGTAAGAGACTCGGGTTCAACCCCTGGGCCTGGAAGATCTCTTGGAGAAGGGCATGGCAACCCACTCCAGCATTCTTGCCTGGAGAATCCCATGGACAGAGGAGCCTTTCGGGCTACAGTCCATGGGGTCACAGTCAGACACGACTGAAGCGACTTAGCACTGGAGCACTAGAGTGTGCTTATAAATGTTGAACAGCTAGCACTTTTAGGGCAAAAAGCCCTACTCTGTGGCACATACTAATTCTGGGGTGTAAATACTCCCTTCATGGGTGCTTTCAAGCTGCCATCATGACATCAGCTTGCAAATAAAACTTGTGCAAATTTAAGCCAGCTCTCACAAGCCCCAGCCCAGCACTGCACTGGGGGTCAATGCTGTACTATATTAGTGGGTGATAAACACAGTGGGAAGGGCTTCCCAGCTGGCTCAGCAGAAAAGAATCCTCCTGCCAGTGCAGGAGCTGCAGGAGACCTGGGTTCGATCCTTGGGTGGGGAAGCCTGGAGGAGGAGATGGCAATCCACTCCAGTATTCTTGCTGGGATAATCCTATGGACAGAGGAGCCTGACGGGCTATGTCCATGGAGACTGGGACACATTTGAGTGACTGAGCACACGCACAAAGGCAGTGAGCAAAAGGGGAATTGGCAGTGTGGAGGTCGGGCATGTATAGAGTGACACTGGGTGGCCACGTGGGAAGGTCTGAGCAAAGACTTGGGGGAAGGGATGAGAATTAGGAAGCATCTGTGTGGGAAGGGGTGTACCAGGTAGAAGATACAGTATATGCAAAGGCCTTGCAGCTGGAGCTGCCTGGCGAGCTCCCGGAAAGCAAGGAGGCCAGAGGGGCATCCCTAGGGATGGGGAAGGCCATCGAGGGGAGATAGGACCTGGTTGTGGTCAGGTCAGACTTGGTGGGCCTCAGGAAAGCCTGCTAGACCCTCTCAGCACCCCAGTTTGAGGCCTTCTTTCCCAGGAACCTTTTGTCTTCATCTTCATAACGGGGACTAGGCAGGCGTGCAGCCGAGGACCCAGAGGAACAGGAGAGCTACTCCCACCCTGCCTCGCGGGGTCCCTGTTGGTCTGAGTGGGGAGCTGGCTCTTTCCTGAATGGAGGCATGAGGGGAGCTGGAAGGTTTGCTGGGTCCTTCTGGAATGGAGGCAGGAGGCGAGCTGGCAGGTTCGCTGGGTCCTTGTCCATCTGAGAAGAACAAGGCTTCCTTGTTAGCATCCCCGCCTTCCTGGAGCAAAGGGGCAGGCAGCCACCAAGGCACGTGAGCCTGAGTCTGGCCCTGCCGAGGGACAATTGTGAGCACCCTGGGGAGGTGGGAGGTGAGAGATCGCAGGCCAGAGGGCAGAGGGAGAGTTGACACTGCGTGGGACAGCGTCCTGAGAATACCTGCCCCCTGGCCCGCTCCACCCACTGTGCCAGGGACAGAACAGCAGGCTGGCCTATAATCCAGCTTCTCACTTTCAGCACCCAGACAGCTTTAGAGATGGTGGGGGACCTCAGCTCAACTGTGTCAATAGCCCCCACCCCTTTCTTCTGTGGGTGTCTGCACTGGGTCTGGGCCAGCGATGTGCTGACCCCAGGACAGGACACGCACAGCTTCGCCTCATCTGTGTGTGTGTGTGTGTGTGTGTGTGTGTGTGTGAGAGAGAGAGAGAGAGAGACGGGAAGGAGTGGGGAGAAAAGACAGTAAACTGCTGAAGAAAGCAGCTGGTCTGAGCTCAGGTCCTTCAGAGATTCCACTCTTGATGCCTCTCTCCTAATGCTGTCCGCTCCTCTCCTCTGCTCCGGTCTCCAGGGCTCCCACCTCCTCAGGTTCACAGCCAAGGTATACCTGCACCCACAGAACCCACAGATGACCAGCAGCCCACCCCGTACTGCTGGTCCACCGTGTGTCCATGTGCATCTCCCGCTGGAGTCCCAAGCCCCCAACCCCAAGACTGAACTCATGATCATCTAAAGGCTGCCCTGGGACTCCCCAGTGGTCCAGTGGTTAAAACTCGCTGCTTCCACTGCAGGGGGCAGTGGGTTCAATCCCTAGTTGGGGAACTAACTGACCAAAACGTAATGCCCCATAAATATTTATACAAAATAGAATAAAATATGTAAAGCCTGCCCCTCCCACCTCTGCTTCCTCCCAGGTACCCGCAGCTCCATCCTTTGAGGTGAGCCAACCAAAGCTCTGGGGCCCTGTAGCTCCCTCCCTCGGTCAAATCCACTTGCAGACCTTGTGGTTTCCAGTTTTAAAGCAGACCCAGAACCCCTGCTTCTCGCCCACTCTTCCATACCTGCTCAGCTGGCCCCACCATCTCCCAACCCCAATTCCCCCTCCCATCTTCACTCCTCACCTTCTCCCCCACCATCGCCCCATCATCTCTCTGTCATCCATCACCCCTCCCCCACCCCTCCAAGGCACCCCCATCCCCACCCCTTAGTCCCTTCTCCCAGGGTCCCAGTGCTGCTCACGGCCTGTTCTCCCCAAAACCGGCAGAGAGCGGGGTGCGACCCTGCTCAGCCCCTTCCTGGCCCCGGGCCCTCACCTCCTGCCCCAACCCCTCGCTCATCCTCCCCGCGGCCCCTCCCACCCGCCAGGCTCAGGGCTGTCCCAGGGCCTTTGCACAGGTGGTGCTCCCGTCAGGTGCCGCCAGGTGCGCCCTCTCACCAGGTCTCCCTGCTCTCTCCCCACCTCCCTCTGGTCTGTGCTCCGGTGACTTCCCCACTGAGGCCTCCCAGGCTGCACACCCACAGCTCTGGCCCCTTCTGACCACCCCCCTCCCCCGCGTTCTTCTTCTACTTGCCTGCCTGTCTAAGTGGAAAGGAGAGGTGGGGAGGTTGTGGGTTTCCTTCACCCCTGTTTCCCCGGTGCCAGAGACTGTCTGGCCCACAGCTCTGTCCTGGTGGAATTAGTAGCTGTGATGAGGGCTGTAATCAGAGGAGCACTGGCTGTATTTAGGCCTCGGCTCAGCCGGGCAGCCTCAGTGGATTCTGCCCGCACCGGGCCGGAGCCCCGCTCTCACGCCCAGATGGGCTTCCGTTTTCAAATTCTCTGGCTTGCCCTCAGTTGCCCATGTCAGTTTGGATTAAAATGCGGCTTGTGCCCCTGTAGACTTTGAGTTGTTCACATCTCAGCCCGCTTGCTGGAGTGAAGATTTCTGGGCTAAAGAGAGAGAAGCGGGCCAGCAGTGGTGGCCAGGTGGGCTGTGGGGGATGAGCTCGAGTGGGGTGGGGCCTGGGCCTGGGGGTCCCCCGAACACCCTGCACAGGCTCAGGCTGCCTGTTCTTCCTATTCACTGCCCCCACCCCCCAACTCTGTTAGCTCTTGGCTTCTCACAGTCAGAAAGGGGAATGGAGCCCTGGATGGATTCTGAATGTAGGGTCTCATCCCTACATTCAGAGGGGCTGGGTCACCAAGAGGAAATGGAGGTGGTGAGAGCCAAGTCCAGTGTCTCCAGCTCTCTTCACTCCAGGGCTGACCAAGGTAGCCTGGGCTGGGGGCCTAGAAATGGGGAGGGCTGGGTCCTTCCACCCCCTGTCCTGGGCCCCAGGGCTGGCCAATTCCTGGGCTCCTGCACATCTAGCCAGTGTGGGTCCCTGAGAGGCGCCCATGGGCAGGAGGAGAGGGAGGTGGGTATTCATCCCCCATCTCCCACTTCTGTCCATGACTCTGCTGAGGAGCACATGGCTCATTGAGTGTCGGGGCCACCGGTGCCTGAGGATGGAGCTGGCTGTGGGCTGATGGGCAGAAGCGTGCGTCCTGGGGAGGGGAGCAGGTGAAGGCCCCGAGGTTCCCATCCAAGGGGCAGGAAGCCGGCTGGTGTGGCCACAGGGTCGTGGATGAGGGCTGAGGGCTAGGAGTCCAGGGCAGAGGGGAGCAGGGATGAGACAGGGAGGGCTTGGGTTTTATCCTTAGGATGAGGGAAATCCAGAGATTTCAGCACACCCAGAAAACTGAGCAGGAATTAGAACCTGGGAGAAGCCCTTGTGCCAAGCTTTGCTCTAAAACCTGAGTCAGTGTTCCATGCAATCCCTACACTCCCTCCCCCCTACACTGCCGCCCCCTTCCCCCGACTCACCCTCCCTTCCTCCCCACTCTGTCTTCCCTCCTGTGACCAGAGGAGGTCAGAATCCACACCTCTCATGCGATGCTAGGATAATTAAACACTGCGATGCTGGCCCAGGATACCTGAGTCCCAAGCTAGTAACCTAGTGACTGGGACAGGGTAAATGCCTCTGGCTTCACACAGACTTCCCCCAGAGCCTGCAAGTCTGCAGTGCTGCCGGCCTGCTGTCCTGATGTCATTGATTCACCGCACTGGTTTCTTGTTGATCCTTTTAAAGAATCAGCTTTTTGGTGGTGGTGTTGGGGCTTCGTTAATTCTTTCTACAGTTTTCTGTTTCATGCATTTCTACTTCGTTTTTAAAATCTCCCTCCGTCTACCCACTTGTACTCTTACATTTTTCTAGTTTTTAAAGGTGAAACCTTAGGTCATTGATTTTAAGATCTTCCTTTCTATATTTTTATTTATTTACTTGTCTACACTGGGTCTTAGTTGCAGCATGTGGAACCTAGTTTCCCGACCAGGGGTCAAACCGGGGCCCCCTGCACTAGGAGTTGGGAGGCTTAGCCACTGGACCACCAGGAAGTCCCAAGATCTTTTCTAACATAGCATTTAAGACTTGTTTTATGACCTTTGACACAGACTATAACATTTTGAATAAAAAGGTTCAAAAATTATAGAATGCCTAAAAATCGTATGGTATGCGAATGGTCACTCAGAACACCTGTTAACACGTTGCACTGCAAAAGGGTGTGACCACACAGCAGCAAACAAGGATGCTCTGAAGACAAGGAATGTGAACTCTGCTTGGCCAGGCTTACCTGAGCCCGGTCTCAGAGCCCGACGTGGGTTGGGGTAGGGGGAGCCTTCCTGTGTCAGGGACAGTGACGCTCTGTGTCTCTGGCTTCTGAGAGGAGGGGGCTTCCTAGACGACCACAGCCAACTCTTGGCCCACGTGGCTCCTGTTCCGAACTCAGCTTGGCCCCCTCCTATCCTGAAATGCAGTGACCACTCATCCCGCCCTGCTGTTTGTTTGCAGAACATGTAACACCTTTTAAGGTATGAAGTGCTCCTTTATACATTTACTGCTTATTTCCTCTTGCCCCCTGACCCAGCCCAAGCAGGAACTTAGTACAGAGTCGGTGTTCAGTGAGAACTTCCTAGATGAGGGAAGGAGGGGAGGAAGGAATGCTTCTTGGCCCAGAGTGGCAATCTTAGACCGTGCCTCGGCCTCCCCAGCTGTAGAAACAGGGTCACACTGCCCATGATCTCGCCCGTCCCTCCTGCCACCAGGCTGTGGATGTCCTGTTTGTGGCTCCAGCTCCCGGGAGCCCACTCTGGCCTGGGCTGCCCAGCTCGGCTGGCTCCCGGGGGACCGGCTCTGCTGACATTGGACTCTTTCCTGGACTGTCCAGCTGCCTGGCTGACACTCGATCCTGGCCCCACTTCCAGGCCAGTGACCGCTGGCCAGCCTGATCAGGCCAGGGCCCCAGACTCCCTGCCGTAGGACAAGGGGCCGTCTGTGCCGTTCCGGATGGTGTGGTTGGCCGGGGCTCTGCCAACCCTGCAGGAGCTGCCAGCATCAAGGACAGTGCCGGCACCTGTGGCCCAGAGCTGCGCAGCCAAGGAGCAGACACCAGGAGCCAGGGGCATCCGCCCACCATGGGGACCCTCACCTGCGACCCGGCTCCACAGCTGACCCCGGCGCCTCTGGGCCGGCGGACCACTGACTGTCAGATCCCGGAGACCAGCCTGAGGAGGACCTGCGGGGTGGCCACCTTGGAGCATGGTAGGTGGGCGAGGGGCCCTGTGGAGGTGGGACACTTCCCTGCTCTCATCCCCCCACCCAGATGGGGTTTGGAATGCATGGGAGCCCAGCTGGAGGCAGGAATTTCTGGCAAGCCCCTGCATTTCCCAGAACCTCAATTTTCCTTCCTGCAGGATTGGTGTGAACCTGGCATTTTTGTGGGCCCCTGAGTCCACTATCGTAAAGTCAGACACCTTTCCTGGTGCTGAGCATACAGTGGCCACAGAGCAGCAAAGGTCCTGTGGTGGGGATGGACATTAGGAACGACAGACGAGAAGCCTTTGCAGTCTGTTCACTGCTGATAGCGACCTTGGAGAAAAGGCAGCAGAGAGGTTGGGAGCCTGTGCAGGGGCAGAAAACGAAGAGATCCCTGGGGCAGCTGAGTCTCCTGACTCTGCCATGGACTCTGAGATCTTAGGGCCTGTTCACGCCACAGTTCTCCACCCCTAACAAGGCAGCTGGTGTGAGACTGTGGGACTGACATTATTGCAGAGGCCACCAAACACTGCCGCTGTGACAGTGTGTCTCCATGTCTGGGGTCAGTTTCCCCACTGGTGACCATGTGTCTCTGAGTCTGGGGTCAGTTTCCCCACTGGTGACCATGTGTCTCTGAGTCTGGGGTCAGCTCCCCCACCGGTGACCGTGTGTCTCTGAGTCTGGGGTCAGCTCCCCCACCGGTGACCGTGTGTCTCTGAGTCTGGGGTCAGCTCCCCCACCGGTGACCGTGTGTCTCTGAGTCTGGGGTCAGCTCCCCCACCGGTGACCGTGTGTCTCTGAGTCTGGGGTCAGCTCCCCCACCGGTGACCGTGTGTCTCTGAGTCTGGGGTCAGCTCCCCCACCGGTGACCGTGTGTCTCTGAGTCTGGGGTCAGCTCCCCCACCGGTGACCGTGTGTCTCTGAGTCTGGGGTCAGCTCCCCCACCGGTGACCGTGTGTCTCTGAGTCTGGGGTCAGCTCCCCCACCGGTGACCGTGTGTCTCTGAGTCTGGGGTCAGCTCCCCCACCGGTGACCGTGTGTCTCTGAGTCTGGGGTCAGCTCCCCCACCGGTGACCGTGTGTCTCTGAGTCTGGGGTCAGCTCCCCCACCGGTGACCGTGTGTCTCTGAGTCTGGGGTCAGCTCCCCCACCGGTGACCGTGTGTCTCTGAGTCTGGGGTCAGACTTTCCAAGGTGCCCTGGCCCTGCAGCCCCTCCCTCCTATGACTCATAAAGCCCCTGTCACTCCTCACTCCCCCTGCCGGGGGAAGGCAACCCCTCCTCCCCCACCCCTGTCATGGAGGTTGGCTGGGAGGCCGGGTGGGGGCTCTGGGGCTGGTCCCTGGGTTCCCCCTCCATCTATCACGGTGAGCAACCCAAGGATTCTGGTCACAGGCTCTGGGCCAGGCTTGTATGCCCTGCCTTCCACCATTGGCTACATCAACCACGACTGCACCAGGGTAGCCGGTCCTGCCTACTCACTCTTCCGGAGGCCCATTGAGGGTAAGGCCGGTGGGGGTGGGAGGGGTGTGGGGGGTGGACCTCCAATCTCCCACTGGAGCACTTCCTATCTCCTTAGATCCAGGCCCTCACTGATCAGGCAGGAAGCTGGGAGGGTGCATAGGTCACATCCCTACTGTGTGACCTCAGGGAAGCTGCTGTGCCTCTCTGGTCCGTTTCCTTATGGAAGGGGAGTAGTGGGCGGTGTTCTCCTTCCTGCTTGACTCAGGAAAGCTGTGTCTCAGTTTCCCGCGCTGTAAGCAATGAGGGCACAGTCCTTACCAAGTTGTAGTCAAGACTACACCTTGGAAGCCTGGAGAGGTTCATGAAGTGAGAATTAGGTGGTTTCAAAGTGGCTACCACGGCGCCTGGTCTCTATCAGTAAAGAAGGGCCCTGAGTGTGGGGGTGGCCTCCAGGCCTCCGTCAGTGGGATGGGGGCTCCCGGGCCTTGGTGTCCCACAGGACACAGGGAGGTGGAAGGCGACCTTTCATGTTTGGACAGGAAAGGCTGGCGAGACCGCAGGCTGTGGACAGTCACTGCTGCCTGCGCCTTCACAGCGATGCCTGCAGGTGACTTCACCCCGTATTCTAGAGCACTCGGGGTCCTGAGTGGGCTGGGCGGGGGGCTGGAAGGGTTTTTGCTCTGTGAGGACTTTGATTTGTGTGGACAGAGGCTCCTTTGGAAGGGTGGGGCTCACAACCTCTTCCCAGCCTTCAGAATCAGCATCCACCCCAAACCCAGGAGCCTCTGAGGGGCCCCGGAGGCACATAAGGGAATTAGCACTGCACCTGTCACGAGGAAGGACTGAGAACTGGGTCTGTGGCCCAGAGCAACCTGGACTGCCAGGCTCTCTTCCCAGTCATAGGAGCCCATCCCAGGACAGAGGGACAGACAGACTGGGGAGCTGGGTTACCGGTGGTTAGTGTAGACTTTGCTGAGTGCCCAGAGCAGACTCTTGGAGGTGGGGGCATGGGAGCTGGGCTTTGTAGGATGAATAGGAATTTGGTCCGCCCTGAGAAGAAGGGGACTCCAGGCAGATCTTGCAGCACAGGCAATGGCCTTGAGGTGAGAAATGACATGAGCAGGGCTGTGCCTGTTTGTCAAGACCATGCTTCATGTGTGCGCACCATGTCACATATGCACATGTACACATGGTCCTTAAACCCATGAATCCGTGTCAGACCTACTACTCTCAGATGCAAATGCATTGATCCCAGAGTGGGCTTATAAACAGTGGCAGTGGCCATCACAGTAAGGCTCACGAGTAATAAGTGCAGGCACCAGACCACCCTATCCTGAGGATCATTTCCTCTTCGATCTTCGCATCCTGCTGGTGTGAGGAGGAGACTGGCCGGTTGGGCCGAGAGCTTCCTCAGGACCAGCTCTCAGAGGCCCGACTCAAGCCCTGCCCCCCCAGGCTGGTCGAATGCTAGCATACCCCAGCTCTGCAGGGCTCTCCTCTGACCGACGCTTACTAGGGCCTAGTTACTTTAACTCTACACACAATTCTAAGGGTCCCATAGCGGGTCCCCCAAGCTGCTGACAGGTTGGAGGTTGGGGGTGGGGCACAGCTCTGATTTCAAGTACATAGATGGTCAACACGACCCCATGCCCCAGGTCCGGGCAGTGACCCCTCCATAGGCTGAGTTTCCTGCCCTTCAGGACGTGGCAGGGGCCTCAGGGTTAATGAGGGCATCAACTGGGGGCAAGGTCACTGGAGCCGCCCTCGAGACCCTGGGCTCTCCCCCCCAGCACCTCCCCAGGAGACCAGCCCTGGGCCAGTCTACTTCCTGGACTCGAAAGTCACCCGCTTCGGCCGCAGCTGCACCCCTGCCTACTCCATGCAGGGCCGGGGCAAGTCTCCCGGTGAGTATCTAATTTGAGCTGACCCCGCCCACAGGACCCTGCCCCTTCAGGGTCTCAGCGAGTCTTGCACCTCCCTCCCTTTTTGCCCCACCCCCACCAATTTCTTAGATCCTCAGTGTCTTTGGAATGACGAAATCCAGTGGACTCAGAAGAGGGGTCAGGGACCCTAAGAGAACCTGAACGGGTAAAGTGGGCCAGGCTAATGTGACCCAGTACACATGTGGGCACATGTCTACTCAGCCATCCATCCATCTACTCACCCATCCATCATCCATCTACTCACCCATCCATCCATCCATCCATTCATCTACTTACCCATCATCCATCCACTCACCAATCCATCCATCCACTCACCCATCCATCTGTCTGTTCATCCATTCATCCACACTTTCATCCACCCTTCCATCCATCTACCCACCCACTCACCCATCCACTCACCTACCCATCTATCCATGTACCCACTCACCCATCCAACCATCCTTCCATTTACCCATCCATCCATCCACCCATCCATCCATCCATCTGTCCACCCACTCACCCATCCATCCAGTCTGTCTATTGATTCATCTACAACTCCCTGAATCTGTCATCTGCTCATTCACTCATCACCTACCCACTCACTACCCATCCTTCTGTTGACCCATCCACTCAAACATGCACTAAGCCAACTGCTGAGCATTGAAGTAGATTTGACTCCTTCTTGCTTTTTGTAAGACCCCAGCCTGGTGTGGTTAGATCTAGGTGGGGACCTCTCACCTCAGTGTGGCCATGTCTGGAGAGGCAGAGAGACCCAAATCAGGGGGAACCTGGAAGGGCTGTGAGGGCTCTCCGTAGGAGCATGTGGGGAAGGCATGGGGAGAAGGGGATTTGGGGGCTGTCTTAAGGTGGAGAAGCAGCTCCTGGGAGGTGGGAATGGGAAACAGGAAGTATGCCCAGCAGAGGACTGAGCTTGGACAAAGGCTGGAGGCTTGAAAAAGAGGGCAGCCAGGCTGCTGTGAACTCCACAATGCATATGGCGGGGGAGCCACGCCAGGTCTTGGAGCAGGTGCGGACTCTGTCCACTGCCCATTCTTACAGGTCTGGAGGTGACACCCGGCCCTGGGGCTTACAGCCCAGAGAAGGTGGCCCCCATGCGCCAGCGGACACCTCCAGCTTTCACCCTGGGCTCCCGCCTCCGCCCACGGCCCCTGAACACCTCAGCCCCTGCCCCTAACACCTACACCCTGCCCTCCCTCTGGGGCTCGCAGGTCTTCACCAAGCCCAGCAGCCCCAGCTACACTGTGGCTGGCCGCACGCCCCCCGCCCGCCCCCCTCAGGACCCCGCGGAGATACCTGGCCCTGGCCAGTATGACAGCCCGGACCCCAATGCCTACCGTCAGCGCCAGCCGGCCTTCACCATGCTGGGGCGGCCCCGAGCCCCACGGCCCCCAGATGAGACACCCGGCCCTGGCAGCCACAGCCCCGAGCATGTCACTGTGACCAAGGCCAGGGCCCCGGCATTCACCATGGGCATCCGCCACTCCAAGCGGGCTACCACCATGGCCACAGACACTGCACCCTGACACCCTCGTGACAGGTGACAGGATGCCTGGCCCACTCCTGGGTTGAGCCTCAGTCTCCAGTGCTGTGAAGTGGCGGGGTAGGCAGGCGGTTGGGGGGGGGGCGGAGCCTAGGAGAAGCCAGGGTGAGGGGAAGGCACCTCCTTCCTTCCTGTCTTCTGAAAGGTCCAAGGTCCTTCTAGGCCACTGCCTTCTCCAGTCCCGGGGCCTGTGATCCCATGGTCCCCACAGGGTGAGTCTCCTTCCAGCGTCCCACTTTCTTCTGTCCAGGTCACGCCGGGCCAGGCCAGGCCAGGTGGAAAAAGGGACACTCTGGCCTTCCCCAGCCACTGGCCAGAGACACGGCTTCCTGTGTCCTACAACTCAGTGTCCGCCCGCAAGGACCTGGGTCCCCAGCATGGCTCGGGTTTCTGTCTCACTTGGGCTTATCCCTGCTGCTCGTAGAAGGGCTGTTTGGGCCCAGATCCTGCTGGAGGCAGCCCTGCCACCCTCCCTACCTGCCCCACCCTCTAGCTGCCTGCCAATAAAATTCTGGGGCACCGGCAGCCGTCAGCATCATGGTTGCATCTGTTCATGCCACAGGAAGGAAACTTGAACACTGCTGTCAGATGCCAACCCCTAACTCTGCAGCCCCCTGGGCACCTGGATGGGACTGAAGAAGGGGTCCAGGACTGGAGGAGGCGAGCCATGGGGCAGGGGCTTTGAGTGGAGGTAGCCAGCCTGGTAGGCTTCTTGGAAGAAGGGACACCAAAGCTGGGCTTTGAAGGATGAATAGGAACTTGATGAAGTTGAACATTTGCCACAGTAGGCGCCTACCGTGTTCCAGGCATTGATAAGGTTGTTTTGCAGCAACTCTGGAGGCAGGTCACGTTTATGGACATTTGTCAGAGGGCACAATGGGTGCTGGTGTCCTTCCGAGGCCTGGATATGAATCCTGCCCCGTGGGCTCTGTTCCTGCCACTCTTTTCCACGGATAGAAAAGAAATACATGGATGAAGTCATGTAACCAAGCCCTTGGGACCATGACACCTTATTAACTGCAGCCCAGAAAGACCCTAACCCAGGATCTTGGGAGGGAGAGACTGCACTTTGACTGTCCAGGGCAACACAGCAGGAAGAGCCTAGACCCTGGGGTGGGGGTCAGCTCTCTCCTACTGGCCCCTCTTCCCCAGCCTGGGTGCCAAACCTCAACACACACCCTTCACCAGACTCGGTGGACACATGCCAGGACCCCCGACACACACACACCTGTGTACACACCGGGACCCCCGACACACACACACCTGTGTACACACCGGGACCCCTGACACACACACACCTGTGACACACCAGGACCTAGGACCCCTGACACACACACCTGTGTACACAGTGGGACCCCTACACACACAACTGTAAACATACCAGGACCCCCAACACGCACCTGGGCGGGGACCCAGACTCCCTCCTCTCTCTCACACACAGACACACACACACAGTCACATCCGCACAGAATATACACACGATCCAACTCTCACACAGCCCACAAGTCTGTAAGTCTGTAACCCGCAACAGAGACACAGCACAGAGCCCAGGTGGGGACTGCAGACCCCGACAAACGTCCTTCGACCCCCCCCCCACCCCCCACTGACCCAGGGCCACGCCCCTCCGGGCCGCGGGAGCACAATAGCTCTCCCGGCTGGAGACTCAGGCCTCCCGCCGCATCCCCGCCCCCCGCCCCGCCCGCCGGCCAATCACCGCCGCGCGCGCGCCTCCCGCCCGCATCCCAGCCTCCTCCCCCGGCCCGCAGGCGGCACCCGAGCGGTGATCTCACCACTCTAATTTATCGATCCGGTCTCGCGCGGCCTCACCACTGCTTTGCTTCCATCCCCACCGGCCCCGGCTCCGGCCCCCTCCCTTTGTTTCCCGGCAGTCGGCCCTGCCCGGGGCGGGGCTGGAGAGGGCGTGGGCACCGGCCAGCCCCCGACCTGGAGGCTGAGTCCTGGGATTCTGTTGGGTGGACGCTGGAAGCGGCTCCCCAGAAACGCAGCAGGAGGAGCCCGCGACCCTCTGGTCCGCGCCCCCGGCTTACAGCCGGGGAAACTGAGGCCCAGGGCGAGGCCGCGTAGCGGGAACTCGGCTCGGAGGCAGCCAGCCAGACTGGGTCCAAGTGTGCGCTGTGTGCCCCAGGGCACACCCCTTCCCCTCTCTGATCTCAGGTTCCCAGTTAGAAAATCTAGCAGGGCCTGATTTTCAAGTACCTCCTCCGTCAGGAGCAGTAGGAAGGGAAGGGGCGGACCTGGGGGTCTGGGGCGCTCTCCTGCCTTGACCGAGCCTCCGTTCCTCTCCAGACCTCAGTTTCCTCCTGTCTAAAAGGGAAAAGAGGAGGAGATTTCTGTTTCTCCCACCTCCGTCCTTCTAGGAACTTGGGGGGCGTGTGGGGGGCGAAGTAAGGGGTCACCGCCTGGGTGCTGGGTTTGAAACCTCGTTCCCTCCCTGGCTGCAGACCCCGAGTCAGCCCCGTGCCCTCGGCGGGCCTCAGTTTCTCGTCTCCCCGCCGGGCGCAGGGGCGCCGAGGGCCGGTGGTCCCAGGGGCGCAGCCCCCCGCGGCTGCGCGCAGGGCCGGACGGATGACATCACCGGGCCGGGGGCGGGGAGCGAGCGCGCGGGAGCGGGAGGGCCTCCTCCGCACCAGGCGCAGCGCCCGGTCGGGCTCGGTCCGGCGGCCGCGGCCATGACGCAGGGTCCGGGCGGGCGCCTGCCCCCCGCGCCCCCCGCACCCCCGGAACCGGAGGCGCCCACCACCTTCTGCGCGCTGCTGCCTCGCATGCCGCAGTGGAAGTTCGCGGCCCCCGCCGGTTTCCTCAGCCGCGGCCCAGCGGCGGCGCGGGCGGCGGGGGGCGCGGGGGCCGCCGACCCGGAGCCCGAGCCGGCCAGCGCGGCCGGCGTCCCGGCGCTGGCGGCCGCGGTCCTGGGCGCCTGCGAGCCGCGCTGCGCCGCGCCCTGCCCGCTGCCTGCGCTCAGCCGCTGCCGGGCCGCCGGGGTGCGGGGACCGCGGGGCGCGCGGGGGGCGACTGGCCCCCCGGATGCCCCCGCCGACGAGTGGATCCGCAAAGGCAGCTTCATCCACAAGCCAGCGCACGGTTGGCTACACCCGGACGCCAGGGTCCTGGGGCCCGGGGTCTCCTACGTCGTTAGGGTGAGTGCGCCGGCGGGACTCTGGGACGGCGTCCTCCCCCGAGCCTCCGTCTGGACACGGGGGTTCCCATCCCCCACTTCTCTCTCTTGGACACTCTGGACCCGAGAAGCCAGGTGTCTGTCCATCTCTCCTCTCCCCATCACCCTAGACCCCAACTGCCAAGCCGTGCTCTGCTGGCCACCCCCACCCAGGAGGCGCTGGGGTCCAGGTTCCCACGGCGTCACGTGGGGAGGGGCGGAGAGAGGGCGGCTGGTGGGAGGGGGGCACGCATGCGCAGGTTAGGCGTAGCCCCCCGTTTCTTGGGTGAGACTGGGGACGGAAGACGCGGGTGGGGGCGGCCGGCTACCCAGATCCCCACCGAAAACTCCCTCTAGACAGGAGAGTCGGAGACCGTGGGCATCGTGGGGTGCAGAAGGGCCGAGGCCCGCTAGGTCCCTGATTCCAAGTGTGAGATCGCGGGGCCTCGGAAGGCGCTGCAGAGAAGCAGGTCTTTATTTGTCCTGGTTTTATATGAACCTCTGCCTCTGTGGGTAGTTTTGATGAACCATCAGGAAGCGGCGAGTGGCTGGTGGGATGCCACGCGGTGAAATGCTTCCTCAACGCACCAGGCTACCAGCCACTCCGCCCACCCACAGTTCATTGTCCCATCAGAGTCCGATGTATATTCACAGCGTTTCAGTCTGGGGTGGGGACCAGGATCCTGGAGTTCTGTGTCTTTGCGTGTGGTGTTTTGTCTTCGCTTCTTTTACAGCCTCCTCCCACCCACCCCATACTAGGTTGACTAGTATTCCTCAGATTCCTGACCTTCTGAGCCTGATAATATGGTTTTATGTGGAAATGGAGTCTTGGTCGATATAATCGAGTTAAGATGACGTCACACTGGATTACCGCGGCCCTAATGCGATCTCTGGTATCCTCCTAAGAAAAAGGAGATTCGGACACAAACGCTCAGGGAGGGGCCCCTGACAACAAGGGGAGAAATGGTGCGTCCACAAATCAAGGGACATCCAGGGTGGCTGCGTACCACCACCAGACACTGGAAGAGGCTGGAAGTACCCTCCTCTCAGGGAGCAGGGCCCCCACCACACCTCGATCCCTGGCTTCCAGCCTCCAGAACTGTAGGACCAGGCTTACATTTCTGTTAAGTCCCCAGTTTGTGGTGCTCTGTTGTGGCGGCTCACAGTGGCCTTGACTTTCTGCATATCCAGGTGTGGTCCAGGCAGGCCCACTGCTTCCCTGGGAGTGAGTTAGAAATGAAGAGCTTTGGACTGGGCAGCGGGCCTCAGGCTGCCTCGCATTCTGGACCTGCTCTTTTCTCCTGGAGTCTTCTGACTTGGTCATGGCCCCTTCTTTTGCTGAATCTCAGCTTCGCTGGATTCAACACTGATTTTGTAGCAAGATGTTTCCCGGGCAATGCTTTGGACTTCCCACTACGTCCCCATGGGGGCTGTGGCTGTCGGGATTAGAAGTGCTCAGAATTCAGATGCTCATGTTGGGGTGCAGGCTTTTGGACTGCTCCAGTGGTCTGGACATTGCCATCGATGCAACATTTATTAATAATGTGTGCCAGCGCCTGCCAGGTGCTGAGGGCATGCTAGGAAATGGGGTCCATCTGATCCCCGCTCTTACGGGGCTCAGGTTTCTAGAGGGAGAGACTGATGGTAAATAAACAAGAGACAAACAACAGGGATGCAGCAGATATTGGCAGGTGCTGTGCAGAAATTACAATCAAATGATGTCAGAGACTGCTGGCTGCTCTTAGCAGGGCTGGTGGGTGGGGTGCCCCTCAGAGATGACATTTAGGCTGAGCCCTAAAGCCATGAGGGCCCTAGGCATGAAACAACTGGGGAAAGAGAATCCAAAGCAGGGGCTCAGCTGGCAGGTTTGGGGATTGGCTGGAGAGCCGTGTGGTGGGGCTGGTGCAGAGAGAGGAACATAGGAGTAAGATTTGGGGGCTGTGCGGGCAAGCTTGGCTTTGGATGGTCCTAGGCAGGGTCACAGAGCAGAATTGGTGCTGAAAGGAGCTTTCCTGTGGAAGTGGGCTGGGGTGGGGCTGGCAGGGCAGCAGAGAGAACCAGGGGAGCCTGGGGCACTGTTGGGGAGCAGAGATGCCCTGGAGTAGGGCATTGTGGGGGTGGGGAGAAGGGGGCTACAGTGTCCGTGTTGGAGATGAGCCCTGGTGTGGCTGCCCCGAAAGGGGGGTGGGTGGGGAGTCTGAATCAACCCCAGTGTCTGTCTGTGTTCCCCTGGGAGCCTCAGTCTCTGTACCCACACCCCCCAGGTGTTCTGAGAGCCAAGAGTCCCCTCCAGGTTGGTTCACAGAGAAGTGTGAGGTCAAGGTGGGAGCAGCTGTGCCCCAAATCATGCAGGGGCCAACAGGGGCCACCTGGGTCCTCAAGAGAGCATGTGCTATCCCCACTTATGTAAGGTGGGGACACCGAGGCCCAGAGAGGCAGAGTTGTCACCCGGTGAGAATCCAGCACCAGACCCAGAACGGAAGCCGCTCTCCAGCCTGAACTTGCTGCCACCTGAGTGGCAGAGTAACTATTAGACCAGCAGCCTCGGAGACACCCCTGTCCTGGACCCAGGACCTGTGGACATGTCACCTCACAGGGCAGAGGGGACTTTGCAGGAGGGATTAAGTTAAGGCCCCTGTGATGGGGACAGCCCTGCATTCCCAGGGGGACCAGTGTCATCAAAAGGTCCCTAGAAGAGGGAGGGGGGAGGGTCAGAGGCAGAGAGACAGGAGATGCTGCTCTGCTGGCTGTGAGGATGGAGAGAGGGGCTGCGAAAAGTTGGAAAAGCGGGGAGCCTCTGGAGGGACCAGCCTTGCCCACACTGGGATTTAGCCCCATGAGATCCAAGCTGGACTCCAGACCATCAGGGGATATATTTATGTTAAATTTGTGTTAATTTGTTATAGCAGCAAAAGGAAGCTAAAACAGCAGCTGACTCACCTAGCTGATATCATAGAGCCCTCACGAAACTCTGTAATGGTCCCTGTTTCAAAACAAGAAAATGGAGGCCCAGCGAGCAGTGATGCCGTCAGAGCATCTGGTCTTCTAAGACGTGAGCGTGGAGTCTAGCCCCTGGTTGAATTCTCCCTCATCCTGAGGTTTCCTACTCAGTTTCTAGGTGAGGACCCGGAGGTGCAGCCATGTCGAGGAACCTGGCGAGGGTCGTGGCCGCTGTGACACCGTCAGCAGCCTCACCACAGGCACCACTCAGAGCGGCTTAGAACCAGGAGGACATAGATCCTCTCATGGGAGCAGAGGCCCCGGTGGTTGGGGGCCTGGGGCTGGTTAATTTCCCAGCCTGGTGACCTCATCATGGGCTCTAGTTCTTCTCATTCCCAACCTCATTTGGGAACTGGGTCTTCACAGGTGTCGTTAGGTAGGATGAGGTCACCCTGGATCCAGAGACTGGTGGCCATAAGAGAAAGCCCCGTGGAGATGTGTGGAAGAGGGAGAGGCAGACACCGGCCATACAGCCCTGGGGCAGGGCAGGCAGGAGGGCAGCTCCACCAGAGGTTGGAGGAGGCAGGGAGGACCCACCCCTGTCTCACCTGGGCAAGAGATGTCTGGCCTTGGTGTGCCTTTTCTGTCCCAGATCAGACCCTCTGCCCCCTCACCCTGCAGAAAAGAGGCCCTTCCTGACTGCTGGGTCCTTCTGTGAGTAGGACACCTCTCCTGGAAAGCCCCAGACTATGTCCTGTGCTGTTCCCTAAACTGCCTGTGTGACTGGCCCTGACCAGTGCTGCCCGAGAGTCTCCACAGCATGGAATGTTCTGGCTCCATGCTGTCCCATTGGTGGCCACATGTGGCCACGCACACTTGAATGGGCAGGTGTGGCTGAAGAACTCACCTTTAACATTGCTCCATTTTAAGCTGAGGTCACGTGGTTGCTTGGCACGTGGCACTCTTACACGTTCATGAAAATTCCAACAACAAGCCCTTTTTGCTCTTTGGGGTGCTGTCATCATGCCCTCTCCAGAGTTCTTTTCAAAGAAAGTTTTCAGTGGGGCCCAGAGAGACAGAGGGCTGCCTCAGGGCCCCAGGCCTGGCTGCCTCTGGGCCACCCAGTGTTTCCTGAAGACAGGTTTTTGTAAGTGGGTGTGTACCAAGAATTGTGGGAGGTTAACTTAAATCTCAGGTGTTTTTAGCTGCAAATACAGCTGATTCCTTGCAGGCAAGGAGTAGGATGGCTCCAGGGTGGATTAATTCAATGACTTGACCATATCCCTGCAGACCCAGGTCTTTTCACACTGCCATCTTCAGCTTGCTGGATTAGCTCTCCTCATGGTCACAAAAGAGCAGCCACAGCACCAGGTATCATATACAGATCCAGCCATGTCCACTGGAAGAAGAGAAAGCCATCCCTTCCATTCTCTCCACACCTCACCCGCTGGAGATGTCAAACTCCATTCATGGCAAGGGAGACGGGCCACCAAATTGACTTGAACCAATGCTGAGCAGAGTCGGGTGCCCAGACATCTGAGAAATTGTTATAAGTGCACATTCTCAGGTAGAGTCAGAAACTCTGGGGTGGGCCTAATGATCAATGTTTTACAAGCCTTCCAGGTGATTCCGACACCCACTCATGTTTGAGAACCACCAGCTTTAGCTAGTTGCTTGCAATCCTGTCGGATTAGCCACAGCTCATTTATTACCAGTGTTTTGAACCCTCCGTCCTCCCCGATGGCTCAAGTGGTAAAAGAACCTGCCTGCAATGCAGGAGATGCGGGTTCAACTGCTGGATCAGGAAGATCCCCAGGAGAAGGACATGGCAACCCACTCCAGTATCCTTGCCTGAAAAAGCCCATGGACAGAGGAGCCTGGTGGGCTACAGTCCATGGGGTTTCAAAGAGTTGAACACAACTGAATGATTAAACACACTGAAATGAACATCAAATATAAATATAACATCTACCTGCACATTTATTTCCCCCAAAACCACCATGATGTAATAAAACAACCATAAAAAGGAGGAACACAAGGACAGCAATTCACAATAACTTAGAGTATATTTCAGTGTATAGGCTGTGGGCTTCTCTCCCCTTGACACACAAGGCACAGACCTGCCCTCACGCAACAGCTACAGACTGATCCCAGGCATTACTCTGGCAGCTCTAGTGTCCACAATAGTGGACAACCCCAGTAGAGCCTGAATATCAGAAACTGAAGCCTTCTGTCAGCATATGAGACAGTTTCATTAAATTCAGTGTGTATTAAAACCATACCAAGGGAATTTCCTGGTGGTCCAGTTATTAGGACTCTGCGCAGAGCCCAAGTTCAGTCTCTGGTCAGGGAACTAAGATCCCACAAGCCATGCAGTGAAGCCAAAAAATAAAAACAAAAGCACCATATCAAAAAGTTAAGCATAAAATTAGTATATGATCTAGAAATTCTATTGGGTGGTAAATACCCCCAAAAGCAGGAGGCCTAAACATATATGGCTGGATATATGAGTAAGGTTGAGTGTGAGTGTGTGTGTGTGTGTGTGTGTGTGTGTGTACATTTAGGATATAAAATAAGTATTTTCCTCTTATGAGACTTGAGCAAGAACTCAAACAGATACTTGCACACCCATAGTCATTGCAACATGGTTCACAACAGCCAAAAGATGGAAACAACCCAAGTGTTCATTGATGGATGAATAGATAAACGTGGTTCATCCACACAGTAGAATATTACTCAGCCTTAAAAAGGAAGGAGGTTCTGACATCTGCTATAACCTGGATGAACCTTGAGGACATGATGCTCAGTGAGAGAAGCCAGACACAGAAGGACACACACTGTCTGGTTCCCCTGACAGAAGTTCTAGAGGCAGATCCACAGAGACAGGAAGTAGATGGTGGGGCCAGGGACTGGGGAAGGGGACAGGGAGTCAGTGTTTCATGAGGTCAGAGTTTCAGTTTGGGAAGGTAAGAAAGTTCTGGAGATGATGGGGGGATGGTTGCACGACAATGTGAATGTGCTTAATGCCATCAAGCTGTGCACTCAAAAATTATTAAAATGATAAATTTAACGTTACATATGTTTTGCCCAAAGTAGAAAAGTAAACAAAATGCTTGAAATGCTTCGAGTTCTGTGTAAAAAGGAGTTAGGTTGGAGCAGTGACTGTAAAGGGCTTTTCACAGACTTGAGCACCCAGGAGGATGCTCTGTGGGGACCCGCAATGAGTGTGAGTGCGGGGTGTCCCAGTGCTCAATGCCAGGGGCTCCCCAGCTTTTGGAGCACACCCCAGCTATGTTGCAGGCTGCCCCACAGTTTGTGTCGGCCCTCAATGGGGCTCACGATGCTCGTGGGCCAGCTCAGCGTGTGCGTTTTCAGCGGGGGGCTTGGAGGCGCACTCTGTCACCGATGCAGCTGCTGGGAACTGGATCGCTTGGTGTACGGGTGAGGATGGCGTCCCCAGGTTCATGTCTGCTGGGCCCCAGAATGTGACTTCATTTGGAAATGGGGTCTTTGCAGATGTAATCAGGTCAAGATGAGGTTGTCCTAGGTCAGGAGGGGCCCAGGACCTTCTGTGACAGGGGTCCTTATAAGAGGAGGGACAATTGGACAGACACACAGAGAGGGGCTGTGTGACCACAGACGATGAGACCAGACAGACATGTCTGTGAGACCAGGCCGGCTGCTGCCAGAAGCCAGAGAAGGCAGGAGGGACCCTCCCCTGGGGCCTCACCTGGACATTGGATACCAGATCCCCCCGACTGGGAGATGCCAGACCTCTTGTTCTGAGCCACCCAGGATGCGGTGCTTCGCTCGGCTGCCCCCGGAGACTAACGCACTCAGTTAAGGGGACGTTTCTCCCTGGTAAAGGCCTCATTTGTTTCTGTTACAATTAACACATACCTGTGGGCTTCCCAGGTGGCGCAAGTGGTAAATAACCCACTTGCCAATGTAGCAGATGCAGGAGACTGGGATTTAATCTCTGGGCGGGGAAGATTCCCCTGGAGGAGGGCATGGCAACTCACTCCAATATTCTCCCCTGGGAAATTTCATGGACAGGAGCCTGGTGGGCTACAGTCCGTGGGGTCACAAAGAGTCAGACATGACTGACTTACTGAGCATGCACACACGCACACAGGGATGTACTCTCCTGGGGACAGACTTCAAATGGAAGAATAACATCGATGTGCTCAAGTTTGCAAGGTGGTCCTGTGCACAGTCCTGGAGCTCCCTTGCTGGCATGCCTCCAGCCCCCTCTCACCAGAGTCCGGTTTTTCCGTCCTTCAACCTCCTCTAGGAGCGGGGAGACTCTGTAAATGGCCTGGAGCCCAACGAACTTCCACTAACTTGCTTAGCAAAAATGGGCAATTCATCCTGAATGGGTCTTTTCATTTTGATAATTATATGTTTATTTTAATGGTTATTAGGAAGCACTGCTAGGCATCAAACCCTGAGGTTTATGGTAACAATATGCAGTTTCCTTTTTACCTCATGCACATTTCCTTTTCTTTCTTCTTTCTCCTTTTGTTTCCTCATGCATATTTAAAAAAACTGAGATATATTTTAGTATCGTAAAACTCACTCATTTAAGCTGTACAATTCAGAGGTTCTTAGTACACTCATAGATTTGTGAAACACTCATTATAATCTAGTTCCAGAACATTCCAGCACCCCAAAGGAAGCCCCATCAACAGTCACCCTCACCCCTTCCTCTAACAACCAGGAACCCACTCTCTGTGTCTGTAGATCGGCCTGTTCTGGACGTTTCTCATCAGTAGAATCACACCCTGTGTGTCCTTCTGTGTCTGCTTCCCTCACTCAGCTCCATGCACTCAGGGTCCATCCACGTGGTAGCGAGTGTCAGGGCTTCTCTCCTTTTCAGGGCTGAGTAATATTCCAATCTGTTGAGAGGTGACATTTTATTTATCCCTTCACCGGTGTATAGACTTTGGTGTGGCTTCCTACAGTGGCCTTTAGAAATAAACTCAGTTCTGTTTACAAATGGAAGACACTGAGTAATAATCATGTGGGGCCTATGGCACCGTGAGCCATGAAGAGTCCTTTGGGCAGAGTGGCAAGCTGGGTGCTTGGACTGTGTCTGCCCTGCTTTGTTGTGTGAGCTTGCCTAGGTCCCTTCTCCTCTCTGGGCCTCAAGTTTCCCCACTTTAACTTGATTTCTCTTCTTACATCCTTGGGTGGGCTGTGGGTGCCCTCCATTTCTACACTTGCTGAGGGGAAGGTTGGTCCCCCTCCAGACCTTTCTCTGTCGGCCTCCTGGGGTGACTGTAACAAATGACCACAAACTGGGCAATGAAAACCACAGGAATGTTTTCTCTCCTGGTTCTGGAGGTCCAAAGTCAAGGTGCTGGTGGGCTGGTTCTTTCTGGGGCTCTGAGCAGAACCTCTCTCCAAGTTTCTGGGGGCTGCAGGCCCCAGCCCTATCCCCCTGCATCTGTGTCTCAGGCCCCCCACCCCCGCCATTCTCCTGTAAGGACATCGGTCACTGGCTTAAGGACCCATCCTGAATCCAGGACTGTCTCATCTTGACATCCTGAGCCTGGCTGTATCTGCAGAGACCCCGTTCCACTAAGGCTTTGCTCACCGGTTCTGGGGGTGAGGACGTGGGAAAGCCCTCCTGTGGGTCACTGTCCATATTCCACAGCTGGTCTCCCGCGAGTGTAGGATTCTGGATCAGAGGTCATGCTGCCTGGCAGCCTCAAGGCTGAATTTGATCTCAGCCTTCTTTTTCTCTCTTCTATTTAAAAATAAGAATTTCTTTAAAAAGAGATAAAGAAGAAAATAAAAGTTCTTTAAAACTTAAAAAAATTTATTTATGGCTGTGCTGGGTCTTTGTTGCTGCACATGGGCTTTCTCTAGTTGCGGTGAGAGGAGGCTACTTTCTAGTTGCGGTCCACAGGCTTCTCACTGCAGTGGCTTCTCTCGTTGCAGAGCATGGGCTCTAGAGTGCGGGCTCAGTAGTTGTGGCGCTCTGGCTTAGTCACTGCCTGTCATGTGGGATCTCCCCAGACCAGGGATGGAACCTGCATCTTCTGCACTGGCAGGTGGATTCTTACCCACTGGACCACCAGGGAAGTCCTAAGAATAAAAATTTCTTGTCATCATTTACAAGTTGGGGCACTTCAGGCAAAAGCCCTGGATTCCAGGGGGGCCTGGCCCCAAGCGTGTAGTTTGCTGCAGTCTCACCACTTCCTCTCAGCGCCATAATTCAAAAGCATCAGTTGTGTCTTTGGACTGCAAGAAGATCAAACCAGTCCATCCTAAAGGAAATCAACCCTCAATATTCATTGGAAGGACTGATGCTGAAGCTCTAATACTTTGGCCTCCTGATGCAAAGAGCCAGCTCATTGGAAAAGACCCTGATGCTGGGAAAGATTGAAGGCAGGAGGAAAAGGGGATGACAGAGGATGAGATGGTTGGATGGCATCACCAACTGGATGGACATGAGTTTGAGCAAACTCTGGGAGATGGTGAAGGATAGGGAAGCCTGGCGTGCTGCAGTCCATGGGGCTGCAAAGAGTCAGACACAACTTACTGACTGAACACCACCACTGCTTGCATGGTTGGTGACACTCTGTGCGACACTCTGGGTGACACTGCAGGTGATCCTGGAGCCCAGAATGTGGGTTCAGATTCTGCCCTTGCAGCCTACAAGTAGTGACTCTGAGTAGGTTGCCTTGTGTCCTTGGGGCTCTGTCTCCTGGGGGTGGTTTGTCACTGTATCATGGGGGTTCAGGTGAAGTGAGCTTGGATCAGGCCTGCATGTGACAAGTGACTTACCAGTGTCATCACTGCCTGGCGCTCCCTTAGCCTCCTCCTCACCTTCCGTGCCCTTGTGGTCTGCTCTCCATCCTCCGGGATGGGACCCCTAGTCCATCTCCTCTCCTGCACAACTGAGTTGTGTCGCCACTTCATCCAGGGAGGGGCTGGGGCATGGGAGGATTTCAGCCACGTTTCAGCTGCAGAGCCAGGGTGGGCTGCACACTAGTTGGGGGGTGGTGGTTAGACCCCTCACCCTGGGGCCCTGCTGGACTGACACCTCCTCAGATGCGTGCTGTTAGAGGGTCTCCTCGTTCACGTGGTGACGGGCTCCATGTCAGCTGGGGAGATGGGGTAGGCCACCTTGTCTTGTCATCAGGCAGGCCAGCCTGGCAGGGTTGCGGGGACCCAGAAGCAGTGGGGGAGCAAGCGACAGGTGCCTTTCCAGCCTCTGCTTCCATCTAGGCCAGCCCAGGACCTGGATGGGGAGGGGAGGAGCTGGTGGCTGTTTTTACACTTGTGCGCTCTTTCCTGGCCCCCTTGTCCCCACAAAAGGCACTCACTGAGCTCTAATTGCCACATTGCTCCTGTCACTTGATGCCATATTGTAGAGATATTTGCATATAAATATATTAAAATTTTGTTTCCTTTTACAACTTCAAGCTCTTCCATTCCCAGCACCATGGTTTGTTTAGTTGAGCAAAAATGCAGGCTGCCCAGTTAAATGTAAAGTTCTCATAAGCATGGATAATGGCCTAAGCACATCTCATGCATTATTTGGGACATATTACACTAAGAAAATATTTGTTGTTTGTTGGAAATGCCAACCTTGGCCTCCTGGGTTGGACCTTGCAACCCTAAATGTGTCAAGTTTTGGGGTGTCTGAAACTCCTTACTCACTCCTTCAGTGTTGTAGCTCCCACAGGAAGGGAGGGGCAGGCTGGGGCTGGCGGGACTTCAGAACAGCATCAGGTGTCAGGACCAGATAGATGGCTGGCACCCTGGGACCAGCCCAGGAGGGGCAAAGTGAGTCGGTGGGCACTCTGGCCACCCTGCACTGGGCTGCAGAGTCAAGAGTAACTGGGGGCCAATACCAGCCCACTGGAGCCCTGGGGAAATGGGTGGAGTGTGTGCCCCCACATAGCTGCTTGTACCCACATCTGGAGCCCAGGGGCTGGTGCTTCTGTGAGATAAAGTCCTAGAAATGGAGTTTCAAGGTCAAAATGTGTGTGTGTGAATCATTTTTTAAAAGTTGAGGTACAATCACGTAACTAAATTAACCATGAGTCATTTTAGAGCACAGTTCAGTGCTATTTAGTACCTTCACAAGGTTGTACAATCACCACCTCTATCTGTTCTGGAACATTCCATCACCCCAAAGGAAGTCCGTCCCCATTATCAGTGATCCTACCCCTTCCCTCCCCAACCCCTGACAACCAGGAACCCACTCTTTGTCCCTGCGGGCCTGCCCGTCCTGGACGTTTCCCATCCACGTGCTCACATGACAGTTGCTGCATGTGGCTAGCCCAGGTCCCTCCTTCAGCGCAGACACCATGTTGGGGGCGCTGGTGGCCCTCATCTCTGGTACCCCTGCCCCAGCTGCCCCTGAGCAACATCTCTTGGAGATTCTGAGTTCCCTTCCATGGAAAGGGTGGTTCAGGCAGGAGTCAGCATTCCCCCCTGCAAAGGGCCAGACCACTTCCACCCACCATCTGCTCGCAGGCCCTGCCCTGGGCCCTGGGATGCAGAAGTAAGCAGGGTTACCCCAACACGGTCCTCCTGGACTGGCATTCTAGTGGAGCAGAAAGAGAATGAGCAGGAGAGACTGAGTTGAAGGAATCTACCAGCTTCCAGGAAACAACTCACAGTCAAGAGGGTGGCTCTGAGGAGGCAACCAGGAGCCTGGAGCTGGGGAAGGAGCCAGGCTGCAAATAGATAGACAGGATGGTGTGGGGGCGGCAGGTGCAAAGGCCCTGCGGTGGCCAGGTTGGGTGTGGTCCTAAGGATGGGGGCGGGGCTATAGCCGGGTGGGGAGGGGAGGGGAGGGGAGGGCTGTGGGCTCACTGGAGGGGGTCTTGGGTCCACAGTGGGCCCCCAGCCCCAGGTGGCAGGAGGGGAGGTCGATGGGGATCTCGCTGGAGGGAGCTTGGGTCCACAGTGGCCCCCAGCTGGGCTCTGCGGGGTCGGTGCTGACCTGTGCTCTCTCCCCTCAGTACATGGGCTGCATCGAGGTGCTCCGTTCCATGCGCTCCCTGGACTTCAGCACACGCACCCAGGTCACCAGGTGAGGCTGGTTGGGGCAGGGTCAGGCACCACTCATAGCCGGGAGTGGAGGCGGTGGTGCTGTGTACTATGTGCTTGGTCGTTCAGTCATGTCTGACTCTTTGAGACCCCATGGACTGTAGCCTGCCAGGCTCCTCTGTCCACCTGATCCTCCAGGCAAGGATACTGGAATGGGTTGTTATGCCCTCCTCCAGGGGGTCTTCCCGACCCAAGGATTGAACTCAGGTCTCTTGCGTCTCCTGCATCGGTAGTGCCACTAGTGTCATTGCTTTACCACTGGTGCCACCCTGGAAACCCTGTGCAACCATGACCATGGTCTAATTCCAGAACATTCCATCACCCCGAAAGGAAACCCTGCCCCTATGAGCAGCCATTCCCAACCCCCTCCTCCAACCCCTGACAACCAGGAACCCACTCTCTCTGTGCGTGGATTTGCCTGTTCTGGATCTTTCCCATCGATGGTATCACACATTGTGTGTCCTTCTGTGTCTGCTTCTCTTACTGAGCATCTTGTTCTCAGGATCCATCCACGTGGTAGGGAGTGTTGGGGCTTCTCTCCTTTTCAGGGCCGCATGATGCTCCCATGTGTAGGAAGGACCATGGGTTGTTTATCCATCTTCAACTGATGGGCGTTTGGGTGGTTTCTACCTTTTGGGCTGTTGTGAGTTGTGCTCTGTGGCCACATATGCAGGTTTTGTGTGCACCTGTGTTTTTAGTTCTCCTGAGTGTGCACCTGGGGATGGGATTGCCTTACCCATTTTGAGGAGCTACTGCTCCATTTGACCTTCCCACCTGTCAGGCTGAGGGCTTGGTTTCCCCTCGCAGCACCGATGTTGTTAAGAACTTGTTGTGTGTCCGCCCGACCTTCAGGATTCTGTAAAAGTTCCAGTCCCTCCCCAGGGATGAGCCATTTCACAAAGTCTCTCCCATTCGGTTTGGGAGGTCAGTTTCGGCCCCTGTCTTGGGGGGCCCAGAGCAGAGGGCATCCTTTCATGCCTCAGGTGGGAATCTTGGCCAGCCTGTGGTCACACAGAACTTGGGGACCAGGCTCAAGGTTTGTGCCAGCATCCCCAAATCTGATCCCAGTGCCTTCAAGTGGGCTGTGGCTCAGGGGTCCGCTGGTCTCTGAGAAAGAAAGGGCAGGAGGGGGAGAGCTGAGGGCAAGGGCACCTGCCGGGCACATGGGGTGGGGGTCTGGGAGCCTGGGAGTCCCCTTCTAGGCCACCAGTTGCACCAGCATCCCTCTGTCTTTTGAGCCCCTCCCCACTCAGGATGCACCGCACCCCTTCCTCAGCCCATTGCCTTCTCTGAGTTTACCCTTCTATGAACTCCTGCCCCCTCTCCTCCAAGCTCTCTAAGCCCCCTCCCCCTCCGCCCACACAGGGAAGCCATCAACCGGCTCCATGAGGCGGTGCCTGGCGTCCGGGGCTCCTGGAAGAAGAAGGTGGGTGAGGGGCCTGTAGTCCCCGGGTGGAAACAGGGGGGAGACGCCTGGCCGTCCCAGGACCTGCCCCAGCTGGAGTTCCACTATGGTCCCACCTTCTTGAAACCCATGCTGCCCCCTTCAACCCCCGTGCCGTCTGCGCCCCCCCCGCCAGGCCCCCAACAAGGCCCTGGCCTCAATCTTGGGCAAGAGCAACCTGCGCTTCGCGGGCATGAGCATTGCGGTCAGCATCTCCATAGACGGCCTCAACCTCTCGGTGCCGGCCACGCGCCAGGTGAGCGCCGCCCGCCCCGCCCTCGGCCTTCTCTAGCCCCGCCCTCGGCCTCCTCCAGCCCCGCCCCTGGCCTCCTCTAGCCCTGCCCTCGGCCTCCTCTAGCCCCGCCCTCGGCCTCCTCTAGCCCCGCCCTCGGCCTCCTCCAGCTCCGCCCTTAGCTTCCTCCAGCCCCGCCCTCAGGCCCAGCCAGCCCCAAGTAGGGCCTGGCTGAAGGTCTGTGGATTCACCCAGGTGAAGCCCGGAGGGAAGGTGGGCGCGGCCCACTCGACTCGCAAGTGCGGGTAAACTGCTCACCTGGACACGTGCTGAGGCCCTGCCCTGGGCCAGGGGCCGCTGCCCTCACGTCGCCCCACAGTTGTCACACCGGGGCGACGAGTGGGCGGGGCCAGGGGCGCTGCTCCTCACTCCACAGCTCCTAGGACGGCCTCCCAAAGAAGGTCTCTGTCCCCATTGTCTGCATTGCTGAGGAGGCGAGACCGAGGCTTGGAATCTTCTGGTGGAAACAAACAACCAAAATAAAATTGCAGAAAGGAGGGAATAACTATGAATTCTGAGGAGGATTGTGAGGCCAGGCATAGGTTGTGAGCACTGTGACCTAGCAGGGGCATCACGGAGGGCTTCTTGGAGGTGGTGATGCTGGCGCTGAGTGGGGAGGTGAGAGGACATTGAGCAGAGGTCACCTGATAAGATAGAGCTGGAGAGGTTAGCGAGGATCTTGGTGAGGAACTGGGATTTTTCCAGACAGCACTGCTATCCTCATCAGAAGTTTGGGGCTGTGATTTGTGGTCTGGTGTGAGCGTGGGAAGCATGGAGGAGGTGAGCTGAAGCCAGGGCCCCAGGGAGGGGGCTCAGACTGCCCCTGGGGAGGAAGCTGTGGGGCGGGGAGCTGCCAGCACGTTCACCTCCCTGTCCACCTCTGCAGGGACTCTATCTGGAACACACTGGGCTAACTCTGAGCAGGATGCCAGTGAGGGCCTCCCTGGGCAGGGGTCGGTTAGGGGGAGCCCTGAGTATCCCCGAGGGGTGACAGGCTGAGTGAACCATGGGGGACCCTGAGAGAGCCCTGCTTGGGTGTCTCTGGTGCTTACTGGGTCTTGGAGGAATATGACCTCTTAGGGCAGCAGTGGGTGGTGGCGAATAGATGCTATTGAGCATGCAAGTGAGCACATCGACACAAACATGCAATTAAGCATATAGGCACACTCATGCAAATGAGCACACCGATTAGCAGATGTTGCAAATGAAGTTGCAGATAAGCAAATGGATGTAAGTGAGCCCACAGGTGAGGCTGCCTGGGTTGACAGTGCAGAGTCAGGAGCCTCCTGCTTTTGTCTCCTCAGTACCTCCACTGTGGCATGGGGCACGTGTCTGAATGTGAGAGTGGTGAGTGTCTGGGTGTGCATGTGCTGTGCCTGGGTGTCTGTGTGGGAGGGTGTGAGGGCCAACGTGTGATGCATCAAGGTGTGAAGGTGGGCTGGAGTGTGTGTGAGTGTGTGAGTGGTGGTGTCTCTGAACAGCTAGAGTGGGGAATTTGTGAGTGTGTGAGTGGTGGTGTCTCTGAACAGCTGGAGTGGGGAATTTGTGTGTGTGTGTCTGTAAACGAAGGTGTGTGTGTGTGTGTGTGTATGCGCGTGCAGGGTGTGGTTTGTGTGAGGCTTTTAGCCCATGTACCTTTGTGTATATCTGTATTGGATGTCTGTGCCCATGTGTGCACATGTCCACCAGTTGGGGCAGGTTTGTCTTCCTGTGTATTTGGGCGTGTGACTGTAGGTCTCGGCATCCTGCCCTGGCTTCAGGGCTCCCCATCCAGCGGGGCTTTTGGTCATCCTGGCATTCTGTCGAGGGGACATCTCCACTTCCACACCCTTGTCCTTCTGGTCCCCACTGTGGCCTTGGTCTAGTGACTGGACCAAGCCCCTTTCTCCTCCCCCAACTGAAATGGCAGCCCCATGATTGGCGGTCTCTCTCTGGCCAGATCATCGCCAATCACCACATGCAGTCCATCTCCTTTGCATCCGGTGGTGACACGGTAAGACCCCAGATGGCTGGGGGTGGACTTCCAGCCCCTCTGTCCCCAAAAGCCCCGAGATGCCCTGCCTGTGCCCATCAGTCCCACCCCCCATGTTGCTGGGACTCCTGTGTCCGCTGCCCTCTCTCCCCAGGATATGGCGGATTATGTGGCCTACGTGGCCAAGGACCCCATCAACCAGAGAGGTGAGGCCAGTGGGGGCGGGTGGGGCCGTGGGCTGGATCCGCAGCCAGTCGAGACCCCGCTGATGCTGCCTGACGACCCCTAGCCTGTCACATCCTGGAGTGCTGCGAGGGCCTTGCCCAGAGCGTCATCAGCACCGTGGGCCAAGCCTTTGAGCTGCGCTTCAAACAGTACCTGCACAGCCCCCCCAGGGTCGTCGTCCCCCCGGAAAGGTACTGGCCTGACCCTTTATCCCCATTCCCCAGTACCCCTGCTGGCCCTGCCCCTCCCCTTCCCTGGGGTTGGATCCTTGCCCCCTCCCTGCTCTGTGCCCCCCACCTCCATGGCCCACTGCTCAACCATGAGGATCCTAGGATAACAACATCTCCAGTCCTAGCAGAGGTGAGGACTCAGGGAGTCGATCGGCAGGCAGTGACCATCATGCTGTCATCCTTAGTCTGCATGGGGGCGGCCAACACTTCTGCAAAGGGCCAGACTGCCTGCCTGCCTCTGCCGTGGTAGCGGGAAGGCAGCCAAGAAGGACGTGTGAGCAGTCGGTGGGCCGCCTGCCAGCCAATCTTTATTTATGGACACAAACATCTGAATTCCATCTGACTTTCACGTGTCAGATGCAGTTCTTCTGATGTTCTCTTAACCATCTGACAGTTCTGTGGCTTAACAGGATAGAAGCCATCCTGAGCTCCTGGCTGGCAAATTCAGGCAGTGGCCTGTGATAGGCTATTTAAATATCTGAACAGATGGGAACTGGTTAGAGTAGTGAGTGAATGAATGGATGTGTTAACAGAGTCCCATATGCACAGATGAGAACCAGCAGTGTACAGCTGAGCTTGCCCCTTGGCCTTCACACGGGATCATGCGCCCCTAGTACATGAATGAGTGCTGGTTTTTACCTGGGGCCACCTCAACGCCTTCCCCTCCCCTGGCTGCAGAGCCCTCCTCTGGGAGCCCCCCTGAGACCTGCTGTCCGCCCCTGACTGAGGGGCAGGCTGTGGTTTCCCCCATTTTGCTCTTAGGAGCCAACTTGCCTGGATAAGCATCTGTAGCACACATTTCGAAGGCAACATCCATGGCCAGCGAGTGAGGGCATTTTAAACGCTGATGGTGTTGCCACCAAGGCTTCTGGGTTCAGGGTGCAAGCCTGGTGTCATGCCCTGGCCGTGGGGTGGGGCTGAGGTGGCTGGGATGGGTGGAGGCCCCTCTCAGTTTAGCCAAACTGTTGAGACGTGTGTCGAGCCCCTGTTGGTGGACAGAAAGGGATGCCCACTTCCTCCATCAGCAACGGCCCCTGACACCACTGCCCACCCAGCAGATACAGGAGGGGTCAGGGTCCCTGGGCCAGGCTTGTCCCCCGTGGTGCACAACTCAGTCTGGGGACCTCGGCGCCATCTGTCCCCCCACAACTTGTGCTGGGGCCCATGCTCCCGCTGGCTATGTGTCTGCAGGCTGACCGGGATGGAGGACTCGGCCTGGGGGGACGAAGAGGAGGCGGAGCACAACTACTACAACAGCCTCCCGGGGAAGGAGCCGCCCCCGGGCGGGCTGGTGGACTCCAGGCTCGCCCTCACGCAACCCTGTGCCCTGGGGGTCCTCGGCACCCTTGGTCAGGTCAGCCTCAGCATACCTCTGGGGAGGGGGGCCCAAGGGCCGAGTCCTGGGGCTCAACCCCTAGCTCTTCCTTCTGCTCCCCGCCTCCATGATCCTAGAGGAGGGTCTCTCCTGCCCCCTGCTCTTCCCTCCCTAAACTGTCCAGGCCTGCTGAGCCCTCTCTGGAAATAGCAGACAGGGTTCCCATCTCAGACACTGATACGATGACCACAGCCGTGAATCAGGGCTTCTGAGGAGGGTGACCAGAATGTCCATGGGGGACTGACTGTCCCTGTCGGGAGGATGTCCCCGAGGGCAGAACTTGTGCTGGGCCAGGACGGGTCAATAGGAGTTGCCCCGGAGAGCAGTCCAGGGAAGGGCCTCCAGGGGTAAGGAACAGCATGTGCTGGGGGCAGGCCTTCCAAGTGGGGCTGGGGGATGCGGCTACAGCAGAGGCAGGTGGAGGCTTATGGGTAGATTGAGGCCCAGGAGGGAGGGATGGGTACAGAGCTGAGCTTGGAATCTGACTTACAGGAGGGTTGGGGTGGGCGATTGGGGGTCTGGGCCTGCACACTGCAGGAGGACCCCTTGCTCTCTTTTTCAGGGAGCCTCTCCTGCTCGAAGAGATGCCTGTGGCCTGCAGTGGGACATGGGCCCCTCAGGTACCGTCCAGCACACTCTGCTCCGGTGTGCCTGAGTCCCTACCATCCCTCACATTGCTTCCCCTCTTTGGGTCACTCCAGTCTGGCTGGTGAGATCGTGTCACTCCCTGGGCTCTTAGAGATTTGACAGCATCTGCTTTTTGTCTGTGTGACCAGTTTCCTTGCATGTTGGACAGAGACACTGCAGTTAGTGGTTCAAAGCACCAGCATATGAAAAGGCATCCACCGAAAAGTCAGTCCCCTGCCCCCATTTGCTTTATCCACCTCCCTGATCAGGTAACCACTGGTAGTAGTTTCCCTGGTTTTTCTAGAATTTTCATGCACGTTCAGGTCAGTTCAGACATACGTCGCTTTCTCAGTTTTTGACAGTAGTGTGCTCTCCATCCCTTCACCTGGCTTTCCCAGGTAAAAGCCCATCTTGAACTCACCCCTGCCCCAGTGCTAGGCAGCCGCCCCCCTCCTTTTTCACCACAGTGTAGTCCCCACCACGTGAAGGGCCCCCCTCGCCCACAGACATTTGGGCACTTTCTAGGGCTCTGCCAGGACTGCAGTGGCCCCCAGTTGTCCACCACTCAGCTGTGTTCAGGGTCTCAGTAGAATCTGTGCCCAGGATAGCAGCCGCTGGTCCATGTGATGGAAATCACAGAGCTGCCCACCAGGTACCATGAGGTTTTAACAAAATGGTTGAGTTTTCAGCCCGTGAGCATTTTATCGTGTTATACAACATTTAAAAAGACAGAGGAGGCTAAAATCCCCTTAGCCCCCAGCTCTGAGGTCTTGAGCTTACCCTCTGGCACCTGTGTGTCTCCTTTCAGCCCTTATGTGAATGGAACCCCCCCCCCCTCCCGCCTGCAAAGAAATGAGGACAGGCTGTGAGTACCCATAGTCTCTCAGGGGCTCTGGCTGCTTCAGTGGGATCTTCTGATGAATGGCCACATGCCAGTCCCCTGTCCCTGCAGTTGCTTGTCCACGTGGCCCCCTCTTGATCGGCGGCAGATGCCTCCTTGGCCCCCCTCATGTGTCCCTCCCACAGATGCTGAGCTGTAGACAGCATGCACACCTTCGTCACAGTAGGGGAAGCTGCCAGATGGCTCCCTGATGTGGTTGGGCAGTTTGTTTGCCCACCAGCCCTGCCGTGGCTTACAGCCGTGTTTCCTTACAGCCGTGCTGACATCTGTGTTGGGCTTTTTTTTTTTTAAAAAAGATTTTCCCAAACAATCTGGGCATTTCACTGATGAGCATCAGAACCCTACTGCTCCCAGCACCTGTGGTTAAAGAACACATGTGGCATTGGGTGCCAAGTAGATGCCCAGTCATCATCTGGCCCTGGTCAGCTATTTCTCTGGGACATGGGCTACTCACACCTGACTCCCTAAGCTCATTAACATTTCCTACCCCCTGAGCTTTTGCACATGAAGTTATTGTTTCATATCACAGTTTTCCCAAGTCTCTGACCAAGAACTCCTACCAATACATCAGTGCCCCAACTCCAATGCCCAGGGATTTTCGCTCTCTGGACCCCTGCAACTGAGATTTCTTCTTTCCCATCCCACCATGACTGTACAAAGCTGGGAGAATCTGCACCTTCTCTGTGCAGACTGGGAAGGCTGGGCCAAGGCCCCTTTGCCCTCATCAACCACCCAGGGCTGTAATGATGTTAGCAATTTTATTGAATCATAACTTCTGCCAGGCGTTTTGGTCTTCACCCCTACTTGTGAAGAAGCTACTCCTGTTCTCCCCATTTAGCAGAGGAGGAGACTGAAGCACTGAGAGGTTACTCACCTGTCATGCCCACAGAGGGTGGAGCTGTGTGTGAGCTCAGTTGCCTATGAGGGTTAAGGATGTAACTGGTACAAGGCAGAGATTGTAGCTTCAGGCCCTTGGGTTGGATTTGGCCACAGTGTACTAAAAGATCATCATTTCCCTGCCAAGGATTAAAAATGGAGATGTTTAGAAATGGATGGATAGATCTAGGGAAAAATACACAAATATCCTTAGAACCTAGGAAAAGATGCTCAACCTTGCTCAAAATAAGATAAATGGAAATTAAAGTCCCCCTGGATGCGATTTTTCACCTATCAGGTCAGCACAAGTCCAACAGTCTGATAACACACGGTGGGTGAGGCCTTGAAGCTGGGCAGAGGCCAACTGCGGAGGACCCAGTAGAATCCCCATAGGGCACTGAGGGACCCCGGAAGAGACTCACCCAATGATACCAGTTTCACGAAATTGCAGCTTTTGAACCATTTAAATGCTTCACACATTCAAAACAAAATTAGAAAGAACAGAAAGGAAACTCTAAAATAGAACACAAGCAAATGAATGACCTGACTGTGCCTCACTTGATAACATAATTACAGGGAGAGCAGAGTCTTATTGTTGTTACTTTTTAAATGTGGAGATTTAACATAAACATTGGGGTTTCTGCCTTCTCTGGAAACTGGGAAGCTCTGGTCCCTGGGCCACCTTCCTGCCTGGTAGACTAGGGGCCTGGGTGTATGTGTATGTGTATGTAGGGGGCTCCCGTAGACCTCCGCGCCTCTCACAGCCCCAAAGCTGGGCTCTCATGGGGTTTTTCACTCTTGACCTTGCTGCGCTAAAGGGTGGGCTTCCTGGAGGGACACAGACGTGGGCGGGGCGCCCCTCTTGGACCCCTCCCTAGGGCTTCCCCGCGTGACCCTGCGCTCATCTGAACTCACGCCCCTCTGACTTCCCAATCCCAGCCCAGCCCGGGGATGGCTACGTGCAAGCGGACGCCCGAGGCCCCCGAGACTACGAGGACCATCTGTACGTCAACACGCAGGGTCTGGACGGCCCTGAGCCCCTGCGGCCCGAGGATAGCCCCAAGAAGGATCTGTTCGACATGCGTAAGTGGGGACAGGCAGGCCTGTGGGGTGGGGCCATGCCTGAGCAACCTGTGGCTTGGTGGGGGATGGGCTGTGTGCTATGCTTCCCTTGGGACTCCCTCCTCCGTGGGACCCTACGGCTTTCCTGAGGGTAACCCAGATTCCTCTCCATGGGGGTCCCCAGTTTGACAGGAGGGGCTAGTTCGGATCCTGGAAGAATGTGATGGGGATGCAGTGGCTCTTCTCTATGGGACTCAGTCTGCAGGGTGGAAGTGCCTAGCTCCCTGTTTCTGGGTCTCTCCAGTCTGATGAGTGAGTTTAAGCTCCCTCTTCATGTGATCCATGATCTGAGAGAGGAGGCTCAAGCCCCTTCTGGCTTGTTGCCAGAAATCCTGGCCTGAGAAGGGAGGCCTGATCGACATCTAGAAGATGGTGGAGCCCCTCCCCCAGCCTCAGGGAGGGCTCCATCGGATGGAGGAGGTTTGTGTCCAGAACACTCTCCTTCTTTCCCACAATATCAAACGCCATCCTTTTTCACGAGCACTTTGGATGTGTTGGCTCCGTGCTGGCCCAGGCAGGGTCATCTCCCACTCCCAGCACACCTCCCCAGGTGAGGTCTTTGAGGAACTCCCAAGCCAGCCGGAAATCCCTTCTTTCACAAAGTTTGCAAAGCCCCGCTCCCCCACTGCCTGATGACATGCTAGGCAGTGACATGAACCCCTGCTGTGGCCCCACTGGCTCCTCAGAGAAGTCTCAGATGGGAAAGGAGGTGCCCTAGGTGTGAGCTCCTGCGGCAGGCCATCCACTTGGACTCCCAGCCAGGTGGTCCAGCAACCGTAGTGCGAAAAGGGATGCTTGTTGCCAGGCTCCCATTAGAAGTCCTGGGGCTGCCACAGATTTGCCCTCCTTGAGTCACGGTCTCACCTCCCCCAGCCAATCACTAGGCCAGGAGTGTGAGAGGCATATGCTGATTGGTCAGGACTGGTCACATGTCTTAGGAGCTGGAGGCTGGGTCAATCTCTCTCAGATCACTCGAGAAGTCAGGGAGGAGGGATTCCCAAGGGACCAGAAGCGAAGAAAGGTGGGTTGGAAAGCAAGCGAAGACTCACCAGGGCAGGGATCAGGGCTGTCACTGCACACTCCAGGGTGTCTGAGCTATGTGGTACCGTCTCAGGGAGGGCCACACTGGTGCCTGCTGGGAGCCATAGGGAACTTGTGCAAACCATCAGGAGCTTTTCCATTAGAGTTTGGAAAAGAAAGGGACGCCTGTTGCCCACCAAAGAGGTGGCTTGTGTAGTGGAGGTCCTGGCCAGTGCAGTCAGAACGAGATGATGAAACGAGAGGCATAATAAACATTGGGAAGGAAGCCAGTGTAACAAGACAAGAAAAAAGAAATAGGTGTGTACATTGGGAAAAAAAAAGAAATGCTCATTTTTTGCGTATGCTTAAAAAATTGAAGAGAATATATTGAGTTACTAATAGGACCAGTAAGGGGTGAAGGAGCAGGTCCCCGCAGCCCAGGCCCCTCACGCCCACACCGTCCCCGCCCGCAGGACCCTTCGAGGATGCCCTGAGGCTGCATGAGTGCTCTATGGCGGCCGGCTCGGTGGCAGCCCCCCTTCCTGTGGAGGATCAGTGGCCCAGTCCCCCGACCCGCCGGGCCCCCATCGCCCCCACGGAGGAGCAGCTGCGTCAGGAGCCCTGGTACCATGGCCAGATGAGCCGTCGGGCGGCGGAGAAACTGCTTCGGGCAGATGGGGACTTCCTTGTGCGGGACAGCGTCACCAACCCCGGGCAGTACGTCCTCACCGGCATGCACGCGGGGCAGCCCAAGCACCTGCTGCTGGTGGACCCTGAGGGCGTGGTAAGGTGGGCGCGGGGGGCGGGGCGGGTGCGGGTGCTGAGGATGCGGGGGAGAGAGTGCAGAGATAGACCCGCAGGGGGCAGGTGTGGGGCAGGGCTGGAGGCTGCGTGTGGTGGGGGTGGGGAGGGGACTTGCGGGGGCGTCGGGTCAACGGGAAGGGCCCAGGCCTCTCTCCTCTGTCTGAGATCCGGGGCGGCCACATTCTAAGCACCCTTTAGGTTTAATAAAGCATTTTTCAGATTACAGAGCCCTTTATGTTTACAGATCCTATTTCCCTTTACCATGTACTTCAGAATTACAAAGTATTTTCCAGTTTTAGAGGACTTTTAGCTTTCACAAAGGATTTCCCAGTCTATAAAGCATTTGGAGGGGTTAGAGAACCTTTTCCAATCTCAAGGCCTTTCAGGACTTACAAAGTACCGTATTTCATCAACTGTAAGATGTACTTCCCCCCCCACATTCTGTCATCCCTAATGCATCTTACAAATAGTGATGCCTTTGAGTGATAAATACAAGGCTGACTCACTGGAAAAGATCCTGATGCTGGGAAAGATTGAGGACAATAGGAGAAGGGGATGATAGAGGATGAGATGGTTGGATGGCATCACCGACTCAATGGACATAAGTTTGAGGAAGCTTTGGGAGATAGTGAAGGACAGGGAACCCTGGAGTGCTGCAGTTCATGGGGTCACAAACAGTCCGAGACTACTTAGAGACTGAACAACAACAACAGTTTATGTCATCTAGCTGAATCCTCTGCACCACCCTAGGGGCTGTGTGTGCGTGCCCTGAAAAGGGCACACTCCAGTGGCTACTATGCAGCCTGGCCCAGGTGGGACCATGGCTCCAGGCCCTTGTTCTGTCAGTTCCCTTCTCCATCTCCTCCCTCGTACCTAATCACACTGCTCACTGCTCTGTCCCGTCTGAAGTGGTGTTAGCCTCCCAGGGGGGGTCTGTGTTGCATCCGGGTCTGCTGAAATTTTCTCAGCATTTTCTTAGCATTCTAAGATGCAGGCGGTGTTTAGATTTGGTGGTTCTGAGTTTTGGATCTGTGTCCACAAGATTCCTGGGATGTGTTTGTTTCCTAGGGCTGCTCTCCCAGTGACCACCCCCAGCTGGGCAGCTTCAAACCACAGAGATTTGTTTTGTCCCAGTTTTGGAGGCGGGACTTCTGACATCCAGGTGCTGGCTGGGCTGGTTCCTTCTGTGGCTCTGAGGGAGGATCTGGTTCAGGCCCCCCCACCAGCTTCTCCTCGTTGTTGGAAATTCTTGTTCTCTGGCTTGTGGACCCATCACCCCAGTGCCTTCAGCTTCTCAGGGCTTCTCTTGGCTTCTCTCTGTGTCTCTGTGTTGTCTCAGTCCTTCTTTTCTTTTTTTCATTTATTTTTATTAGTTGGAGGCTAATTACTTTACAGTATTGTAGTGGCTTTTGCCATACATTGACATGAATCAGCCATGGATTTACATGTGTTCCCCATCCTGAACCCCCCTCCCACCTCCCTCCCCATCCCATCCCTCTGGGTCATCCCAGTGCACCAGCCCTGAGTACTTCCTTCTTTTCTTATAAGGACACAGGTCACTGGATTTGAGGTCACCTGAGTAATTCAAGGTGAACTCATCCTTTTTTACTCTTTTTCTAAAATTAATTTTTAACTGAAGTATAGTGGATTTACAATGTTCTGTTAATTTCTGTTGACCAGAAAAGTGTCTCAGTTATACACATATATACATTTTTTTTCTTTTTTTTTTAAGGAATTTCTTTTCTTTCTTTTTCACTGCACAGGGTCTTCATTGTAGGCGTGCAGGCTTTCTCTCTCTAGTTGTGGAGAGTAGGCTTCTCATTGCGTGGCTTCTCTTGTTGTGGAGCATGGGCTCTAGGGTGTCTGGGCTTCAGTAGTTGTGGGACACAGCCTTAGATGTTCTGTGGCATATGGAATCTTAGTTCCTGGACCAGGGATTGAACCCATGTCTCCTGCATATTGGCAGGCAGGTTCTTAGCTAGGGAAGTTTCCATATATACATTTAAAAAAATATTCTTTTCCATTATGGTTTATCCTAGGACATTGAGTACAGTTGCCTGTGCTCTATTTACAGTAGAACCTTGTTTATCCACCCTGTATATGATAGTTTGCATCTGCTAATGCCAGACTCCCAATCTGTCCCTCCCCCAACCTCATCCCCCTTGGCAACCACAGTCTGTTCTCCACATCTGTAACTCTGTTTCTGCTTTGTAAATAAGTTCATTTGTGTCATATTTTAGATTTCACATATAAATGATATTATGTGGTATTTGTCTCACTCCACTTGGTGTGATGATCTCTGGGTCCATCCATGTTTCCACAATTGGCACTACTTCATTCTTTATCATGATTGAATAGTATTCCATTTGTATATATGTACCACATTTTCTTTATCCTTCAACATGCACTCATCTTAATCATATCTGTACAGAGGCTTTTTCCAAATAAGGGCCCTTTCACAGGTTTCAGGGGTTAAGATGTGGACATATCTTTTTTTTGTGAGGGGCACCATTCAATCCACTATAGGAAGCCACGGCCCCTGGGTGCTGGAGCTTTGGAGCCTGTGTCCACATGTAGTTCTGTGCCTGAAGTCTTTGACCCAGTGGTTTTCAGACTTGTGCATGAGCTACAGGAGGCATTGTGAAAACTCAGTGCCCTGTCATCAGGTCTAGGGTGGCCCAAGAGTTTGCCTCTCTGACCAGCTCTTCCAGTGGTGCTGATGCTGTGGCCTCTGGCCCCATAGGTACGGACGAAGGACGTGCTCTTTGAGAGCATCAGCCACCTGATCGACTATCACCTGCAGAACGGGCAGCCCATCGTAGCTGCTGAGAGCGAGCTGCACTTGCGAGGCGTTGTCAAGCGGGAGCCCTGAGCCAGGTGCGTCTGGCCCCAATGTGCCAGATTTTTCGCATCTTAAAAATTGACACGGGTGCACATGCTGCACACTTCACCCGTTTACAGGGCACAACTCAGTGGGTCTCCTCACACAACTGTGCCCTCTTCCCCATCTAATTCCAGAACACTCCATCACCCCCAAAGGAAACCCTGTCCCCATCAGCACTCACTCCCTGACTTGTTATGGTAACTCTGTGTTTAACTGGTGGTAAAAATCCCTCAGAGAGGCAGTGTTTGGCCACTTGGGAGGTGGGCCCAGGAGGGCTGGGTCCAGCAGGGCTGGCATTTGAGGTAAGGCAGGTGGGTGAGAAGGTCCACCTGGCTCATCAGTTCTGGAGCCTCAGACATCTTGAGTGGGGGAGGGACAGACAGGTCCCATGGTTCTAGGGCATCTGGTGGGGGGTCTTGGGTGAGATGCGGGCCTGTCTAGGCTGGGAAGAGGCAGCTGAACTGGGGTGCAGAGGGGTCGAGGTACCAGGGCAGTCTGTGGGAGGAGGCAGAGGCAGGCTCTGGAGCAGAGGAAGGGGGCAGGAAGCTGGGAGCTGGGGGCTCAGCTCATGGAGGGAAACAGGCCGTGGAATTTCCCCAAAGGCTGAGAGGCCTTCTGGGCCAGGTTGGGCTGCTCTCCCGTCCCCATGACAACAGTCTCTTCCTGCCTCCTCCCCCAGTCAGCGCTGGCCTGCTCCCTGCCCCCAGCCAGGCCCGGCTGTAGGCAGAGGCAGGGTTCCCAGCCTGGGGAAGGGCTCCAGGGATGGAGGTGGTCCTGTGGATCATCTGAAATGATGTGCAGTGCCATGGACTGTGTATGTGCACATGCCAGGGTCTGACCTGTCCTTCTACACTCTGAGTTGTTTGTGACCCGAGAAATAATACCAATGGCAGTAATAATCGCTGCCAGTGCAGAAGTTGCTATGTTCTGGCCCCATGCTCAAACCCTCCCCACATCTGTACTGACTCCCATGCAACTCCAAAACAGGCACTGTTAATTAACAATCTTCTCATTTTGTGGAAGAAGCAGCGGCACAGAGAGGTTGAGGGACTACCCTAGGTTACAGGACAAGACCATGGAGGAGCCGGGACTTGAACCCTGGCCCTCCACCTGAGACTTGTCACTGGGTCACTTTGCTGCCTTGTAACTGAGGTCTATGACACCTGAACCCAGGTCTCCTGTTGCTGTCTCTGCTGACCCTTGACCTCTGCTTCACTTTCTTCCATAGGTGATGGTTCTCAGCCTGTGGCTTCTGTCCCTGCTACCCAGATGCTCCTGTTGTGGCCTTAGGGGCCCCTCAGCCTTTCTCTGGACCCTGGTCAGGCCGGAACCGCCGCTGTCTCTCCTTCTCCACTTGGGTCTCTGGAGTCTTCCTTCTCTAGCTGGTCCTGGGGCTGGGATGGGTCAACCTGGCCAGGACACGGGGTGCATGACCCCTCTCTCTCACCCCCGCCTGCCGCCACCTTCACCTGGAGTGAAGATGTACGTACCAAAGACAGAACCTTTTCTCGCCTTTAAAGAAAATATATTGAAAAGCAGCCATCCGCCTTGGAGCCTGGCCCAGGTCCCCGATGAGGCCAGGGGGCACCATTTTCCTTCCTAGAGGGTCATCAGCTCGACTCCTGGGGAATGAAGGCCCCCAGCTCCCTGGCATACAGACGGGCTCCCGTCCCTGCCGGGCTCAGATCTTCCACCTGAAAAATCGGCACATAGTTGTCTTTTGGGGGTAGAATTGAAGCGCTGTGGGTCCTCAGGCTGGGGTAGATGAGGGTGTTGAAGTGGGTGGCAGCCTTGGGCTGATGGGGTCATCTGGCAACTCCATGACCACTGACCCGGGAGGGGGTTCCTGTGAGGCCCCTCCCTCCCAGCTGTCAGCCTGGACTGGACGCTTGGAATCTGTTTGTAATTAAACCTGGGAATGACCGTGTGGCACATGAGCCCTCTTGTGATCTACGAGGCCTCTCGGGGTGGGGACCCTCTCTGGGTAGATGTCATCATGGGGCGGAGGTCCTCTAGAGGCAGGGGTCCTCTTAGGGCTGGGGTCTTCTCGGGGTGGGGGTCTTCTCTGTGTGGGTGTCATCTCAGAGCAGGGGTCCTCTCGGGGTGGGGCCCCTTTTGGGGTCAGGGTGTCCTCGGGGTGGGAACCCTCTCCGGGTGGGTGTCATCTCATGGTGGGGTTCCTCTAGAGGTGGGGGTCTGGGGTCCAGGGAAGCCAGGGCAGCACCAGATTTGGCCCCCAAGGGCTGGGGAGGAGAGAGCCAGGCCCTGGTGTGCCCCTGCTGTGGGGAGAGAGTGGGGGGCAGAGTCCCCTGACATTTCCCAGACCCTCAATTTTATCCCAAGAGAAAGCACACACCAGCTTCTCTGTTAAATATCCACCCTTCCCTTTGGAAACACCTGAATTTATCTCCCAAATGCTACAAACCTCCAGACTCAAGATACTCCAGATATCTGGCAAAACACTGCTTGTTTTCTCCAAATTGTTCCTGACTTGTCCTGAAGGATGGCCTGGCTTTTCAGCCTCCCAATGTTTCTCATCCTCATTTCTTGAGAAGCACCGGGTTCTCACTCTAGCCCCTTTATTGACCTGAAAGCACCTACTTCTACCACACACCCAGCTTCCTGTGCTCACTCCGACTCTCTGCTCCTGACCTTTCCTCACATGATGTCTCCTTCCCAGGGAGACCCCCCTCTCTCCCCAGGACCCTCCTCACAACCCTCCCACAAACATGGAACCTTCCCTCCCAAGGGGGTACCAGTCTCACCGCTGGTTGGTGTCACATCTCTGCCCAAGTTCTGGTGCTGGGGAGGGGCTATGCTTTCTCTGCTGTCAGCAGGCCCTACTCCAGGCCTGGGGGGATCTGGTAAGGGTGTGGGGAAGTAAAAGTCACTCTGATCTGCCTGTAAGTAGGGTGGAAGCGATCATAAGGCAGAGCAAGGGAGGGGACTCTGATGCCCTGTCTCTTACTTCAGAGATCTGGAGACAGAGCTACCAGTCTATTCATCCATCCATCTACTCACCCATCCATCCATTCACCCTCCCGTTCATCCATCCATCCATCATTCACTCTTCCATTCATCCATCCATCCTCCATTCATTCACTCTTCCATTCATTCACCCATCCATCATCCATCTATCCATCCATCAATCCACTCACCTACCTCCATGTCCATCCATCTACTCATTCATCCATCTATCCGTCTGTTCACCCACCCACTTTTCCATCCATCGTTTATCAGTCTGTCCACCTAACCATCACATCCATCCCTCTAACTGCCCATTCATCATTCATTCCACTCATTGGTCCATGATCCACACCCCCATCCTCATATCCTTTAATCTTCCTTCATGATCTCCTCTTATTGACCAAGACCCCTGGTGGATAATGGAGGTGCAACATCACCAAGACAGACCCACTCTTGTGGAGTTTGCCAAAACCCATTCATCAGCAGGTCACCACTAAGTGTATGATGACAGCTGTGGGAAGAAATGCACCTCAGAACTTGGGGGTCCCTTTGTGGTGTTGGTCTGGAGGATGAGCAGGGAGGCCCTGAGTGAGGAGGAGAGAGATCTGGCCTGAAGGGATGGCGTGTGCAAAGGCCCAAGGTGTGTAGCATGCAGCTTATTTGAGGGACAGAAGGATGGCCAGAGGTTCGAAGGGAGGTCAGACGGCAGTGGAGTTGGGGACACAGCTGGGCGCAGCCTGGTGCCAGGGAGAGCTGCCTGGGGCCTTTTAAGCACAGAGGTGGTTAAGAGTCCCAAGTAGGAGTTGTGCTGTGGGGACAAGATGGGGCGAAGAGGCAGCTGTGAGAAGGCTCTGGGTGGTGGGTGGGGGGCTACTGAATAAACTCACTGCTTCCTCCCCGACCCAGCTGGGAGGACAGACCCCACCCCAGCGTGGCAAGGGCATGTGGAGAGTGAAACCACAGTGCCAGGTCAGCCTGTCAGCAGGACACCTGAGCCGGTCAGCTTGCTGTCCTGGGCCCTGTGCTGGCGCGGACAGTGGAGGAAGGTGCCTCACTGTGCTCGGCATTGCTCTTCCTACTGTAGTGCTCACTCATCCTGGGGGCCTGCAGGAGTAAGACCACCACCACTTTCCTCCTGGGCTCCAGGCCCAGCAGGGGCAATGTACATTAACGGAATAACTTCTTGGAGTAACTGAGCTCCTCATGAGAGCGGAAGCTGGGGTTCAGTGAGCTCTGTCTGGCTGCAATGTGGGGTAGGCAGGGCAGGCTTCCTGGAGGCGGCAGTGAGGTGATGCATTCATTGGTACCTGCCTCCTTTGTCAGCTTATGTGGCCACACCAGTGCTTCCCCTAGAACAAATGGTAGTGGGCTGGATGTTTGCTAGGTGAGCAAAGTTGAGAAAAGCTTCTTGAGGGAGCCTCATTCCCCCCATCTGGACAATGGGACTCTGAGCCCCACCTCACTCCAAGGTCAGATGGAAGAGCTGGAGGAGCTCCATCCAACTCCAGCTCACCCTACCCCTGTCCCCCTCGTGCTGTTAACCAGTGGCCACTCCAGACCAACCTCCATCCAGCTCCAGTAATGATGATTGGGACATGTCTGGAACATGGGTGGCTCCTGGGATATCGTAATTTAATAAGGTCCAGGCATTCCCTGCTGTGTGTTGGTCCTGCCAATAGGTTATCTTGCTGGACTGGGGGCTGGTCCGTTGACCTTGTATTGCAGAGGGGAAACTGAGGCTGGGAGGGAGGAAGCCGTGAGCAAGCAGGGGGGCTGGGGCTGGCAGATCACAGGGTGGCATGTGGGATGCCCGCGGTTTCAGAGCTGCTATGCCTGAGTCTCCTGGTCTTGCCCTTGACAGTTTCCCCACCTGCGAACTGCATGGGGGACTATCCTCTCATCCCAAATTACATTTTTCCTGTTACATTTTGTCACAGGAACCATCAAACCTACAGTTACTATTTACCTGTGTATTTCTGTACTGGTGTCCTCCTGTCCTCCTCCTTCCCCCTGGGACACATCACAAAGTTGACAGCTGCATCCAAGCCACAGCACTGTCCCCAGCGTCCAGTAGGTGCTCAATAAACCTCTCTCCAGGAAATAAAGGAGCAGCACCCTGGCCGGCTCCTTGGGTGGCTGCACTGAGAGGACGGAGCGTCAGAGGCTAGTTCCGTATTTCTAGAAGGAACCCTCACCTTCCTCACCTGCAAACTGGACACAGTCATGGACATATCTACTGGTGCTTGTGACAGTGAGTTGGGGCAAGAATGTTAAGAGCCTGGCACTGAGAAAGTGCCCAATAATAAATTCAACTGCAGTTATTATTACTGCTATTCTTTTACTCGTCATCGTAAGTCTAGAAAGATACTCACCAGAGAAAAGGCCCGCAGACAACCTGCGGCAGGAGCCTGGGGTTTCCAGGGGCGCCAGCCAAGCGACCACCTGCCTCTCTCCCCGCTCAGTCCCCGGAGTCGCGGCGAGGCTCCCCGGTGTGGACGCCGCGGGGGGCGGGGGGCGCTGCGCAGACGGAGCAGACGGTCCCCCGGCGGGCGAGGCGGGGGCGGAAGGCGGCCGTACTAGGAGGAATACGGCGGCGCGGCGGCCGGCTGGGCGGTTTCCCGCCGGTGAATGAGTCCGACTGCGCTGCCGCCGCCGCCCGACCGAGGCTGCGCTCGCGTCCCCGCGCCCCCAGCCCTCGGGCCGAAACCCCGGCGTGTCCGCGGGTCAGCCAGCTTCGGCCCCCGCCCCCGGGCAGGTGAGTTCGGGTCTCGCCACGCTCCGCGGGGGCTGCTAGGACCCTCTACCCGCACCCCAACCCCCGCCGCCGGCCAAGTCCCGCGGGGCGGGGGATAGGGTGTTGAGGAGGAGAGGGGTCGGCTCGCCGCGCCTTCATCCCCCAGACTCACCTCCTCTCCCTTCCCCCATCCCGGATGCCCGGACCCTCAACCCGGGAGAAGCCACAGGTGGGTGGGAGCTTGAGGGGGGGCGGAGCTGGGACACACAGGGGTCCGCCGGGCGCCCAGGGGTGTCTTCCCTGTGCATTGAGAGCGGACCCCTTTAGAAAGCGCTTTGAGATCCTCAATACAGGGGTCGGGGCAAGAGTGGAGCGGCTGTCCCCTGGGGGCTTTCCTGGAGTCAGCGTCGCCCCCACCTCCCAGGCCCGGCTTCGGTGCTTGGAAGTTAAGCGCGATTCCTCCGGGGAGGGTAGACGCGGGGCGAGCCCACCCCGCCCCCGTGCTGGGCCGCAGCGCCTCGTCACCCCCCTGGCCCCCACAGGGCTCCCCAGGCAGGTGCCGCGAGCCGTGCTTCCAGCCCCCGCGTGCAGAGGGGCCTGCCGCTCCCGACCCCCGCTTCTCTTCCCAGGCTTCGCAGACCCCTCTTGGCTCCTGCCTGCGCCCCAATGAAGAAAACCAACATGTGGTTCTTGGAGAGGTTTCGGGGATCGGGGGAGAATGGAGCTGCGGGGAGCGAGGGCGGGGACAAGGCCGCCAAGGGTCCCCTGTACAGCAACGTGCTCACGCCGGACAAAATCCCGGACTTCTTCATACCCCCCAAGCTGCCCGCCGGCCCCTCCGAGCCCGAAGCGCAGGCCGAGCTGGGGCCCTCGACCTCGGAGCAGAACCTGGCCTCCGCCGCGCCCCGCCGCGCTCCCCGGAGCCCCCGGCTGCCCGCCAAGCTGGCCGCCGAAAGCAAGAGCCTACTGAAGGCGGCCACCCGGCACGTGATCCAGATCGAGAGCGCGGAGGACTGGCCGGCCGAGGAGACTGCCACCAACGCTGACCCCCAGGCCCAGGGGGCCATGTCGCTGCCCTCGGTGCCCAAGGCCCAGACGTCCTACGGCTTTGCCACGCTGGCGGAGAGCCCCCACACGCGGCGCAAAGAGTCCCTGTTCCACAGCGAGCACGGGGCTCTGGCCCAGGTGGGCTCCCCCGGCACCCGGCGCCGTCGGGGGGGTGTCAAGGCCAACGGGGGGGATAGGGCGCCCAGGGAGTCCGGCGGCGCCCTCATGAGCCCAGGCCGCTGCGTCAGCGGCGGGGAGAGCGACACGGGGTCCTCGGCCGAGTCCTCACCCTTCGGCTCTCCCCTGCTCTCGCGCTCCGTGTCGCTGCTCAAAGGCTTCGCCCAGGACAGCCAGGCCAAGGTGAGCCAGCTCAAGCACTCTGTGGGCCGCCATGGCTCCCTGTCGGCCGACGACAGCACGCCGGACACCAGCCCCGGGGCCCGGCGCCGCCTGCCCCGCAGGGCCACCCCGGAGCCCGGCCCGGAGTCTGGCCCGACATCCCGCGCGGAGCACGCCGTGCGCATGGGCCCGCGGGGCAGCGTGCGCCTGCTGGCCGAGTACGAGGCGGCCCAGGCCCGCCTGCGCGTGCGCCTGCTGGCGGCCGAGGGCCTATACGACCGGCTGTGCGACGCCCGCAGCATCAACTGCTGTGTGGGCCTGTGCCTCGTGCCGGGCAAGCTGCAGAAGCAGCGCAGCACCATCGTCAAGAACAGCCGCCACCCAGTGTTCAACGAGGACTTCTTCTTCGACGGCCTGGGTCCGGCCAGCGTGCGGAAGCTGGCGCTCAGGATCAAGGTGGTGAACAAGGGCAGCAGCCTCAAGCGGGACACGCTGCTCGGGGAAAAGGAGCTGCCCCTGACCTCCTTGCTGCCCTTCTTGTGAAGGCCCCCCTCCTCCCTCGGGCCGCGGAGACCCCGCCCCCTCCTGGGTCCTGCGGTAGAGGCCATGGCCACGCCCCCTCCCGGGTCCGGCAGGGGGGCCCCGCCCCCTCCCGGACCCTGTAAGTGAGCCCTGATAATGCGGCCCCTTTTGGGGGTGTCCCGGGTCATGCTCTTTTCCAGGGGTTACTTTTAATATAGGAGAAGAGAGAGGGCTGCTGGGGAAAAGAAAGGGCCAGCTTGCGGGGCTGAGTCCCTCTATACCTCAAGTTTCATGCCTCCACCGCCGCTGCTCACTGCTTCTGGAGTTCTGGAACCTGGGCCGGGAGGCAGCAGAAGCCGACCACAGACCCAGAGGCTGCGGGTCCTGAGGACCAGCCAGGTCTTCTCTGTCCTCCTGCCCCAGGCCTGACGGACGCCCCCTAGAGAGGGGTGGGTGCCAGGCCCAGTGCAGGGGCCCCCGCACATGGGGCTGTGGGAGGACCCCCTCCTGCGTCAGGCGGTCTCTGGGCAGCCCTCAGTCCTCCCAGGCTCGGAGGCGAGAGCTGGTCAGAGGGAGGAGGGTGCCACCCCGTCTGAGAGCCACTTCCCGGCAAAGACAGGCAGGAAGTCCCAGAAGAAGAGAACGAGAATGATGGCTCTGCCCCTCCAATGGGACAGCCTTCCATCACCTTCTCTTCTTCGGCCCTGCGGCCCTGCTGGGCGTCCAGAGCCTTCAACCTCTGGAAGGCTAGCTCAGATCTGCCCAGGGAGCAGCACCAGCTGGTGGCCCCTGCTGCTCCCTGTCGTCGACCCCTCCTGAGCATGGGCCTCAGCAGCTGGACCCAGGAAGTGCTCTTCAGGGACACACGGCTTCCGCTTTTACTCCACAGGTGTACATAGGTTCTGGCTAGGGTGGGTGGGACAAGGGGCGGCCGGGGGGACCCTGCTTGTGGCTTTTCATGCTGCTATCACAGCTGCATGGGCTTAACTGTCCTGTCAGTATGTGTGTCCTCAACTGATTTTTGTGGAAGTTTCCGTCTCAGCCAAACAGAAACGACACAGTCTGAAGCAGGGCCTCCTGGGCTGCCTGCTGGGCGAGGATGGACCAGGCTCATCTGTGGGGATCCTGGGGTCCCGCCCCCAGCTCTGGGTTTCCAAATGACCCTGGGGGAGGGGTGAAGGAGCCGGGGCTGGAGGGGAAGCACACATTCCCTTCTGCACACCTGGTGAGACATACCCATGCCCTTAAGCCTGAGACTGAAGGCCCCTGGCGCTGGGGTCCCTAGCCGCGCACCCTCTGGCCTCTGTCCTCCGCCTGCCTCTCAGGCTTTCTGGTCCTGGGGATCACCCAGGCCAGGCCTGTGGACAGAAAGCCCCGCATGGACTTAGATGCTCAGACTTGCCTCCCCCTTCTCTGACCCCAACTGCTCCCACCCCCTGCTTTATCCCTGGGGACCCTCATTTTCTAGGCCCCCGCACTGTTTGATATCTCTGTGTTTGAAGTTGACTGTGGGTACATCTTGAAGACATCCTCCCCCAAGTGTTTGTTTATAAATGCTGGTTTTAGTGCAATAAAGGTGTTTTGGGGATGCGGGGGTGGAACTCTGCTGGCTTTACTGTTTAATAACAAGAGAGGAATTTTGCCTTGAATTCCAGTGAGGGTGGCGGGAACCTTCAAGATCCGTGAAGGCCTCCCTGCCCTTTCAGACCCAACGGGGCTCTCCTTGTGGGGGCGGCACAGAAGCAGGACTGCAGCAGGGCAATGTCCCCAGGGACCCTCATGCCCTGTTATAAGGACACCTGCATGCAGGCAGCGCTCTCACCCCCTGAGGCCGTGAATGTCCCCCTGACAGGTGCAGAGACCAGCTGTCTGGTCGCCCACCCGAGACAGCCTGGCCACACCTTCAGCCTAGACTTGAACCCGCACCCTCCCTGCAACCACAGGCAAGAGAGATGCCAGGGCCGTCCCTTCTGTGCTCTGTCCACTTGGCGACAGAGGGCAGCCGGGGAGACTGGCTCCAAGCCGTTCACGTCTGTGCCTTCCCACATCTTGTTCTCTCTGCCTGGAATGCCTCCTACCCCCATGCCCCCACCCCCCACTCACCTGCTTTCAGACTCTAGTTGACATGGCACCTCCTCCAGGAAGCCTTCCTGACTCTGCTATGTGTTCCCCTTCCCATCTCAGCTCACAGGCCATTTGAGGTCCTGTCTGTCCCCAGCTCCAGGGCCTGCAGATTTATCTCCCTGAAAGGCCATCTCCAGTCCGAGGGAACCTACTTGACAGCATGTGGAAAGCTGTGGCCTGACCTGGTCTCTGGACTCCTGTAAGGTTGCTGGGGAACCAGGGAGCTAACAGCGAAAGCCTGAGTGTCCCAGCCCTTCCCCCTGCTCCCCTTGAAGAACCGCCAGCTTTTCCCACTTGGGTTGACCTCGCCTTCCCCCATCCTCTTGGGAAGTGGTGTCCTTGACTTGGGAGACTCAGCAGTGCTTGAGGACCCACCAGTGCTTGCCCTGGGAGGCAGGCAATGCTTGAGGACCAGAGCAGGTCTGCAGCCCAGGACTGCTCAGCCTTCAGGAGTGTTGGAGCTGTGGCTGGCATGGGTTGGATTTGCTCCATTTGAAAGACAGGGAAACTGAGGCCCAGGGCTTGGAAGCAGGCCAGCTGTGCCTTCATTGATTCATTTGGCAGGGCTGGGTGCTTCCTGCGCAGCGACTGCTCTGGGGGTGAGGGGTGGGCAGCTGTGCCCAAGCAAGGACCACGTCGGGTTTTTATGATGGGGTGCCAGGGCTCAAGGAACCAGGGCAGAGTCCTTTCATCATGCTGGGGACAGAGTTGGGAAGGACGGGGCGTCTGAGCCACAGACCAGAGGATGCATAGTGTTAGTGAGGCTGCTCCAGAATGGGGCCCCAGCCCAGCTCTGGGGTGGCCCTGTGCTGCTCTGTGTCCTTGTCACTCCTTCCTCTTCAGAGCCTGTACCGGCATCCAGCCTGGCCCCCCTGCTCTGGTCGTGGCACCCAGTTAGGACTGGGTGGCCCTACCAGGCAGAGTGGGCTACAGGGAAAACAGACGCCTTGGAGCCTCCAATCCCTCGGCCAAGAGGGATATGTTGGCTGCCTGTTGTATACTGCCAACAATGCAAACCTTGCAAAAGCCCTGCCAGGATGCCTCCCTCCCCATCACAGGGGGAGAAATCAGAACAGGGTAGGAGGATGGGGACATGACAGACCCCAGGACTGAGTTGTGTCTCCCCCCACACTGCTCCCTGGCGTAGATCTCCAGTACAGGCTGCTGCCTCCTGCCCTGATCCCCGGCTCTTTCCTCTCACCTTATCTTGGTGGGGCCCAGACCCTCAGGGCCTCACTGTCACCAGGAGTCTTTGTGCAGGCTGGGGTCCTGAGCACCCCCACCTGCTGACAGCCCGCCAGATGAGCTGCACTCACCAGGCCTTGTCGGGTTCCAGGATGTGTTGCCAGGGCAACCGGGCACCGTCTTGTCTCTTCCCCACCAGTCACTTCATGGGTGGGCAGCTGGTGTGTGAGTGTGTGTGTCATGTATGAGTCCATGCACATAGCTATGGGCCCCCTGGGCACATGTGTAACTGTGTGCTGTTGCCTCTGTGCATACTGTGTGAATGTTAGTGTAGCCATGTGCACATGAGAGCCGTGTGTGCACACGTGTCACCACGTGGGCATAAACATGTGAGTGCGTATGTGTTAGCATGCATGTACTTGCACATCTGTGTGTACTGCGTGTGTTTGTTTCCATGTGTGCACCCTGTGCATGTGTGTAACTCTGTGAGTACAAGTGTTGTTGTGTAACATGTGTGGCTGTGCACATGTGTGTGTGTTCATGAGTCTGCACTGTGGCCACTGTGCCTCAGGCTGCCCCTAAAGATAACACAAGATTCAAGAGGACCCCCTCCTTCCCACCTCTCTTCATGCTGGCTCCCCACTGGAAATGCCCTCTGCCACGTTCCTTCCATCTTCCTTGAGGTCCTGAACCACTGCCTCTTCCCCAGGGCAGCCTCCACCACAATAAGGTCATTGTCATTCAGTCACTCAGTCGTCTCTGACTCTGAGACCTCATGGCCTGCAGCACAGCCGGATTCCCTGTCCTTCACCATCTCCCGGAGCTTGCTCAAACTCATGTCCATTGAGTCAGTGATGCCATCCAGCCATCTCATTCTGTGTCATCTCCTTCTCCTCCTGCCTTCAATCTTTCTCAGCATCAGGGTCTTTTCTAATGAGTCGTCTCTTTGCATCAGGTGGCTAAAGTATTGGAGCTTCAGCATCATTCCTTCCAGTGAATATTCAGGGTTGACATCCTTTAGGATTGACTGGTTTGATTTCTTTGAAGTCCAAGGGACTCTCAAGAGTTTTCTCAACACCACAGTTCAAAAGCATCAATTCTTCGGCATTTAGCCTTCTTTATGGTCCAACTCTCACATCCATACATGACTACTGGAAAAACCATAGCTTAGATTAGATGGACTAATCAAAGTAGGATTGCCTACTTTGTAGGCAAAGTAATGTTTCTGCTTTTTAATATGCTGTCTAGGTTTGTTACAGTTTTTCTTCCAAGGAGCAAGCATCTTTTAATTTCATGGATGCAGTCACCATCTGCAGTGATTTTGGAGCCCAAGAAAATAAAGTCTGTCACTGTTTCCATTGTTTCCCCATCTACTTACCATGAAATGATGGGACCAGTGATAAGATGCCATTATCTGAGTTTTAAGCCAGCTTTTTCACTCTCCTCTTTTACCTTCATCAAAAGGCTCATTAGTTCCTCTTCACTTTCTGCCATAAGGGTGGTGTCATCTGCATATCTGAGGTTATTGATACTTTTCCCGGCAATCTTGATTCCAGCTTGTGCTTCATCCAGCCCTGCATTTCCCATGAGGTACTCTGCATATAATTTAAGCAGGGTGACAACATACAGCCTTGAGGTACTCCTTTCCCAATTTTGAACCAGGCCTTCCTCTGAGTCAGATCCCCCCTTTAGTATTCCTTGTTAGTGTCATACACAACTTTGTGACATCGATTTGATCAGAATGGTCTGTTGTTTGCACCTGGAGCATCCCAGTGCTCAGTTCAGTTCAGTTCAGGTCAGTCGCTCAGTCGTGTCTGACTCTTTGTGACCCCATGGACCTCAGCACACCCGGCTTCCCTGTCCATCATCAGCTCAGACCAGGATGCAAATGAAGGCGGCGTCAACACTCTCTCCTTCCATCCTGGAAAGTCCAACACTTTCCTACTCTCAGGAGGGTGGTGGGCATCAAGGCCACCACCCGCACCAGGCGCCTGATCTGGTGCAGATCACAGAACCTTGCCTCTTTCTCAGAATGGAGCAAAGGAGGAGGAATCAAGTGCCTGGCGACATGGTGGGCACCTGGATCCAGCTATGCCTGAAGTCCATCACTGCACACCGTTTCAGTTCAGAGGGCCAATAACGTCCCTTCTTTGCTTAAGCCACTTTTCTTTGTCATTTTCAGCCAAAGAATGCTGATACAGTCTCCAGCCCCAGGAAGGAGGCTCCCTGAGACCTGGGGTGCCCCAGTCTGATGTAGGAAAGAGAAGCAGAGAAGGAAGGCATCATGGGAAGGCCTGGGATTTGTACCTCCCAAGGAGCTAGAGAAGGCGGCCCTGGAGGGAGGGGTGAGCTTCCATCAGAGCATTTGTCAAGGAAGGCTTTGCAGAAGGAGCAGAATCTGAACCAGGGAAAGAGCACTGGGGGAGCAGAGGCATTCCGTGGGTGGGGGTGGGGAAGGGGCTCCGGAATCCAGCACCTGATGGTCGCCATCCCACCACACCACAGCCCGGCGGCACTGCCCATCTCGTCTGCCCCTTGCCTTCACCTGCTGTTCCTGCTCTGAATAACCTTTCATGGTCCCCCACACCTTGGCACTGGAGACCTCCCCGGGGCGTCCCGCCCGGCCACCCCCGCACCTTCCCAGAAGCGCACGTCATGTGCGCCCCCCCTCACCCGCACCCCAGGTCTGGAGGAGGGGCTGGGAGTCTGAACCCTGACCCTCGCGGGAAGCGTCCACGGCGAAATTCAAGCCCCCGGTTTTCCACTCGCCCTGTATTTGTCTACAAGTCACGCGGCTTGTCTGGTTCTCAGGCTCCCCACGCGCGACTGTGCTGAGACCCAGGGTCGCACGTGAAAAGAGCCGAGCGCACAGGCGCGTCCGTGACCGCAGGCGCAGCGCAGCGACGGTGTGAGTCCAACCACATCTGAATGGTAATTCCAGGCCCGCCAGACCCTCCGAGGTCCGGGCTCCGCTGGCCTCTCGGTGCCGCGGGCCTCTCTCTGCAGCCGCATCCCCTCTTCCCCCGCCCCCGACTCCCCCAGTGAGGGATTCAATTAAGCCTTTGTTTTCTTCCCGGCTCCTACGCGGGTCGGAGGGAGGGGCTGCCCGCAGCCGGCTCCGCTGACGTTGGGGGAGGGGGGAGAAAAATGACTTCAATTAAAAAGCCGCAGCGTGGGGAGCGGAAGGGACGCGCATCGCATCCCCCGCCCCCGGTCCTGGCTGCCCTGCGCACCCTCTGGCCTGACTCTGGGGCCTCAGTTAACACCCCGCATCCCCGTGCAATGGGGACGTTTGACGCAGGGCACCTAAGGTAAGCACAAACCACCGTGGAGGGGGCTTTTAAGAAGCCCGTGCTGGGTGAGAGGGGGGACCCTCCGAATCCTCTTCAGAACACTGCCGCCCCCACCCCCACAGAGGGGAACAGAGGCCTGGGAAGGAGGTGGGGCCTTCCCAAAGCTGCCTAGTTCCCTGGGGTGGGGGTGGGGGAGGTGAGGAGGGGGATGGATAGGATGCTGTACGAAGCAGCGATGGGAGCAGATCCCAAGCCCTCCACCCCGCCTGGTCTGCCTTCCCACGGGCCAGAAGGCTCCTCCTCCCCGTGGGAGCACTCCAGGCTCCTCCTGGGACGCGCGCCTGGGTTTGAATCCTGACAAGTCATCCTCCTCTCTGTGACTCGGGTTCCCCTCCAGCACCCTGTCTCCTGCCCCGTGGTGGTGGGGGCTGGAGGTGCAGATCCAGACAGGCAAGATGCCCCGACCTGGCCCTGGGAGGCTCCTGGGAGGGTAAGTTCTGCCTTATATAGATTTGCCCCAGTCCCGCCTGACAGACCGGCCACTCCAGGAAGACCAGCCTCCCGGTTTAGGGTTGCCTGGGGGGGTGGAGTCAGTGGACCTGGAGGCTGAGGTTGGCTGCCGAGGATGCCTGCACACACCTGCGCTGGAGCCCCCCACTCCCCGCCCCGTGTGGGACCCGTGATGCCAGCCGTGTGTGCGTGGGGGGGTGTGTGTGGAGAGGGTGGCACGTGTGGATCACTAGGATGGAGAGGCTGCTGTGACTTCCCCCCAACTCTGCCTACATGTGCTTCTCCTTCCATAACCTGTGACCCCCTCAGGTGCCTTCAATGGGTTCTGTGAATCCTCTCCATAGAATCAGCAAACCCCAGGGTGGTTGGGGGACCCCAAACTTGCTGTTGGTGTCAGAAGTGGAGACTGTGCCCTCTGACGTTCCCAACTTGGCTAGCTGCCCACTCCCACCCCATTCCCTTCCTAGGAGCACAGGGCCTGGGTTGCTATGGTGATGCAGACCGCCCCCCCCCCCAGCCACCTGAGTCCTTCTCAGTCACCCCTCCGTCTCACCTCCCTAATCCCCAAGACCTGAGTAAGGCCATCCAGAGGTGCCCAGCCCCCCACAGCCCACTCTGCCCCCACCCTGTCCTCCGCTCCCACAGCCAAGCCGCAGAAATTCCCTCCTTGCTCCTTGAAGTCAGGGAGGCACCCTGGGATCATGGTGGCTCCCTGGCTCCCACACTCCTTATGGAGACCCTTGGGCAAGCCCCTCCCCTCCAGAGCCTCGGTTTCCCTGTGTGTGAGAGGGGGTGCTGAACTTGGGCTCAACTCTAGAGGCTGGGCTGATGGCACAGTGGCGTGTTCAAGTCAGCGCCTGATTGCCAGCCTCCAGCCCCTGACCTCTGCTGCGCTGCAGCCCGCCCAGTTCCTGACCTGTGGAATCCGCAAGCCGAAGGGTCCAAGTCACTGCCCTTGGGGGGCTTCCTGGAGGAGGAGGCCCAGGAAAGGGATGGGGAGGCGAAGAGCTGTGTGGGTCCGAGGTCAGGAACATCCAGGAGGCTGGTTGTTGGAGAAGCGGACCCTGCAGGGAGGGTGGACTTTATTTTGGGATGGGGTGGGGAGCCTCGGGGAACAGGGGCTCTGGTTTATGTTTTAGTCTCTCTGGAGTCTGGGAGGAGGGGGCACTGTGGGGGGCACGGGGACTGGGCTGAGGCTGCCGCTGAGTCCAGAGGAGGGGGGCGCATTGGGACCGGGCTGGGCAGAGGTAGATGGGACACATGTGACACGTGCAGTGTCCGGGCTCGGCTGGGCTTGGACGGGAAGGCTGTGCGGTGAGCGATCTGCTGGAACATCTCTCTCTCAGCTCCACTCAGTCTCGCCGCCAGCCAACCCAGCTCTGCCTTCCTAACACCCGGAAACCTCGCTGCAGAGAGGGGACCACTGCATGCAGTAGCCAGCGGTGTCTCGGTGGGAATGGCATCAGGTGAAGGACACTGTACTATTTCGTGGGTAAGAAAGAAGGTCAAGAACAGGCCACAGGGGTCTGCAGAGACAGAAGTCAAGGTGATGGCCACCTGGGGTTAGTGACCAGCAGGGGTGATGATGGCCTCTGGGGAGCTGTCACTCCCACTGACATTCCCACTGGGTGACAGTTGCTCAGTGAGTTTATAAACGTTCACTGGGCTTTTAAGGGTCAACTATCCGGAAGACATTTAAAATTTTTACAACAACACATGACCCAGCTAAAAATGGGCAAGCCCACTGAGGCTTTTTTGTGGGGCACCCACAGAGACGCTTCGCCAGAGAGGAGAATGGTCCAACTCACATTGGTCCATGACTACTGGAAAAACCATAACTTTGACTGTACGGAACTTTTTCGTCAAAGTGATATCTCTGCTTTTTAATACGCTGTCTAGGTTTGTTAGAGCTTTCCTAAAGAAGGCTGTTTCCCAAAGAACTGTTTCCCAAAGAACTGATGCTTTTGAATTGTGGTGCTAGAGAAGACTGAATTCAGAGTCCTTTGGACAGCAGGGAGATCAAACCAGTCAATCCTAAAGGAAATCAGTCCTGAATATTCATTGCAAGGACTGATGCTGAAGCTGAAATTGAAGATCCAATACTTTGGCCACCTGATGCGAAGAGCTGACGCACTGGAAAAGACCCTGATGCTGGGAAAGATCGAAGACAGGAGGAGAAGGAGACAACAGAGGGTGAGATGGCTGGATGGCATCACCGACTCAATGGACATGAGTTTGAGCAAACTCGGGGAGATAGTGAAGGACAGGGAAGCCTGGCGTGCTGCAGTCCATAGGGTAGAAAAGAGTCGGGCATGACTTCGTGACTGAACAACAACAACCACCAAAGAGGATACACAAATGGCTAATACTCCATGAAACAATGCTCGACATGATTAGTCATCAGGGAAATGAAAATCAAAAGCACAGGTGATACCACTTCACACTCATACGATGGCTGTGATCAGGAAAATGGAAGCTAAAAACAGGGTGGTGAGGATGTGGGGAAATTGGAACCTTCCATGCTGCCTGGACAATGTGAGATTATGCAGCTGCTACAGAAAATAGACTGCCATTTCCTCAAAAATGTACACATGAAATTACCATATGACCCTCAATTCCATGTCTAGATGTATTCAGAAGACTTGAAAACTGTTCCTCAAACCCAAACTTGGACATTAATGTTCATAACAGCATTGTTCACAGCAGCCAAAAGGTGGAAGCAGCCAGTGTGTCCATCAACAGATGGTGGATACACACAGTGTGTCCCTCCACACACTAGAATATTCTTCAGTCATAAAAGAGAGAGAAACTCTGACACTCACTACCATGTGGACAGACCCTGAGAACATGATGCTCAGTGAGAGAAGCAGACACAGGAGGACACATGGGGTGTGAGTCCACTGATGGGAAGCGTCCAGAACAGGCAGATCCACAGACACAGAGAGTGGCTCCTGGTTGTCAGGGGCTAGGGGAGGAGATGGGGGTAACTGCTGATGGGGATAGGGCTTTCTTTTGAAGTGATGGAATGTTCTGGAATTAGAAGTGGTGGTTGCAAATTGTGTCTGTACTAAATGACACTGAATTATTCATGTTAAAATGATTGTTTTTTAAAATATTCATTTATTTGACTTTGCTGGGCCTTAGTTGCCACATGTGGGATCTAGTTCCTCAAACAGTGATTGAACCCGGGCTCCTTGCATTGGGAGCACGGAGTCTTAACCACTGGACTACCAGGAAATTCCCCTAATGATTGTATTTTATGTGACTTATACTTTAATTTTTTAAGAAGTTCACTGAGGGCTTTCTTGGCAGCTCAGTGGTAAAGAATCCACCTTCCAATGCAAGAGATGTGAGTTCAATCCCTGGTCCAGGAAGATCCCACATGCTGTGGAGCAACAAGGTCTAGTGTGCCACGACTACTGAGCCTGTTCTCTAGAGTCGGGGAGCCACAACTACTGAACCCACGTGCTGTGCTGCAATTACTGAAGTCCTTGGCCGCATGGAGCCGGCGCTTTGCAAGAGGAGCCACTGCTGTGAGAAGCCTGCGCACCACAACTCAAGAGTAGCCCCCACTAGAGGCAACTAGGGAAAGCCTGCCCAACAATGAAGACCCAACACAGCCAAAAATAGATGAATTTTAATAAAATCAAATAAAAAGAAGTTGACGGAGCTTGATGTACTTAACAATTTGTGCATTTACCGTATATAAGCTATATTACAAAAGGACATGAAAAAAATCATTTCCCAGAACCTGCCCATTTCTTGCTCCCTCTTTGGCCCCTTCCCAAGTCCCACTATCCACCTCCACCCTCCCTTCCAGGCCCCCCACCATCCACCCACCATGCCACCATCATACCCCACCATACCTCCCCGACGGACGTACTCCCAACCGCTGCCACCACATCCACCCCATCAGCCCTTTCCATCATCCTACCCCCTCGGCGCCCCAACAGCCATCATCTTCCATTATCCCCGCCTCCCACCCCACTCCCCACCATTTCTGCACCATATCTTCCCATCCTCCGTTTCCATCATCCCTTACCCCCCACCCCCACGCGTCCGGGACCCCCGCAGTCCCCTCGCCTGTGTCCCCGCACCGCCCACGGCCTGTTCTCCCCGAAGCCGCCAGAGGGCGCCGGTGAGCAGCGAGCGGGTCGCGTCCCTCCTCTGCCCCGCTCCCGGGCCCAGGGGGCTCCGTGTCCCTCTGGTGGGAGTCGAGCCCCCCGCGTCCCCGGGCTCTACACGCCCTGCTCCTTCCCGTCCCCTCCTCGCTCTCACCTCCTGCCCCTGTCCCCCGCTGATTCCTCTCCCACCAGCCGGGCGCAGGGCTGTCCCAGGACCCCCCCTAAACTCTCCACTGGTATCCTCATGACTCTAGCCGCGGGAAGGGCGCCCCTGGCCATTCATCAAAGATGCAACCCCCCCCCCCCCCACTTCCCCTGTTTATTTTCTCCCCCAGGAGGGCCAGACTGCCGGCCCCCCGCCGTCCGTCCAGCTGAACCGCCGAGAGGCCCCCGGTCTCGGACTTTGTGGGGAAGTCGCCAGCAGGGGCCGGGCGGGCCTCCTCCGTGCGAGGCGGCTGCAGGCGGCTCCCGCCACCACTCCCCGCTCTGGCTGACGGGGACAGGCTATTTTCTACCGCCTGATCCGCTGCCTCCAGTGCTATAATTGCACAATAATAGTGGCGGGCCATGGGCGAGGAAACCTAAAATTACATCAGCACGCGCAGGCTATGTGCGGGGGCCGCCCGGCCCTCGTGGTCTTTCACGTGTCCACGCTCGCGGCCTGCAGGGGAAACCTTCCCAGACACGTGCTCCAGGAGCCTGGGGCGGGGGCGGCTGCTTGTGGCTGGGCGGACTGCCTGGGGCGGGGTAATATTCCATTGTATATGCGTACCAATCCTCTTTCTAAAATTTATTTTTTAATGAAGTATAGTTGAATAGCAGTGCTGTGTTCGTTACTGCTATAAGGCAAAGTGACAGTTTTACATACATATGGGCTTCCCTGGTGGCTCAGATGGTAAAGAATTCGCCTGCAATGCAGGAGACCTGGGTTGCATCCCTGGGTTGGGAAGATCCTCTGGAGAAGGGCATGGCACCCCACTCCAGTATTCTTGCCTGGAGAATTCCCTTGGACAGAGGAGCCCGGTGGGCTACAGTCCATGGGATCACAAACAGTCGGACATGACTGAGCAACCAAGCACAAATATATATATATTTGGAGAAGGAAATGGCAACCCACTCCAACACTCTTGCCGGGAAAATCCCATGGACAGAGGAGCCTGGTAGGCTACAGTCCATGGGGTCCTGAAGAGTCTAGCACCACTGAGCGACTTCACTTTCACTTTTCACTTTGATGCATTGGAGAAGGAAATGGCAACCCACTCCAGTGTTCTTGCCTGGAGAATCCCAGGGACAGGGGAGCCTGGTGGGCTGCTGTCTATGGGGTCACACAGAGTTGGATACCACTTAAGTGACTTAGCTGCAGTATATGTATATATGTATGTATATGTATATATATATATTCTTTTCCATATTATTTTCCAGTATGACTTATCACAGGATATTGAATGTAATTCCCTGGGCTCTACAGTAGGACTTTGTTGTTTATCTGTTGTCTGTACAATTGTTTGCTGATTCCAAACTCCCAATCCAACCCTATGCCACCCCCTCCTCCATGGCATCCATCAGTCTATTCTCCATGTCCCTGATTCTGTTTCTGTTTCATAGATGTGTTCATTTGTGTCATATTTTAGATTCCACATATAAGTGATATCATATGGTATTCGTTTTTGTCTGACTTACTTCACTTAGTATGATACTATCTAGTTGCATCTATGTTGCTGCGATGACATTATTTCATTCTTTTTATGCCTGAGTATTATTCCATTTTGTGTATATACCACATCTTTTTTATCCATTCATCTGTTAATGGACATTTAGGTTGTTTCGGTTGTCTTGGCTATTGTGAACAGTGCTACTATGAACATTGGGGTGCATATATCTTGTGTTTTTTTTTTGCATACATCTTTTTGAATTATGATTTTGTCGGAATATATGCCCAGGAGTGGGACTGCTGGATCATATGGCAATTCTATTTTTAGTTTTTTAAAAGTTAATTAATTAGGGGGCACTAGGTCTTAGTTGCAGCATGCAGGATCTTTTGTTCCAGCACACGGACTCTCCTGTTGTGTGCAGGCTCCGGAGCACACCTGCTGAGTAGTTGCAGTACCTGGGCTCAGTTGCCCCATGGATGTGGGATCTTAGTTCCCAGACCAGAGCTCAAACTTGTGCTCCCTTCATTGCAAGGTGGCTTCTTAACTACTAGACCACAGGGAAATCCCTATTTTTAGTTTTTAAGGAACATCCATACTGTTTTCCATAGTAGCTGCACCAGTTTGCATTCCCACCGACAGTGTAGGAGGGTTTTCTCCACATCTTCTCCAGGATTTATTATTTTAGAGTTTTTAATGATGGCCATTCTGACGGGCGTGAGGTGGTACCTCATTGTAGTTTTGATGTGCATCTCTCCAGTAATTAGTGATGTTGAGCATCTTTTCATGTCCTCTTGGCCCCCTGTCTGTCCTTTTTGGAGAAGTATTCATTTAGGTCTTCTGCCCAATTTTTGATTAGGCTGTTTGTTTTTCTGTTATTGAATTGTATGGACTGTTTGTATGTTTTAGAAATTAAGCCCTTGTTGGTCATATCATTTGCAAATATTTTCCCCAGTTCATAGGCTGTCTTTTTGTTCTATTTATGGTCAAACTCCCTATTTTCAAATAAAGTCCCATTCACAGGAACTGGGAGCTAGGACTTGAACTTGTCTGTTTGGGGACACAATTCACCCACGAACTCTCCTGGTCCTTGGTAGCTGGTTAAGTCGGATTCTGAGCCCACCTCTACCTGCAGAGTCAAGTCTCTGGGGGTCTAGAATGCTGCACTGTGGATACTGTCTTCATAAGATTTAATTCTGGTATAATTTCAAACTTAGAGAAAATTTCAAGATTAGTGCCAGAAACTCCAATAGACTCCGCCCAGATTCACCAATTCATTGCATTTTGCCCAGTTATCTTTGCCACATTCTGTGTCCATAACTACCTGTGCCTGTGTCTACATCTGTGCCCTATATGCATTTATTACAGATATTTATATACATTTTTGGAACCATTTACAGCTGTGTCAGAAGTGTGGTGTGCCTCCACCCATAACCACATCACTGTATTTTCTAAAAACCAGGATTCTCCTTTATAATCTGGTGCAGTTCTCAAGATGGGGAAACCTCACATTGATACAGTACTCATATCCAGCCCATGTCCATATTCAAAATGTCACCAGCTGCTCCAGTGATGCCCCACGGTGGGGGGGTGGGGCTTGGTACCTGAGCAGGTTGCCATGGCAGTGGATGCTGGCAGCCAGGTCACCAGGCAGCAGCTCTGAGGAGCCAGCCTTGGTAGGAGGAAGGGAAAGCACCTCTCCCCAAGCCTAGAGATGGTGCTGGTTCTGGGCGAGAGTTTATAGAGCTTTGGGGGGCCACGTAGAGCGAGGCTCCTCTTGGTCTTCTCAGATCGTAGGGTGGTGCTAGGACCTGAGCTTGTCTTTCTGGGGAGATAGCACAAGTGGGGCCTAAGTTCCTGGGGCATGGGGCTTTAGAGGTTAGGCATGGCTGGGCAAGGTGATGGGTGGGCGTCCACACTGGGCATCTCCAAGCTGTCCCTGGCCCCGCAGCCCCCGCTATTGCCCCCTGCACACCATGTTGCCCCCCTGGCACCAGCCCTTGTGCTCTCGGAGCAGACATGCCTGCTGGCCTTTCTTCCTGTGGAGGAGCCTGGCGACTGTCTGGCACCCACTCCCACCCTGCCTGGGTGATGGCATGAATCCCTGTGGGCATCCTACCCCTTTGCAGGGGACTGTTTTGTGGGTGGATGTGCGCCCCCTTCTGGGCAGCGAGATGTGAGGGCAGTGGTGGAGGGCGGCTCCTCAGTTCTTGACCCCCACAACCTGGAGACAGGGACCGATCCTTCCAGCTGCAGTTTCTGGGTCTCTCTCCTCTACTTCCTGTGTCCACTTACAAGAGTCTTTGTGATCACACTGAACCACGCAGATGATCCAGGATAATCTCCCCACCTCAAAACAGCTGATTAGAAGTCTCCTTCCATCTGCCCCTCCCCCACCTCCACCCCTTGGTGGAGCAACGTGACATATTCACAGGCTCTGGGGATTCCGACAGAGACATTTTGGAGGCTGTGATTCTGCTGGCCACAGAACATTTCCTTGCTCCTAAGGGGGGGGGGGGGGGTTGTGTGTGTGGCAGGAAAGTGGTCCCTTTCTGCCTGTGGCCACTGCAGCTTTATGATGAGATGTCTGGAGCAGCTGCAGCCCTGCTGACCATCTGAGGAGGAATAAATGTGAAAGGAGGCAGAGTCAAGGAAAAAGCAGAGCCAGGAGGCTCTGAGGAGGAGTCCTGCTGGGAGGAGTGCAGGAGCCTCTTTTTGGAGGAGAGAGCTTCCAAGCCTCATTGCTTCAGCTCACCTTGGTGTGCCAGTTGTGGCCATGTGACTAAGTTCCAATACTGAGATGTGTGTGGAGGGCAGGGAGGGGAGTAGAAAAGAGGGAGGAGATGGAGAGGGCTCAAGGGGGTCCTGTGAGCTGGGTGTAGTCTGCTGTGAAAGTTCTTTGTGCTCCACACTTAGGAGAGATGATCTTCAATCCTTCTAAAAAGTAGAAAAGTACCAAGGGGGCGGGGCATAGACACAGCTCGAGCTGGGCATGGACTGCTCGTTCCCAGATGTCTGTGGGAAGAAGCAGGCTGCTATTTTAATAACCCAGCACCTTCTGGGTCTTGGCTGCTCCTGGGAACCAGACTCCACATGCTGTCTGCTGAGGCCTGACTTTCTCTCTGCTCACACCAGTGCCCTTTCCAGTCGGGCAGAAAGCATGCATGTCACCCATTACCAGCGGGTGTGCAGGGGGCCTGCTGTGATCTCTCCACCACACTCCCACCAGGGTTTTTCACTGTGGGAAGAAGTCAGACGCTCCTTCTCAGGGCCAAGAAGTCAAGCCAAGAGCAGCGTCCTTTTCAGGAAGGACTAAGTTTCTTGAGCACGAGTGGAGGATGTTTGCTATTTGAGGCACGAGCACATAGCAGGATCCTGCCATGTGGACACCCCTCACTGGACCTCACTGTCATCAGTCATTTCCTCTTGGGGACGGTCCTGCCTCAGGCGATGCAGGGTCATGTTTGGGGACATCTATGGTTGTCACAACTGGGAGCTTCTGGCATTGGAGGAGGTGGGGCCAGGGATATGTTCAAGAACCACAGAGCCAGGACAGCCCCACAGAGGGTGACCCAATGTCCACAGTGCCCAGGAGACCTTGCTATGCACAAATGAAACACACAGCAGATGCAAGGCCCCACACCACCTCCTCAGGCTTTTCTCAGATATTGGTCACCATCTGCCCCCCCCGCCCCCCCCCCCCCCCCAGCCTCACAGACGATGACTGCAGCCATGAAATTAAAAGACGCTTGCTCCTCGGAAGAAAAGCTATGACAAACCTAGACAGCGTATAAAAAGTAGAGACATTACTTTGTTGACAAGGGTCCATATAGTCAAAGCTATGGTTTTTCCAGTAGTCATGTATGGTTGTGAGATTTGGACCATAAAGAAGACTAAATGCTGAAGAATTGATGCTTTTGAACTGTGGTGCTGGAGAAAACTCTTGAGAGTCCCTTGTACAGCAAGGAGATCAAACCAGTCCATCCTAAAGGAAATCAACCCTGAATATTCATTGGAAGGACTGATGCTGAAGCTGAAGCTCCAATACTTTGGCCACCTGATGAGAAGAGCTGACTCATTGGAAAAGATCCTGATGCTGGGAAAGATTGAAGGCAGGAGGAGAAGGGGACGACAGAAGATGAGATGGTTGTATGGCATCACCCACTCAATGAACACGAGATTGAGCAAACTCTGGGAGATAGTGAAGGACAGGGAAGCCGGCTGTGCTGCAGTCCATGGGGTCGCAGAGTCGGACATGACTAAGCAACTGAACAATAACAACAGACCCCTAGCCTTACCGGGTCCCCGCCCCCATCATCTTCCCCACACAAGTGCAGGTAGGTGGACTGGACTGCCTTTCCCAGGACCCCCAGGGTGGACTCTCACTAGACTTGTTGACCCTCTAACTCAGGAGAAACTAATTTAGTCTTGGTGGTAGGGGGTGGAGTTCAGGGAGCTTTGCTGGTCATAGGTTTCCTTTCCTGCATCTCTGTAGGAACCGGACTGCACTTTGAAATCCTGACATGGAGGGCTTGGGACCCTGAAACCTCAGTTCTGCCTCCTCTGGGACACCCCTTTCCTGAGAAGATGGACACTGCACAGTCCAGCCCCCCAGAGGCAGGAAGGGCAGTGGGTCCCTTGGCTTCTGTCACTAAACTGCGCGAGGCAAGCCATCTGCCTCCCTGGGGTGCTGCTGCCTTCAGAACAGACACCCGCAACTCAGTGACCATTGACTGGCCTGGCCTGGCTGGCTGCCTGCCTGCCCATGGTCCACGTCTCATCCTCCAGACACGTTTCCATGGCGATGGCGAAGGAAACACACTGCCCCTTCCACCTGACCCTGTCAGAGCTCATCCAGAGGGGAGAGCTGTATTTTGCTTTAGGGAGAGAGCCCCAGGGTCCCATGACAGAGGGGATGGGTGCAGAGGAGGGTGAGCACTGGGCCTTTGTGCAGGCCATGTTCTGCGGGCATAAAGCTTTGTAAAAAATGCTGCGGGGCAGGACAAATTTAATTATTACAGCAAAATGCAATCGTGCCACAGGCAAAAACGTTGAGGATTTTTATTGTAGCTCAGATTTTCCCTCAAGGTCTCCGTCTCCCTTTCTCCTTGCTTTAGACAGCATCACTCCTGTGGTTGCAGCTCCTGGGAGTGGCCGGCCAAGGTCCTAGGTCCCATCAGGTGGCCTCTGTTCCCACCCTTCCAACACCACCCCTGGTGGTCCTATCTCCTGGATGCAGCTAAACTCTGCGTCTTCTCCTCACCTCATTTTGTTTCTCAGATCTGTGGGAACAGGTCCCCCTGCAGTCTCCTGGGGGAAGCTGTGCCGCCATACTTTGTCTTTAGCTCAGTGAGACCCAGTTGGACTTCTGACCCCAGACCTGTAAAAACAATGAACGTGTCTGCTTTGAAGCCACTACATTTGGGGCGATTTCTTACAGCAACTGCAGGAGATGCATGCAATGTCACCAGGTGCCGGGTTCCATGGTGACCCGTCACCCTTTCTTGCAGTACAGAACTGCCCCAGGGATGCCCGCAGTCTGGGAGTGATGTGGCCACAGAGCAGGAGGAGCCTTGGGAGGGAGCACACAGTCTTTGAATTCTGAATCCCTGTTTTGGCTGCATTCACCTGTATTCTCACGGCCTGATGCATTGCCTTTGAATTCTGACTTCCTGTCATGATTTTGGCCGTGTCCACTTGTGTACCTATGGCCTGTTATACGTCCTCCAATCTTTCACCTAAATAAATATGTGCAAAAAGAAGTGTATTGTCTACATAAATGGAAAACCAGTACCACTTGCCATAAAGAAATAGAAGATATTTTTAAAGAGGAGAAGAAAAGAAGGTGTCAAAACTAGTGGATGAAACTTGATGAGGGGAAACAGAGTGCCTGCTATTAAAGTGGCTCTGTAAGGATGGTATTAATTTTAAGGGGAAGCACTTACTTGACTGTGGAGGAGCCCGGGATGACCACCTAACTCAGAGGATGTTGGACTTCTAATTCAGTTAGAGGTCTAACTCAGTTAGACCACCTAACTCAGACCACCTAACTCAGTCATCCCTCCAGCGAGGGGACCTGGTGTTCTGGACACCACCTTCCCAGGAGGGCACACCACCTCTCACTGATCACGAGATGACAGGAAAGAAGCCCGGGTAGAAGGATCTCCTCTAAAATAAATGATCAGGGAGCCTTCCCTGGTGGTCCAGTGGCTAAGACTCCACTCTTCAAATGCAGGGGGCCCAGGTTCAATCCCTGGTCAGAGAACTAGATACCATAGGTTACAGCTAAAGATGCTGCATGCTGCAAGGAGACAGAAACATCCTGTCACACCAGGCCTGGCTCTAGGGCCAGGACAAAAAAAAGAAATAGCTATAAAGGATGTTACTGGGACAACCTGTAAAATCCGAACAAGAACATATGAGTGCTACTTTCTTCTGATTTTGGTCATCATGCTGAGGTGACAGCAGTCACCACCTGCAGTGATTTTGGAGTCCAAGAAAATTAAGTCTGTCACTATTTCCATTATTTCCCCATCTATTTGCCATGAAGTGATGGGACCTGATGCCATTATCTTAGTTTTTTGAATGTTGAGTTTTAAGTCAGCTTTTTCACTCTCCTCTTTCACCTTTATCAAGAGGCTCTTTAGTTCCTCTTTGCTTTCTGCCATAAAGGTGGTTTCATCTGCATATCTGAGGTTATTGATATTTCTCCTGGCAATCTTGATTTTAGCTTTTGCTTCCTCCATCCCAGCATTTCCCATGATGTACTCTGCATATAAGTTAAATAAGCAGGGTAACAATATACAGCCTTGATGTACTCCTTTCCCAATTTTGAACCAGTCCATTGTTACATGTCCGGTTCTAACTGTTGCTTCTTGACCTACATACAGGTTTCACAGGAGGCAGATAAGGTGGTCTGGTATTCCCATCTGTTGAAGAAGGAGGGGGACTCTATCCCACTCAGTGGCACTTTGAAGACACCAAGCCCCCTGTCCTTGCTTCGGGAAACATTCTTGTAGAAGGTGGGAGCCAGGGCAGGTTGCTGGGTGAGGGAAGAGTGTGGCTGGTCTCCAGGGAGATTAATTTAGCCTCAGAAAGGCCCATGCATCTTTGATCTTTGGTCAAGGGCATGCCGCATCACCGCTGAAGTTTGCAAATGCGGCCCCAGCTGGAGGCACCACCGGAAGTAGCTTAGCTCTGAATGCTGGGGGTTCAAGTCCCTCAGCCGTCTTAGGTAATGACTTTGCCTCTCTGATCCTGTTTCCCCCTGGGTGAAAGCGAAATGGGGATGATGACGATAAAGCGTACCTTGCAAGGACTGTGTGCATGTGTGTATGGGAGGCGGTGGGGGAGGCGGGGCATGGCTGGTGGGCCTTCAAGTAGATGCTACTGGGAAGCCGGTGAAGTTGGTTGTTAACGCCCGGGTGGAGGGACCAACGTGCCCTTGAGAGCAGCGACATCTTGTGTCCGTCACATGATACTGCAGCCTCTTCCCTGCGCTCGCGGAGCCCTGTTTCTCCTGTGGGGAGTCCAGGCACCACCTGGCTCCAGTGGAAGCTCCATCCTAATGGGCTAACAAGACGACAGTTGTGTTTAAAATGCAATATGTGAGGTCATGATAAATGCCGTTCAACAACAGCAACAAAATCCCTGTAGATTTAGGTAGGAAAACAAGGAAGCTGTACTTCAGATGGTGATCAGGGAAGGCTTGGAGGAGGTGATATCTAAGGTGCCTATTGGGGAAAACATTCACATGAAAACCAAGGGAAGGGTGAGTGCACAGATTGGTGGAATAGGGGAGAAACTTCATATTCTACTACAAGCTAATCACTACAGATGTTGCCTCTAAACTTAAATTACACACAGTGGTCCATCGTGGGAGCCCAGCATCCCAGGTAATGAGAATTAAGCCAAAATACCTTCGTTTAGCTCACAGAAAACTGCCTGACCGGGCCCAGCTATGAACAGCTGCAAGAGGAAGAAGTCCGGAGGCTGCCAGGAACCAGGAAATACTTGATGTTACTCCCTCCCCTTTAGTGGAAAAGAAGCTTGGATCCTAACTCAGGTAAGATGGTTCTTGGGGCACAGTCCACTGCCTTCTCTGTCTGCTGGCTTTCCAAATACTGTCGCTACTCCTTGCTGCAACCCTTTGGATTTTCCTGTTGTGCTGCAAGTAGTAGGAGCTTGGCCTTGGGCTGCAAGAAGTTGGATGAGGGGCAGGGAGGGGGCCCCTGCAGGGTGATGGGGGCAGGGTGGTGGGTGGCAGGGACCCCGCAGACCTTCCTGCGCCACTTTGGCAAATTCCCTCAGGACCCAGGACTGGATGGGGAGGGTGGGCTTCAGTGATGCTTTGTTGGGTGCAGACAGCCCCAAGTTGCCACCTGAAATCACAGTCTGTTACTTCCTGTGTGTCTGGCCCCTGGGCCGGTCTCAGTGGGACCGCTGTCTGTCTGGACACACCATATCTGCTGGGGCTGCAGTGTTGGGTGTGGCTTTTCCCCTCACTGTTGGGCTCCGAGCTGGGAGGAGGGAGTCTCACTGGGCACCGATCCAGACCTTCCGGATCCAGACCTCAGGGTGCTGCTTGGGCTTCCCCCCAGCGTGCTGGATGCAGGGCAGTCAGCCTTCCTCCCTGGTGACCCTTGCAGTGGGCAGAGGCAGGAGTCAGGCCCAGGGCCTCACTTCGGCTCCATCCTGCTGGTCAAAGCACCCCCACTCGGATTGGGAGTGGGGGCGGGGAGCTGCCAGATGGCCACGTGTCGGGCAGCATCCCTTGGTTCTGGCTCATATTCTGCCTCTGGTCCATATTCTGCCTCCCAACGCCTGGCTTCCCTGTTTTGAAATGAGTGATATATTCAGTGCTCCCCAAATCAGGGGTGCCTTTCTCTATGTGTGCTGTGCCAAATCACTTCAGTTGTGTCGGACTCTTTGTGACCCTATGGGCCCCTATGGACCCCTATGGACCCTATGGGACCCGGAGGAGCCCATGCCAGGCTCCTCTGTCCGTGGGATTCTCTGGGGAAAGAGTACTTAAACGGGTTGCCATGCCATTCTCCAGGGGCCCTTTTTCTGTGGTTCTTGCTTAATGTGGAGTGGTTTTAAAATAAACTGGGTGGAGGGAATTTGAGAGACAGGAGAGTGGTCACCCACTGCTTGCCTCTCTCCTCTTCTCTCCTTCTCCCTCCCCTTATGTGACCCTCAGTTGTTTTCTGTTTTTTTTTTTTTTTATTGAGAGGGATTTCAAGCAATTGCTGGTTTTTAAAATGTTATTTTATTAAAGTATAGTTGATTTATAATGTTGTGTTAATTTCTGCTGTACAACAAAGTGACTCAGCTATTCATGTATATTCTTTCACATTCTTTTCCGTTACACTTTTTCACAGAATATGGAATATAGTTCCCTGTGCTATATAGTAAGGCCTTGTTGTCTATCCATCACGTGTATAACAGTTTGCATCTTCTAATCCCAAACTCCCAATCCATCCCTCCCCCACCCCTGCTTGGCAACCACATGTCTGTGAGTCCGTTTCTGTTTCATAGACAAGTTCATTTGTGTACATGTGACCCTCTCTTATCTGTTCACCCATCCATCCCACCACCCGCTCATTCATACTGTAAAGAACACCCACGAATGAGAACATCACCAGTAATGTCCCAGTCTACAATCCCCACCCTGAATCCTTCACACCATCACTGTCCTCTCCCTCTTTTTTTTCTTATAATGAAAAGAATTTTTATGTTTTTTAAGAAATGTACTTCCAAGGAGGAATACAAGCTCTTAAAAAAAATTGTTACTGTGCAGGGTCTTCATTGCTGCATTTTCTCTAGTTGTGGCGAGCGGGGGTTCCTCTTGGTTTCAGTGCTTGGGCTTCTCATTGCAGTGACTTCTCTTGTTGTGTCCTGTGGGCTCTAGGGTGTGCTGGCTTTGGTAGTTGAGGCATGTGGGCTCAGTAGTTGCAGCTCCTGGGCTCTAGAGCATAGGCCCTATAATTATGGCACACGGGCTTAGTTGCTCTGTGGCACGTGGGATCCTCCCTGACCAGGAATCAACTCCCCTGTCTCCTGAGAAGGCAGGCAGATTTCCAACCACTGGACCGCCAAGAAAGTCCCCCCAAGTTCCCAAGAGGAACTTGGAAATTGTGTCAAGTAACGGGAAGCCCAGACAGAGGGCTCCAGGGTTGCCAGGTTTGAAGGTGCAACAACAACCTTTCAGGCTCAAATCCTGCTGGTCTCAGGGTCACAGTGTGACAGGGAAGAACAAATCTCACTCCACATTACATGTGCTCCTTTGTTTAACCCCGTGCTCTGTGGCCTGTGCTTACCCCTGCTGGCTCTGCACCTCTCCTAACTAAAAGGATGCTGCTGGCAGCCTGTTCTCAGGGCTCTGACCTCCAAGAGCCCACTCATATGAAGATGAAAAGTTGCAGAGCAGAGAATAACATGTGTCTTCTTAGAGGTTTACAGGAGCGTGGTGACCTGACCTACATGGACGGCTGCAGGAACAGAGAATTCCCGTACCAGCAAGTCTGCAACAACACCCCTCCCTCACCTGGCCTTAAAAAGGTTTTACTGAATCCCTCTGGGGAGTTCAGGGCGTTGGGGTGGAAGCCACCCGTCTCCTTGTATGGCCTGTGATAAACATTTCTCTGCTTCAGACTCTAATGTTATGGTTTGTTTGGCCTCACCGTGCATCGGGCACATGGACTTGTGACCGGGAACAAGACGGCTGCCTGAGCTCCAGACATCACACATAGTCCCAGAAACAACCAAGAAGAGAGTCTCTTCCTCCTGTCCCCTTTCAAGACAGAGGATGCCATCCCTCAAAGCCCCTGCAGACACCCTCTCTGGTCCCCTTTCTGAGCCTGTCCCAGGGAGGGTGTGGGACCCCTGATGAACTGTCACCACCAGCGGCAACTCCCCCATCTGAGCACAAATGACTAAGAGGACGTGTAGGGTGTGCTGGGTGTGTTCCAGCAGGAGCCCTTCCCCGAGAGTCACCGCCAGGCCCCAGTGAATGGGGTGCTCTCAGCCCCTGGCCTGGGAAGGCAACTTTCTACGAGGCAGACATAGACACTGAAGAAGAAAGGAATAAGTGAGCAGCATCATCTCAGGCCATGCCAAACACACAGAAAAGTCATGCCAGGTGCCGAGATGCAGAGAGACCTGGGGATTGGTCTGCCTTCCGAGGAGGCGCCCCCCAGGATGAGTGTGGGCAGAGGACTGGCAGGTGCAAAGGTCTGGAGATGGGCACATGTTTAGGTGACAGGACGGCAGAGCAGCAAGGAGGGACCAGCAGGTGAGGCTGGAGGGGTGGGTGGCCCCGGGAGCCTTGGTGCTGTCTGGGTGGGGGGGCACCTGCAGACAGACGTGCTGGGGGTGGAATGTGGGCTGAGAATGTGGGCAGGCCATTCTCTGGTTGCTGGGTGACCACAGACACATTTGGGTGTTGCGGGAGCAAGGCTGGGGAGGGCCTGGCACATGGGGGACCACCAGCAAAACTCGTTCTATAACCACCACACGTCGGAGGCCGAGGACCAGCCAGAGAGGGGGCAGGATGATGTCTTGCTGGGCCTCCAGGGCACGGTATATGAGAATGTAGAGTCTAAGGACCCCAAGTTCCAGGATCTGGATGATGGGGACCTGAAACTGGAAGACCAAGAAGAGGAGATTCCTCCCGAGGAGGTGGCTGAGGAAGAATCTGTAGATGCCCAGAACCCAGAAGAGGCCCTCTTGGAGCTCGAGAGGGTTCTGGAGAAAGACTTGGAGGAGGGCGTGCCTGAGATGAGGTGGGCTGGGGAGCGGGTGCCCAGGCTGGGGTGTGGCAGGAGTGGCCCTGGGGGTTGCTGCACTGGCCTGGGGGCTCTGGGCCCTTGCCCTCACTCTTAAGGGTGAAGGGGTCAGCTCCCTGCTGCCCCGAGGTGGATGTCAGCAAACCGCCCCTGTCTACGTGGCAGGAGACTTGGAGTGGGCAGAGGTCAGATGGCAGAGTTGAGAGGTTGTGAGCAGCCATCCACAGACAGAAAAAGAAGCTCTAAAGCTGAAACCCTTCCAAGTACCACAAATCACCAGAAATGTTTTTGGGTGAGAGGAGGACACCGGGAAATGAGCGGGTGCTCCCTCCTACCTATGGGACCCTGTGCCCTGGGATATGTCTGGGTCCCTTGGCCCCTACTCCTGGGTCAGCGCGCGTCCCCTTGGACACAGACAGGGGCCTTTGCCCTCTGGGGACATTGATTTCCAGCTCCCACGGAGCTGGCGTGACAAGTACACAGATGGTGTGTGATGTGGCTGGCCAGGCAGGGGAACGGGGGCATGGGTGGGGCTTGGGGAGGATGTCTGAGCCAGGAGGGGAGATGGGATGTCTGGGGCTCTCAGGGGCTTCCTGGGGGCACTCGCCCTGGCTCAGCGTCCCCTCTGGGGCCCGGCAGGGGGGAATTGAGGGACTGGCTGGTGAAGAGCTATGATTTCAGACCAGGTCTTGGTGGTGCTGGGTTCACCTCTAGAGGATGGGGCGGGAGCAGAAGGGTGGGGCCGCCTGCTGGGTGAGCAAGGGCTCGACCTCACCATCCACCTCCCCCCAGGCGGCTCTCCATTTCCCAGAGGACCCCTCGCACCTCCGTGAGCCCAGAGAGGACGAAGAGGAGGCGGCTGTTTGAGCTGGCGAAGCCCAAGACCAACTGGCAAGTCTTGAAAGACAGGTGAGGCAGCGGGCGGGCGGGCGGCTGGCCTGGTGGGTGTGGTGGTGGTGGGGGGCGGTCTGAGAGGGGATGCGCAGCAGCCCCAGACCGACCTGGTCCAGGGGGGCCCAGTGCGGAGGCTGGCGGGCCTGTCTCCTCTAGGATGGGGTGCTGCTGCAGGGGCCATGCCTGGGTGTCCCCACGCATGCGGAGCCTGCAGTTCTGTATCTACTGGTGAGTCTGGGGGCCCCCTCCTCTCCTGGGCCAGGGAGGGGAGAGGGCTCTGCACTGGGCCCCACCCCAGGATTCTCAGTCCCACCCGGAGCTCTGGACCCCAGCCCCTGTCTGAGGTGGGCCTGTACCAGCACCGCCTGGGCTCCCTTCTCAGTTAGGCCTGTTTTTTTTTTTTTTCCAGCTCCCTCCTTCTCTGAACACCAGCCTTGCTAAATAATCTACACTCTCCCGTGCCCCTCAGGCCTCCCTGTCTTGTTCCTCTCTGACCTGCCCCTGCTGCCATCTACTTGCTCTCTCCCTTTCTCCCTCTCCAGCTGCACTCCTCCCACTGTTTGTGTTCATGGGGTGCCCTGAGCTCTGCTTCTGAGTGGGGTACACCCGCCGGGGCTGGCTCCCCTCATGAGCCCTGCTGGCTATGTTCCAGGCCATCCGTGTACTGGACAGAGAGATTTCTCGAGGACACCACCCTCACCATCACTGTGCCCGGTAGGTCCACCTGCCCACTGCCTGCGCTTCTTTGTGGGGGTGCTGGAGTGGAGACTGGGGATGGCCTGGTGCCCATGGCCCGGTTGCCCCTATCTCACCCTGGCCTGTGCCTGGCTCTGATAGGGGAGACTTTGGGGCCTCCCAGGCCCAAGCCTCTCAGGGCTTCTGTGGGGCTGCCCCTCTGCTGTCTTCCAGGAGTGTCCCCCCAGCCTTCCAGGGAGGGTGTCTCCTCTCCTAGCTGGAGGTTGGTCCTGGGGGAGGAGTGGGAGCAAACTCTCCAGGGGAAATCGCAGTTTGCATCTCAGCCAAAGTGGGGTCAGTATGAACTTCACAAAAGACCCCTTTCCTTTCCAGAGCTTGTTTCTGGAGCGACACTCAGTCTCAGGGCAAGTTCTCACTCAGGTTTAGAATTTCCGCCACCCCCAGTTAGCACGGAGGCCCCCTCAAGCCCAGGCCCATCCTGACTTCAGGCCCAAATCCACAGCAGGGCCAAGGAGCAGAGGGGCCTGAGCAACCCCTCTCATGTGTCCTGTGGTCCCCAGTGGGGGTGTCTGGTATGAGCTGCCACCTGGTGTCAAGCCAGGTCAGGAGGAAGAGAGCCCTGGGTGGAAGGGGACGGCAGCTTTCCAGGGCAGCTGCTTCTCCTTTTGTGCAGAGGTGTCCCGCCGGGTGGAGGAGCTGGCCCGACCCAAGAGGTTCTACTCGGAGTATTACAACAACAACAGGTAGGGGGTTCCGGGAAGAGACCTCTCTCCGTCAGGGTGTCGTAGCGGGGAAGGGCCCGGCCAGGTGACCATCCACGCGGCCCGGGCCTTGGGCACCAAGCCTTTGAGGCCCAGTGGCCCAGACAGGATGGGATGCTGGTGGGTCTCAAGGCAGGTGCTTGAGTCCCCTAGGCAGCGGGTGGCTGTGAGATTTAGTTTTAGGTGCCTGCCTCCTGGTGTGACTCTGTCTTAGCACATGGGGCTTCCACGATGGCCAATGTGGGGTCTGAAGTTATTCCACACAGACTCTGCTTTCATCTCTCACTCATACATGGAAGGATAAGTGACTGAGGGGAGTCCCACTTACCAGGGTTAACCGGTTCCAGCCACTGGCTCTGTGCCGGTCTTGTGACAATAGCTTTTCCCCTTAATGCTGGTCAGAGAATAATCTGGAGTTACCTCTGAGGGACCAGTCATCTGGGGTGACCTCTGTGGGACCTGTGATCTGGAGTGACCTCTGTACAAACAGTTCTGTCATGCTTGCCCTGAAGAGGAGGGCCCCAGGCCTTCTGGCCAGGCTGACAGTATTTATCTGCTTCATTCCAGCCTCACCCCAGATTACAGGTCACACAGAGGTCACCACAGATTACAGAACTGCATGCCAGGCTCACAGAGGTGAAAATAAGAGAGGAATTGGCCTCGGATCAATGAAATAAGGCTGTTTCTGGGGCAGAGGCAGAGCTGAAACATGAGTTTGGGGGGCAGGCAGGGCTCACTTCATCCCTTTGGTCCACCTCCTGACTCCATCCTGATGGCGGGGGCGGTGGGGGCAGCAGGGAGGGTACAACCCAGGAGAGCATTGCTCCATCCTTGAGAGGAAGTTGGGGCTCTGCTAGGGGTTCTTTTAAGGACCCATCTTGGAGGGATTAGAAAACCCTCTTCTGCACCAGGCTCTCCTGAACCCTAGAATCAGAGAGGAGTTGCACATGCGTGCACAGACACATCTTTCTGCGGGGCCAGGGTCTCAGACACACACAGACATGGCCCCCGGGTGGGCTGGGGTCTCAGACTTAGGCTCTCCCTTAGGACCACTTCTATCTGGCCCATTCCGCGGTCCACCTTGGAGTATCGAGCGTCCAACCGCCTACGGGAACTGGCCACCCCAAAGGTCCGAAACAACATCTGGAGCATAAACATGTCCGAGGTGGGTGCCCTTCTGTCCCTGGAGCTCCCCGGCTCCCTCCGGGGGGCCTGCCTGGCCCCCACCCCTACCCAGGGGCTCAGAGGACACACAAGGACAAGAGGGAACAGGCGTGTGGCTGCTTCTCTTAGCCATCCGGAGTCCCAGTGTGGGTTCAAGAAGCCCGCCCCCTTCACTTTCCCCGCCCCCCCACTTCCCCCAACCCCCCTTACTCCCCCCCCTTACTTTCCTCTGCTCCCTTGAAGGCGGACAGGGATCACGCTCCTCTGCTGGTCAGGTCAGCGTGGAGGGGAGCCCCAAGCCATCTGCTCGAATGAGTGCATGACAACCGGTTCAGAGGTGACACCAGAGTTCAGTCCATCCTAAATCCGGCCCTTATCTCTCCCCATGGCATGTAGGACCTTAGTTCCCTGACTAGGGATGGAACCTGGGCCTCTTGCATTGGAAAAGTGAAAGTGAAAGTTTTAGTTGCTCAGTTGTGTCCGACCATTTGTGACCCCCATGAATTGTAGCCTACTTGGCTCCTTTGTCCTTAGAATTCTCCAGGCAAGAATACTGGAGTTGGTTGCCATTTCCTTTTGCAGGGGATCTTCCTGACCCAAGGATCGAAGTCGGGTCTCCTGCATTGTAGGCAGATTCTTTTACTATCTGAGCCACCTGCATTAGAAGGGGGAGTCTTAACCCCTGGACCACCTGGGAAGTCCTGGACCATGTGGTTTAACATGCGTGGAAGAGCTTGTCCCTGGGTGTTTTTGTGTGGTTGTTTGACAGACCAACCCTCCCCGCCCACTCCTGACTTGAAGACTTTTACAACTGAATTCAGACATTACATGGTTTGGATGGTTTAAAACCATACCAACAACGGGGAGCAGTTTTTCAGACCTATCCCTCGGACTGCAGTCCTCATTTTTCCCCAAATAAAACTTTAACTCGCAACTCTCAAAAAGATGAAAAAATAAAAATAAAGTAATAAACATACCAACAATGATCCAACTAGAAGAATTTAACAATAATACCTTAGTGTTCAAACCCCCAATCCATGTTCCATTTCCCCAGTTGTCTCAAAGAAGGCTTCACAGTCAGTTGGTTTGGACAAGGATCCAGAGGAGAATCTGGCCTCAGCTTTTCCCCAGAGGTGTACCTACTGTTTTCCCGGCCCCTGCCCTACCTCTGCCAGTTCAGCCTTTAAGCCTTTTTGTGCTCCAGCATCCTCTGTGGCTCCCTAGTGCCCAAGGAAGCTGGCAGGATGGGGCCTTCTCCACCCTTACTCTCCCTTGTGCCTCCCTGGGAATAAATACAGGTCCCTCAACAAGTCTCCGGCCCTGGCAGGCACAGGGCATGGAGTGGTCATCAATATTATTTGAATGTGTGGATGAATGAATTTTCCCTGCCCGTCACCGCTCCAGGCTGGCGGTCCCTTGTGGGTAGGACTGCAGGCTGATTCATCCACCTCAGCTGGTGACTGGAGCTGTGCGGACTGTTGATGGGGGGGAGAGGGAGGGGAGGAAAGGAGGGGGGATGGAATGGGTGGTTGAGAGGGACATTAAATTGTAAACACCAGGATGTCTTTGGTATGAGTAGTATATGTGATTTCTAAGCAGCACAATTTCAGGAGGAAAGAGACATAGATTTTAATGACGGCCCTAAGGATCATTTCAGCCAATCCTCTGCCTCTGGGCAGTATCCTACCCAGCAGAGTACACTCAGTGGAGAGCTTCTGTAAAACATTAAATGTTACATACAAACAAAGTGCTTGTGCAATTTACCCTCCTACCAGCTATGCATCGGGTTCTCTGTCCTCCCACCTTCCTGCCAGGGTTTGATAATGCCAGACTTTGTCACTTTTGCCAAATTTGTTGGCATGGAGTGATATTTTGCTATTTTAATTTGCATTTCCCTGTTGCACAGAAAGGATTATTGATCCTTTGGGTTTACTTTCCTTCATGATTAGCTATTTCCTACTGATTTTTCATGTTATTGACTTAAAGAACCTCTTTATATATGATGGCTACTAATCCTTTGCTGAACACACTGCAGACTAACTTCCTAGCCAGTCTTTTGTCTTTCATCATTGCTTATGGGATCTTTTGACCCAGGGGTGTGTGAAACAGCACAGGCTGCTTTATTCTCTCCCTCTAACTGTGTTTCTAGGTGTCCCAAGTGTCCAGGGCAGCCCAGATGGCCATTCCCAGTTCGAGGATCATCCGACTGGCAAAGCCCAAGGCTCCAGCCACCCTGCTGGAAGAGTGGGACCCCATGCCAAAACCCAAGCCACACGTGTCAGACTATAACCGCCTTCTTCACCTGGCCAGTAAGTGGGTCCCGGCGGGTGCTCGATGTCTCACGAAGCACTCTTCCACACTGGCTGCAGTTGGGAGCAGCCAGTCCTCTTGGAGCTGGTTCTGCAAGATTTGTGTTCCCCTGGCTCCCACTAACCTGCAGACCCACTGTCTGAATCCCTGTGGGCAGTTCATACTGCATCTGCTCGAATTCCTTGGGGGCTGGCAGAGGGTATCACTCTTCCTGGGATGGGGGTTATGGGCCTGAGCTGAGTGCATCATCTGAGTGGGTCTTCCAGCACGGCACATAGGTGCAGAAGGGAAACCTGGGATGCAGGCCAGTGCCTGGAGAGCCAAGCTGGGACCTAAGGGTGCTGGCCAGAGTCTCTTCCTGTCCTTGAAAATAAAGGAAGACCTGGCTCCCCCACAACAGAAGTAATATGCAGTAATTGTAGAGAATCCGAAAAATGTAGCAAGACATGAAGAAAGGGATCTCACCACCCAAAGGCAGTCAGGGGCTTGGGAAACTCGAGTGTGCCCCGGCTCTTGGCGCAGGATCACCAGGGAGCTTGACTGGCCATTTTGGTTTACTCTGCTGTGTCTTTTTCTCAGTTTCCTATTTCCTGTTTTTGTTGGGGGGTTGGGGGAGGGAATTCATTTGCAGCAGCTCTTTACGTGAGATGATCACTAACCCTTTGTTGAGCACTTTGCAAAGTAACTTCTTCCCAGTCATTTTTCTTTCGAGCTTGCTTATAGTTTCTTTTGTTTGTTGATTCATTCATCTGTTTCCTTGGTGGTGGTTTAGTCGCTCAGTTGCGTCCATGACTCTTTGTGACCTCATGGACCGTAGCGAGGCTCCTCTGTCCATAGGATTCTCCAGGCAAGAGCACTGGAGTGGGTTGCCATTTCCTCCTCCAGGGGTTCTTCCCAACCCCAGGATTGAACCTGGATCTCCCGCATTACAGGCAGATTCTTTACCACTGAGCCAGCAGGGAAGCCCCTTAATATTTGTTAAAGTATTCGTTGAATTTGTTGAAGATTGGTTAAATGAACAGAGACACAAGCACACATGCACTTCTGCCTCTCTCTCACACACACACACGCACGGACACACACACATCTGGAACATAAGCACATATACATTTGTACATACACATGTGTGTGTATTCATCCAAGCTTCACAGGAGCATGTTATCAACACATATCCCTCTGTGTGTGTATGTATGGATAAGATTGGCATAGGGCTGTGTATTTCCAACTGCAGACTCCCACCCACTGATGGTTCTGACCAGCATTTAAAAAGTGAAGAGAGGGAACACGCCGTGCAGGGTCCCTGGGCAACACTGGTCTATGCAATATGGGTGCTGTGTGGCTGTGGATAGGTCACACTGTCAGCTTGTGACCGATAGATTTTCAGAGCCCAGATGTTACAACAGGGGGAGCCCCCGAGTCTCCCTTAGGAATCCAGGAAGGTGGGTTCTGGCAGGTCCTCGCAAGGCCCCCCAGTACCCCCTTTGGGGGCCCCAGCACAGGCCCCCCTTCTTTTCACTGAGGGCCTCTCCCCAGAGCTGCAGCTCCTCTGCTGAGTGGAGACAGCCTTTTGCATTTGCAGAGTCGTGGGGCAAAGAGGGGTTTGGAAAGGAAACCCTCAAAAATGAAGGGCCTAGAGATTGGAGTGGTCACCAGTAGTCACCAGTGGTCACTCTCTCCTGGTCCCCATGTGGACCAAGCCCCGAGGCTCCCACTGTGGGGGAAGGGGTGGTGAAGAGGTAGGGGGTCCAAGCAGGAGCAGGGCCAGGGCTCCCAGCCAGTGAGCAGTGGGCCCAGCTGAGCCTTAGGTCTGCTCTGAGACCCGTCTGTCCATGACTGAAATGGACTGAATGTCAATCAACCTATTGATTTAATTCAATTAATGGATTTTATTAAAATTAAATAGGATAAAATCCCGGTCCATAAGGGGTGCTGGTCACATGTGGCTGGTGGACCCTATGGGGAGGACCCAGCTGGGGCCACAGGTGCATGGACAGTGGGGGCTGATGGAGCCCCTGCCTCACCCCCAGCCACCAGGGCACCTGTGTCTGCTCCTCCAGTCCCTGTCTGGGCCCGTGACCATTTGAAACATTGTTCTTCATGACTCACCCTTCAAAATGCACAGTTCAGTACTTCCCAGTACACTCACAGAGAGCTGTGGGCACATTACTGCAATCCATTTTATTTATTAAAAAAACTATATATTATTTTACTTATTTAAAAAAAATTTTATTGAAGTGTAGTTGAATTACAAAATTGTGTTAATTTCTGCCGAACAGCAAAGTGACTCAGTTATACACATTCTTTTTCATTTTTTTTTCCATGATCTTTTATCACAGGAATTTTTAACTCCTAATTTTGTATTGGGATATAACCAATTAACAATGCTGTGATAGTTTCAGGCGAACAGTGAAGGGACTCAGGCATACACATGCATGTATCTGTTCTCCCCCAAACTCCCTCCCATCCTGGCTGCCATGTAACATTGAGTTATATAACACACCAGCAGAGTTCCAAGTATCACCGGATATTGAATATAGTTCCCTGCGCTCTACAGTAGGACCTTGTTGTCTGTCCATCCTGTGTATAATATAGTTTGCATCTGCTAACCCCAAACTCCCAATCCCTCCCTTCCTTCCCACCTCCCCCACTGGCATCCACCAGTCTGTTCTCTGTGTCCCACACAATCAATTCCAGAACATTCCACCACTCCAAAGTGAAGCTCCATCAGCTGTCCCCCTCAGCCGCTCCCCAGCCCCTGACCACCAGGAACCCACTCACTTTGTGGTCAGCCTGTTCTGGACGTTTCCTATCAGTGGAATCACACCCTGTGTGTCCTTCTGTGCCTGCTTCTCTCACTGAGCATCGTGTTCTCAGGGTCCATCCACGTAGTAATGAGTGTCAGGTCTTCTCTTCATGGCTGAGTGATGCTCGCGTGTGTGGAGGGACGTGTGTGTTTATCCATCATCTGCTGAGGGACAGGACATTGAATTTGGGAGCTCTGACTCAGAAGACCGCTCTCCGTGGGGACGGGGCGCTCCGGCTGCTGACACTGCGCCCCGCCTCCCGCCCCCTCCAGTGCCCAAGGCCCAGTCGGACAAGTGTGTTCCTGACCGCGACCCGCGCTGGGAGGTGCTGGAGGTCACCAAGAAGGCAGTGGCTAGTCCCCGCATCCTGTCTCTGGCAAAACCCCGAGTGCGGAAGGACCTGAATGAGGGCTATGACCCCTCCCATGTGTCCCCTGCCGCCCTGGTGGCGCAGGCGTCCCCTCGCCTGTACGAGCTCGCTACCCCCAAGACCATCACCAAGAAAGCATGAACCTCAGGCCTGGCCCCTGAGCCCGTTCCCAGTAAACACCCAAGTGCAACCTGACCCTGTGTGTGGCTCTGAGTGCCTTGGCCTGGAGGCGGGAGGACAGTGGCTGAAAGAGGAGACAATAATAATAATCATGTTTATGTTTGCATCCAGCCTGCAATCCTGCAGCCTTTTTTCCCACTCATGTTCCCCTGCCGTCGCCAGCCCCTCAGACAGCATACCTCCCCCTCCGCATGTCAGAAATTTCCCTCTGAGTCCTGTCCTGACTTGCTGATCTATAGTGTCCACAGCACCTTGAGCTCTGTGAGGAACCAGCTAATGCCTGCTGCACAATTTACTGATCTTTGCAGGGGGAGCCTGTTGGGGACCATCAGTGTCTGAGGTCCCCATGTGGGGACCACTGTGCTGAGGTGGAGACTGAGGGTCATAGAGTTTGTGAAAGACCCACAGGCCCCATCCCCACGTGAGTTTCCTATAGCAGCTGGAACAAGTCAGCTCAAACAGGGGGCTAGAAACCACACAGATTCATTCTCTGATAGTCCTGAAGTCAGGAGTCCAGCTCAGGCCTCACAGGGATGAATCCAGGCTTGGGCAGGGCTGGTCCCTCTGGAGGCTCCTGGGGAGCACAGGCTCCCCACTTTTCCAGCTTCTAGAGGCACCATATCCTTGGCTTGTGGCCCCGCCCTCCATACTCATAGCCAACAGCACAGCATCTCCTGTCTCTCTGCTTCTGACACCCACTCCCTCTCATAAGGATCCTGTGATGATATTGGGACCCCCGGGGAATCCAAGGTAGTCCCCATCTCAGGGGTCTTAGCTTAATCCCACCTGCAAAGTCTCTTCGGCCTCGTGACATGTTTACAGGCCCAGGGACCAGGAGCAGGGTGTCTCTGTGGCTGTTGTTCTGCTGAGCACAGTGGGAGAATCTCTTGTCTGCATCTGCAGTCCTAGACAGTCTTGTTTGCCTCTGGCTCCTGCTCATTCACTTGGGGACCAATTGCTGGGTCCTGAAGGGGTGACGTCCTGACTGCTCTCAAGTCTTCTCTCAAGCCCACCACGCGTCAGGTCCCAAGCCATGATTCCCAGACACTTTGAGGACACTAGTTCACTCAGTAATGTGAAGGACATTTGTTGAGTGTTAATAGGTGCAGACCTGGATGGAGGTTCAGAAGAAAAAGGTTAAAAAGAAACCCACCCTCATCTTCTCTGAATGACCTGGCAGCACAGATGGATGGATGCACAGATGCCTCGCTGAGCCTGTGGGTGCCGCCGAGTGCAGGTTTCTTGTGGGTGGGCAGGGCGATGGCCACGCACACTCGTCTGGTGATGACATGACCCCTGCTCTCTCCCTGTTGCTCTGGTGGGTACCACTGTCGTGATGAAGACCAGAAGCATATCCACACAGACTCACACCCCCGGTGAGTCAGGAGTCCCGCCTGGAACCAGGGTGGCCTGCATCCAGCACGGTGGACTATGGGGTCAGCTGATTACCGCCCCAACGATGTCCGGGTCCCAAGCCCTGAGCCTGGGAACATGGCATGCTGGACGGCAGAGGGGCTCTGCAGACGGGGCCCAGGGAGGTTATTGTGGGTTCCCTGGGTGGGTCTAATACCATGGCATGTCCTAAGAGAGAAGCTGAGGAAACGCAGTGACACTAAAGCCAGCCTCGTGCCCTGGCCTGAGGCAGGAGGGATGCAGCCCTGAGAGGACCCACGGTCTCCCCTCGGGCCTCGGGAGGGAGGGAGGAGGCCCTGCGGACACTCCTGACCCCCAGGGGATTAAGGTCTGTTGTTTCAGCTACTGATGTGTGGTGAGTAGGAAACCAGTGCAGGTTAGAAATCTTAGGCCCTTGGTACCTGCTGTGTTGGCAAAGAGTGCAGCTCCACCAACAGGGGTGGTCAACCTTAGGGACCTTGTAACACAACACAAAACAAGGCTTTAAACCAGCCGAGTGTCCAAAACGGCGCACTCATCCTCGTGTCAAAGACCCCTAGTGTTTTAGCGTCCCTCGTCAAGCTGAGAAAAAAGCTAACTTCACACTGACATGTCCTGAAGAAATAAAATGTGACCTTAACTGCCCACACGTCAACCATTATATCGTGATTTAGTGAGCAGATAAAGAGGCATGTATACTTCGTGAGTCCAGTGTGATCTGTGCTCTGCTTTGTTGAAAACAGAAAGGAAAATCTATCTGTCTGGGTTTTACCATCACTGATGCAGGTGAGCGTAGCCACCCCTGCAGTCAACTTCCACAAGTTTAAGCCCCGCCTAAAGCTGCTCTGAGTCCAGGCTGTTCTCCTGGACCGGCAGCTGCTCGCTGACCCTGTAGGCTGAAGTGTCCAGGACTCAGTGAACTGGGAAGTGTTTGGGCGGAGGAGACTCTGTGTGACCCTCACTCTCAGGATTGATGCTGGCTCACTGCAAAACAGCCATCAGTTCTTGCCCTCTACTCTTCCCCAGTAGCATATTGGACACCTTCTGTGCTATGGGCTCATCTTCTGGCATCATATTTTTTTGCCTTTTCATACTGTCCATGGGATTTTCCAGGCAGGAATACTGGAGGGGGCTGCCATTTCCTTCTCCAGTGGGTCATGTTTTGTCAGAAGTCTTCACTCTGAGCCGTCTGTCTCAAGTGGCTTTGAACAGCACAGCTCAGAGCTTCATTGAGTTACAATATTTTGGCCACCTCATGTGAAGAGCTGACTCATTGGAAAAGACCCTGATGCTGGGAAAGATTTGAGGGTCAAAGGAGAAGGGAGTGGCAGAGGATGAGATGGTTAGATAGCATCACTGACTCAATGGACATGAATTTGAGCAAACTCTGGGAGATAGTGAAGGACAGAGGGGCCTGGCGTGCTGCAGTCCATGGGGTCACAAACAGTCGAACATGACTGAGTGAACAACAACAGCATGTCTGCTCAGGGCCGGGACCTGCCCTGTGATTCATCTGGATAGTGCAGAAATGGGCTTGTTCACGCTTCCCGACAGGACCGGCATTAGGCTCAGTTCTTCCCCTTTATCTTACCACTTTCAACTTGTGTTACTTCTCTTATGTTTTTTTAAATGTTTCAAAATATGACTCAAGCTCTGTGTCAGGGGCTATAGGTCCCCAGGAACCAGACCATGAGACAGAGTCTGAGATGGGAAAGCGTCGAGGGTCGGCCCTCGTGGTCACCATTGGTAGGACTCAGCAGAGGTGACAGAGTCCCCACAGGTCTGGTGGGAGCTCTGGAGCCTCATGCTGTCCCCATTGGCCTGTGGGCATTCCCAGCAGTGGGGAAACTTCTTTTGTGTGTGATGTGGGGGTGGGGTGGGGTATGGGTGTGTGTGTTGGGGCGACAGACCTACCCGCAGTACCCACCTCCCCGGAGCTGCTCAGCTCAGGGTAATGTCTGCTGGAAATGGTTCCTCCAGGGCCTCTTTTTCTGGAGGTGGGGGGAACTTGCAACAGAAAGATTAGGGGGGCTTCCCTGGTGGCTCAATGGTCAAGAATCTGCCTGTCAATGCAGGAGACACGAGTTCAATCCCTGGTCCGGGAATATCCCACATGCTGCAGATGAACTAAGCCCGTGTACCACAACTACTGAGCCTGTGCTCTAGAGCCTGGCCCCCTAGAGCCTGTGCTCAGCAACAAGAGAAGTCACCCCAGTGGGAAGCCCACACACCACAACTAGAGAGTAGCCCCTGCTCGCTGCAACTAGAGAAAAGCCCACACAGCAATGAAGACCAACACAGTAAAAAATGAATAAATAACACTAAAAAATAAGAAAGGTTAGTGGATGAACCGCTGCCCCCGAGCTGCGAGCACCCAGCACCCCTCCCTTCTGTCAGCCCTCCTTCTGCTGGGCTTAGCTGTGTGGGTAGCCCAGACCTTAGCCCACTGCTCAACTGTCAGGCCAGACACAGCAGTGCCAGGAGAAGGGACTTGGGGAGGCTCTGCCCATCGCCCTGCTGGACGGTGCATCCTTTGTGCTGCTCCCAAGGCCGGGAACACCCTCTGCAGCTCTCTCTTTCCTCCCTGACATCTCTGCCGAAGACACTGCTTTTTATTTTCCTAGTTTCCTTTCCTGTCCTCTTTATTTGAAAATCATTCAGGTTTACAGAATAATTGCAAGAAAAAGTATAGTAAGAAAACCCCTGCAAACCTTGCCCCCAGACTCAGCCATGCAGTTTGCCTACCTGCTCTGTCATTTGCTCTCCCTTCCATGTCTGTGTTTTGTAGACAGAAAACACGTCTTTCTGAAGACATTGAGAGTGAGCTGCATATGTCGTGGCCCTTGACCCCTGTCATCATCCACTGGGGTGACTCTAACAAAAAGGCCATGGACCAGGGGCTTATGAATAACAGCGATTGTGTTTCTCATGGGTTTGCAGACTGGAGTCCAGGATCGGGGTGCCAGCAGATGTGGGGGTCTGGTGAGGATTTGCTTCCTGGTTCAAAGGTCATCTTCTGGCTGTGTCCTCATAGGGCAGAAGGGCTGAGGGAGCGTTCTGGGGTCTCTCTCATCAGGGCAGTAATCCCTTCATAGGGGCTCTGCTTTCTGATATAATCACATGCCAAGGGCCCACCTCCTAACACCAGCACACTGGGGATTGTGTTTTAATATACCAGTTTTTAGGACACACAGATATTTTGCCTACAACTGTCCCTAAAGGCTTCAGTGTGAATTTTCTAAGAAGTACATTCTCTTATAGAACCGCAGAGCAGCTACTGATTCCAGGAAGCTTAACACTGATACAGTGCATTATTCCATCTATATCTGAGTTTCAGCTTTGTCAGTTGACCTAGTGATTTCCCTCCAACCTACTGGATCCAGCCCAGCATCAGGCAATGTGTTTAGTTCTCACATCTGGAACATTTCCACAGATCAGTCTTTTATGGTGTTGATATTTTTGAAGAATACTGTCCTTTCCCCCCCTTGTTTATGTTGTTGTTCAGTTGCTAACTTGTGTCCGACTCTTTGTGACCTGTGGACTGCAGCACATCAGGCTCCTCTGTCCTTCACTATCTCCTGAGTTTGCTCAAATTTATGTCCATTGAATCAGTGAGGCCCTTTAACCATCTCATTCTCTGTTGCCTTCTTCTCCTTTTGCCTTCAACCTTTCCCAGCATCAGGGTCTTTTCCAATGAGTGAGCTCTTCACATCAGGTGGCCAAAGTATTGGATTGATTTCCTTAAGGATTGACTGGTTTGATCTCCTTGCAGTCCAAGGGACTCTCAAGAGTCTTCTCCAGCACCACAATTCAGAAGCATCAGTTCTTCGGCATTTAGCCTTCTTTATGGTCCAACTCCCTATCTGTATGTGATTACTAGAAAAACCATAGCTTTGACTATACTGACCTTTGTTGGCAAAGTGATGACTGCTTTTTAATATGCTATCTAGGTTTGTCATAGGTTTTCTTTCTAGGAGCAAGTGTCTTAATTTCATGGCTGCAGTCACTGTCTGCAGTGACTCTGGAGCCCACGAAAATAAAATCTGCCACTGCCCCCACTTTTTCCCCTTCTATTTGCTGTGAAGTGATGGGTCTGGATGCCACAATCTTAGTTTTTTTGAATGTTGAGCTTTAAGCCAGCTTTTCTACTCTCCTCTTTCACTTTCATCAAAAGGCTCTTTAGTTCCTCTTCACTTTCTGCCATTGGAATGGCATGTATGTGTGTGCTTAGTCACTCAGTTGTGTCCAGTTCATTGCGACCCTTTGGACTGTAGCCTGCCTTGCTCTTCTGTCCATGGGATTTCCCAGGCTAGAATACTGGGGTGGGTTGCCATTTCCTCCTCCAGAGGATCTTCTGGACCCAGGGATTGGAACTGTGTCTCCTGTGTCTCCTGCACTGCAGGCATATTTACTTGCTGAGCCACCAGGGAAGCCCATATTGAAGTGGTATCATCTGCGTATCTGAGGTTGTTGATATTTCTCCTGGCAATCCTGATTCCAACTTGTGATTCATCCAGTCTGGCATTTCGCATGATGCACTCTGCATATAAGTGAAATAAGCAGGGTGATAATACACAGCCTTGTCCTACCCCTTTCCCAATGTTGAACCAGTCAGTTGTTCCATGTCTGGTTCTAACTGTTGTTAATAGAATGTTCCTTATTTGAGGTTTGTGTGAAGTCCCTCAAGTATAGACACAGGTTATGTATTCCTGGGCACAAGTGATGGTCTTTCTCAGGGCACACTTCCTTCCCTCACTTGTGGGGTAAATCTTTCTCACCTGGTGGGATGATTGCCTCATTTCTCCACTCTAACTACTAATAATCTGTGGGAAGGGACTTTCACATTTTTATTTTATTGAGGTATTGTTGATTTACAATGTTGTGTTTAATTTCTGCTATACAGCAAAGTGATTCAGTTATGCATATATATACATTCTTTTCATACTTTTCCATTATGGCTTACCACAAGATATTGAATATAGTTCTCTGTGCTCTACAGAAGGACCTTGTTGTTTACCCATCCTATATAGAATAGTTTACGTCTGCTAACCCCAGATTCCCAGTACAGCCCTCCCTCACCCCCTCCCCCTTGGCCATCAGAAGTCTGTTCTCTAACTTTGTGAGTCTGTTTCTGTTTTGTAGATGCTCATTTGTGTCATATTCTAGAGTCCACATATAAGTGATATCACATGGTATTTGTCTTTGTCTGGCTTACTTCTTTCTCTGTCTGACTTTCATATTTAGTATGAAAATCTTTAGGTCCATCCTGGTTGCTGCAAATGGCATCATTTCTTTTTTTATGGCCAAATAATATTCCATTGTATATATGTATCAAGTCTTCTATAGCCATTCATCTGCTGATGGACATTTAGGTCTTTTCCGTGTCTTGGCTATTGTGTATAGTGCTGCTATGAACATTGGGGTGCATGTGTCTTTTTGAATTATAGTTTTGTTTGGACATATGAACAGGATTGGGATTGCTGGATCATATAGAAACTCTATTTTACATTTTCTGAGGAAACCCCATATTGTTTTCTATAGTGGCTGCACCAATTTACAGTCCCACCAACAGTGTAGGAGGGTTCCATTTTCTCCACACCCTCTCCAGCATTTGTAATTTGTAAATGTTTTAATGATGGCTTTAATGATTGGTGTGAGGTGGTACCTCATTGTAGTTTTGATTTGCATTTCTCCATTAATTAGTGATGCTGAGCATCTTTTCATGTACTTATTGACCATCTGTCTGTCTTCTTTGGAGAAAAATGTCTAGTTAGGTCTTCTGCACATTTTTTGATTGAGTTGTTTTTTGTTATTGGTTGTTGTTGTGTTGTATGAGCTGTTCATATATTTTGGAAATCAAGCCCTTGCTTAATTTGTTTAATCATTTGCAAATATTTTTCTCCCAGTCTGTAGGTTGATGGTTTTCTTTACTCTAGAAAAGCTTGTGAGTTTGGTTAGTTTCCATTTGTTGGTTGTTGTTCAGTCCCTAGGTGGTGTCTGACTCTTTGTGACCCCATGGACTGCAGCACGCCAGGCTTCCCTGTCCTTCACTATCTCAGAGTTTGCTCAAACTCATGTCGAGTCCATGATGCCATTCAACCATCTCATCCTCTGTCGCCCCCTTCTCCTCCTGCCTTCAATCTTTTCCAGCATCAAGGTCTTTTCCAATGAGTTGGCTCTTCAAATCAGGAGGCCAAAGTATTGGAGCTTCAGCTTCAGTCCTTCCAGTGAATATTTAAGGCTGGTTTCCTTTACCACTGACTTCTTTGATCTCTGCAGTCCAAGGGACTCTCAAGAGTCTTCTCCAGTACCACAATTCGAAAGTGTCAATTCTTTGGCGCTCAGCCTTCTTTATGGTCCAACTCTCACATCCATACATGACTGCTGGAAAAACTATAGCTTTGACTATACAAACCTTTGCCGGCAAAATGATGTTTCTGCTTTTTAATACACTGTCTAGATTTGTCATAACTTTTCTTTCAAGGAGCGAGTGTCTTTCAATTTCATGGCTGCAATCACCATCCACAATGATTTTGAAGCCCAAGAAAATGAAATCTGCCACTGTTTCCATTTTTTTCTTATCTATTTGCCATGAAGTGATGGAACCGAATGCCATGATCTTAGTTTTTGAATGTTGAGCTTTAAGCCAGCCTTTTCACTCTCTTCTTTCACCTTCATCAAGAGACTCTGGTTCCTCTTCACTTTTTTTTGCTTTTATTTCTGTTGCTTTGGGAGACTGACCTAAGAAAACATTGGTGAGATTTATGTCAGAGAATGTTTTGCCTATGTTCTCTTTCAGGAGTATTTTGGTGTCATGTCTTATATTTAAGCCAACCTGAGTTTATTTTTGTGCATGTGTATGGGAGTGTGCTAACTTCATTGATTTACACATGGCTGTTCAGTTTTCCCAATGCCACTTGCTGAAGAGACTTTCTTCCATTGCATATTCTTGCTTCCTCTAAGATTAACTGACCATAGGTGGGGGTGTAATTCTGGGCTCTCTATTCTGTTCCATTGATTCATGCCTGTTTTGAACTGATACCATGCTGCTTTGATGACTGCAGCTTATACTACAGGTGAAGAACCTTTCAGACCTGGAACACATCCCTCTCTCCATCTATCCATCTGCTGCTGTTCAGTTGCCAAGTCATGTCAGACTCTATGACCCCAAGAACTGCAGCACACCAGGCTTCCCTGTCCCTCATTTTTGATGATTCTTGTTAAAGCTCCCTCTGAGGAGTCTCCTCTGGTCCCCTAGGCTTACTCAAGCCCTTTTCCTCTGTTGCTGCCACGTGTGATTATACAGGGCCCCACTGTCACTGTGTCTTGGTTCACGTTCCTACTTCACTGGACCTCAGTACCCAGTTGAGGGCTGCAGGGGACACTGAGTGACTGATTGACCAAGCTGATCCCTCATGTGAGGACCCTCCGTCCAAGGGCCTGAACCCTCAATCTGTATGATGTACACCAATGTGAGTGGGGAGCTCATGACTCATGCAACTTGTGACTCACGCAGAGGAGAGCAGGGCAGGCCTTCTAAGACCAGTTCTCTCCTGGCTGGTAGGTTCCCCCAGGGCTAGGCTAGCGCTTTTACATCAAGCATCCAGCATCCGGATGACACTGATATCAAAGGCAGCTTAAAAAGGACCGGGGCTGAGTCCTAGGTCTCCCCTGCATCCATTCTTCCTGGTTTGTGTGAGCCTGAAACCTGTGTGCCACCTCTCTGCTCTGCCCATATTCCCCAGCACTCCACCTCTGCTCTAGCCACCATCCTAGTCTCTGCTCTGCCCTCTCTGTCTACACCTTCCACCCTGATGCTCTCAACACATCTCTGAGATGCAAGTATGGGGAATTCTTGTCTGGACCCTCTTGTTCATGCACTTCGCCGCCAGCACAGGCCCATCACATTTCATCGATTAGACACAACTCAAGACAGCAACAGGTCCAGAGCCAGAGGACGGGCTGGGCTCCACCTGCCCTGCTGACACTGGGCACTCAGTTTCCAAGCCCCCAGTGAGATACGTCGTCACTGGTGCAAACGTGTGGAAAGTTCTAGAACCACGCTGCCCAGCCTTCCGTCCTTTTAAGGGCGGGAGTCTCTCCGGGGCTCGGGGTCCTCAGCTGTAACACTTGGGGGGACACCATGGCTTGGAAGGAGGACTGGGGACCCGCGCTTAAGCTCTGCTAATCAGGAATCGGCACTTCCATCCAGGGTGCCCCCACCTTCCAAGCCTAGGCCAAGGTCCGCCGAAACCCGCGCATCCCAGACCGCGCACCTACTACGCGCCGGCTCGCGCCCCGCCCCGGCCCCGCCCCCGGCCCCGCCCAGGCGCCCCCCGCCCGCCCCGGCGCTTCAGCCAATGAGCGCGCGGCCCCGCATCCGGGGATCCCGGCGCGGCCGCCGCCTCCCGCGCACACACGGCCATGGCGGAGGTGAGTGAGCGGGCCGGGGTAGCCGGCCCCCGCCCCGGCCCGCGCCCACGTCGCCTGGCCGGGCCGCGTGGGGGCCCTGGGCGCCGAGGCCCCAGGCCGGGGCTCGGAGCCGGGCCGCAGTACGGCTCCCATTGGAGCCCGAGGGGCGCGGGGCTCCAACGGCCGTCGCCCCCGGCCCCGGCCCCGGCCCCCCCCCTTCCCGGGTGCCACATCGCGGGCGGCAGTGCGCATGTGCGGCGCGGGGGTCGGGGGCGCGGGGTGGAGCGGGGGCGGCGGGGGCGGAGAGGGGGCGCGCGTCCGCAGTTTCCCGCCCCCCCCTCCCCCGGCGCCCGCCCAGCGTCTGCTAACTTCGCTGAGCGCGCTTTCCCACCGGACCCTGGCTCACCGGACCCCCGCCCACTGACCCCACCAGCGGCGCTGACGCCCCTCCCCGCGGCGCTCTCCCTGCAGAGTCGTGCCCCATCCGGCCCTCAGCCCCCTGACCCTACCCACCCCTGATCCCGCGGCTCTCGCCCTGCAGAGTCGTGCCCCCTCCGGCCCCCAGCCCCCCTCACCCTACCCAGCCCCCACCCTCCGGCGCTGACCTCGCGGAATCTTGCTCTTCTGACCCTACCCACTCCCCACCCCCAGGCGCTGGTCCCGCGGAGTCGCGCTCCCGCCGGATCCCGGGACCCTGGGCGGGACTCGAGCTCCCACCTGGGGCCAGCCCGGCGCGGAGGGCTGCTTTTTCCCGCGGCTTGAAGTTGCTTCGCGGAGCCTCCTCTTTCTGTTCGCAAAGCGGGCCCAAGACCCCGAATCCTTGGGGCCGGACCGATGTTGGAGTTCAGAGTGTTTCGGATTTGAGGATCTCTGGGGTTCTGGGCTGTGATGCTTGAGCAAACTCAGCTGGGATCGTCGACACCCAGACACCCGGTAGTTTCGTGGCGGGTCGAACCAGGGATGAAAAACTTTCACTTTGAGGGCTTTTTGGAATGTTGGATAAAGCAGTGCGAACCTTCTTTCACCTTTTAGGGCTGTAGAGAGGATGAAATGAAGAACGCATCTGCTAGGGACTCAGCAGACGTGACTCTTAGTGCAGACGATCAGTGTGGGGACTCCAGGCAGGTCCCTGGACTCAGCAAGTTATTTCTCACGCAGTGGGTGAGGCTGCCCAGGCCCAGAGAGGAGCAGACACCCCCCGGGTCCTGGGATGCTCGGCCTGGTCAGGGAGCCACGCTGGACTGTGTGTCTTGGCGCTGCGTGGGTGGGTTTTCTGGAGGGTGGAACTGGCCATTCTGTCCCACCAGTGACTTTCGCAGGGTCAACAACAGGCCCTGCGTTTGTGCCAAAGAGGGTGTGGGCATACCAGTGCAAGCCCAGACCTCCCTAGCCCATTCCTGTCTTATATGCGGGTGGCTGAACCCAAAGGGCTCTTCCAGAGTAGTTCTCTTTGCTTAGAGGACATTTGGGGAAACAAGTCTCCTGGGCAGTGGCTGTACTTGTGGGATGGAGGTAGAAGCCAGGTCTCCTGACAGCCCAGCAGGAGCTTGGCTGTCCGTGGGTGTTTCTGCCTCAGGGGCCAGCAGAACAGGTGGGTGGGACAGACTCCCCAGTCAACCTGCCCTGAGTGGTCCATGGTTTGGCTGTTGGCTCTGCCCTGTCAGGGCTCCCAGGTGTCCAGTTGGGGTGAATTGGTGCTGGTTTCTTAAAAAGAAAACCAACTCAGTGGGAGGCCCTGAGGGCCTGGCAGTGGGGGACAACAGGTATGCAAATACCAGTGGTGGAGGGCATGGCTGGCTTTTGCCTGGGAGGCTGCCCCTATCTCTGGAGCCTTTCACTCTGCGCCGCCTTGGGCCAGTCTCTGAGCTGAGGTCCCACAAGATCTTGGCTCCGTGCTTGCACAGAGGCTGAGCCTTGTGCAGTTCCTGTTTTGAACCAATACAAATGGTGATTCCTGACCAAGCAGTGAGTGCTGATTTTTCTCATCATCAAGGTAGCCATCAGCACCCTGAGAAAAGGTGGGGTGCTTCTTACTGTTTTGCTTGCGGATCCCAACTTAATCTTTAAAAAGCTGAGTCCACTGTCTGTATCTTGTGCTTAAGACACGGTTTTTTGTTGTCTTTAGGGTAAAGTGCATCTTTGCCTTGTAATCCTCAGCCCAATGGCCTTGTTCTACAAGGATCCCCTGCACCTTCTCCACCCCTGGGCTCCTGTCTCCCTGTGACATCTGCACCCATGGGGGCCTCGCTGTGTGGTGGCGTCCGCTGCCCTACTGGCCTTTGTGTGGAGACAGCCATACAGGCCCTCCTTCATCCCTGGTGCAGGGCCCCCACCCTGTTTTCTCTCCTCAACACCCTGCACATCTGCTGTTGGTCAGTGTCCCCAACTAGGTGGGTGACTTGCCGAGACTGGCAGGCAGAACCTGTTTGCTGATTGCTGTGCCCCTGGGGCCTTCTGCGTCCTGGCGCAGAGCAGGTGCTGCATGGGCTGTCAGTCAGCAGTGGGACCACCCACCTGCTGGGGGGCGGGCGGGGTTCCGGTTAACTGCTGCTGTGTGATGAGCCACCTCTGCAGCCAGTTTCTCGAAGCGGCCAGTGCTTCTTAACTACCTATCCCAGCCTGGAGGTCTGGCTGGTCCCGCCTGTGGTTGTGGCTGGTTGGTGGCTGGGCTGAGCTGCCCACGTGTGCCTGCAGCGCTAGCGTGGCCTGCCCTTGTGGCTTGTGCTTCCTCACAGCGTGGCGGCTGGTGGAGATGACACTGCCTTTCACAGCCTAGACTTGGGGGTCACGTGGATCCCTCCCACCAGAGTCCCAGGCCCAGCCATTGCACAGGAAGGGGGTGTAGGACCCCCCTCTGGAAGGAAGGCACGGGGTGTCCCATACTTGGAGGAGGAGCCTGTGGGTGGGGTGCCTGGTTCGCAAAGTGGAGGACAGACCCCGATGTCTCTGTGGGTGAGTTGGACCCAGACACTGCTCTGACCCGTCCAGCTGTGCCTCCGTCCTGTTTGAGCCCCTGCTCTGTCTGAGCCCCCACTGAAGACAGGGCAGGGCCCCTCCTTCCTCCTGAGTGAGCCCTCTCCCTCCCATCTGGGCCCCAGGCCAAGGCAGCTCCCCGCCCTGGGCTTATTCTTCCTCCCCACAGTGGCCTTGGGGACCAAGTCCCCACAATGCTGCCTTTCCTTCTTTCTAACCCTGATTCTCCCCCCTTTTTTCTTCTTTATAAAAAATTTTAACTTGGAATGCTCTTAACCAGCTCCTCATCTGTTTCCTTCTCCCACCTTGGCAAAACAGGGGCCTTGGGCTCCAGAGTGCTCTGAATGGGGTGGGGGGAGGGTAAGGTGGACTGGACGCTAGGACCCACTGCTGCGCATGGCCCTGGCTTGAAAGTCGGTGTTGGGGCAACCGTGGTGCTCTCAGAGCTGCCTGAGGTGAGTTTTGGGATCTGAGGCCTGTGGGGAGGCTGAGCAGACCCGGCCTTCCCACTGTTCTCTGGCCACTGTTCCCCCTGCTGCTGTCCGGGCTCCCCTGCCGGCATCCCAGGGCAGACCCCCAAGGTGGAGGGGGCGCTGGGCTGAGCCCTTCTCCGACTGCCTGCTGCTGTCCTCATGCTCGGGCCTTACCCAGAAGGAACATCTCTGGGCTGGCCCCTGCAGGTGGCCTGTGGCCTGCAGGCTGCTGGCCCCTTCCTGGGGGTGCCGAGGGTGCCACTCCGGGGCCGGGTCCAGGCTGCTCCCTCGCTCCCAGTGTTGTTACCTCCTGCCCCAGGTTGAGGGGCTAATCTTCTTACAGCGGCCTGTGTGTGGGGACTCCCTCTCAGAACTTGGGGTGCTTCAGGCAGAGCACTTGGGGGTGCCCCTGGGCACCTCTTCCCTCTTAGAACTTGGGGTGCTCCCACTGAACACTTGGGGTGCCCCGTATACTTCCTCATGGAACTTGGTATGCTCCTGAGAGAGCCCTTGGGGTATTCCCCCTGTACACGTCCTCTTAGAACTTGGGGTGCTCCCGGCCAAGCTCTTGGGGGCTCCCCTACACTTCCTTCCCAAGAACTGGGCTGGTCTCCTGGCAAGCTTCAGACTTCTTACCTTGGTGTTTCCAGGGCCCTGGCTTGCTCTGCCGACCGGCTCTCTGTGGCTTTACTGACCATTTGTGTACTTTGGTTCATGCTCCCAAGAAGAGTGACAGTTCTGTTAAGCGTTTCTGAGTTCCAGAGCGGAGTTTGCACTTGTAGTTGTACCATTTACATGCTCTGTGAGCTTTACTGAGTGACTTGATCTTTCAGAGTTTTAAGTCCTGTATTTCTCTAATGAAGAAAATGATTATGCAACCTCTTGACTCAGTGAGGAAATCAGTATGGAAATTCTTACTAAATACTTAATAAATACTTATTTTTTTCTAAAATTTTAAAGTTTAGTTTATTAACTATTCTAATCTTTTTTTTTGTAAACAGCTTTACTGAGGTATATGTAATTCATTTACTTTACAGTTCTTTCATTTTAATGTGTCCAATTCAGTGGTTCTTTGTATATTCAGAGTTGTATAGGCCTCACCAGTCAATTTTAGAATATTTTCACCAGCCCAGAAGAAACTGTGTCCTCCTTAGCCATCTTTGTCCTCTCCCCCAGCCCCTGACAACCAGGAACCCACTCCCTATGTCTGTGGATTGGCCTGTCTGGACGTTTCCCATCAGTGGAATCACACCCTGTGTGTCTTTCTGTGTCTGCTTCTCTCACTGAGTTTCGTGTTCTCAGGGTCCATCCATGTAGTAATGAGTTCTCTCCTTTTCGGGGCTGAGTGGTATTCCACCCAGTGTCTCTTTGGGTTCGTTCCTCCTTTGACTATTGTGAGTCAGACTGCTGAGAACACTCATAAACAGTTCTCAGTGTGGATGAAGATTTCTGCTTCTCTTGGGTGTTGTCAGGGAGGAGAGGCTTGACTTTTCCCTCTGCCTGTCTGGGTCCTGTCTGGGGCCCCATGGTTCAGGCTGACAAGGGCAGGTTCACAAGAGAGAAACAAGCAGCTTGTTAGGCAGGTGGTGTGTGTCACGTGGGAGAACCCTGTGAGGAGTCCCCTGGAGGGTGTGAACAGCAGGGTGGTCAGTGCAGAGGGAAAGCCTTGACCCTTGGAGGCGGTGCCTCATGGGTAGAGGGGTGAAGGGCTGGTCAGTAGGCTGTGTGTACTCCGCCCCTGCACACAGGTGGTTGGTCTACTTTCTCACTGGCTTCCATGCTTGACACTGTGCCAGGGTGGTGTGTTGGGGGTACCCCTGACCCCCAGGTGTGCTCCTTGTACCGTCCACTGTAGGTCCCCTCCCACGGGTCCACGTCCCCACACTTGGTGTCGCATATCCTCCTGATATCAGTGTGCTCACTTGCCCTCCTGACATCGAGCCTTGTTTCCATGTACTGATTGGCTGTGTGTGTAGCTCTTTGGAGGCTTTGCCTGTTTAAAAATCTGGTTTCCTTTTTCTTGATGATCTGTAAGAATTCTTTACGTATTCTAGATACAAGTCCAGTTTTAGAGCTGCGTGATCTGCACATACCTTTTACTGGTCTTTGGGTTACCTTTGTACTTTCATGATGCTGCCCTTTGAAGGACAGAGAGTTTTAATTTTGATGAGATGCAGTTTATTGTTCTTTCTTTTGTTGTTTATGTTTTTTTGTGTCTCACCTAAGAAACCGTTGCCTGGTGAGAAAGACTCATTGCCTTGGTTTCTTCTAAGAGTTTGATAGTGTTAGCTCTTATATTCGAGGTCTTTGATCTATTTTGAGTGAATTTTTGTGTGGTGTGGGAGAGGAGTTGAACTTTATTATTCTGTGTGTGGATAGCCAGGCATTCCAGCACAATTTGTTGAAAAGACTGTTTTAATACATGTTGAATTTTTCTGTCACCCTTTAAAAAATTTGTTTGCCTGTAAATTCAGAGATTTACTTCTGAATCCTCAGTTTTGTTAGTTTGATCTGACTATCTCGCCTTATGTCAACACCACACTGTTTTGATTACTGTAGCTTTGCAGTACTTTTGAGGTTGGGAAACGTTCTTTGCCCTCAAGATTGTTCTGGCTGTTCAGCGTCCCTGAGTTTTCTTGTGATTTTTGGGACAGTTTCTGTGTGGAAGCCAGTTGGGTTTCTGATGGGCCTGTCATTGAACCTCTAGATGAGTTGAGGAACATTGACATCTTGGCAGTTGTAAGTCTTGAGCTAGGAATATAGTCTTTTTCCATTTTATGTAGATATTTAGTTTCTTTCAACATTCTTGGCACTTTTCAGAGTATTAGTTTTGAACTTCTTTTGCTTCTTTTATCCCTAAGTATTTTGTTCTTTCTGATGCTGTTGTAAATGGAACTGTGTTCCTTGTTTTCTTTTTAGATTGTTTGTTGGTACTGCATAGGAGTAAAGTTTCTGTGGCTTGTCTTGTGTCCTGCAGCCTTGCTGAACTCACTTACTGGTTCTAGTTTTTTCAGTATCTTTAGTATCTTCTGTGTCCCAGGTCATGACGTGTTTTTCCAACTTGATTCCCTTCATTTTACTTTCCTGCCTACTGGAACCTCCAGGACGGCATTGTGTAGACAGTGCCCTGGTCTCCCGGAGGCAGCAGTGGCTGGGGTTGGGTGGAAGTTCGCCTGCAGGCCTCATGTAGTCAGTGTTTCCATCCTGAGAGGTGTTGGGCTCGGGCAGGTGCTGTGTCTGTGCGTCTGCTGAGAGGACGCCGTGGGTGTGCATCTGGTCTGTGCTGTGGTCGGCTGTCGCGCTGGGTGTCACCTGTGTGTTGCGTCCCTGTGCTGAGCCACTCCTTGTCTCCGTGTGGTTTTCTCTGCATGTCGCTGAATTCAATTTGCTCGTGTTTTGTTGGGGAATACTGTGGTTCTGTTTATAAAAGTTATTGGTCTAGTTTTCTTGTTCTTACTAAACTTTTGAACATCGTGATAATGGTAGCTGTTGTACTGTTTTTTTTTTATGTAGTTCTAAAAATTTGAGGTATAATTTATGTCCTTCATAATATCTCCACCTAAAGTGTTGAATTTGGTGGTTTTTAGTATGTTCACAAAGCTTTGAAACCTTCACCCTTACCTGGAACATTCCATCATCCCAATAGAAGCTCACCCCCGTCAACAGTTACCCCCTCCCCAGCCCCTGACCACCAGGAACCCACTCTGTGTCTGTGGATCAGCCTGTTCTGGACGTTTGCCATCAGTGGAATCACACCCTGTGTGTCTTCCTGTGTGTCCTTTTCTCCCTGAGCATCTTGTTCTCAGGATCTGTCCATGTGGCAGCAAGTGTCAGGGTTTCTCTCCTTTTCACGTCCGAGTAATATTTCATCCTGAGGGTGGACTGTGTCTTTATTCTTTCACCTGTTGATGGGCATTAGGGTGTTTACACCTTTGGGCTGTTGTGAGTCACGCTTCTGTGAGCACGTGTACACCTTCTAGTATGGACATAGGTTTTTGGTTCTTTGGGTGTGTACCTAGGAGTAGAGTTAATTGCTGGGTCATTTGGTAACTGTTTATGTTTGGAGGAATTTCTGTATTTCTCCATGGTGGCTCTTGCATTTTGAACATGACGTTTTGGAGGCTGGGTCCTTTTGTGTGGCTGTGGTGTCAGCACCTGGCTGCAGGTGTTGGCTGGGCTGTGTGTGAGCCTGGCTCACCTGACACTGTGTCCTGGCCATGATCAGCTGCTGGTGGCTGGCTGATCCAGGCTCCTCATGGTGCCCACAGGTGCTATTCCCACCTGGAGGAGGATCCGAACTCGCTGGTGGCAGCCCTGTGGCCCTGAGCATCTTTGCCTGGGCAGTTGGACTCCAACTGTGACTGAAAGTCTGGCCCACTGTGCCCCCGCCCCCAGCCAGTGGAGGTCGCTCCTGTGGCCCTGATGTACCCTGGGGGCCAGCTCTAACCATGGCCAGGCCATGTGGCTGCCTGCGGGCCATAACCCTGCTCCTCTCCTCCACAGGCCTCCTCACTGGAGAGGCAGAGCCCTGGTGCGGCCTCCTGCCTGCCTCACAGTCTGTGCCCCGGGGAGCCCAGCTTGCAGACCACAGCAGGTATCTTACCTGTCACCCCTCTCTGGGTCGCCAGGGCCTCAGTGGGGGCGAGGGCAAGCCAGCTGGTGGTCAGGACCTCCCTCTTGGCCAGGTCCACCCCCAAGTTGGGGGCGGGGGCTGCAGGAGGGAGGGTGCTGGGTGGCCACTGTCTGGGGGCCCTGTGCCTCCCCAAACGGGCCACCAGCTCCTCCTGTCCGGCTTCTGGAGGCTCCAGCCCCTCCTGTTGCTCTTGGGACCCACATGCAGACCTTCACTATTTCCTGCTGGGGTTGAGTGAGACCTGGCTGTGTCCTTTCTTGTTTCTTTACAAGTCACTGTACTGAGGAGCAGCATGGAGATATAGCAGTGAGCACATCCTGGGTCTTTGGGGAAGGCTCCAGATCTGGTCATGTCCGCCAGCTACTGGGCTGGGACCAGAGGAGGGTGGGGCATTTGTTGGGTGGCTGTGTGGACATACACATATGTGCATACACCACACAGCCCCAGGGCCCCCAGGCTTCCTCTGCCCCATGGTCTCAGCTGTAGCGCGAGGTTTGGGATGGGTGCAGAGCTCACCAGGCTGCTGTCCCCCACAGTGGTGTCCATGGGCTCTGCAGACCATCAGTTCCACCTGGCGGAGATCCTGTCACAGAACTACGGCGTCCGGGAGGAGCACGAGGGTGCAGCGCGGGGCCCAGAGAAGCCGGAGGAGGAGCTGGAGAAGGACTTCGTCTCCCAGGTACCCAGCAGTGTGGGCAGGGCATCAGCAGCCTCGCAGCTGCTCCATGTGTCCACTCGGTCTCTGAGCCCACCTGGCTCTGTCAGCAGAGGCGCGGCCGCACCAGCCGGTCCTGCCTTTGTGGCGCGCTGGGCTCCAGACCAGCTGGCCTGGAGAGTGAGCCAGTGTTCTCCAGCTTTTTGACTCCAGACCCCCCTTTTGTGTTCTTAACAATTATTGGTGATCTCAAGGAGCTTTGTTTATGTAGGTGATGCAGCAAACCCATTGTAAGTAGAAAAAAACACATTTTTGTGAAAATATAACTGTTTTCCAAACAAAAAAAATATAAGGGAAAAGAGTGAAATAGTTTTACATTTCTGTAAATCTCTGTGAAATGCTGACTTAAGGCAGATGTCAGTCTGTTGTGGTCTGTCTCTTTGCCTCCTACAGATCTGTTCATGGAAAAGGCAGGATTATTTACCAGTCTGTTGACATAGTTGTGGATGCTCTCTGATGCTGCAGCAGAGTGCAGGAGGTGGCAGCCTCATGGACTGGACCCCGTAGCCGCATCCGATGAGCTCTGTCCTTGTGTTAGGGTCCACTGGTCTTGACCTTGGAGTGGTTCTGACCCCAGGGTGGCCCTGACCCCAGAGTGGTCCTGACCCATGTGTGATCTCGTCACCTTCTGTGTGGATGAGATGCTGGCTGGGTGCTGGTGCCACGATGTGTAAGTCCTGTGCATGTGCACAGAGTCCGCCGTGTAAAATCTAGAGAGCACATGTGTGCCAGTCCCACAGAATGGGATGTTATAAGCAGCAGGTTTATTTTTGTGCTGTTTGGGGCCTGGAAGCCCCAGACCAAGGCTGGCCTGGCCTGGCATGTCTGCAGGGAGATGCTCAGCTGCAGGTGCGGCTTCCTGTGCAGCCTCTGAGACGGCGACCCTCACAGTCAGGGTGACAGCAAGCTCTCTGGTCTCTTCTTGTGAGAACACTGGCCTCCTGGGTCAGGGCCCTGTCCTGTAGCCTTAATTAATTAATTAATTAATTTTTGGCTGTGTTGGGTCTTTGTGGTTGTGCACGGGCTTTCTCTAGTTGCAACAAGCGGGGGCTACTCTCTAGTTGAGATGCGTGGACTTCTCCAGTCACAGTGGGGCTTCATCATGTTAGCTTGGAGGTGGGGCACACAGACGTCAGTTTGTTAAATGTCAACACTGACCTTACCAAATGTCTTTCAAGTACTGGGACCAAAAGAGTAGTCACTGGACATTTATTTAGCTTGGTGTGTCACTTAGTACTGATTTGGTCTTAAAACCAAAACATGTCTTCTGTTCAAAAAGGAGAAAACAGTCTTAAAGAGTTCAACTTGAATTCAAAACTTCTCAAAAGTAACCGAAAAAAAAGTCAGCTATTCTTTAGCTGAATACCTTATCTATTTTCCTTCAGGGGAGCTCCCTGGTGGTCAGGTGGTCAGGACTCTGTGTTCTCACTGGAGGGCTGGGCAGTCAGGACTCCGTGTTCTCACTGGAACACAGGGTTCAGTCCCTGATTGGGGAAGTGAGATTTGTAAGGCACATGGTGTAGCCAAAAACATCTTTTTCTTGAGATACAATTTTTATTCGCTGATTAAGGAAAAGAAAGAACGTGTAATAACATCCAAAGCAAAAGCGGATACACCTGCCTTTTATATTGCCTTTCCAGCCTTGCAGTGGGCATTGGGGTTTATTACTTTTCATGCTGTCAGATCCAAGTTTTCCAAAATTGGGATATTCTGCTCAAAAGCATTTATGCCAAGGTTTACTCTGGTGACAAGCAGTCAGTGGTTTTTCTTGAAGGAGCTGCTCCCTTGGTCCAAGACTGGGATGCCCTCTGGGGAGCTGAAAGGAGTCAGTAGACGAGGGCTGGACTTGGGGTCTGGTTAGTGTGAACCACTGGGACTGGTCGTGGGGCTGATGGGCTCAAGGGCAGGGGGCCAGAGCCCCCAGCGCAGTGCCCCTGACATAGCCCTGCCCCCACAGAGCAGCGACATGCCCCTTGACGAGCTGCTGGCCTTGTATGGCTATGAGACCTCGGACCCCATCTCGGAGCATGAGAGTGAGGGCAGTGATGCTGCAGCCCACCTGCCCGACATGACCCTAGACAAGGTGAGGGGAGGCTTCGGGGCTGGGCAAGAGGGCCCTGGACAGGTAGGGGTGTGGTCAGGAAGTGTGGGCTGCCCACCCAGGATCTGTGTGGCAAAGGGGACGGCCCTGGGAGGGAGAGACACTGGGTCCCGAGCAGGTCTTGGCGGGGTCAGAGGGGAGGGGTTCTGACTGTCCTAGGTCTCAGGCAGAGGCACATCCCCTCCCTGGCTGGCAGCCCCCGGGGACTGGGGAGAGCAATCCCTCGGGGGTCCCGGGTGCTCCTACAGGGAGGCTCATCCACATTGGCACCATCATGCTATCATCATTAGTGTTATTTGAGATCATAAAAATAAAGTACAAAATTGTTCTTTACTTTCTTGTTAAAAGGACCAAATAGCGAAGGATTTGCTTTCAGGGGAAGAAGAGGAAGAAACACAGTCCTCAGCCGATGACCTCACCCCATCTGTGACCTCCCACGAGGCCTCCGACCTTTTCCCTAGTCAGAGTGGATGTAGGTGACCCCCGCTTTTGCCCCCGAGCTGCTGGGGGCTCAGACCTTGGGGCCCCTGGGGTGCCTGCTCTTGCTGGAGCCCCTCTGGGCACCATCCCTGTGCAGAGGCTGGTGACCTGGGTTTATGCCATGGGGGAGCGTGTTGGTTCTTGTACTGAATGTCTGTTAAGTCCAGGGGATCTTGGGCTGTGACCCGGCCGGCGGTGCACTGCAGCAGGAGATGTTGAGTTTCCGCCCCCCTTGGGTTTACGACTGCAGCAGAGGCCCTTGTGGACCCTGCTTCTGTGCCATCTCGCCCCATCCCCTGGCTGGGACCTGGGCCCACCACCTCTCAGGAGGGGCACACTTGGGGGTCAGGTGGCTGGAGAGCGGGGTGGGGACCTGGGGGCTGCCAGGGTCTGTTGGCAGAGGGCACGTGCTTCACTGTTCCTCTTTTTCCGAAGCCTGCTTCCTGGCTGATGCGGACAAGGAGCCTGGCTCCTCCAGCTCATCAGATGCTGAGGAGGACCCGCTTCCTGCCAACAAGTGTAAGAAGGTGAGCAGCTCTGACGCTGGATTGGACTCAAGCATGAGTGCTGTGGCCCTGGTCCTGTCCGGGGGCTCCCCCACTCCCTCCACCCCACCACAGGTCTGGCTATGCCAGACACACCGTTGCTCGCATACCTGCACATTCCTAGGCTTGGCCTCAGAGCAGACAGGAAGACTCAGCCAGTCCTGGCTCTGGGCAGCGGCCTGCAGCCCCCATCAGCACCGTTGTCTGCCCTGACCCTCCTGGGCCTTTGCCTTTGCAGGAAATCATGGTTGGGCCTCAGTTCCAAGCTGACCTCAGCAACTTGCACTCGAACCGGCATGGTGAGAAGAGTAAGTGGGCCTGGGAGCTGGGGGGCAGGGAGCAGGAGAAATGCCACCCAGTCCTCCAGGAAAGATTTTGGTGTCCAGCCAGAGCCGGTTCCCAGGTCCTCTGAGTGAGCCTGAGAGTCCCAGCCCAGCTCAGGTGCCACCTAGGGCAGCTGACCTGCAGGGCGCTCTGGGAGGTAGCTGTCCCTCCCTGCTGGCTGGCTGTGGGCCCTGAAGTTACCCTGAGCCCCAGCCCAGGGCTGCTGTGCTTGTTCTCCTGGGTGTGCGGGCTCTCTGCATGTCGCCCACAGGTCAGTCCCTCATCTCATCCGGGGCTTTTCCTGAGCAGTGTTTTTCTGCTCTGCCCTGTTCCTGAGGGCACTCGCCATCTGACTTGATGTGTGTCTGTGTGTCGATCTCACTGGAATTTAGAGCTGGGCCTCCGTTCTTTGAGGAAGAAGGCATCCCTTCTGTGTGCAGGTGTTGAGGTCAGGACGTGAAGGCAGGTGCCTGTCAACTAGGATCTGTTTTTCTTTGCCCCAAGGCTCCTGCATACCCTCGGCCAGCACTCTGAGCTCAGAGGCTTTTCTGAGACGATTCGGCAGCTGGGATTGGGGGATGGGATAGACGAGGGAGCCGGGAACCCTTGGTGAAGAGGGGAATGCCTCCCAGGGCCCCAATTTGGATGTGGGCTGGTGGGATGTGCTTGCTCCTCATAGGCAGTTCGGGCGAAGGATGGGAAACAGGAGGCCGCGGCTGAGCCACGTGCCAGGATGTGCTGGCGCACGGGATCTCCCCAGAGGAAGCCGCGAGCTGAGTCTGTGCTCTCCCGCAGGTCTGCCCTTGGTCTCTGGGCTGGGAGCTGGCCTCTCCCTGCAGGGACCCCCCACACTGTGTGTGCGCTGTGGGTGCTGCGGCATCAGGTCCCCTGTGTGCACGCCTGTGTTGACTCCTCCTCTAGCTGGTTGCTGTTTTGGTGGTTTGTGGTGTGGCCGTCTTGGTGGACACTCATGCTCATTCCTGGGGCATCATCCAGCTGTGCGGGAGTTCCAGTTGCTCCGCGTTCTCCTCAGCCCTGGGTGGTCTGTCTTGTTGGTGGGTGTGGAGTGGTTTTAAGTGCCTTTTCCTCCCAGTCGATGTCTCCTGCAGATGCCTGCCCAGGCCTTTCCCCTTTGAATGGAGTGCCTTCCTCTCCTGCCTTGCAGTGTCCTGGGTGTGTCTGTGGCTGGCTGTGTGCACTGCAGGTGTGTTCTCCCATCAGTGGGGTCTGATTTCGGTGAAGTCTAGCTTGTCTTTATTTTAGCCACAATTCGCTTGTGTGCTAAGGTGTCTGCAGACCCCCTTCTATGTTGGCGTCTATGATCTAATTTAATTTTAATGTGTGGGTTGGAGGTGTGGGTCAGGGTTGACTGCCCCCGCCCCCCCCCCCGCAAGTCCTCCACATGGACATGTCCGTCGTTCCCCCATTGAATTACAGGGGTGCCTCTATCAGAGATCAATGTCGGCAAGGTCCCTCTGCTTTGGGGGTTTCTCTTGTTTTCTCTTGTCTGACCCAGGATCCTGACCACTCTGTCTTAATTGTTGCAGCTCTTAAGTAAGTCTGAGATGCTCTGAAACCTCCAACTTTGTAACTTTTGTTTGTGCATGCACAGAAGTTTTCAGATTAGCTTGTCCTTTGACCCAGAAGTGCCTGCTGGGATTGATTAGGGTTGCATTGGCTCTTAAAGTTAATTTGGGGAGGAGCAACACGTTAACAATACTGACACTTCTAGTTTCTGAGTGTGGCTGACCTCTCTGTTTAGGTCTTTAATTTCATTAGTTTCAGAGTTTTAAGGGTCTTGTGATTCTTGCTAGCAGAAATGCAGTTTGGATTCTTTTAGTTCAAACTTGTACACAGTGTCTTGACTAAATTCTCTTACTAATTTTAATGCCTTGTAGATTCTTTTGCATTTTTAAATGTAACCAATCATATCATTTGTGTATGATAACCTTATTTCTTTCTTTGTGATCTTTGTATGTTTTATTTCTTTTTCTTGCGTCATTTCACTGACTCCAGAAGTAAAAAGAAGTGGTGACTGAGGACATCTGTGTCTTGTTCCCAGACTCGGGGAGGTGTTCATTCCCCACTTGGTGTAACCATAGAATTACATATATTAGATGAGAAGGTTTCTTTCTGATTTTAGTAGCAGACAATTTTTGCTGTGAATTTTGTCAGATAAGTTTTTCTGCCTCTACATCTGTGGTCATTTTTTGTTTTGTTCTTTCGATGTACTGAATTGGTAGATTTTCAGACATTAACCCAGCCTTGGATTCTGGAGTAAACCATACCAAGTCACGAAATACTGTCTTTTACGATAATGATACAGGTGTGTACAGTTGATCCTTTTTATTTGCGGATTCTGTATTTGTGCATTTACCCTGTGGCTAAAATTAACGTGTGAACCCAGAATGAACACCTGTTCAGGGTCATTTTTGGGTATGCATGTGTGCAGAGGGTAGAAACATTGAGTTGTCCGGAGTACGTGTTCCCGGGAAGGTTGACCCAGGGAAGCTTCCTTCTCTGTTCAGCTCTCAGCTGTCAACACAAGCCTCACTCGCGTCCACTAAAGCCTGTGGTTTTCGTGTTTTGTGGTTTAAAGTGGCCCCAGGTGTGGTGCTGGGGGCCCTCTGGGATCTTGAGCACATGAGGGCTGAGGTGTGCCTGTCAGAGAAAACGCGTGTGAGGTGAGCTTTGTCTGGGCATGAGCTCTTGCTGTGAACTCAGTATTACTGAGCCCATGACATGTATGAAATGAGGTGTCTTTAAACAGAAGCTCATGTGAACAGCTTGAGCTGTGTGCGTGAGCTGAGCCCATGCTTTGACCAGAGGCGTGCCAGACCCTGACAACTGGGGGACCCTGACCTGTCCTCCCTGGAGCCTTGGTCTGTGCTCCCCACACTGCGCTGGCTACCGCCGAGCACTGCTGCCCCTGAGAAGGCCTGGTGCGTGTTGTCAGCCCCTTCCTTATACAGGGTTTTGCACGTGTGTCCGTGGAGACACTGGCTTGTCATTTTTGTTTATTTTGTCCTCGTGGGGCTCTGGTTTCAGGGTCACGCTTCCTCAGGAAATGGTTGAGAAGTGCCTTTTTCTAGTGCCTGGAGGAATCTGTGTAAGACAGTTACTGCTGCTGCTTTAGATGTTGGAAGGATTCTGTGGTGATGCTCTGTGGGCTCAGGGTTCAGATTGATTTTTTTTGCTGTATATTTTATTTTTTTAATATAAATTTATTTTAATTGGAGATTTTGTGTATGGAAGAGTATGAATGATTAATTCAGTTTATTTACTAAACATCAGTCTGTTTAGCATTTCTGTTCCTGTTGTGATAAGTTGTATTTCTGAGAAGTTTACCACTTTCACCTAAGTTGTTCACTTTTTGGCAGAAAGTCCATAATATTCTCTTATTCTTTTCTTAACGTGTGTAGGACCTATAATAATGTCTCTTTTTTGGGTTCTGATACTGGTAGTTTGCAGTTTTTGTTTTGTATTCTCTCGATCAGACTTTCGGGAGTTTATATTAATTTTATTGCCCTTCACAAGGGACAGCTAATTCTTGTTTTGTTGATGTGTCTCTGTCATTTGATTTCTGTGTAGTTGACTTTTATTTCCATCTTTACCTCCTTCCTTCTCTTCAGCTTCGTCCTGTGCTCTAGTTTCCCTTGTGGTACCTTCTCTGACCCTGGTTGTTGAGAAGCATGGGCGCTGAGGCTTCTCTGGCCCCCCTTCTGTGGCTCCTGTTGAGTTGGAGTTCTCTGAGGCCCAAGGCTGTGCGCTGTTCTCTGTCCTTTGAGGTCAGGGGGTGGGCTCTGTGGCCCGTGTTGTGAATGTTCCTGTGATGTCTGTCTGTCTGTCTGGTATTCGCACAGTACATTCCTTTCTGCCTCCTTATTCACAAAGTGTGGTTTTGTAAACGGAGTATATTGGGATCTGGTTTTTGTCAGTTTGCATTTTGAGTCCAGTCCTTACATCCTGCAACCCCTGCAAGTCGGGGGTCACGTCTGCCGTCGTGCTGTGTTTTCTGCCTCTTCCGTGTATTCTTTGTTCCTTTATTTTGTCCTGTCTTTGATTCATCAGGTAATTTATTCTGTTGTTTTGTCCTCTTTGGACTCTGGTCTTAATGTCTGCGTCACTTTCCCAGTGGTTACCCTGGTTTGCTCTGCATGCATGCGCCCCCGTTCCCCTTCACTTCAGGGGCCTCAGACAGTGTGACTCGTCCCACCTCTTCCCCAGCCTAGCTTGCACTAGCAGGTTGCAGCTGTGAGTGTCTCTGCCCATGGTGCCCTCAGGCTGCAATCCATCCCTCCAGCCTCCATGGCCAGGAGATGGAGAACTTTCTCTTCAGTGCTCCTTGTGCCGTTCTGCTGTGGATGAATTCTGAAAAGTATTAATTTCACTTTCATTTTTATTTTTTATTTTTTTTTTATTAGTTGGAGGCTAATTACTTCACAACATTTCAGTGGGTTTTGTCATACATTGATATGAATCAGCCATAGATTTACACGTATTCCCCATCCCGATCCCCCCTCCCACCTCCCTCTCCACCCGATTCCTCTGGGTCTTCCCAGTGCACCAGGCCCGAGCACTTGTCTCATGCATCCCACCTGGGCTGGTGATCTGTTTCACCATAGATAGTATACATGCTGTTCTTTTGAAATATCCCACCCTCACCTTCTCCCACAGAGTTCAAAAGTCTGTTCTGTATTTCTGTGTCTCTTTTTCTGTTTTGTGTATAGGGTTATCGTTACCATCTTTCTAAATTCCATATATATGTGTTGGTATGCTGTAATGTTCTTTATCTTTCTGGCTTACTTCACTCTGTATAAGGGTCTCCAGTTTCATCCATCTCATTAGGACTGATTCAAATGAATTCTTTTTAATGGCTGAGTAATATTCCATGGTGTATATGTACCACAGCTTCCTTCACTTTCATTTTTGAAGACTATTTTCATGGGTGCAGAAGTCTAGGTTTTCAGGCTTTATCCTTTCAACACTTGAACAACTTTAGTCCATTGTCTTTTTGTGTCTGTTTCCATTGAGATTGTTTACTTCCCTTCTGCCTTCTCCTCTGTTGCTCAGGGTTCAGACTGTGGCGTGCCCTGAGCTCCTAGCTCTGTGGGTCAGAGTTGCCAGTGGACTTCCCGCCCTCCTCTCTCTAGAGCTGGCCCAAGGCCTTGTCCTTGTTCTCTGTGACTCAGTCACACACGTCTCAGGTGCTTGTCCATCCCCCCTCGCTTCTCAAACTGTGTTCTCTTAAAGCTTCAGTTTGATATATTTGAACAAAATTCTTTGTGATGTCACTGATCATGTCATTTGCTGCTGTTGAAGCTACCTGATGGTTCATAACTCACACACTGTGTTTTCCAGTCCTCGGATGCTTGTGTGATTCTTTTGAATGGATTTCAGTTCTCTGCTGAAATTTCGCAGCTTTCTATTTGTTTTGTTCTTTTCTGCTGTCATCTTACCTCATGGATCATGGTTATTTTGAAATCCTGCGTGTCAGCTCTGATGTCTCACTGTCTGTGGACTTACCTGTGGTCACATGGTTCCTCTCACCCTGCTGTGATAGGTCAACACACAGCCATGGTGGCAGGTGTCACTTGTTCTCTGGAGCGGCCCGCTCTCCCCTCTGGCTGACCCCCCTGGTCCAGTCTGGGACTCAGGTTGACTTTGGAGGTGGAGAGAAGTGGCTGCAGGTCCCTGGGCATCAGCTCTGGAGTGGCTGGTCCCCCACAGGAGAGACTCCAGCCTGGAGTGGGTTCCGTCTTCAGTCCCTCCGCTGGGTGTTGGGCTTGTGTGTGTTTAGTTTTTGGTTCCAGTGGCTCTTCCCTGGATAACTGAGAGGTGCTGGCACTGGGGTCTCCCTCTGCCTCATCTCCACTATGTGCTTTGCCCACCTAGGGGCTGCCCGCTGGATGCAGACTGCAGCCTGAGGGGGGAGTCTGGCTGGTGTGTGGTGCTGACTTGAGGGCTGTGGTGGCTGGGGGGCTCTGGTTTGAGCAAGGCTCTCACCCAGGTCTCACCCGTACTTGAGTCTGGGCTCCATGTGTTGCTCCCTTGATCCCGCCTTTCCCCTCCCTGAGCTCTCTCTGCAGCTGCCTTCTCAAAGGCTAGGGTCAGAAGTCCCCCTTCCAGCCTCAGGTTAGTTGCTACCTCCTCCGGGAAACTGGCCCTGATTTCTGGCCACTCGGTCCCCACTGGCCTCTTCACACTCCCACCTTGGTGCCCAGAGCCGGCCCTGAGGGGCACAGAGGTGGAGGCCAGCCCAGGCCACCAGTCAGGCCCTTGTCCTCTGGAGGGGCAAAGTTGGCCTGCCCTGCTGGGCTTCCTGGGAAGTGGTCAGAGGAGATGACCTGCGTGCCCACACGTGACCTTGCCCCTTCTGCACAGTCTACGAGAACGAAGACCAGCTGCTCTGGGACCCCAACATCCTTCCCGAGAGGGAAGTGGAGGAGTTCCTGTACCGGGCGGTGAAGCGGAGGTGGCACGAGATGGCTGGGTCTCAGCTTCCGGAGGGAGAGGCTGTGAAGGACAGCGAGCAGGTGGGCTGCCCATGGGGTGGAGGGACTGCCAGGCCAGAGGGGCGGGAGCCAACGTGGTCCTATGCTTGTGACGAATTCATTTGGAAACCGCTAGTGACAGGAAATGGTGGAGTGGACGCCCCCACCGCATCCATCTCCCCGGCCCTGTGGCAATGTGGACCACCCCCCACCCCCCGAGGTGAGCAGGCAGAGGTCTCAGTGGCTGCCACCCCCCAACCCCCAGGCGCTGTACGAGCTGGTGAAGTGCAATTTCAATGCGGAGGAGGCCCTGCGGAGGCTGTGGTTCAACGTGAAGGTGATCCGAGGTGAGCGCTGGTCTACCTGGGGGCCCCCTAACTCCTGCTCCGCTGCTGACTGCCCCCCACCCCTGCAGACGGGTTGTGCGCCTGGAGTGAGGAGGAGCGCCGCAACTTCGAGCATGGCTTCCGCGTGCATGGCAAGAACTTCCACCTGATCCAGGCCAACAAGGTGAGTCCTGCCTGCTGCCCATGGCTCCACCCGCAGCAGGAGGTCAGGACGAACCCCCCCAGGCTCCTTGCGGCTCTGGGTTCCTCCCCGCTGCTCCCCTGGAAAGGCTCCACTCTGGGGACAGATCCGTGCTCACTGCCGATTCCCCAACTCCGACCCCACCTGCACTCCCTCCCAACTCCCTTGCCTAGGGACTAAGGGTTTCCATGTTCACTGTACCCAAGGAGGAGGTTCTCCTGCCATGGCACCCACGGGGTGTGGCCAGCGTGGCTGCCAGGTCCCAGGTCCACATGCCCTTCCCCACAACTGTGTCCTCCTCCTCCCCAAGCCCATGTCCTTCTCATCCAGACCTGCCGCTGCTGGTCTCCCCATGTCCTGCTCAGTGCTGCCTGCCTGTGGCTCCCTGACCTATGGCACAACCCCGGCCTTGCCCACACACAGCCCCGGACATCTGTCTGGCTGGGTGCCCGTGGCTTGTCTGGGAGCCTGACTCTCCCTCTTGTTTTCACGTGACTCCTCCAGCCCGTCATCCCTGACAGTTGTCTTGCTCCCCTAGGGCTGGCAGGCCTGGTCCTTCCACCCTCCGTGGGATGCTCACGGCTGGGGCTTCAGAGTCTTCCCCCACAGGGTTGGAGTAGTGTGGGGCCCATGTGGGCTGTTGTGGGCAGGGATGGATGGGCCCAAGACCAGGCCCAGCATGCCTGGGCCCACTGGTCTTCCCATGGGGGCTGCTTCTGCTCCTGAAGCAGTGTGGGCCCACCCCCACCCCACCCCACCTCCCCCAACCACTGCCCCCCAGCCCCCCTCCCTGAGCACCTGGCTTAGGGTTCATGGTCTTCTTCCCACACGAGTCTCTAGTCAGCCATGACGCTGGCCTCCAGGAAGCCAGTCAGTCTTGCTTCTGGGGGTGGGGGGTGTCCTGTACCTCTCGTCCCAGGCCCTCCCGAGCACGGGTGTCAGGTCCCGTGTTCTGGGTGCAGCAGTAGGTTCTCCCATCAGCAGCTGGGCCACCATCTGCGGCATCTGCTCTGGGGTCTGCTCTTCCCTGCTGTCCGGGCAGTGGGGGAGGTAGGGCCGGGCTGAGCTGACTGGCACTCCCCGCAGGTGCGCACGCGGTCAGTGGGCGAGTGTGTGGAGTACTATTACCTGTGGAAGAAGTCCGAGCGCTATGACTACTTCTCTCAGCAGACACGGCTAGGCCGCCGGAAGTACGGCCCATCAGGAAACACGTGCGTGCCAGGTGCCCACGGGTGCTGGGAGGGCACTGGGCCTGAGGCAGCCCCAGCCCTCACCCCCTCTCCCCGCAGGGATGCCGACCAGGACCTGGAGGGCAGTGACCCCGACGGCCCTGGCCGCCCCCGCTCCTCGCCACCCCTGCCCCTGCCTGCCGCTGCCCACGGCCCGGGTCCTGAGCATGACCGCTTGGCCCGGATGCACGCGGGTGAGTAGGGGGCAGGCCCTGTCCTCAGGGCCCCTCTTCCCTGGTCTCCAACCTGGGCCACTGGACACTGAAGAAGAAGAGCAGGGGTCTGGGGCCCCTGTCCTTCCACTCATGTGGTCTCATAGGGCATCTCGCACATGAGGCGCCCTTGGGGTCTGGCTTTCCCTGTGGGGGGAGCCCCGTGTGGTCTGTGGCCCTGGGCGGGAGCCCACGGGGTGTTGTGTCCCTCTGGCATCCAGGCCCAGGGCTGTGTGGGAGCAGGACGAGGCCCAGGTGGTTAGTGCGGTTGTGAAGGGACCACAGGGGACAAGGACCCTGGTCTCGGTCTGCAGGGCTTCCGTGGTCCTGGCTCCAGAGTGCGGTCGGGTCCCTGGTGTGCCCGGTGAGGCGTCTGCGTTCCCCTCACTTTCTCTGTGAACCTGCTGTGTCCTGGCCCACCCTGAGGAACAGAGTCATGTCCTTCCCACAAGTCAGGCCCCTCGTGTCCTCATGTGTCTTACACATTCGTGTGAGCGTTCTGTGAGGAGGGTCCTTGGCTTTGCTGGGCCCAGCAGGCTGGAGCCCACACAGGTTACAGCCTGAGGTGATCAGGACCTCTGGGCCTGCGGGCTGCGGCTGCGTTGCCCTTGACCTGATGGGGCTGGGTGTGGGCACCTTGGGGGCCTGGCCACAGCTGCGTTCTACCCCTGCAGAGCCCCTGAGCATGGGCAGCGGCATGTCCGGAAATCTTGGCGAGCCTGGGGAGGGCCTTGATGTACCCCCATCCTCGGAGCCAGGGCCTCGTTTGTTCCCGCCACTGGACGAGCCCTCAGCTTTGCCCTTGCCTCGGCGGCCCCCAGCCCTGGCTGAGCCGGCCTTCTTCTCGCCTGCCACGGCTGCTCCAGAGCCTGGTGCCAGCCCAAGGCTGGCCGTGGACTTGACCCTGCCTGAGGAGCTGCCACTCGTCTCCAGCCACGAGGACACTGATGGAGAGCCTGAGGAGGCCGTGGGCCCTCCGCAAGTGGCCTTGTCAGTGGCCGAGTTTGGACTCATCGGCATCGGGGACGTGAACCCCTTCCTGACCTCCCACCCGGCATGCCCGGCCCCCGGGCTGCACTCGGAGCCCCTGTCACAGTGAGTGTGGCCCCCCAGACCCCCCATCTGCTGTGCCCCCATCTCAGGCCACCCTGAGGCCGGTGGGAGGGGCTGCCCCAGGGCCCGAGGGAGGCGTGGCCCGCGAGCAGGCTGTTGGTTTCTTTAGCTTTATTCTCTACTTTAAATTTGGCTTATTTATCTTTCTGACTAGGTAATACATTCATACGGTTCAAAATCCAAAAAGGTACACACGGGGCCAGTGCCAGGCTGCTCCTGGCCCTGCGAGCCGCCAGCCCTCCCCGGGCGCCAGGCCTTGCTGCCTTGGGAGGGGCTGTCGGCAGTGGGGGTGGGTCTCTGGGAGGTAGGGTGGGCCCGGTGCTTGGGGGCTGCACTGATGTCTCCCGTCTCTCCCGCTCTCCCCTGCAGCTGTAACGTGATGACCTGTTGATCCCTGGCCACAGGCGGGCATGTAGCTGGACTGGACTTGGGGCCACTGTGAGGCCTGCCTGTCAGTCTTCCCGACCCCTCCCTTTTTTGCGGGCCTTGGGTGGCATCTCTTCTGCTCAGAACTCTTTGAGGACCAGGGTGAGCGGGGCCCTCCCATGCCACACACCACGTGACCCAGGCTCCACGCCCAGCCTGGGATCCATCAGGCGGCCGGGCATGGAGGGCCAGCCTGTCCAGCAGCAGAGGCCCTGCCAGGGACAGGGGAGACGGGCCGGACGCCGCCCCACCAGCAGCCTCTGCCGGGCACCCTCAGCACTCTGCTCACTCGTCTCTTGCTCCCGGCTGGACCACGGGCCGCCCCAGCCCAGGCTCGGGGCAGCTGCTACTCGGTGCCAAACCCCGTGGGGCGCAGAGCCATATACCTCGATGCTGGCCCTGCCCTGCTGTCCGCCCGCTCTCCACTTCAGGAAAAGCTGCACTTTACGCACCCCACCCCCACCCCCTGGGTCCTTGGCTGCCTCGGGTGTGGGTCTGAGGACACGGGACTCACACCTCTTGGCACTGAGGCCCTGTCCGAGCTGCACCGGGGGCCCGGCTCCAGCCCATTTCCCTGACCGAGGAGGTTGTGTTTTTGTTGAGGTCCCAGCAGGACCGCTGGGGTCCTGGGCTTTCTTCTCCCCAGCCGCCTTGTTTTATTTATGTTTCTGTTTACAAATGGGAGTGGGGTCCTCTGGGGGCAGGGCAGTGCTCCCACCCCGTGTCACCAGGGGGCTTTGGCGCGAGCCATCCACAGGGCTGGACTCGACCTTCCCTTGCCCCACCAAGGACCACACTGTGAAGTGACACTGCCTTGACCCCCTTGCTGTTTTATTTATTAAACTTGGTTTGAAGCCCCATAGGTGCCTTGTGGTGGATCGGGCAGGTGGGTGGCAGAAGGTGCCAGTCACTCGATGGACCCCATACTGGTCTGGCTCCAGGGACCTGGGGGCCTGGGGGTTGTGGGGAGCAAGCTCTGTGTCTTGATGATGGTGCAAGGGAGGTCGTCAGGTAAGTGGAAGCGATTCTGAGCTGGCACCTGATGGGGATGGACCTGCCTGTGGGAGCGGGTGAGGTGTGGGGGTGCTGGGCGGCAGACGGGCTGGGAGACTGCAGATGGATGGGCTGGGCAGGGAACCTGCACCGGTTCCTCTTGGCTTTTGATGGCTGAGAGTCCTCACCCCTCCTTTGTTTCTCAAGCACTTATTTTTTTAACATGGTATAAGAGTCGGAAACGACTTTGCGGCGGAGCAGCGGTAACGTTTCAGGTTGGCGTTTTCTTCTCGGTGTCCTTGGTGTCCCCTTTATTCCTGGCTTCTCTTGTTTGTCATTCTCACTTGTGTTCCCCAAACACGACATCTTTTTCTTTCTGACTGTGATTTTCTCTTTATGTTTGGATGTGATGTGGTATCTATCCTCTGTGGAGCTCCTGGGACCTGAGGGTCAGTGCATTTCATCACTGGTGGGGAGGTGGGGGGTGGGGATGGGGCTTCCCGGCTGGCTTGTCAGGTATTTCTGCTGCCCCTTCTGGGCTCTGCTCCTGGGTCCCCACTTGCCTGGCGGAGCCCAGGTTGTCCTCAGACTGTGCGTTTTCCTGTCTTCTCTGTGCTACTTGCCCCCTGGCCCTCCTTCCACTGCTCCTGGTCACCGCCTGGCCCATCTTTGACACACACATTGTGTATTTCTTATTGGTTAGTTTTTGGCTGTGCTGTGTCTTCATTGCTGCATGGGCTTTCTCTAGCACGTGGGCTTCAGTAGTGTCCCCTGCTTTGGCAGGCAGATTCTTTATCACTGAGCCACCAGGGAAGCCCCTGGTTTAGGCATCTTGATGGTGAGCTGGCCCTGCCTGCCTGTCTGCAGGTCCACTGGTGTCCATCCCAGACCTGCAGGCAAGAATCACCACCTGCACCCAGGTTTCCTGCTCTGTTCTGGTGCTAGAAGATGCCTGCACTGGCCTCTAGGATGGACTTCTCACAGACAGAAGTGCCACTGTACCTTTACTACTACTGTTTTCTAGTTCATCCAGTGTTTTCTCCTCATAGCTGGAGTGGAGCTCTTTTGTGACCTACTTTCTAACCACACAAGGGGAGGTGGGTGCTCAGTCTGGGGGAGCCTTTCCCATAGGACATGGCAGGAGGTGACCCTGGTTCCTGTCACTCTGTTGAAGGAGCCGGCCATCAGCTAGGCCATAGAGGCTGGACCCACAAGCAGCTCCCAGAGTGTGGGTGGGATGGAGGAGGTGGCTGCACGCAGACAGTTCTGGGCTAGGGCCTTGTCCTCCTTGGCCAAGGACCCTGGGCTCTGGAATAGGACTGGGCTGTCCCCACAGCTCATATTTTCCTGGTTTGTGGTTCTGAGATGACGTACAGGACTCCCACTTAGATTTAAATCAGGTAAACAAACCTTTAAGGGTAAGTATATCCCATACAGTGGGACATACTTATATTAAAAGTGACTTGTTCACCTGGGATTCAGATTCACCTGAGTCCTGTGCACGCACTTGTTAGACCCAGCAACCCTCATCCTGGGCTGCTGTGAGGACAGAAAGCCCACGTTCCTGGTACCGCAGATGCCCTGGTGTTATCCTGAGGTTGTGCTGGGCTGTCACTTTGCCTCAGCATCTGGCAGAGCCCACTCCTGTGCCACTAGCCAGGAGGCTCTGGAACCTGTGTCTCCCCTCCATCTTGGGGGGCCAGCGGGTGGGCTTACCGCCCCCCCCCCCCCCCCGGCACAGTAAAGTTGGGAGGGTGGGCGGTGGTGGCTAGAGTGTGAAGATGTCTGTGGGGGGTACTGCCTGTGCACGCTGCCCCCAGTCCCTCCTGTGGTGGTGGGCTTGGATCCAGGCTCAGGTCTCCTCCCATGGACGGTCCCCAGGGGGTGAGACCCAGGATGGCGGTGGGGTATTCGGAGAACGGAGGTTCTCGGCCTCCCTTGCTGCCTGTGCCACTTTTCCTCACCAGTCACCACCTGCCTGGAAGGACCAGGGTTGGTGACTTTGCAGTGCTTCCAGGTCTGCACTGTGTGCTGCTTGGTGGGGGGTGGGGGTGGAGGTCCTGGCTTTTTGGGCAGGGAAGGAGGGGCGCCATGGGAGGGTGCCCTGGGAGCATGCTCTTGTGCTTGGAGGCATGACCTGCCCCGCCTTCCCTCACTTCCTGAGGAGCAGGTGGAGACAGGTCTCTGGGTCTATGTTGTGTGCCTGTGATCCTGTGGAGCTCTCTCTCTGGCTGCTGGGCTGGTCATTGCTCATGGGCTTACCTGGGTTCTGAAGCAGCAGCGGAGTGTCTGGTTGGTCCGTTCAGCCTCCTAAAGCTCCAGGCTGGGAATCAGCAGATGCAGGCTGAGGGTACAGCAGGGGAGGGAGGGAGCCTGCATGAGGGGTGACATCACTAGGACCCGAGCTCCTGCATGTGGACTTGGAGCTGAACTGGAGGTCACCCTGTTCCTGACTGGACGGTCGTGCTGAGTCCTGGGAGCAACAGTGCTGCAATGCTAAGTTGCTTTAGTCATGTCTGCCTCTTTGCAACCCTATGGACTATATCCAGCCAGGCTTCACTCTCCATGGGGTTTTCCAGGCAAGAATACTGGAGTGGGTTGCCGTTTCCTTCTCCAGGGGATCTTCCTGACCCAGGGATTTAACCTGGGTCTCTTAAGTCTAAGCCCCAAGGGATGTGCAGAGAGGGGCAGGGCTGGAGGTGCACTGGGTGGGGGGGCACCTGCTGCGTGCTAGCCTCTTCGCTCACCCCCAGGCACCTCTTCCTGCATCTTCATGACACTGGAGCCAACCCCTAGTCCCTCAGGTGCAGCAAAGCAGCCCCGAAGGCCAGGCAAGAGGGGAGGTGCTGTCTCTGGGAGATGCCAGCCGGGACCCAGCTAGGGGCGCAGCTACGTCAGTGTCTCCCAGCTCGGGCTCTGTCCTCAGGGTGGGCCTCGTTGGCCCGAGGTGGATTTCCTAGCTAGCCCTAATTCCAGCCCTGACCCAAATCCGTGCTGCTCTCACCATGTTGTGATCCCATCCCTGCCCACGTCAGCAGGGAGGGGAGGGTGGCCCGCTGTCCAGCCACCTGGCCTCCTGCTCCTTCCCACTCTGGGGCCCAACCCCATAGCCCCACCCCCAGGCTGCCCCTTCCAGCACAGGGTAGGTGCTTATTTCATCCATGCCTGTACCGTGCCTGCACCTCCCTACCCTTGACTGAAAGTGTTAAGACCATAGGGAGGGGGGTGGCCAGGCTGATGTGGAAAGTGCCCAATAAAGATGCCGGATAACGTCCGTGTGACTCAGGCACCTGCAGAGGTATTTTGTCAGGTAATTCCACCGCTTCAATGAGTGAACTGACCAATGAATGAATGAATGACGGATGGACGGGGCCGCCCCTCCCTGTGTGAGTGTAGTTGGAGGAGCCAAAGGGCAGAGGCAGAGCCTTACCGGCAGGGCAGGAGCGCGTCAACTGGAGTCCAGGATTTCGAGAGCCCCGCCCCAACCTGAACTAGGTTCTGGCGACAGCCCCTCCCCCGCCCACACCGAGGGAAGCCCTGCGGGCGAGTAATCTGATTCTTCGGGACGCCTGGGAGGAAGTGGGGGTGAGGGAGGGAGCTGCGTTTTGAGGATGTGCCTTCCCCAGCTCCGGGGTGTGCGGTTGAAAGCGGGGGTGGCTGGGACGTGCCTCCCGCTGTCTGCCACACCGCAGACGGAAAATCCAGGTCTGGTTTCCGTGCGGAACCTGCTCATGTCCTGGGGGTGGGCCGAGTTATTCTGAGTGTGTGTAGGGGCGGGGTGGTGGTGGTACTGGAGTCTGCTGGACTGCTTAAGGAAAGTAGTTCCCGGGTTCGGGGGACTCGGTCCAGAGGCACCATGTCCACTCCACCGTCTGACCAGGGGTGGAGGAGCCACAGATGAACTGGGCATTGTCACACCGCCCGCCCCACCCCCCCGCCCCCCCCACACCTTGCCTCTCTGCCGACCCCTGCTCCCTCAGGAAGAGGGCACTGAGTCCACCTCTCAGCTGCTTGACCTTGGAGGATGCTCCTCTCTGGACCTGGCTCCCTTCATCTCTGAAAAAGAGTCCGGGAACATCTCCGTTTTTCAGATTGTTGGCGGGGGTGGGGCTAGGGCCAGGCTCGGGTTCAAACCCCAGCCCTGCCTCTTCTCACCATGTGACTTTGAGAGAGTGGCAGAAGCTCGCGTGTCCTCCCGTGTCCAGGGCTCTCCCGGAGGCGGTGACACTCCCCAACGCCTCTCATGGTTGCGGCCCAAAGAATCCAGTGCGGGTGTGTCGAACCCCGGCACGTCCCAGCTCAGTCCTTGGGACCTGGAGGGGACGTAGGGCACAGGCCCTAAGTTTACCGTTTGCAGTGTGTGAGCAAGTCCTCCGGGCACGACTTGCTCCCTGTAAATGGGAGTGGGAAGTGTGCCACATGGGAGCAGGGCCTGGCACAAACAGGGTGGGCGTTGAGGAAATGACTTTCAAATGCCGGGGATGTATAAAGGCCACCAGGATTTTAAGCACCAGGAGGAAAGAAAGAAACCTTGCAGTTAAGCCACGACGCCCCATCGATTTGTAGACACTTCCTGGTTCAGAAGTATTCAGACGCGCACACAGGGGCTCTAGTGCCCCAAAGAGGAAACCGAGGCGCACCGAGGGTCCCGCAGGGACGGTCCTGGGGTATCCGAGCTCCGTCCTCCACCCCCCGTCCTGCCGGCCGCCCCTCACACATTCCTTCGTTTGTTCGTTCTTTCTCCCGACCCCAGACTCAGCCGATCCAACCCGTGGGTGCCCGGGGTGTGCGGCCGGACGCGGACGCTGCGGGGTGACCCCGGACTGGCGGTCCCCCGGCCTCAGCCTCCCGTGGGGGGCGGGGGGAGTGCTGGGCGCCGACGACCCTGCCAGCTCCTAGACTCGCAACCCTTCCTCCAGTCGCGGGCCGGTACCGACCCGGTTACCCATGCCCCTCCCCCGCCGCGGGCCGCGGGCGGGGCGGGGGCAGAGTCCACCCCCTCCCCGGGCGGCCCCGCCCCGCCCGCCCCTCCTGGGCCCTGCCCCCCTCATTTCCACCCCCTCCACCCCCGGGCTGGGCCGGGCTCCGATGCCATGTGACCCTGCGGCCCAGCCGGGACGCGACGGGACGCGGTGGGACGGGCGCCGGGGGTCGCGGGCGCGGCCCGGGCGGGGGCGGCATGGAGCGGAGGTGGGTCTTCGTGCTGCTCGACGTGCTGTGCGTGCTGGTCGGTAAGAGTCTCAGGGGCCTGGGGGCGTGGGGGGACCCCTTTCCGGGCGGCCCGGTCCCCGATACCCCCGAACTTTTGTAGGACCGGTGGGGGCCGCGGCCCCCACCCCTCGGAGGCCTCCGGAGGTGGGCGGAGCCTCGGATCACCTCCTCGCCCCCTCCACCGGCCCCGACGTCTGCGCGCGCTCTCCGGGGCCTTGGTTTCCCCCGCGGGCCTCCGGTCGGAGGGGTCGGTGCCCCCCGCCCCTTCGCGGCAGCAGGAAGTCGCCTCTGGGGCCGCTCGCCACACCTACCCCCTCCACCGCCCGCCTTGCCTGGCCAGGCCGGGCTGGTGATTCACGCGGGCGGCGGCCGGGTGAGGCTGGCAGGGTGGGGGGCGCCCTTATGGCCCTCCACCGCGAGCCATGCTCGCGTTGGCTGGTTTTGGGAGGGCGGATCCCTGGCCGGGGGTGCCCGGGTGTTGGTGGGATTCGAACACTCGTCCTCCGGTCTCGGGCCCGGGAGAGAAACCGGGCCCCCGGCTGTTGTCAAACTGGGGGCCTCGGGGTGGCGCGGACCAAACCTGTCGGGCGGGTTTGCGGGCCAGGTTGGGGGAAGGGGCAGCCCCAGCCCCCTCTCCCCCACCCCCCCAGGTCTCGAAAACAAAGGCTGAGTGTTTGCTCCGGGGCTGTGTGGACAATGGCCCCGGAATTCTACCCCCGGCGCAGGGAGGGGCCCCTCCAGCCTCAACTGCCCTCCTCCCAGTCTGGTTCCTGCGCCTCCGCTGGGACTGGAGGGGTCTGCCCTGGCTGCAGGCCGAAGCAGTGCCTCTCTCCACGTCCCAGAAGAGACCCCTTTGGGGAAGGGCCGGTTGGCAGTTGGAAGTCCTGGGAGGGGGTTGTGTGTGTCCGCCCACCTTGGGCATCCTTCCCTGAGCACTTCTTTAATCGTTTTTGGGGCACTTACTGTATACCAGACACTATGACGCCTGTGATAATTAAACCTTTTCCTCCAGTCAGCCTGTGAGGGGGTGCTGCTGTGCCCCCCAGTTTCCACCCAGGGATGTTCGGCTTCCCTCTGGAGGTCACACAGCCGGGGGTGACTGAGCAGAGATTAGGTTGGGTGGGGTTGCCCGTGTGCCAGGGGACTGGGGCCCAGGCCGACGCAGCTCTCAGTCTAGAAGCTTCAGTACAGCAGTAATTCAGTTTTAGAAGGTGACAAGGGCCCTGAGGGAAACATGGGGGTCGACACCAGGTCAGGAAGGCTCTGGCGTCTCTGCCGTGGGGACACCTGAGCTGGAGCAGCTCAGGCAGAGGGAGGCAGTGGACTCCTGAATCCAAGGAGAGCCTGACCCCAGTTCTGACTGTGTGTGTCCTAATCTCCAGGGGAAAGGGCTGGGCCTGGGGGACAGGGGTTGGAGGTTGATTCACTGACCCCCTGCAACGGGAACGCCCGTGGGAGCCCCTGCTCTGCTCAGGTTCTGGGGGTGGGGCTCGACTTGGTTTCTCAGCCTCTTCTAGCCCCCCGCCTCACCCCTTCAGGGTCTCAGCCTGTCTGTCTCCAACCTGCCCCCTCTGCTCACCCCACCTAGCTCCCCCCAGCACCCGGCTCTCCAGACTCTCCAGCCTTTGTGCTGGCCGTCCCTCTGGGGGTGCTCTTTCCCAGATATCCTCTGAATTTCTAAGCCACCTTCCCCATGTGTCCTGCCCAACACGCCACTGACGGCCACAGCCACCTCCCAGTCATGCCATGCCTGTTACTTTTATTCCCGGCCCCTCAGCTCCATGAGCCAGACCTCTGTGTTCTCCACCAAGCCTTTCCTAGCATCACCCACCATCATGGGTGGTCCCCAAGGCCCAGAACATGACCTTTGGAAGGGGGTGTGGCCCTGCCCTCCCCCTGCCCTGGTCACACCCTTTTTCACGTGTCACCTGCCCTGCCAGGGCCAGAGGGCACCCTGCTTGGGTTTGTCTCTGTGCCCCCACCCTGGGGAGGCGGGGAGCCCTGTGCCCCAGCTGCCCTTGGCTCCTGGGGCCTCCGGACTCGGGCTGCGGCTGTGCCAGGCAGGGTCTGGTCATGACTAGTGACTCCTGAATGTACCTTTGGACTGAGCTCCCTGGCCTGGGCCGGGCCTGTCCGGTCCCTGTGTGGCTGGCTCAGGGACAGTGTGTGGATGCAGATGTCTCACCAGGTGTTCCTGGTCTCTGGCCAACCCTAGAACTACAAGCAGGGCGTCCTCCTTGTGTGTGTATGTGTGCTAAATCACTTAAGTAGTGTCCGATTCTTTGCGACCCTATGGACGGTAGCCCGCCAGATTCCTCTGTCCATGGGATTCTTCAGGCAAGAATACTGGAGTGGGTTGCCATGCCCTCCTCCAGGGGATCTTCCCAACCTAGGGATCGAACCCAAGTCTCTTACATCTCCTGCACTGGCAGGTGAGTTCTTTACCACTAGCACCACCTGGGAAGACACTTGTCTCTGCAAGGCCCCACCTGAGAAGGCTCCAGAGACTAGTCCTTGATGATGACAGGCCCCCCCAGGTGCTCACTGTGGGGGAGCGATGTCTGGGGAGTCATTCAGGTATCACAGGGTGATTGCAAATTACACAAGGTGAGGACCCTGGAGAAAGGCTGTGAGAGGGGCCCCAGGAGTGGGGCGGTCAGTGGGGACGACGGGAGTCAGTCAGAACTGTTCTGGGCAGCCAGTGGGGCTGTGAGCAGAGGCCTGGGTGGCTGCCTGCTGGATTTGGGCAGAGTGGAGGAGGCTGGAGGGAAGCAAGGGGTGGGAGAGGGTGGGCGGTGTGCAGGGGGTAGACACTTGGCCTGGGCAGGACCTGAGTATTGATCTGATGATGAAGGGGAATCACAAGGGGTTTTAAGCAGGGTGGCGACCTCTCATTTACCATGAGGAGAGCTTCTCCTGACTGTTGGGTGGGCAGGGAGGTGAGGAGACCCAGAGGGAGGCCGAGGCCGGGTCCAAGTGCCGGACGAAGGCACAGCTGAGTGTGGGGCTCAGCTGGGGAGCAGCTATGGGGAGCACCTCGTGCCTACCGGCTTCCTCTCCCCCCACCCCCCCAGCCGCTCTGCCCTGCGCCATCCTGACGTTCGTCAACACTCCATACAAGCGAGGTTTCTACTGTGGAGATGACTCCATCCGATACCCCTACCGTCCAGACACCATCACCCATGGGCTCATGGCCGGGGTCATCATCACAGCCACTGTCATCCTTGTAAGGCAGGAGGGTGTGCGGGGTGGTGGCTGGGGCGTTGGCAGGTCCAGTCCTGCCCGGGGTGGCGTTTGTGTGGAAGAGAGCCCTCTTGGGGTCCCCAGCTCCCCGGTGACCTCAGAGAGGCTGGGAACACTGAAGCCCCCGGCTGCTGCCCGCAGGTGTCAGCCGGGGAAGCCTACTTGGTGTACACGGACCGCCTCTACTCCCGCTCTGATTTCAACAACTACCTGGCCGCCCTCTACAAGGTGGTGGGGACATTCCTGTTTGGGGCGGCAGTGAGCCAGTCCCTGACAGACCTGGCCAAGTACATGACCGGCCGCCTGCGGCCCAACTTCCTGGCCGTGTGTGACCCTGACTGGAGCCGCGTCAACTGCTCGGCGTACGTGCAGGTGGAGGTGTGCAGGGGGAGCCCTGCTAACGTCACGGAGTCCAGGTGGGCAGTGCTTGGACCACAGATGCCCCACCTGAGGAGGAGGGTGGGGGTTGCAGAAGGGCCCTCAGGAGCTGGGTATTGCGGGGTGAACTGCCAGGTTGAGAAGGTGAGGAGAACGGGCAGGAGCAAGGCCTGGAGGTACCTGTGCCTGCATCATGCCAGCAGGGAGCTTAGGTGGGGCTGGGGTATCTCGCCCTGGGGCAGAGCAGGAGGTGTCAGGAGAGGTGACCCACCTCCCCAAAATGTCAGGCCCCCACCCTCACATTCTGCTCTGTCCTCTCACCATCTCTACTGGTGAACTTTTCATTTGATTGATGTCCTATTTTCCTTCTTTAAAATTTTAATAAAATTCCCAACACATAAAATCCACCAATTTAACCATCTTAATGTGCACAATTTGTTGATTTCTAGTGCGTTCCCAGTCCTGTGCATCCGTCCCCACTCTAATATTCTAGAATATTCTCATCACACACACACACAGCCCACACCCCTGAGCTGTCACCCCCACCCCAGCCCCTGACAACCAGGAACCCACTCTCTGTCTGTGGATCGACTTGTTTTGAACATTTCCTATCAGTGGAATCACACCCTCTGTCCTTTCAGGTCTGGATTCTGCAGTGTTTCCAAGTTTAGGTGCTTGTATCTTTGTTGTTATATCTCTGGATGGATTGATCCTTTTCTCACAGTGAATGTCCTTTGTCTTGTTATTTGTTTTCTATATATTGTATCTTTTTAAAAAATTTCTCCATTACTGCTTTTTTTCCCCATTACTGCTTTTTCTGTTCAGAGGTACTTACTGTGCAAAATGTTTGCAGCCATATATCTCCACCCCCTTATGAGGTTATTGTCACAGATTTCATCTTTATACATCATGTACTCATCAGCATAGATTTATAATAACTGTTTTACATGGTTTTTAAAAAATTAAGCTATATTTGCCATGCTAAGTCACCTCAGTTTTGTCTCTTTGCGATCCAATGGGCTGGTAGCCCACCAGGCTCCTCCGTTCATGGGATTTCCCAGGCAAGAATACTGGAGTGGGTTCCCATGTCCTTCTCCAGGGGATCTTCCCGACCAAGGGAAGGAGTCTCCATCATTGCAGGTAGATTCTTTTACCCACTGAGCCACCAGGGAAACCCTGTCCTCCAGGGGATCTACCCAACCTAGGGATTGAATGCGCATCTCTTATGTCTCCTGCATTGGCAGGTGGGTTCTTTACCACTAGTGCCACCTGGGAAACCCATAGTTGCCATGTTGTATTACTTTCAGATGTACAGCATAATGATGTGATATCTACTGTGGAATGATAGTTAGTCTAGTTTTTTTTTCTTTAGTCTAGCTGATTTTTTCTTTTCTAAATCATGTAGGGAAAAATAGGATCATACACCAGAATACATTCACACTGCTGTTTATGTTTTGTAATTACTTTTACTGGTGTGTTTTGTGTCTTTTTTGTAGATTTTAGTTACTGACTAGTATCCTTCATTCCTCCATGGAAGACTCCCTTTAGCATTTCTCATAGAGCTTATAGGCGTATCAGCTATGGATTTTATTGGTTCTTGTTTGTTTGGAAAAGTCTAAACTTCTTATTATTTTTATGGGATCATTTTGCCACATGTAGAATACATGATTCACAGGGTTTTCTCTTTCAGTACTTGGAATCCTTCTGGTCTCCATGGTTTCTGATGGGAAATTAGCTGTTCATTTTATTGAGGATTTCTTGTACACAATGAATGCCTTCCCTTGCAGCTCTCGAGATCTTCACCATGTTTTGGTAGCTTGACTGTGCTGTGCTGTCTTAGAGTTTATCCTGTTTGGAGTTCATTGAGCCTTTGGGGTGTGTGGATGGATGTTTGTCATCAAATATGGGAAGTTTTTAGGCATTTCCTCTTCAAATATTCTTTCTGCCCCTTTCTCTGGTCTCCTTTTGGGACTCCTGTTGTACATATGTTGGTACACTGGATGGTGTTCCACAAGACTGGAGTTCATTGACCTTTCTCCATTCTTTTCATTTTTTGTTCCTTAGACCAAAAGTCTTGATTGACCCATCTCCATGTTCACACACTCTTCTGCCTGCACAGGTCTGCTTTTGAGCCCCTCTGGTGATTTCATCTTCCACATACTATAGTTTTGAACTCCAGAATTTCTATTTGATTCCTTTTTACAACTTCTGTTTCTTTTTGGTACTCTCTTATTAGGTCAGACATCATTCTCACTTAGCTCTCTGAACATATTTTAAATGGCAGATTAAAAGTCTTTATCTACCAAACTAAAAAAAAAAAGGCTTTATCTAGTAAGTCTGATATCTGAGTTTCTTAGCGACTGCTTCTAGTAATAGACTTTTTTCCCCTGGGCATTTCCCACATTTTTTGTGCATCTATTATAAATACTTACTGTTGTTGAAAACTTGGCATTTTTCTTTTGTTTTACATAAATATATTTAAACTGTTTATTTATTTACTTATTTTGCTGCACCAGGTCTATCTTAGTTGTAGCATGTGGGATCTAGATCTCTGACCAAGGATGGAACTGGGCCCCCTGCATTGGGAGTGGGGAGGCTTAGCCACTGGATCACCAGGGAAGTCCCTGGGCAGTTTTCTTTAAATTAATTAATTAATTTTAATTGGAGGATATTTATAATATTGTGATGGTTTTTGCCATACATCAACATGAATTGGCTACAGGTATGTATGTGTCCCCTTTCCTAGAGCGTTTTTAATGTTGTAATGTAGCATACATATGCGTGATGTAGCATACATACATGTGATGTAGTGTACATACATATAATGTAGCATACATCTGGAAATCAGATTCTTCTGTTGTTTTTGCTGTTTGTTGTCCTTGGTTGTTTGCTAGGTAAGTGTTCTGAACTAATTTTGTAAAGTCTTTGTTCTTTGTCATGAGTGGCCGTGAAGTTGTGCTGTTAGCTGAGTGATAAGCTAGTGAGTGGACAGATATGTCCTTAAATACCTGGAACCACGGAAGAAAAGCTTTCATCTTACAGATGGGCTTTGTGTGCCGTGTGGGGTATGTGAACGTTGAGGTATGTGTGTGTTGGGGTACGTGTGCCATGCTGGGGTGTGTGAACCATGTTGGAGTCTGTGTACTGGGGTGTGTGTGTGTCGGAGTAGGTGTGCTGTGTGGGGTATGTGTGTGTTGGGGTGCGTTGCTGTGTTGGGGTATGTATGCCATGTGGGGTGTGTGTGTGTTGGGGTTTGTGTGCTGTGTGGGGTACGTGTGCCATGTGGGGTGTGTGTGTTGGGGTGTGTGTGCTGTGTGGGTATGTGTATATGTTGGGTACATGTGCCATGTGGACCGTGTCAACTGACACATCTGTGAGTTGGCCAGAGCAGAGAGAGGAGCACCTTGGCAGGTCTTTGCTGATGGGCCCAGCCTGGCCCCCAGATTCCCAGCCTTGTTCTGCGGAGCAGCTCACCCTGGCCTTTCCTCTTAGCTTCTTGGCTAGCCTTCTTATCCTGCTGTGTTTACTGCCCCAGGCAGTGGTGACTGTTGCATTTGCTGTCAGTGTTTATGGCCAGTGCTCCAGGGAGGCACCGGTCAGGACCGTACAGTCTCAGGCGCTGGAGGTAGGTCTCCTCCTTTCTCTGGTTCACATGCCACCACCAGTCTGGTTCTGGCTGTTGTCAGTTTTCCAGTTGCTTTCATGGGGTGGGGTCTCTCAATCTGCCATTTTCTTTCTTGTCCATTGATGTTCTTTGTTGCTGTTCGTTGCTCAGTTGTGTCTGACTCCTCATGACCCCATGGACTGCACCATACCAGGCTTCCCTGTCCCTCACCATCTCCTGGAGCTTGCTCAAACTCATGTCCATTGAGTCAGTGATGCCATCCAACCATCTCATTTTCTGTCGTCCCCTTCTCTTCCTGTCTTCAGTCTTTCCCAGAATCAGGATCTTTTCTAGTGAGTTGGCTCTTTGTATCAGGTGGCCAAAGAATTGCAGCTTCAGCTTCAGCATCAGTCCTTCCAGTGAATATTCAGGGTTGATTTCCTTTAGGATTGACTGGTTTGATCTCCTTGCAGTCCACGGGACTCTCAAGTGTCTTCTCTAGCACCACAGTTCAAAAGCATCAATTTTTCGGTGCTCAGCCTTCTTTATGGTCCAACTCACATCCATACTTGACTACTGGAGAAACCATAGCTTTTACTATGCAGACATTTGTTGGCATAGTAATGTCTCTGCTTTTTAATACATTGTCTAGGTTTGTCATAGCTTTTCTTCCAAAGGGCAAGTGTCTTTTAATTTTATGGCTGCAGTCACCATCCTCAGTGATTTTAGAGCCCAAGAAAATAAAGTCTGTCACTGTTTCCATTTTCCCCCCATCTATTTGTCATTAAGTGATGGGACTAGATGCCATGATCTTTGTTTTTTGAATGTTGAGTTTTAAGCCAGCTTTTTCACTCTCCTCTTTCACCTTCATCAAGAGGCTCTTTAGTTCCTCTTTACTTTCTGCCATAAGGGTGGTGTCATCTGCTTATCTTAGGTTATTGATATTTCTCCTGGCAGTCTTGATTCCAGCTTGAGCTTCTTCCAGCCTGTCATTTCGCATGCTGTACTCTGCATATAAGTTAAATAAGCAAGGAGACAATATACAGCCTTGACTTACTCCTTTGAGGTCCTTTGTTAAAACTTGACATTCTATAAAAAGAAAATGCAAACCTTATATCAGCACAGGTGGAAAATAATCTTGAGAAGAAACACAGTGAAAGTGGAGCTGCTGTCTGGACCCAGGTGTCGGCCCTGGGTTCTGCCTTCAGGGCCTGAAGCAGCTTTGTGGTGATGCCTTAAAGCCCGTGAGACTTGACCACATGGTCAGAAAATTGGAAAGGGAAGGACTGAGGGCATCCAGCGCTGGCCGTGTTTTTACATAAAGTCCTCCTGGACCCTGGGGAGCAAGGCGGGGGCTGGGTGTCTGGAGGCTGAGGACAGAGTAAACCCTCTGGCTGCCCTCCCCACACCGCCCCATGACCCCCACCACCCTCTCTCTCTCAGGTTGTCCTTCTACTCCGGACACTCCTCCTTTGGCATGTACTGCATGGTATTCTTGGCGGTGAGTCTGCTGTCTGTGACTGGCGTGTTGTGGCCATGGCCAGCCCTTCCCTGGGCCTTGGGAGAGCCAGGGCGGAGGTGGAGGTTCTGCTGTGTTGATAAAAACTGGGGGCCCTGTGTCTGGGGATTCTAGGCTTGTGGCCCCAGGGTCACCGTCCATGCGTCGGGCAGGGTGGGCCTGGCGGGTGCCCAACTGACTCTGCTCTCGGACCCCAGCTCTACGTGCAGGCCCGGCTCTGCTGGAAGTGGGCACGGCTGCTGCGGCCCACCGTTCAGTTCTTCCTGGTAGCCTTCGCCCTGTACGTGGGCTACACCCGCGTGTCTGACCACAAACACCACTGGAGTGACGTTCTCGTCGGCCTCCTGCAGGGGGCGCTGGTGGCCAGCCTCACTGTGAGCTCCCAGGCCCCGACCCGCTGCCCTGACCAGAGACCCCACTCTGGGACCCCTGCCCTCTCTGGGCCGCCTCTCCCAGGTCCTTGCCCTGTGCTCCCATCTTCCCCTAAGACTCCAACTCTGCTCTCATTGACCTGCCTAGACGCCCCTCAACTCCTGGGCTCCCCTGCCCCACTATACCCAACCTGCCTGGCCTGTCCTGTTCCCCCCAGGCAGCTCCTGCCTTCCTCTTCTCTGCCAGGTCCGGTACGTCTCCGACTTCTTCAAAGCTCGGCCCCCGCAGCACTGCCCGGAGGAGGAAGAGCTGGAACGGAAGCCCAGCCTGTCGCTGACGCTGGCCCTGGCCGAGACTGACCACAACCACTACGGGTACCCTGTGTCCTCCTCCTGAGGCAGGAGCTGCGTCCAGCTGGGGCTCCGGTGGGGGCAGTGTGTCCATGGTCTCGGCAGGCCCCTCACCTAGCACCGTGGTGAGGGCTCTGCACAGGCCCCAGGCTGGATCCTGGCAGGGGCTCCACTAACCCCACCTTCTGTGCACTGGACCAGGGGTCTGAGGATGCCTGGGGCAGCCCCAGCATTTGGAGGGGAACCCTTCCTCAGAGCCCCCATCTTTTGTTGGCTTAGGGAAGGGACTGAGAGATCCTGACGGATGCTGTTTTTGTAAAATGTAATGTATACTTGGATTTTTAGTAAAATAGGGCATTTGCTTGACAAATGTTATCAGTACCTGTTTCTTGTGGCCGTTCTGAGGACTCTGTTCCTACAGCAGGGGCGGTGGGGGGCTTGCTGGTCGGGGGCTCAGCTGAGCCCAGGTGTGGGCATAGCTGGGTGGGTCAGCCATGCCTGGGTTGCTACTCCGGTCTCATAGGCGGGAGGTAAGTGGAAGGAAAGCTGACTGCCAGACTGGCCCAGTCTTCTGCAGGCCCACGCTAAGGTTGGGGGTCACCCTACAGAGGGAAGGAGCCCTGAACAAAAGGCACCTGGTCTTGTTTGGCCCCCAAGGCCTGAGAGGCTAGGAGAGGCTTGAGTCCTGGTTGGGCAGAGAAGTGTCTCCACAGTAAGGAGGTGTCTGCTGAGGGACCCGGAGCCAGCCAGAGATTCGGATGTGGGTAGGAGCGTGGCTAGCACCCCAGAGACGACTGTGTGCAGGGCTGTGCCCAGGTCCAGTGAGGGGGCAGTTCCCCATTCTGCCAGGGTTGTTATGTGGAAGATGACATGTGCTGTTAGGGCCTGGAGCAGGCTCCTTGTCCCATTTCTGCTTAGGGATATATGCGACCACTTCCCACCCAGGCCTCAGAGTCGCTCCCCTTGAATGACCAGGACCCTGCTCCTCAATTGTCCCATCTCAGCAGTGCCCACCTGCAGCTGAGCCCCTGAAGCTCCCAGTCCCCCCACTCCCTCAGTCCCTGGAGGACTCGCTGAAGCTGACCCCTCCCCTCCCGCTGCATGGACCCTGTGTACGTAGCCCCTCCGTCCTCTGCCCTGGAATGGGAACCCCTCCCTTACCGGCCACATCAGTGAATGTTAGGGAAGCAGCACAGATGTGGCCACAAACACACCTCAAAAAGGGAAAATGGGTTTGAAACCTCAGTGTGGGGGAGACTTCGTAATTCGGAAAAATTTAGAGAACGGGCAGTGGAGGGAAGCGTGGGCCCGAGTGGGAGTCAGGAAGTGAAACAGACAGCGAGGGCTGGACTCCCTGCGCCAGGGAGGTGTCCAAGGTGACACGAGCTTCTTGGCCTGGCCACCGATGGGCCGGTGTCCCTGAAACTTTCTGAGCACACAGAACTCATCTGTGCAGTCACAGTGTAAGTAGGAAATTTAATCTTCATCAAAGATCTGAGCAAATTGGGTGGTTTCTTTATAAATGTCTGTTTACATTTTATCTGCACCTAGAACCCATCTTATTCTGAAGCCCTTGCAGGACTGAGCAGGATAATTTAATGCTTGGAGGCAAACATGGAGCCTAGCAGCCCTCCCTGGAGATGAAGAACTCCCTTGCCCCAATGACCTTGAGGAGCAGAAGAAGTGCAGGAGGAGGGAGATGAAAGTATGGTTCTTGGCCTTGACTCTGGGAGGGTCTCGGGTTCAACAAAGACCCCAAGGAGCCACAGCGTGAGAGCAGAGTTGAGTCCATCCCCAAAGGGTCTTCAGGCAGCTCACAGCCCTTGAGGGTGGTACATGCACTGGCCTGCATCTTATGAGAAGAGCAGAGATGCTCTGTCTCAGGTTCACTGATTCTTATGAATCCAGGCATCAGGATATGATCACACTGGGACATATTGCTACACCCAGATGGAGCTATGGGAAGCTCTTATGTGTAATCTGAGGTTTATGCTCCTTATGGTTCTACAGCAAAAATTGTACTTTTCTTTTTTCCTCTATACAGTGGGGGATGGTAGTGGTGGTATTTAGATGATTCTCATGGGCAGCTCCTAGATTCTTAGCCAGGTAAATATCATTTCTCATGGCATGCTCCCCATGTTTAATATCCCCCTACCGTCAGATGTTAATAAGCTTTGGAAAACCCCTCCTAACTTGAGTATTGAACCATATGCAGGAATTTCTGTTGTTTGTGAGGTGTGGCACAGTGCTGTGGTTTTGTGGGAAGTCATCCTTGCTTTTTTATAGGTGCATACTGAAGAGTACTTGGAGGAGGAAATGTCAACTCACTCCAGTATTCCTGCCTGGAAAATCTCATGGACAGAGGAGCCTGGCGGGCTATAGTCCATGTGATTGCAGAGTCAGACGTGACTGAGTGTGCATGTACATGCGCATGCACACGCACTCACACACACACACACTGAAGAGTACAGGAATGAAACTTATCAAGGGCTGTGACCGGCAGTATTTCATAAGACAAAAATGAGATGAAAATGTGGCAAAATTTAGTAATTGCTGGTGTATAGGTATCCATTGTGTCACTCTGTACTGCATTCTGAAAAATTTTCCATTATTCAAAACAGGAAAACTCTACCTAAGTAAATCTAAGTTGAAAAATCATGTATTCATTTGCTCATTCACTGTTTAAGTTATAACAACATAAAATCCTAATTGAAGCTCTTTGTAATGTTGGTGCCTGTAGAAGTTTCAGCTCTTGATAACCAAAAGCAGTGGATGTGGTGTCCTCATGTCTCACCATGTTCATGTCTGTCTGACCGAGGACAGGCCATTCGTGGAGGGGGGGGGTCTACGTGTCGGGGATCACCCCCTGAGGCCGTGTGGACTGGCATTCTTCCTGGAACTTAGTAGCCTCAAGCCTGCTTGTTTAGCCCTCTGAATACTGTCAGCCGTCGAGCTCCTCTTATGGGGGAGCAGTTTGTACTGCAACTTTTAAACCTGTGATTTTTCTTAAGCCTCTTTCAGCATATTTTCAGCAGCTGGACAGCTCCAGGGTCTCCTGTCAGCCTGCTGACTTCCCATGTCTGACATAAACTTAGAATTTTAAGTTTTTTCTGTTGGCCTCATTTTTATCAGTGTGACTTTTGGGGACCCAAGCGGCCCAGTTTGTACAATTGAAAGCCACATTCTTGGGTGAATCTAGGGCACTAAGAATTTCCAATTGGAAGAAGGCTGGAATCGCTTGACCACAGGCTTCTACCCTATAAAGGTACATGGGTCCCCCCATGCACGTCTCTTCTTGGCCTCCAGAGAAAATGCTGACCTCTCACATCAACTCCAGGGCACCAGGTGTTGCTTTGTCCAAATATGGAAGCCACTGATGACAGGAGGCTTTTAAAATTCAATTTAACTTAACAAAATAAAAATTCAGTTTATCAGTCACTGAAGGCAGAGTAGAAGATAAAGGACATTTCTGTCATCAGAGGAATACTATTGAGATATTTAGAGAATTAAAAAAATTTTTTTTTTACTCCTCCCCCACTATTTAGAGAATTAAAATTAAGAATTCAATTAGGGTTAAGGTTCTGAGGTCAAGTGAAGGGTAGGGGTTAATTTTGTTTGTTCAGTTGCTCAGTTATGCCTGGTTCTTTATGACCCCATGGACTGCAGAACGCCTGACTTCCCTGTCCTTCACCATCTCCCGGAGCTTGCTCAAACTCATGTGCATTGAGTTGGTGATGCTATCCAGGCATCTTGTCCTTTGTTGTCCCCTTTTCCTCCTGCCTTCAATCTTTCCCAGCATCAGGGTCTTTTCTAATGAGTCAGTTTTTCACATCAGGTGACCAAAGTATTGCAGCTTCAGTCTCAGCATTAGTTCCTCCAATGAATATTCAGGACTGATTTCCTTTAGGGGTTAAGGTCAGGGTCAGACGTCAGGGTTAGGATGGGATTAAGGTCAAAGTCTTAAGCAGTGGATGATAGCTCCACATACTTTAGTTTTCTGCATATACTAAACTGAAGGGAGAAATAACCATACAGTTATAGTGGAGACTATACTATCCACTTAAGATAATGGGTAGATCTAACAGAACTAATGACCCCCCCCCAAAAAAAAAAAATCAGTGGGCTTGAATAACAACACCACAGACCAAATAGACCTAAGCAACACATGTAGAACTTTTAGCCCAACAGCAGGGTGTACATTCTTCACAAGTATTTATGGCACATTCTCAAGTCACAGGTCTTAAGACTGATATACCAAGAATCTTTTTTGACCACAGTGAAAGAAAACTAGAAATCAACCATAGAAGGAAAACTGGAAAATTCACAAATAGGTGAAAATCAAACAACACACTTTTGAACAATCAGTGGTCCAAAGAAGAAATAAAAAGTGAATTTAAAAGTATCTTGAGACAAAAATGAAAACAAATTACCAAAATTTGTGAGATGCAGTAAAAGCAGTACTAGGAGGGAAGTTTATAGTGATAAATGCCTGCATTAAAAAGGAAAAAAATCTCCAATAAGCATCCTTAGATTTTAAGGAACTATTGGAAAATGAACCAAAATTAGAAGGAGAAAATAAAGTTTGGAACAGAAATAACTACAGTAGAGAACAGGAAAACAATATAAGAGATTAAAGCTAAGAGTTGGGTTTTTAATGATGAAAAAACTTTTAAAAATTAATTTTATTGGAGTATAGTTGCTTAGTGATGTTTCTGCTGCACAACAAAGTGAATCAGCTCTCCATATACGTGTATCCTCTGGATTTCCCTCCCATTTAGGTCATCATAAAGCACTGAGTAGGGTTCCTTGTTTCTATTCAGTAGGTTCTCATTAGTTCTCTATTTTATAGATAGTATCAGTGTATATATATCAATCTGCCAATTTTTTAGTTGTGATTTCAGTCTTTCGGAGTTTGAATTGTGTGAATTCTTGGTCTGTTTTGAATATGAACTCTTTTTTCACATGTATGGTTTGCAAATATTGTCTCACAGGCGATAGGCTGCCTTTTCATTTTGTGGAGGGTTTCCTTTGTCACCACTGAAAAGCTTTTCAGTTGGATGGAGTCCCATTGGTTTATTCTGCTTTTGTTGCTGACAAGACAGATCCAGAAAATATTGCCAAGACTGAAGTCAAAGAATGTGGTGCCGGACTTCCTTGGTGGTCCAGTGGCTGAGCATTCGCCTGCCAATGCAAGGGATGTGGGTTCAATCCCTGCTCTGGGAAGATCCCACATACCACGGAACAAATAAGCCTGTTTACCACAACTACTGACGCCCACGCGCTCTAGAGCCTGAGCTCTGCAACAAGAGAAGCCAGTGCAATGAATGAGAAGCCTGTGCACCTCAACTAGAGAGTAGCTCCCCACTTGCTGCAAGAGAAAAAGCCCTTGCAAGGCTTGAAGACCCAGCCCTGCCCACCCCACCTGCTTCCTCCACGTCTAGTAGGTGGGAGACCCGCTTCTTGCCACTCCAGGAGCACTTCTGGAGCTGATCTGGGAGTGGTTCTGGGGTTTGCAGGCAGAGCCCCTGTTGCTGTTCCCCCTTCCCCACACGAACATCCAGAGCAAGCTGTCTTCCCTGCTGCCTGAACACCCCCTCCCTACCCAGTATCTTCCAGAAAAGTCAGGTTCTGCAGCAGGGTCTGCAGGCAGTGTGCATCTGGACCCACGTTCTCTGTAAACACAGAACCTCCCCTGACCGCCTGCCCCTTGCTCACTGCCTCCCCATCTGGCCGTAGCCCAGTGCAGGTGTCCTACCGACGGCCCATCTCAGCCTCGTGTTGTCAGAGCTGCTCCAGGCCCTTGCTGAAAACCTGTGAACCCACCTTTAAAAGGGATGTCCTTGCTCACAACCCTCCAACCCCTACCTTTAGCAGAAGTTAACAGAAGTCTTTAAAGGAGTCCAGAGAGAAGAGAGGAAGCTACCAGAAAGAAAATCAGATGGAACCAGCTGGGACCAAGATGGCAACAAATCTGACCCCCAGTAGACCTCAAGTCTCATTGTATGTTGATTTTACTGTATTATCATATTAGGTGACACACCTACCTTGCCATGACCAGACAGGTAGAACCAAAAAATGATAAAAAAGGAGGTGGCACCTCACTCCCTTGGAAAAACCCTGCCCCTCCCCCTAATGCACCTGGCTCCCCATCATTAGCCTCACTCCCCCTTCTTTGCCCTTACTCTTTATAATCAAGCCACTCTCTCCAGGTGGGTGAGAAGTTGACCTGAGAACTTAGTTCTCACTTCTGCATTCTTTGGCCTCTGAATAAAGCCTGTGCTGTGTTGGTCTCAGCTTTGCTTTCATAGTCACCAACTGATTATCACCTACTACTAATGGAAGAAGGAAACCTTCCCTGTTGAGGCAGAGCCCTGGCCAGACTGGGGACCGAGCAGGGTCCATAGGATTTAATTTAGTAACAATCTATAAGGGGACTGTGGTCTCTGCCCTGTGGCATGGATGGAGGGCACCTACAGCCACGGCAGACTTGTTGGCAAATTGATGACTCAGCCTTTTAATTTGCTGTCTAGGTTTGTCATAGCTTATCTTCCAAGGAGCAAGTGTCTTTAATTTCATGGTGCAGTCACTGTCTGCAGTGATTTTGGAGCCAAGAAAATAAATCTGCCACTGCTTCTGTTTCTTTCCCTTCTTTTTTTGCCATGAAGGGATGGGACCAGTTGCCATGATCTTAGTTTTTTTAATGTTGAGTTTTAAGTCAGCTTTTTTACTCTCCCCTTTCTCCCTCATCAAGGTGCTCTTTAGTTTCTCTTCACTTTCTGCCATTAGAATGGCATCATCTGCATATCTGAGATTGTTGATCTATCTCCCGGCAGTTTTGATTCCAGCTTGTGATTCATCCAGCTCAGCATTTCGCATGATGTGCTCTGCATATGAATTAAATAAGCAAGGTGACAATATACAGCCATGACATACTTCTTTCCCTATTTTGAAATATATAAAATATCTCTCTACACAGAGGCCTTGCTATACAGTGGATAAGGCAAGAGACAATCTTATAACGTAGACAAAATAAGTGATACAGATAGTAGCATTTAGAAGATCATACAAGAGAGAGACAGAAACAAACAATTTCAAAACAAAGAGAACACATCTAACCATGATTTGTGTAACTAGTTTTAATCTCTTGGCAGTAAACCATCAAGTCCATAGGGGAGTCAGGTGGATATAGCAAATTCTGGAAGGATCAGATAGTGAAAAAGATAGTTAAATGTTTCATCTTTGTTTACAAAGGTATACTTTATCAACTTACATAAACATACTTGTTGATACCTCCTTAAGTGTATCATCCCATACATCCTCATATGCACTCATCTAGCCTATTTCAACTCAAATCATTCCAAATAAAACTCTCTAATTTTGTTGCAACTCTAGTCATTTGTTGTACTTTCATAAAAAAAGACACACTGTAATTCATTTGTATATACCAGTAAATGCTAGGATTTCTCAGTCTAATTTGTTTTTTTTTTTTTAGGGGCCTTATAAATCATTTAAAATCTCAACCCTTCTCCCTGCTTCACCATGTTCTGAATCCTTTGATATGGGAAAAGCTATGGAAAGAGTGTTTAATATAATCCAAATTTGTTGGTTTTGTTCAGTCACTCTTTATGACCCCATGAACTGCAGGAAGCCAAGCTTCCCTGTCCTTCACCATCTCCTGGAGCTTGCTCAAACTCATGTCCATTGAGTTGGTGATGCCATCCAACCATCTCGTCCTCTGTCGTCCCCTTCTCCTGCCTTCGGTCTTCCTTCTCCTCCTGCCTTCAGTCTTCCCCAGCATCAGGGTCTCTTCTAATGAGTCGGCTCTTCACATCAGAAGTATTGGAGCTTCAGCTTCAGCATCAGTCCTTCTAATGAACATTCAGGATTGATTTCCGTTAGGATTGACTGGTTTGATCTCCTTGCAGTCCAAGGGACTCTTAAGTATTTATTATTGGGTGTTGTGAAGATCTGAGAAGCAGAATTGGATGGATACAAAAAGAAAAAGTGAATAAAGGGACATAACTAGAAATTGGGACACCCATGTGATCAGAGAGTGATCACAATGGAGCAAATCCACCTCTCCGACCCAGGAGGACAAGTTTATCTTGGTAATAATATCAGCAACTGAGGAGTTAAAGTGTTACTATGAAAAGTCGTTAACAGAAAGGGCAGAGGAAATGTTTCCTTACAAAACACAATATGAGAGCCTGTAATTTTCCAGGAGCCTATAAATTTCAGATAAATGTTTTGTTACTTGAAATTTTGAGTGGATTATGTGTAAGTTTTACAGACTGGTCAAAGTAATGTACTATTCCTGCCTGGAATGAATAGATCACCTCTTAATTCATAAATTTCACACTTAACCAGACTTAGAGACAGTCTATGTTGGAGAGTATTCTAAAACAATTTGTGCATAACAGCTGCAGATCTGACAAGAAACTTTTACTGTCACATTAAAAAAATGAAAAGTGAAAGTATTAGTCGCTCAGTTGTGTGCCACTCTCTGTGACCCCATGGACTGTAGCCTGCCAGGCTCCCGTGTCCATGGAGTTCTCAAGGCAACAGCACTGGAGTGGGAAGCCATTCCCTTCTCCAGGGGATCTTCCTGACCCGGAGATCAAACCCCAGTCTCCTGCATTGCAGGCAGATTCTTTACTGTCTGAACCACTAGGGAAGCCCTTACTCTCACATACGAGATACGAAATTTGTCTTCACATATTGCCTGCTATATTTAGGCTCTTGGTTCATGTAACCACTTAATGTTGCAATTAAATCCAATTTGAAATTAAGCTATGTTTTAAGAATGTGGTTTGTAGCCCCTGTTACCCTCGTATGACATCTCAAAGTTCAAAACTCTTACTTGTTGATATGAGTATCAATTTCATTTTAGCTCAGTTTGAACAGAGAAGCAAGCAAGTCAGGGAGCCAATTTTTTTTTAGGTTTGTTTAGGGAGAAAAATAAAACAAAGAAGACAAAGTATATGCAGCTTATGGGCTCTTTGAATCACTAATTATTTGCAGGAATTTTCTTGTATTGTTTTCAAGTGTGACCTTTCATTCATATAATAACAAATAACAAAATTAGAAGAAACTAATTTGAAAGGATGGCTTGTTTCTACCCAGAAAATTTGAACATGAAGGTACCAATGGGAACTGCAAAGATCAGGTGCCAAGTTTTTAACAACATTTTAGTCTAGGTGTGCAGATAACAGCTACTGTGCTGGCAATTTCAAGAATATATTTTTATTCTGATAAAGAATATACTTTTCAGACTAGAGCCCATTATACAGAGTGAAGTAGTCAGAAAGAGAAATATAAATATTGTATACTGACACGTATATATGGAATCTGAAGAGATGGCACTGATGAATTTATTTTCAGGGTGGCAATGGAGACACAGACATAGAGAACAGACCTATGGACATGGTGGGAGGAGAGCAGAGAGGAGATGTATGGAGAGAGTAATATAGAAATTTATAATACCATGTGTAAAACAGCCAGTGGGAATTTGCTTATGACTCAGGGAACTCAAACAGGGGCTCTGTGACAGGCTGAAGGGTGGGGTGGGGACGGAGATGGGAGGGAGGTCTGGGAGGGAAGGGACAGAGGTATGCCTATGGCTGATTCTTGTTGATGTATGACAGAAAACCACAAAATTCTTTTTTTTTTTTTCTGATTTTTTTTCATGTTTTATTGTGACTTGATAATGAATAAGCTTATAAAACATTAGCAAACCGCGTTTTATTTTAGTGTCCTAGAAACATCTTTATTACAGTCATGTTACAGACCTCACTGCGCACACTGCAGAATGGGTATCACTCCATTCACTAAAAGAAAGTGAAAGTGAAGTCGCCCAGTCGTGTCGGACTCTTTGCAACCCCATGGGCTGTAGCCTACCATGCTCCTCGGTCCATGGGACTTTCCAGGCAAGAGTACTGGAGTGGGCTGCCATTTCCTTCTCCAAGAAAACCACAAAATTCTGTAAAGTAATTATCCTTCAATTAAAAAATTAAAAAATAATAAAGAATATACTTTTCCAGAAGGCTTCCAGTGTGGCTGCCTCCTGCTGGAAGCCTAGGATGCTGGAATCAGGTCACATCCTGTCTGTCTTCACAGGACACTGGGCTTGTACTTTAAGAAATTTCTGGCTCTGCTCTGGATCTTGGTCATTCTGTGGCCAGAGAAATCAGTAACATGTTTGTTTTGCCCATTGAAATGTTTAAAGGCACAGGTTATTTCAGTTTCCTGATGTGGGTGAATTGTGAAGTGTAGAGCTCAGTGATGATTTTTTTTGCAAGAAATGTACATCCTAGTTCCCACATGAGGGTGAGACCCCCTGTCCAACAATGAGAGACCCTGCTTGCACCTGTGCCTCCCAGGAGAGCAGCTTTAAGTCAGTCTAAACCCGACCAACTTCTGTCTATCATACATGGTAGATTTAGACCTAAGTCTTGTCTATGGGCTTCCCTGGTGGCTCAGCTGGTAAAGGATCTGCCTGCAATGCAGGAGACCCGGGTTCAATCCCTGGGTTGGGAAGATCCCCTGGATATATACTACCCACTCCAGTATTGTTGCCTGGAGAATCCCATGGACAGAGGAGCCTGGTGGGTTACAGTCCATGGGGTCGCAAAGAGTGGGACACAACTGAGCTACTAACACTTTCACTTTCCCTTTTCAAGTTCTGTCTACACTGATCATGTTAGATGAGATCATGTGCTTTCTGCAATGAGAACGTTTGGATCATGTTCTGTGTGCATCAGGACATAGAGACCCGGCCTGGCCTTGGTCCTGAAAAACTGTGCCTTCGTCCGATGTCAGTGCTCAGATGTATGGGTTCTGGAGCTAGGGTGGGTTTCTCTGGGTAACCCTGCTCTTCTGAGTCGACTTCCATGGCCCTCTCACGGGTCAGTGCTGCGGTCGGGCTCTTAGTCTTTCTCCCTGCCGGGTTCACCCTCCCTGGGGCTCCTGGAGACTCCTCAAGTGGCTACCTGGTAACTATTCCAATTCACTGGCACAGGCATAGCGAGAAGGGAGACAGATTCACTTGGTGAATGGTTTGCGTGGCACATGGATCAGGCAAAAAACCAGTGGGCAGCAGGTGAGGTTGCTGCTGTGATCTCCTTCCAGTAGACAGTCCATACCCAGCAGAGACCAGACCTGCCCCTCGTCTTCCAGTGCCCAATGTGTTTCTCAGCACCTCAGCGGGACAAGAAAGGACCGAACCTGCCAGAACCAAGGCAGTGTGTTCAACGCTATCGTGCAGCTGTAAAAGTAGTTAATATCAGTCAGAACCACGGAAAAGAGGAGGATGTCTCTGCGGCAAGTCTGGGGAGAGGAGGCCAACCCTCCACTTCTTTCTACCATCCCAGGAAATTACAGGAACCCACTTGTTTCCGCCTTAGGGGCCCATCCAGCAGAGACCTGGTGTCCTAACCAACGGTTGTGCCATACCCAGTGCAGGGTCTGGGGAGGGGGTCACCCTGGAGACTGTGGACGTGTGACCCAGGTGCAGGGTCTGGGGGGGGTCACCCTGGAGACTGTGGACGTGTGACCCCAGGTGCAGGGTCTGGGGAGGGTGGTCACCCTGGAGACTGTGGACGTGTGACCCCAGGTGCAGGGTCTGGAGGGGGGGGTCACCTTGGAGACTGGACGTGTGACCCCAGGTGCAGGGTCTGGGGGAGGTCACCCTGGAGACTGTGGACATGTGACCCCAGGTGCAGGGTCTGGGGGGGGTGGTCACCCTGGAGACTGGACGTGTGACCCCAGTTGCAGGGTCTGGGGAGGGTCATCCTGGGGACTGTGGACGTGTGACCCCGGGTGCAGGGTCTGGGGGGGGTCACCCTGGGGACTGTGGACGTGTGACCCCAGGTGCAGGGTCTGTGAGGGGGGTCACCCTGGAGACTGTGGGCGTGTTACCCCAGGCGCAGGGTCTGGGGGGGTCACCCTGGAGACTGTGGACGTGTGACCCCGGGTGCAGGGTCTGGGGGGGGTCACCCTGGGGACTGTGGACGTGTGACCCCAGGTGCAGGGTCTGGAGGGGGGGGTCACCTTGGAGACTGGACGTGTGACCCCAGGTGCAGGGTCTGGGGGAGGTCACCCTGGAGACTGTGGACATGTGACCCCAGGTGCAGGGTCTGGGGGGGGTGGTCACCCTGGAGACTGGACGTGTGACCCCAGTTGCAGGGTCTGGGGAGGGTCATCCTGGGGACTGTGGACGTGTGACCCCGGGTGCAGGGTCTGGGGGGGGTCACCCTGGGGACTGTGGACGTGTGACCCCAGGTGCAGGGTCTGTGAGGGGGGTCACCCTGGAGACTGTGGGCGTGTTACCCCAGGCGCAGGGTCTGGGGGGGTCACCCTGGAGACTGTGGACGTGTGACCCCGGGTGCAGGGTCTGGGGGGGGTCACCCTGGGGACTGTGGACGTGTGACCCCAGGCGCAGGGTCTGGGGAGGGTCATCCTGGGGACTGTGGACGTGTGACCCCAGCACAGGGTCTGGAGACTGTGTGGGTCTCACCCCATTCATGTGGGTCCGGATCCTGTACTTGGAGACCCCGTATCTGTTCTTTACCTCAGTGTTCTTGCCCGCTCTGGGATTTCCAGCATCTGAATGGAGGGTGTTACTCTGATTAACCTGTGGTCCTCTTTCTTCTCTTCATCTTGTCGCATTCACATGAGGTCAGGCACCTTTGAGTGAGTTCTGCTTTGTGTTCTGCTGAGTGAAAACCTTTGGTGGTGTCACATTAATGTCACAGCACGTCATAGATCTAATTCATAGAGTCACCAGTGTCTGATTTCCTCTAGACCAAGTTTGCATAATTTAATTTGTAATTTATTGTTATTTTATATTGGCATAGAATTGATTCCCAATGCTTTATTTGTTTAAGGTGTACATGAACTTAAATCAGTTATACATAGATGTATATCTGTTCTTTTTCTGTTATTTTCCTCATGTAGGTTATTACAGTTTGTTCAGTAGAGTCCTCAGTTCTATTCAGTAGGCCCTTTTTCATTATCAACTTGATATATATTAGTGTGTATATTTTCACCTCAAACTCTTAATTTATCTGTCCCTTCTTTCTTTTGATAATCATAATTTGGTTTTCTCAGTCTGTGAATCTGTTTCTATTTTATAAATTAGTTCAGTGGTATGAACTTATAGATCCCACCTGTGTGTGATATCTTAGGATATTTGTCTTTTCCTCTCTGAGAAGTATTTGCAGTATGATAGTTTCTCGGTATATCTATGTCCCTGCCAGTATCCTTATTTCATTCTGTTTTAATGACTGAGTAGCATTCCAGTGTACAGGTATACCACATAGTCTTCATTTTTGTGTCAATGGACATTTTGGTGGATTCTGTGTCTTGGCTATTGTAAATAGTGCTGCCCTGAAAATCAAGGTGCACATGTCATTGTGAATGGTGAGATTTTCTCCAGACCTAAGCCAGGAATGGGATTGTAGGATCTATGTTAGTGTTTCAAGGAACCACTGTGCTGTTTTCCACAGTGGTTTCACCAAGATTGTAGGAGGATTCCACTTCCTGTACATTTTCTGCAGTAATTATTCTTTGTAGACCTTTTTGCTGATGGCCATTGTGACCAGTATGAGGTGATACCTCATTGTATTTTTGATTGGCATTGATTTAACAATTAATGATGTGGACTATCTTTGCACATGCTTTTATTATTATTTTACATTTTGTGAGAACAATTTACCTATTGAATCTGGCTTCTTGAAAGTTGGCCCTGTTTGAAATTTTTTTTTCCCCAATGATTGACCCGAGGACATTTCTTGAGAGCAGGTTTCATTTATAGCCCTCTCAAACTTGTGACTATGCAGAGCCCTTTAGCATCTGTTTTAAGGTGTATATATTGATATGAACCAGCTAATTACTCCCTGACTTTCTGCCTTTCTTTTTTGATAACCATGTGTTTCTTTTCTATGAGGCTGTTTCTCTTTCGTAAAGAAGTTTAATTGTATCCATTTTTAGATTCCACCAGAAGTAATATCCTATACTTTTCTCTCTCACTTTCTTCATTTAGTTTGATTATCTCTAGTTTCTTCCCTGTAACTGGAAATGGCATTATTTCATCCTTCTTTATGTCTAAATAATGTTGCATTGGCCTTCCTTTGTAGCTCAGTTGCTAAGAATCTGCCTGCAATGCAGGAGTCCTGGGCTCAATTCCTGGGTTGGGAAGATCCCCTGGAGAAGGAAATGGCAACCCACTCCAGTATTCTTGCCTGGAGAATCCCATGGACAGAGGAGTCTGGTAGGCTACAGTCCATGGGTTCGCAAGAGTCAGACATGACTTAGCGACTAAACCACTAAACCAATATTGCATTGTGGGGTACAGTTATAGAAATTGTACCCCATTTTCTATATTAATTCATCTGTCCTTGTATACTTTAGTTGCTTCTGTGTCTTGGTTATTGTAACTAGTGCTGCCATGATCTTTTGGTGAAGGTATCTTTTTAAATTTTGGTTTTCTCTGGATCTATGCCTAGGTATGGGATTGCTGGGTCACTGGGTACTTCTATGTTTAGTTTTTTAAGAACCTCCATAATGTTCTCCCTAGTATGTGTAACAGTTTACACTCTCACCAACAGTGTAGGAGGGTTCCCTTTTCTCCACACCCTCTGCAGACTTTATTGTTGTAGGGTTTTCGATGTGGCCATTCTGATCAAAGTGAGGTGATACCTCATTGTACATTTGATTTGCCTTTCTCTAAGAACTAGTGATGCTGAGCATCGTTTCATGGGCTTTATGGCCATCTCTATGACTTCTTTGGAGAAATGTGCATTTATGCTTTAGTCAGCTTTTTATTGTGTTGTTTTTTTGGTATTGAGCTGTACTAGGGGTTTGTATGTGTTGAAGAGAAATTTCCTATAGGTATCTTTGTTTGTAAGAATTTTTCTCCATTCTGAGGGTTGTCTTTTTCTTCCATTGATGGTTTCTTTTGCTGTGCAGATGGTTTTAATGCTTATTAGGTCCCATTTGTTTATTTTTGTTTTCTTTTCATGACTCTATGAGGTGGATCAGAAAAGAACTTGCTGCATTTTTATGTCAAGGTGTGTGCTCTTTTCCTCAAGAGTTTCATAGTATTTGTCCGTTTATTTAGGTCTTTAACCTATTCTGAGTTTGTGTATGGTGTTAGGGAGCATTCTGATTTCATTCTCATTTTCATGCTAAGGAACCTGTCCGGGGTCCTCCACAGTGGCTGCTCCCAATTTCCATTCCAGCATCAGTGCAGGAGGGTTCCCTTTGCTCCACACCCTCTCCAGCATTTATTGTTTGTAGTTTCCACCTATGGCCATTGGGACTGGTATGAAGTGATACCTCCTTGAAGTTTTGATTTGCATTTCTCTCATGTTTAGCGATGTTGACATCTTTACATGTGATTTTTTAAAACAGTGTGAGTTAAACTTACTTATTCAAATTGGCTTCTTGAATGCCTGCTCTGTTTTTTAATATTTTTCTGTTGACCTCCCCTAGGACACTTCTTGAGGGCAGGTGTTTTTTACTTACAGCCCACAGGCCTAGTGACTATTAAGTGCCCGTGAGCAAAGGTTTCAGTTATTGTCATGGGAAATGGCTTCAAGGTGGCAGCATGTCTTTGCGCTCCTACCCTGGTTACTGAGGGAACCAGAGCCTTAGGGAAAGTCCTGTTCCTGGATTGTCAATTAGAGTGGAATGTGCCAGAAGAAACACCCAAGGCTTGTGTCCCATTCCTTCTTCCTTCCTTACCCCTGTCTCCTGGACACATCCCATTTCCTGCAACACCACTCAGAGGAAGGTGCTTTCATCCACAGGTGTGGCCACAGAGAGGAAGGAGGCTGGAGGTGGGAACCTCACCTTCAGGAGACATGGAGCCCAGGGGGCTTTTCAAAGCTCTTTCAGCCCAGAAGCTCCACACCCTTTGGGTGCAGGAGGTGTAGTTTCACTGCAGGAGGACCCACCTGGATCTGGAGATTGTAGGCCAGTGCAGAGGGGAACAGGCACACCACATCCATGGGGCATGGCTCATTGGCTGGCATATCCTCCCCACCTTCCTCAGTCCCGAGACAGTCCATCCAAGGGACCCAAGCCTGCCCAGGCTTCAGGGATGTGACAACAGCCCAGTCACTAAGGCCTGAAGGGAAGAGAGTCAGCATTCTCTTTTTGTAATTCGTATTGGTGTAGAGTGACTTACAATGTTGTAGGGTGTGTTTGCTTTTGTTTTAGGTGTACATGTCCTTTTTTTGGATTCTCTTCCCATGTAGTTCATTATACAGTGTTGAATAGGAGTCCTCATTCTATACTGGGTTCTTGTTGATTATTTTACAAAGAGTCGTGTTCATCTCCACCTTCTCATTTCCTCTGCCCACCAATTTCCCTTTTGGTCTAAGGTGCTTTGCTATGTTGTGAGGGTGTTTCCGTTTGGTAAAGAAGTTCATTTGTTTCTATTTTTAGAATCCACCACTAAGTGATATCATATGATAACTTGTCTTGCTTTGTCTCACTTCACTTTGTGTGATTGTCTCTATGTAGTTCCTTCCTTGTTGCTGAACATGGCATGATGTCACCCTTTTTATGGCTAAGCAATATTGCTCTGTGTGCGTGTACCCCATCTTGTTTACCCATTCATCTGTCCTTATCCAGTCAGGTTGCTTCCAAGTCTTGGCTCTTGTACATAGTGCTGCCATGAACGTTGGGGTGCACCTGTCTTTTAAAATTATGGTTTTCCGTGGATCTATGCCCAGGAAATGGGATTGCTGGGTTATATGGTACTTCTCTGTTTAGTTTTTAGTGAACCTTTGTCCTGTTCTCTTTTGTGGATTTAGTGACTTTCAGCAGGTGGGAGGGATCTTTTTCCTTCACACCCTCTCCAGCATTTATTGTAGATTTTCTATGATGACCATTCTGACCTGTGTGAGGCAATGCCCCATTGTACTTCTGATTCACAGTTCTCTAATACTTAGAGATGCTGAGCATCTTTTCATCTGTTTCATGGCCATCTCTATGTCTTCTTTGGAGAAAGATCCATTTAAATCTTGTGCCCCTGTTTGGGTTGTTTCTTTGATATCGAGGTGCATAAGCTGTTTGTATGTTTTGGAGATAAATTCCTCGTGGGTGTCTTTGTTTGCACATAATAGTTCCATTATGAGGTTTGTCTTTTTGTTGTGTTTATGGTTTCCTCTGCTGTGCCAGTGCTTTTAAGTGGAATTGGGTCCCATTTATTTATTTTTGTTTTATTTTTCATGTTTCTAAGAGGTGGGTCAAAGAAAAACTTGCCACATTTTATGTCAAAGTGTATTATGCTTTTTTCCTTAAGAATTTCATATTATCTGTCCTTTTATTTGGGTCTTTAATCTATTTGGAGTTTATTTTTGTGTATACTGTTAGGGAGTATTCTAATTTCATTCTTATTGCCATTTCTAAAAAAAAACCCTGTATACTGTTCTTCATAGTGCCTGTTACTAATTCACCTTTTCACTAACAGTGTGGGAGGGATCCCTTTTCCCACACTTTCTCCAGCATTTATTGTTTGTTAACTTTTGGACAATGGCCATTGTGAACCATGTGAGGAAATACCTCATTGTAGTTTTGGTTTGCATGTCTCTAATTTAGTGATGTTGGTATCTTTTCATGTGATTCTTCTAAAGGGTGTGAGTTAAACTTACCTTTTGAAATTGGCCACATGAACACCTGTCTTGTTTTGAATTCTTTTTTCAATGACAGCACCTAGGACATTTCTCGAAGGTAGATATTTTTTGCTTACCGCCCCTTGATCCTTGTGTATATTAAATACCAAGTGGCACTACTTTTTGGATGTTGTTAAATTAAAAGGCCACAAGGGAGCAGCACTTCTCCAGGCCCCATTCTTTTTTTATTTTCCTGTAATTTCCTTGTTATTTTATGTTGGAATATCCTTGATTTCTGATCTGTTTGTTTCAGCAGTACAGATATGTGATTCAGTTATGCAGAGATGTTTATTTATTCTCTTCAGGTTCATTTTCATAAATAGGTGACTACAGTGTGTTCATAAACTAACCTATGCTATTCGGTAGGTACTTTTTGATCATCTATTTGACATATGTTACAGTGTATATGTTAATTCCAAATTCTTAATCTTTCCCACTTGTATCAGGAGGTTAGAGGTTAGGGGTCCTGCAGAGGGCAAGAGGCACTCCAGGTCCATTGTGGAGGCACCCTGCCAGCTACATGCTCCTAGCTCTTTCAGCCCCAGGACACTCCAGCCTTAGTACCCAAGACAATTAGGCTCCAGGGATGTGACACCAGCCCAGGTCACTATGGCCTGATGCGAACAGTCAACTCATTGGGAAAGACCCTGATGCTGAAAAAGATTGAAGGCAAAAACAAAAGGGGGCAGCAGAGGATGAGATTGTTAGAAAGCATCACTGATCCAATGGACATAAGTTTGAGCAGACTCTGGGAGATGGTGAAGGACAGGGAAGCTTGGCATGTTGCAGTCCATGGGGTCATACAGACTTAGCAAGTGAACAACAACCTGGATCCTCCTGAGTATTAAATGCCCGGATGCAGTTCTTCATAGTGTTGTAACAGAAAATGGCCTCAAGGTGACAGCACTTCTTCCTGCTGCACTCTTTCTTCCCCCTGCAATTTCCTTGTTATTTTCTATTGAAATATAATTGATTTCTGATACTGTGTTTGTTTCAGGTGCACAGTAACTTGATTCAGTTATATTAACACACAGACATTTATCTGCTCTCTTTTGGGTTCTTTTTTGCATATGGGTGATTACAGTGTGTTCAACAAATTTCCCTATGCTATTCAGTAAGTCCTTTTTGATCATCTGATTGATATATATTAATGTGTATATGTTAACTCCAATCCAGTAAATTACCCCGCCTGTATCTGGAGGGCCAGAGGCAATCAAGGTTCATTTTAGAGGCACACTGCCTGCCACATGCTCTCAGCTCTCTCAGTCCCAGGATACTCCTGCCTTGGGACTCAAGCCAACCAGACTCCAGGGACATAGCACCAGCCCAGGTCACTAAGTCCTGAGGGAAACAGAGTTAGCATTTCTTTTTCATTTTTGCTGTTTTTATCTCATCATTTGAACTTGGAATATATAGGTGATTTACAGTCTTGTGGGTGGTTTTTTTTTTCCTTTTACCACAACTAGTTTCATTTCTATTAATACACAGATGTATATATGTATATATATATAGAGAGAGGTTTCTTTTCCACATAGGTTATTACAGAGTGTAGAGTAATTGTCCTTGTGTTATACAGTGGGTCCTAGTCTTTTTAAAATAGTAGTGTGCATATATTAGTCTGAAGCAACTCATTTCTCCATGCCCCACATCTTTATATCTTGGTGACTGGAAGTTTCTTTTCTAAGTCTCTGAGGCTCCGTTTCTGGGCAAGAAGTCCAATGGTATCCATCTTTAGATTACACCTAGAAGTGATATCATATGATAGTGATACTTGTCTCTCCCTGTGTCCCTTACTTCCTTCAGAATGATCATCTCTGCTTTGTTTCCCGAAGCTGGATTTGGCATTATTTCCTACTTCTTTATGGTTGAGAAATATTGCATTGTGTATATGTACCCCATCGTCTGTATATAGTCATCTGTGCTTCTATAGTTAGCTTGATTCCCAGTCTTGGCTATTGTATTTTGTGGGGCCGAAATCACAAGGTTACCCATCTTTTTAAAAATTTTGATTGTCTCAACCCCACCCCAACCCAGACATGAGACACAAGCCTGCTCAGGCTCCAGGGATGGGATAGCAGCCCAAATCAGGGAGGTTGTAGGGAATAAATTAGGCATTGCTTTTTTTCCTATTGTTTTCTTTAATGTCATACTGAAGCTATGTTGGAGTACAGTCAATTTGCAGTTTTTGCTTGCTGCCAGTGTACAACCGCCTGATTCAGTTATGACATATACATACAGCGTGTCTGTTCTCTTTTGGAGTCTTTTACCACAGAGGTTATTGTCGAAGGTCACGCAAAGTTCTACTTGCTGAACATCAGGCCCTTTTTGAGCATCTATTAGAGATACAGATTTCTGTGTATATATAGAAGGAAGGAAAGAGATAATCCTTTTGGATTATCTATTACAGCCACAGCTTTCTGTGTATATGTAAGTCCCTACATCCTAATTCATCCTATTCTTTCTTTTTTTGTATTGGAACCCTCTGTGTTTGAATTCCCAGAGTCTCTTTTTGGGTTGTAAATTAGTTCCTCTGTATCTTTTTAAAAAATTTTTCCTAGAAGGGACATCAAAGACTGTTGTCTCCCTTAGTCTGGCTGACTTCACTTAGTGTATGATCCTTCAAGGTCCATCCACCTGATGACCATTGGCATAATTTCATAATTTCAGTAGCACTTTTTCATGGCTGATTACTAGTCCATTGTCCATATGTAACACACCTTCTTTACCCTTTAATCTGTCAGTGGACATTGTGCAGGTTCTATTTTGGCTGTTGTAAGTAGTCCTGCAGTGAATGTTGGGGTGCATGTGTATTTTTGAATGATGATTTTCTCAAGTTATTGGCCCAGGTGTGGGGATGTCTGATCCTAGGCTTGGCTCTCTTGACAGAATTTTTTCTTTTTTTTGACATGCAGAGGCTGTCCTTTCTAGTTGTTGTTGTTAATGTCCATTCCCGCCACACAGGTAATGGGCTTCCTTCACCTCTTGGCTCTCTTCCACATCTATTGTTTGTAGACTTGTGAGGATGGCCAGTCTGACTCCTGGGATTTGATTTTCCATTGTCGTTTTGACTGGCATTCCTGTAGCAATTAGAGACGCTGTGCATCTACTCCTGTGGTGGAGGTTTGTGTTTGTTGTTTCTTTTTTTATCCTTTTCATTAAAGGGTGTGAGGAAAATTTACCTGTGACAATTGGCTTCTTGAAAGATGGTTGTGTTTGGAATTTATTTCTGCCCTGGGAGATTTCCTGAGGGCAGCTGTCATTAACAGAAACCCAAGGCCTTGTGAATTAGAGATGCTGGTCAGCCTCTTTGGTCAAGTTGTAGTTTCAGGAAATGTTTACAGGTGGCTGCACTTTTTAATGCACATCTGTGGTTCCTGAGAAAATCAGCTTCCTGGACTGTCGATTAGAGTGGAAATGCCTGAGCAAACACCTAAGGGCTTGTGTTTCACTACTTTTTCCCCCTAAAGAATCACACATACAGCCCCCACCAGACTAATCACTACTGGGGCCGTGGCACCCTGCTGAGGGTGCTTAGGTGCCCAGGAAACTGCACTTTAGGTAGGAGGTTTGAATCAGTATGCCCAGCACCAGGGCATGTGTTGTGAAGTTGTGAAGTTGCTCAGTCGTGTCCGACTCGTTGCAACCCTGTGGACTGTATAGCCCGCCAGGCTCCTCTGTCCATGGGATTCTCCAGGCAAGAATAATGGAATGGGTTGCCATTTCCTTCTCCAGGGGATCTTCCCAACCCAGGGATTGAACCCTGGTCTCCCGCATTGCGGGCAGATGCTTTACCCTCTGAGCCACCAACTCCCAGGACATGTGTAGGCTTGGTAATTGTTGTTGTTCAGTTACTCAGTCGTGTCCAACTATTTACGACCACATGGACTGCAGCATGCCTGACTTCCCTGTCTTTTACCATCTCTTGGAGCTTGCTAAAACTCATGTCCATTGAATTGGTGATGCCATCCAACCATCTCATCCTCTGTTGTCCTCTTCTCTTCCTGCCTTCAATCTTTCCCAGCATCAGGGTCTTTTCTAATGAGTTAGCTCTTCACATCAGGTGGCCAAAGTACTGCAGCTTCAGCTTCAGCATCAGTCCTTCCAATGAATATTCAGGATTGATTTCATTTAAGGTTGACTGGTTTGATCTCCTTGGTAATATTTTCCCCCAAGTCCCTGGAGGCCTGTATTCCACGGGGACTCTGGTCTGATCCAGAACAAAGCAGACAGCAGCCGTTTCAGAAGGGTTCAATGAAGAGCACCCTGCCAGACTATCTCAAAGCCACCCAAGACCAGCAGTGGGACTCAAGCCTGGTTAGGCTTCCAAGGATGGGATCACAGCCCCAGTCAGCAGGATCGGGGTGAAGAAAGTAAGCACTGGTTTTCTTTCCTTCTCTTTAATATCACGCCCATGCTATGTTGCAGTAGAGTCAATTTATAATACTGTGACTGTTGTCAGTGTACAGCTGCATGATTCGGGTATGATGTATCTAGGGGCGATCTGTATTCTCTCCTAGATTTTTCACTCTAGAAGTGGAGCAGATGGCTTAGCATCAGGTCCTTGAGGATTATGCGCCTCAGACTCAGTTTTCTGTGTATACAATGAGTGAAGGTGGGAGATAAGTTCTGTGGATACCCTCCTTGAGATACAAATTTCTAGGTATAGGTTAGAGATACCGATTTCTGTGTATATGTGCAAGGAAGGAAGGAAGAAATGAAGAGGATGATCTACTGCAGATACAGAATTCCATGTCTTCCTGGTTTTTCCCTCCCTTCCCACCCCCTGCCCCCACCCCGCACCCTGCCTTGGGGACCTTTTCTTGGGCGTTGAATTCTCAGACTCTTTTCTGGTTGTAAATGTGTTAGTGTGTCAGTTTCTACTTTGCCTGGAAGGTACATCAGAGACTGTCTTCCTCTGCCTGATGGATTTCCTATAGTGTCTGACCCTTCAAAGTCTATCTGTGTGGCGGCCATTGTCAGAACTCCCTAATTTCAGTGGTGGATTTGTATGGCTGAACAATAGTCCATCGTATATATAGACCACATTTGGTACAAGCTTTAACCTCTTGGAGATTTTGTTGGTTGTCTGTCTTGGTTATTGGAGTTTGTGCTTCAGTCTTGGTCAGGGTGCAGGTTCCTTTTGATCGATGAATTTCTCGGAATATAGGCCCAGGTGTGGGGATGCCAAGTCCTAACATTAGTGCCTCTTGAGAGTTTTGTTTCAGGTATTCGGAGAGTGTTCATTGCACTGACAGTTGCCAACTTTTTTCCTCCTACATACAGTATAGGGGATTCAGTTTCCTCCAGGTTCTCACCAGCGTGTATTCTTTGTAGACTTGTGAGGATGAGCATTGTGACTGATGGATTTGATTTCCCATTGTGGTTCTGATTGACATTCCTGCAGCAATTAAGGATGCTGAGGTTGGTTTCTTGCAGTGGAGGTTTGGGTGCATTTTGTTTTTCCTTAAGGGGTATGAGGAAAATTTATTGGTGGCAGTTGACTTCCTGAGAGTCGGTTGTGTCAGGAATTTATTTCTGCAATACCCACCCCAGGACATTTCCTGAAGTCAGCTGTCATTCACATAACCCCAGGTCTTGTGAATTCTAGGTGCCTTGAGTGCCCTGTGGTCAAGTTGTAGTTATAGGAAGTGTTCACAAGGTGGCAACACTTTTTCTTGCCCACCACTTGCTCCCCGGGGATGGGTGGGGGGGGGGGGGTGGCAACCAGAGCCTAAGGCAAATACAGCTTCCTGGGATGTGAACTGAGGTGGAAAGTGCCTAAGCAAATGCAGAAGGTCTTGGAATGGTCAATGGGAAAAATAATAGGACTCTATATCACCAAAAGTACCATGGAAAACCTCTAATCACTTTACAAAATCAGGAGCATATCAGAATTATCTTGGAATTTTTTGAAAAATACAAATGCCCAGGTACTGCTTTCTTCTTTGGCCAGAGACCCACATAAGTGTCTACTGAACAGAAATCTATGTTTAAACAGCTGAACTGTATGATGACTTCTTACGTTGACCTCATTTGTTTCACTTTCATATTTTCTCTTCAGAGCCCCCATGTCAGTTAGTTGATGTTCTCCAATCCCTACATCTCTCCTTTTTCTCTGATGTTCTTTCTCTAGCCCTCATCACCTGTAGTAGTAAAGGTTCTGTATCCATATATATGAATAATATGTATATTTTAGAAACTTTATGAAATTTTGCCCTACTAGAATTTTTTTCACATTAGATTGCACTTATTTGATGTAGTAGGAATAGGATGCTACATTTTTAATTAAAAAAGAAAGATATGCAACAAACAGCAAAGGTTTACTGTATAACACAGGGAACTATGGTCAATATCTTGTAATAACATGGAATGGATAATCATTTCAAAAATAATGTGTGTGTATATGGATCATGGAGTCAAATTGCTGTGCACATGAAACATACACTATATGTTTCAACTATACTCTGTCAAATATGGGAATATATATTTTATATATATATGTATTAAAATAAAGAAAAACACCCATGGACTTGTTTCTCACTATTTCTTCCCCCTAAAGCATCACACACACAGCCCCCAGCGGACTAATTTCCCGTGGGGTGAAGTGGCATGGGTGTGTTGTGGTCAAGGCCGGGAGCTCAGAGCAGGTGCTTAGTGGTAGGGATTGGGGTAGGACAGGCCTGCGGTCACAGTGCATCACTGGCCTCCACCCGTCTAGCCCTCACCTCCACATATGGGTAGAAGCTCTCCTGGCCACTCTTCTTCCAGTAGCCCTCAGGGTTGAAGGACAGCTTGTAGGTGTCTGCCTTCATCTGGCCTGGTGGCAGGAGCCCAGGGCAGCGGCGATCCGGGTGGGTCTTTGCGACTGGGGAGAGGCGGGGGCGCTGCAGAGCCATCCAGGCCTGGGTCTCCTGGGTCCGTGTGCCCAGTGGCCTGAGTCGGATCTGGGTGAGCAGGGCCTGGACGTCTCTGCAGCAGGGCAGTGTCCAGGACCAGGGCTATATTGCCTCACTGTCCTTAGGGAGTCACAGAGAAGAAAAGGTCACTGTCCTTAGGGAATCACAGAGAAGAAAAGGGAGAGAACCTGCCCGTCCCCTGACACAAAGACTGTGCAGATTTTCTCTATGCGTCAGTGTGCTCATTTACAAATTAAAAAAACTTGTTTTTTACTAGCCATAACGTGTGCGTGCGTGCTAAGTTGCTTCAGTCATGTAGGCCTCTTTGCGACCCTTATAGACTGTAGCCTTCAAGGCTCCACTGGCCATGGGATTCTCCAGGCAAGAATACTGGGGTGGGTTGCCATGCCCTCCTCCAAGGGGATCTTCCTGACCCAGGGATCGAACCCGGGTCTTGTAAGCCTCCTGTGTTGGCAGGGGGGTTCTTTACCACTAGTGCCACCTGGGAAGCCCTTGTAAGGTGTATTTTTTGTTTACTACATTGCGCATGGCTTTCTGGGTCAATAACTGTGCCCAGGTTGCCATCTGCATGGAGGGCTGTTTGCAGCTGCAGCGCCAGAGGCTCTGAGGGCCTCTGCTCACTGCAGCCATGCTCTCAAGTGTCCATGCTGTGATCAGCATTGGCAGCATTTACCAGCGCAGTTTAAAGAGGTTGGGAGTGGCTCCATGTGTTCCTCCAAGCTCAGATGTGACCTGGACGCCCCTTTCATGAAGGGCTCCATAACCTGAGGCTCCGAGCCTTTGGGGTCCACCAGGGGCAGGTGTCTCCTGCCTCACTCTCAGTCTCCTCATGTGTGAAAAGGGTGCTTGTGGGGTCTGCACACGGGGTGCAGTGAGAACCTAACAAACGTCCAGTGCTTGAGAGCTGCCCAGCCCAGGTCACCTGCCAGTCATGGTGATGACCTGGCCTTGCCAATTCCTCCTCAGGCTTCAACTGGCCAGTGGGCAGGAAGAGACAGGCCCGTCTCTGTCTCCGGGCACTCCGGGTGTAAGCTCTGCCAGCGCAGCTGAGTCCTGACCAGGACTACTCAGCCTACTGAAACAGAAGCTCCGAGAGTCTACAGGGGGCCCATCTGGCCGGGTCAGCCCTGCCACCTGCTATCCATGTCCACACCTTGCCCTGGTGCAGGGCCCCGTGTGGGGGTGGGGTGAGGGGTATTCCGGACTCGAGCCCTGCCCCAGACCACCCTCCTACCTTTTCTTCAGCTCGGTTCACTGCTGGCCAGGGTCCTCCTGTCTGGACAGAGGCAGAGGCCCAGGGCTGGGAGCCCTGAGGCAGTGTCCAGCACATGTGTGGTCAGCGGGCTGAAGCCCGGCTCCACGCCTCTGCCCAGGACCGTGAGAGGGGCAGGGATGCGCCTGTGGGGCGTCCTTGTGTCCACACCCCATGTAGAGGCAGCGCCTTGGAGTAAACTAGGGCAACTGAGGTGGGGGGGCAACTGAGCAATCAGTGCGCAGACCTGCGGGTCACGGAGGCTCCTCCCGGGAGGAAGTGGAGTGACCCTGCCGCGTCGGGGTGGGAGTGGGGGTGGGGCACGAGGGGCTGGGCTGGGGAACCTGGGGGTGGAGAGCTGGGCGGGACCCGGCGGGGAGGGGCGGGGATCGCGAGAGGGAGCGCAGAACCCGGAGGGGTCGCAGGATGGGGGAAGGGGCACTGGATGGGGAGATGGGGAGCGGGACGGCGGATGGGGAGCACGGAATGGGGGAGGGGGCGCGCAGGACCGGGAGGGACGCAGGACCCGGTGCGGGCGGTGGGGGAAAGACCCGGCCCGGCTCCAGCCGAAGTCCGCGCTGGCAGCAGGAGGAGCCCGACCACCCCCAGGGTCCAGCTCGTTTTCCTTCTCTGGGCTGTCAGGATTTGCTGAAGGCCCCGACAGGTCTCGTGGAGGCGCCCCAGGCAGGAGCGACCCCGGGTTGAGAGTGACAGTGCGGGGTGACACCCTTGTGGTCGTGTTTACTCCTCTTCCTCCTACCTGCTCTGGCCCTTGACTCCCAAGGTGCAGGGATCCCCCCACACCGACAGCGTAGGGTCCGGGCTGTGCGGAAATGACGGAAGAGGCAAGGCTGAGCATACAGGTGTGAATCCTGTGATTGTATTAAAATATCATGTGATGTGCACACTGAACAGATTTTTGTAACAGATTAGATACAAATAAGGGCATTCTGTGTTTACAGTCTGCATAACGTTGCCTGACGGGTTGTGTTGCTCTGGGTGTGGTGCCCTTTTTCTTCTCACTAAAGTGCATGTTCTAATGATTGGATAGCGAGCCTGGTCAGTTTGAGCCTTAAAGATTCCCTCTGAGCTAGGGAAGGAGACCTCTCTGCAAAGTTTGTGTGTTGGCTACAACTGCTTTGGAGGTAACCAGTAAGTGTGTGTTTGAGATGTAAATAGGATGAGCTTTGGCAGGGCTTATGTTTTTAGGAGGTGACCCCACAGAGACACACACACCTGTTTAGGCAAACAGCCATGGGGATGGGACCAGAAACAGTCATGCTGCTCCCATGAGGGACAATTAAATCAATGAACCTCTCCACACACCGGCAGCTGCGCAGCCCAGTACAGAGTGAGGAGGCCGCTGGCCTGTGAGGTGAGGGGTGAGTAGTGGCTGATGACCTGGGGGGAGGCAGTATAGCTACATGGTTTGAATCTGCAGCCGTTTTTACTCCATTACAAGGGTTAGCTCACCTAGTCACCGTCACAGGCTCAGGCTGTGGCTGTCAGAGTCCCGGTGTCACAGAGGGTGAAGCCGAGGTGCAGAGGGGCTGTGTGCTGGAACCCTTGGTGTAGGACACAGAAGAGGGAGGCCAGGACCACGTCTGGGACGAGCAGTGTCGACGGGCTGATCGTTTCCACTCTGTAACCTTTCCTTGTACAGATGTCAGAAGCCAGTGAACAAAAATAATCAACCTTTTTTGGTGGCTGTCCTGTCACCCTCCCCGTCTAGAGCCCTCACACCTTCTCTGCCCCAAGGGAGAACCTGGTCCTGGGAGAGAGCACAGGGCCGGGCAGGGTGTTGTCACAGGTGCTTCTGAGGCCTCACCAGGGCCCCTGTCCAGCCTGCAGGCTTCCCCTGGAAACTAAGAGGGCAGTGGGCTAAGAAAAAGCAGGTGGTCCAGCCTAATAGGGCCAGCCATGCCATGCTCACCACATGACCCCCTGAGTGGTAGCTGCCTGACCGGATCCAGCCAGCAGTGGCCACTCAGCACCTTTAGGCTCCTGGGAGCAAAGCACAGTTCTGCTGGTGGGCCTGCTGTCCTCCTCACACTCCCTTCTGACTGTGTGATGTGATACTGGAGACGCAGCAGCCCCCTGGCACCAGGAGGGCACGACTCGCGCTAAGGAAGACGCGAGATGCTGAGGAGGAGATAAGCAGCTCGCTTCCTGGTGTTACCCCTGGGCCTCATGGCAGGTGCGTGGGGCCTTTTGTGTCTGGATTGTGTTACCTGGATTGTGGAACAGCAACAAGAGACTTGCCCCCTGCACCCCCCCCCCCCCCCCCCCTGTGGTCCCAGGGAGAATGAAGCTGGTTTGCTTGGCATCCAGGTCCAAGCTGGTGTGGGGAGGTCCTGGACTGTGATTTTAAACCACTCCTGGTGATTGTTCCAAGCGTGTAGCCCAAAGAGTTCTGCCTGGGGGAATTGAGATCATGCAGGTACAACGGGTAACAGCACACAGGGTGCTCAGTACCTTGTAACTGCCAGTCCTTCCTGGGCAGCCAAGACCCTGAGCAGCAACAAGAGACTCGCCCCCTTGTGGTCCCAGGGAGAATGAAGCTGGTCTGCCTGGCATCCAGGTCCGAGCTGGTGCTGGGAGGCCCTTGTCCTATCCTGAACCACTGGAGCGGCCCACGTGAGTCCACCCTCCCTGGCCCGCTGAACCCCTGCTCCACACCTGTCTAGAGAGCTCTTCCAGGCCGCCAATGATGGGAATTTATGGTGAGAACTCAACAGAAAGGTTGTGAAGGCATCTGGGACCTTCCTTCACCAAAGACAACATTGCCAGATACACTGAGGTGATGCAGGTGACGGGGAGGCCATTTCAGATGGTGGTATGTGCTGAGAAGGACATAGGACATGGGATGCCAGAGGCTGATGGGCAATGAGTCCAGAGAGTTGCCTTCTTGGACGAGAGGAGATACTCAGATGGAAATGTGTCTTCGGGCTGGAGCTCCGGGTGGGCCTGCCAGTGGGCTGAGGAGGGTGAGTCTGGGGGCGGTGGCCACAGGAGGGATGTGTTTGGCCCCTGGTAGAGTTTCTGCTCCCCAAGGACTGGGGTTATTGTCTGTCTACTCATGGCTGGCCGGGTGTCTGGAACCTGACCTGGCCAGAGGCAAGTTCTAAACAAGTATCTTTTGAATGAATGGACAGTCTGAGTGTGGAGCTGCACAGGATGGACAACATCAGGCTGCAGAGAAGGGGTTAAGTAGATTAGGTGGCAGAGATGGGAGAGAGGCATACAGGGTTTCTAAGCCCTGCCTCCCAGCCCCCACAGGGCTCAGCTCCACCCAAGCCCATCTGTTCCCCCAGACACTCTGTTTTTTTAAGGTGAACTCCCTCTGGCCTTCACTCACCTGTGTGTCCTGCCCTGAATGTCTTAAAAAGCAGTTCCAAGTCTGTTCCCACCACCTGTGCCTGAAGCCTCTTTATCCTTAAGCCAGGTGATCCCGAGGGCACCGGCCAGAGATGGGGCCTCTTCCCTGCCTGGGGATGGCTGGATCTTGTCTGAACTGTGGACTCTGCTTTCTTCACTCGTCTGCCTGTTCAGGTCACTGTCTGGCCCAGAACTGGGAGCGTTCATGGGTCAGTGTGTCCCCACTGATTCTAGCAATCTGCCAGGCTGAGTACTGCTGGCTTGCATTGTGACACTGCTGCTTACCAGTGACACGGGCTGCCATAGAGCATAGCTCATGGGATGTCTGCTGGCCTCAGCTGGACTTTATAGTCCGGCTGAGAGCCAGAGGGTCGGTGGTGTTGGTGACTGTATATTTCATGTTTGGAGACATGTCTGGTTAGTTCTGCCCCGTTTTTTTTCGATTGGGTTTTTTGTTGTTGTTGTTGTTGCTGAGTTGTATAAGCTGTTTGTGTGTTTTGGGAATTAAGTCCTTGTTGGTCACATCATTTGGAAATATTTTCTCCCATTCTGGAAGTTGTCTTTTTCATCTTGTTTATGGTTTCCTCTGCTTTATGGTATAAAAGATTGTAAGTTTGATGAGGTCCCCTTTGTTTATTTTTGTTTTTATTTCTGTTGCTTTGGGAGACTGACCAAAGTAACCACTGGTATGATTTATGTCAGAGAATGTTTTGCCTGTGTTCTCTTCTAGGGGTTTTACCATGTCATGTCCTGTGTCTTTATCGCTGGTGCCTGTTCTGATTGGCTGGTGTGTCAGTGCTTTGCCGGCGGGGACAAGTGTAAATTTGGTTGCAGCACTGGTGGGCCCCTGCTGATCCCTGACCTGTGGGTCTAGCCCAGCAGTGGGCATGCTGGTGGTCTCCATGCGCTAGCTTATGTGATGTGGCACCAGGTGGTCTTGGCTGAGGGTGTCGGCAATGGCCGAGTTGTCTGTGTTGTCAGCTTCCTTATTGCCATCTGCATCCGATGCTGAGACTTGCATCACAGAGGTTCCTGTGGGGACAAAGGGGAGGGGAGTTGATAGTTTCAGCCAATGTGACAAAGCAAACTAACATAAAATCTAAGATTAGATGTATCCCCTTGTAGTCCGCTCATGATGGAGATGATCAAATGACATCTGATGATACAAGTTCCAGTTCAAATACTTCACCACAGTATTATAATAGTTTCCACATGGTTTGTTTACTCTTCCAGAAATCTTTAGGGCATCCTTCGATGTGACGGTCACTATGGGGGAACAGGTTCCCCTTGATGTGATTAACTTCAGGGACTGGGAAACTGTTAAGTGCTGAAGGGGAGGGCGATGCTCCACACTCCTACCTTCCCATCACGCTCTGATCCCAGGCCCCTTCTGTCCTCCCTTCTCCCCAGCCCGGGTCCAGGGAGTCCTGTCTGGACAATGGCCACGGGCCAAGCACCTGAACCAGAGGGAGAGAAGTGGTTGGTGGGGGCTGGGCTGAGGGATCAGGGAGCTGTGTCCTGGTGGTTAGAACCAAGCCTCTCCTGTTTGGTTTACTGACAGGGTCTGAGACGGCCTTGGCCTCACGCGGGTGATCAGAACACAGCTTGTCTGCCCGCTGAGCAGTGTTGGGGTAGAGGAGGCAGCATTAGTGGCTGCTGGTTGCAGGCCCGGAGGGGAAGGAGAACTTCCCGGCTTCCTTTCCTTCGAAACACCTGGTACTTTTCAGTCCCGGGTGTATGTTGGAGAACTGGGTATATGGCCATGGCACCAATAGAAGCTTCCCAAGAAGCCACGGCTCGGGTGTCCCTGAGTCTGTGAGCAGGACGGTGCCCCAGGAGGGAGAGTTTGGGCCTCAATTTGGAATGACCAGTCAGATTCCTGTTTTCAGGGGCAGGAGTTGGGAGTTGAAAGGACAACAGGCAGCTGAGCAGGGAGGGGATGGGAGCAGCCATGGGGAGGAGGGCCTGACAGCAGGAGTGATGCAGAGGGGTGGGGCCGCTGATGGGTGACCCCGGTCAGTGGGTGGCCCTGGACAGCAGATAGTGGCAACCCCACAATCCCAGAAAGGCCCCCTTGCTGTGAGATGCTGCCTCCCTCACTCCCCCGGCCCTGTTCCAGTCCCAATGCTCAGGACCAGGGTTTCTACTGCTTGAAACCAAAAAAGCCCTTTGTAGTCCTGGTGCTGCCCCTGCTTATCTCAAGGGGAACCTTCAGTGCAGTAAGATTTTTTGTTTTTATATTCGTACTTTAGTTCCCCAGAGACTCAGGAAGGAGAATACCTGCCTTATAGCAGCCATCAGACTGTAGCCACTCCCCACAGTGAGCGCTCAGGAACTCAGGAGAGAGAATACCTGCAGTCTAGCAGCCATCAGGCTGCAGCCACTCCCCATGGTGAGCCCTGAGGAAACTCTGGAAGGAGAATACCTGCCCTCTAAAGCCATCAGACTTCAGCCACTCCCTAAAGTGAGCCCTGAGGAAACTCTGGAAGGAGAATACCTGCCCTCTAAAGCCATCAGACTTCAGCCACTCCCTAAAGTGAGCCCTGAGGAAACTCTGGAAGGAGAATACCTGCCCTCTAAAGCCATCAGACTTCAGCCACTCCCTAAAGTGAGCCCTGTAGAAACTCAGGAAGGACAAGAATACCTGCAGACTAGCAGCCATCAGGCTGCAGCCACTCTCCACAGTGAGCTCTGAGGAAACTCAGGAAGGAGAATACAGGATACCGGCCCCAGATGCTGAGATGCATATGAAAGGGAATGATTTCAATGAGGTGACTCTTCCCATACATAGAAAAGTGCTAAATTCCTTAACTTTAGATGCTGCCTCCTCAGTTTGAAGTCCTAAAAGATTCTTATTGAATAGAACATAACTCTCAACACTTAGGTTATAAATATTTTTATGTCTACAGATGTGAAGTAGACACTTTCCAAAGAACAACAAAGGAAGACAAATTTCAACATTTGGAACACTGGTACTGATGGTGAACACTCCCCCAAAGATGAAACTGATGAAGCAGTTAGGACAATCATCACCCCCTTTTCCATAAAATTGTGGAATGGACACTGACAGTAGGGAATTGTCACAGGGAAGAACAAAATCTGACTCCATGTTGAATGTTTTACTTTAACCTTTGCTTCCAGTTGGTTTGTTTACTACAAGGATACTGTCCATGCATAATGGCCTGCCTTGGGGAACCCTGCCCCTTTCCCTTTGTTCAGGGCCCTGTCCACCTGTGGATGGCTATAGGAATGAAGTAGTTAACACATCCCCTCCTGAGGTGGCCATTCCAGGAGATATTTGCAAGATTAATGGCCTTTTTCCTTTATTTCCTAGCCTCCCCAGCTCTGTGTTATATAAAAGACACTAGCATCCAGACCCTGACAAGATGGTTACTTTGAGATATTAGTCTGCCATCTTTTCAGTCTGCCAGCTTTTTGAATAAAGTCATATTCCTTGCCTCAACACCTCAGCTCTGCTTTATTGCCCTGTTGTGCGGCAAGCAGCCTGAGCTTGGACTCAGTCACAATCCCACATGCCTTGCTGTCAAAAAATGAAAACATAAAAGTGAAGCAATATTGTAACAAATTCAGTATAGACTTTTAAAATGGACCATATCAAAGAAATCTGAAATCAGAAACCAAAAAGAACTCAGTGGTTGTCTGAAATATTTAGTAAAAGAGATGGTGCCCTTCCTGCCAGTACCCCCTGAAGCCACACAGGGAACGCAACCTAGGCGATCTCTTCTCTCATCCAAGGCAGTGTCACAGCAGCCACCCTGTCTCCCTGCCCATGATAAACACACCATAACGAGGGTCGTCAGTCCCTGGGCCAGTGATACTGTGAACACCTGGACTGCCTTGTCCTTGTGAGATTTGATATGGAGACAACACAGAATGAGAACCAGCCAAGAAGGATCTGGTCAGGAGTAAACCGCTCTTCACAAGGACCCTATGAGACTCAAGCACTCGCTCTGCTCACCCTGCACCGACTTTTGGGAACTGTCATTCTCTGGACAGGAAGTGGGAGGGATAATCCTGTCTCTCTTCTACCTCTTGAGACCCAGGTGGGCATTGGGGGCAGCAGCATCTCCTCCTGGGATCCGAAGAGGGTGTCGTGAAGGGACAGGGCCTACTGTCCAGTGAGGCCGGCCCTTGTCCACAGTGCACTGACCTGCTGCTGGGACTTGGGTTCCCTGGCATCCAGTTTACCCATCACCGATCCTAGCTTGAGGTGACTTGGGAGCCCCTAGCTGGCAGACACCCAGGAATAGAAAGCTGCACACTCAGTGAGAAGGAGGAGAAGCAGGCGGGGCAGAGGTCCATCACCAAGTGTCCAAGGCCCCTCTGGTCTCCTGAGAGCAACCAGCCCCACTTGCCAAGGTCTTTCTCCTCCTTAGTATGTATCTTTGTGGCTAATGTTGCTAAACACCTTCCTTTGGAAGAGAAGGCTCTGTGACCACGGGAGGGGTGGAGTTGAGGATGCGCTGTATACCTAAACCCAGGAAGCTCGAGAGCTAACTTCCCTGAGCCCTGAACACCCTCCATGTTAAATTTGCACCAACCTAGGCCAAGATCTGGACAGATTCTCTGGGAAGACACTTTTCGTGTCCAACAAGAGAAGGTTTGTTAACCCACAAGCCCGACCCCGAGACATAGGATGTGTTGCAACCATGGAAGCCGCAGGGAAGGTGTTTGAGAGGTTTCTTCCTGGGTGTCTTTTCTGAGGCCTCCTTAAGTTACTGGACCTGGAAGGGGAGCACTCACGCTTCTCTCCTCACTGCAGGCTGGACAGCACTCTCAGCCTCAGCTCCCACTCCTCTGCCTCTCTCTGAGTTAAATGGAAACCTCTCAGTCAGAGGCCAAAGCACAGTCTTCATGGTGAGCAGAACAGAGGCCTGAGGGAAGGTAAGGTGGAGGCTCAAAGTTTTTGTAGAAAAAAAACACGCACATGCATTCCAGTGTATGGCGGCCAGATGCTGTAGTAACTGGTGTTCCCTACATACTTGTAGGTGGCTTTTAGTTTCTGTATTTTTTAAACTTTTTTTTTTTTTTAAACAGCTGCATATTGTGAGAAAATTATTGCTGTCAACCACAAGTACTTGCAAAATAAGATCTTTAAGTTTATCAGAATGTTACAGGAGCTTTCTCTTAGTTAAGGATGAACTTTTAAGTACTTAATTAATCGGCTGCGCTGGGTCTTAGTTGTGGCACTCAGGATCTTCAGTTGCTGCATGTGGGATCTGGTTCCCTGACCAGGGATTGAACCTAGGCTCCCTGCCTTGGGAGCCCAGAGTCTTAGCCACTGGGCCACCAGAGAATGCTGCAATCTCCTATTTTTTTGTTTTAAAAAGATTTATTTATTTTTGTCTGTCCAGGCTCTTTGTTGCTGCGTGGGCTTTTCTCTAGTTGTGGCAAGTGCGGGTTGCTCTCTAGTTGCTGAGTTGCTGTGCTTGGACTTCTCACTGCAGTGGCTTCTCTTCTTGCGGAGCACAGACTCTAGGGCACTTGGGCTTCGGTAGTTGTGCACAGGCTTAGTTGCTCCATGGCATGTGGAATCTTCCCAGATCAGGAATCGAACCCATGTCTCCTGCATTGACAGGCGAATTCTTAACCACTGCACCACCAAGGAATTTTCCCCCTACCGCTACTGGCAAACCTCCTATTTTAAAAAAGGACTAAAACAGCCTATTTAGTAAGTTTTCAGGAGTCTGAGCTTTGAGATCAGCCTCTGTGATGTCCTAATCCCAAAGGCAGCCTGGCTTCAGATACTAGCCGGGCTCACAGGACCGGCGACCAAGGCGGGGTATGGCGGCTGAAGACAGGCTTATCCTCTGGTGCTCCACCCTCACCTGCTCAGCCAGGGTCCCTGAGCCATGGCAGCCAAGCAGAGCAGCGAGCCGGTGGGGCTGGTCCAGTTGTGGGGCCGCTGCGGTGAGAGTGGAGCGGGCGGTGGAGGCAGCTGGCCGTCCTGTCACCGTGACTGCTGGTGTCCTGTATGCAGGGCAGACATGGTGTCAGGTGGAGGCCTGGCTGGTGTCGTGGGGACAGGATGGGGCCTCAGACAGCTCACATCCCCACCTCCCCACTCCCAAATCGTGGCTCGTGGCTGCTGGCAGCTCCCTAGGACTGGGAGGGTGTGTATACCACCAGCCCCCTTGCTCGAGGTGAGCTGAGACCCCAAGTTCTGGGGTCACACACCATCACTGCCACCATGAAGGTCATCCCACTTCTGTGAAGGAGGGCTTGTGTGGGGCTGTGGGTGATGGGGGATTTGGGGGTGTTGTGGGCTGGCACAGGAGTGAGCTTTTTGAGGGGAGGGGAGAGTCAGAGGAGGGGAGGGGAGGAAGAGGCATTGAACTACTCAGCCTTCCAGGGGATTCCAGGCCCAGCTCTGGAGGGAGGTGCAGGTGAGAAGCCCCTGCAAGTTTCTGGGACCTCCTTCCCACCATATTTCAGTTGAAGCCCCTCTGCCTGCATCACCCCTAACTCTCCCTCCCGTGGCCCCTGCCAAAAGCCACAGAAGATGGAGAGTTTGTGTTGCTTTCCTTCCTGTAGGGAAACAAAGCCACAGACAAACATATTCCTTTAAGAAAGCATGAAAGAAATGAGAATAGTGGGTGGTTATTATTGACAGATTGATGTAGAGATGCTTCACAAGCCTGGCACAGGGAAGGGACTGTGAGCTGGTTGCCCCCAGTCCTGGGGTTTGCCTCCCCTTGCAATGGCCCACACTCTCCTTGGTGTCTTCTGGTGACCAGGCAGATTTCAGCCTCCTTAACACATTCTGGAAGGATCAGGACAAGAGCAGAGGTCGTTCACAAAGGGGAGGGTGTGGTCAGCTCTAAGAAACACCGTTGCCTCCTCTCTGTGTTGGAACTCAGCTCTGGGTCTAAGCAAGTGTGGCTTCCTGGCACGGTCACCACCCTCACTCACCTGGGGGACACTTTGTGTCCACCTCGTCCCCACGTGCAGCCTGCTCAGCTCCACTGCTGGGGCCCTGAGGCCCGTGCTGTGTGCGTCTGCTCTGCTCTTAGCGCACCATGTGGTCCATTAGACTTCACTCATAAAAGTTAAGTGTAAGGATGAAACATTCCATAGTTAAGAATTTCAAGGGGGCGAGGGCATTGACTTAAGCACCTGGGCTCAGGTACAAGGCCCGTGCATTAGAGAAGCTACTGTGTGGGCTTCAAGGACACTCCATGTGGAGGGTGGGATGGGGGGTGGGCAGGAAGGTTCTGAGACACTTGGCTTATCCGCTTCCTACACATGTGGCTCCAGGCTCCGTTCCTGGCAGGGTGGGCGATTGTCAGCACTGCCTGCCTGTGTGGAGGGGCTCTGGGACTGCCCGGATCAGTGGGAACGGCAGTGGTGGGAAGGGAGGTCACCCTCCCTTAGCGTCCCTGACCTTACATCTCCTCATCAGGACAGCTGAATGCCTGAACGGCCCCTTCCTTGTCTAGCTCTGAAGACCTGGAAGATGTGGATGCTGAAGGACATGCAGGCTATAACAAAGAACAGCAAAAGCAGGGCTTGCATTCTCAGCCAGATTCTGCCTGTACTTATGCATCAGACCAAAACACTGGTGCTCCCATCCTGTATCACAGATTAGAACAGAGGCATGGAGAGGTTGAGCACTTGCCCCAGGTCACACAGTTGGTGAGGGCAAGGCTGAGATCTGGCCCACTGTGGTTGAATCTGGAATCCAGATGCTGTGATGACCTTGAGGGAGGAGCAAAGACTGAGTGAAGGAGATCAGATGGCCCAGACTGAGCCAGGCACAAATGTATGCACACATGCATGCATGCATGTGTACACAGACGTCCATGTGGCCTTCACCTTTGAGGCTACAGAAGTCAGAGGAAACTAGAGGGGAACCAGGAGAGGCCAAAGAAGACTGGAGGTCTATTAGGAGGAAAGACCACACTTCCCAGGAGACCAGGGAATTCCCTTCCCTGGTGAGTCTGTCTCAAACCCTAGATTCCTCTTCGTGAACCCAGGAACTGACTATCCAGTGACCTAGTGTCCAGTCAGTTGACTCCAGACTTACGCCTTCCTGTGGGTTCAGCTCCCACTGGACCCCAATGCTCTCAATAATAATGGGGGAATGAGGTATGTAGACTGGGCTTCAGATTTGTTTGGAGACAAAATTTATTAGAAGAGGAGTTAAAAAAACCATGAAGGGAACTGGCATGAACATCTTCAGAATACTAAAGAAACCCTCAGCTGTTTACCTACTCTCATGTCATGAAAGTGGACAGTCTATTTAATCAATTAGTTCTGTCCTCATCATACTCTTTCTTTTAAAAAAAATTATTTATTTGGCTGTGTTAGGTCTTAATTGCAGCATGTGGGACCTAGTTCCATTGAACATGGGTCTTTGCATTGGGAGTGTGGAGTCTTAGCCACTGGACCACCAGGGAAGTCTCTCATCACACTCTTGGCGAGTGTGATGGGTCATAGACCTCCTTTGAGGCCCTGTCAGAGCTAAGGTATGTGGTGGCTACAGTAATCCTCCTGTGGCTAAGATGTGGTTTATTGGTAATGATTCACTCACCCTCCCTAGAAGCACAGGGCTTCTCCCCTGTGTGTGTCCTCTGGTGTGTGACTTCTGACTGAAGCTTCGCCCACACTCCCTGCAAACAAGGCTTCTGCCCTGTGTGTGTCCTTTGATGTGTGATGAGAATTGACTTCTTACTGAAGCTTCGCCCACACTCCCTGCAAACACAGGGCTTCTCCCTTGTGTATCCTCTGGTGTGTGATGAGAGTTGACTTCCGACCAAAGCTTCACCAAAACTCCCTGCAGACATAGGGCTTCTCCCCTGTGTGTGTCCTCTGGTGCTTAATGAGACTTGACTTCTCATTGAAGCTTCATATTCCCTGCAAACACAGGGTTTCTCCCCTGTGTGTGGCCTCTGGTGTGTGATGAGACTTGGTCTATCCTTCGAGCCTTGCCCACAGTCTCCATACTTGACTCATAATTCTTGAAACTCCTTCCCCCATGAATAATTTGCCTGTGTCCTCTGGATTCACTTCCTGGCCTGTGCTGGTCTCTTCCCTCATTCTCTTGTGCGCCCTGGAACACCCCATTTGTCCTTTGGATGAATAGGAAGAGGCCCTTGAAATCCTCCTCAGCCTTAGGCTTTTCAGCAAAGGTTGGGGCTTTTCCTTGGCCTCTCGACTCTCAGGTTTGTCACTCCAGCTGTGTGGATCAGAATATTGCTGCTGCTGATTTTGATTGCCTGGGCAGGGATCTTCTGGTTGGAGGCGGTCTCTTGCAGATGTTTTCAGGAGGATCTGAGTGGGGTGATTGCATTTGACATGTTGGCTCAGGAATTTCTGACTGGAGAAGGCCAGAGAGCAGGAGGCCCATAGTTGGATCTTGGGCTTTGGTTCTGCTGAAAGAGGAAGCTTTTGGTTTGGTAGCTTGTTTGTCATGGTAAGGCCTGCCCCACTAATCATCTTACTGTTGACAGTGCAAGATCTGTCTCCTGTCAAGTATGTCTGGTTGGATCTCCTTGCAGTTCAAGGGACTCTCAAGAGTCTTCTCCAACATCACAGTTCAAAAGCATCAATTCTTCAGCATTCAGCTTTCTTTATAGTCCAACTCTCACATCCATACATGACTATGGGAAACACCATAGTTTTGAATAGACAACATTTGTTGGCAAAGTAATATCTCTACTTTTTAATATGCTGTCTACGTTGGTCATAACTTTTCTTCCAAGGAGCAAGCGTCTTTTAATTTCATGGCTGCAGTCACCATCAGCAGTGATTTTGGAGCCCCCCAAAATAAAGTCAGTCACTGTTTCCACTGTTTCCCCATCTATATGCCATGAAGTGATGGACCAGATGCCATGATCTTAGTTTTCTGAATGTTGAGTTTTAAGCCAACTTTTTCATGCTCCTCTTTCACTTTCATCAAGAGGCTCTTTAGTTCTTCTTCACTTTCTGCCATAAGGGTGTCACCTGCATATCTGAGGTTATTGATATTTCTCTCGGCAATCTTGATTCCAGCTTGTGCTTCATCCACAGCATTTCTCATGATGTACTCTGCATATAAGTTAAATAAGCAGGGTGACAATAGACAGCCTTGACGTACTCCTTTCTCAATTTGGAACCAGTCTGTTGTTCCATGTCCAATTCTAACTGTTGCTTCTTTACCTGCATATAGATTTCTCAGGAGGAAGGTGGTCTGGTAGTCCCATCTCTTACAGAATTTTCCACAGTTTGTTATGATCTACACAGTCAAAGACTTTGGCATAGTAAATAAAGCAGATGTTTTTCTGGAACTCTCTTGCTTTTTTGATGATCCAATGGATGTTGGCAGTTTGATCTCTGGTTCCTCTGCCTTTCTAAATCCAGCTTGAATATCTGGAAGTTCACGGTTCATGTACTGTTGAAGCCTGGCTTGGAGAATTTTGCGCATTACTTTGCTAGCATGTGAGATGAGTGCAATTGTGCAGTAGTTTGAGCATTCTTTGGCATTGCCTTTCTCTGGGATTGGAATGAAAACTGACCTTTTCCAGTCCTGTGGCCACTGCTGTGTTTTCCAAATTTGCTGGCATATTGAGTGCAGCACTTTTACAGCATCATCTTTTAGGATTTGAAATAGCTCAACTGGAATTCCATCACCTCCACTAGCTTTGTTCGTAGTGATGTTTCCTAAGGCCCACTTCACTTCACATTCCCAGATGTCTGGCTCTAGGTTAGTGATCACATCATCATGATTATCTGTGTCATGAAGGTCTTTTTTGTATAGTTCTTCTCTGTATTCTTTCCACTTCTTCTTAATATCTTCTACTTCTGTTAAGTCTGTACCATTTCTGTCCTTTATTGTGCTCATCTTTGCATGAAATGTTCCTTTGTTAGCTTTAATTTTCTTGAAGAGACCTCTAGTCTTTACCATTCTATTGTCTTCCTCTATTTCTTTGCATTGATCACTGAGGAAAGTGTTCTTATCTCTCCTTGCTATTCTTTGGAACTCTGCATTCAAATGGGTATATTGTTCCTTTTCTCCTTTGCCTTTTGCTTCTTTTCTTTTCATAGCTATTTGTAAGGCCTCCTCAGACAGCCATTTTGCCTTTTTGCATTTCTGTTTTTTGGGGATGGTTTTGATCACTGCCTCCTTTACAATGTCATGAACCTCCATCCATAGTTCTTCAGATACTCTATCAGATCTAATCCCTTGAATCTACTTGTCACTTCCACTGTATAATCGTAAGGGATTTGATTTAGGTCACACCTGAATGGCCCACTTTCTTCAATTTAAGTCTGAATTTGGCAATAAGGGGTTCATGATCTGAGCCACAGTCAGCTCCCAGTCTTGTTTGTGCTGACTGTATACAGCTTCTCCATCTTTGGTTGCAAAGAATATAATCAATCTGATTTCGGTATTGACCATCTGGTGATGTCCATGTGGGTCTGGTAAGATCTTTCTATTTTTAATTCTAATCCTGTTATCTTAAAAATATATATTGTGGTAGTGTGGGTCTGGTAAGACCTTTATAGACTTGAGACATTCTTTTGATTTCTTGTTAATAGCCAATTGAAAAGTATATAGCTCCTTTGCTAAGACTAGCAAGGGGGCACCCTCCATCCCCCTTCTGATGTCTATGTCAGAAACTTTTTCTGTTCCTTTTCATACTTTAATAAAACTCTGCTACACAAAAGCTCTTGAGTGATCAAGCCTGGTCCCTGGTCCTAAAGCTAAACCTTCTTCTTCAGAGATCATGAATCCAACACCGTTCACCATAAGCTATCACTGCGCCACACCCCTCTTCTGGTCACACTGATCTGAAGCACTTTTCCTGGACTGTTTTTCCTCAGAGAACCAGCCCCTGTCTGGAATTAAGCACATGCTACCCCAGGGCAGGAGTTCTGTCCGTTTTAGTGCGTGGAACCCTGTCTGGCACAGAGTATGAACTCACATGACAGCGAACTGAAACAGTGGCTGAATGGAAATCAGTGTACACATGTCACTTAGAAATGTGGAGGAAATGAGGAAGAAATAGCTAAAGGTGAGAGAGCTGGTAGGTGCTAGAAAACTTGCTTTTTGCCTCTAAGCCTTTCAGCAGAACGTGATGTTACATACTTTTTGCATGAAATATTAAAAATTAGAATTAACATTTTTAATATAAAATGTTTTTCCTAACAGTCATATGAAGTGAAACAATTTCTGAGGTATTTTAATTGCGACTTCACTGACTTCAGACTGGATTGTACTCTGCTTTAGAGCTGGGCCAGGGAAGCTCCCCAGGATGGCGTAGGGTGCTGGAAGAGTGGTGGCGCTTACCTCTCCTGGCTGTGAGCTCACTCTTCTACCTGCTGCCCCACTTGATGCTAAGCTCCTGGCCATACTCATCGCTGTACCAGACCAGCAGCTCACAGCCCGGCCTGACCACCCGGCAGGTTCGGTAGAAGATCTGCCTGTGATACTGGAAGGCCACCAGATTCTGCTCCTCATTGTCCTGGGCACAGTTCACATACCTCGGGTTGACATCGAAAAAGGGAAAGAAACCACAGATAACGAGTTCCTTCCACATGTCAGACCCACAACCAGCTCCTCACCTTCAGGCTCTAAGGCCATCACTGCCCCCACTGCCCCTCCTGGGGACCTTCTGTTCATACCTTTGACCACACCGTGTGAATTCCTATCTCCAGATCCTGTTTCTGGTCCTCTTCCTGGCTGGAATGCTTTTCTCTCCTTACCTAATTAGCCATTTTCCAGACTTGTCTCCACCTAGACTGGTCATAAGACTGGTGATCTCTACCTCCTCTAAACTCTAAATTAAGTTCTCTTGTATTCCACAGAACTTGGTGCTTCTAGGCTAGCATGCACCCCTCAGCACTCACCCCAGCCTGCCTTCTCTCCCGAGGCTTTTCTCCAGTCTCCCTGTGTGTATTCAGGGTCCCATTCACTTGAGCCCCCCTCCCCATGGAAACTTGGAGAGTATTCTGACTTAGCTCGAGACACAGAACAATAATAGTTTATCCACTTTCTGCCTCCCCTGATGAAAGGAGAGGCCCTCAGAGAAAGGCCCTGGTCACGGCCATCCTGCCCCACATTCCTTTCCAGGCCTCAGGGCCCACTTCTCTCTGGAACCTAGCCTGGGGAGGTTGCTCCCCTCACAGACTCAAGATCTCCCATGGTAGGTTATCCTGGCACTGTGCAGTTCTTAAAAAATAGAACAATTAAAGTTACATATTCCTAAAATCAATTGTTTAATGTCTGTCTACAGTATGTACTCCAAAAGGACATGGGTTGTGTGATCTGCTTCAGTAATGAGCTCCACTGTTTAAACTGGAACATAGAAAGTGCTTGGTAAGTGTTAATTAGGTGAGTTAAAGTGTCCCTGGTGAATCCAGACTCCTCAAGTTGCTTTCAAGTATCCCAGTTTTGTGCAGCATAGAGATTTATATTTTGAGAGCATATACTATATTTCTATTTCTTTCTAATGCCTTTTGCAATGAAAGAGCACGTTATGGAGGAAAAAGAGGAAAGAAGATGTGAAAGCTATTGAGGGAGGCAGGTTGAGAAGGAAAGGGGTATGGGCTTGAGGGAGGAGTGTCCTCTAGAACCTGCAGACTCATTGCACTCACCTCATCCAGTTGGCCTAAGATGTGTCCCTTCCATCCACATACTCATAGCAGTTTCTCCCTTTGGTGATCCGAGTGTCAGAAAAAGAGTTAAAGGCTCTCTCTCTCTCTTTTTTTTTTTTTTTGGTGGGAGGTAATAGAATCCCTCTGCTGTCATCAGTGCTCTTCAGCCTGCATGGATTCAACTGCCAGTCGTGACCACGTGGTAAGCTCCTTAATCATCACTCCATGTCTGAGTCCATTGGTCCACTCAGGGCAAGGGCCCCACACGGGAGGAGCCACTTCTGTGTGCCTGTACCACTGTGCTGCTCCCACCTGTCCTCTGAGCTTTAGACAGAAGTCCCATGTTCATGCACAGTGCACACAGGACACAGGGCTGACTGTTCATAAAGACTGTCAGAAAGGGCGCTCAGGGCATTTGGCCTTGATCCTGTACCCCATGTCATAGAGGAGGGGGATGATTGGGCGACCAAATGGTGAGGTGACATTATTGTTCCAAGGCCTTGTCTATGAATGGGCCAGCGGGGTCACTCACAGAGGTAGTCATCATCCTGGGGGTTGGTGACCTCTTGGGACACGTGGCCCTTTCTTTTTTGTAGGCTGTACATCTTCACTTCAGTCTCCTTTCTTCTGGGTTCTAAGATGGAGAAGAGAAGCTGAGCAAGGCTGGTGGGGTCTGGAGAGTTAGTTGCTATTTTATCAGAAAGTGTGAGATCTCCCACCTATCCATCTATACAATTTATTAAAGTTTTTTTACATTTATTAAAAAATTTTTTATTTACTGATTTTTATTTTTTAGTGTTACATTATTTATTAATTGGCCAATGACATGTGGGATCTTCGTCCCCTGACCAAGAATGGAACCCATGCCTCCTGCAGTGGAAACATGGAGTCTTAACCACTTAACCACCAGGAAATCCCTTTTCTATACTTTGTTTTATCTCCCTTTAACTACTGGTTCAGACAGGCTGAGGCTCCACACTGACCACAGATGCCCAGTTCAGTGTTAGCTTCCTGTACTTTCCATCAGTAGGTTTACCCTCCCAACCTTTTTACTTAGAAAATAGTTCACAGACACATCTGCTCAGAAAATATATGTTGAGGGCATGTATACTTATGCCCAGAGGCCTAACAAAGCATGGTCCCTATTATCACAACTGGATTTATTGAACAACTTGTCTGTGTCAACACTTTTATATTTAATGTAATGCTTTCAGACACTGTATGAGTTATGTATTCTTATCTTCACTTTACAGATGAGCAATCAAGACCTCAGAAAATGTATAAGGTTTTCCCATGGCCCTAGTGCTTCAGGTCTCAGATCAGTCCAGCTTAAACCCATGCCTACCCAAAGTCCACCCCACATACCCACACCATAATTATCAGCCTTTCTATAGGAATTAGAGGAACTAAACTCCCCAAGTTATTTTCTCCTACCCACTTTTTGTCTGGGGTACTGTTCAGAGGTACTTGCTTCTCTGGGAGGGGGCACTGGTTTCTGGGACTGCTTAGAGCCACTTGTCAGCAATTTTGCAGCTCCTGGCAATTCCTTTATAGATTCTTACTTTATGGCACCCTGGACATTCCCTTCTGTATAAGAGTCACATAGTAAAGGACAACATGCATTTCTTTAGTTCTTTAGGACTTTATGAAGTGTTTTTACATGTATGACTTTAGTTAACACTTTGACAATTCTTGGAAATACCTGGTGCGAGTGTGTGTATGTGTGTGTCTGAACACTGGAGTGTAAATAAAGGACCTAAATGGGTAGTGAATCAAAACTAGAATTCATATCTTAAGGTTCTTTTGCTTCAATTTTCTTCATGAAAGTGGGAGCAAGGCAGGGAGAATATCTGGAAAATCAACAAGGTCAGGGAAATAAGGGGCTAAGGGCTCATAGAGAAAACCGGGGGCGTTTTCTATTCAATAGTGGCCCTTTGATGGATGAGGAAGTGTGGAAAAGTACAGAGGGGACAAAACATATCTGGAGAATTAGGTTACAAAGCAATGAGCTTGGGAAGAGAAAAGATGATTGGCAGAAACATACCAAGACAATAGAGAAAATGAGCTGAAAATTGCAGGTTGTCACATGCTAGAGACAGTGTTCAGAATTAAAGTAGCTGGTGCCATCAATTCTGCTTGAACAAGGCTGTACAACTAGCTGGTTCTCCTTAGTTTCCTGATCCATAAATTGGTATACATGCTAATTCTTAATGTTATAGTGGACATGAAATTTAATAACCTTCAACAAATTGTTGTGTGAGCTTAATACAGTATGAATGTGAGAGTCCATTCCTGCCATCAATTTACCCCCTCAACTGTTTCTGTATTTGCAGTCTAGCTCACAGATACTATCTTCAGCATTCCTTGATCTTCTTACATCTAGATGAATATTTAAATGTGGAATCACTCACTCAGAAAACATTTAGGGGGCCCAAGGGGCTTTGAGCTGGGCCTGGACTTCCGAGAATTAACGGTATGGGTTAGGCTCTCAAAGCTCATGAATCAGGGGCACGCTAAACAAATGATTCCAAACACTAAAGTTGCCTAATCAGAACTCAGAGGAAGGAGTTGTTACATCTTCCTTCAAGAAAGAGCATTTGAAATCAGTTCCAGACGATGAATTTCTACTCAAAAGGAAGGGGGTAACCTATGTGAAGTCCTTCAGTTATTTTCTTATTTGTTGATTTTCAGTCATCACACCTGAGGTTTGTCAGGGTTGTAAGCTGATTCCTCTTATTGGAGTAGGAAGGTCTGAGGCTGGGGATCCTATCTCCTTCTTCATGTTGGACCATCCACTCTACAAATTGCCCAATATATCTGTAAGCTTCCCTTAGTTAGATGTCCTAGCACATCTCTCATTTTACCACAGCACCAAAGAACTGAGGTTGAAACCATCCCTCAGATGAATGATATAATGATGTATAAATAAGAGAGTGTAAACGTCATAGAACTATGAAAGTTTTAATCGGCTTATAAGGGGTTTAGAGAAGGCACTTTGGATTAGATTGCACTACCAGTGATACTGTGATCTCAGGCATATAATCAAACATTTCTTTACCTCAGTTTCTTGATCTATAATGGTCATAGTACCTACCTGTAGGTATTGTAGGATTGTTTTAAGGTTTAAGTAAGTTTATTCACGTAAAATGCTTAAAGTCTGAAATACTGTGAAAATAATGTAACAATAGAACAACCTACTATTGTTGCTATTCTTACTAACTATAAAAATGGTGGTGATATCAGACATTGTGCTAAAGACTCAGAAAAGGAAAGCAGCAGTTTCTAGGATCTTGGCATATTCTCCTATTCTTACCTGTGATTGGATCCATAAGAAGGATTTTCTTGTCAACAGAATTTGGGAAATACCTTCTGGTGTTTACTGTGCTCCACTCTAAAGGCCATCCAAGAAGGTTTTCCTAAAAAATGATGAGAATCAGTGTTTCGGTTGGTAAATATTTCCAAACTCTGGGCATTCTAATTAAGGACAAGAATTCTGAGCCAGAGTGTGACAAAGACAAGGATTACCAAAGGAGGAATGGAAAATGATTTCTGTATCATCAACTCCTATGCTTCCACTGCGAGCATCACATAATTTTCTTAAAATAAAAAAAGATAAAACTTCATCTGTGCTTCATTTGATGTTCATAAAATGTGTAACAAATTTACTAGCCTTTCATGACAAAGACACTCAACAAACTTGGAATAGAAGGAAGTGACCACAATATAATAAAGGTCATATATGAAAAGTCTACCTCTAACATCATATTCATAATGAAAAGCTGAAAACTTCTAAGATCGGGAAAAAAGGGCAAATATGCCCACTCTCAACACTTTTTTTTTTTTCCAGTTCTATCACTTTATTGCTACCGACCCATCTCCCTCCACCCTCGTGCACACATGCCCAGTCATGTAACCTCATGAACTGCAGCCCGCCAGGCTCCTCTGTCCATGGACTTTTCCAGGCAAGAATACTGGAGTGGGTTGCCATTTCCTTCTCCATCAACACTTCTGTTCAACAAAATATTAGAAGTCCTAGCCAGAGCATTAGCTTACGAAAGGAAACAAAAGTCTTCCAACTTGGAGAGAAAGAAGTAAAATTGTGTCTGTTCACAGAGGACATGATTTTACATGTAGAAAATCTTTAAAATTCCACACAAAAACCTGCACAGAAAATTGCAGGATACAAAACCAACATTCAGATATCTTTCCATGCACAAACAATGATGATTCAAAAAAAAAATAAGAAAACAATCCTATTTATTTCATTTTTTTTAAAGCTATAGTCAAGAGCTAAGTTTAAATTGAAAAAAAAATATTTATATTTATTTATTTGTGCCAGGTCTTTGTTGGCATGTGGGATCTTTAGTTGCAGCATATGGGATCTGGTCCCCTGACCAGAGATTGAACCCAGGTTCCCTGCCTTGGGAGTGTGGAGTCAGCCACTGGCCCACCAGGGAAATCCCAACAATCTTATTTATGATAGCATCAAAAAGAATGAAATAATTAGGAGTAAACTTAAGGAGATGAAAGACTTATACACTGAAAACTACAAAGCATTGCTAAAAGGAATCTGATAGAATTAAATAGAAAGGCATCCCATGTATATGCATTTGGAGTCTTAATATTATTAAGCTGTTCATACTACCCAAAGCAATTTAAAGATTCAATGCAATTCTTATTAAAATCCCAAATGATTTTTTTCAGATATAGAAAAATCCATTCTACAGTTAATATGGAATCTCAGAGGACACCAAAACAATCTTAGAAAGAAGAGCAAAGCTGGAGACTTCTGATTTCAGTAACCAAAAGAGTGTAGTACTGGAATAAAGTGCACGCTTAGTTATTCAGTCATGTCTGACTCTGTGACACTTTAGGCTGTAGCCTGCCAGGCTCCTCTGTCCATGGGATTTTTCAGGCAAGAATACTTGAGTGGGTTGCCATTTCCTTCTCCAGGGGATCTTCCTGACCCACGAGTTGAACTCGTGTCTCCTGCACTGCAGGCGGATTCTTTACCTGCTGAGCCATTGGGGAAGCCCATTGGCATAAAGACAGACATATCAATCAATGGAACAGAATAGACATCCAGAAATAAACAGAAATAAACTCTTGGATACATGGTCTAATGATCTTCATCAAGGGTGTCAAGACAATAGGGAATGCTTAATCCAGGTCACGAATGGTGCTGAGGAAACAAAATATACACATGCAAAATAATGAAGATCTTACATCATGTAGAAAAATCAACTCAAAATAAACTAAAGACCTAAATGTAAGACTTGACAAAACTCTTAGAAGAAAACAAGGGTGAAGCTTCATAACACTGAATTGGCAATGATTTCTTAGATATGATACCAAGTGCATAAATATTAATAACAAAGTAAAAAATAGATAAACGGGACTACAGTAAACTTAAAACTTCTGTGCAGCAACGGACACAGTGAACAGAGTGAAAAGGTAACCTACAGAATGGTAGAAAATATTTGTAAAATACACATCTGATAGAAAGTGAAAGTGTAGTTGCTCAGTTGTGTTCGACTCCTTGCGACCCCATGGATTGTAGCCTTTCAGGCTCCTCTGTTCATGGGATTCTTCAGGCAGAATACTGGAACGAGTTGCCATTTCCTCCTCCAGGGGATCCTCTCAACCCAGGGATTGAACCTGGGTCTCCAGAATTGCAGGCAGATTCTTTACCATTTGAACAACTAGCCCATTCTACATATCTGATAAGAGGTTAAGCACATACCAATATGAAGGCTGCCTATAAGCCAGGAAGAGAACTTAATTGACCATGATGGCATCCTGATAGCAAATTCCCATGCTCCAGAATTGTAAGAAAACAAATTTCTGTGGTTAAAGCAATGCAGTCTGTTTTGTTATGGCAGCCTGAACTGACTAACACAGTGGGAGAAGGAATTGAATAGACATTTCTCCGAAGATATACAAATGGCCAACAAACCAATGAAAAGATGCTCAATATTATTAATCAATAGAGAAATACAAATTAAAACCACAATGGAAATTATCTCATACCTTTTATGATGGCCAGTATGAAAAAAAGAGACAATAGCAAGTTGTAAGGATATGGAGAAACTGGAACCCTTACACACTATTGTTGGAAATGTAAAATGTTGCAAGCTTTATAGTAAACAGTATGGAGTTTCCTCAGAAAATTAGAAACAGACTGCTATGTGATCTAGCAATCCAATTCCTGCATACATATCCACGAAAAATTGAAAACAAGATCCTGAATAAATGTGTGCACATTTATGGTCATTGCAGAATGATTCACAATTGGCAAGATGTAGAAGCAACCTAAATCTTCATTGGTGGATAAACAGATAAAGATTATATATAAAATATACCTCATATATTTTATATACACATGCACACAATGGAATATTTTTCAGCCTTAAAAAAGAATGAAAAAAAAAAAGAATGAAATTCTGTCATATGCTACATCAGGGGTGCACCTTGAGGATATTATGCTAAATGAAATGAACCAATTAATAAAAGACAAATATTGCATGATTCCACTTATATGAGATATAGAAATTAATCAAATTCATGGACATGGGAAATAGAATGGTGGTTGCCAAGGGCTATGAGGAGGAAGAAATGGAGAATTGTTGCTCAGTGGTTATAGAGTTTCAGTCATGCAAGGTGAAAAAGTTCTACGGATTTGTTGTACAACAATGTGTATATAGTTAGCAGTAGTGTGCCATACACTCAAAAATTATTAAGAGAGTAAATAAAGATGTGTAGAGGTATGGTGAACCATGGGGTATATGTTCCCTATGAAGAATCTCTTTTCATGTCAAAACCTTTGCAGACAACCAGATGTTTGGTTTTCATCTCTCTTACACTAGTTTTAGTAACCTAAGGAAACCTATAGACTTCCCGGGTGGCACAGTGGATGAGAATCTGCCTGCCAATGTAGAGGACACAGGTTTGATCCCTGGTCTAGGAAGATCCCATATGCTGTGGGGCAACTAAGCCTGTGTGTAACAACTACTGAGCCTGTGTGCGCTCTGCAACAAGAGAAGCCACTCAACACAACCAGAGAAAGCCCATGCACAGCAATGAAGACCCAGCACAGCCAAAAACAAATAAATAATAAAAAAGAATCTAGGGGAACAGAAATCCATAGATGGAGAATCATAGAACTAATCTAAATTATTTTCTCCAGTCTAGGCAGATAAACTCTTCTAAACTCTTTACTCTGAGCAGCAGAAGAGGAAGTCAGCTGCTCACTTCTGTTTTATAATGAGTGTACTTCATTTTATTTACCTGATGCTGTCTTTGGTCAGTGAAATGTGGGAAAGATCAGGGAGACTAAATAGTTCTCTCAAACCCTTTCCCAGAATCAAGACAAATAATTAAGTTCACCTCAGGGTAAGAAGATCATGTGGTGTGTTTTTATATACATACATAAATAACGTATCTTGACATAATGGTAATCATTTCCTCTTCTAAGAGATTTACTCCAATAACCAAATTATTATGAGATTAGTATTAGAAAGCTCTTTGGTGAATTTATAGTCTAAGTATGGTTTCTTTAATTGCCCTTTCATTAAGAATGTTTAGCAAAAATAATCATTTAAAAAAAAATGATAAATTTAAAACATAAAACTATTGAGAATTATACTGAAAAACCTATACATCCACCTTCCTTCATTCAGGCTTATGTCAATATTCTGCCACTTCAGATCTTTTAATTTCCAGTTCAGAATTCAAAACAAAAACAAAATAAAAACAAACAAAAAACTAACCAAGACACACGGAAGCCACCTGTCAGCCCTTACTCCTCTGGTGCTGAATTTGGTACTTCTTATTAACATTTAGATTTTTAAATATTCACCATTTTTCACTGCATGAATAATACATATAATTTTTCCAAAAAAATATCTCATTATTATTGAGCCAAAGGACTAGAGCAGAAACACTGACACAAAGAGAAAAATAATTTTTTCAATAAAACAAATGGTGCCATCACAGTGATATCATAAGATTCAAGTGACCCTGACAGCATAAATATGGGTGCCACCTCATGTGTGGCTCCTTATAGACCTACTTTGGTTCTTCTGCAATGTCCTGTTTTTGTTTTATTACCAGTTTTCATTAGACTCCACTGGGGAGTGGGACGATTCTGCTTTTGTTTCTTGGCCAGGAATCACTTGATCCTGAAAGTCTTGTGAGAAGAGTTGGTGAGGAGCAGAGTCAATTGCCCGTACGATGGCAGAGAAGGGGAGGCTAATTATATTACATATTTAAAAACTTCAAATGGATAGTCTCGTACTGTATAATACAGTGCTTTGCATCTTGCTAGTTTGGTGAATCTTACGTTTTATTTGCTAAAGCCTGAGATGCAGCTGAGACCTAAATCCAGGTTGGTTTCTGGAAGACACCTCTAAATCCTCCTGGCCCCTCACCTTGCTGCCTTGGTGTCCATTCTTCATCAGAATCTTCAATGTCATCTACCTGGGGTTTGATGACCTGTCTGCGGTGATGCATGAAAGCTGGTCGAGGGGCTCTGAGGCCTAGAAAGAAGCAAAATTTTTGCTCTGAGAAAGAGGAATAAAGCATAGAGGCAATGGAAAGTGTCACAAAGTCTGGGTAATTAGTAGGATGGGCTGGGAGAATCTAGAACAAAGGAAGAGGTGAGCTCTGCACTGCCAGGGCCAGCACTACATTGATACAAAATAAAAATTTCCTCCAGGTTAGTCTCCACACAAAAGGGAACTGTGAGTAGATGAAGCCTCCTAAGAGAAGGCCAAGTTAACACTGAGGCTGAAGACCTGTTTCATGTTTCCTAGGCTCACAGGGACCCAGCATTTCCTGTTACCTATAGTAATCAGTGCTTCATAGTTTCTTTTCACATTCCTACATCAGATTTTTTCCTATTCTCCCATCTCTGCCCATTCTTCCTTGGAGAAGTATATGGAAATGTCTTTGAAAGCATCTTTGGCCTAAAGAAAATAATAGATTTAATCAGTGACTTACTAATATAAGTCAAACCTTAGAGCTGGGCCTTCTCCTCCACCTTGTGTGCAGGGAGTAGCCTGAAGCTACTGGGTGGTCTCTGTGAGACAGGCATGAAAACTTTCCTTCCTGACTGTGTCCTGCTTAACTGAGCAAACTGTCTTGCTTAACCAGGCATTTTCCTAACTCTCCCTGGACACAGAGCAGTCCACGATGCTAGTGTCCTGTTCCGCCCCACTATACTCCACTGTCTCAGACAGGACCAGGCACTCCCTTACTGTGTACATTGACAGAGAAGTTCACTCAGTGGTGTGGGCAAGCAGTCTGTGGTCCTTCAGGGACCAGCTCCGTGTCCTTCCTATAGAGCTGGCTTAGAGCTCCCTCCACCTCTCACCGTGGGCTTCCACTCTGTTCTCCCTGCCTCTCCCTCAGTCCTCTCTGCCAGGGACCTGTTGGGGCTCACGGCCCTGGGACTGCCTCAAAGCTGTGGTGCCTGTGGAAGAAGATGCTGAGATAGCCCAGACCACTGTCTAGTTCCAGGTCTGTTTGCCTTGGGCGGAGTGTCCAGGGCAGGAATGTGCGGGGAAAGTCAGGGTAGGGGTTGGTGGGATGGACTGATCCTGACTGGCCATGACAGAGTAGTGAACTAGATTTGGTTTCTTTGGTTCCCCTACAACTTGGCCTCTCTGAGGAAAGGCACCCAGAAGGACATGTCTGTGGGTGATGGAGGGAATCCTGAGGAGACCTGGAAGCCCCTAACTGCTGGACTGGGATCAGGCTGAAACCAGGGCTCTGCTCCAATGTGGGAGAGGGAATACTTCACCAAGAAGGGTTTTGGGGCTCTCTGCCTGGGGACTCTGGGAAAATCTGGACATAACGTGGGTTCTACTTAAAAGGGACAAGTTGCTCAGCTTGGTGAGATCTGGGTCACAACGGGCTGAGGGAACTGGGGTTCCTCAGACGGAGGGGATTGGGGGTCTTTTCGCTGATGTAGAATGAGCAGGTTGAGAGAACTTGGGATCTTTGAGGAAAAGGAAATCAGGGTTCTCTCAAGCTAAGGAGCTCTGGGGTCTCTCACTAAGACGCTGTAGGTCTCCTACATGCAGGACAGTTGGGAGTCTTGAGGATAAAGGGATTGAGGTATTCAGGGTCTCTGAGTTGGGGAAATTTGGTCTCTCTGCGGGTGCTATTTTTAGGGTTCCACAGGCTGAGGGGAATTGGGATTCCTCTAGGTATTTGGGGGGGGGGGGAGGGTGTCTCAGCACTACAGGATCCGGTGTTTCTGAGGGTGAAGGGACTTAGTCCCTGAAGCTGAGAAGACGCAAGCTCCCTTCAGGTTAGAACCCGGGTTCCTCAAAGCTGACGGGATTTGGGGCCTCTCAGCCTGGAATTCGAAGAGTTCAGGCTAAGGGTTTATGGGGGTTTCGCACAGAGCGTTTCTGTCAGTCTCCCCGCTGTCCTCCAGCGCTGCCCACCTCGGCCCCGCGCTCGCTCGGAACTGGGAGGCGTCCAGTCCTCCCTGGCTGAGGCGAAGGGAAGGGCGAGGAACCGGCTTGTACAGCCCTGTCAGGCACCAGCCACCAACATGCGTTGTGATCCAGGCAGTCCCTTCAGTAGGCTCCGGGAGGGTGCGGGGCGCGCAGAAGGTCCCGCCCCACCGCTCGGGGATTGGCTGCTCTGGGTCCCCAGCGTGTCTGTCAAGAGGCCTCCAGTGCGCAGGCGCATCTCGGTAGTTTTCATCGCTAGTTTTCTCCACCCGCCTTTAGGCATCGCGTTTTAGTCCTGGAGCCTCAAGTGGGCGGTGCGACCTTAGGCTGGATGTTTTCTTCCAGTGCCCTGAGCCAGAATCTTACCAGACTGTAGTAGTGCTCCTGAACTTTCTCGTAGGCTCACCTGTGCCCTACCTTGTAAAATCCAGTTTTGGCTCTAAGAACTGTGTATGATGAGTCCTGCTTTTTTCAGGGAAAAATTGCGTAATTAACTAAATTCTGATGAGACACAAGAGGAACAACATACGGTCAAAGATTTAAACGCAACGAATGGAATAATAAGAATATTAGAAAAAATTTGGAGGATTTTTAACCTCAAAGCAGAAGTTGGCACTGATGAGTAATCTGTATGTTTAATGTAGGTATTAAAAGACTTCAGAAATGAGATATAAATAAAACCCCAAAGCCCTGCAAGTGTTTTCCATGAAAGGAGGCATCCAGTGGGAGGACAATGGATCCACAGAGGTGAGTTTGCTTGACACCTACTGGCTTCACAAGATAAAATAGGGATACTTGCTGGCGCTTACCTAGCTTTACTCATAGAAAAATAACATTATTTTCATGTATTGGAAGCAAGACGACTGACTGTAGAAATTATTATCAAGTGGGGCCAAGAGTGCTGGTTGGGAGTCTGGATGGAGAGATGTTACCAGAAAAGTGGGTTTGCCTCTTGGTGGGTCTTGAGCCAGAAGGTACCACCCAGCCAAAGCTCATGGGAAGGAAAGGTGTATATTACTTGCTGAAGTATGGAGAACACTAGGGAACTTTCCAGAGCAGTGTCTCTCCAAACTGCAAAGTTGGGGAAGCTTTAATCTATGGGAACAGGCATGTTCAGGCTTCTGTTGTGGCTAAGACGGTAAAGAATCTGCCTGCAATGCAGGAGACCTGGGTTTGATCCCTGGTTTGGGAAGATCTGCTGGAGGAGGACGTGGCTACCCACTCCAGTATTGTTGCCTGGAGAATCCCATGGACAGAGGAACCTGGTGGTCCATGGGGTCACAAAGGTTCTGACACGATTGAGTGACTAACACTTTCAGTTTACAGGCGTGTTCATGAAAGGCCTTGGGCCAGTGACAGAGCCCAAGCTTCAGTTGATTGAAGCCTTGAGTCAGAACCAGTCACCATCAGCAACCCTTACATTCCAGCTGACCTAGTCCTGATATAGATATCTATTTTTCTTCATATTCTTTCCCTCTTATAGGTTATTACAAAATATTGAGTGTAGTTGTCTATGCTATACAGTAGGTTCTTGTTGATTATCTGTTTAAGTTTTTAAAATGTTGATTTTGTTTATTTTATTTATATTTTTGGCTGTGCTGCATCTTTGTTGCTGTGCCTGGGTTTTCTCTAGTTGCAGCAAGTAGGGGCTACTCTTTGTTGTGGGGCAAGGGCTTCTCATTGTGTTGCTTCTTTTGTGGTGGAGCACAGGCTCCAGGGCTTGTGGGCTTCTGTAGCTGCGGCATGTGGGCACAGCAGTTGTGGCTCCCGGGCTCAATAGTTGAATGAGAAGCCCTCACACTGTGATGAGGAGAAGCACCTGCTCTCCTCAACTAAAGAAAAGTCCACACAGCAAGGAAGACCTAGTTCAGCCAAAAATAGATAATAAATAAAGTTATAAAACAACAACAATATCAGAAACCCACAAAAGTCAGAGCTAATATCAGGTAGCTCAATAATTGGGTCTGGTTGTCTCTGGTTTATGGCACTACAGCCTTCTTTCTGAAATGCAAAAAGAAAGAAAACTACAAGGGGTGTTCTGCAGTAAAAGTAAGCACCAGGATGTAAGTAGAATGGAGTTAAAGGATAATCGATGCAAGATGTAGCCCATGCAGAGTTAGGGAGCAGAAAAGCAAGCTTAGTTACAGACTATAGCTTAGGAACAGTGAAGTAAAAGCTTGGAGGCATCAGGCCTGCTGACTGCTCTCTTTATCTTCTTTGTTCTCAGGAAAGAAAAGAAAATCATTCCTCTTTTTTCCTTTTCACTGCAACACTGATAGAAGCAACTTAGGCCAGAAGGAATGGCCTTCAGGAGCCCAGCTTCATTCTCTCGTTCTTTTATGAAAGCACGGTGTCAGAGTTTGAGACACCTCCAGGAGAAAAACAGAAGTTTAATAGCTCCAAAATCACTGCAGATGGTGACTGCAGCCATGAAGTTAAAAGACACTAGCTCCTTGGAAGAAAAGTTATGACCAAACTAGACAGCATATTAAAAAGCAGAGACATCACTTTAATGGCAAAGGTCCATCTAGTCAGAGCTATGGTTTTTCCAGTAGTCATGTATGGATGTGAGAGTTGGACTATAAAGAAAGCTGAGCCCTGAAGAATTGATGCTTTCGAACTGTGGTGTTGGAGAAGACTCTTGAGAGTCTCTTGGAATGCAAAGAGATCAAACCAGTCAGTCCTAAAGGAAGTCAGTCCTGAATGTTCATTGGAAGGACTGATGCTGAAGCTGAAACTCCAATACTTTGGCCATCTGAGGCAAATAACTGACTCATTTGAAAAGACCCTGATGCTGGGAAAGATTGAAGGTGGGAGGAGAAGGGGATGACTAGGATGAGATGGTTGGATGGCATCACCGACTCAATGGACATGAGTTTGAGTAAACTCTGCAAGTTGGTGATGGACAGGGAGGCCTGGTGTGCTGCAGTCCATGGGGTCGCAGAGTCGGACATGACTGAGTGACTGAACTGACTGACTGACTGATACCTCCTGTATATAGGGGAGCTACCCAGGAAACCTGAGTCACTCCCTGAAATGTCCAAAGCCATCACTTCAAATACCATCTTCAGATAAAAATAAAAGAAAGACCTTGGGGAAGGGGGAAAGCCCATTATGACACATTATCATGCAAAACACAGTAAAGAAGCATATGATTGTTGCAGATTTAAGTCTGGACTTCTCCATTGATAAGATACTTGAGCTTTAATTATCCTATTTCTGGTGCAAAGAGGGACAGCCCTTAAATATGGAGATTTCTCTTTTGTAAATGTCTTTCACAAAAGGGCAGTTGCTACTTAGTTTTCTGAGAGTCCTGTATTTTTTTTTTTTTTAATTAGACTGAAATAATCTTTATGCCAGAGAGGCATATTTTGGAGTGGCATATTCTACTCACCTTGACATGGATATACCCCACCTTGCTTATGCATGAATCTGTTGAAGGATATCTGTTTTTTTTTTTTTTTTTTTCAAATTTTAGCTATTATGAACAGTGCTGCAGTGCATAATTGCATCCTTGTTTGAATTTGGGATAAATTTTCAAAGCAGTTGACTCAATACTGAGAGTATGATTGTTGGATCTCGCTGTTTAGCTTTGGAACACATGGCCAACTGTGTTATAAAGTGGCTATATGTATATCCCACCAGCAGTGAAGGAGATTTCTTGTTCCTCACTCTCCAGCGTTGATATGGTCATATATATGGAATTTAGCTGTCCTAATAGGTGTGGTGTGATATCTCTGATTTTAACTTGCTATTCCCTAGTAGTATGATGTTTTTATCTAATTCTTGTGCAGTATTTACTATCTGTATATCTTTTTTTGGCCAGGTGTCTCTTCACATTCTTACCCATTTTTTTTAATGGGTTTTCTTAGAGGTCTTTGTCTATTTTGAGTCCAGATCCTTTATTAGGTATGTAGTTTACAAATATTTTTCTCCCAGTTCGTGGGTTGTGTTTTGACTTTCTGGATAAGGTCTTCCAGAGTAGAAACCTTTAACTTTATGAAGTCCACAATAATTTTTCTTTCGTGCACTTGCTGTTTGTGGGCTAAACTCAAAGCTCATGATCTGCAAACCAAAGCCAAGGTCATGTAGATTTTCTTCTATGTTTTTCAGTAATTTTGATAGTTTTGCATTTTAAAGGTTGTATTTATAGTCATTTCATTCCATATGGTTTTCAGTTAATTGTTCTGTAACAATTTTGGAAAAGTCATGGGTTATTTGGTTCTGTTTCAATTTGATTTTCCCCAGTTTAATGGAGGCAGTGAAACTGCCCTCAGAAAGTAGGGTCTCCGCTGAACAGGTGAGGGTGGTTTGTTCTGCGCTCTCCCATTGGCTGGAAGGGAACATGAGCCCGCCTCTCTGAGCCGCCCTGGGGATGTGCATTCTGCCTGAGGACTTGGCGCCAAGCACAGCTGATGGGAGCCCCATCTCCTCAGAACCTGTTCTGACTCTTTGGCCTCTGGAACACAGGGGTTGTAGTGTGGGGGTCAAGACCACTCTAACAGGAGCCGTGTCCCCTCAGGACCCGCCAGGGCTTCCGCTTTGGGACTTTGTGGGGTCCCGTTCACTCTTACAGAAGTTGGGTCTCCTCAGGGCCTTCCTGGAGGTGGTGCTGCTGAAGGAAAAGTGAAGAAAATTGAGGAAAAGTGGGGAGACGGTGCCTGTGTGTGGTTGACTGCTGAGGAGTGTCTGTGTTCAGAGGACCAGGGGAGGAGTGACTTGGTGTGGAGAATTCTGTGTGTAGCCAGTTTTTTGTGTGTGGTGTGGACAGAGTTCAGTGCTGCTCTCTGGCATGTGGTGTCCAGTTTTCCCAGCACCATTTGTTGAGGGGACTGTCCTTTCCCTGGTGTATGTTCTTGACTTCTTAATTCTTGTGAATTAACTGCGTACATGCCCTTAGGACTTTTCTGGGTTCTCTCCCTGGTCCTCTGGTCTTTGTACCTGTTTTTGTGCCAATTCCACACTTCTTTATGGTAGTTTCATAATGTAATGTGCATTCCAGGAGTGAGATGCTTCCAGCCTGTTTTCCTTTCTCAGATTTGCTTTGGCTATTCTGGGTTCTTTGTGCTTCCTCACACATCTTTAGATTGTTCTGTTTCTGTGAAAAATTTCATTGGAATTTAGGTGGTTGTTGTTTAGTTGCTCAGTTGTGTCTGACTTTCTATGACCTCATGGACTGTAGCCCGCCAGGCTTCTCTGTCCATAGGACTTCCCAGGCAAGAATACTGGAGTGGGTTGCCATCCCCTTCTCCAGGGATATCCCACACCTATCACCTTCTAACTCTGCGTGAGCCACACTCTGCATCTATTATCTTTTATGTTAGTCACATCCTGATGCTTAACTTTACAGCCCTCTCTCTGCAAACCACCCCCTTGTAGTTTGTTTTTCCCTCTTTTTGCATTACAGAAAGTCGAAGTGCAATCCACAAAAGACAATAGACCCAACTACTGAGACAGATTGCCAGACCTAAGTTACCCAGCTATCTGAAGCCAGCATATTGACTGTTTTGAAACAATGCAAAAAGAAAGAATACAGAATCTGTATACTTTTGCTTTTTATCTCCATCCTCTGACTATGAGCCCTAACTATATGATCTCCCTAATTCCCCATGGGAGGGGAAGACACTGTTCTTGAGGCATGAGCCTACTGTGTTCTCTACTCTGCCAGCTTGAGGATTAAAGCCATCTTGCTATTTCCTCCAAAATTTTTTTATTTCCACAAAGGTGTAAGGATTCTGCATTCTTTGTTCTTTTTGCATTGTTTCAAAACAGTCAATAGGTTAGTCTTCTAAAAAGGAGGACACTTAGTTATCAATTCAGACTGTAGATCAGGAACAGATAATGTAGAGGAGGACTCAAAAGGCAAAAGAGAAAAAGGAAACACTTCACTGCAACATAAGCAATATCTTTAAAGATGCTGTTGTGGGAAATGGCCACAAGGAGGCAGGAATTCTTTATGCCCTACTGTTATTACAGTAACCAGAGCCTTAGGGTTTCTCCTAGTTCATGGTTATAAGTTAGAATGGCATGTGCCAGAAAAAACCACCAAAAGCTTGTGTCTTATTAATCGTTTTTTTTTTTTTTTTAAGTTATATGTTTGCTTTTTTGGGGAGGATAGTTGCTTATATTTATGTGATTAAAACAAGACTTGATATTCCTACACTACCTAAGGAGCTTCTGAGGTGGCTCAGATGGTAAAGAATCTGCTTGCAATGCAGGAGATGAAGGTTCAATACCTGGGTCAGGGAGATTCCCCTGGAGGAGGGAATGGCAACCCACTCCAAAATTCTTGCCTGGAGAATTACATGGACAGAGGAGCCTGGTGAGCTACAATCCAAGGGGTCACAGAGAGTTTGACATGACTGAGCAACTAACACCATCTACTTTTTTCAGCACTACCTAAAGTGGGCTTCCCTGGTGGCTCAGACAGTAAAAAATCCACCTGCAATGCTGGACACCCAGGTTCGATCCCTGGGTTGGTAAGATCCTCTGGAGAAGGAAATGGCAACCTACTCCAGCATTCTTGCCTGGAGAATTCTATGGACGGAAGAATCTTGCAGGCTACAGTCCATGGGGTTGCAAAGAGTCAGACACAACTGAGCGATTAACACACACACACACACACACACACACACACACACACAAACACAAACATAGGCAATGTCCCTTAATGAAAAGAGTCCAAAAGGAAAAAAGACAGGAGCTGCTTTAGATGCGGGACTCATTGACTTCCCCGTAAGGTACCCTTTAATTTCTAATAAATCTTCAGACACTAATAACCCACCTGTTTCAGAATGTCTGTTATTATTTTGATTTGGCACAACAGACTAATGTCAATAATAGAAAAATACTTAAAACATATCCTACCTGATCAATATCCCCCACAAAACTGTGTATGACATTGGCCAGAGCTTTAAATTACTTTCCTCACAGATTTTTATTCTGAGCATGTTGTAGAGCACACGTCATGCTGGAATCAAGATTGCTGGGAGAAATATCAACAACCCCAGATATGCGGATGATACCACTCTAACGGAAGAATGCAAAGAGGAACTGAAGAGCCTCTTGATGAGGGTGAAGCAGGAGCACGAAAAAGCCGGTTAAAATGCAATATTCAAAAAACTAAGATCATGGTATCCAGTTCCATCACTTCATGGCAAATAGAAGGGGAATGGTGGAAGCAGTGACAGATTTCCTCTTCTTAGGTTCTAAAAGCATGGTGGATGGTGACTCCAGCCATGAAATTAGAAGACAATTGCTTCTTGGCAGGAAAGCTTTGACAAGCCTAGACAGCGTGTTAAAAAGCAAAGACATCACTTTGCTGACAAAGGTCCCAATAGTCAAGGCAGTGGTCTTTCCAGTAGTCATGTATGGATGTGAGAATGGACAGTAAAGAAGGCCAAGCATTGAAGAATTGATGCTTTTTAACTGTGGTGTTGGAGAAGACTCTTGAGAGTCCCTTGGACTACAAGGAGATCCAACCAGTCCATCCTAAAGGAAATCAGTCCTGAATATTCATTGGAAGGACTGATGCTGAAGCTGAAGCTCCAATACTTTGGCCACCTGATGCCAACAACTGACTCATTGGAAAAGATCCTGATGCTGGCAAAGATTGAAAGCAGAAAGAGAAGAGGTTGACAGAGGATGAGATGGTTGGATGGCATCACCAATTCAATGGATGTGAACTTGGGCAAATTCCAGGAGATGATGAGGGACAGAGAAGCCTGGCATGTTGCAGTCCATGGGGTCAGGAAGAGTCAGACATGACTTGGTGACTGAACATTTATTCCAGTACCACAGTGTGTTAATTACTTTGGAGTAGCCTTTTAGGATATTTTCTGATTATGAGGTTTAATACCTCCAACTCTGACCTGCCTTTTCAAGATTCTTTGATGTATGCAGAGTGCCTGCACTTTTGAAATAAATTATAGGATAAATTTTTCTATTTCCACAAAAATATCTTTTGAAGTTCAATAAAGATTGCATTGAGTCTATAGTTCACTTTGTATAGTATTGATGTTTTAATGTATTAAGTCTTCCAGTCAATGACATGGGATGTCTTTCTATGTATTTGTGTCTCCTTAAATTTATTTCAGCAATAGTTCATAGCTTTGGGAATACAACCTTTTGCCTCACTGCTTAAGTTTATTGCTAAGCGTTTTATTCCTTTTTCAGTTGTTCATTGTTAGTATATATAAGCACAATAACCAATAACTTTTGTGTGTTGATTTTTCTATCCTGCAACTTTACTGAATTTATTTTTTTGGTCTAACTGTGTGTGTGTGTCTGCGCATCTGTGTGTCTGTGTCTGCATTAAGCTAAGTGTCACTACATATTAAACTGTTTCATCTGTGTACAGGGATCATTTTACTTCCTCTATTTCGAATGTACGTGCCTTTTCTTATCTTTTCCTTGACTATTTGTTCTAGCAAGGACATTATGTTATGTTGACCTAAATGGCCAAAGTTGGCATCTTTGTTTTGTTCATAGTCTTATAGAAAATGATTTCAGACTTTTCTTACTGACTGAAATGACAGCTATGGGTTATTCATCTCTGGCTCTTACTATATTGAAATGTCCTCTTTCCTCTTTTGAGTGTTTTTGTTTTAAAAGGGCATTAATAGTTTCTTATTATGTATTTCATGAATCTGTTTTCATACTTGGCGATTTTATGATTCCAGGAAAATCTCATTTGGTTATTGTTCAAAGTCTATTTAATGTGTCGCTAAATTCAGTTTGCTAGTATATGTTGAAGGTATTTTTTAAGATATTTCTATTAGTATTCATGAGTATACTCATCTATAGCTTTCTTTGTTTTTCTTGTATTGTCTTTCTCTGGCTTTGTTTGAATGGTAATACTGACCTCATGGAATGAGTTACAAAGTGTTCCCTGCTTCAAGTTTTTGGAAGCATTGAGAATGATTATCACTTTTTAATTTTTTATGTTTGGTAGAATTCAAAAGTGAAACCATTTGGTCCAAAGCTGTTCTTTGTTGAACTTTTTGGATTGCAGATTCAGTTTTCTTACTAGTTACAGATCTATTTAGAATTTCTATTTCTTCTTTTTTTATTGAAGGATAATTGCTTTACAGAATTTTGTTGTTTTCTGTCAAACCTCAAAATGAGTCAGCCATAGGTGTACATATATCCCCTCCCTTTTGAACCTCCCTCCCATCTCCTGCTCTATCCCACACCTCTAGGTTTATACAGAGCCCCTGTTTGAGTTTCCTGAGCATACAGCAAATTCCCGTTGGCTATCTATTTTACAGATGGTAATGTAGGTTTCCGTGTTACTCTTTCCATACATCTCACCCTCTCCTCCCCTCTCCCCAGGTCCATAAGTCTGTTCTCTATGTCTCTTTCTTCATTGCTGCCCTGTAAATAAGTTTTTCAGTACCATTTTTCTAGATTCCATATATGTGCATTAGAGTACAATATTTATCTTTCTTTTTCTGACTCACTTTACTCTGTATAATAGGTTCTAGGTTCATCCACCTCATTAGAACTGACTTAAATACATTCCTTTTTATGGCTGAGTAATATTCCGTTGTGTATATGTACCACAACTTCTTTATCCATTCATCTGTTGATGGACATCTAGGTTGCTTCCATGTTCTAGCTATTGTAAATAGTGCTGCAGTGAACAATGGGATACATGTGTCTTTTTCAATTTTGGTTTCCTCAGGGTATATGCCTAGGAGTGGGATTGCTGGGTCATATGTTGATTTTATTCCTAGTTTTTTAAGGAATCTCCACATTGTCTTCCATAGTGGCTGTATCAACTTACATTCCCCCAACAGTGCAAGACTGTTCCCGATTCTCCACACCCTCTCCAGCATTTATTGTTTGTAGATTTTTTAATGATGGCCATTCTGACCGGTGTGAGGTGATATCTCATTGTCGTTTTGATTTGCCTTTCTCTAATAATGAGTGACGTTGAGTGTCTTTTCATGTGTTTGTTAGCCATCTGTGTGTCTTCTTTGGAGAAATGTCTGTTTAGGTCTTTTCCCCACTTTTTGATTGGGTTGTTTGCTTTTCTGGCATTGAGTTGTATGAGCTGCTTGTATATTTTGGAAATTAATCCTTTGTCAGTTGTTTCATTTGCTATTATTTTCTCCCATTCTGAGGGTTGTCTTTTCACCTTGCTTATAGTTTCCTTTGCTGTGCAAAAGCTCTTAAGTTTAATCAGGTCCCACTTGTTTACTTTTGTTTTTATTTCTGTTCTTCTAGGAGGTGGGTCATAGAGGATCTTGCTTTGATTTATGTCATCAAGTGTTCTGCCTATGTTTTCTTCTAAGAGTTTTATAGTTTCTGGTCTTACATTTAGGTCTTTAATCCATTTTGAGTTTATCTTTGTGCATGGTGTTAGGAAGTGTTCTAATTTCATTCTTTTACTGTAGCTGTCCAGTTTTCCCAGCACCATTTATTGAAGATGCTGTCTTTGCCCCATTGTATATTCTTGCCTCCCTTGTCAACAATAAGGTACCCAGAGGTGCATGGGTTTATCTCTGGGCTTTCTATCTTGTTCCATTGGTCTATAGTTCTGTTTTTGTGCCAGTACCATACTGTCTTGATGACTAGCTTTGTAGTATAATATGAATTCAGGAAGGTTGATTCCTCCAGCTCCATTCTTCTTTCTCAAGACTGCTTTGGCTATTCAGGGTCTTTTGTGTTTCCATATGAATTGTGACATTTTTTGTTCTAGTTCTGTGAAACATGCCATTGGTAATTTGATAGGGATCACATTCTATTTCTTCTTGAATCAGTTTTGGTGTGAGAATTCCCTGGAATTTGTTAATTTCTTAGATTATCTATTGATACACAATTGTACTTATATTCTCTGTGGATCCTTTATATTTCTATACATTCACTAGTAATGGACAGAAATTTATTTATTATTTTGAGTAATTGAATTTTCTTTTTTTTTTCTTGGTCAATGTATGTAAAGCTTTGTAATTTGTGTGAATCTTGGGAAAGAATCCATCTTTTTCTATATACTTTTCTCTCCTTTACTTCATTCATATCCTTCAGATATGTAATATTTAATTCCATATGATAGATCAGTATTTCATATTTTCCCAGTACTTTGCAGTGTAATATTAGACTGTTGATATAATAAGTTTGAAAGAAAGAAAACTGTATTTGAGATAAAGAACATGGCTTCTTATCATAAATGCCATGATCAATAATTGATAATTAACATTTCCCATCATGCTAAAGAATCAGTTGAAATGATGCTAACATGTTGTATGTTGATTCCAAATCTGTCAAATCCATCAAAGCAGCAGTGGCAGGACAGTCATGAGCTCCCTGGAGGGACATCGGCCATGGACACAGGATGACAGAGCTCTCGGTGTCAGGATCTACTTGTCTCTCCCACACCTCAATCCGCACCCCCAAGCGTGAAGTTTGAGAGTCACAGACTATGATGAAATAAAAAAGGCAATGGGAAAAACATATTTTTCCTCATTGTTTTTCATCAGGATAGAGGGAGACAGGTGCAGGGCCGCAGGGCAGGAGCCTCCCCAAACGTCCTCCATGGGACTGATATGAAGCAGTAAAAAGAAGGGGAAGCCAGGCTGCTCCTGTCACAGTGACACTGAGGGTGAGGTCTCAGCACTGTGACTCCCTTATACACACCTACTTTCTGATTCTAACTGTGCCCTTCTCTGGCACATGAGCCTGGCATGTGCCCTGCAGGGTTCACACAGGTTGAGGGACAGAGGAAATGTGGGCACATGCTGTGCTGTATGTTGGGGAAATTTTCCTCTTTGTGGGCAGAGCCTGTAGATGCGCTCCTGATCTAGCTTTTCCTCAGCTCAGCTTACACAAAGGTTTTTGTCTCCCTCTGGCAGAACCTGCCATGTCATTCTCTCCAGTTAGTGTTTTCCTAATCCTGCAACCTTTACATATAGCATGTGAGATGGGTAAGGATGGCTGTTTACAACCTCAGAAGCTAAGAGCCTATAGAGATGGGGATCTAAAAGTGGGTGGGTTTGTCTCCCTTTTTTCTTTGGGCCAGAAAGCAAAAACATTCCTGCTCTCTTTTGTGCACAGGCCAGAAGAAATTACATCCATTTGGTAAGTTACTGTTTATATGTGCATCTGTGTGTGTGTTTCACCTCCTTGAAATGACCTTAGTTGTCACAGAAATGGCAGAAATCTGGCCCACAGGATTTAGAATGGTCTTTTGCTTCTGTGTCCTTCTACTGCCTCTGAAATGTTTTATCTCGTTGCTCCTTTCAAGACAGAGTAGAGAATGATGTATCATCCCTGTTCATTTCACCAGCAGGGTATCGAAGCTCTGTTCTTGGAGGTCTTAGAATTAGTGAGACTGCTGAAACCCAGCCCCTCCTACTGCCAGGACCCCTAGACTGAGGCACACAATGCCTTTGAGACACTGATGCCCTGGCCTGAGGTCACACTCAGGAGAAAGTACCTTAGCGTGTATGCTCACTGCTACAATGCCATTGTTGAAATATTTTCCCCAGAGATCCTAAGTACTTGGATTCACCAGCATAAAAAAATAAGCCCCCTAAAGATCATTAATTTAATTCTGTTAGGAATGTGGTATTAAGCTTATTTTCTCAGAAGTCAAAAGTAAAAACATTAATAATATTTCTGAGGAAGTTATTGCTTCATTTTTATCTATAATTTTAAGTTCTCTAGGAAAAATGAGGAACTGCCTCAAAATCTGGACTTTATCTAATTGTGTGGCAGGCATGTCTCTGGTTGAATTACAGTACCAATGCTTCACCAGTTTTCTTCAGCAGTCTGTGTTCTCTTCCTTCTTTGTTGGTTGAAAGAATGAGCAGTGCTTCCGCACAATTATCAACATGTTTGTGTCCTCAGAAGAGTGTGGAGATATTTAGAATCTATGTACTTTATTTCCTTACTAGTTCTTTTTTGGAGTTTGGTTTAACCGTAGTCATTTGAATAGGGGTTCTTGCACTGGAGGGCTCTGACCTTTTCTCTCATCTGTGTGATGACCTCTTGTGCCCAATCTTTGCCCCTTCTAGCTGTCTCATTTCATGTCTCCTTTCTTCTTGGTGTGCTTCTGTATATTTTACAGAAACATGAATTGAGTTGTTATTTCGTGAATGTATATTCTCTAATTTGGTGAAAGCTACTGGTTATTTGCCCTCTACCAAGTTTAGGGTGACAGGTAGTGACTATCAGGGGATGAAGATCCCCAACACTGTGAGGGGATAAAGAGAACCTGTTTTGTCCATGAAGTCTGTGTGGGGGAGGGTTTGAGAGTTTTGGTAATGTCAAGGAGTTGGCCGAACTTTCAGAATTACTTCTGTGCAGCACACAGGGATCTTTCTGCATATCTCCATTCAGGGCACAAGGGCTGCAGGTATCATGTAATTATCAATTCTGGCATGCTTTCTTAAACTTTTTGGGTTATTTTGTGGGATATTCTGTCAACTTGATTCTGTAAACTGCTTCTTTCACATAACAGTTCAGCATGAACATTATTTAACTTGAGTAGATGTACTTTGATGTTATTTATGTTCAACAAATGTGATTTCATATAGATATGGAATATTTATTAATTCAATGTCATTAATTTTTACAATAAAATAATGGAGTATTAATTCTTTATAATAAACTTATAAACTTTCTGTGATTTCAATCATTTTGCTTTATTGGCTCAAGACTCATGCACTTGGATACAGCATTTCGTATGTGCTGTCAAGAAATCTGCTGTGAGATTAGCACTTTGCAATGCAGCCAGCAGAGGGCAGGGTCACTCTTTCCAAGTTCTTGCCAAACTGAATAGTCAACTTCTTCCTCACTTCAGAAGCACAAAATATAAGGCCGCAACATTAAAGTTCAAGTCTTTGCTGATTAGAATCTCAATACTATTGCTTATGACTTTAGACCATTGCACCCTTCTGTCAAGACTGTGTTTGTTCAGAGTCTGTCTTTTGTATTATCTTGAATGAAGTGCTGGTCCTTTGCTTATATTCACAATATTCTTTATGTAATAATTATCTGAGGCCGTGGGAAGAGATTTCACAATTATTTATCAGAATGATTTATATAGAGCTATTCTGAACATCAAAAACCTTAAATGTTTAGATAATGCACCTATGGTGATATCAAAAATTGTGTGTTGCTCAGTCATGACCGACTTTTTAAGTCACTCACACACTTGTTTATATTACCATAATTGCATGTATATATATATATATATACACACACACATATTAAGGCCTATGCCCTGAGAAAACCATAATTCAAAAAGACACATGTACCCCAGTGTTCAGGACGCAACAGTTAGAAATGGACATGGAACAACAGACTGGTTCCAAATAGGAAAAGAAGTATGTCAAGGCTCTATATTATCACCCTCCTTGTTTAACTTATATGCAGAGTACATCATGAGAAAATCTGGGCTGGAAGAAGCACAAGCTGGAATCAAGATTGCCGGGAGAAATATCAATAATCTCAGATATGCAGATGACACCACCCTTGTGGCAAAAAGCGAAGAAGAACTAAAGAGCCTCTTGATGAAAGTGAAAGAGGAGAGTGAAAAAGTTGGCTTAAAGCTCAACTTTCAGAAAACTAAGATCATGGCATCTAGTCCCGTCACTTCATGACAGATAGATGGGGAAACAGTGGCTGACTATTTTTCTGGGCTCCAAAATCACTGCAGATGGTGACTGCAGCCATGAAATTAAAAGACGCTTACTCCTTGGAAGGAAAGTTATGGCCAACCTAGACAGCATATTAAAAAGCAGAGACATTACTTTGCTAACAAAGGTCCATTTAGTCAAGGCTATGGTTTTTCCAGTAGTCATGTATGGATGTGAGAGTTGGACTATAAAGAAAGCTGAGTGCCAAAGAATGGATGCTTTTGAAATGTGGTGTTGGAGAAGACTCTTGCGAGTCCCTTGGACTGCAAGGAGATTCAACCAGTCCATCTAAAGGAGATCAGTCCTGGGTGTTCATTGGAAGGACTGATGTTGAAGCTGAAACTCCAATACTTTGGCCACCTGATGCGAAGAGCTGACTCATTTGAAAAGACCCTGATGCTGGGAAAGATTGAGGGCAGGAGGAGAAGGGGACAACAGAAGATGAGATGGTTGGATGGCATCACCGACTCAATGGACATGGGTTTGGGTAGACTCCAAGAGTTGGTGATGGACAAGGAGACCTGGCATGCTGTGGTTCATGGGGTCGCAAAGAGTCGGACATGACTGAGCGACTGGACTGAACTGAACTGAACCCCAATGTTCATTGTAGCACTATTTACAATAGCCGGGATATGGAAGCAACCTATATGTCTGTCAATAAACGAATGGATAAAGAAGTTCCAATACAAAAATACAATGGAATATAGCCATAAAAAAGAATCAATCTGAGTCAGTTAAATTGAAGTAGACAAACCTAGAGCCTGTTATACAAAGTGGAGTAAGTCAGAAAGAGCAAAACAAATAACATTCTTGTTTTGCATCCTGATTAGTCAGCTCTTATGAAGCCAGTTTTGTCTAGTTAGACAGTTCTTGAAATATATACACCCATTCAGATATTCAAGTTTTCATTCAGTGATTACAACAAACTCTTTCTATCATTTTTCATTTTATATGTGACTTTTCTTCTACTGAGTTGCTGGTCCTTTGCTTACTTATTCATCATAAAAATAAATCTTGCATAAAAATAATCTGAGCCTATTAGTATAGATTATAGATTTCTATAATATTATAATCTAGAAAAATGGTACTGGTGAACATATTTGCAGGGTAGGGATAGAGACCCAGAAGTAGAGAACAAACTTGTGGACGCAGCGTGGGAAGGAGAGGGTGGTAAGTGTTGAGAGAGTAGCATTGAATTATACACATTACCCTGTGTAAAATAGATAGCCCGTAGGAAGTTGGTATAAAACACAGGGAGCTCAGGTTAGTGCTCTCTGCTAACCGAGAAGAGTGAGATGGTGGGTCATGAGAGGGAGGCGTAAGATGGAGGGGATATATGTTCATTTATAGGTGATTCACTTTGTTCTATGGCAGAAAGCACACAATATTGTAAAGCTATTTCCTCCAACTAAAATTTAATATTAAAAAAGAGAAAAGAACAAGACAACAACAAAAAAGAAAACAACAGTGAAAGTCCCGCCACGCATCGGGTGACTATGACATAAGAAAGAAATTCTCCAAAAATTTTATGAACTTTGAAATCTGGTGCTATTTATACTATTCCTAGTATGGGGAAAGAGAAATGCTTGCACCTTAACTTTCCTTATTACATACCTAGAGGAGACTGTCTTGCTACCTTGAGACATCTGACCTTTATAGTGCTAAAAAAAAAATGTATCCCATTGTCAGCTGTAGATTCCGACTAAATACCACCTCACACCACTCCCAGTGCCCTACAAACCTCTTCAGGTGGACTGGCAAAGATTTGCTTCATCACTATAAGAGAGCCTTGCCAGTGTCTTCCAGAGCCTGCAGAACCTTATTCACACCATCTCCATATGAAAGGAGAATCTCTGAGTGGGAAACCTAGGTTTAAAGCTCTTCCTTTGCCTTGGCTTATGATATAACCTTGAATTACTTGACCCTTCTGCCAAATGCTGTCCCTTCTGTTTAGGTGGTTCATGCAGAGCTACTATTCTCGCCTTTGTCTTCGCCACTGAGGAGATCAACAAGAACTCTCATCTCCTTCCCAACCTGACCTTGGGTTATGATCTCTACAATTCCTTTGAAAGTGACCACAGGACTCTGGAAAATGCCCTCTTTTGGCTGTCTGGAGGGAGTTGATCTGTCCTTAATTACAACTGCCAGAGACAGAGGAAATCTCTGGCCATAGTAACAGGAATTGCACGGGCATTTTCAGCTGAGATCGGAACACTTCTGGAGCTGGACAAAATCCCATAGGTGTGTGGGGTCTGGTGAGAGACACTGTGCTCTTCCCCAATGTCTTTCCCTCTCATCACATGAAAGATAAAGATGGAAGCTGTGTGTATGCATCCCACAGAGATATAAACCCATTGCAGAGACATCATCAGATTGTGAGGTTATTCCCTGGGTTTGGAAGGAAGAAGAAGGTGAAGAAGTGCAGCCAGTACTTTGAAACCCAGATGGATACTTAGGGCCAAGGCATCTATCCCACAGCTACTCAGAATATTGAGTGGTCGTGGATCAGAGTCTTTTCCATCATAGCAAATGCCCATTTGATAGGGGACTGCCTCACCCCAAAACAGGGCTCTCTCAGAGTACAGCCGGGAGCCAGTGTCTGGCAGATATGACAATAGGGAGCATGGTCCTTACTGTTTCTGTCATTTATCATGCCCATCCTTGCACAAAATGTCCCTTTGATATCTCCAGTTTTCTTTAAGAGATCTCTAATCTTTCCCATTCTATTGTTTTCCTCTATTTCTTTGCATTGTTCATTTAAGAGGGCCTTCTTATCTCTCTGTGCTGCTCTCTGGAACTCCACATTCAGTTGGGTGTATCTTTCTCTTTCTCCCTTGCCTTTCACTTCTTTTTCTTCCTCAGCTATTTGTAAAGCCTTCTCAGACCACCACTTTGCCTTCTTGCATTTCTTTTTCTTTAGGATGTTTTTGGTCATTGCGCCCTGTACAATGTTACGAATTTCCATCCATAGTTCTTAAGGCACTCTGTCTACCAGATCTAATCCCTTCAGTCTATTTGTCACCTCTGCTGTATAATCATAAGGGATTTGATTTAGGTCATACCTGAAGGACCAACTTGTTTCATTTACTTTCTTCTATTTCAGCCTGAATTTTCAATAAGGTGCTGATTGTCTGAACCACAGCCAGCTCCAAGTCTTGTTTTTGCTGACTTTATAGAGCTTCTGTCTCTTTGATTGCAAAAAATATAATCAATCCAATTTCAGTATTGACGATTGGTGTTGTTCAAGTGTAGAGTCTTCACTTGGGTTGTTGGAAAAGGATGTTTGCTATAACCAGTGTGTTCTCTGGGCAAAACTCTGTTAGCCATTGCTCTGCTTCATTTTCTACTCCAAGGCCAACCTTGCCTATTATTCCGGGTATCTTTGACTTCCAAGTTTTGTATTCCAATCCCCAACGATGAAAAGAGCATTTTTCTTGGTGTTAGTTCTAGAAGGTCTTACAAATTTTCAAAGATCCAGTCAACTTCAGCTTCTTTGGAGGCAGTGATTGGGGCATGAACTTGGATTACTGTGATGTTGAATGGTTTGTCTTGGAAATGAAGGGAGATCATTCTGTCCTTTTTGAGACTGCACCAAAGTACTGCATTTTGGACTCTTTCTTCAACTATGAGGGATACTCCATTTCTTCAAAGGGATACTTGCCCACAGTAGTGGGTATAACGGTCATCTGAATAAATTCACCCATACCCATCCATTTTAGTTCACTGATGCCTAAGATGCCAAAGTTCACTCTTGCCATCTCCTTCTTGAAAATGTCCAATTTACCATAGTTCTTGGACCTAACATTCCAGGTTTTATGCAATATTGTTCTTTACAGCATCAGACATGTTTTCACCATCAAACACATTCACAACTGACTGTTGTTTCCACGTTGGCCCAGCCCCTTCATTCATTCTGGAGCTATTAGTAATTGCCCTTTGGTCTTCCCCAGTAGCATATTGGTTACTTCTGACCTTGGGCTCCTCTTCTGGGATCATAACATTTGCATGTCATACTATTCATGGGGTTCTGGTTGGAAGAATATTGGAGTGATTTGCCATCTCCTCCTCAGCCAGACTGTGTTTTGTCAGAACTCTTCATTATGATCTTTCCATCTTGGGTGCCCCTGCACATCATGGCTCATAGCTTTGTGGAGTTATGCAAGTCCTTTCACCACAACAAGGCTGTGAGACATGAAGGGACGCAAGTCATACAGAGCAAGGCTTAGAGACACAACGGTGACATTTGTGTAACATCTGAAACTGTGCTTTCTTCAGTTACCATCGCAGGGGATAAGCACACAGGGATCTTACACATTCTCTCTTATACTTGGGCTCAAATGATATCATCTTAAGTAGTAGCCTCATGTCCTTTTCAAAAGCAAGTGGTCTAGGATACACAGTCTTTGTATGCTCAGAATGAAATGAGAACTCTGGATGTCCATGGTAGTCTCTCCTTTCATCAAATAATCCTGTCACTTTCCCTGCCTCATCCTCTGTCAAAGAAGACAGCCCTAAATTCAGAATCCTGTTTATCTTTCTTTTTTTTATTTTTTAGGGTCACATATTGTCCTTTCGATTCTTCATTTGGTAATAAAGACCGATTTTCATCTCTTTATCAGATGGACAGTGATGACAGCTATCTCACCCATGCAATGATTGGACTACGGCTGCATTTTGACTGGACATGGGTATCGCTCTTTTCTGTTGAAGAAAGAGAAAGTGAGCAGTTTATTTGGGACCCGAAAACAGAGATGATACTGAAAGGTATATGTGTGGACTTTACTGCAAAGGTTCCTGCTGAAAGGCAGTTTGTGGAAGAAAACCCTGACGATTTTGACAATAGAATCAGAATTTCATCCACAAATGTATATATATTACATGCTGATATGGATAACTTCTATGTTATCAATAGAGAAACCTATTTGTATGTAACCTGGGACAAGGTGTGGATTATGCTAGCAAATGGAGATAATGTTTTGAATGAGCTAAAATATATGCCATCTTCTGTCAATGGACATCTCTGTTTTTCACACCAGATGAGGGAAATCCCAGGACTTCAACTTTATCTCAAGAATACTGATCCTTCTAAAACAAGGCAGACTTCTACTACTTTGGTCATTGGCTTCGAAAGACTAACTGCCCAATTCCTGAAATTCCTCTTGGTAGAATCGAAGACTCCCCACCAAATTTTTCCGTAGAGCTCATGTCAACAAGTACTGACATGATGCTCTTGTGTAAATCTAGCTATTTAATGTATAATACTATTTATGCAGTGGCCCAAACTCTCCATGAAATGCTTTTGGTGAAAATAGAAATGGGATCTTTGGTTAAAGCAGAGCAACCTATGCTTCTACCCTGGAAGGTAACTGTCCTTCAGATGCAGGTTATCAATGCACAATTGGAAGTTATCTGGTTGTATTTTATTGAGATGCTGCATCATGACCATATCTTTGTCTCAAATTCCACAGGATTAGGCAAAACGGAGAATTTTTTTTACATTTGTTTTATATAGATCTATATATGTTATTTCTGTTTGGAAAATGCTGCCATTGAGGGGGATGCTTTGTAACTATTTGCATTAGAAAGTTCTCTAGAAAAATATTTCCTGGGTAGGAAATATTACAGGATATAATAGGAATATTACATATAGGATGTAATGTGGTAAAATATCCATACAAGGCTTAATAGAACCTATGAAAGGAAAAAATTAGTAAAATCTTTATATTTCATTAGAATGTACTGCTACTGCTACTGCTAAGTCACTTCAGTCGTGTCTGACTCTGTGCGACCCCATAGACGGCAGCCCACCAGGCTCTCCTGTCCCTGGGATTTTCCAGGCAAGAACACTGGAGTGGGTTGCCATTTCCTTCTCCAATGCATGAAAGTGAAAATTGAAAGTGAAGCCACTCAGTTGTGTCTGACTCTCAGCGACCCCATGGACTGCAGCCTACCAGGCTCCTCCGTCCATGGGATTTTCCAGTCAAGAGTACCAGAGTAGGGTGCCATTGCCTTCTCCGATTAGAATGTACACAATGCCAGAAAATATTGATGTAATTACCATTTCTGATTCCAACTATTTTACTTATAGTGATGTATGCAAAGTGGACCAAGTGACGCATAAAATGATTATGGTGTGAAGAGAAATGGAGTCTACATGATTTCCAACATTGTCTCAGGAAAATGAATTACTTTCAGATACAACTATTTTCACAAACCCTGCAAACAATCATGGGAGCAAGGACTGTGGTCCTGATTTAAATGTGAGACCAATAATGATGATAATAAGCTCAACACATCTTACTGAGTTAAAAAATGAATTTTATCTGAATTTTCAGTCAGATTTTTGTGTATCTGCAACCCCTCTTCAGTGTATACTTAGGAATTTATGTCTTGACATGCAAGTGACAAATACGTTGAATCAATCTGTTGTTTGAAGAAAATAAACTAATGGGTTCAAATAAATGTCCTATCTTTCTAATAGTTTTTAATATAAATTTAAAGCATATATGTGTAAGGTGAGTTCAGAAAGTTAATTTTCTTCTGACTTTACTTATAATATTTGATATACAACTTAGAGTTTATTTTGTGTTGCTCTTAGTAACATAAGTGGCCTTTCCAAAATTATACCAAAATTTCGGATTCAGGATAATGAATGATGCTTCTATCACAAGAGACTAAGGAATTGAACAACGGTTACTTAAACAGTAAGGATAAAGTATCAGAAAAAATGCAAAGTAGTTATTTTAAGAAAGTTTTAAAGAAACCGAAAAATAATGATCAGAATTAACTTTTTGAGAATTCTGGCATCCAAACAAAACCTTCCAACACGCAGAATGCATAAGGAAGGAATATTGGTTGAATTTTGTTCTAGAAGTTCACTTTATTTTCATTTACCCTGGTGCTGTTTTTTACTCCACAGCTCAAGAGAAATATTTTAAACAATACCTCACATGCTTAGCACAGGTTACTACTACCAGAAGGGCTATATGACACTTATTCTAACAGATTAGGATTCTATGTTTTGACCTAAATGATGGCTCTCTGAGGGACTCATCTGAGACTTACGTTTACTTCACCTGCCTTGGAACTTTTCTTGCCTTTCCAGGTTCAAATTCATATGGTACGGCTATCCAGGAGACTGATAGGCTACAGAGAAGTTCATAAGGCTGTACTTTCACTTCAAAAAGAGAAAGACAATGCCAGGCCCCAGTGCTTATCCAAGGCCAGGAATAGGAAGTTGTTCTGAAGGACTTCTGGAGAAATGCGAGCTTCCTGATAGCAGGGGCTGTGTGTGGCAGTGTTGACTAAGTCTTGTGAGTGCAACTAAGGCAGAGGAAGGACAACTTACTGCAGCTTTGGGCTTTTAATTGCCCAAGTGCCCTGATAGAACATATTTCTTGTAATGACCTCTCTCACTAGTCACATATTCATCTATGTAATAAATGCACTCTGATTCATTCAAAACAGAATAAGAAAAAATACTCATAACAATTAAATTCATGTTCTTGAAGCTGGTTGCCTTTTCTTGCTGGTATTTATAACTGTCTCCATCACCCATTCCTATTCACTTCACCCTCAGTAAGCGCCTCAGTGGTTCCTGGATCTTCACCTGGTTGGATAACTCTCTTCTTTATTCCTGAAGGATCTAATCATTAGTAATCCTGCCTGGTTTGTTTTTCTGTAGTTTTCTATTGATTTGAATCATGAGATATACTAATATTAAGAATGCCCTAAGGAATCTCCTGATTTTCAGACTTAGGCTTCCTCACCTTCATTGCAGAGTGCAGATCAATTTCCCCTTGGTAATCAGGGTCAGTCATCTCAGCCAGTACAGAAATTTTATTTTGTGAATCTTGGCAAAGAACACAATTTGCTGTTTTTCTATATTTTTCTCTCTTCTTTATTTCATTCATATTCTTCAAAAATGTATTATTTCATTCCATGTGAAAGATCTGAATTTTGTTTCCCATATTCTCCCAGTACTCTAAGGTGTAACATTAGGCTGTTGATATAATAACTTTGAAAAAAATAAAACTGTATTTGATATAAAGAAAACAGCCTCTTATCATAAACGCCATGATCAATAATTGATAATTAACATCTCCCTTCTTGCTAAAGAATCAGTTGAAATGATGTTAACATGTCGTATGCTGATTCCAACTCTGTGAAGACCGTGAGAGCAGTTATGGCACAGAAACCATGAGCTCCCTGGAGGGACATCAGCCATGGACACAGGATGGCAGAGCTCTCAGTGTAGGATCCACTTGTCTCTCCCACACCTCAATCCGCCCCCCCAAGCTTGAAGTTTGAGAGTCACAGACTATGATGAAATAAAAAAGGCAATGGGAAAAACATATTTTTCCTCATTGTTCTTCATCAGGATAGAGGGAGACAGGTGCAGGGCTGCAGGGCGGGAGCCTCCCCAGACGTCCTCCAAGGGACTGATATGAAGCAGTAAAAAAAAGGGGAAGCCAGGCTGCTCCTGTCACAGTGACACTGAGGGTGAGGTCTCAGCACTGTGACTCCCTTATACACACCTACTTTCTGATTCTAACTGTGCCCTTCTCCGGGACATCAGCATGCAACATGTCACGTAGGGTTCACACAGGCTGAGAGACAGAGGAAATGTGGGCATATGCTGTGCTGTATGTGAGCAGAGCCTTATAGACTTGAACCTGATTCAGCTTCTCCTCAGCTCAGCTTAGACACAGATCTTTGTCTCCCTCTGGCAGATCCTGCCATGTCATTCTCTCCGGTTAGTGTTTTCCTAATCCTGCAGCCTTTACACATAGCATGTGCGATAGGTAAGGATGGCTGTTTACAACACTGCAAGTTAAGTGCCTATAGAGATGGGGATCTAAAAGTGGGTGGGTTTGTCCCCCTTTTTTCTTTGGGCTAGAAAGCAGAAATATTCCTGGTCTCTTTTGTGCGCAGACCAGAAGAAATTACATCCATTTGGTAAGTTATTGTTTGTATGTACATCTGTGTGTGTTTCACCTCCTTGAAATGACCTTAGTTGTCACAGAAATGGCAGAAATTTGGCCCATGGGATTTAGAATGGTCTATTGCTTCTGTCGCACACACAGGCAGTTGTATGGAGAAGGAAATGGCAACTCACTCCAGTACTCTTGCCTGGAGAATCCCATGGACAGAGGAGCCTGGCAGCCTACAATCCATGGGGTCGCAAAGAGTCGGACACGACTGAGCGACTAATACACACACACACACACACACACACACACACACATTGCTTCTGTGTCCCTCGACTATCTGAAATGTTTTATCTCGTTGCTTCTTTCAAGACAGAGGAGAGAATGATGTATCAACCCCATTCACTTCACCAGCAGTGTATTGAAGCTCTGTTCCTGGAGGTCTTAGAATTAGTGAGACTGCTGAACCCCAGTCCCTCCTACTGCCAGGACCCCTAGACTGAGGCACACAAGGCCTTTGAAACACTGATGCCCTGGCCTGAGGTCATCAGTAAGCCTGGCTCTGGCGTAAGAGAAAGTGGCTCAGTTGTTATGCTCACTGCTGACACAGACATTGTTGAAATGTTCCTCCTATAGAGGCCCTAAGTGCTTAGATTCACCAGCATAAAAGATAAGTCTCCTAAAGGTCATTAATTTAATCTCATCAGTAATGTGGCATTCACCTCTTTCCCAGAAGCCAAAAGAAGAAAACAATATTTATGAGGAATTATAGATCATTTTGATCTATAATTTTAAATTCTCCAGGAGAAATTAGGAATTGCCTCAAAATCTGGATTTATCTAATCCTGTGGCATGCATGTCTATGACTGAGTTTAGTACCAATGCTTAAAAACTGGTTTTTCTTGAGCAACCTATGTCCTGTTCCTGCTTTGTTGGTTGAAAGAATAAGCAGTGCTTCTGCACAATTTATCAACATGTTGGTGTCCTTAGAAGAGTGTGGAGATATTTAGAATCTACATACTTTGTTTTGTTACTAGTTCTTTCTGGAATTTTGTTTAACCCTAGTCATTTAAATAGGGGTCCTTGCACTGGAAGGCTCTGACCTTTCCTCTCATCTGTGTGATGACCTCTTGTGCTCAACCTTTGTCCCTTCCAGATGTCTCATTTCATGTCTCCTTTCTTCTTGGTTTGCTTCTGTGTATTTTACCAAAACATAAATTGAAATGTCTTATACAAGTTGTTAGATGAGCGTACATTCTCCAGTTTGGTGAAAGCTACTGATTACTGACCTTCTAACAGGGTTAGAATGGCAGGAAATGAGTACCAGGCCATAAAGAACCTATCTGATTCTCGATACTGTGAGGGGAAAGAGAGAACATATTTTGTCCATGAGGTCTGTGTGGTGGAGGGTTTGAGAATTTTAGTAATGTCACGTGGCTGGAGGCCAAACTTTCAGAATTACTTCTGTACAGTACACAGGGATCTTTCTGCATATCTCCATTCTGGGCACAAGGGCTGCAGGTATCATGTGACTGTCAACTCTGGCATGTTTTTCTAAGCTATGTGGTTTACCGCATGAATATATACTATCAACTTGATTCTGTAAACTGCTTCTTTCACACAACAGTTTATCCTGAACATTACTTATCATGAGTAAATAGACTTTTATGTTATTGTTTAATGTGTACAAATGTGATTTCATATAGATATGGAATATTTATTAATTCATTGCCATTAATTTTTTCAGTAATAAATTAGGGATTGTTAATTCCTTATAATAAACTGGGAACATTTCTGTTATTTTAATACTTAAAAATTTTTGGACCAAGACACATGCACTTTTCATAGAGCATTTGATGTGTGTTGTCAAGAAATCTGCTGGGAACGAGCACTTCACAATACAGCCAGCAGAGGGCAGGGTCATCCTTTTTCTACATTCTTGCAAAATTGAATATTCAAATTTTGCTTCACTTCAGAGGCACATAATAACTGCTGCTGCTGCTGCTAAGTCGCTTCAGTCGTGTCCGACTCTGTGCGACCCCATGGACTGCAGCCCACCAGGCTCCTCTGCCCATGGGATTTTCCAGGCAAGAGTACTGGAGTGGGTTGCCATTGCCTTCTCCCACATAATACTAGACCATGATATTACAGTGCACGTTTTTGCTGATTAGAATCTCAGTATCTTTGCCTATGGTTTTTTGCCATTGCATCTATTTTTCAACACTGTGTTCATAGTCTTTTGTCTTTTATGTTATCTTTACTGAAGTTCTGGCTCTTTATTTATTCACATATTCCTATGTAATAATTATCTGAGCCTATTATTACAGATTTCACAATTATTTATCACATGGTTTATTTAGAGCTATTTAAACATCAAAAATCTTAAATATTCAGAAAATGCAATTATCATAATATCAGAAAGTGTAAGTTACTCAGTCATGTCTGAGTTTTGAGTGACTCAATTTCTGATGTTACCATAATTGCATTTTCTAAATATTTATGATTTTTGATGTTTAAGTAGCTCTGAATAGATCATTGTGATAAATAATTGTGAAATCTATAACAATGGCCTCAGATAGTTATTATATAAGGAGTATTATGAATAAATAAGCAAAGGATTAGCACCTCAATAGAAGAAAAGTCACATATAAAATTAAAAATGATTGATAGAAGAAAAAGATAGAGTTTGTTGAATAAAAACAAGACTATTTGAATGGATGCATGTATCTCAAAGACAATATAATTAGGCAAAATTGTCCTCATAAGAGTTGACTAATCAGAATGGAAAATAAGGGTGATATTTGTTTTTCTCTTTCTGACTTCAGTCTGTATTACAGACTGTAGGTTTGTCCACTTCAGTTTAACTGACTCAAATTTGTTCCTTTTTATCACTAATATTCCATTGTATGTATGTACTGGAACTTCTTTATTCATTCAAATATTGACAGACATCTAGGTTGCCTCCGTGTCCTGGTTATTGTATATAGTGCTGCAATGAACATTGGGGTACATATGTCTTTTTGAATTAATGAATGTTTTTTCAGGGTATATACTTGCATATACATATATATATGTGTGTGTGTGTGTGTGTGTGTATATATATATATATATGTATAGAGAGAGAGAGAGAGAGAGAGAGAATCTAGAAAAATGGTACTGATCAACTAATTTTCAGGGCAGGAATAGAGACCCAGATGTAGAGAACAAATTGTGGACACAGCAGGGGAAGGAGAGGGTGAGATGAATTGAAAGAGTAGTGTTAAATTGTATTCATTACCATGTGTAAAATAGATAGCTGTTGGGAAGTTGCTATAAAACACAAAGAGCTCAGCTTAGTGCTCCATGACAACTTAGAGGAGTGAGATGGGGGCAGGGGTCATGAGAGGGAGGCACTATTTGGAAGGGTTATATGTATACTTATAGCTGATTCATGTTCTTGTATGGCAGAAAGCAACACAATATTTTAAGCAATTATCCTCCAATTAAAAATAAAAATTAAAAAAGAAAAACAACAGAAAAGAAAATAATAGTGAAAGTCCCTTCTAATGCATCAGCTGAATATGATGTCAGAAAGAAATCCCCCCAAATGTAGGAACTTTGAAATCTGGTGTTATTTAATGTATTTGAAGTATGGGAAAGGTGCTTGCATCTTGACTTTCAGCCCTAAGAAAAACAAGATGACATTTGAGAATCAACTATCTTTCAAAAATGGTTTATGAGCTGTTTTTTTTTTTTACTCCTTACATATGTAGAGGAGAATATCTTGCTATCTTGATGCACTTGATCTTTAAAGAGCAAAAAAAAAAAAAAAGTGTATTCCATCGACAGCTATATATTCCAAATAAATACCACCTCACACCACTTCCAGTGCACTATAAACCTCTCTAGGTTGATTGGCTACAATTTGCTTCCTCACAATTAGAGAGCCTTACCAATGTCTTCCAGACCCCTGGGAACCTTATTCATACCATCTCCATATGAGAAGACAGGAGAACCTCTGTGGAAAACCTTGGCTTAAAGCCCTTCCCTTCCCTTGACTTGGCTTATGATATACCCCTGAATTACTTGACCATTCTGCCTAATGCTGTCCCCACTGTTTAGGCTCTTCACGAAGAGCTACCAACATGTTCTGGCCTTTGTCTTTGGCATTGAGGAGATCAACAAAAACCCTCATCTCCTTCCCAAACTGACCTTGGGTTATGATCTCTACAATGCCTTTGAAAGTGACCACAGGACTCTAGATAGTTACAGGAACTGCATGAGCATTTTCAGTGAGATTGGACCACTTCTGGACCTGTACAAAATTCCACAAGTGAGTGGACTGAGTTCTGGTGAGAGATACTGCTCTTCCCCAATTTCTTTCCCTCTCATCACAACAATGGTAAAGATGGAAGCAGAGTGTATGCTTCCCACAGAGTTATAAACACCTTCCAGAGTTCCAGAGACTTCATCAGATTGTGAGGGCTTTCCCTGGGTTTGGAAGGAAGAGGAAAAAATGCAGTCAATACTCTGAAACCCAGATCTGTGCTCAAGGCCAAAGTATCCATCCCACAGCTACTGGGATTATTGAGTTGTCATGGATCAGAAACTTTTACATCATAACAAATGCCCACAATATTAGGGACTACCTCACCCAAAGGCAGAGTCTCTCAGAGCACAAGCAGAAGCCAGTGTCTAGCAGATATGACAATTGAGCGCTTGGTTCCCTTGTCTCAATCTGAGAGAAAACTGAAGGGCCATCTCAGCTTCAGAGATTACTGACGATTGACTGAGACTCAGTTACAACTGTTTTGTACTTCAGCATTTCCTTCTGCCCATTTCTGCCTTGCGCCAGTCCTATGGGTTTATCTCTGGAGGACACCCCCATAAACTTTCCACATGTAACACTCCATTTCAGAATTTCATTCCAGGGAAAGACCTGACCAGCAAAAGTCAGGCAACATTACTTTTGAGCATAGCTGCATTAGCTTTCTGAGAGGATAGGTTATTGCAATTTCCAGGATAATCTAGGTAAGGTTCAGGCAATAAATTTAATATATCATTGTGTTTAATGAGAAAAGCTTTATTAATTCTCAGAGTTTATATGGAACATTGTTTGCTGGTGGAAATGAATCTCTTTTTAAGTAGCCATGTTGTTGTTGTCATTGTTGTTAAGCTGCTAAATCGTGTTCAACTCTTTTCAACCCCAAGGCTGGTAGCACACCAGGCACCCCTATCTTTCACTATCTCGCTGGTTTTGCTCAGTTTCATTTCCATTGAGTCCGTGAGGCTATCTGACCATTTCATACTCTGCTGCACCCTTCTCTTTTGCCTTCACTCTTTCCCACCACCACAGTCTTTTCCAGTGAGTTGTCTCTTCACCTCAGGTGCCCAAAATATTGGAGCTTCAACTTCAGCAACAGTACTTTTATTGAATATTCAGGGTTAATTTCCTTTAGGATTGACAGGTTTGATCTCCTTGTAGTCCAAAGGACTCTCAAGGATCTCCTCTAGCACCACAATTTTTTTTCCATTTATTTTTATTAGTTAGAGGCTAATTACTTTACAATATTGTAGTGGTTTTTGTCATACATTGACATGAATCAGCCATGGATTTACATGTGTTCCCCATCCTGAACCCCACTCCCACCTCCCTCCCCATCCCATTCCTCTGGGTCATCCCAGTGCACCAGCCCCGAGCACTTGTCTCATGCATCCAACCTGGGCTGGTGATCTGTTTCACCCTTGATAATATACATGTTTCAATGCTGTTCTCTCAGATCATCCCACCCTTGCCTTCTCCCATAGAGTCCAAAAGTCTGTTCTGTACATCTGTCTCTTTTTCTGTCTTGCATATAGGGTTATCATTACCATCTTTCTAAATTCCATATATATGCATTAATATACTGTATTGGTGTTTATCTTTCTGGCTTACTTCACTCTGTATAATGGGCTCTGGTTTTATCCATCTCATTAGAACTGATTCAAATATATTCTTTTCAATGGCTGAGTAATATTCCATTGTGTATATGTACCACAGCTTTCTTATCCATTCGTCTGCTGATGGGCATCTAGGTTGCTTCCATGTCCTGGCTATTATAAACAGTAACACCACAATTTTTAAAAATTAATTATTTTAGTTGGAGGATAATTACTTTACAACTTTGTGATGGTTTTTGCCATACATTGACATGAATCAGCCATGGGTGCACGTGTCCCCTCATCCTGAACCCTCCTCCCTACCTCCCTCGCCTCCCTATCCCTCCGTGTTGTCCCAGAGCACCAGCTTTTTTTTTTTTGTTGTTCTTTTTTTTTTTTATTATTATTTTTTTTTTCCAGTGGGTTTTGTCATACATTGATATGAATCAGCCATGGATTTACATGTATTCCCAATCCCGATCCCCCCTCCCACCTCCCTCTCCACCCGATTCCTCTGGGTCTTCCCAGTGCACCAGGCCGGAGCACTTGTCTCGTGCATCCCACCTGGGCTGGTGATCTGTTTCACCATAGATAGTATACATGCTGTTCTTTTGAAATATCCCACCCTCACATACTCCCACAAAGTTCAAAAGTCTGTTCTGTATTTCTGTGTCTCTTTTTCTGTTCTGCATATAGGGTTATCGTTATCACCTTTCTAAATTCCATATACATGTGTCAGTATGCTGTAATGTTCTTTATCTTTCTGGCTTACTTCACTCTGTATAAGGGGCTCCAGCTTCATCCATCTCATTAGGACTGGTTCAAATGAATTCTTTTTAATGGCTGAGTAATATTCCATGGTGTATATGTACCACAGCTTCCTTATCCATTCATCTGCTGATGGGCATCTAGGTTGCTTCCATGTCCTGGCTATTATAAACAGCAGAGCACCAGCTTTGAGTGCCCTGCTTCATGCATCGAACTTGCATTGGTCATATATTTTACATATGGTAATATACTTGTTTCAATGCTATTCTCTCAAATCATCCCACCCTCCCCTTCTCCCGCATAGTTCAAAATTCTGTTCTTTACATCTGCATCTCTTTTGCTGCCTTGCATATAGGACTGTCATTACCATCTTTCTAAATTCCATATATATGTGTTAATATACTGTATTGGTGTTTCTCTTTCTGACTTACTTCACTCTGTATAATAGGCTCCAGTTTCATCCACCTCATTAGTACTGACAAACGCTTTTCTTTTTATAGCTGAGTAATATCCATTGTGGCTTCCTTGGTGGCTCAGAGGTTAAAGTGCCTGCTTGCAACATGGGAGACCTGGGTTTGATCCCTGGGTTGGGAAGATTCCCTGGAGAAGGAAATGGCAACCAACTCCAGTATTCTTGCCTGGAGAATCCCATGGATGGAGGAGCCTAGTGGGCTACAGTCCATGGGGTCGCAAAGAGTCGGACATGACTGAGCGACTTCATGTACCACAACTTCCTTATCCATTTGTCTGCTGATGGACATTTAGGTTGCTTCCATGTCCTAGCTATTGTAAACAGTGCTTCAATGAACATTGGGGTACATATGCTTCTTTCAGTTCTGCCCAGCAGTGTGATTGCTGGGTCATATGGCAATTCTATTCCCAGTTTTTTAAGGAATCTCCACACTGTTCTCCATAGTGGCTGTAACTGTTTCCATTCACACCAACAGTGTAAGAGGGTTCCCTTTTCTCCAAACCCTCTCCAGCATTTATTATTCATAGACATTTTGATGATGGCCATTCTGACCGGTGTGAGATGATACCTCGTTGTGGTTTTTATTTGCATTTCTTTTTTAATAAAGAGTGATGTTGAGCATCTTTTCATGTGTTTATTAGCCATCTGTATCTCTTCTTTGGAGAAATGTCTCTTTAGTTCTATTGACCACTTTTTGATTGGGTTGTTTGTTTTTCTGGTATTGAGCTACATGAACTGCTTGTATATATTGGAGATTAATTCTATGTCAGTTTCATTTGCTATTAGTTTCTCCTATTCTGAGGGCTGCCTTTTCACTGTGCTTATAGTTTCCTTTATTGTGCAAAAGCTTTTAAGTTTAATTAGGTCCCATTTGTTTATTTTTGCTTTTATTTCCATTACTCTGGGAGGTGGGTCATATAGGATCTTGCTGTGATTTATGTCAGAGAGTGTTCTGCCTATGTTTTCCTCTTGGAGTTTTATAGTTTCCGGTCTTGCATTTAGATCTTTAATCCATTTTGGGTTTATTTTTGTGTATGATGTTAGAAAGTGTTCTAGTTTCATTTTGTTACATGTGGTTGACCAGTTTTCCCAGCATCACTTGTTAAAGAGATTGTCTTTTCTCCACTGTATATTTTGCCTCCTTTGTCAAAGATAAGGTGTCCACAGATACATGGATTTATCTCTGGGCTTTCTATTTTGTTCCATTGACCTATATTTCTGTCTTTGTGCCAGTACCATACTGTCTTGATGACTGTAGTTTTGTAGTATAGTCTGAAGTCAGGAAGGTTGATTTCTCCAGTTCCATTCTTCTTTCTCAAGGTTGTTTTGGCTATTCGAGGTTTTCATGTTTCCATACAAATTGTGAAATTATTTATTCTAGTTCTGTGAAAAATATCATTGGTAGCTTGATAGGGATTGTGCTGAATCTATAGATTGCTTTGGGTAGTATACTCATTTTCACTATACTGATTCTTCCAGTCCATGAACATGGTATATTTCTCTATCTATTTCTGGCATCTTTGACTTCTTTCATCAGTATTTTATAGTTTTCTATACATAGGGCTTTTGTTTCTTTGAGTAAATTTATTCCTAAGTATTTTTTTCTTTTCATTGCAATGGTGAATGGTATTGTTTACTTAATTTCTCCTTCTATTTTTCCCTTGTTAGTGTATAGGAACACAATGGATTTCTGTGTATTAATTTAATATCCTGAAGCTTTTCTATATTCATTGATTAGCTCTAGCAATTTTATGGTGGTATCTTTAGGGTTTTCTATATACAGGATCATGTCATCTGCAAACAGTGATGTTTTACTTCTTCTCTTCCAATCAGGATTCCTTTTATTTCTTTTTCTTCTCTGACTGCTGTGCCTAGGACTTCCAAAACTATGTTGAATAGTAATGGTGAGAGTTGGCACCTTTGTCTTGTTCCTGATTTTAGAGGAAAAGCTTTCTATTTTTCTCCATTGAGGATAATGTTTGCTGTGAGTTTGTCATATGTGGCCTTTATTATGTTGAGGTATGTTCCTTCTATGCCTGCTTTCTGGAGAGTTTTTTTTTTTTTTAATCATAAATGGGTGTTGAATTTTGTCAAAGGCTTTCTCTGCATCTATTGAAAGAATCATGGTTTTTATCATTCAATTTGTTAATATAGTGTATCACATTGATTGATTTGCAACTATTAAGGTACCCTTGCCTCCTTGGAATAAAGCCCATTTGGTCATGATGTATGATCTTTTAAGTATGTTGTTGGATTCTGTTTGCTAGAATTTTGTTGAGGATGTTTGCATCTATGTTCATCAGTGATATTGGCCTGTAGTTTTCATTTTTTGTGGTGTCTTTGGTTTTGGTATTAGGGTGATGGTGGCCTCATAGAATAAGTTGGGGAATTTACCTTCCTTTGCAATTTTGTGGAAGGATTTGGGTAGGATAGATGTTAGTTCATCTCTAAATTTTTGGTAGAATTCACATGTGAAGCCATCTTGTCCTGGGCCTTTGTTGGAAGATTTTAGATTACAGTTTCAATTTCAGTGCTTGTGATTGGTCTGTTCATATTTTCTATTTCTTCCTGGTTCAGTTTTGGAAGGTTATATTTTCTAAGAATTCATCTATTTCTTCCAAGTTATCCATTTTATTGGCATATAGTTGCTCACAGTAGTCTCTTATGATCTTTTGTAGTTTTGTGTTGTCTGTTGTGTGATTTCTCCATTTTCATTTCTAATTTTATTGACTTGATTCTTCTTCCTGTTTTTCTTGATGATTCTGGCTAATGATTTGTCTATTTTGTTTATCTTCTCAAAGAACCAACTTTTAGTTTTGTTGATCTTTGCTATAGTCTCCTTTGTTTCTTTTTCATTTATTTCTGCTATGAGTTTTATTATTTCTTTCCTTCTACTAACTTTAGGGTTTTTCTGTTCTTCTTTTTCTAGTTGCTTTAGGTGTAAAGTTAGGCTGTTTATTTGATGTTTCTCTTGTTTCTTGAGGTAGGCTTGTATTGCTATGAGCCTCCCTCTGGGCACTGCTTTTACTGAATCCCATAGGTTTTGGGTTGTCATGTTTTCATTTACATTTGTTTCTGTGCATATTTTGATATCCTTTATGACTTCTTCTGTGATATATTGGTTATTCAGAAGTGTGTTGTTTAGCCTCCATATGTTTGTATTTTTTATAGTTTTTTCTCTGTAGTTGATATCTAATCTTACTGCATTGTGATCAGAAAAGATGCTTGAAATGATTTCAATTTTTAAAAATTTACCAGGGCTAGATTTGTGCCCCAAGATGTGATCTATCATGAAGAATGTTTCATGTGCACTTGAGAAAAAGGTGAAATACATTTTTTTTTGGTGAAATGCCCTCTAGATGTCAATTAGATCTAACCGGTCCATTGTATCATTTAAAACTTGTGTTTCCCTGCTAATTTTCTGTTTGGTTGACCTATCCATAGGTGTGAGTAGGGTATTAAAGTCCCCCATTATTATTGTGTTACTCTTAACGTCCCCTTTCATACATGTTAGCATTTGCCTTACGTATAGAGGTGCTCATAATGTTGGGTGCATATATATTTGTAATTGTTTATCTTCTTGGATTGATCCCTTGATCATTATGTAGTGTCCTATGTCTCTCATCATGGTCTTTATTTTAAAGTTTATTTTATCTGATATGAGTATTGCTACTCCTGCTTTCTTTTGGTCTCCATTTTCATGAGATATCTTTTTCCAGCCCCTCACTTTCAGTCTGTATGTGTCCCTATGTTTGAGGTGGGTCTCTTGTAGACAGCATATATAGGGGTCTTGTTTTTATATCCATTTGGCCATGGATTTGGGTGGACTCTGGGAGTTGGTGATGGACAGGGAGGCCTGGAATGCTGCGGTTCATGGGGTCGCAAAGAGTCAGGCATGACTGAGTGACTGAACTGAATGTTTATATTCTCCTGTTATTTAAAATTTCTGATTTATCCATTTAGTGGTTGCCTAGTGATTTACCATATGTTATATTGAAACACACAGAGACATTTCCTTTTTGTTGAACATATATATATATATATATATTCACAACACACTTCCCTGTCCTTCCTGATCTCTTGTAGTTTGCTCAAACTCATGTCCATTGAGTAGGTGACACCATTCAACCATCTTATCCACTGTCATGGCCTTCTCTCTTGCCCTCAGTCTTTCCCAGCATCAGGGTCTTTTCCAATGAGTCAGCTCTTTTCATCAGGTGGCCAAAGTATTGGAGCTTCAGCTTCAGCATCAGTTCTTCCAACGAATATTCAGGACTGATCTCCTTTAGGATGGACTGGTTGGATCTCCTTGCAGTCCAAGGGACTCTTGAGAGTCTTCTCCAACATCACAGTTCAAATGCATCAATTGCTCAGCCCTCAGCCTTCTTTATGGTACAGCTCTCACATCTGTACATGACCACTGGAAAAAACATAGCTTTGACTAGACAGACCTTTGTTGGCAAAATGATGTGTCTGCTTTTAAATACACTGTCTAGATTTGTCATAGCTTTTCCTCCAAGGAGCAAGTGTCTTTTAATTTCATGGCTGCAGTCACCTTCCACAGTGATTTTGGAGCCCAAGAAAATAAAGTCTGTCACTGTTTCCATTTTTTCCCATCTATATGCCATGAAATGATGGGATCAGATGCCATGATCTAAGTTTTTCAAATGTTGAAGTTTTAAGCCAGCTTTCTCACTCTCCTCTTTCACCTTCATCAAGGGGCTCTTTAGTTCCTCTTCACTTTTGCCATTAGGGTGGTGTCATCTGCATATATGAAGTTGTTGATATTTCTCCCGGCAATCTTGACTGATAGCCTGTGATTCATCCAGCCTGGCATTTCTGATGATGTACTCTGCATATAAGTTAAATAAGCAGGGTGGCAATATACAGCCTTGACATACTCCTTTCTCAATTTGAACTAGTTCATTGTTCAATGTCTGGTTCTAACTGTTTCTTCTTGTCCTGTATACAGGTTTCTTAGGAGGCAGGTAATGTGGTCTGGTATTCTCATTTGTTTAAGAATTTTCTACAGTTTGTTGTGATCCACACAGTCAAAGGCTTTAGTGTAGTCAATGAAGCAAAAGTAGATGTTTTTCTGGAATACCCTTGCTTTTTCTATGATCCAGTGGATTTTGGCAATTTGATATCTAGGTCCTCAGCCTTTTCTAAATCCATCTGGAAGTTCTTAGTTCATGTACTGTTGAAATCTAGCTTGAAAGATTTTGAGCATTATCTTGCTAGAATGTGAATTGAGTGCAATTGTGCAGCAGTTTGAACATTCTTTGGCATTGCTTTTCTTTGGGAGTGGAATGAAAACTGACCTTTTCCAGTCCTGTGGCACTGCTGTTTCCAAATTTTCTGGCATAGTAAGTGCAGCACTTTAACAGCATCATCTTTTAGGATTTGAAATAGCTCAGCTGGAATTTCATCACCTCCAATAGCTTTGTTCATAGTAATACTTCCCTATGGCCCACTTGACTTCATACTCCAGGATGTCTGGCTTTAGGTGAATGATCACACCATCATGGTTATCTGGGTCATCAAGAACTGTTTTGTACTGTTCTGTGGATTCTGGTCACATCTTCTTAATATCTCCTCCTCTGTTAAGTCCATACTGTTTCTGTCTGCTATTGTGCCCATCGTTGTATGAAATGTTCCATTGGTATCTCTGATTTTCTTGAAGATATCTCTAGTCTTTCCCATTCTATTATTTTCCTCTATTTCTTTGCCTTGATCACTTAAGAAGACTTTCTCATCTCTCCTTGTTATTCTTTGGAACTCTGCATTCAGATGGGTATATCTTTCCCCTTCTCCTTTGCCTTTAGCTTCTTTTCTTTTTTTCAGCTGTTTGTAAGTCCTCCGCAGAAAGCCATTTTGCCTTTTGCATTTCTTTTTCTTGGGGGTGGTCTTGATCACTGCCTCCTCCACAGTGTCACAAATCTCCACCCATAGTTCTTCAGGCACCCTGTCTATCAGATATAATCCCTTGAATGTATTTGTCACTTCCACAGCATAATCATAAACGATTTGATTTAGGTCATATCTGATTGGTGTAGTGGTTTTCCCTACTTTCTTCAATTTAAGTCTGAATTTTGCAACATGGTGTTCATGATGAGAGCCACAGTCAGCTCCAGGTCTTGTTTCTCCTGACTGTATAGAGCTCCTCCATCTTCAGTCACAAAGAATATAATCAATCTGATTTTGGTATTGACCATCTGGTGATGTCCATGTGTATAGTTGTCTTTTGTGTTGTTGGAAGAGGATGTTTGCTATGACCAGTGCGTTCTCTTGGAAAATCTGTTAGCCTTTGCCCTGCTTCATTTTGTACTCTAAAGCCAAACTTGCCGGTTACTCCAAGTATCTCTTGACTTTTTACTTTTGCATTCCAATCCCCTATGAAGAAAAGGACATCTTTTTTGGGTGTTAGTTCTAGAAGGTGTTTTCCTAAAATATAGATACATATCTCAAGAAAATTCACTAAAGTTATTAAATTTAGGCTACTCTTGTAGCTTAAAATGAACAAGGAATTTTCACTGTTTAAGGGGAAGCAAATCAACTCTGGAGAGTTCCTGAGGTTTCATTCAAGAGAAGGGAAAAGTGTTGGGGAGAGAACAGCAGAAGGGCAGCATCTCATAATTTCCCCAATTGTTCAGTATTCTACATTTAGGTGTAATTCCTCTCTTTTAGTATATGTGCTGCCGAAGTGAGCATAATTCCTCTCTTTTAAATTACAGTATGGAATTTGTATCCATTTAGTTATGGTGATTTTAGTAACTAATTATGAGTCAGCTATGCAATAAGATATTTATACAGTAGGATATGAGCTTATAACACCTAATATATATTTAAATGACTTTATCTCATCATCTCGTAGTTTAAAATGCACCTTTCCTTAGCATCTTGTATTATAAAAGATACCAGTTTATTTTAATATTAAATGTTGAAAATCACCTAAACCTGGTTCATTTAAAATAATTTTTATTTATTGTACTTCAACTTATCTTGCTAATTTTAATAGTAAGCCAACTAATGGGATTTTAGTTCATCTGAGGTCCATAGTGAATTTATATTTTATTAGAGAAATTTTCTAATAATGTCATATATTTCAAATAATATTTAACTTAACATGTAAACTAATTTTCTTGAATTTTTCCTAACATAATAATGCCCCCATGAAAAATTAAGGACCTCCATTAGAAACCTGGAAATCACACATGAAAAGTTTTATTTACATAGGGTTGCAATCACCTTGGTTTCCTGAACCACACAACACCTTGGGATTTAAACTCTGAACTGTAGTTTAGTCCATGGTCACAAGCATGTTCTTTTCACAGCTGAGAAGTGTTCCTTATCTATTAAGATACCCCACATCTCCCCATCAACTTCATGAGTGCTGCCACCACCTCCTTATTCCTCAGGCTGTAGATAAGGGGGTTCAGCATGGGGGTGAGGATGTTGCTGAAAAGAGAGAGAGCCTGGTCCTGCTCTGGACTGTGTGAGGAAGTGAAAGTCATGTAAATGAATATGTTTGGGCCAAAGAAGAGACTTACCACAGTTAAGTGGGAAGAGCAGGTGGTCAGGGCTTTTTTCCTGCCCTTGACAGAGTTCATACGGAGGACAGTGAGGAAGACGAGTGTATAGGAAGCTATGATGAGACTGAAAGGCACAACAAGCAGTACAATGCTTGTAACCACCACCACTAACTGGTACACTGACATGTCTTCACAGGAAAGCTTAATGAGGACTGGGACCTCACAGAAGAAATGGTGGATCTCCCTTGACCCACAGATGGGAAAATGCATAGGGTAGACTGTATGGATAAATGAACCTATGGAGCCTCCAATCCAACATCCAGCAGCCATGTGCAGGCAGAACCTGGGGCTCATGATGGTGGGATAACGCAGTGGGATGCAGACAGCCACGTAGCGATCATAAGCCATGAGAGTCAAGATGAGGCATTCTGACATTCCCAACATCAGGAAGAAGAAACTCTGCGTTCCACAGCCAATCCATGATATGGTCCTTTTCCCTGTGAAAAAGTTAGAGGCCATCTTCGGGACAATGGTAGAAGTTAATGTCAAGTCAATGAGGGAGAGTTGACTGAGGAGAATGTACATGGGTGTATGGAGCTGAGAGTCCCCCCAAATCAAGACAATGAGAAGTAGGTTTCCCAGGAAAGCAAGGGTGTAGATTAAAATGATCACAAAGTTGAGAACAATGGAATGCTGAAACTCAGGAAAGAGTCCCACAAGGATGAAATCAGTTACTGATGATGCATTCCCACCCACCATGCCTCTAAAAGAAATATAACAGGGCTGGGGAACAAATCAAATGGATTAGAACAACGGACACTCAGTACCTGTCTTGTATAAATACGTGGATCTAAAATTTTATATCTTTCCCCTCAACATTGGACTCTCACAATATGTGCTATTAACTCATCAGAAGTATTTAACTACATATTATTTAGCATTTGCCTAGAAGTGTGTTAAATAAAGAATATTAAAAAAAAATGATCCACTTCAGTCCCTCTTTGCCTCACTTGGATTCACCTTGTTTTCCTCTTTCTTTCTTTTCTTTCTTTTTTCTCATTCTTTGTTTTTACTTGGAGAATTTTATCATAACAATGGATCTACTTTCTACAAATTTGAACCTCAAAATGTATATATTATTTCTGATAGTCATGGACCCTGATTATTAACTCTTATAGATTTGGGCAAAAGAAATGCCAAATTAATTCACTCAATTTAGTTTTGAAAATCAGAAATGAATTACTTTTCAAATTTTTAATGAAATATCCCATTGATTTACTTTTTATGGCTAAGTGCCATCATAAACAGGCTTCCCAAGTGGCACAGGTGGTAAAGAAACTGCCTGCCAATGCAGGAGATGCAAAAGACACGGATTCAATCTCTGGATTGGGATGACTCCCTGGAATAGAAAATGGCAACCCATTCCAGTAATCTTGCTTGGGAAATCCCGTGGACAGAGGAGCCTGGCCGGCTATAGTCCATGGGGTCACAAAGAGCTGGACTTCACTGAGCAACTGAGTAAGTATGTATACTTATAAATGGAGTAATAGAAATTCCTAGACTTACATAATTATCTGCCAGGAGGCCATCAATATTCCCTTTTTGACCAAATAAAGCTTATATTTTCAGTTTAGAATTTTAGATTTTCCATGACTTGGTCCAAGATACTTTTTAAAACTTGTTGACCAAATAAAGCTTATATTTTCAGTTTAGAATTTTAGATTTTCCATGACTTGGTCCAAGACACTTGGACCAAATAAAGCTTATATTTTTTGACCAAATAAAGCTTAAATTTTCAGTTTAGAATTTTAGATTTTCCATGACTTGGTCCAAGATACTTTTTAAAACTTGTGTGTTGTGTGTTAGTTGCTCAGTCGTGTCCGACTCTTTGTGACCCCATGGACTGCAGCCCACCGGGCCCCTTTGTCTGTGGGATTCTCCAGGCAAGAATACTGGAGTGGGTTGCCATTTCCTTCTCCAAAAAAGAGAAACCTTAGATTCCATTAATTTAAAACAGATAACCCAAATTCCAGTCAAATGTATGTTCTCATGGTTTCTCCACACAGCTGAACCTTTGCTTTTATTTCTGCTCAGAATTATCAATATACTGAAAGCTGAAGAAGAAGCAATTTTCCTATCCACATTCCTACAGTCCCTAATCACATCACACATATAATTATTTATCATCATAGCTAAGAGACAGTGTAGATTGGTATCTAAGGGCACATATCAGGGGCTGCATGTGTGCTCAGTTACTCAGTCGTGCCTGACTCTTTCTGACCTCAATGGACTGTAGCCCTCCAGGCTCCTCTGTCCATTGGATTTTTCAGGAACGAAGACTGGAGTGGCTTCCCATGTCCTCCTCCAAGGGATCTTCTCAGTCCAGGGACTGAACCAATGTCTCCTGCATCTCTGCCCTGGCAGAGAGATACTTTACCACTGGGACACCTCAGGGTATCAGGGGCTAGGATACCCAAATTCAAGCCTAGCTGCATCATTTATTATCTGTGTCTCACTTTCCTTATCTTTAAAATAAGGAATTTAATCAAATACTTCAAGAGGGTAGTCATGAGCCTTAGGTGAGTTATTATTATATATGTTTATTATAGTTTTCCATGTATACATCTTTCTCCTCACATAAATGTTAAGGTTTTAAGTGCTAGGATTATGTTTTACTTATCTATATCTCAATAAAACCAGCACAATAGCTATAGAAGAGTATATAGTCAATGAATATTTAATCAGAAGGTTGAATAAACCCCATGGAGTTCAGCAGTACACATTTCCATGTAGAAATATATGACAAATCCCTCACTCGATTGGCATTGAAGATGAGAGATAAAGCTCTTTCCCTCCATGTCATCTTACTAAAAAGTGGATTTCCTGCTCCTGAATAAGACAATTGCTGTATATGGGGAAATTTCATATTCTTTGGTGTTTCCTCTCAGAAGTGCAGTAATATAGCATAGATATCAAAATAGCTGGAAATCCTGTTCTCTATTAATGCAGCAGGAATTTCATAATTTAAACAATGCCCTCCTTTGGTTTAACATGATGGTTCATTTCTGAATGTGTTTATCCAGATGATTTTTGTAACAAAATATCCATTAATAAATACTATTATTGTTCCTTTAGTAACAACTCTGCTAAAATATAAATTGTGAAGATAATCTTGTTACAAATGATCAGGAAGCACAAATTTTGCTAAAGTCATATTCATATTATTTCAGAATTGCTATAGAATAGTTCTTGAAATACTTTTACCATCCACTTATTTTTCATTCTACATTTACTTAATAATCACTATATTTTACACATTCTCTACTAGGTGTTGAAGAAGGGGCAACAATGCATTAAGATACAGTCAATACCTTCAATGAACCGTGAGTTTAGATATGAAATCATTTATATCTACTAATCATAGAAGAGTGAAATAAGTGGTATAACTAAGACTCCTATAGGGTGACATGTCAACATAGGAGACAGAGCTAATGTCTGAGGAAGATGTAAGTGGGTAATTAGGTAAGATTTAATTTGAGTTCTATCTACCTTGTGCTGTGCTTAGTCGCTCAGTCGTGTCTGACTCTTCGTGATCCCATGGACTGTAGCCCGTCAGGCTCCTCCGTCCATGGGGATTCTCCAGGCAAGAATACTGGAGTGGGTTGCCATGCCCTCCTTCAGGGGATCTTCCCAATCCAGGGATCGAACCCAGGTCTCCCGCATTGCAGGTGGATTCTTCACCATCTGAGCCACCAGGGAAGCCCCTTATCTACCTTAGTACACAGCAACTCATGTACATTTGAAGATTGAGGCAACACAGAGTTTGTTGTGGTTAAAAATGGAGGGAAAAAAAAACACAACACTTACTGATTGATGGAGAAAATCACATTTCCTAAGTAAGTGCGAAACAAATTAGAAATCTTACACATTTTTTTGTTCAACTGTTTTGAACTATGTAACTATGAAAGCCTGAGGTTTTCTCATTCCTGAGTAACCTCATGGCATTCTTTTTTTTTTTTTTCTCATGGCATTCTTAACTGTACATTTATGTCACACCATGTAACTTGTCCTGCCATTTACTTCACTGAGTTGAAACATCCAACTCTTTTGGTATTTTATGTTGAACTCATATGTCTACTAAAAATACTTGGTTTCTTTTGCTAGAATAACAATCAAAGGACTTTCAACTTAAAGTGTGACTATGAGGTATGGCAAACTTTCTAACATTCAAACATTCTAAATCTCAAAAATCATCAGTATCACTGTAACCACCCTGTTTGACAATTTGCTTTAGGTCTGTGCCCCTAACTTCAATTAGCCAAGCTACGATAGTCTTTAAGATTATGAGTGGTTAACTTTATAACAATGAGAATACAACAGGCAAAAAGCTTAATGAAGATGACAGAGTAACAAAGTCAGTGTTTAAAAATTTTGGAGCCAAAGCTTTAAGAAAAAGCATCTATGTGTGTTTAATTTTTTTACTTGATACTTTTACTTAGTTTTTTATAAATACTTATTAAATAATAACCAACTACCTGAAAATGAATTGTTGATTGATATTTAGGAAGTAGAATCCTTGGATCATAGCATAATGAAATTATATACAGTATTTTAAAAATAGAACAATCAACTATCACTTAGTAAATATTTCTGAATTATTTGTTAAATTTTTCTCACAAAAGTGGATCAATTTTATTAGCTTAATTCAATGGAATAAGTACTTACTGAGAGTCAACTCTGAATATATTTCCATTATTTCTCTAATATGGAAGATAAATCTACTTAAAAAGAGGACAGTGTGATATTAACCTGTAGAATTTTATTGACCCTTTAAAACTTTTTACAATGATATGACTACTACATCATCTTAGGAACAGAGTTTGCCCTTATTGTTAGCATACTTTGAGGTCATACCTATTATGGGTTCATACAAGGCAGATGGACATGAAATCACAACTCAGTCATCAAACAGCTTTTCTAAAGCAACAGGATTAATTCAAGAAATTATCAAGAGATTAAATTGTTTCCTGAGTTTAGGTGCATCTTTGGATATCAGGTTTGAGTCTAAATGAATAGTAATTCTCTTTCTCAAATGTTTTACTTGACATTATAAATGGTACCTGCTTAGTATTATGCTGGGTTTGATTATATGAGTATTTATGACTTATTATTTAATTGATGTAATTCCTACAGATAGTCAAACAGAAATGTAATTTTATGTAGCTTTCCCCTAGACCTCAATCCTGGGAAGCCTACAGTCAGATTTTAATTTTCCTTTGACAAATACAATCACCAAAGTCTGACATTTGAGGACTTAATGATAATCATATAGATTCTCTACATAATTTCCCTTACCAGGCAAGGTTCAAAACTCCTTATTTTTCTGTTTCATATCTACCTTAAATTCTATTTATCTCCAATCTCCTCTGCCTCTTGGAATTGCTAATAACTTCCAGATTTTCTGTGATCAGGTACACCTTCTCACTATGCAGCATTAGCCCTTTATTGTGCATAGAAAAGTGAATGCAACTGACTTGATGTTGATGGCAAGTCATGCATTTTGAAAGTGAGACCAGTGGCTACGATTCTATGATACTAAGTACATTAAATACTGGTTGGTATATCAGCAAAGATCTAGATAGAATGCTTAATAACTTCCCATCAAGGGTCTGGAGACCTTGGTAGTGAATGACTTAGGGGAACACAGTCCCCAGACTTTAATTAATTTTGATTGCAGATTGTAATAGGAAAACTTAGAAATTAACTGGCAAAAGTTAAAATGTACAAAAATATTTCTCACCATGGAAAAATATTCAGATGTTTTAAAATATTTTCACATGATAAACCACAAGGCAAATGATGAATTGCCATCAGGAACATGTAATCTGCCCTATGATAAATTTGAAATATAGAAGGATACTCAATATTCAATGTTTCTACATTTACCTCGCCCCCCCAGAAACTTCCCCCAATTTTTATATGATTCTTTTAGCCAATATGAGTTATAAAAAAGTTAATTGTATAGCAGTTTGATAATATAGCTTCATTTTAACATACTAACATATGGTAAATAAAATTAACTGAGATCAGAAGGACCTAAATTAATGGTCATCCCTCCAATTTTTTAACTGTAAATTTTGTTCAAGTAACTTAAATTTCTGAGTTTTAGTACTGTTGTCTGTGAACATGGGCATAGTAAAGCTGCCTCACTAGGCAGTGTTTTATACAACCCATTTGAATTAACAAAATCAATGGAGTCCTTGCAATGTTTCTCAGGAAGTCTATGTGAAGTCTGTCTTGGTTAATTATTACCCGGTTTTGAGGGTATCTTTTGCATATCTAGAGCAAAACACAGTATCTAAAGACTTAATGTTTCCTGTCTCTAAAAGCAATCTGACTGACTGAATATTTACCCACAAAAACTCAAAAATAATTTGCAAAATAATTATCATGAAAACCAGATTGTTTTGAAATATGCACTTCAATTCTTTAAAAACAACTAGAATTGTCAAAGGAAATAAAAAATTAGGCAAATATATTCAGAAAAAGTTGGAAAAGTAATGTACCTTAGTTAAAAAAAAGGGTTGGGGTGTCAGCTCGAGGCGCCGCTGCTGCAGCCTCCGGAGCCGCGACGCCTAAAGGAGGGAGAAAGGGAGGCCGCGAAGGCCGGGCCAGGCAGTACACGAGCCCGGAGGACATCGGTGCCCAGCTCCAGGCCGAAAAGCAGAAGGCCAGGGAAGAAGAGGAACAGGGAGAAGAAGGTGGAGATGGGGCTTCAGGTGACCCGAAAAAAGAGAAGAAATCCCTAGATTCTGATGAGAGCGAGGATGAAGAAGATGATTACCAGCAAAAGCGCAAAGGCGTGGAAGGGCTCATCGACATTGAGAACCCCAACCGGCTGGCACAGACAACCAAAAAGGTCACACAGGTGGACCTGGATGGGCGCAAGGAACTATCACGGAAAGAGAAGAAATCAAGATCAGAGAGCGAAAGAGCGTTCCATGAAGGTGCATTTAGCGGGGAAGACAGAGCAAGCCAAACCCGCCCTGGCGCCGCTGCCGCAGCCCCTCGCGGCGAGGAGCCCCCCACGGCCTGGGGCCTCCTCTTCATCTTGTACGGAAGTCGTTTGGGGGGGATGGTGGGTGGGGGCTGGGGGAGGGGCAGCCGCATCTTTGAGACAGAAAGATGCAGGACAGCATTTCATAGGTAACCATTCAAATGTTTTGGCTGTTTTTAGAATTCAGAACCCTTGTTGGGGGGTACCCGGGAAGTGGGTTAAGAGGAGCTTCCATTTGTCTGGTAGATTGCGAGGCAGGGGGCGGTTGGGGCCGCAGTAGCTGCTGACAAGTTTGCGATGGCCTATCTGCCCACCCCCGGTGTGTGTTCCCTGGGTGCTCACTCAGAGGGGCTGGCAGTTGGCAGCCCGTGCCCATGGGTCCCTGAGGGTCACGGCCCATCCCGGCCAGTCCCCTCTGACGGACGCCTCCCCCTGCCCTTCCCACCCCCCACTCCCTGCCCCCTACTCTGGCCGGGCCCCGGCCCGTTCGTAACCCTGCCCATGGGTCATTCCGAGAAAGCTGTTTACGGTGCAGCACCCAGGCACAACACGCTCCGCAGATCCAACTTGTATATTTGGCAAATTAAACTTGACATTATCATAAAAAAAAAAAAAAAGAAAAGGGTTGGAAATAATTGCATAATTTTATGTTTCATCAATGAAAATGCAATTATAAATTAATATGTAGTATTTTGGCAATATCAACTCTTTTGCATACAAATGTATAAATTAATAAGTGTTTAATTTGTACAAGTGGTATGAACAAACATACCATACACTACTCTGGATTTTTGATCAAAATTTTTGCCTTGTTATATTGAATTACTGCTTTGCATGTGTGCTTGCTTACACGTTCATGTTATAATGCAGCTGTTTGAGGACAAAGATAACACTAATTCATCTTTATATCATCTGTATTTAGAGTCAGCAAACTACCACCAAATCTGCCCTGCTGCATACATTTGTATGGCCCATGGGCTCAGAAAATTGTGTGAAATTCAAATTTCAGTGTCCTTCAGGAAGGTTTATTAGAATACATTCATTCTTATTAATTTCCATATTAGTTACACCTGCTTCTATACTTTCAGGGTTGATTAGTTGTGGCAGAGACACTATAGATCACAAAGCCTAAAATATTAAATATCTGAATCTTAAAAGAAAAAGTTTGTTGTCTTTATAAGTTTATTGAAAACATATTCACTAACTGTTAGTGAATATTAAATATGACATTATATTTGATTTTATTCTCCATTTTAAGAATGAAGGGCTAATCAGGCTGGTGATATTCCCTAGAATGGTTTCATTCCAAAGATGGGTATATCTTTCCTCTTCTCCTTTGCCTTTAGGTTCTTTTCTTTTCCCAGGTGTTTGGAAGCCCTCCTCAGAAAACCATTTTGCCTTTTGCATTTCTTTTTCTTGGGGGTGGTCTTGATTATTGCCTCTTCTACAATGTCACAAACCTCCACCCATAGTGCTTCAGCCCTGTCTATTAGATCTAATCCCTTGAATGTATTTGTCACATCCACAGCATAATCATAAGGGATTTGATTTAGGTCATATTTGAATGGCCTAGTGGTTTTGCCTTCTTTCTTCAATTTAAGTCTGAATTTTGCAACATGGTGTTCATGATGAGAGCCACAGTCAGCTCCAGGTCTTGTTTCTCCTGACTGTATAGAGCTCCTCCATCTTCAGTCACAAAGAATATAATCAATCTGATTTTGGTACTGACCATCTGGTGATGTCCATGTGTATAGTTGTCTTTTGTGTTGTTGGAAGCGGATGTTTGCTATGACCAGTGTGTTCTCTTGGAAAATCTTTGTTAGCCTTTGCCCTGCTTCATTTTGTTCTCTAAAGACAAACTTGCCTATTACCCCAAGTATGTCTTGACTTTTTACTTTTGCATTCCAATCCCCTATGAAGAAAAGGACATCTTTTTTGGGTGTTAGTTCTAGAACGTGTTATCTTAAGATATAGATACATATCTTAAGGAAATTTACTAAAGTTATTAAATTTAGGCTATTCTTGTAGCTTAAAATGAACAAGGAATTCTCACAGTCTAAGGGGAAGCAAGTCAAATGGAGAGTTCCTGAGGTTTCATTCAAGGGAAGGGAAAAATGTTGGGGAGAGAACAGCAGAAGGGCAGCATCTCATAATTTCCCCAATTGTTCAGTATACTACTTTTAGATATTATTCTTCCCTTTTAATTATAGTATGGAATTTGTATCCATTTAGTTAATGTGATTTTAGTAACTAATTATAAGAGTCAACTGCCAGGAGCCAACACACGAGACCCTACCCATGACAAGGTCATGAGGGAGAAAACCTTACAGGCAAGGCGGATCAGGTTTTCAGGGATTTCGAAAAGGCCAGCTCACGAGATCCCACCCATGACAGGTCACGAGGAGAAAGCCTGACAGGCAAGGCAGATCAGGTTTTCAGGGATTCCGAAAAGCTGCCCCCGGCGCTCACCTTAAAGATGAAATCTGTCTTTCTGATGCTTGCTTCAACAGACTTCTCCCTAATTTCTGTGACAGGCAGAAGGCCTTCCCTGATCTCTTCCTAAATAAGAATCAATTTAGAACTTTAATCAATAAGTTTCCCAGGTGGTGGTATTTTATGAGATTATCCAGGGTGAAAGGAGTGTTTTAATTTAAACTCCTTTGCTGGTAGTTTGTTTGCCAAATGCATTTATGCCCTTGGTACTAATATGCAATGATTGCTTATAATATCCTAATAATAAAATAGCATAAAGAACCTGATTATATAAAAGCCCTAATAGACATAGAGCCTTTTTGAGGGGTGAAGGAGTCCTATTAGAAAACATAAAAAAAACTATTCTAAAGGTGGTTATTGGGTTGACGTTTACTTGCTGTGTTTTTGCTTTTAATGTGCTAAGGTTGTGTTATAGAAACCATTGTTAATATAGTTATAGATCTAGAAAAATAAGAGCTTAGCCCTAGAGTGGTAACAATGAAATGGTTGTTAATTATTAGTCAAGAGTGCTAGGCAGGGTCTGCCTCACCAAAGTCGCAGTGTCAGTGTGGGGTAAACTTCTTAGATAATCACAACTGACAACTTCTGTAGAAGGATTAATTTTTATATTAACAAGGTTATACTTCTACTCTGTACTGTTGCCCTATGAGACTGCTACCTTTCAGTTAAGGTCACCATAAAAATGGAAAATAGGTTTATATTCACCTGACCTGCATAAAATGTTAATAAGCCCCAAGGCCAGAAGATCATGTGCTAAAATTTACTATAGAATTAGAAAGCAAAACCATCCTGCTTTTCCTAAAAAACAAAATGATGTAATACTAATCTTGTGTAAGCATGAGTAAGCGTCTTGTACCTTGAAAACATTCTGAATAAGTGTATAAAAGCTATGGTAAAAAATAAAGCATTGCCAGACCCTGCAGATACCCCCGTCTGGTCACTCTCTCTCTCTCTCTCATCATCCTGAGACTTGGCCCTATCAAGGCTGGTCTCATGTGTCTTCTCTCTCTCTCTTGCCAACGCAGTTCATCCCGAGGGTACCCCCTGGATCCTGCCGAGGCTGGACCCCGGCAGTCAACTATGCAATAAGATATTTATACAGTAGGGTATTAGCTTATAAATCCTAATACATATTTAAATGACTTTATCTCATCACCTCATAGTTTAAAATGCACCTTTCCTTAGCATCTTGTATTATAAAAGATACCAGTTTATTTTAATATTAAACTTTGGAATTCACCTAAACCTGGTTCATTTAAATAATTTTTATTTATTTCAACTTATCTTGCTAATTTTAATAGTAAGCCAGCTCATGGAATTTTAGTTCATCTTGAGGTCCATAGTTAATTTATATTTTATTAGAGAAATTTTCTAATAAATTCATAGATTTCAAATAATATTTAACTTAACATGTAAACTAATTTTCTTGAATTTTTCCTAACATAATAATGCCCCCATGAAAAATTAAGGACCTCCATTAGAAACCTGGAAATTACACATGAAAAATTTTATTTACATAGGGTTGCAATCATCCTGGTTTCCTGAACCACACAACACCTTGGGATTTAAACTCTGAACTGTAGTTTAGTCCATGGTCACAAGCATGTTCTTTTCCAGCTGAGAAGTGTTCCTTATCTATTAAGATACCCCACATCTCCCCATCAACTTCATGAGTGCTGCCACCACCTCCTTATTCCTCAGGCTGTAGATAAGGGGGTTCAGCATGGGGGTGAGGATGTTGCTGAAAAGAGAGAGAGCCTGGTCCTGCTCTGGACTGTGTGAGGAAGTGAAAGTCATGTAAATGAATATGTTTGGGCCAAAGAAGAGACTTACCACAGTTAAGTGGGAAGAGCAGGTGGTCAGGGCTTTTTTCCTGCCCTTGACAGAGTTCATACGGAGGACAGTGAGGAAGACGAGTGTATAGGAAGCTATGATGAGACTGAAAGGCACAACAAGCAGTACAATGCTTGTAACCACCACCACTAACTGGTACACTGACGTGTCTTCACAGGAAAGCTTAATGAGGACTGGGACCTCACAGAAGAAATGGTGGATCTCCCTTGACCCACAGATGGGAAAATGCATAGGGTAGACTGTATGGATAAATGAACCTATGGAGCCTCCAATCCAACATCCAGCAGCCATGTGCAGGCAGAACCTGGGGCTCATGATGGTGGGATAACGCAGTGGGATGCAGACAGCCACGTAGCGATCATAAGCCATGAGAGTCAAGATGAGGCATTCTGACATTCCCAACATCAGGAAGAAGAAACTCTGCGTTCCACAGCCAATCCGTGATATGGTCCTTTTCCCTGTGAAAAAGTTAGAGGCTGTCTTCGGAATAATGGTAGAAGTTAATGTCAAGTCAATGAGGGAGAGTTGACTGAGGAGAATGTACATGGGTGTATGGAGCTGAGAGTCCCCCCAAATCAAGACAATGAGAAGTAAGTTTCCCAGAAAAGCAAGAATGTAGATGAAAATAATCATAAAGTTGAGAACAATGGAATGCTGAAACTCAGGAAAGAGTCCCATAAGGATGAAATCAGTTACTGATGATGCATTCCCACCCACCATGCCTCTAAAAGAAATATAACAGGGCTGGGGAACAAATCAAATGGATTAGAACAACGGACACTCAGTACCTGTCTTGTATTAATACATGGATCTAAAATTTTATATCTTTCCCCTCAACATTGGACTCTCACAATATGTGCTATTAACTCATCAGAAGTATTCAACTACATATTATTGAGCAATTGCCTAAAAGTGTGTTAAATAAAGAATATTAAAAAAAAGATCAAATTTAGTTCCTCTTCACCTCATTTAGATTTATTTTGTTTTCCTCTTTCTATTCTTTATTTTTTCTCTCTCTTCGCTTTTACTTGGAGAATCCTATAGTGACAATGGTTCTACTTTCTACAAATTTGAAGCTCAAAATGTATATATTATTTCTGATAGTCATGGGCCCTGATTATTAACTCTTATAGATTTGGGCAAAAGAAATATCAAATTAATTCACTCAATTTAGCTTTGAAAATCACAAATCAATTACTTTTCAAAATTTTAATGAAGCATCCCATTGATTTACTATTTATGGCTAAGTGCCATCGTAAACAGGCTTCCCAAGTGGCACAGGTGGTAAAGAATCTGCCTGCCAATGCAGGAGATGCAAAAGACACGGATTCAATCTCTGGATTGGGATGACTCCCTGGAATAGGAAATGGCAACCCATTCCAATAATCTTGCTTGGGAAATTCCATGGACAGAGGAGCCTGGCAGGCTACAGTCCATGGGGTCACAAAGATTGAGCAACTGAGTAGGTATGCATGCCATCATAAATGGAGTAATAGAAATTCCTAGACTTACATAATTACCTGCTAGGAAGCCATCAATATTCCCTATTTCTGACCAAATAAATCTTATATTTTCAGTCTAGAATTTTAGGTTTTCCATGACTTGGGTCCAAGATACCTTAATAACCTTAGATTCCATTCATTTAAAACAGATAACCCAAATTCCAGTCAAATGTACATTCTCATGGTTTCTCCACAGGACTTACGTATTCACACAGCGGAAACTTTGCTTTTATTTCTGCTCAGAATTATCAGTATACTGAAAGCTGAAGAAGAAGAAATTTTCCTATCCATATTTCTACAGTCCCTAATCACATCACACATATAATTATTTATCATCATAGCTAAGAGACAGTGTAGCTTGGAGTCTAAGAGCATAGGTCAGGGGCTGCATACGTGCTCAGTCACTCAGTCGTCTGACTCTTTGTGACAGCAATGGACTGTAGCCCTCCAGGCTCCTCTGTCCATGGGATTTTTCAGGAACAAATACTGGAGTGGCTTCCCATGTCCTCCTCCAAGTGATCTTCCTGACCCAGGGATCGAACCCACATTTCCTGCATCTCCTGCCCTGGCAGACGGATACTTACCACTGAGACGCCTCAGGGTATCAGGGACTAGATTACCCAAATTCAAGCACAGCTGCATTATTTACTATCTGTGTCTCACTTTCCTTATCTTTAAAATAAGGAAGTTAATCAAATGACATCAAGAGGGTAGTCATGAAGCTTAGATGAGTTATTATTGTATATGTTTATTATAGTTTTCCATGTCTATGTATTTCTCCTCACATAAATGTTAAGGTTTTAAGTGCTAGGATTGTGTTTTACTTATCTACTCTATCTCAATAAAATCGGCACAGTAGCTATAGAAGAATATATAGTCAATGAATATTTAATCAGAAGGTTGAACAAACCCCATGGAGTTGAGCAGTAAACATTTTCATGTAGAATATATGACAAATCCCTCACTGGACTGGCATTGATGATGAGAACTAAAGCTCGTTCCTTCCATATCATCTTACGGAAAAGTGGATTTCCTGCTCCTGAATAAGACAATTGCTGTATATGGGGAAATTTAATATTCTTTGATGTTTCCTCTCAGAAGTGCAGTAATATAGCACAGACATCAAAATAGCTGGAAATCCTGTTCTCTATTAATGCAGCAGGAATTTCATAATTTAAACAATTCCCTCCTTTGGTTTAATGGTGATGGTTCATTTCTGAATGTGTTTATCCAGATGATTTTTGTAACAAAATATCCATTAATAAATACTATTATTGTTCTTTTAGTAACAACTCTGCTAAAATATAAATTATGAAGGTAATCTTGTTACAAATGATCAGGAAGCACAAATTTTGCTAAAGTCATATTCATATTATTTCAGAAGAGTTACGGAATAGTTCTTGAAATACTTTTACCATCCATTTATTTTTCATTCTACATTTACTTAATAATCACTATATTTTACACATTCTCTACTAGTGCTGAAGAAAGGGCAATGGTGCATTAAGATACAGTCTATAATTTCAATGAACCATGAGTTTAGATATGAAATCATTTATATCTACTAATCACAGAAGAGTGAAATAAGTGGTATAACTAAGTCTCCTATAGGGTGACATGTCAACACAGAAGACAGAGCTAATGTCTGAGGAAGATGTAAGTGGGTAATTAGGTAAGATTTAATTTGAGTTCTATCTACCTTGTGCTGTGCTTAGTCGCTCAGTCGTGTCTGACTCTTCGTGACCCCATGGACTGTAGCCCGTCAGGCTCCTCTGTCCATGGGGATTCTCCAGGCAAGAATACTGGAGTGGGTTGCCATGCCCTCCTTCAGGGGATCTTCCCAATCCAGGGATCGAACCCAGGTCTCCCGCATTGCAGGTGGATTCTTCACCATCTGAGCCACCAGGGAAGCTCCATATCTATCTACCTTAGTACACAGCAACTCATGTACATTTGAAGATTGAGGCAACACAGAGTTTGCTGTGGTTACAAACACTTATTGATTGATGGAGAAAATCACATTTCCTAAGTAAGTGGGAAACAAATTAGAATTCTTACACATTTTTTTGTTCAACTGTTTTGAACTATATAACTATGAAAGCCTGAGGTTTTCTCATTCTTGAGTAACCTCATGGCATTCTTAACTGTACATTTATGTCATGCCATGTAACTTGTCCTGCCATTTACTTCACTGAGTTGAAACATCCAACTCTTTTGGTATTTTATGTTGAACTCATATGTCTACTAAAAATACTTGGTTTCTTTTGCTAGAATAATAATCAAAGGACGTTCACCTTAAAGTGAGTATGAAGTATGGCAAACTTTCTAACATTCAAACATTCTAAATCTCAAAAATCATCAGTATCACTGTAGCCACTCTGTTTGACAATTTGCTTTAGGTCTGTGCTCCTAACTTCAATTACCCAAGTTATGATAGTCTTTAAGATTATGAGTGGGTAACTTTATAACAATGAGAATACAACTGGCAAAAAGGTTAGTGAAGATGACAAAGTCAGTGTTTAAAAATTTTGGAGCCAAAACTTTTGGAGAAAGTTTGGAGAAAAAAACATCCACATGTGTTTAATTTTTTTACTTGATACTTTTACTTAGTTTTTTATAAATTATTATTAAATAATAACCAACTACCTGAAAACAAATTGTTGGTTGGTGTTTAGGAAGTAGAAACCTTGGATCATGGCATAACCAAATTATACACAGTGTTTTTTAAATAGAACAATTATCACTTAGTAAATATTTCTGAATTATTTGTTAAAATTTTCTCACAAAGTGGATCAATTTTATTAGCTTAATTCAATGGAATAAGTACTTACTGAGAGTCAACTCTGAATATATTTCCATTATTTCTCTAATATGGAAGATAAATCTACTTACAAAGAGGACAGTGTGATATTAACCTGTAGAATTTTATTGACCTTTTAAAACTTTTTACAATGATTCAGTAATATCATTTTAGGAACAGAGTTTTCCTTTATTGTTAGCATACTTTGAGGTAATACCTATTATGGGTTCATACAAGGCAGATGGAAATGAAATCACAACTCAGTCATCAAACAGCTTTTCTAAAGCAACAGGATTAATTCAAGAAATTATCAAGAGATTAAATTGTTTCTTGAGTTTAGGTGCATCTTTGGATATCAGTTTTGAGTCTAAATGAATAGTAATTCTCATTCTCAAATGTTTTACTTGACATCATAAATGGCACCTGCTCAATATTATGCTGGGTTTGATTATATGAGTACTTATGACTCATTATTTAAGTGATGTAATTCCTACAGATAGTCAAATAGAAATGTAATTCTATGTAGCTTTCCCCTAGACCTCAATCCTGGGAAGCCTACAGTCAGATTTTTATTTTCCTTTGATATATATAATCACCAAAGTCTGACATTTGAGGACTTAATGATAATCATATAGATTCTCTACAGAATTTCCATTACCAGGCAAGGTTCAAAACTCTTTATTTTTCTCAGTTTCATTTCTACCTTAAATTCTATTTGTCTCCAGTCTCTGCCTCTTGGAATTGCTGATAACTTCCAGATTTTCTGTGATCAGGCACACCTTCTCACTATGCAGCATTAGCCCTTTATTTTGCATAGAAAAATGAATGCAACTGACTTGATGTTGATGGCAAGTCAAGCATTTTGAAAGTTAGACCAGTGGCTATGATTCTATGTATATTAAATACTAGTTGGTATATCAGTGAAGATCTAACTTGATAGATTGTTTAATAATTTCACTTCAAGGGTCTGGAGACCTTGGTAGTGAATGACTTATGGGAACACAGTCCCCAGACTTTAATTAATTTTGATTGCAGATTGTAATAGGAAAACTTAGAAGTTAATTGGCAAAAGTTAAAATGTACAAAAATATTCCTCACCATGGAAAAATATTCAGATATTTTAAAATATTTTCACATGATAAACCACAAGGCAAATGATGAATTGCCATCAGGGACATGTACTCTGCCCTATGATAAACTTCAAAAATAGGATACTCAATATTCAATATTTCTACATTTACCTCGACACCCCCAAGAAACTTCCCCCAATTTTTATATGATTCTTTTAGCCAATATGAGTTATAAAAAAGTTAATTGCATAGTGATTTGATAATATAGCTTCATTTTAATATACTAACATATGGTAAATAAAATTAACTGAGATCAGATGGACCTAAATTAATGGTCATCCCTCCAATTTTTTACCTGTAAATTTTGTTCAAGTAACTTAAATTTCTGAGTTTTAGTAATGTTGTCTGTGAACGTGGGCATAGTAAAGCTGCCTCACTAGGCAGTGTTTTTTTTTTTTTTTTTGTATTTTATTCTGCATCATTTATTAAATATTTTTATATATGCATTTACAAACTTTACTCATTTCAGAACTCAGCTTTCAATACATTTTTAAACGTTTTTTGGTAGAGAGAGTCTCTTGTAAAATGAGATCCATGTACAAAACTAGGCAACAGATATAAAAGTTTCCTCTCATACTTTTCATCCATCAAGCAAAGAAATCATGTGACAAAGAAAAAAAATGTGGCTCGTTCACAAGAATAACATGTCAGTGTTCAAACTATGAGTTCTAATGGGATAGATCATATTTCATCTCTATCAGGATGGCTATAGTTTAATACTTCTTAGCTACTGTAGCATGTTGGTTCTGATGAAGGAAAAAAATCAACTGTTTGGACTAGATCATCTAGAGACCATCAATTATTCATTTCTTTATGAAGTGACACCAAAATTCACCTTGGAGATGACATTGATGGGCTAGCAGTATGCATTTACCTCAAACGTGGCTTAGAAATTTCCCTTTAAAAAATTCATTAACTTGGCAAACTAAAGTCTGAGCCTCTACTTTAGCGCTCTTACTTAAAAGACATAGTTTAAATGATCAATTCAGAAGCCTAAAAGTATCTTTGAAACTAAAGTTGCTTTTCTTAAAATGAATGCTGACCTGAACAGTTCGAGGCTCGGAGCACGGTCACTGGGAGACAGAGGCACTGGTGCCGCTAGCAACGAGAAGGACTATCACCACAGGGTCATTGTATGGCACAAAACGCCTGGGGCCCGAAACTCACTAGTAATATGGTTTTGGCAGCAGCATCATTTAACCATTTGTTACATACTATTAACACACCAGCCTCAAAGATGTGCACTCCCCCTAGGATACACAGGAGTTACAAATTTATGGTGATTGCATAATTGGTATTGCACAGTTTTATAACAAACATAAATACTGGTTATTCTAGATTTAAATACAAAATACATGTCATATACTTTTAAATCTATAATGTGGTTCAAGTGCAAGTCAGGTGCTTTCTTTAGTCCTTCCCAAAAAGGCATTTTAAATACTTTTTTGGCACAAATGAAATTTCACCCTGCCAACAATTCTAATTACAATACATATATCCAAACCTGGAGAGGAGCAATCATATACATACAGTATAAAACTGAGTATTTACAAATATACTAAGCATAAATGTAACCTCTGTGGGTGAATCAGAACTAATTTAGCAAGACCCACACTAAAAATAATTTAAAAAGGTAAATACGATGCCTTTAGTTCATTTGCTTATGCTGGTTGCTGTGGGTTGACATTCATGTGAGGAGGATGTCCTAGAAGACCAATTCTTTGTTTCTGCTTCCTTTGTTCTGTCATCTGATCCTTTAATTCTGACAGCTGTCCAGAGAGGTTGGTGACAAGCTTCATGGTGGACTCCAGTTTCTCCTGCAGGTTCCTCAGTTCATTCTGTTCTCCTTCTGAATCACTGCTGACCAGGGACATGGCTCTCATCCTCGGGAACCAGTCTAGGTTTCTTTCCAATGTCCTTAGGCACTGTCTGCCCCGGTCCTCCTACAATCCAGCCAGCGCGGTTCCCGTCACAGCAAGCACTTCCTCTGTCAGAGCAGACAAACCGACTCAAGCCACAGCCGGAAGCGCGCTGACCACAAGTGCTAAGGTTCTGGTTAGTTCTTTTCTAGGTAAAGTTGGAAAAGTCCCTGCAAAGCAAACACTGAAGTTTTAGACACGGGGGCAGCACTGACCTCTTGAAACGTTCTTGACTGGAAAGAGGGAGGGTGTGAGAGAGAGAGAGAGAGAGAGAAACACAGAGAGAGAGAGAGAGAGAGAGAAAGAGAGTAGGCAGTGTTTTATATAACCCATTTGAATTAACAAAATCAATGGAGTCCTTGCAATGTTTCTCAGGAAGTCTATGTGAAGTCTGTCTTGGTTAATTATTACCTGGTTTTGAGGGTATCTTTTGCATATCTAGAGCAAAACACAATATCTAAAGACTTAATGTTTCCTGTCTCTAAAAGCAGTCTGACTGACTATGACTGAATATTTACCCACAAAAACTCAAAAATAATTTGCAAAATAATTATCATGAAAACCAGATTGTTTTGAAGTATACACTTCAATTCCTTAAAAACAACAGACAATTGTCAAAGAAAATAAAAAATCAGGCAAATACATTCAGAAAAAGTTGGAAGAGTAATGTACCTTAGTTAAAAAAGTAACCTTGGTTTTATTTTATTTTTTTATTTTTATTTTTTTCAAATTCTGTAAGTGTTTTATTTATCATTGAAGAAAAAACACAGCAGCAAGTTCTGTGTTGGCTTCAATAAGACCAAATAGTTAATCTTTAACATAGCTACTACACTCCAAAATTGAAGTCAACACAGTCATTACTACAAATTACTTATTGAAAGAATCTATTCTGAAGAGAAAGGAAATTAGGAAAAAGAATTTAAACAATTCCTCCAAACCACACATTTATAAATATTGTCATATTTAAAATGCTTGAAAGGCATGAATTCTCCATGAATGGAAAAGCAGTTTGCTATTGGCAACAGAAAAAACTCAGCCACAGTTTACCAAATGCTTTAAAATTTAAAAGCTATATCTGTTTTGGATTCACACTCCAGCAGTATTCTCGTCATTATAATAATGACCGCAAGTTGGTTTATACTCACCTTCTTTCAAGTAAAATCTACCAAAAACTCCACTGTATCCAATGTGTGTAATGTTTACTGCACTTAAGAGTAAACCTAAAAACCTTCTGAATTTAGTAAATAGTAAATACCTCAAAATACCTAGAGGTATGTCTCAATGGTGTGAGAACTGTTTCAGCTCCCTGTTTTAGAGACTTCAAATACATTCTCTATAACAGAACCTTACTTCATTCCAAATTAATACCAGATATTTCAAAATCAAAAGAAAAAAGATCAGTTCTATACCAAGATATAGGTGAAAAAAGTAACCTTGGTTTTAAATACTTTAACCTCTTCATCACACATGTAACTCTCCAAAGGGTTGGAAATAATTTAATAATTTTATGTTTTATCAATAAAAATACAATTATAAATTAATATGTAGTATTTTGGCAATATCAACTCTTTGCATACAAATGTATAAATTTATGTGTTTAATTTGTACAAGTGGTATGAACAAACATACCATACACTACTCTGGATTTTTGATAAAAATTTCTGCCTTGTTATTTGAATTACTCTAGCATATGTGTTTACACTTTCATGTTATAATGCAGCTGTTTCAGGACAAAGATAACACTAATTCATCTTTATATCATCTGTATTTACAGCCAGCAACCTACCACCAAATGTGTCCTGCTGCATATATTTGTATGGCCCACGGGCTCAGAAAATTGTGTGAAATTCAAATTTCAGTGTCCTTCAGGAAGGTTTATTAGAATACATTCATTCTTATTAATTTTCATATTAGCTACACCTGCTTCTATACTTTCAGGGTTGATAAGTTGTGGCAGAGACACTATAGATCACAAAGCCTAAAATATTAAATATCTGAATCCTAAAATAAAAAGTGCTATCTTCATAAGTTTATTGAAAACATATTCACTAACTGTTAGTGAATATGAAATATGACATTATATTTGATTTTATTCTCCATTTTAAGGATGAAGGGATAAGCAGGTTGGTGATATTCCGTAGAATGGTTTCATTCCAAATGTGATATCTTTGATGACTAAAATAACCACAATCTCTAGTACTGGTATTTGGTTGCTAATCTTGCAAAAATTTTCTTTTAATTTCCCACCAGTAAAGAGAATGGGGCTTCCTTGGTGGCTCAGACAGTAAAGAATCTGCCTGCAATTCAGGAGACCTGGGTTCGATCCCTGGGTAAGGAAGATCCCTTGGAGAAGGGAATGGATACCCACTCCAGTATTCTTGCCTGGAGGATTCCATGGACAAAGGAGCCTGGTGGGCTACATTCCTTGGGGTCACAAAGAGTCAGACATGACTGAGCAACTAACACTTCCACTTCACTTTTCAATAAAGAGAATAAAAAATGTTCAGTTATTATGTGGGAAGTACAAGTAGTAATTATTCACAGTCTTGCTATAGGGCAATGTTAAAACTCTCCATAGCAAATATTGCTAGAAGTGTGAGGTAAGCATACAAACGGATAACAGCCAGACTCTGTATCAAAACAGAACTTTTACCCACAACTTTGAGCAATCAGCCCAGGAAGCCAGGCTATAATCTCTAGTAACCAACTGAAGAGATCAGATGATAACCCAATAGCAACTGATCTGAACCAGTTAAGACCTGATTGATTATTATCAGTCTTAGTTTTTCTGCTCATTTCCAACCTATGACCAATTGGAAGAAGCCAAATATCCTCTCCTAATCAATAACACAGGACAGTCTGGTTTTAGTTAGCCTGCCTATAGCTTCCACAAGTCAAAAACCTCCAATAGGGCATACATGACACCTTCATTTTTCCCACAGTGAAGTTTTCCCACTCCTCTGCTTGACTTTGATTCTCTACCAAACTGAAGTGATGGTAGCTGATTCCCTTACTGTAAAGCATTAGTCACTCATTTGTGTCCAACTCTTTGTGACCCCATGGACTGCAGCTCGCCAGGCTCCTCTGTTTTTGGAATTCTTCAGGCAAGAATACTAGAAACAACAACAACAACAAAATTATAGGAGAATAAAATAAAAAGTAAAAAAAAAAAAAATGCTAAAATGGGTAGCCATTCCCTTCTCCAGGGGATCCTCCCAACCCACGGATCTATCCTGGACCTCCTGCATTGCATGCAGATTCTTTACCTTCTGAGCCACCAGAGAAACCCTCCTTACTGTAAAAGCTCTAATTAAATATCCTTGATATTCTCTCATTTGTATTATTTTCAATTATTTCCACAGTAGTGTTTAAAATGGTGTGTGGACTCTTAAACAGGAGCTATAGAAGAGTTACAATTCAGAATCCTAGGATTTTAAAGTTGTCCATGTCTTCCATAGCAGAGCGTGGCTTATCATTGGACATACAACCTGATGTCAGAAACTGAACACCTGTATATGACAAGTGACTATGCAGCAGGAGGAGCCTACCATGAGCCATTATTTTAAATGGGTCAAATTGTGAGTTTAACCAGGCGCAGCAATCCAACATATAATGAAAATGATGTATTGAGAAACTGAATTAAGCAGATTCAGAGATCATAAGTAATGATCCATGAATGGTACCACGAATGGTAGCCTAATCAGTCTTCAAAGACATTTACTTTTGTTAAACAAATGCCTCTTCCTATTCTCATATAAGATCAAAGAATGGAAAAGGCAAAAATGTGAACCTAATTCACTGATGCATTGGTTTAGTACATTGGTTTAAGCCAAAATAAGGGATTTCTTTTACATTATGATCCCATTCTTAGGAGACCCTAAAGGACAGTTGTGTGTGAAAATCTTCCCTCAGGGCAGAGGTTTAATTATATACTCTGTATGTAGAGAGAGGTAGACTGAGATAAGGACATACATAACTTAAGCCATGGTTAATGGTTTGGCTAGTTTTATGTGGCCTGGGGAAGCATAATTTGAAAATCAGAAACAAAGAAGTCTATGGAAGGAGCGTGAGTGTGAATGAATCTGTAAGATAGGAAGGAACTGAGCAGAACTTTCTATTTCATATCAGTGTCTTCTTAGATCACCCATTATTGAATGGCCACTAAAGAAAGAGGTGGGCAGAATGACTTATCCAGTAAAGGTCATGTAGTTTTTATCAATGGCCAACCTGGTGTTTATATATAATAGGACCATGAATGGAATGACTATGAATGCAATGAAGCAGGCTGTGCATGGGTCCAATACCATGGGTACCCTTGAACCAAAATCAATCAATTGGGGATTATCTAGAAACCAATGCTGAATGAACAGTACGATTGTCACATTGGACCATAGTACCCCACACAAGACAAGGAAGCTTCTTCATGGAATTGGCATCTATGGTGGTGAATTTGATTTTTATTCTCTTCACTACCTCTTCCAGTATTTCCTCAAGAGTTTGCACAGTTCCTAATTGAGAAATACTGAATCTTACATCAGTATTGCCTCAGGCAAAGGTGCCTATTTTACAGTGATGGGCCTGTGGCCCATGCATGTATGCCCTCAAGATTCTCTCATCCTACCATATGACAATTCATTGGGAAACAGTTAACCTGATAGAACAACAGAATACCTTTAAAGTTTCATTGAAGATTCTAGCTCAAGGTCAGGGAGATGGGGTGTTGTCTTCTAGGATGTGGTATATGTACTGAATCAAGGGTTATCACATGGTGCTATAACACAATACCTGGAATGTATCAGTGCAAGGGCTAAAGCAATGATTGCTTCTTCCTCCCTTCACTCTGTCACTTGTGACATTTATGCTTCCCATGCCCTCAAGCTTAGATTCTGTCAAAATATAGGTCTTGAACTTGAAATGCAACTGTGGAAGTAACTCCTGAGAATAGAAATTGACCAAAGGAGATTGAGACTGGTGAGGGAATTTTTCTTTCTACTGACCTTCAGTTAGCTAATTCTGGAAGGCATTATGTATGCTTCTTAGGAGTACCAACAAAATAGAACTCCAGCTACACACAGTAACATTCTTGAATACTGTATAATATGAAAATCTTATAATTGGCAGTCCAGTGGTTAAGACTCTGCACTCCAAACACAGGGGGCAGAGGTTCCATTCCTGGTAGAGGAACTAAGATCCTGCATGCTGCATAGTGCAGCCAGAAAATGAACCAACCAACCAAACAAAAAAGCCCAGTAAAAACTTTGTATTTTTCCACCTTCTCTATGTCACTCTCCCTATGGTATCACTCTTGCTTCCTGAGATCATCTCCCAAGTCCCTGTATCAGGCTCTGTTTTCAGGAGAACTCAAGACAACAAATTCTTCAAACTTATTTCCCACCACTTTTTCCTTTCCTGCTACTTACAATCACGAAGACTTGGAGATATCAATACCCTAAGTACTTCACAAATTCTAGAATCCCCTGCATTCTGTTCTTTATCCTGAAATACATTTTCTCTTTTCCTCAACTTGGTTACTCCCTATTTTCATGTTTCAGCTTCAGTAAAACTTCATCATAAATCAACAATACTTCAATTTAAAAAGTAAACTTCATCAGAGGAATCTTCCTTGACACTCCCTAAAATGTATTAAACTTGGAAGTCTGCTCATCTCAACATTATTTTTTACTCAAGTATAGTTGATTCACAAGATTTGATTAGTTTCAGGTGAAATTAACATTTTTCACAGAAAAATGATTCAGATATATAATTTTTTTTTCAGAGTTTTTTCCTTACAGGTTATGACAAGATATTGAATGTAGTTCCCTGTGCTTTACAACAAATCCTTGTTGTTTATCTATTTTACATACAGTAGTATACATCTGTTAAGCCCTTACTTCTGATTTATCCCTGTGGCCTTTTCCCTTTGATAACTCTAAGTTTGTTTTGTATGTCTGTGAGTCTGTTTTTGTTTTGTAAATAAGTTCACTTGTACTATTTTTAGACTTCACATATAAATAATATCATATAATGTTTTTCTTTTTCTGTCTGATTTGCTTAGTATGATAATGTCTAGGCCCACTCACATTGCGGCAAATGGCAATATTTCATTCCTTTTGTAGAAATAATATTCCATTTTCTATTGTGTATGTGTATATTCTTTATCTATTCATTTGTTGATGCACACTTAGGTTGCTTCCATGTCTTGGCCAATTATAAATAGTGTTGATATGAATACTGGGATGCATATATCTTTTCAAATTACAGTTCTCATTTTTTTGGATATAGGTGCAGGAATGAGAATCTTGGATCATAGGGTAACTCCATTTTTTAAAAGAAACTGCATACTGCTTTCTATAGTGGATGCATCAATTTTCATTTCAACCAACACTGTAAGAGGGTTCCCTTTTCTTCACGCACTCTTCAGCATTTATTGTTTGTAGTCTTTTTGATGTGCCCATCCCAACATTAAAAATAGACAAATTTTAATTCATATGCATTTTATGGGACTTTGATCACAAACATTAGCATAGTTTATGGCACATAATATTTTCACAATATGTTATATTCAATTTGATAAATATGATTGGTAAATCCTTGAGAGTAATAAGACCTCAGGAAAGAAATGCATCTTAGTTTTCATTTTCTTTACTTAAGCAGGGTATTTAACATGGTTCAGATGTATTAAAGAGTCACTATTCTAGAGAACCATATGGTAGATGTCATTTGGGATTTAATTAGAATTTTTTTTCAGTTTTCTCAGGTGATAAATACATCATGAATGCCACAAAGTACTATAAGGATACTAGGCTTTCCAGCTGGTGCTAGTGGTAAAGAGCCCTCCTACCAATCCAGGAGATATAAGAGATGCTGTCTTGATTCCCGGGTGAGAAAGATCCCCTGGAAAAGGACGTGGCAACCCACTCCGGTATTCTTTCCTGGAGAATCCCATGGACAGAGGGGCCTGGCAGGCTACAGTCCATGGGATCACAAAGAGTTGGACATGACTGAAGCGACTTAGCACACATGCTATAAACACAAAACAACTTTTCAAGTTATTTTATGAAATGATAGCAAAATTGAGTTGTAGAAAACAGTGAGAAAACAGTTTTAAATATATTTTTTCATGGGAAACAAACTAATTGTTTGAGGCCCAATCTGGTTGTTTGCTGTAATTAAAAAACATATTTAGCATATTATGTAATTATCCTCTCATTTTACCTTGTTTCTGTGGCCATGTCCCTTTAGTAGCTTCTTTCTTTTGATACTGAAGAGCATGTGTACTATTCAATTGCTTAACTGCTTTGCTGAAGCCAGTGACTATGTTATTAACTCTATGTGCCAAGTATGATCTATCAAATCCCTTATGATTACACAGTGGAAGTGACAAATAGATTCAAGGGATTAGATCTGATAAAGTGCCTGAAGAACTATGGATGGAGGTTCATAACAGGTACAGGAGGCAGTGATCAAAACTATCCCCAAGAAAAAGAAATGTAAAAAAGCAAAATGATTGTCTGAGGAGGCCTTACAAATAGCTGAGAAAAGAAGAGAAGTGAAAGGCAAAGGAGAAAGGGAAAGATATACCCATTTGAATGCAGAGTTCAAGAAAGCCTTCCTCAGTGATCAATGCAAAGAAATAGAGGAAAACAATAGAATGGGAAAGACTAGAGATCTCTTGAAGAAAATTAGAGATACCAAGGGAACATTTCATGCAAAGATGGGCACAATAAAGGACAGAAATGGTATGAAACTAACAGAAGCAGAAGACATTAAGAAGAGGTGGCAAGAATACATAGAAGTATACAAAAAAAAAGATCTTAATGACCCAGATAACCACAATGGTGTGATCACTCAGCTAGAGCCAGACATCTTGGAGTGCAAAGTCAAGTGGGCCTTAGAAGCATCACTATGAACAAAGCTAGTGGAGGTGATGGAATTCCAGCTGAGATATTTCAGATACTAAAAGATGATGCTGTGAAAGGGCTGCACTCAATATGCCAGCAAATTTGGGAAGTTCAGCAGTGGCCACAGGACTGGAAAAATTAGTTTTAATTCCAATGCCAAAGAAGGGCAATGTCAAAGGATGCTCAAACTATCACACAATTGCACTCATTTCACATGCTAGCAAAGTAATACTCAAAATTCTCCAAGCTAGGCTTCAACAGTACGTGAACTGAGAACTTCCAGATATTCAAGCTGGATTTGAAAAAGGCAGAGGAACCAGAGATCAAAATGCCAACATCTTTTGGATCATAGATAAAGCAAGAGAATTTCAGAAGAACATCTATTTCTGCTTCATTGACTACACTAAAGCCTCTGACTGTGTGGATCACAAGAAACTTTGGAAAATTCTTAATCAGATGGGAATACTAGACCACGTTACCTGCCTCCTGAGAAATCTGTACGCAGGTCAAGAAGCAACAGTTAGAACCAAACATGCAACAATGGACTGGTTAAAAATTGGGAAAGGAGTACATCAAGGGTGTATACTGTTACTCTGTTTATTTAACTTATACACAGAGTACATCATGTGAAATGCTAGACTGGATGAAGCAGAATCTGGAATCAAGATTTCTGGGAGATATCAATAACTTCATATACACAGATGACACCACCTTTATGGCAGAAAGTGAAGAGGAACTAAAGACCTCTTGATGAAGGTGAAAGAGGAGAGTGAAAAAGCTGGCTTATAACTGAACATTCAAAAAACGAAGATCATGGCATCTGGTCCCATCACTTCATGGAAAATACATGGAGAAACAATGGAAACAGTGACAGACTATTTTCTTGGGTTCCAAAATTGCTGTGGAAGGTGACTGCAGCCATGAAATTAAAAGATGCATGCTCCTTGAAAGAAAAACTAAGACAAACCTAGGCAACATATTGAAAAGCAAAGACATTGCTTTGCTGACCAAAGGTCCATTTAGTTAGAGCTATGGTTTTCCCAGTAGTCATGTATGAATGTGAGAGTTTGACCATAAAGAAGGCTGAGCACCGAAGGATTGCTTTTGAACTGTGGTGTTGGAGAAGATTCTTGAGAGTCCCTGGTACTGCAAGGAGATCAAACCAGTCAATTCTAAAGGAATTCAAACCTGAATATTTATTGGAAGGACTGATGCTGAAGCTGAACCTCCAATACTTTGGCCACCTGATGGGAAGAGCTGACTCATTAGAAAAGACCCTGATGCTGGGAAAGACTGAAAGCAAGGGGAGAAGGGAAGGACAGAAGACAAGATGGTTTGATGGCATCACCAACTCAATGGACATGAGTTTGATCGAGCTCTAGGAGATGGTAAAGGACAGGGAAGCCTAGGGTGCTGCAGTCCATGGGGTTGCAAAGAGTCTGACATGGCTGAGCGACTGAACAGCAACAACCAGGACACAATACACAGTTATTTGGCTAAGTTTTCACCAAACCCATTTTCTTTTCCTCCGGTGACACAGCTCGAAGATATTTTCCAGCCTACCATTCAGGAAGATGTGGCATAAGACTTGCTGTTGTCACTAAGCTGTGTCTGACACTTTTGCAACCCCGTGGACTGTAGCTCGCTAAGCTCCTCGGGAATTCCCAGGCAAGAATATTGGAGTGGGTTGCCATTTTTTTCTCCAGGATATGTTCCTGACCCAGGGATCAAACCTGTATCTCCTATATTGGCTGGCATATTCTATACCACTGAGCTGCCAGGAAAACCCATGGTAATTCAGTGTGGGTAGATGTCATGTTTGTCACTTCCCTGCCTAGCCTGTAAGACCAACTCAGACATTTCTGCACTCCTTTTTGCTGGATATACATCAAAGCCCATTCAATCTTAGAAATCACATGCTGATGATGTCAGAACCTCTGTCAGTCTGGATCACTGAGTGTAAGGAACAGAACCACACATTCTACCTCTCTAAAGATTAGACTTTTATGAACAAAACACAAACTTTTATTGTGTTAGTGAGCTAAGATTTGGGAGGGATATCTGTTATATCAGCGACCATTACTTTTACTAATGTTCTGTCTCTCTGAGATCTTGAAGGGATCATGGGAATCTTCTCCCTGCATATCAAGACACGGTTCCTTTGTTTGGCTATAATATTGTTGACCTCCATGAGATTCTGATAGGGTAATGAGATACAATCTACTAACAAAACACTGTACTGTCTTCATCTCTCCTTTATCGCTCCCCCACTTTCACCACCCAACTTTTTCTCATAGGAAGTGGGGAGGGATAGGACATTCATCTCTCCTTGAAATTTCTTTCTCAAAAATACGTTGGTTTTGTTTATCTGAGAGAAATGAATAATGGGAGATGAGGTTAGAGAACTAAGAAACTGTAAAGTAACAAATCTCTGAAAACTCCTAGTGTAACTATGAGGTCAGAATGAGATTTCATTAAGTTAAAAGATATGAAATACAGTCAATAGATAATTGTTCCTTAATAGTTGTCAAAGAAATAAATTTGTTTTTCACTCAATCAAAGAAATACTATTAACCTGCAGAAAACAGTTCTTCTTGGAGAAAATTAATGACCCTGTCTCCTTCTTTGTTCTACTCTCTGACCAGGCTGATACTTAGTCAAATGTTAGAATAAGTAGTCCCAGCTTTCTCTATCTCTGTGATGATTAAAAAAAAAAAAATGATGGAAATCCTCATCCACTTTTGTGGATGAATTAGGAAACTGAGTATATAGGTTTCCATCTATGTGCTATTAAAGCCTTTTTCTCCAAATATTTCTATGAAAGCAACTCATAACTGAACTTAATTATTTTGTTTCAAACATAATAAAGTAACTGGAGAGTCAATATTTCTAAAATAATATATGTTCCTAAATAGGAATTCTGTGTAGAGGGAGAAAAAGCAAACCAGGAACTTGGACTTCCATATTGAAATTAGCTTTATGGTAATGATATTTCTTAAATTACTTTGATACCAGCTTCTTCCTCAGGACCTTTCTCAGGGCCCCCACCACCTCCTTGTTCCTCAGGCTATATATGATGGGGTTCAGCATGGGAGTAAGTATAGTGTAGAACACAGAAAGACCTTGATCCAATGCTGGGGTGTGGGAAGAGCCAGGTGTCATGTACACCACTATGCCTGGCCCCAGGTAGAGACTCACCACAGTCAGGTGAGAAGAGCATGTGGCCAGGGCTTTGCTCCTCCCCTCAGGAGATTTCATTTTGAGAACAGTGAGGAAGATTTGAATGTAGGAGGCAAATATGAGGTTGAAAGGGATGAGGATAAATATGATACTTACCACAAACACCACCATCTCATAATCTGAAGTATCCTGACAGGATAGCTTCAAGACAGCTGGCATCTCACAGAAGAAGTGATTTATTTCCTTTAGACCACATACAGGAAAATGCATGGTGTAGATGGTTTGAATGAGTGAATTTAGAGCACCCCCAGTCCATGATGCTACTGCTATGAGCAAACAGACCTTAGAATTCATGATGACTGTGTATTGCAGGGGATTACAAACAGCCACAAATCGGTCATACGACATGAAGGTTAGAAGGAGACACTCAGCACCACCTAGACTCAGGCAGAAAAACATTTGGATTCCACAGCCGGTGAAAGAGATGCTGTGCTTCCCTAAAGAGTGGTTGATGACCATCTTAGGAACTGAGCTGGAGATGTAGAACAAGTCAACGAGAGAGAGCTGGCTGAGTAAGAAGTACATGGGAGTGTGGAGGTGAACATCCAGCCAGATCAGGAAGATGAATATGGAGTTCCCTGTGAGGGCAATGAGGTAGACCAGAAGAATGAGGTAGACCAGGAGGCTGGCATATTGGAACTCAGGAAAGAGGCCCAAGAGGATGAAATCTGTAGTAGATATGTTATTTCTTTTTGCCATATCTCAACTTCCTCTATGATGGCTGATGCGTTGTGGGAGAAAAAAATGTAGGACATCTCGTAAATCTTATGCCTAGTTATGAACCTTTATTTTAGACTAGCTATTCCCCTATCCATTCTTTCTATGTCTTAGTTGAACAAAATGATATTTAAAATGTCTTGAGGAACTTACAGTCTTCCCACTGCCTGCCAGTGTAAGAGATGTAAGAGATGCAGGTTTGATCCCTGGGTTGGGAAGATCCCCTGGAAGAGGAAATGGAAACCCCTCCACTATTCTTGCCTGGAGAATCCCATGGACAGAGGAGCCTGGTGGGCTAGAGTCCATAGGGTCGCAAAGAGTTGGACACGACTGAAATGATTTAGCACGCACATGAAGAACTTATGGGTGGTGAACATATGGAGAGTTGGGGAGGGTGAAGCACTCAGACAGGGCATGGAACCTCCATGTCTTGCATATTTCTTTCATCTGAATGTTCATCCATATCTTTTATCACATCCTTTTATGATAAATCAGAAATCCAGTAAAAAAAAAAAAAGGTGAGGTTCACCTGTCTTTAACTTATTGTTTGATAAACACTAAATGCTGATCAATTTACTCCACTATTTAAAAATTATTTCATATCTACACAGTTATCATACCCATCCAAGAATTAAAAACTCATTATTTGGAATTTCCTAGGACAATGAGACTCCATATTTTGGTCTCCTTTTAGTTTTTGACTTATCAATGGGGCCATTTCCTCAAGTGTCTCAAGTAGATCCTACTCTCCTCTGTCTATATCATTTCCCTTGTCAACCTTTCATAGCTCCATGCAGGACCAAATACATATTTTAAATGGCAAAATTAAAGGTGGTACCCTTTTTTCAAAATTATTAAAAATTTCAAGATGGCAACATTAGATCATTAAATCACACACATGCCACTCCTAGGCACAGGACACTATGTGACCTCATGAGTGAAGCTTTTCCTGATTCTATGAGTTCAAGCTCTCAGAACAATATATTTACCTGTCTATCCTCTTTGGAGCTCACTTCTGTATTTCCAACAATTTCTTAAACACTTTCATCACATATCCTGCCAAGACTTCCAATTTATCATGCCAAAACTGAGCTCAACTCCCACCTTTTATGCCTTGATTATTTCAGTCATCGCCTCTCCTCTAACAGAAACATTCAGGCTTATAACATTGAGACCGTGTTTATTTATTCTTCCTTATATATTTAATTAGTTAATTGATCTAACCATATTTAACGATCAGTATCTCTCAGACATTCCCCTCTTTTCCAAACTTATTATTTCACTCAATTCTAAATCTTTAGTCTTCTTCTGCTGATTGTCCAGACTCTTTCTTCTTCAAACATAATCATATTAAAGCATAGCTGTGATTGAGTCACTCTCCGTGACAACATTTGAAATGTTCTCCATGAATTAGTGAATTAAGCTCAATGCTGCTTATATTTGCATTTAAATACTCAACAAGTTTGTCACTAATTTAGCTGGCCAATTTTTTTGTATTGCAATAAAAATTTTCCCTTGTAATGACTTACACCATAATCTTATGAAATATCATATCTTTCCATCTTCATGCATTTACTTATGTACTGATAGTTTTCCTTTTATTTAGACCAGGCTCCCTCCAGTAAAGGCTGTCTCAAATCCTTCCCATTATTTAACATTCTGATCGATGTCAGTACCTTTTTGAAGTCTTTCCTAAAACTCTGTCCATTCCAATCCAAATCAAAAACTGATTTTACCTTCTTTCTAAAATATTTGATTCCCTTTGAATTTCAACACTTGTAATAGAGAAGTAACTTTAATACCTGTAGTTGATAATCCCTACATATTGTTCCCTCAGTACAATTTCACAACATGGATCATAAAATAGGTAAGTGTATAAGAAAGTACTGGAGTGCAGATATTTCAAGATTATTATATCTTTGCTATTATTCACTTTTGTGAACACATGAAAGTGAAATATTTCTTTACTTTGACAAGCTCAGTGCTCAAGAAGTATGTCTGACTGCTGTCAGAAATCATTGAAACCTAGAGTTTTCAACCTCATGGAAAAAGGAGTTGAATAAAGATTGGGAGGAGAAAGAGAAAGAAATGGAATGGAGATAAAAGAAGTAAAATAAGAGGAGGGGGAAGAATAAGATGTTAGAGAATGTAAAGAAAAAAGAAGAGGAAACGTGTCAACTGAAATGATGCCCATGGACGTCTCTAGCAGTCCACTAGTTAAGAATCCCCCTTTCCACTGCTGGGGACATGTGTTTGATTCCTGCTCAGGGAACTAAGATCCCACATACCACGAGATGTGGCTAAAATATAAAATAAAATGGTGCCCAAGTTTTATTCTTTTATGATATTATCAGCACATACCATAGATATTATTTAAAAAACTCTGCTTGTGGGTCACTTTTGAGGCTTAGAAGCCCTGGGTCCTTCTAATCACTTGTGAGTAATCATTTATGTGAATTAATGTACTTGTTAATTAACTTTTTATTTTAACAAATTTTCCTTATGGCTCTTTGTCATAATCAAAATACAGTTTGTGAGAAATGTGCTTCTTCTATTATGTATGATAGTAAATTAGTTTTAGAAAAACCAAGAAATTTTCTCAATCACAAAAAAATTGGTATAGAATCAGCTTTACTGACAGAATTTGACTTCTCTTCATGACCTAATTAGGGCTTCCCAGGTGGCACTAGTGTTAAAAGAATCTTCCTGCCAATGCAGGAGACACGAGACGCAGATTCGATCTCTGGGCTGGAAAGATCCCTTGGAGGAGGAAAATGGCAACCTACTCCAATATTCTTGCCTGAAAAATTCCATAGACCAGAGAAGCCTGGTGGGCTACAGTCCATGAGGTTGCAAAAAGTTGGACATGACTGAGCGACTGAACACAACATGACTTAATTATACCATGTTTACAAAGAAATCTGAATTTTCTGTGATGAGAGGCAGAGACAGCTAGATAAACACATGCACTCAAATCTTCAAATTGGGTGAGAGTTATTATGCATCAGCTTAATTCCAACTGGCAACCTGGTTTCAAGCTTGGCACTAGAACATGACTAAATACTGGAATGCAGCCAGATTCCATCTCCAAAAGCAGGAGATGTAATGTGCAGTCCATGGACCTTTTTAGAACTAGAATGTGTTACTGAAACCAGTGGACAGTTATCACCAACAAATACAAAAGCAAAGAAGTCTCCTGCTCTTGGACCACTGCTTATTAACTGAGATTAATTCCTGTTGTTCATTTTATACTATAGGATAAGGAAAAAAGGTGGGTGGGACACCATAGAAACAGAAGGTAAGGGAATAAGGCAGTTGATAAGAGGGAGAAATAGGGAGAAAAGGAGAGAAATAACTGGGCTCTTAGCTAGAGCTCTCTCGGCTTTTACTGCTACACCCACCACATTGCTGCTTCCCCTGTCACTCTAAATCTGTTAGCAACAGCTTCAGGCATTAAACCAAAAACTTCTACCTCTAATATCAGTGGCTTACGTGTCTGTTCTGTAGAATCCTATGATAGTTATCGCCTGGTTGTTTTTGGAGGAAAACATGCTTAGAACTCTCCCCTAAACTTCATCAGGATCTAAGTTTCTCTCCACTAGAGAAAAAGCAGAATAGGGGGGTGGGGCTGATGCAGAGAGCTGCTGCTTCTCACTATTCCATCATATAGAAAGAGACCCTGGAATCTGTGTTCCAGGAGACCCAATGGGAGCAGAGAAGGGGATGGAGCATAGGACATTTCCAGGGCTTGTAGAGGTCATGCAAGTCAACCTTTCATCAAATAAGGTGATCTCTGCAACAACAGACAAGAAAACAAATGGCGAGAACTTGCTTACCAAGCATTAAGTGCGTGCGTGCACGAACGCTCTGTTGCTTCAGTCGTGTCCAACTCTTTGTGATCCTATGGAGACTTTCCAGGCAAGAATACTGGAGTGGGTTGCCATACCTTTCTCCAGGGGATCTTCCTGACCCAGAGATTGAGCCCGAGTCTTCTACTGCTCCTGCTTGCAGGTGGATTCTTACTACTGAGCTTCGGGGAAGCCCACCAAGCATTAAGTAGTACTAACTAAAGGTGCCACAAATATTCACTTAAAAAATAGGTTCATAATCTTAGTACTATTTCCACTTTTGCTGAAGTGAAACAGGGGCACAGAGAGGTTCTATAATTTCCCATTCAGCTATCAGAGTCAGGTTTCAAACCAGGACCCTGAGCAGCTCTACAGCCAGGGTCTTCTGCCTCTCAAATGCCATACAGCTCAAGGACGTTTTCCTTCTCTTAAAACTTTTCCACAAGGGTCCACAATAAGTAGGGACAACTGAGTGCTGGAAAAAAGAGAGGGTGGGGAATTTAGGTGCTGGAAAAGTGAAATGTGCTACATTAGAAATGTGCTACATTTCTAACCAATCTATGTAGATTGGTTAGAAACAGCACAGATATCAACAGTGATGTTGGGAGAGCAGAAAGAGGATGGTGCGAATGGACACAGCACTGAAGCGAGACAGGAAAAAAATTGGGGAGGTTATAAAAATATTGATAAGGGGCCTTGATAGAAGGCTGAAGGAAGGAGTGACTCTGCCTGACAATGTTAAGAAATCATTAGTTACACGATATTTATAGAGAACTTAACACCTTTCAAGCAGTCCTTCATAATTTATTATTATTCTCATCTTTTTTTTTTCAGTTTTAGTTTCTATCTATCTCCACCACTAGTCCATGAGTTTTTTGACTGCTGTGATCCTGCCTCATTTATCTTGATAACCTCCACATTTAGTATTATTTGTAGAACAGAGAAGGTGCTAATAAATGAAGAATGAATAAATCATAACTCTATGAAGAAAATAGTATCATCTCTATTTTTCAGACAAGAAAACTGATGTTGAAAGATTCAGAAGTTGGCCCAAGTTTTCACAAGTATATGACACATCCTGAGTCCCTAGTCTGTCATGTCACAATTCCATATTTCATCTCTATTCCCGTAGCATTGAACAACTAATGAGAACACCAGGAGTTTGGCCAAAGGTTTATTTGTGCTGGCATAGTTACCTCACATGAACCATTTATTGTTGGGCTGTAAAATATAGCATGGAAGGAGACAAGCTAAATGGTCTCCATATCCTTTTAGAGCTTTAATTATGAAAATTCTCTGCTGCTTAGTCACTCAGTCGTGTCTGACTCTTTGTGAACCCATGGACTGTAGCCCACCAGGCTTCTCTGTCCATGGGATTATCCAGGAAAGAATACTGGAGTGGGTAGTCATTCCCTTCTCCAGGGAATTTTCCTGACCCAGGGATTAAACCCTATCTCCTGCATTGCAGGCAGATTCTTTACCATCTGAGCCGCTGAGGAAGCCCTGGAAAATGCCCTAGTAGTGGCAAAAAGTGGCAGGGATTTGTTTTTTCTTGGAGGAAGGGCTGAAAATAAAGTACAGGTTAACTTACTATTGTCATAGTCATTCATTTATTTCTACATCTATTCCCAAGCCCTGACTCAATTGTGTGCCTATTAATTGTAATTTTATGCTTCAGAAAATGATTGTATAATGACTAGAAAATGCCAAGAAAACAACAAACCTCAGGATATTGTTCTAGCAAGTTGATAACCTCTTAGGCTTATTCAAGTCCATCCGATCTCTTTTTCTTGTAAATGTTGGTTTTCAGACTTTTGTTCAGTGGATGGTGACTGTTCTCACAGGAGACACCTTGTGTTTTTAAGGAATGAAAACACACGTCAATGTGATATTGACAGAAATCAACACATCTTCACTTTCATCAGGTCACAGGCTTAGCCCTGAGGACAGGTTGTGATGCCAAAATAAGCTATGGATTAAATATGAGCTGCGTCTGAGGGAGTGAAACCTTCCTCAGAGTATTAAAGTGAAGTATTTCATAAAAGGAAGCAAACCTCTTTCATTCTGGTGACTTAATAGTGCTTAGGGCCTTGTTTCAGATCCCCTGTGGGATTTCTGTCCTTTCACTTTAATTATTAGGATCTTCCACTTCCCTGAGCTTCCAGAACTTCTCAAAGGTATACCCACAGTTAAACAGCCACTTTTTCCCCCACTGGACCCTGGAATATGTATATAATATCACCTCCTTTGGGGCCCTGAGCCTGTTGTCATCTTAAAGTTTCCCTAGGGTTTTGTTTCTTGCTGATGAGTAGAAGGCCTATGAATTCCCTTAATGTTTTGTGAAATTAGCTAAGTAAACACTTGATTTTTTTCTCATGAAAGTAAAAGTATGATGAAAATGTACAAGTATATGTTAATAAGAATAAGTTCTTACTAAGAAGTTGCTCGCAAGAGAAGATATTCTAGGAGTTTGATGATCAAATTATACTCTTCAGGAATAATATGTCATATTTATCAAAAGACTATTAAAAGCTGCATTTGGATAGACTTTCAAGCACCATTCACAACTGATTCAAATTAAACTAATGGCTTTTTCCTTTATTTTTTAAAATTTACTTTTAGTTGGATGGTAATTGCTTTACAATGTTGTACTGGTTTTTGCTGTACGACATGAATCAGTTAAAAGAATACATATATCCCCTTCCTCTTGAAACTCCCTGCCACCCCAACCCCATCTCACCCATCTAGAATGTCACAGAGTACCGAGTTGAGCTCCCTGTATTATATGGCCACTTCCAATTAGCTTCTACTTTACATATAGTAATGTATATGTTTATAAGCTACTCCCTCACTTCATCCCACACTCACCTTCCCCTGCTGTGTCCACAAGTTCATTCTCTATATCTGTGCCCTGAAAATAGGTTGATCATTACCATTTTTCTAGATTTCATATGCTCAGTAACATATGGTATTTGTTTTTCTCTTTCTGATGTACTTCACTCTTTACAACAGGCTCTAGGTTCATCCACTCACTACAACTGACTCAAATTCATTCTTTTTTTATGGCTGAGAATATCCCATTGTATATATGTACCACAACGTTTTTATCCATTCATCTGTTGATGTACATCTAGGTTGCTTTCAAGACCTGGCTTTTGTAAACATCGCTGCAATGAACATTGGGGTTCAGGTGTCTTTTCAAATTATGAGTTCCTCAGCATATATAGGGATTGGGGGCAGGAAGAGAAGGGGACGACAGAGGATGAGATGGCTGGATGGCATCACCGACTCGATGGACATGAGTTTGAGTAAACTCTGGGAGTTGGTGATGGACAGGGAGGTCTGGCGTGCTGCAATTCATGGGATCGCAAAGAGTCAGACACAACTGAGTGACTGAACTGAACTGAACTGAACAGCATATATGCCTAGTACTGGGATTGCTGAGTTGTATGATAGTTTTATTATTAGTTTTGTAAGGAATCTCCATACTGTCCTCCATAGTGGCTGTACCTGTTTACATTCCTACCAACAGTGCAAGAGGGTTGGTTTCCTTTTTCCACACTCTCTCCAGCATTTGTTTGTAGATTTTTTGATGATGGCCATTCTGACTGGTGTGAGGTGATACCGCATTGTGGCTTACGTTTGCATTTTTCTAATAATAAGCGATGTTGAGTATCTTTTCATGTGTTTATTAGCCATCTTTATGTCTTCTTTGGAGAAATGTCTCTTTAGGTATTTTTCCCACTTTTTGATTGGGTTGTTTGTTTTTCTGATATTGAGTTGTATGATCTGCTTGTATACTTTGGAATTAATCCTATGTTAGTTGTTCCATTTACTATTATTTTTTCCTATTCTGAGAGTTGTCTTTTCACCTTGTTCATAGTTTCCTTTACTGTGCAAAGCTTGTAAGTTTAATTAGATTTCACTTGTTGTTTTTGTTTTTATTTCCATTATTCTAGGATATGGGTCATAGAGGGTCTTGCTGTGATTTATGTCACCGAGTGTTCTATGTTTTCCTCTAAGAGTTTTATAGTTTCTGGTCTTAAAGTTAGGTATTTAATCCCTTTTGAGTTTATTTTTGTATATGGTGTTAGGAAATGTTCTAATTTCATTCTTTTACGTGTAACTGTCTAGTTTTCCCAGCACCACTTATTTGAAGAGATTATCTTTGCCACATTGTATGTTCTTGTCTCCTCTGTCAAAGATAAGTTTCCTATAGGTGTGTGGGTTTATCTCTGGGCTTTCTATCTTGTTCCCTTGGTCTATATTCTGTTTTTGTGCCTGTACCAGACTGTCTTAATGTAGCTCTGTAGAGTACTCTGAAGTCAGGAAGGTTGATTCCTTCAACTCCATTCTTCTTTCTCAAGATTCCTTTGCCTATATGGAATTTTTTTGTGTTTCCATACAAATTGTGAGGTTTTTTGTTTGAGCCCTGTGAAAAATGCCATTGATAATTTGATAGGGATCACATTGAATCTGTAGATTGCATTTGGTAGGACAGTCACTCTCACAGTATTGATTCTTCCAACCTAGGAACACAGATGATCTCTCCATCTGTTTATGTTTTCTTTGATTTCTTTCATCAGTGTCATAGTTTTCTGTATACAGTTCTTTTGTCTCCTTAGGTATGTTTATTCCTAGGTATTGTATTCTTTTTGATGCAATGGTAAATGGGATTGATTCCTTAATTTCTCTTTATGTTTTTCTTTGTTATTATATAGGAATGCAAGTGATTTCTGTGCATTGATTTTGCATCCTGCAACTTTGAATTCATTGATTTGTTCTAGTAATTTTGTGATAGTATCTTTAGGGTTTTTATGTATAGCGTCATGTGTCTGCAAACAGGGGGAGTTTTACTTCTTTTCCTTTTGGAATCTGGATCCTTTTAATTCCATTTATTCCTCTGATTGCCATGTCTAAGACTTCCAAAACTATGTTGAACAGTGGTGGTGAGAGTGGGTGCCCTTGTCTTGCTCCTCATCTTAGAAGGAATGCTTTCAGTTTTCACCACTGAGAATAATGTCTTCTGTGGTTTTGTTGTATATGGCCTTTACTGTGTTAATGTAGGTCTCTTCTATGCCCATTTTTGAAGAGTTTTTATCATAAATGGGTGCTGGTTTTTGTCAAAGGCTTTTTCTTCACCTATTGAGGTTATCATATGGTTTTTATCTTTTAGTTTGTTAATATGGTGTATCACATTGATTTCTGTATATTGAAGAATCCATGCATCCCTGGGATAAACCCAACTTGATCTTTTTAATGTGTTATTGAGTTCTGCTTGCTAGAATTTTGTTGAGCACTTTTGCATCTATGTTCATCAATGATATTGACCTGTAATTGTGTGTGTGTGTGTGTGTGTGTGTGTGTGTGAGGTCTTTGTCTGACTTTGGTATCACTGTGGTGGTGGCCTTGCAGAATGAGTTTCAAAGTGTTCCTTCCTCTGTAGTTTTTTGAAAGAGTTGCAAAAGGATAGGGTTTAGCTCTTTTCTAAATGTATGATAGAATTCAGCTGTGAAGCTATCAGGGCCCTGGGCTTTTGTTTTTTGGGGAGTTTTTTTTTTTTTTAATCACAAATTTAATTTATGTGCTTATAATTGGTTCTTGGTTCTCCCCAGTCTTTCCTTTTAAATCCACTTTACTCTCTCTATTTGTGATATAATCCTTGAAACTAATGCTGCCATGAGAGTAACTACTCAACAACAACAAAAAACTGCTGTATCAGATCAGAAAAAATTTTCTATGGCTTTAACAGCTTTATTGAGTTATAATTCCTATATATAAATTATACACATTTAAAATGTATAACTGGCTAAGTTTGACATGTTTACCCTATTAAAGCATCACAGCAATCAAGATAGTGCCATGGTAAAATATAGCAGTCCATCTAAAAGGAAATCAGTACTGAATATTCATTAAAAGGACTAATGCTGAAGCTGAAACTCCAGTATTGTGGCCACCTGATGCAAAGAACTGACTCATTTGAAAAGACCGTGATGCTTGGAAAGATTGGAGGTGGGAAGAGAAGGGGACAATAGAGGATGAGATGGTTGGATGGCATCACTGACTCAATGGGCATGAGTTTGAGTAAACTCCGGGAGTTGGTGATGGACAGGGAGGTCTGGTGTGTTGCAGTCCATAGGGTCTCAAAGAGTCAGACATGAGTGAGCGACTGAACTGAAAATATACCACAATTTGGTTATTTATCCATCTATTGATGGACATATGGGTTGTTTCCAGTTAGGGGCTATTAAAACTAAAGCTGTGAAATTAGCTTTTAGAGAAATTAATTTTTTTTTGCCTAAAAAAATTGTCAGTCGGTATAATAAAAATGTATTTTGTCAATTATATGGTTTCATTTCACTTGGATAAATACACGGGAGTAGAATGACTGGATCAATATGTGATTTCTGAAGAGCAGAAATTTTTAATTTTGGTGAAGTAAGTTACTTACTTGTTAAATTAACTTACTTGTTCTTTTATGGATCAAGCTTTTAATATTATAACTGAAAGATCTTTGCCAAACTCAAGACCACAAACGTGTTATCCTGTGTTTTGTCTTAGAAGTTTTAGTTCTAGATTTCATGTCTATGATCCATTTTGTTACTTTTTGTATAGGGTACAAATATGGATGGATGTTCACTTTTTTTATATGGATATCCAGTTGTTTCAGCACTGTTTACTTAAAATACCTCCTCAATTTCACCACTCTCACTCAAGACGTCTCATAAAATAAAATGTAAATGCTTTCAAATCCATTGTTTACTGAAGATAAAAAAATACAGTCCTGTACACATATTAAAATAAGATATGCATCACAGCCAATGTCTGCCTCAAAGCAATGAGTTCAGACAGACCAGGTCAAACTCCAATTATCTTCATATAAGTGTCACACAAAATGCACTTTTTAACTTGGATCAGGTAGCATTAACAGGTACATGAAACATCTCAGAACTAGGGAGCTCAAAATGAAATCTTGGGTTTCTTATATCCCAATTGTCACTGAGGCATATCCTTATTCCACAGCCAGTCACAACAAATAAACACTGTGGGAGTCTCTTATTGAAAATAATTATTCTCACTGTTGTGCATGTGTGCTAAATCACTTCAGCCATGTCTGACTCTTTGTAACCCTGCGGATTGTAGCCCACAAGGCCCCTCTGTCCATAGGATTCTCCAGGCAAGAATACTGGAGTGGGTTGCCTTGCCTTCCTCCATGAGATCTTCCCAACTCAGGGATCAAACCCAGGTCTCCCTCATTGCTGGTGGATTCTTTACCATCTGAGCCACCAGGGAAGCCCCTGAATACTGGAGTGGGTAGTTTATCCTTTCTCCAGGGGATCTTCCAGACCCAGGAGTCGAACCGGGGTCTCCTGTATTGTAGGCGGATCCTTTACCGGCTGAGTTACCAGGGAAGCCCATATGTATGTATGTGTGTGGGTATATACACCATTTTACTTTATTCATTCATCTGTTTCATCTATTGATGGACCCTTCGGTTGTTTCCATATCTTTTCAATTGTAAACAATGCTACCATGAACATTAGGATGTGTGTATCTTTTAGAATTACTGTTTTTGTTTTCTTTGGTATATTTCAAGAGTGGTATATAATGCTGGGAATTGCTGGGTTATATGGTAGCTCCATTTTTAGTTTTTTTTTGAGAAAACTTCTTACCGTTTTCCACGGTGGCTGCTCCAATTTATATTCCCACCAACACTGTATGAAGTTTCTCTTCTCTTCACATCCTCATCAACATTTGTTATTTGTGTTTATTTTGATGATAGCCATTCTGACAGATGTGTGATGATAGCTCATTTTGTTTTTGATTTTCATTTCCCTGATGATTAACATTGTTGAGCATCTTTTCATGTGCCTGTTGGCTCTCTGCATGTTTGCTTTGGAAAAATGTCTATTCAGGTCTTCTGGCTATTTTTTAATTGGGTTTTTTGGTTTTTTGATGTTGCCATGAGTTGTTTATATATTTTATATATTAACCACTTATTTATCTTTCCATTTTGTTGATGACTTCCTTTGCTGTATAAAATTTTTAAGTTTAACTGGGTTCCATTTGTTTATTTTTGCTTTTACTTCTGTTTTAGGAGGCAGATCCAAAAATATTGCTACAATTTATGAATAATATTTGCTGTATGTATTTACATGCTCCAGTGTTGGATGATATTTATTTACTATTTTTATAGTCACTTGATGAACTGACCCATTTGTCAGCATATAGGGACCTTCTTTGTCTCTAGTGACAAATTTACTGAAAGTCTATTTTATGTGCTTTAAGTAATATCACCTCTGCTCTCTCTCTTTTGGTTATCATTTAATGGAATATCATTTCTCATCCCTTCACTTACAGTTTGTGTATGCTCTTAATAAAATAAATCTCCTTTATGAGGCATATTGTTGGTTCTTGCTTTCTTCTTTAATCTATTCAGTTACTTTGTGTCTTTTGTTTGGAAATGTAATTGTTCATTGGTCAGAACTTATAATTAGCATTTTGTTAATTATTTCTGATTGTTTTCTAGTTCTGTTCCTTCCCTTCTTGCTGTTTTCCTTTGTGATTAGTTGACTTTTGTAATGGTACTTTAAAAAATTTCTTTTCTTACTCCTGTGGATCTACTAGGCTTTCCTTTGTGGTTGCCATAAGGTTTACCTAAAGCACATCTAGTTATAATAGTCTATTCAAAGATGATAAAAAATAACTTCAGATTCAGTCAAAACCTCTACACTTCAACGTCTCTTCCCACAGAGGTCACTGCTCCTTTTGAAACATCATTTCGACTTGACTCTGATCTTCAGATTGCAGCCATCTTTTATTCTCTTTGCACTTTTGGACCTTGATATACTGCCATATCCATTGTAGTTTTCCTATAGGGTGTCCTCATATTTCCACATTTCTAAGCATTTCCTGTACTAATACCCTCCTAACTTATTTTAACTTGAATGTGCCATCGTTTCATGCTGGCACCTTACTGATACTTGACTGATGAATGATTTTTGATAAGTTCTCTATTGCTTGAATGCCCACTCTATTCATTCACTAATTGCTTCTCTGCCTCAGCTGGAATAATTATCCATCTTTCAACACCTAGAAAAGACATCCTAGGATCTTCCTATGGAAATTTTACCTAGATTACATCTCACCTTAATTATAGCTTAGATAATTTTGCTGAGCACTCTGTTTTTTCATAGAAAATTTTATGGGTTTCTGGCTCAATCAATAGGGTATTATATTTTATTGTAATTATTAATATATCTTCCTTTATCCCTAGTGTAGATTCATTTAATATTCTTGGATATTAACCATCTGAACCTTTTATTGCTTTATATCAATTTTGTAGCACCACATTTGATACAGAGTAGACACATAAGAAATTTTCCTTTGATAAATGAGTGAATGGATGATTTCCTTACCAAAAACTAAGTTATCTGGAAGGATCAGTATGGGGGCTTCTAGCTTTCACACAACTTAAGAAATTTACACCATGAACAATCCTCTTACTTTTACACAGCTGTATTACTAACGGCAGAGAACAGAGAATGTGTTTCCCATAATCAGAAATGTGGCTCACATTAAGTTGAAGATTCCATTGAAGTAAGTCTATTTAATACTCAATCTGTTTAATATAAAAATTTAACAGTTCTCTCAAAACAGATGGCCTAGCATTTGTTGTAGACTTTTTTGATGGTCATCCTGACTGGTGTGAGATGACACCTCACTGTGGTTTGAATTTGCATTTCTTTAAAAATGAGAATTGTTGAACATCTTTTTTTTTTTTTTTAATTTTTATTATTATTATTTTTTTTTCCAGTGGGTTTTGTCATACATTGATATGAATCAGCCATGGATTTACATGTATTCCCAATCCCAATCCCCCCTCCCACCTCCCTCTCCACCCGATTCCTCTGGGTCTTCCCAGTGCACCAGGCCCGAGCACTTGTCTCGTGCATCCCACCTGGGCTGGTGATCTGTTTCACCATAGATAGTATACATGCTGTTCTTTTGAAATATCCCACCCTCACATACTCCCACAAAGTTCAAAAGTCTGTTCTGTATTTCTGTGTCTCTTTTTCTGTTCTGCATATAGGGTTATCGTTATCACCTTTCTAAATTCCATATACATGTGTCAGTATGCTGTAATGTTCTTTATCTTTCTGGCTTACTTCACTCTGTATAATGGGCTCCAGCTTCATCCATCTCATTAGGACTGGTTCAAATGAATTCTTTTTAATGGCTGAGTAATATTCCATGGTGTATATGTACCACAGCTTCCTTATCCATTCATCTGCTGATGGGCATCTAGGTTGCTTCCATGTCCTGGCTATTATAAACAGTGCTGCGATGAACATTGGGGTGCACGTGTCTCTTTCAGATCTGGTTTCCTCAGTGTGTATGCCCAGAAGTGGGATTGCTGGGTCATATGGCAGTTCTATGTCCAGTTTTTTAAGAAATCTCCACACTGTTTTCCATGGTGGCTGTACTAGTTTGCATTCCCACCAACAGTGTAAGAGGGTTCCCTTTTCTCCACACCCTCTCCAGCATTTATTGCTTGTAGACTTTTGGATAGCAGCCATCCTGACTGGAGTGTAATGGTACCTCATTGTGGTTTTGATTTGCATTTCTCTAATAATGAGTGATGTTGAGCATCTTTTCATGTGTTTGTTAGCCATCTGTATGTCTTCTTTGGAGAAATGTCTGTTTAGTTCTTTGCCCCATTTTTTGATTGGGTCATTTATTTTTCTGGAATTGAGGTGCAGGAGTTGCTTGTATATTTTTGAGATTAACCCTTTGTCTGTTTCTTCATTTGCTATTATTTTCTCCCAATCTGAGGGCTGTCTTTTCACCTTACTTATAGTTTCCTTTGTAGTGCAAAAGCTTTTAAGTTTCATTAGGTCCCATTTGTTTAGTTTTGCTTTTATTTCCAATATTCTGGGAGGTGGGTCATAGAGGATCTTGCTTTGATTTATGTCGGAGAGTGTTTTGCCTATGTTCTCCTCTAGGAGTTTTATAGTTTCTGGTCTTACATTTAGATCTTTAATCCATTTTGAGTTTATTTTTGTGTATGGTGTTAGAAAGTGTTCTAGTTTCATTCTTTTACAAGTGGTTGACCAGTTTTCCCAGCACCACTTGTTAAAGAGGTTGTCTTTTTTCCATTGTATATCCTTGCCTCCTTTGTCAAAGATAAGGTGTCCATAGGTTCGTGGATTTATCTCTGGGCTTTCTATTCTGTTCCATTGATCTATATTTCTGTCTTTGTGCCAGTACCATACTGTCTTGATGACTGTGGCTTTGTAGTAGAGTCTGAAGTCAGGCAGGTTGATTCCTCCAGTTCCATTCTTCTTTCTCAAGATTACTTTGGCTATTCGAGGTTTTTTGTATTTCCATACAAATTGTGAAATTCTTTGGTCTAGTTCTGTGAAAAATACCGTTGGTAGCTTGATAGGGATTGCATTGAATCTATAGACTGCTTTGGGTAGAATAGCCATTTTGACAATATTAATTCTTCCAATCCATGAACACGGTATGTTTCTCCATCTGTTTGTGTCCTCTTTGATTTCTTTCACCAGTGTTTTATAGTTTTCTATGTATAGGTCCTTTGTTTCTTTAGGTAGATATACTCCTAAGTATTTTATTCTTTTTGTTGCAATGGTGAATGGTATTGTTTCCTTAATTTCTCTGTCTGTTTTTTCATTGTTAGTATATAGGAATGCAAGGGATTTCTGTGTGTTAATTTTATATCCTGCAACTTTACTATATTCATTGATTAGCTCTAGTAATTTTCTGGTAGAATCTTTAGGGTTTTCTATGTAGAGGATCATGTCATCTGCAAACAGTGAGAGTTTTACTTCTTCTTTTCCTATCTGGATTCCTTTTACTTCTTTTTCTGCTCTGATTGCTGTGGCCAGCACTTCCAACACTATGTTGAATAGTAGTGGTGAGAGTGGGCACCCTTGTCTTGTTCCTGATTTCAGGGGAAATGCCTTCAATTTTTCACCATTGAGGGTGATGCTTGCTGTGGGTTTGTCATATATAGCTTTTATTATGTTGAGGTATGTTCCTTCTATTCCTGCTTTTTGGAGAGTTTTAATCATAAATGAGTGTTGAATTTTGTCAAAGGCTTTCTCTGCATCTATTGAGATAATCATATGGTTTTTATCTTTCAATTTGTTAATGTGGTGTATTACATTGATTGATTTGTGGATATTAAAGAATCCTTGCATTCCTGGGATAAAGCCCACTTGGCCATGATGTATGATTTTTTTAATATGTTGTTGGATTCTGTTTGCTAGAATTTTGTTAAGGATTTTTGCATCTATGTTCATCAGTGATATTGGCCTGTAGTTTTCTTTTTTTGTGGCATCTTTGTCTGGTTTTGGAATTAGGGTGATGGTGGCCTCATAGAATGAGTTTGGAAGCTTACCTTCTTCTGCAATTTTCTGGAAGAGTTTGAGTAAGATAGGTGTTAGCTCTTCTCTAAATTTTTGGTAGAATTCAGCTGTGAAGCCATCTGGTCCTGGGCTTTTGTTTGCTGGAAGATTTTTGATTACAGTTTCGATTTCCTTGCTTGTGATGGGTCTGTTAAGATCTTCTATTTCTTCCTGGTTCAGTTTTGGAAAGTTATACTTTTCTAAGAATTTGTCCATTTCATCCAAGTTGTCCATTTTATTGGCATAGAGCTGCTGGTAGTAGTCTCTTATGATCCTTTGTATTTCAGTGTTGTCTGTTGTGATCTCTCCATTTTCATTTCTAATTTTGTTAATTTGGTTTTTCTCTCTTTGTTTCTTAATGAGTCTTGCTAATGGTTTGTCAATTTTGTTTATTTTTTCAAAAAACCAGCTTTTAGCTTTGTTGATTTTTGCTATGGTCTCTTTAGTTTCTTTTGCATTTATTTCTGCCCTGATTTTTAAGATTTCTTTCCTTCTGCTAACTCTGGGGTTCTTCATTTCTTCCTTCTCTAATTGCTTTAGGTGTAGAGTTAGGTTATTTAATTGGTTTTTTTCCTGTTTCTTGATGTAAGCCTGTAATGCTATGAACCTTCCCCTTAGCACTGCTTTTACAGTGTCCCATATGTTTTGGGTTGTTGTGTTTTCATTTTCATTCATTTCTATACATATTTTGATTTCTTTTTTGATTTCTTCTATGATTTGTTGGTTATTCAGAAGCGTGTTATTTAGCCTCCATATGTTTGAAGTTTTAACAATTTTTTCCCTGTAATTGAGATCTAATCTTACTGCACTGTGGTCAGAAAAGATGACTGGAATGATTTCAATTTTTTTTAATTTTCCAAGACCAGATTTATGGCCCAGGATGTGATCTATTCTGGAGAATGTTCCGTGTGCACTTGAGAAAAAGGTGAAGTTGATTGTTTTGGGGTGAAATGTCCTATAGATATCAATTAGGTTTAGCTGGTCCATTGTGTCATTTAAGGTTTGTGTTTCCTTGTTAATTTTCTGTTTAGTTGATCTATCCATAGTTGTGAGTGGGGTATTAAAGTCTCCCACTATTATTGTGTTACTATTAATTTCCTCTTTCATACTCGTTAGCGTTTGCCGTACATATTGCGGTGCTCCTATGTTGGGTGCATATATATTTATAATTGTTATATCTTCTTTTTTGATTGATCCTTTGATCATTATGTAGTGTCCTTCTTTGTCTCTTTTCACATCCTTTATTTGAAAGTCTATTTTATCTGATATGAGTATTGCGACTCCTGCTTTCTTTTGGTCTCCGTTTGTGTGAAATATTTTTTTCCAGCCCTTCACTTTTAGTCTGTATGTGTCTCTTGTTTTGAGGTGGGTCTCTTGTAGACAGCATATATAGGGGTCTTGTTTTTGTATCCATTCAGCCAATCTTTGTCTTTTGGTTGGGGCATTCAACCCATTTACATTTAGGGTAATTATTGATAGGTGTGGTCCCGTTGCCATTTACTTTGTTGTTTTGGGTTCACATTTATAAAACCTTTCTGCATTTCCTGTCTAGAGAAGATCCTTTAGCATTTGTTGAAGAGCTGGATTGGTGGTGCTGAATTCTCTCAGCTTTTGCTTATCTGTAAAGCTTTTGAATTCTCCTTCATATCTGAATGAGATCCTTGCTGGATAGAGTAATCTAGGTTGTAGGTTATTCTCTTTCATTACTTTCAGTACGTCCTGCCATTCCCTTCTGGCCTGGAGGGTTTCTATTGATAGATCAGCTGTTATCCTTATGGGAATCCCTTTGTGTGTTATTTGTTGTTTTTCCCTTGCTGCTTTTAATATTTGTTCTTTGTGTTTGATCTTTGTTAATTTGAGTAATATGTGTCTTGGGGTGTTTCGCCTTGGGTTTATCCTGTTTGGGACTCTCTGGGTTTCTTGGATTTGGGTGGCTATTTCCTTCCCCATTTTAGGGAAGTTTTCAGCTATTATCTCCTCGAGTATTTTCTCATGGCCCTTCTTTTTGTCTTCTTCTTCTGGAACTCCTATGATTCGAATGTTGGGGCGTTTCACAGTGTCCCAGAAGTCCCTGAGGTTGTCCTCATTTCTTTTGATCCTTTTTTCTTTTTTCCTCTCTGCTTCATTTATTTCCACCATTTTATCTTCTACCTCACTTATCCTATCTTCTGCCTCCGTTATTCTACTCTTGGTTCCCTCCAAAGTGTTTTTGATCTCATTCATTGCATTATTCATTTGTAATTGACTCTTTTTTATTTCTTCTAGGTCTTTATTAAACAGTTCTTGAATCTTTTCAATCTTTGTTTCCAGGCTATTTATCTGTAACTCCATTTTGTTTTCAAGATTTTGGATCATTTTTATTATCATTATTCTAAATTCTTTTTCAGGTAGATTCCCTATCTCCTCCTCTTTTGTTTGACTTGGTGGGCATTTTTCATGTTCCTTTACCTGTTGGGTATTTCTTTGCCTTTTCATCTTGTTTAGATTGCTGTATCTGGAGTGGGCTTTCTGTATTCTGGAGGTCTGTGGTTCCTTTTTGTTGTGGAGGATTAACCCAGTGGGTGGGGTTAGACGATTGGCTTGTCAAGGTTTCCTGGTTAGGGAAGCTTGCATCAGTGTTCTGGTGCGTGGAACTTGATTTCTACTCTTTGGAGAGCAATGGAGTGCCCAGTAATGAGTTTTGAGATGGGTCTATGTGTTAGGTGTGACCTTGGGCAGCCTGTATGTTGATGTTCAGGGCTATGTTCCTGCGTTGCTGGAGAATTTGCACGTTATGTCTTGCTCTAAAACTTATTGGCTCTTGTGTGGTGGTTGGTTTCAGTGTAGGTATGGAGGCTTTTGGACAGTCACTTATTACTTAAAGTTCCTTGTAGTCAGGAGTTTTCTGGTGTTCTCAGGTTTTGGGCTTAAGTCTCCTGCCTCTGGATTTCAGTTTTATTCTTCCTGTAGTCTCAGGACTTCTCCAACTATGCAGCCCTGATAAGAAAACTTCTAGGTTAATGGCTAAAAGATTCTCCCCCGTTAGGGACACCCAGAGAGGTTCACAGAGTCACATGAAGAAGAGGAGAGGGAGGAGGGAGATAGAGATGAACAGGAGGAGAAAAAGGGGGACTCAAGAGGAGAGAGACAGATCTACACAGCTGTCTGTTCCCAGAGTGTTCTCCGTAGCCCAGACACCTACAAAGATTCACAGAATTGGATTGGGAAGAGAAGGGGAAAGGAGGAAATAGAGGTTTTCTGAGGTAGAAAACAGAGAGTCAAGATTGGGAGAGAATAATCTTCAGTTTAAAAATAGGGCTTCTCTTCTTTTTTTTTTTTTGTAAGGTTATAGTGTATTGAAAATGAAAATTAAGGAGTAGTAGAGGGGTACTAGAGGACTTTAAAAGAAATAAGAGAAAAAGAAAAATAGAAAATAGAAGAGAAAAAGGAAAGAAAAAAAGAAAAAAAAAGAAGAAAGAAAAAGAAAAAAAAAAAAAGGAAAAAAAAATTTTTTTTTTTCCCCCTAATTAAAAAATCATAAAAGTCTATGGAAATGAAAGTTAAGGAGTAATGGGGGTAGTAATAGGGGATTTTAAAGGAAAATAAAAGAGAAAAAATAAAAAAGAAAAAAGAAAAAAATAAAAAAAGAAAAAAAATAAAAAAAATAAAAAAAAGAGAAAAAAGTAAAATTATATCTAGGAGTTTCTCTGGAGCTGTTGCGGTCAGTGTGGGTTCGGCTCAGTTTCAGATAGCTCCTCGTTCCAGCTTATGCTTCTCGATATCTACAGGCTCCTCTGGTGTAGACAATGTTTCCTAGAGGGATTTTAATCTGTTGCACCAGTCCCTTCTGAAGCGGTTCCCTTTGTTTATTTGGCTTCTGTTTGCCGGTCTCTTCAGAGCCTCATTTCCGCCCTGACACAGGCGGGCGGAGGTGGACTCTTATTCAGGTAGCTAGTTCCGTCGCTCTGCGGGGAGGGGCTTGCGCCGCGGGGCTTGCGCCGCGGGGATGGGCTGGGGCTGCCAGGAGGGGCTGACGCTGCTCTCTCCTCTGCGCAGCTCAGGCTCCCGGCTGTTCTATATGGAGCGCGCCCCGCGCTGCCCGAGGTTCCAGCCCTCGGGTGTTCCACAAAAGCGCGGAGGGAAAAGCTGCGCCTGCTCTCAGTGCCTTCCCCGTCAGAGCGGTCCAGGCAGCCAGGGGCTTGGTGGGCGCACCCCCCTCCCAGGTGTGGCGCGCCCACTCCCTTCCGCGGACCCAGTCTCAGTTTCAGCTGGCGCCAGTCGGGTGCGCGCGCCTTCTGCCCTCCGCGTCCCCAGCCCCAGTCCCCGCCCGCGCCGGTCGGGTGCCTGCGCCTTGTGTCTCGCCGCGACCTTCCCCTCCCCCCTGCCTCCCGCCTCCGGCGGAGCTGGGCTGGTCCGCAGCCTGCGAGCTCCTCTCTGGACCCTCTCGGTCTCTTTGTTTTGCGAACGGCCGGCAGTGTGTTCGGGCCGGCTAATTTACTCTCTCTCCTTTGGTCTCCCACAGTTCAAGTTGGCAACTCACAGAAGCTCCCTCCGATTGTCCTCAGGGCACTCAGGCCCGGACCCTACCCCAAGCAATGCCGCCTAAGAGCTCCCGGGATGGATCTCCGTCCTTAGCTCTTTTGTCTCACTTTTTATCTTTTATATTTTGTCCTACCTCCTTTCGAAGACAATGGGCTGCTTTTCTGGGTGCCTGATGACCTCAGCTAGTGATCAGAAGTTGTTTTGCGAAGTTTGCTCTGCGTTCAGTTATTCTTTTGATGAATTTGTAGGAGAGAAAGTGGTCTCCCCGTCCTACTCCTCCGCCATCTTGGCTCCTCCCCTCTGTTGAACATCTTTTCATGTGTTTGTTAGCCATCTGTATGTCTTCTTTGGAGATATGCCTGTTTAGGACTTCTGCCCACTTTTTGATTGTGTTGTTTCTTTTTCTGATATTGAGCTGCATGAGCTGCTTGTATATTTTTCAGATTAATTCTTTGTCAGTTGTTTGATTTGTTATTATTTTCTCCCATTCTGAGGATTGTCTTTTCACCTTGTTAATAGTTTTCTTCATTGCACAAAAGTTTTTAAGTTTAATTAGGTCCCATTTGTTTATTTTTGTTTTAATTTCCATTATTCTGGGAGGAGGGTTGTAGAAGGTCTTGCTGTGATTTTTGTCAGAGTGTTCTATGTTTTCCTCTAAGAGTTTTATAATTATTGGTCTTACATTTAGGTCTTAATCCATTTTGAGTTTATTTTTGTGTATGGTGTTTGAAAGTGTTTTAATTTCATTCTTTTACACAGAGTTGATCAGTTTTCCCAGCACTACTTGTTGAAGAGACTCTCTTCTCTCCATTGTATGTTTTGCCTCCTTTATCAGAGAAAAGGTGTCCATAAGTGAGTGGATTTATCTCCAGGCTTTCTATTTTGTTCCATTAGTTTATATTTCTGTTTTTTGTACCAGTACCATACTGTCTTGATGGTTGTAGCTTTGTAGTGTAGTCTGAAGTCAGGGAGGTTGATTCTTCCAGTTCCATTCTTCTTTCTCAAGATTGCTTTGACAGTTCAGGTTCTTTTGTGTTTCCATACAAACTGAAATTATTTGTTCTAGCTCTGTGAGAAATACCACTGGTAGTTTCATAAGGATTGTATCAAATCTATAGATTGCTTTGGGTTATTTACATTTTCAATATATTGATTCTTCCAGTCCAAGAACATGGTATATCTCTCATCTGTTTGTGTCATCTTTGATTTCTTTCATCAGTGTCTTACAATTTCCTGCATACAGGTCTTTTGCCTCTTTAGGTAAATTTATTCCTAAGTATTTTATTCTTTTTGTTTCAGTGGTGAATGGGATCATTTCCTTAATCTTTCTTTCTGATTTTTCATTGTTAGTGTATAGGAATGCAAAGGATTTCCATATATTATATTATATATATTCTGTATAATTTAGGGACAACTATATTCATTGATTAGCTGTAGTAATTTTATGGTGGCATCTTTAGTGTTTTCTGTGTAGAGAATTGTGGAGAGGGTATGGAGAAAAGGGAACCCTCTTACACTGTTGATTGAAATGCAAACTGATACAACCACTATGGATAAAAGTATGGAGATTCCTTAAAACACTAGGAATAAAACCACCAAACAACCCAGCAATCCCACTAGTGGGCAAATACCCTGAGGAAACCAGAATTAGAAAAAATTCACATCTACCCCAATGTTTATTGCAGGACTATTTACAATAGCTAGTACATGGAGGCAACCTGGATATCCATCAGAAGGTGAATGGATATGGAAGTTGTGGTATACATATATATACACACAATGTAATATTACTCAGCTATAAAATAGAATTCTTTTGAGTCAGTTCTAATGAGATGGTTGAACCTTGTGCCTATTATACAGGGTGAAGTAAGTCAGAAAAAGACAAATATTATATATTAACACACACACATACGGAATCTAGAAAGATGGTACTGACAATCCTACGGGGAGGTCAGCAAAAGAGAGACAGACATAAAGAAAAATTTTTGGACACAGTGGGAGAAGGAGTGGGTGGAATGATATGAGAGAATAGCATTGAAACATATACATTACCATAAATAAAATAGATGGGCTGTGGGTGTTTGATGTATGATGTAGGGAACACAAAGCCAGTGCTCTGTGACAACATAGAGGGATGGAGTGGGGAAGAAAGTGGGAAGGGGGTTTCAGGATGTGGGGGATACATGTATACCTGTGGCTGATTCATGTTGATGTGTGGCAAAAACCATCACAAATTGGAACTATCCTCCAATTAAAATAAGTACATTTAAAAATTATTTTCCCATTTAGATTATTATAGAATGCTGAACAGAGTTCCCTGTGCTTAATAGTAGGCCCTTATTGGTTATCTATTTTAAATAGAGTGGTGTATATATATCAATCCAAATCTCCTAATATATTTAATATACATATAAATGAATCACTTTGCTGTATACCTGAAACTAACACATTATTTTTAATCAACGATACTGCAATGTAATATAAAAATTAAAAACTAAACACACACACACAAATGACCTAAAAGAGGAAATCTCTGTATTTAAGTCCCTATCCAGTAATTTGTTTTTCAATCAATTACCAAATTTTAACAAGTTTCTCATCAGGCTTGAAAAACAGTATTTGTGTTTAATGATAAAGATAAATGAAACCTTTAATGGGTCACAGGACTGGGCTTTCACCTGCTCAAGAGTAAAGTCAAGATGATATAAATTCAGCACTACTTTGGCCTTTCTTAGCCCCAATAACACCCGTCTCTTTAAATTGTTTCTCATAATATTGCACCAATGTAGATTGGGAAAAAAATGCTTATATGTTGCATTCATGAGAATATACCTCTCTTAAATTCCTCTCCTCCTATTATTCATTCTGGAAGATTCAGTTGATCTTTTTGCCCCAACTCTTTCCCCTACCAATCCCATATTTTAATCTTTCAAACTATCCTTTGAATATTTGCTCATTTTGAGTTATTAATGAAATTATTTGATTATGTAAATAACTATAAGATGAATTCTCAACTGTAAGGAAATTCAATACCCATAAAGCCTGAGAAATGTGATTCAAGGGAGACAGAGGAAAAAGTTTCTAAGAGTAGCCAATTCTTGTTTTTTAATTAATTAATTAATTTTAATTGGAGAATAATCACAATATTGTGATGGTTTTTTGCCATATATCAATATGAATCAGCTACAGGTATTCGTGTCCCTGCCACCCATCCTGAGCCTGCCTCCTGCTCATTCTCTTTAGAGATGTTTTACAAGTATTCAATTCTAATTCCCCAAGGAAGTATTAATTAAAGTCTAGGGGAATATTTCCTCCACAAAACTGAGGTAAAGCTCATGTTTCCTCCATTATGCAAAATGAATCTAAATTGAAGCTTCCTTCACCAAACACTCTGGGTCTTTTATTTATCACAATAATCTCTGGCTCACCCATCCTGGAGAGATAAAATGGGCTCTTGATTATTTTCCCTATATAAACACCCTTCTTTCAAGTCTAAATTCCATACTTTTCACACTACAAGTTTGCTCAGCTCTGGGGACGTAGAGAGCTGGGCATGCCTCACAACATGGTCAGACAAAGTTTATTAGGACATTGAGATCCAAACTGCGTATGATTATTGATTTATTTTTGACTTTTCAAGTTTTACAATTAACTATAATTGTAAAAAAGAAATTCTCACTGGGTTCAAATTCTTCTGAACTAATTATAGGCAGAATTACCTAGAGAGAGAAAACCCCATGGGTTCCATAAGGCAAATGGTCACAGGAGGTTATGAATGGATATTGGCAGACCTGAACTTGAGAAGCAGCTTCTCATCTCTGCTCTCCAGAGTCTTTCTCTCCTGAAATTCTCTTATGGGGTGATTTCCTCACCATCAGGCAAAAGTATTCTCTAGTTGGTGGTAACAGGAAAGCATGAATATCTATCTGTTTTATTCTCAGCTTTAATGAGCCTTCCTCTTTGCTTTCTAGGTGGTGACAGCAATGAACATAGACTTTCTCACTTCCCTCTTAATGCTTAGATGCTAGAAAACTTGGGATAATGAGACAAAGGCCTGAAAAAAACTGCAATTCAGGCTATTTTCTCTGATTAAAAAAATAAAACTAGTAGTCAACATAGCTCAGTATGTAAAGATGTAGGGAGAAAACAGATATGAACATAGAATTTAGAATCACAACAACTTGAGATGCCTTCCCCCTAATGGCCAGAAAGGACAGCTTGAAGGAAGATTATGGTTATTTACTCCAAATTGAAAAGAAAAGAGAGTGGAATTTCAAGAAACTTAAGAATCCATAAATGATCCACTAATTGCATTTATTACAATTCAGTAGAAGCATGTCTTTTACTTGCTGTAATCTCGGATGAGTCACAATTTGTGTATCTACTATTCCTCATATTTAAAATTGAAATGGCTCTGTAAACCTATAGTCTTCATGGGATTGCCATAAGAATGGCATGAACTTGTAAATGAAAGCTACTTAAAAACCTTTTTAGTGTAACCTCAAAGAGATTCATCTTTTTTGTACAGTTCTTCTGTGTATTCTTACCACCTCTTCTTAATATTATCTGCTTCTGTTAGGTCCATACCATTTCTGTCCTTCATTGAGCCCATCTTTGCATGAAAAGTTCCCATGGTATCTCTAATTTTCTTGAAGAGATGTCTAGTCTTTCCCATTCTATTGTTTTCCTCTATATCTTTGCACTGATCGCTGAGGAAGGCTTTCTTATCTCTCCTTGCTATTCTTTGGAACTCTGCATTCAAATGGGTATATCTTTCCTTTTCTCCTTTGCTTTTCTCTTCTCTTCTTTTCACAGCTATTTGTAAGGCCTCCTCAGGCAGTCATTTTGCTTTTTTGCATTTATTTTTCTTGGGGATGGTCTTGATCCCTGTCTCCTGGTCACGAACCTCCATCCATAGTTCATCAGGCATTCTGTCTATCAGATCTAGTCCCTTAAATCTATTTCTCACTTCCACTGTATAATCGTTAGGGATTTGATTTAGGTCATACCTGAATGGTTTAGTGGTTTTCCCTACTTTCTTCAATTTAAATCTGAATTTGGCAATAAGGAGTTCATGATCTAAGCCACAGTCAGCTCCTGGTCTTTTCTTTTTGCTGACTGCATAGAGCTTCTCCATCCTTGCCTGCAAAGAATATAGTCAATCTGATTTCAGTATTGACCATCTGGTGATGTCCTTTTGTAGAGTCTTCTCTTGGAAGAGAGCATTTGCTTTGATCAGTGTGTTCTCTTGGCAAAACTCTGTTAGCCTTTGACCTGCTTTGTTTTGTACTCCAAGGCCAAATTTGCATGTTACTCCAGGTGTTTCTTGACTTCCTAACTTTTGCATTCCAGGCCCCTGTAATGAAGAGGACATCTTTTTTGGGTTTTAGTTCTAGAAGGTCTTGTACATCTTCATAGAACTATTCAACTTCACCTTCTTTAGCATTACTGGTCGGGGCATAGACTTGGATTATCGTGATATTGAATGGTTTGCCTTGGAAACGAACAGAGATCATTCTGTCACTTTTGAGATTGCATCCAAGTACTGCATTTTGGACTCTTTTGTTGACTATGATGGCTACTCCATTTCTTCTAAGGGATTCTTGTCCACAGTAGGAGATATAATGGTCATCTGAGTTAAATTCACCCATTCCAGTCCATTTTAGTTCACTAATTCCTAAAATGTTGATGCTCACTCTTGCCATCTCCTGTTTGACCATTTCCAATTTGCATTGATTCATGGACTTAACATTCCAGGTTCCTATGGAATGTTGCTTTTTACAGCTTCAGACTTTACTTCCATCAGCAGTCACATCCACAACTGGATGTTATTTTTGCTTTGGCTCTGACTCTTCATTCTTTCTGGAGTTATTTCTCCACTCTTCTCCAGTAGCATATTGGGAACTTACCAACTTGACTTCACTATAGTGTGCATTGATTATGGCCCTGCCATGGTGATCTACATGAGGCCTAGTTCCTATGATAATCTCAAGTTGGACCAAGTCTTCTTTGTACTTGGCCCTGTTCTCACTCCTTTGCTAAATCCTCTGATTTATAGTTTTAGAAACAAAGTATTGGGGGCCCCAAGGAAGGTTCTAATTTGAAGATACAGAGTCAAACTAACAAAGAAGATATGCCCATTTTTAATCACTAGCTTTAATACAGTCTAAATAAATTAGACTCATGTTAAGAAGCCTTATTTTTCAAATTATTCATTCACTCCACAAATATTTAATGATGGTCTCCATTTTAGGTGCTTTTAGCATCACCTTTTGAATTGCTCTAGAACCACAGTGGAATTCCTCAGTTTTTTTTTTTTTTTCTTTTTCCTGTTTTTAGTGGTTTCACTTGTACTTCCCTGCTTTGTAACATTTTTATAATAATCAATTTCTACCATGAATCTGTGAACTTCCACAAGTATGGTAGAAGTAGGAAACTGATGATAAAACTACATAGAAATTATTGGAAAATTAGATCAACGATAGAATTGAAGAAACTGAAGAAACATATAGGTCTCATTCAATCTGTTAAAGAAGTACACCTTGCCACAACTCCAGAAATATTATATGCCTGAGTTCTCCATCTTCAAAAACATGCATGTATCCATTCACACACAAAATGACCATATATTATCATTCCTGATACACAACACTTTGCATTTCCAAAATCTTAATTAAGTATATTCGAGTTGAACTGTTAACACTGCAACCAAAGAATAGAATAAAGAGAGCCAAGATGATTATAAATTTTGATAATAATTTCAAGGCAAATAAGCACAAACCAGTCAATGAAGTGTTTTCAGTTTTTAGCTCAATCAAGTAGTTCATTTGAGTGCAACTAACTCATTTAAATATGTAAATTATAATAGTCCAAAGCATTTCAACATTAATTATTTAGAGAGCCATTGCGTCAATTAGAAACAAAAGGAAATGCAATTTAAATAATAATGTGCAATGACTTGAATTCAAAGACCTGTGTATAACTCAAGTTAAATGTAGGAAACAAGAACTTATTGCAAGCTAGAAATATCTTGAGGTTACATGGATAAAACCCCATGATCTACTGAGTAGATCATAAGCAGCATAATCAATATTTAAACCATTTAAGAGTTATGAAAGTTAACAACTGAACAAAAGTAAAATATGATGTGCCAAATGAGATCAATGACTCAAGAGTATTTCCTGGTTTAAAAATATTAGTTTCTTTAATGATGATTGAGTGAACTATATAAAGACATGTTGACAGAGAAAAGACCAAATCATTTCAGCCCCTGAACTATGACTTACAAATCAGTTCTTGTATGTCAAAGAAATTTAACACTCAGCACCTCAGTCAAAACACTATACAATATTGAGAATATGCCAACTAGTCAGCACTCATCAAAATGAAATAGCCTAAACTTTCTTAAGTCATGCTTCAGATTTACTGAATCAAATCAAGATCCTACATGGTCCATATTCCCCACAAAGCTTGAAAAGCACTGATCTGATCCCATTCCAATTCCACTGTTCATCCCTAATTCCACTGTCTTAATTCACAGTCTCATACTCTGTTCCTTTATTGTTTCAATAGCTTCATTACTGGTCTTCATACCCCAGACTCTTCCAATCTCATACAACATCCATGCAGTCACTGGAAGTAGGTTTTCTACTAGGACATTATGTTCCTTCCATTTCCACAAGATTTAAAAGAAACAACAATAATGCCTACCTTATAGTCAAACTCTTTAGCATGGAAATTATCTAACTGGACTCCAGACTTAATCATGACTACTTTCTTCCATTCCTTTCATATACTCACACTTAAACTTCATAGAATTATCTCTGTTTTCCTTCTCAGAGTACTTCTTCCTCTATTGAGAAAGTCAAAGTTCTTGCCCAAAATGGCCTTCTCATCTGTCCTAACCTTTTATTCATGGTGTGAACACAGAATTTGAAGCAAAAAAGTTGGGTTTAATCTTGACTTGCCAGACATGGAATGTTGGACAATGTGCTCATGCATCTATTTTCTCATATACAGAACTAGAATTAGAATACCTGTCAAGGACCTAAAGAATTCACATGTCAATTGATACCAGGCTACTGCTGCTGCTAAGTCGCTTCAGTCGTGTCTGACTCTGTGTGACCCCATAGACAGCAACCCACCAGGCTCCCCCGTCCCTGGGATTCTCTAGGCAAGAACACTGGAGTGGGTTGCCATTTCCTTCTCCAATGCATGCAAGTGAAAAGTGAAAGTGAAGTCGCTCAGTCGTGTCTGACTCTTAGTGACCCCATGGACTGCAACCCACCAGGCTCCTCCGTCCATGCGATTTTCCAGGCAAGAGTACTGGAGTGGGGTGCCATTGCCTTCTCCGCTATACCAGGCTAGGAGCAGTCGTTAAATATCTTTCATGTTCCTCATTTCCTGATTCAAATATCACCTGCCATATGACTATTCTGCTTGATTTTCAATAAAATTAGTCCATTCCTCCCTTCTCTTTCCAGTATGCTCACTCCCAGAGCTTTAAATCTCTAACTCTGCACTTAAGAATGTGGGATGATTGTGATTTCTTTGTCTTGAAAGTAACAGATGCTTTCCTCCATTACTAGAGTGCCTACTCAGGATCACACATCCTTGGATCTAAAGTGTCCCATGCAGCACAGTGATGATTCAGTGTTCCCTTGGTCATATGGTGATCAGAATTGGAGCGTCACGCAAAAGTATACATTGCATAATTTAGTTTCATTAAGGAGATTCATGAGGTTAGTAATCTGTTTTTTTTTTTTTTAAACAACTAACCAATCAAGAAAAATGTTTATAGAAATCCAAGAATTTGCAGGAAAAAAAATACAGCATTTATTAAATGAAGAAAATAATCAAATTAGGATTTTGAACTTCTGGGTTTATTTTTCTTTTACATGTGAAGTAGGTTTGTGTAGTTGGTTTTTATTTGCTCCCAAGTGGATATTACAGTTACAACTATTACAAAAGAGCTACCAATATGAATGACCTGAAGACCAACAGAAAAGATCTTCCACAACAAAAGATTGGTGACCATAAAACAGAGGATTATAATTAAAATTTCAGAGGTTTTTCACAAGGAATGAAGAGTAGATCCCCACTTTGTGCTCCTTACCCTGAAGACCCTGTATTGGGAAGATGAGCACTGAGAATATTTGACTTTGAAGGCCAGTGGGACTTATTTTTGGAGCACCAAAGGACTGAGGGAAACAGAGACTCCAGTCTTTAAGAGTGTACACAATATCTCATATACTTGGAGACCAAGAATAGAAATAGTAATTTGAAACTTGCTTGGATCAATCTCACTTGTTGATCTTGGAGAGTGTCCTAGAGAGACAGGAGGCAATTGGGACTCACCTGGGGGACAGAGATGGTGAAATAGATATTTTAGGGAGCTCACCCCACCATGAGGACATTGATGCAGCAGAGCACCATTTTGGATCTTCCCTTTCATTTATTAGTCTTGGGACATGGCCCCAAACACCAGCTGGTAGGTATCAGTCCTGAGATGCAGCAGACCATGCATCTAGCAAGGCAGACACATTATCAGACCAGATGCCTTTGGACCCACTGAACACCCAGCTGCCCCAGGACCTGATTCCAACCACTAGGGGACCCACGATACAGCCCCACCTACCAGTGGCCAACTAGCACCAGCAGTCAACCATGTCAAGAAAGGGCCCAGTCATCATAAAACAGCAAACCCTCAATATACTCGGGGCACCTTTCTTTCTCAAGGTTGATTTGGCTATTTGGGATTTTTTGTGGTTTCATACACATTGTAAAATAATTCTACCTTTGTGGGAAATGCCTTTGGTATTTTGATAGGAATTGCATTAAACCTGTAGATTGCTTTAGATAATATGGTCATTTTAAATATATTAATTCTTCCAATAATACATGGAAGAAAATAAGAATTAACCATTACCTAGTAGTCAGTTGAATCAGTAATTTAAAAACTTCCCACAAATAAAAGTCCAGGACCAGATGGCTTCAGAGTTGAATTCTACCAAATACTTTGAGAAGAGTTAATAGCTAGCATTCTCACATTTCAAAAGCTGCAAAGAAACGATTGTTTTGACTCACTGTATGAGACTAGAATTACCCTGATCCCAAAATCATACAAAGATATCAGGAGAAAGGAAAATTAAGGCCAATGTCACCAATGCAAATGCAAAACTCCTCAACAAATAATAGCAGACTGCATCCAACAATACATTAAAAGGATCATACACCACAGTCAAGTGGGATTTTATCATAAGGATGCAAATATTTTTCAATATCTGAAAATCAATGAAAAACTGACAAATGGAAGCATAAAAACTATATGATCATCACAATAGATGCAGAAAGGCTTTGGATGAAACTAAGCATATTTTAATGATAGAAACTCTTCAGAAAGTGGGGCACAGAAAGAACCTATCCCAACATAATAAAGACCATATATGACAAACCCACAGTTAATGTTATACTCAATGCTGAAAAGCTGAAAGCATTTCCTCTAACATCAAAAAAAAAAAAAAAAAAAAAAAAAAGAAAAGAAAAGAAAAAGAATGTCCACTGTCACCAGTTTAATTTGATATGGTTTTGGAAATCTTAGATGCAACAGTCAGAATAGAAAAAGAAATGAAAAGAATTAAAGTTGGAAAGAAAGAAACTGTCACTGTTTGCAGATGACATAATACTATACAAAGAAAATCCTAAAGATGCACCAAAAAAATTGACAGCTTATGAGCGAATTTGGTAGTTTCAGAATACAAAATTAGTACACAGAAATCTCTTGGATATCTATACACTAACAGTGAAATATCACAAAGAGAAATTAGAACACAATTTCTCATACCACTGCATCAAAAGTAATAAAATATCTAGGAATACACCTACCTAGGCAAAAAACTTGTACCCTGAAGCTATAAAAAGGTTATGAGAGAAATTGAAGATGACACAAATGGATGGAAAAATATACCATGTTCTTAAATTGGAAGAATCAATATTGTTAAAATGGCCATACTACACAAGGCAATCTACAGATTCAATGCAATCCCTACCACAACAGTTGTTTTTCATAGGAAATGTGCAAAATATTTTAAAATTTATATGGAAAAACAAAACCCTTGAATAGCTAAAGCAATCTAGAGAAAGAAGAACAGAGCTGGAGGAACCATACTTCCTGACTTCAGACTATACTACAAAGGTACAGTACTACAAAGGTACAGTAATCAAAGCAGTATAGTAATGACACATACACGTATAAAAAAACAGACACACGGGTCAATGGAACAGGACAGAAAGCCCAGAAATAAATCCACACATATTAATTAAGGTCAATTCGTCTATGAAGAAGGAGGCAAAATTATACAACAGAGAAAACAGCTTCTTTAGTAAGTGGTGCTGGGAAAACTAGACAGCTACAAGTAAAAGAATGAAATTAGAACACTGTGTAACACCATACACACACACACACACACAAAATGGATTAAAGACCCAAATGTAAGGTCAAATAATTCAAAACTCTTAGAGGAAAACATAGGCAGAACATTCTCTGATACAAATCACAGCAAGATCATTTTTTTTGATCCACTGCTGAGAGTAAGAAAGTTGAAAACAAAAATAAACAAATGGTACTTAAACTTCAAACTTCTGCACAGCAAAGGAAACCCTTAAACAAAATGAAAAAGACCACCCACAGAATGAGAAAGATATTCTTTTACCCTCAGCAGTGAATCAAAAAAAATGATCATGCTGCAATTTATATCAGAGAATGTTCTGACTGTGTTTTCCTCTAAGATCACTTCACGGCCTTTTGGCTAAGATCAAGTGTAGTATCTGTTTTCCTCTAAGAGTTTTGAATTATTTGACCTTACATTTGGGCCTTTAATCCATTTTTCTTTTGTGTGTGTATGGTGTTACAGAGTGTTCTAAAGATATTTATAAACAGAGCAACTGACAAGGGATTAATCTCCAAAATATACAAAGAGCTCATTCAATTCAATATTTTCAAAAAACCAATCAAATGTTTGTTGGAAGATCTAAATAGATATTTCTCCAAAGAAGACAAGTCATTTTCGAAACAACAACAACAACAAACCACAATAAAAACATGCTCAACATCTCTGATCATTGTTGTTGTTCAGTAGCCCAGTCATGTCCAACTCTTTGTGACCCCATGGACTGCAGCACGCCAGGCTTCCCTGTCCTTCACTATCTCCTGGAGTTTGCTCAAACTCATGTCCATTTAGTTGATGATGCCATCCAACCATCTCATCCTCTGTCACCCCATTTCCCTCCTGCCCTCAATCTTTCCCAGCATCAGGGTCTTTTCCAATGAGTCAGCTTTTCGCATCAGGTGGCCAAAGTATTGGAGCTTCAGTTTCAGCATCAGTCTTTCCAATGAATATTCAGGGTTGATTTCCTTTAGTACTGGTTTGTTTGATCTCCTTGCTGCCCAAATCAAAACTAAAATGAGATATCATCTCACATTGGTTAGAATGGCTATTAAAAAAATCTACAAATAATTCTAGAGAGGGTGTGGAGAAAAGAGGAAGCCTCTTACACTGTAAAGTGGGAACGCAGACTTGAATAGTCAGTAAGGAGAATAATATGGCAGTTTTTCAAATGGCTAAAAATAAAGTTACTCTATTGTCCTTCAATCCTACCCAGGCATATATTCAGAGAAAACCATAATTTGAAAATATTTATATGTGGAACCTAAAAAACTGGTACAAAGGTACAAATGAACTTATTTACAAAACAGAAATAGAGTCACAGATATAAAAAAAAATATGGTTATGATGGAGGTAAGAGGAAGAGGGATAAACTGGGAGACTGGGATTGACATATATATACTGAAAGTGAAAGAAAGTAAAGTTGCTCAGTCGTGTCAGACTCTTTGCGACCCTATGGACTGTAGCCTCCCAGGCTTCTCCATCCATGGGATTTTCCAGGCAAGAGTACCGGAGTGGGTTGCCATTTCCTTCTCCAGGGGATCTTCCTGACCCAGGGATCAAACCCAGGTCTCCCTCCTTGCAGGCAGATGCTTTACCCTTTGAGCCACAAGGAATAAATAGATAAATAATAAAGACCTACTGTATGGCACAGGGAACTCTTCCCAATACTCTGCAATGACCTATATGGGAAAAGATTCTGAAAAAGGGTGTCTGTATGCATGTGTATAACTGATTCATATTGCTGGAGACCTGAACCACAACACTGCAAATCAACTACACTCCAATAAAAACTGAAAAGGAAAAACCCAATGATCTGAGTCATGAGGATAGGAAGACAAGGTGTCTGTTCCAGTTAAGAACATTTCTTTTAATTTTTTTTTGTTATTTTGATACAATCTCGAAAGGTTACTTTCCATTTATGGTTATTCCAAAATATTGGCCATATCTCTGTGTTGTACATCATGAGAAATGCTGGGCTGGAGGAAGCACAAGCTGGAATGAAGATTGCCAGGAGAAATATCAATAACCTCAGATATGCAGATAACACCACCCTTATGGCAGAAAGCGAAGAAGAACTAAAGAGCCTCTTGATGAAAGTGAAAGAGGAGCGTGAAAAAGTTGGCTTAAAGCTCAACATTCAGAAAACTAAGATCATGGCATCCGGTCCCATCACTTCATGGCAAATAAATGGAGAAACAGTGGAAACATAAAGTGGCTGACTTTATTTTTCTGGGCTCCAGAATCACTGCAGATGGTGATTGCAACCATGAAATTAAAAGACGCTTACTCCTTGGAAGGAAAGTTATGACCAATCTAGACAGCATATTAAAAAGCAGAGACATTACTTTGCTAACAAAGGTCCATCTAGTCAAGGATATGGTTTTTCCAGGGTCATGTATGGATGTGAGAGTTGGACTATAAAGAAAGCTGAGCACTGAAGAATTGATGCTTTTGAACTGTGGTGTTGGAGAAGACTCTTGAGAGTCCCTTGGACTGCAAGGAGATCCAACCAGTCCATCCTAAAGGAGATCAGTCCTGGGTGTTCATTGGAAGGACTGATGTTGAAGCTGAAACTCCAATACTTTGGCCACCTGATGCAAAGAGCTGACTCATTGGAAAAGACCCTGATTCTGGGAAAGATTGGGGGCAGGAGACGGGGATGACAGAGGATGAAATGGTTGGATGGCATTACCGACTAAATGGACGTGGGTTTGGGTGGACTCCGGGAGTTGGTGATGGACAGGGAGGCCTGGCATGCTGTGGTTCATGGGGTCACAAAGAGTCAGACATGACTGACGAACTGAACTGACTGACTGACTGTGTTGTACTTTATAATCCTGAGCCTGTTTTACACACAATAGTTTGTACTTTACACTTCTCCCCAGGTATATTCTCCCTCCCCACCCACATTGGCATCAGCAGTTTGTTTTCTATGTATTTGAACCTGCTTCTTTTTTGTTTTGTTCACTAGTATGTTATAGTTTTTAGATTCCACATATAAGTGATATCATAAAGTATTTGTCTTTCTCCATATGACCTCACGTAGCAGGATAATTGCTTTACAATGTTGTGTTGGCTGTATAGTCTGAACGCTGCCATACAACAGCATGAATCAGTTATAACCATATGTGTATCACCTCCCTCTGGAGCCTCCCTCCATACTCCCCATTCCACCCATCTATATCCTCACAGAGCTCCAGGCTGGACTCCCTGTGTTATACGGCAGCTTCTCCTAGCTAGCTATTTTACACATAAGTGAAAGTCGCTCAGCTGTGTCCAACTCTTTGCGACCCCATGGATATACAGTCCATGGAATTCTCCAAACCAGAATACTGCAGTGGGTAGCCTTTCCCTTCTCTCGGAGATCTTCTCAACCCAGGGATCAAACCCAGGTCTCCTGCATTTCAGGCAGATTCTTTACCTGCTGAGCCACCAGTGAAGCCCATTTTACACATAGTAGTGTATATATGTAAATGTAGCTTTCTCATTTCTCCCCCACCCTTTCCTTCTCCATCTGTGTACACAAATCTGTTCTCTATATCTATATCTCTATTCCTGCCCTCAAGTAGGTTCATCAGTACCATTTTTCTAGATTCCATATATATACATTAATATACAGTATTTGATTTCCTCTTTCTGACTTCACTCTGTATAACATGCTTTAGGTTCAAGTATTTCACATTTGTTTCTTTTTATGGCTGAATAGCATTCCATTGTATATATTTACCACAAATTCTTTATCCATTCATCTGTCAATGGACATCGAAGTTTCTTCCATGTTCTGGCTATTGGAAACTGTGCTGCAATGAACATTCAGTTACATGTGTCTTTTGAGTTCAGTAGTGGGATTCCTGGGTCATATGGTAGTTTTATTCCTAGTTAGTTAGAGCATCTTCATACTGTTCTCCATAGTGGCTGTATCAATTTGCATTCCCACCAACAGTGCAAGATGGTTCCCTTTTCTCTGCAGACTCGCCAGCATTTATGGTTTGTAGATTTTTTTATTGATTTTTTTTTTAAAATTTTTTCAGTGGGTTTTGTCATACATTGACATGGTTTGTAGATTTTTTGATGATAGTCATTCTCACTGTGTGAGGTGATACCTCATTGTAGTTTTGATTTGCATTTCTCTAATAATGAGTGAGGGTTTCCCTTGTGGCTCATGAGTGGTGTTGATCATCCTTTCATGTATTTATTGGCTATCTGTATGTCTTCTTTGGAGAAATATCTATTGAGGTCTTCTGCGTATTTTTTGATTTGGTTGTTTTTCTGATACTGAACTGCATCAACTCTTATCTGTTTTGGAGATTAATCCTTTTTCATTTGTTTCATTTGCAATTTGCTCTCATTCTGACAGTCATTTTTTTCTAAACTCTTTTGTGTTTACAGTTTCCTTTGCTGTGCAAAGGCACTCCCCGGTGGTCTACTGGTTAGAATTTGGGGCTCTCACCACCGAGGCCCAGGTTCAATTCCCGGTCAGGGAAGCTTTTCTTCTAGGACTTCCCTGGCTTGTAGCTCAGCTTGTAAAGAATCTGCCTGCAATGCAGGAGATCCCAGTTTGATTCCTGGGTTGGGAAGATCCCCTGGAGAAGGGATAGGCTACCCACTCCAGTATTCTTGGGCTTCCCTGATGGCTGAGCTGGTAAAGAATCTGCCTGCAGTGTGGGAGACCTGGGTTCGATCCCTGGGTTGGGAAGATCCCCTGGAGAAGGGAAAGGCTACCCACTCCAGTATTATGGTTTGGACAATTCCATGGACTGTACAGTCCATGGGGTCACAAAGAGTCAGACACAACTGAACAACTTTCACTTCACGTCTTAGGTGTGCAAAAGCTTTTAAGTTTAATTAGGTCCAATTTGTCTATTTTTGTTTTTATTTCCATTACTTTTGGAGGTGGGTCATAGAGGATCTTGTTGTGATTTATGTCAAAGAGTGTTTTATCTATGATTTCCTCTAAGATTTTTATAGTTTCTGGCCTTGCATTTAGGTCTTTAATACACTTTGAGTTTTTATCAGTAGTATTTACACACACATATGTATACATATATACACACACATACCATTTGCATGTTATACATTCATTTATTGATGAACTGTTAGGTTGTTTCTGTATCTCAGCAATTGTAAATAATGCTAACACAAACAGTGGGATGAATGTACCTTTTAAAATTAGTGTTTTTGTTTTCTTCAAATATATACCCAGCAGTGGAATTGCTGGGTCAGGTAATAGTTCTATTTCTTGTTTTTTTGAAAGGCCTTCATACTATTTTACATGGTGACTGCTTCAATGTACATTCCCACTGTGTATAAATATTTCCCTTTCTCCACATTCTCACCAACACTTGTTATTTGTGTTCATTTTGATAGCCATTCTGACAAGTATGAGGTGATATCTCATTGTGTATAATATAATATCTCATTATTTGAATTTCCCTGATTATTAACAATGTTGAACTCTTTTCATATATTTTTTATTTTCTGCATTTCTTCTTTGGAAAAAATATCTTTTTAGGTCTTCTGCTCTTTTTAAAAAACTGGTTGTTTGTTTTTATTTTATTTTGCTATTAAGTTGTATGAACTGTTTATATTTGCTGGACATTAATCCCTTATCAGCCATATAATTTACAAATATTTTTTCCCATTCAATTTGCTATCTTTTCATTTAGTTAATAGTTTCCTTTGCTGTGCAAAAGCTTTCAAGTTATCCATGTTCCATTTGTTTATTTTTGCTTTTATTTCTTTATTTTGGGGAATATTTCCAAAAAACATGGTTAAAAAGGACCATTAGAATTTTGATAGACATTGCACTTAATCTGTAGATAATTTTTGATAATATGAACATTTTATAATATTAAATATTTCTAATCCATATGAAGAATGTTGTTTCATTTAACTTTGTCTTGCTTAAATTCTTTCATTAATATTTTATAACTTTCAGTGTATAAGCCTTTTATCTCCTTGGTTAAGTTTATTTCTATATATTTTTTATGCTTTTATAAATGGAATTCTTTTTGAATTTCCTTTTTGAATTGTTTGTTGTTAATTATAAGAATGAAGACGTTTTTATTCTTATGTAATAAAAATAAATGTTAAAAACTAATTATCTAGTAAACCATATCCACTAACATGTTAAAAGGATCATACACTATGATCAAGGTGGGATTTACCCCCAAATGCAAAGATTCTTCAATATCTGCAAATTAATGTAGTACAGCACATTAACAAACTGAAGAATAAAAACCATATGATCATCTCACTAGATGTAGAAAAAATTTTAGCGAAAATTCAATAGCCATTTAAAAACTCTCAAGGAAGTGGGAATACAGGGAAACTACCACAAATAATATAGGCCAAACCCAAAGTTAACATCATTTGTAATCATGAAAAACTGAAAATATTTCAAATTCAGGAACAACATAAGATTGACAAAGCAATCTTCAGATAGAAAAACAAAAATGGAGGCATCACACTTCCTGATTTCAAAATATATTACAAAGCTACAGTAAATTAAAACAGTATGTTGCCAGCATAAAAGCAGATATATAGACATATATAACAGAATAGAGGAACGAAAAATAAAGCCAAATATATGTGGCTTTGACAAGGGTGCCAGGGATTCACAATAAGGAAAAGTAGGTCTCTTTAACAAATGGTGTGGGGAAAAGCATATATCTACATGAGGAAGAGAGAAATTAGACCCTCACCTTGCACTATACAAAAAAATACCAACCTGAAATGGATTAAAACTTAAAAGTAAGAGCTGATTCTGTGAAAACCCTAGGATAAAACACAGGGAAAATCTTCAGAACAGTGGTCTTGGTAATGATTCCTTGGATATGATACCAAAAGATATACAACAAAGCAAAAAAATAAAACAAAATAGGACTACTTCAGAGAAAAACTACTGCACAAAAAAGAGGAAGTCAACAGAATGAAAAGGCAACCCATAGAATAGAAGAAAATATTTTCAAACAATATATATAAATGAAGTGATTAATATCCAAAATATATGGCTGTTCAGTTGCTAAGTCGCGTTTGACTCTTTGCAACCCCACAAACTGCAGCATACCAGGCTTCCCTGTCCTTCACTATCTCCCGGAGTTTACTCAAACTTATGTTCATTGATTCAGTGATACCATCCAACCATCTTATCTTCTGTTGCCCCTTTCTCCTCTTGCCCTCAATCTTTCCCAGCACCAGGATCAAAATATATAAGGCACTTCAAATATCAATAGCAAACAAAACAAAACAAAAACAAAAACACCCACAAATAGCCCAATTTAAAAATGATCAGAGGACTGAACAGACATTTCCCCAAGAAGATATAGAAACATATATATGAAAAGATGCTCAACATCACTAATCATCAGGGAAATGCAAATAAAAAGCATAAGGAGATATCACAACACATTTGTCTAGTATTATCCAAAGCAACAACAATGGAAAATAACAAGTTCTAAAGAGGACTTGGATAAACTAAAACCCATGTTAACTGTTGGCTGGGATGTAAAATGGTGGAACTACTATGGAAAAAATGTTATGGAAGCTTATTAAAGAATTAAAAATCAAACAACCATATGATCAGCAATCTACTTCTAGATATTTATTCAAAAGAACAGACATCAAGATCTTGAAGAAATATACACACACACATGATTATGGGATTTGGCATTACTGACAATAGACAAGAGTTGGAAAAAACTTAAACACTCATCAGTAGATGAAAAGACACAGAAAATGTGTTATATACATACAATGGAATATTGTGTATGTGTGCATGCATGCTCAGTTGCTTAGTTTTGTCCAACTCTTTGCAACTTTATGGAAAGGTACAAAGTTGTACCCCTCCAGATTCCTCTGTCCATGGTATTTTCCTGGCAAGAATACTGGAAAGGGTTGTTATTTCTTCTTCCAGGGGATCTTCCTGACCCAGGGATCGAACCTGTGTCTCTTGTATTGTATGTGAATTCTTTACTGCTGAGCCACCGGGGAAGCCTACAGTGGAATATTATTCAGCCTTAACTAAGGTATTCTTCCATATGTGATAGCATGTATGAATCTGGAGAACATTATACTAACTGAAATAAGACAGTGAAAAAAAAAAGCCCAATATTTTATGACCCCAATCATATGCCATAGCTAAATTTGTCAAATACATATAACCAATAAGATAGTCGTTGTTAGTGACTATTGAAAAACAAAATATGGGCATTGCACTTCAACTAGTTTGAAGATTCAGTTACACAAGATAAATTAGGCACTTACTGTACAACACTGGGCCTGTAGTTAAAATTTGTTATTTAGTCACTAAACCATGTACAACTCTTTTGTGACCCCATGTACTGTACCCATCAGGCTCCTCTGTCCATGGAATATTCCAGACAAGAATACTGGAGTGGGTTGCCATTTCCTTCTCCAGGGGATCTTCCCAACCCAGGGACTGAACCTATGTTTCCTGCATTTGCAGGCAGGTTCTTTACCAGGACTTCCCTGGTGGCTCAGATGGCAAAGCATCTGCCTACAATGTGGGAGACCTGAGTTCGATCCCTGGGTCAGGAAGATCCCCTGGAGAAAGAAATGGTAACCCACTCCAGTATTCTTGCCTGGAGAATCCCATGGATGGAGGAGTCTGGTGGGCTACAGTCTATGGGGTTGCAGAGTCGGACACGACTGAGCGACTTCACTTTCACTTTCTTTCACTTTCTTTACCACTGAGCCATCAGGGAAGCCCTGTAGTTAAAATATTGGCACTTAAATATTGTTGAAAGGGTAGATCATATGTAGTGTGTTTTTACTACACAATAAAAAGACTCTTTTAGAAAAACAAATACCATATATTAATATATATATGTATGGAATCTAAAAAAATGACATTGATGGACTTATTTTCAGGGCAGGAAAAGAGATGTAGACATAGAGAACAGGCTTGTGGACACAATGGGAGGAGAAGAGGGGTAAGAATTGAGAGTAGCTCTGGCATATATACACTACTGTGTGTAAAATAGATAGTGGGAAGCAGCTGTAAAGGACAGGGAACTCAGCTCGGTGCTCTGTCATGACCTACAGGGGTTGGATGGGGTGGGAGTGGGGGTTGGGAGGCAGGCTCAAGAGGGAGGGAATATATGTATACTTACAGCTGATTCATATTGTTGTACAAACACAACATTGTAAAGCAATTATCTCCCAATTAAAATTGTAAAAGACCCTTTCAAGAGGGTCAAAAGACAAGTTACACAAAGGGAGGAAATATGTATAAATTACCTATCCGAAAAAAGAGTATATATAGAATATATGGCAGACTTTCAAAGTCAATATTAATAATCTAATTAGAAAATTGGGGAAAGAAATGAATGGACATTTCACTGAAGAACATACATAAATGGCAGAAAAGCACATGAAAAGATGTTTAACATCATTACCCATTACAGAAATGCAAATCCAAACCATGATATATCACGACATATCTATCAGAATGAATAAAAGAAAAGACAGTGACAAAAACAACTATTCAAAAGAATGCAGAGATATTAGATGTCTCATACATTGTTTTGGAAGTATAACCAGTCATTCTGGAAATATTATTCAGCAATTATATTCTTGGACACATATCCTAGAGACTGAAAACATGCTTACACAGAAACCTACACATACTCAAGCAACTTTAGTCAAAAATGGCCAAAATTGGAAACAATCTAACTATTCTAATCTAACAATCTATTCTTCAATGAGGAGTTAAATAAACTGTGATACATCCATACCATGAACTGCTACTTAGAAATAAAAATAAATGAGTGATACATTATACAACTTGGATAGACCTCAAGGGAATTTTACTGAGGTAAATAAAGCCAGTATTAGTATTTAACATTTGTCAAATAAACACATGATTCGTATAGTCAAAGCTATGGCTTTTCTAGTAGTCATGTACAGATTTGAGAGTTGGACCATAAAGAAGGCTGAGTGCAGAAGAATTGTTGCTTTTGAATCGTGGTGCTAGAGAAGCCTCTTGAGAGTTCCTTGGACTCTAAGGAAATCAAACCACTCAATCTGAAAGGAAATCAACCATGAAGATTCATTGGAAGGACTGATGCTGAAGTTGAAGCTCCAATACTTTTGCTACCTGATGCAAAGAGATGACTCATTGGAAAAGACTCTGATGCTGGGAAATATTGCAGGCAACCAGAGAAGGGGACAACAGAGGATGAAGTGGTTAGATAGCATCACTGATTCAGTGGTGAATTTGAGCAAACTCCAGAAGATAGTGGAGGACAGAGGAGCTTGGCATGCTGCAGTTCATGGGGTCACAAAGAGACAGAAAGGTCTTAGTGACTGAACACAATGACAACAATAGAGAAGGAGAACAGATTTGTGATTGTTCAGGAGTTAAGGAAAGGGGAGAGAGGGAGATTGCTGTGACTATGAAAAGGTAGTATGGGGGAATATCTGTGATGGAGTCCTTCTGTATCTTGACTGTATGGGTGGTAACACAAATTTACACATGTGTCAAAAATTCATAGATATAAACCCACAAACACAGAGAAATGGGTAGATACAGACTGGTGAAACAGAAGTAAGGTCAGTGGATTGCATCAATTCCTGATTGTAATTGGGGAAAAGTGTGTGATGCTTAATGGGATCACTCTATTATTTCACATAACTGTGTATAAAGCTCTATCTCAAAACTAAAATTTATATAATGGTATTTGGAGGCTGAATCTATCACTTGTGGGTTTTTGGGAGGAGAGTTAACTTATTTTTTTCCAAAACATAAAATCTCTTAGTCCATACTGATATAAGTAGTGATTGCAAAAGGAACGAGGAAGGGAAGGAGGAAGAAATGGGGGAAAGAAGAGGGATTGCTGGAGGAACAAGGACAAAAAAGAGGGGATGAAAAAAGGAGGAAAAAATCTACTGTGCAGGGGAATTCCAAATGATGTATATTGATACTTCATCCCTCAAGAAGGTGGATCTTAACCTCTGTCTTGCCTGGAATATAAGCTGCAATTGGTGACTTCCTCCCAAAAAGCATGGTATAGAAAATGGGAGAAAAGTAACTTTACAGTTTGGAAAACAGTCAAGTGGTAAGTCATGTAGATATCATGTATCCATAAAATAACATGATGATAAGGGTGCTTTATCTCTGCAATCTTCTTCACCAAAACCTATAACCTTAGTCTAATCATGAGAAAAGCATCTTGAGAAACAAATCAAGGGATATTCAATGAAATGTCTGATTTAGTACTCCTCCAAACTATCAAGACCGTTAAAAGCAGTCTGAAAAACTCTCTCAGCCCAGGGCAGCCTAAGGAGACATGTTAACTAAATACAGCATGATCTCCTGAAAAGAATTCTGGGTGAGGGAAAGGACATTAGGGCAAAAATGAGTGAAATCTGAAGAAAGTGTATAATTTAGTTATTATTACTGTACAAATATTTCTTATTTGTACTAAATAACCACTGTTAATTCCATAGCAATATAAAATGTCAACAATGAGGAAAACTTAGTGAGAGATTTATGAGAACTTTCTGCAGCTTCTCTACAAATCAAGAACTTTTTAAAAATTAAAAGGTTATTTTAAAGTACTATTTGTCTTTAAAAGATATCTAGTTTGAGGAACCAATTCAATTTTCTTTTGAATCTGGGATCTATTTGGATTCATAGTTAGGAGGAAAACATCCAAAAAATCTGCCTGATAAATTCTGATAGGCAATGTACTTGATTGGAGCTCAAAACAATCATTATCAACAGCAACAAAGGGATCATGAGGGGAAGAATGAGGATATAAAAATAGGGAAAAGAAATAAACCTCTTCCAAACACAAGATGCTTCCACATTTCCTTAAATTCTTCAAGGCCCTTGCTGAGTCTGGCTTCAAGAATGTGGCCACTTTAAAATGCTGTCAAATTTTCTAATATCTTCATTTTATTTCATAATATCTGTTAATCATAGAAGCTTCTCCCCCGGGCAGGGGTTGGTGGTGCAATAACTTAGTATCTAAATCATATTCACCATCCCTAAGCAAGGTGTCCATTTTGAGCCTCTTTCTATATTTCACCATCATTCCCTCTCCATCCCTACGGCTTGCATATCCAGCAAAAATTATGAGTGATTAAGTTTTTCCATAAAAGCCATGTTAGTCCATCTGCCTTGACACAATTTCCTATGCTTAAATTTTCCTCATTCTTATTTTCACTCATTCCTATTTATTCTATTTTTTACTTTTTATTCAACTTTAGTTGATTGACAGCATTGTGTCAGTCTGTGTTGTACAGCAAATAACTCAGTTTTACACATATATACAGTCCTTTTTAAAATGTTCTTTTCCATTATGGTTTATCCTAGAAGATTGAATATAGTTCCCTGTGCTGTGCAATAGTACCTTATTGTTTGTTGTTGTTGTTGTTCAGTCACTAAGTCATGTTGAACTCGTTGCAACCCCTTGGACTGCAGCACGCCAGGCTCCTCTGTCTTCCTTGTTTATCCATCCTTAGTATAATAGTTTGCATCCACAAACCCCAAACTCCCAGTCCATCTCTCTCTCTAGCCCTCTCCCTCTTGACAGCCCAAAATCTGATCTCTAAGTCTATGTCTGTTTCTGTTTTGAATTCCTACATATTCTTTAAGGTTCAATCCAGATGTTATTAGTTCTGAGAAAATATTCTTTGATCATCAACCAATTTTCCATCTAGACAACTTAATCCTTCCTTGCTTATGTTACTGTAGCAATATCTACATGATTTTCCTGTGGTACTCAACTCCCAAATAATTATCTCTTTTTTTCATAAATCAGTTTAACCCATTTTATCAGACCTTAGTGCATTTATTATTTTTTCATTTTGAATTCCCATATATAGTAAATCATTTGATGATTTTAACAAAATTTAATTAGTAGTTTAAGTCACTGCCTCTATGAATAAAATAATCTAACAAATATAGGGAACAAAGGAAGGACTGAGGCAAAATCCTACACTTCTATTGCTTGAAATCCCATTGTTAATTGTAAAAGCATGATAAAAATATCATTAACAATATAATGTAGGTATGGTAAGTTAAGAGAGAGAAATATTATAATTAAATAATTAAAAATATGTTGATATTCATCATGGAAATAAAAGAAAGATGACTTTACTGAGGAGGTAAGAACTAAAACTGACCTTGGACAAAAGGGAGAATTTGACTAAGAATATAGGACAAAGGGGTATTCTAGACACAGGAAGTAGGTCTAGAGTGTGGGTCCTAAAAATAGAAAAGAAGGAGAAACTAAGAAATATTAGAAAGGAGAAATCAATAATTTGATGAATATTTGTATGGTTTCCCTTGTGGCTCAGCTGGTAAAGAATCCTCCAGCAATGTGGGACACCTGGGTTCGATCCGTGGGTTGGGAAGATCTCCTGAAGAAGGGAAAGGCTACCCACTCCAGTATTCTGGCCTGGAGAATTCCATGGACACTATAGTCCATGGGGTTGCAAAGAGTTGGACACAACTGAGAGATTTTCACTTTCACTTGTGTGAGATTGATGATTAAAAGTCAAACAAAGTTATAAATTTGATGTCTGGGGAAATGAGAGCAATATTGACCAAGAAAATAAAAAATTTCAGAAATGTAGATGGTAGTTTTCAAAAACTCTGATTATATCCTGGGGGAAAGATTCCTCTAGGACATGGGTCCCCAACCTCTGGGCCACAGACCCGTACCTGCTATCAGGTCATTAGATTAGAAATAAAGTACACAACATATGTAATGCTCTTGAATCATCCTGAAACTATCCCACACCCATCCCCAGTCCGTGGGAAAATTGTTTTCCAAGAAATCGGCCCCTGGTGCCAAAAAGGTTGGGGACAGCTGCCTAGGACACTACACCTTGGCATGTCAGGCTTTAATGAGCAGTTAATAGGGCTGAGTCCCAAGACATCAGTCCTCAGGCTGACTGGCCTCTCTACACGGAATCTCAGGCCTTCGAGGAATTGAGGAGATTCCAGCTCTGCTTACAACTTGACAGATTGACAAGAGACAGGCTTTCCAGATCTACTTAGTTATCTGTCTTTTCCTACTGAAATGGCCTTTTCCCCCCTTTTTAAACAGTAAAAATCAGAGTCATGGGCAGAAGGAATTTGCTCTTTCTAAGAAATTGTAACTGAGCACAAATTCAGGGTAAGCATCTTGATAAAGAAACAACGCACATTCTTCAGGTTGTGAAAATCCATTCCTAATGCTAATTCTATTGTTATTTGTCATTAGTATTTGTGAGGCTCAACTTGTTAGGCAGATAATTATTTAGGAGTAGAAAAGTGTTATTTAACTATGTGACCAGATAAGTTGTGTGTGCTTTAAGTGGATATAACAATGCTGAGTGTCTTCTCATATATCCCAACCAGACAAAATGCTGAAAATTGCTTTAAAGACAAAAAGGGGTCATAAGGCAAAACAAAATATTGCCATTAGGTAGAAAAATGGTTTTTGTTCTGCAAGTATCTCATTTGATAAAGGTATTGAATTCAGAGTTCTAAGGCCTGAATTTCAGCTTTGAGCTGAATGCTTATTTAACTTGTTTTCATGGAAGGCAACGTGTTAGCTCTAGAGAGAAAAAGTGGAATTCAGCAAACACAGTTCATCAAAGATTTTATGATTTAAAGGATAAGATACATGTTAATACATATAACCACAAACAATGATGAAACAGGCTTAAATTTATTTTTTCTTTAAAAAAATTAATTTATTTATTTTAATTGGAGGCTAATTAGTATAATATTGTAGTGGCTTTTTGCCATACATTGACATGAATCAACCATGGGTGCACATGTGTTCCCCATCCTGAACACCCTCACACCTCCCTCCCCATCCCATCCCTCAAGGTCATCCCAATGTACCAGCCCTGAGCACCCTGTCTCATGTATTGAACCTGGACTGGCTATCTGTTTCATATATGATAATATACATGTTTCAATGTTATTCTCTCAAATCATCCCACCCTCACCTTCTCCCACAGAGTCCAAAAGTCTGTTCTTTACTTCTGTGTCTCTTTTGCTGTCTCGCATATAGAGTCATCATTTCCATCTTTCTAATTTCCATATATATGTGTTAGTGTACTGTATTGGTGTTTTTCTTTCTGACTTACTTCACTCTGTATAAGAGGCTCCAGTTTCATCCACCTCTTTGGAACTGATTCAAGTGCATTCTTTTTCATGGCTGAGTAATATTCCATTGTGTATATGTACCACAGCATTCCTATCCATTTGTTTGCCGATGGACATCTAGGTTGCTTCCACATCTTAGCTATTGTAAACAGTGCTGCAATGAACATTGGGGTACATGTGTCTCTTTCAATTCTGGTTTCTTCGGTGTGTATGCCCAACAGTGGGATTGCTGGGTCATATGGCAGTTCTCTTTCTAGCTTTTTAAGGAATCTCCACACTGTTATCCATAGTGGCTGTACTAGTTTGCATTCTCACCAACAGTGTAAGAGGGTTCCCTTTTCTCCACACCCTCTCCAGCATTTATTGTTTGTAGAATTTTGGATAGCAGCCATTCTGACCAGCATGAGATGGTACCTCATTGTGGTTTTGATTTGCATTTCTCTAATAATGAGTGATGTTGAGCATCTTATCCTGTGTTTGTTAGCTGTCTAAGTCTTCTTTGGAGAAATGTCTGTTTAGTTCTTTGGCCCATTTTTTTGATTGGGTCATTTATTTTTCTGGAATTGAGCTGCAGGAGCTGCTTGTATATTTTTGAGATAAATTCTTTGTCAGTGTCTTTGCTATTATTTTCTCCCATTCTGAAGGCTGTCTTTTCACCTTGCTTATAGTTTCCTTAGTTGTGCAAAAGCTTTTAAGTTTAATTAGGTCCCATTTGTTTATTTTTGCTTTTGTTTCCGTTACTCTGGGAAGTGGGTCATAGAGGATCCTGCTGTGATGTATGTTGGAGAGTGTTTTGCCTATGTTTTCCTCTAGGAGTTTTATAGTTTCTGGTCTTACATTTAGATCTTTAATCCATTTTGAGTTATTTTTATGTATGGTGTTAGAAAGCATTCTAGTTTCATTCTTTTACAAGTGGTTGACTAGTTTTCCCAGCACCACTTGTTAAAGAGGTTGTCTTTTCTCCATTGTACATTCTTGCCTCCTTTGTCAAAGATAAGGTGTCCACAGGTGCATGGATTTATCTCTGGGCTTTCTATTCTGTTCCATTGATCTATATTTCTGTCTTGTGCCAGTAGCATACTGTCTTGATGACTGTAGCTTTGCAGTATAGTCTGAAGTCAGGCAGATTGATTCCTCCAGTTCCATTCTCTTTTCTCAAGATTGCTTTGGCTATTCAAGGTTTTTTTGTATTTCCATACAAATTATGAAGTTATTTGTTCTAGTTCTGTGAAAAATACCGTTGGTAGCTTGATAGGTCTTGCATTGAATCTATAGATTGCTTTGGGTATTATTGATTCTTCCAATCCATGAACATGGTATATTTCTCCAGCTTTTTGTGTCATCTTTGATCTCTTTCATCAGTGTTTTATAGTTTTCTATATATAGATCTTTTGTTTCTTTTGGTAGGTTTATTCTTAAGTATTTTATTCTTTTCTTTGCAATGGTGAATGGAATTGTTTCCTTAATTTCTCTTTCTGTTTTTTCATTGTTAGTATATAGGAATGCAAGGAATTTCTGTGTGTTAATTTTATATCCTGCAACTTTACTATATTCATTGATTAGCTCTAGTAATTTTCTGGTGGATTCTTTAGGGTTTTCTATGTAGAGGATCATGTCATCTGCAAACAGTGAGAGTTTTACTGCTTCTTTTCCAATCTGGATTCCTTTTATTTCTTTTTCTTCTCTGATTGCTATGGCTAAAACTTCCAAAACTATGTTGAATAGTAGTGGTGAGAGTGGGCATCCTTGTTTTGTTCCTGACTTTAGGGGAAATGCTTTCAATTTTTAACCATTGAGGATAATGTTTGCTGTGGGTTTATCATATATGGCTTTTATTATGTTGAGGTATGTTCCTTCTATGCCTGCTTTCTGGAGGGTTTTTTTTTTTTTTATCATAAATGGATGTTGAATATTGTCAAAGGCTTTCTCTGCATCTATTGAGATAATCATGTGGTTTTTATCTTTCAATTTGTTAATGTGGTGTATCACATTGATTGATTTGCGGGTATTAAAGAATCCTTGCATCCTTGGGATAAAGCCCACTTGGCCATGATGTATGATCTTTTTAATATGTTGTTGGATTCTGTTTGCTAGAATTTTGTTAAGGATTTTTGCATCTATGTTCGTCAGTGATATTGGCCAAACGGGCTTAAATTTAGTTTGTGATGAATAGAATTTGGAGCGAGAGTTTATAATGATTGAACTATCTAAGAAAGCATCACTTAAAATTAAAATGGGAGGATATATAACAGCAGTTAAATCACAGAACTCTTCTTTTTTTATCCACAAAGTTATAGAATTTTCAAAGTCTGGATAGTCTGAAATCTCAGTTACTCATCATCAGATGACTCTAGATGAGACACAAGCAACACCCTGACTACACCAAGGCTCCATTTAAGGCAAGAGAGAATAAGATAAATGGTGACCAATTTTGTCACTAATTTTTTTTAATATTAAAGTTTTCCCACGTTTAAAATCAGCCTAACTTGCCTAGTCATTCACGCACCCTGTGACATGAAACAGGCACTGATTAGTTTTGATCTCTTGCTTTGAAGGTGATCAATATAGAATACTCAAATAAAAGTTGGATATGTAAAGATATATGTCTATTTTTGGCAGTGCAAACCCACAGAGGCCTGCCATTTATTCACAAGAAATAAAGACTTTTAGGGACTTCCCTGGTGGTCCATTAATTAAGACTGCACTTCCAATGCAAGAGTCATGGATTTGATCCCTGGTTAGGGAACTAGGGATCCCACATGCCTGACAGTATGGTCAAAAAAAGAAAAAAAAAAAAGAAAGAAAGAAAGGCTTTTATAGGCTGAACAATGGAAGGAAGGCTTAGATCTTTTTGTTATCAGAATTCCTGCATTAAAGCCTGATCAATATTTTTGTCAAACAAATCTGAATTAATTGTCAGGATGGGAGCAAAGAGCTGAGATTAAATTGTACAAGGTTAGAAAAGTAAATGGTGCTCCAGTATTTGCACTCACTGTTTCTGTGGAGAGACTCAGATGGTAAAGAATCTGCCTGCAGTGCAGGAGACCTGGGTTTGATCCTTGGGTCTGGAAGATCCTCTGGAGAAGGAAATGGCTACCTATTCCAGTATTCTGGCCTGGAGAATTCCATGGACAGAGGAGCCTGGTGGGCTATAGTTCATTGGATCTCAAAGAGTCAGACATGACTGACAACTAACACTTTCACTTTTTCACTGTTTCTGTGGAGGGGGAAAAGACTCTTCCATCTTCCTGTAAAAAACAAGGGAGATTTGGATCTTACTATTAATGCTGACACACCTACACAAATACATACACACTCACACACACACAGGTGCAGAGAGGACTAGCTTAACAATTTAGAAATGATATTTTTGAATAATGCAATTAACAAATGAATGTTGCGGATCACCAGAAGGCAATCTTATTCTACTACTACTTTGTAGGATGGATGTTAAATCATGATTTAGTGATAAATTTTATCAGGTTTTTGTAACTAATGCAATGCTTTTTCTTTAATAAACATCTGTTCTTTATAAACATTATAAAGTTTAATAGTTTCTTACATTGAATTTAAATAATTATGAGCTTTTAATACACCATTAGAGATAATTTGCATTTTTTAGGATTTTTAAAACTATTTTAATGAGTACAACTTGCTTATAATTTTCTCATTCTTGTACTGTTTTGGTCAGGTTTTTGTAATGAAGTCTTAGGAGTCTCACAGGAGATGGGTGCATGTCCTTTTGTACACCCAACAAGAGTATGTGTAGGAGTTTAAAGGACTATACACGTATCAAGGAGAAAGATTATGTAGAATCTAAGAAGGAAAATTTGGTAAGCCTGAGGGAAAGAAATCCTAATTTCACCTGTACCTATCAGGCACATTAACTACTATAACTAATCATTAAGGTAATATGAATTTTGGAAGAGAGGAAGTTCCTATGAGGTCATGTAGAAAAAAACTTTCTCCCTTATTGTTACTTGATGTGAATTTTCTATAAATCATGTACATACAATGAGTTTATTGCCTGAATAGAAGGGTCAATTAGATTAAAAGCTTAAATAACCACAAGTGAAAATAACATAAAACACAGTCCTAATGGTTAGTTTGTCCTTAAAATATAAGACCCAGACCAGAAGCTTTGGGTAAACTTGCAGAGTACATCATGCGAAATGCTGGGCTGGCTGAAACACAAGCTGGAATCAAGATTGCAGGCAGAAATATCAGATATGCAGATGACACCACCCTTATGGCAGAAAGTGAAGAAGAACTAAAGAACCTCTTGATGAAAGTGAAAGAGGAGAGTTAAAAAGATGGCTTAAAACTCAACATTCAGAAATGAAGATCATGGCATCTGGTCCTGTCACTTCATGGCAAATAGATGGGGAAACAATGAAAACAGTGACAGACTTTATTTTCTTGGGCTCCAAAATCATTGCAGATGGTTACTGCAGCCATGAAATTAAAAGATGCATGTTCCTTGGAAGAAGAGCTATGACAAACCAAGACAGCATATTAAAAAGTGGAGACATTTTGCCTACAAAGGTCCATCTAGTCAAAGATATGGTTTTTCCAGTAATCATGTAAAGATGTGTGAACTGGACCATAAAGACGGCTGAGTACCAAAGAACTGATGCTTTCGAATTGTGGTGCTGAAGAAGAGTCTTGAGAGTCTCTTGGACAGCAAGGAGATCAAACCAGTCAGTCTTAAAAAAAAATCAACCCTGAATACTCATTAGAAGGACTGATGCTGAAGCTGAAACTCCAATACTTCTGCTACCTAATGCGAAGAGCCGACTCACTGAGAAAAAACTCTGATGTTTGGAAAGATTGAGGCAGGAGGAAAAGGGAGTGACAGAGCTTGAGATGGTTGGATGGCATCGTCAACTCAATGGACATGAGTTTGAGCAAACTCAAAGAGATATTGAAGGATAGGGAAGCTTGGTGTGCTGCAGTCCATGGGGTCACAAAGAGTAGGATACAGTTTAGCAACTGAACAGCAATAAAATGTCAAGAAAGATGAAAACATGGTGAGGAGTTTATGAGAACTCTCTGTATTATCTTTACAACTTCTCTGTAAATCAAGAACTTTTCAGAAAATAAAAGTTTATTTTAAAGTATTATTGGTCTATTAAAAGTGTGTAGTTTGATGAACCAATTTAATTTTGTTTTGAATCAAGAACCTATTTGAATTCATATTTAGAAGGAAAATACCCAAAAACTCTGCGTGATAAATTCTAATGGCTAAAATAATTGATTGGAGGTCAAAAGCAATTGTGGACAGCAGCAGCAAAGTTGAGTGTGAGGGAAAGAAGAGTAGAGGAGAGTATGAAAAGGCACAGAATTCTCCAAACACAAGATGTTTCCACATTTCCTTAAATTCTTCAAGGCCCTTGCTGTGTCTGTCTTCAATTATGTGGCCACTTGAGTATGTTGATTATTCTAATACCTGTCTTTTATTTCATAATACCTGTTAATCATAGAAGCTTCTCCCCTTGGTTGGGGTGTACAATAATTTAGTGCCCAGATCATACTCACTTCTCCTAAGCTGAGTATACATTTGAACCTCTTTCTATAGTCCATCATCATTCCCTGTCCATTCCTATAGCTTCTATATCCATCAAAATTATGGATGATTAAGTTTTTCCATAAAAACCATGTTAGTCCATCTGCTTTGAACCAGCTTCCCATGCTTAAATTTTCCTCATTTCTACTTTCATTCATTCCTACTTATTCTTTTTTTCCCCTACTTATTCTTTAAAATTCAATTCAGATGTTATTATACACATGAAACCATTCTTTAATCATCTACCAATTATCCATCTAGACAACTTAATCGTTCCTCACTTATGGAACCATAGCAATTTCTACATAATTTTGTTGCAGTACTAATCAGTCATATCATAATCTCTTTTTTTCCCCCCATAAATCAGTTTCCCCACTTGATCAGATCTTACTGCGTTTATTATTTTTCCATTTCAGTTCTCAGCATATAGTACAGCTTTTGTTGATTTTAGTGAAATATAAATTTAACTAATAGTGTTAAGTCAGTGCCTACTAAGAATAAGATAATTTATGAAAAAGAGGGACAAAAAAGGAGGGAACATAATGAGGACTGAGGCAAAATCCTAGGCTTCCATAGCTTTATATCCCACTGTTAATTGTAAGAGAGTTGGAAAAAATCATTAACAGTGTGATGTAGGTATGATAAGCCAAGGGAGAGAGAGAGAACTGTAATTAACTAATGAAAATATGCTGATATTCACTGTGGAAATAAAGGTAGATTTTGATGCAGAGACAAGACTTATATCTGACCTTGAAGAAAAGGGAGAATTTAGCTAAGAAGATAAGAAAAAGTGATATTCTACACAGGGGAAATAAGTCTAGAGTGAGGGTCCTATGACTAGAAATGCAGGAGAAAATAAGAATTGTTAGAAAAGAGAAATCAATAACTTGCTTAATGGTTGTATGAAATTAATGATTAAAATGAAAAGAAAAGTACAAGTTGGAACTCTGGGGAAATGATGGTGGTGTTGACAGGAAAACAAAAAATTCAGAGTATGTAGCTAGTGGGTGGTTTTGAAAAACACTAATTATATCCTGGAGAGAAGATTCCTTTAGGCCACTATACCTGGGCACCTCAGCCCTTAATGAGCAGTTGGTGGGGCTGAGTCAGGAAGCAGTAACACTCAGAGTGACTGGCCACTCTACGCTAAATCCCAGGCCACTGAGGAATTAGGGAGAGTCCAGTCCTGCTTACAATTTAGGCTGAGGAGAGACAGCTTATCAAGATATACTCAATTACCTACTGAATACTTTTCTTTTTAAACGGTATAATCAGAGTCACTGGGCCAAAGGAATTTTTAATATTTTACACTTTGTAAGAACTTATGACTGAACACAAATTCAAGGTAAGCATCTTGATAGAGAAACAGTCCAGTTTTTTTCCAATTGTGAAAAATCCATTCCTAATGTTAATTCTATAGTTATTTGTAAATAATATTTGTAGGGTTCAATCTTGTTAAGCAGATAATTATTAATGAGTAAGAAAGTGTTGGAGAAGGCAATGGCACCCCACTCCAGTACTCTTGCCTGGAAAATCCCATGGACAGAGGAGCCTGGTAGGCTGCAGTCCATGGGGTGGCGAAGAGTTGGACACGACTGAGTGACTTCACTTTCACTTTTCACTTTCACGCATTGGAGAAGGAAATGGCAGCCCACTCCAGTGTTCTTGCCTGGAGAATCCCAGGGATGGCGGAGCCTGGTGGGCTGCCATCTGTGGGGTTGCACAGAGTCAGACACGACTGAAGCGACTTAGCAGCAGCAGCAGCAGCAGCAGCAGCAAGAAAGTGTTATTTAACTATGTGACTAACAAAGTTGTGTGTCTTTTAGTCATTTATGGATATTATTTCTCAAGTGGACATAGCAATGATGAACCTCTTCCCATATAGTCCAACCAGATAAAATGCTGCAAAATGCTCTGAAGTCAATGAGGGATCATAAAGGCAAAACAAAATAATTCTGTTAGGTAGAAAAATGGTTTTTGTCCTGTAAGCTTCTGTTTTGATACAGGAATTAAATCCAGAGTTCTAAGACCTGTATTCCAATCCTGAATTGATAGCGTATCTAACTTATTTTCACTGAAGGCAACATGTCAGATCTAGAAAGAAAAGGTGGAACTTAGCAAATACAGTTCCTTCCATCACAAATTTTATGACTTAAAGGGTGAGATACATATTAACACATGTAACCGCAATAATGATGAAATATAGGTTTAAATTCAGACTATGATGAATGGAATTTGGAGTGAGAATTTATAACTGAATCTAGCCAAGTAGGAAAGCAACACTTGTGCTAGAAATAGGATGATGTGAAACAAGCACTTACATCACAGAACCCTGCTTTCTTATTTACAAGGTCAGAAAAATTTCAAAGATCTGGCCTGTCTGAAATCTCAGTTTCTCACCATCTGATGACTGTAGATGAACCACAAACAATGCCCTGACTGCATGAAGGCTCCCTTTAAGGGAGGAGAGAATAAGATAAACGCTGACCATTTTTGTTATTAAATTTATTTTTTAAAATCTTAAACTGTACACATCTAAAATAAGGCTAACTCATCAAGACATTCACCCAGGAGAAAGGCCCTGATTATCTGTGATTTCCTGGTTTGAAGGTAATCAACATAGTATGCTTAAATAAAAGTTGGATATGTAAAGATAGATGTCTCAATCTGGCAGTGCCAGCCGACAGAGTTCAGCTAGTTCTTCACAAGAATGAAGCCTTTTAGTGATTGATCAATGGGAGAACAGACTTAGACCATTTTTGTTATCAGAATTCCTGCATTAAAAACTTATCATTATTTTTGATGAACAAATTTAAATCAATATCTGGATGGAAGCCAGGAGTTGAGGTCAAATTGCACAAGATTAGAAATGTATTGTTGTTTAGTCGTTCAGTTGTGTCTGACTCTTTGTGACCCCATGGACTGCAGCACACCCAGTTTCCCTGTCCTTCACCGTCTCCCGAAGCTTGCTCACACTCATGTCCATTGAGTTGTATACAATGACCTAATGTTTGAGTTCACTGTTTCTGAGAAGGTAATGTTGTGTTAGAGGGGGAAAGACTCTCTGCAAAAAGACTTCTTGCAAAAAGTAAAGGAAACTTGGGTCTTGCTGTTAATGTTGACACATATACAATGCACACCTGTGAAGAAAGAACTAGCTTAACAATTTATAGACGATGTGTGTGTGTGTGCTCAATCACTCAGCCGTGTCAGACTCTTTGTGACCCCATGGACTGTAGTCCAACAAGCTCCTCTGTCCATGGAATCTTCCAGGGAAGAATACTGGAGTGAGTTGCCATTTCCTCCTTTAGGGGATCTTCCCTACCCCGGGATCGAACTGGCATCTCCTGCGTCTCCAGCATTGGCTGGCAGATTCTTTACCACTGAGCTACCTGAGAAGCCCCTTAGAGATAGTATTTTCAGTAATTCCACTAACAAATGAATGTCACAGATTGGCAGGAAAGTAATAGAATAGGATATTAGAATATCTTATTCTACAACTAGTTATTAATAGTTAGGATGGCTTTTAAGTCAGTATTTAGTAATTAATTTTATCAAGTTTTTGTTCTAATGTGTAAACTTTTTTCTTTAATCTGTTCAAATGCTTAGACACATCTGTTCTTACTTTATACACTTTCTAATGTTAATTGTGCTTACATTAAATTTGGACAATTATGAGGTTTTAATACACTGTTAGAGTCACTTTGATCTTTTTTAGAATTTTTAAAACTATTTTCATGAGTTCAACTTGTTTACAAGATGAGTACATGTCCTCTTGTAACCCCAGCAGGAGTATGTCTAGGAATTTAAAGGGTTATACAGGTATCAAGGAGAAGGGTTGTATACAGCTCAGAGAGTCTTAAAAGAAAAAGTTCCTAAGCTTGAGAGAAAGGAGCCCTAAAGTTTCTCTGTGCCAATCATGCACATAAATATTATAACTAAAGTTTTAGGTAATATGAATTTTACAATATCAGGAACTCTGTGAGTTCATGTAAAAATACCTTTTTCACTTATTGACACTTGGTATGAATTTATTGTACTGAAACCATGTAGACATAGTGAGTTTATTTGCCAGAGTATAAAGAAGGGTTGATTAGATCAAAAGCTTAAAATAACCTTAAATGTACATAACACAAAACACAGTCCTAATGACCAGTTTATTTGTATGTTTATAATGTCCAAAGCCAGAAGCTTTGATTAAGCAGGAGCATTAAAATTTTTTTAAAATCCTTGTATAAATTAAATTAATACTATTTTTCATGAGCAAATAAAGAGTATATTATATGACCTGGAAATAAATGTAAATAATTCCTCAAAAATATTGCTAAGAAAATCATTGAAAAGATAAAAATGGAAATATCATTTTCTAAAAACAGCAAAAACCTGAAAATGTGCAAGTGGTGAATGTGATTTCTCAACCCAATAACAAACATTATCATTCTAAAGAAAAAACTGTAATGATCAAAAATTGTTCTTAATGTAAGAAAATATATTTCAAACATTAATGATAATGAGTCACATTTAAAAACTTACTCTCTGGTTTCTAAAGTACATTATATCATGATTCAGGGTTACCGAAAAAATATGTTAAGAATTGATGCAGATCATCATGGATGAACAATTTTATGCTTGCCATTTTTGTTATAAATTATTTTAAACAAACTTTAAAAAACTGTTTCAGCACTGACTCTTTTTTCTTTTTTTTTAAACAAATCTCCTCCCTTTGTGTTGTCATTGCAGAGAGTCATGTGGGGAGGGAATGAGACAGAATCCACAAATTTCATCCTCCTGGGATTCTTCCCTGAATTTAGATACATCACAGCTTTGGTTTCCATTGTTCTTCTTATCTACATGGCTGCCTTCATTGGCAACACTCTTCTGGTCCTCCTCATTTGGTTGGATTCCCGGCTCCATACCCCCATGTACTTCCTGCTCAGTCAGCTCTCCTTAATGGATTTGACTTTGACCTCTAGCATCATACCCAAGATGGTGGCCAACTTCTTCTCTGGATGGCAAAGCATCTCATTCCTGGCTTGTGGGACTCAAATATTTTTCTCGCTGACAGTAGCCATTGGAGAATGCATCCTTATAACTGTCATGTGTTTTGATCGCTATGTGGCTATCTGCAATCCCCTGCGGTACCCTGTCATTATGAGTCCTAGGATGTGCTGGCAGATGGCTGCCATGGCTTGGGCTGGAGGTGCCCTTACTTCCTTTGGCCACACTGCTTTCACCTTACATTTTCACATCTGCAGCCCCAGAGAGATTCCTCACTTCTTCTGTGAAGTCATGGCTGTTCTTAGGATTGTCTGTGAGGGCATCTCAACCTATGAGAAGGCTGTAGTGGTGACCAGCATCCTAGTCCTGCTGCTGCCCTTATCTCTCATCTTATCCTCCTATGTTCTCATCTTCCTTGCTGTACTCCAAATGAACTCCCCAGAAGGCAGGAACAAGACTCTGACCACTTGCTCCTCTCATCTCTGTGTGGTGGGTCTCTATTTTGGTCCAGGTATGTGCATCTACATGAGGCCTGGTTCTGCCAAGACTCCAAAGTTGAACCAGGGTCTCTTTCTCTTTGGGACTGTCCTTACCCCTCTCCTGAACCCTCTTGCATACAGTCTCAGAAACAAAGAAGTTCTATGTTCACTAAAAAAGTTGATGGGGCGGTTTCAGTCCACCAGATAGAGGGCAGAGTTTTCCTTTTAGCTGCAAAGAATCTCAGTGATGCACCTGCAAAGAGGCATTTTTTAAATTAAAATATAATCCTTGTAAGAATTATATTTTATAATACCTGAAAATGTCAACCAGTTTTTAAGAGCTGCTTCCCTCAACCTGACTTCATCTAGAAGAAAAAAAAAATGTTTGATATCCTTTCCTTTCTCCATCTTGGAATTTCTGTTCAATTGTCCTAGATGATACATTGATGAGGGAAAAGATATTATGCTCATCAGTCCTCTACACCATTCATACTTGATAGCCTTGTGTACTGTAATATTTGTCAAGTTTCTTGTTGTTTCATGAGAGAAAGGTCAATATCTGCACCTGTAGAATGAAGAATATTGTCAAGCACACAGGTGGTGCTCAGAATCATTCACTTGTTAAATTAATGAGCATTATAAAGTTTGCAGTGTTGTTTTGTTCCACAAAACAGGAATGTAGTACCTCTAAATCCTATGAAAATGCAAAGTCTTCAATCCATGTCACTGTTTACAGAGTAGTTCTTTGATCATCTGCTTTAGAATCACTTATTGCCTTTATTAATAGTACCCATAAAGTTCAGTTCTGTGTCCATCTCAGACCAGCAGAATTAGAATATACTATGTGAGCCTCAGGAATCTGAGTGGAAGACCTTCTTCCAGTGATTCATGTACCAGTGGGTAGGAGCCACTGATCTATTTAATGACTTAGATTCCTAGAGCATCATTACAAAATGATTTTTCAGTCTTAAAGTTTCCTGATCTGTTTATAATGAAGCATAGGATGAGTTAAATAGATGGCAAAAACTGTTATTTAAAAAAAATAGTAGAGGCTTCCCTGGTGATTCAGTGGTAAAGAATCCAGCTGCCAATGCAGGAGACATGGATTTGATCCCTGATCTGGGAAGATCCTACATGCTGCAGAGCAATTAAGCCTGTGAGCCACAATCATTGAGGCTCTGGTCTAGAGCATGGAAACCACAACTACTGAGCCCATGCACCACAGCTCCTGAAGCCCATGTGCCCTAGATCCCATGCTGCACAACAAGAAAAGCCACTACGGTGAGAAGCCTGTGCACTACGAGGAAGAGGAGCCCCTGCATGCTGCAACTAGAGAAGCCTGCATAGCAATGAAGACCCAGCACAACCAAATAAATTAATTTATTAGCATAGAATAAATTAATAGTGTAGAAACTATTTCTAGCATCTTTTCTGACCACAACAGCTTGAAACCAGAAATTTACCACAGGAAAAAAAATGAGGAAAAAATAATTACATGGAGACTAAATAACATGCTACGGGATAAATGGTTCAATGAAAACATTAAAAAGAAAAATTTAAAAGAAATTAACAGATACCTTGAGGCAAAAGAAAATGAAGCACAACCATATGAAATCTATGGGATGCAGCAAAACCGTTTCTTGGTAGTTCATAGCAATAAAGGCCTTCCTCAAAAAACAAAACAAAACCAAAAGCCAAAAGAAACTCAAACTACCAAACAGACCACTTAAAATAATTAGATAAAGAACAAACAAAACTCAATGTCATCTAAAGGCAGGAAATAACAAAGATCAGGGAGGAAATAAATATATTTTAAAAGAAAAAACAACAGGACAAAAATACAATAAAACCAAGAGCTGATTATTTGAAAGGATTAACAAAATTGACAAAACTCTGCCTAGGTTCACCACGAAGGAAAGAGAACCTCAAAAAATAAAAACTGAAAAAGGAGAAATCTCAATTGATATCTCAGAAATAAGAAAAGAAAATACTATGAGCAATTATATGACAATAAATTTTTGAAAACCTAGAAGAAATGAACAATAGTCTGAGAACATATAGCCCACCAAATTGAACTGAGAGAAATAAATAATTTAAATAGAACAATCACTAGACATGAATTTAAAAAACAGAAAGAAAACCAAAAAAACTCCCTACAAAAAAGTCCAAGACCAGATGACTTCACAGGTGAATTCTAGCAAATATACAAGGAAGAGATTATACTAATCATTCTCAAACACTTTCAAACTATTGGAGAGAAGGGATCACTCCCAAAGATATTCTATGAATCTACCATTACCCTGATATGAAAACCAAAGATACCACCAAAACAGAAAATTAAAGGCCATGTCTTCGATGAATATAGGTCCAAGAATTCTCAACAACATATTACGCAACCAAATGCAACAAAACATAACAACAATCATACATAACCAAGTAAAATCAACCAAAAAAATACAAATAAAATATCTAGGAGTCATTGTTGTTTAGTTGCTATGTCGTGTCCAGTTCCTTGAAATTGCATGAGCAGCAGGCTTTCCTGTCCTTCACTATCTCCTGGAGTTTGGTCAAACTCACATCCATTGAGTTGGTGATGACATCCAATCACTTCATGCTCTGTCATCCCCTTCTCCTCCTGCCCTCAGTCTTTCCCAGCATTAGGGTCTTTTCCAATGAGTCAGTTCTTTGCATCAGGTGGTCAAAGTACTGAAGCTTCAGCTTCAGAATCAGTCCTTTCAATGAATATTCAAGGTTGATTTTATTTTAGGATTGGCTGGTTTTATCTCCTTGCTGTCCAAGAGACTCTCAAGAGTCTTCTCCAGAACTACAATTTGAAAGCATCAGTCTTAAGATTAAGCATTCATCCTTTTTATGATCCAACTCACATCTGTATGTGACTACTGGAAAAACCATAGTTTTGAATATATGCATCTTTGTCAGCAAAGTGATGTCTTTGCTTTTTAATATGCTGTGTTTCTCATAAGTTTTCTTCCAAGGAGCCAACTGTCTTTTAATTTCATGGCTGTGGTCACCATCTGTAGTGATTTGGAGCCCAAGAAAATAAAATCTGTCACTGTTTCCATTTTTCCTATCTATTTGTCAAGAAGTGATGGGACTGGATGCCGTGATTTTAGTTTTTTGAATACTGAGTTTTAAGCCAGCTTTTTCACTGTCCCCTTTCATTTTCAGCAAGAGGCTCTTTAGTTCCTCTTCAATTTTTGCCATTAGGATGGTATCATCTGCATATCTGAAGTTGTTCATATTTTTTGGCAATCTTAATTCAGCTTGTGATTCAACCAGCCTGGCATTTTGCATGATGTACTCTGCATATAAGTTAAATACACAGGGTCAGGGTACTCCTTCCCCAGTTTTGAACCAATTTGTTGTTCCATGTCCAGTGCTAACTGTTTCTTCTTGACCTGAATACAGGTTTCTCAGGAGGCAGGTAAGGTGGTCTGGTATTCCCATCTCTAAGAATTTTCCACGGTTTGTTGTCATACACACAGTCAAAGTCTTTACCATAGTCAATTAAGCAAAGTATATGTTTTTTTCGGGAATTCCCTTGTTTTTTCTATGATCCAGCAGATGTTGGCAATTTGATCTCTGGTTCCTCTGCCTTTTCTAAATCCAACTTATACATCTGGAATTTCTCAGTGCACATACTGTTGAAATCTAGCTTGAAGGATTTTGAGCATTACTTCGCTAGCACATGAAAAGAATGCTATTGTATGGTAGTTTGAACATTCTGAGGCATTGTCCTTCTTTGGAATTGTAATGAAAACTGACATTTTCCAGTCATGTGGCCATTGCTGAGTTATCCAAATTTGCTAATATATTGAATAGAGCACTATAACAGCGTCATCTTTTAGGATTTGAAATAGGTCAACGGGAATTCCAACACCACCAATGACTTTGTTCATAGTAATGCTTCCTAAGGCCCACTTGACTTCATATTCCAGGATATCTGGCTCTAGGTGAGTGACCACATCATCAAAGTTATCTAGACCATTAAGAGCTCTTTTTGTGTAGTTCTTCTGTGTATTATTGCCACCTCTTCTTAATCACTTCTGTTTCTGTTAGGTCATTGCAATTTCTGTCCTTTTTTGTGCCCATCTTTGCAAGAAATGTTCCCTTGGTATCTGTAATTTTCCTGAAGCGACCTCTAGTCTCTCTCATTGTTTGCCACTGTTTCTTTGCATCGTTCACATAAGAAGGCTTTCTTATCTCTCTTTGCTATTCACTGGAACTCTGCATTCAGTTGGGTATAAGTTCCCTTTCTCCTTTGCCTTTTGCTTCTCTTCATTTCTCAGCTATTTGTAAGGCCTCCTCAGACAACCATTTTTCCTTCTTGCATTTCTTTTTCTTTGGGATTGTTTTGGTCACTGCCTCCTGTACAATGTCACAGACCTCTGTCCATAGTTCTTCAGACACTCTGTCTATCAGACCTAATCCCTTGAATCTGTCACCTCCACTGTATAATCAATTGTAAGGAATTTGATTTAGGCCATACCTGAATGGCATCGTGGTTTTCCATACTTTCTTCAATTTAAGTCTGAATTTTGCAATAAGGAGCTTGTTATTTGAGTCACAAGTGTCAGATTTTTGGCTTCCCTGTTAGCTCAGTTGGTAAAGAATCCCCCTGCAGTGCAGGAGATCCCGGTTCAATTCCTGGGTTGGGAAGATCCCCTGGAGAAGGGATTGGCTACCCACCCCAGTATTCTTGGGCTTCCCTTATGGCTCAGCTGGTAAAGAATCCGCCTGCAATGCGGGAGACCTGGGTTTGATCCCTGGGTTGGGAAGGTTCCCTGGAGAAGGGAAAGGCTACCCACTCCAGTATTCTGGCCTGGAGAATTCCATGGACTATGCAGTCCATGGAGTCACAAACAGTCAGACATGACTGAGTGACTTTAAATGTAAATGTAATATATTGGAGTCACAGTCAGCTCCACATTTTGTTTTTGCTGACTGTATAGAGCCTCCCCATCTTTGGCTCAAAGAATATAATCAACCTGACTGTGGTGCTGAACTGTGTGTATTATGGTGATGAACGTGCGTAGATTCATCTTTTGCGTTGTTGGAAGAGGGTGTTTGCTATGACCAGTGTGTTCTCTTGACAAGCTTCTGTTAGCCTTTACCCTACTTCATTTTGTACTTCAAGGCCAAATTTGAGTGTTACTCCAGGTATCTCCTGACTTCCTACTTTTGCCTTCCAATATCCTACGATGAAAGGGACATCTTTTTTTGGTGTTAGGTCTTGGAGGTCTCCATAGAACTGTTTGACTTTAGCTTCTTCAGCTTCTTTGGGCATATACTTGGTTTACTGTGATGTTAAATGGTTTACCTTGGAAATAAACTGAGATCATTCTCTCATTTTTTTGAGCCTGCACCCACTGAGATTGCACCAAGTACTGCATTTTAGACTCTTCTACTGACTATGAGGGTACTCTATTTCTTCTAAAGGATATGTGTAAAAAATCTTATATGCTATGGACTATAAAACATTAAAGAAGAAAATAAAGCAGATTCAAAGAAATGGAAATATATCTGATGCTCTTGGATTGGAAAAAATTAATATTGTTAAATGGCAATGTTACCCAAAGCAATGTACAGATAATGCAATTTCTACCCAATTGCTCATGATATTTTTTCACAGAACTAGATAAAAAAATCCATTTTTATATGTATTTTATATGGAATTATAAAAGACCCAGAATTGACAAATCAATCCTGAGGGGGAAAAATCCCAAAGCATGAGGCATAACCTTCCCAGATTTCAGAAAATATTACAAACTTGCACTAGTCAAAAATCTTATGGTATTGGTAGAAAAGCAGACATATATATAAATGGAACAGAATAGAGACCCCAGAAATAAACTCACATACTTAAGATCAATTAATCTTCAACAAAGAAGTCAAGAATATAAAATGAGAAAAAATTCCCTTCAGCAAGTGAAGGTGAGAAAGTTAATCATTGAAATTAGGACACACCCTCACACCATGCATGAAAATAAATTCATGATGGCTTAAAGATTTAATCTAAAGGTTTGACACTAGAAAACTAGAAGAGAGCATAGGCAAAACATTCTGTGCCATAAATCACACCAATGTTTTCTTAAATCACTCTCCCAAGGCAATAGAAATGGAAAAAATATAAACAGATGGGACCTAATCAAACTTACTGGTCAGGTCATAGACTTGGATTACCATGATAGTGAATGGTTTGCCTTCAAAACAAACAGAGCTCATTCTGTCATTTTTGAGATTGCATCCAAGTACTGCATTTCAGACTTTTTTGTTGACTATGATGGCTATTCTATTTCTTCTAAGGGATTCCTGCCCACAGTAGTAGATATAATGGTCATCTGAGTTAAATTCACCCATTCCAGTCTATTTTAGTTCACTGATTCCTAAAATGTTGATGTTTATTCTTGCCATCTCCTGTTTGACCACTTCCAATTTACCATGATTCGTGGGCCTAACATTCCAGGTTCCTATGCAATATTGCTCTTTACAGCTTCGGACTTTACTTCCATCACCAGTCACATCCACAACTGGGTATTGTTTTTGCTTTGGCTCCATGTCTACATTCTTTCTGGAGTTACTACTCCACTTTTCCCCAGTAGCATATTGGGCACCTACCGACTGGGGGAGCTCATCTTTCAGTGTCATATGTTTTTCCCTTTTCATACTGTTCATGGGGTTCTCAGTCATGTCTGACTCTTTGCGACCCCATGGACTATGCAGCCCATGGAATTCTCCAGGCCAGAATACTGGAGTGGGTAGCCTTTCCCTTCTCCAGGGGATCTTCCCAACCCAGGGATCGAACTCAAGTCTCCTGCATTGTAGGCAGATTTTTTTTTTCATTTATTTTTATTAGTTGGAGCCTAATTACTTTACAATATTGTAATAGTTTTTGCCATACATTGACATGAATCAGCCATGGATTTACATGTGTTCCCCATCCCAATCCCCCCTCCCGCCTCCCTCCTTATCTGATCCCTCTGGGTCTTCCCAGTGTACCAGCCCTGAGCACTTGTCTCATGCATCCAACCTGGGCTGGTGATCTGTTTCACCCTTGATAGTATACTTGTTTCAGTGCTATTCTCTCAGAACATCCCACCCTCGCCTTCTCCCACAGAGTCCAAAAGTCTGTTCTGTACATCTGTGTCTCTTTTTCTGTTTTGCATATAGGGTTAGATCTGAAAGAGACACATGCACCCCAATGTTCATCGCAGCACTGTTTATAATTGCCAGGACATGGAAGCAACCAAGATGCCCATCAGCAGACAAATGGATAAGGAAGCTATGGTACATATACACAATGGAATATTACTCAGCCATTAAAAAGAATTCATTTGAATCAGTTCTAATGAGATGGATGAAACTGGAGCCCATTATACACAGTGATGTAGGCAGATTTTTTTACCAGCTGAGCCACAAGGGAGCCCCACAGATTCAAGGGATTAGATCTGATAGACAGAGTGCCTGAAGAACTATGGGCAGAGGTTCATGATATTGTACAGGAGGCAGGGATCAAGACTATCCCCAAGAAAAAGAAACGCAAAAAGGGAAAATGGTTGTTTGAGGAGGTCTTACAAATAACTGAGAAAAGAATAAAAGTGAAAGGCAAAGGAGAAAAGGAAAGATATACCCATTTGAATGCAGAATTCCAAAGAAGAGCAAGGAGAGATAAGAAAGCCTTCTTCAGTGGTCAATGCAAAGAAACAGAGGAAAACAATAGAATGGGAAAGACTAGAGATCTCCTAAAGAAAATTATAGAAACCAAGGGAACATTTCATGTAAGGATAGGCACAATAAAGGACAGAAGGTATGGATCTAACAGAAGCAGAAGATATTAAGAAGAGGTGGCAAGACACACAGAAGAACTATACAAAAAAGATCTTCATGACCCAGATGACCATGGGATAATTATGGTATGATCACTCACCTACAGCCAGACTTCCTGGAATGTGAAGTCAAGTGGGCCTTAGGAAGCATCCCTATGAACAAAGCTAGTGAAGGTGATAGAATTCCAGTTGAGCTATTTCAAATCTTGAAAGTTGATGCTGTGAAAGTGCTGCACTCTATACGTCAGCAAATTTGGAAAACTCAGCAGTGGCCACAGGACTGGAAAAGGTCCATTTTCAATCCAATCCCAAAGAAAAGCAATGCCAAAGAATGTTCAAACTACCACACAATTGCACTCATCTCACACGCTAGCAAAGTAATGCTCAAAATTCTCCAAGCCAGGAGGCTTCAACAGTATGTGAACCGTGAGCTTCCAGATGTTCAAGCTGGATTTAGAAAAGGCAGAGGAACCAGAGATCAAATTGTCAACATCCGTAGGATCATCAAAAAAGCAAGAGAGTTCCAGAAAAACATCTACTTCTGCTTTATTGACTATGCCAAAGCCTTTGACTGTGTGGATCACAGTGGAAAATTCTTAAAGTGGAAAATTCTTAAAGAGATGGGAATACCAGACCACCTGATCTGCCTCTTGAGAAATCTGTATGCAGGTCAGGATGCAACAGTTAGAACTGGACATGGAACAACAGACTGGTTCCAAATGGGAAAGGAGTATGTCAAGGCTATATATTGTCACCCTGCTTATTTAACTTATATGCAGAGTATATCATGTGAAATGCCAGGCTGGATAAAGCACAAGCTGGAATCAAGATAGCTGGGAGAAATATCTATCTCAGATATGCAGATGACAGCACCCCTATGGTAGAAAGCAAAGAACTAAAGAGCCTCTTGATGAAAATGAAAGGGGAGAGTGAAAAAGTTGTCTTAAAACTCAGCATTCAGAAAACTAAGATCATGGCATCTGGTCCCATCACTTCATGGCAACTAGACGGGGAAAGAGTGGAAACAGTGACAGACTTTATTTTTTTGGGCTCCAAAGTCACTGCAGATGGTGGCTGCAGCCATGAAATTAAAAGACGCTTACTCCTTGGAAGGAAAGTTATGACCAACCAAGACAGCATATTAAAAAGCAGAGACATTACTTTGTCAGCAAAGGTCCATCTAGTCGAAGGTATTGTTTTTCCAGTAGTCATGTATGAATGTGAGAGTTGGACTATAAAGAAAGCTGAGCATGAAGAATTGATGCTTTTGAACTGTGGTGTTGGAAAAGACTCTTGAGCATCCCTTGGTCTGCAAGGAGACCCAAACAGTCCATCCTAAAGGAAATCAGTCCAGAATATTCATTGGAAGGACTGATGTTGAAGCTGAAACTCCAATAATTTGGCCCCCTGATGTGAAGAGCTGACTCATTGGAAAAGACCCTGATGCTGGGAAAGATTATGGGTGGATGGTGAAGGGAATGACGGAGGATGAGGTGGTTGGATTGCATCACCGACTCAATGGACATGAGTTTGAGTAGGCTCTGGGAGTTGGTGATGGACTGGGAGGCCTGGCATGCTGCAGTCCATGGGGTCACAAAGAGTCAGACTTGACTGAATGACTGAACTGAACTGATGGGGTCCTCAAGGCAAGATTACTGAAGTGGTTTGCCATTCCCTTCAACAGTGGACCACATTTTGTTAGAACTCTCCACCATGACCTGTCCATCTTGGGTGGCCCTACAAGGCAGAGCTCATAATTTCCTTGAATTAGACTATTAATCCAACTTTAGAGCCTACAGACTCCAGAACTGAATTGCCTCAGGACAAACAACTAACAGGGAGGAAGCAGAGCCCCACCCATTAGCAGACAATCAGATTAAAAGTTTACTGAGCACAGTCCTGCCCACCAGAGAAAGACCTAGTTTTTCCCACCACCAGTCCCTCCCATCAGGGAGCTTACATAAGCTGCTTAGTCTCATCTACCAGACAGAAGAGCTACAGTTCTGCAGCCACTACAACAAAAACCACATCACAGCAATTTAATTAAAATGAAAAAGCAGAGGATAATGTCCCAGATGAAGGAACAAGATAAAATCACAGAAAACAGATGAAGTGGAGATAGGCAAATTTCCAGAAAAAGAATTCAGAGTAATGATATTGAAGATGATCCAAGATCTCAGAAACAGAATGGAGAAGAAGCAAGAAATGCTTTCCAAATACCTAGAAGAACTAAAGAAGAAACAGAGGTGGATAATACACTATAAAGTATCAATAGCAGAATAACTGAGGCAGAACAGATAAGTGACCTGGAAGACAGAATGGTGGAAATCACTGCTGCAAAACAGAATGTAGAAAATAGAATGACAAGAAGAAATGAAGACAGCCTAAGAGACCTCTGGGACAGCACTAAATGCATCAACATTCACATTATAGAGATGCCAGAAGGAGAAGAGAGAAAGGAAGGACCCCCAAAAAGTGTTTGAAGAGATAACAGCTGAAAACTTCCCTAACATGGGAAAGGAAACCGTTGACCAAGTCCAGGAAGCACAGAGAGCTCAGACAGGATAAACCCAAGGAGGAACACACTGAGACTCATAGTAATCAACCTGATGAAAATTATGCAAAGATAAAATATTAAAAGCAACAAGAGAAAAATGAAAAATAACATACAGGAAAATTTCCATTAGGTTATCAGCTGATTTCTTAACAGAAATTCTGCAAGCCAGAAGGGAAAGACATGATATATTTAAAATAATGAAAGGGAAGAACCTACAACCAAGAAGACCCTACTTAGAAAGACTCTTGTTTAGATTTGGTAGAGAAATCTAAAGCTTTCCACATAAGCAAAAGGTAAGAAAATTTAGAGCCACCAAACCAGCTTTACAATAAATGCTAAAGGAACTTCCCTAGGCAGGAAGCAAAAGAGAAGGAAAAGACCTACAGAAAATAAGCCCAAAGCAATTTAGAAGATGGTAATAGGATCATACATATCAATATTTACATTTAATGTAAATGGATTAAATGTACCAACCAAAAGATATAGACTGGCTGCTGCTGCTGCTGCTGCTAAGTCGTGTCAGTCGTGTCCGACTCTGTGGGACCCCATAGACGGCAGCCCACCAGGCTCCCCTGTCCCTGGGATTCTCCAGGCAAGAACACTGGAGTGGGTTGCCATTTCCTTCTCCAATGCATGAGAGTGAAAAGTGAAAGTGAAGTTGCTCAGTAGTGTCCGACTCTTCGAGACCCCATGGACTGCAGCCTACCAGGCTCCTCTGTCCATGGGAGTTTCCAGGTAAGAGTACTTTCCATTGCCTTCTCTGATAGACTGGCTGAGTGGATAAAAACATTTTCATGTATGCACTTCCACTTACCACATCACTCTAATTAATATCCCAAATTGCATGTAATTATTTTATATTGTTAGGTTAATTATGTGTCCATTGTGATTTTATATTTTTTTGGTCTGGCTATTGACTGTGAAAATTGGAATACATCTTTTACTATCTTGATTATGTAACTATTATTTGCTTAATACCAATGTATAATAATTGGTCAACAGAAAGTAATAGAATTCTACATTTGACCACTAGCCCCACCTGGGAGGCCACATTACTAAAACTGCCATTTAATAAAAAAGCTGTAATCACTTTTTAAAATCCAAATACTCATTAGAATTATCTTGGAATTTTTTGAAAAACTTAAATGCTCAGATATTGTTTTTCTCTCCAAGGCTCCAGGTGTGATTTTAGTGAGCAGCTGTGCTTAAGAACAACAGAGCTATATGATGATCTTTTACTTTTATCAGTTTGTTTTACTTTTTATATTTCATATTTAGTGCTCCTATTTCATTTAGTTTATGTTTTTCAAGTTCTCCAGCTATTTATTCTTTTTTCTCAGGCCTTTATCAGGTGTAGTAGGAAAACTTTTGTATACACTTATATACAAAATAGTCATAAACATATATGCACCCAACATAGGAGCACTTCAATATGTAAAGCAAATACTAACAACCACAAAGGGAGAAATTGACAGCAACACAATAACAGTGGGGAACTTAAACACCCCACTTTCATCAATGGACCAATCATCCAGACAGAAAATTAATAATGGAACAAGGCCTTAGATTATATGTTAGGCTAGATGGACTTAACATATATTTATAGAGCACTCAATCCAAAAGGAGCAGACTACATATTCTTCTCTAGTGCACATGGAACATTCCCCAGGATTGACCACATGCTGGGCCACAGGTGAGCCTTGGTAAATTTAAGAAAACTGAAATCACATCAAGCATCTTTTCTGCTCACAATGCTATGAGATCAGAAATAAAGTATAAGGAAAAAATGATAAAAAATACCAACACCTGGTGGCTAAATAATATGCTACTAAACAACCAATGGATCACTGAAGATATAAAAGAGGAAATAAAAAAATACTTACAGACAAATAAAAATGAAAACATAATGGTCCAAAACATATGGGATGCAGCAAAAGTAGTTCTAAGAGGGAAGTTTACAGTAATACACTCTTGCCTCAGGAAATAAGAAAATCTCAAATAAACAATCTAACCCTACACCTAAAACATCTAGAGAAAGAGGAACAAGCAAAACCTAAATTAGTGAAAGGAAAGAAATCAAAGAAGAGAGCATAAAAAACTGAAATAGAGATGAAGAGAACAATTACAAAGATCAGTGAAACTAAAAGCTGGTTCTTTGAGAAGATAAAATTGACAAACCTTTAATGGAACTCATCAAGAAAAAAAGAGACAGGACTAAAATGAATAAATTAGGGATGAAAAAGGAGAAGTTACAAATGACACTGTAGAAATGGAAAAGATCATGAGAGACTACTGCAAGCAACTGTATACCAATAAAATGGACAAATTAGAGGAAATGGACAAATTCTTAGAAAGATACAACCTTCCAAATTTAAATCAGGAAGAAATAGAAAATATGAATAATCACAAGTACTGAAACTGAAACTGTTGTTTAAAAACTCTAACAAACAAACATCCAGGACCAGACAGCTTCACAGGTAAATTCTATTGAACATTTAGAGAAATGTTAATACACTTCTGAACCTCTTCAAAAAACTGCCAAAGAAGGAACACTCCCAAGATCATTCTTTAAGTCCAATATCACTCTGATACCAAAATCAAAGATATTGCAAAAAGAAAAGAAAGAAAATCACCAGCCAATATTACTAATGAACATAGATGCCAAAATCCTCAACAAAATACTAGCAAATGGAATCCAATAATACATTAAAAAGATCACATATCATGATCAAGAGGGATTCCTCCCAGGGATGCAAAAAATTTTCAATATCTGCAAATCAGTCAGTGTGATACACCATATCACAAACTGAAGAACAGAAACCATCTCAAAAGATGCAAAGTAAGCTTTGGACAAAATTCAACACCCACTTATGATAAAATTCTTCAGAAAGCAGGTATAGAGGAAACCTACTTCAACATAATAAAAACCATATACAGCAAATGCATAGCAAACATCCTCAATGGTAAAAAACAGAAAGTATTTCCTATAAGATCAGGAACAAGACAAGGATGTCCATTTCCCCACTACTCTTAAACATAGTTTTGGAAGTCCTAGCCACAGCAATCAGAGAATAAAAGGAATCCAAATTGGAAAGGAAGTAAAATTGTCTCTCTTGGCAGATGACATGATACTATATATAGAAAACCCTAAAGATGCTATAAGAAAGCTACTAGAGCTCATCAATGAATGTGGTAAAGAAATCTCTTGCATAACTATACACTAAAAACGAAAGATCAAAAAAATAAATCAAGGAAAAACCCTATTTATCATTGCATCAAAGAATGAAATATCTCTGAATAAAACTACCTAAGAAAGTAAAAGACCTGCATTCAGAAAAATATAAAATATTGATGAAAGTTATCAAAGATAACACAAACAAATGAATAGATATACCATGTCCTTGGATTGGAAGATTCAACATTGTGAAAATAACTATACTATCCAACACAATCTACAGGTTCAAGGTAATCCCTTTCAGATTACCAGTGACATGTTTCACAGAATTAGAACAGAAAATTTTACAATTTCTATGGAAATGTAGAAAACCATGAATAGTCAAAACAACCTTAAGAAAAAAGGAGCTGGAGAAATCAACCTCCCTGACTTCACACTCTTCTATACTACAAAGCTACAGTCACCAAACAGTATTGTACTGGCAAAAAACAGAAATATAGATTAATGGAACAGAATAGAAAATCCAGAGATAAACCCAACATCTAAGGTAGACCACCTAATCTTTGACAGGGAAATCTAGTGTGCAGCAGTCCATGGGTGTGCAAAGAATTGGACATCACTGAGCAACTGAAAAACAATAATCTTTAACAAAGTAGGCAAGAACATACAATGGACGAAAAATGGTTTCTTCAATAAGTGTTGCTGGGAAAGCTGAACATATAAAAGAATGAAATTAGAATAATGCCTAATATCATACACAGAAATAAACTCAAAAAGGGTTGAAGACCTAAATTTAATACCAGACAGTATAAAAGTCTAAGATGATAAAAACAAAAATAAATGGGACCTAACAAAATTGAAAAGATTTTGCATCACAAAGGAAATCATAAACAAGACAAAAATAAACCCTCCAAATGGGAGGAAATGTTTGCAAATGAATAAAATGACAAGAGATTAATCTAAATATAAAAGCAGCTCATGCAGTTCAATATAAAACATCAAACAATACAATAAAAAATGGAAAGAAGATCTAAATACACATTTCTCCAAAGATGAACAGGTAGGTAAATAGCACAAGAATAGATGCTCAACATCACTAATTATTAGAGGAATACAATCAAATCTACAGTGAAGTATGACCTCATAATGGTCAGAATGTCCATGATTAAAAAAAAAAAACAACTACTAACATTAAATGCTATGGATGATGTGCAGAAAAGAAAACCCTCCTATTGTTAGAAATGTAAACTGGTAAAGCCACTATGGAAAATAGCATGAAAGTTCCTCAAAATAGAGCTACCACATAATCCTGCAATCCCACTCCTGGGCATATATCCAGAGAAAACTATAATTCAAAAAAATGCATGCACCTTAATGTTGACTGCAGCAGTATTTATAATAGCCAAGACATGTAAGCAGCCTAGGTATTCATTAGCTGAGGAATGGGTGAAGAAGATGTGCTACATATATACAATTGAACATTGTGTGTTAGTAGCTCAGTCATGTCACACTCTTTGCAACCCCACAGACTGTAACCTGCTAGGCTTCTCTGTCCATGGGATTCTCCAGGCAAGAATACTCGAGTGGATTGCCATACCCTCCTCCAGTACCTGAAGATTACTCACCTGTGAAAAAAGAACAGAAAAGAGTGGATATATATGTATGTATAAATGATTTACTCTGCTGTACATATGAGCATAATGCAACATTGTAAGTCAGCTATATTCAATTAAAAAATTAAAATTAGACAAAATATTTTAATAGCTACTTCAGATGCCCAGAAGAAATTACTCCTGAAGATGGCCTTAGGATTTGAGTTGCAACATCAGCTCTTAGGAGAGTCTGTAGCCTGTTGCCCTGATGTAGAATTTGGTCTTGCCAGCTTCCACAATTGCAGAAGCCAATTACTTTGAATCAATGTCTATTATCAGTCAATGTCAATGTCTACCTCTCTAACTCCTTCACAGGTATATATACATATATGTATATATGCACAAACACACACATGCACACACACACACACATCCTATTGATTCCGTTTCTCTGGAGACCACTGACCAATACACCAACAAATGAGAAAATATTTTTTAATGCTTAAATAAACAATTTGAAACGACTTACATTGCTAAATCTCAATAAAACTGGAATCATGCAAAACAGAGAGTTTAAAGAATTCAGTTACACAAGAGAAACAAAAAAATGTATAGAAAGCATTGTGCAAAAAAAGCACCAGACACAGGCACAAAAGATTTCTACCAAACATTCAAAGATGAGATTATCCTGTTTGAATTATAGAATACACAAAAGAACTATACAGAAAAGGTCTTAATGACCCAGATAACTGTGATGATATGGTCACTCACCTAGAGCTGGATTTTTTGGAGTGTGAAGTCAAGTGGGTCTTAGGAAGCATTAGTGTTGTGTTAGTCGCTCAGTTGTGTTCGATTCTTTGCAACCCCATGAAGAGTAGCCCGCCAGGCTCTTCTGTCCATGGAATTCTCCAGGCAAAATCCTGGAGTGGGTTGCCATTCCCTTCTCTAGGGGATCTTCCTGATGCAGGGATCAAACTCCGGTCTCCTGCATTGCAGGCAGATTCTTTACCAACTGAGCCACCAGGGAAGCACTTGTTAGTAGGAAGCATTATTACTAACAAAGCTAGTTGAAGTGATGGAATTCTAGCTAAGCTACTTCAAATCCTAAAAGATGATGCTGTTAAAGACCTGCACTCATTATGCCAGCAAATTTGGAAGACTCAGCAGTGGCCACTGGACTGGAAAAGGTCAGTTTTCATTCTAATCCCAAAGAATATTCAAACTACTGTATAATTCTGCTCATTTCACATGCTACCAAGATTATGCTCAAAATCCTTCAAGCTAGGCTTCAGTAGTTTGTGAACTGAGAACTTCCAGATAGACAAGCTAGGTTTAGAAAAGGCAGAGGAACTAGAGATCAAATTGCCAACACTTGTTGGATCATGGAGAAAGAAAGAGAATTCCAGAAAAAAAGTCTACTTCTGCTTCATTGACTGTGCTAAAGCCTTTGACTGTGGATCACAACAAACTGTGGAAAATTCTTACAAAGATGGGAGTACCAGACCACCTTACCTGTCTCCTGAGATATCTGTATGCAGGACAAGAAGCAACAGTTAGAACTGGACATGGATCAATGACTGGTTCAAAACTGGGAAAGAAGTAAGACAAGGTGCGTGTTGTCACTGTGCTTATTTAACGTATATGCGGAGGGCATGTGTGTGCTTCTTGCTCAGTCATGTCTGACTCTTTGCAACCCCATGGACTGTGGCCTGCCAGGCTCCTAAGGCCATGGAATTCTCCACACAAGTATACTGGAGTGGGTAGCCATTCTCTTCTCCAGGGGATCTTCCTGACTCAGAAATTGAACACAGGTCTCCTGCATTGCAGGAAGATTCTTTATCATTTGAGCTACAGTACATCATGTGAAATGCCAGACTGGATGAATCACAAGCTGGAATCAAGATTGCTGGGAGAAATATCAACAACCTCAGATACACAAATGATACCACTCTAATAGGAGAAAGTGAAGAGGAACTAAAGAGCTTTTGATGAGGGTGAAAGAGGAGAGTGAAATGCTGGCTTGAAACTCAAAACACTAAGATCCTGGCATCCAGTCCCATCACCTCATGGCAAATATTAACAGAAGGGTGAAAAGTTGAAGTAGTGACAGATTTTCTTCTGTTGGGCTCCAACATGGACTGTAGCCATGAAATTAAAGGATGCCTGCTCCTTGAAAGAAAAGCTTTGACAAACCTAGATCAGCGTATTAAAAAGCAGATACATCACTTTACTGACAAAAGTCCTTATAGTCAAGTTATGGTTTTTCCTGCAGTCATGTACAGATGTGAGAGCTGGACCATAAAGAAGGCTGAGTGCTGAAGAACTGATACTTTTGAATTGTGGTGCTGGAGAAGACTCTAGAGAATCCCTTGGCCTGCAAGTAGATCAAACCAGTCAATCCTAAAGAAATCATTCCTGAATATTAATTGGAAAGACTAATGCTGCAACTGAAACTCCAATACTTTGGCCACCTGATGCAAAGAGCTAACTCATTGGAAAAGGTCCTGATGGTGGGAAAGATTGAAGGCAAAGGAGAAGGAGCAGTAGAGAATAACATAGTTAGATAGCATCATCAACTCAATGGACATGAATCTGAGCAAAGTCTGGGAGATAGTGGAGGACAGAGCAGCCTGGTGTGCGCTAGTCCATGGGGTCAGATAGAGTCACACATGACTTGAAAGTGAAAGTGAAGTCGTTCAGTTGTGTCCGACTCTTTGTGACCCCATGGACTGTAACCTACCAGGCTCCTCCATCTGTGGGATTTTCCAGGCATGAATACTGGAGTGGATTGCCATTTCCTTCTCCAGGGGATCTTCCCGACCCAGGGATCGAACCCAGGTCTCCCACATTGTAGGTAGACGCTTTGCCTTCTGAGCCACCAGGGAAGTCCACGACTTCCCTTCCAAGACACATGACTCAGTGACAAACAATAAAAAAAACAGGAGTATTGAAATGGAAGGATAACTAAATGAAATATAGTATTGATGATAAAACTTAAAAATAGCACAAAAATTCTTTTAAGCAAATTCATACAATAAAATCTACCTCATCCATTATAAATATATTTATAATTTAAAATACTATAACATATAAAATTGATGAATCTGATTATCTGAAAATAAGAAAACCTTAGCTTGTCAAAAATAAAAATCTCCAAGCAAAGTCAAATGATAAATGAAAAACTGCAGAAAATATGTTTACACTTGTACCACAAAGAATTAATGTTTCTAATATTTAAAACCTTCTTAAAAATGAGAGTTAAAAATCAACAACCCCTTAGAGAAATGGCAAAAGCTTTGAAAGGACAGTTTATAGATATGGAAATACACATGGTTCTTAAATACTAAAAAATGATCAATCTGATGCTCGCTCATAATACAAATTAAGATAATACTATATTAAAAACACAACACCTCACCTACAACATTGACAAATCTCCTAATAACACATATTATTGGTGAGGCTGTGGAAAATCAGTTCAGTTCAGTTCAGTCGCTCAGTTGTGTCCAACCCCATGGACTGCAGCATGCCAGGCCTCCCAGTTCATCATCAACTCCCAGAGCCTACTCAAACTCATGTCCATTGAGTCAGTGATGCCATCCAACCATCTCATCCTCTGTCGTCCCAAAATAGGCACTTTCAGACATTTCTGGTGGAAACAGAAAATGATACAATCCATATACAAAGACATTTGTATTTAGTAAAATTACATTCACAGTGCCCTCCAACCTAACAATTCCACTTCTAAAATCCTAAACTGAATTTACACGTGTAAAAATTAAAAAGGTATTTGTTGTAACACCATTTATTTTATAATAAATAAAGGAATCAAAAGAAATATCTCAAATATACCTTTCCTATTTTATTTATTCATGCTCTCTTTAGGAATGCAATCCTGACATCATGATGCTTCTTCAATTTTCCCCATTATCAAAGAAAAATATACTAACATAAATACACATTATGGAATTTTACAGTTTTGTTATTCTATATGCCATTCTGCAAGTTGTTCTCACTTGACATTACCTCATGGACATTTTTCTCAGTAGATTTGGATGTAGCACATTGCTTCTAACATATACAAAATACAAAAATATGAATGTGTGTCAAAATGTTCAGCTCATTTCCAGGATTTTGCTTCCTTGGTTAATGGAAGCAATAAAATTCTAAACATATATTTAAATTGTGGTGCTGTCATTTCTGCAGAATAGTTTTAAGGTATGTGTGTTCTAAATGTTTTTAGTTTACTTTCTTAAAAGACTGTGACAATTTACCCTACCACCAACAGTTTATGAGAAGGTATATTTGCCTGAACCTTAACTAGCACTTGATAGGGATTATGGAATAAGGTTGTAGTCTGTGAAGACTTTATATTCACTCTAAAGTGAATTGGTTTAAACAGAGATTTAACCTTGGATCCTAAGGTCACTGACTCAATCATTAATATAATAATTACTCAGATATCTGCTCATGTATATATATCCCAGACTAAAGAACATGGACTAAAATGGTGACAAGATTTAGAAACACCTGGCTAAACTGTATCTTTTCCCCATAATTTCCATTAGCCCTCTCCTCTATTTATTTGTTTGAATAATGCATATTTTCTCACTTTTAATTAAGTGAAAGAAAGTGAAGTTGCTCAGTCATGTCCGACTCTTTGTGACCCCATGGACTGTAGCCCACCAGGCTCCTCTGTCCTTGGAATTTTCCAGGCAAGAGTACTGGAGTGGGTTGCCATTTCCTTCTCCAGGGAATTTTCCCAACCCAGGGATCAAACCCAGGTCTCCCGCATTGCGGGCAGACAGACACTTTACCGTCTGAGCCACCAGGGAAGCAGGTTTGTATAATGCATATTTTCTCACTTTTACTTAAGTACATTGTAAACACCACATCCAGGTAAGTCACACCAGCCTCTTGTCATCCTTTGCCACAAGAATGAGTCCAATGATGGGGTAAAGCAGAAGTAAAGTTAAGCAAAATGTTGGCTCAATTTGTGGCAGCCTGAAGAAAAGAATGGTGAATGGTGGCTATTTTTCTTCAGAGAATAATTGTAAATAATTAGATGTGATGAATATGCTAATTTATAACAATATGCAGGTATAAAGTCATGCTAATTAAAGCCTCAGACAAGTTTCCAGGACATTTCCCCCTGAGGTCCTCAATTAGCAAAGCATCTGGATTGTCAGACACACCCTGCCTCTGATCAGTAACCTTAACTTACTGACACTACTCATATTAATGATGATTTAGGGCCTCTTGGAAGATAAAATGAGCCTCTATCTACCTACACCGTCAACCAATCCTTAGTCTTAGTTCTGACACAGGAAAGGAGAACATAGCACTTATCACCCAGGGAGAAGCACAGAAGACACCTGGATTTCCAGGTGACAATGACAGAATTCACAAGGTAGCTAACTTTAATATTTACTTTTGCATAAGAGAGCAGAAGATATGCCTATAATTTTCTCGTACTTCCTAAACAAAATTAATCATAGTGACATTTTACAGCTAATTTACATTAATAATGAAATCATGGGCTATTAAATACAATTTTAATTACCCAGTATATTAACTCTGATGGGCCAAGCAGATAAAATTGTCAAATTATACTGAGAATGTAGAAACAAAGTCAAAGCTATATGGATGGTTAATAAATAGTGCCTATCTTCATGTTCTGTATAAGAGTTTTTATTTAATGGTGTTTAGACTTTTAATGTTCCATCTCTAAGACAATTTTTCCTCATAAGTTATATATTAATAATAGATAAGCCTACATGTATTTTGGGCCTAAAATTTTATATTAATGATGGTGATTATGATCTTGGGCTCCGGAGTATGATAGAATTGGGTTAAAACTTCATCCCCATCACCTATATGCTCTGTGGGCTTGGGCAAAGAGTTAACATCTTTCTATACTTTGGTTTTGACATCTGGAAATTGGATGTATCAAGAGCACGCATCTCTGAAGGTTGTCAATGAGATTGAATGCAGCAACGTGTGTGAAGAGTTGAGCTGGTACTCAATAAAGGAAGGCTTGTAACTGTTATTTTCTCTAGTCAGTGAAATATGTAGTGACACAGGGGGATCTGTATAACTTTCTTCTAGATTTTTTACCAAGTTGCATATTTTGGCTAATTTTGTATAGTCACATAAAAATATTAAAAATAGAATTCATTAAAGATTCTATCCAAGGGGTTTCCCTGTGGTTCAGTGGTTAAAACTCTGTACTCTCAATGTAGGGGACTCAGTTTGATCTTTGGTCAAAGAACTAGATCTGGCATGCCACAACTAAACACCTAGTGCAGACAAATAAATAAATATTAAAAAATTTTTTTTCCAATAAAAATAAGTTAATATTAAACTATAAATCAAAGTAGATGATTATCACATAATCCAACATGTTTTTAAAAGTCAGCTTATGAAAGGATCTTTATGTAAGAATTAACACACCAGTTAGTCTCTTAGAGATCTTGTCCAACAGTTTTTTCCTGACAGAAAACATTTGGAAGGTCATGCTAAAACCAAAGCCATCATGGGTGGGGCTATGATTTGCTTTGAGTTTTTTTCAGTTCCTGACTCATCCAGATTTAGGAGAGGTGACAGACAGGCATTCCTCTTACCAGTGAACTGTTCTGATGTCAGGGAGAAGGATAGGGGTGTGCTCATAGATAATACCTCTGCCCCAGGGTTATTAGGACTGATTTGAAGCTGAGCAGAGGCAATGTCGTTTTTCAAAGAAGTAAGAATTGAACAGCCAGAAGGCCGCTACAGGTGTGGAGTGTCCAATCCCTCTCTGTTCTATTGGGTCTCTGGGAGAGAGGCCACAATAGATGGAGATGTCTCATGAGAATCACTGGACACCATAACAAATGGCATTTCATTGGCAGGTGGGCCAAAAGGTGCCAGGCCATGTTGGCTGTTCATTCTAAGACGTGTAGTACAAAAGATATGTACTTATTTCCACCTGGCTTTTTGATCTGATACTCTCAAGAAGAGGAAAAAGAACTTAGGAAAAAAACATTGATACAAAGGAGAGATACAGGGGCTGTGGTGACTGAAGAGTTAAATGTATTCTCTGAGAATATAGGTATACGATATGTCATTAAAGCATTCTGATTCTCTGGAGAATTTCTACTCATCTGTTCTTAAAGACTAGATTGAAACCCTTTTTGATATTCATGCCCTATTCCAGTAGGTTTTGATTGTGGTAAGGAAATCTGGGTTTTCATAAAGGTCTTTGAATCTGATGAACATGTAACTTTAGGAGATATTGAGTAAGTTGAGTTCATGCTCTAGAATCAGGTTGCCAGGGTTGGTTTATGGCTCCTTGCCATTGGAAAATTAATCCCTCTAAGTTCCAGTGCTTTTATCAGTAAAGTGAGAATACAGTTAATAATTTATATAAATTAATTCTTATGTATTGTTGAGAGAATTCAATTATAACAAATGCTTATAAAATGCTAGCATTTGATGAGTGATCAATAAGTATTATGTTATTATCACTGTTGTTATGGTGATGTCATACCAAATGCTTTAGAATGATGTCAATGTGCATTCAAAGTAGTATATCCAATTGCTATAAAAAAGATGTTTTAAGTGCCATGCAAATAGATCTTAACTCTCTACTAATTCTCTAAATACTCCTAAAATGTGAGAAACAGAATCTATTTGTATGGCACCTAAAGCATTTTAGTTACAAAGGTCTCACAGTAAATTGCTTATCTAAATATTTACATTGACCTAAGGCAAGAGGCAAACCCAAATCTCAGGTCTTCCTTGAAATGAACTGCATAAAAACAGACCCATCAGCAGAAACACTGTGTCTTCTATATTCATATAGCTTATTTTGCATTTCTGAGGGGCAGAATATATTTCTAAGTGTACAGTGACTGTTAATTAAAAGCCATCTTGGGAAAAACAAAAACAAAAACATAGGCTCCTTGTTTGACTCTTGGCCTACACCAGGCCTATTGGTAAGAAAAGAGAATAACCTCACCCTGGGCAGAAGTGAAGCTTTGCCAAGGGTTAATTTTTAGATAAGAAGTAAATATGACACAGTGTGGATGACAGTGATTAAAAAAAGGCAGAAAATTAGGTGGATAAAAGATAATTGGTAGAAAATATGAAGGTAATATGGGGAAAATGCAAAGCAAATGGTACCATGTTGTATCACACTATTGGCAAGAGGAATGTGTGGCTACTTACTTATATCTTAACTTAGCAGAGCAAGAAGACCCCAGATTTCTGCATTGCTCTGACTCTGGTGATTGGCATTCCAGCATTAGAGATCCTTCATCTTTCTTAATGCTAAAAGTTTAACCTCCTCATCACCCAAACCTCAGATTAAATATTAGAGCACTGTTTACAGCCAATCAATTACTGGGAATACACTTGAGAATGACAAAAACCTTGAGAATGTTGGGCACTGACATGGTCAAGGGAAGTCATCTGAAGAAGATGGTAGCCCTTGTCATAATTTGGCTTGTCAGGAAAATGACCATGCATTGTTTTCAAAGTTCATATATATGTGCACCATCATCAGTGAGCATGATTTTATTTTCCTCTGCCCTCTGTGATCCCTACAGAGGAGTCTGGAGAGTGAAAATGTTAAAGGTGTCACAGCTTTCCCAGATGCATAGAATGCAATAGTTCTAATACTAGGGCACCAACCATTTCTGTTAAAAGACTGTATGAAGCATTCATAATATGGCTCAGTGACAGTCTAAGTAGGCTGCCTGCCTATGTAACATGTTCACAGAGGGCACTGGAATCCTCAGTAGCACAGCACATGATCGGGGTACCTGACACTTATTGTCAAAAACTACCAACATTCAGGAAACATTCACTGAATATCTGCAATATTCCAGAAGCTTGTGAAAGACTGACTTCATAATAACTTTATTAAAGTCTTCTTCTCTTGCCACTGTACCTCCTCTAGAGCAAGATCATATCAATGTGCATTGTTTCCTTTGTTTATCAGTCTCTCAGTCATGTCTGGCTCTTTGTGACCCCATGGACTGTAGCATGCCAGGCTTCCCAGTCCATCACCAACTCCTGGAGCTTGCTCAAATTCATATCAATCAAGTTGGTGATGCCATCCAACCATCTCATCTTCTGTTGTCCCCTTCTCCGCCTGCCTTCAATCTTTCCGAGAATCAGGGCCTTTTCCAATGTATCAGTTCTTTGCATCAGGAGGCCTAAGTATTGGGGCTTCACCTTCAGTGTCAATCCTTCCAATGAATATTCAGGACTGATTTCCTTTAGGATGAACTTGTTTGATCTCTTTGCAGTCCAGGGATTCTCAAGAATCTTCTCCAACAACACAGTTGAAAAGCATCAATTATTCAGTGCTCAGCTTTCTTTATAGTCCAACTCTCATATCCATACATGACTACTGGAAAAACCATAGCTTTGACTACATGGACATTTGTTGGCAAAGTAATGTCTCTGCTTTTCAATATGCTATCTAGGGTTGGTCATAGTTTTTCTTCCAAGGAACAAGCCTCTTTTAATTTCATGACTGCAGACACTATCTGCAGTGATTTTGAAGCCCCCCAAAATAAAGTTCCTCACTGTTTCCATTGTTTCCCCACCTATTTGCCATGAAGTGATGAGACTGTATGCTATGATCTTAGTTTTTTGAATGTTGAGTTTTAAGACAACTTTTTCACTCTCCTCCTTCAGTTTCATCAAGAGGCTCTTTACTTATTCACTTTCTGCCATAAGGGTGATGTCATCTGCATATGTGAGGTTATTGATATATCTCCAGGAAATCTTGATTCCAGATTGTGCTTCATCCAACCTGACATACTGCATGATGTCCTCTGCATATAACTTAAATAAGCAGGTTGACAATATACAGCCTTGATGTACTCCTTTCCCAGTTGGAACCAGTCTGTTGTTCAATGTCTGGTTCTAACTGTTGCTTCTTGACCTGCATACAGATTTCTCAGGAGGTAGGTAAGGTGGTCTGGTATTCCCATCTCTTGAAGAATTTTCCACAGTTTGCTGTGATCCACACAGTCAAAGGCTTTAGCAGAGTCAATGAAGCAAAAGTAGATGTTTTTTTCTGAGTTCTTTTCCTTTTTCTATGATCTAACAGATGTTGACAATTTGATCTATGGTTCCTCTGTCTTTTCTAAATCCAGCTTGAACATCTGGAAGTTCATGGTTCATATGCTGTTGAAACCTAGCTTGGAGAATTTTGAGCATTACTTTGCTAGCTTGTGAAATGAGTGCAATTGTGTGGCAGTTCAAACATTCTTTGGCATTGCCTTTCTTTGGGATTGGAATGAAAACTGACCTTTTCCAGTCCTGTGGCCACTGCTGAGATTTCCAAATTTGCTGACATATTGAGTGCAGCATTTTCACAGCATCATCTCATAGAATTTGAAAGAGTTCAACTGTAATTCCATCACCTTCACTAGCTTTGTTTATAGTGATGCTTCCTAAGGCCCACTTGACTTCACACCCCAAGATATCTGGCTCTAGGTGAGTGATCACACCATTGTGGTTATCTAGGTCATTAGGATATTTTTTTGTATAGTTCTTCCATGTACTTTCCACCACTTCTTAATATCTTCTGCTTCTGTTAGATCTATACCATTACTGTCTGTATTATGCCCATCTTTGCACAAAATGTTCACTTGGTATCTCTAATTTTCTTGAAGAGATCTCTAGTCTTTCCCATTCTATTGTTTTCCTCTATTTCTTTGCATTGTTCACTTAGGACGGCTTTCTTATCTCTCCTTGCTATTCTTTGGAACTCTGCATTCAGATGGATATATCTTTCTTTCTCTCCTTTGCCTTTCACTTCTCTTCTTTTCTCAGCTATTTGTAAGCCCTCTTCAGACAGCCATTTTGCCTTTTTGCATTTCTTTTTCTTAGGGATGGTTTTGATCACTGCCTCCTGTACAATGTCACCAACCTCTGTTCATAGTTCTTCAGACACTCTATCAGACCTAATCTCTTGAATCCATTTGTCACTTCTACTGTATAATCATAAGGGTTTTGATTTGGTTGTGCCTGAATGTGCCTGCTACTTTCTTTAACCAAAGTCTGAATTTGTCTATAAGGAGTTCATGATCTGAGCCACAGTCAGCTTCCAGTCTTGTTGCTGACTGTATAGAGCTTTTCCATATTTGACTGCAAAGAATATAATTAATTCAATTTTGGTATTGATCATCTGGTGATATCCATGTGTAGTGTCATCTCTTGTGTTGTTGGAAGAGGGTGTGACCTCTTGCTATACCAGTGCATTCTCTTGGCAAAACTGTTAACCTTTGCCCTGCTTCATTTTGTACTCCAAGGACTAACTTGCCTGTTACTCCATGTATCTCTTGTCTTTTGCATTCCAGTCCCCTATGATGAAAGGACATCTTTTTTTTTTTTGGTGTTACTTCTAGGTCTTGTAGGTTTTTGTAGAACTATTCAACTTCAGCTTCTTTGGCATTAGTGGTTGGGGCATAGACTTGGATTACTGTGATATTGAATGGTTTGTTTTGGAAATGAACCGAGATCATTCTCTTGTTTTTGAGGTTGCACTCAAGTACTGCATTTCAGACTCTTTTGTTGGCTAAGATGACTACTCCATTTCTTCTAAGAGACTCTTGCCCACAGTAGTAGATAAAACGGTTATCTGAATTAAATTCACCCATTCCAGTCCATTTTAGTATACTGATTGCTAAAATGTTGATGTTCACTCTTGCCATCTCCTCTTTGACCACTTCCAATTTACCTTGATTCATGGACCTAACATTTCAGGTTCCTATGCAATATTGTTCTTTTCAGCATTGGACTTGACTTTCACCACCAGACACTTCCACAACTGGGCATTGTTTCTGCCCAGAGAGGCTCAGCCTCTTCTTTCTTTTTGGAGCTATTTCTCTGCTCTTCTCCAGTAGGCTATTGGGCACCTACAAACCTGGAGAGTTCATCTTTCCATGTCATATCTTTTTGCCTTTTCATATGTTCATGGGGTTCTCAAGGCAAGAATACTGAAGTGGTTTGCGTTCCCTTCTCCAGTGGACTACATTTTGTCAGAACTCTCCACCGAGACGCTTAGATTCCATAAATAGACATGATACTTCCAATATTACATCTCACTTTCTCTCGCTTTTCTCCAGAAAGTCGGAGCCCTGAAATAAAAAAAAAACAAAAAAAACTGCCTACAATCCTATATCTTGTTCCTCTGCTTCATTATGTTTAGTGCTTCTGACACTTGAAATGCCCTTTCTGAAATGGAAAACTTATTGGTCCATTTAATGCAATCTCATATTTTATTGTATTAATGGTCCTTCTGTTTCCTCAAGCTTACTAAGGACAGAGGGGAGGACTTACTAAAGTTTGTCTAGAACAGACATTGGACTCAATAGACATCTATAAAGTGAAAGAATGACAAATGAGTCAGTGAAATGAGTCATGTTAAAAATGAGGGATTAATTTCTAAATCTATAAACACATAAATCTTGAATTCATCTTCTTTACCATGATTATTAGTAGATGACTACATGTCTTGATGAAAATGTATAGTCTTAGATATACCCTGTAATAAAAGGGAAAAAATGATGAACAAGTGAGACATTTTTGTTGTTCTGGAAATAACTTACAATAAAATATTAGATGCAACTGAAAGATATGTCTAGTTTTCAAATTTTACTTGACTGGCTTACCATGTAAACTAGCAAATATTATACAGCTTTGAGTAAATTTAATCAAGCCAATTAAAATCAATGAGTTTCATTTCCTTGTTTATATAATGCAATTACTATACTACATCTCTGTTTCTTAATCTGATCTGATTATAAGAACCACTTGGAGAATATGATTTAATAGGTCTGAAGGAGGGGACAGGTGATTTTTCAATAGGAAGCTGTATATAACTCTGGAACACTTGATTTCATGGAACTGTAAGAATCAAATATTGTATTATCAACTTCTCAGAAGCTATAAGCAGAAAATATGGGAACAAAATCCATCTTGTCACATAGTTATTGATAACCTGCTTCTTCAATTTACAGGCCTAGGCAATCTTGGGAGTTCAAAGTATTATATTTAAGGGAAAAAAGCAGAACCTCTCCTCCGAAAAGGCTGACAATCTACAGGGTTAAAGATTTATCCACAAGGAGAAGGCGAGGGTGGGATGTTTCGAGAGAACAGCAAGTATATTATCTATAGTGAAACAGATCACCAGCCCAGGTGAGACGCATGAGACAAGTGCTCAGGCCTGGTGCACTGGGAAGACCCAGAGGAATCGGGTGGAGAGGGAGGTGGGAGGGGGGATCGGGATGGGGAATACATGTAACTCCATGGCTGATTCATGTCAATGTATGACAAAACCCACTGCAATGTTGTGAAGTGATTGGCCTCCAACTAATAAAAATAAAATAAAATAAAATGTATTATACATTTGGAAAAAAAAAATAAAGAGCTTCTAAAAGCAAAAAAAAAAAAAAAAGGTTTATCCACAAATAGCTGTGGCTTAAGGCAAACTGCCTCATACACTGTGATAGACTGATGAACACAAAAGAGGCCAGAGAAGCAGTGGGTGCTAACTGGGAGGACCACAGAGGAGGGGACAGTTAAGCTGGGACTTTGAAAGTGGATAATATGATTTGTTAGTTCAAGTAAAACTGAATTGCTGTCCCTCTATCCACTGATTTTTTAAAAATATGCCTCAAATTGGTGGCTTAGTCACAACACTTCCTCCCATACAGCACTCAGAAACCTGTTATAAACTCCTGTCCTTGACATTATTTTTTCTTCCAGTTTTATTGAGATATTGACATATAGCACTGTATAAGTTTAAGGTGTACAGCATAAAGATTTGACTTACATCATGAAATAATTAACACAGTGAGTTTAGTGAACATCATCTCATAGAGATACAAAATTAAAGAAATACAAAAAATTTTTCTTTTGATGAGAACTCAGGATTTATTCTAGTTACAGCTTTCATATTTAACATATAGCAGTTTAATTATATTTATCATGTTGTACATTACATCCCTAATGTTTATTTACCTTATTACTAGAAGCTTGTACTGTTTAGTCAAAAGGACTACCTTCAGCCAGTTTCCTCTGCTCCCATCCCACCAACCCTAGTAACCACAAATATCATCTTTTTTCTGTGATTTTGTTTATTTGATTGTTCTTGAAGTATAATTGACCTACAATACAATGTTATTTTCCTGGTAGACAACACAATGATTCAGTCTTTCTATATACATTTTTATTGGCCATGCTGTTGGCATGTGGGATCTAAGTTCCCTGACCAGGGCTCAAACTCATGCCACCTGCAGTGAAAGCACATATTCTTAACCACTGGACCACCAAGGAAGTCCTTATTTCTCTACTTTTTAAAATGATCGCTATGATAAGTCTAGTTGCAATATCACCACACAAAGATATTATTTAGATATTGACTCTACTCCCCACTCTGTATATTTCATGTTTGTGACTCATATTTCTCTTTGCCCTTCAGCCCTCTATACTCTGGCAACCACCTGTTTGTTCTCAGTATCTATTACTCTCTGTTCATTGGTCTTTTAGATCCCACATATAAGTGATATAGCACAGTATTTGACTTTCTCTGACTTATTTCACTTTGCAAAATATCCTCTAGGTCCAATGCACCTTACCAGTCAACCTACAAGAAACGCAGCAGAATCACTCTGATTAACTGTGTGAATGCACACAGCTGTGTGTAATAAGGGACCAGAAGGCCTTGATTCTGCCTCTTGTGCAAAGTAAACTTCTAATTATGCCTACTATATACATTTAACACTGCTGCCCAGGCAATGTTCTCAAATCTATACTCACTGATACTTTTAATCTGCACAAGCCCCTTATGTTGTGGGTTTGCTTTAGTCCAATTTTACAAAGGAAAGAAGAGAGGCACAGAAGGACGATTCTCCTAGACCAAGGATATCAGGTAGGTAAATGTGGTCTTTTAGCAGGAGCTTTAAACCATGGTGCTGATCTTCTAGAGGTTATACTTATAACTGGTTCACAATAATCTTTCTGCTTATAGAGTTAATAAACCCAACCAAAACTTTGCTAAACAGAAGATATCCTGCCTTTTAAAATAAATAATTTCTTACAAGCTGTATCCTAGCAATCTCTTGCATCTTGACTTTTTGTTTCTCCTTGTGCAACATCAGCTAGTACCAGGAATTACCTTGATGATAGGTTAAAAGTTTACAAGGAGGAAGGTGACTTAGTGAAACTGGCAAAAATCATATTTTTATGGTTCCTCCCTAAATACTGGTGCTATATATAGTTGGTCATTCTTTTCCAGTTCAGTTGACTTAAGAGATACTTGTTGCTGTTGCCCAGTTGCTCAATTGTATCTGACTCTTTGTGAACCCGTGGACAGCAGCACACCAGACTCCCCTGTCCTTCACTAAATCCCAGAGTTTGCTCAAATGCATGTCCATTGAGACGATGATGCCATTCAACCATCTCATCTTCTGTCACCCACTTCTCCTCCTGCCCTCAATCTTTCCCAGCATCAGAGTCTTTTCCAATGAGTCAGCTCTTCACATCAGGTGGCCTAAGTATTGGAGCTTCAGCTGCAGCATCAGTCCTTCCAATGAATATTCAGGGTTGATTTCCTTTAGGATTGACTGGTTTGATCTCCTTGCTGTACAAGGGACTCTCAAGAGTCTTCTCCGGCACCACAGTTCAAAAACATCAATTTTTGGTGCTCAGCCTTCTTCATGATCCAGTTCTCACATCCATATATGACTACTGGAAAAACTATAGCTTTAACTATATGGACCTTTGTCAGTAAAGTGATGTCTCTGCTCTTTAATACGCTGCCTAGGTTTGCCATAGCTTGAGTCAGGATCAAAGTAAGGAGGACTCATGGGAAGTGGGCAAGTTCCCCACATGAGAGGAAAAGGTGAACATAGACCACATTCAATTCTGAAAATGCTTTTCTTTACTCAGGTTATCAAGGCTCTACTTCCCATCTTCAAAAGAATCTTTATTTTTCATGAAGCCTCATAAAATTGAGTGAAAATGTTGACTTTTCAAAATGTAAAATCATCATAATTGTTGTGTTGAAGCTGTGTCTGCGAAGGGCCTCAAGGTGATGACTAAATTAGTTCTTGAAGAATTTTCATCAAATTAACTGACTTGTTATTGACAGAACATTCAATGTATCTGTGTTCTTATTTGGTTAGTGTTAGTGATTATAGTTTGTAACAGTAGGTACAGTGTGTAAACATTAGGTTATTAAGTAATCCACGAGATAATTAATGAAAATTATATATTTTGAGAAGTTATGCATAATGCTGAAGAGACCTCAACAGGAAAAAAGTTACAAAAAATATTCAAAGGTGTCCTGGGAGTAAGGAAAATAGACAAGGTGTACAGTAACACATCATCAGATGGAACAGTGTTCTTACAGTTGTTTCCTGGGCAATAATGTTCACCCATGGAGAGAAACAATAAGACTATATCCACAGATTTTATTCTCCTGGGGCTCTGGCCTGAGTTCAGCCACCTTATGATCCTTATCTACCTCATCCTTTTGGTCTACTGTATGGCTGTTATGAGCAATGTTGTTCTCATTCTCCTCATCTGGCTAGATTTGCAACTCCACTCCCCCATGTACTTTCTGCTCAGCCACCTCTCCCTCATTGACTTGGCCTTGATCTCAACTTCTGTCCCCAAAATGGTCACAAACTTCTTCTCAGGGGAAAGAATCATATCACAGGTAGGTTGTGGAACCCAGATTTTCTTCAGCTTAACCCTGGGAATTGCTGAGTGTCTCCTGCTAACTCTCATGTCCTATGACCGCTACGTTGCCATCTGTAACCCACTTCATTACTCAGTCATTATCAGCCATGTCACCTGCAAAAAGATGGTCATTGTGTCCTGGACAGGGGGAGCAATAACTTCCCTGGTTCATACAGCCTATGCCATGCATTTTCCCATTTGTCACCCCCGAGAGATCCTGCATTTTTTGTGTGAGGTCATGGCCCTCTTGAAGCTCACTTGTGAGGACATTTCAGCCTATGTGAAGTCAGTGGTGGTCTCAAGCTTTCTGGTGGTCCTCATCCCTCTAAGTCTCATCCTGGTCTCCTACGCCCTCATCTTTCTTGCTGTCCTCCGCATGAACTCCTCTGAGGGCAGGAACAAGGCTCTGGCTACCTGCTCCTCCCACCTTTGTGTGGTCACCCTCTACTTTGGCCCTGCCATATTGGTCTACATGAGACCTGGGTCTTCTAAGACTCCCAAATTAAATCAATCTCTTTTTATGTTTAATGCCATCCTTACCCCTATGCTTAACCCACTCAGCTATAGTCTGAGAAACAAGGATGTTATAGAAGCTTTGAAGAGTAGAGTCATCAATAGATACCCCCTGAGAAAGATGAAAATACATCTACATTGCTATACTTGATTATAATCTCATGTTTGTATATTTATTTAAATTGCTTTCAGAAGCCCTTAAGACTTGAAAAATTCTGTTATGAATTATAGAAATGTTAGAGGTATTTATTTCAATCCTCTTGTTGTGTGAAAACAAAACATAAAATAATCTGTTCATGGTCTCAGAGAACCATCAAAGAGCCAGTTCTTCTGACACAAAATTCTGAAAAGACACTTATTTTCTAAATATCACAGAGCATCATTTTTGCTCAGGTATGCCCAAGTTATCAATGCACTCACCCACTTAAATATACCTGTGAAGAAGGCATGAACTGCTCCTTAGAACAGTGAGAAAACTCACACTTTCAGGATGGGCTCAGGAAGCAGAACTTCTTCTTCTTTTTTTTTTTTTTGAAGCAGAACTTCTGATATATACTTTTAAAACTGTGATATTAAAATAGTCTGATCTTTCTTGAATGAAGAAGAGCAGCTTTTAGATTGCCAAAATATCATACACATTCAACCTAATGTCAGCATTTTGTTTCGTGAGAAACAAAGGATAAAACTGTCTTTTCTTTCTCTTGGCTCCAACAAATGTTTCTGTTTCTTTGTACTCCCCCTCCTGAGTTCAAACCCATTGTCTAAGGCAACGCAGCACTAAAGACTACAGAATTTTTACAATCTGAGAAACTGGGATAAAATTATGGTACCTTCTATCTAGCACTGCTAAGAGGATTAAACAAATTATAGTGAGTAAATCAGAAAAGAAAGCAGGAAATGAGTGCTATGTTACAAATGTCTGCAACTGAAGGCCAGGCACTGAACTTAGCATTCAGTAGGGAAGTGAGAGAACTAGACTCTTCAAAGCCTTCCTCCTAGGCATGGCATATGAAACTTTATTTTAAAGATAATAAAAATTTACTATATTCACTTTAGGAGGAATGCAAAATGACTGAGTGCTAAAATGAGCCTTAGTCAAAGCTGAGAGAAAAAAATTAAAAACTTTCTTCTACAATGTAAATAGATTCATCTGTACCATTTCTCTATATTCCATACATATATGTATTAATATATGATATTTGTTTTTCTCTTTTTGACTTACTTCACTCTGTATGGCAGACTCTAGGTCATTCCACATCACTACAAATGACCCAATTTCATTCTCTTTATAGCTGAGTAATATTCCATTATGTATATGTAAGATAAATCTAAAATTGTATTCAAAAAATATAAATGATATTGGTGTTTTATTTTAAAAAGTTGTAGTGAAATTTTAAAATATTATAATTATTGTAGAGAATGATAATTTCTCAGCATTATCAGCTCCTACAATCACTGTATGGTAAATATTTAAACTGATAAATATCTTTTACTATTTTGATTATGTAACTATTATTCACTTAATACCATTATATCACTATTGGTCAAGAGAAAATAATAGAACTCTATATCACTAAAACTACCATTCAGTAGAAAAACATGTAATTATTTTTTAAAATCCAGATGCATATCAGAATTATCTTGGAATTTTGGAAAATACAAATGCCCATGTATTGACCGCGCCCCCCCCCCCCCCCCCCCCCGCCCCGCCAAACCCCCAGGTGTGGTTTTAATGAGCAGCCATGTTTAAAATTTAAATTGTGGTGCCGGAGAAGACTCTTGAGAGTCCCTTGGACAGCAAGGAGATCAAACCAGTCAATCCTAAAGGAAATCAACCCTGAATACTTATTGGAAGGACTGATGCTGAAACTGAAGCTTCAATACATTGGCTGCCTGATGTGAAGAGCCAACTCATTAGAAAAGATCCCATTGTGGGAAAGATTGAAGGCAAAAGGAGAAGAGGGTGGCAGAGGATGAGATGGTTGAATAGCATCACCATTTCAATGGATAAGAACTTGGGCAAACTCCAGGAGAGTGAGGGACAGGGAAGCCTGGCATGCTGCAGTACATGAGGTTGCAGAGTTGGACCGGACTTAGGGACTGAACAACAACAACATGTTTAAAAACAACTGGATTACATGATGGTTTTACTTTTATCTAGTTTGTCTTACCTTTTCTATTTCATATTCAGTGCTCCTGTTTCATTTAGTTTAGTTTTCAATTTCTCTGTTTTGTTGTTGTTCTTTTTCATGGCTTTATCAAGCAGAGAAGAAAAGTTTTGTATATGTATGTACGTTGTTGTCATTCAGTCGCTCAGTGGCGTCTGACTCTTTGTGACCCCATGGACTGCTGTATACCAGGTTTCCCTGTCCATCACCATCCCCAGAGCTTGCTAAAACTCATGTCCACTTAGGCAGCGATGCCATCCAACCATGTTGTCCTAGGTCATCCCTTTCTCCTCCTGCCTTCAATCTTTCCCAGCATCAGGGCTTTTTCTAATGAGTCGGCTCTTCTCATCAGGTGACCAAAGTATTGGAGCTTCAGTTTCAGCATTAGTCCTTCTAATGAATATTCAGGACTGACTTCCTTTAGAATTGACTGGTTTGATCTCCTTGCAGTCCAAGTGACTCTCAAGAGTCTTTTCCAACACCACAGTTCAAAAGCATCACTTCTTCAATGCTCAGCTTTCTTTATGGTCCAACGCTCACATCCATACATGACTACTGGAAAAACCATAGGTTTGACTAGATGAACTTTTGTTGGCAAAGTAATGTCTCTGTCTTTTAATATGCTGTCTAGTTTTGTCACAGCTTTTCTTCCAAGGAGCAAGCATCTTTTAATTTCATGGTTGCAGTCACCATCTGAAGTGACTTTGGAGCCCAAGAAAATAAAAGTTTGTCACTCTTTCCATAGTTTCCCCATCTATGTGCCATGATGTGATGGGACCAGATGCCATGATCTTAGTTTCAGGGTGGCTACAAACAGAAAGAAGATACGCACAAAAGATAGAAAAAATCAAAGCATGACATTACAGAAAATCACCAAAATACAAAGAAATGTAGCAAGAGAGGAAGAAAGTAACAAACAAACCAAGAAACAACCAGAAAATAACAAAGTGACAAACTCAAGTCCACACTTATTAATAAATATTTAAGTGCAAATAGATTAAACTCTCCAATCAAAAGAAATAGAGGGCCTAATGCAGAAAAAAAAAGAAGACCAAAATTTTGCTGTCCATAAGAGACTTACTTCATGTATTAGACAACACATAGCTTCCCTGGTGTCTCACAGTAAAGAATTCGTCTGCAAACTGGGAGACCTGGGTTTGATCCCTGGGTTGGGAACATCCCCTGGAGCATGGCAACCCACTCCAGTATTCTTGCCTGGGGGAATCTGCATGGACAGAGGAGCCTGGTGGGCTACAGCTCAAGGGGTTGCAAAGAGTTGTACACTACTGAGTGACTAAGCACATAGACTAAAAGTGAAGCGATGGAAAAAGATATCCCATAGAAATAGAAACAAAAGCTATCAAGGGCAGCTACACCTATATCTGTGTAAGTACGTAAGGAGGAGAAGTAAAAGTATATAAGAAGGAGAAGGGGATGACAGAGGTTGAGATGGTTGGATGGCATCCGCTACTCGATGGACATGAGTTTGAGCAAGCTCTGGGAGTTGATGATGGACAGGGAGGCCTGGCTTGATGCAGTCCATGGGGTTGCAAAGAGTCAGATATGATTGAGCGACTGAACTGATAACTTATATTGCATGAACTAGGCCTTAAGAAAAAACTATAACAAGAGAAAAGGAAGATTATTATATAATAATAAAGGTGTCAATTAATCAGAATGAGGTAAGAATCATAAATGTATATTCACCCAACAATGAAAAGTGAAAGCGTCAGTCACTCAGTTGTGTCTGACTCTTTGTGACCCCATGAACTGTAGTGCACCAGGCTCCCCTGTCTGTGGAATTCTCTAGGCAAGGATACTGGAGTGGATCGCCATCCTCTTTTCCACGGGATCTGCCTGACCCAAGGATCAAACCTGGGTCTCTAGTATTGAAGGCAGATTCTTTACCATCTGAGCCACAACATTGGAGCACCCAAACATATAAAGCAAACAGATATTAAGGGAGAAATGGAGAGTGAAAAAATAATGGCAAGGGATTTCAATAGGCCACATTCAACAACGGATAGATCATGCAGATGGAAAATCTGTAAGGAAACATTGGAATTAAACTACTTAATATCAGATTTAAGCAGTAGAATGTACATTGTTCTCCAGTTCACATGGAACATTTTCAAGGATAGGATATATTAGGCTGCAAAGCATCCCTAACAAACTAAAATGATTGAAATCATACCACACATCTTTCCAACCACAATGGTATGAAACTAGAAATCAATTACAAGAAGAAAATCTACAAATATGTGGGAATTAAACAACATACTTTTAAACAACCAGTTGGCTAAATAGAACTAAAAAGGAAAATAAAAAGTCAAAGAAAAGTGAAAATGGAAATACAATATATCAAAACTTAGGGGATGCAGCAAAAGTAGTTCTAAAAAGTTTATAGTGATAAATGCATATATTAAGGGGAAAAATTTCAAATAAAAATTACTTTATGGACATCCCTGGTGGTCCAGTGGTTAAGAATTCACCTTTCAATGCAGGGGACACAGGTTCAATCCCTGGTCTGGGAAGATCCCACACGCCATGGGACAACTAAGCCAGTGTACCACAACTACTGAACCTGTGCTCTATAGCCCATGAGCTGCAACTACTGAGACTGCATGCCACAACTACTGAATCCCATGCATTCAAGAGCCCATGATCTATAATAAGAGAAGCCACTGCAATGAGAAGCCTGCACACCACAACTAAGGGTAGCCCCCTGCTTTCCACAACTGGAGAAAGCCCACACACAGCAATGAAGACCAGAACCAATACAGCCAAAAATAAACAAATAGTAACAGCTAAATTCTTTTTTGAAAAAACTAATTTTAAACCTCAAGGACAAAGAAACACTGAGAATCACAAGAACTACTATGAACAATTACATGACCACAAATTAGATAATCTAGAAGAAATAGATAAATTCCTGGAAATGCAAAACCTACCAAGATTTAATGAAGAAACAAAATCTGAACAGACCAATTACTATTTAATGGTAAGAAGATTGAACTGATAGTCAAATACTTCCCACCAAAGAGAAGTCCAGAATCAGATGGCTTGAAAAATGGAATCTAGCAACATGTAAAGAATAATCAATGCCAGTTCTTCTCAAACTCTTCCCAAAATTGAAGAGAAACGAATATTCTCAAACTTATTTTATGAGGCCAGAATTATCCTGATAGCAAAATCACTGATAGATAAAAACACTGAAGGACAAGAAGCTTACAGACTAAAATCCCTGATAATAAAGATACAAAAAATCCTTAATTAAATAGAGTCCCTTGGACAGGAAGGAGATCAAACCAGTCAGTCTTAAAGGAAATCAACCCTGAATATTCAGGGTTGGAAGGACAGATGCTGAAGCTGAAGCTCCAGTCTTTGGCCACCTGATGCGAGCAGCCAACTCATTGGAAAAGACCCCAATGCTAGGAAAGATTGAAGGCAGAAGGAGAAGAGGGTGACAGAGGATGATATGGTTGTTTGACATCACGGATGCAGTGGACAAGAACTTGGGCAAACTCTGGGGGATGGTGAGTGACAGGAAAGCCTGGTGTACTACAGTCAATGTGGTTGTGAAGAGGCAGACATGACTTGGGGACTAAACAACAACAAAAATACTAATCAATCACTTCAACAGCACATTAGAGGAACATATACTATGATCAAGTGAAATTTGTGACTAGAATGCAAGGATTGTTCTACATATTCAAATCAATAAACATAACATATCATGTTAATAGAATTAAAGGTAAAAATTATATAAGAATCTCAATAGATAGTGGAAAAAACACTTGGAAAAATTCCCAATCCATTCATTACAAATACCCTCAAAAAGTGGAAATAGAAGTAATATACCTCAACATAATAAAGGCCATATATGACAAGCTCACAGCTAACATCATATCCAATAGTGAAAGACTGAATGTTTTTCTTCTGGGATTAGGAATAAGAAAAAGGTGTCTATTATAAACTGTACTTTTCAGAATAGTATTAGAAGTCCTAGCAAAAGAGATCAAACCAAAAAAATGGAAGACAGACAAACTATGAAGTAAAATTAGTTTGCAGGTATTAGTTTGAAGACATTGCCTTCTACATAGGAAATCCTAAGGACTACAAAAAAGTTATAACTAATAAACAACTCAGTAAAGTGTAGAATACAAAACTCATAGAAAAGTTAGTTGTTTTTCTATGCATCAAAAATGAGCTGTCTAAAAAAGTAATACAGAAAATAGTCTCATTCATAACAGCATCAAAACAATGACAGAAGTAAATTTATCCAAGGAGGTGAAAGATCTGTACAATGAAAATTATAAGACATTGACAAAGAAAATTTAAGAAAACACTAGCAAGTGGAAAGATACCCTGTGTCCAGTGGTTAGAAGAATTTATATTATCAAAAATATCCATGCCTCACAAAGCCATCTATAGATTCAATGCAATTACTATCAAGATTCTAATAGCATTTCTCACATAAATAGACAAGACAATCCTAAAATTCGTATGGAACCACGATCAGTGAGAGGTGGTATCTGCCTGAAATGAATCGTCCATACAGAAGGTGGTAAGAACATCTAGGAAGACTAGGCTTCCTTGAACTCACAGAATAGATTCCATCAAGTTTCTTGTGAGCCTGTTTCTCATATATGTTTGGTCAATAAATGTCTGTAGGTTTGGCAGAATTTAGTCTGAAACTTGCTAAGTTGCTTTCTTATTTATTTCCCCCCAGTTTTAGTGGAGTCATGGGTAAAAGAGTTAACCCTCTCTCACCTCAGTACATCTTTGGCTACTTCCATAATCTTTAATACACACACACACAGTGTGGTTGGTTTAGGAAGATTTATAGAAGTGGTAAAATTCATACTGTGGGCCTATGAAACTGCTTATTGGAAAATTTGGAACAACAATTTATATCAAGTCACCAGTATGACTGTGCTCTCCATAGTTTGTTAAGGTAACTCACTGAAGCAATAAATTATTTTGGCATTGATCATTCATGCAAAGCCATCAAGCTGGTATCAGTTCACTTTGGTGGCTCTGAGAGGCAAACTCCATTGAGAGTGATAAATTCTTCATTTGAAACAGAAAATGCAGACTATTTTTAAACACCTGGGCATCCACGAAATGTATGGACATCAGGGTGTATAATAGCATTTTATCAGACCTATTGGCTTCAGTTAATAAATTTGATATGTGACACAGAACAATAGTAATTTCCCACTATTACCTATGGTTACAGGCTCAAAGCTCTGCAGCAATCGAAAGGTACCAGTGAATTCAGTTAGTTATGTAGTTTAAGAGAAAATATGAAATACAATTATGCATGTGTCTCTGGGGCTAAGAGGAGACTGTAACAGAGTGCACAGATATCACTGCTGAATATGGGCCCTGAGCCTTAGCCAGGGGGCTCCCCAGGTGGCACTAGTGGTAGGGAACCTGCCTGCCAGTGCAGGAGATGTAAGAGACTTGGGTTCGATCCCTGGGCCAGGAAGATTCCCTGGAGGAGGGCATGGCAACTCACTCCAGTATTCTTGCCTGGAGAATCCCATGGACAGAGGAACCTGGCAAGCTATAGTCCATAGGGTCACAAAGAGTCAGACATGACTGAGCAACTTAACACGCATACACAGAACTTATCCAGGACCAGGCTTCTCAAGCACAGCCTGTATCTCCAACATCAGAATCACATGGGCTCCACTTATAGATGAAGGTTTCAGGATATCATCCTAGACCTGAGTACATTGGGAGTACATTTTATTAATAGTAAGCAGTCCATGTGGTCCTGGTACATAGTAATGTCTAAGAGCCACAAGTCAAAGCTCAAAGTGGTTTAAGAAACTAAATAGAAAGAAAGAGACAGGGCAGCACCTCCTCCCTCTGGCTGAAGGACTCAAGGCAGAGGCCACTGTGTTCACAGAGATTCAATAGACTACTTTATCTGCATTTCACTCAGATATCTGGGTATTTCTTTTTCTTATGGATTAGGTTGGCCATCAATGCAAAGGGCAACTGGGGGAAGCTGTAAACCCTTGAGGCAATTTCCTTGTTTCTCTCTATATAAATGAAATAAAATTCCATCTAAGTTGACTCTAAAATACAGTAAGAATGGGCATCAACTTTAAAAGTTGTGTCCTTTCTTATCCTTCTTAGAGATATCAAATTTAATCTTTGCTGCTTGTTTAATCTCTGAATACATTTGGTACAGGAAGACTTAGAAAACCCATTCTACTAAGAGGGCAAATTTTTCTGAAGCCCTAGTATATTTCACTATTCAATGGCCCCTACCCTGAAGGAAATTCAATATCAAGTTAAATATATGATATTAGAGTTTCCCAGAACACAACTGTTAACTTCAGGAGATGTGTTTAGTTCATGTTATACCTAAACCATAGATTTATTTCATTAAAGTATCCTTGTGTGATACCAAGATTGCACTGACTGAAACTATGGATATGAAAAAATGCATAAATATTAGAATTGTTCATATTATCAGAAGAAGATAATTAAAAGTGAAAACGCTTGCCTACAGGAAGGGTTAGGACATTGACGGGGAAAAAAAATCTAGTGTCACTTTTATGCTCTAGTTATTAATTTTTCTCCTATGGTTTTAGCACCTTTATGAAGCAGATAAAATTATGTTTTCAGTTCACCCAAAATCTTCTGTGTTATGCCATCAATTACTAAATTTATGTTTCTGGCTTAATTTCTTTCTCATTCACACATGTGTTTAAAAGTCTCTTTTATGTTTCAGGTGAAGCTGGTAAAGAGGAAACATGGAGACAGGAAACGAGACATTGAGTACAGATTTCATTCTCTTGGGCCTTTTCCCAGGAATGAGACATACTGATCTCCTTGTCTCTGTTGTCCTCCTTATCTACACCATTGCCATCACAGGAAACACCAGCTTGATCCTCCTCATCTGGACAGATCCCCACCTTCATACCTCCATGTATTTCCTGCTTAGCCAACTCTCTCTCATTGACCTGATTTTCTTGTCTAGCATAGTCCCCAAAATGGTGGTCAACTTTTTCTCAGGGAAGAGAAACATTTCCCTGATTGGCTGTGGGGCCCAGATATTCTTTACCTTGACTCTCGGGATAGCAGAGGGTCTCCTCCTGACACTCATGGCTTATGACCACTATGTGGCTATCTGTCATCCTCTCAAATACTCAATCATTATCAGCCACCAGGTCTCCCAGCTGATGGCTGTGGGGGTCCTGGGTGGGAGGTGCTCTGGCATCCTTGGTCCACACGGCTCATGCCATGCACTTTCCCCTCTGTGGTCCCCGAGAGCTCTATCACATTTTTAGTGAGGTCAAAGCCCTCTTGAAGCTGTCTTGTGAGGATATCTCTGCCTGTGAGAAAGGAGTAGAGTGACCAGCATTGTTGTGGTTCTTCTCCCCATAAGCCTCATTCTGACCTCCTGTACTCTCATCTTCCTCCAGGTCCTGCAAATGAACTTCCCCGAAGGCAGGAACAAGGCCTTGGCTACTGCTCCTCCCATCTGACTGTGGTCACATTTTACTATGCCGAAGCCGTGCTAAAACACATGAGGCCTGGATCTTCTCACACCTCTGTTCTGAACCAGGCTCTATTTATGTTTGACACCATCCTCACCCCCATGCTGAACCCCCTCATCTATAGCCTAAGGAACAGGGAAGTTGTGGGCTCAATAAGGAAGATGCTCTGGATGTACCCTATTTCAAAGCAGGTTCCTATGTCTCATTGAATAGACAGTTCAGAGTTAAGATCTCCCTGGGAGGCAGTAGGATCTGATAAAACCCAATGAAACTTTCCCTATCTTCATTTTCTCTCTACAAATGTTGAACTTATACCCTATCTCCTGATAAAGTCAGTTTTAAGTAACTAAATAAGTTCTCTGAGAGCAGAGGAGCACAAAACTACACCAATCTAAGTAAATATATATGAGGTCTGAATAACAACCAGTTCTCTGCATCAAAATAGCCTTTCACCTAATCCCCTCATCTTGCTTCATTTGAGTTGCTGGAATGATAGGTCCTTCTTCTTTCTTTCATTTTTTAAAATTTATTCTATGACTGGAGGAAAATTGTTTTACCATGCTGTGTTGGTTTTTACCATACCACAACACAATTCAGCCATTGGTTCTGTTGAGTCACTCAGTCATGTCCAACTCTTTGCGATACCATGGACTACAGCACACCAGGCCTCCCAGTCCATCACCAACTCCCAGAATTTACTCAAACTCGTGTCTATTGAGTCAGTGATGCCATCCAACCATCTCATCCTATGTTGTCCCCTTCTCCTCCTACCTTCAATCTTTCCCAGAATCCGGGTCTTTTCCAATGAGTCAGTTCTTCACATCAGTTGGCCAAAGTATTGGAGTTTCAGCTTCAACATCAGTCCTTCCAATGAATATTCTGGACTGATTTCCTTTAGGATAGACTGGTTGGATCTCCTTGCAGTCCAAGGGACTCTCAAGAGTCTTCTCCAACACCACAGTTCAAAAGCATCAATTCTTCATGCTCAGCTTTCTTTATAGTCCAACTCTCACATTCATACATGACTACTGGAAAAACAATGCCTTCGACTAGATGGACCTTTGCTGACAAAGTAATGTCTCTGCTTTTTAATATGCTGTCTTGGTTGGTCATAACTTTTCTTCAAAGGAGTAAGCGTGTTTTAATTTCATGACTGCAGTCACCATCTGCAGTGTTTTTGAAGCCCCCCAAAATAAAGTCTGTCACTGTTTCTACTGTTTCCCCATCTATTTGCCATGAAGTGATGGGACCAAATGCCATGATCTTAGTTTTCTGAATGTTGAGTTTTAAGCCAACTTTTTCACTCTCCTCTTTCACTTTCATCACAAGACTTTTGTTCTTCTTCGTTTTGTGCCATAAGGATGATGTCATCTGCATATCTGAGGTTATTGATATTTCTCCCAGCAATCTTGATTCCAGCTTGTACTTCATCCGGCCCAGCATTTCTCATGATGTACTCTGCATATAAGTTAAATAAGCAGGGTGACAATATACAGCCTTGACATACTCCTTTCCCAATTTTGAACCAGTCAGTTGTTCCATGTCCAGTTCTAACTGTTGCTTCTTGACCTGCATACAGATTTCTCAAGAGGCAGGTCAGGTGGTCTGGTATTCCCATTTCTTTCAGAATTTTCCACACGGTTTGTTGTGAACCACACAAAGGCTTTGGCATAATCAGTAAATCAGAAATAAATTTTTTTTTTCTGGAATTCTCTTGCTTTCTCAATCATCCAACGGATGATCTCTGGTTTTTTGCCTTTTCTAAATCCAGGTTGAACACTGGAAGTTCACAGTTCATGTACTGTTGTAGCCTGGCTTGAAGAATTTTGAGCATTACTTTACTAGCATGTGAGATGAGTGCAATTGTGTTGTAGTTTGAGCATTCTTTGGCATTGCCTTTCTTTGGGATTGGATTGAAAATGCACCTCTTCCAGTTCTGTGGCCACTGCTGAGTTTTCCAAACTTGCTGGCATATTGAGTGCAGCACTTTCACAGCATCATCATTTAAGATTTGAAATAGCTCAGCTGGAATTCCATCACCTCCACTAGCTTTGTTCATGGTGATGCTTCCTAAGACTCACTTGACTTCACATTCCAAGATGTCTGGCTCTAGGTGAGTGATCATACCATCATGATTATCTGGATCATGAACATCTTTTTTGTATAGTTCTTCTGTGTATTTTTGCTACCTCTTCTTAATATCTTCTGCTTTGGTTAGGGTCATACCATTTTTGTCCTTTATTGTGCCCAGCTTTGCATGAAATGTTCCCTTGGTATCTCTAATTTTCTTGAAGATATCTCTAGTTTTTCCCATTCTACTGTTTTCCTCTATTTCTTTGTACTGATCACTAAGAAACTCTTCCTTTTGTCTTCCTGCTATTCTTTGGAACTCTGCATTCAAATGGGTGTAACTTTCTTTTTCTCCTTTGCTTTTCACTTCTTTTCACAGCTATTTGTAAGGCCTCCTCAGACAGCCACTTTGCTTTTTTTGCATTTCTTTTTCTTGGGAATCGTCTTGCTACCTGTCTCCTGTACAATGTCACAAACCTCTGTCCATAGCTCATCAGGCACTCTGTCTATCAGATCTAGTCCCTTAAATCTATTTCTCACTTGTACTCTATAATCATAAGGGATTTGATTTAGGTTATTTATACCTGAATGGTCTAGTAGTTTTCCCTACTTTCTTCAACTTAAGTCTGAATTTGGCAATAAGGGGTTCATGATCTGAGCCACAGTCAGCTCCGGGTCTTATTTTTGCTGACTGTATAGAGCTTCTCCATCTTTGGCTGCAAAGAATATAATCAGTCTTATTTTAGTATTGACCATCTGGTGATGTCCATGTGTGGAATCTTCTCTTGTGTTGTTGGAAGAGGGTGCTTGCTATGACCAGTATGTTTTCTTGGCAAAACTATTAGCCTTTGCCCTGCTTCATCCTGTACTCCAAGGCCAAATTTGCCTGTTACTGAAGATGTTTCTTCACGTCCTATTTTTGCATTCCAGTCCCCTATAATGAAAAAGACATCTTTTTTTCCAGTGATACTATTACATATATCATCTCCCTCCTACTCCCTCCTTGCCCCTCATTCTACCCTTCTAAGTCATCACAGAGTGCCAGACTGTGATTCCTGTGTTACATAGCAACTTCTCAGCAGCTGATGTGTAATATTTCACACATGGTAGTGCATGTATGTCTGGCTTTTCTGGGGGCTCAGACAGTAAAGAATCTGCTTGCAATGCAGGAGACCCGGGTTCAGTCCCTGGGTTGGGAAGATCCCCTGGAGGAGGAAATGGCAACCCACTCCAGTATTTTTGCCTGAAAAATCCCATGGACAGAGGAGCCTGGCGGACTACAGTCCATGGGGTCGCAAAGGTTAAGACATGACTGAGCAACTGACACTGTATATGTCGATTCTATTTTCTCCATTCGTCCCCCTCTCTCTTTCCCTCACTGTGTCCACAAGTCCTTTATATATGTGTCTCCATTCCTCCTCTTCGAATAGTTTCATCAATATCATTTTTCTATATTCCATATATATGTGTTGATATATGATATTTGTGTTTCACTTTCTGATTTACTTCACCCTGTATTACAGGCTCTAGGTTCATCCATCTCACTAGAACTGACTCAAATTCATAGATTTAGCAAAAAAGATATAAGAAAATTGCAGTGTTCTTGGAAATAAAGTGACTTATCTGAGACCACAAATTCCATTAGATTTTGTTGGCATCAAACCTCCAAATACCCATTCATTCCAGGTTTTTTAGTCAATAAAATGAAGCAAGAGCAAGCACTTTCTGGCAGTCATCACTTTTGCACATCTAATTGTACACTAAGCCATGTCTATTAACCTATTAGATATGATGAATATGTTTACCCCCTTTTCTTTTTCTTCCACTAGTCTCTAGTAATAACTGCTTATAAATGTTCCAGCTCTGGCCCTTTGCATCATTACAGTTTATCCACATCTCTACCAACATGATTTTTCTGTCTGCAAATACCCATCCTCCTGGTCAGAGGCTGGTCATGCATCAGTGGCCTCCAATGACCCATAGGGTGAACTATAGATTCCCCTACATGCCAATTAGGCCTTGCACGACATGGTGCAGTGAGTCTACCACCAATTCCACCATCTGCTGAGCTCCAGCAATGCCCAGAAACTTGTAGCATCTCCAGGTGACATATTCTCTCCCAATTCCTGCAACTTTGCACAGACTGTTTCCCCTGCCTAGAAAGCTGTTCCCATCTCACTCCTCAGTCCCCATCCTCTACCTAGATTTCCCACCCTTCAGATTTTAATTCAATACTGCTTAGTTTGCACAACTTCCTCTGCTCCTGCCACCTACCTTGATGCTAATAGATCTCCCTAAGGAAATGGCAACTCACTCCAGTATCTTGCCTGGAAAATCCCATGGACAGAGGAGCCTGGTGAACTACATCCATGGGGTCACAAGAGTCGGACACATCTTAGCAAATAAACCATCACCAGGACTAAGGTCCCCTTCTGTACATCCTGTGTCTTTCAAAATGCTCACAATATGTAATTCATTAGTGAATTCATTAGTAAACTTAATTTGCAGAGCCAGTGATTCCTACCATCTACCCTCCTGAGAATCCTGGTTTCCACACTAGTTTCAGAAATCTCTGAAATGATCAATTGTAACATTGCTGACTTCATTTCCTTTGTGTAGATGAGGAAAGTGAGGCTTAAACAGGGTTAGTAACTTACTTTATGGGATAGGGCTACTATATGGCAGAATCAGGGCAGCAAATCAAGTTCTCTCTTGGCTGGTGGAGAGCTATAGCTTGGCAATGAGTCCAACAGAAATTGAGATCATTGGTGCAAGATGTGAGTGGAGGAATAATTCAATTCTTTTCTTTCTTGACCTTGGGAAAGTTTTCTGGTTGATCCAGTAGCTTTACTTTACTTTACCTGCAAAATGTGAGGAATAACATGTCTTGTGAGACTTTTTTGAGAAGTATAACTATGAAGAGCTGTTAATCCCAAATAGAAAGTATTGAATTATTAAAATTTGCCCCATTAAAAGAAGCATTCAATTTGATGAGACATCAGTCACACTGAATTTTGCTTCATTTTGCTTACTGTCATTAATTAATATATTATATTAGTTATATATAGACATCCACCCTGTTTAAATTCATTTTGCCTAAATAACTAGATTATGTTACTTTTATGCATATTATTAATTAATATACTGTGATAATCATAATAACAACAGCAATTATTATGGGTATAGAACTTATGAGTTACACATATATAATAAATAATCTTGTAACTCCTCTTAATACCATGACATACTATCTCTTCCATGTATTAGGTCTGATGGAACTTAGTGACTTGGCCAATGTCATGGAAATAAAGAGACAGACCTGAGAATACCCAAATTTCCCACTGTAATCCAGTGCTTTCTCAATTGAACCATACCTATAAAATGGGGGAGGAAGGTCTTAATTGTTTTCCTTTTTGAATCATTTGACTGAGGTTCACTCAGTACTTTTTAAATGTGTTAGTTTCAGGTGTACAACAAAGTGAATCTTTTATACATGTATACATATCCACTCTTTTAGATTCTTTCCCCATATAGGACATTACAGAGTACTGAGTAGAGTTCAATACAGTAGGTCCTTATTAGTTATCTATTTTATTCAATTCACTTTTTTGACCATGGGAATTCATATAAGTAGTTATCATAATACCAGTTGCTGGATCTGAAGTACAGATCCTGCGAATTGTGTGAAAGCTTCCTGTTATGCAGGAATCCTCCTGCAAAATGCATCCTCCATTGCACACTGCCCTGGTTCTCTGTCACAAAGGTGGGGGTTTTCTCTCTAATCATCTTCCTGGAGCAACAGTGGTGGCCATTTCAATGTTACTGCTGACAAGAAACATGAAACAACTTTCTACTAATCCACAGATGGTTTATTTTATTGCAATTAAGTGATTGCCCTGATTGTAACTCCAAGATGGAGACTATGAAGTCTGAGACAAGGCCCAATCACTGGGTATTCAGTATGACTGACCCTGATTCTCTCATCCAAAGATATCCTCACATGTCTGGGCTGACTAAGGTCAGTGGTAAACCTGAGTCCTGGCTCCCAGGCACCCAGAACAGAGACCGATGTCATACACATAAAGGTCAATGAATGATAGAACAGTCTGCTTGAATCCAAGCTCTACATGGTACTTCAGAATTCCCAGTGTTCTGCATTGTTCCCTAAGAGCAGTCTAGTTCTACCTGTTGTGGAGGAAGATACTTCAGGTAATGGACTGAGCATTAGCAGGAGGCTGGGAGTCTGGACAGACCCAAGTAGGAGCATGACCAAAGCTGGGGGAGCATGACTGAGCGACTAAGGTGAGGGAGCTGGGAAAACTGTCAGGGAGCAAGAGCCTGACGCTATGGTGGGGGTTATAGTCTCTGAAGGTAGATTTCTAGGGTTCAAACTAGGTTCCTCCTCTTACAACTCTTTGGCATTATTCTTTTGCAAGAATTAATAAATTCTTGCACACATCACCTTTCTCTCCTTAAAAATGGAGATGATGATAAGCGTACCTAATTTGTTGGGTTGTGGTCAGATTTTAATGAGTTTATAAGGTCCTTAAAAGAGTTTGTTTAGGTTCATTCATGGGAAAAGCCTTGCATGTGATTGTCACACAAAATAAAGAATTCAAATCATGTTTCTATTACACGAGAAGGGCTATTAATCATCAGCAACACCTTCATTTTAATATTGAGTTGAAAGAATATATTTCTCAAGCATTTACCAAGTCTAAGAAATGTATAAATTATTTAAAATTTTGTAAAGGATTAAAGAATTTATGAAGCATTCTGGAGGAATAAAAAGAAAAATAAGCAAAAAGAAGGAGAAAAAGAAACACAAACAACCTGGGATCTGAGAGAAACACAAAGAGGTAGACCCACCCCGGGGACAGAGGGGACTTTTGGCAGCTGGTGGCAATTTTTGAGGAGTGGGAAAAGAACAGAATTGCCAGTGAAGCCACAGATGATCAGTGTGTTTGGCTTGATTTAAACTATCCCACCCAGCACCTGTTAGTCAGACTTTCATCTCTCAAAATACAGACTCCTACTCCATGTTAGCTAAGCCACAAAACTCTCAGTCTGATTGGATTATGCCTCAATATATGAACTTGGGGTGACCTCTTTTGTTAACTTCCATGCATCAAAATCATCCATTATAGGTAAGCCAGGTTAAATCAATATTAGATATTTTGTAATGCAATTGACTCCTAAAAATTCATCTTACGGCTATTATGGCCAATTAGGATATACAGTTCACACTCCTTATTACATTTAACATTGAAGACAACTCTATGAGAAAGGTCTATTGTTATCGCCAATTTATAGATGAGGAAACAGAAGTGAGGAAGACAATGGAAATTTCCCAGGTCATGCAAGTACTAAAAAGTGGTGAATCAGAGTTTAAATCTCACTTTGCTTTTTAACCACCATCCTGCTGAGCAGAGAGCTGAGAGTGACTTTTTTCTCTGAATGAATTTGGCTTTGCCCCCTGGTAGCTGAGCTAATTACCTACCAGGGTTGGACTGAGCTGACACATTCCCCAGAGAGTTCACAGTATCTCTCCTGTCCACAGTGCTGTATTTAATCTCTGTTTCATGGCCTACCAGAGATATTCTGAATTAGCTATGAGCTTGCAGTACCAACTTCACCAAGATCATTAGTTATGACTTTATTCTACTCATAAAGAGCCTAATGTTTGACTTGATGAGCTGCATGATACTAAGGAAGATAAAGAAGAATTAAGAATCTCCAGGAGGTGACAAGGATGATAACACATATGATAACCGGGTAGCCCACAGTGGAGAAACAAGTAACTGTCTTACGCTTTTGTGGGGAGACACAAGAGTTAGAAATAATTTGTGACCCTCTATGTGGGGTAACATCTTCAAAGTGCTTCAGAATAAACTCCCAGCTGTATGATAAAACCCTCCTGGAGAATTGAGCAGCTGCATGAGAATCCAGTGAATTGCTAGACCCTGAGGCAGATTATGGGGACTTCCCTGGTGACTCAGATGGTAGTGTCTGCCTACAATGCAGGAGACCCCGGTTCAATCCCTGGGTTGGGAAGATCTTCTGGAGAAGGAAATGGCAACCCACTCCAATATTCTTGCCTGGAAAATCCCATGGGTGGAGGAGCCTGGCAGGCTACACTCTGTGGGGTCACAATAAAGTTCATGGATCATCTGTATTTACATATACACAGTTTATAATGGTATTAAGCTGATCAGCTACTAGTTAGTTAGTAACTGGTGAGTTTAAGAAAAATAGTTAAGCTCTTTATGTTGTAAACATAGATGCAATCCTTTGTTCTCAGAGATGTGGTTTAGAGTCCCTTTATTGCCCACCTGAAAATATCACAACATTATTGTCTATATTCCAATGTAAAATAAAAAGTTTTTTAAAAAAAAGACATCTTTGTTGTTTTCTAGACTTTGGAAAGAAGTTCTAACCAAGCCAAGTTTCAAAAAGAGCATCTTATTATTCAGGCTTCCTTGGTGGCTCAGTGGTAAAGAATCCACCTGCCAATTCAGGAGCTATGGATTTGAACCCTGGGTCAGAAAGATTCTCCAGAGAAGGAAATGGCAACCCACTCCAGTATTCTTGCCTGGGAAATTCCATGGACAGAGGAGCCTGGTGGGCTACAATCCATAGAGTCCCAAAGAATCGAACACATCTTAACATCTTTGTTGTTTTCTAGGCTTTGGAAAGAAGTTCTAATCAAACCAAGTTTCAAAAAAAGAATCATATTATTCAATATAGTCATAAATATTTAAAATACTGGCTTCAGATTTACACATTCACCAAGGTATGCTCAAATTCATGCTGGAATTTGTAAATTCAACATACAATCATAAAGGCCAGGGCAGGGCTGCATAGAACCCTCTCCCTAGTCACTCGTTTCTGAGATGAACTCAGTTCATTTGCTTACTTTAACACAATCCTATCATGTTGGAAAATCACTTTGTCAATTCTTTAAACTTAGAAATATGTATGAGATAGCCATATCCAGAGCTGGAAAATTCATGCTGTTCATTTTGATTTTGCACAGGCCGCCTCCCCTTAGTCAAAAGTCCAGTTCCACTCCACTCCTTGCTGAGCAGCTCTAGGACCTTAGTTGTGCATAGAAGTTGGAGGAGCTGAACAATGAGGCCAACTTGGATTTGGAAAATCATGGAAAATGCCAGCAGATAAAGAGTTTCTTGGAAGTAGAACATCAATGTCAGCACCTGGAGCATGTGATTAAGCCATTTATATAATGATACTCTGCTAGGAATTCTGGTTTTTATCCCTGTTTTTTCAACTCTCTTTCTATGTATAGAAGCTTTTCATCCTTTTCTGTGTCCCATAAACTCTGACTGAGTGCCTGGTACTTGCCAGGTTCTTTATTGGCACTGAGAAAATAATACTTAATCAATACATTGCCCTCAGAGAACCTGCATTTTCATGGGGGGAACAAACAATAGATAAATAAACATGCAAATAATAGTAACATTTCAGATGATGAAGGAATGTAAAATAAGGGTGAGGGAATAAAGCAAGCCAGTGATATGCTTCCAATAGAACGGTCAGGCAGACATATCATGGGAATAATGCTCGCGAGAAGGTGGATTGAAAAAGGATACTTCTTCCATCACAAAACTGCTACTTGTCATTCTGTGTTGCCATCATGTCTCTCCACTTCCCAGATTTCTCCCTTATCCTTACTTATCCCACCTTCTCTTTTTGACATCTTTCTACAGAACTAGGCAGTAAAATTTCTCACCCATAACCAGGCCACCTGCATTGTGATCTGTGAATTCCCTAGGGATAAATCTAGACTTAGTTGGAGAATCTACAAGCAATAAATATGCCGACATTGCAGATTCGACTGGTGGCTGTGCATTAAAACCCACTTTGGAAGAAGTCTGGGTGTATATCACACCACCAAGATGTATGGAATTTTCATACTGAATGAAGATCACACTTCTAATCCTTATGAAATTATAGCAACAATGTGCCAAACTATGCTAAACAATATGACCAAAATATATTTTCTTCATTTGCATTGACTATCGTGTCAGATGGATTGCTAAATAATGTTTTTAAATATCAGTGGATGCCAAATCATTAATCTTGCCCACATTTAAATATACTACTATATATTTGAATTCACTTCATAAATATTTGATTTTCAGGAAAAGATAAAAGTCAGTGGTATATTTACAAAGGAAGAGCAGTCTCACTTTCTCTGTTTTTCTCCCTTGATCCTTCAGATCAAACCAGTTAACTAAGACATGAAGCAAGGAAATGAATCCTTCATTACTGATTTCATTCTCCTTGGCCTCTTCTCAGACTCCAGGCATCCTGGCCTTCTCGTCACCATAATACTCTTTATTCTTGTGGTAGCCATCACTGGAAACTCAGTCTTGGCCCTACTGATCTGGGGTGATGCCCATCTTCACACCTCTATGTATTTCCTCCTCAGCCAGCTCTCTCTCATGGACCTCACCCTAATCTCCACCACTGTACCCAAGATGGTCACTGATTTCTTTTCTGGACAGAGTTTCATCTCTCACATTGGCTGTGGAGCACAAATATTTTTTTATGTGATGTTAGGAGTGGCTGAGTGTGTTCTCCTGACACTCATGGCCTTTGACCGCTATCTGGCCATCTGTAACCCTCTCAGATACTCAGTCATCATGACCCCCAGAGTCTGTTTGCAAATGGCCATTGGTTCATGGACTGGTAGTATGCTCATCTCCCTTATGCACACAGTTTATGCCATGAATTTCTCTACTTGTGACTCCAGAAAAATTCACCATTTCTTCTGTGAAATTATGGCCCTTCTGAAGCTCTCTTGTGAGGATACCTCAACCTATGAGAAGGTGGCATTAATAACTGGCATTGTGTTCCTCCTCATACCTTTTGGACTCGTCTTGACCTCCTACATCCTCATCTTTCTCGCTGTCCTTCACATGAACTCCCCTGAGGGCAGACACAAAGCTCTGGCCACCTGCTCTTCCCACCTCAGTGTAGTGAGCCTCTACTTCGGTCCAGCTATGATCATCTACATGACTCCAGGTTCCTCTCTACCCGCAGGTGTGGACCAGCATCTCTTTGTGTTTGATGTTATTATCACCCCCATGCTCAACCCCTTTATCTACAGCCTGAGGAACAAGGAGGTATTGGGGGCTCTGGGGAACATTCTATGGAGAAAGTTGACATTTATGAAAAGATGATGATGCTTTTTTTCTAAAAACACTCATATCCTCTACTGCTCCCCATTTAATGCTGGTGCTACTAGGAAAAGCTTATCTCTGGCTTTCAGTTTTTCAGCAAGGGTACCAAAGAAATGACACTCCTTTCTGATTTCTAATGTGAACGATACTGAAATGGCAACAAGAAAGTTGCTATTTAACACTGTTACCCAACTTGACTGATCATAACATAAATATCCAATTTTCCTAGGGCTCATGGATCAAATTCCTTAGGAAGGTGACACAGGCATATATATTAAACAAGCTTTACATGATTCAAAATAACCTGATTCATAACCTGGTCCTGGTGCACCTTTTCAATCACATGTCCTGCACTGGTCATCAATACACTCTGTTCTGCAACCATATAGGTTTATCCAGCTTCAGACTTTTCAGATTATTTTATGAGTCATTATTTTTATCCTTAGAGTAAAGGAGTATGTCAAGGCTGTATATTGTCACCCTGCTTATTTAACTTATATGCAGAGTACATCATGAGAAACGCTGGGCTGGATGAAGCACAAGCTGGAATCAAGATTGCCGGGAGAAATATCAATAACCTCAGATATGCAGATGACACCACCCTTATGGCAGAAAGTGAAGAGGAACTAAAAAGCCTCTTGATGAAAGTGAAAGAGGAGAGTGAAAAAGTCGGCTTAAAGCTCAACATTTAGAAAACTAAGATCATGGCATCTGGTCCCATCACCTCATGGGAAATAGATGGGGAGACAGTGGAAACAGTGTCAGATTTTATTTTTTGGGGCTCCAAAATCACTGCAGATGGTGACTGCAGCCATGAAATTAAAAGACGCTTACTCCTTGGAAGGAAAGTTATGACCAACCTAGACAGCATATTAAAAAGCAGAGACATTACTTTGCCAACAAAGGTCCGTCTGGTCAAGGCTATGGTTTTTCCAGTGGTCATGTATGGATGTGAGAGTTGGACTGTGAAGAAAGCTGAGTGCTGAAAAATTGATGCTTTTGAGCTGTGGTGTTGGAAAAGACTCTTGAGAGTCCCTTGGACTGCAAGGAGATCCAACTAGTCCATCCTGAAGGAGATAAGTTCTGGGTGTTCATTGGAAGGACTGATGCTGAAGCTGAAACTCCAATACTTGGATGACATCATGCGAAGAGTTGACTCATTGGAAAAGACCCAGATGCTGGGAGGGATTGGGGGCAGGAGGAGAAGGGGATGACAGAGGATGAGATGGCTGGATGGCATCACTGACTCGATGGGCATGAATTTGAGTAAACTCCGGGAGTTTGTGATGGACAGGGAGGCCTGGCGTGCTGCGATTCATGGGGTCGCAAAGAGTCGGACAGGACTGAGCGACTGAACTGAACTGAGAGTAGAATGACTTATACCTCTATGTTCGTCTATGGACATGTCATTCCTCTTGGAACTCTTACTTTGGTTTATTGTTGTTCTTCAGTCACTCAGTTCTGTCTGACTCTTTATGACCCCATGGACTGCAGCACGCGAGGCTCCCCTGTCCTTTACCATCTCCTGGAGCTTGCTGAAACTCATGTTCATTGAGTCAGTGATGCCATCCAACCATCTAGTCCTTTGTTGTCCAGTTCTCCTCCTGCCTTCAATCTTTCCCAGCATCAGGATCTTTTCCAAAGAGTAGGCTCTTTGCATCGAGTGGCCAAAATATTGGAGCTTCAGCTTCAGCATCAGTCCTTCCAATGAATATTCAGGACTAGTTTCCTTTAGGATTGACTGGTTTGATCTCCTTGCTGTCCAGCACCACAGTTCAAAAGCATCAATTCTTCAGTGCTCAGCCTTCTTTATGGTCCAACTATCACATCCATACATGGCTACTGGAAAAATCATGGCTTTGACTATATGGACCTTTGTCAACAAAATAATGTCTCTGCTTTTAATACATTGCCTAGATTTAATATGCTGTTATGCTGCCAATTTGGTTACCAGCTCCTTTATTACTGATTCCATAGTTTTCCTTTAGCCCATTTTTATTCTACCTTTTATTATTGTTGGATCACACTTTCACTTTCACAAACAGCTTGTAAGCTATTTAGGATTAAGACTTAGTCATCGTTGAATGGTCTATGGGTTTTTTTTTTTTTTTGCAATTAACAGCCTTTGAATAAACATTTGTTGGATTCAAATGTCTTAAATTTTCTTCATATTCATTTGAGAATTTTGAGAGCAAAATAGGTGATGGCTCTTCTTAGTTTCAAAATATGTAAGTCAGGACTCACACTGGAACATGATTAATTTCCTAGGTTAGTGTGAAAACAAAGTGATTCCATTTACTCAGGTCTGGACAGACTGAGCATAATATATTGGTGTACTTTAGTGTTTACAGAACAATATAAAATACTCTTATACATTTACCACATTTCCCTTAATGTTTACTATGCATTTGATTAATCATTTAAGTGTTCATATCTAATCTAAGATAGATTTTATTAAATTATATTGAACATCCTTCCTAGGTCATTGACCTAGGTCAACCTAATGTTGACCTAAGTGAAATAGTAAAGCAAAACAAATAAAAATAAACCAGTAAAATATTTAGAGACAGATAAAGGAATTTAAAAATGTTTGAAGCAGAATTAGAAAAAATGAAACTCTCATCAGAAAAATAATCTAGGACTTCCCTGGTGGTCTAGAGGTTAAGCAGGGGACACAGATTCAGTCCCTGGTCTGGTGAGATCCCACATTCTGGGTAACAATTAAGCCTGTGCCACAACTACTGAGCCTGCACTCTAGAGCCCATGCGCCACAGCTACTGAAGCCCACACCCTAGAGCCTGTGTTCTGCAATGAGAGAAGCCCTTACTTGCTGCAACTACAGAAAGGCTATACACAGCAATGAAGACCCCGTGCAGCCAAAAAAAAAAAAAAAAGAAAGAAAGACGAGATTGGGTGCATTCAGGGTGGTATGACCATAGATTGGAATTTACCTGCATTACCATAAATATTAGTAGATGACTATATGGTTCTATGGAAATGTGTAATCTTAGATGTAAGAGGGAAATGATGGAAAAGTGAGAATTTTTATTGTTTTGGAAATAACTTACAATAAAATACTGGATATAGCTGAAAGACACATCTAATGGGACTTCAAGTTTTAGTTGACTTACTGTGTAAACTAGTAAGTACCATACATTGTGTCAACTAGGTCATGTCATTTAATCTCAGAGTTTCATTTCCTTGTTAATGTAATGTAAACATTGTGCTACATGTGTGTTTCTCAATCTTGCCTTGTTTTAAGAATCACTTAGAGAATATGATTTAATAGGTCTGAAGGAGGGGACAGGTGTGTTTTATATAGGCAACTATAATTATAATTTTCAATAGGCAACTCTAAAATACTTTATTTCATGGAACTATAAGAATCAAACTTTGTATTGCATAGCTAACTTCTCAGACTCTATAAAGTAGAAAACATGGAAGCAAAATTTATTCTGTCACATATCTGTTGATAACCTACTTCTTTAATGAATGGGCCTAGGCAATCTTTGGAGTCAAAGTATTTTATTTAAGGGAAAAAAGCACAACTTCTCTGAAAAGATTAACAATTTACAGGGTTAAAAGAAAGATTTATCCACAAATAACTCTGTTTTAAGACATATTGCAACATCCACTGTGATAGATTGATAAACGTGAAAGAGGTAGGGGAGCAGTGGGTGTCAACTGTGAGGGCCACAGAGGAGGGTGTATTTAAGCTGGGACTTCAAAAGTGGGTGATTTTTCAGTTAAGTAAAACTGAATTGCTCTTCCTCTATCCACTGGTTTTTGTAAAACATACCTCATGTGGCTTATTCATAACCTTTTCACAAACATCACACTCAGAAACCTGTTATAAATTGTTGTACCTAACATTATTCATTATTTTTTCTTCCATTTTTATTGATACGATTAACATGCAGAACTGTATAAGATTGATGTATACAGCATGATGATTTGACTTACACATAGTGAAATGATTACCACAATAAGCTTAGTGAACATCCATCATCTTGAGAGTGTTAATAGCCTTGGTAGGGAGGCCAGAGGTCCCCAAGCAGTAGGAGGAAATAAAACTGCAAGTGGCAGATTTTTTTTTTTCTTTTCTCTTCTAATCCTGTGTTGTCATGACAACACCTGGTTCACCCTGAACTTAACTTTATCTCAAACCTTGAGCTAACCAATGCGTTTTTCTTACGGAATGTTTTCTTAAGTTATGCCAATGAGCTATGTATTTGCTTGGAAATGTGCCTTACTTCAAGACTCATGTCAATTGTTTCATGGCCGGGGATGACTCACCTTGTACCAATGCTATCTTAAAATACTTGTTGTGGGTGAGGGGCCTGGTGCAACTCTGTTTTGAAGCATTTCTTTTCTCTAATGAGCAGTTTGCTAAGCCTGGCATGTTGCAATCCATGGGGTTGCAAAGACTCGAACAGGACTGAGTGACTGAACTGAACTCAACTGAACAGGTATATAACTCCTTGCTAAAAACTACCTAGGGAGCACTCTTTCTGTCCCCTTCTGATGTGTATGTCAGAAGCTTTCTCTATTTCTTTATACTTTAATAAATCTTTATTACACAAAAAGCTCTGTACTATCAAGCCTTGTCAGTAGCCCGGGATAGAATTCCTCTCCTCCGGAGGCCAAGAATCCTCCTGTCATTCATGGCTCATAGCAGTAACCTTTCAATCTCATATAGATACAAAATTAAAGAAATAGAAAAAAATGTTTCCTTGGCATGAGAACTCTTAGAATTTACTCTTGTAACCACTTTCATATATAACACTGCTGTTGCTGTTGTTCAGTCTCTAAGCTGTCTTCAACTCTTTGTGACTCCATAGGTTGCAGAATTATAGGCTTCTCTGCCCTTCACTATTTCTAGGAGTTTGCTCAAATTCATGTCCATTGAGTCGGTGATGCCATCCAACCATCTCGTTTTCCACCATCCTCTTCTCCTTTTGCCTTCAATTTTCCCAGCATCAGGGTCATTTGCAATGAGTCAACACTTCCCTTGAGGTAACCAAAGTATTGGAGCTTCAGCTTCAGCATTAGTCCTTCCAATGAATATTCAGGACCGATTTCCTTTAAGATGGACTGGTTGGATCTCCTTGCAGCCCAAGAGTATTCTCCAGCACAATTGTTCAAAAGTATCAATTCTTCCACAGTCAGCTTTCTTTATGGTCCAAATCTCACATCCATACATGACTACTAGAAAAACCATAGCTTTGACTAGACGGACCTTTGTTAGCAAAGTAATGTCTCTGCTTTTTTATTTATGTATTTATTTTTTATTAGTTGGAGGCTAATTACTTCACAACATTTCAGTGGGTTTTGTCATACATTGATATGAATCAGCCATAGATTTACACGTATTCCCCATCCTGATCCCCCCTCCCACCTCCCTCTCCACCCGATTCCTCTGGGTCTTCCCAGTGCACCAGGCCCGAGCACTTGTCTCATGCATCCCACCTGGGCTGGTGATCTGTTTCACCCTTGATAATATACATGCTGTTCTTTTGAAACATCCCACCCTCACCTTCTCCCACAGAGTTCAAAAGTCTGTTCTGTATTTCTGTGTCTCTTTTTCTGTTTTGCATATAGGGTTATCGTTACCATCTTTCTAAATTCCATATATATGTGTTAGTATGCTGTAATGTTCTTTATCTTTCTGGCTTACTTCACTCTGTATAATGGGCTCCAGTTTCATCCATCTCATTAGGACTGATTCAAATGAATTCTTTTTAACGGCTGAGTAATATTTCATGGTGTATATGTACCACAGCTTCCTTATCCATTCATCTGCTGATGGGCATCTAGGTTGCTTCCATGTCCTGGCTATTATAAACAGTGCTGCGATGAACATTGGGGTGCATGTGTCTCTTTCAGATCTGGTTTCCTCAGTGTGTATGCCCAGAAGTGGGATTGCTGGGTCATATGGCAGTTCTATTTCCAGTTTTTTAAGAAATCTCCACACTGTTTTCCATAGTGGCTGTACTAGTTTGCATTCCCACCAACAGTGTAAGAGGGTTCCCTTTTCTCCACACCCTCTCCAGCATTTATTGCTTGTAGACTTTTGGATAGCAGCCATCCTGACTGGCGTGTAATGGTACCTCATTGTGGTTTTGATTTGCATTTCTCTAATAATGAGTGATGTTGAGCATCTTTTCATGTGTTTGTTAGCCATCTGTATGTCTTCTTTGGAGAAATGTCTGTTTAGTTCTTTGGCCCATTTTTTGATTGGGTCATTTATTTTTCTGGAATTGAGCTGCAGGAGTTGCTTGTGTATTTTTGAGATCAGTCCTTTGTCTGTTGCTTTGTTTGCTATTATTTTCTCCCAATCTGAGGGCTGTCTTTTCACCTTAGTTATAGTTTCCTTTGTAGTGCAAAAGCTTTTAAGTTTCATTAGGTCCCATTTGTTTAGTTTTGCTTTTATTTCCAATATTCTGGGAGGTGGGTCATAGAGGATCTTGCTGTGATTTATGTCGGAGAGTGTTTTGCCTATGTTCTCCTCTAGGAGTTTTATAGTTTCTGGTCTTACATTTAGCTCTTTAATCCATTTTGAGTTTATTTTGTGTATGGTGTTAGAAAGTGTTCTAGTTTCATTCTTTTACAAGTGGTTGACCAGTTTTCCCAGCACCACTTGTTAAAGAGGTTGTCTTTTTTCCATTGTATATCCTTGCCTCCTTTGTCAAAGATAAGGTGTCCACAGGTTCGTGGATTTATCTCTGGGCTTTCTATTCTGTTCCATTGCTCTATATTTCTGTCTTTGTGCCAGTACCATACTGTCTTGATGACTGTGGCTTTGTAGTATAGTCTGAAGTCAGGCAGGTTGATTCCTCCAGTTCCATTCTTCTTTCTCAAGATTACTTTGGCTATTCGAGGTTTTTTGTATTTCCATACAAATTGTGAAATTCTTTGGTCTAGTTCTGTGAAAAATACCGTTGGTAGCTTGATAGGGATTGCATTGAATCTATAGATTGCTTTGGGTAGAATAGCCATTTTGACAATATTGATTCTTCCAATCCATGAACAGGTATGTTTCTCCATCGGTTTGTGTCCTCTTTGATTTCTTTCATGAGTGTTTTATAGTTTTCTATGTATAGGTCTTTTGTTTCTTTAGGTAGATATACTCCTAAGTATTTAATTCTTTTTGTTGCAATGGTGAATGGTATTGTTTCCTTAATTTCTCTTTCTGTTTTTTTCATTGTTAGTATATAGGAATGCAACGGATTTCTGTGTGTTAATTTTATATCCTGCAAAGTTACTATATTCATTGATTAGCTCTAGTAATTTTCTGGAAGAGTCTTTAGGGTTTTCTATGTAGAGGATCATGTCATCTGCAAACAGTGAGAGTTTCACTTCTTCTTTTCCTATCTGGATTCCTTTTACTTCTTTTTCTGCTCTGATTGCTGTGGGCAGAACTTCCAACACTATGTTGAATAGTAGTGGTGAGAGTGGGCACCCTTGTCTTGTTCCTGATTTCAGGGGAAATGCCTTCAATTTTTCACCATTGAGGGTGATGCTTGCTGTGGGTCTGTCATATATAGCTTTTATTATGTTGAGGTATGTTCCTTCTATTCCTGCTTTTTGGAGAGTTTTAATCATAAATGAGTGTTGAATTTTGTCAAAGGCTTTCTCTGCATCTATTGAGATAATCATATGGTTTTTATCTTTCAATTTGTTAATGTGGTGTATTACATTGATTGATTTGTGGATATTAAAGAATCCTTGCATCCTTGGGATAAAGCCCACTTGGCCATGATGTATGATTTTTTTAATATGTTGTTGGATTCTGTTTGCTAGAATTTTGTTAAGGATTTTTGCATCTATGTTCATCAGTGATATTGGCCTGTAGTTTTCTTTTTTTGTGGCATCTTTGTCTGGTTTTGGAATTAGGGTGATGGTGGTCTCATAGAATGAGTTTGGAAGCTTACCTTCATCTGCAATTTTCTGGAAGAGTTTGAGTAAGATAGGTGTTAGCTCTTCTCTAAATTTTTGGTAGAATTCAGCTGTGAAGCCATCTGGTCCTGGGCTTTTGTTTGCTGGAAGATTTTTGATTACAGTTTCGATTTCCTTGCTTGTGATGGGTCTGTCAAGATCTTCTATTTCTTCCTGGTTCAGTTTTGGAAAGTTATACTTTTCTAAGAATTTGTCCATTTCTTCCAAGTTGTCCATTTTATTGGCATAGAGCTGCTGGTAGTAGTCTCTTATGATCCTTTGTATTTCAGTGTTGTCTGTTGTGATCTCTCCATTTTCATTTCTAATTTTGTTAATTTGGTTCTTCTCTCTTTGTTTCTTAATGAGTCTTGCTAATGGTTTGTCAATTTTGTTTATTTTTTCAAAAAACCAGCTTTTAGCTTTGTTGATTTTTGCTATGGTCTCTTTAGTTTCTTTTGCATTTATTTCTGCCCTGATTTTTAAGATTTCTTTCCTTCTGCTAACCCTGGGGTTCTTCATTTCTTCCTTTTCTAATTGCTTTAGGTGTAGAGTTAGGTTATTTATTTGGCTTTTTTCTTGTTTCTTGATGTAAGCCTTTACTGCTATGAATCTTCCCCTTAGCACTGCTTTTACAGTGTCCCATAGGTTTTGGGTTGTTGTGTTTTCATTTTCATTCATTTCTATGCATATTTTGATTTCTTTTTTGATTTCTTCTATGATTTGTTGGTTATTCAGAAGCGTGTTATTTAGCCTCCATATGTTTGAATTTTTAACAATTTTTTCCCTGTAATTGAGATCTAATCTTACTGCACTGTGGTCAGAAAAGATGACTGGAATGATTTCAATTTTTTTGAATTTTCCAAGACCAGATTTATGGCCCAGGATGTGATCTATTCTGGAGAAGGTTCCGTGTGCACTTGAGAAAAAGGTGAAGTTGATTGTTTTGGGGTGAAATGTCCTATAGATATCAATTAGGTCTAGCTGGTCCATTGTGTCATTTAAGGTTTGTGTTTCCTTTTTAATTTTCTGTTTAGTTGATCTATCCATAGTTGTGAGTGGGGTATTAAAGTCTCCCACTATTATTGTGTTACTATTAATTTCCTCTTTCATACTCGTTAGTGTTTGCCGTACATATTGCGGTGCTCCTATGTTGGGTGCATATATATTTATAATTGTTATATCTTCTTCTTGGATTGATCCTTTGATCATTATGTAGTGTCCTTCTTTGTCTCTTTTCACATCCTTTATTTGAAAGTCTATTTTATCTGATATGAGTATTGCGACTCCTGCTTTCTTTTGGTCTCCGTTTGTGTGAAATATTTTTTTCCAGCCCTTCACTTTTAGTCTGTATGTGTCTCTTGCTTTGAGGTGGGTCTCTTGTAGACAGCATATATAGGGGTCTTCTTTTTGTATCCATTCAGCCAATCTTTGTCTTTTGGTTGGGGCATTCAACCCATTTACATTTAAGGTAATTATTGATAGGTGTGGTCCCGTTGCCATTTACTTTGTTGTTTTGGGTTCACATTTATACAACCTTTCTGCATTTCCTGTCTAGAGAAGATCCTTTAGCATTTGTTGAAGAGCTGGTTTGGTGGTGCTGAATTCTCTCAGCTTTTGCTTATCTGTAAAGCTTTTGAATTCTCCTTCATATCTGAATGAGATCCTTGCTGGATAGAGTAATCTAGGTTGTAGGTTATTCTCTTTCATTACTTTCAGTACGTCCTGCCATTCCCTTCTGGCCTGGAGGGTTTCTATTGATAGATCAGCTGTTATCCTTATGGGAATCCCTTTGTGTGTTATTTGTTGTTTCTCCCTTGCTGCTTTTAATATTTGTTCTTTGTGTTTGATCTTTGTTAATTTGATTAATATGTGTCTTGGGGTGTTTCACCTTGGGTTTATCCTGTTTGGGACTCTCTGGGTTTCTTGGACTAGGGTGGCTATTTCCTTCCCAATGTTAGAGAAGTTTTCAGCTATTATCTCCTCGAGTATTTTCTCATGGCCTTTCTTTTTGTCTTCTTCTTCTGGGACTCCTATGATTCGAATGTTGGGGCATTTCACATTGTCCCAGAGGTCCCTGAGGTTGTCCTCATTTCTTTTGATCCTTTTTTCTTTTTTCCCTCTCTGCTTCATTTATTTCCACCATTTTATCTTCTACCTCACTTATCCTATCTTCTGTTTCCATTATTCTACTCTTGGTTCCCTCCAGAGTGTTTTTGATCTCATTCATTGCATTATTCATTTTTAATTGACTCTTTTTTTATTTCTTCTAGGTCTTTATTAAACATTTCTTGCATCTTTTCAATCTTTGTCTCCAGGCTATTTATCTGTAACTCCATTTTGTTTTCAAGATTTTGGATCATTTTTATTATCATTATTCTAAATTCTTTTTCAGGTAGATTCCCTATCTCCTCCTCTTTTGTTTGACTTGGTGGGCATTTTTCATGTTCCTTTACCTGTTGGGTATTTCTTTGCCTTTTCATCTTGTTTAGATTGCTGTGTCTGGAGTGGGCTTTCTGTATTCTGGAGGTCTGTGGTTCCTTTTTATTGTGGAGGATTTACCCAGTGGGTGGGGTTAGACGATTGGCTTGTCAAGGTTTCCTGGTTAGGGAAGTTTGCGTCAGTGTTCTGGTGCGTGGAACTTGATTTCTTCTCTCTGGAGAGCAATGGAGTGCCCAGTAATGAGTTTTGAGATGGGTCTATGTGTTAGGTGTGACCTTGGGCAGCCTGTATGTTGATGTTCAGGGCTATGTTCCTGCGTTGCTGGAGAATTTGCATGGTATGCCTTGCTCTAAAACTTATTGGCTCTTGGGTGGTGGTTGGTTTCAGTGTAGGTATGGAGGCTTTTGGACGGTCACTTATTACTTAAAGTTCCATGTAGTCAGGAGTTTTCTGGTGTTCTCAGGTTTTGGGCTTAAGTCTCCTGCCTCTGGATTTCAGTTTTATTCTTCCTGTAGTCTCAGGACTTCTCCAACTATACAGCACTGATAATAAAACTTCTAGGTTAATGGCGAAAAGATTCTCCCCCGTTAGGGACACCCAGAGAGGTTCACAGAGTTACATGAAGAAGAGGAGAGGGAGGAGGGAGATAGAGATGAGCAGGAGGAGAAAAAGGGGGACTCAAGAGGAGAGAAACAGATCTACGCAGTTGTCTGTTCCCAGAGTGTTCTCCGTAGCCCAGACACCTACAAAGATTCACAGAATTGGATTGGGAAGAGAAGGGGAAAGGAGGAAATAGAGGTGTTCTGAGGTAGAAAACAGAGAGTCAAGATTGGGAGAGAATAATCAACACACTCCTGAATAAAAATGGGAACTGAATTTCGGTTTAAAAACAGGGCTTCTCTTCTTTTTTTTTTTTGGTAAGGTTATAGTGTATTGAAAATGAAAATTAAGGAGTAGTAGAGGAGTACTAGAGGACTTTATAAGAAATAAGAGAAAAAGAAAAATAGAAAATAGAAGAGAAAAAGGAAAGGAAAAAAAAGAAGGAAAAAAAAAAAAGAAAAAAAATTTTTTTTCCCTAATTAAAAAAACGTAAAAATCTATGAAAATGAAAGTTAAGGAGTAATGGGGGAGTAATAGGGAATTTTAAAGGAAAATAAAAGAGAAAAAATTAAAAAGAAAAAATAAAAAAAATAAAAAAATAAAAAAAATTGTTTTTTTCTTACTTAAAAAAAAAAAAAAGTAAAAATATATCTAGGAATTTCTCTGGAGCTGTTACGGTCAGTGTGGGTTCGGCTCAGTTTCAGATAGCTCCTCATTCCAGCTTACACTTCTCTATATCTACAAGCCCCTTCCGGTGTAGTCAGTGTTTTCTACAGGGATTCTAATCTGTTGCACCAGTCCCTTCTGAAGCGGTTCCCTTTGTTTATTTGGCTTCTGTTTGCCCGTCTCTTCAGAGCCTCATTTCCGCCCTGACACAGGCGGGCGGAGGTGGACTCTTATTCAGGTAGCTAGTTCCGTCGCTCTGCGGGGAGGGGCTGGCGCTGCGGGGAGGGGCTGGCGCTGCTTTCTCCATCCGCGCTGCTCAGGCTCCCGGCCGCTCGCGCGCGGTTCCAGCCCTCGGGTGTTCCACAAAAGCGCGGAGCAAAAAGCTGCGCCTGCTCTCTGTGCGTTCCCCGTCAGAGCGGTCCAGGCAGCGAGGGGCTTGATGGGCGCACTCTCCCCAGGTGTGGCGCTCCCACTCCCCTCCGCGGACCCAGTCTAAGTTTCCGCCGGTGCCAGTCGGGTGCATGAGCCTTCTGCCCTCCGTCCCCAGCCCCAGTCCCCGCCCGCGCCGATCGGGTGCCTGCGCACTGTGTCTCGTCGCGACCTTCCCCTCCCCCCTGCCTCCTGCCTCCGGTGGGGCTGGGCCAGTCCGCAGCCTGCGAGCTCTTTGGACTTTCTCGGTCCCTTTGTTCTGCGAACGGCCAGCAGTGTGTTCAGGACGGTTAATTTTCTCTCTCTCTCTCTTTTGCTCTCCCACAGTTCAAGTTGGCAACTCACAGAAGCTCCCTCCGATTGTCCTCAGGGCACTTAGGCCCGGACCCTACCCCAAGCAATGCCGCCTAAGACTCCCTTCCCGGGACAGATCTCCGTCCTTAGCTCTTTTGTCTCACTTTTTATCTTTTATATTTTGCCCTACCTCCTTTCGAAGACAATGGGCTGCTTTTCTGGGCGCCTGATGACCTCAGCTAGCGATCAGAAGTTGTTTTGTGAAGTTTGCTCTGTGTTCAGTTATTCTTTTGATGAATTTGTAGGAGAGAAAGTGGTCTCCCTGTCCCACTCCTCCGCCATCTTCTGTCTCTGCTTTTTAATATGCAGTCTAGGGTTATAAAAATTCTCCTTCCAAGGAACAGGCCTCTTTTAATTTCCTGTGTGCAATCACTGTCTGCAGTGATTTTGGAGCCCAAGAAAATAAAATCGCCACTGTTAGCACTTTTTTCGCTTCTATTTACCATAAAGTGATGGGATTGCATGCCATTATCATAGCTTTTTGAATCTTGAGTTTTAAGCCAGCTTTTTCACTCTCCTTTTTCACCCTCATCTAGAAGCTCTTTAGTTCCTCTTCATTTTCTGCACTGACTCAGATGATTGCACTGACTCTCTCACTGAACTCAGGTATCATCTGCATACCTGAAGTGGTTGCTGTTTTTCCCAGTAATTTTGATTTCAGCTTATGAATCATCCAGCATTTTCCATAACATAATGTGCATAGAAGTTAAATAAACAGGGTGACAATATATAGCCTTGATGTACTCCTTTCCTGATTTTGAGCCAGTCCATTGTTCCGTGTCCAGTTCTAACTGTTACTTTTGATCTGCATACAGGTTTCTCTGGGCTTCCCTGGTGGCTCAAATGGTAAAAGTCTGCCTGTAATGAGGGAGACCTGGGTTCTATCCTTTGGTTGGGAAGATCCCCTGGAGGAGGGCATGGCAACCCACTCCAGTATTCTTGCCTGGAGAATCCCCATGGACAGAGGAGCCTGGTGGGCTACAGTCTATGGGGTCACAAAAAGTCAGACACAACTGAGCAATTAAGCACAGCACAGGTTTCTCAGGACAGAGGTAAGGCCATCTGGTATTCCCAACTCTTTAAGAATTTTTCAGTTTCTTGTGATCCACACAAAGACTTTAGTATAGTCAATGAAGCAGGACGTTTTCTGGAATTCTCTGGCTTTCTCTATGATCCAACAAATATTGATGTTTGACTTCTGGCTCTTCTGCCTTTTCTAAACCCAGTTTGTACAGCTGGAAGTTTTCAGTTCATGTACTGCTGAAGCCTAGCTGGAAGGATTTTGAGCATAACATTACTAGCATGTGAGATGAGTGTAATTGTGTGGTAGTTTAAACATTCTTTGGCATTGCCCTTATCCAGGACTGGAATGAAAGCTGACGTTTTCCAGTCCTGTGGTCACTGCTGAGTTTTCCAAATTTGGTGACTTATTGAGTGTGGCCCTGCTTCGTTTTGTACTCCAAGGCCAAACATGCCTGTTACCATGTATTCCTTCTTTTGCATTCCAGTCCCCTATGATAAAAAGGACCTTTTTTTAAAAAAAATGTTAGTTCTAGAAGGTCTTGGGTCTTTGTAGAATTGTCCAACTTTAGCTTCTTCAGCATTGGTAGTTGGAGCATAGACTTGGATTACTGTGATGTTGAATGGTTTGCCTTGGAAATGAATGGATATCATTTGATCATTTTTGAGACTGCATCCAAGTACTGTATTTTGGACTCTTAGTGACTATGAGGGCCACTCCATTTCTTATAAGGGATCCTTGCCCACAGTAGTAGATATAATGGTCATCTGAATTAAATTTGCCCATTCTTGTCCATTTTAGTTCACTGATTCCGAAAATATTGATGTTCACTCTTGCCATCTCCTGCTTGACCACATACAGTTTACCTTGATTCATGAACCTAACAGTCCAGGTTCCTGTGTAATATTGTCCTTTATAGCATCAGATTTTACTTTCACCACCAGACACCCTTACAATTAAGCACTGTTTCTGCTTTGGCCCAGGCTCTTCTTTCTTTCTGGAGCCATTTCTCTTCTCTTCCCCAGTAGCATTTTAGACACCTAACAACCTGGGGGCTCATCTTCTGGTGTCATATCTTTTTGCCTTTTCATGTTGTTCACGGGGTTCTCCAAGCAAGAATACTAAGTGGTTTGCCATTCCCTTCTCCAGTGGACCACATTTTTATAGAACTCTCCACCATGACCTGTACATCTTGGTTGGCCTGTCACGGCATGGCTCATAGCTTCATTGAATTACACAAGGCTGTGATCCATGTGATCATTTTGGCTAGCTTTTTGTGATTGTGGTTTTCGTTCTGGAGTTTGTGGGACTGCAGTTCTTGCTTCTTCTGTCTCCCCTCTGATGCATGTGGGTAAGAGGCTCATACAAACTTCCTGTTGGGAGGGACTGGCTATTGGGAAAACTGGGTCATGCTCTGGTGGGCAGGGCCTTGCTTAGCAAATCTCTAATCCAACTCTCTGCTGATAAGTGGGCTGTTCTTCCTCCCTGTTAGTTATTTGGTCTGAGGTGACTCAGTGTTGGGGTCTATAGACTCAATGGTAGGGTTAATGGCAACCTCCAAGAGGACTTATGCCAACACATGCCTCCCAGGACTGCAGCTGCCAGTGCCCCTGTCTCCATGGCAGGCCACTGCTGATTCACATCTCTGCAGGAGACCCTCAAACACCCACAGGCAGGTCTGCCTTAGTCTCTTGCGGGGTCACTGCTCCTTTCCCCTGACTCCTGGTGCACACAATATTTTGTTTTTGCCCTCTAAGTGTCTTAGTTTCCCCCAGTCCTGTGGAAGTTCTGTAATCAAATCTCATGAACCTTCAAAGTCAGAATCCCTGGGAATTCCAGGGAATGTTCAAACTAAACACACAATTATACTCATTTCATGTGCTAGGAAGGAAATGCTCAAAATACAATGCTTCAAGCTAGGCTTCTGCAGTATGTGAACTGAGAAATTTCAGATGTGCTAACTGGATTTAGAAAAGGCAGAGGAACCAGAGATCAAATTGCTGACATCCTTTGAATCATAGAAAAAGCAAGAGAATTCCAGAAAAACATCTACTTCTGCTTCACTGACTCTGCTAAAGCCTTTGACTGTGTGGATCACAACAATGGAAAATTCTTAAAGAGATGAGAATCCCAAACCCCTTTACCTGTTTCCTGAGAAATCTATATGAAGGTCAAGAAGAAACAGTTAGAAACCAGACATGGAACAACAGACTGGTTCAAAATTGGGAAAGGAGTACATCAAGGCTGTATATTATCACCGTGCTCATTTAACCTGTATGCAGAGTCCATCATGTGAAATGCTGGGCTGGATGAAGCACAAGCTGGAATCAAGATTTCCAGGAGAACTGTCAATAACTTCAGATATGCAGATAATAGCATTCTAATGGTAGAAAGTGAAGAGGAACTAAAGAGCCTCTTGATGAAGGTGAAAGAGGAGAGTGAAAAGGCTGGCTTAAAATTTATGAAACATTCAAAAAATGAAGATCATGTCATCCAGTCCCATTACTTCATGGCAAGTAGATGGGGAAAAAGTGGAAACAGTGACAGATTTTATTTTCTTGGGCTCCAAAATCACTGCTGATAATGACTTCAGCCAGAATATTAAAAGATGCTTGTTTCTTGGAAGAAAATCTATGACAAACCTAGACAGCATATTAAAAAGCAGAGGCCCCAGTTTGCTGACTAAGGTCCTTAAGGTCAAAGCTATGATTTTCCAGTGGCCATGTACAAATGTGAGAATTGGACCATAAAGAACCCTGAGCACCAAAGAATTGATGCTTTCTAATTGTGATTTCTGAGAGTCATGTCATTTGAATGGTGTGGAGATAACAAGTTAATTCTAAAGGAAATCAACCCTGAATATTCATTGGAAGGGCTGATGCTGAAGCTGAAGCTCCAATATTTTGGCCACCTCATGCAAAATGCCAACTCATTGGAAAAGACTGATGCTGGGAAATATTGACGGCAGGAAAAGAAGAGGGCAACAGAGGATGAGATGGTTGAATGGCATCACTGAATCACATTTTCACTATCATTATTGTGAATTCTTTTTATGGAAGGTGGCCTATCTCCACTTCATTTAGTTGATTTTCTCCGGTTTTATCTTGTTCCTTCATCTGGGGCATAATCCTCTGCCTTTCTATTTTGTTTAATTTTCTCTAATTGTGGTTTTCATCCTGTAGGCTGTTGGATTATATAGTTATTCTTGTTTCTTCTGTCTATACTATGGAGGCTGAGGCTATCTAAGAGACTTGTTCAGATACCTAATGGGAGTGACTGGTGGTGGGAAAAACTGGGTCTTGATTTGGTGGGCAGAGCCATGCTCAGTAAAACTTTTTAATCTGATTGTCTCCTAATGGGGGCACTGCACTCCTTCCTGGTTAGTTGTTTGGCCTGAGGCAGCCCAGCCCTGGAGTCTACAGGTCCTATGGTAGGGTTACGGGCTTCTCCAGTCGGGCTCAAACCAATGGGCGCTTGCCAGAACTGCCGCTATCAGTGCTTTTGTTCCCAAGGTGAGCCACTGCTGACCCACACCTGGCAGGAGATCCAACCAACACTCAAGTACGTCTGGCTCAGTCTCCTGTGGGGTCACTGCTCCTTTCCCCTGGGTCCTAGTGGACACATGGTTTGGTTGTGCCCTCCAAGAGTCGAGTCTCTGTTTCCCCAGTCTTATAGATGTTCTGCAACAAAATCCCACTGGCATTCAAATCCAAAATCCCTGGGAATTCCTAATCGCTTTGCTGAATCCCCAGGCTAGAAACCCTGACATGGGAATTAGAACCTTTACAACAGTGGGAGACATTCTTTGGTATGCTTGTTCTCCAGTGTGTGGGCTGCCCACTCAATGAGTATGGAGTTGGATTTCATTGTGATTGTGCCCCTCCTACCACTTCTTTATCATTTCTCCTTTGTCGTTAGATGTGGGTTGCCTTTTTTGGTGGGTTCCAATATCCTCTTGCTGATAGTTATTTAACAGCTAGTTGCAATTTTGGTGCTTTGGCAGGCAGAGACAAGTGCATGTTCTTCTTTGCCTACTTGAACCATCTCCATTCATAGGTGCCATAATCTTCAGTTTGGTTCAGTTCAGTCAATCAGTCATGTGACTCTTTGAGACTTCATGGTGCAGTCCATGGGGTCACAAAGAGTTAGACATGACTTAGGGACTGAACAACAACATGTTTAAAAACAACTGTACTACATGATGATGTTTTACTTTTATTTAGTTTGTTTACATTTTCTATTTCATATTCAATGCTCCCATTTCATTTAGATTAGTTTCCAATGTGTCTGTCTCTTTTGTTGTTGTTGTTGTTCTTTCTCAAGGCTTTATCAAGCTGAGTAGAAAAGTTTGTATATGTATGTACATTGTAGTTGTCATTCAGTCACTCAGTGGTGTCTGACTTTTTGTGACCCCCTGGACTGAAACATAACAGGCTTCCCTGTCCATCACCATCTCTCGGAGATTGCTCAAACTCATGCCCACTGAGTCAGTGATGTCATCCAGCCATCTCATCCTAGGTTGTCCCCTTCTCCTCCTGCCTTCAATCTTTTGCACATCAGGGCTTTTTCTAATGAGTCCACTCTTTGCATCAGGTGGCCAAAGTATTGGAGTTTCAGTTTCAGCATTAGTCCTTCTAATGAATATTCAGGACTGATTTCCTTTAGAATGGACTGGTTTGATCTCCTGGCAGTCCAAGGGACTCTCAAGAGTCTTCTCCAACACCACAGTTCAAAAGCATCATTCTTCAGTGCTCAGCCATCTTTATGATCCAACTCTCACATCCACACGTGACTACTGGAAAAACCATAGTTTTGACTGGGTGAATTTTTGGAGGCAAAGTAATATCTCTGTCTTTCAAAATGTTGTCTAGGTTTGTCATAGCTTTTTTTTTTTAAATTATGTCACCTTTTATTATTTTACAGCATATTTCCAAAAAATGCCATTACAGCTGCCTTAACTGCTCTATAAGACCTGGAATCAAAGAACACTGAGAATTAGAACACACACATCAAGCTGTAATACCTACTTGTGCTGAACCATTACTACCAAAGGGATGTTGTTTCTTAAATAAGCAGTTTGATTCCAAGCAGCAAGCATCTTTTAATTTCATGGCTGCTGTCACTATCTTCAGTGATTTTAGAGACCAAGAAAAAAATCTGTCACTGTTTCCATTGTTTCCCCACCTATTTGCTGTGAAGTCATGAGACCAGAGCCCATAATCTTCATTTTTTGAACGTTAAGTTTTAAACCAGTTTTGTCACTCTCCTCTTTCACTTTCATCAAGAGGCTCTTTAATTACTCTTCTCTTTCTGTCATAAGGGTGGTGTCATCTGCATATTTAAGGTTTTTGATATTTTTTCCAGCAGGCAATCTTGATTCCAACTTGCAATACATCCAGCTCAGGATTTTGCATGATGTACTCTGCATAGAAGTTAAATAAACAGGATGACAATATACAGGCTTGACATACTCCTTTCCCAGTTTGGAACCAGTCTGTTGTTCAAGGTCCCGTTCTAACTGTTGCTTCTTGACCTGCATATATATTTCTCAGGACGCAGGTAAGGTGGTCTGGATTTCCCATCTCCTTAAGAATTATCCACAGTTTGCTGTGATCCACACAAAGACTTTAGCATACTCAATGAAGCAGAAGTAGATGTTTTTCTGGTATTCTCTTTTTTATTGATGATCAAATGGATGTTGGCAATTTGATCTCTGGTTCCTCTGCCTTTTTAAAATCCAGCTTGAACTCAGTTCAAGTTCTCAGTTCATATACTGTTGAAGCCTCACTTGGAGAATTTTGAGCATTACTTTGCTAGCATGTGAGATGAATGCAATTGTGTGGTAGTTTGAACATTCTTTGGCATTTCCCTTCTTTGGGATTGGAATGAAAACTGACCTTTTCCAGTCCTGTGGCTACTGCTGAGTTTTCCAAATTTGCTAGCATATTGAGTGCAACACTTTCACTGTATCATCTTTTAAGATTTGAAATAACTCAGGTGGAATTCCATCACCTCCACTGGCTTTCTTCATAATGATGCTTCGTAAGGCTCACTTGACTTCACACTCTAGGATGTCTGGCTCTAGGAGAGTGATCCTACCATCGTGGTTATCTGGGTCATTAAGATATTTTTTTTTAAAATTAATTAATTAATTAATTAATTTTTTCAGTGGGTTTTGTCATACACTGACATGAATCAGCAATAGATTTACACGTATTCCCCATCCCGATCCCCCCTCCCACCTCCCTCTCCACCCGATTCCTCTGGGTCTTCCCAGTGCACCAGGCCCGAGCACTTGTCTCATGAGTCGTTCTTCTGTGTATTCTTGCCACCTCTTCTTAATATCTTCTGTTTCTGTTAGGTCCATGTTTCTGTCCTTTATTGGGCCCATCTTTGCATGAAATGTTCCCTTGGTATCTCTAGTTTTCTTGATGAGATCTCTAGTCTTTCCCATTCTATTGTTTTCTTCTATTTCTTTGCATTGATCACTTAGGAAGGCTTTCTTATCTCTCCTTGCTATTCTCAGAACCCTGCTCCAGATGGATATATCTTTTTTTTTTCTCCTTTGCCTGTCACTTCTCTACTTTTCTCAACTATTTGTAAGGCCTCCTCAGACAACCATTTTGCCTTTTTTGCATTTATTTTTCTTATCATTTTTCATAATCTTATATATAAAAATCTTTAAAAAGTAAAAAATGCTGGTTGAACAAATTCAGCAAAGTTGCAGCACTCAAAGTCAGTACAGTAACAATAAAAAAATCTGGAAATGATATTAAGAAAGAAATTCTACTTTAAATAACATCAAAAAGGATGAAAGAGTTAAGAATAAACCTAAAAGAGTAAAAGGCTTAAGAATAAAACTAATCAAGAGGGTGAAAATTAGAAAACATGGCTCAAAACTTCAAAATATTGCTGAAAGTAACTAAGGACCCAAATAAAAGAGATATCCCATATTTACAGTTTTGAAAACTTAATACTGTTAAGATATGAAATTACACAATGTGATCTAAAGATTCAACTCAATTCCTATCAGAATCCCAATAGCATTTTTAAAGAAAATTTAAAAAAACCTATACTAAAGTCATATGGACTCTCAAGGAACACTCAGTCAAATTCTTGAAAAAGAAGAACAAAGTTGGATGCCACACACTTCCTGATTTCAAGATATATTACAAAGCTTCAGAAATCAGAATATGGTAGTACTGAAACAAAAACAGGCATATAGGCCAATGTAATAGATAGAAAGCAACAAGCAGGAATATATGATCTTTGACAAGGATGTTAAGACTGTTTAATTGATTAAAAAAATCTATGCAGAAAATAGTGTGGGTAAAACTGGATATCCACATGAAAAGGAATGCAGATGAACTTTTATATTACACCATATACAAGAGTTAACTTAAAATAAGTTAAAGACCTAAATGTAACACCAAAATAAATAAATAAATAAATCTCTAAGAAAAAGCATATGGAGAGTTTTCATGACATTGAAATTGGCAATGATATAATAGGTGTGACATGAAAAACATGGCAGCAAAAGGAGAAATATAAATATAAAATATAAAAATGGAATTACAAAAATGCCCAGTTCCCAGTTTTCCCTGGAAGACTTTTGGCTACATAAGTACCTATGTGCTGCCTGAGGGTACACTGCAACAAAAAGCTGGAAAGCAAAACATTACAGGAACTCATCAAAATACAAAAGAACATAGCAAGAGAGGAACAAAGAAACCAGAAAATAATTAACAAAATGGCAAATATAAATCCAAACTTATTAATAAATATCTAAGTGTAAATAGATTAAGTTCTCCAATCAAAAGACATAATGGCCTAATGGAAGAAAAAAAAAAAGACCAAAATTTTGCTGTCCACAAGAGACTTACTTTTTATTTTAGGCCATCCATAGACTGAAAGTGAGAAGGTAGAAAAAGATTCCACAGAAATAGAAACCAAAAGATATCAAGGATAACTATACATATACCACATGAAATAGACCTTAGGAAAAAACTATAATAAGAGAACAGGAAGCTTTTTATATAATGATAGAGGTGTCATAGAAGGCTATAAGAATCACAAATATATATTCACCCAATATTGGAGCACCCAAATAGATAAGGCAGACAAATATGAAGGAAAAAACAGAGAATAAAAAACAATGGTAAGGGATTTTAATAGCCCATATTCAACAGTGAATAGGCATTTGCAAGGATAGGTTGTGTCAGGCCACAAAGCAGTCCTAATAAATTAATCATGAAGAATGCTAGGATGGATGAAGCACAAGCTGGAATCAAGATTGCTGGGAGAAATATCAATAACCTCAGATACACAGATGACACCATCCTTATGGCAGAAAGCAAAGATTTAAAGAGCCTCTTGATGAAAGTGAAAGAGGAGAGTGAAAAAGTTGGCTTACAGCTCAACATTCAGAAAACTAAAATCATGGCGTCTGGTCCCATCCCTTCCTGGCAAATAAATGGGGAAACAATGGAAAAAGTGACAGACTTTATCACTTTATCACTTTTTATGCACTTTATCACTTTATCATCTTTTTCAATATAGATCTTTATCACTGCAGATGGTGACTGCAGCCATGAAATTAAAAGATGCTTGCTCCTTGGAAGAAAAGCTATGACAAACCTAGACAGCACATTAAAATGCAGAGACATTACTTTGCCAACAAAGGTCCATCTAGTCAAGGCTATGGTTGTGAGAGTTGGACTATAAAGAAAGATGAGCACCAAAGAATTGATGCTTTTGAACTGTGGTGTTAGAGAAGACTCTTGAGAGTCCCTTAGACTGCAAGGAGATCCAACCAGTCCATCCTAAAGCAGATCAGTCCTGGGTGTTCACTGGAAGGACTGATGTTGAAGCTGAAACTCCAATACTTTGGCCCCCTGATGTGAAGAACTGACTCATTTGAAAAGACCCTGATGCTGGGAAAGACTGAAGGCAGGAGGAGAAGGGGACGACAGAGGATGAGATGGATGGCATCACCGACTTGAAGGACATGAGTCTGAGCAACCTCCAGGAGTTGGTGAAGGACAGGGAAGCCTGGTGTGCTGCAGTCCACAGGGTCACAAAGAGTCGGACACAACTGAGTGACTGAACTGTACCGAATAAATTAAAGAAGATTGAGATCATATCACATATCTTTCCAAACACAATGGTATGAAACTGGAAGACAATTACAAAGGAAAATTATGAAATATACAACTATGTGGAAATTAAACAACATATTTCTAAACAATCAGTGGGCCAAACAGAACTAAAAGGAAAATTAAAAGTAAAAGACAAATCAAAATGGAAAAACAACATGCCAAAACTTAGTGGACACAGCAAATGCAGTTCTAAAAATTTTATAGTGATGAATTCAAGGTGCAAAAAAATCTCAGATAAAAATCCTTACTTTAAACCTTAAGGAACTACAAAAGAACAAACTACCTAATCTAAAGATAATAGAATAAAGAAAGTAGCAAAGATCAGAGTAAGGACTTCCCTGATGGGTCAATGGTTAAGAACCCATATTCCAATGTAGGGAACATGGGTTTGATCCCTGGTTTGGGAACTAAGATCCCATATGCCACAGGGCAACTAAGCCTGTGAGTCACAACTACTGAACTCATGCAATCTGGAGCCCACATGCCATAACTAGATAGAAGCTCGAACACTGAAATGAAGAACCTGCATGCTACAACAAATACCCGACATGCTGCAACTAAGACCCAACACAGCCAAATAATTAAATAATTAAAAAGAAAAAAGACCAGAATGAAAACCAATGAAACAGTGATGAGAAAGACAATACAATGAAATAAAAAAATACTCAGCAAGGTTTTTGAAGAACCTTTAGCTAGACTAAGAAAAAATTAGCAGAAAACCCTGCACAGACTGCAACAGAGGGGAGCTCTGAAACCTCAGAGGAAAGTTCAGCAACAGATGCACAAAATGCAAAGTGGAGAGAATTCAGCACAGAGATGAGTTCCAACGTACACGTCCCAGTCTGAGATGCTTGTCTGCGTGCCCACTGTAGTGAGTATGGGCTGGGTGTTAAGGCTCAGACTTTGGAGGTCAGGCCCCAGGGAGAGGACTGGGGTTGACTTCCCTGAAGGGGGATCTCTAAGTGGGTTAGCATGACACAGTGGAGGGACTCTATAGAAAAAAGCTAGGGACTGCCAGAGAGGCAAGAGATTACTGTCATGAGGACCCTCTAACTCTGTGCGATCACAGATGGCTGGACACCACCTACACAAGTGTTGAGGTGGGACGGGCCACACCTGCAACCCCAGAAGCTGGTCCACCAGCTGTCGCCAAGGCTGCATGAGTGCGAGAGGTTGGGGACAAGATGCTCCTGCCCAGAGGTGGGCATAATGGCTGACATAGCTGCTACCAAGCTGCTACCAAGCATAGGTCACTGTCTGCGCTTTCCTGGGAGCCTATGCATCTTGGCACTGCTAACAGACCCATGACCCAGGACCAACCCTGGGAGTACATATGACCTTCCTCAGGCTAAAACAACTTCCTGTAGGCAACTGCCACTGCAGGCACTCCCCATACATCCCAACTGTGCCTGCTGGACCCCTTCCTCTCCCCAGCCCAATTGAGCAAGTGGGCAGTTTGGGGCAGCTGCTGCTTTGCCCCCTCTTGTCTGGGCAGGGAACAGATGCCAGAGAGTGGCCTACAAACAAAAGCAAGGCCAAAACCAAAGCTGAACACCACGGGCTGTGAGATCAAAGAAAAGGAAGGGAATTCTCTCATGCAGAAATAGGGGCAATGGATTAAATCCTTACAATTGACTTGAAGCTGTGGACTTCAGGGCCAGTTGTGCACTTTGGAAGCCAGTAAAAGCTAGAGTAAGGCCACATCTGACACTGAGCCATCCCCACAGTGCCCACAGCAGGTCCAGAGACATTCCTAAAACCATTAGAGGACTTCCTGAGTAGGCAGATTGGCTGGAGCTCACTGTGTGGCGAGGAAACTGACAACTGAGTGCACAGAAAAATAGTCTTACTACCAGTCTCTATATATTTTCTTTTTCTTATGGTTCTAATGTTGTTCTTTTTTATTATTCTCATAATTTGTCTTACTTTTTCCTTTTTTTAACCCTGTTTCTTCTAAATGAATTTATTTTATTTTTTTCTATTTCTACCATACTGTTTGTTTACATTGCATTCTTTCTATGTAATTGGTTTTGTATTTTTGCTGCTCTAGTTTTTTTTTTTTTCATTGTTTCTTTACATTTATGGGTTTATTTACTGGTTTTGAAGAATTTTCCAAAATCACTGCTGATGGTGACTGCAGTCATGAAATTAAAAGATGCTTGCTCCTTGGAAGTAAAGTTATGACCAACTTAAACAGCATATTAAATAGCAGAGACATCAATTTGCCAACAAAGGTCTATCTAGTCAAGGCTATGGTTTTTCCAGTAGTCATGTATGGATGTTAGACTTGGACTGTGAAGAAAGCTGAGTGCAGAAGAATTGATGCTTTTGAACTGTGGTGTTGGAGGAGACTCTTGAGAGTCCCTTGGACAGCAAGGAGATCCAACCAGTCCATCCTAAAGGAGATCAGTCCTGGGTGTTCATTGGAGGGACTGATGCTGAAGCTGAAACTCAAATACTTTGTCCACCTGATGCGAAGAACTGACTCATTTGAAAAGACCCTGATGCTGGCAAGATTGAAGGCACAAGGAGAAGGGGACAACAGAGGATGAGATGGTTGGATGGCATCACCAACTCAATGGACGTGAGTTTGGGTAGACTCTGGCATCTGGTGACGAACAGGGAAGCCTGGCATGCTGCAGTCCATGGAGTCGCAAAGAGTTGAACACGACTGAGCAACTGAACTGAACTGAACTTACTGGTTTTATTGTCCTTTTTTTGCTTGTATTTATACTTCCTTTTTTTTTTCCTCTACTGTTTTTTTGCTAATTGTGTGAGTTTCTTCAAGTGTTCTTTTCAGTTCAGTGTTGCTTTAACCACTTGTCTCGGGGTTTTGTCAGTTCATTCTTTTTGTTTGTATGTTTGTTCACTTTATTCTTTTTCTATCCTTTTCTCTTTTGTTCTGTGTGGCATGTGAAGTCTTGGGGCTCCAGAAAGGGGTCAGGCCTAAACTTCTGATTTGGGAGACTCAAGTCCAGCAAACTGGAACACCTGAAAACACTCAAATCATGGAATACCAATTGGTGAGAGCTCTCCCAAAGACCTCCATCTCAACACTAAAGGCCAGCAAGCTCCAGGACTGTATGCTTTACAGCAAATCTTTAGCAAAACAGGGATACAGCCAAGCCCATTAGCAGACAGGTTTCCCAAAGCCATACCAAGCCCACAGACACCCCAAAACATACCACTGGTTGTGGCACTGCTCTTCAGAAAGACACCGTCAAACTCCACCTACCTAAAGGCACCATCAAGCTCCACCCACCAGAACACAGTTACAAGTTCCTCCACCAGAAAAACTTCACAGGGCACTGATCCAACCTCACCCACTAGGGGCAGATTCCACAAATGAGAGGAACTGTGACCTTGCAGTCTATAGAAAGGCGATCCCAAACACAGCAAATTAAACAAAATGAAAAGAGAGAAATATATAGCAGATGAAGGAGCATGGTAAGAAACCACAAGACCAAACAGATGAAGAAGAAATATGCATTCTATGTCAAAAATAATTTAAAGTAATGATAGTAAAGATGATCCAGTATCTTGGGAATAAAATGGAGGCACAGATAAATAGAACAGAGATATAGAGTGAAAAGATACAAGAGATGATTAACAATGACATAGAATAAATAAAGAACAATCAGCAATGAACAGCACAATAACTGAAGTGAAAAATATACTAGAGGGAACCAATAGCAGAATAATTAAGGCAGAAGAATGGCTGAGTGAGAAGAACTGCAGAATGGTGGAAATAACTGAAGCAGAGCAGAATAAAGAAAACAGAATGAAAAGAATTGAGAAAAGTCTCACAGACATTAGGAACAACATTAAATGCACTGATATTCAAATTATAGGGGTTTTCAGAAGAAGAGAAAAAAAGGGTCTAGAGAAAATATTTAAGGAGATTATAGATGAAACTTCCTTAACATTGGAAAGGAAATAGCCACTCAATTTCAGGAAATGCAGAGAGTCCCAAACAGGATAAACCTAAAGAGAAACACTAACTAACAAAAATTAAATACAAACAAAAACTACTAAAAGCAGCAAATAGCATAAAAGGGAATCCCAAGGGAATCTCTATGAAGAGAACAGCTGATTTTTTAGCAGAGACAATGCAGGTCAGAAGTGAGTGGCAGAATATACTTAAAGTGATGAAAGGAAAACACTCACAATAAATATTACACTAACCAGAAAGGATCTCCTTCAGATTCGATGGAGAAATCAAAATCTTTAAAGAAAAGCAAAAGCTAAGAGAATTCAGCACCACAAACAAGCTGTAGAACAAATGTGAAATAAATTTCCCTAGATAGAAACCACATGAAAAAAAATAGACCTACAAAGACAAACCCAAAACAATAAGATAAATGATCATAGCATCATATAACTCAATAATTACCTTAAATGTAAATGGAATAAATGCTCCAACCAAAAGACACAGATTGGCTGGATGAATACCAAAAAAAAAAAAAAAAAAAATCCCTTCAGAAACCCATTTCAGACCTAATGACAAATATTGATTGAAAATGAGGGACCAGAAAAATGAATTCCATGCAAATGGAAATGAAAAGAAAGCAGGGGTAGCAATACTTATATCTGATAAAATAGAATAAAACAAACACTGCTAAAAAAATAAAAGGACACTACATAATGATCAAGTAATCAATCCAAGAACATATAACAATTTTAAACATATATACACCCAATAGGAGCACAACACACAAGGCAAATGCTAGCAACTATTAAAGGGGAAATCGACAGTAACACAATAATAGTGGGGGACTTCAACACCATACTCATACCAATGAACAGACCATCCAGAAAGAAAATTAATGAAACACAAGCTTTAAATGATACAATGGACCAGATAGACATTATTGAGATATACAGGGCATTTCATCCAAAAAGAGTAGATTTAACTTTTTTCTCAAGTGCACAAGGAATATTCTCCAGGATAGATCACATCTTGGGTTACAAATCAAGCCTTAGTAAATTTTTAAAAAATTAAAATCATTTCAAGCATCTTTTCTGACCAAAACACTAGAAGATTAGATGTCAACTACAGGGGGCAATACTATTAAAAAAAATAAACCCAAACACTTGGAGGTTAAACAATACACTTCCAAATAACTAAGAGATCACTGAGGAAATAAAAGGGGATCAGAAAATAACTAGAAACAAATGACAATGAAAATCTGACAACTTAAAACCTACGGGATGCACTAAAAGCAGTGCTAAAAGGGAAGCTGATAACAATACAAGCCTACCTCAAGAAATAAGAAAACTTCAAATAAACAACATAAAGTTATATATAAACAACTAGAAAAAGAAGGTAAAAAACCCCAAAGTTAGTAGAAGGAAAGAAATCACAAGGGTCACAGTAGAAATTAAAAAAAAAAATGGAGACAATAGCAAAGATCAATAAAACTAAAAGCTGGTTCTTTGAGAACAGAAACAAAATTGACAAATCATTAGCCATTTCATTGAGGAAAAAAAGGAGAAGACACAAATCAATAAAATTAAAAATGAAAAAGAAGTTACAATAGACAGCACAGAAATACAAAGTAATATAAGAGGCTAGTAAGAGCAACAATATGCCAATAAAATGAACTACCTGGAAGAAATGGACAGATTCTTAGAAAAGTATCATCTTACAAGGCTGAACCAGAAAGAAATATGAACAGACCAATCACAAGCACAGAAATTGAAACTGTAATCATAAATCTTTCAATAGCAAAGGTCCAGGGCCAGATGGCTTCACAGGTGAATTCTACCAAACGTTTAGAGAAGAGCTAACAGTGATTCTGCTCAAATACTGAGAAACTTGCAGAGAAAGGAAAATTCCAAAACTCACTCTATGAGGTGACTATCACCCTGATACCAAAACCAGACCAAGATATCACACAAAAAAGAAAAATACAGGCGAATATCACTGATGAACATATATGTAAAAATCCTCAACAATATTCTAGCAAACAGAATTCAACAGCAAATTAAAAGGATGATACACCATGATCAAGTGGGGTTTATCCTAGGGATGCAAAGATTCTTCAATATAAGCAAATCAATGTGATAAGGCATATTAATATTAACAACCTGAAAGATAAAAACCATATGGTCATCTCAATAGATGCAGAGAAAGCTTTCAACAGACTTCAACATCTATTTATGATTAAAAAAAAAATTCCAAAAGTAGGCATAGAAGGAACCTACCTCAACATAATAAAGGTTATACATGACAAACCCATAGCAAACATTATTCTCAATGGTGATAAATTGAAAGAATTTCATATTATTCTCAATGGTGATAAATTGAAAGAATTTCGTATAAGATAAGAAATTAGACAAGGGTGCCCATTCTTACCACTATTATTCAATATAGTTCTGGAAGACCTAGTCATGGCTATCAGAGAAGAAAAAGAAATAAAAGGAATCTACTTTGGAAAAAAACAAGTCTCTCCCCTCAAGATTTCCATATGGCATGATACAATACATAGAAAACCCTAAAGATGCCATGAGAAAATTACTACAGCTAATCAGTGAGTTTAGTAATCACTAATTTAGTGATTATATTTAGTATATAATTAATTTACAGAAATCCCTTGCATTTCTATACACTAACAATGAAAAATCAGAAAGAGAAATTAAAGAGACAATTCCATTCATCATTGCAACAAAAAGAATAAAATACCTAAGAATAAACTTATCTAAAGTGACAAAAGACCTCTGTCTAGAAAACTGCAAGACACTGATGAAAGAAATCTAGATAACACAAACAGATGGGGAAATCCACCACATTCCTGGATTGAAAAAATCAATATTGTAAAAATGAATATATTACTGAATGCATCTACAGATTCAGTGCAATGCCTATCAAAGCACCCAATGGTATTTTTCACAGAACTAGAACAAAAGATTTCATAATGTGTAGGGAAGCACAAAAGACCCCAAGCAGCCAGAGTAATCTTCAGAAAGAAAAAGAGTTGCAGGAATCAACCTTACTGGCATCATATTACACGACAAAGCTACAGTCATCAAGACAGTGTGGTACTGGCACAAAACCAGAAATATACATCATGGAAGAAGATTGAAAGGCCAGAGATAAACCCACACACCTATGGGCTCCTTATCTTTGACAAAAGAAACAATATATAACAGAGAAAAAACAGCTTCTTCAATAAGTGGTGCTGGGAAAACTTGACAGCTACATTTAAAAGAATTAAATTAGAACACTTCCTAATACCATTCACAAAAGTAAACTCTAAATGGATTAAAGACTTAAATTTAAGGCCAGAAACTATAAAACACTTAGAGGAAAACATAAGCAGTACACTCTTTGACATAAATCACAGCAATATCCTTTTTGTTCTACTTCATAGAGTTGTTCTTGTTCAGTCGCTCAGTTCTGTCCAGCTCTGTGACCCCATGGACTGCAGCATGCCACCTATTCTTCACCATCTTCTGGAGCCTGATCAAACCCATGTCCATTGAGTCAATGATGCCATCGAACCATCTCCTCCTCTGTTGTGCCCTTCTCCTTCTGCCTTCAACCTTTCCCAGCACTGGGATCTTTTCCAATGAGTAGGCTCTTCGCATCAGGTGGCCAAAGTATTGGAGCTTCAGCTTCACCATCAGTCCTTCCAAAGAATATTCAGGGTCAATTCCCTTAGGATTAACTGGTTTGGTCTCCTTGCAGTCTAAGTGACCCTTAAGAGTCTTCAACACCATATTTTGAAAGCATTAATTCTTCCACACTTAGCTTTTTTAAAAAATTAATTTATTTCTTATAATCAGAGGTTAATTAGTTTACAATATTGTGGTGGTTTTTGCCACACATTGACATGAATCAGCCACAGGTGTACATATGTCCCCCTGTCCAAAACCTCCTCCCACCACCCTTCCCATTTCATCTCTCTGGGTTGTCCTAGTGCACCGGCTTTGAGACCCTGTTTCATGCATTGAACTTGGACTGGTCATCTATTTCACATATGGTAATATACATGTTTCAATGCTATTCTCTCAAGTCATCCCACTCTCGCCTTCTCCCACAGAGTCCAAAAGTCTGTTCTTCATATCTGTGTCTCTTTTGCTGTCTCATCTTTCTAAATTTCATATATATGCGTTAATGTACTGTATTGGTGTTTTTCTTTCTGACTAACTTCACTCTGTATAATAGGCTCCAGTTTCATACACCTTAGAACTGACTCAAATGCGTTCTCTTTAATAACTGAGTAATATTTCATTGTGTATGTACCACAACTTTCTTACCCATTCTTCTGCTGATGGACATCTAGGTTGCTTCCATGTCCTAGCTATTGTAAACAGTGCTGCAAGGAGCTTTGGGGTACAGGGGTCTTTTTCAATTCTGGTTTCTTCAGTGTTTATGTTCAGCAGTGGGATTGCTGGGTCATATGGCAGTTCTATTTCCATTTTTTAAAGGAATCTCCACACTGTATTCCATAGTGGCTGTACTAGTTTGCATTCCCACCAACAGTGTAAGAGGGTTCCCTTTTCTCCACACCCTCTCCAGCATTTATTGTTTGTAGACTTGGATAGCAGCCATTCTGACCGGCATAAGATGGTATCTCATTGTGGTTTTGATTAGCATTTCTCTGATAATGAGTGATGTTGAGCACCTTTTCATGTGTTTGTTAGCCGTTTATATGTCTTCTTTGGAGAAATGTCTGTTTCGTTCCTTGGTCCATTTTTTGATTGTGTCGTTTATTTTTCTGGTATTGAGCTGCATGAGCTGCTTGTATAATTTTGAAATTAATTTTTTGTCAGTTGTTTCATTTGCTATTATTTTCTCCCATTCTTTTTTTTTTTTTAATTTTCTCCCATTCTTAAGGCTGTTTTTTCACCTTGCTTATAGTTTCCTTCCTTGTGCAAAAGCTTTTAAATTTAATTAGGTCTCATTTGTTTATTTTTGCTTTCATTTCCATTACTCTGGGAGGTGGATCATAGAGAATCTTGCTGTGACTTATGTCAGAGAGTGTTCTGCCTATGTTTTCCTCTTGGAGTTTTATAGTTTCTGGTCTTACATTTAGATCTATAATCCATTTTGAGTTTATTTTTGTGTATGGTGTTAGAAAGTGTTCTAGTTTCATTCTTTTATGAGTGGTTGACCAGTTTCCCCAGCATCACTTGTTAAAGAGATTGTCTTTTCTCCATTGTATATTTTTGCCTCCTTTGTCAAAGATAAGGTGTCCATAGGTGCGTGGATTTATTTCTGGGCTTTCTATTTTGTTCCACTGATCTATATTTCTGTCTTTGTGCCAGTACCATACTGTCTTGATGACTGTAGCTTCGTAGTATAGTCTGAAGTCAGGCAGGTTGATTCTTCCAGTTCCATTCTTCTTTCTCAAGATTCATGCTTAGTCTTCTTTAGAGTCCAACACTCACCTCTACAAGACTACTGGAAAAGCCATAGCTTTGACTTTACGAACATTTGTTGGCAAAGTGATGTCTCAGCTTTTTAATATGCTATCCAGGTTGGTCATAGCTTTTATTCTAAGGAGTAAGCATCTTTTAATTTCATGACTGCAGTCACCATATACAGTGATTTTGGAGCCCCCAAAAATAGTCTGTCACTTTTTCCATTGTTTCCCATCTATTTGCCATGAAGTGATGGGACCAGATGCTATGATCTTAGTTTTCTGAATGCTGAGTTTTAAGCCAACTTTTTCACTCTCCTCTTTCACTTTCATCAAGAGGCTGTTTAGTTCTTCTTCACGTTCTGCCATAAGGGTGATGTCATCTGCACATCTGAGGTTATTGTTCTTTCCCCCAGCAATCTTGTTTCTAGCTTGTGCTTCATCCAGCCTAGTATTTCACATGATGTACTTTGCATATAATTGAAATAAGCACAGTGACAATATACAACCTTAATGTACTCCTTTCCCAATTTTGAACCAGTCAGTTGTTTCATGTCTGGTTCTAACTGTTGCTTCTTGACCTGCATACAGGTTTTTCAGGAGGCAATTGGAAATAAAAACAAAAATAAACAAATGAGACTTAATTAAACTTAAAACAGCAAAAGAAACTATAAATAAGATTAAAAGACCACATTCAGAATGGGAGAAAATAATTGCCAATGAGGAAACTGACCAAGGATTGGTCTCCAAAATATAGAAGCAACTCATACAGAATCAACTCGATACCAGATAAACAAGCAGCCCAGTCAAAAAATGGAGAAAAGATTTAGACATTTCTCAAAAAATACAGAAAGCCAATAAACACATGAAAAATACTCTCAACATTACTCATTATTAGAGAAGTGAAAATCAAAACTATAACAAGGTATTACCTCACATCAATCAGGTTGGCCATCATCAAAAAACTACAAACAATAAATGGTGGAGAGGATGTGGAGAAAAGGGAAACCTCTTGCACTGTTGGTAGGAATGTAAATTACATACATAAAACAAAATATTACTCAGCCATAAAAAGGAAGAAATTTGAATCAGTTGTAGTGAAGGGGATGAACCCAGAGCCTGTTACACAGAGTGAAGTAAGTCAGAAAGAGAAAAATAAATATCATATATTAATGCATTCATCTGGAATCTAGGAAAAGGTATTGATGAACCTTTTTACAGAGAAGAAATGGAGATGCAGACGTAGAAAGCGGACTTTGGACAATGCAGAGGAAGGAGAAGCTAAGAGAAATTGAGAAAAGAGCATTGACATATATACATTATCATGTGTAAAATAGATAACTAGCTAGAAGCTGCTATACAACACAGAGAGCCAAGTCTGCCACTTGTCAATGACCTAGAGTGGTGGAATGGTGATGGTAGGAAGGCTCATTTGAGAAAGGTTCATGAAAGGACACATATACAATTATTATTAATTCACATTGATGCCTGGCAACATTTACACAATAGTGTAAAGCAATTTTCTTTCCCTCTAAAAAAACCCCACCCACCCAACACCTGTCAGTTAAACTCTCCTCTCTCAAAATGCAGCCTCCTCTTCCATGTTAACTAAGCCACAAAGTTTTCAATCTGATTGGATTATGCCTCAGTATATGAACTGGGGTGACATTTTTTGTTAACTTCCACACATCAAAATCATCCATTACAGTTAATTCAGGTAAAATCAATATTAGCTATTTTGTGATATACTTGACTTCCAAAAATTCATCTCAATAGAAATAAAGACCAAGTGGGATATACTGTTCATAAGCCTTATTTCATTTAACACTTAGGACAACTCTATGAGAAAGGTCTATTGTTATTGCCAACTTAAGGATGAGGAAACATACGGGAGGGAGACGATGTAAAGTGCCCAGGTCACAAAGGTAGAAAAACGTGAATTAGGGTTTAAATCTCACCTTTCTGTTTAACCAACATCCTGATGAGCAGAAGCCTGAGGGTGACTTTGTTCCCAGAAGAATTTGGCTCTGCCCCCTGGTACCTGATCTAATTATCTACCAGGGCTGGACTGAGATAACATACTCCGTAGTTCATAGTGTCTCTCGTGACCACAGGGCTATTTAATACCACAGAGGTATTTAATCTCTCCTTTGTGGGCTACCAGAGAGACACTGGAGCTTGACGTTGTGAGCCTGAAGTACTGGCTTCACCAAGATCTTCTGTTATAAGACTTTACTCTACACATAAAGAGCCTAATGTCTGGCTTGATGAGCTGCACAGTACAAGGCAAGATACAGTAGAATCAAGAATCCGTAGGAGGTAACAAGGATGACCACACACATGATAACAAGTCAACCCACAACGGAGAAAGAAGTCGTTGTCTTCAGCTTATGTGAAGAGACCCAAGATGAGAAATAATTTGTGATGCTCTATATGAGGTAATACCTTCGAAGTGCTTCAAGAGAAACTTGAAGCAAAACCCTCCTGGAGAGTTGAGTAGCTGCATGAGAATTCAGTGAATGGTCAGACCCTGTGTCGGATAGTTTCATAGAACACTTCTATTTACATGTACATAGATTATAATGGCACTAAACTTATCAGCTACTAGTTAGTTAGTAACTAGTCAGTTTAAAGAAAATAGCTAAAATCTTTGTGTTTTAATCATAGATGAAATCCTTGTTTCCCAGAGATATTGTTTAACACTTCCTTGTATTCTAGGCTTTGGAATGAAATTCTAGCCAAGCCAAGTATTTTTTTTTAAGTAACTTATTATTTGATTCACATGACAATTATTTAAAATATTGGTTGCAGATTTATAGATTCAACAATGTACACCCAAATTCATGCTTGAATTTGTAAATTCAAGATATAATCATGAAGGCCTATTATGTATGAGGCCAGAGCTACATGGTATCCTCTCCCCAGCTGCTCTTCTGTGAGGTAAACTCAGTTCATTTCCTTATCTCAAAACAATGGTATCACGTAGGAAAATCACCTTTTCAACCTTCAGGCTTAGAAATATGTGTGTGACAGCCATATCCAGAGTTGGAAAACTCATAGTGTCCATTATGACTTTGCACAGGCCACCTACCTTCAATCCAAAGCCAGCTCCACTCCACTCCTTGTTGAGCGGCCATAGGACATCAGTTGTGCACAGAGGATGGAGGCTGAGAAGCTGAAGACAGAGGCCAACTTGGTTTTCGGAAAATCAGTGGGCAGTGCCAACAGGTAAAGAGTACCTTGGGAGTAGAACATTAAAGTCAGAAGTAGGGACATGTGATAGAGCAGTTTACATCACATGATACTCTGCTAGAAACTCTGGTCTCTATCTCGGCTTTTTCTACTCTCTCTCTATATATATAGGTGCTTTTCACACTTCTGTGTATCTTTTTATTCAATTGCCCCATAAACTTCACTTGAGTTCCTGCTATCTGCCAGATACTTTACTGAGGAAACAGTAGTAAACAAATTCTTTGCCCTACAAAAACCCCATATTTTCATGCGGGAAACAAAACAGTAGACAAACATGCAAATAATATTAAGATTTCAGATGGTGACAATGAATATGAAGGAATAAAGGAAGCAAGTGATATGCTTTCAATAGAATGGTCAGGCAGACACAGCATGGAAATGATGGGCAGGAGAGGGTGGAAGGAAGGGGCACGCCTTCCATCACAAGCCATTACTTGTCATTCTGTGATGCCATCATATCTCTCCACTTCCGAGATTTCTCCCTTATCCCACCTTCTCTTCTTCTTCTTCTTCTTTTTTTTTTTGGTACCTGATGTCCAGTTGCTGTTGTGTCTAACTCTTTGCAGTCCCACGGACTTTAGCTTTCAAGTCTCCTCTGTCCATAGAATTTTCCAGGTAAAAACACTGGAGTGGGGTGCTATTTCCTACTCCAGGGGATCTTCCTGACCCAGGGATCAAATCTGATCCCCTCATGTCTCTTGCATTGGCAGGCAGATTCTTTACCACTAGTGATACCATTTATTTTTAATTGGAGGATAATTGCTTTACAGTATTGTGTTGGTTTCTGCCATATAACAATGTGAATCAGCCATAAATATACATATGTCTCCTTCCTCTTAATCCCACCCCTCTTCCCATCCCACCTCTCTACCACATTCTCCTCTTAACATGTTTCTACATAACTAGGCAGTAATAGGAATCTAAGTTATTTATTTTTACTCACTGAATAATTGTTGTGCTTCTGATAATACCAGGACAACTGAAATAATTTTTTTATTTATATTTTAAGGCAAATGAGCTAAAATACTTTTTACACTAACAAAAATAACTTATACATGTGATTTCTGTTTGTGCTATTTATTTACTGCTTATTGCTCATTTTTCTAACAAAAGTTGGATTTTCCTCTCCAAGGTCAAACAGGAAGAACATAAAAAACAAAAACCTTCAAAATTATGTCAAAATTAAAACTATGCTATAGTTTAGAATTTGTAGGGAAAAAAATCTTTGTCAAATGCTATAGTCTTTAAGTGTCATTCATTTTCCAAAATAGTAGTTCACTAATCAGTGAGACTAGGGAGCTCTAATAAGTGTAATTGAAAAAAAAGTTCAGTGTCAAACCATAGAACTTCTGTATTAAAAAACTAAAGAGATAAGTTGTCCAAGAACTTGCTGCGCATGAAGTTCATGCAAAGGGGACTGGACTCAGAAACCAAGAAACAACTAGAAGAGGAAGAAAAGAAAATCATTAGTGAAGAGCACTGGTACTTGGATTTGCCTGAGCTGAAAGAGAAAGAGAGTTTCATTATAGAAGAGCAGAGTTTCTTGTGTGAAGATCTTCTCTATGGAAGAATGTCATTCAGAGGATTTAATCCTGAGGTTGAGAAATGAATACTTCAGTTGAATGCTAAGAACAAAGCAGAAGAAGTTGAAGAGCAAACAGTGGAGCTCGATGTGTCAGATGAAGAAATGGCTAGAAGATATGAGACCTTGGTGGGGACAATTGGGAAAAAGTTTGCCAAGAAAAGAGACCGTGCCATTTACAAAGAAGATGAAAATGGAGACATAAAACCAATTAAAGCAAAGAAGATGTTCTTAAAGCCCCAAGATTAAAGTGGAGGCCTTAGGATATGGCTCAGGGATGAGAGCATATTTTGGAACTCACTCTGTCAGTTCCTCTGTAGTTATTAGGGCCGTAATGTTTATTTATAAAGAAACGTATACTTTTGGAAACATACTGTTTTTGGAACAGACGTGTGATGGATGTTATACATCCTTTGCTTAGCAGTGTTCATCAAGAGTGGACTTTTAACCCTTGGTCTTCAAATGTACATAGGTATGTGGTAGCTTCCTAAAGAATATTTTATCTCAGATTTTTTTTTCTAATATAACTCTCCAGTCACTAACCTTGAATTGAACTCATGAAAACTAATACCAATGTTAAAATTGCCCTTATGTTTATAAACATGTCAAGTCAGTTCATACATATATTCTGGAATCATGTCATGAGAATTTATTATATGTTAATTCATCAAGAACAAACTTGCCTGTTCAGGCTAAGAATTTTCATGCTACAAAGTCAATGTAAATGTGTGGAATTATGTTTTTTGTTGTTGTTTAAGCCTTTAATTAATTTTTAGACATTGTTCTATAGTAAATACCTGTTTTCATAAAAACAAACAAAAAAAACTAAAGAGACTTATTTATTAATATAAGAATTTCCAATCTTTAATATGCTAATAAGTGCTTCCTAGGGGGAGATACAGTATACAAAGTTTCACCAACCTATTTCATAAAATGTCTTACAGAGTGCTGTTTGGAAAATTTGTGTTCAATGTAATTCCTACAGTTATGTTATTCCAAAGTGATCAGATAAAAAGCTGACAAATGAAACTCTAATACCATTATTTATGGGATAGCTAAAGATGGATAATTTTACCTACATTTGCTACCATGTAAATATAATATCCAGAATATTGACTTAAACAATTCTACTCATTTCATGATTATTTTCTAGTAGTAGGATGTATAATTGTAGTGAGTTAAAAATGGTGATGATGTATGGCAAAAACTACTACAATATTGTAAAGTAATTAGCCTCCAGTTAAAATGAATAAATTAAATTTTTTAAAAATGGTGATAAGCCATACTTTAAAAAAAAACAAAGTAAAAAAAAGAATAAGAAATTGCTGTTAAAGGTCTATGAACACATTTTTCCCTATTTTATATTAATACAGTTCTTAGCCATAACTCTTTCTCTACTTTTTTCTGTGCCTTATCCTCATCCATAATGAGATGGCACAAATGCCAATAACAAAGAGATAAAGCTAATATTTTAGATTAAATAATACAGAAAGCTATGAAAGCACTTGCTCAAATGGGTATATACTATTGTATGAGAAAATTAATATGACAGGGAAATCATGAAAAAGCAATGCCAGTGTCCCTCTAAACAGTTTGCATTACCTAAAGCATCATGAGTATTATGAAAGCCAGTGTAAGTCAGTCTCAAGGATTCTAGAAGAATCTCAATGACTAGAGCTATAAAACTTCCTCCCCATGACAGATTAGGTCATCTGCTTAGTGATCTATGAGTCCTTTAAGGACAAATCTAGACTTAGGTCAGTGTATATGCAGTAAATCAGCAGAGATACCAGACCCCATCAGTTGTGCATTACAAACCACTTTGGAAGATGTCTGGATATTCTCTGTATATCACACCACCAAGTTGTATGGGAATTTTCATACTGTATGAAAATCTCACTTGCAATCCTTGTGGAATTATAGCAACAATGTGCCAAACAATGCTAAACAATATGACCAAAAGATACAGTCTTCATTTATGTTGTCTATCCTGTCAGATGGCTTGCTAGATAGTATTTTTAAACAGCAATAGAGGCCAAACCATTAATCTTTCTGGCATTTAAATACATTCAGTTCAGTTCAGTTCAGTCGCTCAGTTGTGTCCGACTCTTTGCGAGCCCACTTGAATTCACTTCATAAATACTTGATTTTCAGGAAAAGATAAAAGTCAGTGGTGTATTTACGTGAGAAGAGCAGTCTCATTGTCGGTGTTTTTCTCCTCTGATCCTCCAGATGAAACCAGTCAACTAAGACATGCAGCAAGGAAACGAATCCTCCATTACTGATTTCATTCTCCTGGGCCTCTTCTCAGATTCCAGGCATCCTGGCCTCATTATAGCCATCATCCTCTTCATTCTTGTGGTAGCCATCACTGGAAACTCAGTCTTGGCCCTACTGATCTGGGGTGATGCCCACCTCCACACTCCGATGTACTTCCTGCTCAGCCAGCTCTCCCTCATGGACCTCACCTTAATCTCCACCACTGTACCCAAGATGGTCACTGATTTCTTCTCTGGACAGAATTTCATCTCTCGCATTGGCTGTGGAGCCCAACTCTTTCTTTACCTGATGCTAGGAGTGGCTGAGTGTGTTCTCCTGACACTCATGGCCTTTGACCGCTATCCGGCCATCTGCAGCCCTCTCAGATACCCAGTCATCATGACCCCCAGAGTCTGTTTGCAAATGGCCATTGGTTCATGGGTTGGGGGTATGCTCATCTCCCTTATGCACACAGTTTATACCATGAATTTCTCTACTTGTGACTCCAGGGAGGTTCACCATTTCTTCTGTGAGGTTATGGCCCTTCTGAAGCTCTCTTGTGAGGATACCTCAACCTACGAGAAGGTGATGTTGGCATTTGGCATTGTTTTCCTCCTCATACCTTTTGGACTCGTCTTGACCTCCTACATCCTCATCTTTCTCACTGTCCTCCATATGAACTCCCCTGAGGGCAGACACAAAGCTCTGGCCACCTGCTCTTCCCACCTCAGTGTAGTGAGCCTCTACTTCGGTCCAGCTATGATCATCTACATGACCCCAGGTTCCTTTCTCTCTGCAGATGTGGACCAGCGTCTCTTTGTGTTTGATGTTATTATCACCCCCACGCTCAACCCCCTTATCTACAGCCTGAGGAACAAGGAAGTACTGGGGGCTCTGAGGAAGGTTCTATGGAGAAAGCTGATGTTTATAGTGAAAAGATGATGTCACTTTTTTTTTTTTTTTTAAGAACTCATATTCTCTATTGTTCCCCATTTAATGCTGGTGCTATTAAGCAAAATTTAACTCTGGATTTCAGTTTTCAACAATATTAAAGAAATGACACTTTTTCTTTCAGATTTCAAGTAATGTGAACCATACTACAATGGCAACAGGGGAATTCCTATTTAACAGTGTTACACTACTTGACTGATCATAACATAAATATCCAATTTTCCCAGAGCTCACAAATCAAATTCTTAAGGAAACTGACTTAGGCATATATATTCAACAAGCTTTACAAGATTCAAGATAACCTGGTAAATAGCATGGTCCTAATGTACCTTTTCTAGCTGCTTTGGTGGCTCAGATGGTAGAGAATCTGTCTGCAAAGCAGGAGGCTCAGATTTAACCCCTGGGTTGGGAAAATCCCCTGGAGAAAGCAATGACTACCCACTCTAGGATACTTGCTTGAAAAACACCATGGACAGAGGAGCCTGGCAGGCTACAGTTCATGGGGTTGCAAAAGTTAGACATGACTGAGAAACTAACCATGCACACACAACATAGCTTTTCAATCACGTCCTACACTTACCATCAATACACTCTAATTTGTACCATGTTGGTATATTCAGGTTTGCACTTTTCAGATGATTTCATGAGTTCTCAATTTTATCATTCAGTTCAGTCCCTCAGTCATATCCAACTCTTTGCAACTCCATGGACTCAAGCACTCCAGGCTTCCCTGTCCATCACCTACTCCTGAAGCTTGCTCAAACTCATGTCCATCGAGTCAGTGAAGCCATCCAACCATCTCATCCTCTGTCATCCCCTTCTCCTCCTGCCTTCAATCTTTCACAGCATCAGGGTCTTTTCTAAGTCAGTTCTTCGCCTCAGGTGGCCAAAGTACTGGAGCTTCAGCTTCAGCATCAGTCCCTCCAATGAATATAAAGGACTGATTTCATTTAGGATTGACTGGTTTGATCTTGCAGTCCAAGGGACTCTCAAGAGTCTTCTCCAACACCACAGTTCAAAAACATCAATTCTTGGGTGCTCAGCTTTCTTTATGGTCCAACTCTAATATCCATACATGACTAATGGAAAAGCCATAGCTTTGATTGTACGGACCTTTGTCAGTAATGTCTGCTTTTTAATATGCTGTCTAGGTTTTTCATAGTTTTTCTTCCAAGGAGCAAGCATCTTTTAATTTCATGACTGCAGTCACCATCTGCAGTGATTTTGGAGCCCCCCAAAATAAAGTCTGTCACTGTTTCCATTGTCTCCCCATCTATTTGCCATGAAGTGATGGGACCAGATGCCATGATCTTTGTTTTTTGAATGTTGAGTTTTAAGCCAGCTTTTCACTATCCTTTTTCACTTTCATCAAGAGGTTCTTCAGTTCATCTTTGCTTTTTGCCATAAGGGTGGTGTCATGTGTATATCTGAGGTTATTGATATTTCTCCCTGCAATCTTTATTCCAGCTTCATCCAGTCCAGGATTTCACATGATGTACTCTGCATCATGTAAGGCTTACCACACTGAGGTGGGAAGAGTGGTTGGCCAGAGCTTTGTTTCTTCCCTCAGGGGAATTCATATGGAGGACAGTAAAATAAGTTAAATAAGCAAGGTGACATGATACAGCCTTGACATACTCCTTTCCCAATTTGGAATGAGCCCATTGTTCCATGTCCAGTTCTAACTGTTGCTTATTGGCCTCCATACACATTTCTCAGGAGACAGGTAAGTTGGTCTGGTATTCCCATCTCTAGAAGAATTTTCCACTGTTTGTTGTGAGCCACACAAAGACTTTAGTACAGTCAATGAAGCAGAAGTGGATATAGCAGGATCACTCTGATGGACTGTGAATGTGCACAGCTCTGATTTATAACACATCTGAAGGCAGTGACACCATATCTTGTGCAAAGGAAACTTCTAATTATGCCTAATGCATGCATTTAACACTGTTGCCTGTGCAATGTTCTAAAATATATACTCAGCAATTCTTTTAATCTGCACATCATTCCTGTGTTGTGGATATGTTTTAGTCCAACTTTAAAAAGAAAAGAAGAGAGACATCAAAGGACAATTCCTCTAGACCAAGGATATCAGGTAGATGTAGTCATTTGGCATGCACTTCAAACCCTGGTACTGATCTTTTAGAGGTTATATTTTTAAATTGTTCCACAATACTGTTTCTGTTTATAGAGTTTATAAATCTTACCAAGTGTTTGCTAAACAGAAGATATTCCACTATTTAAAACAAACCACTTCTTGCAAGCTGTTTCTTAACAATCTCCCCCATCATGATCTTGTGTCTCTCCTTGTGCAGCATCAAGTAGTACTAGGAATTAACTTAATAATAGGTTTAAACTTTACACAGACTAGGGTGACTTCTGAGAAACTGGCAAAAATCATATTTTTCAGATTCTTCCCTAAATACTGGTGCTATGGTTAGTCATTCTGTTCTAGTTAAGCTGACTTAAGAGATGCTTGAATTGGGAGGATTCATAGACAAATGGGAAAATTCCATATGTGAGAAGGAAAAGGTGAACACAGACCATATTCAATTATGAAAATGCTTTTTTAAACTCAGATTATCAAGGCCTCTACTATCCAACTCAAAGGAATCTTTTTTATTTTCCATGAGGCCTCATAAGACTGAGTGAAAATAATGACTTTTCAAAATGTAAAATCATAATACTTCTGTTGAAGCTGTGTCTGCAAAGGACCTCAAGGTGATGATTGAATTAGTTCTTAAAAAGAAATACACATGATACATGTGAAATAGAGAGTTAATGGGAAATTGCTACATAATACAGGAGCCCAGTCTGGCATTCTGTGATCACCTAGAATGTGAGATTGGAGGAGTGGAGGTAGGGGTTCTATATACATACATACATACATACATACATATATATATATATATAAAATTACTTTGTCAACAAAGATCCATCTAGTCAAGGCTATGGTTTTTCCAGTAGTCATGTATGGATGTGAGAGATGGACTATAAAGAAAGCTGACTGCCGAAGAATTGATGCTTTTGAACTGTGGCGTTGGAGAAGACTCTTGCGAGTCCCTTGGACTGCAAGGAGATCCAACCAGTCCATCCTAAAGGAGATAAGTCCTGAATATTCATTGGAAGGACTGATGCTGAAACTGAAATTCCAATACTTTGGCCACCTGATGCGAAGAGCTGACTCATCTGAAAAGACCCTGATGCTGGGAAAGATTGAGGGCAGGAGGAGAAGGCGACGACAGAGGATGAGATGGCTGGATGGCATCGCCGACTCAGTGGACATGGGTTTAGGTAGAATCCAGCAGTTGGTGATGGACAGGGAGGCCTGATGTGCTGCAGTTCATGGGGTTGCAAAGAGGTGGACACAACTGAGCGACTGAACTGGAACTGGATATATATATGTACATGTATACATACATATAAGAAGAAAGAAAGAAAAGATGGAGATCTCAAATTAATAAAACATAATGAAAGAGAAAAAATAATAATAAATATCTCCAAAATACAAAAAAAAATCTATAAGAGAATGCTATGAACATTTGCCAACAAATTGCACAACCTAGAACAAATGGACATGCTTCTAGAAAGTTTCTAGACATATACAGCTGACCAAAACTGAGTCAAGAAAAAACTAGAAAATTGGAACAAATCCATCACTAGACATACAATAAAATCTGCAGTTTTTAAAACAAAAACAAAAACAAAAAAAACTCCCTGCAAACAGAAGTCCAGGACTGAATGGTTTCACTGGGGAATTCTATCAAACATACAAAGAAAAACTTATACCAATACTTTTCAAACTCTTCCAAAATATTGAATGAAAAGGAACATTCCCAAAGTCATTCTAAGAGACCACAATCACTGTGATTCCAAAACCAGACAAATACACTCCCAAAAATATATACATAGGCCAATATCTTTGATTAATATAAATGCAAGGATTCTGAACAAAACATTAGCAAACTGAGTCCAACGGCACATAAAAAGAACCATACGCCATGATCAAGTTGGATTCATCCCAGGGTCACAAGGATGATTCAACACATGCAAATCAATCAATGTGATACACCACATGAAACACCACAGAAACATATGATCATCTAAACAGATGCAAAAAAATCATTAGATAAAATTCGACATCTATTCATGATAAAAACTCTCACCAAAGTGGGAATAGAGGGAACATAGCACAATAAAAAGCTCTGCATGACAAACTCACAGCCAGCATAATACTCATCAATGAAAAGCTGAAACCATTCCTGCTAAAATCTGAAATAATACAAGATGCTCACTCTCACCACTTCAGTTCAACATAGTATTGGAAGTCCTAATGATAGCAATCACACAAAATATACCTATATTGGAAGAAAAGAGGTAGAATTGCCATTATATGCAGATTACAAGATACTCCATATAGAATACCCTATAGACTACATACGAACACTATTAAAAAAGGATAGGCAAACTCAGCAAGGTAGCAGGATACAAGATTAACATACAGAACTCTGTTGCATATCTTCACACTAATGATGAAATATCACAAAGAGAAAGTAAAAAAAAAAAAACTTTTAAAATCACATCAAAAAAATTCAGTGAAATACCTAGGAATAAACCTGACCAAGGAGGTGAAAGACTCTATGCTGAGAACTATTAAACACTGATAAAGGAAATTAAAGGTAATTTAAATAAATGGAAATATATTCCATGCTTTTGGATTGAAAGAATTCATATTGTCAAAGTGTCCATAATACTCAAAGCATTCTACAATTTAATGTGATCTAGAAGGCACAGTGGTAAAGAATCTACTTGCCAATGCAGAAGATGCAAGAGATATGGGTTTGATCCCTGTGTCAGGAAGATCCCATAGTGTAGGAAATGGCAACCCAATCCAGTATACATGCCTGGAAAATTCCATGGGTAGAGGAGCCTGGTGGGCTACCACTTATGAGACCACTTATGAGTTGGATTAGGACATGACTGAGCACACATGCAACGCACTATCAAATTATCCATGACATTTTCACAGAACTAGAGCAAATAATCCTAAAATTTATATAAAACCACAAAAGATCCAGAATTGTCAAAGCCATTCTGAGGGAAAAGAATAAAGCTGGAGGAGTAACTTTTCCACACTTCAGACAATACTACAAAGAGATAGTAATCAAAAAAGCATGGTATTGGCAAAACAGACACATAGATCAGTGGAACAGAATAGCAAGCCCAGGAGTAAACACTCACACTTACAGTTATTCATTTTTTGGCCAAGGATGCAAGAATATACAATGAAGAAAAGACAGTGCATCAAGCAATGAGTGTTGGGAAAGCTGGGCAGCACAGGTAAATCAACAAAGTTTGAAAGTTCCTTCACACCATACACAAAAATAAGCTCAAAATGATGCAAAGACTTAAAAATAAGGCATGCCACCATAAAACTCCTAGAATAGAATATAGGGAAAACATTCTCTAACATAAATTGTAGCAATAATTTCTTAAGTCAATCTCCCAAGGCAAAAGAAACAAAAGCAAAAATAAACGGAACCTAATCAAATCTAAAAGCTTTTGCACAGCAAAGGAAACCATATATAAAATGAAGGATAATCTATGAGCTGGGAGGAAATATTTGTATATGATGCAGCTGACATGGATTTAATTTCCAAAATATACAAACAACTATTACAATTCAATGTCAAATAAACAAACAATCCAATTGAAAAATGGGTAGAAAACTGAAGCAAAGAGAATATTTCTTCAAAGAAGGCATACATATGGCCAAAAAAAACCACACATGAAAAGGAGCTCAAAGTTACTAATTATTAGAGAAATGCAAATCAAAACTACAATGCAGTATCAAATCACACCAGTTAGCCTGGCCATCATCAAAAAGTCTACAAATGATAAATGCTGGAGAAGGTGTGAAGAAAAGGGAATGCTCCTAGACTATTGGTGGGAATGTAAATTTGTACATCCACTATAGAGAACACTATGAAAATTCCTTAAAAACTAAAGATAGAATTATCATATGATTCAATAATTCCACCCCTGAGCATACATTCAGAAAACACAAAAGCTCTAATTTGAAACATACATGCACACCAATGTTCATTGCAGCACAATTTACAACAGCCACAACATAAAACAACTTAAATTTGCATTGATAGATGAATGGATAAAGAAGATACAGTACATATATACAAGGGAATATTACTCAGCCATTAAAAATTAAATATTGACATTTGCAGCAACATGGATTGATCTAGAGATTATCATACTAAGTGAAGTAATTCAGACATAGAAAGACAGATATCATATGATATCGCTTATATGTGAAATCTAAAAAACAATGATACAAATGAACTTATTTACAAAATAGAAACAGACTCACAGCCATAGAAAACAAACAGTTATCAAAGGGGAAGAAGAAAGACAGATAAATTAGAAGCTTGGGATTAACAGATAAACACTACTGTATACTAAATAGATAAACAACAAGATCCTACTGTATAGCCCAGAAAACAATATTTAATATCTTATAATAACCTATAATGGAAAAGAATATGAGAAAGAATATATATAATAATCACTTTGCTGCATACCAGAAAATAAAACAACACTGGAAATCAACTATACTTGAATAAAAAATTTAAATTGGAGAAAGATTTCCCCAGAATATAAAATATGCAAGGTATTTACATTGTGAAGTAATAACAAAAATTTTAAAATTAACCAAGTGAACACATAACTCCCTTCATTACAGAATGGGAGGGGAACAAAATGCATGATCATGTCAGTGGAGGTAGAAAATGATTTGACAACATTTAATATCTTTTCATGATTAAAAAAACACTCAATAAACTAGAATTAGAAAGAAACTACCTGAATATAATAAAGGCCGTATGTGAAAATCCCAGGGTGAACATCGTACACAATGGTGAGGCTAAACTTGTTTTTCTAAGATTAGGAACAAAACACTGACGTACATGCTCACCATTTTTTTCAACATAGTGATGAAAATCTGGACAGAGTAATTAGTCATAAATAAATAAACAAATGTATAGCTTTCAAATTGGGAAGGAAGAAGTAAACTCATCTCCATTCATGCCTAGAGACATTCCTTCAGCATTTGTTGTAAAGCTGGTTTGGTGGTGCTGAATTCTCTGAACTTTTGCTTGTCTTTAAAGTTTTTCATTTCTCCATCAAATGGGAGTCTTACTGGGTAGAGAATTCTTGGTTTTAGTTTTTTTCCCTTTCATCAGTTTAAATGTATCATGCTCATTCCTTCTGGCTTGCAGAGTTCCTGTTGAAAAATCAGGTGATAATCTTATGGCACTTCCATTATATGTTATTTGTCATTTTTCCGTTGATGCTTTAAATGTTTTATCTTTGTCTTTAATTTTCGTCAGTTTGAACACTATGTGTCTCAATGTGTTCCTCTTTTTGTTTATCCTGCCTAAGATTCTCTGTTCTTCATGGACTTGGTTGACTATCTCCCTCCCCATATTAAGGACATTTTCAGCTAGTATTTGTTCAAATATTTTCTCAGGTCCTCTCCCTCTCTTCTCCTTCCAGGACCCTGGTAATGGAAATGTTGGTGCATTTAATGTTGTCCCAGAGGTCTCTTAGGCTGTCTTCATTTATTATCCTTTTCATTTTTTTTTTTCTATATTCTGTTTTGCAGCACTGATTTCCACCATCCTGTTTTCCAGGTCACTTCTTCATTATTCTGCCTCAGTTATTCTGCTATTGGTTCCTTCCAGTGTATTGTTCATCTCTGTTTGTTTGTTTTATAGTTAGAGGATGAAACTAAACTAATTGAGAGGGTGAAAATTACAAAACATTGCTGAAAATTAAAAAATACTGTTGAAAGTATTCAGTTCAGTTCATTTCAGTCACTCAGTCATGTCTGACTCTTTGCAACCCCATGGACCACAGCAGGCCAGGCCTCCCTGTCCATCACCAACTCCTGAAGCTTGCTCAAATTCATGTCCATCGTGTCAGTGATGCCACCCAACCATCTCATCCTCTGTCATCCCCTTCTCCTCCTGCCAAGTATTAGGTTGGTGCAAAAATAATTGTGATTTTACATTGTTCAACATTGACATTTGACATTGGAAGACATTCTTAAATAGGTGTAGTTATGTTACACATCATTTTAATGTGCATTTCTCACTTTATGTTTCTTGCAAGTGACATTATTTGCTGTTTGTTGTTGTTGTTCAGTCACTCAGTTTTGTCTGACTCTTTGCAACCCCATGTACTGCAGCACACCAGGCTTCCCTCTCCTTCACTATCCCCCAGTTATTTTATATTTATTTTAGAATATAGAAATGATGGTAGACAAAAAGCAAATTCAAGAAACTTTCTTATTCAAGTTCAAAATAGGTTGCAAAGCAACGTCCAACATCAACAATGCATTTGATCCGGAAACTACTAATGGATGTACAGTGCAGCGGTTATTCAAAAAGTTTTGCAAAGGAGATGAGAGCCTTGAAAATGAGGATAGTAATGGCTGTCTTTGGAAGTTGACAATGACCAATTGAGAACAATTATCAAAGTCGATCCTATTACAACTACACAAGAAGTTGCCAAAGAACTCAATGTCAACCAATCTATAGTCATTTGATATTTGAAGCAAATTGGATAGGTGAAAAGGTTTGAAAAGTGGGTGCCTTGTGAGCTGACCGAAAATAAAAAACATCATCATTTTGAAATGTCATCTTCTCTTAATCTAGGCAGCAACAAAGAACCATTTCTTGATTGGATTGTGATGTGCAACAAAAAGTGGATTTTACACAACAACTGGCAACAACTAGCTCAGTGGCTGGACTGAGAAGCTCCAAAGCACTTCCCAAAGCCAAAATTGCACTAAAAAAAGGTCATGGTCACTGTTTGGTGGTCTACTGCCTGTCTGATCCACTACAGCTTTTCTGAATCCTGGCAAAACCATTATATCTGAGAAGTATTTTCAGCAAATCAATGAGATGCACTGAAAACTGCAATGCCTGCAGCTGGCATTGTTCCACAGAATGGGCCCAATTCTTCTCCATTACAATGCCCCACCATATGTTGCACAATCAACCCTTCAAAAGTTGAATGAATTGGGATAACAAAGCTTTGCGTCAAGCACCATATTCACCTGACCTCTCACCAACTGACTGCCAGTCCTTCAAGCATCTCAACTTTTGCAGGCAAAATGCTTCCACAACCAGCAGAAGGCAGAAAATACTTCCCAAGGATTTGTCAAATTGTGAAGCATAGATTTTTATGCTACAGGAATAAACAAACTTATTTCTCACTGGCAAAAAAGTGTTGAGTGTAACTGTTTCTATTTTGATTAGTAAAGATGTGTTTGAGCCTATTTATAGTGATTTTTAAAATTCATAGTCTGAAACCACAGTTACTTTTGTACCAATCTAGATAAATAATGACCCAAATAAAGGAAAGATATGCCATGTTTACAGATTGAAAGATTTAACATTGCTAAGATATCAAAACTATACAAAGTGATCTATGGATACAACACAATTTCTTTCAGAATCCCAATGGTATTTTTGAAGATTTTTTGAAAACCTATTCTAAAATTTATACGAAATGTCATGGGACACTCAATAGTCAAAATCTTAAAAAGGAGCAAACTTGGATGCCACACACTTTCTGATTTCAAGATATATTACAAAATTGTTGTTCAATCGCTAAGTCATGTCCGACCCTTTGCAACCCCATTCACTTGCTTCTCTTTTTGCTCTCCATCTTTCCCAGTATCAGGATCTATTTCCAATGAATTGGTTCTTCCCATCAGGTGGTCAAAGTATTGGAGCTTCAGCTTCAGCATCAGTCCTTTAAATGAATATTCAGAGTTGACTTTCTTTAAGATTGAGTGGCTTGATCTTGCTGTCCAAGGAACTCTCAAGAGTATTCTCCAGCACCACAGTTAGAAAGTATCAGATCTTTGGTACTCAGCCTTCTTTATGATCAAACTCTCACATCTATACATGACTACCAGAAAAACCATAGCTTTGACTCTACAGACCTTTGTCAACAAAGTGATGTATCTGATTTTTAATGCACTATGTTTGTCATAGCTTTTCTTCTAAGGAGCAAGTGTCTTTTAATGTTGTGGCAGCAGTCATTGTCCACAATGATTTTGGAGACAAGAAAATGAAATCTTACACTGTTTTTACTTTTCCCCCATCTATTTGCCTTGAAGTGATGGGACTGGATGCCATGATCTTAGTTTTTTGAATGTTCAGTTTTAAGCCAGCTTTTTCACTCTCCTCTTTCAACTTCATCAAGAGGCTCTTTAGTTCCTCTTCACTTTCTTCCATTAAAGTGGTGTCATATCCATATCTGAGATTGTTGATATTTTTCCCAGCAATCTTGATTCCAGCTTGTGAGTCATCCAGCCCAGTATTTTGTATGATGTACTCTGCATGTGAGTTAAATAAACAGGGTGACAATATACAGCTTTGACATACTCCTTTCCAAATTTTGAACTGGTCCATCGTTCAATGTCCAGTTCTAACTGTTGCTTCTTCGCCTGCATACAGATATCTCAGAGGTGACAAGAACACATAGAAGAACTGTACAAAAAACCTGGTAATGACCCAGATAACCATGATGTGATGGTGTGGTCACTGATCTAGAGCAAGACAATCTGGAGTGTGAAGTCAAGTAGTTCTTAGGAAGCACTGCTACTAACAAAACTAATGGAGGTAATGGAATTTTAGCTGAGCTAATTCAAATCTTAAGATGATGCTGTTAAAGGGTCATACTAGATGCTGGGAAAGATTGAAGGCAGGAGGAGAAGGGGACAACAGAGGATGAGGTGGTTGGATGGCAACAATGACTCAATGGACATGGGTTTGGGTGGACTCTGGGAGTTGGTGATGGACAGGGAGGCCAGGCATGCTGCAGTTCATGGGGTCACAGACTCGGACATGACTGAGCGACTGAACTGAACTGAACTAAATATGCCAGCAAATTTGGACAATCCAGCAGTGGCCACAGGACTGGAAAAGGTCAATTTTCATTCCAATCCCAAAGAAGGGCAATGCCAAAGAATGTTCAAATTGCTGTACAATTTCATCCATTTCACATGTTAGCAAGACTGTGCTCAAAATCCTTCAAGCTAGGCATCAGCAGTACACATGTGAACTGAGAACTTCCAGATGTTCAAGCTGGATTTAGAAAAGGCAGAGGAACCAGAGATCAAATGACCAACATCTTCTGGATCACAAGGGAATTCCAAAAAAAAATCTACTTCTGCTCCATATTACAAAGTTACAGAAATCAAAATATTGCAGTATTAAATACAGACAGACATGTATACCAATGGAATAGAATACTGTGCAACAAGCCCAGGCATTTTTGATCTTTGGCAAGGATGATAAGACCATTCAATAGATTTTTAAAAATCTATTCCGGTAATGGTGTGGGTAAAACTGGAAATCCACATTAAAAAAAAAATGCAGTTGAACTCTTATATTACACTATATACAATAATCAACTCAAAACAAGTTAAAGACCTAAATGTAACACTGAAAAAAAATATTAAAACTCTTAGAAAAACATATTGGAGCATCTTGATGACACTGGACTTGTCAAGGATATAATGGATGTGACACTAAAAGCAAGGAAACAAAAGGAAAAATAGAGAAATTGAACTACATTAACCTATACCTTTCCATGCCTCAGAAGAGAAAGCAACCAATGAAATGAGAGCATATATTTGCAAATCATATAACTGTTGCAACTCAACAATAATAAAAAACAAATAACTGAATTTAAAAGTAGCTAAAAGACTTGACTAGACTATTCTTCAAAAATGATGTACAAATCACATACAAGCATGTGAAAAAATGCTGAATATCATTAATCATTAAAGAAATGAAAATCAAAACCACAATGAGATATCATTTCACACCCATTAGGATCCTTACCAATACAAATGAAAACAAGAAAATCAGAAGTATTGATGAGGATGTGGAGAAACTGGAACACACGTGTATGGTGGTGAGATTGCAAGAAGGTCTAATTGCTATGTTAACAGTATTGTGGTTCCTCAAAAAATTGAAAATATGCCTACAATTTGTTGTTGTCCAATTGCAAAGTCATGTCTGACTCTTTGCGACTCCATGGACGGCAGCTCTTCCGTCCTCCACTATCTCCCAGAGTTGGCTCAAATTCATGTCCACTGAGTCAGTGATGCCATCCAAACATCTCATCCTCTGCCACCCCCTTCTTCTTTTCCATTCAGTCTTTCCCAGTATCAGAGTATTTTCCAATGAGTCAGCTCTTTGCATCAAGTGGCCAAAATGTTGGAGCTACAGCTTCAGCATCAGTCATTCCAATGTATATTCAGGGTTGATTTCCTTTAGGATTGACTGGTTTTATTTCTTTGCTGTCCAAGGGACTCTCAAGAGTCTTTTTCAACACCACAATTCGAAAGCATCAATTCTTTGGTACTCAGTCTTCTTTATGGTCCAACTCTCATGTCTGTACATGACTACTGGAAAAACCATAGCTTTGACTAGATGGACCTTGGTTGGCAAAGTAATGTCTCTGTTTTTTAATATGCTGTCTAGGTGGGTCATAGCTTTTCTTCCAAGGAGCAAGCATGGCTTTAATTTCATGGCTACAGTCACCATCTGCAGTGACTCTGGAGCCCCCCAAAATAAAGTCAGCCACTGTTTCCACTGTCTCCCCATCTATTTGCCATGAGGTGATGGGACCAGATGTCATGATCTTAGTTTTCTGAATGTTGAGCTTTAAGCCAACTTTTCCACTCACCTCTTTCACTTTCTTCAAGAGGCTCTTTAGTTCTTCTTCACTTTCTGCCATAAAGGTGGTGTCATCTGCATATCTGAGGTTATTGATATTTCTCCTGACAATCTTGATTCCAGCTTGTGCTTCATCCAGCCCAGCATTTCTCATGATGTACTCTGCATATAAGTTAAATAAGTAGGGTGACAATATACAGCCTTGACCTACTTCTTTTCCTATTTGGAACCAGTCTGTTGTTTCATGTCCAGTTCTAACTGTTGCTTCCTGACCTGCATACAGGTTTCTCAAGAGGCAGGTCAGGTGGTCTGGTATTCCCATCTCTTTCAGAATTTTCCACAGTTTATTGTGATCCACAGTCAAAGGCTTTGGCATAGTCAATAAAGCAGACATAGATGATTTTCTGGAACTCTCTTGCTTTTTCGATGATCCAGAGAATGTTGGCAATTTGATCTCTGGATCCTCTGCCTTTTCTAAAACCAGCTTGGACATCTGGAAGTTCCCGGTTCACATATTGCTGAAGCCTGGCTTGGAGAATTTTGAGCATTACTTTACTAGCATGTGAGATGAGTGCAATTGTGCAGTAGTTTGAGCATTCTTTGGCATTGCCTTTCTTTGGGATTGGACTGAAAACTGATCTTTTCCAGTCCTGTGGCCACTGCTGAGTTTTCCAAATTTGCTGACATAGTGAGTGCAGCCCTTTCACAGCTTCATCTTTTAGGATTTGAAATAGCTCAACTGGAATTCCATCACCTCCACTAGCTTTGTTTGTAGTGATGCTTCCTAAGGCCCATTTGACTTCACATTCCAGGATGTCTGGCTTATCATTGTTATTATGAGATCCTAAGTATGATCTCACTTATATGTAAAACTTGAGAAAGCCAAACACTTAGAAAGAGATTAGATTAGTAATTTCCAGGGATTGTGGAAAAAAGAGGCTTCCCTGGTAAAGAAGCTGGGAAAGAAACCGCCTGCAATGCAGGGGACTCTGGTTTGATCCCTGGGTTGGGAAGATCCCTTGGAGAAGGCATAGGCTACCACTTCAGTATTCTTGCCTGGAGAATTCCATGGATTGAGGAGCCTGGCACGCTAACATTCCATGCGGTCGCAAAGAGTCAGACACGACTGAGTAACTTTCAATGTGGGGAGGAGAAAAGGGGAAGTGCTGGCCCAAAGACTTCAAAGTTTCAGATAGGCAAAATATATAATTTCTGCAGACCTAATATATAATATAGGGTCTTTGACTAACAATGTTGTTATATACTTTAAATTTTATAAAAGTGCAAATATTATGCCAATTGCTCTTACCACGAAAGGACAGCCAACAAACTAAAAATGCAAGAAGGAAGAAACAATTGTAAATGATGGATAAACTTTATGACGTTGATAGTGATGATGATTTCATGGGTATATACTTTTCACCAAAACATAAGGTTGCAAACATCAAGTACCTACAGTACTGTGTATGTCAATAATACCTCAATAAAATACTTTGAAAAAAAAAAATGAATACTGCCAGTATTCCTCTGAACTTACAAAAATTTGTTGGATAAGTCAGTTATTACTATAAAATTTTCAGGGGCAACCATATATCTTGGTGTGTGCAGTCCTACTTTAAAATTAACTTTAAAATCCATTTTTAAATGTTATTCTAAATTTTATATATGTTTTCTTTCACATGTTTTCTTTTCACATAACATCATCATGATTTGAGGACTTGAGTCTGTTATTTATCATGTTTATTACTCTTAGGCATATCAGAGTACAAGTAATGTCTGTCCACTTTTTTTCCTAGAGCTAGTAAACAGGCGCAGAACAAGACCAATACAATAACATTTACCCTGCCATTGATCTTATGCAAGGCCTCCAAAGTCAGTAAAGATAGATTTTTCTCAGCCTTCCACCTATTAATATGTGTAAAATTTCCTTATTATCTAGCCTGTTTTAATTACCAGCATATTTTCTCTGTGCAATAATTTTGTCACTTTCTACTTTTTTGACCAATAAACAGTTTTAAACCAAGAAAAAAGAGAGAGAGACTAACAGTTTGCCAAGTACTGTGTACAATTTTACAGTCCCACTCAGCAGAACATGAGAGTCCAAGTCTTTCATGTCATCTTTGTATGGTCCACCTTTCTAATTTTAATTTTCCACTAGATGTGCGTTATTGGAATTCAATTATGATTTACATTTGTTGAGGTTATTAAATTTTTTATTATGGTAAAATATATACACAACATAAAATTTACCATTTTGAATATTTTTAATTGCATGATTCAGTGGCATTATGTATATTTATATTGCTCTGCAACCTTCACTGCCACCTAATTCCAGAAATATTTTCATCCTGCAAACTAAAACTCTGTATCCATGAAATAATAATGCTCCATTTCCCCTGCCCCTAGCCACTGGTAAGCATCATTCTACTTTCCAACTCTATAAATCATACTATTCTATGTACCTCACACAAGTGGGATCATACAGTATTTGTACTTTTGTAATTGATTTACTTCACATAGCATAATATCATCAAGGTTTATCTGACTTGTAGCATGGATCAGAATTTCTTCTTTTTAAGCTGAATAAACATCCCATTCAGCTATTCATGGTCACTTGCATTGCTGCTACCTTTTGGATATCATAAATAATCCTGCTTTGAACATAGGTGTATAAATATTTGTTTAAATTCTAATTTATATTTTCTTAATGACTACTTATATTGGTCCTCTTTTCATGTGCTTATTTATCATGGGTATATTCGTTGGTGTGGTATATGTTCATACCAGTTTCATATTTTTAATTAGGCTTTTGTTTTCTTATTGTTAAGGCTACAAAGCTCTTTATACAGTCCTATGTGATTTGTAAAGAGCAGAAGGTAAGTTTGATGAAGTTTGTTCTTTTATGTTTTAATCAGTTTGTTCTTTTATGGTTTTTGCTTTTGGTGTCATATCTACAAAATCCTCGCCCATCTCAATGTGAAAAATATTTTCTCCTGTGAATTCATCTAGAAGTATTATAGGTTTAGGTTTTACATTTAGAGATAATTTTAATATGGTTAATTTTGTATATTATTTGTAATAATAACAATGTAAATTATTTTCTATATAAATACCCAACTGTTGTAGCACCTTATCCAATGACTTCCCTTTGAGCTTTTGTTAAATTCATCTGTCTCCTTATGTCCAATCTGAATGCCTTTGTTCCCTTTTTTTGCTGGATTGCATTGCCAGTGCCTCCAGTACAATGCTGAATACAAGTGTCAGGAGCAGATAATCTTATTTCTGATCTTAGTGAGAAAGTAGTGTTTCTTTCATCATTATGTGTGATATTAGTTGTAGGTTTTTCACAAATTTCCATTATTAGTTTGAGGAAGTTCTCTTCTATTTTCAGCCTAGGGAGAGTGTTTTTTTTTTTTTTTTTTTAACTCAGAAATGGATGTTGGATTTTGTCAAATGCTTTGTGTGTCTACAGATAAAATCACGCTTGTCTTTCTTTCATATTAACTCTGTTGTTCATGATATATTTTCTTTTTTATATAGTGCTGGATGTGATTTTCTAAAGTTGTAGAAATTCTGTATCTATGTTCATGAGAGATATTAATCTACATATATAATTTTTATAATATCTTTGGTGTTGGTATCAGGATAAAACTAGGCTCATAGAATGCTTTAGGAACAAGTCCATCTTTTAAAATTTTCTGAAGGAGTTTATATAGAATTCATATAATTTCTTCATTAGTAATTTGTTAGAATTTAATAGTGATATTATCATGAACTAAATTTTTCTTAGCTGGAATATTTTTAACTAGAAATTTAGTTTCTTCACAATCAAAGGGCACAGAGTGACTAGATGGAAAAGACCCAACTAAATGCTGACTAAAAAGGTCACAATTCACTAAAGACAAATATAGGCTCAAAGTGAAGGGATGAAATAAGATATTTCATGCAAGTAGCAAACAAAATAATGTGGGAGTAGCCACACTTACATCAGACAAAACAGACTTCAAGCTGAAAACAGTAACAAGAGAGAAAGAAAGAAGATCACGGTATAGTCAATACACCAAGAAGATGCAACAATCATATACACACCCAACATCAGAGCACCTAAATATATTAAACAAATGCTACAGATCTAAAAGCAGAAATAGGCAACAATATACTAATAATCAACAATTATTGATTATTAATTGCTATTATTGATTATTATTATTAAAAGTGAACTTCAATAATCCACTTTTCAGAATAGGTAGGTCATCCTGATAGAAAATTAGTAGGAAAATATTGGAATTCAATCACAGTTTAGACCAAATGTATTTAACAGACCTTTATAGGACATTCCATCCAACAGCATCAGATTACACATTCTTCTAAGTACACCAGAATAAATCATATTCTAGGCCACAAAAAAAGCCTTAGCAAATTTTAGAAAACTGAAATCATACCAAGTATCTTTTCCAACAACAATGGTATGTAGGCAGAAATCAATAAGAAGAGAAAAGCTGGAAATTTTACAACATGGAAACTAAACAAATACTCTTGAACAAACCAATGGATCAAAAAAGAAATCAAATGAGAAAGTATAAAATATTATTAAATAAATGAAAATGGAAGCACAACACACCAAAAGCTTTGAGATGCTGCAAAAGCAATTCTTAGAAGGAAGTTTATCTATAAACGTATATATTAAGAAAAAATATATGTCAAATAAAAAAACCAAACTTTAGGCCTCAAGGAGCTAAAAAAAAAAAAACTAAGCCCAAATTTAGCAAAAGAGCAGAAAGAAAGATCAGAGCAGAAATAAATAATACAAAGATCAGAAAAATAATACAAAAGATCAATGAAGCTAAAAGCTGGCATAAAAAAAAGATTAAAAAAAGAAACTTTTAGCTAGACAATGAAGAAAAGGAAAATACCTAAAAAAAATAAAATCAAAAATAACAAAGGGAGATGTTACCTTTGATAACACAAAAATACAAATGATCCTGAGTCACCTATGAGCATTTATAGGCCAAGAAATTAAACAACTTATAAGAAACTTATAAATTTCCAGAAATGTACAATCTACCAAGACTGAATTAAGTAGAGATACAAAATCAGAACAAACCCCAGTAATGTGAAAGGAGACTGAATCAGTAATCAAAAACCTCCCAACACAGACAAGCCCAGAATCATATGCTTTCATTGGTTAACTCTACCAAAGCAGTAAAAACAATTAAAGTCAGTTCTTTCCAAACTTTTCCAAAAAACTGAATTGTAGGAAACTCTCAAACTCATTTTTCAATACCAGAGTTACCCTGAAATCAAAATCAAATATGATACTACAAAAAAGAAAATTATAAACCAATATCCCTGATGAATACAGGTGTAAAAATTCAGCAAAATACTAGTAAAACAAATTCAACAGCACATTAAAAGGATCACACTCAATGATCAAATACTATTGAACCCTGGGATTCAAGGATGGTTCAACAGAAACATATAAATAAATGTGATATACCACATTAATGAATGAAAGATAGAAATATTAGAATCATCTTAGTAGGTGCAGAAAATCATTTTACAAAATGCAACATATTTTTTTCACAGAAAAAATCTTCAACAATTTAGGTACAGAAAGAATATACCTCAGTATAATAAAGGCTATAAAACACAAATTCATAGCTAACATTATACTCAATGGTGAAAGTTTCAAAGTTTTTCCTTTAAGACCAGGAATAAGATAAATGTGCCTAATCTCACCAATTTTATTCAACATAGTACTGCAAGTCCTAGCCAGAGTAGTTACAAAAGATAAAGAAATAAAAGTCATCCAAATCAGAAAGACAGAAGTATTTGCAGGAGGTAGGATATACATTGAAAATCCTAAAGACTTAACCAAAAAACTCTTGTAATTAGTTAACAATTCAGTAAAGTTGCAAGATACAAGATCAACCGACAGAAATTCATTGCTAATATTTATAAACATTAACAGTAAAGCACTGGATAAAGAAACAAGGAAGACCATCCCATTCACAATAGAACACAAAAGGATATACTACTAGGAATAAATTTAAACAAAATGTGAATGATCTATACAACCAAAATGGCAAGAATTTGATAAAAGAAACTGAAGAAGACACAAACAAATGCAAAAATATCTTGTGCTCATGGGTTAGAAATATTAATATTATTAAAATATTCAGAGTACCCAGAGTCATCTATACATTCAAGAAGATCATAACTCAAAAAGACACATGTACCCAAATGTTCATTGCAGCACCATTTACAACAGCCAGGACATGGAAGAAATCTAGATGTCTAGCAATAGATGAATGGATAAAGAAGATGTGTTATACATAATATATATACAATGGAATATTACTCAGCCATGAAAAGGAATGAAATTGTCAGTTAAAGTGATATGAATGAACCTAGAGTCTGTCATACAGTGTGAAGTAAGTCAAAAAGAGAAAAATAAGTATCATATATTAATGTTTATATATGGAATCTAGAAAATGGTACTCATGAACCCACTTGCAGGGCAGGAATAGAGGCACAGATGAGAGAACAGACTTGTGGATACGGAGGCAGAAGGAGCGAGGGAGGCTTGAGGAAGATCTGAGAAGAATTGAGAAAGTAGCATTGACATGCATACACTACCATGTGTAAAATAGATAATAGCCCCGGGAGCTCAGCTTGGTGCGCTGTGATGACCTAGAGGGTGAAATGGGAGGATGGGAGGAGGCTCAAGAGGGAGGGATATACGTATGCATATGGCCAATTCACAATGCTGTACAGCGGAAACTAACACAATATTATAAAGCAACTATATTCCAATAAAGCACAAACAAAAAACAACTTGGCCCCTGGAAAAGGAAAAAAACATTCAATAGAATTTTTACAGAAATAGAAAAAAATAATCTTCAAAAAGGCACTGAACAACCAACGTTTCTGAGAAATGGCTCACCTCCTTGATTTCAAAGTTATGCTTCATAGCTATAGCAATAAAAATGGTATGATGTTAATATTAAAATAGATATATACACCATAAAGCAAAATAAAGAGCCCAAAATTAAACATATGCATAAACAGTCAATTATTTGACAAGGAAGCCAAGTTCCCTTATTTATGATGATAACACATTGTCTCAACCTCACATTGTCCTCTTGAGAACTGTATGAGGCAAGGTAAACAAAATTATTTATGTCAAATCTAAACTCCAGATACAACTTGCTATTTCAACTTCAAAGCAGAAACATGCAAAGCTCAGTAACACACTCCTCCCACCACTCCCATGCATAGCTCATTCTGATCAGAGACCAGAGCAGGCACCAGGGCAACAGAAGTGTCTACAGAGATCCAAGGAATCTGCTTGTACCGGGTCCTTTGGGAAAGGACGACATAGAAAGGGCAGAGAATGGTCCTTCATGTTACAGAGAAACAGAGAACTCCTGTTCCCAGCTCCCATAACTGGCTGAAATGAAAAATCCGGGGGAACTTCCTGAGCATAAGAAACCTACCTGCCTAACAATTTCTGGATTTTCCTGTATGGATGACAACAAAAAATAGTTCTGTCTGTTTGGCTGGATTAGCCCAGGAAAATGGTCAAAAGCAAAGAAATAAATATATTGTCAAACTGTGCAGTTATGGATTCAACTAGAAAATTATGGTGAGGAAAAAAGGAAAACGGTCTACTTTACGACATAACATTTACCTTGCTTGTATTTATCATGTGTCATAAGAAGTTTCATCTCGAATGATTCAGAGTCTATTCTTTTGATAAACCATTTCACAAATTCAAAGTTCCACATAGATTCAACAAATGTATTTTGTGAGTTGCCTGTTAAAACACTGCCTTTAAACCAGAAAATAGCTGTCTTCTTTTACCTAGTGATTGACTTGAAAGTGATATTAAAGAAATTTCACAGAAGTGATAAAATTTGGAATACTTAAGAAAATCTTCTCAGAAATAGCTGTGATTTGTGGGTTCCTCTAACCATGTAATGTTCTATAAAGGAAAGAATGTTCCATCTATCAAGATTAGTTAGTCAATAACCAATAAACAACAAAGCCCCTCTCTGTATACCATGGACATATTTTCTTCTAAACTATATTCCCTCTCCTTCAGCAACCATCAGAGTAATTAGAATTTGATTTTGCTCTTAAAGGGAAGGTGAAACGGAAGAAACAGTGTGTGATCCTTAGGAGTGGTCCTCTAGGGAAGCATAGAAAAGAAAATTAACAAGGTTGACAGTTAACTAAGAAAAGAAAGTAGAGAGGAATAGTGAGTGGAAGAGTAAAATTTTAAATGAGAGAAAGGGAGATGGAGATGCTTTTTGGAGACTAAGCGTGTGACTTTAAGTGGCAGGTGGACTTGAAGTCAATAGGTGTGTGGATAATGGAGAATAAATAGATGAAGAGAAGAGATGCTGATTCCATTGCATGCATGCATGAAAGGGTGCTAGGAATGTCCCCACACTCTGCATTTCTGCTAATTGGTTCCTGAGGCCAGAATGACTCCTTTAAAGGTCCGTGTCTTTGATTCTTGAATTTATTTCCTGTGGAACTCAGTGCATTCTCACAGAGGATAGCCTGTTAGATCACAGGGCATGCATTTAGCAGATCCTTTGCTAAAGATATTTAATCAGAGAAAGGGTGTCAGAACAAGAGGGCATAAGTCCTTCCAGGATAAAAAGAAAGTAATTCACCAACAAGGCAACGTTGGAAATGGGGCAGATCTTAAGATGAATGTCCCATGTAATATCATCAACCAAAGGATTCACTGGCATGTGAACTCACTGGCGATGCTAAGGGTGAGGACATTCTACCCGGAGTAATTAACTTGTTTACTACTTTGCTCAGGGCTGCCAACTGTGGAAATCAAAGGTCTGAATCTACACATGTGACAATATAAGGGTTAAGACCCAGAAAAAGAGAAGTTGCAGAGCAGGCTATGATGCCTAATAACTTAGGTTTATATCAAGTAGCATATTCAACCATAAAATGATTGATTTTTCTAATCTGGTTCATTTTGGACCACTTTGCAGTCCAACCAAAATGATTCATTTACCTAATGATTAAAAATAGAACAGTTATCAAAACAGTTAACCTGACAAGATATAGAAAATAACCCCAAATATATTGTCACATCTATTTGCAGATTTAAGGGTTAAATATGAATATCTTTTAAATGGGTGGGCTCAGGAAACTCAAAAAGGGGCTCTGTATCAACCTAGAAGGGTCAGATGGAGAGGGAGATGGGAGGGAGGTTCAAAAGGGAAGGCGTATATGTATACCTATGGCTGATTTATGTTGAGGTTTGACAGAAAACAACAAAATTCTATAAAGCAATTATCCTTCAATAAAAAAATAAATAAAATTTAAAAAAGGTTTTATGCATAAATGAAATTTATAAATTTATTCCCTGCGGAACTCAGTGTTCCATTTAATGTATAAAATTGAAATACATTAATATTAGGGTATGTTCTAGGTGGTAAAAATTTACACACAAACTATAACAAACTAATAATTTGGAAGTTAAAATTAGTTTTTTCAGAGCTTTCTAAACACTTTTTCACAATTCTTATCTATGAGAGTGAATTTTATGCTGATCTAGAGCATCATTGGTTGTTCTTTAAGGGTTCTAGAAGTAAAACAACTAATGTAGATAACTTTATTAAAAATCTTTTTATTTTATATTGAAGTATAGCTGATTAACAATATTGTAATAGTTTCAAATGGACAGCAAAGGGACTCAGCCATACATATACATGTAGCTATTTTCCTCCAAATTCCCCTTCCATCCAGTCTGCCACATAACATTGAGCAGAGTTCCATGTGCTATACAGTAGGTCCTTGTTGGTTGTCCATTTTATTTTTTAAATTGTTTAATTGGAGAAAAATTGCTTTATAATGTTGTGTGAATAGCTTATGAAATAATTTATGGTCAAGTCCTGATAGTCAAAAAAATCAAAGTAATAGTAGAGTTGGGTAAATTTCTTTCCTTGTTGGGCTTCCCTAGTGGCTCCGATGGTAAAAAAAAATCTTCCTGCAAGGCAGGAGATCTGGGTTTGATCACTGGGACATGAAGATACCCTGGAGAAGGGAATGGCTATCCACTCCAGTATTCTTGCCTAGAGAATTCCATGGACTGAGGAGCCTGGTGGGCTGCAGTCCATGAGGTCACAAAGGTCATGACTGTGAGACTAACACTGAGAGACTAACACTTACTTTTCACTTCCTTCCTGGTTAACTAGCTGGTCAATATGGAACTAACCATTTAACCCTTTCTGAACTGTAAATCCATCACTAAAATAACAGGGACAAAAAATTTACTGGGGATAAGAGTGAAGTAGATTTTTCTAAGACAAATTTTAACTTTAAAGGTCAAAGCTTCTGCAAGTATACAATCAACTTGAAGAATCTTTGATATAGGTAACCTCAATCCTGCCTGGCATGCTGCAATGCATGGGGTTGCAAAGAGTTGGACACAACTGGGTGCTGAACTAAACTGAACCTCAACCCCAATGATCCTTGCCTGCCAATATTCATACCCTTATGTATTCTGTCTTTAACAAAGGGCTGGGCCTTTTTACTCATTACTTCTGATATTAGGTTACAAAAAGACTGATTTCCATCCTGCTCTATCTTCCTTCTCCCCCCCCCCCCCCCCACTTTCTTGAAGGAAACTACCATAATGTGAGCTGTCCCATGGAAAGGCAAGGAACTGAGAGAGGCTCCCAGCCAATAGCCAGCAAGGATTTGAGGCCACTGGTCCAAAAGCCCAGGAGGGCTGCACTGAACCCTCCCAATGACACCTGAGTGGGCTTGGAAGCAGATCTTCCCCCAGTGGAAAATTCAGATGTGATTATAGCACCAGCTAGTACTTTGATTATAGTCTTGTCAGAGATCTTTAGGCAAGACATCAGCCAAACTTTACTCAGATTCTTATTGGAAGAACTGTAAGGTAATAAATTTTTGTTGTTTTATCTTGGGATAATTATTATGCAGCAATAGTAATTAGCAATTACTAATACAGGCTCCAAAAAAAGAAAGAGCCAAGAACTGGGATCATGGATAGGGGAATGAGGAACTTCTCTCCTGAGTGACTAGATTCAATAAGCACTGATAGAACAGGTCAAGTAAAGTGGTAAAGGAATGTAATACAGTATTCCTGCTTTGAACCGGCTTATAGGCCTTGTACAAACACAAAGTAACTTAGAAGTGACAGGGACTGGCAGCTGTTTACCAAACCTATTCCTGTTCTGTCTATTCACTAAGCTAGAAACACTTCCCAGCCTCCCCTGGAATGTGACTAGATCCAAACATTACGGGAGGCTCAGGCAGGGCAGTAGTTTCAGGCTTGATCCATTAACCTTTTCACATATTGCCTGCTACCTATTTGATACAGAGGAGCAAAACAACCTTAGAAATCAACATTGAAGGTGGTGAGCAATAAAAGCAGGAGCAGGTGAGCATGAGCCTCGGTCTGTGAAATGTCACTCAGAGGAGAGCCTTCTACCTATCAACAATGTCTATTTTGGGCTTCATCTGATGAGAAATACACTTCTATTATCTTAATAAGCCACTGAGATTTGGCAGATTATCTATTACATGAGCTAGCATTATACTATTAAATGTAGTACAGAACAATACAAGACTATATGTAATTAACATCCTTAATGAGGATTTGAAAGAGGTCTATAACTGAAAAATGCTGGGACATGATTTTTAGTCATTTCTCTTCAATGTTAAGTCGTGATATGACTTTGAAGCCCACTTTTCTGGGCTAGATAATATTTGAAACGGTTTCAAATGCCTTCCTTTCTAAATGCCTACCTTTGCAGAATGCTAAGTCTTAAATTTGATAGTTCAGGTCAAAGACTGTGTGAGGTTACCCTTAGCCATCATACAATTCCTCTAGCTTTTGAAAATGAAGCAATTTGCATCTCCACTGTACAGTGTATCATCTATACTCTTCCGTTATAACATCTTTCATCTATTTTTCATATGTACCTTTCATTGGTCTTCTTCTTCAATAAGGCTAAAGGTCTTTGGCATCAGAGATTATACTTTATTCATCCTTACATTCTAAGACTTAGCATAGTGTCTGGTACAGAGTAAGATGGAAAAACAAGTGATTGAGTGAGGGTGGAACAAATCATAAAATGTCTCGGGGACTGAGACAGCATAAACAGGAGAGGGGAAATACATCTCTGAGTAATGAGGTGGGAAGGAGGGGAGATGGTAGTATTGGAATTTGAGTTACTATGTACTAGATGTGGGTTAAACATTAATTATTCCAGGTGGTGGCAATTTGTTCCATGAGTAAAGGAAATAGGTGGGGACTTGAGAGAGCCTACCTAACCAAAAAATTGGTCAAATTGCTGTTATCTGCATAAGCATCCTAGCCTGTTGATGCTTTATATAAGGATTAAAAAGGAAAGATCTTGGAGGACAGAATCCAGTAAATCATGAGTTCTACAACTCTTTCCCCTAGGGTTGATTAATTCTAACAAGGCAGAGACATGGACAAAAGAAATGAGTCTTCAAATACAGATTTAATCCTCCTGGGCCTCTTCCCTGATATGAATCATGTCAACTTCCTTCTCTGTGTCATTCTCCTGATCTACACCATGGCTCTCACTTCAAACTCCATTCTAATCCTCCTAATCTGGGTGGATTCTCACCTCCACACACCCATGTACTTCCTGCTCAGCCAACTGGCTCTCATGGACATGACATTAATCTCTAGCATCGTACCCAAGATGGCAACTGACTTCTTCTTAGGGAAGAGAAACATATCACGCGTGGCCTGTGGGACTCAGATCTTCTTCGTCCTGACTGTAGGAATTGCTGAGTGCACCCTCATCACCCTCATGTCCTATGACCGATATGTTGCCATCTGCAACCCTCTGAGATACACCCTCATCATGAGCCAGAAAGTCTGTCTGCAGATGGCTGCCATCTCCTGGGCTGGGGGCGCCCTTATATCACTTGCACACACGGCCTATGCCATGCATTTCCCCATCTGTGGTTCCAGAGAGATTTCCCATTTCCTCTGTGAGATCATGTCCATGCTAAAATTGGCCTGTGATGATGTCTCCGCCTATGAGAAGGCTTTGGTAGTGACAAGCATTGTGGTGCTCCTCATCCCCTTGTCCCTCATCATGTCCTCTTATGCTCTCATATTCCTTGCTGTCCTCCACATGAAATCTCCAGAGGGAAGGGACAAAGCTCTAGCCACTTGCTTTTCCCACTTAACTGTAGTGTGCCTCTATTATGGCCCTGCCATGGTGGTCTACATGAAGCCTAGTTCCTACCATAATCCCAGACTGGACCAAGTCCTCTTTGTGCTTGACCCTATTCTCACTCCGTTGCTAAATCCTCTGATTTATAGTCTTAGAAACAAAGAAGTGTTGGGGGCCCTAAGGAAGGTTCTAACTTGATGATACAGAGTCAAACTAAAGGAAGAAGATATGCCCACTGTAATCACTAACTTTAATACAGTCTAAGCCTTCGATTGTGTGGATCACAATAAACTGTGGAAAATTCTGAAAGAGATGGGAATACCAGACCACCTGACCTGCCTCTTGAGAAACCTATATGCAGGTCAGGAAGCAATAGTTAGAACTGGACATGGAACAACAGACTGGTTCCAAATAGGAAAAGGAGTACGTCAAGGCTGTATATTGTCACCCTGCTTATTTAACTTATATGTAGAGTACATCATGAGAAATGCTGGGCTGGAGGAAGCACAAGCTGGAATCAAGATTGCCGGGAGAAATATCAATAACCTCAGATAAGCAGATGACACCATCCTTATGGCAGAAAGTGAAAAAGAACTAAAGAGCCTCTTGATGAAAGTGAAAGAAGAGAGCAAAAAAGTTGGCTTAAAGCTCAACATTCAGAAAACTAAGATCATGGCATCTGGTCCCATCACTTCATGGGAAATAAATCGGCAAACAGTGGAAACAGTGTTGGATTTTATTTTTCTGGGCTCCAAAATCTATGCAGATGGTGATTGCAGCCATGAAATTAAAAGATGCTTACTCCTTGGAAGGAAGGTTATGACCAACCTAGACAGCATATTAAAAAGCAGAGACATTACTTTGCCAACAAAGGTCTGTCTAGTCAAGGCTATGGTTTTTCCAGTGGTCATGTATGGATGTGAGAGTTGCACTGTGCAGAAAGCTGAGTGCCAAAAAATTGATGCTTTTTACCTATAGTGTTGGAGAAGACTCTTGAGAGTCCCTTGGACTGCAAGGAGATCCAACCAGTCCATCCTAAAGGAGATCAGTCCTGGGTATTCATTGGAAGGACTGATGCTGAAGCTGAAACTCCAATACTGTGGCCACCTCATGCTAAGAGTTGACTCATTGGAAAAGACCCTGATGCTGGGAGGCATTGGGGGCAGGAGGAGAAGCGGATGACAGAGGATGAGATGGCTGGATGGCATCACCGACTCGATGGACATGAGTTTGAGTAAACTCCGGGAGTTGGTGATGGACAGGGAGGCCTGGCGTGCTGTGATTCATGGGGTCACAAAGAGTCGGACACGACTGAGCGACTGAACTGAACTGAACTGAAATAAATTAGATGCATGTTAAGAAGTATTACATTTCAAATTATCCATTCATCCACAAATATTTAATAATGGTCTCCATTTTAGGTACTTTTTGCATCATCTTTAGAATTGCTTTAGAATCACAGTGGAATTTCTCAGTTTTTTTTTTTCTTTCTATTTTTCGTGGTTTCACTTGTACTTCCCTGTTTTGAAACATTTTTACAATATTCAGTTTCTATCTCGAAACTGTGAACTTCCACAAGTGTGGTGGCAGTAGGAAACTGATGATAAAACTCCACAGAAATTGGAGTTTTGGAAAACTGGAAAATTAGATCAACGATAGAACTTTATACCTCTGAGAAACATATAGGTCTCATTCAACCCCTGAAAGAAGCACACCTTGACATAAATCCAGAAATGTTACATGCCTGTATTCTCCATCTTCAAAAACATGCATGTATCCATTCACACACAAAATGACTATATATAAACCATTCTTGATACACAAAACTTTGCATTTCCAAAACCTTAATTAAGTATACTCAAGTTGAACTGTAACACTGCAACCAAACAAAGAATAGAATAAAGAGAGCCAAGATAACAGATTTTGATAATAATTTAAAAGCAACTGAGCACAAACCAGTGGATGAAATGTTTTCATTTTTTAGTCAATCAAGTAGTTCATTTGAATACAACTAACTTATTTAAATATGTAAAAGTATAATAGTCCAAAGCATCTCAACCTTAATTATTTAGAGAGCCATAAGGTCAATTAGAAAGAAAAGGAAATGCAATATAAATAAGAATGTGCAATGACTTGAGTTCAAAGATACCTGTGTAACTCAAGTCTAATGTAGGAAACAAGAACTAACTGCAAACCAGAAATATCTTGAGGATACATGGATAAAACCCATTGATCTATTGAGTAGATCATAAGCAGCATAATCAATACTTGAACCATTTAAGAATTATGATTTGGACAATAAAGAAAGCTGAGTGCCGAAGAATTGATGATTTTGAACTGTGATGTTGCAGAAGACTCTTGAGAGTCCCTTGGACTGCAAGGATATCAAACCAGTCAATCCTAAATGAAATCAGTCCTGAATATTCATTGGAAGGACTGATGCTGAAGCTCTAGTACTTTGGCCACCTGATGCGAAGAACTGACTCACTGGAAAAGACCCTATGTTGGGAAAGACTGAAAGCAGGAGAAGGGGATGACAGAGGGTGAGATGGTTGGATGACATCACCGACTTGATGGACATGAATTTGAGCAAGCTTTGGGAGTTCGTGATGGACAGGGTATATCTCTCTTTTTCTCCCTTGCTTTTTGCTTCTCTTCTTTTCACAGCTATTTGTGAGGCCTCCTCAGACAGCCTTTTTGCTTTTTTGCATTTCTTTTTCTTGGGGATGATCTTGATTCCTGTCTCCTGTACAATGTCATGAACCTCCGTCCATAGTTGATCAGGCACTCTGTCTATCAGATATAGTCCCTTAAATCTATTTCTCACTTCATTTGAATGCAGAGTTCCAGAGAAGAAAGCCTTCCTCAGTGATCAATGCAAAGAAATAGAGGAAAACAATAGAATGGGAAAGACTAGAGATCTCTTCAAGAAAAGATACCAAGGGAACATTTCATGCAAAGATGGGCACAATAAAGGACAGAAATGGTATGGACCTGGCAGAAGCAGAAGATATTAAGAAGAGGTGGCAAGACTACACAGAAGAACAGTATAAGAAAGATCTTCATGACTCAGATAATCATGATGGTGAGATCACTCACACTCACCTAGAGCCAGACATCCTGGAATGTGAAGTCAAGTGGGCCTTAGGAAGCAACACTATGAACAAAGCTAGTGGAGGTGATGGAATTCCAGTTGAGCTATTTCAAATCCTAAAAGATGATGCTGTGAAAGTGCTGCACTCAACATGTCAGCAAATTTGGAAAACTCAGCAGTGGCCACAGGACTGGAAAAGATCAGTTTTCAGTCCAACCCCAAAGAAAGGCAATGCCAAAGAATGCTCAAACTACCACACAATTGTACTTATCTCACATGCTAGTAAAGTAATGCTCAAAATTCTCCAAGCCAGGCTTCAGCAATATGTGAACCGGGAACTTCCAGATGTTAAAGCAGGTTTTAGAAAAGGCAGAGGAACCAGAGATCAAATTGCCAACATCTGATGGATTATCGAAAAAGCAAGAGAGTTCCAGAAAAACATCTATTTCTGCTTTATTGACTATGCCAAAACCTTTGACTGTGGATCACAATAAACTGTGGAAAATTCTGAAAGAGATGGGAATACCAGACCACCTGACCTGCCACTTGAGAAACCTGTATGCAGGTCAGGAAGCAACAGTTAGAACTGGACATGGAACAACAGACTGGTTCCAAATAGGAAAAGGAGTAGGTCAAGGCTGTATATTGTCACCCTACTTATTTAACTTATATGCAGAGTACATCATGAGAAATGCTGGGCTGGATGAAGCACAAGCTGGAATCAAGATTGTCGGGAGAAATATCAATAACCTCAGATATGCAGATGACACCACCCTTATGGAAGAAAGTGAAGAAGAACTAAAGAGCCTCTTGATGAAAGTCAAAGAGGAGAGTGAAAAAGTTGGCTTAAAGTTCAACAATCAGAAAACTAAGATCATGCATCCGGTCCCATTACTTCATGGGAAATAGATCGGGAAACAGTGGAAACAGTGTTGGACTTTATTTTTCTGGGCTCCAAAATCTATGCAGATGGTGATTGCAGCCATGAAATTAAAAGACACTTACTCCTTGGACGGAAAGTTATGTCCAACCTAGACATCATATTAAAAAGCAGAGACATTACTTTGTCAACAAAGTTGTGTCTGGTCAAGGCTATGGTTTTTCCAGTAGTCATGTATGGATGTGAGAGATGGACTATAAAGAAAGCTGAGTGCCAAAGAATTGATGCTTTTGAACTGTGTTGTTGGAGAAGACTCTTGAGAGTCCCTTGGACTGCAAGGAGATCCAACCAGTACATCCTAAAGGAGATCAGTACTGAGTGTTCATTGGAAGGACTGATGTTGAAGCTGAAATTCCAATACTTTGGCCACCTAATGCGAAGAGCTGACTCATTTGAAAAGACCCCGATGCTGGGAAAGATTGAAGGCAGGAGGAGAAGGGGACAACAGAGGATGAGATGGTTGGATGGCATCACCGACTCAATGGATATGAGTTTGGGTAGACTCCGGGAGTTGGTGATGGACAGGGAGGCCTGGCGTGCTGCGGTTCATGGGGTCGCAAAGAGGCGGACATGACTGAGTGACTGAACTGAACTGATGGATAGGGAAGCCTGGCATACTGCAGTCCATGGTGTCGCAAAGAGTCAGACATGACTGAGTGACTGAACTGAACCGAAGATTTATGAACGTTAACAATTGAACAAAAATAAAATATGATGTGCTAGGTGAGATCAATGACTCAAGAATATTTCATGGTTTAAAAATATCAGTCTCTTTAATGATAACTGAATGAACTATGCAAAGACCTGTTGACAGAGAAAGGACCAAATTATCTCAGTCCCTGAGCTATTACTTACAAATCAGTTCTTGTATGTCAAAGAAATTTAACACTCAGCACTTCAGTAAAATATCATACAATATTGAGAAGATGCCAACAAATTCACACTTATCAAAATGAAACAGTCTAAACTTTCTTAAGCCATGCCTCAGATTTACTGAATCAAACCAAGATCCCACATGGTCCATATTCCCCACAAAGCTTGAAAAGCACTGATCTGATCCCATTCCAATTTCACTGTTCATCCCTAATTGCATTGTCTTAGTTCAGAGTCTCATACTCTGTTCCTTTATTGTTTCAATAGCTTCATTACTGGTCTTCGTACCTCAGACTCTTCCCATCTCATACAACATCCATGCAGTTGCTAGAAGCAGGTTTTCTAGTAGGTCAATATGTTCCTTCCATTTCCACACAATTTAAAAAAAATAAACAATAATAATGCCTACCTTATATTTAAACTCTTCAGAAATTATCTAACTGGACTCCAGAATTAATCTTGACTCCTTTCTTCCATTCCTTTCACATACTCACACTTCAACTTCATAGAATCATGTTTTTCTTCTCAGAATACTTCTTCCACTACTGGGAAAGTCAACATTTTTGTCCAAAATGGCCTTCTCATCTGTCCTAACCTTTAATTCATGGTGTGAACATAGAGTTTGGAGCAAAAAGTTAAGTTTAATCTTGACTTACCAGACATGGAACGTTGGACAATGTGCTCATGCATCAATTTTCTCATATATAGCACTGGAATTAGAATACCTGCCAGGGACCTAAAGAATTCACATGCCAATCAATACCTGGCCTGGAGCAGTGATTAAATATCTTTCATGTTCCTCATTTCCTGATTCAAATATCACCTGCTCTATGATCATTCTGCTTGATCCTCAGTAAAGTCAGTCCCTTCCTCCCTTCTCTTTCCAGTATGCTTGTTCCCAGAGCTTTACATCTCTAACTCTGCACTTAAGAATGTGGGATGATTGTGATTTCTTTGTCTTGAAAGTGACTGATGCCTTCCTCCATTACTACTGTGCCTACTCAGGATCAAACAGTCTAAACTGTCACAGGCAGCACAGTGACAATTCAGTATTCCCTTGACCATATGGTGATCAGAATTGGAGCATCACACAAAAGTATACAATGCATAATTTAGTTTCATTAAGGACATTCATGAGGTTAGGAATCTGTTTTTTTAAAAACAACTAACCAATCAAGAAAAATGTCTATAGAAATCCAAGAATTTGCAGGGAAAGGAAATACAGCATTTATTAAATGAAGAAAATAACCAAATTAGGATTTTGAACTTCTGGGTTTCCTTATTTTTCTTTCTTTTACATATGAAGTAAGTTTGTGTGGTTGGTCTCTATTTGCCCCCAAGGGCATATAAAAGTTACAACTATTACAAAGGATCTACCAATATAAATGACCTGAAGACCAACAGAAAAGATCTTTTACAACAAAAGATATAAAGAAAGAACCACAATGCAACAGGGAGGAGGGCCAGAGATGCAGATTGGTCAGGACCAATAATCACAGATTGGTGATCCAAACAGAGGAGTATAATTAAAATTGTAGAGGTTTTCCATAAGGAATGAAGAGTAGATCCCCACATTGGGCTCCCTAGCCTGAAGGCCCTGTATTGGGACAATGAGCATTCAGAATATTTGCCTTTGAAGGCCAGTGGGGTTTATTTCTGGAGCACCAAAGGACTGAAGGAAACAGAGACTCCAGTCTTGAAGAGTGTACACACACACACACACACAAAGAGTGTATACAATATTTCATATACTTGGAGTCAAGAATAGAAGTAGTAGTTTGAAATTTGCTTGGATCAATCTCACTTGTTGATCATGCAGAGTGTCCCAGAAAGACAGGAGGTAATTGGGACTCACCTGGGGGACAAAGACACTGCAATATATATTTTAGGGAGCTCATTCCACCACGAGGACTCTGATGTAGCAAAGCACCATTTTGGACCCTTCTTTTCATTATTAGTCTTGGGACATGACCCTAAACACCAGCTGGTAGGCATCAGTCCTGAGATGCAATGGGCCATGTACCTAGCAAGGCAGGGACACATTATCAGGCCAGATGCCTTTGGACCCACTGAACCACCAGCTGCCCCAGGACCTGATTCCAACCACTAGGGGACCCATGATCCAGCCCCACCTACCAGTAGCTAACTAGCACCAGCAGTCAACCATGTCAAGGAATGGCCCAGTCATCATAGAACAGCAAACCCTCAACATACTCGGGGCACCTTTCTTTCTTAAGGTTGATTTGGCTATTTGGGATGTTCTGTGGTTTCATACATGTTGTAAAATTATTCTACCGTTGTGGGAAATGCCTTTGGTATTTTGATAGGAATTGCATTAAATCTGTAGATTGCTTTAGATAACATGGTCATTTTAACAATATTAATTCTTCCAGTAATACATGGAAAAAATAAGAATGAACCATTACTTAGTAGTCAGTTGAATCAGTAATTGAAAAATTTCCCACAAATAAAAGCCCAGGACCGGATGACTTCAGAGGTGAATTCTACCAAATACTTAGAGAGGAGTTAACACCTATCATTCTCAGATTTCAAAAACTGCAAAGGAATGATTGCTTTTGAACTCACTATATGAGACTAGATTCACCTTGATACTAAGATATCAGGAAAAAAGAAAATTAAGGCCAATGTCACTGATGCAAATGCAAAAATCCTCAACAAATAACAGCAGACTGCATCCAACAATATATTAAAAGGATCATACACCACAGTCAAGTGGGATTTTATCATAAGGATGCAAACAGTTTTCAATATCTGAAAATTAGTCAATGACAAGTTGACAAACTGAACCATAAAAACTATATGATCATCTCAATAGATGCAGAAAAGACTTTGGATAAAATTCAACATGTTTTTATGATAGAAACTCTTCAGAACGTTGGCACAGAAAGAACCTATCTCAACGTAATAAAGACCATATATGACCAACCCACAGCTAATGTTATACTCAATGCTGAAAAGCTGAAAGCATTTCCTCTAAGATTAAAAAAAAAAAAAAAGAATGTTTACAGTCATCAATTCAACATAGTTTTGGAAGTCTTAGACACAACAATCAGAATAGAAAAAGAAATGAAAAGAATTAAATTTAGAAAGAAAGAAAACTGTCACTGTTTGCAGATGACATAATACTATGTGAAGAAAATCCTAAAGATTCTACCAAAAAAAATCTACAACTCATGAATGAATTTAGTAAATCAGGATACAAAATTAGTACACATAAATCTCTTTCATTCCTATATGCTGTGAAAGATCACAAACAGAAATTAGGACACAATTCCTTATGCTATCATATCAAAAATAATAAAATATCTAGGAATACACCTGCTGCTGCTAAGTCGCTTCAGTCGTGTCCAACTCTGTGTGACCCCATAGACGGCAGCCCACCAAGCTCCCCTGTCCCTGGGATTCTCCAGGCAAGAATACTGGAGTGGGTTGCCATTTCCTTCTCTCGGAATACACCTACCTAGGGAAAAATCTGTACCCTGAATCTATAAGAAGCTTATGAAAGAAATTGAAGATGACACAAATGGATGGAAATGTTCTTAAATTGGAAGAATCAATATTGTTAAAATGGGCAATCTACAGATTCAACACAATCTCTAAAACAACAGTTATTTTTCATAGGACTAGTACAAAATATTTTAAAGTTTATGTGGAAAAACAAAACCCTTGAAAATCCAAAGCAACCTACACAAAGAAGAACAGAGCTGGAGGAACCATGCTTCCTGACTTCAGACTATACTACAAAGATACAGTACTACAAAGGTATAGTAATCAAATCAGTATAGTAATGACACACACACAGACACACACACACAAATAAAAAACAGACACATGGGTCAACAGAACAGGATAGAGAGCCCAGAAATAAATCCACACACATTAATTAAGGTCAATTAATCTATGAAAAAGGAGGCAAGAATATATAATGGAGAAAAGAGCCTCTTCAATAAGTGGTGCTGGGAAAACTAGACAGCTACAAGTAAAAGAATGAAATTAGAACACCCAGTAACACCATACACATATACAAAGAAATGGATTAAAAACACAAATATAAGGTCAATACTTCAAAACTCTTAGAGGAAAACATAGGCAGAACATTCTCTGATATAAATAATAGCAAGATCATTTTTTTAATCCACCGCTGAGAGTCAGGAAATTGAAAACAAAAATAAACAAATGGTACTTAATTAAACTTAAAGTTTCTGCACAGCAAAAGAAAGCCTTAAACAAAATGAAAAAGACCAGTCACAGAATGAGAAAGATACTTGTAAACAGGGCAACTGACAAGGGATTACTCTCCAAAATACACAAATAGGTCATTCGGTTCAATATCAAGAGAAAAAACAATAAAAAATTAGTTGGAAGATCTAAATAGATATCTCTCCAAAGAAGACATGCAGTTGTCCAAAAAAACACAATGGAAACATGCTCAACATCTCTAATTATTGTTGTTGTTGTTCAGTTGCTTAGTCATGTTCAACTCTTTGTGACCCCATGGACTGCAGCACGCCAGGCTTCCCTGTCCTTCTCTATCTCCCAGAGTTTGCTCAAACTCATGTCCATTGAGTTGATGATACCATCCAACCATCTCATCCTTTGTTGTCCCCTTCTCCTCCTGCCTTCAATCTTTCCCAGCAGCAGGGTCTTTTCCAATGAGTCAGATCTTCGCATCAGGTGGCCAAAGTATTGGAGTTTCAGTTTCAGCATCAGTCCTTGCAAAGAATTTCAGGGTTGATTTCTTTTAGGATTGACTGGTTTGATCTCCTTACTCTCCAAATAAAAACTAAAATGAGACATCACCTCACACTTGTTAGAATGGCCATCATTAAAAAAAAAAAAAATCTACAAACAATTCTAGAGAGGGTATGGAGAAAAGAGGAACTCTTCTTCACTGTAGGTGGGAATGCAGGCTTGAATAGTCACGATGGAGAACAATATGGAGGTTCTTTAAATGACTAAAAATAAAGTTACCATATTGTCTGTCAATTCTACCTAGGCATATATCCAGAGAAAACCATAATTTGAAAATACTTATATGTGGAACCTAAAAAAAAAATGGTACAAATGAACTTATTTGCAAAACAGAAATAGAGTCACAGATATAAAAAACAAACTTATGGTTAAGATGGAGGTAAAAGGAGGAGGGATAAAGTGGGAGATTGGGATTGACATATACATACTGCTATATATAAAATAGATAAACAATAAGGATCTATTGTATAGCACAGGGAACTCTTCCCAATACTCTGCAATGATGTGTATGGGAAAATAATCTAAAAAAGAGTGCATATGTGCATGTGCATAACTGATTCATATTGCTGTAGATCTGAAACTACACAAATCAAGTACACTCCAATAAAAATTGAAAATAAAAAACCCAGTGATCTGAATTATGAGGATAGGAACACTGTTGCTGCTCCAATGAAGTCCATTCCTTTTAAATTTTTTTGTTATTTTAATACAATCTTGAAAGGTTACTTTCCATTTATGGTTATTACAAAATATTGGCCACATCCCTGTGTTGAACAATACAATCCTGAGCCTGTTTTACACCCAATAGCGTAAAAATGTCCACTTCTTTTAACTTCTCCCCAGGTATATTGTCCCTCCCCACCCACACTGGCAACCACCAGTTTGTTTTCTCTGCGTTTGAATCTGCTTCCTTTTTGTTACATTCACTAGTTTGTTGTATTTTTTAGATTCCACATATAAATGATATCATAAAGTATTTGTCTTTCTCCATATGACTTCACGTAGCAAGTGCTCTCCCTGTCCATCCATTTGGAACAATTGCAAAATTTCCTTCTTTTAAACTTTCTTTTCTTTTTTTTTAAATCGGAGGATGATTGCTTTACAATATTGTGATGTCTTCTGCTACACAACAGCATGAATTAGTTATAACCATATATATATATCACCTCCCTCTTGAGCCCCCCTCTCACACTCCCCATTCCACCCATCCAGGTTCTCACAGAGCACCAGGCTGGACTCCCTATGTTATACTGCAGCTTCTCCTAGCTATCTATTTTACACATGGCAGGGTATATGTAAATACTACTTTCTCAGTTCACCCGACACTCTCCTTCTCCCCCTGTGTCCACAAATCTGTTCTCTACATCTGCATCTCTATTCCTGCCCTCAAATAGATTCATCAAATAGTACCGTTTTTCTATATTCCATATATATACATTAGTATACAATATATGATTTCATTTTTCTGACTTCACTCTGTATAACAAGCTTTAGGATCAAGTGTTTTGCCGAGGTCCAGCCCTGGCGGAGTCTAGGGGTTCCCTGGCCTTGCATTTAGGTCTTTAACCCATTTTGAGTTTATCAGTAGTATTCATATATGTATGTATTCCTATATATATATAGACACACATACCATTTGCATGTTATACATTCATTTGTTGATGGACCATTAGGTTGTTTCTATATCTCAGCAATTGTAAATAATGCTAACATGAACACTGGGATGCATGTACCTTTTAAAATTAGTGTTTTTATTTTCTTCAAATATATACCCAGCAGTGGAATTGCTGGGTCAGATAATAGCTTTATTTATTTATTTATTTATTTTGAGAAATATTCACACTATTTCCACGGTGACTGCTTCAACTTAAATTCCCACTAACAGTGTATAAATGCTCCCTTTTCTCCACATCCTCATCAACACTTGTTATTTGTGTTCATTTTGATGATAGCCATTCTGACAAGTATGAGGTAATATCTCATCATGTTTTTTATTTGAGTTTCCTTGATTATTAGCAATGTTGAACTCTTCATGTGTTTGTTGGCCGTCTGCATTTCTTCTTTGGAAAAATGTCTTTTCAGGTCTTCTGCCCTTTTTAAAAAACTGGTTGGTTGTTTTTATTTTTCTTTTGCTATTAAGTTGTACAAACTGTTTATATTTGCTGGATATTAATCCCTTATCAGCCATATAATTTACAAATATTTTCTCCCATTCAATATGTTATCTTTCCACTTAGTCAATAGTTTCCTTTGCTGTGAAAAGCTTTCAAGTTTAATCATGTTTGCTTTTATTTCTTTACTTTGGGGCACCAAAAAAGATGGTTAAAAGGGGCCATTAGAATTTTTGATAGACATTGCACTTAATCTGTAGATCACTTTCAATAATATGAACATTTTATAATACTAAATATTTCGAATCCATATGAGGCATGTTGTTTCATTTAATTTTGTCTTGCTCAAATTCTTTCATTAATGTTTTTTTTTTTTTAGTTTTTTTTTTTATTATTATTATTATTATTTTTTTCCAGTGGGTTTTGTCATACATTGATATGAATCAGCCATGGATTTACATGTATTCCCAATCCCGATCCCCCCTCCCACCTCCCTCTCCACCCGATTCCTCCGGGTCTTCCCAGTGCACCAGGCCGGAGCACTTGTCTCGTGCATCCCTCCTGGGCTGGTGATCTGTTTCACCATAGATAGTATACATGCTGTTCTTTTGAAATATCCCACCCTCACATTCTCCCACAAAGTTCAAAAGTCTGTTCTGTATTTCTGTGTCTCTTTTTCTGTTCTGCATATAGGGTTATCGTTATCACCTTTCTAAATTCCATATACATGTGTCATTAATGTTTTATAATTTTCAGTGTATAAGTCTTCCATCTCCTTGGTTAAGTTTATTTCTTATATTTTTGTTGCTTTTATAAATGGAATTCTTCCTGGATTTCCTTTTTGAATAGTTTGTTGTTAATTATAAAAATGCAGAAGCTTTTATTCTTATGTAATAAAAATAAATGTTAAAAACTAATTGTCTAGCAAACCATATCCACTAACAGATTAAAAGGATCATACACCATGATCACAGTGGGATTTACCCCCAAACGCAAAGATTCTTCAATATCTGCAAATTAATGTAAAACAGCACATTAACAAACTGAAGAATAAAAAACATGATCATGTCCCTAGATGTAGAAAAAGCTTTTGCCAAAATCCAATACCCATTTATGGTTAAAAACTCTCAAGGAAGTGGGAATACAGGGAAACTACCTCAAATAATATAGGTCAAACCCATACTAACATCATTTGTAGTCATGAAAAGTTTAAAATGTTTCAAATTCAGGAACAAAGTAAGATGGACAAAGCAATCTTCAGATAGAAAAACAAAAATGAAGGCATCATACTTCCTGATTTCAAAATATATTACAAAGCTATAGTAAATTAAAACAGTATGTTGCCAGCATAAAATATATGCCAGATATATAGATATATGTAACAGAATAGAGGAACCATGTATTTCCCCATTTGTGGTTCCAAAGAGATTCCCCATTTCCTCTGTGAGGTCATGGCCATCCTGAAACTGGCCTGTGAAGACATCTCTGCCTATGAGAAGGCTGTGGTGATGACAAGCATCATAGTGCTCCTCATCCCCTTGTCCCTCATCATGTCCTCTTATGCTCTCATCTTCCTTGCTATCCTCTGCACGAACTCTCCTGAGGGCAGGAACAAAGCCCTGGCCACCGGTTCCTCCCACCTGACTGTGGTGATTCTCTATTTTGGTCCAGCCATGCTGGTCTACATGAAGCCTAATTCTCACTACAGTCCCAAGCTGGACCAAGTTCTTTTTATGCGTGGTGCCATCCTCACTCCTATGATGAACCCCCTCATATACAGTCTGAGGAACAAGGAGGTGGTGTGTGCTTGGCAAACGGTGTTGGGATGCTGCCTAACCTCAGTTTAGATACAAACACATGATGGATGTTGACCACTAGCTCTATTTCATTCTAAAACAGTGCTGCTTAGATTCCATTTCAGCCCTGGTCTTTTCATACTTGAAATTGCAAAGGGATCATTGACTCCATGGGTTCAGTTCATATATACATAAAACTGGTGACCTGTGTTTATCCTCTTCATGCTTCTTTGAGAATTTTAGGCCCACATCCTCAAATTAGGCACTCTAGGACTGATGATGATGATGGTGGTAATGGTGATAGCGGCAGTGATGAGAATAGTGTTGGTATTGGCAGTGGTGAGTAGTGATGGTGGCAATAATGATGGTGGTAAATGGTGTAATTGGAGTGATGGTAGCTGAGGTGGTAGATGTAGTGATGGTAAGGATGATGAAGTTTCACCAAGAAAACTGGATCAATGATGCTTTTTTCAACTACAAAGGAAATGTGAATCTATTATAGTCTTTGAAAGAGGCCAACCATGACTGAAAGTCCTGAAATGCTTCAGTTTATAAAAGACCCTTGTGCTGTGCTGTGCCTAGTTGCTCAGTAAGGTCCGACTCTTTGTGACCACAAGGACTGTAGCCTGCCAGGCTCCTCTGTCCATGGGGATTTTCCAGGCAAGAGTACTGGCGTGGGTTGCCATTGCCATCTCCAACAAAAGACCCTTACGTGACGATAAAAACTAAGTTGAGTTCTTGGTGTCAAATCTTGAAAATTGAAGGGGCTAAAAACAGACCTAAACAAAAATCCAATTAAATCACTCTATTTTAATCTTGTAATAACCTATAATTTCAATAAAAAAATTTCCACCTTCCACATGTTCAAATATTACCACATGTCTGAACATACTATATTAAAAAGATAGAAAAGTTTTGCAAAAATTTACAAAAACACACACTCTGGTTTTCCTTCCCATAATTTTTCAGGTGAAATCAACCAAGGCTAAACTATGAGGCAAGGAAATAAAAGTTAACACAAGACTTCATTTTCTAGAACTATTCTCTAGAACTTTCTTGCTACCTCACTTCCACTCACCTTCTTTCCTGGTTGATTGTCCCTGGAAACACAGATCTGATTTTCCTTCATGCAATCTGCACCTTCTTCCCTGCCCTGCCTCATCCACCAACATCCCCAAGAGCCTCCAGCTTCTAAAGAATAAGAAAGCACTCAAAAGGGCTGTGGAGCACATATTTTCCTTCATTGACATCATATTTGCTGAATGTTTCCTCTTCTGTGTCTTCTGATCTGTGGCTGTCACCTTTCCAAGGGTCTGGGTGAAATGCCTGCTGAGTGCTGGGTTAGGTGGCTTGTTTTTTCTAAACCTTATGGTTTGTGCCGTATATTCCACTACCAGTGTTCTGGAGCTGGTTCATACCGACTCACAAGAGCTAACTGTTAAATCTTAAATAATTCTGCAAGTTGGTTGTTAAACCATTGATAGCATGGTGGAGGTATTCAGACCATGGCAGCTGAAGAAGACTATCAACTAAGGCTTTTAATTTTTTTTGTCTTAAGAATATTTTTTTCGAGAGCTAATTTACCAACACATCACTGTCTCCACCTACATCTTGAAGAAGAGAGTCATTACTTCTTCTGTGAAATCACTGCCTTCCTGAAATTTACTTCTGAATTTCAATAGACATAGTGTTTGGATTTCAGGGTTTTTTTTTTAACTTATCCTTTTTATAACTTACCCTCCCCAACCCCTATAAGCACTCCTCCCAAGTGCTGAGCCCCTACTCTTGTGCTGCCACTGTTACATCTACAACCCCAGAGACGACTCATGTACACAGGGAAAAACAACTTATTTTTCCCTTTGATTCACTGCACACCAACATCCCTTATTTATCATTTAAGAAACAAGGACAGTTGTTCTATCATTCAAGAAATAAGTGAGAGGGTAAGAGGCAGGAAGTCCAGGGGTCTCCAATCGGAGGAAATAGGCTGCAAGTGTCAGCCATCTTTTTCTTTCTCTCAAGTGGCAGGAGGAAACTAGTGATACATTTTTTTTCCCCCTTCTCTATACAAATTAAAAAAGAGGTTTCTCTTAAAATACTGTGTTGCCATAATGACACCTGGTTCCACCTGAACTTAACTATTTTCAAACCTTGAGTTAACCAATGCATTTTTCTTATGGAAATGTTTGTCTTAAGCTATGTTAATACACTACGCATTTACCCTAGCCTCTGTCTTCTAGTCGGTTCTGCCTAATGACTCAGAATTGACTTGACAAATCAGTATGTTATACTCAGACATTGTTTCTCTAATCTATGTAAGCGAAAGTATTTGTATGGTAATCTGCCTTTCTAGAAGATTCAAGTCAATCGTTTTATGGCCTGGAATGACTCCGCTGGTGCCAAGATTATCCCAAAATACATCTTATGGATGAGGGACCTGGTGCCATTGTCTGAGTTTTAAGACATTCCTTTCTTTCATTAACAGACTGCTAGTAACTATATAACATCCAGCTAAAAACTAACAGGGGGGTAGTCTTTCTGCCCTCTTCTGATGTCTATGTCAGCTTTCTCTATCTCCTTTATACTTTAATAAAACTTTATTACACAAAAGCTCTGAGCGATCAAGCCTTGTCTCTGGCCCCCGATTGAATTCTTCTCCTCCAGAGGCCAAGAATCCCAGCGCCTTTTTGTGGCTCAGCAACAACCTTTCACAAGGACAGTTCTTCTATCATTCAAGAACAGTTCTGAAGAGTATTAACATTCAACAAGGACAGTTTTGAAGAGTATTAAGATATTTAAACAAAACATTTGATGAAAACTGAACTGACATTCCCAAGAAGCTCAAATATTCCCAAGCAATAGGAAGAAATAGGAAGAAAACTACAAAGAACAGCATAATAAAATTGCTAAAAATCAGTGATAAAGAGACAGTCTTAAAGCACTTGAAGAGAAAAAGACACATTATATACAGAACCAAGAGAATAAGAATTACAAGAGACTTACCAAAAAAACAAAAAACAAAAAAACAATGCAAGTCAGGAGACAATGAACAGGTATCTTCAGAGTACAGAAAGAAAAACTTGTTTATGCAGCATAACAACTTTTCAAAACTAATGTTAGCAAAAATGCCAGAGTAAGGATTTCTGAAAATAAATTTCATACCCATAAAAGCAATGAAAACACTAGACATTTTTCCAGAATCAACTTTTTCAGACTTCTGAAAATTAAACAAAGGCTTTCAGCAATCTGGAGAGGATTTACTTGAGAAAAATGGCTGAAACTTACTAAATTGGTGAGTTTTATGGCCTTTTAACTCATCTATTATTCTTATTGTTCCCTCTCCTGTTTAGCTATAACCTTGAAAAACAACAGCCTGAAGTGGAAAAAACAGGAGCAGGGCAATAACTGGAGTGGCAAGTCAGGAATGGATCTCCTTCAAAGACCAGTCCCCAGAGAATTATCATGTACTCTGCTCATTCCCTGGAAGATCCCCACTAGCAAAATCATCTATATTTGATCCGACTCAGCACTCATCCAGTACAAATAGGCCCCACAGGCATTTTGAAAAAAACAATCAAAGGCAACTGTTGGAACATCGTGACTGCCAAAGGCAATACATACTATTTGGGCAAAAATTGGTTAACCAAAAGGCTTAAAAAGAAAACTTGGGGAATGAGATATCTGTAGCAGACTCTGAAAAGCTTTCACACAGTCCTGGGATTCTTGAAGGCCGTGTGCTTTCATAGGATTGTGTACACTGCCAGAGATGTGCGCTTACTCAGGAATACCTGAGAAGCTCTAAGCACTCACTTCTGGTTAACAGGGAGGCTCAACACAAGCTGGAAGTGAAGGTTGAGGTGAAACTGTACACTGCCTGACTGAATGCTGAAGGCAGGTCCCAACAAGCAAACTGAGGTCCACAACAAAGACTGGGAGACTTATTGGAAGAGGGGAAAATGAGTTGTTCAATTGATACAGAATTTCAGTTCTACAGATCTTTTGCACAACAATGTGACCATAATTAACACTACTAAACTATATATACTTAAAAACAGTGAAGATAGTAAATTTTATGTGTTTTACATTTGTTGTTTTATAAAGACGTAATTGTCTGGTAATCAATGAAGCCTTAAGACAAAGTTATTTTCATTGTTCATTAGAAGAACTTCAATGTTATACATGTTTTCATAGTCTGGTATACTGTTTAGTTTTTGCTTTTGTTTTTTTAAAATTTTGTCCAGCTTCTTAACAACTGGAAGGATTTTGAAATGCCATTCAGAATAACCAGGACAACTTTCATAACCTTTCCAGTTGAAAGATTCATGAACGGTTCTGCTAGAGTAGACAAGGGGACATTCTGTTCAAGTGCTTCCCTACTTGTAGGATTGGTGACCAACCATAGTTTCATTTTGTACCCTAAATTCCTTTGGGAATATGCCAACAAGGAATGTCATCTGGCCTTGACTGCCAGTTGTGAGACTTGGCATTGTCTACACAGATTCTACTGTATTAGTTCTGGCATCATTCAGTGGCCTGGAATAGCCTGCACATGTTCCTACATCAATTACAACTTGAGACTATCCATCAGTCTCAGAGCCAATTTTTCCTTTAGCTCTTAAGAAAGTGTTAGTCGCTTAGCTGTGTGTGACTCTGCGACCCCAGGGACGATAGCCTGCCAGGTTCCTCTCCCCATGGAATTCTCCAGGCAAGAATACTGGTGTGGGTAGCCATTCCCTGCTCCAGGGGAGCTTCCTGACTCAGGGATTGAAGCTGAGTCTCCTGCCTTGCAGGCAGATTCTTTCCCATCTGAGCCACCATGGAAGTCATAATTGGCCATTCTGGAGCTTCTGGAAGCTTTACAAACTGTTTTCACAACCATTCAATTAATTCAGTTGGATGATAAGTTAGGCAAAAAATACCTGGTAAGTAAATGCTAAAATCTCAGGATCATCATGACACAAGAGACAAAAACTGAAAAGTAAAATTTGATCAACAAACTTCTTAAGACAAATGTCTTTAAGTGTCCAGGCTAGATTCCTAAAGATGTGCCAAAGGTATAAACATTTTTTAACATCCACTTTTAAAGCATTTCAAACCTACAAAAGTTCCAGCGGTACAGATAGCTAGCTCCTATTACTTATCTTCCCCAGATGTTGACATCCTGAATAACCATAGTACAATTGTCAAAGGCAGGAAGTGAATATTTATAAAATGGTGTGACTTCAGACCTTATTCAAGTTTCATCAGTTATCCCACTAAACCTTTTTTGTGGAACCTGGCCAGTATCACACATTGCATTTGCTATACTTCGTTGGTCTCATCTAATCTTGGACAGACCCTCCTTTTCATTTTCTTTTACAACCTCAACACTTTCAAAAGGTATTAGCTAACTGTTCTGCTAAATATCCCTCAATTTGGGTCTGTCTTCTGTTTTCTCGTGATTTAGAATTCAGGTTTTACCTTCTTGGCAGGAATATCACAGTGTACCTACCATACCTGAGGTGAGGTGGGTAGCACAGGACATCTATATCTCAATACAGGTAGTATTAACTTTGGTTGGTTGTGGTGGTGTGCCTGATTTTCCCACTAAGTGGTTACTGCTTATTCCCTCTGGAAATCTTGTCAGGAAATTCTCTGCCCTAAGGTTAGCATCTACAGATAGTTATTACCTGCAAAATTACTGCTGTGATGTTTGCCAAATAACAGTATTTTATTTCCATCCTCCCTTCTCCATTTAATTGTTGGGATTCTACTGAAGGAAGGATCTGTCCCTTTTCTCCCTTTTATTTACATCACAATGGACCAAACATTTGCTTTTCTGTTTTTAATTTTTAAGATTTTGGATGGACCTGTTAGATCACCTTCAGGAAGGTTGTGCAGATTCATACTTCCTCAGGTTCTGCATGAGTCTGTCACCTTCCTATATTCATGCCAACAGGAATTATGTACAAATAAATTAATTTGTTTAAAAAAGGACATCTCAGTTTAAATCAGTTGCTAAGTTGTGTCCCAGTCTTTACAACCCCATGGACTGTAGCATGCCAGGCTTCCCTGTCCATCACTTATGTATCTTCACTGTTTATCTTCCATTTGTTATTTTACATATAAGTGCACATTTTATCCTTGCCACCTATGTGTTTATAAGATCTTTTTGCACTGAAGATACTACTACAAATGGAATAATGTGAAACATATCTTCTCAATTTCCTCATGTTTTCCTTTGCTAATGGATATTTTAGTTTTATATGGTCAAATACATTGATATACTCTTTTTATTTGTGCTATTGTAGCAAGTTCTTTCCCAAATAAAAATATTCAACATGCTCTCTTAGGTTTTTGATTAAGTCCAAATTTTTATATGTATTTCTTATATTCTTCTGGATTATATTCCACTAGGCTTTCCAACATAAACTTTTTTCTTTGTTTCAATACTTTCCCCCAAAGTTCAGGAATTTTTAAAGGTAGAATTTAAATCATTGGGGAAATATATTTAACCTTTAATAAATGATGCTGACCATCCATTTAGGTGAAAAAATTCCCTCCTTCACACTATTTAAAAAAATGGATTCTATATGGATATACATGTATTAGGAAAATATTTTTTCTCAAGAAAATACAAACTCTATAAATCTAGTCAGCTGGGTAAATAATGGCAGATTATCTATCCCTGGATAGTTTGCTAGCATTAGATTACAATGAAATAAATATGATTAAGATATCCTTCATCATATTGATACAATATTGCCTATATCAGATTAGTATAACTGATAGCATATACTATAAAATCCTTTTACTGTTCACAAGTTTCTCTAAGGTTTTGGTTACATTCAATTGTCCTTACCAGACAGCTATACCCCAAAGGAAGAATTTTATTTGAATAAAAAGGGCCCATAAGTTGAAATAAATAGCTGTACAAAATATATCTTTACAAAAATTTATGATGACTAATATAAATATTAATGTATATTACATGTAGGCATAATAGAAGATAATTAAAAGGTAACTGTAATGAAAATGGGGAGAAATACAAAACCAAATCAAGGACTCAGGTTCCTTTTTGTCAACACTACACACAAGTGCCCCAAATGCTCTCTGTACCTAGTTGTAAACATCTCATTGCAAATGGAATACCCAGAGGGCCCCCTCTGCCCGTCAGGCATTACCGGATGTGGTATGCCCTGAAGCACTTGGCGTGGACGCCCTTCTGGCACTTCTCACAGCGGGTGTTGGTCTGTGAGTGGCACAGGGCGCAGCGGGTCCTCTTGTCCTGGTGGATGATCCAGTGCCCAATCATGTCGAAGCGGCTCTCAGTTTCCAGCCGCCGGCTTCTCCTCCCCTGGGATGACGTGTCTGCATTGCTCTCTAAGTACACACAGGCCACATATCTTCGGAAGGCCAGGAGGTCCACCTGGGCATCGTGGCAGCATATCCTATGCAGCTGCCAAGCATTGTTAAGAGCCGCATCAATAACATAACCAATGAAACTTGAGTACCACTTCATACCCCGGATCTTCACCTTGTACTTGGCGATGTTCTGGTCCATACGGCCAACACCCCCCACCTTCTCCTGGTACAGTCTCAGCAGGGATGGCTGATGAACCTGGGTCTGCATCTTGGCAGCTCCTGAGTGATGGCTGGTCAGCCCCACTGGCTCTATGCCCACAGCATTGGAGCAGATGTTGACCACACTGCTATCGTGCCAGCGGCACACAATGATCTCCTCACTCTCGTCAACTCTGTAATCAAACGAACCCCTCTTCATTTTCTTCAGTTCTTTGGGATCTTTAAGGGGACAACGCTCAGTTCTGTACTCACGAACAGTTCCTGTGGCCTTCACTCCTTTCTTCCTTAAAATGGACATCAATTTGACACTTGTAAAAACCTTGTCAAAAAATATGTGGTATGGCAGACAGCCACGCGTCTGAAGTGCATCCACAAATTTCACCACCATACTGCCTCCCAGGTCCAGGCCCCTGTCTGGCTTAGTGAACAGTGTGCCCTGGGAGGGCTCAAACCACACCAGATAGCCCCTGCTGGTCGTCCCACACCAGATCTTGTAGCCCAGCCGCACAGGCTTCCCCGCAGGCAGCTGCTTAGACCCCCGGTGTCCAAAGTATTCACACATGGATTCGCCAAAGCTATAGAACTCTTCCAAGGGTGCATGCTTCCGGAAATTGTAGTTCATGCGTACGATAAGAGGCCTGACCTTGGCAAACCTATCACTTTCATCAAGCTCATTGTTATCTGCAAAATGCAGGTATGAGAAGATCAGTTCAAATCTGTCCCTTCGAATTGCATCAGCCACAAGATGATGATGTGAGTCAGGAGATGTTTCCCAAAACATCCTTCTCCTTGGATAAGAGATATACCCACTTAAAATCAAAATGCCCAAGACACACTTCAATTCCTGGGCTGTCAGACCCAGGTTGACATTTTTCTGCCTAGCATAACGATTGGTTTCATTAACAATAAAATTAATTGTTCCTTCATCAAAAAACAGTTCAAAGAGACCTACAGGACTCAGTTCCTGGCTTTTGAGATCTTCCATATGAGGATCTGTTGCTGTCCAACTGCTGAAGTCCGGGCGGATATCTCTTTTGGTCCAAACACGTTGAGGTTCCACTACTGCCTTCCGTTTCTTCGTGGCTGGCTGCAGTTGCAGGTCATCCTCCTCCTCCTCTGCAGTGCCAGAGTCCTCAGGGACCACAAAAGCATGCAACACATTACCGGGCACGTGGGTTCCTCGCTGGCCATCTTCATCACCTGAGTCTTCATCAGTGAAGTCCCCTGCAGCATTTTTGGGTGGTGCAATGAAGATCTCTTCCCTACTGTGAGATTCCTCCTCTTCCAGAGCATTCAGAACCTCAAGTAACTTCACAGACTTCAGCTTTGAGCTGGTACTTCTCCCAGTAGAGAGGCCGCTGCAATGACAGTAAACAGAATGAAGAGAGGCCATGCAGGAAAGCTAGAACTTCAGCAGAAAGCTCCACCAAACCACTGTCCAAGAGGGGGGCACTCCTGTTGTAACAGCATCTTAGATCCAATACCACCAGGCAATGTGCCAGATAAGTCAATGTTCCAGACAAACCCAGATTACTCTTCTAATTTGTGTTTTAACAAAGGGAGGTGTTCTAAAGAGGTATTCCATACTTCCTTTTCTGCTTAAAGTCTTTGAATAGAGGATTCCCTCTAGTGATGAGTCCAGATGCCACTTTCATCATTTGGTTAACAGTAACTGCCAATGGGAAGGTTGGGCTGCTGAAGTGACCTCCACTGATGTCTCTCGACTCAGTGACCCGAGCAGCCCTGCTTTTGTGCTTCTGCCTTACCTATCTCTTCCCTTGTTCTTACTCACTTGACAAATATAAGTTTCCTCACTTCCCAAATTCTCATTCTCCCTACCTGAACTCTCACTACCCAAATTCAAGACCTAGCCAGATTCAGACAGATTTTCACATGGCTCCCTCAACATCTGCTAGCCTACTGCATCCTGCCTGCCAAATGGATTTGGAAACATGGAAACCCCTGCTATTCTAATTCTGCCTGTCCATGTGGGAACCAAATATAAGAGATGTTTGTATTTAGTGCTGCTTAGGGACTGCAGTGGGCACACTCCACTCCCCGACCTGCACAGCACTTGTTTCCAAATGAAGGAAACAAATGACATATCAACAAGCAAGTAGCTACACAGGATGGCATCAGGTAGTGATGAGGGCCTTCCTGAATAAGGGACAGAGAACACAGCAAAGGAATAGGGCTGGGGGTGCTACTTTAGACAGATGAGGGAAGGCTTACAGGGCAGACAGACTGGAAAGGTGAAGGAGTGAGCCTTGCAGACAGCTGAGACAGGGTATCCCAGATGGAGAGAAAGAACTGCAGGTACAGGTAGACAAGGTCCTGTGGTCAAAGGGTCTTGACATCTATGAACAGCAAGGAGGTTAGTGATGCTGCAGAACATAGCGAGGGGAGAAGAGTAGAGCAGAGGTTGCTAGCTCCAGGGCCAAGGCTCCAGAGGGTTCAAGAGTCCTGATGAGGACTTCCAGGTTATCAGAGGAAGTCCCTGAGGGGTATGGAGCAGGACATGAGTGGTCATCACATCACTGTGGCTATGAGAATGGACTGGGCTTGAGAAGGTGGGCACTGCTGCTGTCCTATTCCCTGGCCACTGCATGAAAAGCCACACACCAGAGGGAGGATACAGGCTTTACCATGAAGGCTATTTCTCTGCAGGCCTGCCTGTAAGTTTTGGAGTTTAGGTTGCATTAGAGACGCACTCCAACCTCACTTTCAGGGCATTGGCTCCACCAGCCCCCATGCTAGAGGCTAGGGCACAAGACATCTGACCTCTGGGGAGATGAGGTATACCTCAAGCTCTCTGGGCCAGCCAGAAAGGGAGAGGAAACCTGAAGCTCTGCCTCTCCACAGGCCTCAAACTAAGATGTGTTCTCAAAGAGCATCAGCCCTTTTCATGCCTCCTCCAGCCACCCATGGTCTACAGCAGCAGATCCAGACCTGCCCAGCCATGGTCTTGGCTAGTCTCACCACTCAAGCTGCTGCATACCCACAGGCCCTCAAACCCCTCTGCCTGGCTCTTCACACCCGTATAGTGAGAAAGCCTGCAGGAACTGAGGCAGCTCCACATAGAACCCTCTTGTGCCTTGAAGGATGGGGAAAGCAAATCACATCTTTAGCTCAAGTGTAGAATTAGAGCTACAGAGCTGCATCCATACTGCACCCCCACACACTCCTTTGTCTGCCTTGCCTTTTCTCCTGTCTTCCTCTCTCTTCTCCCTCCTTGGTGCTTCATAGACACCAAGTGCTTAGGGTGGCTAGCAGGACTGAGAGCTGAAAATGTTAAAAACTTGGCCTTTCAAAAGCAAAGGGGTAAATACAGTTAGCCTTGAATAACACAGGTTTATGTGAACTAACAGAAGACTCTTGAGAGTCCCTTGGACTGCAAGGAGATCAAACCAGTCCATCCTAAAAGAATTCAGTCCTGAATATTCATTGGAAGGATTGATGCTGAAGCTGAAACTCCAGTACTTTGACCACGTGATGCAAAGAACTGACTCACTGGAAAAGACCCTGATGCTGGGAAAGATTGAGGGCAGGAGGAGAAGAGGACGACAGAGGATGAGATGGTTGGATGGCTTCACTGACTCGATGGACATGAATTTGAGCAAGTTCCGGGAGTTGGTGATGGACAGGAGGCCTGGCGTGCTGCAGTCCATGAGGTCGCAAAGAGTCAGACACGACTGAGTGACTGAACTGAACTGAATTATGTGAGTTCACTTATACATGGATTCTTTTTCCGTAAATATGTACTAGAGTACTACACGATCCTCATTTGGTTGGAGCCAGCAGTGCAGAGGGCTCCATTATAAAGTTACACACAGATTTGTGAATGCACAGAGGTAAGCAACCTAGTCCCTATGTGTTGAAGAGTCAACTGTACTTGCATAAAGCCTTTCATCAAACATTGCTCCTACCTTGAAGATGAAGCCATGATATACTGGGAACACCAGGTTATCTTTACTTGCAGAGTCTAAGAATCTGTAAGAAAATGGAAGTCAGTTTTAAGAAATCATATGCAAGACAATAGGACCTTCTGTATCATTTGAGGGAAAAAAATCTCTAGATTCACTACTAACCAGAGGGATACAGATCAAGTACACACAGAAAATGATGTGCAGTTGACTGGCTAGTCAGAGGAGAAAAGAAGCAGCTCCTTCATCTCACACCTCACAATAAAATACATTCTGGGACAGTGTTTCCCATAGTCAGAACTATTGGCATGGTGTTTGTTATAGGGGGCTCTCCTATGTATTGTGTGATGTTTAACAGCATTCCAGGCCTCCATTTACTACATACCAGTAGAACAACTGTCCCACTGGTCGTGAAAAACAAAAGGGTTTCTAGACATCACCAAGTGTTCCCTGGTGGGAAGGACAGGAGGTAAAATCTCCCTTGGTTGAAAACTACTGTCCTACATCAGTGCTGCCAATAGAATTTGCCACAATGATAGAAATATTTTGTATCAGTGCTATCCAAGACAGTAGGCATGAGACACATGTGAAGATTAAGCACTGGATATATGGCTAATGTGACTAAGACACTGAATTTTTAATTTTATGTAATTTTTAGTAATTCTAATTTACATAGTCACATGTGGACAGTGGCTACTGTTTAGACAGTGAAGTCCTAAATGTATTAAGCACTAATTGCAAAAAAAAAAAAGCAAAACTTTAAAACTTTTGAAGTATATTAATGGCCACAGCATGGGGAAACCTTTCTTTTAGAAAACACAGAAACTCAAAGGAGGATGGACAATTTTAACTATATCAAACTTCCAACAAATCTGTAGTAGGTTGTTTTTGAACTGCGGTGTTGGAGAAGACTCTTGAGAGTCCCTTGGACTGCAAGGAGGTCAAACCAGTCAATCCTAAAGGAAATCAACCTTGAATATTCACTGGAAGGACTGATGTTGAAGCTGAAGCTCCAATACTTTGGCCACCTGATAGGAAGAACTGTCTCATTGGAAAAGACCCTGATGCTGGGAAAGATTGCAGGCAGGAGAAGGGGACAATAGAGGACAAGATGGTTGGATGGCATCACCAACTCAATGGACATGAGTTTGAGGAAGCTCGGGGAGATGGTGAAGGACAGGGAAGCCTGGCATGCTGCAGTCCATGGGGTCGCAAAGAGTTGGACATGACTGAGTGACTGAACTGACTGATCCCTAGAAGCCAACACAGCTCCTGGCATGTAACAGGCGCACAGTAAATACTTTCTAAACTGAACAACTTCTGCTGCAGAGCAAATGGCCATACTGCAGGGCATTCTCCAAATTGTATAGCAGGCTTTCATTTTCATCTTAACTTTTTGGCTTTAAGACAGCTATTTAGTAAAGTACTAAGGAACTCAATTCTTAATTCACCCTAACAAAAATGCATTCCTCAAGATTCTCTAAACCTTTGCATAGGAAATGTCTAGCAATGGAGAGCCAACTGATACAGTGGACTCAAACAAGAACAGAAGGGATAGTTCAGCAGAAACGGTAGGAAAAGCCATTTCTCTCTTTCAGGGGACCTCTGGCTGTGCTCCTCAGTCCCTCCATCCCCTACTGTATGGCCCTTCCATCCTTCTTGCCCTTCTTGACAGAACCACCAGAGGAAATGGACAGGAGGAAACAGTGCCTCTCCAGGCTAAGCAAATTCCCGACGGGAATGATTTCCAGAAAGAGGCTCTTGGGCAGCCATATAAAGAAGCCCTTACTTCACTCCTTTAGCAAACATCAGAAGTGCCTACCAGATACCTAAGCATGTATAAAATCATTACTTTAACAGGGCCACCAAAAAGAAGAGGTAGGAGAGATTAAGATCTACAAAACAAGACTTACTTAGATCTAGTCAGGAAAGTCATAGAACTTCTTTCTAAGGAAAGGATAATTAGAACTTCCCTAGGAAAGAGACCCTCCAAAAGAGTAGACCCTCCTCCTGAGGAGGCAGAGAACAGCATCCCAAGCAGAAGAAACAGCAAGCACGTGGGAAAGCAAAGACAATTATGACAGGGTAGAGAACCCAAGGGACAGGGTATACAAAGAGACTGGATCAGCTATGCCATGTCTTGAAGGCACTGTTTAAAGAGACTTATCTTTAACGTAAAGCAAAAGGAAATCAAAAAAGATTATAGGCAGAGCATGACACAGTTGGGTTTACATTTTAATAAGTTTATTCTGACTGTGGTATAGACAACTGAGTGAGGGCACCAAAGCAGACATAGGGAGATAAGAGAGATCATCAGGATGGTGGTGTTTATGGCAAAAAGTGGGCCAGCCCAAGTAGGATTCAAAAAGTAAATCAACAAGTTTGGATGATTGAGGGGGAGGGAGAGGGCTGATCAGGGAGGCCTCCCAGAGTTAAGGCTTAGTGGCTAAGGTAGGGTGGTGCCATTCACAGAGGCCAGGAGCAGAACTATGGCATGAGATGTGGGTGATTTGGAGCTGTGTCTTGCACATATTGGGATGGAAATGCTTTTGAGATAACTCAGAAAGGTACTGAAAGGCCACAGTCCCTCTGGGTCTGAGACAAAGAAATGGCCTGGGCTAAAGTCATAAATGAGTCAGTTTTCTGAGGATTTGTGGAAGCCCCAAAGCCACAAGAATCCCTGAAGCCACAGGTGTTACCCAGGGAGGAAGCCCACATTGAAAGAGAAGCTGGAAAAGGAGGACATCTTCAGAGAGGTCTAAGAGATGTAATGGCAGGAGCTTGACCTGAGAGAGAGAAAAACCAGGAGATGCTGAGCAGTCAAGGGCTGGATGTGTCAAGGCACAGGTGTGCAAAGCTGTGGCTAAGCTGGACATTCTCAGTTGGACATTCCCAGAGGCTCAGCTGGATATTCTCAACTGGCTCTGCCATCCAGGAAGAAAAGTCTCTTTGATTTGAGATCTGATGTTCCTACAGCCATTCTGAAGGATCTTGGAGGTGAGGGGACCTTTAGTGCTTAAAATATTAAATTTTCCAATGAGACAGGACAACTAAACGGAACTAAATCCTGACTTAGATCCTATACCACAAAAACGAAATGGTTGAGAAGAGCAAAAAATTCTGAACAAGGCCTGTAGACCTTACGTGTCCTGGTTTTGCTAACTGCTCTCTTAAGTAAGATGTTAATATTTGGGGAACCCAGGTGACTCGAACGTAGGGATTCTTTGTATTAGCTTTCAAACTTGTCTCATTTTTTAAAGTTACTTAGAAAAAACATTTTTTAATAAGACATTTTATAAACGTAAATGCCTCAAAGTTAAGCCAGGTGCAAAACGGCTCAAGAATAGCCTTTGTGAGATACGGGGCCCTACTCGTACTTATCTCAATGCTAAACAAAAAAGGGGAAGAGAGGAAAACAAAGATGCTATGCAACCTCAGCGATCCCAGAAGCAGGCAGAAACTGTGGAAATGCCAAAATCGCCCTTCACAGCGCACCCCAACGCAGAACCTCCTCTCCCTCTAAAGGGCAAGGCCTCTAAGCACGCCCGATCCCGCCGACCCCGCCCACAAATGTCCACCCGCTCCGCCCCCAGCGTCTGCCCGCCCCAGCCCCAGCTCCGCCCACAGCAGTCCTTCCCGCCCCTGCCCGTCCTTGCCCCACCCCCGATCCCGCCCAAAGGCCCTGGCCACTCCTTCCTTAGTACATCCAGCGTAAGCTGGCCCCGGCTACGCCCACAGCCCGGCCTACAAAGGCTGCCACCCCCACGCTCGCTCCGCCCCAGTTGACCCCGCCCCGGGGCCAGCCCCGCCTTCCGCCCCGCAGGGGGACCCCCTTCAGACGGCTCTCTGAACTCGAAGACCCGAGGTCCGTTGTGCCTGTACCAGTCCCACCTACTCACCGTCCGCCTGCGGCAGCGAGGCCCAACGCCTGGGGCACCGTTGAGAAAAAACATCGCTACGGTCCGCCGCTCCCACATCCAAGAGGGGTCTAGTCGGCGGTGCAAGCGGGGCGACCTCGACCTGCGATGAACAGACTGGAGCCTCGTGGTTCGTGCCAGATACCACTCGTAGCGCGGAGCCTAGAGCGCCTCGGCGCTGTTGGCGTCGGCCGTCGCGGCAGCGCAACGTCCGGCAAGAGAGCGCTCCACTCGCCTTCGGCCCGCCTTCCGCTCCCCGCCCAGGACACACCCCTGCTTAGGACACGCCCCCGATCCCAGCAACCAACGAGACTTTAGGGCTTCCGCGATGCTCAGAGGAAACCCGGAAGTGCCTCTGAGGCCGGGGCCAGGGCAGTGAAACATACTCGGCCCCTCTTGCACTCTCCAGTTGCCCGGTTCCTTTACTTGGTAGCCTAGGCACTTTCCTCTCTATTACTCACTAAGGCACGAAACCTTTTTTTCTCTCTAGGTGGGTGGTTCTCCAATATAATTCCAACAACAGCTTCACTTGGGAACATGATAGAAAGGCGTATTCTGGGGCTCCATCCCAGAAATACCTAATCAGAAATTCCGAGGCTTGGCCCAGTAATCTGCATAACCTGCTCAACTTTACACCTTGGACTTTTTAGTTTGGATAATTCTTTGTCCTGGGGGCCTGTCCTGTGTATTGCAGGTAGGCTCACCAGATGTAAATCAGGGTACTCAGTTAAGTTCGAATTTTAGATAAATATATACCCTAAGATTAATCTTAGATTGGCATGCTGCAGTCCATGGGGCAGTAAAGAGTTGGTCAGGACTGAACAGTAAGATTAATCTAGCAGTTAAGTATTTCATCTGGTGACGCTGTTGTTCAGTCCCTCAGTCCTGTCCAATTCTTTGGGACCCCATGGACTGCATGCAGCACGCCAGGATTCCCTGTCCTTCACCATCTCCCAGAGTTTGCTCAAGCTCATGTCCATTGAGTCGGTGGTGCCATCCAACCATTTCATCCTCTGTCTCCCTCTTCTCCCCATGCTTTCAATCTTTACCAGCATCAGGGTCTTTTCCAATAAGTTGGCTCTTCCCATCAGGTGGCAAAGTATTGGAGGTTCAACTTCAACATCAGTCCTTCCAATGAGTATTCAGGAATGATTTCCTTTAGGATTACTAGTTTGATCTCCTTGTTGTCCAAGGGACTCTCAAGAGTCTTCTAGCACCACAGTTCGAAAGCATCAATTCTTCAGCACCCAGCCTTCTTTATGGTCCAAATTTCACATCTGTACTTGACTATTGGAAAAACCATAGCCTTGAATATGTGGACCTTTATCAGCAAAGTGAAGTCTCTGCTTTTTAATATGGTAGGTTTGTCATAGCTTTTCTTCCACAAAGCAAGCATCTTTTAAAGGCTTTTTCATAGTCAGTGAAGCAGAAGTAGGTATTTTTCTGGAATTCTCTTGCTTTTCCTGTGACCCAGCGGATGTTGGCAATTTGATATTTGGTTCCTTTGACTTTTTAAAATCCAGCTTGTGCATCTCAAAGTTCTTGGTTCAAGTACTATTGAAGCCTAACTTGAAGGATTTTGAGCATTACCTTGCTAGCATGTGAAATGAGCACAATTGTGCAGTAGTTCGAACATTTTTTGGCATTGCTCTTCTTTGGGATTGGAATGAAAGCTGACCTTTTCCTGTGGCCACTACTGAGTTTTCCAAATTCACTGGCATATTGAGTGCAGCCTTTTTATACTGTTCGTGGCAAGAATACTGGAGTGGCTTGCCAGTCCCTCCTCCAGGAGATCAAACCAGTCCATCCTAAGGGAAATCAACCCTGAATATTCATTGGAAGGACTGATGCTAAAGCTGAATCTCCAATACTTTGGCCAGCTGATGTGAAGAGCCAACTCACTGGAAAAGACCCTGATACTGAGAAAGACTGAAGGCAAAAGGAGAAGAGGGCAGCAGATGGTTGGATGGCATCAGTGATTCAATGGACATGAACTTAGTGAACTCTGGGAGATGGTAAGGGGCACAAGGGAGGCCTGGTGTACTGCAGTCCATGGGGTCCCAAAGAATCAGACACATCTTAGCAACTGAACAACAACAATGAGTGAAACACTTTAACAGAATCATCTTTTAGGATTTGAAATAGCTCAGCTGGAATTTCATTGCCTGCATTAACTTTGTTCATAGTAATGCTTTCTAAGGCTCACTTGACTTCACACTCCAGGATACCTGGTTCTATGGGAGTGATCACATTATCATGGTTATCCAGGTCATTAAGACCTTTTTTGCTGATTCTACCTATAGGTATTTTTATTTGCTAAATCTGGTAGCACTGATTTAGGATTTTGAGCATCCCTAGGCTGTATCCACTAGGTGCCCGTAGCAAACCACACCCCCTGTTCCACCAGTTATGAAAACATCAACTACAAACTGGCACTTGCCATGGGTGCTTTCCGTTTATTTCTACAAGGATTAAGTTATGTGCTGCTGCAGCTGCTGACCTTCAACACCCCCTGAAGGAGTTGAGGCTGGAGAGAAAAGAGGCGCTCTGTGCTCAGAGGAAAACTGGCAGGACAGGTTCTTCAGATAGTTAGGTATTCTCAGGAGCTGATTTTATGAGCCCAATTCTCATATCATCTCATATCTAGAAAAGCACCAAAATCCTTCATGGTGATGACTGTTTCTTGTGACTAGCAGAAGCTTCACGAGACTCGTAGAAACCTTTTGGAAAATATGTGCTTGTTTGCAGGTACTCCCCCCATTACTAAAATCAGATATATACATACTGACCTTTCCCCCTTGCCTCTGTGGAGCAGTTTCTCAGAGGTATCTGAGGTGCTGTCTCCTGAACTGCAGTCCTCATTTTTGCCCCAAATAAAACTTAACTCACAACTCTCACATTGTGCTTTTTTTTTTGGGGGGGGGGGGGGGTTGACAACAACTAAAATTGTCTGCAGGTACTCTGAAGGGGGTGGTGGGCAAAGTCCCCTTTCCACCCAGGATTACCCCCATCTCCTCCCTATACACACACTTTGAGACTCAGCTCCATAAGGTATATATGAGTGTATTTTACAGTAAAATGTACCTTGACCTCCAAGGGATTTTCTAAACACAAAAATCCTTGGGACCAAATTGTGCTAAATATTCAAGAAGAGGGCCAAGTAGTGAAGATTCTCTATTGACTTCTCTAAGTTGGCATTTCTCCATAAGGGTTTTTGGTTAGTGTAAAGTGTAAACCACCTAGGTCAGGAAAATAAGTCATCATCCTCATTTGTGAGATTCTGGAGCCAAGGGCACACTCAAGTTTGTCATTGTTTATTCCACAAATCTGTATTGATGGCCTGCGAACAAGATACAGCAGAGAACAAAAAAGTTCTTGTTCTCATTGGAGTCTCTTTTTAATAAAAGAGGCACTCAAGAAACAAATAGTGTCAAAGGTGATAGGTGCTGTGAAGGAAAAGGAAGGAAGTTAAGTGGGTAGATGAGTTCTGGGAGGGTGGGGTGCTATTTTAGGTAACATAAGTGCAGTGTTTCTTACCTTCCTTTGTTCCCCATACCTACATCTCATTCATTCACACATTCGGCAAGATCTGTTGCAGTAAAAACAGAAATGAGTGAATGGACTTTGGCACATACCAGTCAAACAGGCCTGCAGGAGTTAAACAATCTTTGTTATTCTTTAGCTGTTACTACTAGCAAACACTTGTAGCTGAACTTGTCCTTCACAAAGCTAATCACTCTCTGATTGATATATAGATTATATTCTGCATCTGGCATTCTTTGCCCCCTACACTCTTGTAACATTCTGCATTTCAAAAAGAAGGTCATGGGTCAATAACTTCAGGGTCACTAGACCCAGTTGCTGAGTTGCCTGATGGCAGCTGTGGCCATTTTGAGACTTTGAAGAATGAAAAAAAAAAAAAAAAAAAATGCAAGACCTTTAAGAGGATATAAAACCTCTCCCTATTCCTGAGCAAGGGGGGCACAGTTCTTGAGGAGCTAGCCGGCTGTGTTTCCCTTTTGCCTGGCAAAAATAACAGAGCTACTCTTTTCTGTTTACTCCAAACTCTGTCCCCGTATTTCTATTTGGATATTGGCAGATAGGGAGCCAAGACTTTAGCAACACGGCTACTGAATGCTCACTGTGTGACAGTCACTGCTTACATTCCAGTGAGAGAAACGGACAGTAAACAAACTTGTAAAATATGTGACATTTATTATAAGTGGAAAGTTCTATGGAGAAAATAAAATCAGAAAAGGGGGATGTTGTATCCTGTTTTAAATAGTGTGGTCATGGAAAGTATCCCTGAAAAAAATTATATTTGAGGGAAAAGCCAAAAGATATGAAGAATAAGCCACGCAGAATTCAAGCAGGGAAATACTTGAGATGGGGAGAATAGCATGTTCTAAGACCCTGAGGTGGGATGAACCCCAACACTTTGGAGGAATGGATTAGCTGCAGCTGAGTAAAGAAGGGGAATTAAAACAATGAAGTTGGAGAGATGATAAATTATGTGCCAGATATGTGGCCAGCCTCTGCATGCCTTTAGGGTTCTAGGTGAGGAAGAATGCAGTCTGATGAAGCTTTTATAAGTGCCCTTTGGGGTGAAGCAAGAGCAAAGAGCCAGACAGGAGGCTATTGCAGTGGTTCAGACCAGAGATGATAGTGACTTTGAAGGTGCGAATGATGGAGCCAGAGAGAAATAGTAGCGTTCTGAAAGTATTTTGCAGGTAGAGTCAAGGTTTGCTTATAGATCGGATGTAGAACATGAGAGTAAGGAGTCAGGGAGCACTCAAGGTTTGGGGCCTTCACAAGTGGAAGAATAGGGTTGTCATTGACTGAGAAGGGAAAGATGGCAGAAGGAGCAGGTTTGGTGGGAGATGAGGAGTTTGGTGTTAGATATATAATCCTCAACATTCAAAAAAATAAGATCATGGCATCCAGTCCCATCACTTCACGGCAAATAGGTGGGGAAAAAAATGAAAACAGTGACAGACTTAATTTTCATGGGCTCCAAAATCACTGCGAACAGTGACTGCAGCCATGAAATTAAAAGATGCTTGCTCCTTGGAAGAAAAGACATGACAAACCTAGACACGTATTAAAAACCAAAGATATCACTTTGCGGACAAAGGTCTGTACACTCAAAGCTATGGCTTTTTTCAGTAGTCATGTACACATGTGAGGTTTGGCCCATAAGGAAGGCTGAGTGCCAAAGAATTGATGCTTTTGAACTGTGGTGCTGGAGAAGACTCTTGAGAGTCCCTTGGACAGCAAGGAGATCAAACCAGTCAATCCTAAAGGAAATCAACTCTGAGTATTCATTGGAAGGACTGATGCTGAAGTTGAAGCTCTGATACTTTGGCCACCTGATGGGAAGAGCCAACTAATTTGAAAAGACCCTGATGCTGGGAAAGATTGAGACCAGGAGGAGAAGGGGGAGACAGAGGATGAAATGACTGGATGGTATCACTGACTCAATGGACTTGACTTTGAGCAAACTCTGTAAGATAGTGAAGGACAGGGAAGCCTGGCGTGCTGCAGTTCATGGGGTTGCAAAAATCAGACATGACTGAGCGACTGAACAACAACAACAACAACAACATAATCCTCACTCTTTTGGGACCTTGCTTCACAAGTTAGTGGAGGTGACTGACTGGCTTTCTTTTCTAAATGGAGAAATACTTACTCAACTCATACCCACCTCTGTCTTAATTGATGGTTAGGATCCTGAGCTAAGTCATTTTCTCCTGCATAAATGCTCAGTAAAAATCTGAGATTTTGCCTGGATGACTGGTTTGTTACACTCAGAATTTAGCTTCCTCATATAAATAATGAAAATATTCACAACCCCTTGCTGATTCATAGAGTTTAGCCTGGGAAGCGATTACACTGAACCATCCCCCTCCATTCTAGATCCCCAATTCCTTCCTCCTCAGATAACAGAAGGGGTATGTGAAAGGATTTCACTATTCATACAGCAGTACCTGTGCTGGCAACTGTGGCTCTTCATTCACAAATCACCTCAAATAGAGGATGGAGGACTCTGAGAATGAGAGGCCAACACTCTTCCAGAATAAACCTGCATACAAACCACTAGAAATATCAGATCCCTATTGTAGGATATTAAGATCATAGAGGTTTCGGGGGAGGGGGTCTAAGATACATGGAGAAATAAGCATAGATCTAAATGGAGAAGAAAATAATCATGAAAAGATGGACTGAGGTGGAAAAGAGAAGAAAGAGGAGAATGATGGGATAGTGCCAGGGTCCTCCAGGTAAGCCCATCTAGTAACTCAGGTGCTCTTTCCTTGACTGATGTTACCTTAAAACAATAAAACAACCAATTATTTTACCAGCAAAAATGAGTTTATTGGGGGGCAGCAAAGAACTGCAATTATAATGAACCACATGCAAGTCTTATAAAAGGAGAGGAAACCTTTTATAGAAAAGAAGATGTTGGGATGGGCTGTTACAATAAGTCCACTGAAGTACAGTCACTTTTCATTGGCTGAGTTGTGACAACATCACATTGGTTGTGCTGTTGCCAAACAAGGAGAAAAACATCTTTCTTCCTCACCCTGGCAGTGGGTAAGGTAGGGTCATTTCCAGCCAGAGATGCAAAGCATGTGTCTTCCTATTGAGATCTGTATTGACATGGAGTGGTATATGTGTGAAGCTTCCCATTCTGGCCTCCCAACTCTAATATAGTTCCCTTTTATTAATTTTGACACTCAGCTGCCTTCTCAGAGTACACTGAAGGAATTTTTTTTAAATAAAGAAACAATTTCTTTGCTAGCAGTATTGGAGGTTTTAACCAGCACTGTAGTGAGTTGGTTGATGCTCCCTCAAAAGCTATATCCACCCAGAACCTCTGAATATGACCTTATTTGGGATAAGAGTCTTTGCATATATGATAAAGGTGAAGTGAAATCATCATGGATTATTGTGGGCCTTAAATCCAGTGATGAATGTCCTTGGTGTTTTTTGACTTGTGGCTGCATCAATTCAATCTCTGTCTCTTCAACATGTGTCTATGTGTGCTTTCTGCTTTTCTGTCTCCTATAAGGACACCCAGCATCTCACTTTTGTGTTTTAAGCTGTTGCTCATATTATTCTGGCAAACAAACAAAAAATGTGTTTTGTTAGTTGTTTAAGTTTAGGGCTCAGCATGGTAGAATCTTGGTTTTCATGTATTTTAAAATGCTAAAATCACTTTTGTAGCTTATTTTTATTTCAGCTAGAGCTTTTTGATGGCTTTGGTTAAAGTTTAACTTTATTTTTTATTTCTCTTAAATACACTTTGTGCTGAATTTTGTTGAGTTAGCATATGCTCACAGTGACTGGTATGAAATTTATCAACCCTTATATATGCTTCTGAGTATAACTCAGTCAAACTTTCATTTATTGCATAATTTTTATTATTGCTGTGTCCCATGAAAGTGAATTAAGCAAGGAGTAATGAGCTACATAAACACTACATAGACAGTGTGCTCAGTGCTTGCTCCTTTCAGCTTTTTATAATGTAGAGAGAATTCTGAGATCATTCTAAGGGAGTATTTGCATCTAGAGAGCATTTGTCACCTAGGGAGCATTTTGTTAATGTTACATGTGAATGCTAGCACATGTAACTTTATAAAAAATTAATTACAGAGGTTTGAAAAGCCCATGTAGACATTTTCAGTGCCTTGCTTGGAATTAAGCTACATTAACAATTTTTAAAATTTGAATTGGAGACTAAACAATATGCCACTAAATAACCAAGAGGTCACTTAAGAAATCAAAGAGAAAATAAAAAATACCTAGAAACAAAAGACAATGAAAACACAACCCAAAACCTATGGGATGCAGCAAAAGCAGTGCTAAGAGGGAAGTTAATGGCAATACAATCCTAGCTCAAGAAACATGAAAAAACAATGAGAAAACAGAAAGAGAAATTAAGGAAACAATACCATTCACCATTGCAACAAAAAGAATAAAATACTTAGGAGTATATCTACCTAAAGAAACAAAAGACCTATACATAGATAACTATAAAACACTGATGAAAGAAATCAAAGAGGACACAAACAGATGGAGAAACATACCGTGTTCATGGATTGGAAGAATCAATATTGTCAAAATGGCTATACTACCCAAAGCAATCTATAGATTCAATGCAATCCCTATCAAGCTACCAACAGTGTTTTTCAAAGAACTAGAACAAATAATTTCACAATTTGTATGGAAATACAAAAAACCTCGAATAGCCAAAGTAATCTTGAGAAAGAAGAATGGAACTGGAGGAATCAACCTGCCTGACTTCAGACTCTACTACAAAGCCACAGTCATCAAGACAGTATGGTACTGGCACAAAGACAGAAATATAGATCAATGGAACAGAATAGAAAGCCCAGAGATAAATCCACGAACCTATGGACACCTTATCTTTGACAAAGGAGGCAAGGATATACAATGGAAAAAAGACAACCTCTTTAACAAGTGGTGCTGGGAAAACTGGTCAACCACTTGTAAAAGAATGAAACTAGAACACTTTCTAACACCATACACAAAATAAACTCAAAATGGATTAAAGATCTAAATGTAAGACCAGAAACTATAAAACTCCTAGAGGAGAACACAGGCAAAACACTCTCCGACATGAATCACAGCACGATCCTCTATGACCCACCTCCCAGAATATTGGAAATAAAAGCAAAAATAAACAAATGGGACCTAATTAAGCTTAAAAGCTTTTGCACAACAAAGGAAACTATAAGCAAGGTGAAAAGACAGCCCTCAGATTGGGAGAAAATAATAGCAAACGAAGCAACAGACATAGGATTAATCTCAAAAATATACAAGCAAGTCCTGCAGCTCAATTTCAGAAAAATAAAAGACCCAATCAGAAAATGGGCCAAAGAACTAAACAGACATTTCTCCAAAGAAAACATACAGATGGCTAACAAACACATGAAAAGATGCTCAACATCACTCAATATCAGAGAAATGCAAATCAAAACCACAACGAGGTACCATTACACGTCAGTCAGGATGGCTGCTATCCAAAAGTCTACAAGCAATAAATGCTGGAGAGGGTGTGGAGAAAAGGGAACCCTCTTACACTGTTGGTGGGAATGTAAACTAGTACAGCTGCTATGGAGAACAGTGTGGAGATTTCTTAAAAAACTGGAAATAGAACTGCCATATGACCCAGCAATACCACTCCTGGGCATACACACCAAGGAAACCAGATCTGAAAGAGACACATGCACCCCAATGTTCATTGCAGCACTGTTTATAATAGCCAGGACATGGAAGCAACCTAGATGCCCATCAGCAGATGAATGGATAAGGAAGCTATGGTACATATACACCATGGAATATTACTCAGCTGTTAAAAAGAATTCATTTGAATCAGTTCTAATGAGATGGATGAAACTGGAGCCCATTATACAGAGTGAAGTAAGCCAGAAAGATAAAGAACATTACAGCATACTAACACATATATATGGAATTTAGAAAGATGGTAATGATAACCCTATATGCAAAACAGAAAAAGAGACACAGATGTACAGAACAGACTTTTGGACTCTGTGGGAGAAGGCGAGGGTGGGATGTTTTGAGAGAACAGCATCGAAACATGTATATTATCAAGGGTGAAACAGATTACCAGCCCAGGTTGGATGCATGAGACAAGTGCTCAGGGCTGGTGCACTGGGAAGACCCAGAGGGATTGGGTAGAGAGGGAGGTGGGAGGGGGGATCAGGATGGGGAATACATGTAACTCCATGGCTGATTCATGTCAGTGTATGACAAAACCCACTACAATATTGTAAAGTAATTAGCCTCGAACTAATAAAAATAAATGAAAAGCAAACAAACAAACAAACATGAAAAAGTCTCAAACAACCTAACCTTACACCTAAAGCAATTAGAGAAAGAACAACCCCTCCCGCCTTCAAAAAAATCCTCAAAGTTAGTAGAAGGAAAGAAATTATAAATATCAGAGCAGAAATAAATGAAGAAGAAATGAAGAAAACAACAACAAAGAGCAATAAAACTACAAGCTGCTTCTTTGAGAAGATAAAAAAAATAGATTAACCATTGTGTTAAATTGCTTCAGTTTTGTCTGACTCTTTGTGACCCTGTGGACTGTAGCCTGCCAGCCTCTTTTGTCCATAGGATTCTCCAGGCAAGAACCCTGGAATGAGTTGCCATGCCCTTCTCCAGGGGATCTCCCCAACCCAGGGATGGAAGCCATGTCTCTTACATCTCCTGCATTGGTAGATGGGTTCTTTACCACTAGTGCCACACTAGCCAGACTCATTCAGAAAAAAATTGAGAAGACTAAAATCAATAAAATTAGAAATGAAGAAAGGAGAAATTACAATTGACACCACAGAAATACAAAGGATCATAAGAGACTACTACAAGCAACTATATGCCAATAAAATGGACAAACTCAAAGAAGTGGACAAATGTTTAGAAAAGTACAACCTTCCAAGCCTGAACCAGGAAGCAATAGAAAATACGAACAGACCATTCACAAGCACTGAAATTGAAACTGTAATAAAAAATCTTCCAACAAACAAAAGCCCAGGGCCAGATGGCTTCACAGGTGAATTCTATCAAGCATTTAGATAAGAGTTAACACTTATCCTTCTCAAACTCTTCCAAAAATTGCAGAGGGAGGAATATCCTCAAACTATTTCTATGAGGCCACCATCACCCTGATGTCAAAACCAGACATAATATCACAAAAAAAGAAAATTACAGTCCAGTATGACTTAAGAACATAAATGCAAAAATCCTTGATGGGAAACTACCAAATAGAATCCAATAATACATTAAAAGGATCACACACTACAATCGAGTGAGGTTTACACCAGGGGTGAAAAGTGTATATATACAAATCAATCAATGTGATACACCATATTAACAAATGAAGAATGATGCAAAAATTTGGGGATGAAAAGGAAGAAAAAACCTACATAATAGGAATTAGAAAAATCAGCCCTTTAAACCAGAATTCTTTCTAAAATGTAAATTTTGAAATTGTCTTTAATTGAGAAATAGGATGTTTTAAAGAAAAAATTTTTGGAAAAAAATTTTAAGTTTATTATCTTATGAGCAAATTTCAAATAAATCTGTCATAGCTCATTTATAAATATTGTCTTGCTTTAAGGGGTTGATGATTTTTTTAGGGTGTTTGTAAAAATGCCATAAGACATATTTAAGGAGGAAGAGGAACATGAGGAATTAAACGTCTATCTTTATTTAAGTGATCATTGAGTTTATATCAATATACATCTACACATGTATGTGTGGGATAAATTTTTAGATATAAAAATTATCATGTCTGTCAAGCATGAACTAAATAATACTTTACAGTTGATGATGTTGATAAATAGCATTCAATTATAGCTCAGCTACCTGAGCTTAAATGTAAAGGCCTTCATTAGCCCTGAGAAGAATCACAGGCTACTCAACAATTAAGAATGCCACATGCATGACATTGCAGTTCTATGGGATCACTAGCAGGTTAGTCATCTGTTCATCAGGGTGTCTTATTTAGGGGAATGCATGAAGTTTTTAGGCAAGATGACTCTGAAGAAAGAATCAGATGCCAAGTATAGAGTCAGGCTAGAATCTCTTGCTATTAACAGGCCCAGGGCAATGAAAGTGGCAATAACCAAGAGGCTGCTATTTCCCCAAACTTGTTAAGGGATGATACTGACTGTGATATACATGCTGATGAGAATTGAACTGATTGAATGCACTCTGTATGATTAAGGAGTTAATGTCTTATGTAAAATTTAAAATTACTATTGGTAAAGAATATCCATGGAGATTGATAAATATATGCACAATTAAACATAATATGTGTTATGTAACACCAAGAATACAATGTACATGCTTATGGTAATACTATATTTATATTATATAGTATTAATTCCGTGATACTTATGTATGACAACATATAGTATATACTATACAAAATTGCTTACATAGCATTAATAGAAATATTAGTGGGGAAAGACATGGAAACTTGGCATAGAGAGGAATATGTCACTCTTTTTCACATCTTCTATATAGATATAGCACATGAAAAGAGTTTCAATGAATATAAAGAATTCATTTCTTTGTTTTAATATATATCCTTATATTTTAAAAATATTATTTATCCAAATTTAATAGAGAGTGTGACAATCCATAGTGTATGATGCCCTTCCCTTCATTTAAACACTTGAAGGAGACATGGTCTCTAACTGCCATGTTGACAATAGACAAGTAGGGGCCAGCAGATGCAAGGAGAGAAGCTGCGAGGCTACAGAGATGTCCAGACAGAAGATGGTCTGGGAGCACCTGGTCTTGGGACCAGGATGGGAGCAGTGGAAGTGCTGAGAAGTTCAAAGTAGAGCTAATGGAATCTGCTGATGTGAGTGTGAGAGGAGTCCAGAACGACCCCCTGGATCTTGTTTTGAGCAGCTGGAAGTGTGGGAATATTTTTATTTAAACTGGGAAGATAGCGAGTTTGGGCTGGGCTGGACAGAGATTAGCAGATCAATTTGACCCATGTGAGGTGCCTATTAGATATCCCAATAGACTCATGTGGAGCTCCTGGCTAGACAGATAGACTGGGGTAGGCAGAATATAAATGGTATTGAAAGCTTCCAGCCTCAAGGAAAGCACAAGCCATGAGGGTAAGTGGATTGGATTGCAGGGTATGAGCGGAGCTCCTTCCAGGCCACCTGTCCTCCCAACCAAGGAGGCTGAGCTGAGTGAACTTCAATCTCTCAGTGGCCTCAATGCCTACCTGTGCATGAAGGCCAGATCTCAGCTGCCAACCTGGAGAGGGCAGGGTGCCTGGAGAGGACGTGGCCTGGGAGCCCAGACAATTCAGACAAATCTCAAAGAAGGAGCTTAGGGTTCTGTATTCAATTCAAGTTTCTGTTATGTGAAGATAAAACAGAAACTTGGGGTTGAACTCTTCCTGAAACACATTGATCTGCTCATAGTCTGGCAACAACCACTGAGTCACTCACAAATCATTCATTTTTATTAGAACAAGTTCTCTGAACTTCGACCTCCCCGACAGAAGCCAGCCCCCCACCCCAGGCTATAGTTCCTAAATCTCTGAGTTTGCTCATTTCCCTGTAATTTAGCTCTTCCCACTCCACCCCAAAAGGGATATCAGAAAGTCACATTTCCAATTAAATGAGGGAACTGATTAACAGGGTTCTGAATAAAGCAAGAGTTGACTTTGTTTTTCCTGGTCCACCAAAGACAGATAGGAGTCTTTCCCCACCCTCATACCTAAGCTGCTGCTTCTTCAGCAGCTTTCTCAGTGTCAGAGTCCATCAGTCACAACATTCTCAAAGGCAGTCTTGCCACAGATTTGCTCCCTTGAGCAGCAGACCCCTCGCTGCTCACATTCTCCCCCTTGTATGTTATACCCAAGTGTATGTTCAGTTGGGCTGGCAATATGGCCTCTGCATATTTGGGGGCCACTCACACAAAAAAGAACTAACACTGCAGCGTTGGGACTAGTCTCCATGAAGTCAGAGCAAAACTAGATAGCAGCCACAGTCACACCCCTCTGGCTGCTTTCTGTTTAAGTTCCCAAACAATAGCCTGTTGTTGGGGATCCCCAAGACCATTCTCAGCTTCAATAGAAGGATTCACAGAACTGAGAAAATCTGTTATATTAATTGCTATGGTTTATTACAGTGGAAAGATATAGATTAAAATAAGTAACAGGGTCCAGGTTCCCCCCAAAACATACAGGGTCCAGAAAAGACCAGGAGCAGGCTTCCAGGTGTTCTCTCCTGGTGGAGTCATACAAACAGTGCTTAGTTCTCCAGTGATGACAACACAAAATACTATCATCCAGAAAAACTCCCCTGAACTTTGGTGTTCAGAGTTTTATGGAAGATTTTATGGTTGACCTTAGTCTCCAGCCCTTGCAGAGGTCAAGTTGACACTGCATGGCCTAAGGTACCCGATATAACTGAAGTTATTGTTGTAGACTATATGAGGTAGTCCAAGCCTCAGGCAAACAAAGGCTCTCTTATCAAACAAGTTATTCCAAGGTCTTATAAGTTACCTCCCAAGAGCCAGGCAAAGCCTTATTTGCTACGTGCAAGGTTTGGAAGCTCCAGACCTCAGTCTTTACTGTCTAGACCTCATAAAGGGCTTAGAAACTTTCATTGGTCATTGCCTAGAAAAGAAGAAATTAGCTGTAAAGACTTTGGCTGTAAGGGGTTGGACTTTTCTTCAAAGCATATTTTAAAAGTATCTTTGATGATTTTCTTATGACTTTCCATCAAAGCACATAATTCTTATTAAGCAAAAGGAATGATGGGACTCTCCTGGCGGCCCGGTGGTTAAGAATCCACCTGCCAATACAAGGGACACGGGTCTAGGAAGATTCCACATGCCTCGAGGCAATTAAGCCCATGTGCTGCAACTGCTGAACCTGCAACTAGAGAAAGCCTGCACACAGCAACAAAGATGCAGAGCAGCTAAAATATATACAAAATATTTTTAAAAGAATGATAAGTTACTGAGTAAAAATCTTCAAAATTTAAGTGAGGAAACTCAAAAAGTTTAACCCATAGTCCACTCTCATAATTACAGATTTTCCCAGAAATATCTGTGACACAGCCAATCCATTTAATCCTTACCCTCTGGGTCCTGCTGATATCTGGCCTTATGGTCGACACCTAGAAGAAAGTACAGTGTGAGCATCTCTCAGGCTAGTGGGTTGCAGGCAGGGATTCCCCATCCTTCAGAGAACCATTAATGTCCAACATTTTGAAAAATTAAATGGAAGACAAGATGAAAGTCAGGCATCACACCTGGCAGAGGCAGATTCTGTATAGCTTCTATTTCAGTTATGCTAACTGTAAGTATGAGTGTGTGTGTGACTGTGTAAGTATAGGAGAGTGTGTGGGGAAGTGTGTGTACATGAGTGGGCTGGGTCCTTTCATGACATATATTACTCTTATGGCCCTTTGGCTGGTAGGAGGCAGCATGGGTAAGTGGTGAAGGATAAGAGTCAAGGGCCCAGAGGCCTGGCCTTGAGTCCTGGCCCTGCATGTTAGGGATTTTGTGACTCTGGGTAATTTTCTTGATCTCATTGAGTCTCAATTTCTTTAAAAAAAAAAAAAAGTAACTACCTCAAGGTTATCATAAGGACTGAATAAAAAACTTAAATAGAGAGCATCTAGTACCATGCCTGGCTCAGTAAGTACTATTTATTTTATTTTCATCATTCTTATCACTGTTGCTATTATTATAGATCATGGTCAAACATGAGAAACAGTGTTTGAGAAATAGTAACCTAGAGGATAGGATTGACAAAGCCAAAGTCAGTGGCTTCCATCAAGCCAGCTCGATTTTTTTAACACATGAAGAAGGGATCGTGGTTTTGCACAGCCCAAGCCTGAGGGATAGAACTTCACTTTAGGTTTAGGTTCCCCTGTGGGCAGTGAGTGGACAGACTTACTTCCCAAAGCAATGGCTGGACACTTGCCCGGGCTGGAACATTCCGCTTTTTGTGACACATGTTTCTCCCACCACCTCTTAACTCAAAACCTGTCTTCGCTAATCAAGTTTAACATCATCAGTAACAAGACAGATTAACATCAGGTATGCCCTGACACAATGCTATGGGAAGGACACAACATCTGTGACACTTGGCCAGAATGCAAGTCCTCATTTACCAATGAGTAAAAAGCCAAAAAAAAAAAAAAAAAACCCACAAAAACCAATCTGAGAGCCATTCACAGACTTAGAGAATAAACTTATGGCTGCCAGGAGGAAGGGATAGCTAAGGAGATTGGGATGGACATATGCACACTGCTGTATTCAAAATGGATAACAAATAAGGACTTACTGTGTAGCAGATAGACGTCTGCTCAGTGTTATGTGACAGCCTGGATGGGAAAAGGGTTTGGGGGAGAATGGATACATGTATATATATGGCTGAGTCCATTTGCTGTTCACCAGAAACAATTACAACGTTGTTAATTGGCTATACCTCAACACAAAGCAAAAATTTTTTAAAAATCACAGTATCCTTGATTGGACACAACACCAAAAAAGGCAATATGAGATACTGTTTGGACATTAGTGAAGAAGCTCGTGAAATGTAAGTAAAGCCTGTAGTTTAGTTAACTCCCTGCTTTTGATAACTGTACTATGGCTAGCATTAGGAGAACCTGACTGAAAGGGATTCTCTTTTTACTATTTTTGTAACTTCTCTGTAAGTTTAAAACTTTTTCTAAATAAATAGCAGACATGTCTATGTGTGTATACACACATACACACATATATATGTATGCATATAAACATATATATGCATACATGTATGTGTGTGTGTGTGTGTGTGTATTCCATGTTGAGTGAGTTTGCTGCCAGCAAGCCACAGGGTTTTAGCCTGTAGAGTTTTTCTGATTAGCCTGCTCTTTGAGAAAGCATGATTCTTCCACTGCAAGTTCCCTGTTGACTGTTTGCATTATTACAGAAAAGTAAGGAAACTATTTTTTTTTAAGTTTCCTACTAAACACTCCAGGGAGGACCCATGTGGCACTGGTTAGGGAGGACTTATTATGCTAAGTCCCTAGGCCCCACCAACATTCCCTGTCCCCAGAAGGCCAGGGCACGTGTGCTGTGGGACCTGAGCCACATATGAAAACCAGATCCTCCAATCCCCATTTCCCATCCCAACACCTGGGAAGATACTTTTCAGTTGTACTGTTTGTTCAAAACCTGAGTCTGTATAATTTTAATTCAAAGGGATCAAACTTTCAGATGGAGCAGAAACAATTCCTTAAGGAGTCCTGAAAGTGATGAATCTCTTGGTACCAAATTAACAATCACTTTCATTTCTCAGCTCAAAAGAATAATTAGACCCAGAGGTTAGAACTCATTTAGTTGATCACATTAGGACGGATATAGACAACACTATTTCTACTAATGGAAGTACGCTTAAGTAGCAGGCTGATGATATTGATACTAGTAACATCATTAACAAGAATTTGTACACGCATACCATTGACAACTCTGATTTCTACCTTTATGCCAATAAACTGTAAGCATCCCCTATAGAAACCTGGCAGGAGCTGAGAGCTCTGTCTTCATCACTTTGCCAGTTTGGATGTGGGGCAAGTTTTGCAAACCAGAGATAATCTCAGCAAAGACTTTGGCAACCACTGTCTGCACAAAATATCTTAAAACACATTATTAAAGGGGAACATATCGTACTTTGATGTATGCATGCAGGATAGGAAAGCTTGCTAGGAAGAGATCAATTTCCAAGCTAGTTAAGAGCAGAAGCTTGACGGGGACTTGACAAGAGGAACTTGTGAAAAATGTTCACCCAGCAAGGACTTTGTACAAGAAATTTTGTTCTAACATCAAATTTAATATATAGACTGGTCTCAAGGGCTGCATGTATTTATTTAGCAGTTACTACATATTTGATTGTGTAGCAGGATATTAAAATAGGATTCTTTCTGCTTCAGTTTAAACTGAGTCACCAGGAGTTCCCTGGTGGTGCATGGTTAGGACTCAGTGTTTTCACTGCCGTGGTCCACATCCAGGTTCAATTCCTGGTCAGGTAACTAAGATCACAAACACAGGGTGGCCAAAACAAAGAAATAAACTGAGTCACCAATCTGAGGGACATCAGATACCACACTGTAAGACAGATCTCTGGATGCAGAATTTAGGAAAGAAGCAACTGAGGAACCAGTCCCTGACTTTTCTCTTTTTATCAATGTAGACAGATGGGGGTGGTGACAGAGATCAACAGAACTGATGAGATTATCTTTGTCAAGCCTTGTTGATGGTGAGAAATGGGGTGGGATCCTTTTATTAGTCTTGAGTCTAATGCGAAGGGGTGTTGTTTCTGAACTGAGGCTAGGTTTGAAAATTCAAATGATGGTAAATCTCTAAAATAGCAAATTTCTATTGCTGCTATAACAAATCTATTGGCTTAACACAATACAATTTTTTGGTCTTACTGTTCTGAAAATCAGAAGTCTGACACAGGTCTTGCTAGGCTAAAGACAAAATTTTGGCAGGACTGTGTTTCTTTTGGAGACTCTAGGGGCAGTATGTTCCCTTGATTTTCCAGCTTCTAGAAGCTGCCTGCATTCCTTTGTTTATGGCCCCTTCCTCTATCTTCAAAGGATCATTGTTGAGCTAAGTCCTTTCCATGTCACTTCACTCTGAGCTGCTCTTCTGCTTCTATCTTCCACATTTAAGGGACCTTGTGATTATATTTGGCCCACCTAGATAATCTAGGGCAATCTCTCCATTGCAAAGTCCATTGATTAGCAAACTTATTCTATATACTCCACGTGCAACTTTAATTCTCCTTTACTATGTTACATAATATATTCACACGTTCTGGGGATTAGAATGTGGATTTGGGGGAGGTCATTGTTATGCCCATCACAGGAGCCTAAGAGTGAGTCTAAGTGGCCTGAGTATGTGCACGTGTGCATGCTAAGGTGCTTCAGTTGTGTCCGACTTTTTGTGACCCCACAGACTGTAGCCCTCCAGGCTCCTCTGTCCATGAGATTCCCCAGGCAAGTGGAGTGGGTTGCCATGCCCTCCTCCAGGGGCTCTTCAACACAGGAATCGAACCCATATCTCTTATGTCTCCTGCATTGGCAGGTGGGTTCTTTACCAGTAGGACCACCTGGAAAGCCCACAAGTGGCCTGGCCCTCTCCAAATTTTCTCCTGTAAACAGGAACTGACTATCCTTCTGAACACATTTTTAACGGACTGTAGTGGACATGTAAAACTGTGTTTAACCTTTCCACAAATGGTGATTGATTATGATGGAAGAAATTTTTACACATTGAGGTTTGAGGAAGTCATTATAGCTTATACATGATTTAACTTTAACTTTATGCTAACTAGGAGAGCTTGTCTTATGGCCTGTCAAACATGCATTGTACATCTGCTTTAACTATTATGAAAAATAAAGTATTTAAAAATCAAAATAGAGTAACTATGGTTCAGGCATCCACAATGGAACTGGGTGGCCACTGTGGATATGGTTTCATGTATGTTCCTGCATCACTGAGAACTTAAATTTTCTGAACTGTATCAGACTCAAAGATGCCATCAGTCATTCTCAAAATGATACCTTTTAGCCTCTGCCATCTGTGAACTCTTGGTATCAAGGTCTCCACTGGCACCTCTTCTGGATGCCTAGCAATCCTTGCTTAACAAGTATACTTAATTCTTGCCAGTTCTAGTCCTCTTATCAAACAATTTATGTGATTTTGTTTTTTGTCTTCATAAGCCCCTTGTTATTTTGTAGCTGGCTGGGACACAATTTGAATGCTTTTCAAATCTATGTCTCTCAGGCTACGGTTCTCAACTTGCCTCAGATGAAACTTTTCTATTCCTTTTATGGACTGATTATTTCCATTGACAGTTAGTATACTGCCTCCAAAGCAAAAAAATTGGAAAGACAACCTTCAGTCTTGAGGAGCTTATATAAATGCAGGCAAGACTTGTGTAGTATTCATGAAGTCATTAGTGAATAACACACAACTAAGGCATATTCCCTGGTGGTTCAGTGGTAAAGAATCTGCGTGCAATGTAGGAGACTTGTGTTTGATGCCTGGGTCAGGAAAATCCCCTGGAGAAGGAAATGGCAACCCACTCCAGTATTCTTGCCTGGCTGATTCCAATGGACAGAGGAGTTTGACATGCTGCAGTCCATGGGGTTGCAAAGAGTCGGACACGATTGAACAACTGAACTGAACTGAACTAGTGACTAAACAACAACAACAAAGGCATATGATTAAGACTTAAATTCTGTGGTAGATTCTGTAGGTTACAAATATGAGTTCAGTACCCACACCTCCAATAGGTGGGCACCTTGCCCTAGGAAACCAGTCAACATTTCTGATAGTATCAGACCAGAATTTTCCTATACGTTAACACATGCTTATATTTTAAACAGAAAATGTCTTCGTATCACCACATTATGATGGCTGTTTTAAAGCTTTTGGCTTGTCACTCAATAAACAATTGACTGCTGTCCGTGTCAATAAACTTAGCGCTACATCATCATTTGTAGGGCTTCCCTGGTGGCTCAGATGGTAAAGAATCTGCCTGCAATGCGGGAGACCCAGATTCAATCCCTGGGTTGGGAAGATCCCCTGGAGAAGGGAATGGCAACCCACTCCAGTATTCTTGCCTGGAGAATCCCACGGATAGAGGAGTCTGTTGGGGTACAGTCCATGGGGTCACAGCAACAAACACAACAACATTTGTAATGACTGAGAAATATCCCATTATTCATTTAACCATGACTGTTTTAAAAAATCCCTCAGTGAATGAATCACATTTAGATTTTTTTCAACGTTTCTCATATAAAAATAATACTTTCATGAACCTCTTTTACACATCTTTGCAATATTTGAGTAATTATTTCCTCAGAATAAATTCCTGAAAGTATTATTGCTGGGTAGGAGTTGCTAAGTCATGTCAGTTGTGTCCGATTCTGTGCGACCCCATAGACGGCAGCCCACCAGGCTCCGCCGTCCCTGGGATTCTCCAGGTAAGAATACTGGAGTGGGTTGCCATTTCCTTCTCCAGTGCATGAAAGTGAAAAGTGAAAGTGAAGTCGCTCAGTTGTGTCTGACTCCTAGCGACCCCATGGACTGCAGCCTACCAGGCTCTGCTGTCCATGGGATTTCCCAGGCAAGAGTACTAGAGTGGGTTGTCATTGCTGGGTAGGAGGGAATGTATTTTTTAAAGGGTTTTACATATATATTACCAAACTTTCCTCCAGAAAAGTTATATCAATTATTTTATTTAAAACTTTACAAATCCCATACTCTTAAAATGACTGTCATCTTAATTAATTTTTTTGCAATTTCTTGTCCATCTTACTTTTTATGAATTGGCAGCTAAGTTTTAAAATTAATTTATAAGACAGCATATGTTAAGAATACTATTCTTTTGTCATGAATGTACTCATGTTTATGTTTTGTCTTTTATTTTGTTTATGCTGGGTTTTGTACACAGATTTTTTTAATGTACTCAAATACATATTTTTTTCACTTTGGTTTCCATAATGTTTGGTTAATTCTATGTTTAGAAAGACCTTCTGCACTTAGGGCAGATGAAATAATTCATCTGTATTTTTAACTAATACTTTTACAATCCTCCCCCTTTTTTTGGATTTAAAGCCTTAGTTGAGGATTCTGGTAAGTTTGTCTGGGTGGTAGAGTTTTTATTGTATTCAGTCCCAGAAACAACCAGAGAAGCTAGATGGCAAAATCTCATCAACAGTATTTATAACAATATTAAGTGACAAGCTATCCCTATGAGGGCTTCCCAGGTGGTGCAGTGGTAAAGAACTGGCCTGCCACTTTTCGGGAGACTAAGAGATGAGGGTTGGATTCCTGGGTTGGGAAGATCTCCTGGAGAAAGGCATGACAACCCACTCCCTTATTGCCTGGAGAATCCCATGGACAGAGGAGCCTGGCAGTCTATGGTCCATAGGGTTACACAGAGTTGGACACTACTGAAGAAACAGCACACAAGCCTGCACATATCCATATAAACCCTAAGTACCAGTGGGGTGAGGACAAAATAGTGGGTCACAACACCAGCATGCTTTGGTGTCTGTGTGGGGGAAGCAAAGCCAAACAAGAAGATATCTGACAACCTGAAAACAGGAGAACAACAAAACTGTCAATAGATATTTATTGGAAAATTCAGCAAGCCAATTTGAGAACAGCAGACAAAATTAGAAGGGATTTTGCCCAATCCAATAGTGACTGTGCTCTGGAAAAAACAGCAATAGACCAGGAAATGTCAGAGAGTGAGCAACCACTTTTTAGAAGCACTAGAAGAGATAGCTCCATGAAGTTAGAAAAGCTATCCTGAACCATGGCTCCTAATGTGTAGGAAAACAAATTTCACAGGGAGGTGAACAGCAGAAAAAAAAATCAAGGTCAAATTATTACTGAACCAAATAGGGTCCTCTCACTCGTTCACAATATAGCCAATTGATTGATACCAGGTTGTGGTGAAGGAAAGTACAATATTTATTGCAAGGCCAAACAAGGAATATGAACCTCTAATGCTCAAAAGACCTGAACTCATCAATGGCTTTCAGGGAAAGGTTTTCAAAGACAGGGTAAGGGAGAGAGTTGCAGAGAGCATGATCACTTCATAGACATTTTTCTGATTGGTTGGTGGTGAGGCAATCAGGAATGAACATCATCAGCCTCATGGTTCAAACTGGTCTGGAGCCTATGTGCTTGTGGTAGCACGCAGTTAACTTCCTCCACCAGATGGGGGTTTCAGTATCTGCAAAGTACCTCAAGGACATGGCTCAGAATATCATCTTTGGCCCTAGAGAAAAAGAACTAAAGATGTTCGGTTTAATGGCTTAACTATTATTATTTTGTATTGCTTGACTATTTTCCTTTGTTTCTGCCTTTACTCACTTCCTCTTATTAAATCTGTTCTTTGGAACTCAGGGAAGGCTTAGGAGGCTAAAGTTTTTCTACAAACATGAGGCATGGCACAGGAAGGGGCTGGAGTTGTCTGCCCCAGAAAGGCCCCACAGAGTTCTCCTTGGATTTATTTTTGTTGCTCAGTTGCTATCATATCCAACTCTTTGTGACCTCAAAGACTCAGCAGGCCAAGCTTCTCTGACCTTCACTGTCTACTGGAGTTTGCTCACATTCACATCTATTCAGTCGGCAATGCTATCCAACCATCTCATTCTCTGCTGCCCTATTCTCCATTTGCTTTCAATCTTTCCCAAGATCAAGGTCTTTTCCAATGAGTCAGTTCTTCACATCAGATGGCCAATGTATTTGAGCTTCAGTTACAGGATCAGTCATTCCAATGACTATTCGGCGTTGATTTCCTTCAGGATTGACTGGTTTGATCTCTTTGCACTAAAATGGACTTTCAAGAGTCTTCTCCAGCACAATTCAAAAGAATCAATTCTTCAGCACTGACTTTGGAACCTAAGGAAATAAAATCTATCACTATTTCCAATTTTTCTCCTTCAATTTGCTATGAAGTGATGGGATTGGATGCCATGATCTTAGTTTTTCGAATGTTGAGTTTTAAGCCAGCTTTTTCACTCTCCTCTTTCACCCTTATGGAGCGGCTCTTTAGTTCCTCTTCACTTTCTGCCATTACAGTGTATCTTCTGCATATCAAAGGTTGTTGATATTTCTCCCGGCAGTCTTCATTCCAGCTTATGATTCCTCCAACCCAACATTTTTCATGATGTATTCTACACATAAATTAAATAAACAGGGTGACATTATACAGCCTTGTCATACAACTTTCTCAATTATGAATCAGTCAGTTGTTTCATGTTTAAGATTCTAACTGTTGCTTCTTGACCTGCATACAGGTTTCTCAGGAGACAGGTAAAGTGGCCTGTTATTCCCATCTCTTTAATAATTTCCCACAGTTTGTTGTGATCCACATAGTAAAAGGCTTTAGCATAGTCAATGAGGCAGAAGTAGATGTTTTTCTGAAATTCTCTTGCTTTCTCCATGATCCAACAAATGTTGGCAATTTGATTGAGGGTTTCTCTGCCTTTTCTAAACAAAACTTGTACATCTGGAAGTTTTCAGTTCATACCATGTTATTATAAGAAAAAAGAGAATAAGAGTGAAATAAAATCTCTACAAACAATGGAAATAAGCTATAAAGACATGCCAATGACACAGATCACCCATGAGTTCAAAAAGAACTAAAATACATTTAGAAAATAATATAAGATGTGAAAAAACAATAGAAGTAAAAAATAGGAAAACACTGGAATTTTTGTATAAGAAAGAATTAGGATAACAGAAAAATTGATATTACAATCGAAAACTAAACTGGAAGGAATACAAAAATAAAAGACCATGTCAAAAAATGTCTTAATACAAATAGAAGATGAAAAGGAAGAAAACAATTTAAAATCAATAAATAAAGAAATGAAAATGATTCAAGACAATTTTTTAAATTTAACATAATAAGGAAAATCCACAATATGGATAATGCAAATACATTATAAAGAAAAATAAAGCAAAGTAACAGAACAAATTCTGAAAGCTAGAATTTAAAAAACTTTCAAGAAAGAGACAAAAAAAGATTTGAACCTATATTTGAAAGAGTACACCATAAGTCTAGGTATACCAACCTAGAATGAGTGATACCAAGATATAAACTAGTAAAATTATTGGATTTGAAAGAAAAAGAAAAAGAAATCAGTTGAGAGTGTTCACAGAAAGAATAAGTGACTTGACAAGAAATAAATTAGGTTATTATCAAACTTTTGGCAGCACTCATACCAAAAGAATTGACATTAAAATACTTAAGGAAATTAATGATTTTATGATTAATGATTAAGGATTTTATCACCAACAAAATTGATATGCATTGTGACCAAAGGGAATAGACAAAAGGTTATTATCATGCAAGAGCTCAAAGAAAATTTTTCCTATGAGCACTTTTGTTATGTATCTGCTAGAGAATGGGCTTTAGACAAAGAAAATGACAGGAGAAAACGGACATAAAGAATATAAGGGGACATTAAATACAGAGTTACTTGTAGAACTAATACTAAATAAAGGTTGAAAGAGAAAATAGTTTGCAGTGTCTATATGGTTCAATCATGCAGGTATAGTACAAACGTATTTTAAATGGAGAGAGAATGAATAGAAAAAATGTTAATCTGTTTTCAGCAATTATAAAATTGATGGCAGTATTAGTATTACCTTTGTTGAAACTGTTGTTTACGTGATATATGGAAAAACAAACAAATAATACTAAATCATGCTAATTCCATTATTTCCTCTTTTCTTGAGATCCAGGATTCTCAGGGTTTAAGAAATGAGGTAAAGATGTATTATAGAAGAGATTTAGTTTTAAAAATCTTTGAAGCTGCATTTAATTTATAAGTATGAATGTATGAAGTGTCTAGTGTTTCCATTCTGTCCACTGAAAAGGCTTATAGATAATAACCAACCAAGTAGTATTGAGTATTCCTCACCCCCAGAACAGATCATGGTTTTGAAATACCATTTCCTTTTTAAAGAAACTAAAGAGACTTGGACAAATGGTTGATTCCAGGTCCAGAACAAGAAATACACAAGATAAGCCTAGAACATCTTGTAATGCTAGAAAGCCAAGAATCTAGAAGAACTACAAGGGTCATGACTAAAGTACTTGAAGGTCAACTTGAAAGGGCTACCACCAGTCAAAGATGGGACAATTATTTTTTAAGATGCGACAATCTTAACTTCAATAATAACAATAACTGCAAAGGGTTAAAATGTATCCTATATGTTTAAAAATCATAATTTCATAATGATACCAAAAAATTATTTGGTTACACTTGGAGAATTATATAGCATAGAATATTATCTTGAAAAGTAGTGAATTAAAGAGAAAAATTTATCTTTCTTGTATGATTTATACCAATAGGTACAGAAGTGGAAATGCCTCTTTATAAAAAGTATTCCAACTAATAAAAAAAGAAATGATTGTTTTAGAATATCACATTTGTAACTCCCAATGAAGTAATGGACTTAACGGATTTGGGCATTGAGCACCAACAGTTGCTAATATCACAAAAGACAAATTAGACATGAGGTTCCTCTTGATGAAGGAATATACCATCTCCTGCCAAAGGGAACAAACCTGGATCTGACCAAGCCTCTCAACCAGTTAACCCAAAGCTCTGAGGACAGAGAAGCAGGTAAAATAGCACCACAAGTTCGCAAACAGCGATGTGCAGACTAGGAGAAACTACAAGTCAAACATCCAGCACCTTTAACAGATTGTGAATTGTAAAATGAAGGAAGGATGAGACTGAATCATAATGTCCGGGATGTTCCTTGAGTAATAAAGTTATAGAGAAATGCAGATGAAACTGTTATGAAATCAGCTGGAGGTTGCTTTGCTGGGTGAGGCCAGTGTGACTGAGGTGGGCACAAGGAGGGGGCCATTGGATTACTGCTTTTTTTGCCCGGATGGTGGTTATAGGGTGGCAATTCGTAAAATATATTATGTCATTTGTTGGTTTTCTGTTTTTGTGCTTCATTTAACAATAAAAGTAGTTGCAAAAATTTAGTCTATCTGGATTTATTTTGCTTTGGCATTGAGTAGTCATCTAATTTTATTTATTTTTCCCAAATGGCTAGTAGCTTTGTAGAACTTCATAAGAGCCACAGACCCAAGTGACAACTCATATAATACATTCAAAAGACAGTTACTTTTTCTTAATTGTTAATGAAGTTGAACATAGAGAAAAGGCCTTCATGATGTAGGTTTAAAACTCAGGTAGAATGGACATATGCCCAAGGGAAATAAAAAGTACTTATCACTACCAAAAGTCATGTGCTAAAATGCTCTCACAACTTTAGTTTCAAAAGCCAAAAGCTGGAAACCACCCGACTGTTCATCAACAGTGGGATGAGTAAATAATTGTGCCATATCATGAGCGTCAAAAATGATACCAACTTACTACACCAACAACATAAATAGATGCAGGATTCCCCAATGGCTCGACAGTGAAGAATTCACCTGCCAATGCAAGAGACATAGGTTCCACCCCGAGTCCAGAAAGATCTCACATGCTGAAGAGCAGCTAAGCTGGTGAACCATAACTATTGAGTCTGTGCTCAAGAGCCCTGAAGCCAAACTCTGAACCTGGGGGCCACAGAGCTGGTGCTCCACAACAAGAGAAACCACCTTAATGAGAAGCCCACACACTGCAACTAAGAGTAGCTCCACTTGCAGCAACCGGAGAAGACCCAGCACAGCAACGAAGACCCAGTGCAGACAAAAATAAATAAGTAAATAAATAAAATTATTTTAAACAAATATGAATAGATCCTACAAACAGAGCTGAGAGAATGGCGATGCTGTCTAAATGAAGTTCAAGAACAGGTCATAATAACTCTATTTAATGCATTAAATTTAAAATACACAAAATTTAAATTTAAAAAGTAAGTGAAGTGAAGTGGCTCAGTCGTGTCCGACTCTTTGCGACCCCTGGACTGTAGCCTGCCAAGCTCCTCCATCCATGGGATTCTCCAGGCACGAATACTGGAGCAGGTTGCCATTTCCTTCTCCAGGTGATCTTCCCGACCCAGGGATCGAACCCAGGTTTCCTGCATTGGAGGCAGAGGCTTTAACCTCTGAGCCACCTGGGAAAAAGCAAGTAGCAGGGGAAAAATAGGTAGAAAAGTCAGGAGGAAGTAGGACATCTAGGTAAAACATTAAGCATAGGGAATATTTGATGCCAGTTTAGTAGTTCTCAGCTAAGTATAAAAACAGCCCAAGGCTCACAGATGAAGCTCTGGGCAGGGCAGGAGTGGCCAGTCCATTATTGTCCCTACACTGAGGCCAGTGAGAGTGACAATTCTGAGTACAGAGTGCAGAGCTGGAAAGGGACCTCAGCAATCTTCTGGCCCAGAGTCTCCAAACTCAGTGCTGGGGACCCAAAAGCTGCAAACATTCTTCAGCTGAGGTAGGAGGGGTGAGGAAGAAGAGGGCAGGGAAGACCCACAAGAATCCTGAGTGCCACTGAGAAAGGCCCACAGGGCACACAGTGGGAAAAACAGCCCCTTTCCTGTGTGAGGTCTGGTGGTAAATAGCACTGACCAAACAAGAAATCAAAGAAGCAGTCCAGCCAAGAAGTGTACAGCTGTGAGAACTGCCTCAGTTCTGGGTTGTGTGGCTGGAGCCCCAAGATGAGTAAGCAGGTTGGTCTACTCTCCCACTTCTCTGGGGTGTCTCCTCCCTCACCCTCTTCTTGCGGAACCAAGAGTAACCCAGAGACTCCAAGACTGACAAAAACTCACACTGAAATGCAAGCTGCCCCTAACTTGTGAATCACTGTGGGTCATCTCCTCTCACATGATGCTCCTGATGCTGGGAGCAAGGATGACATTCAGAAAGGCCAGGAGCCAGGCTCTACTGTCTCCACCGTTTCTAGCTGTATGGTGTGGCCTTGGAGGTTGACTTGGCATCTCTAAACCTTGCTTTGATCATCTATAAAACTGAAGCAATAGCACTGTACTGTGAGATGAATTATACTATGTAAAGTACAGAACTGGCTCAAAAAGAGGGCCCAACCTCTGTGACTACTCGCACTGGAGCCAAAGCCTTGGGCTTCCAATTCACTTGCTTCTTGCACAACTGTGGGTCAGCCCTGCCCCTCCCTGACCCAGGTCAGGCTCCATCCTCACTTTTCCTCTTCTCCACTGCCCAGGACCACTCTGTGCGGAAACTTCTTCTCCCTTAGAAACTCCTGCATACAGAAGGAAAATGAGCTTAATTATGAGGATGACTGGAGAGGCAAGAGGTGTGATTTACTGAAAGTTTGTCTCTGCTAAATTCATATGCTGAAGCCTTGACCCACAATGTGCTGTTGTTCAGAGCTGGAGCCTTCAGAAGGTAGTAGGTTTAGATGAGATGATGAGGCAGGAGCCCCTGGATGGGAATAGTACCTGTAGAAGAAGAGGAAGAAAACAGATCCCTCTCTTCCTTCACTGTGTGAGGACATGTCAGGCAGGTGGCTGTCTGCAAGTCAGGGAGGACCCGAGCGTCCTGAGGACCCACATCTCAGCAGGGTGAGAACAGACCTCAGAACTTCCATTTCAAACCCAGCTTCTGCCATAGGCCTCAGTCTTCAGCAATGCAGACCGCAGAAGACTATCTTCACATCTTGATTTGGAATTCAGTTCAACATTTCTTACATGCTTTTTCTGAGCCAGACACCAGGCTAGGGGCTGGAGCTTCTACAACAAAATGTGAGGTTTGTTGACCTGAAATAAATAGACTGCCATTTATTTCTCCAGCAAAGATGGGTCTATTTGGGTTCAACAAAGAATTACAATTCAGGGCCTGCAACCATGGCAAGCCACATGCAAGTCTCTTGCACAGTAAAGGAAGGAGAATGTTTTTATAGAATGAAAAAGGAAGCTGGAAGGGTTATCCTAAGCCAAGAGTTCCAGGGTTGTTGACTGAGTCTTTACCAGAAAAACCATCTCTTCATCCCACCTGGGCTCTGCTATCATTGCAAGGTATGAGAGCTCCCCCTTCTGGTCTCCCAATCCTATTTAAATGAGATTGCTGTTGATTAATTTTTTTGTATTTGCCCCTTTGAAGCAAGAACTTTCTCTGAAAGCAGAACTGGTCAAGAATCAGGTTTTTTGGTTTCAACGACTTGTCGTCTCAACATCAAGAAGAACCTTTGCTGCTAGTAGTGTCTCAAATTTGAGGGAAATGGCACGTTTTGGAGACCTATTAAGGTCACATTCAAATAACAAGGAGGGGAAGGAGAGAGAAGTCTCAAGAAGGTTTTACCTAAAGACTATTATCTGTTATCAAGATCACAGATATTGAAGATCATATGAAGTGTTGTGTATCATCAGAAGTTGGGCAACAAACTTCCAACAGGCCTGGTCCAGATATCTTAGAAAAGTAGTCTCATCAGGTGTCATCTACTTCAGTTTCAGGAAATCTATACTTTTAGGTCACCAGACAATATGTAGATTCAGTCAGAGTTTGGCACTTTTTTAAGGTATATCACATGAATCCAAGAGTCTATTCCTTGGAGTTTGGCAGCACAAGGGTTGGTTAGTAGTACCTGATTGGAGTCTTTCCAGTGAGGTTAAGTAGAGTTCTTCTGGAGGGGACTTTTGCAATATGAAATATCTAGGTTGCAAAGTATAATATGATGCTTAAGGCCTTCATTTCCCAAGAGCTCACTGTGAAAAAACTGCTCTACCAAAAAATGGGCTTCCCTGGTAGCTCAGATGGTAAAGAATCTGCCTGCAATGCAGGAGACCCAGGTTTGATCCCTGGGTCTGGAAGATCCCATGGAGAGAGGTTGGCTACTCACTCCAGTATTCTTGCCTGGAGAATTCCACGGACAGAAGCTATAGTCCATGGGGTCACAATGAGTCAGATACGACTGAATGACTAACAACTGCATGTCGCCAAAAAATGGTTATTTTTTAATAGAAGCAATTAGGTATTTGTAGCATTGAAGTATCTCTCCTTTCATCATCTGTCAGTCAAAAGAAGCACGATGCAATTGCATTGGGCATTCTATGACTATCTCAAAGGATGACAGTTTATAGATTATAAGAAGAGTGATGTTGACATTTAGAAGAACCAATGTTAATGCTTTTAGCAAGGGTATTGGAAAGGCCTCTATGAATTTTTGCTGACTGAATTTTAATAATGCCATTAGTGCATTCAACTAAACCAGATAACTGAGGATGATAAGTACAGTTGAAGTGTTGTAAAATCTGCCAAATAGCACAGTTTGTTAAATTACTTAACCAGAAAATTAGGTTTTACTCCTCAATCACTATGCAGTTTGAGAGGAGTTTCCCAGGTAAACAGAAATTTTCCCAAAGGACTTTAGCCACAGAAGAGGTCATAGCCTGTCTCCAAGAGAAGACTTCAGTCAAATGTGAAAACACACAGACCATGACTAAAACATATTTATATTCATGAGATGAAGGAAGTTGAATGGAATCCATTCGCCAAAACTTGAATTGTCCATTGGGCCAATTAAAATGTCCTGGAGCAGTATGAACATGTTTCTCTGGGTTGTATTTTATATAAGTGGGGCAAGTGAGGTAGGTATTTTCTGTGACCTTGTTCATTTCCCCTCATCAACACTGACTCCTGAGTGATATCATGTTGTCAGTAGACCAATGGCTTAATGTGTGTACAGTGGTGAACATTGGGGATTTTAGAATCTCTGGTAGGACTGAGTTATTATTTGACCTCAACTGAGAAAATTTGATCAGGTCAACATTTGTTCAATTTCCAATCTTGTTTTTCCCTTCCTTAAGCCCATTGTTGAGCTTCTGTAACCAGTGTTTCTTTTTTAATGTTTATTTGGCTGTCTTGGGTCTTAGTTGTAGCATATGAGATCTTTGCTGTGACATGTGGGATCGTTCACTGTTGCATACAGACTCTCTAGCTGTGGTGCTCAGGCTCAGTAGTTGTGTTCCATGGGCTCCAGATTCTGCAGGATTCAGTAGTTGCAGCATGTCGACTCTCTAGTTGTGGTGTGTGGGCTTAGTTGCTCTGAGGCATGTGGAATCTTAGTTCCCTGACCAGGGATCAAACCCGAGTCCCCTGCATTGCATGTTGGATTCTTAACCACTGGACCACCTGGGAAGTCCCTCTAGTCAGTTTTTCTAAGTTATCATTTGGGGAATAGGGCTTCCCCGGTGGCTCAGATGGTAAAGACTCCACCTGCAATGCAGGAGACCTGGGTTCAATTCCTGGGTTGGGAGGATCCCCTGGAGAAGGAAACAGAAACCCACTCCAGTATTCTTGCCTGGAGAATTCCATGGACAAAGGAGCCTGGTGGGCTCTAGCCCATAGGGTTGAAAAGAGTTGGACACGACTGAGTGACCATCACTTTCCTTTGGTCTGTGACAGAGGTTTGACTACTGCTGGTCCCATTAAAGGCAGCATTCCTTGCCAAAATGTCAGCAAAGTGATTACCCTTAGCTTCCAATATGTCAAGTTTAGAATGCCCCAGAATCTTAATAATTGTGAAAGTGGCAGGTTAAAGTATTGCATCTAATACTTCCTGAAGATGGGGACCATTTAAAATTTTATTTCCACTAGAAGAAAAGAAACCATACTGCTTTCACAGCATTCCAAAATCATGAGCTATGCAGAAAGCATGTCTACTATCAGAATAAACATTTGCAGCTTTGTCCTTGGCTAAAGTACAAGCCTGTGTAAGAGCATATACCTACCTCAGCCTGTTGAACAGAAGTAGCCATAGTAAAGATGCTGTCTTAATAACATCAAAAGGAGTGGCAAGAGGATCTGTTGTGTAGTCGCTAAGTCATGTTCAACTCTTTGTGACCCCATGGACTGTAGCCCACCAGACTCCTTGGTCCATAGAGTTCCTGTATACCCAGCACGATATTTACCTTAGTCTCCTTTCAAATACGAACCATTGGTGAACCATGAGAAGTCAGTGTTACTCAAAGACATATCTAAACATCATCATGGGGAATCAGAAAGTGATCCATCAGCATTAAACAATCATGAGGGACATCAGATAGTGGGAGGAGAGTATCAGGGTTAAGGATATTAGAACATAAAGTAGTTATGTAAAGAGGGTTATCAATAGGACTTCATATGAGGTGAGGCAGCTGACTGAGAAATGTTGAGTGTGATGAGAATTCTAGAGAACTTTGACTGAATGAGATGCAAAAATGGTTAAAGGGGATCCCACAAGGATTTTCTCAGAGGTCTTAACCAAAAAGGTAGTATCCATAATGGCACTCAAGGCAAGGAGGGTATCTGTGTGCCATTGGTTCAGTTGCTGACATTAATACCCTAAAGGCTGATGGTGGTCCCCTGTAGGGTGAGTACCAACTCACTGTTGGGTGAGTACCCCAAGGGCATACCCTTCCTTTTCACAGACAAATGGTAAAAGGGAATCTGATAACTGTGATGCCCAATTCATCAAACTTTGCTTTAAGGCCTTGAAAACCATGTTGTCAGGTTCTTTTCATAAAATTGGGATGCGTTCTTATTCTTTAGTAAAACATGAGAGGCTTATGCTTTAAGCCTCTTGAAGCTTGACCATAAGAGAAAAATTTGTAATTCAATTCTAGCAATAAACAGCTAGTCTGAGAAAACCTCCCAGTTGGTACTTAGTACAGGGTTTTGGAAAACATTATTGTTGCTGTTCAGACATTTCTCCAAAGAAGACATACAGATAGCTAACCAACTCATGAAAAAATGCTCAACGTCACTCATCATTAGAGAAATACAAATCAAAACTACAATGAAGTATCACCTCACACCAGTCAGAATGGCCATCATTAAAAAATCTACAAACAATAAATGCTGGAGAGGCTGTGGAGAAAAGGAAAACCTCTTACACTGTTGGTGGGAATGCAAACTGATACAGCTACTATGGAGGACAGTATGAAGATTCCTTTAAAAAACTAGGAATAAAATTACCATACGACCTAATAATTCCACTACTGGGCATATATCCTGAGAAAACCATAACTGAAAATGACACATAATGACATACATACATCAATGTTCACTGCAGCGCTATTTACAATAGCTAGGACATGGAAGCAACCTAGATATCCATTGCCAGATGAATGGATAAAGAAGCGGCAGTACATATATACAATGTATATTATACATGTTTTACATAAAAAGGAATGAATTTGAGTCAGTTCTAGTGAGGTGGATGAACTAGAGCCTGTTATACAGAGTGAAGTGAGTCATAAAGAGAAAAAAAATCACATATTAACACATATATATATATGGAATCTAGAAAGATGGTATTGATAAACCTATTTGCAGGGAAGCAATAGAGATGATTGCCTCCTCCTTTCTAGAATGAAAAACACTAGATATCTCTTCAAGAAAATTGGAGATACCAAGGGAACATTTCATGCAAAGATGGGCACAATAAAGGACAGAAACAGTATGGACCTAACAGAAGCAGAAGATAATAAGAAGAGGTGGCAAAAATACATAAAAGAACTATACAGGATCTTAATGACCCAGATAACCATGATGGTGTGATTACTCACCTAGAGCCAGACATCCTGGAATGTGAAGTCAAGTGGGCCTTAGGAAACATCACTACAAACAAAGCTAGTGGAGGTGACGGAATTCCAGTTGAGCAATTTCATATCATAAAATATGATGCTAATCAATATGCCAGCAAACCCTAGAGTGCTGCACTCAATATGCCAGCAAATTTGGAAAACTCAGCAGTGCCCACAGGACTGGAAAAGGTCAGTTTTCATTCCAATCCCAAAGAAGGGCAATGCCAAAGAATGTTCAAACTACCACAAAATTGCACTCATCTCACATAATGCTCAAAATTCGCCAAGCTAGGCTTCAACAGTACATGAACTGAGAACTTCCAGATGTTCAAGTTGGATTTAGAAAAGGCAGAGGAACCAGAGATCATACTGATAACATCTGTTGGATCACTGAAAAAGCAAGAGAATTACAGAAAAACATTTACTTCTGCTTCATTGACTACCCTAAAGTCTTTGTGTGGATCACAACAAACTGTGGAAAATTCCTCAAGAGATGGGAATATCAGACAACATTACCTGCCTCCTGAGAAATCTGTATGCAGGTCAAGAAGCAACAGTTAGAACCAGACACGGAACAACGGATTAATTCCAAATTGGGAAAGGAGTACATCAAGCCTGTATATTGTCACCCTGCTTATATGCAGAGTACATCATGTGAAATGCCAGGCTGGATGAAGCATAAGCTGGAATCAAGATTGCCAGGAGAAATATCAATAACCTCAGATATGCAGATGACACTACTCTTATGGCAGAAAGTGAAAAAGAACTAAAGAACCTCCTGATTAAAGTGAAAGAGGAGAATGAAAAGTTGGCTTAAAACTCAACATTCAAAAAACGAAGATCATGGCATCTGGTACCATCACTCATGGCAGATAGATGGGGATACAATGGAAACAGTGACAATTTATTTTCTTGGGCTCCAAAATCACTGCAGATGGTAACTGCAGCCATGAAATTAAAAGACACTTGCTCCTTGGAAGAAACGCTATGACAAACCTAAACAGCATATTAAAAAGTAGAGACATTAACTATGCCAACAAAGGTCCATCTAGTTCAAGCTGTGGTTTTTCCAGTAGTCATGTATAGATGTGAGAATTGGACCATAAAGAAAGCTGAGAGCTGAAGAAGTGATGCTTTTGAACTGTGGTATTGGAGAAGACTCTTGAGAATCCCTTGGACTGCAAGGAAATCAAGCCAGTCAATACTAAAGGAAATCAGTCCTGAATATTCATTGGAAGGACTGGTGCTGAAGCTGAAGCACCAATACTTCAGGCATCTGATGCAAAGAACTGACTCATTAGAAAAAACCCTGATGCTGGGAAAGACTGAAGGCAGGAGCAGAAGGGGGTGACAGAAGATGAGATGGTTGGATGGCAACACTGACTCAATGGAGATGAGTTTGAGCAAGCTCCAGGAGTTGGTGATGGACAGGGAAGCCTGGCATTCTGTAGTCCATAGGGTTGAAAGAGTCAGACATGACTGAAGGACTGAACTGAACTGAACTGAATGGAGATGCAGACATAAAGAACAGACTTGTGGACACAGTGGAGGAAGGGGAGAGTGGGACGAATTGAGAGTCTATCATTGAAACATATGCTTTACCATATGTAAAACAGATAACCAGTGAAAACTTGCTGTATGATGCACGGAGCTCAATCCCAGTGCTCTGTGACAACTTAGATGGGGTGGAAGGTGGGAGGAAGGTTCAAGAGCGAGGACACATTTGTATGTCCATGGCCGATTCATGTTGATGTACAGCAGAAACCAACATAATATTGTAATGCAACTATCCTTCAATTAAAAATAAATAAACTTTTAAAAACTGAATAATGTTGCAATGTTTTTTAAGTGTTGATCTAAATTACTTTGTCCAAGGATTATAAGAGACTATTATGAACAACTATATGGCAATAAAATGGACAACCTGGACGAAATGGACAAATTCTTAGAAAAGTTCAATCTTCCAAGACTGAACCAGGAAGAAATAGAAATTATGAACAACCCAGTTACAAGCACTGAATTGAAGCTGTGATCAAAAATTTAAAAATCAAAAGCCCACGACGAGATGGCTTCATAGGAGAATTCTATCAAAAATTTAGAGACGAGCTAATGCCTATCCTTCTAAAACTCAAAAAATTGCAGAGGAAGGAACACTTCCAAACTCATTCTATGAGGCCACCATCACCCTGATACCAAGACCAGACAAAGACAAGACAAGAAAAGAAAACTACAGGCCAATACCACTGATGAACATAGATGCAAAAATCCTCAACAAAATTTTAGCAAACAGAATTCAGCAACACATCGAAAAGCTCACACACCATGATCAACTTGGGTTTATTCCAGGGATGCAAGGATTCTTCATTATACACAAATCAATCAATGTGATATACCAAATTAACAAATTGAAAGATAAAAACCATATAATAATCTCAATAGATGCAGAAAAAGGCCTTTTGAAAATTCAGCACTCATTTATAATTAAAACTCTTCAAAAAATGGGCATAGAAGGAACCTACCTCAACATAGTAAAGTCCATATTTGATAAGCCTACAGCAAACATTATTCTCAATGGTGAAAAAACTGAAAGCATTCCCCTGTAGATCAGGAACAAGACAAGGGTGTCCACTTTCACCACTGTTATTCAACATAGTTCTGGAAGTCCTAGCTTCAGCAATCAGAGAAGAAAAAGAAATTAAAAGGAATCCAGATCAGAAAAGAAGAAATAAAGCTCTCACCATTTGCAGATGACATGATACTGTACATAGAAAACCCTAAAGATAGTATCAGAAAATTACTAGAGCTAATCAGTGAATTTATCAAAGTTGTAGGATACAAAATCAGTACGCAGAAATTACTTGCATTTCTATATACTAACAATGAAAAATCAGAAACAGAAATTAAGGAATCAATCCCATTCACCATTGCAACAAAAAGAATTAAATATCTAGGAATAAACTTACCGAAGGAGACAAAAGAACTATACACAGAAAATTATAAGACATTAATGAAAGAGATCAAAGATGACATAAACAGATGGAATGATATTCCATGTTCCTGGGTAGGAAGAATCAATATTGTGAAAATGACGATACTACCAAATGCAATCTGCAGATCCAGTGTGGTCCATATCAAATTATCAGTGACATTTTTCACAGAACTAAAACAAAAAATTTCACAGTTCATATGGAAACTGAAAAGACCCCGAATAGCCAAAGCAATCTTAAGAAGAATGGAGCTGGAGGAATCAGCTTTCCTGACTTCAGATTATACTACAAAGCTACAATACTTTACAATACAATACAATACTACAATCATCAAGATAGTATGGTACTGGCACAAAAACAGATATATAGACCAATGGAACAAGATAGATAGCCCAGAAATAAACCCATGTACCTATGGGTACCTTATTTTTGACAAAGGAGGCAAGAATATAAAATGGGGCAAAGACAGCCTCTTCAATAAATGGTACTGGGAAAACTGGACAGCTACAAGTAAAAGAATGAAATTAGAACACCTCCTAACTCCATACACAAAGATAAACTCAAAATGGATTAAAGCCTAAATGTAAGACTAGAAACTATAAAAATACCCTTAGAGGAAAACATAGGCAGAACACTTGATGCCATAAATCAAAGCAAGATCCTCTATGACCCACCTCCTACAGTAATGGAAATAAAAACAAAAGTAAACAAGTGGGACCTAATTAAACTTTAAAGCTTTTGCTTTAAAAAGGGAACGATAAGCAAGGTGAAAAGACAACCCTCAGAATGGGAGAAAATAACAGCAAATGAACAAGTGACAAAGGATCAATTTCCAAAATATACAAGCAGCTCATACAACTCAATGCCAGAAAAACAAACAACCCAATAAAAAAGTGAGAAAAGACCTAAACAGACATTTCTCCAAAGAAGACATACAGATGGCTAACAAACACAAGAAAAGATGGTCAACATTGCTCATTATTAGAGAAATGCAAATCAAAACTACAATGGGATATCACCTCACACCGGTCAGAATGGCCATCATCAAAAAGTCTACAAACAATAAATGCTGGAAAATGTGTGGAGGAAAAGCAATGCTCTTGCACTGTTGGGAATATAAATTGATACAGCCACAATGGAAGATGGTATGGCGATTCCTTTAAAAACTAGGAATAAAAGCACCATATGACCCAACAATCCCACCCCCAGGCATATACCCTGAGGAAACCAAAATTGAAAAAGACATATGTTCCCCACTGTCACTGCAGCACTATTTACAATAGGTAGAACATGGAAGCAACCTAGATGTCCATCAACAGATAAATGGATAAAGAAGTTTTGGTACATAGACACAATGGAATATTACTCAGCCATAAAAAGGAATGTATTTGAGTCAGTTCTAATGAGGTGCATGAACCTAGAACCTATTATACAGACTTAAGTAAGTCAGAAAGAGATAGATAAATATCTAACATATATATATATGGAATCTAAAAAAACAGTACTGAAGAATTTATTTACAGACAAGCAGTGGAGAAACAGACATAGAGAACAGACTTATGGACACGGAGAGGGGAGGAGAGGGTAAGATGTATGGAAAGAGTAACACAAAAACTTACATTACCACATGTAAAATAGATAGCCAACGGGAATTTGCTGTGTGGCTCAGGAAACTCAAACAGGGGCTCTGTATCAACCTAGAGGGGTGGGATGAGGAGTGAGATGGGAGGGAGGTTCAAAAGAGGGGGTGATATAGAACAAAATTCTGTAAAGCAACTATCCTTCAATAAAAAATAAATTAACTAAATTACTTTGTCCAAGAGATAATAAAATAACTGATAAGTTGAATAATCACCTAGTAAACTAATTGTGGGAAAGGCTACCCACTCTAGTGGCCTGGCCTGGAGAGTTCCATGGACTGTATAGTCCATGGGGTCGGAAAGAGTCAGCAACTTTCACTTTCATTTTTCATACTAATTTCCACATTTTTATATTTTACATTAGTTGTAAATAGAATACTCTCACATATTATGAGAGAAAGAGTTTGGGAGGAGAGAGAAAGACTCTCCTTTGCCTGGATTCCTCCATGGATTGGGCAATAAACTCCAAAGCTCTGGGTTCATACAGCAGAATTTAGTAGGCGCATCCCATCCATGTGCACTCATCTGTATATCCTATGACCTACATCCAGTCAGAGATTAAAGGAAGGCACATGCTCCCAGGTGTAATAATGAGACAACCACAAATATCTCTGCATTAGCTCCACAAACATACCCACATACCATGAAACAGACGGGTGGTTGCATAAATCTGCCATCTCTCCATTCAATACAAAAAGCACAACAATTGCCTCCAGCAATAAAGACTTACATCCACAATCAAGCACACGATGGTAAGATAATGTTACTCCTGCTCATCCCAGAGAAATAATTAACTATCACTCCCTCTCTTCACCACCCACACCTAGCCAAACAGAGCTGCTCATCAAGAACCAGAGATACTCAAGTACCTGGGCTCCAAGGAGGGGGTCGTGTGATGGGGAAGGGGGACACTGCATGAAGAACACCTTGTGTTCTGGGAATTCCAAATGGCAGCCTGGCCAGAGAAGGATGGGCCAAACTGGAGCAAATGTAATGCTGTCTATTTCTGCAGGAGAATCTCAGGTGTGGAAGGTCACTGAGAAATGGGAAGGTCCCCACAACTCAGCTCCGTCTGTCTTGAAGGCTCTGAAAATAAAAGCTCCTCTGCGGTCTCAAATTGAATGAATATTTAGAGTTCCCCATTCAACAGGAACTTACTGAGTACTTACAATGTGTCAAGAACTGGGATACAACAGTGACCAAAATGGCATTTCTTGATCTTGTGGAGTTTCCATTTTCTGTAGAGGGAGGTGATAAATATACAGGCTATGAGAAGATGACAAGTACTTTAGAGAATATAAAGCAGGAGACAGGTGAAGAGTGGAGCAGGTGTGCGGTCATAGAAAGTGTGACTGGGAAGGTAGCATTTGAGCAAAGACTGCAGAAGGTAAGGACTGCTGGGAAACAAACGTAGGGAGGACTATTTCAGACAGAGAGAACAGTTCATCCACAGGCTTAGGCTGGAGCCAGCCTGAGCTATTCAGTGACCTGCCGGAGGCCTGTGTGCTTGAGACTAAAGGCAAAAGAGGAGGAGAGTATAAAAGTTGAAGAGAAACAGGGGCAGAGCTTTGTGGGCCTTGGAGGGCTCTGTAGGCCCTTAGCTTTTTCTCTGATCAAAATGAAGAGGCATGGGGTTAGGGAGGCAAGCAGAGCCGGCCCTTCTCTGACTTATATTTGAAAATATCTCCCTGGTAGCCCTACGGCTTAAAATCAGTACTGACTCCATCAGGCGAGGTGTTCTGAAGCACAGGAAGGTAGGCAAGCTTGGGGTGAGCCTGGGGAGAAAACTGACCACTGGAGCAACAGGCAGGAAGGTGGAGGAAGGTGGGAAAAATGGCCCTGGGCTCATCTCAGGCTTGGATGAATCAGCACTGAAGGTCATTGATTCAGGATGGGACCACCACCAGAGGCACCAGGAAGGATATTTGTTGCATGGGCACCTGAGTACCACAAACAACATCTCCACCACCACGCCTCTCCACTATGCACAGATCCATCACACATACCTCCACCATCCACACCTCCTCCACCATCCACCACCACGCACCTCCATCACGCCACATCTCTACTACGTACACCTCCACCACACACTCCAGGTAGCCACTCAGCATGGCTATTTCACCTAAATTTGGAACCACCCCTCCTATCCCCTCCTTGCTTTGTAAATTCCAATAGGATCCCTGGTATTTGCCTGCCTTATTCACCACTGTATTCACAGGGCCTGTCCTCCACAGGTAAGCAGGCATTCTTGAGAGTGACAAAATGAAGGAATATGAATCGTGGTGCTATTGTTCAATACAGCTATCTACTATATGCAAACAGGAACTACTCAAAGGCAGGAATTTTTTTCCTTGTTCTTTTCAGTGATTTAATAAACACTGTTATGTGCCTGCCCTTTGAACCCATGTGTCCAAATCTGGAAAGTACCTGGCATCCATATTGCCATTTTGCCCCTCTTTCCCTCCCTTTGTCTCCCTTTCCCTCCTTTCTCATTGCCTCACTTCCTCCCTCCCTCTGTCCCCTTTCTCCTTCCCTCTAACCCTCCCTCCCTGTAACCTTCTCCTTCACCTCCCAGTCCCTCTGTCTCCCCCTCCGAGCCTTCACCTCTGCGCACAGAGAACCTCATAGGATACAGGCACAGCCTTGCTGCCTGAGCACCTCAGGGTCAGGAATGGCACTCCACATGGGAGAGACGGTATTTTAGAATCAATGGAGCCAAATAGAAAACCTGTGCCAAATATACAAGCTGGTTCGTAGACTATGATAGTTCACTGGCAGTTTTCATTAGAAGTTCAAAGTGTGTGGGGACATGGATCTTCTCATGTCAAGGCAAAGTGGGGTTCAAAAACAATAGACTGTACATGTGTGATGACCAAGACACACAGTGAACCCAAAAGAGCCAAGCTCATAGCCAAGCAAGACAATGGGCAGGTGCTCCAGCCATCTCCTCCAACCCCCTCCTACCTGCCACATTATGGGGAAGATGACACTGACCCCAGATGTCATTTCACCCAGGTGGGGTGAAAGCGTAAGAGAGATGGGTTTCCAGGAGGAAGAGAGCAGCACAAAGACTCACAGGCAAGGGCAGGATACAGCTTGGGCCACAGGCACCACTCAACTTAGAGACCTTCCACTGACCCCCTCATTCCTCCAAGGGGCACCTAATGGCTGCTGGTCAAGCCAGAAGTTTTCCTCTGTGTTCAGTTTTTGGGAGAAGGAAGACCAGGCTTCAAGACGGAAAGATAAGCCATGCATGGGAGCCCAACCCAATTCCAGCAAGATTTGCTGGGAAATGAGCACAGAAGCTAGGTGGAGACGGTTGGTAGGAGGTAGAAACCAAGGGCCTGCCCCACCCACTCAGCCTTAGGTGGCCTGCTCTTGCTGGGTCACTGATTGGCACACTCTTGCAGATGCACCTATTGCATCAAAAGGATTTCTTCCCAGGTGTCTGCTGAGAGAAGGGAAACAAGCCTTAGCATTTGGTTTTGGCTAACAGTCCTGAGATCCCATCCTTTTCTCCCTTCACTCCAGTAGGGCCTGTCAGTGGAGACCTGAAAAAGCAGGGGGAAGTGAGACCAGGAAGCCCAGTGCATGAAAACACAATGGGTATATCCTTGTCCAAGACTCTGATTCCATCCATTCTCCCAGAGGCTGACAGCTCGGCTCAGGCCCTGACCTTGTGCACATGCCCTACCTCAAGCAGACTCAGGTGGGTCGTCCCTCACCTTCTCTCATGGCACAGCCTTTTAGGATGAACCTGGCAGACCCTGTAAGCAACCCCTCCTCTAACCAGCCTGCCATCACCAAAGAGGATGTGTTCACCTCCCCCTGACCTGAGGCCTGGTCCTCTTCTGTCTGGACCAACATGCCTTCCTGGCCATATCTTTCCTGAGGCTGGCACTCTTGATGAGCTGGTTCAAGGGCTGGGATTGGATGGGACTGGTCCCCCATCTGTGACAAAAGGAGGGACCCCTCTCCCTGCAGCCCATCATTCATCTCACAAGGGTGAGATGATCCTGGGGTGGCCTCAAGAACAGTCTGTCTACCTTTTTCCTGGGAGCTGATACAGACAGAGGAGGACATCTGAGAGGCGTGCTTGACCTGTGGTGATCCAGTCAGCCTGCACAAGGGTGGGTCTGGAGGTGTACAAAGTCAGGGTTTGTGCTCAGTGCCAAGCCCTCCTCCTGACTCCATCTTCTTTCTCCTCTCCACCTCCCCTGCATTCAAAGTTCTCCATGCAGTTTTTGAAAGTGAAAGTTGCTCAGTTGTGTCAGACTCTGTGACCCCATGGTCTATACAGTCCATGGAATTCTTCAGGCCAGAATACTGGAGTGGGTAGACTTTCCCTTCTTCAGGGGATCTTCCCAACCCAGAGATTGAAACCAGGTCTCCCATATTGCAGGCAGATTTTGAAGTTCTGTATTATGCTTGCAGAGGAGAGTGGGAAAGTAGGTGCAAGGCCCATATAGCCCAGCCACCATGTCTGTTTCACTCTGAACTCCACCAAAAGGAGGGCATGAAGGCATGGCTATGTGATCATCTACTTCTGTGTGGGATACAGAAGGCGTGAGCTTTCCCATCAGGTGGTTCTCACACCCCAAGGCAAGGGGTGGAGGAGGGACTGAGTGGGTACAGAAAGAGGGCAAAGGGCAGGGGGTGGAGGATAGGACTGCAGGCAGGACTCCCTTACCTAATGTCTCCCTGGCTCAATGTCTTGTTCCTTCTAGCTCCTGGATCCTCCCTGACCTGATCTCATCACCTCCCAGCCTCCACAAGCCCTGCTCACAGTGAGCAGGTTAAATCCTCAGGGGATTATGAACAATTCATCTTCAACCCACACTTTGTGGGGCTTCTTCCCTGAGCAGCAGATGGCAAGTAGGAAAGGATCCCCCTAGCACAGTCCCCTCAAGAACAGAGTCCCCCAGCACAGGTTCCCGAGTACAGGCTTCCCCAGGCTAGGGCCCCCAGGATACTCTCCCAGCATAGATTCTTGTAGTACAGACCTCCCCCAGAAGAAGCCCCTCTCCAGGACAGACTCCCCCAGCTCTGAGTAAACTGGAGAACAAGTCCAGGATGCTTGACAAGGTTAAGAGAATCCCTCCAAGCAGAGCTCACCCCGCAACAAAGGCCCAAGTGCCTAGGAAGCTGGCAGCCCTTCATAGGCAGGCCCCAGCTGTGGGGAACATGGGTACCAAGACACACCTTACAAACCTGGTCCCCACCTTTCTGAAGGTAAGTCCACCTCTCAGGCCTGGGGTTCTGTGGCAGCCCTGCCTCAGCACTGACTACTCTTGAGAGCTAATTTGCTTGCTTGTCTTGCTCGGATGTGTTCCTGTATGTGGTGTCTGTGTGCACACCTGTTCTGTCAATGCAGCACTAGGGCTTGAGTCAAATGTTGGTCACATTTTTTCCAGGCTATAGACCTGCAAGGATTTCCCCCAGGAAACACAGCTCAGTGCTTACTCAGAAGCCAGGCAGTGCTAGAATCATCCTCAGCTCAGACACATGCAAGCCAACACAATCAGGCCTCAGTTAAGTCCCTGACTCTTTCCTGTGACTCAGACACATGCAAGCCAACACAATCAGGCCTCAGTTAAGTCCCCGACTCTTTCCTGTGAGCCTTGGCTTCCTCACCGGGAAGCAAAAGTAATGAGGACCTGCCTCCAGGTGCGTGGGTGGCAAGTCAGTGAAAGAACCTCAAAGCTAGATTAGCAAGAGTGATGTTAAACCCACACTCTGGGCCCTGGCAACATGGAGGCACCCTGCCAAAGAGGATGAGGGTTCCCCAACAATCCAATAGTGGATATTATTTTTTTGTTGGTTTATAAGCAAGAATTGAATTTAATCAATTAATATATATATATATATATATGTTTTTTCAATTTATTTATTTTGATTGGAAGATAATTACTTTACAATATTGTGATGGTTTTTGCCATACATCAACATGAATTGGCCGCAGGTATACTTATGTCCCCCCCATCCTGAACCCTACTCCCACCTCCCTCTGCACCCTATCCCTCTGGGTTGTCCCAGAGCACTGGCTTTGGGTGCCCTGCTTCATGCATCGAATTTGTACTGGTCATCTGTTTTACATATGATAATGTACATATTTCAATGCTATTCTCTCAAATATCCCATCCTTACCTTCTTCCACTGAGTCAAAAATTCTGTCTCCTTTCCTGAGATTCCTTAAAAAAACTGGGAATAGAACTGGTATATGACCCAACAATTCCGCTGTTGGACATACACACCAAAACCAGAATTGAAAGGGGCACATGTAACCCAATATTCATTGCAGCACTTTTACAATAGTAGATATTTTTAAAACATAAACAAAACTCAGAATTTTTGTTGAACTCTCTTCTGTTGCAGTTTGGCAACGTTATACTGATAATTTCGCTTGTCAGTGCCTAGGGCTTCTAAGGGCTTCCCTGATAGCTGAGTTGGTAAAGAATCTGCTTGCAATGCAGGAGACCCTGGTTCGATTCCTGGGTCGAGAAGATCTGCTGGAGAAGGGATAGGCTACCCACTCCAGGGTTCTTGGGCTTCCCCTGTAGCTCAACTGGTAAAGAATCTGCCCGCAATGCAGGAGACCTGGGTTCGGAAGATCCCCTGGAAAAGGGAAAGGCTACCCACTCCAACATTCTGGCCTGGAGAATTCCACGGACTGTATAGTCCATGGGGTCGCAAAGAGTCGGACATGACTGAGTGACTTTCACTTCACTTCACTTCAGGGCTTCTAAGGCCTTCGTCAGGTCCAAGAAGTGATGAAGGTGGACTGTGGGACAGGGAGGTTCTCAGTAGATGTCAGCCTGAATTCCCATCAGCCCCGCCCCTGACTTCTCCTTCATCCTTTCCCTCTGGGTTCCAGCCCCTTCCCAGATCTCCTGCCCTGTACCTTCCTCTCTTTCTCCAGAATGCCTTTCATCACTTGACATACTACATAGTTATTTTATTTTCCTCTCTCCTCCTTTTTTCTAGCTTTGAAAAAAAATTTTAATTTTAGCACATAGGTACTTCATGATTTAAAATTTGTTTACATTTTTACTAGTGTATAATTTATATACAGCACAGTGCAGATAGCTTAGTTGATGAAGTTGTGTGTATTTTTACAGTTGAGTGACAATCACCCAGGTGATGATTTAATGCATTTCCTTCACCCCAGAAGGTTCTCCTGTGCTGCTTTCCAGTCAATACCCTCAAGAAGTAATCCCTGCTGTTACTTTTATTCCCAGTGTTTAGTTCTGCATGTTTTTAAACATGTATGAAACTTTCACTTCACTTTCATAAACAGTTTTGTTGTTGTTGCTCAGTCATTATGTCATGTCCAACTCTTTGCAACCCTGTGGACTGTAGCCCACCAGGCTCCTCTGTGCATGGGCTTTCCCAGACAAGAATACTGGAGTGGGTTGCCATTTTCCTTTCTCCAGGAGCTCTTCCTGACCCAGGGACTGAACCCACCTCTTCTGCTTTGGCAGGAATATTCTTTACCACTGAACCACCAGGGAAGCCCACATGAAATAATATAGCATATTTCTTTTGCTCAATTTTATGTCTGTGACATCTACCCATGTTGGTTGTGAAGTGTTATCAGTCATTTGTTTTGTTTTCTTTGTTTAATTGCTTTTTCCTACTGAGTAGTATTGTATGAATATGTACTTTATATATACATTTTATCTGTGTGAGTTTAGGGCCATTATGAACATTCCTGTGTCTTTGGTGGACATATGTACTCATTTATGGATATATATTAAGGAGTGAAATTACCAGATCATAAGGTATACATATATGCAGCATTAATAGATAGTGACAAACAGTTTTCCAAAGTGTACCAAGTTACACATCTACCAATGCCATATGAGAGTTCCAGTTGCTCCATATGCTTGCCAGCACTTTCTACTGTCAGGCTTTTGATTTCAACTATCTCTAATGGCTCATGGATATGAAGAAGAATCTCACTGGGGCTTTAATCCATATTTCTCTGATGACTAATTATGGTGCCTGTTCATTTGTATATTCTCTTGTGAAAGTCCTATGTGTTTTTTTCTAAGGGATCCCAGGCACTTTAGTAGGGTATTCAGTAAAGATGTGCTAAATGAATGGGTAAAAATGAATCAACAAAATGGATAAAATCCACCAGAATAAGAGGCTTACCCTCACCACTGGCTGCCACTATGCTTGTCTTCAAAGATCTCCAGCACTTTGCAGATTTGTCTCCTTTGGTTGGGCTTCCTGGGTTGCACTAGTGGTAAAGAGCATACCTGTCAAAGCAGGAACTGTAAGAGATGCAGGTTTGATCCCTGGGTCAGAAAGATCCCCTGGAGGAGGGCATGGCAACACACTTCAGTATTCTTGCCTGGAAAACCTCAAGGACAGAGGGTCCTGGTGGGCTACAGTCCACAGGGACACAAAGATTCAGACACAACTGAAGTGACTTAGCAGCAGCAACAGATCCTTTGGTTACATGCATAAGAGTTGTGGTAGAACTGGGGCACTTTGGGAAGCTATTAGAAAGGTCTGAAACAGGATGCCAGCTTCCCAGCTAAACAGCTTGGCAAGCACATTGCTAAACACTGCCAAGCTTGAGGCACCCCTTTATGGCTCTGGGTTTCAGAGAACAGAGAGGGAGGTATGCCAGGAGCAGGTACTGACACATTTACACATCTCCCTACCATTCACCAATCTCTACTTTCTACCCAGTCAAATCCCACCCCTTCTCTCCAGCCCAGACTGCACCTGACATTCATGTTCCTACTGTAACCTAGGCAATCTTGAATTCTCACCACTCAGCAAAGGGCAGAACAGAAGAGGGTGACAGTTCTCAGAATGAGAGGACTATAGGAAGTATAGCAGGCCTGAGTCCCAGAAGTGGGGAGCTGTGCATGAAAAACAGAAATACACTAGGAACCCAGAAGAGGAGGAAGTGCAAGTTTCACACCCAGAGTAAAATCCCAGTGGGGAAATCTAACCTGAAAATCCTGAAGTACAGGAGTAGGGGGTGACAAGGGGGCCCTTGTGGGAGGATCCAAGTCTAAGGAAAGGTGGAAAGGAGAGCAAGAACACTGCCTGAATTCAGAGAAGTGATATGTAAAGATTCTCTGGCCTCATTGCTGACCGCAATGGGCACACAAATCCACGCCTCATTCCTGCACTCACCGATGTAGCACTCTTTGAGCACCACTACATACCCACCCTCCACTAGACATCATAGATAAACAAGCAAGTTTCTGATATCATGTAGTTCACATGCTAGCCAAGTAGATAAAGGCATAACCATGCATAACCAGGAGTCACGTATGGATTTGAGAGTTGGACCATAAAGAAAGCTGAGCGCCGAAAAATTGATGCTTTTGAACTGTGGTGTTGGAGAAGACTCTTGAGAGTCTCTTGGACTGCAAGGAGATCAAACCAGTAAATCCTAAAGGAAATCAACCCTGAATATTCACTGGAAGGACTGATGCTGAAGCTGAAGCTCCAATACTTTGGCCACCTGATATGAAGAACTGACTCATTGGAAAAGACCCTGATGCTGGGAAAGATTGAGGGCAGGAGGAGAAGGAGACGACAGAGGGTGAGATGGCTGCATGGCATCACTGACTCAATGGACATGGGTTTGGGTAGACTCTGGCAGTTGGTGATGGATAGGGAGGCCTGGAGTGCTGCGGTTCATGGGGTCACAAAGAGTCAGACACGACTGAACGACTGAACTAAACTGAAGTTAAAGAAAGTCTCACAGTCCTCAAGAAAACCATTCTAAATCCTACAGGACCTCAAAGAGTGATCTGGAGAGTTCTTGGGGTGGCTACAATCTTGAGCAAGTTCCGGGAGTTGGTGATGGACTGGGATCCTGGCCAGCTGTAGTCTGTGGGGTCGCAGAGTCGGACACAACTGAGTGACTGAACTCACTGACTGATGCAAAATTAGAGTGTTAGTAGAAATAAAAACAAAGTATCCCAGAAACTGAGCAGGCGGTGGTAAGGGAGGTTAAGTCAAGGGGCTGCCATAACTTGACTTGTGTTTAGAACTCTCATTCTGGTGGTAGCCAAGGGAGAGAAGCGGGGAGAGCCTGGGGAAGTGACCATTGTGAGGGATGTGGAGAGAGCAGCTTGGCCAGGTTGGGGGTGGGGAGACTTAGCTAAGAAGTTGTGGGGGCCAGTGAGAGGCCCTGGAGAGGCAGAGCTGAGGGGGCTGAAAACCCTGGAGGTGAAAATTCAGCAGGAAGGAGGACTCAAATCTACTCTGGGGTTTCTAGCCAAGGAAACTGGAAGGTCAAGGGTTCACTCAGTCCAGGTTGAGGGAGGCAAGGAGAAAGGTTTGAGGGCAGGTGGAGAAGAGAGCCCTGGATTCTTCCTGATTATCCCCCATTCAGCCTCTCCTCTCCAGCAACTTTCCCAGGCCGTAGTGAAAGTGAAAGTTGCTCAGTCACGTCCAACTCTTTGCGACCCCATGGACTGTAGCCTGCCAGGCTCCTCTGTCCATGGAATTCTCCAGGCCAGAATACTGGAGTGGGTAGCCATTCCCTTCTTTAGGGGATCTTCCCAACCCAGCGATGGAACCCAGGTCTCCTGCACTGCAGGCAGATTCTTTACCATCTGAGCCACCAGGGAATCCCGGTGCAATTCAAAGAGTGGGATCTGGGAAGTTCAAAGGCAGGAGAGAATATACCTCCTAACCCTGACCACGCCTCTCAGACAGACCTGAGCCACATCAGGACTGGGCTGTTGGAGTGAGCTCTCTTCTGGGGACCCAAGAACCATACTCAGAGTCTGTGAGTACCCACAGCTACCCTTCCAGGCCAGGGCTCTAGACGGGGCCTCCCCCACTGCCCTAAGCCTCCCCCATTGCCCTGTCCCTGGCCTACTCTCCAAACCAATAATGGAAACATATCATCTGACATATATTTTGGAGGGGACAATGAGGAAAAGTTTTTTGAAGATGCAGGATGATCTATATTTCATTTACATATTTATTCACTCATACAGCAAATAGTCACAATAAGGCTGCAGCTGCACCAGGTGCGGAGCGTGACTACAGAGGATAAGGCAGACCTGGCCTCTGGCTCCTAGGGCAGGCGTCTGGGCTACTCAGCGGTGTCTCCACCCCAGAGACAAGATGCAGCAGATCTCTAAGGTAGTAGTTGATTAGCTCAGGAGGGTAAATAGTGGATTGAGGGCTATGGGGCTGGTGTCAACTTACCGTGGCCAATAATGAATACCTCTCGGCACGAGGGCCAACACAGACTCCCTGGTCTGGTTTCTTCTGGGTGAAATAAGAGGGCTCAGCTGCATAATTTGAGCAGCTCCTTTAGCTCAAAGATGTATTGTTCTGTTCTCCTCTTTTGCTGAGGAGGAGCCCTCTACCCTAACGGGCTGACTTTGCAGGGCCAGGCAGCTGATGGGAAAGGAGGAGTAACTCCATACAAATTTCCTCCACTCAAAGCACTTATGTTTCCTAGAAGGCCCAGCTGTGCATCTTCTGGTTTTTTAATGGCTGAGCAAGATGCTGGTAATTGCTTACCATTTTAAGCACTGTTTTCCAGCAATATGGCATTCTGGTTAGAATGTAAATCTCACAAGGGGATAAGGAGGCAAAGAGACAAAACTTATGACTTCAGGATGGGTCAGATTCCACTTCTCACATCAAGGAAGGGAAAAGGGATAAGCCCCATTCTTGTTCTTGAAGAAAAGGTAGATGGCTGAGGGTGGAGGAAGGCTGAATTCTGAAATGCATGTGTTTAAAAGAAATTATAAAGTAAAATAAATTGTAAAATCTGGCACATGGGTTCTCAGAAGGAGGCTGGAGAAGCACAGGAGGCCCTCAGGAGAGCAAGAGAGATAGGGCAAGTGGAGTCAACCTTTAGACAGGTAGACCAAAGGACAGAGAGTCTGGGCTGGGCACTGTCCCAAGCATGAAATCTGAAAGGAAATGCAGAGGGTGGAGAGAGCCTTTGTATGAAGCCTTTGCCCAAAACACTTGTCCATGTGTCCTTTCTTTCCTCTGCCACCAAATTTGCTCATTTATTTGTCTACCCATTTTTTTTTAACCACTTGTCCATCTGTCCCTCCATCCACCTCTGCATGCCACAAGCATGTCGAGTGCCCAGTATAAGCCAGGCTATGTACAAAAGGAATTAATTTCTGGTCCAAAATGGAGATTGAGCAACTGCCTTCTATCTTACTCTGTGCCAGAACAGAAGGAATTGCAGAAGACTGTCAAAGGTGATGAGTGGAGCAGGGTGGGAGAATGAGGTGGTGGGGGCACATACAGTTTGTCCTTCTATGCTTTCTTTTTCCGTAACGCCACTATACCATCACAGTCACAAATGAAGGAAGAAAGGTGGCCCAAATGAAACATAAATCCTGAGGTGGGAATCAAGGGTACAGTCACACATTGCGTGTGTGGATTCTTATAAGAAATAATGAATACACATTTTTAAAGGTATACGGTGGTTAAGTCTGACGTGAGGGTCACACTCCTCCATACTGTAGGGAAAGATACAGAGGGAAACTTGGTAACAAAGTGTATTAGTCTACTCAGGCCCCCACAACAAAATACTGCAGACTGGGGTGGCAGAAGCAACAGAAATTTCTGGAGGCTGGAAATCCAAGTTCAAGGTGTTGACAGAGTTGGTTCCCTTGAGACCTCTCTCCTTGGCTTGTACATTAGTGCCTTCTCTCTATGTCTTCAAGTGGTCTTTGCTCTGTGCACACATCCCTGGTGTCTCTCTGTGTCTCAAAATTTCCTCTTCTTATAAGGACAACAGTCAGATTGCATAGGGCCTACCCTAATGGCCTCATTTTAACTTAATCACCTCATTAAAGGCCCTGTCTCCAAATACAGTCATGTTCTGAGGTACTACAGGTTAGGATGACAACACAGGACTTGGTGGGGAGAAACAATTCAGCCCATAACACAGATAATAGTTTCAACAAGGACAACAATAAGAAAATGACAGTCACAAAACACACATCTTCCATAGGCTCCTAGAGGAAACGTATGAGCCAGAATGAATAGAACCCTGTCCAAGGCAAGTGTGATAATGCAGGCTCACAATCAGGCAAAGTTCAACTTCAATGAACCGTCTCTAGGAAAGGGCCTCACAATGTCTCTCAAGGGCTTGAGAAGCTGGTACCCTACCAAGTACATCTCAAAACTATTGAGATTATTAAATGATGCCTTTATACTCTCTATCTTCTCCCCGTCCTTCCACAGCCAGTGAGTTGGGTCTTCTCACCACAACCAACATTCTATCAATCCTAAGGGGGAAATAGGGCATCCAATGTGGGGGACAGGTCCACCTCACCTGTCCCCCACATTGGATTGAGGGCTTGGCCTCAAGGATGACAGTACAGCTGGCCAAGGGCAGGCACCCTGGGCAAGGCTCCTTGAGTGGGGGAAGTGAGGGGGCAGTGCTCAGCACTTGGGGTGCTGGGAGCAGTTTGGCAGTCCTGGTGACTAAGATACCCTCCAGTAGGGAAAGAAAGTATGGGAGTGCCAGGATGTTGCATCACAGGTCTAGAAATACAAACACTCTTCAAAGCAACACCAGTGTTGACACTAGCAAAACGTCTTGGTCCTCAGCTGTTTGCTCGCCATCTCCACAGCTATGTGCCTGGTGTGGCTGGCCCTCACCCCCCTGTCTGTGCTGGGCCTGGGGACTCAGGCCTCCAACAGCCAACCTATCAGGTCCTTTGAGAACCCCCAGTACGAAGAGATGGTGCGGCTGACCCAAGATGGGCTGGGGCAGATGGCCGAAAGGAAACAGATAGTGGTGATTAGAGCAGGCATGGCAGGGCTCACCGTTGCCAAGACCTTGCAGGATGCTGGCCACCAGGTATATGTGGGGTAGGATCTGGGAGGGTCCTGCATGGGGCACTTGGGACAGAGGGAGGTGGACGGCCTCAGAGAGTTGGGGCAGGGGACTGGGTCTAGGGCTTAAGACGGGGGTAGAAGGGCTAGGAGAACCGGATGGTCTGATTCTATAACAGAGGGAGACCTGGGGAAGAGGAAGGAGGGCTGTGAGAGCCTGCTGGGAGGGGGTGTGTCCATCCTCACTGAGGTCAGGAAAGGGCCATCTTTCTAGGTGACTGTCCTGGAGGCCTCAGGGTGTGTGGGTGGCAGAATAGAGACCCACAGAGTGCCCGGAGCACAGTGGTATATGGATCTGGGTGCCATGAGGATACCCTACAGCCACAGGTAAGGTTGGGAAAAGTGTGGGCAGGGAAGTGTGGGTAAGGAAGACTGGGGGCATGGGCAGTAATCTCATTTGTACCCTCAGGATTTTAGTTTGTGGAAGCGATGAATAGCCATGGAGAGGTTAATGCCACTGGAAAAATTCATTACTTATAGTTTCAGAGAGAAGGGAACACAACACAGCACACAAGGCCCTGGCGATATATTGGGATGGTCAGAAAGCAGAAGACAAGAGCAAGCAGAAGGTACAGACCACAGCCTTTACTGGAGTTTCTGAGGGGAGGCAAGGTAGGACAGAGTAAACAGCTTAGATTTGGCTGGTTAGAATAATTACAATGGGCTTTGGGCTATAGGCATGGTCTCTGGTTGCCTGGTACCTGGCCCTGGGTGAGTTAGGGCAGGGGAAATATTGACTTGGCGTGTGGGTAGGAGTATGGCCTTAGATCAGCCAGGCTGCACAGTGAAAGGAGAGTTCTAGGCAAGCTGACATGCAGGAGAGACATAAACACTTTGATGAAGGTTCGGCCCTATGATGAATGAATATCAAATAGAAGGAATCTAAGAACACACAGTTAGAACACACAATTTGAACTAGCAGTCAACATCAAGGCCAAGACAAATAGTAATGAGTGAGAATCTTTTCCTGGAAGTCAGTACGGCTGGATCTGACCCCATCTCACAGCCTCAATGTTTCATTCTATATATTGGGCATAATGGCACTGCCCTGTCTGCTTAGAAGCCCATGTGGAGGACCCTGAAAGCTAACTGGGATGGGAGAGTACATTGAAAAGTCAAAAGTGGCCTAGTAGGTTTGCTAACAATGGTAATAAAGAGTATCCATCGAGGATGATGCAGTGTCTGGTCTGGAGCAGTGTCTGGAGCCCTGGCACCAGGAATTGGCACCAGTTAACCTCATGAAGGGTCATCCTAAAAGGGAGTCCTGCTCCATGGAGAATGCAGGGTGGTGGAAAATGCTTCCTAGAGACTTGGGAAAGATGAACATGGCCTCCAGGGAAGATAAGACCAGAGGACCCTGCCACTGCGCTCTTCATGCTGCCTCCTGGGCCTTGAGACCAGAGAACTCAGACAAAGTGAGAGGGATCTTGGTCAAAATAGAGGACGAGCCTGGTGTGATGGACAAACCACAAGAATGGTGGCTCTGTTCCCTTGTGGCCCTGCTGCCATGAGTGTAGTACCAAGGAGGCCTGCAGTTCAGCCTTTGGACAGAGGCCAGTAGCTGCCAATAAATCTATGGGGAGCAAAGACAGAGCCCCTGGGACAGGGACAGCTGGCAGGCCTCCTAAGCTACTTCTTAGGATCATATGAGGCTCATACAAGTGAAGGGCTCTGCAGAGTGTGTATACATGAGAAGTAGCACAGAGAGTTAGCTGTTTTCCTATTATTAGGGCCAAGAAGAACATTTTGAGGCTGTCAGAGCCCAGTATGCCAGGCATACACACGGCAGCCCGCAGGAGCCTGGCTGAATGGCCTGGCCACACCACTCTGTCCAATTCTGTTTCTCCTTGTCCCTGGATGCAAAGCAAGAGTTCTCATGTTGGCTTCCAGATCCCCTGCCTTCTCTCCCTGGACATGGTTGGCTGGTTGCAGCAATACCTGATCACAGTAGGGAACCTGAGCCATGGGGCCTTGCAGATGGTGGAGGACCTGATGAATATGTATGGTGGCTATTACCACACCTTCTTAGAGATCCTGTGTAACTTCATCTTCTTCTCCCAGGATTCCCGATGGGAAACAGGCTGGTGAAATGGGGAAATGGGCATGGGTGAGCCAGTTACTAACCAGGACATTTTGGGACTGGTAGAAAGCTTAGATAAATTGGGTGGGAAAATCCCAAAAGAAATGGGGAAGTGGGAAAGCAGGGGTTTCCAAACTCCAATGAACTCAGAATCACTAGGGGCCTTGTTAAACGCAAAAGGTTGAGCCCTACCCTGAATCTCTGATTCAGCACATCTGGGCTAGGACCTGAGAACATGCCTTTCTGACATGTTCCAGGGGCTGCTGCTGCTTTCTGTCTTTTTGTTTAGGAGCCCCACTTTGAGAACCTCTGACTAAGAGGCAGTCACATCAGGAAGGTACGGATCTGCTTTGCTCTAAGCCTCACCTGCTTTCTGGTTACAGACATGAGGGTCCTTACAAGATGCCTCACTGTCTTTCAGCCAAGGAAGATGAATCAGGGGTACTAACTCCAGACTCCATCCATCAAACCCCTGGTCACTGTCAGGATAGTCTGAAGCTGCAAAAAGAAAAGAAACCGAGACTCACTCTCCCTCAGAGTTCTGTGACCTGATTCCGACCAAAAAAAAAAAAAAGTGCTACAGATATTCAGGAGGGGACATCAGAGCAGGTCCATTAGAGGGCTTAGCCTCTGTGCAGTCCAAATGGCCCATCCTCTGCCTAGCCTTGTCCATCAACATTCCTCCTCCTGTCTCTCCCTTGCCTGCTCACTCTCAGATTCGATGAAATCACTGGGGGCTTTGACCAGCTCTCCCATGCCCTGCATGCTGCTCTCTTGCCCGGGACAGTTCAGCTCCACTTGCCACCAGAAGAGGTGGAGTCATACGGAGGTCACGTGCACATCACCTACCAAACGCCTGACCCTCTGAAACCCAGGGCAAGTCTGACTGCTGACTGCATGCTTGTGGCCACCACAGCCAAGGCTGCCCAGCTCCTCTGTTTCCAGCCACCTCTATCCCATGGCAAGGAGAATGCACTGCGATCCATCCACTACAGCAGTGTCACCAAAGTTGTTCCTGGCCTGCATGCAGAGTTTCTGGGAGCATGAAGGCCTCTTTGGGGGTGAGTCCGGCACTGATCGGCCTTTCCTCTTTATCCACTACCCGTCATACCTTCCTGGATGGCACAGGGGTCATCCTCGCCTCCTTTACCATGGACGACAACTCCTCTTTCTTTGCTGCCCTGGACCATGCCCAGGCAGCTGATGTTGTCTTGGATGACCTGGCCACAACCCATGACGTCTCCAAGGAGGAGCTGCGGGCCCTGTGCCCCTATTCCATCATCAAGCACTGGAGCCAGGACTCCTACTCCATGGGTGGTTTTGCCCTCTTCAACTCCCTACCAGTATGTGGACTATGCCCAGGAACTTGGATGGGTCCATTTTGCTGGTGAGCACACAAACCTGCCTCATGGCTGGATTGACACAGCCATCAAATCATGGCTCAAGACAGCACAGAACATACAAGAGGCTGTGGGCCTGGCTTTGACAAAGGGCCCCAGAGATCCAAAAGAACCCCACTCCAGAATGGAGCTATAGCTACACCCGAAACAATATTGTAAATCAGCTATACTTCAATTAAAAAAAAAAATGGAGCTATAGCTACACCTGAATTGATCATGTAAGTCAACTGTACTTCAATAAAAAAAAACAGAGCTATAGCCAACTTCTTGACATTAGAAATTAGAGTAATTCTGGTCACCCTGGCCACCCAGGAATAGTATCAAAATCCACTCTTTCATTTTATCTCCACATTTTTCCAAAAGTGTCAACCAAGAGGTGTCATATAAGGCCCAGGAACAGAATCCCTCTAATAGTTGGCCACTCATGATCTTGGATTTATTGGTAATGTCTCAACAGAGCAACATATGATATAGTAGTGATTAAAACAGTAAAGCATTCATTAAATTTAAGGCTATCACTAAGTATTTTATCTACATTCTGACTGGCATCTGAATAATTATAGAATTGAATGCTGAGAGTCAGAGAGGCCTTCGATTTCCAAGGGCCTCATCTGGGGTCCTTGGCTCTTCTATTATTCCTTTAATCTGAGTCTACTCCTACCTACCCTCCCCATGTCTACGCCTCCATCTCCCATGACTGTTAATTTTAAGGGAAGCTGAGAACTTGGATGGAGACAACTGTGTGATCAGCAACATGCTCAAGGCAATATATGTATATTGGGATTAGGTTTCAACATAAGAATTTTGGGGGCAACAAAAATGTTCAGTCCATAGCAGGGACTATATGTTCAAATAAGTGTGATAAGTGACAGATGATGGTGTTTGTAAGGCATAATGCCAGAAGTGTGCTTCTTCCTGACTGGGGGCTGATGTCATCCATTATGCAGAGAGCAAGTAATGTTTTTAAGTAATTATAGATTCATCAGTTCAGTTCAGTTCAGTCGCTCAGTCGTGTCTGGACTCTTTGCAACCCCATGAATCGCAGCACGCCAGGCCTCCCTGTCCATCACCAACTCCCAGAGTTTACTCAAACTCATGCCCATCGAGTCGGTGATGCCATCCAGCCATCTCAGCCTCTGTCGTCCCCTTCTCCTCCTGCCCCCAATCCCTCCCAGCATCAGGGTCTTTTCCAGTGAGTCAACTCTTCGCATGAGGTGGCCAAAGTACTGGAGTTTCAGCTTCAGCATCTGTCCTTCCAATGAACACCCAGGACTTATCTCCTTCAGGACGGACTGGTTGGATCTCCTTGCAGTCCAAGGGACTCTCAAGAGTCTTTTCCAACACCACATTTCAAAAGCATCAATTTTTCGGCGCTCAGCTTTCTTCACAGTCTGACTCTCACATCCATACATGACCACTGGAAAAACCATAGCCTTGACTAGACGGACCTTTGTTGGCAAAGTAATGTCTCTGCTTTTTAATATGCTATCTAGGTTGGTCATAACTTTCCTTCCAAGGAGTAAGCGTCTTTTAATTTCATGGCTGCAATCACCATCCACAGTGATTTTGGAGCCCCCAAAAATGAAGTCTGACACTGTTTCCACTGTCTCCCCATCTATTTCCCATGAGGTGATGGGACCAGATGCCATGATCTTAGTTTTCTGAATGTTGAGCTTTAAGCCAACTTTTTCACTCTCCTCTTTCACTTTCATCAAGAGGCTTTTTAGTTCCTCTTCACTCTCTGCCATAACGGTGGTGTCATCTGCATATCTGAGGTTATGGATATTTCTCCTGGCAGTCTTGATTCCAGCTTGTGCTTCTTCCAGCCCAGTGTTTCTCATGATGTACTCTGCATATGTTAAATAAGTAGGGTGACAATATACAGCCTTGACGTACTCCTTTTCCTAGGAAGTTGCAAAGACAGTACAGATAGGTCCCTGTGTCCCTTTCATCCAATTTTTACCAATGGTTGCATGTAACATAATTGCAATATAATACCAATATCAGAACATGACATTAATACAATGTGTGTAGTTTTATCACATGTGCATATTCTTTTTTTATTTTTTTTAATTGGAGGATAATTGCTTTAAAATGTCATATTGGTTTCTGCCATACATCAACATGAATCAGCCATAGGTATACACATGTCCCATTCCCCTTGAACCTTCCTCCCCCCTCTAACCCCATCCCACCCCTTTAGGTTGTCACAGAGCACCAGGCTGAAATCCCTGCACTGTACAACTTCCCATTAGCTATCTATCTTACACATGGTAATGTATTTATTTTAATTCTACTCTCTCAATTTGTCCCACCCTCTCCTGCTCTCCCTGTGTCTACAAGTCTGTTCTGTATGTTGGAGTCTCTACTTCTGTCCTGCAAATAGTTTCATCAGTACCATTTTTCTAGATTCCATACATATGTGCTAATATATGCTATTTGTTTTTCTTTTTCTGACTTACTTCACTCTGTATAGCAGACTCTAGATCTATCCATCTCTCTAGAACTGGCTCAGATTCGTTCCTTTTTATGTCTGAGTTATATTTCCTTGTGTATGTGCACCACAGTTCCTTTATCCATTCATCTGTCAACGGACATCTAGGTGGCTTGTGTGTCCTAGCTATTGTAAGTAGTGCTACAATGAACATTGGAGTACATGTGTCTTTTTCAATTATGTTTTTCTCAGGTTATACGCCCAGTAGTGGAATGGCTGGGTCATATGGTAGTTTTATTTTTAATTTTTAAAGAAATATCCATACTCTTCTCCATAATGGCTATTAATTTATATCCCACCAACAGTGCAAGGCTCTCCAGCATTTATTCTTTGCAGCTTTTTTTAATTTTAATTTTTTAAATTATGAAAGTATGATAACACATTTACAAGAGACTTGGAAAACACAGAACAAAGTTACATATAGCTCCATTATATATTAACATTATTTTTAAGTAGATAAATTAAGGTTTTTAGTTGGAGTTTCAATATGAAATTCTCAAAAATTAATAGAATGAACAGACAGAAAAAAAGTAGAAGGATACAGTGGACCTGAAAAGTACTATTAACCAATTCAATATAATTAAGATTTATACAATTTTCACACAACAGCAGGGTACGAATTCTATTCAAGTTTCCATAGGCCAAAACCAGGAGACACTGGAACATATACAGGGACATAAAACAAGATGCAAAAATGTCATGGTCTAAAGGTATTAAAATCATACAGAATCTGTTCTATCACTGTAGAACTATGTTAGAACACAATATCAAAAGATATTTGAAAATAACCCACATATTTTTCAACTGTAATGTGACAGTTACCAAGAGAAATCTTTGACTTAGCCATCAAAAGCCTCAAGAAGATTAAAAGACTGGAATAACACAGAGGGTGATTGCAGAGAAGAAAGCATTTAAGTGAAAAACTAATGTCAAAATGAAAAACTAATATCAAAACTAATTTAAAAACTCCATGTATTTGGAAGTTCAATGTCCACTTTTAAATGATGGGTGTATTTAAGAAGCCATAACAAGAAACATTAGAAAATATTTTTAAAAACAAAAAGAAAAGAGAATTTATCAGAATTTGTTGCATGCAGCTAAAGCTGCTCATTTCAACTAAATACAATGTGGAATCTTGAATACGGTATGAAAACAAATCATGGACACTAGCAAAATATTTTGTGAAATTTGAACAAAACCTATACTGTGCATGCTAAATTGCCTCAGTCGTGTCCGACTGTTTGTGACCAAGGATTTCCATTCCCTTGTTCAGGGCATCTTCCTGACCCAGGGATCAAACCCACATCTCTTATGTCTTCTGCATTAGGCAAGCAGGTTCTTAACCACTAGTACCACCTGGGAAACCAAAAACAGACTAGATAAAAGTAAAAGATAATCATACAGTCCAGTTGCTTTTAAACATGGCTGCTCTTAGAATCACATCTGGAGGTTTGGAGAAAAAAAAAATACCAGGGCATTTGTTTTTTTCAAAAATATCTAAGATAATTCTAATCTGCATCTGGATTTTAAAAACTGATTACAAATTTTTCTATTAAGTGTTAGTTTCAGCGATATAGAATTCTATTATTTTCTGTTGACTAGTCATGATACAATGGTATTAAAACAAAGATACATAATCACAACAGTAAAAAGATGTTTATCAGCTATCACAATTAATAGCAGTCAAAAAATAAAAGATAATTATAATTGCAAGCCATAATGGAAATAAGATTAACTTAACAGGGCTTTCTAGGTGGTGCTAGAGGTAAAAAACCCATCTGCCAATGCAGGCGACTTAAGAGATGCAGATTTGATCCCTGGGCTGGGAAAGACTCCTCTGGAGAAGGAAATGGCAACCTACTCCAGAATTCTTGCCTCGGAAATCCCAAGGACAGAGGAGCCTGGTGGGCTATGGTCCATAGGGTCACAAAGAGTTAGGTCACAAAGAGTCAGACATGACTGAAGTGACTTAGCATGCATAAAATAATTACTTACAACTTGGGGGGTTAAATAGGGGATTGGAATGCAAAAGTAGGAAGTCAAGAGATACCTGGAGCAATAGGCAAGGTTGGCCTTAGGGTACAAAGTGAAGCAGGACAAAGGCTAAAAGAGTTCTGTCAAGAGTACACACTGGTCAAAACAAACACCCTCTTCCAACAACACAAGAGACAACTCTACACATGGACATCACCAGCTGGCCAATACCAAAATCAGATTGATTGATTATATTCTTTGCAGCCAAAGATGGAGGAATTCTATAAAGTCAGTAAAAACAAGACCTGGAACTGACCGTGACTCAGATCATGAGCTCCTTGCTGCAAAATTCAGACTTATATTGAAGAAAGTAGGGAAAATCACTAGCCCATTCAGGCATGATCTAAATCAAATCCCTTATGATTATATAGTGAAAGTGACAAATAGATACAAGAGATTAGATATGATAAAGTGTCTGAAGATCTATGGGCAGAGGTTCATCATACTGTACAGGAGGTGGTGACCAAAACCATCCCAGAGGAAAAGAAATGCAAGAAAGCAAAATGGTTTTCTGAAGAGGAATTACAAATAACTGAGAAAAGAATAGTGAAAAGCAAAGGAGAAAGGGAAAGATATACAAAACTAAATGCAGAGTTCCAGAGAATAGCAAGGAGAGAAAAGAAAGCCTTCTTTAAGTGAAGAATGCAAAGAAATAGAGGAAAGCAATAGAATGGGAAAGACTAGAGATTTCTTCAAGAAAATTAGAAATATAAGGGAATATTTCATGCAAAACTGGGCATAATAAAGGACAGAAATGATAAGGACCTACCAGAAGCAGAAGAGATTAAGAAAAGATGGTGAGAATACACAAAGGTACCATACAAAAAAGGTCTTAATGACTCAGATAACCATGATGGTGTGGTCACTCACATATAGCCAGACACCCTAGAATGTGAAGTCAAGTGGGCCTTAGGAAGCATCACTATGAGCAAAGCTAGTAGAGGTGATGGAATTCCAGCTGAGCTATTTCAAACCCTAAAAGATGATGCTGTGAAAGTTCTGTACTCAATATGCCAGCAAATTTGGAAAACTCAGCAGTGCCCACAGGACTGGAAAAAGTCAGTTTTCATCCAATCCCAAAGAAGGGCAATGTCAAAGAATGTTCACCATCATACAATTGGGCTCAGCTCACATGCTAGCAAGGTAATGCTCAAAATCCTTCAAGTTAGGCTTCAACAGTACATGAACCATGAACTTCCAGATGTTCAACCTGGATTTAGAAAAGTCAGAGGAATCAGATATCAAATTTCCAATATCCATTGGATCATAGAAAAAGCAAGAGTTCCAGAAAAACATCTACTTCTTCTTCATTGACTACGCTAAAGCTTTTGACTGTGTAGATCACAACAAACTGGAAAATACTTAAAGAGATGGGAATACCAGACTACTTTACCCTCTTCCTGAGAAATCTGTATGCAGATCAAGAAGCAAGTTAGAATTGGACACAGAACAATGGACTCATTCAAAATTGGGAAAGCAGTATGTCAAGGCTGTATATTGTCACCATGCTTGTTTATCTTATATGCAGATTACATTACGGAAAATGCCAGGCAGGATGAATCACAAGTTGAAATCAAGATTGCTGGGACCTGGTGTGATTCTGTCCTGCGTGACTGCTCATTCGAACAGTAGTCATTTAAGTCTGTCCAGCTTCTCTCCCACTTACGTGCGTGTCGCCAACCCATGGAGGATTCAATGGAGATGAACATGAGCACCCTGAGGCCCTAGACTATCTTTTCAGTTGTGAACTAAAGGCTGACAGAGATTATCATGTCAAGGTGTATAATGATGAACATGAGCACCAGTTATCTTTAAGAATGGTCAGTTTAGGGGCTGGAGCAAAGGATGAATTATGCATTGTTGAAGCAGAGGCAATGAATTATGAAGGCAGTCCAATTAAAGTAACACTGGCAACTTTGAAAATGTCTATACAGCCAACAGCTTCCCTTGGGGGCTTTGAAATTATATCACCTGTGGTCTTACAGTTGAACTGTAGCTCAGGGCCTGTGCCTATCAGTGGACAGCACTTAGTAGCTGTGGAGGAAGATGCAGAGTCAGAAGATGAAGAGGAGGAGGATGTGAAACTCCTAAGTATATCTGGAAAGTGTTCTGTGGTAGCAAGATTCCCCAGAGAAAAGTAAAGCTTGCTGCTGATGAAGATGAAGAAGATGATGATGATGAAGAAGAAGATGATGATGATGATTTTGATGACGAAGTTGAAGAAAAAGCTCCAGTAAAGAAATCTGTATGAGATACTCCAGTCAAAAATGCACAAAAGTTGAACCAGAATGGAAAAGACTCAAAACCATCAACACCAAGATCAAAAGGGCAAGAATCCTTAAAAAAAAAAAAAAAAAAAAAACAGGAAAAAGCACCTAAAGCACCGAGAGGACCTAGCTCCATAGAAGACATTAAAGCAAAAATGCAAGCAAGTATAGAAAAAGGTGGTTCCCTTCCCAAAGTGGAAGCCAAGTTTATCAATTATGTGAAGAATTGTTTCCAGATGACTGACCAGGAGGCTATTCAAGATCTCTGGCAGTGGAAGAAGTCTCTTTAAGAAAATAGTTTAAACAGTTTGTTAAAAAGTTTCCATCTTATTTCATTTCTGTAACAGTTGATATCTGGCTGTCCTTTTAATAATGCAGAATGAGAACTTTCCCTATCAGGTCTGATAAATGTTGTCCACGTTCCATTCCCAAGAATGTGTGGTCCAAAATGCCTCTTTAGTTTTTAAAGATGGAACTCCATCCTTTGCTTGGTTTTAAGTATGCACGGAATGTTATGATAGGAATAGTAGTAGTGGTGGTCAGACAGATGGAAATGGTGGGGAGACAAAAATATACATGTGAAATAAACTCAGTATCTTAATAATAAAAAAAAAAGAGATTGCTGGGAGAATATCAACAACCTCAGAAATGCAGATGATACCACCCTAATGGCAGAAAGTGAAGAGGAACTAAAGAGCCTCTTGATGAAGGTGAAAAAGGAGAGTGAAAAGACTGGCTTAAAACTCAGCATTCAAAAAACTAACATCTTGGTTTCTGGTCCCATCACTTCATGACAAATAGACAGGGAAAAAATGCGAACAGTGACAGACTTTATTTTCTTGGGGTCCAAAATCACTGTGGATGGTGACTGCAACCAAGAAATTAAAAGATGCTTGCTCCTTGGAAGAAAAGCTTTAACAAACTTAAACAGAATATGAAAAAGTAGAGACATCACTTTGCTGACAAAGGTCCATAAAATCAAAGCTATGGTTTTTCCAGTAGTAATGTACTAATGTGAGAGTTGTACCATAAAGAAGGCTGAGCACCAAAGAATTGATACTTTTGAACTCTGTGCTGGAGAAGACTCTTGAGGGTCCCTTGGACTGCAAGATCAAACCAGTCAATCTTAAGGGAAATCAACCCTGAATATTTGTTGGAAATATTGATACTGAAGTATTTCCTATTCCTCCAATATTTAGCAGACTTAGACAACAACAATCCTATCAGAGGTTTCCCATAGATCCTGTGGACTCCAGGGCTGGGTAACCTCAGGCTAAGCAACTAACAGAGACAGTGCAGCCCCACCTATCAGCAGATAATCAGATTAAAGTTTTACTGAGCGGGACCCTGCCCACCAGAACAAGTTCCAGTTTTCCCCAGCACCAAGACTGATGGTGAAGCTGAAGCTCCAATACTTTGGCCACCTGATGCAAGGAGCCAACTCATTAGAAAAGACCCTGTCGCTGGGAAAGATTGAAGGCGGGAGGAGAAGGGCATGACAGAGGATGAGATGGTTGGATGGCATCACCGACTTAATGGACATGAGTTTGAGCAAACTATGGGAGATGGTGCAGGACAGGGAAGCCTGGCCTGCTGCAGTCCATGGAGTCACGAAGAGTCAAGACTTAACCAAGCGACTAAACAACAGTCCCTCTCATCAGCCTCATCCACCAGAGGGCAGACAGAAGAGGCAAGAAGAACTACAATCCCGCAGCCTCCAGAATGAAAACCACAACCACAGACAGTTAATTGAAATGAAAGTGCAGAGGACTATCTCCCAGATGAAAGAATGCATGAAATCCCAGAAAAATAACTAAATGAAGTGGAGATAGGCAATCTTTCAAAAAAAGAATTCAAAATAATGATAGGGCCAGCGGGACCTAGGATCCAGGATGACCTAGGATCTTGGGGGAAAAAATGGAGAAGGTGCCATAAATGTTTATCAAAGACCTAGAAGAACGACAGAATAAACAGAGATGAACAATACACTAGAAGGAATCAATAGCATAATAACTAAGGCAGAAGAACAGATAAATAACCTAGAAGGCAGAATGGTGGAAATCACTGCTGCAAAACAAAATATAGAAAAAAGAATGAAAAAAAAAATTGTACTCTGGGACAACTTTAAAGGCCCCAATATTCACATTACAAAGGTCCCAGAAGGAGAAGAGAGAAAGAACTTGAGAAAATATTTGAAGAGAAAATAGTTGAAGATTTCCCTACCGTGGGAAAAGAAACAGTCAACAAAGTCCAGGAAGTGCAGAGTCCCAGACAGGATAAACCCACACATCGAGACACCCAGTAATCAAACTGAAAAAAATTAAAGACAAAGATAAAATGTTAAAAGCAACAAGGGAAACACAACAAATAACATACAAGGGAACTCTCATAAGATTATTTGTAAATTTTTTGATGATAGCCATTCTGATCAGTGTGAAGCAGTACTTCATTGTAGTTTTGATTTGCATTCCTCTAATAATAAGCTATGTTGATCATTTTTTCATGTGTTTTTTAGCCACCTGGATGTCTTTGGAGAAATATCTATTAAGGCCTTTTGCCTACTTTTTGTTCGGGTTCTTTGTTTTTCTCATGTTGAGCTGCATGAACTGCTTACATATTTTGGAGATCAATCCTTTGTCAGTTGCTCATTCGCAATTATTTCCTCCCATCTGGAGGCTTGTCTTTTCATCTTGTTTATGGTTTCCTTTGCTATCCGAAATCGTTTGAGTTTAGTTCAGTCAGTTCAGTTCAGTCACTGAGTTGTGTCCGACTCTTTGCGACCCTATGAATCGCAGCACGCCAGGCCTCCCTGTCCATCACAAACTCCTGGAGTTTACTCAGACTCATGCCCATGGAGTCGGTGATGACATCCAGCCATCTCAGCCTCTGTCGTCCCCTTCTCCTCCTGCCCCCAATCCCTCCCAGCATCAGGGGCTTTTCCAACGAGTCAACTCTTCGCATGAGGTGGCCAAAGTACTGGAGTTTCAGCTTCAGCATCAGTCCTTCCAATGAACACCCAGGACTTATCTCCTTCAGGACGGACTGGTTGGATCTCCTTGCAGTCCAAGGGACTCTCAAGAGTATTTTCCAACACCACAGTTCAAAAGCATCAATTTCTCGGCAGTCAGCTTTCTTCACAGTCTGACTCTCACATCCATACATGACCACTGGAAAAACCATAGCCTTGACTAGACGGACCTTTGTTGGCAAAGTAATGTCTCTGCTTTTTAATATGCTATCTAGGTTGGTCATAACTTTCCTTCCAAGGAGTAAGCGTCTTTTAATTTCATGGCTGCAGTCACTATCCACAGTGATTTTGGAGCCCCAAAAAATGAAGTCTGACACTGTTTCCACTGTCTCCCCATCTATTTCCCATGAGGTGATGGGACCACACTTTAGACGTTTCCCCATCTATTTGCCATGAAGTGATGGGACCAGATGTCATGATCTTAGTTTTCTGAATGTTGAGCTTTAAGTCAACTTTTTCACTCTCCTCTTTCACTTTCATCAAGAGGCTTTTTAGTTCCTCTTCACTTTCTGCCATAAGGGTGGTGTCATCTGCATATCTGAAGTTATTGATATTTCTCCCGGCAATCTTGATTCCAGTTTGTGCTTCTTCCAGCCCAGTGTTTCTCATGATGTACTCTGCATATAAGTTAAATAAGCAGGGTGACAATATACAGCCTTGACGTACTCCTTTTCCTATTTGGAACCAGTCTGTTGATCCATGTCCAGTTCTAACTGTTGCTTCCTGACCTGCATACAGGTTTCACAAGAGGCAGGACAGGTGGTCTGGTATTCCCATCTCCTTCAGAATTCTCCACAGTTTATTGTGATCCACACAGTTGAAGGCTTTGGAGTAGTCAATAAAGCAGAAATAGATGTTTTTCTGGAACTCTCTTGCCCATTACTCTAGAAGGTGGGTCATAGAGGATCTTATGTGAAAATGTGTTCTGCCTATGTTTTCCTCTAAGAGTTTTATAGTATCCTTGTGTGCTCAGTCGCTTCAGTCATGTCTAACTCTCTATGACTTTATGGACTGCACCCCACCAGGCTCCTCTGTCTGTGAGATTCTCCAGGCAAGAATACTGGAGTGAGTTGCCATGCCCTTCTCCAGGGGATCTTCCCAACCCAGGGATCAAACCCACACCTCCTGGGTCCTCTGAACAGCAAGCAGATTCTTTACTCACTGAGCCACCTGGGAAGCCATTTAGGTCTTTAATCAATTTTGAGTTTACCTTTGTATGGCGTTAGGGAGTATTCTCATTTCATTCTTTTTCATGTAGCTGTCCAGTTTTCCCAGCACCACTTTGTGAGGAGGCTGTCTTTTCTCCATTTTATATTCTTGCCTCCTTTGCCAAAGATAAGGTGCCCATAGGTGTGTAGGTTTATCTCTGGGCTTTCTGTCTTGTTCCATTGGTCTATATTTCTGTTTTTGTGTTAGTACCATACTGTCTTGATGACTGTGGTTTTGTGAAAGTGAAAGTCACTCAGTTGGGCCTGACTCTTTGTAACCCCATGAACTATAGTCCATGGAATTCTCCAGGCCAGAATACTGGAGTGGGAACCCAGGTCTCCTGCATTGCAGGCGGATTTTTTTACCAGCTGAGCCACAAGGGAAGCCCTTGTGGTAATTTTGTAGTACAGTCTGAAATAAGGAAGGTTGATTCCTCCAGCTTCATTCTTCTTTCTCAAGATTGCTTTGGCTATTCTGGGGTCTTTTATTTTACCATGCGAATTGTGACCTTTTTTGTTCTAGTTCTGTGAAAAAATGCCATTGACAATTTGATAAAAGGAAAGGAAAGTGAAGTGGCTCAGTCGTGTCTGACTCTTTGCAACCCCATGGACAGTAGCCTATCACGCTTCTCTGTCCATGGGATTTTCCAGGCAAGAGTATTGGAGTGGGTTACCATTTCCTTCTCCAGGGGATCTTCTTGACCCAGGGATCGAACCCAGGTCTCCCGCATTGTAAGCAGACGCTTGACTGGCTGAGCCACAATTTGAGAAGGACTACCTTAAATCTGGAGCAGGCAATGGCAACCCACTCCAGTACTCTTGCCTGGAAAATCCCATGGATGGAGGAGCCTGGTAGGCTGCAGTCCATGGGGTCGCTAGGAGTCGGACACGACTGAGCGACTTCACTTTCATTTTCCACTTTCATGCATTGGAGAAGGAAATGGCAACCCACTCCAGTGTTCTTGCCTGGAGAATCCCATGGACGGGGGCGCCTGGCGGTCTGCCGTCTATGGGGTCCCACAGAGTCGGACACGACTGAAGCGACTTAGCAGCAGCAGCAGCAGCCTTAAATCTGTAGATTGATTTGAGTAATATTGTCATATTCACAATATTGGTTCTTCCGACCCAAGAACAAGATATATCTTCCGTCTGTTAATGTCTTTTAATTTTTTTTTATCAGTGTCTTATAGTTTTCTGTATACAGCTCTTTTGTCTCCAGTTCAGTTCAGTCGCTCAGTTGTGTCCGACTCTGTGGGACCCCATGAACCGCAACACGCCAGGCCTCCCTGTCCATCACCAACTCCCAGAGTCCACCCAAACCCAAGTCCATTGAGTCGCCTTAGGTAGGTTTATTCCTAGGTCTTTTATTATTTCACATGTGCATATTCTTCTAACTGCAACCACAACAAGATACAGAACTATTTCATCAACGCGAAGATATCCCTCTTGCTATGCCTCTTTAGTCACTTCTGCCCCACTCCCTACCTCCCAACATCTCCAAGCCCTATCAATCAGTAATCTGTTTTCTATCACTATAATTTTTCTTTTTTAAAATGTTATGTGAATGAGATCATGAAGTATGTGACCTTTTGATATTGACTTTTTCACTCAGCATAACTCCCTGAGGTATATCCAAGTTATATCCTGCATCAGTAGTTCATTTATTTTTAGTGCTGAGTAGTATTCTATGGTATGGTGGTACTACCACCTGTTTAACCATTCACCTGTTGAAGGGCATTTCAATTGTTCCCTGTTTTTTTGGCTGTTATCAATAAGAGTGCTTTGAACATTTGTGTACAGGTTTTTGTGTAAATATCAGTTTTCATTGCTCTGGGATAAATGCCTAAGAATGTAATTGCTGGGTCATATAGTAACTGCATGTTTAGTTTCCTAAAAAAAAAAAAAAAAAAAAATTGCTAGACTCTTTCTTAAATGGCTATACCATTTACATTCCCGCTAGCAATGAACAAGTGATCCAGTTTCTTGTCATCCTCACTAGCATTTGCTGTTATCACTGCTTTTTATTTTAGCTATTCTGAAAAGCTTGTGGTGATATCTCATTGTGATTTTCATTTGCACTTCAACAGCACTGAACATCAATGTCTTGTCCTGCCATTGGCTCATTTTCTAATTGGATTGTTTACTTTTTTATCATGGAGTTTTGAGAGTTCTCTCTACCTCCTAGATATGAGCCCTTTGTCAGAGATGTGGTTTGCAAATATTTTTCTTCTGTTTGTAGCTTGTCTTTACATTGTCTTAAGGTCTTTTGCAGAATAAGTTTTTCATTTTGATGAGGTCCAATTTAATATTTTCCTACATGTCATATTTAAGAACTCTTCACTAAGCACTAGGTCTTAATGGTTTTCTCCTATGTTTTCTCATAAAGTTTTATAGTTTTAAGTGTTACATTTAAGTCTACGACTCATTTTGAATTGATTTTTGTATAACATGTGAGCAATTTTTCAAATAAATTGTATTATTCTTCTACTAATAAATTGTATATACTCATGGTAGAAAAATCAGCAAATGCCTGACATTAGGACAAAGAAAATTAAAAATTTTCATAATCCTACCAGTTATAGAAAATCAGTTACATTTAGTATATGTCTTCCCAGCTTTTTTTAATTCTTTACACATACACACACACACACACACACACACATAACATATATATATATACTTAGGTTCCTTCCAATTCCTTTTGAAGAGGAGGGAAAATTTCAAAATGAAACTTAAAGATTAGATGAAATTTCATTCTCTTTCTTATTCATCCTTTGATTGGCCAGCTTTACAGATGAGAAAACTAAAGCTTAGAGAGAATAGACAGCTTGCCTTCTGAAAAGTCCAGTCAGGACTTGCACTCAGCTAAATCTGACCAGCAGTCATCATTTGCTATGCTATACTCCACACGATGCTAAATTACCAAAAGGAAAAAAAAAAAAAAAAAAAGCCAACAGCTAGGAAAGAGAAAAGCAGAGGCAAAATTACTTGTTCAAGGGTAGTTTGGTAAGCCAAGCTGTAACTAATATGGAGGTAGGCTATATCCTAACAGCCTGGCCTGGAGGTCTAGAAAAGATACTCAGGGAGAAATGAATACTTTCAAAAACAACAAATTAAGCATAGAGGGTCAGAATATTATACAAATACTAAGAAGATAGAACTTAAATGTGGCTGAAGAGTTTTTATTATTAAAATAGATTATTTTCCACAGGAGTCACAACAGAAAAATGAGCAGTGGAAATTTCTAGAATAAAAAAATTTAAAAAGCAGCTATAAAAGATATTTTGGGAACAATTAGGGTAAATTCAAATGTGGACTGGCATCTGATGACAAGTTAATGTTGATTTTCTCAGGTGTGACATGGAGTAGTGTAATAATGTATGCAACTTTCAAACGGGTGGGAGACTGAGGAAGCTCTGATTATGTCTAGAAAGAAAGAGAAAATGTGGCAAAATATTAACTTATGTCGTATGTAGGTAGAAAGAACACCGGTGTTCGTTATGTCATTATTTTACTTATTTCAGTTTACTTTCAAAATAGAAAGGAACGTGTTGGGGTGGGAAGAATTTCCTGACTCCTTTGTATATATAGTAAAACTTGCCTGAGTCGTGAGCAGTGAGCCCCCTCTAGGTGACATTGGTCATTCTAATATCATTTTGAGTATTCGGGGGACTTTTTTTTTTTTTTTTTAACCCTGGGCATTGGAAGACCTGACACTTGTGGCGGCATCAGAGTTTTCTTTTGGGATCAGTTAGTGCTGTCTGCCTTGTATTAAGGTATCCTTAAGTATAGGACAGTGATCCACAGACAGCCGGCACTCCTTAACCAGACTAATCCTCGCCTTTGGTAATTACGTTCTCCTGAACAGAAAGGTAGCCAATATTGTATTTTTGGCGTTAAGTTGAAACAACAAAAAAAACCCCAACAAAAGTACCTTCCCTGACCGGGAATCGAACCCGGGCCGCGGCGGTGAGAGCGCCGAATCCTAACCACTAGACCACCAGGGAACACATAAGAGAGCCGTCTACTGTAAGCTAGACTAACTGTATAAAATGTGACGTAAACTGAGTTGCTCAATGCGGTTACTAGAACCTCCGGTATTCATACCGCCTCCCTCTTGCACCTGACCGGTTTCTCGGCCGCTGCAAAGCCGAAGAAAACAGATAATGAAGAACCGGAGCAACGTAAAGTCTGAATATGGCCGCTGTCTCAGAAACAGAAAACAAAAACTGCCAGCACTAACGGGAAATGTTCTTGGATACGTTCGCGAAAAGTTGCAAAAACACGCCTGTCAGAAGTGGGATTCGAACCCACGCCTCCATTCGGAGACCAGAATGCCCTCGGGGAAGGTACACACCTTGAGTCTGGCGCCTTAGACCACTCGGCCATCCTGACACGCTGAAAAGAAGTTGTTCTGGAACGGCCTGCTTTCTGCGACAGCCTGCTGCGTTGCCCCGCCTCACTGCGCAGGCTGTCGGCGGATCCACCAGGTCAGGGCGGAGGAGAACTTGGGCTGGGCGCCTGTGGCTGCCTGCGAAAGAACTCTTGGAGAATGCCGGGTTTGCAGTTCCTGACGACTGCCTAGCCTCTCCGGTTGGCAGGAAAATCGAGTCAAGAAGCAAGGACAATCCCGCTAGAAAACCAGAGGGTTTAGTGACCATCCGACCCAGCAAAGGAAGGAAACTACAGTAGCAAAAGCAAAAAGAAAGTGCCAGGTTTCTGCCCATCGGGCGACCCGCCACTGCCAGATCCCAGGCTCCCGCCGCACGTGCCTGGCCCTAGCTGGAGAAAACTGGTTTGTTGAGTGAATACAAGGAAAGCGTATGGAAATAGCTTGCCACAGAGGAAGCAACAGTGATTGCCGTTGTTTCCAAATTATTAGGGCTTTCTGCCTTATTGTCTTTGGCTTACACATCCTTTTAAGACCCACACCTCCTCCTCTACCAAGTCACCCAGTCCTGGTAGAGATAATGGGGGGCTATCGGTGTTAAAGAAGAACGTTACTCGTTCATGACACTCCTTAAAGCACTGTAAGGAAGACTTTATTAAATGGGTGGTGTGGGGGATAGCAATCAAGATATGTATGGCTACTACTGCACCAGGGTCTTGCAGTAGGAGAGGTGAGATTGAATTCAACTCTGAGTACAACAAGCGAGACTGGAAATTTATAGCCAAAGAGAGCGGTAGGGTGCATTCAGTGGATGAAAAATTACCAAGGGCGCGGCGGTGGGGGGGGGGGGCGGGCGGGGGGTGGGGGGAGGATTCTGTCCAAAAGGATATCTAACTGGGTTCTTGCTGAAGGTAGACCAGGATATTAGATATCACCTGGTAGAGGACCAGGAACCCCATTATATATTCAGAGTGATAATATATCAAGGATGGGGCATTATGGTGAAACATACTGAGCAGGATTTCTGCTAAAATTGAATGTTATAGAGACAAGCTTGAAAGTCCAAAGTCAGGCTTAGTTGAAAAAGATTTCAGGGGGGACAGTTTTAACAAAAGAGAGCAAAGATAGCAAGTGTGCTTTGGCATCAACTGGGAAGTCCCGCTTCTTGTGCTCCAGACCACATACCATTCAATCACTCATTCATTCATTTATTCACTGAGTCTTAATCCATATGTTTTTGTTGTTCAGTCTATCAGTCCTGTCCCACTCGTTGCGGCCCCGTGGACTGCAGCACGGCCAGACTTCCTTCCCTGTCCTTCACCATCTCCTGCAGCTTGCTCGAACTCGTGTACATTGAGTTGGTAATGCCATCCAACCATCTCGTCCTCTGTCATCCCCTTCTCCTCCTGCCTTCAGTCTTTCCCAGCATCTGGGTCTTTTCTAATGAGTCAGTTCTTTGCATCAGGTGGCCAAAGTATTGGAGCTTCAGTTTCAGCATCAGTCCTTCCAATGAATATTCAGGATTGATTTCCTTTAGGTTTGATCTCCTTGTAGTCCAAGGGGCTCTCGAGAGTCTTCTCCAACATCACAGTTCAAAAGCATGAATTCTTCGGCGCTTAGCTTTCCTTATGGTTCAACCCTCACATCCATCCATACACTACTGGAAAAACCATAGCTTTGACTAGATGGTCCTTTGTGGGAAATTGATACAGCAGTAAACAGAGAGGAGGTCCCTACCCTGGCAAACTGACTGCTAGTGAAGGGGATAGTCAGCCCAAAGGAACATACAAGCTGTGAGGACAAAACAAAAGCAGAGCAATGACATGGTGCAGGTCTATTTTTAGACTGTGATTGTCAAGTAAGATCTCACTGCCTTTTTCTAAAAATAATTTTCAAAAAGTAAAACACATGATTCCAAGCAAATATATGAGTGATGCATGTATCAAGATTTTACTCAACTCATTAATGAGGGTCTCTGTATGATGTTATAACCTATTCAAAGCAGATTTTGAAGAGTTTTTTTTTTTTTTAATAGTCAGACAAGGGAATTTGAAAAGAGATTGCTAACAGATGTGAGATGGGTTAATTTATCAAGGGTATGATATTTAAGGTATGGTTTCTACATTGTTTTTTTTTTTTTTTACCAGAAATAAATCAGGTGCCTCTCTTCACAAATTTTATTTGTGTTGTGATACATAGGAATCTTTGGCCTTGCTCCCACACAGAAACACTTTGCATCACTGTTGATTTTCTACAGGTTAATTTCTACCCATACAGAACTCTAAAATAGTCAGTAGAAGCCAGTCAAAGGTGCACATGGAATCAGATAATCCCCAAAGAAGTGCTAGAGAGTGCCAAGCCTTCCACTGTAAGGGTAACTTGTGTCCAAGAGAATCAGAGCCGAACAGCAGTGAAAGCTGTAAGAACACATTTTATCCAAGAACTATTGTAGTAGGAGAAAAGAAACCTTATATAATAGAACTGGGCTCAATTCCAAATACAGCAAGGAAAAGTGGGGATTTATAGCTAAGGAGCAGGGTGGGGTCAGTGGATGGAAAAATCACTATGAGGAGACACCAAGAGTAGAGAGATTCTTGCTAAACTGATTTAATAAGATTTCTGCTGAAGGCGGGCCAGGGTCATCATATATTACCTAGAAGATGGGGAGGGGGATGAGGAATTTGTTTAGCTGTGGGAGGGTGATCAGATATTAAAGGTAAGGAGATTTTTACTAGAATCCTAACAGGATTCTTATTAAAATTAGACCATACAAGGCAGAGCCTGGGAAGCCCAAGATCAAGGTTTAGTTGAAAAGAGGGCTCAGAGGAGCCTGGCTAAATTTTGGTCCAAGTGGGAATTTTTGTCACTAATAATATCTTTTCTATTTCCAAGTTTTAGATAATCTTTTCTTTCACGTTGGAGCCTTCACTGAAGGGAGGACATAAGCACTGAGAGAAGGGGGGGATGTTTTCCACAACCCTGACAATAATATTCTAATTTCCCTGGTGGTCTATTTGGCCTTCAGGGATTTCTGGCCAGTCTGACCTTACCTCACAGTCTCTCATGTACCCCAGTGAGCTAGCTGAATTTTCGTCAACATGCTTAATCAGCCTTCATTCCTTCTAGCTCACCCAGAAACTCCTGAGAGTCTGGAGGGTAAAGACCATGGATGCAGCAGAGAAGAAAACAAAATATTTATCTGTGCTTGAGAAGCTCACATTCCAGGAAAGAAAGATGGAAAGTAAACAAAATAATTACATGTGGGGGAGTAATAAGTACTAGGAAGAAAAATAGAGAAAGAAGGGTAGAGGGAGAGGTAGGTGGTTCAGAAGTTCTCTCAGGATGTGGCTTTTGAGTAGACTGTCAGTGAACGACCAGATAGAATATCTGTGGGGAGAGAGAAGAGCATATGCAAAGTCCAGCAAAGAATGCAAAACAGACAGCGTGGCTGGGACTGCTTGGTTCCAGCCTGTATACTGACACTGAGTGAAGAGGAGAGCTGACGTTGGTAAGATATGGCCTGCATGGATAGTAGATGGGAGAGCACAAGAATGAAGCAGAGAGAACAGTCGAGAGGCTACTGCAATTTCCCTTGGACAGACCAGGGTCGGCAGGCCAGATGGTGATAGGCAGTCAAATTCTGGATCTATTTTGAAGGTGGAGTCAATAAGATTTATTGATGCACAAGAAGGAAAGAAGTGGCATGTAATTAGAGGTGTTTGGACCTGAGCAATTGGCCAGTAGGGAAACCAGGGAGGAGGCAGATTGTGGAGGGAGTATATGGTTTTTGATCTTCAGGTTTAAGATGCCTATTAGAGGTGTCAAGTAGATAGATACAAGCATCTGAAGTACTGTGGGAGATATAAAGGTGGAAACTCATTAGCCAATAAATTGTACTTATCTGTATCCCTGCCATAAAACAGGGAATTCCCTGGCAGTCCAGTGGTTAGGACTACATGCTCCCACTTCAGGGAACACGGTTTGGATCCCTGGTCAGGGAACTAAGATACTGTGTGTGCAAAGGGCAAAAGAAAAAACAAAAAAAGCCATAAAACAGAATGAGCTCACTTGGAAAGTGAGGCCAAACACTGAGCCCTGGGACATTCCACTAAGTTGAGAAAGAAGAGGAAACTGCATAGAAGGCTGAGAAAGAATGGCCACTGAGAAAGAAAGAAAAAGAGGAGATTGTGGTTTGTAGAAGCCGCATGGAGAAAGAAGGTAGAGGAGAAAAAAAGTGATCGAAAGTCCAATGCTGCCAAGGGGAGTAAGTTGAGAAAGCAGTGGGTCAGGGTTCTGGTGAGGTTGGAGGAGAGACTGGAGATGGTGACAGGACATACCGATGCCTTTTGGGAGATGTTCTACCTGAAAGGGGATCAGCAATATGGAATGCTAGCTGCAGGAAACCACAGAATCAAGGTTTCGATTTATTTCATGGTGTGACATTACATGGCATGTTGTATTAATGGCAATGATCCAGTGTTGTTTCTCTCCTCAGCATTTCTTTGGACACCTCTGGCCATGTGGTGAGGCCTACTTCCCCAGGGTTTGGTTTTTTTAAAAACCTGAGGAGAAATAGAAGTAACATAAAATTAACTATTCAAAGTAGCATTTAATACATTCACAAGGTTGTACAACCACTATCTCTGTTTAAGTTCCAAAATAGTTCCATCATTCCAAAAGGATACTTTGTACCTGTTAAGCAGTTACTCCCTGTTTTAGTCAGCTTGGGCTCCTGTAATAAAACACTGAAGACTATGTGACATAATAAAAATTTATGTTCTTATGCTTCCGAGGGCCCCACTCTTATGAAAGGGAAAGTGAAACTGAAGTTGCTCAGTCATGTCCAACTCTTTGCGACCCCATGGACTGTATGTAGCCTACCAGGCTTCTCCGTTCATGGGATTTTCCAGGGAAGGGTACTGGAGTGGGTTGCCATTTCCTTCTCCAGAGTATCTTCCTGACCTAGGGATTGAACGTGGGTTTCCTGCATTGCGACCAGACACTTTACCCTCTAAGCCATCAGGGAAGTTTTTGCACTGTTATGATGTTGTCTAAATCTAATTAGCTCTCAAAGGCCCCATCTTAAAATATCATCACATTGGGGAGTAGGGGTTCAACATGCAAATTTGGGATTGCACAATTCAGTCCTCAGCATTCCCTATTCCTCCCTTCATCTAGCCCCTGGCAATCACCAATCTGCTTTGTATCTCTGTGAATTTACCTCTTCTGATTATTTCATGTAAATTGAATTTATATATGATCATATTATATATGATCTTTCATGCAGGGTTTCTTTCACTGAGCACACACACCAAGGAAGTATGCACCCATATTGGAACATATGTCAGTACTTCATTCCTTTTTATGGCTGAATAATATTTCATTGTATGGATAGATCACAATTTGTCCATTGCCAGACATTTGAGCAATGTTTGTCTTTGTGAATGTGCTCCCATAAACTTGTGTGTACACATGCTTAAGTACTTATTATCAACTCTTTGGCTAAATACCTAAGAATAGAATTGCTGAGTCATTGGTAATTCTGTTTGAGTCATTGGAATCTGTTTTCCACAGTTGTTGAACAATTTACATTCCCACTGGCCATATATGGGGGTTCCAATTTCTCCTATATTCCCCTTGCCTTTTTAAAAGTATGGCCACTCTTACTGGGTATGAAGTGGTTCTTCCTATGGTTTTGATTTGCATTTCCATAAAGATTAATATGGGCTTCCCTGGTAGCTTAGCTGGGAAAGAATCTGCCTGTGATGCAGGAGGCCCTTATTTGATTCCTGGGTTGGAAAGATCTGCTGGAGAAGGGATAGGCTACCCACTGCAATATTTTCAGGCTTCCCTGGTGGCCCAGCTGGTAAAGAATCCACATGTAATGTGAGAGACATGGGTTCAATCCCTGGGTTGGGAAGATCCCCTGGAAAAAAGAAAGGCTACCTACTCTAGTATTCTGGCCTGGAAAATTCCACAGACTGTAGTCAGGTTGCAAAGAGTCAGACACCACTGAGTGACTTTCAAAGATTAATGTATTTTCATGTGCTTGTTTTTCACTAGTATGTCTTCTTTGGAGAAATGTGTATTCCTTTGTCCATTTTAAAAATTGAGTTGTTTGTCTTTTTGTTATTCAGTTGTAAGAGTTCTCTGTGTATTCTGGATACTAGACCTTTATTATCTATATGACTTGCAAGTTTTTTTTTTCCCCCATTCTGTAGGTTGTCTTTTCATTTTTAAAAAAAGGATTTGTTTATTTTATTTTCTGCACATGGGCTTTCTCTAGTTGTGGTGAGCAAGAAGTATTCTTCATTGTGGTTAGTGGAATTCTCATTGCCATGGCTTCTCTTGTTGCTGAGCACAGGCTCCAGGTACAGAGGTTTCAGTAGCTGCAGTGTGTGACCTCAGTAGTTGCAGGTCACAGGCTCCAGAGTGTGGGCTCAGCAGTGTGGCACATGGGCCTAGCTGCTATATGGCACAGGATCTTTCCAGACCAAGACTCAAACCAGTGTCCCCTGCATTACAAGGTGGATTCTTAACCACTGGACCACCAGGGAAGCCCTGTCTTTTATTCTTCATAAGGTCCCTGATTCACAAATTTTTTCATTTTGATTACAAGTAATTTTTCTGCTCTTTTGTTGCTCATGCTTTTGGTACCTTAAGAATCCACTGCCAAATCTGAGGTCATAGAGAGTTATCCCTAGTTTTTTCCTAATAGTTTCATTATTTTATCTCATATTTATGTTGTTGATCTATTTTAAGTTAATTTTGGTGTGTATGAGGTAGGGGATTCAACTTCATTCACTGCACGTGGATGTCTAGCTGTATTAATACCATTTGTTTAAGAGACTATTCTTTCCCCATAGTTCAAAATTGATTGACCCTAGATAGATGGGCTTATTTCTGGTGTCTCAGTTCCATTCCAGCAGTCTATATGTCTTCCTTTATTCTAGTACCCCTCTGCTTTGATGACCTTTACTATATTTTTGTAATAAGTTTTGAAATCAGGGAGCATGAGTCCTTCAATTTTGTTCTTTTTCTTCAAGAGTGTTGAAGTTATTCCAGGACTCTTGTAATTATAGATACATTTGAGAACTGGCTTTTCTATTTCTGAAAAAAAAAAGAGAAAAAAGAAAAGAAAAGAAATTTTGTTACAGATTACATCACTATGGGTGGTTTTGACTCTTAACAATACTGTATTCCAGGCAATGAATATGAGGTATCATTCCATTTATTTAAGCCTTTAATTTTTTTCAGCAATGTTTTATAGTTTTCAATGTAAAAAGTCTTTCACCTTTCTAGTTAAATTTATGTAAAAGTATTTTATTCTTTGGGGGTTATTGTAAATGGTATTGCTGGTATATAGAAATGCAACTGAATTTTGTGTGTTTTTATCTTGTATTCTACAATTTTGCCAAACTAAACTTATTTATTAGCTCTAATAGTGTCTCTTTCTCTGTGTGTGTATTCTTTGGGATTTTTGACATACAGGATCATGTCATATGTAATGACAGCAAGTTTTACTTCTTCCTTTCCAATTTGGATGCCTTCTATTTCTCTGTCTTGCCCAATTGCTTCGGCAAGAATTTTTAGCACAATATTGAATAGTAATGGTGAGAAAGGACATTTCGTCTTGTTTCTGATATAACGGGGAAGGTTTTCAGTCTTTCCACATTGGTTATGTTCTTAGTTGTGGGATTTTCATATATGCCTTTGATCATGTCAAGAAAGTTCCCTTACATTGTTTTTAAATGCATAAGACAAAATATATGGGGTTACAAAGGAAACTAATTATGTTGGAATTGTTATAAAAATGCTAAAATTAATTTGTGGTATAGTAATATGTGTGCTTATTTATTAACACATTAAATAACAAGATACAGAGCATTTTGAGTTAGTGATAAGTATAAATGACATTCTGAAATACCTGCAACTGTAATGTGGTATGAAAGTATCTATGATTTTTACTCATGACAGTAGGTCCTACTGTGGTTTGCTGTCTCCATTGTTAATGGAAGGAGATGCTCAATTTTAGCCAGAGTTTATTGAAGATAGATATATAAACTGTTTCCCTTTAAAACTCATAGGTGTCTGAATTCTCTCCACTGGAATCTCAGCTTAAGAATCCCTAAAGTTGTGAGAAAATTGGTGATAGAAAAGAGGGACATGGCTGGGATGGAGGTGTAGGGAAGTGGCAAGCTGTTGTGCCCAGGAAAGAGTTGGGCTCACATTTCCATATAAATGCTACAAGGACAGTAGCAAAGACTTCTTGCCAAATGATTAAGTCTTAAGGAAAGGGGACAGGGACATAAGGGTGTGTGCCCAGGGAATGGCTACAATGGTAGAACCTGGACTGGAAGCTGGGCAAAGAGAAGAGGGAGGATAGAGGTGGAGTGGGTCAGTGACAAGGTGTTGGCTGGAGTTCCAGTAGGGTCACGAGTGGACCAGGAGTGAACTAGAAAGAGAGGTGGTGTTAGAGCAAGATACTTGAAATACCTAGAATACCTTCTAAGAGGAGCTAAAATATTAGCAGGTAGCAAGAAGATGCATTTTTTAGGACTCTCTGGGCAGGACTAAGAAAGGCTTTAAAGTTATTTGACTAAATTCTGCATTGGCAGGTGGGTTCTTAACCACTAGCACCACCTGAGGAGCCCAATGTTTATTAAAGGACAAATAAGAATGTGCTACTTGAAGTCCTGGAGGCTCAGTGGTAAGGAATCTGTCTGTCAATACAGGAGACACAAGCCAGGAAGATCCCCTGGAGAAGGAAATGGCAACCCACTCCAGTATCCTTTCCTGGGAAATCCCATGGACAGAGGAGACTGGCAGGCTACAGTCCATGGGGTCACAAAAGAGCAACTCAAAAGCTTGATGCATAAGGATCTTGAGATAGACAAACTGAACTGTAAATCTACAGTTATTTAGAATTTAGACTACTAGGAGATTTTACCTCGGAGAAGTGTTTTATCACTGACATTGTTTATGATTGACAGGGTATAATTGTAATTAAAAAGCACTGATTTATTTGGTTTTATTTTTGCATTTAAATTCTTTATGGCTCTGGTTCTAGCTTCACTGGGCTGCATTCTTGCTGTTTGACCTCCTAGAAGTAGATACACAAATACAAGATAACAATGCCGTGGGACTTATGGGGTCTTCCTACCTTGTTGTGGGGAGCTGGGTTAAGTGGAGCTGATTGGCAGAGCAAGAATTGGGGGCAGGCTAAGGAGGAGGTGGTGTGAGCATAGGGCAGGGTAGGATTTATGGGGTGGAGGATGGAACAATAATGAAGGGTCAGAGTCATCCGATTTAGAGGGGGTCTTTTCTTCCTGATCTTGGAACTTTGTCTCCTTAATGCCTTAGGGTCTTTCCTTCAAGCTTCCCAGTTGTTTCTCTGCTCTCCTTTGACATTTCTTTCCTGTATCCTGCCCACTACTTAGACAAGATTTTTCCAAGATAAACTGAGCTTTAATGTATCAGCAAGACCCAGACCTTCAGCTAGTAATGGCTTTCGAGATCCTGGAGGACTCACCACTATCACATCTGCTATCTCCTAGGCCCCAGTATAAGGTGTAGGCAGGGAGTAGGGGACTCAGTGGGCTTCCCTGGTGGTTCAGTGATAAAGAACCCACCTGTTAATGTAGGAGATGAGGGAGATGCACATTTGATCTCTGAGTGGGGAAGATCCCCTGGAGAAGGAAATAGCAACCCACTCCAGTATTCTTGCCTGGAAAATGCCATGGACAGAGGAGCCTGGCAGGCTACTGTCCATAGGGTCACAAAGTGTTGGACATGACTTAGTAATGGAAAAACAAACGGGACTCAGTAGGTCTAGATGCTCAGGTTACAAAGAGAGTCTTACAATAACTTCTAAAAAGCCTCCCACAGTGCTCTGCCATCTCTCCTCCTCTCTCCATGTTGTACTACAGTGGGGTACATGGCAAGCGAATGTTTGCTACAAGCCATTCCCCATAAGCAACAGCCCTCCCCCCCCCCCACACTCCATGTCATTGTTCATTCTGTCGTCATGATCTTAGAGTGTACCAAGAAAATACAGACTTATTTTTAAGTCTTAGTGGAGATGTGAACCACCTCATTTGTTTCCAAAATTTTTCATGTATGCTCCTTGAACACCATTCACTTCTTGCTGCCAAGCAACTTTCGGATCCTATCTGCTTTTTCCAGTGTTCACCAGGAGCTCGTTTTGCCTTCTAGTCTGAAATTAATGTCTTCAGAATATCAAGACTTTAACAAATTATCTTGAAATAGTCATCTCAACAGATGCTGTAGCCAGACTTGGGTTTTCCCGTGGAGAGGGCTGAGGAGCAAGCATTTTGTTTTAGACATCATGCTGGGTGTCTGTACAACCCAGGGAAAGGGTTGGAATAAACAGAGACAGGCCTTACAACTAAATTTTTTCTCAACACATATCCTCACCTACCAAAGACACTTCTCACATTATTTTACTCCTGGGGTTATTAGCAGGTTACCTCTCTTCCTCATTTACCAAACCTTTTAGATAAACAGGGCTTTACATTTTCAGCCCAAATGTAAAACTTTCTTAGTACAGAGGAAAAAGATGAAAGACAGACAAGGAAAAGGTGAAAATACAGAAAGAAAAAGGGGGCAAGAATAAGCTGAGGGCCAGAAAGGAAGGAAAATGGGTAATTAGAAGTAAAACAGAAGTGACAGTAAGTGGAGAGAATAAAATAGGAATAAGAGGACAGAGATGAGAGAGAAAGAATAAACCCATGACGTGAAGTAGGAGAGAAAAACAAAAGGGAATTCTAAATGGAGAGACCTAACTTGCCAGGAAACAGTAGAAACATGTAGGGGGCCTGTCCAGGGGTGGGGAAAGACTTTACTTTACCTTTCAGTCCTAATTTTAGGCTCCTCCTCTAAGTAAGCTTGACTTGGATGGCTAGTGTTTTATCAGTACCCTCTACTTGCCATTCTGTCTTCTTCATCTCTCATCTATATTTGAATACACAAGTGCATCCTGGTATAGAGGATGAAGATAACTAAGAGGGATGAAGATAACTAGAGGGAGCCCCTCTAGGGATGGAGAGGAGGAGACAGGACATTTCCTCTACTACAGGAACCCTATCTTTATCTGAGCTTTCTTCACCCATCACATCCACCCCACAAAGCAGCATATAAGACGCCAAGTTCAGATTTTCCCTTTATTTCCATCTTCATCAGGGGGAGAGGTATAAGGTTGGTCCACGTGCCTGGGTTCTAACCTCACGTTTGCTTGGAACTTTTCCCGAGTCCATGACATTTTTGCCTGATTTTCAAATGTTTCTTCCTTTCCTGGTATTTACTCTGGAAACACCTTCATTTCTTCAGCAACACACCAAAGGTCTAGGTGCACGTATCTCTGCTACAGCCTGGATGATAAGCTAGCTATGTTTGTAAATCCACGATTTTCCGCAAGCATTCGGCAACGGGGCCTGTCCTAGGGGGACCCCAAGCGGAGCCCACTCCTTCGGACTAGCATGGGCAGCGCGCGGGCCACCCGCCGGCCACGCATCAGGAAGGACGTGGTGCGGGCACGAAGCGCAACTCTCGAGGACAGGAGCGACCGGAGGGTGGAGCCGATCTCAGCAGTCGCGGTTGTCCGGCGCTCGCCTCGTAGGTCCGCACCCTCCTGACTTAGTCGGGTCACCTCGCGCGCGATCTGGTTGAAAAGATCCCGCTCCACCACGTGCAGTATCACCACGGCGTCCCTGGATAGGGGCTGCTTCAGCACCTGCACCACAATGTCTCCCCGCGACCGGCGATGTGGGCGTTGTGTGTTCCGCGGCGCTCCCTGCCGCAGCGGCGGAAAGCACCCGTGCTGCTGCAACATTCCAGAGGGTAAGTCTCCCGGGTGCCAGCTTTCTTCCCGTTCATGTCCTCAGCCCTCCTGGGCTGCGACCTGAGTTTCCAGATAGCAGGCTGGTTTCTTATGACTCGTCCCGCCCCGCCCACTTGCCGTCACAGAAGATAGTGGCGGGCCACTCTCTGGTGTGATTGGGCTCAGGACAAAGGCACCGCCCACTGATGATCAAGAAGACAAACGGATAGAGCTCCTGGAGAAGCTAACTGGCTGAAGAAAATAGATACCAGACGCTGATTGGATGAGAGAGAGACAAAGGGTGGGGTGTAGGACTCTAGCAAAGACTTGGGGCCTGAATAGGCTAATTGTGTCGGTGGGTCTCCTGAAATTTAGAGCATAAACTTCCTGTGGAGTGCTCCTTCTCCGCTTTATTATTATTATTTTTTAAGTTTATTTATTTATAACTGCGTTGGGTCTCGGAGAAGGCAATAGCACCCCACTCCAGTACTCTTGCCTGGAAAATCCCATGGATGGAGGAGCCTGGTAGGCTGCAGTTCATGGGGTCGCTAAGAGTCGGACACGACTGAGCGACTTCACTTTCACTTTTCACTTTCACACATTGGAGAAGGAAATGGCAACCCACTCCAGTGTTCTTGCCTGCAGAATCCCAGGGACGGGGGAGCCTGGTGGGCTGCCGTCTTTGGGATCACACAGAGTCAGACACGACTGAAGTGATTTAGCAGCAGCAGCAGCAGCGTTGGGTCTTAGTTGCTTGTGCAGGCTTCTCTCTGGTTGAAGGATGTGGGCTCAGTTGCTCTGAGACATGTGGGATCCTAGTTCCCTGACAAGGGATGGAACCCACATCCCCTACAATGGAAGGTGGATTCTTAACCACTGGACCACCAGGGAAGTCTCCCTTCTCCACTTTGAGTCAGGATTTCAGATCAAGGCTGTAGCAATTTGGCTCTCCTTGAACCAGGGGGGTGGAAAGTGATTTTTCTATTTAGAAAGAAGATATTGAGAACTCAGAGGGTACAATAATAATATCAGATAGAGCTTTTCCCAAAGCAGGAGATAAAAAGGAAGTCATGGTGCCATCTAGAATCCAGAAAAAATAAATGTCATGAGGATAAATGTAATGTCTCCCCACATGAACCCCTAAGCCTCCTCACAAGTTCTTCATGGGGAGACTTAGGAACTTAACATGAAAAAAGCAACTGGCAGTTTCAAGAGGCTGTAAAGTAACTCAACAGAGCTAAAGCAACAAAAAGCTCAAATATAATCATAACTTTTGAAATGGGGTGATAAAATGGAATTCTTAGATTGAGCTAAATACTGAAGGCAGATTGGGCTAAGAACAAAAGGCAGAGAAGAAATATAAAGAATCCCCTCTTCCCATCCATGCCAAAGTAATTAGTGCTTGTCTTCAGTACCTACAAAGGAGGGTGACTATTGAGAGGGTTGGCTCATCCCTTACTTCAGTGATGTAAGAAATTGAAGAGAGATTGAGAGGGGAAAAAAAGGATTTGTTTGGAGAGGGTTATTGGAGGGTTAAGGGGTTTAGAGCTTTGTAATTTTGAACCATATCAGACTGAGAGAACCAAGAGTGTGCCTGAGTCTCAAGTCAAGTAAGGGACTTTTTATTATTATTATCTAAGAGTAACCAAGAATTATTAAACTTGTTTGTAATTTCATCCATGGGAAAGAGAAAATAGTGTTTTGCAGATGTCTACTAAGGGACCATGAAAGGAAAGATTTTTTTTTTTTTCCTGTTTGTCCCCTGTGGAGTCCTGTTCTTTGGATTAATGAAGGATCTTTATTAATTAGCAAAGTATCTGGAATATATGAGTGATCTTTCCTCCAACCTTATATTAGGCAGACAAATACCAAGTTGAGTCATTGGTATCATAATTCAAGAGTATGAGATAAGCAGGACATACTGGATTCATCCTAAAAGGTAGTTTATGGATACCGTGTCATTTTGACTGTCTAAGCTGCAGAGGAGAAGCCTGGGATAGCCAACAATCTCATATACCGACAACAAACACACAAGCAAATAATTTCAGAGAACTAGAAGTGCTGTGAAGGAAATAGACCAAGTGGGCAGAGAATGACAAAAAGGATCTGAGTAGGTGATCTTGGAGCTGAGATTTACATAATAAGAAGGAAAACAACCACATGAAGAGATGGAGAGTGGGTATTCCACAGAGAAGCGACTCTCTCCAGCGTGTTTGGTACATTTGAGAAATAGTAAAAAAAATTTTAAAAAAAGTGGAACTAGTAGGACAGAGTAGACAAAGTGAGGAAAGGTGGGGGAGGCCAGAGAAACAGCCAAAGATCAGACCACACAGGCCTTGATGTCATAGTAAGGGTTTTGGATTGCACTGGTGACCATGAAATGTTTTAAGCAGGAGATTTCCTCCTTCCTGCCTTGTGCGGGTAAGAGCAGAAGGAAGCAAATCAATCTAGCAAACACTCTGTAGATGTGATTGTTATAGGATATTGAGATGGAGAGATTATTTGGATTATATTTGTTATTTTTGTTCAGTTGCTAAGTTGATTCCAGCTCTTTGCTGGACTGCAGCACACCAGGCCTCCCTGTCCTTCACTATCTCCTGGAGTTTGCCCAAGTTCAGGTCCATTGAATTGGGGATGCCATCCAATCATCTCATCCTCTGTGCCTTCTTCTCCTGCCCTCAATCTTTCCCAGCATCAGGGTCTTTTCCAATGAGTCGGCTCTTTACATCACATGGCCAAAGTATTGGAGTTTCAGCATCAGTGCTTCCAATGGGTATTCAAGGTTGATTTCTTTTAGGATTGACTGGTTTGATCTCCTTGCAGTCCAAGGGACTCTCAAGAGTCTTCTCCAACACCACAGTTTGAAAGCATCAATTCATCTGCACATATCCTTCTTTATGGTCCTACTCTTACATCCTTACGTGACTACTGGAAAGACCATAGCCTTGACTATATGGACCTTTGTCAGGAAAGTGATGTCTTGGCATTTCAATGTGCTGTCTAGGTTTGTCATAGCCTTCCTTCCAAGAAGAAAGCATCTTCTGATTTCATGACTGTAGTCACCATCTACAGTGAATTTTGAGCCCAAGAAGAGAAAATCTGTCACTGCTTCCACTTTTTCTCATTCTATATGCCATGAAGTGATGGGCCCAGATGATCTTAGTTTTTTTAATACTGAGTCTTAAAATTTTATTTTTTGGGATTTTTTAGGTGGGTCCAAACACCTTCGCAAATGTCCCTATAAAAGAGAAATAGAGGGAGATTTGATGCAGACAAAAGGAGAGGCAGCAACATGACTAGAGAGAGATTGGAATGATGTGACCACAGGCTTGGGATTGCTAGTTCATCACCAGAAGCTACCAGAGGCAAGGAAAGGATTTTCCCCTAGAATCCTTGTAGCAGAAATATTGCCCTGATGACAACCTCATACTAACTTCAGGCCGTCATAACTATGAGTGAAAAAAAGTCTATTGTTTTTAACCACTAAGTTTGTGGAGGTGTCACAGCAACTACAGAAAACTAATACAGGTGACCTGGAGTAAGGTTTTAGCAGTGAAAAAAGCTGGAAATGATCGGATTCACAACAAATTTTTGCAGATAGTATCAGCAGGATTAGATGATGTAGTCAAGGATGATTTGAGGTTTTTGTTCTGAACAAGTGGGTGGATGATGGTAACATTTACTGGGAACCTGGGTCTCCTACATTGCAGGTGGACTTTTTACCATTTGAGCTACCAGGGAAGCCCTTTAAAGCTGAGGGGCCAAATAAATGAAACAAGAAGAAAAAAGTCCAGAAGAGAGAGGACTTGGTCCACGGAAAAACCCCAAGCTAATCCTCTGAAGAGGATCCAACAAAGGAAAGGAAGAGCCAGGGAGGAGGGAGGAAAACCAGGTGTGTGTGAAGTCACAGAAGTTTAGCTTCTGTGAGGGGAGAGGGGTCATGGAGGGAAATATCTACATTGTCAGATATTGCTTTAAGGGTAGAGAAGCAGAGATGGAGAAGGAAATGGCAACCCACTCCAGTATTCTTGTCTAGAGTATCCCGTGGACAGAGGAGCCTGGTGGGCTGCTGTCCATAGGGTCGCACAGAGTCGGACACAACTGAAGCGACTTAGCATGCATGCATGCATTGGAGAAGGAAATGGCAGCCCACTCCGGTATTCTTGTCTGGAGAATCCCAGGGACAGAGGAGCCTGGTGGGCTGCTGTCTGTGGGGTCGCACAGAGTCCGACACTACTGAAGCGACTTAGCAGCAGCAGCAGAGAAGCAGAGAACAGACCACTGCCTTTAACAAAGTGACTGCCCCAGGTGACGTTGACAAAGCCCGTTCTAGTGGCTTGGTAGAGAGAAAAGCTCCACTGGAGTCAATTGAAGAGAGAACGGAAGTGCGTAATAGTCCACGGCAAATCTGGGCAACTTTTCGGATGACTTCTGTCGTGCGTACGTGCTCAGTCACTTAAGTCATGTCCGACTCTGTGCAACCCCATGGATTGCAGGCTGCCAGGCTCCTCTGTCCATGGGATTCTCCGGGCAAGAATAGTGGAGTGGGTTGCCATTCCCATCTCCAGGTGACTTCTGTCGGGGAACAGGGAATTGGGAGGGACAAAGAAGAACTACAAAGTAGGAATGGTTGCAGAGGCCACATCCCTGGGCTGGTTGAAGGGGCTGGGGTCGGCGCACGGGAGGAGGGCTTGGCCCTATGAACTCCATTTCCCTAAGTCTTTGGCCACCAAACACAAGAGCTCGCCGGGGTAGCGACCTTCCACAACCTTTCCACGGTTCAGCCAGGAACGTGAGCAGTTTGTATGGGAACCACGGCTCCCAGCAGGCGTTGCGCTGAGCGGCCAATGCGCATGCGCGCGCAAGCAGCCTTCCCCTCTCCCCTTCCCCCCAAGCCCCGGAGCCAGTTCCAGGCTGGAGTCACCGACGCGAAGGGGGACGGGTTCCTCTTAAAAGAGAAACACCGGCGGCGCGCGCGAGGTGGGCCCCTGTCCTCCCGCCGCTCTCCGGGCCTGCGCGCTACACGGGAGAGGCGCAGGCGCAGTCGGGCTGAGGGCGGGTGGGGGCGCTCAGGTAAGGCCGGGGTGGGGGTGGGTCGCGGCGGGAGCTCTGGGCGGCCGGGAAGCTGCCTTAGGAATTGGTCCATCCGACGCAGTGTGAGTGTTCAGTGGGGCGGCCTAGAACGGAATGGGGGGTGCCCTCCAGACCCCCGCCCCTCCCCGGCTTTACCCAAGTCGTCCCAACTGTGAGGAGCTCTTCCAGTGCAAACGACCTCGTCCCTCATTTACCAGTAAAGACTCAGGCCTTTTTCAATATAAAATTGTTACCTTACCCTTGACTCCGCCCTAGTTGAAAATTTCTTACCCCATAGCTCCAGTTCTGCACTTCAGTGTGCTGGGGATCAGGCCGTTCTGACTTTGATGCTGTCCCCGTACCTCCCACCCCAACGATACCCACCCTCTAGCACTAGTTTATACGCCCTGACATGTAAGCAGACTTGGTTTGGACCCGGTGGCGGCGAATGCTGTTGCAGTGGTTTGGTTCTGCCCCAATTCACCGATGAGGAAACTGAGGCCCCGGCAAAGGGTGGAGCTGGGGCCTCTGGACCCGTATCTGATCAGCGTCTCCTCCACCCCGCAGGGCCTGGTACTCATGGCGGCCTCCCCTGCGGACGCGTCCCGCAGGCGGCGGGAGAAGCGGCGGCAGTTGGATGCGCGCCGCAGCAAGTACCGCATCCGCCTGGGTGGCCATATGGAGCAGTGGTGCCTCCTCAAGGAGCAGCTGGGCTTCTCCTTGCACTCGCAGCTGGCCAAGTTCCTGTTGGATCGGTTAGGGCCCGGGTCAGGGGTTCTGAGGGAGGGCACCCAGGCTACAACACCCAGCACCTTACCCGTCCCCTCTCCCGACACCAAGTGTGGTCCTGCTGCTCTTTGCCACTGGCAGATTTCTCGTTGCAGAAACAAGGTCAGGGTGGTTTGTGAGCTCCCACGGTCTTCCCCCACCTCTTGGTCCCCTAGTGTGTGAGTGGCCAGAGCCAAGGGCAGTTGGCCACATGGGCCCTCGCTTGACCTGCCTCTTGTCCCCCTGGCAGGTACACTTCTTCAGGCTGTGTTCTCTGTGCAGGTGGGTAGGGAATGGCTGGGGTAGAGAATTAGGAGCCGGAGGGGGAAGAGGGGGGCAACAGGGAGTGGTGTGACCTAGAAACACCCTCCCTGAGGAGACTGGATCAGAGGGCGCCTTGAGTGAGTTTGGGAAGAGATGGGGGGAGTTGGACAGCTGAGAGGGGCCACCTGTGGAGAAGGGAGCAGGGGGTTGGGGTACAGGGCTGTGAATGTGGCTCTTCAGGATGAGAGGAGAGGGCCTCCCAGCTCACCCTTGACTGTTGCCTTTACTTCTCTAGGTCCTGAGCCTGTGGCCCCCAAGGAACTGCAGTATCTGGTGCTTCTATCTCACGCTCACAGCCGAGAGTGCAGCCTGGTTCCTGGGCTGCGGGGACCTGGGGGCCAAGATGGGGGGCTTGTGTGGGAGTGTTCAGCCGGCCACACCTTCTCCTGGAGCCCCTCTTCAGGCCCCAAATCTCCAGAGGAGCCAAATCCGACCCCTCTTCCAAGTACTGACGAGAGGAGCTGGTGCCCAGAGGCCAGGAGTGGGCAGGAGCCTGCCGGTAGGCTGGGGGAAAGAAGAGTTATGGAGAAAAAAAGAGGGGAACTCAGAACCCTATTGTGTAACTCAGAACCCCATTCTTCAAAAATGATCCTTTCTCAGTGGAAAAACTCTACGCTGATAAGGAAATATATCCTCAATATATTTTTAGGTATGAAAAGCAGAATACAGAATTGGATTTATCGTATGTTACCATTGGTGGATAAATAAGAGAAGAAAGGAATTTATTTGTATGTACTTATGAATGTATAAAAATTTCTGGAAGGGCATATAGGAAAACAGGTTACCTACAGGAAGACTGAGGTGGCTGGGGTATGGATTGGAAAGGAGACTTTTCACAGTGTACCTTTTTATACTTGTTTCTTTTTTTGGGTCATGTGAAATGTACCATCTCTAAAATCAGTCTTTCCTACTCCAGTAGCCTGTGCCCCTTCTTCCTTCTTCTTCCTAAGAGTCTTCCCACCACTTCAGGTCTTAGAACTTCACCTGTCCTCATCCCTCCAGTACAGAATTCCTTCCCTTTTGACCTTACCTGTGCCAACAGGTTTGGAATCTAACTGTGATGAGAGGGCTCAGGAGGCCAGGATGCCCAGGTGAGTCTGGGGTTGGGGAGAGGTGGACAAGATAGACCTGGGTGGACAATGGAAGTGAGGGAGCAGGACTTCACACTTGCCTTCCTTGGACCTGCAGGGGTGCGGGACCCCCACCAGAGACCTTCCCATCCCTCGGAGAAGATGGGGAAGAGGAAGAGGAGGATGAAGAGGAGATGCTCAGTGATGCTAGTCCCTGGACCTACAGCTCCTCCCCAGATGAGCAAGTTGGGGCTGAGGGAGGATGCTGAACAGAGTGGGCTAGTCGGGGGTGGGGGGGGGTGGTGGTGGCTGGGGTGGGGGGCACTCAGAGCTTTGCAGACTTCAGGGAGTGGCTTGTTGGTGGAGAGGGCAGGGTAGGCTTTGGGGAAGGCAGAAAGAACTAGAGATTTTGAACTGCGTGGAAAGTGAGTTTGGGATCTTTGCAATTTAGGGATTGGGGTTGGGCTGGGGCTGGCTGAGGATCCATGAGATAATGCCCTCCTCTTCATTCTCCTTTCAGCAGTGAGCCAGATGTCCCCAAACCACCCCCTTCCCCTGTCACCCATGCACCTAAGGATGGGGAGATACCCCCGGCCCCTGCAGCCATCCCAGCTCCTCTTGCTTCGCCATCCTCATCAGCATCCTCCTTGGGTTCTGGAGCTCCTAGGCCTGTAGAAGTCAGGATACAGCCAGAGCTCAGGGGGACCCCTCAAGCAGACCAGCAGACTGAGCCCCTGGCCAGGTAACCTGATGGCTGAGACAGAGGGCAGGGGCGTCCTGGGACATGGCCCTCCCTCGAGGCCCTCCGCTCCCTCTTTGCTGCCCATAGCCCTGGGAGTCAGGCTCAGTCTGCTCTGGCCTCGGCATGGGATGAGGACACTGCTCAGATTGGCCCCAAGAGAATTAGGTAGGACTGGGGAAAGGGGCCCTGGGTAGGGAAGGGTGAGGAGGGAGGTGGGGGAGCGCCTGCACGAGTCCTCCCGCTTCCTGTTCTCCTCCCTCAGGAAAGCTGCCAGAAGAGAGCTGCTGCCCTGTGACTTCCCTGGCTGTGGAAGGATCTTCTCAAACCGGCAGTATTTGAATGTGAGCATGTGAGGGTACAGGTTGGATTCTGTGTAGCCTCGTGGGTGGAGGAGGAGGGCTGAAGGAGAAACTGAGGTAAAGAAACCTGGGGTGTGGAGGGAATTCAGAGCCAGGGAGAGAAGGGTTGGGATGGATGTACAGAGCTTGCCTACATTTATAATCACTAATCCAGGTGACTGGTAGATAAGGCAGGAAACCAAGCCTCAGGGGCACAGCTGCTGCCACTGTGCTTGTTGCACAGGCCCTCTGTTGGCCACATGGAGATAATGGTGGCATTCCTCAGGCTTTTGAGGTGCTGGTGACTGTTCTAAGCACTTGATATGTGTCGAGTCTTCTGATCTTCTCAACATTCCTGTGGAGTGGGCGCTGATACTATTCCTGCTTTGCAGATGAGGAAACCAAGGAACACAGAAAGATTAAGCATTGCCGAAGGCTTCTCATTAATGTGTTAAGGTGCTACGGTTCCTCAGTCCATTGGGCTGCCTCGCTCTGCTGGCTCATGTGGGTGGTTTAGGAGACAGTCTTGTCCTCAGCCTTACTACAGGAGAGATTTGAGGCACAGAGACAGAAGAGTCCAAGCCCCACACTCAGCGAGAGCTCTCACAGGGTTCTGAGGCTGGGGGGCCCTAGACCAGAGGGGTGGTGAGGCCTGGGTGGATGGGATTTGGGAGAAGGGGAAGGTTCCCATGTGGTTGCAAAGCTCTAGGCTTTTGATAAGAACATCAGGGCTGGTCAGACATATTTGAGTCTATTAATGAAGGAGACTGAAGTAGCTTCCAGCAGTAGTTTAAATATGGGGAAATGGGATTATGGAGAAAGGGAAAGCCCATGCAGCTTAGTGAGCCAGGATGTGAAAATTAGACCAGATAAAAAGAGAAATATTTCCTAGAAATACTTGGGGAGTTAAGGTTGAAGAACACACTACCCTTAAAAGTGTTCCAAGTTGAGAGAGAGTGTGTTTCCAAAGCACATTTAGGAGAAAATGATACAATCCCATGGTGAGCTATTAATAAAATGTAGGCCTTCTGAGAGACACTGTTGGGCATTGATATTGATATCAAGGAGAGTAATCATAACCACCCAAAATGTGTTCCCATCCCTGGCAGATGGCAAATATATAGTTAGGGAACCAGGAATGTCAGCAGCACTGCATTTTGTTCAGGGAACTGGGCATTGCAGGGTGATGTTGTGACAAGAAGGTAAGATAATGGAAGTTGAGGGCAGGGCAGAGTAAGGGCAGGGTGGTATCAGGAAGGGATGGGATTGGGGTGCTCACATATAGGTGAGGACTGGACCACAGGTGAGGCGGTGACAAGAACTGCTAAGGAAGAGGGCAGAAGAGCCTGCCTTCTGGGTCAGCTCTGGTGGTCTCCCTGAGAAAACCATGTGCTTCCTTCCCTAGCACCACAAGAAATACCAGCACATCCACCAAAAGTCCTTCTCCTGCCCAGAGCCAGCCTGTGGGAAGTCCTTTAACTTTAAGAAACACCTGAAGGAGCATGTGAAGCTGCACAGTGGTGAGTTGTGGAAATGCCTTCTCATCTCCCCACTGTGGGTCCTGTCACCTCCCACTGTGGGTACCTTCCCCTCCCCCACAAGGCCCATCACCTCTTATCTGCAGGTTTTGTCACATTGCTCTGGGATAACTTCATTCATACACTCATCCTGCACTCTCTTTCTGTTGAGATCTTGCCTGCTTTAAACTGTTATAAGTGCTTGGATTCGGCAGTGAATAAAGCAGGCAGTACTCACCTTGTAAGATGTCCACTCTACTGACACTGGGCCACAAAGAGCTGTGAAAGGTGCTTTGAGCAAAGACCTAAGTGAAGAGAGAATGGAGGCTTAGCCATACCCACAGGCAGCTCATGAGAGGATCCTAAACTAGCATCTCCAAGCATGATCCAGGAATGGAGAGGAAGACAGGAGGTTAGAAAGGAAGAGAGGTCAAATAGGCAGTAGAGGCCTCCAAAACCATCTTCACAATGGCTTGGCTCCTGGCCACGTGTGATGGGCACCGGTATGTTGGAGGGAGGGACACAACTGATTTTAAAAGGAGCATTGTGACTGCCATGTGAAGAATAGAGGGACTGCAGAAATGTGCAGCACAGTAATGGCAACCTGGAGAGTCGGTGAGAAGTAGCTGGAGACTGACGAGTGAGTGAAGGTGGATCCCGGGCTACTGTGGGTAGAACAGATTGTCCATGGGTGGGACTGTAGAGTCAGAGGACTTGGAAAAAGCCTTGAGCCTGAGCACCTGGATAGAAGGTGATGTGATTCCCTGAAAATGACACATAAGCAGGCTTCAGGAAAGGGACATGACATTTTATTTGGGACATGCTAATCAGGTGTTCTAGAAAACATGAATCTGAAGTTCAGAGCTGTTGGGTAAAAAAGAAAAAAATGTTCATCATGAGCACTTGGGTGGTGTTTAGAGCTGTGGGTGGAGTGTTTCTACAGGGAGAGAGTGAACATAGGTAGAGAAGAGGTCTGAGCAGGGCAGGTGGGAAGGTCAGCTACAGAGGGGCCAGGGAGGCAGCTGAAGAGCAGTATCCGAGGAGCCAAGTGGAGAAAGCGCTCTAGGGAGGAGGGACGGGTGACCTATGCCAGTGCTGCCAAGCTGAGTGAGATGAGGATGTGGACAGGCCACCAGATAGGGTAGTGGAAAGCTATCCTTGACCAGATGACAAAATGGCATGTGACAAGGGAGATAGCAGCCAGCAGGGGGTGGGTCTGGAGTAGAGAAGAGCTGAGGAAGTGAAGACAGCAAGTACGGACAACTCTTTGGAGTTTTGCTGTGAAGGCAAGCAGAGAAGTAGGTATAAGCTGGAGGGCAGGATCATACAGAGATGATCCCACAGAGAGGAAAGGCTTGCTGATGCCAGGGTTGGGCATCCTTAAGTCAGTGAGGAGGGGGTGTGTCTGGGCACAGTTGGAAGGCAGCCACAGGGAAGCAGGAACTATTCACATATATGGGCACAGAAAGCAAGTTGCCTGGTGGATTAGGTGAGGGGAGGATGTGGGTGTTATTTCCCGGCTCTTTTCTTCTGGGTGACTTATAAAATGAGGTTATTGCTGAGTGAGTTTGGTAGAAAGAGGAGGTCATGTGCAAAATGCCCTTCTGGACTCTAGAAAGTGGGAGAGTGAACTGATCAAGGAAATGCAGAGGTACTGTGATAGGGCAGTGGGGAGGCTTGACTTGTAGTTGTGTATGAAAGTAGAGCCCAAGGTGGGGTATCGGGGAGTTGGTTGTCTGTCCTGCTCAACACACATGTGCAGGCCTGGAGCAACCAAGTGTTGTGTTTATCCTGAGTTGGGTTTTAACCAGGAAAATATAGCTGAGGAAAAGAGAGACAGGTGAAGTGAAGGAAGGCCATGAAGATGCCTTGGAAATGGACTCATCACAGAGAAGGGAAGGAGACAGTGGGAAGGCAGTGGGCCACTGAACTGGCGGCCTGGAGTTGTGGGATTACTGTAACAGGACAAAGGATGACTGGAACTAGGATGCTTGAAATTGTGATTTCTACATGGTGCAGTGATGGTGCATAACCTGGGAGTGGTGGCTGAGGAGGGTGGGGGGGGGCCAGGTTAGTGAGGGTCTGGGAACCAGGAGAGTGAGGGCTGGACATGTAGAAAACAAATTGACATCAGTGATAGTGACTGAGGAGAGAGCCTGGAGCAGGAGTTGTGTGGAGTACAAGTTAGTGATGGGGATGAAGGCTATAGGTACATGTGTGTGTGGTCTGATGGCAGGATATACAGAGCGGTGGTTGGGCAGAAGACTACAGGATGCCATGGAAAGGATGGCTGTCTCCTCTGCTGCAGGAGGTGCAGAAAAACCATACCAGGCCTGTGAGAACTGCTAGAGATGGGCAATGGGCAGGTGCTGTTAGAGCTGGCAGGCGGGTTCAGGGAGAAAGGAGAGGGGATTGGCTCTTGATACCCACATGGTGTCTGTCAGGTCACAGGGCACTGTTGTGGGGCTGGGAGGAGGGAGACATGCAGAGTAAATAGGGACAGTACTCCTTTGGAGGACTGGAAGGGGTGGGCCAAGGAGGGCCTCAGTTTGGGGATGGATGCTTGGCTATACCCTATATGCCCACAGACACCCGAGACTACATTTGTGAGTTCTGCGCCCGGTCTTTCCGCACCAGCAGCAACTTGGTCATCCACCGGCGCATCCACACTGGAGAGAAACCCCTACAGTGAGTGTGGGGAAGGGAGCCTGGTGTGGGGTGAAGTGGGGAGGTGCTGGAAGGACACCTGGGAAGCTGGGACCAGGAGGAACCCCTGGAGAAGTCAAGATGGGCTGAGGCACCTTCTCTCACTCTGCTCCCCCTGATTTAGGTGTGAGATCTGCGGGTTTACCTGCCGCCAGAAGGCATCCCTGAATTGGCACCGGCGCAAGCACGCAGAGACAGTGGCTGCCTTGCGATTCCCCTGTGAGTTCTGCGGCAAGCGCTTTGAGAAGCCAGACAGTGTTGCAGCTCATCGCAGCAAAAGCCACCCTGCCTTGCTCTTGGCCCCACAAGAACTATCTGGTCCACTGGATTCCTGTTCCAGCATCTTGGCCTCTGCATCCCTGGGGGCCAGTGAAGGATCCAGGTCCTCTCTGGCTCCTCAGGCTCCCATGCTGCTCCCTTAGCAGCAAGTATTCTCCAGAATTTGGGGGATCCAGGGACTGGAAAGGAGCAAGAAGGGCCAGATGCCTGGTGTCCAGGAACTAGGGTGATGGGGAATGCAGGGCAGGGGCAAGGCCGGATTTTAGGGGAACCAGGCTACTTGAGTCTTTCTAAAGGACAGAATAAACCCAGTATTTTACATAGACCTGTGTGGGCAGAGTGAGTATTTTGGCACCTGAGGTACAGAAATCTTGATTCTTTAAGAAACAGGCTCTGCTGGAATGTGCCTGAGTGCACCCTAAGTGCAGGTCCTGTTCCTCTCTCTGCAGCCCCCCACCTGCCCCCACTGTGAGGACCCAGCTTTCTTTCCCAATTCACTTTGGCTTCCCTTTTTTTCTGTGGAGAGTCACACACACTCTTGCCTTCAAGTAAGGCAGGGTGTGATCACTAGGTCATTCCAGAGGGATGGGCTGGAGAAGGATTAGAGGTATGTGACTCTGGGCCACATTTGTATTCTTTGTCAACCAAGACAACCAGATGTATAGGAGCCCCTGAAGAGTCTTGCCTTCCACTGCAAAAATGAGGGGGCTATATACATCCAAGGTTGCTGAGCTAGCCTGGGAAGGGACCAGAGACCTTGATTTTTGAAAGGGCTTGTTTCTTGGGTGACTCTTGGTGTCTGTGAATACAGCAGCCTCAGGTTTAACAAAGGGAGCTCTTGGCATCTAGAACTCAAACAATTCTTTATTTCACCACCTGCAAGAAAAAAAAAAATGGCCAATTCCAGGGAATTTTCAACCCTGCACTGTGGCCTCTGTGGAGCTGTTTTCCTGTGGTTCCAAGTGTGATTTGTACATAGCATTCTCACTCCACTTGGCAGTGCCCAGCTTTGTGGACCCATGTGGTCTTGTCTCAGATCCCAGGCTAATGTCCCCTACCTGGAGAACACTATCCTGAGAAGCACCCTGATCTGTACACCAACAGGTCTGTCCCATGAGACAGGTGGGCAGCCATGCTGAGGGCTCATGCCCACCTTTACATGCTGTGAAGCACTTCTCTAAGTGCTTCTGATGTGGAGATATCTTTCAGAAAAGTGAGCTCTTCCACTATTTCTCTGCAAATTTCCCATCTCTCAGAAGCTGAGGGAAAAAGCAGCAAGAGACTAACAGCCAAGTGAAAGGAAGAGGCGAGAAGACCACAATGCTGGTGGGATGTGACTCTAGCCACATCTATAGTCATTACCTGAAGAGATAGGATACCAAAAGTACCCAGAAAGAAAAGGTAGAGGGGACTCAGGCTGCAAAAAGGAGATGGAATAAGAGAAGACAGAACAATGATGGGAAGACAGGCAAGACCTGAGAGCACAGCAGCAGGGATTCGTCACACCAATACTTGGATGCTGTTCTACGCGTGGGGTCTGAGAGGTTTTCACTGCACCTACACCTCAGAGGGGGAGAAGGAAGGACTGAGAACAGGCAAAGAGCTGACAATGGTTGTAGGTGTAGGGGCACAGTGAGAAGCCAGGTGAAGTTCTACCAAGAGATGGAGAAAGGTGATAGGCCATGCTGTCTTTCCACAGACCTCTGTCTGCAAGTTGTCCCACCGTCTCTGTGGCGTTGTATGAGTGCTTGTCTAGCCCACTCCAGAGAAATCTCAACAAGTCTCTCTCAACTGAGGCAAAAAACGCCCTGGCTTTTCCTGTCCTGCTTGCCCAGCAACTATGAGTGCAGTGCCTGCCTTGGGCTGAGCGGCAGCGGCAGCAGGAGCAGTGGAGGCATGAGCACGCCTGTGAGCTCGCTGGTGCTGTGACAGGGAGCGGCTGTGGCTAAAACATTTGCCACACTCCGCACATTCCGCTGGCCGCTCGCCCAGGTGCGTCTTGCGGTGCAGTGCCAGCTTGGAACCCACACTGAAGGCCTTGCCACACTCTGGGCACTTGTGGGGCTTGTGGCCAGCATGGTTGCGCCGGTGCACATTGAGGTTGGAGACGCATGTGAAGCACTTGCCGCACAACTCACAGCGGTAGGGTTTCTCACCTGTGTGGGTGCGCCTGTGCTTTGTGAGGTCTGAGCGGTCGCTGAAGCAGCGGCCGCACTCAGTACATGGGAAGGGCCTCTCACCTGTGTGGATGCGCTGGTGCACCACCAGGTCAGAGCGCTGCCCAAAGCCCTTGCCACATGTGGCACAGGCATGTGGCCGCTCTCCCTGATGGCTGCGCCGATGGCGCAGCAGCGTGGAGCTCTCACTGAAGCGTCGCCCGCAGTCGCCGCAGGCGTAAGGCTTCTCGCCAGTGTGTGTGCGCTGATGGCGCACCAGTGTGGCGCTCTCCAAGAAGCCCTTGCCGCACTCCGGGCATTTGAAAGGTTTCTCACCCGAGTGCGTCTGCAGGTGTCGCGTTAGCGTGGAACTCTTGCCAAAGCTCTTGCCACACACACCACACTGGTGTGTGTCCAAAGCACCTGGCTGCTGAAGTGTGGAGTCACTGGGGCTCCTAGCTGCGTGGACACGCAAATGGCTCCGAAGTCCAGCGCCGCTGCGGAAGGCCCGCGAGCACTGTGTGCAGCGGTGGAGTGTGTCAGCAGGCACGGTTGGTGTTCCCCATGGGTGCGCCCGTGCCAGGTGGAAGCGCAGCGCGCTCTGGCGGAAGGCTCGAGGGCACAGCGGACAGCGGCGGGGCCTCTCGGGAGGGTGCCAGCGGCGCCGGTGCAGCAGCAGAGCCGGGAGGTGTGGAAAGCATCCACCACAAGCTCGGCAGCGGCAGGAGCGGATGCGCCGTCTATGTACGCTCTGGTGCAGGTCAAGGCGGCCGCTGTGGCGGAAGCTCTGGCCACACTCACTGCAGATGTAGAGCGTCTGGCCCGCGTGAGTACGTCTATGTGCACGGAGGTCTGAGGCCTCTGCGCATCGCTCACCACACTCTAGGCAGCGGAAGCTGCTGTCACCACTGTGGGCGCGCTCATGCCGCAGCAGCACTGAACTGTAGCGGAAGCTCTTGCCACACTCACTGCACCCATAAGGTCTGCCCGCTGCCACCTCTGAGGCAGCGAACATGGTGAGGGCCAGGTTGGGAGCCCTCAGGGTGCAGAGTGCCACTCACACTCTGGAGTCCACCTTCTCCATCTGCGTTATTTTTAAGGCATAGAAAGGGAACAGTAGCAAAGGGAAAGGAGAGAGACCTGGAAAATTGGTCTGTAGATTCCAGGGTTCCTTCTCTCATGGCAGGTGCTGTGGCTGTTTCAGAGGTGGGCTGCAGCTAGGTTTACCATGTACCATGAGCCCTGCAGAGAGAAGGTCACTGTGAGCTTCAGCAACACCTATGACAGCTACACCTTGGGGAATGGAGGGTTAAGCACAGGCTCCCTGTTTTCTGTAGCTCCCTCAGTTAGGTCATCTCTTGAATTCCATTCTCCAAGAGAGGAGGCAAAACCATGGGAGTCCTAGAAATATAGGCCAGGGAGGGGTGTGTCCTTGTGCCACTAGGAAGGGTAGGAGGGACTCAGAGGGAAGTTTGTCTCCAGTACAGTGCTCAGAAGAGGAGGAAGTGTCCAGCTTGTTTTATAGCCTTAGACCAGGGATCCTAGCCTGGTGATGCACTAGGAAATGACCAAGGAGGGATGGGCAATGAGAAGTCCCCTAGGCCTAAACCAATCAAAGCCTTCTTCCAAAGACTCAGGGTTTCCTGAGTAACCAATGTGAACTGAGCCAGGCCTAGACTGGAAGTGGTGAAGCATAACCCCCTCAAGCAGCAGCAGCCCAGGCAACAGGCTCAGGAATGGCTGGGACCTGAGCAAGGGAAGGTATTTGACAAAACGGAAGTATTGCTCCTTGGCTTTGGACAGCACCTGATAAGCAGTCACTCCACACCAGGGCACACTCTCCAAGTTCCCTGGCCTAACCTTAAGAAAGTGAAGCAACTCAGGACCCAGGAAAGGGGTAAAAGAATATTATCAAAAGTTGATGGTATTATTAAAGAAAGTGAAATGAAAGTTGCTTAGTCGTGTACAACTCTTTGCAACCCCATGGACTGTAGTCCATGGAATTCTCCAGGCCAGAATACTGGAGTGTGTAGCCTTTCCCTTCTCCAGGGGATCTTCCCAACCCAGGGATCGAACCCAGGTATCTCACATTGCAGGCGGATTCTTTACCAGCTGAGCCACAAGGGCAGCCCATTATTGAAGAAGTGCTTTTCAAATTTCTAGGGAGGGCGGGGAAGGAAGAAGGAAAATCCTTTCTGATTCTCAGGGCATCCAAGTTGTTTGCAAACATTCTGCAGACTTTCCTCACTACCCCAGCTCCAAGGATCTGAGAACCTGAAGTAGCAAAGAAGCCCCTTTATGGGGATGAAATCTGCTCTGCTATTCTCTTTATCTCAAATGGTATCCCTGAATCCTTCTGACAAGTTGGCCCAGATGGCTGTCCATGAGCAGGATCAGCATTTGTGCACAGAACTTCCTGTGCCCTCTATCTAAAGCACAAATGGGGCTGCTCTCCTAACCTGGCGGCCTCACCACTGACTGCCTCAAGACCCATGGCTCTGTCCCCAGTTCAGTTCAGTGGGACATGGGAGACAGGTATAGTCACTATCAATTACAGCCATGTCACCCAACAGATCAGAGATAGGAAGTAAACAATAGTCATCAGTCATTTTCTTATTAGCAGATGGCAACTCTAAATTTCCAGAGCTGTGGTTAAAACACCCCACAGATGGGGTTCTAATCTTCTGGATGCAAATGGAGTCAATTTAAAAAAGCCTTTAAAGCTAATCTACAGACCTGCAGGAGTGGGCTCTGAAGCTTCTGCTCCCCTCCGTACTACTGGGCAGGAGTGGCTGATGTAGGATGTTCTCTCTCTGTGCCTCTGGAGCAGGGTGTGCTGTGCCCTGCAGGAGGGATAAAATAAGAGGGAAAATGTGATTTTAAACTGAGCAGAGAGGGCAGTTGCAAGAAGAGAGAAGGGAACATTTCCTGGAAGAGAGGTATTTTTTAAACGGATATTTTCAAGTATAAAAAACTTAACAAGAAGAGTATCACAGATCACTCACTCACCTTCAGCATTTATTTACATTCTAAATTATGGTTCATCTACGACATCCCTCCAACTTGCCCCAGCCCGTACTTGTTTTTGGAGATGGGGTGGGGGAGGTGCACAGTAATATTTTAAATCCTGGTCATCTTATTCAAAGAGTTTTAAAATCTGTAATTAGGAGTAAGAGACCTCTGCAGACCTGAGAGCAGACTTTAGAGTGAGTCTCTTGGTTCTCCCAGAAGGAGTTTTCAGCCCAGACACTTGCTTGGGTTGCTGATTCTAACTGGTCAAAATCAAAGGAATGTTTGCTCTCGTGTGAATAAAACCTCTCAGGGGTCAGTGGTTGATCCCAAATGCCAAGGAAAGCAAGGCTTATGTCCTAGTGAGTGTTCCCCCTTACCTGAGTGTCTCTGGAGACCCTGGCACCTCTCAGGCCAAATTTCTGGGATCGAACCCTCTACCAGTCTACCGCTTTCAAGGGTACATGTCCAAGGAAGGTAAGACAAATGTACAAGCATAAACACACACACATAAATGACATAAACAAAGATACCATTTTGCCCCATTACAGACATGGAATAAGAGACCCTGGTCTGGGGTTGCAGGTTTGGTGCTTGAGTGTCAAGGTGTATCCTTCAAGTTTCACTTCTGTTCACCTTACCCCATACTGGAGCTTGCCCTTGAAGGAAACGGTCTATGCCTGGAAGAAAATCTGAAAAAAAAAAAAAAAAAAAAAAAAGTATTACCCTGACAACAGAACAATTTCCAGACTGTCCTAACCATCATTTTCCTGATTGAGTTTTGAAGTGTTATACCACCAAATTTCTTTGACTCTGGGGAAAAAAATAAGTACAAGGGAAGGGGGTAATTACGTGTGAATTTACGAAAAATCCTAGTTGTTTAATTTTAGTAGCTTTCAAGTATTTAATACTTAACAGATTTATTATATGTAACTAATAAAAGACAAGTACTAAGAAGATAAGCTAATGGCAAAACTTAACATCACAATACATTTCTGAGTTTCGTTTACCACAAAACGTATTTGTTTCTTAGTAGATATTGCCAGCATTTCATGTCATATCTAATGGTTCACAGGAGTGTTGGACTAAATCAGGATTTAGTACATTTACTAACAATCTTCTGTGAGAGAAGTGTAGTTCTTTTTCTTCTGAGTTGTACTGTTCAGTCAGAATAAAGATTTTCCTCCCTGGTTATCTTTTCTGCCAGGCCAACATTTCTGGGGCATTGTGAAGAGGTGAATGATCATCTCAAAATTCCTCCATCTTTAAGCCAGAGTTGGATGCAGATGTGGGTTTGAGGGCCAAATGGCTTGGAACACATACAAAGGGAGGCTGCCCCACCTCACAGTCCCTGGAGGGGACTGCATGGAAAGGCCACTAACCTCCCTGGCCCTTAGAACCAGAGAAGATGGCCACTCTTCTCGTCTCCTAAGATGTAGGGCTCTGGCCACACCCTCCAGAGGGTCCATTTGCTCTTCAGGAAAGTGAATATCTATAGTGCCATGTAGATCTGTTTGGGACTTGGGGTTGTGACTAGTGCAAAGCCTATCTCTGCTACTCTCCTAGTTGTTACCAGCATCAGTATGGAATGGCTCTCGTATGTTCCTGTGTATGTACTACTTTCCTCCTCCCACTAGTCCTTTGGGGTGGGTACTACTGGGTACCGCTGTGTGACCTAAGGTTCCCCTGCGGTGTGAGCTTTTCTAGAGCCACTCGGGCGGCAAGTGGGTCCAGGGACAGGAAAGGGATGGCAGGCCAGGAGGCCTGTCTCTGATTCTCCCTAATAGTCTCCAGCCCCCTGGCCCCGGCCAGTTGATAGTAGCAGATCAGGAAGTCCCAGGTGACCTCACAGGCTGCCATGGGAGTTGGGCTCACTTGTGCTTTGCATTCGATTCTTTGCAATCCTGGTATGAGAAGGAAACCGTTGGCCTTAGAAGTGGTTTGGAGAGTGGTAGCTGAATTTGGGAGAGAAGACTCTTCTGCTGGCCTCTCTCTATATACTTAAACCCCACCCTAGTCCCAGCCCTAAAGTCTGTTCTATTGCCCCAGCCTTAATGACAGTGTAGTCTCAAGGACTCCGAGATACCCCTAAAGGCAGATGAAATTTTACATCCATTATGAAGCAAATGATACACTTTTCACTGCTGGGAGGAGGAAGAGGGAGGAATTGGATGGATGGAAAAGTTTCCCTGGCCCACTGGAGCCTGATTTGGGTCTTTTCCACTTGTAGTTCTTTCTACCTGAAAGCCCTTTCCCTTCTTCATTCAATGCTCTGCCCCAATAATCCGTCCGCAGAGAAACCCTACTGAGCACCTCCACTCCTCCAGCCCACCCCCCGCCCCCGGCTTTATTCTGAATAATCAGTGAAAGTATCATTAAAGAGTGATTCCCAGTCCACTCTGGAAAGGTTTCAGTCTCTTTTCTAAGTGAGGATGGGGTATGAAATCCAGAGCAGCAGAGTGGTCACTCCTCACTTCCCTCTTTCCCTTAACAGAAACAAGGTCCAGTATTTTAAAAGACCTTGTCTCTTCCAGCTTCAGATCCAGTCTGACATGTTTAAAGAGTTGGTGGAAACAGAAATGACAGTTCCCCCTTCCCCTCAATTGCCCAAGCCTGATCATGATCCAAGCAGATTCTTTTGCAACTTTTTTTCACAAAGATTTTTCCTGTGAAGTCTGGAGAAGGTATGTATGTTGACAGGGAGAGAACATAGCAGAATAGTTTATTCTCTATGTTCCTTTGACACACGGGCAAGACTACAGCTCAGAAGAGCCAGAGGAGCCCAGAAGCGGGATGAGGGGAAGGACTATAAGGTGGTTTGCATTCCTCCTGGGCCTAGCAATAAGTTGGGCACACATAAGGCATCTAATGCTTTTTAAAAATGATGTATTAATCTGGAATGCTATTCTTTCAAGCATTAGGTTCCTGGAGGAGAGTGCCTCTCTCTAGTCATCTTATCCTCCATAGCCCTATCCCCTGCATACACTGCAAATACTCAGCCTTGGTTTACTAACTAGGAACTGCAACCTCTGTAGGGGAACTAGAGAGCCAAGTATCCAAGTTTTGGGTCTTCCATGACTGGCTGTGTGACCTTGGACAGGGGAGTCGTGTACCTAACACTCCTGCCTGAGAAAACTCAGTAGAGGAAACTATTATAACGTTTCCCACAAAAAGAGGTAGGTGTAAAGTCTGAGAACGGCAGTTGCTGAGTTTTTAGGATTTACTCTTCCCAGGACAGTTTTGAGGAACTCTGAAAAAGGGGTCTGACTCCTACCTCCTAAGCATCCTAAACGTTCTGCAAAACCTTTCAAGGCCTTCTCCTCCCCGACTGCCCCCAACCCCCGCAAAGAACCCTACTTAATGGGATTAGAGAAGTGTGGGGCTTTCGCAGACCCTTGACAAACACCGGGGGCTTAGAGTAAGTATTGACGTTGATTACACATTTTAAAGCTTGGTGTCTAGCACTTAACGGGAGCTGAGAACAACTATTCGAGGAATGAAGAACGCCGCACCTGAGCAGATCGCCTTCCCTGGCCCCCCTCCGCAGCGCAGCCAATCCCGGGCGCGTCAGTTAGTTTTCGTCACGAGTTGCTGGTCAGATTCTCCTTGGACGAAATTTCCCATCCCTGGGCCTATCTCAACTCTTTGCCCTAGGCGCCAGCCCACCCGAAGGGCAAGACAGGGCACCAAAAACGTAGTGTAGAGTAGGGGGCGTTTAATATGGTCGGGACCCGGAGGCTGCCGCTGCCCTTTTTTTTCAGACTCAGCCTGGCGATATTTGCGTCGTGGGGCCGCCAGCAACGAAGGTCACAGCGGGAAGACTGGTGAGGACAGACGGAGGGCAAGGCCTGGGAGGAGCAGGCCGCGCGGCAGCAGCGGACGCGGGCCGGCCAATCCCTTGCTCCGCTGGGCCTCTGCGTCACTAGTTGCCAGGGCGGCGTTCTTCACGGCGGCAGACGCTGGCCGCCCGAAGCTGAGGGAAAAAGCCGGGCGACAATTGGGGATGGCTGCCCCGCGCTAACCCTCCCTCCCGCCCCTCGGTCCCCTCACCGGTCGCCGACTGGCTCCTCGGACACCGCGCGGCTCCCACTCAGCTGGGTCGCTGACCCCCGCCTCCCGGATTGCGGGACTGTGGCGGGGAAGGGAGGGAAGGAGCGCGGGGCGGCCTAGTGGGGGAAACTGGGCGGTGCCTCTGGATTGAGGGTCACGCTCCAGCCCCGCTCTCCCGGGTTGGCCAGTGGCCTGCCTCACGCCGGTGCGTCACCGGTTGCTGGGAAAACTACTAGACGTACGACGGCTGCACTAAAGGATCGGCCTTACCTGCGCGGGCCGGAATTCCAGTAAGGGGGCGGGACCAATAGACGGAGCCTCTGGAGACTCCGGGCCCGCCTCCCTCCCGTGTCAAGGCCCCACCTTCTTCCTGGGCTCAACCAATCCCTGCCTCCTCCTTTGCCTACGTCCCACCCGGTCTCTTCCCGCCCAATCAAGAGGAAAAGGCTCTGAGCCCCTCGTACAGCCTCAGCGCCTAGTGGCGGAGTCCGGGTGCATGCTTTTGTGTTCCTGCGGTTCACAGGGGCAGGCGGGGACGCAGAAAGATATCCCCGCTGGTGCCGCAGCCTGGCTAGGGGTGCCCCGGGGTGGAGTGACCTTGGGGGCCACCCGCCCGAAAGTCCTGGCAGTAAGCTAGTGACTTCTTACAAAGAGGCCACACGTGATACCTGTTATCTTAATCCTTGCCACAGCCCTGCCAAGGAATTGATAACCCGTCCGAGATTGCACTACCAATATTGGGGGGTGCTCCTAGTTGGCTTTCCAGTTGTCTCTACAAAAGCATACTGGCTGAGCTCTCTGTTCGATGTCTTGTTCCACTTAGATGTGCTGTTAATATTTTCCAGAAACGCATTTGGGGATGTGACTGTCTGCCCTCAGGGCTGCCTGTCAGGCTCCGGATGATGCCACTCAGGATCATTCTTTACCAGTTCTAATCTTCGTTTCATGGTCACTTAGTGCCACATATTTTGTCATCCGTCCAGAGCTTCTACCCCTCTCCTCTGCTCAGTTCAGTCGCTTAGTCGTGTCCAACTCTTTGCGACCCCATGGACTGCAGCACGCCAGGCCTCCCTGTCCATCACCAACTCCTGGAGCTTGCTCAAACTCATGTCCATCGCGTCGGTGATGCCATCCAACCATCTCATCTTCTGTCGTCTGCTTCTCCTTCTGCCTTCAATCTTTCCTAGCATCAGGATCTTTTCCAATGAGTCAGTTCTTAGCATCAGGTGGCCAACGTATTGACGCTTTAGCATCAGTCCCTCCAATGAATATTCAGGACTGATTTCCTTGAGGACTGACTGGTTTGATCTCCCTGCAGTCCAAGGGACTCTCAAGAGTCTTCTCCAACACCACAGTTCAAAAGCATCAATTCTTCCGTGCTCAGCTTTCTTTATAGTCCAACTCTCACATCCATACATGACTACTGGAAAAACCATAGCTTTGATTAGATGGACCTTCGTTGGCAAAGTAACGTCTCTACTTTTTAACATGCTGTCTAGGTTTGTCATAGCTTTTCTTCCAAGGAGCAAGCGTCTTTTAATTGCATGGCTGCAGCCACCATCTGCAGTGATTTTGGAGACCGAGAAAATAAAGTCTGTCACCATTTCCGTTATTTCCCCATCTATTTGCCATGAAGTGATGGGACCAGATACCATGATCTTAGTTTTTTGAATGTTGAATTTTAAGCCAAATTTTTCACTCTCCTCTTTCACTTTCATCAAGAGGTTCTTTAGTTCTTTGCTTTCTGCCATAAGGGTGGTGTCATCTACGTATCTGTGGTTATTGCTCCTGGCGATCTTGATTCCAGCTTGTGCTTCATCCAGCCCAGCATTTTACATGATGTACTCTGCTGCTGCTGCTGCTAAATCACTTCAGTCATGTCCAACTCTGTGCGACCCCATAGACGGCAGCCCACCAGGCTCCCCTGTCCCTGGGATTCTCCAGGCAAGAACACTGGAGTGGGTTGCCATTTCCTTCAATGCATGAAAGTGAAAAGTGAAAGTGAAGTTGCTCAGTCGTGTCTGACTCCTAGCGACCCCATGGACTGCAGCCTACCAGGCTCCTCTGTCCATGGGATTTTCCAGGCAAGAGTACTGGAGTGGGTTGCCATTGCCTTCTCTGGATGTACTCTGCATGTAAGTTAAATAGGCAGGGAGACAATATACAGGCTTGACATACTCCTTTCCCAATTTGAAACCAGTCCATTGTTCCACATCTGGTTCTAACTGTTGCTTCTTGACCTGCACACAGATTTCTCAGGAGGCAGGTAAGGTGGTCTGGTATTCCCATGTCTTTAAGAATTTTCCACAGTTTGTTCATGATCCACACAGTCAAAGGCTTTGGTGTAGCCAATAAAGCAGATGTTCTTCTGGAATGTCTTTGTTTTCTCTATGATCCAGTGAATGTTGGAAATTTGATCTCTGGTTCCTCTGCCTTTTCTAAATCCAGCTTGAACATCTGGAATTTCTTGGTTCACATACTGTTGAAGCCTGGCTTGGAGAATTTTTAGCATTACTTTGCTAGTGTGTGAGATAGGTGCAATTGTTCGGTAGTTTGTGTACACTTAGATCCTTCAAGCACTTCCCATTGCTTGTTAACAACTGAATAAACCCATGCAACCAGCATTCGTATTAAGAAATGGAATATTTCAAAATAAAAAGAAAAGAAATGGAATATTTCCAGAATCCCCCAAAACCCTTTGGCTCACTTTTTGTCTCTCCTCCCATGTAAAGAATAACCATAATTCTGACAACATAAATTAGTTTTGGCTAATTTATAGTTTTGACTTCCCCGGTGGCTCAGACAGTAATAATCTGCCTGCAGTGCAGGAGACCCAGGTTTGATCCCCGAGTGGGAAAGATCCCCTGGAGAAGGGAATCTTCCAGTATTCTTTCCTGGAGAATTCCATGGACAGAGAAGCCTGGTGGCCTACAGTCCATAGGGTCGCAAAGAGTCCTACACAACTGAGCAACTAACACTTTGACTTTTCATTGATACATAGAATCATATTATAGGTGCTCTTTTGGAATCTGATTCATTTTGCTTAACTTACATGTAAGGTTTATTCATATTGTTAAGTGTGGTTGTAGTTAGTTCACTTTAGTTGTATAGTATTCCATTGTGTAACTATACCATATTTATTTACCTGTTCTACTAAATAAATACAGCTGATTAACATTTGGGTTGTTTCTAGTTTGGGGCTTGTATTAGTTTCCTAAGGTAGTTGTAACAAAGTACCACAAACTGAGTGGTTTAAGCAATGGAAATTTATTTTCTCACAGTTCTGGAGTCTAGAAGTCTGAGATCAATGTCAGCAAGGTTGGTTCTTTTGGAAGGATATGCAGAAGAATCTATTCCATGCATCTCCCCCTAGGTTCTGGCGGTTTTGGAATGCTATTCAACTCTGCTTTGAATTCCACCCATTTTTAAAAGTTTAGTCAAATGCCATCTCCATAACCCTGGAGATGCCTATGCTGGAATGCCCTTCTTCCCCATAGTTAAGAAAAAGGCTTTACCCTGAAAACAATGCCCTGGAGCATGAGCACAGGGCCTGCTCATCACAAACACTCAATGAATGTCTGCTGATACATGCAGAGCGGCATGGAATAGGGAGTACATGTTTGGCAGCAGGAGGCAAGGGAGTGGAAAACAGACACAGGTCTAGGGTGATGACAACCTGAACCAGAAGGAATAGAGGAGGCAGATGCAGAAATGAAAAATGTGCCTGATGTAAGGTACCATTCATTTTAAGGTAGCACTGTATTGAGGATGACTGCAGGCTGTGCTAAGTCACTTCATTTGTGTCTGACTCTGTGTGAGTCCATGGGCTGTGGTCTACCAGGTTCTTCTGTCCATGGGATTCTCCATGCAAGAAACTGGAGTGGGTTGCCATGCTCTCCCCCAGGGGATCTTCCCCACCCCTGGATTGAACCCAGGTCTCCTGAAAGACAGATTCTTTATCATCTGAGGATAATTCCAAAGCTCTTGAAGGCAAGGAAATGGACTAATTAGGATATTTCTGGACTCACTGGTCAGTACTGATGTCATGTGTTTAAGTGACACTGGTTAGTTCCAGAGGGGTAACTAGGATGGTGACAGATACATGATTGAATGGGCTGAGACTATTTAAACTGGAAAAGAGAAACTTGTACATGATGACTGTGCACAGGTTTGACACACCGTCATGTGAAAGAGAGTTGGATTACATAACTTTCTTTTGTGCAGCTATGGAGAGAAGAACTCAAACAATGAAGGGAAACACAGGAAGGTATATTTTTGTTTCTTATGGGAGTCATTATAAATAGAAATGATAATTGGAACCGTAATAATGAGTGTCGTGAGAGAAAGTTAGAAGGTCAAGAATGAAGTTATGGGCATATTTGTCAGTTTGAAAATATTGAATCCAAATGTTTCTTTCCCTACAAATTTATATCAATAAATGGGACAACTCCCAACACGGTTCCATAAATATTCAAAATATTTATGGAGGGCCTACCATATGCCAAGTGGTGTTCTACGCACTGGGGAATATGGCTGTGAACTGCCAGGTGAATTGCCCTAAAATAATCTCTGGCTGTGTCATACTCCTGCTAAAAAACTGTCAAGGTTTGTATTAACCATTACATAAAATTTACCCTCCTGATATGACATTAATGCCCTTTTCTATCTGTTCCAATCTGCCTTTCCAATCTGTTCTCTCCAACTCTGCTAAACTCGATCAAGTTATTTAACCTCTAGTCCCTCAATTGTAAAAATGGAGGTACAACATACCTCAGTTGGTTGTCATGAGGATCAAATGAACAGATAAATATAAACTACTCAGAACTTGGTGCCTGGTACAAGATAAACATTGCATAAGTGTTTGCTGTTTTTATTGTCAGATGATATGAGCAAGTCAGGGAAAATAATTTACTTCTGGAAGACCCAGTAGATTTAACAAGGGTAGAAATAATTCTGAGATTTGAGTAAAGGCTCTCCCTTTTATCCATCTGTATTAGTGGACTCTACACTATGTATTTCTAAGAGCAGCAAGTATTCAGCCAGATTTTTTAAAAAAAACAGCTTTATAATTGACATACAAAATTTCAGATATTGAAATGTATGGTTTGAAAACCCTGACATACATATACACAAGTTATATCCTCACAACAATCAAGATAGAGAACACATCCACTACCCACGGGTTTCTGTGTACCACTTTGTAATCCACCACTCCCCTAGGCAACCACTGATCTGCTTTCTATCACTACACAGCAGTCAACTAAAACATTTCATTAGCAATTGATGGTGCTATTTATTAAATATTTGACTTATAGTAAGAAAAAAATCAACATAGAAGGTAGTTTCTATTGGTGAAAAAAACAAACTAAAAAAGTGTAGTTTTTAAACATGAAGGTAACATTATTTGAAGAAATTAAAAGTAATTTATGAGAAAACTTTATTTCATTAAAAGATGACTTGTGATACTACCTAGTAACTGGTGGTGTTACTAACATCTTTATATGACTTTCATATTTTTATATTTCATTCATTAGACAACAGAGGTTAGTTATTTGTGTCAGGGACTGGAAGGGGGTACACTTGTAATGGGGAGAACGTTGAAATTGTGCTGTCCAGTGTATTAGTCACTAATCACATATGGCTATTGAAATTTAAATTAAAATTTCAGTTTCTCAGTTGCACTGGCCACATTTTAGGTTCTCAAGCACCCCTCACCTGGCTAGTGGCTACTATACTGAACAGTGTGGATACAGAAATTAGTTATCATTGCTCCAAGCTCTATTCTATAGAGCTAATTTAGAAGATTCTTGAGTACATTATCTATATGGGAGGCGAGGAGGTTCTCAGCTGAAGCAATGGCAATGAAATGGAGAGGAGGTGTCTCACCTCCAGATACTGAGATACTTAATGTGATGCTGAGTGAAGACAGCAGGATTCATTTCAGATGTCTTCTAGGTTTGGAGTAAATAGGTTGATGATTAAAATCATTCACCAACCAACTAAATATAGGAGAAGCAGCAGGATTTGGGAAAAGGGGATGGCATCAGACTTGTGTGCAATGAGAGGCAGCCATGGACTGGCCATTGGTCTGAGAAGCTGCTGGATCTCAGAATCTGATCTGTGGGGATTCTAGGTAGAGACAGAGTTGCAAGGAAGGAGCAGTAGCCATGGGTAGGAATTGGAGCCATGTACTTGGGTGAGGGCTTTCAGAGAAATTAGGCTACATAAGGTCAGAGGCTAGTATCAGGGCCTGGGAAGAACTGACATTTAGGGCAGGATTTTCAAACTGTGAATGGCTCATGAAATTAACAGAATAGGTCTCCACCAGCATTAAAAAAAAAAACAGTAAAACAAATATTAATGTGCTTTGCATATTAAGTAAAGACCTTTTCCTGGGCCTTCCTTGGTGGTGCAGTGGTTGGAAGTCCACCTGCAAATGCAGGGCACATGGATTTGAATCCTGGTCTAGGAAGATTCCTCTCACTCATTGCCATGGGGCAACTGGGCCCCTGTGCCACAACTACTGAAACTGCGTGATGCAACTACTGAAGCCCATGCACCTAAAGCCCATGTGCCGCAACAAGAGAAGCCACTGAAATGAGAAGCCTGCATACTTGAAGGAAGAGTAGCCCCCTCTTGCCAAAACTAGAGGAAGCCTACATGCAGCAACAAAGACCTATTGCAGCTGCAAACAAAGATCTTCTTTTGAAAACTGAAATTCTTTTGAAAGTTTTGTTATGAATATATTTACATACATATATGTATACCAAGTTGCAAGGTAAAACATATTTCTGAGTTGATTAGTTTGAATATCACCAATTTATAAAATGACAGCATAGACTACAAGCTACATACAAACAAACTCCTGGCATGTAGCAGACACTCAGTAAACATACTATGCAAAGGAATTAACCAATAGGTCAGGGAAAAAGAGGAAACTCAGGACAAGGGTGACTCAGAAGCTAAAGAAGGATGAGAGAGAAGTAACAACCCATTGTCAGATGTCAGTCACTTGGTGATACTCAGAGCTTATCCCTGCCATTTCTGTGGCAGGAGCAGAAGTCTGACTACAGAAATAAACAAGAGGTGAGGAAATAGAGACGAGAGAAAGGAGAGTGGAGAGTGAGAGACATTTGTTTTGTCATAGACAGAGGTTCACTACCTGCCTGGAAAAGATTACATAGGAAAGGCATACTCTAGAAGCGTGCTGTCCAATAATGGAATCAATAGCTACACATGGCTATTTAAATTAAACTTAAAAATGCACTTACTTAATAACACTAGGTCCATTTCAAATGCTCAGCTTACATATGGCACAGAGCTAATATAAAACATTTCCATCACTGCAGGTAGGTCTATTGGATAGTGCTGCTCTGAAAAAAAAAAAAAAAAAAAAACAAACTCATAATGTTTATACCGGCCTCAATAAAACAAGCCAGTGCACAGCTCTCCCTAACCTCTTCCCACCTGAAACATTATCCAAACCTAGCAGAAAAACTTCTGCGGATTACATTACAATCCATACATGATGAGGGGCTCCCCAGGTGGCACTAGTGGTAAAGAACCTGCCTGCCAAAGTAGGAGACAAGACACTGGTCCGATACCTGGGTTGGGAAGATCCTCTGGAGGAGGGCATGACAACCCACTCCAGTATTCTTGCCTGGAAAATTCCACTGACCTAGGAGCCTGGTGGGCTATGGTCCATAGGGTAGCACAGAGTCAGAGGTGACTTACCAGGCACATATACATGATGATATCACTTTTGCTCCTGGTGAGTGAGAGTTAACCCAAGGGTAGGCCAGTGGAGACATCAGGGAGGCAACTGAACTTCAGGATGTGATCTAGGGGCAGTCTGGGTACTATGTGTGTTCAAGGTGTTTTCCCAGTCTGGGTACTATGTGTGTTCAAGGTGTTTTCCCACCAAATCTAAGAGATATATGACGACTTGAAACTCATGACTGCTAAGAAATGAACACACAGGGAAAAGAAGTTGTGGGACAAGATATAAAGATTATAGATATTATAGCAGTATTGAATAAGAAAGGTTCAGAAAATTCAGGATAGCACACACAGAAGATGGTAGGTAAAACTGAATGATGACAGTGAAACTCCAGTTTTACAAAATTAAAGAAACTAGCAGACAATTTCTGATTTCTGTATGTAATTTTCATGGTTTTTGTATGGCACCTTAATAACAAACAGGAGTATGATATGAGACATTATTATCTATCAGATTTATCTACTTAGAATTGCTATTTAGGGTCTCACTGATTCACTGGAGAAAAGTCAATTCTGGAATTTAAAAAATATATTTCCAATTTGGGGGGAAGAAAATCACTTTTAAATTACTTAAAAATATATTTGGGTCTACTTAAAAAAAAATTTTTTTTTTTTACATGGTTATTCATGGGGTGAGGGGATGGAGGGAGGGATGCACAAAGGAAGATGGAAAATTCAGCCCATTTGACTTCTTCACCTCAGAGGAAGTTAAGTCTTTAGCAAAAGTAAGCCTTCCAACCTGAAGCCTTCCTTTCAGGTCTTTCCTGGTGACACTGAGAAGTGGTGACTTTAGGTCAGATCCTTTCACAAAACCATGTAACAAACTCCTCTTCCTCGTGGGCTTTTGAACAGAGTGCACGAGAGCACTGAATTCAGATAACAAAACTTCTAATCAGTGCTCACGGATTAATCAGCGATACCACTGCAAGGACGTTCAGTGGGACAGAGCCTGGTTCGGGGAGGTGATGGCGAAGTGCAGCGCCAGAGCCATGGGGAGGACGCCAGCAAGAGAGATTTGCGTATCAGAGCTGCCATTTAGACTTTGTTACTAACTAAGGGAACCACTGACTTCACTTGAATAAAAAAGTGAGAGTGAAGTCAGTCGTGTCCGACTCTTTGCGACCCCATGGACTGTAGCCCACCAGGCTCCTCCATCCATGGAATTTTCTAGGCAAGAGTACTGGAGTGGGTTGCCATTTCCTTCTCCAGGGGATCTGCCCAAGCCAGGGATAGAACCGGGGTCTCCCGCATTGTGGGCAGACACTTTACTGTCTTGAGGCACCAGGGAATCCCAAACTCTTGGTTGCAGCATGTGGATCTAGCTCCCTGATCAGGGATTGAACTTGGGCCCTCTATATTGGGAGGTCAGTGTCTTAGTCATTGGACCACCAGGGAAGTCCCTTAAAGTGAAAGTGAAAGTCACTCAGTCGTGTCTCACTCTTTGCGACTCCATGGACTATATACAGTCCATGGAATTCTTCAGGCCAGAATACTGGAGTGGGTTGCCATCCCCTTCTCCAGGGGGATCTTCCCAACCCAGGGATTGAACCCAGGTCTCCCGCATTGCAGGGAGATTCTTTACCATCTGAGCCACCAGGGAAACCCTATCACTTGAATAAGGGGAGTTATTTCTGAAAAAACAACCCCTCTTCCCCGGAGCACAGTCCGCTGAAGCCGGACTCCAGCAGACAAGTGCCACCGCTGCCGGATGCCCACAAGCCCACTTTCGACTTCCGGGGCGAGGCCGGAAACGGTTTTGGGTGCAGCCAGAACACGGCGCCGTAAAGCAAGATGGCAGCACTCTTTTTGAGGCAATTGTCTAATCTCCCTTTAATTTCCAACCTTTTCCTATTCACCACGGTCTCTCGACTTTCATTATCCTCGTAGTTTTTCTCGGCACAACCCTCCCGTATTTCAGTTTCATTTATCAGTGGTAGAGAATGGGCTGGAGGCAATGTAAGGTGAGAGTCAGCGCCGTGAGACACCATTTTGTACGGAAACCGAAGGCTAGGAGTAGATGAGCGTTGAGGAATCCAGACGTGACCTGGTTAGCAGGAGAGCGTGAGAGGGAGGGGCGAGAGGGAAGAAAGGCGTTTTTTTTTTTTTTAAACAGGATGATGTATTTCCGCTTCCTTTCGGCCTCGTTGTATTTGGTTGGACCAGCTTGTTGCGGGGAGGGCGGGGGAAGATTGTTTGCAGCGGAGATCCGCGCACGGGAAGGTAAACTGAGGTAAAGTCGAACAGAGGGCGGGCTTTGCGCCTGGCTGTGTAGGAGGCTTGCGGCCAGTCAGGGTCCTTTTGATTTAGGAAGAGCGGGGGTTGGAGATGCGAGGCTCGGGTTGTCCGCAGAACTGGAGAGAGAAGAGGAGGTGGGGTGGGGCTGGGGGTTAAAAGGTGATCTGCAAAGCCAGACTGGGGTGGAATGACGCGGGGCTGGGGAAGGGTTGGGGAAAATGATGGAGAGGATTTGGATGCGGAGGGAAGTCTGGAAGGCGCTGGTGGGGGAGGGGCTGGGGCCAGAGATCCTGGGACGCGGGAAAGGAGTTGAGGGGGTTGGTCGGAATGTGGAGGTGTGGGAGGAAGGTAGTAAAGTCCTTGGGAGGCTGAGGGATGGAAAGAGGCTGGTAGCCGACGTTCGAATGCTGACCGTGTACTTGGCCATTGTTTCCCCTGCAGCTCCTCAGAGACTCTTAGCCAGCAGCCTCTGCTCAGGCCCAGCCTTCTCTCTCCAGTTGCCACCACAGCCTGGAGGCGCCTGCCTCCGCCCTCCCGAATGGTGCTCCTCCTCGCAGGCCTCGGCCCAGGATCCAGGCCCCCTTTGCCCCCCGCCTCGGAGCTATTGCTCCGGGTCTCTCCTGGTGGACTCCCTGTGACGGGGAGGGAAGGACTTTTGCATATACAAAGCTATAGCTCTTGGGACCCCACTGGCCACTTGAATCTCGGCCTCTAACCGAGTCTGAGGTTCTTCTTGTGTCCTGTTTCCACCCTTTGAGAAGAGAAACCCTTCTTGCCACCCAGAGCCCAGGAAGCCCCAAGCTGGGGCCCTGGTCCCAGCATGTCAGTCCTCTTTTATGCTTAGGGGCTGTGCCTTCTCCCTGCCAGCATGGCTGAACTCAGGCAGATTCCAGGGGGGCGGGAGACCCCACAAGGGGAGCTTCGGCCTGAGGTTGTAGAGGATGAAGTCCCTCGGAGCCCAGTTGCAGAGGAGCCTGGAGGAGGCGGAAGCAACAGCAGTGAAGCCAAATTGTCCCCAAGAGAAGAAGAAGAACTGGATCCTAGAATACAGGTGAGAAGACTGAGCTGGGGAAGGACAGGGAAATTAGATTCTAGCTTTTCTGAGGAACTGTCAGATAAATGAGTTAGACTTACTCTTTTCCCAGTGCACTGGGGCAGGAAAGGAAAACAACGATTGTCAAATCATTGTAGTGTAGTGTCACAAGTGCTGAAAGAGTTGTGTAGGTGGGAGTACAGAGAGAGGCTGGGCCTGAGTGCCTGGGATGTGTTGCTGCTGGCTTTACTGATAAATTGAAGTGACAAATTGGCAGTAGGTGTAGGAAGCACACTTTAGGTCAGAAGAGAGTAGAACTGTTGTTTCTTTTCCAAATACGCCAAGGGGCTCAACAACCCCCTTGGCGTATTTAGAATGGGATGTGAGAGAAGATGTATTTGAGATTGGAGGCAATTTTGAATCTTTTCCCCTCTTCTGCTTTCTTATCATTGCCTCCCAGGGACATTCTTATTTGTGAAAGGTGAGACTTTTCATGTCTTACACAGGTGGCACCAGGCTTAGGCCTGTAACGAAATCTGATCTGTGCAGAGAGTTATATCAGGTGCGGTCAATCCTTCATAATACAGATTTCTTGGTTTGAGGATGCTGGGTCAATCAAACGAGTGGAGGAGCTGATCTGTTGCCTTGGAGCATTTACTAGTTGGTAGAGGGGCAGAACTTTGTGAAGGAGGTCATGGAGGAGGAGGACAGGCCGCACAGGCAGTAGATGCATGACCAGCTGAGGCTGGATTGTGGTGTTTTTGGACAGTGGCAGGGAAGAGTTCCCTGGAGAAGCTGTTTAGGTAGGTGAGAGCCGGGATGCTCCTGTATGTTTGGGGCCTGAGTCTGCTGTTTGGTATGGTAGCATCCCACAGATTCTGATGTGTCAGTGATTCTCACCTCTGCAGGTGAGCAAGAGCCTCCCAGCGCTCTCATTCCTGGGCTTCTCTGTCAACAGACCTTTATTAGGTTACTTTAGTGAGTCAGGAAGGTTTCAAAGCTACTCCTCGCATCCTTCCTGCTTTCTCTTGGTGGAGTTTCCTGGGACATGTGTGGGGAAACTGTCTGTGCTGATAGCGTAGTAGTGGTGAGCCATTTGTTTACTGGCATGAGTCAGTAATTTATTTCTGCTCTGTTTCATGGGCATTGCATTGAAAACAACTCAATTTCTCCTGCTAGTTCTATATAGATTTGTTGTCCACCTAGGAAACAAGTTGTAGTGAAAAAAAAAAAACCTTGGGCTGAGATTCAAGCCTCTTCTAGCCCTATGATTTGTGATTTTCATGTAAGTTACATAACCTTTTCAAGCCTTCTTTTCTTCATTTGTAACATGGAAGCTTGGTCTAGCTTATTTGCACAGCTCTTTGCCACTCTGCTCTGACCCTGTCCTGTGATTCTTTTCTTTTACAAACTCTCTTGCCTGTCTTTGATGAAAGTTTGTAGGTCTTGCTTTGAGAAAGAGATCTCTGTTTGTCAGGGAGAAGGGCCTGTTGATATCCTTCATATTCCCCTCTGCATCATTCCTTGCTCCACTCAAGAGGAGAATCAGTTGTGATTTCTTTGCTCAGTCGCTTCTGCTCCTGTGTATTTTTCCATTGCCTACACAGGCAAAAGTGGTGGTGTGAAACGGCAGCTTTCATGCTGCGCTGTTCAATAAAGTAGTCACTAGCTGCATGTGGATATTTAAATTCAGTTAAGAATCAATAAAAATGCAGTTCCTCAGGTGTTGCTGGCAGGGCAGATGTAGAACATTTCCATCATCATCGACAGTTGTATTGGGTGAACTCTGTAAGGGTCCGAGAATATTGAGCGAGAGTAAGATTCATCTTGCCTTCAGTGAGCTTGCAGTGTTAATGAAGCAAGAGGGACAGGAGGACCCTAGTCTCTCTTGCTAAACCAAGAGGCACGTTGTGGAATGTTGTAGGTTATGTAGGGAGGCAAGGTCTTATTTTAGAGGCCTCCCTTGCTGATGAGACTGGTGTAGTTCTCTGGCCTCAGCAGAGATGCAGCGTCTTCTTGCTGTGTGGGAGAGGCAGCTTGATGTGAGGAGCGCCTTTCATGGTGAAGGCTGGTGGCCTTCAGATCTGGGTTTGGGCTCTTCTAGATGAGAAAGACATTGGGTATGTGTCTTTTGAGTTTCTTTGTAGTGTTGGCAACACTACAGTGTTGTTCTTTGTAGTGTTGGAAACACTGTAGTGTTGACTGTGCAAGATCATGTTATCCTGATCCTGTGTTTTAGCACTTTAAATAGATTGGTGCATTCAGTGGGTCTCTACCCACAGATCCATCAGTACCTACCAGGAAAGTTTAGAAACACTTGTTCCTGAGCTTCGGCCAGACATTCTTCTCTTGTTTGGGGTGAGAAGTTATGACTGGTGGCCTGGGTGAGTCCACTGATCCAAGGATAGTCCAAAGATGGAGACCCTCTTCAGGTATTTTCCGGAACTCCCAGAAGTGGTCCTTTAGGGCCAGGCTCTTTCTGGTGTGGGGAATGGGGATTCTTGGCAGACAGGCAGCTTGTGCCTTCTTGTCTGGAAGTTGTCTAGAATCCTTCTGGAAGTTGGAGGGAAGCCAGGTGGTTGCCAGCTGTAGGCCTACCTGAAGTGTGCTGCATCCCAGGGAAGTCCACTGGATGTCTCTGTGTGCCTTGACCTCAACACAGTTTTTCTGAGGCATCCAGGCTGGGCCTTAGCTTTCTGAGAGGCAGAGTCCCAGTGACAGGAAGGAATAGAGGAGTGTAGTACTGGGATGGGCCTGGGTCTTCTCTCCTGTGACCTTTCTCAGCCCTCTTTGTGATGGACACATTTCTTTCCTCAGGTAAGTAGATGCTTTCATTCACCTCCTCCTCCTAGGAGTGACTTTGCAATCTCTGGATTGTCTGAAATGTTTAGTTTAGCTTGCTCTGGAGGTCATTTTTACTTTATTTCTAAGTCTTTAGGTCATGGATCACCCTGATCCTCCTGACTGACTGTGGACTTGGGTTTTTTGTTTTTTTTTTTAAATCAAGATATATCAATATTTGATTTAGGGTATTATATAAATTTCGGGTGTACAACACAATTTATAAGATTATACTTCATTTTGGGCTTGAGTGTTTTAATGGCTTGCACAAGTTGGGCAACAGCATCTGTCTCCTAACTGCCTTTGACTCAGTGGCCTGGCATCCTGGGCATCAGCCTGGTGTGCTCCGGGAAGGTCACCCTCCCTGCGGGCTGCAGGCTCACTGATGGATGGTGAATGCTGACTCAGGCTTCATCCTCCTCGAATTCGATTTCAGTCAGGTGCCAGGAGTCCCTGGTGCAGCAGGCCAAATGGAATGTGTCGCCAGTGGCCCAAAGCAGAGCCCTGGGTGCTTGTTGGCTTCCTGCTGTGCTTTGCCCTGGGTCTGCCTCAGCCTGGCTACCCTCATCCCCTAACCCTTTGCCCTCCAGCCTGCTCTCGCCCCAGTCTCCTTGTCCTGTTAGAGCTTTGTGACTCTGAGGAGCAGACCTCAGAGTCAATAGGAAGCCTTTTTAAATTGCTGGACGTGCTTCATGGGTACAAGTTTCAGTGTAGAAAGACATACATGCCTGCTTCTGTAGACCAAGAGCCAAAGTCTTTTGTTTTCTTTCCAGTGACGATGACTTGCCATTCACTCCTCTGACGATCTTGTCAGGGTCTGAGAGTGCTTTGGGCTGTGGAACCAAATGGGATCCTGTCTTAGACCTTGGTTCACTCAGAGGAACATTATAGGTGCCTTTTACCCACTTCTTCCTCTTCTCCCCAAAATTATTATTATCTTACCAGGACTGTAGGTGGTTTTCTTAGGTGGTGGTACTCCTGTCTTTGAGGCATCCATCTAAGGACATCAGTAGTCCTAGGAATGTAATCAACAGTAGCAGAAAGCCAGATCATAGGTCAGGTCCTGGGTCCCAACTCCATCCCTGATTCCCTGCCCTATTGTTTCTTGTCTATCAAATGTGAATGGGTTGAGATAGAGAGTATTCCAGTGGGAACTGCTGAAAGGACTGGTCACCTCCTCCCTTAGATTATCTGAAACCCCCTGTGGGCCAAGTCCAGCCACAGAATGCAGAGCCCAAAGAGGGCCCAGTTGCCTCTCACCCAGACAGGAATTGTCTTTTCTGACAGTTTCTTTGTGGTGATCTCATTAGCTGAAAGTGACGTTCTTGTCAGGAAGGCACTGTGAAACTCAAGACTGTGTGTGTGTAGGGTGGTGTTGGCACTGCCCCAGGCTTCCTCTGCGGTTCTCTGAGCCATGCTGGCTGCCTGTTTGCCACACTGGCCACTTGTTACCATATGAGCACTGAGTTGTGTGACTAGTCAGTGGATCTTGTGCACTAGCTTCTAGATCTACACAGACCAGTACTGGAGCCACATGCGACTATCCACGCTAAGGTGTGCTCTAAGGTCAGATGCATGTGGATTTCAAAGCCATGGTTTAAAAAAAAAGTTACAATATTGGTAATTATTATTTTATGTCAATAACAGGTTGAAACTGTTATTATTTTAGATATATTGAGTTAAATGTACTGTTAAAATTTCATCTTGGTGGGTTTCTTTCTTTTACAAATGTGGCTTTTATAAAACTAAAAATCTCACTAAGGCTCACATTATATTTCTGTCAGATATCTCTGTTCTGAAAAGTTTAGAGACAAGTTTGTGGTCCTCTTTGAGGCAGAGTCTACATTGTGAGTATGTGTATTTTCATATCATTGTTCCTGGTTTTGTTGTATGTTTCCTCCTTTGTGTTCTATCTCATACTGTAATTAGAGCATATAACTTGATTTCTTGCATTCTTACTTGCTGACTCAAATCTTTTAGAGCTTGAGGTGAGATACAGAAATAAAAGGACTAAAGGATCCCACAGTGGGCTTTTGAAAGAGCCAGGTGAAGTATGCAGGAGCAGTGATGGCAGCAGGTGGAATGTAGGGCTTGGCCATGGGCAGCAAGCAGACACCAGGCTGGTTACTGCTGGCCTGTCCAGGGCTCCTGGAGGAGGACGCTATAGCTGAGCACCAGGCACTGCTCCTCCTCGTGAGTGTCACTGGCTCCCTGGGCCCCAGGAACTTGACCAAGGGGAGGGGAGGATACTCACGGCCAGCACCCTCCCTGCCACTGAAATGCACGGGTGGCTTTTGCGTCTTTTGCCAGTGCTTGGGGCCAGTGAGTTCAGGCCAGTGTGACTGGCGAACTTCTTCCTGAGGCTCTCCCTCCTTGCCATAGGATCTACTCTGTGGGGGCCTGGGGTCCTGTCACCACTGCCCAAGCAGTTAGAGGTCTCTTGAACCACGTGTTCTTCCCTAATCCTGACCTTAATTGTCACGAAGTCCTAATGATTTTGCATCCTGGATTTCCCAGGGGTCTGCCCTCTCCTCTCCCACCTGAAGTACTACAGACAGCCTCCACTTTTGTCTCTCTGGCCCCTCCAAGCTTTCCCTACATTGCCCAAGTCTGCCTTCCTAAACCACCGGGGGCATCAAGCTCTGAAGGGTTGCCCCTGCCGTTGGGAGAAGTCCGAGTATCGTGTCCCTGTGCCCCAGCCTCTCTGGCTTCTCTCCTGACAGCCTGCCTGCCCCGGTCACCTGCTCTCCTGTTGATTCCCAGCCCTTATCATGCCCCCCTCTCCTATGGCTCCTCACACCACCAAGGGCCTGTTGCTTACTATTGGGCTGTGAGCTGCTGCATCTTTGTGCTCTAAATTCTAGGTTTCATGGTGCTGAGTGTCTAAGTGTGTAGTAAAAATATGCCGGGTGAGTAGGGCCCAGGGGTTTCTCCTTGCCTGGGACAGAGACCATTAGCTCTGAGGAGACTCCTGCTGGAGTATGAGAAGGAGGTGGGTGGTGCAGTCTGATGGCGACAGACTTGTTGCCACTGTGTTGTGTGCATTGGAGGTTTCCAACCTCAATTCTCTTGTCCTTAAAATGGGGGTTTACTACTTGATATAGAGGTGGAATTGTGAGGATTACAAGAGGCTGTATGTTACTAGATCTCTGACAAGAAGGCATTTGACAGTGACCTCCTGTTCCATTTCTTCCCTTCACTACTTGGCTGGACTTTCCCTCTGTGCCCATTTTCCTGCCCTGCCTGGTTCATATGAGGCTGCTTTCCTCTGCTGCTCTAACTTTCTTCCTCTCTCTGTGTCAGGAGGAGCTGGAGCATCTGAACCAGGCCAGCGAGGAAATCAACCAAGTGGAGCTGCAGCTGGATGTGAGTGATACTCCTTTTCCTCACACTCTTGGGCTGGTTCCAGAGGTGCTTTCATCATTTTCTGTCCTCTTTCAGTACAGTGGCAGGGGAAGGGGCATGTATGAAAAACGAGGGGTTAGGACCCACGCGCATGCCTCCCTCTGCCCGTGTCCCTATCCTTTTGCCAGGAGGCCAGAACCACCTACCGGAGGATCCTGCAGGAGTCAGCAAGGAAGCTCAACACGCAGGGCTCCCACTTAGGGAGCTGCATCGAGAAGGCCCGGCCCTACTATGAAGCTCGGCGGCTGGCTAAGGAGGTACGGCCAGCTGACCCACATTCTGGGGTGGGGGGCTGCATGCAGAGCCTGGCCCTGTAGTCTTCTGTCTCTGTATGGGGTGTGAGACAGATCACCTTTTCTAGTCATCTTTTCCTCTTGTATCCCCTTTGATTCATGCTCTCTTTGCTTGCTTCTCCACTTGTTTACGCCCTTTCCTTCTTTTAAAATTTTTCTTTATATAAATAATATGGTGTCACTATTAGAAGGCTGTAAGTGTAACTTGTAACTATAAAACAAGATAAGAGAACCAGAATCTTCCCCAGATTCAACCTCATGCACGTTTTGTGATTTTTGTACCTGAAAGTTGTTTTAGTCAAGTATGAAGGTGACAGACACAGAGACAACTGCCTTAAAAAAGTTTATTACTTAGTTCCTAAGAGAATAGAGCCTGTCAGATTATTCAGGACTACATGGGGAAGCACCTGAGTGGGTGAGGAGGCAGAAAATGTGAGGGGAAAGCTTATCTCAGAGCTTTTATTGTAGAGCCTTTATTGTTGTTTTCGTGGGAAGGAGTGGGTAAGACAGGGTAGGCAGCTTTGAGCAAATTTAGGATTGGCCAGTTTGAATAACAGAGGCAGTCTCTGGGCTATGGGGAAGGTCTCTAGTTTTCTGGTACCTAGCCTTTCAGTGATTTAGAGCAGGGGAAATACTGGCTTAAGAGAGTTAGTTAAAGGAGGTGATGGGCTTCAGATTGCTGGATTTACATATAAAAAGTGTGCTCACAGAGTAGTTCACTGTCTCTAGAAATTAGGCAGCCCTAGAAGGGCCAGCAAGGCCTCCAAGATACCAAAACATCATGAAACATAGAAAATAAAAATGTGATTAATACAGCACAAATAATCTCTAAAAAAAAATTTTTTTTAATATATCCTGCCAAAATGGAATCACACACATAGTGTTTTTATCTCTTTATTATTTGAGGACATAGTTCCATGTCAAGAATTACCCATCCATGCCATTGTTTTTAGGAACTTAAGATTTTCTTATGTACTATTATTTGTTTAACCAGTTTTCTGTAACTGAAAACTTAGGTTTGTTTCTAGTATTTTGTTTGGTAACTATGGTTATGATGAATATCTCCAAGCAGTTGTCTGGTTATTTCATTCAGCTTACCTGCTGGACTGGAGCTGATGGTCTCAACCATCAACTAACCACCTTCCAACTAAAAGGTGTGGATTTTTCTTTGTTTTCCCTAGGGCAAAAGTCCAGCAGCCTTGGAGAATGCTGGATTTTATACACTTTGCCCTCCACTGGCAGTGTCCTATTTCTACATGTATTTCTTCTCTTAGCTATACCCTTGCAAAATATTCTTTGTAGAATTTGCTTCCTCAGCACTTATCCTTAGTGCAGTTTGCGAGGTGAAGCCAACATTACAGTGGGCCTTTTTCCTTCTCTCGTCCTTGCCCAGGGAGGGTCTCCGTGGGCAGCCAGGGGTCCTTTGCAGCTCACTCTCCTGGTGGTCCTTCCCCACCCCCCCTTCCCAGGCCCAGCAGGAGACACAGAAGGCAGCACTGCGGTATGAGCGGGCTGTGAGCATGCACAACGCTGCCCGGGAGATGGTGTTTGTGGCTGAGCAGGGCGTCATGGCTGACAAGAACCGGCTGGACCCCACGTGGCAGGAGATGCTCAACCACGCCACCTGCAAGGTGAGCCAGGCAGTGCCAGCTGGTCCCTTCCGCCAGTTCTAGTGCTTTGTTTGCTTTCCCTGAATCCTGTCACCTTCCTCACTCCTTTCTGTCTCTCTTCTGCTCCTGCCTTCCCTCAGTTTTGATTCTGTTTCAGGAAAAGTCTGGTCCTAGCTCTCTGCCCTATTTGGCCTCCAGTGTGTCCCATATATACTTCCTTCTGACTTAGAAGGTCCTTCTTGGCTCTTCTTGAATCTTGCCTCCAGATGTGGGAGTGACTCAAGTAGTAGTTCATTCCTGAATGCTCTGGATTCAACTCTCTTTTATTATGTTTAGCTGTGACCCTTTGTTTCTATTTTCTGAATATTCTTCCTTTCTTGCTTTTGAGCTCTGCCAGTGTACCTTGGTTCTTGAAGTATACCCTGTGTATTATTTCCAGTCTTTTCTATGGGGATTCCCTTGTGGCTCAGGTGGTAAGGAATCTACCTGTAATATGGGAGACGTAGGTTCGATACCTGGGTTGGGAAGATCCTCTGGAGAAGGGAAAGGCCACCCACTCCAGTATTCTGGCCTGAAGTTGGCCGTGACTGAGAGACTTTGGCTTTGCTTTTGTGAGGGTTGAGGAGTGGGAGGATCCCTGGCATCAGCTCTAGTCTCCCACCTTCACCTTGTAAAGAGCAAGTGTCTTAGTCCATTGGCTTTACTACAAAATAACAGACTGGGTGGCTTAAACATCAAAAGTTTATTTTCTGGAGGCTAGGACATTTCAAGATCAAGGCACAGGCAGATTTGGTGTTTGCCGAGGGCCTGCTTCTTGCTTCCCATACGGCCAGCTGTCTTTTCACTGTATTATTACATGGCTGAAGGACTGGGGGAGCTCTTTGAAGCCTCTTTTATAAGGCAGATAATTTCATTCGTGAGAGCTCCCTGCTCTTGAGCTAATCACTTCTTAGAGGGCCCACATTAAGGTTAGGATTTCAACACAAGAATTTTTTTTTTGCAGGGGGATGGGGCGGGGCGTGTACTTCTCTGGTGGTTAAGATTTCACCTTCCAGTGCAGAAGGTGTGGGTTTGATCGCTGGTGGGGGGAGCTAAGATCCCACATGGCTGGTGGCCAAAAAAACCAAAGATAAAACAATGTAACAAATTCAATAAAGACTTTAAAAATGGTCCACAGTTAAAAAACAAAACACCTAAAAAAGAACTTTGAGGGGGCACAATCATTTATTTTGTAGGAGTAAGTGTCAGCTCCTGATGAGTGGTCACCTCCCAAGCGTTTTTGTGTGCTCCTCCTTAGTCCAGGCCCATGGGTCACATGAGGGCAGGAGTTCCACTCCTCTGGAACTCACACAGCCCTGGGGGAGGGGTTGCTGAGTCTGTGTGTGTGTGAGGTCGACTCCTTGGTCTTGGTGGATGCGGTGGCTGGAGCCCTTGCCTGTTAGCTGCTTGGACGTGGAAACCTGGAGAACCCAGTGCAGAGCTGTGGCTCTCCCAGTGAGGCTCCTCCCCCCCCCCCCCCCCCCCCCCCACCACCCAAGGTTGAGCTCTGAGAACCGTGATGTGGCAGATGTGTCACAGATGGATGGACATTTCCTGCACGCTCGTGAGCGGGCTAGAGGACCTCAGCACCTCTTGGCAGCAACAAAGCTGAGGTGGTGGGTGGTGCGGGTAACAGTAGGCAGGCGCGAGGACCCAGGGTTCTCTTGTGTCTTGGCAGCTCAGTGCCGTCTCCGGGCTCTGTAGGCAGTTTAACACTTGGAGTGACAAGACTGGGCAGGCTGTAGGGGCAGGAGTGTGGCTCCGTGTTCAGTGATGTGTGTGCCCCGCCCCACTTGGCCCAGGTGAACGAGGCAGAGGAAGAGCGTCTTCGTGGTGAGCGGGAGCACCAGCGGGTGACGCGGCTGTGCCAGCAGGCCGAGGCTCGGGTTCAGGCCCTGCAGAAGACCCTCCGCCGCGCCATTGGCAAGAGCCGGCCCTACTTTGAGCTCAAGGCCCAGTTCAGCCAGATCCTGGAGGTAGCTGAGTGGGGGACGGGGGTGGGGGTTGGGGAAAGGATGGGAGAGGGGGCAGGCTAGGAAGGGAGGGCAGGTAGAGGGAACGCTAGTCTGTTTCTCTGGGCCATCCACCAGGCCCGTGTAGTGGGACAGGTATGTTCAGAATGACTCCACAGGAATGGGAGTTGGGGTTGGAGAATGGATACTGACAGAGAAGGGAGGTAAAGGAGATGTGAGAATTGGGGGAAACCAGAGAGAATGGGGAGCGAAGAATTGGCCAGATAGGGAAAGGGAACAATGGGAAGAGGAGAAGCAGTGGGTGGGAATGAAGACCTAGGAGGAAGGCCCTGGAATGTCAGGCAGGACCAGGGCAGGTTGCTGGGGAAGGAGGATCCCAGGAAAAAGGAGTGGAGAGGGGCTGGGTAGGGTTGGTTCTGCACTGCAGATGAGTGGTTGGGGATGAGCAGAGCCCAGATTGGGAATGGGACATCTCAGTGGGTTTGAGAGGACTTGGCAGCTCCAGGGGCCTCAGACAGTTGCCCAAAGGGTCACCTGACTCTGACCCTCCCTCTGCAGGAGCACAAGGCCAAGGTGACGGAGCTGGAGCAGCAGGTGGCCCAGGCCAAGACCCGTTACTCAGTCGCCCTGCGCAACCTGGAGCAAATCAGCGAGCAGATTCATGCGCGGCGCCGGGGCCAGCCTGCTCATACCCCGGGCCAGAGGCGCTCCTCTCCAGTGGGGGCGGAGGCTGGGCCTGATGGTGGCGAGGATGCGGACAGCGGGATCATTGAGGGGGCGGAGGGTGGAGGGCTGGAGGAAGGCGTCAGCCTGGGGCCTGGCCCTGCCCCGGACACCGACACGCTGAGCCTGCTGAGCCTGCGCACTGTGGCTTCGGACCTGCAGAAGTGCGATTCCGTGGAGCACCTGCGGGGTCTCTCGGACCACACCAGTCTAGATGGCCAGGAGCTGGGTCCTCGGAGTGGGGGTCGTGGAGGTCGCCACCAGCGCAGTATCAGCCTGTAACCCCGTGCTCAGGGTGGCTGATGCATTCATACCACCACTGGCCCAAGGAGGGCCCTGCAGGTTCCTAGCTCCCTCTCCTCGGGTCCTTGCTTCCCTCAGAGAGGGCAGGTTGGCTGTGTCTTGAGTCTGTTGTATATGTCCTGGCTTTCTCACCTGGCCCTGCCCCCCGCAGGTGGCAGCTCTCTTTGCCTTACCCTTTCAGAAGGCTTATCTTTGGCTCTGACATCTCCTTTCCCTGTGTTGGTCCTTCATAGTCCGTCTGTCTGCTGCCCTCTTTCTGACTTCTGTCTGTTTTTTCCCCCTCAGGGAAATTTGTCTGGGCGGCACAGGGAAAGCATCAGAGAAGGTGGGCACTGGATCTGGGTCCCAGCATCTTGGTCCCCCCAGCTTGAGTGAATGGATGGGTCCCCCTCCCACCTACTCATCTCCCAGGTGGTTCCTGGGATGCTGCGGAACCCTCCAGCAGCCCAGCAGCCCATCCTCTGTCCCAGCCTGCTCGTGGGTAACCTCTAAGAAGTGCTGCAGGACTGTGTGCCTCTGGAAGACACCACCCATCCCTTCAGTATTCCCTCCTCATGACCGAAGCCACCTGTGCCTCAAAGCAGGACTTGAGGGATACTGGTGTCAGGGAAGGTGAAGCCCAATCCCATTGTCAACAGAGGGGACACTACCAACTCCAAACAGGCTCCTGTGTGCGTTGCGTTTCCCCAGCTGGGCTGTGTCCAACATTGCCAAGGTGCTAGTGGGTCCATGTTGGGGGGGTGGAGATGTAGTGAGGTTCTGACGGCTGAAGCTCTTCCCATTTCTGCTGTGGAGTTAGGTCTGTTTACTTTTTCTGGGTAGAGGATGCTGAGCCAAATCTCAGCATTCTTCTACAGGGTGGAGTTAGGGAATTTGGTGCTCAATTGCTCTCCCTCACTCTTCCCGAAACCAAACCATACCTAGTCCAGGATCTCTTGGGGGATGCTCAGGTTTGGCTGCAGAACCTCTGCTGATACAGGGCAGGGTTGGCCTGCGGTGAGGGAACCCACCCTCCATAGGGAGCAGTTTCAGGTGTCTGATGGCACTCCCATGCTGTGTGGGGGAAAGGCAGGGAAGCTACACTGGATCTGGGTGCCTTGGGGAACCGATCCTCCTGTCCCACCCCAGGAGGGCTGAGAGCTGGACTCTGGACAGGAGAATTTGTGCCTAGGCCTGTGTGCTGCTGCCATCAACTAGGGGTGGGGGGTGGGGGGTGGGGAGCAGGCCTTCAAATTGAGGTTGTCTCCCTGTCCCAGGGTTAAAACAGGATGGTCATGATGAGAACTGCCAGGTTTGAGGTGGCCATGGGTGGAGGGAAAATGGAGGAGGACGTGGGCGTGCGTGCGTGCATGCATGTGCCTGTGTGTATGGGGGGAAAGGGTCTGCCCCTGATTTTATTTAAATAAAATAGTTTATGTAACAGTATTGTTTATTGTCCCTTTCAGGGGAGGGAAGAGGAGAAAGGGGTGAAGATGGAGAGAAGGGAGGAGCAGGGTGAATGAAGCAAGGTGCATTTTGATGGAGTAGTCAGGGAAGGTCTCTTGGGAGGTGAAGGATGAGAATGATCAAACTTCCAGCCATGAGAGGAGGGAAGGCTTATGACCACAGGGTTGGGGTGAATGCACACCAGGTCAGTGCTGTCTGGCAACACTCTCCCCCACCCCCCACAATCACCAGTCTGCAAGCCAGGAAGGGATCTCTGCAGGGTGGAGTGGGTGTGTCAGCCACTGGTGGTATAGATGAGATGGTGCTGCCAATCCTGGACATGAGCATAAATAAAGGGGAGGGACAAGTAGGATTATGGCATTTAGCAAATATACAGGGTGCCCAGTTAAACTTGAGTTCCAGATAAGACAGTATTTTTGCCTCCCTGCAGTGTTTAGGACATACGTGTTGTCAATTGTCTGAAATTAAAATTTAACATAGGTAAAAGGTGACTTTCAAGTCAGGGCTTGACCTGTTGTGGATCAGGAGGAGTTTGAGTACGTTTGGACCGGCAGCCTGTGAAACATCTGGTGGAGTCAGGTTGGGGAAAAGATAAGAACTTCAAAAGCTGCGGAGGTGGAGTGAAGGCTTTCAACTGAGCCCTACCAGAGGTGAGCCTGCATTTATAACCAGCTGAGGACCAAGTCAACTGAGGGATGGAGAAGATGCTAACAGGGAGGAGGAAGGGGAGAAACTGAGTGGGAAATGGGTATCTTGACCTTTAAGGGGCAAGGTGAAGGCCAGCAGTTAAAGGGACAGGAGGGCAGAGGAGTGACCCTGGTGATCTTAGATGGTAGATAGGCCATTAGGAGCCACTATGTACCCTTTGACAAGATTGTCCAGGTGTGAGACTGCCTTCCTGACCTGACTTCTTAATTGAGAAATAAATGCAATAAGGTAGTTGGGGGCCAAATACTTGCTTTATCACTGGAAAAGCTGCTCTGAGTATATGGCCTGTGTCCTTGGCCAAGTGGGTCCAGGGTCCTGCTTCCCTATGCAGTCTATGGCAGTGTGGGACCTGTAAGGCTTCTCATTCAAAGGAGCCCCCAAAAGAAGGGCTGGCCATGCCTACCAGTTTCTCTGTGCAAGATCACCTACTAGATGAGGCAATAGTGGAGAGAGAACGGGAGGGTTAACACTAATGGTTGAGCAGGGCAAATGTGCCCACAGCCCTATTGTAAGAGTAGTGGATTGCACTGTGTGTCCCACGTACCAGGCATATGCATTGACCCATGTAGCACCATGACCACATTAAAGGGTAGATATCACCACTATTGCCTTTTCATAGATGAGAATACAGGCACAGTAGGGGTGCCCAGTCCTCTGCGCTTATCCTTATAGAAGGTAATGGAGGCAGTTGGACTTTAGAGCAAGGGTCCCCAACCCCTGGGCCATGGACCAGTACCGGTCTGTGGTCTGTTAGGAACCAGGCCACACAGCAGGAAGTGAGCAGCTTTGCTCTCGAGTCCAAACTCTTCAGCCTTTGAGTGAAGGTGCCAAAAGGAACTAGAGGTGAGAAAGTAGAGGGAATAGTGTAGTCAACTCTTAGGAAGTTTTACTGGGAAGACAGAAAGCTGGGAACTGTCAGGATGGTCAAAGGAAATTAAAGTAAGCAAGAGATGGTGAAGTAATGGGGATCTGGAGCCTTCTCCATTTTTGTACCATGTTACATCATGGTCATAGTGATAATGACTTGTGAGTTATGGCCTCCTCAAGTGAGCAATGGGGCCTCAGTCTCCCTGGCACCCATCACCTAATAAATGTGCTTTTGTGTCTCCCTGCCGTGATCCAAATCTATAGCAGGTTATAGGTGGTCCCTGACCTACAATAATTTTTTTTGATTTTTTGACTACAATGATGAGAAAGCTATACACATTCAGTAGAAACTACTTCAGATTTTGAGTTTTGTTGATTTTTTTCACCTGGGGTTAGTGGTGTGTGGTATGATACTCTTGTGATGCTGGACAGCGACCACAAGCTGTAGTTCCCAGTCAGCTGCATGATCATGAGGGTGGACAACTGATACACATAGAACCATTCTATACTCATACAGGCATTCTGTTTTCCACTTTCAGTACAGTATTCAATAGGGGCTTCCCTGGTGGCTCAGGCGTAAGAATCCGCATGCAATGCAGGAGATGTGGGTTCAGTTCCTAGGTCGGGAAGATCCCCTGGATAAGGAAATGGTAACCCATTCCAATATCCTTGCCTGGGTAATCCATGGATAGAAGAGTGGCAGACTACAGTCCATGGGGTTGGAAAGAGTTGGACATGACTTAGTGACTAAACAACAACAGTATTCAATAAACTACATGAGTGTTTAATATTTTATTATAAAATAGTCTTGTGTTAGATGTTTTTGCCCAATTGTAGGCTAATGTAAGTGTTCTGAGCACATTTAAGGTAGTTTAGGCTAAGCTATGATGTTCAATCGGTTAAGTGTATCAAAGTGCATTTTTCACTTAGGATATTTTCTACTTGTGATGGGTTTGTCAGGATGTACCCTCCATTGTAGGTCTAGGAAAATCTATACTTTGTTAATACTGCAGTTAGGAGATAGGGATCTGTATCTATGGTCCTAGAAACTCCACATCTCCAGGGGGTGGTTTTCAAATTTATGCTTCAATTTTATGACCTGTATGATGAGAAAATCTAGATGTGTTCAGTACAATGCCAGATCAGTGATCCATGTTAGCAGTTCTCTGAAGCTTCATAATGCAATGAAATTCACAAAGGGAGCCCTCTTCCCATCTTGTGCCAAACCAGGAGGCCCTTTATAAAGATCCCACTGAAGGTTGGATTTCCCCATTTGGATGTGATTTTTGTAGTCTTCCTTACTCTGCCTTGCATGTGGCAGGTAGATGGGCTTCTTGGGCTGTTATGGTCCTGCTCTGTCAGTAGGGGGCAGCAACCACCAGGAAGCCAGCGAAGTGAGCTCTTGGATCTCCAGCTCTGCAGCATTATTGCGTTAGTCCTGCAGCATTACGACGCTCGCCTCCTGGGCACTGGGCAGCAGGGACTGGGAGCAGTGGGGTGTGGGTTGGGGTCCATACCCACGAGTTGAACCTTGGCTGTCCCCATATGGGCCTCTTGCCTTCCGGCTTGTCTTGGAATCAGCAACTGGGTGAAAGCTGGGGCGAGTCTGCTGTGGGGCATGTCGTTTGAGACCACATGTTCTATGCCTGTTGAAATACTAGTGTCTCTTCTTAGAGCTCACTTCTTTTATTTTCCTTTCTAGTGTTCTGGCCCTTTCCCTCCCTCACCCTTTTTCCACATTACCCTCTTGGGAAATCCCATTGACTTTTCCCACCACACTGTGTCATAGCCTAAACTAAGGGAACAAGGGGACCATTTCACTGGTTGGCGAAAGTCCATGTGATTTATTAAGAAATATTTGGGCTTCCCAGGTGGCATTGGTGGTAAAGAACCCACCTGCCAAAGCAGGAGATGTAAGAAACGGAAGTTCAATTCCTGGGTTGGGAAGATCCCCTGGAGAAGAGCAGGGCAACCCACTCCAGTATTCTTGCCTGGAGAATCCCATGGACAGAAGAGCCTGGTGGGTTACAGTCCATAGGATCACAAAGAGTTGGACACAACTAAAGCAACTTAGCACAAGAAATATTTACCAGGATCTTCCAGGTTGCCAAACACTGGTAGGGCTTGTTAGGAACACAGAAAATATACCATGGGTCAGACATACAGGTAAGGAATACAGGGGTACACTTAGCTAATAGATGATGCAGGGCAGTAAAATAACAGATCATTAAAGAGGGATGCAGTCAAGAACGCTCTGGGAGGTTAGTCGAGCTGAGGATACTCAAGTTCTGAACCAGCCTCTGGCCTTTGGCTGGAGATGGTAGCAGGAAGACCCACCGCACCCCCGTGCCCCCGCCTTCCAGTCCTCCCGTCCCTATGCTTCACTCTTCTGAAATCTGGCCTGAGCTTTTCTAGCCTGGGCCTGTGTCACCCCCATGTTGGTGTTCTCAGGGCCTGGCTCATGGCACTCTCCACTGAACATTTGCCCCACAGGCTTGCTTATACTCATGCTACTCTTTGCATACATTTCCGCCCTGCTTAACTTAGATTTCTGCCTGTGGCTTGAGGCCCAGCTCATGTGGAATTTTGACCAAAGGCCTTTCAGGTTTCCTAGCTTTCCAGCCAAGTCTGAATTAATCCTACCACCCAAGTTCCACAAGGCTCTTCTGACTTAATGCAGCACTGGTCCAATGTCACCCCTGGGGTCTTTCCTGACTCCATCTTACTCAGTACATAACATAATACAATAGACATTGTGACTATATGTTACTCAATACAGTGATTCTATGTCATGTATGGTCTAAAGTGGGATACTTGAGGGAATTCCCTGCAGTCTAGTGGCTGGAACTCCATGATTCCACTGCAGGGGGCGCGGGTTTCACTCCCGGTCAGAGAACTAAGACCCTGAAACCCACATGGCAAAAAAAAAAAAGAAAAAAAAGGAGACTTGAGTGTGAAAGGGGGGAAGATGTGACCCAAGACTGAAAGGTACTGATCCCACTGTCCACAGAGGGCTGTCATTGACTTGCCTTTGCCAGAAGGGGCTGTGTGCACATTGCATGAGCAACTTAGCTTCTCTGGGATTTGGTGTTCCAGTCTGCAAGAAGTGGGTCTGAACTGGGTAGATAATCTCTGAGGTTATCAGAAACACTGAAATTATATGACCAGTGAAGGAGACTGGGCCTGTCAGAGATGTTTCGGTGGAGGATGTGATACAGTGAATGTGTTGGGGTCAGCGCATGAGAACTCCAAGACTAGGGTTGATTAAGGCCTAACCCAGAGTTAGTGGAAAGATGCTGGACATTTCTGTTTTGAGTATGAGGAGATGACTGTCCATTGTGGTCAAGGAACTTGGAATGGTGGGCAGTGGTTTCTCCTTCCCCATGTGAGGCAGGTGGTGGTTGCAACACAACAGGGACATATCAGCTTATTCATCGATGTAGGTCAGAAGAGAGGGTGGAAAAATGATTTTTTTCCCTCATTTAGGACAGGGGATCATTGTGACCTAGGATGGGATAAAGGTCAGAGCTGTGGAGTTTGGCAAGACAAGGCAAACTCTTCTTTCCTCAGTTGCTGCTTCATCTCACATGCTTTCTGTCCTTTTTCTTCTCTCCTTATGATTTCCATGACAACATTAGAAGGGCAGGGTCCTCTCCATATCCAACAGGAGGGAATTTCATTCTTGCCTTCTCCAGAGGTGATGCAGGAATTCTTACAAGTGTTGTGGGGCTGTGGGAGTAGTGATTTGTGGAAGCTCCTGGCATGAAAGGCTTCCTGGCTTTTAGGACTTGCCGCTATTTAGGGGGAAGATGAGAGGCCCTCACCTAACATCACTCTCCCTCCTTCTAACCTCAGTGTTGCTGCTGTGGTTTCAGCCTCCCACTCTTCTTGGAGAGAGAAGCCAGAAACCCACCTGCCCCTTTACCCCTGGGTGTGTGTGTGCGTGCTGAGTCACTTCAGTTGTGTTCAACTCTTTTCAATGCTATAGACCATAGCCCACCAGGCTTCTCTGTCCATGGGATTCTTCAGGCAAGGGTACTGGAGTGGATTATCATGCCCTTCTCCAGGGGATCTTCCTGACACAGGGATCAAACCCTTGTCTTAAGTATCTCCTGCATTGGCAGGTGGGTTCTTTACGACTAGCGCCATCTGGGAAGACCAAACCCCTGGGTGGGAGTGTGCACTCCTGCTCTCCTCCCATTTGTCCTTCTTCTAGCTGATCCTTACTCAACCCCTGCTTTCATGTTGGACAGGATTTCCAAGACTTCTAATTACAAGTCACTGCTGCTCTCTCAAACAGTTGTACTTAGCATTCGGACTGTGGCTACCCAGTTGGAAGGGACCCGTCAAGAAAGGCATGAGGCCTTAGGATGGTCACCCTTAGAGAGGAAAGCTATGTGTTCACAGCACCAACAAAAACCAAACTCAAGGTTAAAGAAAATTGCAGCCAGGTATTTAGTTAACTTGTCATCTTCAGTATACTATTTATTTTTTTCTGAATTGATTAAAAAAGTTGATATAAATATATATATATATATATGTATATATATAGAGAGAGAAACCACAAGAACTGGAGAAAGTGAAAGAAGTGGAATGAAAGAGAGGAAGCAAGACAAAGATATGTGTGTGCACTCAGCTGGAGGGAGGGACCTGAGATAAGAAGAGGGCAATACCCCCAGGTGACAGAGCTGGTAGCAGAGATGGTGCTCAGAGGTGCCTGGACACTAATTGAGCCAAGTCAGATTTATAGCCTTCCCTTATCTTGACTTGGCCTAAGTTTTATAGGGGTGGGACCATTCCTGGAGCTCTGTACATTCTGCAACCGTCTGCTGGCCAGATTTATGGCTCTGTTGTCAGGGAAATGACTGATAAATCTTGTCTCAGACATGCCCTGCCCTCCATTGGCTCCAGCAGTGTTTGATATCCAGTAATGGAAAAGCAGATCCTGTGAGTTGTGAAAAAGAACATTCAACTGAATAAATTTTAAACATCTTACTGGCTTTATTCAATAATTCATGAATCTGGTAGCGTTCCATCTAGTGGATGGAAAGGAGCTCCAAGGAGCTGTACAAATGAAAGACATTTATAAGCAGAAGGGAGCAGGAAAAGGGAAGATATACTGGCAAAAATAGACTGGTTGTAGCAAGATCACCTTCCTTTAGGCGGCTGCAGACGTCCACCATGCAGATTATTTCACTAGTGATGACCAGATAATTCCTGGTTGACTGGTTTAAAATTCCATTCCTGGGAGAGGCCAAAACTATAATTACACTAAGCATTAAGTCCATGGGGCTTAGCGTAAGTGACTACATTTTGGGTCTGTTTTCTTGCTATCCACAGGGTGAATTCAAGACATAGGCAGAGCCCATGGAAGACATAGAGGAGAGAGGTTGCCATCCCAGGAAATTCTTGCATTCTTTCTTGGAAGTAGCTATTCTATTACCAGAAGAGGACCAAGGGGGATGTTCCTTAGGACATGCCCAAGGACCTTTTGGCAGTTCTGCACAAAGAGGATTTAATTGCCTGAGGATTTGTATGCTGGAACCCAATCAAAGCTGAACAAGCCACTTTTTAATCAAAACAGTGTTGTTTTCATGAGTTCTTACGGGATCTAAGAATTTTGTGCATGAAAATGTCAGTGCACTGAGAAAAGAAAAAATATTTGCTTCTCACCTGTCCTTCACCTTAAACATAGCTCAGTAGGGAGATATCACCCAGAGACTCTGGCCCAAAGAGGATTCTTCTAGAAACCTTGTTCCTAAAGTAGATTTGTCAGACAAGCAGCATAAATATCACCTGGAACTTGTTAGAAATGTGTGTTCTCAGGCCCCAGCATTCCAGACGTACTGAATCAGAAATTCTGGGGGTGGCACCAGGACCTACTAAACAAGCCCTCCACATGATTCTGGTGCTCCCTGGAGCCTAATAGAAAGGTATAAGGGATGTGTTAAATGCATGTGGGGGTCCTTAGATTTGCACTTCATTTACCTTTTATTTGCCAAAATGAGTAACTTGGCCTAACTTTAAAGGAGTGGGAAGTACAATTTACAGTGTGCCCTGGAAGTGGGAGTTCTGGGTGTTTTAGGCCATGTATGTGCATGTGTGCTAAGTTGCTTCAGTTGTATCCTACTCTTTGTGATTGTATGGGCCATAGTCTGCCAGGCTCCTCTGTTCATGGGATTCTCCAGGCAAGAATACTGGAATGGGTTGCCTTGCCCTCCTCCAGGGGATCTTCCTGACCCAGGGATCAAACCTGTGTCTCTCATGTCTACCTGCATTGGCAGGTGGGTTCTTTACCACTGGCACCAACTGGGAAGCCCATTTTAGGCCATAGATAGTGTTAAGTAACAAAAATTCAACTGGGTAAGTTTCCAAGATCTAATTGGCTTTATTGAATGAATCGTCAATCACTCAGCATCTCATCTAGCAAGCAGAAAAGGGCTGCAGGATTGGAAGAATTAATAGTCTTAAAATGGTCATACTACCCAAAGCAACAAAGGTTCGTCTAGTCAAAGCTGTGGTTTTTCCAGTAGTCATGTATGGATGTGAGGGTTGGACCATAAAGAAAGCTGAGTGCCAAAGAACTGATGCTTTTGAACTGGTGTTGGAGAAGACTCTTGAGAGTCCCTTGGACTGCAAGGAGATCCAAGCAGTCAATCCTAAAGGAAATTGGTCCTGAATATTCATTGGAAGGACTGATGCTGAAGCTGAAGCTTCAATACTTTGGCCACCTGATGCAAAGAACCGACTCATTGGAAAAGACCCTGATGCTGGGAAAGATCGAAGGCGGGAGGAGAAGGGGACAACAGAGGATGAGCTGGTTGGATGGCATCACCAATGCGATGGACATGAGTTTGAGTAAGCTCCAGGAGTTGGTGATGGACAGGGAGGCCTGGCATGCTGCAGTCCGTGGGGTCGCAAAGAGTCAGACATGACTGAGTAACTGAACTGACCCAAAGCAATCTACAGATTTGATGTGATCTTTGTCAAATTACCCATGACATTTTTCACAGAACTAGAACAAATAATCCTAAAACTTATATGGAACCATAAAAGACCCAAAATTTCCAGTGGAATCCTGAAGAAAAAGAACAAAGTAGGAGGCATAACCCTCCCAGACTTCAGATAATACAACAAAGTTACAGTAATCAAAACAGTGTGGTATTGGGATTTCCCTTGTGGTTGAGTGGTTAAGAATCCACCTGCCCATGCAGGGACGTGGGTTTGATTCCTTGTCTGGGAAGATCCCACATGGCTTGGAGCAACTAAACCCATGCACCACAACTACTGATGCCCACACATCTAGACCCTGTGCTCTGCAACGAGAAGCCACTGCAATGAGAAATCTGTGCACTGCAATGAAGAGTAGTCCTTGCTCACTGCAACTAGAGAAGGCCTGCATGCAGCAATATAGATCCAGCACAGCCAAAAATAATAAATAGATAAATAAAATTTTAAAAACAACAACAGTGTGGTATTGACATAAGAGCAGACATATGGATCAATGAAACAGAACACAGAGCCCATAAATAACTCCACAATGGACAATTAATCTTTGACAAAGAAGGCAAAAATATGCAATGGAGAAAAGAGTCTCTTTAGCAAGTGGTGTTGGGAAAGCTGGACAATGGGATGCAAATCAATGAAGTTAGAACATACTTTCACACCATAGCCAAAAGTAACACAAAATGGCTTAAAGAATTAAATAAAAGACACAACACCAAAGAACTAGAAGAGAACATAGACAAAACATTCTCTAGACATAAGTTGTAGCAATATTTTCTTAGGTCAGTCTCCCAAGGCAATAGAAATAAAAGCAAAAAGTAAACAAATGGGACCTAGTAAAGGAAAGGAAGTCATAAATAAAAGGAAAAGTCAACCTATGGACTAGGAGAAAATATTTGCAAACGATGAGACTGACTAGGGCTTAATTTCCAAAATATATAAACAACTCACACAACTCAACAGCAACAACAATAACAACAACAAATGCAAGCAAAAAATAGAACAACTAAATATATATCCCTTCTTTAGGGGAACTTCCCAACCCAGGAATTGAACTGAGGTCTCCTGCATTGCAGGCAGATTCTTTACCAGCTGAGCTACCAGGGAAGCCCAAAGAAGATATACAGATGGCCAAGAGGCACATGAAAAGATGCTCAACATTGCTAATTATTAAAAACAAACAAACAAATCAAAACTACGTGGTACTACCTAACACTAGTCAGAATGGCCATCATTAAAAAGTCTATAAATAACAAATGCTGGAGAGTGTGTGAAGAAAAGGGAACCTTCCTACACTGTTGGTGGGAATGTAAATGGGTTCAGCCACTATGGAAGGTAGTATGGTGATTCCTCAAAAAACTAAAAATAGAATTAGATCATTCAGCAATCCCACTCCTGGACATATACCCAGATAAAACTATAATTAAAAAAGATACATTCACCACTATGTTCACAGTAGTAGTATTTACAATAACCAAGACATGGAAACAACATAAGTGTCCACTGACAGATGAATGGATAAAGAAGATGTGGGGTGTGTGTGTGTGTGTGTGTGTGTGTGTGTGTGTGTGTGTGTGTATAATGGAATACTACTTAGCTATAAAAAATGTTTTACATAATGCCACTTGCAGCAACCTAGAGATTAATCATACTAAGTGAAGTCAGTCAGAAAGACAGATACCATATGATATCATTTACATGTGGAATCATGGCACAAATGAACTTATCGACGAAGCAGAAACAGGTTCACAGACATACAGAACAGACTTGTGATTTCCAAGGGGGAGGAGAGGAGGGGAAGGGATGGCTTAGGAGTTTGGGATTAGCAGGTACAAACTATTATACATGCATGTATTACTGAATTACGTTGCAGTATGCCAGAAATGTAACACGATGTCATAAGTCAACTATAAATGAAATACATTTTAAAAATATTAAAAAAAGAACAGAGCTCTGTGGGGGCCCAGGGCCTGGTCCATCATGGGTTCTCAGGAAGAAGGGGACCAGCTAACCCTAGTGTGCCTAAGACAGTCCTGGAAGCACTGGAAGTCCCACATCCCAGAAAATAGCCCAGTCCTGGGCAAACCAGGACTACTTGTCCCCCTGTTAGTGTGGTAGTGAATGAATAAATGCCCAAGTCACTTAACATACATATTTTAAGACTCAGTGAACTGAGTCCCATGCTCATCCCTTTGCAGAGCATTTCTGTAACAGGAGGGAAAGGCACAGGTTTGTGGTAAATGGATTCATTTCTACACAGCCCAGCATCTCTTCCAAATAGCCCCACTGCTCAACATTGCAAAGGGATGAGTCTTCCCTGTTGAATGAGCATTAAGTCCATTAGGCACCTTTCCTTGGCCCTTCTTTATCTTCCTGGCTATCTCTTCTGGTAAGTAGCTACATTGTTTACAAGGCATCTGTTGACATCTGCCTTATCTTCCCGGATTTGCCCTGGGTTTCCCTGGGTCTGCTGCCCTCCGAAAGGATGAGCCCTTTAGCCCCACAGTTGAATTCTTTTCTAAGTCAAAAGGTCCATGCTAGAGCTTTGGTGTTCCCTACACAGCCTCCAGCCCCAGACCCTCAGAACAGAAGCAATTGCAGCCTGGCCCTCAGACCCTCAGGCAGCTTGGACCCATATGTTTTCCAGTTCTAGGTGAAATCAAGCTGAGAAGGAATCAGACTTCATTTGACCTGAGATGTCTGTGGCATCTGGCTGGCTCCTCCATCCCATCTCCTCCCCATCCTGGCCAAACAAGCCAAAATACCCCACCCCCTTTGGTGGGCTTTCAGGGATGCCATCTCTCCTGAAGCTTCTGGGAAGTGTGACCCCATAGATGCCACAAAGACAGACACATCTGGCTTGAATCCCAGCTCAGCCATTTAGCTGGTTGATTTCAGCCATCAAAACACAGGAAAATGGATGTTGGGGCTTCTGATGGGACTGAGGTCCTGGGAGCTGGCACACAGAATGGACACAGTGATAACCAGAGAAAAATTGGTTGATGCTGAGTGCTCCAGGAGGGCTCCTGACTCAGGGTATGATTGTCTCCACACTTGAGGAAGAGTCTTCAGCTCCTGTTACTGCCATTCCAGAAACCTCGGTTGTCATGGAGGAGCCCATGCTGGGAACCACTGAGCCCTAAGCGTCATTCCCAACACCTCTGAGCCCACTCACCAAGCCGTGGGAGCAAGTAGTCATGTACAGTGTTGAGAGCTGGACAATAAAGAAGATTGAACACCAAAGAATTGATGCTCTGGAATTGTGGTGCTAGAGAAGACTCTTGAGTAGGCCCTGGAGAGCAAACCAGTCAATCCTAAAAGAAATCAACCCTGAATATTCACTGGAAGAACTGATGCTAAGGCTGAAGTTCCAATGCTTTGGCCACCTTATGCAAACAGCTGACTCATTGGAAAAGACCCCGATGCTGGGAAAGACTGAAGGCAAGAGGAGAAAGGTGCAACAGAGGATCAAATGGTTGAATGGCATCAGGAACTCAATGGACATGAATGTGAACAAACTCCAGGAGATAGTAAAGGACAGGGAAGCCTGGTGTGCTCCAGTCCATGGGATTCCAAAGAGTTGGACATGACTTAGCAACTGAACAACAAAAATATACTTCAATTTAAAAAAATAAACAAACAAAAGCAAACAGATCCCCTTGACTGGCATCTCTCAGCCAGGGAAAGCTGTCTAGTCCTAGGCATAAAGCTTCAGGATAGTATTGTTAATAGAATAGCTCAGATATGGTGGTGAGTCCCAAAGCAGGGGTCAGAGTGTTCTTGCAAATTCAGAGACATCCTGGTTAGCTTGTCAGTAACCTTCTTCATTTGCTGTTTTACAAAGCACTTATATAGCCATATGTTCTCCTATAATACCATCAGAGACAAGTAGAGAAGGTGTTTCCTCCCCTGGGAATGGCCTTCACCACTCACCTGTCTGGTGTAGTCCCACTCATTTATCTTGCAAGACTCAGGGCAAGTGGTTTTCCTTCTCTGCAGACTTCTCCAATTGAACTCCTCTAAAGTGGTCCCGGCATCCCTTCTGCCATATGCTATGCCTGAAACATTATGTCTTATCATGTCTGTCTCTCCTGTGGGCGAAGCCATTCATCACTCATCACTGGATCCTCAGAGCTGCTGCAATATCTTCCACCTAGAAGGTGTTCTGGAAGTGTTGAATGAGTAAGTGGGAGAAGATAGAGATCAATTTATTAAGAAAAAACTGCAGAGGCATTTATTTTAAGTGGGGCATTTATAAGGCAGCTAGGGAAACACTGATTAGGCCAAATTAGTGGGTGGTCTTCAGGGTCAAAACTTTGCATTGGGGATGTTAAGTATCTTTAGTGTGGTCTATGTCTCTGAGGTTGTCATTTCCATGGATCAAGTGGGGACAGTATTAACACACTGTGAAATAAAATTTGTATTTTATGGCTCCCGTCACTCTGCATTGTGTATCTGACTTATACATCAACCAAACTCTCCCATCCGCAGAAATACCTGCTCAACCCTAAAGAGCAACCATTCTCTTAGCATCAACAAGACAACTGCTTAAAAGATAAACTACCAGGCTTCCCTGGTGGCTCAGTGTTAGAGAATCTGCTGCCAGTGCAGGAGACACAGGTTTGATCCCTGCTTTGGGAAGATTCTACACCCCACGGAGCAACTAAGCCCATGAGCCACAAGTATTGAGCCTGTGCTCTAGAGCCCGGGAGCTATTGAGCCAATGTGTCACAACTCCTGAAGCCCTCACATCCTAGTGCCTGCGCTCCACAAAAGAAAAGCCACTGCAATGAGAAGTTGGCGCACCACAACTAGAGAGTAGCCCCCACTTGCTGCAACTAGAGAAAGGCCCGAGCAGCAATAAAGACCCAGCACAGCACCCCCCCAAAACCTAAATATTATTTTTTTAAAAAGATTAACTTCTCAATTTTGTAAAGGGTCACATGGCCCACTACTTCATACTTGTGAATTTGAATTGTGTAAATTGTCAATAATACATCATTTTTGATGTACAGCCCTCTGTCTCAAAAAACTTAAATAAATGTGCTTTGATTTCTACTGGGCAGAACAGTTCTCGGAACTTTTTGCGATGCTGTTGCTACACTCTTTTGTAGATTGACTGATTAAATTTTTGTCAACAACACAGATTCTGACTTAGAGGACCTGGAGCCAGGGTCCCTGAGCATCTGTGCACACTTGGAGGAGTGAGTCCTTACATCCTCTCCAGAACCCCACTGCAATGTGTGCAACAAAACTGCTGCTAGCAAGGCACTTCCACCTGACTGTACTGCAAGATTTATGTTATTTAAAGGACCCACGTCTGGGAAATATATTTGTGGACAAAGTATACCATTTCAGAGAGTCCCTTGGACAATAAGGAGATCAAACCAGTGAATCCTAGAGGAAATCGGTCCTGAATATTCATTGGAAAGACTGATGCTGAAGCTCCAATACTTTGGCCACCTGATGTGAAGAGCCAACTCATTGGAAAAGACCCCGATGCTTTTCAGGGAGAGGTTGAGGGCAGGAGGAGAAAAGGGTGAGAGAGGATGAGATGGTTGGATGGCATCATTGACTCAATGGACATCCTTGACTCAAACGTAAGTTTGAGCAAACTCCAGGAGACAGTGAAGGACAGGGAAGGCTGGCATGCTGCAGTCCATGGGGTCACAAAGAGTCAGACACAAGTGAGCAACTGAAAAACAATAAACAAAAGATGTTGTGGCCACAAAGCCATCAGCCACCACTGTTACCCCAAAGGTGCACTCCGAAGGGAACTGGAGAAAAACAGGATAATGACCCCAGATAGTTAAGGTGCATATCGAAGGAATAATTCCAACAAGCCCAGGCGCCTGCATCTTCCCATACATAGAAAAGCACTAAAATCATTAACTTGAGATGTCTGTTTTTTTGCTATTAGCAGTAATTTTTGGATGTCAGCCTACATTTTTTTTCTTCCCCCAGCAAAAACTCCTATGTATCCTGGCTCCTTTCTTACCTCTTTGGAACAGTTCCTCAGAGCTATCTGAGGGGCTATATCTTTAACTTAAAGTCCTCAGTAAGTCTACTGAATAAATCATAATTCTCAGCTTTTAGGTTGTGCATTTTTTTCAGTTGACATATTGATTTTGGTTTTTGTGATATTGTGATATCTATCTATCTATCTACCTATCTATCTATCTATACATTGGTCTTCCTCCTGTTCCTGGCACAGAGCTCCTAAAACTCTTGGAATTTCCTAAATGATATGAACTATAAAGGTGTCTTTTGTTATATTGATGAGGTGACTCTTGGAAAGCCCCTAGGTAACCTTGAGGCTGGAGACTGTTTGCCAGGGGAACCAACCATGTGATTAGAGAGTTGGAAATTTTGGTCCACCCCCCCAAACCTAGGAGAAAGGGCCTGGAGATTGAGTTCAAGGGTCTGGAGATTGAGTTCAATCATCAGTGGCCAACCGTGCCTACATAATGAAGCTTCCATAAGAAGCAAACAATGTTTGGAGAACTTCCAAGTTGGTGGACATGTGGAGTTTTGGGGAGAATGAAGATTCCAGAGAGCATGGGAGCTCTGCACCCCTTCCCGCATGCCTTGTCCCATGCATCTCTTCCATCTGGCATTTCCTGAGTTACATCCTTTTCTGATCCAGTACGTAAAGTATTTATCTGAGTTCTTTGAGCTACTCTAACAAATTAATTGAGCTGAAGGAGGGCCATGGAAACCCATCTACAGCTGGTAGTTCAAAAGCATGGGTGACAACCTGGATTTAGGATTGGTGTCTGAGGAGGAGGTGAAGGCAGTTTTGTAGGACTGGGCCCTTAACCTGTGGGATCTGAGGCTATCTTCGAGTCGATAGTGTCAGAATTGAGTTAATTCCTTAGTGGTGTTGAATAAAATATCAGAGGTTTGTTCTTCTAGTAAGTATATTTTGATTTAGAAGCCTAAAATATTGCAAAACAAATTGATATATTAATAAAATTCTTAGAACCATATCGAGTCATTAAATAAGTAAAAAACCAATTTCTTGAACATATAGCAATGTACTATTATTAAGATCTCTATCCTAGAAGACTTTTAATTCAGACTTGTAAAGAACTTGGAGTCCTTACACTGTTACCCATATATCAAGAAAAAGCTGGACAAACTGAAAATCAGAGGCTCTTCTTAGACTCGTCAGAGAACTGAGTTTCAGAGAAAATTTCCAACCTGGAATCTGGAGAGACAGGCAAACAGAGAACATAGCCAAGATCTGTTAATCTAGAAGGCACTGGAGACATCACCTGGTAGGAATACTTATATGGTCATTTTGACGAGTTGCTGGAATTTGAGTGTGGATCAGTATGAGACTGAGAAACTCCTGGGGTCACAATGTTAGGGGACCCCTTACTTTTGCAGGTGTCACCTCCAGAAATCCCAAGAGGTTTGCCCCGGGAATTCTACATAACAGCCTACTATCTAGGGAAAAAACATTACCAGGGTTTATTCCACCAGGGGGTGTTTTGCAGAAAGTTTTCACTTTCATCTCAGGTTCGAAGGATTTGTTAACAAAATAAGCCACTCGTTATATACAAATAAATAATACCAGTATTTATTAAAAATTACTTATCTTACTTTCAATGCACTAACATTAAAAGAAAAGAGAAATAGAAACAGCAGAGGATACATCACCAAATTGGGTTTTGACCAACATCAGGACTTAAACAGTGGTGGAAAGTCCTGTGACACAGTACATCTGGAGTCTCAGTTAGGAAAAGGTACCAGGCAGTGTTTCCACTTCATAAGGGAGACTTCAAAAATTGCAATTCAGGGTTCCCGTTTATAATCCCAGGATGCAAGCTACATTAATCTGTGAGCAAATTGGAGCTCTGGTTTCATATTGTTTGTTTTGTTGTGGAAAACATGGAATGTTGTTAAACCTGGAGCTTGGTTGGCTAGACACCCTCCAGGGGCTCAACAATCTCAAAATTCCTCCGCCATCTTGTCTAAGGTGCTGCAAGGCTTGCCCTCACAGCGGGCAGTCAGTCACAGTCATTCATGGTCAGGGCAGTGTCCAGGCAGGTTAGAAGCAAGGTCAGAGGCCTGCTCTGCTTTGTCTCTGAAGCCTAAACAACACTATTTAATTTCCCTAACAGGGGGAAGGGCATTTGTCCCACCCCAGCCCTTTGTAGTTTTCCTAACACCTAGGGAGGGAGGGTTTTGAAGCTTTAAAAGAAATATTTGTGAAGGCCACAGGCTAACTAAAAGACTAAAACTTGATTGGAAGATTATAGAATGCTTCTCCTTCTCACACCTTGCAACGACACCAATGTGGCTCTAATATACTAATCATGAATTACAGTTGAGTGAACTACAAGACAAAGGTTCTTTCTCTCTGAGGAGGAATACTTAGGGAAGCTCAAAGTAATAAAGGTTACAAAACCAAGGAAACTAGTGGAATTTGAAGACTCTAGTACCTATAAATTTAGAATGCATTAAACAAAACCCAACTCCAAAGCCCAAATTTTAGTCAGGTTAATATAAATTCTCATATTAAAAGATTTACCTCAGTTCCTATTCCTAGATAAAGCATTTTAAGATTTCTACAAAAATATTACACATTCATGCAAAAAGGCAAAAAGAGAAAAATGTCATCTAAAGGGGTAAAGTGAACATTAAAACCTGACCTATACATTGAAATTATCAGAGAATTTAACAGTTATTAACATGTTAAGGGTTCTCATGCAAAAGGTAGACATCATGCAAGAACAGATGAATCATGCAGAAAAAAGAGCGAAACTTAAGAAAGGATAAAAAAGAAAGGCTAGATGTAACCAAAAATATAGCAGAAGGAATAAAAAGGGAAAATGATGAAACAGAAATGAAGATCTCTCATCAGTAGTCTTGACAGGGTTGAGGAAATATGGTCTTGAAGAAAGATCATTAGGAACTTCCCAAATTGAAATGCAACAGGAAAAAAGAATTGGAAAATATACCCAACACCCAGGAACTGTGGGACAGTTTCAAAGCATTTAATATATGCATGTTTGGAATACCAGAAGAAAGAGAAGAAAAAGAGACCAGAACAAAATAAGTATTTGAAGTAATAATGATGAAAAATTTTCCAAAGTTAATGGCAGACCTTAAGTCATAAGGCCAAGAATCTTAGAGGACATGAAGCAGAATAAATACCAAAAATAAGTACACTTAGGCATCATATTCAAACTGCAGAAAATCAAAGAGGAGAAAATCTTGAAAGAAGTCAGGAAAAAAGAAAACAAAAGCCATGCCAACCTACCTTGACTATAGCGAAACAAGGTAAAGAATTACAGCAGACTTCTCATCAGAGAGCATGCAAACAAGAGTGAAGTGAAATATTTAAAGCGTTGAAAGAAAAACACACACACACACACACACACACTAGAATTCTATATCAACAGAATTATTTTTAAAAAGTGAAGGACAGATGAAGACTTTCTCAGACAACTGAAAACTGAGAGGATTCACCAACAGATATGTTAAAAGCATTTTCTTGAGGTAGAAAGAAAATGATAAAGCATAATGGAGGATAATGACACTTGGATCTACATGAAGAAAACAAGAACACTGCAGGAGAAATATTTTAAATGAAAAGAAACCTGGGACTTCCTTAGCAGGTCAGTGGCTAGGACTCTATGCTCCCAACACAGGGGTCTGGGGTTCAATCCCTGGTCAGTCTCACTTGCCACACCTAAGAGTTTGCATGCCACAACTAGAAGATCCAGTGTGCCACAACTTAGACCCAGCATAGCAAAATATATAAATAAGTAAATATTAAAAAAAAAAGGAAATCTTGTGTAGTAAGTTATCTAAAAGCTGATTTGTTTAATATAATAAAATAAGGGGACTTTCATGGTGGTCCAGTGGTTAAGAATCAGCCTTCCAATGCAAGGGACATGGGTTTGATCCTTCGTTGGGGAATTAAAATCCCACATGCCATAGGGCAACTAAGCTTGTGTATGCTGCAACTACTGAGCCTATGTGCCTCAACTAGAGAGCCCATGTGCTGCAAACTATAAAACCCACATGCCCTGGAGCCCATGCACCACAGGTAGAGAGAAGCCTGCATGCTGCACCAAAGATCCCATGTGCTGCAACTGACTTGATATGGCCAAAAATAAATAAATAAATAAAATATTATATCAGATGGTTTAGCAAGTGGATAACTCTGTCATCCATGTTCCTGAAATAGGCATAAAGTGGAATAGTGTTATTTGAAGGTAGAGTTAAATTATTTAAAAATGTGTATTGTAAGTTCTATAGCTAATTTTTTAAGGAAGTGGAAATGAGAGAGAGGAGATTAAGTAGAATTATTTTGAATACTCTATTTACACCAGAGAGGGCAGATAAAGAAGCCTCTGACAATGAATAGAAAAAAGTTATAAACATTGTTGACATTAATTCAATTATATCAATCATCACTTTAAATGTGATTGCTCTTGTGTGTGTGTGTGTGTGTGTGTGTGCTCAGTTGTGTCCTATTCTTTTTCAACCCCGTGGACTATAGCCCATCAGGCACCTCTGTCCATGGAATTTTCCAGCAAAAATACTGGAATGGATTGTATTTCCTTCTCCAGGGGATCTTTCTGACCCAGGGTTCAAAACTGCATCTCTTGTGTCTACTGCATTGGCAGGCGATTTCTTTACCACTGTGCCACCTGGGAAGCCCTGGTCTTAGTATACTAATTAAAAGACAAAATTGTCTTTTGGATTTAAAAAAAACAAACAAACCAATTATGCCCTTACAAGAAACCCCTTTAAATATAAAGACCCTGATAAGTTAAAAGTAATGAAAGAGGGAGAGATATAAGATGCTAACACTAATCAAATGAGAGCTGGGATAGTTATATTAATTTTAGACAAAGAATAATTAAATTTATCAAGAATTAAAAAGGATTCCTGCAAAATGATAATGGAGTCAGTACTTCAAGAAGACAGCAGTCTTAAACATGTATATTACAAAATAGTATAAAAATATGTGAAACAAAAACTGATAGAACTAAAATAAATAGACAAATTCACTGTTTTGGTTGAGATCCCAATACCTGCTCTCAGTAAGTGACAGATCAATCAAGCAGGAAATTAATAAAGATATATTTGACTTGAATAGCACTATGAAGTAGCTAGATCTAATTGGCATTTTTTAAATATTCCATCCAACAGCATGTCAAACTTAGGTGGAATATTCACTGAAAAAGACCATTTCTGGGTCATAAAAGTTACTTATCCCACAACTCCACTCCATGAAATTAAAAGACACTTGCTCCTTGGAAGAAAAGCTATGACAAACATAGACACGGTACTAAAAAGCAAAGACATCACTTTGTTGACATTCATATAGTCAAAACTGTGACTTTCCTAGTAGTCATGTACGGATGTTGGACCATAAGGCTGAGCAGCAAAGAATTGATGCTTTGGAATTGTGGTGCTGGAGAAGACTCCTTAGAGTCCCTTGGACAACAAGGAGATCAGAACAGTCAATTCTAAAGGAAATCAACCCTGAGTATTCATTGGAAGGACTGATGCTGAAGCTGAAGCTCCAATACTTTGACCACCTGATGCAAAGAGCCAACTCCTTGGAAAAGACCCTGATGCTAGGAAAGATGGAAGACAGGAGGAGAAGGGGGTGACAGAAGATGAGATGACTGGATAGCATCACCGATTCAATGGACAGGAGTTTGAGCAAACTCTGGGAGATAGTGAAAGTCAGGGAATCCTGGTGTCCTGCAGTCCATGGGGTTGCAAAGAGTTGGACATGACTTAGCAACTGATCAATAGCAACTCTACTACTGGATATATGGCCAAAATAACTGAAAGTAGAATCTTGGAGATATTTGCACATCTATTTTCTAAACAGCACTCTTCACAATAGCTAAGAGGTAGAACCAACACAAATATCCATTGACAAATGAATAGATAAAATGTGGTATATACATACAATGGAGTATTATTCAACCTTGAAAAGGACATTCTGACACATGCTTCAACAAAGATTAACTTTGAGAACACTGTGTTAGTAAAGTAAGTCAGTCACAAAAAGACAAGTACTGTATGATTCTGCTTATGTGAGTTACCTAGAGTAGGCAAATTTATTAAAAAAAAAGAGTAGAATGGTAGTTTCCAGGAGATGGAGAGAGGAGAAAAAAGGGAGTTATTATTGAATAGGTACAGAGTTTCAGTTTTGCAGTATGAAATACTTTTGGCAGTTGGTTGCACAGCAATGTGAATATGGTTAACAGAACTGTACTGCACACAAATCATTAAGATGGTAACTTTTATGTCATGCGCTAGGTTCATCTACCTCACTGGGACTGACTCAAATGCATTCTTTTTTATAGCTGAGTAATATTTCATTGTATATATGTACAGTTTTTGTATTCATTCGTCTGTCAATGGACATCTAGGTTGCTTCCATGTGTGAGCTAAAAAATGTTGCAATAAACATTGGGGTACATGGCTCTCTTTCAATTATGGTTTATTCAGGGTATATGCCCAGTAGTGGGATTGTTGGGTCATACGGTAGTTCTATTTTTAGTCTTTTAAGACATCTCCATGCTGTTCTCCATAGTGGCTGTATCAATGTGTGACACAGGGAGATCAACCCAGTGCTCTGTGACAACCTAGAGGGGTGAGATGGGGAGGGAGATGAGTGGGGGGCTCAGGAGGGAGGGGACATATGTATACCTATGGCTGATTCATCTTGATGTATGGCAGAAACCAACACAGTGTTGTAAAACAACTATCCTTCAATTTAAAGAAAATTAAAAAATAAAAAGCTATAGTAATAAAGTAGGGGTCTGCCAAAATTTTTTTTATCATTTCCGTAAAGCACTTAAATAATCAATGTACAACATTAAGAAGTCTAAAGGGAAAGCAAAAATATTATTTTGAATTAAATGAAAATACAATTTGTTAAGTTTTGTGACGTGTAGTGAAAGTAGTGCATGGAGGGAAATTTATAGCATATAATGTATATATTAGAAAAAATCATTAACTCAAGGTTTTCCCTTAAGAAACTGGGACAGACAAGCAATAGCCTAAATCAAGCATAACAAAAAGAATAATAAACATTAGTGTAAAAGCTATAAAATTTAAAATGGGAAACCAGTAGAAAAAAAATCAATGAAAAAAGCCTGGTTCTTAGAAAAGATCAGTAACATTGATAAATGAGGTTAACCAATAAGAGAAGGGAGGAGCCACAAATTACTGATGATCCCATGGACATTGGAAAGATAATAAAGAGATACTATGAACAACTCTATGCTCACAAATTAGGTGATTTTAATGAAAAGAACCAATTTCTTGAAAGAGAAAAATAGCTAAATCTCAAAGAGGAGAGATTGGTAAGCTTAATAGTTCTATATTTATTAAAGAAATGGAACAATAATTATTAAACTTCAAAAAAAGAAAGCACCAGGCCCAGGTGGTTTTATTGGTGAATTCTAAAAAACATTTAAGAAAGAATATGTAACAATTCTCCATATTCACTTTCAGAAAATAGCAGCACTGTGAACACTTCCAAACATATTCTATGAGGTCAACTTTATCCTAATATTAAAACCAAATAAAAACATAACAAGAAAGGAAAATAATAGACCAATATTTCTCATGAACATAAATTCAAAAAATCCTCAATAAAATATTAGCCAATCAAATCAAACAATGTAAACTATATACCACAACCACATTAGATTTATTTCAGGTGTATGTGTGAATGTTATGTCACTTCAGTATCTGACTCTTTGCAACCCTATGGCTTGTACCTGACCAGGCTCCTTTGTCCGTGGAATTCTCTAGGCAAGATTACTGGAGAGGATTGCCCTGCCCTCCTCCAGGGGTTCTTCCTGACCCAGGGATAGAACCTGGTCTCAGGCATCTCCTGCATTGGCAGGCAGGTTCTTTACCACTAGCACCACCTAGGAAGCCCTTTATTCCAGAAATGCAAGTCTTAGTCAACATCTTAAAATCAATCAGTGTAATTAATCATATTAACATACTAAAGAAGAAAAAATCATATAATCATAGTAATTGATGCAGAAAATGAGATAAAATCCAACACTCATTCTTGATAAAAATTCTCAACAAATTAGTAATAGAGTAAAATTTTTTGTTTGACAAAGAATATACAGAAAACTTACAGCTAATAACATACACAATGGTGAAAATTGAATACTCTCCTAAGACTTGGAAGAAAGCAAGAGTGACCTCTCTTAGCATGCCTCTTCAAAGTTGTACTGGAAATCCTAGCTAGTGCAATAACAAAATAAAAAGAAATAAAAGGTTAAAGATTAGAAAGAAAGGAATAAAACTACTTGTAGAAGATACAATTGTCTATAAACAAAATTCTAAAGAATTGACATACCAAAAAAATATAATGATACAAAACAATTCATGGAGCTAAGCAAATATCACAAGATCACAGGATACTGAAGTTAATACACAAAAGTCTATTACTAATGTAGAGGATATCATGCTAAATGAAATCAATCAGTCATAACAAGACAAATACTGTGTGATTCCACTTATATGTGGTACTTAGGCAGTCAAATAATAAAAACAGCAAATAGAATGGTGGTTATTAAGGACTTGGAAGAAAGTAAATTGAGAGGGTATTGCTTAAGTGTACAGAGCTTGTTTTTCAAGAAGAAAAAGTTTTGGAGGTTGGCTGCACAACAATGAGAATATATTTAACACTTAAAAATGATTAAGCTGGTAAATTTTATATTATGTTATATATTTTGCCATAATAAAAACATAATGAAGACAAAGCATATTAAAAAGAATTTTGTGTGTGCTTAGTCGCTCAGTCATGTCTGACTCTTTGCAACCCCATGGACTGTAGCCCGCCAGGCTCCTCTGTCCATGGGGATTCTCCAGGCAAGAATACTGGAGTGGGTTGCAGGCCCTCCTCTAGGGGATCTTCCCCACCCAGGGATCGAACTCAGGTCTCCCGCATTGCAGGTGGATTCTTTACCATCTGAGCCACCAGGGAAACCCCCAAAAGAATTACATTCTTAAATACTAACAATGAACAATCGGAATTTGAATAAAAGATGCAGCCACAATGTTGTTCAGTCAGTCAGTCATGTCTGACTCTTTGTGACCCCATGGACTGGAGCATGGCAGTCTTCCCTGTCCATCACCATTTCCCAGAGCTTGCTTAAGCTCATGTCCATTGAGTCGGTGACATCATCCAACTGTCCGGGGAGTTTGTGATTTCCTCGGTTCTGTCTAGTCGCACCAAAAATTTGAAGCGATGGATAGATCAGTGTTACAGCCCCGTGTAATTTCCATGGATGGACCAGTGTTACAGCTCTGTGTTACAGCTCAGTTTTATTTAGAAAGCAGAGGAAAATACATCCTTGAGGCATGAGGGCAGGCCAACCCAAAAGACACAAAGAGAAGAGAAGCCCCCGGCTCAACTTTGGCTCCCTTTTTATGTTTTTTTCTCACCACCCTGAGCCTGCCCTATGTAAATTGGGCTAGCCAGAAGGGCTGTTTGCTTTACCTGAGGTCCTCACTGTGGTCCTTGGACCTTCCTTTGTTCTATTTTCACGGGCTTTCCCCTTCTTTGTCTTTTACCCACCACCATTCTGGACTCATTTTTTTCCTATTCTAACTACCTAACATTCCTCCCTCAAGAGATGGGAGGCCCAGTTCTTTGAGAATAGGGGTACTGAGGTCTCTCTGGCTACTTCCTGTTGAACTGGGATGGCGAGGAGCTTTGGACCTCCTCCTCTTACCAGTCGCAAGCCTCAAAGTCCTTATAGCAGTGTCCATATAAGGGTGAGTGATATTTTCTGTGGTCGGGTGTAGTTTTATATATCCTTGTTGAACTGGAACTGCTTGTTGTAGCTTGTTCACCTGGGCAGAGATAAAATGGGTTAGACAATTGATAATACATGGAGTAATCATAAGAAGCATCAGTATGGTGATAACAAGGATTAGTAGGGGCATTAGCCAACTCCAAATTCCCCATCACCAGGAGAAGGATTCCCCCAAAGAGAGATTGTAGCCACCCCAAGAACTCTCCAGCTCGTTCTTTGAGGTCCTGTAGGATTTAGAATGTTTTTCTTGAGGACTGAGAGAGTTTCTTTAACTTAGCTGGTGGTATTTACCCATAAACAACATGTCTCACTCAAGATGGCTCAAGTCCCTCCTTGTTCAGGGATCAGGAGATCTAGCTCCTGTCTATTTTGGAGTACAACCCTTACCAAGCTGTGTTGGCTCTTTAGAGCTGTCCTGAGAAATCTTATCCCCAGAAACTTAATTTTGGGGGTGTTCATTAGAATGGCATGCGTTTGTAGTCCTGAATAGGTATTTGAAAGCTCCCAGGGGCTCACAGGTGTATTGAGTGTCCTCTTCTGTTTTCTTCCATGGCTTGACTTGTAAGTAGTGAATCCAGGAGTCATGTCCTGGTACCTTGACTGCTGTGGGGGTAGAAAGTATTTCAGGACAGGGGCCCTTCCATGTGGGTTGGAGTTGAGCCTTTGGGGGTCCATCTTTCCAGACTTTAATTAGGACTTGAGTCCCTGGAGCACATAGTGGTGACTCTTTAGAATTTTTTGGCTCCTGGTTGACACCCCCCCCCCCCCACAAACATATATCCTGTTGGAATTGCCCAATGGCCATGGTATGAGATGGAGGGCCTGAGCCTCTGGATCTAGGAAGAGGTCATTGACATAAGCAAAAGGTCTCCCATATAGCATCTCCTAAGGACTAAGACCAACCTGTTCCTTAGGGGCAATACAGGTGCAGAGGAGAGCTTTTGTTAAAGCCTCCTTCCATCCCAGGGAGGTCTCCTGGGTTATTTTTTTTAATCACTGATTTTAAGAATTGGTTGGCTCTTTTTACTTTTCCTGAAGACTGAGGCCTCCAGCACAATGGAGATAATAAGTAATGTCCAATGCTTTAGAGACCCCTTGGGTGACCTTAGAAGTAAATGATGTCCGATTGTCACTTTATAATGACCTGGGCAGGCCAAATCTCGGAATGATTTCCTGGAGCAGTTTTTTTACTATCTCCTCAACCTTCTTAGTCTGGGTGGGAAAGCCTTCAGTCCATCCTGTGAATGTATCTATCATGACTAGTAGGTATTTATACCATTGAGAAACTGGCATCTGGGTGAAGTCCCTCTGCCAGTCCTCTCCTGGGTAGATCCCATGCTTTGGTTGGGCTGGGCCAGTTGGGGTCTTTGAGCTCCTTGGGGTTGTTTAATTGGCAAGTGGGACAAGAGGTGACCACTTGCTTTATAGTCATTTGGAGGCCTGTTCTCTGAAGGACCTTTTTAGTAATCTTTGGAGGGCCTTCTTCCCTAAATGAGTGGTGGCATGTAAGGAGTTAACCAACTTCCATTGGCGGTTCCCAGAAAGAAAAAAGAGTTCCTCCTTTTGGAACCACCCCATATGATCTTGAAAGCCCTAACTCTTAGCTTTAAGAGTCTCACCTTCAGTATATGAAGGAGTTTCTGGCAAATTAGTCTGTGGAACTAAGGTGGCAACCCCTTTTAGGTCATGGTTCTGTAAGGCTGCTCTCTTAGCTGCCTGATCAACTGTTTGGTTCCCTCATGCCACTTCTGTGCTCCCTTTTTGGTGTCCTTTACAGTGGGAGACTGAAACCTCAGTGGGCAGATGGACTGCCTCCAAGAGTAAGGTGGGGACCCTCGGGTGGTCAAGTGGCCTCTTTCTTTCCAAATAGCAGCATGTGCATGTAGCACCAGAAAGGCATACTTGGAGTCAGTGTAAATGGCTTCTCTTTTTCCTTTTCCCAGCTCTAAAGCTCAAATCAGAGCTATGAACTCAACTAATTGAGCTGAAGTACCTGGTGGCAAATTTTTAGCCTCTGTGGTCTCAAAATTGGAGACTACTGCATATCTGGCACTTCTTTTTCCATCCAAGACAAAGCTGCTTCCATCAGTGTACCAGATTTCCTCAGGATTGGTCAGAGGATCTTCTGACAATCCCTCTTGGGATTTTGTCCAGTGGTCCAAAATTTCTAGGCAAGAGTGAAAGGGGAGAGAGCCCTCAGGGGTAGGCAGGAGGGTGGCAGGGTTAAGCACCTCACAAGGGGATATAGTCAGACCTGGATTTTCCATCAGCACTACTTGATATCTGAGGATTCTTTGATCAGACATCCATAAATGGCCTCTCTCATTTAGGAGTTGTTTCACTTGATGGCTGGTAAAAATAGTTAGTTTGCCCCCAAAAGAGAGTTTTAAAGCATCTTCTGTCAGGATGTCAATAGCTGCAAGATTTCAAAGGCGGGGAGAGATCTCTTCCCAATAAGGGAGTAGGACAGTCAGGGACCACCAGAAACTTGTGGGAAAATATTCGTCCATCCCAGCAACAAAGCAGTGCTTGGGTGAATCTTTTTGTAATTGTTTTTCCTGTAGCACCCCAAATAGTACAGGTTTGGGAGGAGAACGCTCCGGAGTAGGAGGGCAGGACAGAGTAGGTATTCCCTGTGTCAACCAGGAAATTCTCGGACCTACCTACCACATTCAGTTTTACCCTTGGCTCTAGCTCCATGATGGTTATCTGTGAGAGGTGGCCTGGCTTGAGTGGGTTGCCTCATTCCTGTTGAACCATCATGAGGGAAGGCTTGGCACTTGACCTTGAGGCTCTTGAGTCCCAAGGGCAGAGTGCAGCCAAATGTCCTAATTGATGGCATTTGTAGCAAGCCATTTTAGGAGACTTGCCATGGTTTGGACACTCTTTGGCCCAATGTCCCACCTATCTACAGATTAGGCATTTGCCTTGTGCCTTGTCCTTCACGGACTCGGGGTTTGCCATAGGGCTTCCCTGAGGGTGGCCAGCATCTGGGCATATCTTGTCTTTATCCTTTTCTCCTTTTCCTGGGCCTTGGCCTCCCTCTCCTCTTCTCTGTTATAAAGCGTATCAGTGGCTGTCTGGACCATCTCATCTAAAAAGGCAGCAGAGTCCTGCTGCTGTAACTGTTGTAACTTTATCCTGATGTCTGATGCACATTGGGACAGGAATTTGTCCTTCAAAATCACAATTTTGGAGGGCCTCTTTCAGACTTTTCAGAGAGTCAGTGGGGTTCTCGTTGGACTCCTGAGTTATTACTGAGACCGGGCACAGTCCCACAAGTAATAGGCTTCCTTCTGTTTCCATGGGTGGACTTCCTTAGGGGTGAGTCTTTCTGAAGCTTATCCAGGTACTGTTGCAACCTGAGAGCCGGGTGTCCCTGGGTCAGGATGCAGATTCCCAGGCAGAGTGAGGCATGACAGCCTCCTGGAGATCAAATCCTTGGTTAGGTCGAGGCATGTCAGCCTCCTGAAAACCCTGGACTGGTGGATCCCCAAGCAGGTTGAGGCATGACAACCTTCCAAGGACCAGATCCCTAGGCAGGTTGAGGCAGGTTGACTTCCCGGGACCCCAGGCTGGAGTTGGGCATCCCCAAGGCCTCCAGCATGAGGTAGGATTAAGTGAAAGTGCTGGGTAGGATTAAGTGAAAGTCGCTCAGTTGTGTCTGACTCTTTGTGACCCCATGGACTACACAGTCCATGGAATTCTCCAGGCCAGAATACTGGAGTGGGTACCCTTTCCCTTCTCCAGGAGATCTTCCCAACCCAGGAATCGAACTGGGGTCTCCGGCCTTGCAGGTGGATTCTTTACCAACTGAACTATCAGGGAAGCCCATAATTAAGAAGTTGTAATCTTAACTCATTGGTGGTTTGTCCACCAAGGAGGGGAATAGATACCATGATGTAAAGCAATCCAGGTCTGTGCCCTGAGACTGGGAACCTGGTGAAACAGCCATAACCTTTATCCTTTTATTGCTGTGAGAGAAGGAAAGTTACTGATTTCCTTCCCCCAGTTCAGTTCAGTTCAGTTGCTCAGTCGTGTCCGACTCTTTGCGACCCCATGGACTGCAGCACGCCAGGCCTCCCTGTCCATCACCAACTCCTGGAGTTACTCAAACGCATGTCCATTGCATCAGTGATGCCATCCAACCATCTCATCCTCTGTCATCCCCTTCTCCTCCCGCCTTCAATCTTTCCCAGCATCAGGGTCTTTTCAAATGAGTCAGCTCTTTGCATCAGGTGGCCAGAGTATTGGAGTGTCAGCTTCAACATCAGTCCTTCCAATGAACACTTAGGACTGATCTCCTTTAGGATGGACTGGTTGGATCTCTTCACAGTCCAAGGGACTTTCAAGAGTCTTCTCCAACACCACAGTTCAAAAGCATCAATTCTTCAGGGCTCAACTTTCTTTATAGTCCAACTGTCACATCCATACATGACTACTGGAAAAATCATAGGTTTAACTAGATGGACCTTTGTTGGCAAAGTAATGTCTCTGCTTTTTAATATGCTGTCTAGGTTGGTCATAACTTTCCTTCCAAGGAGTAAGTGTCTTTTAATTTCATGGCTGCAGTCATGATCTGCAGTGATTTTGGAGATAAAAAAAAATAAAGTCTGCCACTGTTTCCCTTGAAAGTGAAACATGGAATTCTCCAGGCCAGAATACTAGAGTGGGTAATCTTTCCCTTCTTCAGGGGATCTTCCCAACCCAGGGATCGAACCCAGGTATTCTGCATTGCAGGCGGATTCTTTACCAGCTGAGACACAAGGGAAGCCTGTTAGGGGCATTGAGAGTATTTTAATAGGCTGGGTGGAGTAATGTTGCCTACAAGGGGGCAGGGTCCTGGTTGTAGGAGTTAGTAAGTGCCTTAAGAACAAATTGATAAGAGGCAATAGACCAGATGTTCCATGAAAGTGGAGTGGAGATTTGACCCAGAAGTTTGTTTGTAACTTTAGGAGAAGGGTAGCAGGGGTTTGGGCCCAAATGGCCTGCAGGTTAACTCCCAAAGTGGCAAACATTATCCCTGGAAGCAGAATTGCCCTTGAAGGGATGCCAACTGATGGACTTCTAGCAGGCATTGTGGGCCTGTCACCCACCTTAGCAGGTTCACTGAGAGATACTGTTGTTGCACATATTGTAGGAAACATGGAAGATGAAGGCCTGAATACCTAGAGGGATTGTTTGTTATACAGCATTTCTCTCCCAAAGGCCAGCTATTTTCTGGTTGTTCCCCCAGAAGATTGAAGAGGCAACATTGTGGGCCCTGATGAGGTTCAGGAAAAGAGCATGAAACAGGAGGGAAGGGGGCAGGGCACAACTTTTGAGAGAATGACATAGCCCAAGGGCATAACATAAACCGATTAAAATCGAATGGGTCCAAGATGACAAGTCAAATTCAACTAAGCCTTGATCCCCAATCTGTAAGCTAAACGATACACCCAGAGGTGCCAGGACCTTTCCAAGGCACTGTCTCAAGATGGAGGAGTGGATGGTTTCCCAACTGTTGGAATGATCCTCACCCTCATTAGCATATGAAATCACCCAGCTCACAAAAACTAACTGCACCACATTCCATGGCCACCACACTTTTCCTCTGTGATGGCCCATACCCTGTGGAGTATGCTTCTCTGAATCTGAAAAAATCCACCTCTTACCTATCACCGTGTCTCTCACTGAGTTTTTGCAATGAGAAATCAGAGCCTGAGCTTCATTAGGTCCTGAAGTCAGGCCCCATGGGTGTTGGCCAGGCTCAAATCCCGGGAGAGAGGAGCTGAAGGATGGGAGGAAAATGCACTGGAAAAAACGTGCTGAGGAATCCCCTTCATAACCTGCCAGAAAATCTGCTAAATATCTGCCCTGTGCTCAGTTTTCATTGGCCTGATCCTTGGCACAAAGAAGATTAAGGACAGAAGAACCCCCACCTGCTTGGGCAACAGCTACTAGGGCACAGCAGATAGTGGAGCCTTTGGGACACGCTAAGGAGTAGCCCCTGCCAGAGTCCCTCAGTTGCATCCACTGCCACTCGCCTGTTCATGGGGGGTTCGAGGAAACAAGAAATGAGAGATTGTAAAGGAATTAAGATTTTGTTAGTCATATGTCCTTCCAGCCATAGGAGTGAGGACCTCCTGCCTTAACCAGAGGTCTTCTGGAATCTGAGCCTGAGCTGCGTGAGCTTTCTGCTGAGTTTGTTTTCGCTGTCCTGGTTTCTAGCACGCTGGGCTTCTTGTCACTTCCCCTGAGCTGGGTTTTCTTTGCGTTCCGCTTCCATTGCAGGAGCTTTTGCCAAGTTGGGCTTCTGCTGTGCTTGGCCTCCACCTCTGGGGGCTGAGCCGAGGTTCTTTCAGCCAGGTTAAATCTGAGAAATGGCACCATAGATGTTTGGGGAGTTTGTAATTTCCTTGGTTCTGTCTTGTCACAACAAAAATTTGAAGCGATGGACGGATCAGTGTTACAGCCCTGTGAAATCCGCGGACCTTCCTTTGTTCTATTTTCGCAGGCTTTTCCCTGCTTTATCTTTTAGCCACTGCCATACTGGACTCCTTTTTCCTATTCTGACCACCTAACACAACCATCTCATCTTCTGTCACCCCCTTCTCCTCCAGCCTTCAATCTTTCCCAGCATCAGTATCTTTCTAATGAGTTGACTGTTCGCATTAGGTGGCCAAAGTATTGGAGCTTCAGCTTCAGCATCAGTCCTTCCAATAAATATTCAGAGTTGATTTCCTTTAGGATTGACTGGTTTGATCTCCTCGCTGTCCAAGGGACTCTCAAGAGTCTTCTCCAACACCACAGTTCAAAAGCATCAATTCTTTGGTGCTCAGCCTTCTTTATGGTTCAACTCTCACATCCATACATGACTACTACATAACTTTGACTATACGGACCTTTGTCAGCAAAAGTAATGTCTCTGCTTTTTAACGTGCTGTCTAGGTTTGTCATAGATTTTCTTCCAAGGAGCAAGCATCTTTTGATTTCATGGCTGCAGTCACCATCTGTAGTGATTTTGAAGCCCAAGAAAATAGTCTGTCATTGTTTCCATTGTTTTCCCATCTATTTGCCATGAAGTGACAGGACCAGATGCCATGATCTTCATTTTTTAAATATTGAGCTTTAAGCCAACTTTTTCACTCTCCTCTTTCACTTTCTTCAAGAGGCTCTTTAATTCCTCTTTACTTTCTGCCATAAGGGTGGTGTCATCTGCATATCTGAGATTATTGGTATTTCTCCCTGCAACCTTGATTCCAGCTTGTGCTTCATCCAGCTTGGCATTTCTCATGATGTACTCTGCATGTAAGTTAAATAAGCAGGGTGGCAATATACAGCCTTGATGTTCTGCTTTCCCAATTTGGAACCAGTCCATTGTTCCATGTCCATTTCCAACTGTTGCTTATTGACCTGCATACACATTTCTCAGGAGGCAGGTCAGGTGGTTTGGTACTCCCATCTCTTGAAGAATTTTCCACAGTTTATTGTGATCCACACTGTTAAAGGCTTTGGCATAGTTCAGTGAAGCAGAAGTAGATGTCCTTCTGGAATTCTCTTGCTTTTTTGATGATCCAGCAGATGTTGACAATTTGATTCTGACTACTCTGCCTTTTCTAAATCCAGCTTGAACATCTGGAAGTTCTCAGTTCACATACTGTTGAAGCCTCACTTGGAGAATTTTGAGCATTACTTTGCTAGCATGTGAGATGCGTACAATTGTGTGGTAGTTTGAACATTCTTTGGCATTGCCCTTCTTTGGGATTGGAATGAAAATGACCTTTTCCAGTCCTGTGGCCACTGCTGAGGTTTCCAAATTTTCTGGCATATTGAGAACCTAATAGGCCAGCAAATTTGACATAAGAGGACCTAATTTGACATAGTCTCTTGACATAAGAGAACCTAATTTAGCCTAAGCCGTTTTGTTTTAAGCCTAATGCTTGCCTGTGAACAGGTCTCAGTAATTAGCAATCTTAAGGGGACAAAAGAATGCAGGAACAGAGAAAAGGCAGTCAAACGACAGTGCAATGATAGAGTCCTAGTTCCTCTTTAAGGGGTATACATAATAATATATCTTTGAGTTCTACAGGAACTAAGGCCCTCATCCAGGTGAAGGATAGGATAATGATATTGACTCTCCAGACTTCAATCAACTAAAGCTTGGACTCTGTTGACCTTTGCCCCAATTCTATGTTGTTTTCTCTCTTAAGTCCCTTCATAAATATGCATGTGTCCTTAGCTTAAAACTCCCCCAATTATGCTCTTTAGGGAGATTCTGCTTTGCGAGAGTCTTAGTGTTTTCCTTATTTGCTGTGTGTGTGCATGTTAAATCACTTCACTTATATCTGACTCTTTGTGACCCTATGGACTGTTGCCTGCCAAACTTGTCTGTCCATAGGATTCTCCAGGCAAGAACACTGGAGTGGGTTGCCACGCTTTCTCCAGATTCAAGTAACCATAAATCCTTCCTTGTCCCATGCCTTGTCTTGGTTCTGTTACTTGGTGTAACACCTGCCAAAAGATGAACCCAGTTTTTGGGTAACATTAGGGTTTTAACCTACGCACTTTGGGGGAACATATTCAGTCTATAGCAAAGAATATGTCTGGAGTCCCTTGGGGCATCTCTTAGTATTAACATGTCCTTGGTTAAGTTCTTCCTTGTATCAGTGGAAGATCCAACAGGTCAAACCAGGCAGGGATACTAATGGCCCAGACCATTCAGAAATGGAAGTTTGGGTCATTCCACCAGGTAAAGAGTTACAACCAGCTGAAATGCCCAGTGAAGGCAAAGGGAACACTGCATGGATAATAGAAGAAGGTAATTATAAATACCAGCTGTAACTAACTGACCAGTTACAGAATCAAGGACTGTAATTGTCATCAGTATTTCTTCCATATTTTGTTATAAATATGTGTGTGTGACTCTCTACATATTTACATAAAACAAATATCTTTGTTTCCTTCCATGTCTTTCTTATCCTCTTATAAGATAAGATGTATTGGCTTTATATAATAGTATTTAAATATTGCTAACATTACATCATAGTATTTAAGTTATGGAATATCAGGGGGAAGAGTAAACATAGCCCAAGGACTTTGCATCTTCTTCTGAAGAATGGGTTAGGGTGATTTTGGTTGTATGTAAGATGGTTGTATTAGGTCAAAGTGTGACCTTGTTTTTCTTGATTTGGAGATGTAGTATGGTTTAAGGAGACGTGTATGGGTACTAAGTTGTCAGGAGTAGTGTATTGCTGATCCTGTTTGTGACGCCAGTTGTCTTGCTGTTCACACTGTTCACTGAACCCAGGGTAGGAAGGTGCGAGCCAAGAGGCTCGAGGAGCCGTAGGAACTGCAGACGTGTTTATTCTTTCCTGGCTGCTGCAGCAGCTACAGACTCGCTGTATTCTCTCCTCTCGTAGCTGACCCCACAGAGACAGCTGAGACACAAAAGTAATCCTGCCACTTTCTAGGTGGAGCTCACATATCTCACAGCACAAAGTAACTCCTGACCAAGTGAGTACCTTGTGACGTGCATATGCAGTGCTATAAATGTGCAGTGCTGTAAATGATCTCAACTGTTACATGGTTATTATTTACAAAACGTGGGGTGAGAGAGCCTGAACATGCCATCTTGGCTAATTTGCTCTCTCCCACAGCTACTCACTCCAGTATTCTTGGGCTTCCTTGGTGGCTCAGCTGGTAAAGAGTCCTCCTGCAATGCAGGAGACCTGGGTTCGATCCTTGGATTGGTAAGATCCCCTGGAGAAGGGAACAGCTACCCACTCCAGTATTCTGGCCTGGAGAATTCCATGAACTGTATAGTCCATGGGGTTGCAAAGAGCTGGATATGACCAAGTGACTTTCGCTTTCACTTCATTTTCCACAGGTAGAAATGTGATGGTTAATTTTATGCATCAGGTTGGAGGAGGGATAAATTGGGAGACTGGGATAGAAAAATATGCATCATTATATAGAAAACACATAACTAATAAGGACCTACTGTATAGCACAGAGACCTCTTCTCAATACTCTGTAATGATCTACATGGGAAAAGAATGTAAAAAAGAGCAAATATATATATGTGTGTGTAACTGATACACTTCATTATACAGCATAAACTAATGCAACAACATTGTAAATCAACTATATTCTGATATAAATTAGTTTTAAAAATAAACTAAATATATACAATGTTAAGTCAGGATGATAAAATTGGTCATTATGACTTATCATAGACTTCTTTCAGAGTTCATATTTTACAATCTTTGAAGCAGTTTATTATTATCTATTGAATAACATTGGGAAATAACACTTGTCTTATTGTTATCAGGCTATTATTCAAGAATCAGACCCCTGTCTGATTTTTATGTGTCAACTTGCCTGGACCACTTAGATATTTGGTCAAACATTCTAAGTGTTTTTGTGAAGGTATTTTTTTGGGGGTAAGATTACCATTTAACCCTGGAGTAGGAAATGGCAACCCACTCCAGTATTCCTGCCTGGAGAATCTCATGGACAGAGGAGCCTGGAAGACTACAGTCCATGGGGCTGCAAAGAGTCGGACACGACTGAGTGACTAAGAATGTCATTTAAATCAGTAAATTTGTTGTCTAATGCACATTTGTGTGCCTGACACACAGTGAGGCCAAACAAACTTAAATATTGGAGCCTGGAGAAGAGAAAAGCTTATGGCAGGACCAAGCAAGAAGAACAAGTGGCTTATGCTCAAAAAATCCAAACTCCCTGATGATTTTCAGGGAAGTGTTTTTATAGGTGGAATTTGGAGTGAGGGTTAGTATTCCAGGAATCCTATGCTCAGGATGAAGTTATATCATCCTCCACCTGGGTGGAGGCTTTAGCATCTGTGGAAGAACTCAAAGATATATTGTTATGATATCTCTTTAGGAGGAACCAGGACCCTGTTTTATTGCTTAACTGTTGTTCCTTGACTGCTCCTCCTTTCTGCATCTCCTCCCTTCCCTGATTAGCAGATGTCCATTGTGACTAAGGGAAGGTCTAGGAGGCTGAAGCCTTTCTCCTACAAACGGGAAACAGGTAACACAGAAAGGCTCTTGTGCCTGGGAGAGTCCCACAGGGTCTGCTCAGTTTCAGACTGAGTAAAGCAGATCACCTACCACAAAGTGGATGAATCTCATCCAATAGTTGAAGGCCTTTTAAGAAAAAAACAACCTCTCAGAAGATGAGGGAATTCTGAACTGCAGCTATAACTTAGGCCTCCAGCTGGTGGCCTTCTCTGCAGATCTTGGACTTGCCAAACCTCCACAATCATGAGCCAATTCTTTAAAATAAATCTTTATAGATTTATATCTTTCTGTCTATCTATCTAGATGTATATATAAATACAACCTATTGGTTATGCTTTGCTGGAGAACCCTGACTGACATCTATAGAGGCAGTTTGTTGCCTGCTTTTTCTTCAGTTCATGGGTCATGCTTTTCTGTTTCTTCAAGTCTCATATTTCTTTTTGAAATTGCACATTTTAGATAATGTACAGTAGCAACTCTGAGCACTCACCCCCTGATCCCAGGGGTTTGCTATTTTTATTTGCCTGCTTACTTGTGTAGTGACTGGCTGGATTATTTTCATGACTTCTGCTACCCCTCTTCTTTCCCCACCCCCACAGGGAGAGTCTAAGGATGCTCCTCAGGGAACATTGTGTATATACTCCTTATGCATGGCCATAGTCTCCCTGGGATGACAGTGGTTTTAGCAGTCTTTATGTGATTATCTTTTTTCATGACTATGCCCAGCTATTACACTCTGCAGGCTGATTACTCTATTATCTTGAATAATGTCTTGGGAATAAGTTGCCTCATGGATTCATTCAACCAAATTCAGGCTCCTTTTGTGAGAGAACAGAGAATAGAGATGGAGAGACAAAGGTCAAGATTGGATACCTTCACTTGCATAGAGAGGAGCTAGAGGATTTGCCTGTGGTTAGTGGAAAGCTGTAAGTGTGTTGATTATTGTTGCAGTCAGATAAAATTGAAAACCCAGCTAAAATATCAATATAACTATATCGGAGGTAGTAGCAGTGAAAGGATCTACATTCTTATCTATTATAGTAGAAAAATAACCAATTCTAAAATTAATTAAAAAATAGTGACTTAACCTAGCCAAAAGATATTGAAGTGACCATGAAAGAATTGAAATCAGAACCAGTTAAAAGTGGCTACCTCCAAGGATAAGTCTAAAAGGTGGGAAAGATCTTTAGAGGCCCTCATTTCCTCTTCCTCCCGTCTCCCCTACCATCTCCTCCCTCTGTCCTTATACTCCTCCCTCTCTATCTTTTTTTTAAAACTCTCTCTCTCATCAGACTTTCTGTACTATTTTATATGTTAAACATGTACATTTACTAGTTTCATTACAATTTAGAATCTTTAAAGATTTGCTAAGCAAATATTAGAAATTAGATTACTCAAGAGAACAAGAGGTTTTTCTCTTTTTTAGAGCACTGGAGGGTCACTCAGTTATTAAATAATGTACAAATTACACAGCATTCTTGTTTATTTAATTAAGGCTTGTCCCTGTATACTTTAGGATACTCTTAATGTGTGTCATTATAGATCACTGTCCTTAGAAATAACCCTTAGAAATACTAAAATTGCATTCTTTGAGATGGTTCATGCCTCTAAAAAACCCAAACCCCCCAAAACATCTCTTCCTCCAAACCAAATTCTGTCTCCTTTGAAGAAACAGTTCTCAAAATCTCAAATTTATTCTGACTCCAGAGGACTCTTCACAGTTTTCTCTTTTCCTGTTGTCTCTGTAAACTAGTGGGTCTATGGTTTAGCCTGTATCTTCAATGAATACATACATCAATTGCTTTCCTGTTGCCTTTCACCACAACCTTCACCATTTTTGGAACATACTTAGGTTTAAATATGTCTCACTCTATTGCAAATGAAGTCAGTTTGTCAGTTCTTTGGGGAGACATTTGGAGCTACCTGTTCTGTGGTCTGCTTCTTTCTTTGTTCTCTGGTATGATTCTCCCCACTGGGAAAAATCTTTGAGCCATGACTCTGGTGCTAGGGCTGGGGACAATGTCAGGCTTCTCTCTGAGTGACTCTCCTGCATTAAGAGCTGAGTCCTCAATGGAGTGGTAGGCATCAGGCTCAGAACTTCTCAGCTTACCCCTTTTGCCATGGAAACCTGCCCCACGAGTTGGGGAAGAAGTGATCAGGGCCCCAGTATTGGAGTATTCTCAAGGTAGGCCTCCATCACAGGAGTGTTGGTTGTGAAGAAGAAGCATCTACTTTTCAGCCACACTCCCCTAGAACTTTGTTGTTGTTCAGTTGCTCAGTTGTGTCTGATTCTTTCCAACTCCATGGACTGCAGCGCTCCAGGCTTCCCTGTCCTTCACTATCTCTTGGAGTTTGCTCAAACTCATGTCCATTGAGTTGGTGGTGTCATCCAACCATCTCATCCTCTGTCACCTCCTTCTCTTGCTGCCCTCAATCTTTCCCAGCATCAGGTTCTTTTCCAGTGAGTCAGCTCTTCACATTAGGTGGCCAAAGTATTGGAGCTTCAACATCAGTCCTTCCAATGAATATTCAGGGTTGATTTCCTTTAGGATTGATTCGTTTGATCTCCTTGCAGTCCAAGGGATTCTCAGGGGTCTTCTCCAGCACCACAGTTCAAAAGCATCAATTCTTCAGTGCTCAGCCAAAAATAGGCCAAGGGAGGATGAGAAATGCTGACTTCTGCCTCCCCCAGGAGGACAGTCCTCTGACTGGAGCAGGGGTGAGAAGGAGCTCTGTGTTCTTGGCTGTAACAGAAGAATAAAGTTTCCATCTCACTGAGCTGGGAGAGGGGACGAACATGGATTTTGGTTCAAAAATGTTTCAACTGGTTTTACTGAATTTTAGTATATTTTCTTAAATAACTGTTTCTGCATTGACTCTATGCCCTTAGGACTATTTGCAGAGGCATTTAAAATATAGTAATTTTCAGTAGTTGACTGGTCTGCAGGTTTTTTTTTTTTCCCACACTGTTGTGCTAGTAGTGGAATTCTCACCCACATGCCACTTTAATTTGGTGTCAGGAATACCCAGAGCCTGTTGGAGCCAGGGCATGCTGATTATGTGAGTTCAGAATTAAACCACCATTTCCTGTTTGTGATTACATATGTGGGAAAGGGTGGTGTAGGGAGAGTCTTCCAAATACTTACTAGACTCAGATCATAGAAGGTGACTCAGACACACATGCAACATATCCTCCTCCCTCCCTCCCTCCCATCTTCCCTCTTTCCACTCACATATTCACAATGACTCATCCAGCCATACCAGCTCATGGCAATCCTACCTTACCCTGTCACCCAGTCCAAGCTTGTCATCCCAGTTCTGTGTTGGCCATAGTGAGGATGATCAAGTGTAAGAGGCTCCAGTGAGGAGCCTAACCTTGGACTGCAGGAGAGGCCTCAGCTGGCTGACCCCCCTCATTCTCCATCCTGAACCTCTCCCACTGTTGTGGGTGGAGTTTTGGAAAGGGTTACAGGTCCCAGGGATACTTCTCTGGCTGTGGCCCATCATACTGGCTGCTACCAGAGCAGAGAGGGACCTGGGTTCCCCATCTTCCAGTGGGGAGACGTATCTGGAGATAAGGATCCTTGAGTGAACAGGAATGGAGCATGTAGTTTCTTTGAACTCAGATATTCTTCTACCCTGGACACTTTAGAGGGTGGGCAGGGACCAAACCTCCCTTATTCATTTCTGTCCAGAGAATCCAGTCTGAGTCTTAGATCATCTGTCAGTGTCAGTAGAGAATACTCCCCTCACAGTACACAGACCCTGAGGCAGGAACACTCTCATCAGAGACTTTTACATCCTATTCAGCTCTACATATAAACAGCTTTTGTGACAGGAATGTGTCCAGGCTTTTTGGTGTGGCAGATAAAGACTGTGTCCAAGGTCAGAAGGTGGAGGTGTAAGCTCCTTCTCCTCCCAAGTGTGTGGCCCTCGACACCAAATAAAGTTACACAATTCCCTCAGTGTGCACTCATGTCAACACAAATGGCAGGATTTCCTTCTTTTTAATGGCTGAGTAGAATTATATATATATATATATAAAACACTATTTACTTATATATTATTATTTATATTATTTATTTATATATTATATATGTTATATATTATACTGTATATATATTACTTATTATATTATATTATTATATATTACATTATATATAATAATATAACATATAATATATAAATAACATATGTAATATTACATATAATATAATTATATATTGATATAATATTATATATTATATTGATGTTATATAATATTGATAAATTATTAATAATATAATATATAATAATATATAATATCATATTTTATATATATCATGTAGTTCTATCTGCCTGTTTCTGTTTTGTTTCATTTTAAGTGCGATCATATAGTGTTTGCTTTCTCAGTCTTACTCATTTAACTTAATATACCTTGTAGGTCTAACCATGTTGTTACTAATGGCAAGATTTCATTCTTTTCATCAATAAGTAGTATTCCACTGTATATCTATGTACCTCATCTTTTTTAACCACTTATCTGTTGATGGCGATTCAAGTTGTTTCATATCTTGCTATTATAAATACTGCTACTACAAACATTTTGGTGTATGTATCTTTTCAACTTAGTGTCTTAATTTTCTTTGAGTAAATACACAAAAGTGGGATTATATGGTAATTATATTTTTAATTTTTAAAAGAACTTTCATGCTATTTTCACAGCGGCTTACTAATTTACATTCCTACCAATGCTACAGTGTTGAGAAGAGGATTCCCCTTTCTCCAAACCCTCATCAACACTTGTTATTTGTTCTTTTTGATGGTAGTCATTCTGACAGGTATGAAGTCATATCTCATTGTGGTTTTGATTTGCATTTACCTGATAATGAGTGGTATTGATCATCTTTTCATGTGTATGTTGGCCATCTATAGGTTTTCTTTGCAGAAATGTCTATTCAGTTCCTCTGCCCAATTAAAAAATTTTTTCTTTGACTGTGCTATGTGGCTTAAGGGACCACGGTTCCCTGACCAGGGATTGAACCTGGGCCACAGCAGCAAAAACCCAGAATCCCAACCACTGCTGCTGCTACTGCTAAGTTGCTTCGTCATGTCCGACTCTGTGGGACCCCATAGATGCCAGGCCACCAGGCTCTGCCATCCCTGGGATCCTCCAGGCAAGAACACTGGAGTGGTTTGCCATTTCCTTCTCCAATGCATGAAAGTGAAAAGTGAAAGTGAAGTTGCTCAGTCGTGTCCAACTCTTCATGACCCCATGGACTGCAGCCTACCAGGCTCCTCCGTCCATGGGATTTTCCAGGCAAGAGTACTGGAGTGGGGTGCCATTGCCTTCTCCTTCCCAACCACTAGCCTCTGCTCATTTTTAAATCGAGTTATTTGGTTTTTTGATATTAAGTTGCATACCTCATCTTCTTTATTCATTCATCTATCCATGAACACTTAGGTTGTTTTCATGTCTTTGCTATTGTGAATCACGCTCCAATGAGCATGAGAGTGCACATATCTCTTTGAGATACTGATTTCATTTCCTTCAGATATATACTCCAAAGTTGAATTGTTGGATCATATGGTAGTTATCTTTTTAATTTTTTGAGGAACCTCCATTCTGTTTTTCATAATGGCTCAACTTATATTCCCAGGGAGAGCACGTTCATACAGGAATGAACGTGTCCCCAGGGGAGCAGTGCTTTCTGCCTGAATGGGCACCAGAAAGGACAGAACTGGAGGAATCTGGGGAAGGATCCTGGAGCACAGAGAGTGGAAAACCCAGAAACTTATGCTCCTGTTATGGGTTGAATTATGCCTTCCAAGAAAGATATATTGATATCCTAACCTTTGATACCTCAGAATGTGCTCTCATTTGGAAACAGGCTCGTTGCTGATATTACTAGTTTAGCTAAGATGAGGTCATACTGGAGTGGGCTGGACCACAATTAAATATGACTAGCCTCCTTATAAGAAGAGGAGAGAGACATACACAGGAAGAACTCCATGTGAAGATGAAGGTAAAGATTGGAGTGAGGCATCTACAAAACAAGGGCTGCCGCAGTCACTAAATGCCAGGACACGCAGGGGCAGACTCTTTCTCAGAGCCTCCAGAAGGAACCAACCCTGTTGATACCATGGTTTCAGACTTCTCGTCTCCACAACTGTGAGAGAATACATTTTTGTTGTTTAAGCCACAGAGTTGATGGAACTTTCTTGTTGCAGCCTGAGGAAACCAAGATGGTTACCTTCATAGTTTGAACCCAACATGCCTTCCTGCTGCCTGCCTTCATGCACCCACCACCCTGTCCAGACTAGTTCACTCCTGGCCTCACACATAGACCTTTTAGTTTTGACATCTAGGCTTACTCCACCATCTGGAAATCTTTGGCATCTCCCTCCTAACTCTCAATTTCAAGTCACAATTCAAGTCCCCTAGCAACGCATTTCATGTTTATGATAGGAGCCAGAAAGCACTTTCTGGCTCAGTGAATTAGTGATTGGGGGAAAAATGGTTGGAAATCAGTAGTGAGAAGCAGCAAAGGTAACATTTTTTTCTCTTTTCTTCATCTCTTCTCACATCCCCGTGGCAGCTGGGTCCAGAGTCTCAGCTTCCATTGAGGAATAGTCTGAGGGAAGCAGCCTGATGTGGGGCACAGACTCCAGCCCGGACCTGTGCTGTAACCTTGACTTCCTCGGGTCTTCTTGCAGGGCTGCTGCAAGTGTTGCGGGACTGGGCACAATGCCCTGCACACCAGACCCTGCTGTCCTACTCCTTCCCACCAGATGCTCTGCTGTACATCCGTGTTTTGACTCGCCCACTTCTCAGATGAGTAAGGTGGGCTTTGGGAATGACACCTCACTCTTGGCCCTCAAGCTGTGGCTTTTGATGAATTTCCTCTCCACCTTTTGGACTAAACAAAAATGCTGAGACTCAGGGTTGGGATCTTCATGGTTGGCCCATTGGTCCCAGGAAGTGGGACTTCTGCAGACAGAGGACCCATGGCCTGGTCTGAATCTCACTTATTCCAAGCCTCAGGCTCAGACTAGTCCTGGGCTCAGACTAGTCCTATACATCTGTGATCCTGGCTTAGAACTCCATGGGAGATAATGGTTGAGAGCACCGTGGCAGTAGCTAAAGCCAAACCTTATTCAGGTCTAGTCTTGCAGGTGCTGTTCTAGCTGTTTTGAACTCAGGCACACTGGCTCCAGACTCCAGGTAAGAAAACTGTCAACTTTTATAGTGTCTTTATGCTCAGGTTCTTAGAAAGGGCATAATAGATTTTGGTGGGTCCACCAGGGCCCCAAAGATGAGGGGGAACTGCATAGTCACCTTAAGGTGGACAATGCCTATGCTCAGTCTGACTCTGTCACCTCTGGGCCTTTCCCTGGCTCTTTGAACTTTGACCCATGTCATTTTTCACCCTTTTACCTGTTCAGGAAGAATGGGATTTTGATGACTTGGACAACTGCCAGGTATACAAATGGGTGCCATAAAGAGGGATTGAGTGTGTTTGTGGAGCTTTATTTCCTCCTCCACCTTCACATGACACATGTCTGTCCTTGAAAGAAGTACAAGCACCATCTGTCTCTCGTCAACAAGCAGCAGAGGTGTTGAGACCTCTCCTAAGACCCTGTTCTAAGACCCTATTCTAAGACCCTGTTCTCCTGGGTGGTAGGCTTCCAGGGTTTGTGCAAGTGGTGAATGGTCCCAGGCCAGGACTGGACAAGTTGACATATCACTTCTCTTTGCTATGTGTCTAACCACATGTTATCAAGGATGCTGCTGTTGCTGCTAAGTCGTTTCAATCGTGTCCAACTCTGTGCGATCCCATAGATGGCAGCCCACCAGGCTCCCCCATCCCTGGGATTCTCCAGGCAAGAGTACTGGAGTGGGTGGCCATTGCCTTCTCCAATTCATGCAAGTGAAAAGTGAACATGAAGTTGCTCAGTTGTGCCCACCTCTTAGTGACCCCATGGACTGCAGCCTACCAGGCTCCTCCATCCATGGGATTTTCCAGGCAAGAGTACTGGAGTGGGTTGCCATTGCCTTCTCCAGTTATCAAGGATAGATAGCAATAAAATCCCTTGTCTGAGATGATAGCCAGTGATAAAGAAACGTCCTTCCCCGTACCCTGGCTTTCCTCCTCCCCACCTTTCTCTTTAGATTGAGAAAATTGGATGTGACACCCTGTGTCAAAAGACTCCCTTCTGAAGAAAATCTGTCCTCAGCAGCCTTCCTTTTGAACATGCCCATGCTAATAAATGCCCTTGTTCAGTTGTATGCATTTGCCCTTTCTTTTCAGCTGTTTCCATTCCTGATCTATCAAGCTCAAGATGCAGGGTACAGACCAGTAATGGAAACAGCTGAAAAGTATCTCCTACTTTTGTACAAGGTAGATGCTATGGCATGGAACTTTCATGGTCTTTAGCCAGCAGTGTGCATAGCAAGTTGGAGATAACAGTGTTTTATACTGTGTATCAGTCAGGAGAGGTCAACCCCAAGGTGCTGGAGGTGTCAAAGGTGTATTTCTTGCTTGCACCATCTGAGTCAGTTACATTTCTCCTCATGTCATCTTAACCTGGGACACAGGCTGATGAAGAATATCTTATTTGAAGAATTGCTAGTTGTCATGGTGGAGGAAAAAGAGATGGTGATTAATACCACTGGACTGTACAATTAAAAATGGTTAAGATGGTATATTTTATCTTATGTGTATTTTACGACAGTAAAACATGAGAGAATGGAAAACTATTATATGCTAGCAAATCATATGACCAAACATGCCATCAATGAGACAAGGGGGTATAATCTACTCCAGGGAGGGTCAGTGATATCTGGAAATATTAGTACATTCTTCCAGGCCCTGCTTGGATGTAAGAGCTAACTCTTGTCTATTCTCCTCAGTACTGGGTAGGTGGGGCAGCTGCAAGGTAGAGTGAGCCTTCTGATGTCGATGGCAATTAGTGGTGAGGACAATGGGCATTAGAGGGAATTAGAAGATCTAGATAGCTCTCTTTCAGATCAGCTAAATTTTGTATCTTCTGAGCCTCCGATTCCTCATCTGAAAAAGAGGAGACAAGTGCTGTAGCTGGTGCCAGCTAGAGCTGATTACAACTATGTGAAGAGCCAAGATGGGCCAGGGAAATGACTCATGGTTAGTCTTGAGATAGCAGAGTACAATGTGAAACAGCAACAATGTGAAACTCTTCATGCCCTCACTAGCAAATGACCCTAAAGTCTCCACCTGCTTTCATATCTTGGCTTCCCTCATCTTCCTCCAGTTCCCACTTTATTCTTTGCTTCTTCAAAGATCTCTCTGTATTCCTCCGTGGAGAAATTCTACCCTCCCATGGGAGGGAGAGTGTTTTAGTTTTCTGGTTCATGCACTTATGACTTATCTTCCCAACTGTCTATAATCTTCTTGAAGGTTACATCTAAGTCTTGTACTTGTCTTTGAGCTCCTCCTATTTTGCTTCTTCTCCACCTCCTACCATACCTTTCACAGAGCATGCATGCTCAGTCACTCAGTTGTGTCCAGTTCTTTGTGATGCCATGGATTGTAGCCCACCAGGCTTCTCTGTCCATGGAATTTCCCAGGCAAGAAATACTGGAGTGGACTACCATTTCCCATTCCAGGGGATCCTCCCAACCTGGGGACTGAAGTAGCATTTCCTGTTTCTCCTGCATTGGCAGGTGGATTCTTTACCACTGCGGTATCTATGAAGCCCTGTCTTTTATAGGACTGGACTCAGTTGCAGTTTTTAAAACACCAACTATGGTTTGCTTATGTAATCACATTTGCTTCTCATTACCATAAGAAAGATATTATTTCCCTAGTGGTAGCATCCACCACATATCTCTTTTGTCAATCCAATAAGATGTAAAATATTTAGTGCCGTGTTTGGTATGTAGTAAATGATCAATAAGTAGTGGCTACTGCTATTATTGTCACTGTACTGATGAAAACACTGAGGTTTAGAAAGGCCAAATCATGAGAACCTATTGCATGGATAGTAACTAGGAGCTGAGTTTGAATTCAGGCTGTTTAATTTTTAAATACCAAAGCCCAGTGCCTTTATTTCGGCTTATGGCTTTCCTGGATATAGGTTGGATTGTCCTTTCCCACTTTCTGTGCAGTAATATGACCATGATGCTTTCTTTGTTAAGAGATGACATTTGTCACACTCTCCTGCCCCTATGAAGCATGGACACTACAGTTCTGAGACTCAAAGGAGACAGCACTAGTGATATTAGCGATGGGCTCCCTGCAGGGCTCAAGCAACATGAACACTGAGACGTCTGTGTGTTTACCATTTCAGGAAGTTTTCCCATACCCTTGACAATAGCATTATCATTATCATCACAGGGCATATGCTAGACCATTCATGGCTCTGGTTCTCCACGGTTTACAAAGGACTACGCTGGACATGCGGTGTCTCTTTGTTCTGCTCGAGGGCGTGCTGTTCCCTGCACGGTGCCGCTGCGTGCTGCTGCCTGGCCAGGTGAGCAGTTTGTCTCAGGCTGTGATCAGGGAGTAGGGCCAAGAGCAAGCCTGCGCCTCTGCTTCTCAGGGCCTGGGCCACCTCCCGTGTCCTAGCTGTATGCACCTCATTGAGTACTGCTGTATGCTGACCCGGAACAGTCTCTGTTGAAGGCAGGAGAGGGGAGCTCCTCTCTCCTAGAAACTTCCAAGCTGGAAGTCCACAGTGATAGGTGAAGCCTCACTTGTGCAAGTTCCTGGGGCTGGGAGGTACTCCGTGGCTCTGATTCAGAGTGGTGTGAATGCTTGCTTACCTGGCAGGGGAGATGCTATGATCATAGAGCGGTGTGAATGCAGATCTCAAGTTGCTCCCAAGAACAGTTTTGGTGGGAAGAGAGAGGTTAGAGAGCTTCCATGGATGGGTGCCCATGTAGGTGCAGCAAATAGGAAGGACCATATTTGGAAGTATGAGCTGGAGGCCCTAGAGATAGGTTGTTTGACTCTATGATGATATCCCTTCTGGTGGAGCCTTCTCTTATGGATGGTGCATGGAATTGCCTTCCTCTGTTAGACTGTAAGAAGTGCTCACTGTGAACATTGCTGGTCTCACCTTAGTCTTCCAGACTGAAAGCCCTGGCAGGTGACATAGGCACCCTCTCCCCAGTGGCGGTGATTTGAGTAACTGGCCAGCATGGAGATTGTCGCTATTCAACTAAACTTGAGCTCATTCAGAAGTGTGAGGCCATGGAGGAGGTGGAGGGAGTGGGGTGGAGAGTAGAGAGGCCACCACAGATTGGTTACGGAAGCCAAGGAAAGAACAGGTATGTGCTAGCCCCCTTTGGTTCTGGAGAGCTCTTTGATCGTCTTCCCTCATAAAAAAAGACAAACCTCAACAAAAATGAAAACTGTGGGCTGGGGAGCTAGCTTGGGACTTTGTATGCCCCCAGAAAAGAGGCCAGAAAGATTAGCAGGAGATGGAATAATTTAAGACAAATCTCTGGTTTCTGGCCTGGCTGACTGGCTGGATTATGGTACCACTGCCTACAGTGGGAGAGGGAACAGGAGAATAAACAGGTTTGAGAAGCCAAATATTGTCAGGGTTGAGCTTAGCTGGAGTGGTAAGCTTTGCTGGATGGGACCGGATGCCATGATCTTAGCTTTTTGATTGTCCCATTATTTCATGGCAAGTAGAAGGGGAAAAAGTGAAAACAGTGACATATTTTCTTTTCTTCATTTCCAAAATCATTGCAGATGGTGACAGCAACCATGAAATTAAAAAGATACTTGCTCCTTGGAAGAAAAGCTACAGCAAATCTAGACAGCGTATTAAAAGCAGAGATATCACTTTGCCAACAAAGGTCCATTTGGTCAAAACTATGGTTTTTCTGGTAGTCATATACAGCTATGAGAATTGAACCATAAGAAGGCTGAGGGCCAAAGAATTGATGCTTTGGAATTGTGGTGCTGGAGAAGATTCTTGAGAGTCCTTTGGATAGCAAGGAGATCAAACCACTCAATCCTAGAGGAAATCAACCCTGAATATTCATTGGAAGGACTGATGCCAAAGCTACAATACTTTGGCCACCTAATGCAAAGAGCCGACTCATTGGAAAAGACCCCGATGCTGGGAGAGATTGAGGGCAAGAGGAGAAGGGGGAAACAGAGGATGAGATGGTTAGATAGCATCACCGACACAACAAATATGAATTTGAGCAAACTCAGAGAGATTTGAAGGACAGGGAAGCCTGGTATGCTACAGTACATAGGGCTGCAAAAAGTTAGACATGACTTATTGACTGAACAACAGCAACAACAAATTATCAAGTATATCACGGTTGCAGGATTCAAGATCACATACAAAATCAATTTCTTTTCTATATGTTAGCAATGAACAATTGTAATTTGAAATTAAAAATTGATAATATTTACCAACAATCAATATCCTGCTTGAGATGGAGATACCAAAATGACACTCAGGAGAGCACGAGCTCTGGGCCCAAGGAACGAGTGACCTTGAGTCTTGTCAATGAGTGGCTGGGTGGGGGTTTTCTTCAGTTGTTATTTATTAAAGTTGGCTTTGAACACCACTTGAAGCTCATTGGAAACCTGTGGAAACACCAGGTTTGAGAGGGAATGCCCAAGGGAAGGCTTCGTTCTCTGGGCTGAATATGTGTGTGTGATGTTAACTTTTTTCCCAGCTTATAGATGTCAAACCTAGCTGAAAGCAACCTTATCTCAAAGAGCAGTTGAAAGGATTGGCACTCCCCACACTTCTCACCACTGCCACTGAGGAAGCTGTGTTTCAACCTGGGCTCCATAACCTGATTGCAGGGAGGTTGCCAGGAATTCTCCGGAGATGGTCTTTGTATTCTGGGGCCTATGATTTTTCACAGTAATCCCATCATAAATGTACAGCCAATTGCTATTAATGGTTAAACTGCTCCTTTCCTGCCCTTGGACTTTACTGTACGCAGATGCCACCTACATAGAAATGGTGGCAGAAGGGGATGGAGGGGTTGGTGTGCTTCCTGAGATCTCGAGAGTGGCCTGAGATCTATGCTAATGGTGGATAAAGCATGTGTTGGGACTGTTGTACAGTGTTCTGGGGATCCAAGCTGGGTCTGCCAGAAGTGTACAGGAGTGGGAGGGGTGATAGGGGCAGCTGTGGTCTAGGGGGTAGTTTGGAGTCAGAGCCTTGTTGCTGAGTCCTATTTCTGCCCTTTCACAATTGCAGTGGGCTCCAGAGGCCCAGGCTGGTGTATATAGGTAAGATGAGATATGATGCCTTGGATTTGCTACCCTCACTCTTCTGCCTTGCTCTTTGAACTCAGGTGGAGCTCTGGGAAGAGTACATCTTTGAGAAGTTGCTGAGTGGGAATTAGTGTCAGGGGCAAGGAGGAGAGGCAGTATCTGTGAAGCTCTCCACACTTCATCTGCTTAGAGAGAGAGAAACAAAAACAAAACCAGTGTTCCACCCTCTTATCTACCCCACCCCAGGGAAGGATCAGTCCTGGTTATGGACTCTCTCTTCCACCCCATCACATTGGCCATTGCCTGGGTATGGGGCTGAGCACAGTTAAACCTTTCATTCTTCCTTTCCCCTCAGCACTCTGGAAACTGCTTTCCTCATCCCAGTCTCTACCTTCCCAAGAAGTAAAAAGTAAAGTTGTACATTACACCTCACACCTCCTGGAATTCATCAGCAGAGAGGATTCTTTACTGCCCGAGGCCCTGCACTTGCCATTTAATACCCATGTCACTGGGAAGGGAGTACCTCAAAATTGTATGTTGTCACCCTGCTTATTTAACTTATATACAGACTGCATCATGTGAAATGCTGGACTGGATGAGTCACAAGGTAGAATCAAAATTGCCAGGAGAAATACCAATAACCTCAAATATGCAGATTTGAGGAACTAAAGAGCCCTCTTGATGAGGGTGAAAGAGGAGGGTGAAAAAGCTGGCTTAAAACTCAACATTCAAAAAACTACAATCATGGCAGCCAGTCCCATCACTTCATGGCAAATAGATGGGGAAAAAGTGGAAACAGTGACAGATTTTCTTTTCTTGGTCTCCAAAATCACTGCAGATGGTGACTGCAGACATGCAATTAAAAGACGCTTACTCCTTGTAAGGAAAGCTATGACACACCTAGGCAGCATATTAAAAAGCAGAGACATCACTTTGCTGACAAAAGTCCATAGAAGTCAAAGCTATGTTTTTTCCAGTAATCATGTATGGATGTGAGAATTAGACCATAAGAAGGCTGAGTGCCAAAGAATTGATGCCTTTGAATTGTGGTGCTGGAGAAGACTTGAGAATCCTTTGGACAGCAAGGAGGTCAAACCAGTCAATCCTAGAGAAAATCAACCCTGAATATTCATTGGAGGGACTGATGCTGAAGCTCCAATACTTTGGTCACCTGATGCGAAGAACTGACTCACTGGAAAAGTCCCTGATGCTGGAGTAGATAGAGGGTAGGAGGAGAAGGAGATGACAGAGGATGAGATGGTTAAGTGACATCACCAACTCAATTTACACAAGTTTGAGCAAACTCAGGGAGATAGTGAAAGACAGGGAAGCCTGCCGTGCTGTAGTCCACGGGGTCACAAAGAGTTGGACACAGCTTAGTGACTGAACAACAGCAACAACCCATGTCACTAATCTTATGCTATCAATTAGGCATTTTTTAAATATAGCAAAGAATCAACAATCATCTAAATATCTGTACTTGAGTTTAGCATATTGCATTTGCCCAAATGCGTAAACATTAATTGTAAAATTAGCAAAACACCTCTATGTGTTGAATTAGTCACATCCTGACATGTCAGCTTCTTGTGGAATATTTAAATTCTTTTCAGTGCAGGGGTCTCCCCAAACCCCAGGCCATAGACCAGTACTGGTCCTTGCCTGTTAGGGACCGGGCTACAGAGCAGGAAGTGAGAGAGCAAAGCTTCATCTGCATTTATGGCCACTTCCCATCACTCACGTTACCACCTGAAGTTTTCCTCCTGTCAGATTAGCTGCAGCATTATATTCTCATGACAGCATGAACCCTACTGTGAACTGGGCATGCAAGGGATCTAGGTTTCACACTCCTTATAAGAATCATCCCCAAACCATCCCCCCAACCTGGCCATGGAAAAACTGTCTTCCATGAAACTGGCCCCTGGTGCCAAAAATGTTGAGGACCACGGTTTAAGTGCACCGAGAAGGTTATTGTTGTTCAGTCTCTAAGTTGCATCCCACTCTTTGCAACCCCATGAACTATAGCATGCCAGGATCCTCTGTGCTCCACTATCTCCCAGAGTTTGCTCAGATTCATGCCCATTGAGTTGTTGATGCCATCTAATCGTCTCATCCTCTGCTGCCTCCTTCTCCTCCTGTGCTCATTATCCCCCAGCATCAGGGACTTTCCCAACAAGTCAGTTCTTTGCATCAGGTGGCTAAAGTATTGGAACTTCAGCTTCAGCATCAGTCCTTCCAATGAATATTCAGGGTTGATTTTCTTTAGGGCTGACTGGCTTGATCTCCGTGCTATCCACGGGAATCTCAGGAGTCTTTTCCAGCACCACAATTCTAAAACATCAATTCTTCGGCGTATCACATCCTGATAGTATGTAAAGGCAAAAAGTGGGAACTGAGAAGACACCCACAACTTTATAGGATTACAGAGGCCACAAGCATGGGGACACCAGCCGCAGTGCTTCTAACTGCTCTAATGCCAGAAAATGATTGGTAATCACTTATCTTCTTTTGTTTTCCTTTCCTTTCTTAGGTTTGCCTCCTTCAGGTCTCAGAAATATTACTATTCTTACTCCTCCCTGTCATGCTGTAATCTTACCAGAACTTTAAAGCAGAAATGACACCCTGCCAGCTACAGTCCTGGGGCTGAGTAACTGAGCAAGTAACTCTCACTGGGTCCTGACACATATTATGTAGTTCCAGGTGGTTCAAAACTACCTTTCCTTAGGTGATTTCCATTTAAACACATCAGTAAGACTTTAAAGTCCACACTGGTCACTTTCCATCACTCACATTACCACCTGAGGTTTTCCTCCTGTCAGATTTTTTCTTTTCTTTTGTTTTGTTTTTATAATGTAGTTTTTCTACAGTTTTGTTCTCTTGGTGTTGACTTGGCCAGCACTGTGTATCTAAGAGTCTGATCAGTATGATATGGAGACTTGACCTGCTGGCAGAGTTAAACACCCTGGAACCCACCTCAGATTTTTTTTGTCAGGTGATTTATTTCTCTCTTTCTCTGTTCTTGTCTCATTGTAACAAAGATTTGGAATGATGGACCACTTATAGCTCAAATAGGCAGAATTTTATTCAGCAGGCAGCAGGCAGTATTCTTAATAATAGACTAGTGTCAGCTCTGTTACATCTCAGTTACAACTTAAACAGGCGGAAGGCAGTAGGCAGTAGGCAGTGCACTCTTGAGGCTTGAGTGTGGGTTGACCCTTGAAGGAGTGCCCCATCCTCCCGGGCTTCTCTTTTTGTACTTTTTATCTCTCCCCCCTGAAGCCTGGTTGATTCAGTCCTATGTAAAATAGGGCTTGTACCCACCACCAAAATGGGCATACATTCAAGGCCAGTTGAAGAAATGGACGTATTTTCTTGCCAAAGTTCTCACTCTGGTTCTTGCCCTCCTCTTTCATGGGCTTTTGTTTGTTTGTTTGCTCTCCACATGGTTCTGCTATCTTAGGCTACTTTTTCTATTCTAACTACCTAACAGTTATAATCAGTGGGCCTGGAGGATCCAATTTCCAGGTGGGGGGCGTCAGAGATAAAGAAAGCTGGACACTCGCCAAAGTGATAAGGATAGATTTTAATCAGTAATATACGATTGCAGTAGAGGAAGAGTCCAGCAAGAATTGAGTTCAACTTTGATTTGTAGAGACGTGACAGGATGTTTTAAAGAGAGAATGAGGGACTATGAGGGGAGAATCGAGGGGTCTGGGGGCTTGAGCCAAAACAGGGAAGTGAAAAATTAAAAAAATAGTGAAGACAGGGTTGGTCCATGTGAAGCCTGTCTGGGTTTGCTAACTGGTGCTTATATAAGTTAGGCTCCTACCCTCCTACACAGGTTGGGACACAGGCACCCTGTCTTCAAGTGCTGGCTGGAACAGTCAATTCTTTTGGCAACCTTGAGCTTTCTCAGGCAGGTATTTTAAGTTTGGGTATACTATGAATGTGATCCTGAACTGTTAGAAACTATGTTGGTATTTTGTGCAAGCCTTTATAGGATGGGGGTAAAGTCCAGTGGAGAAGAGGAGTCTGGCAAGAGTTTGGTCAGGAGAGAATCTTTGTCAGGGCATTGAGTCTAGGTGATGAGGTTTCCTTTAGGAACTTGGCTTCTTCCTCCCTGTGGGACACCCTCTTGAAACTCCTCCTCCTGGTTCATCTTGTTTTATCTGCTTCTATTTGGTACATTTTGAGTTAGATCCTAATCTTTCCTTCTCCTACTCACACAGAAAAAAGACATGCTCAGATTTTCCTCAGCTTGCAATGGGGTAAATTTCAATCAACTCACTATAAGCTGAAAATGTCGTAAGTAGAACATGCATTTTAAAAAATTAATTTCTAAAATTAATTTTTATTGGAGTATAGTAGCTTGATATGTGTGTTAGTTTCTGCTGTATAGCAAAATGAATTAGCCATACATATACATATATCCTGTATCTTTTGGATTTACTTTTCATTCAGATCACCACAGAGAATTAAGTAGAGTTCCCTGTGCGGTTCAATATGTTCTCATTAGTTATCTATTTTATACATAGTATCAGTAAGTATATATGTATCAATCCCAATCTCCCAATTCCTTCCACCTCCCTTTCCCCCTTATCCATTTGTGAAGTAATTCAGAAAGAGAAAACAAATGCATATGTGTGGAATCTAGAAAAATGGTATAGATAATCTTATTTGCAAAGTATAATTAGAGACACAGACATAGAGAACATGCATTTACTACATCTGACCTACCAAACTAGCCTAATCTACCTTGAAAGTTCTCAGAACACTTTTATTAGCCTGCTGCTGCTGCTAAGTCACTTCAGTCGTGTCCGACTCTGTGCGACCCCATAGACGGCAGCCCACCAGGCTCTGCCGTCCCTGGGATTCTCAGGCAAGAACACTGGAGTGGGTTGCCATTGCCTTCTCCAATGCATGAAAGTGAAAAGTGAAAGTGAAGATGCTCAGTCATGTCCGACTCTTAGTGACCCCATGGACTGCAGCCTACCAGGCTCCTCCATCCATGGGATTTTTATTAGCCTAAAGTTAGGTAAAATCAAATAACACAAGACCTATTTTATAATAAAATGTTGAATGTCTCATGTAACTTATTAAATATAGTACTGAAAGTGAAAAACAGAATGGTTGTATGGGTACAGAATGATTCTAAGTGTATTGGTTGTTTACCTTCATGACTGCATGGCTGAGTAGGAGCTGTGGCTTGCTGTACTGCCCAGCAGCACAAGAGAGTCTAGAACTATTGCTAGTTCAGGAAAAGATAAAAATTCGAAGTATGGTTTTTACTGAATGCATATTGCTTTTGCACCATTGTGCTGTCAAAAAATCATGAGTTAAACCACTGTAAGTCTGCACTTGGCAGAAGAAACAAAAACCCATCTCCTATGAACACTTCCTGTATCAGCTTTCTGTGGCTGCTATAACAAATTACCATACACTTGTGGCTCAAAACAACACAGTTTTTGAAATCAGTTTCAGTGAACTGAAATCAAAGTTTTGGCAGGGTCATACCCCATCCAGAAGCTCTGGGCGAGACCCAGTCTCTTGCTTCTTCCAGCTTCTCCTGGCTGCTGGCATCCCTTGACTTGTGGCTGCATCCCTCCAGTCTCTGCCTCCATATCACATCTTCTCTGTATCAAATCTCAACCCGCCTATATCTTTTTCTTAAAAATTTATTTTAATTGGAGGCTAATTACTTTGCAATACTCTAGTGGTTTTTGCCATACATTGACATGAATCAGCCACGGGTGTACATGTGTTCCCCATCCTGAACCTACCTCCTACCTCCCTCCCCATCCCATCCCTCAGGGTCATCCCAGTGCACCAGCCCTGAGCACCCTGTCTCATGCATTGAACCTGGACAGGCGATCTGTTTCACATATGATAATATACATGTTTCAATGCTATTCTCTCAAATCATCCCACCCTCGCCTTCTCCCACAGAGTCAAAAAGTCTGTTCTTTACATCTGTGTCTCTTTTTCTGTCTCACATATAGGGTCATCGTTACCATCTTTCTAAATTCCATATATATGTGTTAATATACTGTATTGGTGTTTTTATTTCTGACTTACTTCACTCTGTATAATAAGCTCCAGTTTCATCCACCTCATTAGAACAGATTCGAATGCATTCTTTTTAATAGCTGAGTAATATTTCATTGTGTATATGTATCACAGCTCTATTATCCATTCGTCTGCTGATGAACATCTAGGTTGCTTCCATGTCCTAATTATTGCAAACAGTGCTGCAATGAACATTGGGGTACACATGTCTCTTTCAATTCTGGTTTCCTCAGTGTGTATCAGAGAAGGCAATGGCAACCCATTCCAGTACTCTTGCCTGGGAAATCCCATGGACTGAGGACCCCATGCTGTCCATGGGGTCACGAAGAGTCGGGTATGACTGAGTGACTTCACTTTCACGCACTGGAGAAGGAAATGGCAACCCACTCCAGTATTCTTGCCTGGAGAGTCCCAGGGATGGGAGCCTGGTGGGCTACTGTCTATGGGGTCGCACAGAGTCTGACACGACTGATGTGGCTTAGCAGCAGCAGCAGCAGTGTGTATGCCCAGCAGTGGGGTTGCTGGGTCGTATGGCAATTCTATTTCCAGTTTTTTAAGGAATCTCCACACTGTCCTCCATAGTGGCTGTACTATTGCATTCCCACAAACAGTGTAAGAGGGTTACATTTTCTCAGCACCCTCTTCAGCATTTATTGTTTGTAGACTTTTTGATAGCAGCTATTCTGACCAGCATGAGGTGGTACCTCCTTGTGGTTCTGATTTGCATTTCTCTGATAATGAGTGATGTTGAGCAACTTTTCATGTGTTTGTTAGCCATCTGTATGTCTTCTTTGGAGAAATGTCTGTTTAGTTCTTTGGCCCATTTTTTGATTGGGTCTTTTATTTTTCTGGAATTGAGCTGTTAGGGGAAGCACACTGATTGAAACTGCCCACCCTGGCCAGGCACCATAGTAACCATTTGCATGAGTTGTTTTATGACAGGAGATCCTGATAAGGAATACGGAACTAATAAGCCACCACCAGCCGGAAGAGTTCGGGAAAGGTCGAGAGGAGACCCTGCCTGTCCGTCCACTTCCCAGAATCCCTCTCGCTAGCATCCATCTTGGCTGAGCGATGCGTGCGCCACCAGGAAAGACTCTGAATTAGAATGATTGGCCAAAGACCACCTGGAAACTAATCCCATCACCATAAAACCCAAGACTGCGAGCCACGCGGCAGAGCAGTTCTCCTGGGTTCCCTTACCCTACTGCTCTCCACCCGGGTGCCCTTTCCCAATAAAATCTCTTTTATTGGGAGCATGTGTCTCCTCGGACAATTCATTTCCGAGTGTTAGACAAGAGCCCAGTTTCGGGCCCTGGAAGGGGTCCGCCTTCCTGCAACAGAGCTGCAGGAGCTGCTTGTATATTTTTGAGATTAATTCTTTGTCAGTTTCTTTGTTTGCTATTATTTTCTCCCATTCTGAAGGCTGTCTTTTCACCTTGCTTATAGGTTCCTTCGTTGTGCAAAAGCTTTTAAGTTTAATTAGGTCCCATATGTTTATTTTTGCTTATATTTCCATTACTCTGGGAGGTGGGTCATACAGGGTCCTGCTGTGATTTATGTCAGAGAGTGTTTTGCTTATGTTTTCCTCTAGTTTTATAGTTTCTGGTCTTACATTTAGATCTTTATTCCATTTTGAGTTTATTTTTGTGTATGGTGTTAGAAAGTGTTCTAGTTTCATTCTTTTACAAGTGGTTGACCAGTTTTCCCAGCGCCACTTGTTAAATAGATGTCTTTTCTCCATTATATATGTTTGCCTCCTTTGTCAAAGATAAGGTGTCCATAGGTGTATGGATTTATCTCTGGGCTTTCTATTTTGTTCCATTGATCTATTTTTCTGTCTTTGTGCCAGTACCATACTGTCTTGATGACTGTAGCTTTGTAGTATAGTCTGAAGTCAGGCAGTCAACATGCCTATATCTTATAAGGACATTTGTGATGGCATTTAGGGCCCACCTATGTAACCCAGGATTCCAAAGCAGGATCTTTAACTTGATCACATTTGTAAAGTCTTTGCTATCTAAGGTTACATCAACAGGTTCCAAAAAGATTAGGAACTAATATCTTTGGGGCCCATTTTCCAGGCTAGTACCCTTTTCTACTTGGAAAAATTGATAGAAATGGAATATATTACCTTCCACTGGCTGCACTTTTTTCTTTGAGGGTCAGAGTGAACTCACGGTCTTTCAGAGCCTTGCGTATGTATTAATATTTGCTGCTCGGGTAGTCATATTGTCAGGTCAGCTTGTTTCTTTTCCTCAGTTCTTGTCTCATTGTAACAAAGATTTGGAATGATGGACTAATTATAGCTCAAGAAGTCAGGATTTCTTGGCTCTTGTCTCATTGTAGCAGGGACTTGAAACAAGAGACTAGTTATAGCTCAAGCAGACAGATCTTTTATTAAACAGAAAACAGATAGTACACTTCCGAGATGTGGAAGTGGGCCAACCCTGAAGGAAATGTGATGATCCCTCTTTGCTTCCCTTTTTATACTTCCTGTCTCCTCTTGGTTCTGCCTGTGCAAAATAGGTGTCTATGCCTGATTGGTAATCAAGAAAGGCAATGCAAATGGGTGTATGCTCAAGGCCAGTCAGGGAAGGGGGCGTGTTTTGGGTGTGTTTTCCTGCAAGAGGTTCTCAACTCTGGTCCTCAACATCCTCTTTTGTGGACTCCTCCCACTCCCTTACGTGTAGTTCCACCATTTTGGATTCCTTTTTTCTATTTTAACTACCTAACAGTATCATGGCCAGAGGGCCCTTGTAGGTTAGGTCTTTGACCCTTTGTATGTGACACTGACATTTGTGAGAAAACTGCTTTCTGAACTGTAGAAAGGGGCCCAGGGCCATTAACTTTCCTGCCTGACACGTGGAATGGCTGCCCTGCGTGGACCCCTGCTTCCTCTGGATTGAGTCAACAGATTCTAAAGCCTTGGCACTGGGGAGGGTGTCTGAATCAGGGGTGTGCCAAGTACTGCTGCTGGGGCCAAGGTAGGTCAATTTCAGGAGTGTTAAAGATGGAGAAGATGTGAGTTTTTAAGGTTCTACATTCCTACCAGTTTGTCTACTGTCAAACACAGTGTCACTAGCATCTTACTTTTCTCATTGTGGAAGGCTACATCAACACTGCTGCCTTCTCTGAGCTGTTGTCAGCAGTGGTCTTTGGCAGTGGCCCCGTAGAATGAGTCTTTGGCCCCTGATGTTAATTCTTCCTTAAACATGGTGAAATTCGCCAGTGAGACCATCTTTTCTTTAGCCATCTTTTTCTAGTCATATTCTCAGGTCAGTTTGTTTCTCCTCTTCAGTTCTTATCTCCTTGTAACAAAGATTTGGAATGATGGATTAATTACAGCTCAAGAAGTTAGGATTTCTTGGCTCTTGTCTCATTGTAGCAAGGACTTGAAACAAGAGACTAGTTACAGCTCAAGCAGACAGATCTTTCATTAAACAGACAACAGATAGAACAATCCTGGGACGTGGGAGTGGGTTTTTCTTTGATTTTTCTTTTTGGAAATTTTTGACTTCTGACTCAATCTCATTACATGTTGTAGGTCTATTCATATTTTCTATATCTTCTTGCATTAATGTTGATAGTTTGTGTGTTTCTAGGAACATATACATTTTATCTTGTTCAACAAATTTGTTGTTATACAACTGTTCATAGTAGTCTATCTCTCTTTCTGCCAGAGAAACAGTTACACAATTGGGTTACATAATTGTGGAGGCTAGTAAATCCAATATTGGGTAATCCAGCAGTCTGGAGACCAGGGAAGATTTGATGCTGGCAGCTCAAGTCAAAGGCTGTTGGTAAAGTTTTCTCTTCTTTAGGGGATCAGTCTTTTTCTGTTAAGGCGCCCTCAATTAACGAAATTAAAATCCTCATTGTGGAGGGTAATCTGCTTTACTCAAATTTTGATGATTTACATGTTAACTTCATCTAAAATATACTTTCACAGAAATATCTAGAATAATATTTAGTGAAATTCTGGTACCATGGCCTAGCTAAGTTGACATATGAGGAAATCCACAGCTGTTTAGAAGTATATTATTTAAATTCCACACATTTATGAGTGTTCCAAATTTCTTTGTTATTGATTTTTGAATTCATCCATTGTTGTTGGAGAACACACCCTATATTATTTTTAACATTTAAAATGTATTGAGGTTTGTTATGTGGCCTGGCACATGCTCTATCTTGGAGAATGTTCTGCATGCACTTAAGCAGAATGTATATTCTGTTGTCATGGGGTGGAGTGTTCGATAGATGTCTAGTTGGTTTCCAGCATTGTTAAGTCTTCTGCTTCCTTATTGACCTTCTGTCTAGTTTTTCTATCCATTATTGAAAGTGGGGTATTGGAGTTTTGGGTTATTATTATTAAATCATTATTTCTCTATTTTATAGGTTTTTGCTTCATATATTTTTTGAAATTGTGTTTAAAATTTTTAAGTTTTCAGAGTATTTTTCATGTAATTTAAAAAGCATTTTTTTTTTTTGTTACAGATAACATTTATAAGCATTTTGACATCGTGGAAAAAAACATTTTTGACCCACTGCTGGGCATATATCCTGAGGAAACCAGAATTGAAAGAGACACATGTACCCCAGTGTTCACTGCAACACTATTTACAATAGCTGGGACATGGAAGCAACCTAGATGTCCAGCCACAGATGAATGGATAAGGAAGTTGTGTACATATACACAATAGAATATTACTCAGCTATAAAAAGGAATGGATTTGAGTCAGTTCTAATGAGGTGGGTGGACCTGGAGCCTACTATAGAGAGTGAAATAAGTCAATAAGAGAAACTTCAATACAGTATATTAACATATATATATATATATGGAATTTAGCAAGATGGTACTGACAATCCTACATGCAGGGCAGCAAAGGAGACACAGATGTAAATAACAGACTTTTGGACTCAGTGGGAGAAGGTGAGGGTGGGATGATTTGAGAGAATAACATCGACACATACACATTACCACATGTAAATAGATGACCAGTGCGAATTTGATTCGTGAAGCAGGACACCCAAAGCTGGTGCTCTGGGACAACCTAGAGGGATGGGGTAGGGAGGAAGGTGGGAGGGGGCCCAGGATGGGGGGGGGGGCACATGTATACCTATGGCTGATTCATGTTGCTCTATGGCAAAAATCACAGTATTGTAAACTAATTATCCCCCAGTTGAAATAAATGAATTAGTTTAAAAAAGTAAAAGGGAGACAGAGAAACAAAAAAGGAATCCACCTTGCAATGCAAGAGATGTGGGTTCAACCCTGGTCAGGGAACTAAGATCCCACATGCCATGGAGCAGCTAAGCCCACACACCACAAGTACTTTGGCCTCACTCTGGACCCCCATGCTGCAACTACTGAGCCTGCACACCACAGCTAAAATCTGTGTGCTGCAACAAAAGATCCTGGATGCTGCAACTAAGACCTGACACAATCAAGTTAAAAGAAAAAAAAAAAAAAAAAAAAGATTTATGTGGATTAGAAGTGTCTCCCACCAAAGTGGGCTTCCTAGTGAGGGACTGACAACTTTGTTAAAATGCCATTTCTGCCTATTATTCCTGGTTGTTTCTGGTCCTTTACTGACCATACTCATCCATTCTCCCTCCATTCCTGTGAGGATAAGAATTGCTCCAGGCTGGATCAGACTCTGATTACTGTAAGAGAGGTGAAAGTAAAACAAAAAAGAAAGAACAGAGAAAAAGCATTCTTGAGAGAGTTAGAGGGGAAATTTTAAATTCTTCCGAGATTAATCTTTCATATATCACTTAATGGATCTTTATTTTATTTAGGAATTTAAACTCTAACATTTAAAAATTATCTTCATTATATATGATATTTTCACAATATGTGTTGTCTTTTAAAAATTTTAAAATTTCCCTAACAGTTTTATATAAAATAATGTGCATGAATTGTTGGCCACATTTAGAGTCAGTGCTTATTTTCTGGAGGCTGACTTGGAATATCAGATGATAATGATGTATTTTGTTTCCTTCAGACCATTGGGTACTTTCTGCTTGAGGCTGCCACCAAAGATCCCACCACCTTGTGGCAGCAGGAGAGGCTTTGGATGCCTTCTTTGATGTTTTTGCCGATGGTAAAGAAGCTGAAAGGGCCTCAATTCAAATTAATCATCTGCTCTGGCAGAATTCCAGATAGTGTTCAAATGAATGTTATACGGCATTTTATTTAGAAATGCTGGAGTCTCAACAGTCCATGGGAGAGGAGTGTATGTGCTTTCTTCCATAAAATCTTAATGATTTATATAGCACTTCATCCCCAGTTTTGTGTGAATGCTTGAATCAGTTGCCTTAATCAGGGCTGTCACTCTATCTGTTGAATCACCGTGACTTGAGCCAAAATGGTGTTGACAAGTTCCTCCTTTTGCAGCAGTTTAGTAATATTGACAGTGCTTCTGTGTAAGCACTACAGTTTAGGCTGCAAAGCATTTTCATAGACATATTAAATTTATTTTATATCATGTAATGCATCATAGGCTGATTTCAATGTTATGAATATTTCCCCTTGGTGCTCAAAAAAGGGCAAACAAACCTCTGGCTGGTCTGTAATGGAAAATCTTCAATTTTGAGTCAAAAAGTATTTTTCAAAAACTGTTTTGGTGGTTGGGAGAAAGCAACCAGAAATTTTAAAAACAGCCTTGAATTACATGTCTACAAATCTCTTATCTAAATCTCCACTTCAAGAAACAATATACACTCGAAACTAGACTGAATTCTAGACTTCCCCCATTTGTACCCCAGTGTCTTTCCTAGGGTACAAACAGGGGAAGGACTTTGGCCAAAATCACACAGCCTATGAAAGCCAGAAATAGAAACCAGCCCTGTAGTCCTTACTTCCTTATTGCCACCAACATCAATATGGGGCTTTTACTGTTCCACCTTTTAATAACTCATTTCTTTTTCTGAAACAGCATGATATTCCCTAAAGGAGTATGTCATTTGCATGAGTCACAGAGGCTTGGAAATTTGTCCCTGTACCAGTAAGCGAATAGACAGAGGCTTGGAAGCAAGATGCAAGAAATAGCCTTGTGGGTTGTTTATCTTCAGCTGCCCATGTACTTGTTTTTAATTCCTTTAGTCCTGCCCGTCCTTCTGAGCTCTTCTCCATTCTAGCTTCTGGGTTTAGGACAATCTGAATAAAAGAATGAAGTGTCTGCTGCATGGATTCCCAAGCAATATTTGGAGCTGCTATAGGTTTCCTAGATTTTATGTTGAAAAGTAACAAAGAAAAATAGCACTGCCATCTGTTATCAGAGTGATGAGGAAGTGGATGTCAATACCTCTCGGAAGGAGGGCAGGCAGTGTTTCCCGCTGGTAGAGGTACATTCAGTAACAGGTTGGTGAATGTAATAGACCGATATATCTAGAAGGAGCCTGAATCAATTCACTTCTGTCTTGGGTCTCACAGAGGAGGCAGAAGGTGGAAAGGATTGTCCTGGATGATTCTTCTTTCTTCTGGGTCTCTTTTCACTCGTCCTCAATTTTCCTCCCTCTGTTTTCTATGAACCTTCAAGAATTGTCTCTGTTCTCCCTTCTTCCCAGGGAAACTCAACTCCACTGCATCCCAAGGGACACAGAATCCCAATCCTTGCTCCCTTCTGCAATCTCACCATTGCTATCACCTTTGGCTCTGGCCGGCTGCTAATGGAAGCTGTCCTCTGCCTGGAGTTGCTGGTTCTGAGATGGGGAAGAATGAACAATGGGCTAGAGAAGGGAGTTACCTGGGGCCACTTCAGACTCCTCAACAATGGGAACACTTGCAGGTTACCTAACTCATTGCCTAGAAAACAAAATTGAGTCTTAATATTCTTCTGAAGGCAATGTAATTCAGTCCTGTGGACATGAATTTGAGCAAACTCTAGGAGAAAGTGAAGGACAGGGAAGCCTGGTGTACTGCTGTCCATGGGGTCGCAAAGAGTCAGATACAACTAAGTGACTCAAGAAGAAGAAGAACAGCAAGAACAACAGAGTCTCCCTATCAACTTGATTTTGCTCCAAATGGACACAATAACCTTGGCATGATCTGTAAGGGATATCACCTACCATGTTCATTAGGAATGATAAAACCAGTGATGAATTAACTATCTCCCATTCTACGTCATGGATGAAGGTAGTCATTATTCATTTTCTCTCAGGTAAGTATTACTAATTTTACCATTTTAGATAAGGAAATTGTGACTCATGGATAAAAGTTAACACCCAGTTAGTAAATTACAAAACTAGGTTTTGAACTCTCATTTTCTGTCAATAAAGCCTGATGCTCTTTTCACTTAATCTAAGCTGTTTGGTTGAAGAACCAACATAAAATGTTGAAATGATCTCAGTAAGGTGTGGATATAACCTTGGGATTCTTCAATACACTGGTGTGCCATTTTGCTCAGTTCCTTTGGCAAGGCATGCTCTTGACTAAGAAACCTTTTTTTTGCTCATGTTTTTTGTTCTGTTCTGGAACCATCTGACTACTCTCTTCCCTTGACTGTTTCCTTCTTACCTCTTGGAGATGCCTTCAAACCCCAACCCTATTCTTTCCTAACTCAGTTACCATTTTGTTTCCATCACAAATCTTCAGTTTGCAATTATCTTTGTCTGTTTACTTAAAAAATGTTTCCTTGTTTGTTTGTAGTTGTTGTTATTAGCTTAAAGTCTTTGGGATGACAAGGAACTCATCTGTCTCATTAACTTTGTAAATCCACTATCCAGGGTTTGGCACAGAATAAATGCCCAAACACATATTTATGGAATAAATGAGGACATTTAAGGTTCAATGATCAGAAAAAAGATGAGGAGAAGGCAGCTGTTATTCTTCGAGTGTCAGCAGCCACTATGTGAGTGAGCCTCCAAGAAAATTTATGTCCCTTTGTTTTAATGGAGACACCAAGAATCTTAACCAAGTTTACACAGCTGATAACTGGCATAGACAGGTGTCAAACCAGGCCTGTCCGCTGTTTTTTTTTTTTTTTTTTTCATTTATTTTTATTAGTTGGAGGCTAATTACTTTACAATATTGTAGTGGTTTTTTGCCATACATTGACACGAATCAGTCATGAATTTACATGTGTTCTCCAACCCGATCCCCCCTCCCACCTCCCTCCCCATCCCATCCCTCTGGGTCTTCCCAGTGCACCAGCCCCAAGCACTTGTCTCATGCATCCAACCTGGGCTGGTGATCTGTTTCACACTTGATAATATACATGTTTCAATGCTATTCTCTCAGATCATCCCACCCTCGCCTTCTCCCATAGAGTCCAAAAGTCTGTTCTATACATCTGTGTCTCTTTTTCTGTCCTGCATATAGGGTTATCGTTACCATCTTTCTAAATTCCATATATATGCGTTAGTATACTGTATTGGTGTTTATTTTTCTGGCTTACTTCACTCTGTATAATGGGCTCCAGTTTCATCCATCTCATTAGAACTGATTCAAATGTATTCTTTTTAATGGCTGAGTAATATTCCATTGTGTATATGTACCATAGCTTCCTTATCCATTCGTCTGCTGATGGGCATCTAGGTTGCTTCCATGTCCTGGTTACTGTAAACAGTGCTGTGATCAACATTGGGGTGCATGTGTCTCTTTCAGATCTGGTTTCCTCAGTGTGTTTGCCCAGCAGTGGGATTGCTGGGTCATATGGCAGTTCTATTTCCAGTTTTTTAAGGAATCTCCACACTGTTCTCCATAGTGGCTGTACTAGTTTGTATACCACATTAACAAATTGAAAGATAAAAACCATATGATTATCTCAATAGATGCAGAGAAAGCCTGTCTACTGTTTTTTGTCCTTTGTCCCCAACCCAGTGGAGGTTCACATTATAGATCAGGCAGACAAACTGTTTTTATAATGTTGGATGCAATAGTTCTTCAAATATATTTAGAGCCTGTCTTTTTTTTTTTTTTTTAGAAATTGTCATATTGAAAATGTCCTGGAATGATTACTTATTTGGTCCTAGACATGTTGCATGACACAAAGGAAGCCCAGGAAAACTGCCAGTGACTGAACTGATGGTATGTATCATAGCGAAATTTCTTTGAGCTAAATTTATAACACTGTGTGCCCCATCTAAAGAGTGTTTCCTCTTAATCTTTATGAAAGGTTAGATATTATGGATGTCCCTTTCTCTCAGGCGAGGAAACAGACTTAGAGAACATGTAACTAATTGTTCAAGTTCAACTGGTAGGTGGCCGAAGTGTGCTCTGAGGTCGGGTCCTACTTTAGCTCCTGCCCCGTGTGACCTGGTGTGTCCCCCTAGGCTGTGGCATCACTAGCGCAGACTCTAGGAGCAGTGTCTATATTGGGAGGAATTGTTTTCTGGAGGCCCTCAGAACAGCTCTTCAGAGGTGAATGGTAATGCTTTTCCCATTTGACAGAAGGAGAACTCAAGACTCAGAGGGTTATCATTTTACCCAGAGTATGGACTATTTGGGAGGCTTATCTCTCAGGGCTCACACATTTCTCCTGCATGGTGCCTGCAATTAGGGATAGTAATTTCATTATTTTTAGCCTGTTCTCACATTTCCAGGCTGGAGGAACAAGCCAGTCAACGAAAGCTCCCTGAAACAAACCCAGACAGAGAACGGATGAAGCAGGGGACCGTTTTCCTAGTTCTCAGCTTGGACACCGGTTGGAGTTCCTGCTCTGGCCATCCTGTTCCAATCCCGGCCCCCTCTGCAGGTTTATTTCCAAACTGAGTGGTCTCCTCAAAGAACTTACCTCCAAGCTTTGATCATTCCTTCTGCTAATGATCAAGGGAAATGGGAGAAATTGAGGGAAATGGGAGAAGCCCATTTCCCACAGGGGTTACAGGTTCACGCCCCAGGATGACTCTCCAGGATCCAAGTGAGTCCCAGTTTGTCTCATGGAGTGATCATGAGGACACAACCTTGTCCTTTTCTAAGGGGATAATGGAACCAAGGTGGTTGGGGTATGCCCACTGTCTTTAGTTTAAGAGTAAAAGTTGGGCTCTGTATTGAGACCCTGTTTCTCTTGGGTCCCTGGATTTCTTGGTCAGTCAGGAGGGCTTGTTTTATGGGGGTGATTTCTTATAAAACCTTGGAGCGATCCTGGCACTTGGATCCTGATAGCCCCACAGTGATGACAGAGACGTGACCCTGGAACAGGGAGATGGGAGAGCTGGGTTGATGTTTTCAGCCCCATGGGCAGAGGCTGGGAATGGGCAGGGCCCACATAGTCTGTGTTGGAATGGAAAGGTTGCTGGCCCTGGTGCCTGAAGTCCTGGAGGCAAGTCCTCTCTGTGACTCAGTCTCTTCATCTTTCAAGGGGATAATGATACTTATCTTGCCCAGGGCCTTGGGAGGGGCAAACCCAGGGCTGCCATGAATGGTTGTGCACAGCCCACTTCAGAGGTTGCTACTGCATCACACATGATCAAATGCCTTCATGGCATTACAGTTAGATGACACTGGCAAAAAACACAGTGGAACAGGATAAGAATCCCAGGGAGAGGGACTTCCCTGGTGGGCCAGTGGGTAAGAATCTGCCTTCCAATGCAGAGGATGTGGGTTCGATCCCTGGCCAGGGAGCTGAGATCCCACATGTTGGGCCACAGCTAGAGAGCTGTGCCACAATTAAGACCTGAAGCAGACAAAAATATATAAATAAATAAATGAATATTTAAAAAAAGAATTCCAGGAGGAAATAATCAGTAGGTGTTTCTTCAGGGTATGGTGTTCCTCTTTTACGGATGGAGAACTTGGGCCCAGCAAGCCAGGTTAGTAAGTAATTTAGGAGATATGAGGAGCAAAGTCTAGATTCAGACCCAGACATTCCTGGGTGTCTAGTGCCTTCTGAGAAGAATTAACATTGATCAGGTTGGTTTTCCTGTGTGTCCTCAGCTTGATCCTGGTGCACAACCTGTCCTCTGGCCTCTCTCCCACCGGCCCCCCACCCCCACTACTCCCCCCTTCCCCCCACCCCCCACCCCTGCCTACCTCCCCGCCTGGGCTATTATCTCAAAGGAAGCATATGGGGCTCTTCAACTCTTCTGTCCTCAGACCCTCTCCCACCCACATCCCATTGGCTGCTCCTGCTCCCACCTCTCCCACTGGGCCCTGCCACGAGGCTGGAATTAGCACTGAGTAAGATTCTATTAAGGAGGGAGCTACCTCTGTTTAGGAAAATGCTGTTGTGATCAGACTGATGGCAGAGGGTAAGAAAGGAGAAAACAGGAGACGGCCAGAAGATCTGCATATAGAAATAACTCAGATTTTGCCTTCTCCATGAGACCAATGCCTCTCTATTTAAAATTGAATCATGTGCCCACTCTCCAGCATGGTTGATCCCTCACCTTTACTCTTTTTTTGCCAGTGCGGTCACCATATCCTAATCTACCCTGTAATTTGCTTATTTATTACTTTATTTGTGTCGTGTCCCTCCCTCTAGACTATACTCCTACAGAAGGCAAAGTCCTTCTTTTCACAAATACCTCCCGAATCCCTAGAGTGGGCATGGGATGCCCCATTTGTTGATTAAACGAATGAATTTAAGGAAAGAAGGAGACCAGCCACAGTCTGGACAGAGCGGGCAGCAGATGGACAAGGAATATATTCAAAAGTAGAGAACTCTTAATATTTAACTGCCAGCTGGGAAGTGTTGGTGAGATGCCTACCTGAAACCTCTGTGTGTGTGGTGTGTCTGTGTGTGAGTGTGTAAGTGTCTGAAGGGACAGGAACAGCAGGAGGGAAGGGAGTTCAGATCCACACTCCAAGCCAGAAGCACACACACCACAATGGGAAGGTGCTGGGAGGAGCCTGGCCCACCTCTGCTGTCACCAACAGAGGCTGCCCAGACTGTGCGGTCAGACGGAATGCCTAGGGTGTGGGGGGCAGCAGCAGCAGGGGCTCACCCCCCACTGAGGGGCATAGGGTATGCTGCAAGCAGGGGCTTCCTGGCCCCTCTACCCTGTGAGATTGTACAGTGAGTTTATCCTCATCTTGGCTGGAGGACCCTAAGAATTAGTGAAGTTCAGACACTTGCCCAAGGAGACCTGAGCCTCTTCCCTGAGCTGCACAACCCCCATGTGACCTGATTCTGAGTTTTGACTCTTTCCCAGCTGTGTAATCTTGGGAGAATCTGTTATGTTTCTCTCTCTTTAAAAAAAAAAAAAATCATTTATTTATTTTTGGCTGTGCTGGGTCTTCATTGCTGTGTGGACTTTTTCTCTAGTTGCAGCAAGCAAGGGCTACTCTAGTTGTGGTGCCCGGGCTTCTCATTGTGGTGGCTTTGCGGAGCACAGGCTCCAGGCACATTGGCTTCAGTAGTTTCCGTTCCCAGGCTTAGCTGCTCCGAGGTATGTCGGATCTTCCCAGACTGTGGATCGAACCTGTCTCCTGCACTGGCAGGCGGATTCTTTACCACTGAACCACCAGGGAAGCTCTGTTACTTTTCTCTTATGTACCTTGGTTTCCTCATCTGTAGATGGGCTGATCAAGGTGACTGCTTTACAAGGTCAGGATAAGGTGATACTTGTGATCCATCAACTGGTCATGGAATCCATCTGGTGGGTGGCAGCCCACATGAGACAATGCCAGGGACATATCTGGCTCCTTTGTGTCTTTTGCCAAAGGCAGGCCCTGACCGAAGATTTTCCCAGTTCCTGGAGGCTTCAGAGACTTGACCAGCATCATAGCTGCCAAGGGTTAAGCCCAGCTTAATGTTGGGCGGGGCCCAGTCTGGCTCAGAAGCCCCTCCCTGTAGGCAGTTGTACTTTCTGATTGTGCAACCACCTGCTATATAAGGCCCCTCACACACCTTCTCCAGCCTTCTGCTGGGATCCACCTTCTGCAGGGCAGTCTCTGGGCCAGAGAGAGAAGGTAAAGGACTGGGGCTGAGCTTTGAAGCGGGGCCCAACCTGGGAGCAGCTGAGAACAGGGGAAAGGCATTCAGAGCTGTCTGGGGTCCAGGGCATTCTCTTGGTTCTCGCTCCTTCAACAGTGCCCGGGAGGGGAAGGCTGGAGTCGAGAGGTACTGGACTTCACTCTGTGTGTTCACGATGCTGTGTCCTTCTCACAGTTTTTGTGAGCTCATGCTCCTCTGTCTAACATGAGAGCGATTGTCACAGGACCCTCTCAGACTGCTGAAAATGTCCAATGATACAATGATGGGGAAGGACTTTGCAAAGGGGTGTACAGATGTGCTTGCTCTCATTTTCCCTGTGGGGCCCTCTGCTCTGGCCCCCAGCTCGCAGGCCCCTCGGTCCCACCACCTTCAGTCTCTGTCTCTCTGCTGTGTGTTCCTGGGCAGAGTCCTGACCCCTCTGGGCCTCCATTATGTCCCTCTGAAAATGAGGCTAGTCATCAGGTATGAACCACAGGGCTGAGGTGATTTGTGCACTTAATTGATGTGGCTTCTGTGGCCTCTTTCTCATTTTTTGTCCTATCTCCTCTTCCTTTATAGCCACAAGGCTTGAGATGCCCTTCCTGGGAAGCCCAGCCCCTAAACCTCTCTCTGCATTGGGGTTCTGTGCCTGGAGCAGTGACTGGGCATGGGAGGATGTAGGGTACAATGCATAGGACATCTGCCACAACCGCCAAACCAAACCTTTATTTTTCTCCTTGGATCTCTAAATGTTAGGGCCATTAGATAATTGATGGGCCATCTGTCTTCCCTGATTGTGACTAGTTTCTCTTTCTTTTCACTGGCCCCTAATAAGTTAACTAGATCATAGTGTTGTGCGTGTATGTGTGTATGTTGGTGGGGGGTGCATGTGTGGTTGGTGAAGTGGGATGCAGGCGGTGGGTTGCAACACCCAATAGAAGGTTTGCTGCTCTTTAATAAGTGGCAGTGTACTCTTGCCTGGAAAATCCCATGGATGGAGGAGCCTGGTAGGCTGCAGTCCATGGGGTCGTGAAGAGTCGGACATGACTGAGCAACTTCACTTTCACTTTTATGCATTGGAGAAGGAAATGGCAACCCACTCCAGTGTTCTTGCCTGGAGAACCCCAGGGATGGGGTCGCACAGAGTCGGACATGACTGAAGTGACTTAGCAGCAGCAGCAGCATCGTGGTACAACTCGGTTTTGGACATGGAAGGACACCGAATGGAGTCCCACTTTTGGTCTCACAAGCTGAATGAGTCTGGGCAACTTTCATTATCCCTCCTTCTGCAGGTTTTTCAGCTGGGGAGTAGGCAAAAATCTTTATAGCAGCACTGTGCCCTGGGACTTCTTTCATACCTGCACTGGCCAATACCGCGGCCACCAGCCACAGGTGGCCACTGAGCACTGGAACATGGCTGGTCTGAGAAATAATATGTTTCCTTTTTATTCCTTCAGTGAATCCAAATGTAAGTGGCCACATGTGGCTCCTGCCTACTGTTCACAGGATAAATGAGCTAATGATAAAGAAGGACTCAGTGCAGAGCCAGATATTTTCCTTTCGTGCTGCTTTGATATATGGGCAAATTGAAATTTTAGGAGCTCTGATTCAGGATATTTATTTATTTGTTTAATTTGAAGTATAGCTGATACACAATGTTGTGCTAATCTGCTGTATTAGCAGTTTTATATGACTCAGTTTTATACATATAGGCATTCTTTAGAAAATATTTTTTTTGCATTATGGATTATCACAAGATATTGAATATAGTCCCTTGTGCTATACAGTAGGAACTTGTTAATCCATCCTATATATAGTAGTTTACATTTTCTAATCCCCAACTCTCAGGATCTTAATAAATACAGCTAGACCTTAGCTATTAGACAACTTAGGTGCAGAGAGATTGATGACAGACCAGTCAGAGGTGTGCTGGGACCTTTGGGTCTAGGGCTTTGGGAGTCATGTCTGTTGGAGGCAGTGTGGAGTGAGGATTATGGATCTGGACCAAATCCAGCTTTTATCCCTCTCAGGAGTGTGACCTTGACTTTGAGTGCTTACCTAACTTCTCTGGGGCTTAATTTCCCCATTTGAAGTAAAGGTGATCCTAATAATAGTACCTGCCTACAGAGGTGGAGGAATTACATGAATCAGTGCACATAAATGTTCAGAACAGAGTAAGTGCTCAATAGGTGTCTGCTTATTGGAATGGTGATGGCAGAGACAGAGCCCCTAAGGGCATTATGGGAATGTGGCAAGATTCCAATTAGAGGGTGGACACTATGCTCTGGGAGAGGAGAGCCCAGCTTTCTTCTTGGACCCCCATCCTCAGTGGGGCTGGCAATCATCTGCCCGCCCATTTTGTATCTGTAGTGGCTCTGTAGGAAATGCCCTGGGCTTTCGTACCTGTGTGTGTAGATACCTTTATAGGCAAAGGGAAAACTCAGATTCTTGTGGGTATAAAGGCAGGGTTGAACCTGTATCATGGCTCTGTGCTTCCAGCTGACGATGGTGATTCCTTCTGTCACAAGGTTGGGCTAGGTTTATTGAAGTGTGATTGCAACCCTAGGGGATATCATGCCCCGGCAATCTTCTGAATCCCCAGACTGTCCTCTTTGTGCCTCTCTCTTCAGGCTCGAGGCTCTGCAGCCACAGTTCTCGTCCTCAGGAGGCACATGTCCAGCACCATGAAGGGCTTCCTCTTCGCTGGTATCATCGTTGTGCTCACGGTTGCAGCTGTAGGTGAGGGAAACCACATTGCTCCCTTTTGGAATGAAGACCCCATTTTGCACCTCACCAGAGTCTTGTCAGTCTTGGTGCTCTGGAATCCCCTCAAGTGACCTCTTGTCAAGATGTGGGCAATGAAGACTGTGAGACCCCTTCTTGCACACTGCCCGCTGTGATACCACTCTGTGCTGTGGGTCAAGTTTGGGTCTTCCAACCGGAGAATGGTAGACATCTCACAGCTTAAAGTTTGGGGGACCCCAGAGGGAAGGGATGCTATCTTGGCTATTCTTTTAACCTGAGGTAAGTGTGGTGCTTTGTCCAAAGCAAACTCTATTAATGTCTCCTGAATGTTGACGATGCCAAACATTTTGTTTCCCCAGAATCCCAGTATCATACACTGCACTGTGTACAGTGTAATTCATTGAAAGATGGCTGCGTTGCAAAAAATGCCACGGAGTGTCCCTCAAATGCCAACACCAGCTGTACAAGTTTCTCAACCAACTTTTCTCAAGGTGAGCCTCAGGGGGTGATCATTCTCGTTTCTGGAACTTGCACAGGGCAGGTGCTGGACAGGCTGGCCAGGAAAAGGAAGACTAAGGCTGGGCTGTGCACAGAGAGAGGGAGTCATGAAGGCACCTCCCAGGAGAAGCAACACGCAAGTGGTAGAGCCAAGCAAGCAGACAAGCCTCTGTGGCTCCTTGGAATTGCCTCCTCTGGCTGAAACCTCACTGTAGGCCCGTGCTAATGAACATGAGAAGCAGGGACAGCTCGTAGCTAAATTATAAAGCAGTCAGCTTTCTCTAGGTGCTTTCATTTGTCCATCTTCTGCTCCCCTTTGCTTCCTCTCAGTGTTCCTTCCTGTTTCAGATTCAACATACTTTCACTCAGACTTCCTTCCAGGGTGTTTTGCTGGTATGATTGTTATAGCTCTCTCAGAGCATTTTGATTTATTTTTAACTTTTTATTATGAGCATTTCAAACATACACAAAAGCAGGAAGAGGAGTATAGTGAACTGTGGTCCTGTGTCAACAATTAACATTTTGCTTTTTTTTTCCCATAGCATTTTTATTCTTTAAATTTTTATTGAAATATAGTTGATTTACAATATTGTGTTAGTTTCAGGTGTACAACAAAGTGAGTCTTATACACACACACACACACACAAATTCTTTTCCATTTTAGGAAAATGGATTCTTTTCCATTATAGGTTATTACAAGTTATTGAGTATGGTTCCCTGTGCTATTCAGTAGGTCCTTGCTGGTTATTTATTTTATATATAGTGACATGTATGTTTTAATCCTTAACTCCTAATTTACTCCCCATAGTATTTTAAAGCAAATATAGATAACATGTTATTTCCCCTATGAACACTTCATTATTCATCTCCGATAAGAACTCTCCCCTGCTTTTTACATAACTACCATACAATGATCACACCTAAGAAATTAGCTAATTTTAAATTTTAAAATTAAGGTGACCTTAAAAATGTTCAACATATTTCAAAGACATTGAGATATAATTGATGCATTGGAATTTGGACCTAAACAAAATTACATTTTGCTGTTAGGTCTATCGTGCCTAGTTTGTTTAGTAAGATCTCTTTTTTTGCTCAATTCCACTGAATTGTTGGAGAAATAGGGGCATTTGTCCTGTAGCTGTCTCACATTCTGGCTTTGCTTGATTGCTTCTTTGTGATGTTATTTCACTTGTTCCCCTCTTCCTGGTGTTTCCTATAAACGGTACTCATGTTTTTTCAGTAGAAGTTTTTTCAATGATATTAATGTGTATATCAATGCTGTCTTATATGTGCATTCAGTTATTGATCTCTTGAAATATGAGGAAGTGATTTGTAAATGACCACATAGAGCTTTATAAATGACCACCATATTGCATAGCTTTGGTCTATAAGCTTTACTGGTTTCAGCTTCAATATCATGTTGTGCATAGACTCATCACATCTGCTTGGCTATATTTAGAGATGTTAAGACTGACCAGTGGGCTCTGGGGGTGTCAGCGTGAGACATCCACTTCACCCATCAGCCTTTCACCTGGAATTTAAGCTGCAAAATCTCCTGCTGAAGCCAGAAACTACTTTTTGGGGAAGGATTTTTCTTTTTGCAGGAAATTCTCTTCGGTGTCCCCTAAATTGCATTGAGCCGAGAGTATATTTTCTGTCCTTGCCTAAAGCAGTTGCTCCCTGAACGCTTTGTACCCAGGACTGATAGTCTGTGTTTGCCTTTGTATAGGAGAAAACTCCACATTGTATGAGGATCATGCCTGCTCTGCAGAGAACTGCAGTGAGACCACGGTCCAGCCTTTCACGGTCTCCGTATCTGAAAAAGAAATATTCCACTTTGAAAGCCAGTGTTGCCTAGGAGAAGCATGCAATCAAACCGCTGATACCACTGGTGGGTGCTGGCCACATCTTCCCTCTGTCCTCCCAGATCCATCCCTTCTCTCACCACTTGTGATTGTCAATCTTAGGTGGACACTTTAAGTCTAGGCACTTCAGTGCCTATTTGGGTAACATTAACAGCTGATGTATGACTATTACTTGAGAAACAAATGAAGAAAACCAGCACTACTATTATGCTTTCCGTTTCTCAGTAAAGACAGAAATCACAGCTCTTCAACCTGTGTGGGAAGGCAGTAGATGCTCATTAGTAGCTTTCAAATTTTGTGGCCTCACACTGTCTTTCCAGATGCTAAGTCTTAAAAATTACTGAGGGACCCCAAATAACTTCTGTTTCTGTGGACTATATCTATCAATATTTACTGTATTAAAAATAAGGCTAAGAAATTTTTAAAATATTTGTTAGTTACTAAAAAATAATAAAACCCACTACATGTTAACATTAATAACATTTTTATGTTATTAGAATAGAAATAATTATTTTCCAAAACAAAATATATTTAGTGGAAAGAATGGATTGCTCCATGTTTTTTCAAAGCACTTTAATTTCTGGTTTCATAGAATACAGCTGGTTCTCAGATTTGCTTGTTCATTTATTCTGTTGCAATCTCACATGTCATGTTGCCACTGGAAAACTCCATTGTATTTTCAAGAAAGAAAGACAAAGAGGCAAAGAACATCTTAGTATCACCATGAAAATAATTTTGACCTAGTGGACTCCCTGGAAGGATCTCAGGGATCCCCAGGAGTTCCTGGACCATCATTTGAGAACTGTTGGCTTAGATCAAAGCCTTTGTTTCGAAGAGGAGAAAATGTGGCCATAGTCATAAAGCACGGTTCATTTATAGCAGAGCTGGGTCTCATATAATTTAAAAAAAAATCAAAGTCATAATAATAAATAATTACTTGATTTCATTTGTTCAGAGCAAGATTTAGTAATAGTCACACACCTGTTGGCTAAATCCAGAATAGCTGGCTAATGTTAGTTTTAGCTCAAAATCTTACCTTTCCCTTCTCATCCCAACACACTCATCGACCACAGTTCTTGAAGAGTGGATGGTTTGTAAGGGCAGATCTGTGAGGTTAAGTGCTGCAAATATTTTGGTGGGACATGGGAATAGGATGACTGGTATTTTTATGGCAAGATCGGAGATTCCTGAGCATGCAGAGACCCTGAGAGGTCTCTCTGGCTAGCATCTTTGTCTGCATTTCCCCTTCCACTCCAGGAAATACCATGATCTTTGTGATAACACTGTTCTGAGTTAATGATTCTTACTCTACCCAGTTCCTCCACAGCTCAGAAATGTAGAGTGCCCTGCATGTTATGGAAATAATGAAACTTCCTGTAATGAAACCCGGAAATGTTTTGGAGAAAGATGTGTCAGTATAATCGCAGAATTTATAAATGGTATGTGAATTCCTTTTTATGGGTCTTGAGTTTAAAACACATGTTACACCTTGGATTATAAATTCTGGATTCACAAAAAAAGGCCTGGTGGAGATAGGATGAGGAAATAAGGTCAGGGTACCTTTGAGATAGTGAGGCTGTTAACGTAGCCTTGAGTTGCTTGCTATTTTTGCCTCCTCAGTCCAGTGTCATTCCTCTTGGGCTGCCCATCTTTTGAATTCTATTCTTTTTATGACTTGTAATCAAGCCAGGCTCATTTAAGGGCATCACGTCACTCCTGGCATTTATTTCTTTACTAGGTTGAGCTGTTCTGTAGGTGTGGGTGGGTTTGACTTTTATTACTTTTTATATGTAACTTCCCTTCTCTACCTGTCATTGAGAGGTGTTGGCTTCTGACAACTAGAGTTGCCTAGAAGGGAGACTCAAATTGGACTTTAATACCCAACCAATTGGAAAAAGAACAAAAACAACACTGAAATAAAAAAGGTATTTTACACCTTAGGTATGATCTATTCCCCTTGGTCATGGTGTAAATCAATACACTGTTTCCTATCTAAAAAAGTCAGTGGATATTTGAAAATGAACAATAATGATGATTTCTCTCAAAAAATCCAACCAACTGTTCTTTTTTACAGAAGTAATTTGATACTAACTTATGAGATACAAATGAACCATCATACAATATAAAACTAATAAATATTATTCTTTAAATATTCAGACAAATGTTATGCATGATTATTTAAATAATAATACATTTATTAACTGTTACTATTAGCCAATTACTAATGCTAATATTACTAATATAACACTATTAGTGTTAGTTAATTACTGTTTAAGGGCAACTTCCATGTCCTATGGCTCAATGCAACATAGCTTATTTCTTGCTCATGGAGCAGTTCATTGCAGAGTCCAGGGCCCTGGATTCCTTCCATCTTGAGGCTCCAGCCCCTACTCACTCAGGACTTGGCAGCTCTCTTCTGTATCCTTTGCATCTCACCAGCAGGTGGGGTAAGAGGGGGAGTGGAGGAAGGCAGGAAGGTTATTACAGGCAATGCCTAGAAGCGAGTGCCTCACTCCCTTCCACGTTCTGTTGTCTGGGACTCAGACTGCCCTGGAAGGTGGAAATTTAATCCAGTGGTGACACAGCAGGAAAGGAAGAGGCATAAAGCTAAAATGAACAGTCAGTCAGTCTCTGCCACAGTATGCCTTACAAAAATAAGAGTTTAAAGAGCACCAATATCCAAGTACAATTTGATTTCAACTTTTGTTAAATGGCAGTTATGGTTTTGGAATTTGATGCTTAATTGTAATTGCAGATTTCTTAGTGGGGCCAAACTTCATACTTCTCCTGAACTTCTTTTTACTTAAAAAAAAAATAGACGTCATTTTTTAGAGAAGTTTTAGATTCACAGGAAAATTGAGGGGAAGATATATTTTTTCTATAATTTTTTCCCCATACACATATATAGTCTTTCCCACTATCAACATCACCCACCAAAAAGGTACATTGTTATCATCCATGAACCTATACTGACACATTGCTATCATTCAGAGTCCATTAGGGTTCACTGTTTGTGCTGTATATTATATGGGTTTTGACAAACGTATGATGGCATGTATCTACTGTCATAGTATCATGCATAGTAGTGTCACTGACCTGAAAATCCTCTGTGCTCTATCTAACCCTAACCCCTGGAAACCTCTGATTTTTCTTTACTCTTTCTATAGTTTTGCCTTTATCAGAATTTATACGGTTGAAATCGTATAGTTTGTAGCCTTTTCAGAGTGATTTATGTCAGGCAATAATATGCATTTAAGGGTCTTGATGTCTACACAGCTCTGATGACTAATTCTAAAGCTTTGCCTGAGGGCAGCAATGGCATAAGAAAAACTTGCTGTTTCTGCTTACCTTATTCCAAGGTGTCTGCAAAGTCCCAGGCCTTGACTCAATCTGAAAGCCAGACAGATCAAAGTCATCATAAATGTAGGATTTTGTTTTTGTTTTTGCCCAAGGTCACTTAAAAAAATACTGTAGACATGTGCCAAGCAACATATCTTCCTCACACACTCTAATTCAACCTTCAACACTGATATTTGCTCTAAAACAACAATGAATTTCTTTCTTTACTGGTATTTGGAAGTTTCTCCTTCCTTCTCAGAGCAAGGATGGAGTCAGCCTTGAACTCAAATTGTAGCCCTGCCTCTAACAAATAGCCAGTCATCTCCTCCAGCGCCTTCCTCCTCTGTGAACTGCCTGTCCTTCAGGACAATTTGGCTTGCAGCCTTCAAAGCAATCACAAAGAGTCAGACAAGACTTAACAACTGAATAATACACATGCACTACTATAAAGCAATACTGGCACATAATCGGTACTCAATAAATGGTAGCTGCAATCACAACCACATCTTCTTTGCAAATTTCCTTGGTCTTTTCCTAGGACCTCACCTTAAAATAGAGTTCAACACATCACAACATGAATTAGGAGTAAAGACGTGGTAGTCTCTTCATATCCCCTCTGACTGTTTCTCCTCTTCTCAAGGAAAACTCATGTAGAGAGAATTCAGGTCCAGAGAGGAATGGGGATGGAAAGCAGAGCCTAGAGGAGTGGAGGCCCAGAGCAGTCTGAAGTGCTGACTTCTTTTTGGATTGAGAACAGAGGATTTATGGAGGGTCTGAACCTGTTCCTGCATTTCACCCCTTGCCAGCGACTCAGGAAAGCACTGAAGATTTGAGTCCCAGGCCCAGCTCTGGCCCTGAGCTGTGAGCTCAGGCTCACATCCACCTCCAGGAGCCTCAGTTTCCTCTGGGACTGGGTCAGGGAGGGGCTCTAGACCCTCACCTCCATGGTCACTCTGCCATTACCCTTCAGTCATTGTTCTTGGGCTCCTTTCTCCAAGCTCCTGTTGCAGGAACAGACCTGTTTCAGCTCTTGCAGGTCACTTGGGGAGGGAGGGTGAAGGGACTGTAAAGCCCTTACTATCTCATTTGCATTCACAGAGACGACAACACTCGTGCTGAAAGGTTGCTCCAATGTCAGCAACTCCACCTGTGAGCTCCTGGGTGTTGCAGATCAGACGTTCAGAGGAATTACTTTCCGAAAGTTTGAGTGTGGAGACATCCGCACACCAACATCCCCTTCCCCTACCTTGACCACCTCTGACACTGTCGCTCAAGCCTCCTTCACACCCTTGGCCCTTGCCAGCATCCTCCTGCTAAGGCTGCTGCTCTGAGATCTGCACCTTCAAACATTCCCCGCCCCTGTTTAAATGCTCAGTGAGTAGCAGTAGCAGTCACAGCCATCCAGGCAATGTCCTGTGATAGCCACATTATTCTTTATTATTAAAGCATTGGTTCACTCGCTGATCAAATCTGTCCTGATATGTTCTGGGCTGGGCTTCCTTCAGGCCACTGTCCACCATCACTTCCCAGCTCCTTGCCTTTGAAATCCTTGCACCTTCGTGAGTGTTCTCCCAGGACCTCGCTGACCCCTGCCCAGTTTGCTTCTGAGAAGCAGACCCTTCTGCTGTGCTGGCCTCTTTTGCCTACAATCCCGCACTTCTGGGGACTGACATGCCACTCTCCCCATTCTCACACTCAGGGAGGGTCCCAGCCATAATGCCCTGTGTTGATGCCAGTAGTTGTATTGGCTGTAGTCAGAGATCACAGTGACATTGTCTAGAGCCCGGTCACCATGAGACCCAAAGTGGGTACACAGGGCTTGCTGAAGGCTGGCAGATTCCCCGCCTAGCCTCCCAGGCAGGGGCATAATGCTGTTAGTGCCTTGCTGACCAGGTGTCACGGAACGGAACATGGCTACAGAGTCCCAGCCCCTCCTCTCGGAGAACCTACAATCAATGGCAGAGTCCTCCACTCCATAGCAGATACCCAAGGATCAAGAAAACCATTTGATCCAATATGTACAGAAGCCCAGATTTAGTAAAAAAAAAAAAAAAAAATAAGCTGAGGGGGGGGGGTGCTTTGAGCTGGACTTGGAAGAATGGGGTTTTCTGTAATAAAAACTTTTAAAGGTATAACCCAGTGTGGGTCTTTATTGTCCAGGATTGCCAATGACTATTAAGACCAAATCCACCAGAAGGGCCGTCTGGTGGTAGCTCATCACCACATTCATTCTTATTTACTTATTAATTTTTTTAAATTTTGAAGTAATTTTAGATTTCTCAAAGTGTTTCAAAAACAGTTCAGAGTTCTAGTACCCCCTCACCCACCTTCCTCTTATGTTTACATCTTAGATAACCACAGTTCAATTACTGAAATCGGGAAATTAGCATTGAAACAATACTGTTAGCTAACAGACCTCATCTGACTTTTGCCACTTTTCTCTAATGTCCCTTGTCTGGTACAGGATCCAATTCTTTGCATTTAGTTGTTTATGTCTCTTCAGTCTCCCATACTCTGTGACAGTTTTGGAGTCTTTATTTCACTGACCAGTTATGTTTTTAGAAATTTGAGATTGTTTGAAGTTTTCTTATGATAAGGTTGAAGCTATGTTTTCTGGTAAGTATCCCACAGAAATGGTATGTCTTATAGCCTTTCATGAAATGGGACATGAGTATGGAACTCCAGTGCATCTTATCAGGAGCTACACAGTTAAAAACATTATTTATTTGGTTGCACCGGGTCTTAGTTGCAACACATACAATCTTCAGTCTTCACTGTGACATGTGGGTTCTTTAGCTGTGGCATATGAACTCTCAGTTGCAGCATGTGGGATCTAGTTCCCTGACCAGGGATCAAACTCAGCGCCCCCTGCACCGGGAGCATGGAATCTTAGCCATTGTACCACCAAGGAAGTCCCAGAAGTTACATGATGTTGCTGCTGCTGCTGCTAAGTCGCTTTAGTCATGCCCGACTCTGTGCAACCCCATAGACTGCAGCCCTGTCCATGGGATTCTCCAGGCAAGAATACTGGAATGGGTTGCCATTTCCTTCTCCATACATGATGTTGACGTTGTATCAACTGGTGATGCTAATCTTGATTGCTTTTTTAAGGTGATGTCAGCCAGCTTTCTCCAACATAAAGTTACTGTTTTTTCTCTTTGCAATTAATAACAAATTGCAAAATTGTGCTGTTGTAACAAGTGGATATCAGTAAAAAAACAAAAACAAAACAAAACCAAAAAACTTAGGGGTTTAATACAAGAAAAGTTCATTTCTAAGTTATTTAAACCCATATAGATGTTCCTGACTGGGCAGCTCCCCTCTAAGAGTGAGGAAGAGGCCAGACTCTTTCTATCCTACAGTTTGGTTCTCCCACTCCCTGGGATTCTTGGGATCTTGGTTAAGTGTTCTGCATCCAGCTTATTGACAAGAAGAGAGTCTAGAGGATTATGCAGCCTGCCCCAGGGGTCAGGCCTCAATTACGTGGCTTGCGAGGAAGTAGTTTATTCAAATGCAGCTTGCAGGGTCAAGGTACCAGGTGTAGAGCCAGTATGGCTTGGTAGTGGGGTTCCCCAGTGGCTCTGAGGTAAAGAATCCACCTGCATTGCAGGAGACACAGGAGATGCAGCTCTGATCCCTAGGTTGGGAAGATCCCCTGGGTGAGGGCATGGCAACCCACTCCAGTATTCTTGCATGGAAAATTCCATGAACAGAAGAGCCTGGCATGGCCTTGAGAGTCAGAAGCATAGCTTCAAATTCCAGTCTAGAAACTTGGGCAACATATGTCATCTCGCCAGGCCTCGGTTTCCCACGTGTACTAAAGGGATAGTGTTATCACTATGCCTGATGAGTGGGATTGTAAGAGCTGCCAACATAGCTCCCCGGCAAGAAGCAAATACTAGCCATCAGCAAATGACTTCAGTTTGAAAGTAGGTCCCTCCATGCTCTAGGGAGAGACAGGACTACCAGAAAGAGTGATGTGGAAGGCACAGCCCTGGCCCACTTCCTTCAGACCATGCTGACCTCACTGAGGTTATAGCTGCTTCTGTGTCTCAGGATCCCCTCTCCCTTTTCATTTCCTCCCCAGAGCTCCACAGTTACTGGCACCATGACTGCACAGGCCACAGCACAGCTTGCTTACATCTTCATCTTCATGTGGCTGCTGACTCCAGCTGCCAGGGGCACCACCAGAGCTGACATGCTCTTAGAACCTCCTGGAAATTCCCCACTCAGGCTTGATGCGAGGAAGAAGCAGTACTTTAGAGGAACAGCAAAGAGTCACACAGGAATGGGAATCAGGGTGCTGAGGTTTGGGAAGGCAGCTGGAGAGTGAGCAGGGCTATATTATGGGAGGTTACACGTGGTGGAAGGACTCAGGCTTTAGATGGAGGGCTGAAGAGGGCCATGGCAGAGGTAAGTACAGAAGCAGGAAGAGGATTGGGTTTTCATACTAGGAAGCTCTCTCAGACTGTAGGGTGCAGGTAGAAAGACAACAGGAAGACAGTGCAGGGAGGGAATTTATTTACTTTTTAAACATTTTACTTTGGATTGGAGTACAGCTGATTAACAAACAATGTTGTAATAGTTTCCCCGTGAACAGCAAAGGGCCTCAGCCATAAAAATACATGTATCCATTCTCCCTCCCAAACTCCCCTCCCATCCAGGCGACCACACAACAACGAGCAGAGTTCTATGTGTTATACAGTAGGTCTCCATTGGTTATCTATTTTAAATAGAGCAGCGTGTTACATGTCTATCCCCAACTCCCTAACTATCCCTTCCCTCCATCCTTCCCCCTGGCAACTGTGTGTTCTCTTGTCTGTGAGTCTCTCTCTTTTTTCCTAGTAAGTAAGTTCACTTTTATAGTAAGTTCATTTGCATCATTTCTTTTTAGATTCCACATATAGGGATGTCATATGATATTTCAGGGAGGGAGTTTAAACAGAGAAGTAGTAGGGACCTGCCCAGGGCAAGCACTCTTTCAGGTTGCATAACTGAGAGTAATTGATACAATTCTATGCGCTTCTATTTGCCCTGCTGCCACTTGCCTCCCCACCAAGAGTAGGGAAGAGGGCAAAGCACCACTCCTGTTCAATGTCTACATTCCTTCCCTTGGCTATTCATAGTTAGCTCTGGATTCCTGTCCTCTGGGCTGGGTTTAGGACTTCCCACCTAGATAAAGCCCTTTGCTGCCAATTCCTCCTTAGTCCCTGCCAGAGCTCTGGGATAAGCCCTATGTCTGAGGAGCTCCACAGAATTCTGTGTTTACATTCTACAGTTGGACAAATCATGAATCACTGATTTAAAAATCAGTGGTTTTTACAACTTGCTCTTTATAATTTGAAAATTTGCCCAGGTTATTTTATTTAGAATTATCTTTATTCATATATTGTAGAATTTGTGTGTGTAATGCTCAGTTATGTATGACAATAGCCTGCCAGGCTCCTCTGTCCATGGGAATTTTCCAGCAAGCATACAGCATTGGGTTGCCATATCCTCCTCTGGGATTGTTGGATTTACATACAGTAAAATGTAATGTGTTGACTAATGAGTTTTGACAAATGTGCCCATGTAACCACTCCTCCAGGCAAGATATAGAAGCTCTCTCCCCCTATATCCTCAAGGTCCCCCAGTCTCCTTGAAGTCCACCTGACTCTGGCCCCAGGCTTCCACCTGCATCTTCGCTGTCCCACCCTGGAAGAGTTAGGCAGCTCTTCTGCTCATAAAGTAAGTCCTCTACATATGAACCTCCAAGTTGTAAACTTTCAAAGATGTGAATGTGCACTTGTGTGTCCAGTCACATAAGTTAGTTCATGTGTATGGCAGACTTTGTCACACGCGTGGACCCTCCACAAGTGGCTGTGCTTTTGTGTACAGAGTACAGTAGTATAGTATCTTTATTTGAAGCTAGATCTGCTATAGAATGACTTTGCTGAACTCCTTGCTGTCCAGCACCAGGAGCTTATCAACGAAGAGCTGATGGAATTGGAGGCCCAGAGAAAGCATGAAGAGAGACAGGAGGAAGAAGTAACTGAATGTATCGCTGATTCTGATCGTGACGCCAGTTGTCTTGCTGTTCACACTGTTTGCTGAACCTGGGGTGGGCAAGGCACAAGCTAAGAGGCTGGAAGAAGACGTGAGGAGCCGTAGGAGCTGCAGACACATTTATTCTCTCCTGGCTGGCATGGCAGCCATAACATAACCTCATAAAATGTAATCATTATGCCACTCCAGTGTAGCCCCAGGGAAGCAGCAGCCAGGGGCTTTCATAGTGAAGCTCATAGAGGCATACCACACACAGCCCCCAGGACTTTTCCAGTGGAGCTTATATAATAAAAGTAGCCCCTGTCCAAGCGAGTACCTCCTGTCACACATGAGCAGTGCTATAAATGATCTCAGCTGTTACGTAATCATTATTTACAAAACGTGGGACAAGAGCAAGAGGCTGTGGGGTGAGAGAGATGGACCACATCATCTTGGCTAATTTGCTCTTTCCCTACACTGAAGAACCCAAGAGATTAACGATGCAGGAAATGGCAAGGGGATTCTCTCTGTTTGAGGAGGCACTGTTAGTTTTTGAGGCCCAGGACCTGAAAGTAGGATGGTACACAATGATTGCGGCAGCTGGTCAATATGCAGTCCAGTGTTATGTCTCATCTATGAAAAGAAAAAGAGCTACTAACTAGACATCACTGGATCGTTTTTTCAAGAGAGTAGATAGAAGTGAATTCAGTAGGAACCAGAACCTGTGCCATCAATATCAGGCGTGAGTGAAACTGAAGATTGCCTTTTATCTCCTATTGCTCACAATCCTTCGCCTCTATCATTTCCCTCCTCCTCTCCTTCCTCCAGTCAGTAACTCTTCTTGTCTGTTTACTTGATGCCAGCCCCTGTATGCCAGCTGTTTTACTGTACTATTGTATTTTTCAAGGTACTGTACTGTAAGATTATGTTGACTAAAAAATATTAGTCACAATCTGTAAATAGAGTTATTTCATTTGTTGGAAATGTTGGGAGACAGCATCTCAATAGTTCTGAGGAGGTGGAAGTGGGAGTCAGGTTATACACAAGTTTGCAACAAAGCAGCGGGGTGGGCAGGCAGTCTAAACATCAAAGATGTAAGTAAGGAAACTCAGAGATCAAGTTAAGGCAGTTAGCATTCTCCTATGTATGCTAAGACATCAGCCTTTGGGCTCACTGGATTTATTCCTTTCATGTGCCCCACAGCTATCTGGGGGCCAAATCCTGTTTCCTGACTGTTTATATCCTTAATTCCTCGTTCACTGTAAGCGTTGGCAGGTGAGGCAGATGGCTGCTTCTTGTATTCCCCCAGCTCTTCAGGATTCACTGTGGAGGGTGTCGGCAACTGCTGGATCCCAGGCATTGTGTTCCCTTTCCCACATTCACATTTGGAGGGCCAGAATCACAGATAGCTGTGAAATATTTTTGCCCACCATTATGCAGGAAGTATTTCATTTCACAATTAAAAACATTTTCTTTATTTTTTGTGTTTGTTTTTCATTTATTATTTGTGTGAAAACATTATAAAACCTTTTACAGTACAGTACTATATAGCCAGTTGTGTTAGTTGGGTACCTAGTCTAACTTTGTTGGACTTAACGAACAAACTGGACTTACAAATGTGCTCTCAGAATGGAACTCACTCGTAAGAAGGGCACTTACTCTACTGGACTGAACTGAGGTGCTATTTGGCACCACCTAGACACAAGGCTATGGGCAACATAGGTTCTGGGGGGCCAGCTCTTCTCAGCAACAACTCTTCCCCATGGAAGGAGGAGGTCAGGGCACTTTCCACCAGGTTTCAAGTCCTTCCACCCTGCCCTCCTCCCCGACACTCACTTTCTGGGCTGGGGAGACAGAAGGAGGGTGTGAGATTCTCTTCTTTGTAGACTGAAAATAGCATCTGTTGACTGAAAAAAAAAGACAACCTAAAAGTTGTCACCCTGCTCATTTAACTTATATGCAGAGTGTGTGTTAGTCGCTCAGTCATGTCCGACTCTTTGCAACACCATGGCCTATAGTCTGCCAGGCTCCTCTGTCCATGGGATTTTCCAGTCAAGAATACTGGAGTGGGTTGCCATTCCTTTCTCCAGGGGATTTTCCCCACCCAGGGGCTGAACCCAGGTCTCCTGCACTGCAGGCAGATTCTTTTCTGTCTGAGCCACCAGGGAAGCCCAAGCTTTCCATATGGAAGTCAAATTCTACAAACTTTAAAATAGTTTTAATCTTGGGATCTGGCATCGGAAGAGTCCTTTTTTCTCTTATTGTTTTGTTGTTGAACTCAAGTTCATGTGCCTGATGTACAGTGAGGTCAAAGAAACTAAAACATCACAGTTTGGAGCAGAGAAAGATTTACTGCAAGGGCCATGCAAGAAGAATGGGTGGCTTGTACTCAGAAAACCTGAGCTCCCCAATGATTTTGGGGGAAGAGTTTTCATGGGAAAAATTTAGCTGGAGGTCTGCAGACTGTTGGCTTCCCTGGTAGCTCAGATGGTAAAGAATATGCCTGCAATGCAGAAGACCTGGTTTTGATTCCCTGGGTCTGGAAGATTCCCTGGAGAACTTTACTCTGATTGGATGGGGTGTGGTAACAGGGTGGTGTTACAGGAATCTCAACCATCAGTCCTTTTGTTCCAACCAGTCTTGGGTCTATGTGCTTGTGGTCAGTGTAAAGTTACCATCTTCTACCTGGGTGGGTATTCAAGGGATTAGATCTGATAGAGTGCCTGAAGAACTATGGACGGTTTGTGACACCGTACAGGAGGCAGTAATCAAGACCATCCCCAAGAAAAAGAAATGGAAAAAGGCAAAATGGTTGTCTGAGGAGGCCTTACAAATAGCTGAGAAAAGAAGAGAAGTGAAAGGCAAAGGAGAAAAGGAAAGATATACCCATCTGAATGCAGAGTTCCAAAGAATAGCATGGAAAGATAAGAACACTTTCCTCAGTGATCAGTGCAAAGAAATAGAGGAAAACAATCGAATGGGAAAGACTAGAGATCTCTTCAAGAAAATTAGAGATACCAAGGGAACATTTCATGCAAAGATGGGCACAATAAAGGACATAAATGGTATGGATCTAACAGAAGCAGAAGATATTAAGAAGAGGTAGCAAGAATACACGGAAGAACTACACAAAAAAGATCTTCATGACCCAGGTAACTATGATAGTGTGATCACTCACCTAGAGCCAGACATCCTGGAATGCAAAGTCAAGTGGGCCTTAGGAAGCACCACTATGAACAAAGCTAGTGGAGGTGATGGAATTCCAGTTGAGCTATTTCAAATCCTAAAAGATGATGCTGTGAAAGTGCTGCACTCAATATGCCAGCAAATTGGGAAAACTCAGCAGTGGTCACAGGACTGGAAAAGGTCAGTTTTATTCCAATCCCAAAGAAAGGCAATGCCAAAGAATGTTCAAACTATCACACAATTGCACTCATTTCACACACTAGCAAATTAATGCTCAAAATTCTCCAAGCCAGGCTTCAACAGTACATGAACCATGAACTTCCAGATGTTCAAACTGGATTTAGAAAAGGCAGAGGAGTCAGAGATCAAATTGCCAACATCTGTTGGATCATCGAAAAAGCAAGAGAGTTCCAGACAAACATCGACTTCTGCTTTATTGATGATGCCAAAGCCTTTGACTCTGTGGATCACAAAAAACTGTGTAAAATTCATAAAGAGATGGGAATACCAGACCACCTGACCTGCCTCTTGATAAATCTGTATGCTGGTCAAGAAGCAACAGTTAGAACTGGACATGGAACAATAGACTGGTTCCAAATAGGGAAAGGAGTACATCAAGGTTGTATACTGTCACCCTGTTTATTTAACCGAAATACAGAATATATCATGCAAAATGCCAGGCTGGATGAAGTACAAGCTGGAATCAAGATTGCCAGGAGAAATATCAATAACCTCAGATACGCAGATGATACCACTCTTATGGCAGAAAGAGAACTAAAGAGCCTCTTGATGAAAGTGAAAGAGGAGAGTGAAAAACTTGGCTTAAAACTCAATATTCAGAAAACTAAGATCATGGCATCCAGTTGTATCACCTCACAGCAAATAGATGGGGAAACAATGGAAACAGGGACAGACTTTATTTTTTTGGGCTCCAAAATCACTGCAGATGGTGACTGCAGCCATGAAATTAAAAGACGCTTGCTCCTTGGAAGAAAAGTTATGACCAACCTAGACAGCATATTAAAAAGCAGAGACATTACTTTGCCAACAAAGGTCCGTCTAGTCAAACCTATGGTTTTTCCAGTAGTCATGTATGGATGTGAGAGTTGGACTATAAAGAAAACTGAGCGGTGAAGAATTGATGCTTTTGAACTGTGGTGTTGGAGAAGACTCTTGAGAGTCCCTTGGACTGCAGGGAGATCCAACCAGTCCTTCCTAAAGGAGATCAGCCCTAAGGGTTCATTGGAAGGACTGACATTGAAGCTGAAACTCTAATACTTTGGCCACCTGATGTGAAGAACTGTCTCATTGGAAAAAGACCTTGATTCTGGGAAAGATTGAAGGTAGCAAATGGGGATGATAGAGGATGAGATGGTTGGATGGCATCACCGACATGATGGATATAAGTTTGAGCAAGCTTGGGGAGTTGGTGATGGTAGAGAAGACTGGCGTGCTGCAGTCCACGAGGTCGCAAAGAGTCAAACACGACTGAGCAACTAAACTGAACTGAACCTGGGTGGGGGTCTTAATTCCTATATAAGAACTCAGAGATACATTCTTATGTATATCTCTTGAAGAAGAACCAAGACCCTGCTTTATTATTGCACTATTGTTTCTTGATTGCTCCTCCTTGGCTTCTGTTTTCCCTCTCTTCCCTAATTAGTAACTGAATCTGTTTTTTGGAACTAGGAAGGTCTCGGAGGCTAAAGGTTTTCCTACAAACAAGAAAAGGCAAACACAGAAAGGCTTTCATACCAAGGGAACATTTGGGCCCCACAGAGTCCTTCTTAGTTTCAATCCCTCCTTTTCTTTGATAGTCCTGAATTTTGAGGGGAACAGGTATTGGACAAGAAAGGGGATAATGTTTTTACAGATCTTACATAGCACTGCTGATTACAATTAAAATCTTCGGTATGTTGACTCATGTTAAAAGTATGTAAAATCATTATGGGTTTGTTCTATGAAAGATTTCATTTTCAACATAAAATCTCATGTCTATCTAGAAATATCACAAATTAGCTTTTCTTTTTATTGGAGATTAAAATTTAGCTCATGCATACAAAGAACTTGTACTCATCCTTCTCAAGCTCTTCCAAAAGACTGAAGAGGTGTGAACACTTCCAAAGACATTCTATGAAGCCACCATCACCCTGATACTAAAACCAGAAAAATACCACAAAGAAAGAAAATTATAGGCTAATATCTTTGAATATAGATTCTCAACAAAATATTAGCAAACACAGATGGCAACACATAAAAAAGATCATATATCACAACCAAGTTTGATACATCCCAAGTTTACAAGGATGGTTCAATATACACAAATCAATCAATGTGATACAACACATCATCAAAAGAAAAGACAAAAGTTACATGATCATCTCAATAGATTCAGAAAAAGCATTTTATAAAATTCAATATCCATTAATTATAAAAACTCATAAAAGTGAGTATAGAGGGAACATATGTGAACATAATAAAAGCTACTTATGACAAACCTATAGCCAATATAATACTCAGTGGTGAAAAGCTGAACACCTTCTTACTAAAATCTGGATCAAGGCAAAATCTGGATCAATATTCTTACTAAAATCTCACTCACAACACTTATATTCAACATGATATTGGAAGTGATCAGATAAGAAAAATAAGTAAAGGTATCCAAATTGGAAGGGAAGAGGTAAAATTGTCATTATATACTGATGACATGATCTTACATATAGAAAACTCTAAAGACTCTACACAAAAACTGCTAGAATTGATAAACAAATTCAACAAGGTAGTAGGATACAAGATCAACACAGAAATCTGCATTTATTTACACTAGCAAGGAAATACCAGAAAGGGAATGTAAAATTATGTTTCAAAAAGAAATGCTTAGGAATAAACCTGACTAAGGATATATAAAAGACTTACATGTTGAGAACTATAAAACATTAATAAAAGAAACTGAAGGTGATTCAAAGAAATGGAAAGACATTCCATGCTCTTGGATTGAAAAAATTAATACTGTTTAAAACAGCCATACTACCCAAAGCAATCTACAAGTTTAATGTAATTCCTAGCAAATGACCCATGACATTTTTCACAGAACTAGAATAAATAATCATAAAATTTACATGGAACCATAAAATTCAGAATTGCAGCAATTCTGAGAAAAAAGAACAAAGTAGGAGGCATTACCCTCCCAGACTTCAGACAATACTACCAAGCTATAGTAATCAAAACAGTTGTGGTACTGGCACAAAAACAGATGGATCAATGGAACAGAATCAAGAGCTCAGAAATAAACCCACACCTCTGATCAATTTACCTTTGACAAAGGGGGGCAATGGGAAAGTCTCTTCAGCAAGTGGTATTGGGGAAGTTTGACAACCTCAATGAAGTTATAACACATCGTCACACCATACACAAAAATAAACTCAATGATTCAAAGACTTAAATATAAGACATGATACCATAAAACTCCTAGAAGAGAACATAGGAAAAACATTCTCTGCCCATAACAACAACAACGAAAAGACAACCTGCAGATCAGGAGAAAATACTTACAAATGATATGACTGACAAGGGCTTAATTTACAAATAGCTCATATAATTGAACAACAAAAAATTAAACAATCCAATGAAAAAATGGGAAGAACTAAATAGACATTTCTCCAAAGAAGACATAGATGGCCACCAGAGACATGAAAAGGTGTTCAATATTGTTAATTATTAGAGAAATGCAAATCAAAACTATGTTCTAGCAATCCCACTCCTGGGCATACACACTGAGGAAACAGATCTGAAAGAGACACGTGTACCCCAAAGTTCATCACAGCACTGTTTATAATAGCCAGGACATGGAAGCAACCTAGATGCCCATCAGCAGACGAATGGATAAGAAAGCTGTGGTACATATACACAATGGAATATTACTCAGCCATCAAAAAGAATACATTTGAATCAGTTCTAATGAGATGGATAAAACTGGAGCCCATTATACAGAGTGAAGTAAGCCAGAAAGATAAAGACCAATACAGTATACTAATGCATATATATGGAATTTAGAAAGATGGTAACGATAACCCTATGTGCAAGACAGAAAAAGAGACACAGATGTATCGAACAGACTTTTGGACTCTATGGGAGAAGGCGAGGGTGGGATGATCTGAGAGAACAGCATCGAAACATGTATATTATCAAGTGTGAAACAGATCACCAGTCCAGGTTGGATGCATGAGACAAGTGCTCGGGGCTGGTGACCTGGGAAGACCCAGAGGGATGGGATGGGGAGGGAGGTTCAGGATGGGGAACACATGTAAATCCATGGCTGATTCATGTCAATGTATGGCAAAAACCACTACAATACTGTAAAGTAATTAGTCTCCAACTAATAAAAATAATTGGGAAAAAAAATAAAGTAAAAAGGAATTTTTTAGGAAAAAAAAATTTGTATTTTAATAAAGAGCAACAAAACAAAACTACGTTCTCACATTGGTCAGAATGGCCATAATTAAAGTCTATGAATGACAAATGCTGGAAAGGATATGGAGAAAAGAGAACTCTCCTATACTGTTAGTAAGAATGTAAGTTATGCAGCCACTATGAAAAGCAGTATGGAGGTTCCTCAGAAAACTAAAAATAGAGTTGCCATATGATCCAGCAATCCCACTCCTGGGTATACATCTAGACAAAACTACAATTCAAACACATACATTCACTCCTCTGTTTATAACAGCACTATTCACAATAGCCAACCCATGGAAACAACCTACATGTCCGTCAACAGATGAATGGATAAAGGTGTGGTGTGTGCTTGCTAAGTCACTTCAGTCAAGTCCGACTCTTTGAAACCCTATGGACTGTAGCCCGCGAGGCTCCTCTGTCCTTGGGATTCTCCAGGCAAGAATACTGGACTGGGTTGTCATGTCCTCCTCCAGGGGATCTTCCTGACCCAGGGATTGAACCTGCATCTCCTGCGGCTCCTGCGATGCAGGCAGATTCTTTACTGCTGAGCCACCTGGGAAGCCTAAAGATGTGGTACATATATACAATGAAATATTACTCATAGAAAAGAATGAAATAATGCCATTTGCAGCAACATGGCTGGAACTAGAGATTATTATAGTAAGTTAGGTAAGTCAGAAAGAGAAAAGCAAACACCATATGACATCACATATATGTAGAATCTAAAATAGAACACAAGTGAACTTATCTATGAAACAGACACACAGACAGAGTATAGACTTGCAGTTGCCAAGGGGGTGCGGAAGGGATGGAGTGGGAGTTTGGGTTGGCAGATAGAAACTGTTATATATAGAATGGATAAACAACAAGGTCCTACTATATAGCACAGGGAACTACATTCAATATCCTGTGATAAACCATAGTAGAAAAAATATAAAAAAGAATGTATATAACTGAGTCACTTGTAAATCAACTATACTTCAATAAAAAAATATTATCTCATGCTTGTGCAGTGTAATATCAATGGGAAAATGTAAATTACCTTCCTGGTCCTTAATTATTAAACACTTGGTAAGTATTCCTTTTTTTCCAAGGAAATCTTGAATTGGGGCAAACGACGATAATTGTAAAATTCTTCTATGATTCATTTAACAAGCACTGGCAAACAACACAAGATTATTAAATTCACTATTTTCTATTTAATGGCTCCATAAACTGATGATCATTTGCCACACTGCACACTCAATGACTTTTAAATCTATCTGTGGCCCTTTTTTTCTTCTATGGTATTTTCCTTTTTCCTTTTCTTATTTACTATTTTATTTCTTAAATTAATTTTTATTTTATCCTTAATTTTTTAAACAATTTTTATTTTAAAAGTATTTTAAAATTTATTTTTATTAGAGTTGTAACACTTGTCATAGAGGCTGCTTTAGAAAACTTGAGCAAAAACACTTCCAGTGAAATAAAGCAATAAGAAAAACATCTGCCTCTTGTTTGTTTTCTCAGGTTAATCGCCCAAGGCAAAAATAAATAAATAGACAAAAGCAAAAATAAATAAATAGACAAAAACAAAAATAAACATGTGGGACCTAGTCAAACTTAGAAGCTTTTGCATAGCAAAAGACACCATAAACAAAACAAAAAGACAACCTAATGACTAGGAAAAAATGTTTCCAAATGATGCCCCAAGTGAGCACTGTAACTTGAAACTGCCAGGTGATTCTAAGAGCAATCAGGAGCAAGAACCACAGAGAGGTCTCAGTCTTGAGTTGGTATCTCTAGCAGACCAGACCGAGGGGAACTGTTTTCCAACCTGCAGGGAGGGGGCCTGTGCTCAGGTCACTGTGTTCACCAATTGGTGGCACTTCCCATCAGGCACAGATAGAGGCTTCTAGACAGGTCCATATATTTACTGACACCTTCTTCTTCCACTTTCCCTACTATTAGTCTTAGCTGCTGTGCTGCAGCCTCTGCCCGCTTTCCCATCTCTGTGTCCTAATGCACACTATCCCTGGGGCCAAATAGTATAGATCTCCTCAAAGTTCATGTAAATTCTTAACCTTTCCCTAATCAAATTCATGCTCTCCCACTTCTATCTAGCTTGTGTCTAGAACCATCAGCTTTGGCTACCTGAGCAGGGGTACCACTCTCATTCTTGCTTTTTGCATTGCTTTTTAAACATTTAATGTGTGCATATCCTTATTCTCAAAATGCCCTGGGGTCTTCTTAAAAGAAGGGAGCCAACACTGATTGTGTGAGGGTGGATACACAAATAAACCTTGCTGAATCATAAATAAATTGACAACTGAACACACCTAGGGAAAGTTTAATAGACATGAAAGAATTCATAAACCAAAAAAATAACTGTTTAATTCATAAATGGAGATGGCTGGGCCCTTGCAGGAGCTCAATAAAGCAGCTTCTCCAGGAAGAGAACAAAGATGACGGGAGGTGGGAGTCTGATCCTGGTCCCACTGTTGATGGCTGGTCTGCAATTTTTACTCTGGTTAGCAATTGGAAAACCCATATAAGTTATTGTCTCTTCGCACATATCTGCTTGTATGCATCTTTTCACTTCAATAGGCAGGTCTTTAAGACCTGCAAGAAACCATAAATGTTACTTCCACTTTCATCCTTCTTTTTTACCTATAATCCCTTTTTTACCACCCCAACCTGGGCTGGAGTAAAATAGAAACCAGGCCACACAATTTGAGTGTGAGTCATTAAATATGATTCTCTCTAACAGGGTTGGTATTCTCCAAACACAGGGCCTTCAAATCCTCAAATCCCCTCACAGCCCATCTCAGTCAAATATTGGAACCCTCATGGAACTTTATGAACCTTCTTTAAATAAGCTTTTTTCCAATTCCTATTATCACTTGGGGATCTAGCATTATGTTTTTATGACATTTTATGTTTTAGACATTTTATGCAGATAATCGGAGAAGGCAATGGCAACCCATTCCAGTACTCTTGCCTGGAAAATCCCATGGACAGAGGAGCCTGGTAGGCTGCAGTCCATGGGGTCTCGAAGAGTCAGTCACGACTGAGTGACTTCACTTTCACTTTTCACTTTCATGCATTGGAGAAGGAAATGGCAACCCACTCCAGTGTTCCTGCCTGGAGAATCCCAGGGACAGGGGAGCCTGGTGGGCTGCTGTCTATGGGGTCGCACAGAGTCGGACACGACTGGAGTGACTTAGCAGCAGCAGCATGCAGATATAATAAGAATCTCTTCCTTTTATTGGTCCTCAAATGACTTTGTTAGTAGCATCTTGCATGCTGCTGATCTATAAGGATTTGATGTTTCTGTGTTTTGGTTAGGTATAAACCCTTTCTGATTTTAAGGACATAAATCCAATCTCCTATTCTTCATCTTTTTAAAAATATCAATATCAGCCATAAAAAGGCTATCACTTTGATTGTATTCCCTGCCTTTCAAAGTGCCTTCAGATATATCCTTTCACATGCAGCTGTTGGTGATTTCATCTCACCTCCTCTGGGTGCCATTTCCAGTGACTGCTATGTTAAAGCAAAGAATCACTGTTATGCAAATTATAGAAAGTAGAAATGTAAGAATCTCAGAGACCAACCAAAATGACCAGCCCCTGTGATTATCTCATTAATGAAGAATTCAAGAAGGCTGAGCTCCCCAGAATTAGCAGGAGGAGGAAGAAGAGCTATGAAAACAACCCAATCCTCATGGTACTCTGCCCACTGCTCTTCAGGCTATACTATATTGTGTGCATGTGTGCTAAGTCGCTTCAGTTGTGTCTGACTCTTTGTGACCCTATGGGCTGTAGCACGCCAGGCTCCTCTGTCCATGGGATTCTCCAGGCAAGAATACTGGAGTGGGTTGTCATGGCCTCCTCCAGGGCATCTTCGTGACCCAGTGATTGAACCCATGCCTCCTGCACCTCTTGCACTGCAGGCAGACTCTCTACCGCTGAGTCACTAGGGAAGACCCACACTATGCTACTATTCATAATGAATTTCTAATTTGTGTCTTCAGTTGATTTAGAATTTTATGTAGGATCGTCTCAAATTAAGCACAGTAAATTATGCTTTATTATATCTTTGAGGAAAGTTTAAGTTTAGTCACTGCCTTTCTCCAAAGTTTTTACTTTCAAAGTTAAAAAAAAAACAACACAAAAAACAAAAAAACAGGGTTAGAGGTAACACAAACTACCCCTGTGTTTCAAAAAACTAACCAAAGTTTGCAGAGGTTGAAAGGTCACCCAATATGCTGAAATAACTTCCTCAAAGATATCAGAAAGTCTGTTAATATGAGCATGCAAAAATTCATATATGAACAAATGAATGTGAGAAAACTAATTAGACATATTTTCAGAATCAAGCCACTCTGGGTATCCTTATTTCTAAGAGATTTGAACAAAAGCTTATTTCTCCTCAACCCCACCCTTAAGGCCTATGCCCCATAAGCTTGTGAGAGACTGCTACTTTAGGTGCGACCTGTTGGGTCTACATTGCATCCTAGAAAGTGAAAGTGAAGTCACTCAGTTGTGTCCGACTCTTTGCGACCCCATGGATTGCAGCCTACCAGGCTCCTCTGTCCATGGGATTTTCCAGGCAAGAGTACTGGAGTGGGTTGCCATTTCCTTCTCCAGAAGGAAAAGTACCTAGAGACGTACCTGTGTTTATGATGCCAGAAAATTCAACACACTGCAGCCTATCTGCTCGGCACCACTTGAGATCGGTGTGACACTTTCTTCCCATCACAGCAAAGCATGTTGGACACTTATAGCCATTGGACTGGAATTTATTAACATCCTTCTCATCGAGGTCATTTATTTTAATCTCCCAGGAGACTGTATACAAAAATAAAAGGAAGAAAACTGGCTGGCTATTTACCACTGGCAGGCAAATGAAGCCATGCTCATGGAGCAGAATTAGAGTTAGATCTGCCCCATTCACCCTCCCTAATACCTTACTCCAGCATTTTGTGTGTGACATTTAACACTGGAATTACCACAAAAATTCCTACCTTTATGGCGCTTACATTCTGATGGAGAAGGCAGACAGAAACGACACAGTATGTCAAGTGATGATAAATACTAGTGAGAAGACAAAACAGGACAGGAAGGGCAGGGTGTGATTGCAATTTATAGTATGGTTTGGGAAGTTCTCACTGAAAGAGAAACTTTTTTGAATGGAGTCCTAAAAGAGATCTTCTTCCAAATACCTGTACAGAATAACTAAGTCTTACAAATAAAGGGTATGGGATGTTCAAAGAAGGGGCCGACAAGAGGGAGCCTTAACCCCTGCATTCTCTGCCTTTGGGGCTTGATAACATCCTAGTGAACTGAAGTCCACTGACCAGCCCCTGTACCTCTATCCAAGTGTCCCTACTACCAGCTACTGTTAAGAACAAAGACTAGATCTGGCTGCCCCAGTGAAAGATGTGCAGCAGAGCAGGGAATAGAAGAAACGATGGATGAAGAAGTAGAAACCTGTGGAAAGTAAGAGCAAGTTGAAAAAAGGGAGTAAAAGTCAGTATTTATTAGCAAAACTTTTCTCAGACTACTGAAAGGTGATTTCAAATTAGTTAGCTTCCCCCTCCAACAGGACCTCCCCTCTCTGGCTCTGCCAAGCCCCACAGGGAGAGTAGAGTGACACCAGGGGGACATGCCCACTTGGTGTCTGCATACCCTCCCCTCATCCTTCCTGGATATCAACAATCCTGAAATTTCTTGCTCAAGTACCACAAGCAGTTTGCAGAGCAGGTGGAATGGGGGAGCTTGAACTTGAAAACTGGTGTGTCAGTGAAGGGGAAGGTGGGGTGGTGAGAGGAAGTGGGCTGGAGACCAGGGCGGGAATCTCTCAGTGCTGGCATTCCCTGGCATGGGATCCCAAGGAGCGGGAAAATCCCAGGCATTTTAGGTCACTCTGAAGGTACGTTTGTCCAGTAAAACAAAGATTCCATCTACACCTTTTTGTTTTTCGCCTAATGTGTACCTTTTAAATATTTAGCCGTGCTGCCCTGGGTGCTGCAAATGTGAGAGCAGCAAGCCTTCCATCCTGGGCAAGAGCAGGGGTTGGGGGCTTGGCTTCTGGGGGCTGAGAGTCACATGCTACCATACGAAGAGGAAGAAGCAGAATCCAGATTAAAACCCTTTGAGATACTAAATAATCTAAAAATTTCACTTCTATTTCCAAAGAAAACAAAAACACTAATATGAAAAGATATATGCTCCCCTGTTAGTGCAGCATTACTTACAAAGTCAAGATATGGAAGCAATCTAAATATCAATAGATGAATGGATAAAGATGTGTTTTATATACAATGGAATATTAGCAGTAGAAAAGAATGCCATTTTCAACAACATAGATGGATTTAGAGTATATTATGCTGCTGCTGCTAAGTCGAGTCAGTCGTGTCCGACTCTGTGCGACCCCAGAGATGGCAGCCCACTAGGCTTCCTCATCCCTGGGATTCTCCAGGCAGGAACACTGGAGTGGGTTGCCATTTCCTTCTCCAATGCAGGAAAGTGAAAAGTGAAAGTGAAGCCGCTCAGTCGTGACTGACTCTTTGAGACCCCATGGACTGCAGCCTACCAGGCTCCTCCATCCATGGGATTTTCCAGGCAAGAGTACTGGAGTGGGTTGCCATTGCCTTCTCTGATATTATGCTAAGTTAAATAATTCATCAAGGAAAATACAAATAGCATATGATTTAACTCATGCAGAATCTAAAAAACAAATGAACAAACATAACAAAATAGACTTATAAATTCAGAAAACAAACAAGTGGTTGGAGGGGAGGGGTGTAGGAGGATGAGTGAAATAGATAAGGGAGATTAAGAAGTACAAACTTTCAGTTACAAAATAAACTGGTCAAACAGATGAAGTGTATAGCATGGGAAATATAGTCAATAAAATTGTAGTAACTTTGCACGGTGACATATGGTAACTAGATGTATCATGGTCATTTTGTAATATGTTAGAAATATCAAATCACTCTGTTGTATACCTGGAACTAACAGTGCTATAAGTCAATTATACTTCAATTAAAAAAATTAAAAAACCTACACTGTTACATTACTAGTAACTAAACTCCCAAAAAAAAAAAAAACAAAAAAAAAAACACCAAACAAAATAAAACCTTGAGATTTAAGGTTTTTAAGGGTAACCTGGCCTGCCTTCCCTAGAGAGTCTTGCTTGATGGAACATATACAGAAAGGCAAAATTAATTTAAAAAATCAAACAAATTATAAAAATTTTAAGTCATTAAAGAGGTTTTCCAATTCATAGTTTCTCACCAATATGTCTCATATGCCCCTTTCTCTCTTTCCAAACTCTTTTACACCCCACTCTGATTGAAGCTACTTTGTCCAAGGTGTCTATTGAAACTGAGTTAAAATTTTAAAAATTAATAGTTTGGCTTCACCTGTTTCATTTCAGATGCTCAATAACCACATGTGACAGTGGCTAGTGACTGCTGTCCCAAACAGTGTAGACACAGACCTATTGCTGACGCAGAAAATACCATTGGACAGCATTGCTCTAGAGTCTTTCATGGTAAGATGAACACAAATTGAAAATTGAAACTAAAGCATGTTGGTGAGAGTTTGAGCAACAGGCATTATCTGTTTCTAATGAGTAAATTAGGATAATTTCTTTAAAGGGCAACTTGATAAATATAGAGTAAAAATTTAGATCCCACAAACTCTTTGATCCATCAGTTCTTAGGTATTTTCCTACATGTGTAATTATACCAAGTCATTTACTGAAGTATTCTCTGTAATAATAAATGATTAAAAGTGACTGAAATGCTCATGGTTACATGGATTCTGGGATGTCCATGAAATGGATATATACAGAATATGTTGTTCTAACATGCACTGATATGAAAAGCTCTCCAAGGTGTACCTTTAAGGGAAGATGTAGAATGCTAGGTATAAAATGCTGCCATGGGAAGAAAATGGTACATTTGAATATGTTTATAAATACATGAACCATCTTTGGAAAGGTAAACATGAAGGGGATAACTGGTTATCCACAGCTCCAAAGAACTGAGTTGGGGGTCTACAGAGGAGAAGATACAGTCTCCACCCTATACCTTTTTCATTTTATACTGGGGCATATATTATTTATTTCAAAAGTTATCTAATTAAAAACAAATAAATATAAGTAAATAAAAACAATGGGAAATAATAGAAAAGATGGGTCCTAAAGTTTCTTTTTGGTCCCTTAAAAAAAGGCCTGGAAAAAACAAACATTCATAGGCAAAATTCCTGAATAGACATTTTTTCCAAAGAACATATACAAATTGTCAACAGGACTGAAATGATGCACAATATTTAGTCATTAGGGAAATGCAAATCACAACCACAATATTTCACCTTACACCTGACAGAATGGTCATCATAAAGAAAAAAAGATAAAAAATGCTGGTGAGGATGTGGAGAAACGAAATTGTAAACTGGCATAGCTACTAATGGAAAACAGTATGGAGGATCCTCAAAAAATTAAATACAGTACCTCTGTATTTAGTTCCGCAATTTTACTTCTGGGAATACATTCAAAGGAAATGAAAACACTAAAAAAAAAGATAGCTGCACCCCTATGTTCACAACAACATTATTCCTAACAGCCAAGAATGGAAGCAACCTAAGTTTCCATCAATAGATGAATGAATAAAGAAATTGTGAGATCTCTCTCTCTCTCTTTATATATATGTGTGTGTATATATATAGATATCATCCATAAAAATCAAGGAAATTCTGCCATTTATGGAAACATAGATGGACCTTGAGAACATTATGGTATGTAAAGTAAGCCAGACAGAGAAAGATATGTATGTATCTCACTTATATGCAGAATCTAAAACAAATTCATAGAGAAAGCAATCAGCTTTGTGGTTACCAGAGGTAATGGAAAGGGGCATTGGGAAAACGTGGTCAAAAGGCACAAACTCTCAGTGATAAGGAAAAAGTACTAGGGACGTAATACAACATGATGCCTATAGTTAACACTGAAAGTTAGGAGAGTAAATCCTGAGTTCTCATCACAAGGGAAAAATTGAACGTACTCAGTAATTATTTCACAATAAATGTAAGTCAAACCATTATGCTGCACACCTTAAACTTATACAGTGATGTACAGTGATGTATGTTAATTCTATATTAATAAACCCAGGAAAAAGGCTTATGGTAGAGAACATTCAAGCAAACTTTACTATAAATCATAACCACAAAACAAGCTCTGACCAGCAGAGTAAACGAGGGCAAGTCTGAAGAAAAATGGTCACCAGGTTAAGTGTGGCAGTATTACTTCCTCCTCTCCCCTCGAAGTTGCCCTCGAGCCTCCCTGTGCCCTCTGGGGCCCAAGGCAATGATACCTGAACTGGAAGAAATACTGGAGTGAGTTGCCATGCCCTCCTCCCACAGGGATCAAATCAATGCAGGGATGTATCCTGCATTGCTGGCAGATTCTGAGTCACTTAGGAAGCCCATTCTGAGTCACTTAGAGGCATGTGCGTGATGGCTAAGTCACTTCAGTCGTGTCTGACTCTTTGTGACCCTGTGGCCTGTAGCCCGCCAGGCTCCTCTGTCCATGGGATTCTCCAGGCAAGAACACTGGAGTGTGTTGCCATGCCCTTCTCCAGGGGATCTTCCCGACAAGGGATCAAACCTGTATCTCTCATGTCTCCTGCACCAGCATGTGAGTTCTTTACCATTAGCCCCACCTGGGAAGCCCCGTGGATGGGCTCAGTTATTTGCCTGAGGCCAGGCGGTAAGGAGTTGGAGTTGATTTGAACTGACACTCAGGACTCTGTTCCCAACACTGGTCGGTACATTGTAAGACCTATGAGGGCAGGGATGATGCCTGTATAATCACTGCAGATGTCCATGCCGAGCATAGCACCCACAAGGAAAGTGTCACTGAGGTCTGCAGAATACAAAGAATGGAAGAACAAGGGTGGGAATGCAGGAATGAGTGCATTAATGAGAGAATGCAAAGAGGAATACAGACGATAACTCAGCTAGGGATACAGGAATGTGGGTGGGGAAACGGTGATGAGAGAATTTGGCTAGGGACACACCCTGTACACGTACCTGCGAGGAAAGGTGCCAAGGCCAGGCTACAGGCCAAGAGAAGGCTGCTGGGAGCTGCTTGTTGCATGGCTGATGCCTTGTCCCCTTCTTTCTGAAAGACAGGAGCTAGTCAGCCCAGGTCCACAGGAAGAAACACCCAGTCTGTCCAGGATCGACCTCCCACAGGAATAGGATTTCTGCCACTTGTGAACCCCTCCTGAGGCCCTACTTGCTGGGTGGGCCACTGTGAGCTTGGCCTTTGGAGGCACCTGGTATTCGGAAGTGGTCTGGGGCTCCTTCCGGCTTGTCCGCTACTTTCTATAGGGTTCCGGGAGCAAGTGGGCTGTGTCTAGCTCCCTGGTGTGTTGTGTGGCCAGGCAAGTGGCCACACGTGTTACCTAGCACCTGCACCCGGGAACACAGCTCTTCCTGGAGCGGGCCAGAGAGTACTGCGCAAGCGCAGGGGCGGGGCCTCTGCTTCCTAATTGGCCCATCCCTACTGGTCCCTCCTCTTGCTCTTCCCACACTTCGCGGGAGCTGTGGCCAAGGAGATGCTAGAGCCTCAGAAGCTCACGTGACTGGAAAAAGGCTGATGGGCTGTTTCCGTGGTCCAGAGAATTGAGAGAAATGAGTCAAGCTGAGTTACCGCTTTTCTTAGTTGTTTGGTGTTCACTCACATACCTGATTAAAGATATCTTATGGTGGCTGATCCAATTATCTGTCAACTCTAAACATCTCTGCTCCATCTCTTCAAAACAGGAAGCAAAGCAATAGTTACTAGGGACTGGGGGTGGGGGGCGGGGAGAGGAGGAAAGGGGTAGTTGTTCAATGGGTATAGAGGTCCAGGTTTGCAATATGAATTTCTAGTGATCTGTTGCACAATAATGTGATTATAGTTAACACTATTGTATTATGTACTTAATAATTAAAATGGGAAATTTTATGGCTTTTCAAAACCGCGATTAAAAAAAAAAACACGAACTACTCCCTTGACATTTACATTGACTTCATTCTTTGTGATAAGTTCACTAGCTGCTAGGTCAGTTCTGATCACTCTTCAAAATTTTTGGAAATAATTTTATTTAATTATTTGTTTTTGACTGTTCTGGGTCTCTGTTTCTGGGGGCGCTTTTCTCTACTTGTGACGAGCAGGGGACTTCTCTTTTTGCAGAGCACAGAGTCTAGTGCTGACTCAGTAGTTGTGGTTCATGGGCTTAGTTGCTGCATAGCATATGGGATTTTCTTGTATCAGGGATTGAACCTGTGTCTCCTGCATTGGCAGGTGGATTCTTTGCCACCAAGTCACCAGGGAAGCCCTCATCAAATGTTTTGACTCTTGGCTTATAATTTTCCTTGCTATAGCCCTGTGCAAAAGAACTTTCGGTCACAACAAAAAATGATCTATATCTGTGTTAGCATAGTACTGTGATGGGTTGGATGGGTCCCTAAAGTTATATCCATATCTTAATCTTTAACCTGTGAATATTGCCTCAGATGGCAAAAGATTTGATTAAGTTGGGGATCTTGAGACCTTTCCCCTAGATTATCTGGGTGGCCCTTAATATGTATTCTTAGAAGAGAGAAGCAGGAGGAGTTCTGAGAGACTCACAGAGGAGAAGACTCAGAGAGGAGAACAGGACTATGAGACTATGGAAGCAGAGGTTGAACTCATATGGCCACAAGGAATTCTGACAGCCACTAGAAGCAGGAAGAGGCAAGGAACAGACACTCCCCACGAGCATTTGGAGAAAGGGTGGCTCTGCCAACACCTGATTTCGGAACAATGAGAAAATACATTTCTGTTGTTTTGAGCCATTCATTTTGGTAGTTTGTTACAGCAGCCCAAGGTAACCAGTAGAAGTGGCCCCCCTCTGCTCTGGAGGTGGTTGTATGCTTGGAACTAGCTAGCTAGGCGGTAAATTGGAATGTTAAATTACTTTAAACTCAAATAGCCTAAACCCCAGAGCTATCAGATTGCTCTCCTCTGCATTTTGCCTTCCCTGCACTCCCACACAACCACAGAATAGGATTCCTAACTCCCAGACAGATGTCCCTGAATGGAGTCTGCCATTACTCATGCTCTAACTTCAGTTCCTTCCAACACTCTCACTTCCGCTTCCACTGCAGCTTATCCAGGCCTGTAGTTTCTCAACTGCTTTCCATTATTGCCCTTCTACAAGGGCCTGTTTAGACCCCTTTTCTTCCTATTGGCTCCTCTGTTGTGAAATTTTAATACCGCTGTTATATTGTTTACTTGTACATGTACTATGATCTTTTGGAGGGCCACACACTATTGTGATATATAAGATTTCTCCCCCCTTCCTCAAAAATACTCCAGTTACAAAACTTAAAAATTTGAAGATCTTACTGATGATATGGTCACCATTGATAATGTATGTCCTAGCCCAGTGACTCTCAGCGGGTGGTGAATGTAATCTCCAGAGACATTTGACAGGGTACCAAGACATTTCTGGCTGTCACAACTGGGGGTGCTACTGGTGTCTAGTGACTAGAGGTCAGAGGTGCTGCTGAGCATGCTGAACAATGCACAGGTTTGTCTCCCTCACTGCTACAACAAAGAATTATCTGACCTAAAATGTTAATAGTGCTGAGGCTGAGAAACTTTGCTAGACTCAACAACTAGATAACCAAGGATAACCCTGTAGCCCCACATAGTTAAGTTTCTTGATTTGAGTAGGAACTCTGGGACATGTCACCAAACAAAGAATTATTACAGAATTTGGGAGAAGAGTGACACTTGGGAGAAATTTACATGAAGCTCAAAGTGAAGCACAACCATATGTAGATAGATCCTCGTCAGGTTTGGACTGTGAGGTGGACCGCCGAAATGACAATGTTAAGATAGAAGCACTGTTTATAATAGCCAGGACATGGAAGCAACCTAGATGCCCATCAGCAGATGAATGGATAAGAAAGCTGTGGTACATATACACCATGGAATATTACTCAGCCATTAAAAAGAATTCATTTGAATCAGTTCTAATGAGGTGGATGAAACTGGAGCCCATTATACAGAGTGAAGTAAGCCAGAAAGATAAAGACCAATACAGTATACTAATGCATATATATGGAATTTAGAAAGATGGTAATGATAACCCTATATGCAGGACAGAAAAAGAGACACAGATGTACAGAACAGACTTTTGGACTCTGTGGGAGAAGGCGAGGGTGGGATGTTTTGAGAGAACAGAATCAAAACATGTATATTATCAAGGGTGAAACAGATCACCAGCCCAGGTTGGATGCATGAGACAAGTGCTCGGGGCTGGTGCACTGGGAAGACCCAGAGGGATCGGGTGGGGAGGGAGGTGGGAGGGGGGATCGGGATGGGGAATACATGTAAATCCATGGCTGATTCATGTCGATGTATGGCAAAAACCACTACAATATTGTAAAGTAATTAGCCTCCAACTAATAAAAATAAATGGGAAAAAAAAAAAAAAAAAAGAAGTGAATGCCTAAAATCTCATATCTGCACCTTTGCTCCTAGGTTGGAGATTAAGGATATTTGTCTGCAAAGTGACTTAGATTTTTTTAGGCAAGTTTCTCATTAAGAAAGCAATAGTCATTCAACTTTATGACTGAAGAGATAAAAACTTTATTCCTACCCCAGGAGAAATGTTTCCTGTTAACTTTGCACCTGGTATTTATCTGTCTTCTCTCCCAGCCTGATCAATGGTGGGAAGATTTTGAGCTGATATTTACTTTTTCAAGCTCCACTAATGCCTCAACTGCTATAAACACACCTTTCTATCACCTTCCACTGGGTAGTTATCTTATCATTGCTGATCAAGTTTAGCTTCTAGTTCCTGTCTCTTTAGTGATTCATTCCTTCACTGCTTTAGTGTACTCTTGTCAGGTGACCTGCCAACATCTGATTCTGGAATCATACAGGCACTAGAACAGGGCTAGCAAAAAAACAAAACAAAAAACTCAAGCAAGCAAGCAAGAAAACAGAAGAACAAAATGAAAACCAAAAATGAACACTCATATCTGTAGCTATATGCCACAATAAACTTATGCTTATTATACTTATTTGAGCTCCAAGCTTAATTTGGCAATCTTTTTACTCCTTCTATTCTATCTTCCTCTGAGAAATCTCCCTGCCCAAAAGACTTAGCTACCTGTTATGAGACTCATCGATTAATTCATTTGTTCCATTCAGTCTTCAAATATGTGCTAACTTCTAACTATGTGTCAGATCTGATGGTGGTGTGAAGAAATTAAGTGCATACTATTTCTATCCTCAAGGAACTCAGAGTCCAGTAAGAGACTGGAGTCCAACAATTATAAGATACAGCAACACACACTGTGTATATACCTGATCAGGGTGGCTTCCTGTCTAAATTACCAGTGATAGAATATGCATCAGTCAAAATGGGTCAGGTCTTGCTGTAGTAACAAACATCACAATTTTCAGTAACTTAACACCATGAACATATAATTTTATTTCTAAATTATACTCCGTGTTGCCATGGAGTGGCAGGAAGCTCTGTCTCAAATTGAGCTTCCCGAGTCACTACAGCAGGGGAAAGACAGTGTGGCCAGTCTTATACCACACAAATGCAAAGGATCATTAGAGACTGCTACAAGTAACTCTATATGCCCATAAAATGGACAACCTGGAAGAAGTGAACACATTTTTAGAAAGGTACAATCTCCCAAGACTGAACCAGGAAGAAATAGAAAATATGTACAGACCAATCACAAGTACTGAAATTGAAATGTGATTAAAAACACCCAACAAACAAAAGTCCATTACCAGATGGCTCCACAGGAAGGTTATATCAAACATTTAGCTAAGAGTTAATACACATCCTTCTGACACTGTTCCAAAAAATTGCAGAGGGAGGAACACTCCCAAACTCATTCTTTGAGACCACCATTATCCTCATACCAAGCTCAGACAAAGATACCATATAAAAGAAAAGTATAGGTCAATATCACTGATGAACATAGATGCAAAAATCCTCAACAAAATAGCAGCAAACAGAATCCAACAACATATTAAAAGGATAATACACCATATTCAAGTGGGATTTATTCAAGGGATGCAAGGATATGCACAAATCAATCATTGGATTGATTCTTAAATGTCCCCCCAGATCACATTCTAATGGGTATGCCTAACTTCAGGGGGCTGGGGCAGAGTAATCCTACCATGTGCCTTGAAAGAGAGGAATTTCTGTGAAAAGGTTTAAGGTTTAACACAGACCAATATTTAGCAACATCAATAACTGTTTGGGCACTTGGACACTTTCTTGTTTCTTTTCTCTGGTAAGAAAAAAAGCTTTTAACTTTGTTTTAAAATTTTTTTTAAATAATGAGACTACATAAAGTGATAAGCAAACAGACAGAACAGCACCTTACAAAGGAGACAATACAAAATGTCTAAGGTAAATATTTCACTGGACTGTCAATAATCTAGACCAGTGCAGTCCAATAAAAATACAATGAGCTACACTTGTATTTTTAAATTTACAAAGAAAAGTAAAAATAAACAAGTGAAATTAACATTGGTAACATGTAGGCATACCTTGGAGATAGTGAGGTCTTGTTTCCAGACCAACACAATAAAGCAAGTAGCTCAATAAAAGGAGTCACATAATTTTGGGGGAGTTCTCAGTGGATTTGATAGTTATATTTACACTGTACTTTAAAAAAGTTATTGGAGTGTAGTTGCGTTGCAATGTTGTGTTAGTATGCAGAGTATCAGTTCAGTTCAGTCGCTCAGTCGTGTCTGACTCTTTGAGACCCCATGAACTGCAGCACGCCAGGCCTCCCTGTCCATCACCAATTCCTGGAGTTTACCCAAAGTCATGTCCATTGAGTTGGTGATGCCATCCAACCATCTCATCTTCTGTCATCCCCTTCTTCTCCTGCCCCCAATCTTTCCCAGCATCAGGGTCTTTTCAAATGAGTCAGCTGTTTGCATCAGGTGGCCAAAGTGTTGGAGTTTCAGCTTCAGCATCAGTCCTTCCAATGAATATTTAGGACTGATTTCCTTTAGGATGGACTGGTTGGCTCCCCTTGCTATCTAAGGGACTCTCAAGGATCTTCTTCAACACCACAGTTCAAAAGCATCAATTCTTTGGCACTCAGCTTTCTTTATAGTCCAACGCTCACATCCTTACATGACTACTGGAAAAACTGTAGTTTTGACTAGACGGACCTTTGTTGGCAAATTTTTAACATGCTGTCTAGGTTGGTCATAACTTTTCTTCCAAGGAGCAAGCATCTTTTAATTTCATGGCTGCAGTCACCATCTGCAGTGATTTTGGAGCCTCCCAAAATAAAGTCTGCCACTGTTCCCACTGTTTCCCCATCTATTAGCCATGAAGTGATGGGACCAGGTGCCATGATCTTTTGAATAAATAGTCCAAAATTTAAAAAATAAAATAATTGATGAGGAAGTTGACTTAGAAGTGAAAAGAAGTGGTGAAGGTCACAGATGGAACAGTCAAAGATTTTCTGAGATTGCCTTGTCTATGTCCCAGCTGAGAGCAAGAAAGGCAGAGACACAGGTGGCTACATCGCTACTTCCCTGTCCCAGGTGTGTGCTTTCCTGCACCTGAGGGCAAGGAGGTAGTCTGTAGGCACACTTGCCAAAGTGACCAAGGGAACGAGAGTCTCTGTGAGAGACTAGCTGAAAAAGGCCCTGCGAGGAGGTGTGGGTGATGTCCTAGGCTTGGGTAGATCAGGGGTGGAGTATCTGAAAGTGTGTAAATCCTGCCCCTCCATCTGCCTATTGAGTATAGTCTCCCAGGTCTCTCTCCAGATAAAGAAGGGAGAAAGAAAGGCTGGAAAGTATCCTTGGAGGAAATGCTTCAAGTGGAGTTATCAGACCTTTGATGGGATACCAGCTTTCAGCTCAAATCTCAGGGCTGCTACTATTGGGGGGAAAAAGCAGTGAGAATTACCAGTTGAGGGCAAGACCTTTACACTGGCTGCTAAGGATGAGAAAATGCCAACTGGTAGGAAACTGGAGAATCTTTATGTCTTTATGCCTTTATGCAGTGAAGTGTGGGGACCTGCTCAGAAACTGAGTTGATATGAAGATTATTTTAAGCTGAAGATATTTGACATTAACAGATTCAAAGAAAGAAGCCTTCTCAGAGCTTCATTTATCTTACTAAAAGCAACAACTTCTGAGGAATGAGGCTGCCATCAATTCTTTCTTTGGGGGTGGGCCTACTCCCAGGAAGAAGCTGATAGTAAAAGTACTATAAATCACCTCTCCAGAGGAATATCAAGGCCATGAAGAAGATGGAAACACTACTTACACTTGCATAAACAAACATTATCCTCAAAAAACTAAAAATAGAACTACTATATGATCCAGCAATCACAATTCTGGATAATCCCAAAGGAAATGAAATTAGTGTCTTGAAGAGGTATAAGTACTCCCATGTTCATTGATGCATTATTCACTATAGCCAAGATAGGGAAACAATGTAAATGTCCATCTATGGAGGAGTGAATGAAGAAAATGTGATTATCTATCTATGTATCTATCACCTATCTAGTCAGTGATCTATTTATCATCTATCTGTTATCTATCATATGTGTATATAAGTATATGACCTATCATCTATCTGAGATCTATATCTAAAAGCTTTATCTATCTAGATCTCTATCTATGGGCTTCCCAGGTGACTTAGTGGTAAAGAATCCGCCTGTCAATGCAAGAAATGCAGGAGACACAGGTTTGATCCCTTGGTTGGGAAGATTCCCTGGAAAAGGAAATGGCAACTGACTCCAGTATTCTTGCCTGGGAAATCCCATGGAAAGAGGAGCCTGGTGGGCTACAGTGCATAGGGTTGCCAACAGTTGGACACGACTGAGCACACATGCACACACATAACAGACATAACAAGGTCCCTATCTAGATTATGTTTCTTATTATTTCTTCTGCTTCCTAAGTGTAGGACGTATGATGAAGGATGCTTGGCATCTCTCATGTTTAATAGAGCTAGGCTTTCCCATGTCATTTGCCAAATATTTCCTGCTGAGTCAGTTTTAAAATCTTCCCATTTTCATGTTTTCATATTCTATTAAAAGGAAAAAGCTAGTAGCCTACATCATAAATTGGAAATTCTATGATGTGTACTTTCTTAAATGCCAGTTCTAATTGGAGTTTGCCATTTTTTTTCATGTGGAGATCAAATTCTCAAAGCAACTTACAGTCCTCATGTTGTATTCTGGTGTGTACATTTTGGTGTGTTTAACCTAGTTTTCAGAAATTATTTTTTTCTCCCTGGCATTCCAGCAGTATGGGGCTCTACAGCCATTCCTGCCACACCATGAAAAGGGTCAACTCTTCCTTTCACTTTTGTGGTGTGAAGTGTTGTTAATTAGAATTAAATGCACTGCAAGTGCCAGAAAACAGAGTGGTTGATCAACTCCATGATTTCAGAAACTCAATTTCCTTCCTTATTGCTGTTCTGATATTCTCATTTCCTGGTTTCTGTCTCATATTCCAAGATGTCCACTGAAGCTCCATTTGTTATGACTACATGTCAGCCAGAAGGAAAGTGTGGTGGGGTGGAGAGGAATGTGACACTGCCCTGACATTTGAGGACCCTGCTGAACGGCGACATTTGTGCTTAGGGGCCACCATTCAGAGATTAGGGACATAGCCATACCTAGTCGCATTGATAACCGGGAAACGTATTCTAGGCAGTGTCTGCTCAGTTGAAATTGGGGTATCTATTTATCATCTATCTGTTATCTATCATATGTGTATATAAGTATATGACCTATCATCTATCTGAGATCTATATCTAAAAGCTTTATCTATCTAGATCTCTATCTATGGGCTTCCCAGGTGACTTAGTGGTAAAGAATCCGCCTGTCAATGCAAGAAATGCAGGAGACACAGGAGACAAAGAAGAAGGTCAAACTTTATATCTTAACATAGCTTGCTCTCTGTAGCAAAGGAAGGCATGAGTAGACAGGTTATCTTCCACTTGTCAGTTTTCAAAACTTGCCTACCTATTTGATGAGTGAGAGGTCAGACATATCAATAGCTGCAAATTATGGCTTTCTCCTTTGCTTGGGCAAGTGCTAAGGAGTTAAAGGTCGTGCTTATAATGTACAGAGTTGGGAATTGTGGTGAAGAAGGGGATCCTGTTCTGGAATTCTGTGGCAGGATGAGATTATAAGACATTGGCCTGCACATAATCCTTTGGAATAGAACTCACTCTCCCCTTAGTTAATCTCTTCTTGAGAAGGGAATGTGGTTAAAGTGTTTGGGTGAAAACATACTTCTCAATGATGTTCTCATCCCCCACCCCCACTGACTTTTCTAATGAGTAATTTATCATTAGTTAAGCCATGATTCAGGATCCTAGGGTGGGGGTCACCATGTACTTAGGTTCTCCTTCACCACACTGGGAGAAGGATGGAGGACAGAGGAAGTGGGATGGAGCCAGATCACATCTTCCCAGGAAACATTCTTTCTGTCTGCCAGTCATTCCAGGCTGATACCCAGGATATGGGGTAGAAGGACTTTTACATATGCAGGTACCATTTGCACATGCCACTTCTCTCTCCCGCTTTAGCAGTCATTGCCTTCTCATAGCAGTGGAAGTCAGGTAGTTCTGTCAGTAGTTCCTGGTCTGATCCTGGTGGGGGAAGCAACTGTCAAAAGGGACAGTCTGGTAGTTGATTTTGGTCTTGATGTCTTCTGCTACACTGCTAACTCCTACTGAAGATGCACCTGAAGCATCTGGAAGCACAATGTGATCCTCACTATATATGACCAGAAGTGGAAGAAAAGGCTGGCCTGTTCTCAATTTTTATTATCCAGGTTTGGCATAAAGGATGTAGATTGGGCTTTCAGGATGGATTTCTGGCCTCTGAAGACTTTTAGAGACATCTTAAAATACATAGAGTGATCGGTGGCATCTATTACGGCAGTTGCATTATATAAGCAAAGATTTATGGTACAAAGTTGGTCTAATTTGGAGGTACAAGACTGCAAATCAGTCTCTATCTCTTCTTCCCTCCCTGCTTTCCTGCTGCCTTCTGCTTTCCCTCCTTTCTGCCTGTATTCTTCCTTTCTTTCTTTTTGATACTTATTGAGGCATTGTAATGTGCCAGGTGCAAAGTTAGGCACTGTGGTGAAGTCATGGAGACTCCCTGCTCTCACGCACTGTGAGGAGACAGACTTAATTGAAGAACTAAAGGCTAGGAAGGATATGGGACATATCTAAAAGAACTTGACTCAGTTTTGAATCATGAAGAATTCCTTGAAGAGATGATACTTGGGCTAAGGAAGGAAGGATTTTAAGCACAGAGGAGAAAGCAGCATCCCAGGCAGAGGAACATCTCTGGAAATGACCTGGAAGGAAGAAGGAGCAGAGGAGCAGAATTAAGGAGAAAGAAACATGAGATGAAGCCAAGAAGACCAGACTCTTCAGGGCTTTGTAAGCAATGGGAAACACTATTTGTTTTGCCTGAGTGCATTAATTCATTCATGTAGTCATTATTCAATATTTAATAAATGCTAACTATGTGTCAAGTACAAAGACAACATTTGTCCTCATGGAGCTTACCTTAGAGTAGAAGACAGGTGGCAAACAATATATGTATGTAAAAATATATCATGTGTCAGAGGATGGCACGTGAAGGAACAATGGCAATTGCTAAAACAATTTAAGGGGAGGCTATAGGGTGAAGTCGGCGGCATGGGGTTAGATTTGTGTTCAGAAATCTCATTGGCTACATGTTGAGGAAAAAACCTGTGGTTTTGTACATGAAGTGTGGTAAGAATGGGGGCAAGGAGACCTGTTTGGACATTCCTGACTCATCCACTGTATCTTTAGAGATATGGTAGTGGTAGCTGCAGCCCTAAGGGAATGCACCCTAAGGGAAGGTAAGCATTGACAGTCAAAGGGACGGTCTTGAGGACTTTGTGAGAGACTGAATATGAGTGGCGATGCACACCTACTGAGCTGGTGAGACATTCACTCAACCTGACATGAAAGTGAGATCATGACTTTGTGTCTTGGCGTGACGAATTTGAGGTACCTTTGAAAAATCCAGTGGGGTGTCATGTGGAGTTGGGTATTAAAGGTCTTGTAGGAGATATCTGGCTAGCTTATAAATATATGACCAAGTTTGGTGTCAGGTGGTAACTGAAGTCATAGCCATGAATTAGAGTGATAAGAGAGAGTGTGGATTGAGAAGGCATAGGCACCAGGTCCAGAGGCACTCATCACTCAATAGGAAGGGGTGGGTCAGAAGAGAGATCTTCAAGGAGGAACTAACAACAGTGCCAACATTGGATAAGGTAAGAAAATGTTCTTTAGCTTTATCTGTTGATTCAACCAGTATTTATTGATGGACCATGTGCCCGTCATTCTTCTAGGAATCAGAATTAAGAATCAAAGCCTCTGTACTCCCGTACATTTAAAGGGAAAAAGAAACGTAGAATACACAAATGAAGTTAGAAAAAGATGATGGAGTGGGAATGACATTTTGGACAGGATGGCCAGTGAAGGAATCCCTAAAAGGTCACATTTGAGCAGTTCCTAAATGAAGTGAAGGCAAAAACCATGCAAACATGTAGGGGGAAGTGCCCAGGGATTGAGACCTCTGCATTGAAGGACCACTAGGTGGGACTGTACTTAGGAATTTTGAGCAACAGCAAGAGAGTTATTGTGGCTGGAGGAGAAGAATAAAGGAGATGTTTGGGGAAATAGCCAGCAATGAAGGCCCTTTGCAGGGAAGGGAAGCCCTTGGACACTCAGTGACATGGAGAAGATGAATGACTGCTGCTTCAGACAAGGGATGGATGGAGAAGCTGGCCTAGAGTTTGTTGAGGTGGGGAAGGTGAGTGGGGAGTGGACACAAACCATCTGGGCATCTCTTTGAAGTGTGGGAGCTGGAAGGGAATGAGGAGTGCCCCTTTCACTTTTCTGTATGTGGATTTGAGACTGCTTATTCTGGAAGGCAATCCTAGGATGGGCACCTGGAGCCACAGGCACATCTTAGAGGTGAGGATCCTTCTCTGCTGGGTTTTAAACAGTCCTACCTACCCCACACTTCCCTATGACCTTCTTCATTGCTCCTGTTACTTCCTTGTTCCTGAGGCTGTAGATGACAGGATTCAACATGGGTGTGAGGACGGTATAGAAGACGGATACTACATCATCCTGGCCAGGAGAGTGGTAGGATGCAGGTAACATGTAAGTGTAGACAAGGGGCCCGTAGAAGAGGTTGACGACTGCCAAGTGGGAGGAGCAGGTGGCTAGGGCCTTCTTACGCCCCTCCACAGAGTGCATCCGGAGCACAGCTGCGAGGATTAAGGCATAGGAGGTGGTGATGAAGGCAATGGGCACCAGGAGGACCACCACACCCGTCACAAAGAGCACCCGCTCATAGGTGGCTGTGTCAGCACAGGCCAACCTCAACAGTGAAGGCACCTCACAGAAGAAGTGTGCAATCTTCCGTGAGCCACAGTAGGGGAACTGCAGGGTCAGTGCAGTCTGGATGGAGGCGTTGAGTGACCCTCCCAGCCAGGAGGCAGCCACCAGGAGCAGGCAGGTCTGGCGACTCATGAGCACCGGGTAGCGCAGAGGGTTACAGATGGCCACGTAGCGGTCATAGGCCATGAGGGCCAGCAGGATGCACTCTGCAGCCCCCAGGAACATGAAGAAAAACATTTGTGCTCCACAGCCTCCAAATGAGATGCTTATCCATCCAAAGAGGAAGCCTGCTATCATCTTGGGGACAGTGACTGAGGTGAAGAAGATGTCCAAGAAGGATAGCTGGCTGAGGAGGAAGTACATGGGTGTGTGGAGCCGGGCATCTGCCCAGATCAGGAGGACCATGGCAGCATTGCCGGCCATGGCAAGTGTATAGATGACCACCACCATGCTGAAGAGGAACAAGTGCATCCGGCTCTCATTAAAAAGGCTGGTGAGAACAAAGTTAGTGGAGGAGGAATGGTTCCAGGTCCCTCTGACTGCCTCCTGCTGAACTTCACTGTGGGGAGGAAAGTGAACGGCTCACCAAGAGTTCACCAAGGGCTCAGAAGCGTCCACTCTGAGTCAGAGAGAAGGTGACAGATGAGCAGCAGGAAGTAACTGGCAAGGCTGACTTAGGGGCTGTGGGAGTTCTTCCTAACAGTCTTGCAGATTGCTATAGGGTGGACATTTTTTCACAAAGAAAAGCTACTATAACAGACATGGTATTCAGCCAAGGCAGTGTTCAGAGGGGAACTTAAAACTCAGAATACAAATGTTAGAAAAGAGGAAAGACAAATCAATGATCAAAGTTTCCATCTCAAAAAGTTAGAAAAGGAACCACAGTGCCCTAGAACACCTTATGTTTTTATAAAAATATACTTAGCATCCTTAACAATATTTCCAGTGAATAAATAGGCACACAGGAAAAAAATTATAAAAAGGAAACATTTACTCTCATGCTTAGTCTGAGAACTAGATCCACACCTATATGAATTATATGATTCAAAATTCTTATTTTCTGCCTGCCAATGCAGGAGACACAGGAGACATGAATTTGATCCCTGGGTTGAGAAGATCCCCTGGAGGGGGAAATGGCAACTCACTCCAATATTCTTGCCTGAAAAATTCCAGTGGACGGAGGAGCTTAGGAACTACAGTCCCTGTGGTGGCAAATAGTCAAACACGACTGAGCATGCACACACAAATTTTTATGTACTTAGGTATCTATGTGATGCACTTCTGTTAGAAATAGATGAGAGCCTGTGACTGTGGCAGACAAAGTGTGCTTTATCAGCTAGCAGAGCCACGCATGGCTGTGTTTCTCTTGCCACCTTGTCCCTCAGGGGTCCCAGATACACTCATTGTGTTCAGAGCTTATAATCACTTTTTACATGGGTTTCTGGAAGTATGTTGCCCTCATCTTCATAACTGTCACCTTGTTTATTTTTATTTTTTGGTCAAAACAGTATTTTTAATGCTCAATGGTTTATTCAATTATCTTGCCAAATTTGGCATTCTTTGTTTTTCCAGGAATTTTATAAATTTTGTCTAAGTTTTCTAAATTGTTGGCCTATAGTTAATACTATTATTATTCTTCAAAACATATTGATAACTGTCACCTCATTTAAGTGGTTTCCCTATAGCTAAGTCTTATTATCTTAGTAAGAAGATCCCTTTTAAATTTTTGATAGTAAATGGTCTTCGTGATAAGTATAAACCTGTAGATGCCATGGTAAGCGTAAGTAAATCAGTTTCAGTGTTTCCCTTAGGAAGGCTCTGAGGCTTTAAAGTTCTCTCTTGTTAAATTACATTTATTCAGGCAAAGTCAATCAGTCAATGTCAAGCTATGATGGCAAATATGTCATCCTAAGGCAATTTTAAAAAGTGTAGACAAGGGTCAAACTCAGACTACTTATTCTGCGATAAGTGAGCCTGCAGGGAGCTGCCCACCAGGCAAATTCCCTGAAATTTTGAGTTCTCCTGGATTCTTGGTTCCAAATGTCCCAGATCCTAGGAAATTACTTGAATTCTGGTTTGTATCTCCAGTCTTGAGTTTGATAGCAAGTGACTTAAATGAAGAAATTGAAAGGAAATAAATTGAACTGCCCAGTGTCCTATTATGAGCTGAGAATATGGGAGAATTTTGGAGCTGCTGGACACCGCTGGGTCACTGAGACTGGGCTGGAGGCGCCACAAATTTCAGAGGCGTGCCAGAGATGTGACCACCTATGGCCTTTATTTGCATGTCCTTCAGAATCACTAGCAGGGCTGTACAATCTATTACAAATTTACAAGTTTACAAATTAGGGGCAAGCTGCAATTTACAATGCGTGGGTGTGTCCCAAGTCGCCTCAGGCCTGTCTCTTTGCAACCCCATGGACTGTAGGCCACCAGGCTCCTCTGTTCATGAGATTTTCCAGACAAGAATACTGGAGTGGGTTGCCATGCCCTTCTCCAGGGGATCTTCCTGACGCAGGGATCGAACCTGTATCTCATGTCTCCTGCATTGGCAGGCGGCTTCTTTACTACTAGGGTCACCTGGGAAGCCCATATAATCTATGGGAGATCTGTATTTCCTGTTTCCCTGAATCAAATCCCTGGGAGTGAGCCCTGAGCACCTGTGCTTCTGAAACCTCCCAGGCTACTCTGAAGTGTGAACTGAGTTGAGACTCACTGTCCATCTCTCATGGTTAAATGTGCAAAGGAACTTAGAAGATACAACTTGCCTTAGGTCTCACTGTATATCACAGGGAAAGCCTTTCCTCTGTGTTCATGCTGGCTCATCCTGCTAAGCCATATGGTTCTTCTAATCTATGGCTTTAAACTCCACCATTTCCAGGCTGCTCACACTGGACACACACAGATCAAATATACTCAGTTGAGTCAAATATACTGAGTATAGCAGGTCTTGCTCCCACAGCCTGTCTCTGAAGCTGAGCATGAGAAGTTAACACTGTTAAACCCAAACAATTCAAGATGAACTTTTAGTTAAGACATAACACACTGCATCTATTTTCTCTGTTTTACAATGCTTTGTTTTCTTGATGGTTCACAGGACAGGAAGAACTGCTCCTCTTGGGGATTAGCCAATTCTTATACATAGTAAACAACTTGCCTGGGAGAATGGCTTCAATGTGAAAACCAGCCATCTGCCTCCAAATATCAGGATTCTGGAGTCGAGGACACTATTCCTATGCCCTGAATCACCATCGGGCCACGTCCCAGGCAATGAGAGATTACCCCTGTTGCCCAGAGCCCGCTGATACTATTATTCAATGTAATCCTAAACTTCCTCAGTTGCTTACCCGGCCTCACTCAGTTCTTCCCACAAAACCCAGTGAACGCATAAGGCTTTGACTTATGCATTCCTCTCACTCTTCCTACATTCTGACCAACCTTAGTTCTTTCCTGCATGGTCTTGTATAGTGTGGCATTTTCTCTCCTTACGGGAACTGTAAGTAACAATCTTTTCAATAGCAATGATCTCCTGATCTGTTCATCCCACCATTCCTTCAATAAAAGTAAGATCTCAGGTATATTTTAAATATTCCCTTAAAGAGCGTTTTCTCATATTGTCCCTGTTTTGGCATCTTGCAGGCACAGCTTGCATTGTTTGGCATCTCACATGGCTCAGCCTCCATAGATTTTATAGCTGTAAAACATTCCCATTTTTCCAATGGGAAAGCAGCATGAGCCTTGGTCAACATATTTTTTATTTTCTAGGCCAGATCCCAACTTTTTCTAAGTGTTTTAGAGTAGGCTTTCTCAACCTTGGCACAACTGGCATTTTAAGATGGATCACTGCTGAGGGAGGGTGCTGTATTATGCATTACAGGGCATTTAGTAGCATCCTGGACTCTTCCATTAGATGCCAGAAGCATTTTCTCTCAGTTGTGACAAACAATAGTGCAGACATTGCAAAATGTTCTCTGCAGGGCAAAATTGTCCCCAGTTGGGAAACTCAGCACTAAAATTCTACTATCAGTTACCTTTCTTTCCATTCTTGCCCATTCCTCTAAGGCAAGTGAAAAATAAGGACTCACATGTATAAAACCTGCAATAATGCAGATATGATAGAATGTCTTTTGCAGGTTTTACCCAGTTTAAGCCATTGTGCTTAAGGATTTAGTCTCTGGAGTCAGGCAGCTCAGTCCCAAGCCTCAGCTCCACGATTTCCCAGCCCTGTGACTTGGACAAGTTACTCAGTCTTAGGCTCCTCATCTCAAAAACTGTTGGGACTATTGAAAGCTTTAAATAATTAGTATACATTTAGTGCTCTTTGGTAATAATCTTGGCATTAATAGCAGCTGAAACTTAAATAGCACATTCTTTCTGCCTATTACAATTTTATAACCTTATTTCCCTGTAAAATGGGTCATAAAACTAATTTCTCAGGGTTATTTCAAAATGCTGAGTAAGAAAAATGTTGAGAGTGTATCTTTTGCATAATACATATTCAATAAATGTTAGAACTCTTCCTTTCCTCACTTAAGCAAATTAGTTTTGCAAAATAATCACATAGTCAATACGTGTACCTGCAAAGAGCCCCTAGTCTCTTCCACTTGGAGGTTTACTTTCCAAGGTTTTCCTCTCAGAAACCTTGGAGGGGGTTCTGTTGGTTGTGATAGGATGGGCTCCTTCAGTGCATGCAGGATCTTCCATCTTGGTTGAGAATTACCTCTAGTGACTGACTCTGTCCTTTCCTTCTTTGCACAGAATGTGGTTCACTATTGGCAATGTTTGTAGGATGTGTGGTGAGTAGCTGAGAAAAAGACACACACTTATCCACAAAATACTATTACCTCTATGGCCACCCTCTGGCACAGCCATCTGAATTCAGTATCTGCTCTGTGGGGCTCTGCATGAGTACCTGCACCCAGAGATGCTTCTTTGGTTGTCCTGACACCGTTCATTATTCTTTTCATGACTGTTTCTCAGTATTGACACACATGTCTGCAATGTAGTGTACGCAGTGAATGTGTGATGTGTGTGTGTCTCAGAATAATTCAGGGTGATTCTTTTTCTTTCAAGCTGTTCCATGGAGGAAGAGGATATATTTTTCTATTCTTTCATCTTCTAGCTTACCTAGATCTGAAGTGGCACCCAGCATACATTAAAGAATTATCACAATGAACAACAACAAAGAAATCCTTAGTGTAAATGGTCATTTCATGGTGTTGACTAAATATAGCCTAAGTCGTTGTTCTCTCCCTTATGATTTTTCTTCACTGGTATGATTTTTTTTATTCCCTTGCAGGGTGACTGATTTTTCTTTTCTTTTTGTAAAGCATAGTCCTGGGTTTTACAATTTAAGAGGTCTCATTTTTGGAGATGAGTGGTGTAAACAAACAAATAAACAAAAACAACTTCCAGTTAGAGATTTTAAATGCTGCAAAGTTTTACATGAGGGGAGTTGTAGAATTGCCCTTTGTCAATTATGGGGCTGCATAAATGGAGGTAAAAGTTTTAAATTACTTCCCCACTTCTCCAGCTCCCATTTCATCCCCCTACTCACCTCACATTGTCCCAATCTGCAGTTTCCATCAGGAGTCTCAGTCTCTTGTTGACTTTTTTCCTTCCTAGGTTCCAGGCTGAGGTTCAGAAACCAGGGCAGGTCCTTTGTGGAGTCCACCTGGAGAATCTGAAAACTAAAGCTTGAAATCCACCTCCTTTCAACAGGGCATGCCAAAAGGCTTCCTGTTTTCCCCCTAGAGCCCTATCTTTGCACAACATATCATATCTACCTTTACCATGATTAGTGTGAACTGCTGCCTGTTCCTAGGGCTCCTTCCAATTTCAGAGTGCCATGAATGGATTTTGTAACTACATTTGCCCCATTTTCTCATCCACGGATGCAAGGATTGCATAGTCCCACGTAGGTCAGTTCTCCTGATTTAGCTGTGCTGTTGAGACTTGTAGGACATATGTGCTGAGAAGATATAAACTGTTTAACCCCACATTACAAATAAGGTAATGATATTTAGAACAATGGCTCCCAAATCTGTCTACACATCAAAATTATATGGGTAGCTTCAAAATACCAGTGCCTGTGCCTCATCCCCAGAAGTGGAGATTGATTTGGCCTGGAATAGAGCTGGACTGTTGGAAGGTTTAAACAATTTCCAGGTATTTCTAATCTGCAGACAAATCTGAAAACCACCAAATTAGGGATTTCACAAACATGCCAGATATGCCAACGACTGGCACCCAGATCTCCTTAGACCAGAGGTGATCCCTGAATCAGCAGCAACAGTCACTGTTAAAATGCAAATCCTCAGGGCCCACCTCAGACCTATCCAATTAGAAACGTTGGGTGGTGGCTCAGAAGTCTGTTTTCAAAAGCCCTTTGGTTGGTCTGATTTTGTGAAAGATTGAAAACCACTGCTGTAGTCCAGAGGTTCTCTGTAATCCAGAGGGTGATTTTGCCCCCCAGGGGACACTTGTCACTGTCTGAAGACATTTTTGGTTGTTACAACTAGAAGGAAGAGTGCTAATGGCATGTAGTGGGGAGAGGTCAGGGAGCTGCTGAACATGGGTACACAGGGCAGCAACCGCCCAGCAGAGAATTAACCAGCCCCAAAATGTCCATAGTGCCAAGACCAGGAAAGCTTCTATTGACCACTCTGATTTCCTGGGTGATTTTTGTCCAAACGTATGTTCCCTAATGGTATTCCTATAACAAGTTCCACGGAGCAATATGATGAACAGTGTATGTTATGGCAGCTGAATGAGGCTGTTGAGTGGTTAAGTGAATGAAGAAGACCACCACTCATGACAGAGGTAAACGGATAGACCAAAGCTCATCCAGTTGACTAAAGGAGATGCTGTTGAAGTAGTGAAAATTCACACCTATTTAGAGCATCAAAACAACCTCAGCCTGGGTTTTATGGGATGCAAACAGACACGGGCAGGCATTTCCCAAGCAGTGGGCAGCTTGGCACAAACAGCTAATTCCACTGATGAATATTTGAGGTTGTTTGATATACACAGAAACATTGGTAAATGTGGTTACTTTATAACACAGGGATGGAATTGGGCTTTCATGGATATCGTTCAGGATTCGTGAGGGAAAAACTGCCACTCTTGCCATTGGCTTCATTTATGGACAAGCTTTCCACAGTTCTGCTGATTTGTTTGACGCTCTGTAATTGTGGCCAAAATCTAAACTCGGTGCCAGGGAGACAATGAATGACTGGACTGATCTGTGAGCAGTTTCACCATCTGTTGAGACAGGTCAGGGAAGAGTGATGGTGAGGGGAGAGGTAAGCTTGTTGGGATTTCTCAGCTTGCAGTCTATAGACACACATGGCTTTACTATTTCTACCTACCGGCTTACTGTGTGCCAGGATTGGGCTCAGTGTGCTGAATGCATATGTTCTACATAGGCTTTGTTACATGTGTTTTACGGGGTAGAAAGCCCAGGTACAGAGATGGCAGATGCCAGACTGGTAGGTTCAAACTCAGTCTGACCTGAAGCCACTACTTGTGGGACCATGCCATTTTGTTTAGACAGCTTTCTGACTGCTCTCTGAAATCTCACAGCTCCAAAATTTTTGTGTGACTGGTCACGAAATGACAGCCTAAATTCAAGTAGTTACTTTTAGAAATGTCAGTTGACCTACTTTAACCTTGAGCCAAGAGGAGTAATAGTGGTGTTAGTGGCTAAGTTATGTCCAAATATTTGTGATCCCATGGACTGTAGCTTGCCAGGCTCCTCTGTCCATAGGATTCTCCAGGCAAGAATACTGGAGTGGATTGTCATTCCAACAGACTTTGATCAAATAAAACCTGAGTGGATCTATCCTAGAGAATGTTCTATAACCAAACCACTTTTCTTTTTTTTTTTTTTTTTCTTTCTTTTTTTTTTTTTTCCCTTTTTTTCTTTTTTAATTTTTATTATTTTTATTATTATTATTTTTTTTTTTTCCCCAGTGGGTTTTGTCATACATTGATATGAATCAGCCATGGATTTACATGTATTCCCAATCCCGATCCCCCCTCCCACCTCCCTCTCCACCCGATTCCTCTGGGTCTTCCCAGTGCACCAGGCCCGAGCACTTGTCTCGTGCATCCCACCTGGGCTGGTGATCTGTTTCACCATAGATAGTATACATGCTGTTCTTTTCAAATATCCCACCCTCACATTCTCCCACAAAATTCAAAAGTCTGTTCTGTGTTTCTGTGTCTCTTTTTCTGTTCTGCATATAGGGTTATCGTTATCACCTTTCTAAATTCCATATACATGTGTCAGTATGCTGTAATGTTCTTTATCTTTCTGGCTTACTTCACTCTGTATAAGGGGCTCCAGCTTCATCCATCTCATTAGGACTGGTTCAAATGAATTCTTTTTAATGGCTGAGTAATATTCCATGGTGTATATGTACCACAGCTTCCTTATCCATTCATCTGCTGATGGGCATCTAGGTTGCTTCCATGTCCTGGCTATTATAAACAGTGCTGCGATGAACATTGGGGTGCACGTGTCTCTTTCAGATCTGGTTTCCTCAGTGTGTATGGCCAGAAGTGGGATTGCTGGGTCATATGGCAGTTCTATTTCCAGTTTTTTAAGAAATCTCGACACTGTTTTCCATAGCGGCTGTACTAGTTTGCATTCCCACCAACAGTGTAAGAGGGTTCCCTTTTCTCCACACCCTCTCCAGCATTTATTGCTTGTAGATTTTTGGATAGCAGCCATCCTGACTGGCGTGTAATGGTACCTCATTGTGGTTTTGATTTGCATTTCTCTAATAATGAGTGATGTTGAGCATCTTTTCATGTGTTTGTTAGCCATCTGTATGTCTTCTTTGGAGAAATGTCTGTTTAGTTCTTTGGCCCATTTTTTGATTGGGTCATTTATTTTTCTGGAATTGAGCTGCAGGAGTTGCTTGTATATTTTTGAGATTAATCCTTTGTCTGTTGCTTCATTTGCTATTATTTTCTCCCAATCTGAGGGCTGTCTTTTCACCTTACTTATAGTTTCCTTTGTAGTGCAAAAGCTTTTAAGTTTCATTAGGTCCCATTTGTTTAGTTTTGCTTTTATTTCCAATATTCTGGGAGGTGGGTCATAGAGGATCTTGCTTTGATTTATGTCGGAGAGTGTTTTGCCTATGTTCTCCTCTAGGAGTTTTATAGTTTCTGGTCTTACATTTAGATCTTTAATCCATTTTGAGTTTATTTTTGTGTATGGTGTTAGAAAGTGTTCTAGTTTCATTCTTTTACAAGTGGTTGACCAGTTTTCCCAGCACCACTTGTTAAAGAGGTCAAACCACTTTTCTGTACATCTGAAATTAACATAATATTGCAAATCAGCTATACTTCAAATAAAAATAATGATTAAAATACCTAGGTAGAAACATCTAAAGAAACTGCTTACATATGGGCAGGAGGAAAGAAGGTGGAGGGTGACTAAGACCTCTTAGTTCTCCTCCCGACCAGAACTTTAACAAAGTCCTCATGGTTAATGAATGTAGAATGAGGCGGATTATAAGAAGGATGTCCTGGAAGAGAAGGTTATTTATTTCTGAAATAGCTGATTGAGGAAGATTGTGACTCTCCATCCTTTGGGATATTTTTACATATAGGTGAGCAGGTTCCTTACCTGTGCAGATACCTGAGTCCCTGCAGTTGGACAGGATGAGTTTTCCAAAACTGAGAGCTTTAATTCTCTCGTTGCTGGCTCCTAAGTATTTCCTGTTTTTTGTTTTTTACATGTAGGCAGTTAAGTGACTTCAGAAAGAAGAGACAATCTATATTGAAAAGAATTGTAAGTAAGAGCAGGTGTCAAGATCTGAGATAACGTTCATGGTTTCTGGACACGGGGGGGCCTCTCTGAAACACACATACACACACACAAATATTTTCTCAGCTATGATGCAGTGTCTTCAGGGCCTCCAGGGCCCCCACACTATTGTTTCAAATCCTTATATACACAGGGTACTTGTGGAGCAGGCTTGGGAATTGCTGGTTAGATCAGCACAGCATCATTTTGGTGTCTGAGGGAAACTGCTCCCTAGTCAACAATTAGAGAAATAAAGAAGCATCTTTTCTCCCTCCCTGCCTCCCTTCCTTCCTTCCTCTCTTCAAAATATTTACTAAGTTACTGGAGTTATAGTTTTTTTTTTTTTTTGGTCCTATTGTTCTGAAAGTGAAAAGTAAAAGTGTTAGTCAATCCGTCATGTCTGATTCTTTGTGACCCCATGGACTGTAGTCCATCAGGCTCTTCTGTCCATGAAATTCTCCAGGGAAGAATACTGGAGTGGGTAGCCACTCCCTTCTCCAGGAGATTTTTCCAACCCAGGGATCAAATCCAGGTCTCCTGCATTGCAGGCAGATTCTTTACCCTCTGAGCCACCATAGGAGCCCTGTTGTTCTGCTCAGTTCTGAAAGGAATCAGAATGGGAAGCAAATTAATTATTCTATCTCCCATTTTGTATTAGATACAACCTATTTAATTTGACTTTATCCTCATAGTAATTTTATCATGTAATTAAATAGATCATTATTTTACGCATGAAGAAACAGAAATTCAGAGTTAATTAGCTTAGTGCTTGAGGTCATCTGCCCAGGAGGTGTCAGATCTGGGGTGTAAACCAGGTCTAGATTTTGGTGAAGCCTATGATCTTTGTCTACATGCAACCAGCATGTGCTATATGTAATCTGCCAAACCCAGATTAATATGCGGGAATTTAGGTAAAGTTAACATGCATGGACTCCCATAATATGGCTGTTTGGTGGTTATATCTACATAGGTCTACTAATGCACATTTTATCAACATAGCTTTTAAGTGGGAAGTGGAATAATACTGGTTTATTTTTTAAAAGTATATGGCCTTTGTCCTGTCCCATTGTCATATTTTCATGTATACTTAAAGTGCTATTGGGATCGTCATAGCCAAGACTATAGAGTATTTTTCTTTGGTATACTTTCTCTATTCTCTTGCATTCCTTTCTACCCCACTGTGGCTTTTCTGTCTTCAGCTTCAGCTATCTCCCTGATCTCCATCGTCATGGCCTAACCTTATATCCAAGGATCCTCAGATTCAAGTATCCATCATCATGACCTAATCTCATCATGTCAGTGCAACAGAACTCACCAACAGGGTTTCATGCATGCTCTCTTCCCAGGGGTTTATTGGTGTGTATCACATTCAATCCCACTGAATAGTCCACATATACATGACTCGTGTAATGCTGGTCTGCAGCTAAAGTCAGGGAAATGTCCATTTACTGCTTTGTACTTGATTCTCTGTGGTTTTTCTGCTCTCAAATGTGACTGCTCTCTTTGTTTATCTAACAATGCTTATTAAGTACCTCCAAGGCTGTTCTTGTACCGAATGAAATAAAGTGTTAGTTGCTCAATTGTGTCAGACTCTTCACGACCTCACGGACTGTAGTCTGCCATGCTCCTCAGTCCTTGAATTCTCCAGGCAAGAATATTGGAGTGGGTTGCCATTCCCTTCTCCAGGAGATGTTTCTGATCCAGGGATCGAACCCAGGTGTCTCCTGCATTGCAGGCGGATTCTTTACCCTTTGTGCCACCAAGGAAGCCCTGTACTGAGGGAGGTATGGACTATTTCTTTAAGCTATTCTAGTCCTGTAGGGATCATAACACAATATGCCAAGAGGTCACAAGATCCAGTTCTGTGCATAAGAAAATTCAAAGTACTTGGGGAGAGAACTGTTATGGTGCCTTCCAGAGTCTAATTGGGCTGATAATAAAAATGAGCTTATGGCTAGCCATAGTCTTTTAAAAACTTGTGCATACTTAAGGTGCATACTTTATGATTTATGTAGCACTGTGAAATAGTCACCACAATTAAGTTAATTAATCATTATGCATCACCTCACATAATTAATCTTTTTTTTTTAGTTGGCATACACAGGATCTACCTCAAAAGGCAAATTTTAAGTGTAAGTACAGTACTGTTACCTATAGTGACCATGTTATACATTAGATTTCCAGAACTTACTCATCTTGCATAACTGAAACTTTGTACCCCTTGACCAGCATCTCCCCATTTCTCCTTCCCCCTCATTCTATGCCCTATGATCTCATTTCTGAGTATTTAGCCAAGAAAATTGAAATCAGGATTTGAAGAGACACCCATGTTCTCATGTTCATTGTAGCATTCTCTACAGTAGCCAAGATATGGAAACAATCTAAATATCCATTAATGGATGCATGGATAAAGAAAATGTGGCTTATATGTACAGTGGCGTATTGTTCAGCCATAGTCTTGCTTACCCTCATTTGCTTTTAAATTCCTTAGTTTGTTTTTAGTAGGACGGATCAACTCAGGAACGATTAACAAAGTTAGCTCCTGTCTTCTGTTGTTGAATACCCACATATTTTAAAACTTGCCTTTTCAGGCTGTTTTCCATTACTCTTGAACACATTCCCTCTTCATTCTGACTGCAATTTCTCTACATTCTGTGTACGTGTGTTGTGGTTGTCTGAGTTAAACAGAATGCCTGAAACATTTCTGACTGATGAGAGATGCAACGGTGACTTCTGGGTCCTTGGAGGCTTTTTTGTTTGTTTGTTTTAAATTCTTACACTGTATAATTTGACTTACTTAGCTTATGGAAATCTAAAATTCCCTAATTATTTGCTTTATTACTTGTAGCTGTTCAAACTGTCCAAATCACGTTTTGGAATGCCAGTTTTTTGAACCTATGTCTATACACTTGTGTTAGTCCCTACTGAAATTCTTCGCAGCAACTGAACATATCTGTATAAAATAAAGCAATTCTTATATTTTTTTCAGATATCTATTTTTTATTCCTCTTAACATAGTCTTGTACATTTTTTAAAAAATTATTTCTAGTTGAAGGATAATTACTTTACAGTATTGTATTGGTTTCTGCCAAACATCAACATAAATAAGCCATAGACACACCTATGCCCCTATCTTGAACCTCCATCCTAACTCCCTCTCTATCTCACCGCTCTAGATTGTTACAGAGACATAATTTGAATTCCCTGAGTCATACAACAAACTTCCACTGGCTATCTATTTTACATATGTTAATATACGTTTCCATGGTATTCTCTACATACATCCCACCCTCTCCTTCCTCCCCAGTCCCTCTGTGTCCATAAGTCTGTTCTCTATGTCTGTGTCTCCATTGCTGTCCTGTAAATAGTTTCATTAGTAGCATCTTTCTAGATTCCATTTATATGTGTTAGTACACAATTTTTGTTTGTCTCTTTTTGACTTATTATTTTCTCTTTTATTCTCTTATTATTCTCTTTTTGACTTGTTTGATTTCACACTGTAAAATAGGCTCTAGGTTCATCCACTAGAACTGACTCAAATGTGTTCCTTTCTATGGCTGAGTAATATTCCATTGTATAATTGTACATAGCTTCTTTATCCATTCATCTGTCAGTGGACATCTAGATTGCTTCCATGTTCTAGCTATTGTAAATAGTGCTGCAATGAATATTGGGGTACATGTATTTTTCAATTTTGGTTTCCTCAGAGTCAATGCCTTGTAGTGGGATTTCTGGGTCATTATAGGGTTTTATTCCTAGTTTTTCAAAGGAATCTCCATACTGTTCTCCTAGTGGTTGTATCAATTTATATTTCCACCAACAGTACAAGAGGTTTCCCTTTTTTCCACACCCTCTCCAGCATTTACTGTTTGTAGACTCTTTGATGATGGTCTTCCTGACTGGTGGAGAAGGAAATGGCAATGCACTCCAGTATTCTTATCTGGAGAACCCCATGGACAGAGGAGCCTGGAGGCCTATAGTCCATAGGGTTACAAAGAGTTGGTTACGATTGAGCATGCATGCATTCTGAGTGGTGTGAGGTTTTGATTCGCATTTCTCTAGTAATGGGTGATATTGAATATCTTTTCAACATCTTGCCTCCTTTGTCAAAAATAAGGTGCCCATAGGCAAGTGGGTTTATCTCTGGGCTTTCTATTTTGTTCCATCAGTACATATGTCTGTTTATGTGTAAATACCACACTGTCTTGATGACTGTAGCTTTGTAGTATAGTCTGAAGTCAGGAAGGTTGATTCCTCCAGCCCCATTCTTCTTTTTCAAGACAGCAATTCTTGTATTTTTATACACATTGAAATATTTTTATTAATGGGATATTTAAAAATCAGCATCATAAGCTTTTTGGCCACTTTTGTTATTATTCGGAATACCAAAAATAATGATAGCTACCATTTGTTGTACACTTATCATGTATAAGTCACTGAGCCATAAGTTTTACATGCTCACACCAACCATATGAAGTATGGATTATTACATCTGTGAGTCACATGGAGGCCCAGAACATTTAAGTAATGTTCTCAAGACTGTACAACCAGCAGAACCAGCATTTAAGGCAAGGAATGTCATTTCCTAAAGCCTCACTTGTTAGGAGTGTGTTTCCCAATATATGGATGTTTTGGGGATTTATCACTGGGTTAACATTTCCCAAACCAGAATGGAAAAACATTTTTCACAACCACATCACCATCATCAGTGAAAACAATTTACTCAAATGATTATGGGGGAATTGGAGTTCTTTCAAGAGCAATCAATACATTATGACTTCTGCTGGCTAGATTAAGAGCTAGAGCAGTCAGGCCCATCAAATCCATCAATCCAGTAGATCACTGGAGTAACTGGACATGCACAAAGTCCTTATCTTTCAGATAAACCTGCAGATGGAGCCACTCCCAAGTGCTATTTTTTAAAAATATCAAACCACAAATTATACGTACATAAGTTTTGTGTACATATTCATACTTTGCTTTTCAGTTTAGTTCAGTCACTCAGTCATGTCCGACTCTTTGCAACCCCATGGACTGCAGCACGCCAGGCATCCCTGTCCATCACCAACTCCTGGAGCTTATTCAAACTCATGTCCTTCAAGTTGGTGATGCCATCGAACCATCTCATCTTCTGTCATCCCCTCCTCATCCTGCCTTCAATTTTTTCCAGCAGCAGGGTCTTTTCCAAAGAGTCAGTTCTGCACATTAGGTGGCCAAAGTATTGGAGTTTCAGCTTCAGCATCAGTCTTTCCAATGAATAGTCAGGACTGATTTCCTTTAGGATTGACTGGTTGGATCTCCTTGCAGTCCAAGGAACTCACAAGAGTCTTCTCCAACACCACAGTTCAGAAGTATCAGTTCTTCAGTGCTCAGCTTTTTTTATAGTCCAATTCTCATATCCATACATGACTACTGAAAAACCGTAGCTTTGACTAAGACAGACCTTTGTTAGCAAAGTAATGTCTCTGCTTTTTAACATGCTGTCTAGGTTAGTCATAACTTTTCTTTCCAGGAGCAAGCATCTTTTAATTTCACGGCTGCAGTCACCATCTGCATTGATTTTGGAGCTCCCCAAAATAAGTAAAAAATAAAAATAAAAACTTTGCTTTTAGCTGTGTAAACTAACATTCAGAAAACATATCCCATATAGCTTATACTGTATTAGTACAAATGGGAAAAAAAATGCCCACCTATAGGGGAATAGATAAATAAATTTTGTTGCATCCACCCCATGGAGTATCATTAATCATTTGAAAGTAACATATGCTTAGAATATGTAGCAACCTGGAGGAAATCTTATGAAAATAACAAAATTATAAAGCAGACCATAAAACTATCTGTGATTATAATGATAAAAATTGCATATTTTAATACATATAGAAAAGGAATGAAAGATAAATCTTGAGTTGAGTGATGGGTGATTCTTTTACCTTTCACTTCATTATTTATACCATAATACTTTAAAAATAGTAAATACAGCAATATTGAATTGATTATCTTCAATCAATTGTTAATGATGTTTAAAATGTCAGTCTATTTTTCTGGATTTAACTATAGCTATAGTCTACCAGAAAAGGTGCTTTTTCTCCAGCTCATCCCTAAGGAATTGAAAAGAACTAAAGCCAGGTTTTCATACTTCTCATTGGAGAGAGTGCAGATAATTATTTTTGTTTATTTGTATGAAATTGCTCTCCAGACTTTGCATTAAGGATAAGGAGGAACAAATCCCAGAAGGCTGAAGCAACTTTCCATTGGTGGCTTGGGCTGTGTCTACAGAGAACTCAGAAAATCTGTCACTTTTTGTCTGGTCTCTGATGAAATGAATGAATGAAGTTGAATAACATAGGCTGCCCTGTGGACAGACCTGAGGACACATCCAGCTGTCTAAACTGTGCTTTTTGGAAAAGTCATGGAGTGACTTCAAGGCTTTCTCTCTCTCACCATTCTTCCAAGACCATACCTGGTGGGGACCTTTGAACCACAGGAATGGTCCCTGAGCAGACAGCACACATTTGAGATAATCAGTCCCAGCTGAGAATCTTGCTGTTGAGGGAGTTATTAAGCCAAGCTTCTGGGACCCACTACCACTGGGGCAAAAGGAGGGGCCCCCATTGCAGAGTTCCAAGCAGTTCTTGGAGCATCAGAGGACTCACTATATGTTGATGCTTGAAGTGAAAGTGGAAGTGTTAGTTGCTCAGTCATATCCAACTCTTTGCAACCCTGTGAACTGTACTTTGCCAGGCTCCTCTGTCCCTGGAACTCTCCAGGCAAGAATATTGTACTGGGTTGCCATTCCCTTCTTCAGGGGATCTTCCCAACCCAGGGATTGAACCCCGGTATCTTCCACATTGCAAGCAGATTCTTTACCATCTGAGACACTAGGGACGCCCATAAGCATGTGGATAAATAAGTAATCCGATTTAAAAACCAAATATTCCTCACCTTGACTCCCACAGAGACACCCATTTTCCCCTTTGGAGAGTTTCCTTCTCTGGCTGGCTCTTCCTTAAAGGCAGTGGTATATATCGTGGCTGGTCAGAGTATATTTATGTGCTGCCTTTATGTCACTTTTCTCTCCAATGAGCCTCCTTAACACCTTTACAAAAAGGTGCTATGCCTTTGGCATATATAAATCTTTTATAGCTGTGATTCTTTTACTTGAGGACTTGGGCCCAATTTGAGAAGCACTTCATTAAAAGAGAAGTATTATAACATCGTTTTCACCTGGCTCTGGTGGGAATATAAGTAGGAGACTCAATGTGCCTGCATTTATGATTGCAATGCATTATTTCCACAACACAATCCTGAGTGAGACAAGCTCTATTAACACTCTCTTTATGCAGATGGGGAAACCAAGGCAGAGAGTTATCAAGTAACTTGCCCAAGGTCACAAAGATATGAAATGTCAGATTCAGAATCTTTAATTTACTGTGTGTAGGTTAAGCTCAGATTAAAACATTTTTTTAATGATTTATTATTTTTAATTCAATTGAAATGGTCTTGCAATATTTGATAATTCTCAAATGTGCCCATGGAACTCTGCAATGGGGGCCCGGCCTCTCGCCCCAGTGGTAGTGGGTCCCAGAGGCCTGCCTTAATAACTCCCTCTCAGCTAGAACTTAGGAGTGGAATTGTTGGGTCATCTGATAATTTTATATATTTAACATTTTGAGGAATTACAGACTGTTTTCCACAGTGGCTGTACCATGTACCATTTTACACTGCCACCAATAATGGATGAGTGTTCCAATTTTTAAAGAGAAGAGACCTTTGTCAGAATTGATTAGATTTTTAAATTATGTAGTACAGAATTTCCTTCTTATTAACACCATGGGTGTTATATTATGCAATATTATTTAGCCTTTAAAAAGAAGGAAATTCTGTACTTGCCATAACACGAAGAAAGCTGTACTACATTATACTAAGTGAAATAAGCCAGACACAAAAAAGACAAATTCATGATCTCATATGTGGAATCTAAAATAGTAAACTTCTTTTAGCTCTTTGATCATGTTTTATGCATTTGAGTTAAAGTCTTCCTCAGGGATGTTTTCTATTAATTCATTGTTTTCCTTTGAGTCGACTGTAATTTTTTTTACTATTTTAACTTTATTGGAGTGTAGTTGATTTACAATGTTGGGTTAATTTCAGATGTACAACAAGTGATTCAATTATACATATACATATATTCTTTGCTTTTTAGATTGTTTTCTTGTATAAGTGATCACAGAATACTGGGTAGTGTTCCCTGTGCTATATGGGAGGTCCTCATTGGTTATCTATTTTATATATAGTAGTGTGTATGTGTTTATCCTAGGTTCCTGATTTCTCCTCTCTCCCCCCAACCATATTTTCCCTTTGGTAACCATAAATTTGTTTTTGATATCTGTAAGACTGCTTCTGTTTTGTAATTGAGTTCATTTGTATCTTTTTTTAAAAATTAGGTTACACATATATGATAAGATATTTGTCTTTCTCTGTTTGACTTCACTTAGTATATAATCTCTTGGTCCATCCATATTGATGTAAAAACACATTATTTCATTCTTTTTTATGGCCGAGTAATATTCCATTGTATATATGTACCACATTTTCTCCATTGTATATATGTACCACATCTTTTTTTATTCATTCCTCTATCTGTAGACATTTGGGTTGATTCCATTTCTTGGATATTGTGAATAGTGTTGCAATGAACATTGTGGTGAAGATAATCTTTTCGGATTATGGTTTTCTCTGGATATATGCCCAGGAGTGTGATTGCTGGTAGTTCTATTTTAAGTTTTTAAAGGAACTTTCATAGTGTTCTCCACAGTGATTGTATCAATTTACATTTGCACCACAAGTGGTCCATAATTTTCTATTTGAATTTGTGTGGTATTTTTGTTGGAAACTAAAAATTTGATAATTATATCTCTGGAATTCAGATTTCCCTTCTCTAGGGTTTGCTTCTTGACTGTGGAAAGCTTGACTTCTGTACAGCCAGTATTTTAGATTTCTTACAATGCCAGAAACTTAAAAATAAACACACACACAAAATACAAGGAAACCTTTCCCTGCCTTTACTGATTATCTATGTGCTAGAACATTCTTTTAATATCTATCACAATTCTTCCTTAGTGTTCCCTTCCTACTTACACTAAGCCTATAGATTAGTCTGTGGGGAAAGTTTAGGAACTTTTCAGGTCTTCTCTGGATGTTCATTCTGCCTTGGGCATGGACATGGCTTTCTATATTCCCCTTATATATGGTACTTTTGAATGTCCTAATTTCCCAGAGAAACTCTCTCCTTGGATTCCCCCCACTCCACACCCCCCGCCTCAGGCCTTAGGTACTGTAAGCCTCAACTACAATCTTTTGCCCCAGATGGCTAAGAAAAAAAATGAAAGTATTAGTCATTCAGTCATGTCTGACTCTTTGCAACCCTGTGGGCTATAGCCTGCCAGGCTCCCCTGTCCATGGAATTCTCCAGGCAAGAATACTGGAGTGGGTAGCCATTCCCTTCTCCAGGGGAAGTTCTTCACCTAGGGATTGAACCCAGGTCTCCTACAACGCAGGCAAATTCTTCACCATCTGAGACACCAGGGAAGCCCCCAGACGGGTATATGTTTTCTTTTTTCTTTCTCTCTTTTTAAATTTTTTTGTTGCCCTAAAATGTTTCAAACAAGTTTAGTCTGATGCTTTTCCACCCTGGGTAGACTCTAAGATAGGTGATAGAGAGACAAGCAACTTTCATCAGTCTTTCAGGTATCCCTGGACAGGTTACAATAGGAAAATATAATAATTTGTCTGCTTGGCTCCCACTGGAACCAGGGACCTGAGTCCCATATTGGGAATGAGGCTGCCATCTTCAAAACTTGTGCTGGACTGTGGAGAGGTGGTACAAAGGCAAGGAAATGCCACAAAGCTTTTCTAATACTTTTATTGCTTCAATTAACTTGGTTGACATACACTTTCTATTATTTTCCAGAGTTCTTACAACGTTGATTCTCATGGCTTTTGATTGCGATTTTGATGTTGCTCTGGAGAGAGAGAAGTTTGAAGCTGTCTACTCCACCATTTTGCTCAACAGAGCTCATTGTTTTATATCTCTTAGTAAAATCATATCTGAATATGAAACTGAGGCACAGAAATGTAAAGTGACATCCAATAACACACATTAAATGCCTATGTCCTTTGATAGGAAATGACTGTCATTTTCACAGTAGTTTGGAAAAACTGATTTATTCATTCTGTATACATAATGTGATCATATCAATGGCCACAGATCTTGTAGTGATTTATAACTCTCACTGAAATCCAAAGTCTGGAGCACCTTCAATACTTACATGGAAGTCAATAGTCTATGTTTTAAGTATATTTATGGTTAATTTTTCTTGGAATAAAAATTGATGTTTCTAGGAAGGACATCTATAATCACTGAATCAGAATCTCTCAAAGACATAGTATCTCAAATCCTGCTTTCATGGGAGGCCACTCCCCAGGCTTTCATGGTGCTACTCTGATGCACTTAATTCTTCTGTTAGGTAATAAGTTTCTTGAAAGTTATCTGTAAGTAACTTCATTAGTAAAAATATGCCCAGATCTCCATCTTAATTTATTATCAAATATGTAGTTTGTGGGATTGGCTGGAGCAAAATACTATAAATAAACAGAGAACCACTAGCACTCCCAGTGTGCAACATCATGACTACTTATAAGTTCATAAAAGTCAATTCACAAATTCTTTAAAACGGGAAAAACATTAAATAAGTGACTGTTAGATATGTTGTCTGGTTCGCAGTATAGTAGTGATCTCCTGAGCATCTGAGAGGCTCTGCAGTGATGCGTAAGGGAGCAAGACCTGCATATCTCTCCTCAGAATATGTGCTTGTACTTATCTCAGCTATTTCTTTCCTAACTCTCATGAACCAGGTTTCTTATGCCAACCTTTCAAAAATAAAAATAAAAAGCAACTCATATGAACCTATCTTTTTCTTTAGTATCCCGTCCTGTTCTCGACTATCTTTGTATGACCAGGAGCCGGGAGGAGCAGAATTTAATTGTAATAGTTCAGGTAATTATGTGAGTGAGTGTTATACCAAATTGCAAGCTGATATTTGTATTCTAATGCAGAATTTGTATCCTGTCAGGCTTACTCTATGACTTGTTTTAGCATTTGGCAGAAAGTTCCCTGACATCAAATGCTCTGCCTTGATGGATATAATATATTATATATTTTAATTTGCATTTTGGTTTTTATAACTTCACTATCAAATAACAAAACTTGGAACTTGGGAATGTTACCAAAAGATGTCCTTGTTGGCATTTGTGATGGCAATGAGGCCCACAGAGACTAATTGTGTGATGTTTCCTATTTAATTAGTAAAAGTTCAAGGACTAAACAACTAAATATCATACTTGGTAGGTTACAATTTTTTTTTAAAACAATAACTTTTAACGAGAAGCTGCTTACTCATATTTTCAAAAATAGTTCTTAGAGACCAGGTAAAGTTTTTGAAATGTGCAGAGCACTGCACAAATGTGAGGGTTGGTGATGGTTACAACTTCTGATTATAATCATTGTGATAGATTATTGCCATGAGGAGTATTACAATTCGGTTGTCATTACTCAGGCTAATTGACCTCTTGGTGATTGTCTTTCTGATAGACTTTTGGGGGACTTCCCTGATGGCTCAGTGAGTAAAGAATCCACCTGCAATGTAAGAGACACAGGAGAGGTGGTTTTGGTCCCTGGGTGGGGAAGATACCCTGGAGGAAAAAATGGCTACCCACTCCAGTATTCTTGCTTGAAAAATCCCATGGATGGAGTAGCCTGGCAAGATACAGTCTGGGGGTTGCAAAGAGTTGGACATGACTGAGCGACTGAGCTCACACACAAGACATTCTTCATTGACTCTTAACTAAGAGTAGTAGTGGCTTCTGCAGAATCCCTCCTCTTCTTAGTCACGTCTAGCTGTAGTCAGCAGCACACATTTTAAAGTAAAGGACTGATTTAAAGACTCACTATTAAAAAATCCCAAAATGATACTGTTAAAGTGCTGCACTCAATATGCCAGCCAATTTGGAAAACTCACCAGTGACCTCAGCACTGGAAAAGGTCAGTTTTTCCAGTTGCACTCATTTTGCATGTACCAAGGTAATGCTCAAAATCCTTCAAGTTGGCTTCAACAGTACATGAACTGAGAACTTCCAGGTATACAAGATAGATTTAGAAAAGGCAGAGGGACCAGAGATCAAATTACCAACAAATGCTGGGTCATAGAAAAAGCAAGGGAATTCCAGAAAAACGCCAACTTCTGCTTCATTAGCTATGCTAAAACCTTTGACTGTGTGGATCACAATAAACTGTGGACAATTCTTAAAGAGATGGGAATACCAGACCACCTTACTTGCTTCCTGAGAAATTTGTATGTAGGTCAAGAAGCAACAGTTGGAACTGGACATGGAAGAATGGAGTGGTTCCCAATTGGGAAAGGCTGTATATTGTCACCTTGCTTATTTAATTTATATCCAGAGTACATCATGTGAAATGCCAGACTGGATGAAATACAATCTCCTGGAATCAAGATTGCCAGGAGAAATATCAACAAGCTCAGATATGCCGATGATACCACATTAGTGGTAGAAAGCGAAGAGGAACTTAAAGAGCTTCTTGATGAAGGTGAAGGAGGAGACTGAAAAAGCTGGCTTAAAACTCCACATTTGGGGGACTTCCCTGGTGGTCCAGTGGTTAAGACTCTTCCTTCCAATGTAGTGGAAGTGGGTTCGATCCCTGGTTGGGGAACTAAGATCCCATGTGCTGTGGGGCAACTAAGCCTCACGGGCCACAGCTGCTGAGTCCACACACCCCAATGATGATCCCACTAAGACCTGATGCAGCCAAATACACACACACACACACACACACACACACACACACACACATATAACTCAACATTCTGAAAATTAAGATCATGGCATCTGGTCCCATCTGTGTTGTGCTTAGTCACTCAGTCATGTCCAACTGTTTGTGACCTCATGGACTGTAGCCCACCAGGCTCCTCTGTCCATGGGGATTCTCCAGGCAACAATACTGGAGTGGGTTGACATGCCCTCCTCCAAGAGATCTTCCCAAACTGGGGATTGAACCCAGGTGTCCTGAATTGCAGGTAGATTCTTTACCATCTGGGCCACCAGAGAAGCCCAAGAATACTGGACGGGATAGCCTATCCCTTCTCCATGGGATCTTCCCTACCCAGAAATCAAACAGGGGTCTCCTCCATGGCAGGCAGATTCTTTGCCAGCTGAGCTACCAGGGAAGCCCCTGGTCACATCACTTTGAGGCAAAATGATGGGAAAAAAGTGGAAATAGTGATAGATTTCATTTTCTTGGGCTCCAAAATCACTGCAGATTGTGACTGCAGCCATGAAACTAAAAGATGTTTGTTCCTTGAAAGAAAAGCTATGACAAACTTGGATAGCATATTAAAAAGCAGAGACATCACTTTGCTGACAAAGGTCCATACAGTTAAGTTTGGTTCAGTTCAGTCTCTCAGTCATGCCCGACTCTTTGTAACCCCATGGACTGCAGCACGTCAGGCTTCCCTGTCCATCACCCAGAGCTTGCTCAAACTCATGTTCATCGAGTCAGTGATGCCATCCAGCCATCTCATCCCATGTCATCCCCTTCTCCTCCTCCCTTCAATTTTTCCCAGCATCAGAGTCTTTTCCAAAGTGTCAGTTCTTCAGATCAGGTGGCCAAAGTATTGGAGCTTCAGCTTCAGCATCAGTCCTTCCAATGAATATTCAGGATTGATTTCCTTTAGGATTGACTGGTTTGATCTCCTTGCTGTCCAAGGGACTCTCAAGAGTCTTCTCCAATACCACAGTTCAAAAGCATCAGTTCTTTGGCACTCAACTTTCTTTATAGTCCAACTGTCACATCCGTACATGACTGGAAAAACTATAGCTTTGACTATATGAAACTTTGTCAGTAAATAATGTCTCTGCTTTTTAATATGCTGTCTAGGTTGGTCATAGCTTTACTTCCAAGGAGCAAGCATCTTTTGATTTTATGGCTGCAGTCAACATCTGTAGTGAATTTGGAGCCCAAGAAGAGAAAATCTGTCAGTTTTCATTGTATCCCCATCTATTTGCCATTAAGTGATGGGAATGGACGCTGTGATCTTTGCTTTTTGAACGTTGAGTTTTAAGCCAGCTTTTTCACTCTTCTGTTTCACTTTCATCAAGAGGCTCTTTAGTTCTTCTTCACTTTCTGCCATAAGGGTGGTGTGATCTGCGTATCTGAGGTTATTGATATTTCTCCCTGCAATTTTGATTCCAGCTTGTGCTTCATCCAGTCTGTGCATGATGTACTTTGGATATAAGTTAAATAAGCAAGGTGACAATATACAGCTTTGACATACTCCTTTCCCAATTTGGAACCAGTATACTGTGCCATGTCTGGTTCTAACTTGCTTCTTGACCTGCATATAGATTTCTCAGGAGGCAAGTAAGGTGGTCTGGTATTCCTATCTCTTTAAGAATTTTCCACAGTTAGCTGTTATCCACACAGTCAAAGGCTTTAGCATAGCCAATGAAGAAGAAGTAGATGTTTTTCTGGAATTCTTTTGCTTTTTCTATGACCCAAAGAATGTTGGTAATTTGATCTCTGGTTTCTCTGCCTTTTCTAAATCCAGCTTGAACATCTGGAATTTCTTGGTTCATGTAAGCTATGATTTTTCCAGAACTCTTGTATGGATGTGAGAGTTAGACCATAAAGAAGTCTGAGAGCCAAAGAATTGATGCTTTCAAACTGTGATGCTGGTGGTGACTCCTGAGAGTCCCTTGGACAGCAAGGAGATTAAACCAGTCAATCCTAAAGGACATCAACCCTGAATATTCAATGGAAGAATTGATGTTGAAGCTGAAGCTCCAATACTTTGGCCATGTGATGGGAAGAGCTAACTCATTAGAAAAGACCCTGCTGGGATAGATTGAGGGCAAGAGGAGAAGGGGGTGACAGAGGATAAGATAGTTGGACGGGATCACTGACTCGATGGACATGAGTTTGAGCAAACTCTGTGAGATAGTAAAGGACAGGAAGCCTGGCGTGCTGCAGTTCATAGGTTGCAAAGAGTTGGACACAACCTAGCTACTGAACAACAAAATTAAAAATGAGAACAATCCTCCAGCTTCTCATTCTCTCCTTCTCCACTTCCCCCATTCATTAAAACAAAAAGTAAAACTGAGCTCTGAGGTTCACTACAAGTGATATGGTTTTACCTCATCATATTTAGTTTGAGAAATAAAATCCATTTCTAACTTCATATGGTAATACTTGTTAACCACTAGATTTGTGGAGAACACTAACCAAGCAAGAAGATAAAATGAAGAGGAAGGAACCTAAATATATTATCCTTGTGGAGACTCTAGTATCTTTCATTGAACTATGAGAACCCAGAATTTAGCATATCTATAATGTGTGACCATCAGAAGAAACCCAAGAAATGTAGTCCATTAAATACCTCTGTTTTGTTCTCCATAAAATGAGTCTAGTAATTCTTTTAATTTATATTTCATTTGAACGTACTTATTTGACTAATTGCACTCATGGAGTGTCTCTGTCTCAGAATCCATTGGAGGTTATTCTTTGAGTAGGCAATAACCCTGACTTAGAAATACCAATAGCTCACTGCTGTGAACGGCAAGTGTGGCAGCAGCCTACTCCCTGCTCTTTGCCTCCCTTTTCACACCTGCTTTCTCATAAAGTATTGTTCTTCAAACTTGGACAAATTCTTTTATTAGTTTTCTGTTCTATAGAAACAAAAGGCTGGGCTACAATCTCCCAGGAAATCTGGCAATATGAGAAGCACATTCTCATGACTAGTTCTTAGCATGGATTGGCTCAAAAATCTGTCATTCCTTGTTTTACTTTTGAGAATCTTCTCATGAATGAATAGGCCACAGACCATTTTGCAGGAATTCACACATCTACCAAAAATTGGACTGGATCACTAAAAAGCCCAGAGTGACTTGATATTGTAAAATTTCAGTATTTACTACTAAACAAGCATCCTTATGCCCATTTTTGGAGTATGAACTTCAAAATTTACTGTCAAAAGAGTATGAACAAGATATGGAAACTGATGCATCCTCCAACAGTGTCACAGAATCTTAGAATAGGATCAGGGACCTTTTAGATCTGGAAATTACCATCAAGGCTGAATGAATTCCTTAATTGGCACAAATAAGAGAATTTCCTTATATAGCTTTTCATACAGTTGTCAAATATCCACGCCAGGGTCATGCCCAGGTATCCATATTCTCAGATTTGTTCTGCCAAGTTATGAGCCAAAGTATAGGAAAAACTTTAAGGGATAAATATTTACCTCTTAGATACTGTAAGTATAGAGATGTGGCTTGTCATCTATTTTGTGGTTCCAGAGTTTCTGTAGATGTGGCAGACTATTTACAGAATGAAGATAGGCTTTCTAACTCAAAATGAATCTTCTGTTCATTGCTTTTCTCAGAGCACCCAGTACCTCCTTGTTCCTCAGACTGTAAATGAGAGGGTTGAGCATGGGGGTGAAGATGGTATTAATCATGGAGAGTATTTCATTCTGCTCTGAAGTGTGAAAGGAGTGGGGAGTCATGTAGATGATCATGGCCGGCCCATAGTAGAGGCTCACTACAGCCAAATGAGAGGAGCATACAGTCAGGGCTTTCCTCCTGCCCTCTGGTGAATTCATATGGAGGACTGTGAGGAAGATGAGCATGTAGGAAGCCATGATGAGCCCTAATGGAAGAAGAACAAATACAATGCAGATGACAGACACCACCATCTCATAGAGGGAAGTGTCTTCACAAGAGAGCTTTAGGACAGCAGGCATCTCACAGAAGAAGTGGTGGATCACCCTGGATCCACAGAAGGGGAAATGCATGGTGTAGATGGTATTGAAGAGGGAATTTAGGGCACCTCCACCCCAGGATACTAGAGCCATCTGCAGGCAGACTCTTGGGTTCATGATGACTGTGTATCTCAGGGGGTTGCAAATGGCCACATAGCGGTCATAAGACATAAGGGTTAAAAGGAGACACTCACCACCCCCGAGGGCAAAGAAAAAGAAAATCTGGGTGCCACAGGCAACTTTTGAGATGTTTTTCTTCCCAGAGAAAAAGTTGATAGCCATTTTTGGAACTGTGGTAGAAATTAAGGCCAAGTCAATGAGAGAGAGATGGCTGAGCAGTATATACATGGGGGTGTGGAGGTGGGAGTCCACCAAAATCAAGAGGATTAAGATGGCATTGCCAGTGAAGGCAATGATGTAGACCAGAAGAATGGAGCTGATGAGGACGCTGATATACTGCAGCTCTGGGAAAAGTCCCAGGAGAAAGAAATCAGTCAAGGTTTCATTCTTTCCATCCATGTTCCAATCTCCAGACTAGAACTAGAGGGTATAGAGGAAACAAAATTTTAAAAGTGCAATTCTGTTGAAGCCCTGCCTGCCTTTTATTTTTTTTATGACTTTATTGAAAACACTCTCTTTGAAGATCCTTCAGTGCAAAGGAAGAAAAAAGATAAAAAATATTTAACAGCTGGGTTAAAGGTATCTTATTAGACAAGAAGCTCTCTTTTCAGGAAAATACCCTTGGTTATGAGCGGCTGAAGGATGGAATATCTAAAAACTTTGGCTGCACCACTAACATGAATTTGTGGTTGATATCAACATGAACAGATCAGAGGAGGTGGGTCAAAAAGAACTGACTGGATTCTTTAGAGGATACTGACTGGTGAGAAATCCCTAGGGTTAGGAGAGCCAAATATTTTTAAAATAATAAGAAAGCATATGATTCATGTTAATATTATTATGTGGGTGTGCTTCTGGTATTTAAGCATCTTTTATTGTCCTTAAACTTAGGGCAGTCTGCTATGCAAGTAGCTTTTTGTTGGAGGCATCTGTGAAGTGAAAGAACAGGGCAGGAGTAGTATCTAGCAAGGGCTGTTGTGAAACAAGAAGGAAATGCATGCATGGATTGGCAACATAAATCAGGTAATGAATGAAAGACAGAAGCCACAATTCAGAACTGGAGGTACTCAGCTGCTTCCTAAACCTTCAATCACAGGAGTCTATAGACATTTGAGGAGATGCTAGGGTTTGCTAGGGCTTCCTTTTGCATATACATTTGAGTCAATTTTATTTAAATTTGAAAGGTCATAGTAACCTCAGCATTCTCACATGCTTTGCACATAAAAGAATGGCATTTGTCAATTTACTTAAACGAGATGTGAAAATGTTTCTCTGCGGAAAAATAGGAAGTGTTTTAAGCCCATCTGCACTCACATAGTTTCAGAAATATCTTCTTCAAAGTAAGGGTGAATAGCCTTCACAGGTAATTGCTTCAAGCACAGTGAAAGTGTAAATTGCTTAGTCATGTTCCTTTCTTTGTGACCCCGTGAACTGTAGCCAGCCAGGCTCCTCTGTCCATGGAATTCTTCAGGCAAAAATACTGGAGTGCTGAGCTTAGGGCCAAAATAAATAAATAAATAAATAAATAAATAAATAAATAAATAAATACTGAAGTGGGTTGCCATTCTCTTCTCCAGGGGATCTTCCTGACGCAGGGATCAAACCCGGGTTTCCTGCATTGCAGGCAGATTCTTTACCATCTGAGCCACCTTGTTAGATATTCTTAATCATATTTAATAAAGGAAAACTGAACAAATTTTCTAATTAAAGGCACTGTTTTGAATTGAGCACACAGGTGGCTCAAAGGCATATCACACTGATATACTGATGAATTGTTTGACCAGTGCATCTTAAGATGTAATTTGACCATCTTTAAAGGGCCCTACACTTTCTAATTTGGTTTAGCCTCCACCGCTTCTTCTTATCTTAGTTCTAGACACATCACACTTTTTAAAAATATGTTTGATAAAGATACATAAGTTTGCAACTCAAGATTTATAAGTTTCAAGATATCTAGACGACTAGGTAAAAAAAAATTCAGTTCATAAAATTGGGTAAATTTGGACCACATGGCAGGCCTCTTGTATGTATTCAGAACCATTTGGATGAGTGAATTTATGCTCTCATGACTGATTGTAAATTTGGAGTTTTCCATAGATAATATGAGATGAAATGGAAAACCTAACTTTTGGACTTCTTCACAAACCTGGGATGATGAAATAGAGATGTGAAGGGCTGGTCTCTTGTATTTTTTCCCATCTCTGTCCTTCCCTTCCCTGACCTCATAGGCTATTCTTGGGTGCCAACAGTCAGTTCTTTGTACAATGCTTCTCTTCAGAGACATTCATTCTTGCTATGTCTCTCTAGCCTTCAGGATTTGGATGAGACATTTCTGTCTCTAGAGTGGGAATTGATGAGGTAATTCCCTCTAAGATCAATTTCACTTTCAAAGTACATTATATGCTGATGTGGGAAAAAGCTTTTGAGTCCTCTACAGAGGATGTTTTTAAAATAAAAACTTGCCTTTGAATCTTAAACACCAACTGGTATTGCAGTTCTCAGGTTGCTGCTGCTGCTAAGTTGCTTCAGTTGTGTCCAACTCTGTGGGACGCTATAGACGGCAGCCCACCAGGCTCCTCTGTCCACGGGATTCTCTAGGCAAGAACACTGGACTGGGTTGCCATTTCCTTCTCCATCTTAGGTAGAGAGGCAGTCTTAAATGACTGATGCAGTCTTGGCACTATTCATCAACACATTTACTATCAGGGTTCTCATAAAAACTTTTTACATTTGAATAATAGGCATTTTGGTTATTTGTTCATATGTCTGCTACTTGTCCCCAGTTTGTGAGACATTTGACTTCCTCATTAATTTTCTTAACCTTCACTGCTAAAACATAGTGCCTGGCATACAAGACTACTTAATATAGTGGAAAGAAGATAAGAAAGGAAGAGGGAAGGGGGAGACAAAGAAGCATACAAGGAAACCCATTAGGATTAATGTCTCCTGGGAATCCCAACAGAATTGTCTTATGTAAGTAACAATGTGTTACTTTCTTCTTGAGTGGTTAAATGTGGAGGGCCATCTATGAGGAAATTTACTCTTATTTTCTCAGAACATAAGCATAAATTGGCATTAAATGAGGCATGATTGGTGGATACTGGAATGCACGAGGAGGGTCTGCTATCTAATCTTCCTTGGAGGCTGATTTTCTTTTGACTTGGATGGTTCAGGTTTCATCTAGCCTGATTCCCTTCATGAACAAGATGATGCCAGAATTATACTGTTTTTTACCAAAACTTGAAAAGAATAAATGTGTGTATGTGCTCAGTCTTGTCCGATTCTTTGTGATTCCATGGACAGTAGGCCGCCAGGCTTCTCTGTCCATGGAGTTTTCCAGGCAAGAGTACTCGAGTGGGTTGCAATTTCCTACCCCAGGGGATCTTCCCGATCCAGGGATTGAACCTACATCTCTTGTGTCTCCCGAATTGGCAGGCAGATTCTTTTCCATTGAAATAATTAATTTTAAATTTTCAAATAAATTCCTGGACAGGAACAAAGGCCAACACACAAGACAGATAATAAGAGCTGAAACAGTGATAGTAAATGTTACTTAAGTCTTAACTATGAGCAGGCCACAGTTTTAACTACTTTGCACTTACTAATTGCTCTCCCAGTGTGCTAGATGTTATTTTGCATATAGGAGATTCCAGCATAGACATTACCTCACATGCCTAAGATCAAATGATAAACAAGCACAGAGCCTTGATTTGGAGCAAGTACTCCCAGAGTCCATGTGCGGTCTCTTACCTGTGGATGACTACCATAGCCATGCTCTTCCCTCCTTTGTCCCTCCTGTTCGGGCTGTTCAACCTCTTCAGCCCCCAGTGTACCCAGGACCACACATAGACAATCCTGTTCCCCTGTCTCACCTTAACTGAGAACCACATCAGGAATGCAGCATCTGGGGTGATGTTGAAGGAGGGAGATGGAGGAAGAGTAAAAGGACATGGCCCAGTGGCCCTTTCTCTGTTACCCCCAATGCTTGTCTTCAGCCCAGGCCCTGCTTACAGGTAAGGCCACTAGCCTCAATTCAGCTCTTCACTTCTTCCATCTAAAACCACTGGCCCTACTCAGATTATGTGTCTAGGATTCCCTAACTGTAGATTTCAGGGCTGGTGAAGATGAAACATTTGTTAACTGCTGAAGGGAGGTATAGTTAATGCACCTTGAAGAAATGACCTGGACATTGACTTTACATCATGCTGGGCAAACATCAGATTATTAGTCCCAACATACCAGGCAATAGATAAACCTCCTACACTCAGTCATCACTGACCTTGGAAAAATTGGCTTACCCCAAGGGAATTAGATCTATTCTTTGTGTTTAGATTCATCCATGTGATTGGCTTGATCTTCATGGAGGAAAACACAGCCCAACCAATGGAGGACACATTGCAGTGGGCTGTGATCTGCCAGGACACGAGAAATAAGTACAAGACAGTGCATCTGTCAGGGGAAATGCCTGATGAAATCAATGTCTGCCATTATGTAACTGCTTTGGGGACTCCCTCAGGTCTTAGCCATTGGGGAATCTGCCATAAAACTTTAATTAATTCTATTCCCTGAGAGTTACTTGAATTTCTTCCAGATTCCAGAGTAACTGTCTGATCAGTTAGGAGAGACTTTAGAATGCACACAGGAAAAATAGAAGGTGTACAAATATCTGCTTGAGTTTCTGCCTTCACTTCTTTTGGATACATATCCAGAAGTAAAATTTCTGGCTCATATGGTAATTCTATGTTTAAGTTTTTGAAGAATTTCTATACTATGTTCTACAGCAGCTGGACCATTTTATATTCCCAAAAGAAATGCACAGTATTTCAATTTCTCCACAATCTTGCCAGCATTTATTTTCAGTGTGTGCATAAGTGTGTGTTTGTGTGTGTGTTTTACCATGGTCATTCTAATTGGTGTGAACTAGCATCTAATTGTGGTTTAATTTGAGTTTCCCTAAAGACTTGTGACATCTACACCTTGCATATATCAGGCATCCATCTGTCTTGGAATTCCTAGCTTTCACAACTGTGAGGCTGGAGAAGGCAATGGCAACTCACTTCAGTACTCTTGCCTGGACAGGCCAGTGGACGGAGGAGCCTGGTAGGCTGCAGTCCATAGGGTCGCGAAGAGTTGGACATGACTTAGCGACTTCATTTTCACTCATTGGAGAAGGAAATGGCAACCCACTCCAGTTTTCTTGCCTGGAGAATCTCAGGGACCGCAGAGCCTGATGAGCTGCCGTCTATGGGGTCACACAGGGTCGGACACGACTGAAGCGACTTAGCAGCAGCAGCAGCGGCAGCAGAACTGTGAGGAATAAATTTTTGTTCTTTATAAGTCACCAAGTTTATGGTATTCCGTTTTACGATGTATACTAAAACAACGCCTTGTCAGATAAATGACTTACAGATTTTTTTTTCTGTTTTGAGCATTGTATTTTCTTTCCTGAGCTTTGAGTGGTATGATCATTTTAACAATATTATGTCTTCCAATTCAAGACCATTGTTGCTGCTGCTGCTAAGTCACGTCAGTCGTGTCCAACTCTGTGTGACCCCATAGACGGCAGCCCACAAGACCTTTAGATATCATTCAATTTCTTTGAATCATCTTGAATTTCCTTCATTAATGTTTCAGTTTTCAGAGTATAAGTCTTCTATTTATTTGATTAACTGTATTCTTAGGGTTGCTTTTTTTCATGCAACTTTAAATGGGATTTTTAAAAAACTTTCTCTTTCTGATATTTCATTATTATTATATAGAAACACAACAGAATTTTGTATTTTGATCTCATATCATGCAACTTTACTGAATTCCTTGATTAGTTCTTTAGGGTTCTCTATATAAAGTATCATGGCATCTGCATCCAGTGACAGTTTTATCTCTTTGTTTCCAATTTGAATAACATTTATTTGTTTTCCTTATCTGATTTCTGTGGCTAGGAGTTCCAACACTATGTTAAAGAAAAGTGGTGAGAGTGAGCATCTTTGTCTTGTTCCTATATTTATTAGGAAAGATTTCAGTTTTTCAAAGTTTATTATGTTAACTGTGGGTTTGTCACAAATGGCTTTTATTATATTGACATATGACCCCTCCTATCCCTTCATTGCAAATAGATGGGGAAAAAGTGGAAACAGGGACAAATTTTCTTTTCTTGGGTTCCAAAATCACTGCAGATGGTCACTGCAGCCATGAAATTAAAAGATGCTTGCTCCTTGAAATAAAAGCTTTGACAAACTGAGATGGCATGTTAAAAAGCAGACGCATCACTTTGCTGACAAAGGTCCATGAAGTCAAAGCTATGGTTTCTCCAGTGGTCATGTATAGATGTGAGATTTGGACCATAACGAAAGCTGAGCACTGAAAAATTAATGCTTTCGAACTGTAGTGCTGGAGAAGACTCTTGAGAGTCCCTTGGACAGCAAGGATATCAAACCAGTCCATCCTAAAGGTTATCAACACTGAATATTCATTGGAAGAATTGATGCTGAAGCTCCAATACTCTGGCCACATGACACAAAGTGCCGATTCACTGGAAAAGACCCTGATGCTGGGAAAAATTGAGGGCAAGAGGAGAAGGGGGTGACAGAGGATGAGATGGTTGGGTGGCATCACTGACTCAATGGACATGAGTTTGAGCAAACTCAGGGAGATAGTGAAAGACAGGGAAACTTGGTGTGCTGCAGTTCATGGGGTCACAGAGAGTCGGACACAACTTGCTGTGACTGAACAGTAACAATGACCTGTCTATACCCACTTTCATGGGAGTTTTTATCCTGAATGTTAAATTTCTTCAAATGCTGTTTTTGTATTTTTGAGGTAATCATGTGGTTTTTGTCCTTTTGTTGATGTGGTGTATCACATGGATTTAATTTGTTTATATTGAACCATTGTGTGACCTTGGAATGAATCCAACTTGACGTGGTATTGATCCTTTTAATGTATTGTTGGATTTGGTTTGCTAATATTTGAGAATTAAAAAAATTAATTAATTTATTTTAATTGGGGGCTAATTACTGTACAATACTGTAGTGGTTTTTGCCATACATTGACATGAATCATCTATGGGTGTACATGTGTTCCCCATCCTGAACCCCTTCCCCCCTCCCTCCCCATCCCATCCCTCAGGGTTATCCCAGTGCACCAGCCCTGAGCACCCTATTTCATGCATTGAACCTGGACTGGCGATCTGTTTCACATATGATAATATACATGTTTCAATGCTATTCTCTCATAACATCCCACCCTCGCCTTCTCCCACAGAGTCCAAAAGTCTGTTCTTCGTATCTGTGTCTCTTTTGCTGTCTTGCATATATGGTCATTGTTACCATCTTTCTAAATTCCACATGTATGCATTAATATACTGTATTGGTGTTTTTTGTTCTGACTTACTTCACTCTGTATAACAGGCTCCAGTTTCATCCACCTCATTAGAACTGATTCAAATACATTCCTTTTAATAGCTGAGTAATATTCCATCATGTATATGTACAACAGCTTTCTTATCCATTCATCTGCCAATGGACATCTAGGTTGCTTCCATGTCCTAGTTATTGTAGATGGTGCTGCGATGAACATTGGGGTACACGTGTCTCTTTCAATTCTGGCTTCCACAGTGTGTATGCCCAGCAGTGGGATTGCTGGGTTATATGGCAGTTCTATTTCCAGTTTTTTAAGGAATCTCCACACTGTTCTCCATAGTGGCTGTACTAGTTTGTATTCCCACCAACAATGTAAGAGGGTTCCGTTTTTTCCACACCCTCTCCAGCATTTATTGTTTGTAGACTTTTTGATAGCAGCCATTCTGACCTGCGTGAGATGGTACCTCACTGTGGTTCTGATTTGTATTTCTCTGATAATGAGTGATGTTGAGCATCTTTTCATGTATTTGTTAGCCATCTGTATGTCTTCTTTGGCCCATTTTTTGGTTGGGTCATATATTTTTCTGGAATTGAGCTGCAGGAGCTGCTTGTATATTTCTGAGATTAATTCTTTGTCAGTTGCTTCATTTGCTATTATTTTCTCCCATTCTGAAGGCTGTTCTTTCACCTTGCTTATAGTTTCCTTTGTTGTGCAAAAGCTTTTAAGTTTAATTAGGTCCCATTTGTTTATTTTTGCTTATATTTCCATTAGGCTGGGAGGTGGGTCATAGAGGATCCTGCTGTGATTTATATCAGAGAGTGTTTTGCCTATGTTTTCCTCTGGGAATTTTATAGAATTTTTGCATCTGTATTCATCAAAGATACTGTCCTATAATTTTCTGTTTTTGTTTTTGGTAATACTAGTACTTTGTCTGGTTCAGGTATCAGGGTAATGGTGGCCTTGTAGAATGAATTTGGGATTATTCCCTCCTCTTCAGTATTTTGTAATAGCTTGAGCAGGATAGGTATAGTTCTTTTTTATACATTTAGTAGAATTTCTCTGTAAAACCTTTCAGTCCTAAATTTCTGCTTGCTCAGAGGTTTATGTTGTCATTTATTTAATATTTTTAAATACAAGCTCAATTTCACTAATAATCAGTCTGTTCATATTGTCTGTATCTTAACTCAGTCTTGACAAACTGAATATTTCTTGAAATTTGTGCATTTCTTCTAAGCTGCCCAATTTATTGGCATATAGTTTATGATCTGTCTTAGAGAAGTTTCCATATATACTTGAAAAGAGTGTGTATTCTGCTGTTTTTGAAATCAATGCTCTGTAGATATCAGCTCACAGCAACTGCTTGGGTCCAACTGCATCATTTTAAGACCACTCACCATTGTCTTGTTGATTTTCTGTCTGGGTCTGTCCACTGATGTCAGTGAGGTGTTGGTCTTCTACTACTATGGTATTACCATCAATTTCTCGCTTAATGTCTCTTAGTGTTTGCTTCATGTGTTTATGTGATCCTGTATTGGGTGTGTAGATGTTAATGAGAGCCGTGTTCGTTTCTTGCATGGATCCTTTTATCAAGATATTTTATAATACCTTTTTTGTCTTTTGTTGTAATCTTTGTTTTTAAAGTTCATTTTGTCTGATATGAATATTTCTATTCCCACTTTCTTGTCATTTCTGTTTGTATGAAATATCTTTTTCCATCCCCTACCTTCCAGCCTCTGTGTTTATTTTTTTTGCCCTGAAAAGAGTCTCCTGTAGTCTATTGAAGGTTTTTTTTTTAAATCCAATCAACCACTCTACATCTTTTGATTGGAGGATTTAGTCCATTGACATTTCTTTTAGGATAGTTTTACTATTACTGAATTCTTTTAGTTTTTGCTTGTCTGAGAAGTTATTTATCTCTTCTCCTAAATGGTAATCTTGCTGAGCAGAGTATCCAAATTTCAGATTTTTGTGTTTTTTTTTTTGTTTGTTTGTTTCTTTTAGCACTTTGACTATGTCATGTCACTCTTTTCTGGTCTTCATAGTTTCTGCAGAGAAATCAACTTATAGCCTTATGGGGATTTCCTTGTATGTGACTCTTTGCTTTTCTCTTTCTGCTTTCAGAAAACTCTTTTTACTTTTAACTTTTGCCATCTTAATTATTATATGTCTTGATGTGCTGTTTGGGTTCATCTTATTTGGAATCCTCTGTGCTTCCTATATCTGGATATCTGATTGCTTCTTTAGGTTTAGGAAGTTTTCAGCCATAATTTCTTCAAATGCATTTTCAATACCCTTCTTGCTCTTCTCTTTCAGGGATCTCTGATCTGAATGTTGGCATGTTTAATGTTATTACATAGATCTCATATATTGGTTTCATTTTAAAAAATTTGTTCCTCTGTCTGCTGCTCTAATGAGGTGATTTCCATTAATCTACTTACATATCACTTGTGTGTTCTTCTATGTCATTTAGTTTTCTATTAATTGCTTCTATAGTGCTTTTTATCTCAGATGTTGAAGTATCTATTTTTGCTTGGGTCTTCTTTTTTTAATTTAATTTTTAAATTTTCTCTGGTAATTCTATCTTTTTTTAGTTATTCATTTTATATTTTTCAATTTTTAATTGAAGGATAATTGCTTTACAATATTGTGTTGGTTTCTGCCGTAGGTCAACATGAATCAGCCATAGGTGTACATATGTCTCCTCCCTTTTGAATCTCTCTCCCACCTCCCACCCCATCCCACCCCTCGAAATTGTCACAGAGCCCTGGTTTGAGTTTCCTGAATCATAGAGCAAATTCCCACTGACTGTATATTTAACTGGAGGAAAATTGCTTTATGATGTTGTTTCAGTTTATGGCATACAACAACATGACTCAGCTCATACTCTTGAGCCTCCTTGCTCTCCCCTCATCCTGACCCTCTAAGGTCATCATAGAGTGCCAGACTGGGCTCCCTGTGTTATATAGCAACTTCTTACCAGCTGTCTGTTTTACACATCATTGTATATATGTCAACGCTACTTTCTCCATTTGTTCCACTCTGTCCTTCCTCCACTGTGTCCACAAGTCTGTTCTCTATAGCTTTTCCATTCCTTCCCTGCAAATACATTCATCAATGCCATTTTCTAGATTTCATATTATGTGTTAATATATGATATTTGTTTTTCTCTTTCTGACTTACTTCACTCTGTATAACAGGCTGTAGGTTTATCCACCTCGCTAGAACTGACTCAAATTCATTCCTTTTTAATGGCTGAGTAATATTCCACTGAATATATGTACTACATGTTCTTTATCCATTCCTCTGTTGATGGACATCTAGGTTGGCAACCCACTCCAGTACTCTTACCTGGAGAATCCCAGGGATGGTGGAGCCTGGTCGGCTGTCGTCTGTGGGGTTGCACAGAGTTGGACACGACTGAAGTGACTTAGCAGCAGCAGCAGCAGGTTGCTTCTGTGTCCTGGCTACTGTAAATAGTGCTGCAATGAACATTTGGGTACATGTGCCTTTTATAATTGTAGTTGGGTCTTCTTTATACTTTCTAGTTCCTTGTTAAAATGGTCAGTGTTTAGATCAATTCTCTCTCCTGGTTCAGTTCATATTTTTTATTACCAATAAAATAAAATAAAATTCTTTCCCTGTTATATTGCTTATTGTTCTGTTATTTTCATGACTTTTGTCTTGCACTTTTGATTGAAAATCAAAAAGTAACTGGCTTTTTGTTTTACTCGACTTTCTCTGTCTCTATGAATTTAAGAGAAATAGTTGCTTATTGTGCTCTTGAAGGGGTGTTCTTATGTGAGAGCCTTCCTATGTAGAATGTTTGCCCAACACCTTTAGTGGGAAGGCCAGGTTTGAAATGGATTCTAATCATGACTTTCCCGAGAGTGTAGTGATGGTTATCACCTTGGTAGATGTATGGCTGATGATGGAGAAATTAGAACCTGTGCAGGGCATGTGGCAGAACTTCCTCTCTGCTTAGCAGCAATCACCACCCTTTTAGGAGTAGTGTCTGCTCTCCAGTTGCTGGAACAGAAGCTCTGTGTGTTGGGCTTGAGTTGACTGTGTTTTCTTTGTGTGTTTTCCCTTCTCTCTCTACTGGGTCCTTTGCCCCAAAGGAGGAGGGTGCTGAAGTATGTGGAACTCACGTGCTTACAGAGATCTGATGCACTACTTGTGTAGGTGCGTTCAGCTTCACTCAGTTACAGCCCACCGTCACCTCTTTTACCTGTTGTGGCTGCTCTAGATCCAGTGCTAATTCTTGTGTGGCGTGGATATGATTGCAGTGGTGAGAGGACCTCAGTTCTTATCTTTTTTGAAGAAAGAATTATTCGAAGAGACCAAGATTCTAAAACAGGCACAGAGTTTATTGGAAGATGGCTTGCAAAGAAGCAGTTTATTTAGGTCAGAAGCAAAATATACTCACTTGAAGATGAAGAGCAATGAGAGGTGGATGAGAGGTGTTCAATAGAGGTAGCTTAGGCTGTTAATAAGGGGTTAATCTTCTGCGGTTGAGATAGTCACCCTCATCTAAACCCCAGGAGATTAACCCCATAGTCACCCCATGAGGATGATTATGATCAACCTCCCCTATGATCATGTCATCTACAATTCCTTATCTGGACTTGCACAAGGAACCATTCCAAATACCTAAGTGAAACTCACGGGGGAAGGGAATTATAATTGCAATGCTAATGATATTACAATGTGAGCAACGTTACTAGAGGGTGACTTGAGACCCACCTGTGCACATGTGTTGGGCTGGGAAATCTTGACCACAAAAATGGGGAAGCTGTGGTGGTCTGCCTCTGTTTTTCATTCAATCATCAGCAGTTTATGCATTTTTATTTGCACATGTTCCATAGTTTTTAAAGTTAGTTTCTTGCTCAAATGCTAAAAAGTTTGTTTTAGATGTTATTCCTCTATGCCGTATGCCCTCATTAAGTGCAAAGCCAGGAGGCGTCTTTGCCTTCTGCCCAATGCCTATGAATGAGGAGGCTGGCTTTGGGTCTGGCCCTGTCTTTCCTGCCTCAGGTGGGGCTGGAGTGTTTGCTCTGCTTGGGTTGGAGCACATAGCACAACAGTCATGGGTAATCCAGCAGCCACACTAGTCAGAAGTGTGGCTGCTTTGGGGGCATTATTTGAATAAGCTCCAACAATGGCTACTGTTGCCCCACCTGGGTTCACCCTGGGCTCCCAGATCCCCTCTGTGCCCCTTGACAAAGTCTTTTCCCAGGTCCTGTCCACCCTAGTTCCAGTGCCAAGCTGTGACATGAATTGAGTGGTGCCTGAATGCTTGCTTGACTCAGACTGGGGAGTGTGGCAAGGCAGCTTCTAGTGAAGACCCCTTTGCACCCTGCCAGCCCCTTGCCTAGAGGCAAGACAGCACCTGCATACTCCTCATGAGTTGAATCTAGGCTTCTCCAGCCTTTGCATCTGTCCCAGCTGTTCTTCAAGCAGACATGGGATGGCTTGTCTCCTATGTGTAGGACCCCAGGACTGGGACACCCAGTCGGTGACACAACTTTCTCACTCCCCATGGAAAATGTCCACCTGTGCCCTTTTCCATTTAGTCCCTTCCTAGGGGCACAATTCCCAACCCAGTACTTTTCTTCCTGTCCTACCCGATTACTTGTGGATCTTTCTTACAACTTTGGTTGTGTAGGAGTCTTCCTGCCAGTTTCCATATGGCTTTCCATGAGAATTGCTTCATATGTATGTGTATTTTTGATGTTTGTGGAAAGTGTTGAGCTCCACATCCTCTTATTCCACCATCTTGATCTCTCTCTGCCTTTTTAAAAATCCACTTTCTTAATCTACTCCTTTTGATTGAGGATTTTAATATAGTTACTTTTAATGAAATTAATTATAGCTAAGACCGTGTTATTACTATGTTGTCATTTGTTTTCTATATATTTTATAGCTTTCCTTTTTACCTCTTCTTTCCTACCTGACTGTCTTCTTTAAGTTTAGTTGACTTTTTCTACAGTGACGTGTTTTAATTTACTTTTTTTGTGTGTATTCTTTTTTTTGGTATATTTTTGTATATTTAGATATTTGGTGGTTTTTATGAGGATGCGTCAGAGAAGGCAATGGCATCCCACTCCAGTACTCTTGTCTGGAAAATCCCATGGATGGAGGAACGTGGTAGGCTGCGGTCCACGGGGTCGCTAAGAGTTGGACACAACCGAGAGACTTCACTTTCACTTTTCACTTTCATGCACTGGAGAAGAAAATGGCAACCCACTCCAGTGTTCTTGCCTGGAGAATCCCAGGGACAGGGAAGCCTGGTGGGTTGCCATCTATGGGGTCACACAGTTGGTCACGATTGAAGTGATTTAGCAGCAGCAGCAGCAGCATGAGGATGCATGTAACATCCTAACACTATAACATTCTAAGTTAAAAAACAAATTAACTTTTATTGCATGCAATATGTCTGGCCTTTTATACTCTCTCTCCCTACCTTATGTAACTGATGTCACATATCACATATTACTGATGTCACTTATTATGACTTTAGATTTTCAGTTATGTTCCTCTGTTCTTAATTTCTCATCCCAGATGTCCCTGTTTCTGCATTCCCTGCAACCTGATATCTATGCCACCATACCTGTCAGCATTTGCAGTCAGCCAAGAGAGAAATCAGTCCTTCAGGTTGTCTTCCGACAAGTGAGGAAATTGTAAGGAAGTGCTGCTCTTTTCCTTCTCTCCCAATGAAGGAACTTGGAATCAGGGTCTTTCTGGGTGTACTGTGCCATACTTGGGACAGGATAGGGAAATGGTGAGCATAAACACCATAAAATTTCCTACCACTTTATGTGGCTTATTTTCAGGCATTTATTTGGTTGCTTTGCTTTCTAACTTTCTTCCTGTTCTCAGAAACTACTTTGGTTCCAATGCTGCTTATTTAGTATTTTCATGGGTGAATGGGGTCCTGGATCTTCCTCATCTGTCACCCTGTTAACATCACACATTATTTGCTCATTGTTTGTGTGTGTATGTTTATTACAAGCATGTACATATATTTAAGGTTGTAGAATGAGTTCTTCAGAAAACTTTGACGGTTTCTACTAAATGGCCCGCAAGATTCACTTCCATTGGAGCACAATCAGAAATAATTATATAGGTTTATTAAAATTTGAGTTTTTGCCCTATATATCCTTTTTAAAAATTGTGCTAGGGAAATATTTGGCAAAAATGAAAAAAAAATAAGCATACTCTCATTATAGTTCAGACACAATAAGGCACAACAATAAATACAACATTAAGCAATGGGGCAGAGTAACTAAATTAGAGTTAAATCCATTCTGTAGAATATTGGACATCACTGAAAATGATAATTAACAAGAATAAATCTTAACATTCTCATTGTGATCCTTGTGATTAATTATTCCATAAACTTCTGTTTAAAAAATGCTATTTATTGTAAAGATCCCACCCCACTTCCACAACAAGATTAACATTTGAATTAGTATTTTTCAGTAAGGATGCTGTTTTTTTCATAAGTAAAAAAGGATTTTCCTGTAACTTGCTAAGAAATATTAAAAATTATGGAAATGCAGGTGCAAGGAGGTGAATTGATTTATCTGAAGTCACACCGTTAGTCAAGCAATTTAAGATTTTAATATTAAGTACAGTTTAATCGGATGTTTTAGCCACTGAAAAACTTTATTTATAGACCATTTAAATATATTCCAAGATTTTGGATCATCTGTGCTATCATTACTCTGAATTCTTTTTCAGGTAGATTGCCTATCTCTTCTTCCTTTAGTTATTTTTGTAGGCTTTTATTTTGCTCCTTCCATTGCAACATATTCCTCTATCATCTCATTTTGTCTATCTGTGTTTGTGTGTGGTCTCCTTTCTGCAGGCTGCATGGCTGTAGTTCCTCTCGCTTCTGGTGTCTGCCCCCTGGTGGATGAGCTTGTTCCAGTGGCTCGTGCAGACTTCCTGGTGAGAAGGACGGTGCCTGCCATCTGGTGGATGGAGCTGGGTCTGGTCCCTCCAGTGGGCATGACCTGTCAGGCAGCTGTGAGTTTAGTATGACTTTAGTCAGCCTGTCTGCTGATGAGTGTGCCTGTATTCCTGTCATGCTGGTGGTTTGCTCTAAGGTATTCTAGCACTGGAGCAGGCAGGCTGTTGGGTAGGGGCACTCCCGGCTAAGATGTTACATTGGAGCAACTCCACACAGTAACAGGGACCTGGGAGGTCTCTTGGGACAGACCAGAGAGCAGGAGATGATGGATCTGCCAGAGGGAATGAACTTGCTGTGTTCAGTGTGAGAAGCAAGTGTTCCCGAGACCAAGGCCCATCTTGGTGCCAAAATGGGGACCTCCAGGAAAGCTCACAATGGTTAATATTCCCTGGGGCCTTTACTACCAGTGTCCTTGCTCCCGTGGTGAGCTATACCCAACCCCTGCCATCCCAGGAGACTCACCAAGACCCTAGGTAGATTTAGTCCAGGTTCCTATAGAGAAGGAAATGGCAACCCACTCCAGTACTCTTGCCTGGAAAATCCCATGGACGGAGGAGCCTGGTAGGCTACAGTCCATGGGGTCGCTAAGAGTTGGACCCGACTGAGCGACTTCACTTTCACTTTCCACTTTCGTGCATTGGAGAAGGAAATGGCAACCCACTCCAGTGTTCTTGCCTGGAGAATCCCAGGGACAGGGGAGCCTGGTGGGCTGCCGTCTATGGGGTTGCACAGTCAGACACGACTGAAGTGATTTAGCAGTAGACTATGGAGATGCTGCTTTGTGTCGGGTCCTACCACACATAAGAAATTGTGTGCACCCTCCAAGAGTTAAATCTCTGTTTTCCCCAGTCCTAAGGCACTCCTAAAGTCAAGTCTCACTGGCCCTCAAGGCTAAATTATCTGGGAATTCTTCCTCTACATGCCACACACCCAGGCTATCTTGGAGGGCTATTTTTACATAGGAATGCCCCGGTATAGCCTATGTGGGTTAAATTTGGGGTGGGGTTCAAGGGCTATTTTTAGCATGAATGTTTGTCACCTCTTTCCTCAATGTATGTCAGCCATTACTTCCTTATTATGGGGTTTGACTGATGTTGTGGTGACCTCACCCTGCCTTGAAAATTGAATGAGGTCTCCCCTTGGCTCTGTGACTTTCACTCCTCTGTCAGGAATGAGGTCTGCTCTCTAGGCCCCTAACCAGACCTGTTTCTTACCTGTATTTCTGATCTGTGGTGTGAGGCAGATGGGATTGGAGCACTCCAACTGGGAGAAAAGCCACTGAGTATTCCTGCTCCGGAACTGTTGACCTGTGAGCATGCTCTGTCACGTCACCTGTCACCCACTGTGCGTGCTCACGAGTTACTCCTTTTTTGACACTGCTCTTGTCTCTACCTTAACCATGGGTGTGCTGGCTATTGGCCCTGGTGTCTCTCAGGCATTGTTTTCACCAGGTCACCAGCACAGATCCACAGAAGTCAGATCTCAGAATTGTAGCAATTGTGGCTCTTTACCAGCTGTGGGTGCTAATGGGACTGCTCAGCATTTTCACTGGCCCAACCCTCATGTGTAAATGTCCACAAAGTCCACATCTGCTAGAACTAGACATGTCTCCGCTGTGGGAGCACTTGTGGTAGGTTTGGATGTTTTGCAAGCACTGAGTATACTCAGCCAGTTTCAGGGGTTTAATCACAGTTTGCACAGATGTAAGGAGAGATTTCAGCTCTTCTTCCTTAGTCACACAGCCCCTGGTACTCGGCTTTGGTTTTAGCCACCCCCCCTCTGTGTATGGGTCACCTACAGGCATCTGGTCCCTGCTCAGGCAAAAGGGGGTGGAGGTGACTTGGACACACCTACTCACCAGGAGGGAAGGCAGGGAGGTAGTTACTGATTTGGATGCATGAAACCCCTCTGATGGGAACCTATTCTAGTCTGAGGAGGCAGGGACCAGCACAAGGGGAGAGAGATTGTAATGCCTCTCCCACCTTTTGTGCTTACTCAACAATGGCACTTTACTTCTGTGGTTTTCTAGGCTTCCTCCAGGAACATTTCCAATTGTGGAGTTCCTCATCCCATCCCCTCAGGCTGTCTCTGCACAGCCAACAACAGTCCTCTCCCTGGATCTGCTCTCCAAACTCCATGTTCTAGCACTCAGCCTCTGTCCGTGCCAGCAGACACATGTCTCAGGCTGGGATACACAAGGCCTGTGGCATGGACCATCTGTGTAGGTCTCACTCTGTTTTGCCCAACACAGACTGGTTTCTGCACTCTCCTCTGGGCTCTGGAAGCTCTCTTTCTGTCCCGGCTGATCTCTCCAACAGTAAAGATGTTCTTTGGGTACAGAAATGTCTCTTCACCTTTAGTCGCACTCTTCCATAGGGGCACAGGTCCCTTCCTGCTTCCTCTTTTTTTCCTTTTATCTCTTTCATCTCACCTGGTTACATGAGGATCTTTTCTTATCTTCTTAGGTGTCTGAGGCCTCTGGTAATGTGCAGCAGGTGCTCTGTGAGAATCGTTCCATTTGTAGATGCATTCTTGATGCCCCTCTGTTGTAGTTGTTCAGTTGCTAAGTTGTTTCCAACTCTATGTGACCCTATGAACTGCAGCACATCACACCAGGCTTCCCTGCCCTTCACTATTTCCTGGAGTTTGCGCAAACTCATGTTCATTGAGTCAGTGATGCCATCCAACCATCTCATCCTGTTGCCCTTTTCTCAGTTGTGTCCGACTCCTTGTGACCCCATGGACTATACCCTACCAGGCTCCCCTTCCATGGAATTTTTCATACAAAAATACTGGGCTGGCTCTATTTCCTCCTCCAGGGGATCTTCTCGACCCAGGGATTGGACCATCTCTGGTGACTGCTGCCTTGGCCAGTGGATTCTTTACCACTGCTCCACCTGGGAAGCCCTAATCAGTCTACTGCCCTTATGTATTTTCCTTCACAAGTGAGATTTTAATTTTATGTTTTACTGTTATGACTTATCGTCTTTTCTTTACAGCTTACAGAAGTCCCTTTAACATTTCTTAAAAGGCTAATTTAGTGGTAGTGAAATCCTTTAGGCTTTGCTTGTTTGGAAAACTCTTTATCTCTCTTTCAATTGTGAATGATAACCTTGGTGGCTAAAGTGTTCTTGGTTTGAAGTATTTCGCTCTCAGCACTTTGGCTATATCTTGCCTATCCTTTTTGGCCTGCAAATATTCAGCTGAAAAATGTGATAGTCTTATGGGATTTCTACTGTACATGACAAGTTGTTTTTCTCTCACTTTTAACAGTTTATGCTTTTGTTATCTTTTGACATTTTAATTGCAATACGTTTCTGTGAGGATCTTTTTGTGTTCATTTTATTTGGAACTCTCTAGTCTTCCTGGCATCATTTCATGGCAAATAGATGGGTAAACAATGGAAACAGTGAGAGACTTTATTTTTGGGGCTCCAAAATCACTGCAGATAGTGACTGCAGCCATGAAATTAAAAGACACTTCTTTCTTGGAAGAAAAGCTATGACCAATCTAGACAGCATATTAAAAAGCAGAGACGTTACTTACCAACAAAGGTCCATCTAGTCAAGGCTATGGTTTTTCCAGTAGTCATGTATGGATGTGAGAGCTGGGCTATAAAGAAAGCTGAACGCCGAAGAATTGATGCTTTTGAACTGTGATGTTGGAGAAGACTCTTGAGAGTCCCTTGGACTGCATGGAGATCCAACCAGTCCATCCTAAAGGAAATCAGTCCTGTGTTCATTGGAAGGACTGATGTTGAAGCTGAAACTCCAATATTTTGGCCGCCTGATGCAAAGAACTGACTCACTGGAAAAGACCCTGATCCTGGGGAAGATTGAAGTCAGGAGAAGAAGGGGACGACAGAGGATAAAATGGTTGGATGCCATCACCGATGCAATGGACATGAGTTTGAGTAGGCTCTGGGAGTTGGTGATGAACAGGGAAGACTGGGGTGCTGCAGTCCATGGGGTTCCAAAGAGCTGGACATGACTGAGAGACTAAACTGATTGAGTCTTCCTGGATATGGATTTTTCTTCCCCAGGTTAAAATTTTTTCTGCCATTATTTCTTCAAATAATTTTTCTGTTCCTTTCTTTTATCCTCCTAGAATCTCTATAACGCAAACATTGTTCCGCTTCATGTTGTTCCATAGGTACCTTAAGCTCTCTTTGCTCTTTTAAATTCTTTGTTTGTTTGTTTTTGCTACTTTGTTTGTGTGAGTTCCACTTACTGGTCTTCCTGGTCATTGTTCCCTCTCTTCTGCTTCTAGATGCTTCAGATTGGATATCTGCTGTTGAAACCCTCCAGTATATTTTTCACCTCAGTTGTATTCTTCAGCTCTGTGATTTCTGTTTGGAACTTTGTTATACTTCTGTCTTTTTGTGAAAGTCCTCACTGTGTTTATTTTTCTCCTGAGACCAGTGAGCATTTTTATAATCATTACTTTGAGCTCTTTATCAGCTAAAATATTTATCTTTGTTTCCTTAAGTTTGTTTCTGGGTTTTATCCTTTTCTTTAATTTGTAGCATATTCTTTTGTTTTCTCATTTTGCTCGACCTTCTCTCTCTCTCTCTCTCTCTCTCTGTCTCGTGTGTGTGTGTGTGTGTGTGTGTGTGTGTGTGTGTGTGTGTGTGTATACACACAGCTATCTCTCCCAAGACTGAAGCAGTGGTCACAAAACGGTTGAGAAAGCATGAGGAAGTTTGATTCTGATGTCTGTGCAGTGCCCTGGAGATGTTAACCTGCCAAGAACTGCCTCTCTGATTGTTTCAGTCCCATAGACTTCAAGAACATTAGCCCCTCTGACCACCAGGGCCAGGCATTCAAGGGGTGTTGCCTGTGGACTACACATCACTGGTGCATTTTGTGGGACAGAGCCAGGCCGCAGTGGAGCAATGGGGTGGGTTGAGGCTGCTCACCAGGTTTGCTGAGGTGAGACTGAGCCATTTTGGGGCAGCAGAGCAGGGCCAGCCTGCATGTTGGGTTTGGCAGAGTGGAGCTAGGCCGGGCTGGAGTGCCAGGGTTGGAAGAGTCTGTATGCCACATCTGGCAGTTGAGGGAAAGGCATGGTGACACATCAGGGCAGAGCAAGTGATGCTAACAAAGGAGATGGGGAGGAGTGTCAAAATTGGACTCCATGAAAATGAGCTAGCAACATAGGTGGAATGTAAGATGGCAACTGCTTGTGTATCCGTCCCCAGAAAAAGTTCCAATAGACCTCTGCCCTCTGAACTGGGAGTAGGGTGCTGGAAAGTGTGTATCTCTGCCTCTCTTAACTCATCTTGATATGATTTTTCTGTCCCTTGTTCTTGATGTGCAAGAGACGTTCAGCTAGTCTTCAGGTCCGTTTCAGAGAATATTGTTTTAGGTGTAGCTCTAACCTTAGTGTGTCTGTGGGATGAATATTTACAGTTAAAGTAAGTACTGGTAAAGAGAGACTTCTGCCAATTTGCTAAATAGTTTTCTCTACATCATACAGCTTTTAATTTTTTTTCTCTCATTTCCCTGATAATTGTCTTCTTTGTATTAATCTTCGTGGTGACACATTTAAATTCTCTTCTTACTCTGTGCATTTTTTATAGTTTTTTTTTTTTTTTTTTGGGTATGTAGTTACAATGCAGTATAATATCCTAAAGTTTTAATAATCTATTTTAAGTTGATACTACATACCTTCAGTTGCTTAAAAAAAACTTTTTCCTTTATAGCTCTAGCTCCCACTTTATATCTATATCTATATCAAAATTAATCTTTAATTATTGTCTACTTATTAACTTAAATTTATGGATGTTTTTGTGCATTTGTTTTTTAATCCTATAAAAAATAAAAAGTAGGATTACAAATCAAATTTAAATAGTATTCTTTAAAAAAAATTGCCTGTGTTTTTATCTCTACTGGAGAACTTTAAATTTTCATTTTATTTCAACTTGAAGGACTCAAGATTTCTTGTAGGACATTGTAGTGGTAGTAAACTCACTCAGAAGTTGTTTTCCAGACAGTGTTTTAATTTATTTCTCATTTAAAAAAAAAATTGACAGAGTAAAATTTTGGGGTGATTTTTTTTTTTCCTTTCAGCTCTGTAAATGTATCATTCCACTGCCATCTGGCTTCCAAGGTTTCTGCTGAGAAATCTTCAGATAGAAATCATGAAAGGTCCCTTGTATGTGATCAATCACTTCTTTCTTGTTGCTGTCAAGATTTTCTTTGTCTTTCAACCATTTCATTATGTTTCTCACTGTAGATAAATATTTGACTTTATCTTATTTGGATTTCATTGTGTCTTTGGATCTACAAGTCCTTGTTCTTCCTTAAATTTGGAAATTTTCAGATATTGTTTATTCAAATAATCTCTTTTCAGTTCTCTCTCTCTCTTCTTTTTTGATGATCCAGCAGATGTTGGCAATTTGATCTCTGGTTCCTCTGCCTTTTTTAAATCCAGTTTGAACATCTGAAGTTCAAGGTTCATGTATTGCTGAAGCCTGGCTTGAAGAACTTTGAGCATTACTTTACTAGCGTGTGAGATGAGTGCAATTGTGCAGTTGTTTGAGCATTCTTCGGCATTGCCTTTCTTTGGGATTGGAATGAAAACTGACCTTTTCCAGTCCTGTGGCCACTGCTGTTTTCCAAATTTGCTGGCATATTGAGTGTAGCACTTTCACAGCATCATCTTTTAGGATTTGAAATAGCTCAACTGGAATTCCATCACCTCCATAGATTTGTTCATAGTGATGCTTCCTAAGGCCCACTTGACTTCACATTCCAGGATATTTGGCTCTAGGTGAGTGATCATGCCATCGTGATTATCTGGGTTGTGAAGATCGTTTTTGTATAGTTCTTCTGTGTATTCCTGCCACCTCTTCTTAATATCTTCTGCTTCTGTTAGGTCCATACCATTCCTGTCCTTTATTGAGCCCATCTTCACGTGAAATGTTCCCTTGGTATCTCTAATTTTCTTGAAGAGATCTCTAGTCTTTCCAATTCTATTGTTTTCCTCTAATTCTTTGTATTGATCACCAAGGAAGGCTTTCTTATCTCTCCTTGCTATTCTTTGGAACTCTGCATTCAAATGGGTATGTCTTTCCTTTTCTCCTTTGCTTTTCACTTCTCTTCTTTTTTCAGCTATTTGTAAGGCCTGCTCAGACACCCATTTTGCTTTTTTGCATTTCTTTTTCTTGGGGATGGTCTTGATCCCTGTCTCCTGTACAATGTCACAAACCTCCATCCATAGTTCATTAGGCACTCTGTCTATCAGATCTAGTCCCTTAAATCTATTTCTCACATCCATTGTATAATCATAAGGGATTTGATTTAGGTCATACCTGAATGGTCTAGTGGTTTTCCCCACTTTCTTCAATTTAAGTTTGAATTTGGCAATATATAAGGAGTTCATGATCTGAGCCACAGTCAGCTCCCGGTCTTGTTTTTGCTGACTGTATAGAGCTTCTGCATCTTTGGCTGCAAAGAATATAATCAATCTGATTTCAGTGTTGACCATCTGGTGATGTTCATGTGTAGCATCTTCTCTTGTGTTGTTGGAAGAGGGTGTTTTCTATGACCAGTGCGTTCTTTTGGCAAAACTCTATTAGCCTTTGCCCTGCTTCATTCCGTACTCCAAGGCCAAATTTGCCCATTACTCCAGGTGTTTCTTGACTTCCTATTATTGCATTCCAGTCCCCTATAATGAAAAGGACATCTTTTTTGGGTGTTAGTTCTAAAAGGTCTTGTAGGTCTTCATAGAATTGTTCAACTTCAGCTTCTTCAGCATTACTGGTTGGGGCATAGACTTGGATTACCATGATATTGAATGGTTTGCCTTGGAAACGAACAGAGATCATTCTGTCGTTTATGAGATTGCATCCAAGTACTGCATTTTGGACTCTTTTGTTGACTATGATGGCTACTCCATTTCTTCTAAGGGATTCCTGCCCACAGTAGTAGATATAATGGTTGTCTGAGTTAAATTGACCCATTCCAGTCCATTTTAATTCGCTGATTCCTAGAATGTCGACGTTCACTCTTGCCATCTCCTGTTTGACCACTTCCAATTTACTTTGATTCATGGACCTAACATTCCAGGTTCCTATGCAATATTTTTCTTTACAGCATCGGACCTTACTTCTATCACTAGTCACATCCACAACTGGGTGTTGTTTTTGCTTTGGCTCCATCCCTTCTTTCTTTCTGGAGTTATTTCTCCACTGATCTCCAGTAGCATATTGGGCACCTACCGACCCGGGGAGTTCCTCTTTCAGTATTCTATCACTTTGCTTTTTCATACTGTTCATGGGGTTCTCAAGGCAAGAATACTGAAGTGGTTTGCCATTCCCTTCTCCAGTGGACCACATTCTGTCAGACCTCTCCACCATGACCTGGCCATCTTGGGTGGCCCCACACAGCATGGCTTAGTTTCATTGTGAGACAAGGCTGTGGTCTGTGTGATCAGATTGGCTAGTTGTCTGTGATTGTGGTTTCAGTCTGTCTGCCCTCTGATGCCCTCTCTCAGTGCCTACCGTCTTACTTGGGTTTCTCTTATCTTGGACATGGGGTATCTCTTGACGGCTGCTCCAGCAAAGAGCAGCTGGTGCTCCTGACCTAGGAAGTGGGGTAGCTCCTGTGCTACACATAAAACATTGTAAATCAACTAGTTTCTGTTAAAAATTAATTAAAAAATAAAAGTTATAGTCTAGTAGATGCAATATGTGTGTTTCTGGAGAGTTAGTGTCTTTGAGTATGGCATGTTTTTTTTTTTTTTGTTGTTGTTTGTTTGTTTGTATGCCTGGTGATCCTTTGTGAAAATTGGGTATTTAAAAAAGCAGCCACTTCTTTCAGTCTTTGCAGACTGGCATAGAAGAAATCTATTAATTCAGTTCAGCTCAGTCACTTAGTCGTGTTCAACTTTTTGCGACCCCATGGACTGCAATACACCAGGCTTCCCTGTCCATCACCAACTCCTGGAGTCTACTTAAACTCATGTCCATCCCGTCGGTGATGCCATCCAACCATCTCATCTTCTGTCTTCCCCTTCTTGCTCCTTCAATCTTTCCCAGCATCAGGGTCTTTTCCAATGAGTCAGGTGGCCAAAGTATTGCGGCTTCAGCTTCAGCATCAGTCCTTCCAATGAATATTCAGGACTGATCTCCTTTAGGATTTACTGGTTGGATCTCCTTGCAGTCCAAGGGACTCTCAAGAGTCTTCTCCAACATCACAATTCAAAAGCATAAATTCTTCAGCGCTCAATTTTCTTTATAGTCCAACTCACATACATACGTGACTACTGGAAATACCATAGCTTTGACTAGACAGACGTTTGTCAGCAAAGTCATGTCTCTGCTTTTTAATATGCTGTCTAATTTGGTCACAGCTTTTCTTCCAAGGAGCAAGTGTCTTTTAATCTCATGGCTGGTGTCACCATCTGCAGTGATTTTGGAGTCCAAGAAAATAAGGTCTCTCACTGTTTCCATTGTTTCCCCATCTATTTGCCATGAAGTGATTGAACTGGATGCTATGATCTTAGTTTTCTCAATGTTGAGGTTTAAGCCAGCTTTTTCACTCTCCTCTTTCACTTTCATCAAGAGGCTCTTTAGTTTTGCTTTCTGCCATAAGGGTGGTGATATCTGTGTATCTGAAGTTATTGATATTTCTCCTGGCAATCTTGATTCCAGCTTGTGCTTCATCTAGCCTGGCATTTCACATTATGTACTATGCATATAAGTTAAATAAGCAGGTTGACAATATACAGCCTTGATGTACTCCTTTCCCTATTTGGAGCCAGTCTGTTGCTCTATGTCCAGTTGTAACAGTTGCCTTTTGACCTGCATACAGATTTCTCAGGAGGAAGGTAAGGTGGCCTGGTATTCCCATCTCTTAAAGAATCTCCCACAGTTTGTTGTGATCCACACAGTCAAAGGCTTTGGCATAGTCAATAAAGCAGAAGTAGACGTTTTTCTGGAATTCTCTTGCTTTTTTGATGATCCAGTGGATGTTGGCAACTTCATCTCTGGTTCCTCTGCCTTTTTAAAATCCAGCTGGAACATCTGGAAGTTCATGGTTCACATACTCTTGAAGCCTGGATTGGAGAATTTTGAGCATTTCTTTGCTAGCATTTGCTAGCCTCCATAATAACATGAAACAATTTCCCCAAATAAATCTTTATAAAAATCCATCTAAATATATATCTCTATATCTGTCTATATCTCTATATCTATCAATCTATCTATTGATCTATTATCTATTTATCTATCATCTATCTAGCCAACATCTTATTGGCTTCTTTATTAGTCAAGTTTCCTTAACTAATAGAAACCTAAGTGAAATTTTCATTTCATCTATTATACTTTTTATTTCTAGTATTTTCACTTGCTTTATTTTTATAATTTATGTTTCTTTATTTATATTCTCTATTTGGTAATTTGGTTCTCATGACTTCTTTTAGTCCTATGTCCATGGTTTCTTTTAGCTATTTATACACACTTAAAGAGAGTAGATTTAAAATATTTCCACAAGTGCAATACCAGTCTCTCTCACAATTTTCATTGATTTCTTTTTTTCTGTCAATGGTCTATAATGTCTTCTTTCTTCTTATACATCATAACATTTTGTTGCAATTTGGACAGGTTGAATGTAACTATCAGGCAATCCTAGAAATAAGATTCTCACTCCTCCTTGTTTCTTTTTATCGCTGCTTTTGCGCATGCAGTTGTTTGTGTAGTGACTTTTCTAAACTTTTTTTAATGGCTTGTTTTCTTTGCCATAAGCTTCCCTGGTGGCTCAGATGGTAAAGAATCTGCCTGCAATGCAGGAGACCCAGGTTCAATCCCTGGGTCAGGAAGATCCTTGGAGAAGGGAATGGCTACCTACTCCAATATCCTTGCCTGGAGAATTCCATGGATGGAGGAGTCTGGTGAGCTATATATAGTCCATGAGGTTGCAAAGAGTTGGACATGACTGAGTAACTAACACTTTTCAAAATTCTTTGCCATGGGTAGGCATTGAACTATGTTCTGTTAGCCAGCAGTAAGCTAGTTTTTATAGAGTTTTCTTACAGTATAAAAGAAAGTGAGGAGAAAAATATATTTATAGATTAGCATTGTTTTAGAACACAGTTTCAACTCTCATCCATTTACTGACACCTCTGCCTTAACCTTCCGTTCCTGTTTTTGTAGAGCCTGAAAATCAGACAGAAGTGGCAACTTAAGATTTCTCATATCTTCTCTGTGAATAAATCTAACTTTGGTCATATGAGTGGCCTTATCACAGAAATATATGTTATCTGGAGTTTTAAAAAAACTCTTTATTCCTCTGTGTAACTTGCTTATCAATGTTTTCTTAGCTTTTTCAGTCTATTGTGTGTGTATACAATATGTAATTTATGTATGTATTCTGAAAAATATCCTAGAAAATGTTTGTCTTACAATTTTGCTTTATTTTCTCATCTAATTAATTTGAAAGTTCTGAATTTGCTGTACAAATTACCATTTTTGGATCAGATAGGCTAACATCACTTAATTAAATGATAAGAAATGCAAGTATTGTGTTAATCTAAATATAATTATAAATTACTGAATTTTAAGGTCATAAAACTAAATTTTAAGGATTTAGTTACTCTGCTTACATTGATTAAAACTTTAAAATGCTATATTCTGATGTGTGGTGTGTGTGCGCTGTGTGCTCAGTCCCTCAGCCATGTCCGACTCTTTGCCATCCCATGGCCTATAGCACACCAGGCTTCTCTGTCCATGGAATTCTCCAGGCAAGAATACTGGAGAGGATTTCCATTTCACACTCCAGGGGATCTTCCTGAGTTAGGGATCAAACCCCCATCTCTTGTGTCCTGTGTTGGCAAGTGGGTTCTTTACCACTGGCACCACCTAGTTTATCTGTACTATGTCTTTAACATAATTCCTAGGATCTTGGCTTTGACTTTGCAACACAATGAATTACATTGTGGCCATCAGTTAATAGGTTAAAAATTGTGCAAATTGTTCTTGGACTTGTTGGTGTTCAAGGTTACATTTCCACTTTTAACAGGATGGGTCACTTCTGGGTTGGAAGATTTTCTTCTTACTACACAACACTTGATTCTAATCTTGATTCCAGTGTTGTGGAATCAAGATTGCTGGAAAGATATCAATAATCTCAGATATGCAGATGACACCATCCTTATGGCAGAAAGCAAAGAAGAACTAAAGTGCATCTTGATGAAAGTGAAAGAGGAGAGTGAAAATGTCTTAAAACTCAACATTGAGAAAACTAAGATCATGGCATCTGGTCCAATCACTTCATGGCAAATAGATGGGGAAACAATGGAAATAGTGACAGAATTTATTTTTTTGTGCTCCAAAATCACTGCAGATGGTGACTGCAGCCACGAGATTAAAAGATGCTTGCTCTTTAGAAGAAAAGCTATGACCAACCTAGACAGCATATTAAAAAGGAGAGACATTACTTTGCTGACAGAGGTCCATCTAGTCAAAGCTATGATTTTTCCAGTAGTCATGTATGTATGTGAGAGTTGGATTATAAAGAAAACTGGTTGTCAAAGAATTGACGCTTTTGAACTGTGGTGTGGGAGAAGATTCTTGAGAGTCCCTTAGACTGCAACTGAAGATTCATTGGAAGGACTGATGCAGAAGCTGAAACTCCAATACTTTGGCCACCTGATGCAAAGAACTGACTCATTGGAAAAGACTTTGATGCTGGGAAAGATTGAAGGAGGGAGGAGAAGGGGATGACAGAGGATGAGATGGTTGGATGGCGTCACTGATTCGATGGAGTTGAGTTTGAGTAAGCTGCAGGAGTTGGTGATGGACACGGAAGCCTGGTGTGCTACAGTCCATGGGGTTGCAAAGAGTCGGACATGACTGAGTGACTGAACTGAACACAACACTTACATCTAGTCATATCACCTTGGGATTTTGATTTCCCCTCCTACTTTCTAAGAACCAGAAGTCTGCTCTAAATGTAAATACAGGTACCATAGTTTCTTTTCTGATGAAGGTGAATCCTTGATTATTTAAATGGTTGTTCAAATGCTAGATGGTTCCTTAGACTATTAATTTTGAAGGACAGTTTAAGAATGTTTTTGTTCAGTCACCCGGTTGTATCCAATGCATTGTGACCTCTTGGACTGTAGCATGCCAGGCCTCCTTGTCCCTCACTGTCTCTTGAATTTTGCCCAAGATCATGTCCATTGCATCAGCGATGCCATCCAGCCATCTCATCCTCTAATGTCCTCTTCTCCTGGTGCCCTCTATTTTTCTCAGCATCAGGGACTTTTCCAATGAGTTGGCTGTTCACATCAGATGACCACAATACTAGAGCTTCAGCTTCAGCATCAGTCCTCCCAGTGAGTATTCAGGTTGATGTTTGGGATCAGGTTGATGTCCCTTAAGATTGACTAGTTTGATCTCTTTGCTGTACAAGGAACTTTTAGAATCTTCTCCAGCACCACAGTTTGAAGGCATCAGTTCTTTGGTGCTGCCTTCTTTATGGTCTAGCTCTCACAACCTGTACTTGACCAAGGGGAAGACCATAGCCTTGACTATATGGATGTTTTTTGGCAGAGTAATATCTCTACTTTTCAACACACTGTCCAGATTTGTCATAGCTTTCCTGCCAAGAAGCAATCATCTTCTGATTTCATGGCTGCAGTCACCATCCATAGTGATTTTAGAGCCCAAGAAGAGGAAATCTGTCACTACTTTCACCTTTTCCCCTTCTGTTTGCTATGAAGTAATAGGGCTGGATGCCATGATCTTATTTTTTTAATATTAATCCAGCTTTTTCACTCTCCTCCTTCACCCTTATCAAGAGGCTCTTTAGTCCTCTTCACCTTCTGAAATTAGAGTGGTTTCATTCACATATTTTAAGAATAATCAAGGTAAATTGATTGCTATGACCTTTGAAAACTGTTTTATAAATACATTAAAAATATCTATAATTCATTCTGTGCAGATGACTAAATAGTATGTGAATAATTAAATATAACACTCCATCCAAAGTCTGCCTAAAAGAAAATAGATTAGGTGGATAGGTATACCTTCAGCAGAGAAGCCTTTGAGATTGTTTGTGATATAGACATATTGTAGAGACAAATGAAGTTTTTGACTTCTGCAAACATCTTAATTAAAAATAGAAATAAATTAATTGCTTAATAGAGAATATATGATGCCTGACAAAATTAAGATTTTTGTCCATACTTAGAATGGCATTTTAAAACTAAGGACAATGTGTTTCAGCTTACGCTATACAAAACAAACAACTTTGTTTTACCATGATTTCATAATAATAATTGTCCAGTTTGATTTAGTGAATCCAAAAGGACTTACTGAAATGCGATTAATTAAATGGGTGTCAATGATTTGCAAAACTGTCCCGTGCACAATGAGCTTTGACATCCCCAAGATTGCCGCTGGGTGTCACCCAAGTCCTTCTCCAAACAATGGCAAGAATACATTTCTTCAATGTTGGAAACTTACTGCTAAAGAAACTTTGCTGTTGATGATCAATAATAATTGATCTACCTTACTAGGGATGACCATTGTTCTAGAAACAATGTCAAAGTAAAGGTGAAGACTCCTACAGGGCATTTCCCAGTAAAATTGTAAATGCAGCCTTACTAAGATTTTTGCTACTTGCGCAAATCATAGATCTTTGACAGGTTTTAAAAGTTTGTGAAATTTTTGGTTAGATTAAAGCTTTCTTTTGCTAAAAGCTTCAAGCCCTTTGCAAAAAAGTTTAAGAGAGCTTTAGCCCAAGTCTAGAATACTGAAATTTTGTTCCTAAACTGCAATTTTTTTTTCTTCCTCACTTAATTATTACTTTTAGATTGGTATTCTTAAATAAAATCAGACTGCTGTTGCTTGGTGACATTTTGTGGATTGATTTCTCTCTTAAAGGAGAAAATTCCAGTGTGATTTAACAAAAATAAAGGTCTTTCTTTAGTCTTTTACAAACTTTGTTTAATATTGTAAAATTGTTCTCTAAAGTGATTTATCAGTTTCCACTGTTAACTTGCAATTTAGGAGTTAGCATTTCCCCATATCTTTGCCAACAACTCAATTTGTAGACATTTTAACTTTTTTTTTGGTATACTGGGAGTAAACAAATTGTTTTGTATTGGAATATAGATGCTTTCATGAATATGAACTTGGGCAAACTCTGGGAGATGGTGAGGGACAGGGAGGCCAGGCATGCTGCAGTCCATGGGGTTTTTTGCCTATGTTTTCCTTGAAGAGTTTATAGTATCCAGTCTTACATTTAAGTCTTTAACTCATTTTATGTTTATTTTTATATATGGTGTTAGAGCGGAGAAGGGAATGACAGCCCACACCAGTATTATTGCCTGGAGAATTCCAAGGACAGAGAAGCCTGACAGGCTATATTCCATGGGGTTGTAAAGTCAGAAATGACTGAGCGACTAACACACACACACATACACACACACACACACATGGTGTAAGAGAATGCTCTAATTTCATTCTTTTACATATAGCTGCCCAGTTTTCCCAGAACCAAGTTTCCCCAGTCTCTTATTGAAGAGACTGTCCTTTCTCCATTGTATACTCTTTTCTCCTTTGTCATAGATTAATTGAACATAGGAGAGTGAGCTTATTTCTGGGCTTTCTATTCTGTTCCATTGATCTTGATTTCTGCTCTTTGTGGGGGGCGGGGTGGGTGGGGGATGGAAGGGCACAGGGCAGTCCATACTATTTTGATGACTATAACTTTGTACTATAGACTGAACTCTGAGAGCCTGATTCCTCCAGCTCCACTTTTCTTTCCCAAGATTGCGCTGGCTGTTCAACTTTTGTGTTTCTATACAAATTTAAATACTTTTTATTCTAGCTCTCTGAAAAATGCCATTGGCACTTTAGTAGGGACTGCATTGAATCTGTAGATTGCCTTTGGTAGTGTCATCATTTTAACAATATTAATTCCTCCAATGCAAGAACAAGGTATATTTTTTTATCTGTTTGTGTCATTTTTAAATTTATTTTTTTTTAAACTGGAGGATAATTATTTTACAATGTTATGTTGATTTCTACCAATGCAGGTCAGTTGTAACTATATGTGTAGCCTCTCCCTCTTGAGCCTCCCTCCTATTCCCCCCATCCTCGACTTTTTATCCCTCTTGGTCATCACAGAGCACTGGGTTGAGCTTCTGTGTTATATAGCAATTTCCCACTAGTCATCTATTTTACACATGGTAGTTTATATATGTCAGTGCTACTCTCTCAATTTGTTCCACTCTCTCCTTCCCCCACTGTGTCCATGAGTCCATTCTCTAAGCCTGTATCTATATTATGGCCTTGCAAATATGTTCATCAGTACCACTTCCCCATATGTATGCATTAATATATGATACTTCTTTTTCTCTGTCTGAATTACTTCACTTTATATAACAGGCTCTAAGTTCATCCACTTCAGTTCAACTGATTCACATTTATTTGCCTTTATGGCTGAATAATGTTCCATTGGAAACAGTGTCAGACTTTATTTTTTGGGCTCCAAAATAACTGCAGGTGGTGATTGCATCCATGAAATTAAAAGACACTTACTCCTTGGAAGGAAAGTTATGACCAACCTAGATAGCCTATTAAAAAGCAGAGACATTACTTTGTCAACAAAGGTCCATCTGGTCAAGGCTATGGTTTTTCCAGTGGTCATGTATGGATGTGAGATTTGGACTGTGAGGAAAGCTGAGTGCTGAAAAATTGATGCTTTTGAATTATGGTGTTGGAGAAGACTCTTGAGAATCCCTTGGACTGCAAGGAGATCCAACCAGTTCATCCTAAAGGAGATCAGTCCTGGGTGTTCATTGGAAGGACTGATGCTGAGGCTGAAACTCCAATACTCTGGCCACTTGATTCGAAGTGTTGACTCATTGGAAAAGACCCTGATGCTGGGAAGGATTGGGGGCAGGAGGAGAAGGAGATGACAGAGGATGAGATGGTTGGATGGCATCATCAACTTGATGGGCATGAGCTTGAGTAAACTCTGGGAGTTGGTGATGGACAGGGAGGCCTGGCCTGCTGCGATTCATGGGGTCGCAGGGAGTCGGACACAACTGAGTGACTGAACTGAACTGAATGTTCCATTGTATATATGTACCACAACTTCTTTATGCATCCATCTGTCAATGGGCATCTAGGTTGCTTCCAAGTCTTGGCTATTGTAAATAGTGCTGCAATGAACATTGTGGTACATGTGTCTTTTAAAATTATGGTTTTCCTATGGTACATGCCCAATAGTGGGATTGCTAAGTTATATGGTAGTTTTATTCCTAGTTTTTTAAGGAATTGCCATATGTTCTCCATAGTGGCTATATTAGTTTACATTCCCACCAACAGTGCAAGAGCATTCTCTTTCTCCACATCTTCTCCAGTATTTATTTTTTTGTAGATTTTTATAATGCTCTCTTCAATTTTTTTTAATCAGTGTTTGCAATTTTAAAGTATAGATCTTTTGCCTCTTTACCGAGGTTTATTCCTAGGTATTTTACTTTTTTTGTTGTGGTAGTAAATGGAATTGTTTCCTTAATTTCTCTTTCTGATCTTTTATTGTTAGTGCATAGTGCTACTGTTGTTGTTCTGTCACTCATTTGTGTCTAACTCTTTGCAACGCCATGGACTGCAGCATCCCAGGCTTCCCTGTCCTTCAATCTCCCAGAGTTTGCTAAAACTCATGTCCATTGAGTCAGTGATGCAATCCAACCATCTTGTCCTCTGTCATCCCCTTCTCCTCCTGCCTTCAGTCTTTTCTAGCATCATGGTCTTTTCCAATGATTTAGCTCTTCATGTCAGGTGACCAAAGTATTGGAGCTTCAGCTTCAGTCTTTCCAGTGGATATTCAGGATTGATTTCCTTTAGGATTGACTGGTTTGATCTTGCTGTTCAAGGGACTCTCAAGAGTCTTCTTCAATACCACAATTCAAAGGCATCAATTCTTGGGCACTCAGCCTTCTTTATGGTCTAACTCTCACATCCTACATGACTACTGGAAAAGCCATAGCTTTGGCTTTGGAATATAGAAACTGCTGTATTAAAACATCCTTCTAGGAATTTAATGTTATATCTTGCAAATCTTCTCTATAGTTGAATTTCTATAAATCTTAAGGGTATTTTTTTTCTATAGAAGCTTCACAGAAAACTCAGGCAAAACATTTATTCTAAGCAGATTTGTTATTGTGACCTTGAGATAATGAAGTAAATCCCAGTAATATTAGTGGAAAATTAACTAATATTTTAAGAGATTTGTTACAGTGAAAATGTTCCTTGATTGGACTAAAAAAGTAACAGTTATAACACTAAATGAAAAGAGATCTTTGGTGGGTGGCCTAGATGGTTGAGTAGGAAGACCCTAAACTCACCTCCTTCATTAAGCATACCAAAATTACAACTATTTACAGATTGAATATTGATGAGAAAAACCAGAACACTGACAGAAAAGATCTCAAACAATGAAAGATATAAACAAGGAACACAACAATATGGGTGGGAAAGATAAAGATGCAGTTTAGACAGGATGCATACCCTCATATGGGTGACCTACAAATGGGAGAATAATTACAATTGCAGAGGTTCTCTCCAACAAGTTAGGAGTCCAAGCGCCATATCACAGACCAGGCTGTGAAACCAGTAAGGCTTGATTTAGAAAAAGCCTGAAGACTGTTGGAAAGAGAGATGTCTGTCTTAAAGGACTGACACAGAATTTCACATGCTCTGGAATACAGAAAAGAGACAGTAATTTGAAAGAAACATGTGTCAGACCCAGCTTCTAATCTTGGAAATTCTCTCAGAAAGGCAGGAAGCTGCTGGAACTCACCTTGGGGACATGAACACTGGTGGGAGTCTTTTTGGGGAGCATGTTCTATCATGTGGTTGCTGGTGCTGGCAAATGCCATTTTGTAATCTCCCCTCTAGTTTATGGCTCAAGACATGTCCCCACACACCAATGACCCAGAATTAGTTCTGAGATACCCAGGGCTTTGTAGACAGAGAATCTGTGATTTGGCTTCACCCACCAGTGGGCCAATGCTAGCCTTGGAAACAGCCTCATCCTACAGTGGGCAGGCATCAGCTCTAGGAATAACTGGGCCCCACCCACCAGTGGGTCAACATACCAACTCCAGGACTTCAAGAGCCTTGCTGCCAACCAAAGACCTCAGGACTGGCTCCACAGACCAGTGAACTGGCACTAGCCCTGGGACCACCCCATCCCCTGCAAGGCATAAGCCCTGTCACCAGCAGGCCAACATCAGCTCTTTAACCCCAAAGACCCAGTTCTGCCAGCCAAGAGACAGCACCAACTCTGAGACATGTTGGATCTCTCAGCCAGCTTCCCTGGGATTCAGTTCCACTCACCAGTGGCCCAGCACCGAATTTGGGATTCCCTGAACCCTTCAACCAGCAATGTCAAGGACCTGCTTTGCCCACCAGTTGATACTAGATCTGGGAACCAAGACTAAAAAACCACTCACAGCAAAACCTGACTCCATGCACAAGTGGGTCAGCATTGGTCCTGGGACCTCCTGGAGACCTAAAGCCATCTGCCTTGGGACCCAGACTCACCTATCTGTCAGTAGACTCCATACAAGGCAGAGTTTAGCAACTAACAGGACTAGGAGCCAGCCACACCTACAAGACCACCCACAATAGGACTAGTCAGAAGGACTCATGCAATCCACATAGGAGGGTGCCCCTGTAGCAGTTAGCTCCTGTGACCAGAGGGGAGTGCACTGTTGAGAAGTATAAGATGTCTCCTACAAAGAGCCTCTTTGCCAAGATCAGGAAACAGACCACCTACCAAATAAATAGAAATTAAAATATTGAATTAGGCAAAATGAGGTGACTGATGAATATTTTTCAAACAAAGGAACAAGCTAAAACTGTATGAAGAACTACATGAATTGAGATAAGCATCTACCTGATAAAGAGTTTAGGGTAACTGGAGAAGAGTGATGAATGCAGTGAGAACTTTAACAAGGAGTTAGGAAATATTAGAAAAGCCAAACATAGCTGAATAATACAATAATAGAAATTAAAAATACACTAGAGTGAGTCAACAGTAGACTATACAGAGGAATGGATCAGCAAGCTGGAAGACACAGTAGTGGAAATCATGAGAGCTGACAGGAAAAAGAATAAACAGAAATGAGGACAATTTAAGATATCTCAGAGACAACATCAAGCATACTAACATTCACATTATAGTGGTCTCAGAAAGAAAGAACAGGGCAGATAAAATACTTGAGGTTATAATGCCTGAAAATTTCCCTAATCTGGGAAAGGAAACAGACATCCAGGTTCAGGAAGCACAGGGAATCTCAAATGGGACAAACCCAAAGAAGGTAACATAAAGACAAATTATGATTAAAATGACAAAAATTAAAGAAGAAGAGAGAATATTAAAAGCAGCAAGGGAAAAGCAGAGTTACATACAAGGGAACTCCCATAAGGTTATCAGATAACTTACAGCAGAAACTTTGCAAGCCAGAAAGAAGTGACTTGCTCTTTTTAAAGTATGAAAGAGAAAAACCTACAACCAAGAATACTCTAGCCAGAGGCTTTTATTCAGGTTTAAAGGAAACATCAAAAATTTTAAGAAAAGATAAAGGAGATTAGCATCACTAAAACTGATTTTAAAAGAAACATTAGAGGAATTTCTCTAAGTGAAAAAGAAAAAGATACAACTAGAAATGTGAAAATTATGAAAGGAAAAATCTCATTGACAAAGGTCAATATATAATAAAGATAGCAAATCAACAGTATATAAAACTAATTGAAAGGCCAAAAGATGAAAATAGCAAAATCATTTATATCCACAATAAGTAGTTGATAGATACACAAAACAAAAAGATATAAAATATGGCATCAAAAATCAACATGGAGAGAGGGCAGTGAAATTGCAAGGTTGTTAAAAATGTACTTAAACTTAGATCAGCAACTTTAAACAATCATGTATTTATATAGATTGCTTTATACAAATCTCCAGCTAAAATAAACCAAAATTTATAATAGATACACACACACCCAGAAGATAAAAGAATCCAAATATAACCCTAAATAGAGTCAGCAAATCACAAGGAAAGAGAACAAAAGCAGAAGGGAACAAAAAAGTACCACAAAATAACCCACAAACAATTAACAACATGGCAATATGTACAAACCTATCAAAGATTACAAATGGAATAATTTCTCCAATAAAAAGACATAGAGTGGCTAAATAGATGCAAACACAAGATCCAATATATGCTGCCTTTAAGAGAGTCACTTCAGACCTAAAGATACACACAAACTGAAAGCATTCCTTGCAAATGGAAATGGAAAGAAAGCAGGGCTAGCAATACTTTTTGTAAAATAAAATGGACTTTAGAACAAAGACTATAACAAGAAGAACATTATATAATAATCAAGAAATCAATTCAAGAAGACATAACAATTTTAAATATATATGCACCCCAAATAGGACTGCTGCTGCTGCTGCTAAGTCGCTTCAGTCCTGTCCAACTTGTCGCGACCCCATGGACTGCAGCCTACCAGTCTCTTCCGTCCATCGGATTTTCCAGGCAAGAGTACTGGAATGGGTTGCCATGGCCTTCTCCTCCAAATAGGACTACCTAAGTACAAAAAAAAAATTGAAAGACATAAAGGTAGAAATTGACAGTAGCACAGGAACAGCAGTGGACTTAACAAGAAACTTACATTAGTGGAAAGAATGAATTTCTGAATTTCATCCAGAAAGAAAATAAAGAAGGAAACACTGGCTTTAATTGATGCATTAGACTAATTGAACACACACACACATGTAACATTATAGACAAAATCAGCACTATAGACCTTCTTTTCAATTTCACACGGAACATTCTCTAAGCTAGATAACGTGCTAGGGCACAAAACAAATCTCAGTAAATTTAAGAAAATTGAACTCATATTAATCATCTCTTCCCACTACAAGGCTACATGGCAAGAGAAAAACTGCAAAGAACATAAACACATAGAGGCTAAAAAATATGCTACTAAACAACCAATGAGTTATTGAAGCTATCAAAGAGGAGATTAAAAAAATACCTGGAGACAAATAAAATGAATGAAGCTTAATTCTTCATAGAATTCAAATATTGTGGAAAGGAGATACTCCTGTTTGTTTCTTTATCCAAAGCAAATGTTATAAAACATCTGCATGATTTATATCAGAATAAAATCTTTGTTAATTAAAAAAAAAAAAGGAACACTCAAACACTCAATGGACCAAAAATCTACAAGATGTAGCAAAACAATTCTAAGTGGGAATTGTATAGCAATACAAACCTACCTCAGGAAAAAAGGAAAATCTAAAATAAGCAGCTTATCTTTACATCTAAAGGAACTAAAAGAAGAAAAACAAACAGAACACAGGTTATAGAAGAAAACAAATCATAAAGATTAGAGTAGAAATAAATGAAATAGATAATAAAAATGGAAGAGATCAATAAAATTAAGAGTTAGTTCTTTGAAAAAATTAATAAAATTGATAAAACTTTATACAGATGCATCAATTTTATTAATTTAGAGAGGATTTAGTAAAATCAGAAATAAAAAGAAGTTACAACTTATACCACAGAAATGCAAAGTATCTTAAGAGATTACTACAAACAATTATAACCATTAAAATGGACAACCTAGAACAAGAGGACATGATTTTGATGGTGATATTGATGATGTCAATAATAATAAGAAAATTGAACAGTTAACTAGAACAATGAGTGATAATTTTATAAACTAAAAATTTTTATTATTGCTCATTTTACTTGAAATAAGACCACATAATCATAAGTTTCAGTTAACTGTAGTTATTTTTAACTACAGTCTCAGTAGTCACACTGAATTGGATTATAAATTATGAAATGGAACTATTTCATTGGCTTGAAAAATAACAACAATTAATATAGCATTGAAGAATGAAAAATGGTGAACATTAGTAGAAAAAAATAAAAATAATAATTCTTATCTAATCCCTTAAAATTTTTCGAATTCATTCACCTCATTGTTTCTATTGACATAGGGCTATTTATATTTTTAAATTGAGAAGTGTACATAATGCAACTACATAAATTATATATAGTAAACATAAAAAAGTATGTATGAGTACAAGTAGGAGATTAGAAAAAAGAAGAGTTATATAGAACTATTTCATGGGTTAAGTGATCTTTGAGCTTTTGTGCAGTGGAGCTTCAGTCAAGGTCATTAAGAATGAATTGATGAATGAAAGAAAACCCAGAAATAATGACTTCAAGATAAGAAACATCAACCAAGTAGTTATAGGATGACAATCAGTTTTGGATTTAATGAAGCTGCTCCAGAGGATGGAGATTATCTGTGTTAACCCATGTAATTTCCCCCAAAGCTAAACACAAATAACACATTGTTTGTACTCAACTAGAGTCATCACTATAGAACTAAGAACAGCTCCATCTCAATAGACATATGTCAATATGTATGCATCCTAATATCATCCTGCTCCTTTATGCTGTTATATTTCCCATATGACAGTCCAGTGACCATGATTATTTTTAATATTGACAGTAGAGCATTTCTGACAGTGACATTGTAGAATATGATATTTCCTCAATTGTAACACTTTCCCATGCACTTCCTCAGAGCCCCCGCCACTTCTTTATTCCTCAGGCTGTAGATGAGTGGGTTGAGCATGGGGGTCACAATGGTGCCAAGAACAGCTCCAATCTGGTCTTGTTCAGGTGTATGGGCTAAGGTGGGTGTCATGTAGATGAAGATAGCTTGACCAAAGTAGAGACTCACCACTGTCATGTGGGAAGAGCAGGTAGCCAGGGCTTTGTTCCTGCCCTTGCGAGAGTTCATCCTGAGAACAGTGAGGAAGATGAGAGTGTAGGAAGTTAGGATGAGAATAAATGGGATCAGGAGAAAAACAATGGTCGACACAAGTTTCACCATCTCATAGGCTGATATGTCCATACAAGACAATCTCAGGATGGCAGGCATCTCACAGAAGTAATGATTAATCTCTCTGGAACCACAGATGGGGAAGTTCATTGGATAGATGGTGTGTACAAGGGCTGCAAGGGCTCCACCAATCCAGGCTGCAGCAGCCATCTGGAGACAGATGATGGGGTTCATGAGGACTGTGTATCTCAGGGGGTTACAGACAGCTACATAGCGGTCATAAGCCATGAGAGTCAGCAAGATGCACTCAGCAAGGCCAAGGGTGAGGAAAAAGAAGAGCTGAGTAGCACAGGAAAAATAGGAAATGTTCTTCTTCCCTGTGAAATAGTTGGTGACCATTTTAGGGACTGTGCAGGAGATGTAAGCCAGGTCAATGAGGGAGAGCTGACTGAGCAGGAAGTACATGGGAGTATGAAGATGGGAGTCCAGCCAGATTAGGAGGATTAATATGGAGTTTCCAGTAAAGGCAGCAGTATAGATTAGGATGATAATGAGGATGAGGAGGTTGGGATGTCTGAACCAGGGAAAGAGCCCCAGGAGGATGAAGTCAGTTGAGGTATCATTCTTCTGATTCATATTTTCATTCAAATGCCTTATTAAAACTGAAAACTTGCAGAAGCAAAATAATGTAGCAGAGGATGTGGTGCTCTGCTAAAATAATTTAATCTGTTGGTCAGCACTTTCTTTGTACACTTATGGATCAGACTCCAAAGAAGCACATTCTCATAAAAGAGAAAATGGGAAAAAACAACACAAAACTTCATCAAATTAAAACACATGTACTTAGAAATTAGAAAGATTATATCTGAAAGTTGGTAAATGAATATCTGTTCCCTTTGATTTATAACAATCACTTAACCATTATTTCTCCCATGTTTGAATTTCTTTATGTACTGACATTCTTATTTCTTGCATATTGCTTTTCTAAGTGTCCTATTTTATCTACCTTCACCCTAGAAGAAAGATTTCTTGAACTTCCTTGGGAGTTCTCTCTCAGCTTTTACCAAGAAATTTTAATTGTCTGCTAATGAGAAAAGCTATTCACTCCATTTTATAAGCTAACCTCTGTAATTCTTATTTAATTCAGTTTTCTCTTTTGATTCATATTTCTCATCTTAGTTTTCAACTGCATATTTACAGTTAAATAATTTTCTCATTCATTTAACAACTTAAAGACAGTTGCCATATCCTTTGTTTGTTAAAAATGAAGTCTCTCAGTCGTGTCTGACTCTGTGACCCCATCAACTATAGCCTGCTAGGTTCCTCCATCCATGGCATTCTCCAGGCAAGAATACTGAAGTGGGTTGCCATTTTCTTCTCCAGGGGATCTTCCTGGCCCAGGGTCGTACCCGGATCTCCTGCACTGCAGGCAGACTCTCTACCATTTGAGCCACCAGGGGCTCCAGTTAATCTTACAATTATTGTTCACTGATCATAGAGTAAAAATCTCCTTCAAAATACTCTTAAAAAGTTGACTAAAATCCTACAAATGAATTTTAAGATCCTGTGTTTGTAGGAGTGGTATTTTTCACCTGATGACAGATGAATTCATGTATCTTCATAAACATTCCCTATGCCTTCTTTTGTTTGAAATAATGAAAGAGAAACATTGTATACTGTCTGACTGTCAATGGAAAGAGAGCAGAGTTCTCAGTGTCACACTTCCAAGGAAAAGTCACTATAAGCTGTGGCAGCACTTTAGTTCTGGGAAATTTTGTTTCCTTAAGTTATCAGAGACCCTGGGCACCTCTGGGCCCCTGGATTGCTTTTCTGGAGTGCTTTCCTTCAAGATGTTTCTCTGTCATCCTACATTTTTTGATATAAATGCTTTCCCTAACATATTCAGTCTCTGTGGTGTGAAATGATGGGAGAATATTTTTGAAAATTATATTATATGGTCTTCAAGTATCACATGTAAAATATGACATTTTGCCTACATATTTAACACACAGGGATTATTATTATGATGAATTGTAGGCTAAGAATGGGAAATAGTCAAGCACTGCCAAATTAATTTGCTCTATGCTTGCCTAGAGAATCCTGTGGATGGAGGAGCCAGGTAGGCTGCTGTCCATAGGGTCGCGCAGAGTAGGACATGACTCTGCATACATGCGACTTAGCATACATACATGCATTGGAGAAGGAAATGGCAATCCATTCCAGTATTCTTGCCTGGAGAATCCCAGGGACAGGGGAGCCTGGGGGGCTGTTGTCTATGGGGTTGCACAGAGTTGGACACGACTGAAGTAATTTAGCAGCAGCAGCATGAGTGATAAAGGATTGAACACTGTGCCTAGCATCTAACTGATGATCAGTTTTTGAAATCTCTGTGTTTATATACAAGTCTTTTTCAAGTATGAATTAATCATTTCACAGATTAACAAATTAGACTTTTAAATGTGATATATTGTGGTTTGAAAATATTATGTTTTATATCTATAATGCAATATTGCATTTTCTTGAATTTAGGAATATAAAGTAAAAGTGAATCTTGAGATTTCTTTAATAAGATCTTGGTTCTATCAATATCTTTGTAAGCCTGGAAGTCAATGAATAGCTCTAGGATTCAGTTGGTTCATATGTAAGTGAGACTGATCTACTTGATTTATAAGGGCTGTCCTTGCCTTCTTAAAAATTACATTAATCAGTAGGTATTGATAAAACCATTGGACAGATACTTTATTATACTGAAATAATGATTCAACAACAAACTATGCATTAGCCAACTCTGTGTGACCTTATGGACTGTAGCTTGCCAGACTCCTCTCTCCATGGGATTCTCCAGGCAGGAATACTGCAGTGGGTTGCCATGCAATCCTCCAGGAGATCTTCCCGACCTGGGTTGGGAAGTCCTTCCATCTGGTCAAACAGAGTTGGATATGACTGAAGCTACTTAGCACACACACATAAGTCTGTATTGGCTAATGCATAATTTGTTGTTGAATCATTATTTCAATATAATAAAGTATGTGTCCATACAAGCTCAGTCTTGACTAAATAATGCACATTATGTTATAAAAATTCTTGTAAAATATTTTTCTGCCAAAATATGTATATTTTTGCCTTCAAATGGTCAAATATGGATGACCACAATTTACTCAAGAAATACAAAAAAGCAACTTTAATTCCGTGGGATATTTTAGCTAAAAATGGTGTCAATTCTTTCAGTTTCTTCTTAGAAAATTCAAATTTCCTGCTAAATGCTCAAGGATCCTAATGTTTCCATTGCATAAAGTCTGAAACTGAGTGATTAGCAATCAAAGAAACACTCACTCTTAAAGCATTTTTGTGTAAATGGTGAAAGGTAGAATCTATCAGAAAGGTTTGTACAGATTATTCCCATCCATAATTCACCCTATTCTTTTGAATTCTCTTAAACTCTTCTTCTGGAAAACAATGTCCAAAAAATGTCTTTGTCATGCAAGATCCAAGTTGTGTTCCTCCTAGGCTCCGGGGCAGTAATTCCTGAAGAAATGCTGTGGGAGGACATGATTATCTCCTCCAATGACAGTACAGTGGAGGAACTGCTAATAATAGTAATTATAACAACAGCAGTTAATGCTTATAGTAAAAGTAAATGTAAAAAGTAAAAGTAAAGTAAAAGTTAAAGTTGCTCAGTTGTGTCTGATTCTTAGCGACCCCATGGACTATACAGTCCATGGTATTCTTCAGGCCAAGAGGACTTACTAAATGTCAGAGCCCGTTACATGCATTAACCTACTGACTGTTCATATGGAACGTATGTGCAGGAACTGAGGGAGAGAAGACACGTAGCAATGTGCTCTCAGTACCCTGTCAGACAATGGCTGAAGAGCGTGGGGACACAGGCAGTTTCCTACATAAACTCCCTCCATCAAGATATTATTCAACCTGTCTAGTCATTTATATATTGACCTTCAATTGTAAAAGAAATTCATTTCACATATCATGACTCACTGTGAGAGGCTTCCTTTCTATGTGGTCCAAACATATGTGCTCTTGTTTTTCAAAGCTTTCTGTCCTGAACCTTTGGTGTGGAGACTGAATGAACAGAGTTAGCTTCTTGCATGGAAGAATGTACGTTTACCTACTATTAATAGGTAAAAAACTTTTCTCTTCCTTGGCTACTGCTGGCTTGGTGAACTTCCAGTAGCTACTGCCATCCCCTTGTGCACTATGACTCTTTTGCAGTAAATTCTTGTCTTGAGAAACCTGATTTCTGACATTTCAGGGTACTTGAAAATGAATTAATTACATTTCTATTCCACACCTGGCTTAGGTCTGAGAACAGAATGTGAGGATTCAGTACTGTAATATGAAGTCCTTCCATAGATTCTGTGTACCGGAGTTGGAGAAACCTTAAAGGGTTCTCATGGGAGTCTGTCCCCAGACTTCAATTAATTACAGATCTAGAGTAAATGTGGCTTCCCTGGTGACCCATTGGTAAAGAATCCACTTTCAATGCAGGAGAAGCAGGTTCAATCCCTGCATTGAAGCAGCTTGGGAAGATCTCCTGGAGAAGGAAATGGCAACCCACTTCATTATCTTTGCCTGGGAAATCCCATGGACAGAGGAGCCTGGTGAGCTACAGTCTGTGGGTTTGCAAGAGTTGGACACAACTTAGTGACTATACCACCACCACCACCAAATAAGTATAGGGCTCTTAGAAACTTCCTATAAAGTATACACACTGTCCAGTATTATGTACTTTTTGTTTGCAAAATAGTGTGGTTGAACTTTGATTGTATGTATGAAAATGGAGATGTGAAAGAAATTACATGCTAAAAATGTGATAGCAAAGTATTTGGATGACTTTGAAAGAGTGGATAGCAAAAACCAAACAAATAAACTTTTTTTTGAAGATTATATTTAAACATGAACTATGAAGCAAAATTCTAGATGAGAATGCCAGTGTCAGACACCTTATGTTTTTACTGATTACAATTTTATTACAAATTATCATGGGTTTGAGTATTAGTTTATCTTACTACAATCTATTTTCACACTGGAAAATGGAGGAATGGAAATTAATTGAGTAATATAAACTCTGACTGTGGTTTCAGCAAGAGAATAATAAGCAAACTCATTTAAAGGAAGAAAATTCAATGAGTCAAGTAATTTGTGGGTTCTAGAAACAATAGCTTGATTATTATTTTAATTGTGACTATTTGAGTTTCTGGATGGAAAAAGTTCCCTCCAAGAATCATTTTACTCAAAATAACTAGTTGCTCACTGTCTAGGAATACTGTATGAGAGTGCTGAGGTAGCCCTGGGAGACCACATGACTTGGTTTCACATCAGACATTTTTATGGTTATCCTGACTCTATAGTCACACTCGTTCAGGTGTGTAAGAATATCTACTTCAAGAAAGCCTTTGACAAAATTCAACACTCATTTATGATTAAAACTATCCAAAAAGCAGGAATAGAAGGAACATACCTCAACATAATAAAAGCTATATATGAGAAACCCACAGCAAGCATCACCCTCAATGGTGAAAAATTGAAAGCATTTCCCCTGAAATCAGGAACAAGACAAGGGTGCCCACACTCACCACTACTATTCAACATAGTGTTGGAAGTTTTGGCCACAGCAATCAGAGCAGAAAAAGAAGTAAAAGGAATCCAGATAGGAAAAGAAGAAGTGAAACTCTCACTGTTTGCAGATGACATGATCCTCTACATAGAAAACCCTAAAGACTCTACCAGAAAATTACTAGAGCTAATCAATGAATATAGTAAAGTTGCAGGATATAAAATTAACACACAGAAATCCCTTGCATTCCTGTACACTAACAATGAGAAAACAGAAAGAGAAATTAAGGAAACAATACCATTCACCACTGCAATGAAAAGAATAAAATACTTAGGAGTATATCTACCTAAAGAAACAAAAGACCTATACATAGAAAACTATAAAACACTCATGAAAGAAATCAAAGAGGACACAAACAGATGGAGGAACATACCGTGTTCATGGATTGGAAGAATCAATATTGTCAAAATGGCTATTCTACCCAAAGCAGTCTATAGATTCAATGCAATCCCTATCAAGCTACCAACGGTATTTTTCACAGAACTAGACCAAAGAATTTCACAATTTGTATGGAAATACAAAAAACCTCGAATAGCCAAAGTAATCTTGAGAAAGAAGAATGGAACTGGAGGAATCAACCTGCCTGACTTCAGACTCTACTACAAAGCCACAGTCATCAAGACAGTATGGTACTGGCACAAAGACAGAAATATAGATCAATGGAACAGAATAGAAAGCCCAGAGATAAATCCACGAACCTATGGACACCTTATCTTAGACAAAGGAGGCAAGGATATACAATGGAAAAAAGACAACCTCTTTAACAAGTGGTGCTGGGAAAACTGGTCAACCACTTGTAAAAGAATGAAACTAGAACACTTTCTAACACCATACACACAAATAAACTCAAAATGGATTAAAGATCTAAATGTAAGACCAGAAACTATAAAACTCCTAGAGGAGAACATAGGCAAAACACTCTCCGACATAAATCAAAGCAAGATCCTCTATGACCCACCTCCCAGAATATTGGAAATAAAAGCAAAACTAAACAAATGGGACCTGATGAAACTTAAAAGCTTTTGCACTACAAAGGAAACTATAAACAAGGTGAAAAGACAGCCCTCAGATTGGGAGAAAATAATAGCAAATGAAGAAACAGACAAAGGATTAATCTCAAAAATATACAAGCAACTCCTGCAGCTCAATTCCAGAAAAATAAATGACCCAATCAAAAAATGGGCCAAAGAACTAAACAGACATTTCTCCAAAGAAGACATACAGATGGCTAACAAACACATGAAAAGATGCTCAACATCACTCATTATTAGAGAAATGCAAATCAAAACCACAATGAGGTACCATTACACGCCAGTCAGGATGGCTGCTATCCAAAAGTCTACAAGCAATAAATGCTGGAGAGGGTGTGGAGAAAACGGAACCCTCTTACTCTGTTGGTGGGAATGCAAACTACTACAGCCGCTATGGAAAACAGTGTCGAGATTTCTTAAAAAACTGGAAATAGAATTGCCATATGACCCAGCAATCCCACTTCTGGGCATACACACTGAGGAAACCAGATCTGAAAGAGACACGTGCACCCCAATGTTCATCACAGCACTGTTTATAATAGCCAGGACATGGAAGCAACCTAGATGCCCATCAGCAGACGAATGGATAAAGAAGCTGTGGTACATATACACCATGGAATATTACTCAGCCATTAAAAAGAATTCATTTGAACCAGTCCTAATGAGATGGATGAAGCTGGAGCCCCTTATACAGAGTGAAGTAAGCCGGAAAGATAAAGAACATTACAGCATACTAACACATATATATGGAATTTAGAAAGATGGTAACGATAACCCTATATGCAAAAGAGAAAAAGAGACACAGAAATACAGAACAGACTTTTGAACTCTGTGGGAGAATGTGAGGGTGGGATATTTCAAAAGAACAGCATGTATACTATCTATGGTGAAACAGATCACCAGCCCAGGTGGGATGCATGAGACAAGTACTCCGGCCTGGTACACTGGGAAGACCCAGAGGAATCGGGTGGAGAGGGAGGTGGGAGGGGGGATCGGGATGGGGAATACGTGTAAATCCATGGCTGATTCATATCAATGTATGACAAATCCCACTGAAAAAAACAAAAAATAAAAAATAAAAAAATAAAAAGAATATCTACTTCAGTTGCTTTATGGGAGGTGGCAATCCATACCTAAACATCAATGGCTTTTGTGGAAGTCACCATATTTCTTTCATGAGTGTCATAGATTTTTGCTTTATTCCCAGGTTCAACATTAGGAATAAAAGCTGACTCAGAAATACTAGTTAGGGCATCAGTGGCTCCAAGTACAACTAGCTTGTTTTCCATAACAAGATACAAAATTGTCTAGTGACTTTCATATATTTGTTGAACTACTCAGAAAGGAAAACACATAGCTTGTGGCAAAAGGTTTTTGCATATGTCATATGTTTGAGACAGAGCCGCCTCTTTTCTATGTGCAGATGATGGTTCTCATTATTTGTGATAGCTTTGCCCTTTTTCTCTCTCCCCAAGATTTATTGAGTAATAGTTGAAAAGTAAAATTTGTTTATCTTTTAAGTGTACAGCATGGTAATTTGATATGTTGTATACTTTGAGAAATGACTACTACAATTAACACACTCATTACCTCACATGGGAACTATAGGAACTTTTTGAGGGGTGGTGGGGTTGTAAAAGCTTGGGCTTCCCAGGTGGCTCAGTGGTAAAGAATCTGCCTGCCAGTTCAGGAGATACAAGAGACATGGGTTCAATCCCTGGGTCGAGAAGATCCTCTGGAGGATGAAATGGCAACTCACTCCAGTATTCTTGCTTGTAAAATCCCATGGACAGAGGAGCCTGGTGGGCTACAGTCCATGGGGTTTCAAAGAGTTGAACATGACTGAGTGATTTAACACTATGTAAAAGCCCAAGATCTACTCTCTTAGCAAATTTCAACTATACAATAAATGGTTACCTATAATATTCCAATGACATATAACACCATGCTGTGTGTTAGATCCTCAGGACTTAACTCATCTTACAACTGACAATTCGTATTCTTTGACTAAAATATGTCCATTATTTCTACCATCTAGCTCTTGATATATACTGCTTTACTGTGTTTCTATGAGTTAAGAAATTTTTAAATAAATTCCAGGTATGTGAGATTGTACAGTACCTATCTTTCCAGTTTAGCTTATCTTATTTAGCATAATTTCTTCTAGGTTCATTCATGTTGCTGCAAATGGCAGATTTTTTTTTTCTATTTTATGGATGAATAATATTCCATAATAAAGGGAATATAAATATATACTATATATTTTTATAACAATATTATATCTATATAAATATATATATAATTTTCTTTATCAGTTTCTCAATTGTCTATCACTGGAGTTATTTTAATTTCTTCTCTATTGTGATAATGTTGTAATAAACATGAGAATACAGATATTTCTTTGAGGTAATCTCATTGCCTCAGATTTATTACCCAGATTGGTTGAGCACATGGTAGTTCTACTTTTATATTTTTAGAAACAGCCATACTGTTTTCCATAATGGCTGTACCAAAATACATCCTATCCAGCAGTGTACAAGGGATCCTTTTCTCCACATCCTTGCTAACATTTACCTATTTTTTTAAAAATAGAAATCCTAACAAGTTTGTGGTAATATCTCACTGCGAATTTGATTTACATTTCCTGATAGTGATGTTGATTGAGCATGTTTTCATGTATGTGTTGGCCATTTGTATGTGTTTGAAAAAATGTCTATTCAGGTCGTTTGCCCAATTTTATTAGAGCACTTGTTCATTTGCTGCTGAGTTGTATCATTTCCTTTTATATTTTGGGTATTAAATCCTTGTCAGATAAATGATTTACAAATATGTTTTCCCCATTTCATTGATTTTTTTTCATTTTTTGATGGTTTCCCTTGATGTGCTGAAGTTTTTTAGTTTGATATAGTCTACTTTATACTTGCTTTTGTTGCCCATTCTTTTGATGCCATATCCAAAAATTAATGGTCAAGATCAATGTCAGGAGCTTCTGCCGTACGTATTTTTTGAGGCATTTTACAGTTTCATGACTTTTATTTAAGTCTTTTATCTTTTATTATTGGATAAAAGACAAATTTTTGTGAGTGGAATAAGGCAGGGATCCAACTTCATTCTTTTACACGTGGATATCCACTTTGGCATCATGGTAAAGAATCCACCTGCAATGTAGGAGACATAAGAAACTCAGGTTCGATCGCTGGCTTGGGAAGATCCCCTGGGGGAGGAAATGGCAACTCACTTCAATATTCTTGCCTGGAAAATTTCATGGACAGAAGATCTTGATAGGCTATAGTCCATGAGGTCTCAAAGAGTTGAACATGACTGAGCACACATCAGTTCAGTTCAGTCACTCAGTCGTGTCCGACTCTTTGCAATCCCATGAATCACAGCACGCCAGGCCTCCCTGTCCATCACAAACTCCCAGAGTTTACTCAAACTCATGTCCATCGAGTCGGTGATGCCATCCAGCCATCTCATCCTCTGTCATCCCCTTCTCCTCCTGCCCCCAATCCCTCCCAGCATCAGGGTCTTTTCCAATGAGTCAACTCTTCGCATGAGGTGGCCAAAGTATTGGAGTTTCATCTTCAACATCAGTCCTTCCAATGAACACCCAGGAGTGATCTCCTTTAGGATGGACTGGTTGGATCTCCTTGCAGTCCAAGGGACTCTCAAGAGTCTTCTCCAACACGACAGTTCAAAAGCATCAATTCTTGGTGCTCAGCTTTCTTCACAGTCCAACTCTCACATCCATACATGACTACTGGAAAAACCACAGCCTTGACTAGATGGACCTTTGTTGGCAAAGTAATGTCTCTGCTTTTTAATATGCTATCCAGGTTGGTCATAACTTTCCTTCCAAGGAATAAATGTCTTAATTTCATACATGTATCCAATTTGCTGAACACCATTTAGAAAATATAATCTTTCCATAATGTGTGTTCTTGTTACTTTTGTTGAATATGAGTTGACTCATTGGAAAAGACCCTGATGCTGGGAGGGATTGGGGGCAGGAGGAGAAGGGGACGACAGAGGATGAGATGGCTGGACATGAGTTTGAATAAACTCCGGGAGTTTGTGATGGACAGGGTGTCCTGGCGTGCTGCGATTCATGGGGTCGCAAGGAGTCTGACACGACTGAGCAACTGAACTGAACTGAACTGAACTGAGGTGAGATATGTGTAGATTTATCACTGTGCTGTCTGTTCTGTTTCATTGGATGATACCAGTAATATAGAGGTTTGATCTTATATATTATTTTAGTATATCTTTGTAATATAGCTTGGTACTAGAAAGTGTAATGCCCCTGATTTCATAATTCTGTTTTAAATTGCTAAGACTTGGGGGCAGTGCCAAGATGGTGGAGGAATAGGAAGGGGAGACCACTTTCTCCCCCACAAATTCATCAAAAATCATTTGAATGCTGAGCAACTTTCACAAAACAACTTCTGAATGCTGGCAGAGAAAACCAGGCACCCAGAAAGGCAGCCCATTCTCTTTGGAAGGAGGCAGGACAAAAAAAAAAAAAAAAAAAGAGACAGAGAGACAAAAGAGTTAGGGACAGAGACCTGTCCTGGGAAGGGAATTGTGAAGTAGGAGAAGTTTCCACACAGTAGGAAAGCCTGTCACAGGCGGGTCTGTGGGGAGTTTTGGAATCTCAGAGGACAGCATAACCAGGAGGAAAAACAAACAAACAAACCAAAAACCCACAGAATATGTGCCTAATCACAACTGCGAGTGGAGAAGTAGCCCAGATGCTCGTGTCCACCACCAGGAAGCAGGGGCTGAAGATACTACCAAAAAATTACTAGAGCAAATCAATGAATATAGTAGAGTTGCATGATATAAAATTAATACACAGAAATCCCTTGCATTCCTATACACTTACAATGAGAAAACAGAAAGAGAAATTAAGTAAACAATCCCATTCACCATGGCAATGAAAAGAATAAGACACTTAGAAATAAATTCACCTAAAGAAACAAAAGACCTATATATAGAAAACTATAAAACACTGATGTAAGAAATGGAAGATTACACAAATAGATGGAGAAATATACCATATTCATGGATCAGGAGAACCAACAAGTGAAAATTAGTATACTTTCCAAAGCAATCTATAAATTCAATGCAATCCCTCTCAAACTACCAATGGTAATTATCACAGAACTAGAACAAATAATTTCATAATTTCTATGGAAACACAAAAAACCTCGAATAGCTGAAGCAATCTTGAGAAAGAAAAATGGAACTGGAGGAATCAACCTGCCTGCCTTCAGACTATACTACAAAGCTACAGTCATCAAGACAGTATGGTACTGGCACAAAAGATGGAAATATAGATCAATGGAACAAAATAGAAAGCCCAGAAATAAATCCATGTACCTATGGACACCTTTCTTTGACCAAAGAGGCAAAATATAAAATGGAGAAAAGACAATCTCTTCAACAAGCAGTGCTGGGGAAACTGATCAACAACCTGTAAAAGAATGAAACTGGAACTTTCTAACACCATACACAAAAATAAACTCAAAATGGATTAAAGATCTAAATGTAAGACCAGAAACTGTAAAACTCCTAGAGGAAAACATAAGCAGAACACTCGACATAAATCACAGCAAGATCCTCTATGACCCAACTCTGAGAGTAACGGAAATATAAGCAAAAATAAACAAATGGAACCTAATTAAACTTAAAAGATTTTGCACAATGAAGGAAACTATAAGTAAGGTGAAAAAACAGTCTTCAGAATGGGAGAAAATAATGGCAATGAAGCAACTGACAAAGAATTAATCTCAAAAATATGCAAGCAGCGCATGTAGCTCAATTCCAGAAAAATAAACGGCCCAATAAAAAAATGGGCCAAAGAAGTAAACAGACATTTCTCCAAAGAAGACATACAGATGGCTAACAAACACATGAAAAGATGCTCAACATCACTCATTATCAGAGAAATGTAAATCAAAAGCACAATGAAGTACCATCTCACACTGATCAGAATGATTGCCATCAAAAAGTCTACAAACAATAAATGTTGGGGAGGATGTGGAGATAAGGGAACCCTCTTACACTGTTGGTGGGAATGCAAACTAATCCAGTCACTATGGAGAACAATGTGGAGATTCATTAAAAAACTGGAACTAGAACTGCCATACAACCCAGCAATCCCACTGTTGGGCATACTCACCAAGGAAACCAGAATTGAAAGAGACACATATACCCCAATGTTCATTGCAGCGCTGTTTACAATAGCTAGGACATGGAAGCAACCTAGATGTCCATCAGCAGATGAATGGATAAGAAAGTAGTGGTACATATACACAATGGAATATTACTCAGTTATTAAAAAGAACACATTTGAGTCAATTCTAATGAGGTGGATGAAACTGGAACCTATTATACAGAGTGAAATAAGTCAGAAAGTAAAACACCAATCTGGTATATTAATGCATATATATGGAATTTAGAAAGAATGGTAATGATGACCCTATATGTGAGATAGCAAAAGAGACAGATATGAAGAACAGACTTATGGACTCTGTGGGAGAAGGTGACAGTGGGATGATTTGAGAGAATAATATTGAAACATGTATATTACCATAGGTGAAATAGATGACCAGTCCAAGTTTGATGCCTGAAACAGGGCACTCAGAGCTGGTGCAATGGGACAACACAGAAGGATGGGATGGGGAGGGAGGGGGAGGGTGGTTTGGGACAGAGGGACACATGTACAGCCGTGGTTGATTCATGTCAATGTATGGCAGAAGCCACCACAGTATTGTAAAGTACTTAGCCTGCAATGAAAATTAATAAACTAATTAAAAAATTGCTATGACTCTGAGTTTTTTGTGGTGCCATATAAATTTAAAGATTGCTTGTTCTATTTTTGTGGAAAATGCCATTAGATTTTAATAAAGATTACCCTGAATTTGTAGATTTTGGGGGGCAATATGAGCATTTAAAAATATTAATTCTTTAAATCCAAAATGTGTCATATTTTTACATTTATTTGTGTATTCTTGCTGGTGGTTTATTCAGTAAGTCATATTCAACTCTGTGATCCCATGGATTGTAGCCTGCCAATTTCCTCAGTTTATTGGATTTCTCAGGTAAGAATACTGGAGTGGTTTGCCATTTCCTTCTCCAGGGCATCTTCCCCACCCAGGGATTGAACCTGGGTCTCTGGCATTGCAGGCAGATTCTTTACTGACTGAGCCACCAGGGAAGTCCCTGGTATAAACTTTTAGATTTCTTTAATTAATGCTTTACATTTTCAGTATATAGGACTTTCACCTCCTTAGTTTAATTTTTTAACCAAATATTATATTGTTTCTTATGCTATTGTGAATTTTAAAAAATATTCTTTACTGTAATGTTCATTAGTAATTATTCTTCATTGTATTGTTCATTAGTGAATGTTAGTGTACAGATACAAATTATTTTTATATGTTGATTTTCCATTCTGAAACTTTGCTGCTTTTGCATAGTTCTAAGAACTTTGTGGGGGAGTCTTAGGATTTCCTCTATATAAGATTATGTCATCAGCAAACAGACATGCTTTTATTTCTTCTTATTCAATTGAAATGACCTTTATTTTTCTTGCATAATTGCAATGGTTAGGGACTCAACTACTACGTTGAATAGAAATGTTGAGTGTGGGCATACCTCTATTGTTCTAGATCTTGGAGGAAACTCTTTTATCTTTTTTTTTTTTATAGTTCATACTTTTTTTTGTTGTTGTTGGCTTTGTTTTTTTGTTTTTTTTTTCTCCATTTATTTTTATTAGTTGGAGGCTAATTACTTTACAATATTGTAGTGGTTTACCAGATCTGAATGAGACACATGCACCCCAATGTTCATCGTAGCACTGTTTATAATAGCCAGGACATGGAAGCAACCTAGATGCCCATCAGCAGACGAATGGATAAGGAAGCTGTGGTACATATATACCATGGAATATTACTCAGCCATTAAAAAGAATTCATTTGAATCAGTTCTAATGAGATGGATGAAACTGGAGCCCATTATACTGAGTGAAGTAAGCCAGAAAGATAAAGACTATTACAGTATACTAACACATATATATGGAATTTAGAAAGATGGTAACGATAACCCTATATGCAAAAGAGAAAAAGAGACACAGAAATACAGAACAGACTTTTGGACTCTTTTATCTTTTCAACATTGAGAATATCTCTAGCTATGGGCATGTCATATAAGGCCTTTATTATATTTATAAATTCTGTATCTAATTTATTGAGAATTTTTATCATTAAAAATGTTAAATTTTGTCAAATACTTGGTTGCTTCTAGTGAGATGATTATATTGTTTTTATCCCTTTTCTGCTAATGTTATATATCACATTGATTGATCTGAATATTTTGAATAGTCTTTGCATTTCAAGGATAAACTCCACTTCTTAATGGAGAATGACCTTTTTCATGTGCTATTGAATTTGGTTTGCTAGTATTTTGCTAATGACTTTTATATTTAGATTTACTAGGTTTATTGATGTGCAAATTGTTTTCTTGTGTTGTCTTTTTCTGTCTTGTATCAGAGTTATGCTGTCTTGTAAAATGTTGAGACATATTCTATCCTCTTCAGTTTTTTGAAAGAATTTGTGAGGAATTGGTATTGACTCTTCTTTTTATTTTATTGAGATATAACTGACTTACAGCATTATATTAATTTCAGGTATAAATGATAATGATTTGATATTTGTAGTTAATGAGAAATGATCACCAAATAAATCTAGTTAATATCTGTCAGTACACATGCTTATTTTTTCTTGTAATAAGAACATTTAATATCTACTCTCAGCAATTTTCAAATATACAGTAAAATGTAATTAACTATAGTCCCTATGTTATACAACTTGCGTATTTTATAAGTTTGTACGCGTTGACCCCATTCACTCATTTTGCTCATCCCTTGGCAACCACAATCTGTGTTTCGTACATATAAACCTGCTCTTGTTTGTTTGTTTCTGATTTTATATATAAGTAAAATCATAGGAAATTTGTCTTTTTCTATCAAACATTTTTACTTAGCTTGATAACCTCAAAGTCTATTCATGTTGTCAAAAATGGCAAGATTTTCTTCTTTTTATGGCTGAAAATATTCCAGTGTATATAAACATACTTTTTTATTTGTTCATCCATCAATAGACACTTAGGTTGTTTTCATATCTTGGCCAATGTAGATAAAGCTGTAATAAACTTGGCAATGTATACATATTTTTTTGTTTTCTTTAAATAAATACCAAGATGTGAAATTGTTGGATCTTATGATAGCTCTACCTTTAATATTTTGGGGAATCGCCATACTGTTTTCCACAGTGACTGTACAAATTTTCATTCCCACCAACAGTCTGCAAGGAAGGGTTTACTTTTCTCAGGATCCTTGCCAACACTTGTTTTTTGTCTTTTTGATAATAACCCTTTGAATAGGTGTGAGAGGATATCTCATTGTGGTCTTAAATGGCATTTCTCTTATGATTAATGATATTGAACACCTTTGTGTGCATGCAAGTCTGGTTCTTTGTGACCCTATGGACTGTAGACCACCAGGTTCCTCTCTCCATGGGATTCTCCAGACAAGAACACTGGAGTCGATTGCCATGCCCTCCTCCAGGAGATCTTCCTGACTCAGGGATCAAACCTGCGTCTCCTGGGGCTCCTACATTGGAGGCAGAGTCTTTACCACTGAACCACCAGGAAAGCCCCATTGAACATTTTTACATACACTTATTGGCCATCTGTATGTCTTTATTGGAAAAATGTCTATTCAGATATTCTGTACATTTTAATTTTTTTGAGTTCTATGAGTTTTTATATAGTTTGTATAATAACTGCTTATCAAATAAATGTTTTTTAATTTTTTCCCCATGAGGTAAGATGCCTTTTCAGTTTGTTTTCCTATTCCTTGGTTATGCAGAAGTATTCTAATTTGATATAGTGCACTTGTTTATTTTTGTTTTGGTAGCATTGCATTTGGTATAAAATCCTAAGATCATAGCTGATATTCTTGTCAAGGTACTTAGCACCTATGTTTTGTTTTTGTCTTTAGGAGTTTTATGGTTTCTGATCTTACATTCAAGTCTCACCAAACCTGGATAAGTTTTTGTGTAAGATGAAAATAGCAGTTCACCTTTATTCTTTTGTGTTTAACTGTCCAGATTTCCCAACACTATTTATTGAAGGTACTGTCTTTTTCCCATTGTATATCTTTGTTTCACTGTTGCAAATTAATTGATCATGTATGTGTGGTGTTATAAGCCCCAACAGTTTTTTCTTTTTTTTTTCATAATGCAAGTGCTTGACTTAAGCTCTGATTGCTGAGGCATCCATTTTAAGGAAACATTTAATTCAAAGAAGACTATCTCAAATAAACACATTGAGCCTCAAGACTAGATAAAGAGCCAGAACCAGGCCACACAGCGTGCTTAACTCTGAGATTTTTTGTTTTAGAAATATTGGTTGATTTCAATAACTCACCATTTGGGACACATGTTTTCTCTTTCTTCACTTTAAATTTCTGGTCTATGTTTTCAGTTCACCAAAAGAGAATGTCTCTGTGAAACCCTAGGCCTCGACCTTCAACCTCAATAAAAGCAGAATCCCAGGTTAGTCCTTAATCCCTCTCTCTCTTTTTCTCTCTCTCACTTTCTCTTCCCAAGTTTGCTCAAATGTGCTGTGCTATTTATGGGTCTTATAAATAATAGACCTCTATCTTTTCAAAGTTTCCTGATAGCCTTTGCTGAAGAAAGACTTGCAATCAAAATAAGAATTGCACGGCCTGGTTCAGCCACAACATTTGTTACAGTATAAGACTGGCACAATATAATTGGCATAGTTGGCAGGATCTCATAATTGTCCTTGCAATTAGCTCACTAATGAGATAAATGCCCTGCAATTTGCTTACTAATCATCTAACTCTGGTGGGTTAGGCCATTTTGGAAAGGATCTTTGCTTGCTCGGTGTTTTTTGCACTGCTATCTATTTTCTTACAATGGTTTTATATTTTATATTTGGTTTATAATCCATTTTGAGCTTATTTTTGTATATCATGTAGGGAAATGTTCTAATCTCATTCTTTAACATGCAACTGTCCAGTTTTCTCAGCATCATGTATTGAAGACATTGTCTTTTATCCATTATATGTTACTGCTTCTTTTGTCATAGTTTAATTGACCATAGATATGTGGCTTTGTTGGTCTCTGTATTGTGTTCCATTGACTTATGTGCCTTTTTGTACCAGTATCATGCTGTTTTTATTACAGTAGCTTTCTAGTACCATCTGAATACAAGGAACAAATCACTAGCTTTGTTCATTATTCTCAAGATTGCTTTGGTGATTTGGGGTATTTTGTGGATTAATATGTATTTTAAAATGATTTCTTATAGTTTAAAAAGTATGTTACAGATATATAAATGATTTTCTCATTAGAAAATAAATTTGAATTACAGGTATATCTTGGAGATATTGAGGGTTTAGCTCCAGACTACTGTGATAAATCTAGTTACAAGAAATTTTTGGTTTCCCAGTTTGTATAAAAGTTTATATACACTATACTATAGTCTATTAAATGTCAAATAGCATGTTTTCTGAAATAACTGTATGTATAACTTAATTTTAAATACCTTATTCTTAAAATATGGTAATGATTTTCTGTGACTTCTGTGAGTTATAAATTTTTGCAGTAGTAACATCAAAGATTGATGATCACAGATTACCATTATAAACATAAAAATAATGAAAAAGATTAAAATATTGTGAGAATTACCAAGATATGGCACAGTGACATGAAGTGAACAAATGCTGTTGAAAATATGGCACCAATAGACTTGCTCAACACAGGGTTTCCACAAACCTTCACTCCATTGAAAATCCAGCATCTGTGAAGCACAATGTAGCAAAGCACAATAAAATAAGGTATGACTGTACCTTAGTTTCATCAAGAACTAAAGAGCCTCTTAATGAAAATGAAAGAGGAGAATGAAAAAGTTGGCTTAAAACTCAACATCCAGAAAACTAAGATCATGGCATCTGGTCCCATCACTTCATGGCAAATAGGTGGGGAAACAGTGGAAACAGTGAGAGACTTCATTTTTTGGGCTCCAAAATCACTGCAGAAGGTGACTGCAGCCTTGAAATGAAAAGATGCTTGCTCCTTGGAAGAAAAGTTATGACCAACCTAGACAGTATATTAAAAACAGAGACATTACTTTGCCAACAAAGGTCCATCTAGTCAAAGCTATAGTTTTTCCAGTAGTCATGTATAGATGTGAAAGTTGGACTATATAGAAAACTGAGCCCTGAAGAATTGATGCTTTTGAACTGTGGTGCTGGAGAAGACTCTTGAGAGTCCCTTGGACTGTAAGGAGATCCAACCAGTCCATCCTAAAAGAAATCAGTCCTGAATATTCGTTGGAAGGACTGATGCTGAAGCTGAAACTCCAATACTTTGGCCACCTGATGTGAAGAACTGACCCTGATGCTGGGAAAGATTGAAGGCGGGAGGAGAAGAGGACAACAGAGGCTGAGATGGTTGGATGGCATCACCGACTCAATGGACATGAGTTTGAGTAAACTCTGGGAGTTGGTAATGGATAGGGAAGCCAGGCATGCTGCAGTCCATGAGGTCGCAAAGAGTCAGACACAGCTGAGAGACAACTGAACTGAATGACTGTATCCAACATTTGGGTCCTAGTCATAACATTAGAAGTTTACATATTTTGAACTCAATGTAAAATAACTGCAAAGGCTGGTTTTAAAACAGTAACCTAAGAAGGAAAACAGGCAACCAAAGTTATAGCAAGTGTTATTTCCAATGCACATAATTTTGTTCTTTAAACTTCTCTTGAGCCATTCCTAGGAAACTTATTTTGCTACTCTCGTTTTTTTAAAAACATATGAAAACACTTTAAAAATTGGAATATTTGTGAAAAACAAAGCAAACTTCTCCCTCTAATCTTGGTTGGTTCATTCTTCATTTGATAAAAATTCCAGTCTTCATGCTTAGCATCCTTTGAAGGATGTAGGAAACTGAAGGCTCATTTTTATGTGGTAGAAGTGATTTCTTTGTTCAATTGCTAATGGATCATAAACACAGATGCATGAACACCACGTGAAGTTTGACAATTTTAAATTACTATAGTTCACAGTTATTTATGTGGCACTTTAAGCAAGTGCACTTCAGTGTCAGAAACTGTGCCATTCATTCTTTTTATTCTAGATGTAATACATTTAGAGCAACAATTGTTCTGCCATGTTCAGGAATTATGAGTATTTTATTCAATGTATAATTTGGCTAACAATATCACAACTAACTGCACAGGTCTTGTAAATTCTTACTAGTAGAAGCTATGGATAGCTGTAATTTGAACATTTTATTTTAAAAGTAAAACATCATTCTAAACATATTTTTATTATATCTGATTTTTTTTGATTGAGACAGAATAAGACCAATCATCTTTGGAAGAATATTACACATTATATTTTGTTTTGTTCTATTTGCCTTTGTTCTCCACATCCAGGGCACTTTATATGGAACTTTAAATATATCATTTGTTTCACCAAATTGATGAGTGCTGTTTACACTACTCATTTTTTCTAAAAGTTAAAGAATGCATATATTTTATTCATTTTGTTTGGCTGAAGCAAAAATATTGTAAGCTGTTTTCCCCAGCTTATTTCCTCCAATATTGGAAAATCCTTGTTTTATAATCATGAAGTAACTGAGTGTGTTAAGTGGAAAATGGAATCTGTACTTTCTAAACCATCTAATTCACATTGATACTGCCAATTGGAAGATTTTACACATGCAAAAAAAATTGTGGTTCTATGGAACAGATTCAACAAGCCCTTTTTTACCCACAATACTCAGCCCAACCTTCTTAGAGTTAGGTCATGGTCCATTCCACCTAGATTTACAGTATTTGCTCATCATCTTCACTCATTTGGTTTCCATGCCTCCAGTCTTACAGTTCTTCAATCAATTACCACCATTTTAATATTTCTAAAATGCAAGTCCGGTCATTCCACTACTGCTTTTAAAACCTGGGTCACCACCTCCCAGAATATTGGAAATAAAAGCAAAAATAAACAAATGGGACCTAATGAAACTTAAAAGCTTTTGCACAACAAAGGAAACTATAAGTAAGGTGAAAAGACAGCCTTCAGAATGGGAGAAAATAATAGCAAATGAAGCAACAGACAAAGGATTAATCTCTAAAATATACAAGCAACTCCTGTAGCTCAAGTCTAGAAAAATAAATGACCCAATCAAAAAATGGGCCAAAGATCTAAACAGACATTTCTCCAAAGAAGACACAGAGATGGCTAACATACACATGAAAAGTTGCTCAACATCACTCATTTTCAGAGAAATGCAAATCAAAACCACAATGAGGTACCATTACACGCCAGTCAGGATGGCTGCTATCCAAAAGTCTACAAGCAATAAATGCTGGAGAGGGTGTGGAGAAAAGGGAACCCTCTTACACTGTTGGTGAGAATGCAAACTAGTACAGCCACTATGGAGAACAGTGTGGAGATTCCTTAAAAAACTGGAAATAGAACTGCCATATGACCCAGCAATCCCACTGCTGAACATAAACACTGAGGAAACCAAAATTGAAAAAGACCCCTGTACCCCAAAGCTCCTTGCAGCACTGTTTACAATAGCCAGGACATGGAAGCAACCTAGATGCCCATCAGCAGATGAATGGATAAGAAAGCTGTGGTACATATACACAATGGAATATTACCCAGCCATTAAAAAGAATTCATTTGAATGAGTTCTAATGAGATGGATGAAACTGGAGCCCATTATACAGAGTGAAGTAAGCCAGAAAGATAAAGATCGATACAGTATACTAATGCATATAGAAGGAATTAAAAAAATGGTAACAATAACCCTATATGCAAAACAGAAAAAGAGACACAGATGTACAGAACAGAATTTTGGACTCTGTGGGAGAAGGCGAGGGTGGGATATTTCGAGAGAACAGCATTGAAACAAGTATACTGTCAAGGGTGAAACAGATCACCAGCCCAGGTTGGATGCATGAGACAGGTGCTTATGGCTGGTGACCTGGGAAGACCCAGAGGGATGGGATGGAGAGGGAGGCAGGAGGGGGGATCGGGATGGGGAACACATGTAAATCCATGGCTGATTCATGTCAATGTACGGCAAATACCACTAAAATATTGTAAAGTAATTAGCCTCCAACGAATAAAAATAAATGGAAAAAAAAAAAACCCACAAAAAACCTGGGTCATAAAAGAGCAAGAAATGAGGCTACAACCTGAACCAGAAATGGAGATGTCATTGGAACATTTACCTCTCCTGCCTGGCCAACCACCTGATCTTTAATCATGCTGTTCGGCTTCAGGTTCTTGAGCAAGTCTTCCACACCATTCCAGCCTCCTTTATTTGTCTAGTCACCATTCAACATAGAGTTCTCAGGTTTTCTCTCAGCCCCTCTTCTTTTGGATGAACTTGCATGTTAGAGGTGAAACTGATATGTCCTAATAAGGTAATAACCTGTATACTTTCCCCATGAGCATTAAATCATTTGTGTATTTCTGCATCAAATTATTTGTGCATTTACATATTTTAAAAAGCAACTATTATGCAAAGAATCCGCCTGCAATGCAGGAGACCCTGGTTCAATTCCTGCGTTGGGAAGACATGCTGGAGAAAGGATAGGCTACCAACTCCAGTATTCTTGGACTTCCCTTTACACACTCCAGTATTCTTGGGCTTCCCTTGTGGCTCAGCTGGTAAAACATCTGCCTGCAATGAGGGAGACCTGGGTTCGATCCCTGGACTGGGAAGATCTCTCCCGGAGAAGGGAAAGGCTACCTACTCTAGTATTCTGGCCTGGAGAATTCCATGAACTGTATAGTCCATGGGGTCACAAAGAGTGGGACACGACTTTCACTTTCATTTTTCATGCAAAATATACCTACACTTCAACTTTGTAGAGATAGTAGCCATATGTAATTTGAACTCTAAATTCAGTTATGTAATATTTTAAAAATTTAAAGAAATGTCTACTGAGTAAATAAAGGGTTGAATATTTTCTGTTCTTCCTTTGCTTGCTTGTGTAATAAATTACATACTTCAAATCTCAGCTAAGATACCACTTCACAAAGAAAACGTTCCCTGCTTGAGGGAACATTGGGGTTAATATTATTTCTTCCATTTGAGGTTACTTTTTGGGGTCTTGAATTTCTGATCTACCACAAGTAATAAGGATTTCAGACAGCTGACACCCACTAGACACCTTCAGGATTGAACCATGAAGAACAAAGCAGACCTCAATAAAGGCAACTAGAAGACAGAATTGTCCCAGCAATGATCAGCACATTAAAATGAATGTAATTTCTAAGATAGGTCACTTATACCTCCACCAATCAAAACGTAGGGACAAGAAAAGGGAGAAAAGTGTGATACACAATCCTTCACTTTTAGATAATTTCAAATATACAAACAAGTACCTTGAAAAATAATAATATAGTTAACATATATAATATTTACCAGATTCACATGTCAACAATATATCCCTTTTGCTTCATCTCATCTCTAGCTTTCAGCAATTGTACACTTTTTCATCTAAATATTTTAATTGTGACTTTCTTAAGAGTATGAATATCCTTCCATGGAAATATGGTGGAGTTAAAACTTCATAAAATGTAGTATGGATTCAATCAGTCAGTCAGTTCAGTTGCTCAGTCGTGTCCGACTCTTTGCGACCCCATGGACTGTAGTATGCCAGGCCTCCCTGTCCATCGCCAGCTTCCAAGTTTACTCAAACTCATGTCCATTGATTTGGTGATGCCATCCAACCATCTCATCCTCTGCTGTCCTCTTCTCCTTCTGCCTTCAATCTTTCCCAGCATCAGGGTCTTTTCAAATGAGTCAGTTCTTTGCATCAGGTGGCCAAACTATTGGAGTTTCAGCTTCAGCATCAGTCATTCCAATGAATATCCAGGACTGACTTCCTTTAGGATGGACTGGTTGGATCTCCTTGCAGTCCAAGGGAATTGCAAGAGTCTTCTCCAACACCATAGTTCAAAAGCATCAATTCTTCAGGGCTCAGCTTTCTATATAGTCCAACTCTCACATCCATAATGACTACTGGAAAAACCATAGCTTTGACTAGATGGAACTTGGCTGGCAAAGTAATGTCTCTATTTTTAATATACTGTCTAGGTTTGTCATAACTTTCCTTCCAAGGAGTAAACATCTTTTAATTTCATGGCTGCAGTCAACATCTGCAGTGATTTTGGAGACCCCAAGAAAATAAAGGCTTTCACTGTTTCCCCACCTATTTGCCATGAAGGGATGGGACCAGATGCCATGATCTTAGTTTTCTGAATGTTTAGCTTTAAGCCAAGTTTTTCACTCTCCTCTTTCACTTTCATCAAGAGGCTCTTTAGTTCTTCGTTTTCTGCCATAAGGGTGCTGTCATCTGCATATCTGAGGTTATTGATATTTCTCCCAGCAATCTTGATTCCAGCTTGTGCTTCATCCAGCCCAGTGTTTCTCGTGATGTACTCTGCATATAAGTTAAATAAGCAGGGTGACAATATACAACCTTGACCCTTGATGTTCTCCTTTCCCTATTTGGAAGCAGTCTGTTGTTCCATGTCCGGTTCTAACTGTTGCTTCCTGACCTGCATACAGATTTCTCAAGAGGCAGGTCAGGTGGCCTGGTATTCCCATCTCTTTCAGAATTTTCCACAGTTTGTTGTGGTCCACACAGTCAAAGGTTTGGCATAGTCAATAAAGCAGAAACATGTTTTTCTGGAACTCTCTTGATTTTTTGATGATCCAACAGATGTTGGCAATTTCATCTCTGGTTCCTCTGCCTTTTCTAAATCCAGCTTGAACATCTGGAAGTTCACGGTTCACGTACTGCTGAAGCCTGGATTGGAGAAATTTGAACATTACTTTACTAGCATGTGAGATGAATGCAATTGTGCGGTAGTTTGAGCATTCTTTGGCATTGACTTTCGTTGAGACTGGAATGAAAACTGACCTTTTCCAGTCCTGTGGCCACTGCTGAGTTTTCCCAATTTGCTGGCATATTGAGTGTAGCACTTTCACAGCATCATCTTTTAGGATTTGAAATAGCTCAACTGGAATTCCATCACCTCTACTAGCTTTGTAAAAATAATTTGTACAGAGAAGTATAAAAATGAATGGCTTTCAATTACAGGGGAATGATTTTCTAAAATAAATGAATATTACATGACACATGGTATGAGAATCTAAAGAATAATATTTGTATAAGACCAGAAAGTTCTGATACAGAATGAAGAAAAATAAACCACTAGTATAAAAATGTCTTATTCTATGGTTCTCTGAGATATTCTACATTCAACATTTTTTTTAGTGCCCTTATGACATCCTTATTCCTAAGACTATAGATTAAAGGGTTTAGAACAGGGGTGAGTATGGTGTAAAAGGCAGATACAGCCATGTCCTTCTCAGGGGTGTGGTAGGAGATGGGGAGCATGTAGGTATAGATGGCAGCTCCATAGAAGAGGATGACCACAGTCATGTGGGAAGAACAAGTGGTTAAGGCCTTCTTCCTGCCCTCTGCTGAATTCATCCTGTGGATGGTGAGGAGGATGAATGAATAAGAGCTTGAAATGACTGTCATGGGGATGAGGAGCATGAGGACACAGCACAGGTACATGAGTGTCTCATAGAGGGAAGTGTCTGAGCAGGAGAGCTTCATTACCGCAGGGACCTCACAGAAGAAGTGATGGATCTCCCAGGATCTGCAGAAGGGAAAGGTCATGGTGATGGGTGTGAGCATAAAGCCATCCACTGATCCCAGGAACCAGCAGCCAGACACCAAGAACAGCCACACCTTATGGCTCATGAGAGTAGAATAATGGAGTGGATGACAGATGGCCACATAGCGGTCATAGGCCATGGTAGCCAAAAGGAAATATTCTGAACCTCCAAGTGTCACATAGAAAAACATTTGCATTCCACATTCAGGGGCTGAGATCTTATTTACACCCATGACCTGGTCCATGAGCATTTTGGGCACAGTGACAGAAATGTACATCACATCCATGAGAGACAACTGGCTGATGAAATAGTACATGGGGGTGTGGAGGTGGGCATCAGAATATATCAGAAGGATCAGGATGCTATTTCCAGACAAGGCCATCAGGAAAATCACAAAAATGACCACACAAAGGAAAGCTGGATGCTTGGATTGACTGAAGAGCCCCATAAGGATGAAATCCAACTGTCCAGTGTGGTTGGTGACCCAGGTAGATTTGTCCATGAAGTTTCTCCTAGACCACCAAGGAAAGATTTGTGATTAATAAATCACTCATGGTATACGATCACCTGAGATGAATGTTTAGTGGGCATGTGTGTGTGTGTGTGTGTGTGTGTGTGTGTGTGCACGCGTGTGCCTATTTGTGGATGCAAAGCAATGCAATTGTGCTAAAAGGAGTTAGTGGTATGAGACTGGAGATTCGGGGGTTATAAGGTGCCTGTAAATAAAAAAAATTTAGTGGAAAACTAAGAATTCACAACTGTTGATTAAAATAATTTATTTATAGTAAACATTAGGTTTTTGTTATATAAGGCAGAATTGATTCAATCTGTCTATTTTAAGGATCCAATTGGATCTTAAAAACCTTTAGTAATATATGAAAAAATTAGAAAGTAACTTAAACATAATTTGGTGAACACATATACCAAAAATTCCACCTATCTTTGTGTGTTGGTTCAAGCAATTTTGTGAGGCTCTGCATTATTGTGGAGTAACCCATGCATTCACAGGGGCAGATTTGGGTTCTCAACAGTAACCAATCCCTTAGATATACTAAAGAGAGTAAGTGAGAAGCCCAGACTCTAAGGCTGGACTATGGGTCTTTATTATCCTCTATCCACCATGCCTCTGTCTACTCTACTTAAACAAAGAATAATGTTTGATATAACATGCATTTAGAATTAAATGAAGTAAAATATTGAAAAGGCTGAAAACATTACCAGTTACAGATGAATAATCATACATACTGTCAAAGCATTAATATCTAGTGTAAATATTGTACATATTCTAAGAGAAGGTTGTTACTATTTCTTTTACGATCAGATTCATTACTTTAATACCTCTTTGTTTATACAAGAATTTGGATTTGATAAATTCTGTAGTTCAAGACATATATATATATATATATATACACACACACAAATTATACTGTTTCACAGTATTATATATTATTCTAACATAATCTCTCTAAAATATATATAAATATGCATATATACATAATCTCAGACTTTCTACAGTACAAACTTTATATATTTTATATAAATGGGAGAAAGTTGCTCAGTCATGTCTAACTCTTTGCGACCCCATGCATACAGTCCATGGAATTCTCCAGGCCAGAATACTGGAGTGGGTAGCCTCTCCCTTCTCCAGGGGATCTTCCAACCCGGGGATCAAACCCAGGTCTCCCGCATCGCGGGCAGATTCTTTACCAGCTGAGCCACCAGGGAAGCCCAAGAATACTGGAGGGGGTAGCCTCTCCCTTCTGCAGGGATCTTTCTGACCCAGGAATTGAACTGGGGTCTCCTGCATTGCACGTGGATTCTTTACTAACTGACCTATGAGGCAAGCCCTTTTATATAAATATTGACATATAAATATGAAATATATAATCTATCTTTCTTAACTCTGGTTAAGTAGAGCTCTATGGACAGTTCCATTTCAGTTCTGTCTTCTCCAGCTTCATCTGCTTAAAGCTCATACCATTTGTTCTAAATCTCAGGGAGATGAAATAGCATTGAGATTGTTATTCCCATTTACAGACAAGATTTTAGTTGTCTTGTAAACATCATCAGCTTTATTGTCTATGGCAATCAATTTTTCATGGAAACAGAGACGCAAAGAGGAAAACTGAACAACATTGAAATGTCTCTGACTTCAGTTTTCTTTTCTCTACCTTGCTGTACATAGCTTATATCTGTGTTGGAGGCTGAGGACAAATCGAAGAAAAATTAAACTTGTTTACATTTAGGTGAGTCATATTCAATCTATTTAGGGAGAAGTATTATGTAAATATAATTTAAATTAGAATTTTAAAAGGGCTACAAAATAAGAAAGAGGACTAAAGCAAAATATATTTGGTGTTTTAGAAGAGACTCAGTAATTGCTTCTTCCATACTTTTCCTTATGAAGATTTAACCTTTGCAACTTTTCAATTTCCGATATGTTAAATGTTAAATTTTATAAATCTTACCAACAAGAGGAAATGTTGGCTCCTCTTGCAGAGAAAAGTTTAGAAGTACTTGTGATTGTAGGAATATGTTGGGAAGATTATCCAAGTCCTAATATACCTTATACTCTTGTAATAATCCCAGAGATTTATTAACAGTCCCAAGTTCTGGGGTTCTGAAGCAGCAAACAATATTGAAAATAATCCCTTATTCTAAATATCTGGGGAAAGTACCATTCAAAATATAATATTTCTGTCAAATTCCACCCACACTGGCAGAGGAAAGCTGAACTCTGTGCAAAATTTAAAAACAAATAAACTAAGACACACTTGTGGCTGAGTTTCTATTTGTGATCAAAGTGGCAAAGGACCAGTGCAGGGACTTGCAATGTGAAGACCTCAAAACTGCTGAAGGAATGAAGTGAGAGCAGGAGGGGAAATGGGAGGCACTGGGCAAATCTCTTTGCCCTTTGGAAAATCATAGTCACTGTGATTAAGGCCACACTGAATAGCCTATCTAGGACACAAGACAGTCAAAGGAATACAGTCTGTATCAGGCAAGGTAACTTGCTTTCTTGGTAACTCTTACTGTTCTTTATCCAACTGTCTGGGTTTAACATAAGTGGAATAGTGCATATTGAACTTGGGGAGTTATTAACCTTAGGAGTAGAATCATATAAAATCTTGGGTGAAGCCAATTGTCCTATTATATTGCTGGTTTTTTTTTTTTTTTTCTGTTTCTTTTTTAAATCTCCCCAGGAGCCTATAAATTACAAATTCAGTTTATTTTGTCCTTTTACAAATTAAATAATTCTGGTTCCTGGGCATCTGTCTAGTATCACACAATTCATCTGAAGAAGTACTCAAGTATCAGCTCATGTGTTAGGACACAGAACCTTTAACGCTACCTTAAATTCTCTAGGCTACTGTCTTCCCTCTAAAGTCTACAACTTGGGTATTAGCCACTGTCGATTTCATCTGAGAAACGTAAGATTAAGACATTTATTTCAGTGTTCTAACTATCAGAAATAATCCTCACTCAAAGTAAAATCAGTTCGTTTTCTTCTGTAAAATTTGAATCACAAGGACACAAGTTTATCATATAGTAGTAGAGGAGAAATCTGAGTTCTTTTGTCCATAAATGATAGGAAATCAAAACCCATATTTTAATATGCTGCAGTAAATAAATGTTATATAAAAGATTTAAGAAAAAAACAAACACTATTGATTTTCTCCATAAAAATAGATAATAAGATAAAATTAGGAAATATAGTCAAGTATTAATAGAATGTCAGAAGTAGAACAAGAGAAAAATAATAATTACCCTTTTGATCCTGTAGACCTATATTCCTATCTGATTTACTCCTATATCAGATGATGCTGAAAGCCTCACCTAGATGGGCTAATGGAGAGTGGTCACAGTTAAATGTATAAATAGAGATAGGACAGTGACTTCATCCCTGGTATTACTATGCTCATTAGTGGAGTGGAGGATGATTTTCTATTGATAAATCCTCTCTGGAACCTTCAAGAAGCATGCAATTAAGAGAACTAAAAAAAGATAATAGATATCTCTGTCATACTTTTTTTGGTTTCTCCTAATGTCTTAAAAAAATCCCTTTATTACTAAACTAGGAATCTTAAAAAAAATAGCAATAATCTCAAATCTTACCATCATCAGTAAAATTTTATCTATGGCATAGGTATTAGTTTATATATGGCTTTAACCTATTCACATTACAAAAAGTACTTTCTTATATGTATATACATATATCTTCATTGCTTCTTCAGTACTTTTTGTGTGGTACTGATGCTTGTCTTTCAGAGTTACAGAGTCTGAAATTCATAGTCTAATTGATATGTCAAAGACAGCACTACTAATCAGTACTGTGGTTGAGACTAAAATTGTGATGGTCTTTTATACTTTCATCTGGATTGGTCTTCTGTAGGGTACTGATTTTAATCTTTCTTTAGTCACCCAGTTGCATTCTCTGTTGCTTTAATACTGCATTTAATTTTATGTATCTGGTTTTAATTTATATTTTGACATGCTAATTGTAGAAAAAAAATTTAAAACCCACAAACCATTACAAAGAAAATTTAAAAATCAACCATAATTTACTTTTTGAGGCAAAAATTATGCCTTAATGGTTGTATCTTGATTTCAGAATACAAATATTTATGAAATGTGTACCATATACCATGCAGTTGTGATAAACCAAGGAAGAAAATAAAGCAATCCTATCCTCAGGGCAAAGAGTCGGACACGACTGAGCAACTGAACTGACTGACTGATCCTCAGGGAAATTGTAGCAAAATTCTTCTTAACCTTATTCTGTATGTGTATTCTCAAATTATGTTGATTGTTTTCCCTTGCCATCTTTATTCCTTGGCATCCTTTGTCTAAATGGTGACTTGTTTGTGAGGCCCTCACTTTGTGGGGTGGCCTCATGTGTCCTCTGAGTTTCCGCCTACAGATGGTTTGTCCTAATTCCTTTGTCACCTTGTTTCCCATAAGACACTGAGAAGGCAAGTACTGGGAGACACTGGACAGTGGGAGAAATAAAGAAGCTGCATATTTTTTTCTTGTTTCTGCTGTTGGTCTCTGGCAGCTGCAGCAGTTGTAGCCAACTGAGGATCATGTGAGAGCTATGGGATCCAGCACTTCAAAAGTAGTTTCAGTGGCACTACGGGATGCAGGCATCTGAGTTGCAGCAGAGGAGGGTTCCACCACTAGCCCCCAAATGCAGTAGCTCAATCAGCTCAGCAGTGTGGGTTTGTGGGTCTCCAGTAGTTCATGAGGGCTCTTGGTCCTTGGATGACAATACTCTCTTTCTTGCTTCCCCAGCCTTCTTTCCAACACTTTACCAGCTAATCTGTAGCCAATCCCCTATTATATTCCATCAGTTTGAAGCGTATAAAGTGTTTGCTTATAATTGGACATGAGGTTAATATCCTATCAAATTCATTGTACATTTATTATAATCCCTAATATTGAATAATTATATTGCATTTAAATTTATAAATTATAAGTTATGCTCAAATAAATGCACTTTTATAAAAAGCAGTCTCTGAATGCAGTTTTTTCTAAATTAATTTACTAAAGGGTTTAAAATGTTTCAGGTATCTTCATACAGGCAGTAAATTTCTTTTCCAAAAACTTTCTAAAGTTTTGCTGTTATACTGAATCCAGGCTCTTACAGATTGCTGCACAAAAGGTCAATAAATCACGAGACAAGGTACTGGTGCAAGGAACAGTGAATTTATTTGTGTAAAGCAAGCAAACCAAGAAGATAGTGGAATAGTGTCCCAAAGAATCATCTTACCAAAGAGAGATTCAGGCTTCTCTTATGTTAAGGGTGTGTCTATTTTTTTGAAAATTATTTGTGCCAGAATCCTTCATTCTTGCCCCTGTCCATGTAGGCCTGGTCATAATGTTTCTATAAACCTCCAACAAGACAATTGTTCTTTTCTGTTCTGCAGCTTTTTCTCTCCATATGAATGGAAAAAGTGTGGGAGGCAGAGCACTGAGATATTTCAGGCAATAGGCAGCATTCTCTTACAAAGGCACAGAGCCAGCACAACCAAGTAGAGCCAATAGAATACAAAGATTAGAGATAGAAAAGTACGTCCAATATGGAGTCAGATTTGTTCTCTGTTCTAGTTCTTCACTGTCAATGTGCATTCCACACTCTTGTGTGGCAAGGGGTAATGATCATTTGGCTACTTCCAGCTGAATTAGGGAAATAAGGGAGTGATTATGGGATGGAATTGATTAACTTGGAACTGACAGTATTCCTGAATCCCAAGCTGGGCATACATTGTTTTCCTTTTTATGGCTGTATTATAACACTTCAACAAACACCTGAATATATACATAAACTCTGCAGTGTGGGAACCTGAGTTGGGAAGATCCCCTGGACAAGGGAAAGGCTACCCACTCCAGTATTCAGGCCTGGAGAATTCCATGGACTGCATAGTCCATGGGTCACAAAGAGTCAGACGCAATTGAATGACTTTCACTTTTACTTCTCCTGCATTTAAGATGGTGATAACCAAGATGCTCTTCCTTATGCTATTTTTATATCTTGCCAACATTTTAAAGAAAGGGGGATTATTTCCCACTTTGGTCCTTTCCAACAAGTGTCTATCACCAGTGTGGTGAAACAAAAGAGAACAAAAGGCATCATTAATTATCTTGACTTAAAATAGCAAATTAAGACCACCTGTCTCTTGAGAAAACTGTATGCAGGTCAGGAAGCAACAGTTAGAACTGGACATGGAACAACAGACTGGTTCCAAATAGGAAAAGGAGTACATCAAGGCTGTATATTGTCACCCTGCTTATTTAACTTATATGCAGAGTATATCATGAGAAACACTGGGCTGGAAGAAGCACAAGCTGGAATCAAGATTGCCGGGAGAAATATCAATAACCTCAGATATGCAGATGACACCACCCTTGTGGTAGAAAGTGAAGAGGAACTAAAAAGCCTTTTGATGAAAAGTGAAAGAGGAGAATGAAAAAGTTGGCTTAAAGCTCAACATTCAGAAAACTCAGATCATGGCATCTGGTCCCATCACTTCATGGCAAATAGATGGGGAAACAGTGGAAACAGTGGCTGACTTTATTTTTTTGGGCTCCAAAATCACTGCAGATGGTGGTTGCAGCCATGAAATTAAAAGACGCTTGCTCCTTGGAAGGAAAGTTATGACCAGCCTAGAGAGCATGTTAAAAAGCAGAGACATTACTTTCCCAAAAAAGGTCCGTCTAGTCAAGGCTATTGCTTTTCCAGTGGACATGGATGGATATGAGAGTTGGACGGTGAAGAAAGCTGAGTGCCGAAGAACTGATGCTTTTGAACTGTGGTGTTGAAGCAGATTCTTGAGAGTCCCTTGGACTGCAAGGAGATCCAACCAGTCCATCTTAAAGGAAATCAGTCCTGGGAGTTCATTGGAAGGACTGATGTTGAAACTGAAACTCCAATACTTTGGCCACCTGATGCGAAGAGTTGACTCATTGGAAAAGACCCTGATGCTGGGAAGGATTGGGGGCAGGAGGAGAAGGGGATGACAGAGGATAAGATGGCTGGATGGCATCACCAACTCGATGGACATGAGTTCGGGTAAACTACAGGAGTTGGTGATGGACAGGGAGGCCTGGCGTGCCTCAGCTCATGGGGTTGCAAAGAGTCAGACACGACTGACTGACTGAACTGAACTGAACTGAATTGGCTCATAAGACCACACCTGCTTTTTCTTCATCCCCTCAGTTTCTGTAGAAAAAATTTTAATCCACAGTTTTATCTCAGCTAATTTAATAGTGCAGTGAGTTTTCAGCAGTGCTCACTATGGTCCTGTCCACTCAGGGGCAAGTTGATGCTTGGGTCCTTGTTTTCTCCAGTTTTGTTTTTATTGAAATATCGTTAATTTACACTACTGTGTTAGTTTCAGATGTACAGTAAGGTGATTGTATATATAACTTTTTCAGATTGTTCTCTATAATACATTACTAGAAGATATTGAACATTCTTCCCTGTGTTATACAGTAAATCCTTATTTCTTACCTATTCTATGAATAGCAGTTTGTATATGTTAATCTCATATTCTTAATTTATAACTTCACCCCTCTTTTTCCATTTGAGTAGCAGTAACTTTGTTTTCTTTTGCCTCTGAATTTGCTTCTATTTTGTAAATACATTTATTAATTTATTTGTAGTTTTTTTAGCATACACATGTAAGTGATACAATATTTGTCTTTCTGCATATTTTACTTATTTCACTTCATATGGTATTCTCTAGGTCCATTAATGTTGCTGCACTATTTTACTTTTTATGACTGATCCAGGAGTTGGTGATGGACAGGGAGGCCTGGAGTGCTACAATTCATGGGGTCACAAACAGTCGGACATGACTGAGCAACTGAACTGAACTGAACTGAATATTCCATTGTTTGTATATACTACATCATCTTCATCCATTTGTCTGTTGAGGGAGACAGGTTGCTTCCATGTCATGGGTGTTATAAATAGTGATACTATGAACACTGGGGTGCATGCTTCTTCGGTCACTTCAGTCATGTCCAACTCTTTGTGAGCCCTTGGACTGTAGCCCACCAGGCTCCTCTGTCCATGGGTTTTTCCCAGCAAGAATACTGGAGTGGGTTGTCATTCCTTTTTCCAACTGGGGTGCATACATATTTTCATATTGGAATTTTCATCTTCATTGGACATGTGCCCAGGAGTGGGGTTGCTGGATCATATGGTAGCATGATTTCTAGTTTTTTAAGGAATCACCATGATGTTTTTCACAGTGGCAAAAATTTACATTTCTACTAACAGTATAGGAGAGTTCCCTTTTCTCCACACTTTCCAACATTTATCATTTGTAGACTTTTTAATGGTGGCATTCTCAGTGATGTGAGGTGATACCTCATTGTGGCTTTGATTGCCTTTCCTTAAAAATTAGGGATTTTGAGCACCTTTTCATGTGCCTGTCATCTATCTGTATGTCCTAGTTGGAGAAATGTCTATTTAGGTCTTCTGCTCTCTCCAGTGTTCAAGTATGACTCAAATTGTGGTGTAGAAAGGGAACAGGATGACATTCAGGTATGTGGACCTCTTTGAAGTAAACTCATGAGCAAAAATTAGCAGTGCCTAAAGTCTTACTTTAGCTAATGACAGTTAGATTCTTTAAGACAGCTACAGACTCTCCTGCCCAGGCTGATTAATTTAAGCTTGCTTTTGGGAGCCACTCTAATCTGTAGCAGGGCAACTGGAAAGGCCTTATTCCAAGTTAAATTAGTTTTCTAACATATTTTAGACATGCTTATTTATATTTTTAGTTTTTCCTATTGATTGTGGTCTCTAAGATGAATGCAGTTTCCAGTCAATATGACACCTGTTGAATTATACTGGAGAGAAGACAGCAGGCCATGACCATTTTGAAGGGAATTAACTTATGCAATACTTTGTCCACCTGAGGTGAAGAGCTGACTCATTTGAGAAGACCCTAATGCTGGGAAAGAATGAGGGCAGGAGGAGAAGGGGACGACAGAGGATGAGATGGTTGGATGGCATCACTGACTCAATGGACATGGGTTTGGGTGAACTCCGGGAGTTGATGAACAGGGAGGCCTGACGTGCTGTGGTTCATGAGTTGGATACGACTGAGCGACTGAACTGAACTGAACCTATACAAATCAGGGTATACTTTCCTTAAAGAAAAGTATACTTTAACCACTTCATAGGTTTTTTTTTTCCTTCTGTCCAAGAGGGGTATGCTTCCATTCATTCTGGAAAAACATCAACAAACACTAACAAGTATTTGAAGTTTCTAATCATCTTTTTTCAAAAGGAATCATATTGGCCATGCATATTTGGCCCTTCCTGGGGTCAATTCAGCCGGGACTTCTTGTCTTACCTTTTCATAAACCTCAGGTTGAAGAAGTTATCTCTCTTTTTCTGCATTTTCTATAAGAGCCATCTGTAGGTTTAAAGCATGTTGTGGGGGGGTTGATATCAAGTTGTCATTCAGTTTATGTCAGGTCTCCTAACTGATCCTTCAGTGGTTGTAAAAATAATCAGCCTTGTACTTCCACTAATACCCCCATGACTGGGATAGACGGGCATGTTTTACGTACTAACTAGATGTTAGCATGAAGAAAAGTCTCAAGTAAACACTGTAATTTTACACTACAAGAAAGTGGCAAAAGAAAACCAAAAGTAGCCCAAATTAAGTAGAAGAAATGAAATAACAAAGGGCAAAGTAGAAACAAATAAAATACAGACTCAAAAGACAACAGAAAAGACCAGAGTATACTATCTGAAGAGAAGCCAGAGTATATTATAAATCAATTTTCCTCCAATTAAAAAATAAGAAAAGAAAAAAGAAACCTGAATTATAACTCAGGCAAGATTGGTCTTTGAGACACTAGTCTACCACCTCCTTGGTTTATCGACTTTTCTGAATAAAGTCGCTATTCCTTGCCCCAGCCTAAATAAATAAATAAAGATCAATGAAACAAAAATATTTTTTAAACGTAAGCAAAAGTGACAAACCTTTAGCAATATTCTTGAAAAAAACAAAGAGGGCATGTATAAATAAAAAAAATGAAAGAGGATACGCTGAAACATATACCATAGATAAAAGTTGGTAAGAGAATATATTATACCCTGATATATTTAGCTTCATTGATGTTTCTATTGCTTTTTAGTTTCTATTTTATTTCTCCTCTGATACTGATGATTTTTCTGGTACTAATTTTGGGTTTTGTTTGTTCTTCTTTCTCTAGTTTCTTTATGTATACTGGTATGTTGATTTTTGAGATTTTTCCTGTTTCTTTAGGTAAGCATGTATCACTATATCCTTCACTCTTAGAACTAGTTTTGGTTTGTTCAGTAGGTTTTGGATCATTGCTTTTTTGTTTTTATATGTCTCTGGGTATTTTTTGATTTCCTATTTGATTTCTTCAGTGATCCATTGGTTGTTTAGTAACATATTTTCTGATCTCCTTGTGTTTGTGGGTTTTTTTTGCAGTTGTTGTTGTTGTTTTTCCTTGCAGTTGATCTCTAGGTTCTTAGCATTGTGGTTGGAAAGTACACTTAATATTAATTTTCCTCAATTTACAAATGCTTGCTTTTTGGACTCATATATGATCCATCTTGGACAATATTCTGTATATTCTCGAAAAGAATGTGTATTTTGTTGCTTTCAGATGGAGAGTGTGTGTGTGCATACTAGGTCGCCTCAGGTGGGTCCAACTCTTTGCAACCCTATGGACTGTAGCTCATTAGGCTCTTCTGTCCATGGGATTCTCTCATACAAGAATACTGGAGAGGGTTGTCATGCCCTGTTCAGGGAATTTTCCTGACCCATTGATCGAACACGTGTCTATTATGTCTTCTGCATTGGCAGGCAGATTCTTTATACCACTAGCACCACCTGGGAAGCCCCTTTAGATAGAATGCTGCATCTATTAAATTCATCTGATACAATGTGTCATTTAATGCCAGTGTTTCCTTACTGAATTTCTGTTTGGATGATCTGTCCATTGGTGTAAGTAGCATGTAAATTTCCCCTACTTTTATTGTGTTTATTCCTTCACATTCCTAAATATTTGCCTTATATATTTAGACACTGTTATGTTGAGTTCATATATAGTTGTGGTATTCCTAAATACTTGCTTTATATATTTAGACACTCTTACGTTGAGTTCATAGCTTCCCTGGTGGCTTAGATGGTAAAGCGTCTGCCTGCAATGCGAGAGACCCGGGTTCAATCTCTGGGTTGGGAAGATCCTCTGGAGAGGGAAATGACAATCCAGTACTCTTGCCTGGAAGATCCCATGGACAGAGGAGCCTGGCAGGCTACAGTCCATGGGGTCACAAAGAGTTGGGCACAACTGAGTGACTTTACTTCACTATGTTGAGTTCATATATAGTCATGGTATTGCTCAAGAGAGGAAGAGAGCTCAGACCCTTTCTACTCTGCCATCTTGGTGATCTTGCAGATATCTTTTTTAAACCACTATTTTTGTTTTCTTTGGATAAGTATTCAGGAGTGAAATTGCTGGATCATATGCTACTTCCATTTTAAATTGTTTGAGGAACCACTTTACTTTTTTCTGTAATATTTGCACCAATTTACATTGCAATCAATAGTGTTTGCAATGCAAATCAATAGTGTCCCCTTTCTCCATCTCATCATCACTTATTGAGTTCAGTTCAGTCACTCAGTCATGTCTGACTCTTTGCAACCCCATGGACTGCAGCACACCAGGCTTTCTTGTCCATCACCAACTCCCAGAGCTTGTTCAAATTCATGTCCATTGAGTTGGTGATACCATCCAACCATCTCATCATCTGTCATCCCCTTCTCCTGCCTTCAATCTTTCCCAGCATCAGGGTCTTTTCAAATGAGTCAGTTCTTTGCATCAGGTGGCCAAAGTATTGGAGTATCAGCTTCAGCGTCAGTCTTTCCAATGAATATTCAGGACTGATTTCCTTTAGGATGGGCTGGTTGGATCTCCTTGCAGTCCAAGGGACTCTCAAGAGTCTTCTCCAATGCCACAGTTCAAAAGCATCAATTCTTCGGCACTCAGCTTTCTTTGTGGTCCAATTCTCACATCCATACATCTTATCTTTTTGATAATAGCCATTCTAACAGATTTGTGGCAATATTTTATTCTGGTTTTGATTTGTATATTCCTGATGACTAGTAATGTTAAACATCTTGTCTTATGCCTAATGGCCATCTGAGTGTCTGCTCTGGAAAAATGTCTATTCCAATATTCTCTCCATTAAAATGGAGAGATAAAAAATAGCTAAAAAAATTGAGCCTTTTTAATGGTCCAACTCTCACATCTGTACATTGCTACTGGAAAAACCAAAGCTTTGACTATACAGAGCTTTGTTGGCAAAGTGATGTTTCTTCTTTTTAATATAATGTCTAGGAGTCATAGCTTTTCTTCCAAGGAGCAAGCGTCTTTTAATTTCATGGCTGCACTCACCATCCTCAGTGACTTTGGAGCACAAGAAAATAAAATATGCCACCATTTCCATTTTTTCCCCATCTATTTGCCATGAAGTGATGGGACCGGATGCTGCTATCTTAGTTTTTTGAATGTTGAGTTTTAAGCTAACTTTTTCACTCTTCTCCTTCACTTTCATCAAGGGCTCTTTAGTTCTGCTTTGCTTTCTGCTGTAAGGGTGGTGTCATCTGCATATCTGAGGTTATTGATATTTCTCCTGGCAATCTTGATTCCAGCTTGTACTTCATCCAGCCTATTTAACTTATATGCAGAGCACATTATGCAAAATGCCAGGCTGGATGAAGCACAAGCTGGAATCAAGATTGCCAGAAGAAATATCAATAACCTCAGAAATGCAGATGGCACCAGCCTTATGGCAGAGAGTGAAGAGGAACTAAAGAGCCTCTTGATTAAAGTGACAGAGGAGAGTGAAAAAGCTGGCTTAAAACTCAGTACTCAAAAAATGAAGATCATGGCATCCAGTCTCATCACTTCATGGGAAATAGCTGGAGAAACAATAAAAACAATGACAGAGTTTATTTTCTTGGGCTCCAAAGTCACTGCAGATGGTGACTGCAGCCATGAAATTAAAAGATGCTTGCTCCTTGGAACAAGAGCTATGACCAACCTAGATGGCATATTAAAAAGCAGAGACATTACTTTGCCAACAAAGGTCCATCTAGCCAAAGCTATAGTTTTTCCAGTAGTCATGTATGGGTGTGAGAGTTGGACCATAAAAAAAGCTGAGTGCTGAAGAATTGATACTTTTGAACTGTGGTGTTCGAGAATACTCTTGAGAGTCCCTTGGGTTGCAAGGAGATCAAAGCAGTCAAATCTAAAGGAAATCAATACTGAATACTCATTGGAAGGACTAATGCTGAAGCTGAAGTTATAATACTTTGGCCACCTGATGCAAAGAGCTGATTCAATGGAAAAGACCCTGATGCTGGGAAACATTGAAGACAGGAGGAGAAGGGGATGACAGAGACTGGATGGCATAACTGACTCAGTGGACACGAGTTTGAGCAAGCCCCAGGAGTTTGTGATGGATAGGGAAGCCTGGTGTGCTGCAGTCCATGGGGTCGGAAAGAATTGGACATGATTGAGTGATTGAACTGAACTGATAAAGAAAATAATCCATCCATATATAAATGAAATCAATTAATGTTGTTAGGTATACATTAACAGACCATAAAACTATTTTTTAAATAAAATTGAGGACAGTGGCTGCCTTTTAGGCAATAATGGTGTTGGATAAACAGATATAGAGACTTCAGGCATGAGGGAAGTTTTCCTTATATATGTGGAGGATGGGCACTTCATGGTACCTTTACATACATTTCATAAAGTATAACCTTTAAACCAAAACACCTTTTTTCAATGTTAATTTTCACAATATAATTTTATTTTGAAAGAATGAATTGATTAGAAGAATATAGAAGACTAAACAGGAAAATATTTTGCTATAGTTTTTGAATGTAATGTACTACATATCAATTAAGTGGCAGCTGGAAATACTGAAGGAGAAAAATTTTTAAGAAAATAATTCAGAAATTTTTCAAATTTTTCTTTATTAAATTGGGAATTAATTTCCATTTCTCTTCCTTGAGAATGGCAAACCGCTGTCTATTAGGTATGTTTGCTTCTATCCTTGCCTTTTATAATTTCCAAAATTATAATACTAGAACAAATGTTGTAAAATTGATATACTAGCACATATATTTAATTTTATATTAATGAATTATATATAATGCATTAGTACTGGAATGCAAAAGTAGGGAGTCAAGAAATACTTGGAGTAACAGGCAAATTTGTCCTTGGAATACAGAATGAAGCAGGGCAAAGGCTTATAGAGTTTTACCAAGAACACACTGGTCATAGCAAATACCCTCTTCCAACAACACAAGAGATGACTCTACATGTGGACATTGCCAGATGGTCAATACTGAAATCAGATTGATTATATTCTTGGCAGCCAAAGATGGAGAAGTTCTATACAGTCAGCAAAAACAAGACCGGGAGCTGACTGTGGCACAGACCATGAAGTTTTTATTGCCAAATTCAAACTTAAATTGAAGAAAGTGGGGAAATCCACTTGACCATTCAGGTATGACTCAAGTCAAATCCCTTATGATTATACAGTGGAAGTGACAAATAGTTTCAAGGGATTAGATCTGATAGACAGAATGCCTGACAAACTATGGGTGGAAGTTCATGACATTGTACAGGAGGCAGGAATCAAGACCATCCCTAAGGAAAAGAAATGGAAAAAGGCAAATGATTGTCTGAGAAGGCCTTACAAAATAGTTGTGAATGGAAGAGAAGTGAAAGGCAAATGAAAATGGGAAAGATAAACCCAATTGAATGCAGAGTTCCAAAAAGAAGCAAGGAGAGATAAGAAAGCCTTCCTCAGTGGAAGTACAAAGAAACAGAGGAAAACAATAGGATGGGAAGGTCTAGAGATCTCTTTAGGAAAATTAGAGATACCAAGGGAACAGTTCATGCAAAGATGGGCACAATAAAGGACAGAAACTGTATGAACCTAACAGAAGCAGAAGGTATTAAGAAGAGGTGGCAAGAATACACAGAAGAACTATACAAAAAAGATCCTCACTGCCCAGATAACCATGATGGTGTGATCACTCACCTAGAGTCAGAAATCCTGGAATGCGAAGTCAAATGGGCCTTAGGAAGCATCACTACAAACAAAGCTAGTGGAGGTGATGGAATTCCAGTTGAGCTATTTCAAATCCTAAAAGATAATGCTGTGAAAGTGCTGTACTCCCATGTCAGCAATTTTGGAATACTCAGCAGTGGCCACAGGACTGGAAAAGGTCAGTTTTCACTCCAATCCCAGAGAAAGGCAATGCCAAAGAATTTTCAAACTACCACACAATTGCAATCACCTCACATGCTAGTAAAGTAATCCTCAAAATTCTCCAAGCCAGGCTTCAACAGTACATGAACCGTGAACTTCCAGATGTTCAAGTTGAATTTAGAAAAGGCAGAGGAACCAGAGATCAAATTGCCAACATCCGATGGATCATCGAAAAAGCAAAAGAGTTCCAGAAAAACATCTGTTTCTGCTTTATTGAATATGCCAAAGCCTTTGACTGTGTGGACCACAACAAACTGTGGAAAATTCTGAAAGAGATGGGAATACCAGACCACCTGACCTGCCTCTTGAAAAATCTGTATGCATGTTAGGAAGCAACAGTTAGAACTGGACATGGAACAACAGACTGGTTCTGAATCGGGACAGTAGTATGCCAAGGCTGTATAGTGCCACCCTGCTTATTTAACTTATATGCAGAGTACATCATGAGAAACACTGGGCTGGATGAAGCACAAACTGGAATCATGATTGCCACGCGAAATATCAGTAACTTTAGATATGCGGATGACAGCACCCTTATGGCAGAAAGCAAAGAAGAACTAAAGAGCCTCTTGATGAAAGTGAAAGAAGAGAGTGAAAAAGTTGGCTTAAAACTCAACATCCAGAAAACTTAGATCATGGCATCTGGTCCCATCCCTTCATGACAAATAGATGGGGAAATAGTGGAAACAGTGAGAGACTTTATTTTTTGGGCTCCAAAATCACTGCAGATGTTGACTGCAGTTATGAAATAAAAAGATGCTTGCTCCTTGAAAGGAAAGTTATGACCAACCTAGACAGCATATTAAAAAGCAGAGACATTACTTTGCCAACAAAGGTCCATCTAGTCAGAGCTGTGGTTTTTCCAGTAGTCATGTATGGATGTGAGACTTGGACTATAGAGAAAGCTGAGCACTGAAGAATTGATGCTTTTGAACTGTGGTGTTGGAGAAGACTCTTGAGAGTCCCTTGGACTGCAAAGAGATCCAATCAGTCCATCCTAAAGGAAATCAGTCCTGAATATTCATTGGAAGGACTGATGCTGAAGCTGAAACTCCAATACTTTGGCCACCTGATGTGAAGAACAGACTCAGTGATGAAAGATGATGCTAATGTCAACATTAATATTATTAATGATACTAATATAACCAAAGTTCACTGAGAACTTGTAATCTTAAATATTTTCTCCCCTGATACATCTCTATTAATCCCCCTTTCATTGCTAAAAATATTTCAGTTTATTCAACCTTTCTTTTTCAATGAAGCTCCAGAAGCAGGACCACCAGGGGCATCAAAACAGACAGTGTTCAGCCTGCCTGTGGATTGCAGCTTAGGGTGCAGACCTAGGGCAGGGAAGGCGGGCAGAAGGTGCACAGACCTTGTACAGATAAGAGGGTACCTGTGTGCCTACTTTGCATGGTTCAGGAGGGCAAAAGTGATGCCAGTCTGATGTAGGACAAGAGGATATTTAGTGTGAGGCCTTTTACAGAGTGAGGAGGGCAGTAAGGTTGATGATCTGGTGCAGAACAGGGGGGCAAGAATATGATGTGCAGACATTGTACTGGGCTGAAGGGCACTCAGGGTGCAGACAGTGCAGGACAGGATATTTGGGATGCAAACCTGGTGCAGAGCATGAGAGATGTTGATCTTGCACAGTGTAAGAGAACATTTGGGGTGCAGAGCATGTGCAGGGCAAGATGGCATTCAAGTTGCCAACCACAGTGCAATGCAGTATGGCAGTTGGGGTGCAGATGTGGTAATAGGAGAAGGTCACTTGGGTGCAGATCGTGTGCAGGGGAGGAAGACACAGGGTACATAGTTGGTGTAAGACAGGAGGTCAGCAATATTCTACCTGGTCCCTCTCATAACACGAAAGCAGAGTTAAAGCATTTAATGTTTCATACAGAGAAATTATTTTTATAAGAAATCACTGGGATGACCCAGAGGGATGGGATGGGGAGGGGGGTTCAGGATGGGGAACACATGTATACCCATTGAGGATCCAAGTCAATGTATGGCAAAACCAATACAATATTGTAAAGTAAAATAAATAAATTAAAAAAAAAGAAATAACAAAACCAAAAGCTATAGATGTTTTAAATAGCAACTTTCTAATTGAAACATGCATTAAATAATTATTTTTCCTTTTGTTGATGCCATTTATTCCCTGAAAACAGTGTCAAAATTATTATGTTTTCTATGTATATGTATAGTTAATGAATGAATGAATGGAGTTAAATGGTAAGGAACACATATAGCAATATGAAGCTGTTGGGTACCACACACAAAGCTACAGTCTTAAAACCCAATATGCTGATCTTGTATCTTAGTTTAATCAGGAAACTAGTAAATTTCATGCATGCATGCTAAGTCGCTTCAGTCATGTCTGATTCTTTGAGACACTATGGACTGCAGCTCACCAGGCTCCTCAGTCCATGGGATTCTCCAGGCAAGAATACTGGAGTAGATTGCGATGTCCTCCTCCAGGTGATCTTCCTGACCCAGGAACCAAACCTGCATCTCTTACAGCTCCTATATTGACAGGCAGTTTCTTTACCACTAGCACCACCTGGAAAATCCTCTCTACAAACCAGCAGTTTTGCTCAATAACTGTTCTCCCTGAATATTTCCATTTTTAATATCCTGGTTGAATTGCTTAAGGCATGCTTGATACAATTATCCTAAAATTGTTAAATTAAGAATAGAGTTCAGTTATATGTTATGGAAAGGTTAGGAGCTCCATAATTGACTAGGGTCTGATCAATTTCAGAGTTTCTACACACCAGGTTAGAGAAATGTGCAGAGAAAAAAAAAATCACATAGTAACTAAGACACATGGAAATGTGAAGCAAAGTATATTGTAATGTACTTGGGTAAAAAATATTTGGGATTTCATGAAATTGAAAGTCAGAATTACATAAGAGATTAATAACTGTAACCAGACATATTTGCTCCTTTTTTGTTTGTACCTTTAAAGGGTTCTGAAGAGATGTTAAAAAAAATACATTCCATCAAAAAGACAAACACAGCATTTAAAACACATACGTTTTGTTTCACCTCGTCTTCTCTACCAGAGAGTAACTGATACACAAAAGCTGAATGACACTGCTTTTACCATTCCAAGGTTAGGCAATCAGGCTTAAATTTAGAAGACAGAGTGGGAAAGTTACATCATCAGTTTCTTCACATAAGGGAATTGAGATAAATTTCTGTTGTTTAGTCCTTTGCATTGTTGAATAAGCATGAAAGCTAACAAGACTGGCAAGCCAAAAGGAATTTTCAATGGGGATTGAACATGTTTGCCATTTAGGTGCCACAGCTATCAAAAAGCAAATATTTTTCCAAAAGTATTGCATTTTTTTTAAAGCTCAGCAGTATGTTTTCCAGTTTCAAATCACATTTTCCTACTTTATATTTGTTTAGAATGTTCTCTCACTCTCTCTTTGTAAAAATAATTCTGATTTTCAGAAAGGCAGTATCAGGCAGAACATACACATCTGAGACAGAACTTGACCCAGAATTGATTTAAAATAAGAAAGTAAGTTGTTACTATCAAAGTGATTTTATCTGTTTTCATAGATTAAGAATAATAGATTTGGTATAATGTGTTGACACACAGGCTGTGACCTGGTCAATATCAAGGGCAGTATTCAAGATCTTTTATTGTCGCCTTGTGATTACCCACTCCTATCTAAGGTTGCATACTATGTATCCCAGAAACACCTTCAATTTGTGGATCTAGGTTAAAACTTCACAAGAACAGGAATCTCATTCAAATTACAAAAATAAAAGTGAAGTTGGGAGCATTATTTTTTGGAGTTTTCCCTGATGTGATAGTTTCACAAACATTTCCAAGGTCTTATGATCTAGTCTTACCTTGAGTATACAATGGAGGCTTATTGTTACTGTTCAGTTGCTAAGTTTTGTGACCCAATGGGCTGTAGCATGCCAGGCTGCCCTGTGTTCCCCTGTTTCCCAGAGTATGCTCAAATTCATGTCCATTGAGTTGGTGATGCTATCTAACCATCTCTTCCTCTGCCACCCCCTTCTCCATTTGCGTTCATTCTTGTAACAGCATCAGGACCTTTCCCATTGAGTTGGCTCTTTGCATCAGATAGCCAAAGAACTGGAGCTTCAGCTTCAGCATCAGTCCTTCCAATGAATATTCAGGGTTGATTTCCCTTAGGGTTGACTGGTTTCATCTCCTTGCTGTCCAAGTGACTCACAAGTCTTCTCCAACACCACAGTTCAAAAGCATCAATTCTTCACAGCTAAGCCTTCTTAATGGTCCAGTTCACATCCGTGCATGACTACTGGAAAAACCATAGCATTGACTAGACAGACCTTTGTCAGTAAAGTGATATCTCTGCCTTTTAATATGCCATATAGATTTGTCATAGCTTTTCTTCTGAGGAACGATTGTCTTTTACTTTCATGACTGCTGCCATTGTCTGCAGTGATTTTGGAGCCAAAGAAAATAAAATCTGCCACTGTTTTCACTTTTCCCCCATCTATTTGCCATGAAATGATGGGACCAGATGCCATAATCTTAGTTTTTTGAATGATGAGTTTCAGACCAGCTTTTTCACTCTCCTCTTTCACCCTCACTAAGAGGCTTTTTAGTCCCTCTTTGATTCCTGCCATTAGGATGGCATCATCTGCATACCTGAGATTATTGATACTTCACCCAGAAATCTTGATTTCAGCTTGTGATTCATCCAACCCAGGACTTTGCATGCTGTACTCTGCACCTAAGTTAAATAAGCAGGGTGACAATATACAGCCTTGGCATGCTCCATTCCCAAATTTGAACCAGTCCACTTTTCCATGTCCACTTCTAATTGTTATTTCTTGGCCTGAACAGAGGTTTCTCAGGAAGCAGGTAAAGTGATCTGGTGCTCCCATCTCTTTAAAAATTTTCTCCAGCTTGCTTATTTTTTAATTTATTTTTTAATGATGGATAGTTGCTTTACACAATTTTGTTGTTTTCTGTCAAACCTCAACATGAATCAGCTATAGGTATACTTATATCCCCTCTCTTTTGAACCTTACTCCCATCTCCCTCCCCATCCCACCCCTCTAGGTTGATACAGAACCCCTGTTTGAGTTTCCTGAGCCATACAGCAGATTCCCTTTGGCTATCTATTTTACATATGGTAATGAAGGTTTCCATGTTACTCTTTCCATAGATCTCACCCTCTCCCCATGTCCACAAGTCTATTATCTATGCCTGTTTCTCCATTGCTGCCCTGTAAACAAATTCTTCAGTACCATTTTTCTAGATTCTGTATATATGCATTAGAATACAATATTTATCTTTGTCTTTATGACTTACTTCACTCTCTATAATAAGTTCAGTTTCATCCAACTCATCAGAACTGACTCAAATGTGTTTTGTTTTATGGCTGAGTAATATTTCATTGTGTATATGTACCACAGCTTCTTTGTCCGTTCATCTGTTGATGGACATCTAGGTTGCTTCCATGTTCTTTTTTTTTTTTTTTTAACTTATTTATTTTAATTGGAGGTTAATTACTTTACAATATTGTAGTGGTTTTTGCCATACATTGACATGAATCAGCCATGGGTGTACATGTATTCCCCATCCTGAAACCCCCTCCCACCTCCCTCTCCATCCCATCCCTCAGGGTCATCCCAGTGCAACAGCCCTGTGCACCGTCTCATGCATCAAATCTTGACTGCCGGTCTATTTCACATATGATAATATACATGTTTCAATGTTTCTCTCAAATCATCCCACCCTTGACTTCTCCCACAGAGCCTGAAAGACTGTTCTTTACATGTGTGTCTCCTTTGCTATCTCTCATATAGAGTCATTCTTACCATCTTTCTAAATTCCATATATATGTGTTAGTATACTGAATTGGTGTTTTTCTTTCTGACTTACTTCACTCTGTATAATAGGCTCCAGTTTCATCCACCTCATTAGAACTGATTCAAATGCATTCTTTTTAATGGCCGAGTAATATTCCATTGTGTATATGTACCACAACTTTCTTATCCATTTGTCAGCTGATGGACATCTAGGTTGCTTCCATGTCCTGGCTATTGTAAACAGTGTGCAGTTTGTTTTGATCCACACAGTCACATATAAATAATATCATATATTTGCCTTTCTCTTTCTGATGTACTTCACTTAGTATTGTGGTATAATCTCTAGGTTCATCCATGTTGCTGCAAATGGCAGTATTTCATTTTTTTTTATGGCTGAGTAATATTATATTGTATATAGATATAAATAAGGCTTCCCTTCAGTGGTAAAGAATCTGCCTACAATGAGGGAGACCTGTGTTTGATCCCTGGGTTTGGAAGATACCTTGGAGGAGGGCATGGTAACCCACTCCAATATTCTTGTCTGGAGAATCCCCATGGACAGAGAAGCCTGGCTGGCTACAGTCCATGGGGTCGCAAAGAGTGGGACATGACTGAGTGACTAAGCACAGCACAGCACATAGATATATAGATACAGATGTGTATATGCATATATGTATATGTATGTGTGTATATATATATATATATATATATATACATATATATATATATATGTATATGGTGGTTTAGTCACTAATTCATGACTGACTCTTGTGACCCCATGGACTGTAATCTGCCAGACTCCTCAGTCAAAGGGATTTTCCAGGCAAGAATACTGGAGTCAGATGCCATTTCCTTCTCTAAGGGATCTTTCTGGCCGAGGAATCGAACACACATCTCCTTCATTGCAGGCAGTATCCTGCATTGCAGGCAGATTCTTTACCACTGGGCCACCAGGGAAGCCCTATATAGATGGATATATAACAATTATCTTTATATCATTCATATGTTGATGAAAATTTAAGTTTCTTCTATGTCTTGGCTATGTTAATAGTGTTGCTTGTGAACATTGGGGTGCATGTATCTTTTCCAATTAATTTTCATCTTTTCTGGATATGCTCAGGAGTGAGATTGCTGGATCACATATAACTCTGTGCTTGCACTTATTGCTTAGTTGCTCAGCCGTGTCTGACTCTTTGTGACTCTGGAGTATAGCTCACCAGGCTCCTCTGTCCACGGGATTTTCCTGGCAAGAATACTGATGTGGATTGCCATCCTCCTCCAAGGGATCTTCCTGACCCAGGGATTGAATCCTCATCTCCACATCTCTGGCATTACAGGTGGATTCTTTACTGCGGAGCCATAGGGAAAGCCCTCATATATAACTCTATTTTTAATTTACTAAGGAAACTTCCAAATTCCCTGTGGATGGTGACTGCAGCCATGAAATCAGAAGACAATTGTTTCTTGGCAGGAAAGCAACGACAAACCTAGCTAGTGTGTTGAAAAGCAAAGACATTACCCTGCCAACAAAGGTCCATATAGTCAAGGCTGTGGTCTTCCCAGCAGTCATGTATGGTTGTGAGAGTTGGACCATAAAGAAGGCAGAATACCAAAGAACTGATGCTTTTGAACTGTGGTGCTGGAGAAGACTCCTAAAAGTCCCTTGGACAGCAAGGAGGTCAAACCAGTCAATTTTAAGGGGAACCAACCCTGAATATTCACTGGGAAGACTGATGCAGAAGCTGAAGCTTCAGTATTTTGGTCATCTGATGTGAACAGATGACTCATTGGAAAAGTCCCTGATGCTGGGAAAGATTGAGAGCAGAATGAGAAGGAGTCAGAGGATGAGATGGCTGGATGGTAATCACCGATGCAATGAACATGAACTTGGGCAAATTCTGAGAGATGGTGAGGGACAGGGAGGCCTGGCTTGCTGCTGTCCATGGGGTCGAAGAGAGTTCAATACGACTGGGCAACTGAACAACAACAAGGAACCTCCAGACTTTTCTCCATATGGCAGCACTGTTGTACATTTCCACCAACAGTGTATGGAGGTTCTTTTTTCTCCACACCCTCTCCAGAATTTATCATTTGTAGACTTTTGCATGTTTGCCATTCTGTCTGATTTGAGGTTATACCTCACTAGAGTTTTGATAGGTGTTTCTCTAATAAGTAGTGATGCTTAGCATATTTTCATGTGTCTGTTTACCACCTTTATGTCTTCTTTGGAGAAATGTCTATTTAGGTCTTCTGCACCATTTTTTAATTGTTCATTTTTTAAAATACTGTGTTGTCTGAACTGTTGGTATGTTTTGGAAATTAAGCCCTTGTTGGTCACAACATTTGTGAATATTTTCTCCTAGCCCATTGGTTGTTTCTGGTTTTGTTTTTGGTTTCCTTGTTGTGTAAAACTTGTAAGTTTGATTAGTTCCCATTTATTTATTTTTGCTCTTACCTCTTTTTTCTGGGGAGACTGACCAAAGAAAACACTGCCACGATTTATGACAGAGAATGTTTTGCCTATGTTCCATTCTAGGATTTTTTGGTGTTATGTCTTATATTTAAGCCTTTTAAAGACATTTTTAGTTTACTTTTCTGTATGGTGTGAGAATGTGTTCTAATATCATTGATTTGCATGTAGCTATTCAATTTTCCCTAGAAGCTTCCTAGGTGGCTCACAATGGTAAAGAGTCTGTCTCCTAAGCTGGAGATGTGGGTTGATCTGGGTGGGTTATGCTTCCAGCTTTGTAAGTTTTCTTCAGGATTGCCTTGGCAATTCTGTGCCATTTGTGACTGAATATAAATTTTAGGATTTCTTGTTTGCTTGTTTTAGTTCTGTAAAAAACATCATAGGTAATGTGTTATGGATTGCATTAAATCTGTACACTGCTTTGGGAAATAAGGCCATTTTAATAACATTAACTCTTTTATCCAAGAACATGTGATATTGTTCCATTTCTCTGAATCATCTTCAGTTTCCTTATTCAATGTTTTATAGTTTCAGCATTTAAGTCTTTTATCTCCCTGGTCAGGTTTATTCCTTAGGTATTTCTTTTTAAACTCCCAAACGATGAAGTTTTGGGGTATAGCCTATTAACAATGTTGTTTAGTTTCAGAACAGTGAAGTGACTTAGCGATATATATATGTGTATCCATTCTCCCCCAAAGGCCCCTCCCATCCAGACTCATACATCATATTGAGCAGAGTTCCATGTGCTATACAATAGGTTTTAGCTGATTATCCATTTTAAATACAGCAATGTGTACATGGCCTTCCCAAAGTCCTTAACTATCCGTTTCCCACAGCAACTGTGAGTTCATTTTCCAAGTCTGTGAGTCTGTTTCTGTTTTGTAAGTTCATGTATCATTTCTTCTTAGATTTCAGATATAAGGGATGTCATATGATATTTCTCCTTCTCTGTCTGACTTACTTCATTCAATATGACACTCTCTAGGTCCATCCATGTTGCTGCAAATGGCCTTATTTCATTCTTTTTAATGACTGTATAATATTTCATTATATATTTGTGCCACATATTGTTTATCCATTCCTCTGTTGATGGACATTTAGGCTGTTTCCATGTCTTGGCTATTGTAAACAGTGCTGCAATGAACACTGGGGAGCATGTATTTTTTTCAGGTCATGTTTTTCTCTGTATATCTGCCCAGGAGTGGAATTGCAGGGACACATGGTAGTTCTATTTTTAGTGTTTTAAGGAACCTCCCTCCATACTGTTCTCCATAGTAGGTGTACCAATTTACATTCCCACAAACAGTGCATGAGGGTTCCGTTTTCTTGACACCCTCTCCAGCATTTGTTGTTTGTGGATTTTTTTGATGATAGCTATTTTGACTGGTGTGAGGTAATATCTCATTGTAGTTTTGATTTGTATTTCTCTAGTAATTTTGATTTCCTAAAGGAAATAAACTCTGAATATTCATTGGAAGGACTGATGCTGAAGCTGAAGCTCCAAAACTTTGGCTACCTGATGCAAAAAGCCAACTCATTGGAAAAGGCCCTGATGCTGGGAAAGATTGAAGGCAGGAGGAGAACGGGATGACAAAGGATGAGATCACTGACTCAATGGACATGAGTTTGAGCAAGCTCTGGGAGATGGTGAAGGATAGGGGAGCCTGGTGTGCTGCAGTCCGTGGAGTTTCAAAGAGTTGGACATGACTGAGCACTGAACAACAACAAAAATAACTAGTGATGTTGGGCATCTTTTCATGTGCCTATTGTCCATCTGCATGTCCTCTTTATAAGTGTTATATAAAAGATTCAAGAAAAACACTTTTGCTTTTCCTAATAAACATAGAAAATATGGGAAATGACAAAATATAGTCAAGAATTAATAAAATGTGCAAGAACCAGAAAAAGCCAAGACCAATAATGACCCTTTTGATCCTATAATTTTTTTTTTTCTGTTTCTTTTATCGCATCATCAGATGATACTGAAAGTTTCATTTGACTGGGCTAATGAAAGTGCTCACAATTAACTGTATAAAGAGAAACAGGAGAGTAACATCACGTCTGTTTTGACTATGTTCATTAGGGGAGTGGATGATGGTTTTCTATTAATATATATCTTCAGGGACCTTGAAATAAAATGTAAGTAAGAGTGCAAAAAAAAAAGGCAACCGATGTCTCTCTTGCACACTTCTGGATTTCCTCTTATGTCTTTAAAACAATCTCCTTTTATTATTAAACTAGAAATCTTGAACAATTTTAACAGTAATCTAAAATCTTACCATCATCAATAAAATCTTATCTATGACATAGATATTATTTTATGTATGGCCTTAGCCTTTTCATATTACAAAAAAATTTCTTGTATGTGTGTGTCCTTACTGTTTCCTTAAGAATATTTTGTGAGGTATTGATGAGTCTCTTGTCTTTCAATGATAAAGACCCTATAATTCATAGTCTAGTTGATATGTTAAAGACAACACCACTAATGGGTTTTGTAGTTGAGACTAAAATTTCTGTGGTCTTCTTTCCATCTTCATTTGGATCACTCTTCGATAGGTTACTGATTGTACTTTTTTTTTTTTTTTCTGTAACTCATTTGGAATCTGTGTTTTAATGTTCATTGCATTTTAGGTAATCAATTTTAAGTTAAATGTCAATGTGTTAATTATAGAAAAATATTTTAAAAGACACAACTATTAAAAAGAAAATTTTACAGTCAGCCATAATAGAGTCTCCCAGATAAGTTGTGCCTTCATAGTTATAACTTGGCTTCTGAATAAAGATGTGTAGAGAGTTTATACCATGTACCAGGCAGTTGGTTAAGAACTAAGACACAAGAAAGAAGCAGCTCTACCCTGATGGAAGTTACAGTCAAATTCTTCTGGATCATTTTCTATACATATGTTCTCAAATTATGTTATTTTCCCATGACATCCTTTCTGCATGGTGTCTTTTGTCCACATGGTGACTTTTGTATGTAAGATGCACACTTGGGGGTGGAGACTCCTGTGTCCTCCAAGGTTTTAGCCTGTGTATGGCTTGTCTTAACCCTTTTGTCACCTGGTTTCTGTTAAGGATCTGAGAGTGCAAGCCCTGGGAGGCACTGGACAGTGGGAGGAAAAAGGATGCTGTGACCTTTTCTTGCTTCTGGTGAGGGTCTCTGGTAGCTCCAGGAGCTGTAGGCAACTGACAGCCACATAGGAACTGTGGGATCCAGCACACCGAAGGCAGTTTCTACAGCACTGGCAAGATAAAGGCCTCTGGGCTGCAGTGAGGTAGGTCCTACTAGCAGACCCAGAATGTAGTGTCTCCATCAGTTCGGTTCAGTGCAGGCAGCTGGAGCTCCTGTGTTTGACAAGGACGCCTCGTCCTGAGGTGATGACACTCCCTTTCCTGCTTCTCCAGTCTCCACTCTCCCCTTTGCTGTCTCTTAAACCATTTCCTATATTATCCCTTCAGCTTGAAATGTGTCAAGAGTTTGTAAATCAAGTTAATTATGCCTCAATTACAATACTCTTAAACTGAATATTTCCATTACATTCAAATTTCTAAATTATAATTTGTGCTGAAATGAAAGTGATCCATAGAAAGTACTCTCTGAGTGAAGATTTTCTGAGACAATTTAGGGAGGGTGTAAATTATTTGAAGTTTCTCATACAGAAAATTTTTCATACTTTGAATTTAATTTTGAAAAGCTTCAAAGTGTGCTGACATCAAATTTCACCTGAACTAGCATTAAACTATATATGTTTTTTCATTTTAGTCAATTTGATAGACACATCACTGTTTAACTCATCTTTCTTGATTATTAGTGTGTTTATATGACTTTTCACGTTTATCCATGTAAGCAATGCTTATTTGAAACATGTATCTTCTTCGTAGGCTTTTTTATATTGAAAGATTTTGTATTTTTTTTTTGTGTGTGTGTGAAATTCTTTTTTTTTTATTTTATTTTTCTATTTTTTATTTTATTTTATTTTTTTTTATTAGTTGGAGGCCAATCACTTCACAACATTTCAAAGATTTTGTATTTTAAATTGAAAGATTGAAAGATTTTTTTTATAGATAAAGTATTTTTCTAAAAAAAAAGAAAAAAATGCGTTAATATAATTGTTAATATGTGTTAATATATTGAGAACAGTCATTTGTGAATAGTATGGATTGTATTTTTATTTCAATTTTGCATTTGACACTTTGACTCAGAATTTTTTAAAAGTAATTTAGTTTAACATATTAACTTTATTTAGAAAGTCCTTACACTTTTTGATCAACTAAAAATAGTAACACTTACATACCTTTAAGATTAGTGGTTTAGTCATTAAGTTGCAACTCTTGCAACCCCATAGCCTGTAGCCCACCAGTCTCCTCTGTCCTTGGTATTCTCCAGGCAAAAATACTGGAGGGAGTTGCCATTTCTTTCTCCAGGGTTTTAGGGTGAGTTTGAGAGCATTTTTGTGTGTCCAACTCTTGCAACCCCATAGCCTGTAGCCCACCAGGCTCCTCTGTCCTTGGTATTCTCCAGGCAAAAATACTGGAGTGAGTTGCCATTTCTTTCTCCAGGGTTTTAGAGTGAGTTTGAGAGCATTTTTGTGTGCCTAAATCCTAATACAATGATAACTTATGTGAGTTTGGTATGGAATAGACTTCAAACTTGGTTGTTTCAAGTGGAGAGTAACTTCAAATGCTAGATGAGTCTTTTTTTTTTTTTTTTGACAGTGCAATCACACTTTATTTATTTATTTTTCATTTATTTTTATTAGTTGGAGGCTAATTACTTTACAATATTGTAGTGGGTTTTGTCCTACATTGACATGAATCAGCCATGGATTTACATGTATTCCCCATCCCGATCCCCCCTCCCACCCAATCCCTCTGAGTCTTCCCAGTGCACCAGGCCTGAGCACTTGTCTCACGCATCCAACCAGGGCTGGTGATCTGTTTCACTATAGATAATATACATGTTTTGATGCAGTTCTCTCGAAACATCCCACCCTCGCCTTCTCCCACAGAGTCCAAAAGTCTGTTCTGTACATGTGTGTCTCTTTTTCTGTTTTGCGTATAGGGTTATCATTACCGTCTTTATAAATTCCATATATATGTGTTAGTATGCTGCAATGTTCTTTATCTTTCTGGCTTACTTCACTCTGTATAATGGGCTCCAGTTTCATCCATCTCATTAGAACTGATTCAAATGAATTCTTTTTAACAGCTGAGTAATATTCCATGGTGTATATGTACCACAGCTTCCTTATCCATTCGCCTGCTGATGGGCATCTAGGTTGCTTCCATGTCCTGGCTATTATAAACAGTTCTGTGATGAACATTGGTGTGCACGTGTCTCTTTCAGATCTGGTTTCCTCAGTGTGTATGCCCAGAAGTGGTATTCGTGGGTCATATGGCAGTTCTATTTCCAGTTTTTTAAGAAATCTCCACACTGTTCTCCATAGCGGCTGTACTAGTTTGCATTCCCACCAACAGTGTAAGAGGGTTCTGCTTTCTCCACACCCTCTCCAGCATTTATTGCTTGTAGACTTGGATAGCAGCCATCCTGACTGGCGTGTAATGGTACCTCATTGTGGTTTTGATTTGCATTTCTCTGATAATGAGTGATATTGAGCATCTTTTCATGTGTTTGTTAGCCATCTGTATGTCTTCTTTGGAGAAATGTCTGTTTGGTTCTTTGGCCCATTTTTTGATTGGGTCATTTATTTTTCTGAAATTGAGCTGCAGGAGTTGCTTGTATATGTTTGAGATTAGTCCTTTGTCTGTTTCTTCATTTGCAATTATTTTCTCCCAATCTGAGGGCTGTCTTTTCACCTTACTTATAGTTTCCTTTGTTGTGCCAAAGCTTTTAAGTTTCATTAGGTCCCATTTGTTTATTTTTGCTTTTATTTCCAATATTCTGGGAGGTGGGTCATAGAGGATCCTGCTGTGATTTATGTCGCAGAGCGTTTTGCCTATGTTCTCCTCTAGGAGTTTTATAGTTTCTGGCCTTACATTTAGATCTTTAATCCATTTTGAGTTTATTTGTGTGTATGGTGTTAGAAAGTGTTCTAGTTTCATTCTTTTACACTTGTTTGACCAGTTTTCCCAGCACCACTTGTTAAAGAGGTTGTCTTTTTTCCATTGTATATCCTTGCCTCCTTTGTCTAAGATAAGGTGTCCATAGGTTCGTGTCTTTATCTCTGGGCTTTCTATTCTGTTCCATTGATCTATATTTCTGTCTTTGTGCCAGTACCATACTGTCTTGATGACTGTGGCTTTGTAGTAGAGTCTGAAGTCAGGCAGGTTGATTCCTCCAGTCCCATTCTTCTTTCTCAAGATTACTTTGGCTATTTGAGGTTTTTTGCATTTCCATGCAAATTGAGAAATTATTTGTTCTAGTTCTGTGAAAAATACCGTTGGTAGCTTAATAGGGATTGCATTGAATCCATAGATTGCTTTGGGTAGTATAGCCTTTTTGACAATATTGATTCTTCCAATCCATGAACACGGTATGTTTCTCTATCTGTTTGTGTCCTCCTTGATTTCTTTCATCAGTGTTTTATAGTTTTCTATGTATAGGTCTTTTGTTTCTTTAGGTAGATATACTCCTAAGTATTTTATTCTTTTCGTTGCAGTGGTGAATGGTATTGTTTCCTTAATTTCTCTTTCTGTTTTCTCATTGTTAGTGTACAGGAATGCAAGGGATTTCTGTGTTTAATTTTATATCCTTCAACTTTACTATATTTGTTGATTAGCTCTAGTAATTTTCTGGTAGAGTCTTTAGGGTTTTCTATGTAGATGATCATGTCATCTGCAAACAGCGAGAGTTTCACTTCTTCTTTTCCTATCTGGATTCCTTTTACTTCTTTTTCTGCTCTGATTGCTGTGGCCAAAACTTCCAAAACTATGTTGAATAGTAGTGATGAGAGTGGGCATCCTTGTCTTGTTCCTGATTTCAGGGGAAATGCTTTCAATTTTTCACCATTGAGGGTAATGCTTGCTGTGGGTTTGTCATATATAGGTTTTATTATGTTGAGGTATGTTCCTTCTATTCCTGCTTTCTGGAGAGTTTTAATCATAAATGAGTGTTGAATTTTGTCAAAGGATTTCTCTGCACCTATTGAGATAATCATATGGTTTTTATCTTTCAATTTGTTAATGTGGTATATTACAGTGATTGATTTGCAGATATTAAAGAATCCTTGCATTCCTGGGATAAAGCCCACTTGGTCATGGTGTATGATTTTTTTAATATGTTGTTGGATTCTGTTTGCTAGAATTTTGTTACGGATTTTTGCATCTATGTTCATCAGTGATATTGGCCTGTAGTTTTCTTGCAGATATTAAAGAATCCTTGCATTCCTGGGATAAAGCCCACTTGATCATGGTGTATGATTTTTTTAATATGTTGTTGGATTCTGTTTGCTATAATTTTGTTAAGGATTTTTGCATCTATGTTCATCAGTGATATTGGCCTGTAGTTTTCTTTTTTTGTGGCATCTTTGTCTGGTTTTGGAATTAGGGTGATGGTGGCCTCATAGAATGAGTTTGGAAGTTTAGATTCTTCTGCAATTTTCTGGAAGAGTTTGAGTAAGATAGGTGTTAGCTCTTCTCTAAATTTTTGGTAGAATTCAGCTGTGAAGCCATCTGGTCCTGGGCTTTTGTTTGCTGGAAGATTTCTGATTACAGTTTAGATTTCCTTGCTTGTGATGGGTCTGTTAAGACCTTCTATTTCTTCCTGGTTCAGTTTTGGAAAGTTATACTTTTCTAAGAATTTGTCCATTTCTTCCAAGTTGTCCATTTTATTGGCATAGAGCTGCTGATGGTAGTCTCTTATGATCCTTTGTATTTCAGTGTTGTCTGTTGTGATCTCTCCATTTTCATTTCTAATTTTGTTAATTTGGTTCTTCTCACTTTGTTTCTTAATGAGTCTTGCTAATGGTTTGTCAATTTTGTTTATTTTTTCAAAAAACCAGCTTTTAGCTTTGTTGATTTTTGCTATGGTGTCTTTAGTTTCTTTTGCATTTATTTCTGCCCTAATTTTTAAGATTTCTTTCCTTCTACTAACGCTGGGGTTCATTTCTTCCTTCTCTAGTTGCTTTAGTTGTAGAGTTAGGTTATTTATTTGACTGTTTTCTTGTTTCTTGAGGTAAGCCTGTAACGCTATGAACCTTCCCCTTAGCACTGCTTTTACAGTGTCCCATAGGTTTTGGGTTGTTGTGTTTTCATTTTCATTCATTTCTATGCATATTTTGATTTCTTTTTTGATTTCTTCTATGATTTGTTGCTTATTCAGAAGTGTGTTATTTAGCCTCCATATGTTTGAATTTTTAACAATTTTTTTCCTGTAATTGAGATCTAATCTTACTGCACTGTGGTCAGAAAAGATGACTGGAATGATTTCAATTCTTTTGAATTTACCAAGACTAGATTTATAGCCCAGGATGTGATCTATTCTGGAGAAGGTTCCGTGTGCACTTGAGAAAAAGGTGAAGTTGATTGTTATGCAGTGAAATGTCCTATAGCTATCAATTAGGTCTAGCTGGTCCATTGTGTCATTTAAGGTTTGTGTTTCCTTGTTAATTTTCTGTTTAGTTGATCTATCCATAGTTGTGAGTGGGGTATTAAAGTCTCCCACTATTATTGTGCTACTATTAATTTCCTCTTTCATACTCATTAGCGTTTGCCTTACATATTGCGGAGCTCCTATGTTGGGTGCATATATATTTATAATTGTTATATCTTCTTCCTGGATTGATCCTTTGATCATTATGTAGTGTCCTTCTTTATCTCTTTTCACATCCTCTGTTTGAAAGTCTATTTTATCTGATATGAGTATTGCGACTCCTGCTTTCTTTTGGTCTCTGTTTGCTTGAAATATTTTTTTCCAGCCCTTCACTTTTAGTCTGTATGTGTCTCTTGTTTTGAGGTGGGTCGCTTGTAGACAGCATATATAGGAGTCTTGTTTTGTATCCATTCAGCCAGTCTTTGTCTTTTGGTTGGGGCATTCAACCCATTTACATTTAAGGTAATTATTGATAGGTGTGGTCCCGTTGCCATTTACTTTGTTGTTTTGGGTTCACGTTTATACAACTTTTCTGCATTTCCTGTCTAGAGAAGATCCTTTAGCATTTGTTGAAGAGCTGGTTTGCTGGTGCTGAATTCTTTCAGCTTTTGCTTGTCTGTAAAGCTTTTGAATTCTCCTTCATATCTGAATGAGATCCTTGCTGGGTACAGTAATCTAGGTTGTAGGTTATTCTCTTTCATTACTTTAAGTATGTCCTGCCATTCCCTTCTGGCCTGGAGGGTTTCTATTGATAGATCAGCTGTTATCCTTATGGGAATCCCTTTGTGTGTTATTTGTTGTTTCTCCCTTGCTGCTTTTAATATTTGTTCTTTGTGTTTGATCTTTGTTAATTTGATTAATATGTGTCTTGGGGTGTTTCACCTTGGGTTTATCCTGTTTGGGACTCTCTGGGTTTCTTGGACTTGGGTGTGTATTTCTTACCCCATTTTAGGGGAGTTTTCAGCTATTATCTCCTTGAGTATTTTCTCATGGCCTTTCTTTTTGTCTTCTTCTTCTGTGACTCCTATGATTCGAATGTTGCGGCATTTCACATTGTCCCAGAGGTCCCTGAGGTTGTCCTCATTTCTTTTGATTCTTTTTTCTTTTTTCCTCTCTGCTTCATTTGTTTCCACCAGTTTATCTTCTACCTCACTTATGCTATCTTCTGTCTCTGTTATTCTACTCCTGGTTCCCTCCAGAGTGTATTTGATCTCATTTATTGCATTATTCATGACTCTTTTTTATTTCTTCTAGGTCTTTATTAAACATTTCTTGCATCTTCTCAATCTTTGCCTCCAGGTTATTTATCTGTAACTCCATTTTGTTTTCAAGATTTTGGATCATTTTTATTATCATTATTCTAAATTCTTTTTCAGGTAGATTCCCAATCTCTTCTTCTTTTGTTTGACTTGGTGGGCATTTTTCATGTTCCTTTACCTGTTGGGTATTTCTCTGCCTTTTCATCTTGTTTAGATTGCTGTGTCTGGAGTGGGCTTTCTGTATTCTGGAGGTCTGTGGTTCCTTTTTATTGTGGAGGTTTTACCCAGTGGGTGGGGTTGGACAATTGGCTTGTCAAGGTTTCCTCGTTAGGGAAGCTTGCATCGGTGTTCTGGTGTGTGGAACTGCATTTCTTCTCTCTGGAGTGCAATGGAGTGCCCAGTAATGAGTTTTGAGGTGGGTCTATATGTTAGGTGTGACTATGGCAGCCTGTAGGTTGACACTCAGGGCTATGTTCCTGTGTTGCTGGAGAATTTGCATGGAATGTCTTGCTATGAAACATTCGCTCTTGGGTGGTGGTTGGTTTCAGTGTAGGTATGGAGGCTTTTGGATGGTCTCTTATTACTTAATGTTCCATGTAGTCAGGGGTTTTCCCGTGTTCTCAGGTTTTGGGCTTAAGTCTCCTGCCTCTGGATTTCAGTTTTATTCTTCCAGTAGTCTCAAGATTTCTCCAACTATACAGCACTGATAATAAAACTTCTAGGTTAATGGTGAAAAGATTTTCCCCTGTGAGGGACACCCAGAGAGGTTCACAGAGTTACATGAAAAAGAGGAGAGGGAGGAGGGAGATAGAGATGAGCAGGAGGAGAAAAAGGGGGACTCAAGAGGAGAGAGACAGATCTACATAGTTGTCTGTTCCCAAAGTGCTCTCCGTAGCCCAGACACCCACAAAGATTCACAGAATTGGATTGGGAAGAGAAGGGGAAAGGAGGAAACAGAGGTGTTCTGAGGTAGAAAACGGAGAGTCAAAAGTGGGAGAGAGTAATCAACACCCTCCTGAGTAAAAATGGGAACCGAATATTGGCTTCTTAAATGTCCAAAATTTATATCACATACTGAAAAACAAAGATTAAAAATCTAGAGTAGAGGTTAGACTCTTAAAAATACAGTGTTAAAAAGAAAAACACAAAAAATTTTAGAAATATACATGAAATTCTGTTTAAAAATAGGGCTTCTCTCTCTCTTTTTTTTTTTTTTTTGCAAGGTTATAGTGAAATGAAAACGAAAATTAAGGAGTAGTAGAGGAAGAATACAGGACTTTAAAAGAAAATAAGAGAAAAAGAAAAAAAAAGAAAAAAATTTTTTTTCCTAATTAAAAAAATCGTAAAAATATATGAAAATGAAAGTTAAGGAGTAATGGGGGAGTAATAGGGAATTTTAAAAGAAAATTTAAAAGAAAAAATAAAAAAGAAAAGAAAAGAAAAAAAAATTTTTTTTAATCATAAAAAAAGTAAAAATATATCTAGGTATTTCTCTGGAGCTGTTGCGGGCAGTGTGGGTTCGGTTCAGTTTCAGATAGCTCCTCGTTCCAGCTTACACTTCTCGATATCTACAGGCCCCTTTCGGTGTAGTCAGTGTTATCTACAGTGATTTTAATCTGTTGCACCGGTCCCTTCTGAAGCGGTGCCCTCTATTTATTTGGCTTTTGTTTGCCGGTCTCTTCAGTGTCTAATTTCCGCCCGGACACAGGCGGGCGGAGGTGGTCTCTTGTTCAGATTCGCTAGTTCCGTTGAGCTGCGGGGAGGGAGGGGCGCAGCTTTCCCCGTCTCTGCTGCTCAGGCTCCCGGCTGCTCTATATGGAGCGTGCCCTGCGTTGCGTGCGGTTCCAGTTTTTGGGTACGCCACAAAAGCGTGGACTCGGTTGTGCCTGCGTTTTGTGCCTTCCCCGGCCTGAGCAGCTCAGGCAGCCAGGAGCTTGATGGGTGCACTCTCCCCAGGTGCAGTGCGCCTTCTCCCCTCCGCGTCCCCAGCCTCATTTTCCGGCCTTGCCGGTTGGGTGCGTGCGCCCTGTGTTTAGCTGCGACCCTCCCTGCGGATGTCGAGCATCCAGAATCTCAGGAAGTCTTTGGTTAGAACCTGGAGGCCTGTTTGCAGTGTGGTAGGGGATGCAGTCCTTGGGGCAGAGTTTGCCCCCTTCCTCTCCCCCTTGCCTCCTGCCTCCGGCGGGGCTGGGCCAGTCCGCAGCCGGCTAGCTCCTCTGGACTTGCTCAGAGCCTTTGTTCTGCGAACGGTCAGCTGTGTGTTCGGACCAGTTAACTTTCTCTCTCTCTCTTTTGCTGTCCCACAGTTAAGTTGGTATCTCACAAAAGCTCCCTCCGATTGCCCTCAGGGCACTCTGGCCCAGTCCTTACCCTAAGGAATGCTGCCCGCTCCTCCCGTTCTGCCCCCACTTGCTGGTGGCGGATGCGGGTGTCTGGGGTACTTTTCTGCTGGGAGTTGTTTTTAGGTATGTAATCTGTGGGGTTTGTTTATTTATTTATTTATTTTCCTCCCAGTTATGTTGCCCTCCGAGATTCGAAAACTTCCCCCAGACTCGCCAGTGCAACGGTTTTCTGGTGTTTGGAAACTTCCTCTATTAAGACTCCCTTCCCAGGATGGGTTCCGTCCCTAGCTCTTTTGTCTCTCTTTTTATCTTTTGTATTTTGTCCTACCTCCTTTTGAAGACAATGGGCTGCTTTTCTGGGTGCCTGATGTCCTCAGCTAGGGATCAGAAGTTGTTTTGTGAAGTTTGCTCTGCATTGAATTGTTCTTTTGATGAGTTTGTAGGGGAGAAAGTGGTCTCGCTGTCTTATTCCTCTGCCATTTTCCTAAATGAGTCTTTAATTCACTCATTCAAAAAATATTATTCACTGCTAGTTATTTGCCTGCCAGTAGTGCAGTTTCATGATGGTGAAAACAAGATCCTTCCCTTTAAAGTTCATATTCTGGTGAAAAATAAAGGCAGTAAACTACAAAATACATAGTACAGTATCAGATGTTAATAACTACAGTGACTAAAACTAAGGCAGAGTGAAAGAAAAGAATCATGATGAAATCTATTTTATACTGCCTTATTAAGACTACATTAAGAATGTGAAATTTCAACACTCCCCAAAATGAAACAAGTGAGTGAGATATTAAATATCTGGGCAATGATATTTTAAATAGAGGGAACAAGAAGAGAAAGGCCCTGAGAAAGAAACTCACTTGCCATGTTTGTCACTAGTCAGCAGCAACTTTTGTGAAATAAAAATTTTGGAGAAACATACAAGATTAGGGTAGACATTGACCAAGTGGCAGGTTCTTCAGAACTGTGAGAGACTTGCAAAAGCCCAATTATCATCAAATATGATTAAGGAAATGATTTTAAAGATGCATGTGCAAACTTACAAGACTACATGAGCAGTCTTCTACTGCTAAGCAATTTTAAACTCTTGGCTTAAATTACACTTGGTCATGGCTTGTAATCATTTTTACAGTTTTGTAATTCAGTTTGCTAATAGTTGTTAAGAAATTTTCATCTACATTCAAGAGGTATATTGAGATTTAATTTCTGTTTGTATCTTGACTAGATCTGATAGAGTGCCTGATGAACTATGGATGGAGGTTTTTGACATTGTACAGGAGACAGGGATCAAGACCATCCCCAAGAAAAAGAAATGCAAAAAAGCAAAATGGCTGTCTGAGCAGGCCTTACAAATAGCTGTGAAAAGAAAAGTGAAAAGCAAAGGAGAAAAGGAAAGATATACCCATGTGAATGCAGAGTTCCAAAGAATAGCAAGGAGAGATAAGAAAGCCTTCCTCAGAGATAAGTGCAAAGGAATAGAGGAAAACAGTAGAATAATAGAATGGGAAAGACCAGAAATCTCTTCAAGAAAATTAGATACCAAGGGAACAGTTCATGCAAAGATGGGCACAATAAAGGACAGAAATGGAATGGACCTAACAGAAGCAGAAGATATTAAGAAGATGTGGCAAGAATACACAGAAGAACCATACAAAAAAGATCTTCATGACCCACATAATCATGATGGTGTGATCATTCACCTAGAGCCAGACATCCTGGAATGTGAAGTCGAGTGGTCCTTAGTTAGGAAGAATCACTACAAACAAAGCTAGTGGAGGTGATGGAATTCCAGTTGAGCTACTTCAAATTCTGATAGATGATGCTGTGAAAGTGCTGCACTCAATATGCCAGCAAATTGGGAAAAGTCAGCAGTGGCCACAGGACTAGTAAAGGTCAGTTTTCATTCCAATTCCAAAGAAAAGCAATGCCAAAGAATGCTCAAACTACCACACAATTGCACTCATCTCACATGCTAGTAAAGTAATGCTCAAAGTTCTTCAAGCCAGGCTTCAACAATATGTGAACCATGAACTTCTAGATGTTCAAGCTGGATTTAGAAAAGGCAGAGGAACCAGAGATCAAATTGCCAACATCCACTGGATCATCCAAAAGCAAGAGAGTTCCAGAAAAACATCTATTTCTGCTTTATTGACTATGCCAAAGTCTTTGACTGTGTGGATCACATTAAACTGAGGAAAATTCTTCAAGAGATGGGAATATCAGACCACCTGACCTGACTCTTGAGAAATCTATATGCATATCAGGAAGCAACAGTTAGAACTGGACATGGAAAAACAGACTGGTTCCAAATAGGAAAAGGAGTAGGTCAAGGCTGCATATTGTCACCGTGCTTATTTAACTTCTATGCAGAGTATATCATGAGAAACTCTGGACTGGATGAAGCACAAGCTGGAATCAAGATTGCCAGGAGAACTACCAATAACCTCAGATATGTAGATGACACCACCCTTATGGCAGAAAGTTAAGAAGAACCTAAGAGCTTCTTGATGAAAGTGAAAGAGGAGAGTGAAAAAGCTGGCTTAAAACTCAACATTCAGAAAACTAAGATCATGGCATCTGGTCCCATCCCTTCATGGCAAATGGGGAAACAATGGAAACAGGAGAGACTTTATATTTTTGGGCTCCAAAATCACGGCAGATGTTGACTGCAGCCATGAAATTGGAAGACACTTCCTCCTTGGAAGGAAAGCTATGACCAACCTAGACAGCATATTAAAAAGCAGAGACATTACTTTGCCAACAAATGTCCATCTAGTCAGAGCTGTGGTTTTTCCAGTAGTCATGTATGGATGTGAGAGTTGGACTATAAAGAAAGCTGAGTGCCAAAGAATTGATGCTTTTGAACTGTAGCATTGGAGAAGACTCTTGAGAGTCCCTTGGACTGCAAAGAGATCAAAGCAATTAATCCTAAAGGAAATCAACCCTGAAAGAAAGGAATGATGCTGAAGCTGAAACTCCGTAACCCTTTGGCCACCTGCTGAGAAGAACAGACTCATTGGAAAAGACCCTGATGCTTGGAAAGACTGAAGGTAGGAGGAGAAGGCGACAACAGAGGATGAGGTGGTTGGATGGCATCACTGACTTGATGGACATGAGTTTGAGCAAACTCCAGGAGATAGTGAAGGACAGGGAAGTCTGGCATGCTGCAGTCCATGGGGTCACAAAGAGTCTGACACGACTGAACAACTGAACTTAACGATTGTGTAAATTCAAGGAATACAAATTGATTTGATTCATTAATGTATTATAATATGAGTAATATTGTCACATTGTAGCTTTTTTTTTTTTTTTTTTTTTTTTTTAGCAATTCTCTGTGAAAGTCACTCATCATGTCTGACTGCTTGTGAGCCTATGGGCTATGCAGTTCATGGAATTCTCCCTGCCAGAATACTGGAATTCTCCCTGCTGCTGCTGCTGCTAAGTCGCTTCAGTCATATCCGACTCTGTGTGACCCCATAGACAGCAGCCCACCAGGCTCCCCCATCCCTGGGATCCTCCAGGCAAGAACACTGGAGTGGGTTGCCATTTCCTTCTCTGGGGTACTCTCTACCATGTCACATAATTACTTTTTTTGTGTTGTGTCTGCTGTGATAATTAAATCTCTTCACTTAAGTTTTCTGATTACTATACAAATTTTTTTACATATTTACTATTTTGTCTATTAAGTATTCAGGATTTATTTATCTACAGTTTATTTCTTTGTTCCCTTAACAATACCTCTCTTTCCTCATTCTTCAGCTGCTGAGAACCACCTTTTTACTCTCAGTTTTCACAAACTTTTTTTTTAGATTGCACATTCAAGTGTTACCACACAGCCTTTGCTTTTCCCTGGTTTATTTCACTTAATATAATGTTCTCGAAGTCCATACATGTTGTTAAAAATGGAAGGATATCCTTCTCTTTCATGGTTAGTTAGTACTTTATTGAAGTAGTTCACAAATAGTCCATGAACCCCATATTTTTAATCTATCCTTCCACTGAAAATTGATTATTCCCATTATCAGTATATTGTGAATAATGCTATAATACATTTGGGAGTGCAGACATCCTTTTGATATTCTGTTGTCAATTCTTTTGTTTGTGTCTCTAGAACAGGAACTGGGTCATATGGTAATTCAGTTTTTAATTGTTTTAAGGAAACTCCATACTTTTTTACATAGTAGCTTAACCAATTAATTACTATCAAAATGCACAATACTTCCCTTTTTTCCATATCCTTGCTAGTACTTGTTATTTCTTGACTTCTGGATAATAGCCATTCTAACAGGTGTGAAATGATATCTAATTGTTGTTTTGATATGCATTTTCTGATGATTAGTGATGTTAAGCATCTTTATATGAGCTTGTTGGATTTTCGTACATCTTCTTTGGAAAAATGTGAATTTAGCTCCTCTGTCCATTATTTAAGCAAAATTGTTTGTATATTACTATTGATTTATATGTATTTATATATATTTTGGATATTTACTCCTTATTCATTGTATGGTTTGCAAAATTTTTGTTCCATTGTCTTGCCTTTTCATTTTGTTGATTATTTGTTTGGTTGTGTAGAAGTTTTTTATAGCTTATTTGACTTATATGCATAGTATATCATGAGAAATGCTGGGCTGGATAAAGCAGAAGCTGGAGTCAAGATTGCCAGGAGAAATATCAATAACCTCAGATATGCAGATGACACCACCCTTATGGCAGAAAGCAAAGAAGAACTAAAGAGTCTCTTGATGAAAGTGAAAGAGGGGAGTGAAAAAGTTGGATTAAAACTCAACATTCAGAAAACTAAGATCATGGCATCTGGTCCCATCCCTTCATGGCAAATAGATGGGGAAACAGTGAGAGACTTTGTTTTCTTGGACTCCAAAATCACTGCAGATGGTGACTGCAGCCATGAAATTAAAAGACGCTTGTTCCTTGGAAGAAAAGTTATGATCAACCTAGATAGAGTATTAAAAAGCAGAGACATTACTTGCCAAAAAAGGTCGGTCTAGTCAAAGCTATGGTTTTTCCAGTAGTCATGTATGGATGTGAGAGTTGGACTATAAAGAAAGGTGAGCGCCAAAGAATTGATACTTTTGAACTGTGGTGTTGGTGAAAACTCTTGAGAGTCCCTTGGACTGCAAGGAGATCCAACCAGTCTATCTTACAGGAAGTCAGCCCTGAATAATCATTGGAAGGGCTGATGCTGAAGCTGAAACTCCAATACTTTGGCTACCTGATGCAAAGAACTAACTCATTTGAAAAGACCCTGATGCTGGGGAAGACTGAAGGTGGGAGAAGAAGGGAACGACAGAGGATGAGATGGTTGGATGGCATCAGTGACTCAGTGGACATGAGTTTGGGTAAACTCCAGGAGTCGGTGATGGACAGGGAGGCCTGGCGTGCTGCAGTACATGTGGTCACAAAGAGTCAGACACGACTGAGTGACTAAATTGAACTGAACCAAGAAGTTTTTAAGTTTGATATAATCTCAGTTTTTGATTTTTACTTTTGTTCATCTGCTCTGTTGTCATAATAAGAAAATCATTGATAAGACCAATGCTGAGGAATTTTCACCTATGTTTTCTTCCTAGAATGTTACACTATCAGTTCTTAATGTTTTAGTCTTTGATCCATTTTGACAAAATTTTGTGTGTTGTGGAGGTAAGTTGCCCATTTCATATTTCCGCATGAGTTCATTCATTTTTTCCAGCACCATTTCTCAAAGAGATTATTGTTTTCCTAGTGGGTGTTTTTGGCTCCTTTGCAGAACAATAGCTGAACATATATGCAGGGATTTAATTCTGGGCTATCCATACTGTTCCAATGGGTGAATATTTATTTTAAGAATGTATCATTCAGTTTTAATTATTATTTTACTTTGTATTAATAGTTTATTTTAAAATCAGAAAGTGTGATGGATCCAGGTTTGTGTGGTTTTCTTGGGATTGCTTGGTCTTTTTGGGCTCTTTTGTGGTTCTGTGAAAATGTTAAGATGATTTTTCATATTTAATATCATTGAAGTTTTGATAGTAATTTATGTTGAGTCTATAGATGGCTAGCATATAATGGACATTTTAACATATTTACTCTCCTGATTCATGAAATAGGATGTCTTTCCATTTGTTTTATATCTTTTTTTATATCTTTCAGCAAACTCTTGAAGTTTTGTTATTTAGATCATTATTTTCCTTACATATATTATTATTTTTGATGTTATTTTAATTGGAATATTATTCCATAGAAATTCAAATGCCTTCTGTGTGTTGATTTTATATCCTGCAACTTTATTGAGTTTATTCCTAGCTACAAAGGTTCTAGTTTTCTAATTGTATATTCTTGCCTCCTTTGTCATAGATTAATTGATCATATAAATGTGTGTCCATTTCTTGGCTCTCTATTCTGTTCCATTGATCTATGTGTCTGTTTTTGTTCCAGCACCATACTATTTTGAATATTATAGGTTTATAGTACAGTCTGAAGTCATGGGTTATGATATCTCAAGCTCTGTTCCTCTTTCTCAAGATTGTTTTGGCTGTTTGGGGTCTTTTTTCTATACATTCAAAAATTTCAAAATTGTTTCTTCTAGTTCTGTGAAATTTTTCATTGTTATATTTAAAGGGATTGCATTGAAAATGTAGAGCACCTTGGTCAGGATAATCAATTTAAAAATATTAAATCTTCCAATTCAAAAGAAGGCTATATCTTTCCATCTGTTTTCTTTGTCTTCAACTTCTTTCATCAGTGTCTTATAGTTTTCTAAATACAGTTTTTTTTTTTTTTTTTTTACCTCCTGGGTTAATGGATTCCTAAGTATTTATTTTATTTTTTTTTACTTTTGATGTGACTCTACATGGGACTGTTTCCTTAAGTTCTATTTCTTATAGTTCATTATTAGCATATAGAAAAGCAACAGATTTCTGTATATCCATTTCCTGCAAATTTACTGAATTCATGGAGCATCTTTAATAGTTTTTCACTGATGTGTTTAGGGTTTTCTACGTCTAATATTCTGTCACTTGTCAACAGTGACAGTTTTGCCTTAGATTCGAGTTCACATGAGATTTTGTTTGGTTCTTTTAATAATGAAGTCTCTATTGTGCCCAGGCTTCCCCAGTGGCTCAGAGAGTAAAGAATCTGCCTGCAGTGCAGGAGACCTGGGTTCGTTTCCTTGGTTGGGAAGGTCCCCTGGAGAAGGAAATGGCAACCCAGTCCAGTATTCTTTCCTGGAAAATCCCATGGACAGATGAGACTGGCGGGCTATAGTTCATGAGGTCACAAAGAGTCAGACACGACTGAGCGACTAACAACACACACTATTTTGCCCAGTCCTTTGAGTCTCTAGAAATCAAGTCCCACTGGGCTTTACACCAAATGCTCTGGGAGCTTATTTTCCCAGTGAAGGACTCCCAAGGTTTGAAGTCTACCATGGGTCCATAAGTCTCCTATGGGACAATGTTTGCAGTATAATTATTGTCTAGTTTAGGTATCACCTTCCTAGGGTTATGAGACTTGATTATATTGTAAGCCCTCATCTTCTATCCATCTCATTGCTATACTTTTTAAAGTTTTTTGTTGCAGAAGATCTTTTTTGATAGGTTCTGGTCTTTTTAACTAGTTGTGTTCTGTTCTGTTTCCACTGAACAGATTTGTGGTGTTAGGGTACAGATTCAGCAAGGCCCTGTTTATGTTTTTTTCCCAATCCCTCCTAGCTGTAGAGTATGGTCCATTCCACTTAGATTGACAACTGTAGGCTCACCATCCTCACTCACCCAGACTCCCTACTTCTAGTCTTGAACTTCTTCAAATGATTACCAACAATCTAGCATTTCTAAAATGCAAGTCGATCACTTTCAGTGTTTTTGAAGACCTAGATACAAAAGGGCAAGAAAATAGAAGATAAAGTGAATAAGGAATAGAGAAATTACTAGAATAATTACTTCATTTGATTTGCCAACGACATTACCTTTAGTCACAATGTTCTTTTCCCATAACATCAGGCCCCTGAGCAAGCCTCCCTACCCCAGAATCCTTTACTAATCTGAGGGTAGCATCTAGAGCTCCCAGGTTTTCTCTCAGCATCACTTTGTTTGGCTGAAGTTGCTTGTCGGATGTGGAACATCAAAAGCATCAAAATTATATATATATTTTATTATAAGTGTTTGTACAAGCTGCACTTACAGTTCAAATTTGTAGAGATAGTAGGCATGTGCAATTAAGATTCTAAACTCGCTTAGGGTCTTATTTTTAATTATAAGATAAGAAATATTGTTTGAGTCAATGAAGGATTAAATGTTTCTTCTCCTTGCTTATATAATGCTACATACTTCAAATCTTTGCTCTGATACCACCTCATATGAAAAAATGTTCCCTGCTTGAGAGAACATTAGGGTTAATATAATTCTGTCCATTTAGACTTAATATTTTCCCCACAATACCTTGTGGGGTATTGAATTTTCAATATACCACAAGATGATAAGGATTTTAGACAGGAAACACTCATTAGATACCTTCAGAATTGGATCATGAGGAACAAACTAGTCCAAAATAAAGGCAGGCAGAAGATATGTAGCAGTCATGATTAGCTATGATAGAATAAATGTGATTTCTAAGATTTGTCACACAGCCACCAAACAGAAACTATGGACTAAAAAAGGAAGAAATGTCTGATAACTTAGCCTTTATTTTGAAGTAATTTCAAATATATTCTGGTACCAAGGATAATAATAGTACAATGAACACATATAAAGCTTAGCTACATTTACCTGTTAACATTCTTTTGCCTCATCACCTTTTTCTGTCCATCTCTTTCCCATTAGTTGCACAAATTATGATATTTTACTCTAAATAATTTAGTTATGTATTTCCTAAGTATATGAATACTATCCCACAGCATCACTGTACACTTATCAACTTCATATAAGTGAAATATGGATTCAGTATAATTGTAAAGATAATTTTTACAAGAAGAGTAAAGTTAAAGATAAATTTTACAAGAAGTATAAAAATGAGCTTTCCAGTACATGGAAACAGTTCTTTCAAAGGGATGAATATAGGATGACACATCATGGTAGGACAATCCAAAGAATGACTTAGGCAAAAGACTGTATATTTCTGATAAGTAAACTGAAGAATAAACCATTAGCATAAAAAAGTCTTATTTCATAGTTCTCTGAAAGGCAGATTCCACATTCAACAAGTTCTTTAGAGCCCCTGTGACATCCTTATTCCTAAGACTATAGATTAAAGGGTTTAGAACAGGAGTGAGTATGGTGTAAAAGATAGATACAGCCATGTCCCTCTCAGAGGTGTGGTAGGAGCTGGGGAACATATAGCTGTAGGTTGAAGTTCCATAGAAGAGGATGACCACAGTCATGTGGGAAGAACAAGTCATAAAAGCCTTTTTCCTGCCCTCTGCTGAATTCATCCTGTGGATGGTGAGGAGGATGAATGAATAAGAGCTTGAAATGACTGTCACAGGGATGAGGAGCATGAGGACACAGCACAGGTACATGAGTGTCTCATAGAGGGAAGTGTCTGAGCAGGAGAGCTTCATTACAGCAGGGACCTCACAGAAGAAGTGATGGATCTCCCGGGATCTGCAGAAGGGAAAGGTCATGGTGATGGGTGTGAGCATAAAGCCATCCACTGATCCCAGGAACCAGCAGCCAGACACCAGGAGGAGCCACACCTTATGGCTCATGAGGGTAGAATAGTGGAGTGGATGACAGATGGCCACATAGCGATCATAGGCCATGGCAGCCAGAAGGAAATATTCTGAACCTCCTACTGTTAGATAGAGGAACATCTGCATTCCACATTCAGGGGCTGAGATCTTATTCATACCCATGACCTGGTCCATGAGCATCTTGGGAACAATTACAGAAATGTATATCATGTCCATGAGAGACAATTGGCTGATGAAAAAGTACATGGGAGTGTGGAGGTGGGCATCAGAATATATCAGAAGGATCAGCATGATATTCCCTGACAGGGCCACCAGGAAAATCACAAAAATGACTACACAAAGAAGAATTGGGTACTTGGATTGACTGAAGAGTCCCATGAGGATGAGATCCAACTGTCCAGTGTAGTTGGCCACCCAGGTGGAGTTGTCCATGAGATTTCACCTAGACCACCAAGGAGAGCTTTGTGATTAATAGATTATTCATGGGATATGACCACCTGAAATGAATATTTAGTGAGCTTGTGGGGTATGCATGTGTTCATGTGTGTGCATGCTCAGAAACTCAGTTGTTCTAATTATGAAGAAATGTCACAGGGCTGTAGATTTCAGGATTAATAATTGCTTGCAATTTAGTTGAAATCTGAGATTCCACAACTTTTGCTTAAGGAGTTGGTTACTCATAGTAAACCTATAGTGTTTTGCTACAGAAGTCAGAATTGGATCAGTCTATTTTAAGGAACCAACAAATCTTATGAAGTCTTTGAATGTATTCCACATGAGAAAGAATTAGAAAATAACTGAAATGTAATTTGGGGAAAATCTATACCAAATGTCTGAACTCCCTTTGCCTATAGGTTCTGGCCTTGCTGTGAGGCTCTGTGATTATGTGGAGGGAGCCATGCATCCACAGGAGAAGATTGGGGTCCTCACAAATGGCCAAATCTTTAGTTATCCTGAGGGCACTGAGTGAGGAGCCCAGATTCTGAGGCAGGACTATGGCTGCTAGTTCACATTATCCTCTACCCACCATTCCTCTGTCCACAGTACATAAAAATAATACAATTTGGTCTCTGATATGGTTAGGATTAAATGAGGTAAATGAGATAAACTAATTAAATTGCTTAGAATATTACCAGTTACAGATGAATAAGCATGTATATTGTTAAAGTATTAATATCTAGAGTTATGACAGCAAATTCTGTATAAAAGATGGCTATTATTTAATAGTATTTTTCTATTATTTGAGATGCATTATTTCAGTTTGCTAGTTTTAGCATCTATTTACACATATAAGAATTTGATTATTTCTGTGGTTCTGAAATAATATAATACATAGATTTGTGTGATGTACATATATACACATGAATGTACCTGTATGTATAATCTCAGACTTTTTGTAAATACATACAAACACTAGAAAATATATATTTATATAAATATGTAAATGCAAATAAACATATAATATATATTTCTTATTTTAATTTTGCTATGCAAAGCTTTATGGAAAAATCCCGTCTCAGTTCTGTCTAGTACATGCTTCCCCAACACAATGTCCTTAAAGTTCATGCCATTTGTTCTAAATCTCAGTGAGAACTAGCATTTAGATGATAACTGCCATTTACAAGACAAAGCTTTAGTTGTTTCATGATATCATCTATCTGCTTTACTGTCAATGGTGATCAATTTTTCATGGAAACAGAGATGCAGAAAGGAAATGTGAAAAACAGGAATCTTTGGCTCCAATTAAAGGTTCCGTCCTCTATCTTTCTGTTCACAGCCTACAACTATCTTGGAGGATGAAGACAGATCAAAGAAAAATTAAACTTGGTTACACTTAAGGAGGTCACAGTCTATTCAGGGAAACATATCATATAAAATGTGATTTTAAGTAGAATTTTAAAAGAGATAAAAACTAAATAAGAAAGAGTGATAAAAGAATATTATGTCTAGCCTTGCTGAAGGGAATCACAAAACCCAGACATATATCTACATCTTCTCTTATGGAGATTAAAATTTTGCAACTTTTCAATTTGTTACATGTTAAATGTTAAAATATATGTTATTACAAATCAGAAGGAAATGTTGGCTCCTCTTTCTAGGAAGACTTTACATTTCAGGAAGAATTGCCAAATTTCATATATATTTTATATTCTTTTGTTTTCAATTCATCTTTTAAAATTTTTAATTGGAGGATAATTGCTCCATAGTACTGGTCTTTCTTCTGCACACAACAATGTGAGTCAGTCACAAGTATACACCCCGTAACTCTGGAACCTCCTTCCCATCCCCCCATCTCAACTCTCTGGGTTGTTTTAATAGCAGATTAAACTCTTGTAATAATCCCAGAGACTAATGACAACATTTGACTTATAAACAATCCCAAATTCTGGGATGCTAAAGAAGTAGACAGCACTGAAAAGGAATTTGATGCCTTAATATGAACAATAAATTTGGGGAAAATTCCATTAAAAATATAGTATTTCTGTCAAATTCCACTTGCACTGGCAGATGAAAGCTGAGATCTACGTAAAATGTAAAACAGTCCAATAAACTAAAGAAACACCTGTGACTGAGTCGCTACTTGCGGTCAAAGTGAAGCAAGGACCAATGTAGTGACTAGCAAATGTGAAGACCTCAAATCTGTTTACTGAATAAATGATGGGTGAGAAGAAGGGTGAGTAGGATTCACTGGTCAAATCTTTGTTGCACTTTGATAAATGGGAGCCACTGTGATCAAGCCACATTGAAGAGCCCATGTAGGACTCCAGACAAACAAGGCAATACAGTCTGGACAACACCAAGCAACTGGCCTCACTGATTGCTCTTACTGTTTTCTATCCAATTGCTTGAGTTTAATGTAATTTGGAAAAGTAAATATTTGACTTGGAAAATTATTAAGAGTAGGAGTAGAATAATATCAAATCTTATATGAAGTTGACAGCATCTTAGCCATAGTTCTATTGTTTTACCATACTTTTCTCCCCAAGAGCCTATGAGGTACTTATTAATTCACCTTAATTTCTCCTTTTATAGCTTAAATGATTCAGGTTCCTACAGCATTGGCCTATCATCATACCATCCCCCTGAGGGAACTTGTGTCTCAGCTCTTGTATCAGGACTCAGAGCTTGTAATGCTGCCTACGTTCTCTAGGTCATAGTCTTGTCTTTACAGTCTACCATTTGGTTACTAGCCATGCATTGTCATTTCATCCAGGAAACATAAATAAGATTGAGACATTCATTTTAATGTTATAACTTCCAGTATTAATCTTTATTCAATGTAAAACTACTCCTTTTTCTTTTGTAAAATTTCCATCTCAAGGAAACAAGCTCATCATACAATAATAAAGGAGGAATATATATTCTTTTGTCCCTAAATAGTTGGAAATCAAAACCCATTTTTAATATGTTTCAGTAAATACTGTTACATAAAAGATTATGGAAAAGGAAATACTATCTTTCCATAAAAACAAATAATAAGGGAAAGATAAGGAAACGTAGTCTAGAATTAACAGAATGTGAAAGAAGCAGAATGAATCAAAACCAGTGATTACCCTTTTGATTCCGCAGTCCTGTTTTGCTATCTGACTGACCTCAACACCAGATGATGCCTAAAGTCTCATCAAGATGGACTGATGGAAAATGTCCACAGTTAACCGTATAAAGAGAAACAGGAGTGTGATATCGTCCCTGTTATATTATGTCCATTGGGGGAATGGATGATGCTTTCTATTGATAAATTCCCTCTGGGATCTTCAAGAAGAATACAATTAAGACAGATAAAAAAAGTTACTAGATATCTCTGTTGTACTTTTCTGGTTTCCTTCTCAAGTGTTTTAAAATTTTTTCCCATTTGTTTTTAAACTAAAAATCTCAAAAATATTAACAATAATCTCAAATTTTGCCATAATTGATAACATCTTATTTATGACAAAAATGATATTTTATATATGGCCTTAGTCTTTCTACAAATTGTTTTCCTTATGTATATTTATATATCTTTATTATTTGTTCAAGAATATTTTGTGAGGTTTTGATGCTTCTCTTATCTTTCAAAGATACAGATTCTGAAATTCTTAGACTAATTTATGGATCAAAGACTGCACCACTAATCAGTACTGTGGTTAAGACTAAAATTGCGATGATCTCCCTTTACATTTTCATTTGGATCATTCTTCAGCAGGTAACTAATTGTATTCTTTTTTGTTTTGTTTTGTTTACTCGATTGTAATCTCTATTGCTTTAATGTTGAATTGCATTTTAGATATTTGGTCTTAATTTAATGTATACAAGTTAATCATAAAAATATTAAAAAACACAACTTGTTAAAATAAAAATTTAAAAATCAGTCATAGTGTACTCTTCCAGATAAAAGTTATTCCTTAATGGTTATATCTTCCTTTCAGACTATAGATATTTAAGAAATGTATACCATGTATTAGGCTTCCCAGGTGGCTCTAGTGGTAAAGAACCAGCCTGCTAATGAAGAAAATGTAAGAGATGTGGGATCGATCCTTGGGTCTGGAAGATCCCCTGGAGGAGGGCATGGCAACCTACTCCAGTATTCTTGCTTGAAGAATCCCATAGACGGAGGAGCCCGGTCGGCTACAGTCCATAGGGTAGCAAAGAGTTGGACATGACTGAAGTGGCTGAGTGCACACACACACCTACCATGTACCAAGCAGTTAGGATAAACCAAGAAATAAGATAAGAGTGACTCTATCCTCACTGCACTTGCAACCAAATTCTTCTGAACATTTTTCTGTATGTGTCCTCAAATTATAATAATTATTTTCCCATGGTATCTTTTCTGCATGGTATACTTTGTCCAGACAGTGACTTTTGTTCGAAGGCCCACACCTTGGGGGCTGGGGCCTCCTGTGCCCTCCAAAGTTTGAGCTTGCAGATGGTTTGTCCTAACCCTTTTATCACCTGGATTTTCTTAAGACTCTGAAGAGTGCAAGCCCTGGGAGGTACTGAACAGTGGGAAGAAGGAAGAAGTTGCATCATTTTCTTGCTTTTGGAGATGATCTCTGGCAGCTTCAGCAGCTACTTTCAAGTAATGACCATTGGGGAGCTACGGCATACAGAACCCCAAGAGTAGTTTCAGTGGTGTTGGAAAGGATGCAAATGTCTGGTTTTCACCAGAAGAGGATACTGCCAGTAACCACAGATTGCAGCATCTTTATCAGATCAGCTTGGGGGCACTTGGAGTCCAAGTCTGTTGAGGACTCCTGAGGGTGAAGACTCTTTTCTGCTTCCCCAGCCTTCATGACAGCCCTTCGTCAACGTTCTGTCAATTTCCCTGTATCAGATCTCTTTGGTTTGAAGTTTGTAAAATATTTGTATGTTACTGGACACAACAATGTAGTTAATGTCTTATCAAATTAATTATACTTCAATTACAATCCCCAATATTGAATAATTATGTTGAATTCACATTTATAAACTAAAAGTTGTGTGAAGTAAAAGTGGAAAGTACTCCTTGAATGTAATTTTTTCTAAGTTAAATTACAACAGCATTTAAATGTTTCAAGTTTCTTCATGCACAACACTAAATTTCTTTCCAAAAACTTACTCAAATTGTGCTGTTTTAAATGCATGCAAACTCATACTGCTAGCCATATGACAGGTCATAATTAGAGAGACAAGGAGCAAGCCCTTAGTCTGAAAAGATCAAGCTCCTTTTAGGACAAGGAGAACAACTTTATTCAGAAAGCCAGCAGACCAAGAGCCCAGTGGACTAGTGTCCCAAAGACTCATCTTACTAGAGTTAAAATTCAGAATTCTTTTAAATTTAAAAAGGGGGCAGTATGGCTCGTTGTTGCAAAATACTTCATCCTAAATTTCTTTGCTCTTGCAACTGCTCAAGTAGGTCTGGTCAAAATGTTCTATAGATCTCCAACAAGTCCATTGTTATTTTTTGTTCTTGCAACTTTTCATCTCTATATGAATGGGAAAGTGTTTTACATTAAAGGATAATACCAGGAGGCAGAGCATTGAGATATTCCCTTATGAAAGCACAGGGCCACCATGATTAAGCACAAGCAACAGAGCGCAGAGATAAAGAAATAGATCCAGTGTGGAGTCAGGTTTGTTCTTTGTAACAATTTCCAACTGTCATTGTCCATTCCAAAGAATAGCAAGGAGAGATAAGAAAGCCTTCCTCAGTGATTAGTGCACAGAAATAGAGGAAAACAATAGAATGGGAAAGACTAGAGATCTCTACAAGAAAATTAGAGATACCAAGAGAACATCTCATGCAAAGATGGGCTCAATAAAAGATAGAAATTGTATGCACCTAACAGAAGCAGAAGATATTAAGAAGAGGTGGCAAGAATACACAGAAGAACTATACAAAAAAGATCTTCATGACCCAGATAATCATGATGGTATGATCGCTCACCTAGAGCCAGACGTCTGGAATGTGAAGTCAAGTGGGCCTTAGGAAGAAACACTATGAACAAAGCCAGCAGAGGTGATGGAATTCCAGTTGAGCTGTTTCAAATCCTAAAAGATGATGCTGTGAAAATGCTGTATTCAATATGCCAGCAAACTGGGAAAAGTCAGCAGTGGCCACAGGACTGGAAAAGGTCAGTTTTCATTCCAATCCCAAAGAAAGGCAATGCCAAAGAGTGCTCAAACTACTGCACAATTGCACTCATCTCACACACTGGTAAAGTAGTGCTCAAAATTCTCTAAGCCAGGCTTCAGTAGTACATGAACTCTGAAATTCCAGATGTTCAAGCTGGTTTTAGAAAAGGCAGAGGAACCAGATATCAAATTGCCAACATCCACTGGATCATTGAAAAGGCAAGAGAGTTCCAGAAAAACTTATGCTTTATTGACTATGCAAAGTCTTTGACTGTGTGGATCACAACAAACTTGAGAAATTCTGAAAGAGATGGGAATACCAGACCACTTGACCTGCCTCTTGAGAAACCTGTATGCAGGTCAGGAAGCAATAGTTACACCTGCACATGGAACAATAGACTGGTTCCAAATAGGGAAAGGAGTACATCAAGACTGTATACTGTCACTCTGCTTATTTAACCTTTATACAGAGCATATCATGAGAAATGCTGGGTTAGAAGGAGCACAAGCTGGAATCAAGTTTGCCGGGAGAAGCATCAATAACCTCAGATATGCAGATGACACCACACTTATGGCAGAAAGTGAAGAACTCAAGAGCCTCTTGATGAAAGTGAAAGAGGAGAGTGAAAAAGTTGGCTTAAAACTCAACATTCAGAAAACAAGTATCATGGCATCTGGTTCCATCACTTCATGGCAAATAGATGGGGAAACGTGTGGAAAGTGTGACAGACCTTATTTTCTGGGCTCCAAAATCACTACAGATGGTGACTGCAACCATGAAATTAAAGGATCCTTACTCCTTGGAAGGAAAGTTATGACCAACCTAGACATCATATTAAAAAGCAGAGAAATTACTTTGTCAACAAAGGTCCGTCTAATCAAGGTTATGGTTTTTCCGGTGGTCATGTATGGATGTGAGAGTTGGACTATAAAGAAAGCTGAGCACTGAAGAATTGATGCTTTTGAACTGTGGTATTGGAGAAGACTCTTGAGAGACCCTTGGACTGCAAAGAGATCCAACCAGTCCATCCTAAAGGAGATCAGTCCTGGGTGTTCATTGGAGGGACTGATGTTGAAGGTGAAACTCCAATACTTTGGCCACCTGATGCAAAGAGTTGACTCATTTGAAAAGACCCTGATGCTGGGAAAGATTGAGAGCAGGAGGAGAAGGGGACAACAGAGGATGAGATGGTTGGATGGCATCATTGACTCATTGGACATGGGTTTGGGTGAACTCCGGGAGTTGCTGATGGACAGTGAGGCCTGGCATGCTGCGGTTCATGAGGTCACAGAGTCAGACACGACTGAGCGACTGAACTGAACTGAAATGCATTATCTAATTTTTGCAATTTTCTCCTGATACCTGAGGTTTTTTTTTGCTGAATAAAGGTTATATTTACCATACTAGCATTTTCAGAGGCCACAGGATCTGTTGTAGGCCTGATAAATCCTTTCTCAAAATTCAGAGGATTCTTTCTTTATTTTTTTTGTTGAATTTCTTGAATTTGGTTCAAATTACTTTGCTACTCATAAAGGTAGAGAAAAGTGAAAGTAGCTCAGTTGTGTCCAACTCTTTGCCATCCCCATGGACTATAGAGTCCATGAAATTCTCCAGGCCAGAATACTGGAGTTGGTAGCCTTTCTCTTCTCTAGGGGTTCTTCCCAAACTCAGATCTCCCACATTGCAGGTGGGTTCTTCACCTGCTGAGCCACCAGGGAAGCCCAAGAATACTGGAGTGGGTAGCCTATCCCTTCTCCAGCAGATCTTGCTGACCCAGGAATGGAACTGGGGTCTCTTGCACTGGTGGATTCTTTACAATTGAGCTATCAGGGAAGCCCATAGCATGTAGGCCCACTATGGAATAATGGAGTAAGGGAAATTGCTTTGCCCCAGGAGTGGATCCTGGTCCAAATTGGATGTCCTATTGGATCTTAGATGATGATTTCAGCCCAGGTCTCTGTGTCTCCCAGTTAGAAGATCACATAGTTCAAAGGTAATGGGTCATCCATAAAACTCCAGCCTGGTGGGTATTTGCATTTAGGCCCCCTATGGAATAATGCAGTAAGGGGAATTGTTTTGTCCCAGGAGTGGATCCTGGTCCAAATTGGATGCCCTACTGGATCTTCAGACTAGGTCTCTGTGTCTCCCAATTAGAAAATCACAGAATTTTCTAACTGATGCCTATAAGGACGGGCATCATTCTGACCATTTCTTGAGTCCCAGTGTTGGGAATTGAGGCAGGTGGTATAGAAATGAGAGGCAGTGGAAGTGAGTTATCCTCACTTCCTTTTCTTATTTTCCTTAATATACCAGCCTAGATGCTTGCACCTAGGGTATTTCTTCATTCTTCCCCACTTCTTTACAAAATAGCTCTAATTGCAGGACTGTATAAAGCCATTCAAAAGGCAATGCTCTTCACCATTTATTGTAAAGTCATAAATAGCAATGGGTCTTCTCTGTCCATTATGGAACTTTTTTCTTCCACTTAAGAATATTCTACTTTAAAATAAGAACAGAAAGGTTTGTGTGTGTGTGTGTATTCCTTTCCTTCATTTGACATCTGAAAAAGTTTTAAACATCACGAAACTGATTTGACTATAAATGGAACCAAATGAAACCAAATACCCAAGCAACAAACAAAAAATCTTAAATAAATCCTCAAGCACAAGAACTGTGAACTCAACCCCATGCAATATGACTCCTTGGAGAGCATTGGGTCCACACCCATGGTACAGGAGACCACAGACAATGCCTTTTTTAATTAATAAAGCAAGAGTGACAGTCGGTAATTTTTGTTTTAAATACAGTGTAATGTACACAAGGTCCCAAGATAATTCTGCATAAATCCCTTGTGGAGATCCTAACAGGTACTCTGGCCAAATATTGTTGCGATAAATTTTAATGAGGCCACTTCTTAAAAATGCGCTTCAGAGGGCTTTATTTGGGAATAGATGAAAACGTCCCCATCTTTTAAAGACAGAGATACAAAACAAAACAAAACAAAACAAAAATAACATATACAAATGAAACAAATGGATCAGTTCAGAAATCGGGTAAAAGTCCAGCAAGTATTTCCTCTCTCCAGCAGGATATGCCACTCAAATGCAAAACAAACTGACTTCTGGAGAGAAAAAAAAGCCCCAGATGAAAGGGAAAAAAGAGTTTCTGGCTATATGTACAGAGGGACTTACTGTTCTGTATCAAGTCAGCCTCCATGTGTTGATTTCTTACCCATCTGCTGAGCACTGGGGCAGCCAGTGCTACTACAGGAAATTTTGAAGAGGAGATCCTCAGAAATTGTCTCTAGTAGCTGCTAGGGCCTTCACCTCCAGATTTCCCAACCAGGGCCTCCTGGCCATGAGCATTATGACTCCTGACAGTTTCACCAAGATTTGTTATGGAGATCAAGCTCCTAATGCTCACTACATCACAGGCTAATAAATTGAGAGACATGACACTGGGACAAGAAATAGAGACTTTATTCAGTAAGCCAACAGATCTAGAAGGTGGCAGAGTAATATTCTAAAAAAGAATCCTACCTCAGTTAGAATTACAACCTCTCTTATACTAAAAGTGTGAGGGGTGTAGCTGGTTGTTACAAATTCTAGGTGTAGGAATCCTTTGTCTTTGGAGGTGTTCAAGCAAGTCTGTTCGCAGTATTCCTATAAACCTCCAATAAGACAATTGCTATTTTCTGTTCTTCAACATTTCATCTCTATATGAAAAGTATTATAACTTTGTGAAGTTGTAAAAGTATTGTAAGTTCTTTTTCAATGATCTATCACTATATTCCTTTAAGGTATTTTATTGATATTGTTTATAATAATTTTTAACATCTGGTGAAACAATTTTCCTTGTTTTTATTATATTTACAGGGAATATGTCAAAATTTTTCCTACTTCTTTTTAATTTAAATTGATCTTTCAATTCATTTGGTAACATTCAGGAGATCTAATTAGAATTTTTATTAACATATAATTAAAATATTTTTGAAGGACTGATATTGTTTAAATGCTAAGAACTTGTAATGATATTCATGGTAGTTATGTCAGGTTACTCAAATGTTAGAAATAAATTCTTATTTTTTTCCTTGATATTTTTCCACAGTACTTCTTTTGGTTATTCTAAGGTAGTGGATCTCATGACTTCTCTTTTATCTGGATTTATTCTTCTTGGAATGGGAGTATCTATTCCACAGCTGTCCTATCACAGTATTTTAGAAGAGATAACATGTTGTCTGGTTTCACAGGTTCACAGATGAAAAGAAATTCTGCCCCAGGATGATTCTTACCTGGAGACTCATTTATATCTGATTTATAAGTGTATAAAATTTTTGATTTGGAGTTGATCTTGGATTGGGGATCAATACTTTTGGGGATGTTGGGATAAGGTAACTATATTGGGTAGTTAATAAGGACATGGATTTGGGGGAGCAGAGGTTAGAGTTTAGTGGGCTGATTTCTTCCTTCAAAATTCATATATTAAAATCCTAACTTCCAATGCATCATAATGTGATCTTGTTTGGAAGTAGATTGGTAGCAGATGTGATTAGTTAAGGTAATGAGAGGGTAACAGGCAGGAAGGCCAGGGGTCTCCAAACGGAGGAAAGAGGCTGCAAGTGCCAGACATTTTTATCTCTCTTAAGCGGCAGGAAGAAACAAACCAGCGATATGTTTTTCCTTCTCTATACAAATTTAAAAGGAGGTTTCTCTTAAAATGTTGTGTTGCCATGACACCTGGTCTCACCTAAAGCTAACTACTCTCAAACCTTGAGTTAACCAATACATTTCTTTTTCTTATGGAAATGTTGTCTTAAGCTATGTTAATGTACCCCAGACTCTATCTTCAAGTTGGTTCCCGAACGGCCTAACTTACTTACTCAGGTATTGTTCCCCTAATCTATGTAAACAAAACTATTTGTTGGTATTCTGCCCTTCTACAAGATTCAAGTCAATCGTTTTATGGCCAGGGATGAATTATCTGGTGCCATTCTAAATTTTATGACACTCCTTTCCTTTCACTAACAGACTGTGAGTGACTATATAACATACAGTCTAAGACAAGGAGGGGGGTACTCTTTTGTCCCCTTCTGATGCCTATGTCAGAAGCTTTCTCTATCTCCTTTATATTTTAATAAAACTTTATTACACAAGAGCTCTGAGAGATCCAGCCTCGTCTCTGGCCCCGGATTGAATTCGTCTCCTCCGGAGGCCAAGAATCCCGCGTCTTATCATTCAGCAACAACCTTTCAGTAAGGTCTCATTAGAGATTTAATAACAACTACACTACCCAGTTTGTGGCCCTTTGTAATGCCTAACTAATATAATATTTTTCCCCTTGAGGAAAACCAATTAACATCAGCTCAGTTCAGTTCAGTGCAGTAGCTCAGTCATGTCCAACTCATTGTGACCCCATGGACTGAAGCACGCCAGGCTTCCCTGTCCACCACCAACTCCAGGAACCTACTCAAACTCATGCCCATCAAGTTGGTGATGTCGTCCAAACATTTCATTCTCTGTCGTCCCCCTATCCTCCCACCTTCAATGTTCCCCAGCATCAGGGTCTTTTCCAATGAGTCAACTCTTTGCATCAGGTGGCCAAAGTATTGGAGTTTAGATTTCAAAATCAGTCCTTCCAATGAATATTCAGGACTCGTTTCCTTTAGGATTGACTGGTTTAATCTTCTTGCCATCTAAGGGACCCTTAAGAATCTTCTCCAACACCATATTTCAAAAGTATCAATCCTTTGGTGCTCAGCTTTCTTTATAGTTCAGTACTCACAGCCATACATGACTACTGGAAAAACCATAGCTTTGACTAGATGGACCTTTGTTGGTAAAGTAATGTCTCTGCTTTTTAATATGCGGTCTAGGTTGGTCATAGCTTTTCTTCCAAAGGAGCAAGTGTCTTTTAATTTCAGGCTGCAGTCACCATCTGCAATGATGTTGGAGGCCCCCCAGATAAAGTGTCTCCCTGTTTCCCCATCTATTTGCCATGAAGAAATGGGACAGGATGCCATGATCTTAGTTTTCTGAATGTTGATCTTTAAGCCAACTTTTCCACTCTCCTCATTCACTTTCATCAAGAGGCTCTTGAGTTCTTCTTCACTTTCTGCCATAAGGGTGGTGTCATCTGCTTATCTGAGGGTATTGATATTTCTCCCGGCAATCTTGACTCCAGCTTGTGCTTCATCCAGCCCAGTGTTTCTCATGATGTACTCTGCATAGAAGTTAAATAAACAGTGACAATATACAGGCTTGATGTACTCCTTTCCCAATTTGTAACCAGTCTGTTGTTCCATGTCCAGTTCTAACTGTTGCTTCCTGACCTGCATAGAGATTTCTCAAGAGGCAGGTCACATGGTCTGGTATTCCCATCTCTTGAAGAATTTTCCTCAGTTTAATGTGATCCACACAGTCAAAGGCTTTGGCATAGTCAATAAAGCAGAAACATATGTTTTTTCTGGAACTCTCTTGCTTTTTCAATGATCCAATGGATGTTGGCAATTTGATCTCTGGTTCCTCTGCTTTTTCTAAATCCAGCTTGAATATCCAGAAGTTCACAGTTCACATACTGTTGAAGCGTAGCTTGGAGAATTTTGAGCATTACTTTGCTAGCATGTGAGATGAGTGTAATTGTGTGGTAGTTTGAGCTTTCTTTTGCATTGCCTTTCATTGAGATTTCAATGAAAACTGACCTTTTCCAGTCTTGTGGCCACTGCTGAGTTTTCCAAATTTACTGGCATATTGAGTGCAGCAATTTCACACCATCATTTCCTGGTCAAACAGGAGATGGCAAGAGTGAATATTGACATTTTAGGAATCAGTGAACTAAAACGGACTGGGATGGGTGAATTTAACTCAGATGACCATTGTACCTACTGCTGTGGGCAGGAATCCCTTAGAAAAAATGAGTAGCCATCATAGTCAACAAAAAAGTCCAAAATGCAGTACTTGGATGCAATCTCAAAAACGACAGAATGATCTCTGTTTGTTTCCAAGGCAAATCATTCAATATCATGGTAATCCAAGTCTATGCCCCGACCAGTAATGCTGAAGAAGCTGAAGTTGAACAATTCTATGAAGACCTACAAGACCTTTTAGAACTAACACCCAAAAAAGATGTCTTTTTCATTACAGGGGACTGGAATGCAAAAGTAGGAAGTTAAGAAACACCTGGAGCAACAGGTAAATTTGGCCTTGGAGTACAGAATGAAGCAGGGTAAAGGCTAATAGAGTTTTGCCAAGAGAACTCACTGGTCATAGCAAACAACCTCTTCCAACAACACAAGAGAAGACTCTACACATGAACATCACCAGATGGCCAACACCGAAATCAGATTGATTATATTCTTTGCAGCCAAAGATGGAGAAGCTCTATACAGTCAGCAAAAACAAGACTGGGAGCTAACTGTGGCTCTGATCATGAACTCCTTATTGCCAAATTCAGACTTAAATTGAAGAAAGAGGGGAAAACCACTAGACCATTCAGGTATGACCTAAATCAAATCCCTTATAATTATACTCTGGAAGTGAGAAATAGATTTAAGGACTAGATGTGATAGACAGAGTACCTGATAACTATGGATGGAGGTTCATGACATTGTACAGGAGACAGGGATCAAGACCATCCCCAGGAACAAGAAATGTAAAAAAGCAAAATGGCTGTCTGAGCAGGCCTTACAAATAGCTGTGAAAATAAGAGAAGCAAAAGGTAAAGGAGAAAAGGAAAGATATTCCCATTTGAATGCAGAGTTCCAAAGAATAGCAAGGAAAGAAAAGAAAGCCTTCCTCAGTGATCAATTCAAAGAAATAGAGGAAAGCAATAGAATGGGAAAGACTAGGGATTTGTTCAAGAAAATTAGAGATAAAAGGGAACATTTCATGCAAAGATGGGCTCAATAAAGGACAGGAATGGTATAGACCTAACAGAAGCAGAAGATATTAAGAAGAGGTTGCAAGAATACACAGAAGAACTGTACAAAAAAAGATCTTCATGACCCAGATAATCATGATGGTGTAATATGCTATCCAGCATATTACCTAGAGCCAGACATCCAGGAATGTGAAGTCAAGTGGGCCTTAGGAAGCATCACTATGAACAAAGCTAGTGGAGGTGATGGAATTCCAGTTGAACTATTTGAAATCCTGAAAGATGATGCTGTGAAAGTAATGCACTCAATATGCCAGTAAATTTGGAAAACTCAGCAGTGGCCACAGGACTGGAAAAGTCAGTTTTCATTGAAATCTCACTGAAAGGCAATGCCGAAGAGTGCTCAAACTACCACACCATTGCACTCATCTCACAGGCTAGTAACGTAATGCTCAAAATTCTCCAAGCCAGGCTTCAGCAATATGTGAACTGTGAACTTCCAGATGTTCAAGCTGGTTTCACAAAAGGCAGAGGAACCAGAGATCAAATTGCCAACATTCGTTGGATCATTGAAAAAGCAAGAGAGTTCCAGAAAAACATCTGTTTCTGCTTTATTGACTATGCCAAAGCCTTTGACTGTGTGGATCACATTAAACTGAGGAAAATTCTTCAAGAGATGGGAATACCAGACCATGTGACCTGCCTCTTGAGAAATCTGTATGCAGGTCAGGAAGCAACAGTTAGAACTGGACATGGAACAACAGACTGGCTCAAAATAGGAAAAGGAGTATGTCAAGGTTGTGTATTGTCACTGTGCTTATTTAACTTCTATGCAGAGTACATCATGAGAAACTCTGGGCTGGATGAAGCACAAGCTGGAATCAAGATTCCTGAGATAAATATCAATACCCTCAGATATGCAAATGACACCACCCTTATGGCAGAAAGTGAAGAAGAACTCAAGAGCCTCTTGATGAAAGTGAATGAGGAGAGTGAAAAAGTTGGCTTAAAGCTCAACATTCAGAAAACAAGTATCATGGCATCCGGTCCCATCACTTCATGGCAAATAGATGGAGACATAGTGGAAATAGTGGCAGACTTTATATTTTTAGGCTCCAAAATCACTGCAGACAGTGACTCTAGCCATGATATTAAAAGACGCTTACTCCTTGGGAGAAAATTTATGACCAACCTGGATAGCATATTACAAAGCAGAGACATTACTTTACCAACAAAGGTCCATCTAGTCAAAGCTATGGTTTTTCCAGTAGTCATGTATGGATAAGAGAGTTGGATTATAAAGAAAGCTGAATGCTGAAAAAAAGATGCTTTTTAACTATGGTGTTGGAGAAGACTCTTGAGAGTCCTTTGGATTGCAAGGAGATCCAACCAGTCCATCCTAAAGGAAATCAGTCCTGAATATTCATTGGAAGGACTGATGTTGAAGCTGAAATTCCAGTTCTTGGCCATCTGATGTGAAGAGCTGACTCATTTGAAAAGACCCTGATGCTGGGAAAGATTGAAGGTGGCAGGAGAAGGGGACAACAGAGGATGAGATAGTTGGATGGCATCATTGACTCTGGACAGGAGTTTGAGTAAACTCTGGGAGTTGGTGATGGACAGGGAGGCGTGGCTTGCTGCAGTCCATGGGGTCGCAAAGATTCAGACAGGACTGAAAGACTGAAATGACTAACTGACTGACTGGAGGAATATCTATTTAGATTTCCCACCCAGTTTTTGATTGGGTTGCTTGTTTGTTTGCCATTTATACTGAGATACATGATCTGCTGTTTATTTTGGAGATTAATCCTTTGTCATATGCTTCATTTGGAAATATTTTCTTTAATTCTCGGGGTTCTCTTTTTTGTCTTATGAAGCTGAAACTCCAGTACTTTGGCCACCTCATGTGAAGAGTTGATTCATTGGAAAAGACCCTGATGCTGGGAGGGATTGGGGGCAGGAGGAGAAGGGGACGACAGAGGATGACTTGGCTGGATGGCATCATTGACTCGATGGGCTTGAGTTCGAGTAAATTCCAGGAGTTGGTGATGGATAGGGAGGCCTGGTGTGCTGTGATTCATGGGGTCGCATAGAGTCGGACATGACTGAGCGAATGAACTGAACTGAACTGAACTTGCTTTTCAAAAGCTTTGAAATAACTCTAGGTACTCGGTCAAAAAGTTCTTGTGATTTATGTCAAAGAATGTTTCGTTTATGTTTTCTTCTAAGAATTTTATTGAGTCTGGCCTTGTATTTAGGTCTTTAATCCATTTTGAGTTTATTTTTATGTTTGTGTTAGACAGTATTTCTAATTTCCTTCTTTTACATGTCGCTATCCAATTTTACCAGCACCACTTATTGAAGAGGCTGTTTTTTCTTCATTGTATATTCTTGCTTCGTGTGTCACCAATTAGGTGACCATAGGTGCATGAGTTTAATTCTGGGCTTTATAAACTATCCCATTAATTTATATTCCTATTTTTGTGCTAGTATCATAGTATAGTGTTATTGTAGTTTTGTATTATACTCAAGTCTGAGAGCTTGGTTCTTTCAGCTTTGTTTTTCTTTCTTTCTTTTTTTTTTTTTTTAACATTTTTATTATTTATTTATTTTTTTCATTTATTTTTATTAGTTGGAGGCTAATTACTTTACAATATTGAAGTGGGTTTTGTCATACTTTGACATGAATCAGCCATGAAGTTACATGTATTCCCCATCCCGATCCCCCCTCCCACCTCCCTCTCCACCCGATTCCTCTGGGTCTTCCCAGTGCACCAGGCCCGAGCACTTGTCTCATGCATCTAACCTGGGCTGGTAATCTGTTTCACTATAGATAATATACATGTTTCGATGCAGTTCTCTCGAAACATCCCACCCTCGCCTTCTCCCACAGAGTCCAAAAGTCTGTTCTGTACATCTGTGTCTCTTTTTCTGTTTTGCATATAGGGTTATGGTTACCATCTTTCTAAATTCCATATACATGTGTTAGTATGCTGTAATGTTCTTTATCTTTCTGGCTTACTTCACTCTGTATAATGGGCTCCAGTTTCATCCATCTCATTAGAACTGATTCAAATGAATTCTTTTTAACGGCTGAGTAATATTCCATGGTGTATATGTACCACAGCTTCCTTATCCATTCATCTGCTGATAGGCATCTAGGTTGCTTCCATGTCCTGGCTATTATAAACAGTGCTGTGATGAACATTGGGGTGCACGTGTCTCTTTCAGATCTGGTTTCCTCGGTGTGTATGCCCAGAAGTGGGATTGCTGGGTCATATGGCAGTTACATTTCCAGCTTTTTTAAGAAATCTCCACACTGTTCTCCATAGAGGCTGTACTAGTTTGCATTCCCACCAACAGTGTAAGAGGGTTCCCTTTTCTCCACACCCTCTCCAGCATTTATTGCTTGTAGACTTTTGGACAGCAGCCATCCTGACTGGTGTGTAATGGTACCTCATTGTGGTTTTGATTTGCATTTCTCTGATGATGAGTGATATTGAGCATCTTTTCATGTGTTTGTTAGCCATCTGTATGTCTTCTTTGGAGAAATGTCTGTTTAGTTCTTTGGCCCATTTTTTGATTGGGTCATTTATTTTTCTGGAATTGAGCTTCAGGAGTTGCTTGTATATTTTTGAGATTAATCCTTTGTCTGTTGCTTCATTTGCTATTATTTTCTCCCAATCTGAGCGCTGTCTTTTCACCTTGTTTATAGTTTCCTTTGTTGTGCAAAAGTTTTTAAGTTTCATTAGGTCCCATTTGTTTATTTTTTCAGCTTTGTTTTTCTTCATCAAGATTGCTTTGATGATTCCAGATCTTTTGTTTCCATTAAAAAATTTTAATTTTTTGTTATAATTCTTGAAAGTTCTAATTCTTGAAACTGCTAATGTGGTAGGGAGTGCTTTGAATAAATACATTTCTTTGAGTATACAGTCGTTTTCATAATATTAATAAGAATGTGATGCATATTTCCATCTGTTTTTGTTGTCTTTGATTTCTTTCATCACTATCTTATAGTTTTCTGTATATGGGTCTTTTGTCTCCTTAGGCATGTTTATTCCCAGGTATTTTATTCTTTTTGCTGTAGTGGTAAATGGAATTGTTTCCTTACTTTCTTTTCTCCATCTTTTGTAGTTAATGTATAAGAATGCAAAAGATTTCTGTGAATTATTTTTGTGTTATGCAAATTTACCAAATTCATTGATGAGCTCTATTATTTTTCTGATGGCATCTTTTGTATTTTCTATGTATAATATCATGTCAACTGCAGACAGTAAAGGTTTATTTCTTCTTTCACAATTTGAATTCCTTTGATTTCTTTTTCTTCTGTGATTGTTGTGTTTAGAACTTCCAAAACTATTTCATAAGAATAAGTTTAATAAGAATGTTTAATAAGCTTAATAAGAATGTTGAGAGTGGACATCCTTGTCTTGTTCCTAATCTTAGAGGAAATGATTTCAGTTTTTCATTATTAAGAATGGCTTGTTGTGGGTTAGTCATATATGGCCTTTATTATATTGAGATAAGTTCCCTCTATGCTCACTTTGTGGAGTTTTTTACATATATCATTAATCAGTGTTGGTTATTTTCAAAAGCTTTCTGTGGCTATTGAGATAATGATACAGTTTTTAGCCTTCAATTTTTAAAATGGTATAGCACATTGATTGATTTGCATAAAGAATCCTTGCATCCCTGATATAAATCCTACTTGTTCACGGTATATGATTCTTTTAATTGAATATTTCAATTTTTAAACTGCTAGTTCAATTTCTTGAGTCACAATTGAGCCAATAGTCTTAAAATTCTTTAAATTAAGGATAGAATCACATTCTAGATTATGAAAGGTTAGGAGCTCCATAACTGATTGAGTTCTGGTCAGTTTCAGAGTCACTGCACACCAGATTAGAGACACTTTCAGAGAAAATAAAGGACATAGTTACTAAGGCACATGGAAATATGAAGTGAAGTATAATATGGTGTTGCTGTTGCTTAGTTGCTATGTCCTGTTCCACTCTCTTAAGACTTCATGAATTATAGTCCACCAAGCTCCTCTGTCCATGGGATTTCCCAAGCAAGAATACTGGAGTGGGTTGCCATTTCATTCTCCAGGGGATCTTCCCAATCCAAAAATTAAATCCACGTCTTCTGCATTGGCAAGTGAGTTCTTTACCACTGAGCCATCTGGGAAGACCGTTAAATAGTGTACTTAGGTTAAAAAAAAAAACAAAAAAACTGTGAGATTTCAGGAAATCTAAAGTCTGAATTGTGTAGAGATTAAAAATAGAAACCAGACATCTTTGATACTAATTTTGTTTGCACTTTTAAACACATTTCCACAAAAAGGCAAACACAGCATTTAGAGTACACACATTTTGTTTCACCTTTTCTCTTCTTCCACATTGCTCCACCAGAGAGTAAGTCTGAGCCACACAAGCTAGAAGAAGCTGATTTTACCATTCCAGGGCCAGAGAAATCAGGCATACTTTCAGGAGATAGAGTGGAACAGTTATATCATCAGTTTCTTTGTGTTAGGGAATTCAGACAAATTTCTGTTGTTTAGTCCTCTGCATTATTGAATAGACACAGAAACTAACAAGACTTGCAAAGTCAAAGTGACTTTTCAATTTTCTTACTTATTCTTATTACCCATATCTGCTATCCCAGTACCCTGAACACTACTCTTTTGAGAAGACTTTCTCAGAGCTATCATTTTTGTTGCTGTTGTTTTTCCACTTGTTTTTGCCAGTTATATTGTAACTTTTCACTCATGGTACACATGGGAATTGAACATGTTTGCCATTTATGTGCTGAAGCTATCAAAAAGCAAATCTAGTTTTTCCATAAAGGTAAAGAGTCAGACACAACTGAGCGATTTTCACTGACTCACTCATTGTGCATATGTGCTCAGTCACTAAGTCGTGGACAACTCGTTGTGACCTCATAGACTATAGTCTGCCAGTCTCCTCTGTTCATGGGATTTCCCAGGTAACAGTACTAGAGAGGATCCAGGGGATCTTCCTGACTTGGGTTTCAAACCCATGTCTCCTGCATTGGCAGGTGAGTTCTTTACCACACAGCCACAGGAAAGCCCTGATGGTATTGTAGATTTGTTTTTAAGTTCAGATGGATATTTTCCAGTTTTAAATCACATTTTCTTATTTGATATTTGTTTAGAAGTTCTCTCACTCTCTCTTTGTAAAAACATTCTGAAATTCAGAAAGGCAGTATCAGACAGAACATACACATCAGAATCAGAACTTGACCCAGAACTGATTTGAAATGTTCCTGAGATTGCAAGTACCTCAATGAAAGTACACTGGAACTAGCAAAGTGGACTTATCAGTTTTCATAGTTGAAAAACAAATGTATTTGGCTAAAATACAGGCTATGACCTGGTCAATTTCAAGGACAGTGTTCAAGATCCTCCACTGTCCCTTGCGACCCCCACCCCCCCACTCCTGTATAAGGGTTGCACTCCATTTTTCCCAGAACACTTTCACTTTGTGGTTCCAGGTTAGAGTTTCACAAGAACAAGAATCTCATTCAAATTAGGAAAATAAAACTTAGGTGGGGAGCATTTTTTCTTGAGGTCTGACATATGGCTTCATGAGAGAGTGGAACTTCCTCTGATGGGGTAGTTTCAAAGACATTTCTATGATTTAGTCTCACCTTGTGTGTCCAATGCAGGCAGCTTCAGATAATTCCATGATTCCTACTTCTTCACTCTAGCAAGTGTGTTAAACTCAAGTGGAGACTTAGTATTTTTCCAAAACTCCATGTGAAGGCTGACAGACCTCCTTCCCTCACCCTCCTCAATGTTTATTTAAGTCCTATTTGTATATAAAACTTTTCAGTCCTGTAGCATTGCTAGTAGCTTTGTTCTCCTCACAAATTCAAACTAGTTTACATACATCTCATAAACTATAACTTTTAAAGCAAAACACCTTTTCCCAATGTTATTTTTCACCATATAATTTAATTTTTGAGAGAATGCAATTGATTAGAAAAAATTAGAAGACTAAAGATAAGAAAAATATTTTGCTATAGTCTTTGAATGCAATATACTATATATCAGTTAAGGTGGCAGTTGGAAATACTGAAAAAAAAACTGTTAATAAGATCATTCAGAAAATTTTCAAATTGTTGGTTATGAACCTTGAGAATGTGCAGCCACTTTCTCTTATTAATAGGTATGTTTGTGTCTATCCTCGCTCTTTTCTAGTCTACAATCACTCTAATTCTGGAGAAAATATTGTAAAATTAATATTTATTCATTAATATACTTAGTATAAATTTAATTTTATACTGAATTATATATAATTCATTGTATATTATCTAATATACATATATAATACTTATATGCATATACATATGTGTACATGATCATGCCCATGAAATCAGAAGACGATTGCTTCTTGGGAGGAAAGCTATGTCAAACCTAGATGGTGTGTTGAAAAGCAGAGACATTACTCTGCCAGCAAAGTTCCATATAGTCAAGGCTATTGTTTTCCCAGTGGTCATGTACAGTTGTGAGAGCTGGACCATAAAGATGGCAGACACCAAAGAATTGATACCTTGAAGCTGTGGTGCTAGAGAAGACTCCTGGAAGTCCCTTGAACAGCAAGGAGATCAAACCAGTCAATCTTAAGGGAAATCAACCCCGAATACTTGTTGGACAGACTGATGTTGAAGTTGAAGCTCCAGTATTTTGGTTATCTGATGTGAATGGCCAACTCATTGGAAAAGTCCCCGATGTTGGGAAAGATTGAGGGCAGAAGGAGAAGAGGGCATCAGAGGATGAGATGGCAGGATGGCATCACTGATGCGGTGGACATGAACTTGGGCAACCTTCAGGAGATGTTGAGGGACAGGGAGGCTTGGTGTGCTGCAGTCCATGGGGTCACAGAGTTGGACACTACTGAGTGACTGAACAACAGCATATTATACATATATATTATTTAATAAAATTTATTGTATGTTATCATTTTATATTATTTAAAATTTCTTGTTATCAATTTATGATGGCAAGGTATTTTAAAATATATTTTGTATCTAATATATAAATACATTCTATTTACTTTAGTATATCTAGTTTAATATTTTTAAATTAATTTAATATATAAAATATATATTCTTATAGTCTCCCTATTCATTCCAGTGTAAGGCATACTTAATTTGGTGTTGACAGCTTCCTGATATCTCCACTGACTTTTATACTCATGTCTGTTCATGTGCTGGTCCTCTCTTTGAAATGTTCTTTTGTCTCTTTACATATATACAATCTTCAGTTTAGGATCACTGCTCAAATCTGGGATTTGCATCTAGATGCTGGGTAGAGTCATCTCATAGTTCTCTTGACTGGGAACTCGTCTGCACAGCTCTCTCCTCCACTAGCAAATAAATCCCTTGAGATAAGGACTCATGTTCTGGCCAATGCTGTGTCTCTCATAAACTGCAGCGCATCTATAGCATAGCAAGTAATTCATGAAAGTTTAATAAATGATCGGATAATCCAAGAATCTAGGAAGATTTGCTGTTTCAAAGATTTTGAGGGACTGGCTTGGTGGTCCAGTGGTTAAAAATCCATCTTCCACTGCAGGGGATGCAGGTTCAATCCTTGCTCCAAGAAGATCCCACATGTCTTGGGGCAGCTAAAGCCATGGGCCACAACTACTGAGCCACAGCTCTAGAGCCCGATACTGCAGCTGCTGAAGCCCACACACCCTAGAGCCCATGTTTCACAAGAGAAGCCATCACAATGAGAAGACCTTGCACCACAACAAGAGAGTAGCCCATTCTTGACGCAACTAGAGAAAGATCTCAAACAGCAGTGAACACTCAGCACAGCCAATAAGTAAATAAATAAAAACAAATAAGTAATTTAAAAAAAGTTTGACTGGCAGCATGTCATTTACATCAAAGAATATTGGATGAATATAGATTTGTGAGAAAACAGATTAAATTTTACACAATATGGTCTTACAGCTTAATCAAATATTTATGTGGGACTGTCCACTAGAAGATGAAAAAGACCAGAAGTGCTGTTCTTTAATTCAACAGACAGCTGACAAGCTCCTCTCATGTGACAGAATCTATAGTGGCTCCCTCCTGTCCATGAAGTGGGGCAGACACCTAGAGGCAGTGTCATGGGCAAAGTCACCTTCATCCTGTCATACATAAGAGGGGCAACATTTATCTAGCCCTTGGGTCCTGAAGGCCCAGACCATAGACCAGTATCTGTCTGGGTCCAGTTAGGAAGCTGGCAGCACAGCAAACAGGAGGTATGAAGTGGACAAAGCATACCTCTACCTCCCCCCATCCATGAAAAAACTATGTTCCGTGAAACTGATCTCTGGTGCTATAAGGGTTGAGGACTGCTTATCTAGACTCTTTGAGAGGACCTGAATTAGGCAGGTGAGTTAAATTCACTTAACATCCAAAGCTCCACGATGATGATTAACTTGCAAGTTCTTCCTTAGTGAAGAGAAATCAACATAGTGGTGGGATAATCAGCTCAACAGAACTACTAAAAAGCAAATCTAAGATTTACTGAGATAAAAGACAGCTCACATTTTTGAACCAGGTTTTAGGGCTGCCTGTGCATATTATTCTACTTAGTCTTCAAGGAACTTTGCTTGAAAGCTTTGTGTTCCCCATCTCTAAAGTGATATAAGGCCACTGGAAGGGCTTGGGCAACTTCAAAAATGCCACATAGATCTTGGGAATTAAAAAGACATATACAGAACTAAATTGAAGATTAATCTCTTTTATTTTATTACACCTAATCACTGCAGTCCCTCAATTTATGGGTGAATTTAAACCCAAGTTTTTCTTAGTTTTTTTGTGCTCCTGAATGACAAACAGGTAAACCATCCATACATTAAGAACAAATAAAATCTACATAAAGATAATACATAAGACCTATCTAATGATAAGTAATGCTTATATAATGATAATCTAATGCTGGTAATTATACCAGCAGATGAAGATAGCTAACATTGTTTGATTTGCCTTTTTATTGTGTCCACTTGGGGTATTTTGCTTCTCTTATTTCTCTAATCACACTGATTTCTAAAACAAAATGTTACTGACCTTTACAAAATCATATCTTTACTTTTCAGGTACTGATTTTTTTCTACTGGGGGGTTATTTTCAATTTCAGACAAATTTCATGCATTGCAGGAATAATCGTAATTAAGAATCAAAATTATTCATTTATCAGTCTGTTAAAAGGCATCAGGCTTGTGAATATCAGATGTCTATCCCTTGATAGTAAGATCACGGTTCTGTTTCAAATGGTATTAGACACTAAAATTTAGAGTCCAAAACCCCTTGCACATTGATTAGAGTAAATGTATTTTTTCTAATTTCTCACATTGGATAAAACTAGACACATGAATTATTTTTATCATGAAAATAATAGTGTCTTGATGCTACTAATAAGTTACTTAGGCCATGCATGCTCAGTCGTGTCCAACTCTTGGTGATCCCTTGGACAGAGTTCTGTCTATGGGAGTATCCTGGCAAGAATACTGGAGTGGGTTTCCCTTTCCTCCTCCAAGGGATCCACCCAACCCAGAAATCAAATCCACATCTCCTGTGACTTCTGCATTAGCAGGCAGATTCTTTACCACTGAACCACCTACTAAACTTCCAGACATTCTACTGTAGCATGATATACAATAAATAAAGTAATAACACGTGAATATCTTCAAAACTTTTGTTAATTTTCTTTGTTTCAGAAGGAAACAACTAAGAAGATTAAGATTTCCTAAACTTCTATCCTCCTTCGAGGATCTTATATTTAATTTACGTATGTCAGCTCACTTCCTATGATAAAGAGTAAAGAAACTAAGTGTGAAATTACTTTTAATTATTTTTACATACCCTTATAGCCTGTGAAGTTAGATGAATGTATTAACTCATGGAAACTTTAATGTAGATTGATGTTTGGTCTATGTAGCCTTAGTCTTACAGCCATATAGTAAATTTGTATTTATACTATGAGTCTCATATTCAATATTTGAAAAAAAAAATGTGTACATTGTTCTTACTAAGGTATAATAGCACTCATTGAAACCCTGTGGTTGCCACATGTGAATTATGAACTGAGGTATATTACAGGGCAAGGAAAACTGAAAGATCTCCTGTGTTATGCTGGGATCTGGATTTTTCTCAGGTAGCCACATTTAGGATTAAGGATTTCACACCAGTCTCATATTAAAAAGGTGAATAAACTTGGGATGGGAGCTCAGATCAAAGGCACTATGTGAGTTTTGTTTATGTCAATTTTTGCTTCATAGATAAAAGGAGTATAAGGACATAAAATATGATGAGATAAATTATGATGAGTAAACAGTATGGAGGAGAAACGTCACATGCATAAGAAAGAAGAAAGTTATAACTGGACTCAGTGTTGGGGGCCCTGGAAGCAGGTGACAAAGAAGAGGAGAAATTGGTGGGGGATAATATAATAGGGGAAAAAATATATAGTCATCCTCAGGCTTTCCTCTTTACAACTTTCCTTAGGCTCAGCCCTGACTGCACCCTGCTCCTCAGAGCCCCTGTGACATCCTTATTCCGGAGGCTGTAAATGAGGGGGTTCAGCACAGGGGTGATGATGGTATAAAAGGCTGACACCATCATGTCCTGCTCAGCTGTGTGGTAGGAATCGGGAAGCATGTAGGTGTAGATGGTGGCACCAAAGAAGAGCAGCACTACAATCATGTGGGAGGAGCAGGTGGCAAAGGCTTTCCTGCGGCTCTCTGATGAACTCATTCTGTGGATGAGGTGCAGGATGAGGGAGTATGAGCTTGAGATGACCACAATGGGGATGAGAACCATGAGAACACAGCACAGGTACATGATCATCTTGTAGAGAGAGATGTCAGAACAGGACAATTTCAGCAGAGCAGGAGCCTCACAGAAGAAACTCAGGATTTTTCTGGAATGACAAAAGGGGAAGTTCATGGCTATGGGGGTGACCACAAAACCATCCACCATTCCTAGGAACCAGCATCCAGACACCAGGCATACACAGACTCTCTGGTTCATCAGCAGAGGATAATGGAGAGGTCTGCAAATGGCAGCATATCTGTCATAGGCCATGGCAGACAGGAGGAGAAACTCAGCTCCAGCGAGGGTTAGATAGAAGAATATCTGGATCCCACAACCTGAGGGAGAAATTGTATGATCTCCTGTCACCTGGCCCACGAGCATCTTGGGCACAGTCACAGATATGTACATGAGGTCCATGAGGGAGAGCTGGCTGATGAAGAAGTACATGGGGGTGTGCAGGCGGGGCTCCAGGTGGACGAGGATGATGAGGAGGGCGTTCCCAGCTAGGGCCATCAGGAAGAAGATGAAGGTCACAGTGTAGAGGAGGAGGGCGTGTTTGGTTTCACCAAAAAGCCCCACAAGGATGAAATCACTTGACGTTTGATTCTGTGAATTTTGACTCCCTGAGTACATGGTCTTGGTTACAGTTCTCACCTGAGGAAGAAATAAGATTCATTGGTTTAAGATATTTCAAACATATATGATTTTCTTAACACTTTTCCAATCAGAAAACTGCTTTGAGCTATTTTTTAAAAAATGAAGTTGTATAGATGTAGAATCAAAAGTCCAAATCTCTGAGAGGCCAGGTTGCATTTTGACCACAAATCTAGAGAGGAATATGAAATACATCTGGATAGCTGAAAACTGTATAAACAAGTTGTTTATACTCAGCATTATTTGTTTTTCACCCCAAGCTGAAGATATAAAAGGACTCATCTCATGGGATGATCAGAAATCTAGATTAGAAAAAACACAATGAGTCTGAAACAATGCAAATGTTGAATGAAGCTATTCAGTAAAGCTCCCACTCCACCTTTGGATGCATTAGCTCCTCCAGCGCTCAGTGATAGAAGTCGAAGCTGCAGAAAATGTTAATATTAATATTGTTAATTGTGTTAACACAATTGAAGTTTGTTGAAACTTGAAACGTGAAATATTTTCTACCCTTTCCTTGCTAAGCATTTCAGTTTATTGTGTTTTTCCTTGAACAACAAAGCTCCATAAAGATGACCATCAGGGGCATCAGAGCAGAAAGTGCCGGCCTGCCTGGGTAGAGCAGCTCAGGTTTCTGACCTGGTGTGGGGCAGAAGGGTAGGACTAATACAGACCTTTACAGGGGAGGAGGTCACTTGTTTACAAATCACATACAGGAAAGGCGTGCAGAGGGGTTCATAGGAAAGGAGAGTACCCAGGGTGCAGATATTGTACAAGGAAAGAGGGGTAGGGAGGGAGCAGACCTCGTACAGGGCAGAAAGGCACTCAGGATATGGACCTGATGCAGGGCAGGAGAGGTGACGACCTAGCATGCAGAAAGAGGGCGCTTGGTTCCAGACCTTGTACAGAGGAGGAAACATTCAAGGTACAGACCCTGGTGGAGCAGGAGGTCAACTATATGCTGATCTTTCAACCTCAAAGCAAAGTCTAAATCATTTATTGTATGAAGTCTATGCAGAGAAATGATTTTTGCGAGAAACTACAAAAACAAAAGCTACTGATGTCCTGCATGGCAATTATTTAGTTGGAAAAATCTTAAACATTTATTTCTCCTTTGGCTGACATCATTTCTTCCCCCAGGTAATCATGACATTGGATATTTCATGCCCAGTAAATGAATGAATGAAGATAAATGTGTATATGGAACTATTGGGTTAAATTAAACATAAAGCTACATCCCTATAACACAGCATAGTGATTCCTCTGTTACTTTGTCTCTGTTTACTCAGAAAAGTAGTAAAATTCTCCTTTCTACAATTTAGCAGCCTTGAGCAACAATTGCTTTGCCTGAAAATTTCAATTTTTAATTTTCCATTTGAATTGCTGTAGTCCTAAAATTATTTAAGTTAACAAGATAGTCCAGTTCTAGATTATGGAAAAGTCAGGAACTTCATGACTCATTGAGGTCTGGTCAGTCTCAGATTTTCTGCAGTTTAGAGAAACTTGCAGAGAAAAAAATCACATAGTAACTGAGACACATGGAAGTGTGAAGCAAAATGTAATGTAATGTACCTAGGTCAAAAAAATCTTGGATTTCATGAAATCTAAAATTAGAATTACCTAAGATAGCTACAGTAATCACACATCTTGGCTCCTTTTTTCCCCTTGCAGTTCTATAAAGTTCTGGAGATATATGATAACATGCTGCATTTCAGGAAAAAGACACAACAGTTTGAGCACTTACCTTTTGTTCCACATTCTCTCCTCCATCAGAGAGTGAATGTAAGCCACACCAGCTGAATGAACCTGGCCTGGGCATCAGGTATAAATCCAAATGGTCGGGGAAGAGTTACATCATCGATTTTTTTCACTTTAGAGAATTGAGGTGAATGTGTCTTCTTAGGTCCACTGCAGTGTTGAGCAAGCATAAAAACTAAACTGTCCTGGGGAAAGTCAGGAGGAAGTTTCAGTTTTCTTATTTATTTATGTCATATTATCCACACCTGGCATCAGTTCTACTCTGAAATTTTACTTTATTAAAGACTCTCTCAGAATCCACTATCTTGATTTCTGTTTTTACATTAGGTTTTTCAAGTTATATTATAACTTTCCACTCATGGTACAGATGGGAAATCCCAGGTGGTGCACTGGTAAAGAATCTGCCTGCCAATGCAGGAGACACAAGAGACTTGGGTTTGATCCCTGGGTTGGGAAGACCCCTTGAAGTAGAAAATGGCAACCCATTCCAGTATTCTTGCCTGGGAAACTCCATGGACAGAGGGGCATGTTTTGCTATAGTCCATGGGATTGCAGAGTTGGACATGACTGAGTGACTGAGCACAAACCATTTAGGTGTTGGAGCTATCAAAAAGCAAATATACCAACTTTTTCATAAAAATATTGTACATTTTGAAAGTTTAAAATTATATTTTCCAGTTTATATATTTTCCTATATATTTATTTAGAACATTCTTTCTCTCCTTATAAAAACAAATCTAAATTTAAGAAAGGCAGAACATAAACATCGAGTCAAAACTTGACCCAGAACTGATTTAAGATGTCTCTGAGATTAAAAATGCATAAGAGAAAATAGCTTGGGATTATTAAAGTGGGGTTATCAGTTTCATAGGTTAAAAATAAATAGCATGTTTGGTCATAATCAGTTCAAACACAGACTGTGATCTGGTCAGTTTCAAGGACAGTGTTCAAAATCCTCTATTGTCCCCTTGTGATCCTCCCCACCACTCCTACCTAAGAGATGCACACTGTGTTTCCTAGAATCACCTTCTTTTTATTATTCCAGGTTAGAGTTTCACAAGAACAGGAATCTCATTCAAATTAGGAAAATGGAATTGAGATGGGGAACATTATTTCTTGGATCTAACATATGGCTTCATCGGCAGTATAGCTGTTCTTGATGTGGCAGTTTCACAGACATTTCCGTGAGCTCTTATAACCTAGTCTCACCTTGGGTATTCAATGCAGACAATACCATGATTCTGATTTTTCCACCCAAGTCAGTTTCTCAAAGTCAAGTCATGACTCCATAACAACACTGACAGATCTTCCCTCAAGCTCCTCAATGATTACAGAAGCCCTATTCTTATGTAAAACTTTTCAGCCCTGGAGCACTGATAGTAGCTTTGTTTTCCTTACAAAATCAAGACTGATAAATGGTATTGGTACTGGAAATAGATTTCTGCTTTAATGTAAAACTAAATGCTCTGTTCTTTTCTTTGGGATGGTGCAAAAGTTCATAAGGAATATATTATAAAAAGCTTGATAAATGGTGACCAGTTTTATGTAATGAAAGCTTGTGTACCAATATAGCTGTGCCCAATAAATGTATGGTCTTAAAAATGGATTTTCAGGCAAAATGCTACAAGCATGAACTAGCTTTGTGAGCTACAATTAATGAAGTCTTAAAATAGAGAGATGAACTCAGAAACAAATTGGGTAAAACACACACACAAAAAATAAACAGTTCCAAACAGGTTATCATCTCTGGTTTCTTCAGAATTAAAAGATTATTCTCACATGAAAGGCATAATCACTAAGTCATAGCCTGGGGATAAAGTTCAAGTCCAGTAAATGGATAATGAATTCTTAGAACCAAAGTAAGCATGTGACTGAAATACCCTCCATTCACTCTTTGAAGTGTTTTTCTTTGCTTTTTTTTTTTTTTCCTCTTAGGCTTGAGTGAACCACAATACAAAGGAAATCTACAGAGGTTCTTGAGAAAGTTGGTACATGTGCCATCAACCTAGACTAAAAGAAATGGGAAAAAATCACAGGATCTTTCTGTTTCTATAGGCAAGAAGCATTCTGAGAAAGCTAGTTAATATCTAATATGGATACATTATCCATTGTATTATTCAGAAGTGTCCTAAGATGTTGTTGGTAAAGGAAACATGTTATCCCTTTTATTTCAATGATTAAGACCAGTATATGTAAAGAATAATAGATCAAGAATTAATGCTCAGAGAGTAGAACTGAGGAATAACCAAAGAAATGCCCTAAGTCAAGAATAAATGACCCATGACAAATACCCTGTGTGACACAAAATTGCTATGTAGTATCCTTCATTCTTCCTCTTTTAAAATGGGCTTGTTATGAATATCCTGTCCCTGTTCCAGTACTGTGCATTTAGTTGTGGGGAAATAGTAACATCCTTTGAATAACATTTTATTCATATGCATCTGGATAAAAGAGGACACTTTAGGATCTGATGTAGATCACAAAATAATAGGCATAATTGATTGCAGTTCTTGGGTGACTGTCATTAGTGGTGAGTGATTTTTCACTGTGGCTCTCAGTGTACATGTACACTGAGGCAGACTGAAGTATTGTCTCCATTGCTTTTACTCTCCGTTGCCCTTCAGCAGATATATTTTTCAAGTTTCCCATGAAAAAGAGTGTATTTTCTGCCTCTTCACTTTGGGCTTGGCCATATAATTTGCATGGATGGAAGTAATCTAATCAGGAGTAGAATTGTGCCAGTTCCAAATCTAAGCCTCAAGAAACATCTATGTCTATGCTTGCCTTCTCATACCTCTATAGTCCTCATGAGGAGAATATGATCAGTTAGCACAGTAATGAAAATGTGTAACTTAGAGTAACACACTTAAGCCAAATCAAGATCATTAGAGCCCCCACAGGCAACATACAGGTGCAAGAAGATGATAAATATTTGCTGTTTTCTGTCACTAAGGTTTTGTGATTTTTTTTTTAATTTAGTAAACACTGATTGGTAGAAGGCTACTATTTTGAGTCAGTGGGTAATTTTTTTGTACATGTGCTGTGTTTGTGAAAAAGTGGAAACAGTGGCAGATTTTATTTTCTTGGGATCAAGAATACTGGAGCGGGTTGCCATTTCCTTCTCCAATGCATGAAAGTGAAAAGTGAAAGCGAAGTCACTCAGTCCTGTCCGACCCTTAGCAACTTCATGGACTGCAGCCTACCAGGCTCCTCTGTCCATGGGATTTTCCAGGCAAGAGTACTGGAGTGGGGTGCCATTGCCTTCTCCGGCTTATAAATAAGATAAATTTATTTTTCTGTTTCTAGATACTAAAAGTCCAAGATAAAGGTGCCAGAAGATTTGATATCTGTAAGAGCCCACTTTTCTTGTTTAAAGGTACCAATTCCATTCAGGAGGATTCTGCCTTCATGATTTATCACCTCCCCAAAGTCTCACCTTTAAGTACTATCACAGGGAATTAAGTTTCCACATATGCATTTTAGGGTACACATCTGTTCAGCATCCATAATGCATACAGTGGTTCTCATGATTGTGCCATTTCAGTTCTGTAGACTTTTTCTCTCCTTTTTTATTCATTTTTATTTTGCTTCTTTGACTACATGATTTTGAATAACATATCCCTGAGTTCACCAATTCTTTCTTCTGCTAAAGTATTATACTGAAACTCTCAATTGAAATTTTCATTTGTATTATTGTATACTTTAGTTCCATAATTCGTTTGCTTGCTTTTTTATAGTTCCTATCTCATTGATATTATTTTTTTCAGGTACAGCTTTCCTGATTCTCTGGTTGTTATCTGTCTTTTCTTCTATCTCACTGAGCTTTTCAAATAATCATTATTTTAAATTCTTTGTCAGGCAAGTCACAGATCTCCATTTTGGGGCAGGGTTAGTTACTAGAAATTTATTTCTCCAGTAGTATCATATTTTCCTAATTCTTTGTGTTCCTTGTAACTTTGTGTTAATTTTTGAGTATTTGAAGAAGCTGCCTGTTCTAGTTTTACAGAGAAAGCCTTCAGCAATAATTGTTTATAGAGATTCTGGAAATCTCTCAGACATTTTTTATAGATGTGCACACTTCACTACTGTCCCTTGAGTTTCAGGGTTTTGCACCTTCTTCCAATCTCATTGAGCTTTATTGACTATCATAACTTTTTCTCCCTCTTTATCTAGGAGCTAAATGAAATTCTGGCAGGCTGGGCGCACGCCTCATTTCTCTCTCTTCTCCTGAAAGAATTATGCATCATCTTTCAATATTCCAGAGACATGCAAGTGTCTGAGATCCATCTACCCCTATTCTTTAGAGTGATGCAATGAAATGCTGAGAAACTTGGTACAAGATTTTCTTCCCTCCTTATGAAGAAGTCTCAGAATTGCACACCTCTTCTCAAACCAGGGCTTTCTTGGTGGCTCAGATGGCTTTCCTGGTGGCTCAGAATCTGCCTGAAATACAGGAGACCAAGATTCAATCCTTGGGTGGGGAACATCTTCTGGATAAGAGAATGACTACCCATTCCAGTATTTTTGCTTGAAGAATTCCAAGGACAGAGGAGCCTCTCAGTCCATGGGGTCACAAAGAGTCAGACACTACTGAGTGACTGACCTTTTACTTTTTTAATCCTAAAGTATCCTGCAGACTGCTGTTAGGCCCCATATTTTGTCTTTGCTTTTAGCTTGCTCCTAGCATCTAAACTATGCTGGATTGTTTAGTCCTCTTAGTGAAGCTTAAGCAGAAGTTGGTCCCTTGTCTTGTGATCCAAAAGCTGGGATGTATGATGAATATTTCTTTCACTCTTCTCCGAGGGTGAAGTTGTAGACAGGATATGTGTAAAAATTTAAAGCTCCTATCTCAGTTTTTCTGCTTGGGATGCCCTCTAAATTACCTTGCTAGTTTGCACATCTATTTTATGTGCTGAACTGGATCACATCCCAGATTACTGCAGCTACTAAACTTCTGTGTTCATTTGCACTAAGATCACAACAATTTTCTAATTATGTGAGCCCTCACATAATTTAGCAAGAATTTAGCAAGCAGTGGCAAAGCTGTTGGCTTTCACTGCCTTGTTTCACTCTCCTTTTTGAACTGCCACTCAAAGTAGCTGCAGGTGGGCAATGGAAGCAGCCGGGTCAAAACACCACAAACAGCTATTCTTACACAGATTTTAGTAGTTTCCAAGAACAAACACTTGTAAACTTGTTATATAATCTTCAATCATGTAACAGAGCAATGAAATAGTGTATTTTGTGCTCTTTTGTTGATTATTAGGGGAGAGAATTTGCCCAGCAACTCACTTCTTATGATCAAAAGCTAGAAAACCATCTCTTCAATTTAGTTTGCAAACCCAAGATCATGTTCCTCAGGGATCTGGAGGCAAGTCATGTTCCAGGAAGATTCACAACCATCTTTCAGATCTCCAGGAAGGATGGTGGACAGGAGGCTGGACATGGGGAAAGTCAGTTTACTTCAAATTTCTACTAGATAGTCAAGTATTAAAAAAGCATCCTTTTTTTTTTTTTTTCCAGTTTTTTAATTTAAAAAATATGCTATGTTGGCAAGGCACTATTATTAAAACTGGAAACTCTCATTGTCTTAGTTCCCAAAGTAGCTTACAAACTCTGAGATAAATGACATAAAAATGAAATCAATAAACCAAATTTCCTATGAGATAATGACATAAATGAGACAAAATAGTATCTGAGAAAGTGTAAGAAATATTCATTTATATTTGTGGAGTCTGAGACTTAAGAATGGAAGCCGACCATGTAAGCTAAAAATAATTTCATTAGAAATCATGAAACATGAAATTCCATGTTGAAAGAACATGAAATTATGCAAGGCATAAAAAGCAGCATGTACTAATATAAACTGAAAAATTGAAATTTGGATTAATGCAAACTGAAAACTTGAAAAGCTACCCATGATTAAGCTTTAGATTCAAGAAGTGTATAAAATTTATTTAAAAATAATAGCTATTGACAAATACATATACTAATACAGTGTCTATCTGTTCCAAATTAACTTCAAAAAATCAAATTATTTTGGTTTATTTGTTTCAAGTTTGGTACATTTATTTCAAGTTGATACATTATAGATACATTGAATGTATAAAATACATTATAGATGTCCTGTGTCCTCTTTTGATCATCTCCCCTCAGTGTTTTCAGAAAGAGCACTTTGTTTACAGAAGTTGTGCATCTTGCTTGTCATTTAAAAAATATTTTTATTGTACACATATGTCCAAATTTAATATTTAACAGTGGTTTTTACTAAATGGTATCATGCTGGTCATTTTGGAACATATCTTTCTCCTTAACTTTATTTTTAAAATATTTTCAATAAATCAGTATTAATATTGATTATTGATGTGTCTATTTTATTTTATTAAATATCTAGGCTTCTTTATTTTTCATGACTACAATAGTGTTTATGATGTATACTGATGTATATTTTTGTATAATATTCTTAGAAGTCTTTAGTTAAAGAGTAATAACTTCTTCAAATTTATGAGAGTACTGAATTCTTCTCTGGAAAGGTTGCACTAGTTTCCTCTCATTTTCTCTTTCATCTATTTATTCATTCAACAGATATTAATAAGTCTGTATTATATGTCAGTCATAGTGTTGTGCTAGGGGAAAACAATAAAATAAACCCATTTGCCTATCAAGTATAAAACAGCATAATATCATTATGTTAGAAGCTGATATGTGTAATGAAAGCAGAAAAAAGAAAGGGAGGTAGGTGAGGATTAAGGGGAGATAGTGTTGCACTTATAAGTATAGGGGTGGATCAATCAAAATGGACAATGTTGTGCTATAGTAAAAATAACTTCAATTTCTCATTGACTTTCAACAAACAAGTGTGTAAGAGGTATGCACACTGTGAGTGTGTTCAGTGGGACTGGGGCTCCGCTCATCAAAAATCTCTCAGGGTCTCACGATGACAGAGCTCTTCATCGACTATTTTGACATTTTATTTTTTTGCATCCTTTTATATTTGTGGTTATAGAAGAACCTTTATTGTTTTTTAGTCATTAAGTCATGTCTGACTCTTTTGTGACCCCATGAACTGTAGCCCACCAGGCTCCTCTGTCCTTGGGATTTCCCAGCAAGAATGCTGAAGTAGATGGTCATTTCCTTTCCTGGGAGGTCTTCCTGGCTCAAGGATCTATCCTGCAACTCCTCTCTTGGCAGTCTGATTCCTTACCACTGAGCCACCTGGGGCAGTCTCAGAAGAACCTTACAAAGCCCTTAATTGAGGTAAAATATGCACAAAACATTCATATGTACAGCTCATTAATGATGTCATCACATTAATTAAAATGTATGGAGAGAGAATTTCACAACTTGATGTATTCAAATATATTAATTCTCCACCTTTGATTTTTAAAGATTTATTTTAGGACTTCCATGGTGGACCAGTGGTAAAGAATCCACCTGCCAATGCAGGGGACTTGGATTCTATCCCTGGTCAGGGAAGATTCCACATGCCTCAGAGCAGTGAAGCTCATGTGCCATAACTAGTGAAGCCTGTGCTCAATAAACATGGAAGCCACTACAATAAGAAGACCTCATATTGCAATTAAAAAGTAGTCTTGCTCACTGCAACTAGAGAAATTTTGCACACAGCAATGAAGACCCAATGTCGCCAAAGAGAAATAAAATTTTTTAAAAGATATATTTTACATTTTAAACTTTCTTACCTACACAGAATTAAGATGTCCTTTTGCACTTTTAAAATTTCAATTATAAACACATAATTTATGTGGAATTTTTGCTGAAATTTAAAAATAAGTAACTAAACTAAAGGAATAAGTGATATAAAGCCCATGAAGGCAATATAAATGATGCATTGTGATATCTCAAATATGTGAGAGTTCTCAGTGATTGAGGATAGAGAATGCAGAAGTTTTCATTTTAGCTGAACATGTAGGGACTCTTAGAATTTAGACAGAAACCAAGGGATTAAGTTCACAGAAAGGAAGGATACAAAAAGGGTTCAATTTGAAGGTACCAGAGACCTAAGGGTAACAAAGTTGGAGGGCAGGATGGGTTCTAGTAAAGAGCTGATTCTTATTCCTGGTGTTTGGACCTATTTGTCCACAGGATCAGACAGGGGCCTGAATTGAATTATTCAGTCTTTGTACCCATAACATGCTAAGAAAGGTTCAGCACAGTGCCCAGGACGGAGTCAGCACTGGTAAATATTAATTATTTTTCCATGGCTTTTTCCATTTCTGAATTGTGTATTCCAAGTTTGATGCAGCAGATCTTCAAGGGAAATCTCTGAGCCTTTGAAGTTAGGAATAAGGGGAAAGAGGATCACCCTGTCATGGAGAAAGCTTAGACATATGCATATGAGAACTATAGATGTCTTGAGATTCACAGAAGCATAGGAGGTACATAAATGTTGCCTCTTTTCTTGATTCTGAGAAACTGACACCCAGAGATTTTAGTGACATGATTAAAATTATGCAGTTAGAAGCAAAGGTAATACTTGAACAACAGTTCTGCAAGTTTAAGTCAAAATTTTTTTTCTATTATAAAATCCCTTTTGCTGCCATCTGGTTTCCTCTATGCTAAACCAATTGCATGAAAATAGGAAACTGAGAAGAATCAGAACGCTGAGTTGCTGATAACATTTTAAACTCAGGTTTCTTTGAGTTTGGGAGTCATATTAATGAACCTAGATACACAATTAGGAAACACAAATTGAATAAATGTTTCACACAAAGCTATAATAGGATTTTAAATCTGCCATGTGGCATGGAGAAGAGATGTGAACTGAAGATACAACACTTGCATCTTCAAGTATTAATATATTTGTTATACTATGGAGCATCTGAAGCAATCACTGGATGGCTCAGTGTCACACACAAAAAGTATGCAACTGCAGAATGACCACAGAATGTGTGAGGAGAAAAACACAGTGTTTTAAATCAGTTCTGGGTCAACTTCTGACTTTGTTGTTTATATTCCCCCAAATACTTCCTTTCTGAAATTAAGATTTATATTTACAAAGACAGAGAACATTTTAAATAAGCATGAAAAAGGAAAAATGTGTTTTTAATCTGAGTAGTATATTTTAAACTTAATGTACAATATTCTTATGGAAACGGAAGATTGCTTGTTGATAGGTGCAGCACCCAACTGGCAAACACATTCAATTCCCATGTATACCACGAGTGGAAATATACAATATAACTGATAAAGCAAATGGAAAAACAAAAAAACAAAATGGTGGATTATGAGAGTGCCTTAAAAAAAGTAGAGTTCCAAGGATGAGCTGATGCCAAGTGTGGGTAATATGAATAAATAAGAAACTTCAAAATTCCTCCTTGCTTCTCCAGTCTTGTTGGTTTTTATGCTTGTTTAATGCTAAGAAGGGCTGAAGAACAAAATTTTATCCCAATTCCCTAATGTAAAAAAACTGATGATGTAACTTTCCCACTTTTTCTCCTGAATTTAAACATGATTGCCTTGGCTTTAGAATTGTAAAAGCAGCTTCACTGGTGTGACTCAGATTTACTCTCTGAAGGAACAGGAAGGACTTAAAAGGTATACGCACTATATTCTTTGCTTGTCTCATTCCTGGGATGTGGCTTGTTAGCACATTTCCTCTGAAATTGATAAAGGAGCAAAGAAAGTAAGGAGCAAAGACATCTGATTTCTGTTGCTATCCTTAATGTAATTCTGACTTTAGATTTCCTGAAGTCACACACTATCTTTCTTTGCTCTAGGTTTTGCTCTAAGTTCTAACCTCTAATTTTTGCTCTAAATTCACTACATTACACTTTACTTATCCATGTATTTCAGATATTATATGAACTGTTCCTCTACAAATTTCTCTAAACTGGTGTGCAAATTTCTCTAACCCTGAGACTAATAAAAAGTCTTTCATTGAGCACCTGAACTTTCCATAATCTAGAACTCTATCCCTAACTTAAATAAGTATAGGATAATTAGGTTAAGTATAATTCAGAAACTTGAAAACTGAAATATTCAGGCAAAGCAGTTGTTGAACAAAACTGATAATTTATAGACAGGAGAGTTTTGTTAGTTTCCTAAGAAAAACGAGATACAGGACTGGAGGGATCAAGATTGGTTTGCAGCTTTGTGTGGTTAAACCAGCTACTCCACCTAATCCTATTAACTCCTATCACTCACTCATGCACTGTGCATGAAATATCTAATATTTTAGACACTATTTTGGGAGAATAAATGGCATGAGAAAGACATGTTATTCAATTCATTCTAAACTAAAATAATTGCTATTCAGGACATATGTTACTTAAAAAAAAATTCCTGTAAAAATCATTTGTCTAAATGAAACTTAATATATTAAATGCCGTAGATGTTATCTTGCAGCTTTGAAGGGGACCAAGCAGGACATTCCTAGACTCCTGGCCTTTATCAGCTCTGTATCCTGATGGCCCTCCTAGCTCTGTACAAGGTCTGCATACTGAGTACTCTTCTGTCCTGCACCAAATCTGTCCATCTTCTGGCTCCCATATTGTGTAAAACTGATCCCCTCTTGCTTTCTGTCCTGCATGAGGTCTTTACCTAGAGTTGCTCTCCATAGCCAGGCTGGGCAGTCTCTGCTCTGATACCCACGGTGGTTCTGCTTTACGGAGCTTCATTGTGCAAGAAACAGTTGAGTAAATTGAAATGTTTAGTGAGGGAAGTGGACTTAATGGAAACACGACAGAAAAATATTTAATGATATTTCAAATTTCAGTAAACTTAACTTGTATTAGTACAATTAGCAATATTAATGTTGACATTAGCACCAGCTTTGACTTCAGTTTCTGAATCCTGGATGGCCTACTGTGTCTAAAAGTAGAGTGGGAGCTTTAATGAATGATTTCATTCTACATTCACATTGTGTTAAAACTTACTTTGTGTTTGCTACTCTAGTTTTCTAACCATCCTATGAGATGAGTCCTTTTATATTCTCAGTTTGGGGAAAAAATAAGTAATTAACAGAGTGTAAACAACTTGTCTATTTGTACAGTTGTCACCTCCCCAAAATCTCCTCAAAACTTGTGGTCAAAATGCAATCTGGCCTTTCAGAAATTTGAACATTTGACTTAACGTCAGTACAATTTCATATTTAAAAAAAAAAAACAAAACAGTTCTAAGTACTTTTCTGGAAAAATCTTTAAAAAATATGTGCATGTGAAATTTCTAAAAGTGATGGCTCTTCTTTTCTTCTTCAGTGAGAACTGTAACCATGTACTCAGGGAATCAAAATTCACAGAATCAAACGTCAAGTGATTTCATCCTTGTGGGGCTCTTTGGTGAAACCAAACACGCCCTCCTCCTCTACACTGTGACCTTCATCTTCTTCCTGATGGCCCTAGCTGGGAACGCCCTCCTCATCATCCTCGTCTGCCTGGAGCCCCGCCTGCACACCCCCATGTACTTCTTCATCAGCCAGCTCTCCCTCATGGACCTCATGTACATATCTGTGACTGTGCCCAAGATGCTCCTGGGCCAGGTGACAGGAGATCATACAATTTCTCCCTCAGGTTGTGGGATCCAGATGTTCTTCTATCTGACGCTTGCTGGAGCTGAGACTTTTCTCCTGTCTGCCATGGCCTATGACAGATATGCTGCCATTTGCAGACCTCTCCATTATCCTCTGCTGATGAACCAGAGAGTCTGTGTATGCCTGGTGTCTGGATGCTGGTTCCTAGGAATGGTGGATGGTTTGTTGCTCACACCCATAGCCATGAGCTTCCCCTTTTGTCATTCCAGAAAAATCCTGAGTTTCTTCTGTGAGGCTCCTGCCTTGCTGAAGCTCTCCTGCTATGACATCTCCCTCTATAAAATGCTCATGTACCTATGTTGTATTCTCATGCTCCTCATCCCCATTGTGGTTATCTCAAGCTCATATGCCTTCATCCTGCACCTCATCCACAGAATTAATTCAGCCAAGGGCCACAGGAAGGCTTTTGCCACCTGCTCCTCACACATGACTGTAGTGTTACTATTCTTTGGTGCCACCATCTACACCTACATGCTTCCCGATTCCTACCACACAGCTGAGCAAGACATGATGGTGTCAGCCTTTTATACCATCATCACCCCTGTGCTGAACCCCCTCATTTACAGCTTCCACAATAAAGACGTCACAGGTGCTCTGAGGAGCAGGATGCAATTAGGACTGAGCCTAGAGAAAGTTGTAAAGGGGAAAGTCTAGGAATGACCACAATTCTTTCCACTTTTATATTATCCCTCCTTTCCTTTTTCCTCCTTTCATTTGTCTGCTGTTTACAGGGTCCCCCAAACTAAGTCTAGTCATGTCTTTCTTCTTTCCTATGCCCGTGACATTTCTCTTCCATCCTGTTTATTCATCCTAATTTATCACATTAAATGTAACATTCTTATGGTCCTTTTATATATGAGTCCTTTTATCCTTTATGTCAGCACTGACATAAAGAAAACTACACATAATGCCCTCTATCTCATCTCACATCCCAAGTTCATAGATCATTTTAGTATGAGACTTGGTTTTGAACAATAGCAGTAAAAGTGAATTACTGTGAAGTCTTCAGGCACTACTATATTCATGAACAGAATGATCCAAGTGTCTAGTGTTTTGGGAATATGTGAAATTAGGAAAAAGTACAATTCCTCTGATTAATGTACAAGAAGGAGACTTGGATTCTCAATTGCTGAGGTACCACCACTTGGAATAGAACTTTTATCTTGCTATCAAAGGTTAGACATTGGGTATTCTCATACCTCATACCTGCTGCATGTCAATAGACAGACAAGTAGTTTCTTTACATGGCATGTCAACTCAATGCTTTGGCTACTCATTTATGATTATTCCTATAGGGTACATAAGGAATTTGTCTGAACATGGAAATAACTCCAACAATGAAGGGAAAGAACCTATACCTAAAAGGTGAGAGATTTATCTAGAGGTAGGTAAAATTTTAGTTTTAGAAACTGCTGTGATCACATAAATAAAAGAAGCAAAACTGCCCAAACTGACACTATCAATTAAGCAATTTAAATAATATTATTAACAATATCATTAGATAAGTCTTAGATATTATCTTTCCAATAAGTTTGATTTTTGTTTTTAATGAGTGTTTGCTTTATGTGTTTGTCATCCAGGAACACAAAATGCAAAGAAAAACTGAAATATTGATTTTGAATTTACCCACAAATAGGAGGACTGTTGTGATTAGATGTAATAAAGTGAAAAGAATTCGTCTTGGGGTTAGTTCAGAATCTGTCTCTTTAGTTCTCAAGACCTATGTGGGCATTTGTGAACTTGCCCAAGCCCTAACAGTTGCTTTATAATCACTTTTGAGATGGGGAAAGCATGTTTTGCTATTCAAGTTCCTTGACAAATACGGAGGTAATATGCACAGGCAGTCCTTAACACCTGTTGCAAGCTGTGATTTCTATTCCCACTTCTGTATTTTCTACTCTTTTTATTTGCCTTTAAGTGGTGGAGCTGTGAGAGAGTGTGTAGGATCAAGGAGACCTCTAGCTAAATCCTAGCTTGCTACACAGCAGCTTTAATATCAAATGACTCCCCCTCACTCCACTATCTTGATTTCTCTACCACTAATAGAACTAGCAACAGAACATCACCATGGTACTTTGAATATTAAGTGAATTTAATTCACTTGTCTAGTCCAGGGCTCAGTCCCTTCAAGGGTCTGTTGTCCCCTCTTAGGTATGACTGGATGAAGGTGGCTTTACCCTGCCTCTGACTCTGTATGTCAGAGTCCTGGCCCTGCTTCTTCATGAGCATGAAGGAACCAGTGTAGACTCTGTCACGTGAGAGAAGTTCGTGAGCTGATGTTGAATTAAAGAACAGTATTGCTGGCCTTTTAAAATCTTTCTATTAGAAAGTTATATGTAAGTACTTGGTTAATCTGTAAAACCATCTTGTAAAACATTTATTTTATTTTTTTACCACAAATCTAGTATTTATCCAATGTTCTTTCATTTAATATCAGTGTCATTCTGCTAATTAAACTCTTTGAAAATCTTCCTAGGCTCTTAGTTCATTTAATCATTTATTAAACCTTTATAGACTACTTGCAATGTTACAGATGCTCTGAAGTTTGTGAGGGACACGGCAGTGGCCAGAATGCAAGCCCTTATATCTAGGGGTTTATTTGCTAGTGGAGAAGAGAGCTGTGCAGACTTGAGATCCCAATCATAAAAACTATGAGAGCCCTACAGCATCTAGTAGGGAACACCAGATTTGAATAGTGATCCTAAAATAAAGATTATATATTTGTAAAGAGACAATGAAACACTTCAAAGAGGAAATGCTTGTGAGGAAATATGAGTATAAATGAAGCAGTGGAAATTTCAGAAAGCTGTAAATATCAAATTGAGTATGCATGTAGACTGGCATGAACAGGGAAGTTGTGAGAACACATATTTTACATATTATATGCATATTATTTGAATATCATATATTATATATATACCATATACAAAATTCTTATTATCATTCAATTTTTGATTACTCTAAATGTAGAGTAAGTTATGCACAATAATTATGTTCATATACTATTAATTTATATAAAATTAAATATATATTAAATGTATTAATAAACATATGTTTACAATATCTATTCTAGAATTAGAGTAACTGGAGATTGGAGGAGGGCAAGGATAGAGACAGGCATACCTAAGAAAAAGTGATTGTCCATCCTCAAGGGTGAGGTATGGGGATACCCTACTTGCATAAATAATCATCTGAAAGATTTCTGCAAGATCTTCCTAAAAATTTTCCCCAGGTTTTCTTCTTTTTAACGATTCCACCTGTGAACTAATTGAACTATATTTTTTATCAAAGAATAAAGCAAACCATCCTAATCTCTAGCCTTCTATATTCTTCCAATATATTGCATAATTTCTAGAGCAAAATTTTAATGAGAAAAATAATATTGAAAAGCATGTAAAGACTTTAAGGATGCATCTTATGGAATGTTTGCAAATGAATCATCTAGGGCCCATCCCCCAAACCTAGAATGAGAACTACTCTGGTGCTTGGAAGCTCTCAACCTGCTTATTCAAGACCAGCTCCTGCTTGCCAGGTAGCCATTATTTTGAATTTTATTTAAAAAATCATTTTATTGTTTTTATTCATAGATTTATTATCTGTTTTTGTACATCTAACAATGTCAATTGATTTGGCTTACATATGGATTAATCATGTTGCTTGTATTTTTGACTTTCTCTTAGAATCTGTTGTTATTATGTTTAAAAAATTCATCCATGTTGTTGAATCATGGATTTATTCATTTTCTGTGCTGTATAAAATATAATTTTCTGACTATACTTTAATCATGCACTCTTGTGCTGATGAATACATATATGTCTTCATTTTTTTAGCAGTTACAGAGAATGCTGCTATTTTTGTATATGTGTCCTGGTGGTATGAATTCTTATATCCCATAATCAGTAAACAGTTCACAGAATCAGTAAGTATCATGTAATTTTTTGGCACCCCTAGTGATGTCCTTGTTTTCACTGCTGATAATAGTTTACGGTTGTTTGTGGTTTCTTTTATTTCTTGATCATTTTCAGCAAAAGTTTATCAGTATTATTTGTCTTTTTGAAGAACTGTCATCTGGTTTGTTGATGTGCCTTATTGTATCTTTTGTTTCTTTACTTTCTTTGGTTTATGTTTGCCATTATATGACATATTTTCTTTTTTTAGATTTTTAAAAAAATTTATTTTAATTGGAGGCTAATTACTTTACAATATTGTGGTGGTTTTTGCCATAATCACATGAATCAGCCATGGGTGTACATGTGTTCCCCATCCTGACCCTCCATCCCATCTCCCTCCCCATCCCATCCCTCAGGTCATCCCAGTGCATCAGCCCTGAGCACCCTGTCTCATGCATCGAACATGGACTGGCGATCTAGTTCACATATGATAATATACATGTTTCAATGCTATATGATATTTTTTTAAAGGATGTTTAAGACATGAGTAAAAGAATAGCCTAACATACATATTTAAGTCTCTACATTTCCTTTTACTTGGTGCCTTTGAAGAATCCTATAGGGCTGATATGTGAATATTTTATTTGGCCCAAATATTAAAAATAATATTTTATCATCTACAAACATGTGAGACATTCTTATTTATGTTTTAATGCATTCTGAATTCAAACTCTGAGTACAGAGATTTAATCTTCTGAAGTGTTTTACACCTTAGATTATGGGCCTTGTGTGATCATTTTTGTGAAAATTCTGTATTTTCCTCTGCCATTGAATGCAATGTTTTTCATGTGTTCGTTTGGAATTCTGATGTTCAAATTTTATTAATTTTTATCTATTTCTTCTGTCTATCATAGAGAAGGGAATGTTGTATAATCCCCTGCTGCTACTTTGTTCTCTCTGTAGTTTTTTGTTTTGTTTGATATATTTTCTTTGTGTTTAGTCACTAAGTTGTGTCTGACTCTGCAACCCCATGAACTGGCTCTAACTGGGCTCCTCTGTCCTTGGGATTTCCCAGGAAAGAATACTTGAGGGGGTTGTCATTGCCTTCTCCAGTTGATGTGTTTTAGGGATATTAGGTTTATAAAACATTTTAACAGGCTATCATACATTTTATTATGTTTAAGTGACATTCTTTGTATTTATTAATGAATTTTCCCTAATTTGTCCAAAGAACCAACTTTCTTCAGGTTTACTTTGTGTGAAATACCTTATCTAATTTTTTTTTTTAACCTCAAATTTCTCTGCACTATGCAAAGGACAGTTAGGATTTTAAGATAGTTGAACCTCATTTTTGCATTCCCAGTTCAGTTTAGTTCAGTTCAGTCACTCAGTTGTGTCTGACTCTTTGCAACCCCATGGAATGAGCAAGTAATGTCTCTACTTTTTAATATGCTGTCTAGGTTGGTCATAGTTTTTCTTCCAAGGAGCAAGCATCTTTTAATTTCATGGCTGCAATCACCATCTGCAGTGATTTTGGAACCCCCCCAAAATAAAGTCTGCCACTGTTTCCATTGTTTCCCCATCTGTTTGCCATGAAGTGATGGGAAAAGATCCCATGATCTTAGTCTTCTGAATGTTGAGTTTTAAGGCAAATTTTTCACTCTCCTCTTTCACTTTCATCAAGAGGTTCTTTAGTTCTTCTTCGCTTTCTGCCGTAAGGGTGGTGTCACCTGCATATCTGAGGTTATTGATATTTCTCCTGGCAATCTTGATTCCAGCTTGTGCTTCATCCAGCCTGGCACTTCACATGATGTACTCTGTGAGAGTGAAAGTAAAGTCTCTCAGTCGTGTCTGACTCTTTGCGACCCCATAGACTATACAGTCCAAGGAATTCTCCAGGCCAGAATACTGGAGTGGGTAGCCTTTCCCTTCTCCAGAGGATCATCCCAACCCCGGGATCGAACCCAGGTCTCCTGCATTGCAGGCAGATTCTTTACCAGTTGAGCCACAGGGAAGCTCAAGAATATTGGAGTGGGTAACCTTTCCCTTCTCCAAGAGATCTTCCCAACCCAGGAATCGAGCTGGGATCTCATATTGCAGGCAGATTCTTTACCAACTGAGCTATCAGGGAAGGCCCTGCATAGAGGTTAAATATGCAAATTGACACTATACAGCCTTGATGTACTCCTTTCCCATTTGGAACCAGTCTGTTATTGCATGTCTGGTTCTAACTGTTGCTTCTTGAGCTGCATACATACTTCTCAGGAGGGAGGTAAGGTGGTTTGGTATTCCCACCTCTTGAAGAATTTTCCACAATTTGTTGTGATCCACACAGTCAAAGGCTTTGGTATAGTCAATAAAGCAGAAGTAGATGTTTTTCTGGAACTCTCTTGCTTTTTGGATGTTGGCAATTTGATCTCTGGTTTCTCTGCCTTTTCTAAATCCAGCTTGAACATCTGGAATTTCATGGTTCACATACTGTTGAAGCCTGACTCAGAGAATTTTGAGCATTACTTTGCTAGCATGTGAGATGAGTGCAATTGTGCAGTAGTTTGAACATTCTTTGGCATTGCCTTTCTTTGGGATTGGAATGAAAACTGACCTTTTCCAGTCCTGTGACCACTGCTGAATTTTCAAAATTTGCTGGCATATTGAGTGAAGCACTTTTAACAGCATCAATTTTTAGGATTTGAAATAGCTCAACTGGAATTCCATCCCCTCCATTAGCTTTGTTCATAGTGATGCTTCATAAGGCCCACTTGACTTCACATTCCAGGATGTCTGGAAAATGAGTTGCATATTTCATTAATGGGATATTCCATTAGTTAATTAATCCATTTTAAATTGATTGATTCCATTAATTAATGGGACTTGCACTCCCAACTCATATGCTATTCCTGTCAGATATATTTTACTCTTTCCTTTTTAACAGACAGAGGACTTGAATAGACTTTTTTTTCCAAAGAAGATAAACAGTTAACCAACAGGCATATGAAATGATGTTCAGTATCACTAGTCATCAGGGAAATGTAAATCCAAACCATAATGAAACTTCACCACACAGTTGTCAGATTGTCAGAATGGCTTTAGTCAGAAAGACAACAAACAACTGCTGGCAAGGATGTGGACAAAAGGGAAGACTCTGGCACTAAGGTGTGATTGTAAATTGGTGCAGCCACCATTGAAAACAGTATGGAGATTCCTCAACAAATTAAAAATAGAACTACCTTTACATCCAGCAATCCCCCACCTTGTTATTTATCTGAATTAAAAAGATATGTGCACCCCTATATTCATTGCAACATTATTCACACTATCCAAGATGTGGAGGCAGCCTAAGTATGCATTAATAGATAATGGATAGAAAAAATATTTTATATATATATGTAAATGCCACTCAGCCTTCAAAAAAAATAATAAAAATTTGCCATTTGCAACACATGGATGGACTTAGAGTGTATTATGTTAAGTGAAATAAGTCAGATAGGAAACATAAATACTGTATAATTTTACTTAGTTATGTATCTTAATAGAAAACAAATGTACACATATATCAAAAAAAAAAACAAACAAACAAACCCAAAATCATAGATACAGAGAATAAACTGGGGGGTGCCAGAGAGAAGAATATAGGGAAGGAAAGAAATACATGAGGGACAGTAAGAAGTATAAAATAAATATTAGTTGCAAAATAAATCAGTCAGGGTGTGAAATTTATAATGTAGGGGACATGGTCAATAACTACATAATATATGGTGACAAATCAAAACTAGACATATCATGGTGATCATTTTGAAATATGCAGAAATATCACATCATTATGTTGTGTAACAGGGATTGCAATAGTACAGTAACTCAATCACACTTCAGACAAATGATCAAGCAAACTCATAACAAAGATGTCAGATTTGTGGTTACTAGAGACATAAAATCAAGTGAGTGCAATCAGAAGGTATAAATTCTCATTATAAGACAAATAAGTACTAGGGAAATTATGTTTGTTGCTGTTGCTGTTGTTGTAGTTCCTAAGTATGGTCTGACTCTTTGCAGCCCCATGGTCTTTAGCCCTCCAGGCTCTTCTGTCCATGGGATTTCCCAGGTAAAACATTGTAAATATTAATGGAATTAATATTGACGCATGTTATATATGAAAGTTATTAAAAGAGTAAATCCTGATTCATCACAAGGAAATTTTTTAAAAATTTCTTTAATTTTTTATCTTTATGAGATCATGTAATATTCACTAAATTTATTGTTGTAATAATTTAATGATGTATGTAAGTCAGATTTATGCTCTACATCTTACAAAGTGCTGTGTGTCAATTTTATCTCAATAAAACTGGAAGAAAAAATAAAAAAGAAACCCTTAAGTAAGTAAGTGTTAGTCACTCAGTTATGTCCAACTCCTTGAAGTCCCATGGACTGTAGCCTGCCAGGACCTTCTGTCCATGAAATTTTCAGGTCAAGAATACTGGAGGGGGTTGCCATTTCCTTATCCAGGGGATCTTCCCCACCCAGACATAAAACCCAGATCTCCTGTATTGCAGGTAGAGTCTTTACTTTCTGAGCCACCAGGAAGAAAACCTTACTAGATGTATCATTGTTGTTTACTTGCTAAGTCGTGTCCAACTTTTTGTGACCCCGTGGACTGCAGCACATCAGGCTTCCCTGTCCCTCACTATCTCCTAGAGCTTGTCCAAGTTCATGTCCATTGAGTTGGTGATGCCATCAAACCTTCTCATCCTCTGCTTCCCTCTTCTCCTTTTGCCTTCAGTCTTTCCCAGAATCATGGTCTTTCCCAATGAGTTGGCTCTTCACATCTGGTGGCCAAAGTATTAGAACTTCAGCTTCAGTCCTTCCAGTGAGTATTCAGGGTTGATTTTCTTTAGGATTGACTGTCTTGATCTCGCTGCAGTCAAAGGGACTATTGAGAGTCTTAACCAGCACAACAGTTCGAAACCATCAATTCTTGGATGCTCAGCCTTCTTTATGGTCCAACTCTCATATCCAAACATGACCACTGGAAAGACTATAGCTTTGACTATAGGAATCTTTGTTGGCAAAGTGATATCATTGCTTTTTAATATGCTGTCTAGGTTTGTCATAGCTTTTCTTCCAAGAAACAAACGTCTTTTAATTTCATGACTGCAGTCACCATTTGCAATGATTTTGGAGCCCAAGAAGAGAAAATCTGTCACTGGTTTCCACTCCCTCCCCCCCCCCCCCCCCCCCCGCTTCTATTTGCCATGAAGTGATGGGACCAGATGCCATGATCTTAGCTTCTTTAATGTTGAGATTAAGCCAACTTTTTCACTCTCCTCTTTCACTTTCATCAGGAGGTTCTTTAGCTCCTCTTCACTTTCTACAATAAGGGTAGTGCATATCTGAGGTTATTGATATTTCTCCCGATAATCTTGATTCCAGCTTGTGCTTCATCCAGTCTGGCATTTCCCATAATGTACACTGCTGCTGCTGCTACTAAGTCGTTTCAGTCTTGTATACTACATATAAGCTAATTAAGCAGGGTGACAATATACAGCCTTGATGTTCTCCTTTCCTGATTTGGAACCAGTCCATTGTTCCATGTCCAGTTCTAACTGTTGCTTCTTGAGCTTCATACAGGTTTCTCAGGAGGCAAGTAAGGTGGTCTGGTATTCCCATCTCTTTAAGAATTTGCTACAGTTTTTTGATTTCCACACAGTTAAAAGCTTTACCCTGTCGATGAAGCAGAAGTAGATATTTTTCTGGAATTCTTTTGCTTTTTCTATGATCCAACAGTTATCGACAATTTCATTTCTGGTTCCTCTGCCTTTTCTAAATCCAGCGTGAACATCTGGAAGTTCTCAATTCACTCGCTGTTGAAGACTCACTTGGAGAATTTTAAGCATTATTTTGCTAGCATGCAAGATGAGTGCAATTGTGAGGTAGTTTGAACATTCTTTGACATTGTCTTTCTTTTGGATTGGAATAAAAACTGACCTTTTCCAGTCCTGTGGCTGCTGTTGAGTTTTCCAAATTTGCTGGCATATTGAGTGCAGCATTTTCAACAGCATCATTTTAAGGCCTTGAAATAGCTCAGCTGGAATTCCATCACCTCCACTAGCTTTTTTCATGGTGATGCTTCCTAAGGCCCACTTAACTTCACATTCCAGGATGCCTGGCTCTAGGTGAGTGATCACATTATCATGGTTATCTGGGTCATGAAGATCTTTTTTGTACAGTTCTTCTGTGTATTCTTGCCACCTCTTCTTAATATCTTCTGCATCTGTTAGGTTCATAGCATTTCTGTCCTTTATTGTACCCATCTTAGCATGAACTGTTCCCTTGGTATCTCTAATTTTCTTGAAGAGATCTCTAGTCTTTCCCATTCTATTGCTTTCCTCTATTTATTTGTATTGATCACTGAGGAAGGCTTTCTTATCTTTCCTTGCTAATTTTTTGAACTCTGCACTCAAATGGGTAAATTTTTCCTTTTCTCCTTTGCCTTTCACTTATCTTCTCTTCTCAGCTATTTGTAAGGCCTCCTCAGACAACCATTTTGCCTTGTTGCATTTCTTTTTCTTGGGGATGATTTTGATAACTGCCTCTTGCACAATGTTATAAACCTCCTTCCAGAGTTCTTCAGGCACTCTCTCAGATCTAATCTTGAATCTATTTGTCACTTCCACTGTATAATTATAAGGGATTTGATTTAGGTCATACCTGAATGGTGTAGTGGTTTCCCCTCTTTTCTTCAATTTCAGTCTGAATTTTGCAATAAGGAGATCATGATCTGAGCCACAGTCAGCTTCCAGTCTTGTTTTGACTGACTGAATAGAGCTTCTCCAACTTTGACTGCAAAGAATATAATCAATCTGATTTCAGTATTGAGCATCTGGTGATGTCCATGTGTAGAGATTTCCCTTTTGTTCTTGGAAGAAGCTGTTTGTTGTGACCAGTGCATTCTCTTGGCAAAACTCTGTTAGCCTTTGCCCTGCTTTGTTTTGTACTCCAAGACCAAACTTTCCTGTTAATCCAGGTATCTCTTGACTTCCTACTTTTGCATTCCAGTACCCTATGATGGAAAGGACATAATTTTTTTTTGTGTGTGTGTGTTCTGAAAGGTCTTGTAGGTCATTATAGAACTGTTCAACCTCAATGTTTTCAGCATTAGTGATTGGGGCGTAGACTTGGATTACTGTGATATTGAATGGTTTGCTTTGGAAATGAAGAGAGCTCATTCTGTCATTTTTGAGACTGCACCCAAGTACTGCATTTAGGACTCTTCTGTTGACTATGAGCGCTATTCCATTTGTTCTAAAGGATTCTTTCCCACAGTAGTAGATATAATGATCATCTGTATTAAATTCTCCCATTCTGGTCCATTTTAGTTCACTGATTCCTAAAATGTCACTGTTCACTCCTGCCATATCCTGTATGACCACTTCCAATTTACCTGGTTTCATGGACCTAACATTCCAGGTTCATATGCAATACTGTTCTTACAGCATTGGGCTGTACTTTCACACCAGTCACATCCACAACTAGGCATTGGTTCAGCCTCTTCATTCCTTCTGAAGCTATTTCTCTGATCTTCTCCAGCAAAATATTAGGCCCCTACTGACCTGGGGAGTTCACCTTTCAATGTCATATCTTTTTGCCTTTTCATATCATTCATGGGGTTCTCAAGGCAATAATGCTGAAGTGGTTTGCCATTCCCTTCTCCTGTGAACCATGTTTTGTCAGAATTCTCCACCATGACCCGTCTATCTTGGGTGGCCCTACACAGCATAGCTCATAGTTTCATTGGGTTAAGCAAGGCTGTGATCCATGTGATTGGTTTGGTTGATTTTCTGTGACTGTGGTTTTCATTCTGTCTGTCCTCTGATGGATAAGGATTAGAGGCCATGGAAGCCTCCTGATGTAAGGTACCTGCTGTGGGACAAACTGAGTCTTGCTCTGATTGGGGGGGGGGGGGGGGTGGTCATGCTCAGCAAATCTTTAATTCAAATTTCTGCTGATAGGTGGGGCATGTTCCCTCCCTATAGTTTGACCCGAGAACAAACTATGGTAGGAGTAATGGCAATAATGCTGACCTCCTTCAAAAGTACTTATGTCAGGGGGAGGAGCCAAGATGGCGGAGGAATAGGACGGGGAGACCACTTTCTCCCCTACAAATTCATCGAAAGAACAATTCAACGCAGAGCAAGCTTCACAAAACAACTTCTAATTGCTAGCTGAGGACATCAGGCACCCAGAAAAGCAGCCCATTGTCTTCGAAAGGAAGTAGGACAAAATATAAAAGATAAAAAGAGAGACAAAAGAGCTAGGGACGGAGACCCGTCCCGGGAAGGGAGTCTTCATAGAGGAAGTTTCCAAACACCAGGAAACCCTTGCACTGGCGGGTCTGGGGGAAGTTTTTAAATCTCAGAGGGCAACCTAACTGGGAGGAAAATAAATGAATAAATAAATAAACCCCACAGATTACGTGCCTAAAAGCAACTCCCAGCAGAAAAGTACCCCAGACGCCCGCATCCGCCACCAGCAAGTGGGGGCAGAATGGAGAGGAGCGGGCGGCATTGTTTAGGGTAAGGACTAGGCCTGAGTGCCCTGAGGGCAATCGGAGGGAGCTTTTGTGTGTTCCCAACTTAAACTGTGGGGCAGCAAAAGAGAGAGAGAAAGTTAACCGGCCGAACACACTGCCAGACGTTCGCAGAACAAAGGGTCTGAGCAAGTCCAGAGGAGCTAGCCGGCTGCAGACCGGCCCAGCCCCGCCGGGGGCAGGAGGCAAGGGGGGAGGGGAAAGGGGCAAACTCGGCCCCAGAGACGGCATCCCCTCCCGCACTGCAAACAGGCCTCCAGTTTCTAACCAAAGACTTCCTGAGATTCTGGATGGTCAACATCCCCCGGGAGGGTCGCGGCTAGACACAGGGCACACGCACCCGACCGGCAAGGGCGGAAACTAAGGCTGGGGCCGCGGAGGGGAGAAGCCGAAGGCACCCGACCGGCGTGGGCAGAAACTGAGACTGGGGCCACGGAGGGGAGAAGGCGCACCGCACCCGGGGAGAATGCGCCCATCAAGCTCCTGGCTGCCTGAGCTGCTCGGGCCGGGGAAGGCACAAAACGCAGGCGCAACCGAGTCCTCGCTTTTGTGGAGTACCTGAAAAGGGGAACCGCACGCCACGCAGGGCCCGCTCCATATAGAGCAGCCGGGAGCCTGAGCAGCGTAGACGGGGAAAACAGCGCCCCCCCCTCTCCCCGCAGCGCGATGGAACTAGTGAACCTAAACAAGAGACCACTTCCGCCCGCCTGTGTCAGGGCGGAAATTAGGCACTGAAGAGACCGGCAAACAGAAGCCAAGTAAACAAAGGGAACCGCTTCAGAAGGGACCGGTGCAACAGATTAAAACCCCTGTAGATAACAACGACTACATGGGTAAGGGCCTGTAGATATCAAGAAGTGTAAGCTGGAACGAGGAGCTATCTGAAACTGAACTGAACCCACACTGACCGCAATAGCTCCAGAGAAATTCCTAGATATATTTTTACTTTTTTTTTTAAATTAAAAAAAATTTTTTTTTCTTTTCTTTTCTTTAAAATTTTTTCTCTTTTATTTTCGTTTAAAATTCCCTATTACTCCCCCACTATTCCTTAACTTTCATTTTCATATATTTTTATGATTTTTTTAATTAGGAAAAAAATTATTTTTCTTGTTTTTTTTCTTTTTTTTCTTCCTTTTTCTCTTATTTCCTTTTAAAGTCCTCTATTACTCCTCTACTACTCCTTAATTTTCATTTTCATTTCACTATAACCTTGCAAAAAAAAAAAAAAAAAGAGACCTATTTTTAAACCAAACTTCATATATATTTCTAAAAATTTTGTGTTTTTGTTTTTAACATTGTATTTTTAAGAGTCTAACCTCTACTCTAGATTTTTAATCTTTGTTTTTCAGTATGTGATATAAATTTTGGACATTTAAGAAACCAATATTCAGTTCCCATTTTTATACAGGAGGGTGTTGATTACTGTCTCCCACATTTGACTCTCCATTTTCTACCTCAGAACTCCTCTGTTTCCTCCTTTCCCCTTCTCTTCCCAATCCAATTCTGTGAATCTTTGTGGGTGTCTGGGCTACGGAGAACACTTTGGGAACAGACAACTATGTAGATCTGTCTCTCTCCTCTTGAGTCCCCTTTTTTCTCCTCCTGCTCATCTCTATCTCCCTCCTCCCTCTCCTCTTTTTCATGTAACTCTGTGAACCTCTCTGGGTGTCCCTCACAGGGGAAAATCTTTTCACCATTAACCTAGAAGTTTTATTATCAGTGCTGTATAGTTGGAGAAGTCTTGAGACTACTGGAGAATAAAACTGAAATCCAGAGGCAGGAGACTTAAGCCCAAAACCTGAGAACACCAGAAAACTCCTGACTACACAGAACATTAAGTAATAAGAGACCATTCAAAAGCCTCCATACCTACACTGAAACCAACCACCACCCAAGAGCGAATGTTTCATAGCAAGACATTCCATGCAAATTCTCCAGCAACACAGGAACATAGCCCTGAGTGTCAACCTACAGGCTGCCATAGTCACACCTAACATATAGACCCACCTCAAAACTCATTACTGGGCACTCCATTGCACTCCAGAGAGAAGAAATGCAGTTCCACACACCAGAACACCGATGCAAGCTTCCCTAACGAGGAAACCTTGACAAGCCAATTGTCCAACCCCACCCACTGGGTAAAACCTCCACAATAAAAAGGAACCACAGACCTCCAGAATACAGAAAGCCCACTCCAGACACAGCAATCTAAACAAGATGAAAAGGCAGAGAAATACCCAACAGGTAAAGGAACATGAAAAATGCCCACCAAGTCAAACAAAAGAGGAGGAGATAGGGAATCTACCTGAAAAAGAATTTAGAATAATGATAATAAAAATGATCCAAAATCTTGAAAACAAAATGGAGTTACAGATAAATAGCCTGGAGACAAAGAATGAGAAGATGCAAGAAATGTTTAATAAAGACCTAGAAGAAATAAAAAAGAGTCAATTGAAAATGAATAATGCAATAAATGAGATCAAAAACACTCTGGAAGGAAACAAGAGTAGAATAACGGAGACAGAAGATAGGATAAGTGAGGTAGAAGATAAAATGGTGGAAATAAATGAAGCAGAGAGGAAAAAAGAAAAAAGAATCAAAAGGAATGAGGACAACCTCAGGGACCTCTGGGACAACGTGAAATGCCCCAACATTTGAATCATAGAAGTCCCAGAAGAAGATGACAAAAAGAAAGGCCATGAGAAAATACTCGAGGAGATGATAGCTGAAAACTTCCCTAAAATGGGGAAGGAAATAGCCACCCAAGTCCAAGAAACCCAGAGAGTCCCAAACAGGATAAACCCAAGGCGAAACACCCCAAGACACATATTAATCAAATTAACAAAGATCAAACACAAAGAACAAATATTAAAAGCAGCAAGGGAGAAACAACAAATAACACACAAAGGGATTCCCATAAGGATAACAGCTGATCTATCAATAGAAACCCTCCAGGCCAAAAGGGAATGGCAGGACATACTTAAAGTAATGAAAGAGAATAACCTACAACCTAGATTACTGTACCCAGCAAGGATCTCATTCAGATATGAAGGAGAATTCAAAAGCTTTACAGACAAGCAAAAGCTGAGAGAATTCAGCACCACCAAACCAGCTCTTCAACAAATGCTAAAGGATCTTCTCTAGACAGGAAACACAGAAAGGTTGTATAAACGTGAACCCAAAACAACAAAGTAAATGGCAACGGGACCATACCTATCAATAATTAGTTTAAATCTGAATGGGTTGAATGCCCCAACCAAAAGACAAAGACTGGCTGAATGGATACAAAAACAAGACCCCTATATATGCTGTCTACAAGCGACCCACCTCAAAACAAGAGACACATACAGACTAAAAGTGAAGGGCTGGAAAAAAATATTTCACGCAAACGGAGAACAAAAGAAAGCAGGAGTCGCAATACTCATGTCAGATAAAATAGACTTTCAAATAAAGGTTGTGAAAAGAGACAAAGAAGGACACTACATAATGGTCAAAGGATCAATCCAAGAAGAAGATATAGCAATTATAAATATATATGCACCCAACATAGGAGCACCTCAATATGTAAGGAAAACGCTGACAAGTATGAAAGAGGAAATTAATAGTAACACAATAATAGTGGGAGACTTTAATACCCCACTCACAACTATGGATAGATCAACTAAACAGAAAATTAACAAGGAAACACAAACTTTAAATGACAGAATGGACCAGCTAGACCTAATTGATATCTATAGGACATTTCACCCCAAAACAATCAACTTCACCTTTTTCTCAAGTGCACACGGAACCTTCTCCAGAATAGTTCACATCCTGGGCCATAAATCTAGTCTTGGTAAGTTCTAAAAAGTTGAAGTCATTCCAGTCATCTTTTCTGACCACAGAGTGGTAAGATTAGATCTCAATTACAGTAAAAAAAATTGTTGAAAAGTATTTATGTCAGCATGCTGCAGTTCCCAAGACTGTTGTATTCAGTACTCCTGAACCATTGGCAGGCCACTGTCGACCCACACCTCTGCTGAAGTTTCCTGGACATTTACAGGCAAGTCTGGATCAGTCTCTTGTGAGGTCACTGCTCCTTTCTGCTGTGTCTTGGTGCACACAAGCTTTTGTTTGTGCCCTCCAAGCATCTGTTTCTACAGTCTTGTGGAAGTTCTGTAATCAAATCCCACTGGTCTTCAAAGTCAAATTCCCTGGGGGTTCTCAGTGCTTTTGCTGGATCCCCATGGTGGGAAGTCTGTTGTGGGCCCTAGAACTTTTGTAGCAGTGCAAGAATATCTTTGGTATAATTGTTCTCCAGTTTGTGGGTAATCTGCTTGGTGGCTGTATGGTGTGACTAATGGCAACCTCCTCCAAGAGGAGTTATGTCACATGTCACACCTCCCAGGTCTGCTGCAGCCAGAGTCCCTGTCCCTGCAACAGACCAGTGCTGATCCATGCTGCCTCAAGAGACACACAAACATCCAAAGGCAGGTCTGGCTCAGTCTCTGTGGGGTCTCTGGGTCCTGATGCACACAAGGTTTTATTTGCGCCCTCCGAGCATCTTTGGCAGGTATGAGGTTGATACACATATGCATATATCAACTCTTTTTTTTAGATTTTTTCCCATGGAGGCCATTACAGAGTATTGAGTAGGGTTCTTTGTCCTAAATGGCAGTTTATTATTAGATGTCTATTTTTTGTCTATAATGGTGTGTTTATGGGCTTCCTTGGCAGCTCAGTGGTAAACAAATTGCCAGCAATTCAGGAGCTGCAGGGGATGCTGGTTCGATCCCTGGGTCAGGGAAGATCCCCTGGAGGAGGGCATGGCAACCCACTCCAGTATCCTTGCCTGGAGAATCCCTAGGCAGAGGAGCCTGGCAGGTTACAGTCAACAGGGTCACAAACAGCCAGACACATCTGAAGTGACTTGGCATGCGTGCACGCCATGTGAGTATGTCAAACCCAGCCTCCCAGTTCATCCCTTCTCTCTTCAGCCCCTGTAACCATTTGTCTGTTTTGTATACCTGTGACTCAGTTCTGTTTTGTAACTTAGTTAATTTTTACCCTTTTAAAATATTCCACATATAAGTGATATTATAAGATATTTGTCTTTCTGTGTCTTAGTTCAATCACCATGAGAATTTCTAGGTCCATCCCTGTTGCTGAAAATGACCTTATTTTGTTCTTTTTATAGTTGAGTAATATTTCATTGTACATATATACTGCATCTTTACACATTCACCTTTTGATGGACAAACCTACCTAAGGAGGCAAAAGATTGTATGCAGAAAACTATAAGATACTGATGAAAGAAACCAAAGATGACACAGACATAATGATAGATATACCACATTCTTGGATTGGAAGAATCAATATTGTGAAAATGACCATACTACCCAAAACAAGTATGATTCCTATCAAATTACCAATGGTATTTTTTCATAGAAATAGAACAAAAGATTTTGCAATTTTTATGGAAACTCTAAAGACCCTAAAAAGTCAAAGCAATCTTTTCTGCTCTGATTGCTGTGGCCAAAACTTCCAAAACTATGTTGAATACTAGTGGTGAGAGTGGGCACCCTTGTCTTGTTCCTCATTTTAGGGGAAATGCTTTCAATTTTTCACCATTGAGGATAATGTTTGCTGTGGGTTTGTCATATATAGCTTTTATTATGTTGAGGTATGTTCCTTCTATTCCTGCTTTCTGGAGAGTTTTTATCATAAATGGATGTTGAATTTTGTCAAAGGCTTTCTCTGCATCTATTGAGATAATCATATGGTTTTTATCTTTCAATTTGTAATCTTGAGAAAGATAAATGCAGTCGGCACATAAATGGTAGTGAATAAATATTTTTGGTGAGTGAATGAAAGATCGAATTCTTTAGTCCTTTAGGTTAGTCTCTACTTGAAAACCATGTTAGAAATCCACTCCATATCACACCCCCAAGAAGTTATTGCTGCGTTATAAATTAACAGTTCAAAAATACTGGGAAACTCATTCTTTAACAAAATGCAAAACTGATTATTTTTAATGATTCCAAACTGTGTAAGGACTTCCTAAACACAAAAATGCTAAAATAAATCACACATTAAACTAAATAAAATATTCTGATGAGATAAAATATCACAATCAAAAATTTAGGAAAAAAGAACGAACACTACTCACAAAGAGTTGCTATTCTTAATATATTAACACTTTCATACTTTTAAAGAAAAACTTAAAAAAATTAAATGTGCAAAAGATATAAACATGTTTCACATAAGCAGTAGTTACATGGATAAACGTATGAAAAGTTATGACCATATTAGTAATCAAGAAAGACAGGTGTGGATAAAGACAAACTAGCCAAGATGGCGTGGTCAGGCTCTCTTGCTCCATGTTCTGTAAACAGTGACTTTGCGTGGTTGTGTAAGAGCTGAGATTGCTTATAGCATTGCGCATGCATGTCACAAGGTACACACTTGCTCACAGGGTTGTGTGTGGTTATGTTGTGTTATGCTATGACTGCTGCTATGGCTGCTGCTTCAGCAAGGGGAGATGCTGTGTTATGGGTGCTGTGCCAGCCAGGAGAGAATAAGGGTGTTTGCCGTGCCTATGGCTCTTTGAGTCTTCCAGCCTCTCAGCTCACGCCTTGTCTGCCCTGGGTTCAAGGAACAGTATGAACGGTGTGAACATCAAGACAATTGCTGTCACAAACAAGATCAGCAATGCAGCAGGTATTAATTATATGCCTATCAAATTGACTGAGATGGAAAAGCATGTACAACTTAGTGCTAGTTCAAGTGAAATTTGATATCATAGCACATTATTTGTGGAAAAGCATTTCTGTGTTGTGTATGAAGAAACTTGAAGTATTTCCACCTGGCTCCTCTGTCTATGGGATTCTCCAGGCTAGCTAGAATACTAGAGAGGATTGCCATTTCTTTCTCCAGGGAATATTCCTGACCCAGCGATTCAACCTGGGTCTCCTGTACTACAGGCAGATTCTTTACCATTTGAACTAACAGGGAAGCCCACAGGTATTCTATACCCTCTGATAAATTATCTTAGGGGAAATTACATTCAGAGAATGCTTTCTATATATTTTTATCATTTTTGTCACAGCATAACTTGTAATTTTGAATGTGAATGCAACACAATTATTCAATATTGTGGGGAGTTGTAATTAATGTATATTCACTTGATAGAACATTAAGCTCATTATTTAATATCCAGTCCCATTTTACACACTTCGAAGTGAAGAAATTTACTTTAGGGGATTGGTTATGGGGATGTCAATGGGCTGGAGTGAAAGCTGGGGGAAAAGTGAAGGAAACGTCAAGTCTTTGTCAAACACTGGAGCCCCACATTCCCCACACTACTGAGCCGATGGAGATGCTGCATTCTAGGGTTACTGACAGGACCCTTCCCTGCTGCAGCCGAGTCCTGCATCCCACCAGTGACACTGAAACTGCCTTTGGGGTACTGGAACCTCCAGTTCCTGCATGGTTCTCTATAGCTTCCAGCTGCTGCCAGAGATATTCATCAGAAACAAGAAAAAAGATGCAATTTCTTCCTTTATCTCACTATCTAGAGCCTCCCAGGGCTTGCACCATCAGAGTCTTTTGGGAAACCATGTGACAAAGTGGTTAGAACAAACCATTTGCAGGCTGAAACCCTGGAGGACATAGGAGGCTCCAGCCCCCAAGTATAGACTTTTTAAACAGGAATCACTCTTTAGACAAGGATTTCATGGACAAAAGACAGCATGGAAAAATAATCAACATAGTTTGAGAGCACACATATAGAAAAAGGTTCAGAAGAATTTGCCTGCAAGTTTCATGATGGTGGGGTTGCTTCTTGTTGCCTTGTTTATCCCAACTACCTGGTGTGTGATATACAATTTGTAGATATTTGTAGTCTCAAGGAAAAATAAAACTGTTAAGGCATGATGTTTGTCTGATAGATTAGATCATGGCCCCTTTAACATATTTTCTTTGTAATGGTTTCTGTTTCTGTTTTTTTTTTTTTTAATGTACTTTTCTATAAACAAGATGTTGACATTTCAATTTTCAAAAAATACCCTAAAATGCAATGCAACACAGATTGCAGCTGAGTAACAAAAGAAAGAGCACAATCAGCAAAGCATTAATAATGAAGAGTGATCCAGATGAAGATGTAACCTTGAGAGAGATGAGACCCTCTCAAAGTTATCTCAACTACATTACTGGTTATTGGTACTCTCTTTGACATATCAATTAGATTATGAGTTTCAGGGTCTATATCTGTGAAAGATAAGACAAACACCAATACTTCACAAAATATTCTTGAAGATTACATGGGGATATATATATATGTATATGTATATATGAAAAACACTTTTAATGTGAAAAGACTAAGGCTTATATTAGATATATAAGCTAATATCTATTTTCATAGATAACAATTAATTGATAATGGCAAAGATTTAAGGTTATTGTTAATATTGGTTAAGAGTTCTACTTTAAAAATAAAATGTGGCTAAAAATGAGAAAAAAAAAATCAGAAAAGTACAGTACAGATATCTGTCACTTAATTCTCTTGATTTCATTATTCCACAAAGTCCCAGAGGGAATTTATTTATACAAGACTGTCTTCTACTCCCTTAATGGGCATAGTAAAACCAGGGATGATGTCACTCTCCTGTTTTTCTTTATATAGTTAATTGTGGCCACTTTCCATTAGTCCATCTAGATGAGGCTTTTGGTATCATCTGATTTTGGGGTCAATCAGATAGGAAGACAGGAAAAAAGAATCAAAAGGGTAACTATTATTATTTTTACTTGGGTTTCTGTCACATTCTGTTAATGTTTGAACTTATTTCTAAATTTTTTCACTATCATCTATTTCTCTGGAGAGAAGCAAATGTTTTTTTTCCTTGAATCTTTCATATTACATTTATTTACTGCAACATATTAGGATATGAGTTTTGATTTCCAGTTATATATAGACAAAAGAATACATACCTTCCTACATTATTGTAATTTCTTTTCTTGAGACTGAAATTAATAGAAGAAAAGGGACTAATTTTACTTGGTATGGCTGTTATTTCTGGATGTTAGAACATTGAAATAAGTGTCTCAATCATATCTGTTTCCTAGAAGAAATCTGCAGTTGGTAGCTAATACCCAAATTGTAGACTGTGGAGGGAACAGTGGGTTCTACAGTATTTATGCAGTATTACAAACTCTGTGTCCCAACTCCTGAGCTGAGACACAAGTCTAGGCAGATGCCCCAGGAACCTGAATTATTTAATTTGTAAAAGAAGAAAATAAGATGAGTAAGTACTTCATAGGCTCTTGGAGACAAAAAACACAGTAATGCAATAAAACAATTGCTTAGAAGCTGCCAGATTAATGTAAGATTTGTTACTACTCTACTACTACTATTAATAATTACTCAATGTGGTGAAGTAATTAGCCTCCAACTAATAAAAATAAATAAATAAATAAATAAAATAAATAAAGTCAAGAACCAAAAACAAACAAACAAACAAAAATTACTCAAGCTTAATAAGTGCCATTTTGGTGATTTTGAACTCAGACAATTTGGTAGAGAAAAGTAAGAAAAAAATTGGCCTCCCTTTTGAATACGGAGGCCAATTGTTTTTTGTAGTACAAACAGAATTCCCTTATCTGTCTGGTACCCTAGGTATTCAATGTCACTCGAACACAGTGACTTTCATTTACCAAAGAAATTTAAGTCCCACTTCCCACTTGCCCTCTGCTCTCTTTTCATTTATTCAACAAATAGATTTGAGGTCTTCACTTGTACCAGCCACTGCACTGGTCCTTGCTTCATTCTGACCACAAATAGACTCAGTCACAGGTGTATCTGGTCTTAATTGTACAGTTTTAAAATTTTACACAGATGGAGCTCAGCATTCATTTGCCAGTGAAAGTAGAAATTGACAGAAATATATGTTAATGCAGTGTGTGACAAATTTGTTGTATATCTACATTAAAGCAACAAATTCACTTTCAAAGTTGTCTGCAGCTTCATCACTCCAGAACATGGGATTATTAATAAGCTGAATATTGTAATTAGTTTGGGGATTATTACAAGAATATAAAATATATTTGAAACTTGGAAATTCTACATGAAATATTACTGCATCATCAGTTCAGTTCAGTTCAGTTCAGTCACTCAGTCGTGTCCGACTCTTTGCAACCCTATGAATCGCAGCACGCCAGGCCTCCCTGTCCACCACCAACCCCAGAGCTTACTCAAACTCAAGTCCATCGAGTCAGTGATGCCATCCAGCCATCTCATCCTCTGTCGTCCCCTTCTCCTCCTGCCCCCAATCTCTTCTAAACTCTTCCCAGAAACTGGAGCCGATATTTCCTCTTGTTGATAAGGACTTATAAAACTTAACATTTAACATGTAAGAAAATGAAAAGCTCCAAAATGTAATCTGCCTGATAGAAATTGTAGGGGAAACTACTAATTCTCTTAAGAAAGCTCAGGTGTATTTTTTTCTACTGTTCTTAATAATTTATTTTGTATCTCTTTTAAATTTCTAGTTTAAATCACATTTATGTAATATTTCTCCCCGATTGACTGATTATGACCTCTTTAAGTGCAACCAAGTTTAATTTTTTTTTTTTATTTGTCTTCAACATTGAACACAGATATGTACTGTGAGCAGCAGGATAGGGGGCAGAACATTACATGGAGTCAGAGATTTCTCAGTGTTGTTCAGTTTTCCTTTATGCATCTCTTTTCCCATGAAAACTTGATTGCTGTAGGCAATAAAGCAGATAATGCTTGCAAAACAAATGAATGCCATGTCTTGTAAATGGCAGTGACCTTCTAAATGCTAGTTCTTTTCCCTGATATTTGAAACAAATGGTAGGAACTATAAGGAGATGAAGTTGCAGAAGCATGTACTAGATAAAACAGAGATGGGATTCTGTATGAAACTCTGCCTATCCATAGTTAAAATTGGAAATATAAGTTATATTTATTTATATTTATATACTCTTATTTTCTTAATTATATATTTATGTAGAGTTTGCATCAGGAAATCTCATGACGTTGAACTTTGGCAAACTTACTATTAGTTAACTGATTGTTTTAACCCACAATATATTCACTGAAAGACAAGTTGTGAATTCCTTCTCTTTCAAAGAATGTATTGAATTGCAGGAATCTTATAATCCTCAAATCTACAACCCCATAATATTTCCTCTTATTAGCACAACTGGATTGCATACATGGCTGTGCATGAAGGTGTATATGCACACACAGACAAAAACACAAACACACATGTAGCAGAAGCACACTAAACATTAATATCAGGTGGTCATATTGCACGAGCAATCTATTAATTACAAAGCTCTCCTTGCTTATCTAGGTGAAACTTCATGGACAACTCCACCTGGGCGTCCAACTACCTTGGACAGTTGGATTTCATCCTCATGGGACTCTTCAGTCAATCCAAGCACCCAGCTCTCCTTTGTGTGGTCATTTTTGTGATTTTCCTGATGGCCTTGTCTGGTAATAGCATCCTGATCTTTCTGATACATTCTAATGCCCATCTCCAAACCCCCATGTATTTTTTTATCAGCCAGTTGTCTCTCATGGATGTGATGTACATTTCCGTCACTGTGCCAAAGATGCTCATGGACCAGGTCATGGGTGTGGATGAGATTTCAGCCCCTGAATGTGGAATGCAGATGTTTCTCTATTTGACTCTAGTAGGTTCAGAATTTTTTCTTCTGGCTGCCATGGCCTATGACCGCTATGTGGCCATCTGTCATCCACTCCGTTATTCTATTCTCATGAACCATACAGTATGTCACCTCTTGGTGTCTGGCTGCTGGTTCCTGGGATCAGTGGATGGCTTTATGCTCACACCAGTCACCATGACCTTCCCCTTCTGCAAATCCCGGGAGATCCATCACTTCTTCTGTGAGGTCCCTGCTGTAATGAAGCTCTCCTGCTCAGACACTTCCCTCTATGAGACACTCATGTACCTGTGTTGTGTCCTCATGCTCCTCATCCCCATGACAGTCATTTCAAGCTCTTATTCATTCATCCTCCTCACCATCCACAGGATGAATTCAGCAGAGGGCAGGAAGAAGGCTTTCACTACTTGTTCTTCCCACATGACTGTGGTCATCCTGTTCTTTGGGGCTGCCATCTATACCTACATGCTCCCCAGCTCCTACCACGCCCCTGAGAAGGATATGATTGTATCTGTATTTTACACCATACTCACTCCTGTTCTTAACCCTTTAATCTATAGTCTTAGAAATAAGGATGTCACAGGGGCTCTAAAGAAAATGTTAAACATAGGATCTGTCACAACACTGTAAAGTAAGACATTTTTGTACTAATGGTTTATTTTCCTTCACTGTACATATCAGAAATGTATAGTCTTATGCCAATATTATTCTTCAGATTTTCATGCCGTGATGTATCATCCCATATTCATCCCTGAGAGAGTTGATAGGCAGTCCAGGGCCCTTCCAGTAGGAGGTGAGCATTCTCCCTCATGTTTTCCTTAAGCCTTGTGCAACAATGTATCTTGCCCAAGGATTAGCCTTTCTTTAAGTCAAGAGCTAATGATCACACAGCATGATGTCTTACTCATGGAAAGGCTTTTCTGAAACGTTTCTTATACTACATTAGAATTTTTAAAAAATAGATGAAATTAGTTTAAAATCTGAGTAATGCATGGATCTTACCTTGAAGGAATTTGAACTGTAAATATAGTTTGTGCAGTAATTGTAATTGCTGTTACTCAGTCACTAAATTGTTTTTGACTCTTTGTGACCCCATGGACTGCAGCATGCCAGGCTCCTCTGTCTTCCACAATCTCCCAGAATTTGCTTAAATTCAGCATCTGGGTGTTTTCCAATGAAACAGCTTTTCACATCAGGTGGTCAATGTGTTGGAACTTCAGCTTTAGCATCAGTCCTTCCAAATAATATTCAGGGTTGATTTTCCTTTAAGATTGATTGGTTTCATCTCCTTGCTGTCAAGGGACTCTCAAGAATCTTCTCTAACACCACAGTTCAAAGCCATCAATTCTTTGGTGCCTAGCCTTCTTTACAGTCCAACCCTCACATCCATACAAGACTACTGGAAAAATGATAACTTTGACTATATACACCTTTGTCAGTAAAGCGACTTCTCTGCTTTTTAAAATGTTGTTAAGATTTGTCATAGCTTTCCTTCCAAGGAGCAAGCATCTTTTAACTTTATGGCTGCAGTCACCATCCATAGTGATTTTGAAGCCCAAGAAAATGAAATCTGTCACTGTTTCCACTATTTCCCTTTCTATTTGCCATGAAGTGATGGGAATGGATGCCATGACCTTAGATTTCTTTCTTTCTTTTTTTTTTTTTTAATGTTGAGTTTCAAGCCAGCTTTTTCATTCTGCATTTTCACCCTCATCAAGGTGCTTTTTAGTTCCTCTTTTCTTTCTGTTATGAGAGTAGTATCATCTGCATATCTGAGGTTCTTGATATTTCTCCCAGGAATCTTGATTCCATCTTATGATTCATCCATCTTAGCATTTCACATGATGTTCTCTGCATGTAAGTTAAATAAGCAGGGTGACAATATATAGCCTTTTTGTACTCCTTTCCCAATTTTGAACCAGCCCATTGTACTGTGTCTGGTTCTAACTATTGCTTGTTGACCCACAAACAGATTTCTCAGGAGACAGATAAGGTGTTCTGATACTTAATCTCTCTCTATTCACAAATGATAAGATATTGTATATTAAAAATTCTAAGAAATATAAACAAACACTACTGAATTCTATTAGTTCAGTACAATATAAGACAAATATGCAAATATTGTACTTCTAAATGTCAGGTGTTAACATTCTGAAAATGAAATTTAAAAAATAGTCAAAGAATAAAATATCAAGCATTTGGGGAGAAATTGAACAAAACTACTGTTATGATTTGTACACTGAAAACTACAAAACTTTGTTGAAAAATTTTAGAAAGACCTTAAACAAACAGAAATGCATCTCATATTCATAAATCAAAGATTTAATATTATTAGGATGGAAACACTGCTTACCTTAATTTACAGATTAAATACAATCTTTGTCAAAATTGCAGCTGGCTCTTCTATAGAAATTTGGAAGCTGATCCTAAAATTCATATAGCATTGCAAAGTACTTTGAAAAGCCAAACCAAAAAGCAGAAATAATAAACTTGGAAAATTCCACTTCCCAATTATAAAAATTGCTAAAAAACTATAGATATCAAAAGAGCATTCCACTTGCATAAAGTGAAGTGAAAGTTGCTCAGTCATGTCTGACTCTTTGTGACCCCATGGACTGTATAGTCCATGGAATTCTCCAGGCCAGAATACTGGAGTGGGTAGCCTTTCTGTTCTCCAGGGGATCTTCCCAACACACTTGCATAAAGGTAGACATTTAGATCAATGGAGTAGGATTTTTTTGTCTAAAAACAAACACACATTTATAGGCAATTTATTTTCAACAGAAGTTCCAAGACAGCAGGGAAAGAATAGACTATTTAACAAAAAGCACTGCAACAAGTAGATATCCATGTGTAAAAAAAAAAAAAAAGAACTTGGTCCCCCAAGTTGTAACTCACAACTTACACAAAAATTAACTGAAAATAAAGACCTAAATTCAATGATAAAAATATAAACCCTTTGGGGGAAAAATATATATATATATAAGTAAATCTTCATGACCTTTTGGCTTCTTAAATATGGTACTAAATGAACCAGATTCCAAAAGAAAAAAAAATAATTTCATTTTCAAACTGAAAAACCAAGTCCCCCATAGAATGGAAGAAAGCCCCCCCAGGCTCACCTGAGTTCTAGAAATTTGTCCAAGGACAACCATTTAACGGTGTGCCACTAATCAGAGTGAGGGTAAGGAGTGATTGTGTGAGTAGGAGTGATTTTGTGAGTAGAGCAAGCCTCCTAGTCACACAATGAATGAAGTGAATCCAAGAGAGTGTGAGTGGGTAAACAAGAGAGACTAAACAAAGAGGACAGATAGATGGAGAAAGAGAAATATGGACAGACAGATGGGATACCTGGACTGATGAAGGAAGAGTGGACATAAGGAGAGTCAAAGAGGAGGAAAGAAGAATAAATACCAGGAAGAAAAGTTGAGAGATGAATGGAAGTACAGAATAAAAGAAGGACAAACAAGTGAACGATTATTTGGATGGATGAAAGAAATGAAGGAAGAATAAAAGAAGGAATGGAAGGAGGGAGATTTGTGTTTGAGAGAACAGATAACTGGGAAAAGGAGACATCAAACACAATAAGTTTAAAAAAAAAAGGAAAGGCAGAGAAATACTGCACAAATGAAGGAACAACCTAAAAACACACAAGTCCAAATAAATGAAGAGAAAATAGGCAACCCACCTGAAAAAGAATTTAGAATAATTATAGTAAAGATGATCCATAACCTTGAAAATAGAATGTAGAAAGTGAAAGAATCAATGAACAAGGCCTAGAAGAGTGAAAGAATAAACATACAGAGACAAGCAACACAATTACTGAAATTAAAAACACTCTAGAAGGAATCAATAGCACAATATCTGAAGCAGAAGAATGGATCAGTGAGCTGGAAGGTAGAATGGTGGAAATAACTGCTGAAGAACAGAATAAAGGAAAAAGAATGAAAAGAACTGAGGACATTCTCAGAGACCTCTGGGACAATATTAAATGCACCGACATTCACATTATAGGGGTCCCAGAAGAAAAAGAGAAAAAGTGTATGAGAAAATTTTTAAAGATATTGCAATTGAAGATTTCCCCAACATGGGGAAGGAAATAGTCAATCAAGTCCAAGAAGTGCAGAGTCCCATATATTATAAAAGAAAGAAGAAACATGCCAAGATACATACTAATCAAACTAACAAATATTTAGCACAAAGAAAGAATATTGAAAGCAGCAAGAGAAAAACAACAAGTAACATACAAGGGAAAGCCCTATGTTTAACAGTGATCTTTCAGCAGAAACTCTGCAGGCCAGAAGGGAATGGCAGGACATATTTAAAATACTGAAAGAGAAAAACCTACAACCAAGATTATTCTACCTGGCAGGCATCTCATTCAAACTTGATGGAGAAATCAAGCTTTACAGACAAGCAAAAGTTAAGAAAATTTACTACCATCAAACCAGCTTTAAACAAATGTTAAGGGACTTATATATTCAGGAAATACAAGAGAAGGAAAAGATCTACAAAAACAAATCCCAAACAATTAAGAAAATGGCAATAGGAACATATATATCAATAATTACTTTAAATATAAATGGATTAAATGCTTCAATCAAAAGACATAGACTGACATAGACTGGTTGAATGGATACAACAACAATACCCATATATATGCTGTCTACAAAAAACCCACTTCAGACCTAAAGACACATATAGACTGAAAATGAGAGGATGAAAAAATATTCCATGGAAGTGAAAGTCAAAAGAAAGCTGGAGTAGCAATCCTCATATCAGACAAAATAGACCTTAAAGAATACTACAAGAGATAAGGAAGGACACTATGTAATGATAAGGGGTCAATTCAAGAGGAAGACATAGCAATTGTAAATATCTATGCACCTAACATAGGGTAACTTGATAGATAAGGCAAACACTAACAGACATAAATTGAGAAATTCACAGTAACACAATAGTAGTAGGAGACTTTAACACCCCTCTTATACCAAAGGACAGATCATCAAAACAGAAAATTAATAAGGAAGTACAAGTCTTAAATGACACATTAGACCAGATGGATCTCATTGATATCTTCAGGACATTCCATCCAAACGCAGAATACATCTTTTTCTCAAGTGCACATGGAACATTCTCCAGGATAGACTACATCTTGGGTCACAAATCAACTTTCAGTAAATTTAAGAAGATTGAAATCATATCAAGCATCTTTCCTGATGATGACACTATGAGATTAGATATCAGCTACAACAAAAAGACTAAAAAACACAAACACATGGAGATTAAACAATATGTTTCTAAATAACCAACAGATTACTGAAGAAATAAAAAGGGAAATCAAGAAAATTTCCAGAAACAAATGACAATGAAAACACAACAACTCAAAACCTATGGGATGCAGCAAAAGCAGTTCTAAGAGGGAAGTTCAGTAATACAATCCTACCTTAAGAAATAAGAAAAACATTGAATAGACAACCTAACTTTACACTTAAAACAGCTGGAAAAAGAAGAACAAAACCCCAAAGTTAGCAGAAGGAAAGAAATCATAAAGATCAGAGCAGGAAATAAATGAAAAAGAAATGAAAAAAAAAAAAATAGCAAAGATTAATAAAACTAAAAGCTGGTTCTTTGAGAAGATAAACAAAATTGATAAGTCTTTTTAGCCAGACTCATCAAGAAAAAATGAGAAAAGAATCAAATCAACAAAATTATAAATGAAAAAGGAGAGGTTACAAAAGACAATGCAGAAATACAAAGGTGTATAAAAGGCTACTATGAGCAACTGTATGGCAATAAAATGGATAATCTGGAAGAAATGGACAGATTCTTAGAAAAGTTCAATCTTCCAAGACTGAACCAGATAGAAATAGAAATTTTGAACAACTCGATTACAAGCACTGAAATAAAAACTGTGATCAAAAATCTTCTTAAAAACAAAAGCCCAGGACCAGATGGCTTCACAGGTGAATTCTATTAAACATTTAGAGAAGAGCTAATGTCTATCCTTCTAAAGCTCTTTCAAAACATTGCAGAGGAAGAAACACTTCCAAACTCATTCTATGAGGCCATAATTACCCTGATACTAAAACCGGAAAAAGACAACACAAAAAAAAGAAAACTACAGGCCAATACCACTGACGAACACATCTGCAAAAATCTTGAGCAAAATTCTAGCAAACAAAAATTCAACAGCACATTAAAAAGCTCATACACCATGATAAGATTGGGTTTATTCCAGGGATGTAAATATTCTTCAATATACACAAAATCAATGTGATACACTGTATTAACATATTGAAAGATAAAAATCATAATAGATGAAGAAAAAGACTTTGACTCATAAAAAGAGCTTTTATGATAAAAACTCTTCAAAAAACGGGCATAGAAGGAACCTACCTCAACATATCATATATGGACTTTACTCCTTGGAAGAAAAGATATGACCAATCTAGACAGCATATTAAAAAGCAGAGACATTACTTTGCCAACAAAGGTCCATCTAGTCAGAGCTATGGTTTTTTCAGTAGTCATGTAAGAATGTGAGTTGGATTATAAAGAAAGCTGAGCACCAAAGAATTGACGCTTTTGAACTGTGATGTTGAAGACTCTTGAGAGTCCTTTGGACTGCAAGGAGATCCAACCAGTCCATACTAAAGGAAATAAGTCCTGAATACTCATTGGAAGGACAGATGCGGAAGCTGAAACTCCAATACTTTGGCCACCTGACGTGAAGAAATAACTTACTGGAAAAGACCCTCATGCTGGGAAAGATTGAAGGCAGGAGGAGAAGGGGATGACAGACGATGAGATGGTTGGATGGCATCACTGACTGGATGGACATGAGTTTGAGTAAGCTCCGGGAGTTTGTGATGGACAGGGAAGCCTGGTGTGCTGCAATCCATGGGGTCGCAAAGAGTCGGACTCGACTGAGCAACTGAACTGAGCTGATATATGATAAGCTTGCAGCAATCTTTATTCTCAATGGTTAAAAACTGAAAGCATTCTAAGATCAGGAACAAGACAAATGTGTTCACTCTCACCACTATTATTAACACAGTTTTGGAAGTCCTAGCTATGGGAATCAGAGAAGCAAAAGAAATAAAAGGAATCCATATTGGAAAAGAATTAAAACTCTCACTGTTTGCAGATGACATGACACTATACATAATCCTAAGGATACTATCAGAAAATTACTACAGCTAATCAGTGAATTTAGCAAATTTGTGGGATACTGGCAGAAAAATATAAATATAAATCAATGGAAAAAGAGCCCAGAAATAAACCCACACACCTATGGGTATCTTATTTTTGACAAAGGAGGCATGAATATACAGTGGGGCAAAGATAGCCCCTTCAATATGTGGTGCTGGGAAAACTGTACAACTATATGTAAAAGAACGAAGTTAGAACACTTCCTAACACCATACACAAAGATAAACTCAAAATGGATTAAAGACCTAAATGTAAGACCAGAAACTATAAAACTCTTAGGGGAAAACATGGGCAGAACACTCATAAATCAAAGCAAGACTGTCTATGACCCACCTCCTCAAGTAATGGAAATAAAAACAAAATTAAACAAGTGGGACCTAATTAAACTTAAAAGCTTTTGGACAGTGAAGGAAACTATAAGCAAGGTGAAAAGACAACCCTTATGATGGGAAAAAAAATAAATGAAGCAACTGACATAGAATTTCCAAAATATACAACCAGCTCACCACTCCATACCAGAAAAAGACTTATCCAATCAAAAAGTGGAAAAAAGACTTAGACATTTCTCCAAAGAAAACATACAGTTGGCTAACAAACATGAAAGGATGCTCAACATTGCTCATTATTAACGAAATGCTAATCAAAACTGCAATGAGATCACCTCATATCTGTCAGAATGGCCATCATTAAAAAGTCTACAAATAATAAATGGAGAGGGTGTGCAGAAAAAGCAACCCTCTTTCACTGTTGGTGGAAATGTAAATTGATACAGCCACTATGGAAGATAGTATGGAGATTCCTTAAATGACTAGGAACAAAACCACCATATGACCCAGCAATCCCACTACTAGGCATATAACCTGAGAATAACCAAAATTGAAAAAGATACATGGTGGAAATGCAAATTGATACAGCCACTATAGATGATAGTATGGAGATTCCACTAGGAATAAAGTCATCATATCACCCAGAAATCCCACTACTAGGCACAACCTGAGGAAGCCATGATTGAAAAGGACACATGTACTGCAATGTTCATTGCAGCATTATTTACAATAGCTAGAACATGGAAGCAGCCTGGACGTCCATCGACAGATGAAGGGATAAAGAAACTGTGGTACATATACACAATGGAATATTCCTCAGCCATAAAAAGGAATGCATTTCATTTGAGTCAGCTCTAACGAGATGGATGAATCTAGAGCCTATTATACAGAGTGAAGTAATACAGAAAGAGAAAGATAAATATCATATATTAACACATATATGGAATCTAGAAAGATGATACTAATGAATTTATTTGCAGGTCAACAATGAAGAAACAGACATAGGGAACAGACTTATGGACACAGGTGGGGGGAGGAGAGGGTGGGATGTATGGAGAGAGTAACATGGAAACATACATTACCATATGTAAATTAGATAGCCAATAGGAATTTTCTGTATGACTCAGGGAACTCAAACAGGGGCTCTGTATCAACCTAGAGGAGTGGGATGTGGGGGGAGATGGGAGGGAGGGTCAAGTGGCAGGGAACTTATGTATACCTATGGCTGATTCATGTTAATGTTTGACAGAAAATTCTGTTAATTTCTGTAAAAAATTCTGTAAAGCAATCATACTTCAACTAAAAAAATACAAAAATTCAGTATTAAGATAAACACAAAAGAAATAATGTACATGAAGACCATACTTAACACTGAAAGTTAAGGATTATCATAAGAAAAAAGTTACAGTATGAGATAAATGCTATTAAGTTCTGTAGTAATCAGTTTACAATACATATAAATCATATGATTGTGCTACATATTTAAATATATGGTGCTGTATGTCAATGGCCTCATAAAATGAAGAAATATTTATTTAAAAGAAAGAATAAAAATGCAAAAACATCACTGAAAGAGAACTAATAGCTGTTTTTCCTTTAGAAGTCTTTATTAAATCATAAATGTACAACAACTTAATACAAGACACTTCAGTTTTTTAAATGTCTCATACCATGATCCTAGAAAACAGTTTTAATGTTATCAAAGAAGGGATTCTTCTATCCTCTTACTTGAAAGAACAAAAAGTTGGGAAACTGTCTCAAAAGCAATTTTTTTTTTCATTCTTTCCTCCATAGTAAGGTGATGTTCTTAAGTAAACCAATCCATTCACAAATGACTCTCTGCATCTGTCCTGGTGTCTTCTGCTACCTCACTGCCACAGTCATGGCATGACTGAGAGAAGAGTTTCCTTAAAGTCACTAATTATTTGGATAACCTAAAGCTGCCCTGTTACCTCTGGGCTCTTATCCCCTCTTTATACAGTCAAGTCCACGTAAAATAGGAAGCTAAAGATCCTCTTGTCTATCCATATCCAAGTCCTCCACCACCATAAGCTCCTTTTCCTCCTCCATAACCAGGGCTAACTCCCAAATTGCCACTTCCTGGTCATCCACCACATCTATTATAACCACGACCAAGTCCACCGACCACTTCTTAATCCATCAGATCGTCCTCCCAAGCTACTTCCTCGTCCTGACCCTGGTCCAACATTTCCATCATTACCAGGAGAATCTCCAAAACCAGCTTTGCCTTTCCTTCCACTTCTAGAACTCTGGACTTGTTGCATTTTAGGTCGAGAAAAGGCCTTTCTTACTTCTGCATGATGGCCATTGATGGTATGATTTTTCTGCAACACAATCTTATCCACAGGATCATAGTCATCAAAAGTCACAAATCCAAACCCTTTTTTTCTTCCAGACTCTCTATCAGTAACTATCTCAATGGCATCGATTTTTCCATATTTCTCAAAGTAATCTCTAAGATGATGTTCCTCGGTATCTTTAATTCCACCAACAAACAGGTTCTTCACAGTCAGGAAAACCCCTGGCTGTCCAGATTCCTCTCTTGGGACAGCACGTTTGGGGGCAATTGTTTTCCCATCAATAGAATGAGGTCTGGCAGCCATGGCAGCATCCACTTCAGCCATGGACGAAAAGGTGACAAAACCAAATCCTCTTGATCTTTTGCTTGCATGGTCTCTTATGATCTCACAGCTTATAAGCTTTCCCCACTGCTTGTAGTAGTTCCTCAGACTTTCTTCTGTGGTTTCAGAGCTCAAGCCGCCAATAAAGAGTTTACGGAATTGTTCTTGTTCCTTCTTTTTCTTCCAAGTAACAGTTTGGAAGCTTTGCTCAATCTCGGACTCCATCATTTCAGCCATTTTCCTGGTGAGGGAAGGTGAGGGAGATGAGGGAGATCTCTGGGAAAGCTCAGCAACCTGACTGTTCACAATGCTGAGGTAACAAGAAACTAGAACTTAACTCACCCCGGATCTGAGGGGAGAACCTCCACTGCTCCAGGAACACCTTCTAAGAGCACCTTCACAACGATCTGGTGGCACCCTTTGAAATTCTTGAGCACCTTTCAATTTTCCTGCAAGACATCATTTACATGAGTGACTTTTCCTGATTCAGGAATCCAAATTAATATTACATTTTCTATTATTTTTTTCCAATTTTAGATTGTACATATATTACTATCTTTTATTTCCTATTGTTTTTCTCACTAAATTGGATATCCAATGAAGACAAGATTGATCTAGACTTTAATGTTTAACACTGACATATAGCAACATCAATATGTTTAGTTCTTAGGAAATGCTCAGAATTTTGAAAGAAAACTATTCACACCAAAAAAGAAAAATTTTTTCCACGTTTCAAATAAATTCACTATAGTTAAGCACTGATAATCTCTTGTGGTGGACTGCAATCATTTCTTTACAAATCATTTTTCTCTGTGTAATCCATTTTAAGACTCTAGCCACAATAAGCCTGTTTAAGATGTAAAGCTAATCAGTACACCCTTTCTTTTAAATTTCTATCCACATGTTATTTTTAAGGGGAGAAAAAAAAATCAAATTCCATTCCTGTCCTGCCATAATTATTAACACTACCTCTTAAAACACTCAAGATGTTTGAGTCTGGAGGGAAAGTCACTTGATCCTCTCGTTTACAGAGCACCTAATATATGCCAAGTTGTGGACTAAAACCCAGGATTCATAATCCCACTTATGTTACTGCTCCAATTTATTTTAATCCTGATGAGATAAAAGTGTTAATAGACTAAAGAATGTCTACTCTAGTATTAGGTATGAATAAGGATTCTGACAAACAGGCCAATCCAGAGATAGGAGACATAGAGCAAGAGCAGTAAGAAAGGCAAAAGGGAGGGAGAATTAACTACAATTTGAGATGATGATGAGATTATGGGAAGGCTGACTCCTGATATCTGAGCAAAGAAAAAAAAGGATGGGGGTAGAGTTCCCTGGGAGTCCAGTGTTTAGGCCTCACTTTTACTGCTGTGGCCTGGATTCAATCCCTGGTTGGGGAACTAAGATACCAAAAAATAAAGGGAAGAAGGAAAAAATGGGAAAAAAACCCACATTGTGACTAAGGAATTTTACGATAAAGAGAACAATTTCTGCAACACAGGGATAAACACTATGTTGCTTACCAGGGACGCTGATTTTAAAAACTAAAATGTTGGGGCTTGCCTGGTGGTCCAAGGGTTATGAATACTCCTGCCAATGCACAGGTTTGATCCATAGCCTGGGAGGATTCCTCATGCCATGGAGCAACTGAGCCCACACTCTAGAGCCCTTGAGCTACAACTACTGAATCCCACATACCCTAGACCCCATGCTCTGCAACAAGAAAAGCACATGCACTGCAACTAGAGAAAGCCTGGAAGTAATGAAGAGCCAGCACAGTCATAAATGAAAATTAAAATGTAAAATCTGGACTGTAATTCCCAAGAAAGTTTCATATACAAAGGTATGTAAAACCGTGAATCATAAATAAATAAAAATTTAAAAACTAAAATCTGGACTATTGTCCCAAGAAAGTTTCATATACAAAGGTATATAAAACTATTTCTTAATACTGCTGCTGCTGCTAAGTTGCTTCAGTCATGTCTGACTCTGTGCGACCACATAGATGGCAGCCTACCAGGCTCTTCCATCACTGGGATTCTCCAGGCAAGAACACTGGAGTGGGTTGCCATTTCCTTCTCCTATGCATGAAAGTGAAAAGTGAAAGTGAAGTCGCTCAGTCGTGTCTGACTCTTCGTGACCCCATGGACTGCAGCCTACCAGGCTCCTCCGTCCATGGGATTTCCCAGGCAAGAGTACTGGAGTGTGTTGTCATTGCCTTCTCCACCTTCATAGTACTAACACCAAGGAAATAACTTCAGTAAGGTAACTTCTTGTTTTAAGAGTAAAATCCGCTAACTCAAGAAGAGATTTTACCAAAGAAAAAAGGATACAAAAGGACATTCTTGCTATCAATAAAAATGCAACACTTACCAGAACAGTCTGATTTGTGAATGCTGGTTCTCCCAGTTCTAATAGCTGTCCTGTGACCCACACCTGAGATGAAGGCAACCAGTAACTTGCTGGAGATAGCAGTGACTTCTGCCTTTGATTACCCTTTTATAGACTAACAGAGTGGATAATCTGATGGGTGGATAACCCAGAGACACACCCTATTTTAGATTAATGAGATTGAAGAGATTCTAAAAGAAAAAAATATGGGGCTACTGATATTTGCATAATGTCCTAGATGAAAAAATGTAATATGTTTGTACGTGGGGAGTGTTACTTAGAGTTTATGTCACGATTTTAGTCAATATTTTATGTCTCCTTTTTCTGCCACTATGGAATGCATTCTGCAAAAATAAGAATGGAAGTTTCTTAATATACAACTTTTCAGCTGGAGAGGAGCCAAGATGGCGGAGGAATAGGCCGGGCAGACCACTTTCTCCCCTACAAATTCATTGAAAGAACAATTTAACGCAGAGCAAACTTCACAAAACAACTTCTGATCGCTAGCTGGGGTCATCAGGCACCCAGAAAAGCAGCCCATTGTCTTTGAAAGGAGGTAGGACAAAATATAAAAGATAAAAAGAGAGACAAAAGAGCTAGGGACGGAGACCCGTCCCGGGAAGGGAGTCTTCATAGAGGAAGTTTCCAAACACCAGGAAACCCTCGCACTGGCGGGTCTGGGGTAAGTTTTTAAATCTCAGAGGGCAACCTAACTGGGAGGGGAAAAATAAATAAATCCCACAGATTACGTGCCTAAAAGCAACTCCCAGCAGAAAAGTACCCCAGACGCCCGCATCCGCCACTAGCAAGTGGGGGGGTGGAACGGAGAGGAGAGGGCAGCATTGCTTAGGGTAAGGACCGGGCTTGAGTGCCCTGAGGGCAATCGGAGGGAGCTTTTGTGAGTTACCAGCTTAAACTGTGGGACAGCAAAAGAGAGAGAGAAAATTAACCGGCCCAAACACACTGCCGGCCGTTCACAGAACAAAGGGACCCAGCAAGTCCAGAGGAGTCAGATGGCTGTGGACCGGCCCAGCCCCGCTGGGGGCAGGAGGCAGGGGGGAGGGGAAAGGGGCAGGGTCGGCCCCAAGGACCGCATCCCCTACCACACTGCAAACACGCCTACAGTTTCTAACCAAAGACCTCCTGAGATTCTGGTTGGTCGACATCCGCCGGGAGGGTCGTGGCGAGGCACAGGGCGCATGCACCCGACTGGCGCAGGCGGGGAGTGGGGCTGGGGACGCAGAGGGAAGAAGGCTCATGCACCCGACTGGCGCGGGTGGAAACTGAGGCTGGAACTGCAGAGGGGAGAAGGCGCGCCGCACCCGGGGAGAGTGCGCCCGTGAAGCTCCTGGCTGCCTGAGCTGCTCGGGCGGGGAAGGCACAAAACGCAGGCGCAACTGAGTCCGTGCTTTTTGTGAAACACCCGAGGGCTGGAACCGCGCGCAGCTCAGGGCACACTCCATATAGAGCAGCTGGGAGCCTCAGCAGCGTAGACGGGGAAAGCAGCGCCCCCCCGCCCTCCCCGCAGGGCGACAGAACTAGCAACCTGACAAGAAACCACCTCCGCCTGCCTGTGTCAGGGTGGAAATTAGGCACTGAAGAGACCCGCAAACAGAAGCCAAATAAACAAAGGGAACCGCTTCAGAAGGGACCGGTGCAACAGATTAAAATCACTGTAGATAACACCGACTACACTGGAAGGGGCCTGTAGATATCGAGAAGTGTAAGCTGGAACGAGGAGCTATCTGAAACTGAACCGAACCCATACTGACCGCAACAGCTCCAGAGAAATTCCTAGATATATTTTTACTTTTTTTAATTAAAAAAAATTTTTTTTCCTTTTCTTTTTTTATTTTTTCTCTTTTATTTTCTTTTAAAATTCCCTATTACTCCCCGATTACTCCTTAACTTTCATTTTCATAGATTTTTATGATTTTTTTAATTAGGAAAAAAATTTTTTTCTCTTTTTTTTTTCCTTTTGTTCTTATTTCCTTTTAAAGTCCTCTATTACTCCTCTACTACTCCTTAATTTTCATTTTCATTTCACTATAACCTTGCAAAAAAAAAAAAAAAAACAGAAGCCCTATTTTTAAACCGAATTTCATATATATTTCTAAAATTTTTTTTGTTTTTGTTTTTGCTTTTAATATTGTATTTTTAAGAGTCTAACCTCTACTCTAGATTTTTAATCTTTGTTTTTCAGTATGTGATATAAATTTTGGACACTTAAGAATCTGATATTCAGTTCCCATTTTTATTCAGGAGTGTGTTGATTACTCTCTCCCAATTTTGACTCTCCATTTTCTACCTCAGAACACCTCTATTTCCTCCCTTCCCCTTCTCTTCCCAATCCAATTCTGTGAATCTTTGTGGGTGTCTGGGCTATGGAGAGCACTTTGGGAACAGACAACTGTGTAGATCTGTCTCTCTCCTCTTGAGTCCCCCATTTTCTTCTCCTGCTCATCTCTATCTCCCTCCTCCCTCTCCTCTTTTTCATGTAACTCTGTGAACCTCTCTGGGTGTCCCTCACAGGGGAGAATCTTTTCACCATTAACCTAGAAGCTTTATTATCAGTGTTGTATAGTTGGAGAAGTCTTGAGACTACTGGAAGACTAAAACTGGAAGACTAACACTAAAACAATCAACTTCACCTTTTTCTCAAGTGCACATGGAACCTTCTCCAAAATAGATCACATCCTGGGCCATAAATCTAGTTTTGGAAAATTCAAAAAAATTGAAATCATTCCAGTCATCTTTTCTGACCACAGTGTGGTAAGATTAGATCTCAATTACAGGAAAAAAATTGTTAAAAATTCAAACATATGGAGGCTAAATAACACACTTCTGAATAAGCAACAAATCATAGAAGAAATCAAAAAAGAAATCAAAATATGCATAGAAATGAATGAAAATGAAAACACAACAACCCAAAACCTATGGGACACTGTAAAAGCAGTGCTAAGGGGAAGGTTCATAGCATTACAGGCTTATCTCAAGAAACAAGAAAACAGTCAAAAAAATAACCTAACTCTACACCTAAAGCAATTAGAGATGGAAGAAATGAAGAACCCCAGGGTTAGCAGAAGGAAAGAAATCTTAAAAATTAGGGCAGAAATAAATGCAAAAAAACCTGAAGAGACCATAGCAAAAATCAACAAAGCTAAAAGCTGGTTTTTTGAAAAAATAAACAAAATTGACAAACCATTAGCAAGACTCATTAAGAAACAAAGAGAGAAGAACCAAATTAACAAAATTAGAAATGAAAATGGAGAGATTACAACAGACAACACTGAAATACAAAGGATCATAAGAGACTACTACCAGCAGCTCTATGCCAATAAAATGGACAACTTGGAAGAAATGGACAAATTCTTAGAAAAGTATAACTTTCCAAAACTGAACCAGGAAGAAATAGAAGATCTTAACAGACCCATCACAAGCAAGGAAATCGAAACTGTAATCAGAAATCTTCCAGCAAACAAAAGCCCAGGACCAGATGGCTTCACAGCTGAATTCTACCAAAAATTTAGAGAAGAGCTAACACCTATCTTACTCAAACTCTTCCAGAAAATTGCAGAAGAAGCTAAACTTCCAAACTCATTCTATGAGGCCACCATCACCCTAATTCCAAAACCAGACAAAGATGCCACAAAAAAAGAAAACTACAGACCAATATCACTGATGAACATAGATGCAAAAATCCTTAACAAAATTCTAGCAAACAGAATCCAACAACATATTAAAAAAATCATACACCATGACCAAGTGGGCTTTATCCCAGGAATGCAAGGATTCTTTAATATCCGCAAATCAATCAGTGTAATACACCACATTAACAAATTGAAAGATAAAAACCATATGATTATCTCAATAGATGCAGAGAAAGCCTTTGACAAAATCCAACACCCATTTATGATTAAAACTCTCCAGAAAGCAGGAATAGAAGGAACATACCTCAACATAATAAAAGCTATATATGACAAACCCACAGCAAGCATCACCCTCAATGGTGAAAAATTGAAAGCATTTCCCCTGAAATCAGGAACAAGACAAGGGTGTCCACTCTCACCACTACTATTCAACGTAGTTTTGGAAGTTTTGGCCACAGCAATCAGAGCAGAAGAAGAAGTAAAAGGAATCCAGATAGGAAAAGAAGAAGTGAAACTCTCGCTGTTTGCAGATGACATGATCCTCTACATAGAAAACCCTAAAGACTCTTCCAGAAAATTACTAGAGCTAATCAATGAATATAGTAAACTTGCAGGATATAAATTTAACACACAGAAATCCCTTGCATTCCTATACACTAACAATGAGAAAACAGAAAGAGAAATTAAGGAAACAATACCATTCACCATTGCAACAAAAAGAATAAAATACTTAGGAGTATATCTACCTAAAGAAACAAAAGACCTATACATAGAAAACTATAAAACACTCATGAAAGAAATCAAAGAGGACACAAACCGATGGAGAAACATACTGTGTTCATGGATTGGAAGAATCAATATTGTCAAAATGGCTATACTACCCAAAGTAATCTATGGATTCAATGCAATCCCTATGAAGCTACCAACGGTATTTTTCACAGAACTAGACCAAAGAATTTCTCAATTTGTATGGAAATACAAAAAACCTCAAATAGCCGAAGCAATCTTGAGAAAGAAGAATGGAACTGGAGGAATCAACCCGCCTGACTTCAGACTCTACTACAAAGCCACAGTCATCAAGACAGTATGGTACTGGCACAAAGACAGAAATATAGATCAATGGAACAGAATAAAAAACAGAGATAAATCCACGAACCTATGGATACCTTATCTTTGACAAAGGAGGCAAGGATATACAATGGAAAAAAGACAACCCCTTTAACAAGTGTGCTGGGAAACCTGGTCAACCACTTGTAAAAGAATGAAACTAGAACACTTTCTAACACCATACACACAAATAAACTCAAAATGGATTAAAGATCTAAATGTAAGACCAGAAACTATAAAACTCCTAGAGGAGAACATAGGCAAAACACTCTCCGACATGAATCACAGCAGGATCCTCTATGACCCACCTCCCAGAATATTGGAAATAAAAGCAAAAATAAACAAATGGGACCTAATGAAACTTAAAAGATTTTGCACTACAAAGGAAACTATAAGCAAGGTGAAAATACAGTCCTCAGATTGGGAGAAAATAATAGCAAATGAAGAAACAGACAAAGGACTAATCTCAAAAATATACAAGCAACTCCTGCAGCTCAATTTCAGAAAAATAAATGACCCAATCAAAAAATGGGCCAAAGAACTAAACAGACATTTCTCCAAAGAAGACATACAGATGGCTAACAAACACATGAAAAGATGCTCCACATCACTCATCATCAGAGAAATGCAAATCAAAACCACAATGAGGTACCATTACATGCCAGTCAGGATGTCTGCTGTCCAAAAGTCTACAAGCAATAAATGCTGGAGAGGGTGTGGAGAAAAGGGAACCCTCTTACACTGTTGGTGGGAATGCAAACTAGCACAGCCACTATGGAAAACAGTGTGGAGATTTCTTAAAAAACTGGAAATGTAACTGTCATATGACCCAGCAATCCCACTTCTGGGCATACACACTGAGGAAACCAGATCTGAAAGAGACACGTGAACCCCAATGTTCATCGCAGCACTGTTTATAATAGCCAGGACATGGAAGCAACCTAGATGTCCATCAGCAGATGAATGGACAAGGAAGCTGTGGTACATATACACCATCGAATATTACTCAGCCATTAAAAAGAATTCATTTGAATCAGTTCTAATGAGGTGGATGAACCTGGAGCGCATTATATAGAGTGAAGTAAGCCAGAAAGATAAAGAACATTACAGCATACTAACACATATATACGGAATTTAGAAAGATGGTAATGATAACCCTATATGCAAAACAGAAAAAGAGACACAGATGTACAGAACAGACTTTTGAACTCTGTGGGAGAAGGCAAGGGTGGGATGTTTCAAGAGAACAGCATTGAAACATGTATATTATCTATAGTGAAACAGATCACCAGCCCAGATTGGATGCATGAGACAAGTGCTCGGGCCTGGTGCACTGGGAAGACCCAGAGGAATCGGGTGGAGAGGGAGGTGGGAGGTGGGAGGGGGGATCGGGATGGGGAATACATGTAACTGCATGGCTGATTCATGTCAATATATGACAAAACCCACTACAATATTGTAAAGTAATTAGCCTCCAACTAATAAAAATAAATGAAAAAAAAAAAATATACCAATGTTTCTTTAAAAAATTATTTTTTCAGCTAAGTTATGCTTTTGTAGGAAAAAATAGAGACTCTTTAAAGTTTTTTGATAAAAAATGCCAAAAGTCTTATTGACAAGACTATAATATCTATATCATACAGCCACTACAACAAAATTAGTGTTTTGTGCATTTACATTTAACCTAAATATTGATATTTGAAATGATCACAACCATATCGTTTTTTCCTCACCCTTTGAACTAAATAGTCTCTTTACTCTTTTTACTTCACTTTTATTGCAGGATTCCCTAATCAATTTGCTAATCTTAATCATATACAAATCTGCATGTAATTACATTGGTGATTAAATTATGAATCTTTCACTTAAGGGTCTAATACACTTAAAGTCTAATACTTTCACCACCTTTCCCAAAGTCTAAAACCTTAGAACATTTTCAATTCCATTACACATTCTTGAGTATTTTATTATTTCTGCAATCTATCTATATTTTAATTTCCATGGGATGTTATCTGTCACTGCTGTTTAGTCAGTAAATCATTTCTGACTCTTTACCAGAGATGTAAGTAGTTCTTTATAAAACAAAATTAAATGATATTTATTTCCTAATCATTGCTTCCTTTCCTCCTCTTTCCATTGCACATTCCTAATTTTCAATCTGGGGTTATTTTTCTTGGAGCTTAATATGTCACTCTCGTATTTTGTCTAATTTAAAGCAGTTAACAATGAAATATTTCACTTTAAGTTTTTAAAGACATCTTTACTTGGGGCAACATTGATGCTTGATATAGAATTCTGATTTGATATGATAATTATCCCACTTTAAAAATATTGTTCTGTTAGTATTTATCTTATTTTGTTTCAATATTAGTGTCAAAAATTAAGCCTTTTCTTGCATGTTTGGCTTCTGCATTCTCTACAGATTCGTTAGGTTAACTTTGGCTTTTTGATCATAGGATAGCTTTTCATTGTTTCTTCTGTATATACTTGTGTTAGCTAATGTTGAGCTACTGCAAATGTAGGTGGATGCCTTTCACCAATATGAAATGTGCTTGTGTATTTTCACTTGTAATATTGTGACTGAAAGTGGGGTCCAGCTATTTACCACTCAAAAGCCACTAAAGAGGCAAGGTTGGTAGAAAGGAAAATTTGCTTCATTTTGGATACCAGAAATGGGGGTGGGGGAGGGAGGACTCCTATCCAAAGGCCAACTTTCACCCTCACAATCAGGGAGTACTAGCTTTTATTGACAGAGGGAAGGGGCTACATGCAGAAACAACAGTCAGCTCTGACAGTCATCTTGAAATTGGTCATGCAGTAGTGTGATCAGTGTCATCTTGATTGTTTTAAGTAGTTCAGTTCAGTTCAGTCGCTCAGTCGTGTCCAACTCTTTGCAACCCCATGAACCGCAGCATGCCAGGCCTCCCTGTCCATCACCAACTCCCAGAGTCCACCTAAACCCATGTCCATTGTGTCAATGATGCCATCCAACCATCTCATCCTCTGTTGTCCCCTTCTCCTCCTGCCCTCAATCTTTCCCAGCATCAGGGTCTTTTCCAACGAGTCAGTTCTTCACATCAGGTGGCCAAAGTATTGGAGTTTCAGCTTCAACATCAGTCCTTCCAATGAACACCCAGGACTGATCTCCTTTAGGATGGACTGGTTGGACCTCCTTGCAGTCCAAGGGACTCTCAAGAGTCTTCTCCAACACCACAGTTCAAAAGCATCAATTCTTCTGCACTCAGCTTCTTTATAGTCCAACTCTCATATCCATACATGACCACTGGAAAAACCATAGCCTTGACTAGATAGACCATTGTTGGCAAAGTAATGTCTCTGCTTTTTAATATGCTGTCTAGGTTGGTCATAACTTTCCTTCCAAAGAGTAAGCATCTTTTAATTTCATGGCTGCAATCACCATCTTCAGTGATTTTGGAGCCCCCCCAAAATAAAGTCAACCAGTTTCCATTGTTTCCCCATCTATTTGCCATGAAGTGATGGTTTTAAGTAAAGTTAGTCTTCATTTTCAGGGTTGGTTTGTTCCCATTTCCTTGAAGTAAATTCCAAGAATTATGTCAGATTATGTCTTGGCTATAGTCTGGCTATCAACTAGTTAACTTCTTTCACATGATGAAAGTTTCAGTATCTAGCTCAAAGGGTGTGTTCAGAATTTATTTATAGCTCTTGAGGAGGAATTAAAAGACTAACTTTGCTTAATGACTAAACTAAATTACTTATTCTTGTTGGACTCTTTTCCTTTAATCCTGCATTTTCTCATTTCTCTGCTTAAACTTATTTTTGACTAAAATTTTTCCACAGAAGAAGTCAAGCTGAGGACATTGGGGGGATGGTGAAAGACCATAAGGTCTTGCTCTGTTTCAATATCAATTCCTCCCCTTTTAATCTCTGCTCCCCTTTTAATTATATCTCTCTTCAATTTTAAGTCTGTGTTGTTTATTATTTTTCACTCTCAGTTTCTGTTGAAATATTTGTTCTGCCTTACTCTTTAGTAATCCAGGTAAAAAGTGTAGAATCAATATCTTCTTAATTACCAAAATTTTTAGCTTCATTTCTAAGACAGACAGAATGAAAAACTTTGATTTTTAAAAAAGAACAGTTTTACAATAAGGCCATATGGTGAAAGAAAAAAATTCACTGCTTCTCTACTGATTTGAATAAGCTCTATGATAATCCTAGTTTGACCTCATAGGGTCTGACATACTCCTGCCCTACATGAGGAGGAGCTAGTAATGTAAATCTGAGGTCTACTCAGAGAAGAAGGTTTTTTTCCTCCTCCCCCACTTTCCTTTGATTATAAAATTGTGGCCCACTTAATCCTTGGGGCAGAGCTCCCTTGCCTGCTTCCTTGCATTGCTTATAAGCATCCTATATTAATAACTCTATTTATGGCCTATCACTTTTCCTCTTGCTGAGTTCCTGTTCCTGAATTCCTTCTGCACTAAGACATGAAGAATCTGAGCCTCAGTAAGTACAGACACCAGGTGAGTGATTCTAATTAAAAAACCATGGGTTTGAGTTCCAATATGAGGTACACAGTTTCAAGTTTGTTCTTTAGGGTGTTTCTGGAAAAGACTAGCACTTGATTCCATAGACTAAGTAAATAAATCCACTTTCATGAATGTGAGTGGGTGTTTTGCTATTTGGTTAGGGCCCAAATGGAAAAAAACCGAAGGTAGGATTAATTCATTCTCCCTCGCTGGTACATCCATATTTTCCTGCCTCTGGACTTAAGAACTCCTGGTTCTCAAACATTTGGAATTGGAATCAAGTATACTGTTTACTTTTCTGGATTTCCAGTTTGGAGATAGTGGTTTCTGGGGCTTTTCCATCTATCAAGCCACTGAGTCAATTCTTACAATAAATTTTCATATATATATATATATGAATTTTCATATATATATATATGAAATATATATTCATATATATATATATATATATATATATATATATATATATATATATATATGAATAGTTTTGGTGAGCTGAGTAGATTTATGTTTTAAATGGATCATTGTGACTAGAATCTCATACCTGAATTAATGGAGAAAGGATTAGGAATCTTAAACTGTCATTGCTAATCTATTAGAGGAGGTCATTCAAAAGATGACATCTTGCATAAGTATGGTTAGTGGATGGATTTTCAATATACTAATTTATAAATTTGCCTGGTGCCGGGGTCGAGAGAGAGAGAGAGAGAGAGAGAGAGAGAGAGAGAGAGTGGAGAGAGGGGGGAGAGAGAGAGAGAAGGGGGGGGAGAGAGAGGGGGGGAGAGAGAGAGAGGAGAGAGAGAGGAGAGAGAGGAGAGAGAGAGAGAGAGGAGAGAGAGAGAGGAGAGAGGAGAGGAGGGGGTGGAGAGAGAGAGAGAGAGAGAGAGAGGAGAGGAGAGAGAGAGAGCGATTTGACAACCGGTTTTATACCCTTTCACAGAACGTTTTCAAGGTACAAGATGCTTACTCATGATCAAGAGTAACAGTGTCATAGGGAAACAGTACAGAGTAGAATTATATTCTTGTTAATACAAAAATTAATCTTTCTGCAAAAGTTTTCAGTTGCATTTATCTAAGAAGTTTACCCCATACTGACTCTGCGACTTTAGTGAGGGAGCTTCTGCCTAGCACTCCTGACTGACAATTAACAACCATCTCAATTTTACCACACTAGGGCTAAGTTCTTATTTCTCTAGATCTTTAACTATATTAACAATGGTTTTTATAACACAACCTTAGCACATTAAAGGCAAAAATACAGCAAGCAAAAACACAGCAAGCAAATCACAACCCAATAACCACCTATAGAATAATTTTTCTTATGTTTTCTAATAGGACTCCTTTACCCCTTAAAAGGGCTCTATATCTATTAGGGCTTTTATATAATCAGGTTCTTTACACTATTTTATGATTAGGATATTATAAGCAATCTTGCATATTAGTACCAAGCGCATAAAAGCTACTACAATGAATCAAAAGAATGTCTGGAGGTTGTAAAGATCTTATTAGGCCCATTCCCATAATTTACATTTTAAGATAACAGGATTAGCCAGAAGGTTATCAGGAAGGAGAAACTGTCCTCAAGCAGGATACATTGTTGTTATATAATCCTTAGTACAGAGTTTAAGCTGAGTTGTTTGTTGTGTCATCATCAGTTCCAGGCTTAAGGATAAAAAAGTTTTATGCAACTAAGAATAAGAAATGTAGAGGAAAACAATACATTTGTCCTTTCCTCCTCCTTGAGAATTCCAGACCCCTCTCTCTTTGGGGACCCCTGGACTACTTATCAACCTGCCTAGGCATTGACTCTCTCAATAGGAAACTCTATTTATATTTTCCTTGATTGGTCTTCATTTTTTATATTAAATCAATAGGATAATTGAGGCTGAGGTTTTACTTCAGTTCAGTTCAGTTCAGTCACTCAGTCGAGTCCGACTCTTTGCGACCCCATGAATCACAGCACACCAGGCCTCCCTGTCCATCACAAACTCCTGGAGTTTACTCAAATTCATGTCCATCGAGTCGGTGATGCCATCCAGCCATCTCATCCTCTATTTTCCCCTTCTCCTCCTGCCCCCAACCCCTCCCAGCATCAGGGTCTTTTCCAACGAGTCAACTCTTCGCATCAGGTGGCCAAAGTAATGGAGTTTCAGCTTCAACATCAGTCTTTCCAATGAACACCCAGGACTGATCTCCTTTAGGATGGACTGGCTGGATCTTCTTGAAGTCCAAGGGACTCTCAAGAGTCTTCTCCAACACCATAGTTCAAAAGCATCAATTCTTCTGCACTCAGCTTTCTGTATAGTCCAACTCTCACATCCATACATGACCACTGGAAAAACCATAGCCTTGGCTAGACAGACCATTGTTGGCAAAGTAATGTCTCTGCTTTTTAATATGCTATCTAGGTTGGTCATAACTTTCCTTCCAAGGAGTAAGTGTCTTCCAATTTCATGGCTGCAATCACCATCTTCAGTGATTTTGGAGCCCCCCAAAATGAAGTCTGACACTGTTTCCTCTGTTTCCCCATCTATATCCCAAGAAGTGATGAGACCAGATGCTATGATATTAGTTTTCTGAATGTTGAGCTTTAAGCCAACTTTTTCACTCTCCTCTTTCACTTTCATCAAGAGGCTTTTTAGTTCCTCTTCACTTTCTGCCATAAGGGTGATGCCATCTGAGATTATTGATATTTCTCGTGGCAATCTTCATTCTGGCTTGTGCTTCTTCCAGCCAAGTGTTTCTCATGATATACTCTGCATATAAGTTAAATAAGCAGGGTGACAATATATAGCCTTGACGTACTCCTTTTCCTATTTGGAACCAGTCTGTTGTTCCATGTCCAGTTCTAACTGTTGCTTCCTGATCTCCATGCAGGTTTCTCAAGAGGCAGGTCAGGTGGTCTGGTATTCCCATCTCTTTCAGAATTTTCCACAGTTTATTGTGATCCACACAGTCGAAGGCTTTGGTGTAGTCAATAAAGCAGAAATAGATGTTTTTCTGGAACTCTATTGCTTTTTGATGATCCAGCGGGTGTTGGCAATTTGATCTCTGGTTCCTCTGCCTTTTCTAAAACCAGCTTGAACTTTGCTTGAGCAGCTGTTAAGAGATACCCCACGTCCAAGGTAAGAGAAACCCAAGTAAGATGGTAGGTGTTGCGAGAGGGCATCAGAGGGTAGACACACTGAAACCATAATCACAGAAAACTAGAGGTTTTACTTACTGATTTGAATTTACATTTCTTTCCTTTAGTACTTACACTTAAAGAAGAGATATCTACTCAAGTGAGTTTTTATTTTCTGTTAATGCTGTATTAAATCTGATTTCATACATTATTATTTTCTTAATTATAATTGGTTTCACTTGTAAGTATCAGATAAAATCGATCAACCTTTCCTTTATTTGTCATGTCTTAATTCATATATAGGTAATTTTTATATAAGAAATTGAGTTCCTTAGTACTTGATAAAATTATCATTTCAAGTAAATGGGAAAACTGATTTAAAAAGATGAGGAAAATACATTATAAGTATTAAAATTTGGCTAAATTTTCATTCAAAAATAAGTCTTTTATTTTTGTTTCATTTTAAATTAGTATATTACATTAATTTAGAATTTTGAAGCTCTAAAAGAGTTACAGTAACACATGGGAAAATCATGTATTAATTGAATATTTTATCCAAATGTGAATTTTTACACTAACTGATGATTTAAGAAACAAAATACGAAGATGCAGTAAAAGATATTCTAAATAGCATTTAGTTATTAAAGAAATATTGTGAGATAGTGGAGTGGTTGAGAAAATAAGGATGTGTTTAATGTATAAATAGTTAGATTGATATTAAAAGCTTTGAGGAAAGTAAGTAATCTGTGATAGAATACCTATCAACGTCTTGATGACTGACTGTAGTTTGAGTGAAGTGAGTGAAGTTGCTCAGTTGTGTCTGACTCTTTGCAGTCCCTTGGACTATAGCCTACCAGGCCCCTCCATCCATGAAATTTTCCAGGCAAGAGTACTGGAGTGGGTTGCCATTTCTTTCTCCAGGGGATCTTCCTGATCCAGAGATTAAACCCAGGTGTCCTGCATTTTAGGCAGATGCTTTACTGTCTGAGCTACCAGGGTAGCCCTGAGTGTAGTTTTTGGACTCAAAAAGAGAGCAGAATCACTTGATAAATAGAGGTGAAGTGTTGGGCCTTTAATGGACCAGAACCTGGTGGTTCCGAGAGTGAGAGAGAGAAAGAGGCTGATATCCCCTGCTTTAGGCGGAAAGCCAATAGAGCCCTGTTCTTAGGGCACGCGCTGCTGCATGTAGGCACCAGGCGCCCTCTCGAGTGGGTGAAGGCACAGTGCGCCTTCTCGAGAGGGTCTTAGAAGCCCGGGCAAGAAAGTGAGCTCAGCGGGCCTCTGCGCTCCAAGGAATTAGCCAGAAATAGAGAGAGAGAAAGAGAGAAGGAATAGAAAGAAAGAAGGAAAGAAAGAAAGAAAGACACGGGGACCAAAGCTCTGATGGAGCAAAGGTGTTTTAATCATCATGGCGTGGGCATATATACTGTAGTAATTCTCAGCAAAGATAAAGATTTAAAATTCCAGACTTACAAAACATAAGATGATCCCTATCAAAGAGAGAGAGTTGCAAACAATCATCTTTTACCACTTGGCTCATAATAAGGAAGAGGGTACTTATCACTGTAATGAGAAATGCCTGGATTCCTCAGCCCCGGGAAAGGTGTGCCTCTCCTCTTAATTCCTGAATATTCAGGAATCAATAAGGGCCAGAGGGTTCCTGACAGATCCAAAACAGCACACAGGAAGCCTTTTGTTAAATGTTTCCTGACAGTGAAGTAGTTTTTATGTTTAATAACATTTGAATGAATAAATAGAATATCATTTTTTTCTGAATGATTCTTCGATCAAGGCCAAAAATGTGATAGAGACTCAGGAGAAAAGAATCCAAGAATGCCTATTTCCCTCGGAACCTAATTTATTACTTAAACTTTTCAAAAAATTGTTATCAGGTTTTAGGAGAATAATATAGCACTTTGGGGCAAAGATGCAGCCTAGTAGCCCAGCACTAGATGCCAAGATGGAAAAGATCTCTATGGACACCATGACCGTGCCCTTGGTGCTGTGGGAGACTGGGAGGAAGGTGACACAGACTCTGCAGAACACCAGCATGCTGAAGGTCAAGAACTTGGCTTCACTGAAGGTGTCAGGCAGGGTCCTGGCCAGGAAAGTCAAGGGAGAAGGTCCCCAGGGCTAAGGAGCCCAGGTATCCCAGGACACAGTAGAAGGCAGTGACTGAACCCTTATTATACATGATGAAGAGCTCCTTAGGCTCAGGAGTGTCCATCTCAAGGATAGGGAGAGAGAAGCCCAGTCAGACTTCACAGATAATCACTTGGATGAGGGAGCACATGGGAATGACATAGTTAGAAGCTCCTGTTACCAGGTGATATCTCATGGTTCTTCCTGGTTTCCTCGCCTTGAATGCCAGAATTGCAGTCAGGGTTTTGGCTGAAACAGCCACTGTAAACCCAGCTCCAAATGTAATTTGTCTGAGGATGCAGGTGGCTATGTTGGGATGGGCAATGAAGAGTAAGCAGCAGAGGAAGCACAGGAGGAGGGAGATGAGCAGGACATCTGAAACCTCAGTTATTGGCCTTGACTATGGGGGTGTCTCAGTGTTTCACAAAAACCCACAAAACCACAGCTGTAATCACCCAGAATCACAGAGCTCTGCAGTCCAGTGACATCCCTAAGGAATCCTTGAAGGCCAAGAAAGTCACAATTTTAGGGAGGCAGTGATTTCTCTCACTATTTGGATACTCTTGGTCTGGGCACTGGACACACTGCTTTGCATCTGGGGATAAAGTGCTTTTTCATTTGTACCACATTTCAATATGTGATAAACAAAAATATTTCCTATCATTATGCATACGTGCATTGTGCATATTGATCCCTTCTGATGTCATACTCAGACACATTTAATTAGAAAGTGTAGGTGAGGATGTAAAAATTGGAACATTTGTGTGTTCTTTTTGGGAATGAAAAATGGTATAGCAGCTGTGGAAATATATCTGGCAGTTCCTCTAAAAATTAAATATCACTGAGCAGTTCCCATCGGGGTGTGTAGTCCCCAAAATTGAAGGCAGTGCCTTGAATAGTGCTACTGCACTACACTACACTACTTACTACAATATTGTAAGTGCTACTTACAATAGCTGAAAAATGGAAGCAACCTTAATGTCCATTGAAAGATAAATGGATAAATGAAATGAGATACATACATACAATGCAGTGTTATTCTCCCTAAGAAGAGACATTAATTTATCACGTTGAATAGTCAAATCATAGACACAGGAAGTGGAATGGTGTTTACAAGGGTGTGTTTTAAGAGCTCAGTTGCTTCAATTGTGTCTACCCCATAGACTGTAGCTCTCCAGGCTCCTCTATCCATGGAATTCTCCAGGCAAGAATACTGGAGTAGATTGCCATACCCTTTTCCAGGGGATCTTCCTGACCCAGGGATTGAACCCATGTCTCTTACATCTCCTGCACTGGCAAGTGGGCTCTTAATCACTAATGCCACCTAGAAAGCACTGCAAGGGAGTGGGAGTAACTGTTTCTTGGTAACAGAGATGAAGATAGGGCTGTTAGTTCTGTGGAGGGACAGTGGAGATGGTCACACAGCAACAGGAATTCATTAACGTCCCCAAATTGTACTCATAAGAGTAATTAAAATGGCAAGTTTTATTTGATGTATATTTTTACCACAAGAAAAATGGAGAGGTCAAAAAATGATTAAGAACATGAGTTGAGAAACTGGTGCCCAGTGACTCCTTTCCCAAAGCCCTCAGTTTCCTTTTTATTGTGAAATAAGTAAGAGGTGGAAGGCGATTATGAATTTTTATACCGGTGTGGTCAGAAATGTGTGGCTCCGAGCAAAAAGCACAAGTAAAACAGCAAATAGGCTTTCCATCTTGTGGGATTTTTCTGAATCATGAGCTATAGCTCTGGCTACACACAGATTTCAGTGTCTGAAAGGAAACAGAGTGTTTTTGGTCAAATTTTGAACTTATAAGCTGCTATCAGAGGACATCTGTATTTTTCCCAGAGGAAAGAGCTTTTCATCTACTATTACATCACTGTGTCTCCTCCCCAATCCCAGTCTTGTCATATTCTCTAGAACTCTATGTGTGAAATACTAAGTTATACTTCCATGTTCTTTCTTCAGAAATATTTACAGAGACAATGAAAATTTCACCAAAATATTTCATGTATTTCTGGCAATACACCTTGTTTTTCTCTAGTTTAACCACATAATTCAAACATCCAGGCAATGCAGATTCCTATGTGGTAATGTTTTAGGTGCAGAAAAATGTTTTGCTATGCTCTTATATTGGGTACATAGAGATGTAGGTTTTAGGTAAAGAGCCTAACAATGCTAAAAGCAGACACACTATGAAAAGTGGCTTCATAAACAATAGATGTAGGCCATGGAGAGACAAATTATGAGACTGTGTTATGAAATGCAGATTATGATTAACACAATTCATGGCTTCTGATCCAGGGATGGTGCAGGTTTGTTTAAAAAAGAAGAGAAATATTTTTATATGCAAAATGAGTCACCTTAATATTACCCTGGAGTTTTCAAACTTGGGAATTTTTTGAAAATAGTGATCAGTGCTTTGAAATACTAATGGGAATGAAGTTTGATGATCAAATAATGTGCAAATAACCAAGGGAATGTGTAAATGGAATATATAAGGTAATAGTTGACATTCATAATCTAGTTGTGTTTAAACATAAGAAGGACTCTTACCCATATGTTAATAAGGTCAGGGTATTAGATATATCCATTACTATTATTTATTGCATTCATCCAACTGATGCAGGAATAGATATACTGAAACTAAAAACAATCATGTATACAACTTGCTTCTTTTAGACGATGTCTCAGAAAGTACATAAGATTCTATACTCTGAGGCAAGATGTTGCAATCAAAGAGTTAATTTAGTGCCCAGTTAAATGTGTACACACTTCCTCTCATATAAAGATTCTTCTCTAATATATTTAAAATGTATACATATAATCTTACAGAGATCTCATACCTCTCTGAATCCAATAGGCCATTCTATTATCTCTTCATTGATCACCAAGCCTTGATCACATAGACTATCAGTGCCAAACTCGTCCACTTTATAATTAGGAGCCCAAGACCACCTAGAAAACTCACAGCATTCAGGATATCATACTGCCCCCTCGTGGCTTCTTTTCTCATCTAAGGATATGTGCTCCCCAGCACGGTTTCTAAATTGGAATTTTTTTAGTAATAGGGGAAGCTAGAAAAGAAGAAAGATTAATAGTTAAAAAGCAGATTTCCCTGGAATAGGAAATGCAACCCACTCCAGCATTCTTGCTTGGAAAATTTCATGGACAGAGGATCTTGGCGGGTAACTGTCCATGGTGCTGCAAAATGTCGGACACGACTGAGCAGGCACACACAGGCTTCTAAAAGGAAGTGCCTGTACTGTAAATTAGTACAACATGGAATTTTTCCTCTTACATGTTTGAGCAAGAATATGACTGATGACAGTGGAGGAAAAACTCTCCCTATGGAAGAAAACTAAAACCTGCAACTTGTAGAGTATTAATTGCCGGGCCAGCCGGAAGATTTCAGCGAGCGACACGACGCGTTCCTTTAGGCTAAGAAATAAAGACACAGAACAGATGGGGTTGAGAGGATCGCTGCAGTCAGCGATGATTCTTTATTTCTCAGGGTTACATTTATACTAAACCAAGAAGAGAATCTTAAGAAGAGAAAATATTTTTCCATAAACATCACTTTGAGATAACAATCACCAGAACTCTCCGATAACGTCAAGGGATAAGAAGGGCATCCCGTTTATCTTAAGGGTGGTCGTGAAAGGCTTATCCATCTGCGTCATGTGTGCATTCAAGGCTTGCTAATGTTCTGTTAAGATTTAACTTGGATAATAAATTCCAGAGAGGGGTGGCGGGACAGAGAGCTATGTCTGCAAACAGACCCTTGAGGATCAAGACAGCTCCCAGAGCCAGCCTTTTGGTTCAGGCCGCTCCCCGCAATTAATGAGACTATGGATTTAGCCTTTATTCCTTGAACCTCAGAGTTTTTGACACTCTGTTGTGGGAGAGAATAAATCTATATTGTTTCCTTTAGATTATGGTAAAATTCACACAATGTATAATTCACTATTTTAAGTAGTATAATTCAGTGGATTTTAGTACTTTCACATGTTGTTCAACCATCACCACTGTCTGATGTCAAGATAGTTTCATCATCTGAAAGGAAACCCTGCTCCAATTAAGGAGTCACTTCACATTTCCCCTGAATCAGCATCTTAGAACAACTAATTTGTTTTCTGTTTATAGATAAAGCTTCTTCTGCACATTTCATGCAAATGGAGACATACAATATTTTTCCTTTACTGTCTGGCTTTCACTTAGCATAATATTTTCAAAGTTTATACAAGTATAAGAAATTTATTTCTTTAGTGGCTGAATCTTATTCCATTACATGCAAGTATCACATTTTGTTTATTATTCTTCAGTTGATGGATATTGGGGTTGTTTCTTCTTTTGCGTGTTATGCACACTGCTATGAATGTTTATATAAAAATTTTGGGTTAAACACCTGTGCTGTGTCTCATTTGGAGGACTACATATGTAGGAGTGCAAGTGCTGGGTCATTGAAAAAATCTGTACTTATTTCTATAATTAGTGTTTTTAAGTTTTAAATAATTTACACAAAACTTAAATATGAAGCAAATATTCTATACTATTCTTAGATAGGCCACAAAAAACTTATATGTATAGGTTCTCTGGGTTTTGCTTTTAAATTTTGATGAGATAGTAAAAAGAATCATTGGATAAGACAGAAGAAAATATATAATTAAGTTGTAAATATCCATGACCACAGATTTTTCCCTCAACCATTAAACAGAAATATTCAACATGACTGCTCAAAAGCTTATGAAGATGTAGACTCAACAAAGGAACATATACAGCAATTACCAGATAAAAGTGTTTGAGAAAAAGGCCTGAGTGGTACCTCAGACATCATCTACTAATTTATTTTTCCTAAGTATGAGCTACTTTTTCATGCCTCTTTGTATAATGTATTTTTGATAAAAATTTAATATTCAGAATATTTGTTCACAATGGGAACAACTATGGAAATAAGATTCTTCCCCCAATCACCAATTATAGTTGTTGATTACTTAACACTTATTGTTAGTTAGTTTAGGGTATTATCTGAGCCAGTCTTGTATAGTCCACATTCTTTCTCAAGTTTGGTCACTGAAGTCTTTGTTCCAATTGCCTAGGGCCAGCTCATGAGCTCATGACTAGAAAATTCCTTATACCCAAAAAGCAAAACTAAAAAAAAAAAAAGAACTATTTCTCTGTCTCTGCAAGTGTGCTTTCTGGTGTATTAGAGCAAAGCTTGAACATTCAGCCTGGAAGTTTACAACTCTGCCTTAGCCTTTCCTTCCACTTGACTGAGGCCTGAATTTCAGTCAGAAGTGGGGAATTAGTATGTTCTCAAAGGTTTTTTTCTGATTATGAACCAAGTTCTGTGTTATTTGGGAGCATTATAGAGCTTTTATTATTCAAAACATCTCTTTCGCCAGTCTTACAATGCTATAGAGGTTTTATATAGTTTCCCCAACTGTAATCTCTGACCCCAGGCAGCAGCTAATTTATTTATCATTATGTATTTTCAACAAACACACTGCAGGCTGCTACCTCAGCCCTAGGAAATTCCAAAGACCCACAAAATACAGGAAGTCTTAGAGTAGTCCTTCAGTGAGCCACCAAGTACCTCAAAACATTTTTTTTTTTTTTAGAATGAGGTTTATATAGCTCTTTTTGGTGCTAGTTGTCTGCATGAAAAATAGTAATCTGTATGAAAAAATGTGGGCTGTTGTTTAATAGGTCTCTTTTGAGTTGGAATGTAAAGAATAGTACCAGTGTAAATTAAAACATCATGAAGTTTTATACCAAAATTCAGCTGTATCTTTTTAACTCTTCATTAAGAATTCCATATGTTGGAGACTGTGGTTTGGATACCAAAATCCTAGCATGTTTCCTTTAAAATTATTTTAAAAGCTGTTAAAGGGGTACTCTTTTGCCCTCTTCTGATGCCTATGCCAGAAGCTTTCTCTATCTCCTTTATAATTTAATAAAACTTTATTACACAAAAGCTCTGAGCGATCCAGCCTCATCTCTGGCCCTGGATTGAATTCATCTCCTCCGGAGGCCAAGAATCCTGCATCTCATCATTCAGCAACAACCTTTCATCTTGGGACAAGATGGGCCTGATAATCTATGTGAGCCTACTTAATCCCGAGTCTGCCGTTTGATCCTCAAGACAATGCCTTCCTGTCCTGGGCTCACTCCTATGCTGCATTCCACAATTGGTCTAACTGCTGGGTCTGTGGAGCACTCCCCTCTTTATCAGTGGAAGGCGTCCCATGGTGGACATCTCCACTTCAAGGAAAGGACTTTCTCCAAGTCTGCAAATACCTTCAACAATGTGATGCCTCTTCTTAAACTGATGACATCTAACAACCTTAAGATGGACTGATGTAACTATGGACATAATGTGACTTTTCATTTTGATTTTAACTTGGTTTAATGACTATTTTGCCTTACATCTGTAACTGTATAATGGGGTTTTCTAACCGTCTAAAAGCTTTTAATTTACAAATAGTTGTCCGAGCTCCTATGAGTGCCACAGCCTCCTCCAACTGTTACTTGGGGCCCCTGGATCAGACATCCTCACTATGAAGATTAGGAGAATATGTTGCCTCACCAATTTAGGGACAATGCCCCTTGTCAGCTCGGAAGCAGTTGTGGAATGAGAACGATGCCCCTTTTCCCTAGGCAACATAATTCTCCTAAAAGAAAAGGGGGGAATGAGAGAGTCATTTCCTAGGCAGGTTGATAAGAAGTCTAGGGGTCCCCAAGGAGAGAGAGGTCTGGGATATTCAAGGAGGAAGAAAGGACAAACTTTTTTACTTTTTTTCCTCTACATTCCTTAGGATTATATAACAATAATGTATCCTGCCTGAGGACAGTCTTTGGATTAAACCCTCTGGCTAATTCTGTTATTTTAAAACATAAATTATGGGAGTAGGTCTGGTCTTTACAAGGATGTATCCTACCTGAGGACAATCTTTGGATTAAACCTTCTGGCCAACTCTGTTATCTTAAAATGTAAATTATGGGAGTAGGTCTGGTGAGGTCTTTGCAACCTCCAGACATTCTTTGGATTCATTGGAGAGTATATAACTCCATTGCTAACACTAGCAAAGGGGTACTCTTTTGCCCCCTTCTGATGCCTATGTCAGAAGCTTTCTCTATCTCTTTTATACTTTAATAAAACTTTATTACACACACACACACACAATAAAAAATAAAAGCTGTTAAAAAGACAGACATTTTATTTAATCTGATTAGTTTATTCTATTTAATCAACAATTTGATGAAATGTATTTGTCTTTTGTGTATAATGACAAATTTCTAAATATATCCTGAAATGGATTTCTAGATTCCAAAAGCCATCATTAAAATTCAATGAATTAATTTGTAAACCATGTAATTTATGTTGAGTTTATAATCACCATCAGTGTCTTCACATTTTAAATTGTTTGCAGGTTTTGTATTTATCTCTAAAAATGGTTCATTTTCCAGGGTCAGTGTAGAATACCATGGAGACTCCATTTCTGTTTTCATCATAATCATTTCAAGGAACATTTGGAGCATAGCATATACACCAGTTTAGATGAAAGTATTGGATTCTCTTATGGTAATTACATCAATATTTTCTGCATCAAGAACACTCCAAGGAAATGTATAGATTTTATGATGTTTTTGTTTTTGTATGTTTTATAAACACTCATCTTGATATTTTACTACATTACATCCTAAACTAGGAATGTTTTTCAAGTATATGTTCTGAAAGAAATAATTAGAAAGACCCCCCTCCTCATGTAGAATTCTCCAAATAGACCTAGTAATTATAGATATATATATATGACCAATGTGAAAGGACTGTGCATCCATTGTGCCTAATCCTGTGGACTTGAGACAAACATATGGTCATGATGCTGTATCTCAATAAAATATAACCATATATCTTCTGCTTGTCTATTCGTGACCTGCGTCTGAAGGACAGTTACATTCCAGGGTAGAATCATGGGTTCGTCTGCATCTCCTGGAGGTCCCGTTTCTATTTTCACCAAAAGCATTTCATGAAGGGCTTGGGCCACTGCATACACAGCATTATAGGTGAGATAACTAGATTCAGACAAGGTCATCATGTTGGCGGAGAAGGCAATGGCACCCCACTCCAGTACTCTTGCCTGGAAGGTCCCATGGACGTAGGAGCCTGGTAGGCTGCAGTCCATGGGGTTGCGAAGAGTCGGACATGATTGAGCGACTTCACTTTCATGCATTGGAGAAGGAAACGGCAACCTACTCCAGTATTCTTGCCTGGAGAATCCCTGGGATGGAGGAGCCTGGTGGGGGATCATCTATGGGATTGTACAGAGTTGGATATGACTGCCGCGACTTAGCAGCAGCAGCATCATGTCAGAATTCCCTTGCATAAACTCTAAAGAGGAATTGGGTGGGCAGTAGAAGATATTTCCACAATGTGATCCAGCAGGTGAATATGTAATAATTTGAAGCCACACATTACTGAAGTTAAAATCTTCTGGATATCTTATTTCATTCTGGGCACACAGAAGGCTGTGTTTCTTAGATCCCTCACTCTTAGAAAAGACATGTAGTTTCTTCTGAAAAATGATATAAATATTATACAAAAAACCAAAAGAGAATGTGTGAGATCTCCATGAGCTTTTTATCTCCTTCAATGGCAGCTGACATTTCAGATGGTGCACCCAGAAGAATGTGGTGTTTCCATCAACTTTGCCCCAGGTGGATTGTGAAGAAGAGATTACTTCTACCTAACAACTAATGTTTCATGCAAATGCTGAGAATAAGTAAATCTTGTCTTATTAAATCTTCATGGTGGATTAAATGTACTACCACAGCATTACCTACATTATCCTAGAGATTACAATGCCCTACCCTTTCATGCTTTCTTTAAAAATATTCCATGGACAGCATTCTTCTATTCTATGCTGTTGTGTTTAGAAGTAATGTCTCTTGTTTGCTGCTGGTTAGATTGGTCCTTGGAAAGAGATCCTGAGATGGAGAAACCTGTGTGGAAAATTTAATGGAGTATCCTCCTTATATGTTTGTGGGACAGGAGCAAGGCAGAAATGGGGGGAAAGAACTGCTGAACCACAAGACAGATACAACTGAATCTCAGTCAGTCCTCAGGGCTCTGGGATGACCCTTCAGGGTTTCCAAAATTGAGACTAGGGAACCAGGCTTCTTATTACTATGTCTCTAAGACCCTGGCTTCTGGCTGTTATTTGAGAGGGTCCTGTCCTAGAGTGAGGGATTTCCCTATGCTGTGAGTATTTCCTATGATGTAAAGAGTGGTAAACCATCACACTCAGTGTTCCCTGGAACAGTGGGATGGGTGCCTTGAGTCTGTGCATGAACTTGGACTTTCAAGTACTGACAGGCCATTTCCATCACCTCCCATCCCAGGGAATAACTCACCATCTGAAGTCTCTGGAATGTGTTTATAACTCGGTGGAATGCATACACACAACTTCTACATTGTTTTTTTATGGGATGTGGGTGAAAGACACCAGGAAAGAGATATTGTCTCACCAGAATTCAGACCCACTCACCTGTGGCATTTTGTACAGCTCCAGAAGTGTTCCAATCTTGGCTGCAAATACTGATGCAGTTCCTGTAACTATAGCCAAAGATTTCCTCTCTCTCTGGTAGTTGTAGTTAGGGGCAGTCTGTTTCCCTTCAGAGAGCCAAAACAGGTCTCCTTCCAGAGTCATGTGATCACTTTCAAGGGCACTGTAGAGATCATAACCAAAGGGCAGGTTGGGAAGGAGATGAGAATTCTTGCTGATCTCCTCAATGGCAAAGCAAAAAACCAGGACATATTGATAATTCCTGAGAAACCACTTAAACAGAGGGGACAGTATTAGACAGAATGGTCATGTAATACAGGAATATATTCCAAGCCAAGGGAAGGGAAGGGCTTAAACCCAGCTTTCCCATTCAGAGATTCTTCTGATTTCTTGTGTGGAGTTGGTATGAATAAGGTCCCAGGGGTCTGGAGGACACTGGCAAGGCTCTCTCATTGTGAGGAAGCAAATTGTGGCCAATCCACCTAGAGAGGTTTCTAGGCACTGTAAGAAGGGTAAACAACAGATTTTTTGAGTTCTTCAGAGGTTAGGTGAATCAACATAGCAAGATATTTGCCTCTAGGTATGTTTTCAAGGAGCGTAAAACCATCCTACAGATTTAGTCTCATGGAAAGATTTAGTCTCAAAAGCCACCCTGTCTTTCTTAGAGCTGAAAATCAAGATGCAATCATTCCCTCTTCCTCATAATTGGAATTATGGGATACACCAAAAGCACCAGACTTTACAGTTTCTAAAAAATTTAGAGGGTTCCTTTCTGACATCATATTCACATAGCCTTTTCAAGGAACTCTCCAAAATATTTTGCTTTAATTAGTCAGCACTCATAAAGCCAATTTTTTATATCACATTTTCCTTGAAAAAAATATATTTCATCCATGATTCTACTTTATATTCATGGATTTCTGCAAACACATGCCAGAAATTTTCTTCTATCATTTGTCATTTAATATGTGATTTTCTTGTATTTTTTCCATCCCAAACACTAAAATTTGATATTTAAAATAACTCTATCTTTGTGTTTCCTTAAAAAGATAATATATATATTTTTCTGTTTTAATCCTTTCCTTCTCCTTTTCTTGGAATTTTTCTATCTTTATGAATTTCAACCTTAAGAGAAGTACATTTAAAACTAACACTTATTTGTTAACAAATTGTAGTAGGTTCAATTATTTTATGTAAACAGTGTTTACATACTAGAAAGGCTTCTTTCTAGTGCTTCTTAAGTATTTTCAATATTTTAATTTTCCAGATAACCTGTAATTTTATTTTAGGTGAACTGTTTATCCCAATATCATGAGCTATTTTAAAAATAGACATTCTATTTTTCATTATAAAACAATTATTACATTGTGCTCAAATAATTTTATGTGTATTTTTTCCTATTTTTGAAATTTGAGTTTTCTACAAATTGTCATATTTCCTTCTCCATTAAGATTTGAAAGAAAACTAAACTGTATACAGTTCATATAGAGGATACACTTGATATAAATCAAATAGCTCCTCCACACTAATGATGTTCTTTAGAGATCTCTCCTTTTGTGTTTGAGGCCTCATAAAGTGGGAGAAGTGAATTTACTGTTTTTACTTTAAGATTTTCCTTATGTCTTATTTTTTTTCATATGAAAGGAATCTGTTTTTTTGATATTTGCTGTTGGGGTGAAATGCTTGAACTCAGCTTTAATGTCAGCCTGTTTATCTTTTCCTTTAGTTTCAGCCTCTCATATGATGCATTCATCACCATCCACAAATGGGTAGAAAACATGAAGAAATCATAAACTTCAACAATCTTAGATTTCTAACTTAAGTTTAAACTTGACACACATAACCCTCAACATAGACTGCTTTGCAAGTCATCTTTCTGTAACTTTAGGAAACTTCAGGCTACATGTAAAGTGCAATTTTAACACTTCTGCCAGAAAATAAGATGGAGAATTCTCCAACCAATTCTCTTGAGGCTTGAAGAAATAGGACCCAAATTTGATATTGAGAAATAAATTCTGTTCAACTCCACAGATAAACCCGCATGTAATCATAGTATACAACATTTTTACCTGGTAAACTTCAACAAGGCATTATATATATAAAAGAAGGGTGACATAATAAACTGTGCCACAGCACCCAAAGGCTGGATAAAAAGAAAAATTTGTGACTTCTACAAATCATCTCATCTGGAGATCAGACCAGATCAGAGTTTAAAAAACTCTTCCAGAAAATAAGGAGGAACACTTAAGGAAGTAACACTTCCTAAGTTATTTTGGGAAGTTGGCATTACTACCAGAACAAAAGGTGGCAAGAATATTAGAAGAAAATAATACCACAGGCAAATGTCTTTTTATAACTTAGATGCAAAATTTCTTCACAATGTTATAGGTAATTGATCCAAACACATACATAGACGTGTGTGTGTGTGTGTGTGTGTGTGTGTGTGTGTGTGTGTGTGTATACATTACAACGTTCCTGGGATTATTCTAGGAATACAAGTTTGTGCTAACATTGACGAATCAATGTAACTTAGCATATTCACAAAATAAAGCAGGAAAAACACCAGATCGTTTGAATATATGCAGATAATTTGCAGCAAATATCTAAAATCCTTTACTAATAAAACCTCAGCAAAGCAGGAGTAGAGGGCATTTCCTCAACTTGATAAAGCACATCTACCAAAAGCTTCCAGCTTACATCCTACCTAATGGTAGTACCTCTATATACTAAGAAAATGCAAACAGGTCAGAGAGAGAAATAGACAACAATTTAGTAACAGCAGGAGACATCAGTACTCTAAATCAATAATAAATAGATAACTGATAAGGAAACTAAGTGAAAGAAGCCATTTTCAAACACCACATATTATTTAATTCCATTTACATGAAATGCCCCAAATAGCAAACTCTTAGAGATAGTAGATTAGTGGCTGAGGTTGGGAGGAGAGGAAAATGGGAAGAGACTGACATAAGATGTGGATTTCATGTTGTGATGATACAAATGTTCTAAGTTTAGATGGCAGTAGAGGTTGTCCAGCTCTGTGAATGTGCAAAAAACATTGTACTTTACATTGTAGAAGGTTGGATTTTTATATTATGGGAATTATATCTCAATAAAGTGTTTACTTTAAAAATTCAATATAGAAGTACACACATAAATTCTTGAGTTAGATGAAACAAAAAAACAGAAGAGGAAAAATGAAAGGTTTAACTACATAAATGTGAGTATTTTTAATTCTCCACAGCAACACAGAAATGAATGTCAAAACAGATACTGGAGATAAATAATAAAAATCAATGAAAAATGGGTTCAGATTAATGACAGTGACTTCAGATACCTATTACATAAAGTATATAATGAATAAATAAGCAAAAGATCAGCACCCAAGTATAAATATCATTACAAATAAAGAGTATGAACAATAATACTCTGAAAAATACATACAAGGTGTAAAACCACAAACATTGTTGAGACTCTAATTAGACAAGAGTGCACATTAAAATGATGGCTTTGTATTTCCTGCCTCTAAAGTGAGGCAAAAAGAACTACAGGCCAATATCACTGATGAACATAGATGCAAAAATCCTCAACAAAATCCTAGCAAACAGAATCCAACAACATATTAAAAAGATCATACATCATGACCACGTGGGCTTTATCCCAGGGATGCAAGGATTCTTCAATATTTGCAAATCAATCAATTTGATACACCACATTAACAAATTGAAAGGTAAAAACCATATGATTATCTCAATAGAGGCAAAGAAAGCCTTTGACAAAATTCAACATCCACTTATGATAAAAACCCTCCAGAAAATAGCATTGAGGGAAACACCTCAACATAATAAAAGCCATATATGATAAATCCACAGCAAACATTATCCTCAATGGTGAAAAATTGAAAGCATTTCCCCTAAAGTCAGAAACAAGACAAAGGTGCCCACTCTCACCACTACTATTCAACATAGTTTTGGAAGTTTTAGCCACAGCAATCAGAGAAGAAAAAGAAATAAAAGCATTTCAGGCTGAAAAAGAAGTAAAACTCTCACTGTTTGCAGATGACATGATCCTCTACATGGAAAACCCTAAAGACACCACCAGAAAATTACTAGAGCTAATCCATGAATATAGTAAAGTTGCAGGATATAAAATTAACACAGAAATCCCTTGCATTCCTATACACTACCAATGAGAAAACAGAAAGAGAAATTAGGGAAATAACTCCATTCACCATTGCAATGTAAAGAATAAAATACTTAGGAATAAATCTACCTAAAGAAACAAAAGATTTATATATAGAAAACTATAAAATGCTGATGAAAGAAATCAAAGATGACACAAATAGATGGAGAAATATACCATGTTCATGGATTGGAAGAATCAATATAGATAAAATAAGTATACTACCCAAAGCAATCTATAGATTCAATGCAATCCCTATCAAGCTACAAACGGTATTTTTCAGAGAACTAGAACAAATAATTTCACAATTTGTATGGAAATACAAAAAACCTCAAATAGCCGATGCAATCTTGAGGAAGAAGAATGGAACTGGAGGAATCAACCTGCCTGACTTCAGACTATACTACAAAGCTACAGTCATCAAGACAGTATGGTGCTGGCACAAAGACAGAAATATAGATCAATGGAACAGAATAGAAAGCCCAGAGATAAATCCACGAACCTGTGGACAGCTTATCTTTGACAAAGGAGGCAAGGATATACAATGGAGAAAAGACAATCTCTTTAACAAGTGGTGCTGGGAAAACTAGTCAACTACTTGTAAAAGAATCTAACTAGAACACTTTCTAACACCATACATAAAAATAAACTCAAACTGGATAAAAGATCTAAATGTAAAAACAGAAACTATAAAACGCCTAGAGGAAAACATAGGCGTTTTCCTATGTTTTCCTATGAGTGTCAAAAAAACACTCTTTGACATAAATCACAGCAAGATCCTCTATGACCCACCTCCTAGAGTAATAGAAATAAAAGCCAAAATAAACAAATGGGACCTAATGAAACTTAAAAGCTTTTGCACAACAAAGGAAACTATAAGCAAGGTGAAAAGACAGCCTTCAGATTGGGAGAAAATAATAGCAAATGAAGCAACTGAAAAGAAATTAATCTCTAAAATATACAAGCAGCTCCTGCAGGTAATTTCCAGAAAAATAAAAGACCCAATCAAAAAATGGGCTAAAGAACTAAACAGACATTTCTCCAAGGAAGACATACAGCTGGCTAACAAACTTATGAAAGCATGCTCCACATCACTCATTATCAGAGAAATGCAAATCAAAACCACAATGAGGTACCATCTCATGCTGGTCAGAATGGCTGTTATCAAAAAGTCTATAAACAATAAATTCTGGAGAGGGTGCAGAGAAAAGGGAACCCTCTTGCACTGTTGGTGGAAATGCAAAATAGTATAGCCACTATAGAGAACAGTGTGGAGATTCCTTAAAAAACTGGAAATAGAACTGCCATATGACCCAGCTATCCCACTGCTGGGCATACACACCGTGGAAACCAGAATTGAAAGAGACACGTGTACCCCAATGTTCATCACAGCACTGTTTACAATAGCTAGGACATGGAAGCAACCTAGATGTCTATCGACAGATGAATGGATAAGAAAGCTGTGGTACATATACACAATGAAATATTCAGTTCAGTTCAGTCACTCAGTCGTGTCTGACTCTTTGTGATTCCATGAATTGCAGCACACCAGGCCCCCCTGTCCATCACCAACTCCCAGAGTTTACCCAAACTCATGTCCATCGAGTCGATGATGCCATCCATCCATCTCGTCCTCTGTCATCCCCTTCTCCTCCTGCCCCCAATCCCTCCCAGCATCAGGGTCTTTTCCAGTGAGTCAACTCTTCGCATGAGGTGGCCAAAGTATTGGAGTTTCAGCTTCAGCATCAATCCTTCCAATGAATACCCAGGACTGATCTTCTTTAGGATGGACTGGTTGGGTCTCCTTGCAGTCCAAGGAATATTACTCAACTATTAAAAGGAATAAATTTAAATCAGTTCTAATGAGGTGGATAAAACTGGAACCTATTATACAGAGTGAAGTAAGTCAGAAAGATATAGTAATGCATATGTATGGAATTTAGGAAGATGGTAATGATGACCCTATATGTGAGACAAAAAAGAGACACAGATGTAAAGAACAGACTTTTGGACTCTGTGGGAGAAGGCGAGGGTGGGAGGATTTGAGAGAATAACATTGAAACATGTATATTATCATATGTGAAAGAGATTGCCAGTCCAGGTTTGATGCATGAGACAGGGAGCTCAGGTTGCACTGGGATGACCCCGAGGGATGGGATGGGGAGGGAGGTGGGAAGGAGGTTCCAGATGGGGAACACATGTACACCCATGGCTGATTCATGTCAATGTATGGCAAAAACCACTACAATATTGTAAAGTAGTTATCCTCCAATTAAAAAAAAAAAAAAAAAAAAATCTAGTTTGGCATGAAAAAGATAACCCTGCCCTCTGCTGGCTGCACTGTGAAGTCTTAGTTTCCTTGCCACTACTGTGTTAACATACACCAAAAGCTCTATCTGAAAGTGCATGTGTGTTGATCTAGCAATTTACAATGATCAAAACCAGAAAAATGTTCCAAATTTGTTAAGAAGACTTAATAGTCACTTATTAATTGCTACATTAAATTAATGACAAAGGCTAAATAAATATTCCATATATATATGAAATGACATTTTTAGATTTAAATCACAATGCAAATGTACATTTTCTTATATTAAATTATGTCCTTGACAAATTTCTACATATGAGAAGTAGTTCATAGATTGAAGTTGATAGTATATGCCCACAGGGCAACTCACAGAGTTTAGAATAACATTCCTGAGTTTGTCAATTAAATGATGCCTGCTGCTCCCCTGCACAGAATGGAGATGTCCATATATTTCTCTGACAGCAGTGCAGAAGGAAGGAGGCAAAGTTTAGCCTCCAGCCTTGGGACATCAGTATAGACTCTCATCCCTACCCTTAAAAAGACTTCTTGGACAAAACTGGTTCTCTCTTTTCCCCACACAGTGCCTGAAATCAGAGAGATTCCTTTATCCCTGTTAGGCACTTCCTGACACCCTAACCCTGATATATGTCAAATAATGAGTAACTTCCACCTAACTAGAAAATGTACACACCTGAAATGCTTTCCATCAAACATTTCATTTCATATTTTGGTAACAGATAAGAAACAAACCTTGAAGAAAGGAAATATGAAATAAGACAGCAGGAAGGGACAAAGACTGGCAGAGGTCATCACACAAAAGAGTAAAAACAAGATTGAAATTCTATCCCAAATGAGCAGCCCTCCAATAACAGGGCAGCTGCCAACAGGACTAGTGTTTAAAAATTCCAAATGTAACTAGTAAGGAAGCAAGGTACACAGGTTCTAAACATCTTCTGAGGACATGGACATGTTGATAAATGTTGCAAGACATTAGAAACTTGATCAACCAACAATGCATGAGCAGAACACAGACTGCTTGATGTAAATTCCTTGTTAAGTATTGCTCCTGTAACTCAACCAGAGACATAAACACCACACAGTTAGAAAAAACCCAGATGTAAGGGCAGTGTTCATCCTTGATCCTAGAAAAATTAATAATATGGATAAAAATGAAGAGTTTTACTGTCTTTTAATATAATGCCTACTTTTTTTTTTTTTTTTTTTTTGTCTTCCAGGATATAGGGCTGTATATCTCACTCTTCATGAGAGGAAATTAATAATATTAATATTTTGTGGGACTTATCTTTTTAGAGTCGGGAATCCAAGGCACTTAGGGCCTGTACAGATCACAACTCCGTAATGTCTTTGTCAGCAGTGAACATTCAGGCTGAACCATTTTCTCCTAAGAGTGGCCTCAGGCCAGGGAATCAGGGTCTCAAAGGGATTTTGTGCCTCAGTCTAGGGGTCCTGGCAGTAGGAGGGTCTGGGGTTCAGCAGTCTCACTAATTCTAAGACCCTCCCCAGGAACTTAGCTTGGATATCCTGCTGATGGATAGAACTGGAAAAATGCATCATTCTTTCCTGTGTCTTAAAAGGAGGAAAGAGGAAAAGATTTTAGGTAGTGGAGGCACAAAGAAGGAATAGAGTTTTCAGAATCTATTGGTCTACACTTCTGCCACTTCTGTGCACACCTCAGGTCATTTTTAGGGGGATCAAGCACATACATATGCAAATGCAAACAAGAACTTACAAATACAATTTCAGATGCTTTGGTCTTCTCAGGAAGTAGAGACGGAATTCACCTGCATCCTGTTTCAAGGAACAGAGGAGAAAAAAACCCACCCAGGTGGGTGGGTTTCTGTTCCTTGAAACCATCTCTATACATATTTTGCTTCAAGGGATACCAAGGATCTTCGTCAAGTATCTCACATGCAGTGTGTAAAGACAGCATGAGCAAGAAAAGACAAATCAGAGAGAATGACGTGGCAGGGGCTATCCAACAGAGACCAAATCCTGTGTCTACATTCAGTTGAGAAAAGGGATCAACACCCTATCCATGCTCTGCTCTCCAAAAGGAAAATTTCTCCTCATGTACAGCACAGCATTTGTACACTACCCCTCTGTCTTTCAGCCTTTGGAAATCCTGCATGGCATGTGCCAGGCTAGTGTGCCAGACAAGGGCACAGTTAGAATCAGAAGGTAGGTATGTATGAGGGAGTCACAGTGCTGAGACCTCACCCTCAGTGTCACTGTGACAGGAGCAGCCTGGCTTCCCCTTCCTTTTACTGCTTCAGATCAGTCCCATGGAGGACCTCTGAGGAGGCTCCTGCCCTGGGGCCATGCGCCTGTCTCCCTTCAGCCTGGTGAAAAACAATGAGGAAAAACGTTTCCCCCTTGTCTCTCTGATTTCATCATAGTCTGTGACTCTGAAACTTAGGGCTTCGGGGCAGATTGGGAGGTGTAGGGGAGACAAGCCCATCCTGACACTGAGAGCTCTGCTGTCCCGTGTCCATGACTGATGTCCCTCCAAGGAGCTCATGGTTGTTTTGTCACCACTGCTCTGAGGGACTTGGCAAGGTTAGGGTGAGTTGGTTTCAAATCAACTTAGGACTCTTTAGCATAATTTCAAGTGATGCTTTAGCACTTAGGTTAAATGTAAGCATCAATTATTGATGGTGGTATATGTAATCAAGAAGCCAGTTTATTTAGCTCAAATATACTATTTTAAATCTAGCTTATCGAGAACCTAACTTTGCATATTAAAGAATTGGGAAAAGTTGGGAAAACCAAATGCAAATCTATAAAACAGAATGAAACACTGGAGATCAGAGCAGAGATAAATAATTAAGGACAGAAAAATAATATACAGATTAACAAAAGTTGGTTCTTGGAAAAGATCAACAACACTGACAGAGCTTTCATTACATTGACTAAGAAAAAAGAGAGAAGACTAAAATATTAAAAATAAAAAATGAGAGAAATATGTGACTGGTTAGGACTCAGTGCTTTCACTGTAGTAGCCCAGATTCAATCCCTGATCCAAGAAGTAAAATATTTCAAGCTGCACGACCTGGACAAGAAAATAAAATAAGAAATGATTGTGTGGGCATTACTCCTGAATTGACTGAAATAAAAATAATTGTATGAGGATGCTATGCCAAATTGCACATGAGCATATTTGATAACTCAGGGGATATGGACAATTTCCTGGAAATTCTCCCACCAAAACTGAACCATGAAGCAATAGGAAATCTGAATAGACATGAAACTAATAAGATTAAATCAGTAAACAAAAAAGTCCAACAAAGAACAACACTGTGGAGTTTTTCACTGTTGAATTCTACCAAGCATAAATATTAGTTAACAAAATAATTTTCAAATGTTTTTGAAAATGAAGAAGGAACACTTTCTAACTCATTCCATGAGGTCAGTAGTAGTACCGTGATGCAAGAGCCAGACAAAGACAATACATAAAAAGGAAGCTACAGATGAGTATTCTCATGAATGCTTAGAATTATTTTTAACAAAATACTATCAAATAGAATTTAGCAACATATTAAATGCTTTTTTTTTTTTTTTTTGTATTTCATGAATTGGAATTATGATTTATTTATTTATTTATTTATTTATTTTTTTAATTTTATTTTTATTTTTTTTTTCCAGTGGGTTTTGTCATACATTGATATGAATCAGCCATGGATTTACATGTATTCCCAATCCTGATCCCCCCCTCCCACCTCCCTCTCCACCCGATTCCTCTGGGCCTTCCCAGTGCACCAGGCCGGAGCACTTGTCTCATGCATCCCACCTGGGCTGGTGATCTGTTTCACCATAGATAGTATACATGCTGTTCTTTTGAAATATACCACCCTCACATTCTCCCACAAAGTTCAAAAGTCTGTTCTGTATTTCTGTGTCTCTTTTTCTGTTCTGCATATAGGGTTATCGTTATCACCTTTCTAAATTCCATATACATGTGTCAGTATGCTGTAATGTTCTTTATCTTTCTGGCTTACTTCACTCTGTATAATGGGCTCCAGCTTCATCCATCTCATTAGGACTGGTTCAAATGAATTCTTTTTAATGGCTGAGTAATATTCCATGGTGTATATGTACCACAGCTTCCTTATCCATTCATCTGCTGATGGGCATCTAGGTTGCTTCCATGTCCTGGCTATTATAAACAGTGCTGCGATGAACATTGGGGTGCACGTGTCTCTTTCAGATCTGGTTTCCTCAGTGTGTATGGCCAGAAGTGGGATTGCTGGGTCATATGGCAGTTCTATGTCCAGTTTATTAAGAAATCTCCACACTGTTTTCCATAGCGGCTGTACTAGTTTGCATTCCCACCAACAGTGTAAGAGGGTTCCCTTTTCTCCACACCCTCTCCAGCATTTATTGCTTGTAGACTTTTGGATAGCAGCCATCCTGACTGGCGTGTAATGGTACCTCATTGTGGTTTTGATTTGCAATTAAATGCATTTTGAATAATAACCAAATGGGATTTATTGCTAGAATCTAAGGATGGTTTATTATATAAAAACTGATTAATGTAACACTCCACATTAAAAAAAAAAAGATGGAAAAATAAACACATGATCATTATAATTATAGCAGAAAAAGCATTTAAAAATTCAACATCCCTTCCTGACAAAAGTACTCAGAAGAGTGGGAAAACAAAGAAATTTTAATACAATAGAGGCCATGAAAAATCCATAGGTGACATCATACTCAATAAAGTCTGAAAATATTTTTCTATAAGATCATGAACAAGAGAAGGATGTCTATTTTTGCCACTTCAAGAAACATGGAATGGGAATTCCTAGTCAGAGCAATTAGGCAAGAAAAAGAAATACGAAGGCATGCATAACAGGAAGGAAAAGTAAAATTATCTCTGTGTGAAGGTGACATGAACTTGTATGTAGAAATTCCTAAAGCTCACACGCACACAGAAACACATGCACATTCACTTTCAGAACCAATAACAAGTGAATTCAACAAAGTTGAAAGATACGATTCACCATAAAAAAAGCATGTGTTTTTATAGAGAATAGCAATGAATGACACAAAAGGAATAATATTCTTAGGAGTAAACATAATCAATGAGGCAAAAGACCTGTACTCTGAAAACTATTAACTCTTACTGAAAGAAATTAAAAGAAATTAATAATGGAAAGACATTTCATGTCATGGATTGGAAGATTAATATTGCTAAATGTCAACACTAACCAAAGTGACCTACAGATTCAACTCAGTCCTATCAAACTTCTGGTGTCATGTTTGCAGAAATAGAAAAATATACCCTACAATACATTTGAAATCTTAACGGACACTGCATGGCCAAAACCATCTTGAAAAAGCAGGCCAAAGTTAGAGGCATCAAGCCTCCTGATTGCAAACTTACTACAAAGCCATAAAAAAGTAATTATAACAAAGTTTTATGGAATATGTCAATAGAACATTGAAACAGAATCTATAGCCCAGGGGATTCAGGGATTCTCCAATATATGGTCAAATGATTTTCAACAAAAGTGAAGTGCCTTTCCTTTCAATGAACTAAGAATACTTTTTCCAGACAATGATAGTAATCAGAGTGGCAAACTAGATGCAGGGCAAGTGTTTTTCATGGTTATAGAGGTCAAGGGTTTATTGGTCCCTTATATTGCACTGGACCAATCCCCAGTGTAATACGCACTGAATGGCAGGGCTAACTTGGATGAATCTGGCCAATAAAAGTACAGATTCTGGGATGGTTAATTAACCTGGAAACAGATTTCCCTTCCCTGCAAACAACGCTTCTATTAAAACTAGCAAGCCTAGATGCATAGATGTCTTATCTGTCATCATGGTGTACCACACACACTGCTTCTGGAGAAGGAACTCATTGCACAGGAAATGATGTGTGGCAGTGAGCAGCTGCTCCTGAGTTCACAGGTGCTTCGCTGGTAAAGCGTCTGTCTGCAATGCAGGAGACCTGGGTTCGACCCCTGGGTTGGGAAGACCCCCTGGAGAAGGAAATGGCAGCCCACTCCAGTATTCTTGCCTGGAAAATCCCATGGACGGTGGAGCCTGGTAGGCTACCTTCCACTGGGTCGCAAAGAGTTGGACACAACTGAGTGAGACCTCCTCCCTTTTTACAGTGGTCCTGAAGCAGCTGGTCTGATAAAACAGTGGAATGGACTTTTGAGGACTGAAGATCAGTGTCCCTTGGTGACAATACATTGTAGGGTAGGGGCAATGTTTTTGGGGAGGCTGTATAAGCTCTCAATCATCATCCATTATAAGGCACCGATATTCCCATAGCCCAGACCACAAGGTCCAGGGAATAAAGATCGAAAGGGCCATCATCAAAAAAGCCATAAACAACAAGTGTTGGAGAGGATGTGGAGAAAGGGAATCCTGTTGCACTGTTGGTGGGAAGGTACCCTGATACAGCCACAATGGAGATTCCTTAAAAAACTAGGAATAAAACTGCCAAATGAACAAGAAATCCCACTACTAGTCATATACTCTGAGGAAACCAAAATTGAAAAAGACACACGACCTAATGTTCACTGTAGCATTATTTGCAATAGCTAGGACGTGGAAGCAACCTAGATGTCCACTGACAGTTGAATGGGTAAAGAAGCTGTGGTACATAGTTCAGTTCAGTTCAGTAACTCAGTTGTGTCTGACTCTTTGTTACCCCATGGACTACAGCCTGCCAAGCTTCCCTGTCCATCACCAACTCGCGGAGCTTGCTCCAACTCATGTCCATCGACTCAGTGATGCCATCCAACCATCTAATCCTCTGTCATCCCCTTCTTCTCCTGCCTTCAATCTTTTCCAGAATCAGGGTCTCTTCCAGGGAGTCAGTTCTTCACATCAGGTGGCCAAAGTATTGAAGTTTCAGCTTCAGCATCAGTCTTTCCAATGAAGATTCAGTACTATTTCCTTTAGGATGGACTGGTTGGATCTTCTTGCAGTCCAGGGGGACTCTTGAGTCTTCTCCAATACCACAGTTCCAAAGCATCAATTCTTTGGCACTCAGCTTTCTTTATAGTCCAACTCTCACACCTATATATGATTACTGGAAAAACTATAGCTTTGACAAGATGTACCTTTGCCAGTAAAGTGATGTCTCTGCTTTTTAATGTGCTGTCTATTTTGGTCATAGCTTTTCTTCCAAGGAGCAAGCAGCTTTTAATTTCATGGCTGCAGTCACCATTTGTAGTGATTTTGGAGGCCAAGAATAGAAAGCCTGTCACTGATTCTGTTCTTTCCCCATCTGTTTGTCATGAAGTGATGGGATTTGATGTCATGATCTTAGTGTTTTGAATGTGGGGTTTTAAGCCAAATTTTTCACTCTCTTCTTTCACATTCATCAAGAGGCTGTTTAGTTTCTCTTCTCCTTCTGCCATAAGGATGGTGTCATCTGCATATCTGAGGTTACTGATAATTCTCCCGGCAATCTTGATTCCAGCTTGTGCTTCATCCAGCCCAGCATTTCACATGATGTTCTCTGAATAGAAGTTAAATAAGCAGGGTGACAATATACAGTCTTGACATACTCCTTTCCCAATTTTGAACCAGCCGATTGTTCCATATCTGGTTCTAACTGTTGTTTCTTGACCTGCATACAGATTTCTCAGGAGGCAGCTCAGGTGGTCTGGTATTCCCATCTCGGTATGAATTTTCCACTCTTTGTTCTGATCCACACAGTCAAAGGCTTTGGCAAAGTCAATAAAGCAGAAGTAGATGCTTTTCTGGACCTCCCTTGCTTTTTCTATGAGCCAATGGATGTTGGCAATTTGATCTCTGGTTTCTCAGACTTTTCTAAATCCAGCTTGAACATCTGCAAGTTCTCGGCTCATGTACTGTTGAAGCCTTGCTTGGAGAATTTTGAGCATTACTTTACTAGAGTGTGATATGAGTGCAATTATGTGGTAGTTTGAACATTCTTTGGCATTGCCTCTTTGGGCTTGGAATGAAAACTGACCTTTACTAGTCCTGTGGCCCCTGCTGAGTTTTCCCAATTTGCTGACATATTGAGTGCAGCACTTTCACAGCATCATCTTTTAGGATTTGAAATAGCTCCACTGGAATTTCATCACCTCCACTAGCTTTGTTCATAGTGATGCTTCCTAAGGCCCACTTGATGTCACATTCTAGGATGTCTGGCTCTAGGTGAGTGATCACACTATCATGGTTGTCTGGGTCATGAAGATCTTTTTCGTACAGTTCTTCTGTGTATTCTTGCCACCTCTCCTTCATATCTTCTGCTTCTGTTAGGTCCATACCATTTCTGTCCTTTATTGAGCCCATCTTTGCATGAAATGTTCTCTTCAGTCAGTCAGTCAGTCAGTTCTCTAATTTTCTTGAAGAGATCTCTAGTCTTTCCCATTCTATTGTTTTCCTCTATCTCTTTGTACTGATCACTGAGGAAGGCTTTCTTATCTCTCCTTGATATTCTTTGGAACTCTGCATTCAGATGGGTATATCTTTCCTTTTCTCCTTTGCCTTTTGCTTCTCTTTTCTCAGTTACTTGTAAGGCCTCCTCAGGCAACCATTTTGCCTTTTTGCATTTCTATTTCTTGGGGATAGTCTTGATCACTGCCTCCTGTACAATCTCACGAACCTCTGTCCATAGTTCTCCAGGCACTGTATCAGATCTAATCTCTTGAATCTATTTGTCACTTCCACTGTATAATTGTAAGAGATTTGATTTAGGTCATACCTGAATGGTTCAGTTGTTTTCCCTACTTACTTCAATTTAAGTCTGAATGATCCTACACGCAGGGCAGCAAAGGAGACACAGATGTAAAGAACAGACTTCTGGACTTGGCAGGAAAAGGCGAGCATGGGATTATTTGAGAGAATAGCATTGAAACATGTACATAATCATATGTAAAATAGAAGACCAATGCAAATTCAATGCATGAAGGAGGGCACTCAAATCTCATGCTCTGGGACAAACCAGAGGGGTGGGGTGGTGAGGGACATGAGGGTAGATTCAGAATGGGGGGACACATGTATATCTGTGGCCAATTCATGCTGATGTATGGCAAAAACCATCACAATATTGTAAAGTAATTATTCTCCAATTAAACTAAATTATAGCTTAATTATGAATTAGTATGTATTTTTGATCATGTGTGTTTTATGACTACTTTCATGATCAAAAATGTATATGCAGTGAATAGAACATTGAATACTTTGTGGTAAATAAAAGAAAAAGAAAAAAAAATCACAGTGAGAAAATGGGGACTAGACTCCTATTATCCACCTGGCCTTCATATGCCTCCTTAGGAGGTATGTCCAGGAAGTGTTCTGTGTCCTCCAATGTAAATGCCAACTTAGTTCCAATTTTGGGGGTGGGGTGGGGTGGCTCTGAACACTGTGTGAAACATCCCAATATTGTAGTATTAAAACAAGGTGAAGAAGTTCTACTACCCTATGTGCATCATTTGCTGAGGAATACTTGCAGTGACAGATTTCCACAGGCTTATCTACATTTGAAAGCAAAATGTTCCTGCAGCCAAAACAACCCCACAGTAAAATAGTTATACATCCTTGCTGAAAGAAGCCAGTTATGGGAAAGTTAAATGTCAATAAGGATGGGACTTCACACTCAAGTCTCAAACTTCTTAACCCTCATTAATATATTCAATTTCATTTGTCTGAGAACTATATTCACTGTCAACATTTACTCACGTTTCTCCTGATACAGCTTAAATTCCATTGTCCACTGTTGGGTTGTTTATCCCTTGAACTTCCATCCCCTTTTCTTTTTTCCCCCTTATCTTTCCTTCACAGTTATTTCCTCGGATCACACTCTGGTTAAACACAGCTCTTTACACACTCCATGCTAACACTTATACACTTAACAATTGAGGAAAAACACAAAGATGGTGATTTTTTCCTTCATATTCACTACCATTAGGTGTGACTTCCATGCTACCTGGAAATTATACTATATTCCCAAATGTATGCTCTGTTACTGTCTTTTATATGACTGTTTCATACTGAATTCGGTCTTCTTAAAGTTCTCAAATCACCTTCCTCATTTTTATTTTGAGCTGTTGACCTTAAATCTTAATTCTCTGAGAAGTGTGTGAAGTTCTTTGCGAATAGAACTTCAAACAGATATCTCCTTATCCACCATTTGCATTTGTGCCTATGCATTTTAACTATATATTTTTATCATATATACAGTCCATAGCAACTCCCCAGGCCAGAATACTGGAGTGGGTAGCCTTTCCCTTCTCCAGGGCATCTTCCCAACCCAGGGATTGAACCCAAGTCTTCTGTATTGCATGAGGATTCTTTACCAGCTGAGCTACCAGGGAAGCCAAATGCATTTTAACTATGTATTTTTAATATAGAAGAGGTGTCCATGCTTTTCTCAGAGACACAAACCCTACACTTTTACCCTAGATCCAGTTCTGATCTTAACAACAATGACCTCACTTTAGTAATACTCTTTTCTTTTTCTTTACTCTTATATTTCCTCCCTTTAATTAAAAATCCTATCAGGATAGAAATATTATGTTTTCTTTTCTTCCTTTTCATCCACTCACCTTGCTTTACCTAGCACCTATAGTCTGGTAATTCTCAGTGACAAATAATTCTAGTCCAGACTCATCCTTAAACTTGACTCATAGGTGCAATTGTTTTTTAAATATCGACATTTGGATATCTGAATAGTTTCTAAAACTAAATAGGGTAATGCAATATCTTAATCTTTCCATTCTTCAAAAAATTACTTTCTACTGCTCAAATAGTTTCTTTCTGTCAGAAAATTCAAAGAAAAAGTTTATTTTGACCCCATTATTTTATAACGCCTACACTTAAGCAAAACTTGTTGATTCAATCATACTGAAATTTGATACCTTTTCATTTTCTTCAGTTTTCTATTCCTGGTCAAGATATGTCTATCTTTATTTTGATTATCTTAGCATCTTTACCACTGTCTTCTTAATTTCTCCTTTACTACCATATAGCGTATTCTTAACACATTTTCCACAGTCTTTTCAAACCCATGTAAACCAATAATGTCACTCTTTTGTTCATTGTCATATAAATCATCAAGATTAAATGCCCAAATCCTTACATTCTTCCATAAAATCCTAGATAATTTATTTTTACCCTCTAAACTCCCATCCTTGTGCCATTTCAAATGCTATGTATATAATCTCTAATTGCTCACCAATGTACTCTCTAACTATAACTAGATTTTAAATGTTCCTATGGGAATTATTGTTTCAAAAATTTTTCCAACTCACCTCAAAGTGGTTTTTTTTTTTTGCATCTTTACTTTCTCTCTTTTTCTTTTAGGCCAATTATGTAAGGAGCCTTCTTTCCAAATGCCAATTATCTGCTAATCAGGTAAGAGAACTTTAATGGAATGAATACATTGCATTGTAATTGGTTAGCCTTTTAAATAAATGTGTATGAATAATTAATTCTGGCTTTTGAATACACTATTCCTTTACAAAGAATCTCTCTTATAGTAATGCTGTTGCATTGCAGTTTTATTTATTTTTTCATTTATTTTTATTAGTTGGAGGCTAATTACTTTAGAATATTGTAGTGGGTTTTGTCATACATTGACATGAATCAGTCATGGATTTACATGTATTCCCCATCCTGATCCCCCCTCCCACCTCATTTAATGATTATTTCAATTTTTTTCTTTCATTGGTACAAACTTTACTACTCAAGATCTGTTGATAAAAGTCTATTCAAGATCTGTTCAATTGATTGTAAGCAAGAATGTGAAGTTGGGCTACACTAAAAGAAAGCATTTTGGGAGAGGATGTCATCTACTAAGATTGATTTTAAATACATTTGTATGAGTGTAAATGGCATAAATTACTGGAACATATGATCAACAAGTTTTTTTTTTTTTCCATTGGAGCTTTTATTTTCCTGAAATTACAAATTGCAACTCTTTCTGTTATTTAAGGAAATAACTAATTTTGAGGGTTGGGCCTGAGCCAGGAAAATGATGGTGTGCACCAGTTAAAGTAGGCTAGACTATGATGTGCTAAAAGAAAGCAATGTCAAATATTTAGTAGTTTATAGATGCAAATGTTGACTCCTGCTTGTAGTTCATGACCACTTCAAGTTGATTTTGGCTTTATCTCATATTTACCTTTTAGGAAGAGCATCTCTCTAGATTATTGCTTGTTGTAGATATAGAGAAGAGAAAAGTACTGAACCACAAGATGCCTTCTTTAGTCCTCTTCCTGGAAGGTCCACACATTAACCCTGCTCATATTTCATGGGCCAAGACATTTCACATATCCATGACTTTGTTCAGCAGAGTTGAGGGGTGTAATGTATTTTCTTTTAATACCCTTATCTTATTATTGCTTTAGATAAAATGTATATGTCTATTTTTAATTTTTTAAAAGAATTTCTTGCTAATTTTGATTCTCTGACCTTCTAGAGAACATAAACTACTTGAGAGAAACTCTAGAAATTACATGTTCTTTGTTACATGTTTTCTTGTGAGATTTCCCTTGCTTTGATATTTCTTTAGTACCCAAACCTAGCATAGTTGCACTCATGATCTTCATGGAGATTCCTCAGCTCCTCTCCTGGATAACTCAAGTTAATTTCTATACTTTATATACTATATAAATATAAATATATTTCTATAAATACATTTCTATACTTTACATAATATACTATATATATAAATTTATATATTTATTTTATAAGAAAAAATTTTTCATTAAATACTATTATCAGTTACCCTAGCTTTATGTATCCTTTTGAAACTAATAAAATGTATTATATATATGTTAATAAACTATATGATTATTCAACTGATATGAATTAATTGACCTCATGGTTAATTCCATGAAATTAGAGTCTGTCTGTGTTTTTGACCATTCTTTCTGTACTTCACAAGTGGTATTTGAAAAAAAAAAACTTGGCTAAATGCACTGGTATTTGAAACATATCACTGAAAAATATTTAATACTGGTCATTTACTATTTGTCATTTTATTTGTTATCTCTCAAGTTCTTCCTCATGTAAACATCTTTGTCATATCTATACCACACACTACTGTGATATTTGATTTGCTAATTGGCTTTCTATCTCTTTAGGCCTATAAGACCTAGACAGAAGAATTTATACTATTGAAATAAATGCAGGGTCAGTGCTCACTCTATAGTGAGCTATTACTTACTTATTTATTTTTTGGTTGGAGGAAACAAAGTTGCTTGAATGATGTATATGTTGGCATTGAAGGAGTTTTGATTTCTTCTGTTTGTTTGTGTTTTTTATTCTATTTCCCCTTTCAGTTTTATTGAGATATAACTGACATGCAGCATTATGTCAGTTGAAGGTGTGCAGCATAATGATCTGACTTACATCAGTCATGAAATGATTATCATGGTAAGTTTAGTGAACATCCATCATCACATATACATGCAAAATTGAAAAAATAGAAAAAAATTTTTCTTGTGTTGAGAACATTTAAAATTTATACTCTTGAGAAGTTTCATATATAACACACAACAGTGTTAATTATATTTACATGCTGTATAATATATCCCCAATACTTATTTATACTATAACTCTAAGTTTACAACTTTCAGCTGTTTTCATCCAATTTCCCCTTCCTACCTCTGGTAACTACTATTCTGATTTATCTATAACCTTGTTTGTTTGTTTTTGAAGTGTATCTAGCCCACAACATTATGTTAAGTTCCTGTTACAGGACATGATTTGGTATTTCTGTAAATTTCAAAATGATCTTTATAATAAGTCTAGTTAAAATATGCCACTATATAAAAATATTACATTATTATTGACTATTTTCCCCACACTAAGCACTTCACTTATTTTGCAATTGGAAGTTTATATCTCTTAATCTCCCTTACCTAATTTTTTCTTCCCATAACTCCTCACTGGCAATAACCTGTTTGTTCCCTGTATCTGTGACTCTGCTTCTGTTTATTGTATTTGTTTACTTGTATTTCTACCTATAAGCAAAATAATGAAGTATTTGTCTTTCTATATCTGACTTATTTCACTTAGCATAATATACTCTAAGTTCATCTATGTTGTCACAAATGGCAAGATTTTATCCTTTTTAATGGTTGAATAATATCTCTAAATGTGAGATACATATCATATCTTCTTTATCTTTTATTCTGTTGGTTACCACTGTTTGGGTTGCTTCCATATCTTGGCCATTCTAAATGCTTCATACTACAATGAACAGAAAGAGTGCATATATCTTCTTGAATTAGTGTTTTGGTTTTCTTAGAATCCCAGGGGTGGAATTGGTGGATCATATGGTAGTTCTACTTTTAATTTTTTGAGAAATTTCCATACTGTTTTTCATAATGACTATACCAATTTATACTCCCATCAACAGTGGATGAGTTTACTTTTTCCCACAACTTCCGCAACACTTGTTATTTATTGTTTTTTGATAAAAGCCATTCTGACAAGTGTGAAGTGCTATCTCACTGACATTTTGATTTGCATTTCCTGAAGATTAGTGATGTTGAGAATCTTTTTGTATGCCTATTGGCCATCTGCATATCTTCTTTGAAAAAATAATGTCTCTTCAGTTCCTCTGTCCATTTTTATTTGTTGAATGCTGAATTGTACGAGTTCTTTGTATATTTTGCACATTATTCCTGATCAGATCTATCATTTGCAAATGTCTTCAGTCATTCATTAGGGCTTCCCTGCCAGCTCAGATGGTTAAAAATCTTCCTACAGTTCAGGAGACCCAGGTTCCATCCCTGGGTCAAGAAGATCACCTGGAGATAGAAATGACTAACCTCTCCAGTATTCTCACCTGGAGAATTCCATGGACAGAGGAACCTGGTGGGTTACAGTCCATGGAGTTGCAGAGTCAGATAGTACTGAGCAACTAACACTTTCACTTTTCAGTCATTCATTAAGTGAAAATGAAAGTCGCTCAGTGGTGTCTGTCTTTTTGAGACCTTGTGGACTATACAGTCCATGGAATTCTCCAGGCCAGAATACTGGAGAGGGTAGCCTTTCCCTTCTCCAGGGGATCTTCCCAACCCAGGGATCAAACCCAGATCTCCTGCACTGCAGGCAGATTCTTTGCCAACTGAGCCACAAGGGAAGCCAGTTGGCCTCTTATTTTGCTGATAGTTTTCTTCAGTGTGCAAAAGCCTTTTAGTTTGCTGCAGTCCTGTTTGCTTATTTTTGCTTTTGTTTCCCTTGCCTGAGACACTAAAAAAAAAAAAAGAAAAAGAAAGAAAATGTTACTAAGACAGAGGCCTATGTTTTCTTCTAGAAATTGTATTATTTCAGGTCTTACATTTATGTCTTTAATCTACTTTGAATTTATTTTGTACATGGCATGAGGAAGTAGTTCAGTTTGATTCTTTTGCACATAGCTGTCCAGTTTTCCCGGTAGAATTTAATAAAGAGGCTAACCTTTCTGCTTTGTGTATTTTTGCATTCTTCTTTGTAAAAGAAATGCTCTTTATGATATTTTTATTTAGAATCTTCACAAAAATTATGCCTATGATGTGTACATAGTTATTCTGTAAAGACACATTAATTCTGTATTAAAAGAAAAAAAAAAACTTCTAAATGTCTTTCATCAATTGGAGGAAAATAATCAAATATCACAGACCTTGACAAAATAGGTAACTCCTTTTTAAAATCTTGACTCAATATTATTTTTAATTTTTTGAAATGTATTTTTCTTGATCTGGAGTTTATTATTCTTCCTTCCAAATGTTGATTTTCTTATTTTTCTTATCTTTATTTATTCAATTAAAATCAATTTTTAATTTTTTATTTTAAATTTTTATTGGAGATTAATAGAAGTTCTTATTTTTTTAATTTAACATTAAAAATATAAGCCCAGATACATAAATTTAATTATACATGTGTTGTCCATTGGAATTGTGTTGTGCATATTTAGGTCAATTGGATGGTATAAATTTTTATCCCAAAGGAAGCATTCTCAGGACCATAAATCTCCATGAATCTCTCTAACTTTAATTGGTGGGTTGAGATCACAGTCCCAGTGGTATTGCCAGTATAAACAAGCCATACCCTAAATTTAGGCACTTTATCCCTAAGGGGAGAATCTGTTCTCTTCCATTTCCTATCAGATTTGTTTTAGATTCAAAGTAGAACTTATTGTTACTCTGTGGTTTTAATCTCCTGACTCCCAAATAGGCAACAATTCAGGGAAAGCAGGTCAAGGATCCAAACTCTTGCATCTGCTATCTTTTCTTTCTTGGTTGGTAATTTTTCATTGCTTTCCCTATCAAATTCTTTTTTTTTTTTTCTGTCTTCATTATGCAAGATTTATAACTAGAGTCAGACAAAAATTCTAACCAAAGGGACCATCCAAGAAAAGGCTGGGATCATCCACAATATCAGGTATTGCAAAATATTCCATATAAATTAAAATGATTTAAAGGGAAAAAAATCATAGGATATTGTGCACATCATTTTAAAATTGGTGTTAGAAAGAAAATGTTGGACTGAGATCCAGAAGTAAACTTGCTGATTGATTGCAGCTAGGAATTACAGTAAAATTTAAATATGTTTGTAAACTTGACCTATCTCCAATGCAAGTCAATCCATGTTCATGGCCTTATAGACTATGAAGCATTGAGTATAACTTTTCTTTTCCAAATTTCATCCAAATGGTGTTGCAAGGTAGAATTAGACCATAGATTGGACCACAATGATTCTTTTATTTTGAAGAGTATAATTTGGTAAAAATAAAGATAGCAGATATTGGTATGGTGGTGGTGGTGGTTTAGTCACCAAGTCATTTCTGACTCTTGCAACCCCATGGACTGTAGCCTGCCAGGCTCCTCAGACCATGGGATTCTCCAGGCAAGAATACTGTAGTGGGTTGCCATTTCCTTCTCCAGAAATTGGTATGATTTAAAGCCAGTTGATTGATTTTCCTGGATATGAATATTCTCTAAAAGCCAGAGAAGGAAACACAATATCAGAACCACTTTTTTTGTCTTCAATCTCAGTATAGAAGAAAAAAGGATTTGACAGTATACAGGTAGTTATTTGCTGCAGCAGTTTTTAAAGTATAAAGATATTGTTACCATATCTGTTTCCATATCTAAATTTTAATATCACAGAGTCTCCAGGGCTGAACTCAGTGCCTAGCACATTATAAATTTTTGGTAATTGTAGATCACATGAAAATCAAGTGGCATGAGACTCTAAGGGATGGCAGAGAAAACTATTTGGGGAAACAAAAAATTGGTTATTCTCTTGAGTTTGCTTGTTATGTTCACCTCTTCAGATACCAGGCTTAATGTGTAAAGTTAACAAAATGAAGTCTTCAGTGTACCTGGAGACCTTTTTCATGAATAAAGAGCTATGGCATCCAAGAATTCTTCCATCCACCCTTAGTACTTGATAACCACTTATCTAGGTTTTGCACTGAGCTTTAGCTAGAGCACCAAGTTTAAGAAACAATCAGTTCTTGAATGGTGGGAAGAGGTGGGGCTTGAAATGTTTGGAAATAGACTATTGCTATTTTAAGTGAAGTTATTAATATTTGTCCTGAGAAAATGACATGGGTTTTACATCATACAAAATATAAAGTAGGTAGAAGTCAGAATGATTATTTTTAGGAATTCTCTTCAAATCAAAGTTGATTATATACTTATCTTAAATACAAACAGAAGGAAATGCAGCCATGAAGTAAAGCAACACTTCCCTTACTTGAGCAAAGACACAGACAGAAGATAGGACTGATATAAAAACAAATATTCATGTGTTCAAATGACATTATACAGGACTTCAAGCAAGCTATATTTTAGTGCTTATGATTTTATAAAACTAAGACTGGCAAAAATACATTTATAATTTGAGTCTTCATTTTTATTCTTAGAATTAGGAAGTATTGTGTATATGTCTATTTGTGTGGGTGTGTACATCAACTGTGTGTGCCTGTGTGTAAGAGAGAGAGAGAGAGAGAGAGAGAGAGAGAAAGGGAGATGGAGACATTAGGCCCATTTGGTCTGAATTATATAGTTCAGTTCCAACATTTTCTTACTGATTTTCTCTCTGGATGATCCTTCCATTATTGAAAATGGGGTACTGATCTCATAATATTATTGTATTGGTATATATTATTCTCTTTAAATCTGTTAATATTTGCTTAATATATTTAGCTGCTCCGGTGTTGGATAATATATATTTATAATATGATGGTCAATTCATCCACTTGATCAGCTGTCTCTCTTTATCATACAATGCCTTTTCTGTCTTTTGTGAGTTATTGCAATGTGTTTATTTTACCTGATATAAGTAAAGCCACCTCTGCTGTCTTATGGTTATCATTTGTGTAGAATATCTTTTTCCATCCCTTCACTTTCAGCTTATACTTATCTTTAAAGCTAAATGTGTCTCTTTAGGTTCATACAGTTTAAAGGGAAAGGATTTTAAATTTTCTTTTATTTCAAAAGGACAATTTGTCAGGTATTCTTGATTGGTATTTGTTCTCTGTCAGTACTTTGAATATATCATCCCATTCTCTCCCGGCCTGCAAGGTCCCTGCTGAGAAATCTACAAAAAGGCTTATGGGGATTCCCTTCTATGTGATGATTCTTTTTCTTGTGGCTTTCAACATTTTATCTTTTGTTGTAATTTCAAATTTTGATTATATTATGTTTCAGAGAAGTCCTCTTCAGATTGAGTCTGGGAATTTTTGGTATTTTTGTACCTGGATGTCTGTATCCCTCTTCAAAACTGAGAGTTTTCAGTCATTCTTTCTTTCAATAGACTCTCTTATCCTTCTGAGACTCCTAAAATGTTTATATTGTATACCTACCAGATGTCTCATAAGTCTTGTAAGTTCTTTGTCACATTCTTTCTTTCTTTCTTTTTCCTTTTTGCTCCTCTGAATGAGTAATTTCAAACGAATTGTTTTCAAGTTCAGGGAAGAATTCTTCCTCTTGATCAAGTCTCCTGTTACTGAATGTTTTAGACAAGCATTGTATTCTTCAGCTGTAATATTTCTTTTTGCTTTTGTTTGTAGTTTCTTTTCCTTTGTTGAGGAGATCTCATTTTGTTCATGTATTACTTTTTCTTTCTAATTTTATATAGTTGTATAGTTTTCATATAATTCACTAAATATAGAAAATAATTATTCTGAATTCTCTGTCATTCATTTCATAGATTTCCCTTTCTTTGGGTTTGGTCATTAGAGTTTTATTGGTTTTCACTGGCAGTGCCATCATTCCTATTGTTTTCACGATGCTTGTAACTTTATGTTGGTGTCTGTATATTTGAGCATCTCTTCCACTTTTTACAAGCTCATTTTGGCAAAAACCAAAAGACCTTTACCAATCATCCCAACCTGGTGTTCCAGCCAAGCTAGCTTGTAATATACTTGGGGAAGTGGGGCATTCTGCTAAAGTCTCTGATGAAGTGGGGTGAATGCCTGGACTTTGAGGTCAGCTAGGGCCTCTGCCTGAGTTTTAGTTGAGAAGACCTAATGGCTGGCCTCTGTGATCTGATGGTTCCACTGACTGAGCTCCTTTATCAAGGAGGGCCTCTGGCTGGGCTTTCTGGGAGGGTAATACCACTGACTATTCTCTATAGCCTAGTGGGTTCTCTGGCTGGGCCCTGCAATAGGGGATAACAGCTGACTGGGCTTTGTATTCAAGCAGGGCCACTTACTAGGCAACCTGATCAGGCAGGAACGCATGCTGTGATTTCTGACCAGGCAGTGTCACAGGCTAGATTCTGCAAATGAGTGAGACTGCAGGCTGAGCTCTTTGAATAGGCAATACTGCTGTCTGAATTATGCGATCCTGCAGAGTTACCACTGCAATCACCCCTTGTCAGATGGTGCCACAGGCTATACTCCAAGTCCAGTGATGATACTGATTGGGCTCTGTTTTCGGAAGGGCTGTAATCTGGGTTTGAACAGAGGTGCAGATTGGACTCTGATCAGATAAGTCCAGTGGCTGTGCTTGGATGTGTGTGGTCACTGGAGTCCCAGGTAGGATGATACCTCTGACTAAACCACACATTTGGATGGGGCTGCAGGTTGAGATATGCACTTGAATAGGGTTGAAGCTCTGAAGAAAGCTGCTCTGCAGTTAGGTGGGGTTGTAGGCTTGTCTCCATCAATGGACTGAACTACTGTTCAGGAACCTTAGCCAAGCAGAACTGCTGACTGTGCATACTAGTCATATGGGGCTGCAGTTTGTCTTCACAAATGGATGAAGCTGCTGGTTTGGCTCTCTGGTAAGGGAGAATTTTCAGCCATAAAGAAGGTTGCAGTTGTTCAGTCACTCAGTGGTGTCCAGCTGTTTGCAACCCCATGGACTGCAGCACACCAGGCTTCCCTGTCCTTCATATCTCTCTGAATTTGCCCAACTTATGTTCATTGAGTCAATGATGCTATCCAACCACCTCATCCTCTGTCACCCTCTTCTCTTCCTGTCCTCAATCTTTCCCAGCATCAGGGTCTTTTCAAGTGAGTCAGTTCTTCCTATCAGGTGGCCAAAGTATTGGAGTTTCAGCTTCAGCATCAGTCCTTCCAATGAATGCTCAGGATTGATTTCCTTTAGGATGGACTGGTTGGATCCCCTCCAGTCCAAGGGAGTCTGACAAGTCTTCTCCAACAACACAGTCTATTAGCAAAATTAATAACTAAAACTGTAAGCAAAGTGTTTATAGACCAAATTTTCCCCTTCTTTCTTCTATATTATTCTAGTTCAAATAAAAACACTATTTTTCTTATTTTCCTTAATTACAGAGGGATTTTGTTCTATTTTGTTTCCACATTATATTAAAGAAAGTCTTAAATTCCACAGAATGTAAACTTGAATAAATATATAGATTTTTTTTAGATAAGACAATATTCTGTGAACATTTTGTATATATATAATTATGTATAGTTTTATATATCACATATATCATTGCATCACATATGATTTTATATATATGTACATATATATTTATACATTATGTAAATATAGTAGATTATATTATATATAAATATAATAACAAATTATAACCTACTTTAATGGCAAACAATAAAATAAATCACATTTCTTACATGATGAAAGCTTATGTAATCTTTGAAAGTTAGATTTTTTTGTTGTGTTTTAAACTTTTGATATAACATAAAAATACAAGATTTGGATATATAGTAAGTGTAAGCAGCATAAAATGTTAAAAATCATAAAAATAGATATGTATTTACTTACAGAAATTATTAATTTACAGTTTGACTGCCACCAGTTTAATATTTATACCCATTATAACAATAAATATGTAAATTTTTATTAATGTTTACAGGTCTTGAGCAAGGAGCATGGAGATGAAAGTAAGTTTTTTAATATCACTAAGCTGTTTCTTCTAGTATACTAAGCAGTTAACAGTAATCATTTTTTTTTATTTAACAGTAATCATTTTTAAGTGAAGATATCACTTAAATAAATAAAGTAAATATTATTTTAAAAATTAGTTTTTGTTATTCAAGTATTATATACTAAAATGTAATGTGTTCAAAGTACATTTTCAAATGAAATAATAAACAATTAGGTGAATATAAGCAGCATTAAATTATTTCAAAAATAGTTTTTCAACTATTGGATTTTAATAGAAAAAGGTACGAAAATTTTAAGTGGAAATACCTATAAAGGAGAGAGACAAGATAAACTACTTCTCTAACTCATCTCTAAATACTTGTAAGCTACTCTACAATAATCAAAAAATGTTAAAAATTATTGGAAAGGAGATAATTGAAAAGAAGGAGGTGGGAAGTGAAGAAGAAACCATGGGATAATGTGTGTGTGAGAGATGCTAACTGGGTATTTAGTTAAAAATGTCTGCACCTCAAACTCTGCGTTAAGTCAATGCCAGTGTCCAAACCAATTAGTGGGCATCATGGTGATGCCACTGTTATTCTCATCTAGTCTCTTTCTTCTCTTCTCAAGACCACCCACCTCTTTAGGAGTTCCCTTCTCGGCCACATTGGTTCAAACTTCTTTCCATGCCTGGGATATGTCATCACTTGCATCTAGCCTATATTCTCTCCACATATAACTGTTATTTTTCCCAATGTCTTCTCCATATTTGTCTGCCATTGGATAATTTTTTTAGAAAACAAAAGCAGACTCTTCTAGGAGTCTGCAACCACTATTGATAGAATAGAGTCTCACAAATGCACATTACTAAATTTACAGAGATGTCTTTGCTAGATGAAGAATGTAAAGCAGATGATACACTTTTGGATTAAGAATGAAAAGAATCAGGGATTGTGATGGTGTCTGTGTTAGAGTTCCTCCTATTAGAGTGGAATCTGCTTCAAGGAAACATGGGGAGAGGTATTTTCTGTTAAAGATATACATTGAGGAAACTGCTATCATTCTTCCACAACATGGTTGAATGTTGTAAGAGAAAAATAATCATATTGGAAACAATTACCGTTTACTAATATTCACCTCCTCACTTTCTATCTCCAGTGTATAAACCCTTTTATGAATTAAAGTCTGCAAGATAATGGAGGAAAGCAACAGCAGCTCTGAAAAAGGGTTTCTTCTTCTGGGATTTTCTGATCAACCCCAACTAGAGAGAATACTTTTTGTTATAATTTTGCTCTTCTACGTCTTAAACCTACTGGGAAACACAGCCATCATTTTGGTTTCTTACTTGGACCCCAAACTCCACACTCCAATGTACTTTTTCCTTAGCAACCTCTCTTGTGTAGACATCTGCTTCACCACCAGTGTTGCCCCACAGTTGTTGGTTACCATGAATAAGAAAGACAAGAACATGAGCTATGGCGGTTGTGTGGCCCAGCTCTATGTAGCCACCGGGTTGGGCTCCTCTGAGTGTATTCTCCTAGCGGTCATGGCTTATGATCGCTATGCTGCTGTCTGCCGGCCTCTGTACTACACGACCGTTATGCATCCTCAGCTTTGTGCATCCCTGGCCAGCATAGCTTGGCTCAGTGGCCTCATCACCTCCCTTATTCAGTGCTCCCTTACTGTGCAGCTGCCTCTTTGTGGTCATCACAAATTGGACCATATTTTTTGTGAGGTGCCAGTGCTCATAAAACTGGCCTGTGTGGACACAACTTTCAATGAAGTAGAGCTATTCGTGGCCAGTGTAATCTTTCTAATTGTCCCTGTGTCACTCATCTTAGTCTCCTATGGCTTTATAACGCGAGCTGTGTTGAGGATTAAATCCACAGCAGGGCGTAGCAAGGCCTTTGGGACTTGCTCCTCCCACTTGCTCGTGGTCATCATTTTCTATGGGACCATCATTTTCATGTACCTTCAGCCAGCTAAAAGTAGCTCCAAAAACCAGGGAAAGTTTGTCTCCCTTTTCTACACCATAGTCACCCCACTTTTAAACCCCATTATCTATACTTTGAGAAACAAAGATGTGAAAGGGGCCATGAGGACATTGGTAATGGGAAATGCTTTCAGTTCATAAAGGGTAGGAGCTGTAGGCATAAGTTTAATGGGTTGGTTTTAGTTTACGGATTATTTGTTCTAAGTGCAATTTTCTTATTCAGTGCTGTAAGAGATAGTAAAAGACACAGAACTCTATAAAAAGTTAATATTCTCGAGTCACAATAGTGTTTCACTTTTTCCAAACATTCTTCTCATGAAGTCCAAGATTCTGTTCTACCTAGAGAAAACTCTTTGCTCTTCCTCCACTATGCCATCAACTTTCATACACAAATTATTTCACCCTGGAATACTGGTCTATTTGGTAAATCTCTGCTTATCTCTAAAATCTAAAATAAATTTTACTTGTACTCTTGAGTTATCTTGAAACTTGATCCATCTAACCCTCTGGGTAAAACAGGTTCATAATATATGTCTCCTTAAAACATGAAGCATTCTCTCTCTCTCTCTAATAATATAGAGACCGTTTTGGAAATAACATATGACCATTTTCCCACAATGTCATTTTAAACCAGAGACTGGACAGGTTTTATTATATTGGCTCATTTATATTATGAAAAAATATAAAGCAAAATTATGATACATTGATAACATTTATGATGCAAATTTTCACTTTATTATTTTACAAATGTGATAAAATAAGTAATATTTCATTAAACAGATCAGTCCATATATAATTTAGAGTTGTTCCCCTTTTCTTTAAAGGGATTAGAAGTCAAGTGAAAGTGACAGAGTGTGTGTCATTCTCTCTGTCTCTTTCTCTCAAAAAGAGCAGAATTGATCAATTTGTCAATCTCAAGTATTTAAAGAGAACTGTGCAAGTAGAGAGAGATTAATTTAATCTACATATTAGGTTCACTTCCATCTTTCATAATAATTTCAAGGTTAAAAAAAAAACCCATGAAAACAAAAAATCAAATTCATATGTGACTTAAACTTATGATAACAGAGAGGAAAACTGAGGCTCATTTAAATTCAGTTGGTACTAGAATATTGCTGTCAGTCTATAAATAATATGGATAAAGTTTGGAGCTGTTTCTACTGCCAAAGTTTAGATTGAAGGCAAAATGGCTGCATCCAAAAGGTTGCTGTACAGTAAACCTTTGTTGCTTGTTGCATATCTACTTTTTAATTAGATATCTAGCAATTTATTCATACTAAGTCAAACATGTGAAATCAAAATGTCATAAAATTTCTAGTTAGGCAAAAATTCTTGAGTTTTATAAAATATGTATATTATACATACTTATATATGTATGCAGAAGCTTTTCTATTACACTTGATAGAGGCTTGAGAAAGAACATCAAAATAAAGAGAGATCGGAGAATATAAGCAAAACAAAATGGGATTATTGAATATGAAATAGAAAAAGTGAAACAAACTAGATAAAAGTAAAAGGTCATCATACAGTGCAGTTGTTTTTAAACATGAATACTCATTAGAAACATATCTGGAAATCTGGAGAAAGAAGACAATACCTGAGCATTTGTATTTTTCAAAAAATTCCAAGAGAATTCTGATGTGCATCTGGACTTTAAAAAGTGATTACAGGTTTTCCTATGAAATGGCTGTGTTGGTGATATAGAGTTCTATTATTTTTTTATTGACCAGCCTGGCATGCTGCAGTCCATGTGGTTGCAAAGACTCAGACACAACTGAGCAACTGAACTCAACTGAATCATGATACAACACTATTAAGTGAGTACTAGTTACACAATCACAGTAGTAATGTATATTTATCAGTTCTCACAATGAATAGCCAGATAAAACATAAAAGATAATTACAATTGCAAGCCATAATGGGAACACAATTCAGTTCAGTTTAGTTCAGTTTGGTTGCTCAGTCCTGTCCGACTCTTTGTGACCCTGTGGACACGCCAGGCCTCCCTGTCCATCACCAACTCCTGGAGTTTGCTCAAACTTATGTCCATTGAGTCAGTGATGCCATCTGACCATCTCATCTCTATAGTACCCTTCTCCTCCTGCCTTCAATCTTTTCCGGCATCAGGGTCTTTTCCAGTGAGTCATATCAGGTGACCAAAGTATTGGAGCTTCAGCTTCAGCATCAGTCCTTCCAATGAATATTCATGACTGATTTCCTTTAGGATGGACTGGTTGGCTCTGCTTGCTGTCCAAGGGACTCTCAAGAGTCTTCTCCAACACCACAGTTCAAAAGCATCAATTCTTCAGTGCTCAGCTTTATAGTCCAACTCTCACATTCATACATGACTACTGGAAAAACCACAGCTTTGACTAGACAAATCTTTGTTGGTAAAGTAATGTCTCTGCTTTTTAATATGCTGTCTAGATTGATCATAGCTTTTCTTCCAAGAAGCAAGCATCTTTTAATTTTATGGCTGCAGTCACCATCCACAATGATTTTGGAGCCCAAGAAAAGAAAGTCTGTCACTGTTTCCATTGTTTCCCCATCTATTTGCCATGTAGTGATGGGACCAGATGCCATGATCTTAGTTTTTTGAATATTGAGTTTTAGGTGAGCTTTTTCACTCTCTTGGTCAGCTGATGTGAAGAGCTGACTCATTGGAAAAGACCCTGATGCTGGGAAAGATTGAAGGCAGGAGGGGAAGGGGATGACAGAGGATGAGATGGTTGGATGGCATCACTGACTCAGTGAACATGGGTTTGTGTGGACTCCGGGAGTTGGTGATGGAGAGGGAGGACTGGTGTACTGTGGTTCATGGGGTTGCAAAGAGTTGGACATGATTGAGCGACCGAACTGAACTTTCACTCTCTGCTTTCACTTTTATCAAGAGGCTCTTTAGTTTCTCTTCTCTTATAAGGATGGTGTCATCTGCATATCTGAAGTTATTGATATTTCTCCAAGCAATCTCGATTCAAGCTTATACTTCATCCAGCCAGCATTTCACATGATGTACTCTGCATACAAGTTAAATAATTGGGGTGACAATATACAGCCTTGATGTACCCCTTTCCCAACTTGGAACCAGTCTATGATTAACTTAACAATATAAAATAATCACATACAATTTTGGAGGGTCAGAGTTATGTGGTAAGTGGAAGTGCATATATGAACATGTATTCCACCCAGGAAGCCTATGTCTTTTGGTTGGTGCATTTAATCCATTTACATTTAAGATAATTATTGCCATTCATGGTCCTATTGCCATTTCCTTATATTTTGGAGTTTTATTTTCTGTAGGTCTTTTCCTACCCTTGTGTCTCCTGCCTAGAGACATTCTTTTAGCTTTTGTTATAAAGCTGGTTTGGTGGTGCTGAATTCTGTTAATTTTTGCTTGTCTGGAAAGCTTTTTATTTATCCATCACATCTGAAGGAGAGTCTTGCTGGGTAGAATATTCTTGGTTGGAGGTTCTTCCCTTTCATTACTTTAAATATATCGTGCAGTTCCCTTCTGGCTTGTAGAGTTTCTGTTGAGAAACCAGCTGATAGTCTTTTGGAAGTTCCCTCTAATGTTGTCACTTTTCCCTTGTTGCTTTTAATATTTTATCTCTGTATTTAATTTTTGTCAGTTTGACTACTATGTGTCTCTATGTGCTCCTCCTTGGGTTTACACTTCCTGGGACTCTCTGCACTTTCTGAACTTGGTTAACTGTTTTCTTTCCCATGTTTGGGAAGTTTTCAAGCTATTATCTCTTCAAATATTTTCTCAGGTCCTTTCTTTCTCTCTTATGTGAATATTGATGTGTTTAATGTTTTCCAAGAGGTCTCTTAGGCGGTCTTCATTTCTCTTCATTCTTTTTTTTTTATATTCTGTTCTGTGGCAGTGAGTTCCACCATTCTGTCCTCCAGGTCATTTATCTGTTCTGCCTTAGTTATTCTGCTATTGATTCCTTCCAGTGTATTATTAATCTCTCTTTGTTTGTTTTTTAGTTCTTCTAGGTCTTTGGTAAACATTTCCAGCATCTTTTCTATCTTTGCCTTCATTCTTTTCCCTAGATCCTGGATCACCTTCACTATCATTATTTTGAATTCTTTTTCTGGAAGGATGCCTATCTCCAATTAGTTGTTTTTCTGGGATTTTATCTTGTCCCTTCCTCTGGGGCACAACTTTCTGCTTTATTGTTGTGATTAATTCTCTGCAATATGGTTTTTATTTTGGCCACTGTGAGCTGTGAGACTGTGCTTTTTCTTGCTTCTTCTGTCTGCCCTCTGATGGATGAGGCTAAGAGGCTTTGTGAGCTTCCTGATGGGAGGGACTGGTGATAGGGAAAATTGAGTCTTGCTCTTGTGGTCAGAGCCTTGCTCAGTAAAGTTTTAATCCAATTGTCTGCTGATGGGTGGGTTTGCACTCCCTTCCTGGTAGTTGTTTGACCTGAGGTGACCCAGCTGTGGGGTCTATGGGTTCTATGGTAGAGTTAATGACAAACTCCAAGAGGGTTTATGCCAAGGTGGACCCTCCCATGCCCCAGTTGCTGCAGTGAGCCCCTGCCAACTTATGTCTCCACAGGAGGCCCTCCAACACTAACAGGTAGTTTTGGTTCAGTCTCCTGTGGGGTCACTGTGCCTCTCCTCTAGATCTTGTTACGCATAAAATTTTGTTTGTTCCTTTCAAGACTGGCATCTCTGTTTCCATCAGTCCTCTGGAAAGATAATAAAAGCAAAAATAAACAAATGAGACCTAATGAAACTTAAAAGCTTTTGCACAACAAAGGAAACTATAAACAAGGTGAAAAGACAGCCCTCAGATTGGGAGAAAATAATAGCAAATGAAGAAACAGACAAAGGATTAATCTCAAAAATATACAAGCAACTCCTGCAGCTCAATTCCAGAAAAATAAATGACCCAATCAAAAAATGGGCCAAAGAACTAAACAGACATTTCTGCAAAGAAGGCATACAGATGGCTAACAAACACATGAAAAGATGCTCAACATCACTCATTATCAGAGAAATGCAAATCAAAATCACAATGAGGTATCATTACACACCAGTCAGGATGGCTGCTATCCAAAAGTCTACAAGCAATAAATGCTGGAGAGGGTGTGGAGAAAAGGGAACCCTCTTACACTGTTGGTGGGAATGCAAACTAGTACAGCCGCTATGGAGAACAGTGTGGAGATTTCTTAAAAAAGCTGGAAATAGAACTGCCATATGACCCAGCAATCCCACTTCTGGGCATACACACCGAGGAAACCAGATCTGAAAGAGACACATGCACCCCAATGTTCATCGCAGCACTGTTTATAATAGCCAGGACATGGAAGCAACCTAGATGCCCATCAGCAGATGAATGGATAAGGAAGCTGTGGTACATATACACCATGGAATATTACTCAGCCATCAGAAAGAATATATTTGAATCAGTTCTAATGAGATGGATGAAACTCGAGCCCATTATACAGAGTGAAGTAAGCCAGAAAGATAAAGACCAATACAGTATACTAACACATATATATGGAATTTAGAAAGATGGTAACGATAACCCTATATGCAAATCAGAAAAAGAGACACAGATGTACAGAACAGACTTTTGGACTCTGTGGGAGAAGGCGAGGGTGGGATGTTTTGAGAGAACAGCATCGAAACATGTATATTATCTAGGGTGAAACAGATCACCAGCTGAGGTTGGATGCGTGAGACAAGTGCTCAGGCCTGGTGCACTGGGAATACCCAGAGGGATTGGGTAGAGAGGGAGGTGGAAGGGGGGATCGGGATGGGGAATACATGTAAATCCATGGCTGATTCATGTCAATGTATGACAAAAACCACTACCAAAAAAAAAAAAAAAAAAGAAATGCAATTGTCAAAAACAAAGACACATACGTAGATTTACATACATTACCAATTTATTTTCCAATTTTATTTCCATTTCATCCCCATGGAAGGGGCAATCTTGCCTATCTCTGTGATAATTACATATTGAAATTGCTTTTAACCTATACAATAAAAAGGGCATAATGAACAAATAATTCCAATATCCTTCCATGAAGCAAGAGATGTACTTTTTAGAATAATTTTTTTAAAAAGCTACGTATATTGGAAATACTGAAGAATTCAAGGAAAAGAGATATTGGATAATATTAAAAAAAAATTTGAGGGAAACCACAGCACAAATCTAGCCTAAATATTAAGACAAATAAATGGAAAAATTTTGAAGTTTATAGATACAGATGCAGGAATTATAAAGCAGTTCATCTAGGATAATTTGTAGAGGAGATGAGTATCAGGATGACTCCCATCCCAAATATGTACCCCTTCCCTCCCCCCTAAAAAAACTGTTTAAGGAATAAAAAAGAAAGGAAAAAATCACCATAATGCTCAGAAGAAAAACTGTAGTTATAACTCCATATGATAAAAAGAGTCTCAGAAACAATGGAGGAAAGAAAATATACACTACTCCATATTAAAAAAAAAAGAATGAAGTAAACAATTTCCTCATATTTAAGCAGAACCAAACTCACCAAAGAAATTAAAATAAGGAAAATAATGAAATGAGGAAGATAAAGGGAAAAAAAATTGCTAAATACCAAAAAGGAGTCTAAATAAAGTAAAAAAAAAATTTTTTTTTAAATAGCTTCAAAAGTAGTGGGAAAAATAAAACATAACTGGAAACACATGACTTTTAAAAATATTAAATTTAGAAAACATCGTAATAGGACTCAATAGAAGAAACACAGATGAGAAAAATGTTTATCAAATGGAAGATAAATTCTATAAATGTTCCTTGAATATTTTGAAAAAGGAAGTACATATATATGTATATAATAAAAATAAGTAGACATAGATAATACATGTTATATATAAATAATGCATCAATTACATATAGATAACATGGGCTTCCCCATGGCTCAGTGGTAAAGATTCCACCTGCACTGTAGGAGACACAGGAGACTTGGGTAGGCTCCCTGGTTCAGAAAGCATCGAAACATGTATATCATCAAGTGTGAAACAGATCACCAGTCCAGGTTGGATGCATGAGACAAGTGCTCAGGGCTGGTACACTGGGATGACCCGGAGGGATGGGATGGGGAGGGAGGTGGGAAGGGGGTTTAGGATGGGGAATACATGTAAATCCATGGCTGATTCCTGTCAATGTATGGTAAAAACCACTACAATATTGTAAAGTAATTAGCCTACAACTAATAAAAATATTGGAGAAAAAAAAATAAAGGAAATATCCCCTGGAGGAGGGCATGGCAACCCACTCCAGTATTCTTGCTGGGAGAATTCCATCTAACTTCATGGACAGAGGATTCTGGTGGGTAGTAATCCATAGGTTCACAAAGAGTCAGACACCACTGAAGCTACTGAGCACACATATACATAACATATATATTTACATGATATATATAATAAATGTTGAAGAAGCAGTAGTGTTGATCATCTCTCTCTTAAAAGAAAACTACATAAAACAAACAAACAAAAATTCTGCTAATTTTTGGTGTGACTTATATTTGCAAATTTCTATGGTCTAAGTATTTCCACCATGGTAAATTCAGGTTGCCAATGCAATATCACTGACTACAGAATTACGAAAAGATGTGTCAAGTTACCTCTCACAAGAAAGTGCAATCCTTCTCCAGCACACTGATGAATAAATACTATATATCAAATTACATTTCCAAAACACACAAAATGAAGAAAGCTAACAGAACAAAATGATAGAAACTGATTTCCCTGAAATGAGTAGAGATACCCATACCCATCTTTCTGGACTGGGGAATTAAACACAAATACTAAAAATTTCCACACTATATATATCATATTAAACTATACGTATCATTTTGTTGTTGTTCAGTTACTAAGTCCCACCACTCTTTGCAACCCCATGGGCTGCAGCATGCTTGGCGCCCCTGTCCTTCACTATCTCCCAGTTTGCTCAAATTCATATCCATTGAGTTGGTGATACTATCTAACCATTTCATCTCTGCCACCTGCTTTTCATTTTGCCTTCATTCCTTCCCAGCATCAGGGTCTTTTCCAACGAGTCAGCTTTTCACATTCAGGTGGCTAAAGTATTGACACTTCAGCTTCAGCGTCACTTCTTCCAATGAATATTAAGGGTTCCAATAGTAAATAATTGGGATTGGCTGGTTTGATCTCCTTGCAGTCCAAGGGACTCTCAAGAGTCTTCTTCAGCACCAGAATTTAAAAGCATCAGTTCTTCAATGCTCAGTTTTCTTTATGGCCCAACTTTCACATCTGTACTTGACTACTGGAAAAGCTATAGCTTTGACTGTATGGACCTTTGTCAGCAAAGTGATATCTCTGCTTTCTAATACACTGTCTAGGTTTGTCATAGTTTTCCTTTCAAGGAGGAAGTGTCTTTTAATTTCATGGCTGCAGTCACCATCCACAGTAATTTCGGAACCCCCACCCCCCCAAAAAAAAAAAAAATCTGTCACCATTTCCACTTTTTCCTCATTTATTTGCCATGAAGTGATGGGAACAGATGCCACGGTCTTAGTTTTTTTAAATATTGAATTTCAAGCCATCGTTTCCACTCTCCTCTTTCTCCCTCATCAAGAGGCCCTTTAGTTCCTCTTTTCTTTCTGCCATTAGAGTGGTATCATCTTCATATCTGAGGTTGTTGATATTTCTCCTGGCAGTTTTGATTCCAGGTTGTGATTCATTCAGCTGGCATTTTGCATGATGTACACTGTGTATAAGTTATATAAGCATATATTTTATATATCTTTATGACTTTATCTTTGTCTATTATGGTTTTCTAGGAATGTATTTATTTCTTTTAGGTTATCCAATTTGTTGGGATATACCTATTCATAGCAGTCAATATAATACAAAATATGAGTCTTCGCATTTTGTGTATCAGTTGTAATGACTCCTCTTTAATTTGTGATTTTATTTACTGTATTTCCCCATTACTTTTTTATTTTTCTAGCTGGAAATTTTGTCAAATTTGTCTTTTCAAAAAACCTGTTCTTAGTCTTTTAAAATATTTCTTTTAGTTTTCTAATCTCTGTTTTATTTCTGTTCTGATTTTTACTTCTTTCCATTAGTAGGGCTTAGTTGTTTTTCTATTTCCCTGAGGTGTAAAATTAAGTTGCTGAATTAAGTTCCCTTTTTTTATTCCTAACACAGTTGTTTATTACTAAATATTTTTCCAGGTTTCCTTCTACTTTTGATTTCTAGTTTTATACCATTGTGGTTGAAAAATATACCTGGTGTAATTTCAATCTCTTAAATATGTAAGAGTTCTTTGGTGACCTAATGAACTATGCTTGAAAATGTTACATGTGTTTATGAGAAGAATGTGTATTCTGCTGCTGTTTTACGGAATGTTCTGTGTATGGCTATTAGTTTTATATGATGTATGGCATGGTCCTAGTCTAAAGTTTCCTTGCTGGTTTTCTTTCTTGATGATATTCACTTTTGAAAGTGGGTTACTAGAAAACCCTATAATTATTGCATTGCTGCCCATTTCTCCCTTAAGATTTGTTAATATTTGCTTGATATATTTGGGCATTCCAATGTTAAGTGCAGATATATTTATGAATGTTATGTCTTCTTGATGACTTAATCTTGTTTATCATTATATATAGACCTTGTCTTTAGTTACTATTTTTGTATGAAAGTCTATTTTGTCTAAAGTGAGTAGAATTACTCTATCTTTTGAATCTCAATTGTATGAGACATCTTTTTTCCATCTATTAACTTTGAGCCTTCATATATCTTTAAACTTGAAGTGAGTCTTTTATAAGCAACATAGAGTAGTTTCACTTTTGTTTTTTTCCCCTAGTTTATCTATCCATTTAATGCCTTCTGTCTGGAGAATTCAATCAACTTATATGTAGTATAACTGTTGATAGGTAAGGACTTAATAATGATAATAACATCTTGTGGTTTTCTAGGTGTCTTATAGTTGCCATGTTCTTTTTCTCCTCTATTGTTACTTTCCTTTCGAAATTGATAATTTTCTGTAATGGTACACTGATTTCATTTGCTTTCCCTTTTGTAAATCTTTTGTAGATTTTTTTTTTGTGGTTACTATGAGGCTTACATAAAACATCTTATATACAACAATCTATCTGACACTGATAAATGGTCTACCAAAACTATATTTCTCTCCAGTTTATTTTTATTTTTGCTGTATTTATTAATAAATTATTTTACCTATAGTTACTTTTAATACTCTTGTCCTTTAACCTTTATACTAGAGTTATTAATATAGTACCGTGTCAAAGTATTAATGCTTGGATTTGACTATATTACTAATATGTTGAATTTTTCGCATGCTTTCATGTTACAAATTAACTTTATTTAATAAGTATTTGAAAGACTGTTTTTGTATTTTTTCTAAAGTGGATGTAATGGTGAAGAATTCCCTCTTTTTTTTTTTTTGGCCTGGGAATGTATTCATCTCTCTTTTGTATATGAAGGACTGTTTTTCTGTGAATAATATACTTCATTAACAGCTTAATTTGGTTTATTGCATTGAATATATCATCCCAATCTCTTCTGGTCTTTAAGAAACACATTGATATTGGTATGTAAATATCTTTGTATGTTACAAACATTTTCTTATGTATCAATGAAGATTCACTCTTTGTCTTTGATTTTTAACAATTTTATTTTAACAAGGCTTGGAGAGAATCTCTTTATTTGATCTTATTTGGTAATCTATGAGCATCATGAACTTGAATACTTATGTCCTTGCCATATTTGAGAGCTTTTAGCCATTATTATTTTTAAAAAATAAACTTTCTGTTCTTTTATCACTCTCTTCTCTTTCTAAAATTCCAATGATTCTCAATTTTATCCTTTAAGTTGTAATTTATACACCATAAGCTTTCTTTATAACTTTTTATTATTTTCTCATCTTTTAAAATTATTTTAGTTTGCTCTCTTATAATGGACAATTTCAAAGTTCCTGTCTTCAATTTCAGCAATTTATTTCTTCTGCTTGACCACATCAGTTTTTGATGCTCTCTTTAGTATTTATCATTTCATGCATTATATTCTGCAATTCCAGAATATTTTAAAGATTTCTACTTCTTTTTAAAGTTTATTTGTTCATGTATTGTTTCCCTTATTTTGCTGAGTTGTCTTTTTGTATTCTCTTATAAAGCTTCCCTGTTGTCTCAGGTAGAGAATCTGCCTGCCAATGCAGGAGACACAGGTTCAGTTCTTGGATTGGGAAGATTTCCTGGAGAAGGAAATGCAACCCACTACAGTATTCTTGCCTGGGAAATCCCATGGACAGAGAAGCCTGGCGGGCTACAGTCCATGGACTTGCAAACAGTTGGACATGACTCAGCAACTGAGCATGCATGCAAGATCTCTTATAACTCATTGAATTCCCTTATAGCAGATGTTTTAAATTGTTTATCTGATAAGTTGAAGACCTCTGTGTCTTTTGTTTGACTAACAAGATGATTATTGTGATCCTTTGTTAGTGTATGTTGCTTTTAAACTTTTCATATTTCTTATGATTTTTATTTGATCCTCTTGCATTTAAAGTAACAGTTATTTCTTCTAGGTTTTACTGTTTGTCTTAAGAGGGGAAACACTGTGAGCTACACAGAGACTCTGAAGCTTTCTCAACCTTCTATTGATATACCTGTTCCATGCTTCTTGCTCTACACTGGGGCAGAGCTCCTAAGCTTGTGTGCCTTCTCTGGATCATGCAACTCACCAGTTTGAATTCTGGCAATCTCTCTTTTGTTTTCCCAAATACAACTCTAGAACTCATGTTTGTAATATTTCCCTGGCCTCCAGATTTGGTGAATACTCTTTGTACATTTACCGGCTATCTGTCAAAGCCTGCTTATGCAATCCTTGTGAGTGCATACAGGAAGATGGCCACAAAGTGGGGGGAGGGGATATGTCTGTGAGGCAGTGTGTTGGCATGCCCATGGGTCAGGTATGGAAATTAATGGAAAGTACATTTCAGGTGGCTTGTGATTAGACTTCTCATTGGAATCTGTAATGTGGTTCATATCCATGTCTCTTTAATGCCTTCTGCTATTCCTGTCTGCTGCTCTTCCACAGTTTCCAATCCCCAGTAATGGAGCACCTGATTTAGTTCTCTGAAAGAGGTGAGAAAAATGAGCCCCTTTGTCCTATTCCATATAACTGGTGAGGTTAGGTATTCACTGGCACACTCTTTCTCCTCTGGGGATAAAATGCCAAACAAAAAAATAAATTTTATGGATGGGCCACTTTGGGGATGGGTAATATGGATAAGCTAAACTGTTCCTCTTACACACTCAAATGTGTGTGGATGATTGCACAAGAAGTGTTCTCCAGGGAATCCTAGAATGCAGCTAAGAGTTCCTGAGCCTAGTTCATTGACCACTTCAGGAACTATAGTCAGAACTGAGGTATGTCTGCCTATTACTCAATGTGTAAATGTGCCAGACCCTTCCAGAATCCCCTGGCATATGGATATGAAGACAGTTTTATCAGAAATATTTTTGTCCATGGAAGGATGGTGTTTTTGTTTGTTTGTTTATTTGTTTGCTTATGGGGGGCACAAAATCACGGAGCCTCTTATGTCAGTATAATGATGATGTCAGTCTTGCTTTTGTGATTCTTTTTTGTCAAATCATATTTTTTCTTTTTATGTGTTGTCTAAGTTTTATTTTTTCATGTGTCTCTATTTTAGCTGTCAACATATTTTATTCAGAATTTGATTTTGAAATATGTTTTTTCACTTACTTCTTAGAATTTATTTTACCATAGTTGATTTACAGTGTTGTGTTAATTTCTGATGCATGGCAAGGTGACTCAGTTATACATATATATTCTTTTTCATTTTCTTTTCCATTAGGATTTTTTAAGTTAATTAATTTTAATTGCAGGATAATTACTTTACAACATTGTGATGATTTTTACCATACATCGACATGAATTGGCCACAGGAATACATGTATCCCCACCATCTTGAACACCCTTCCCACCTCCCTCCCAACCCTATCCCACTAGGGTGTCCCAGAGCACAGGTTTTGCGTGCCTTACTTCAATCATTGAACTTGCACTGGTCGTCTATTTTACATATGGCAATGTACATGTTTCAATGGTATTCTCTTAAATTATTCCGCTCTGGTCTTTTCCCACTGAGTCTGAAAGCCTGTTCTTTATGTCTGTGTCTCCTTTGCTGCCCTGAATGTAGGATCATTGGTACCCTTTTTCTAAATTCCATACATATGTGTTAATGTGTCTCTTTCAATTCTGGTTTTCTCGGGGCATATGACCAGCAGTGGGATTGCTGTGTTGTATGGGAGTTCTATTCCCAGTTTTTCAAGGAATCTCCACACAATTCTCCATAGTGACTGTATCCGTTTTCATCCCACCAACGTTGTAAAAGGGTTCCTTTTTCTCCACACAATCTCTAGCATTTATTATTTGTAGTCTTTTTGTTGATGGCCACCCTGACCAGTGTGAGATGATACTTCATTGTGGTTTTGATTTGCATTTCTCTAATAATGAGTGAGGTTGAACATCTTTTCATGTGTTTATTAGCAATCTGTATGTCTTTGGAGAAATGTTTGTTTAGGTCTTTTGCCCACTTTTTGATTGGGTTGTTTATTTTTCTGGTATTGAGCTGCATGAGCTGCTTGTGAAAGTTAGTAGATGGAAAGAAACATTAAAAATCAGAGGAGAAATAAATGAAAAAGAATTGAAGGAGACTATAGCAAAGATCAGTAAAACTAAAACCTGGTTCTTTGAGAAGATAATCAAAATAGACAAACTCTATTAGCCAGACTCTTCAAGAGAAAAAAAGGGAGAAGACTCAAATCAATAAAATTAGAAATGAAAATGGAGAAATTGTGACAACACAGAACTTTAAATGATCATAAGAGATTACTATGGGCAGCTATATGCCAAAAAAAATGGACATCTTGGAAGAAATGGACAAATTCTTAGAAAAGGATAACCTTCCAAAACTGAACCAGGATGAAATAGAAAATTTGAACAGACCAGTCACAAGCACAGAAATTGAAACTGTAATTAAAAAAAAATCTTCCAACAAATAAAAGCCCAGGATCAGATGACTTCACAGGTGAATTCTACAGAAAATTTAGAGAAGAGCTAACACCTATCCTACTCTAACTCTTCCAGAAAATTGCATAGGAAGGAAAAGTCCCAAAGTTATTCTATGAGGCCACCATCACCCTGATACCAAAACCAGAGAAAGATGCCACAGAAAAGGAAAACTACAGGCCAATATCATTGATGAACATAGATGCAAAAATCCTCAACAAAATCCTAGCAAGCAGAATCCAACAACATATTAAAAAGATCATACATCATGATCAAGTGGGCTTTATTCCAGAGATGCAAGGATTCTTCCATATTTACAAATCAATCAATGTGACACACCATATTAACAAATTGAGAGGTAAAAACCATATGCTTATTTCAATAGATGCAGAGAAAGCCTTTGGCAAAATTCGGCAACTATTTATGATAAAAACTCTCCAGAAAGCAGACATAGAAAGAACATACCTCAACATAATAAAAACTATATACAACAAACCCACAGCAAACATTATCCTCAATGGCAAAAGATTGAAAGCATTTCCTCTAAGATCAGGAGCAAGACAAGGGTGCTCACTCTCATCATTACTATTCAACATAGTTATGGAAGTTCTGGCCATAGCAATAACAGAAGAAAGAGAAATAAAAGGAATCTTGTTTTCTTGGAAAAGAAGAAGTAAAACTCTCACCATATGCCAATGACATAATCTTCTACATTTAAACATGTTTTAAAGAATTTCAGATCTGTTAATCATATTACCATGCTTCATGGTGTAACCATTAACGAAGTGTTACACAGTCCTATGTAGACTGATTTTGTTCATCAATGCATGCCTAAGATAAAACTGAGTTGTTTTCATCTTTTACTTTATCCTCAGTCCCTAACTTTATTTTTTTCTTTTCTCTTGTGTAAAATACTGCTTTGAATTATCCAATGTCCTCTAACTTTTAAATTATATAATAGTGTATACAATCAATTTTAGATTGATGAATAATTTTTGATGCTTCTTGATTTTATCTTATCTCTAATGTTTCCTAATACTAGCATAGGGATAGGGAAAAAAATAGTCATTTAGTAAAAATTTGTAAATAAGTAAACCAATGACTTTACATTTTAGTATATATAATTGATTGCTTGATAATGTTGTTGGGAGAGCAATTAAAAAGAGTTAGTTGAAAATAGTTAAATTTCTACCTCATTTCATATGCTAAAACAAAGTATTTTTGTTTTTTTAATTTTATAGGCTTTTAAAACTTTTCTGGACTGTCAGCTGATTACCTGCAATGATTAGGCCTCAGGCACCTCCTGGGAAGTGCTGTTTCCTCTGTGCTGCTTATGCTTTTTTTCCTTAATAGAAAGAAAGTTTCACTTCTTTGATCACATCTCCTGATGACTACACAATAACATTTATTTAACTGGAGAGTAGCTCAGAGTAGGGGAGGCTGATATCAAGCAAAGCAAGGAAGAGTTTCTGAATGGCTCTCAGGCAAGCTAACTTATGTTTTCCACATTCTGCCACTGATCTGTTTTCCAACCCAGGTAAGTTGCTTACATTTGCCATGTTGAATAGTTAAAAATAAAGAAAAATAATCAGGCTTACATATTAATAAATTCAAGTCATAATATGTCTTTGGACTTAAAGGAAACCTATACACATTCCTGTTGAATGTCATGGAACATGATGTATTTTAAGATGAACAGATTATTATTGTGCCCTTTCTAACCTCAAGGATATTATGTTTTCATTTATGTACAATGTATATGTTAAAATACAGCCACACACATAACTGAGTTTTTTTAATGTTTTGTTATTGAAATTTTATTGCACACTTTCATTTCCTGTGAACGTTGCTCAGTCATGTCTGACTCTGTGACCCCATGTACTATACAGTCCATGGACTTCTCCAGGCCAGAATACTGGAGTGGGTAGCCATTTCCTTCTCCAGGGGATATTTCCAACTCAGGAATCAAACTGGGGTCTCCTGCATTGAGGCAGATTCATTTCTTATATCACAAAAATAAATTTTACAACTCCCCCATATTAAAAGCTACAGAATTGGTTTATTGTTTGGTATAATATAGTTTAAAATAAATCCTAGATTTTAATGATTTTTTTTAAACACTTTATATGTGATAATCTGAAGCAGAGTCAGTCTTAAGAAATGTGTTGATTATCTATTCAAGCCAATATCTACATATAAAGCTATTTATTAGGTATGACTAGTGTCATCACAAAAATTTTTAGCATCATAAACTGATTAAAACAGAGTGCTGAACAATAATCAATATTGTGGCTGCAAAAAACAAATAGGTTTATTTAGGGTCTTAAGAAATGTAATTCAGGAGACATATTTCAGCAAAACTGACAGTATTCTGGGGAAAAAAAACGAGTCAGGGTCTAATAAAGGCAAAACCAAAAGTCTGTATTCTGACACAAGAAAAAATTATTTATCCAAGTGAGATAGGCTGTGATCAGTCACTTTAGGGTAAGGACCTGGTGAGTATCTTCAGTTTCTGGCAGACGTTTTGGATGTCCTTATTAGAATAGTAAATGTTCAAAAGGCCAATTCCACTGAGGCAGAGACATACTTAAGTTACACTTCATCAGTGTCCTCTCAGGTTCATTTTGGAGAGCTCTCTTAACAGAGAATTATATCTGTCTTTCTGTATTTTTTAGAAAGGAAATTGAAGGAGAATCAAAATGGGGTTGGATTCTCCAATGGAATGTGAAACCCCCAACCATGATTGTAGCTGAACTCTTGGCAAATAAATACAGCAAAATCATCATTGTGAATCAGTGAACTGAAAAAAGATTATTTAGTAAAATACTCTGATAATATAGTAACAAATTAGAAATAGGCTTTATATATAAGGTTTAAATTTAATCATACAGAGCGAAGTAAGCCAGAAAGATAAAGACCAATACAGTATACTAACACATATATATGGAATTTAGAAAGATGGTAACAATAACCCTATATGCAAAACAGAAAAAGAGACACAGATGTACAGAACAGACTTTTGGACTCTGTGGGAGAAGGCGAGGGTGGGATGTTTCGAGAGAACAGCATCAAAACATGTATATTATCTAGGGTGAAACAGATCACCAGCCCAGGCTGGATGCATGAGACAAGTGCTCTGGCCTGGTGCACTGGGAAGACCCAGAGGAATCGGGTGGAGAGGGAGGTGGGAGGGGGGATCGGGATGGGGAATACATGTAAATCCATGGCTGATTCATGTCAATGTATGACAAAACCCACTACAATACTGTAAAGTAGTTAGCCTCCAACTAATAAAAATAAATGGAAAAAAAATTAAACTAATTAAAGATTTGGATCTAAAAAATTTAAAACTCAAGCAGTAAGGCAAAATATACGAAAAATTTTAAATAAACTATGAACAAATAAATTTAAAGATATTATGGGAAATAATTCAGGATTTGCAGAAAGTAGGGAGAAGGAAAAGATGAACTATAATAAGATATATTTAAATTTGCAGAATTTATAATTTGAATCATGTAAACATATATCAAAAGCTAAAAGCAATGTATCCTACTACTTATTAATCAGAAAAATCAGAAAAAGGAAGCATATCAAGTGAAAAATGTCACAGACATTTTGATGAAGAGTAATTTGCATAAACAAACAAACATAAGTAACAATAATGCAAGTTAAATTCATAATAAGGATTCACTTATTTACTTGATAAATTACAAATAGGAAAAATGATGACCCTTACTGATTGTGAGAAAAGTAAAAATGAAAATTGCCTTTTGTGATAGATCAGGGAAGAGCCTTCATAGAAAGCAATCTGAAACTATAGAAGACAATATTTTCTTAATGCAAATGTATTCATAGTTAGAATAAAGGAATTTTTACATAGACAGAGTGTTGTTTAGGTTATCAAAATTTTTTAAAGACACATTTAAAATAAAATATTTTATATAAACTTTGTTAGTAACATAACATGCTATGAACCATTAAATTATACTCAAGCAGATTATATTTCTAAAAGTATTTAGAGTCATGAGAATGTGTAAAAGGTATAATATTGAGCTATGCACATTTTAAGTATACTATATAGCAGATACAGTTTGTATATTATATCTATATATCTATGTGCATTATTTATTAAAATATACTCTTAAAAGAAGAAACCAAAATTTTACAGAAAAATTCATATTTATGGTGGGGTTAAAGGTGACTTTATTTTTGTTTTTGTTTCATATTTATGTTGCTAAATTATCTGTAAGTATGGTAGCTGCTTAGTCTTGCCTGACTTTTTGTGATCCCATGAACTGTAGCCCTCCAGACTCCTCTGTCCATGGGATTCTCCAGGCAGGAATACTACAGTCGATTGGATTTCCATTCTGTTCTCCAGGGGATCTTCCGGATCCAAGGATCAAATCCAGGTCTCCTGCATTGCAGGTGGATTCTTTACCAACTGAGCCACCAGGGATATATACTATACTGCTCATAAAATGTGTTTATATAGTAAAAAAAAAAAAAAAAAAAATCTTTACAAATATTTACAAATTCCTTTGAATTAATTTTAAAGATTTTTTTTAATGTAATGACAAATGAGCCCATGACATCATTTAAAAATAAATCCATATGAACTAGGTCATTTTTGTCTAAATGTCGAGTATGACACATTTTGAGCCAAGAGAAGGTAAGTACATGAAAAAAACTCCAAATAATGAGAGAACTAAAGTAAGAATACAGTCTGGTAAAGCAAATGGATATTTTATAGTTGATTCAGGAATCCTGCAGAAAAAAAATGAAATCAGTCCAGGACATGGTCATGGGAACTTAGCACAGAGAAGCTGAGTTCATCCGACATGTCTCACCACATCTAGTGTACAAGGCTTTAACATTCTGTCAGCCAGCTGGATTCCTTGTACAGACACACCTCAGTACTAGACTGCTTTGTCTTCCTGTTTCCTCTGAGTAAAATGATCCTCTTCTGTTCTCATATCCTCCATTTTTATCCTTAATGACAATACTCCTGATTTTTAAATTATTATTTTTAGAATTATCTTTAAAATAATTGAATACTACTTATGATTTATTTGCTTGGTTTTTTCACTTGCGCTCTCTCTCCCACGGACCTGCGTTAAGGATTTCTTCTCTCTCCATTCGGGGCTTCCCTGGTGGCTCAGTTGGTAAAGAACCTGCCTACAACTCTCGGAAACCCAGGTTAGATCCCTGTGTCAGGAAGATCCCCTGGAGAAGGGAACGACAACCCACTCCAGTATTCTTGCCTGGAGAATTCATGGACAGAGGCTGGGCAGGCTACAGTACATGGAGTCACAAAGGGTGATATCCCCATGCCATAGCACAGTGCCTGGCACATGACAGGTTCTAAATAAATACACATAAACTTACTACTGAATAGTAGCAGACCTCTGTAATGCTCCTCAGATTTTTGTATGGTTTGACCACTAGCAAAATGTAATATTTACAGTCTAAATATCAAGTTTATATACCTAACAGTATTTTTGTCTTTGATGCCTCTTACATTCTTGAAATTCTCTGAACTATTATAAAGTTCCTAGAAGACAAAATTAATACCCCAAGACAATGATACCCAAAACTAATACCATACCTTTCTACTAATTAGCATTAGCCCATGAATCACCTTTCTTTGCTTTCTTGTCCATGATGTAAAGCTTTAAAAATACATATTTTATAATTTTATTAGTTTGATTTTTCTATTATTAAGTTATAGTTCTATATTAAAGATTTGTATTATCCCCAAGTGATTATTGAGAACATTATACAATTATTCATATGATTCAGAATTATTATACAATAATTGGTATAATTCATGTGATACACCTGAGCTAAGAGTTATTGTAGCTACTCATTAGATAAGAATATTGATGTATATTTTAAAGTTATCTATTAAGTAAGTTTAAATTGTTTTAGTTAAAAATGGTAAAACATTCAACTTAGATTTGCCTCATTTAAAAAGTGGTATGGTTCTTATCCCAAATTTCTGTTCTTCAGACACTAAAAAATTATTTATGTTCAGGGTATCACTGTTTAGAACCACCATTTCATGTGTTCTTATTCATATCACCAAACTGCAAATTGTACCCTGATAAATTAAATAACCACATATTTCATAGCAAAGACTTGCTGTTCAACATTTTATTTAGCTACTGCATACATGGCATGAACAATCTGGGAGGAAAATGCATGTGATCTAAGGTAATTATATGAGGATGTCTAATGGGGATGTTATGATTACAGATTATGGAAATGAATCCCAAGGTTAATTTTTAATGACTACTCCTTTCTATGTTAAACTCACAGCTTTTTAGAAGAGAGATTGTATGCTATTGGTCTAAGGTAAGAAAATCACCAGTATGTCCCATTTCCCAAGACCTTATGGAAAAAAATTCTTTTCCTGTCTAGTTAACCTATTCAAATCTATTCACATTTTTTTTTTCTTAAAATTATGTCCAAAATTCTATGCCAAAAGCAACAGGAAGCACCAACGAGAGCTTCCCTGTGGGATTTGTACTTCTTGGCTACTCTGAATTTCCCCAGCTAGAAATGGTTCTCTTCTGGATAGTGATCTTCTTATACACCATGATCATTCTCTCCAATGTGACTATCATCTTGCTGTCATACATGAGCCCTCAACTCTACACCCCCATGTACTTCTTTCTTAGCAATCTCTCTTTCTTGGATCTCTGTTTCACCACGACTGTTGTGCCCCAAATGTTGTTCAACTTGCGGGGGCCAGACAAGAGCATCACCTACACCGGATGCATCATTCAGCTGGGCATGGTGCTCTGTGTTGGTGCCACACAAGGTGGCATGCTGGTGGTGATGGCTTTTGACCGCTATGTTGCTATCTGCCAGCCCCTGCGCTATACTATCATCATGCATCCTCAGTTCTGTTGGAAACTGGTGCTTGTGTCTTGGCTGTCTGGACTGATCGAATCTGTTACCCAAACACCTATCACATTCCAGCTGCCGTTTTGTGCCCACCACTGTCTGGATGACTTTCTCTGTCAGGTTCCTTCTCTCATAAGACTGACTTGTGGAGACACTTCCACTCCTGAGTGGCAGATGACAGTCTCTGCTGTTTTCTTTACCATCTTGCCCATGGGGTTGATCCTGACTTCTTATGGCTACATAGCTCAAACTTTAGGTAAAATCCAATCTGAGGAGGGAAGACAGAAAGCCATTGCTACCTGCTCCTCCCACCTCACTGTGGTCTTCATGTTTTATGGGACAGTGGCCATGGTTTACACAGACCCTAAGAACCAATTTGCTTCAAGACATGGCAAGTTTGTCAGTTTCTTCTTCACTGTGGTCACACCATTGCTGAACCCTCTCATCTATACCCTGCGGAACAAAGAAGTGAAGAGTGTCTTGCAAAGACAGCTGAGGAAGGGCATCAGCATAAGAAAAAAAAAGAAACTGATCTTTTGAACCAGAATGTTCACAGTGCAGAAAATCATGACTTCCACTCTACATGAGAGTCTTTGAATTATTACTAAAATTGGGTGGATTTACTTCAAAGACAGTACTTTATGAGTTACTCTTTATTCCTACAATTTGCATGTCATTTTTGTAAAAATGTCTGTACAAAATTAATATTTTATTCATCTATTTAGTGTTCAAATATATTTGTCTAAGGAGATACACCATTTGTAGAATGAAATTTTGATGAATTTATCTTTCTTAAGCAACATATGCAGCATGAGCTAAAACATTTTAAAATTATAAGAACAATAAATTATAAATTATCTTTCATATATATTTTAAAATTGAAAAAATAAAAAGAAATGTTTATCATGAATTTTTTTAGATAAGCCTAAAGGGAGGAAAACTTTTCTGGAGTTTCCTTAAGTTCTTTCTACACATCCAGTCTTCCTTCTTTAATTTGACTATAAGAATGACATTTTGGGTATAAAGAAGAAATCTTACATGTACCTATTTTGCTATATTTTCCTTTTATTTACAATTTTTTTTTCAGGGTTGGGAAACTTTTTTATTTGTTTATTTTTTTCCATTTATTTTTATTAGTTGGAGGCTAACTACTTTACAATATTATAGTGGTTTTTGCCATACATTGACATGAATCAGCCATGGATTTACATGTGTTCCTCATCCCGATCCCCCCTCTCGCCACCCTCTCCATCCCATCCCTCTGGGTCTTCCCAGTGCACCAGCCCTGAACACTTGTCTCATGCATCCAACCTGGGCTGGTGATCTGTTTCACCCTTGATAGTATACTTGTTTCAATGCTGTTCTCTCAGAACATCCCCCCCTGGCCTTCTCCCACAGAGTCTAAAAGTCTGTTCTGTACATCTGTGTCTCTTTTTCTGATTTGCATATAGGGTTATCGTTACCATCTTTCTAAATTCCATATATATGTGTTAGTGTACTGTATTGGTCTTTATCTTTCTGGCTTACTTCACTCTGTATAATGGGCTCGAGTTTCATCCATCTCATTAGAACTGATTCAAATGAATTCTTTTTAATGGCTGAGTAATATTCCATGGTGTATATGTACCACAGCTTCCTTATCCATTCATCTGCTGATGGGCATCTAGGTTACTTCCATGTCCTGGCTATTATAAACAGTGCTGCGATGAACATTGGGGTGCACGTGTCTCTTTCAGATCTGGTTTCCTCGGTGTGTATGCCCAGCAGTGGGATTGCTGGGTCATATGGCAGTTCTATTTCCAGTTTTTTAAGGAATCTCCACACTGTTCTACATAGTGGCTATACTATTTTGCATTCCCACCAACAGTGTAAGAGGGTTCCCTTTTCTCCACACCCTCTCCAACATTTATTGCTTGTAGACTTTTGGATAGCAGCCATCCTGACTGGCGTGTAATGGTACCTCACTGAGGTTTTGATTTGCATTTCTCTGATAATGAGTGATACTGAGCATCTTTTCATGTGTTTGTTAGCCAGCTGTATGTCTTCTTTGGAGAAATGTCTGTTTAGTTCTTTGGCCCATTTTTTGATCAGGTCATTTTTATAAGATAAAACCATAGGCAGGTACCTCTGAGGTGTTTGAATAGAGGTGTTTAGGTACTCTTTTCCTATGAGAGAGATCTATAGATTTAATTCATACCTATTTTATTCTTTTTGTAATTACTAATACAAATTTCTTAAATATTTGGTCATATCTATTCTTCTACCCACGTAAGATGTGCTGTGCTGTGCTTAGTCACTCAGTCATGTCTGACTCTTTGCAACCCCATGAACTGTAGCCCGCCAGGCTCCTCTGTCCACGGGATTCTCCAGGCAAGAATACTGGAGTGTGTTTCCATACTCTCCTCCAGGAGATCTTCCCAATCCAGGGATTGAACCCAGGTCTCCCACATTGCAGGTGGATTCTTCACTGTCTGAGCCACCATATAAGATAAGGCTATTTAAAAATAAAATGGCATATTTTAAAAAAGTAATTTTCTCATGTATTCTCTGATAAAACAGAGAATCTTTCTTATAAAGTTGTACAAAAATAACTCAGCCAAAATCCAGGTGAATTTTTGCAAATGGACATCAAGTGTTAAATGGTAGTCTCAGCATTTTAGCACAATTAAGTTGAGTTGGTAATTTCCATTAAAGTGTATTGATCATTTTATAGGTACTTGTGCTATTAGGAATATCAAAGATAACACACAGTTACATGACATTTTAAGACATCTATTTTCTGATTTATCACAGTCTTTGCAATGTTCACAGTGATTCCCTAATGTCATTAGCAAGTTAGGTGGAACAGATGGAGTACTAGTGAATAGTGGAATGCCTAACACACACATAAAAGATGAAAGAGAGACTCAGCTGAAAATGTTTGATAAAGATGAGAGGGAAGGTTATACTTATTTGTGATGCTGTTAATCAAATAGTTTTCTTTTTAAACATTGTATGAAAAAGGGTGTTTCTTTCACAAGCCTAAGAATATTTCATAGAAGGAAAAATTATAGAAAACACTTTTGTTGCACTGTCAACTGATTCAATAAAGTGGTAGTGGTTTCTGTGTTTATTTTTTTCTTGTTTCTCTGGCATTCTTTCTTGCTTCCTTTCTATTCATTACCCTAATATCCAATCAATTTCCTTTATAAAAATAAGTTTTTAATTTATTCCTCTTCTTTCCATTTCAAAATATTTTCTTCTTCAATAATTATTCACTCTCTGTCAGTCTTGTTAGCTGTGAATATTGATGCCTTGAAGTGCATTTCATCACTGTCCAAATACAGAGTTTATATTAAAACTCACAAGGAGCAGATTCAGGGCTAAAATTTCTCAAGAGATAAAATTTGATTATTTTGATTTTTTTCAGACATAAACTTAGTAAGGAATATGTTTCAAGTGAGCATCTTCAAATGACCTGACTTTTTCTTCTTGAAAGGCTCAAAGGATTGGAAACAAACTCTGAATGGAAAAAAAAAATTAAAAAGACAACCCTGACATAATGCAGACTGACATATATCACCTCCAAAAATAGAATACAAATTATTTTTAAGCATTCAAAAATATTAACCAAGGTAGACAGTTTTCTGGGTCATAAAAGCAACCTGAAAATGTTAAAACACAAATCATACAGACTGTACTCTCTCAAATAATGAAATAAAACTGAAAATAAAAACAATATGTTTTTAAAATTTAGAGAAAAATCTGTAAGTATGTGGAAATTAGTATACATCTGAGTTAACTGAGGTAACAGGAGTCTCAAAGGAAAATGCCTAGAATAAAACTATCAGTCTTGTATGTAAATAAAGCTTAACTGTTTTTCAAGAGTAAAAGAAAACTTAGTTTAAAAACAGATTTTTCAGGAGATGGAGTCAAGATGAAGAAACAGGAGGACATGGAGTTTGTCTCTCACCGTAAGTACATCAATAATACATCAACTAATTAAACAGTTCTCACGGAGCACCTGCTGAACACTAGCAGAGGATCTCAGATACCTGAAATGACAAGCAAATCCCCACACATCTTGGTAGGAAAAATGAAAGAAAAAAGAAAAGAGGAAGCAACTACACCCTTGGGGGGAGCTGAAAGAGAGGAGAGGTTCCCTAACTCAGGGAAGCACCCTCACCTGTGGGGAGATCAACTGGGACAGAGAGGTAGCTTTAGTGACTTGGAAGAGAACATAGCAACCCTAAAACCTACATGGATGGTCCATGCCTCAACCCTGCACACTCAGCCTGAGTCTTGTTTCTGCTGGTGTGAAAGGGGCTGGATGCTGGAACATGGGATTCAGAAAGTGGGCCCAGGGAGGGGAAAACTGTTAGCTGCAAAGAGGTAGGAGTAAGGAACTCCAAAACCAGAAATTTCATGGAAGAAGCTTGAGCAGCTATTGAAGAAGGGTGCCATTGTTGAGTGGTGTGCAAGGCGCAGGGCTGCTGTTGTAGTCCCCTTCCCAAACTGTTGCCCCAGCCTCTGTTGGTATTAGGAGGCGTGCCAACCCGAGTAGGCTTTCTCACCCAGCTCACAACTGCTTCTTCCAGTCCCACAGGACCAGATGGGTTTGTGCACTTCACCCACCAATGCCTCCACCTCTGTCTACCTGTCTACTTGGGCAGGTGCCTGTGCTTCAGGCAGGCTCAGGAGCAGACATGTGTGAAGGAACACATACAGAAGTGGGGTTGAAACCACACCTGAGCACTAGGGGCTGTGCAACTAAGGAAGAAGAGCTAAAATCTCTGCTTATGGCTACAGGAGCTACAGATTTACCCCCTGTGTTGCTTTGTAGACTTAGCACCTGTGGAACTTCTGAATGCATGAGTGCTCCCAAAGCTGAGATGAGTCTAGTTGTAGCATCTGTGGGCTTTGTGAGCATGTATTCACTGAGAAAGAACTAGAACCATTTTCCCAAAAGGAAGCACCTAAAAGAGATTAAAAGGAAAAAGAACAGGGAAGAAAATTCTGTGGTTATCTCGGCTTCCTTCTTATTCGTTCAACACTTCAGCATCTATGTAACCAATTCCCTGTATTAAGTTTCCTCTTTTGAAAAAAAGATAGATTGTGTATTTATAACCATGCTACATCATAAGCTGTGTGAAGAAAAGACTTTCTTTTACCTCCACTATACTATAAACCCTAGTAAAGTACATGGTGTTTAATAAAATTATATGAATTGATTTTGTAGAATAATATAGAAAGTATTTCATTACTATTAATCATATTATATATAGTCATGCTCTTTCTGTACATAATTTTAATTATAAATATACTGATACATGCTTTTCAATAAAGTTAGATGTTTCCACCTACATTTTTGGCTTTTTAAGTTAATGTTTCATGCTGTTTTGTTTTGTGAGCTAGATTTATATATGTTTGTAAACAGTGCATATGGACCACACACACCTAAATATGTACTATGTATTCAGTCATCATAGGTCATTTCTTAAGTGTATTATCACAGTGATTCATTCCTGTGTATCATTCCTGTGTTCACTTCCTAACTACTGTTTTCTTTGGTCCAAATATTACTTAATATAAATCTCTGATTCTTTCTTTCATTTTCATTGTTTTTAGGGTGAGGATGACTCTCCCTAGTCAGACAGGGAACTCCCACCATCATGCCTACATTCCAATGGACCCCCAGCACATTTATTACTTTTCCGTGATGCGCATGCACATGTAAACATACTTGCACTCTTCAACTATGCAAAACAACTTACTAAGCTATGAGACATATGTTCATAAAAAGACTTCATTTTATATAAAATTTTAACTGAAATACAAAATTCATAGTAAAATATGCAAAAGCATTGGTTATGTATGTAAATAAACACAAAGTATATATACTCATTTATTCACTACTTGAATAAATAAGGAAAGTATTACCAACATTCAGAAATTCTACTCAGGTGCCATTTAGTCACCAAAAACAATTAGAATCCTGACTTCTAACTTGGATTTCTAAGTGGCACACTTTGGCATGTACTCTGTACAGATATTTGTTCATCTGAGTGTATGCTAGAGGAAATGACAAGGCAGTCTGCATGTGTATCTCACAACCTTTTTGTCCCATTGTCAGCCCTGCAGAGGATGACAGTTGTGGCAACTGACTGTTAATCTTTTTCTCCAAGACTGGTTATCAACTAGGGAATAGTCCTCAATAGCTCTCATTCCAGACCACTGACTTTCTTGATATTGGGAGCATAAAACTTGGGAGTAGTGACGCTTGTTTATCAAATAATGAATTTAAGGAAAGCATAGTAATCATTGGTAAATTATTTTGTAATTTTAAATATTCATCTTATGAGAAAAACATTAGTGACTTCTTGACAAGATAGATTTGTTAAGCAATGAAATAATATACATCCATTTTTAAAAGAGTAATTTTTAATAACGTCTTAAATATGCATGTTGGAGTGGTAAACAGGAAAATCAATATTAATCAGCAAAGAACAATTTTACAGAAAAGAACCACAAAATAGTGTATCCCCGCAACTCACTCCAATATTCTTGCCTGGAGAATTCCATGGACAGAGGAGTCTGATGGGCTACAGTCCATGGAGTTGCAAAGAGTTAGACATGACTAAGCGATTAACACTTCTACTTTCACTACAAACTGCATGAACTTGAGAAGGTCAACTTCTTGTGCTAAGTATCAGCTTCTTTATATATATGTAAAATTTTATATAAATGTTATTGCTTTAAATAATTATATATAATTTATGTTAACATGAATTGTATTATAATATAAATATTTTATGTAACTATATAAAAAAAAATAGTGTATCCCCCAAATAATTCCTTCACCAATGTAGAAATACTTACAATAACTATCTTTCTTTTAGTTATAAAGAGAGAGAACTTGCCTTAGAAAAATATTTAAACCAGTAAAATTTTCTTATATTGATAAACACAGAAATATATCTGAAGAAAAAGAAAAAAATATATTGTATCTTTTAATTGTTTCTAGATTACTCTAGGAGCAAAAATATGGAGCAAAAATAAGACAGAATATATAAAGACTGGAGCCTAATAAAAAGTCATCTCCACACATAACTCTAATAGGTTACTGACGTTTCACAACTCAGGATTTTTACATAGAATCACTGAGAATATTATTGTTCCAACAAATCCTTCCCCTTATCCAGTTAGGTGATATCATGCTGAGCCAATTATTTCTATGAAGAGTCCAGACACTAAGAATAGTGAATTGTCCATATTCCCTGGGACTCAGTTAGGTATCTGATTCTAGACATTGACTCTTTAATCCAAAATGAACTGTGGGTCCTGGGGTCAATAATAATGATGATGGTGGTGATGATAGTAGCTCAAACAAGCACAGTGAGCCAGGAAAGAAGTCTTTTTATATTACACACTAATGCTTATACAGATAAAGAAACTGAATCACAAAGAGGTTAACTTACTACGTGCTTAGTTGCTCAGTCGAGTCTGAATCTTTGAGACCCTATGGACTATAGCCTGCCAGGTTCCTCTTTCCATGGGGACTCACCAGGCAAGAGTACTGGAGTGGGTTGCCATGCCCTCCTCCAGGGGATCTTCCCAACCCGGGGATCAAACTCAGGTCTTCCATGTTGCAGGTGGATTCTTTACCCTCTGAGCCACCAGGGAAGCCCAACTCACTGAACCCAAAGCCAAAGGTGGTAAAGTTGGGGTTGCAATGCTTATCTGTGCTCTAAAATATGGAATACTCCCTCTACTACTAATGATGATGTTAACCAATGCTAACCAAAACCCTGCTCAGTGTGGAAAATATTTAACAAGTAAAACAAAATCAACATCAATGTTTCTAAGATGATCTAATGTCATTTTGTTGTGTTTCTCGTTTGTTTTATTCTTTCAATCATACATACTGCTTTAATACACAAAGACATATGACTTATTTCTAGAAGAATACCATGCTGTTAATTTACCACAAGGTGGCAGAAAGATAATGATCAGATGACAAAAGCAAGCCTTCCTTTAGCTCAAAAGGTAAAAGTCACAGACTCAGACAATCTCTGGTGTAAGAAGTTTCTCCCTCTTCTTGATTTTTTAAATTGTCTTAATAAGACAGAAAACAGTATATATCCTGCACAATAATTGGGACATTGTTGCTGTTTAGTCAATACATCATGTCCAACTCCTCTGCGACCCCATGAACTATAGCCTGTCAGTCTTCTCTGTCCATGGGATTTCTCAGGCAAGAATACTGGAGTGGGTTGCTACTTCCTTCTCCAGGGTATCTTCTCAAATCAGGGATCAAATCCACATCTCCTGCATCTCCTGAATTAGCAGGTGGATCTTTACTACTGAGTCATCTGGGAAGCCCAGCTTATTTACAAAGACAGATATCCCAGAAATTTAAAAATCTGGAATTCAAACACCAATGAGTTTTACTACAAGCCTGTGATCTTAAGGTCACTCTAATTTGCAGCTGAAATTAGTGTATGCATTGGAATGAATTTAAAAAATATATTTAAATGAAAAGAGGAAATAAAACTTATAAAAAGCAATCAGTTCAAGAGCTGAACTGTCACTTATCAGGTATACACAAAGGCAGAACTATGAACATTTTAATAAAAACTGCTGGAACACAGAAAGTGTTCACCTACTACCATTTAAGCATGAGGAGGATACCAGGCACCTAATTAATGCCCCTAAAGCTATCCCAGGGGCTTCCTAGGTGGCTTGGTAGTAAAATAATCCATTTGCCAATGCAGGACATGCAGGAGCCGCTGGTTCCATTCCTGGAGCATGAAGATCCCCTGGAGGAGGAAATGGCAATACACTCCAGTATTCTTGCCTGGGAAATCCCATGGATAGAGGAACCTAGAGGACTATAGCCCACTGGATCACAATGAGTTGGACATGACTGAGTGACCACATGTACAGCTATCCCATCACCCAGGATTAACAGGCAATGCTTTCCTGGAATCAATGTTTTATGGACATATAATTGCAATAGATTGTAAGAAGTATATACTGCTATTTGGAGAGGTTTTAGTGAATTTGAGTCCCACATTTAGCTACCAAGTAGTGTGAATCACCACACCTTGGTTGGTGACTACCTACTGGCTGATTCAGCTTGCTCTAACAGGCTGTTGCAAGGGATCCAACCAGTCCATTCCAGAGGTCAGTCCTGGGTGTTCACTGGTAGGACTGATGCTAAAGCTGAAACTCCAATACTTTGGCCACCTCATGTGAAAAGTTGACTCATTGGAAAAGACCCTGATGTTGGGAGGGATTGGGGGCAGGAGGAGAAGGGGACGACAGAGGATGAGATGGCTGGATGGCATCACCGACTCAATGGACATGAGTTTGAGTAAACTCCGCGAGTTGGTGATGGACAGGGCGGCCTGGTGTACTGTGATTCATGGCGTCGCAAAGAGTCAGACACGACTGAGCGACTGAACTGAACTGACTGAACAGGCTGTTGAATTCCCAAGACATTAGTAAGGCTACAAATCAAACAAAAACCAAGAAACAAAAATTCTTCTGTTGTTTGGCACTGTGACTGTCTTTTTAAATGCTCAGTGGAATATGACAGAAGTAATATACTCACAAAAAGAAAAGTCAGTGGTACATTAGGGCTTCCCAGGTGGCCCCAGTGGTAAAGAACCTGCCTGCCAATAGGAGACATAAGAGATACGGGTTCAATACGTGGGTCAGGAAGATTCCCTGGAGGAGGTCATGGCAACTCACTCCAGTATTTTTGCCTGGAGAATCTCATGGAAAGATGAGCCTGGTAGGCTACAGTTCATGGGGTCAAAAAGAGTCAGACATGGCTGAAGTGACCCAGATGGCACACATACAATAGGGGTAGGAGTAATAGTTACTGGCACAGTGGAGAGAGGAAAATCTGTAATACCTATATAAAACCAGTCAGGATTTGGATAATATTACAATCATTCAAGATGGAACAATTATCTGCACAATGTTGATATTAAAGGAGAAATAAAAATACAGATTAGGTAAAAAAACAACCTTCGAAAAGGAAAACCAAATGCAACATCATCGTAGGTACTTTGAAGAACTCTCTGATATGCATGATAAAGATGTCCTCTTAATGTTGCCAGAAAGAAACTCACTAAAGAGGAAAATAAATAAAAGTCAAAACAGATATCTATTTCCAAAGCCAATTTCATTGCATTAAATTGAAATTCCGGAGAGATATAAAGTGACCAGACACAGACAACTGTTTCTTATTCATCTTTCTGGCACTCATGATTAGGAAAGAATTCTTATTTATACAATTTATGACATTACTCAATACTTAAGTTTCAGTAATCAAATTGCTCAGTGATGACAACTTTAAGACAACACCGACACGGTCCCCTCAGATATTTACTGTGCATGGTGTAGTTTTGGGTTATACTACACGGCTAACAATGAAAGAGGGAAAAGATACTTACATATATATATGAGAAAGTCTGCATCTGTGCTGGAAAGAAATCTAAACATTAACCCTTCATTAAGCGTGATGGAATTTGAGATTCCAGAAATGAATGTGATTTACTTATTTCTACCAAATGAAGAAGGGGATTCCTAGACAGTGTATTAAAAAGTAGAGACATCACTTTGCCAACAAAGGTGGTGGTGGTTTAGTTACTCGGTCATGTCTGACTCTTGTGACCCCATGGACTGTAGCCTGGCTCCTCTGTCCATGGGATTCTCCAGGCAAGAATACGGGAGTGGGTTGCCATTTCCTTCTCCAGCTGACAAAGGTCCATATGGTCAAAGCTTAGGTTTTTCCAGTAGTAATGTACAGGTGTGAGAGTTGGCCCATAAAGAAGGCTGAGCAATGAAAAATGGATGCTTTTAAATTGTGATGCTGGAGAAGACTCTTGAGAGTCCCTCGGACTGCAAGGATATGAAACCAATCAACTATAAAGGAAATAAGCCCTGACTATTCATTGGAAGGATTGATTCTGAAGCTGAAACTCCAATACTTTGGCCACCTGATGTGAAGAGCCGACTCATTGGCAAAGACCCTGATGCTGGGAAAGACTGAAGGCAAAAGGAGAAAGGGGTGGCAGAAGATGAGATGGTTAGATGCATCACTGACTCGATGGATATGAATGTGAGCAAACTCTGGGAAATAATGAAGGACGGGGAAGGCTGGTGTGTTGCAGTTCATGGGGTCGCACACAGCTGGACACGACTTAGGGAATGAACAACAAAAACCAAATGAACAAATTAAAAAGCTGCTTGTTTCACTTTTCATAATCACTGTGGCAACAAATATCTTCTTTGTGTCTAACATGTGAGTATAGGATAGCAACAAAGTAACAGCAATAAGTGTGCTTCCATGTTTTTTGTATTGGTGTCTTTGGAAGATGTCAATAAAACTTTTGAGTACACTGTAGAATATGCCAAAGAAAATTTAGATGACTTAATGGACTATGTTGAAGAAGCTTATGCCATGAAAAGCATGGCCAAGAAAGAAGACCAGAAGCTCCAAGACTTCCACTAGAAACTTGGAATCGTTGTACATAAGTACTGAGTGGCTGCAGGATAAACAAATCAGTGGAAGACTGACATGGCAGATTTCAAAAACTGATGATTATTGCATCACCCTTCAATTCAGGGATTTATTAAAGTTTTAAAAAAAGAAACAGCAAGACTATAAAGAAATTATAGCACAGGTTCTTGGTCATCACACTAAAATATGGACATAAATTTCTTAATGGTACTGACAAAATCAAACTTGTGTAATGAGAAATTGTTAACAGATACAAAAAAAGTATCAAGCAAATAATCAGGTTGATAGACACTTAAGAGCAACTGATCATTGCCCTAAGATTAACCCTGCCAAAATTCATGAGGAGGAACAAGAATAAATGTGAAATTCAAAATTTATCATAAATTATAGTAAAAATTAAGGTAATGAAAATTTTAACAATTTGAAATGTTTATATTATTTAGTGAATCATAGGCCAAATATCTCAATGAACATACTGAACAAAACCTAATTTCAAGGGCCTTTTTGTCATAGAACAAATATCTCAGTGGACATTTTGGACAGGATCAAATATTAAGGACATTTTAGGGCAGCCCAAATGCCAATATTTTGAACAGGACTAAATGTCCTGAAAAATGCTTATGGTTTATGCTAGAGACGCTATTTCACAATAAATGAGAATTCAACTCAAAGTATGAATGTGTTGTGATGTGTTATTAATGTCTACATTTAAATAATTATAATGTTGAAGGGAAGGGTGTTAATGATTCCAAATCACACCATGTTTTACAATAAGCTCCACATTAACAAGAATGTTGGTTCAGCTCAACAGAGTCACTCAGTCATGTCCAACTCTTTGAGACCCTATGGACTGCAGCAAGCCAGGCTTCCCTGTCCATCACCAACTCCTGGAGCCTACTCAAACTCATGTCCACCAAGTCGGTGATGCCATCTAACAATCTTGTCCTCTGTTGTCCCCTTCTCTTCCTGCCTTCAATCTTCCCCAGCATCAGGGTCTTTTCCAATGAGATAGTTCTTCACATCAGGCGGCCAAAGTATTGGAGTTTCAGCTTCAGTATCAGTCCATCAGTCCATCCAATGGATATTCAGGACTAATTTCCTTTAGGATGGACTGGTTGGATCTCCTTGCAGTCGAAGTGACTCTTAAGAGTTTTCTCCAACACCGCAGTTCAAAAACATGATTTCTTAGGCACTCAATTTTCTTTATGGTCCAACTCTCACATCCTTACATGACTACTGGAAAAATCATGGCTTTGACTAGATGGACCTTTGTTGGCAAAGTAACGTCTCTGCTTTTTAAAATGCTCTCTAGGTTGGTCATAACTTTTCTTCCAAGGAGCAAGCGTTTTTTAGTTTCATGGCTGCAGTCACCATCTGCAGTGATTTTGGAGCCCCCCAAAACAGTCTCTGTTTCCATTGTTTCCCCATCTATTTGCTATGAAGTGATGGGACCAGATGCTATGATCTTAGTTTTCTGAATGTTGAGTTTTAAGCCAAAGGCTTCACATTCCTTTTTCACTTTCATCAAGAGGCTCTTTTGTTCTTTTGTCCTTTCTGCCATAAGGGTGGTGTAATCTGCATATCTCAGGTTATTGATATTTCTCCTGGCAATCTTGATTCCAGCTTGTGTTTTATCCAGCCAAGCATTTCTCATGATGTACTCTGCATATAAGTTAAATAAGCAGGGTGACAATATACAGCCTTGAAGTACTCCTTTCCCAATTTGGAACCTGTCTGTTGTTCCACGTCCAGTTCTAACTGTTGCTTCTTTCAGATTTCTCAGGAGGCAGGTAAGGTGGTCTGGTATTCCCATCTCTTGAAGAATTTTCCAGTTTGTTGTGATCCACACAGTCAAATGCTTTGGTGTAGTCAATAAAGCAGAAGTAGATGTTTTTCTGGAACTGTCTTGCTTTTTCAGTGATCCAGCAAATGTTGCCAATTTCATCTCTGGTTCCTCTGCATTTTCTAAACCCACCTTGAAAACCTGGAAGTTCATGTTTCACGTGCTGTTGAAGCCTCGCTTGGAGAATTTTGAGCGTTGTTTTACTAGCATGTGAGATGAGTGTAATTGTGTGGTAGTTTGAACACTCTTTGGCATTGCCCTTCTTTGGGACTGGAATGAAAACTGACCTTTTCCAGTCCTGTGGCCACTGCTAAGTTTTCCAAATTTATTGTCATGTTGAGTACAGCACTTTCACAGCATCATCTTTCAAGATGTGAAATAGCTCAACTAGAATTCCATCACCTCCACTAGCTTTGTTCGTAGTGATGCTTTCTAAGGCCCACTTGACTTCTCATTCCAGAGGTCTGGCTCTAGGTGAATGATCACACCTTCATGATTATCTGGGTTGTGAAGACCTTTTTTGTACAGTTATTCTGTGTATTCTTGCCACCTCTTTTTAATATCTTCTACTTCTGTTAGGTCCATACCATTTCTATCCTTTATTGAGCCCATCTTTGCATGAAATGTTCCCTTGGTATCTGTGATTTTCTTGAAGAGATCTTTAGTCTTTCCCATTCTACTGTTTTCCTCTGTTTCTTTGCATTGATCACTGAGGAATGCTTTCTTACCTTTCCTTGCTATTCTTTAGAACTCTGCATTCAAATGGGTGTATCTTTCCTTTTCTCTTTTGTCTTTAACTTCTCTTCTTTTCTCAGCTATATGTTGTTTATACAGACTTTATTTGAATAAAGAGAAAAATTCATTGAAACAGACTATGAGCAACTATTACATATTGCAAATTTTAGGTATTGAAAAAATATAAATGAATAAAACATGTTTTGCTTACATAAGACATGCTGAATCTGTAGAAATGTTGAAAGTAATTGCTTTCCAATTACCAATGTCATTTTTGTTGCCATAATTAATTTTAGGTAACATACTGCAGCCATGAAATCAGAAAATGATTGCTTCTTGGCAGGAAAGTGATGACAAATCTAGACAGTGTGTTGGAAAACAGAGACATCACTCTGCGGACAAAGGTCCATGTAGTCAAGGCTGTGGCCTTCTCAGTGGTCATGTATGGTTGTGAAAGCTGGACCATAAAGGAAGTGGAGTGTCAAAGAATTGATGCCTTCCAACTGTGGTGCTGGATAAGACTCCTGAGAGTCTCTTGGACAGCAAGGAGATCAAACCAGTGAATCTTAAGGGAAATCAACCCTGAATACTCATTGAAAGGACTGATGCTGAAGCTCCAGTATTTTGGTCACCTGATGTGAACAGCTGACTCATTGGAAAAGTCACTGATGCTAGGAAAGATTGAGTGCAGAAGGAGAAGAGGAAATCAGAGGATGAGATGGCTGGATAAGATGCAATGAACGTGAACTTAGGTACACTTTGGGAGATGGTGAGGGCCTGGGAGGTCTGGTGCTGCAGTCCATGGGGTTACAAAGAGTTGGACATGACTTGGTGACTGAACAGCCACAACAATGATTGCATGCTTATTATTAGCATGGCTCCATGTTGAGTACATTTACTGGAATATCTGAAAAACATGATTTTTATAAGTTCATAAGTCAATACTACTTGGGGGTCATAAGACTACCTTACAATCTTACTATCTCTACGCTGTTCATATATTGGCCTGCTTTCCAAAATGCCTTTCTTCTCTTCTCAAATTTTTAACAATCCTTCCTGTTCTTCCTCAAACAAAAACTCTCCTTGATTTTAAATACAGTGAGAAAATAGAAGCAGTCAGAAGAGAACTTACATGTATCACACAATCAGACAACGAACTGGCAAGGCTCACAGGAAAGATCAACCTCTCCACTTTTAAACTACTTTCTGTGCTCTCTTTCACTCCCAAACGATATTCCTCTAGAAGAAACTTTCTTTATTTTTTGGCTATCATCAATTTACTGTATGTATACAGTTATTTCATAAACACCTCTGTAAAATCTCCCAACAACAAAAAAACACATTGATATCATATATCCTTCTAGCTTCTACTCCGTATGTCTGATATCATCTGAAAAAAGACAAACTGCATTTATACTCTAATATACTCATCTTGTCCTCTTATTGTCCCTATATTTTATCATGAAACTTCTCTGAGCACAAATTCATTGAAATTGCTCTCATTAAGTTTGAAAGTCGTCTCCATATTGCCAAATTCAATGGTAAACCCTTTGCTTTTGTACTTTAGCAAGAATCTGTGCTTGTTGCATTTGAATACATTCTCCATCTTTGAATGATTTCTTCATCTGTATCTAAAATATTACTTCTTAGTCCCTACTTTTGTCTCACTAGCTTCCTGCTGAGCACAGATGCTTTATGTCTCAGTCTCAAACCTCTACTTCTGCCTAAGTAATTCCAACTCATTTTAAGTCTATAAATATTTTTTTTCTACTCTGAAGACTACCAGAGGTAAACCTTCAGTTCAAAACTCTAATGTGAACCCCAAGTACTTCACATATCTCGTAGGCATTTCAACAGAGTCTCAGGAGCTGAATTCTTGATTTCTCCTATTGAAACTTGCCACTCTAGAAGTTTATAAGATTCAGTAAACAGAAATATTTTCTTTTTACCTGAGACCAAACTATTGAGTTATCTTTTATTCCACACCATTTCCTAACAGTAATTCTTTCCAGAAGCTTACCTGTATTGTGTCACTATCCTATTCAATCCCACTTTGTTGTTCATTTGAAGCCTCCTAAGTTATCTTCCTGTATCCAACCTAGTTCCCTGCTCTATTCTCCAAAATATAGACATGGTGATCCTTGTAAAAATGTACATCTTACCAAGTTATACTTTTAAGGAAAATTCTTTAAGAGCACTTTATCTCACTGTAAACAAAACCAAAAATGCTTTCAAAACCTTTTATTGAATCACCCAGATGTGGGCTATATAAATTTTCTTCCCATATACTTCAGTTTTCCTGGAATTCTGATGTTAACATGAAAGGAAGCATGGCAGAATTCGATGTTAAAGAGTAGAGTGTACTCAATTTGAGAAGGAATGTAGTGCTCAGACATTTTATAAATTCACACTAGTTCACCTCAGCTCATCCACTGTTAATTATGATCTTCTACTTCAAAGTCATTGTTTTTAGCACAAGTGCTACAAAAATGATCATAGAGTTTCTAATTCACTGGGGCAAATCTAATGATTAAAGACTGGACTAAAATTGTGCTTTGTCTTCTTAGTCATTTGGAACCACTATTTTTATATTGATTGAAAAATAATCACAGCATTTTTGACACCAAAATTTTGTAGCTTTTAAAAAAATTAATTTATTTTAATTGGAGGCTAATTACTTTGCAATATTGTAGTGGTTTTTGCCATACATTGACATGAATCAGCCATGTGTGTACATGTGTTCCCCGTCCTGAACCCCCCTCCCGCTTCCCTACCTATCCCATCCCTCAGGTCATCCCAGTGCACCAGCCCTGAGCACCCTGTCTCATGCATCGAACATGGACTGGCTGTCTATTTAATTTTGTAGCTTTGGAAATTTTTTTGGTTGCTTGACCACATGCTCAGTCATTCAGTTGTGTCCAGCTCTTTATGACCCCATGGACCATAGCTCACCAGGCTCCTCTGTCCATGGGATCCTCCTGGCAAAAATACTGGAGTGGGTTGCCATTTCTGTCCCTAGGGCATCTTCCCAACTCAGGGATCAAACCTGCATCTCCTGCATTCTCTGCATTATCAGGTGGATTCTTTATCATTGAGCCAACTGGGAATCCCACTTGACCATGAGGCAAGTGTGAAGGGAACTAATAAGCATTGTTTTGAACTCTAATATCTGCTCTTTTTTCCCCCGCTAGAGTTAAGAACTAAGATCAGAGGAATTCTTTAACTTACTTACTGCATTGTTTTTGATAGTTTGATAAAAAAGGTGATGTATAACTAATAAAATATTTTGGTTTCCTTCTTCTGGGAGGAAAAAATCAGCCACAGTAAATCCTTTTAATTGCCAAAAATAAAAAATCGTTCAGAGCTGACCGGATAGTCTCTTGTGGGACAGAACACACTGGCGATGCTATTAGGGAAAACTGTTCCCAGATTATTGAATCTCTAAGCAACATTTGTGGATGCTTTCTGTACAGATAAGCATTGTATGAATATCTTTTTAAATGCCCCCATGACATCCTTGTTTCTGAGGCTGTAGATGAGAGGATTGAGCATGGGTGTGACAATGGTATAGAAGGCTGATACTACCTTGTCCTGCTCCGGGGTGTGAAATGACTGGGGCAATACATAATTGTAGAAGGCTGCCCCATAGAAAATACTAACTATAGTTAAGTGGGATGAACAAGTTGTAAAGGCTTTTTTCTTGCCCTCGACAGAGCGCATGCGGTAGACAGTGAGTAAAATTCGAGAATAGGATGTTGAGATAATAGATAAGGGGATGAGCAACATAAGCACACAGCAGATGTACATCAAGGTTTCATACTGGGATGTGTCAGCACAGGCCAATCTGAGAATTGCTGGAATCTCGCAGAAGAAATGTTCGATGCTGTGGGAATGGCAGTAGGAAAAATTCATGGTGAGAGGGGTGAGCAGAAAGCCATCCAGGGATCCACCAAACCAGGCACCAGCAGCCAGAAGAAGACACACTCTGCGGTTCATCAGGGCCGGGTACCTAAGAGGGTTGCAGACAGCCACATAGCGGTCATAGGCCATGAGGCCCAACAGGAACAACTCTGATCCAATCATGGTCACATAGAGGAAGATCTGAATGCCACAGGCCACGAAAGAAATGGTCTTCTCTTTAGAAACCATGTCGACCAGGAGTTTTGGGACAGTGGTACAAATGAAAAGGGTGTCCATTATGGACAGTTGGCTGAGCAGAAAGTACATGGGTGTATGGAGGCGACGGTCCACGTGAATCAAGAATATCATGACCAAATTTGCAGTTACAGCGACCACAAAAATAATCAAAATAACTGCAAAGACAATCCCTATAGTTTTACTGTTTAGCAAAAGCCCCAGGAGAACAAAGTCAGAGAAAGAAGTTCTATTCTTCATTGACATTTCCTACAACAGCTCCAGGGGAAAGGAAGCCACGAATACCAGGGGAAAGAAGGAGAGGAAAACACTTCTTGTAAGTGAGAAATTCACAATGGCGATGACACCTCAGAGATTACTGGTTCAGGTAAAATTTTCCAAATTATAACGCTAGAGAAAAAAAAAAAAGACTAAGAGACACATCATAAATCAATAACCCTAGATCTATTCTTTTTCTTTTTGGTGAACAACACTTTTTATATTGTATTCATGTTTATGTTGCAATACATAGGTTTTGCTATTTGCTAATTGCATAATAAATTGGTATTTGCTATATCTGGATTAGAGTTTTAATTTACCTATCTTATTTATTCTGAATTTTTGGCCCTCAGAATCTTGTTTTTTGTCTCATAGTAGGGCTAAGTAAATACTGGTTGGAGGATAGAATGATTGATCATTGATTATTGTTTGGGTGTCTAAAGGTGAGTAAAATGAATAATTTAGGATGTGAAGGGTGTAAAGAAAACAACAGCAGCAACAACAAAAACCCCTTCATGTCTTTTCTACTCTCAATACTTTCATTTCTGACATTTCTGGTTACCAAATTTGCATGATTTTCTCCCCTTACCAAACAATTTCCAACTCTACAGTTACTAGTTTGGTGTCTTACAACTTAATTCAATTCTCACACTATCTACCTGTGTAACAGTCTAATACCCTACAGGTTAAGTGTTCAGTCCCATAAGACTGACCCCACCTCAAATGCCATTCACATGGTACAGGTCACCTCCAGTGTTTCTAAACTACTGGCCATCTATTGGAGTTTCCCATGATTCCTTCCATGAAATCAATTACATTTTCTAGAGTGTTTCACAGAGCTCAGGAAAACCTTTTACTTACAAAATTGTTGAGTATCTAACTCAGGAACAATCCACGTGGAAGAAATATATGAGGCAAAATATGTATTAAGAAGACTCCATTAGTCATTGGTGATTAAACATACCTAACACCTATCTCCCTTGGAAATGTAAGAGGTAGAAATTTAAAAGTTCAAAACCTCTAATGGCATGATTACTTTCCTGGTAACTGGCCCCCATCTTTAGGGTTTTGCATAAGTAAACTTACTCACCATAATTTCAGATTTGGCTGGAAGGGATTACTTATAAATAACCAAAGACATCTGCAAGGCTGTTTTCATTTAGGAAATTCTGGCCATATTAAGATCTCTGTGACAAGAACAGGGACAAAGACCAAATATATACTTCTTATTATACATCACAATAACACAAAGTGTTAAAAAATCTATTAGGGCATCACAAATAAAAAAGTTTATGCTGTCTTATTTTCCAAGGTTTTTTAGGTATGCTCTCCCACCATCTACTTACTCTTTCTTCCATTCTTTCAGTCTGATCTCAGCAAAGCAAAGTGATCCTGAGTAATCTACATCAGACTAGTTCACTTTATGCTCAAAACCTGCTATGGAACTTCATCTACCATTTCAAGGCCAATCATACTGTGATACTCACACCCTCTGAGGTCATTCTCTTCCATCTCCAACGCATTTGTCCTGGTGCTGTAGCTCATATGACCTTCTTGCTGATCCTTTGTTCCCACTTTGTGGGAATTTCCCAGCCCTAGTCTTTTGCTTCTGCCTTAATTTGGGGCTTGGGCTCCTCCTCACAACTGTATGTGGTCATTCCCTCATGTATTTCAGACCTCTCCTCAAAATCCAGCTTCTCAGCAGGATCTATTTTGTAGGACTTGATGACTTTGCATATTTAATATTCCTTACCATTCTATGTAATACATATTCATTATTGGCTTTTTCTCCCGTGCACTAGACAGTAAGGTCAGTATGAGCAAGGATATTTGCTTATTTTGTTCACTGTGTGCTTCCAAATTAGAAAATGTTATCTAGCACCTGGTAATTTTTTTGAATATTTAAATGATGATTATTAGCATGTGCAGTCCATAAAATGCATATATTTTTTGCTTTTTAAGATAATCCATTTTTAGTAGAATTTTTTTAAAGTTCACCCAAGTGTGTTCTGTAACATGTGCTGATGTGAAATAAAAACTTAAATACCTTGCCCTCTGTTTATCTTCAACAAAAAATAACATCATCATAAAGTAGGATTCACCCACATTTTATATAAGAAACTTATTGCTAAGAAACAGAAATATATAAAAAAAAATCTTAGAGCAATACAAATTTTACATATAAATCATTGAGCATTAATGCATACAAATTTGAGATAATCATTCTCTGTGCCATAAAATCAACATTCTTTTAGAAAAGGGAACTCACCTCTTTATCTCTCCTCTGAATAAGATTAGTTGTCACAGTTATTCATTCATTGTCTCAAATATTGTGTAAAAGATAACTATAGCTTCAGATGCTATTATACATGCAGAAATTTTATTGTAGATGTTAATAATACAGTTTGAACTCATCTTAAGTTCTACTGGTAAAAACCACAGAAAATCATTATGAGTGATTTTTCTTAGCAGCAAACTTCCATGCATTGTCAGAAAAACTGCATGTTAAAAATGTACTATTGATTCCATATTTTATTAAATTAATGTCTGTAGTAGATTTCCATTAATATTAAATACAACCAACTATGAAAGGCAGAATAATGTTCCCACCCCAACTCAACAATCCCTCTGTCCTAATCCTCAGCCCAGAAGTATGTTCCCCTACTTGGCAAAAGAGACATTTCAACTGTGATTAAGTTAGGGATGGCCACAAAAGGAAATTATTCTGGAGTGTCCCATTGTGCTTAATCTACACACAAAGGTTCTTACAAGGGAGAAGTAGGAAAGAGAGAGGCAGGAACCGGAGGATGAGATGTAACATTACGAACAGCATTGAACATGAAGCGATTCAAATGCTGGCTTTGAAAGTCACAGGGACCATGAAACAAGGAATTGACTGATCTCTAGAATTTGAAAAATCCTAGGAAATGGAACCTCCCCAAACACTTTTCAGAAAGAAGCATAGCTCTCCTGACATCTTAACTTTAGCCCAGTTTTTTACTTGTGGCCTCCAGAACTCTAAGATAATAAATTTGTGTCATTTTAAGTCACTTAATTTGGTATATTTGAATAGTAGCAATAAGAAACTAATATACTTAATATTTTTTATCAGATTTTGAACATGAGTATAATTAAAGCATGCTGTTAATAATAAAATAGCGAGCACCCATGCAGTACTTACTCTGTACCAGGAATCTTTCTACGTGCTCTAACGTTTTGATGCAATCTCTTCATAGTACCTCTATGGGATAAATTACCATAATTATTATCATTGTATGGTTGGAAGCAGAGAGGACAAGTAGTGAAGCTGTGTCCTGGTTCAAAACCAGAACTTTCTCTTCTGTACATTCCACAGCTATACTCCACTGGTCCCTTTTAAGTATTAGGTAAGTTTACAACCAGCTTAAAAACAAAGTCGAGAGAATATAAGCTGCAAGGCCATAATCAAACTCAAGAAAAACTTGAAGTTATGGTTAAAAGTTGTCAACAAAGTTACAAAGTAACTAAATGAAACTAATCATTTTCAGAAATTCGTAATACTCTAATTCCTGGACAATCTCTAGTCATCTCATACCTACATGCAGATGCCTGGCTTCATATTGAGGTCATCATCAACAACAACAAAATTTCTCACAAAATGTATCCTGAGAAAGATCCTGAGAAAACCAGACTTACAAATCTAACTATTGAGCATCCACTGCTGAAGGCAACTTTATCTCCAAGCAGACATAATAATGTCCTATCCAAAAGTCCTGCCATCAGACTTTCACTAGTATAACTACCATCATATGTACATTCCTGTGAAGATGGTACCATATTTCCTTTTAGATCCACAATTGAAATAAGTCCTCTGTGATGTGTGTCAGAAGGACGTGGTAGAGCATGGAGTTGAATAAAGAATAAACAACAAAGCCATTTCAAAATATTGCATGGAGGTGTGAACCCATTTCAAATCCTTATGAAATAAAGTGAAATGTCCCTGGAACCATCCTGCCAGTAGTGTACAAATGTAGAATCATAAATTAAATTATCAAGCATTTAAAAATATAATTCCCTTCTTCTAGTATATTTGCCTAGGTACAGATGCTCCCAAATAGGAATGGGAGATCATCTTTTACAAACATCATTTTTAAAAAGACTCAGTCAAATGGTAATTCTATAAACAGATCTCAATATAAAATAATATGTCTAAATTTTTTGTTGAAGCATAATATATCATTGTCTTAAACCAACACCTCCCTAGAGGTGGTGGTACATTGAGAGCTACCCCACTGTGAATCTAGGGCAAGTGGCTACATGGGACAAGAAGTTTTTAATATAATTTCCCTGCTGAAGCTGGCTCAGATTTAGTTATTAAATAATAACATTTGAAAACTAAAGGTGTTCTCAGCTTTCTCTTCCAACCAGGTGGTCCCTTTTGCATTTTTCTGAATGATTTCATAAAAAAAAAGACTCCTACCACTTTCTCCCTTGAATATGTATGAATCACTAAAAACTTGGTGCCATATTCTTCTAATTCATGTGAAGTGTGAGCCTAAGAGACATGATGAATTATGAAGCTGTTAGCCTGAATGTACTCAGTCATGCATTGGGTGCTTAAAGATAGAGGGTTGCAGCATAAGTTTAACTTTCTGCAACTCTTCCCTTTTGTATAAGCACAAAGAAGTTTCTTCAACAAGATAGATACTAAAGAGCACTGGTTACTTTCTCTTCTGCTGCACAGACTACAGACTATAGAAATGGGGTTGGAGCTGCCAACCTAATTCAACTTGAGCCTCTAGTTGAGAGCTGGATTGTATCAACACTGAATATCTAGGAAGGGCTATCATATATTTCTGGTGAGAATGGAAGTAGGTATTATTTCTGTTAGAGAGTTGCAAGTCAATATCTGACTTTAAAAATAATATGTGTAAATGTCTACTCCTAGGAAATTTTACATAAAAATTAAGAAATGTGAGCACCTTTGTACAAATAATCACCTTAGTATTTTTTTTTTACACTAGTAAGAAAGCAGAGGCAACTGAAGGGTCTATAATTGGACACATTCCAAATAATTTAGTTTTTAGTATTATAATTAGTAAGAGAATTCCAAGCATCCTTTTTAATACATGTGCTCAGTCGATCAGATGCATCCGACGCTTTGCAACCCCACGAACTGAGCCCACCGGGGTCCGCTGTCCATGGGATTTCCCAGCAAGAGTACTGGAGTGGGTTGTCATTTCCTACTCCAGGGGATCTTCTCAATCCAGGATCAAATCCATGTCTCTTGGAGATCTTCTCCATTGGCAAGTGGGTTCTTTTACTATTGCACCACCTGGGAAGCCGTTCAACTTCTAATACCAATTCCAAAAACTTACATACATAGGCTCACTATATTACTAAAAAAAAAGCATGAAATCCATGTACTGCCAATAGTGCTGGAAAATTCACATTGCATTCTTTAAAAGGCAGAATTACATTTGCAAGAAGGCCATCTAGTCCTCCCACCCTGGAAGGAACAGTGCTCTCCCTGGCCACATGATTGAGAGCACGAAGACCACATGATGAGCTTTCTGAGCCATACAGAGCACATGGTGAACCCTCAAGACACGGCTTGGCTTGCCACAAATGAAACATCACACACACAGCCCAAGCATCCGGTGAGGAGGGGCAAGGCAGCAGGGAACAAGAGCATCACCACTTGGAGAGACAGGAGACAGAGCAGAGCTGCAGGACCACTTGCTCAGCTCCAGGACAATTCATGTCAGGAGGGTTGGCCTGGTCCCTAGGGGCAGGGCAAGAACCATTTCAGTGGCCTAGAGATGCCAATCTTTCCGTTGGCTGAGAACATAGGTGGATCTATAATCATTATAATTTGACACAGTTTCACTGTATTCTTAAGTGAAAAATGTGGCACATTTAAAATATCCTTATATATATTTTGATTAACTTATATGTGATGAGGGTATATACACAGCCATATATATATATATATATATATATATATATATATATTTAAATGTGCATGTGTGTACACATATAGGTCTATATATGTAATTATAAAGTGAATCAAAGTTTCTCTGATGGTTTCAAGAATATCAGCTTGTTCTTGACTATATCTTCTGTCTTCCTACAGTTGTAAATTATATATGTAAAAATAATTTAATTTTAAGTCAAAGAATAAGCCTATTCACAATGTGGTATTAAATAATTATAATTTTCTACCTCTCATTTTTTAAATGTCAGTAGGATGACTAAGATGCATTGAATTTATAGCAAAATCCTGCTGATATTGGTTACTGAATTCTAGAACAAAATTCACATGATTCCTTCCAAATCTTAAGCCTCCATACCTCATGATGTCACCTGAAGCATGTGCTTCAAGTTTTAAAATATGCACTTAAGTTTTCATAAGTCAAATTTGAAGGGCCTCACTAACATACATGCATCAAACACAGAAATTATGAAAATTGTAATTATATAACATATTAGAAAAGGAAAATAACTTTTTTAGAAAAAAGAAGAGATATACATACAAAAGAATGCCCATAAGTTTCAGAGACTAATCCATTGGTGTAAACAACTCCAGTTTGTTTTAAGTGAATTTCCCAGTTTTCTACAATCAGTTCAAACTCTAAGATGTCAGTTTACCCTTTACTCCTCACACAATTTAATCTGGTCTTTATGAAGAACTTGTACCTCACTGCCCTGGACAAAAATTCAAGGCCTACCATTTATTAACCATATAACAGTGGGGAAATCCCTCTTTAAGTTTGTTACTGGTCAAAAAGTGCATTAAAGCAGCCTTTGTCATCGAGGTTATTGGGAGGATTTTGTGTAAGCCCTTATATTATTAGCTGGTACCCACGACTGAGCAACTGAACTGAACTGAATAATGTTATAAAAATTTTTGAACTCTCTTTTCATTCAGAATAAATAACTCTCTACTTTGGTAATTGTGGAAACATGTATTGAATACATTGTGATCTTGTTCTTAAATATATTCAAATATAAAGTTTTTTTGTTTTCTTTCAGTCTTTCAAATTAGAAAGTCCTTTGTTTACATGGAGTCCTGGCTTCTTTCAAGTTTATATTCACTTTTCCCTCATGTAAAGTTTCCCACAATTTAGCCAGGGATAGAGGGAAACAGCTCTCTGTTGCAACTTCATCAGTTCTACAGAAGGTGAAGTGCAGAGATGCAGATTTAACAATGGTTGAAGCTGTTTCCTCATTTTATCTTCCTATGATTTTTGGCTACTGGTTAAAATCACTGCCCATTGCAAATAAACACTGTGAGAATTCAAGAAAAAGACAATTTTGATAATGTCAACTGATATATGTAATCATAAGACTAATTTTAAGTTTCTAGTCAATATGGGAAAAGGATCTTTCTGTCTCTACACCTGGGCAAATGTTAACCTATGACACTTACCTTTTATTGGCCCTAAAAGAGAACAAATATCTATGACAAATCTAGCAAAAACCAAATTTTTTTTTTTTTTGCAGGAGCCAAATTTTTAAATACTTAAATGGAAATGACATCAGAATTGGTGAAGTGTGTAAGAATTTAAGTATGTTTTCTTTTGCTTCCAATTTCACCTTTGACAGGTAACTCTGTGTAAATTTGTAAAACTCCCTCGTTTCTTTTATTTTCACTGAAATTCTTCAAATATGGATTTCCCAGAAAAAATAGAATTACATAAATATTAATATGTATTTTCAAATGTTAAGTCATCTAAAATAAAATGACATTCATTCATTCAAACTAATAGTGCTTTACATCAGAAAACTTGGCATTTGGAATACACCAGGGGAACAAATTTCAAGATCCTTGTCTTTACTTATGTGATCAGGAAAATCTAATGTAAGTGAGTAATCTTAAAAATGTAATAAAATAAAACAATGTGAATAAAGAAGAGTTTATACTATAGATAGTTATTTATCAACATTGTATCCTTATCTAGTCATATAAATCCAGATTATATAGTAGAACAGAAACTCTAAATATTTTCTTGAAATTTATTTCTGTGGGTTATTGAAAAAAGCACCCACTGGTTGTTTGATAATTATTTGATGAGATCATGTGGATATAATCAGATGTACCATGAACAAATTCCCAACTAAAAAAAAGAAAAATTGAAATAATTCTGGTTTGGGGTAATGATACATGAATCAGCCTGTTGTTTGAGCTAAATAAGCTTCCAACACCAGGAAATTATCCATTATTACACCTATCCTACTTCATGTTAATCTCTTCTTTATATTAATAGAGTCATTATCTGAAGTTCCTAATGTTTTGTTTTCACATGGTTATCAGAACTGTTAGCAGGACTTCACTTTGTCCAAACTGAGTAGTCTTACTTATCAGGAATGTGCTATACTTTGTAAGCAACAGAAGTCTGCATTCTCTTCTCCACATTAAATAATTCTCTAAATATTTTTAGTACTGATGATCATTTCTTTATGTGTAAAACCTTACTAGGTATTCAATAAAGGACTTAAAACAGTATTTACTAAGTAAATTTTATATCATCCATATTATAATTTTATATTATATAAATATTGATTTCAATTTATTGTATAAATTAAATATGTATGTGGAAGAAAGAATTCAGATAATTTTTGCCCCATATTCCTCACCTGTAGAAAGACCCCACATGGAGTCTGACCTCCTCTCAGCAAGGAACATCAAGTCCTTGGTAGGTCAGCCTCGCTGACATACAACAGGAAATGAATATAGGTTTTATCTGCATGTTAAACCCCAAAGGGATTTTTTCCCTCAGCTTATTATCAGGATTAACAAGCTGGCAGCTGCATATTATGCCATAGTTTTCCCTCCTTTGGAAACTATCAAAGTATAGCAAAATTTGGTACAAAATCACATGACCATAGGTCAGAAGATATGGTTCTGAGGCTCTCATCTGCATATTGCTTGGGAGAGGCAACAATTTGCTCTGGACATCAGCTTCTCTATCTCCCATGAGGCTAATTCCTTCTCAAAATACTTGGTAGAAACTTTGTGAAACAGAAACAAAACAGTTAAAACAGATAATGAAGTTGAATATGCCTTGAAAATTGGGAACAGTCTTCCCTTCATGTTTTCCACATGGTTAAGAACACTACCTGACATCTTGCAAGTATGCAATTGGTATTTTGAATTAATTTAAATTATTTCACTTTATCATTTTTATTCTTAAGTTAATACACTATAATTTAAATTTAATTTTTATTTTATATTTGGATATAGTTGATTCACAATGTTGTGTTAGTTTCAGGTATATAACAAAGTGTTTCAGTTATACCTATACACATTTTTTCAGTCTTTTTTCAAAAATGTTATTAGTGAATATTGAGTAGAGTTCTGTGTGTTATACAGTAGGTCCTTATTGATTATCTATTTTATATAGCAGTGTGCTTATGTTAATCCAAAGCTCCTAACTTATTCTTCCCCTCCTCATCTTTCCACTTTGGTAATCATAAGTTTCTTTTATAAGTTTGTGAGTCTGGAAAGAAAAAGTATAACCAGTATTTGACTTATTATGTCTAAAATGCAGAAGGCTAAGTCAGAAATTTCAACAGCTTAGAAACAGGTAAATCATGCTAAAAGAACCCTTAATAGCCTGAATTTATAGTAACCAGGTATATCTAAACACTACAAGTAGAACTATAACTGAGGTTTGGCTAACAATCTGTGGAGAAATTTATCAGTTCCCAGAACCTCAGATTCACTTAATGGAGCTGGAAAGCTGTCCCTACTCTACCTGACATAACACTAGCACATCTATTTATATAGATGTTGAACAAAAAGAATCCTGTTTTGGGGAAAAAACAAAAAGCATATTTATGAATGGTTGTATAAGTTGAAAGTTCACACAATGAATTTTGGGACGCCCTAGTTTACTTTCTCTACTTTAGTTCTGCAAATGCTGGGAGCCCCCAGAAAGAGTCCTTTCAGAAGGAACAGATAATTTCAAAGAAATTATTTAGAAATACTGACATAAAACTATCCCATTCACAATAGCATGAAAACCAATAAAATAGTCAGAATTAAATTTAACCAAGTAACTGAAAGATTGGCTTAAAATTAGATGTGTAGAGCAATGGAACAGAATAGGATAAATAAATCCGCCCCTCCGCCACCGCCACATACACAGGCTTGTATTGACAACATAGCCAAGAAATCTCAAAGGGAAAAGAATGAGTCTCTTTAACAGATGATGCTGGAAAAACTGGATAACCACTGCAGAAAAGGGTAGCTGGATCCCTCTATTACACAATAGATTTAATTTAAATAAATTATAAAATTTAATTAATTCAAAATAAATTATGTAAAATTTGTGTAATTCAAATAAATTTAATTCATATTTAATTCAAATTTGAATTAAATTTAATTTAATTTTTAAAATTAAATTGAATTCAAAATAAACTATACATTTAAATGTAAGACCTAAAATGGCAAAACTTCTAGAAGAAAACATAGGGAGGAAACTTTTACCTTGGACTGGGCAATTGACTTTTTTGAATATAACACCAGAAGCAAAAACAACAAAAGCAAAAAATCAACAAGTGGGACAATATCATGCAAAAGTTTCTGCACAGCAAAAAAAAAATAAATAAATAAAATAAAAAATAAGATAGGAAACTATGGAATGGGATATAATATCTGCAATTCACATACTCAAGATAAAACCCAAAATACATAACAGTTCCAAGCAACATAATCACACAGAAAAATCCAATTAAAAAATGGGCAGAAGAACTAAACATATATTTTTCCAAGGAATACAATCAATGGCCCCAGGTACATGAACAGGTCCTCAACACCACTATTTAACAGGAAAATGCAAATGAGATATCTCACAATCATTCAAATGACTATCATCAAGAAAAGAAGAAAAGAGAAGTGTTGCAAAGATGTAGAGCTATGGGAAAACATGTACAGAGTTGGTGGGGATTTAAGTTGGTTAAGTCTATGAAAAACAACAGATTGGTCCCAAATTGGGAAAGGAGTACATCAAGGCTGTATATTGTCACCCTGCTTATTTAACTTATATGTAGAATACATCTGTGAAATGCCAGGCTGGGTGAAGCACAGCCGGAATCAAGATTTCTGGGAGAAATATTAATAATCTCAGATATGCAGATGACACCTCCCTTATGGCAGAAAGAGAAGAGGAACTAAAAAGCCTTTTGAAGAAAGTGAAAGAGGAGAGTGAAAAAGTTGGTTTAAAGCTCAACATTCAAAAACAAAGGTCATGGCATCTGTCTCATCACTTCATGGTGAATAGATGGGGAAACAATGGAAACAGTGACAGATTATTTTCTTGGGCTCCAAAATCACTGCAAATGGTGACTGCAGCCATGAAATTAAAACAAACAAACAAACAAAAAACCCACAGGCTCCTTATAAGAAAAGCTATGACTAACCTAGACAACATATTAGAAAGCAGACATTACTTTGCTGAAAAAGGTCCATCTAGTCAAAGCTATGGTTTTTCCAGTAGTCATGTAAGGATGTGAGAGTTGGACCATAAAGAAAGCTGAGCACTGAAGATTGATGCTTTTGAACTGTGGTGTTGGAGAAGACTTGAGAGTCCCTTGAACTGCAAGGAGATCAAACTGGTCAATCCTAAAAGAAATCAGTCCTGAATGTTCATTGGAAGGACTGATGCTGAAGCTGAAGGTCCAATACTTTGGCCACCTGATGTGAAGAACTGACTCATTAGAAAAGATCCTGATGCTGGGAAGGACTGAAGACAGGAGGAGAAGTGGATGACAGAGGATGAGAGGATGAGATGTTTGGATGGCTTCATTGATTCAGTGGACATGAATGTGAGCAAACTCCAGGAGACAGTGAAGGACAAGGAAGCTTGGTATGCTGCAGTCCATGGCATCTCAAAGAATCAGACATGACTGAGCAACTGAACTAAACTGAATGGAAAGCAGTATATGGTGGTTCCTCAAAAAATTAAAATTACCAGCTTGAGATGGCAGAGTAGAAGGACATGTACTCATCTCCTCCAGTGAGAGCACCAAAATCAAAACTGACTGCTGAATGATCATCAATAGGTGGGTGCTGGAACCTGCTAAAAAAAAAGATACCCCATGTCCAAAGATAAAGAAACCACAGCCAGACAGTAGGAGGGGCACAATCACAATAAAATCAAATTCCATACCCACCAGGTGGGTGACCAACAAACTGGATGACAATTATACCAAAGAAGTTCTCCCACTGTTGTGAAGGTTCAGAACCCTACGTTAGGCTTGGGGACCAGACAAAGAGATGGAATTTGACCTTGAATCTCAGTGGGATTTGAGTATAAGACTTCCATAGGACTGGGGGAAACAGAGAGTCCAGTCTTGGAGAGCACAAACAAAACCTTGTGTGTGCCAAGTCTCAGAGGAAAGGAGCAGTGACTCCACAGGAAAAAAAAAACCAAAAGTACCTGTTAGTGTTGGAAGGTCTCCTGTGAAGGCATGGGTCAGAAGGGATTCACCACAGGGATGGGGGGACTGGCAGCAGCTGTCCAGGAAGGTCTACTTTGTGATAAACACTCTCAGAGTTTGCCACCACAGAGTCTGTAGACCTGAGGGCTGGGTCACTTCAGGCCAAAAAGCTACCACAGAGGGAGTGCAATCCCATCTATCAGCATATAATTAAATTAAAACTTTACTGTGTATGGCCCTGCCCACTAGAGCAAGACCCAGTTTTTCCCACCACTGATCCCTCCCATCAGGAAGCTTACACAAGTCTCTTAGTCTCCTCCAACAGAAGGCAGACAGGAAAGGAAAGGAGAACCACAATCCCAGAGGAACTAAAACAAAATCACATTACAGAAAGTTAATCAGCATGAAAAAGCAGAAAGTTAGGTCCTAGATGAAGGGCCAAGATAAAACCCGAGAAAAACAACTGAGTGATGTGGAGATAGGCAACATCCCAGAAAAATAATTCAAGATAATGATAATGAATATGATTCAGGATCTTAGTAAAATAATGGAGGCAAAGATTGAGAAGATTCAAGAAATGTTTATCAAAGACCTACAAGAACTAAAGAACAAACAAAGAGAGATGGGTAATACATTAGAAGGATTCCCTAGCAGAATAACTAAGGCAGAAGCATGGATAAATGACATGGATAAAGCATGGAGGACAGAAAGGTGGAAATCACTACTACAGAACAGAATATAGACAAAAGAATGAAAAGAAAGTATGATAGCTTAAGAGAATCTGGAACATTCACATTATAGGGGTCCCAGAAGGAGAAAAGAGAGAGAAAGAACCCAAGAAAATATTTGAAGTGGAGTGGGTTGCCATTTCCTCCTCCAAGGGATCTTCCTTACCCAGGGATCAAAACCACGTCTCCTACATCTCCTGCATTGGCAGGCAGGTTCTTTATTGCTGGGCCACCTGGGAAGCCCCTTAGTAGTAATATTGGATGTTAAAAGACAAAAGAGTCAGAAAATTACTTTCAGCCTAGAAGTATACATTTAGCAAAACTTTCACCAAGTGAGAAAAAAAAAAAATGTCATTTTCTGACCTGCAAGTTCTCAATGAAATTTTCTTCAATGCACCTTGTTTAGGAAACTTTTGAAGAATATGCTCTACTAAAATGAGGGAGTGAAAAAAAAAATCAAAATAAAAATAACAAGTAGATTTAGGATATAGACATCAAGGTATCCAAAGAGGAGGGTAAGTGGTGGAGTATCCTCCCAAGAGGAGCTCTGTGCAGGTAAGCCTCAGGCAAGCAATCTGGGTGAGGAGCAGGAGGATAGAGGCTACAGAAAGGATGGCCTAGGAAGAAGAAACTGAAGAATTATGAAGTTGTCACAATATCCAGGAAACACTTACCAGGATGTAACTTATACATATAAGGGAAAAGCAAATAAACAAGTCTGAGGCCCAATTAATTCTGGGAAAAAAGATGGAAAAGCAATAAAACAGTGTCTTAAATGTAATCACAGTGGTGCAATGACTTTAATGTCAATATTTATACTCTCTTAATAATATAAAAATTGAATATAATATAAAAATCAGTGGAGTTATTGTTTTTTGAGGTGAGTGTATGTAGATGTCAGGAGAGTGGAAGTGATACAAATCAACATCACTGGTAGTCAAACTTCTGCCAGTTACTTCTCTATGGACTCTCAGCTCCAAACCTATCATGTTTATTTTTTGCTTTGATGCTGGAACAGGGGTTTAGAAAATTATAGTTGACTCTTAAATGATGCAGAAGCTAGGATCCATGACTCACTATACAGTAAAAAATCCAAGTATAATTTATGGTCAGCATTCTGTATGCATGGTTCTGTATCTATGTACATCAGCAGCAAATATTGTAGTAATATATTATCTACTATTGAAAGCTATTCATGTATAACTGAACCTGTGCAGTTCAAGTTGACATTGTTCCTGGGTCAACTATAATTACTCTGAATTCATTACCAGTATGCAAAATTCTCTTAAAAGAAAAGCACCAAGAAGAGATTGGAAAGGAAAAAGTACAATACTTCCTTCTTACTCTTTCAACACTTAAACGTCTATGTAACCAATTATTTGTATTTAATGATTTTCCTTTTTGTAAAAACATAGATTGTTTATGTATAAGCATGCTATATTTTACATTTATATTTACATTTACATTACACATTTATGTATAAGCTATGTGAAAGAAAGACTTTCTTTCCACTACGCTATAATCCTGCTGCATTTGTAGAATAATATAGAAAGTGTTTCTTTGTTATTAATTATATTATATACACTTGTGGCAGTAATGCCTTTTTTATACATAATTGTTAATTGTAAATTTAATGAGTTATACTCTTCAATAAAATGAGAAACCCAAAGCTATGATTTACCATTTTGGCCCTCTAAGTTTATGTTTCTTGCTGTTTGGTGTTGTGAAGTAGTAGAAGATATTTGTAAACTCATCTGCTCTTAAGTATATGAGAGGGTAACAGGCAGGAAGGCCAGGGGTCTCCAAATGGAGGAAATAGGCTGTAAGTGTAAGACATTTTTTTATCTCTCTCTTAAGCGGCAGGAAGAAACAAACTAGTGTTATATTTTTCTTCCCCCTTCTCTATACAAATTTAAAGAGATTTCTCTTAAAACTCTGTGTTGCCATAATGACACCTGGTCCCACCTGAACTTAATTTTTCTCAAACCTTGAGCTAACCAATGCATTTTTCTTACGGAAATGTTTGTCTTTAAGCTATGTTAATGTACTATGCATTTACCCCAGGCTCTGTCTGGTTCCAGTTCACCTAAAGGCTCAGAACCGACTTGACAAACCAGTATGTTATACTCATACACTGTTCTCTTAATCTATGTTAATGAAACTATATATTTGTAAGGGAATCTGCCTTTCTTCAAGATTCATGTCAATTGTTTTATGGCCTGGGATGACTCACTTGGTGCCAAGATTATCTCAAAATGCATCTTGTGGGTGAGGGGTCTGGTGCCAGTTTTGAGACATTTCCTTTCTTTAATTGGCAAACTGTTAGTAGCTATATACTGCTGCTGCTACTGCTAAGTCACTTGAGTCATGTCGGACTCTGTGCGACCCCATCCCTGGGATTCTCCAGGCAAGAACACTGGAGTGGGTTGCCATTTCCTTCTTCAATGCATAAAAGTGAAAAGTGAAAGTGAAGTCGCACAGTCATGTCTGACTCTTCGCGACCCCATGGACTGCAGCCTACCAGGCTCCTCCATCCATGGGGTTTTCCAGGCAAGAGTACTGGAGTGGGGTGCCATTGCCTTCTCCAAGTAGCTATATAACATCCAGCTAAAGACTAGCAGAGGGATCTTCTTTCTGCCACCTTCTGATGTCTATGTCAGAAGCTTTCTCTATCTCTTTTATACTTTAATAAAACTTTATTACACAAAAGCTCTGAGCGATCAAGCCTCGTCTCTGGCCCCGGATTGAATTCTTCTCCTCCTTAGGCCGATAATCCCGGTGTCTTTTGTGGTTCAGCAATAACCTTTCACATATGATGTCATATAATAATATATATTATACATATATATCATAATCAAGTCATTTCTTAACTGTATCATTAGAGTGTGACTATCTGATTGAAAATAAATGTACTGAAATGTATTTCTGTGATGCATATTTCTAGTTGCAGGAATAAATATTAAGGATACACAACAGAAGATACATGTGGACTTTCATGGTAAACACTCCATTTTAGAATTTCCTGTAAGCCTTATGACTGAAGAACAATGTTCTATATGAAATTAACCAAGCATAGAAATCAACTGTGATGGCTCAACTTTTTTGTCACCTTGACTGGGTTGTGGGGTGCCCAGATTAAACATTATTTCTGAGTTTGTCTGTGAGAGTGTTTGCAGATGAGATGGGTATTTGAATTTGTGGATAAGTAAAGCATATTGCCTTTCATAATAAAGATGGGAATCATCCAAGCCATTCAGGACCTAAGTAGAATAGAAAGGAAAAAAAATGAAAAATTCGGTCTCTGCCAACTATTTGATCCAGGACATTGGTGTTCACCTATATTTGGACTAGGCTTTTTACTAGCACCTCTCTTAGGCCTATAGTTTGTAGGTGAGAGATTATGGAACTTCTCAGTCTCCTTAGTCATGTGAGCCAATGTCCTAAAATAACTCTTTCTTTTTTGACTCTTTCCCTTGACAGATAAAGAAAATATCTATCTATCTATCTATTTATCTATCTATCAAATGTCTCTCTATATGTACAGAATCTATATCTATATCTATGCTGAGCTAAGTCACTTCAGTCATGTCTGACCCTTTGTGACCTTATGGACTATAGCCTGCCAGGCTTCTCTGCCCATGGGATTCTCCAGGCAAGAATACTGGAGCGGGTTGCTGTGCTTTCCTCCAGGGAATCTTCCCAACCCTGAGACTGAACCAGCATCTCTTATGTCTCCTGCATTGGCAGGTACGTTCTTTACCGCTAGTGTTGTGGCCATGTGTTCGAGGAAACAAACTCACTCAGAAGGACAATGCACATAGTGGAGTGCAGTTTGTTATACCGGCAGGCCCAAGGCAGAGTCTCCTCTTAGCCAAGGACCCCCACAAGATTTTGTGAAAACCTCATATACCCTAAGTGTGTAAGGTTCCTTGAAACAAGTCTGAACAAAGGAAAAAGAAAGATACAATCAAAGTTAGCCCATGATCATATGCCTTAAGCCTAGGTTGTTAACAGTGGACAATTATCAGTAAGCCTGCGGTCATACCCTAATAAGCATAATAGAATGTATGATTCTATTCGGTTACACAGATAATTAGGGTATTCTTTTAGCAACGGAGAGCCCTAGGGCTCTTTCCTCTGGGGGTATGTGTTGGTATGTGTTTCCATGTTTCCATAGCATATAGCTCAAAGTCCACAGTCCGGCCCAAGATGGAGTCCTGCTTTCAAGAAATAGACTGTTCTGTTTCCTCCTTCACTAGCACCACCTGGGAAGCCCCATTTATATCTATGTTCACCTATACTTATATCTATGAATGTGTGCTAAGTCACTTCAGTCATGCTTGACTCTTTGTGACCCTAAGGACTGTAGTTACCAGGCTCTTCTGTCCATGAGGATTCTCCAGGCAAAAATACTGGAGTGGGCTGCCAAGTCCTCCTCCAGGGACTCTTCTGGCCCCAGGGGCAGGCAGGCTCTTTACCACTAGTGCCACCTGGGAAGCCCCATCTATTTCTGGCTATATCTATATATTTGGCCCTATTGGCTATGTTTGTCTGGAAATCTTTGACTAATGCACTAATACAACTAATACCTAAGGATCTTTGATTACACTCATAAAACTCTCAAAATGGCCCCTACTAACAGACTACCTGATTACTACAAAAAATTCCTGGGATCCAAGAATCTTTTCTAGTCATGTTAGATATGGATGCCTTATCAACTCTTGATATCTAGGTAAGATGGCTTAAAACCACTGGCTATTCAACATTTACTATATATGTGCATCCTCTTAGATTTCTGTGACTTCCCAGAGGATTTAGAGTCCTGTGGTTACTTCCTAGACATTGCTTTTATTGTGACCCAGATACCACCTAACTAATATGCTTACATTATTTTTCTTTTCCTTTTCAACACTTTTAGAGCAAGGATTCCTCTTCTTAGCAAAGACAGCTGAGTGAACTCCTTCCATCATGTCTGCATTCCAAGGAACTCCAGCATATTCACTGCTTTTCCATGATGCACATACACATGTACTATACTTGCACATGTCAACTAAGCAAGAAAATTTACTTAACTATCAGATATACATTCATATTAACACTTCTTTTTATATAAAAATTTAACTAAGATACAAAATTCATAGTAAATAATAAAAGAATGTTGGTTATGTATGTAAATAAACACAAAACATGCATTCACCACTTGAATAAATAAAATATTACAAACACTCAAAAATTCTACTCATGTGCCATTTAGTCACCAAAGTAATTAGAATTCTGATTTTCTAAGTGGTACACTTTGGCATATTCTCTGTACACCTGTTTATCTGAGTGTATGCTAGAGGAGATGAATGCAGCCTTCATGTGTGTCTCACCGCCCTCGTCTCATTTCCATTCCTACAGACGATATCAGTTGTGGCAACTGGCTCTGTTGATCTTTTGCTATACTACAGGTTATCAGCTAAGGCATAGTCTTCTTCCTAGACCACTGGCTTTCTTGACATCAGGAATATTAAACTTTGATACTTCCTTCATTGATCATTGATACTTAGTCATTGATACTTGCTTCTCAAATAGAGTGCTTAAGAAAAACATTTTAACCATTGGCAATTTTTTATAATTTTAAGTGTTCATATTATGAGGTAAAAACTTTAGTAATAGCTTATCAGATATATTTGTCACACAATGAAATAATGTACATCCATCTAAAATTATAAGTAATGTTTAATGATATCCTAAATGTGCATGCTGGAATTGTATGCAGATAAAATTGAGTAATCAAGAAAAATTTAATAGAAAAGAGCCACAAATAAATGTACGCCCAAAATAATTTCTTCACTGATATAGAAGTACTTTGAGTAGCTAAGTTTATTTTAGTTTTATAAACTAAAAAAGGGGGAAAAATCAAATGACAGAGAAACAAGATGTAGAACTCACCTCCTCCCACAAATATATCAAGAATAAATCTCTAAGTAGCAGATTCACACAGAATATCTACTGAACACTGGCAGGAGATCTCAGACCAGATAACTTCCACATAACCTGTTAGGGGAAAAGAAAATAAAGAGAGAGAGAGAAAGAGAAAGGAATCAGGATTGGACCTGTACCCCAAGGAGGGAACTGTGAAGGAGGAAGTGTTTTAGCACCCTGGGACTTCCCCTCACCAACAGGGAGATTAGTCTGGACAACGTGGGGGACTCAGAGGAGAGTGTGGAAGTTGGTTTACTGCTCAGTTAATGTATGATTCTTTGCAACCCCACTGGCTATAGCCCACCATGCTTCTCCAGCCATGATATGCTCCAGGCAAGAATACTGCAGTTGGTAGCCATTCCCTTCTCCAGAGGATCTTCCCAACCCAGGGATCAAACCCAGGTCTCCTGGATTGCAGGCAGATTTTTTTTTTTTACCATTTGAGCCAAGAGGGAAGTTCATGGATGGCAAAGTGGAGGTGACATTCTCGTCCACTGATGTAAGCAGGGACAGGGTGCTAAAGCTCATGCTTTAAAGCTCAGATCCAGGAAGAAGACCAGTGTTGGCTGTGCAGAGACAGCCTGAAGAAGCTGGAGTGCGGCAATTGAAGCTGCACTTGGAAAAATCTTCGCTGGACAGAAAGGCAAGGTACCATTTTAAGGAGTGTGTGAGGAGAGGGGTTCTATTGCCTAGGAGCTTCTTTCCCAGTGAGCATGTTCTCAGGTAACAGGGCATCACCTACATGAACTCCAGGAGAGGTGTTAGCTGTCACTGCCATTGTGGGCTTCAAAGGTGGGCATGGGCCACTTCCACCACAAGGAGAACTGGGAATAGGTGCCAGTTGCTGCCCCCATCATCTGGGGAGCATGTACAGGTGGTGAGTAGTTGTCAGTTGCTGTCCCCACTGTCCCGGGACTACTCAAGCCATTCCTGCTGCTAAGAGAACCAGGAACAGGGGCTAGTCACTGTTTGCCTGCCATCCAAGGAGAATAGAAGAGTGGTTAGCAGATGCCAATAACTGCCCCCGCTGTCCTGGGATTGTGCAGGCCACTGCTATTGTGAGACCCACTAGGCACCACTTTAACTGGCCCAGGAGTGTGTGGACTTCCACCACTCTTGAGAGACCCGGGAGCAGCTGCCAGTTGCTGCCCCCACTGTCCCAGGGGCACACAGGTTTCCAATGCCACTGGATATCTCATGGGCATGTACCAATTGCTGCCCTTATAGTTACTGGGAGCATGTACGCTGCCTCACTAAACATCCCGTATCTAGGGGATAATGACCAGCTTATGCTGAGGAGAGGCAACAAGTATCCAAATTTAAAACAGTCTCTCAATTCCAGAAAAAAATGTCAGAGTAGAAGGACTACAGCTCACTGCCTCTCATGAAAACCACAAAATAATAACTAACTGAAGAGCCATCAACAAAAAGACAGGACACACCAAAAAAGATACTCTATGTCCACAGTCAAAGAAGAAGCCACAGTGAGAAGGTGGGGGGTAGGGGGATGCTTCTGTGGTATAATCAAATCCTATACCCACCAGGTGGGTGACCCACAACTGAAAAATAATTGTATCATAGAGTTTCTCCCACAGGAATGAGAATTCTGAGCTCCATATCAGGTTCTCCAGCTTGAGGGACTGGCATTGGGAGGAGGAGCTCTCAGATCATTTGACTTTGAAGGTTGATAAGGCTTGAGTGCAAGAGCTCCACAGGGGTGGAGGAAACAGACACCACTCTTAAAGGGTACACACAAGGTTTAATGTGTACTAGGACCCAGCACAAAACAGGGGCTCCATTGCTTGGCTATACCTATCTGTGGGTCTTGGAATGCCTCCTAGCGAGATGGGGATTGGTTGTGGCTCAGTGTGAAGGCAAGAAAACTGGTAACAGAGGGCCCAGGGCATATTGATTGATATAAGCTACCCTGGAGATAGCTACTTTAGTACTGAGACCTGGTCCCATCCAACAGCCTGCAGGCTCCAAGTGCTGGAACACCTCAGATGAAATAATCAATAAGTGGGAAGTATAACCGCACCCAACAGTAGACCCAACGTTGGCTTAAAACTCAGTATTTAGAAAACTAAGATCATGGCATCTGGTCCCATCACTTCATGGCAAATAGACGGGGAAACAGTGACAGATTTTATTTTTTTGGGCTCCAAAATAACTACAGGTGGTGACTGCAGCCATGAAATTGACTGCAGCTTACTCCTTGGAAGAAAAGTTATAACCAACCTAGACAGCATATTAAAAAGTAGAGACACTACTTTGCCAACAAAGGTCCATCTAGTCAAGGCTATGGTTTTTCCAGTGGTCATGTATGAATGTGAGAGTTGGACTATAAAGAAAGTTGAGAGCTAAAGAATTGATGCTTTTGAACTGTGGCATTGGAGAAGACCCTTGAGAGACCCTTGAACTGCAAGGAGATCATACCAGTCCATTCTAAAGGAAATCAGTCCTGAATATTCATCGGAAGGGCAGGGGTTGAAGCTGAAACTCCAGTCCTTTGGCCATCTGATGCAAAGAGCTGACTCATTTGAAAAGACCCTGATGATGGGAAAGATTAAAGGCAGGAGGAGAAGGGGACAACAGAGGATGAGATGGTTGGATGGCATCACCGACTCAATGGACATGAGTTTGAGTACACTCCGGGAGTTGGTGATGGACAGGGGGGCCTGGCATGTTGCAGTCCATGGGGTCGCAGAGTTGGACAGGACTGAGTGACTGAAATAAACTGAACTGGTAAGACATACACCATGGGTGTACATGTGTTCCCCATCCTGAACCCCCCTCCCACATCCCTCCCCATCCCATCTATCTGGGTCATCCCAGTGCACCAGCCCCGAGCACCCTGTCTCATGCATCGAACCTGGACTGGTGATCTGTTTCACATATAATAATTTACATGCTTCAATGCCATTGTCCCATATCATCCCACCCTTGCCCTCTCCCACAGAGTCCAAAAGACTGTCTTATACATCTGTGTCTCTTTTGCTGTCTCACATATAGGGTTATCATTACCATCTTTCTAAATTCCATATATATGCATTAGTATACTGTATTGGTGTTTTTCTTTCTGGCTTACTTCACTTGGTATAATAGGCTCCAGTTTCATCCACCTCATTAGAACTGATTCAAATGTATTCTTTTTAATGGCTGAGTAATATTCCATTCTGTATATGTACCACAGTTTTCTTATCCGTTCGTCTGGTGATGGACATCTAGGTTGCTTCCATGTCCTGGCTATTATAAACAGTGCTGCGATGAACACTGGGGTACATGTGTCTCTTTCAATTCTGGTTTCCTCAGTATGTATGCCCAGCAGTGGGATTGCTGGGTCATATGGCAGTTCTATTTCCAGTTTTTTTTTTAACGAATCTTCACACTGTTCTCCATAGTGGCTGTACTGGTTTGCATTCCCACCAACAGTGTAAGAGGGCTCCCTTTTCTCCAGACCCTCTCCAGCATATAAATAAAATTTTTAAAAAACTGAAATGTTGTATTATTCAGCAAATCATGCATCAAATGTCTCAATGGATGTTTTAGACAGAACTCAAATTCAAGAACTTTTTGTGATGGACCAGATATCACAATGAACATTTTAGACAGGAGGGTAAAGAATCCGCCTGCAATGCAGGAGTCACAGGAGCCACAGGTTGGATCCCTGGGGTGGGAAGATCTTCTAGAGGAGGGCATGGCAGTCCGCTCCAGTGTTATTGCCTGGACAATCCCAAGGACAAAGGAACCTGGTGGGCTACAGTCCACAGGGTCACAAAGACACATGACTGAAGTGACTGAGCATGCAAATATTAAGGATCTTAGGAGGCAGACCAAAAGTCTTAATCTTTTGTATAGGATGAAATGTCCTGCAAAAAACTTAGACCTTATGATAGAAACAGTATTTTGCACTAAGTGAGAATCCACTTGTCATCAGAGAAGCCATCACAAGGGCCATATTAAAGCATGGATATGTCTATGTGTGCTATTAACTCCAAATTATAAATAATTATCATGTTGAAGGGACAGGATGTTAGTTAATGATTCCAAAGCACACCAGGTTTTAATATAAACTCCACATAAACAAACATATTGGTTATATAAGATTTAATTGTACAAAGAGAACAACTCATTAAAACAAACTAAGGACAACTGTTATATGCTGCAAACTTGAGGCATTGAAAAACATAAATGAATACAACATATTTTGTCTATATAGAACATGCTAAGTTTGTTGGAACGATGGTAATATTTGTTTTTCCTATCACTCTTGTCATTGTCATTTTTGTTGCTGTTATTAATTATAGGTAATACACTGCACACTTACCATTCGCTGTGCTTCATGTTGGGTACATTTATTGGACTTTCTTACAATAGTGCCAGTGATAAATTAATGAATCAATCCTAGCTGGGAGTCATAAGACTACCTTACAATCTGAATATCTTTGTGTTGTTCATTTATTGGCCTGCTTTCTAAAAATGCTTTCTCAAATTTTTAATAATTCTCCCTATTCTGCCTCAGACAAAACCTCTTTGATTTTAAATACACTGAGAAAATAGAAGCTGTCAGAAGAGAAATTACTTGTATCACATGATCAGACATTGAACTGGTAATGCTAACAGCAAAGATCAACCTCTCCAGTTTCAAACTGCTTTCTATGCTCTGTGTCACTCTCAAAAAGCATCCCTCTGGAAGAAAGTTTTTCTTTAGTTTTTGTCCATCAGCTATTTAAACTTTGTATAGAATTGTTTCCTTAAACATATTTATAATATCACTCAAACAACAAAACACATTGATCCTATAAATCCTTCTAGCTACTTCTCCATTTCCCTGATTTCCTCTCAAAAAAAAAAAAAAAAGCCATATTTATACTCTACTCTACTCCTCTTGTCCTCTTTATGTCTCTCTAACTTACTCAAACTTCTCTGAGCACAAATTCACTGACATTGCTATTATTAAGTTCACAAGTGATTTCTATGTTGCCAAACCCAATGGTCAATTCTCAGTTCTTGTATTTCAAAAAGAGACTGCACTTGCTGCATCTCTGAATCATTTCTTCATCTGTATCTGAGATATTACTTCTTATTCCGTTAATCCCTATCTCTTTTCTCACTTGCTTCCTGCTGAGCACAGATGCTTTAGATCTGGCTCACACTTTTACTTTTACCATAATGGTTTCAATTCATTTTATGTCTACAAATATCTTTGCTACTCTGAATAATACCAGATATAAATCTAACTCCAAAACTCTAATATGAACCCCAAGTGATTCACATATCTAATAGACATTCCAAAAGAGTCTCAACAACTGAATTCTTGATTTCTCCTGTTGAAAGTTGCCAATCTAGAAGTTTTCAAGACTCAGTAAATAGAAATTCCATTTTCCTTTCACTTGAAACCAAAATATTATCTTTTATTTCACATTCTTTCCTAACAGTCTTTCTTTCCAGGAGCTTAATCCATTTGTCACTTCCCTATTCAATCCCAACTTTGTCTCTCATTTGAAGTCTCCTAAGTTTTCTTCCTGTATCTGGCCATGGTGCTAGTGGTAAAGAAGCTACCTGCCAACACAGGAGACATAAAAGACACTGGTTCAATCCCTGGTTCAGGAAGCTCCCCTGGAGAAGGTCATGGTAACCCACTCCAGTATTCTTGCCTAGAGAATCCCATGGACAGAGGAGCCTGGAGGGTTACAGTCCATAGGGTCACAAAAGGTTGGACATGACTGACACAATTTAGCACAGCACAATACAAGCTGTCTTCCTGTATCCAACCAGTCCCTCTTCTCTTCTCAAAACTACAGATAGAGTGATCCTTCTAAAAACATATTTCACTTTTTTCAGCTCATATAAATATGATTATAGGGTTTATAATCCATTTAGGCAAATCTAATAATTAAAGGCAGGATTAAATTGTGGTTTGTCTCCTTTGTCATTTGGGAATTGGTATTTTTTTTTTTTTTTCTTATTGACATAGTGATAAGCACAGAAGATTTGGAAACAAAATTGTAAAGTTTTGGAATTTTTTGTTTGTTTGTTTCTTTGTCCATTTGAATTCTAATATCTGCTCTTTTTTTTCCTCCTTTTTTCCCCCTAGAGATAACTGTTAGGTTCAGAGGAACTTTTACCTTACTTATTAATAATACATAGCTTTGACAGTTAGCTAAGTAGACTCTGAATAACTAATGAAATATTTTGGGTTCCTTTCATCTAAGTGGAAGAAACCAGGCTAGGTAAATCCTCTTTAATTGTTACCTCTTAAAAAAATATTTAATAGCTGCAGATAGTCTCTTGTGAAACAAAACACACTGAGGATATTACTGGGAAAACTATTCCCAGATTATTGAATCTCTAAGCATCACTTGTGAATACTTTCTGTGTGGATAAGCATTGTGCAAATATCTTTTTAAATGCTCCCGTGACATCCTTGTTTCTGAGGCTGTAGATAAGAGGATTGAGCATGGGTGTGACAATGGTATAGAAGGCTGATACTACCTTGTCTTGCTCAGGGGTGTGAAATGACTTGGGCAGCACATAAGTGTAGAAGGCAGCCCCATAGAAAATGCTGACCACAGTCAAGTGGGAAGAACAAGTGGCAAAGGCCTTTTTCCGGCCCTCAGCAGAGCGCATGCGGTGGACAGTTAACAAAATGAGGGAGTAGGAGGTTGAGATGATAGAGATGGGGATGAGTAACATGAGCACACAGCAGATGTACATCAAGGTTTCATACAAGGATATATCAGCACAGGCCAATCTGAGAACTGCAGGGATCTCACAGAAGAAATGATCGATGATGCGGGATCCACAGTAGGGGACATTCATAGTGATAGGGGTGAGCAGAAAGCCATCCAGGGATCCACCAAACCAGGCACCAGCAGCCAGAAGAAGACACACTCTGCGGTTCATCAACACGGGGTACCTAAGAGGGTTGCAGACAGCCACATAGCGGTCATAGGCCATGAGGCCCAACAGGAAGAACTCTGATCCAATCATGGTTAAGTACAGAAAGATCTGGATGCCACAGGCCACAAAGGAAATGGTCTTCTGTATGGAAACCATATCCACCAGGAGCTTTGGGACAGTAGTACAAATGAAAAGGGTGTCCATGATGGACAGTTGGCTGAGCAGAAAGTACATGGGGGTGTGGAGGTGGGAGTCCATGTGAATCAAGAATATCATGACCAAATTTGCAGTTACAGCCACCACAAAAATAGCCAAAATAACTGCAAAGACAATCCCTGTAGCTTTATTGTTTACTAGAAGTCCCAGGAGGATAAAGTCAGAGGAAGCAGTTCTATTCTTCATTGACATTTCTGTTGACAGCTCCAGGGAAACGGGAGCCACAAATGTGACGGAAAAAAAGAAACTCACAATGGAGATAATATCTCAGAGGCTACTGGTTCAGATAAGATTTTCCAAGTCATAAAGCTAGAGAATAACAAGCAGACCAAGAGACATTATAAATTAGGAACTATAGATCTATTTTGTGCTCTGTAGAGCACAACCCTTTTTATATTGTGCTGCAATACATAGGTAATGCAAATTACATAATAAACCTGGTGTTTGCTATATCTTGATTGGAGTTTTAAATATCACTATCTGCCCTGTTTATTCTGCATTGGTGGCCTTCAGAATCTTGTCCAGCCAATAGTAGGCTTAATTAAATAAAATTGGTTGTTTGGATAGCCAAAGATAGGCAGAATGAATAGCTGATGAAGTGAAGGATGTAAAGGAGAAGACACCTCCTGTGTGTCTACTCTCATCAACACTTTCTGACACTTCAGATAACCAAATGTGTGGGGTTTTCCCCACTTGTGAAGCAACCAGCACATTTCCAGATACTAGATTGGCATATTACAACTTAATTCAGTTCTCACACTATCTGCCTAGATAGAGCCCAATATCCCATAGTTTCAGTCCCCTAAGACTGGCCCCACTTCAGAAATCAATTACTAGTACATGTCTTCACCTGCACTGCTAATCTCCTGGCTGTATATTGGAGTTTCCCATGACTCTCTCCACGAGTGCAATTAAATTTTCTAGAGTATTTCATAGAACTCAGGAAAACATATTACTTAACTGACTAGTGTATAACTCAGGAACAACAGAAGTGGAAGATACACAGGGGAATATGTAGGAAGATTCCATTATTTGTGCTTGCATGCTAAGTCGCTTCAGTAGTGTCTCTTTGTGCAACGATGGACTGAAGCCTGCCAGGCTCCTCTATCCATGGGATTCTCTATGCAAGAATTCTGGAGTGAGTTGCCATGCCCTCCTCCAGGGGATCCTCCCAACGCAGGGATTGAATCTGTGTCTGCAGCATTGCAGGTGAAATCTTTACCGCTGAGCCACTGTGGAAGCCTGCCTCCATTAGTCACTGGTGATTAATAAAATCTCTACGCTTTTTCTCCCCTTGGAGATCTAAGAGGTAGGCATTTAGAAGTTCCAGACCATTGAAGGTATGGTTAGTTTCCTGGTAACCAGCTCCCATCCTTAGGGCTTTCCATAAGTAACCTCATTAACATAAATTCAGGTGCTGCTAGAAGGGATTCCTTATGAATAAGATACCTGAGAAAGCCTCATTTCATTTAGGAAATTCTGAGGAATTTAAGATCTCTGCCAAGGAATTCAGACAAAGACCAAATATATTTCTTATTACACACCACAATATCACAAAATGTTAGAAAAACTAGTTTGGGCATCATGAGTAAAATGTTAAAGCTGTTTTCTAAGTTTTTTCAATAGCTTTGCCATCATCTACTTGTTCTTTCTTGTATGTTTTTATTCTGATCTCAGTAGAGCACTGTAATTTTGAGAAATCAACATCAGACCAGGTAACTGTATCCTCAAAACTCTGTTGTGGAGCTTCACATGCCACTTTAAGGCCCATTGTGCTGTGACAGTTTCACCCTCTGAAGTCATCTTCTTCTGCCTCCGATGCATTTGCTCTGGTGTACAGCTCCTATGACCTCCTTGCTGATCCTTTGTCCTCACTTTGTGGGAGTTTCCCAGCCCAAGTCCTTTACTTCTGCCCTAACCCAGGCTTGTTTCTCGCCCTCATAACTGTATGTGGTCATCTCCTCAGGTCTTTCCTCAAAATCCACTTCTCAGAAGGATCTATTCTGTAAGACTTGATGACTTTCTATTTTTCATTGTCCTTAACACAATCTGTCATACATAATCATTTTATTTTGGGTTTCTGTCCTGCCCACTAGACAGTAAGATCAGTATGAGCATGGATATTTGCTTATTTTGCTTGCTTGCACTTTCAAAATATAAAATAATGTCTAGCATCTGGTAATTTTGTTGAATATTTAAATGAATGATTATTTGGCATATGCGCTCCTTAAAATGCAATTTTGGTCTATTAATATGATTCATTTTTAGTAGAATTTCTTTAAAATTCATCCCAGTATGTTCTATAAAATATGCCAAAATGAAATTATAGTCCAGGTCTTTCTGTTTATCTTCAATCTAAAATAACATCATAGAATAGGATTCACTCATACTTTCTAACTAAAAAAAACTTAATAATAAGAAACAGAACTACATTATGATCCAAGATCAATACAAATATTGCATTTTAATGAAGTTTCATGTATACAAATTTGAAACAATCACTGTGAGTTAAAAGCATCATTCTTTTAGAAAACGAGACTCACGTCTTTATCTTTCTTTTGAATCTGATTTTTTGTGACAACTATTCATTCATTATGTATCAATTATTAAGTAAAAGACAAATTTAACTTCAGATGTTATTATTCATACAGTGATTGTTTTATGAAAGTTAATATAGTTTGAACTCACCTTATGTTCCACAGGTAAAAGCACAGAAAATCATTATGTGTTATTCTTAGGAACAAGTTTCCATCTAGTATCAGAAAAATTGTGCAGTAAATGCTACTGTTAATTTGGTATCTTATTAAAATAATAGGTCTGTAATAGATTAACTTGTGCACATGCATGCTAAGTCACTTCAGCTGTGTCTGACTCTTTGTGACCTTATGAACTATAGCCCACCAGGCTCCTCTGTCCTTGAGATTCTCCAGGCAAGAATACTAGAGGGTGTTGCCATGCCCTCCTCCAGGGGATCATCCCAACCCAGGGATCGAACCTGTGTCTCCTATGTCTCCTGCATTGGCCAGTGAGTTCTTTACCACTAGTGCCACCTGGGAAGCCCAATAGATTAATTTAGTGTTAAACAAAACCTATCTTGCAAGGCAGAATAATGTTCCCACCCCAATTCACAGAACCCTCCATCCTAATCCCCAGCCTATAAATATCTTCCCTACTTGGCAAAAGAGACTTTGCAATGTGATTCAGTTACAGATGATGAGATGAGATTACTCTGGAATGTCCCATTATACCCAATCTATATTCAAGGGCCATTATAAGAGGGAGACAGGAAAGAGGAGGCAGGGATAAGAAGATGAGATGTGACATTATGAACAAAGGTCCAAGTAATACAAATGCTGGTTTTGAAAATGAAGGGGACTATGAGGCAAGGAATTGGGTGGTCTCTAGAATCTGAAAATGGAATCTTCTCAAACACTTTAGGAAAGAAGTATAGCCCTCCTGACATCTTAATTTTAGCCCAGCATGACCAGTTTTGGAGTTGCAGTCTTCAGGACTAAAGATAAGATAATAAATTTGTGTTATTTTAAGGCACTGAATTTGCTCTATTTGAATAGTAACCACAGGAAATTAATATATCATAAATAATTTTACCAGATTTTAAACATAAGTATAACATGAGGGAGTCATATTGCTAATAATAAAATATCCAGCATCCATGCAGTACTTACTCTATGCCAGGCATCTTTTTGCATTCTCTAGTGTTTGATGTAGTTCCTCTTCACAGCACCTCTATGGGGCAAATTACTGTAATTATTACCATCTTATGGTTGGAGAAAGTGAGGCATAAAGAATAAGTAGTGGAGCTGGGTCCTGGCTCAAATCTAAAGCTTTGTTTTCCATACACTCCACAGCTACACTCAACTGGCCCCTAAATCCATAGTATCCTTTGAATCATCAGTAACTTCAACCAGCTAAAAAAAAGTCAGAATAATACCATCTGCAAGGCCATAATCACAGTCAAGGAAAACTTGAATTTCTGGTCAAAGCTTGTCAACAAATTACAATGTAACATATGAAGTTAAATATTTCGAGATATTCAAAGTTCTCTCTAATTCCTGGGCAATCTCTAGCCATCACATACCTGTGGCTTTCTAATGATGTCCAGGAGGAAGAAAGTCCTCACCAAATGGATGCTGAGAAAGATCCTGCAAACATCAGATTTACAAATCACAAATCTCACTGCTGAGCATACACAGCCAATGATAGCTTATTATCTCCAAGCAGACCTAGTAATGTCCCATCCAAAATCCTGCTGTCAGGCTGTCATCAGTATAACCACCATTACAAATACAGCTCAGTAAAGATTGTCCCAAATTTCCTTTGGAATACAGGATTGAATTAAATCTTCTGCTAATGTGTATTAGAGGAAAGTAGCAGAGTTCACTTAAGGATGAAAAACCCCCGAGGACAAGACTATTACATGAAGTTGAGTAAAGAATAAACAACAGAGCCATTTCAAAATATTGCATAGAGTTATGAACCCACTTTGGAGTAGGAAATTGCAACCCACTCCAATATTTTTGCCTGGAGAATCCCATGGACAGAGAAGCCTGGTGGCCTACAATCTTTGAGTTGCAAAGAGGTGGACACGACTGAGCGACTGAGCACAAACACATGCACGTGAATCCATTTTAAATCCTTGTGAAATAAACTGAAATGTCTTCAGAACTATCCTGTCAGTGATATACAAATCTAAAACCACAAATTTGCAAGTATTTTAAAATTATAGTTATCTTCTTCTACTATATTTTCCTACACACAGGTGCTCCCAAATGGGGAGCAGACATAACATTTTAAATTACATTTTTCAAGACTCTGTCAAATGTGAACTCTGCAATTAGACTTCTATATTTTATGGTTACATGCAATTTTTGTTGAAACACAGTACATCATTGTTTTAAAGCAAAGCCTTCCTCCAGGCACTGGTACTTTGAAAGTTCACTGATTTGTGAATCTAGGATAAGTAGTTACATCAGACCAGATGTTTCCAAAACAAGTATTCCCTGCTGGAGCTGGATCAGACTTATTATTAAAGAATGTCATTTGAAAACTAAATGTGTTCCCAAACTTCTTTTCCAGCCAGGTTGTCCCCTCTGTATTTTCCTGGGTGATTTTAGAAGAACAAATCCCACTACTTTCTCTCCTGAATATGTATGATGAGTCACTGAATCTTTTATGCCATATTCCTTTAACTCAGAGGCTATGAGATGTGATGAAATGTGAAGCTGTTAATCTGATTGTACTCAGCTGTGCACTGCATGCTCAAAGTGAAAAAGTTGGAGCATAAGATTAACCTGCTCTAACTCTTCTTGTTTGTACAGGCTGAAAGAAGCTTCCTCAACAAGACTGATGTTGGAGGGCACTGGTTGCATTCTCCTCGGTTGCACAGGACTTGGGCTATAGAAATGGGGTTGGAACTGCCAGTCTTACTCAAATTGAACCTCTATTTGAGAGTTAGATTGTATCAACACTGAGTATCCAGAGAGTACTGTCATATATTGCTGGTGAGAATGGAAGTAGGCATTATTTTTGTTAGAGCAGCAAACCAATATCTGGACTTTAAAAATAACATATATTTTCTACTCCTAGCAAATTTTATATATAAATTAAGAAATAAGTGAGCAATTTTATATAAATATTCATCTTGGTATTTTTTGTATTACTAAGAAAACAGAGGCAGCTTAAACATCTGCTATTGGACACTTACAAAATTATTTAGATTTTGGAATTAGTAACAAGATTTCAAGCATCCTTTAGGATATGAGGTAGACTGAAAATTATTATGGTATGACAGTTTCACTGCATTCTTAAGTGAAAAATCCAGCAGTTAGAAACCCCCTATATTCTTTATATATAATATAAATATCTTATCATAATACATATAAAATTTTTGTATGTGTCCAAGAACAGATGCTATTGTGTATATATTTTTCCTCCTTGATAAAAAAATGTTTTACACATATAATTTATAATACATATGTGATAAGGATATATGTATCACTCGTATACCTGTGGTAAAGAGCTATACACAAAAACATATATACATACATCTTAAAGTGCATATGGTGGTGCAGACGGTAAAGTGTCTGTCTGCAATGCTGGAGACCCCAGGTTTGATCCTTGGGTCAGGAAGATCCTCTGGAGAAGGCAATGGCAACCCACTCCAGTACTCTTGCCTGGAAAATCCCATGGACAGAGGAGTCTGGTAGGCTACAGTCCATGGGGTCGCAAAGAGTGAGACATGACTGAGCGACTTTACTTACTTTAAGTATGTGTATGTATATATGTACACACACACACACACACACACACACACACACACACACACAGTTATGAAGTAAAAATTTCACTGATGGTAGAGTCTCAAGAACGTCAGTTTATCTTCACTATATTTTCTGTTTTCCTACATCATAGATTATGTGTGTAAAAATAATTTAACTTCAAGTTAAAGAATAAGCCTCCTATTCACAACTTGGGCAATAAATACCTATAATTTTCCACTTCTCAGTCTTTCAGTATCGGTAGGTTCACTAAGATGTATCAAATTTACACCAGAATCCTGCTTAAATTGGATCCTGCATTCTAAAACAGAATTCATCTGCTTCCTTCTGACTCTTAAGCTTCCATACTGCAAGATGTCACCTGAAGTATGTGCTTCTGGCCTTAAAATGTGCACTTTAGTCTTTGCATGTTAAATTTGAAGGGACTCACTAACATACATACATCAAAATAATCAGAAATGTGAACTTGTAAACATGCAACTTATTAGAGAAGTAAAATAACATTTTATCAAAGAGAGAAGAAATATATACAAAATAATTCCCATAAGTGATAGATTTATGCATTGGTATAAACAACTCTGGTTTGATAGTTTAAATTTCCCAGTTTTCTATAATCCTTTCAAACCCTGTCAGTTTACCTTTTTTTCCTGATCATTATGTAAAACCTGTACCTAACTGCCTTGGGTGAAAATCCAAGAACTGCCATTTATTAGCCATAGTGGGAAAGTCCCTTTTCAAATTTGTAACTGGCCAAAAGTACATCAGAGCAGCCCCTGTCCTCAGGGTTATTGGGAGGATTTTGTGTAAGGCTCTCATAACAGTACCTGGCACCTAAGAATATTATGGAAATGTTTAGACTCTCCCTTCACTCAAAATAAAGAACTCTTTAATTTGGCAATTGTGGAAACAACAGGCTCCAGAATGAGAAGATAGTATTAACTTCTGAATTTGAAAATGGCCAGTATGTATAACCTTTAATCCTTTTAGCCTAATTTTCACTGTATTTAAAGCAAACATGATAGTAAACATAATTATATAATTTTTGGATTATAAGTATAAATGTATAAAAACATTTATTTTCAATTAAAATAGCACTGGACAAGTTCTCTGTCTTAAGACTGAGACCATTGAAGACATGGACTGCATATGTTGCTATCTTGTTGTTAAATATACTCAAATATACAGATTGTTGTAATCTTTCAGATTACAAAGGACCATTATTTACAGGGAGTCCTGACTTCCTTCAACTCTATATTCATTTTTGTCTCATAGAAAGTTTCTCACAATATTTCCAGGGATGCAAGGAAACAGCTCTCTGTTGCAGCTTCATCAGTTCTATTAGTTGAACTGATGTTAGTAGATGAAGTCCAAAGACATGGACTTAACTATGTTCTAACCTGTTTCCTCATTTTATCTTCCTAAGGTTATTGACTACTGATTAAAACCACTGCCCAATGTAGGTAAACGCTATGGAAATTCAGGGAAAGGATAATTCTTAATAATGCCAGCTCATATATACAATCATAAGCCTTGTTCTAACATGTAAGTTTTCAGTCAATATGGAAAAAATGCAAGTTTCTATCTCTATATCTGAGTAAATGCCTACCTATGATACCTACCTCTTATTGGCTCCAAAAGGGGACAGATATCTATGACAAATCTAGCAAAAACAAATGATGCTTCTTTGCAGGAGCCACAGTTCTAAAATGCTTCAGTAGAAATGATATCTGAACTGGTGAATTTGGAAAGAATTTAAGTATATTTCTTTTGCTTCCACTCTTATCCTGGGCAGGCAATTCTGTGCAAACATGCAGAGGGTACCTATTCATTGTGATTTTCAGTTTTCACTGTAACTCTTCAAACCTGATTTTCCAGGGAAAAGAAAAAAGAATTGCATAAACATTAAAATATGTATTTTCAGGTGTGAATTCTTCTAAAATGAAATGACATTTTTTCATTCAAATTAATTGTATTTTGCATTAGGAAAATTTCTTGGTACTTGGGATGTATCAGGGAGCAAGTCAAGATCCTTGTCCTTAGTCATGTAATGACTAAAATCTAATATAACTGAATAAATGTAAAAATCTAATAACATTAATAAAGCAAAGTGGGATAATCGAGTTTATGCTACAGATACTTATTCACCACAAATATATTTTTATCTAAGTATGCAAATCAAGATGATACAGTAGAACAGAAACTCTAAGTATTTTCCTAAATTTTAATTCTCTTGGATTTTTGAAAGAAGCACTCACTGAGTCTTTGGTAAATATTTGGCAAGATCATTATAGTCATGCTGGTTTAATTAGACATCAGTTCAGTTCAGTCGCTCAGTCGTGTCCGACTCTGCAACCCCATGAACTGCAGCACTCCATGGTTCCCTGTCCATCACCAACTCCCAGAGCTTGCTCAAACTCATGTCCATTGAGTCAGTGATGCCATACAACCGTCTCATCTTCTGTTAATCAGATCTATTCTCAGCATAATCCCAACTTAAAAAAAAAATAGAAAACAACAACAAAAAAGAAAAAAGTGGAAATACTTCTGGTTTGGGATAATTATATATGTCAACCTGTTCTTTGAGTTAAGCTTTCAATGCCATGAAATTTTCCATTGTTACAATTACCCTGTCTCATTTAAATCTTCTTTACTGAGTATCTGAAGTTTTAAATGTTTGGTTTCACTTGGTTAATAGAACTGTTAGCAGGACTCCACTTCATTTGAAGTGAATAGTAGTCTAAGTTGTCAGGGATGTACTGTCATTTTTTTTTTTTTTTTTGGCAACAAAGTTCCGAATTTTTTTCTCCACACCAAATCCTTCTCTAAATATTTTCAGTATTGAAAATCATCCTTTTATGTCTGAATGTTTCTTGGCATTCAGTAAAAGATTTAATGGGCTATTTAACAAGCAGACTTTATATCATCCATTATTATAATTTTCATATTATATAAATATATATTTTAATTTATTGTGTAAATGAAATAAGCATGTGGAAGAAATGGTTCAGCTAATGTTATGCCCAATCCCTCACCTGTAGAAAGACCCCAGATGGGTCCGACTGCCTCTCAGCCTGGAACATCAGGTGCTTGGTAGACCAGCCTACATGGCACACACAACAGAAGCTGAACATAGATTTATCTGCGTGCTACTCCCGGAGGGATATGTTTTCCCCAGGTCATTATCAGGATTAACAAGCGTCCAGGTTTGTACTGTGCCACGTGCTTCCCTGCTTTTGGAAACTGTCTATCAAAGAATAGCAAGTTTTAGCACAAAATCACAAGACCAGAAGTCAGAAAATATGGTTATAAATTTCTCTATCTCCCATGAGGCTAATTCCTTTTCAAAATACTTGGTGGAACTTTGTGAAGATCAAAGTCAAATAAAGTCATTAAATGTGTTTTGAAAAATGGAAACAGTTTTCCCTTCATGTTTACTCCATGTTTAAGAACAGTATCTGACATCTTGCAAGTAGGCAACTGGTTTTTTAAATTAATTTTGAATTATTACAATTTGCCACTTTCAATCTCAAGCTGATACATCATATTTTTAAATTTAATTTTATTTTATATTAGAGTATATTTGATTCACAATGCTGTGTTAGTTTCAGGTATACAGCAGTTATACACATATCCATTCTTTTTCAGATTCTTTTCCCTTATAGGTTATGATAGAATATTGAGTAGAGTTCCCTGTGATATACAGTAGGTCCTCGTTGATTATCTATTTTATATATAGTAGTGTGCATATGGGGCTTTCCTGCTGGCTCAGCAGTAAAGAATCCACCTGCAATGCAGGAGCCACAAGAGACACTGGTTCGATTCCTGCATTGCGAACATCCCCTGGAGAAGGACATAGCAACCCACTCCAGTATACTTGCCTGGAGAATCCCATGGGCAGAGGAGCCTGGCAGCTACAGTCCATAGGGTCAAAAAGAGCTGGACATGATTGAAGCGACTTAGCATTCACACGGTGTGCATATGGGGGCTTCCTTGGTGACTCAGTGGTAAAGGGTCTGCCTGCTGATGAGGGTCCTTGGGTTGGAAAGATCCCCTGGAGAGGGAAATGGCAACCCACTCCAATATTCTTGCCTGGGAAATCCCATGGAGAGAGAAGCCTGGCTATAGCCCATGAAGTCACAAAGAGTCGGACATGACTGACAATATTTGTGTATATGTTAACCCAAAACTCCTAGCCTATGCCTCCTCCTCCTTATCAACTTTAGTAATCATAAGTTTGTTTTTGAAATCTGTGAATCTGGAAAGAAAAAGGATAATCAATATTTGACTTATTATATCTAAAATGTAGAATGCTAAGCTAGCAATCTAATCAGCTCAGAAAAAAAGTTTAATCATGCTAAAAGAACACTCAGTAGTTTGAAGTTAGAGTAACCAGGTATAACTCAACACTACAGGTAGAGCTAAAACTGAAACTTGGCTAAAAATCTGCATAAAAATCTAGCAGTTCCAAGATCCTCAGACTTATTTCATGAAGTTGAAAATTTACCCCTCCCTTACATGGCATAACATTAACACTTCATTTATGTAGATGCTGAATAAAAGGAGCTCTGTTTTGGAAAGGAAAAATACTGATGCATGGGTATGTAAGTTGAAAGTCCATACACAGTTTTGCGAAGTCCCAGTTTGCTTTTCCTACTTTAGTTCTGAAAATGCTGGTAGCTCCCAGAAAGATTCCTTTCAGAAGAGGCAGATAATTTCGAAGAAAATATCTAGAAATACTGACATTTGGCACCCCAGATCAATGTAGAGTGAGATCATAGTTCAGTGAACTCTACCAATAATAACTGACCCAGAGACTTTCCCAGCAAGTGTCAGGGATCACTAGTCTTTGGAGAAAAGCATTTAAAACAAATAGCAGAATTCAAAACAAACAATAATACTTTTTAAAAGATGATAAACTACACAGTGAGCAAAAAACTAAAAATAAATCAAAATTGAACTACAATTTATCTGCTCAAAGAGGTAAGAATAGTTGTTAAGCTAATATAAGTTATTAAAAAAGAAAAAGAATTAGAGGTTCCAGTGAGTCAGTATCATGGAGCTGTAATGCATTCCTCCTCTTATCCTCCCTTTTAAGAAATGATTTGGATATCCATTCACAAAGAAAAGAACATCTGCGGATGTTGCAAGTTATAGCACCATACACCAAAGTGTCTGGGAAGATTCTTATCTACCTGTGAAGCTGATAACAGACAGAGTTCAGTATGTACTGAGAAGACTAAAGAATAAGGAAATCTGCCCAGACCCTTCTCTCTGTGGTCAGGATAAAATCTGAAAAGTGTGCAGTTGGGCATATTTCATATTTCCACACATAAGGGAGAGTCTGAAAAAAGTCTAACCATCCAAATGGTAGATTCCAGTATAACACTGGGATTTTACATATATATATATATATATATATATGTATGTGTGTGTATATATATATATATATATGTATATATATATGTATATGTGTGTGTGTGTGCATGAAGAAGTCCTTGGGCCTAGAAAAGAAGATAAAGACTTCAAAGGCCTTGGGCCTGGAAAAAGAAGATAATGATCTCAAGGGCCCTTGCTAAATCATCTGACTTCGGGGATGACAAAACTGAACTTTAAATCCCACCTTGAGACTCTGGGCAGATTGCTTCAGCCCAGCACCCTCCACCCCCGGCCCGGGACCCCTCATGCCTGTTCATCCCTTTGACTAAATCTTCCCTTATTGCTTTCGTAAAACCCCCCTTAAATATGATGCCTTCCTGATCCCCTATGTGCTCAACCTGGTCGCTAGACTGACTGTTGCCCCTCCTTGCCTAAATAAAGATAACTGTCTCCATTGAGATCGTCTTCCTTTTTTCCTTGCCTTGTCTCAAACTATACCTTACAGTGCATGTGTGCATTTATAATATATTTATATTTATATGTAAAATATATATACATATATATATACACAACTTTAGTTGAGTGGAAGCAGTGATCATAAGAGTAACTTTTGGAGTGTCTCCACTAGGGGAAAAAGAATGCACTAAAGGGATTGTGCTCAGCAGGAAGTTCACCCAGACGCCTGTGGGAATATAATATCAAGAGGATAGACTATAAAGTCCATCAGTTCAGTTCAGTTCAGTCGCTCAGTCGTGTCCGACTCTTTGCGACCCCATGAATCGCGGCACGCCAGGCCTCCCTGTCCATCACCAACTCCCGGAGTTTACTCAAACTCATGTCCATCGAGTTGGTGATGCCATCCAGCCATCTCATCCTCTGTCGTCCCCTTCTCCTCCCACCTTCAATCTTCTCCAGCATCAGGGTCTTTTCCAATGAGTCAACTCTTCGCATGAGGTGGCCAAAGTATTGGAGTCTCAGCTTCAACATCAGTCCTTCCGATGAACACCCAGAACCGATTTTCTTTAGGATGTACTGGTTGGATCTCCTTGCAGCCCAAGGGACTCTCAAGAGTCTTCTCCAACACCACAGTTCAACAGCATCTATTCTTCGGCTCTCAGCTTTCTTCACAGACCAACTCTCACATCCATACTGGAAAAACCATAGCCTTGACTAGACGGGCCTTTGTTGGGAAAGTAATGTCTCTGCTTTTTAATATGCTGTCTAGGCTGGACATAACTTTCCTTCCAAGGAGTAACCGTCTTTTAATTTCATGGCTGCAATCACCATCTGCAGTGATTTGGGAGCCCCAAAAAGTAAATTCGGACACTGTTTCCACTGTTTCCCCATCTAATTGCCATGAGGTGATGGTACCAGATGCCATGATCTTAGTTTTCTGAATGTTGAGCTTTAAGCCAACTTTTTCACTTTCCTCTTTCACTTTCATCAAGAGGCTTTTTAGTTCCTCTTCACTTTCTGCCATAGGGTGGTGTCTTCTGCATATCTGAGGTTATTGATATTTCTCCTGACATTCTTGATTCCAGCTTGTGCTTGTTCCAGCCCAGCGTATCTCATGATGTACTCTACATATAAGTTAAATAAGCAGGGTGACAGTATACAGCCTTGACATACTCCTTTCCCTATTTGGAACCAGTCTGTTGTTCCATGTCCAGTTCTAATTGTTGCTTCCTGACCTGCATATAGGTTTCTCAAGAGGCAGGTCAGGTGGTCTAGTATTCCCATCTCTTTCAGAATTTTCCACAGTTTGTTGAGATCCACACAGTGAAAGGCTTTGGCATAGTCAATAAAGCAGAAATAGATGTTTCTCTGGAACTCTTGCTTTTTTCGATGATCCAGCAGATGTTGGCAATTTGACATTGGCAATTTATCTGGTTCCTCTGCCTTTTCTAAAACGAGCTTGAACATCTGGAAGTTCACAATTCACATATTGCTGAAGCCTGGCTTGGAGAATTTTGAGCATTCCTTTAGTAGCGTGTGAGATGAGTGCAATTGAGCAGTAGTTTGAGCATTCTTTGGCATTGCCTTTCTTTGGGATTGGAATGAAAATTGACCTTTTCTAGTCCTGTGGCCACCGCTGAGTTTTCCAAATTTGCTGGCATATTTCATGCAGCACTTTCATAGCATCATCTTTTAGGGTTTGAAATAGCTCAACTGGAATTCCATCCCCTCCACTAGCTATGTTCATAGTGATGCTTTCTACGCCCACTAGACTTCACATTCCTGGATGTCTGGCTCTAGGTGAGTCATCACACCATTGTGGTTATCTGGGTCATGATCTTTTTTGTACAGTTCTTCTGTGTATTCTTGCCACCTCTTCTTAATATCTTCTGCTTCTGTTAGGTCCATACCATTTCTGTCCTTTATTGAGCCCACTTTTGCATGAAATGTTCCCTTGGTATCTCTAATTTTCTTGAAGAGATCTCTAGTCTTTCTCATTCTGTTGTTTTCCTCTATGTCTTTGCATTGATTGCTGAGGAAGGCTTTCTTAACTCTCCTTGCTATTCTTTGAAACTCTGCATCTTTCCTTTTCTCCTTTGCTTTTCACTTCTCTTCTTTTCACAGCTATTTGTAAGGCCTATAGGTACCCTCAGTGCCCTGACTGCTAAATCTAAACTTCCCTTCAATTTGTAGCTTGAGGTGCACACTTCCAGGAGGTAAGAGAGAACTCTGGCAGACAGGGAACATACTCAGGCAACAGACTGCAATCTGTGGCCCAGATGTGCTCAGTCACTCAGTTGTAGCTGACTTTTTTCAACCCCATGGACTGTAGCCCACCAGGCTCCTCTGTCCATGGAGTTTTCCAGGCAAGAATACTGGAGTGGGTTGCCATTTCCTTATCCAGGGAATCTTTCCAACCCAGGGACTGAACCTGAGTCTTCTGTGTCTCCTGCGTTACAGGCAGATTCTTTATCACTATGGCACCTGGGAAGCCAAGGAGAGATGTAAATCATCCTCCCTTTTGCTGTCCACCAACTCATGTCACAATACAATCCACAGATGGAAAGGAGGCTAGCTGGCCAAGTCAGAACAGAGCAAGCAGCTCTAATGTCTACAGAAATTTAGCTTTACCTGTTACGTCAAGGGGGACCCAAGGCTCCACTGGGATAATGAGAATGGATCAAGTGGGATCTATAGCCAGGCAGGCACTCGGGCCCCGTCTTTTGGTGTGTAGGCTCTCTCGTCCAACTTATTTACAAAGAACTGAGTCTGGTCTGGGTTGCTCCTCGGCATCACCTAGGAGGGCGCTCAGAACATCCAGTCTTCCAGTGCCCCCTTCCTGACAAAAGCACATTGGTTTGGGTCAAGGTGGTTTCTCGGCGGTCTGTTCAGTTTTCTTGGTCCTCCAAGGTCCCCTCGAGGTGGTGGGTGAATCAGAACAGCCAAGAGCTGCATTTTCTTTATTACCTCTTATCCTTACTGACTTCCTCCATCAAGTTTCAGTAGTTACAGACCTTAAAGGCCTCCTCTACCAAGGTTGATGATGGGGTTTGGGGCCCAGCCTCAAGCTTTTGTAATTTTCTCTGGATATCAGGAGTAGCCTGGGTCATAAAATTCATCGAATATAGTGTCCTCCGCTCTGCAGACTCAGGGTCTGTACTGGTGTAATTCCTTAATGCCTCTATCACCTGGCTCAGGAAGAATGCTGAGTTCTCATTTTTTCCTTGTGTAATCTCTCCTACTTTAACATAGTATAATGTTCTTTAAAAAGTCATACATTCACTAAGTCTGTAAGTCAGGCATTGCAGCCCAAAGTATTAATACAGGAAAGTAAAACATATCCATGTGAAGAACTATTAATATATTCAAATGTCTGCAGCATGTTTACTTGCAACAGTCAAAAACTGGGAACTCAAATATGGATAAACAAATGAATGGACAAATAGTGGTATATCCACAGAACGTATTTCTCATCAATATAAGAAAAAACTAACTACTCACTGATAAGTATGTCACATAAGGGCACCTGAGAGGAAGAGCATAAACACTATGACTTTAATCATATACAATTTTAGACAATTAAAATTAATCTAAAGAAAAACAAATCAATGGTTGACTAGAGGTCAGAGTGACATCAATGAAGGAAACAAGGTAAATATGAAGGTAGATAGGTTTTCTATGGATGTGACGATGGTTTCATGGATTTATATGAATGTCAAAACTTATCAAAATATGTGTTTTAACTATGTGCATTTTATTGCATGTATTTTTATGTTATTAAAACTTAAAATATTCAAAATAAAATCTGCATTTCTTACTATTTTTAAAAAATCTCCTCTATTGACTTCACCACTTTCTTCCTCATGACTTGGGAGGGGCACCTTGCCTCAGTGGTCAAAAATATAAGCAAGCTATGAGGACTGTTCCCAACATGACTCAACAGGAATATTGTCACAAAGTCTGTTATTCACTGAAAAGATATCCCTTCTCTCTATCCTCATTTTTCTGTCTGCACAGAAATGGCCTTTAGGAGGATAGCCCAGAGAGGCTACAGAAACCACAAAATTTTCAGATTATTTTCTCTCATAATGCCCTTTGCTAATACAAGATGCACAATGTAGGAGGCCTGAGAATTTCTCTACATGGTCATTCTTCACAGCCAAAATGATTGGAATGCTGTGAAGGCCCCTTTAAATGGGCACATCCAACCAGCTTGTAATCATGTCCTCCTCCCACTATTAATCCAGTGTTTTTTGTAACAATTACCATTTCCCCTATAATCTTACAACTAGTGATGCTATCTATAGAATTCTGCACATGAGGCCACATGGCTCTGCTTGCAGGGCCTGGGAGAATATGTTCCTCATCATTGCTGAGCACAAGGTGATAGCCCCTGTGAACAAGACAACTTCATGTTACTCTCAGAAGCACTGAAGGTTGTCACAATGACTACTTCTTCCTTAGGTTGATCTCTGAACCCAGAAAACATGACATTCAGGTCACACATTGGAACCCAGAAAATTCTGTAGTCTTTCTTTGGAAGCCTTGGGCAACAAGCAGAGTCTTATGGGCCAAAAATGGGTCATGTCAGACCCAGTGAGAAACCACGAATTGATCTGTGGTTCAATGTGCCACCTTCTGGAAAAGAAAAGAGAGGTTTCCAGTAGCTAGTCTGGTAAGTTTTTTAACCAGAGAAGAAACTATTTTTAAGGATTCTACCACAAGAGAAACCCAGAAATGTACAACAGAATACCAGTGACAAAGAAAACCCCAACTAATAACAAAATCATTAAACAGAACACATCAGCTGAAAATAAATAGCAAAGATGTAAGTAGGTGTCTACTGATTCATATATAAAAGCAGCAATGCAAAACTCTAAGGAATATCAAAATCAAAAAAACATGCTACTGTAAATATTACTGCATTGTACATTGGGGTACATGTATCTCTTTCAATTCTGATTTCCTGGGGTTTATGCCCAACAGTGGAATTGCTGGATCATATGGCAGTTTTATTCCCAGTTTTTAAAGAAATCTCTGCACTGTTCTCTATAGTGGGTGTACCAGTTTGCATTCCCACCAACTGTGTAAGAGGAAGCAACCTAGATGTCCATTGACAAATGAATGGATAAGGACGCTGTGGTACACAATGGATTACAACTCAGCTATAAAAAGGAATACATTTGAGTCAGTTCTAATGAGGTGAATAAACCAGGGGCCTATTTTACAGAATGAAGTAAGTCAGAAAGAGAAAGACAAATACAGTATATTGATGAATATATATAGAAAGACAGTAATGATGATCCTACCTGTAGGGCAGCAAAGGAGACATAGATGGACTCAGTGGGAGAAGGTAAGGGTAAGACAATTTGAGAGAATATGGTGTATTACCATATGTAAAATAGATGACCAAAGCAAGCTTGATGCATGAAGCAAGGCACCCGTAGCCAGTGAGTGCTCTGGGACAACCCAGAATGATAGGGTGGGGAGGGAGGTATGAGGGGGTTTCAGGGTGGACACATATATACCTTTGGCTGATTCATGCTGATGTATGGCAAAAACCATCACAATATTGTAAAGTATCCTCCAATTAAAACAAGTTGATTAAAAAAAATAAAATACTGAAAGAAAATAAGAATTTAAAAAAACAGAATATGCAAAGTGAAAATTAGAATTCTTCTTCTTTTTTTTTTTTGTACTTAGGTTGTTGTTGTTTTTTTTTTTTTTTAGGTTGTTTTTTTTACCCAAGTCTGAAATAGATCTTTGAAAAAGCAAAGGGAGAGCATGGTTCAACATAAATGGTTTTTGCTTCCTGTGGTTTTCTCAGGAATGACAAATGTGATAAAGTGATGCTAAACCACATTGGCTTTTGTCTTTGTTGATGCTGTAAATAGTACTAGTCACAATAAATAGATCTTATTTTGTTGTGTAAAATATAATTTGGATTCTAAATAAACAATTTTCACATTGCTGACCAAAAATAAAAAAAGAAAACACAAAGGGAAAGACAGCAACTCTTTAATAACTGAACTAAAAAGAACAGAATCTGAGATCTACTGATAAAGCATTGAAAATTGTTCTTTTGAAGACTTTCAGTGAGTTACAAGGAAACTCAGAAGACAATTTAATTAAATCACAAAATAATGCATTTTCTGGATAAAATTTTTAACAAAAAGGGAAAACTCATAGAAAAAAAGAGGCAGAAATTCTGAAAAATAAACAGTTCAACGAAAAAAATGAAACATGCAATAGGGAGCATCTACAGTAATGTACAGGAAATGAATAGTAGAATAGTGAGTTAGATGACAGAAAATGAAATTATCAAGGAGGAGACAAACAAATAAATAAAAATGAATAGAAAGGAATGAATAATGCTTATGTGTTATATAGGAATCTCTCAAAAAGTAAATATGAGAGTAAATACTATTCCATAAGAAGGGAAGGAGAAAGAACCAGAAAATTTATTTAAAGAAATAATAAATAATACATAAATAAAGTTGAGGGCTTGATGGATAGCTCAGTGGTGAGGAATCCATCTGCCAAGGCAGAAGACACAGGTTTGATCCTTGATCCAGGAAGATTCCACATGATGCAGAGCAGTTAAATCTGTGCACCACAACTACTGATCCCAGGCTCTAGAGCCCAGGATGTGCAACTACTGAGCCCATGTACCTCAGCTACACCTGCACATCCATGTACCGCAGCTAACACCTGCACATCCTAGGGTCTGTGCTCTGCAACTAAAGTCACCACATTGAGAAGCCCGCACACCACAGTCAGAGAGTAACCCCATTCTCTGCAACTAGAGAAAAGTCCATGCAGCAATGAAGACCCAGCACAGCAATAAATAAGTAAATAAATACAAGTATAAAAAGAAGAAATAGGCTCTCAAGAGTCTTTTCCGATGCCACAGTTTGAAAGCATGCAAACTGATGATGATATCAGTCTGTGACCTGGGATTAGTAGCAGGAGCTCCCAAGGCTGTAATTTGAAGTCTACTCATGGGATGGATACACAGCCCAGGACCCTTTTTCCAACTGGGACTCCAGACTGCTGTTACTCAGGACTTCCTAGCACTGTTCAAGACTGGATATAGATTTCAGTCCAACTTGGTGATGTATACTCTATTACTTCTATTTCTTTTTAAAAATAACTGTATATTTAAATTAAGTCAAATAATCCTCTATTAAATATTGAAATTGCTTTTTGTGTGTAACAAGTGGTTTCTTTTGTTAGTGAATCCTTAGAACCTAAAACAAAAGTAAAACTTTTGGCAAAACACACATTCCACTCTCTCTTGGCCTTTGTGATTTCTGCTAAGAAATTCACTAGAACCACCAGGCAAAAAATTTTGAAATGAAGTCTTAGAGCTGAAATAAAAAGACACTAATCTGCAACAAAATACTATGCAAAATTAGTGTAAACACCAACATTTCCCAACGGGACAAAAAATTGAAGAGGAGGAAACATTTTTAAACTCATTTCATGAGACTAGCACTACCCTGAAACAAAAGCCAAATAAAGACTCTACAAGAAATCTCTAGACCAATACCCCTGAATAATATACATGCAAATAATAATAAAAAAAAATTAGCAAACTAAGTTCAACAATATATGAAAAAGATTATACATAATGAGTGGGATTTATCCATACAAGAATGGTTTAACATAGACAAATCAACAGATGTGATACCTCAGTATTCTGGCCTGGAGAATTCCATGGACAGTATAGTCCATGGGGTCACAAAGAGTCAGACACAACTGAGCAACTTTCACTTTCACTTTCATAATTAAAACCTTCAATAAATCATATGTAGAAGAAATATACCTCAACACGTAAAACATCATATATGACAAACCCGCAGCTGACATACTCAACAGTAAACACTTGGAAGAATTACTTCAAGATCAGGAAAAAAGCAAGGCTGCCCACTCTCAAAAATCTAATTCAGCATAATACTGAAAGTTCTAGCCACAACAATGAGGCAACACCAAGAAATAAATGACATTCAAATCAGAAAAAGAAAAGAAAAATTATTCTTATTTACAGTTGATATGAATTTATATAGAGAAGATCCTAAAGGTTCAACCAAAACATTGGTAGGAGCACTTAATTAATTCAGTAAACTTAACAGATATTAAATCAATGTACAGAAATATGATGTGCTTCTAAACACTAAAAAAAGAAAAATCTGAAAAAAGACATAAAACTAACCCATTTACAATAGCATCAAAAGCAATTAAAAAATTATAATTAAGTTTAACCAAGTAATTGGAAGAGTGGCTCTGTGAAAGCTATAGGAACTTGATGAAAAAATTGAAGAATACAAAAATAGAAAATTGTGCATGGTCATCCACTGGAAGAATTAATATTGTTAAAATGCTCATACTACTATAATTCATTTATATATTCAATATGATCCCTGTCAAAATTATTCAGATGAATAGGGAAAATAATCCCAAATTTTATATGGAATCATAAAAAATTGGCTCAGATGGTAAAGAATCTGCCAGCAATGCAAGAGAGCTGAGCTCCATCTCTGGTTTGGGAAGATCCCCTGGAGAAGAGAATAGGTTTCCACTCCAGTATTCTTGACTGGAGAATCCCATGGGCAGAGGAGCCTAACAGGCTTCAGTCCATGAGGTAGTAAAGAATCAGATATGACTGAACTACTGGGCATAGCATAAAGCAATCCAAATAGCCAAAGGAATCATGAGAGAGAAAAACAATAAAAACAGAATAGCATGCTTCTTATTTTATTCTATATTGAAAAGCTATAGTAATTAAACAGTAAAAACTGGCATAAAAATAGATATGTGGGGCAAAGAAACAGAATGAAGAGCCCAGGATAAATAAATCCACCCCCTCAACATGATACTGATATTGCAGCATAGCCAAGAACATTCAAAGGGAAAAAATTAGTCTCTTCAACAAATAGTGCTGGAAAAAAACCTGGTTAACTACAGCAGAAAAAGAAAATTGGATCCCTATATTTAACAACTCACAAAATTTAACTTAAAATTGATTATAGACTTAAATGTCCTGAGATAATAAAACTTCTGGAAAAGAAACTTAGAAAGCTTTTTTACATTGGACTAAGTGATGATTTATATATATATATATATATATATATATATATACATATATATGTATATATAAAACACCAAAAGTAAAAACTACAAAAGTAATAATAAAAAGTGGGACACTAGCAAATAAAATGTTCTCCACAGCAAATAACAAAAAACAAGATGAAAATCTATGAGATGGGAGAAAATATTTTTACTCCATATATCAGATAAGAAGATAATATCCAAAATACATAAAATTTTCATGCAACCCAAGCATTTAAAAAACCAACAATCCAATTTAAAAATGAGCAGAAGAACTAAATAGACAGTTTTTCCAAGGAATGCATATGAATGGACCCAGTTCCATGAAAAAGCTCTTAACATCACTGGTTATCAAGGAAATGCAAATGAGATATCATGTCACATCCATTAGAATGGCTATCATCAAGAAGACAAGAGAAAAAAAATTAGCAAAAATATAGAGCCATGGGAAAATACATACTATTGGTGGAAATTCATGGAAAACAGTATTGAGGTTCCTCAAAAAATTAAAAATGGAACTACTACTATATGATCCATCAATTCTATTTTAGGGTATAAAGGAAATGAAAATGGAAGTTTGAAGAGATATATGTATGCCTATATTCATTAAATCACTCACAGTAGCCCGGATAAGGCAACAACCTAAGTGTCCATTAAGCACAAAATATTTACAATGAGATAGCACTGGAACCCTCAGTAGTAATGCTGAATGTTGAAAGACAAAGTGGGCAAGGATACCCTCCTAATCATGAGGAGAAATGATTCTCATCCTAGAAGTATACACTTAACTAAACTTCTGCCACATAAGATGAAACTATGTTATTTCCAGACATGCAAATTCAATGACATTTTATCCAATGCACCTTGTTTAGGAACCTATTGAAGGATATGCTCAACTAAAATGAGGGAGCTGAAAAAAAAAAAAAAGGAGGATAGCTTAACATACAGACATCAAGGGATCCAAGGGAGAGAATTAACGGTGGAGGATTCTCCCAGGAGGAGCTGTGTGCTGGTGAGCCTCAGGCAAGCAGTCTGGGTGAAGAGCAGGAGGAGACAGGCTACAGAACAGATGGCCTAGGAAGAAGAAAGCAGAAGCATTCTAAAGTATTCACAATATCCAGAAAATACTTATTAGTATTAAGGTACTTAAGGCAGAAAAATAAATAAACAAGTCTGATACTTGATTAATTCTGGAAAGAAGTTAGAAAAGCAATAAAACAGCATTGAAAGGAAACATAACCACAGTGCTACAAATGACTTTAATGTCAATACATATACCATCTTAATAATATAAATATTGAACGTTAATGTAATAAAATTAGTGGAGTTATAATTTTTATTGATAGGAGAATCATATGTCTGTGTAGCAGTCATGAGTGGAAGACACCTAAATCAATATCACTAGTAGTCAAATTTGTGCCAGTTATTTGTCTGTGGACACACAGCTTCAAAGCTACCATGCTTACTCTTCTCTTTGATGATGGGACAGAGATTCAGTGAATTAAAGCTGATCCTTGAACAATGCAGGAGCTAGGAGCACTGATCCTCTGTGCAGCTGAAAATTCAAATATAATTTATAGTCAACCTGTATGTAGGTTCTGTTTCAACAACAGTAAATCCTGCAGTGCTGCAGTATTTACTATTATTACCCACTTATAAGTGAACCTGGTAGTTCACAAGGGCATTGTTCAAGGGTCAACTGTCATTACTCTGGATTCATTACTAGTTTCATATTAAATTCTCTCAAAAGATAGTGCCAAAAAGATCAAAAGGAAAGAAGACAAGGGAAGAAAGTTCTGTGGTTATCTCTGCATCCATCTTATTCTTTCAACACTTCAGCACCTATATGACCAATTCCATGTATTAATTTTCTTCTTTTTGAAAAAGATTGTTTATGTACATACTAAATTATAAGCCACGTGAAGGAAAGACTTTTTTTTCTCTGCACTATACTGTAACCCCCCAGTACAGTACCTCATAGTTAATAAAATTATATGAACGGTTTTGTAGAGTAACATAGAAAGTGTTTCATTACTATTAATTACATTATATATAATTATGCTCTTTCTGTATATAATTGCTAATTACAAATTTAAGACAAGTAAACGAATTATGCTTTTCAATAAAATAAGAAATCCCAAGTTACCATTTACATTTTTGTCACTCTAAGTTTACATTTCTTGCTGTTTTATCTTATGAGGTAGATTTATAAATATTTGTAAATTTAGTGTATGTGGACCTATCTACTTTTAAGTATGACATAATCAAGTCATTTCTTGAGTGTATCATTATAGTGTGGATATCTAATTGAGATTAAATGTATTAGAATGTATTTCTTTACACATATTTCTAGTTGAAGGAATAAATATTTGGGCATAGAAATGAGAATACATATGGACTTTCAGGGTAAACACTGCTTTAGAAATTCTGATAAACCTCAGGATTTAAGAACAGAATTCTATGTGAAATTAATGCAAGCATAGAAATCAACTGTGATGACTTAATTTTTTTGTCAACTTAACTGGGTCATGGGGTGCCCAGGTTAAATATTATTTCTGAGTTTGTCTGAGAGTCTTTCTACATGAGGTTGGCATTTGAATTGGTGGATGAGTAAAACATATTGCCTTCCATGATGAAAGTGGGAATAATTCAATCCCTTCAGGACCTGAGTAGAACTGAAAGGCAAAGGAATGAAGAACCCACCCTCTGACTGACTATTTGATGCAGGACATTGGTGTTTACCTGCTAGGATTAGGATTTTTACCAGCAGCTCTCTTGGGCCTCTACTTTGTAGATGAGAGATTATGGGAGTTCTCAGCCTCCGTAGACATGTGAACCAATTTCTTAAACTAACTCTTTCTTTATCTGGCTCTCTCCCTCCCTCTCTCTTTCTGGACAAGTAGATAAAGAGAATATCTACTTGAAATACTTCTGTATATATGTGTAGAATATCTCTATCTCTAGCTATCTATCCAACCTGTATTGGTTTTATTTCTTGAAAGAACCCAGACTAATGCACGAATACAACTAATACATAAACTTTTTGAATGCTTTCATAAAAACCTCAAAATACCCTGTACCAACAGATTGACTGCTTACTACAAAGTAACTCCTGGAAACTGAGAATCTTTTCTATTAAAGTTAGAACATATGCCACACCAACTCTGGATATCTAGGTCAGGTGGCTTATAAACATTGCATTCCCAACATTTATAATGATCTGTACTTTGTCTCAGATTTCTATGACTTCCCAGAGCACTTAGTTTCCTGTTGTCATTTTTCAGCTCTTACTTCTTGTGGTCCAGATATCATTTAATATAAAATATTTGATTCCTTCTTTTATCCAAACATTTTTAGAGTGGAGGATTTCTTTTTCTAGTCAAAAAGATATGTTTTCGTCCCTGCCATCATGTCTTCATTCCAGTGAACCCCATATTATTGCTTTTCCCTGATTCACATACACATACACACATACTTACACACTTTATGCAAGACAATTTACTAAGCAATCAAACATACATTCATATAAGGACTTCCTTTCATATGTAAAGTTTAACCAAAATATAAAATGCATAGAAAAATGCAAAAATGTTGGTTATACCATAAATTAACACAAAGTATATATTCTCATTTATTCACCACTTGACTAAAAAAAAAAATGAAAATATTACCAACACTCAGAAGTTCTTCTCATGTGCCATTGAGTCATCAAAAGTAATTAGGATCTTGACTTATAACTTGGCTTTCTCCTAAGTGTTAAGCTTTGGTATATGCTCTGTACACACCCATCTGTTCATCTGAGTGTATGCTAGAGGAAATGTGTCATGCAGTCTGCATTTGTGTCTCTCAGCCCTCTTGTCCCAATGCCACCTCTGCAGAGGTTTCCAGCTGGCTCTGTTAATCTTTTTCTCCAAGACTGGTTATCAGCTAGAGCGTAGTCTTCATCCCAGGCCACTGACTTTCCTGGCATCAGGAGCATAAAACATTGGGGCACTGATACTTGCTTATCAAGTAGTATGTTTAAGTAAAACATACTTTGGCAAATTGTTTTGTAAATGTAAAGGTTCATATGAGAAAAAATTTAGTGACAACAAGATAGAATTCATGCAATGAAATCATATACTTCCATTTTAAAACTATAAGCAATTTTTAATGATGTCTTAAATATGCATGCTGGAATTGTATGCAGGTAAAATAAATGTGAAGCACTCAAAAATTTTATAGAACAGAGCCACAAATAAATCTACTCCAAAAAAATCCCTTTACCAATGTAGTATTTTGTATAACTTTCTTTTAACTAAAATAAAAAGAAGGAACTTGCCTTAGAAATATATTTATGCCAATAAACTTCTCTTACATTGATAATTACAGAAATATATCTGGAAAAAAAGAGAAAAGAAAAAAATATATTGTATCTTTCTAATTGCCTCTAGAGTAATATGAAGCAAAATTGAAAAAGACCAGAGCCTGGTGGAGAGGTCAGCTAGACCACAACTTTAATAGGTTATTGACAGCTCACAGCTCAGGATTCTTACTCAGAACCACTAAGAATATTATCATTCCAATTAATCTTTCCCCCTCCCCAGTGTGTTGACATATAATGAGTCAATTATTTCAGTGAAGAGTCCAGGCACTGAAGATGGTACACTGTCCATAACCCCTAGGACTCACACTCTGTATATCACTCTAGAGCTTGAGTCCTTAATTCAAATGAACCCTGGGACTTAGGGACATTACTAATGATGATGACACTGATGATAACAACACAAATAAGAACTATGATCCAGGAAAAATATCTACTTATATTACACATTTAATGCTTATGCAAATAAAGAAACTGAATCACAAATAGGGTATTACTATACCCAAGCTGTAAAGTTGGGATTGAGATGCTTATCTATGCTCTGAAAGACAGAAAACTACTTCTTCTAATGATGATGTTAACCAAAAATCTACTTAATGCAGAAAAATATTTAATAAAACAAGTAAAGCAAAATCAGTATCAATCTTCCAAAAATACCCTTAGTGTTATTTAATTTTTTAAAATTTTATTTCCCTGCTTTAAGGAATACATCAAGGATATAAGGTGTAGCTTTAGAATAATGTCATGTTGTTAATTATCCACAAGGTGGCAGAAAGATAATGCCAAATTGGTCCCATAGTAACACCTTTTGGTGGTCTCCATAGAATCTGAAAATAATTCCTTGGGGATTAAAAAAAAATTATCTATATCTATTTCCTGTTGAGAAAGATCAGTAAGCCAAGATGTAACAGGGAGACATACAAAAGTCTGATACAATTACAAACAGTTGTTAGTTTATTATTTCTGGAGAAGGAAATGGCAACCCAATCCAGGATTCTTGCCTGGAGGATTCCATGACAGAGGAACCTGGTGGGCTACAGTCCATGGAGTTGCAAAGAGTCAGACAACTGAGCAAGTAACACAATTAGTTTGTTACCTGACTATAAGCTACTTAATAAATTAATAGAACCTCCTGATATGCTTGGCTTCCCTGGTGGCTTGGCAGTAAAGAATTCACCTGTGATGCAGGAGACATGAGTTCGATCCATGGGTCAGGAAGATCCCCTGAAGAAGGAAATGGCAACCCAGTCCGATATTTTTGCCTGAGAAATTCCATGGACAGAGAAGCCTGGCGATCTCCACAGTCCATGGGGTCGCAAGGGTCGGACACAACTTAGAGACTAAACCACCACCTGAAACTCTCACTAGAGTGCTTTGGGACCAGAAGTCAAAGGTAGGAGTTACATTATCTCACTAGGTAAAAGTCACAGACTCAGACAATCTCAGGTGTAAGAAGCTTCTCCCTCTTCTTGATTGAAAAAAAAAAAAAAATTGGTATACTATTGGTTTACAATATTGGGTTACATTCTGTGCATAAAAAGTGAATCAGTTAAACATACACATATATCCAGCTCTTTTAGATTCTTTCCCGTGTAGGGTCATTACTTAATATTAAGTAGAGTTCCTTGTGCTTATAGTAGGTCCTAATTTTTAGGTTATATATTTTTATTAACAGTAGTGTGTATATGTGAATTCCAATCTTCCAATTTATCAGTCCCCACCTTTTCCACCTAGTAACCATAAATTGTTTTCAATATCTTTAAATCTATTTCTATTTTGTAAATAAGCTCATTTACCATTTATTTTAGGATCCCTAAAAACAATATCTTACAATATTTGCCTTCTCTGAATTACCTCACTTTAGTATGGCAATCTCTAGATACATCTAAGTTGTTGTAAATGGCATTATTTCATTTTTTAAAAAAATTTATTTATTATTTATTTTTTCAGTGGGTTTTGTCATACATCGACATGAATCAGCAATAGATTTACACGTATTCCCCATCCCGATCCCCCCTCCCACCTCCCTCTCCACCCGTTTTTTTGTGGCCAAGCCATATTCCATTGTGTATGTGTAAGAAATTTTCTTGATCCATTCTTCTGTTGATGAACATTTAGGTTGCTTCTATGTCCTCACTAGTGTTGCAATGAATATTGGAGTGCACGTATATTTTTGAATTATGGTTTTCTCCAGGTCCATGCCCAGGAATGGGATTGCTCAATAATATGGTAGCTCTATTTTTAGTCTTTTAAGGAACCACCATACTGTTCTCCATATTGTCTGTACCACTTAACATTCCCAACAACAGTGTAGGAGGATTCCCTTTTCTTCAAACCCTCTGTAGCATTTCTTGTTTTTAGATTATATAGTGATACATCATTGTAATTTTGCTGTGTGTTTTGCTAATAATTAGTGATGCTGAACATCTTCTCATATGTTTATTGCCATCTGTATGTCTTCTTTAAAGAAATGTCTAATTAGGTCTTCTGCCCTTTTTTAAAATTGGGTTGTTTGTTTACTTTTTGATATGGAAGTGCATAAGCAGTTTGCATATTTTGGAGATTAATTCCCTGTTAGTTGCTTAATGGGAAAATATTTTCTCCAATTTTGTGGGTTGTTTTTTTGTTTTTTGTTATGGTTCCCTCTGCTGTGTAAAAGCTTCTGAATTTCATTAGATCCTATTTGATTTTATTTTTGGCTTAAAACTCAACATTCAAAAAACAAAGATCATGGCATCTGGTCCCATCACTTCATGGCAAACAGGTGGGGAAACAATGGAAACAGTGACAGACTTTATTTTATTGGGCTCCAAAATCACTGAAGATGGTGACTGCAGCCATAAAATTAAAATATGCTTGCTCTTTGGAAGAAAATCTCTGATCAATCTAGACAGCATATTAAAAAGCAGAGATATTACTTTGTCAACAAGGATCCATTTAGTCAAAGCTGTGGTTTTTCCAGTAGTCACGTATGGATGTGAAAGTTGAACCATAAAGAAGGCTGAATGCTGAAGAGTTGATGCTTTTGAACTGTGGTGTTGGAGAAGACTCCTGAGAGTCCTTGGGCTGCAAGATCAAACCAGTCAATCCTAAAGGAAATCAATTCTGAATATTCATTGGAAGGACTGTTGCTGAAGCTCTAGTACTTTGGACACCTGATGCGAATAGTCGACTCATTGAAAAAGACCCTGATGCTGGGAAAGATGGAAGGCAGGAGGAGAAGGGGACGACAGAGGACGAGATGGTTGGATGGCATCACTGACTCAATGGACATAAGTTTGAGCAAGCTCTGGGAGATGGTGAAGGACAGGGAAGCCTGTTGTACTGAAGTCCATGAGGTTGCAAAGAGTCAGACATGACTGAGCAATGGAACAGCAACAATCACATCAATTGCTTTGCATCTTTAGAAGAATCCTTGCAAGCCTGGGATAAATCCTATTTGATTGTGGTGTATGATCCTTTCAATGTGTTGTTGGATTAAGTTTCCTGGTATTTTGTTAAGGATTTCTGTGTCTATGTTCATTAATGATACTGACCTGTAATTTTCTTTTTCTGATATCTTTGTCTGATTTTTAGTATCATGATGATGGTGTCTTTGTGGAATGTACTTGGGAGTATTCCTTTCTCTGAAACTGTTTGGAAGAGTTTCAGAAGGATAGGTTCTAACTCTTTCATAACTATTTGATAGAAGCCTATGAAGCCTGGACTTTTGTTTGCATTTTTAAATCACAGTTTCAATTTTAGTACTTTTGATTTGTCTATATTTTGGATTTCTTCCATGATTTTGTCTTGAAAGGTTGTATCTTTCTCAAAACTTGCCCATTTCTTTTAGGTTTTCCATTATATTTATGTATAGTTGCTTGTAGTAGTCTCATGATCCTTTGAACTTCTGCGATGTCCATCATAAATCTTTTTTCACTTCTAATTTTATTGATTTGAGTCCTCTCTATCTCGCTCTCTCTTTTTTTTTTTGATTAATGGGTCTGGCTGACGGTTTATAGATTTTGTTTATCTGCTAAAAGAACAGCTTTTAGTTTCACTGATCTTTGTTATTGTTTTCTTCATCTCTATTTCATTTATTTCCACTCTGATCTTTATGATTTTTTTCCTTCTGCTCACTTTGGGTTTTGTTTGTTGTAATGTAATGGTGACAAGGTGACTTGAAGTAATTGATCAAAAAATATATTTCTGTATGCTATCAATAATTGTAATAGTACAATTCTAGGTATGGGAAGAAGCAACAAGGGAACTGTCTCCTGGATCTTAATAGGTTAGAAGATAGAGGATCCAGAGAACCTTTTATTAACTATCAATGGATCTGATCTGGAGATTAACACCTGGAGTGACATATCAATAAGAACTTTTGCCTGATCTGGGATGAACCTCCCAGCAAGCACTGAAAGACAAAAAAAAAAAAAAAAAAAAAAATCATGAAATGTTTCCCAAATATGGTTTAATTTCTGACCATGGGGAGGGACCATGAAATGAAATATTTCCTGCTATATCAGTAAATAAGAATGTCACAGCCATCAGGGGTTCCAGCACAGAAATGTAAATTTTTGTGCTCGGGAAAGCAATACTGACTATCCAGCAGCCATCAGTCTCTTCCCCCCAGTAAGGTCTGAGGAGTGGAAGGGCAGGGGATAGTGAGAAGGAACAAAAGGCAGCTATCTGTCCCATCTGCCATCCCTTATAGTAAGCAGGGAATTAAGGCTATGAACAATCAAGAAGCAGGATTTGGTCCAGGTAGCTGAAATGTATGTGAAAAGAATGAATTTGGTGAGCTAAGGTGCTTGAATCTTCTCATACATAGAAGAGTGCTGAATTCCTTGAGATATTTGGTTTTTCTAAATTAACAGACTGCTCCTCCCTGCCCCGCCCACCTGTTGCAACCTTCTGTGTATCCTGACTTCTTTCTACCCTCCTCAGACAAGCCTCTCAGGGTCACTCATAATGCCCACACCCTGCAGCCGTCACCCCCAAATGTTGCCTCCTGTTTCTGGGGACCAGTGATGACCATTTGTTAGGTCTCCTGTTTGGCTCCTGTCTATTTAATCTCTGAGAGGAGCCAACAGTTTCAAACTAAAGTGCTGTTATTACAAAGGTGAATGCTGGTTTCAGTCAAGGCAAAAAAATACCTTGACTTATATCAGGTAGAGAGAGACTTCTGCTCTACTAGTCAGGCCTATGCCCATGCACAGCAGGAAGAAGTTACATAAGAAAGAGACCTCCACCCCAATTCCCAAGAAGTATCTTGAATATAGTCTCTTAGGGGGGAGTTGTTAGGGGAAACACACTGATTGAAACCTCCCACCCTGGCCAGGCACCATAGTAACCATTTGCATGAGTTGTTTTATGACAGGAGGTTCTGGTAAGGAACAGGGAACTAATAAGCCTCCGCCAACCAGAAGAGTTCGGGAAAGGTCAAAAGGAGACACCACCTGTCTGACTACCTCCCAGAATCCTTCTCTCTGGCATCCATCTTGGCTGAACAAGACCTGCACCACCAGGAAGGACTCTGAGTCAGAATGATTGGCTAAAGACAACCCAGAAACTAATCCCATCACTATAAAACCCGAGACTGCAAGCCATGGACACAGCTGTTCTCCTGGGTTCCCTTACTCTACTGCTCTCCACCTGGGTGCCCTTTCCCAATAAAATCTCTTGCTTTGTCAGCACGTGTCTCCTCGGACAATTCTTTTCTGAGAGCTAGACAAGAGCCCATTTTCAGGCCCTGGAAGGGGTCCTCCTTCCTACAACAAAAATGCCCCCCAAATAAAACACTCTCTACTTTCAGGTTATGACTATATATTTTAGTCAACATATGTGAGTAAAAAGTTACAATTAGAGTTACCAAGAGTAACTCCAATAAGTGTGAATTCTTGCTGTTTGGTCTTTGCATTTGTGCCTTTGGAAGATGTCAATGAAACCTTTGAGTACATTGTGGAAAATGCAGAAGAAAACTTCAATGACCTAATGGATTATGTTGAAGATTTGGGGAAGCATATGTCTATGCCAGGTATGGCATAAACAGAAAATGACCAGAAGCTCTAAGATTTCCACCAGAAACTTAGAATCATTATTATACTGGCACTGAGTGGCAATCTCAGGATAAACAATGCAGGGGAAGGTGGTACAGAAAATTTAAGAGTGGATGATAATGAATCACCCTTCAATTTGGAGATTTATTGTATTGTAAGACAAACAGCAAGAGGATAAACAATTTATAACTCATGTTCTTGTTGATCATACTTAAATATAACCTACAACTTTATGATGATACTGACAAAATTAAATTTGCATAACCAGAACCAGGAGTTATTAACAGATATAACAAATATATAAATCAAATAATCAGCTTTACATATACTTGTAAGCAATTCCTCATCAACTTAAAAAAAGCCTTGCCAAACTTCATGAGGAAGAAGAACAAGAATAACTGTGAAAAGCAAAATTTATCATGAATTATAATAAAAATAATGTAAATAAAGTTTTTATAAACTGGAATTCATGTATTATTTGGCAAATCATGGACCAAATGTCTCAATGGGTGCTTTGGACAGAATCCAATTTCAAGGACCTTTTTGACATGGACTGATTATCCCAATGGATATTTTAGAAAGGACCAAATATAAACATTTTGGTGTAGATTAACATCTTAATGTTTTGAACAGGACAAAATGTTCTGCAAAAAAAGCTTAGAGCTTATGGTAGAGACACTATCTTGCACCAAATGAGAATCCGAATTGTCATTAGAGAGGCCATCACAAAAGAAACAGATTAATGCCTAGATGTGTTGGGGTGTGTTGTTAACTCTTAAAGATAAACAATTGTCATGTTGATAGGACAGGATGTTACTCAATAATTCCAAATCACAACAGGTTTTATAGTAAGCTCTAGATGAACACAAATGTTGGTTATAAAGTCTTTAATGTCACAAAGAGAACAATTCAGTGAAACAAACTATGAACCACTATTCTATGTTGCAAAATTTAAGCATTAAACAACATAGATGAGTACAATATGTTTTACTAATACTTACATTGTTACTGCTAAGTCTGTAGAAATAGTGATGGCAATTGTTTTTTCTGTTCCTCTTGTCATTGTTGCCATAATTAACTGTAGGTAGCACATTGCATGCTTACCATTTACCTTGCACTTATTGGAACTACCTTGGGGTACACTTATTGGACTGTCTGATAAGCATACTTATGATAAATCTATAAATCAATCCCAGTTGAGGGTCTTAAGCACACACTACAATATTAATATTTCTACCTTTCTTATTTACTGACCTGCATTTCAAAAATGCCTTCTTCACTTCTCAAATTTTTAACAATCCTTCTGTTCTTGTGAAACAGAAGTTCTCACTGATTTTAAATACACTGAGAAAATAGAAGCTATCAGAAGAGATATCAGAAGATGAAAGCCATTAAAATGGCTCTCTACTTTTAAACAGCTTTCTATGCTCTTTAATATCTCAAAGAGCCATCACTCTGGAAGAAGCTGCTTCTATTTTTTTTTTTTTTTTTTTTTGGTCTATCATCAATTTACTTTTTGTATATAACTGTTACCTTAAACATACCTGAAACATCTCACAACATTAACAAAACACATTTATGCTTTGTATCTTTCTAACTACTGCTCAATTTTTCTGATCAAATTTTTGAAAAAAAATAAAGGAGACAAACTTTATTTATACACTACTCATGTTGTCTCGGGCTTTCCTGGTAGCTCAGCTGGTAAAGAATCTGCTTGCAAAGGAGGAGACCCCTTGGTTTGATTCCTTGGGAAGATCTCCTGAAGAAGGGATAGGCTACCCATGCCAGTATTCTTGGGCTTCCCTGGTGGCTCAGATGGTAAAGAATCTGCCCACAATGCGGGAGACCTGGGTTCGATTCCTGGGTAGGGGAGATCCCCTGGAGGGCAAAGCAACCCACACCGGTATTCTTGCCTTGAGCATCCCCATGGACAGAGGAGCCTGGTGGGCTACAGTCCTTGTGGTCGCAAAGAGTAGGACGTGACTGAGTGACGAAGCACAGCATGGCACATGCTGTCTACTTCTAGTCCTACTATTTTACTCTGAATTTTCCCTGAGCACTGCTATATTGAATTTGCTATTTGTGGATGAGTGCAGAGAAAAAGAGAGTGAGCCAGGTAGTCAGGCAAGAAAAGGGAAATTTATTAGAGGGAAATCGAAAGGGTGACTGGCCCTTAAGGAGAACTAGCATTCTCCCTTTCTGACGGGGTCTCTCTTAAACCTCACCAATGAAAAATTCTCTGAAGGATTGGTTAATTTTTAGCCTGTTGTTGAGTCCTGTGGTCATGTAGCCAGAGGTCTGGAATCTAGTGGTCTCATAGCTGTGAGAAGGTAGGCACCACTGAGAAAACAGAATGTCATTTGGGCAATTTGGTCAGTCTCAAGGATCACTGTGATTTTATTCTCTGTTTCCGAGGTCAACATAATGAGCCATCTTAACAATGAGCCCCCATGTAGACCTTATCACTATTATTAAGTTCACACGTGTTTTCCATATTGCCAAATACAATGGTCAATACTCAGTTCTTGTAATTCAATATGAAACTTTACTCAATGGATTTGATTGCTCTCCGGTTTTGAACAGTTTCTTCATCTGTGTCTGAAATATTACTTTCTACTCCACTGACCCCTATCTCCTGTCTCAACAGAACACAGGTCCTTTGGGTCTCAGTCTCAAAACTTTACTCTGACTTAAGTGATTTCAACTCATTTTATGTCTTTAAATATCCTTTCTACTCTGAGGACTACCAGAGGCAAAATATGAACCCTGATTGACTTAACATGTCTAATAGACATTTCAAAAGAGTTTCAACAACAATCAAGTTCTTGATTTCTCCTATTGAAACTTGCCATTTTACAAGTTTTCACTTCAGTTCAGTCTTTCAGTCATGTCCGGCTCTTTGTGATCCCATGGACTGCAGCATACCAGGCCTCCCTGTCTGTCACTAACTCCTGGAGTCTACCCAAACTCATGTCCATTGAGTCAGTGATACCATCCAACCATCTCATCCTTGGTCGTCAACTTGTTATCCTGCCTTCAGTCTTTCCCAACATTAGGGTCTTTTCCAGTGAGTCAGTTCTTTGCATCAGATGGCCAAAGTATTGGAGCTTCAGCTTCAGCATCAGCCCTTCCAATGAATATTCAGGACTGATTTCCTTTAGGATGGACTGGTTGATCTCCTTGCAGTCCAAGGAACTCTCAAGGCTTTCTCTAACACCACAGTTCAAAAGCATTAATTCTTTGGTGTTCAGCTGTCTTTATAACTCTCACATCCATACATGACTACTGGAAAAATCACAGCCTTGACTAGATGGACCTTTGTTGGCAAAGTAATGTCTCTGCTTTTTAATATGCTCTCTAGGTTGGTCATATCTTTTCTTCCAAGGAGGAAGTGTCTTCCAATTTCATGGCTGCAATCACCATCTGCAGTGATTCTGGAGCCCCCAACAATGAAGTCTGACACTGTTTCAATTGTTTCCCCACCTATTTCCCATGAAGTGATGGGACTGGATGCCATGATCTTAGTTTTCTGAATGTTGAGTTTTAAGCCAACTTTTTCACTCCCCTTTTTCACTTTCATCAAGAGGATCTTTAGCTCTTCTTCACTTTCTGCCATAAAGGTGCTGTCTTCTGCATATCTGAAGTTATTGATATTTCTCCCAGCAATCTTGATTCTAGCTTGTGCTTCATCCAGCCCAGAGCTTCTCATGATATACTCTGCATATAAGTTAAATAAGCAGGGTGACAATATACAGCCTTAACGTACTCCTTTCCCTATTCAGAAAACTAAGATCATGGCATTGGTCCCATCACCTCATGGGAAATAGATGGGTAGACAGTAGAAACAGTTTCAGACTTCAGTTTTTTGGGCTCCAAAATCACTGCAGATGGTGACTGCAGCCATGGAATTAAAAGACACTTACTCCTTGGAAGGAAAGTTATGACCAACCTAGATAGCATATTAAAAAGCAGAGACATTACTTTGCCAACAAAGGTCTGTCTGGTCAAGGCTATGGTTTTTCCAGTGGTCATGTATGGATGTGAGAGTTGGTCTGTGAAGAAAGCTGAGCACCCAAGAATTGATGCTTTTGAACTGTGGTGTTGAAGAAGACTCTTGAGAGTCCCTTGGACTGCAAGGAGATCCAACCAGTCCATCCTAAAGGAGATCAGTCCTGGGTGTTCATTGGAAGGACTGATGTTGAAGCTGTAACTCCAGGACTTTGGCCACCTCATGCGAAGAGTTGACTCACTGGAAAAGACCCTGATGCTGGGAGGGGTTGGGGGCAGGAGGAGAAGGGGATGACGGAGGATGAGATGGCTGGATGGCATCACAGACTCGATGGGCATGTGTTTGAGTAAACTTTGGGAGCTGGTGATGGACAGGGAGGCCTGGCGTGCCGCGATTCATGGGGTCGCAAAGAGTCGGACACGACTGAGCGACTGAACTGAACTGACAGAGTAAAAGGCTTGGCATAGTCAATAAAGCAGAAATAGATGTTTTTCTGAAACTCTCTTGCTTTTTTGATGATCCGACGGATGTCAGCAATTTGATCTCTGGTTCCTCTGCCCCTTTTAAGTCCAGCTTGAACATCTGGAAGTTCATGGTTTATGAATTGTTGAAGTCTGGCTTGGAGAATTTTGAGCATTACTTTACTAGTGTGTGAGACGAGTGTAATTGTGCGGTAGTTTGAGCATTCTTTGGCATTGCCTTTCTTTGTGACTGGAATGAAAACTGACCTTTTCCAAGTTTTCAGTCTCAGTAAATAGAAATTCCATCTTCCTTTGTATGCAAATTAACAAGATGGGGCCAGTCTGGCTCTCTCACCCCACACTCTCACACCCTCTGCCTCTATGTTCTGTAAACAATGAACTTTGCATGGTTATATAACAGCTGAGCTCACTTATGGCATCACATATGTGCGTCACGCACGTGCTTGGCCATGGGACATTTTTGTTCTGTACAAGTTTATAAGCCCCACCTTAAGACACCCGCTTTGGTTGTTGCCTGCATAGAATAAACATGTCTGCCAATCCTACAGCTTTTTAGGTTTTCTTGCAGCTTCCTTGCTCGTGCCCTGTGTATACAGGGTTCAGTGAATAATATGAGAAGCAAGACAGCTTTCACTTGAGACCAAGTCACTGAGTTATCTTTTATATCATACTCTCTCTTTTTTAAAATTTTTTTCTTTTTATATAGTTTTTATTGATATGCAACTCACATGCAATAAAATGCACCCATTTTAAGTACACAGTTTGACGAATTTTAACAAGTGAATACATCCTTTATACTACCTATTATACAATATAAGAACATGTCTATTAACCTTTGTAGTTCATTCTCAACCCAATGATGCACCAAGTAATCACTGACTTACTTTTTGTCACCTACAGATTAGCTTTGCCTTTCTAGAACTTTATATAAATGTAATAATTCAGTATACTATCTTTTGCATCTGACTTATTATTCAGTATAACATTTTTTTTTCATTTATTTTTATTAGTTGGAGGCTAATTACTTTACAATATTGTAGTGGTTTTTGCCATACATTGACATGAATCAGCCATGGATTTACATGTGTTCCCCATCCCGATCTCCCCTCCCACCTCCCTCTCCATCTCATCCCTCTGGGTCTTCCCAGTGCACCAGCCCTGAGCACTTGTCTCATGCATCCAACTTGGGCTGGTGATCTGTTTCACCCTTGATAGTATACTTGTTTCAATGGTATTCTCTCTGAACATCCCACCCTCGCCTTCTCCCATAGAGTCCAAAAGTCTGTTCTGTACATCTGTATCTCTTTTTCTGTTTTGCATATAGGGTTATTATTACCATCTTTTTAAATTCCATATATATGCGTTAGTATACTGTATTGGTCTTTATCTTTCTGGCTTACTTCACTCTGTATAATGGGCTCCAGTTTCATCCATCTCATTAGAACTAATTCAAATAAATTCTTTTTAATGGCTGAGTAATAGTCCATAGTGTATATGTACCACAGCTTCCTTGTCCATTCGTCTTCTGATGGGCATCTAGGTTGCTTCCATGTCCTGGCTATTATAAACAGTGCTGCAATGAACATTGGGGTGCACGTGTCTCTTTCAGATCTGGTTTCCTCGGTGTGTATGCCCAGTAGTGGGATTGCTGGGTCATATGGCAGTTCTATTTCCAGTTTTTTAAGGAATCTCCACACTGTTCTCCATAGTGGCTGTAGTGGTTTGCATTCCCACCAACAGTGTAAGAGGGTTCCGTTTTCTCCACACCCTCTCCAGCATGTATTGCTTGTAGACTTTTGGATAGCAGACATTTTGACTAGCATGTTATGGTACCTCACTGAGGTTTTGATTTGCATTTCTCTGATAATGAGTGATGTTGAGCATCTTTTCGTGTGTGTGTTAGCCATCTGTATGTCTTCTTTGGAGAAATGTCTGTTTAGATCTTTGGCCCAATTTTTGACTGGATCATTTATTTCTCTGGAATTGAGCTGCAGGAGTTACTTGTATATTTTTGAGATTAATCCTTTGTCTATTTCTTCATTTGCTATTATTTTCTCCCATTCTGAAGGCTGTCTTTTCACCTTGCTTATAGTTTCCTTTGTTGTGCAAAAGCTCTTACGTTTCATTAGGTCCCATTTGTGTATTTTTGCTTTTATTTCCAATATTCTGGGAGGTGGGTCATAGAGGATCTTGCTGTATTTCACACTCTTTCCTAACAGTCTTTCCATGAATGTAATCCTGTGTATCACTACCTTATTCAATCCAGCTTTTTCTTTCATTTGAAGCCACATAAATTGTCCTCCTATATCCAACCTAGCTCCCTGCTCTATTCTCCAAAATCTAGACATAGAGATCCCTCTGAAAATGTATGTCTTACCAGTTCAGTTCAGTTCAGTTGCTCAGTCCTGTCCGACTCTTTGCGACCCCATAAACTGAAGCATCCCAGGCTCCCCTGTCCATCACCAACTACTGGAGTTTACCCAAACTCATGTCAGTGATGCCATCCAACCATCTCATCCTCTGTTATCCCCTTCTCCTCCTACCTTCAGTCTTTCCCAGCATCAGGGTCTTTCCCAATGAGTCAGCTCTTCACAACAGGTGGCCAAAGTATTGGAGCTTCAGCTTCAACATCAATCCTTCCAATGAACACTCAGGACTGATCTCCTTTAGGAAGGACTGATTGGATCTCCTTGCAGTCCAAGGGACTCTCAAGAGTCTTCTCCAGCACCACAGTTCAAAAGCATCAAATCTTCGGCTCTCAGCTCCCTTTATAGTCCAACTCTCACACCCAAACATGTCTTACCAAGTTATAGAAAATGTTTCAAGAAGTTTCCATCTCTGAACCAAAGTAAAATTACATTCAAGTCATTTCATCAAAGCACACATATATTGGCAATGTATAAGTTCTTCCCATAGAGTTAATCTTTCCTAGAATTTTGCTGTTAAAATAACATGAAGAAAGCACCCTAGAGCTCTGTAATGTGAGATATTAGAGGCTATTCACTTTGAGTAGTCATGTAGAGCTCAGACATTCACAAACTCACACTGTTTAGCTCAATTTGCCCACTATTCACTGTGGCCTATAATTTGAAAGTCTCTGTTTTCAGCACAAGTGATATGAAGGTGATTACAAAATTTTTAATTCACTGAGGCAAATCCAATAATTAAAGAGAATAGGATTAAAATTGTAGCTATATTCTTTTTTATTTGTGAATCAGTAATTTTTTAAAAATACTGATACAATAATAATCACAGGGTGTTTGTCCCCAAACTTTTGCAGCTTTGGAAGATTTTGTTTGTTTGTTTAACCATGGGGCAAGTGTAAAGGAAAAATGAATTGATTTAAACTCTAATATCTGCTCTTCTTTTTCTTTTCTCTTTTTTTTTTTTCCTAGAGGTAAGAAATAGGATCAGAAGAAGCTTTAACTTACTTAATAATACAGTTTTTGATAGTTGGCCATAAAGGCTCTCTATAACTAATGAAATATTTTTTATTACCTTCATCTGTGAGGAAGAAAACAGCCAAGGTAAATTCTCTTACTTGTGAACGCTGAAAAAACTTTGATAGTTGACCAATCTCTTATGAAACACGACACAGAGAAGGTTATTAGAACAATCTATTCCCAGCTTACTAAAACTTTTGTGGGTACTTTCTGTTCAGATAAGCATTGTGCAAATATCTTTTTAAATGCTGCCATGACATCCTTGTTTCTGAGGCTGTAGATAAGAGGATTGAGCATGGGTGTGACAATGGTATAGAAGGCTGATACTACCTTGTCTTGTTCAGGGGTGTGAAATGACTTGGGCAGCACATAAGTGTAGAAGGCAGCCCCATAGAAAATGCTGACCACAGTCAAGTGGGAAGAACAAGTGGCAAAGGCCTTTTTCCGGCCCTCAGCAGAGCGCATGCGGTGGACAGTTAACAAAATGAGGGAGTAGGAGGTTGAGATGATAGAGATGGGGATGAGTAACATGAGCACACAGCAGATGTACATTAAGGTTTCATACAAGGATGTATCAGCACAAGCCAATCTGAGAACTGCAGGGATCTCACAGAAGAAGTGATCAATCCTGTGGGATCCACAGTAGGGGACATTCATGGTGAGAGGGGTGAGCAGAAAGCCATCCAGGGATCCACCAAACCAGGCACCAGCAGCCAGAAGAAGACACACTCTGCGGTTCATCAACACGGGGTACCTAAGAGGGTTGCAGACAGCCACATAGCGGTCATAGGCCATGAGGCCCAACAGGAAGAACTCTGATCCCATCATGGTCAAGTAGAGGAAGAGCTGGATGCCACAGGCCACAAAGGAAATGGTCTTCTCATTAGAAACCATGTTGACTAGAAGCTTTGGGACAGTAGTACAAATGAAAAGGGTGTCCATGATAGACAGTTGGCTGAGCAGAAAGTACATGGGGGTATCGAGATGGGAATCCATGTGAATCAAGAAGATCATGACCAGATTTGCAGTTACAGCCACCGCAAAAATAGCCAAAATAACTGCAAAGACAATCCCTGTAAATTTACTGTTGAGCAGAAGCCCCAGGAGGATAAAGTCAGAGGTTGAATTTCTAGTCTTCATTTCCACCATCTATGACAATGCCAAGGAACAGGAAGCCACAAATAGCAGAGGGAAAAAAGAGACAGAAAATATTTCCTGTAACTGAGAAACTCACAATGGAGATGACATCTAGAGGCCATGGTTCAGATAAAATTTTCCAGTCATAATGCTAGAGAAAATCAGACCCAGAGATGTCTTAAATCAGTAGCTAGAGATATGTTTCTTCTTTTTGGAAAACAACCCATTTTATACTGTGCTCATATATATGTTATGATACATAGTTTATGCAAAATAAAGTCTGTGTTTGCGCATATCTAGAGTTTTAATTATATCTGCCCTATTTATTCTGCATTTTTAGCCTTCAGAATCTTGTTTGTCTCATAGTTGGGTTAAATGAACACTGTGTCAACTACAAATTGGCATTAGTCATGAACACTTGTGTTTCCCTGATGGCTCAGACAGTAATCTCCCTTCAATGCAGTAGACCCAGGTTTGATCCCTGGGTTGGGAAATTCCCTGAAGAAGGGACTGGCTACCAACTTCTGTACTCTTGCCTGGAGAATTCCATGGACAGAGAACCCTGGAGGGATGCAGTCCATGGGGTCACAAAGAGCCAGACAGAACTGAGCGACAATGACACACACACAGGCACTTGCCTTCCACCTCTATAAGGACTAAATCATGTGCTGCTGTTGGTGCTGTTGTTGACCTCCAACACCCCCTGAAGTAGTTCAGGGTAGAGAGCAGAAATGAAGCACTCTGTGCTCTGGGAAAACTGGCAGGACAAGTTTTCAGATAGTTAGATATTCTCAAGAACTGGTTTTATGAGCCCAATTCTTGTATCTCCTCATATCTAGAAAAGTACTAATATTCTTATGGATGATGATTCCTTCTCAGGACTAGGAGAAGCTTCAGAGACCAGTAGAAGCTTTCTACACAAAATATGTGCTTGATTGCATGTGCTTAATTGCATTCCCCTCTTTACCAAAATCATATATATATATATATATATATATATATATATATATATACATATACACTATCCTTTCCCTCTACCTTTTAGAGCAGTTTCTCAGAGCTATCTGAGGTGCTGTCTCCCAGGCAGCAGTCCTTATTTCACCCCAGTAAAACTTAACTTGCAATTCTCACATTGTGCATTTTGTTTTTCAGTTGACAACTAGTTAGAGAAAAAAAATGATTGAATCATTGCTTATTTGGATGTTTAAAGGTGAGCAGAATGAAAACCTTGAGTTGTGATCAGAGTAAAGGAAAAAGAATCTCCTGTGTGTCTTCTCTACTCTCAATACTTTAATTTCTGAGACTTCTGGCTACCAAATATGTGTGGGTTCTCCCATTTACCAAGAAGTATGCCTCTCCAGACACTAGCTTTGTGTCATGCATGCATGCTAAGTTGCTTCAGTTGTGTCCGACTCTTGAGACACTATGGACTGTAGTCTGCCAGGCCCCTCTGTCCATTGTATTCTCCAATAAGCATACAGGAGTGTGTTGCCATATCCTCCTCCAGGAGATATTCCTGACCCAGGAATCAAACCGTTTACCTCTGAGCCACTGGGGAAACCCTGGTATCTTATAACACTATCTACCTGTATCTGATAGCTCAGTTGGTAAAGAATTCTCCTGCAATGCAGGAGACCCCAGTTCAATTCCTGGGTTGGGAAGATCCCCTGGAGAAGAGATAAGCTACCCACTCCAGTATTCTTGGGCTTCCCTTGTGGCTCAACTGGTAAAGAATCTGCCTACAATGTGGGAGACCTGGGTTTGATCCCTGGGTTGGGAAGATCCCCTGGAGAAGGGAAAGCTACCCACTTCAGTATTCTGGCCTGGAGAATTCCACGGACTATAGTCTATGGGGTCACAAAGAGTCCGACAGGACTGAACGACTTTCACTTCTTCACCTCACCTGTATAATAGTCTAAGAGTCCACAGGTTAAGGGTTCAGTTCCTTAAAAGTGACCTTATTTCAGATGCCAATCACAAGTACAGGTCATCTCCAATGCTTCTAAATTATTGGCTGTATATTGGAGTTTTCCACGATATTCTCTAAGAATTCAATTAAATTCTCTAGAATGTTTCAGAGAACTCAGAAAAACATTTTACTTACTAAATTGACTAGAATGTACCTCAGGAATAACAAGCTGGAAGAGATACATAATACAAGATGTGTAGGAAGAAGCCATTAGTCATTTGTCATTAATTAAACCTCTAAACCCTCTTGTCCTTGGAGATCTAAGAGGTAGGATTTTGAAAGTTATAAATGGCAGAAACCAACATGAAAATGAAAAACAATTTTCCTTCAATTAAAAAATAAATTAAAAAAATTTTTTTTAAAAATTCCAAAGCTCTAATGTTATGGTTAGTTTCTTAGTAACTAACTCCCATTCTTGGGGGGTGGGAGTCTTCCTAGGAGTGCTAGTGGTAAAGAACCTACCTGCCAGTGCTGGAAACATTAAAGATGAAGGTTTGATTCCTGGATTGGGAAGATCTCCTGGAGAAGGACATGCACCCCACTCCAGTATTCTTGCCTGGAGAATCCCATAGACAGAGAAGCCTGGTGGGCTGCAGTCTATAGTGTCACAAAGAGTCAGACACAACTGAAGTGACATGGCATGCATACATCCTTAGGGCTTTCCATACATAAGTAAGCTTATTAACATAAATTCAGGTGTGGCTGAAAGGGATTTCTTTAAAATAGCAAAAGACACCTGAATGACTCTTTGTATTTATGAAATTCTCAGGGTTTTAGAATCTCTGTGCCAGGAATGGGGATGAAAACCAAATATATATTTCTTATTAACCTCACAATATCACAAAGTGTTAAAAAAATTTGTTTGAGCATGAGGAATAAAATGTTCAACTTCTTCCTAGATTTTTTCTGGTAGCTTTCTTACCATCTACTTATTCTTTGTTCCAGGCTCTGCAAAATAATCTTGAAAAACCGACATCAGACCAGGTCACTTTATGCTCAAAACTCTACTATCGCACTTCATACGCCTCTTTAAGACCCATTGATGTGTGACAGTTTCACCCTCTGAAATCATTTTCTTCTGCCTGCAATGCATTTGTCCTAATGCTGCAGTTCTATGACTTCCTTACTGATTCTTTGTCCTTACTTTGTGGGAGTTTCCCAGCCCAAGTCCTTTGTTTCTGCTCTAACCCAGATCTGGTTGTCCTCCTCACCTCTGTATATGGTCATCTCTTCATGTGTTTCAGATCTTTCCTCAAAGTTCAACTTCTCAGAAGGATCTATTCTGTAGGACTGGATTACTTTAAATATTTTTCTTATTCCTTAACACTATTTCTTGTACATATTCACCTTATTATGTATTTCTCTCCTTCACACTAGACAGTAAGATCAATATGAGCAAGGATACTTGCCTGTTTGCTTACCATATACTTTTAAAATGTAAAATGTTTAGCATATGGTAATTTTGTTGAATATTTAAATGACTATTAAACATATGCAGTTAATAAAATGCATTTTTTTTGGTTTTAAAGATGATGTATTTTCAGTAGAATTCCTTTAAAATACACCCAAATATGCTCTATAAAATGCACTAAAGTGAAAATTAAAATGTTATGCCTTTGTGTTTATCTTTAATCCAAATTAGCACCATTATAAAATAGGATTCACCCATATACACTAATACACTTAGTTCTAAATCACAGAAAAACATCAAAAGTATCTAAAAACCAACAGCAATGCAAATTGTACATCTTAATTATTGAGGTGTAAGCAAATTTAAGAAAATTTCTCTCTGTGATTTAAAATCACATTCTTTTATAAAAAGGAACTCACCTGTCTATTGGGGTTCCCAGGTGGTACTAGTGGTAAAGAACCTGCCTGCCAATGCAGGAGACATAAATGAGTCAGGCTTGATCCCTGGTTCATGAAGAGCCCCTGGAGGAGGGCATGTTAACCCACTCCAGTATTCTCGCTTGGAGAAGCCCATGGACAGAGGAGCCTGGCAGTCTATGGTCCATAGTCAGACACAACTGAAGTGACTTAGCACACAGGCACCTTCACTCCTCTGACTCTGGTTTGTTGTGACAGCTCTTCATTCAAGATGTCCCAAATAATGTATAAAAGATAACTGTACTTTCAGATGTTATTATCTACCTAGAGATTATATTGTGAATGTTAATAATATAATTTGAACTCACCTTGGTTACACAGATAAAAGTGGAGAAAATAATTCTGCATGATTTTTCTTAGCATCAAGTTTTCACTATTATCAGAAAAATTGTGTATTAATAATGCACAATGGATTAATTTTCAAAATATACAGCTCATGAGTCTTAATATAAAAAAGAACTCGATCAAAAATGGACACAATTCCTAAATAGATATTTCTCCAAAGAAGACATATAGATGGCTAAAAAGCACATGAAAAGATGCTTAACATCACTAATTATTAGATAAATGTCACTGAAAACTACAGTGAGGTATCTCCTCACACTGGTCAGAATGGCCATCATAAAAAACATCTATAAACATTAAATAATGGAGAAGGTATGGAGAAAAGGGAACCCACTTGCTCTGTTTGTGGGAATATGATTTGATGTAGTCACTACAGAGAATAGTATGGAGATGCCTTAAAAACTAAAAATAGAACTACCATATGACCCAACAATGCCATTATTGGATACATAACTTGAGAAAACCATAATTCCAAAAGATACATACACCTCAACGTTCATTGCAGCACTATTTACAACAGCCAGGACATGGAAACAACTTAAATGTCCATCAACAGAGGAACGGATAATGAAGATGTGGTGCATATACACAACAGAACATTACTCAGTCATAAAAAGAAGCAAAATTGGGTCATTTGTAGAAACATGAGTGGATCTAAAATATGTCATGCAGAGTGAAGTAAATCAGAAAGAGAAAAAATGAATATCATATATTAATGCATATATGTGGAATTTATGAAATTGGTACAGATGAGTTGATTTGCAGTGCAGCAGTAGAGACTCAGAAGAAGAGAATGGACATGTAGACCTGGAGGGAGGGATGAGAGGGGAATGAACTGAGGGATTGTGATTGACATATGTGCACTGCCATGTGTAAACCAGATAACTAGTGAGAACCTATTGCATAGCCCAGAGAGCTCAGCTTGGTGTTTTGTGGTGACTGAGATGTATGGAATGGGGGTAGAGGGGTGGGAAGGAGGTTCAAGAGGGAGGGGATATAGCTGATTCATTTCATTGTCCAGCAGAAACTAGCACAGCATTGTAAAGCAATTATACTTCAAGTTTCAAAAATATAGAATTAATTCACTGTTATATTCAGTTAACAGATATATAACAGATTTAACTTAGCTTTAAATAAAACCACTGTGAAAAACATTTCTTGAGAAAGCTGTATGCAGGTCAAGAAGCAACTGGACATGGAATAACGGACTGGTTCAAAACTGGGAAAAGGTATACATCAAGGCTGCATATTGTCACCCTGCCATTTAACTTACATGCAGAGTATGTCTTGCAAAATGCCAGGCTGGATGAAGCATAAGCTGGAATCAAGATTGCTGGGAGAAATATCGGTAACCTCAGATATGCAGATGACAGCATTCTTATGGCAGAAAGTATGTGAAGAAGAATTAAAGAGCCTCTTGATGAAGGTGAAAGAGGAGAGTGAAAAACTGGCTTAAAACTCAACATTCAAAAAATTAAGATCATGGCATCTGGTCCCTTTATGGCAAATAGATGGGGAGACACTAGAAACGGTGGCAGACTTTATTTTCTTAGACTCCGAAATCACTGTGGGTGGTGACTGCAGCCATGAAATTAAAAGACCCTTGCTCCTTGGAAGAAAAATTATGACCAACCTAGACAGCATATTAAAAAGCAGAGACATTACTTTGCTGGCAAAGATCCTATAGTCATAGCTATGTTTTTTCCATTAGTCATGTATGGATGTGAGAGTTGGACCATAAAGAAAGCTGAAAGTCAAAGAATTGCTGCTTTTGAATTGTGGTGTTGGAGAAGACTCTTGAGAGTCCCTTGGACTGTAAGGAGATCAAACCAGTCAATCCTAAAGGAAAGCAATCCTGAATACTCATTGGAAGGGCTGATAATTAAACTAAAGCTCCCACTTTGGCCACCTAATGTGAAGAGCTAGCTCAATGGAAAAGAGCCTCACGCAGGGAAAGACTGAAGGCAGGAGGAAAAGGTGTTGACAGAGGACAAGATGACTGGATGGCATCAATGACTCAGTGGACAGAAGTTTGAGTAAGCTCCGGGAAATGATGAAGGACAAGGAAAACTGGTGTGCTTCAGTCCATGGGGTAGCAAAGAGTCATACATGACTGAGCAACGGACACTTTCCCTTTTTACTGCAATCTCCTTATATACTTTATATCCATAATGCATATATACATTCAGATATAAATATCTTATCATATAGGGGGCTTCCCAGGTGGCTCAGTGGTAAAGAATCCACCAGCAATGCAGGAGCCAAAAGAGACATGGGTTTATTCCCTGGGCTGGGAAGATCCCCTGGAGGAGGGCATGGCAACCCACTCCAGTATTCTTGCCTGGAGAACCCCCATGATAAAGGAGCCTGGCAGACTGTAGTCCATGGCATTGCAAAGTTGAACATGACTGAAGCGACTTGGCACGCACGCAATCATAATTTATATATATAACACTTTTGTGTGTGTGCAATAGCAGATGCTATTAGGTATATTTTTTCCTCTCTTTACTAAAAATATTCTTATACATATAATCTGTAATTATAGAGAAATACAAAATATATATAAGGACATGTGTATCACTAATTATCACTAATATATATGTGATAAAGATGTATATACACAAGCATATATATTTTTAATGTCCTTTTGTATATGCATATATATGTATGTATATATATGTGTGTGCATACATGAATAATTATGAAGTAAATCAAAGTGTCACTGATGATGGAGTTGCCAGTGACATCTATTTGACCGTGACTATATTTTCCATCTTACTACAATCATTGATTATATCTGTAAAAATGATTTAATTTTAAGTCAAGAATAAGCCTCTATTTACATCTTGACCAAAAATACCTAGAATTTTCCTATTCTTGGTTTTTAAATATCAGTAAGGTGACTAAGATGTATTAAATTTATTCCAGAATCCTACCCACATCTGCCCCTATATTTCAGAACACAATTCACCTAATTCCTTCTGACTCTTAATCTTCCATACTGCAAGATTTCATCTGAAGTATGTGTTTCTGGGGGATTCCCTGATAGCTCAGTTGGTAAAGAATCTGCCTGCATGCAGGAAACCCCGGTTCGATTCCTGGGTTGGGCAGATCCACTGCAGAAGGGACAGGCTACCCACTCCAGTATTCTTGGGCTTCCCTTGTGGCTCAGCTGGCAAAGAATCCACCTGCAATGTGGGATACCTGGGTTTGATCCCTGGGTTGGGAAGATCCCCTGGAGAAGGGAAAGGCTATCCATTCCAGTATTCTGGCCTGGAGAATTCCGTGGACTGTATAGTCCATGGGGTCACAAAGATTCGGACACGACTGAACAACTTTCACATACATACATACATGTGCTTCTGGCCTTATAATATGCACTTTAGTCTCTATAAGTTACATTCATAGGGACTCACATCAAAATCCTCAGAAAATGTGAATTTGTAAACATATAACATATTAGAAAAAGTTAAAAGGGGAAATTATCAAAGATGGGAGAAATATAAACAAATGAATTCCCATAAGTGATAGAGACCTTTTCATTGGTGTAAACAATTTTTTTGCTTTGTAAATTTCCCAGTTTTCTACAATCACTTCAAACTCTTAGATATCAGTTTACCCTTTGCTGTTCACGCACTTTAATCTGAACTCTATATAGAACCTGTACCTCACTGACCTGGGTGAAAATCCAGTATCTGTCATTTACTAACCATATGACACTGCAAGATTCCCTTTCTAAGTTTGTTACTCATCAAAAGTGCATCAGAGCAGCCCCTATCTTCAGGGATACTCGGAGGACTTTGTATAAGGCCCTCATAATAGTATCTGGCACCTAATAATGTTATGGAAATGTATATATTCACTTAATTTTATGTTCACTTTAAAGAAATAACTCCCCACTTTGGTAACTGGGGGAAAAGAACAGGCTCTAGAATGAAAATGGTTCTGATTTCTGAATTTGGAAATGGTCAGTATATATAACTCTTTTATAGTAATTTTCGTCCCTTTAGTCTAATTCTCCTTGTATTTAATGCAAACATTTAGAGTTAAAATAATTATACAGTTTCTAGATTATAAATCTAGTACTATAAAAACCTTTATTTTCAATTAAAAATGGCACCAAACCAGTTCTGTCTTGAGACTGAGACCATCTAATCTATGCACAGCATATGTTGCAATCTTGTTCTTAAAAAATACAAATATAAGCATTTTTATAATCCTTCTATTAGAAAGGACCGCTATTTACAGGAAGCTCATTCTTACTTAAATTTGAATTCACTTTTCTCTCTTGAAAGTTTTCCCACAACATATCCAGGGATTAGGGAAACAGATCTCTGTTGCAACTTCATCAATTTTACAGATGGCGAAGTTCAGAGACATGGGATTAGCTGTGTTCAAGCTTGTTTCTGTATTTTATCTTTCTAAGGTTATTGACTACTGATTAAAAATCACTGTTGTGGAGAAACACTGTGGAAATTCAGGAAAAGAACAATTTAGATAATGTCAATTGGTATGTATAATCATGACTTGTTCTAACATCTCAAGTTTTCAGCCAATATAGATAAAATCATCTTTCTGTCAAATGCCTAACTATGAAACTTACTTCTTACGGGCTCCAAAAGAGGATGGATATCTATGAAAAAATCAGCAAAAACTAATAATGCCTTTTTTCAGGTTCCATAATTTTAAAATGCTTTAATAGAAATAACATCAGAATTGGTGAAGCTGGAAAGAATTTAAGTAAGTTTCCTTCAGTTTCAGCTTTACCTTTGATGGAAAATTCTGTGTAAAAGCTACCTAATTTCTTTAATTTTCAGTTTTCATTGTAAATCTTCAAATCTGGAGTTCCAATAAAGAAGAAAATAGATGAATTGCATAACCATTAAAATATGTATTTTCAAGTATGAAGCCTTCTAAACTTAAATGACATTCATTCCTCCAAACTAATAATATTTTATATCAGAAAAACTTTATTGGTACTTGGGATGCATCAGAGAACAAAAATCAAGATCCTTGTCCTTGCTTATGTGATCAGGAAATCTAATAAAACTGAATAAACTTAAAAATCTAGAATAATAGTCTATGCTACACATATTCATCACCATTATATTCTGAAATAATTATCTGAATCAAAATAATATAGTTAAAAAGAAACCATAAATATTTCTAAATTCAATTCTCTTGGATTCTGAAACCACGATGTGTTTGGTATATATTTGGCAAGACCATGATAAACATGCTGATTTAATCAGACCTATCCTCAAAACAATTCCAACTTAAAAAGAAAATTAGAAATAGCTCTGGTTTGAGGAAATTACATATGAATCAGTCTGTTGAGTTAAATAAACTTTCAATGTCATAAAAGCATCCATTATTACAATTACCCTGCCTCATGTAAATCACTTATTTTCAGAGTGATTTACATGAACAAGGCCATTGTCTGAAGTTCTAAATGTTTCATTTCACATGGGTATCAAAACTGTTAGCAGGACATCACTTTATACAAAGTGAGTAGTCTAACTTGACAGGACTGAACTGTCGTTTTTTTGGCACAAGGTCTGCATTCTTTTCTCCACACTATTCAATAAGTATTTTCAGTATTGATGATCATTCTTTTATGCCTGAACACTTTCTTGGTATTTAAAAGGATTTAATAGAGTTATTTACCAAGTAGACTATATATCATCTGTTATTACATTTTTCATATTATACATATAAGCATTTTAATTCATTTGTGTAAAATAAATATGTGGAAGAATAAATTTATGACCATAGCCCTCAACTATAGAAAGACTCCAGATAGAATCTGCATACCTCTTAGCATGGAACATCAGGTCCTTGGTAGACCAACCTAGCTGGCACACGACAGATACTGAACATAGATTTTATCTTCACGTTATTCACAGAGGGATTTTTTCCTTCCAGGTCATTATCAGGATTAGCAAGCTGGCAGTTTCATATTGTGTCACATGCTTCCCTCCTTTGGAAACTGTCTATAGAAGAATAGCAAGGTTTGGCACAAAATCACAAGAGCAGAAGTCAGAAGATATGGTTCTGAGTCTCTCATCTGCGTCTTGCTTAAGGGAGGCTATAATTTGCTATAAACATAGCTTCTGTATCTCCCATGAGGCTACTGCCTTCTCAAAATACTTGGTAGAACTTGTGAAGATCAGAATCAAAATCAGATAATGCAGTTGAATATGTTTTGAAAAATGGGAAATGTTTTCCCTTCATATTTTCCCAATGATTAAGAACAGTACCTGACATCTTGCAAGTATGCAACTGGTATTTGGAAGTGAAGTGAAGTGAAGTCACTCAGTCGTGTCTGACTCTTTGCACCCCTGTGGACTGTAGCCTACTGGGCTCCTCCATCCATGGGATTTTCCAAGCAAGAGTACTGGAGTGGGTTGCCATTTCCTTCTCCAGGGAATCTTTCTAAACCAGGAATCAAACTTGCATGTCCTGCATTAACAAGTGGGTTCTTCATCACTGAACCACAAGGGAAGCCCCAGAGACAAGTTTAATCATTCTAAAAGAACACTCAATAACCTAAAATTAGAGTGACCAAGTACTTCCAAATACTAGAGAGAGAACTAGAACTGAGCACACATACACAGCACTAACACTGAGACTTGGCTAAAATTCTGCTTAAAAACCTATCATTTCCCAGATCCTCAGACTCCATGAAGCTAGAAGTTTGCTCTTCCTCTGCCTGACACAACACTAGCACTTTGTTTATGTAGATGTTGAACAAAATGTACTCTGGTTTGGAAAAATATTCATGCATGGCTACATCAGTAGAAAGTCAACACACTGAATTATAAGAAGCCCCAGTTGGTTTTCCCTTCTTTGGTTCTGGAAATTCTGGCAGCATCCCCCCAAAAGAGTCCTTTCAGAGGAAACAGTTCATTTCAAAGAAGATATCTAGAAATACTGATGTTTGTCATTCCCCAGATCAACAATGTGATACCATATATTGAGACCATAGTTCAGTGAAGTCTATCAGTTATTAAGACTTTGACCCAGAGACCCTCCCAACAGCAGAGAGTCAGGGAACACTAGTCTTGAGAAAAGTTTTTAAGATAAATAACATAAATCAAAACAAATAGTAATAAATTTTATAAAGATGACAGAATATGCTGTGAACAACAAACTGAAAATAAATCAGTAACTTACCACTCAGAGAAGTATGAATAGATATTAAACTGGAACAATTTATTCAAAAAAGAGTTAAACTTTGAAGTGAATTAGCATCATGGAGTTATAATGAATCCCTCTTCTTATCCCAGTTTTAAAACAATGATTTATATACCTATTCAGAAAGAAAAGGACATTTGCAGATGTTGCATGTTATAGCTCCATGCACCGAGGTGTCTGGGAGGATTCTCACTCATTTGTGAATCCAATAATAGACAGTCAGAATTCAGAATGTACTGAGGAAAGTGGGGAGGAAGGGAATTTGCCCAGATCCCTCTCACTGTGGTCAGGATAAAATCTGGAACGTTTCAGTTCAGTTCAGTCACTCAGTCAAGTCCAACTCTTTGTGAACCCATGGACTGCAGCATGCCAGGCCTACTCCTCCATCACCAACTCCTGGAACTTGCTCAAACTCATGTCCATCGAATCGGTGATGCCATGCAACCATCTCTTCCTCTGTTGTCCCTTTCTCCACCTGCCTTCAATCTTTCCCAGCATCAGGGTCTTTTCCAATGAGTCAGTTCTTCTAATCAGTTCAGTCAGTTCAGTTCAGTAGCTCAGTAGTGTCTTGGCTCTTTGCGACCTCATGGACTGCAGCATACCAGGCCTCCCTGTCCTTCACCAACTCCCAGAGCTTACTCAAACTCATGTCCATTGAGTTGGTGATGCCATTCAGCCATCTCATCCTCTGTCATCCCCTTCTCCTCCTGCCCCCAATCCCTCAGGCATCAGGGTCTTTTCCAATGAGTCAACTCTTCGCATGAGGTGGTCAAAGTATTGGAGTTTCAGCTTCAACATCAGTCCCTCCAATGAACACCCAGGAATGATCTCCTTTAGGATGGACTGGTTGGATCTCCTTGCAGTCCAAGGGACTCTCAAGCGTCTTCTCCAACACCACAATTCAAAAGCATCAATTTTTCGGTGCTCAGCTTTATTCACAGTCCAACTCTCACATCCATACATGACCACAGGAAAAGCCATAGCCTTGACCAGACAGACCTTTGTTGGCAAAGTAATGTCTCTGCTTTTTGTTATCAAGGTTGGTCATAATTTTCCTTCCAAGGAGTAAGCATCTTTTAATTTCATGGCTGCAATCACCATCTGAAGTGATTTAGGAGCCTCCAAAAATAAAGTCTGATACTGTTTCCACTGTTTCCCCATCTATTTGCCATGAAGTGATGGGACCAGATGCCATGATCATAGTTTTCTGAGATATCTGAAGTTATTGATATTTCTCCCAGCAATCTTGACTCTAGCTTGTGCTTCTTCCAGCCCAGCATTTCTCATGATGTACTCTACATATAAGTTAAATAAGCAGGGTGACAATATACAGCCTTGATGTACTCCTTTTCCTATTTGGAACCAGTCTGTTGTTCCATGTCCAGATCTAATTGTTGCTTCCTGACCTGCATATAGGTTTCTCAAGAGTCAAGTCAGGTAGTCTGATATTCCCATCTCTTTTAGAATTTTCCACAGTTTATTGTGATCCACACAGTCAAAGGCTTTGGCATAGTCAATAAAGCAGGAATAGATGTTTTTCTGGAACTCTCTTGCTTTTTCAATGATCCAGCAGATTTGGCAATTTGATCTTTGGTTCCTCTGCCTTTTCTAAGACAAGCTTGAACATCTGGAAATTCATGGTTCATGTATTGCTGAAGCATGGCTTGGAGAATTTTGAGCATTACTTTACAAGCGTGTGAGAGGAGTGCAATTGTGCAGTTGTTTGAGCATTCTTTGGCATTGCCTTTCTTTGGGATTGGAATGAAAACTGACCTTTTCCAGTCCTGTGGCCACTGCTGTGTTTTCCAAATTTGGTGGCATATTGAGTGCAGCACTTTCACAACAGCATCTTTTAGGATTTGAAATAGCTCAATTGGAATTCCATCACCTCCACTAGCTCTGTTCTTAGTGATACTTTCTAAGGCCCACTTGACTTTACGTTCCAGGACGTCTGGGTCTAGATGAGTGATCACACCATCGTGATTATCTGGGTCGTGAAGATCTTTTTTTGTACAGTTCTTCTGTGTATTCTTGCCACCTCTTCTTAATATCTTCTGTTTCTGTTAGGTCCATACCATTTCTGTCCTTTATCGAACCCATCTTTGCATGAAGTGTTCCCTTGGTATCTCTAATTTTCTTGAAGAGATCTCTAGTCTTTTCCATTCTGTTGTTTTCCTCTATTTCTTTACATTGATTGCTGAGGAAGGCTTTCTTATCTCTCCTTGCTATTCTTTGGAACTCTGCATTCAAATGGGAGTATCTTTACTTTTCTCCTTTGCTTTTTGCTTCTCTTCTTTTCACAGCTAATTGTAAGGCCTTCTCAGACAACCATTTTGCCTTTTTGCATTTCTTTTCCATGGGGATGGTCTTGATTACTGTCTCCTGTACAATGTCATGAACCTCCGTCCATAGTTCATCAGGCACTCTGTCTGTCAGATCTAGTCCCTTAAATTTATTTCTCACTTCCACTATATAGTCATAAGGGATTTGATTTAGGTCATACCTGAATGGTCTAGTGGTTTTCCCTACTTTCTTCAATTTAAGTCTGAATTTGGCAATAAGGAGTTCATGATCTGAGCCACAGTCAGCTCCTGGTCTTATTTTTGCTGACTGTATAGAGCTTCTCCATCTTTGGCTGCAAAGAATATAATCAGTTTGATTTTGGTGTTGACCATCTGGTGATGTCCATGTGTAGAGTCTTCTCTTCTGTTGTTGGAAGAGGGTATTTGCTATGACCAGTGTGTTCTCTTGGCAAAACTCTATTAGCCTTTGCCCTGCTTCATTCTGTACTCCAAGGCCAAATTTTCCTGTTACTCCATGTATCTCTTGACTTCCTACTTTTGCATTCCAGTCCCCCATAATGAAAAAGACATCTTTTTTGGGTGTTAGTTTTTAAAGGTCTTATAGGTCTTCATAGAATTGTTCAACTTCAGCTTTTTCAGTGTTACTGGTTGGGGCATAGGCTTGGATTATCGTGATATTGAATGATTTACCTTGGAAATGAACAGAAATCATTCTGTCGTTTTTGAGATTGCATCCAAGTACTGCATTTTGGACTCTTTTGTTGACCATGATGGCTACTCCATTTCTTCTAAGGGATTCCTGCCCACATTAATAGAGATAATGGTCATCTGAGTTAAATTCACCCATCCCAGTTCATTTTAGTTCGCTGATTCCTAGAGTGTCGATGTTCTCTCTTGCCATCTCCTGTTTGACCACTTCCAATTTGCCTTGATTCATGGACCTAACATTCCAGGTTCCTATGCAATATTGTTCTTTACAGCATCAGACCTTGCTTTTATCACCAGTCACATCCACAACTGGGTATTGTTTTTGCTTTGGCTCCATCCCTTCATTCTTTCTGGAGTTATTTCTCCACTGATCTCCAGTAGCATATTGGGCACCTACTCACCTGGGTAGTTCCTCTTTCAGTATCCTATCATTTTGCCTTTTCATAATGTTCATGGTGTTCTCAAGGCAAGAATACTGAAGTGGTTTGCCATTCCCTTCTCCAGTGGACCACATTCTGTCAGACCTCTCCACCATGACCCAACCATCTTTGGTGGCCCTACAAGACATGGCTTAGTTTCATTGAGTTAGACAAGGCTGTGGTCCTGTGATCAGATTGGCTAGTTTTCTGTGATTACGGTTTTAGTGTGTCTGCCCTCTGATGCCCTCTGGCAACACGTACCGTCTTACTTGGGTTTCTGTTACCTTGGACATGGGGTATCTCTTCGCGGCTGCTCCATCAAAGTGCAGCCGCTGCTCTTTACCTTGGACGAGGGGTATCTCCTCAAGGCTGCCCCTCCTGACCTTGATCACAGAGTAGCTCCTGTCGGCCTTCCTGCGCCCACGCCGCTGCTGCTCCTTAGACGTGTGGTTGGTAGCTTAGTTTGTAAAGAATTCGCCTGCAGTGCAGGAGACCTGGGTTTGATCTCTGGGTTGGGAAGATCCCTTGGAGAAGGGAAAGGCTTCCCACTCCAGTATTCTGGCCTGGAGAATTCCAAGGACTGCATAGTCCATGGTGTCTAAGAGTTGGACACAACAGAGCTATCATGTCAGATGAGTGCAATTATGTGGTAGTCGGACTTCCCTGGTGGCTCAGATGGTAAAGCGTCTGTCTGCAATGCAGGAGACCTGGATTCAGTCCCTGGGTCAGGATGATTCCCTGGAGAAGGAAATAGCAACCCCCTCCAGTACCCTTGCCTAGAAAATCCCATGGACGGAGGAGCCTGGTGTCCATGGAGTCGCAAAAAGTTGGACACGACTGAGCGACTTCACTTCACTTTGAACATTCTATGGCATTGCCTTTCTTTGGGATTGGAATGAAAACTGACCTTTTCCAGTCCTGTGGTCACTGCTGAGTCTTCCAAATTTGCTATTATATTGAGTGTAGCACTTTCACAGCATCATCTTTTAGGATTGAAATAGCTCAATTGGAATTCCATCACCTCCACTAGCTTTGTTTGTAGTGATGCTTCCTAAAGCCTACTTGACTTCTCATTTAAGGATGTCTGGCTCCAGGTGAGTGATCATGCCATTGTGATTATCTGGATCATGAAGATCTTTTTTGTATAGTTCTGTGTATTCTTGCCACCTCTTCTTAGTATCTTCTGCTTCTGTTAGGTCTATACCATTTCTGTCCTTTATTGTGTCCATATTTGCATGAAATGTTCCCTTGGTATCTCTGATTTTCTTCAAGGTATCTCTGATTTTCTTCAAGATATCTCTAGCCTTTCTCATTCTATTTTTTTCCCTCTATTTTTTTGCATTGATCACTAAGGAAGGTTCTGTGCTATTGTTTGGAACTCTGCATTCAAATGGGTATATCTTTCCTTTTCTCCTTTGCCTTTAGCTTCTCTTCTTTTCTCAGCTATTTGCAATGCCTCCTCGAACAGCCATTTTGGCTTTTTGCATTTCTTTTTCTTGGTGATGGTCTTGATCACGGCCCTGTACAATGTCACAGACTTCCATCCATAGTTCTTCAGGCACTCTGTGTACCAGGTCTATTCCCCTGTATTCATTTGTCACTTCCACTGTATAATTTCAAGTGATTTGATTTAGGTCATACCCGAATGGTCTAATGGTTTTCCCTACTTTCTTCAAATTAAATGAATTTGTCAATAAGGATTTCATGATCTGAGCCACAGTTGGCTCCCAGTCTTGTTTTAGGTGATGGTATAGAGCTTCTCCATCTTTGGCTGCAAAGAATATAATCAATCTGATTTCAGTATTGACCATCTGGTGATGTCCTTGTGTAGAGTCTTCTCTTCTGTTGTTGGAAGAGGGTATTTGCTATGACCAGTGTGTTCTCTTGGCAAAGCTCTTAGCCTTTTCCCTGCTTCATTTTGTACTGCAAGGTCAAATTTTCCTGTTATTCCATGTATCTCTTGACTTCTTACTTTTGCATTCCAGTCCCCTATAATGAAAAGGACATCTTTTTTGGGTATTAGTTCTAGAAGGTCTTGCGGGTATTCATAGAACCATTCAGCTTCAGCTTTTTCAGCATTACTGGTTGGGGCAGAGACTTGGATTACTGTGATACTTAATGGTTTACCTTGGAAACAAACAAGGATCCTTCTGTCAGTTTGAGATTGCATCCAAGTACTACATTTTGGACTCTTTTGTTGACTGTGCGGGCTACTATATTTCTTCTAAGGGATTTTGCCCACAGTAGTGATATAGTAGTAGATATGTCACTTCAGTTCAGTCACTCAGTCATGTCCGACTCTTTGTGACTCCATGCATCTCAGCACGCCAGGCCTCCCTGTCCATCACCAACTCCCGGAGTTTACCCAAACTCATGTCCATTGAGTCGGTGATGCCATCCAGCCATCTCATCCTCTGTCGTCCCCTTCTCCTCATGCCCCCAATCCCTCCCAGAATCAGGGTCTTTTCAAATGAGGCAACTCTTCGCATGAGGTGGCCAAATAATTGGAGTTTCAGCCTCAGCGTCAGTCCTTCCAGTGAACACCCAGGACTGGTCTCTTTGTCTAACTCTGTGGGACCCTATGCACCATAGCTGCCCTGTCTATGGGATTCTCCAGGCAAGGATACTTGAGTGCGTTGCCATACCCCTCTCCATGGCATCTTCCCAACCCAGGGATCGAACCTATATCTCTTATGTCTCCTGCATTGGCAGGTGCGTTCTTTATCACTAGCACCACCTGGGAAGCCATATGCAGAGTACATAATGTGAAATACCACTTAATTATAAAATTGTTAGAGAAACTAAAATGGAGAAGTCTTATTCATACTTCAGAAGCAGGAGAGCAGGTCCTGACCTTGCTTCAAACCTGCCTGAACACTGACTGGATTCCCTGCCTGTCCACAAGCTCAGCAAGACAGGAGGAGCTTTAGATAAGAAAGGGAGTGCATCTTAGAATGGCCCCTGGAGGTCTGGTCGATTGCTTGGGGCATAATGAAATCCTGTGATTCACAAGATAAAACAAACAGCTTTGTAAAAAGCAAAAGTTTAAAGTAAAATCAGAACTGCATGCTTGCACATAAACTAATGATGATATCATTTATCGGAATGGGATTATATGAGGGAACCCCTAAAACTGAAATTTGGAGTCTTGCCCCTGGAGAGGTCACACTGCCCAAGATCTGTTCCCTACTGGGACTCCAGATTGCTGTAAACAATGGCCTTCTCTACACTGTTTAAATCTGAATGTTGGTCTGCCCAATTGGGTGGGCAGACCCACCCAATTACTCTTTTCTTTTGTTTCTATTTATCTTTTCTTTTAATGATTGTATATTGAAATTAAGTCAAATAATCCTCTATTAAATATTGAAATTGTTTATCATGTGTGTGATGAATGGTTTCTTTTGTTAACAAATCCTTGGAACCTAAAACAAAAGTAAAACTTTCAGCAAAACATAAATTGGCACTATGAGCAGGATTTGTGAAATAAAAGGGAAAAGAAAGAGGTTAAGACTATTCAACTTCTTTTTTTCCTTGATGGGAAAGTTTGCCTTATTGCTCATGAGTTACTGAATGGGGCATATCCACTGGACTATGTCAGAACTGGGGCCCCAAATTAAAGTGGGCCAAACCTCTAGAAGTTATTGAATGTTTGCCACTTGTGCCACTTGAGGAAGAATAAGAATGTACCACTATGCTGTGTTGGAGAGATTGGATCCTCCTCTCTGCCTACTGTAAGGTACATGAAGCCAAATTAAAATTGATTGAAAAGTTAAAATTGGAGAAAGAATTATGCAATCTACAAGGATGACATTCCACATTACAATGTCAAAATTAGATTTTAACTGACCATGTCTCTGTTTTCTAGTCGGTAGCTGAAAAAGCCACAGTAAAGATTGCACAAGCTAAATATCAAAAGTCACATGGCTAGGTTAACAAAATAAAAGCAATAGGTAAGGAAGGGTAGACTTGGACCCTGATGCTTGGGATGAGAGATTAATCCCTGGAAAATTCAGGAGTTTGCTCAAGCTGTAAAGTTTTTGATAATACAATGGGTTAAAGGACATAGAGAGATTTTATCTAAGGCCAAATAAAAGAAAATGGAATTTAAAACTCTCTAGACAAAAAAGGAGGCTCAAAAAATTTATAGGGCCATTTGGTTTCTGGTGACAGTATATTCCACAAATGGGCCAGATGGTAAGCCCATTTTACAAAGTAACTTGATGTGAAGAAACTTTTAAGGAAAGAAAATCTAAATGAGATAAGAGTTTTTAGATAAAGTCTATTAAGAATAACCATACTTGAGAAATGTCTACCTAAAATAGTTTCTCCAGATTTTGGTCACTTGAATTTCTAGGGTTGTGCTAAGTTAAGTTAAATGATGGAAGTAAATAATTAGGCCATTTCCAAATAAGAAGCTTTAACATTACTAACTAAACACTGGCTTCCTTTTATAGAGAAACAAAACATTTAGCACTAGTTATGTATATGCTTGGTATCATCCTGAGGTGTTCTCTATAAGAAAGCAAATATTTTTATAAATTATCACTGGTATTTATGTTTGCCAATCTACAGAATGCTAATATAAAGAATAGTTCATGGCTTATGGAAAGTGTGTTTTTAGTAGAGAAGGTATGAGGGATGGAATTTAACTTTGTTAAGGGTGCAGAAAGTAGGTCTGATTTACAGGTGTCTATTTCTGAATGGGAAAATAAAGTGATAAATATAGAAAGTGTTAAAAAAAATTTTTTTGTGGACAGTGGACCCTAAGAAAAGAATTTTATGCATGGTACACGTTTTCTTGGGATGTTGAACTGCCTTTGATGACAGATTTTACATTTCTTTGTGTCTTAAGTGATTTGATCTGTATTTGCCTTTGAAATCTTTTATTATCTCTTTGGCTGACTGAATAACTGTTGTTTCATAGTAACCTGTAATCTTATCTGACTGAGTATTCTAAACTTTGTTTTGTTGACAGAGCTTCCTAAAATCAAGTTCTAATGAAGCTCTTTTGACTTTTAGCTAACTTTGTAGTGCTTCAGAGGGTCTCTGAAGCATCCCAAAGAAAGATACTGGGCTAATTAGGTTATTTGGTATGTTAAAGGTACATGGAAATTTCTATCAGATAAGGTTATGTTGTATATCAGACTGGAATTTGTTTTTTTCTCTCGGTTAAGAGAGCAAAGTTTTCTTGGGATGTAACTTTTGATAACAGACTATGTGAATTTCTTTACCTTTATACTTGTTTTTAAAAAGCCTTTGGTACTTTGGTAAAGTATATGTGCTGCCGAAGCGAGCACATGGTACTTTGGTAAAGTAAATAAATATTATTTCACAATGATCTATGAAGATTGTACAGACAGATAAAGGTCATTCTGCTTCTACAGGAAAATTAACCCCTGATTATCACTTTCACTATCCTGATATTCTTAGGATACAGCAACAGTCTACTCCTAAATCAAGGATTTAAAGATGGATAAACAATAGTTGTAAATCAAACAGTCAGGTCTTTGGGAAATCCAAGAAGGCTGCTTGGCTTTTTCCTGTGTGCTCATTTGCTTCAGTCATGTCTGACTCTTTGTGACCCCCATGGACTGTAGCTCGACAGACTCTTCTGTCCATGGGAGTCTCCAGGCAAGAATACTGGAGTGGGTTGCTACGCCCTCCTCCAGGGGACCTGCTCAACTCAGGGGTCAAACCTGAGTCTCTTATGTCTCCTTCATTGGCAGGTGGATTCTTTACCACTAGTGCCACCTGGGAAACCCTTGCTCCCTCACAAAGCTCATTTTTTATTTGATAGGATAAAGCTTTCCCTGGCTCCAGGGTTAATGCCTTCACATACACAGAAAAAAAAGTAAATAAAAGTTATGTTTCACTGAATAGTAAATTCTAGTTTTGTTAATTGAAATCTATGTTGACTAAGACTTACTTCCCAGGTTTACTTCTTTGCTGTTATATTTTATCGCTAAAATTTTGATTGAGCTATTTTAAAGTTTATCTCAGTAGTCTATCTTTGAATAGAGATCAAATAGCCTCTGAGCTACAGCCAGGAGACACAAAAATTAAATGCATCTATCTATATGCTAATTGGAGCTTATGGCAAAAACAAGACAAAAGAGTGCCCTTGGATTTCTGGAGTAGGAAATTTCCAGAGGTCATAAAGAATTATACTAATAGTGTGCGGGGAGCGGCCTGAACCAAAAGGCTGACTCTGGGAGCTGCCTTGATCCTCAAGGGTCTGTTCGCAGACATAGCTCTCTGTCCCGCCACCCCTCTCTGGAATTTATTATCTAAGTTAAATCTTAACAGAACATTAGCAAGCCTTGAATGCACACATGATGCAGATGGATAAGCCTTTCTCGACCACCCTTAAGATAAACGGGATGCCTTTCTTAACCCTTGATGTTATCAGAGAGTTCTGGTGATTGTTATCTCAAAGTGATGTATATGGAAAAATATTTTCTCTTAAGATTCTCTTCTTGGTTTAGTATATATAAATATAAATGTATATATTATATAAATGTAATATATATATATATTATATAAATGTAACCCTGAGAAATAAAGAATCATCGCTGACTGCAGCGATCCTCTCGACCCCATCTGTTCTGTGTCTTTATTTCTTAGCCTAAAGGAACGCGTCGTGTTGCTCGCTGAAATCTTCTGGCTGGCCCAGCAATAGTGGTCATTCTGATGAATTATAAGTAGCATATCAGGTTGTAAAACAATAAAATTTAACTGAATTCCATATATGTATACATATATATGTATATATATATGTATGTATATTATTGGTCAGAAAACATGAATTGGCTACTTGGCTACCCCTATGGGTAAAGAATACCTGGGAAATTCACTCCAAAGAACTATGGGGAAAAGAATTTTGGTCTGACATTTGGGAAATTGTTCACACTACTGATGTTTCAGTCCTTCCTGTGGACGCTCATGGTGAAATCGTTAGGTTTCATTTCCAGGGCTCTGAAGAGTTCCAGCACCACAGGCCTTTATGTCTCAACAGTGGAATGGAATTTAGCGAGTAGCAAAGTAATAGATAAGAAGTGATTTATTAGAATGAGATGCTTGTAAGGTTAACAAATGGGCAGGCAAGAGTGGGGTTGCCCCCAGGACTCAGTGGGTTATATTTTTATATTCCAAGGAAGAGAGGGGAGGAGGAGATCTTTGTCTTTCTTGAGTAGATGTGTATTTCCATCTTCCTCCCCCAAGTAAGGCAGAGAAGTTTTCTTATCTCTATATGGTCAGGCCAGGACTGTCATAGAACTTTCGAAAAATATTTTCAGTTCTCAGTACAATAAGTGTCTTTCATTCTGAAAAGTCACCTTTCCATAAATGATTGTTTTTTGTGTGCACAGAGCATGCTTGGGGGGTCATTACTTGATGACACTACTGGGCAAGTCTTAGGTCTTATTCTTTACTATTTTTTTTTTTTTGGTGGGGGGGTGGGGGTGCTGGTATTGTGCAAAGAATGTGTCATAGGGGCCAAAAAGCATGTTTTAGGAGTTATTAACTTACTGAAATCACAGGGAAGGATGTGAGTCTCATGACACCATTGTTTTATTTTTTAGGGGCAGGTGTTGTGCTTCTGTTGCATGTATTTCTGCTAAGCAAGGTAGCTTGATTTTATTGTTAAGCAAGCCAATCTGACTTTAATGCTAAGTGACCTGTTTTGCTTTATAAGTCAAGCAAGCTTATCTTATTTTGTAGAATAGCTGTTTTTGTTAAGAGTCATTTCATTGTTTAGGAGGGATATAACATTATTGCTATCATTTTAAAGCCTTTTGAATACATATTGTTAGAGCCTCAGTGTGAACTACATTTTCAAGACCTGGCATAAAGATGTTTGCTAAATGATCATACCACTGAAACACAGACCAGCTCCATCTAGCTTGCTTCATAGGAAGGTTGGTTGGAGAGTGACTTATCAAGAGTTAAACTTTTTTATCTTTATCTTCCTAATTTTGTGATCTTGCAGTCTGATAAAAACATAATAAATTGGTACATCAAGCAAAATCATGAAAAAAAAAAAAAAAAGAAATTAAAACATGTCCTTGGGCCCAAGAAAATCCTAAAGTGCATCAGTCCACACATCCTGGTGGAAGCCATAGCCAAAGATTTTGCTGCATATCCACTGGGCACCATTTGGAGCTGTCTGATATATTCCAGGCCCTCTTTCCTAGTTCATTCCAAACCAGTTAGTATCTCTAAGAACTGTTGTGTTGTGACAGGAGTCCCTACTTAACCACCCCATAATTCTATTCAGATTTCTTTGTTCACCCAAGAGTGGATTTTTCTGTTCCCAGCACAAAAGGGCTCTGCTGTTTAGTGTACAATATACTGGAGTGAGCCAAATAAAACTGTCCTAAATTTGTAATGCATTTATAGACCTTAATTTCTTGGTTTTGTCTTTAACTTTAGGGTAGGCTGTCCAGTGAGCCAGACATATTGTCTTATTATATAAAACTTTCACAGAATATCCAAGATCTTGCACTGGGGCCCAAGGACATATATTAACTTTTTTGAGCCATTATCTAGCCAACCTTCCTATCCAACCTATGTGTCTACCATCATCAACAATATTTATATCCTTGAAATTTGGGCTTTTGAGTAAAATCAATCTGCCAATCTTCCCCTAGGTAGCTTCTTTGGAGTTGAACAGGTTTAAATTATGGAGAGAGAGCTAGTATTGGTTTGGGGTTATTTCATAAGCAGATGTATCATGATTTGTTGATCTGGTCCACCACCATTTTTATTCCCTTTCCCATAAACTGCAAAAAATACCAAAGTGTTTCACCTCCATAATGGGTAGCCTCGTGTAAACTTTTCATTAATTTCCACTGTTGGGCTTGTGGAACCATAATCCTTTTATTTAGCATGTACCATCTCCTTTGAATTATTAATCCTTTACTTTTAGCCCAGTCCTCCTCTTCCTTGGTATAACAAGGTTGTGGCATTTCTTCTACTAGGCTAGTGAATTTTAAAACTGCCTGAATATTATCTGTTAATTTACAAGCTACTCTTTCTGCTTCCTGATCAGCTCAATAATTTCCCTTTCTAGTTTCTGATCTAAAAGCTATGTCCCCCCCAAAAAAAACAAAAATAAAAATAAAAGCTATGTCCCTTACAGTACATCACAGCTATTTCTTTAGGGTTCTATATGGCTTCTAGTAAGTCAAGGATTTTGTTTTCATACTTAATAGGGGAATTCTTTGAATCTAGCATACCCTTTTCCCTCCAAATAGTGGCATAAGCATGGAGAATCAAAAAGGTATACTTAGAATCCATATAAATTGTAGCTTTTTTTCCTTTTGCCAGTTTAAGTGCTTTGGTTAATGCAGTAAGTTTGGTCTTCTGGGCTTAAATCCCCATAGGAAGAGGTCCAGATTTTATAGTGTAATAAACACTCACTACAGCATATCCTGCCTTTCTTTTTCCTTCCTTAATAAAACTGCTTTAATTTGTATATCATTCAACATCAGGATTATTAAGTGGAGCTTCTTTAAGTCAAGTCTACTAGAATGGTGGTGGTGGTTTAGTTGCTAGTTCAATTCAGTTCAGTTGCTCAGTCATGTCTAACTCTTTGCAACCCCATGGACTGTGGCATGCCAGGCTTCCCTGTCCATCAGCAACTCCCAGAGCTTGCTCAGACTCACGTCCATTGAGTCACTGATGCCGTCCAATCATCTCATCCTCTGTCATCCCCTTCTCCTCCTGCCATCAATCTTTCCCAGCATCAGGGTCTTTTCCAATGAGACTGCTCTTTGCATCAGGTGGCCAAAGTATTGGAGTTTCAGCTTCAGCATTAATCCTTCCAATGAATATTCAGGACTGATTTCCTTTAAGATTGACAGGTTTGATCTCCCTGCAGTCCAAGGGACTCTCAAGAGTCTTCTCCAACACCACAGTTCAAAAGCATTAATTCTTCAGTGTTCAGATTTCTTTATGGTCCAACTCTTACATCCATACATGACTACAGAGAAAACCATAGCTTTGACTGAATGAACCTTTGTCAGCAGAGTCTGAGAGAACACTCACTACAGCATATCTTGCCTTTCTTTTTCTTTCCTCAATAAAACTGTTTCCATTTGTATATATTCAACATCAGGATTATTAAGTGGAGCTTTTTAAAGTCAGGTCTACTAGAATGGTGGTGGTGGTTTAGTTGCTAAGTCATATCCAATTCTTTGTGACCCCATGGATTGTAGCCTGTCAGGCTCTATGGGATGTCCCAGGCAAGAACACTGGAATGGGTTGCCATTTCCTTCTCCAGGGGAACTTTCTGACCCAGGGATCAAACGCACGTCTCCTGCCCTCTAGTAAAGGGCTTCCCAGGCAGGCAGATTCTCTACTACTAAGTCACCTGGGAAGCCTTTTACTAAAATAAACTTGTTCAATAGTCTGTATACACTCATGAAGCAAAGATTTTTCTTCCTGATTTCCTTCTATACATAAACTGGGCATAAAAATTGCTAGCTTTAAAATGTGGCACACCTTCAGATCTACTTCTGAAATGTCCAAGGAAAGGGCTTGATACTTAATGATACATCCCCAGCTATCTAATGGTTTCCTTTTGCTTCAAAAACTGAAATCACTTGGTGAAGTGTGAATATTGTCATCCTCTGGCCCAGGGTCAATTTAGTAGCCTCAGTTACTAGTAAGGCAGTTGCTACCACTGCCCATAAGCAAGGTGGCCATCCTGTTGCTATTTGATCCAAACTTTTAGATAGATAGGCACCCAGTTGATAGGTAGGTTAACATGCCAAGAGCCATACCTAAATGCTAGATTGACACACAAAAATTCATAACCCGTCCTTCAGTTACAGAATTAAGCAACCCCAAAGCTGGAGGATCTAATAATTTTTCTTTAGAGTTTGAAAGGCCTGTTCTTCTATATTTCCTCCATTTAATGAACCAGTTTCTGTCATTTGTTTTAGGAGCTCATATAACGGTTTGGCATGTAGCCCATAGCCAAGAATCCAAATCTGACAATATCCTGTTACCTCTAAAAAGGCCATAAGCTATTTTACTGTTTTTGGTGGCTTTGACTTTTGAATTAATGTTATTCTATTAGCAGACATAGCCCATTTTTTCTAGGGCAAACACACATCCTAGATAATGTACATTTTGTTTAGAAATTTGTACTTTAGATTTTGATACTGCATAGCCTTTTTTCCACAAATGAATTACAGCTTTAAGAGTTTTTTCATCTGATGCTCTTTTTTAGAAGAATTCACTATTAAAAGGTTATCCACATATTGTAGAATGGCTCCATTTATTAATTTTAGTCCTCTTAAATCTTGTGCTAAGGCATTTCCAAAAATATGTGGGTGATCCCTGAATCCTTGTGGAAGCCTACTCACTTTGAGTTTTGTTCAATGTTTCTTCTCTAGTTGCTTTATGTGTAAGCTTTGTTGTTTGAGATTTTTTCTTATTTTCTGAGATAAGATTGGTTGTATTGCTATAAAACTTCCCTCTTATAACTGCTTTTGCTGTCTCCCATAGGTTTTGTATCATAGTGTTTTTATTGTCATTTGTCTCTAAGTATTTTTTTATTTCTCTTTGATATTTTCAATGATCCACTGAGGTTTCCCAGGTGGCACTGGTGGTAAAGAAGACACTTGCCAAAGCAGGAGACTTAACAGGTCTACCAGGGTCAGGAAGATACCCTGGCAGCCCACTCCAATATTCTTGCCTGGAGAATTCCATGGACAGAGGAGCCTCGCAGGCTACAGTCCATAGGGTCACAAAGAGCTGGACACAACTTAGCACTCAATGCACAGGCAGTAGTGAAGGATGGGGTGCCTGGTGTGCTGAAGACCATGGGGTCACAAAGGTCACAAAGTCACAAAGATAGTGACTGAACAACAACAACAAACAACAACTGGTTATTTAGTAACCAATTGTTTAGACTTCATATGCTTGTGGATCTGTTTTACACTTTTTTTTTTTCTCAAAATTGATTTCTAATCTCTCGTGCTGAAGTTGGAAAAGTTGCTTTATTTGCTTTTAATTTCCTTAGATATACTAAGGCTTGATTTTTGGCCCAAGATGTAGTCTATCCTGGAGAATGTTTCACGTGTACTTGAGAAGAAAGTGTATTCAACTGCTTTCAAATGGATTGTCCTATAAATGTCAATTAAGTATATCTTGTCTACTGTGTTATTAAGGCTTGTGTTTCTGTGTTGACTTTGTATCTGGATGATTTGTCCATTGGTGTAATGTGGTATTAAAATCTTCTGGTATTATTTTGTTACTTTCAATTTCCCTTTTATGTTTGTTAGCATTTGGCTTATATATTGAGGTGTTCCTAAGTTGGATACACATATATTTATAATTGCTGTACTTTTTCTTGTACTGATCCTTTGATAATTTTGTGGTGTCATTTCTTGTCTCTTATAACAGTCTTCATTTTAATATGTATTGTGTCTAATATGAGTATTGCTACTCCAGCTTTATTTTGGTTTCCATTCACATGGGACATTTTTTGCATCCCTTCACTTTCAGTCTGTCTGTGTCCCTAGATATGAAATGGATCTCACATAGAAAGCATTTATGTGATTCTTATCTTTATATCCTCAGCCAGTTTATCAGTCTGTCTTTTGAATGGAACATTTAATCCAGCAAGAGAGAAAGGGAAAGATATACACAACTGAATGGAGAGTTCCAGAGAATAGCAAGGAGAAATAAGAAAGGCTTTTTAAATGAACAATGCAAAGAAATAGAGAAAAACAATAGAATAAGAAAGACTAGAGATCTCCTTAAGAAAACTGGAGATATCAACAGGAGAATTTATGCAAGGATGGCCATGATAAAGGACAGAAATTGTAAGGGTCATACAGAAGCAGAAGAGATTAAGAAGAGGTGGCCAGAACACTCAAAAAACTATACAAAAAGAGTCTTAATAACCCCAATAACTACGATAGTATAGTCACTCACCTAGAGCCAGACATCCTGGAGTGTGAAGTGAAGTGGGCCTTAGGAAGCATCACTACAAACAAAGCTAGTGGAGGTGATGGAATTCCAGCTGAGCTATTTCAAATCCTAAAAGATAATGCTTTTAAAGTGCTGCCCTAAATAAGGCAGCAAGTTTGGAAAACTTGGCAGTAGCCACAGGACTGGAAAAGGTCAGTTTTCATTTCAATCCCAAAGAGGGCAGTGCCAAAGAATATTCAAACTACCATACAGTTGTGCTCATTGCACATGCTAGTAAGATTATGTTCACAGTCCTTCAAGGTAGGCTTCCCCAGTACATAAACCTAGAATTTCCAGATGTACAAGCTGGGTTTAGAAAAGGCAGAGGAACCAGAAATCAAATTGCCAACATTCATTGGATCATAGAGAAAGGAAGGGAATTCCAGAGAAGCATCTACTCTGCTTCACTGACTACACTAAAGCCTTTATATACACAGCATATATACAATTGTGTGGATTACATCCAACTGTGGAAAATTCTTAAAGAGATCAGAATACCAGACCACCTTACTCGTCTCTTCATAAACCTGCATACAGGCTAAGAAACATCAGTTAGAACCAGATGTGGAACAACTGATTGGTTCAAAATTATGAAGGGAGTACAAGACTGTATAATGTCACCTTGCTTATTTTACTTATATAGAGAGTACATCATGTTAAATGTTGGGTTAGATGAAGCACAAGCTGAAATCAAGATTGCCAGGAGAAATATCAACAATCTCAGATATGCAGTTGATACCACTCTAATGGTAGAAAGTGAAGTGGAACTAAAAAGCCTCTTGATGAGGGTGAAAGGAGAGTGAGAAAACTGGCTTATAACTCAATATTCAAAACACTAAGATCATGGCATCCAGTCCCACTACTTCATGGCAAATAGAGGGTGAAAAAGTGGAAGCAATGACAGATTTTTTTTTTGGGGGTGCTCCAAAGTCACTGAGGATGGGGACCTCAGCCATGAAACTAAGACACTTGCTTCTGGGAAGGAAAGCTATGACAAACCTAGATAGCATATTAAAAAGCAGAGAGATCACTTTGCCAACCAAGGCCCCTTTAGTGAAAGCTTTGGATTTCCAATAGTCATGTATGGATGTGAGAATTGGACCATAAAAAAGACTTAGCACCAAAGAATTGATGCTTTCAAATTGTGGTCCTGGAGAAGTCTCTTGAGAGTCTCTTGGACTGCAAAGAACCAGTCCATCCTAAAGGAAATCAACCCTGAATATTTATGGAAGGACAGATGTTGAAGCTCCAATACTCTGACCACCTAATAAGAAGAATGGACTTATTGGAAAAGACCTTGATGCTGGGAATGATTGAAGTCAAAAGAAGGATGCAGCAGAGAATGAGATGTTTGATAGCATCACTGACTCAATGGACGTGAATTTGAGCAAACTCTGGGAGACAGTGAAGGATAGAGAAGCCTGGCATGCTGCAGTCCATGGAGTCACAAAAAGTCAGACAGGGGTTAGTGACTAAACAACAACAACAACCATATATATATATATGTGTGTGTGTGTGTGTGTGTATATATATATATATGTATATATATTATATATATATAATATACATAATATAATATGTATATATTATGATATATTATATATATATTATACGTAAAATCCCTTATGATGTTCCTAAGTCATAGATGTTCTTAAATCAAATCCCTTATTATTATACAATGGAAGTGACAAATAGACTGAAGGGATTAGATCTGATAAATAGAGTCCCTGTAAAACTATGGACAGAGGTTCATAATATTGCACAGGAGATGGTGACCAAAACCATCTCCAAGAAATAATAATGTAAGAAGGAAAAATGGTCGTCTGACGAGGCCTTACGTATAGGTGAGAAATGAAGAGACGTGAAAGGCAAGGGAGAAAGGAAAGATACACCCAACGGGATGCAGAGTTCCAAAGAATAATAAGGAAAGATAGGGAAGTCTTTTTAAGTGAACAATGCAAAGAAATAGAGGAAAACCATAGAGTGTAAAAGACTAGAGAAGAAAATTGGAGATACCAAGGGAATATTTCATGCAAATATTGGCACAATAAAGGACAGTAAGAAAAGCACAAATAAGAAACAGTAAGAACCTTACAGAAGCAGGAGATTAAGAAGAGGTAGCAAGAATACACAGAAAACTGTACTATATGTATATATATGTGTGTATAATATATATATATATATACATATACACATATGTATACCTTCCTATATAAATGAGTTTTCTAAAGAAAATCAATCCTGAATATTCATTGAAAAGATTAATGCTGAAGCTGAAGCTCCAATGCTTTGGCCATCTGATGTGAAGAGCCCACTCATTAGAAAAGACCCTGATGCTGGGAATGATTGAAAGCAGGAGGAGAAGGGGCAACAGAGGACGAGATGGTTGGATGGTATCACCAAATCAATGGACATGAGTTTGAGCAAACTCTGGGAGATGGTGGTGGACAGGGAAGCCTGGCATGCTGCAGCCAATGGGGTCGCAGAGTCGGACTTGACTGAACAACAGAAACAAATACTAGAGAAAAACACACAGACCAAGAAACATCATAAATCATTAGCTAGAGATATGATTCTTCTAGCTAAAAGAGACCAGTGTTTTTTATACTGTGTTTATGTTTATGTTTTTATACATAGGTTATGCTAATTGCATAATAACATTGGTGTTTGCTATATCTGGAATAGAGTTCTAATTATATCTGTCTTATTTATTCTGTGTTTTTGGCCTTCAGAAATTTGTCCAGCCCATATAGGGCTAAGTAAATACCAGTTGCAGAAATGGATGTTTGATTTACTGATTATTTGGATGACTAGAGGTAAGCAGAATAAATAACTTGGGAAGTGAAGGGTGTAACGGAAAGAAAGACTTTTGTGTGTCTTCTCTACTTTCAATTCTTTCCTTTCTGACACTTTTGTGTGGAGGTTTCTTTCCCTTAAAAAGCAGTCTTCAACTCTCCAGACACTAGGTTGGCATCTTATAACTTAATTCAGTTCTCACTCTATCTCCTTGGAAAAAGCCTAACAAACCACAGGTTAAGGGTTCAGTCTCATAAGACTGACGCCATCTCAGATGACAACTACAAGCGTGTGCTTCTAATCTACTATCTTAAATTGGAGTTTCCCATGATCCCTTTCAAAAATTCAATTACATATTCTAGAGTTTCTCAGAGAACTCAGGAAAATATTTTACTTACTAAATGACTAGTATATAACTCAGGAACAACCAACTGGAAGAAATATTAATACATAAGTGATATATATAGGAAGAGGCCATTAGTCATTGGTGATTAAACCTCTAACCTCTCTTTTCCTTGGAGATCTAAGAGGTAAGATTTCAATAATTCCAAATTTCTATTGGTATGGTTAGTTTCCTGGTAATCAGCCCCCATCCTTATGGCTTTCCATAAATAACCTCGTTAACATATAAATTCAGGTATGGCTTAAAGGGATTCTTTATGAATAACAAAAGACACCTGCAAGGCTCTTTACATTTAAGTAATTCTAAAGCTTTTAGAATCTCTGTACCAAGGAATGGGGATGAAGACCAAATATATATTTCTTATTAGCATCACAATATCATAAAATGTTAGAAAATTTGTTTGGGCATCAGGATAAAATGTTCTTTTCCTATTTTTTATTTTTTTCCAGTAGCTTTCCCAGCATCTACTTATTCTTTTCTGGATGCTTTCAATCTGATCTCAGCAAAGTGATCTTGAGAAACTTGCATCAGATCAGGTCACTTTATGCTCATAATTCTGTCATCACACTTCACATGCCACTTTAAGACCCAATGTATTATGACACTTTGACCCTCAAGTAATTTTCTCCTGCCTCCAATGCATTTACTCTGGTGCTGCAAGTCCTATTATCTGCTGGTGATCTTCTGTCCCTATTTTATGGAAGTTCCCCTGTCCAAGTCCTTTGCTTCTACCCTAACCGAGGCCTGGTTCTCATCCTTACATCTGTGTGGTCCTCTGTTTCAGGTCTTTTCTCAAAGTCTAACTTCTCAGAAGGATCTATTCTGTAGGAATTGATGAATTTATATTTTTCATATTTCTTAACACTATCAGTCATACATATTCATTTTATTATGTGTTTCTCTCCTTCCCACTAGACAGTAAGATCAATATGAACAAGAGCATTTGCCTATTTTGTTTTCTATGTAGTTCCAAAATATAAAACCATGCCTGATACATGGTACTTTTTGTTGAATATTTAAATAAATGATTATTAAAGAGTCAATATACAGTCAATAAAATGAATTGTTTTGGTTTTAAAGATGATGCATTTTTAGTAGAATTCCTATAAAATATAGCCATATATGTTCTATAAAATGTTCTAGTAGAAGTTTTACATCTAAATATGTTCTATAAAATGTGCTAAAGTGATATAAAATTTAAATGCCATGCTTGTGTTTATCTTCAATCTGAATTAATATCCCTATAAGATAGAACTCACCCACATTTTCTAGTAAATAACTTATTTCTAGGATCTAGACATATATCAAAATTACCTAAGATCCAACAGCAATACAAATTTTACATCTTAATTATTGAAAAATTAATATTATTTTCAAAAAGAAAATGCACCACTATCTCTCCTCTGAGTCTGGTTTGTATTCATTATGTCCCAGTTATAGTGTAAAAGATAACTGTAACTTCAGATGCTGTTTTCCATCCAGAGATTATATTGTGGATGGCAATGATATAGTTTGAAATCACCTTGTGTTACATTGGTAAAAGTACAGAAAACCATTATGCATGACTTTTACTTAGCAGCAAGTTTTCATCTGTTATCAGAAAAATTGTGTATTAAAATGCACAGTAGGTTAGTCTCCAAAATATACAAATAGCTCATGAGGCTCAACACCAAAAAAACAAAACAAAACAAAAAACCAAAAAACCAACCCAATCAAAAATGAGCAGTCCTAAGTAGATATTTCTTTAAAGACATATAGATGGCCAAGAAACCCATGAAAAGATGCTAAACATAACTAATTATTAGAGAAATGTAGATCAAAACTACAGTGATATATTACCTCACAATGATCAGAATGAACATCATCAAAAAACCTGCAAACAATAAATGCTGGAGAGGATGTGGAGAAAAGGGAATACTGTTGCACTGTTGATGGGAATGTAAATTTGATATAGTCGCTATACAGAACAGTATGAAGGTTCCTTAAGAAACTAAAAATAGAATTACCATATAACCCAGCAATCCCACTATGGAGTATATACACTGAGAAAAGTATAATTCAAAAAGACACATACACCCCAAAGGTCATTGTAGCACTATTTACAATAGCCAGGACATGGAAGTCACCTAAATGTACATCAAGAGCTAAAAGGACAAAGAAGTGGTACATACGCACAATGGAATACTACTCAGCCATAAAAAGGAATGAAATAAGATCATTTGTAGAATGAATCAAGGGTCTGTCATACAGGGTGAAATGTCAGAAAGAGAAAGACAAATATATTAATGCACATATGTGGAATCTAGAAAAAATGGTAAAGATGAACCTATTTGCAGGGCAGAAATGAGACACAGACATAGAGAACAGAAGTCATAGGGGTGGGAGGGAGTGTGGGATGAATTGGGAGATTGTTATTGAGGTATATGCATTGCCAGGTATAAAACAGCTATTGGGAAGCTGCTCTATAGCTCAAGGAACTCAGCTCTGTGTTCTGTGGTGACCAAGAGGGTTGGGATGGGATGAGGGGTAGGACAGGGGGAGGAATGAGAGGGAGAGCCAGAGAAAGGGGATGAAAGTGAAAGAGAAACTTGTTTAGTCACGTCCGACTCTTTGCGACCCCGCGGAGTTCTCCAACTCAGAATACTGGCGTGGGTATCCTTTCCTTTCTCCAGGAGATCTTCCCAACCCAGGGATCGAACCCAGGTCTCCTGCGCTGCAGGCAAATTCTTTACCAGCTGAGCTGCAAGGAAATCCCGAGAGGGGATATATGTATACATATAACTGATTCATTTTGCTGCACAATATTATAAAGCAACTATACCCCACCTCCCCCCCAAAGCTACTGTTAAGTTATTATTTTGTTAAATTAACAAATATGCAATAGATTTAATTTAGTTTTAAATAAAACAAATTGTGCAAGGCAGAGAAATTTTCCCATCCCAAATCAGATTCCTCTGTCCTAATCCCCAGCCTATAAATATGTTGCCCTACTTGAAAAAGATATTTGCATTTGTGATTAAGTTAAAGGCTGTGAGATGATGCAGTTATTCTGGAATGTCTCTTGTGCCTAATCTATGTACAAGGGCTCCTTTTAGAAGGAGACAGGAAAGAGGGAGGCAAGAATCAGAGGATGAGACATGACATTATGAACAGATGCTTGTTTTGAAAATTACAGGGACCATAAGGCAAGGAATTGAATAGCCTCTAGAATCTGAAAGGCTAGAAAATAAAATTTCTCCAAACAGTTACAAAAAGATGTATAACCTCCTGACATTTTAATTTTAGCCCAACATGACCAGTTTTGGATTTGTGGTCTTCAGAACCATAATATATTTGTCATTTTAAGGCACTGAATTTTTGATCTTTGAGCAGCCACAATGAAATTATATACCTTAAATAATTTTGTCAGATTTTAAGAAAAGTATAACTGAGATATGTTGTTGACTGTAAAATAGCAAGCATCCATGCACTGCTTACTCTGTGTGAGGCAACTTTCTGTATGTTCTAGTGTTTTAATGTAGTAACTCTTCACAGCTGCTCTTTGATGCAAATTATTGTAATTATCACCATCTTATAATCACACTCAAGTGATCTTATGATCACTTGTCACACTCAAGGAAAACTTGAATTTCTGGTCAAAAGATGTTACAAAATAACAAAATGAAGTCATTTATTTTCAGAAATTCTTTTTTTAAAATTTTAATTTGAAGACAATTGCTTTATAATATTGTGCTGGTTTCTGCCACACATCAACCCATATGGCAGAGCATACATGTTGAGCATCTTTATAGCCACAGCTATACATATGTCCCCTCACTCTTGAAGCTCATTCCCATTTCCACCCCATCCCACCCCTCTAGGTTGTCACAGAGCCCTGGGTTGAGCTTTCTGTGTCACATAGAAATTCCCACTGGCTATCTATGTTACCTATGGTAATGTACATATATCCATGCTACTCTCTCTTCATTCCACCCTCTTCTTTCCACACTGTGTTCACAAGTCTATACTCTATGTCTGTGTCTCCATTGCTACCCTGTAAATAGGTTCATCAGTACCATCTTTCTAGATTACATGCACATGCATTAATATACAATATTTATCTTTCTCTTTCTGATTTTAATTCACTCTGTAAAATAGACTCTAGGTTCATCTACCTCATTAGGACTGACTCAAATGTGTCCTTTCTTAAAGCTGAGTAACATTCCATTCCCCTGGAGAAGGAAATGACAACCCACTCCAGTATTCTTGCCTGGGAAATCCAAAGGACAGAGGAACCTGGAGAGCTACAGTCCATGGAATCACAAAGAGTTGGACACAACTGAACGACTAAGCAACAACATTCCATTATATGTGTGTACCACAATTTCTGTATCCATTCATCTGTTGATGGACATCTAGGTGACTTCCATATCATACTTACTGTAAAAACTGCTGCAGCAAACATTGGTGTACACACATCTCTTTCAATTATGATTTTTTCAGGGTATATGCCCAGTAGTGGGATTGCTTCGTCATATGGTAATTCCATTCCTAGTTTTTAAAGGAATCTTCATACTGTTGTCCGTAGTGGTTGAATGAATTTTCATTCCCACTAGGAGTACAAGAGGGTTCCCTTTTTTCCACATCCTCTCCAGCATTTATTATTTGTATATTTTTTTAATGATGCCCATTCTGATCAGTATGAAGTGATACCCAATTGTAGTTTTGATTTGCATTTCTCTAAAAATGAATGATATTGAGCATCTTTTCATGTATTTGTTGGCCATCTGTATGTCTTCTTGTAGAAGTGCCTGTTTAAGTCTTCTGCCCATTTTTTGATTGGGTTGTTTGTTTTTCTGGTATTTTGCTGCATGAGCTGCTTGTGTATTTTGGAAATTAATCCTTTGTCAGTTGTTTCATTTTCAATTATTTTCTCTCATTCTGAGGGCTGTCTTTTAACCTTGATTATTGTTTCCTTTGCTGTATAAAATCTTTTAAGTTTAATTAAGTCCCATTTGTTTACTTCTGTTTTTATTTCCATTACTCTAGGAGGTGGGTCAAAGAGAATCTTGCTGTGATATAATGCCAAAAAGTGTACTTCTTATGTTTTACTCTAAAAGCTTTATAGTTTCTGGCCTTACATTTGAATCTTTCATTCATTTTGAGTTTATTTTTGTGTATGATGTTAGAACCTGTTCTAGTTTCATTCTTTTACACATAGTTGATCAGTTTTCCCAGCACTACTTGTTGAAGAGGCTATCTTTTCTTCATTGTATATTTTTGCCTAGTTTGTTAAAGACAGGTGTCCATGGGTGTGTGGATTTATCTCTGGACTTTCTATTTGGTTCCATTGATCTATATTTCTGTTCTTGTGCTAGTAAAAAATACTGTCTTGATGACTGTAGCTTTGTAGTGTAGTCTGAAGTTAAGAAGGTTGATTCCTTCAGTTCCATCTTTCTTCTTCAAGATTGCTTTGGCTATCTGGGGCTTTTTGTGTTTCCATACTGATTGTGAAATTATTTGTTCTAGTTTTTGAAAAATACCATTGGTAGTTCCATAGGGATTGCATTGAATCTGCAGATTGCTTTGGGTAGTATAGTCATTTTCACTACATTGATTCCTCTAATCCAAGAACATGGTATATGATATACCTAAAAACAAATCCAAGAATATGGTATATTATATACCTAGAAACAAAAATACTGAGAAACAAATGATAATGAAAACACGACCACCCAAAACCTATGGGATGAAGTAAAAGCAGCTCTAAGAGGGATTTTTTTTTTCAATTTAAAAAAATATTTATTTTTTAATTGAAGGATAATTGTTTTACAGAATTTTTTGTTTTCTATCAAACATCAACATGAATCTGCTATAGGTGGGCATATGTCCCCTCCCTAAGAGGGAAGTTTATAATAATACAAGCCTACCTCAAGAAATAAGAGAGACATCAAATAAAGGACCTAACCTTATCCTTAAAGAAACTAGAAAAATAATGCAATGGTGAATGGGATTGCTCCCTTAACTTCTCCTTCTGATTTTTCATTGTTGGTGTATAGGAATGCAAAGGTTTTCTGTGTGTTAATTTTATATCCTATGACTTTACTATATTCATTGGTTAGCTCAAGTAATATTCTGGTGGAATCTTTAGGGCTTTCTATATGTAGTATCATGTCATCTGCAAATAGTGAAGATTTACTTCTACTTTTCTGATTTGGATTCCTTGTATTTCTTTTTCTTCTCTGATTGCCATAGCTAGGATCTCTGTGACTAAGACTTCCAAAACTATGATGAATAATAGTGGTGAGAGTGGGTCCCCTTGTCTTATTCCTGATCTTAGAGGAAATACTTTCAGTTTTTCAACATTGAGAATAAGGGTTGCTGTGGGTTTGTTGTATATGACCTTCATAACGTTGACGTAAGTTCCTCCTGTGTCCACTTTCTGAAGAGTTTTATCATAAATGGGTGTTGAATTTTGTCAAAAGATTTTTCTACATCTATTGATATGATTTTTTTTTTTTTTAGCAGAAACTCAATACAAAAGGGAAAGTCTAAAAAGCATAAAAGGAGAAATTTACAGTAGCACAATAATAGTAGGGGACTTTAACATCCCACTTACACTAGTGGACACATCATTCTGGCAGAAAATTAAAAATTAATAAGGAAGTACAAGCCTTAAATCACACATTATACCAGATGAACCTAATTGATATCTTCAGAACATTCCATCTCCAAACAGCAGAACATAGTTTTTTACTCAATTGTACACAGAACATTCTCCAGGATAGATCACATCTTGGGTCACAAATCAATCTCAATAAATTTAAGCAAATTGGAATTGTATAAACCATCTTTTCTGACCACAACACTATGAGACTAGATATCAACTACAGGGGGAAAAAAAAAGAAAACTGTAAAACATACAAACACATGGAGGCTAAACAATACACTCTAAATAACCAACAGGTCACTGAAGACAGCAAAAAGGGAATAAAAAAAACACCTAGAAACAAATGACAATGAAAACGTGACCATCCAAAACTTATGGGATTAAGTAAAAACAGTTGTAAGAGGGAAGTTTATAGCAAAACAAGCCTACATGAAGAAATAAGAGAGACGTCAAATAAAGAACCTAACCTTACTTTAAGGCTACTAGAAAAAGTGAAAGGCTGTTGCTCAACCATGAAAGACGCTGGGATTCTTGGCCTCCAGAGGACAAGAATTCGATCCAGGGCCAGAGATGAGGCTTGATTGCTCAGAGCTTTTGTGTAATAAAGTTTTATTAAAACATAAAAGGGATAGAGAAAGCTTCTGACATAGACATCAGGAGGGGGCAGAGAGTGCCCCTTTGCTAGTGTTAGCAGTGGAGTTATACACTTTTTAATTAGTTATTACAGTGAATCAAAAGAATGTCTGGAGGTTATAAAGAACTTACTAGACCCACTCCCATAATTTACATTTTAAAATAACAGGATTAGCCAGAAGGTTTTTTTCCAGAAACTGTCCTCAAGCAGGATACGTTATTGTTATGTAATCTTAAGGAATATAGAGGAAAAAAAAATTTGTCATTTCCTCCTCCTTGAGAATTGCAGACCCCTATCTCCTTGGGGACCCCCAGACTTCTTATCACCTTGCCTAGGAATTGACTTTCTCAAAACAAGAACAACAGCAGCAACAACAACAAAAAACTCTGAAAGCTCAAATTTAGCTGTAGGAAAGAAATCATAAAGATCAGTGCAGAAACAAATTAAAAAGAGATGGAGACAGTAGCAATGATCAATAAAACTAAAAGTTAGTTCTTTGAGAAGATAAGTAAAATTGATAAATATCTAGTCAGACTCATCAAGAAAAAAAAAGGAGAAGACTCAAATAAATCATATTCAATATATTTATTCTTTCAATCCAAAAATATGGTAATTTGCTCATCTCTATCATCTTTGATTTCTTTCATTAGTGTTTTATTAGTTTCTCTACTTGAAGAGATTCATCCATCCAAGCCATTCTTCCATCTCTTTTCTATTTGTTTATTTGTTTCAGTGTAAGATCAAATCTGGGGGAATCTTCCAAGGCAAAATGAACCCTGGATTAGCATATTGATGAGAATGAAATTTACTTACATGAACATCTATGAAGGATACAGTTTTCACTTTGCATTGACACTACAATGACATACAGTAACTTATTCTTAATCTTTGTCAATTACAAAATCACCCAAAAATGATCCCAGCACATTCTAAGATTTTGATTGCAAGACAAAATAAACACCAGGTGAATAAAAATTTATTTGTCATATTTTAGTACCTTACACATAAGAAGGAAGTTAAAATTAAGTAGGTAAATGGATGGACAGTCCTTAGTGACTGTGGTCTTTTAAAATAAACATTCTATTGTATCAGGATCCTGTTTCTATTAAAGCTTCACAAATAACCAAAAGACAATTAATAGAAAAAATAGTACCAGTGTACTAGATAAAAACTTTTACAATAGGAGAATTGACCAAGGGAGCTGATTTAACTAACAAAAGGTCTTGATTTATTCATGTTTTGTTTCATAAGTCATTTTATTAGGGAATAGGTGGAAGTTACTAAAGGATTATAGCAATGTCTATCTTAATAATAGCAGAAGTCAAATCCAGTCAATCAGTAAATATTTACTGATTTCCAGACACATAATGAACTCTACATGAATAAAGTTATGATAACTGTTTAAATTTAGAGATTAGAGAACACAGACATTTATAAAAGGTAACAAAGAATACTGAACCCCAAACCCAAATGAATTATCCTTACAAAAATTTTCTAAATAGAGGTGCTACATAGACTATAGTCATCAGAAAATATTTAATTTGTATTGAACATTTGATTTTAAATCAACAAGGACATGAAAATTATTCCTTGCATTTTCTATTCAAAAGTTTGTCAGCAATACAGACACAAAAGACACATGAAAACATATAACATAAAAATATCCATTCAGGACTTTCAAAGGGATGTTTGGACTGACTGGGATGATTTATAATGCTACCTGAAGAAAATGCTCTCTGAGAGATGTCTGTCAGTGAATCCAGACAAGCGAGTTGGCTGTTGCTGAGATACTGGCTGTGTTCAGCTATAGTTCTTAAGCGTTGGTGTCAAAAGAATTATTTTGCCTTATATAATTCAGGATTGTGAAAATGATAGTGAATATTTTTCAGAACCAACAATATATTTTCTAGAATGACTGTCTGCCAGTAGCCACAGTACCAAGAAAGTTTGTACCCAGCTCCCTCTAGTATTTCTTGGACACATCCCCTGCTCTGACTTTCTGGGAGTATGTACATCTCCCCTGTATTCTCCTTAGAGCTGTAGCCACATCTTTATTTCTCAAGCTGTAGATGAGTGGGTTGAGCATTGGTGTGAGGATGGTGTAAAAGGCGGATACAATCTTGTCTTTCTCTGGTGTGTGATATGATTGGGGCAGCACATTGGTGTAGAAGGCTGCCCCATAGAAAATGATCACCACCATAATATGGGATGAACAGGTAGCAAATGCTTTGCGCCGGCCCTCTGCAGAGTTCATCCGATGCACTGTGAGCAGGATGCGTGTGTAGGAAACAGAGATGATGGATATAGGGATGAGCAGCATCAGCACGCAGCAGGCATACATCAGGGTCTGGTAGAGTGATGTGTCAATACAGGACAGCTTCAGTACTGCTGGGATCTCACAGAAAAAGTGATTGATCTCTCGGGGCCCACAGTAAGGGAAGCTCATGGTAAAGGGAGTCAGCATGAACCCATCCAAGGAGCCACCAACCCAGGAACCCACCACCATAAACAAGCAAATCCTGCGGTTCATGAGGAGAGGATATCGAAGAGGGTTGCACACAGCCACATACCTGTCATATGCCATGAGCCCCAGCAAGAAGAATTCTCCTCCAATCAGGGTCAGGTAGAGGAAGATCTGAAGTGCACAGCCCAGGAAGGAGATGGTCTTTTCCTTGGACAAGAGGTCTTGCAACATCTTGGGGACAGTGATGCAGATGTAAACAGTGTCCATGATGGACAGTTGGCTAAGCAGGAAGTACATGGGAGTGTGGAGGTGGGAGTCTGTATGAATGAGCAGAATCATGACCATGTTGGCTGTTACAGCCACCAGAAAGATGGAGAAGACCACTGCAAAGATAAATCCAGGGAATGTGGGATGTGTGATGAGGCCCAAGAGGATGAAATCAGTGGAATTTTGAAGAACGATCTCCATGTTTACATCACATAATAGCTCCTAGAACTGCAAAGACAGGAAGTTGTTAGGTTAATTAATAATCCAAAATTTAGGGAGGGCCTACCATGGATAGTATGTCAGAAGCAGAGTGGGATAAAGGAAAGAACATCAGTTCAGAATCATATTGAATCCCAGTTTTGGCATTAATTGTCTATGTAACATTGAACAGAAAAATTAATCTATAAACTAACTCAGTTTCATCATTTGTGAAAAGTTATCATAGGTCTATATCTCTGTAGGCTGATATAAGATATAAATGTAATAATTTATACAGTATCATTTTCAAATTTTTCTTTATTTTTATTTTGAACTATCTTCTGTATATATTTTATAGTCTTATTTTAGAATGAAAATTTCTTCAATTTGATAACTGTGCCTTACCCTTCATATTGCTTTGCAACCAATATGTATGTGTAGATTAAATTTAAATTGCCTCTGCTATTTAATATTGCATTGTTAACATCATGGACATCCATTTTTGATTTCATAAACTGATAAAAAATAAGCATGAAATTGATAAATTTAGATAAATTTAGTCTTTTGGCTGCTGTTATAATTAAGCTGCTATGTGAATGGTTGGAACATCAGGAATTAACAAGGCAGTACTACAAACTTTAATTAATGGTCAATATCTGTGGCTTATGGTTAGATGTTTCTCTGCCAAGGAAAGTCATGTTTTAGGCACAGGTCATTTTAAGTACTTGGATCTGTTTTTTTCTCACAGAAATTTAGGGTCATAAATCTCAAATGAGTACACCTTAAATGCATTCTACAAGCAAGGCTTTGGGTTCTTCATCATTGTGGTCTTTCTGATTGACACCACTGAGTGGACTGAGATTTTATGACTTAGAATGGCCTCATATCATTTCATAGTGAACTAAGCAACTCTTTAATTATTGTTCAGCCAAACATTAACAGTTTTCTTGACATTCTGACATTATCAAATGTTATATTGTCCTAGGAATCCATTACTTCTTGCTTTATTTTTATTTTTAATTTCTTAACAATTATATTTCTACATTGTTATCTATCCTCTATGTTTATAAGTAAAGGTAACTCTAGATGGAAATGAGATTCCTGAATTTAGAGGGAAAAAACTCAGTTGAACTAAATGGAATGAACACTTATATTTTTTATTCTTGAGAAATGTAAAAGTGCATTTCTTAGATATATTCAGGAACATTGAGGAATGAGTTTATTATTACCATTGTTTTATAGTGTATATTTCTGTAGTGTACATCTCTTCATTTTAGTGACAGAATTACTGAAGAAGTATATTTCTATAAAATATATTAGTTACTAATACTTTACCTGGATTTTTAAATAAATATATAGTCTTTGAGGTATCAAGAATGAATTAATCTTTATGCTGAAGCAGAACTATTAGGAACAATAGTGAGACTTTTTCTGAGTGTTCATTAACGATGTAATTACATTATAGACTAGGTAAATGAGCAAAATTCCAGAGGGAGAAAATAAAAAGCAATTTTATGTTGGTCTGTGTTAAAACTTTAATATACATTTTCAATTGAGAAGAAGAAAAACAAATGCCTGGGTAAACCAGCATAAACCCTACCTAAATATCAAATATCAGCTTTCAATAAGTTTGATAAAAGTCGGCTACTTCTGCCTTTTTAAATATGTGAAAGATTTCCTTGTGAAAGCCACAGTTCTGAATCACAGACACAGAAACTAAATTTAAGATATTAGAATTAAAACTGTGTTTATGGGGCTCTGCAATAACTGGTTGGAATAAAAATATTCATGCAGGCAGACAATAACTTTATTTTGACCAAAAATCTCTTTTTTCACTTAAACACATTGTAGATTTTATACGCACTATTGACAGTATCAAATTCACTCTTAATCATCACTTTGAAATGCACCGAAAAACTGAGATAGCCAAATAATCTGAAAATTGCCTAGGGAAAAGTTGCTTTACAATCAAAATATGGGTCAGAGAAATTTATTTCACACATACACTCAGATTGGAGTCTACAGAATATTCAAAATGATAAACCATTCTCATTGCCTCAGAACTCTTTGATTAAAGAATGCAAATTTTTCAAACTCCAGACCCTTTCTTAGAGTAGATCCTAGAATATATTAATAATTAAAATATATTAATAAAGCTGAAGGAGCAGAAGGATATGTTGTAAACTGACTTTATTTCTAAAACAATCAGAGTTTCAGTGAATAAAAGAACCTCAATTTGGATCCAAGCTGCTTCTCTGTGTATATGTGAGTGTGTGTGTGTGTGTGTGTGTGTGTGTGTGTGTGTGTGTAAGAGAGAGAATATTTAAGAGTAGGGAATAGATCCTGCTAGAGGAATAGCATACTAAGGGGCTTAACACAAAGGTGTATGTGTTACTTTTGTCAGTGAATCAAATATATAAAACTAATGCGACACACGGTCAAAATATGTAGTTAACATTGTACTGTGGAATATTTGCCATGGCAACATCTACATTATGAGCACAATGACATGTTATGATTTAATCTATTTGCACCAGTTCCCAGTATCTAATTTTAACATTAGTGTTAACACTACTGACTACTGTTTAATGTAATGTGTGATTTGATTTACACATACAAGATACTGGATTCCATTCCCCATTAGGTAACCTTTCTATCACTATCATTATTCCCTAGCCTCAAGATTTCTACCATTTCCTTCTTTAATTGCAATCCTTCTCAAATTTGGAAGAAAAAAACGAAAGCTTGTCTCTGCATGGCCCCAGGTTCAGGCTTTTCTGTTGTTCAAGACAGAGAATGCCCCACCTCCCGAACTGACATAACATCATCTAGTATAGCTACATAACCACCTGGTGTGTCAGGGGCTAGAGAATGGGAAGATCCAGCCAAGGCAAGAAGAGCACTGTGAGTGGAGACTCTGGATCTCTGCCATGGGAAAGGATGGGTAAGTTTTGCAAGAGGCTTTGATTTTTTTCTCTGATATGTCATGTGGAGAGTAAAGGTAAGGAGATGAAAGAGAGTTCCTGTGCAAGGTGCTAGCTGATAGAAGCTGAACATTTCAGGACAATAAGCCTGCAATTATTCTGAGAGAAGCCACAGAAATCTGGACACAATTCAGATCCTTGCAACATCTTGTAAAAAGAGTCCTTCAAGTGAGATCAGGGAGAAGGATTACCAAAGATAAGGAGGTCTTGGACCAATCCTTTCTGATTCACTGTATGTACAATTGACAGGGAGGAGGTCTGATTCCAGATAGTTTAGTTTTCATATCAAAGACATGCTAAGACTTTTGCTATCTCCAATAAGTGACTAGTCCAGAGAGGGGCAGTCTCTCCACAGCTAGAAATGTTAAGGTGTCAAAACATCACAAGATACAGAAGATTTAAATATGTACATATAGTTATCATAAAGTGTTAGCTCTAATACCAGGTGCCAACTTACCTAAAGCATACTGTTAAGGGTATACCCTGATGATAGGAAGAATTGAAAGCAGAAGGAGAAGGGGATGACAAGGTTTGAGATGGCTGGATGTGACCACCGACTCTATGGACATGAGTTTGAGTATGCTCCAGGAGTTGGTAATGGACAGGGAAGCCTGGCGTGCTGCAGTCCATGGGGTCTCAAAGACTTGGACACGAGCGACTGAACTGAACTGACTGAAAGGTGTGGTCAGTGGCTGGGAAACAATAAATACATCTGGCTTCCTGGAATATTGCATGAAGGGTCTAAATTTAAAGCTGTCAGATGCCAGGACAGCTACTTATTTTGATTAATAGAGGTATATCCTCCTGAGTAGTGGTGTCAATTTGTGCAGTGGTAAACAGAAATCAAAGGATCAGGCACAGGGGACATCTACTCTCTACTCTGCTAGTGCTATAGGGGAGTAAAGAATCAGAGGAAATGAACAACTGCACAAGACCAGAAATGACAGAGGAGAATAAAAAGCTGATACCTGGAGCTCTAAATGTAACGTACTCAGTACTGCATAATGTGATCTAAATTTCTGACATGTAGACACAATCTTATTCTGCTTCAGTGATTCAGCCCAGTGGTCTCTGATAGGACCATGGTAAAATCTTTTAAGGGAATTTCTTTAAGAAATGCTGCTTGTCTATTAAAAAAGAAAAAGATTTTATCTTTTGAGCACTATGAGAGCATATGACCATGCCTATGGAGTAAGGAAGGGAGAAGTGAGCTTAGAAAATAATAATAATAATAATAAAAAGAAATAATTCAATATATTTTAATCTCCCTCTAAGGATGCAAAAACCTCTACCCACACCTTTTTCCATACAAAAAGGTTAACTCTTGCCTTAAAAATATTCAGAGGGGGGAAAAAAAAAGGAAAAAATATTCAGAGAGCAATCCATGCTTTTCATTAGTAATACATATCATAGACATTAAAGTCTAAAAATTACTCATCATGAATACTAAGCTAGATCTTTCAACCATCAGCTTTTACATGCCCTTTTTCTCTTTAGTAAATTCATTCAAGCACCTATAAACTAATACTAGATTCCTCTACGCCTCCTATTTCAAGCTAAAGTATCCCTTTTCTGAGAACTGAATGTACAAATTTATCCTTCTAAAACCTGAAGATAGTTTCTAATAGTCTTAGAGTGATGCCTAAAGAAAACATCATAGTATATGGGAAATGTTCTATTTGGTTTCCATGAAACTATTAACTCTTACCTCAGAGCAATTGAGTCCAGGCCTTAGTTAGACAACATTGAAATAGCAGCCTTTTAAAATACTTGGATATGAAGGTGGGGCTAAGACAAAAGTAAGTGTTTAATTAATATTGGATTTCAGCATCTTGGAGGAGAAATCCCTAGGTTAGTAATTAATCTATATTTACTGGGCTCACCTTGTGCATAAGAGGAAGATCAGCCAAAGTCCAATCTTCTTACCAGAGAGTCTATTCTTTTCCCAAGAAAAAGTTATAATTGCTTCTTGAGATTTTTCTCATAAGACTACTTATCTAACCCTGGCATCTCTTAAGAATAAAAGAAGCATGTAATGTAGAGATGAAAGTAAAGCTCATTCTAATGTTAAAACCTCACATTTCTAAAAGAGATTGTTTCAAAGTTAAAAAAGAAATTTCTTTTTTTCCATGTCATTGACTTATTTCGTTTGGGGAAAATTATGTTAAAAATATGTATTTAACAGAAGGGAAATGCTTTTTTCATAATTATTCATCTAGTAAGTAGTGGAGAAGGAATTCATAGGCTGTAAGAGACATGATAAATAGCAAAGAAATTAGAGAATGAGAAGAAAGAAGGAAAGGAAACGAAGCAGGAGAGGGAAAGGGAAGAAGACAAAAACACATAAAAGAGTAAAACAAAAATCAAATATTTTCTAAAAGTTATTTTGCATAGATATACTAAGATATTATATATCAGAAAAAGTTTCTAAAACTTAAATTCATTTTATTTATCTGAAGAAGTCTTGTTTGGGGAGGTAAGCAACTTAACTAATAGTAACAACAACAATAATAATAGATATCATGATAGAATGTCTGATGATGGACATGTTACTTATATAATTTCTAAACATCACAAATTCATTAGACACAGACTTTAGGCTTTGTATTCTCTATATCACGTGTGATAAAATTCTCCAGCCATTTATAATGCTATTCAATAACTAGTTAATGCTTCTTAAGGAAGTTTATATCACTTATCAACAAATATAAAAGTCCTTCAATTGGAAATAGAATTATTTGAATATCCTTTTCCTTCCAGTGTGATACAGCTCAATACAGAGCCACCAATGGTTTACAACCAGATATTGATGTCCCCAAAGAAGGAAATGGCAACCCACTCCAGTATTCTTGCCTGGAGAATTCCGTGGACAGAGAAGCCTTGTGGGCTTCTGTTCATGAGGTCGCACAAAGTCAGACACGACTGAAGTGACTTAGCAGCAGCAGCAGCACTGATGTCTGTAGCACTGAGTGGGTCTGATAATACCCGAGCAGATATAGCCACCAGGAAGCTGATTTGGCAGTCAACAACCACCTCAATTTACCCCAATGACTACCCTTTTTTTTTTTTTGATGTCCATGTCAGGAAAATGGTTAAGTGCTGCTTTAACAAGTTGGTCTTCTATTATTATTACCAAGTTTACAAAGGAAAATAACACAGCTTCTGAACATAACTTTTGTTGGTAAAGTATCAGAGTCTAAATTATTTATATATGATAGATATTTTGTAACTTCTCAAGGTTTTCTTTCTTTTTTTCTTGCTCATCTTTCTCTCTTATCTCTTTTCCTATTAATACCTTTCATCTCCTTTAGCCTTTTACAGTAACAGTCCTTATAAAGAGGTAGAAATAGACCTACATTATAAGATAGTAATTCTTAAATTCTAGATGTTTTGTTTAATCTCAGATGATTTTGTTTGCCCACCCCATTCCAAAGTGATAGCTGGCATTTAGTGTGAATTCTTCTTTCACAAAATTCCAGTATTCATCACGATAAGACCTAAATTAATATATTTTTAGGAAGCTCTTTATAAATTTCTAAAGAGTTTAGTTCTCTGCTGATGTTCTTGAAAGACAGAGGCACATATCAGGTTCCCTAACCGGAACTTCAAAAATGGAAGGAAAAAGTGTGAAGATACTGAGAGACCTGGGGGGGAAAAATTCCACAGCTGTCAGAATATTTAATCTGAACAATGACTCATAATCACATAATTCACCCATCTTCTTGGGAGAATGATTAAATACAAAGCCTCAGAGGATATGCTAAATATCCCTGAAATTAGAATAAGGATAAGTTGATTGCAACCGCAGTTCTACCATTTCCCATATGTCTTTGGGAATGGGATTATGTTCTCAGGGTTTGTTTTCCCATCTATTAAATGAAAAGGTTTGGCACAATCATCTCTAAGGTTACTTCAAACTCAAATTTTCTATGATGCAGAATTCAAGTAATGTTCCCTTCTTTTCCTTTTTAATTCTCATTACTTTATTATGTTTGCTTCATCTGTAATAATCCCTCACTATAACCAAAATAGACTTAACGTTGTGTTAGTTTCAATGATTCAAGAAAGAGATTCAGTAATATTGAATACATATACATGTATCCATTTTTGAACTCTTAGACTAAAAATTATTTTCAAATAGCAGAACCAAAGAGGCCTATTGAGCACACAATTAAGAAACTACTATTAAATTTGTCTACATTTTCCATTATGCAAACCTTCTGGCTACAGTTAAGTACATCTAACCAAGACAAACACATCTATGTTAAGTAGTTTCTATTAAAATTCTCTTTATATTAAAAACTCATCTTCTCTTTCATTTTATTGCCAGCCCATTTTAAAAATCCCTGAAATCCCCAAGCCCCTATTTATCCTAGTAATATAGAATAATTAAAATCCCATGATTCACTAGAGAAGAACAGCATCACTACCAAGAGCAATGAGAGCTGGAGCATAGTCAATATAACAAAAAAATTGGGAATAGATAAAGTGCAAGAGCAAGGGAGAGAGAAAAAAAAAGAGGAATGTGTTTGGGAAGTAGGAATTGTTAGGAATGGAAGAGGGAGAGGTATAAATTAAGGAAGAGAAAGAATTTGTAGGAAAAGAGGAGAGAAAAAGCAAAAATTGAGGAAAAGAAGACCCTACTATGCCCAAATATGCCTTGGATTTGCTAACACTACTCTAGAGGGGAGAAACTGGACTGATGTTGGAAACAAACATAAGACACGTGACATTTATTTTATTCATTCAGTTTATATCTGAGTGGCAACTATAAGTGTCACTAAGCTGCAAAGTGTCAGGTGAGTGTAACCTCCTTGGTTCTGTTTCATCTCAAAAATTTGGAGCAATAAACATTAAAGTCCTTGGTGCATCACAGCTCTTGGACAGACCGTGTTGTAGTTCTCGGGTCTTGAACATACTGTATTATAGGTCTTAGCCAGATCAGTGTTAACAGCTCCGTGTTACAACTCGATTTTATTTAAAAAATAGCAGGATTGCTGTAGCCAAAATTTTGAAAACTATGTTGAATAGTAGTGGTGAGAGTGGGCACCCTTGTTTTGTTCCTGACTTTAGGGGAAATGTTATCAATTTTTCACCACTGAGGATAATTTTTGCTGTGGGTTTGTCATATATAGCTCTTATTATGTTGAGGTATGTTCCTTCTATTCCTGCTTTCTGGAGGGTTTTTTTTTTTTTTTTTAATCATAAATGGATGTTGAATTTTGTCAAAAGTTTTCTCTTCATCTATTGAAATAATCATATGGTTTTTATCTTTCAATTTGTTAATATGGTGTATTACATTGATTGATTTGTGGATATTGAAGAATCCTTGCACCCCTGGGATAAAGTACACTTGGTCATGATGTATGATCTTTTTAATATGTTGTTGGATTCTGTTTGCTGGAATTTTGTTAAGGATTTTTGCATCTATGTTCATCAGATGAATATATTGGCCTGTAGTTTTCTTTTTTTGTGGCATCTTTGTCAGGTTTTGGTATTAGGGTGATGGTGGCCTCTTGAATGAGTTTGGAAGTTTACCTTCCTCTGCAATCTTCTGGAAGAGTTTGAATAGGATAAGTGTTAGCTCTTCTCTAAATTTTTGGTAGAATTCAGCTGTGAAGCCATCTGGTCCTGGGCTTTTGTTTGTTGGAAGATTTCTGATTACGGTTTCAATTTCCATGCTTGTGATGGGTCTGTTAAGATTTTCTATCTCTTCCTGGTTCAGTTTTGGAAAGTTGTACTTTTCTAGGAATTTGTCCATTTCTTCCAAGTTGTCCATTTTATTTGCACATAGTTACTGATAATAGTCTCTTATGAGCTTTTGTATTTCTGTGTTGTCTGTTGTGATCACTCCATTTTTGTTTTTAATTTTGTTGGTTTGATTTTTCTCCCTTTGTTTCTTGATGAGTCTGGCTAAAAGCTTGTCAATTTTATTTATCTTCTCAAAGAACTGGCTTTAATCCAGATTGGAAAAGATGAAGTAACAGTCTCACTGTTTGCAGATGACATGATCCTCTACATAGAAAACCCTAATGACTTCCACCAGAAAATTACTAGAACTAATCAATGAATATAGTAAAGTTTCAGGATATAAAATCAACACACAGAAATCCCTTGCATTCCTATACACTAACAATGAGAAAATAGGAAGACAAATTAAGGAAACAATTCCATTCACCATTGCAACGAAAAGAATAAAATACTTAGGAGTATATCTACCTAAAGAAACAAAAGACCTCTCTCTCTCTCTATATATATATATATATATATATATTTATATATAACAACTATAAAACACTGGGGAAAGAAATCAAAGAGGACACAAGTAGATGGAGAAATATACTGTGTTCATGGATCGGAAGAATCAGTATAGTGAAAATGAGTATACTACCCAAAGCAATCTATAGATTCAATGCAACCCCTATCAAGCTACCACCAGTATTTTTCACAGAACTAGAACAAATAGTTTCACAATTTGTATGGAAATACAAAAAACCTTGAATAGCCAAAGCAATCTTGAGAAAGAATAATGGAACTGGAGGAATCAACCTGCCTGACTTCAGGCTCTACTACAAAGCTACAGTCATCAAGACAGCATGGTACTGGCACAAAGACAGAAATATAGATCAATGGAACAGAATAGAAAGCCCAGAGATAAATCCACACACCTATGGACACCTTATCTTTGACAAAGGAGGCAAGAATACACATGGAGAAAAGACATCCTCTTTAACAAGTGGTGCTGGGAAACCTGGTCAACCAGTTGTAAAAGAACGAAACTAGAACACTTTCTAACACCATACACGAAAATAAACTAAAAATGGATTAAAGATCTAAATGTAAGACCAGAAACTATAAAACTCCTAGAGGAAAACATAGGCAAAACACTCTCCGACATAAACCACAGCAGGATCCTCTATGGCCCACCTCCCAGAATATTGGAAATAAAAGCAAAAATAAATAAATGGGACCTAATTAAAATGAAAAGCTTTTGCATAACAAAGGAAACTATAAGCAAGGTGAAAAGACAGCCTTCAAAATGGGAGAAAATAATAGCAAATGAAGAAACAGACAAAGAATTAATCTCAAAAATATACAAGCAACTCCTGGGGCTCAATTCCAGGAAAATAAACCACCCAATCAAAAATTGGGCCAAAGAACTAAACATATTTCTCCAAAGAAGACATACAGATGGCTAACAAACACATGAAAAAATGCTCAACATCACTCATTATCAGATAAATGCAAATCAAAACCACAATGAGTTACCATTTCATGCCAGTCAGAAAGGCTGCTATCAAAAAGTCTACTATCAATAAATTCTGGAGAAGGTGTTGAGAAAAGGAACCCTAATACACTGTTGGTGGGAATGCAAACTAGTACAGCCACTATGGAGAACAGTGTGGAGATTCCTTTAAAAAACTGAAAACAGAACTGCCTTATGACCCAGCTATCCCACTGCTGGGCATACACATCGAGGAAACCAGAATTGAAAGAGACACGTGTACCCCAATGTTCATCACAGCACTGTTTATAGTAGCCAGGACATGGAAGCAACCTAGATGTCCATCAACAGACAAATGGATAAGAAAGCTGTGGTACATATACACAGTGGAATATTACTCAGCCATTAAAAAGAATACATTTGAATCAGTTCTAATAAAGTGGTGGATGGAACTGGAGCCTATTATACAGAGTGAAGTAAGCCAGGGGGGAAAAATACCAATACAGTGTACTAATGCATATATATAGAATTTAGAACGATGGTAACGATAACCCTGTATTCAAAACAGCAAAAGAGACACAGATGTACAGGACAGTGTTTTGGACTCTGTGGGAGAGGGCGAGGGCGGGATGATATGGGAGAATGGCATTGAAACATGTAAATTATCGTATGTGAAACAAATCGCAAGTCCTGGGGCTGGTGCACTGGGATGACCCCGAGGGCTGGGATGGGGAGCGGGGTGGGAGGGGGGTTGAGGATGGGGAACACATGTACACCCATGGTGGATTCATGTCAATGTATGGCAAAACCAATACAATATTATAAAGTAAAAAAAAAAAAAAAAAAAAATTAAAAGTGAAAAAAAAAAAAGAAAGGAAAATACACCCTCAAGAAGTGAGGGCATGCTGACCCAAAGATGTGAAGAGAAGAGAGGGCCCCGACCCTTTGGCTCCTCTTTTTATATGTTTTTTCCAACCCCCTGGGCCTGTCCTATGTAAATTGGGCTAGCCAGGAGTGCTGTTTGTTCTACCGGAGGTCCTCACTCCGGTCCTTGGACCTTCCTTTGTTCTATTTTTGCGGGTTTTTCCCTTCCTTGTCTTTTAGCCCCACCATTCTGGATTTCTATTCTAACTACCTAACAAGAGAAAAGTAAATATTCTCTGGCCTCTTTTAATTCACTATGTGAAAAAAGAGAGGGATCAACCCCTACACAGGTGGCTATATAGTTCCCTTCCAAGAACCTTTCTTCATATAGGGTGTTCTTGCTTGTTTTCTTCAGGTTCTGAAGTCAGGTAGAATTTAGTGTGAAGTGAGGTTAGAATATCTATCCTCTCATGATACACTAGAGGCAATGACCATTGTTTTTGAGAGAGTTAATCTAGTTGATTGATAAGGAGTCAGAGGCTTTCAAGGAGGAAGGGGTCCAGGGCCCTCCAGGAGGAGAAAGGGGCCTGGGGCTTTCAAAGAGGAGAAAAGGACAAATGGTTTTTTCCTAAGTTCTTTCCTCTTAGTCACATAAAAGGCTTTTTCTTTAAATGGCAACCCACTCCAGTACTCTTGCCTGGAAAATGCCATGGACGGAGGAGCCTGGTAGGCTACAGTCCATGGGGTCGCAAAGAGTCGGACATGACTGAGTGACTTCACTAATGGCTCAAGAGTATGTTTTTCCTTAAACTCTGTACTAAAGATTATATAACAACAATGCATCTTACTCAAGGATAAGTTTCTCCTTTTTAACATGAACCTTCTGACTAATCTTGTTATCTTAAGACATTTATTTCAAGACTGGGTCTGTTAAGATCTTTCTATTACTAGTTCTAATCTTGTTAATTTAAGGTGTCTGTTGTGGGAGTCAGTCTGGTAAAAGAATATAAGGCCTTGATAAGACTAGCAAGGGGGGCACTCTCCATCCCCCTTCTAATGTCTATGTCAGAAGTTTTCTCTGTCCTTTTTCACTTTAATAAAACTCTGCTACACAAAAGCTCTGAGTGATCAAGCCTGGTCCCTGAACCCAAAGCTAAATCTTCTTCAGAGATCACAAATCTGACATCATTCACTGTAAACTATCACTTTATCTCAAGTATGTGCTGTGGACAGACTAACATCAGTCCTTGAAAACGTTTCTGAATGTTTTAATAAAGGTCTTATGTTAGAGTTAGAGGACATTAATCACCTCTGTAACCTCATCTCTGCACGAGGAGATTCTATGTTAAGTGCGATGTCAAGATACAAGATCACTTCTGGTATAGAAATAGGTGAAGAAAGCAGGTTTCACTGCCTCTTCTCTATAGTGATGTGTCAGTTATAATAATACCTCATAGCGTATAGCACCTTCCAAAGCTAAAGTTGCTTTGCACCAGTAATATCAAGTTCTTTTAAAATTATTCCTCTGAGGTAAGAATTAAGTTAGAAAGTTCTAATTTAATACCTTGAAAAAGAGGGTTTCAAGAAATTAAATTAATTTGTTCAACTGGACATAGAGAGGTTGAAAAAATTAATTTCATATCTGTAATTAAAGTTTAATAAGGGTTATAATACCACAGTATCTTTTTAAATGTGAGTGCAATTTTTCTAATCTATTTCTTTTCTATCTAAAAGCTATTTGTAAAGCATGTTCACTATTCTTATATCATAAAAAGCCAAAAATTCCAATCTTGGTGTGAATCATGCTCTCCATGACACAAGTGTTAGAAAATAAATTCCAAGGACTAAGTTAAAGGTTTCTAGGAAATTTGAACAAAATGGTGGAGTCTTTAAAAGTTGACTCCAACTTTTGGTTATAATACAGGTGTTACTGAGAGAAAATAGGACAGATGTTTACATTTAGGTATACTAAACAATATTATTTTTCACCCACATAGAAATGCAACATAGAAAAGTTAGTTGCATTAGAAGGTTCTCTAATGATATGTTCCTCCTTTTTTTCCCCAAGATGTAGAAGCATTGGATTTTCTGAAACATATATCAATTCCCATCTGACTTATACATCTTCAGACCACTCTGGTATTAATAAAATTTTAAATGAGCTTACACATAATTGCATTGTCATTTTTGTAATGCAAAATGTTTTCTTTTTAGAAAATTAAGTCTAATATAAGCAAACTTGAAGATATAAAGGTAGAAAGACAGAAAGACTGAGGGCTGAAAACAGAAGGAGTTTGGTCAAGTAGGGAAAAGCATAGAAAAAAAAAAGTGATGAAAAATAAATTTCTCTACTTCAGAAGAATATTGGTTAACTACAATTATTCAAATAATTAAATTATTAAATAAAATAATTATAACTAAATTAAAATATTATAAAATAGAAAATAAGGAGTAGCATATATTAATTTTTAAAAGAATAAATCAGCATTTAACTCTCAAAGGAGTTCCATTCTTTTGCATGAAAATCTTTCAAAATGAAATATATTAGGTCATCAGGCAATTTAAATACAGTGAAAAAGATATGACTTCAAACTGCCCTGGATGTTCCTATTAAATTATATCATTAGTAAGGATAGAAAATGTAGAAGCCATCCATGTTTACCAGTCTCAAAACCACATTGGCCCATTATTCTGAGATGATTTTAGCAAAACTTCATGGGAAAAAAAGTAAAGGTATTGGTCTCCTCCAGAAATTGATGTTTACTATTGTGTCTACTAGCCATGTTAATGGAGTTCAGTTGAAGAATTAATTACATAAATTCAAACCAATTTTTAAAATAATGATACTGCCAATACTGACTTGATTGAATTAAATGTTTTGGAAGGCCAAAACCATCATTTGTAAAAAATTCAATTAGTTATTAAATAGCCTTGAATACAATCAAATAATATCAGACATATTGATGTCTTTGAAGTAGCCAATTTGTACGATGTCTGAAAAGAAACTGTGATGAGAAGCTAGAGGAATAGCAGATTAATATTTCTTTTGCCATGACTGACCATGGCAAGAAACAAACATCTGTTCAGTGGGATGCAAAATTTGTTGAAAGCAGATGGGTGAAACCATCTACTGAAACCCCTATTTTATTCCAATTTCGCTCAACACCATTTTGTAGAATCCTCTTATCTTTCAAAAGCTGATGAAATCTTCAAAATGCTACTGTAGGCTTTCTAAATCCTAGGATGCCTCACAGTTGCTGGCATGTGGATGACCTGCTATTTCCAGGCAGACAATGTTTAAATCCAAAGATGATGATTAAGTCCTATATCCTCTTCTTCAAACCTCTAGCAGCAAATGAAGTTTCTTTGGAAGGTGTACCTTCCTGAGGATGAGCACCTTCCCAGAGCTTTCTGTAGGGCCCCTGTGACATCTTTGTTCCTGAGGCTGTAAATAAGTGGGTTGAGCAGGGGAGTAAGGATAGTGTAGAAGGCAGACACAGCCTTGTCCTGCTCAGGAGTATGGTAAGAGTGAGGTAGCACATAGGTGTACATGGCAGCCCCATAAAAGAGACTGACAACTACCATGTGTGAGGAGCAAGTGGCCACTGCCTTTTGCCTCCCTTCCGCCTCTTTCATTCTGTAAACAGTAATGAGAATCCTTGTGTAAGAGGCTGAGATGACAGAGAAAGGAATGAGGAGCATCATGATACAGCAGACATACATGGCTGTCTCATAGGCTGATGTATCCATACAGGAGAGCTTCAGAAGAGCAGGTACCTCACAGAAGAAGTGATTTATTTCCCGAGAAGCACAGAAAGGGAACTGCATGGTGACTGGTGTAAGTAAGAAGCCATCTATGGACCCTCCCAGCCAGGCTGCCACCACAATCAACAAGCAGACTTTGCGATTCATAAGGACAGGATAGCGCAGAGGATGGCAGATGGCAACATAGCGGTCATAGGACATGAGTCCTAGAAGGAAGAACTCAGCTCCTGCCAAGGTCAAATAGAGAAAGTGCTGGGCAGTGCATCCTGCAAAGGAAATGGCCCTTTGGTCTACCATTTGGTCAACCAGCATCTTGGGCACAATGGTGGAAATGTACAAGATATCCATGATGGAAAGCTGGCTGAGCAGGAAGTACATGGGAGTGTGGAGACGGGAGTCCAGGTGGATGAGAATGATCATCATGGTGTTGCTGGCTACTGAGATGACAAATACCAGGACGATAAAAGCAAAGAGAAGCCAGGGGAAACGTGTGTTGCTGAACAAGCCCAAGAGGACAAAGTCGGCATACATGGAATAATTGCTCCACTCCATAACTCTGTGGGATACACAAATGAGAGATGGATATAATAGGTAAAGTTGGACACACAAGGTAAACGTTGGGTTGCTTAAAGCCTCATGTGGCCACACAAAAACCAAGACAAATTCATCAAATCTCTTTGTGTTATAGCCCAATATTTCCAATAATTCCTGAGGTTGATTCCAATTATAGATTGCCTTAAGAAATTAGCTTTTACCTTTGGGACCTAGGTAGACCCACCTTCATTCAAGAAGTTGAAAACTTTCAATCTCTTGGAAGACCAGCCACAGAAAGCTTATGTCACACTATACCATCATTCATTCAAGGATGATATTCTTAATTTACTATTACTTTTTGACTCTGAGGTCACAAGAAAACAATTTTATGTCTATTGGCTCAAGAATATTTATTTATTTACTTGTGCTCAAGCACAAACTTGCATTGAGAAGGATATAAATAAAACAGATAAAAATGAGATTTCTGACAGTATAGTTCCTCCCATGGACACAGCAAATCTATAGTCACATATGGAATATGTCCCTGTGAAAGGAACCTAAAAATTAAAGGAACAATCGCCAGAGCAAAGGGTAAAAATATAGCATCAAGATGGATAGTAGACACAGATACATGATCATACCAAAGGAAGAAACCATCGCTCAGCAGTGGCAGTCAACAATTGAGAAGGATCACAAAGGTGTGTTTATAGGACCCTATATAGGACAGAAAAGCCCCCAAAACACTTGATTTTAAAATAACAATGGGGAATACATCAAGGAAAGCTGTAAAATTACAGCAAATGGAAAATCTCTTAAAGGGCTTGCATGAAGACTTGACCCAAAAGCAGTGCAAAAACACCAGATTGAAATGTGCATAAACTTTATTACTAATCTTGAAGCATGTACTAGAGAGACAGGAACTATTTGGGATTCTACTGGGAAACTAAAACATCAGTGGGAGTCTTTTTTGTGATCTCAGACTACCTTGCTAATACTGTTTTTGGCAAGCATTATTTTAGACATTTCCATCTAACCTGCTGTTGGTAATATGCATACCATACTGAGAGCCCCACCTACCTGTGACTCCCATCTGGACCTCACAGCCAACTGAGCAATAGAAAAAACTTCAGTAAAAGACCTAATAAAACAGAGATAAGAAGTCTGTATGGTGAAGAATTAAAAGTATTGGTGATAAAAAAGTTCATCAAACTGAGGAGAAGAATGGATGAACAGAAAGCAGATTTCAACAAAGAGATAGAGAATACTAAGTATAAGTTATAACTGAATTAAAAAAAAATTAGATTAGTTTAACAGGAGTTGGACTGTGTATAAGAACAAATCAGGAAGATGGAAGACAAAGTTATGGGATTCACCTAGAAGGAGCAGCAAAACTGAAAAATAAATAAAAAGTGAAGAGACCTTAAGAGAGCTTTGGGACAACATCAAACAGAATGACATTTGCATATAAAACCTCTAAAAGATAAGAGAAAGAACCAGAAAAAAATATTTGAAGAAGTAATGGCTGAAAATTTCCCTCATATGGAAAGGAAACAGACATTCAGGTCCAGGGAGACCAGAGACCTTGAAATAAATAAATCCAAAAAGACACACATCAAAACATACTAGAATTAAAATAGTACACTTAAGGATAAAGAGAAAATCCTAAAAGCAGCAAGAGGAAAACAACTTATTATGTACAAGGGAAAACTCATAAGGCTATCAGCAGATTTTTCAGCAGAAATATTACATGTCAGAAGGGAGTGGCTTGACATATTCAAAGTGCTGAAAATAAAAACACTTCAAACCAAAAATTATTTTTTAGCAAGTTCATCCTTTAGAACTGAAGGAGATATTAAGAGTTTCCCAGAGAAGCAAAGGGCTTCCCTAGTGGCTTAGACAATAAAGAATCTGCTTGCAATGTTGGAGACCTGGGTTCAGTCCCTGGATTGGGAAGAGCCCCTGGAGAAGGAAGTGGAATCCACTCAGCATTTTTGCCTGGAGAATCCCCACGGACAAAGAAGCCTGAAAGGCTACAGTCTATGGGGTTGCAAAGAGTTGGACACAACTGAGTGACTAAGCATACCACAGAGAAGCAAAAGCTGGAATTCACTACCACTAAAATGGCCTTACAAGAAATGTTGAAAGGGACTTATTGAAACTGAAAGAATGGCACTCGTTAATAATATGAAAACACATAAAGTAAAATTTTTACTGAAAATGTAAACATACAATAAAGATAGTGGACCAAATGCATAAGGCAAGCTTAAAAGCAAAACAAACAAACAAACAAAAACCCAAAAGTAGTAAAACATAAAGGGGATAGATAGAAAGCTTTGGAATGTATTTAAAGTTAAGTTGCTACCAACTTAAAACACTCTGCTATTTACTTAGGATCTTATATTAATATATAAAACTAAAGATAAATGCAAGGAATATACTTATAGACAATACACAAAAGGGACTGAGAAAAGGATCAAAACATAACACTAAAGAAAACCACCAAATGTAAAAGAAGAGAGGAAGAGAAGAAAAGATAGGAGCCACAAACATGGCCAGAAAATAGTTAGCAAAATGGAAATAAGTACATCTTATCAAAAAAAAAAAGAAAGAAAGAAAAAGAAAGAAAGCTCATTTGTATGCTGCCTTGAAGAGGCTCACTTCAGAAATAAGGACACACATAGACTGAAGATTAAATGATGGAAAAATACAGTTTATGCAAATGGAAATTACATGAAGGTTGGTCTACTTATATCACAAAACAGATTTTAAAACAAAGACTATTAGAAGATGAGTAAAGGCATTACATAATGGCAATGGGATAAATCCAGTAAGAAAATATATTTACAAACATATATTCACAGAACATGGGGCACCAAGATATATAAAGCAAATATTAATGGACTTAAAAGGGAAGATTAAAAGCAATACAATAAAAAATAGTAGAATTTAACATCTCACTTACATCAGTGCAAAAATCGAGACAAAAAAAGATCAATAAGGAAACAGTGAACTTAAAATATACATTAGTCCATATAGACTTGACAGATATATAGAACATTTCATCCATAAGCATCAAAATACACGTTATTCTCAAGTATACTTGGAGTATTCTCCAGGATAGATCACATATAAAGTCACAAAACAAGTCTCAGTAAATGTTAGAAGACTGAAATCATATCACATATCAATATTCATTTATAATAAAAAGTTTCATCAAAATAAGTATAGAGGAAATGTGCTTCAACATGATAAAGACCATATATGAGGAACCCAAAGCTAATATCATATTCAATGGTGAAAAGCTGAAAACTTTTCCCCTAAGATCGAGAGGACAAGGATGCTGTCTCTCACCACTTTTATTCAACGTAGTATTGGAAGGACTAGCCACAACAACTAAGCAAGAAAAATAAATAAAATGCATCCAAGTTGGAAAGGAAGAGAAAAACTGTCACTATTTAAAGATTATGTGATGCCATGAATGAAAAACTTTAAAGATTCCACCAAAAATTTGTTAGAACTAATAAATAAATTTAATAAAGTCTCAGTATACACTAATAATACATTACCAAACCAATCTCACTTGTGATCAAAATAAAATCAATAAAAAACATAGGAATAAGTTTAACCTAAGCAGTAAAAATCTTATGTATTAGAAATGATAAGACACTGATAATAGAAACTGAAAAAGAAAAAAAGATATTGTGCAATCTGAATTGGAAAAATTAATACTGTCAAAATGTTGATACTACTCAAAGCAATCTATAGACTTAATGTAATTCCTATCAAAATGCCAAGTCATATTTCATATAATAGAACATATAATTCTAAAAGTTGTCTGAAAATATAAAAGACCCCGCAAATAGCTAAAATAATCTTGAGGAAGAAGGACCAAGCTGGGGGAATCACACTCCCTGATTTCAGAGTATACTACAAAGTAACTAAAATAGTATGATCCTGCCACAGAAACAGACATATTCATATGAATGAATGTAACAGAATGGAAACCCCAGAAGGAAAAAAAAATCACACATACACACAGACATACTTAGACAATTAATCTATGACAAAGTAGCAAAGAACATACAATAGAGAAATCAGAGCCTTTTCAATAACCAGGGCTAAGACAACTGTACAGTTACATGCAAACAAATGAGACTAGACCACTATCTTACACCATATACAGAAATTAACTCAAAATGGATTAAAAACTTTAATGCAAAATCTGAAATCATAAAATTCCTAGAAGAAAACAAGCAATAATGTTACTGACTCTGCTTTTAGCACTATTTTGTGGAAAATAAACAAATGGGACTACTTTAAGCAAAAAAGTTTCTGCACATTGAAGAAAATCATCTTCAGAATGAAAAGGAAACTCACTGAATGGGAGAATACATTTTCAAATCAAGATTCCATTAAGGGGCTAATATTCACAGTATATAAAGAGCTCATATGACTCAATACAAACAACAACAACAAAATAACAATTTTATAAGGAACAAAAGATCTGAATAGACATTTTTCCAAAGAAGACATACAGATGGTCAACAAACATCAACAGTTGCTCAACACCACTAATTATTAGGGAAACGAAAAACAAAATCAAAATGAAGTATTATCTCATACTTTTTAGAATGAATATTGTGGAAAAGACCAGGAATAAAATGTTGGAGACATTGTTGAAAAAGAGGAATCTTTCTAGTTCCTTGTTAGTAGGACTGTAAATTGATGCATGCACTATAGAAAAGATTATGGAGATTTTGCAAACAATAAGAACAGAACTACTATATGACCTATCTATTATAGTTCTGGGTATTTATCGAAGAAAACAAAAGCACTAATTTGGAAAAATACATACACTCTTATGTTCACTGCAGCATTGTTTGCATTTGCCTGGATATAGAAACAACCTAATGATCCATTGATAAATGAATGAATAAAGAAGATGTGTGTGTGTGTGTGTGTGTGTGTAGAAACAGGGAATCTTCCCAACTCTGGATTGAGCCCAGGTCTCCCACATTGCAGGCATATTCATCACCATCTGAGCCATCAGGGAAGCCTAATCAAGCGCTACTCAATCATAAAAATAATGAATCTTGACATTTGTGACAAGGATGGAATTTGAGGTAATTATGCAAAGTGGAATAAGTCACACAAGAAGAAAATACTGTATAATTTTACTCATATATGAAATCTAAAACACACACACACAATGAAAAAACAAAGCAGAAATAAACTCATAGATAAAGCAGATAGATTATTGTTTACTACAGGGGAGGGAGACTAGGGAGGGTGAAATGAGTGAAGGATCTCATCTGTATGATGATGGATTATAACTAGATTTATGGCAATGATTACTCTGCAGTGTATACAGCTATTTAACTATAATGCTGTACTCCTGAAACTTACATAATGATTTTAAAAAAAGCAACAACAACAAAAAACAGAAATGAAAGCTGTATAACTAAATATGGAGTGCTATGTAAGTAGTGGAAAATCCCCATCATATACTTCTCCTATATACTAGACTCTAGTTCTCACAATTAGAATGCAGTTTGAAAACCATTGATCAAGAATATACACTTTGACTATGCAAGGATAATAACTGTAACTGATTTTACCTAACTTAACCCTATTCTTGACATTTTTCTATATTGCAAAACTTGAGTATTTAGTTTATATTTGTTAGGTCTTGGATATCTGAAAATAATTACACCATTTTGGAGGAGAAAAGCACAAGAGTTCAATTATAAATCATTAGAAGAGAGGCAATTAGGCAGAAATATTTAGAGTTAAGTTGTGTTTAGTTTCCTTTTTTCAGCAGAAATTAATAATTAATAGAATAAACAGCTTATATAACAATTAAATGAAATTAATAACTAATACACAAATTTTAATAGAAAAAAAGTGAAAGAAAACAGATTTAAATGATACTGGAGGGTATGATCTTTCAAAAGAGGGTTTTTTTCTGTTTAAGCCTGATATTTAGTTATGCATGTATAGCTATTTTACTTAAATAATATTTATTTAATAAATATTAAATAATATTTTACCATACTTAATGAAGTCCTAGGTTATTTGAACAAAAGTTCCTATTGGTATCATATAGAACTGGACTCTCCAATATGGTGCTACAAGCCACATGAGGCTGTTGAGGACCTGAAACATAGCTTTTCTGAACTAAGTCGTGCTGAAAGTACAAATAACATTAAGAGTCAAACATTAAGTAAGACAACAGATATGCAACATATCACATTTGATTTTTTATATTGACTAAATGCTGAAATGACAATTTTTTGCATATACTTGGTTAAATAACATAGATTAAATTTGTTTAACTTGTTTATTTTTATGTTTTTAATGTTGCTACTAGAAAATTTAAAATCACCTCTGTGACTCCCAACAGATTTCTAATGGAGAGCAATGTTCTAGAAGCTTCCCTTTCCCAAAATATTTTTCCAAATAACTCTGTCCAAGCAAGTTTGTCAGAATTGATTAAAATCCATATTAGAAAGAACTGAGCACAAACTTAGGTTTAATAGCAAATTAGAAAGTAGTCAGAGCACATTGATAACAGAGTGCTTAGTGCTTTTTAGTTATTCATAAATTTTAATTTGCTTTCCTCAACAACCCAATGAAACACTGGTTTATCTATTCTACATATTTTTTTCCATTTATTTTTATTGGTTGGAGGTTAATTACTTTACAATATTGTAGTGGTTTTTGTCATACATTGACATGAATCAGCCATGGATTTACATGTATTCCCCATCCCGATCTCCCCTCCCATATTCTACATATTTTTTAAGTAATATTTCTCAGGGGCATAAGACCAGTGGAAGTATAGTAGCTTTCTGCTATTTTCCAGTAATCCAAAATAGATATCATTTCATTCATTTCATAAATATTTCCTGAGGCACACTGTGTGAGTCATGGTTTACACTGTGAAAAGACCTAAAAGAATAGATAAGACATGATTCCTGCCTTTCACGAGTGTTGAATTGAGACAAATAAAAATCCCTAAAATAAACGTGGCCACAGGGGCACTTTAAGAATGGTTTTGATTATAATCTTTGTGGTTTTGACTGCTCCCCAACTTGTGTGTAAATGTAGAACATGAAAAGGGCAGAACCTCGTGATAAGAATTTGATGGAATTGGAAGTTGAATTCCAGCGGCAGCTTCATGAGGAAACTCATACCACGGACTCTCTGCCCTTTTCACCAAAACTAAGTTATGACAGATTAGATCTGTAACTATGGAAAGCACGTTTTCAGCTAGGTTCTTATTTATTTGGCCCACATTATCTTCTTACAGATTTTCAGCTTTTCATTCTTTAAATATTACAAGCTTTACATCAGGACTTTCATACACTGTTTTTCTGACATGTGTGCTTCTGGTTCACTCTTCCCCTCACTCCTCACTGTGTTAAACCACTAGGGAAATTAAAAGCAAGCACTCCACAACAATTCACATGATGAAGAGAGTTGGAAATGCCCACTCAGAGCCCTTTAGAAACTTAATAAGAACAAGCTCCTTACAGGACTTGGCTCCTTATTTCACTATAAATTCAGAGGATGGTAGATGGTTAGTAGAGATCAAGTACAGTGCTTGTTATTGGTCCATGGAAAATGTTAAAGCTCAAGAGAGACAAATGGGCCTCCAACTCTCTCTTTACAGGCAAAGAGGTCCCTAGCCCTGACCACGATGATTTCTAGTACTGCAACTTAATGATGAGTCCCTAGAGATCTCAGCATTCTTCAAAAAGGGAAAGGGATTTCAGCATCTCCACAATCCCTCCAATTTTAAAAGCATGTTTGTCATACTCTATTAGTGTTGAATCATGTCCAGCATTTAGAGAATTACAAAGCATATGTTAAATATGTGAAAATAAGAAAATAGTAAGGGATCAACTGGAACTCTTGATGCCCCATATAATAGCTATTTCTATGCTTATGTATAATTTCTTTTATCTTAGTATATTTTCTATTTGATTATATATACATATATTTAATATCAATATCATATTAATACTACTATTAAAATAGTATATTAATATCAGTATATATACTAGTATTTTATACTGTTAAGTATACCTTTCTATGTAGAAGTGTAGTTCTTACACAGTATATCATTGTGGTGAATAAAGTAATATGCAACTACCTGTTTCTTAATTGGTTGACATTCACTGTTCATAAGTTTGATTACAATGTACAACATTGTGGGATTAATTTTATGAAAATAGGCCATGGAGAATGTATTATTAAACTCTTGAAGTCTATCACCAAATTGTTATACAAAGCCAATGACTAGTGATGCTAAATGAACAACAATGGAGCACACATGTAGTATGATACTACAACATTTATTACTAGTACCTAAACTTACTTTAGTGTGACTTTCTTTGATAATAAAAAATGAACATATTATTGTATGTATATTTTGCCTTTCTATTATTTATTTTGGGGTTTCATTGTTCATGACCGTTGCCCTTTTTATATTGGTGATTTCTAAAAAAAATAGCATTTATACATACTTCAAAGCTATATAAGTAAATATACTTTTTTGACAATAGGAACATTCTTGAAACCTTACATCAAAACAAATCTGTATAGTATTTTCCAAAGCAGAGGAATTACCTACATCCTAATGTATACAATAAAGAATTGAGAGAAAAGCTGGGAGAAGAAATCAGATGAAAAGATATAAAATTTATATGAGTGGTACTGATTCATGAGTACCTATAATTAGGACATTGAGGTATATTAACCTCAAGATTCCCTAGTATGCCCTTAGTTTAAAACAGCTTCCCAATAAGTCCAGAATAGGATACTATTTCAAATACCACATAATTAATTGAAAAAAAGTCCTCAGAGTTACTTACCTCACACAGTAGCTCCCCCCAATTCTGATGGTCTGAAGTGAAGATCAAGTACCTACTGTACAGAGAAAAATCTTACAGAACTAAAGGAGTAACATGGAATTGCCCAGCAATTTTTAAGTAACTTTGGGTAACTTGGAAGCATGAATAGACTTTTCAAACTGAGAGCTGGTATTCTAGATGAAGGCAAAGCAAAGAGAAGAAAAGCAAAGAGAAGGGAGTATATTAAGGTGGAGTGGCTATGGATTCAAATAATAAAATGGTACATTGGCTTGAGCATAGAATTATTAACACATCTTGTTGGCTTAAGGGTTGGCCCCAACCAAAGTGAGATACTTCCAAACAGGCAAGTATAGGCAAATAGATTGAGAACCTATAGATGGACAGGCTGAGTCCTTAAATGCCTAATAAATATGGTGCAAGGACAACTGGCACCAGCTACATTATGTAAGCTGGTACAAACAAAGAGAGCAAACAATTTAAATAAGAGAGCTTGAATTATCAGAGTAGAACAGTACTCTCATTTAGAAGAATAATTGACATCAGCACATCAGTCCCTGGGGCACTTTGTCCCTAACCTACAATTACACAGTTTATATAGGTGCGATTTGTTCATTCGCCTTTTTTTTTAAAAAATCATAAAGCTGTCAATTTTCAAAGAATTGTAATAATTAAGCTGCCTTCAAATAAATTAGGCTGTGGGATTCTGTACTCAAACTACTTTTTTTAGAAAAGAATTTTTCATTGCATTATTTTGAATCACTCTTTCTTTTTTACATTTCTAACCCTTATGCATTCCTCTTCTCAAGGGTTAAAAAGGAAAATCCTATCCTCCTAATAAAGTATTGTCTGCTAAAGACACTACATTTTAAGCCTATCCTGTCACTAAAGCATTCACTTGGTATGTAACCATCTTATATCTTTTATAACTTTTTACTAGTTATAAGTAAAAATTTCAGCATTTAAAAACATTTAGAATATATAGAAAAACATCAAAAATATATAAGAAAATAAAATCTTTGAGTTACTTAAAGAATAAGGTCTCCTTTCCTCTCATTTCTAATATTCTCACAAATGCCAATCCTCTACTCTTGGGGAAAAGACAAAATATAAACAACAAAAACAACCAAAGAAAAAATCCTTTGACCAGGGTCTTTGCTATGTTGTTATCTCACTCTGTATCATCTGTTGACTCTTTATCATGCAGTTCACATTTAATTATGCCTTCTGTGTATGTAAATGAAGACAGGATTTCAGGTGTTTTGAGCTTAAAGTTTAAGTAATACAGGAAGTCTTACTCAAGATTGCATAGCTATGTACAAACATATTGTCTTTGGATGAGGAAAGAAATCCTTTCAAATTACAAACTGAAAAAGTTAATAAATGCCAAGAAGAAATTCATTAAAAAAAAAAACCTAACATAATATGGTTGTCATTTAACTGCTTGACACTTAAATTGTGTTTCCAGCAATTTGCGGCTGCATATTCTGTGAATGCACTTCAAAAGACAATGACATTTTTCTATAAAGAGAAAGATAATTTTAATCTAGTGTGGTTGACTGAGAATTTTTTTCTTTCATTTTCATAACTTTAGAAAAGCTCATTTCTGTGTCTTCTGCATTTTTAAGATTGTGATCCAATTTGAGATAACTGTCATTAAATTACTTTTCTATATGGCCTGCCTTGGCCTGAACTTCCCAGAAATTTGATCTTAGAAAATTGAATATTGAATTGTAAGTTTTTCTAAAGAAATGTGGTCCAGGTAGTCAAAGGGAAGGACAAAGGGAGGTGGGGGTTAAAACAGGAAAAAAAAGACAGCCAGTGTTAAGATAACCTGATGTGATGGCAACCACAAAAACTGCTGTCTGGAAGTTCCCAGAGACCCCGGAAAGTCCAGGTCAGATACATCTTAGCACTGCCCTTTATAAGGAAGAAATGGATCAACATCCATTACCAGCCCACCAGGTCTTTATTAAGGTTTCCCTCCAGACTGTGCCTGCACAAACTCAAAATTTATCTTCCCTGGAAACTACTTCTTGATAAAGAGCAGGAAGAGATGTCTGGCAAAGATGAGTTCCCATCTGGCTTACCAACATAACTGTTGGTTCAGAACATAACTGATTTTTTGGGTGGTTCTTCTTGTTGAGTTATAAGAGTTCTTTTTGTTACTCTGGATATTAATCTCTATTCAGTTATACCATTTGCTAGTATTTTCTCCCATTATGTGCTCAGTTCTTTACTCTCTTGATAAATCATTTGATACTCACACATTTAAAAGTATGATTTAGCTTAATTTACTTATTTTTTTCTAGTGATTTTGGTTTTACATCCAGAAATCACTACCAGATCAAATCTCAGATTTTCCCTTGTGTTTTCTTATAAGAGTTTCATAGCTTTAGGTCTTACTTTTAGGCCTTTGATTCATTTTGAATTAAATTGGAAAGTGTGTGTTCTCCAACTTTGCTCTTAATTTTCAAAATGTTTTGGATATTTGGGTTCCCTTGGGATTGCAAATAAATTATAAAGCTCTTAGAGCCGGAAGCAAGTCTGTGGATATCAGATATAAAGATGTGAATAGAGTTAGCCTATAGTTAAAATTTATTCCTTTTGCAAATTTTCAAAAGGAGAATGGCTTATGACACAAAAATATATGTCACTTGATCACATTGCTAGGGGCACACCAATGGTCTGGAAATGATAATGGCTGCTAATTTTTCAGAACTGTTAAAAAATACCAACATATCTATAATTCCTAATGAATATCCAGCAGGATGAGTAACAGAGAGACCCATGGCTAGACAACTCATAGCACAATTACAAAACACAATAGACAAAGACGATTACAAAATGATCTAAAAAAAGAGAGGTTACTTAAGGTACAGACAGTGAAACTGAAAGTTGACTTTTTAATTGCAAAGGAAGTCAAAAGAGAGAAAAATGTTATCTTCAACGAACTGTGAGGTATCTACCACAAATTTGTATATCACAAATAAATTTGTGGTGTACAAGGAAACCAGATCTGAAAGAGACACGTGCACCCCAATGTTCATCGCAGCACTGTTTATGATAGCCAGGACATGGAAGCAACCTAGATGCCCATCAGCAGACGAATGGATAAGAAAGCTGTGGTACATATATACCATGGAATATTACTCAGCCATTAAAAAGAATCCATTTGAATCAATTCTAATGAGATGGATGAAACTGGAGCCCATTATACAGAGTGAAGTAAGCCAGAAAGATAAAGACCAATACAGTATATTAACGCATATATGTGGAATTTAAAAAGATTGTAACAATAACCCTATATGCAAAACAGAAAAAGAGACACAGATGTACAGAACAGACTTTTGGACTCTGTGGGAGAAGGCGAGGGTGGGATGTTCAGAGAGAACAGCATTGAAACAAGTATACTATCAAGAGTGAAACAGATCACCAGCCCAGGTTGGATGCATGAGACGGGTGTTCAGGGCTGGTACACTGGGAAGACCCAGAGAGATGGGATGGAGAGGGAGGTGGGAGGGGGGATCGGGAGGGGGAACACATGTAAATCCATGGCTGATTCATGTCAGTGTATGGCAAAAACCACTACAATGTTGTAAAGTAATTAGACTTCAACGAATAAAAATAAATGGAAAAAAAAAAATTTTGTGGTGTAAGTCATTGAGATTTTGGGGGTTGTATGTAATTCCTACAATAGCTTTTAGTGTTTGCAGACTGTTGTATTATTACATTTTATAGATGTATAATAATATATGTAGGGCTCAGCACCAAAGAATTAGCAATGTATCTTGAATGTTCTGATATACAAATAGAATGAGATAAAAACAAAATTGGTTTACTGAGATACTGGATACAGATAGATGTAAAGATAGAATAGAGATTTAGATTCAATGCAATCTCAATAAGATTTACATATATAAATATAATTTGAAAAGCTGATTCTTTTCAAGAAGAGTGAAAGTGAAAGTCACTCAGTCGTGTCTAACTCTTTGCCAACCTATGGGCTATACAGCCCAAGGAATTCACCAGTGCAGAATACTGGAGTGGGAAGCCTCTCTCTTCTCCATGGGATCTTCAAAACTAAGGGATTAAACCCAGGCTCCCACATTGCAGGTGGATTCTTTACCAGCTGAGCCACACAGTAAAGGGCCAAAAAAAGCAGCCAAGACAATGTTCAGTTCAGTCAGTTCAGTCCCTCAGTCATGTCCGACTCTTTGCGACCCCATAGACTGAAGCACGCCAGGTCTCCCTATCTGTCACCAACTCCCAGAGTTTACTCAAACTCATGTCCATTGAGTTGGTGATGCCATCCAACCATCTCATCATCTGTCATTCCCTTCTCCTCCTGACTTCAATCTTCCCCAGCGTCAGGGTCTTTACAAATAAGTCAGTTCTTCACACCAGGTGGCCAAAGAATTGGAGTTTCAGCTTTAGCATCAGTCCTTCCAATGAATATTCAGGACTGATTTCCTTTAGGATGGACTGGTTGGATCTCCTTGCAGTCCAAGGGACTCTCAAGACTCTTCTCGAACCCCACAAATTAAAAGCATCAAGTCTTTGGTGCTCAGCTTCCTTTATAGTTCAATTCTCACATCCATCCGTGACTACTGGAAAAACCATTACTTTGGCTAGATGGACCTTTGTTGGCAAAGTAATGTCTCTGTTTTTTAATATGCTGTCTAGGTTGGTGATGACTTTTCTTCCAAAGCGCAAGTATCTTTTAATTTCATGGTTACAGTCATTATCTACAGTAATTTGGAGCCCCCCAAAATAAAGTCAGCCACTGCTTCCACTGTTTCCCTATCTGTTTGCCATGAAGTGATGGGACCAGATCCCATGATCTTAGTTTTCTGAATGTTGAGTTTTAAGCCAACTTTTTCACTCTCCTCTTTCACTTTCATCAAGAGGCTTTTTAGTTCTTCTTCACTTTCTGCCATAAGGGTGCTGTCATCTGCATATCTGAGGTTATTGATATTTATCCTGACAATCTTGATTCCAGCTTGTGCTTCATCCAGGCCCATGTTTTTTATGATGTACTCTGCATATAAGTTTAATTAGCAGGGTGACAATATACAGCCTTAATGTACTCCTTTCCTTATTTGGAAACAGTCTGTTGTTCCATGTCCAGTTCTAATTGTTGATTCCTGACCTGCATACAAACTTCTCAAGAGGGAGGTCAGGTGGTCTGGTATTCCCATCTCTTTCAGAATTTTCCATAGTTTGTTGTGATCTACACAGTTAAAGGCTTTGGCATAGTCAATAAAGCAGAAGTAGATGTTTTCCTGGAAAACTTGTTTTTTTGAAGATCCAACAGATGTTGTCAATTTGATCTCTGCTTCCTCTGCCCTTTCTAAATTCAGCTTGAACACCTGGCAAGTTCACGGTTCATGTATTGGTGAAGCCTGGCTTGGAGAATTTTGAGCATTACTTTGCAACCTTGTGAGATGAGTGCAATTGTGCAATAGTTTGAGCATTATTTGACATTACCTTTCTTTGGGATTGGAATGAAAAACTGACCTTTTCCAGTGCTGTGGCCACTGATAAACTTCCCAAATTTGCTGGTATATTGAGTGCAGTACTTTGACAGCATCATCTTTTAGGATTTGAAATAGCTCAACTGGAATTTCATCACCTCCACTAGCTTCATTTGTAGTGATGCTTCCTAATGCCCACTTGACTGTTATTCCAGGTATTTCTTGACATCCTACTTTTACATTCAAGTCCCCTATAATGAAAAGGACATCTTTGTTGGGTGTTAGTTCTAGAAGGTCTTTTATGTCTTCATAGAACCATTCAACTTCAGCTTCTTCAGCATTACTGGTCAGGGCATAGACTTGTATTACTGTGATATGAAATGGTTTGCTTTGGAAATGAACAGAAATCATTCCGTCATTTTTGAGATTGTGTTTAAGTACTGCATTTCAGACTCTTTTATTGACTATAATGGCTACTCCATTTTTTCTAAGGGATTCTTGCCCACAGTAGTAGATATAATGGTCATCTGAGTTATGTTCACCCATTCCAGTCCATTTTAGTTTGCTGATTCCTAAAATGTTGATGTTCACTCTTGCCATCTTGCTATTTGTAAGTTTTTCTCAGACAGCAGTTTTGCTTTTTTGCAAATTTTCTTTTTCTTGGGGATGGTCTTGATCCCTGCCTCCTGTACAATGTCATGAACCTCCATCTGTAGTTCATCAGACACTCTATCAGATCTAGTCCCTTAAATCTATTTCTCACTTCCACTGTACAGTCATAAGGGATTTGATTTAGGTCATACCTGAATGGTATAGTGGTTTTCCCCTCTCTCTTCAATTTAAGTATGAATTTGGCAATAAGGGGTTCATGAACGGAGCCACAGTCCACTCCCGGTCTTGTTTTTGCTGACTTTATAGAGCTTCTCCATCTTTGGCTACAAAGGATATAATCAATCTGATTATGGTGTTGACCATCTGGTGATGTCCATGTGTTGAGTCTTCTCTTGTGTTATTGGAAGAGGGTGTTTGCTATGACCAGTGCATTCTCTTGGCACAACTCTGCTAGCCTCTGCCCTGCTTCATTCTGTACTCCAAGGCCAAATTTGCCTAATACTCCAGGTGTTTCTTGACTTCCTACTTTTGCATTCCAGTACCCTATAATGAAAAGGACATCTCATTTGGGTGTTAGTTCTAGAAGGTCTTGTAGGTCTTCATAGAAGTGTTCAACTTCAGCTTCTTTAGCATTACTGATCGGGGCATAGACTTGGATTACCATGATGTTGAATGGTTTGCTTAGGAAAAGAACAGAGAGCATTCTGTCGTTTTTGAGATTGCATCCAAGTACTGCATTTCAGACTCTTTAGTTGACTATGATGGCTACTCCATTTCTTCTAAGGGATTCCTGCCCACAGTATATAGATATACTGCCCACAGATATATTGGTCATCTGAGTTAAATTCAACCATTCCAGTTCATTCTAGTTCACTGATTTCTAGAATGTCGATGTTCACTCGTTCCATCTCCTGTTTGGCCACTTCCAATTTGCCTTGATTCATGGACCTAACATTCCAGATTCCTATGCAATATTGTTCTTTACAGCATCGGACCTTTCTTCTATCACCAGTCCCATCCACAACTGGGTATTGTGTTTGCTTTGGCGCCATCCCTTCATTCTTTCTGGAGTTATTTCTCCACTGATCTCCAGTAGCATTTTGGGCACCTACTGACCTGAGGAGTTCAACTTTCAATGTCCTGTCTTTTTGCCTTTTCATAGTGTTCATGGGGTTCTCAAAGCAGGAATACTGAAGTGGTTTGTCATTCCCTTCACCAGTGGACCAGCAAAGGAGAAAAGAAAAGATATACCCATTTCAATGCAGAGTTCCAAAGAATAGCAAGGAGAGATAAGAAAGCCTTCCTCAGTGATCAATGCAAAGAAATAGAGGAAAACAACAGAATGGGAAAGACTAGAGATCTCTTCAAGAAAATTAGAGATACCAAGGGAATATTTCATGCAAAGATGGGCTTGATAAAGAACAGAAATGGTATGGACTTAACAGAAGCAGAAGATATTAAGAAGAGGTGGCAAGAATACACAAAGAACTGTACAAAAAAGATCTTCAAGACCCAGATCATCATGATGGTGTGATCACTCACACTCACCTAGAGCCGGACATCCTGGAATGTGAAGTCAGGTGGGCCTTAGGAAGCATCACTACGAGCAGAGCTAGTGGAGGTGATGGAATTGCAGTTGAGCTATTTCAAATACTAAAAGATGATGCTGTGAAAGTGCTGCACTCAATATGTCAGCAAATTTGGAAAACTCAGCAGTGGCCACGGGACTGGAAAAGATCAGTTTTCATTCCAATCCCAAAGAAAGGTAATGTCATATAATGCACAAAGTACCACACAATTGCACTTATCTCACATGCTAGCAAAGTAATACTTAAAATTCTCCAAGCCAGGCTTTAGCAATATGTGAACCGTGAACTTACAGATGTTCAAGCTGGTTTTAGAAAGGGCAGAGTAACCAGAGATCAAATTGCCAACATCTGTTGGATCATCGAAAAAGCAAGAGAGTTCCAGAAAAACATCTACTTCTGCTTTATTGACTATGCCAAAGCCTTTGACTGTGTGGATCACAATAAACTGTGGAAAATTCTGAAAGAGATGGGAATACCAGACCACCTGACCCACCTCTTGAGAAACCTGTATGCAGGTCAGGAAGCAACAGTTAGAACTGGGCATGGAACAACAGACTGATTCCAAATAGGAAAAGGAGTACGTCAAGGCTGTATATTGTCACCCTGCTTATTTAACTTATATGCAGAGAACATCATGAGAAACGCTGGGCTGGAAGAAGCACATGCTGGAATCAAGGTTGCCTGGAGAAATATCAATAACCTTAGATATGCAGATGACACCACCCTTATGGCAGACAGTGGAGAGGAACTAAAAAGCTTCTTGATGAAAGTGAAAGAGGAGAGTGAAAAAGTTGGCTTAAAGCTCAACATTCAGAAAACTAAGATCATGGCATCCCGTCCCATCACTTCATGGCAAATAGATGGGAAAACAGTGGCTGATTTTATGTTTTTGGTCTCCAAAATCACTGCAGATGGTGATTGCAGTCATGAAATTAAAAGACACTTACTCCTTGGTAGGAAAGTTATAACTAACCTAGACAGCATATTAAAAGGCAGAGACATTACTTTGCCAACAATGGTCTGTCTGGTCAAGGCTGTGGTTTTTCCAGTGGTCATGTATGGATGTGAGAGTTGGACTGTGAAGAAAGCTGAGTGGCAAAAAATTGATGCTTTTGAACTGTGGTTTTGGAGAAGACTCTTGAGAGTCCCTTGGACTGCAAGGGTATCCAACCAGTCCATTCTAAAGGAGATCAGTTCATTGGAAGGACTGATGCTTAAGCTGAAACTCCAATACTTTGGGCACCTCATGGGAAGAGTTGACTCATTAGAAAAGACCCTGATGCTGGGAGGGATTGGGGGCAGGAGGAGAAGGGGACGACAGAGGATGAGATGGCTGGATGGCATCACTGACTCGATGGACATGAATTTGAGTAAACTTCAAGAGTTGGTGATGATAGGGAGGCCTGGCGTGCTGTGATTCATGGGGCCGCAAAGTGTTAGACACGACTGAGTGACTGGACTGAACTGTGGTTCATGTGATCAGTTTGCTTAGTTTTCTGTGATTGTGGTTTTCATTTTGTCTGCCTTCTGATGGAGAAGGATAAGATGCTTATGGAAACTTCCTGATGGGAGAGACTGACTGAGGGGGAAGCTGGGTCTTGTTCTGATGGGCAGGGCCATGCTCAGTAAATCTTTAATCTAATTTTCTGTTGACAGTTGGAGCTGTGTCCTTCCCAGTTATTTACCTGGGGCCAAATTATGGTGGAGGTAATAAAGATAATGGCAACCTCCTTCAACAGGTCCCATGCACACATTGCTATACTCAGTGCCTCCAACCCTGCAGTGGGCCACCGCTGACTCACACCTCCACTGGAGACACTCACGGGCAAGTCTGGGTCAGTCTCTTGTGGGGTCACTGCTCCTTTCTCCTGGGTCCTTGTGTGCACAAGGTTCTGTTTGTGCCCTCCAAGAGTCTATTTTCCCAGTTTTGGGTAAGTTCTGCAGCTCTATGGTGGGATTAATGGTGACCTCCTCCTAGAGGCCTTATGCCATACCCTAGTCTGCTGCTCCCAGAGTCCCTGCCTCTGTGGTAGTCCACTGCTGACCCATACCTCCAAGGAGACACTCAAATACAGTTCTGACTCAGTCTCTGTGGGGTCTCTGGGTCCTGGTGTGCATAAGGTTTGTTTGAGCCCTCTGAGAGTCTCTGGCGAGTATAGGTTTTGATTCTAAATACAGTTTTGGAGTGTGGGGGCCGCGGCTGGGGGCGGTGGTAGACCAGAGCTGCGCTCCAGCCCCCTTTTCCCTCCATGGTTTCTCTCCACTCCCGCGAGTAACTTGGCTCTGGGGGGGGGGCAGGGGGGGGGGGGCGGGGGACGGTGCTCCGCTTGCCTGCCCACACACCGCCCGCCACCCAGGACCGTGCAGTTGGCCTTTGCCTTGAGCAGACCCCTTGTGATGGCCCTCGCTGCGCAGGCTGGGATGTCTCTCCCCGCTCCGCCCCCGCAGCAGAAAGTTAAGTTTGAAGAGGGGGGAAGAGAGAGAAACATGGACATGAAGAGGAGGATCCACCTGGAGCTGAGGAACCGGACCCCGGCAGCTGTTCGAGAACTTGTCCTGGACAATTGCAAATCAAGTGATGGGAAAATTGAGGGCTTAACAGCTGAATTTGTGAACTTAGAGTTCCTCAGTTTAATAAATGTAGGCTTGATTTCAGTTTCAAATCTTCCCAAACTACCTAAATTGAAAAAGCTTGAGCTCAGTGACAATAGAATCTGTGGAGGTCTGGATATGTTAGCAGAAAAACTTCCAAATCTTACACATCTAAACTTAAGTGGAAGTAAACTGAAAGATATCAGCACCCTGGAACCTTTGAAAAAGTTGGAATGTCTGAAGAGCCTGGATCTGTTTAACTGTGAGGTTACTAACCTGAATGACTACCAAGAGAGTGTCTTCAAGCTCCTGCCCCAACTGACCTATCTGGATGGCTATGACCAGGAGGATCGTGAAGCCCCAGATTCAGATGCCGAGGTGGATGGTGTGGATGAAGAAGAGGATGATGAGGAAGGAGAGGATGAGGATAAGGAGGAGGATGAAGACGGCAAGGAAGAAGAGTTTGGTGATGAAGAAGATGACGATGAAGATGAAGATGTAGAAGGGGAGGAAGATGAAGATAAAGTCAGTGGGGAGGAAGAAGAATTTGGACATGATGGAGAAGGTGATGAAGATGATGAGGATGAGGATGAAGACAAAGATGAAGATGAAGAAGAGGAAGAAAGCGGGAAAGGTGAAAAGAGGAAGAGAGAAACAGATGATGAAGGAGAAGATGATTAGTAAGACCTCAATAACCTGCAAAAAAAAGAACTGTTCAGTATTGGTTGGACTGCTGATTTGGATTTGGTAGCTGTTTTGTTTTTTTTTTTAAAGAAAAAAAAAAAGGTAGCTGTGATACAAACCCCAGGACACCCACCCACACAAAGAGCCAAAGAATAGTTCCTGTGACATTCCAGCTTCCTCCATTTAGTCCCTCTTGGAAATCCACCACCAAGCTTGGGGACTTCACCCCAACAAAATTGTAAGCTTTGTTAGGTTTTTGTGTAAGACTTGCTGTTGCATGGATAGCTGTGATTGGTGAGTCAACTGCCCGTGGCTACCAGTTACACCAAGATTGTAACAGCATTTTTACTTTCTGTACAACAAAGAAGCTTTGTAAATAAAATCTTAACATTTTGAACACACACACACACACACACACACACACACACACACACACACAATTTTGCCCCTCCTACCATCTTTTTGGGGCTTCTCCTTTTCCCTTGGAAGTGAGGTATCTCCTCAATGTCGCTCCAGCACTGTTCAGCCACCGCTCCAGTGCCGCAATTTTAAATAAGAACAATTCAGGTAAAATTGCTATTTCAGAAATCAAGCTTTATTTTAAAGCTATCCTAACTAAAACAATGCAAAGGTGACACATTGTGAGACAATTAAATCAAAGGAACAGAATAAAGAGTTCATAAACAGGTCCATGCATATATGAGCATTTTTATGAAGCGTTAATTCATCAGATAAATATTTACTGAGCTTCTACTCTATACTGTCATTCTCTAGACCATTGGAATATTAGTGTTCAAAATAGTCAAAGGCTTCTGATCTCATGGAACTTTCATTTTAGCAGGGACACAAATATTGAAATTAAATAGAATTCGTTAACTATATAGCATGATAAACAATTTCAAATGCTGGAGAAAAAATAGCAAAGTGAGGGAAGAAACGAATTGTTGAGGATGAGGTAATGTTTGTTGCTTTTAAAAATAACACTGACCACTGTACATCATTTTAGGAGAATAACAGTTGAGCTAAATCATAAAGAGATGTGGAATTTAGCCATAAAGATAGTTTTGGGGAAGAGAATTCCAGAGGGAAAATCCACTGGAAGGGTCCTGAGGTAGGAGTGTGCTTAGCCTGTTAAAAAAGGATGGGACACCCAGGGTAGCTGGAACACAGTAAGGAGCTGGGAATAGTAGGAACAGACATCAAGAGGTAATAAGAGGGAGCATATTGGAGGGGTCCTTGAGGCTTATCGCAAGGATTTTTGATTTCACTAAGATTTAAACTGTGAAACAGCAAGCTATAGCAGGGTTTTAACCACAGAAGTGACATGATTTGATGGGTCTTCACTTTAGCTGCTGCTTTGGAAATATCTGTTAGGGGACTAAGATAAACCTGGAGCCTATTTCAGAAGTGGCTAGAGACTAGAAGTAATCTGAAGATAGAGCCAACTAGAATTGCTCACTGACTGTATATGGTTATCAAAAGAAAGAAAAGTTTCAGAGATTAACTCAAGTGTTCACATAGAGCCGCAGGAAGGGATTAACTGCCATTGGTGGGCCTAGAAATGTCTACATGTTTGATGAAAGGTGTATTTGTAAAAACAATTAGATATCCAAGTGGCCATATCAAGTAAGCAGTTGAATGGGTGGGTCTGGAAATCAGGAAAGAGGTCTGAACTGGAGTCATCATTATATAGATATTATATGAATAAACCAGTAAGCTAGAAGAGCTGATCAGGAAATAGATATAGAAAGACAAATAACTGAGCTGGAGGCACTGCAATGTTAAGAAGTGAGTCAGAATAAAGGAAACAATGAAAAAATAAAGATTTTAGAAGGAAAAGCAAACAAAAATCAATGAGGATGAAATAAAACCATGACAATATAGTACACCTGAAGCCAAACTAAAGAGAAATAAACAAACAACAAAACACATATCCTCAGTTGATGACAAAATGCTGCTAATGGGTCAAATACAATGAAGCCTGAGAATTAATAATTGGATTTACCCAAGTGGAGGTCACTAAAGTGATTAGGTGTAAATCCTGAATAGAGAGGCCATATGAAAAAAATGAGGGGACTGAAATTGCAGACATCAAGAACAGAAAACACTTTATAAGTATGTGATTTTAAAATAACAGAGATGTCATTGCAGATTAGAGAAAATGGAAACTTTATCAATTCACTGTGCTGGAAAAATTATCCATATGGAAAATTAAAAATTTGCTTTGCTTCTTATGCTATATAAATCATTCTAGTTGGTTAGAAATAAAAACATGAAGAATTTTTTTTAATGAGTCTTTAGAAGACAAAATAGAAGAATATCTTTATGACTTTATTGTTATATGTGCTAAGTCGCTTCAGTCATGTCTGACTTTGGTGACCCTATGAACTGTAGCCTGCCAAGCTCCTCTGTTCATGGAATTCTCTGGGTGAGAATACTAGAGTGGGTTGCCATGCCCTCCTCCAGGGAATCTTCCTGACCCAGGGATTGAGTCCACCTCTTACATTTCCTGCATTGGCAGGTGGGTTCTTTACCATTAGAGCCACCTGGGAAGCCCCTTTACTGTTGTAGAATAATTAATTAAATAAGGCATAAACACACTGACATTAAAAATATTGATAATTCTATTTACATATAGATGAGAATCAAAAATGCAAATGTCACCAATTGTACATTATATAACAAACTAAAAGTACACAGCATATTCATTTTTTAAAAAACTTGTGTGCTTCTTTAAAAAAAAGCAGAAATCTAATTAAAAATGGGTAAAAAGTAGGCACTTTACAAAAGAAATCTAAGTGACTGGAAAACAAATGAATTATTCAAATACATTAGAAATCAAATAAGTAGATACTAAAACCATGTTGGGTAGCATTATATAATCAACAGATATACACATATACACATATACAGATATAATAAAAAATTCAGTCAATACCAAATATTAATCAAATGAAGAGCTACACTGCTAGATGGATTATAAATTGGCATAGTTATTTTGAAATACAAATTGTAGTAGATTTTAAGGTGTACAAACTTTACTTTCCATAAATTTCACTCAGGTATACACCCTATTTTGGGGCCTTTTGTGTGTGAGAACACAGGTACAGAAATATCAAAAGCAAAATCATTTCAGATAGACAAAACTGGAAACAAAAAATATACCTAAAAACCATAAAATCGATATAGATCAACTGGAATATATTCACTCAATGGAATGCCAAACACTAAGGAAAAGTGAGTAAACTGCATCTATACCAATAAAGAAAAAAAGATTAATATCATAAATGCAATATTCAGTGAAATAACCAAACATGAAAACAATAAATGTGGTATAGCAATATTTTTAAGTTCAAAAATAGGCAAAAATAAACTATGATTTTTAGGGATGCATACCTAAGTGATAAAGCTATGAAGAAAAAAAGAAAGGAGAACTAGTTGGTCATGTGCTAACCAGACATCTGATCTATTGAATACTCAGGCCAAAGCACAGAAGCAGTTTGTATAAGTTGACACCATTTAGTCACCCATCACATTCTTCTGTAATGATATTAAATCCAGGTAGCCGCAAATTTAGAAATTCCAAGCAAATAACACTGTAAATGGACTGCAGACTGTGAGCTTTGCTATCAATTCTCAGTAAATGAGACAGGTCAAAACTGAAGGGCAAAATCTCAAAAATTTGTGAAGTTTCTAACTGTGGGATTTAGAATTTTTTACATTCTTCTGCTTAAATCAATCGAACTAATAGTTTAAAAGAACTCAAACAGTAATTTCAACTAAAAATTTGGCTGTCATAGATAGTGTCTCCAAGACCATAGAAATTCATCTATTAGACATGTGTTAAAAGAAAAAATAAATAAGCAGGTAGCTGCATAATAGTGATGGATTAGGGAGTAGAAATAATGGAAGTAAGGGAACAAATTAAAAATATTCAATTCTCTTTTTCCTCATTTTATGTACTCTAACCTTGCTTTTTATGAGGAAGTGTTTCTGTTCCCATTCAAAATTAAACCTTCCAACTGGACTCTGTATTCCAATCTCTTTCACCCAATTAACAAACCTTCATCCTGAAATACTCCTCTCTGGAATTACTTGATTTTTCCTTCAACACCAGACATTTCTTGTCAAAATCTAAATTGCTGCTGTTTTTCCTGAGTCACTAAGTCATGTCAGACTATTTGTGACCTCATGGACTGTAGCACACCAGCCTTCTCTGTCTTCCATTATCTCCCACAGTTTGCTCATATTCATGTCCATTGAGCCACTGGGGCTAACTGTTCATCTTCTGCCACCCACTTCTCCTTTTGCCTTCATCTTTCCCAGCATCAGGGTCTTTTCCCATGAGTTGGCCCTTTGCATCAGGTGGCCAAAGTATTGGAGCTTCAGCTTCAGCATCCGTCCTTGCAATGAATATTCAGAGTTGATTTCCTTTAGGATTGACTGGCAAAACCCAAATAGTATTAATATTATTCATACCAAAAAGAATTGCTAAACCTTACCTTAACCCCACATAACTCTCAAGATATAACTTCACCTTTCTTCTGATAGGGTGCTTGTAGGGTGTTTATAAACACACTTTATAGGGTGTTTTCAATCATGCCATGGAAATATCTCTAGAGAGAATAAATGTGTCTATGAACTTGGTTACTCAGGTGTTCAACTTTCTGTTTCACATTAATCAAACTACACCCAGTATTTCAGATGGTGGACTCCTCCCTTTCACATCTTTTCTAACAATTTAATGCCACCTATCCATGGCCTGACATCAATACGTTGAAATTTCCCTGACCAAGTTCTTCAGTTTTCATTTCTTCTCTATCTACACAATACCTCTCTAGGTATATCTTTTAACCTAATCCCTAACTGCTGAGAAACAAAGAATCCACCTGCCAATGCAGGAGACACAGGAGATGCGAATTCAGTCTCTGGGTTGGGAAAATCATCTGGAGGAAGTGGCAACCCACTTCAGTATTCCTGCCTGAAAAATCCATGGACAGAGGAGCCTGGTGGGCTACAATCCAAACGACTGCAAAGAGTTGGACATGACTGAGCAACTAAACCTGAGCAGGAAGATAAGCATGTCTTTGCATTCATCTGCATGAAATGACTCCTACAGCCTACCTTTACCCTTAGTAACTCAAATTATATACAGATTAAAATATCCAGCTTTTTATATTGTATCTCCATTTAGATACTCAATAGACATTTGAAATTTAACATTCTTAAAAAAGAACTCTCAATTCTATGCACAAACCCTGCTTCACTCTGTTTCAACAAAGATGTTCACCATCTACTTTATTGCTCAGGCTTGCTATGTAAAAGTTCTTCTTGATTCTATTTCTTTCACACCCCAAACTCAACATATCATCTGCTTCTATTATCATGCCTTCAAAATATGTGTCAAGTTACATACATCTTAACATATTTCGTTCTGAAACTCTAAGCTGTAAGAGGAGCATCTTTCTTCAGAACGTATGAAAGACAGCCAAAGAGGTCTTTCTGCTTTAATGTGTTTTTTTCTCCTACCATTCACTCTCTATGAAGCAGCCATTGTAACAGTCTCAGAATTTTAGTCATAATCTGACTTTCCATTACCTGAAATCATAGGTACTTGGTATCAGATTTTTAATGTAAAATATGTTATTATTTATTGACCAGATCAATTGAGGGACTAATGAGTAGATTTCCTATTAGCCAAGGTGAAATGTGATACAATGCACTTAAATTTCTTCAGAATTTAGGCAAATAAAGGTGTTAATCCAAATCACAAGGTACAGATGATATCCAAACAAAGGGTATTGAGTTCTTATACATAAATAAAGCAGATGTGTTGGAAGGTCACACACTCAATTCTTTGGAATTTGAGAATCCCATTTCCTAAGCTTTTGAATCTTTCAAAGCCAACCTAATACCTAAGCAGTTGAACCACTAGGTTGGGTATTGTGTGATGTTTTCCGGTGTACATCAATGCACAGGAATTTTCTTGAGGTGGCAGGTGACTTTGTGTCAACCTAATCCATTCCATGAAAAATTTATTGTTACATGGAGTCTGAGTAATACGCAGCATGCACTCTAACCAGTTTTATCTCCGGTTAAAATTTAACAGACCAGTAGAAACCAAAGAGATGTTACCATGAACTGGCCTGTAGTAGGCCTGTGTGAACTACCAGCAATGCCCAGTGTGGAACTGGGGACAGAGAAAAGAACTGAATCTGCAGACTGGGGCCTGTGGACTGGGATTCCAATCAAATCTAGGACTGCTGATGGAACCACCAGCAATTCCTAAAGTGGAGTCTGAGGACAGAACTGAGGTCTGAGGATGCCAATCAGAAGGGTAACTGCATACGGAATAGAGGTTTAGGGGCTTGGGTTCAGTGTGGAAGCTTCTGTTAGCTCAAGATGACCTGCTCTGGGGTTAAAAAGCCAATTAAATCAGTGGCTCAACAGAAAGAGGGTGGTGCTCAACACAAGAGAACTTTCCCCCAACCCTCAGAAATGGCAAAAATGTCAGAGAACTCAAAGTGTTTGTGGGTGCCCGTGTGCATGTTGTGCCCGTGTGCATGTTGTCCTTGAAGTTATCAGAAGTTTCCTTCAGATTACTACACTCCCACCAACATTCTAAAAAAATAAAAAAAAGAATTCAACTGAGTAAATTTTAAAGATCTTATAAATAAAGAAAACATGATATTTATATATAAACTTTTTTTTATTAAAGTATAATAAATGTAAAAATTTTTAAACATACAAAAATTTGAACTTGATCAATTCTTTTTCAAAATAAACACTGAGTGTATCATGTATCCACATCTAGAAGCAGAAAACCACCAGCACAGGAAGTCTTCTCGTGCACTATGCCAACCACTAACCTTCCCAAAGGTTGGGTTAGTCTTGCTGGATCTGTATTTTATATAAATACACGCTTTTGTAACAACTTGCTTCATTAGTCCAACATTACATTTTTGAGATAAATCCATGTTGTTACTAGTGGTGCTGCAACACTTCTTATATTGGATATGTCATAATTGATGTCTTCATTTCACCATCAGTGAGCTTTTGGGTAGCTTCTGATTTTTCGTTTGTTGCCACATGACATCTAGTGAAGCTTATGTATATATATCTGTTAGAAATTTACCCAAGTATGTGCCTCCTAGGGCGTAAGTTATGGATAAGTTCAGCCTTGGTAACTGCAGTTACATACAATGTGATGGAAATATAAATTGTTTGCTGGTTTTCTTGCTTGTACTTTCTTTTCATTGTATTGACCCAACTGAAATATAACGCTTTGAGTGAGAGCGCTTTGTCTATTGTATTAACATCTACGACAAATGAATGAATGAGGGACCTGTATCTGAAAGATACATATTCCATTAATCACATTCCTGAAATCCTGCAACTTAGGGCATTAATTGAAATGTTACCCTACTCTGTACCTTCAACTTAATTTTTCTGTTAAACTAATACTGTTCTTAAAAATAAATCTATTTTTAAAACAGGGAAAAAAATGTTACTCCAAAGAATTCCTTGACCCCAATTTTTCTCATCAGTAAATTAGAACTCACAATGAGTGCTTCATTTATTATGAGGTCGATGAATCTGACAAGACGTTTAAATTGCTAAGTTTTGGACAGATTTACCAATGTGAAAATAAACATAAGGAATTTAGTAAAGTTGCCCCTTTTATCCTTGAGTGAATACTTTATAGAGTCTTACAGGATGTGAACATGATTTGCCACATCCTTTCTGTTCTCAATTCCTGGTTCAGTGGGGCTATGGATGTGAACTATGACCTAACTTCTATTATATGACTGACATGCTTATTCTTGATAAGATAAGATGCCACATGTCTTAATTTGTGACATATTTGAAAAATTCTTTTAGTATCTTTCTAAATTGTACCTCTGTATGTTTCTCATGGGAAATAGATGGGGAAACAGTGGAAACAGTGACAGACTTTATTTTCTTAGGCTCCAAAATCACTGCAGATGGTGTTTGAAATTAAAAGTCGCTTACTCCTTGGAAGGAAAGTTATGACCAACCTAGATAGCATATTAAAAAGCATAGACATTACTTTGCCAACAACTGTCCATCTAGTCAAGGCTATGGTTTTACCAATGGTCATGTATGGATGTGAGAGTTGGACTGTGAATAAAGCTGAGTGGCAAAAAATTGATGCTTTTGAACTGTGGTGTTGAAGACTCTTGAGAGTCCCTTGGACTGCAAGAAAATCCAACCAGTTCATCCTAAAGGAGATCAGTCCTGGGTGTTCATTGGAAGGACTGATGCTGAAGCTGAAACTCCAGTACTTTGGCCACCTCATGTGAAGAGTTGACTCACTGGAAAGACCCTGATGCTGGGAGGGGTTGGGGGCAGAAGGAGAAGGGGACGACAGAGGATGAGATGGCTGGATGGCATCACCGACTCGATAGGCATGAGTTTGAGTAAACTTCGGGAGTTGGTGATGGACAGGGAGGCCTGGCGTGTTGCGATTCATGGGGTCGCAAAGAGTCAGACACGACTGAGCGACTGAACTGAACTGATGTTTCTCCAACATCTTAGAAATGCTTTCAGGAAAACAGTCCTATCATGTTGTCTTCTCTGGACAATGTCGTTTGCTCTCTTCCACCAATTTTATCTTCTCTCACAAATAGTTCTTGACAATGTGTTACAAACAAGCTAAAGTTAAATACTTTATTTCTACATAAAATAAAAGAAATCACCTACTGATTTTAGTAAATATAATGGCTTCTTGAAAAAATAGGCTCAATGACTTTTCCTACCATCTGACATCTGGGATGTACAGTTAGCTATCCATCTGTCTTCCTAAATGGCTGGATCAGAGTATTAATATAAACCTAGAGAGGAAAAAAAAAAAAAAAAGATTTCTCTTATCCTTAGATGGTGAGCTCTATTTATACACTAGAATCATGTATGTTTGTACTCCTCTCTCTTGTACACTTCTCTCTTGTACTCCTTAACATACTTCATGCTATCTAAAATCTCATGCAATTTGTTTTACCTCTGAAAGGTAAAATTGCAATTTTAGTTTCTGGAAATCACAGAGCATTTATTTTGCATACATATGAATAGGGCAGGAGGAAATGAAGATGAAGGAAAGGAGACCAAGAAGACACACTTTTTATAAGGATTTTTTTTCTGCACATTTGAACCTATCTTCCAGTTTAATCTTTCACTGAGCATGGCCACATTGGTCAAAGAGGCTCCCATTCACCATTTGCATAGGAAGGAGCCAAGTGTCAAAAAGCATCCCCTGACACTCTCTGTGTACCCTTGAACCTGCCCAGTACCCTCTTCATAGCTCCAGTCACATCTTTGTTTCTCAAACTGTAGATGAGTGGATTCAGCATGGGTGTGAGGATGGTGTAGAACACAGAGAAGACTTTGTCTTGTTCTGGCCTGTGGTAAGAGTGTGGCAGCATGTATGTGTACATGGCAGCCCCATAGAACAAGGTCACCACTGTCATGTGAGATGAACAGGTGGCAAATGCCTTCTTTCTCCCTTCCACTGAGCTCATGCGGTGGACTGTGGTCAGGATTTGAGCATAGGAGGCAATCACCACAGAGAAAGGAATCAGCAGCATCAAGACACAACACACATACATCACTGTCTCATAGAGAGCTGTGTCTGCACAAGCCAATTTCAGGACTGCAGGTGCCTCACAGAAGAAGTGGTTAATCTCCCGAGAGTTGCAGAAGGGGAAACTCATGGTTATGGGAGTTAGAAGAAAGCCATCTAAAGAGCCCCCAAACCAGGAACCTGCTATAATCATCCAGCAAACACGGCGGCTCATTAGGATTGGATAGCGGAGCGGGTTGCAGATGGCCACGTAGCGGTCATAGGCCATGAGACCCAACAGGAAGAACTCAGCTCCCACAAGAGTGAGGTAGAGGAAGTGTTGAGCTGTGCATCCCACAAAGGTGATGGTTCTCTGATCCAGTAGGTAATCTACCAACATCTTGGGCACAATGGTAGAGATGTACATCATGTCAATGAAGGAGAGGTGGCTAAGTAGGAAGTACATGGGAGTGTGGAGGTGTGAATCAGTGCGAATCAGAAATATCATGACCCCGTTGGCCATCAGTGCAGTAAAAAAGATAATAGAGATGATGGCAAAAAGCAGGCCTGATGTTTCCTTTCTATTGAACAACCCCATGAAGGTAAAGTCTGTAGAGGATATGTTGTACTCTTCCATTGATCCCATGAGGGCACTGCTGTAACCTAGACTCTTTCAAACAAAACCATGATATTTGCAAGGAATTAATACAGCATACAGATTGTGTGTTAAGAAGTAAATTTCTAAAAGTTTATTACTTTGCTATATTTCTAAAAGTTGGGAGAAAACATTTAACATATTTTTCTCAATATTACTTTGCTATTTTGATACTTAGCAACTAGTCTGTTCTAGAAGGGTTTTAAGTAAAATTATTTTAAATCAATAATTCTTTAAATCATTGGACAAGATGACATCAGCAGATACTATCATACAACAGTGATACACATAACACTTAAGGATGCACACCATGATATATAGTAGTTAAACATAACCTGGTCTCTTGCATATGTGTGTGCATCTCTCTGTGTGAAAATACTACCTTGGATGCTATCCTTATTCAGTGTATCTTTATTGTTACAATTTTCAGCACCATCTTCAAAACATCTCGGGACTGGCTGTTCACAGTGTGTGTCTGACTTTTACCCACAAATATAAGTAATTTACCATTTGGGCTGCAAGTCAATGTCTATGTGTTTTCTTGCTGTCAATTCATCTATATTGCAGACAAAATTGAATAGAGGAAGTAAAGTGGGCAATGGAAATTACTCTCAAACCCAGATGTGAAAGGATCATCCCATACAAGAGGCATTCACTGTTACAGAATTATTTTTATTTTTGAAAATTAACTTTCATTTAAGGTGATGAATAATTAGCATTAGGATTATGATTAGTATTAGCATGTAGCATTAGCAGTTAGGATTCAGGACTGACACAAAGACATATATATTGAACAACTGACTTATTGTTTTTGGAAACTGGAATATCTTTCCCAGTAATTCATAATTAAGAAAAATTCATTGACTGTGTTCTATATAACTTCTGGTGATGATAAAGGAAAAATTCCACAAAAAGAGTTTTGAAAGTTAAGGACGAGTTTTCATGTGCTTGGAGTTAAATATGTCAAGGTGAGATACAGTTTATCAACATGTTTGAAAAGTAAATTGATTGAATTAGTCTATGTTCCTTCTAAATATACCAAAAATATGAGAATTTGAGTCAATTGCACAGAAAAATAACACTATTGAGATAATTATAATGGTATTCTGAACAGTTTGTGCCTTGTGCTTCATATCTATTGACTCATCAAGCTTCATAGTAAACCTTAGATGTGAGAAACTATAAAACCCCCTTTCACTGATGGCAGATTTAAAAGTAATATTCCCACAGTCACACATGATGTTGGTGGCAGGGATTTTTGAACCAAGTAGTCTCAATTAATTCTGTGTTCTTATAGCCCAGAACAACAAATAGATGTTTAAGCTGGCTATCAAGTAAAGTGTGCCCAAAATGTGAATTATTAAATGTGTATAGTTAAATTTTTAACTATAGGTAATCATTAATGGATGGCATAACCAACTCAATGGACATGAGTTAGAGCAGGCTCCAGGAGTTGGTGATGGACAGGGAGGCTTGGCGTGCTGCAGTCCATGGGGTCACAAAGACACGATTGAGCGAGCAACTGAACTGAACTGAATCATTAATGTGACCAGTGAAAATTAGTCATAATCAAGAGAATATCATCTTACTTATTATAATCTAGACTGCTGATTTTTAAGAAGGTAAACCCTGTTTTTCTCCTTTTTTACTTTATTTTCTTGCTAATTTTAAAATCTTTGGTGCCAGATATCATATATTTTCATGACACTGTGCAAGATTTTATTATCATTTCAACTGGCCCTATTTTCCTTTGGCTGTTTAATTTCCAATTAATTAATACTATTAAACTATGCATCTAAAGGAAAAATTCTGTCTAGTTTATGGAAAAGCTTAAACACTAATAATGTTTTAATTGCTTTCACAACTCCCACATTTCTATTTTTTATTTTTTTTTTTCTTTTCTCTTGTACTAAGGCACTACAAACAGAGAGAAAGCTATATTTGCTTTACAGAATCAAATATCTCTCTTTGCTCTCCATTCACATTCATTTCTAAATCTTTTAAACATTCTCTGCTGCCATATTTTTTTTTTCCCTACCTGGCCTTATATTTCAAGCAATAACATAGGCAACTCCAAAGACTTCTTCCTATGTCAGGAAACTGGTATTACCTTCTTAACTGCACATTAAAAAGTCTAAGTTGTTAGAGAACAACCCCATTTGATTAAATTTATTGTCTGCAATCTCATTATGTGGTAAAGTAATGAGGCTATATGTGAATTTCTTCTGCGCACAGGTTATATTACTTTGTTTTGATTTAGTAAAAATGAGAATAGTTAGAAAATGCCTGAAATGATTCTGTCACTTTATAAAGGATTTTTTTTTTTTTTCTGAAAGGATGTGATAGACATACAGTAAAACAAAATTTGGAATCAAATGAATTGATTTCTCCTAACCATGATGTTTTCTTCATGGATCACAGCCTTGTAGTGGTGAAGGGGCTTGCATAACTCAATGAAGCTATGAGCTATGCCATGCAGGGCCACCTAAGAAGGATGCGTCATAGAGGAGAGTTCTGACAAACAAGTGGTCCACTGGGGTAGGGAATGCAAAAAATTCCAATAGTCGTGTCACAAGAACCTCATCAACAGTAAGAAAGGTGAAAAGATAAGACATCAGAAGATGAGCCTCAAGGTGGAAGGATCACTGAAGAAGAGAGGAAGGCAATTACTAACAGCTCCAGAAAGAATGAAAAGGCTAGGCCAAAGCAGAAACAGTGCTCAGTTATGAATGTGTCTAGTGGTGAGAGTAAAGTTCAATGCTATAAAAAACAATATTGCATAGGAACCTGGAATGTCAGATCCATGAATCAAGGTAAATATGAAGTGGTCAAGCAGGAGATGGCAAGAGTAAACATTGATATCTTAGGTATCAGTGAACTAAAATGAGCTGGGAGAATTTAATTCACATGACCAATATATCTACTGCTGTGGGCAAGAATGCCTTATAAGAAATGGAGTAGCCATCATAATCAACAAAAGAGTCTAAAATGCAGTACTCAGGGGCAATCTCAAAAATGACAGAATGATCTTGGTTTGTTTCCAAGGCAAACCAGTCAACATCACAGTAATCTAAGTCTTTGCCCCAACCACTGATGTTGAAGAAGCTGAAGCTGAACAGTTCTATGAAGGCCTACAAGATCTTTTAGAACTAGCACAAAAAAGATGTCATTTCACCATAGGGGACTGGAAGGCAAAAAGGAAGTCAAAAGATACCTGGAATAGCAGGCAAGTTTGGCCTTGGAGTACAAAATGAAACAGGACAAAGGCTAACAGAGTTTTGTCAAGAGCAAACTTGACAAAATAAAGCACACATAACAAACATCATTTTCCAAGAGCACAAGAGATGTTCTAACAGCACAAAAGATGATTCTACACATGGACATCACTGGTTGGTCAATATCAAAATGAGATTGATTATATTATTTGCAGCCAGTGATGGAGAAGCTCTACATAGTCAGCAAAAACAAGACCTTGAGCTGACTGTTGCTCAGGTCATGAGCTCCTTATTGCAAATTTCAGGCTTACACTGAAGAAAGTAGGGAAAATCACTAGGCCTTTCAAGTATGACCTAAATCAAATCCCTTATGATTATGCAGTAGACATGACAAAAGGATTCAAGGGATTAGATCTGGTAGAGAGAGTGCCAGAAGAACCATGGATATGGAGGTTTATAACATTACACAGGAGGCAGTAACCAAAATCATCCTACAGAAAAAGAAATGTAAGAAGGCACAGTGGTTGTCTGAGGAGGTCTTACAAAAATAGCTGAGTAAAGAAGAGATTTGAAAGTCAAAGGAGAAAGGGAGAGATATACACAACTGAATACAGAATTCCAGAGAAAAGGAAGGAGAGATAAGAAGACTTTCTTCAATGAACAATACAAAGGAGTAGAGGAAAACAATAGAATGAGAATGACTAGAGATCTCTTCAATAAAATTGGAGATATCAAGGGACATCTCATGCAAGGATGGGCATGATAAAGGACAGAAATTGTAAGGACCTAACAGAGGTAGAAGAGATTAAGAAGTGGTGGCCAGAATACATAGAAGAACTATCCAAAAAAAAAAAAAAGACTTAAAGACTGGGATAACCACGATGGTGTGGTCACTTACCTAGAACCAGATATCCTGGAGTTTGAAGTCAAGAAGGACTTAAGAAGCATTACTACCAACAAAGCTATTGGAGGTGACGGAATTCCAGCAAAGCTATTTCAAATCCTAAAAGATGATACAATTAAAGGGCTGCACTCAATATGCCAGTAAATTTGGACAACTCAGAAGTGGCCAGAGGACTGTAAAAGGTCAGTTTTCATTCCAAACCTAAAGAAGGGCAGTGCCAAAGAATGTTCGAGCTACCGCACAATTGCACTCATTTCACATGCTAGCAAGCTTCAGTAGCATGTGAACCAAGAACTATCAGATGTGCAAGGTGGATTGAAAAGACAGAGGAATCAGAGACCAAATTGCCAACATCCATTGGATCATAGAAAAAGCAAAAGAATTCCAGAGAAATATCTGCTCCATTGACTATGCTAAAGTCTTTGATGGCATGGATAACAACAAACTGTGGAAAATTTGTAAAGGGAATACCAGACCATTTTACATGCCTCCTGAGAAACCTGCATGCAGGTCAAGAAGTAACAGTTAGAACCAAACATATAGCAATGAACTAGCTCAGTATTGGGAAAGGAGTATGTCAAGGCTGTATGTTATTATCCTGCTTATTTAACTTGTATGCAGAGTACATCATGTGAAATGCTGGACTGGATGAAACTCAAGCTGGAAGCAAGAAAGACAGGAGAATTATAAAAAATCTCAGATATGGAGATGCCACCACCCTTATGGCAGAAAGGGAAGAGGAACTAAAGAGCCTTTTGATTAAGGTGAAAGAGGGAAGTGAAAAAGCTGGCTTAAAACTCAACATTCAAATAACTAAGATCATGGCATCTGTTTCCATCACTTCAGGGAAAATAGATGGGGAGACCATGGAAACAGTGACACACTTTATTTTCTTGGGCTCCAAAGTCACTAGGGATGGTGACTGCAGTCATGAAGTTAAAAAGACACTTGCTCCTTGGAAGGAAAGCTATGATAAACCTAGACAGTGTATTAAAAAACAGAGACATCACTTTGCTGACAAATATCTGTATAGTCAAAGCTATGGTTTTCCAGCCATAAACTCTCACATGTACAGATGTGAGAGTTGAACCATAAAGGAAATAGAACACTGAAGAATTGATGCTTTTGAACCATAGTGTTGAAGAAGACTCTTGAGAGTCCCTTGGACTGCAAAGAGATCAAATAATAAATCCTATAGGAAATCAGCCCTGAATATTCATTGGAAGGACTGATGCTGAAGCTGAAACCCCAATACTTTGGGTAACTTATGAGAAGAGCTGACTCATTGGAAAAGACCCTGATACTGGGAAGGGTTGAAGGCAGGAGAAGAAGGGGACGACAGAGGATGAGATGATTGTACAGCATCATCAACTCAATGGACATGGGTCTGAGCAAACTCTGGAAGATAGGGAAGGACAGGGAAGCCTGAGTGCTGTAGTTCATGAGGTTGTGAAGAGTCAGACATGCCTGAACAACTGAACAACAACAAAGGTTATGCTCAAAATTCTTCAAGCTAGGCCTCGATAGTATGTGACTCAAAAACTTGCAGATGTACAAGTTGGGTTTAGAAAGGTAGAGGAATCAGAGATCGAATTCCCAACATCCATTGAATCATAGGAAAAAGCAAGGGAATTCCAGGAAAACATTCACTTTTGTTTCATTGACTATGCTAAAGTCTTTGACTGTGTGGATTACAACAAACTGAAAAATTCTAAAGGAGATGGGGCTATCAGACCACCTTACCTTCTCTTGAGAAGCCTGAACGCAGGTCAAAAAGCAACCATTAGAACTTTACATGGAACAATTAACTGGTTCAAAATTGGGAAGGGAGTACATCAAGGCTATACATTGTCACCCTGTTTATTTAACTTTTATACATAACATATCATGTGAAATGCAGGACTGGATGAATCACAAGCTGGAATCAAGATTGCTGGGAGAAATATCAACAGTCTCAGATATACAGCTGATACCACTCTAATGGCAGAAAATGAAGAGGAAGTAAAAAGCTTCTAGATAAGGTTGAAAGAGGAGAGTGAAAAAGATGGGTTAAAACTGAACATTTAAAATACTAAGATCATGTCTTCCAGTCCATTACTTCATGGTAAATAAAAGGGGAAAAGTTAGAGTTAGTGACAAAGTTTATTTTCTTGGTTTCCAAAATCACTGCAGATTGACCATAGCCATAAAACTAAAAGATGCTTGTTCCTTGAAAGGAAAGCTATGACAAACCTAGAAAGCATTTTTAAAAGCACAGACCTCACTTTGCAGGCAAAAGTTCATGTAGTCAAAGCTATGGTTTTTCCAGGAGTCATGTACGTATATGAGAGTTGGACCATAAAGAAGGCTAAGTGCCAATGAATTGATGCTTTCCAAATGTGGTGCTGAAGAAGACTCTTGAAAGCCCCTTAAACTGCAAGGAGAGCAAATCAATCAATACTAAAGGAAATCAACCCTGAATATTCATTGGAAGGATTTATGCTGAAGATGAAGCTCCAATAGTTTTACTACCTTATGGGAAAAGCTGACTCATTGCAAAAAACCCCGATGCTGGGAAAGATTGAAAGCAAAAAAAAAAAAAAAAGTGGGTGGAGAGGATGAGATGAGTCAGAGGACATGAATTTGAGCAAACTCTGGGAGATAGTGAAGTACAGGGAAGCCTGAAATGCTGCAGTCCATGGGGTTCCAAAGAGTTAAAGAGGATTTGGTAACTGGACAGCAGCATCAACCCATGACAAAAATTAATTTTGTGTATCTGGTTCTGTCCCTACATTGTCTAATCTTCACTTTTCATTTGTAGTAAATTTAGATGACAACATTTAAGATTACCCTATAGATAAAATAAGAAATCCATTGTTCAGTTCTTAAGTCGTGTCCTACTCTTTGTGGGATTCATGTCCATTGAATTGGTGATGCCATCCAACCATCTCATCCTCTGTCGCACTCTTCTCCTCCTGCTCTCAATTATAGGTGAAAATATTTATACAACTGCAAAGTAAAAAATTAATGCTATACACATATATCTTATTTTAAAATAATTGGTGTGTAAAAATGCCCAACTTTTCTTTGAGTAATCTACACATAGATCTAAAATCTATGAATTTGAATTGTAAATACCTTTGGAATGTCAAATCTAAGAACTCTGGTGCTCTGGGTGAGAATAATTCAGCATTTAGATTCTGTATTTTTTCCTCAGATATCTCTTAGGTTGAAGGAAATACTCTGTTGTATATTCTCAGAAAAGTGTGTGCATCACACTGATGAGAACCTAATAATTTTGAGAAGCATATTTGTGCTCAACCTGCAAATTATGATATCATAACAAAGAAAAGTTATTGACCAAAACTGGCAAGTTAAATTATCTTTAAGACTTACTTAAATTTTTTTTTTATTATACTATACCACCCATCAAGTGAAAGTGATGCATTTATTACATCCAGAGACAATTGCTACTAGTAGCTCCTAGTTTTTTGGGGTGTAGACATTTGGTTGAATCGGGATGGTTGCAAATCACTTTTTGCTACCCAGTTTAAGTTAGGATGCAGTTCCATCAGGACTGGAATGATCACCAAGCCTGTCCTTTAAATCAAGTGATATTGGTATCTCAATGTTGTAAATTACAGCCCTTCTCTGCTATATGCGACCACTGATGAACTTTCTGCCAAATTAGAGAGCATACTCCATGGTCCTTCAGGACAACAGCCCCTTTGCTAGGAAATTCTGTGTTCGCTTAAATTAAAAGCTGCTCATAAATCCTCCTGCTTTGTCCTCTAGATCCACTCAGAGGCAGTTTCTTTACTTTGTAACATTCAGCCATTCATAATGTGAACAAGACTTTAGAGTCAGAAAAGATAGACTGAAGAAGAACATGATTAGAAAGTGGAAAAACATCCTTCTTTGTATCAGTTTATGCTTTCCAATACTTATGTACATTAATCTATACATTTCTTGCAAAAATACTCCTTTCCTGTATTCATTTGGGATGATCTTTGGCAATATCTGTTTTAAAATTCAGTATCTCAATGTCAAGACATTACTATAGGAACTGTATGTAATCTTATTCTGTATTTTCCAAGTCTCCTGTAAATGTGTTATCATACTCTAGAAATATAAAACAATTACTTTCCTTAAATGGTAAGAAGAAAAAAAAAGAAGACATTATTCTAGGATTGAATTTTCCAGAACCAAATACCCTGGAAATATTTTTGTTTGTTTTTATATCTGGTTTATATCTGTGCTCTGTAAACTATGATTCAGTGCAAGTTTTTCATTTAGCCCTTCAAATAGTTCTTTCCCTGTCTCATCTAATTCATAAGGCTAAATTTTACTTAAACTATTAAATTTACTTAAAAAGGAGAGTAAAGATTTTGTTAAGGTTAAACAGAGATAGATAAATAGTTTATTAAAAAATATTATTTGCACAGTTCCATTTAATAGTACTCCCAAACCTAAGATTTGTAATGCATATTCTAGATCACTCCCAGAAAGAAAGTGAAGTAAGTATCTGCTTCTCAATGTACTTGCAGTTGGGTTGGGGGGCACCCATTGAGCTTGTAACCTGAGATTTGCAGTTCCTGAGTTGTAGATAACCCTGCCTTTATATCTCAAGATTTAGCTTGCATAAATTTTGTTTATATCATGCAATGAGAATCTGTTCAGTCAAACTCCTAAGATATGCTATGGAAACTCAGTCATTTCCTTATTCACCAGATATTTAATGTGCCATTGAGAAAAACTAGGCTACATGCTCATCAGATTTGATTTATCATCTGTTATCTTACTGCACAATTTCAAAAGACCTGAATTTTCATTAAGATAATAGGTAGAGAGGAGTGTACAAAGTTGTTCTAAATATTGCAGAAGCTTCTAGATGATTCATTGAATTGCTCGATTTAATCAAGGATTTCTTGTTGTTTAGATAAAACCTCGAACCTCTAAATCCAATTATTTACTTTTAAAAAAGTCATAAAGTGATTCATTTTTCCTTGATTCATCCCTCCTTGTTTAACCTCATCAACTCACAGTTCTCAAATCTTTTTCTCAAGAATTTAATCTGAATGCTACCTATTAAAAGCAGCATGTTACATGTCTCTTGGTATGCTTAAAGGAATGAAATACACTTCATTGATATAAAAAGACCACCAAAATTTTTAATACTATTATAAACTTTGTTCTAACTGTAGAAAAGTATCTCTGTCACTTACGTAGAGCTGGATCCTCTCCAGTCATTCAGGGTAGGGTAGGTCCTTCAAAGGTGGAGTGTATGAGTGAGTTCTTGGTCACTAAGTCATCAAATGTGGAAATAATCATACAAAATTTAGTAAAATCAAAATTCAGCAAGCTACAAGAACTTTAAATAACCAAAAGAGAAAAGGAACAAATAGATTTTTCATATAATAGAAGATGATATGTTACTAGAAAAGAAGATAATTATATTTAGTGGATTTAATTTTTCTCCAGCTTATATTGAGAAGGGGAAAAAAAAAAAAAACTAAGAGATTCATAGTCATGAATATCCATAACAGGAAAGATCAAGTTCTGACTTATGTGCCCAGGTTTCCTCTGCATATTACCCATGATGATCCAAAACACAGAGATTTAGGTTTATGAGCTTGAATTTACTGAATTGTAAACTAGAGGTATCCTTAGCAACTGATGATGGAGTTAGCTCAAAAAGAGACATGCAGCAAGTTATTAAGAGAAATTTTGTAATATAAATTGGCAAAAGGAATAAAAAAAAATGCCATCTTAAAAATCTTTGAAATATTTTTTCATTGCCAGAACAGATTGCACAAACCCTCCAGCTTTCTAGAAATGTGTGTTAATGCTTAACCTATTTTAATAAGAAATTTTAGAAACCTATGAGGGACAATTGTGAAAAACTGAAAAGGCAGAAAGAAAGTTGCAAACCATTAAGAACGCTGAAGTGTCTCTTGGTTTTCCATGTTTAGGTTCCCTGGAGCAACAGGAAGTGCTCAGAAGTGAGAAGAGGCAGGAGTTTATATAGTTTTCTTAGAAGGCAATGAAGTGAAGTTTTCTTGCAAAGATCAAGTCTCTTCCCTGTGGACTTTGCAGACTGTAATGAGACATATTTGGCACAGCTAATGAGTAGTGTATTTTTGGGATGAATGTCACATGGACTTTGAGAAAACTGTTTCCACTGCTGGGCTCCAAAGTGTAAGACTGTGAGTTCTCTAACATTTCATCAGGAATTTCCTTTGGCAGCTATTCCTCCCAGTGGAATGTGGGAACTAATTTGAAGAGACATAAAAATGATAGAAGGTAACTCAACTATTATTTGCTTTAGTACTTTATTGGTAGTCCAATCAGTCAGTTAGTGTAGTCACTTAGTCTTGTCCTATTCTTTGTGACCCCATGGACTGCAGCATGCCAGGCTTCCCTGTCCTTCACCATCTCCTGGAGCATGCTCAAACTCATGTTCATTGAGTTGGTGATGCCATCCAACCACCTCATCCTCTGTCATCCCCTTCTCTTCCTGTGTTCAATCTTTCCCAGCAGCAGGGTCTTTTCCAATGAGTCAGTTCTTCACATCAGGTAGCCAAAGTATTGGCACTTCAGCTTCAGCATAAGTCCTTCCAATGAATATTCAGGGCTGATTTCCTATAGGATAGACTGCTTTGATCTCCTTGCAGTCCAAGGGGCTCTCTAGAGTCTTCTCCAAAGCCACAGTTGAAAAGCATCAATTCTTCGGTGCTCAGCTTTCTTTATGGTGCAACTCTCACATCCATACATGATTACTGGAAAAACTATACCTTTGATTATATGGACCTTTGTTGGTAGTCTAACAATAATTATTTTTTTCTGAGTATTGAGTACTGGGTACATATACTTGAGGAAATGTGAAATTTTCTGAAAATTAAAAATGCCCATAATACTCAATGATAGTCACCAAAGCATATCATATAGATAGCTATTCATATACAATTAAATTTACATTTTATACACACACACACACATTGACATAGGAAAGGGCAACCCACTCCAGTATTCTTGTCTGGAAAATTCCATGGACAGAGGAGCCTGGCAGGCTACAGTCAATGAGTTCTCAAAGAGTCAGACATGACTAAGCAGCAGCAACAGCATAAACACATATACATATGTGGAAAGTATATATATATTTATACATATATATATATATTATATATATACATATATATATCATTTACACACATAAAGAGGTGTGTGTTTACATATGATTTGATAATTTTCATTATTCAAAACAACTTCTTAAAAAGTGTTCCTAGTGAGAAATATTCTTCCAAATGTAGCATTCATTATCTGCATTGTGTCCTACCTCATCTGAAAGTGTCCGAAAGTGAAGTCGTTCAGTCGTGTCCGACTCTTTGTGACCCCATGGACTGCAGCCTACCAGGCTCCTCTGTCCATGGGATTTTCCAGGCTAGAATACTGGAGTGGGTTGCCATTTCCTTCTCCAGGGGATCTCCCCAACCTAGGGATCGAACCCAGGTCTCCTGCATTGTAGGCAGACGTTTTTACTATCTCAGTCACCAGGGAAGTCTAGTCCTACCTCATAAATATTCTCAATTTTATTTAACCAGTACTTCATTTTCATGCATATATTTAATTGTAGTGTTAATAACTCATGTGATGATAAACAGTGTCTTTTAAAATAAATCTTGTTTTAAGTTTTATTGAAATTTTTGAAGGCTTCATATCCACATTTTAACATTTAAATGTATATATATATTTATTTTTATTAATTTTATACAGTTATTAGAAGTCACATTCCATTTACAGTTATTAGAAAATATTGGCTATATTCTCCATGTTGTGCAATATATCTCTATAGTTTCCCTTACATCCAACAGTTTTCATCTCCTTCCCCACTCATATGGGTTTGCCCCTCTCCCAGCACTGGTACTCGCTAGCTAATCCTCTGTTTCTGTAGGTCTGTTTTTGTTTTGTTATATTTACTACTTTGCTACATTTTTTTAGATTCCAAATATAAGTGATATAGTATTTGTCTTTTTTTGTCTTATTTCACTTAGAATACTGTCCTCCAGTTTCATCCACATTGCTGCAAATGGCAAATTTGCTTTCTTATGCTTCAGTAGTATTTCAATGTGTATACATACTACATCTTTTTATCCATTCATCTCTTCATGGACACATGGGGTAATTTCATATCTTGCCAATTGTAAATATTGTGGCTATGAACATTGGAGTGCATGAATCTTTTCAAATTAGTGTTTTTGTTTTTTTTTCAAATATGAACCCAAAAGTGGGATTGTTGAGTCACATGATAGTTCTTACTATTTTTAGTTTTTGAGAAACCTCCATACTGTTTTCTACAGTGGCTACACAAATTTACATTTCTGCCAACAGTGTACACTTAATTTTGTGCACTTAATGTTTCCTTCTTAAATTTGTCTTTAGGGAGAGCTATTCAGTCAATTTGCATATTATTTTTAACTTTTAATTTTATTTTTAAGTTGCACTTCTGAAGTAGCATCAGTTTACTTTCTTATTGTCTATTAGTTTCCATTTCACTAATGTATCTTCAGAGCTTTCTTTCTAAAGATATAAGTATAAACATGTAAACATATGTGCCCACTAATAACTTTAACTCTGTCCTAAGATAACTTAATTAATTAATTTTTTTAGCAAAGTTGAAACTTCTTAAATGTGCTAGCAAGTTTTTTTCTAGATTGCCTATCCATTTAATTTGCTCTTATTAGTTTAAGATGTTGTTACTTTTTAAACTTGCTTTTGAGTAGTAGATAGGTGGCTCCTGGTTGGAAATTTACAATCAACAACCTCCTCTTTGCATTTCTTGAGATAAGAGATAGGTGGGCTCCAGTTGAAGAATTTGCAGCCAACAAAAACAGGGTAAATAGCCAGTCTTTGTCTATTACCTCAAAGGAATGAAGGTTTCCCTGGTGTCTCAGCTGGTAAAAAATCCACCTTCAATGTGGAAGACCTGGGTTTGATCCTTGGGTTGGGAAGATCCTCTGGAGAAGGGCATGACAACACACCTCTGAAGGAGAAGGGGATAACAGAGGACAAGATGGTTGGATGGCTTCACTGACTCAATGGGCATGAGTTTGAGCAAGCTTCAGGAGTTGGTGATAGACAGGGAAGCCTGGTATGCTGCAGTCCATGGGGTCACAAAGAGTCAGACACGACTGAGCAACTTTCACTTTCAAGGGAATTATAGTAAGGACAAAGAAAATAAAAAACCTTGTCTGATAAGGAAGACACTACATGTGCACAGAAAGTTTCCTTGGAGTCAAAAGTCAGAGGATAACTCCAAGCCCTAATGAGTCTTGCTTCTCCCAGAAGCCTTCACTTCGAGATTACTCTTGGCTAGGGTGTGCATGTGCACCCCAGGGGAGGGTACTGAGACAAGTTAACGTGGGAGGGACAAAGCAAGGTGACTGTCCTGAAGGAAGATGAAGACTCAGAAAATTGCTCCTTTATAAAGGATTTAAACTTCCCACAGGCGTGAATCTGTCTCTGAGCCCACCCATGCAAATTTCTGCAAGTACATTTTAGTAAATTTTTTGCTTTCCTCTTTATCTTCTGGACATAACCAGATGGTCAACACTGAAATCAGATTGATTATATTCTTTGCAGCCAAAGATGGAGAAGCTCTATACAGTCAGCAAAAATAAGACTGGGAGCTGACTGTGGCTCAGATCATGAACTCCTTATTGCCAAGTTCAGACTGAAATTGAAGAATGGGGAAATCCACTAGACCATTCAGGTAAGACTGAAATCAAATCCCTTATGACTATACAGCGGAAGTGAGAAATACATTTAAGGGACTAGATCTGATAGACAGAGTGCCTGATGAACTATGGACAGAGGTTCGTGACATTGTACAGGAGACAGGAATCAAGACCATCCCAAAAAAAAAGAAATGCAAAAAAGCAAAATCACTGTCTGAGGAGGCCTTACAAATAGCTGTGAAAAGAAGAGAAGTGAAAAGCAAAGGAGAAAAGGAATGATATATCCATTGAATAGCATAGCTCCAAGAATAGCAAGGAGAGATAGACAGCCTTCCTCAGTGATCAGTGCAAAGAGATAGAGGAAAGCAACAGAATGGAGAGACTAGAGATCTCTTCAAGAAAATTAGAGATACCAAGGGAACATTTCACGCAAAGATGGACTCAATAAATTACAGAAACGGTAGGGACCTAACAGAACCAGAAGATATTAAGAAGAGGTGGCAAGAGTACACAGAAGAACTATACAAAAACTATCTTCACGGCCCAGATAATCACGATGGCATGATCACTCACCTAGAGCCAGACATCCTGGAATGTGAAGTCAAGTGGGTCTTAGAAAGCATCCCTACGAACAGAGCTAGTGGAGGTGATGGAATTTCAGTTGAGCTATTTCAAATCCTGAAAGATGATGCTGTGAAAGTGCTGCACTCAATATGTCAGCAAATTTGGAAAATGCAGCAGTGGCCACGGGACTGGAAAAGATCAGTTTTCATTCCAATCCTTAAGAAAGGCAATGCCCAAAATGCTCAAACTACCACACAATTGCACTCATCTCACACGCTAGTAAAGTAATGCTCAAAATTCTCCAAGCCAGGCTTCAACAGTATGTGAACTGTGCACTTCCAGATGTTCAAGCTGGTTTTAGAAAAGGCAGAGGAACCAGAGATCAAATTACCAACATCTGCTGGATCATCGAAAAAGCAAGAGAGTTCCAGAAAAACATCTATTTCTGCTTTATTGACTATGCCAAAGCCTTTGACTGTGTGGATCACAATAAACTGTGGAAAATTCTAAAAGAGATGGGAATACCAGACCACCTGACCCACCTCTTGAGAAACCTGTATGCAGGTCAGGAAGCAACAGTGAGAACTGGACATGGATCAACAGACTGGTTCCAAATAGGAAAAGGAGTATGTCAAGGCTGTATATTGTCACCCTGCTTATTTAACTTAAATGCAGAGTACATCATGAGAAATGCTGGGCTGGAAGAAGCACAAGCTGGAATCAAGGTTGCTGGGAGAGATATCAATAACCTCAGATACCCTTATGGCAGAATGTGAAGAAGAACTAAAGAGCCTCTTGATGAAAGTGAAAGAGGACAGTGAAAAAGTTGGCTTAAAGCTCAACATTCAGAAAACTAAGATCATGGCATCCCATCCCATCACTTCATGGCAAATAGATGGGGAAACAGTGGAAACAGTGGCTGACTTTATTTTTTTGGTCTCCAGAATCACTGCAGATGGTGATTGCAGTCATGAAATTAAAAGACACTCCTTGGTAGGAAAGTTATAACCAACCTAGACAGCATATTAAAAAGCAGAGACATCACTTTGTCAACAAAGGTGCGTCTAGTCAAGGCTATGATTTTTCCAGTGGTCATGTATGGATATGAGAGTTGGACTATAAAGAAAGTTGAGCACCAAAGAATTGATGGTTTTGAACTGTGGTGTTGGAGAAGATTCTTGAGAGTCCCTTGGACTGCAAGGAGATCCAACCAGTCCATCCTAAAGGAGATCAGTCCTGGGTGTTCATTGGAAGGATGATGTTGAAGCTGAAACTCCAATACTTTGGCCACCTGATGCAAAGAGTTGACTCATTTGAAAAGACCCTGATGCTGGGAAAGATTGAGAGCAGGAGGAGAAGGGGATGACAGAGGATGAGATGATTGGATGGCCTCACTGACTCAATGGACATGGGTTTGGATGGATTCCGGCAGTTGATGATGTACAGGGAGGCCTGAATGCAGAGTTTCATGAGGTTGCAAAGAGTCGGACACGACTGAGCAACTGAACTGAACAGAACTTAGCTTCTGCCTCCTTGCCTGAATCCATTCATGACTAGGCAGGCAAGACTAGGGACCTTAGCCTACCTGCTGGCCCCCGTGGTCCCGTGGTTAAAACTCCCTGTCTAGAACACTAAGTAAGACCTTGCTTCAGCTACCACTCACTGATGCTTTTGGAAACTGCCACTTACTGCTGCATGTGTCCAAAATCACTATTAGCTTTTTGAAGTATGACCATGTATCTGTCATGTATACCTCAAGTACATTTTCATTTCCTTGTTTTCTTAAATTTCATTCATTTTTTATTATCCATGGTATTTTTTTAGTTATTGTAGCAAAGCATATCAACATTGCTTCTTTAGCTCCCCCAGCCCCTGTTTTATGCTTAGAAATGATTGTAATAGTTTAAAATAGAGGAATTTAACTTACTTTATTTTTCACTTGTGTATTTTGTTGAAGTATAGTTTATTTAAAATATTTCAGGTGCACAGCAAGGTGATTCAGTTATACAGATACACATATATTAGAAATTATTTTGCCTCATAGATTATTACAAGACATTGACTATAGCTCACTATGCTGTACAGTAAAGCTTTGTTGCTTGTTGCATATCTACTTTTTAATTAGAAATCTCTCATTCTATTCATACTAAGTCAAACAAGTGGAATCAAAATGTCATAATATTTTTAGTTAAGCAAAAATTTATAAATTTTCCAAAATACATATAATACACACACACACATATATCCAAAAGCTTTTCTATTACATCTGATAAAGGCTTGAGAAAGAACATCAAAACAAAAAGAAGAGATGGAGTAATTGGAGAATATAAACTAAATGAAATGGTGCCACTGAATATGAAATAAGAAAAGTGAAACAAACCAGATAAAAGTAAAAGATCATCATATAGTTCCATTTTTTTTTTTTAAACATGACTGCTGGTTACAAACATGTCTGGAAATCTGGAGAAAAAAAGCAATACCTGAGCATGTGTATGTTTCAAAAAAAATTTCAAGATAATCCTGCTATGTATCTGGATTTTAAAAAGTGATTATAGGTGTTTCTATTCAGTTCAGTTCAGTTCAGTTCATTCACTCAGTCATGTCTGACTTTTTGCAACCCCGTGGACTGCAGCACGCTAGGCTTCCCTGTCCATCACCAACTCCTGGAGCTTGCTAAAACTCATGTCCATTGAACTGGTGATGCCGTCCAATCTTCTCATCCACTATTGTCCCCTTCTCCTCCTGTCTTCAATCTTTCCCAGCATCAGGGTCTTTTCCAATGAGTCAGTTCTTCCCATCAGGTGGCCAAAATATTGGGGCTTCAGCTTCAGCATCAGTCCTTCCAATGAATATTCAGGACTGATTTCCTTTAGGATCGACTGGTTTGATCTTTTTGCAGTTCAAGGGACTCTCAAGAGTCTTCTCCAACACCACAGTTCACAAGCATCAATTCCTCGGCACTCAGCATTCTTTATGGCCCAATTCACATCCATACATAACTACTGGAAAAAACCATAGCTTTGACTAGATGGATCCTAGGTTGGTAAAGTAATGTTTCTCCTTTTTTTAATATGCTGTCTAGGTGTGTCATAACTTTTCTTTCAAGGAGCAAGCATCTTTTAATATCATGGCTACAGTCACCATTTGCAGTGATTTTGGAGCCCAAGAAGATAAAGTCTGTCACTATTTCCATTGTTTCTCCATTTATTTGCCTTGAAGAGATGGAACCAGATGCCACAATCTTCATTTTTTGAACATTAAGTTTTAAGCCAATTTTTTCACTCTCTTCTTTCACTATCATCAAGAGGTGTTTTAGTTAAACACCTCTTGAAGATAATGAAAGAAGGGTAGAGTCATCTGCATATCTGAGGTTATTCATATTTCTCCATGCAGTCTTGATTGCAGCTTGCGCTTCATACAATCGGGCATTTCACATGATGTGCTCTGCATATAAGTTAAATAAGCAAGGTGACAGCATAAAGCCTTAATGTTTTCATTTCCCAATTTGGAAGTTAACAAATAGATTTAAGGGGTTAGATCTGATATACAGAGTGCCTGAAGAACTATGGTTCATAGCATTGTACAGCAGGAGGTGATATAAATCATCCCCAAGAAAAAGAAATGAAAAAAGGCAAAATGGTTGTCTGAAGAGGCCTTAAATATGGCTGAGAAAAAAAGAGAAATAAAAGGCAAAGGAGGAAAGGAAAGATATACCCATTTGAATGCAGAATTCCAAAGAATAGGAAGGAGGGATAAGAAAGCCTTCCTAAGTGATCAATGAAAAGAAACAAAAGAATGGGAAAGACCTCTTCAAGATATCTTCAAGAAAATTAGAGCTATCCAGGGAACATTTCATGCAAAGATGGGCATAAAAAAGGACAGAAATGGTGTGGACCTGAGACACAGAAAATATTAAGAAGAGTTGGCAAGAATACACAGAACTATACAAAAAAGATCTTAATGACCTAGGTAACCATGATGATGTGATCCCTAACCTTGAGTCAGACATCCTGGAGTGGAAGTCAAGTGGGCTTTAGGAAGCATTACTACGAACAAAGCTAGTGGAGGTGATGAAATTCCAGCTGACCTTTCAGATACTAAACGATGATGCTGTGAAAATGCTGCCCTCAATATGTCAGCAAATTTGGAAAACAACAGTGAACCATAGGACTGGAAAATGTCAGTTTTCATTTCAGTCCCAAAGAAGGGCAATGCCAAAGAATGTTCAAAGTACTGCACAATTGCACTCCTTTTGCAGGCTAGCAAAGTAATTTTCAAAATTCTCCAAGCTAGGCTTTAATTGTACATGAACCAAGAACTTCCAATAGTTCAAGCTGGATTCAAAAAAAAGCAGAGGAACCAGAGATCAAATTGCCAACATCTGTTGGATCATAGAAAAAGAAAGAGAATTCCAGAAAAATATCTACTTCTGTTTCATTGACTATGCTGAACCTTTTCACTGTGTGGATCACAACAAACTGTGGAAAATTCTTTAAGAGATGGGAATACCAGACCACCTTACCTGCCTTGTGAGAAACCTGTATGCAGGTCAGGAAGCAACAGTTAGAACCAGATATTGAACAATGGACTGGTTCAGAATTGGGAAAGGAGTATGTCAAGGCTGTATATTGTCCTCCTGTTTATTTAATATATGCAGAGTATATCATGGGAAATACCAGGCTGAATGAAGCACAAGCTGGAATCAAGATTGCAGGGAGAAATGCCAATAAACTCAGATATGGAGATACCACCCTTATGGCAAAAAAAGCAAAGAGGAGCTAAAAAGCCTCTTGTTGAAAGTATAAGAGGAGAGGGAAAAAGCTAGCTTAAAACTTGACATTCAAAAAACGAAGAGCATGGCGTCTGGTCCCATTCGTTCATGGCAAATAGATGGGGAAACAATGAAAACAGTAACATATTTTATTTTCTTGGGCTCCAAAATTACTGTGGATGATTACTGCAGTCTTGAAACTAAAAGATGCTTGCTACTTGGAAGAAAGGCTGTGACACACCTAGACAGCATATTAAAAAGCAGAGACATTACTTTGCCAACAAAGGTCCATCTAGTGAAAGGCATGGTTTTTCCACTAGTCATGGATGGATATGACAGTTGGACTATAAAGAAGGCTGAGTGCAAAGAATTGATGCTTTGAACTGTGGTGCTGCAGAAGACTCTTGAGAATCCCTTGGTCTGCAAGGAGATCAAATCAGTCAACCCTATAGGAGATCAATCCCAGATATTCATTGGAAGGACTGATGCTGAAGCTGAAGCTCCAATACTTTGACCACCTGATGCGAAGAGCCAATTCATTAGAAAAGACTCTGATGCTAGGAAAGATTGAAGGCAGGAGGAGAAGGCAATGACAGAGTATGAGACAGTTGGATGGCATCACCAACTCAATGGACATGAATTTGAGCAAGCTCTGGCAGATGGTGTAGGACAGGGAAGCCTGGCATGATGCAGTCTATGGGGTCATGAAGAGTCAGACATGACTGAGCTACTGAAGAATAACAACAACAAATTTTTCCGTTTTTCCAGAATGTTATATGGTTGGAATCATATACCACATAAGATTTTCAGACTGTTTTTTTTTTTTCCAGTTAGTAGTATACCTTGAAGATTCTTCCTTTATTTCATGGTTTATTGGATCATTTCTTTTCATTGTTGAATAATATTCAAGTGTATTGATATATCATACTTTATCTGTTTATCTACTAAAAGACATCTTGATTAATTATTGATGATTATGAAAGAAAATTGCTCTAAATATTCCCATGCAGTGTTTTGTTTATTTTTTTTTTTTAATGTCAGTTGGGTAAATCCTGGGAAGCACTATTACCAGATTATGTGGTAAAACTAGAATTAGTTTTGGAGGAAACTGTCAAATTCTCTTCCACAGTGATTTGTTTTTACATTCCCACCAGCAATGAATGAAGCTTCCTGTATTTTACAGTAATTTCAATTTTAACCACTCTAAGTATGCAGTACTATCATATTGTTGTTTTAATTACTACATTTTAAAAGTATGCATTAGTTATTCTTTCCCTAATTTCCTCACAAATTTATTTTTAATCCTTACAATTGGATTTTTTTAAATCTATTATCAATCTTTCTTAGTATAGTTGATAAAGCAGCATGCTTATATGTGTGAGGGATAAAAAGGTTAAAGATAAATGGGGTGATTTTTTTTTTCTAAATCACAAACATTAGGAGCATGAAAGGCAATCACCCTCATTAAGAAAAGCAAACATAATGATCAGTGTTTATTGCGTTTATCATATTTGCTCTTTCAAACCTTATAAGAAAAGCCATTATACTACCTCACTTTTCACAAAAGAGGAAATTGGGCCTTAGCTACATAGAGAATGGACAGAAGTTCTCATGATCTTTAAAAATGGACCCCAAATTGATGCTCAGTTCTCAGGATCATTCCCCACCTCTTCTGACTTATTGTTTTCTCGTACCTCACTATCTTCTGTGTTGGAAATTCTTCCTCCTAATGCCTAGCATGTGGTACTTTCCAAGCCCAGCTGGACAAGATTGAAGGAGATGAACCTTCCAGAAAGAGCTTCAAAAAGGCTGCCTTTGGTAACAACTAAAACTCCCACTAATATAAATGGAAGCAAGTCCACTTTCTTGATTAGTTAGTCAGTCCAATCTACAGGGTCCAACATAAATTTTTCCATTTGGTTAAAAATTTTGTTTACCACTCAGTTCCTTTCTCCAGTGCAATAGGAGGTGTGATTATGTTTACAATCATCAGTGTCTGTCAGAAGTAGAATATTACTGAACCCAGTTAGGGTTTTGAGAGCACAGAATCTGGCATAGCCTATTACAGAGAAGGTTTAAGGGGCTTGGGATTTGGTCCAGGTTTTTACAACTGAGTCTATAATTTAGTCTAAACACATTCTCTTTAGGGACCCAACATCCTAAAAACAAATTATCTAAGTCATTTCCCAAGGAAACTTTTTTTGTTCCAACTTTCAAATGGAAAGCTAATTATTTTCTTCCCAATTTGTAATGTTATACAATGTAAAACTTAGTACCATAAATGAGGAAAAATAGGCTGTCCACCACTTATTTGGAATAAAAATATTCATACCACTATAATATCTAGAGTAGGATTCCAGAAATTTAATAATTCTGATGGATTGGAGAGAAAACTGAAAAGTGATTACAGAATTTCAAACTCATAAAGCACTCTTTTCTCTACTACCTATTACTGTGCCTTCTGATATGATTATTTACCATATAATATATATAACATTATAGAATCCTTGCCCAGAAGAGTATTAGTCTCTATTTATGCAAAATACATGTGATTCATTTTTTTTTCCAGCCCCAGATTTAGATAAAGGAGGAATGTTTTCAGTTGTTAATCAAAGAAAAGATATTTAACTTTTCTAAATCCTGGTGTGAGTTTATGTATATATTTCCTTTGAAGTTTTATGATGCTATAACTTCTTTTAAATGTCTGCACCTCTAACCTTTTCATAAACTCTGTCTATGACTCATTTAAACAATGTAATCAAAATTGCCATTCTTATGAAGTTCCTGAGAGTGGATAGAAATTGTAATATTAATCAGACATTTTGGGGCCCTTATATACATAAATTGTACTCATAGAATTGATATAAGGGAAGAATTAGAATGGGTGGCCACAAGGAAGAAATACTGTTGTTTATGAAACCAAGCAGGACTTTGTGGGGACTTCCTTGGTACAAACGCCCCTCTGTGTGCTTTTCTTCATTTGTAGAAAAAGGCTCTAGTCTTCTAGGCTTTCCCTGAGTTTCAAAGAGCAGACTCAGTTACTAATTAGAGAAGTGAGGGAATTTAGAAACAAATGAAAGACAGACAAGAAAGAAAATTAAAGACAGTTTAAACACTAGTTCAACAACAAAACAAAATCACAGAACCACCAGTTCTTTCTCAAGTATTTAACCAAAACTTTGAGTGATTCTGTAGAAACAAAGAGCCCTGCTAAGGTACAGAATGGTGATTGCATGCTAACCTTAAGTGTGTGTGTCCTAGACTGGTTGTAACCAGAGGGCTGGTGATCAAGATTCCTGAAAGATCACCCTGTTCCCTCACCATCAACAAATCAGAAGAATGTCCATGAGCTAATCAGGTACCCTGTAATCATCAACCCTAATGTTGCCTTTAAAAACCCTTGCCTACAAGCCATCAGGGAGTTGTTTTTTTCTTTTCCTTTTTTTTTTTTTTTTGAGCACTAGCTGTCCACTCTTCTTACCTGATGCCCTTCAGTAAATGCTGTACTTTCCTTCACCACAACCTGGTGTCAGTAGATTGGCTTGTTGCACAGTGGGCAAGTAGATATGAGTTAGTTTGGTAACATTTATAACACTCTGGAATTATTCATGCATGGATGTTTCAGCAGTTTCACCTTTTTGATAAAAGTATGGCTGATGTACTTTTTGACATAACTGGCATTGGTAGTTGCTGCAAGCATTATTTATATTATCCGTGGCAAAACCCCATACACTCCTGAGCAGACATGGAGGATTTAGACTGTCAGAATTCTTCCCTTGTCATACCATGAGTCCCTTGACATCTTGCCAAAACCCTCTTAAAGGCCTCAGCCACATCCCTGTTTCTCAAACTGTAAATGAGAGGGTTTAACAAGGGGGTGATGATAGTGTAAAAGACAGAAAAGACCTTGTCTTTAGTTGGAGTGTGGTATGATTGGGGAAGCATATATGTGTACAGGGCAGCCCCATAGAATAAGATCACCACCATCATGTGTGAGGAGCAGGTGGCAAAAGCCTTCTTCTTCCCTTCTGCTGACTTCATCTGGTGCACTGTGATGAGCACTCCAGTGTAGGAAGCAATCACTACAGAAAAGGGGATCAGCAGCATCATGACACAGCAAATATACATCACCATTTCATAGGCAGCTTTGTCACCACAGGCCAGCCTCAGCATGGTGGGTGCCTCACAGAAGAAGTGATTGATCTTGTGTGAAGCACAGAATGGTAGACTCATGGTGATAGGGGTGAGGAGGAAGCTATCCAAAGCACCACCAAACCAAGAGCTGGCCAAGATCATCCAACAGACCTGATGGCTCATGAGGACAGGATAGCGGAGAGGGTTGCAGATGGCCACATAGCGGTCATATGCCATGAGTCCCAGCAGGAAAAATTCGGCCCCTACAAAGCCCATATAGAGAAAGTACTGGGCTGTACAGGCAACAAAGGATATGGTCCCCTCACCCTCAAGGTAATCGGCCAGCATCTTGGGCACAATGGTGGAGATGTACATAATGTCAATGAAGGAGAGATGGCTGAGCAGGAAGTACATGGGGGTATGGAGGTGAGGGTCTATGTAGATCAGAAAGATCATGATCCCATTAGCTATCATGGCCATGAAGAAGATGGCACAAATGATGCTGAAAAGAAAGCCAGAGGCTTTGTTGTTAGTGAAGAGCCCTGTAAGGGTGAAGTCACTGGAAAAGGTCTTATTATTTCCATTCATGGTTTTGAGTTGGATCTGGAGGCATAAGAAGAGAAACATGGGGTTGATGAAAATTGCAGTAGATAAGATGAACCATTAAAGATGTCTATGTACGTATGATTAAATTAAAATTATTTATACACTAATGTCAATTGTTTTATGTGGGGCAGATTCGGGATTTCTTCTATCTTGGAAATTTCTTCTTGTTGAAGAGCAATTCTAATGTTAGGTCCCATGGCATGAAGACAAACGATCATTTGGAAATTAATCCTTGATTTAAGGGCGTTTGTTATTTTAGAATATGGGCTATAGATAAGATCTTTTCCTGGAGTTGGCTCCACTTGTTTGAAATATGGATACAACTGAAAAATGATTGAGTCAATTGATTCAGTTCAAATAAACATACAGTTCAATAAGAGGTTTCATTTACATGAGAATTTTTGTGACAACTTTAAAGCCAATCAGTGTCATTAAAAAAACCCATTAAGTTGTAGCTATGACTGTAGATTTTGAAGTATTGAGTTGGATCACAGCATTGTTCATGTGACCATTGAATGATAGTCTTTTGCTTTTCTATTCATTTGTTGATTCCTCTGCCATTCATACACCAACATTTATTCATGGAGAATAACTTTTGCAGTGTTTTAAGCTCTAGGGAAATTGTTGTAAACAAAAGAGGAATGTCTCATGTGACTTATGGCTCTAATTGTGGCAAATAGAGAGTAAACCAAAGGAAAATGATGGTGCTAGATAATGAGAACTGCTTCTTTAACATGGATAAAATAGGATAACAAATGAGAGACGTGTGAAGATTTGAGGGAAAGTTGTACCTTCAGAATAAATAGCAAATTTAAGAGTCCTAAAGCAGAAAGGAATTTGTTATGTTCAGGACAGTTCATGCAAAGCACTGCATCATGCCTGAGTCAGGTAGTAAGGTGTTTGAAGTAAGATTCTTAAGATGTTTGGACCAAGGTAAAGAGGTCAAAAGCTTTTTCTAAATATCTGTAGAACTGAGGTGCAGTTTCCATTTGTAATCATTTGTATAACATTTAAACATATGTTCATTCTGATTATTTTTGTTTGTTTCCCTTTTGTGCAGTTGAGCCTGTTATTTTTTTCCCCCTTGATTCTGCAATTTTGTGGGCCTTGAAGGCTTTACTAGAGGAGAATCTCCATCCAAGTTAGTTTGGGGCAGTCCAGGTTATGTCTTCTGTGTCTGGGTCCCCTCTAGTTGAGCATGTATCCTGACTCCTTTCACTATCAAGAGCATTCTGATTTGGTCAGTCATGCTCCTTAGAGATGATACCTAAGAAGTGTCTGAAGAACCATGCAGAGTAGAGGACAAGTAGAGGAAATCCCAAGCAAAAGGAAATCCACACTCTGGGTGCTACATTTACATTCTGCATTTATAATGAAAAGAAGAAAATTCTTTTAAAAAATTCATCATTAGCTTTACCATTCTTCAAACATCAAATATAATTTTTGAAATATTTGGAATAATATTAAGCCCTGTGCAATGTTATACTCCAAAAATGGCAAATGATGTGACCATAAATGGACAGGATTAGCAGTCAGTTTCCTCACCTAGGAATGATATTTTGGAGTAAGAGGTCTCTATGATTCCTTAATCTATGATTAAAGGTGATCCTTTCTTAAGAATACTAGGTGTTTTCCTCTGTTTCTTCATCTGCTCTGTAGTGAAAGAAACAAGACAGTTTTCAAGGACTACATCACTACATCACTTAGTACAATCAGTTTCTTAGCTTGGTAACTAGAATGTGTTATGTGCTCAATAAAAGCTATTGTCAATACTATTAGATACATACATACTGTCAATAATATATAAATCCAAAAGGAAGATATTCTGAAATATGTTAATAGAAATATACACTAATATATATCTCAATATTATATAGATGACAGAAAGTTGCAAAATAAGAATAGAAAAGAAACTACAAACTATTACTTATAGTGAACACTGAATTCACCTTAAATAAACATGCTTAAAAAGAATGTAAATATGATTGAAAACTTGAATAGAATTCAAAATAATGTTTAACATCAAAGTAATATTACAAACTCTGAAAGTATTATGTAAAAAAAGTATATAAAACATACTTAATTTACATAGAATAAAATTATGAAGTACCCAAAAGTAGCTTGCATTCATTCATTCATTCAAATACTTATTGTGAACTACTGATCTAAGAGCTGATGATACATCAGCAGTGCTCCCTGTCCTTTGGAACATATATTCAAGTTGAAGGAGCCATTGATAAATAAATGAATATAAAATTATCAAGAGTCCTGCACTTTCTCCCTCAGTAAATGAGCCGGAGATGATAGATTTTCACTCATGATTGGCACAAAAAAGAGAACTATAAGGATAAGAACATTTCTGAAAAGCACTAACAGAATCAATACTAGTATTAAAACAAAGGAATATGTGTGTCTTCTAAAACACTGAAAGTTATGAAATAAAAACACATAATATAAAAGTGCAGGAGGTAAAGGCATATACCACTATAGGATAGAAAACGGTTATTTTAATAACAACATCATGGGGGATAAACTCTTTTAAAAAGGAGTTTCACTCTTTAAGAAAACAAATCAGAAAAAGTTAAAAACAAAAGAGTGATAGACTTAATAGATGCAAAAAAGAAGTGACAAGTATATAGAGGCATCGTACTTAATGAAATAAATCAGACACATAAAGATGGATATCACATGATACTGCTTATATGTGGAACCTATACAAAGGGAATAAATGAATTTATCTATGAAACAAAAATAGAGTTATAGATATAGAAAACAAACTTATGGCTATCAGGGGGTAAGTAGGAGGGATAAACTGGGAGATTTGGATTGACATATATTTACTACTATATATAAATAGACAACTATTAAGAACGTACTGAATAGCACAGGGAACTCTATTCAATACTCTGCAATAGTCTATGTGGGGAAAATATCTGGGAAAAAAAAAAGTGGATACATGTATTTGTATAATTGATTCACTGATGTACACCTGAAACTAACATGTTGCTGACCTTGTAAATCAACTATATACCGATAAAATTTTTAAAAAGACATAGAGTGACTTAGATGGAGAATATACTAAAGACAAGTTTAGTAAGTACAATTGGCCATCACATGGTTAATTATTCTTAAGTAAAAATAAAAGGACAAAACCTCTAAAAAGAATGTAATTTATACCAGTATTATAAATGGAAAAAAGATAATTCTTCCATTCATTTTAAATAGAGGTGCTTTATCAGAATGTAAGCTATTTTACATACATTGGATAAACAAAAAGCCCTACTGTATAGTACAGGGAACTATATTCAATATCCTATGATAAAACATAATGGAAAAGAATATTGACCAAAGAATGTAACTGAATCATCTTGATGCATAGCAGAAATTAAAACAACTCTGCAAATCAACTATACTTCAACAAAAAAGAGGAAAGGAAAATTAGGTGCTTTATGTGCTCAATATGCTCAATATGTTTTCAAGAGACTATGTCAAGGTAAAGTATGTTAGAAATTTAAAATAATAACAGGTTTATATATAATTTAAAATATTTGAACATATGGCTCAAAAACTATTCAGGGCAAAATGTTCAAAGCTCAAAGATGTACTTAAATGAAACATAATACAAATGGAAGCTTTAGGACATAGCCAAAGAGACAATATTTTATAGTACTTAACGCATATTTTATAAAAAATATGTGGGGTAAACAAAGATTTAACCCAATTAGTTAGCAATAAATCCACAAAATAAATTTAAATAAGAGGAGAGTAATTAAAACTTCAAAGTAGGTATTAATGGATTATAAAATATGTACACTGATTATATAAAGAACTGATTCTTTGAAATTGAAACAAAATAAACCAACTTCTGGCTATACTAATGAGAGTTGAAAGGAAAAAGCACAAAACTTTATTAAGAATAAGAAAAATAATCTAACCACACATATGAGAAAATTGAAATATGTAATTGAATAGAGTAGGGAAAACCACTAGACCATTCAGGTACTACCTAAATCAAATTCTTTATGATTATACAGTGGAAGTGAGAAATAGATTTAAGGGACTGGATCTGATAGACTGAGTGCCTGATGAACTATTGCCGGAGGTTCATGTCATTGTACAGGAGACAGGGACCAAGACCTTACCCAAGAAAAAGAAATCCAAAAAAGCAAAATGGTTGTCTGAGGAGGCCTTACAAATAGCTGTGAAAAGAAGAGAAGTGAAAAGCAAAGGAGAAAAGTAAAGATACACCCATTTGAATGCAGAGTTCCACAGAATAGCAAGGAGAGATAGAAAGCTTTCTTCAGTGATCACTGCAAAGAAAAAGAGGAAAACAATAGAATGGGAAAGACTAAAGATCTCTCAAGAAAATTAGAGATACCAAGGGAACATTTCACTCAAAGATGGGCTCAATAAAGGACAGAAATGGTATGGACCTAAGAGAATCAGAAGATATTAAGAAGAGATGGCAAGAATACACAGAAGAACTATACAGAAAAGATCTTCAAGACCCAGATAATCACAATGGCAAGATCACTCACCTAGAGTCAGACATCCTAGAATGTGAAGTCAAGTGGGCCTTCGGAAGCATCACTATGAACAGAGATAGTGGAGGTGATGGAATTCCAGTTGAGCTATTTCAAATCCTGAAAGATGATGCTGTGAAAGTGCTGCACTCAATATGCCAGCAAATTTGGAAAATGCAGCAGTGGCCACGGGACTGGAAAAGACCAGTTTTCATTTCAATCCCAAAGAAAGGCAATGCCAAAGAATGCTCAAAATACCACACAATTGCACTTATCTCACACCCTAGTAAAATAATGCTGAAAATTCTCCGAGCCAGGCTTCAGCAATACATGGACCATGAACTTCCAGATGTTCAAGCTGGTTTTAGAAAAGGCAGAGGAACCAGAGATCAAATTACCAACATCTGCCGGATCATCAAAAAAGCAAGAGAGTTCCAGAAAAACATCTATTTCTGCTTCATTGACCATGCCAAAGCCTTTGACTGTGTGGATCACAATAAACTGTGGAAAATTCTGAGAGATGGAAATACCAGACCACCTGACCTACTTCTTGAGAAACCTGTATGCAGGTCAGGAAGCAACAGTTAGAACTGAACATGGAACAACAGACTGGTTCCAAATAGGAAAAGGAGTACATCAAGGCTGTATATTGTCACCCTGCTTATTTAATTTCTATACAGAGTACATCATGAGAAATGCTGGGCTGGAGGAAGCACAAGCTGGAATCAAGATTGCTGGGAGAAATATCAATAACCTCAGATATGCAGAAGATACCACTATTATGGCAGAAGGTGAAGAAGAACTAAAGAGCCTCTTGATGAAAGTGAAAGAGGAGAGTGAAAAAGTTGGCTTAAAGCTCAACATTCAGAAAACTAAGATTACGGCATCTGGTCCCATCACTTCATGGCAAATAGATGGGGAAACAATGGAAACATTGGCTGACTTTATTTTTGGGGGCCCCAAAATCTCTGCAGATGGTGATTGCAGCCATGAGATTAAAAGATGCTTGCTCCTTGGAAGGAAAGTTATGAGCAACCTTGACAGCATATTAGAAAGCAGAGACATCACTTTGCCAACAAAGTTCTATCCAGTCAAGGCTATTTTTCCAGTAGTATTGTATGGATGTGAGATTTGGACTGTAAAGAACCTGAGTGCCGAAGAGTTGACGGTTTTGAACTGTGGTGTTGGAGAAGACTCTTGACCCTTGGACTACAAGGAGATGCAACCAATCCATTCTAAAGGAAATCTGTCCTGGGTGTTCATTGGAAGGACTGATGCTGAAGCTGAAACTCCGATATTTTGGCCACCTGATGTGAATAGTTGACTCATTTGAAAAGACCCTGATGCTAGGAAAGATTGGGGGCAGGAGGAGAAGGGGACGACAGAGGATGAGATGTTTGGATGGCATCACCGACTCAATGGACATGAGTTTGGGTGAACTCTGGGAGTTGGTGATGGACAGGGAGGCCTGGCATGCTGCGGTTCATGAGGTCGCAAATATTCAGAAACCACTGAGCAACTGAACTGAACTGAAGTGAAATATATATAGTGTAAGATGCTATTCAACATTATATTAATACAGTGGAAATTTTAATGGAGATTATTTAAAATAAATATTGCATCTTTTTACATAACATGTGTGTTTAAGTCTCAATATCTGCGTCAGGAAGATCTCTTGGAGGAGGAAACTGCAAACCACTCTAGTATTCATACCTCAAAAATGCCATGGACAGATGAGTCTGGTGGGTTACAGTCTATGGGTCGAAAAGAGTCAGACATGCCTGAGCAACTGAACAAAAACAAACAGTAGCTTCCAAAACAAACCCCTTGTAATTATAAACCAATTTCACTTATAGATATAGATTAAAACATTTCCTAAATTAATATTAGTTATTAAATCCAGCAGTACGTTAAGACATACTTGCCAGCCTGTTCATATAAACCCACTCCTACTTAAAAGCCTTCAAGCATCTGCATTGTTTGTGAGCTAAAGATAAAAGTCCTGAAAGTGGTTTGTTGTTGTTCAGTCCCTCAGTTGTGTCTGATTCTTTGTGAACCCATGGACTGCAGCGCCACGCTTCCCTGTCCTTCACCATCTCCCGGAGCTTGCTCAAAACTCATGTATATTGAGTCGTGAGAGATGGTTAAGCTCATGTCCATTTATGTGGTTTATCTGGCTCTCAGTGGATTGAATCCTCAGCCTGCTGCTCTCTAGAGCTCTGCCTGGCACTTGCCTCCCCAAAAATAGCCTTACTCAGGAGCTCCCTCTGCTTGGAGCACAAGTTTCCCCTCTTCATCAAAAGGCTTTCAGTGTCTCTTTTGTCACCCATGCGTATGCTTTCTTCAGAGACAAACCTCTCTGGAGTCAGTATTAGCTATAATGCCCTGTTTGTGTGTGCGTGCTCAGTCATATAAAACTCTTTGCGACCCCATGGACTGTAGCCTGTCTGGCTCCTCTATTTATAGGATTTTCCAGGCAAGAATAGTGGAGTGAGTTGTCATTTCCTTCTCCAGGGAATTTTTCTGATCCAAGGATCAAACCTGCATCTCTCGCATCTCCCGCATTGGCAGGCAGGAAAGGATTGGCATCCTGGGAAGCCAATAAAATGCCCTAATGATGTTAACATATTTGTTCATAATATCAACAAAATTTTAACAAAATATTTGTACATAATATTAACAGAAATGAGGAAATAGCTAGCAATTTCTAAACATGGAAAAGAGTGTGAAACTAATAAAATGCAATTCTAATTAAAATCTCAATAGGAATTCTTTTCTCTAGAAACTTGAGAGAATGATTCTAAATTTGATCCAATATAATGAGCATGTGTAACCAGAGGAGAATAATGTTAAAATTGATAGTACTGTAACCTCTGTGGGACCAAAGTAAAACACAGATACTGAACAAGTAGTTAGAAGAGTGTGCTTAGAAATAAACATTCCTAACCCCTTTCATAAATAAATAAATGAACAAACAAATAAAACACCTCATAGCACATAAATAAATGTTGCATGTAAGAAGTTTTAAAACAGAAAAGATGGATTTCACAATGTGTATAAGAAGATGAAAGAAAACAAAATATGTCACCCCCAAATATGCCTCTTTGACATAAACATTGTTGTGAGCTGAAGGTAATTTAAAAGCAGCAAACTCAGGAAAAGCTCTTTCTTTTCTGCCTAAGGACTAGATATAAATTCTGTTATTGGAGACAGACTCTTATAACTCAAAGAAAACACCAAAGGAGTCTTCAAACAAGCCTTACTCTGTTATTTTCTATTATATTTCCTCCTTTATATTTACCTTCCCACAGGCATCAATCCTGAGTATTCATTGGAAAGATTTATGTTGAAGCTGAAGCTCCAATACTTTGGCCACCTGATGTGAAGAGCTGACTCATTAAAATAGACCTGATGCTGGGAAAGATTGAAAACAGGAGAAGAGGGCAACAGAGGATGAGATGATTGGATGACATCATCGATTCAATGGACATGACAGCTGTTTTTCTTTTATTCATCTGTCTCTTTGCTAAAGAACCCCAGCAGAACACCTAACATTTGTAGAGGTAAAGTTTTCTCCCCTACAGAGCAACAAAACTGCAATTTGGAGATGAATAAAACTTTCCTTTTAAGCTCACAATCTTTAGCCCAGGTGGCCCAAAAACTTAAATAAAATAAACACTTTTATAAAATGAAACATTTTGTATAATGTTTGAAACTCTAATAAATACATTGTTTTGTAATCAGAAAAGATATATTTAAACAATAATAGCAACATTTAGTGGAGAAGGCAATGGCACCCCACTCTAGTACTGTTGCCTGGAAAATCCCACAGAGGAGCCTGGTAGGCTGCAGTCTATGGGGTCGCTAAGAGTCGGACACAACTGAGTGACTTCACTTTCACTTTTCACTTTTATGTATTGGAGAAGGAAATGGCAACTCACTCCAGTATTCTTGCCTGGAGAATCCCAGGGACGGGAGAACCTGGTGGGCTGCCGTCTATGGGGTTGCATAGAGTTGGACACGACTGAAGTGACTTAGCAGCAGCAGCAACAACATTTAGGACTTCCACTGGAGGAAATGAGCTCATGAGCTGCCAGTGTGAGTGCAAATTAAATGATCTGGAAGTGTCTGGAAATATTTATCAGTTTTTAAAAAATTCATCTTATCTTCTTTTTATTAATTTATTCTAAGGAAAAACACAGTATGAATATGTGAGTGTATGAGAAAGTTTTAAACTAATTATTGCTTTTGATAGGGAGAAAATAAGCAGAAAACAATCTCAATGATCAAGGCTACTGGACTGACAAAATTAAACATTACTGTCCTTACTTTGAAACCATTGATAATAGTGACATAGGTTAGTTGGATTGAATATAAATTTTTTTTGAGTAAAAAAAAATGATTACTATCCCTTTTCAGAACTTATATATAAGCATAGAAAAACTTAAAGTCACCCATAGTTGATTTAGTGAGTTTTGCATTGAGTTAGAGAAGAATAAAACCAAGGGCAGAAATCAGATCAAGGCAGAATAGCAATCCAGAGGATGTGCTGAACTGGAGATTGAAAAATCAGGAAGACTCTTTACCAAGGCACCCTAGAATCTGGTTTGTTTTACTTGTAGAATACTATGAACTTTGTATTTTATGCCTCTACAAATAAGATAGACTAGACCTATTGGTCAGAGTTCCATAACACCTTAAATCTCAAATTTCTGACAATGGAGAACACTGCTCCCTACTTGCCCCCATGACGTATCTTCAACTTGCTTTCAGAACTCCTGGCAGCCTGCCTGATGCTTGCATTTGTTGCGTATTTCTGTCTTCCCAATTACAATATGAACTATTTGAAGGTAGAGTCATTGTCTAAATAGCTTTTATATTCATGGGCACTAGCACAGTCTTTCATATATTATGAGTGCACGCATGCTCAGTCGCTCAGCCGTGTCTGACTCTTTGCAACCCCATGGACTGTAGCCTGCCAGGCTCCTCTGTCCATGGGATTATCCCAGCAGGAATGCTGGAGTGCTTTGCCTTTTCCTCCTCCAGAAGATCTCCTCGGTCTAGGGATCAAAGCTGCTTCTTGCACAGCTCCTTCATTGGTAGGCAGATTCTTTACCACTGAGCCACCTGGGAAGTTTCATGTGTTAAGTGGTCTATATGTCAGTAGATTATGCCTCAAATTTTATGACTCCTATGCTTAATATTGGGGGCTTCCCAGGTGGCACAGTGGTAAAGACTCTACCTGTCAATGCAGAAGGCACAAGAGACACGGATTGGATCCCTGGGTTGGGAAGATTCCCCTGGAGTAGGTAATAGCAATCCACTCCAGTATTCTTGCCTGGAAAATTACACAGACAGTGGAGACTGCCAAGCTATAGTCCATGGGGTTGAGAAGAGTCAGATATGTCTGAGCATGCATGCAAGCATGTTTGATATTTTCCCAATTACAGGTTATACATGAGGACACAAAAGGTATGAATACTCACTTTTATATCCTCTATGATCTCACACTGCATCAAATAGGCTTACTCTGAAGAACTCTTATATCAGAACAAAACTAGTCTCTGGAAAAGAATGAAAGTTCAAGACACCAATCAGACAGGTGACGCTGTCAACCATTTGTTCCCTTCTAACATCAAACAGTGCATTATATACAGTCACTTTCAACACGGCCTGACTAACAACATGTAACCAACCAATATCCACAACCATTAGTGAAGAATGCTCCCATCTTCTAGATACTGTTGCTTGATATATCCAAACTGGTTCATAAAATGCAATCAATAAAATCAGTTCACGAAATAGTGACTCACTCAATCACAGTGTTAGCAGGATGATTTACCATTTAATCACCTTTTGTTTATTCTAAACAATGTGTGGATAATTTGTAGCCAAAGCAACAGAAAATCTGAGATCTTTCCCAAATGTGTCTATGATTATTTATGCCCAACTGCTGACTCTACAACATTTAACTGTATATATTTCATTTTTACCTCAAAAAAAAAAAAAAAAGTCTTTGTGCTTACTGAATATTTTGACAGTGTTAAGAAACAGTTTAACTAGTAGCCTTTTTTTTTTAGGTTTGACAACTAGAGTTTTGTCCACAATTTTGGGTTTTATGTGATTCAGTCAAAGTTGTTTGCCTCTGTATTCCTTTCCTCCATTTCCAATTCAGTCTTCTTAAAGTAAAGCATCTTATTTCCTCACACTTTCACCAAAATTTCTACTTTCCAATATTATTCAATTTAATTATTTTTCACTACCTAAATCTCTATGCTTGAAACTTATAAGATAGCCAATCTGTGGAAAATGAACTTGCAGGAAACATCTAAATGGTCACAAATCAGTAACCTTTCTTAGCAATTCTTCCTGTCCCCCATACATATTATCCAAGAGAGTCAAGTGGCTTTCTTACCCTGAGCATGGAGGTTATGTGAGTATATCCCTTACAGGTATAAAATATCTAGAGAGAGGAATATTAGTTATAAGCAAGGTTGGTTATGCACAATATCACAAAAGATAAGACCTTAGAAACTAAAAGATAAAATGAAACCTCCTTGGTTTTCTTTTCTGTCTCCATGTTGGCTTCTTTTCTTCTTTGATAAGATGACAGGAAATCCAGGCTGAAAAGCTCAAAGCATCAAAAAGGAGATTGCTGCTTAGAACTATGTAAAGATGACGGTATAGCTGAAGCCACGGATTTCATTTCAGTGCCTCCAACATGTTGGGGTACACAGCAGTAGGGACTCAGAGGGGAGACTTTAAGTAATTTAAAGAATAACACCATAACCACCCTGAGATTTCTCATGGAGAGATCTCCTTCTAAGAATCCAGAGGGGATATCAATTAAACTGGTTCTGGTTAAAACTGAAAAGTTTACTCAAAATGTCTAAATGGCAAACAAATAATGTGCTCTAAAACTGAAGTGATTATGTTGAATTCTGTTTTTTTTTTTTAATTATCAACTTGAGAACAACTGTTTTCTGAATGTTTCATCACAAGTTTCCTTATGTATTTCACTTCCCTAGAGAGCAAATTAGCAGTAGTGGGAATAGTGCCAAAGGAAAGAGAAGTTTTTTATGTGGTCATTTTTTAAATCACTCTACTAACAATCATGAACTCTAATTCTTTTACTTTTTTCTTTTTTTTTCCATGAAGCAACCTCCTGTAAAGTATCATTCATTAACTCAATGTTATCGAAACAACCTGTGCAATCATCAATAGAAGCACTGGAAAATTTTGTAAAAAACAAATTGATTGGGAAGTTTTTTTGCTATATCTATTGATGGGGTAGTTGATGTAAAAATCCAAGGATGAAAATGATTGTTGTCAAATCCTCTTGAGTACCTGACCAAACATCAAGTTAATGGAAAGGGCTTCATCCTAAATTAGAACTTAAGAATTAAACTTTTGTTTGAAAAAACAATAGGCTTCTTCATTTTTTATTTTTAATTAGAGGAAAATTGCTTTACAAAGTTGAGCTGGTTTCTACCATAGCAAAATTCATGTAAAAATTTGAAAAACATATGCACTACTTCATCACTTGAGTATATAAAGCAGTGTGTCAGTCAGTTGGATATGCTCTTTTTTTTTTTTTTTCTGGGAACATCAGTCTCTTGAGGTCTGGGATGGATACTACCTGTGTCTTCCTGAAATGGGAAAAGTAATAAGTGTGGAAAGTTAAAAAAAAAAAAAAAATCATATATCATTCCAACAGCCAAAGAACTAGTGTTATATTTTGATCTATATGTTTAGGAATGTGGATGGAATTTAGATAGTTAGGGTATATTATTAAGCATAATATTTCTGAAGAGTGGTCCATTGCACTGCCATACTTAATACCCCAAATGTGGAATCAGCCTAGGAAACTAGTTACAATTGTTTCTCTTTATAATAATTTATATTCAGTTGCATGAGTGAACAAAAACATTTGCTTCATTCTTTCACTTTATTATATATCATGTAATGTTGCAACCTGCAATCTGATTTTAATGATCTCATGGTAAATTATTATAAAGAGAAACAATAGTAATGAGTTTACTATGTTGATCCCACATTTGTGGCATTGGATATGGCAGTGTAATGGACTGCTCTACAGAAATATTTGTGTTCAAATCTTTTTCTTTGGAAGAGTTTTCAAGAAGTGGAGTTGCTAAAGGAAAGGAGAGAAATCCATATTGCCAAATAGACCCCCAAATGATTTTATAGCACTTAGTAGCAATATATATTGGTAAGACAATGTCTATTTCACCAACCTTAGAGTTTCTCTTTTAATTCTGATATATACATATATATATATATATGTTCATGTATATGTATTGCATGCTACAATTTCTATAAAACAATTAACAGCCATATCACCATCATCACCCTCATCATTATGACCTGAACTTTGGCTCAGTTTATGTGTGTGTGTGTGTGTGTGTGTGTGTGTATTTGTGAGCAACTACTGTAAGGAGCTACATAGAAGGCGATCGCAGATATTGATAAAAAGCTGACGTAGCTATTCTTTAAAAAAATTATTTATGCTAACCTGATGATAGTTACTTTACAATATTGTAGTGGTTTTCGCCATACATCAACATTTATTGACCACAGGCATACTTGCGTCTTCCCCATCCTTAAGACCCCTCCCACCTCCCTCCCCACCCTATCTCTCTGGGTCGTCCCAGAGCACCAGCTTTGGGTGCCCTGCTTCATGCATCAAACTTGCATGTGTCGTCTGTTTTACATATGGTAATATGCATGTTTCAATGCTATTCTCTCAAATCATCCCACCCTCGCCTTCTCCCGCTGAGTCCAAAAGCCTGTTCTTTATGTCTGTGTCTCCTTTGCTGCCCTGCATGTAGTATTATCAGTACCATCTTTCTAAATTCCATCTATATGCATTAATATACAGTATTTGTCTTTCTCTTTCTAACTTACTTCACTCTATATAATAGGCTCCAGGTTCTTGATGATAATATTCTCCATATGTAAAAATCTATCAGCTATCATCTCCTGATATGCTATTTCTCTCTGGGAATATCAAACTATGAGTTATGGGATGAATTCTTCCTATGACCATGGGAAGAAAGTAAGAATATGTCAATAGTGTATTGTATGATGAAGCATCGTTATTTTATATGAAAATTTGAGATTACTGATATTAACTGACAAAACATCCAACAAACAAATTCAAGTGTGTACAATGTGCTAGGCATTATATTAGGAACCATTGACCTACTAGTGATGAGATTAGTAAATGCATTCAAAGTAAAAAGTTATGACTATCATTAGTTTACATTATTACCAAATAATTGATCTTTTTCTTAAAATTTGTTTCTATCAGTTTCTACTTCCCAAAATTGAATCTTGTAACCCCGACCACTCTTATCAATCAAAGTTTGTCGAGGAACAGCAAGTTTAGAGTGATTGGTGCTCTTTTCTCTATTAAGTTTGACAGGAGCTCAGTCTCCTAAACACTACACAGTGTTGTCCATGGTGTAAATTCAGAAGATTTCTACTCTGTGGCTGTCAATAACCTGTTTCTGTGTTGAACCCAGAGAAAAATTTTACATACTGTGTTTCTACACATCTTTCTTTGTCTAATACACTACTACTAATTTATGAGCCTGGATTGTTGACTCTTCATTTAATACCCTAAATTGAACCATTTTTTCCCAATCTTACTCTATCTACTGAGTTCAATCCATCAGCAATCTTTTAACCCCAACCACATTCTCTAAACATATTGCTATCAATCATTTATAATTTTTTCTTTTCATATTATATTACTATGTTTGTTTTAAAATTATGCTATATTAACTGACTTATCAATTTGAAATGATACATTGATGCTGCTTAAGAATGACAAGGAAATTAACAAATGCTGCCTCCCAACATTCTGTTTTCCTTGACTCTATAATTTGTTTTCTTATGTTTTAATATTTATATTAGGACAGATGAGAACATATACATTAACTATTTTTTAGGCAAAAAAGTAGTTTCATTATTTCAATATTTAAGAAATACTATTTTAATAGGTGACACAGCATAATTTTTTTTAAATTTATTGAAATATGACTGATTCATAATATGATATTAGTCTCAGATATATAGCATAGGGCTTTCCTGTTAGCTCAGTTGGTAAAGAATTCATCTATAATGCAAGAGACCCCAGTTTGATTCCTGGGTCGGGAAGATCCACTGGAGAAGGCATAGGCTACCCGCTCAAGTACTCTTGGGCTTCCCTTGTGGCTCAGCTGGTCAAGAATTGCTCTGCAATTCAGGAGACCTGGGTTTGATTCCCAGGTTGGGAAAATCCCCTGGAGAAGGGAAAGGCTTCCAGTATTCTGGCCTGTAGAATTTCAGGCAAATACAACTGAATGACTTTCATGTATAGCATAGTGATTCAATATTTTTTCAGATTATACTCCATTAAGATTATTATGAGATATGGCTGTAATTCCCTGTGATATAAAATATATTCTTATTGTTTACTTATTTTATATACAGTAGCTTTCATCTCTCAATATGCTTACCTTGTACTTCCTCCCTTCCCTCTCCCCTCTAATAACTTGTTAGTTTTCTATAGCTTTGAGTCTGTTTCTGTTTTGCAATAATATATTCCTTTGTATTAGTTTTTATTTCATGTATGAATAATGTCATAAACTATTTGTCTTTCTGTCTGACTTATATCACAAAGCATATTTCCAGGTCCATCCATGTTGCTTCAAATTGCAACATTTCATTCCTTTTAGGATATATAGTATTATTTTGTATATATTTACCACATCTTTTTTTTTTTTTAATTTGAGTAATCTTGCATTGCATATACTACATCATCTTTATCTATTAATACATCAATGGACATAGGACATGTAGGTTGCTTCCATGTCCTGGCTGTTGTAAAAAGTGCTGCAATGAACACAGGTACATGTGCCTAACTGAGTTATGGTTTTCTCAGGGTATATACCCAGTAGTGTTTGCTGGGTCATGTAGCTGTTCTATGTTTAGATTTTCAAGGAAACACCATACTTTTCTCTGTGCTGGCAGTATCAATTTACATTCTCACCAACAGTGTAAGAGAGTTCCCTTTACTCCACATTCTCTCCAGTGTTTGTTGTTCATAGAATTTTAGATGAAGGCCATTCTGGCTGATGTGAGGTAATACCTCATTGAAGTTTTGATTTGCATTTCTCTAATAATTTGTGATGTTGAGCATCATTTCCTGTGCCCTTAGTTTCTATATGTCTTTTCTGGAGTGATGTCTATTTAGGCCTTCTACCCATTTTTTACTGGAATTTTCTTTTTATATTGAGCTCAATGAGCTGTTTGTATATTTTGGAGATTAATCATTTGTCTGTTGCTTCATTTGCAAATATTTCCTCCCCTTTTTAAGGTTGTCTTTTTTGTCTTATTTATTATTTCCTTTGTCGTGTAAAAGCTTTTAAGTTTAATTAGGTCTTAATTTTTTATATTATTTTCATTATTCTAGGAAGTGGGTCCAAAATAGTCTTGTTGTGGCTTATATCAAAGAGTTTTTCCCTATGTTTTCCTCTAAGGGTTTTATAGTGTCCTGTCTTACATCATGTCTTTAATTCATTTTGAGTCTATTTTTGTGCATGGTGTTAGGCAGTGTTCTAATTTCATTCTTTTAAATGTAGCTGTCCAGATTTCCTGTCACCATTTATTGAAGAGGCTGTCATTTACTTTATTGTGTATTCTTGCCTCCTTTATCATCAATTAGATGACCATAGATGTGTGGCTTTATCTCTATGCTCTAGGCTTTCTAACCTGTAATATATATATATATATATATATATATTGCCAGTACCATTTGTTTGATTACTGTAGCTTTGTAGTATAGTCTGAAGTTGGAAAGCCTGATTCTTCCTGTTCCATTTTTCTTCCTCAACTTTACTTTAGCAATTTGGAGTCTTTTGTGCTTAAATAAAAATTGTAAAATGATTTGCTCTAATTCTATGAATAATGACATAGGTAATTTGATAGGAATTGCACTGAATCTATAGATTGCTTTAGATAATATAGTCATTTTCAATATTCTTTTTTCTTCTGATCCAAGAACATGGCATATTTCTCCATCAATTTATATCCTCTTTGATTGCTTTCATCAGTGTTTTACAGTTTTCTGAGTACAGTTATTTTCCTTTATTAGGTGGGCTTATTCCTAAGTATTTTCTTTTTGTTGTGATGGTAAATGGGATTGCTTCCTTAATTTCTCTTTCTATTCTTTTATTATTAGTGTTTAGGAATGCAAGAGATTGCTCTGCACTAATTTTGTATCCTACAACTTTACCAATTGCATTGATTAGGTCCAGTCATTTTCTGGTAGAATCTTTAGGATTTTTGGTATATGGTAATGAGAGATCAAATTGCCAACAGCCACTGGATCATCAAAAAAGCAAGAGAGTTCCAGAAAAACATCAATTTTTGCTTTGCTGACTACGCCAAAGCCTTTGACTGTGTGTATTATGAAAAACTGTGGAAAATTCTTAAAGAGATGGGAATATCAGACCACCTGACCTGCCTCTTGAGAAACCTGTATGCAAATCAGGAAGCAACAGTTAGAACCGGACATGGAAAAACAGACTGGTTGCAAATTGGGAAAGGAGTATGTCAAGGCTGTATATTTTCATCCTGCTTATTTAACTTATATGTGGAGTACATCATGTGGAATGCTGGGCTGGATGAAGCACAAGCTGGAATACAAATTACTGGGAGAAGTTTCAATAACCTCAGATTCGCAGATGATGCCACCCTTGGGGCAGAAAGCAAAGAAGAACTAAAGAGCCTCTTGGTGAAAGTGAAAGAGAAGAGTGAAAAAGTTGGCTTAAAACTCAATATTCAGAAAACTAAGATCATGGCATCCGGTCCCATTACTTCATGGCAAAAAGATGGGGAAACAGTGGAAACAGTGACAGACTTTATTTTCTTAGGCTCCAAAATTACTGTAGATGGTGACTGCCTCCGTGAAATTAAAAGACACTTGCTCCTTGGAAGAAAAGCTATGACCAACCTAGACAGACTATTAAAAAACAGAGACATTACTTTACCGACAAAGGTCCATATAGTCAAAGCTATGGTTTTTCCAGTAGTCATGTATGGATGTGAGAGTTGGACTATAAGGAAAGCTGAACATCGAAGAATTGATGCTTTTGAACTGGTATTGGAGAAGACTCTTGAGAGTCCCTTGGACTGCAAGGAGATCCAACCAGTCCATCCTAAAGAAGATCAGTCCTGGGTGTTCATTGGAAGGACTGATGCTCAAGCTGAAACTCCAGTACTTTGGCCACCTGATGCGAAGATATGACTCTTTGGAAAAGATCCTGATGCTGGGAAAGATTGAAGGCAGGAGAAGAAGGGGACGACAGAGGATGAGATGGGTGGATGGGGTCACCAACACAATGGACTTGATTTTGAGTAGGCTTCATGAGTTGGTGATGGACAGGGAAGCCTGGTGTACTGCAGTCCATGGGTTTGCAAAGAGTAGGACATGACTGAACAACTGAATTGAAATGAACTGATTTATAGTAACATGTCATATACAAACAGTGAGTTTTACTTCTCTTTTTACAATTTGTATTCCTTTTATTTATTTTTCTTCTGTATTTGCTGTGTCTGGGACCTCCAAAACTATATTGAAAAAGCATGGCAAGTGTGGGCATCCTTTTCTTTTTCCTGATCTTAGGGGAAATGTTTTCAGTTTCTTACCACTGAAAATGATGTTTTCTGTGGGTTTACCATGAAAGTGAAAGTTGATAAGTCGTGTCCAACTCTTTGTGACTCCATGGACTATACAGTCCATGGAAATCACCAGGCCAGAATGCTGGAGTGGGTAGCCTATCCCTTCTCCACTGGAACTTCCCAACCCAAGAATTGAACTGGTGCCTCCTGCATTGCAGGCAGATTCTATACCAGCTGAGCTACCAGGGAAACCCCTTCCCGGGGTTTACCATATTTAGGTAGGTTTCTTCTATGCCAATTTTTATGGAGTTTTTGTTTAAAAAGGGTGTTGAATTTTGTCAAAAGCTTTTTCTGTGTCTATTGAAATAACCATATGGTTTTTGTTCTTTACTTTGTTAATATGGTCAGTCAGTCAGTTCAGTTGCTCAGTCATGGCTGCAGTCTTCTTCTGCAGAAGAGGCTGCAGTTCCTCTTCTATTGTGTTGTTGAACATCACAATACTACCTGATAGAATCCAACAACCTATCAATAAGATCATACACCATTATCAAGTGGGATTTATCCCAGGAAATGAAAAGGTACTTCCATATAAGCAAATTCAATTAATGCTATATATGTAGAGTACATCATGCAAAATTCTGGGCTGGATGAAACACAAGATGGAATTAAGATTCCTGAGAGAAATATCAATAACCTCAGATACACAGATGACACCACCTTTATGGCAGAAAGTGAAGAGGAACTAAACAGCTTTTTTGATGAAAGTGAAAAAGGAGAGTGAAAAAAGCTGGCTTAAAACTCAGCATTCAACAAAAGAAGAGAGTGGAATCTGGCCCCATCCCTTTAGGTGCATTGGTCCCTTCTAGTCTCCACATCTCTCCACTTGATCCTCTCCAAGTCCTACTGATCACTTGGGGATTCCTGTCATCTATCTGGTTATCAGAGGTCCCTCACTAGCATCTGTAAAATATCATAGTTGTGGGGGGACATCAATTTTGGGTTTTTGCTCTCTATCCTCCTGTCTCCACCCAAATGAATTTTCTTTTTTACTCATATGTTGATGGACATTTAGGTTGCTTCTCTATCTCAGTTCAATTCAGTTCAGTCTCTCAGTGGTGTCTGACATTTTGCGAGCCCATAGACTGCATCATGCCAGGCCTCTCTGTCCATCACCAACTACCAAAGTTTACACAAACTAATATTCATTGAGTCGGGGATGCCATCCAACCACTTCATCCTCTGTTGTCCACTTCTCCTCCTGCCTTCAATCTTTTCCCAGATCAGTGTCTTTTAAATTCTTTGCATCAGGTGGCTAAAGTATTGGAGTTTCAGTTTCAACATTAGTCCTTCCAATGAACATTCAGGACTGATTTCCTTCAGGATGGACAGGTTGGATCTCCTTGCAGTCCAAGGGACTCTCAAGAGTCTTCTCCAACACCACAGTTCAAAAGCATCAATTTTTTGATGCTCAGCATTCTTTATAGTCCAACTCTCAAATCCGTGCATGACTACTGGAAAAACCAAAGCCTTGACTAGACAGACCTTTGTTGGCAAAGTAATGTCTCTGCTTTCTAATATGCCATCTAGGTTGCTCATAACTTTTCTTCCAAGGAGCAAGTGTCTTTTAATTTCATGGCTGCAGTCACCATCTACAGTGATTGTGGAGCCTAAGAAAATAAAGTCTGTCACTGTTTCCACTGTTTCCCCATCAATTTGCCATGAAGTGATGGAACCAGATGCCATGATTTTAGTTTTCTGAATATTGAGTTTTAAGCCAACTTTTTCACTCTCCTCTTTCACTTTCACCAAGAGGCTCTTTAGTTCTTTGCTTTCTGCCATAAGGTTGTCAAATGTATATCTGAGATTATTGATATTTCTCCCTACAATCTTGGTTCCAGCTTGTGCTTCCTAAAGTCCAGGGTTTCTCATGATGTACTCCACATAGAAGTTAAATAAGCAGGGTGACAATCTACAGCCTTGATATACTCCTTTTCCCATTTGGAACCAGTCTGTTGTTCCATGCCTTGTACAACTGTTGCTTCCTGATCTGCATGCAGATTTCTCAAGAGGCAGGTCAGGTGGTCTGATATTCCCATCTCTTTAAGAATTTTCCACAATTTGTTTTGACCCACACAGTCAAAGGCTTTGAAGTAGTCTATGAAGCAGAAATAGATGTTTTTCTGGAACTGTCTTGCTTTTTCGATGAGCCAACAGATGTTGGCAATTTGATCTCTGGTTCCTCTGCCTTTTCTAAAACCAGCTTGAACATCTGGAAGTTCATGGTCCATGTATTGTTGAAGCTTGGCTTGGACAATTTTGAGCATTACTTTACTAGTGTGTGAGATGAGTGCAATTGTGTAGTAGTTTGATCATTCTTTGGCATTACCTTTCTTTGGGATTGGAATGAAAATTGACTTTTTCCAGTCCTGTGGCAACTGCTGAGTTTTCCAAATTTGCTGGCATAAGGACTGTAGCACTTTCAGAGCATCATTTTTTAGGATTTGAAATAGCTCAACTGGAATTCCATCACCTCCACTAACTTTGTTTGTAGTGATGCTTCCTAAGGCCTTCTTGACTTCACAGTAGAGGATGTTTGGCACTAGGTGAGTGACCACACCATTGTATTATCTGGTTGTGAAGATCTTTTCTGTATAGTTCTTCTGTGTATTCTTGACACCTCTTCTTAATATCTTCTGTTTCTGCTAGATTCATGCCATTTTTGTCCTTTATTGAGCCCATCTTTGCATGAAATATTCCCTTGTTATCTCTAATTTTCTTGAACAGATATTTAGTCTTTCCCATTCTATTGTTTTCCTCTATTTCTTTGCAGTGATCACTGAGGAAGGCTTTCTTATCTCTCCTTGCTATTCTTTGGAATTCTGCATTCAAATGGGAATATCTTTCCTTTTCTCCTTTGCCTTTCACTTCTCTTCTTCTTCACAGCTATTTGTAAGGCCTCCTCAGACAGCCAGTTTGCTTTTTTCCATTCCTTTTTCTTGGGGATGGTCTTGATTCCTGTCTCCTGTACAGTTCTATGAACCTCCATCCATAGCTCTTTAGGTACTCTGCCTATCATATCTAGTCCCTTAAATCTATTTCTCACTTATACTGTATAATCCTTATGGATTTAATTTAGGTCATATCTGAATGGTCTAGTGGTTTTCCCCACTTTTTTCAATGTAAGTGTGAATTTGGCAATGAGCTCATGAACTGAGCCACAGTCAGCTCCTGGTCTTGGTTTTGCTGACTGTATAGATTTTCTCCATCTTTGGCTGCAAAGAATATAATCAATCTGATTTCAATGTTGACCATCTGGTGATGTCCATGTGTAGAGTCTTATCTTGTGTTGTTGGAAGAGGGTTTTTGCAAGGACAAATGCATTCTCTTGGCAAAACTCTATTAGCCTTTGCCCTGCTTCGTTCTCTACTGCAAGGCCAAATTTGTCTGTTACTTCAGGTGTTTCCTGACTTCCTACTTTTGCGTTCCAGTCGCCTATAATGAAAAGGACATCTGTTTTGGGTGTTAATTCTAGAAGTTCTCTTAGGTCTTCATAGAACCATTCAACTTCAGCTTCCTCAGTATTACTGGTCAGGGCATAGACTTGGATTACTGTTATATTGAATGGTTTGCCTTGGAAATGAACAGAGATCATTCTGTCATTTTTTATATTGCATCTAGGTACTGCACTGCACTTGGACTCTTTTGTTTACTTTGATGGCTACTCCATTTCTTCTGAAGGATTCTTGCCCACAGTAGTGAATGTAATGGTCATCTGGATTAAATTCACCCATTGCATAGATAGCTTCTCTATCTGGGCTATCATAAACAGTACCACTATGAACACAAGTGCATGTATCTTTTTGGAATATTGTTTTCATGTTTTTAGATATATACCCAGGGATAGAATTTCTGGATCATATGGTAGTTCTAGTTTAGTTTTTTTAGGAACATCCATACTTTTTTCCCATAGTGATGCAGTTTACATTCCCAACAAGTGTTCACATATTTCTTTTTCTTTATATCCTCACCATTTGTTTTTTTTTCTTATGAAATGAATTTTACTAAGATTATATTCTGTAAATATGCTCAAGATTTAAGAGAGTTCTACTGTGAAAAGTACAGCACTAAGATTGATCTTAATAAGGAAAGAAAGTAATTTTGGTTTATACTTTGCAACATTTTGTGTACTTTGCATTCTCCATGTCATCTTAAATAACAAATATTATGGGGAAAAAAGTGGTTTCCTATGTGATGCTAGTGGTAAAGAATCTGCCTGTCAACACAGTAGATGTAAGAGACATGGATTTGATCCCTGGGTTGGGGAGATTCCTGGAGAAGGGCATGACAATCCATTCCAGTATCTTTGCCTTGAGAAACCTGGCAAGCTACAGTCCATAGGGTCACACAGAGTCAAACATGACTGAAGCAACTTAGCACACATGGAGAAAATGAAAACAAAATATCATACTGAAGACTAAATTTCTACACAGTAATATTTTATCACTAATTAAGGTTATATTTCATTTTTTAGATTTTCCTTTATGTAGATAATTATTTATTTATTTATTTGGAGTATAATTGTTTTACAATGTTGTGTTAGTTTCTTCTACACAACAAAGTGAATCAGCTATATGCATACATATATCCCCTCCCTCTTGAGCCTTCCTTTCACTTCACCATTTCACTCCTCTAGGTCATCACGGAGCACTGAGCCGAGCCCCTGTGCTCTACTGAAACTTCTCAGTAGTTATCTATTTTACACATGGTGCAATATATATATCAATGCTACTTCTCTCAATTTGTTCCTCCCTCTCTTTTGCTTTTTGTATCCACAAATTAGTTCTCTAAGTCTGTGTCTTTATTTCTGCCCTGAAAATAGGTCCATCTAGTATTTTTCTAGATTCCATATATATGTGTTGGGGTAATATACAATGCTTGCTTTTCTCTTTCTGATTTACTGCACTATGTATGACATATTCAAGGTTCATCCACATCACCACAAATGACCCAATTTTGTTCATTTTTTGGCTGAGTAACATTAAATTGTATACAATGGAATAGCACACTTTTTGTTGTTATTGTTCAGTTGCTAAGTGGTGTCTGACTCTTTGCGACCCCATGAATTGCAGCACACAAGGCTTCCCTGTCCTTCACTATCTCCCTGAGTTTGCTCAAACTCACATCCATTGTGGCAGTGATGCCATCCAACTATCTCATCTTCTGTCACCCCCTTCTCCTCTTGCCCTCAATCTTTCCCATCATCAGGGTCTTTCCCAAAGAGTCTGCTCTTCACATTGGGTGTGTTGCAGAAAACACAGATTCTATCTCATTTTGGAGATGAGGGAACTTTCAAGAGAAATTGCATCAACTGTGTAGTCCTAAGGATACACAGTTCACATCTGCCAAGGTTGGACAGAAAATATCGATCTCCTTTATCTGTATTATCCATCTGTTTTGTTCAGTATTTCTTTTTAATATAGAAGGGAAAAATGAGGTGGATATGTTTTTAATTGAATTAAACCTAATGCTGAAATAAAAGAAAATTCTGTGAGAAGTGTTGAGCACTGCTGGGGCTCAGAAGTAATATTTATTGGGGGAAGGGTTCACAGATGGTACCACTGATTTCAGCACAATTTCAAATTTTCTGGCTTATCTTTCCTTTCAAAGTCAGGTTGTATGGTTGATTCGATGTAGGGTGATAAGGAAACATAGGGGAAGTACAGGGCTTGGTGGATAAGGACCATGAAAATTCACAGTACTGGTGGTTTTTGTGTGGACCACAAGATAACATCTTTCTGTTCAAGAACTGCCCTGATTCTGGATCTTTCTGAGCACAAGCTGGAAGGGTGGCCTTGGGCAAGTAACTTCAACTTTCTGAGTTTCAATTCTGTCTCCTCCAAGGAGGGGACTGGAACAATAATAATGATGAGTTCCTAGTGTTCTTATAAAGACAGATGAGTACCTTTTAAGATAATGAGTTTTCTCTGGAGAACAGTTCCTTCATCTATTTAATAAATACTAAAGTTGAGAGGAAAACAAGGAAATGGAGTCAAAGCTGAACAAATTACCCACAGGACTTCTGCCCTCTACACCTTACTGGCAGATAAGAAGATGTAGAGACTTTTGGTCAAAGAGCCTGGAGAAGGAGTCTTAGACGAGGGCTCTGGCCAAATTTCATGAGAGTTCAGAACAGACTTGGTCAGATCTTTTAAATGTGGATGCTTATACTGCTTGGGTAATTTTTAAATAACCTCAAAATCTTTTCATGTGCACTATCAAATTAAATTCCTACAACACATGTATATATTAAGAATCTGTTCTCATTTTTACAGTTAAGGAAACTGAGTCTTACAGGAGGTATTTTTTCATCCAATACTTGAGACTAAGAGAGGTCAATGATTTGCTAAATTTACTCAGTTAATAAGTGGTAAAGACAGGCCATGAAAGCAATGGTTTGAAAGCCAAGGACATTGTTTAGTTACAAATTAAGGGAAACAGTTTGCTTGAAACAGCTGGAAATTTGAAATTCAGAAGAGAAGAGACATAGAACTAGGACAAAATGCTCTCAGTCCTGCCTGCAGCATTTTCCTCTGAGAAACAGGCTGCTCTTGGGAGGTTGCAGAGTCAGGCTTTGCCTGGAGTATCAGCAGCAGTAACCCTCAAAACCACTAGATGATAGCATTGACTGACCAGCATGGGTCCCCTCAGGGCCTGAGGTAGCTCCTTTTTCAATCTGGATAGTCATGGGACCTGTTCTCACTGCTGCAACATGGATGTTGGGAGACTAGGACAAACACCTCCTCTAAGATCTGGACGTTGCTCAGTGTGGATGCTAAGGCTGCTCATGTGCCCGCATTGGGTTCAGAGCTCTTCCCAAGACTGGTAGCCACCATACAGAGCAAGCCCAAGGCCTGGAGGGGAATTTTTCTATAGAGACAAGGAGTACTGGAGAAGGAAAAGGACCTCAGGGGAGCACGCATTGTCATCAGGCTGCCTGACTGAGAAGCTGCTGACCAGATGGAGGGTCCCTTTATAGTCAACAGGGGATTTGGCTGCAGAGGACAGAGATGACAGGACAGAGATACCAATAAGGCCAGGATATTTCAACACTGAGCACTCTGAAAATATTCCCAGAGACACAGGACATACTCTGTCCCAGTTCACCAGTGAGTGCCCAGTTCAGATATGAGGCCTCAATGTCTCCATCTCCATCAGCAAGAAAGGGTGGTAAAGATCTTAAATGTTCCATTTCTCTTCCTATCTTATTCTCAGAAGAGCAAGACTGATGTGGTTTTAACAGCAGTGAGGAGGTACCTTTCAAGAGAATAAGTTTTCTCTGGAGAACAGTTCTTTCATCCACTTAATAAACACTGAAGTTGAGAGGAAAGCAAGGAAATGAAGTCAAAGCTGAACAAATTACCTGCAGGACTTCTGTCTTCTAGTACCTTGCCGGCAGATAAGCAGATGTATATACTTTTGGTCAAGGAGTCTGGACAAAGAGTCTTAGATGAGGGATATGGCCAGAGGACACTCTGTGGATAGACGAGCTCTCTAGGGAAGGGTGTGAAGCTGATCCTGAGGGACATGTGGCATACGTGAAAAATATATATGTAAACGAGAGAGCAGGCAGGGTGGGCATCCCCAGAGCAGAGGAGAAACAGGAGCCCCAGAGACAAGGATGTTAGTGTCTCCTGAAATTTGGGGAAGAAAATGAAGTTGACACTGGGTAAGTGGTGAGAGTTGAGGGGTAATGTCACTGTGAAGGGGAGCATGGAAGCAGGCTCCAGGTAAAGAAAAGCTGTAACTCACTGGGTTTAGAATCTTCCAGTGTTACATAATGTGAAGCTTTTCCCTGAATAAAACTCCCTATAGGCCTTGTGAAACAGCTACAGGTTGACTTGTTGTCTATGGGGTATGCATCTGGTCCATGAAACATCACTGAATGAAGCCATTTCCTCTCTAATTCTTCTCCTCCCATTTTCTCTTAAATTCATTCTAATTAGACTGCTGTACCCATCCCTCCTCTGAGTCCACTTCCCAAAGGCTGCAATGACATTAACATTTTCAAATATAATGATTTATTTTCAGTATTCATCTTTCTTAAGCAATGGCTTGAGGTGAGTACCATGGATTCCTCCACCTTGCTTAGAACCCTAGCTTCATTTGATTTCTGAGATACCACTTTTTTTTTTTTTTTCTCCTTCTTCAGCAAAGGCTGTTGTTTTGGTTACCTTTGCTGAAAAACAGGGTTGGTCAGAAGTGGCCCTGACTTGGTTTGTGCTGAGGTAGAACAGCTGTTATTGAAGTTTGGGGATGCCATGTTAACATTGCTATGGTCTTCTCAATATACCACTAGCTGAAGTCACCTACAAGGTAGTTCAGTAAATTCTGGGTCCCTTATGTGCCATGGTATGTTGTGGGGATAAATGAATGTGTGAGTGTGTTTTATGTGGAAACTAATTGAATCATTGACAAGGTAATATTTCTAGCATTGAAAAAATACAATTGCATGTCTATCTCATAATATACAAAAAATATTACATGATGATGAAAAAGTTGTATGTATTTCTTTAACCTGAAAAGAATGTAGAAGACAACTTCTAAAGTAATAGGATGGAGAAGGCCTTTGTAAACAAAATTGGAATTTCCAAACCAAAAATAATTGACACCATAAAAATCTACACAATATAGAAAAATATATGCATATGTTGAAATCTCACTTTTTGGAAAGGCATTACACATATAATAAGAGATTAATAATAATGGTACATAAATTAAATAAGTCAGACAGAAAACAAACTATGGAGTCAAAAAGTGTAATCTTTTAAATGACTAATTCAGAGCTTAAGAAATACTCTAGAACAATGAACATGGAAAAACTAAATAAAAAGCTTTGGAAAGAATCTAAATCAAAATTTTTCAGAGAAATCCAAAGACATAACCTTGATTGAATTGATACATTGGCAAAAACATGCAAAGTGTAGCTAATATTGATAAGTGATTCCATCAGGATATAAGTAGAAAAGATTTTTATCTAGGGATGGGGAAGAACTCAAAGACATCAACAGAAGGAAATTCTCTCTAGCCCTGGTCCCAAGAAGCAATGGAAGAATTAACAGTTTCCAGGATCTACAGTAGTTGAGGCTGAAGAGGGTAGGACCACCGCTGAGACCTGGGCCCAAGCTGGAGGAACTTGGTCACTGCTAGTCGCAGCTGAGCAGAGAAGGTGCTGAAACAGTGTTCACACCTGAGTCTGCTGCTACCCTTCAATCTCCTGGAGTCTCTCACAGGCCAAACAATCTAGAAGGCAGAGGGACAAGTGGCACACTCTGGTCACAGAGCAGAAATAGAAGATAAGCCACGTATGAGGGACAGAAAAGAAATGCCAACACAGTGGGGATGTATGAAACCCATCCTCTTTGTTTTCAGGCAGTGGGGGGCTAATTAGTCTAAATTCTAAATTAGAATTTCATGGCATGCAGATTAATACTTTGTATTAAAATTCAAAAATCATTGATTATTTGAACCTATTTACTTGGGATTCTGTCCTCTGAAAGTAAACATATATGTAAAGAAAGGTATTTGTATGAGACAGTTGTTTTTCAAATAACAGTTACTATGATTGAACAATGGCATCACTAAGTCCATTATTAGGCTATTTAATTCAAAAGTACTGACAAATCCATCTTTTGGAATATGATCCAGTTCCATGCACTGAAGTAGTAAGATACTTGAAACAACTTACTGAGCTAAAAAAGCATGTTGAAGATCAATGTTTGATTTGTTTCCTTAAAAAGAAGTGTGAATTATAGAACTCCACATTCCTGGTCATGACATTAGATAGAGGTCTACATTTTCCAAATACAGTGCCAAGCAAGACAGAAAACATTTGTTTACAAATAATAACCTAAGAGGTGAAAATGCAATCAAAACTATGTTACATGTCAGTTTTAAAGTCTCTATTTATGCTTAATAAATCCCTTTCTTTTAGCCATTCTTAGAAAATGATTTAGATCATCTGTTTCTTCATATTTCATTCTCTGAACACATTGAATAAAGCAGAAAATTTATGAAAATGATACATGATTCTCTACTTATTCCAAGTTGATTAATTCCTATATTTGGATGAAGAATTTCAATCATATTCCTTTATGTACTTTATAAGATCGAGAAGGCTGATGCCATGTTAACATGGAATTTAAGTGATTCATTTGCCCAAATGCTAAATGCTGTCATTATTATCATAAACACATGAATAAATAAGAAGTTTGAAAATTTTAAATAACTTCAGATGACAGCTACCTATGTAGCATGGTAAACAAATGGATTTGAGTGCCAAAAGTTCTTCCATTTCAATTTTTAACTCTATATAAAAGAAATTTTGAGTAGCAACTGGTTCTCTGTGTCTAAGAAATCTGATTATTAAATATTATATATAATTGATATTTTTATGAAGAATTTTCCCAGTTACATAGTTCTTACAAATTATCATTAGTAGAGATTTTGGAAAATTGTACTTCAGACACATTATCTAAAAGGATAATTTGATTTTCTGAAAATATACTTTTAAAAACTTTTCTTCAGTTTGATAGAGGGAAAGAAATTCTTGGAAGAATATAATTCCACACCACATTTTGTTTTATTTTCTCCCCTATGTTTATGTTGTAAATGGAACTATCAACATGTGGATTATTGTAGTTGAGCAAATTAAAGGGTGATGAATACACTTCTCAATTACTTTAAATTCAGAGTGCATATTTTACCCATTTGTTTTCACTACAACAGAAATATTGCAAATTTATTTTCTGAAATTGTTTCCCAAAACACTGGGAAATATTTATTTTACAGTCATTAATTAATTGTGTCAAGAAGAAAAAGGAATATGCACTTTTAAAACCACAAGCTGGACATAGCCAGCTGGAAAGTGAGAATACATGCAACTATGTCTATGGCTTTATGCAGCAGGTTCAACAAGGCCCCTGTTACTCCAGATATTCTCCATTGGGATTTTTCTGTTGTCAAAGCATAATCCATGCCACTTATTAATACATAAACACTATTCCCCCTTCATAGAACACAGCCTTGTTGTGGCAAAGAGGCTTGTGTAATTCAATGAAGCTACAGGAAATAGATGGGGAAACAGTGGAAACAGTGGCTGACTTTATTATTTTGGGCTCCAAAATCACTGCAGATGGTGATTGCAGCCATGAAATTAAAAGATGCTTACTCCTTGGAAAGAAAGTTATGACAAACCTAGATAGCATATTAAAAAGCAGAGACATTACTTTCCCAACAAAGGTCCCTCTAGTCAAGGCTATGGTTTTTCCAGTGGTCATGTATGGATGTGAGACTTGGACTATAGAGAAAGATGAGCACCAAAAAATTGATGGTTTTGAACTGTGGTGTTGGAGAAGACTCTTGAGAGTCCCTTGGACTGCAAGGAGATTCATCCAGTCCATCCTAAAGGAGATCAGTCCTGGGTATTCATTGGAAGGACTGATGTTGAAGCTGAAACTCCAATACTTTGGCCACCTTATGCGAAGAGTTGGCTCATTGGAAAAGACCCTGATGCTGGGAGGGATTGGGGGCAGGAGGAGAAAGGGACGACAGAGGATGAGATGGCTGGATGGCATCACCAACTCAATGGACATGAGTTTGAGTAAACTCTGGGAGTTGGTGATGGACAGGGAGGCCTGGCGTGCTGCAATTCATGGGGTCGCAAAGAATCAGACATGACTGAGTAACTGAACTGACTGACTGACTGATGAGCCATGATGTACAGAGTCACCCAAGATGGATGGGTCATAGAGGAGAGTTCTGAGAAAATGTAGTCTGCCAGAGGAGGGAATAGCAAACCACTCCAGTGTTCTTGCCTTGAGAATCCCATGAACAGTATGAAAACAAAAAAGATATGACAATGGAAGATGAGACTCCTGCATTAGAAGATATTCAATAAGATACTGGGGAATAGAGGAAAAATAGCTCCAGAAAGAATGAAGAGGCTGGGCCAAAGCAGAAGTGACACTTAGCTGTGGGTGTGTCTGGTGGTGAAAGTAAAGTCTGATGCAGTAAAGAATAATATTGCATAGGTACCAAGAATGGTAGGACCATGAATCAAGGTAAAGTGGGCATAGTCAAGCAGGAGATGGCAAGAGTGAACATCAACATTTTAGGGATCAGTGAATTAATAATGGACGGGAATGGGTGAATTTAGTTCAAGTGACCATTATAGTTACCACTGTGGTCAAGAATGCCCTAGAAGAAACGGAGTAGCCTTCATGGTAAACAAAATAGTCTGAAAAGCAGTACTTGGGTGCAATCTCAAAAACAATAGAATGATCTCGGTTCATTTCCAATGCAAACCATTCAACATCACAGCAATCCAAGTTTATGTCCCAACCACTAACATTCAAGAAGCTGAAGCTGAACAGTTCTGTGAAGGCCTCCAAGACCTTCTAGAGCTAATGCCAAGGAAAAAAAAATTTTTTTTTCGTCATCAGGGATTGGAATGCAAAAGTAGGAAGTCAAGAGATACCTGGAGAAACAAGGAAGCTTGACCTTGGAATACACAGTGAAGCAGAACAAAGGCTAACAGAATTTTGCCAAGAGAACACATTGGTCATAGCAAACACCCTCTTGAAACAAAACAAGAGATGATTCTGCACATGAACATCACCAAATGATCAACACTGAAAGCAGACTGTTTATATTCTTTGGAGCCAGAGATGGAGAATCTCTATACAGTCATCAAAAACAAGACCTAGAGATGACTGTGCATATTGCTGACCCTGCTTGCTGCATCAATGGTATTTTTGATCCTGTATGTTATGTCAGTTGTCTGCTGTTCACACTGTCTGCACTATTTGCTGAACCCAGGGCAGATAAAGAGTGAGTTAAGAGGCAAGAAGAAGACTCGAGGAGCCAGGAGCTGTAGGAACTGCAGACACGTTTATTCTCTCCTGGCTGACACAGCAGTTGTAGCAGCAGACACACAATATTCTCTCTTCTCGTGGCTGACCCAACAGACACAGCTGTGTTACAGTAGTGATTCCCCCTCTTTCTAGGTGGAGCCCATATATCCCTACAGCATAAAGTAGCTCATGACCAAGCGAGTACCTCGTGATGTGCATGCACAGTGATATAAATGATCTCAGCTGTTACATAGTCATTCTTTATAAAATGTGGGGCGAGAGAGCCTGAACATGCTATCTTGGCTAATTTGATCTTTCCCTTCACTGTGGCTCAGATCATGAACTCCTTATTGCAAAATTCAGGCCTAAATTGAAGAAAGTAGGGAAAACCACTAGGCCATTCAGATATGACCTAAATCACATCTCTTATGATTATACAGTGGAGGTGACAAATAAATTCAAGGGATTAGATCTGGTTGATGGAGTGCCTGAAGAACTATGATGGAGGTTCATAACATTGTACAGGAGGTAGTGACCAAAATCATCCCAAAGAAAATGAAATGCAAGAAGGCAGAATGGTTTTCTGAGGAGGCTCTACAAATAGTTGAGAAAAGAAGAGAAGTAAAAGACAAGGGAGAAAGGGAAAGATATACCCATCTGAATGCAGAGTTCCAGAGAATAACAAGGAGAAATAAGAAAGCTTTCTTAAGTGAACAATGCAAAGAAGTAGAAAGGAAAAAAAAAAAAAAAGAATAGAAAGTCTAGAGATCTCATCAAGAAAATTGGAAATAGTGAGGGAAGATTTCATGCAAGGATAGGCACAATAAAGGGCAAAAATTATAAGGATCTAATAAGCAGAAGAGATTAAGAAGAGCTGGTAACACAGAAAAACTATACAAAAAAGGTCTTCATGACCCAGATAGCCACGATGTTGTGGCCACACACCTAGAGCCAGACATCCTAGAATGTGAAGTTAAGTGGGCCTTAGAAAGCATTACTACACACAAAGTTAGTGAAAGTGATGGAATTCCTGCTGAGCTATTTCTAAACCTAAAGGATGATGCTGTTAAAGTGCTACACTGAATATGGCAGGAAATTTGGAAAATGCAGCAGTGGCCACCACAGGACCAAAAGGTCAGTTTTCATTCCAATCCCAAAGAAGGGCAATGCTAACACATGTTCAAACTACCTTAAAATTGCACTCAATGCACATGCTAGCGAGGTATTGCTCAAAATCCTTCAAGCTAGGTTTCAGCAGTTTGAGAACCAGCAACATCCAGATGTACAACCTGGGTGTAGAAAAGCAGAGGAACCAGAAATTAAATTGTCAACATTCTCTAGATCATAGAGAAAGCAAGGAAATTCCAGGAAAACATCTACTTCTGCTTTACTGACTACAATAAAGCCTTTGACTGTCTGGACCACAACAAACTGGAAAATCCTTAAAAAGATACGACTACCAGACCACCTTATCTTTCTCCTGAGAAACCTGCAGTCAAGTCAAGAAGCAACAGCTAGAATCAGACATGCAACAATGAACTGGTTCAAAATTGGGAAAGGGGTATGTCAAAACTGTATAATTTAACCCTGCTTATTTAATTTGTATGCAGAGTACATCGTGCAAAATGTCAGGTTGAATGAGTTACAAACTAGAATCACAATTTCCAGGATAAATATCAACAACCTTAGGCATGCAGATGATACTATCTTAACAGCAGAACGTGAAGAGGAATTAAAGTGCCTCTTGAAGGTGAAAGAGGAGAGTGAAAAAACTAGCTTAAAACTCACTATTCAAAAAACTAAGTTCATGGCATCTGGTTCCATCACTTCATGGCAAATACCAAGAGAAAAAGTGAAAACAGTGAACCATTTTATTTTCTTGTGCTCCAAAATCACTACAGATGGTGACTGCAACCATGAAGTTAAAAGATGTTTGTTCCTTGGAAGAAAAGCTATGACAAACTCAGACAGTGTATTAAATAGCAGAGACATCACTTTGCCAACAAAGGTTCATATGGTGAAAACTATAGCTTTCTAGTAGTCATGTATGGATATGAGAAAAGTGAAAGTGAAAGTCAATCAGTTGTGTCTGACTTTTTGTGACTCCGTGGACTATATACAGTCCGTGGAATTCCCCAGGCCAGAATACTGGAGTGTGTAGCCTTTCCCTTCTCCAGGGAATCTTCCCAACCCAGGGATCAAACCCAGGTCTCCTGCATTTTTTACCAGCTGAGCCACAAGGGAAACCCAAGAATACTGGAGTGGGTAGCCTACCTTTCTCCAGAGGATCTTCCTGACCCAGAAATTGAATCAGGGTCTCCTGCATTGCAGGCGGATTCTTTACCAACTGATCTATCAGGGAAGCCCATGGATGTGAACTGGATCATAAAGAAGGCTGAGACCGAAGAATTGATATTTTCAAACTGTGGAACTTGAGAAGATTCTTGAGAGTCTCTTGGGTTGCAAGGATATCAAACCAGTGAATCCTAAAGGAAATCAACCCTGAATATTCATTGGAAGGACTGATGCTGAAGCTCCAATACTTTGGCCACCTGATGCAAAGAGCTGACTCATTGGGAAAGACTTTGATTCTGGGAAAGATTTAGGGCAAGAGGAAAAGGGAGTGACCGGATGAGATGTTTGGATAGCATTACCAACTCAATGGATTTGAGTTTGAACACACTCCAGGAGATAGTGAAGGACAGGGAATCCTGGCATGCTGCAGTCCATGGGGTCACAAAGAATCAGACATGACTTAGCAACTGAACAACAGTAGCAAAACACCATTCAATTCTCATTCTCACTCACCTCCCCTCCCCATCTCTAATGTTAAACTTCCCAGTTGATTTCCACTGATTTAACATTTCAAAAAGAATAATCTCATTGTTTGGTTGATGTTTGGTTGACCTTCTGGATCACAGAAGGTCAAGAAATTAGTCTATAAAGTAAGGCAGGAAAGGAGGAGCCATTGGAACATTTTCCTCTCCTGCTTGCTAAACTGACCTTTGTGCTATTCTTTTTTGTGTCCTTGAACAATCCTCTTTCTCTCCTCCAGTTGTTTGTACTCATCTGAAGTTAACATCTGGTTACCATTCAACACTGAATTCCAGGGGCTGCTCTCAACCTTTTATTTTACCCAACTTACATGTCACAGATATAACTGATATCTCTTTATGAGCTGTACCCATTCTTCATGAACATCAAGACACAGCAAGTACTTTATAGCAACCATTTGTGTATAAAACTGTAGCTACAGATCCAGATCCCGTGGGAACAGCAGCCATGTAGTATTCAGATTTTACTCTCATTTAGCTTTTATTTTGGATTATAGTATAGTACAGGAAATATTCATCAAATAATTGAATAAATAAAGGAGTTTGAAATTTGGTATCCTGCCTCTTTTTGTGTAATAAATTACATACTTCAAAACTTGGTTCAGATGTCACCCTGTGGAGGAATCTTCTCTAAATCTTTCTGCCACTTTGAATTTATATGTTTCCCTCTGTCCTTTATGCAATTCTGCATTCTAAACCTACTGCTTGCAGAGAACAATTAACCTCCACTAAATGCCTTCAGAATTCACCCATGTGGAACAAAGCAGGCCATATAAAGTTGGACAGAGACAGGATTATCTCTGTAATAATTAGCCACATGAAAATGAGCATGTTTTCTTAGGTATTATGTCATTTACATTGCCACAAAGCAGGAGACAAATTCAATAAAGGAGTGAGGATTGATAGTTTAACTGTTTATGTGGATTAAGTGTTTATTTATAGAAAAGTAGCATGAATAAGAATAGTACAAACCATATACCCTTTACTCAGAATCCCCAGTTGTTAATATTGTATAGTTTTTGCTTCATTATCCCCCATTTAATCAATTTCATAGCATCTAGTAACTTTTTACCTTTAAACATTGTTATTATGTGTTTCCAAGGAATATATATATTCATCTACAAAGTCATAGTGCAGTTATCAGCATCAGTAAATAACATCAATACAGTATAATTGTATAATGCATTTTGAGTGGAGAAGGATTGGAAAATTGGAGAGTTTTCTCATTCAAGGAAGGACTTCTCTAAAAAGTGTGAAAATAAGATATGATAGTATAAAATTCTAAGTGGTGTTTTTGGCATAAGAATCTAAACTTATGAAATGTAAAGAGAAGGTAAAATGCATTAATACAAAGTTTCTTACTTTATACTTTCTTGAAAAGCAACTCCCACGTTCAGCATTTTATTCAGAGCCCCCATAACATCTTTATTCCTTAGACTATAGATTAAAGGGTTTAGTACAGGAGTGAGTATGGTGTAAAAGACAGAAACCATCATGTCCTTCTCAGGGGTGTGGTAGGAGTTGGGGAGCATATATGTGTAGATGGCAGCCCCATAAAAGAGGATGACCGCAGCCATGTGGGAGGAACAAGTGGTAAACGCCTTCTTCCGACCCTCTGCTGAGCGCATCCTGTGAATGGTGAGGACGATAAAGTAGTAAGAGCCTGAAATGATTGTCACAGGAATGAGGAGCATGAGCACACAACACAGGTACATGAAAATCTCATAGAGGGAGGTGTCTGAGCAGGAAAGCTTTAATACAGCAGGAACTTCACAGAAGAAATGATGGATCTCCCGGGATCTGCAGAAGGGGAAGGTCATGGTGATGGGAGTAAACAAGAAGCCATCCACTGAGCCCAGAAACCAGCAGCCAGATGCCAGGAAGAGACACACCCTGGGGTTCATGAGGACAGGGTAATGGAGAGGATGGCAAATGGCCGTGTAGCGATCATAGGCCATGGAGGCTAGAAGGAAAAACTCTGAACCTGCTAGTGTCACATAGAGGAACATGTGAACCCCACATTCAGGGACTGAGATCTTATTCACACCTGTGATCTGGTCCATGAGCATCTTGGGTACAGTAACAGATATGTACATCATGTCCATGAAAGACAGCTGACTGATGAAAAAGTACATGGGGGTGTGTAGGTGAGCATCAGAATATATCAAACAAATCAGAATGATATTTCCAGACAAGGCCATTAGGAAAACCACAAAAATGACCAAACAAAGGAGAGCAGGGTGTTGGGATTGACTGAAGATTCCCACCAGGGTGAAATCTAATCTTTCAGTGTAGCTGGTCATCCAGGTGATATTGCCCATGAGGTTTCACCTAGACCATCAAGGAGAAATTTGAAGTTAGTGGATTACTTATAGGAATCTACCAACTGAAATGAATGTTTACTGAGAGTGTGCACATATGTGTATGTGTGTATGTGAGTGTGTATGTGTATGTGTGTACCACTCAATTGTGCTAACAAGAGGAAATTCTATGATCCTGAAGATATGGAGTTTTAAAAGTATCTATAATTCTACAGATTACTAGAAAACTAGTAATTCACAACAATGTGTCTAAAAAATTGTTAACTTACAGCTATGTTGCTGCAGTTGAATTTTATGACATCTGATGATGTAATGTCCTTCATGGAGAAGAATGGAAATTTATGTAGCATCTGGCCTATGCAAACACAAAAAGTAAATTACTTTTTTTAAAAAGATATTACACTTTTCTAAAATGCTTTTTATAGAACTTGGAATTTTATTATCCCCAGTTTAAGGCTCCAACTGGGAGCTTTAAAACTCTTGGAGGTGTATTACATACAAGAAAGATTTTAAAAGTTACTGAAATATAATTTAAGGAAAATCTATACAAAACACTTGAATCTCTTTTGTCTATAAGACTGGGTGATACTGTGAGGCACTGTGGTTATGTGGAGTGTACATATACATATAATTATGTATATATATTTAAATTTTAAACAAATATATCTATATGGTGTGTGCTATTCAGGGGAAATATTATAAAAATGTGATTTAAAGTATAATTTTAAAATAGCTACACAATAAATAAAAAGAAAAATAGACACAGAATATAATCTGACCTTTTTTAGGGAATAAGGAATAGCTTCTTATTCTACATTTTTCTCTTATAAAGATTAAACCTTTAAACTTCTCAATTTCAGACATATAAAATGTTAAATTTCAAAAGCTATTGCCAATGAGAATGAAATATTGGCTTCTCTTTCTGGGAAGAGTTTAGAGCTTTTTATGATGCAGGGATATCTCAGAAATCATGTTCAAGTTTCAGATATACTTTGTAATAATTCCCAAGGCTAATTAAAATATTCAATTCATTATCAGTTCTGAGTTCCAGAGTACTAAAGAAGTAGAAAGATTTCTTGATTTCTTGATATCAGTATAAATGTCTAGCAAACCTAGGATGCATTGTATTAAAAATATAACTTTTCTGTTAAATTCTACCTTCAGCGGCAGAAGAAATCTGGCTCTGAGTAAAATTGAAAAACAGTTAAATAAATTTCAAAAAAATGGCTACTGATCAAGTTTATATTTGTGATTAAAGAAAATCAAGGACTGGAGAAGTGATCAATACATGTGAAGACCTTGAAGCTATTTACTAAGCAGATGGAGGGAGACCAAGGAGGGTATTTGCTGGGCTCTGGACAAATCTTTGCTGCACTTTGGTAAATGGGGAGGTCACTGTTATTAAACCACACTAACAACCCACCCAAGACACCAGACAGAGAAGGAAACACTGTCTGTATAGCAACTTTCCCCCTTATTCATTCTCAAATTATTTAATCTAATTCCTTGAACTTCATGTAAATCATTTTGTGCATATTTAAATTGGGAAATTATTGCTAGTAGTGGTAGGATAATATACAACCTTTATACGAAGCTGACAGCATTCCAGGAATTGTTCCAACTCTTTACTACATTTGATTTTTCCTGAGAGCCTGTAAGCCTACTTACTCCTTTTACTTTCTCCTTTTAAAAGTTAAAAAGATCAGGTTTTCAGGGTATCTGCTTTAACACTACACAACTAAGTTGAGTGAGAATCCTTGTCTTAGCTCAAAAGTTGAACCCACAGACTGTAACTCTGCCTCTTGTCTTTTGGAGACATAGTCTTTCCTCCATAGCAGACAATTTGGGTGGTGGGTCAGGCATTGTCAGTTTCATTAGGAAAGTGTAAATATGATTCAGACATTTATTTACAGTGTTTTCTAACCCCCAGAAAACATCCCTATTCAAAGTAAAATGAGTAGCAACTTATTTTGTAAAATTTTAGCGTCAGAAAAATAAGTATATTTAATAATACAGGAAGAATATATATTACTTTCTCTACAAATAATTGAAAAACAAAGAGCCACTCGCTAACATATTGCAGTAAATGCATGCTACATAAAGAGATTCAAAAAGATAAAGCACCTTTGCTTTTCTCCCTAAAAATAGCTAGCTAAAAATAGGGAAAAAAATATCTTTAGCAACTAATAGGATGTATCAGAAACAACAAGTCAAGAACAATCGTTACCTTTAGCTCTTGCAGTTCTGTCTGCTTGTCTGGTGGAACTCAGCATTAAGCGATGTTGATAGTTTCATCCAGATGAGATAATGTAGTATTTTAGGATAGGTGTACAAAGAGAAGTAGAGGAGTGACATCACCCCTGGTTATGCTATGCCCATTTAGTAAGTGGTTGAAGGTTATCTGTTGATAAATACCTCTGAGACTATAAAAAGGAATACCATTAATAAATCGAAAGAAGCTAATAGATCTCCCTATTGCAATTTTCTGAGTCTTTTTCCTCATGCATTTTTATAATCATCTTTAAAATTTTTTCAGTCTTAATATATATTAAAATTTTAACCAGTATTAACAATAATCATAAATTTCAACATCACCAATAAATTATTAGATATGGAAGTATACAAGTTAGTTTCTAAGTAAACTTTTCATTACAATGTATTTTCATATATGTGTAAATTACATTTTTCTTCATTTAAATTTAAGCAAAACTTGTGAAAAAAATGTTTTTCATTTTTCACAGATTCTGATTTTAAAAATTTGTTTATTTTTGACTGAAGGATAATTGCTTTACAGTATTGTGGTGTTTTTTTGCTAAATATCAACATGAATCAGCCACTGGTACACATATGTTCCCTCCTTCTTGAATCTCCCTCCCACTTCCCAGTCCATCCCACCCGTCTAGATAGTCACAGAGCCCTGGCTTGAGTTCCCTGAGTCATCTAGCAAATTCTCACTATCTATTTTACTAGGGTAGTGTATATGTGTCCATGCTACTCTTTCCATTCATCCCACCCTCTCCTTCCCACCCTAACCCCCACCCCCAGGTCTATAAGTCTGTTCTCTATGTCTTCAACTCCATTGCTGCCCTGTAAATAGGTTCATCAGTACCCTCCTTCCAGATTTCATATATATGTGCTAATACATGATATTTGTCTTTCTCTTTCTGACTTACTTCACTCTGTATAATAGGCTCTAGGTTCATCTACCTTATTAGCACTGCCTCAAATGCATTCTTTTTATGGCTGAATAATATTCCATTGTGTATATGTACCACAGCTTCCTTATCCAATCATCTGTCAACAGACATCTAGGTTACTTACATGTCCTGTGTGTGTTAATTGCTCAGTTATGTCCACCTCTTTGCGACCCCATGGACTGTGGCTCGCCAGGCTTTTCTGCCCACGGGATTATTCAGGCAAGAATACTGGAGTGAGTTGCCATTAGCTTCTCCAGGCGATCTTCCCAACCCAGGGATCAAACTCCGGTCTCCTGCATTGAGGGCAGATGATTTAACCTTAAGGCAAATTGCAAGTGGTCAAACAGGAGAAGGCAAGAGTGAACATTGACATTCTAGGAATCAGTGAAATAAGATGGACTGGAATTGGTGAATTTAACTCAGATGACCATTATATCTACTACTATGGGCAGGAATCCCTTAGAAGAAATGGAGTAGCCATCATAGTCAACAGAAGAGTCCAAAATGCAGTACTTGGATGCAATCTCAAGAATGACAGAATGATGTCTGTTCATTTCCGAGGCAAACCATTCAATATCACAGTAATAGCACAAGTCTATGCCCTGACCAGTAATGCTAAAGAAGCTGAAGTTGAACGGTTATATGAAGATGTACAAGACCTTCTAGAACTAACACCCAAAAAAAGATGACCTTTTCATTACAGGGGACTGGAATGCAAAGGTAGGAAGTCAAGAAACACCTGGAGTAACAGGCAAATTTGGCCTTGGAGTACAGAATGAAGCAGGGCAAAGGCTAATAGATTTTGCTAAGAGAACGCACTGGTCATAGCAAACACCCTCTTCCAACAACACAAGAGAAGACTCTACACATGGACATCACCAGATGGTCAACACCGAAATCAGATTGATTATATTCTTTGCAGCCAAAGATGAAGAAGCTCTATACAGTCAGCAAAAACAAGACCAGGAGCTGACTATGGCTCAGATCATGAACTCCTTATTGCCAAATTCAGACTGAAATTGAAGAAAGTGAGGAAAACCACTAGATCATTCAAGTATAACCTAAATCAAATCCCTTATGATAATACAGTGGAAAAGACAAGCAGATTCAAGGGACTAGATCTGATAGAGTGCCTGATGAACTATAGACAGAGGTTTGTGACATTGTACAGGAGACAGGGATCAAGACCATCCCCAAGAAAAAGGAATGCATGAAAAGCAAAATGGCTGTCTGAGGAGGCCTTACAAATAGCTGTGAAAAGAAGAGAAGTGAAAAGCAAAGGAGAAAAGGAAAGATATACCCATTTGAAAACAGAGATCCAAAGAATAGCAAGGAGAGATAAGAAAGCCTTCCTCAGTAATCAATGCAAAGAAAGAGAGGAAAATGATAGAATGGGAAAGACTAGAGATCTCTTCAAGAAAATTAGAGATACCAAGGGAACATTTCATGCAAAGATGGGCTCAATAAAGGAAAGAAATGGTAGGGACCTAAAGGAGCAGAAGATATTAAGAAGAGGTGGCAAGAATACACAGAACTATACAAAAAAGATCTTCATGACCCAGATAATCACGATGGTGTGATCACTTACTGAGAGCCACACATCCAGGAATGTGAAGCCAAGTGGGGCTTAGGAAGCATCACTATGAACAAAACTTGTGGAGGTGATGGAATCCCACTTGAACTATTTTAAATCCTGGAAGATGATAATGTGAAACTGCTGCACTCAATATGTCAGCAAGTTTGGAAAACTCAGCAGTGGCCACAGGGCTGGAAATCTCAGTTTTCATTCCAATCCCTAAGAAAGGCAATGCCAAAGAATGCTCAAATTACTGCACAATTGCACTCATCTCACACACTAGTAAAGTAATGCTCAAAATTCTCCAAGACAGGCTTCAGCAATACATGAACCATGAAATTCCAGATGTTGAAGCTGGTTTTAGAAAAGGCAGAGGAATCAGATATTAAATTGCCAACATCCACTGGATCATAGAAAAAGTTGGAGCGTTCCTGAAAAATATCTTTTTATGCTTTTTGACTATGCCAAATCTTTGACTATGTGGATCACAATAAACTGTGGAAAATTCTGAAAGAGATGGGAACTCCAGACCACCTGACCTGCCTCTTGAGAAAACTGTATGCAGGTCAGGAAGCAATAGTTAGAACTGGACATGGAACAACAGACTGGTTCCAAATAGGAAATGGAGTATTTCAAGGCTGTATACTGTCACCCTGCTTATTTAACTTCTATGCAGAGTACATCATGAGAAAGGCTGGGCTGGAGGAAGCACAAGCTGGAATCAAGATTGCTGGAAGAAATATCAATAACCTCAGATATGCAGATGACACCACCCTTATGGCAGAAGGTGAAGAAGTACCAAAGAGCCTCTTGATGAACATGAAAGAGGAGAGCGAAAAAGTTGGCTTAAAGCTCAACATTCAGAAAACTAAGGTCATCACTTAATGGCAAATAGATGGGGAAATAGTGTAAAGAGTGGCTGACTTTATTTTTCTTGGCTCCAAAATCACTGTAGATGGTGAATGCAGCCATTAAATTAGAAGACACTTGCTCCTTGGAAGGAACGTTATGACCAACCTAGACAGCATATTAAAAAGCAGAGACATTACTTTGTCAATCAGGTCCATCTAGTCAAGGCTATGGTTTTTCCAGTGGTCATGTATGGATTTGAGAGTTGGACTATAAAGAAAGCTGAGCACTGAAGAATTGATGCTTTTGAACTGTGATGCTGGAGAAGACTCTTGAGAGTCCCTTGGACTGCAAGGAGATCCAGCAAGTCCATCCAAAAGAAGATCAGTCCTGGGTGTTCATTGGAAGGACTCATGCTGAAGCTGAAACGTCAATACTTTGCCCTCCTGATGTGAAGAGCGGGCTCATTTGAAAAGACCCTGATGCTGGGAAAGATTGAGGGCAGGAGGAGAAGGGGATGACAGAGGACGAGATGGCTGGATGGCATCACCAACTCACTGTACATGCGTTTGGGTGGATTCCAGGAGTTGGTGATGGACAGGGAGGCCTGGCGTGCTGTGGTTCATGGGGTTGAAAAGGGTCGGACATGACTGAGCAACTGAACTGAACTGAACTGAATGCTTCCTAAGGCCTCCTTATAGCTCTTTTTTCTTCAAAAATGCTTTCATCTTAATTCTCCTCTTTTTTAGATTCCCATAACAAAGATCTTAGCTCTTTTAAGACTATCCTATAAATCACATGGGTTTTCTTCATTTCTTTGCACTCTTTCTGTTTTTTTTCCCTCTTGCCACATGATTACAGATGACCACTTATTGACTCTGTGGGTTCTTTCTTCTTAATCAAGTCTCAAATCAAGTGGTTTGAAATACCTAATTGCTTTTTTTTTTTTTTTAGTTTAGTAGTTGCATTCTTCAGTCCTAGAACTTCAGTACCTAATATTTTCTCTTTGTCAACTTTTAATTTTGTCTTCAATTATTGATGTCATTAAATTATTAATTTATCATGCTTTATAGCTTGCTGAGCTTCTTTAGAACAATTGTTTTGATTTATTTTTAGGCATATTTTGAAGTGTTACTAGAAGTTTATTGAATAATTTAGTGGAGCCATGTTTCCCTGATTCTTCATAATATTTTCATCTTATGTTGCTTTCTCAAAATTTGAAGAAAATCTAACAATTCCAGTTTTTCAGACTTTCTTGGATAAAGGAGGTGGTGATAAAGGGGCTGGTGACTAAGGAACACCCTGAAACACTCTGTGAAATAGGCTCTATTGCTGTGAGACTCAAAGTGGGGGGGCATGATGTTATTTGGGGTGCTCTGTCTTTGTGGCAAGAGCTGCAGGTGTTTGCAATGACTGAGCTAGCTTTTGGGGTCCTCAGTGGTATCTCCAGGTCCTAAGGCAAGGAAACTGGGCAGGGAGAGATGGAGTTCTGGACAGGGGGTGTACATGTACTCAGTTCAGTTCAGTCACTCAGTTGTGTCCGACTCTTTGCAAACCCATGTAGCACACCAGGTTTTCCTGTCCATCACCAACTCTCAGAGTTTACTCAAACTCATGTTCATTGAGTCGGTGATGCCATCCAACCATCTCATCCTCTGTTGTCTCCTTCTCCTCCCACCTTCAACCTTTCCCAGCATCAGGGTATTTTCAAATGAGTCAGTTCTTCACATCAGGTGGCCTGAGAATTGGAGTTTCAGCTTCAGCATCAGTCCTTCCAATCAATATCCAGGACTGATCTCCTTTAGGATTGACTGGTTGGATCTCCTTGCAGTCCAAGGGACTCTCAAGAGTCTTTTCCAACAGCACAGTTCAAAAGCATCAATTCTTCAGTGTTCAGCTTTCTTTATAGTCCAACTCTCACATCCATACATGACTATGAAGAAGGAATTCATAGGGCCTGGACTCCATCTCAGGCCTGTCCGTGCTGATCATACTTGGCCGCCTCTCCAATGGACTCTGAACTCTCTGCTTAGTGCCTGTGGGAACAACAATGGAAGGATAAGACCCCCTCCAGACAGGGAAACCTTGAAGATCATATCCAGGTTACTCATCGCCTGAGAGAAAACATACTCTAATCACCCCTGCCTCTGGACAGTATCTATCGGAATGTAACCACAGGCATATCGGTTATTAACTAGTTGGAATGTAACCGTGGGCTTTTTGATTATTAACTGTTTGAACACATAATACATGACTGATAGGGTTACTGTAATTGTATTTACCCTTCCTTTGTAAGTCTCAAGGAATTTGGGGTGGTGGGTTCCAACACGTACACATGGGGTATAAAAGGTTTTCACAAATGCTGGTCAGGGTCCTTGCCTATGAGGAGACTCTGCCTTGGACCCGCTGGTGTAATAAGCTGCACTCCACTATCTGCATTGTCCTTCTGAGTGAGTTTGTTTCCCGGAAAGCGTGGCTATATAAACAACTACTGGAAAAACACACGTACTAGGAATGGCAGCATGCACGTGTGCAGCATCAGGGACTATTTGTGGACGTGCATGGCAGTGAGGACTTGGACCAGTGACAGGTGCTGTGTACAACTCTGGGTGAATGTCCTTCGGCAGGGACAGGTTTATAGGTATGTATGGTTGCTGAGAAAACTGTCCGTGGGTCAAGAAGCAATAATTAGAAGTGGACATGGACCAACTGACTGGTTCAAAATTGGGAAAGTAGTAATAAAGACTATATATGGCCACCCTGCTTATTTGACTTATATGCAGATTGGTGATGGCAGTTTAGTTGCTAGGTCATGTCTGACTCTTATAAACCCATGGACTGTAGCCCACCAGGCTCCTCTGTCCATGGGGTTTTCCTGGAAAGAATACTAGAGTGGGTTGCCATTTCCTTCTCCCAGGGGATCTTCCCATCCCATGAATCAAACCCAGGTCTCCTGCATTGTGGACAGATTTTTTACTGCTTGATCCACCAGAGAAGCATTACATCATGCGAAATGCTAGGTTGGATGAATTGCAAGCTGGAATCAAGTTTGCTGGGAGAAATATCAACAACCTCAGATACGCAGATGATACCACTCTGATAGCAGAAATTGAAGAGGAACTTAAGAGTTCCTTGATGAGGGTGAAAGAAGAGAATGAAAAAGTTGGCTTAAAACTCAACTTTAAAAAAACTACCGTCATGGCAACCAGTCCCATTGTTTCATTGGAAATAAATGGGTAAAAAGTGGAAACGGTGATGGATTCTATTTTCTTGGGCTCAAAAATCACTGTGGATGATGACTGCAGTCATAAAATTAAAAGACATTTTCTCCACTGAAGGAAAGTTATGTCCAACTTAGCATATTAAAAAGGAGACATATCATTTTACCAACAAAAGTCTGTATAGTCAAAGCTATGTTTGTTTGTTTTTTTTTTTTTTTTCTTTTTCCATTAATCATGTATGGATGTGAGAGCTGGATCAAAAAGAAGGCTGAGCGTTGAAGAATTGATGCTTTCAAATTGTGGTACTGGAGAAGACTTTTGAGAGTCCCTTGGACTACAGGGAGGTCAGACCAGTGAATTCTAAGAAAAATAACCCTGAATATTCATTGGAAGAACTGTTGCTGAAGCTGAAGTTCTGTTACTTTGGTCACCTGATGTGAAGAGTTGATTCATTGGAAAAGACTCTAATGCTGGGAAAGATTGAAGGCAAAGGAGATGGGTGGCACAGGATGAGGTGGGTTATATAACACCACCGACTCAATAGACATGAATTTGAGCAAACTCCAGAAGATCATGGAGGACAGAGAAGCCTGGCATGCTGCAGTCCATGGGCTCACAAAGAATCAGACACGACTTAGCAACTGAACAACAAAATATGGTTGCATAGGCTAGCTAAGGGCATGTGAGCAGCAAAGGGACCAAATGAGGGGGGCAGTGCTGGGCCTGCTGGCATGTACATAGCTATCTGGTTACTTTTTGCTTAATAACTTATCCTTCAATTTATCTCTCTCCTATCACATTTCACTGTGAGCAGTAAAGAGAAACCTGGTCATGCCATCAATACTGCTCAGAAATCTCCTCAGCTAAATATTCATCTTTTTCACTACAGAAACTACTCTCCACAAAACACTGTTTAAAATCACATCACCTGCAAATAGAGATCATTTATTTATTTCCTTTTCAATTTGAATTTATTTAATTTTCTTTCCTTTCTTAGATTCTCTGACTAGGACTTCCAGTGATAAGTTGAGTGAAAGTGGTAAAAGTGGACAATCTTGTGTTGTCTCTTATCTCAGAGAAAATGCTTTCAGCTTTACACCATTAAGTATGATATTAGCTGTGTGCTTGTTGTAAATGGTTTTTATTGTGTTGAGGGGCATTCCTTCTACACCTAATTTGTTGAGAATTTTTATCATGAAAATATGTTATTTTTTTGCCATTTTCCATATTATTTGAATTGCTCACATAATTTTTCTCTTTCATTCTTAGTCTAGTGCATCACATTTATTGATTTGTGTATGCTGATTCATCCGTACATCTGACAGATAAATCCCAGTTGATCATGCTATATAATCTCTCTAATATGCTCTTTAACTTGATTTGCTAATATCTTTAGAGCATTTTTGAATCTATGTTCCTCAGAGACATTGGACTATAATTTCCTTTTCTCGTCTTTATATGGTTTTGGGGATAAGGTAATGCTGGACACAAAATAATTTGAATGTGTTTTTTCTTGTTCAATTTTTTGGAAGAAATTGTGGAGAAATGTCTTCAATTTTTTTAATGTTTGCTAGAATTTACCTGTGAACACATCTGATCCAGGTCTTTCCTTGCTGTGATGCTTATGATTAGTACTTCAGTCTCCTAGATTATTATTTATTTGTTCATGTTTTCTATTTCTTCATGATCTGATCTTTGTAGGTTTCTAGGAATGTATCTATTACTTCTAGAGTCTCCAAATTGTCGGTGTCTTACTGTTGTTCATTTGATCTCTTAAGATCCTTTGTATTTCTGTGGTATAATTCATAATATGTCAGGGGACGTTTGACTTTAAGGAATCCAATATGTTGCACTTTTTCCTTTGTGTGCCATTTCTCAAGGATTCTCTGTTCCTTATCAGTTCCTATTCTGGGAACGAGTAGAGCTGCACGCAGTTCTCAGGATTGAGATCATGGGAAAGGGTATCTGCTTGGATTTCTTTCAGTAACTCCTTCAGTGACTCTTTTCAGCGTCAGCAACCTTGTATGTATTAGACTATTCATATTGTGGCTATTGATAAAATTTCATCCTGTATAATAGCTGACTAATCATCTTACTAAAGATATATAAGCCTGCATTTCTGCTAATAAAATACATTTGCTCCATCAGAGCTTGGGTCCCCATGTCTTTCTTTCTTTTCTTCTCTCTCTCTCTCTCTCTCTCCCTCCCTCCCTCCGGCTAATTCTCTGGTGGGCAGAAACCCCCCGAGCTCACTCTCCTGCCTGGGCTTCCAAGACCCCCTCGAGACGGCACCCTGTGCTTTCGTGAGCGGTGCAAGCCCTGTTCAAGTTGGTTCTCTGCGTAAACGAGGGGATATTAGCTTCTTTCTCTCTTTCACTTTCTTATCGTCGACTCTGGACCGCCAGGTTCTGGTCCATGAAACGACTGCAACAATAATACATCCTCCTTTTTGTTATTTCATTTATTTATTGTTGATAATGTGGTATTGAAGTTCCATAATATTTTTTACTACCCTGTATTTCTCCCTTCAGTTTTGATGATATTTGCCTTATATATTTAAGTACTTCAATTGTAGTGTGTGTGTGTGTGTGTGTGTGTGTGTGTGTGTGTATACACACACACACATATATATATACACTTACTATTTTCCATATCTTAATGAATTTAGCAATTTCTTTCTTTCTTTCTTGTAATAGATGGTGACTAAAAGAATATAATATAAATATTATCACTTTTTCTCTCTCTCTTTTGGATAGCATCTTTTTCTATCTCTTCACTTTTAAACTACTAGTGTTTCTAAAACTAAAGTGAGCCTCTTATACAGAGCATGTTGTTGAAAGTTATTTATTCATTTTCCATTCAGCCTCTCTATATTTTTGAATGCAGAATTTAATCCATTTATGCTTAATATTAGTTACAAATACATGATATTGCCATTTTTCTAACTGATTTAATGTTCCTTTGTTCAATTTTTTCCCTCTCTTGCTGTCTTTATTTGTGATTTATTAACTTTCTTATAGTGATAATCTTTGATTATTTTCTCCTTATCTGGCTCTTCCCTCCCCACCCCCACCCCTGGTTAGATATTCAGTCATTTGAATTACTCCTCAAAGTTTAGCTGTTGTCCCTCACTTATTGCTTTTAAGAGCTTTCTTTCTTTGTCTTAAGTTTTCATAATTTTGTCTAAAATGTGTGATGGGAAAAGTCTCTTTCAGTTTATTCCGTTTAGGTTTTATTCAGCTGCTTGAATAAGTAGTTTATATATTTTGCCAAATATCAAAATTTTTTAGCTATTACATCTATAATTTCTTCATCTCTCCATTTTATCCTCTCCTCACCACAGTCTGATGAAATAAATGTGAATCTCCTTGATCAATGAGATTTTATTCTTTTAATTTTTAGTCTATTTCTTTATGTAGATTGGGCTGCTTCTTTAAATTCACATATTCTTTTTCTGTGCCTTTCAATACCATGCATTGAGATTTTCGTTAGTGCAATTTTGGGCTCTAACATTTTTATTTAGATCTACTTTATAATTTTTTATTATATAGTCTTTTGTTTTTAGTTGGAGAATAATTGCTTCACCATATTGCCAAGGTTTCTGCATATCAGCATGAATCAGCCATAAGCATACATATGTTCCCTCCCTCTTAAACCTCTCTTGCAGTTCCCTCCCATCCCAGTCCTCTAGGTTGTCACAGAGCACTGGCTTTGGTTTTCCTGTGTCATACAGTGAACTCCCACTGGGTGTCTACTTAACATATGGTAATATGTATGTTTCAATGCTACTCTGTCAAATCATCCTATTACTTGAGTCCAAGCTTGCTCTGCTTGCCACATGACAGGCCAATGAATCTGAGAGAGGAGGTATTGAGGCAACGAAAGTGACTTTATTTGGAAAGCAGCTGACCAAGAAGATGGCAGGCTAGCACCTCAAAATAACCATCTTATCAGAATCTGGGTGCCAGGTCCTTTTATAGATCAGAGACCAGGGGAGGTGAGGAAGCAAAGTAAAAAGACCATTAGTCTTGCAAACATCTCCTAGAATGCCAAGCTTCAGGCAAGGGATGTGTTCATTTCTCCCTTCCTATCACGCACAGGTGGGCAGGGTTCTGAACAAAGGCACTTTAGGCACTTTAAGAGTCAGGCAGAGGGGCAGGATTATTTGAGGCAAACTGTTCTGTATGACTATAATAGTAAAAGCAATGAAAAACAAGTCAAACAAACAGTTCCATCTGGGGTCAGAATTGGCTTCCTCCCTGCTGCAACTTCCCACTGTCAAAGTCCGCTCCACAATCTTGTGGAAAAACGGAGTGATGACCAATCTGCTTAGTCAGATGGATCTATCTGGAAGTGTCTGCCATATTTGCTGGTGTTTCAAACTTTGAGATTTGTCTTCTTTTTGTTTCTCTTTTGGAAAGTGTCTATTTTATACCTGTATACCTAGAAATACTGAACTTCAAATCCATGAGATAGCATCTCAAGTTAAGAAATTATGTTTGGGAAGATGTAAGAGTCAGGGCTTATTAAAATTACTTCCTTGGTATTTACCTCAGCCATCTGAGGCCTGTAACTTTGCATTTTCCTCAAGGTTCACCATAGGGAGTAGCTGGAGTGTCACAGTCTAATGACTGCTACGTGGCAGGTATTCCCCTTCCTTGGGGCTCACTGGCTCACATTGAAAGGCTGTAGCCACTAATTCCATTTCTTAGGTCTTCCCCTCTCGGTCAGGAATAATCATTATCTGGGAAACATTTCATGATCAACTTTTGTGGTGCTAGGAGGCTTATCCCAGTTCAGGCAAACATTCTTAATATATCACTCCAGGTGTTAAGTTTTGTACCAAGGCTCATCGGTAATGAAAAATTCTCTGAATTCTAACTATAATCTAGGAGATATTTTCCCTGTTGCTTCTTCCCATATCTAGAGTCACACTATTGTAATTATTTCATGTTACAAATATTATTTTCTCAAAATATTTAGCCACAGAAGTTTTGTTGGAGGCCTAATTACACATTGATTACTGCAAGAGACAATAATCTTATAAATTGAACAGGTATAAGTAATGATGTAGACATGACATAAATCAGAGGGAGACACAAAGTACAATTTGAAAACAAAAAACAAATTTAAATAATAATTATTGTAACTAATTGTAATCTAGTGGCAATAATCAAGAGACCAAAGGAGCTGTAACTGTGTATATTAACAAAAGACTTTAAAAAGCAACTTTAAATTGGAATACTGCTATGACATATAACACCATCAGAAAACTAAAATTATGACTGATAATATTTTACCAATACATATAAGAGTCTTAGGAACTTCATATAATCTCTAAAATATCTATTTACCATTTGCCATAAAATATAACTTACAGTTTATTATTCACTTGACAACACTTCCCTTAGAGTTTAACATACCAAATGAACCTGATTAGTCTAATATCTCCCTTTAGGGTCCCTCAGGGGCCCTTTGAAGCACTCTAAAGTCAGCTAGAGGTCAAAATAACTCTATTATAATTTGATTTTGGAGGTCTTGTCAAAGGAACACCAAAAAAACATTTTACAATAGAGTAGGACTATAGGTCACTGTGAAAATTAGCCGAAGTGACAATAAAAGATTTCAAAGGTAAATACAGATTATTTTCAAGGTAAATAAACTTGAAAGCGCTGCACTCAATACGTCAGCAAGTTTGGAAAACTCAGCAGTGGCCACAGGGTTGGAAAAGGTCAACTTTCATTCCAATCCCTAAGAAAAGCAGTGCCAAAGAATGCCCAAACTACCGCACAATTGCACTCATCTTACACGCTAGTAAAGTAATGCTCAAAATTCTCCAAGACAGACTTCAGCAATACTTGAACCGTGAACTTCCAGATGTTCACACTGGTTTTAGAAAAGGCAGAGGAACCAGAGATCAAATTGCCAACATCCACTGGGTCATCGAAAAAGCAAGAGAGTTTCAGAAAAACATCTCTTTCTGCTTTATTGACTATGTCAAATCTTTGACTATGTGGATCACAATAAACTGTGGAAAATTCTGAAAGAGATGGGAATATGAGACCACCTGACTTGCCTCTTGAGAAACCTGTATGCAGGTCAGGAAGCAATAGTTAGAACTGGACATGGAACAACAGACTGGTTCCAAATAGGAAAAGGAGTACATCAAGACTGTATATTGTCACCCTGCTTATTTAACTTATGTGCAGAGTACATCATAAGAAAGGCTGGGCTAGAGGAAGCCAAGCTGGAATCAAGACTGCCGGGAGAAATATCAATAGCCTCAGTTATGCAGATGATACCACCCTTATGGCAGAAAGTGAAGAACTAAAGAGCCTCTTGATGAACGTGAAAGAGGAGAGTGATTTAAAGCTCAACATTCAGAAAACTAAGATCATGGCATCTGGTCCTATCACTTAATGGCAAATATATGCGGAAACAGTGGAAACAGTGGCTGACTTTATTTTGGGGGGCTCCAAAATCTCTGCAGAAGGTGATTGCAGCCATGAAATTAAAAGATGCTTACTCCTTGGAAGGAAAGTTACGACCAACCTAGACAGCATATTGAAAAGCAGAGACATTACTTTTTCAACAATGGTCCATCTAACCAAGGCTATGGTTCTTCTAGTAGTCATGTATGGTTGTGAGAGTTGGACTGTAAAGAAAGCTGAGTGCTGAAGAATTGATGCTTTTGAACTGTGGTGTTGAAGACTCTTGACAGTCCCTTGGACTGCAAGGAGATCCAACCAGTCTATCTTAAAGGAAATCAGTCCTCAATGTTCATTGGAAGGACTGATGTTGAAGCTGAAACTCCAATATTTCAGTCACCTGATGCGAAGAGCTGACTCATTCGAAAAGACCCTGATGTTGGGAAAGATTGAAGGCAGGAGGAGAAGGGATCGACAGAGGATGAGATGGTTAGATGGCATCACTGACTCAATGGACATGAGTTTGGGTAAACTCTGGGAGTTGGTGATGGACAGGGAGGCCTGGCGTGCTGCAGTTCATGGGGTCGCAAAGAGTCAGACACAACTCCGCTACTGAACTGAACTGAACTGACTTCTGTCAGAAGGGTGGTATCATCTGCATATCTATGGTTATTGACATTTCTCCTGGCAATATCAATTCCAGCTTCTGATTCATCCAGCCCTGAATTTTGCATGATATACTCTGCATATCCTGCTTCCCTGGTGGCTCAAATGGTAAAAGCATCTGCCTACAATGCAGGAGACCAAGGTTGATCCCTGGGCTCAGAAGATTCCCTAGAGAAGGAAATGGCAACCTACTGCAGTACTCTTGCCTGGAAAATCCCATGGACAGAGGAGCCTGGTAGGCTACAGTCCATGGGGTCGCAAAGCATTGGGCATGACTGAACGACTTCACTTCACTTCTTCACTCTGCATAGAAGTTAAATAAGCAGACTGACTATATACAGCCTTGACGTACTCCTTTCCCAATATGGAACCAGCCCCTTGTTCTATGTCCCATTCTAACTGTTGCTTCTTGACCTGCATATGGATTTCTCAGGGGACAGGTAAGGTAGTCTGGTATTCCCATCTCTTTAAGAATTTTCCAGCTTTTGTGATCCACACAGTCAAGGGTTTAGCATAGTCAATGAAGCAGAAGTAGATGTTTTGCTGGAAATTCCTTGTTTTTCTATGATTCAACGAATGCTGACTTTGATCTCTAGTTCCTATGCCTTTTCTAAACCCAGCTAGTACACCTGGAAGTTCTCAGTCCAAATATTGTTTAAGCCTAGCTTGAAGGATTTTTGAGCATCACCTTCATAGCATGTGAAATGAACTCAGTTGTGTGGTAGTTTGAACATTCTTTGGCATTGCCTTTCTTTGGGTCTGGAATGAAAACTGACCTTTTCCTGTCCTGTGACCACTGCTGAGTTTTCCAAATTTGCTGGCATATTGAGTACAGCACTTTAATAGCATTATCTTTAGGATTAGAAATAGCTCAGCTGAATTCCATCACCTTCACTGGCTCTGTTTGTAGTAATTCTTCCTAAGGCCTCCTTGACTTCACATTCCAAGATGTTTGGCTCTAGGTGAGTGGCCACACCATTGAGATTATCTGGGTCATGAAGACATTTTTATGCAGTTTCTCCATGTGTTCTTGCCACCTCTTTTCAATCTCTTCTGCTTCTCTTAGGTCCTTGCCATTTCTGTCATTTTTTTGTGCCCATCTTGTTGTTTTGTTAGTGTTCCCTGGTGACTTAAGTGGTAAAGAATCTCCCTGCAATTTGGGAGATCTGGGTTTGATCCCTGGGTTGGGAAGATTCCCAGGCAGAGGGCATAGCAATCCACTACAGTATTCTTACGTGGAGAATCCCCATGACATAAGAGGCTGCTTGGCTACAGTCCATGGAGTTGAAAAAAGTTGGACGTGACTGAGTGACTATGCACAGCACATTGGTACTTGTAATGGGGCCTTAGAATTCTTAAGCATCTCTATTAGTTTGCTAAGAATGCTATAAGAAAATACCACAGTCCAGGTGTCTTAAAAAGCAACAACAACAAAATAATTTCTAAAATTCTACAGACTAGAAGTCAAAATTAAGATGTCAGCATGTTTGCTTTATTCTAAGGCCTTTCCCTCTCCTTAATTTGTAAATAACTATCTTTTTTGCAGCCACATCTTCAAGTGGTGCCTCTATTTTTGTATACCAATGTTCCAATTTAGTCTTCAAAAAATCTATCATTTATACTGTACGAGGACTTAATCTAATGACCTCACTTCATCTTATTTAGGTAAAAATCATGTCTTCAAGTACTTTAATATTATCTGGTACTGGGAGTTAGGAATTCAACATATTATTTTGAGGGGGAACATAATTCAGCCTGTAACACTTGGCCTTGCCTCCCAATATCCATGTCTTTCTCATATTCAAAATACTATACTCCATTAGGCCCCCAATGTCTTAATACATTATAGAACAAATTCTAAGTCAAAATTATCACCTAAATATTATCTAAGTAACATAAGGATGAGTCTGAAGCTATACTTTTTCATCATGGGAAAAAAGAAAAAAGATCTCAAGCTGCAATGCTTCCACAATGTAATATTGGGATCAGCACAGAATACATGTTTTTAATTCAACAAAGAGAAATCAGAAATAAGATAGGGGTCATATGTGTAAGGCTAGTTCATAATCTATGAAGACAAATGCTGTTAGATTTTAAGACTCAAGAATATTTCCTACCTTCATGGTTTGTACAATAGAATCACTGGAGTTTCCAGAGTTCCAGAATGGCAACTTCTTCCTTTCTGTCCTAAACAACTATCTGAAGCCCTCAGACCTAGGATTTGAGAACATAATGTGACAGTGGGATTACTGCTGAACTCTGAACCGCCTTTGGTTTCATTATTCTATTTTTTGAATGATAATGCTATCCACAAATGGACAGCTCTATTAACCCATTCAGTGAAATCTAAAAATTCCCACAGACTTCATTTTATTTCATCTTATCTCTGCTCCATTCAGTTAAAGAATATAGCATTTCTGCTAGTGTAAACTCATCTCTATTTCTGGCTTCTGCTGAAATAAATAATTGGACTTATAAACTACAAGCCAGTTATCTTTGTAACAGGTTATTGTACAGCCACACCTTTGATACTCTCTCTAGAATCCTCTTTCATCTTTTATAGGCTGAATAAATAGGCTGAGAAATTGTCAAACTTTAAACATTTTGCATTGCTTTGATTTTTTTTGTTGCTTACACTTTCTTCTTTAACGTATATCTTTGCTCTAACACTTGTTTAAAAAAGGCAAGAAGATACTAGGACATGTCTCTAACACTTTCCTTATAATTTTTCTTAGCTATATATCTGAGTTTTTTTTACTTGCAAATTCTATTTTTATAAAACACTAGAATGCAATTCATACAAGTTATTTGTCATCTTATGGAAAGATTAACTTTCCTCTGGTTTCCAAAAACATGTTATTTATTTCAGCACTTCCATTCCCAGTACCAAGATTGGTATAAATTTGCTAGGGCTGCTGTAATGTATTTTCACACTTTTGGTATTTTTAAATTCTTAGAGAGGTGGAAATACCAGACATTTTACCTACCTCCTGAGAAATCTGTTTGCAGGTCAAGAAGCAACAGTTAGAACTGGATATGGAACAACAGACTGGTTCTAAATTGGGAAAGAAGTATGTCAAGGCTGTATATTGTTGTCTGCTTATTAAACTTCTATGCAGAGTATACATAATGAAAAATGCCAGTCTTTATGAAGCACAATCTGGAATCAAGATTTCTGGGAGAAATATCAATAACTTCAGATATGCAGATGACACCACCCTTATGGCAGAAAGCAAAGAGGAACTAAAGACGTAGGTTTTTATTGAGGTAGGTTTTGTTACAATGAAAAATGAGAAAGAAAAATTAAGGAATTAATGCCATTCACCATTGCAACACAAAGGAAAACAATATCTAGGAATAAACCTACCTAAGGAGACAAAAGAACTGTATACAGAAAATTATAAGACCCTGATGAAAGAAATCAAAGATGACATAAACAGATGGAAAGACATTCCATGTACCTAGTTTGGAAGAATCAATATTGTGAAAATGACTATAATATCAAATGCAATCTACAGATTCATTGCTATCCCTATCAAATTACCAATGGCATTTTTCAAAGAACTAGAACAAAAAAATTTGCAATCAATATGGAAACACAAAAGACCTTAAATAGGCAAAGCAGTCTTGAGAGAGAAGAATGGAGCTGGATGAATCAACCTTTCTGACCAGATTATACTACAAAGCTACAGTCATCTAGACAGTTTGGTACTGGTACAAAACCAGAAATATAGGCCAATGGAACTAGATAGAGAGTCCAGAGGTGAGCCCACATACCTATGGATACCTTATTTTTGACAAAGGATGCAAGAATATGCAATGGGGCAAAGATAGTCTCTTCAATAAGTGATGCTTGGAAAAGTGGACAGCTATGTGTAAAAGAATAAAATTAGAACACTTGCATCCTAACCCCATACACAAAGATAAACTCAAAATTGGTTAAAGCCCTAAATGTAAGACCAGAAATTATAAAACATTTAGAGCAAAACACAGGCAGAGCAGTTGAGGACATAAATCAAAGTAAGATCCTCTGTGACCCATCTCCTAGAGTAATGGAAATAAAATAAAAAATAAACAAGTTAGACCTAATTAAACTTAGACAACCCTCAGAATGGGAGAAAATAATAGCAAATGAAATAACTGAAAAAAGATTAATTTCAAAAATATACAAGCAGCTTGTATAATGCAATACCAGAAAAAGAAACAATGCAATTCAAAAATGGGCCAAAGACCTAAACAGACATTTCTCCAAAAAATACATACAGATAGCTAACAAACACATGAAAAGATACTGAACATCTCTCATTATTAGAGAAAAATAAATCAAAATTGCAGTGAGATACCAGCTTATATCAGTCAGAATGGCCATCCTTCAAAAAGTCTACAAACTATAAATTCTGGAGATGGTGTGGAGAAAAGAGAACACTCTTGCCCTGTTGGTGTGAAAGTAAATTTATACATCCTCTTTGGAAGGCTGTATGGAGATTCCTTAAAAAACTAGGACTAAAACCACCATATGACTCAGCAATTCCATTACTAGGCATATACCCTGAGAAAACCAAAATTTAAAAATACACTTGCACCCCAGTGTTCATTGCAGCACTATTTACAACAGCTAAAACATGGAAGCAACCTACATGTCCACCGACAGATGAATGGATAAAGATGTTGTGGTACATATATACAATGGAATACTATTCAGCCATTAAAAGGAACACATCTGAGTCAATTTTAATGAATTTGATGAATCTAGAGCCTATTATATGGAATGAAGTAAGTCAGAAAGAGAATGATAAATATAGTATAATAATGCATATATATGGAATCTAGAAAGATGGTACTGATTAATTTATTTGCAGTTCAGCATTGGAGAAACAGGGGACTTCCTTAGTGGTTCAGTCAGTAAAGAATCCACTTGAAATGTGGGGGACCTGGGTTTGATCCCTGGGTTGAGAAGATCCCCTGGAGGAGGGCCATGGCAACCCACTCCAATATTCTTTCCTGAAGAATCTCCATGGACAGAGGAGCATGGATGGCTGCAGTCCATGGAGTTGCAGAGTCAGACACAACTGAGCGACTAAGCACAGCACAGCACAGCACATGATGGAAAAACAGACATAAAGAACAGACTTATGGACATGGCGGTAGGGGGAAGAAGGAGAGGGTGAGATGTATGGATGGAATAACATGGAAACTTACATTACTATATGTAAAATAGAGAGCCAGTGGGAATTTGCTATATGACTCAGGGAATTCAAACAGGGGCTATTCAAACTAGGGGAGGTGGGAAGGGAGATGGGAAGGATGATCAAGAAGGAGGGGACTTTTGTATACCTATGGCAAATTCATGTTGATATTTGGCAGAAAACAACAGAATTCTGTAAAGAAATTATCTTCAATTAAAATAAATTAATAAAATCAGGACAAAAAAGTCTACAAACAATAAATGCTGGAGACATGTGGAGAAAATGGAATCTTTTTTGCACCGTTGGTGGCAATGTAAACTGGTACATCTACTGTGAAGAACATTTTGGATATTCACTTAAAACTAAAAATAAAACTATCATGTGATTCAGCAATTCTACTCCTGGACATGTTTCTGAAAATCTTATAAGACAAGTTACACATGCACTTCCACATTCAATGAAGCAGTATTATAATAGCCAAGACATGGAAGCAACCTAAATATCTTTTGATAGAGGAATGTATAAAATGAACAATTTAGGACTTTAAATAGCTCTGCTGGAATTTCATCACATAGCTTTGTTCATAGAAATGATTCCTAACGCCCTCTTGACTTCATACTCCAGGCTGTCTAGCTCCCTAGGTGAGTGACCACACCATCGTGATTATACAGGTCATTAAGACCTTTCTTGTAAAGTTCTATTTATTCTTGTTGCCTCTTCTTAATCACTTATGCATATGCTATTTTGTGGTTTTCCTTCCCTTAAGTAAATTTTTAAGTGGACAAAATTACAATCAACAAGATAAAGCAAAATCTAAAAGGTTTATCATGTGACTCCTAGGATAAGATTGTCCTATTTATAAGATAGCAACTGTCAGCAAGTTATAGGAAATGCCCATGTAAACAAATATTTACAGATAGAGATTTTAAACAAGGAGTTGCTTAACTTTGCAATATTTTACAACGGAGTCTCCTAAACTAGGCCATTAAAAAAATTTTCTTGAAGAACATTCTGCTATAAACCTTGCCATCTGATACAAAGAAGTCATATGAGGAGACACCAGATCTGTACCATAAGGCAGTATCTTAGGGGTGTTTTGGTAAAACACAAATTATTAGTTTCAAATTATTATATTTGAAGCACAATAGTGATTATTTGTTAATACTTGTTAATTGTACAGATGTACATTTCTGCTAATAATCCTTGTAAACATCCAGGGTACTTTACTCATCCATCAAACATCTCTTTCAATGAGTTTGATTTATAAAATATTAAAATATTTAATGAAATATTAAAATAATTGATGTTTTTGAACTGTGACATTGGAGAAGACTCTTGAGAATCCCTCGGATTGCAAAAAGATCAAACTAGTCCATCCTAAAAGAAATCAATCCTGTATATTCATTGGAGGGACTGATGCTAAAGCTGAAGCTCCAATACTTTGGCCACTTGATATGGAGAGCTGATTCATTGGAAAAGACCCTGTTGCTGGGAAGAATTTAAGGCAGGAGGAGAAGGAGGTGACAGAAGATGAGATGGTCAGATGGCATCACTGACTTAATGGACATGAGCTTGAGAAAGCTCTGGGAGATGGTGAAGGAAGGGAAGTCTGGCAAGCTGCAGTCCATGGGGTCTCAAAGAATCAGATAGAATTGAGAGACTGAACAACAAAATATTTAATATAAAAGAAAAGCTAAGTCTTCATGTAAAAAATCAAAATTAGTATGGCTTATGTGATGTACACACTACTGGGCAATTGAACAACAATAACATGTGATGTATTATAAAAAAATTAATAACCCCTGAACATATCTCTATTTCATCTAAAAGATTCAGTTGAGAATAGCTATAAAGGATAAATGATATTACATAAATGAGAGCTTTTAACATTAAATTTTATCTTGATGCTCTCTTTCTTTGTCGGCAGAGGAGTCACCACCAAGGATTTTGCATTCAAATGGGAGATACAGTGGTAAAATATTTACTATAGGATTGTGATAATTCCTATCTCCTGATGCTATGAGCTGCTTTATTGTAAAATATCTTAGAGTAGAATAAAACACAAAGCTATAGTCAAGACTGATGTCTACTAATAGTTCTAAATTGTTAACATTCAATTTGGGATTTTTTTTGCACATTAAATGAACATTTAATTTTTCTGATCATTTTAATTCATAAAAGTTCCTTCACATGGGTATTCATCTATAATTCAATAAATGTATGAACTATATGTAAAACATGTAATATTGTATGTAAACTATATGTAAAAGTAGAGCTTGACCCATTTCTCTGAACTAAGGAAACTCTTATTTATCTATCGTGATACCTTTCTAATAATATTTACCTGATGCAGTTTTAACAATTTCAAGACAGCCCTAACAACTAATATTAGCTGCAATAGTAACATCACCTGTGCTCATTTTATTAATCAAATGATTTTGAGAAAAATGGTAAAATATAAAATAAATCTAGTTATATTTCTAAAATTGAGTTAAAGATCAACAGTGTTTCTATAATATGTAACTACCTCAGTCATAATGCCACACAACTGTGCCTTTTATAATGGTTAAAATGGTAGCTTTTATGTTGTTTATATTTTGTCTCAATTTTAAAAAAATATAAAGACCAATAATGTCCTGGTTACAACAATTCTATTTTCAGTATGTTCGTTAGAAATTGTATTTAGCCAAACGATTCTCCCTCTGTTTTTAACAACCACTAGAGAACAAAGTCAAATGGTGAGAGGATCTATCCATATCGAAATAGACTTAAAAGCACTGGTTCGATATGGTCTAACTTCTTGCTCAACGTGAAAGAGTAAAAGTAGACTCTGAGGCAAGTTATGCCAATCATTCCACATTCATTGCAAGTTATTGCCCTGTTTCTAAGCCTCTCTGTAATTATAGTGCCAGAATTTTTCCCTCTAAAAACTAAGATGCTTCTATTCATTCCTGTGAAATATAATGAGAAAATTCCCTCTGTTTCCTCCTTTGTGATGTGTAAAGTTGAATTATTATAGAGAGATAGCAATACAAATTTTAAAAATTCTGTGATAAGCTTGATGAAAAATTTTGAATTTCCCTCAGAATATAAAAGTGTTCAAATACCTGGAAATTCTTAGTGAATCCCACCAAGTATGAACTATACAGTCCACATTCTTACACCACTGTTAATTAAAACAAGAAAATAGCCATCAGGTAGAAGCAGCACAAGCATCCATCAAAAGATGAATGGATAAAAATTATGTGACATGCATACAGTGGAATATTTTTCAACTTTAAATGGGAGGAAGAGTCTAACACATGCTCCAGTATGGATGAAACTGGAGTTCGATATGCTAAATGAAATGTCACTCATAAAAAGGCAGATACTCCACAATTCCACTTATATGAAGTACTCAGAGTAATCAAACCTGTAGAGTTAAAAAGTAGAATGGTGCACAAGTATATTTTGGCTATTTAAAAAGCTGTACTAAGTCATATATTCGTTTTGCTTTCCTCATTTTTCAACAGTGTATCAAAGTGCAATTTATTTTCTGATATTTACCTTTCTTTTACCACTTAATGATTTTTATATGACTTGGTTTATTTCCCATTTTGCCTATTATATAAAATTCCTTAAGATAAATTAATTCTGAATGTACACCAAAGTGGTTGTAAACCGATGAGGCAAAATAATTTGGTAGTTTGGAAACAAAAAGTTTAGAAAAAATTAATTTGTCTACTGAATATAAAGAAGTATTTATGAAAAAACTGGGACTACAAGTGGAGATAAGAGTTTTGTGTTATGGTTGCCAAATAAGCTCAAATAAATTTAAGAACTGACATAGCTTATCAATTAGGCCAAAAATTAGAGGTCAGTTTTTCAGAATTGCCAGACATGACACTATACACAGATAAAAAAGATCAAGTAACATATTGGAGGGAAAAAAAGAAAAAGGAACACTTACCTTCAGCCCAGCAGCAAATTTTGTCCCCTGAAAATGGATCAATCAGAATGAAGTTGTTAAAATAATTGCAAAAAAAAAAAAAAAAAAAGAAAGAAGCTTAGAGAATTAAAGCATGGTCACAAACAACAAATAGAAATTCCACGATCAATAATTGAAGAAGAAAAAAAATCACAGTTTACTTAGATTTTATTTTGCAGAATTTTTCTGCACTTTTCAGATGTATTATATGTTAGTTTCATTCCATGCATATCTTAGAATATTATTTATTTGTGCTTTTTACATAAATGAATATAATTAAGTACCATATTATTTATATACTTATTTCAAATTTTGCTGACTAAATGCAGATAACTCAGCCTACAAGTTACCTCCATATTGATTTGCTAAGAATTCTTTCAAGGAATTATTGATATTGTTAATATTTGATGAATTGCAAACATATAATCTAAAATGGCTCTGATCAGATATCTTGGATCATATTCAGTTATAAAAGAGTTAATTTTTATAGAGAATAAATGGAAAGGGTAATATAAGGTCCAATTATTATTTTATAAGATTAATTAAATAGATCTCAACAGAGTGAATTTGGAGTGAGCAGACTGACATATACAACCCAGGCAAGAAGCTATTTTATAGAAGTCTGGATCTCTTTCAGTGACATTGGGATAAAATTGAAATGGATTTTTATTATTTTCTAGAATAAAACTATCTTAATATTATTTTCCTTACAGCTCCCTTTACCTGTCTGTTTCTAAGACTGTAGATAATAAGATTTAAGAATGGAGGAATTACAGTATAAAAGGCAGAAAGAATAATATCTTTAATTGTTTCAGAGCTTACTGAAGGCCTTAAGTACACACGGATGATAGAACTGAGAAAGGCAGATACCACAAGGATGTGAGGGACACAGGTAGAAATGGCTTTTCCTTGCTCTCATTGAAAACCTTAGCACAGTGAAAAATATGTGAACATATGACATAGTAATAAAGATAAAGCAGCCCCCACCAACTACATTGACCGATACAAGTAAAAGACAATTGCTGGAGGTGTCAGTGCAGGAGATCCTCAGCAGAGAGGGTACATCACAGAAGAATCGATGGATCACATTGGACTGACAGAAAGTCAGCTGGAATGTTTTACCTGTTTGCATACCTGCATACACAAGACCACTGACCAGGGAGGTGTGTCATTTGAACACAGAATTGGGAGTTCATGATAACTGGGTAGTGGAGGGGCTGGCAGATGGCTACATAGCAGTCTTGGGCCATAATGTTGAGGAACATCACCTCTACACAGGCAAAGTAAGTGACCAAGAATACGTGGATTGCACATGCAGCCCCTGAAATGGTCCTGTTACCAGTGAGAGAGTTGACACAGGCAATAGGGACAGTGACAGTAATATAGAACATATCTAAAACAGATTTCTGAGGAAGAAGTACAAGGGCATGTGAAGTTTCTGGTCAAATGTGGTGACAGTAATGATGAGAAGATTCCCTAACAAGGTAACCCAGTACATCAGAAACAGCAACATGGAGTGTAGGAACCTTAGCTTCCAACTATCAGCAAAGATCACAGTGGTAGAATTGACCATATTTTAAAAAGGGTGATCGATCTGGAAAATAAAAGGGATAAACTGTGATAAACAGGATTCAAAAAAAGAATGAATGAAATCACCTTAAACATTTTCTTAGAAAGTGTGTTCTTCTATTTCATACAGATGGTCTTACCATAACTAGTATTTTCATGAATCTGTGCTATGTTGCTTCAGTCATGTCCGACTCTTTGCAACCCTGTGGACTGTAGGCCATCAGGCTTCTCTGTTCATGGGGATTCTCCAGGCAAGAATACTGGAGTGTATTGCTATTCCCTCCTCCAGAAGTCTTTTCATGTATTTAGCTTATTATCACTACTGAGTAGTTAAAATGGCAAAGTATTAAGGCTGGGGCTCTTCAATCCCATTTTATGGTTATATAGGAAGTGTTATTACTTTACTCAATAATATCCAACCCACTGAAGTTTATTATTTTAATGAAGATTCACCAGTTCATAGATAGATAAGTAGACAGATATAGTTACTTCAAACAGAGTCAATTCTCAATTAAAGATTTCTAGGTTTTATTAGAAGTTGTATACCACATTCAGTTGGATATTGACTCCCTGTTGAAATTTACCTTAATGTTCTATGAAATATTGACTATGGATCACCAAGAGTCCATAATTTCTTGAAATCAGCCTTAAAAGATAAGCAGAGAAATTTAGATTAAGAATATAGACAATTTAAAAAATTCCCTGGCAGTCCAGTGATTAGGAATCTGTTCCATTACCAGGGACCTGGATTTGATCTCTGGTCAGGGAACTAAGAACCTGCAAACCATGTGGTGTGGTCTAGAAAAAAATAATTAAATTAAATATTTTTAAAAAGATTTTAGACACTTTAACAAATAACATATGGTATCACTTATATGTGGAATATAAGATATGACAAAAATGAACATATCTATGAAATAGACAAAGTCACAGACAGACATAGAGAACAGACTTGTGAATGCCAAGGAGGAGAAGTGGGGGAGGGAAATATTGGAAGTTTGTAATTAGTAGATGCAAATTATAATATATAGGATGGATAAGCAACTAGGTCTTACTGGATAGCACAGGGAACTACATTCAACACCCTGTGATAAACCATGATGGGAAAGAATATGAAAAAGAATATATATATATATATGTATATATATATGAAAAAGAATATATGTATACATATGTATATATATGTATAGATATATACATATACATATTTCTGCTATATAGCAGAAATTAACACAAAACTGTAAATCAACTACAGTTCAATTCTTAAACAGAAGAGTATAAATGTATAAAATTTTTATTTCTAATTTTTCTTTTTTCTGATAAATCATAATGTAATTTTATTAATTTGATGTGAGAAATAAGCAGCTCAGGTTATCCCACTTGTGTCAGATATATTCTATGAATTCTAATACTTTCTGCTTAAAAATACTCACAGTTTGAAGTATTCATTTCATTTATAATAACTTAGAAAACATTCCACTCATGGAGAACTCATTTCAGCTAAAAGTTGATTCAGAAACATCAAATGAATTGATCAAGAGTAGAATACTGATAAGTAGCTGATGGATTATACAAATCACATATTTTCCCCAAAACTGATTCTTCAAATTCTATATCATCTGAGAATCACCATAATATACAAATTACAGTCATTTTGTTACTGTGAAATAAAAATAAGTAGTATCATTGTTAAGATAATTATTCTTTTCATTCAAAGCTGGTCATATGAATTTATCTTTATGTGATATTAAGGAGGGGCTTCCCTTGTAGCTCAGTCAGTAAAGAATCTGCCTGCAGTGCGGGAGACCTGGGTTCGATCCCTGGGTCGGGAAGATCCCCTGGAGAAGGAAATGGCAACCTACTTCGGCATTCTTGCCTGGAAAATCCCATGGACAGAGGAATCTGGTGGACTGCAGTCCATGGAGTCGCAGAGCTGGGCATGACTGAGTGATATTAAGGAAGGTGGACCCCATTTTATAAAAGCCAAGAACCCACAAATCTTCATAAAAGAAATACAGGATTATGACTTCTCACATACACATATTAAAAAATTTTGTCTAGGTTGAAAGTAAAGTATTATCAAATATTTTGGAAGTAAATTGGTTGGCGTATATAAATAGTGACTAATTTGTACATTATTTGTGTGTGCTGTGCTGTGCTAAGCTGCTTCAGTCACGTCTGATTCTGTGTGGCCCTGTGGACTATCATCTGCCAGACTCCTCTGTCCATGGAATTCTCCAGGCAAGAATACTGGAGCGGGTTGCCATGCCCTCCTCCAGAGTATCTCCCTGACCCAGGATTGAACTCACATCTTTTAAGTCTCCTTCATTAGCATGCAGGATCTTTACTAATAGTACCACCTGGGAAACCCCAAATAAAATCTATATTGAATAAAATCTCTAGAAACTTAATGCCTGGATCAGCTCTTGTGTGATAACAGATAGTTAGTTATAATGCATTGAGTTGTTGACAATGATGTTAGTCCTGTGTTTGTTTTACATGGCCAAAATATTGAGGTACATTGTGTCCATACCTACTTTGTTGAGATTCCTATCATAGAAGGATACTGAATTTTATCACATGTTTCTACTACATCTATTGAAATAATTGTATATATATATTTATCCTTCATTCTGCTAATGTTGCATATTACATTTATTGATTTTTGTATATTTGGTGGTGGTATAATTGGTAAGTTGTCCATATGCTTAACTATCCTTGAATCTTGGGGGTAAATCCCACTTGATTTGTGATTATGATTATATATGATTATTTGATGTAAATTATTTAATGGCATACAATTATTTAATGAGTTGTTGAATTTTATTTTCCTATTATTTTTGAGGAATTTTGCATTCATTATTGTAAGGAATGCTGCTGCTATTGTTTAGTCACTGCCGCTGCTAAGTCACTTCAGTCGTGTCCAACTCTGTGCGACCCCATGGACTGTAGCCCACCAGACTCCTCTGTCCATGGGATTTTCTAGGCGAGAATACTGGAGTAGGTTTTCGTCTCCTTCTCCAGAGAATCAAACTCACATCTTCTGCATTGACAGGTGGATTCTGATTACCTCTGGGCCATCAGAGTAGCCCAATATTGTTCTGTAATTTTCTTTTCTTTTAGAGTTCTTGCCTGGCTTTGGTATCACAGTGATACTGGCATTATAAAATAAGTTTGGTTATATTTTTGTTCAATTTTTTGGGAAGATTTTTCAGAAGAATTATTGTTAAATTTTCATTAAATGTTTCATAGAATTTGTCAATGACTCTATCCAGGCCTTGGCTTGTCTCTGTAGGAATTTTTTTGATTATTGATTAAATTCTGCATTTGCTATTAGTTCAGATTTTCTGTTTCTTCATGATTCAGACTTGAAAGATTATATATTCCTAGATATTTATTGACCTAAGTTATCAAATTTATTAGAAAATAATTGTTCATAGGTGTTTTATGATCATTTAAGCTTCAAGTTGTTGTACCTCTTTTTTAATCTAATTATATTATTTTTGTCATATGTACTTTATCTTTCCAAAATCATTAATCATTCTTATACTTTTCAATTTCTATTTTATTTATATTAGTCTAGCATTTACTTTTCTTTCTTTCTACTAATTTATGGGCTTATTTTTCCTTCAAGTTCCTTAAAGTGTAAAATTAGATAGTTTATTAAAGATTTTTCTTTTTCCTACTGAAGATATTTATTTCTATGAATTTCCCTCTTGGAATTGTTTTAGTTATGTTCTATAAGGTTTTGCATGCCATGTTTCCATTTTAACTTATCTCATCATTTTATAAAAGGTCCTTTTTGATTTCCTCTTGCTATTTCAGGAGTTTGTAGTTTTTAAATTCCATGTGTTGGTAAATTTTTCTTCTGTTAGTGATTTCTAGTTTTATAACCTTGTGGCTAGAAATAATATGATACATGTTTTCAACTTTTTATATATTTTAAAGATTTAATTTTAATTTAAGGATAATTGCTTTACAGTATTGCACTGGTTTCTATCAAACATCAACGTGAAACAGTCATAAGTTTATCAATGTCCCCTCCCACTTGAATATCCCTCCCACCTCCCTCCCCACCTGACCCATTCTAGGTTGTTACTGAGCCCAAGTTTGAGTTCCCTGAGTCATACAGAAAATTCCCATTGGCTATCTATTCTACATATGGTAATGTATGTTTACATGTTGGTCTCTGTAACTCCCACCCTCTCCTTCCCCCCAAGCCATATTCCTATGTCTGTTCTCAAAGTCTGTGGTTTCCATTGCTGTTCTGAAAAGAGGTTTACTAGTACCATCTTTCTAGACTCCATATACATGTGTTAGTATATGATAATTGCTTTTCTTTTTTTGGAGTTACTTCACTCAGTGTAAGAGGCTCTAGCTTCATCCACATCATTAGGACTGACTCAAATATATTCCTTTATATGGCTGAGTAATATTCCATTGTACATATGTACAACAGCTTCTTTATCCATTCATCTGTTGATGGACAGCTAGGTTGCTTCCATGTTTTAGCTATCATAAATAGAGCTGCAAAGAACACTGGGTAATGCATCTTTTTCAGTTTTGCTTTCCTCAGAGTATGTGCCTAGTAGTGGGATTGCTGAGTCATAGGGTGGTTTTATTCCTAATTTCTTAAGGAATCTCCATATTTTCTCTATAGTGACTTTGTCAATTTGCATTCCCACTAACAGGGCAAGAATGTTGCCTTTTCTCCATACCCTCTCCAGCATTTATTGTTTATAGATTTTTTTGATGATAGCCATTCTCGCTGGTGTGAGGTGAGATCTCACTGAAGTTTTGATTTGCATTTCTTTAACAATGAACAACGTTGAACATCATTTCATGTGCTTCTTAGCCATCAGTATGTCTTCTTTGGAGAAATGTCTATTTAGGTCTTTTGCCCACTTTTTGATTGGGTTGTTTCTTTTTCTGTTATTGATTTGTAGGAGCTGCTTGTATATTCTAGAAATTGATCCTTTGTCAGTTGTTTCATTTGCTATTATTTTTTTCCCATTCTGAGGTTTTTCAATTAACCTTGTTTATCGTTTCCTTTGCTGTGCAAAAGCTTTTAAGTTTAATTAGTTCCCACTTGTTTATTTTATTCTATTTTTGTTTATTTTTATTTCCATTACTCTAGAAGGTGGGCCAAAGCCTTTGACTGTGTGGATCACAATAAACTGGAAAATTCTGAAAGAGATGGGAATACCAGACCACCTGACCTGCCTCTTGAGAAATCTGTATGTAGGTCAGGAAGCAACACTTAGAACTGGACATGGAACAACAGACTGGTTCCAAATCAGGAAAGGAGTATGTCAAGGCTGTATATTGTCACCCTGCTTATTTAACTTATATGCAGAGTACATCATGAAAAACATGGGGCTGGATGAAGCACAAGCTGGAATCATGATTGCCGAGAGAAATATCAGTAACGTCAGATATGCAGATGACACCACCCTTATGGCAGAAAGTGAAGAAGAACTAAAGAGCCTCTTGATGAAAGTGAAAGAGGAGAGTGAAAAAGTTGGCTTAAAGCTCAACATTCAGAAAACTAAGATCATGGCATCTGGTCCCATCACCTCATGGGAAATAGATGGGAAAACAGTGGAAACAGTGTCAGACTTTATTTTTTTGGGCTCCAAAATCACTGCAGATGGTGACTGCAGCCGTGAAATTAAAAGATGATTACTCCTTGGAAGGAAAGTTATGACCAAAGTAGATAGCATATTAAAGAGCAGAGACATTACTTTGCCAACAAAGGTCCATCTAGTCAAGGCTGTGGTTTTTCCAGGAGTCATGTATGGATGTGAGACTTGGATTGTAAAGAAACCTGAGCACTGAAGGATTGATGCCTTTGAACTGTGGTGTTGGAGAAGACTCTTGAGAGTCCCTTGGACTGCAAGGTGATTCAACCAGTCCATCCTAAAAGAGATCAGTCCTGAGTGTGCATTGGAAGGACTGATGTTGAAGCTGAAACTCCAATACTTTGGCCACCTGATGCGAAGAGTTGGCTCATTTGAAAAGACCCTGATGCTGGGAAAGATTGAGAGCAGGCAGAGAAGGGGAGAACAGAGGATGAGATGGTTGGATGGCATCACTGACTCAATGTACATGAGTTTGAGTAAACTCTGGGAGTTGGTGATGAATAGGGAGCTGCAGTCCATGGGGTTGCAAAGAGTTGGACATGACTGAGCGACTAAACTGAACTGAACTGAGGAGGTGGGCCATAGAGGAATTTGCTGTGATTTATGTCATAGAGTGTTCTGCCTATGTTTTCCTCTAGGAGTTTTATAGTTTCTGGTCTAACAGTGAGGTCTCTAAACTACTTTGATTTTATCACTGTATATGGTGTTAGGAAGCATTCTAATTTCATTCTTTTACATGTAGCTATCCAGTTTTCCCAGCACCACTTATTTAAGAGACAATCTTAGCCCCATTGTTTATTCTTGCTGACTTTTTAAAAAATAAGGTATCCATAGATGCATGGATTTATTGCTGGACTTTCCATCTTGTTCCATTGGTTTATATTTCAGTTTTTGTGCCAATACCATACTATCTTGATGACTATAGTTTTGTAGTAGTCTGAAGTCAGGAAGGTTGATTCCTCCAAATCCATTCTTCTTTCTCAAGATTGTTTTGGCTATTTGGGGTCTTCTGTGTTTCTATAGAATTGTGAGATTTTTTGCTCTAGTTTTGTGAAAAGTGCCATTGGTAATTTGATAGGGATTGCCTAGAATCTGTAGATTACATTTGGTAGTATAGTCATTTTCACAATATTGCTCTTCCACCCCAGGAACATGGGATCTCTTTCCACTTGTTTATGTTGTCTTTGATTTCTTTCATCAGTGTCTTATAGCTTTCTTCATACAAATGCTTTTTTTTTTCTTAACCTTAGTTAGGTTTATTCCAAGGCATTTTATTCTTTTCATTTTAATGGTAAATGAGATTGATTCTTTAATTTGTTTCTGATATTTCATTGTTAGTATACAAGAATGCAAGTAATTTCTGTGCATTGATTTTTGTGCCTGCCACTTTACTAAATTCACTGATTAGCTCTAGTAATTTCCTGATGGTATCTTTAGGGTTTTATATATATAGATACACATATACATATATATATATATACATATACATATATATATAAAATCAACTAATCTGCAAGCAGTGAGAGTTTTACTTCTTATTTTCCAATCTGGATTTCTTTGATTTCTTTTTATTCTCTGATTGCTGCTTTTTATTCTCTGAGTGCTAACTAGCACTTCCAAAGCAGTGTTGAATAATAGTGGTGAGAGTTGGCACCATTGTCTTGTTCCATATCTTAGAGGGAATGCTTTCAGTTTTTCACCATTGAAAATAATGCTTGTTATGTGTTTATCATATATGGCCTTTATTACATTGATTTATGCTCCTTTTATGTCTATTTTTGAAGAGTTTTTTTATCATAAATAGGTGCTAGATTTTGATAAAAGATTTTACTGCATCTATTCAGATTATCATATGATTTTGTCTTTCAATTTGTTAATATCACATTGATTGATTTGCATATATTGAAGAATCCTTGCATCCCTGGGATAAACCAGAAATGATCATGGTGTATATTTTTGTTAATGTATTGTTGAATTCTGCTTGCTAGAATTTAGTCGAGGATTTTTGCATCTATTTTCATCAGTGATGTTGGCCTGTAATTTCCTTTTTTGTTCTGTCTTTGTCTGATTTTGGTATCAGGGTTATGGTGGCCTCATAGAATCAGTTTGAAAGTGTTCCTTCCTCTGCAATTTTTTTTTTTTTGTAAGAATTTTAGAAGAATAGACATTAGGTCTTTTCTAAATGTTTGATAGAATTCACCTATGAAGCCATCTGGCCTTGTGCTTTTGTTTTTTGGGAGATTTTTGATCACCGTATTGAGTTCAGTGTTTGTAACTGGCTTATTCATATTTTCTGTTTCTTCCTGGTTCAGTCATGGAAGATTGAACTTTTCTAAGACTGTCCATTTCTTTCAGGTTGTTCATATTATTGGAATATAGTTGCTCATAGTAGTCTCTTATGATCCTTCTTATTTCTGGGCTGTCTGTTGTAACTTCTCCTTTTTCATTTCTGATTTGATTTGATTGATTTGACTTGATTCTTCTCCCTTTTTTCTTGATGAATCTGGCTAACGGTTGTCAACTTGTTTATCTTCTCAAAGAATGAGCTTTTAGTTTTATTGATCTTTATTATTGTTTTCTTCATTTCTTTTCATTTATTTCTGTTCTGATGTTTATGATTTCTTTCCTTTTTCTAACTTTGTTTTTGTTTGTTTTGCTTTGTTTTTCTTTTTCCAGCTGTTCTAGGTATAAAGTTAGTTTGTCTATTTGATGTTTTTCTCATTACTTGAGGTAAGATTGTATTGCTATAAATTTCCCTCATAGAACTGCTTTTGCTGAATCCCATAGATTTTGAGTTGATTTGTTTTTACTGCCGTTTGTTTCTAGGGATTTTTGTATTTCCCATTTGAAATTGATATCTAGTCTCACAGTGTTGTGATCAGAAAAGATGTTTGATATGATTTCAGTTTCTCTGAATTTACTGAGTTTGATTTGTGACCCAAGATGTGGTCTATCCTGGTGAATGTTTCACGTGCATTGAGAAAGTATTGTTCTGCATTTGGGTGGAAAACTCTGACGATATCAATTAATCACCTGATGTGAAGAACCAACTCATTATAAAAGACCCTGATGCTTGGAAAGATTGAAGGCAGGAGGAAAAGGAGATGACAGAGGACAAGATGGCTGGGTGGCATCACTGACTCAGTGGACACGAGTCTGAGCAAGCTCCAGGAGATGATGAAGGACAGGGAAGCCTGGCGTGCTACAGTCCATGGGGTCACAAAGAGCTGGACACAACTGATCAACTGGAAAACAACAACAGGTCCATTTGATCTAATGTCCCACTTAAGGTTTGTATTTCCTTATTAAATTTCTGTTTTGATGATCTGTCAATTGGTGTAAGTGGGGTGTTAAAGTCCCCTACTATTACTGTGTTGCTGTCAATTTCCCCTTTTATGTCTGTCAGTATTTGTCTTATATATTGAGGTGTTCTAATGTTGGGAGCATAGGTATTTACAATTATTATGTCTTATTCTTGGATTGATCCTTTGATCCTTATGTAGTGTCCTTCTTTATCTCTTGTAATATTCTTTATTTTAAAGTTGATTTTTTTCTGAAATAAGAATTGCCATTCCAGCTTTCTTTTGATTTCCATTTGCATGGAATCTCTTTTTACATCCTTTTACTTTCAGTCTGTATGTGTCTTTAGGTCTGAAGTGGGTCTTTTGTAGATAGAATATACATAGGTCTTGCTTTTGTATCCATTCAACCAGTCTGTGTCTTTTGGTTGGATCATTTATTATATTTACATTTAAAGTAACTATTGATATATATGTTCCTATTGGCACTTTCTTGTTATAGGTTTGTTTTTGAAGGTCTTTCCTTTCTCTTGTGTTAACTGCCTCTATAAACCTCTTTAATATTTGTTGTAAAGGTGGTTTGGTAGTGCTAAATTCTCTTAACTTTTGATTTTCTGTAAAACTTTTGATTTCTCTATCAGTTTTAAATGAGATCCTTACCGGGTAGAGTAAATTTCATTGTAGACTTTTTTCTTTCAGTACCTTAAAAATATCCTGCCATTCTCTTCTGGCCTTCAGAGTTTCTGCTGAAATTTCAGGTGTTAATCATATGGGTTTTTCCTGGTATGTTACTTGTTGCTTTTCCTTGTTGCTTTTAATAGTCTCTCTTTATGTTTAATCTCTATTAGCTTAATTTGTATGTGTCTCAACATGTTTCTCCTTAGGTTTATGCTGTGTGGACTCTATGTTTCTTGGACTTGATTGACTATGGAAATTTTCAAATCTAATCTCTTCATAAATTTCCTCAGTTCCTTTCTTTTCTTCTTCTTCCTCTGAGACAGCTATAACTTGAATGTTGGTGTTTTTAATGTTGTTCCAGAAGTCTCTGAGACTATCATCAATTCTTTTCATTCTTTTTCTTTTATTCTGCTCTTCAGCAGTTATTTCATCTTCTAGCTCACTTATCCATTCTTCTGTTACTGTTAATCTAGTACTGGTTCCTTCTAGAGTGTTTTTAATTTTACTAATTGTGTTATTCATCTTGGTTTATTCTTTATTTCTTCTATATTCTTGGTAATAGTGTTAACTGTGTTGATTGCTTCTTGCATTTTCTCCCTTCTATTTTCAAGGTTTTGGAACATCTTTTCTATCATTATTCTGAATTCTTTCTCAAGCAGTGTGCCTATTTCCTCTTTGTTTAGTTGATCTTGTATGTTTCTAGTTTGTTCCTTCATTTGCACAATCCTTCTCTGCCCTTTCATTTTTTAAAAATGTGTTTGAGATATCCTTTTTTCAGGCTTTGAGGTTGAATTCCTTCTTTCTTTTGCTCTCTGTTCTTGGTGGGTAGGGTTGTCCAGTGGTTTGTGTAGGCTTCTGATTGCACTCTGATGGGAGAGGTAAGTTTTTGTTGTTGTTTTCTCCCTCTGATGGGCAGGTCTGTATGAGGCAATAATCCTGTTTGCTGATGGTTGGTTTTGTGTTTTTGTCTTGTTTGTTGTTTGTCTTTCATTAGGTGTTGCTGGCAGTTGGTTCATGCTGGGTCTTGTATATAGATGGGACCCTTTGTGGAAGGCCTCCCTAATTAATACTCTCTGGGATTAGGAGTTTTCTGGCAGTGTAGAGTCTTGTTGTCAGTGCCCCCACTCCAAAGGCTCAGGGTGCAGACTCTGGTTCAGGGAATTGAGATTCCACAGATTGTTTGTTGCGGTCTTAAAGAGGTCTAAAACACTAAAACAAGAAACAAAATGCAAATCCCAGACAAATGGCAAATACAAAATCAATCAAAAACTAACAAAAACAATGGAATAGATACACACACACATACACACATAAACAAAACCAAAACAGTCTTAAAAAAAAAAAAGAAAGAAAGAAAGAACGAAAGGAAGTGGAAGAGATTGACCTGGAGAGCAAGGGAAAGGAAAGATGATATCATCCAGTTAAAAAGAGTAACTAAAGTAAACAATGGAAAACAAAACCAAAGAAATGTGCCAACTGGGGAATAAATCAACAAAAGAAATAGACTAATTAACATGCTGGGAAAAAGAGAGAAAAGGAAGTAAAGAAAGAAAGAATAGAAAAGCAAAGTTAAATGCAGGTAGATGAAGGAGATTTACATATACTGAAGAATAAGAATAGGAAAAGAATAAGAAAATCAAACAAAAAATGTATGTGAAAAATAATAATGTATTTTTAAAATTAATAATAAAAAATAAATAAACAAGAGATAAAACCCTCAAAACTGCAAAAGGCCAACATAGAGGCAGATATATTTAAAGGAAATAAAAATTGTGATTAACAAGAACAGCAAAAAATTCTCAAAAGCATAAATAGATTTAATAGTACTAATAAAATCAACAACTACAACAACAAAGGGAAAATAAAAGGAAAAAATAAAGGAAAAAAATTCATAAGCAACTACCAAACATGTTAAAATATAAGAATAATAAATGTTTGCCTCAGATCTCAGTTGTCAGTGTGTTTTCCCTTGCTGTGAATCACAGTCCACCTTGCCTCCCTAGGATGCACTCCAACACTGGGCTGGTCTTTGGACCTGTTGTGGGGGCAGTTCAGGCTCTAATCTGATCCTAGTCCTGTGTGTTCTTACTTCTAATGTCTGCATCTGCCAGGGCTAGTGTGTTTCCTTTTGTGGGAGCTCTCTTGGTCCTTTTATACATTCCATAGACACGAAGTCTGCCTAGTTGATCACGTGGATTTAATCTGCAGTTTGTACCACTGGTGGGAAGGTTTTGGGTTCTCTTCCTTAGCCACACTGCCCCTGGCTTTCAATTGTGGTTTTATCTCCATCTCTGCATGTGACTCATCCACAAGGGTTTGTCCCAGAGGCTGTCCTGGAGGACTTGGGTCTGCCTCAGGGAGGACTGGGTGTGGAGTGGTACAGCTGCTTGTATCACAGGGGCCCTGGCAGTACCAGGTGCTGCCAGGTAATCAGGGGAGCCGGCAGCTAGGACATCAGGAAAGACGGTGCTCTTAGGGTTTTTTCCTAGTCTCTGGCTGTTCTGTCCCAGTGGGGATTGCACAAGGGAGTGACATGGGAACTTGGATCATGGGGACTCTGGCAATGCTGGATACACAGGGGCGCCAGTGGCAATTGTCACAGAAGTATGGCACTATTAGGCCTTTTTTCTAGCTTCTGGCAGCTCTGCCCCAATGAGGGTTGAGCATGAAGATAGCACAGCTGTTTGGATCATGGGAACTCTGGCAGCACCAAGTGAGCAGGGATGCTAATTGCCTCAGCTGGAAGAACTACGGTCCTATTAGAGACTTTTCCTAGCCTCTGGTATCTGTCAATCAGAGCACAAATTATGTGGTAGTTTGAACATTCTTCGGCATTACCTTTGACATCAATAGCAGAAATATATTTTTTGATCTATCTCCTAGGGTAATCTAAATGAATACAAAATAAAAGAGGGCAGCCAATTAAATATCAAAGCTTTTGCACAGTAAAGGGAAACATAAACAAAATAAAAAGATAAATTGTGAAATGGGAGAAAATATTTGCAAATGATGCAACAAAGAAGGGATAAATTTCCAATAAATGTAAACAACTCTTTCAATTCTGTATCAAAAACCAAACAACTCAGTTAAAAAGATGAAGAAAACATAAATAGACATTTCTCCAAGGAAAATACACAGGTGGCCAATAAGCACGTGAAAAGGTACTCAATATCTTTAATTATTAGAGGAATGTAAATCAAACCAACAATGATGTATCACCTCACACCAGTTAGAATGGCCATCCATCAAACAGTCTACAAATAAGGAGTGATGGAGAGGGTACAGAGAAAAAGAAACTCTCTTATACTGTTGATGGAAATGCATGCTCATGCACTCACTATGGAAAACATAATGGCAGTTCTTAGAAAACTAAAAATAGAGCTACCATATGATCCATCAATCCACTCCTGGGAAACTATCTGGAGAAAACCATACTTTGAAAGTATACTTGCACCCCAGTGTTCACTGTATCAATATTTACAATATGTGACATATAGAAACAACCTATAGGTCCATTGACAGATGAATACATAAAGTATATATATATTTTATATATATATATGTAACATATATATACTCAGTGGACTATTGCTCAGCATAAAAAAGAATGAAATACTGCTATCTGCAGCAACATGGAAAGACATAGAGATGATCATACTAAGTGAAGCAAATCATATTATATAACTTTTATTGAAATCTAAGAAAATGACACAAATTAACTTGTTTACAAAACAGGTCCAAACAAAAAACAAACTTATGGCTACCAAATTAGAATGGGGCAAAAGGCATAAATTAGGAATTTGGAATTAACAGATAAAAATATAAAATATAAAATAAACAACAAGGTTCTACTTACGTAAAGCACAGGAAAATACACTCAGTGACTATAATGAAAAATAATGCAATATATATATGTGTGTGTGTATATATATATATATATATATACACTTTTATGGTTCCTGTTATTTATCAGCTATTGATTTATAATTTAATGCCACTGTTGTCTGAGAGCATAAGTTTAATGAAATCTGTTTTTTTTAAATTTATTAAGATGTACTTATGATTCAAAACATGCTCTATCTTTCTGAGTGTTCCATGTGATCCTGAAAATAATGTGTTCTGCAAATTACTGTATGAAATTTGTTTTATATAATTATAGACTCTTTGATGCATGAAAAATTTTGATATGATACTTTCGATTTTTTTTTTTTTTTTTTATCTTTTGTCTTTTAATGATGCTGGGGAAGACTGAGGGCAGAAGGAGAAGAATATGATGAGGGACAGGGAGGCCTGGCATGCTGCAGTCCATGGGGTCAGAAAGAGTCAGACATGACTGTGAGACTGAACAACATTTCAATGTTACAATATTAGATTATGAATAAATTTTATACCTATGAAAATTTTCATCTGACTTAGAAGCAGTTTAACCTAATTTTATTTGCTTTGAAGCTCTGCTGGTTAGGACTGAAGCTATATTTATTATAAGGTTAATTTACCCAACTACTGAGTCCATAGTTTTCAGAAAGCTATATTTATTGTCCTATGAGTTTTGAGATACTTACTTTTTCATAATGGGACCAAATACAATTTTTTTCATTCTAATCCTTTGAATGATTTCTTCCAGTTCTTTGGTAATTTCCTCACACCTAAGTTGATAAGTATTAAACTGAATTTAAGGAATATGCTTTGTAAGAATTTTTAATTCTTTCTGTGTGTAGTTCTCTCCTTTTCTTTACCCATCGCTGTCTAAACTGTCTACCACATTGAATTCAGACACCCAGCTCTACATCTTCAACTCAGGAAGACTGATAAGGTCCATTTGTGTTTCCAGTCCCCTCTATCATGATGCTGAAATTCTTTCCAAGCAGTGAAGCTGAACACAGAAAGTCTCAGCTCATTTGATTTTAATCTTTCATAGATTCATTACTGGATGCCCACATTTTGAGAACAGTTGTTTGATATATTTTAAATATTATTTTAATTGTTTCAGGTTGGGATAAAATTTATCTAATCTCTTTTCTATCCATGGATAGCAAAACATAAGATTCTGCTCAAAAGACAACTGCTTTTAAAATAATTATCAAGATTCATAAATAGCACCAAGAGTGCCAGGGTCCAGCCCCAGCAGGATCCAGGGGAACCCTCAGGATGAATGGCGTCGGCGAATGAGAGAGAGAGTGAGACAAAGCTCGGGGCTAAGTCTGAAGTTTATTTTTGCATGGCCCCTTTATACCCTTAACATCTTTTGGGGGGAAGTGCATGTTGCTTACACACAGGTCATCTCAAAACATTACAGCAACTTGACCTTCAACAGAAACTGGATGTCACCCACAGACTTTTTCATTCACAAGAGTCTTTCTTATCATTTGGCCTTCAGGCCTGCTAACATTTTATGGCTTGCACCTGGTGTGACTTAAGCAACTTCAGTAGCCGACCCTGTTTTTTTGTAATTAATCTATTTTCTTTCTAATAAGTGTCATCTCTATGGGAACTAGATAGGATTACATTTTTACAGAACAGAAATGCGAAGGATTGCAAAAACAGCAGATATGGCACAAAAAAGGCTCTTAGCCTAAAAGTTAACCACCTGCAAGAAGTCGCCAGCTAATCTCTATCTTAAGTATTTTCTATTAGGCACATTTGTGGCTATCATATTTGTGGAGCTTTTCTCACCCCGCGAAGGGGCCTATGCTTAATAGTTTCTTTTGTTAGCGTACTGTGCTTAGGATGTTTAGAATAATCAAGAGCATTTTGTGCAATGAGATCACACATTTATCAAACAAGCCAGAATGCCAGCAAAATGTTTGAATGGAAGCATTTCATTCATCTCTGGCCCCTTCATAGTGTACCAGCGTCCAGGAGATTTATTAATTAGGGTTTTAAGTTGGTCCTCATTCAGTGAAAGAGGAGCAGGAGAGCTCTCGGCAGGCAACACAAGAATCTGCAACAGGGCAAATAAGAACAACAGCAGAAAAGGGGGGAAGATACAGGGTGGGGTAGAGGCCGAGGCCAACCTGGAGGGTCCCTTATCCTAGACGGCCTTGCCTGTCAGGTTTTTTCCTCGTGACCTCGTAATGGATGGGGTCCCGGATGGCCTTGCCTGCCCGGTATTTTCTTCATGACCTCGTCACGGGAGGAACCTCCCATTATGGCTCCCGGCACAAGAGCTCATTAATAGGCATTTTTTAAATAGAAGGACATACCCATCCTATGGAACTCAGCTTCTATGTGCTAATCTGGAATGCTCAGTATAGGAAATTGAGTTTAAAAAGCATGATGTAGATCAATACTTGATTTTCAAATTAAAAAGAATTTTGCATTATTTAACTCCAGGTTTCCTAGTCATATATCAGAGGATTCCTTTATTTGAACTCAGCAATAAACAGCTACTGAAAACCTATACTTATGAAATAATCATGGGAGGGGAGGAAACCAAAAATAAAAGTCAGTTTTAATGCTTCTACATTTTTCTAGTTGTGTTTTTAGGTTTGTTCCTGAGTCATTCCTAGAAAATGGTTTTGTTCTTTTTATTCCTTCAAACTTTATCTTTTGAACATATTTAACAAATTAGATGTTGTGAAAATGATGCAAATTTCTCTACCTGATGTATGTTGATTTAATTCTAAGTTATGATTAAAACTTACAATCAGGGTCCTTAATGTTCTTTGGAGGTTGTAAGATGCTTGAGGTCTTCTTACCATGGAGCACAAGTGATTTATTTGGCCAAATGCTAGTGACACCACAAGCTCAATATTATGAATATACACTTTAATTTTAAAAGGTTAAACTGTCAATACTTCAGTAAAGAGTTGCTTTTTAAACACTTAACAATTGCAGTTGAATGCCAGAAACACTTCCATTTAAAGCATTAACATTTTATGCAAGAAATGTAGAACAAAATTGTTCTCCCATGTCTAGAAATCCTAAGCATTAGATAAAACACATAATTTGACAGAAATGTTACCAAGTAGCACAGTTATTGTAAACTAATATTAGTAGAAAATTATATTTTGAACATTTAAAATACAATTGCAAATCATTTGAAATAATACTCTTTGCTATAAAACATTTCACTTGAGATAAAGTTTTTTTAAAAGTTATATTTATAAAACTATGGTTCTACATCACATTATTTTTTGAATGATTTTGTTTTCCATTTCCAGGGTGTTTTAAATGGAAACATCACATATTTTATCATTTTGTTCAGAAGATGAAAAGGTGATACATAATATTTCTTAATACTTTTAAAAATTAATAAGTGTATCTATTTTTTTCATTCAGATTGACCACAGACAAATATTGGAAATTGATTTTCCAACATCTTTTCTGAAGTGCTGCAATATTTTTTAAATTTTGCAGTCATAATGATTGAGTGTACCAAAAGGAAAACAAAATCTGTACTTTCGTAACTATATGATTCTTTAGAAACTTGGACAAATGACAGAAATGCAACCATTTCTACAGTTTTATGGAACAGGCAAGTATAACAAAGACCCAGATACCCTCAATATAGTCTTTCTAATCCTTTCTGCTATGAAAACATGTTTAAATCCACATCAGTTTGTTCACCATCCTAACTCATTAGGACTACTTGCCTCCAGACTTGCACATTTCCATTCACTGACCACTCATTTAAAATTTTTAAAATACAAATCTTACAGTTTTATAACTGGAAAATTCTAAGTCAGGAAAAGGCAAGAATTGAGTCTTTAGAGAAAAGACGGAAAGGAGGGGAGATGCCACTGGAATATTCATGCATCTTGTTTAGTCAACCATGTGAGATTTACTCACACCTTTGCCTTTTATGAGGATTCTTGATTCTGAGCAAGGCTCCTCCTGTACTCACCTGAGAGTAACATCTAGTCACCACTTAAAAATGGACTCCAGGGTCTTCTCTCACCCCCTTTGGCTTGGTTGAACTCACATATTAGAGACAGAACTGATGTGTCTTTATAAGATGTACATACCACATAATTCATCAAAGCAAAACATATATTTAAAAGCATCTATTTGAGTATACAACTACTAGTTCAAGTTATTTGGGGACAGCAACTGTGTGCTACTCATATTTTAATCTCTTTTAGCTGCTATTTTATTAGAAGACAACATAAGAAATCTATATTAAATAAAAGTCTGAATATTTGCTATTCTGCCTTTATTTGTCTATTTTAGTTACATACTTTACAATTCAGATCAGAGCCCACTTGGTACAGGAAAACTTTCATAAGTTTTTTTTCCCCCAGTCTCTTATGCAGTTATGGACCTTAAACCTACAATATGATGGAGAATATGAACTTCCACTAACTACTTTCAGGGTTGGACCTGTGAAAAATTTCATTGCTGTTCAGTCACCAAGTCTTGGCCAACCCTTTGCAGCCAAATGGACTGCAGAACACCAGGCTTCCCTGTCCTTCACTATCTCCCAAAGTTTGCTCAAATTCATATCCATTAAGTCAATGATGCTATGTAACCATCTCATCCTCTGCAGTTCCTTTCTCCTTTTGCCCTCAATCTTTCACAGCATTAGATTCTTTTCCAGTAGGTCAGCTCTTTGCAAAAGGTGGCCACAGTTCTGGAGCTTTGACTTCAGCATCAGTCCTTCCAATGTATATTCAGGGTTAATTTCCTTTAGAATTGACTGGTTTGATCTCCTTGCAATTTAAGGGACTCTCAAGAGTCTTCTTCAGCACCACAGTTGGGAAGCATCAATTCTTCAGATCTCAGCCTTCTTTATGGTCCAACTCTAACATCCTGTACATTACTACTGGAAAAATCATAGATATGACTATGGACTTTTGTTGGCAAAGTGAATGTCTCTGTTTTTTTTTATATACTGTCTGGGTTTGTCATAGCTTTTCTTCCAAGTAGCAAGTGTCTTTTGAATTCATGACTGCAGTCATCATCCACAGTTATTTTGGAACCCAAGAAAATAAAATCTCTCACAGCTTCCAGTTTTTCCCCTTCTATTTGCCATAAAATAATGGAATCAGATGCCATGATTTTAGTTTTTTGAATGTTGAGTCTAAGTTGGTTTTTCACTCTCCTCTTTCAGCCCCATCAAGAGGCTCTTTAGTTCCTCTTTGCTTTCTCCTGTGGTATCATCTGCATATCCCAGGTTATTGATCTTTCTTCTGGAAATCTTGATTCCAGTTTATAATTCATCCAGCTCAGCATTTTCATATGACTTTCTCTGCATGTAAGTTAAATAAGCAGGATGACAATAAACAGCCTGTCATACTTCTTTCACAATTTTGAGCAAGTCAGTTGTTTCATGTCTAGTTCTAACTGTTGCTCCTTGACCCTCATATAGGTTTCTCAGGAGACAAGTAATGTGGTATGGTATTCCTATCCCTTTAAGAATTTTCCACACAGTCAAAGGCTTTAGTATAGTCAATGAAGCAGATGTAAGTGTTTTTATGGAAGTTCTTTGTTTTCTTTATGATCCAATGAATGTGAACCAATGTAGCTTCCAATAAATGTAGCAAATGACAGAACAAAGTTATGAATAGCCACAAAGTAATAAGCATGCTTTCTATAGGATATTTTGTAATTTACGTAGCCACCAGACAGAAAATAAAACTTAGAGAAAAAGTGGAAGGTGAATGTAAATTAACATTTATTTTGAATTAATTTATAATTTACAGAAAAATAACGTGAACAATAAGGTACAAAAGAATCCATATACTTTTACCCATTGTTAAAATTGTACTCATGTTCTTCATAAGTTTTCTATCATTCTCCCTCTCCCTCTCAGCCTCTCTTTCATTTTACAACTTCATACCACTTAATGAATTTTATCTCTAAATACTTTCATTATGTGTTTCCTAAGGATATAAATATTCTCCTGTAGAATAAGAGTGTAGTTATCATTGTCATTAAGGGCAACATCGGTACAATAAAAAATAAACAACATTTTAAATAGAGAAAGAGTATGGAATTAAAATCAGCTTTGTAGTACACAGAAGTAATTACTTAAGTGTGAAAATGGAATGAAATATTATGTTATGAAAGTTAAATAAATAGCATTGGAAAATATTCTAAAATTCTAATGTTTTGAGAAAAATGACATTAGTATAAAGTTGGTCTACTTTATATTTTCTTGATTAACAGATCTCATATTCAAAATTTTTTTCAGAGCCCCCATGACATCTCTGTTCCTAAGACTGTAGATTAAAGGATTTAGCGCAGGTGTGAGTATGGTGTAAAAGACACCATGTCATTCTCAGGGGTGTGGTAGGAGTTGGGAAGCATGTAGGTATAAACAGCAGCACCATAAAACAAGATTACCACAGTCATATGGGAAGAACAAGTGGCAAATGCCTTCTTCTGGCCCTCTACTGAGTTCATTCTGTGGATGGTGAGGAGAATAAAAAAATAAGAGCTTGAGATGATTGTCACAGGAATGAGGAGCATGAAGACACAACACAGGTACATGAGAGTCTCATAGAGGGAAGTGTCTGAGCAGGAGAGCTTCATTACAGCAGGGACTTCACAGAAGAAATGATGGATCTCCCTGGATCTGCAGAAGGGGAAGGTCATGGTAATGGATGTGAGCATGAATCCATCCACTGATCCCAGAAACCAACAACCTGATGCCAGGAGGAGACACACTCTACGGCTCATGAGGACAGAGTAACGAAGAGGATGACAAATGGCCACATAGCGGTCATAGGCCATGGCACCCAAAAAGAAAAACTCTGAACCTGCCAGTGTCACGTAGAGAAACATTTGCATTGCACATTCAGGGACTGAGATCTTATTCATGTCCATGATCTGATCTATAAGCATCTTGGGCACAGTAACAGAGATATACATTACATCCATGAGAGACAACTGGCTGATGAAAAAGTACATGGGGGTGTGGAGGTGGGTATCAGAATGTATCAGAAAAATCAACACAATGTTTCCAATCAAAGCCAGCAGAAAAACTATAAAAATTACCATACACAGTAGAATTGGATGAATTGATTGACTGAAGATTCCCACCAGGATGAAATCAGACTTCCCAGAGTGATTAGTCATCCAGGTAATGTTTTCCATGAGGTTTCATCTAGATCATCAAGGTGAACTTCGGGATTAATGGTCAGTCATGGAATTTTTCCACCTGAAATAAATGAATGGATGTTTACTGAGATACTGTATACAGACATTTGTGTGTGTGTTTCTTTTTTATTGCAATGTAGTTGATTTACAATGTTGTATTCATTTCAGGTATAAACAAGGTAACAGTTATAGATATACATATGCCCACACTTTTTTCCTAGATTCTTTACCCACACAGGCTATTATGGAGTACTGAGTTCCCTGTGCTATGCAACAGTTCTTATTAGTTATCCATTTTATATATAGCAGTCTACTTCTGTTTTTTAGATTCATTCGTTCCTTTTTTTTTTTTTTTAGATTCCACATATAATGGATATCATATGATATTTGTCTTTCTGTGTCTGACTTACTTCACTCAGTATAACATCTCTAGCTCCATCCATGTTACTGCAAATGGCACTTTTGTTCTTTTTTATGGCTTAGTAATATTGCATTATGTGTATGTACTACATCTTATTTAATCATTCCTCTGTTAATAGACATTTAGTTTGCTTCCATGTCCTGGCTATCGTGAATAGTACTGCAATAAATATTGGGATGCATGTATCTTTTTGAATTATGATTTTCTCTGGGTATAAAATCAGAAGTGGAATTGCTGGGTAATATGGTAGTTCTATGTTTAGTTTGGTGGGAATGTGAATTGGTACAGCCACTATGGAGAACAGTATGGAGGTTCTTTAAAAATGTTTTATGTGTTTGAGTACACCAACCTGCTTGTGATAATCAAAATTCCATAGACATGTAGAAATCAGGATTGCTAATTGCTTATAATTTAGATTTTACCAAAAAAAAAAATGATTTATAACTGTTGGTCAAATGATTTGGTGAAGTTTAGGTCAAGAGGTTTCCTAATAATAGTGACATATGACAATGTGCAATGAAATTTGCCTGGATAATGACTTAAACACAAAAAAGTAAATTATTAAAAATAGAAATATACAGTAGGCTCTCACCAGCCATCTGCCTCATACCCACTACTGCACATACATCAACTATAATCTCTCAATACATCCCACTACCCCACCTTGGTTTCCATATGCTTTACTGCAATTAAAACAATATTTTAAAATAGAAATATATTTATATGTCTAGGGTTTCTTTTGTCAGTTTAAATGTTATTTTCCACTCTGCTTTGAGAATCCAACTGGAATCTTACAAAAATTTTAGATGTATATTCTATGCAAGAGGGACTTGAAAAGTAACTGAATACATTTTGAGGAACTCTGTATCAAATATTTGAGTCTCCTTTTCCATGAGATAGGGCTTCCTAGTGAGGTTTAATTATTATGTGGAGCAAGTCACACACTCCCAGGAAAGTGTCAGGGCAGAGAACTGAGGGACATGGGGTGAGGAGCTTGGAATCTCAGCTAACAATAGTCATGTACCCAGATTTTCCTCTATCTTTCCATTGATCATCACCCTACATAAAAAGGATAACTATACTTTTTCACATCATGTATGGTAAGGATTAAACCAGGAAAATAAAGAAATTAGGACAATAAAAGCTACAGATGAGTAAGTACAGATACTATTAGTTTAGAGACTTAATATCTATAATTATTTTTGTGTACAATCTATGTAAGAGTTGACTGTTACTATTATTTTCTTATAAGATAAATTACTTTAATTTTCTATTCATACATTTAAGTATTTGAACTTGATAATTTCTATATTCCCAATCAAATTTTATATACATTTCTATACTTAAGTAAATATGTAATTTATACAGTTATGTAGAAATACATATAAATGTAAACATAATTATTCTTTATTTTATACCTAGTTGTGAGCTCTATGGAGAATCTCATCTTGGTTCTGTCTCCTACATGCTTCTCTAGATTGAAATTCATTTTTTTGTAACTCCCAACTCAGAGAAAGTTGAATTTAGATGGTCACTGTCATTTTACCAGGCAAGGGTCTAGTAATTTTACCAAACAGCATCTGTATCAATGCACATAGAAATAAGTTTTAATAAAAACTGAAATGTAAAGAAGAAATTTGAACATCACGATGTCACTGACTCCTATACCTTGTTAAGTTCTCTATCTTGCTGCTTACAGCCTGTATCTGTGTTAGAACCTGAAGATAAATGAAAGCAAAGTTAAACTTGATTGTACTCAGTACTTATGTTTTCAAGGGAAGTATTACATAAATGTGAATTAAACTAGAATTTTAAAATAGCTGCAAAATAAATGAAAAAGAGCAATGGACACAAAATCTGTCTGATCTTCCTGAAGACAATTTATCAATAACTTGTTCCATATTTTCTCTTAAAAAGATTAAGCCTTTGTAACTTTTCAATCTCTAGCACATTAAATGTTAAGTTTCAAAAGTCCATACCACCAAGAAGGAAATATTGCTTCTTTTTTCTGGGAAATGGTAACCCACTCCAGTATTCTCGCTGGAGATTTCCATGGACAGAGGAGTCTGGTGGGCCACATTCCATGGAGTCACAAAGAGTCAGACATGACTGAGTGACTAACATTTTCTGGGAAATGTTTACAAGTAGTTATGATGCACTGATATTTCAGGAAACTCAGATTATCCAAGTCTCAAATGCATTTTATATACTTGTAATAATTTTGTAGGCTATGGTGTTCAACTTATTACAGTCCCATATTCAAGGATGTTGATAAAACAGTCAACAGTGAAAATTATTCTGATGCCTTAATATAAATATTCAATAAGTCCAGAATACAATGTAAAACAATAATAATTTTTGTATTGAATATCATGTTTCATGCTGTTTTCTAAGAATATAGGGAGAGAGCAAAAGGGTTCTTGAGGAGTTGTAGGAAACTCACTGACACACTTTGATAAATGGGGATGACTATACAAAATCTACCTGGGCTGCTTGACAGACAAGGGAAGGTTGTCTGTACCACACAAGGTAATTGGTTTCTCTGTTCTTTCTTACTCTTCTCCATCCAATTTCTTTTGGTTAATGCGAATAGCTTAGTGCATGTTTAACTTGGGAAATCAGTGATTGTGATGGTAGAATAATATTTACTCTATATTTGAAGTAAAACACTAAGTGTTTAATTATATGGCACAGTTAATCTTCCCTGGGTCCATGAAGTATATAATTTATCTCTTAACAAATCAAAAAAAAATTAAGCTATTGTGGTAAGTGCCTAACATAACAAAGTAACCTGAGGGAGTACTCTGTCTCAGCCAAGAGCAGAACACAGAGTCTGTAAGTGCTTCAGATCTATAGGGGACACAATCTTCCCTCCACAGTTTATAAACAGAGTTTTAGTTTACTCAGTGTTAGTTTAAATGGGGAAAGAAAAATATTATTGAGAACTTCGTCTCAGTGTCCTAACTACCAGAAACAAAACCTCTAAAATTAAAAATATTGACTCTTCTGTAAAATTGCAAAATTCACTTTTCTGCAAAACTGCAAAATTGTTTTTTCAAGGAAAAAACACATAATTCAATAATATAGAAAGAATCTTTACTATTGATATTTTATTCCATCAGTAATTGGACATTGAAAATCCATTTCTAAGACTTTCAGAGTAAATAAGTTTATATGAAGAGTTTTTAAGAAGTATATTTGTTTTCTCACTAAAAGTAGGCAAAATGATTAAGGAAATAGAGTGAGAAATTAACAGAATGGTTGAAAGTAGAGAAAGCAAAGAATACTAATTACCCTTTTGCTTCTTCAGTCATGTCTACTTGTCAGGTTCAACACACCATCAGAAGCAGTGACCTCACAGAGATGGTCAAGTGGAGTGTGAAATGTGACAAGTTAAATGTATAAAGAGAAGTAGGAAAGTGATGTCATCTCTGGTTTTACCATGCCCAGTAGAAGAGTGGAAAAATTTTCTATTGATGAATCCCCTTGGATCTTTGAAGAAGTATGCAATTAATATAGCTAAAAGAGCAAATTGATATTTTATTTATACTATTCTGGTTTTCTTGTAACATACTGATTAACATACAGTGCATCAAAATCTAAACAAACAGTTTAAATAATCACAAATCACAGCCTTGTTAATAAATTCTTATAAAATAAATAATTTGTATGCAGCATTTTAAGAAAATATATTTGTATGAAAAATGTATAGAAAATCAACCTTAAAAATTTGTGAAATATTGCTAATTTCATCTTTTATCCTTTACAGTTATAGAAAACAAAACTATTAAATCAATTAATGTATCAAGGATAAAAGTAATCAATATTGTGAAAGATTAAAATTGAGGTTGTCACCTTCACATCTTTTCCTCTATTAATTTTTTAAAAAATTTTTAATTGGAGGCTAATTAACTTTACAATATTGTGGTGGTTTTTTGCCATACATTCACATGAATCAGCCATAGGTGTACCTGTGTTCCCCATCCTGAACCCCCCTCCCATCTCCCTCCCCATCCCATCCCTCAGGGTCATCACAGTGCACAGTGCACAGACACAGTACACCCTGAGCACCCTGTCTCATGCATTGAATTTGGACTGGTGATCTACTTCACATATGATAATATACATGTTTCAATGCTATTTTCTCATATCATCCCACTTTGCCTTCTCCCCTGAATCCAAAAGTCTGTTCTTTACATTTGTGTCTCTTTTGTTGTCTCGCATATGGGGGTCACAATTACCATCTTTCTAAATTCCAAATATATGCATTAATATACTGTATTGGTGTTTTTCTTTCTGACTTACTTCATTCTGTATAATAGGCCCCAGTTTCATCCACCTCATTAGAACTGATTCAAATGCATTCTTTTTAATAGCTGAGTAATATTCCATTGTGTATATCTTACTATGACAAATTTTGCAAATGATTTGCTTTCCCTCCTACACAAGCTAGAGTAAAATATAAGTATTTTATGGATTATATAGAGATTATATATGGATTATATAGAGTATTTTATGGATTATATTGGAGAAGGAAATGGCAACCCACTCCAGTACTCTTGCCTGGAGAATCCCATAGATGGAGGGGCCTGGTGGGCTACAGTCCATGGGTTCGCAAAGGGTCGGACACGACTGAGCAACTTCACTTCACTTTACTATGATAAATCTTGCAAATGATTTATTTTCCCTCCTACACAAGCTAGTGTAAAATATAAGTATTTTATGGATTATATAGAACATTAATTACGTAATTTAAAAACAGTTTGCTTTTCATTGAGAATTTCTAAAGTTCCTATTTTATATGCCATTTTATAAAGCTAGCATACTTTGTCTTCTATCATGATGTCAAAAGGATTGAAAGCTTCACTTCTTGGGCTTGTCCAAGTGTGTCCCATATTACATTTTCAGTAAATGTATTTTAAGCTATTGAGTTTATGAGTAAATAAAATATGTAAATGTTGAGATACACTCCTTCTGTACCTACTTTGTTTAGATTCCTATCATAAAAGAATGCTGACTTTTGTCATATGTTTTCCCTGCATCTATTGAAATAATCATATATGATTTTTATCCTTAATTCTGCTAATGTGGCATATCGCATTAATTGATCTGTACATGTTTAACTATCCTTAAATCTCAGAGGTAAATCCCACTTTATTTAAGATTATGATTATGTATGATTATTTGATATATATTTATTTAATGGTGTATGATTATTTAATGAGCTGTTGAATTTATTTTGATAGTATTTTTAAGGAATTTTGCATTTGCAATCAAAGGAATTCTGTTGCTGTTGTTGTTGTTTAGTTGCTCAGTCATGTCTAACTCTTTTGCGACCCCATGGGCTGTAGCCCGCCAGGCTCCTCTGTCCAATGGATTTCCCAGGCTTGCCGTTTCCTTCTGCTGAGGATCTTCCTAACCCAGGGATTGAACTCACATCTCCTGCCTTGGCGGGTAGATTCTTTACTACTGAGCCATCAGGGAAGCCCAACATTGGCCTGTAACTTTCTTTTCTTTTAGAGTTCTTGCCTAACTTTGGTATCACAGTGATGTTGGCATCATAAAGTAAGTTTGGGTGTATTTTTGTTCTTCAATTTTTGGGGAAGATTTTCAGAAAGATTCATGTTAAATTTTCATTAAATGCTGGTGCACTGGGAAGACCCAGAGGAATCAGGTGGAGAGGGAGGTGGGAGGGGGGATCGGGATGGGGAATACATGTAACTCCATGGCTAATTCATGTCAATGTATGACAACACCCACTGCAATGTTGTGAAGTAATTAGCCTCCAACTAATAAAAATAAATGAAAAAAAAATACTTCATAGAATTTACCAGTGATTTATCCAGGCTTGGGCTTTTCTCTGTATGAGGTTTTTTGATGACTGATTTAATTCAAGATTTCCAGGAGAAACATCAGCCATCTCAGATATGTAGATGATGCCACTCTAATGGCAGAAAGTGAAGAGGAACTAAAGAGCCTCTTGATAGGGGTGAAAAAGGGAAGTGAAAAAGCAGCCTTAAAATTTTACTCTATCCTCTCCCTGCCAGTAAGTTCTATAATGTCATGTTTTCATGCTGCTATTTAGTGAACTCTAATAACTCCCTCTAGCATTTCATGTTGGGCAGCTTTGTAGTGGTGTTGGATACTCTCAGTTTCTGTTTGGGAAGTTCTTTCTCCATTTCTGAAATACAGCTTCCGTTAGTATTCTTTGTCAGTAGGTACTATGTTGTTGTTGTTCTTTGAGTACTTTGAATATATCATCCCATGTTGTCCTAGCTTGCAAGGTTTTTCCAGACTGCCATTGATAGCCTTATGATGATACTTGACAAGTTGCTTTTCTCTTGTGATTTTCTTTTATTATTTATTTATTTTATTTTTGGCCATGCTGGGTCTTCACTGCTATGCATGCTTTTCTCTAGTTACGGTGAGATGGGGCTACTCTCTAGTTGCAGTGTGCAAGCTTCTCGTTGTGCTGGCTTCTCTTGTTGCCAAGCACAGACTCTAGAGAATGTGCGCTTCAGTAGCTGTGGTAATTGGACTGAGTAGTTGCAGGCCCTGGGCTCTAAAGCACAGGTTCAATAGTTGTGGGGCACAGGCTTAATTGCTCCATGGTATGTAGGGTTTTCCTGGATCAAGGATTGAACCCATGTCTCCTGCATTGACAGGTGTGTTTTTTTTTTACCACTGAGTCACCAGGGAAGCCTGGCAATTTTCAAAATAGTATCTTTGCCTTTAATTTTGGACAATTTGACTCTAATGTGTCTTTGTGAACATCCCTTGATAATCAGCTTATTTGCAGTTCATTGGACTTCATGAATCTAGATGTTCATTTCCCTTCTCAAAAATGTGGAATTTTCTAGTCCTACTTCTTCTTCTTCTTTTTTTAAAACATTTGTTTATTTTTTAATTGAAGGATAATTGCTTTACATAATTTTGTTGTTTTCTGTCAAAACTCAACATGAATCAGCCATAGGTATACATATGTCCCCTCCCTCTTGATTCTCCCTCCTGTCTTCTTCATCATCCTACTCCTCTAGGTTGATAAAGAACCCCTGTTTGAGTTCCCTGAGACATACAACATTACTTCTTTTAGTAAGCATTGTGTACTTTTCTCTTTCTTCACTCTTTCTGACATTTCCAAAATGCTTTATTTCAATTATATGTCTTAAGTCAAACAGGGCTTTTTCATTCTTTTTCATTCTTGTTGTTGTTCCTACTACTGTATAGTTTTAAAATGTCTGTCCTTGAGTTCACTGAGTCTTTTTCTGTTTTATTATATCTTCAATAGAAACTCTCTATTAAGTTTTTAGTTCAGTTATTACCTTCTTTAGCTTCAGAGTTTCTGTGTATTTTTTTCACTGTTGCTTTCTGTCTTTGTTGAACTTCTCATTTTTTTCATCCATTGTTTCTGTTTTTGTTTTGTTGTCTATGTTCTCTTGCAGCACAATGGTTTTCTTTAAAATGGTTACTATGAAGTATTTATCAGGCTCAATACATGATAATTTTCCTACTTCTGGACATTTGCCCTTATCACATATCTATGAACTTAGAGACTTATAAAACGATTTTTAAAAGCTGCAATAATTCAGTCATATATTAGTAAATTATAATGTTTCTCATATCATTGTCAGAAAAAGTTATTGAAATATTTTTATATCTTTAGAGAAAAGAATCTGTAAATTATCTCTGGGTATGTAGTAGGTAGACTCCTCAACTTTCCCCATGATCTGTATCCCCTGAAGTTGCTTATATAATTAAGTTACCTACAAGGTAAGAGTAAAGCAACTGTGCAGACATAATTAAAATCCAATATCAGTTAATCGTAAGTAATCTAAGGGAGATTATCCTGAGTTAGCTTTACTTAATCACTTGGTAGCCCTTTAAAGAAGACTTAGACTTTCACTGAGGTAAGAGAGACTCTTATGCTGGCCTTGAAGAAATAGGCTGACATGAAATAGTTATGTGCAAAGAAATGGATTGTTTGAACAACTACACGAGTTTAGAAGATGATGCTGGGCCTCACATGAAACTGCAGCCCCAGCCAGAGTCTGGATTGCTCCCTGGTGATACCTGAAGTACGACACCTAGTTTAGCTATGCCAGAATCTCTACCCACACATCCTATGACATAATAAATAATTGGGATCACCTGATAGCTCAGTTGGTAAATAATCTGCTGGCAATGCAAGAGACCCTGTTTCAATTCCTGGGTCAGGAAGATCCCCTGGAGAAGGGATAGGCTACCCACTCCAGTATTCTTGGGCTTCCCTGGTGACTCAGCTTAAAGAATCTGCCAGCAATGTGGGAGACCTAGGTTAAATGCCTGGGTTGGGAAGATTCCCTAGAGAAGGGAAAGGCTACCCACTCCAGCATTCTGGCCTTGAAAATTCCATGGACTGTATAGGCCATGGGATCACAAAGATTTGGACACTACTGAGTGACTTTCACTTTCACTAAATAATTATTATTTAGAAATCCTAAGTTGTGTAAATCTGTTATGTTGCAAAGGAAACCTAATGCAAGGTGGATGTAAAACAAAGTTTTAAAAGAACAGTAAAAATTCATATTAAGACACATTGGTTGTTCCTCATAAACACACATGAATCTCCAGGTTTGAATTTTCATTTAAATATCGTTACAAGAATACCTATAGTGATATCACACATGTGATTTATAGAAAAATATCAGAATTTGGACAATTTACAGTTTTCTATTTATAAAATTGAATATTTTTCATGAAATTACTGTGCCCAACACATATAAGGATTAAGATATCTAAGTATAAAAAAATCCAGGCATCAAGGATTCATATTCACATTTCAATTTCCCATGTATTAGGCTAATGCTGGTTAAAAAAGGAAAAGAAATGGAAGGTCCACAATTCTCCAAAATCCTGAAGGGGGTGGTCCATTATAAGATAGGCTTAATAAACCTAATCATAAATCTATTCCTTTTCACCTCTTTCTCATTAAAGTGTGCTAATTTTATAATAATCTTCTAAATACATATTTAAACTTGCATATAATTAACTTAGTCATTCAATTTAACAAGTCAATTAATCCAAGGTACCAATTTGGACTCAGGAAAATTCTTTGGTTTGATAAAGACAAAGCTGTAATATGTTAAAAAAAGAAAAAAACAACACAAAACATTTATCAGTGTTCTATTTAATTATGGAATTACATGGTAATTTCATGTTGGGCAAATACCTCTAATTTCTTAAGTGGTATCTTATAAAATAAGTATACAGTTGTGCATATTAGCTTGTAGTACATATTTACTTATGGTCATACTTTGAATTTTCTATAATGAAAGAAATATCATATTGGAACAAACAAGCATGCAGTTTTTTTTTTTTTTTTGAAATGCTGGGCTGGAGGAAGCACAAGCTGGAATCAAGATTGCCAGGACAAATATCAATAACCTCAGATAGGCAGATGACACCACCCTTATGGCAGAAAGTGAAGAGGAACTAAAAAGCTTCTTGATGAAAGTGAAAGAGGAGAGTGAAAAAGTTGGATTAAAGCTCAACGTTCAGAAAACTAAGATCATGGCATCTGGTCCCACCACTTCATGGCAAATAGATGGGAAAGCAGTGGAAACAGTGTCAGATTTTATTTTTGGGGCTCCAAAATCACTGCAGATGGTGATTGCAGCAATGAATAAAAGACACTTACTCCATGGAAGGAAAGTTATGACTAACCTAGACAGCATATTAAAAAGTAGAGACATTACTTTGCCAACAAAGGTCCATCTAGTCAAGGCTATAGTTTTTCCAGTAGTCATGTATGGATGTGAGAGTTGGACTGTGAAGAAAGCTGAGTGCTGAAAAATTGATGCTTTTGAACTGTGGTGTTGGAGAAGACTCTTGACAGTCCCTTGGACTTCAAGGAGATCCAACCAGTCCATCCTAAAGGAGGTAAGTCCTGGGTGTTCATTGGAAGGACTGATGCTGAAGCTGAAACTCCAATACTTTGGCCACCTCATGTGAAGAGTTGACTCATTGGAAAAGACCCTGATGCTGGGAGGAATTTGGGGCAGAAGGAGAAGGGGATGACAGAGGATGAGATGGCTGGATGGCATCACTGACTCCATGGACTTGAGTTTGAGTAAACTCCAGGAGTTTGTGATGGACAGGGAGGCCTGGCGTGCTGTGATTCATGGGGTCGCAAAGAGTCAGACACGGCTGAGCAACTGAACAGAACTGACTGAACTGAAAGCTTGTCTGTTTGTTTATAAATTTTTTGGTAAAAAGATGGGTAAATATTGAGTGCTAAATTTCATTGGTTAAATAAATAAATTTAAGCATAAAACAAAACTGCAAAAAAAAGTTAATTAGGCAATTTGTTCTCCAGACTTGCCCTTTCCTAACACCTTCATGAATGCTCTGGCCACTTCCTTGTTTCGGAGGCTGTAGATGAGGGGATTCAGCATGGGAGTGAGGATGGTGTAGAAGGCTGATACCATCTTGTCCTGGGTAGGGGATCGATCAGACACAGGCCGCATATATATGAACATGGCGGCTCCATAATACATTCCCACCACCATAATGTGGGAAGAACAGGTAGCAAAAGCTTTGCGGCGACCCTCTCCAGATCCCATGCGAATGACAGCCAGAATAACATGGACATAGGAAGCAATAATGACTGCTACAGGGAAAAGAAGCATAATTACACAGCAAATAAACATTAACCTTTCAAATAACAATGTGTTAGTGCATGAGAGAGTGAGAAGGGCAGGGACATCACAGAAAAAGTGGGGTATTTCCCGGGAACCACAATATGGGAAGGACAATGCAACTGCAATAATAATTATGCCATCAGAAGAACCAACAACCCAAGAAGAAACAGCCATGAGACAACAGATTTTCTGGCTCATGAGGATTGAGTATCGTAATGGGTGGCAAATGGCAACATACCGATCATAGGCCATTGCAGCCAACAGGAAGCATTCAGCTCCAAGCAGGGACACATATAAGAATATCTGGGTTCCACACCCAGCCAGAGAGATGGACTTCTTTCCAGACAAGTAGTTGAAAGTCATCTTGGGTACAGTGGTACAAATAAGCATGAGGTCCATGAGGGATAGTTGGCTGAGGAGCAAGTACATGGGAGTGTGGAGCTGAGTATCCAGGTAGATGAGGAGAACCATGATAGTGTTTCCCATGAAGGCCACTGTGAAGATGCCCAAGACCAGAGAGAAGAGGAAGATGTGGGTGGGACTGTGATCAAAGATTCCCAGCAAGATGAAGTTAGAGTTGAAAGTATGATTCTCCCATGCCATGATGAATATATTCACTGTGGAGAATATAACATGTGAGAAATCTCCAATATTTTGCTATGAAAATAGCAAGGATTTTTAGCCTAGATCACCATCACAATAATATCTATACATATAGGAAATTTTATTTCTTTGAGTATCATTTCTTTGAATTTTTAGACAAGGGAATCCCAAGGATGGAGAAGCCTGGCAGGCTACAGTCCATGAAGTCACAAAGAGTTGGACATGCCTGAAGCAACTTAGCACAGCGCATATAGGAAAATTTATTTCTCAGAGAATCATTTTTTAAAAATTTTTAGATAAGAGATATTAAGCTTATTTTTAGCTTGAGTGATTTGGATAAAGAAACCACATAGGTAACAGGCATATTTGTTCCATAATTAAAATACAAGTGATTTCTCAAAAGGCATATAATCTAATTTCAGCAACCAGCCAACTCAGATATGTAGTGTGGATTATCCCTTGAGAAGTCAAGAGTCATTATGAACCATCCGAAGACTCATGAATTGCTGGGAAGTCAATGAGGTTTTCTGTTATGTTTTTCTATGGAATTTAGCATACCACTCTATGATATTAATAAAAATTCTTTCTACCAAAGTGTGGAAGGAAGCATGTATGTTTAGAAATGAGATAGGATTAATCAAATACCAGGTGAAGAGAAGGGATTGAGAAACTGTTAATCAGAAGTTTATCAAACAGTACATGTTGCTTATAATAGTGAATTGTAATAGACAAAATTTCTCACCAATATAACAATTACTAACTCCATCTATTAAGATAAGGTGTATCCATGAAATATCCTGGTACAAGTCATTTTTCAGGAAAAGCAGACTAAAGTGCAATAGCACAAGTCAAACACCTGGAACAAATCATTTTATCTGTGTGATTTTAATTAGTTTCTCTAAGCTTTATTTTCTACTCTGTAAAATTTGACATTTTTTATATCTATATTTTAGGGTATTATTAAGACTAAATGAGATCATGTTTACAAAGTATGGATATTACCTGGGATATAGTTTTAAAATATATGTATATTTTAATACCCATAACTATATAAGTATTTATAAATTAAAGCTTATAAACTATAAACTTTTAAACTTATAAACTATAAGTTTAATACCCATAACTATCTAAGTATTTTCAAATAAATAAATACTATAGGAAGGAAGAGAGATTACTCATACTTTAGAGTATTCTATCTTTTCAATTTCCTTAGCCAGATTCATTCAGGGGATTCTTTGGCTTCACAGCAGTGTATTTTTTAATGTCTGTTTATACATCTATATATATATATATATTTTTTTTTTCTCTTATCTCTTACTTCATTATTGAAGGCATTGGCTTCCTTTCTATGTCTTTGCATGGGTTTTCTCTCCTCTGGGTGTGATGCAGAGCAGTAACTGGTATTTTGGTTTTTGGCTTTGGAAAAAAAATTTTTTTCATGTGGTTCTGCCAAATTTACTAAAATTGTGCATTTTACTTGACAGAAAATCTGATTTAAAGCACAGCATAATTGTCCATTATTTTATGACTTTTGTACTAATGTTAGGGGAAGCACACTGACTGAAACTGCCCACCCTGGCCAGGCACCATAGAAACCATCTACATGAGTTGTTTTAGGACAGCAGGTCCTGGTAAGGAACATGGAACTAATAAGCCACTACCAACCAGAAGAACCAAAAGGAGACACCACATGTCAGACCACCTCCCAGAATCCTTCTTGCTGACATTCCACTTGGCTGAAGAAGATGTGCACCAACAGGAAGGACTCTGAGTCAGAATGATTGGCTAAAGACAACCTGGAAACTAATCCCATCATCATAAAACCCGAGACTGCAAACCATGTGGCAGAGCTGTTCTCCTGGGTTCACTTACTCTACTGCTCTCTGCTCAGGTGCCTTACCCAATAAAATCTCTTGTTTTGATAGCTCATGTGTCTCCTTGGACAATTAATTTCTGAGTGTTAGACAAGAGCCCAGTTTCAGGCCCTGAAAGGAGTCCCCCTTCCTGCAATGCTGTCTATCAAAAGTAATAATCTTAGCTTATTCTAATATATAGCTTTTGAATAAAATGTAGCTCCATTATACAAAGTGAAGTAAGCCAGAAAGATAAAGACCAATACAGTATACTAATGCATATATGTGGAATTCAGAAAGATGGTAACGATAACCCTATATGCAAAACAGAAAAAGAGACACAGATGTACAGAACAGAATTTTGGACTCTGTGGGAGAAGGCGAGGGTGGGATGTTTCGAGAGAACAGCATCAAAACATGTATGTTATCTATGGTGAAACAGATCACCAGCCCAGGCTGGATGCATGAAACAAGTGCTCAGGCCTGGTGCACTGGGAAGACCCAGAGGAATCGGGTGGAGAGGGAGGTGGGAGGGGGGATCAGGATGGGGAATACATGCAATTCCATGGCTGATTCATGTCAATGTATAACAGAAACCACTACAATATTGTAAAGTAATTAGCCTCCAACTAATAAAAATAAATGAAAAAAAACAAAAAAGTAGCTCCATCCTGCTGTATTCCAAAAAAACTGAGATATTTTGAAATACTTATCACTTCCCTCAGACTTACCTTGTAAGAGGTAACAGGCAGGAAGGCCAGGAGTCTCCAAACTGAAGGAAATAGGCTGCAAGTGTCAGACAATTTTTATCTCTCCCTTAAGCGGCAGGAGGAAACAAACTACTAGTCCCAGATTTTTTTTTTTTCCTTCTCCATACAAAATTAAAGGAGGTTTCTCTGTGGAAATGTTTTTCTTAAGCTATGTTAATGAAACAATGTATTTGCTTTGGAATTTGCCTTTCTTTGGTTCCACCTAAGACTAACTTTTTTTCTTTTCTCAAACCTTGGGCTGATAATAGCTCAACAAACCAGTATTCACATCAATTGTTTTATGACTGGGGGATGCCACACCTTATGCCATCCTCTCTCAAAAATGCATGTTGGGGAGAGGGGCATGGTGAGACGCTGTCAGCATTGAGGTGTCTCTCTTATCTGATTAATAACTTTCTAACAGACATAAAGCAGCTTGCTAAAGACTAGCAGGGGAGCACTCTCCATCCCCCTTCTAATGTCTATGTCAGAAGTTTTCTCTGCCCCTTTTTTATACCTTAATAAAACTCTGCTATACAAAAGCTCTCGAGTGATCAAGCCTGGTCCTTGGTCCCGAAGTTAAATCTTCTTCTTTGGAGATCATGAATCCAACACCATTCATCATAAGCTATCACTTCCAAGTGTTCCTAAGAAGACATGGTACTACTTGCTAGGTAAAGATGCTTAAATTTCTAGAGGAAACCTACTTAATAAAATTTTGCTAAGTCATCTGAGATTTCTTTGCAATTCCTCCAGGTATCCAGTCCCTTGTCTTTAATTACAGTTATATATGTGATCACTCATTTTTTCTCCTACGGCCTCATATAAAAACAGTTTTATGTCTTTAAAGTGTGAATCTTATTAATATTTAATATCAATATAAAAGTTTGTCACTTTCTAGATTAATAATATAAATTCCTTAATTCTTATCACCTGTGTTTTCTGACTGATTCATATATTAATGACTATATTCACATTCCTTTTAAAAACTCTCATCTGCCAAAACCAAAAACCATTTGATCTCCCTGTAACGCATAATCACAAGTATCTGAGGACCTAAGTTACCCCTCTGTGGTGGAAGTTACCCCTCCTGTCAGATGGAAGCCTGATTTCACCACAGGACTCTGATCTGCTGGTTGAGGCCCTGCGAGTGAGGAGACTTCGGTGTGGGCGCCCCCATCGTCGTCGTGACCGTGCTCGGTCCTGGGAGGCTCCCTGCTTGTGGAAATGAGAGCCGATCCTTCCCCCAGGCCCACCTGACACATCCTAACCAACATCTGTAAAGCATCTTTACCTCTTGGGAGATAGGCACTATGTAAATACAGTAAAATTTTTGTTATAATTATTCATAATAATTATCTTTTTTTTTTAACTTCTACTGTTTTCTGAGAAATCATTTCAGTCCACACCAATCTGCTATTCAGGGTTCCTGCATATGTGTGGGGTATCCTCTGGCACACACATATTCAAAGATTATGGGTACATTAAATACACAGTATGTGTACATAATATCTATGTGAATATAGTTATACATAAATATATCTCTTCACAATATTTTAAACTGTGAAGAACTTTATCATACAATGAACTTAAAACAAGAGGTGTCAAAAGACCCAAACTAGGTGCATTTTACCTGTTGATAACATAACCATTGCTTTAAATGTTTAGAGAGTAGAGTGCTGAATTTATGCTCTATTTTTGTTTATTTAAGCACCACTTAATGTAAAAGTGCAACAGACAGTTGAGTCCAGATTTTCAAAAAATTTGTGTTTTAGAGTTCATCTTTAGTAAAATTTTTGGTTTCAGGTACTGGTCATTTAAAAGTTCATTCAGATTCTTACCTTGTGCTAAAAAGGTTTCATTGCTGCCCCTTAATACACATGCTGCAGCTTGATGATAAACATTTTGATTCTTTCTGGAGAACCGGTGTTTAAGAAAACAGTTTCACATGTTGATGTGTGCCTGTGTGTGAATGTAGGTGTGCAGGTGTGTTCTGAAGCCACTTGTTTTTTTCCCCTAAACAACACTACAGGAATTTTGTCAAATTAGATCGAACCTATAATTTGAAAAATCATTTAGTGTGTGACCTACAGGCTTAAGAATAGTATAGTCAAAGACATTTCATCCTTATTTCTGTTCTTGGGCTTTATTAAATAGGTAAGATTGGCCTTTTTATGGCAGTTGGAGAAAATCACCTGAAAGTTGAGGATTTTGTGTATGTTTTTCTGTTGCCCTGCAAGATAGCAGCTAATTGGATTTTTTGGGTTAAGTTTGCCTTCTGTATAATTTTTAGATTATATAAAATTACAAAAATGAAAAGGTCCCCTTTACTGTCGCAGCCTGTTACTTTAATGACATGTGAGCAGAATGCCTTATTTTGTAACCTTGTTTAACTTGTTGCTACTAGGACTTGAATTTCTGTGGCACTAGTTAAGTAAGTTAAAAAAGTTAAACCCTCTCTTTATTAAAGAGGAAAGGTGATGGTGATGTCTGTAGTACAAGGTAAACCATAATTGTGATTTACCTTAATAGGTATGACTTTTATGGGATATGCAGTATAGTTTTTGTGAATTCTTTACATGATAGCATTATCTTTTTATAATTTTTTTCCGAAGATAAATGCATAGTTTTCTAAATAGAAACAGCTTTTTGATGTAATACTGAAAACCTCAAAGATCATGTTGTTTCTTAATTTTTGCCTTTTGCATAAGCCTCTTTATAACATATATCTTTAAAGCAGTTACTAAGTCTTTAGGAATGTGTAGCCAGAATTATGTTAGTATTGCTTATAAAACTTTAGTTAGGTTCAATATATACATGTATACATCTATATATAGGTATAGAGATTTGCATTTTTTTCCTTTATTTATTTATTTATTTTTTCAGTGGGTTTTGTCATACATTGATATGAATCAGCCATAGATTTACACGTATTCCCCATCCCGATCCCCCCTCCCACCTCCCTCTCCACCCGATTCCTCTGGGTCTTCCAGTGCACCGGGCCCGAGCACTTGTCTCATGCATCCCACCTGGGCTGGTGATCTGTTTCACCATAGATAGTATACATGCTGTTCTTTCAAAATATCCCACCCTCGCCTTCTCTGACAGAGTTCAAAAGTCTGTTCTGTACTTCTGTGTCTCTTTTTCTGTTTTGCATATAGGGTTATCATTACCATCTTTCTAAATTCCATATATATGTGTTAATTATGCTGTAATGTTCTTTATCTTTCTGGCTTACTTCACTCTGTATAATGGGCTCCAGTTTCATCCATCTCATTAGAACTGGTTCAAATGAATTCTTTTTAATGGCTGAGTAATATTCCATGGTGTATATGTACTACAGCTTCCTTATCCATTCATCTGCTGATGGGCATCTAGGTTGCTTCCATGTCCTGGCTATTATAAACAGTGCTGCGATGAACATTGGGGTGCACGTGTCTCTTTCAGATCTGGTTTCCTCAGTGTGTATGCCCAGAAGTGGGATTGCTGGGTCATATGGCAGTTCTATTTCCAGTTTTTTAAGAAATCAACCACTTGTAAAAGAATGAAACTAGAACACTTTCTAACTCCACACACAAAAATAAACTCAAAATGGATTAAAGATCTAAATGTAAGACCAGAAACTATAAAACTCCTAGAGGAGAACATAGACAAAACACTCTCCGACATAAACCACAGCAAGATCCTCTATGACCCACCTCCCAGAATATTGGAAATAAAAGCAAAACTAAACAAATGGGACCTAATGAAACTTAAAAGCTTTTGCACAACAAAGGAAACTATAAGCAAGGTGAAAAGACAGCCCTCAGATTGGGAGAAAATAATAGCAAATGAAGAAACAGACAAAGGATTAATCTCAAAAATATACAAGCAACTCCTGCAGCTCAATTCCAGAAAAATAAATGACCCAATCAAAAAATGGGCCAAAGAACTAAACAGACATTTCTCCAAAGAAGACATACAGATGGCTAACAAACACATGAAAAGATGCTCAACATCACTCATTATCAGAGAAATGCAAATCAAAACCACAATGAGGTACCATTACACGCCAGTCAGGATGGCTGCTATCCAAAAGTCTACAAGCAATAAATGCTGGAGAGGGTGTGGAGAAAAGGGAACCCTCTTACACTGTTGGTGGGAATGCAAAATAGTACAGCCGCTATGGAAAACAGAGATTTGCATTTTGTCTTGTAAAATTTTATTTGAAAAAATTCTTCCTGTAGGTAATGGGAAACAAATTTAATAGTTCATATGCCACTCTTAGCGTTTCTATATTTGAAAATAGCCCATGATTTAAACTTGTAATTATAAAGTTAAACCAGCAGCCTACTACAAGCACATTCTTTGATTGAGTCATTGGTTATAAACTTACTGCTGATAAATGCATAGAAGACAACCAGTTTGGGGAACTTCTGAGTTGGTGGGACACTGTCAATTAATTAACAATGTACTGTATGAATTAAGTGATGCTTTAACTCTGATTTTACATTTTAAAGTTAAGACATGGGCATTATGTCAGCAAACTTAAGGGCATTATGTCAGCAAGCTAAAACATTTTTTTCTTGTGCTTTTAATGTATCTCCTTACATGATCTGAGAGACGATTCAAGCCTTTAGAGAGAAATAGCTGAGGAAAAGGGGAAACATCTTCTTGGGATAAAGCTTTTCCTTATGGTGATGGTTTAATTACAGATTCAAAAATCAGAAGGAAATTTCAGTGGATTAAGTGTATAGTTTCTGTAAACACATTTCAAGAAATTACCATTGTAACTTGATAAGATACGATTTTTTTTATGTAAACATCATTGCAAAGCAAGGAGTAGAAGCTCAGCTAGATTTATTACTGTGCAAGAGAGTAAGTACCTATCTCAATTATTCTTTTTCTTTTCCAATATAAAGTTTGCTGAATGTACAAGAAGAGTTTATCACTTTAGGGCATAGAATTTTTTAGGGGTTGGGAAGGGGGAGCTCTGTCAGGCAGTTACCTAGAAACAAAGATTGTCTTGGTTTGATCTGAAATGTAAAACTTGAAGCTATTTTTGAACTAACATGGAAAAATAAAATGGCTATTGTTTAAAAAAAAATGATAGAACTATATTGTTGACAAGATATGAATTAAGTTTATTTTCTACAAACTGTTATTGATGAAGACATGGATAATATATTCATGTTTCTGAAAAGTAATCTGTACATGGGGGGAGGGAATAATAAATATTATTTTTAACCAAAAAAATAAATAAATAAAAAAAATAAAAACTCTTTCATAATTTCTAATTATTTCATTATTAACTACATAAGTTCCAAAAGAGCATTTGGGTTTTTCATTTTAAAATGAGTAAATACTCATTGAGCTATAAGCTTTATTATCTCTAAGTAAAACTATTAAAATTCACTATTTATTTTTAAATTGATGATTCACAAGTGGAGTGAACTGACTTGAGATTTGGAGTCATTTGACATGAGATTCCTATACTAGAGATGTCAATATTATTTTAATTTATTCCATTTTTTAAAACTTGACATTTGTGGTCAGCTTTTCTTGATTCTAGTACTGGTTGTCTTGTCACTGTCTCCAGATACTATATAATTAGTTAATTTTTCCTCCATGAAATAATTTGACTCCTTAAGATTTTCAGATTTGTTCTCTTACTCTTTCATTAATATTATGATTACGGCATCTATATATCTTCACTCAATATTTTTTTTTGAATATCAGATCCTAACAAATGCTTGCTAATTATGAATTTTATGATATTCTTCTTTCATCTTATTTTCATGTCCAATTCTGAACTTTTATCTCTCCATGAATCTATCACTCTTTTAATATTAACTTCAATTTTTAAGTCATTCTCCATCCTGTTAATGACGTTTCTGCTCAAGAGTCACGTAGGATAGGAATAAGGTCCTTAGAAGGGAAATATATGAATTTTCAAAAATACTGTCCATTCACATGCAAGAATGCTTGAACTATTTTACATTCTCATTAGCTACATAAACAGAAATAGCATTTTCTTTCATCACAACCTCAAAAATAATTTTCTATTGCTTAATTAAAAAGAAAACACTTTGTAAACATATTTGTAAGAAATGGTTTCTCATTCTTATAATTATATGAATTTTCATTACTGATTTGAGTAGCTGTCTATTTATTAGTAGCTGTTTATTAGTCTTCCAGATTTCTTCTTCACTAAATTGCTTTAAAATCATTACTTTATCCCTTGTGAAAGCAAAATGGTAGAAACATAATTTCATATTTTTCATATATATTTCCAATTCTCATGTAGTCATGGCAGGTTAGGGCTGCAAAGAGTTGGACACGACACAGCACAGCACACAGCACAGCTTACTTAGTATATAGGTGAATATCTGCTGTGTGTATGAACGTACACACTTAAAAATCATAAACATCAATACATTTTAGGCCTTATAATGATTTTAAAACTCTGATTCTTGCAAAGTGCTAATCTGCATGAGACTGTTCTGAGTGTCTGAAAAATATACACTCATATAATTCTCACCATTTTCCCATTATTATAATTTTCACCCCATTTAACAGACATAAAAACTGAAGCAGAGAGAATATGCTAATTTGTCCATGCATATCTAGTGAGAAGGCTGAGTTGTGAAGACAAGTCTCTGACTGCAGTGTTTTTGCCTGACTATATAATATCCAGGGAGAGAAAGAAATACTCAAGTCTAATATTTGTTTTCATGTGTGTATCCTAAGTCACTTCAGTCAGCGTTGGTAGGCAGGTTCCCTACCACTGTCACTACATGGGAAGCCATAGGCAATGAAATTAAATTAGGCAAAGTTTGAGATAGGAATGAACTCTATAGTTCTGGATTTCTTTCTTTTTTTTTTTTTCTTTTTTTTTTTAGTTCTGGATTTCTTGGAGGATTATGCTTCAAAGTATATCTTTCAGAAGAATCATAAATGTGTCTGCAAAAAAAGAGCATGATAATCCAGGCTATCCCAAGTACAGAGTCCCTAGGAGAGCTTGTCTGGTGATTCCAAAGACACAAACAGTAAAAACATGCATTTGGAAGTAAACAATGAAAAGTCAATATCAAGTTATATAAACAAAATGAGATCTTCTCTGTAAAGATGAACACTAAAATATAGAAAAGCCATTAAAAGAAAATAAGAAATAATCATATAGAAGAAAAATGTTTTAAAAGATGCATAGTTGTCTCAAATGTCAAAAAAGTAATAGAGTGACACTAGCTATGAATAATAAGAAAATAAAATTAAGTAAACAGTCCATATGCCATATCATCAAAAAGAACAATATATTTACTAATAAATTTAACAAAATAACAGATTTTTACACTTGCAAAATTTTGAGAAAAAAGAAACACTAAGAGAAAGAAATTCAAAGATATTCGGTGTTAATCAATTGTAGGATTTATTATTGTTAAATTGGAAACATCACCCAAATTGATTTATAGATGCAATACCATCTCTATAAAATGTTCTAGCTGCTCTTTTTCAGAATTGTCAAGCTAATCCTAAATTTTACAAGGTATTTCAAGATACCTAGAGTATCTTAAGCAAGTTTTACTAAGAACAAAGAGAATTCACATTGTAAGGGGAGTGTCTAATTTCCTCTGTTTTTTCTCATCACAAGAAAAATTTAAAGCGACAGACATTAAAGCCCTTGGCACGTAACAGCTCTCGGACAGTGTTACAGCCACTTGTTACAGCTCAGTTTTATTTAGAAAATAAAGGAAAATAATTCTTGAGGCGTGAGGGCGTGCCAACCCAAAAGACATGAAGAGAAGAGAGAGGGAGAGAGAGTGCGCTCATGGGAGAGAGATCCCCTCCCCCCGCCCCCCTGCCCCAGCCCTTTGGTTTCTCTTTTTATATGTTTTTTTTCCTCCCCCTGGGCCTTCTGCCTGAGGTCCTCACTCCGGTCCTCAGACCTTCCTTTTTTCTGTTTGCACGGGCTTTTCCCTTCCTTATCTTTTAGCCACCACCATTCTGGACTCCTTTTTCCTATTCCAACTACCTAACAACACTTTCTGAGTTTTCATTTACATTGAAACTATGGTAATCAAGGCAGTACAGCAACAACAAAAGAATAAATATGTAGATGCATGAAATAGAATTAAGCGTTCAGGAGTAATTGTATCCATCTACGGTTGACTGATTTTCCACAGACATACTAAAAAATAAAAATAATGGAGAAAGCAGTGTCTCTTCAATAAATGGTGCTGTGACAACTGGATATAGCAAAGCGAAATAATAAAATTGACCCTGTCTCACACCATACACAAAAAATTACATCAAAGGTACCAATGACATAGATATAAGAACTAAAACGTTAAAACTCAAGAGGGAAACATTGATCTTTTGACTTTGTATTAAACAATGATTTTCCAGAAATTATGCAAAAACCTTAAGCATTAAAATGTTAAATAATTTGGACTACATCAAAATAAAACAAATTTATAAATTCTAATTCTAAGGATGTTATTAACAGAGTGAAAGCACAACACACTGAAAGAGAAAATATTTGCAAAATATATCTGATAAGAGTCTATTATCCAGAATATAAAAGAAGCCTAAAAACTCAACAACAAAAATACATTTATAACACAACTTTGTAAGGAATAGTTCAAGACAAGACAAAGAAGAAAGAAAGACGACCTCAACGGAGACAGGTTCCCTTTTACTCAGGCAAGGAGGGGTGACAGTTGGTCTAATGACCAGGCTGAGCACGCGAAGGATCAGGGAGGCTTCATATTTAAGGGAAGGTTTGCAGAAGCGATAAGGCAGGTTTTTAGTCAGGCAGGCATTTTGGGTAATCTTTAGCTGAGATGGCAATTGCAGTTGAGCAGGGGGTGGAAAGGTCCAGGCAGGGGATGGAAAGTGATGCAATCTGCCCTGAGTATTGGGGTAGGGTTAAAGTTCAGTTTTGTTATCCCTGAAGTCAGGTGGTTCAGCAAGGGCCCTTCTTTTTCCAGGCCTGAGGGAGAAGGGCTTTGAGGTCTTTATTTTCTTTTCTAGGCTTGAGGGCTCCTTCAATTTTAAATGGTCAAAGGAACTACATAGATATTTATTCAAAGAAGATATTCAAATGACAATAAAGACATGATAAGATGTTCAATATTGAGAGGGTAACAGGCAGGAAGGCCAGGGGTCTCCAAATGGAGGAAAGAGGCTGTAAGTGCCAGACATTTTTATCTCTCTTAAGCGGCAGGAAGAAACAAACCAGCGATCTGTTTTTCCTTCTCTATACAAATTTAAAAGGAGGTTTCTCTTAACATTCTGTGTTGCCATGACACCTGGTCTCACCTAAAGCTAACTACTCTCAGACTTTGAGTTAACCAATACATTCCTTTTTCGTATGGAAATGTTGTCTTAAGCTATGTTAATGAACCCCAGACTCTACCTTCAAGTTGGTTCCGCCAAACGGCCTAACTTACTTACTCAGGTATTGTTCCCCTAATCTATGTAAATGGAACTATTTGTTGGTATTCTGCCCTTCTACAAGATTCCAGTCAATCGTTTTATGGCCTGGGATGGATTATCTGATGCCATTCTAAATTTTATGACATTCCTTTCATTTCATTAACAGACTGTGAGTGACTATATAACATACAGCTAAACACTAGGAGGGGGGTACTCTTTTGCCCCCTTCTGATGCCTATGTCAGAAGCTTTCTCTATACTTTAATAAAACTTTATTACACAAAAGCTCTGAGCGATCCAGCCTCGTCTCTGGCCCCGGATTGAATTCGTCTCCTCCGGAGGCCAAGAATCCCGCGTCTTATCGTTCAGCAACAACCTTTCATCTTGGGGGCTCGTCCGGGATCCTTCAGGACAAGGTAAGGATGCTTGGAGCTCTAGTTCTTTGTTCTCCTAGCGAACACGTTTTCCTCTGTACTTTACTAACTCTATGGTGTGCTTGTGTAAATGAATAAAACGCCCTGCGCGAAGCAAGTGAGGAGCCCTGCTCTGCGGGCCCGCGGTGATCTCATAAGGCTATGGCAGAAACCTGTCGGGGGTTTATACCAACCTGCCAATGCCAAGAGGCAACCAATGTCTCCTTCGGGAACTGACCAGAAACGGGCAAAGCGTGTGGACCGAACTCTCCTTTCTCGGTCAAACTTTTCAGTCTCTTTGACCATTTCATAACTCCTTGGGAATTAGAAGTACTAACCTAATCTATCGGATCATAGACTTTCCAGGGACTTGTAATCTATGTTGCTACTGTACTGTGGCCTAGGTCTCAAACTTGAATTGGTAGTCAGGAAGCGCCTAGCCTCGCTAGGCATGGAAAGTTCGGAAGCTGGATGGAGCTCCAACTCCCAGAGCATCTCTGAGGTTAAAGGTTACTCGGATTGGAACTGCAATGGTTTTTTCCTTTGGTAACACTGGCTCTTAGTGGACCAGAGGAGGCTCTTATACCGGTGTGGTGACGCTTGGAAGGAACATCTCAGTTTCATGTTGGTATCGGTCTTATTGCAGTCATGAATATACTCAGGGTTGTGCACAGGCACTCAGGTGACGAATGTTTCCCCCAGAGGTCTTAGCTTGGGAGGCATTCCGAAAGGTTACTCTGATTGCGCCCCGGGTGGCATCAAAGGCAAGCGAGGTGAAGAGCTGGACGTCAGTCAGGGATGCCATCAGGTCTACCCCTGGTGCAGCCCCACCCTGTCTCGGTGGTAGAACCGGGAGGGACGAGTGTGACGCCTGCGTCGGTAAGGGACAGACTAAGTCCGACCAGGAAGGAAAAGCTTTTGGTGTAACGTCTGTCTACACCCCCATCTAGAGCAGGGAGGGACGCCTCCGGTAGAAAAAATGGCGCTGGTCGCTTTTTTTCTCTCTTACAGATGGGAGCTAACAATTCCAGCCTCACTCCTTTGAACTGTATCCTGAAAAACTGGGATAGATTTGATCCCCAGGGCTTAAAGAAGACACACCTGGTCTTCCTATGTGATACTGCATGGCCGCGGTACCCACTGGAGGACGGCGAACGGTGGCCAGTTGGAGGGTCTCTTAAGTATAACACTGTTTTACAATTAGACCGGTTCTGTAAAAAGCAAGGGAAATGGGTAGAAGTAGCGTATGTGTTGCCCTTTTTCTCTCTGCGAAATATGCCAGACTTATGTCCTAAGGGTATAGATTTGGGTGTGAAACCTTCCGCTCCCCCCTGTCCTCCTACTTTGCCCCCGTATCCGGGTCTCCGAGATGAGGTTCAAACTGCTTTAGTCTCAGTGGAAACACAAACTGAGACTCAAACTGCCTCGGTCTCAGTGGGAACCCAAATTGAGATTCGAACTGCTCCTGTAGAGGTCCAAACAACTCCTGTCTCAGTACGACTTCAGACTACTCTGGTTTCAGTAGAAACTCAGACCATCGAAGTAGGAGATGAGATAGAGGACAGGAGGCAAAGAGATAAAGAAAAGCAGGTTTCTCCAATCTATCCCTGGGATGTGTGCAGAGCAGCCAGAGAGACTGAGGGACAGCCACTCATGCTGTTGCCCCTTCATGAAGTACCCACCGGGAGAAATTATCAGTCTATGAGAGTTAATAAGCCTTTTTCTTATCAAGAGATACAAAGAATTAAGGAAGATCTGGGAGACTATTTAGAAGACCCAGAAAAGTATATTAGAGCTTTTAAAGGTGTTACTCTGCATTATGACCTCACTTGGAAGGATGTGATTGATGTATATCTTGGGACAAACGTTGACTCCCGACTCAAAGGCTCGAGTTTTGGGAAAAGCGGTTGCTTATGGAGATGAATGGCTTGGTAATGAATCAGTGGGAAAGAGGGAAGACGAGATAACTGCCCTCCCCACTGGGAGTCAAGCGGTCCCAGCTACAGAACCAGACTGGGACTATAACACTGCTAAAGGAAGATGGGATCAGAGTCATTTTGTCAGATGTATTCTTGAAGGACTCAGACAGGCGCGTTCTAAGCCTTTAAACTATGGCAAACTGGCAGACATAGAACAGGAGGAGAAGGAAGCTCCTGGTAAATTCCTAGATAGACTGAGAGAAGCCCTTCGCAGATTCACTGAGATTGATCCTGAAAGTGAAGAGGGGAAAGTGATCTTAAAAGATAAATTTCTCACTCAGTCGGCTCCAGATATTCGCCGTAAGTTATCAAAACGGGCGTATGGACCAAATCAGTCTTTAGATAATCTGTTACAACTGGCTCAGACAGTCTATTACGGTAGGGAATATGAGGAAAAGAAAGAAAGGCAGAGAAAGACGAAGGAAAAGGCGGAAGCCCTCGCAATGGCTATGAAAACCGTTCTTAAGCAGCCTGAGAAAAATGCCCAGAGGGACCCAGGTGAAAAGAGATGGGCTTGCTATTGCTGTGGAAAGGAGGGGCATCTCAAGCGGGATTGCCCTCAGGCATCTAAGCCGCCCCCGGCTCCATGTCCGGTCTGCAAGGGACCACACTGGAGGAGAGACTGCCCCCAGAGGCGTAGGTCTCAGGGGTCTGACTCTCAAGACAATCAGGACTGAAGGTGCCCGGGGGTCCCCACACAAGCTCCCATCCTAATTACACCTGAGGAACCCCGGGTATTGATAACGGTGGGAGGCCAATCCGTCAATTTCCTTTTAGATACTGGGGCAACTTACTCCGTGCTTACTGAAGCCCCTGGCCCACTTTCTTCCCGATCCGCTTCCGTAATGGGACTGTCTGGACGAGCCAAAAGGTATTACTTCAGTTATTCTCTATCGTGCAACTGGGATTCTGTGCTATTTTCACACGAGTTTCTTATCGTGCCAGAATCACCCTCACCCCTTTTGGGGAGGGATATACTGAGCAAGGTCCATGCCTCTGTTTTCATGAATATGGAGCCTTCCCTTTCTCTACCTTTAGTTGAACAAAATGTGAATCCTAGAGTATGGGCTGATGGAAAATCTGTGGGTCGAGCACAAAATGCTATTCCTGTGGTTGTCAAGCTCAAAGACCCACACTTATTCCCACAGAAGAAGCAGTATCCACTGAAACCTGAGGTTAAAGAAGGGTTAAAACCCATCATTGAGAATTTAAAGGAGCAGGGACTATTAGTTCCCTGTAACAGTCCATGCAACACTCCTATTTTGGGTGTAAAAAAATCAAATGATAAATGGAGATTAGTTCAAGATTTATGAATAATAAATGAGGCTGTGGTTCCTTTACACCCCGTGGTGCCTAATCCTTATACTCTATTGTCTGAAATTCCTGAACGAGCCAAATATTTTTCAGTAATTGATTTAAAAGATGCCTTCTATTCAGTGCCTTTGGCGGAGGAAAGTCAATTTCTATTTGCCTTTGAAGACCCCACACAGCCAGCTTCCCAGTTAACCTGGACAGTTTTGCCCCAGGGATTTCATGACAGTCCTCACTTATTTGGACAAAGTTTGTCACGGGATCTACAAAACTTTAATAGCTCTGAAGCGGTAGTGTTACAATATGTAGATGATATTTTGCTCTGTGCTGAGACACAGGAAGCTTGTTCACGAGCCTCAGAAGATTTCTTAAACTTTCTGGCAGGCTGCGGTTACAAGGCATCAAGAGAAAAGGCTCAGCTTTGTCAACAATCTGTTAGATATCTGGGCCTAATCATCTCAAAAGGGACTAGGGCCATAGGCCCTGAAAGAATTAAACCTATACTAAACCATCCCCTACCTATGACTTTAAGACAATTGAGAGGATTTTTGGGAATCACAGGCTACTGTCGTATTTGGATTCCAGGCTATGGGGAACTTGCCCGGCCTTTATATAAACTTATAGCTGAAACTCAGCAGGCCCAAACCGACAAACTGGTTTGGTCTCCAGATACTCAAAAGGCTTTTAAGGTTCTTCAGACTGCTCTCCTGCAAGCTCCGGCTTTGAGTTTGCCCACAGGGTCAGAATTTAACCTGTTTGTCACTGAAAGAAAAGGTATGGCCTTGGGAGTTTTGACACAACCCCGGGGGCCTCACCAGCAACCTATTGCTTATCTAAGCAAAAAATTAGATGTAATTGCACGTGGGTGGCCCCACTGCCTAAGAGTAATTGGGGCAGCGGCTTTATTAGCACCTGAAGCTTTAAAAGTAATTAATGGACGAAACCTTACTGTACTGACTTCTCATGATGTGAATGGAATCTTAAATTCTAAGGTTAATATTTGGATGACAGACAGTAGGCTTCTTAAATATCCGTCACTGTTGTTAGAAGGACCAGTAACTAAGCTTAAAGTTTGTGGAAATTTAAATCCTGCCACCTTCCTTCCTGAGAAGGAAGATGAAACACCTGATCACGATTGTTCCCACTTCCTAACTTTAAACTATGCAGCTCGGGAGGATCTAATGGATACCCCATTAGACAATCCTGACTTGGAAATATTTACAGACGGCAGTTCTTTTGTTCGGGATGGAAAACGCAAAGCAGGTTACGCTGTGGTGACTGCTGAACAGGTTTTAGAAGCAAAATCTCTCCCCCAGGGAACCAGTGCCCAGTTAGCGGAGCTCGTGGCTCTTACCCGAGCTCTAGAGTTAAGCAAAGGGCAACGAGTGAATATCTACACTGATTCTAAGTATGCTTATTTGACTTTACATGCTCATGCTGCAATATGGAAAGAAAGACAGTTTAAAACAGCAACAGGAGAACCTATTAAGCATTTCAGAGAGATTGAGAGACTTTTAACTGCTATCTATTGTCCTAAAGAAGTAGCGGTTATGCATTGCAAAGGGCACAGCAGGGATGGGAGTAAAGTAGCTGCCGGTAACCTGTTAGCTGACTCTCAAGCCAAAAAAGCGGCACTTTACGAAACCCCCTCCTTACAGACGCCTTTGATCTGGACAGGTCCTGTGGAACAGGAAAAGCCACAATATACTGAGGAAGAATTAGAAAGATATGAGAAAAGAGGAGCAAAGATTACTGATAAAGGATGGTTACAGTCCGAGGATGGACGATTAATAATTCCTGAAAATGCTCAGTGGAAAATTCTTAAGGGTTTACATCAGAGTTTTCATTTGGGTGTAGAAAGTACTTACCAGATGGCTTCTCGTTTGTTTGAAGGTAAAAATATAATGAAAACTCTAAAGAACATTATCAAACGGTGTGAGGTTTGTCAGAAAAATAACCCAAAGACTGAAAAGCTAGCAAAATCTGGATTACAACGAAAGGGAAAGTATCCTGGAGAGGGCTGGGAAATTGATTTTACTCATATGCCAAAAGCTAATGGATATTCTTGCTTACAAGTTTGGGTGGATACTTTTACTGGATGGATTGAGGCGTTCCCCTGTCATAGTGAACAAGCTAAGGAGGTTATAAAGATTTTAATCCATGAAATTATCCCCAGGTTTGGGCTGCCACGGAGCCTTCAGAGTGACAATGGCTCCGCCTTTAAAGCTGCTGTAACTCAGGGGGTGTCTAAAGCTCTAGGAATAGAGTATCACTTACACTGTTCCTGGAGACCCCAATCCTCAGGAAAGGTTGAAAAAGCTAATGACATTATCAAAAGACATCTGCGCAAATTAACTCAAGAAACGCAGGACAACTGGATTAAAGTCCTACCCATAGCTTTAATGAGGGCTCGAACTGCCCCAAAAAAGGAGGGACTGTCCCCCTTTGAATGTATTTATGGAAGGCCTTTCTTACGCACAGACATTGTTATAGATCCTGAGGCCTTAGAGTTAACTAATTATGTAACTCAACTCTCAGCTTTTCAACAGGCATTAACAGAACTCCGGGAGACGACTCCTGACCCAGCCTCTGAATCCAGCAAGCCTCTATTTGAGCCAGGAACCGAGGTCCTCATAAAAACATTGGGATCTGGGGGCTCATCCCTCGAGCCCCTCTGGGAAGGCCCTTACCAGGTTATTCTTTCTTCTCCCACAGCTGTCAAAGTCCCAGGAATTGATTCGTGGGTACATCACACTCGAGTCAAGAGGTGGCACCCTGACCAGAACTAAGTGATGTCATTTTATGTTTTTACTTTCTATGCTCTGACTTTGTATGTTTCAGATGGGCCTGATAATCTATGTGAGCCTACTTCTGCTGACTCCAGACTCCTGAGTCTGCCCTTTGATTCTCAAGACAATGCCTTCCTGTCCTGGGCTCACTCCTATGCTGCATTCCACAATCGGTCTAACTGCTGGGTCTGCGGAGCACTCCCCTCTTCATCAGTGGAAGGCTTCCCGTGGTGGACATCTCCACTTCAAGGAAAAGACTTTCTCCAAGTCTGCGAATACATTCGACAACAATCACATGTGATGCCTCTTCTTTGTCTGATGACATCTAACAACCCTAGAATGGACTGGTGCCATACTTTGTACCTTAACTATGGACATAACCTGACTTATAATTCTAATTGTTTTGTTTTTGCTCTTTGCTCCCTGCATTTGTAACTGTGTGACTGGATTTTTTTTCTAGTCTCATAAAAGCTTTTAAGTTACAAATGGTTGCTCAAACTCCTGCTATCACTGCAGCTTCTTCTAACTACTATTTGGGGCCCCTGGATCAGACATCCTCACTATGAGGATTAGGAGAATATGTTGCCTCACCAATTTAGGGACAACACCCCTTGTCAGCTCGGAAGCAGTTATGGAATGAAAACGACGCCCCTTTTCCCTAGGCAACATAATTCTCCTAAAAGAAAAGGGGGGAATGAGAGGGTAACAGGCAGGAAGGCCAGGGGTCTCCAGATGGAGGAAAGAGGCTGTAAGTGCCAGACATTTTTATCTCTCTTAAGCGGCAGGAAGAAACAAACCAGCGATCTGTTTTTCCTTCTCTATACAAATTTAAAAGGAGGTTTCTCTTAACATTCTGTGTTGCCATGACACCTGGTCTCACCTAAAGCTAACTACTCTCAGACTTTGAGTTAACCAATACATTCCTTTTTTGTATGGAAATGTTGTCTTAAGCTATGTTAATGAACCCCAGACTCTACCTTCAAGTTGGTTCCGCCAAACGGCCTAACTTACTTACTCAGGTATTGTTCCCCTAATCTATGTAAATGGAACTATTTGTTGGTATTCTGCCCTTCTACAAGATTCCAGTCAATCGTTTTATGGCCTGGGATGGATTATCTGATGCCATTCTAAATTTTATGACATTCCTTTCATTTCATTAACAGACTGTGAGTGACTATATAACATACAGCTAAACACTAGGAGGGGGGTACTCTTTTGCCCCCTTCTGATGCCTATGTCAGAAGCTTTCTCTATACTTTAATAAAACTTTATTACACAAAAGCTCTGAGCGATCCAGCCTCGTCTCTGGCCCTGGATTGAATTCGTCTCCTCCGGAGGCCAAGAATCCCGCGTCTTATCGTTCAGCAACAACCTTTCAATATGATTAATCATTTGGGAAATGGAAATCAAAAAACAATGAAATACCACTTTAGACATACTAGAATGACTATGATCTTTAAAAAGTGGAAGGTAATGAGTTGACAAGAATGTGGGGGGATTGAAAGCTCCCTACATTGATGGTGGAAATGCAAAATTTTGTAGCCATCGTGGAAAACAGTTTGGCATTTCTGCAAAGAGTTAAAAATATGACTGAATAATTCTACTTACTGGAAACATGTCCACACAAAAATGTATATGTGAGTGTTAATAATAGTAGTATTCATTATAGTCAAAGTAAAAACATCCCAAACATCTTTTTTTTTTTTTTTTCTTAAGTTTTGTTTTCCGGCTGTGCCATGCAGTATATGAGATCTTAGGTCTCAGACCAGGAATTGCACCCATGTGCCCCTGCACTGGAAGTGTGGAGTCTAAACCACTGGACAATGAGTGAAGTTCTGAAATGTCTACCAGTTGTTGATTGGATAAGCAAAGTGTGGTATATAACCTTAAGTGGAATATTGCTCATTCACATAAAGTAATGAAGAACTGATGTGTGCTTCAACATGAACCTTGAAAATATTATGGTAAGTGAGAGAAACTAGTCATGAAATAATACCACATTTGCAGATTTCATTTATAGGCTATGTCCTAAATAGGCAAAAGCCACAGAGACAAAGCATAATGATTGCCTGTAGCTGGGGGAGAAGGGAATGATGAATGAATGCTAGTGGGTATAATTGGTATGAGCATACTTTGGGGGGTTCTTTTGGAATTAGTTAATGATAATGCTTGCACATATCTGTGAATCTACTGAAAAATAACTGAATTCTGTACTTAAAGTGTTGGATTTCATTGTATATGAATTTTATTTTTAAAAATTCCTGAGAATATCCTTTTTTTTAAAGAATTTTCTACATATCTAAAAAATTGTCATTTTTCTAAAAAGAGATGCAACATATTACTACCCATGGAACATGTCGTTTAAGTATAAAGTCTAATTTTAATTTTAAAAAAACATTTATAGAGCAATAATAAATTGCATAATAAAGATTGGATTACAGTTATATATACATAAATCAAGTTAATCTCATGAAACATGTAAGGACTGTTTTTAAATATGTAGATTATTTACATTTGCAAATTGCAGAGAATTAATGTGTGGGTACTCAACAGAACATTAAAATAGCTGTCGTGGGCATTCAGAGACCATAAGTTTCTTCTAAGAAAAAAATTTCCAGTTTTGTGACATAATTTTTGGAAAATATTTTTTTACAGCTGTGTAGAAAATCCTGATTAGCAATTCTAGAAACTTTTTGCTAGTTTTCTAATATCTTCAAATAGATTCTAGTTATCAATATAAGGTTTAGTGATGAATAAAGTCAATTACAATAAAGATGAAGGTTGTGTGGCTTAAATAGATATTTTATGTGGACTCACTAAAATATTCACTTTCTATTTAAAGGCAAAAAAATGTATAAGTCTTTGTTAGCTTATCTAGACATATGACTTATTTGACAGAATTGTCAACATTAACTATCAGTTTCTAAATTCTTTGGAATTAAGTAGGGAAGAGTCAGGAATAAAAGTCAAAACATGGATTCAAGTAGGGCTAAAATGAAGACCAAGTTCATTTAAGATAAGTAATTGTTAAATAGAGATTTAAGTGGTTCGACCCCAACCTTTTTTCTTGGATAAAGCAAAATCATAGACTTATACCTGAGTTAAAAGTCAGGTATCCTAAAATCAGGTACTCATGTCTAACAACTAGTGGTATAAAAGAAATTCACAGCGGTGAAGCAGCCTATGCTGTTATCTAAACTGTCTTTTTTACCTGTGATGTTTATATAAACTATAAATGAAGGTATTTTAAATTGGAAATAAAAGTGGGAGAATAATATACCAGGAAGAATAAGATGATGCATGGGACCTAAGTTTCCGGGAAGGAGTATTGATTACAGTGGGCATTCAAAGATGCTGTATAAAATTAATTTTCCTTTCCTCAACATTTTCTGAAATCCTTTAGATACCTCTTTGTTTCGAAGACTGTAGATGAGAGGGTTCAGCATGGGGGTGAGGATGGTATAAAAGGCTGATACCACCTTGTCCTGGTCTGGTGTGTGATTAGAAGCTGGTCTCATGTACATAAACATGGCAGCTCCATAGTAGAGTCCAACCACAGACAGGTGTGAGGAGCAGATGGTGAAGGCTTTGCGGCGACTCTCCTTGGAATCCATGCTGATGACAGCTTGAAGGACTCGTGAATAGGAACCAATAATCACAGAGACTGGTAAGACCAGCATCACCACACAACAGATAAAAAGCAATTTTTCAAATGCAGAAGTGTCTGTGCAAGATAGAGGTAAAAGGGCAGCAACATCACAGAAAAAGTGATGAATTTCCAGGGAACTACAATAAGGGAATGAGAGGGCTGCTTGCTACAAGCACAATGATCCCATCAAGAGAGCCCAAGATCCAGGAAGCAACAGTCATGAAGACACAGCGTTTCTGATTCATCAAGATGGTATATCGAAGCGGGTGGCATATAGCCACATAGCGATCATAGGCCATGACAGCCAACAGGAAGCATTCAGCTCCAAGTAGGGAAACATAGAAGAATATCTGGATTCCACAACCTGCTAGAGAGATGGATTTCCTGCCAGACAAGTAGTTGAAGGCCATCTTGGGTACAGTAGTAGAGATCAGCATGAGGTCCATGAGGGACAATTGACTAAGGAGAAAATACATAGGCGTGTGGAGCTGGGTGTCCAGGTAGATAAGGAGAACCATGAGAGTGTTTCCCATGAAGGCCACTGTGAAGATGCCCAAGACCAGAGAGAAGAGGAAGATGTGTGTGGGTCTGTGATCAAAGATTCCTAACAGGATGAAGTCCAAGTTGAGGGTCTGGTTTCTCCAAACCATCCTGGATAATTTGCGTTATCTGCAAGATCCAGAATGGGTAGAAACTTGTTTATTAGTTTTCAAATGCATACCAGGTCAATGTACTCAAGTGCACACTATATTGTAAGCATGTATAAGAACTTTTCACCAATTTTCAGTTACCTCTTCTTTGGTCACAATAAGTTATGTGATTTGGTCCATTGCTTTCTAGTCATTTTTTCAGCCCAACTTACCAAATAACAACTTCAATAACTATTTTCCCTATTTCCCAGAAAAGAAAAATGTATATTTATTAACTTACTCAAAGATACACAGTCAATAGAGAATCTAGGAGAAAAATAATTACAAGTATCTGTTGCTAAATTTTATGAAATATCCTTGATCACATAGTATTCTCTATTGACAGTTGTATTCTTTGTCTTAACATGTCTCCACTTGGTGCTCTCCTAACTACAGAATTCCTCTTCTCTTGATTCCTTCTACCATCTTACCCACTTCTTATGTATGGTACCAGCCCAGTGAAACGTTGCATTGGAACAATATTGTGCTCAGTTGCTTAGTCCTGCCTGATTTTTTGCGACTCCATGGACTGTAGCCCACCAGGCTCCCCTGTCCATGGAATTTTCCAGACAAGAATACTGCAGTGGTTGCCATTTCGTGTTGTTGCCATTTCCTACTCTAGGGGGATCTTCCTGATGCAGCAATTGAACCAGCATATCTTACACCTCCTGCACTGGCCGGCAGATTCTTTACCACTGTGCCTCCTGGGAAGTTCAGATCAATATTATTATCCTCAAAGGGGAATCTATATATCTAATTCAGAGAAAGGCTTAGTAATGTACATTTTAACTTTTCCATCTCAGACTAAGACTCAGAGACTTCTTAATTCATCAAAACTTCCATTATGCTTTTATTTCCCCTTGATATAAAGTAATCTATTTTCCCTTAATTTCTCATCATCTTACTTTTAACTCAGCTTTAAAAAAAAATCTAGGTTTTGTCTCTTTCATATCATACTTTTTGATATTGAATATCCACTGATCCACTGACCCTAGATTGTTTTCTGTGGTGAATATTTATCTTTGTGTAAAGTGTTTATCTTTCATTCCATTAAAAAAAAAATTCTAAACAAGCAGTGTTTTTCAAATATGTTCTGTAGAATTTGATTAAATTGTAAAGAAATCCAATTATCTACTTTTTTCTCTAACACTTCAGTGAAAAATGGAGATACATCGAGCTTTTTCCACTTAAAATCTACAGCCTAATTGACTATTGTGCACAAGTCCTCAGTTCCTCATTCGTGTCTCTGACTCTTTGAGACCCCATGGACTGTAGCCCTGTGTACATCAAACCAAATAATGTGTATTTCCAAGGATATAGCAGGTTCCTGAGAACAGTTGTATAAATTATTTTTTAATGATATAAGACTTATGCCTCTGCAACATTTTATGTAGGATGGGAACATTTCTTAAAAATATTTTTGCTGCAAAAATTTTCCCTAATAAATATCCTATTTATGTATTGATATTCAAAATTGATTTTTGTTAATTATACTTAAGAGGCTTCCCTAGTGGCTCAATTGGTAAAGAATCTGCCTGCAATGCAGCACACTGGAGTTCAATTCATGGGTAGGGAAGATTCTCCTGGAGAAGGAAATAGCAACCCACTCCAGTATTCTTGCCTAGGAAATCCCATGGACAGAGAAGCTGGGCAGTAGAAATATCCTCAGAGATACTTTTGCTGCTAACAGTGCACAAAAATGCCATGGCTTTATTTATTTTAATGGAATTAAAATGTTATGTCAGTATTCAAAAAAAACCATCATTCCCTGTTCTAACATTTAAGCATAGAAGATAGCCTTATGGAATCAGATATGCTGAATATTGCCAACTGGGGAATAATTCCTTAGGTCACAAATTTCTTTCTTTGTATAACAAGTGTGTGTTAGGTACTTTCACCTATTTTAATGATGACTATGTGTTGAGAGAATTCAAATTTTCTACAACAAAATATATATCAAAATTTTAATAACTCTATAAATAAATAAATATAGTCTTATTCCCAAGGTAGTCAACATAAAGAGCTGTCAGCTTCTTTCTTTATTCTCCTAATTTAAAATTTGGATTTAGTGTTACAATTAAATATGCAATTGCAAAATTCTGACATCCAAGATACTTCCATACTTTCCATACTTCTATATTCTTTCATGCTGATTGCTAATGGAAATTGAAGAATAAGACCCAGAGAGATGAAACACACACACACTTTAAAGAAAAGAAGTGACTTAATGAGAGAAAAATTAAATATATGGAAGACTTTTAGAGGCATATGAGGAAACGAGTGGTTAAAAAAATAGAGCTGATAAAATAAAGGAAAAGGGAAAAACAAGATTGAGGGCTCAAAGTCTTAGATGATTAGATACTCTGAAATATTAATGGATATGGAAGAAGAAAAGACAGCATAAGTCATGGACCCTGATAGCATAGGGCTCTGGAAGAATGCACAACTATACTGGAATCAAGCTTTCTCTAGACTTTATGATATCACCAAACTGAAGATTTCCATTCATGAACTTCAAAATATTCAATATTCCCACATCTTACAAGAGTTTCACAGACTGTGAAAAGTGTAAGTGAAAGCGCTCAGTCATGTCCAACTCTGGGACACCATGGGCTGTAACCCACCAGGCTCTTCTGTCCATGGAAATCTCTAGGCAAGCCATTCTCTTCTTTAGGGGATCTTCTTGACCCAGGGATAGAGGCCAGGTCTCCCACATTGCAGGCAGATTCTTTACTGAGACCCCAGGGAAGCCTCACAGACTGTACAGTTTCACAAGTCAAACTTCATTGAATTCTTCTTTTCTTAGCTTTGATGCACCAATTCCAAGAATTTTACTAACTGGTATATTTTGTGAGATATTTGGAACATAAACAAGGAAATGGGGTTCTCTTCTGTTTCATACCACTTTCTCCAATAATTTGTAAACTGAAAAATTGTATTATGTGGTGTCTAGGGCATTTTTCATATTTAAACATTCATGAGTCTCTTTCAAAGCAGTATATTGAAATTGCACAGTTTATGATTATTTCATAGATAATCAGTTGGAAGATATATATGTATATCATATTATATTTACCCAATAAATATGTCTAATAAATGAAAAGTAATTAAGGATAACAATTCTCTGTTTTCTCTTCTCTCTTATTTTTAGTATAAAGGAGAGGGAAAGATAAGGATGTGAAGGGAAATGATAATACTTCCATGATATTGTGTAAAGCTGTATACCATATGCTAAACATAGAAATATACATCAAATTTTAATAATCAGGATGAGAAAAGTTTGTATTTGTATAATCTATTGAGTGTCAAGATTTTTTTCACACACATTTGCTACTTTATTTTTTCATGGAAAGCATTTAAGGTCAATATGGAAGGTAACAAGTCTCAGAAAAGAGTTCATTTTATATTTATACTTACAGGTAGTGAGTCACCTAATAAATCCTAGAATCTCTGAACTGGAAAGTAATAATCACTCTCTGACTCTGATTCTATTGCAGGCTTTCCTTCTTCCTCTTCTAGAAACATTTAGCAACAGCTACTCAGATGGTCCAAAGGAGCCACCTTTGCAAAGACTGAGCCATCATATGGTATCATGGACCTTAAATCTTTTACCTCCACAGAGAATTCAGTCCCTTGACTTTAATTACACAAAGACAGGCTCTCTTTCAGACGTTACATTGCATGTCAGAGGGCCACACAGTGGGCTTGTTGGTAGAGAGAGAGAGACCTGGGATCAGAGGCTGGAGTGTCTGGTGTTTCACTGGGTCACACATTATTCGATAATTTGTAAAAAAAGATTCAACAACATAAAAATAGGTAAATTGGACTCCATCAAAAAATTAAAACTCCTGTGTACCAAAAGGCACAATCAACATTGTGAAAGCTCTACATGTGAAATAAAAAAGAATATTTATAAACCATATATTTGATGTGGACATTTGATAATATCCAGAATGTAGATAAAAAACTCTACAACTCAGTAAACTGATAAAAATGGGCAAAGGATGTGAATGGATGTTTCTCCAAAGAAGATATACAAATGACCAATAAGCCAGTGAAAAGATACCCAACATACTAGTCATTAGGAAAATGCAAATCAAAGCCACAGTGAGATTCCATGTCATACCCATTAGGAAAGTGATTATCAAAGAACAAACAAACAAAAACAATCCAACAAAAAAATATTGGCCAGAATTTGGTGAAATGGAAAACCTTTTGCATTGTGTGAATGTATGTATAATTTTGCAGCAAATATGAGTAAAAATATGGTTCATCCTCAAATTGGAAAAAAAAAAAAAGATACCATGCAACCTAACAACTGTACCTCAGGGTATATACCCAAAATAATTAAAAGTAAAGACTTGAAAAGGTATTTGTAAACCTATATTCACAGCAGGTTTGCATGCAATATTCAAAAAGTAATTCTAAGTAAATATCCATCATCAGTAGAATGTTACCTCATGGATGAACTTTGAGGACATTATTCAAATTTTAATAAGCAAGTCAGAAAAGGTAAATGCTGTCTGATTTTACTTTTATGAGCTTCCAAGAATAATCAAATTCATAGGGCAAAAAGTGGAATTTTGCTTGCTAGAGTCTGGGGGATAAATGGTGAGTTATTGTTCAATGAGTAAAGAGTTTCAATTTTATATGATGAAAAGTATTACGGAGATTTACTTCACAATGATGTAAAAGTGCTTAATGCTGCTGAAGTATACACTTAAAATGTTTAATATGTTCACTTCATGTTTTGCACATTTTACCACAATTAAAAAATAAAAAAATTTAAAAATGCATGTCACAAATCACAAAGAAAACCCCAGAAACTTTTCCTAAGTGAAGAACACTGAAGAAGTAAGTCAAAGAAGGGAGATTTCATTATTTGACTTTGATTATTTTGCTATATAAAAGGCATTATTGAGATGTGTGGCAACATTTAAATGCATATTGATGCAGACTATCATCTAATCCTCATGCATCAAAATAAATTTCATGATTTGGGCAATTTTATTTGGTTATGTAGAATAATGTTCTTGATTGTAAGGAAACTGCTAAATTTTTAGAATGATAGTTCAAACTCTCAAATGGTTTTGAAAATAAATTAAATTTTTTGTTTTGTATTGCAACACAAATAATATGAAAAAATAGTTCTTTTATGATAAAATTGAATTGACTGCTCATACTTAAAGAGGCAGTTTTATATTCTCTTTATTAGATATTGGAAAATTATCAGTTGACTTGGTTTTAAAATTTCAGTAATATGTGAACATTTAGTGCTAAATATAATAGAATTTTTAGCTAAATTTGTCACCCATGCTATTCATCCCAGGCTTCAGGCACAGAATCAGTTTTTAACCATATGCTCTAGCTGTGTTTTATCAACAGTATGTTATAAAGGCCTATGAGTAAATCAGACTGAATATGTTAGCTCCAAGGTGGCAGGCAAATAGGCTAAAGGTCATGGTTTCTTTGATTTGATTCACTTCTGTTTTTCTGTATCAACCCCTGAGATCTGAAACAAACTTGCCCTGATTCACTTGATGGTTTCAAAAATACGTCATGTTTGGAAATAATGATTTGTGGCTATACTTTGAGAGATATATGCCTTGAGAGATAAACAGTGGTCAATCACCTCAAACTGGCTCTGGTATGACCTCAGAAATTCAGCTGTGCAGATGAAAACTGGAAGTGTCTGAAAGTTATTTTTGCTTCATTATGCTAAGATCCTTGCACCAAGAGGGAATTTACACTCTGCTTCAGATATGCAGATGACACCACCCTTATGGCAGAAAGTGAAGAGGAACTAAAAAGCCTCTTGATGAAAGTGAAAGAGGAGAGTGAAAAAGTTGGCTTAAAGCTCAACATTCAGAAAACTAGCATCATAGCATCTGGTCCCACCACTTCATGGCAAATAGATGGGGAAACAGTGGAAACAGTGGCAGGCTTTATTTTTTGGGGCTCCAAAATCACTGCAGATGGTGATTGCAGCCATGAAATTGAAAGACGCTTACTCCTTGGAAGGAAAGTTATGACCAACTTAGATAGCATATTAAAAAGCAGAGACATTACTTTGCCAGCAAAGTTCCATCTAGTCAAGGCTACGGTTTTTCCAGTGGTCATGTATGGATGTGAGAGTTGGACTGTGAAGAAAGCTGAGTGCCAAAAAATTGATGCTTTTGAACTATGGTGTTGGAGAAGACTCTTGAGAGTCCCTTGGACTGCAAGGAGATCCAACCAGTCCATCCTAAAGGAGATCTGTCCTGGGTGTTCATTGGAAGGACTGATGTTGAAGCTGAAACTCCAATACTTTGGCCACCTCATGAGAAGAGTTGACTCATTGGAAAAGACCCTGATGCTGGGAGGGATTGGGGGCAGGAGGAGAAGGGGACAACAGAGGATGAGATGGCTGGATGGCATCACTGACTCGATGGACATGAGTATGAGTAAACTCTGGGAGTTGGTGATGGACAGGGAGGCCTGATGTGCTGCGATTCATGGGGTCACAAAGAGTCGGATACAACTGAGTGACTGAACTGAACTGAACTGATGCACAGTTTGTGCTGTGTGCATAGTAGGGTGAAAAACTAAACAAGCCTCAACTGCCCCTGAAGATTTTTTTCCCCCTTTCCTGTAGTCCTGTTACCTGTCTGCCTTTTAACTCTTATAATTCTCTTACTCTACTCCCTTCAGGGACAAGGTGTATTTTGGGCATGAACTTTGCTTCTCCATTCTGTGAACCTCAAATAAAAGCCTGTCTTACTTACACCAAACTCAGTTTCATTATTGGCAGCATGAACCTGAGTGGGAAAGAATTCCCTGATAAAGTCGAAGAAGGCTTAGGTTCAGTTAGTGTCCCAAGGTGGGGGTGGGGGGGTGCTTACATCTAGTTTGGTCACATATTTAGTAATGTTGCTAGATATAAATCAATATAATAAACCATTTTATTTCTTACCTAGCAAATAAAGTGGAATAACAAAAGTACATTTATTCAAAATGTTATAAAATTTCATTTACCCAAGAGTAAAAGATATGCTTGGGTTCTAATGATATAGCAGAGAAAAACAGAGACAGAGTGAATGTAGGTCTTATGCAGCTAACATTCAGATGCAAGATTGTTAGACTGCCAGATTGAGCAAATAAAAATGCAGGATGCAAAATAAATTTGTATATCAGAACAGCAAATAATATCCTTAGTATATGTGCTCCAATTATTGCATGAGACAAGCCTATTTTAATAATAATAGTTATCTGATATTGCAGCAGAAGACATTACTTTGCCAACAAAGGTCCTCCTGGTCAAGGCTATGGTTTTTCCAGTGGTCATGTATGGATGTGAGAGTTGAACTGTGAAGAAAGCTGAGCGCCAAAAAATTGATGCTTTCAAACTGTGGTGTTGGAGAAGACTCTTGAGAGTCCCTTGGACTGCAAGGAGATCCAACCAGTCCAACCTAAAGGAGATCAGTCCTGGGTGTTCATTGGAAGGACTGATGTTGAAGCTGAAACTCCAATACTTTGGCCACCTCATGCGAAGAGTTAACTCATTGGAAAAGACCCTGATGCTGGGAGGGATTGGGGGCAGGAGGAGAAGGGGATGACAAAGGATGAGATGGCTGGATGGCATCACTGACTCAATGGACATGAGTTTGAGTGAACTTCAGGAGTTGGTGATGGACAGTGAGGCCTGGTGTGTTGTGGTTCATGGGGTCGCAAAGAGTCGGATACAACTGAGCAACTGAACTGAACTGAACTGATATTCAAATTTAATTGGACACATCTTAGTTTTTATCTGGCAACAATATTTAAATCATGGATTGAACAAATTTTAAGTTTATCAAGATCTAATTTTGATATGAATAGAGAACAATGGAAACTCAAATACGTTCCTGTGGACAATGTAAATTTTTACAGCTATTTTGGAGATAAACTTTAAAATATTAATAAAATTCATATTAGGAAAAAACATTATCTACTTCCTATTAATATGTTAGCAATATTTGAGCATATTTTCAAAGAAACATATGGGTCTGAGCATTAATGTAACGTATTAAGTTTTCAAAAAGGGATGGAAATTCATATCTTATTAAGATTGAAAAATAATAATGTGTCCTCATGCATTTATAGGGAAGTATTTCATAAAACGGCTTCTGAAAGAAAAGAGCAAAACATGAAAAATGGTACTGGGTGTCTATAGATACAGACATGAACATTAAAAATATAACAAGGCATTATATGAGGGCTATGAGATATTCTGTATAGGCCACCAAAGATGAATGGTTCATATGAGAGAGTTTTGACAAAACTTGGTTTAATGAAGGAAAGAATGGCAAATCACTCCAGTATCCTTGCCTTAAGAACACCATGAGCTGTAAGAAAAGGCAAAAACATATGACCCCAGAAGATAAGCCCCTAGGTGGGAAAGGGTCCAATATGTTACCGGGGAAGAGCAGAGAAATAGCTCCAGAAATAATGAAGGGACTTGGCCAAACAGAACCAATTCTCAGTGGTAGATGTGTCTAGTGGTGAAAGAAAAGTTTGATGGTGTAAAGAACAATATTGCATAGGAACCTAGAATATTGCATGGAATGTTAGGACCATAAATCAAGATAAGCTGGACATGATCTAGCAGGAGATGTCAAGAGTGAACATCAACATATTAAGAATCAGTGAAGTAAAATGGACAGGAATGGGCAAATAGAGATGAACAGTATATCTACTACTGTGGATATACTATAATCCCTTAGAAGAAATGGGGTAGCCCTCATAGTCAACAGAAGAGTCTGAAGTGCAGTACTCATAAAGGACAGAATGATCTTGGTTCATTTCCAAGGCAAAGCATTCAGAATCACATTAATCCAAGTCTATGTCCCAATCACCAAAGCCAAAGAAATTGAAGTTGACCAGTTCTCTGAAGACTTATAAGATCTTCTAGGACAAATACCAAAAAAATAGATGTCCTTTTCATCACAGGGGAGTTTGGCCTTGGAATACAAAATGAAACAGAGCAAAAGCTAACAGAGTTTTTCAAGAGCACACACTAATCATAGCAAACACCTTCATCCAACAACACAGGAGATGATTCTACACATGGACATCACCAGATGATCAATACTAAAATCAAATTGATTATATTATTTGCAGCTGAAGATGGAGAAGCTCCACAGAGGCAAAAAAAAAAAAAAAAAAACAGGACCTGGAGCCAATTATGGCTCAGATTATGAGCTCTTTATTGTAAAATTCAGGCTTAAATTGAAGAAAGTAGGAAAAACCATTAGGCCTTTCAAGGATGACCTGAATCAAATTCCTTATGATTACAAAGTGGAGGTGACATATAGATTCAAAGGATTAGATGTGGTAAACAGAGTGCCTAAAGAATGAGGGACAGAGGTTCATAACATTGTATAGGAGCCAATGATCAAAGCCATCCCAAAGAAAAAGAAATGCAAGATTGCAAAATGGTTGTCTGAGGAGACTTGACAAATAGCTGAAGAAAGAAGAGAAGCAGAAGGCAAGGGAGAAAGAAAATGATATGCCTAACTGAATGCAAATTTGCCAAGAATATCAAGGAGAGATAAGAAAGTCTTCTTAAGTGAACAATGCAAAGAAATAGAGGAAAACAATAGAATGGGAAAGACTAGAGATTTCATCAAGAAAATTAGAGATAACCAGGGGAAAATTTCACGCAAAGATGGACACAATAAAAGATAGATATGAGGAACTAATAAAAGCACAAGAGATTAAGAAGGGTTGGCAAGAATACACAGAACTATACGGAACACTTCTTAATGAACTGGATAACCATGAAGGTGTGGTCACTCATCTAGAGCCAGACATCCTGGAGTGTGAAGTCAAGTGGGCCTTAGGAAGCATTAATACAAACAAAGCTAGTGAAGGTGATGGAATTCCAGCTGAGCTATTTCAAATAGTAAAAGATGATTCTGTGAAAGTGCTGTCCTCAATATGTCAGCAAATTTGGAAAACTTAGCCATGGCCATAGGACTGAAAAGGGTCAGTTTTCATTCCAATTCTGAGGAAGGACAATGCCAAAGAATGTACAGACTACCATACAATTGCCCTCATTTCACATGCTAGCAAGGTAAAACTCAAAGTTCTTCAAGTATGTGAACCATGAACTTCCAGATTTAAAAGCAGGGTTTAGAAAAGGCAGAGAAGTCAGAGATCAAATTGCTAACATTTGTTGGATCATGGAGAAAGCAAAGGAATTTCAGAAAAAAACAAAACAAAACATCTGCTTCACTGACTATACTACAGCCTTTGACTGTGTGGATCACAACAAATTATGGAAAATTCTTGAAGAAGTGGGAATACCAGTCTTCCTTACCTGTCTCCTAGAAACCTGTATGTGGGTTAATAGCAATAGTTAGAATACGGCATGGAGCAACTGACTGGTTTAAAGTTTGGAAAGAAGTACAACAAGACTATATATTATCACCCAGCTTATTTAACTTCTATGTAGAATACATGCAAAATGCTGGGCTGAATGAATTACAAGCTAGAACCAAGATCTTTGGGAGAAATATCAACAACCTCAGATATATAGATGATACCACTCTAATGGCAGAAATGAAGAGGTACTAAAGAGTCTCTTGATGAGGGTGAAAGAGGAGGATGAAAAAGCTGGTTTAAAACTCAACATTCAAAACACCAAGATCATGGCATCTGATCCCATCACTTCATGGCAGAAAAATGGGGAATAAATGGAAACAGTGACAGACTTAATTTTCCTGAGTTCCAGAACCATTGTGGACAGTGATGATTACAGGATGAAATTAAAAGACACTTGCTTCTTGGAAGGATGTGAGCGCTGTACACTAAAGAAGGCTAAGCATCATAGAATTGATGCTTTTGAGTTGTGGTGCTGGAGAAGATTCTTGGGAAGCCTTTGAACTGCAAGGAGATCAAACTAGTCAATCCTAAAGGAAATCAATCATTTATAATCATCAGAGGTAATAATGCTGAAACTGAAACTCCAATACTATGACCACCTGATGCACAGAGCCAGCTCATTAGAAAAAAATGCTGGAAAAGATTGAGGGCAGTAGGGATTGACAAAGGATGAGATGGTTGGATTGAATTATGAAGACACAAATTTGAGCAAACTCATAGATAGAGTGAGGGACAGGGAAGCCTGGGTTGTTGCAGTTCATGGGGTCGCAAAGGTCAGAAATGACTTAGAGACCAAACAAAATCACAATGTATGTACTTGATATGTTTGTTGTTCAGTCACTAAGTTGTGTCTGACTCTTGCGACCCCATGCTCTGAAGCCCATCTGACTCTGCTCTCCTTGGGATTTCCCAGGCAAGAATACTGGAATGGGTAGCCATTCCCTCCTCCAAGGGATCGTCCCAACCCAGGGATCAAATTCTCATCTCCTGCTTGGCAAGTGGACTCATTACAACTGAGCCACTTGGGAAACACTTAATATATTTTGTATGTAAGACCTTTAGCAAAAACTTGTAAGTAGGAAAATAATTTGCTCTTTTAAGAGCAATATTTATCATTATGTATTAGGTTAATCCTGGAGGAGGAAATGGCAACCCATTCCAGTATTCTTGCTAGAGAACTCCATGGACAGGGGAACCTGGCAGGCTACAGTCCATGGTGTAGCAAAAAGTCAAACACGACTTAGCAACTACACATATTTTATTTTAATCAAATCAGTTCAAAAGGAGTGTAGGAAATTAAAGAGGCACTTTTTTCACTATTTGGATGCAATATTTTTGTCTTCAATAAAGAACACTAGAATAGCAAATGGCATACTTAGATTCAAGATCAAGGTACAGCAATGAGTAAATCTCTATATATATCAATAAAAACAAGGAAAAAATAATAGAAAAGCTGTTCCATACATTAGAGCAACAAAATATAAAATAGCTAGGGACATTTCTGTCCATCAAAATGAATACTTTTAACAAAAGTTTATATAGTAGTTTGGACTTACATGGTGGCTCAGATGGTAAATAATTTGCTTCAATGCCAGAGACCCAGGTTCAGTATCTGGGTTAGAAATATTCAGCTGGAGGAGGAAATGGCTACCCACTCCAGTATTCTTGCCTGGAGAATCCCATGGATAGAGGAGCCTGGAGGGCTACAGTCCATTGAATCACAAAGAGTTGGACACGACTGAGGGACTAACACACAGACATACAGTAGCTTGAAGGATGTAAAAGACACGAAAGAAAAATAAACATGAAGGAAAAATAAACCAGATTGATAAATATGTTGGGAGATTTGAGATAGTACAAATGTCAGTTATGCCCAAATTAAGGGATACACATCTTGTTTTGATATGGGAATTTGGGGCAGAAGGAAGAGTGAAGATGCAACACAGATGCTGAATGAATACATTGTATAAATTCTGGATATTTAATGTACAGGAAGGTGATTTATGCTGTACTGTGTTGTTCAGTCATGTCTTGATTCTTTGTGACCCTATGGACTGTAGCCTTCCAGGCTTCTCTGTCCATGGGAATTTTCCAGATGAGAAATTCCAGGAGTGGGTTGCCATGTCCTCCTCTGGGGGGTCTTCCCAATCCAGGGATGGAAGCCAGGTCTCCTGCATTGCACGTGGATTCTTTATCTTCTGAGCCACAAGGGAAGCCAGAGAATAATGGAGTGGGTGGCTATCCCTTCTGCAGGGGATCTTACTGACCTAGAAATCGAACTGGGGTCTCCTACATTGCAGGTGGATTCTGTACCAGCTGAGCTACCTGGCTCAGATGGTAAAGAATCCGCCTGCAATACGGGAGACCTGGGTTCAATCCCTGGGTTGGGAAGATACCTTGCAGGAGGGCAGCCTGCTCCAAATTCTTGCCAGGAGATCCCCATGGACAGAGAAACTTATCAGTCTACAGTCCATGGGGTCTCAAAGAGTCAGACATGACTGAACGACTAAGCACACATGTGGTGATTTATGGTGACAAAGATTATACAGCTTTTTTGCATATTTAAAATTTGTTGAGAGGTTAGATCTCAAGTGTTCTCAACACACAAAAACACTTTAAATATGAGTTGATGGATATTTTAATTTCTTGATTGTAGTAATCATTTCATAATGGATACATAAATCAAAACCTCAGGTTGTATACCTTAAATATCTGCAATTTTTATTTCTCAATTATATCTTAGTAAGATCTGCAAAAAAATGAAGTTGATTTTATTGGAATACCTTGTTTATATTCTCTAACTCTATAACCTTGCACAACTTAAGTAGTCCATCATGGAAGAAAAACGGAGATCATAATTTCAGTGTTAGAGTACCTGAGAAACAATGTTTGTAAGTGTTCTGTGAATTTACATACATGTTTACAACAGTGACAACTACACTGGAAGCACTCAGTGTGTTTTTCCTCTCATTATTATGTGAAAAGGAGGAGAAAGCTTTAGGAGTTCACAGTAATACTCAAGAAAATTGACATAATCATTTACCCTAAGTATTTTTCAAGGTAAAGAAGCTAATTCTGCTTCTTTGTTCTAGGAAAGAAAATGAAAACCAATACAAAGTATTATAATTAAAGACAAGGAAATGGGTTCTTCAGAGGGCTATAAACTTTAAGTTTCTGTCTTCTTACCATGAGTATAGCAAATAGAGACTCTCTAGGAAGGAAGTCCTTTTAATTGTAACTGTAGTTTTTGTCTTCCTGGGAGCTGCAATAGAAATATGGTTTACAGCAGGTATGAATTCCAGATTCCAGGAGTACGTATAGAATTTAAGTGGAAATGGATTAATAATTTACTGTTTAAAATATCTAAAAATAGAGGTACATTTTCACTTACATGGATATATATTCACATTCATGGATATATCATGTATGTAGAATTATAGTAATATTGATTCTCTGTGAGGGTTAAATAATGCATCTGAGAATTATATTGAAATAAATAGTATTATGATGATTTGCAACCATTCTGTCTCAAGATATGCCTCAGCTAAAGTCGATTACTTTGTGTTTTCAGTAATCTATCAGTAACTGTAACATTTCATACTGTGTGTTAAATGTTTGTTAATTATGGAAATATGAAAACATGCAAGATATAGAATTTGTGTTTCCAGTAACCAACAATCTTGGTGAAATTATATACTGTGCAGACCCATATGAAGAGGTAATATAACTAACAAGATGAGAATGTGTCTAAGCCAATGTCAAACTTTGTTGGACATGGAGATAATTGGTTTCACTACTTAACTGATTTTTCTACTAAGCACTTTATAGCATTCATTCATTTTGTCCATACATTATTAGTCTGAGGAAAGCTTTAAGAGTAGAGAATTGAGACATAAGTTACTAGCCTTAGCTTGTAGATGGGAAAGTTTAGATATTTTCTCCTTTTTTCATATAATATTGATATTACTCAGATGATAAAGAACTTGGTAGTTGATTGAAGTCAGCAGGAAAAAAAAAGTGGCTGGTGAGAATAATGATATAAGTGAGTGATTTGAAAGGTAGTCTTGAATCACAATCTCTTTTAATGAGCACACCTCATATTAACAGATACTTTACAAGTTGCCGTGTGCTCTTTTTAGACTTTTACATGTGCTTTTAATTGCTTAATTAACTTCAATTAGACACAAAAGTTTATTAATGGCAAATTGATTATGCATAATTTTTGTAAAATGCTTTAAAACAACATTACCAGTGTTTTTAAAAAGCGGGATGACACTATTCCTGATGATACAACTCTCCTGGTTCATACCAGTGATAACTGTTCGATCAATACTGATAAGCTTCTTCAAAAACTATATCATCTGTGTTTAAATTTTATATAATAGGATTAAATAAAGTGTCCCCTGTAATGTATTTTGTTTCTTTAACATTGTATTATCGAGGCTCATTAATACCACTTGTAACCATGATTATTAATTCCATTATTGGTATATACTTGGGTTGTATTTTTCTATTAGAAGCAGGGTCGCTTGGTCACTTTTCCTCATATCACTTTACTCAGTTACTGTCCTCTCAAGAAGTAGCCACAATTTCCATGATTGATGGTTGTTATTGCTTGGACAAATACACGTCATCACAGTGTCACGAAATCCACGACTCTTCTTTTAGAAATGAGGAGATATAATAAATCATTAGAACTGATAAATGAGCATACTTTGTCCCTCACAAATTGAAGTCTATTTAAAGAAAAGCAGTGTGGTTTAGGGCTTCCCAGTTGACACCAGTGTTAAAGAGTCTGCTTGACAATGCAGGAGACACAAGAGAAGTGAGTTCAATCCCTGGGTTGGGAAGATTCTCTGGAGAAGGAAATGGCAACCCACTCCAATATTCTTCCCTTGGGAATCCTATGGACAGAGAAGCCTGGTGGGCTACAGTCCATGGGGTCACAAAGAATTGGATACAACTGAATACACAGACGGTTCACAGGAGAAGCGGGCCACAGAAGATGAGATGGTTGGATGGCATCACCGACTCAATGGACTTTAGTTTGAGCAAACTTAGGGAGAGAGTGGACAGGGAAGTCTGGTGCACTGCAGTCCTTGGGATCGCAAAAACTCGGGCATGACTTAGCAACTGAACAGAAACAGCAATGCAGTTTAGATAAAATGAATACAAATAAAACCATAAAATTACAACTAAGGAAAAAAGAAAAGCTTGACAGGCAAAATTTGAAGAAGATTTTTAAAAACTTTACTTCATTATAGGAATATTTTAAAGAAATCCATAGGTATTCTGAAAAAAAAAATTTCAAATTTACTTATTCAAGAAATGCTGTTTTGTTACATTCTTTCTGCCAAGACAGCTGCTAGTCAAAATGTTGTGCTTTATTTCACAGCAAATAGCCCCAGATAACTTAAAATTTCAAGATATTTTGCCAAAGATCCATTTCTTGGGAAGAGTGCATAAAAACACCATGAGGAACCCCTGTTTATTCTGGAATGTATTTTAGTATTGTTTATATTCTGGGAGCCTACAATAAGCATTTAAATTTGGGCCTCATCTTCCTGGTGGTTAAAAAATATATATTCTGTCATACACACACACACATACACACACACACACACAAACACACACAGACACACACATGTATATATATTGGAATAAACATCTAGTTTCCTCCTGAGAACCAGCAGTTGTTTATTTTTATACCCATTCTTGAGTAAATATCCACATGATTCTTATATAGCTGGTAGTGGTAATGCAGCATTCAATATCTTCCATCTATATAAATATTAAAATGCTCTAAATATTTAATATGACTGTTTCTTGCCACATTATCTGGGATGGGGCAAACTCAGCGAAAACAATTTCAGTGCATGACTGTAAAAGGAATTTTGAAGTAGCACAGACAGGTGAGACAATATGATACAAGTAAGTGTGAGTTTCTCTAAGTTCAGAGTGATCTATGATGGAACTGAGAAACTTCAGAGAAAATATGTATGTTCTACATTCGTTAGCCAATGCTATTTAAAAATTACAGCACTCAACTGGACTTAAAAGTTATACAGCAGACATATCCAGGCTATATCCAAGAGAACTGTTCAAAATTTTATATCAGTTTAGTTACTAAGACAGATTTATTCCCACATGTGCTAGCTAGGTATGAACTAACTTGACTAGCTAGTTTCATCCTTGAAATCATGTTGCAGACAACTAAGGAAAAACATGGTGGATCTTTGGGCTAACACAACATCTTGTTTGGGTAAACTGATTTATTGCAATAGTTGACAAGTTCAAAATAACTAGGCAGCCTATGACATGTCATTCAAAATACTTGAAGTGAAGTGAAGTGTAAGTTGCTCAGTCATGTCCAACTCTTTGGGACCCCATGGACTATACAGTCCATGGAATTCTCCAGGCCAGAATACTGGAGTAGGAAGCCTTTCCCTTCTCCAGGGGATCTTCCCAAACCAGATCTCCTGCATTGTGGGTGGATTCTTTACCAGCTGAGCCACAAGGAAAGCCCTCAAAATACTTGAAGGAAGTTATTTTTTGGAAGTAAATGTAGCTATATAAGCACTTGAAATTATTGATGCAATATAATGTCCTTCTTCCTGATTGAACCTAAGGCTACTGCTGTTTGGACACCAGGTATTTGGTATTCTGTTGTGGGGAACCCACTCCCATTCCCCAAAAGCCCTTAATATGCCCCTTGAATGGACCAGTTTCTAAGCTATCAGTAAGCAATAGTATTCTTCTATTGGTATAGGGAGATATACATAAAATTAAGGCCTGTTTCATCCTTCGTGTTGTTTGACCAAAAAAAAAAAAAAAAATGTTTTCTCGCTCTTTTTTTTTTAACGATTGTATTCCTCAGTTCCTTAGATATACATGAGGCATCTATAGAGGCAGTATTGAGTAGATTAGCATTTGCAGGTCACAGTCATTCACCGAAATTTTAAAATACTTTGGAAATGTCTCTCGTATCCCAAATAATGTTCACAATGTATATAGATAATTAAAATTCAAAGAAACTGCATTTTACTTGCTCAGTCACTAAGTTGTGTCCAACTCCTTCATGACCCCTGAGACTGTAGCCTGCCAGATTCCTCTGTCCATGGGATCTCCAAGGCAAGAGTACTGGAGTGGGTTGCCATTTGCTTCTCCAGGGCTTATTCCTGACCAAGGAATCAAACCGGTGTCTCTGCATTGGCAGGTGAATTCTTCAACATTTAGCCACCTAGAAAGTCCTGACATTTTATTCTCTCTCCACTTAAATTATTTATACTCAAGGAACTGAATTTAAGGTTCCATCTTCCTCTACAGATTTATCTTCCCTTGCCTAGATTACTTAGCTTTTGTAATTTATGTTGTTTTGTTTTTAGCCTCTTCATAAAAAGGTGATACCTGAAATAGTGAATAAATTGCATTCTTGTTTAATTTTTCTATTCACCAGACTGGTCTCTCTAACTTATGATATTATTTTTGTTGTCTAGAATAATCTCCTAAGGTATATTAATGTTGCTCATACATGTATAATTATCTCATGTATTAAAATCTAAATGAGACTGTGAACAAGAAATATAACTCTAACTTAGAAAACTCTGTTTTTCCTAAACCTTTTGAACAGCTCTGCTATTTGCATGTGTGTTCTATTTATTAATTTCACCTCTGTGAAATTTGATGCAAAGACTGTTCTTTCCTGTGATGTGGTCCATTTCTTAACTTCACCAAGTTGTTAGGCAAATGCTACCAGATAAGGGAGGTCTTCCTTGATTATTCTATTCAAAATTGAACACTCCAGTACAATTCTAACACCTTCTTTTGGCTTTTTTTTCCTCCATAATATAATGGTGTTTTTTGTCACTATCTGATTAAAATATAAATGTTAAGGACTTTCTTTGCTGATTGCTGCACTATCCTTGGTGCGTAACACACAGACGAATCTCAATGTGTTGTTTTAATGTGTAGACCTCAATTTTCTCTGAATTTCCATATTTTTATGTATGGATTTTCTATATGAGACATTGGTATACTAGTTTTCTAGATATTGGTGTACTGATTTTGAAGCTGAAACTCCAATACTTTGGTCACATGATGTGAAGAGCTGACTCATTTGAAAAGACCCTGATGTTGGGAAAGATTGAAGGCAGGAGGACAAGGGGACGACAGAGAATGAGATGGTTGGATGGCATCACCGACTCAATAGACATGGGTTTGGGTGGACTCCGGGAGTTGGTGATGGACAGGGAGGCCTGGTGTGCTGTGGTTTATAGGGTTGCAAAGAGTCAGACATGACTGAGCGACTGAACTGAACTGAGTTTCCTAGGAATGCTTTAACATTGACTGGATTAAAGCAACAGAAATTTATCCTCTTTCAATTTTTCTTGTTTTAGTTGCTAGTGTCTGACTCTTTGCAACCAATTAACTGTAGCCCATCAGGCTCCTCTGTAGTGGATTATCATCTATTTCTCCAGGGATAGAACCTACATCTCTTATGTCTCCTGCATTGGTAGTTGGTTTCTTTACCACCAACACATTTTATATGTAAAATGTACATTACTCCTATCTACATATAGAATATATATTATATATAATGCATATTACTTCTATCTATGTGTATACACATATCACTACAATCACTGCTTCCATTATTATGTGCCATTCTCCTTATATCTTTGTCTTCGCATGGTCATTTTCCTAAAAGGATACAGTTACATTGAATTAGAGGTCTACAGTACTCAAGCATGACCTTAACTTAACTAATTATATTCTCTATTAGGACTTCAGCATAGTGTAGGATAAAGGGCACACATTTTATATTTACACAATTAAATAATTGTTTCTCAACTCATTCACACACTGTACTGAATACTTGCTATAAATTACAAACCAGGTACTCTATATTGAAATATAATTGGCAAATATATAATTTTTGTTAACACTGATATTAATAACACAAGAGCTCAGTACCATAAGAGCAAGGGCTTAGATCTCTTTTACCATTACTCCACATACTTATTTAACTATATTTTTTTCCTCTATCAACTTATTGGAAAGTGGCCTCTAATGTTTCAGGATGCTTTGTTTTTGCTTTTGAGAAGTTTCCTTTTTATAGAAAACTTATCAAAAATATAATATTTCATATTATTACCCTAATTTTTCAATTGAGATTAAAAAAATGTTAAGAGGTTGAATTTAGGGCAATTCCATAGTTTTATAAAGGAGGGAGGTATCAGGAAGATTTATTTCTCTTTAATACTATACTCCTTGATTCTTAAGATTCCTGAATCTCATCATGCCATATTGAAAATCTACACAATTTTACAGAATCATATTTTGTGTAAGGCACTATGTAAATGTTTACCAAACCAATAAACATACATTTTCTTTTAATAGTTAAAGAACACACTCCTCATGGCATGGGAATTTCAGACCTTTAATTCTGATTTCATAGTGCTGGGAATCTTTGATCATAGCTCCACCCACATCTTCCTCTTCTCTCTGGTCTTAGACGTCTCTGCAGTGGCCATCATGGGAAACACTCTTGTGGTTCTCTTCCTTAACCTGGACACCCAGCTCCACACTCCTATGTATTTCCTCCTCAGACAGTTACCTCTTATGGACCTCATGGGCATCTCTACCAATGTTCCCAAGATGGTCTTCAACTACCTGTCTGGTAGCAGGTCCATTTCTGTGGCTGGTTGTGCCATACAAATTTTCTTTTATACATCACTACTTGGCTGTGAATACTTCCTCTTGGCACTCATAAAATCTTGATGATGAAAATATCTGTGGTCAACATGTTTTATAGAAATCTATCAATTTGCAAAAATAGTATATTTCTTTAGGACTTTATTAGGATACAGACATTTTCTTTTCCTACATAAATTCAGGTGTCATCAAAGTCAGAACACCAGTTTCAATTTATGCATAGAAAATTAATATAAGTGCACAGATTACAGCTCCATATTTTAATATATTTTAATGAATATACCAAATGATATTTTTCTTTTGTATTTAATCCCTAATCCCTCTGAAACTGTAGTAGTCTATCAGTTTGTGTTACAGGTCTGTTTTCCCTTTTTGAGTTTTACTTGACTATAATGTCAAATCAAGCATCTTAGTTGTCAAGTATCATTATGTGTTTCTTCTTTTCAAGAAATCTATGATAAATCCTCATTGCCAAATACTATTTATGCAAGGTCATTCCTTTCTGCAGTGTTGTGCTGCTTAGTCACATCCAATTCTTTGAGATTCTTTGGACTGTAGCCTGCCAGGCTCCTCTGTTCATGCGATTTTTTAAGCAAGTATACTGGAGTGGGTTGCCATTTCCTTCTCCAGGGGATCTTTCCAACTCAGGGATCAAACTTGTGTCTCCTGTATCTCCTGCATTGGAGGGGGATTCTATACACTGAGCTGTCAGGTAAATGGCTTCTACATCCTCATTCTGTTTCTGAATGTTCTAGTTCAATAGGCCTTTTTCCTGAGAATTTATACTTCAATTCCTAGTTTCCTTAACTCTGCTCAAGCTCCCTTGAAAGATGTGTTTTCTGTTCATCTGCTTCTCAATGCTTGTATAACATTACATATTGCCTTATGATACCTTTTCTTACTCATTCATTTTTTCTTCCTTTTGTTTTCTTCAGTTAAAACACTTTCCATTCTTGAAAGTGTGGCAGTACAAGCACATATTTTTAGCGCCTCTGCGTTGTAAACCTCAACTCATATAATACTAAATAAAAATATTTAAGAAAGTGAGGAAAAATGCTACAAATGGAATCATGGGTGAAAGAATTCAGGAACTCCTTGAAGAAGAAATTCTGAGAAACAGTCATGCACAAAAAAAGGGGAAAGAGTATCCTGAGAGCGTTGAAGTGGAAATGAGTGGGGGTACTCTCTATCCATCAGTGAGCAAGCTCAGCATGCTTTGCCCCCCTCCCCCAAAAAAAAGCTTGGCAGTAATTCCAGTCTTAGCAATTTGCTGTAAGATCAAAAGTCATCACATTTCCAAGGAAGCCTTCAAACAGAAGATATATACACAAAGATCTAACACACAAACACAGAGTTAAAAGGCACTGGGGACATTCAAGACATTTTTAGATTTTTTTTCATATTTTCACAGAAATATGAGAAGCTGTTGAATCCACAGTACAATATATAAAAAGAAATACCAGGTAAGAAAAAAACAGGCCTTAGGAAATTAAAAAGATGATAAATAAAAGGATAGATTCAACTAAAGTTTTGAAACATAAAAGGGAGAAAATCTACCAGAAATAAAACAACCATAACAATTAAATATAAAAATTAGACATTTAGAAAATATAAAGAATACATGAATCAATATAAGATAAAGTAACATATTTTATGAGCATTTCTAAAAATGCATTTGACACAATTATAGAGTAAACATTACTAAACAAAAATATTTTCTCAAAATTGTTATATATGAGCTACAATGTTCAGATAGCGTGAAAAGAACACATTAAAATGAGAAGCAATTTATTAGATGATATTTTCTAAAAATTCATCTTGAAAATAACTTCTTTGCAATTTTCAATATATCAGAAAGATAATACTCTAAAATCTGTTAAAAGAAATTATTATAAAAATGAGAAGAAATACATGTAGAGATGGCAAATAAAATAGTATCAGTTCAAAATAGTAATTTTTTTTGTGTACAACCAATAAATTTGAGAAAATAAAATAATATCATCAGCCCATGCTCCTAGACATAAAGTAGGGTGCAAATATGTGGAGAGCACGAGAAGAGGGAAAGAGAGTGATGGTGGTCATGTAGGGAGAAGGCAAATCTTATCTACAGCAGCCTGCCACAAATGAAAGATTGGTACTCAGAACTGTGGAATTAAACACTAGAAGATGTGTATCATTTTAACTATGGGAAAATATTGGAAACAATTTTAAGATTATTTGAAACATTTGCCTTATGAATCAAAAGAAGGAGTTGTGGGACTATCATTTTCCCTTTGTATTGTTGATGCATGTCCATGAAAACTTGAATAAATTATTAAAGTGATATAATTTGCATGTTTTAATAATTTATTTAATTATTATATGGACATGACATCAATGATCCAAAGGGTAAAATGATAGTCTCACAACCCTTTCTCTTGACCCACAAGGCAAATATTTCAAAGAAGCTTACAATTGTTTTCAATATTTTCCCATAGTTAAAATGATACACATGTTTACTAATGTTTGATTCCACAGTTCTGAGTACCAATCTTTCATTTGTGACAGGCTACGGTAGATAGGATTTGCTTGTACTCAAAATATTGCACACATGAAACTCCAAACAAATTGTAAGAAAAGAGCAAATTTCCAGTGTCTATGTGGAACAATTGATTTCTAACTACTCTGTGGCTGCTGGCAACTTGCAGAGAAAAAACTAGGGGAACAATTCTTTTCTTATAAATTGGAATTTGGATTTAACATGAGACCAGCATATTAAATTGTTTCACATTTATATAAATTTATATAAATTTTTATTATACATTTTGTCACGCAAAATCTTAATTTTTAAAGTGACCATATCTTTAATGTAGTATCATTTATTACAATAAACACTTTAGTCTTATTTAAAATAAATTCAAAACAGAAGATCCTAAATAATATCAGCCTTTGGTCACATTATCAATTTTTTTCTACTATTTCACAATAGATTATTAGAATTAATACCAATTCTTCCTGGAATTGTTTATAATTTTATTTTTTATGTTTAAAGAGAGTTTCACATTTTATAAAAGTAAACAAGTGTTTAAGCAATCTATTCATAATTTATTGCTTGCACACATACATAAGCTTTTAAAACTCCTTCAATTAAATTCCTTTTTTAAAAAATTCCCTAGTTTTCTGAGATGCTTGAATGTATCAGTATATCAATTGCCTATGCTAGTTTTCCATAAAAATTAGCTCTTAATAATTCTAATCAAAATTCTCTTTAAAATTTACAGAATAGTCTCAATTCTTATGCAATAAATAAAAGTAAAAATACAATTAGAGCTCATACCTTTTATTATCTTCCTACAATTACTGCATCATTGAACTGGATAGCAGACAGTGGTCCTATAGTCATCATACAATTAAAGTTATTTTTCTAAGTAGACTTCTTTAAATATTTTGTAAATATATATGTTCATCTCTCCTCCCTGCATATTATTTTAGATAATTCCATGAATACTCAGCAGCAACAGATTTCTGGACTTATTCATCTGGAGATTAAGGGTAACACTAGTTTTGTGTGTGTATGTGTGTTCACCTGCAAAAGTCCACTGAGGCTTTAATAATATAGGCTAAGTAACTAATAGGTCAGATTGGCCTTAGACCAAGAATGGGGGAGGAGTTTTGATAATTTTTTAAAATCTTTTTACAGATGTGTTAAAGGTCAAGTTGGTGTGGAAAAGAACAAATATATTTATTCAGATTCTTCCAATGTCATTACATTTGTAAAGTTTTATGAAAGCCATATATTTTATAAAATTTTATTTTATATGTAAAACATTTATGTAAAACATATAAAATATAAATAAAATAAAATGTTTATTTATAAAACATATAACTCCATAAGTTTAATATAAGTACATACAGAAATCTTTTTATTTTCTTTGCTTTATTTCACTTTATTATTTGGCAGTCTGAAATATATTGGTTGGAAAACTGAAAACACTAAAATGGAATGTGGTACATTTAGTATGAATATATAAGAAGAAAATCAAAGAATTTGGGTGAAATCTTTTATTTCTATATAATTTATTTTCTAATTTTTTCCATTATGTTGGAAATTGACATTAGATTTTAAAACATTAAAAATATAATACAGGTAACAAAATGATGATGTTACTCTCTTTGAGATACTCTTTAGATAATATTTAAGAATGTATTTTTTCATTGCAGATAATGTGTTAAATGTTCTTACATTTCTTATGATCTCCCATACTTGCATTAATGATAATTTTCTCTTGGTAAGTGTAGTTTAAAGGGCTTTCCCCCTAACTTTTTGAGATGCATATAAGATACAAATTACAATTTTCAGCAGTACAATTCAGTGATTTTATATACAGTCATGTTTTTGTGAAACCATAACACAATCCATTTCCAGAACACTGTTATTATTCCAAACTGAAACTTCTCACCTAGAAATAATAACTATGTCTTCTCCTCCTGCTAACCATGATTCTTTCTAAAAAAAAAAAACAACAAAAAATAATATTTCATAAAAGTGGAATCATGCAACATTTTTGTTTGGTCTCTGTCTTAGTTAGCTTCAACAAGTGTTCTCTGGTTCACCCATTTTATAGCTTGTATCAGAATTGTATTCAGTTTTAAGGTCAAATAATATTTCATTATATGTGTATACTCCATTTTCTTTATGCATTTATCCTCCTTTAAGCATTTACATTTTCCACACGTTTAGGTTATGATGAATTATGCTGCTGTGAACATTTGTATACAAATATCTGCTCAAGTGTCTGCCTTCAATTATTTTTTGTATATATTTATAAGCATAATTGTTGGATCATATGGTATTTATATGATAAAGTTTTAGAGGAATTGTCATATTGTCTTTCATAACTGCTTAACATTTTCTAGCTCAACCATAAATGCACTGTTTTCTATTTCTCCCCACCTTGCCAACACTTGCTATTTCATTTTATTTTTCTTACTTTCTATTTTGTCCCTCTAATAATAGCTTTCCACATGTGAGGGGTTACCCACTGTGGTTTTAATTTGAATTTCCCTAATGACTGGTGATGTTAATCATCTTATCATGTGTTATTAGTCGTTTCTATATCTTCTTTGAAAAACAAATGTGTATTCAAATTCTTACTCATATTTTAATTTGGTTTTGTGTTGTTGTTGTTGAGCTTTAGGAGTTATTTATACATGCTGGTAACTTCCAGATGTTCAAGCTGGTTTTAGAAAAGGCAGAGGAACCAGAGATCAAATTGCCAGCATCCGCTGGATCATCGAAAAAGCAAGAGAGTTCCTAAAAAAACATCGATTTCTGCTTTATTGACTATGCCAAAGCCTTTGACTATGTGGATCACAATAAACTGTGGAAAATTCTTCAAGAGTTGGGAATACCAGACCACCTGAACTGCCTCCTGTGAAATCTGTATGCAGGTCAGGAAGCAACAGTTAGAACTGGACATGGAACAACAGACTGGTTCCAAATAGGAAAAAGAGTACGTCAAGGCTGTATATTGTCACCCTGCTAATTTAACTTACATGCAGAGTACATCATGAGAAACGCTGGGCTGGAAGAAGCCCAAGCTGGAATCAAGATTGCTGGGAGAAATATCAATAACCTCAGATATGTAGATTACACCACCCTTATGGCAGAAAGGGAAGAGGAACTGAAGAGCCTCTTGGTGAAAGTGAAAGAGGAGAGTGAAAAAGTTGGCTTAAAGCTCAACATTCAGAAAACTAAGATCATGGCATCTGGTCCCATCACTTCATAGCAAATAGATGGGAAACAATGGAAATAGTGAGAGACTATTTTTTCAGTCTCCAGAATCACTGCAGATGCTGACTGCAGCCATGAAACTAAAAGATGCTTGCTCCTTGGAAGAAAAGCTATAACCAACCTAAACAGCATATTAAAAAGCAGAGACATTACTTTGCAGACAAAAGTCCATCTAGTCAGAGCTATGGTTTTTTCCAGTAGTCATTTATGGTTGTGAGAGTTGGACGATAAAGAAAGTTGAGTGCTGAAGAACTGATGCTTTTGAACTGCGGTGTTGGAGAAGACTCTTGAGAGTCCCTTGGACTGCAAGGAGATCAAATCAGTCAATCCTAAAGGAAATCAGTCCCGAATATTCATTGGAAGGACTGATGCTGAAGCTGAAACTCCAAACTTCGGTCACCTGATGTGAAGAAGTGACTCACTGGGAAAGACCCTGATGATGGGAAAGATTGAAGATGGGAGAAGAAGGGGATGACAGAGGATGAGATAATCATCTCATGGCATCACCGACTTGATGGGCAAGCTTCCAGAGCTGGTGATAGACAAGGAAGCCTAACATGCTGCAGCCCATGGGGTCACAAAGAGTCAGACAAGACTGAGTGACTGAACTGAACTGAACTGAATTTTGTCATTTAAAATATTCACTATAAAAAAAAATCAAAAAAATAAAAATTCACTATAATCTGATAAAATAAAATTCATATTTTAAGGTAGCACAAGAACATTTAATCTCATAATTGTTACTGCAAGAAATAAAATGAAAAGACTTTTAGTAAAAACACTTTTAAGGAATTCAGTGTTAGATATCTAAGAATTACCTCCTTCCCACAACCTCTGCTTTGGCATGCTTTAGAAGTGATCCACCACTGGAACATTCTCCATGGAAGAGAAAGAAATGATGCTAGAAAACCGCTGAAGGGAATGTCACTTCTCCCACTTCCAAGATACTGAGTTTTAATACAACTGTTGAATGGACACAGAAGTGACTTCTCTTCCACAGCCACATCTCAAATACACTGGAGCAAACATCACATTGACCAAACAGCTATCACCTGCAGACAACCAGTGAAGCAAGGAAGTCTTGGGAATCATATGTTCTTTTCAAAATGCAAGAATGGAGAAATGAAACTTAAATAAGAAAATCCATAGTATTCACCACATAAAGACATTAACTAATACTAATTTTATTATATTGATGATTGCTATAGCAAGGTGGGAAAAAAGACAGGATTAAGAAAGCCTAATTTCTATCTAAATTTTGCATTTCTTTTAAAAAGTCATCATAGACAAATATTGTATTTTAAAGATTAACCTAGGTACTAGTTTCTAAACATGTGCTATCCTATCCCTATTATTATCTCCATATTTGATTTTTTTTGTTTTTTTTTTAATTAATTTTTTTATTTTAATTGGAGGCTAATTACTTTACAATATTGTAGTGGTTTTTGCCATACAGTGACATGAATCAGCCATGGGTGTACATGAATTCCCCATCCTGAATGCCCTTCCCACCTCCCTCCCCATCCCATCTCTCAGGGTCATCCCAGTGCACCAGCCCTGAGCACTTTTTTAGTAAAGTAGTCTCAATCTGAAACATATACCTTGTATCTATGGATAATATTTATGCTATAAGCTTGAGGATAATTGTCTAGTATGATTTCTGGTAGTCTTAAAGATTATTCAAGAGAAATACTTCTTCATGGATGCACAATAGCCCATTATAAAGTAAGATGATACATATTTCTTCAGTTTTTCCATGAGAGGCAAATTTTTATATTTCTTTCAATATATATCAGATTCATTACAATGAATAATATATGATTATATGTTAAATGAAATTTTACTTAATATTGAGAGTCTAATTAAATTTCTTTTTCATTAATGAGCTTGAATTAACATATTTTGGATTTATTGCTTTGTATTAGGACAACAGAAGACAGTGTTTTATTATTAAAAATTTATCATATAACTGGCAATTATTTTACACCAAACCTGGATTGACTCTAGTTAGGTGATTTTGATGTGAAGTTCATAGAGAGGACATTTTATTGCTATGAAATATATTCCTCTGCTTGGTGTCACCATGGCAACCACACAACTTTGTTTTCTTTAAATTTTTTAATAACAGATACTTACTGATACCTGAGAATTTCCCAAGATTGTTCTACTAGATTAGGGATCTAATTAACCTTACATTCCCAAGTGCAATGATAAAGTTTTAAATCTTGCTAATTGGGAAGTTATTTAATAAGGCACTGTGGGGGCTAAACTTAGTCAGACTCATTAAAAGTGTTCTGCCAGAATCCTAGAGCATGATTTAATGAGCCCCTGAACACTGCTCTTTCAATTAGGCCATTCCCTTTCATGCTTAGAACACAGAGTTGCCTATGATTAGTGTCATCATTTTTGATAGTGAGCATCTAAGGCCCATGATGTAAGAGAAAGAAAAAATGAATCAAAGATGCTTAGAACTTATTTAGACTTCTGGGCAGTTGGAAGTGCCCCTCAACTTTTGTTTACCAATTTCATTAAGAATATATTAAGTAACAGAAGATCCCACAATCTCTTTCAATACATTTTAGAACACAAATAAAATTATATGTATAAGGGATTATATAACAAGTCCAACAAAGCCAATAGTGATGAAGAGGGCTTGTTTGGCAAACTTCCAAATCTTGAAGGCTAATGAGATGTTGTTATTTCTAGTATCTCTTTGATTCTTAATAATTTAATAAAAGAAAATTTAAAGGAATCAAGCAAGAATATCGTAGACAATCTTTTAGCCAATTATTTTATTCATACAAACACCAGAGGAGGAGGAGAGGTGGGCATAAAAGCTATGAGATCATTTATCCCTGTAATACTTTTAATCTCCTAATGGCTGTCATATATTACTGATATATTCAATTTCAATGATAGGTAGGCTTTGGAGTGTTAAGACATAGTGGAGTTGTGTAAGTCATGAGTATATTGTTCCAAGGACAAATGATTATTTGTCAAATTCACTCATTGATTCTTCACAGTTCCTCACATGTATGGTTTCTCTGAGAGACAATGTCGGTGTTGAAATGCCAGAGCTCAATGGCAAGTTGAAAAGACTCAAAGTAAATATCATGATTTGGGGATTTGTTTTTCTCTATTTCCAATGTAGCTGCTTAAAGAACTGAACCTGCCTGGAGAGCTGCTCCAGTCTCCCAGAACTTAGTTTTCTGCCTAATTCACAGGCAAACTCAGCGTTTTAAAGATTATTCCTTAAGAGTGAAGAAATTGACCCCATGAAGGCACATACACTGAAATAAGTAGTGGAAAGCTTCTCTTTAAAAACAGAAACTATTTTATGCATAATAGTGTGTGTATATATGTTAATCCCAGCCTCTTAATTTATCCCCCAGCTCCCTTTCTCCTTTGGTAACCATACGTTTAAGGACTGCTACAACTCAACAACAGCAACAAAATAAATCACTCAATTTAACAATGAGCAAAGGACTAGACAGTTCTTTAAAGAAGATATACCAATGGCCAATAATCTTATGAAAATTTGCTCGATGTTGCTAACCACTAGAGAAACACAAATCACAACCACAATGAGATGCCATTTCACATGGCCTATCCATTAAAATGTCTATATCAAAAAAAAAAAAAAAAGAAAGAAAGAAAGAAAAATAATCTTGACAGGATGTTAAAAAAAAAATGGAATTCTGGTGCATGGAATAGGAAAAAAAAAAACAGTTTGGCAGCTGAGAGAAATATGACCCAGCAGATTGTTTCTGAGATCCAATAATGGTGGAGTAGGACATGGATCTTGCCATAAATACATCACTCACATCAGTACATCATAAATATAGCTACAAATGGAAAAATTTTCACAGAACACATACTGAGTACTAATGGAAGACCTCAAAAACTTGAACAGACAAAAAGATCTCCTTGTAACTTGATAGGACCCAAGGGTAAAAACAGAGAGAGAAAGCAGAACAAGGCCTATGCCTCTGAAAGGAGCTGAAGAAGAGGAAATATTTCCTCACCCTGGGAAGTCTACTGGTAAGATCAGGCAAAACCAAAAGGGAGCTTCAGAGGCTCAGAGAAGAGCACAATAACTGGTTTGTGGCAGGCAGAACAAAGAGAGACTTACACAGATGAACAGTACCACCACCCTGCATGTGCCAGTCTGAGACATGTGTCCACTGATGTGGGCAGGGGCTAGGAACTGAAACCGGAAGCTCCGGGTTTAGAGGATAGGCCTGGGAGAAGACAGATGTTGGCTGCATGGAGATAGCCTGAAGGGACTGGAACATTGTAAGGCTGCAACCAGGAGTGTTCCTAGAGGACGCCCAGGTCCACCAAAGAAGCAAACTGTCATTATTAAATGGTGCACGAGAGGAGGGGCAGAATTGTGTTTTCAGCCTTTTTCTCCATGTACCAAGCCCCAGTCCTGCAGGCTTTCAGAAAGCATACCAAGCAGTCACTGAGATGGATCCCCGTGACCCAGGCCCTGCCTCAGTCAACTCCCACTGGAGTGGGTTCCTGAGCACTAGCCACTGCATGAGTGAGCTTCTGAGCCGACTGCTGCCTCAGAGGCCCTGGGAGCAGAGGTCAGGGGTTGCCAATGCACAGAGGTAAGGTTGAAACCACAGCTGAACCCCAAGGACCACACAACGTAGAAAGCAGGGCTAAAATCTCTCATCACTACTGCATGAGCTGCAAATTTATACCTCTACTGCTGCCTTCGTAAATTCAGCACCTGTAAGATATACAAACAGAAAATGGGTTCTCTAATGACTAGGGCAGGTCTAGCCTTAGCACCTATGGGCTTTGTGGGTACATGCAAGCAGGAGCTTGGCTGGGCCACTGGGCCAGGGTCTGAGATGCCCCCAAAACTCCCACAGAAGGTCCAGGTAACCTACTACTGAGGTCCTGGGACCTGTCTTCAGTGGATCTACACTGATGACCTTGTGAAAATAATGCCTGAGGGTCACTAGGGCCAATTGTTAACATTCTCACCATTGAGGTAGGGTCAAGGGCAGTGCCAACAATAGCGTACTTTGTGAGACCACACAGCAGATGAAAGGTTACACAACAGAGCACACTCACCAGTGAACAGCTTCAGTGGAGGAATACTCTGGCTCCTCTCCCACTGGGGCTGCTCCTATCTCACCTACCTACCACCACAACTCATAAGTGTAGCTCAGAAACAAATATGAGGGATTCTGCTCCAACAATTAGGAAGCAGTCTCTGCTTCTGACAGGTAAGTGAGAACCACAGAAAAAAGAGGAGGCCCTGCTCAATATCCAGTGCAGGCTCTGGTCACTACAATATGAGTGACACCTCCTATCAAGAGGATAATGGCCAGAATATACTGAGAAAAGAGGAGCAAGAATCCATAGTAAAAAATAGATCTCACACCAAAAGCTATTAAACCCACTCATTATACACGTGGATGATCCTAACAAATATAGCCCTCTAAAACCATAGTAAATAATTGTTTCTCCTAAACTCATGGAGCAAGAAAAATATAAGCAAAATGAAGAAGTATAAGAACCACCCTCAATTAAAAGATCAAGATAATTTCACTGATGAAAAACATAAAATAAGATTCACGAAAACCAAAAGAGAACAGAAGCATAGTACAAAATGAAATCATAGAACCAAAAAAGGAAAACAAAGCAAACAAACAATAAGTCTACAAATAACAAATCCTGGAGAAGATTTCGGGAAATAGGAACTGATAGGGTCCACATGGGGTCTCATTGATAAAATGGCTCATTGTATCTACCTTGCAAACAAAGAATAAAATCACAGTGATGCGTGAGACTGACCAAATTGCCCAAATGGCATCCTGTTATCTCTCTGGTGCCTATCTTCTCAAAGCTGCAAGACCACCAGATTCCAGACCTCCAGTTATGTGACCATCCCTTCAGAGGATTTTTCATTGGTGGGATATAAGAAGGACTCCATCAGAAAGAGAGAATGCTGGTTCTCCTTAAGGGCCAGTCACTCTCTCTTTTCCCTCTAATAAAATTCCCTTTTCTTACCTGACTGCCCAGCTCACTCTCTTTTATCTTCACTCGCCTTACATTGTGGTGCAGAAACTCGGAGATTCACCCCACTGGCTGGGATCCTCTCACAAGCCCACCTCTGGTGGTCCCCCCCTTGGACCTTGTTGAGAAACTGAGATGAGCTCCAGGACGGGACTCTCCACTTGCCTTGCTGGACTGACATCCACACACCAGCCCACCTTTCATCCATTGGTTACAAGGGTGAGTGAATCCCATTCTCTCGTATCCTCTCTCTCTCTCTTGCCTCATTTTTCCAAGTCCTAGCGCTAGTTGGGAGGATCCCCACGGCCCTCGGGACCTCAGCCTTGTGCCCCTTCTGACTTTGAAATAGGGGATGCCCATTTCAAAGCAGACTATTATTAGTCTCTGAGAAAGTTCTGAGAATGGGGACACCTTTTCTCTCGAATCTTTCTCCTCACCTTCTCTCGCCCTTGTCTAACCTCCCTATTCAGCCACAATGGGAAATTCTCAATCCAAGCCCTGAAAATCTCCTCCTCTAGGATGCCTTCTCCGAAACTTAAAAGCTTTGGGCTTCCAAGGGGAGATATAGACCAAAAAGACTTATTTACTATTCTAACACTGTCTGGTTGCAATACAGACTTGATAACATGTCCCAATGGCCAGAAAATGGAACTCTTGATTTTAATACTCTATGGACCTCAATAATTTCTGCCACAATGGCAAGTGGTTAGAAATCCTTTATGTTCAGGTTTTCTTTGCTCTTTGCTCTCAACCTTCTCTCTGTGAATCCTATTCTACTTCTCAAATACTCTTAGCCCACTCGGGGCCACATCCACCTAATACAATGTCTCCCTATCCTTGTTCGGACTATTCTTCTCCCTTTGACCATTCTGACCACAGCCCACCCCCTAGCACTCCCAATCCCCTTGCAGCCCCTCCAGATCCAGTTCCACAACCCCCACCTTTCGACCCCTCCTCCCTCCTTCTCAAGGCCACTGCAGCTCCCAGTGCCCCTCCCCTGCCTGTGCCTGAGGTCAGCTCTGAGACCTCAGCCCCACCCTCCACCCTGAGGGTCCCAAGGCTTTACCCCAGCCTCTCTCAAGATCCCCTCCACGAACCCGATCCCCAACAACTTTAAAACAGGAAACCTTAAAAAAAAAAAAAAAAAAAAACAGGAAACTTCACTGCAGGACCCCACTCCTTCCCCTGCCCCACTCCTCCCTTTATGGGAAGTAGCTGGAGCAGAAGGCATTGTTCATGTTCATGTCCCATTCTCCCTCACCGATCTGTCTCAGGTTGAAAGGCATCTGGGCTCCTTCTCCTCAGACCCTGATAATTATCTAAAAGAATTCAAGTATCTTACCAGTCTTATGACTTAACCTGGCATGATATTTGTATCGTACTTTCCTCCACTCTTCTCCCAGAAGAGAAGGAGTGAGTATGGCAAGCCTCTTGGGTGCATGCTGATGAGATACACTGACAGAGGACGCTAAGCCCGTAGGGGCAATGGCTGTCCCCTGAGATGATCCCAACTGGGGTTATCAGGCAGGGAGACCTGGACGAGCAGTCAGTAATCACATGGCTGCTTGCCTCATTGTGGACCTTCAAAATGCAGGGCATAAAGCTGTCAACTTTGATAAACTCTGGGAAATAACTCAAAGACTAGATGAAAATCTAGCACAATTTCTAGCCAGGCTAACAGAAGTGCTACAAAAATATACAAAACTAGACCCCACTTCAGCAGAGGGCACCATTGTCCTTAACACCCATTTTATCTCCCAGTCATCACCAGATATCCAAAAGAAACTAAAAAAGTCAGAAGAAGGCCCTCAAATCCCTCAATGAGACCTTTTAAATTTAGCCTTGAAGATTTTCAATAACCAGGAAGAGCAGGCAAATCTAGAGCCAACAAGATCAGTCCAAATGCCACTTTTTAGCCACTGCCTTACATGGCTCCAAGCCTCCATCAGCCAACAAAGAAAGGAAGCCACGTGGGCCCTGCTTCAAATGTGGCAAAGAAGGCCACTGGGCCCGCTCATGCCTAAAGCCAAGGCCCCCTCCAGGTTCATGTTCCAGTGGTAGCATAAAGGGACATTGGAAGGTTGACTGCTCAAATCCCCGTCCAGGGATCTGGACATCTCCTCCTGGTCCAGAGCAGGAGTCCTCTAACCCAGCTCTGCCCAGCCTCCTCAGATTCACCACTGAAGACTGAAGGTGCCCAAGGCCCCAGGCCCCAATTCTGATCACCTCTAAGGAGCCCAGGGTAACTCTTACCGTGGCGGGTAAGCTGATCTCCTTTCTCATTGACATGGGGGCCACTTACTCTGCTGTACCTGCCTACTCCGGAAAACCAAGGTCTCTAAGGTCTCCGTTATGGGGGTTGACAGTTTAAAATCTATGCCACGAATAACCGAGCCTCTACCTTGCACACTTCATGATACCCCATTTCCCATTCTTTTCTCATACTCCGAAAATGTCCCCCTCCTATTATTGTTGGGCGAGAACTTCTCTCAAAATTCAAAGCCTCTATTACTATCCCAAGCCCACCCTCTGATCTAGCCTGGTTACTGCTCCTTAACACTCACCACCTCTGACATTCATTTACAACAACAGGCTCCTTTCTGTTTTTCCAGACAAAACTCTATAAACAATTCTTACCCCCAACTAGGAACTATACTGCTACACCTCTGTAATCACACTTCACATCTCTTCTTCCCTTCAGGCTGATCTGTCTATCATGTCCCAGGAACTTCAGGGCATTCTCTTAGTTTCTCAGGGAGACTCCCTTCTGCATATGGTGTAAATATTCTTGTAGGGGCTACACTGGTGAGTTCACTGTCAATTTCAGAGACTACTAACAAGTTCCCAGAAAAACTCCTATTTGCTATTGATTTCAGCTGTTGTCTTCTTGCTCCTGGAATATTTTTCTTATGTGGAACCACTACTTAAGTATGTCTTCCCACTAACTGGACAGGAACATGCACCCTGGTATATCTGGCCCCAGATATTTCTATTTCTCCTAACAATCAGACCCTTCCTATCCCCCTAACTCATAATGGACCCAGATGGGCAATTCAATTCATTCCTCTATTAATCAGTTTAGGAATAGCCAGTGGGATTGAGACAGGGACTGCAGGACTCACAACCTCTTTAAATTACTATCAAAGCCTTTCTAAAGACCTCACTGACAGCCTAGAAGAAATAGCTAACAGCTTTATCACTATCCAAAATCAGCTAGATTCCCTGACAGCCATGGTCCTCCAAAACAAAAGAGGATTAGATCTCCTCATAGCAGAAAAAGGAGGCCTATGCCTATTTTTGGAGAAAGCCTGCTGTTTCTACACCAATAAATCAGGCACTGTAAAGGAAGCAGCAAGGAATCTGACAAACAAGGCCTCAAGAATACACCAACACCTCAGTAATTCATGGCAAAACTGGTTAAGCAATTGAAATTGGATACCCTGGGTCCTACCTTTTCTAGACTCACTCCTTCTACTTACCCTTATTTTAACTTTCAGCACATGTTTAATGTGTCTTTTTTTCAAAATTTCTTCAGGATTGCTTACAAGCCTTCACCAACCGAACTATCCACGAGCTACTTTTAACTCACTCAGATAATCAAAAACTTTGACCCCACACAAATCCCCTTGACCCACATTCCAGCCTTTTCTTATCTTACCCCTATGATGCCCCTGTCCCATAGGAAGCAGTTACGGAAGATTGACCTTCCACCCTTATCCTAAATCAAAAAGGCTGGAATGATAGTGTCCACATGGGTCATTAATAAGATGACTTGTTATGTTGACCTTGCAAACAAAGAATAAAATCACAGTGATCCATGAGACTAACCAAATTGCCTAAATGGCAATTTGTTATCTCACTGGTGCCTATCTTCTCAATGCTGTGAGACCACCAAATTCCAGACCTCTAGCTATGTGACCATCCCTTCAGAGAATTTATCATTGGTGGGGTGTACTCCAGTCAGAGAGGAAGGACGCTGGTTCTCCTTAAGGGCCAGTCACCCTCTCTTTTCACTCTAATAAATTTCCCTTTTCCTGCCTGACTTCCTGGCTCACTCTTTTCCTCTGCACTGGCCTTACAGGAACCCTCCTACACTGTTGATAGGAATGCAAATTGATACAGCCACTGTGGAGCACAGTATGGTGGTGGTATCGTTTAGTCACTGAGTCATCTCTGACTCTTGCAACCTTGGACTGCATGGACTGTAGCTAACTAGGTTTCTCTGTCCATGGACTTTCCCAAGCAAGAATACGTGAGTGAGTTGCCATTTCCTTCTCTAGGGGATCTTCTTAACCCAAGGATTGAACCCAGGTCACATACATTGTTGGTCCTTTAATGGACTAGAACCTGGTGGTCCGGAGAGTAAGAGAGAGAAAGAGGCTGACATCCCCTGGTTTACGCGGAAAGCCAACAGAGTCCTGTTCTTAGGGCTCACGCTGCTGCACGTAGGCACCGGGTGCCCTCTCCAGTGGGTGAAGGCACAGTGTGCCTTCTCAAGAGGGTCTTAGAAGCCCCGGCAAGAAAGTGAGCTCAGCGGGCCTCCGCGCTCCAAGGAATTAGCCAGAAATAGAGAGAGAGAAAGAGAGAAAGAATAGAAAGAAAGAAAGACAGACAGACAGACACGGGGACCAAAGCTCTGATGGAGCAAAGGTGTTTTAATCGACATGGCGTGGGCATATATACTGTCTTACAAGGTGGCTATTCTCAGCGAAGATAAAGATTAAAATTCCAGACTTACAAAACATAAGACAATCCCTATTAAAGAGAGAGTTGCAAACAATCACCTTTTCACAAGAGGGTACTTATCACTGTAATGAGAAATGCCTGGATTCCTCAGCCCCGGGAAAGGCATGCCTCTCCTCTTAATTCCTGAATATTCAGGAATTAATAAGGGCCAGAGGGTTCCTGACAGATCCAAAACAGCACACAGGAAGCCTCTTGTTAAATGCTTCCTGACAATACATTGCATACAGATTCTTTAATATCTGAGTCACCAGCAAATCCCTGGAGAACAGTCTGGATGTCCCTTAAAAATCAGACATTATTTCTTTTGTTACTATTTTTTCAGCCACCAAATTTCTCTTTTCTCATAGGGACTCTGATATCATAAATAAAAGGTCTGTTAGAGTCCTATAAAGCTCTGAGTTTGTATTTATTTGCTTTAAGTTTATTTTATTCTTTACAGGGAGATGATCTCTACTGTTCTATTTTCATGTTCACGGATTCTTTTCTTTACCTTCCTTTTTCTACTAATTAACCCATCCAAAGCTTTATAAAACTGATACTGTGCTTTTTAGTTCTAAAATTTCCATTTGATTCCCCTTTCTATGTTTTATTATGCCAAAGTCTTTGACCGTGTGGATCACAATAAACTGTGGAAAATTCTGAAAGAGATGGGAATACCAGACCACCTGACCTGCCTCTTGAGAAACCTGTATGCAGGTCAGGAAGCAACAGTTAGAACTGGACTTGGAACAACAGACTGGTTCTGTTAGGGGAAGCACACTGATTGAAACCGCCCACCCTGGCCAGCCACCATAGTAACCATTTGCATGAGTTGTTTTATGACAGGAGGTCCTGATAAGGAATACGGAACTAATAAGTCACCACCAGCCGGAAGAGTTTGGGAAAGGTTGAGAGGAGACCCTGCCTGTCTGTCCACTTCCCAGAATCCCTCTTGCTAGCATCCACCTTGGCTGAGAGATTCCAGCGCCACCAGGAAAGACTCTGATTAGAATGATTGGCCAAAGACCACCCGGAAACTAATCCCATCACCATAAAACACGCGGCAGAGCAGTTCTCCTGGGTTTCCTTACCTACTGCTGTCCACCTGGGTGCCCTTTCCCAATAAAATCTCTTGCTTTGTCAGCATGTGTCTCCTCGGACAATTCATTTCCGAGTGTTAGACATGAGCCCAGTTTTGGGCCCTGGAAGGGGTCCCCCTTCCTGCAACAGTTCCAAATAGGAAAAGGAGTACGTCAAGGCTGTATATTGTCACCTTGTTTATTTAACGTATATGCAGAGTACATCATGAGAAATGCTGGGCTGGATGAAGCACAAGCTGGAATCAAGATTGTTGGGAGAAATATCAGTAACCTCAGATATGCAGATGTGACCACCCTTATGGCAGAAAGTGAAGAAGAACTAAATAGCCTCTTGATGAAAGTGAAAGAGGAGAGTGGAAAAGCTGGCTTTAAGGTCAACATTCACAAAACTAAGATCATGGTATCCGGTCCCATCACTTCATGGCAAATAGATGGGGAAACAGTGGAAACAGTGGCTGACTTTATTTTTCTGGGCACCAAAATCACTGTAGATGGTGACCGCAGCCATGAAATTAAAAGATTCTTGCTCCTTGGAAGGAAAGTCATGACCAACCTAGACAGCACATTAAAAAGCAGAGACATTTCTTTGCCAACAAAGGTCCATCTAGTCAAGGCTGTGGTTTTTGTCCAGTAGTCATGTATGGATGTGAGAGTTGGACTATAAAGAAAGCTGAGCGTGCAAGAATTGATGCTTTTGAACTGTGGTTTTGGAGAAGACTCTTGAGAGTCCCTTGGACTGCAAGGAGATCCAACTAGTCCATCCTAAAGGAGATCAGTCCTGGGTGTTCATTGGTAGGACTGATGTTGAAGCTGAAACTCCGATACTTGGCTACTTGATGCAAAGAGCTGACTCATTTGAAAAGACCCTGATGCTGGGAAAGATTGAGGGCAAGAGGAGAAGGGGATGACAGAGGATGAGGTGGTTGGATAGCATCACTGACTCAATGGACGTGAGTTTGAGTAAGCTCTGGGAGTTGCCGTTGGACAGGGAGGGAGGGCTGGTGTGCTGCAGTCCATGGGGTCGCAAAAAGTGAGACATGACTGAGTGACTGAACAGAACTGAAACAAACTGAGAACTTTTATTTAATGATTGATATATTTATTTAAAAAAAATCAACTGTTTTAAGTTAGTGATTGAATCAATTTTATGATATCTGCTTTAAACTCTGTCAGATAAATCCAACATCTGTGTCATCTCATTGACACTATTTGCTAATTTTGCTTTCAATTTGTGGTTTTCTAATTTCTTACTTATAGAATAACTTATATAATGATTTCCAAAGCCATCCTGAGCATTAGAATATTATATTCTGAGACTTTAAATCTTACTTAAATTTTGTTTTGCTAGATTTCTTCTAATAACACACAGGTTACTGTATGCTGAGGGTAAAAGTACAGGTATTCCACTTGGCCTCATTTGGCATTGGAGGAAGGGGGCCTATTACTCCTCTAATGATCTCCATTCATGCTGACATGTAACCAACCAGTAGGGATAATAATATATGGATGTTAGTAATGGATGTTTATGTTGATTTATTTCTTAGCATAATTACTTGTAACATCAAAGTGGTTAGTCAGATATGAGCTGGAGCATGTTTTCTCTTTTGTTTTTTTGCAATATTAGTATGCTATTTTTCCCTTAAATATTTCACTGACTACACCACTAAAATTAAGAGAGCTTTGATTTTTTTTTTTTTTTTGATACTCCAACCTGATTTGAGTAGTTACTTCTTTGATATTGTTAATTTTTTCTTTAAATCTTTCCCTTGTAATGTTTTCTTTACCTCTCTTTCCTATCAAGTGCACAACCTAATCTTAAAAAGTCAAATTTACTGGACTAAGAGCATACATTAATCAAAGTGACAAAATGCAGGGCCAATAACAAAATATATTGCATTTCTATATATAATCAATTAAATATTTTAAATAAAATTTGAATAACAAACATATTTTGAAACATGAAACTACATACAGTAGTTCTACTTTATCCATGGGAATATTTGAAGACACCCAGGGGATACTTAGAATAACTGATAGTCCCAGAGCCTATATATAGTATGTTTTTGCTATACACACATATTTATGATGACATTGAATTTATGTTAGGTATAGTAAGAGATTAGCAACAATAGTTAATGATAGGAAAAGTATAACAATACATTGTAGTAAGTTATGGGAATCTGATTCTATATATCTCTCAAAATGCCTCATTGTGCAAAAGTAATGTGTTTTCCATCTTAACTAAGAACTTATCACATATGTACAACTTTTGCAATTGAGGTGTTATAGCAAAACATGCACAATGTTTTTCTTACCTTTTTCTTCACATTCCCATGGATAGATATTTTCTTACAATAGATTTTATCAACCTAAGTGTACAATTTTAATGTCCTTATTAAGTCAAGAACTATTATCTTTTTCACTTAAAGATACCACTTTCTAAGTTCTGCTTTCATATTCAAGTTTCCAGATTTACTATTCTTGCTCTATGGAGTTATTAAATAAAATAAGGATTATTTAAACACAAGTGCTGCAATACTGTGACAGTTGACATAATACCCGAAATGACTCAGTTCAGTTCAGTCACTCAGGCCTGTCCAACTCTTTGTGACCCCATGGACGACAGCATGCCAAGCTTGCTTGTTCATCACCAACTCTCAGAGCTTGCTCAAACTCATGTTCACTGAGTCAGTGATGACATCCAACCATCTGATCCTCTGTCATCCCTTTCTCCTCCCACCTTCAATCTTTCCCAGCATCAGAGTCTATTCCAATGAGTCAGTTATTTGTATCAGGTGGCCAAAGTATTGGGGCTTCAGCTTCAGCATCAGTCCTTCCAATGAATACTCAGGACTAATTTCCTTGATAGTTGACTGGTTGGATGTCCTTGCGGTCCAAGGGATTCTCAAGAGTCTTCTCCAACACCACAGTTCAAAAACACCAATTCTTTGGCACTCAGCTTTCTTTATAGACTCTCACAACCATACATGACTACTGGAAAAAAACATAATTTTGACTAGACAGACCTTTGTTGCCAAAGTAATGTATCTGCTTTTTAATATGCTGTTTAGTTTGGTCATAGTTTTTCTTCCAAGGAGCAAGTGTCTTTTAATTTCATGGCTGCAGTCACCATCTGCAGTGATTACAGAGCCCAGAAAAATAAAGTCAGCCACTGTTTCCACTGTTTCTCCATCTATTTGCCATGGAGTGATGGGACCAGATGCCATGATCTTAGTTTTGTGAATGCTGACCTTTATGCCAACTTTTTCATGCTCCTGTTTCATCAAGAGGCTCTTCAGTTCCTCTTCACTTTCTGCCATAAGGGTGGTGTCATCTGCATATCTGAGGTTACTGATATCTCTCCCAGCAATCTTGATTCCAGCTTATGCTTCTTCCAGCCCGGCATTTCACATGATGTACTCAGCGTATGAGTTAAATAAGCAGGGTGACAATAAACAGCCTTGTTGTACTCCTTTCCCATTTTGGAATCAGTCTATTATTCCATGTCTGGTTCTAACTGTTGCTTCTTGACCTGAACACAGATTTCTCAGGAGGCAGGTCAGGTGGTCTGGTATTCCCATCTCTTGAAGAATTTTCCACAGTTTGTTTTGATCTATACGACACAGTCAAAGACTTTGGCATAATTAGTAAAGCAGAAAGAGATGTTTTTCTGGAACTCTCTTGCTTTTATGATGATCCAACAGATGTTGGCAATTTGATCTCTGTTTCCTCTGCCTTTTCTAAATCCAACTTGAACGTCAGGAAGTTCTTGGTTCCCGTACTGGTGAAGCCTGACTTGGAGAATTTTGAGCATTACTTTGCTAGCATGTGAGATGAGTGCAATTGTGCAGTAGTTTGAACATTCTTTGGCATAGCCCTTCTTTGGGACTGGAATTAAAACTGACCTTTTCAAGTCCTGTGGCCACTACTGAGTTTCCCAAATTTGCTGGCATATTGAGTGCAGCACTTCAACAGCATCATATTTTAGGAATTGAAGTAGCTCAACTGAAATTCCATCACCTCCACTAGCTTTATTTATAGTGATGCCTCCTGAAGCCCACTTAACTTCTCACTCAAGGATGTCTGGCTCTGGGTGAGTGATCACACCACCGTGGATATCTAGGTCATGAAGATCTTTTTTGTATAGCTCTTCTTTGTATTCTTGCTACCTCTTCCCAGAATCTTCTGCTTTTGTTAGGTCCATACCATTTCTGTCCTTTATTGTGCCCATCTTTGCCTGAAATGTTCTCTTGATATCCCTAATTTTCTTGAAGAGATCTCTAATCATTCCCATTTTATTATTTTCCCATATTTCTTTGCATTGATCTACTATGTGACTTACTGGCAGAATACATTTGACAAAGGGATATTCCACATCCCTAGGGGAATGAGTATGATGGTGAGAGGTTTTATCATACTACTTAAAATAGTGTACACTTTAAAACTGTTGATTAAAAACCATAGTCACAACCTGAAAGTAGAGACTTATTTTATTTGGTGAGACTGTTCGGATTTTGAGCCCAGGAGACAGCATCTCAGTAGCAGGGGGAAGTCAGTCTATATACAAGTTTGCAACAAAAGGAGGAGGCAGTCTCAACATCAAAGGTCAGGTATCAAATTAAAGAATTTAGTATTCTGTGTATATGAAGATGCGAGCCTCTGGGCTCTGGGCTCACTTCCTTTCTCAATTCCTTCCTTTCACATGCATCTCAGCTATTTGGGGCCAATCCTGTTTCCTTATTCGCCTTGCTTTTTGCATTTCCCCAGCTCCTCAGCAATCACCTTGAGGGGTGATGGCATCCTCTGGATTGCAGTTTCTGTTGCCTTCATTCACATTTGGAAGCCAGAAATTACTGATGGCTGTGACATTCCTTGTTGATTAATATGACAGGAGCTATTTTCATCTCACAAAGCTTAAGAATTTTTATTTCTAGAATTTTTCATTTAATATTTTCAGACCAGTTTACTATGTTAGCCACTCAGTCATGTCTGACTCTTTGTGACCCCATGAACTATAGCCTGCAGGCTCCTCTGGCCACGGAATTCTCCAGTCAAGGATACTGGGGTGTGGGTAGTCATTCATTTCTCCAGGTGATCTTTCTGACCCAGGGATTGAACCAGGGTCTCTTGCATTGTAGGCAGATCCTTTACCATCTGAGCCACCAGGGAAACCTAATAGTTTATCATGGGTATTGGGAAATATGGAAAACAAAACCATGGATAAAAGCAGGGGATAAATGGATAAATTTATGGATAATTTATGGATAAATTACTATATATATGGATACTATATACTATATATATACTATGTGTATATATATATATATATACCATTACTATATATAATGGATAATTTATGGATAAATTACTATATAAGAAATACTATGCAAAATAGTTATATCATATGAGTTATATCAAACCCACACTGTTAGATGTGTTAAAAGAAAATTAGCGTTTAGATGTATAATATGGCTTTTGACTGAAGCATGATATTTCACCATGATTATTCTCTCTCAATTGATGTATAGACTAATATAAACACTAGATGTATATGCATAATATGTTTTTACATCCTTCAAATATACGGTCAACTGAAAAAAATACTCACAAGTTGAGAGTTAAGTATATTTGATGAGAATCATGAGGACCCCAAGTCCAGGAAACAGCATCTCAGGTAGCCCAGAGAGACTCCTCCTAGGAGGTGGGGGAAAGATTCAGGCTACATAGAAGTTTGCAGCAAGGGGCAGGTAATCTGAATATGAAAAGAACGCTGGATCTCACACACTAAGGGATTTAGCAATCTTCTGTGTATAGGAAGGTGCAAGAGTCTAGGTTTACTGAAATAATTTCTTTCATATGCATCTCAGTTATCTGGGGTCACACCTTGCCTTTTGAATGGCTATTGTTCACATCCTTAATTTCTCCCTACCTTAAGGAGTGGAGAATAGGGTGGATAGCTGCCTCTTGCACTTTCTTGCATCCCCCCAGCTCTAAGTTATTCAGTTCTTACAGTGGACAAAGTGATTGATGGCAGCTGAGTGGCTGGTGTTGTTTAACCTGGGCTCATAAGTTTGCATTTGAAAGCCTGGAATTCCTGACGACTGTGATATGGCTTGTTTACTGGTATAGCAGGACATTTCATTTCACAACACAATGATTTCTCAGAAAGTACACACCTAAAGAGCCACTGATTATAATTTTTTTTTAATGATAAATTGAATTTTATCAAGCTGAAAAACTTTGTTCATCAAGATACCCTTGTCAGAAAACAAACAGGTCAGCCACAGAGGTACTTTGAATAAGGTACTTTGGTTCAAAATATTATACTTAAAATATTTTACCATTCAGTGATATAAATATGTTCCTGGTGAATTTAAAGTTTTTACTTCATTGCAAAATATTTCAAAGATGAAGCAGAGAGGTTAAGAAAATAAAGTAAAAATGTATTTAAGCAAGGACATTCTGTCAGAGGGAGAGCAGACCGGTGAGGAGTTGCTGCCCTGGGTTTCTTTGAGAAGCTGGTTAGGAAGAGGGTGAAACATTCACTGGGGAAGTAAGAGTTTGGGGTTGTATTCCCTAATTTTTCATGCTAGCTCTAATTTCCCGAGGGGAGGAGGGATTGTTGTCCTTATTTATCTTAGATCGGAAGGGCCATGGCATCAGTGTATGATAGTTACTTCTTGGGTGTGTTAGGCAGTTAGAATAGGGTCCTTTCCAATGTGTCAGCTCTTCCCATCAGATGGCCCGAGTATTGAAGCTTCAGGTTTGGCATCAGTTCCTCCAATGAATATTTAGGGTTGATTTCCTTTAGAAATGACTAATTTGATATCCGTACTGTCCAAGGGATTCTCAAGAGTCTTTTCCAGCACTATAGTTCAAAGGCATCAGTTCTTCAGGGTTCAGCTTTTTTTATGGTCCAGCTCTCACATCCATACACAACTACTGGAAAAACTATAGCTTTGAATATACCAACGTTTGTCGGCTAAGTGATGTCTCTGCTTTTTCTTTCTTTCTTTCTTTCTTTTTTTTTTCTGCTTTTTCATACAATGTCTAGGATTCTTATAGTTTTTCTTCCAAGGAGCAAGTGTCTTTTAATTTTATGGCTGCAGTCACCATCTGCAGTGATTCTGGAGCCCCCCCAAAATAAAGTCTGTCACTGTTTCCACTCTTTCAATATCTATTTGCCACGAAGTGTCAGGACTGGATGCCATGATCTTAGTTTTTTGTATATTGAGTTTTAATGGCTCTTTAGTTTCATTTTGCTTTCTGCCATTAAGGTGGTATCATTTGCATATCTGAGGTTATAAATATTTCTCACACCAATCTTGATTCCAGCTTGAGCTTCATCCAGCCTGGCATTTCTCATGATGTACTCTGCATATAAGTTAAATAGCCAGGGTGACAATATACAGCCTTGATGTGCCACTTTCCCAATTTTGAATAGTTCATTGTTCCATGTTCAGTTTTAACTGTTTCTTCTTGACCTGCATGCAGGTTTCTTAGAAGACATGTAAGGTGGTCAGGTATTCCCATCTCATTAAGAATTTCCCAGAGTTTGTTGTGGTCCACACAGTCAGAGGCTTTAGCATAGTCAATGAAGCAGAAGTAGATATTTTTCTGGAATTATCTTGCTTTTTATATGATCCAACAGATGTTTGTAATTTGATCTCTGGTTCCTCTGCCTTTTCTCAATTCAGCTTGTACATCTGGAAATTCTTGGTTCATATACTGTAGAAGCCCAGCTTGAAGGATTTTGAGTACTACCTTGCTAACATGTGACATGAGTGCAATTGTGTGGTAGTTTGAACATTCTTCACATCAGGTTCCAGACATGAGTTTGAGCTAGGTCTGGGAGCTGGTGATGGACAGGGAAGCATGGTGTGCTGCAGTCCATGGAGTTGCAAAGAATCTGACACGACTGAACGACTGAATTGAACTGAACTTGAATATTCTTTGGCCTTGCCCTTTATTGGGACTGGAATTAAAACTGAAGCTTTTCCAGTCCTGTGGCCACTGCTGAGTCTTTCAAATTTGCTGGCATTTTGAGTGCAGCACTTTCACAACTTCATCTTTTTGGATTTGAAATAGTTCAGCTGACATTCCATTACCTCCATTAGCTTTGTTCATAGTGATGCTTCCTAAAGTCCACTTCACTTCACACTCCTTGATGTCTGACTTTAGGTGAGTGATCACACCATCATGGTTATATGAATCATTAACACCTTTTTTGTATAGTTCTTTTGTGTATTCTTGCTACCTCTTCTTAATATCTTCCACTTCTGTTAGGTCCATATCTTTTCTGTTCTTTATTCTGTCCATCTTTGCATGAAATGTTCCCTTGGTATCTTAGTTTTCTTGAAGAGATCTCTAGTCTTTCCCATGCTATTGTTTTCCTCTATTTCTTTGCATTGTTCACTTAAAAATGCTTTCTTATCTCTCCTTGCTATTGTTTGGAACTCTGCATTCAAATGGCTATATTTTTCATTTTCTCCTTTGACTTTTGCTTCTCTTCTTTTCTCAACTATTTGTAAGGCTTCCTCAGAAAATCATTTTGCTTTTTTGCATTTCTTGGGGATTGTTTTGATCACTGCACACTGTATGATGTTATAAACCTCCGTCCATGGTTCTTCAGGCACTCTGTCTATCAGATGTAATCCTTTGACTCTATTTGTCAGTTTCATTGTATAATCATAGGGGATTTGATTTAGGTCATACCTGAATGGCCTAGTTTTTTCCCCTGCCTTCTTCAATTTAAGTCTGAGTTTGACAATAAGGAGTTGATGATCTGAGCCACAGACAGTTCCCAGTCCTATTTTGGCTGACTGTATAGAGCTTCTCTATCTTTGGCTGCAAAGAATGTAATCAGTCTGATTTTGGTTTTGACCATCTGACAATGTCCATGCATAGAGTCATCTCCCGAGTAGTTGGAAGAATGTTTGCTACGTTTGCTATGACCAGAGCAAAATTCTATTAACCTTTGCCCTGCTTCATCTTGTACTCCAAACTTGCCTGTCACTCCAGGTATCTCTTGGCTTCCTACTTTTGCATTCCAGTCCCCTATGATGAAAAGGGTGTGTGTGTATATATATATATATATTATATAGTAGTTAGTTTTAGAAGATCTTGTAGGTCTTCATAGAACTGAACAACTTCAGCTTCTTCATCACTAGTGTTCGGGGCATAGACTTTGATTACTGTGACATTGAATGACTGTCTTGGAAATAGACTGAGATCATTCTGTCATTTTTGAGACTGCACCCAAGTACTGTATTTCAGATTCTTCTGTTGACTATGAGGGCTACTCCATTACTTCTAATGGTTTCTCAGCCACTGTAGTAGATATAATGGCCAGCTGAATTAAATTCACCCATTCCTGTTCATTTTAGCTCACTGATTTCTAAAGTGTTGATGTTCACTCTTGCAATCTCCTGGCTGACTACTTCCAGTTTATTTTGATTCATGGTCTTAACAGTACAAATTCCTGTCAATATTGTTCTTTACAGCATCAGACTTTATTTTCACCACCAGACACATCCACACCACAACTGGGCTGTTTCCCCTTTTGCTCAGCCTCTTCATTCCTTCTAAAGCTATTTCTCCACTCTCCTACAGTAGCATATTGGACACCTACTGACTTGGGGGCTCATCTTTCAGTGTCACATCTTTTTGCCTTTTCATACTGTTCATGGGGTTCTCAAGGCAAGAATGCTGAAGTGGTTTGTTATTCCCTTCTCCAGTGGATCCATAATGAGCAACAGGTTATTTTCTGACAGAGGAGATTTCCAGCTTTCCCCACCATTCTTTGTCTGCTAGCTGGAAACAGATCACTCAAAATGTGTGATTTCCTGTCAATCTTGAGGTTCTTTTGTCTGCCTATGGACCCCCACTGTTTACAATACAAGTGATTTCCTACCATTTGGCCCTGCCTCCATTTCTCTGCTCATTCCTAGACACCTGCCTGCTGTAACAAATGGAAGCAAAAAAGCAAAAAAAAAAAAAAAAAAGACAAAAGGACTGAAGATATTTCTTGAAAGATGATTTATGAATGGCCAGTCAGCACATAGAAGATGGTCAATTTCATCATTCTTTGGGGTAAATTCAATTAAGAAATGATATAGAGGAACACACAAAAATTTTAAATATTAGCAATATCAAGTACTAGCATTTTTAGAACACAGTGCTGCTGTGTGTGTTCTCAAGTCATGTCTGACTCTTTGCAACCACATGGACTGCAGGCCTTCAGGCTCCTCAGTCCATGGAATTTTCCTGGCCAGAATACTGGAGTCAGTTGCCATTTCTTACTCCGTGGTATCTTCCTTGCCCAGGGATTGAACCTGAGTCTCTTGTATCACCAGCCTTGGCAAATGGATTCTTTACCACTGCACTGCCTGGGAAACCTGATATGTCTCATACCAATTTAATTTTTAGACCAGCCAAAAGTACCCTAGAAGGCAGAGAAAAATGCTGATGTTGTTTAGTCACTATTGTTATGCCCGATGTCCGAATCCCCGAGTGGGAAGAGAGAAGGCCTCCAAGACAATGCAACTCGCAGAAAGGGAAGTTTATTACTGACACGAGCCAGGACTCTCTGCCACAACCAATGCAGTGGTGTGGGTCAGAGAGCCCCGAGCCCAAGCTGTTACACAAATTTATAGGGTGAGCACACGCCGTTGGTAGTTGGTTGAAGCAGATTGGTTACAAGTTTGCAAAGCAATTTCATTGGTCAAAACTTTCAAGCGTGTGGGACTTTCCTGGGGGTTTCCACCCCGTTCCTAATTTCCTAATTGGCAAACAGCGGTCAGTATTAACTGAAAGCTAATTGGTCCTAATTGGCAAACAGCGGTCAGTGTTAAGCAAATCTTACCAAGTAGGAAGGCCTACTCTTAATCTAAGCTGCGTTACTTCTGCTTGCCTCACACTATGTAATTTTCAACTCTTTTGCAACTTCATGGAATGTAGAACACCAGGCCCCTCTGTCCATGGAATTTCCTAGGATCTTCTCAATTGGCAGGCAAATTTCTTACCACTGAGTCACCAAGAAAACCCAGAGAAAAATATATTCCTCTCCAATAGTAGCTAAACTTATCAGATTAGGTTTCACCAAGGGAGTGTTGATAGAGATAAAGTTGAAAATGGTCCTGAGATGTTGCAAACAATTATGTGGAGATAATCCATTAAAAAGATTGCAAAGGAGAATTCAATGATGTAGGAAGAAGCGGGATAATGGGAGATGAGTGACCCAAAGGACAAAGAAAGATTTCAAGAAGAACATCATCAAAAGTTTGAAATCTTGATTAAGTGGCTGGTAAGGAAAGACTCAAACTGATTATTTGCCTAACAATATATAGGCTATCAGTTACTATATCATGGGGAGATTTGGTAAAACTAATTTACAGGTTAATTTGATTTTCCCTTACTTATACAGTGTCTGGATTGTACATAAAACATTTTTTTAGATGAGGGAAGATTAACATAGGCAATTTTGTCTGCCACTTTCTAATTTGCACTGTCTATTTCTGCTTTACTGACTATGCCAAAGCCTTGGACTGTGTGGATCACAATAAACTGTGGAAAATTCTTCAAGAGATGGGAATACCAGACCACCTGACCTGCCTCTTGAGAAGCCTGTATGCAGGTCAGGAAGCAACAGTTAGAATTGGACATGGAACAACAGACTGGTTCCAAATAGGAAAAGGAGTACGTCAAGGCTGTATATTGTCACCTTGCTTATTTAACTTATATGCAGAGCACATCATGAGAAACGCTGGGCTGGAAGAAGCACAAGCTGGAATCAAGATTGCTGGAAGAAATATCAATAACCTCAGATATGCAGATGACACCACCCTTATGTCTGAGAGTAAAGAGGAACGGAAAAGCCTCTTGATGAAAATGAAAGAGGAGAGTGAAAAAGTTGGCTTAAAGCTTAACATTCAGAAAACTAAGATCACAGCATCTAGTCCCATCACCTCATGGGAAATAGATGGGGAGGCAATGGAAACAGTGTCAGACTTTATTTTTTTGGGCTCCAAAATCACTGCAGATGGTGACTGCAGCCATGAAATGTAAAGATGCTTACTCCTTGGAAGGAAAGTTATGACCAACCTAGACAGCATATTAAAAAGCAGAGACATTATTTTGTCAAGAAATGTCCGTCTGGTCAAGGCTATGGTTTTCCCAGTGGTCATGTATGGATGTGAGAGTTGGACTGTAAAGAAAGCTGAGCACCAAAAAACTGATGCTTTTGAACTGTGGTGTTGGAGAAGACTCTTGAGAGTCCCTTGGACTGCAAGGAGATCCAACCAGTCCATCCTATAGGAGATCTGTCCTGGGTGTTCTTTGGAAGGACTGATGCTGAAGCTGAAACTCCAATACTTTGGCCACCTCATGCGAAGAGTTGACTCATTGGAAAAGACCCTGATGCTGGGAGGGATTGGGGGTAGGAGCAGAAGGGGACAACAGAGGGTGAGATGGTTGGATGGCATCACCGACTCGATGGGCATGAGTTTGAGTAAACTCTAAGAGCTGGTGATGGACAGGGAGGCCTGGCGTGCTGCAATTCATGGGGTCGCAAAGAGTTGGACACGACTGAGCGACTGAAAACTAAACTTTAAAAAAAGAATGTTGAAATAATGGTAGAAGTTGTAGTGGACTTTTTTTTTTTTTTTTTTTCAACCATGCAACAATTGTAAGTTGAAAGCTAAATGCAAGAGATAGCAGAGTAGAGAGGGAAACAGTGTTGGTGAAATTGATGTTGTTGTGCATCTACAACTGTTCCACAAGGGTGTTCACCTTGGACTTCTCTTAACTAAGAGATTAAACCATTCAAGATTAGGTGACTTTCATTTCAAGCCATTTATTTTCAAAAGCAGAATTAAAGCTGAGTAAAATTGCACAAAGACACATACATCCACACACACACACCTTTGACATCAAGGTGCACCCATCACCATAAGCTTAACAATGAGCTGTATTTAGTACATGCAGTTTGTTACTGGTTTTGGAGACTTCTTTCATTTTTACAGCAAAAGTAATTTTTACATATATAGTAAAATGTCCATGTATGCAGTTCAAGTATAATGAATTTACATCTGTTATTATATTATCAGATTTGATATAACATAGCCAGTGTATCTCATTTATTTGTCAATTAATATTTGTCTATAGTATCTCCCCTCTGAATATATAGGTTTATTTGGACATCACGAGATGGTCAACACCGAAATCAGATTGATTATATTCTCTGCAGCCAAAGATGGAGAAGCTCTATACCGTCAGCAAAAACAAGACTGGGCGCTGACTGTGGCTCAGATCATGAACTTCTTATTGCCAAATTCAGACTTAAACTGAAGAAAGTAGGGAAAACCACTAGACCATTCAGGTGTCACCTAAATCAAATCCCTTATGAATATACAGTGGAAGTGAGAAATAGATTTAAGGGACTAGATCTGATAGACAGAGAGCCTGATGAACTATGGGTGGAGGTTCGTGACATTGTACAGGAGACAGGGATCAAGACCATCCCCAAGAGAAAGAAATGCAAAAAGGCAAAATGATTGTCTGAGGAGGCCTTACAAATAGCTGTGAAAAGAAGAAAAGCAAAAAGCAAAGGAGAAAAGGAAACATATTCCCATTTGAATGCAGAGTTCCAAAGAATAGCCAGGAGAGATAAGAAAACCTTCCTCAGTGATCAATGTAAAGAAATAGAGGAAAACAACAGATTGGGGAAGACTAGAGATCTCTTCAAGAAAATTAGAGATATCAAGGGAAAATTTCAGGCAAAGATGGGTGTGATAAAGGACTGAAATGGTATGGACCTAACAGAAGCAGAAGATACTAAGAAGATGTGGCAAGAATACACAGGAGAACTGTACAAAAAAGATCTTCACAACCCAGATAATCACAATGGGGTGATCACTCACCAGAGGCAGACATCATGGAATGTGAAGTTAAGTGGGCCTTAGAAAGCGTCACTATGAACAAAGCTAGTGGATGTGGTGGGATTCTAGTTGAGCTATTTCAGATCCTGAAAGATGATGCTGTGAAAGTGCTGCACTCAATATGCCAGCAAATTTGGAAAACTCAGCAGTGGCCACAGGACTGGAAAAGGTCAGTTTTCATTCCAATCCCTAAGAAAGGCAATCCCAAAGAATGCTAAAACTACCTCACAATTGCACTCATCTTACACGCTAGTAAAGAAATGCTCAAAATTCTCCAAGCCAGGCTTTAGCAATACGTGAACAGAGAACTTCCAGATGTTCAAGCTGGTGTTAGAAAGGGCAGAGGAACCAGAGATCAAGTTGCCAATATCTGCTGGATCATCGAAAAAGCAAGAGAGTTCCAGAAAAACATCTATTTCTGCTTTATTGACTACGCCAAAGCCTTGGACTGTGTGGATCACAATAAACTGTGGAAAATTCTTCAAGAGATGGGAATACCAGACCACCTGACCTGCCTCTTGAGAAGCCTGTATGCAGGTCAGGAAGCAACAGTTAGAACTGGACATGGAACAACAGACTGGTTCCAAATAGGAAAAGGAGTACGTCAAGGCTGCATATTGTCACCCTACTTATTTAACTTCTATGCAGAGCACATCATGAGAAACGCTGGGCTGGAAGAAGCACAAGCTGGAATCAAGATAATCAATATCAATAACCTCAGATATGCAGATGACACCACCGTTATGGCAGAGAGTGAAGAGGAACTAAAAAGCCTCTTGATGAAAATGAAAGAGGAGAGTGAAAAAGTTGGCTTAAAGCATAACATTCAGAAAACTAAGATCACAGCATCTGGTCCCATCACCTCATGGGAAATAGATGGGGAGACAGTGGAAACAGTGTCAGGCTTTTTTTGGGGGACTCCAAAATCACTGCAGATGGTGACTGCAGCCATGAAATTAAAAGACGCTTACTCCTTGGAAGGAAAGTTATGACCAACCTAGATAGCATATTAAAAAGCAGAGACATTACTTTGTCAAGAAATGTCCGTCTGGTCAAGGCTATGGTTTTCCCAGTGGTCATGTATGGATGTGAGAGTTGGACTGTAAAGAAAGCTGAGCACCAAAAAACTGATGCTTTTGAACTGTGGTGTTGGAGAAGACTCTTGAGAGTCCCTTGGACTGCAAGGAGATCCAACCAGTCCATCCTAAAGGAGATCAGTCATGGGTGTTCATTGGAAGGACTGATGCTGAAGCTGAAACTCCAATACTTTGGCCACCTCATGCGAAGAGTTGACTCATTGGAAAAGACCCTGATGCTGGGAGGGATTGGGGGTAGGAGCAGAAGGGGACAACAGAGGGTGAGATGGTTGGATGGCATCACCGACTCGATGGGCATGAGTTTGAGTAAACTCTAAGAGCGATGATGGACAGGGAGGCCTGGCGTGCTGCGATTTATGGGGTCGCAAAGAGTTGGTCACGACTGAGCGACTGAACTGAACTGAACTGATTTGAAAAGATTTCAAAATCTAAGAGTTGATTTTCGAAATTTCTGACAATTTTAGAAACTCTGTTGTTTGTATTTATTAACTGTAGATATTTATCAATGTTGTTAAGCATTCTAGTATTCTGGGAGATTTGGAGGAAAGTGATGAAATATAAATATGTTTATAAAATGGCTAAGTAAAGGTAAATTATTCTTACTTTATTCAGGTTCAAATTTAGACATAAATTTGCTTTTTGGAAAATTGACAAATTCGGTCCTAAGAAGTCTATTTATTTGACAGTTTGGCTCTTAGTTTTGGTGTAAGCATAGCATCAAGGCAATAAATATAAGCAAAGTATTAATATATCAATAAATGCATCTGTTACTACTTAAAATTTGATAACCATGTGCTCTAGAGGGAAAATCATGTGAACCAGTTAATGGCCACATCTAAGTGTACCAGTGCAAAATAATTTAATATTTTGATAGCACAGATTTAGTGGCTCACAGATGCCAGGCATGAATGTGCAATTTTATTTTCTGTTTTCTGATTTTTCAACATGTTTCTGTAGTCACAGACCTCATTCATTTATTTCACACAAAAATCAGGAGAGGTAACAATTGGTAAGTTATATAATGCCTTTTCCAACATGCCTGAGACTCAGATGATGATATTTTTCTACCTGAAAGGAAGAACAAGCATATATATATATTTTTTCATACTGGGTACATTTCTATTTCACAAACAGAGAGATTTTAGTAATTAGATGTGGAATATGGATATAGAACCTACAAACTGTAGTCTTTACACCCATGTGCTTGAAAACATTAAAATATATTGGAATGGATGTAAAATATCAAATATCTGATGTTGGATAATATTTAACACTATACACACACACACAAAGAAATAACTGAAGAAGGATTGTTGAACTCCTCATTATTAATTTCCTTACTTACAAAAAAAGTGATAAATATTCTACTTTCCTTAATATTTTAGTTTGTACCTTAAAATAAGAGTATTAATAGTTTCAACAGACGTATACAGGACATTCCATCCAAAAGAAAAAAAATGCACATTCTTCTCAAGTGTGCATGAAAATATCGAGGATAAATTATCTGTTAGTCAACAAAACAAGTTTTAATAAATTAAAGATTTAAATTGTATCAAACATCTTTTTGGACTACAATCATATAAAACTAGAAATCCATTAAACAAAGACAATTGGAGGTTTTACAAATATGTGAATATGAAACAATAGAAAGGTCTTTTCTGGTGGCTAAGACAGGAAAGACTCTGCCTGCATTGCGGGAGACCTGGGTTCGATCCCAGGTTGAGAAGATCCCCTGGAGGAAGGCATGGCAACCCACTCCAGTATTCTTGCCTGGAGAATCCCTATGGACAGAGGAGCCTGTCAACCTACAGTCCATGGGGTTGCAGAGAGTCAGACACCACTATGCAACTAAGCACACACAAACAATAGAGGACAACACAAAATCAGTTTAAAAGGAATAAGAAATCAATTAAAAAACATTGAAAAAAATAAAATTAGAAATATAGCATATCAAAATTCATGGAACTCAGCAAAAGTAGTTTTAAAAGAGAACTTCACAGAGATAAATGACTTCCTCAAAAAATAAGACTCAAATAAACAACCTAACTTTACACCTAAAAAAAGCTAAAAGACGAGAAAAAAAAAAAAAAAGAAGCTCAAAGTTAGTAGAAGGGAGGAAATCACAAGATTAGAGCAAAAATAAATGAAATAGAGACTGAAAAAACCATAGAAAAGATCAATAAAGCTAATAATTAGTTCTTTGAAAAGATAAACAGAGTTGGTCAGTCTCTAATTAGACTTAGCAAGAAAAAAGTATAGAAGTCTTAAATAAAATCAGAAATGTAAAGGAAATATTATAAATGATACCCTGGAAACAAAGGGTCATAAAAGACCATTATGAACAATTATATAACAGCAAATTTGACAAGGTAGAAGAAACAAATAAATTTCTAGAAATAAATGCTTACCAAAATTGAATCATGAAGAAGTAAAAAAATCTGGACAGGCTGATTAGTAGTAAGAACATTAAATCAGTAAATAACCTCTCCACAAACAGAAGTTAGCTTCACTGATGAATTCTACCAAATATTCAAGAAAGAACAAATCATAATTCTTCTCAAGCTATTTTAAAAATAAATGACAGGTGAAGGGGCAAAAGCTCTTTTATATACATTATAAGGGGCTAAAATTACACTGTTAACCAACACCATATTAAGAATGCTATGAGAAAAAAAAAAAAGGTTATTATCCCCAATTAACAAACATTCAAAAATTCTCAAGATATTAGTATCAAACAGTATCAAGATATTGTATCAAACAATATACTGAAAGGATCATGCACTGTGAGGAAATAGGACTGTCAAACATTCAAAAATCATGCTTCATGGAAAAATAATGGATAAAAATCATATAATCATCTCAATAACATCAAAACCAGCATTGGAATACATTAAAAGCTTTTTTTTTAATAATAAAAGCTGTCAGTAAAATGTTTATAACGAAAATGTATTTCAACATAATAAAGGTCATATATGACAAGCCCACAGCTCACTTTATACACCACGGTGAAAAGTTGAAAGCCTTTTCTCCAACATCAGGAAAAAGACAAAGTTGCCCACTCTTGTCACTTTTGTTTAACATAGCCAGGGAAATTAGACAAAAAAGAAATAAAATATATCTAAATTGGAAAGAGAGAAGTAAAACTGTCACTGTTTGCAGATAAAATAACTATACATCTACAAAAAGCTGGAGATTTCACCAAAACATGAGATTGTGAATAAACAAATGGTGTAAAGTTGCAGGATACAATGATAATATATATTTCTTTTTAATATGCTAATAACAAACTATCAAAAGAAGAATTTAAGAAAGGAATTCTTTTTGCAATCGCATCAAAAGAGTAAAATACCTAAGAATAAATTTAACCAAGGAGTTGTAAGATCTGTATAATGAAAAATACATGATACTAATAAAAATAATTAAAGAAGTAAGCAGAAAGATGTTTTGTACTCATGTACTGAAGGAATTAATATTGTTAAAATATCCCTACCATCTAAAACAGTCTATAAATTCAATACATTCAAAATGTCTACGTCTTCTTTACAGAAACAGAAAAATATTAAAATTTGTATGAAATCACAAAGACCCTAAATTTGTATGAAATCACAAAGACCCTAAATAACTGAAGGACATTCTCTTTAATAAACAGTGTTGGGAAATGTGACAGCCACATGCATGAGAGTAAAAGTAGACCATTACCATACATCACACAAAAGTTAAGTCAAAATTAAAGACAAGCATGAAACCATCAAACTCCTAGAAGAAAATATATGTGATGAGTTCCTTGACAGAAGTCTTGGTGATGACTTTTTGGATCTGACACCAAAAGCAAAGGTAGCAAAAGCAAAACAAACAAGTGGGACTAGATCAAACTAAGAAACTTCTGCACAGCCAAAAACTCTTCAACACAAAGAGAAGGCAACCTATTGAATGAAAGAACATGTTTGCAAACTGTATATCTGATAAGGAGTTAATATTTAAATCTATAAAAACCCATACAACTCAATTTTTAAAAATCCAATTAAAAACTTGGCAAGTCTGAGTAGATATCTTTCCAAAGAAGGCACACAGATTCCCAAAGGGACATGAGAAAAATGCTTTACATCATGAATCATTACGGAATTGAAAGTCAAAATTATAATGAAATATCACCTTGACTTGTTAAAATAGCTATTACTAGAAATACAAGAAGCAACATTTTTGGCAAGGATATGAAGGAAAAAAAGAAAGAAATCCTTGTCTAAGAACTGACACTTTCTAACTGTGGTGTTAGAGAAGACTCTTGAGAATCTCTTGGATTGCAAGGAGACCAACCCACCCAGTCAATCCTAAAGGAAATCAATCCTGAATATCACTGGACGGACTGATGCTGAATCTGAAACTCCAATACTTTGGCCACCTGATGCAAAGAGCCGACTCATTTGAAAAAGACCCTGATTCTGGGAAAGATTGAAGGCAAGAGGAGAAGGGGACGACAGAGGATGAGATGGTTAGATGGCATCACTGACTCTATGGACATGAGTTTAAGCAAGCTCCCAGAGAGAGGGAAGGACAGGGAAGCCTCACATTCTGCAGTCCATGGGGTCAGAAACAGTTAGACAGGACTGAGAGACTGAACAACAACAACAGCCACAGCTAGAGAGCCTGCTCATTACAATGAAATGAGGCCAGTGTCAAATAATAAATGTTAAAAAACTACAATGGGGAACTACTTATTTCAGTGGCTAAAATTAAAAAGACTTACAATGATGTAGAGCAACTAGCATTCTCAGTTTTTAAGGGAGCTTAGCCAATAGAAGTTGGCATAAAAATGTTAGGAAAATTTAACATTATCAAGTACTGATCAATATTATTATAACTAATGAACTAATAATTCCACTGTTGTCTAAACATAAATGAAAGCTGAGTTTATTAATTGGTAATACAGAAATGTCTGCAGCAGTTTAATTTACAGTAGTCCAAACTGGAAACAATTCAAGTATCCACAAGAGATGAATTAATAAGTGTTATAATATTAATATTACATGATAAATAAAACATGATATTTAACAGGAATATAAAACTATAAATAAATGTTCATAGTACTGAGGAAACAAAATATGGCATAATTAACACTGATATTTTAAAAAAGGATTTCTGGAGTTATTCACTGGAAGATAGCACAAGGAAGACTTCAAGGGTACTAGAAATATTCTAAACCTTAATATTTATTGTGGTTACACTGGCATAAACATATGTAAAATTCATCAAAATTTACTTGTGATTTTGTGTTAATAACATTAATTAAAATCTATATCAACTGTAAATAAATGACCTAATGATGATACATTCAAGTTCACTCTGCAATTAAAATTCTCTTATTTTTCATACTTTTGATATATTGCCTCTATATGGTACTACTTTATTTCTAGATATATATGAAAAATATACCAGTGCAACTTTTGGAATTTTTTGTGCAAATTTTATTAAAGAATTAAGAGTAGGAAATCTCCAATGTAATCAAAACAATAAAGAGATGTATGTTGTATAACTTTGAAAACTATTTTGAAATTATTTTTTTAATTATTGATTTCATATTTAACTTCATTTTGTTCAGATCTGTTATTCAGTCACTCTGTAGTTTTTGACTCTTTGCAACTCCATGGACTGCAGCATGCCTGCAGTCTTCCTTGTCCTTCACCATCTCCGGGAGCTTGCTCAAGTTCATGTCCATTGAGTCAGTGATGCCATCCAACCATCTTATCCTCTGTCATCCCCTTTTCCTCCTGCCTTCAATCTTTCCCAGTGTTGGGGTCTTTTCCACTGAGTTGGCTCTTCGCATCAGATGGCCAAAGTATTGGAGCTTCAGCTTCAACATCAGGACTTCCAGCGAATATTCAGGACCGATTCCCTTGAGGATTGGCTGGTTTCATCTCCTTGCAATCCGAGAGACTCTCAAGAGTCTTCTCCAGCACCACAGCATCAATTCAAAAGCATCAATTCTTCAGTGCTCAGCCTTCGTTGTGGTCCAACTCTCACATCCATACATGACTATTTTAAAAACAATAGCTTTGACTAGATGGACCTTTGTTGGCAAAGTAATGTCTCTGCTTTTTAATATGCTGTCTAGGTTGGTCATAGCTTTTCTTCCAAGGAGCAAGGGCCTTTTAATTTCATGACTGCAGTCACCATCTGCAGTGATTTTGGAGCCTAAAAAAATAAAGTTTCTCACTGTTTCCTCATCTGTTTGCCATGAAATGATGGGACCAGATGCCATGATCTTAGTTTTCTGAATGTTGAATTTTAAGCCACTTTGTCACTCTCCTCTTTTGCTTTCATCAAGAGGCTCTTTAGTTCTTCTTCACTTTCTGCCATGAGAGTGGTGTCATCTGTGATTGCATAGGCCAACTTATGCAGTTTCTGATGGGTGTTTGACTTTGATGACCAAATGTTCTGTTGTATCTGCCTAGATTGTGTCTTTAACAGATAAATAGTCCTCTTTCCCAACCCTTAAGGAGTGACCTGTATTTTGCATAAGAAATAGCCCTAGTGATCTGCACATTTGCAGAGATCAAGTGTCTGAGATAACTTTTAAAAAGAAATAGCTAATTCTTACTCATATTTGAAAACTCATTACTATCAGGTGGTTTATTAAGACTGAGCATATTTATGCATCTCAGGTCATATCCATGGACCCATATCCATCATAAATCAATATACCCTTTAAACATTATGGACAGAATCAGTTTCAAAAATAAGATTTTATTTGTGGTTTGCATTAAAACATATTACTCACTGCAATTACAATTAGATCCTGGGGAAAGGAATGGATTACTTAAATGAAAAGTTGCATGAATTGAAAAGACTGCCTTCAAACACTAAATAATACAGTCTGCAGAGAAATAAAAAACAGTATTGTGACAATTTAACACATGTTTCAATTATTCACTTTCTCCTGTGCCATGGGCTTTCATTTTAAATTATAGCTAAATAGCAGTGTTCTTATCTTTCTTTGATCTCTATATTTAGCTATTAGAAATGCATAGCTCAAGGACATAGAAAGCATAATATTAAGAATAAATTACTGGAAAGAAATAAAATATCAGCCCCATTTTAACATTTTTCACTATTTGTTATTGGCGATAATATTTAATTTTCTAACTTTCTGTTGATTTAGAAAATGGGAGTCAAAATACTTATATCACATGGTATCATGCAAAATAATTTCAGGCTTCTGAGGTAAGGGAATCTGCCTGTCTGTGCATGAGATGCAGGAGAGGTGAATTTGATCCTCAGGAAGATCCTCTGGAGAAGGAAACGGCAACCCACTCCAGAACTCTTGCTGCTTAGCATGAGGTATAGCAAATAGTAAAAGCTCAAGAAACATTATGTCTTGATATGGGCCAGTATTCTTGCTTATAAAATCCCATGGACAGAGGAGCCTGGCAGGCTGCGGTCTATGGGGTCACAAAGAGTCAGACTGTACTGAGGGACTGAGTGAGCGTGCATGCCCGCGCGCGTGTGCACACGCGCACACACACACACACACACACACACACACACACACACGGTAGACTGACAATTCTTAACAACTTCCTACTATACCAATCATTGAATTTTATTTTCTCTTCAAGCATTACTAAAGAAGAGATAGCTATAATATGGTTAAAATGCTAATAACTTCAAGAATTTGACAATGGGTAGTGTTAAATACTGGGACTAAGTTTGCTGGTATTTGAAGTCTGCACATTTTCCCAGCCACTTTTTCAAGGCTTCTCTGACCTCACTGTTCCTCAAACTGTAGATGAGGGGGTTCAGCACAGGAGTAAAGATAGTATAGAATGCTGACACAACCTTATCATGGTTAGCTGACCTATAGGATTTGGGTCTCATGTAGATAAAAATGGCAGGTCCATAAAAGAGTGCCACTACAGCTAAATGGGAGGAACAGGTGGCAAAAGCCTTCTTGAGGGCTTCTTGAGAACGCATATGGAGAATGGCAGAGAGAATGAGACTATAGGAAGTCAGAATGAGGGAAAAGGGAATTAGGAGCATTAACACACAGCAAACGTACATGACATTTTCAAAGACTGATGTATCAGCACAAGCCAAACGCACCAACATGGGGGCCTCACAGAAGAAATGATCGATCTCATGAGCACTGCAAAATGGGAAGCTCAGTGTAGTGGCCGCTTGCATGAGCCCATCAGCTGCCCCCAGGAACCAAGAGCCCAAAGTCATTTGAAAACATAATCGCCAGTTCAGGAGTACAGGGTATCTCAATGGGTGGCAAACAGCTACATAACGGTCATAGGACATGGCGGCTAGGAGGAAACTCTCTCCACCACCAAGCGTGAGTGAGACGAAAATCTGCAACCCACAGCCAGCAGGAGAGATGGATTTGTTCCATGTTAAGTAGTCAGCAGCCATTTTGGGCACGATGGAGGAAACCAGCATCATGTCCATGAGAGATAGTTGGCTCAGTAGGAAGTACATGGGCCTGTGGAGTTGGGGGTCCAGGAGAATCAGGAGAAGCATGAGGGCATTGGCCATCGAGGAAGCAATGGCCATTGTCAGAACCATCATAAATAGAAAGAGATGGGATCTTGTGTGCTTAAAGATTCCTAGGAGAATAAAGTCTGAGGTTGTATTTCTCTTCTCCATGATTTCTGCTAGATATGACATTGGAAATGGGGGGAAAAAAAAGAAAAGATAAGGGCTTTTATTATCCAAAAATCTTAGTTCAACTTAATAACTTCTGGGTATGTAGTGGATATGGGATCCAAGGGCCTGATTCAAAGCCTTACTTCCCGTTTATAATGAGTCTTCTTGACCTATCATCCACTTCTCGATAGTGGAATGTTAATAAATGTTAATATTTTAAGTAAGGTCAAGCTATATAATTCAGAGAATACTGTATTAACTAATTGAAATGATAGATTACAATAGATCAAAAGCAGAAAACAATATCAGGGATTAAATAATTATAAATAGTTATTTTGACTATATATTTTGTATCGTTATTTTATGCTCTTATTATGTGTATTGAAACCAAATTAACTTATTGAGGAAATAAACACTCATTTAGAAATTTGTCATTTATATTTTTTTAATCACAGGTAACTTTTTTCTAAATTTTGGAAATTGTAGCATATTCAATCTAGGTTTTTTTTTTTTTTTTTTTTTAATATAACAAGAAATTATAGTTCCCAGGATCATGAAATGGAACAGATGAGCATAAGTTAAACAAAATTTCTGCATTGAAGGGAGATAATATCCTCAGTAACTGATGAAAATGTCCTTTTATTCTTTTTCTCACTGAATCACTATTTCTATTTACATGATTTTAAAATGCAGATATTCTAGTTCATTACTCTCTCCTCTGAAATCTTCAGTGTCTTCCCACAACATTTATTCTCACAAACTTATTTCTCCAGCTTACTACGGCTTGGTGACAAGCCCTAAACACCATTTCACCGCAAAGTATACTATCACAGAGACTTCAAATCATCAGGTGAATATGACAGGGAAGCATGAAAGATCTTTCATGTTAGTAAATGCTTAGAGAAAATACCAATAAGTATAATGAGAAGTAACATTACTAAAAGGACAAAGAAGCAATTTTAAAGCAATTTCATTACCATGAAGCATAATTATCAACAAAATGTAAAGATACTTGGGAAGAGAAAACACTTTATTTTAAAAATACCTAAATTCAAATATGTGGCTTGTTTTTAAACATAGTTTTTAATATTCAACAAAAAAGAACCATTTTCTTGTGCTGTGTGTGCTTAGTCACTCAGCCGTGTCTGACTCTTTGGGACCCCGCGGACTGTAGCCTGCCAGGCACCTCTGTTCATGGGGATTCTCCAGGCAGAAATACTGGAGTGGGTTGCCATGCCCTTCTCCAGGATATCTTCCCAACCCAGGGATTGAACTCAGGTCTCCTGCATTTCAGGTGGGTTCTTTACCATCTGAGCCACCAGGGAAGACAAAACTGAAATGACTGAGATAAATGAGTACAGCTTCATTAGAAATGATTTACAGGTTGAAAGCCATTGTACACAGAGTACAAGTAAGAATTTTTTTAGTGTTTACCATTTTTAAACTCAATACTAAGGGAAAAAATGTAAATTTATAAACAGCAGAAGAGTATATAGCTTCAAGGAACCAGTACTCCCCTGTTATTAGCAGAAAAAAATTCACAAATGTGCCACTTTTTTTTTTTTTTTTTAAATAAATGTAACATTTGCAGATCACGGCATCTGGTCCCATCACTTCATGGCAAATAGATGGGGAAACAGTGGAAATAGTGACAGACTTCATTATTTTGGGCTCCAAAATCACTGCAGATGATGAGTGCAGCCATGAAATTAAAAGACATCTTGGAAGAAAAGTTATGACCAACCTAGACAGCATATTAAAAAGTAGAGACATCACTTTACCAACAAAGGTCTGTCTAGTCAAAGCTATAGTTTTTCCTGTAGTCATGTATGGATGTAAGAGTTGGACTATAAAGAAAGCTGAGCACCAAAGAATTGATGCTTTTGAACTGTGGTGTTGGAGAAGACTATTGAGAGTTCCTTGGACAGCAAGGAGATCCAACCAGTTCATCCTAAAGGTAATCAGTCCTGAATATTCACTGGAAGGACTGATACTGAAGCTGAAACTCCAATACTTTGGCCACCTGATGTGAAGAACTGACTCATTTGAACAGACCCTGATGCTGGGAAAGGTTGAAGGTGGGAGGAGAATGGGATGACAGAGGATGAAATGGTTGAAAGGCATCACCGATTCAATGGACATGAGTTTGAGCAAGCTCTGGGAGTTAGTGATGGGCAGGGAGGCCTGGGGTGCTACAGTCCATGGGGGTCACAAAGAGTTGAACACGACTGAGTGACTGAACTGAACTGAAGGTTTGCAGACCTCTTTATTTCTGATATGGTGAAGAAAACTTCACCAAATCTTTAGAGATGTAATGATTTCTAAGCCTGTTGTCTAGAATTTGTCCAGTTATTGATTATTACAGAGACAGGTAGTGATCATGCTTTCTGTTCTAAGGGGTTTGATTTTGTGAATATCTTAATTCTATAAAAATCATATGGCCATCATAGCCCACCTCTTGCAGAGAAATCATGACATCATACACACTAGCAGTCTCTTTAAAACACCTGCAGAAAAGCAGTGCTAATGGTTTATTAAATCACTGTTTGAACCACAAGAACATTCACATTTGAACAGACATAAAACACATATTGACACCAGTATCTTCAGAGACTTGTTTAAGCATCAGATACCAGAAAATAGGTATTCTACTTTACCCAATCAAGGCATTGTTAAACCTTGTGAGTCCTAATAACCTCTAGCTAGTATATGCAGTCCCTTGTTGTATATACTGTTTAAAATACCTTTCTCCTATTTTTGACATGAACCTTGAATTCAGACTCCTTCTGCCTTCATTATAAATTTAAGTTACACTTGTGTTCATCTTACTGATGATGAACAAAGACCACGAGACCTGGAATACAGAAGTCCTGGTTTAAGAATCATTCTGTCCTTTTCTACATATGTGATAGGTCAGTCAACCTTGTTTTGTTTGTTTACTTATGCTTAAAATTATAAATCTCCTAAAACGATTACTCAGATAATTAAAAGAAGACATTTTGTACATGAAAGATTTTTGAAATAATTTCCCAAGTCATTTTGCAGATTCAGGCAACATTTTAAATTTTAATTTAATTCATCATTCAGGATAATTTGCTGCTATTTTAAAAAATTTTCATGTAAACAAGAGCTAGAAAGTCACAGTATAATACATTGATTTGATAAATTGACTGAATGCTCTGACAAATTGAAGGTGACATTCAAAGGCAAAACTTAAATGACAGAGATATACACATACACGTGCATCACACATGTATGTGTTTAAATTAAATAAGAGTAAAACTTGTAACTATTACTCTTTAAAATGAAAAAAATAGTAAAAGTAAATAAATCTGTTATATTTTTGTTTTAATAAATTACACTGCTCAAAATTCAATATGGTAATTTAATAAAAATGTCAGCTTAAATGTATTACATAATTCTTTTAGTTATATGGACAAGCAGCTTCATCTTTTTTTCCTAAATGTCATACAAAATATGTTTAAATGAAGAATGTTTGTAATTATGAATATATCAATGTATTTACTTGCTATGTGAAATGTTTGGCTGTTAAATAAAAAGCTACATTACCTCAGCAAATTATGACTATGGACATGCCCTTATAAGTATTTCTTCATTAGGTCAATTGTGGACAAAATTAATTCCAGCCTATTATTAATAAATAGGGTAAAAAATTGAAAAAAATTTAAAACTATACATATTTTTTCCAGAAATGATAGAAATATTTCTGCTCCAGAAATAGATGATGTATACTTTTTTAGATGCATATGTATGTATCCTTCAGAGAAAGAAAAGACTTTGTTTCATTTTCTTTAAACTAACAGTATATCTTGCCCCCCAAAATTTTATAATTACTTTGTCCCTCTTATATGAACAATATTTTAGAAACTCCATTAATCTCAAAAGTATGCCCTTTCTGATGCTGTTACACAAATTGATTATAGTCTCCCCCCATCCACACTTACTTGTAAACACTGGTAGAGATCATTGTCGTGAATTACTGGGAGTTTCCCTTTACAAACTCCTTTTCTCTTCTGCCATCCTGCCCTTCACAAAGAAAGTGCCTTTATAGTCACAAGATATTGATATAGTATGGTTACTTCCTTAAAACTGTCCCACTGTTCAGTGAAAAATTACCCTAATATTAATTCAATAACTTGAGTGAATTCACTGCCATTTCAAAATGACTTTTTAACTCACAGAGTGGACACAGCCAACAACTTACACATAGAAAATAGGGAGGTTTTTATTTTTTATCACTTGTGGATGAAATTTTACAAAATTACTATGAAATTAAAAATTCAAATGTAAAGCATCAAGTACATAGCAAATATGAATCAATTGATATGACTTCTTAAAAAATGAGTAAATGATTTTCAAACTAATTAGACTCACCTCTATGGAAAAGTCACAATCCATGAAATGTGCATTTATACATATTTGATGCTCGATCTTTCTGACAGGTTGGCTACAAATGTTTGCTTATATAAGTGTTGAGGATACTGCTTTCCGCTCCTGGCTGCATGCCATATTTACTTAGCAGTCCTATATGACTGCTTAAAATATCCTACACCTACAAAATATCTTCCCTTGAGCAATGGCACTTGCAAAGGCAAATCTTCTATGGCAAGGGAACACAGATAAATGTTTCTTAAGAGTAAATGATGAAATGAACTAATTTACCTCCTAGGTTTTCATTAAAGCAAAAGAATCCGGAGTGGTAAGGTGAAGCAATGTGACACTGTTAGGAACAGCAAATACAAGAAATTGTTCAAGACAACACTGGAATTCTGCTCCTTGAACCAAACACATGTGATTTAATTGCCTGAAATAGACAGTTCTACAAGAATGCAAACAATATTAATACTTTAAAAAAAAACTGTCCTGAGATACCAGAGTAGAAGGATTTATCTCTAAATCATTTTAAATTTGTGATTCTCAGACATTAAGGAATATCTGAATCACCAGAAGGGCTTGTTAATTACACTTTAAAAAATATTTCCTTAATTATACCATCTGAAGGTGACAGTTGACTTTATCCTGAACTGAATGTCAGTGCTCCATAAATTCATCAATTCCAAATTTTGTGTGTGTGTTTAAATCCTTGTGTCTATTCCTTATCCATTTCACAATCTTGTATTACTGTAATGAATAAGCCCTGCCTTTCTTTTCCAGGAAATATGCATAACATTGCTTACTTGGTAGCATTATTAGAAGGATTAAGTCAAATAGTTGTAAACTACTTGGAAAGGTATCTGGCCCATTTTAATTGTTGTATCAGTTTTTATTGTTATCATCATTGTGATTGTTTCGAACGGGGGGAAAAAATCTCTAGAGTTTCTGTTGATTTTGACCCAAGCATTGTGAAAAGTTATCTATAATAGAAAATAAGGCAAAGGGAAAAGAGTCTGTCATTTCTGTGTTATCCTGGAGCATTGTTTAAGATGCTTGTTTAAAGATGGCTTAGCTCTCTAGGTGAATGCATCTGTGTTTGACTTACTATTTACTACTAACTATTTAAGGCCTAGAATTTGTGAAGTCGCATATGAACACGTGTATTTGTGTTCAGTACAGATGCAAATAATTTCTGTCCAGTAATACAATAAATCAACCAGCTTAACTGAAAACAGAAATACTTCACCATGTAAATTCAGTGGGAAAGGATCATTTCTTCAGTACATGTATTGTGAAAACTGGATACTCATATGCCATATAATAAGGTAGAAATCTTATTTTACATCTTATAAAAAATCAACTAAAAATAGAGTAAAGGCCTAAATATAAGACAGGAAATTGTTAACTCCTAGAAAAAAATATTAGGAGAAACCTCTTTGACATTATGTTACTAATGATTTTTTGGATATGGCACCAAAAATTCAGGCAACAAAAGCAAAAATAGGCAAGTAGTATCATATCAAACTAAAATGTGTCTTCACAGCAACATGCTGCTGCTGCTGCTGCTAAGTCGTTTCAGTCGTGTCCGACTCTGTGTGACCTCATAGATGGCAGCCCATCAAGCTCCCCTGTCCCTGGGATTCTCCAGGCAAGAACAATGGAGTGGGTTGCCATTTCCTTCTCCATTGCATGAAAGTGAAAAGTGAGAGTGAAGTCACTCAGTTGTGTCCGACTCTTAGCGACCCCACGGACTGCAGCCTACCAGGCTCCTCTGTCCATGGGATTTTCCAGGCAAGAGTACTGGAGTGGGGTGCCATTGCCTTCTCCATCACAGCAACATTAACAATCACTAAATAGGTAATGTACACGTTGGGAGAAAATATTTGCCAACTATATATCTGATAAGGGGTTAATATATGAAATATATAAGAACCTTAGTGAATTTAACAGCAGAAAAAAAACTCAACTGTAATACTGGCAAGTACCTAAATTGACATTTTTACAAAGAAGACACACAAATGGCTGCTCATCATAAAAGGGGTTCAGCATTCACTAATTATCATGGAAATGCAAATCAAAACCACAATAAGATGTCCCCTAACACCTCTCAAAAGGGCTATCATCAATAAATAAATAAATTAATAAATAAATAAAATAACAAGGATGAAGAGAAAAGAGGCTCAAGCCTTGTAATTGCTAGTGAGATTATAAATATGAGTTTCCTATCACTTCTTTAAAATGCCTTTGACAAAGAAAAATTTTTTAATAAAAATATTTTTACATTTCTATTTTTTAAAGAGTTTGAGCTTCTTGGTTTGGTATCTTCTCTGTGAACACGAGATGTACTCCCCTCAGTTCAGTTCAGTCGCTCAGTCGTGTCTGACTCTTTGCGACCCCATGAATTGCAGCATGCCAGGCCTCCCTGTCTGTCACCAGCTCCCGGAGTTTACTCAAACTCATGCCCATTGAGTCAGTGATGCCATCCAGCCATCTCATCCTCTGTCATCCCCTTCTCCTCCTGCCCCCAATCCCTCCCAGCATCACAGTCTTTTCCAATGAGTCAACTCTTCTCATGAGGTGGCCAAAGTACTGGAGTTTCAGCTTCAGCATCAGTCCTTCCAATGAACACCCAGGACTGATCTTTAGGATGGACTGGTTGGATCTCCTTGCAGTCCAAGGGACTCTCAAGAGTCTTACCCAATATCACAATTCAAAAGCATCAATTTTTCGGCACTCAGCTTTCTTCACAGTCCAACTCTCACATCCATACATGACCACTGGAAAAACCATAGCCTTGACCACACAGACCTTTGTTGGCAAAGTAATGTCTCTGCTTTTTTTTTTTTTTTTTTTGTCTCTGCTTTTTAATATGCTATTTAGGCTAGTCATAACTTTCCTTCCAAGGAGTAAGCGTCTTTTAATTTCATGGCTGCAATCACCATCTGCAATGATTTTGGAGCCCCATAAAATAAAGTCTGACACTGTTACCACTGTCTTCCCATCTATTTCCCATGAAGTGATGGGACCAGATGCCATAATCTTAATTTTCTGAATGTTAAGCTTTAAGCCAACTTTTTCACTCTCCTTTTTCACTTTCATCAAGAGGCTTTTTAGTTCCTCTTCACTTTCTGCCATAAGGGTGGTATCATCTGCATATCTGAGGTTATTGATATTTCTCCCAGCAATCTTGATTCCAGCTTGTGCTTCTTCTAGCCCAGCGTTTCTCATGATGTACTCTGCATAAAGTTAATAAGTAGGGTGACAATATAAAGCCTTGACTCCTTTTCCTATTTGGAACCAGTCTGTTGTTCCATGTCCAGTTCTAATTTGCTTCCTGAGCTACATACAGATTTTTTCAAGAGGCAGGTCAGGTGGTCTGATATTCCCATCTCTTGAAGAATTTTCCACAATTTGTGGTGAGCCACACAGTCAAAGGCTTAGGTGTAATCAATAAAGCAGTAATAGATGTTTTTCTGGAACTGTCTTGCTTTTTTGACGATCCAGCGGATGTGGCAGTTTGATCTCTGGTTGCTCTGCTTTTTCTAAAGCCAGCTTGAACATCTGGAAGTTCATGGTTCACGTATTGTTGAAGATTGGCTTGGAGAATTTTGAGCATTACTTTACTAGTGTGTGAGATGAGTGCAATTGTGTGGTAGTTTACGCTTTCTTTGTCCTTGCTTTTCTTTGGAACACATAGGTATTAGGAAGCATTACTATGAACAAAGCTAGTGGAAACGGTGGAATTCCAGCTGAGGTATTTCTAATTCTAAAACATGATGCTGTGAAAGTACTGCACTCAATATGCCAGCAAATTTAGAAAATTAATCAGAACTGGAGAAGACCGGCTTTCATTCCAATCCCAAAGAAGGACAGCACCAATGAATGTTCAAACTATTTCTTTATTATTGCCCTCATTCACATGTTAGAAAGGTTATGCTCAAAATCCTTCAAGCTAGGCCTGAACCGGGAGCTTTCAAATGTACAAGCTGGATTTAGAGAAGGCAGAGGAACAAGAGGTTGAATTGCCAACATTCATTGTATCATGGAGAAAGCAAGGGGACTCCAGAAAAATATCTAATTCTGCTTTGTTGACTATGCTGAAGTCTTTGACTGTGTGGATCACAACAAACTGTGGAAAATTCTTAAAGAGATTGGAGTACCTGACTATCTTCCCTGTTTTCTGAGAAACAGGTATGTGGGTCAAGAAGCTATAGTTCCATCAGACATGGAACTATGGACTGGTTCCAAACTGGGAAAGGAGTATGACAAGTCTGTCCATTGTCACCTGCTTATTTAAGTTATATGCAGAATATGTAATGGGAAATGTCACACTGGGTGAATCACAACCTGGAAACAAGATTGCTGGGAGATATATCAATAAGAGTAGCATCATCAGATATGCAATTGAGACCACTTTAATGGAAGAAAGTGAAGAGGAACCAAAGAGTCTCTTGATAAATGTGAAAGAGGAGAGTGAAAAAATAAATAAAATAAAAATGTTGGCTTAAAATTCAACATTAAAAAAAACAAAAACAAAAAAACTAAGATAATGCCATCCAGTCTCATCACTTCATGGCAAATAAAACTGGAAAATGTGGAAACAGTGACAGATTTTATTTTCTTGGACTCCAAAATCACTGCAGTAGTTGACTGCAGCCAGGAAATTAAAATACACTTGTTCCTTGGAATTGAAACTGTGACAAACATAGCATATTAAAAAGCAGAGACACCACTTTGCTGACAAAGGTCCATGCATTAAAGATATGATTTTTTTCAATAGTCAGGTATGAGTGTGAGAGTTGGACCATAAAGAAGGCTGAGCACTGAAAAATTGATGCTTTCGAATTGTGGTGCTGGAGAAGACTCTTGAGAGTGCCTTGGACTGCAAGGAGATCAAACTCATCCATCCAAAATGAAATCAATCCTGAATATTCATTGGAAGGATTGTTGCCGATGCTGAAGCTCCAATACTTTGGCTATGTGATGTGAAAAACTGACTTATTGGAAAAGACCCTGATGCTGGGAAAGATCGAAGGCTAAAGAAGGGCATGACAGAGGACGAGATTGTTAGAAAGCATAACTGACTCAATGAACATAAATTTGAGCAAACTCCAGGATGTAGGGGAGGACAGCAGAGCCTTACCTAGCTGCAGTCTATAGGACTGCAAAGAGTCAGACAAGAATTATCAACTGAAAAATAGTAACAGTTATTTTGTGCATTGACACAGGAAATAATAGGGAGTTATGGGTTCAAAGTTCAGGATACTTGTACATTCAGTTGTAGTAGAATCTGAATTGTGATTGATAATGTGTTAATACATTTATTTTCTTTTCCATCTGAGTCTACAGATTACTAAAGTGTGTTGGAGTTTTGCACAGAAAAAGATGCATAGATTACTAGTTTAGAGAAAGTCTGCAGAGGTTATGGCCATATTGTGACTTTGCCAAGAAGCTAACTAAAGATTTATTTATCTTTTTAAATAATTTTAAAGTGAGATTTGTCACATAGTTCTGAATTTTATACTGTCTTATACAAGACAGGCATGTTTTGTTGCTCAATGGATCCTTTGGTATTGATAACATGCTGAGGGTGAGATTTAACCAGGTTAGAGTAAATGCAAAGAGGATGCCATATGGTAGGGAGACATAGACATTAATATAATTACTATAAGAAAAATTATGCACATGTTAATAACTTATCCCATAATCAAAGGCAAAGCAGTGAAATTAATTCATTCAGTTTTATATTTTATTTTATTTTCACCATATATATACATATAATGTGCCATATATATAGTACAATATTATTATATATTAAGTAAAATCTTGCTAAACAATATTCCATGATCTTTGCCCAGGATAAGTGACCCCGTTTCAATACTTTTCTTGGTTATAAATTTGTTAATTGAATGGCGTAATAAATCCTAAAATGTATTGAGGCTTTTCTCTGTGAAAGGTACTGTGTAAACATCTGACATATATTGTTCCATTTTGTTCTTAGAATATTTTTTATAACAACTTTAGAATTCTTAGCAGTAAACTAGACTCTTAAGTAATTTTTCCCAGCCAACTGCTTAACCAGTGGTGGGCCTAGCAGGCTAGATTTTTCTCTGTGTCTAAATGCTTATTGTATTGCACTACCTCTAAGAGTCATCTTTCCACTTCAGTAGAACAGCTGACTGGATTAATATTTTCATGTATCACTTATCTACTCCTCAATGAAAGAAAGTATTTTGACATAGCAAAATTTAATTTAGTCACAATAATTTCCTCTGTTGTTCAGTCACTGAGTTGTGTCTGACTCTGCAGCCGCAAAACTGCCGCACACCAGGCTTCCCTGTTCTCCACTATCTCCCAGAGTTTGCTCAAACAGGCAGGAAACTGTACTTAATACTGTTTCTATTAATCAGCCAAGTAACAGTAAGTACTATCTGCAACTCTTAAGTCTGTAGATTTCCAACTTACAAATTTTTAATATACATGATGTGACATCTCACAGGTATTAAGTCATGTTTTGGAATAATGAAGTTCATCCTTCTTTGGGATTCTGGGAATGCAACATCAATTGAGTTGACTCCTTTTCTCTAGGTACAGAACTGAGTTCATCTTCAAATCAGCAAAGTCAACTAAATTTCCAAGATTTTGGCCACAGTGGACTTGGACATTGGGGATCAATTACAGGAGAGAGAGAAATGTCTAAAGACTTGATGATGTAACAATCTGCATATAAAATGTTACAACTTATCTTTCTGTCTTCCAACAGTAGGACCTGAGGGAACTAGGTATAAAATGTGTTAGTCTCCATTCACTGAAACAGGTAATAGGAAAGTAAGTTGCTTTAACTAACCAATACCTATGCAAATGGAAAAATATTTCGCTAGACAGAGTTAAGTTGTTTTCTAATTCCTAAGTTAAGTTTTCTAATTCCAGTGAGTCTTGGACAAAGGGAAACTAAAAATGGCCATAGTTTTATGCTAAAGAAAATGATATACAGTAGGAGCAATGAGGAATATATATCACAATGTGCTCCCAGAAGTTCCTTTCTCATGAATTTTAGCAAATAAAGCAGAGATTCTTATGTCAGTCAGAGTTTTGATTTGATGTAGACACTTTTGACCAATGACATGAACTTGTAGCCTAGCCCAAGAAGCTATGTCAGTAAAATTTGGTACTTAAATATTTTAAATAATTCAATGTACTGATAGCAAGAAATTGTGCCATTATAAGGCTATATTCTCTCTCAAAATACACAAGAACTTCAGACAAGGTGAGTCATAGTATTTTTATAGAATTGAGTTGATTTGGGTTACTAGGGAGTAACTTTGAAGATATGGTTTTCCTGTCTTGGGAAAATATTTTGTTCTGCACAGAGAATAACGGCTTCAAAGCAAATTGGAAAAGTAAAGTGTGAACATAAAATATAAAAATGTAAAAAGAAGTAATATGTACTGGATAGAATTATATTATGTGTGCTCTGGAGTGATGTGTTACCTTAACTAAGACACTTTATTTCTGTCTATGTGATATTTCTCAATGATTAAGATATAGAATGGACAAAGAAGAATGACATTGACTGAGGACCTCTGTGCTTGCTGAATACAAAGTCTGTTTAGGTCCATTTTCAGAGTTGTCCTATAAAGTTGTGGGAATTGAGTTAGCTGAGGCTCAGGCAATTTGTTTGTTGGCCTTGGGCTGACTGTCTACAAGACTTTTTTTAAGGGTCCCTGATATGTAACTTTTGCAAAAATAAATTCAGGACCCTGACATTGACACATTTACATATAACAGATTCTGTAAGTTGAGATTTTTTTTTCCTTTTAACTCTATGAATGTCATAAATATGATTCTTAGAATGACCAAAAGAAGCGTTCACTGTAGGCCCAATTGTAGTCTCGGGGACAATATTCTGCAAGCCATAATATTACCAAAGGTGTTCTTTCATGTAACTTTGGTGCATTAAGTAAAGTCCATACCCAATAAAGAAATTTGTTGGGTATCAACAAAAAGAGACCCTGAGTTCTAGCTTCTGTGATCCATGTCCTGAAAGCTTCAAGTTCCAGATTTATAGGATATTGAAATTAACTGTTGGTTTCTATTGTCTAGCAAAATGTCAGATTTTAGTTTAGAAAGAAAAACAGGTGTTGCAGCTATCATCAAAATATCTTTATGATACTCTGAGCTCTAATACATACAGCATAGAATCAACATGCTTATGTGTCTCTCTACAAAATTACTGGCCCATACAATACATTAAAAGAGCTAGCTCTGTTTGTATAGCACTTGCTATTGGAAACACAGCTCCTAGGAGGGCTGGTTGGTATTTTTCCTCCCCTGAATTTAGACATAGATTAAATGAAGAAATGAGGAAAGTACCCTATGAGATTCTGTTCTCTTAATTTCCAACCACATATAATAAAGACTGATTTTTGAACTGAACTGGCTACCTTTTATGAACATCATACTAATTTACTTTTCAGGCAATGGTTTCATTCAATTCATCAGGCAGATAAAATGTTGAAAGCCACTATGCAATAGTCACTATGTAAGGGTGCAGAGAAAGGATGGCTCATCAGGTAATGCCCTATCCCTTAATCGGTGAACAACTGTCTTGATTTTCCCAGAGCTTCAGTTCAGTTGCTCAGTCGTGTTCGACTCATAGGGCTTGTGTTTTAAAATAAGGACAATCTCTAGCATAAAATGACAAACTCAAAAGTCAGATGATAAAGCCAGATATAAGCAAATGATAAAATACACAAAACTTTTCTTGTATCAGCACCTTGGTAAAGGTCCAAATAAGTTAGAAAAATAATTGCTAGGCATTCTGCAATCACAGCTATGATTTATACTAGGTTTATACCTGGGGATGTGCACTTATTGTTGAATTCAAGATCAAATATTAACATTAAATGTGCACTGACTCCAAACCCTGGAATAATTCTGATGCTACTACCTAAATGAAGCAGGTTACTTTCTGGGGCTCTTTTGACTTCTTCTTAACTAGTATTCTATTCACACATGCACTCCTCCTTGCACTGTTTACTTACCCAGAGCATCTTGTATGAATTCTAGAAACATACCTAAAATCATGCCATTCTCACTGGCTTGTTTGCCTCACTCAGAACAAAATGCAAGCTCCTATCATAGTATAGTAGTTCCTATACAAATGCCCTAATGTTCTACACAACAAAAACCCTGATACATTGGTATTGTTCTGCGAAGCAAAATAGATATTCCATTTTACCTGTTGTTCACTCTGAGCTGAAAATTCTTTAACCAGACTTTCTTTAATATTGCCTACTGGTAGGTTGTTTTTTTCAGCTCTGTCATACATGTGTTTATTTCTTTACCCTAGTTTATTTTTATTTTTAGTACTAACCATTATATAAAAACAGATAGCAACATTGAGTTTGTTGCTTTATTGTTTTTTCACTTATTAAGGTTTAACTTTTGGTTGTAGAATTGTGTTTTAATTACCAAAGCAGTTCAGTGCCTAGCAGAACTGTTGCAAAATAAAAAGTAACTGAATATTGTTTGAAGGAATGAGTATACTTTAATGATGGTGACTATCCTTTGTTCTTACCTGTTAGGTCATTAGTTTTTATTTCTAGAAATATATAAAAAGCAAAAGATATCTAAGATTGCCTCTCAGTTCAGTTCAATTCAGTTGCTCAGTTGTGTCTTACTCTTTGCGACCCCATGGACTGCAGCACGCCAGACTTCCCTGTGCATCACTAACTCCTGGAGCTTGATCAAACTCACGTCCATTGTGTCGGTGATGCCATCCAACCATCTCATCCTCTGTCATCCCCTTCTCCTCCTGCCTTCAATCTTTCCCAGCATCAAGGTCCTTTACAATGAGTCAACTCTTCACATCAGGTGGCCAAAATATTGGAGTTTCAGCTTAAGCATCAGTCCTTCCAATGAATATTCAGGACCAATTTCCTTGAAGATTGACTGGTTTGATATCCTTGCAGGCCAAGGGACTCTCAACAGTCTTCTCCAACATCACTGTTCAAAAGCATTAATTCTTTGAAGTTCAGCTTTCTTTATAGTCCAACTCTCACATCCATACATGACTACTGGAAAAACCACAGCTCTGACTAGATGGATTTTTGTCTACAAAGTAATGTCTCTGCTTTTTAATATGATGTCTAGGTTGGTTATAGCTTTTCTTCCAAGGAGCAAGCTTCTTTTAATTTCATAGCTGTAATCACCACCTGCAGTGATTTTGGAGCCCAAAATAATAAAGTCTCTCACTGTTTCCATTGTTTCCCCATCTATTTGCCATGAAATGATGGGACCAGATGCCATGATCTTAGTTTCTGATGTTGAGTTTTAGGTCAGATTTTTCACTCTCCTCTTTCATTCTCATCAAGAGACCCTTTAGTTCTCCACCTTCTGCCATAAGGGTGGTGTCATCTGTATATCTGAGGTTATTGATATTTCTCCCGGCAATCTTGACTCCAGCTTGTGCTTCATCCAGTTTGGCATTTTGCATGATGTACTCTGTATTTAAGTTAAATAAGCAGGGTGACAAGATACAGCCTTGATGTACTCCTTTACCAGTTTGGAACCAGTCCTTTGTTCCATGTCTGGTTCTAACTGTTGCTTCTTGCCCTGCATACAGATTTCTCAGGAAGCAGGTAAGGTGGTCTGGTATTCCTATCTCCTGAAGAATTTCCCACAGTTTGTTGTGATCTACACAGTCAAAGGATTTGATGTAATCTTTAAAGCAGAAGTAGATGTTCTTCTGGAATTCTCTTGCTTTTATGATGATTCAATGAATATTGGCAATTTGATTTCTGTTTTTTTTTTCTTTCCTTTTCTAAATCCAGCCTGAGCTTCTGACATTTCATGGTTCACCTACTGTTGAAGCCTGGCCTGGAGAATTTTGAGCATTACTTTGATAGTGTGTGAGATGAGTGTAATTGTGTGGTAGTTTGAACATTCTTTGTCATTGCCCTTCTTTGGGATTAAAATGAAAATTGACCTGTCCCAGTCCTATGGCCACTGCTGAGTTTTCCAAATTTGCTGGCATATTGAGTGCAGTGCTTTCACAGCATCATCTTTAAGCATATGAAATAACTCAACTATAATTTCATCACATCCACTCTGTTTGTAGTGATGCTTCCTGTTATACTTGACTTCACATTCTAGGATGTCTGGTTCTGGGTGAGTGATCCCACCATAATGCTTATCTGGGTCATGAAGATCTTTTTTGTATTGTTCTTCTGTGTATTCTTACCTCCTCTTCTTAATATCTTCTGCTTCTGTTAGGTCCACACTTTTCTGTCCTTTATTGTGCCCATTTTTGCATAAAATGTTCCCTAGATATCTCTAATTTTCTTGAAGAAATATCTAGTCTTTTCCTTTCTATTGTTTTCCTCTATTTCTTTACATTGATCACTGGGGATGGCTTTCTTATCTCTCCTTGCTGTTCTTGGGAACTCTGTATTCAAATGGATATATCTTTCCTTTCTCCTTTGCCTTTTGCTTCTCTTCTTTTCATAGCTATTTGTAAGGTCTCCTCAGACAACCATTTTGCCTTTTGCATTTCTTTTTCTTGAGGATGGTCTTAATCATTGCCTCCTGTACAATGTCATGAACCTCCATCCATAGTTCTTCAGGCACTCTCTCTATCAGATCTAATCCCTTATTTCCACTGTATAATGGTAAGGGATTTGATTTAGGTCATACCTAAATGGTCTAGTGGTTTTCCCTACTTTCTTCAATTTAAGTCTGAATTTGGCAATAAGGAGCTATTTGACAATAAGGATGTCCTCTAGCAACAGTGATATTGTGTACCTCTTTTGTGCCACTATGCATTTTTTTATCACTAGCATTTGCCAACTAAACAGATATAAACATTTTTTTCTCATTTCTCTATGGTAAGTTTTTTTTTTTTTTTTATTCTCTCACAATATTATTCATGCTGCCCAAAGTTACATGAACTAACAGTTGATTTTATGTTATGAAACAGGAATAATTGCAACAAATCATTAATTCTTGTTCCTTAACTGTTTAAAAAAGTAATAGCCCAATCAACATTATCTAAATCTTTGACATAACTTGGCATTAAGAGTCTTCTTCAGATAGAAGAACACAAAAGAAAGCATACAGTCTATCTGTCACTGAAGCTGAGTAAATGATGTATAAAACATACATTAAAAATATAAGAAGTATACTGCCTTCACAGTTATATGTGTTTGAGAAACTGAGGGAAGGAATGTACATACTGGCATAATTAACATGACACATAGAGAAAAAGAAACTATAAAATGTTGGAGGCCTCTGCCTGTCAGCCTCTGCTACTACAGGCATTCCCCACACATCCCAGTGGTGACTGCCACATCTCCCTCTCCCTGGCCTGAATGAACACATGAGTCCTAATCAGAACACGTCTTGTCTGGGTGGGGAACAGATGCCAGAGGGCCCTGTACAAGCAGAGGTAGGGCCTGAACTAAAGTTGAGCTCCAGGAGTTATGTGACCAAAGAAAAAGAAGGAAGTTCTCTGGTGCAGCTGCAGGCCAGGCCAAGGGCATGTGCTCAGTCATGTCTGACTCTTTGTGACCCTGTGGACTGTAGACCATCAAGCTTTTCTGTCCATGGGATTTTCCAGGTAAGAATACAGGAGTCGGTTGCCATTTCCTCCTTCAGGGAATCGTCCCAAAGCAGGGATCGAAATTGTGTCGCCTGTGTTACAAGGAGATTATTTACCCCTTGAGTCATTGGGGAAGCTCATAAAATGTTGTTCTTCAGTCTCTAAGTTGCGTCTGACTTGAATTACACATAAAAATTCCCAAGGAAAAGTGTAGACATAAAAAGTTGGAAACGTTTCCAGAAAGGAAAGTTTACTCATTTTTACCTCTTCTTGATTTTTAAAATTCTAAGTAATATATTACTTTTCTTGCTTTAAACACTTAAGTCTAAAGACGGTAAGCTACAAATCAAAAGCTGGTTTTTGCTCATACCCTCTTTCAAGTGAGACTTCCCAGGTGGCTGTTATGGTAAAAGTGTCTGCCTGCAATGTGGGAGACCCGGGTTCGATCCTGGGTCGGGAAGATCCCTTGAAGAAGGAAATGGTGACCCACTCCAGTACTCTTGCCTGGAGAATCCCATGGAGGGAGGAGCCTGGTAGGCTACAATCCATGGGGTCGCAAAGAGTCCGACATGACCGAGCAACTTCACTTTCTTTCAAGTGAGAGTTTTTCAATTGCTAGGACTCTACTGCCATCTGCTGCGTAGCAAATTAAGTAAAGAAAAATAGTAACTATCTTCTCCAGTTTCAGTAAGCCAAATCTTTTTCAAAGGAGCAATGATTACACTGTTGTGTTGAATAAGGCAGGGTACACAGAGCAACACATTTACCAATTAGGAAACTTGAAATATTTAAACAACTAGAAGTTTGAAGTAGCCACATAGGCTCAAAAACAGGGCTAACAGAAGACCTAGAATATCAATTACTTTGGTGAATATGTTGTAGCAACCTGACAGACACTGGGAAAGCAGGGATTTGTGTGATTTGTTAAATTGTGAGCGATGAGCCTGTCTGGGAGTTATGCAGAAATGAATGCTTTAGTTACCTTGCTTATCTTTGCTGGCTATGAAACTAGATTTTAAACTTAATGTCACTTAATAAGATGCTTACCAGAGAAAATTGGAAGTGAAACATTCAATTCAAATATTGAAATTGATTCAACACAATTTCAGTATTGAAGGAAAAACAATTCATTTAAGTAAACATTATTAAATGTTCCTTTTTATGCTCCTGTTTTTTTTCATTTCATGTTTTATGCTTTTTTTCTTTTTAGTCTTTGTTAGTCTTTCAAGAGAGTTAAAGCAATACATTTTCATGGAGAAATGGAATCAAACTTCCAATGATTTCATTTTGTTGGGGTTGTTCCTCCCAAACCAAACTGGTCGGCTTCTCCTACTTCTTATCATCCTCATATTCTTTCTAGCTTCGTTGGGTAACTCAGCCATGATTTACCTCATACGTTTGGATCCCCGGCTCCACACACCTATGTACTTTCTCCTCAGCCAGCTCTCCCTCATGGATCTAATGTACCTCTCCACTACGGTCCCCAAGATGGTGTTCAACTTTCTCTCTGGCCAGAAAGGCATCTCCTACCTGGGATGTGGAGTGCAATCTTTCTTCTTCCTGACCATGGCGTGTTCTGAAGGCTTACTTCTGGCCTCAATGGCCTACGATCGTTATGTAGCTATCTGCCACCCCCTGCACTATTGTATCCGCATGAGCAAAAGGATGTGTATGAAGATGATTATGGGATCTTGGATCTTGGGGTCTATCAACTCCCTGGCACACACAGTCTATGCCCTCCATATTCCTTACTGCCAGTCCAGGGCTATTGATCACTTCTTCTGTGATGTCCCAGCTATGTTGCCTCTGGCCTGTATGGACACCTGGGTCTATGAGTACATGGTTTTTGTGAGCACAAGCCTCTTTCTCCTCCTTCCTTTCCTAGGCATCACTGCTTCCTATGGCCGAGTTCTTTTTGCTGTCTACCATATGCGTTCAAAAGATGGAAGGAAGAAGGCCTTTACCACCTGTTCAACACATTTAACTGTAGTGACATTTTACTATGCACCTTTTGTCTACACTTATCTTCGGCCCAGGAATCTCCGCTCACCAGCAGAAGATAAAGTTTTGGCAGTCTTTTACACCATCCTCACCCCAATGCTCAATCCCATTATCTACAGTCTGAGGAATAAGGAAGTCCTGGGGGCCATGACAAGAGTTTTTGGGATATTCTCTTCTACAAAGTAATAATTATGGCTCCCCTCACCCTCCTTTATTCCCTCTTTCTATGGTGATTAGAATACCCTAGAACACTACCATCTGATAGAAATATATGAGCTATTCTGTAATCTAAAATTTTCACTTAAAGTATAGCTACTATGCCACATTTAAAAAGTGAAATTAATCTAAATAATGTATTTAGTTAATCCCAAAGTTATGATCAATACTGAGATTAAGAACATTGATATTAATGGTACATTATTATAAAATATTATGCTATATATTTGTCACATATATGTACATATATCACTTATAATAATACACTCATACTGACATTATTATTTCTACCTGCAATTGATACAAACTTATTGAAGCAATCTATTACTTTATTTTCATTCTAAGTCTTTACAGCCCTTATATTTATACTTCTAGGCCATTGCAATTTTTTACTAGACACATTTTAAGTGCCCATTAGCCATATAGGGCCAGTGGTTACTGTGTTGGAAAACACAGGCCTAGAACATGCAAATCAGCTATTTTCAAATGTTTTAAATGTAGTGTATAAACTTATATTTGTGATATATGAAATATGGATAGTGGGACATTAAGTAACAAGCAAAGCAAGCTTACTAGTGTGTTTATGAGGTTTTTTTTTAAAACCTGTTTCAATCCTTTATTTTGTTTGTAATTGACTTCTGGAGTCCATCATAATGTAATATCCTTTATGATACTATTTTGAGGGGGCTTATTTGGCTTAAATTTTTCAGATTTCAATAAATATATAGAGATTAAGTGACTTTTGTAGAATTGTGAGAATAATCAACAGTTTTATTCTACATTCAAATTAAGAAAAGTATGTACTTAAATGACCTTAAAGAAATTTGTATTTGACAAAGTCATTTACTTAATGGCAGGGAAACAAAGGACTGAGGAGCTACAGCATACAACATATAAAATGAAAACAATGTCTCAGATTTCAGTTATAACATGTAAAATATGAATGTGAGCTTACACACATTGAAATTTTATGCTAATATGTCATAATGTTGTGTTTGACAAAAGTTTTACTACTGGTGTTTTACTAAAACACTTAAGTTACTTCACGCCTCTCCATGACTGGGGTTATGCAGGAGTTAGTTTTAATGATTATAGGGGGAAAAAGGCTTAGAGGAGTCCCTCTGCCACAAATTGTCCATATACTGCCCAAGTTTAAGCTCCAAGGATTTTTTCCTGGTCTTTTTAAATTTCTTCTCAAGTGTTTTCATGACTCAAGTCCATTTCAATTAAAAAATATATCCTACAATTTCCCAATCAAGTTAGTTTCCTAAAATATATATATGAAAATGTCATTCCACAATCTTTGATTTACTATTGTATTCACAAAACTTTCTAATCCAAGTTCAAGCTCATGTGCTTTTACAATGCATATCAAGTCTACCTTTACCTGTGTCTAACATCCAGCCTACAGGCTTAGTGCCAGAATTCCTTTAGACCTCCAGTCTGCCCTTGTAGCCCTCTATTCCTCTGCACACCTGAAATTTAGCTTGGGTTATTTCCCACTTCTGGAAAGTTTTTCTTCACATTTTAAAAATATGTTTATTTATTTTTTACTGTACTGGGTCTCCATTGCTGTGAGGTGCTTTTTCTAGTTGCAGCAAGTGGGGGCTACTCTCTAATCTCATTGTGTTGGCTTCTTTTGTTAGAGAGCACAGGCTCTAGAATGCAAGGGCTTCAGTAGTTGTTATGCAAGGGCTTCAGCAGTTTTTGTGCATGGGCTTAGTTGCTCTGCAGCATGTGGTATCTTCCCAGACTAGGGATTGAACCGGTGTTCCCAGCATTGCAAGTCAGATTCTTAAACATTGGACCAGCAGAGAAGCCTTCAGATTTTTTTTGTTTTAAAAAACAAAAGACTGCCAATTTGAGTTATACTTTTATTAATATATAACACAACATTTTCTTCTCATCTTCTTTTCCAGTTAATGTCTTCCTCTCCCACACTTCCACTCCTATAGTGCTATGGAAGTACTTGTCAGTAGTAACTCCATTTTGTATATCAGGACTCTGTCTGTTAAAATATGGAACTGTACCAACCCTGATAAACTGGCAAATTAACATGTTACTTGCTAAGGAAGAGCCTTCTAAGAACTGTTGTTGAGAAAGATATTTCTGAGAACTGTGCAAAAATATGGTTTTCTTAATAATGAGTGAAATGTCTTTGTAAGCGAATAAATTGTAAAAGAAAAAATAATAACCTCCAGTTGTAGCTCTTGGCAAACAACTTGTGAAACCTATTTTACTTCATTTTTCCCTAAAGAAAAATAAATCTTTGACTCCAGAACTGAACCCTGTTTTGTTTACTGCTGAAATCTATAATTCCCCAATTTGTAATTCTAAGACCCCAAATAAATGCATTTGTTTTAGAGACTGTCTTTTTTTCTCTGATGGCAGTGTTTATTATACATATTTTACTGGATCTTATTCTTGTCTATGTCCATATTTGTCTCCTTTTAGGTTTAAGCTCACTGAATATAGTAATATTTAAGAAAATAATGCCAGTTAATATTTAGCAACTATTACTGCTTCTGCAACACTATGATTCTGTTATTTTCTCCACTTTGAGTGAGCACAGGGAGGTTTAGGGCAGCAATAACCCCTTCATCAGGTCATAGAGCTAGGAAGAGTAAGTCTTAATTTAGAAAATTTCTTTCTTTGAATCAGAGCTTAAACCCTTAGCCTCTACATTACCCTGCGTGAATAAGGGTCTTGTCATTTTGATATGGGTTTTGGTAATTTTTTTATTTACAAAAAGATACATATATTTGATCTTCATTTCCTCCATTCCTGGTACAGAGCCCCTAAAACACTTAGAGCTTCTTAAGGGACTAAAAATACAGTTGTCTTCTGTTGTGTAAATAAAGTTATGTAAAATAAAGCTTTATAGAGCTATGTAAATAATGTCCTTGCTAAATAAAGTTTGTTATGTAAATGAGGCAACTTTGAAAAAGGCCCTAAGTATCTGGTTGCAAGGGGAATAAAACTTGTAATTAAAGGGTTGAAACTTTCAGTCTTACTCCCTAAAGCCCCAGAATGAGGAGGTGGACAAGAATTGATTCACCAATGACCAATGATTTCATTAACCATACTGATGAAATGATGAGCTTTCATGATGGCTCAGATGGTACAAAATCTGCTTGCAATGCAGGAGACCTGAGTTTGATCCCTGGGTCTAGAATATCCTCTAGAGAAGAAAATGGCAACCTACTCCAATAATCTTGTCTGAAGAATTCCATGGATAGAGGAGCCTGGTGGGCTACAGTTCATGGGGTTGTAAAGAGTCGTGCATGACTGAGCAACTAATACACACACTGATGAAATAAATATTCACATTTTCAGGCAAGATAAGATAAATTAAAGACAGATTTTTTTTTTCTACACTTTGTCATTCTCTTGCACTCATCTCACATGCTAGCAAAGTAATGCTCAAAATACTCCAAGCCAGGCTTCAACAGTCCATGAACCATGAGCTTCCAGATGTTCAAGCTGGATTTAGAAAAAGCAGAGGAACCAGAGATCAAATTGCCAACATATGTTGGAGCATAGAAATTCCACAAAAATATCTACTTCTGCTTTATTGACTACACCAAAGCCTTTGATTGTGTGACAACAAACTGTGGAAAATTCTTAAAAAGATGGGAATACCAGACCACCTGACCTGCCTCCTGAGAAATCTGTATGCAGGTCAAGAAGCAACAGTTAGAACTGCACAAGGAATAGCAGACTGGTTCCAAATCAGGAAAGGAGTACATCAAGGCTATATATTGTCACCCTGTTTGTTTAACTTATATGCAGAGTACATCACGCAAAATGCCAGGCTGGATGAAGCCCAAGCTGGAATCAAGATTGCTGGGAGAAATATCAATAACCTCAGATATGCAGATGATACCACCCTTATGGCAGAAAGCAAAGAAGAACTAAAGAGCCTCCTGATGAAAATGAAAGAGGAGAGTGAAAAAGTTGGCTTTTTAAAACTCAGCGTTCAGAAAACTAAGATCATGGCATCCAGTCCCATCACTTTTGGCCAATAGATGGGGAAACAATGGAAATAGTGAGGAGCTTCATTTTTGGGGCTCCAAAATCACTGCAGATGGTGACTGCAGCCATGAAATTAAAAGATGCTTGCTCCTTGGAAGAAAAGTTATGACCAACCTAGACAGCATATTGAAAAGCAGAGACATTACTTTGTCAATAAAGGTCCATCTCGTCAAAGCTATGGTTTTTCCAGTAGTCATGTATGAATATGAGAGTTAGACTATAAAGAAAGCTGAGCACTCAAGAATTGATGCTTTTGAACCGTGGTGTTGGAGAAGACTCTTGAGAGTTCCTTAGACAACAAGGTGATCCAACCAGTCCATCCTCAAGGAAATCAGTCCTGAATATTCATTGGAAGGACTGATGCTGAGGCTCCAATATTTTGGCCACCTGATGTGAAAAACTGACTCATTGAAAAAGACCCTGATGCTGGGAAAGATTGAAGGTGGGAGGAGAAGGGGAAGACTGAGGATGAGATGGTTGGATGGCATCACTGACTTGATAGACATAAGTTTGCATAAACCCCGGGAGTTGATGATGGACAGGGAAGCCTGTGTGCTTCCACTGAGGTCAAAAGGTGTTGGACATGACTGAGCGACTGAACTTAACTGAATTTCCTATACTGTGCATAGTGCATCTGCATCATGAGTTAACCAGACCTCTCTAATGGCAGAAAAACCTGCTTAACCATAAAGATAAGATTTTCTCATTCTGGTGCCAGTCATGAAATTTCTTAATAACATTCCTTTCAATATCCTGTAAAGGGTCTTGATGATCTTCACTCACCTTGTGTATGGAGACATCTTTGTTGAACATGTATGTATAATGCCAGTATAGAATTTCACTTAAAGACAGTGATTGATGCAGAACAGACTAGTCAGACAACCTGGAGAGATGCTGAACCACACCCAACAAGTTTCTTAGCTTAAATATTTACTTATTGACCATATTAATGTTACTGTCTATATTATTTGCATTTCTATCTACTGGACATAAATATTGTTTCCTGCATTGGCAAATATGTCACTGAGCCTCAGAGAAAATTAATGATTAAGCAAGCTGAAACAATTAATCAAATGTACTGTTATATAATAGGCTTTCCCCTGTGGCTCAGCTGTAAAGACTCCAACTTCAATGCAGGAGACATAGGAAATGTGAGCTCAAACCCTGGGTTGGGAAGATCCCATGGAAGAGGGCATGGCAACATACTCCACTATTCTTATGAGTAAAATCCAGTGGACAGAGGAACCTGGTAAGTTATAGACCATGAGGTCGCAAAGAATTGGACATGACTGAGTGACTGAACTTAGTTATGTAATATCAGTGGCAGTAACTGTGTAACTCTAGGTCTGGGAAGAAGCAACAAGAGGGAACCGTTTTCTAGATCATAACAGCTAGTAAGTTCCAGGCAGTTTGAAGGCTTTTGGTTACTGTTAACAGGGCCTGGTCCAGTAATAGCACTTTGAGTGGTCTATCTGTGAAATTCTCCCCTCACCTAAGAATGAGCATTCCTAGTGCCATGGAAATATTTAGCACAAAATTCCTCCAAAACTTTGGTCAAAATGAGACTGAAGGGAAGTGAATTGTTAAAAAAAAAAAGGAAAAAGATGTTGTTCACCATTCAGATCTATAAGAATCATGACATTAGCCATTGCGGTTGCTGATCTACAGCATACCCTGGAAAGAATTTAGAGTAAAGATCAGAATGAGGCATTCTGTTCTCCAGGAAAACTGGCAGAACCTATCTTCACATAGTTAGGTATTTTCAAGAGTTGTTTTTTTATTTTTTTTAATGAACCTGGATCCTTGGGTCTTCCCATAATTAGGAAAGCACACCATTAACTAAGCTGTCTGCTCCTCATGACTAGCAGCAACCTTCTATCCAAATGAGTGTTTTTCACTTTTTTTTTTAATTGTAGTGACTTAAAAGGATGTGATTGGAGGAGGGGGTGGGAAGGAGGCTCAAGAGGGAGATGATATATATATATATACATGTGACTGATTCACTTTGCTGTACAGCAGAAATTAACATAGCATTGTAAAGCAATTATACCCCGATTATTAAAAATCAAGCAAACAAACAAACAAACAAAAAACAAAACACACATCTTGATAGAAGATTGCTTCTCCAAGGGATGTTCCTGACCCAGGAATCTAACTGGGGCCTCCAGAACTGCAGGCACATTCTTTCCCAGCTGAACTACTGGGGAAGCCAGACACAGTCCATAGGGTCACACAGAGTCAGACGTGACTGAAGCAACTTAGCAAGCACCTGCACACCTCAGAGATGCAAGAGTTCTATCTGGTGTACTGTGTGAGCTCCAACCAAAACCTTCTCCAATTTCTAAGAAAAAACAAAAAACAAGCAAGCAAAGAGGACAGAGGACTTTTAGAACACAAACTGGTAAAGGGACTCTTTGGCCTAAACTCTAATTAAAGATGGCCTCCATGGGAATTCCCTGGTGGTTCAGTGCTTAGGACACAGCACCCTCACTGGCCTGGCTTCAATCCCAGTTTGGGAACTGAGATCCCTCAAGCCACACAGCATGGGAGGGGATTAAAAAAAAAAAAAAAAAAGCAACATCCTTAAAATTGCTTGCCAAAAGCAAGTGCAGATTTTAAAGTCTTGTCCAAAAATAATAAAAGAATTTGGCCATCTGCAAGTAGACTTAATTGGTTTCAGGTGTTTTGTGTAAACTAGTGAGTGGTGTGTTATACCTGATTCATGACTTAAGATCTCTGTGTGTGTCAGTCTTTCTGTCTGTACATATGTCTATATATGTACATTATAGATATGACATTTATATACCTCCAAAGGCATTGTCCGGAGAAGGCAATGGCACCCCACTCCAATACTTTTGCCTGGAAAATATCATGGACACAGGAGCTTGGTAGGCTGCAATCCATGGGGTCGCCAAGAGTCTGATAAGACTGAGCAACTTCACTTTCACTTTTCACTTTCATGCATTGGAGAAGGAAATGGCAACCCACTCCAGTGTTCTTGCCTGGAGAATCCCAGGGATGGGGGAGCCAGGTGGTCTGCCATCTGTGGGGTCGCACAGAGTCAGACACGACTGAAGCGACTTAGCAGCAGTAGCAGCAGCAAAGGCATTGCCCAAGTTAATTTTTGAAAGAAGTGTATCTAGTTGACTTAAAAAAAATTAAGCACTTGTACAAATTCCCAAAAATATAATAGGAACTGACTCAAATGCTAAGTCCATGTGATCTTTAGTAAATAAAACCTACTTTAAGTCTATTGGTTTAATCAATATGAACATGTCCTTGGAGTTATCAACATTAAATTCAGTTCAGTTGCTCAGTCGCTCAGTCGTGTCCAACTCTTTATGACCACATGGACTGCAGTACGCCAGGCCTCCCTGTCCTTGAGCAACTCATGGAGTTTACTCAAACTCATGTCCATTTAGTCGGTGATGCCATCACTGAGTCAGCTCTTCACATCAGGTGGCCAGAGTATTGGAGTTTCAGCTTCAACATCAGTCCTTCCACTGAATACCCAGGACTGATTTCCTTTAGGGTGGACTGGTGAGATCTCCTTGCAGTCCAAGCGACTCTCAAGAGTCTTCTCCAACACCACAGTTCAAAAGCATCAATTTTTTGGTGCTCAGCTTTCTTCACAGTCCAACTCTCACATCCATACACGACCACTGGGAAAACCATAGCCTTGATTAGACAGACCTTTGTCTGCAAAGTAATGTCTCTGCTTTTTAATATGCTATCTAGGTTGGTCATAACTTTCCTTCCAAGGAGTAAGCATCTTTTTATTTCATGGCTGCAGTCACTATCTGCAGTGATTTTGGAGCCCCCCATAATAAAGTCTGACACTGTTTCTACTGTTTCTCCATCTATTTGCACTGAAGTGATGGGACCAGAAGCCATGATCTTAGTCTTCTGAATGTTGAGCTTTAAGCCACATTTTTCACTCTCCTCTTTCAATTTCATCAAGAGGCCCTTCAGTTCTTCACTTTCTGCCATAAGGGTGGTGTCATCTGCATATCTGAGGTTATTGATATTTCTCCCGGCAATCTTGATTCCAGCCTGAGCTTTGGCTACATCTCTTCATTCTTTCTGAAGTTATTTCTCCACTGATCTCCAGTAGCATATTGGGCACCTGCAGACCTGGGGAGTTCATCTTTCTGTGTCCTATCTTTTTGCCTTTTCATACTGTTCACGGGGTTCTTAAGGCAGGAATACTGAAGTGGTTTGCTGTTCCATTTTCCAGTGGACCACATTTTGCCAGAACTCTCCACCATGACCCATCCATCTTGGGTGGCCCTATACAGCATGGTTCACAGTTTCATTTAGTTAGACAAGGCTGTGGTCCATGTGATTAGATTGGTGAGTTTTCTGTGATTGTGGTTTTCATTCTGTCTGTCCTATGATGGAGAAGGATAAGAGACATATGAAACCTTCCTTGGAATAGACTGACTGAGGGGGAAACTGGGTCTTGTTCTGATGGGCGGGGCCATGCTCAGTAAATCTTTAACCCAACTTTCTCAGTTCTGAATGTTCATTGGAAGGACTGATGTTGAAGCTGAAGCTCAAATACTTGGCCACCTGATAGGAAGAGTTGACTCATTTGAAAAGACCCTGATGCTGGGAAAGATTGATGGCAGGAGGAGAAGCGGATGACAGAGGATGAGATAGTTGGATGGCATCACCAATTTAATAGACATGAGTTTGAGTAAACCCCAGAAGTTGGTGATGGACAGGGAGGCCTGGCGTGCTGCAGTCCATGGGGTTGTAAAGAGACTGACTGAGCAACTGAACTGAACTGAACTGGATCCAATTTTCTGTTGATATTTGGAGCTGTGTTCCCTCCCTTCTATTTACCTGGGGCTAAACTATGGTTGAGATAATGAAGATAATGGTGACCTCCCTCAAAAGACATTAAATATAATACTTAAATGAAAGTTACTAAAACTCAAATAACCTTGTACTCTCTCTTAAAAATTTTGGCAGCCAGAAAAATCACTTAGGATAATGGTTGAGGTTTTCCAATGTCCAGTGAAGAGTTATTGACTTTTGGGGGGAAGATAATCAAACATGGTTTTTAAGAACAAATAATAAAACATAAATAAGAGGTTTTAGTGTAATATTTAGCAGTAATAGTTTTATAGTATATCTAGTGTACTTAATTTCCCAATTATCTCTGGTTAAATTAAACTCTTAAATTTTAGTAAGTTAAGTTAAATATCAGTTAAGTTCCTTGAATATCTAGATTATTTCCTTAAAAGATAAAATAATGAAACATATATTGCTGAACATGGGCTTTCTTTTACAGAGAAACTTAAGCTATTTGGGACTATCAATAGATACTTTTGGTACCACACTGAGAAATTTTCTATAAAAAATCACATTTCTAGAAATTATAAAAAGTACAAGCTTGCCAATCTATAGAATGCTATTTTATATTAGCATTAGAAAGAGAAAATGAAAACAGTTTATATTTCATACATTTTAGTTTTCTCCAGAAATTAAAGTTTTCTTGGGGTTAAAAAAGTCCAAATATATGTGATTAAAGTTACTAGCTAGATAAGAGAAACATCTTCATATGCAAGGAAGGTAGGATGTGTGTTTTCAGTAAAAGAAGATTTATGGAAAAAGAGTCTGGAAAGAAATTTTATGTGTCCAGAAACAGATATGATTGAAATGAATTTAATTAAGTAGGTGACTTTTAATGTCAAAAATAAACTGGTATAAAACTGGAGATTTTTTCTCTCTGTTAAAAGACAAATTTTTTTTTTCCTGTTCACTTGGTCTTAATAATAAGAGATTATGAAAGGTTTTCCTTAACCCAATCTGCCTAGTAATTAATTTACCTAGAAAACAAACAAAACAAATGAAGATCTTCAGTCATAGGAATCCAAGGGACTGGTTGGACTGAAACAGGGGTCAAGGAAGGTGGTGGTGATGAGAACAACTGTAGGTTCAACAACAAGGGTGAAGCAGTTACTGCCTAGGAGACAGAAGGGACTTTGTCTGTTAGGAGCAATTATTTTTCAGTAAATTATTGCAAACTAAGAGTGCACAAATTATCATTCCAATAAAGCATATCAAGGAATTATCAGCATTCATCAAAGAGTAAAGAATATATGGTCTTAAAAACTATTGAAACATTGAAAAGCAAATATCCATAAACTTAGAAGTAGAAATGGTATTTAAACATTATTTAAAGATATAAAATTAATTATAGTGAAAAATCACTGATGGAAAATAACACTTTTTCCTGTAAGGTTTCAGAAAACAATTATTGACAAAAAATTTTTAATATCAACTTAATTTGTAATTAAAGCTATAGTGATAAAATGTGTGATTTGGCATTTGAAACACAAAGCCACTTCTAGTTTCTTATACAAAGTTCACAAATTACCATAGATTTGACAGAAATCAATAAAGAACCCTTGATTAATTTATATTTACGTTAAACTTAGATTTACATTAAATTGACTCGGAATTGATGGGTTGAAAATGCTTCTTGAGATTAATCTTTCTATAAAAAAAAATTCCTCTTGAGAGTTATCAAATCTTTCCATCCAAAAATATATATTTTGATTTAATTTATTAAATTTAGCTCAACGTTTTCACAAACTATTAACATTCCTAATAGCTCTGGTAACATGAGCAGAGTGATTCTTTTAAAACAACAAAAGAAAGAAAATAATAAAAATGTAATCACAAGTGACTGAAATCACTTTCAGTTATGTAGATAGATAATAAAGTTTCTAAATTACAAATTCAGATGAAAATTCAGGAAAAAGTGAACCCCCAAACCTTATAATCAATAAATATATCACATAAATAAATATCTATGTCATTAGATAAAAAATTCTGACACAAATATGTTGCTTACGATTTTTATTGTGTTTTATAACTAATGAAATAAATTTGAGGAAAAAACTATATTTGAGCAGCAATAATGCATCATTTTTTGCTGTTTGAAACAAGAGGCCACATATTTTCACTTTGTACTGTGCCATACAGATTATGTAAAATATGAACCTACCCTCTCCTGCCACATCTTAGAGGTAAAGAGCATTTTTGTACTGATCCTTGATAACAATTTACCCTGGAAGTTCACTTGAGCTGATGGAGTTTTATTTAATGTAGTGGGAAATCTGTTTAGGAAAGTAACCTAATCATAATATGAATGGCTAAATTTGATTCGTGAAAGTTAACTTTCTCCAACCTGGTTTGACAGAATTATGTGACATAGTGAGTGGAGAATAAAATCTCGTTTGAGAAACATTATCTAATATAAGAACAGTAGGAGCAACTTAGGAGGTAAACTGAGTATATTCCAAGTGTGGGGATGCTTGCAAGAAGGACCTTGCTATTTCCAAGTTCCACTAATTAGACTAAATCATTGAAAACATCAATCCTATAATTAACTTCAGTTTCCTCAATCTCTGTTGGTGTATCCTCGTCCTTATTGTTGATCCCCAGATATGCTGGATATTAAACTCACCACCCTAAAAGAAATAGAAACTTGTCATTTTCCACTTAGAGTGATGCAAAGACTTGAGAATCCCTGTTGAAATCTCAGCTAAATCTCAGAAACAAAGTTTCCTCATATTGAAGGAAAAAAATAACTGTTACTGGTAATTACAGGAATACCGTGAAAAGAACAAAAGGTCTTTTAATTTGATCAATACGTCCAGAAAACATGTTTTAAAAATTTAGGAAAATAAATGGTAAATAGAAGTATCTCTGTTGAATAATAACTTCAGTTAATTAAAATCATTTCCATTTTCATTACTTCATTACAAAGAAAAATTTTAATTGAAAACATACGAGGGAAGAAAACCATTTGAAACTGATGGGAAACAACAACATGGAGAATATAAAGATTAAGTCTTGATATTCTATATATGCAAGATAATTTTTTTGAAACATGATTGACTTTCTTCACCTCTATATTAATTTTACACTTGGCATTTAATTGAAAAATTCCCTTTTAAGTTATTGAATTCTGATGATAAATGGATTTATATCCAAGTACTAACATTCATGCCAAAACTTTGTCTATGTTTTTACAGAGCAGATTCTCTGAATTGCTCTTCTCAGCGCTCCCATAACCTCCTTGTTTTTCAGGCTATAGATAACAGGATTGAGCACTGGGGTTAGGATGGTGTAGAAGACAGCCAGAGCCTTGTCCTCTGTTGGAGATCTGAGATATCTTGGGCGTAGATAAGTGTAAACAAAGGGAGCATAGTAGAAAGTCACCACTGTGAGGTGGGTGCTGCAGGTTGAATAGGCCTTCTTCTTCCCTTCTGCTGAGTTCATGTGATGGACCGCAAAGAGGACACGGCCATAGGAACATACAATACCAATGAAAGGGCACAAAAGGAAGAGGATGGTACTCACAAACACCGTGTACTCATAGATCCAAGTGTCCATGCAAGCCAGAGTCAACATGGCTGGGACATCACAGAAGAAATGATTGATGGCCCTGGATCTGCAATAAGGGATATGGAGGGCATATGTGGTGTGGGCACAGGAATTGATAGATCCCATTACCCAAGATCCTATTATCATCAACACACACACTCGCCTGCTGATTTTGATGGGATAGTGAAGAGGAAAGCAAATGGCCACATACCGATCATAAGCCATAGAGGCCAAAAGCAATGCTTCTGCACCTGCTAAAGTCAAGAAAAAGAAGCTCTGTACCCCACATCCAATGAATGAGATTGATTTATTTCCAAACAGATAATTGTAAGCCATTTTGGGGACAATGGTTGAGATGTAATTTAGGTCAATTAAGGATAGTTGACTAAGTAAAAAATACATGGGTTTGTGAAGATGGACATCCAGAAAGATAAGAAGGATCATGGAAAGATTGCCAAATAAAGCCAATAGGAAAATGAGAACAATGAGAATAAAAAGAAACAGGCCAAATCTTGATGAGGGAAACAATCCCAATAAGACAAAATCAGTTGATGTTTGATTACGGTTTTCCATGAGTCATTCATATAATTTTTCCTAAGGGCAGACAGAAGAATAAGCTAAGTTTGAAACAAAAAGGTATTTTTAATTTATTATTTTAATAAAAACATATTATTTAACATTTTTTACCTCTTAAATTAAGAACTGAACTTATCAATTTTAGAAAAAAAATAGTCTTATTTTTGAGCCAAAGATTAAAATATAAAGATACAAACATTTTTGAACAAAATGTTTTCCAATAAATTTTTATTGTTAGAAAACCATTTAATTATGAGATCATTAGAATACACATGTTGTAGTGCCCTATCCATTCTCAAGTAACAACAATCTCAGATTCTATATTCAGAATATATTCATAGGAAATCAATGTAAATTCACACATTATATAATATTATTAGTGATAACTGTTTACTATTATCAAGATATGATTTCCCTTTCATAGTTCATTTCTAAGTCTTACCTCTAAAACCAGCAACATATCAAATATGCTGAGGAGCATATATATATATATATATATATATATATATATATATATATATTAGTTCTCTTCAAATAGAAGTGTCAAACCAAGGTTCTTAGAAGGCAAACATTATTTTGATCTATCTTTTGTAAAATCTAAAATGAACCTTATTGTCAGGTATAATTTACAAGGAGTCACTCTGTTCTGCCTTTGCAGTGAGTTCCTCAATGCTGTGATTAAAGTAAGCCTTTACCTGAATATGTACACATTGCACTCCTTGTATATTTGTTAAATCTATGCAAGCACTTTTAAAAAGCATGTGTAATATCTCTCTGCTTCCCTGATATTTATATGATAAGTATTTGTTAATATCTGTTACAGTCTGAATGAGGTTTTTTTTTTTTTCATAGAAATATAAAAACATATCCTAAAATTCTTTTGAAATCCTAAGGTATTTAATATAACAAAAAGCATCTCATAAAATAATTGGATAACTGCCGCTGCTACGTCGCTTCAGTCGTGTCTGACTCTGTGTGACCCCATAGACAGCAGCCCACCAGGCTCCTCTGTCCCGGGGATTCTCCAGGCAAGAATACTGGAGTGGGTTGCCATTTCCTTCTCCGATGCATGCATGCATGCTAAGTCGCTTCAGTCGTATCTGACTCTGTGCAACCCCATAGACAGCAGCCCACCAGGCTCCTCTGTTCACAGGATTTTCTAGGCAAGAGTACTGGGGTGGGTTACCATTTCCCTCTCCGATTTGAATAACTAGCTGTTTCTTATTTAAATTTTGCTATAAAACTATGATGATTTTAAGATAGTAGTACTGACATGAAGATAGACATAAACCAACAAAATAAAAGAGAACCATAAAAATGCATAAATTTGAGAAGAGATTTTTCATAAGTGTCTGAAAGCCATTCACTAGAGATCTTTTCACCAAAAGTTGCTTGGAAAACTGGATTTACTGGTCCAGTTGATAAAATTTGGGTGATTGCCTTAAATCATATATGAAAATTAACTAAAATCAAAGAACTAAATATAGAGCTAATGACAGAGAAACTTTAAAGACATTGAATTTAACTGTGCTTTCTTGGATATGAAAAGCATATGTGACCAAAAGCATATATATATTGATATATTGGACTTTATTAAAATTAAAAACTCCTGTTCATGGAAGACATTTGTCTGGAGAGTGAATAAGCAAGTCACAAAATGGAAAGTTATTTGCAAAATATATATCAGATGATGGATTTATATAGGGAATAGATAGAGAACTGCACAACTCAGTAACAACCAATAAACTAATTTAAAATAGGGAAAACTCTTGAATAAACATTTCTGCAAAGAAGATATTCAAATGGCCAATAAACACAAGAAAAGATGTTCCACATCACTAATTATTAGGAAAATTCAAATCAATACTATAATGAGATAGCACATCTCATAAAAGTGAGATGTGCTATCTTCTTTTTTATTTTTAAAATATTATCTTTTAAGAATCTTCTACTTTTTAAAAGGGAAAGTGTTGACAAACATGTGAGAAAAACTAGAACTGTGTAAATGTAATGCTGGTGGGAGTGCAAAATGGTATAACCATTTAGGAAAATGTTATGGCAATATCTAAAAAAGTAACAGAATCACCATATGATTCAACAGCTGCCCTTCTGAATATATGTCCAAAATAACTGAAAGCGGAGTCTCTAAGAGCTATGTTTATACCTATGTTCCTAGAAGCCTTCTTCACCATGACTGAAAAGTTGAAACAATACTAAAAAATTGGTTGATGGGTTAATAGATAATCAGAACATATATAATTCAATCTTAAAAAAGAAGAAAATTCTACTCCATGCTACAACATGGAAGAAGCTTGGAGATTCTATGCTAAATAAAGTACGTCAGGCATGAAAAACCAGATGCATGATTCCACATATATTAGTTATCCAGGGTAGTCAAATTCATAGAGATGAAAATGGAATGGTAGTTGTTAAGGACTGTGATGTGTGAGAAATGGAGAGTTAGCGTTTGATGAATACACAGTCTCAGTTGAACAATATAACAATATTCTGGGGTGATGTTGGTAATGACTGTACAAACTGTCAATATACTTAATGTCAACAATAATTACACTTAAAATGGGTAAAATGGTACCTTTTATAGCATATAAATTTGCCCCAATAAAGAAGCAAAAAATATAGCATAAATGTAACTGCAATTATTTCATATTTCTATTCCAAATATATTGTGCAAACCTATGGAAAGATCTTTAACATTTACAGAGGAATGGATCTTCAGTAATATGTGGTCTATTAAAACTTTCCATGGAAAAATTCTTTTTATATATATCGTTTGGATTCAAAATTAAATAGGATATTAGATTGCACCATAGTATGCAATTTATATTGGTCATTTAATTATTGATAGATTAAAAACTTAGTATTTGAAAATATAAAAGAAATTATTGTGATTCTTATCATATGTCTTTTATATAGGGATATCTATTAAAAAAGTGTCTTTTGGGTAATTTCATCACACTCTAAACATGAAAAAATGAGCAACAAATGGAAATAATTGATAGTGCATCATATCTTGAGATTTGAATTCATGTATTCTAACTGACAATGGAGCGTTTTTCTTTGGTTATTCATGGTGCACTGTTCTATACTATAATATTCTCACATGGTATTATATAAAAGACCTCTGTGTCTCAGAGGTAAGCAAAATCAATTGTTGAATATATCAGCCTTGAAAATTACAAAGTCCAATGTAAAGAGGATATTTTTTTTTCTTGAGGTAAAAATAAAACCAAATAACTTATTTTTCTATTTAGTTTTGCTTTTATCTAATGGAAGAACAATAATCTATTTCAATTTATAAAGCATTTTCAATCTCTTTATATTTTAAACTTCTTGAAAAGATTCTAATTACTGCAGATTATGATTGCAGCCATTAAATTAAAAGACACTTACTCCTTGAAGTAAAGTTATGACCAACCTAGATAGCATATTAAAGAGCAGAGACATTACTTTGCCAACAGAGGTCCATCTAGTCAAGGCTATGGTTTTTCCAGTAGTCATATATGGATGTGAGAGTTGGACTGTGAAGAAAGCTGAGTGCAGAAGAATTGATGCTTTTGAACTGTGATGTTGGAGAAGACTCTTGAGAGTCCCTTGGACTGCAAGGAAATCCAACCAGTCCATCCTAAAGGAGATCAGTCCTGGGTGATCATTGGAAGGACTGATGCTGAAGCTGAAGCTCCATTACTTTGGCCACCTCATGTGAAGAGTTGACTCATTTGAAAAGACCCTGATGCTGGGAGGGATTGGGGGCAGGAGGAAAAGGGGACGACAGAGGATGAGATGGCTGGATGGCGTCACCGACTCGATGGACATGAGTTTGAGTAAATTCTGGGAGTTGTTGATGGACAGGGAGGCCTGGCGTGCTGCGATTCATGGGGTCACAAAGAGTCGGACACGACTGAGCGACTGAAATGAACTGAACTGAACTGAACTGAACTGATGCATTAGTATTAATGATGTCAACATAAGAGGAAAGAGCTAGCAGGAAAAAAAAAAAGTCTTATGATGGTTTTCTGCTGGGGAGAAAAAACAAGCCTTTATCTAGAAGAGAAAATGGAGAGACAAACTTTTTTGACTACCTCCATATGTTGTCATGTAAAGTGTGTCAGGATATGTTTTAGAATTAAATTATATTTAATCTTTACCACTCTCTATTGAGTTTGAAATCACAACTGATGTTTTTTAAATAATAAAATTGCGATTCAGAGATTTAAAGTGACCTTATCTTAAAGTACATAATAGTTGGATAGCTAGATTCCAGATTGTTCTATCATGTATCTATCTCCATCTATCTCAAAAATGTACCCTTCATCTATTATATCTTATCTTATAATATTAAATATTTTAAAGTAATGCATCAAAGGTGGGTCACTTTTTACTCTCCAACACAAAAAATAAATAAAATGTGAGAAAGAAAAAAACAGAAATGGTTATTAAAATAAAAAATCTATAGTTTGTAGAAGGACAAGAATGTATGTGAAAATTTTTTTAGAACAAATAATTATTTCAATGTTCACTCATCTTGACATATTCTTCTGTATTCTCATATATACTGACTTAAATGTATTTTCACTTTGCCCAGCAACTACAGATATTATCTTGCAAAAATGATATCCCAAAATCTCTAAATAGAATCCAGTTCACGTCTAGCCTTCATTACAAAATTTCCCCTACCTAGGAGAATTCACTTGCAAAGGATCATCCATATTAACTGCTGTCCATTCAGATTTCAGATTTATGTATTCTGTATGATGATAAAATCGTTCAAATACTTCCCACATGTCAAAATGAATTATGTAAGGCCATCTCTTGGAGTCAATATGCATCAATTTAATTGCAGATATTATTCCTGTGTTTATAGTTAAATATAAAATACTGAAAAACACCTCACTTTAATGATTCTTTAATATATCTATACATATTATAGAACAAATAATTTTTAGATCTATAGTTAAACTATTAAAATGATTTTTAAAAACCTGAATTATAGATATGAAGTGAGTCATTCAAGGCTGTGTAGTGACTTAGTGATCAAATTAGAAAACATGGGAGAGTATCCTATAGATTCTGATAATGCAGAATTTTCCAAGATGCACACTTTTTATATTCTACACTTTCCTCAGTATTTCTCAAACTCCATCTCAAAAATCATTCTTGATTACAAAATAAAGCTGGTATGTGAATTTGCAGAGGAATAGCAAGACTGTAGATTCACCAAAGAAGTCTCCTTGAATTGGCCCTGCTATAGTGTTATAGAAAATCTCAGATTAGACTTGTTAAAATTTCTAAAGCATAAAATTCTCTCCAACAAGTTTTCAGAAAAGTAGATCACTTCATATCTTCCTAGATCCCTAAAATTTCCTGATATGTTGGACTTCTCCGAACTGATTTTCCTTACCCATATTTAGGGTTGAGAAAACAGTAAACCAGGTGACCAGTTCAATTATAATGGGAGTCTTCTAACACATTAGTTTCATGAAGTAAATTCTAGTTTTTAAAGATTGACTAGGTTTGCCTGGTAGGCCAGCTGGTAAAGAATCTGCCTGCAAAGCAGGAGACCCCAGTTCGATTCCTGAGTTGAGACGATCCCCTGGAGAAGGGATAGGCTACCCACTCCAGTATTCTTGGACTTCCCTGGTGGCTCAGACTGTAAAGAATCCATCTGCAATGTGGGAGACCTGGGTTAGATCCCTGGGTTGGGAATATCCCCTGGAGAAGGGAACAGCTGTCCACTCCAGTATTCTTGCCTGGAGAATTCCATGGACAGAGGAGCCTGTCAGTGTTGTAAACATCAGTGTTGTAAAATGACTTACATAGAGTCAGAATCACATTATCCAGAAATGTGTTTTCTAGTATCTAGACAAACATACTAGTCTACAGTATCCATACAGGGAAGCCCATTAGAAACATAATATATCCATTAGAAACACACATAAAGAGATATAAAGGATAGTGATTATTTCTGTGTTATATATGTGTGTGTTTTTTTTTCCTGATATTACTTTTCACAACTGCAAAGTTATTGATGTATACAGGAAGTAAAAAACAAAATGCAAATATTAACAGCACAACATACTTCAATTCACAAGATTTCTGTTTTAAAATAAAAATGGTTAGCTATACCTAAACATAGAGATTTCCCTGGTGGCTCAGATGGTAAAGTGTCTGCCTACAATGCAGGAGACCCAGGTTCAATCCGTGGGTCCAGAAGATTTCCTGGAGAAGGAAATGGCAACCCACTCCAATATTCTTGCCTGGAAAATCCCATGGATGAAGGAACCTGGTGTGCTACAGTCCATGGGGTCGCAAAGAATAGGACACGATGGAGCAACTTCACTAGAACTAGAAATATACCTAAACATATGATTTGTTACCTGAAACATTTCTAGAAGTTATCCCTCAAATTATATGTATATGCATACAAAGTGATAATAGCCATTTTAAACTTCACAATATACTCCATTTAATATTTTTATATTAAATCCATACAAATAATTTCTAGATCTTTATTAGAAAGAGTGGATTCATGGAGGATAAAAGAACAAGTAATGAAGCAACATTAAGATTATCATGAAGATTTGAAGCTATTAAACTGTGGTATTGGAGAAGACTCTTGAGGGTCCCTTAGACAGCAAGGAGATCAAACTAGTCAATCCTAAAGGAAACCAGTCCTACATATTCAGTTGGAAGGACTGATTACTGAAGCCAAAACTCCAATACTTTGGCCACCTGATGCAAAGAACTGACTCACTGGAAGAGACCCTGATACTAGGAATGATTGAAGGTGAGAGGAGAAGGGAATGACAGAGGATGAGATGGTTGGATAGCATCACCAACTCAATGGACATGAGTTTGAGTAAGCTCTAGGATTGGTGATGGACAGGGAAGCCTGGTGTACTGAAGTCCATGGGGTTGCAAAGAGTCCGACATGACTGAGCGACTAAACTGAACTGATTGTGTAACTACTCTTCATTCATTAAAAACAAAAATTATAATAAATTGAAAATAAGAAATAAAGTTTTCCATATTTCTTAGGGCTGACATCCTTAAGTGTTAGATTTATTCTTTAATTATCACTTGAACACATCCAAAGTATTTTCCAAGACCCTCATCTCATTTCTCATCAAGAAAATCACATTTATGAATCAACTCCAAAACCACTTTCTTTTGTCCATTTCACATGCCACAATTACTACTGAACTGTATAGTAAGAAATGGAGCTGTTCCTGGACCTCAAACTTCTCTTAAAATTCTTTGCTTCTAACTATGTCTTACATAGAACACATTAAACATTTCCTAAACTGACTATCTTAAATCCTGAATAATTTCAATATGTATAAAAGCCAAACTTCCAAAAGGGCTAATACAATATTAATAGAATCTGTACCTGTGCCATTACACATGAAAAGTTCTCTACCCCAAAGACTGGGTAACTATGTTGCTTATGAACTTTCTCTACTTTGCTACAGTTTTTCCCTTTTCTAGAGGACATACAACAGACTGTAGTGTACACACAATAATGAATCGTCCCATCTTTAATAAATGTTGTTTATCCTTTAACTTCCTTTTCTCCTATAAATGTCTTTTTTTGATTAGGGTCAAATAAATTCTTCTAATAGTTGAAATGCCATTTTAATGAATGTAACATCTTATTACATACTGCATAATAGAATATCATAATTATATTCAGCAATCTTTCAGGAATTGGTGACTATAGTTAAGGGTAAGGCCATTCACCATAAGTCCAAAACAGTAGTCAAGCAATAGCAACAATTGCCTTTATTACTGATTTTGCTAGGTTTTGCTATCATTTCACAATCATTTTCAATCAGATCAGTTCTTGGAATTGTAGAACATGTTTCAGGTTTAAAAGAGCTTTACATCTTAAAACACATGAATATGTGTTTGAGCAGTTCACTTATTTTTTTTTTTGTTTGTTTTTAAGGATACATGTTCTAGTATATGTATTATTTTAACCAGTTTCAGTCAAATACAGCTTTCTTTTTTGAATTCTCTGGCTAATGAGATATCTGAATGGATTTATAACTTATTATAAATGTAAGTTGCGGAAAGGAATGGCATCCCACTCCAGAATTCTTGCCTGGAAAATCCTATGGAAAGAGGATCATGACAGGCTATAGTCCACGGGATCGCAGAGAGTCAGACATGACTGAGAGACTAACCCACATAAACATAAGTATTTAATTCTGAATAAATCTCTAAGTACTTGCTGAAGAGCTCATCTTACTGTAGAGTGAATAAAAATAAAAATACAATGAGTATTAGTACCTTTAATTACATCTGCATTTTCATTCAATCACTGGCTTGATTAGCTGCCAGAGCTCCAAGGGTCATCATATAAACAAAGTCATTTCCTCAGTAAAATATTTGAAAACTTTCTAAATGAATATATTTATATATACATTAATATTTTATCTCTCTATAGTTGGCATTTTAAACACTTCCATGGAAACTTAGGAGCACCAGTGATTCTAGGACTTTGTTACCTGAAAGTTTATTCTAATACTTTTTTTTTTTTTTTTTTTTGCTATTGACTTAGGAATGTCCATTGAGATTTAGCAATCATAGATTAAGTTACTAATAGCCCAGGTTGGCTAGATGCCAAAGCTGGGAAAGACGTTTTAAGGGTCACTTCAATGGGGAAATAAAAGACTTATTTATTCAGATGATTCCAATATTATTGTGACTCTAAACACTTTGGATCATATACTTTATATATTGCTTTTCAGTAAGTCACATTAATGATATGACTGCAAGTTGTTGTTCAGTCGCCAAGCTACGTCTGACTCTTTGCAACCCCTTGGACTGCAGCATGCCAGGCTCCCTGTCCCTCACCATCTCCCAGGGTTTGCCCAAGTTCATGTCCGTTGACTGAATTGGTGCTGTCATCCAAGCATCTCATGCTTTGTCACTCTCTTTCCTTCTGCCTTCATTCTTTCCCAACATCTCAATCTTTTCTAATGAGTTAGCTGTTCGCGTCAGGTGGCCAAAGTATTGGAGCTTTAGCTTCAGCATCAGTCCTCCCAAAGAGTATTCAGGGTTGATTTGCTTTACGATTGATTGGTTTGATCTCCTTGATTTCCAAGGGACTCTTCAAGAATCTTCTCCAGCACCCCAGTTCAAAAGCATCAATTCTTTCATGCTCTGCCTTCTTAACAAAAGCATGCCAGTCAAACTCTTAAAATATCAAATATATGGGAGTTATCTTTACTTGAAGTAATAAGTATTTTCAGTGGTTTCCATTTGGATAGAAATACATATTCTGGAGAATTCTATGAACAGAGGAGCCTGGCAGGTTACAGTCCATAGGGTCACAAAGAGTCAGACATGACTACATGACTAACACCTTCACTTTTTCACTTAACATATTAAAATATAAAATGATTTTCACTTATTAATCAAATAAAGAAAATGATATTACTGTGATTCAATATTCAGAAAATACAGTAAAGTAATTTTATTGCAGATTATACATTAAATATTATTACATTTATCATAGTTACAATTAATTATACCTTTTACTTATGAATATATAATATTGGAGTTCTTCAATTTTTTAAATATAATTTTCAAAATATTTAAATTTTTATACAATATGTCTCAGTAAAGACATTTTAACATTTAAATTATCTGCAGTTGCTTGCTTCATGGATATGAATGTTTATTTCCCTCTTCACATTTGGGACATTCATGTCATTGTTTTAAATAAGTTTCTTCTCCCCTTTCTTTTTGTCTGCTCCTTGTGGGATAATGTTTATATCGTTTGTTTATAAAACTTCATAAATTATATTAGATTTTTCACTTCTTTATATTCTGTTTTTTTTTTTTTTTTAACCTTCTACCCAGATAAGTTCAAATAATCTTTTTCAGTCTGTCTTTGGCTTGATTACATCCACTGTTCAGCCCTGATTTTTTTTTTTTTTTCTAGTTCAGTCACTACATTCTTCAGTTCTCAAATTTTGGTTTGGTTCTTTCAAATGCATCCATTTTTTGTGTCTTTAACTTCTTATTTAATTCAGATATTGATTCTCTGATATTGTTTAATTGTCTGTGTTCTGTTTAGTTCACTAAACTTCTTTATGATAAATATTCTGAAATTTTTTAGGTAGTTTTAAGCTCTTCAATTCTATTTTGTCACTATTTTGTCATTTGATAGTACCCTGTTCCAAACATGTGAAACTTTTGTTCTTGAATTTTTCTGTTTTCACATTTGAAAAAGTCACAATGTCCAGTCTTATTAGACTAGATTGGAGAGAGACAGCCTTTATTTAGGTCAGGCCAGGACAGATAACAAGGGCGTGATTGCTCATAGGGTCCATGGGTGAGTGGGCTTGATGTTTGTGTCTATATTAAAATTGCATGTTCACTTGACTTTCTTCCCCCCATGAGAGAACTCTAAAGGAGAAATCTCTCTGCCCTGTACTTCATGGTATTAGGGAACAAGTGACTCAGACGAAAACTGTCTTTTCTATCCTCTTCAATGTGTCTTTCCCATTTCTGTGCTCCATCTGAGGGCTATAATCTCTCATCTGGGATCCAGAGCTCTAGTGACATTATGTTTGTGCATGGATAGTTACTTATGTTCATGTTTCCATGAAGGATGAAGTTTATAATCTAATCCACCATCTTTCTGACACAATAACCATGTGTGAACACCATAGCCATGTGTTTAGTCAAAGAAGTACTAACATAGACACACACAGAACATTCTATTCCCCAGCAAGCCCACTGAATAATTTGATTCTAAAATAGTCATTTTAATTCCAAGAGTACAGGGAAAGTGGGGAGTTCTGAGTGTCACTTATCTCCCTTGGAGATGTTACAAAACCAAGCAGAGCATGGAATCATGGATTTCCTTTACCCTAAGATAAGAAAGAAGAGTATGGAAGTTAAATAATATCCTGAGTAGTGTATTTTTTTAAAAAGATTGTAAAAGTTTCTCTGCTCAGTCAAATTATTCATTAAATCACACAATTATAAGGAAATATCACATTTATTTATTTTGAAAAAGAGGTACCATTCTCTGTCCCCAAATAGCAAAATTCAAGTGATAAATATTTTCATAAAAAATTCTTGAAAAAAATAACACGAGCTCATAAAGTAAAATATCCATGAAAAATAAATTATATGATTGATGGATGTCTTCATAGTCTTTCTAAACTGACATACATATGATGAAATATGATTTGCTAATGAATTGATCAAAATGAAAATGAGTTCTTTCTCCACAAATTATTATCCAAATCACACTCAAAATCTCACATATTGGTGAAAACTTTTACAAGCTAATTCTAATAATTATATGGAAATTCAATGGGCTGGAAATAACCAAGACATGCTTTGAAATGTATATATTTGAAGGCAGAACAAATGTTCAATAAATAGAATCTGGGCATATGAAGGAGAAAAGAACAAACCAGTGATGGTTAACAGTGTGTATATATATATATATAATATAAAATTATATAATTTTACCACCTGTACTTATTTATTCAAGCAACTGTAGGCATTGCTTACATTTTAGAGATATAATAAGTTTTATAGTTTTAAATGACAAAAAAAGAATGTAAATTTTCTTCTAGTAGTTTTGGGGAATATTTATTATTGGAAGTTGATAGTAATTACTGTTTTAAAATGTTCTGTGTATTAGTGATGAAATGGCATGGGATCTTCCACTCATCCATTTTATTGTCAATAACCACAACATGCTTCCCTTTACTCTCCTCTTTTTTCCAGGAATTTTACCTCTCAGTGGACTAATCGGCATTGTGACAAGTGCTTGAATCTTACTCCGTCACAGCTTGAGCCCTCCTAGCTTGGTAAAATGGCATGCTAAGGTCTCTAAATTTTTGTGCTGCTCTCCTATCTTCATAGTTTGTCAGCTGCAAAGCTATCAGTGGTGATGTGATTTAGTCACTAAGTCATGTCTGACTCTTGCCACCCCATGGACTGTAACCCACTAGGTTCTTCTGTCCATGGGGTTCCTCAGGCAAGCACACTGGAATGAGTTGCCATTTCCTTCTCCAGGTGACCTTCTTGACACAGGGATTGAGCCCAGGTCTCCTGGATTGCAGGTGGATTCTTTACTGATTGAGCGACAAAGGAAGTCCAGAGCTATCAGAGAAGTGGACAACTGCACATCCTTCTCTGAACTCAGTTCTTCTTTTAACATTCTAACTCAACCTTCAGGCTCTAATTGGGTCTCAGCAGTCAGCCAAACTGCCCAAACTAGGGACTAGAACACTCTGGCACTTGTTAGTTTTTCTTTTCTTATAGTTTGTTACATGAACAAAAACCAGTAGGAAAAGAAAGTCTGGCATAAGGGAGCAACCCCATTACTCACCCAGGCTTCCAAAAAAATCTGACATATGAGCTATTCTTCACCACACAGAAGTTGTTGGTCAACTTGAAATTTCCATCATGGATACTTTTCTTTCCAAGATTCATTAATGTGATCTCCCAGCTACCTCATTAATTGTTGGTTCATAATTTTCCTCTGTATATTCAGGGCAAGGAGAGGTTAACAAAAGAGAATGACCCCTTAGAGGGAGAGAGCAAATTAGCCAAGATGGCACATTCAAGCTCTCTTACCCCACGTTTTATAAATAATGACTATGTAACAGCTGAGATCGCTTATAGCACTGTGCATGCATGTCATGAGGTACTCACTTTGCCATGGGTTGTTTGCTGTAGGGATATACAAACTCCACCTAGAAGCAGCAGGGTTACTGCTGCATCACAGCTGTGTCCATGGGGTCAGCTACGAGAGGAAAGAATATAGAGTGTCTACTGCTATGGCTGCTGCATCAGCTAGGAGAGAGCAGATGTGCTTGCAGTTCATATGGCTCCTCAGTCTTCTTCCAGCATTTTAGCTTGTACCTTGCCTACCATGGGTTCAATGAACAGTGCATACAGTGAGATACAGCTAGACAGTTGGCATCATGAACAGGATCAGCAATACTTCCCTCCAGATTGGTTGGTGATCATCTTGACAATCTTGTCTCAGGAAGATTTACCTTGTCTGATAACAATTATGTTCCATCAAAACCTCCTTGGTCTCAGAGTTTATGTATCCTGCTTTTCAAATATCATTTGAGTTTATTATCAAAAGCCTCACCTATAGAATAATGGTTTACTTACTATTAAACTCTCAGCTTTTCTAATGTGTTTGCCTCTGGTCAGTTTTGAGCCACCAGCCACATGCTGACTTTCTTTCAGGCAGTGTTTTGGCCTGAATCTATGGAGTCTATGGTTAGGTTAATGGAGACCTCCAAGAGGATTTATGCCAAAGGGGAACTTGCCAGACAGTTGTTTCCAGTCCCCAAACCCCATCCCTGTTGTAAGCCCCTGCTGACCCATGCCTCCACAGGAGACCCTCCAACTCTAGCAGGTAGTTTTAGTTGAGTTTCCTGTGGAATCACTGCTCCTTTCTTCTGAGTCTTTGTGCACACAAGGTTTTGTTTGTGCCCTCGAAGACTGGAGTCTGTTTCCTGCAGCCCTGTCGAAGACACAGAGACCCCACAGAGACTGAGACAGAACTGTGTTTGAGTGTTTCCTGTGGAAGTACGGGTCAGCAGTGGACTGCCACAGAAGTAGGCACTCTGGGTGCAGCAGACTTGGGTATGGCATAAGCTCTCTTGGAAGAGGTTGCCAATAACCCCACCATTGAGCTGCCAGAACTTATATAGGACTGGAGAAATAGACTCTTGAAGGGGACAGACAGAACCTTGTGTGCACCAGGACCCAGGAGAAAGGAGCAGTGACCCCACAAGAGACTGACCAGACTTGCCGGTGATTGTCCAGGAGTCCCTGGCAGAGAAGTAGGTCAGCGGTGGTCTGCTGCAGGGTCGGGGGCACTGAGTGTAGCAGTGCATGCATGGGACCTTTTGAAGGAGGTCCCATTATCCTTAACCATTATCTTCATTACCTCTACCACAGTTTGCCCACAGGTAAATAAAAGGGAGGAAACACAGTTCCACCCATTAACAGAGAATTGGATTAAAGATTTACTGAGCATGGCCCAATCCATCAGAACAAGACCCAGTTTCCCCCTCAGTCTGTCTTTCCAATCAGGAAGCTTCCATAAGCCTCTTACCATTCTCCATCAGAGGGCAGAAAGACTGAAAACCACAATCACAAAAAACTAACCAATCTAATCTCATGGACCACCGCCATGTCTAACTCAAAGAAACTATGAGCAATGCCGTGTAGGGCTACCCAAGACAGACGAGTCATGGTGGAGAGTTCCGACAAAATGTGGCCCACTGAAGAAGGGAATGGCAAACCACTTCAGTATTCTTGCCTTAAGAATCCCATGAACAGTATGAAAAGGCAAAAAAAGATAAGACACAGAAAGATGAACTCCCCAGGTCTGTAGGTGCCCAATATGCTACTGGAGATCAGTGAAGAAATAACTCCAGAAAGAATGAAGATACAGAGCCAAAGCAAAAAGGACTCTCAGTCGTGGATGTGACTGGTGACAGAAGTAGTGTCCAATGCTGTAAAGAACAATATTGCATAGGAAACTGGAATGTTAGGTCCATGAATCAAGGCAAATTGGAAGTGATCAAACAGAAGATGGCAAGAGTGAACGTCAACATTTTAGGAATCAGTGAACTAAAATGGACTGGAATGGGTGAATTTAACTAGATGACTCAGATATCTACTACTGTGGGCAAGAATACCTTAGAAGAAATGGAGTAGCCATCATAGTCAACAAGAGTTCAAAATGCAGTACTTGGATGCAATCTCAAAAATAACAGAATGATCTCTATTCGTTTCCAAGGCAAACCAATCAATATCACAGTAATCCAAGTCTATGACGTGACCAGTAATGCTAAAGAAGTTAAGCTGAATGGTTCTAAGAATACCAACAAGACCTTCTAGAACTAACACCCCCAAAAGATGTCCTCTTCATTATAGGGGACTGGAATGCAAAAGCAGGAAGTCAAGAAATACCTGGAGTAACAGACAAATTTGACCTTGGAGTACAGAATGAAGCAGGGCAAAGGCAAATAGTGTTTTGCCAAGAGAACGCACTGGTCATAGCAAGCAACCTCTTCCAACAACACAAGAGATGACTGTAGGCATGGACATCACCAGATGGTCAATACTGAAATCATATTGATTATATTCTTTGCAGCCAAAGATGGAGACGCTCTATACAATCAGTAAAAAGAAGACTGGGAGCTGGCTGTGGCTCAGATCATGAACTGTTTATTGCCAAATTCAGACTTAAAATGAAGAAAGTAGGGAAAACCACTAGACCATTCATGTATGACATAAATCAAATCCCTTACCATTATACAGTGGAAGTGAGAAATAGAGTCAAGGGATTAGATCTGATAGGCAGAGTGCCTGAAGAACTATGGACAGAGGTTCATGACATCGTACAAGAGGAAGGGATCAAGATTATCCCCAAGAAAAATAAATGCAAAAAGGCAAAATGGCTGACTGAGGAGGCCTTACAAATAGCTATGAAAAGAAGAGAACCAAAAGTCAAAGGAGAAAAGGAAAGACATACCCACTTGAATGCAGAGTTCCAAAGAATAGCAAGGAGGGATAAGAAAGCTTTCCTCAGTGATCAATGCAAAGAAATAGAGGAAAACAGTAGAATGGGAAAGACTAGAGATGTCTTCAAGAAAATTACAGATACCAAGGGAACATTCATGCAAAGATGGGCTCAATAAAGGACAGAAATGGTATGGACCTAACAAAAGCAGAAGATATTGAAAAGAGGTGGCAAGAATACACAGAACTATACAAAAAAGTTCTTCATGACCCAGATAACCATGACGGTGGGATCACTCACCTAGAGCCAGACATTCTGGAGTGTGAAGTCAAGTGGGACTTAGGAAGCATCGCTACGAACAAAGCTAGTGGAGGTGATGGAATTCCAGTTGAGCTATTTCAAATCCTAAAAGATGATGCTGTGAAAGTGCTGCACTCAATATGCCAGCAAGTTTGGAAAACTCAGCAGTGGCCACAGGACTGGAAAAGGTCAGTTTTCATTCCAATCCCAAGAAAGGCAACGCCAAAGAATGCTCAAACTACCACACAATTGCACTCATCTCACATGCTAGTAAATATTCAATATTCTCCAAGCCAAACTTCAACAGTACCATGAACTTCCAGATGTTCAAGCTGGATTGAGAAAAAGCAGACAAACTAGAGATCAAATTGCCAACATCTGTTGGATCACCAAAAAAACAAGAAAGTTCCTGAAAAAGATCTACTGGGAAGACCCAGAGGGATCGGACGGGGAGGGAGGCAGGAGGGGGGATCGGGATGGGGAACACATGTAAATCCATGGCTGATTCATGTCAATGTATGGCAAAAACCACTACAATATTGTAAAGTAATTAGCCTCCAACTAATAAAAACAAACAAACAAACAAACAAAAGATCTACTTCTGCTTTATTGACTATGCCAAAGCCTTTGCCAGTGTGGATCACAACAAACTGCAGAAAATTTTGAAAGGGATGGGAATACCAGGCCACATGACCTGCCTCTTGAGAAATCTGTATGTAGGTTAGGAAGCAACAGTTAGAAATGGACATGGAACAACACACTGGTTCCAAAAAGGGAAAGGAGTATGTCAAGGCTGTATATAGTCACCCTGCTTATTTAACTTATATGCAGAGTACATCATGAGAAATGCTGGGCTGGATGAAGCACAAGCTGGAATCAAGAGGGCCAGCACAAATATCAAAACCTCAGATATGCAGATTGCACCACTGTTATGGCAGAAAGTGGCGGAGAACTAAAGAGCCTCTTGATGAGAGTGAAAGAGGACAGTGAAAATTTTGGCTTAAAACTCAACATTCAGAAAACTAACATCATGGCATCTAGTCCCATCACTTCAATGCAAATAGATGGGGAAACTGGAAATAGTAATAGACTTTATTTATTTCTGCTTCAAAATCACAGCAGATGGTGACTGCAGCCATGAAATTAAAAGATGCTTGCTGCTTGGAAGAAATGTTATGATTAACCTAGACATCATAATAGAAAGGAGAGACATTATTTCACCAATAAAGGTCCATGTAGTCAAAGCTATGAATTTTCTAGTAGTCTTGTATGGATGTGAGAGTTGCACTATAAAGAATGCTGAGCACCAAAGAATTGATGCTTTTGAACTGTGGTGTTGGAGAAGACTCTTGAGAGTCCCTTGGACTGCCAGGAGTTCCAATCAGCCCATCCTATAGGAAGTCAGTCCTGAATGTTCATTGGAAGGACTGATGTTGAAGCTGAAACTCCAATACTTTGGCCATCTGATGCAAAAAGCTGACTCATTTGAAAAGACCCTGATGCTGGGAAAGATTGAAGGTGGGAGAAGGGTCAATAGAGAATGAGATGGTTAGATGGCATCACTGACTCAATGGACATGAGTCTGAGTAAACCCCTGGAGTTGCTGATGGACAGGGAGGCCTGGCATGCTGCAGTCGATGGAGTCTCAAAGAGTCAGATAGATCTGAATGACTGAATTGACTGATTGATCTGTGGAAGTCTTGTAATCTAATCCCTCTGGCTTTCAAGGTCAGATTCCCTGGGAATTCCCAGCCCCTTTGTCAGGTCTCAAGACTGGGAAGCCTGATTTGGGTTTTAGAAGGTTCACAATAGTGGGAGAACTTCTTTGGCATTATTGTTCTCCAGTTTGTGAGTCACCCACCTGGCAGGGGGATTTGATTCTATCATGGTTCTGCCCCACCTACCATCTCACTGTGGCTTCTTCTTTGCCTTTGGACATTGTGTATCTTTTTTTTTCTGTTTGTATGTTTTTTGGTAGGTTTCATAATCCTCTTGTTGATGGTTGTTCATCAGCTAGTTGTGATTTTGGTGCTCGTGTCACAGAAGATGAGTGCATGTCTTACTCCACCTTCTTGAACCAGAAACTATCCTCATTTTTTAAACTAAAAATAATCACAGTAAAACAAATCTGTTGTTATTTATTTTGGCCTTATTATTTACATCAAGAGTGCATCAAGAGTACTGATTATCCATATAATTTATTTTTAAAATTACTTTGCTATAATCCTGTAATCATAGTACTAGTCTGATTATTTCAAAGGCCTTTATTGGCTACATAAAGTCAATGTTAGTTTCTTAAAATACTTTCTTGAAGATGCCTGATCATATCTGAGTCTATACATATGACATTCCAGTCAAAACTTTGATGGTATAGCCAAAGGTTCCAGTTGTTTCCTGTTAGAAAGAGAACTGGCCACTTCCTAGGTGGTGCTAGAGGTAAAGGAACCTGCCTGCCAATGGAGGAGTCATTAAAGATGCGGGTTTCATCGCTGGGTTAGGAAGATCCCCTGGAGGAGGGCATGGCAATCTACTCCAGTATTCTTGCCTGTAGAATGCCATGGACAGAGGAGCCTGGCGGAATATAGTCCATAGTGTCACAGAAAGTCAGACATGACTGAAGCCACTTAGCACTCATGTATGCACAGAAAGAGAACAGATTGTTATTGAACTTATGCAAATAACTAATTATATTTGCATGAAACTGATACTCAAGAATTTCCAAATTCCTGAGAGATCATTTAGGTAGAAAAAATATCTTTGTTTAGGAAAATATACTGTACCAAATTTTAGTAAGTCACAGATAGCTTCAGTGAAAAGGTTTTCTAAACTTTAAAAAACAAATCTTTAAGGAACCAGCAATGTCTTTGAATAAAACAGTATAAAAAATTTCAATTGTCCCCCCAGTTCATTCAATCCCATGCAATGAATAATTTTTCTGTTTGAATCCAGTTTTACCATTTTTTTTTTTCATGAATCTCTTTAAGGACAGAGCAGTTTTGCAGGAAAACTTTTTCAAAACCACCCAAGTAAAACAATAACTCCCTGTAAATGACAAGTACTTAAAACACCTGACCATTCTTCCCATGTAAATATACCTAATAAGTTTAATATTTCTAGGTGAGAGAAAAAATATTTTGAGATTTTACAGAGGTCTTATGGAAAATCTCAAAGTTAATTTGAGATCAAAACATATTTATTTAGTATTTGATATTGGGAATTTTACAGAAAATATTAACAATTTTAAAATACTTGTTCAAATATAGGTCACTATAAAAATTCTTAGGTATCAATTTAACCATATGACAAAGACATTTGCAGGCAAATGCAGAACGTTAAATATTTGTTTAAAAAATTTAACTCTTCTTTGCAGATGTCTCAGTTTTCTTAAGGAATCAAAGATGATGAAAACAACACAGGAAATTGATTTCATGTAATTTCAAACCTTAAATTTTTAAGCAGATTGCTTAAAACATAGAAAAAACCTTTGCGATTTCTTATTAAGGAAAGACAAACAATTAATGAAAATGGTGTATCAGGGCCAACAATAGATCCATATTTCCTGATTCCTTCTATTACTCACTGCTTGAAATGAGTAAGTCTGGAATGGAAGTAGATGCTGAATGTTGAGCATCTCTGCTCAATTCCACACTTCCTTGAACTATAGCCAATGATCAGTCAGTCAGTTCAGTCGCTCAGTTGTGTCCGACTCTTTGAGATCCCATGGACTGCAGCACGCTAGGCTTCCCTGTCCATCACCAATTCCTAGTCTTTACCCAAACTCATGTCCATTGAGTCAGTGATGCCATCCAACCATCTCATCCTTTATTGTCCCCTTCTCCCGCCTTCAATCTTCCCCAACATCAGGGTCTTTACCAATGAGTCAGCTCTTTGCATCAGGTGGCCAAAGTATTGGAATTTCAGCTTCAATGTCGTTTCAATGAACATCCAGGACTGATCTCGTTTAGGATGGACTGGTTGGATTTCCTTGCAGTCTAAGGGACTCTCAAGCATCTTCCCCAACACCACAATTCAAAAACATCAATTCTTCTGTGCTCAGCTTTCTAACAACTGACAAAAACAGCAGATATTCCCATCATTTTCCTCATTTTGTGTGAAGTCATTCCCTTTGTGTTCATTCATTCTATCTTCTCAGAGTTAAATAGCATTTGTGCTTTCAGTACTCTTGTCTGGCTTAATGCTCTCTTGAAATTCTTAACAGTTTTATCTCTGTGTATATACATACAGAGGAGCTAGACTCAGTGCAAGCAGTAGCATACAATACAGTTTTAGTCTGTCTGCAGGAACTGTACGTGTCCTCTAGTCAGAATGCACAGAGATCAGTTGGCCTGGCTTCTCAATATACACACAGACATTAGTGTTCAAGGCACTCGAGGACACCAAGGGAGTGATATAGTGGCGCCTAGGGGAGAGAAGGGATTCTAGCAGCAGAAATGACCCATATTGGAACTGGGATCTGACTTACTTTTTCATCCAGACCCCTTCCCTGTGTCATTTACAAAACTACTATATATCTCACATGAGTGTTAGATCAGGAAATGTTAGAAAGCTTGGGTAGTGAGCTCTTTCAGTAAATTACTACAGAGGAAGAGAGTGTACAAATGACCATTGTGATATGGCATATCTAGTTATATGGCATAACTAGGGAATTGCTAGTTTTCATTAAAGAATACAGAATATGTGGTTTGAAAAAACTATTTCAGTATTTGCAAAGCAAATATCCAAAAGATCAGAAATAGAAATACATTTTTTAAAGATTTAAAATAATTTAAAACATCACAGGGGAAAAAATACATTCTTTTCCTATAAGTCTCAGAAAATGACTATTAATAAAAAAAAAGTTAATTTACATTGTAATTGAAGATATGGTGATAAAGTGAAGGAGCAGACTTTTGAAACATAAAGACAGTTCTGTTTCTTACACACAGCTGGCAAATCACCACAAATTTGAGAGAAATCATTAAAACGTCTGATTAAATTCATATTTAAAATTAAACTAAACCTTAAATGAAATGAATCTGTATAAGTTGATGATTTGAAATGAATTCATAAGATATTTCTTTTTAGAAAACAATATTCTTCTTGAGAATCATCAGATTTTTGTGTACTAAAATTTATATTTTGATATAATTTTTCAGAAATTTAACCCAATGTTTTCACAACCTGCAAACATTCCTAAGAGTTCCAGTAATGTAAGCACAACGATCTTTTAAAGTGCAAAAATAAAAGTCATTGAAATATAATTTTACCTAATATTTATCACCAGTGACTGAAACTATTTTCTACTACATTAATGAAGTTTCCAAATAACAAGTTTTGATAAAAATAAATTTGAAGAAAGAGGATCACTTGAAATCTTATAATTGATAAAGATATCACATGAGGAAGTATTTCTTTTCAACATATACAACATTCTGACACAAAACATCCTTTGTATTTTTTTTTATTGCATCTCTTATTTATTCTGCTCAGTAGTTTAGTCGTGTCCAACTCTTTCAGACCCCATGGACTCTAGCCTATCAGGTTCCTCTGTCCATGGGATTCTCCAGGCAAGAATACTGGAATGGGTTGCTATTTCCTTCTCCATTCTTTTTAACTAACAAATTAATTTTGAGGAAAAAGTATATTTGAGCACAAAAAGTTGCACCTTTATCTGATTATTGAACAAAATGCCTCATGTTTTCATTTTGTGCTTTGCCCTGAAAATAATGGAGGATTTGAACTTTCTCTTCCTTACCATGCTTGAGAGGAAAAGAGCATTTATGCACTGATCATTGATAGACAGTCATAACAATTTACCCATCACTTGAGCTGATGGGCTTTTATTGTATGAACTAGCCAGACTTGTTTAGCAGGGTGTTTAAGCCATTATATTAATGGCTATAATTGGTTCATAAAAGTTGACTTTCCCAACCTGTTTCAGTAGAAATATGGAATTCAGTGAGGGGAGAACAAATTATCTTTTGAGAGACACGATCTAAAACAAAAGTTGTTATTACTGCTTAAGAAGGTAAACTAAGTATGTTCTGAGTTTTGGAAATTCTGATAAGGACATCCTTGATATTTCTAATATCCACCAGCTAGACTAAACACTGACAAACTAGTCCTATAATTAACTTAACAAGTTCCTTGATCTCTTGGCACCTCCAGGTCCTTATTGATGATCCTCAGGTATACCTGATAGTAAATCATATCCCAAAGATGCACCACTTTACAAGAAAGGTAAATTTGTCATTTTCCTTTCACAGTGATATAAGAAATTGAGAATCCTTGGTAAAGCCTAGCTAATCTCTGAAGTGAAGTTTGCTGATGTAGAAATAAATAATAACTGTTATTTGTAATTATTGTCCTATTATGAGAAGAATAAGAAGTCTTTTGACTTTTAATTTTATCTAACCATTCAGAAAACATGTTTTAGGCATATCACAAAATTGTTAGCTAACAATTGTACAATTGTTACTAATTGACAACTTTAACTAGGCAATTTTCATTTTCATTACTACATGATAAAGATAATTTTTATTAACCTTATTTTAGCAATAAATAAAAACACTTAAAACTTATGGTAAAAACACTATAAATAATCTAAATACATGATAATTTGTCCAGACCAATGAGTAATAGTCTGCTCCTTTAGATTAATTACAGGCCTTGCATTTGAATATGATAATATTTTAATTAACATATACCAATGAATGTATTTGCATGCAACTCTTGATATTCATGTAAAAATGTCTACATTTTCACAAAGCAGGTTCTCTGAATTACTCTTTTCAAGGCCCCCATCACTTCCTTGTTTCTTAAGCTATAGATAATAGGATTGAACATTGGGGTCAGGATGGTGTAGAAGACAGCCAGAACCTTGTCTTCTGTTGGAGATCGAAGGGATCTTGGGCGTAGATAAGTATAAACAAAGGGTGCATAGTAAAAAGTCACCACAGTAAGGTGGGTGCTGCAAGTTGAATAGGCCTTCTTCTTCCCTTCTGCTGAGTTCATGCGATAGACAGCATGGAGAACACGGCCATAAGAAAGTGCAATACCAATGAAAGGCAACAAAAGGAAAACGGTAGTGCTCACAAACACTGTGTACTCATAGATCCAAGTGTCCATGCTGGCCAGAGTCAACATGGCTGGAACATCACAGAAGAAATGATTGATGGCCCTAGATTTGCAATAAGGGATTTGGAGGGCATATGCGGTGTGGGCACAGGAGTTGATAGAGCCCATTATCCAAGATCCTATTATCATCAACACACACACTTGTCTGGTGATTTTGATGGGATAGTGAAGAGGAAAGCAAATGGCCACATACCGATCATAAGCCATAGAGGCCAAAAGCAATCCTTCTGTACCTGCTATAGTCAAGAAGAAAAAGCTCTGAATCCCACACCCAATGAAGGAGATAGACTTTTTTCCACACAGAAAATTGTAGGCCATTTTGGGCACAATGGTGGAGATGTAGGTCAAGTCCATGAGGGAGAGTTGACTGAGTAGAAAATACATTGGTGTATGGAGATGGGTGTCCAGAAAGATGAGAAGGATCATGGAGAGGTTACCAAATAGAGCCATTAGGAAAATGAGAACAATAAGAGTAAAAAGAAACAGGCCAATTCTTGAGGAAGGGAACAGCCCTAGTAAGATGAAATCAGTGGATGTTTGATTATAATTTTCCATGGGAAATTCATATAATTTTTCCTAAAGGTAGAAACAAGATTAAGTCAAGTTTAAAACATTAAGCTATTCCAGATTATTTTAGTCAGACTATGGATTATTTAAAAATTTTAAGTTTTTAAATAAAGAACTGGTTTATCATTTTTGGAAAAAAAATAAATTTTAGCTTTTCATTTAAACAGGGGCTCTGTAACAACCTAGAGGGATGGGGTGGGGTGGGGAGGTAGGTGGGAGGGAGGTTCAAGAAGGAGGGGATATATAGATATACCTACAGCTGATTCATGTTGATGTTTGGCAGAAGCTAACACAATTATGTAAAACAGTTATCCTTCAATTAAAAAATAAATAAATATTTTTAAAAATTGAAAACACAAACATTTTGGCTCAAGTGTTTTCCAGAATTGTTATAGTTGTAAAAAAATTTATTATGGCAATATTAGGATAAGTATGCTTTACTAATCTATACAAATGCAGGTCACATCAAAATCAAATGTCATAATCAAAATATATTCATAGGAAATCAATGTAAATTCATACTTTATACAATTCCATTGTTAATAAATATTGCTTACAGTTAAGGAATGACTTATCTTTCATTTTTAAATCCTAAGGTTTTGCCTCTAAACTGTTGTACCCTATCATCTTGTGGTGAGAAGCTTCTTTTCTTTCTTAGCCTACTTTGTTCTGAGATGTCAAAAACAAATTTCCTTGAAATTAGGTACTAATCAATTTATCTTTCATGAAATCTATAATGAATCCTTATTGTCAAATAATATCTGCAAAGCTGTCACTCTCCTCCCTCTTCAATAAGTTTCTCAATATGTAGTTAAAACAGAGCCTTTGCCTATATATCTAAAACAACAATTCTCATAGCTCTGATGTCTCATAGCTTTTATGTCTGCTTGTTTCTCTGACAGTTGTGAAAGTTGCTCAGTCATGTCCAACTCCTTGTGACACCGTGGACTATACAGTCCGTGGAATTCTCCAGGCAAGAATACTGGAGTGGGTAACCTTTCCCTTCTCCAGGAGATCATCCCAACCCAGGGATCAAACCCAGGTCTCCCTCATTGCAGGTGGATTCTTTACCAGCTGAGCCACAAGGGAAGCCCAAGAATACTGGAGTGGGTAGCCTATCCCTTCTCCAGTGGATGTTCCCGACCCAGGAATCAAACAGGGGTCTCCTGAATCTCAGGTGGATTTTTTTTACCAGCTGAGCGAGCTATCAGGTTCTGACAATTACATAATATAAATTGCTTAAAAATGGAAGTTTGCCTTACACATTTAATATTTACCTTTTAGTTTCTTATAATTAAGGTTTTTTTTTCCTCCAATTTAGTGTGTAAATTTAAGTACATATATTTATAATCACTCCTTTTAAAAGTCAACTGTTATGATGATAAAAATAGATTAAGCTATAATTAAAAGTGAGGACATCAACGTATACCATAATAAGAGATGAAATTGTTTAAGAAAATTTGAAGGAAGAAATGGATAAAAGAGTGATCAATCTCTTAAACAGAAAAGAGAAAATGGCAACTTACAAATCTTTTTCATGGAGATGGGAAGAGAAATTTTACAAAGACATTGTAAGTGAACAAACTCTACAAAATATATAGTGTTTTAGTTGTAAATATTTTAATATAAAAATATGAGCAGACTTTTAAGGAAGTCTACAACATGAAAGAAGAAGATCCACACATGTGCACTCACACAAAAACACAAATACACATTCACACACACTCAAACAGTAGGATTAAAATGATTGGGAGATATAGAAAAGAATGCATTACAAAAAATAAGATTTGTTTGAGACATTACCATTCCACAAAATAAACATCATTAGATATACATAAAATAGTCTGGCAAAAGTGACTGGCAAAAAAATAAAATTGATAAAAAAAAAACAAGTGAAACTTAGGAAAACAAAAAAAAAAAAACCTACCACAATTAAAAGAAATAGTTAAAAAATTGACATTTTCAAGGGGTAAGAGAGTTAGAGAATTAATATAAGACAACAACATATGCTTATAAATATTTTCACTCCTGGGAATGCATATAGCAAAATAATAATGAAGCTAATAAAATCACTTTTTTTTTAGTATTGGCATATATGAAACATATATTCAAACAGCACAAACAGAACACAGAAAAATAAAATAGAAATATTGTCTTGAAAAAAAATTTCTTGAAATTTCTAGTTTTCTGGAGAGCACTTTTGAAAAATGTCAAAATTGCCCATAAATGTGTGATCTTAAAAATGTCCTGATGAAAATAACAATAATGAGAACTTTTACATTACTACAATATATTACATTACATAACTAAAATATATTCAGATTTTACAATAAATGATATGTTTGTATTTTAGCAATATATACTAGAAGATGAAAAAAAAAATGTGCCAACCTAGACAACCCAGACACAAACTAGGATGTAATTATGCCAAAAGGATGGGGAAAGAGAAAAAGAGGTAGAGATGGTGGCATGAGGAGGAGGAATGTCTCCATCCACTGTGGCTAGAGATGGTACTTGAATATTTAATGCTTAGTTGTGTCTGACTCTGTGCAACCCCATCTCCAGAATAATGGAGTAGGTAGCCTTTCATTCTCCAGGGGATCTTCCCAACCCAGGAATTGAATCTAGATCTCCCACATTGCAGGTGGATTCCTTACCAGCTGAGCCACAAGGGAAGCCCAAGAATACTGCAGTGGGTAGCCTATCCCTTCTCCAGTGGATCTTCCTGACCCAGGAATTGAAACAAGGTTTCCTGCATTGCAGGTGGATTCCTTACCAACTGAGCTATGAGGGAAGCCTGAAAAGATAGCATATTGGTGAAAAATATAAATAGAAGAAAAATGGTAAAATATTATAAAATATTTGCCTTGCTAATCAGGAGTAGTGAACTATGAAACCAATGATTTGTACTGTGGGCTGTTGAGATTATGTTCAACTCTATTGGAATAAATTATACTGAGGTAGAACTGAAGTCAGAGTTACAGAACTCACATCTAACATTATACTCAATTGTGAAGACTGAAAGCTTTTCCTTTAAGAGGGGGTAAAAACAAAGATTTCCACTTTTGTCACTTCTAAATGACATAATACAGGAAGCAAAATTATCTTAGTTCACAGATGACATGATTTTATAGATATAATATGTAGAGTCTACCAAAAATTTGTTAAAACTAATAAATATATTTGGCAAATTTGCAGGGTACGAAATCAGTTACATTTCTGTACCCTAATAATATATGATACTAAGAAAAATTTAAGAAATTACATTTCCAATATCAAGAAAAATAATAAAATCTCTGGGAATGAACTTAACAAGAAGACTAGTTCTTCAATAAAAATCTCAAAGCATTGCTGAAATAAATTGAAAAGATAAACAAATGAAAAAGTGTTCTGTGCTCTTGGGCTGAGAAACTGATATTGTTAAGATGTCAGTACTGCCATAAGCGAAAAAACAGGTACAATGAAATATCTGTCATAATTCCCATGAGTTTTAGGCAGAGGAAAAATAAATCCTAGAATTCTGATGAAATTTCAAAGTCATGAGAATAGTAAAAAAAAAAGATTTTACAAACTAATTGAACTTAACTGTTTTTCTGATTCAAAACTCACTACAAAACTGTGATAATATAAAGAGTATAGCGTTGGCATAAAAAACAGACAAAAATCAACAAAATAAAACAGAGAACAAAAAATACCACACTTTGACAATGATTTTTTATATGTGACTCTTAATTTTTAAAAAGTCTAGTTCATATACATATAGATAGATAGATAGATAAAAACATTGGCCAGAGGGAGAGAATTTCATGAGAGTTTGGAACAGGTATTTTATACACCTCTATTCCTAGAAGCAACAAAAATATTCACTGATAGATTAAGGTATAAGAAGAATATCATACATATATATAATCAAGGTAGTCAATGGGGATATCTTTTCAACAAATATTGCGGGGAAAATTGGATATTCTGGTCCAATTAATGAAATTGAGACATTGTCTTACATTATACACAAGAATTAACTTAAATAGATCAAAGTGTTAAATATGAGCTAAAAGTAAAACACTGGGAGAGGGAAGGAATTTCATGACATTTAATTTGGCTGTGCTTTCTCAGATATACCACCAAAATCATGTGCAACAACAATGTATATATATTTATATATATATATGTGCATATATAGATATATGAATTGGACTTTTTAAAAATTAAAAACTTCTCTTCCTGAAAGAACTTGAACAATACAATGAGGAAGAAACCCACAGAATGGGAAAAAAAATTGTAAAATATGTGTCAGATCATAAATTGATATAAGGAATATATAAAGAACTATACTACTCAACAACAACAGAAAAAATAATTGAAAAACATGCCATGGGGCAGCTAAGCCCATGTGCTACAAACTACTGAGCCTGCATGCCCTAGAGCCTGTGCTACGCAACAAGAGAATCCACTGCAATGAGAAGCCCATGCACCATTAGAGATTAGCCCAGCAAGGAAGACCCAGTCCAGCCAAAAATAAATAAATAAATAAATATTAAAAATAAATAAATGTGGGGGAGTATTTGATTAAATACGGGCTTCCCTGGTGGTTCAATGATAAAGAATCCACCTACCAATGCAAAAAGATGTGAATTTGATCCCTGGGTTGGGAAGCTCCCCTGGAGAAGGAAATGGCCACTCACTCCAGTATTCTTGACTGGGAAATCCCATGGACAGAGGAGCTTGGTGGGGTACAGTCCATGTGGTTGCAGAAGAACCTGAGTAAACTGAGTGACTAAAAAACAACAACAATACACACACACATTCATATATGTAAGAAGTTTCAGTCTTAAAAAAGATAGAAATTGTACTACATACTGAAAGGTTGGTGCTGAGTCGCAAACAATGCTGGGATTCGTGGCCTCCAGAGGAGAGGAATTTGATCCTGGGCTAGTGATGAGGCTTGATTATTCAGAGCTTTTTGTGTAATAACATTTTTTTTTATGTGTAATAACATTTTATTAAAGTATAAGAGACAAAGAAAGCTTCTGCATTGACATCAGAGGGGGACAGAAAGGGTGTCCTCTTGCTAGTTTTGAGCAAGGAGTTATATACCTTGAGCAAGATGCTAATTAGAGAAAGGAAATGTCTCACAAAATTGTGAGAGTTACACCAGGTCCCTCACCCACAGCAGGCATTTTGAGATAGCATTGGCCCAAGGTGAGTCATCCTTGGCCATAAAACAATTGACATGAATCTTGAAGAAAAGCAGATTTCCAAGCAAATACATAGTTCCTTAACATAGCTTAAGAAAGCATTTCCATAAGAAAAATGCCATGGTTAAACTCAAGGTTTAAGATTAAAGTTAAATCCAGGTGGAATCAGGTGTTGCCATGGCAACATAGGATTAGAACAGAAAGCAAAAGAAAATGTTTGCCACTTGCAGTTTATTTCTTCCTGCCATTGGGGACATCCTGCCTCCCTGCCGAGGCTGTTAACGCTATCAATACTACAATATGGATGAAACCTATAAATAGACTATGTAAAATAAATAAATCACACATGATGAACAATCCACAAGATTCTATACATCTGAGTTATTCAGGGTAGTCAAATTCATAGAGATGAAAGTGGAATGATGGTTCCCAGGAACGTGGAATTGGGACCAATAGTGGGTACAGAGTTTTAGCTGAGTAAGATAAAAATGTTCTGGGGTAATGTCAGTGATGATTGCACAATTCTATCAAGGCACCTAATGTCATTGATCTGTAAACTTAAAAGTAGATAAAATAGTAAATTTTATAGCATGCATATATACCATAATAGGAAAGTCAAAATATTTAAATGAAATTATTTTCTATTTGAAGCTCCAAATGTAGAAAAATCTATGGCCAGATCCTGAACATGTGCAGAGAAATTGATCTTTTAATAATACGAAAACTTGGTTTCTCTGGTGGCCTGGTGGCTCAATAGTAAATAACTTGTTTGTGAATGCAGGAGATGCAGGTTCGATCCCTGGGCTGGAGAGATCCCCTGGAAAAAGAAATGATGTCCCACTCCATATTCTTGCCTAGGAAATTCCACAGACCAAACCTGGTGGGCTATGGTCCATAGGGTCACAAGAGTAAGATGCAATTTAGCAATTAAAATAAAATGATAACTTGCTAAAAAAAAATGGCAGAGCATTTTTTGCAATAAACGTCATTTGGATTCAACATGATATATCATATTAGACTTTCTCACCTTGTACAGTTAGTATCAGTTATTTAGTTATTGACAAGTGAAAATGTAGTATTTCAAATTCCAATGAAACTACTAATATTTCTTTCACATGTATTTTATTATATTGGACTTTCTATGGAACAATGTTCCCATGAGTTACGTAATTCAATCACACTCTGAAGGTGAAATAATAAACACCAAATGAAAAAAATGAATTTCACATTATATCTGATATTTAATTCCCTGTATCAGGACTGCCAGTGAAACATTCAGTTGTTGCTGTTATTCATGTTACACTGTTCAAATCTTTTGTCATTTGATGTTACTTAAAGGATCCCTGAATCTGACAGGGGAACAACCTCAACTATTGAATATCAATTTTGATTGCTTCAAGATCTAAATTGAATAAGACATCTTTTCTTAATTAAAAATAAATCCAGATTGTTTACTATTGTCTTTTATTTTGACTTTATCCACTGAAGGAAAAATAACTTATTTAAATTTATGAAGCATTTTCAATTTATTGGATTTTAAATATTTCTTTAAAAGTATTGCCACTGATGTGTGAGCAGTAATGACATTATACCTAAGAAGAAAAGAATTAGCACAAAAAGTTCTGATGTTGGATTTTTGGGGAGCAAACAAATAAATAAACAAGCCTTGAATCTGCAATATATCTTACATGGAATAGAAAATGAGGGTGTAAACTTATGTTGACTCTAACTATAGGTTTTTATTCACCAACATACACAAGAAGTGAAATGAAAGTTGCTCAATCATGTCCAACTCTTTGCAACACCATGCCAGGCTCCTCTGTCCATTGAATTCTCCAGGCAAGAATACTAGACTGGGTAGCTATTCCCTTCTCCACGGTATCTTCCCAACCCAGGGATTGAACCCAGGTATCCCATATTGCCTGTGGATTCTTCACCATCTGAGCCACCAGGTAAGCCCAACATACACAAAAATGAAATAAAAAGTAAGAAATGAAAGAGAATAGAAAATTAGTTACTAAAATAAAAATATTACACAGGTGTAAAAGAATATATGTGAAAAATTTCTTAAATGCAAATAAAGTTCAGTGTTTATAGTTTACTAATTTGGCAAATTCTTCTATTTTCTCATATATATATTGGCTTTAACATGCTCTTTGTGGTGGTGGTGGTTTAATTGCTAAGTAGTGTCATACTCTGGTGACTTCATGACTATAGACCTTCAGGCTCCTCTATCCATGGGATTTCCCAGGCAAAAATACTGGAGTGGGTTGCCACTTCCTTCTCCAGAGGATCTTTCTGACCTAGAGATTGACCTCTGGTCTCCTGCATTGCAGGTGGATTCTGTTCCAACTGAGCCACCAGGGAAGCTTTCAGTTGACCTCAAAACAAAGAAGTCCAGTAGGCTCTCTGTGATGACCTGTGGGAGGGGGATAATGAGGGATGAGAAGGAGACTCCAGAGAGAGACTTAAGAGGGAGGGGCTATATATATCCTTATGGCTGATTCATGCTGTTGTATGGCAGAAAGCAACATAAGGTTGTAAAACAATTATCCTCCAATTAAAAAAAAAAGCACTCATGTTATCTTATAAAAATGGTCTCTCTGAGACACGTGCACCCCAATTTCATTGCAGCACTGTTTATAATAGCCAGGACATGGAAGCAACCTAGATGCCCATCAGCAGATGAATGGATAAGGAAGCTGTGGCACATATACACCATGGAATATTACTCAGCCATTAAAAAGAATTCATTTGAACCAGTCCTAATGAGATGGATGAAGCTGGAGCCCCTTATACAGAGTGAAGTAAGCCAGAAAGACAAAGAACATTACAGCATACTAACACATATATATGGAATTTAGAAAGATGGTAACGATAACCCTATATGCAAAACAGAAAAAAGAGACACAGAAATACAGAACAGACTTTTGAACTCTGTGGGAGAAGGCGAGGGTGGGATGTTTCGAGAGGAATCGGGTGGAGAGGGAGGTGGGAGCGGGGATTGGGATGGGGAAGACGTGTAAATCCATGGCTGATTCATATCAATGTATGACAAAACCCACTGAAATGTTGTGAAGAAATTAGCCTCCAACTAATAAAAAAATTAAAAAAAAAAAAAAAAAGAATGTAACATCACCTCTCATGAAACCATTTGGATTATTAAAAGTGTTTTCTTCCCAAATTTCAAAATCTAAAAAAAAAAAAAATGGTCTCTCTGTATCTAAATAAAAGTCAATTGATGTCTAGCTCTCAATACAAAGTTGTCCCTATCAGAATTCACTTATTAAAAAAAAAAACAAAAAAACCCCATATTATCTGTCTAATCCATACTTTAGATACATTGATACATATTCTATATGAAGAATAAAACTGTTCAAATGCCACCCAGGTTACCGAATGAATTACATATGACCATCTTGAAGTCAATATGGATCAATTTCATTGCAGATCTATATTGTATTTAGATTTTAACATATTTGTCATAAATTCTCATTTTGGTGATTTATATATTTTACAGAACATGATTTTTAAAACTAGAATTTATTTTAAAAAATATACATAAAAAACTGATATATGAAGTGAGTCATTTAAGACTGTAATCTGGTCATTGAGTTGGAAAGCATGGAAGATTATCTTCTAGTGCCTAAATAATAAAAATTTTACCAGTGAAGCACAAATTTTTGTACCTTATACTCTCCACACCTTTGATCAAAACTATTCTCAAAGAAGCATCATTATTGATTAAAAAATAAACCTGGTGTGACAACTTACAGAGGTACGATAGGACTGGATTCACCAAAGAAACTTCTTTAAATTGGATTTTCTGGCTGTGTTATAAGAAATCTCAGATTCGACTTTTAAAAGCTGCTAGACACTTTTAAAAGCTTGTGCTAGAGCACAAGACACCCTCCAACAGTTTTTCAGAAATTTGGATCACTTCCTATCTTCTTAGACTCCCAAGACATCCTAAAATGTTAGATTCATAAGCACACATACTTTCCTATGAATATGTAAGGCTGGAAAACCAGTAAAACAGGCTACTAGGTCAATTTCACCAAGTTACTACGTCTTTAAATTCATTAACTATAGAAAGTCAAACCTCATTTCTAAAAATCGATTGACCATCAGTTGAATCGCTCAGTCGTGTCCGAATCTTTGTGATCCCATGGACTGCAGCATGCCAGGCTTCCCTGTCCATCACCTTATCCCAGAGTTTGCTCAAATTCATGTCCATTGAGTCAGTGATGCCATCCAACCATCTCATCCTCTGCCATCCCCTTCTCCTCCTGCCTTCAATCTTTCCCAGCATCAGGATCTTTTCCAATGAGTCAGTTTTTCACAGCAGGTGTTCAAAGTATTGGAGCATCAGCTTCAACATCAGTCCTTTCAATGAATATTCAGGACTGATATCCTTTAGGATTGACTAGTTTTATCTCCTTGCAGTCCAAGGGACTCTCAAGTCTTCTCCAACATCACAGTTCAAAAGCATCAGTTCTTCAATGCTCAGCTTTCTTTACAGTCCCACTCTCATATCCATACATGACTACTGGAAAAACCATAGCTTTGACTAGATGGACCTTTATTGGCAAAGTAATTTCTCTGCTTTTCAATATGCCATCTATGTTGGCCATAGCTTTTCTTTCAAGAGCAAACATCTTTCAATTTCATAGCTGCAGTCTTCATCTAAAGTGATTTGGGAGCCCAGGAAAATAAAGTCTGTCACTGTTTCCATTGTTTCTCCATCTGTTTGCCTTGAAGAGATGGGACTGGATGCCACGATCTTAGTTTTTTGAATGTTGAGTTTTAAGCCAGCTTAACTATACATCAGTCTAAACATCTGCAATGATTATTTTGCATTGCCATTAATTATCTCAGCAGTGACAGTATTGTAAAATAGCTATCATAGAATCTGAATCATATTACCTAGATGTGTGTTTTCTGGGGTCTAGACAAACTTATTAGTCTACCATTACCTTACATGGAATTCTTCATGAGAATCCACATTTCTTTAAATGTTTCCACATCATGTTCTACTAAAGAAAAGACAGAGATTGCATAATAGTCTATATTAATTTACTGACTAGACCTTTTACTGATAGTATTTAATAGTCAAGAATTGTGTATTTTTCAATTTTGAAGCTATATAATTTGAGAACCATACTTTAAAAAAGCATAGAAAACCTAGAATACACAGTGATTATTTGCCTGGGTATGTTTCTATGCTTCTAATTGTTAGGTAGTTAGAATAGGAAACAGGAGTCCAGAATGGTGGTGGCTGGCTAAAAGACAAGGAAGGGGAAAGCCTGCGAAAATAGAACAAAGGAAGGTCTGAGGACTGAGTGAGGACCTCAGGTAGAACGAACAGCACTCCTGGCTAGCCCAGTTTACACAGGGCAGGCCCAGGGGGAGGATAAAACTTATAAAAAGAGGAGCCAAAGGGCCAGGGGTCTCTCTCTCTCCCGCGCGCTTGCAGTCTCTGTCTCTCTCTGTCTTCTCTTCACATCTTTTGGGTCAAAATGCCCTCATGCCTCGAGGATATATTTTCCTTTATTTTCTAAATAAAACTGATCTGTCTGAGAACTATAACACGGGCTGTCCAAGAGCTGTGATGCCCCGAGGGCTTTAATGCTCGTCGCTTCAAGTTTTTTTTGAGATGAGACAGAACTGTGAAGAATACACTCGCCTGACATAATTAATATAAAATTAATGAAATTTTACAATGGTGAATCAGTGTTAATAAATCGGTAATTACGAGGGCAGATTTTTCAGAGACAGAAACTGATTATCAGAATATGTTCTTCAAACTGTTTGTTGTTCCTGTTTCATTATATAGGTACAGCAGAGAGATTTTAGGTTTAAACCTCTGTATAATTCTAGCTCACCTACTTGTAAGAATTGTAAAGTTACATGAAAGAATTTAACCATCTGAACCTGTATCATTTATGTAGAATAGATACAAAAAATATGGAATATTAAAATTATCAATTAGATAAAATATAAGAAAAACACATGCCTGGGTATAAACTATCATTGAAGAGTGGCTGTAAGTTTTGGTATCTTTGTTAATACCACTCCCATCACCATCATTTACATTCACCTCTTTTGTCATTTGCTAAAACTGAATGATGATATAGTTTCCAATTGTCTTTTTAAGCTCTGCCTATTTGATTCTCACAAAACATCTACAAGCTTATTTATTCAAATATCATTAATTTTCACTGGGAATTTATTAATGTGTTAAGGAAAAGAGTGAAAAAGTAAAAAGCTTCTAATATTTCAATTTCACAAAGTTTGTGCTTAAAAACAACAAAAAATGTTAGCTGTTAGTATGACTAAACATAAGACATGTGGTTTATTGTCTTCTGGATTATTTCTAGAAGTTATTCAAGGAAAAACTCTATCTACATATACAGGTAATATAAGCCATTTTAAAACTTTACTATATATTCCATTTTATGGTTTCATAAGAGACACGTGCACCCTAATGTTCATTGCAGCACTGTTTATAATAGCCAGGACATGGAAGCAACCTAGATGCCCATCAGCAGACGAATGGATAAGGAAGCTGTGGTACATATACACAATGGAATATTACTCAGCTGTTAAAAAGAATTCATTTGGATCAGTTCTAATGAGATGGATGAAACTGGAGCCCATTATACAGAGTGAAGTAAGCCAGAAAGATAAAGAACATTACAGCATACTAACACATATATATGGAATTTAGAAAGATGATAATGATAACCCTATATGCAAAACAGAAAAAGAGACACAGAAGTACAGAACAAACTTTTGGACTCTGTGGGAGAAGGTGAGGGTGGGATGTTTCGAGAGAACAGCATGTATATTATCTATAGTGAAACAGATCACCAGCCCAGGTGGGAAGCATGAGACAAGTGCTCGGGCCTGGTGCACTGGGAGGACCCAGAGGAATCGGGTGGAGAGGGAGGTGGGAGGGGGGATCAGGATGGGGAATACATGTAACTCCATGGTTGATTCATGTCAATGTATGACAAAACCCACTGCAATGTTGTGAAGTAATTAGCCTCCAACTAATAAAAATAAATGAAAAAAATAAAAAAATAAATTCTAGACAAGTTCTAGGCTTTGATTAGAAATTTATGCAGGGTATTTATGTATTAGTAGATTTATGTGGGTTAAAAGAACAAGTAGGAAGCAGCATTGAGATTACCAATGGTGCCTTTGGACCATACTTCATTAATGAAACCATGTATATAATAAACAGGAAATGAGATACACTGTCTTTCACAATCCTTATTTAGGACTGATGTTCTTAAGTACTAGGTTTATTCTTCAAATATAACTTGAGCACATCCAAAGCATCTTTCAGGATCCTTATTTCAGTTCACAATCAGAAAGCACATTTATGTATCAGCTCCCCAAACACTATCTCTATTTTATTTCTTGCTCTAAATTTTCTGCTGAACAGTATGGTATGGTGCAGCCACTCCCGAACCTCAAACTTCAAAAATTCTCTATTTCTTAACCAAGTCTTACATAGAACACATCAAATACTTCCTAAATGGAATGTATTAAATCCTGAGTGATTTTGATCCAAACAATAACCAAAACTGCCAAAACATTAATATACTAGAATCAGTAGCTAAGTGATTTTAGACTGTGGTTGCTTGAAAGCAACTTCACTCCTAAGGAATATTATTTATGTTTTAAAGCATCTCTACTGGCTGCAATGTTTACCATTCACAAAGAATACATCACAGACTAGGGATAAAATGAAACATCCCTTCTTAATAATTACAAAAATATATGCTTAGTTCATATAAACTCTATCATATACTTTATAATAGGGTATCATACTTATATTCAAATATATCTCAGAATAGTTGAGGGTAGGCCCATTCACCATAAGTCTAGAACAGTAGTACATAATATCAGCAGTTTCCTAGGTAAATAATTTTGCTGTTTTCCTATCACTTTACAATATTTGCAATCAGATCAATTTTCTGAATTGTATACTAATTTGTTTCAGGTTTAAAAGAGCTTCATGTCTTAAAATGCATGGATATGTGTTTGAACTGTCCATCTACTTTTAAGGATACATATTTTAGGGTGAATTATTTATATTTCATGTTTAAAGCAGCTTCTATCAATAAAGTTTTCTTTTCATCATTCTCTGGCTAATAAGATGCCCAGATCTATTTGCTGCTTATTGTAAACAGAAGTACTTAATTCCAAATCAATTTCTCTTAAGCATTTGTTGAAGAGTCCCTCCTCTTCTGTGGAATAACAATAAAATTGCAGTTAAGATACATAAGTATCTTCTATTGTATCTGCAGTTTTACACACTCATTGGTTTGGTTAACTGAGAAAGATTCAATGGGCATAATGGAACTGAATCATTTTCTGATTAAATTTCTTTGAAAATTTTCTAAACGGATGTGCATATTAATTTTTTATCTCCACAATTTACATTTTAAATACCTTTAGGGAAACAATGATTCTTGGACTTATTTACCTGAAGTTTTATTCTACTGCATGATTTCTTTTTTTTGATTTTCACATAGGAATGTCCACTGAGGTTTAGCAAATGTTGGTTAAGTTACAAATGGCCCCAGGATGGCCAGAAGCCAAAGCTGGGGTAGAAATTTTAACAACACATACAGACACTTTCATAGGTGTGTTAAGGGTCAATTTAGTGGGGGAAAGAAACATATTTATTCAGATTTATCCAATAATACGTCTCTAAACTTTCTGTGTCATATATTTCGTATATTGTTCAATAAGTACATATTGTCTGCAAATATCAATTTATTTCTTAATTTTGATTATATTGGCCAAAAGTTTAATAAGCTAAATGGAATATGGTTAGTTTAATAAAAACATACAAGCAAAAATTCTTAAAATATCAAATTGTTGCTGTCTTTAGATATTTGCTTTGCAATATTGAAACAGTTTTTAAAACCACATATTTTGCACTCTTTTATAAATGTTAATAATTCCTTAATATACTCCTTTTCTTAGAGACAATTAAATTGAGCTTTTTATTTTAATTTTCACAATACCCTCCAAAGACATAAAATAATTATACACACATACCATCTATCCATAAACACACACACACACACACACACACACACACATATATATATATATATATATATATATATATATATACACATACATACATACAGTGATTCCATAGATTTCATTCCAAAACCTTAGCCCTTGACAGGAAAATTTGGACTAGATTTTTGGCAAGGGATTCTTTTCAGCAGTATATATTTTTAAACAGCTTTGTATTAACCCTTTTCTTTCTAATCTCAAGGAATTATAGGTGATGTTTGTATTGTACAGTCATGAAAAAATTTGACAATTTAAGAGACAGAAAATAATACAAGTTTTCTCCTAGCAGTTTGGGGGTATATATCTTTATTATCAGCAATCTATTGTTTTTGCTATTTCCAAAATTCCTTTGTATTAGGGATCTAATTGCCTGTTTCATTCCATTTATCAATTTTACTTTTAATTACTACAATATACTCCTTTTTATTTTTCTCACTTTCCCAGGGATCTTACCTCTTGGGAATGGGGTTCCTAATCAGGAATTGTAACAAGTATTCGGATCTTAATCTATGACAACTTGAGCTCTTCAGTATTATAAAATGATGCGCTGAGATCTCAAAAATGTTATCCTGCTCTCCTAATTTGTCTGCCATTCCCATACTTAAAAGAGTAGGGGACAACTGCACATTCTTCTCTAACCTCAGGCCTTTTTTCAACTTTCTAACTCAATCTCCAGCCTCTAGGTGAATGTCAGTGGCCAACAAAACTGTTCATGTTAGAAGCAAACATACTATGACCCCCATTACCTTTTCCACTGTGATACAGTGTGGGTAGTTGTGCTGGTCTGTGCTTAGTTGTTCAGTCGTGTCCAATTCTTTGTGACCGCATGGACGGTAGCCTGCCAGGCACGTCTGTCTGTCCATGGGAATTCTCCAGTTAATAATGGGATGGGTTGCAACGCCCTCCTCCAGGAGATCTTCCCAACCCAGGGATCAAACCCAGGTTTCTCGCATTGTAGGCAGATTCTTTACCATCCGAGCCAGCAGGGTAGCCCATGGGTAGCTAAACAAGCACATAAAAACTGGAGTCTTGGGGGCATCCCATTCATACTCATGGAGGATTCCAGGAGATCTAACAAGTTCACCATACCATCCTTTACCACATTGAAGTTGATGGCCAACTTGCGATTTCTCTCATGGATTTGTTTATCCCAACGTTAATTTATGTTGTTTCCCAGCTTCCTCACCAATTTTTAGTTTACAAACTGGCAAACACGCAAAGAAAGGGGAGACAGAAAAACAGGTAGGCCATTCCAGGTTGGTGTGTTAGAATATAATAAGCAAGGAAACTTATTTATGAGGCTTGTTTTAGTCAGAAATATGACAAATAGATACCTATTTTTACATATCTATCTTTTCTAGCATAGTCTTAGAAGCTTATATAGATAAATGGATTCAATCAAAAAACAACTGAGTTTTAGTCTCTAAAACACTTTATCTGCCAAGGCTATGCCCATAGTGCTCCCAATGTATGAAAAGTACAAAAAGTGTACATTCCAAGAAGAGAAGAGAACATGCAGAGATGCTGATTGTTCAAATCCAATTTTAGGTTCAACCTGTGGCCATATCCTTTTGATGATCTCTTCCAGAATTCTGTCAGTTCCAAGCCATCTCCTACATGCCTAGTTCTTTTTATTACAGAATTCCAAGCTGAGAACATAGAAGGGTAGCAGAAAAATGTTTTTAGTTTAGAGGGAAATCTAGTTAAAACAAAAATTTATTCACTATGCTTATATTTATTGTCATACACCATTTACAACTAATGAACTAATTAATTGAAACATAGACATAAGAAAAACCTATATCTCAAAAAAAAAACCTAAGAAAATCAAGTTATATTCCAAAAGAATATTTTTTCAAACACCCTAGAGAATTATGACATAAACTTTTATAAGTTCAGAATTATTAACATATTCCCCCTTTTGATTGTCTACTAGATACTCAAAATTATTTGAAAGAACAAATATTCAATTTAGAAATTAGAATATGAGTGTATACAAAGAGTACTATAAACAGGATATTGCATTAATTTTCCACGAGGCTTGTGGATTATTTTATAAAATTTTAAAAAAGTAACCATCTCTCTAGAAATACCCAAATTCAGTAATTCAGAGGCAGCCAAATAACTATAAATTATAACATAGTGCATATTTCAGTTACAACAGTTTATTAGTCAAGAGGTAAGGTTAATAATACATAGGAATAAACATGCTTGGAGAATCCCATGGACAGAGGAGCCTGGCAGGACACAGTGCATGGGGTGCAAGGGTTGGACAGACTTAGGTTAAAAATGATGACAATGAAGGTTAATAATACATAGGAATAGACAGTCTGCTATAACACAATATATACATTAAAAACATTGTTATAAAATGTACATTAGTAAAAGGCAGAATAAGGAATATAGTGATAGACCATTTCAAAATCATGAGATGTTTATTCAGAGCATAAAATTCAAATAGCTATACATTATGAGCATAGTTAATTTATTGCTTGCACTTCGATCAGCAGTACAGAGTTGTGCTCATGCTCAGTCGCTTCAGACCTGTCCGACTCTTCGTGACGCCACGACTGCAGCTTGCCAGGCTCCTCCGTCCTTGGAGTTTTTCAGACAAGAATACTGGAGAGGGTTGCAATGCCCTCCTCCAGGGGATCTTCCCGACCCAGGGATCAAACCCACATCTGTGTCTCCTGCATTACAGCTGAGCCACCAGGGAAGCCCCACATAATGGTGTTACCTCTGTGTCTTATTAAGCACTTCCTGTTCTCCACACATAATGCTTTTTCTTTAAAATGATAGGGACTTGTATTAATATTCATTCATAGAATACTATTTAAATAATATTTGGTGACATTGGCTTAGCACAAATTACTACATTTGAGATCTGTTGTCTCTTTTTAAACAAGTTCATCTTTTTGAACAGACTCTTAGTCTAACTCAATATGAATTTATTCTCCTTGTAGAAGGGCACAGGAAAAGGAAATGGCAACCCACTCCAGTGTTCTTGCCTGGAGAATCCCAGGGATGGAGGAGCCTGGTGGGCTGCCGTCTATGAGGTCGCACAGAGTTGTACACGGCTGAAGCGACTTAGCAGCAGCAGCAGCAGAAGGGCACCAGTGGAAACGTTGGCTATAATACTAAGGCTTTGACTCAAGGCTTTCCAAATTCCTGAGGGATCAGAATGGGATTAAAATAAATGCTGCATCTTTGTTTAAGGTGTCATAGTTTTTTAAATTGTTGTGAGTCACAGGTAAAAGTTTTCTTCAGTCTGGGAAAATAAAACATTAAGGAACCAGCAATGCTTCAAATGAAATGTAATAAAAAATTGCAATCATCATCTTTAGATCATTCAGTCCCATGTAATGAGTACTTGTTACTAAATCTAGTTTTTCCATTAGTCCCTTTCATTAATGTCTTTGAAAATAGAGCATTTGTGTAGAAACATTTCTGAAAATATCTAAATTAAGCAATAATTATAAATGACAAAGACAAAAGATATGGAAATTTATTTCATAAGAAAATGTAGTAATTTTTGTGATATGTAACATTTTAAGATGATAGTTTGCATTATGACTGATAACATTGTGCCAGAACATATCAGATGTCTAAAAATATCATATAACTTCTGGAATATATACCATTTATATATATATATATATATATATATGTATATACACACACACAAATACAACATAAGAAATGTAAACAACTCTTAGTATTGCATCTTATTTGACAATTCTTTCCATGTAATTTCACATATTAGTATAATTAGTTTAGCATCTCTATTTTTATAAGGTGAGATAATTTTTTTTTTTTTGGCAATTTTACAGGAGTTTAATGAAAATTACCAAAGTTATTTGAGTTCAACAGAACTTTGCTTGTCATTTGAGTTTGGAAAATTGATCAAGAATTGTTGAAAGGTTTTAAAACACTTGGTCAAGTAGAATTATAGGTCACTGTGAAAAAAATTCTTATCTCTCATTTTAACCATAAAGAAAATTAAATATTTTGTAGGCAAATACAAACTATTAAATTTTAGTTTTTTTTTTTAAACATAGCTCTTTCAACAAAGATAGCTTTTTTAATTTTTTTTAAAATTACTCAAAGACCTACTAAGGACAACATAGGAAATTAATTTGATATAATGCTAAATCCTCATTTTCTAGGCAGTTACTTAAAAAGTAAACAAAATTGTTTCCAGTTTCTTTTAAAGAGTAGAACAAAATATATTGTGTCAGAACAGCAATAGATTGATGTCTTCTGGTTCCTTCTATTACTCACTACCCAAAATGGGAAGGAGTCTGGAATGAGCATGCCTGCTTGCTTCCACACTTCCTTAGGATATTTCCAATGACAAAAACTGACATCTCCATCATTATGCTGGTTTTACATGATACCATCCCCTTTGTATTTGTTCAATCTACATTTCTCAAAGCATAGAGCATGTGTGCTTACATAGGTTCTCATACTCAGATAGTAACCTTGCTTAATTATTGCTCTGTTGCCATCTTGAAATTCTTAATTTGATCACTGAGTACCCACATGAGCATAGGATCTATACTGAGTGGTGGCATTAATATGCAGTTTCAGTCCAGCAGCAGGACTTGTACACAGAAAGGCAAGCAACATGGACATGAGGCAATATGCCTGGCCTCCCCATGTCCACACATGCATTAGTGTCCAGGGCACTACAGGACCCCAGGGGAGTGGCTGGGTGGAGCTTGAACCCAGATTGGTGGTAGTGGTGAGAGCAGCAAATACAGAGACAACAACAATGGTGACTAGGCCACTGCCTAGGAGAGAGAAGATTTGCTTGGCAGGAGAAATGTCTCTTATGGAGATGGGGGCTGATTTAGCTTTCCTTTCAGTGTTAATCCCTGTGTCATCTACTAAATTATTAACATCTCACCCAAGTGTTTGAACAGGAAATGATAGTTTTAGGGAGTAAACTTTTCCAATAAATACTTACAAAAGTGTACAAGTAATCATTACAAAAGATCATATCATGGAACTATTATCAGAGTATAAAATATATGGTTTTAAAAATTGTTGAAATATTGTAAAACAAATATCCACAGTCTTAGAAATAATATTTAAAGTTTACTTAAAGATTTAAAATTAATTTGAAAGATCAGAGATGGAAAAGTATACCATTTTCATGTAAACTTTCAGAAAACAATTATTAAAACTTTTTTAAAAATTAATTTTCTTATAATTGAATGTGTAGTGATAAAATGAGTGAGCAGATAATTGAAACATCATTTTTATACAAAGTGAACTATTTGTCAGAAATTGAAGATGAATCATTAATATGCCATTGACTAAATTTATATGTAAAGTTAAATTTAGACATATAAAATAGATTTGTATTATTTGATAGCTTGAAGCTTCTTCATAATATAAATACTTTTAGAAAACATTTCTTCTCCTTGTGAATCATCAGATATGTGTGTACTAGAATGTATATTTAATATAATTTATCAAAAATTCAGTCTGATATTCTCCTAGACTATAAGCATTTCTAATAACTCCAGTAACATAAGCAGAAAGAATCCTTTAAAATTTAGCCATCTGTATGTCTTCTTTGGAGAAATGTCTGTTTAGTTCTTTGCCCCATTTTTTGATTGGGTCATTTATTTTTCTGGAATTGAGCTGCAGGAGTTGCTTGTATATTTTTGAGATTAATCCTTTGTCTGTTTCTTCATTTGCTATTATTTTCTCCCAATCTGAGGGCTGTCTTTTCACCTTACTTATAGTTTCCTTTGTAGTGCAAAAGCTTTTAAGTTTCATTAGGTCCCATTTGTTTAGTTTTGCTTTTATTTCCAATATTCTGGGAGGTGGGTCATAGAGGATCTTGCTTTGATTTATGTCGGAGAGTGTTTTGCCTATGTTCTCCTCTAGGAGTTTTATAGTTTCTGGTCTTACATTTAGATCTTTAATCCATTTTGAGTTTATTTTTGTGTATGGTGTTAGAAAGTGTTCTAGTTTCATTCTTTTACAAGTGGTTGACCAGTTTTCCCAGCACCACTTGTTAAAGAGGTTGTCTTTTTTCCATTGTATATCCTTGCCTCCTTTGTCAAAGATAAGGTGTCCATAGGTTCGTGGATTTATCTCTGGGCTTTCTATTCTGTTCCATTGATCTATATTTCTGTCTTTGTGCCAGTACCATACTGTCTTGATGACTGTGGCTTTGTAGTAGAGTCTGAAGTCAGGCAGGTTGATTCCTCCAGCTCCATTCTTCTTTCTCAAGATTACTTTGGCTATTCGAGGTTTTTTGTATTTCCATACAAATTGTGAAATTCTTTGGTCTAGTTCTGTGAAAAATACCGTTGGTAGCTTGATAGGGATTGCATTGAATCTATAGACTGCTTTGGGTAGAATAGCCATTTTGACAATATTAATTCTTCCAATCCATGAACACGGTATGTTTCTCCATCTGTTTGTGTCCTCTTTGATTTCTTTCATCAGTGTTTTATAGTTTTCTATGTATAGGTCCTTTGTTTCTTTAGGTAGATATACTCCTAAGTATTTTATTCTTTTTGTTGCAATGGTGAATGGTATTGTTTCCTTAATTTCTCTGTCTGTTTTTTCATTGTTAGTATATAGGAATGCAAGGGATTTCTGTGTGTTAATTTTATATCCTGCAACTTTACTATATTCATTGATTAGCTCTAGTAATTTTCTGTTAGAGTCTTTAGGGTTTTCTATGTAGAGGATCATGTCATCTGCAAACAGTGAGAGTTTTACTTCTTCTTTTCGTATCTGGATTCCTTTTACTTCTTTTTCTGCTCTGATTGCTGTGGCCAGAACTTCCAACACTATGTTGAATAGTAGTGGTGAGAGTGGGCACCCTTGTCTTGTTCCTGATTTCAGGGGAAATGCCTTCAGTTTTTCACCATTGAGGGTGATGCTTGCTGTGGGTTTGTCATATATAGCTTTTATTATGTTGAGGTATGTTCCTTCTATTCCTGCTTTTTGGAGAGTTTTAATCATAAATGAGTGTTGAATTTTGTCAAAGGCTTTCTCTGCATCTATTGAGATAATCATATGGTTTTTATCTTTCAATTTGTTAATGTGGTGAATTACATTGATTGATTTGCGGATATTAAAGAATCCTTGCATTCCTGGGATAAAGCCCACTTGGTCATGGTGTATGATTTTTTTAATATGTTGTTGGATTCTGTTTGCTAGAATTTTGTTAAGGATTTTTGCATCTATGTTCATCAGTGATATTGGCCTGTAGTTTTCTTTCTTTGTGGCATCTTTGTCTGGTTTTGGAATTTAAATATTAAAAACTATTAAAAATTCATTGAAACAGCATTTATCACCAAATGCTGAAAACACTTTAATTATATTAACAGAGAATAAAGTTCTAAAGCTTTAAATTTAGTGGAAATAAAGTGAAAAGGATTGATCTCCCAAATCTGATAATGAAGCATTATGTTTATTTGCAATATATATATAATTTTGATACACAATATTTTTGGAATGTGTAATTTCATTTCACAACTAAAGAATTAATTTTGAAGAAAAAAACTACATTTGAGCAGCAATGATCTAACATTTTTTTCTGATTTTTGAGCAAGAGTCCTCATATGTTCATTTTGGGATTTGCCCTGCATATTATGTAGAGTATGAACCTCCCCTTCTCTGCCACATGTGAGAGGTTAAGTGCATTTCTGCATTAATTATTAATGGGTAACAATTTATATAGGAAATTTACTTGAACTGATGAATTTTTGTTGATACAGTGGTGAGATCTGTTTAAGAAAGTGATCAAGCCATCATATGAATTAAGAAAATTAGTTTACAAAGTTAACTTTCTCAGTAAAACTATGGGATGCAGTGAGTGGAGAATAAAACCTCATTTGAGAGAAATCATCTAATACAAAAGTTGTAATGGCAACTTAGCGGGTACACAGTATGTTTTAAGAGTAGTTGTTTGCATGGATTTCCTCAACAGTCCTTTTTTTTTTTTCCTCAACAGTTCTAATTTCCACTAGTAAGACTAAATACTGACCCACTTGTATAATTGCTTTAGCAATCTCTTGTGGCATTTTCAAGGCCTACTGTTGATCTCCAGGTATACTTGATATGGTGGATGCATTATCGTATAATTAAAGTAAGCTTCTCATTTTCCTTTCAGAGTGGTTTAAGGACTTCAGAATCCTCAGCTAAATCTTTAACAAGAAGTTTCCCTATATTGAAATTTTAAAGAAAGTGTTACTGGTAATTATGGTTATACTATAAGAAGAACAAAAAGTATTCTGTCTTTTAATTTTATCTAAACATTCAGAAAATGTGTTTCAGACCTATTGAAAAATGTATTGAAAACAGCGGAACTGTTATGGTGAATGATATTCTGTTATTCAGTTAATGTCCATGTTCACTACTAAATGACAGAGAATCTTTCTGGTTGACAGTCTATCAACAAAAATGCATTTGAAATTGATTAAAAAAAAAGAAACAAGAAGAAATAAGATTGAGGTTTTTCAAGATACGAACTATTTTCTTGTCCTCTAGATCAGTTTTACTCCTTTCATTTAATAAAAATGATATTTTTAATGACTATACAGTTAAAAATAGATTTATATCCAACTCCTGATATTAATGCAAAAATTTTGTCTACATTTTCACAGGGGAAATTCTCTGAGTTACTCTTCTTAGGGCCCCAATCACCTCCTTGTTTCTCAGGCTGTAGATAATAGGATTGAGCATCGGGGTAAGGATGATGTAAAAGACAGCCAGAACTTTGTCCTCTGTTGGAGTACGCAGAAATCTTGGGCGTAGATATGTGTAAACAAAGGGTGCATAGTAGAAAGAAACCACAGTGAGGTGGGTGCTGCAGGTTGAATAAGCCTTCTTCTTCCCTTCTGCTGAGTTCATATGACAGACAGCAAGGAGAACACGGCCATAGGAAAATGCAATACCAATGAAGGGCAACAAAAGAAAAAGTGTGGTGCTCAGAAACACTGTGTATTCATAAACCGTTGTATCAATGCAGGCTATTGTCAACATGACTGTGACATCACAGAAGAAATGATTGATGGACCTGGATTGGCAATAAGGGATGGAGAGAATATATGTGGTGTGGGCACAGGAGTTGATAGAGCCCATTATCCAAGATCCTGTTATCATCAACATACACACTCTTTTGCTGATTCTGATGGGATAGTGAAGAGGAAAGCAAATGGCCACATACCGATCATAAGCCATAGAAGCCAAGAGCAATCCTTCTGCACATGCCATAGTCAAGAAGAAGAAGCTCTGAATCCCACACCCAATGATGGAGATAGACTTGTTTGCAAACAGAAAATCATAGGCCATTTTGGGAACAGTGGTAGAGATGTAGTTCAGATCCATGAGGGAGAGCTGGCTAAGCAGAAAATACATAGGCTTGTGAAGACGGATGTCCAGAAAGATGAGAAGAATTATGGAAAGGTTACCAACTAGAGCCATTAAGAAAATGAAAACAATGAGAATAAAAAGGAGCAGACCATTTCTTGAAGAGGGAAACAATCCCAATAAGATGAAATCAGTTGATGTTTGATTATAATTTCCCATCAGTCATTCATGTAATTATTCCTAAGGGCAGACACAAGAGTAGATAATTCAAGTTTAAAGCAATAATATATTTCTGTAGTATTATTTTAGTCAGGCTGAATATCGTTAAAGTTTTACTACACTGTAATAAAGAACTGGAATCCTCTATTTTGAGAAAAATTATAATAATTATGAAGCTAAAATTATAAAGAATAGCATTTTCAGAACTGATATATTTGAGCAACTGTACAACATGAGCAGAATATAGAAAAATAAATAACTATTTTATTAAAAAAGAGTTTCTTATAAAATTCTTAACATCTTCTTGAACCATTTTCTTGAAATTCTCAGCATCACCTTGAAGTTTTTTGACTGTGAAAAGCAAAATAACAGAAACTATTTATATGGAAAGACTAACTAAAATATCAGATTTTACAACAATTAATGTTTTTCTACTCTAGCAATGTATAGTAGAAGACGGAAAAATGTTCTCAACCTAACCATCATAGACACAAAGTGGGATGTAACTGTGATGAAAAGAGGGGAAAGAGAAAGGGAAGTTGGAGGCAGTTATATGTGGAAGGGGAAGGTCTTCATCCTCTGTGGCCAGAGTGGATGTAATCAAGAGATGTTACTTAATGTTAAGTAATTAAGCATGAGACAGCATGTTAAAAAGCAGAGAAATTACTTTGACATAAGGTCCATCTAGTCAAAGGTATGGTTTTTCCAGTAGTCATGTATGGATGTGAGAGTTGGACAATAAAGAAAGCTGAGCGCTGAAGAATTGATGATTTTGAACTGTGGTGTTGGAGAAGACTCTTGAGAGTCTCCTTGGACAGCAAGGAGATCCAACCAGTCCATCCTATAGAAAATCAGTCCTGAATATTCGTTGGAAGGACTGATACTGAAGCTGAAACTCCAATACTTTGGCCACCTGATGCAAAGAACTGACTTATTTGAAAAGACCCTGATGCTGGGAAAGATTGAAGGTGGGAGGAAAAGGGGACGACAGAGGATGAGATGGTTGCACGGTATCACTGACTCAATGGACATGAGTTTGAGTAAGCTCCAGGAGTTTGTGATGGACAGGGAGGCCTGGTGTGCTGCAGTCCATGGGGTCACAAAGAGTCGAACATGACAGGGCGGTTGAACTGAAACAAACTGAAGCATGAGAAGGCAAGCATATTGTTGAGAAATATACAAGTAAATAGAAGGGAAAACCTACAATATTATAAAATATTTGCCTTCTGGATCAGGAGGAGTGGGTTTATGAAAGCTTATTTTGTCCTGTAGGTCGCTGAGATCATGTTCTTGCTTTATTTCAATAAAATAGCTCACATCTACCGTTATACTCAATGGTGAAAGATTTAAAGTTTTTCCTTTAAGAGATAAAAAAAAGGCAAGGAAGTTTTAGATGAGAAACTTGTAATTAGTCCACCAAAAATCTGTTAGAATTGATAAAGTTGCAGTTGTACTGATATCCATTTACAATATACAATACTAAAAAGAATTTAAGAAAAATTTGTATATACCACATCATGGAAAAGAGTAAAATCCCTGGGAATAAACCTAAAGAAGGGAAATAACTTCTTCACTGAAAATCACAAAACGTCACTGAAAAAAATCAAAAAGACAAAAAAAAAAAAAATGGAAGAACATTATGTGATCTTAGCTTGAAAAAAGAATATTGTTAAGATGTAAAAACTATAAGCAAACAACAGGTGCAATTAAATATCTCTATCATAATGCCAATGAGTTTTTCAGGCAGAAACACACAAATACATTCTAAAATTCTTACAAATCTCAAGATGCTAAGAATAGCCAGAATTTGAGAATTCACTGTTTCTGATTCAAAACTTACAAAACTATGATAATAAAAACAGTATAGTATTGACATAAAGACAGACTTAATGCAACAATATAAAGCAATATAAAACAGCCAAGATTAGGAAAGAAGTTTTGATAGCTTGTATAGACATTTGCACAGAGGAGTTAGGGTGAATTCAGTGAGATGGAAGTAATTTTTCTTTTAGTTCTCCTATATTAAGATGTCTCTAACGTTTTTGGACCTTACATTTTATATGTGGCTGTTTAGTAAGTTCAAAGTAATGTTATGTCTGCATGTAACTATTTATTTGCCAGTTTTGATTATGTTAATCTGTTTTTTATAAATTAAAAGGAATATGTTTAGTTTAATAAAAAATATGGAAATAGAAATATCATCTATGTGGAAATTATCTCTATTTTAGGTACTACATATTTTCAATTGTTTCCCTGCAGATGAAAAATCTCATTGAAGTATGCAACTTTAAATTATTAAAGTACATATTGAAAATAATGATATTACTGTTAAAAATCTACCCTTCAAAAATTCTCCAAAACATTTAAGAGGAAAGAATATTTCTAGACTCCTGTGAGGCCAGCATCACTCTGATATCAAACTCAAAAATATCACAAAAAAAATAAAGCCTCAGGCCCATATCACTGATAAACATTGATGGAAAAGCCCTCATCAAAATATTAGCAAACCAAATTCAATAATACATTAAAAAGATCAAAAACCATGGTGAAGTAGGATTCATCACAGGGATGAAATTGAAAAATTATTTCAATATCTATAAATTAATTAATGCAATACTTCACATTAACCAAGTGAAAAAATAAAAATTACATGATCATCTTAGTAGATGCAGAAAAACATTTTGATAAAATTCAACATCCACTTACAATAAAGCTCTCCAGAAATGGTGCACAGAAGTAACATACCTAAGCATAATAAGGGCCATATATGACAAACTTACAGCTGACATAATACTCATTGTTGAAAAGTTGAAAATATTTCCTCTAAGATCAGGGCAAGACAAGGATGTCCACTTTCACTTTTATTCAACATAGTTTTGGAAGTCCTAGTCCCAGCAACCAGATAAGAGAAATCAATAAATGGAATCCAATTTGGAAAAAGAGAAGTAAAGCTGTCACATCAATTTGCAGATGAGTTTCTACTATGCGTGGGCTTCCCAAGTGGTTAAGTTGGTAAAGAATCCACCTGCAGTGTGGGAGAGCTGAGTTTGATCACTGGGTGGGGAAGATGCTCTGGAGAAGGGAAAGGCTACCCACTCCAGTATTCTGGCCTGGAGAATTCTGTGGACTGTATAGTCCATGAAAGATGCTACCAGAAAACTACTAGAGCTTACCAATGAATTTTGTAAAGTTGTAGGATACAATGTTATTATATAGATATCTATTGCATTTCCACATTCTAACAATTAAGTATCAGAAAGAAAAAATAAGGAAACAATCCCAATTACCATCTTATCAAAAAGAATTAAAATCTAAGATAAACCTACCTATGGAGACAAAAGAACTCTGCTCTGAGAACTATAAGGCACTGATGAGAGATTGAAGAGGACGCAAATGGAAAAATATATCATCTTAATAGACTGTAAAATCAATATTGTTAAAATGATCACACTACCCAAGGCAACCCACAGGTTCAATGCAATCCCTGTCAAAATACCACTCATATTTTCCACAAATTTAGAACAAATTATTTTCAAATTTGTATGAAGAGATGGAAGACCCCAAATAGCCAAAACAATCCTGAACAGAGTTACAGGAATAAAGCTCCCCAACTTCACATTATGTTCTGAAGCTACAGTCATCAAAGCAATATGGTACTAGCACAAAACAGACACGTACGTGAATGGAACAGGTTAGAGAGTCCAGAAATAAGCCCATGCACTAATGATCTATAACAAAGGAGGTAACAATATGCAATGGAGAAAAGACAGTGTCAAAAATAAGTAGTGCTGGGAAAACTGAATAACTAAACATAAAGAAAAAAATAGAACATTATCTAACTCTGTATATAAAAATAAACTTTAAAATGGATAAAATATCTAAATATATGACCAGATGATATAAAAATTCCAGGAAAACAGCATGATTTTTAAATTCATCTCCTAGAGTAAAGAAATAAAAGCAAAAATAAGCAAATGGGACATAATTAAACTGAAAAGCACTTGCAATGGAAAGGAAACGTTAAATAAAACTAAAAGACAATCTACTGAATGGGAGAAAATGCTTCCAAATGATATGACCAAGTCTGATGCTGTAAAGAACAATATTGTATAGGAACCTGGAATGTTAGGTCCATGAATCAAGATAAATTTGAAGTGGTCAAACAGTAGATGGTAGAGTGAACATTGACATTTTAGGAATCAGTGAACTAAAATGGACCAGAATTCCTCTTTACCAGCTGTCACAAGGGAAGCCCAAGAACACTGGAGAGGATAGCCTATCCCTTCTCCAGCGGATCTTCCTGACCCAGGAATCGAACCGGGGTCTCCTGAATCTCAGGAGGATTCTTTACCAACTGAGCTATGAGGGAAGACCAATAGGCAGATTATAGATCTTCATTCATTAATTTATGAACCTTGTAAAACTTGTAGTCTTATATTTTTGCATTGGTATTCTAATATTTGGATAAGTATTCAGTATTTCCAGTTTTTATAGACTCAATCTGAGACAGAAAGCCTTTAACCAGTCACGCAGTCAGAGAATTTGGGCAGGTAAGTATCATGAACCAAGGGTAGGTTTATTTACAGGGTTCTGGGCCATTGGGCTTGATATTTGAGTGTATATGAAAATTGGATGATTGCTTGACTTTTGCTAACTCTTGGGAGAATAAATCTCTCTCTGCACTGTGCTTCATGATACTTGGGGAAGGAGTGACTTGGGTAGAGTTAAACTGTCCTTCCTACCCAATATAACATGTCTTTTCTCATTTGTGTGCTCCACATGAGTGCTGTAATCTGTCACGTAAAATCCAGAGGTCTAGTGAAGTTATGTCTGTGCCTGGATGGTTATTTATACCCATGTTTATGCAGGTTGTAATAGTCTCTTCTATTCCACCACATCCTTCAGACAATAACTAAGTGTAAACACAATAAATGTCTGTTCAGTAAGTACTGAGTCTCTCATAGAAAATTTCATGTGCTAGCAAACACAGGGAATGAATTGATGCTGAAATAACCGTATGTACTCCGTAAAGAGTGCAGTGAAAAGTTTAAAAGGAATTGAGTGTCACATATCTCCAGAGGAGGCACACAAAACCAAGAAAATCATGAAGTCATGCATTTCATTTATCCTAAGAGAAAAATGAAGAATGTAGAATTGAAATAAAATTTTGAGTTGTGTATTATATTTTTTCTCCAATTTCAATTCAATTTGATTATTTTTTAAATCTTACAGCTCTTAATGAATAATAACATTTACATATTTTGAAAAAGAAGTTCCATTCTGTGTACCCCTGATGAAAAATATACGTGAAATATTGTTATAAACACTATAAAATATTCATGAATCATAAAACATTGCTATAAAGGTAATAGAATATGGATGAGTCTTTAGCTTTTATAAATTGACATATATGTGGTAAGATTTTTTGCTAATAAATTAAGCTAAAATTTAAAAAAGAAATCAACAGACTCATAGCCATAGAGAGCAGACTTGTGGTTGCCAAAGAATATTGGGACTTATGAAAAAGAGAGAAAGGATACAGCTTTTTTCACATAAATTACACCTGATTTCAAATTTTAGAACATTGAGAAATGTGATTTATCCAGCCGAAGGATTTTATGTTAGAATACTGGATAGCAGATTGGAGATACAGGAAGTTGTATACTTGATTCATTGTGACTTATCACATTTTTTAAAGCAACTACCTTCAATTTAACATGAGTAGAACATACACTTCTAGGCAGGAAGTTGTGCAGTATGATCCTGTGGATGTAGGGATACACCAACTGAAAAGAGGTGATTGCTTATCACATTGAGGAAAATAACATTATCAACATCTATTTTAGTTAAATAATTCCAAGAAGAATTTCAAGTCAGTCTGGGTTTTAAAGGAAATAGAAGAGAAAGAAAGACTTGTGCTGGGAGACTACAGTCAGAAACAGAGTCATCTTCAGATTCTTCTATTCTGTGATAGTAAGTGACAATGACAATTGAGATCCTCCCCACCAAGTCACCTTTCCAGAAATGTGAAAGATGCAGGACCTTAGAGGTGACAGAGTGAAAGATTATCATATATTATAGCCACCACATTGTGCTTATTACTGAATTGTACTGACGGCCTTTCTATACAACCCCGTGTCACATTAGATCATCAAGTCCTAGAGGCACTAATGCTTGTCCACTAGTTTCAAAATTAATGATAGGTTTCTCTTTCTATGTCTCTCTCTCTCTCTTATACCTTTCACCCTGTCTGTCAAAACAGGATCAGACAAATTACTTATGGACTAATCAAAGAATAAAGACCAAATTATGTTTACTTTCTCCATCTTCTATGTCCTTTTATCCAGACATTATATTAATATCTTTAAAAAAAATCTTCTCATGTATCCCTTTTTCTCACTGATAATGACCTGAGTTATGGATAATGATGGATCACAGGACCCCTAGTTAGGCACAAAATTTAGAACCCATTTATTATTTTTAAAAAGATTTTCTTTTGATATTTTTTAGAGGGCAAACATTTCAGTATCTGTGATATAATACAAATATTCACTTCCCTGCCTGACTCATACCTTCAACCAGGATGGAAGCCTACACTATGCACTAGGTTATTTATTTGCATGCTTTAACTTGGAAGTGGGTAGCTCAGAGAACTGGTATAAGGGCACAATCTCTTAGTGAACATGGATACAACATAAATACACTTATGAAGTTTCTGGAGAAGCCTACATTGTGATTCTGATGCTATAAATGACACCCAAGAGGAAAATAGCACTCTCTTCACTGATTCATTCTCAGGCTCATTTTAGACATGTCTCATAAATTAATTTTGGAGTTAATTTCTCTGTTTCTAATTAAGGAGCCTAGCTTATCAGATACAGAAAGCTACAAATACATTTTACATGATGCTTGTGATTTATTTTCTGAAGTGAAACACAATAAAAATTATCTCTCTAGAAACACTTAAGCTCAATAATTCAGAGGAAGCCAAATACTTACATATGAAAATATAGTGCAACTGTATATCTGATACTACAATTTATTAGGTGGCTAAGAAGATGTAAGGATGATAGTACTGATACATAAATGTAAACACTCCTGTTGTAATATCTTCTATACATAAAAAAAACTTTTATGATAAAACTGAACATTGGGGAGATATAAAATATCTGGGGGAAATAATGATAGACCATTTAAAACTTATGAGATGTTTAATCAGACCATAAACATGAAAATTTATAATTAGCAGCAGAAAGCAATAACTGCATTTCAATCAGCAGTACATAGTCTGTTTTATTTGTGTGACATTAAGCACCTCCTCTTTGAGAGCTAATGGTTTCTCCTGAAACTTATGTCATTGCGTTAATGTAGTCATAGTTACAGAAGACTACTTAAATGATGTTTAACATCTAACCTCTCTCATGAACTAAGGTTTAACAACAGGGAAATATTTTTGCAGTCTTTTATTGGCACTTTTATCTTTACCAGACATCTGAAAACTGAGAAATGCACAGTGTGTATTAAAGTAAATTAGTCATTAGTTTGTGTAAAGATAAAACTTAAGTGAAATTTTAAGTTTCTTAACATTCATATGTTGCTTGGGCTCTTTCCTGTGTGGACCAAAGCAAAGAATTTGATTTTATTCCAGAACTATGGGAATCTTGGGTGAAAGAGGGAAGTGTTCACACACTTGAACCGAGTTGAAATATGACTCTGTGACTAATCAGCTCTCTTCCACCAACAATTCCCATTTCTATAGATAGGATCTGAATTGTTGGTGGATCAAAATCATCTTCCACATTGTTACAAGGAGTCATTCTTTCTACCATTTTTTTTTGTATGTAAACATCTTAATATCCATAAAATCTTATTCACTTACTCACCAAGAGAGATACCTCAAATATCCAATGAGTCATGAGTCATCGCCTCCTGACAAAAGCATATAATCTCTGGATAGTTTGTAGCCCTCTCTTTCACAAACAGATGTGGTTCTTGCTCTAGAACCATATTCTATTATGGTTTACCACAAGATATTGAATGTAGTTTCATGCTCTGCACAGTGAGAACTTGTAGATTACCCCTTCTATATATAATCAATTGCATCTACTAACCCCAAACTCCCAGTACATCTCTTTCCTAGTCCCCTTCTCCCTTGGGAACCACAAGTCTATTCTTGATTTCTGTGAGTCTGCTTATGTTTCAGTTTTATCACATTTTAGATTCTATATATAAATGATATCATAAGTTATTTGTCTTTCTGATTTTTAGTATGATGATCTCTAGTTGTATTCATGTTGCAACAAATGGCATTATTTTCTTCTTTTTTATGAATGAGTAATATTCCATTGTTTATATATGTACCATATATTTATCCATTTATCCATTCGTCTGTCAGTGGACATTTAGGTTGTTTCCTTGTCTTAGTTACTTACTGTGAAAAGTGCTGCTATGAACATAGAGGTGCATATATCTTTTCAAATTAAATTCTGTCCTGATATATGACCAGTGGAATTTCTGGAGAGTGTGGTAATATTGTTTTTGGTTTTCTGAGGAACATCTACACTGCTTTCCATTGTAGGGGCACTGACTTAAATTTCCACCGAAGTGTAGAAGGATTTCCTTCCCTCCACAACCTCTCCAGCATTTTTTATTTGTTGTTTTGTTTATGGCCATTCTGAATGCTGTGAGGTGATACAGTGAGGTGATACCTCATTGTAGCTTTGATTTGTATTTCTATAATAGTTACTGATGCTGAGCAACTTTTCCTGTGTTCTTGGCCATCTGTATATCTTCTTTAGAGAAACATCTAGTTAGATCTTCTGTTCACTTTTTTAATAGTTTTTTTTTTTCTTTCTTCTTCTTCTATTACTGAATTGTAGGAGCTGTTTATATATTTAGGAAATTAATTCTTTGTCAGTCATATTATTTGCTAATTTTTTGTCCTAGTCATAATTTGTCATTTTGTTTATGGTTTCCTTTGCTATGCAGAAGCTTATAGGTTTGATTAGACATCATCTTTTTTTTTTTTTTTTACTTCTATTTCTGTGCCCTGGGAGACTGACTTAAGAAAATATTGGTATGATTAATGTCAGAGGATATTTTGCCTATGATCTGTTTTAGGATTTTTATAAAGCTGTGTCTTATATTTAAGTTTTGAGCTATTTTGAATTTATTTCTGTATATGTTGTGAGGATATGTTCTAACTTCACTGATTTAAATGTAGGTGTCAGACTTTCCCAGCACCACTTGCTGATGATTTGTCTTTTTCCTGTTTTACATTCTTGCTTCTTTTACAGAAAATTAATTGTTCATAGGTGTATGGGTATATTTCTGGGTTATCTATTTTATTCCATTGATTAATATGTCTGTTTTTGTTGCAGTACCACACTATTTTGATTATTGTAGTTCTGTAGTATTGTCTGAAACCTGGGAGGATTAAGACTCTTGCTTTGTTCTTTTTCCTCAGGATTGCTTTGAAAATTCTGGTTTTTTTACATTTCCACAGAAAATTTAGGACAATTTGTCCTAGTCTTGTGGAACATGTCACACACAGTTTGATAGGGATTACATTTAATCTGTAGATTGCTTTGTATTTTAACAAAATTAAATCTTCCAATTCAAGAGTATGGTATATCTTTTCATTTCTTTGAATCATCTTTCATTTCCTTTATTAATGTTTTACAGTTCTCAGTGTATAACTCTATCACCTCCTTGGTCAAGTTTATTTCTAAGAGTTTTGTTTGGGGGTGTGTGATTTTAAAATATATTGTTTTTTGTTTGTTTGCTTTTAATATTCCCTTTCTGATTTTTCATTGTTAGGGTAAAGAAATGCAACTGATTTCTATATGTTAATCTTGTACCCTGATAAATTGCTGAATTCACTTGTCTGTTCTAGTAGTATTTGTATAAATTCTTTAGGGTTTCTATGTTTAGTATCATGTCATCTGCATATGACAATTTGAGTGGATATCCTTGTCTTCTTCAAGATTTTGGCATGAAGACTTCCAGCTTTTCACCATGAATGTTATATTGGCTGTGGGTTTGCTGTGAATAGCATTTATAATGTGGGGATATATTTGCTTTGTGGAGCCTGGTGGGCTACAGTCCAAGGATCACAAAAAAGTTGGACACAACTTAGTGACTAAACAACAATAACAAAAGTATCACAATGATGATTTTTATATGTTGAACCATCTTTGTGAATTTGGAATGAATCACTCTTAGTCAGGTGTATGAAATTTTCTCTATGTGCTCGTGGATTTGGTTTGCTTTTATTTTGTTGAGGATTTTTACATCTATTTACATCAAAGATATTGAGCTGCAATGTTCTTTTTTGGTGGTATCTTTGTCTAGTTTTGGTATCAAGGTGATGGAGCGTTCATAGAATATATTTGAGTGTGCTCATTCCTCGTCAGTCTTTTAGAAGAGTTTAAGAAAAATTGGTAAAACTTTTCTTTTTCTGGGCTTCTCTTGTGGCTCAGCTGGTAAAGAATCTACCTGCAATGTGGGAGACCCTGGGTTTGATCCCTGGGTTAGGAAGATCCCCTGGAGAAGGGAAAGGTTACCCACTCCAGTGTTCTGGCCTGGAGAATTCCATGGACTTGTATAGTCCATGGGGTGGCAAAGGGTTGGACATGACTGAGTGACTTTCACTTCTTTCTTTGTGTGTTACAATTCACCTGTGAAGCAATCTTTCCTGAACTTCTGTTTGTAGGAACTTTTCAAATTGCAGATTATATTTAATTTTTAGTGATTGGTCTGTTCAAATTATTTATTTCTTCTTGATTCAATTTTGGTGAGCTGTACATTTCTAGGAAGTTTTCCATTTCATCTAGGTTGCCAAATTCATTGGCATATAATTGTTTATACTACTCTTATATATATATTCTTGTGTGTTTCTGTAGTGCAGGTTGGCATTTTTCCTTTTTCATCAATTATTTTATTTTGATTCTCTGTTTTCTTGGTGGGCAAGGTCAGAGGTTTGTCAATTTTGTATACCCTTGGAGAGGATTAATCCTTGGCTTTCTTGTCTTTTTCTGTCATTTTCTTAACTTTTTCTCTCTCTGATCTTTGCTATGTTCTTCTGTCTACTGACTTTATGTTGTTTTTTCCTCTTTTTCTAATCCTTTTAGATAGTAGATTAGGTTGTTTGAGAATATTCTTAGTTTTTGAGGAAGGACTGTGTTGTTATAAACTTTTCTCTTAGAGGTGCTTCTGCTGCATCCCATAAATTTTGTATGGTTGTTCTTTCCCTGTCATTTGTCTCAAAGTACTTTTAAATTTCTTTATTTATTTCCTCATTGACCCATTTGCTTTATAGTGGCACGCTGCTTAGGTTACATGGAATCTTTTTCTCTCTCTCTCATTTCTTATTCTGCATTTGATTTCTAGTTTTATGCTATTGGGTTCAGAGAATATACTTGGAATGATTTCTGCATAGTTACATATTTTCAAGTTTATTTTGTGTCCTAGCATGTAGTCAGTCTTAGAGAATGTTCTATTCTATTGCACTTGTGAAAAAATGTATTCTGTATTTTCCAAAGGGAGGCACTGAAAATATTAATTAAGTGTAACTATTGTATTATGTCATTCAGGATCTTTGTTTCTTTACCTATTTTCTATCTAGAAAATCTGCCTATTGATGTAAGTTGGGTGTTAAAAGTCTCCTAATGTTACTGTGTTCCAATCAATTTTTCCCTTTATGCATGTTAATATTGGTTTTATGTATTTTAATACTCATATATTACATGCATACATGTTGACAAGTGTAAAATCCTCATGTATTGATGATTTTACCAATACATAGCATCTTTATCTTTCTTTATGTCTTTTCCTTTGAAGTCTATTTCACTAATATAAATATTGCAACCCCCACTTTCTTGTCATTTCCATTTGTGTGAAATATATTTTTCCACTCCTTTCTGGTTTGCGACACATCTGTGAGAAGTCAGCTGATAGTTCTATGTGGGTTCCCTTGTAAATTATCTTTTTTTTTTTTTCTTTTCCTGCTGTTAGAATCTTCTCTTTATCTTTACTTTTTACCAGTTATTTATAATATGTCTTAGTGTATGTATGTTTGGGTTCATTTTGTTTGAGACTCTGTGTTGTGTATATTTGGATATATGTTTCTATCTTTAGGTTTGGGGAGTTTTCAGCCTTAGTTTCTTCAAATACATTTTCAATCCCCTTGTCTCTTTCTTTCCTTTTAAAATCTCTATTATATATAAATTGGCATGTCTTATGATCCCACTGGTTCTTTATATTGCTTTAATTGTTTCTTCATTTGGTTTTCTGTGTCCTATTGTTTTATTTTTTTCTTTCTTTATATATATATATATATATTTTATTTAGGTATAGTTGACTTACAGTGTTTTAGGTATACAGCAAGGTGATAGAGATATACATATATTATTTTTGAAATTATTTTCCATTGTAGATTATTGATGATATTGATATTGGTGATAGTTCCCTGTGCTATACAGTAAACATTTGTTGCTTGTCATATATTTATTTTTAAAATTTTTAAAGTAGAACTGTAGCATTCTATACATACTAAGTCAAACAAGTAGAATCAAAATATCATAATTTTTCTAGTTTGGCAAGGATTCATAAATTTTCTTATATATATATATTATACATATCATATATATATATATATAATACATATTATGTATAATATATGTATACAAATGCTTTTCAACTATACAATAAAGACTCAAGAAAGAACATCAGAATAAAAGAAGAGATTGAAAAAATGGAAATCATAAACTAAATGAAATGGGAGCACTGAATATGAAATAGAAAAAGTGAAAAACTAGATAAAAGTAAGAGGTCATCATACAGTCCAGCTGTTTTTAAACATTGTTGCACATTAAAAACATATCTGGAACCTGGTGAAAACAAAAGAAACCTGAGCATTTGTATTTTTCAAAAAATTCCAAGATAATTCTGATGTTTATTTGCATTTTAATAAGTGATTACAGGATTTTCTATTAAGTGGTAATTTGGGGGATATAGTGTTCTATTACTTTTCTGTTGACCAATCATATTACAATGATATTAAGGGAAAAATAGTTACATAATCACAATAGTAACTGATGCTTATCAGTTTTCAAATTAAACCAAAAATAATTCAATTGCCAGACATAGTGAGAACATGATTAACCTGACAATGTGAAATAATTGCATACAATTTGGGGAGTCAAGCAGAGTGACATGGTAAGTGGAAGTGCATACAAGCACATGTTTTCATCTGCCAATCACTCTATCTTTTGGTGGCTGCGTGTAATCCATTTACATTTAAGATAATTATCAATATCTGTGATCCTCTTACCATTTTTTAAAATTGTTTTGGGTTTATTTTCTGTAGGTATTTTTCTTCCTTTGTGTTTCCTGCTTAAAAAAGCTACTTTAGTCTTTGTTGTAAAGCTGGTTTAGTGGTGTTGAATTCTCTTAACTTTTGCTTGTCAGGAAAGCTTTTGATTTCTCCATCAAATCTGAAGGAGAGTCTTGCTGGGTAGAGTTTTCTTGGTTGTAAGTTCTTCCCTATCATCACTTTAAATATGTCATGTCTTTCCATTTTGACTTACAGTTTCTGTTGAGAAATCAGCTGATAGCCTGATGGGAGTTCCCTTGCATATTATTTGCTGTTTTTCCCTTGTTACTTTTAATATTTTATCTTTAATTTTTATCAGTTTGATTACTACGTGCCTTGGTGTGTTCCTTCTTGGGTTTGTCCTGCCTAGGACTTTCTGTGCTTTCTGGATTTGGTTGACCATTTCCTTTTCCATGTTAGAGAACTTTTCAGCTATCATCTCTTCAAATATTTTCTCAGGTCCTTTCTCTCTTATTTCTCCTTCTAGGACCCCTATATGAATGTTGGTGTGTTTAATATTGTCTCAGGATCTCTTAGGCTGTCTTCATTTCTTTTCATTCTTTTTTCTATATTCTGTTCGGAAGCTCTGATTTCCACCATTCTGTCCTCAAGGTCATTTATTGTTTCTTCTGCCTCAGTTATTTGGCCGTTGATCCCTTCTCATGCACTATTCATCTCTGCTTCTTTGTTCTTTAGTTCTTCTAGGTCTTTGGTAAAGATTTCTTAAATTTTCTCCTTTGTTTCCCTGATATTCTGGATCATCTTCATTATCATTATTCTGGATTCTTTTTCGGGAAGTTTGCCTATCTCAAATTCATTTGGCTGTTTTTCTGGGGTTTTAACTTGTCCCTTCAACTGGGACATAATTTTTTGATTTTTCATCCTGATTAAGTTTCTGTAATGTGGCTTTTGTTTTAGCCTGTGTGACTGTGGTTCTTCTCACTTGCTTTGTTTGCCCTCTGATGGAGAAGGCTAAGAGGTTTGTTTAAGCTTCCTGGTGGGAGGGACTGATGGTGGGAAAAACTAAGTCTTGCTCTGGTGGGCAGAGTCTTGCTTATAAAGTTTTAATCCAATTATCTGCTGATTGGTGTGGTTGCACTCCCTGCCTAGTAGTAGTTTGTCTTGAGGCTTCCCAGCCCTGGGGTCTATGAGCTCCATGGTAAGATTGACTGCAACCTACAAGTGGGCTTATGCCAGGCGGACGTTCTTGTACTTCTGTTGCCAGTGCTCCCATCCCTGTGGTGAGCCCCTACTTATCCACACCTTCACAAGAGACCCTCCAATACTAGTGGGTAGTTTTGTTCAGTCTTCCTTTTGGGTCACTGCTCTTATCCTCTGGGTCTTGATGTATGCAAGTGCCCTCCAAGCCTGGAGTTTCTGTTTCCTCTAGTCCTATGGAAGTCCTGTAATCACATCCCTCTGGCCTCCAAGGTCAGATTTTCTGGGTATTCCCTGTCCCATTTTTGGATCCCTAGGCTGGGAAGCCTGACACATAATTCAGAACCTTCAAACACAGTGGGAGAGCTTCTTTGGTATTATTATTTTGTTATTGTTTTGGTATTATAGTATGTGGGTCGCCCACCTGACAGGTATGGGATTTTATCTTATTGTGATTGTGCCCCTCCTATATTCTTGCTGCATTTACTTCTTTGTCTTTGAATGACAGGTATCTTTTTATGGTGGGTTCCAGTCTCCTCCTGTTGATAGTTGTTCAACAGTTAGTTGTGATTTTGGTTCTCTCAAAGGAGGAGATGAGCACATGTCCTTCTACTCCACCGTTTTGAACCAGAAGCCTGTGTGCTGTTTTGATTGAATGATTTCCATCAGTCTATCTTACACATAAACTTATTTGTTATTCTGCATTATTCATTCCATTATTCATATCTTTAAGTTCAGCTTTTGTCTCAGTAAATACATTTTCTGTTTTACTCTTGGCTCCTCTTTATAATTTTTATTTCCTTTTTACTGTAATCTGCATTTCTGTCAATAGTGTTTCTTAATTCCTTCAGTATTTTCATTACCTCCTTTTCAAACCATGTATAATAGACTGAGGGTCTCAGCAGTAAAGAATTCACCTGCTAATGTAGGAGACACAGGTTTTCTCCCCGGGTAGGGAAAATCCCCTGGAGAAGCAAATGGCAACCCACTCCAGTTTGCTTGCATAAACAATCTCATGGACAGAAAAGCTTAGTGGGCTATATAGTCCATGGGCTTGCAGAGTCAGACATGATTGAGCATGCACCTTCCTACATATTACACTGAAGATGCTTGTTTCATTGTTCCTTTGAGGGAATTTTCTTGGTCTTTTAACTGAGAGTGGTTCCTCTTCTTCTTTGTTTTACTTACATTTATCTTGTTCCATGAGTTTAGGGAAGAACGATAATTTACTATAGTCTTGGAAGGCTATTTAATGTGGGAACCTCCCTCCTTAGCTTCTATGAGTTTAATATTTTGAGAGTGAAATCTGCTTTTAGTTCGGATGCCCTTTTGTTAGCATGTGATGGCCATTATCTCCTTGACAGTGGGTGTGCAGATACAGCACCTGAGTGTACACCCAGTGCCTTTGCCAGCAGGGACAGCGATTGGCACCTGCTCTTGGTTTTTTCAGTGGTGGTGATATCCCACCACTGAAGTTTGTGATAATTTGCTGAATCTCTCCTCAACTCTTAAAAGTATTGCAGAATTTGTGCTGAAAGAATAGTTTCCGAGACTAAAACTTCAACTGACTCTTGAAGCTATGATGGCAGAGGCCACTTGTGCCTGCCCCAAGAGCTTGTGTACACAGCGTCCTGTTACCTGAGGGTGTGTACAGATAAAAAAGCTTCTATGGAAGTCCACCCCACCCCCTCACATAGAGCTCAACAATGGTGCCCTGACTCTCTGGTAGGCCTTGATTTCTTCTGCATGCATCTTCAGTTGTGACTGCACACCAGTGTAGTCCCTTAAGGTTGTCTCTGTACAGCCAACAAGGTAATGAAATCACCTTGCACAAGCTAAAAGATAATCAAGTACTATTTTATCAAGAACAACTTTGGCCAGAAAGTTGAAGTTTTTGTTCTGAAAATTGTTCTTTCAGCAGTGATTCTGCAATACTTTCAAGAGTTAAGAAGAGATTCAGCAAATTATCACAAAATGAATGCATGAAAGGTCATTGCAAAAAAGCATATCAGGGAGTAATTAGCATTCACCAAAGAGTACAGCATAAATTATTTTTAAAACTATTGCAATATTGAATAGTAAATAGTCACAGGCTTAAAAATAAAAACAAAATTAAAATTAACTTGAAAGATCGATGGCAGGAAAGAATGCTCTTTTATATAAATTTTCAGAAAATTTTAACAAAAAGACATTTTAACATCAATTTACCTTGCAACTGAAAATACAATGATAAAATGAATGAACAAACATTTGAAACTTAAAGCAACTTCTGGTTCTTTTACAAAGTTTAAAAATTATCAAAAATTTGAGGGGACTCATTATTTAAATTTTCAAATTAAATTTAGACTTACATGTAATGGAGACTTATGTAAATTGAAGGATTGAAATTGTTTTATAAGATAAATCATTTTTAGAAAATTTTCTCCATGTTAATCATCATCTCAACTTGTACTAAGATTTCTATTTTGATATAATTTATCAGAAAATCTGACCAATGTTTTTACAACCTATGAACATTCTTAATAGCTCCAGCAATGTAAGCACAACAATTTTTAATTAAACATTAAAATCATTAAATATTCATTTCAACCAAGCATTTATCAGTAGTGACAGAAAGCACTTCAATTCCAGTGATAGAGAATAGTTTTCAAATGTATCAGCTTTATGAAAATAAATTTAGAAAAATGTGAACCCCCCAAAATCTTAAACTCAATAAAGATATCACCAAATACAATGTCATTTTGTATTATATATAAACTTCTGAAAAAAAATATTGTTTGTAAAACTTTCTGCATTATATAGCTAAAATTTAATTAAAAAAAAAAACAATATTTGAGCAACAGTAATGACCTATTTTTCTAATTTCTAAACAAGAGGCCTTATGTTTTTATTTGTCCTGTGCCCTGCAAATTATGTAGGATGTGACCCTTTTTTTACTGCCACAGTTGAGAGATGAAGAAAATTTCTCCATAGATCACTGATGAAGGGTGATAATCATTCAACCAAGAAGTTTGTTTTAGCTGATGCTGTTTTAGTGGAAGCAATTATGTGACCTTTTAAGGAAAGTGATTTATTCATAATAAAATTGGTCCATAAAAGTTGACCTTTCCCAATCTCTTTTGTGAGAACTATAAAATTTGTAAGTGGGAAGAAAATCTTATCTGAAAGACATTATGCAAGAAGTTAGTGGTTATTCAGCTGGTAAAATTGAAATATGATAAGTGATAAGGATAATTGCAAAAATGTCCTGGATTGGCTCAAATGGTAAAGAATCTGCCTTTAAGGCAGAAGACAAAAGTTTGATCCCTGCATCAGGATGATCCCCTGGAGAGTGAAATGGCTACCTACTCCACAGGAGAAACCTGGTGGGCTATAGTCCATGGAGTAAAAAATAATCAGATACAACTGATCAGCTAACACTTTCACTTTTCAAAGATACTTGCAAGAAGGTTCTCAGTTCAGTTCAGTCACTTAGTCATGTCCAACTCTGCGACCCATGGACTGCAGCATGCCAGACTTCCCTGTCCATCACCAACTCACAGAGATTACTAAAACTCATGTCCATCTAGTAAATGATGCCATCCAACCATCTCACCCTCTGTCGTCCCCTTCTCTTCCCACCTTCAATCTTTCCCATCATCAGGGTGTTTTCCAATGAGTCAGTTCTTCGCATATGAAGGCCAAAGTATTGGAGTTTCAGCTTCAGCATCAGTCCTTCCAATGAATATTCAGGACTGATTTCCTTTAGGATTGACTGGTTTCTCTACTTGCAGTCTAAAGGACTCTCAAGAATCTTCTCCAACACCACAGTTCAAAGCATCAGTTCTTTGGCACTCAGCTTTCTTTATGATCCAACTCTCACATCCATGCATGACTACTGGGAAAACCATAGCTTTGACTAGACAGACCTTTGTTGACAAAGTACTGTCTCTGCTTTTTAATATGCTGTCTAAGTTTGTCATAACTTTTCTTCCAAGGAGCAAGCATCTTTTAATTTCATGGCTTCAGTCACCATCTGCGGATATCTGGATATCTCTAATTTCCACTAATTTGAATTGAATGTTGACCCATTCATTGTATTATTAACTTCACAATTTCCTTGATTTCTTTTGGTATCTCCAAGTCCTAATTGCTTTTTCTCATTCAGCCTAGGATAATAAGTAATTACCCTAGGACATGCCATGCTAAAATAAATAGAAACAGCTCATTTTTCTTTCAAACTGACATAAAGACTTCAGAATCCCTTATGGTCTCAGCTAAAGTTGTGAAATTAAATTTCTTTATATTTCGAGAAATAGTAACTGCTACTTGCAATTATAGGTCTACTATGAGAAGAACAGTAAGTCTTTAGACATTTAAATTAACTTAGATATTCAGACAGCATGTCTTAGACATATTGGAAATAAGTGAAAAATAGCAAATTTGTTATGTTGAATGACTACTTCACTTAGTTTCTATTTTAACTATTACATGACAAAGAACAATTTTTATTGCCCGCAAAACAGCAAAAATGAAAGGACTTGAAATTGATGGGGAATATTTCCATAAAAGAGAATGAGGTTTTAAGTCTTTAAATATGTATATGTGCACATATGTAAATACACATATATATTTATATATAAGACAATTTTGCTGAAATCTGAGTGATTTTCTTCTCTAGATCAATTTTAGTCTTTGCATTTAATGAATGCATAATATTTTTATGACTGTACATTAATGAATGAATTTATACAAATCTTCTGGTATTCATATAAAAAGTTTGCCTACATTTTCACAGGGAAGACTCACTGGATTACTCTTCTCAAGGATCCCATCACTCCTCTGTTTCTCAGGCTGTAGATAATAGGATTGAGCATTGGGGTAAGGATAGTGTAGGAGACAGCCAGATCCTTGTCCTCTGTTGGAGTATGAAGAAATCTTGGGTGTACATATGTGTAAGCAAAGGGCACATAGTAGAAAGTCCCCACAGAGAGGTGGGTACTGCAGGTTGAACAGGCTTTCTTTTTACCTTCTGCTTAGTTCATAGGATAGACAGCAAGGAGAACATGGCCATAAGAACATGCAATGCCAATGAAAGGCAACAAAAGAAATGCAGTGGTGCTCACAAACACTATGTACTCATAGATCCCGGTGTACATGCAGGCCAGAGTCAACATGGCTGGGACATCACAGAAGAAATGACCAATGATCCTAGATTGGCAATAAGGAATATGGAGGGCATATGTGGTGTGGGCACAGGAGTTGATAGAGCCCATTACCCAAGATTCTATTATCATCAACACACACACTCTTCTGTTGATTCTGATGTCGTAGTGAAGAGGATAGCAAATGGCCACATAAAGATCATAAGCCAAAGAGGCCAAGAGCAATCCTTCTGCACCTGCTAAAGTCAAGAAGAAGCAGCTCTGAATCCCACACCCAGTGAAGCAGATAGACTTGTTTCCAAATAGAAAATTTGACACCATTTTAGGGACAATTGCTAACACTGCTAAGTCGCTTCAGTCTTGTCCAACTTTGGGTGACCCCATAGACAGTAGCCCACCAGGCTCCCTCAACCCTGGGATTCTCCAGGCAAGAACACTGGAGTGGGTTGCCATTTCCTTCTCCAATGCACGAAAGTGAAAAGTACCAACACTACACTACTTTAAATACAACTAATGAGACAGCAACAAAAACTCCAATCTAATCATAAAATACATTAATAGTGGAGATGTAATTCAGGTCCATGAGGGAACGCTAAGTAGGAAATACACGGGTGTGTGGAGATGGGTGTCCAGAAAGATGAGAAGGATCATGGAAAGGTTGCCAAATAGAAACATTAGGAAAATGAGAACAATGAGAGTAAAAAGAAACATGCCTAATCTTGACGGGGGGAACAACCACAATAAAATGAAATCAATTGATGTCTGATTATAGTTTTCTTTGGGGCATTCACCTCATTTTTCCTAAAGGCAGAAATAAGCATAAGTAAGGAAGTCAAGTATAAAACAATAAGCTATTTTAAGTTATTATTTTGGCCAGGCTCTGTATAATAATTTAAACATTACAGTTCTTAAATGAAAGACGTGAGCTTGCCAATTTTGGAGAAAGAAATCTTTTTTTGATGGATAGATTAGCATTTGAAAATACAAACACTTTTGGCCAAAGGTTTTTCCAGGTAATTTTGCTGGTATAAAAATGATTATTTTGACATCATTTTGCTAGTTAGTTATATTGCCCTAGAAAAGCTCAATAACATCAAAATTAGATTTTGTATTCAAAATATATTCATAGAAAATCAATGAATGCATGCATTATAAAACTCTACAGTGAATAAACATTTATTGCTGTTGAGGAATGATTTCTGTTTCATAGTTTAACCTTAAGGTTGCAATGATACTTTTATTTACTGAGATGTTGTCACACAGAAATGTGAAATTAAGCTTCCCAAATAATAGTATTTAGTTCAACTGTTGTGGAATATAGACTGAATCCTTATTGTCAAGTACTATTTAAACAAAATTATTTTCTTCTTCACTGAATTTCTGAAATCTGTAGTTATAGCATTTTTATATCTCTTTGCTTCTCTAACACTTATATGATAAACTTTTTGACACTCTGTCTACCCATTAACTTTTATTGTATTTAAAACTCTTTGCAATTATAAATTATTGTTTAATTTCAATCACACATATTTACAATCTCTCCCTGTTAAACTCAACTGTCATGATGATAAAAAATAGATACCTTATGAATTACAGTTCAGATGAGGATAAGGCTCAATGAGAGACTAAATAGTTTAAGACTTTTTGAAAGACTAAATTTGGGAAAAGGAATGGTTAATTACTTATGTGGAAAAAAATAGCTTCCTCAGAGTTTTCTTTGTGGAGGGAGAAGGAGTAATTCTCCAAAGAAATTGCAAGTGAACAAATTGTACAGAGTGTTCTGTATTTTAGTTGCAAATATTATAAGAGCCAAATATTATCACATACAAGAAAGTCTGCAACATGAAATAAAGATGCTTACATATGTGGGTGCACACACACATATAGAAACCCAAATTCATATTCATATACACAATCAGAAACAAATATAGTTTGGTAAATTGACTGCAAACATGTAGAATAATAAAACATTTATAAATATAATATTATTAAAAAAATATTATTATCTTCATATAAGTGTGACATTATCATTCCACAATACAAATATCATTAAATATGTAAAATAAAGTGTCTGGTACTATCTACTGCAAATTTAAAAGCTTATATTAATAAAAGATCCAGTGAAAAATTTGAAAGGCAAAATGCAAAACTCAACTAGGAATTAAAAAAACAGAAACAAAAATGTGAAAGGATTGCCACTTGAAAGGATAGGAGAATTAGAGAATTAAAAAAAATAAACCAATGTATCCTTATTGTCACCTTTGTTAAAATAATAATTTTAAAGTTATTATTAAAGTTCAGTTCAGTCGCTAAGTCATGTCTGACTCTTTGCAACCCCATGAATCATAGCATGCCAGGCCTCCCTGTCCATCACCAACTCCCAGAGTTTACTCAAACTCATGTCCATTGAGTCAGTGATGCCATCCAACCATCTCATCCTCTGTCATCTCCTTCTCCTCCTGCCCCCAGTTCCTCCCAGCATCAGGGTCTTTTCCAATGAGTCAACTTTTCACAGGAGGTGGCCAAAGTACTGGAGTTTCAGCTTCAGCATCAGTCCTTCCAATGAACATCCAGGACTGGTGTCCTTTAGGATGGACTGGTTGGATCTCCCTGCAGTCCAAGAGACTCTCAAGAGTCTTTTCCAACAGCACAGTTCAAAAGCATTAATTCTTCAGCACTCAGCTTTCTTTATAGTCCAACTCTCACAAAGTTAAATAATAATACATGCAGAGTACATCATGAGAAAAGTAGGGCTGGAGGAAGCACAAGCTGAAATCAAGATAGCTGGGAGAAATATCAATAACCTCAAATATGCAGGTGACACCACCCTTATGGCAGAAAGTGAAGAAGAACTAAAGAGCCTCTTGATGAAAGTGAAAGAGGAGAGTGAAAAAGTTGGCTTAAAGTTCAACATTTAGAAAACTAAGATCATGGCATCAGGTACCATCACTTCATGGCAAATAGATGAGGAAAGAGTGACTGACTATTCTTCTGGGCTCTGAAATCACTGTAGATGGTGATTGCAACTATGAAATTAAAAGGCGCTTACTCTTTGGAAGGAAAGTTATGACCAACCTAGACAGCATATTAAAAAGCAAAGACATTACTTTGCCAACAAAGGTCTGTGTAGTCAAGGCTATGGTTTTTCCAGTGGTCATGTATGGATGTGAGAGTTGGACTATACAGAAAGCTGAGTGTCAAAGAATTGATGCTTTTGAGCTGTGGTGTTGGAGAAGACTCTTGAAAGTCCTTTGGACTGCAAGGATGTCCAATCAGTCCATTGTAAAGGAGATCAGTCCTGGGTGTTCATTGGTAGGTTCGATGTTGAAGCTGAAACTCCAATACTTTGGCCACCTGATGCAAAGAGCTGACTCATTTGAAAAGACACTGATGCTGGGAAAGATTGAGGGCAGGAGGATAAGGGGATGACAGAAGATGAGATGGTTGGATGGCATCACTGACTCAAAGGACATGGGTTTGGATGGACTCTGGGAGTTGGTGATGGACAGGGAGACCTGGTGTGCTGTGGTTCATGTGGTCGAAGTGATCAGACAGAACTGAGCGACTGAACTGACTGAAAATAAAATTAATTATATAAAAGATAAGTAATTTGCAATTGATATATATGAACCACAGAAAAGAATACAGAAAATAAAAAATAAATCTTTCATTGAAAGCATTTTCTTATTTATTTTTTTCTTTTTATTGTAGTGGTTTTTGCCATACATTGACATGAATCAGCCATGGATTTACATGTGTTCCCCTTCCCAATCCCCCCTCCCGCCTCCCTCTCCATCCCATCCCTCTGGGTCTTCCCAGTGCACCAGCCCTGAGCACTTGTCTCATGCATCCAACTGGGCTGGTGATCTGTTTCACCCTTAATAGTATACTTGTTTCAATGCTATTCTCTCAGAACATCCCACCCTAGCCTTCTCCCATAGAGTCTAAAAGTCTGTTCTGTACATCTGTGTCTCTTTTTCTGTTTTGCATATAGGGTTATCATTACTATCTTTTTAAATTCCGTATATATGCAGTAGTATACTGTATTGGTCTTTATCTTTCTGGCTTACTTCACTCTGTATGATGGGCTCCAGTTTCATCCACCTCATTAGAACTGATTCAAATGAATTCTTTTTAATGGCTGAGTAATATTCCATAGTGTAAAAACTCTAAACATTTTCTTGAAATATTTTAATTGTAAACATTTTTTTGAAATATTTTTGAAAGTTCTAAATATTCCCTATAAATATATAGTCACAAAAATGTCTTTATCAAGAAAATTCTAATAATGAGAATATTTATAAAGAAAGATTTACTAAAATATGATTTGTTTTTTAAAAATTATAGTTTTTTATTTTAGCAATATATATTAGTATTAGGCACTGGCAAATTGCTTAATATATAATCAAAAAGGTTAATATAGAATCAGCACCTATGTGATTGTACAGTATGCTTATATGAGAGCATTTCTACTCTTAAGGAATATAATTTATGTTACATACGATGTTTTAGATCATTGTCTATGTGGCTACAATTTTTCCTATTTTCAGAGGATACTTCACAGGGTGTGTGGCAGTGAGTCCCACTTTCTTTAATAAATACTGAGCTTTGATTAGGGTCAAATGAGTTGTTCTCATAGTTGATAAAAACTATCACTGTATACTTCATCATAGAATATAATAATTATTTTCAATTATGCTTCAGAAGATGGTATAGTCGAGCATAGGCCCATGTCTTGCTCACTATGTATCCAGAACAGTAGTTCATAGACAACATCAGCAGTTGGTTTTATTATCAGTTTATCTAGGTTTACTATCTTTTCACAATCAAATAAATTTTAAGAATTGTATAACAACATGTTTTAGGTTAATAGAGCCTCATGTCTTAAAATACTGTGAATAAGGTTTCAAGCAGCCCATATAATATTATTTTTAAACATACATATTTTAATATAAATTATTCATATATATTTTTAAACCAACTTCATTCAAATAAAATTTTCTTTTTGGAGTTCCTTGAATAATGACACTACTGCTGCTGCTAAGTCACTTCAGTCGTGTCCAACTCTGTGGGACCACATAGATGGTAGCCCACCAGGCTCCTCTGTCCCTGAAATTCTCCAGGCAAGAATATTGGAGTGGGCTGCCATTTCCTTCTCCAATGCATGCATGCATGCATGCTAAGTCGCTTCAGTAGTGTCCGACTCTGTGCAACCCCATGGACAGCAGCCCACCAGGCTCCTCTGTCCATAGCATTCTCTAGGCAAGATTACTGGAGTAGGTTGCCATTTCCTTCTCCTATGACACTACTGGATGTATTCATTTCTTATAATCAAAAGTTATCTTAATTCTGAATAAACTTCTCTTATACACTTGCTGAAGAGGCAATCCTATTCTTTGTTGGAAAAACACAATAATACAATTAAGATCAGTACCTTTTATTTCCTCTTCATTTAAAAAGCTCACTGGATTGATTAGCTGATGGAGGACAAACTGTTATCCAATAAATAAAAGCATTTTCTAAGTGAATTTCTTTGAACATTTTCTAAGGAAATGTACCTATTAATTTTTATGTGTAGTTTTGACACATTAAATAACTCTACAGAAACTCAGAAGCAACACTGATGCTAGGACTTATCCACTGGGAGATTTATTTTATTGCATTAAAACAAATTAGCTTAAAAATGCCCACTGAGATTTAGCCTGTGTAGGTCATGCCACTAATTGCACAGGACTGCAGGATGTCAAGGATGGAGAAGGAGTTCTGATAATAATCATAGATATTTTTCACAAGTGTGTAAAGGGTCAATTCAGTGGGGAAAGAAATAAATTACTTTTTGGGTTTCTTCCAACATTATTATGTTTTAAAACTTTATGGATAATATATTTTATGGACTGTTGCTCAGTAAATGCTCAGTAATTATATTTTTGCATATAAGAATTAATTTCCCAGTTTTGATCATATCAGATAAAGTTTAATAAATTAAATGGAATATGGTTAGTTTAATAAAAAAAACATGAAGCCAAATTAAAATATATTTAAATATCAAATGTATGAAAGGTGTTAATCTATTTTAGATACTACACATTTTCAATTGTCTCCTTTCTGATGAAAATACCCATTGAAATATAAAATAACTTTCACTTATGAAGGTAAAAAATTAAAATGGTATTACTAACTTTGATGCAACATTTAGAATGTATTTAACAATACAATTTTTATAGCAGATAATACCTTACATATTTTTATGTATCTCAGTTTTCAGTAAGGGAATTAATTATACCTTATACTTTGGAAGGAATAATATTGGTGCAATTTAAATCTTTTAATAGTTGAACTTTTTATTTTAATGTTTCTCGGTAAAGACTTCTTTACATTTAACTCATTTTGAATTATTTAGGCTTTATGGATCTGTATGTTCATTTCTGTCCTCAGATTTGGTAATGTTTTGCCATTTTTTCCTTTAGATAAGTATTTTTCTCCTTTTCTCTCTGGCTGCTTATTCTAAGAGTTTTATAATGTATATACTGTTATTTACAAAATTACATGTTTTGTGGGTTCTTTTTCCACTCTTTTCCTTTTTTAATGGAAAGACATTTTACTTTAAATATAGCCCTGTGTACACGTTAACCTCAAACTTCCAATCTATTCCTCCTTGCTTTGCACTTCTACACTGGTAACCATAAGTCTATTCTCTAAGTCTGTGAGTCTGTTTCTGTTCTGTAAATATTTTCATTTATATCTTTTTTTTTTAATTCTGCATATAAGTGATGTATGATATTTGTCTTTATCTGACTTATTTCACTTAGCATAACACTTCACTTAACATAATATCTCCAACTTCATCCATGTTGTCACAAATGGCATTATTTCATCCTTTTTAATTACTAATATTACACTGAATTTATGTACTACATCTTGCTTATCAACTCATCTGTCAGTGGAGATTTATGTTTCATCCATGTCCAGGCTAGGGCTTCCCTTGTAGCTCAGTAAGTGAAGAATCTGCCTACAATGCAGGAGACCTGAGTTCGATACCTGGGTCTGGAAGATCTCTTGGAGAAGGGAATGGCAATCCACTTCAATATTCTTGCCCGGAGAATGCCAAGGACAGAGGAGTCTGTCAGACTACAGTCCATGGTGTCGCAAAGAGTTGGACATGACTGAGCGACTAACACACAGACACATGTCTAGGCTAATGTGAAATGTGCCGCAGTGAACATTGATGTGCATGTATCCTTTCAAATCATGTTTCTCTCTGGATATATGCTCAAGAGAGGGATTGCTGGGTCATATATTAGCTCTGTTTTTTTGTTTCTTAAGTGACATCCATACCATTCTCCATAGCGGTTATACCAATTTGCACTCCCATCAGCAGTGTAGGAGAGTTCCCTTTTCTCCACATTCTCTCCAGTATTTAGTTTGTAGAGTTTTTTGATGATGGCCATTTTGACTGGTGTCAAGTTATATCTCATTGCAGTTTTGATTTGCCTTTGTATATTTCTGTTTTTGTGCCAGTACTATACTCTTTTGATTACTGTAGCTTTACAAATAGTCTGAAGGCAAGGAATCTGATTCCTTCAGAGTCATTTTTCTTTCTCAAGATTACTTTAGCAATTCAGAGTCTTTTGTGTCTCCATAAAAATATTAAGATCTTTGTTCTAATTCTGTGAAAAATGCCATTGATAATTTGATAGCAATTGCATTGAATCTCTAGATCCCCACACTGGTAAAGTCATTTTGATACTACTGATTTTTTAAATCCAAGTACACAGTATATCTTTCTGTCTGTTGTCATCTTCAATTTCTTTAATTGGTGTCTTTTTTTTTTTTTAATTAAAAAAATATTTTTTTCATTTATTTTTATTAGTTGGAGGCTAATTACTTTACAATATTGTAGTGGGTTTTATCATACATTGACATGAATCAGCCATGGATTTACATGTATTCCCCATCCTGATCCCCCCTCCCACCTCCCTCCCAGACCCGATTCCTCTGGGTCTTCCCAGTGCACCATGCCCGAGCACTTGTCTAATGCATCCAGCCTGGGCTGGTGATCTGTTTCACCCTAGATAATATACATGTTACGATGCTGTTCTCTTGAAACATCCCACCCTTGCCTTCTCCCACAGAGTCCAAAATTCTGTTCTGTACATTTGTGTCTCTTTTTCTGTTTTGCATATAGGGTTATTGTTACCATCTTTCTAAATTCCATATATATGCGTTAATATACTGTGTTGGTCTTTATCTTTCTGGCTTACTTCACTCTGTATAATGGGCTCCAGTTTCATCCATCTCATTAGAACTGATTCAAATGAATTCTTTTTAATGGCTGAGTAATATTCCATGGTGTATATGTACCACAGCTTCCTTATCCATTCATCTGCTGATGGGCATCTAGGTTGCTTCCATGTCTTGGCTATTATAAACAGTGCTGTGATGAACACTGGGGTGCACGTGTCTCTTTCAGATCTGGTTACCTTGGTGTGTATGCCCAGAAGTGGGATTGCTGGGTCATATGGCAGTTCTATTTCCAGTTTTTTAAGAAATCTCCACACTGTTCTCCATAGCGGCTGTACTAGTTTGCATTCCCACTAACAGTGTAAGAGGGTTCCCTTTTCTCCACACCCTCTCCAGCATTTATTGCTTGTAGACTTTTGGATAGCAGCTATCCTGACTGGTGTGTAATGGTACCTCATTGTGGTTTTGATTTGCATTTCTCTGATGATGAGTGGTGTTGAGCATCTTTTCATGTGTTTGTTAGCCATCTGTATGTCTTCTTTGGAGAAATGTCTGTTTAGTTCTTTGGCCCATTTTTTGATTGGGTCATTTATTTTTCTGGAATTGAGCTGCAGGAGTTGCTCGTATATTTTTGAGATTAGGCCTTTGTCTGTTGCTTTGTTTGCTATTATTTTCTCACAATCTGAGGGCTGTCTTTTCACCTTGCTTATAGTTTCCTTTGTTGTGCAAAAGCATTTAAGTTTCACTAGGTCCCATTTGTTTATTTTTGCTTTTATTTCCAATATTCTGGGAGGTAGGTCATAGAGGATCCTGCTGTGATTTATGTCGGAGAGGGTTTTGCCTATGTTCTCCTCTAGGAGTAAAAGGAATACAGATAGGAAAAGAAGAAGTGAAACTCTCGCTGTTTGCAGATGACATGATCCTCTACATAGAAAACCCTAAAGACTCTACCAGAAAATTATTAGAGCTAATCAATGAATATAGTAAAGTTGCAGGATATAAAATTAACACACAGAAATCCCTTGCATTCCTATATACTAACAATGAAAAAACAGACAGAGAAATTAAGGAAACAATACCATTCACCATTGCAACAAAAAGAATAAAATACTTAGGAGTATATCTACCTAAAGAAACGAAAGACCTATACATAGAAAACTATAAAACACTGATGAAAGAAATCAAAGAGGACACAAACAGATGGAGAAACATACCGTGTTCATGGATTGGAAGAATGAATATTGTCAAAATGGCTATACTACCCAAAGCAATCTATAGATTCATTGCAATCCCTATCAAGCTCCCAACAGTATTTTTCACAGAACTAGAACAAATAATTTCACAATCTGTATGGAAATACAAAAAACCTCGAATAGCCAAAGTAATCTTGAGAAAGAAGAATGGAACTGGAGGAATCAACCTGCCTGACTTCAGACTATACTACAAAGCCACAGTCATCAAGACAGTATGGTACTGGCACAAAGACAGAAATATAGATCAATGGAACAGAATAGAAAGCCCAGAGATAAATCCACGAACTTATGGACACCTTATCTTTGACAAAGGAGGCAAAGATATACAATGGAAAAAAGACAACCTCTTTAACAAGTGGTGCTGGGAAAACTGGTCAACCACTTGTAAAAGAATGAAACTAGAACACTTTCTAACACCATACACAAAAATAAACTCAAAATGGATTAAAGATCTAAATGTAAGACCAGAAACTATAAAACTCCTAGAGGAGAACATAATCGGTGTCTTATAGCTTTCAGAGTACAGGTCTTTTGTCTCCTCATGTAAGTTTCAAAGTTCAAAGTGTTAGTCTCTGAATCATGTCCAGTTCTTTGTGACCCCATGGGCTGGAGCTCATCAGGCTCCTTTGTCCGTGGAATTCTCCAGGCAAGAATACCAGAGTGGGTAGCCATTCCCTTTCCAGGGGATTTTCCCAACCCAGGAATCACCTGGCTCTCCCACATTGTTGGCAGATTCTTTATTGTCTGAGTCTCCAGGGAAGGTCCTTGTAGGTTTATTCCTAGGTATTTTATTCTATTTGTTGCAATAGTAAATGCTATTGCTTCAGTAATTTCTCTTCCTGACATTTTTTGATAGTGTAAAGGAATGCAAGAGATTTCTATGCATTAATTTTTTATCCTGCAATTTTACTAAATTCACTGATTTGTAGAACTAGTTTACTGGTGACATCTTTAGAATTCTCTATGTATAGTATCATGTTATATGCAAACTATGACAGTTTTACTTCTTTTCTAATTTATATTCCTTTATTTCTTTTTCTTCTCTGATTATTGTGGTGAGGACTTCCAAAACTATGCTGAATAAGAATGATGAGAGTGGATTCTTGTCTTGTTCCTGTCCTTAGAGAAAATGCTTTCAGTTTTTCACCACTGAGAATGATGCTTGCTGTGGGTCTATCATATATGTCCTTAATTATGTTGAGGTAGGTTACCTCTCTGCCCACTCTCTGGAGAGTTTTAACCATAACTGGGTATTGAATATTGTCTAAAGCTTTTCCTGCATCTATTGAGATTCTCATATGATTCCTATTCTTTAATTTGTTAATACGGTGTATCACATTGATTGATTTGTGTATATTGAAGATTATTTGCAATCCCAGGATAAATCCCACTTGGTCATGGTGTATGATCTTCTTAATGCATTGTTGGGTTACATTTCCTAGTATTTTGTTGGGAATTTTTGTATTTATGTTAATCAGTGATATTGGTCTGTAATTTTCTGTTTTTTTGTGACATTTTTGTCTGGTTTTATTAACAGGGTGACAGTGGCCTCATAGAATGAGCTTGGGAGTGGCCCTCCCTCTGAAATTTTTTGGAAGACTTTGAGAATGGGCTTCCCTCATGGCTCAGTTGGTAAAGAACCTGCCTGCAATGCGGGAAACCTGGGTTCGATATCTGGGTCAGGAAGATTCCCCTGGAGGAGGGAAAGGCTACCCACTCCAGTATTCTGGCTTGGAGAATTCCATAGACTGTATAGTCCATGGGTCGCAAAGAGTCGGACACGACTGAGTGACCTTCACTCACTGAGAATGATAGGTGTTAGCTTTTCTCTAAATATTTCATAGATTTTGCCTATAAAGCCATCTGGTCCTGCACTTTTGTGTGTTAGAAAGTTTTATTCACCGCTTCAATTTAAGTACCTGTACTTTGTCTGTTCATATTTCTATTTCTTCCTGGTTCAGTCTTGGGAGACTACACCTTTCTAAGCATTTGTTAATCCCTTCCATGTTGTCCATTTTATTGATTTGAAGTAGTCTCTTATGATCCTTTGTTTTTCTTCATGTTGGTTCTAATTTCTCCCCTTTTATTTCTAATTTTATTGATTTGAATCTTTTCCTTTTTCTTTGTGATGAGACTGGCTAAGGGTTTATCAATTTTGTTTATTTTCTCAAAGAACCAGTTTCATTGATCTTTTCTATTTTTTTAATCTTTATTTTATTTATTCTGCTCTGATCCTTATGATTTCTTTCCTTGAACCCAAGTGGAGCTTTGTTTGTTCTTCTTTCCCTAATTGTATTAGGGACAAGGTTAGACTGCTTATTTGAATTTTCTTCTTTTCCATTCCTGAGGTAGGATTGTATTATTAGAAACATCTGTCTTAGAACTGCTTTTTAAATATGTTCCACAGGTTTTGGGTCATCATGTTTTCATGTCATTTATCTTTAATTTTTTTTTTAAATTTCCTCTTTTTTTTCTTCAGTGACCCATTGGTTGTTTAGTCGTTATGTGTTTGCATTTTTAATAGCATTTTTCCTGTAATTGACTTCCAATCCCATAGCATCGTGGTCAGAAAAAAAAAAAAAAAAAGAAGAAGAAGATACTTGATATGATTTCAATTTTCTTAACTTTATTGAATCTTAATATCTGACCAACTAACCCTTGCTATCTGATGCCAGTATACTGTGTTTTCCCACGTCGAGTATCCTCAGTGTGCAACATTGGGCAGTGGCTGTGATGGCTTGTGGCTTGATGGTGGACATCTTGTTTCTATCCTGAGTTCCCTCAGGGCTCACCTTCTGGGGTTGCTGTAATGTGATAATTTGATGGCTGCAACAGTCTTTATTTACTGATTTGGCAGGCAACAGTTTTCATTCATGTTTCTAAATATTCGCTTACCACAAACGATCAACAACTTTATTTTTACATTCATATTCTTTCTTCTGTTTTTCCTCTTCCCCATTCTGAAATAAGAAGCATCACTCTAGGACAAAAGCACTTTTTTTTTTACCTCAACAAGGAAATATATTTTTATTTCCCATACCCTTTTCAACAAATCACATTCATCCTACTTTCCTTGCACATTGGGATGTTTCAATTACTATATCTAAAAAATTTAACTACATATATTAGACTTAGCATCCTCTGGTTTGCTAAATGCAAATATATTTTGTACACCCTTAGAAACATATTTTCTCATAGAATGATCTTTTTTTAGTGTTGCACAAAACATGTTAACTAATCATCTCAACTATCTTTTCATCCTTTGTAAAAGAAAGCCAAGAGAAGACACAAATTTATGTTCAATAATACTTGTTTCCATATTTAATCATATTTGAAAATAGTTTTCATATTTAATAAATTTGCATCATTTAACTAAGCAGAACTCTAAAGTTTCAAGCTACTAAAAGAGTTTAGAATTTGTTGTTGTTGTTGCTGTTGTTTTATTTTAGAAAGCACTTTTAGGTAGATATATTTCATACATACTCATCATCTTTAAAATGTTTTTATAAACTTTTGCTCTGTTTTCTTCTATTTAATTTACTTGTCATCAACAATTATGCTTATACTACCCACAAAAAAATTTATGGGCCATTAGACAAAGTCAGCCATCATCCCAAATTATTTTTCTTGCTGACAGATTTGATAACAAAGATTAACTTGACCTTATTTTACTAATAAACCCAAGTAGAATAAAGCTGCATGACTGCATTATACCCAGTGTTGATAACTCCAAAAAAATACATACTTCTTTAATTCAAGCAAAACCCAAGAAAAAACTAAAAACAAGCTAGCTTTTATTTTTCTAAAACATTTGAGTTAATTTTATTACATCTGTGAGAATTTTACAACTCCTTAATTCATGTAAGCAGTTAATTTTGTTCAAATCAATTTAAAATAACTCTTTTACAAATTAATTTTGGCAATACTATCCAAAGGTTAAAATATATCACACACTTACAACACACATAGGTATATATAGACATATGTCAACATACAGAGTGATGTAAAGTGTCTTTATGTTTCAAAATTTAATCTTCAAAAAGGAAAGTGTATCTGTTTAGATGACTAAGATTTTTACTAGAGTTTGTGCAGAGGAGCTTGTATCCATGTTCTGGATTTAGGGCTGTTAGTTTTTAAACTGTAATAATAAAATTTTCTACAGTGGCTTCAGGAGGCTTTTTTTTTAAATTTTTTTTTTTTATTCCAGGTACTGGTAAATATTTCTGGCAGTTTTGAACAACCAAGAGGGTGAAAAAGGTATTTTATTTTCTTCATCTACTGCAACTAGAGATGAAGATCTGGGAGACTTGACTTAGTAAAATTTTCACCATTATCTAGCTTCTTCCAGTTTCCCAGTATCTCATCTGCATGCTCCAAGTGGAATTTACAATACAGCATGTAATTCTGGTATCTATCATAATTTTGTAAAGTTTTTCATTAATTTTTATTTCCCTTGATTATTTAAGAGTATAACAACAGCTTACCGGAAAATCCTTCAGAGTCTGGTACACCCTAGGAGTGGCTCATATCTAGCTTTCTTTTGAGAGTAGATATGAAAAGTTTCCCTGACAACTCAGTGGTTAAGAATCTTCCTGCAATACAGAAGACCCAGGTTTGATCCCTGGGTTGGGAAGATCATTTGGAGGAGGACATGGCAACACACTCCAGTAATTTTGCCTGGAGAATTCCTGGGACAGAGGAGCCTGGCTGGATACAGTTCATAGGGTCACAAAGAGTCAGACATGACTGAGTGACTAAACACAGCACATGAGGTATTGCAAGATGCTAACTTGGCATACTTTTATGGTATTGTTCCAAAGTACAGCTATGGTCACAAGTTCAGTCAGACCAGTTTGTCTTCATCTTATTTTCTGCCTTTTTATCAATTCACTAATTTCAGGAAATTGTATACTTACAAAACCTTTTGACAATTCTTGCTGGGTTTTGAAAATTTAAAACTATGAGCCTTTTTTTCACCTTTGATGAAGGAGTGGATGATAGCTAAAGAAGACTACCTGTAACCTTTTTTAAGTGGGCCATGGTGTGTCAGAGTCATGTATTCACATCTGATCCCTGCTATTATTCAACACCTGAAATGGATAAGGAACCTGGAATGGACATCTATGTTCAACTCCACACTTCCTTAAACTATTTCCAGTGATAACTAACAAAAAGAATAGATATTACCATTATGTTTCTGGTTTGCATAATGTCATTCCCTTTCTATTCTAACCCCAAGCTCCTTCTCCCATACCTAAAATTACCCTAATTCTTTTTTCCATAAATATCTATCTGTGTGTATTCAACTCTTTACGACCCCATGGACTTTAGCCTGCCAGGCTTCTTTGTTCATGGAATTTTCCAGGCAAGAATACTGGAGCAGGATACCATTTTCTCTAGTCCCTCAATTTTGGGGAGGTAAATATGAAACATTTTCTTCCCTTCTCTCTCTTGGCTGCCTTGTGGATGAACTCTTTGTTTTCTGTAAACATTAGTTTCAGCATTTGACTGTCTGAGTGTCATGCAAATGATCCTGGATCAGTAAAAACATCTTGAAATACTTAACAATTTTACTGCTGAAGATTCCTTTGAGCAAAGGAGCTATAGATGGAGTGGTAGAATTATCTTGCAGTTTTGATTCAGAAGCAGAGCTTGTACATGTGGACTCAGCATGCATATGGAATCACCGGCCTGGTCTCATGTTTACATATACATCTGTGTCCAGTACCTCAGGGGAGTGACTGGGTTGTATTTAGGACTTGAATCAGTGGTGGTTTGATGACAATGGCAGCTGCAGACACAACAACAATGGTTGAAGTTTTCACCATCTAGGAGAGAGGAGTTTTGCCTGGAATGAGCAATGACCCATGGTGGGAGTAGAGACAGATTACTGTTCACTTGAGCTGATAGATTTTTATTGGATGTAGTGATTGGGACCTATTTAGGAAAGAAGCTAAGCTATAGAATGAATTGCTAAAATTGGTTGATAAAAGTTGACTTCTGCCAACACATTTTTTTTCAGTAGAAATATGGGATATAGTAAGTGGAGACTAAAGTCTCATCTGAGAGGTATTATCTAATGCAAGAAATAGTGGCCACATAGGAAGTAAACTGGGTACGTCCTGAATGTGAGGGATAGCTGCCGGAATGTCCTTAAAGTTTCTAATTTCCACTAATTAGACTACATCTTGACTCACTTATCTTATAAATAACTTCACAATTTACTTGATCTCTGTTGGCATCTCCAGGTTCTGTTGTTGATCCTCAGATATAGCTGATATTAAGTTACATCCCTAGAATTCAAAGTGGTATAATAACTTGTTGTTGGTTGTGAAGTCACTCAGTTGTGTCTGACTCTTTGTGACCCCGTGGACTGTAGTCCACCAGGCTTCTCCGTCCATGAGATTTTCCAGGCAAGAATACTGGAGTGGGATGCTAGTTCCTTCTCCATGGGATATTCCCGACCCAGGGATCGAACCCAGGTCTCCCGCATTGCAGGCAGACGCTTTAACCTCTAAGCCACCAGGGAATCCCTTATTCAGAGTGCTATAAGAACTTGAAGTCTCAGCTAAAGCTGCTTCAGTCGTGTCCAACTCTGTGTAACCCTAGCCTACCAGGCTCCTCTGTCTATGGGGTTCTCCAGAGAAGAATACTGGATTGGGTTGCCATGCCCTCCTCTAGGGTATCTTCCATACCCAGGTACCTAAACCACGTCTCTTAAATCTAATCTGCATTGTCAGGCAGGTTCTTAACACTAGTGCCATCTGGGAAGCCACTTCAACTGTAAGTTTCCCTAAATTGAAAAACAAGAGTAACTGTTACTGATAAATTATGTCTATTATGAAAATAATAGAAATAATTCTTATTTTAATTTGATCTAGATATCCAGGAAACATTTACATTTATGGTTTAAGCATACTGGGAAAATATTTGGATACAATGGAATTGTCATACTGAATGACCAGTTAAACAACTTTCATTTTTATTACCACATGACAAAGAACCATTTGGTTTACAACATGTTGGCAAAAAATAAGTGCATTTGAAATCAATGGGGAAAAATTGAAGAATAAAGAATGACACTTGAAATTACATATATATGTATGTATATATATATATACATACATATGCATATATACAAACATATATTATACATTTGTCCAGACATAATTTTCTTCTTCTCCAGATTAAACATAGTCCTTGAATATAATGATAAAGTAATTTACATTTCTGTATATTGATGAATGAGTTTATACCTAAGATGCTGGTACTCATGCCACAATATTTGTTGACAGTTTCACAGAGCAGAATCTATGAATTAGTCTTCTCAGTGCTCCAATCACCTCTTTGTTTCTCAGGCTATAGATAACTGGGTTGAGCATTGGGGTCAAGATGGTGTAGAAGACAGCCAGAGCCTTGTCCTCGGTTGGAGTACGAAAGGATCTTGGGCGGAGATAAGTGTAAGCAAAGGGCATATAGTAGAAAGTCACCACAGTAAGGTGGGTGCTGCAGGTTGAATAAGCTTTCTTCCTCCCTTTGGTTGAGTGCATATAATAAACGGCAAAGAGAACATGACCATAGGAACATGCAATACCAATGAAAGGCAATAAAAGGAAGAAGATGGTACTCATAAACACGGTATACTCATAGATCCTGGTGTCCATGCAGGCCAGAGTCAACATGGCTGGGACATCACAGAAGAAATGATTAATGGCCCTGGATTTGCAATAAGGGATATGAAAGGCATATGTGGTATGGGCACAGGAATTAATAGAGCCCATTATCCAAGATCCTATTATCATCAACATACAGACCTTTCTGCTGATTTTGATGGGATAGTGAAGAGGGAAGCAAATGGCTACGTAATGATCATAAGCCATAAACGTCAAGAGCAATGTTTCTGCACCTCCTAAAGTCAAGAAGAAAAAGCTCTGAATCCCACATCCAATGAAGGAGATAGACTTGTTTGCAAAGAGAAAATTGTAGGCCATTTTGGGAACAATGGTGGAGATGTAATTTAGGTCAATGAAGGAGAGCTGACTAAGAAGGAAATACATGGGTATGTGAAGATGGGTGTCCAGAAAGATGAGAAGGATCATAAAGAGATTGCCAAACAGAGCAATTAAGAAAATGACAAAAATAAGAATGAAAAGAAATATGCCAAATCTTGATGAGGGGAACAACCCCAATAAAATGAAACCATTTGATGTTTGATTATAATTTTCCATTGGTCATTCATATTATTTTTCCTAAAGGGTGACACAAAAGCAAATGAGTTAAGTTAAAAACTATAAGATATTTTTGTTATTATTTTAATCAGACTTTGTATTACTTAAAATGTTACAGTTCTTAAAAATGAACTGATTTTATTAATTTTACAAAAAAAACCTTAATATTTTGAGCCAGAATTAAAATTTGAAAATGCAAACATTTTTGGCCAAAGTGTTTTCCAAATGTTCCAGAGTGTTTTTTATTAAGTAATCTAAAAAAATATATATTACAACATCATTAGGATAAATATGTTTGACTGACCTACACAAACTAAACTAACATTAAAAATGATGTCACTTTTAAAGTATATGCATAGGAAATTAATGTAAGTGCTTGCACTATATAATTCCATTATTAGTAAATATTTATGACAAGGAATTTTTTTTTTTCACATTTAAGTCAGGTAGCATTAGCTGAATTATCTTTTGTGAAATCTAGAATGAATCCATATGTCATGTAACATTCAAAGGATCATTTCTTCTGCTTCCTTAGAAGAAATGTGTTTCTGAATGCTGTGGTTAATGTATTAACAAAATCTATGCCTGAAAATCTATGTATCACACTCCTTATAGCTTTCAAGAGTCTGCTGAAACTCTCCCAAATGGCATGTTTTATGACTTTTGTGTGTTAGAGAAACAGTGTTCAATTTCACTTTGACTTACTCTTTCAAATTTTACTTTTTATTTTCATATATCTAAAATTTCCAATTGTAGATTAGTATACAAACTTAATCACATATATTTAAAATATCTCCCTATTAAATCCCAATTAACATGATAACAACATATAGATATGTTATAAATTAAAAGAAAGCAGATGAGTGCAAGGCACAATAAGAGATGAAATAATATAGGACCTTTGAAGGGATTGCACAGAGTAATGCTCAGTCACTTAAATGGAAAAAAAAGAAAAAAGAATCTTTTCATGGAGATGGAAAGAAGAATTCTCCAGAGACATCGTAAGTGGAAAATTTTCAAGATCATGTAATGAGCTAGTGGTGACTTCCCTGGTGGCTCAGACAGTAAAAGCGCCTGCCTACAATGCAGGAGACACAAGTTCGATTCCTGGGTCCAGAAGATTCCCCTGGAGAAAGAAATGGCGACCCACACCAATACTCTTGCCTGGAAGATCCCATGGACAGAGAAGCCTGGTAGGCTACAATCCATGGGGTCGCAAAAAGTTGGATACAACTGAGCGACTTCACTTTCTTCCTTCCTAGACATAAAATAATTTAAGAGCCAAATGTTACCAGATTTTATGGAAGTTTTTATATGAAAGATGAAGAGACATACAACTGCACATACACATACACAAATAGGGATGCATATTCACACTCACATAAACAATAAGCTGTTATTGTTAGTTGAAAACCATGTCTGACACTTTGCGACCCCATGAACTGTAGCCCACCAGGTTCTTCTCTGTCCATGTGATTTCCCAGGCAAGAATACTGGAGTGGGTTGCCATTTCCTTCTCCAGGGGATCTTCCCCACCAAGTAATGGAACTTATCACTGATCCACCAGGGAAGGCCCAAAAGCAACATACAATGAGGTAAAATGGTTGGAAAAATGTAGAAGTGAACATGTTTTCTTTTAAAAAGGGCTTGAATCTCAATTGTATGACACATTTTCATTCCACTACAAAAATCTCATTAGATATGTAAAAGAAAGTGTCTGGTAATAAAGTGTCTTGTAAATTGTAATATAATAATTGACAAAAGATTTAATAAAATGTTATAGACAAAATGAAAATAATTTTAAAAAAGAATTAAAAGAAAAAACTGCAAGAAAATTACATTAATACTATCACTTGAATTGATAGAAGGCTTGAAGAATTAATATAAGGGAAGAAATGCATGCTTATTGGAATACATAGAAATATATATAGCAAAATAATAATATAGCTAATAATACCAAAAAACCTATTTTAATCAGAATTGATACATATGCAGCACAATATTAAAAAAAGTATAAACATATTACTTAAAAATAAATGTGAACTCTTTTATTGGGATTTCTTCCATGAAAATTCTAAATGTGTTTTGAAAATATTTTTAGACAATTTTCAATATTTCTATAAATGTGTGGTCCAAAAGTGCTTCTATTCAATACTCTGTAAAGAACTATATGTGAAAATAATCTAAAAAAGAATGGTATTAAACTCAATATTCAAATAGCTAAGATCATGGCATCCTGTCCCACTTCATGGCAAACAGATGGGAAAAATATGAATAGTGACAAACTTTATTTTCTTGGAATCCAAAATCACTGTGGATGGTGATTGCAGCCATGAAATTAAAAGAAATTGCTCCTTGGAAGAAAGGCTATGACAAACTTAGACACATATTAAAAAGCAGATACATCACTTTGTCAACAAAGGTCCATACAGTCAAAGCTATAGTTTTCCCAGTAGTTATGTATTGACATGCGTATTGGACCATAAACAAGGCTGAATGTGGAAGAATTTGTTCTTTTGAACTGTGGTACTGGAAAATCAACCCTGCTTACTCATTGGAGGGACAAATGCTGAAGTTAAAGCTCCAATACATTGGCCACTTGATGCAAAGAACCAATTCACTGGCAAAGACTCTATTGCTGGGAAAGATTGAGGGCAGGAGAAGGGGACAACAAAGGATGAGGTGGTTTGATGGCATCATTGACTCAGTGGAATAAATTTGAGCAAATTCTGGAAGATAGTGAAGGACGGGGATGCTTGGCATGCTACAGGCTTTCACAAAGAGTCAGACACAGCTCAGCTAATGAACAAAAACTATGTATATGTATAGCTGATTTACCGTGCTGCACAGTAGAAATACAATATTGTAAATCAACTATACTCTAATAAAAATTTTTAAAAATAAAATTTAGAAAAGTGTCTTACAATATTGTATTGGTTAAATTATTAAAAAAAATTTAAAAAGTGTCTTAAAGAAAATACAACTAATAAGAAAAACTATTTTATAGTAATACCAACTAATATATTCTTAGGTTTTAAAATAGTGTGTATTTTTTATATTTTAGCATATACTATATGATGGTGAAATAGTCAACCTTGCCTTCCCAGACACAAAGTGGGAATGTTACTATGCTGAAAGGATGTGAAAATAGAAAAATCACTGAAGGTTGTTGTATATGGAGGAGGGAAGGTCTCCATCCACAATGTTCACAGCAAAGACCCAAGAGATAGTATTTAATATTAATAATTAAGCACTAGAAGATAAGCATATTGGTGGAAAAAATATGAATGATAAGGGAAAAGTATCAAAACAATATAAAGTATTTTCCTTAGACATCAGGATTGGGTCATGTAACCATTTTTTGTCCTGTAGACACTTAAGATCATGTTCTTGCTTTACCTGAATTATATATTCACTTGATAGAAAATTGATGGCATGATTAAAATTGAACACACAACTAAGAATGTATTCAATGGTTAAAGACAAAAAACTTTTCCTTTAAAAAGATAAAGGGCAAAGATGTCCACTTTGACATTTCCAATTTACAGAGCATGACATAAGCTTGTTTGTGTAAAACTGTAAAAAGTTCACCAAAAAATCTGTTAGAACTAATGAAGAAATTCCACATGGTTGCAGGATATATTTCGATACACTAAATAATATATAATACTAAGAGACATTCAAGAAAACAACTATATTTGTAGAATTTGAAAAAAAGAATAAAAGTCCCAGGAATAGATTTAACAAAAGAGGTAAAAAAAAAATGTGTTCATTGAAAATCACCAAAAGTGGCAAAAGAAACTGAAAGGACAAATAAAATGAAAAGTGTTCTATTCTTATGTGTTGGGAAACTGAATATAGTTAAGATGACAGTACTACTACAAGTAAACTCTAGAAGAAATGAAATGTCTATCATAGCTCAAATGATAGTTTTTAGGTAGAAATATAAAAATACATTCTAAAATTCTAATGAACTATCAAGGACTTAGGATAATGAAAAAAAAAATCTTATAAAAGAATCAAAGAACACAATGTATCTAATTCAAAATCTATTGCAAAGCTACAGTAATAAAAACAGTGTAGTACTAGCATAAAGACAGATGTAAACCAACAAAATAATATAGAAATATCAGGAAAAATATCACCTAACATTATGTTGTCAGTGAATTTTACAAGGGTCTCACAGCCATTTCATTGGGTTGCCATTCCATCAAATATTGCTGGGAACATGGAATATTAACATGCAATCAATAAATTTGGTTCTTTGCCTTACACCATTTGTAAGAATTAACTAAGATGGATCAAAGAGCTAAATATAGAACTAAAAGTATAAACTCTTAGATGAAACCATATAGGAAAAGTTTCATGCCATTGAATCCATCTGTGTTTTCTTAGACATGACAATAAAAACGTGTGCAAGCATAACAATATTAGATAAATTGGACATTATTAAAAAAAATCTTTAGAGCATTGAAAAATAGAGGGAATAATCAACTAGCCAAATGGAAAAAATATTTACAAAACATGTATTGGGTAATACATTTATATAAGAAATATATGAAGGACTATACAAATTAAATGACAACAGAAAAACATTTAAAATTGGGGAAAGCACTTGAATAAATATTTATTTGTAAATATTTATACAAATGGCCAATAAACACAGAAAAATATCCTCCACATCACTAATTATTAGGGAAATTCTGTCAAAACTACAATGAGATACCACATCTCACCCTTAAGTAATAGCTTCTATTTAAAAAAAAGAAAAAAACAAGTATTGAGAAGGCTGTGAAGAAACTAGAACACTGCAATCAATCCTGGTGAGAATGCAAAATGGTATAATGACTGTAGAAAATCATACCATAATTTTTCAACATAGTAAACAGAGAATTACCACTTGATCCAGTAATTGCACTTCTGAGTATAATTCAGAATAACCGAAAGCAAAGTATAGAACAATTATTTGTACACCCTTGTGTTTAAAAGCTTGTTTTGAAAAGCTAAGAGGTGAGGAGGAGCCAAGATGGCAGAGGAGTAGGACGGGGAGACCACTTTCTCTCCTACAAATTCATCAAAAGAATAACTGAACGCAGAGCAAACTTCGCAAAACAACTTCTGATCGCTAGCTGAGGTCATCAGGCACCCAAAAAAGCAGCCCATTGTCTTCGAAAGGAGGTAGGACAAAATATAAAAGATAAAAAGTTAGACAAAAGAGCTAAGGTCATCCGTCCCGGGAAGTCTTAGGCGGCATTGCTTGGGGTAGGGTCCGGGCCTGAGTGCCCTGAGGACAATCGGAGGGAGCTTCTGTGAGTTGCCAACTTGAACTGTGGGAGACCAAAAGAGAGAGAGTAAATTAACCGGCCCGAACACACTGCCGGCCGTTTGCAGAACAAAGAGATCGAGAAAATCCAGAGAAGAGCTCGCAGGCTGCGGACCGGCCCAGCCCCGCCGGAGGCAGGAGGCAGGGGGGAGGGGAGGGTTGCGGCGAGACACAGGGCGCAGGCACCCGACTGGCGGGGGCGGGGACTGGGGCTGGGGACGCGGAGGGCAGAAGGCAACGCACCCGACTGGCGCCAGCGGAAACTGAAACTGGGCCCGTGGAAGGGAGTGGGCGCGCCACACCTGGGGAGAGTGCGCCCACCAAGCCCCTGGCTGCCTGGACCGCTCTGACGGGGAAGGCACAGAGAGCAGGCGCAGCTTTTCGTTCCGCGCTTTTGTGGAACACCCGAGGGCTGGAACCTCGCGCAGCGCGGGGCGCACTCCATATAGAACAGCCGGGAGCCTGAGCAGCGCAGACGGAGAAAGCAGCGTCAGCCCCTCCCGGCAGCACCAGCCCCTCCCCGCAGAGCGACGGAACTAGCTACCTGAATAAGAGTCCACCTCCGCCCGCCTGTGTCAGGGCTGAAATGAGGCTCTGAAGAGACCGGCAAACAGAAGCCAAATAAACAAAGGGAACCGCTTCAGAAGGGACTGGTGCAACAGATTAAAATCCCTCTAGAAAACACTGACTACACCGGAAGGGGCCTGTAGATATCGAGAAGCATAAGCTGGAACGAGGAGCTATCTGAAACTGAGCCGAACCCACACTGACCGCAACAGCTCCAGAGAAACTCCTAGATATAATTTTACTTTTTTCTCTTTTTTTTTCTTTTTTCTTTTTTATTTTTTCTCTTTTATTTTCCTTTAAAATCCCCTATTACTCCCCCATTACTCCTTAACTTTCATTTCCATAGAATTTTATGATTTTTTTAATTAGGGAAAAAAACAAAAAAAATTTTTTTTTCTTTCTTTTTTTCTTTTTTCTTCTTCTTTTTTTTTCCTTTTTCTCTTCTATTTTCTATTTTTCTTTTTCTCTTATTTCTTTTAAAGTCCTCTAGTACTCCTCTACTACTCCTTAATTTTCATTTTCAATATACTATAACCTTACAAAAAAAAAAAAAAAAGAGAAGAGAAGCCCTATTTTTAAACCAAAGATTACTCTCTCCCAATCTTGACTCTCTGTTTTCTACCTCAGAACACCTCTATTTCCTCCTTTCCCCTTCTCTTCCCAATCCAATTCTGTGAATCTTTGTAGGTGACTGGGCTACAGAGAACACTCTGGGAACAGACAGCTGCGTAGATCTGTCTCTCTCCTCTTGAGTCCCCCTTTTTCTCCTCCTGCTCATCTCTATCTCCCTCCTCCCTCTCCTCTTCTTCATGTAACTCTATGAACCTCTCTGGGTGTCCCTAACGGGGAAGAATCTTTTAGCCATTAACCTAGAAGTTTTCTTATCAGGGCTGTATAGTTGGAGAAGTCCTGAGACTACAGGAAGAATAAAACTGAAATCCAGAGGCAGGAGACTTAAGCCCAAAACCTGAGAACACCAGAAAACTCCTGACTACATGGAACTTTAAGTAATAAGTGACTGTCCAAAAGCCTTCATACCTACACTGAAACCAACCACCACCCAAGAGCCAATAAGTTTTAGAGCAAGACATACCATGCAAATTCTCCAGCAACGCCGGAACATAGCCCTGAACATCAACATACAGGCTGCCCAAGGTCACACCTAACACATAGACCCATCTCAAAACTCATTACTGGGCACTCCATTGCTCTCCAAAGAGAAGAAATCAAGTTCCACGCACCAGAACACTGACGCAAGCTTCCCTAACCAGGAAACCTTGACAAGCCAGTCGTCTAACCCCACCCACTGGGTTAATCCTCCACAATAAAAAGGAACCACAGACCTCCAGAACACAGAAAGCCCACTCCAGATACAGCAATCTAAACAAGATGAAAAGGCAAAGAAATACCCAACAGGTAAAGGAACATGAAAAATGCCCACCAAGTCAAACAAAAGAGGAGGAGATAGGGAATCTACCTGAAAAAGAATTTAGAATAATGATAATAAAAATGATCCAAAATCTTGAAAACAAAATGGAGTTACAGATAAATAGCCTGGAAACAAAGATTGAAAAGATTCAAGAAATGTTTAATAAAGACCTAGAAGAAATAAAAAAAGAGTCAATTAAAAATGAATAATGCAATGAATGAGATCAAAAACACTTTGGAGGGAACCAAGAGTAGAATAACAGAGGCAGAAGATAGGATAAGTGAGGTAGAAGATAAAATGGTGGAAATAAATGAAGCAGAGAGGAAAAAAGAAAAAAAGGATCAAAAGAAATGAGGACAACCTCAGGGACATCTGGGACACTGTGAAACGCCCCAACATTCGAATCATAGGAGTCCCAGAAGAAGAAGACAAAAAGAAAGGCCATGAGAAAATACTCGAGGAGATAATAGCTGAAAACTTCCCTAAAATGGGGAAGGAAATAGCCACCCAAGTCCAAGAAACCCAGAGAGTCCCAAACAGGATAAACCCAAGGCGAAACACCCCAAGACACATATTAATCAAATTAACAAAGATCAAACACAAAGAACAAATATTAAAAGCAGCAAGGGAGAAACAACAAATAACACACAAAGGGATTCCCATAAGGATAACAGCTGATCTATCAATAGAAACCCTCCAGGCCAGAAGGGAATGGCAGGATGTACTGAAAGAAATGAAAGAGAATAACGTACAACATAGATTACTGTATCCAGCAAGGATCTCATTCAGATATGAAGGAGAATTCAAAAGCTTTACAGATAAGCAAAAGCTGAGAGAATTCAGCACCACCAAACCAGCTCTTCAACAAATGCTAAAGGATCTTCTCTAGACAGGAAATGCAGAAAGGTTGTATAAACGTGAACCCAAAACAACAAAGTAAATGGCAACGGGACCACACCTATCAATAATTACCCTAAATGTAAATGGGTTGAATGCCCCAACCAAAAGACAAAGATTGGCTGAATGGATACAAAAACAAGACCCCTATATATGCTGTCTACAAGAGACCCACCTCAAAACAAGAGACACATACAGACTAAAAGTGAAGGGCTGGAAAAAAATATTTCATGCAAACGGAGACCAAAAGAAAGCAGGAGTCCCAATACTCATATCAGATAAAATAGACTTTCAAATAAAGGATGTGAAAAGAGACAAAGAAGGACACTGCATAATGATCAAAGGATCAATCCAAGAAGAAGATATAACAATTATAAATATATATGCACCCAACACAGGAGCACCGCAATATGTGCGGCAAACACTAACGAGTATGAAAGAGGAAATTAATAGTAACACAATAATAGTGGGAGACTTTAATACCCCACTCACAACTATGGATAGATCAACTAAACAGAAAATTAACAAGGAAACACAAACCTTAAATGACACAATGGACCAGCTAGACCTAATTGATATCTATAGGACATTCCCCCCAAAACAATCAACTTCACCTTTTTCTCAAGTGCACACGGAACCTTCTCCAGAATAGATCACATCCTGGGCCATAAATCTGGTCTTGGAAAATTCAAAAAAATTGAAATCATTCCAGTCATCTTTTCTGACCACAGTGCAGTAAGATTAGATCTCAATTACAGGAAAAAAAATGTTAAAAATTCAAACATATGGAGGCTAAATAACACGCTTCTGAATAACCAACAAATCATAGAAGAAATCAAAAAAGAAATCAAAATATGTATAGAAATGAATGAAAATTAAAACACAACAACCCAAAACCTATGGGACACTGTAAGAGCAGTGCTAAGGGGAAGGTACATAGCATTACAGGCTTACATCAAGAAACAAGAAAAAAACCAAATAAATAACCTAACTCTACACCTAAAGCAATTAGAGAAGGAAGAAATGAAGAACCCCAGAGTTAGCAGAAGGAAAGGAATCTTAAAAATCAGGGCAGAAATAAATGCAAAAGAAACTAAAGAGACCATAGCAAAAATCAACAATGCTAAAAGCTGGATTTTTAAAAAATAAACAAAATTGACAAACCATTAGCAAGACTCATTAAGAAACAAAGAGAGAAGAACCAAATTAACAAAATTAGAAATGAAAATGGAGAGATCACAACAGACAACACTGAAATACAAAGGATCATAAGAGACTACTACCAGCAGCTCTATGCCAATAAAATGGACAACTTGGATGAAATGGACAAATTCTTAGAAAAGTATAACCTTCCAAAACTGAACCAGGAAGAAAGAGAAGATCTTAACAGACCCATCACAAGCAAGGAAATCGAAACTGTAATCAAAAATCTTCCAGCAAACAAAAGCCCAGGACCAGATGGCTTCACAGCTGAATTCTACCAAAAATTTAGAGAAGAGCTAACACCCATCTTACTCAAACTCTTCCAGAAAATTGCAGATGAAGGTAAGCTTCCAAACTCATTCTATGAGGCCACCATCACCCTAATTCCAAAACCAGACAAAGATGCCACAAAAAAAGAAAACTGCAGGCCAATATCACTGATGAACATAGATGCAAAAATCCTTAACAAAATTCTAGCAAACAGAATCCAACAACATATTAAAAAAATCATACACCATGACCAAGTGGGCTTTATCCCAGGAATGCAAGGATTCTTTAATATCCGCAAATCAATCAATGTAATACACCACATTAACAAATTGAAAGATAAAAACCATATGATTATCTCAATAGATGCAGAGAAAGCCTTTGACAAAATTCAACACTCATTCATGATTAAAACTCTCCAAAAAGCAGGAATAGAAGGAACATACCTCAACATAATAAAAGCTATATATGACAAACCCACAGCAAGCATCACCCTCAATGGTGAAAAATTGAAAGCATTTCCCCTGAAATCAGGAACAAGACAAGGGTGCCCACTCTCACCACTACTATTCAACATAGTGTTGGAAGTTTTGGCCATAGCAATCAGAGCAGAAAAAGAAGTAAAAGGAATCCAGATAGGAAAAGAAGAAGTAAAACTCTCACTGTTTGCAGATGACATGATCCTCTACATAGAAAACCCTAAAGACTCTAACAGAAAATTACTAGAGCTAATCAATGAATATAGTAAAGTTGCAGGATATAAAATTAACACACAGAAGTCCCTTGCATTCCTATGTACTAACAATGAAAAAACAGAAAGAGAAATTAAGGAAACAATATCATTCACCATTGCAACAAAAAGAATAAAATACTTAGGAGTATATCTACCTAAAGAAACAAAAGACCTATACATAGAAAACTATAAAACACCGATGAAGGAAATCAGAGGACACAAACAGATGGAGAAACATACCGTGTTCATGGATTGGAAGAATCAATATTGTCAAAATGGCTATTCTACCCAAAGCAATCTATATATTCAATGCAATCCCTATCAAGCTACCAACAGTATTTTTCACAGAACTAGACCAAAGAATTTCACAATTTGTATGGAAATACAAAAAACCTCGAATAGCCAAAGTAATCTTGAGAAAGAAGAATGGAACTGGAGGAATCAACCTGCCTGACTTCAGACTCTACTACAAAGCCACAGTCATCAAGACAGTATGGTACTGGCACAAAGACAGAAATATAGATCAATGGAACAGAATAGAAAGCCCAGAGATAAATCCACGAACCTATGGACACCTTATCTTTGACAAAGGAGGCAAGGATATACAATGGAAAAAAGACAACCTCTTTAACAAGTGGTGCTGGGAAAACTGGTCAACCACTTGTAAAAGAATGAAACTAGAACACTTTCTAACACCATACACAAGAATAAACTCGAAATGGATTAAAGATCTAAATGTAAGACCAGAAACTATAAAACTCCTAGAGGAGAACATAGGCAAAACACTCTCTGACATAAATCACAGCAAGATCCTCTATGACCCACCTCCCAGAATATTGGAAATAAAAGCAAAACTAAACAAATGGGACCTAATGAAACTTAAAAGCTTTTGCACTACAAAGGAAACTATAAGTAAGGTGAAAAGACAGCCCTCAGATTGGGAGAAAATAATAGCAAACAAAGCAACAGACAAAGGATTAATCTCAAAAATATACAAGCAACTCCTGCAGCTCAATTCCAGAAAAATAAATGACCCAATCAAAAAATGGGCCAAAGAACTAAACAAACATTTCTCCAAAGAAGACATACAGATGGCTAACAAACACATGAAAAGATGCTCAACATCACTCATTATTAGAGAAATGCAAATCAAAACCACAATGAGGTACCATTACACGCCAGTCAGGATGGCTGCTATCCAAAAGTCTACAAGCAATAAATGCTGGAGAGGGTGTGGAGAAAAGGGAACCCTCTTACACTGTTGGTGGGAATGCAAACTAGTACAGCCGCTATGGAAAACAGTGTGGAGATTTCTTAAAAAACTGGAAATAGAACTGCCATATGACCCAGCAATCCCACTTCTGGGCATACACACTGAGGAAACCAGATCTGAAAGAGACACGTGCACCCCAATGTTCATCGCAGCACTGTTTATAATAGCCAGGACATGGAAGCAACCTAGATGCCCATCAGCAGATGAATGGATAAGGAAGCTGTGGTACATATACACCATGGAATATTACTCAGCCATTAAAAAGAATTCATTTGAACCAGTCCTAATGAGATGGATGCAGCTGGAGCCCCTTATACAGAGTGAAGTAAGCCGGAAAGATAAAGAACATTACAGCATACTAACACATATATATGGAATTTAGAAAGGTGGTAACGATAACCCTATATGCAAAACAGAAAAAGAGACACAGAAATACAGAACAGACTTTTGGACTCTGTGGGAGAATGTGAGGGTGGGATATTTCAAAAGAACAGCATGTATACTATCTATGGTGAAACAGATCACCAGCCCAGGTGGGATGCATGAGACAAGTGCTCGGGCCTGGTGCACTGGGAAGACCCAGAGGAATCGGGTGGAGAGGGAGGTGGGAGCTGGGATCGGGATGGGGAATACATATAAATCCATGGCTGATTCATATCAATGTATGACAAAACCCACTGAAATGTTGTGAAATGATTGGCCTCCAACTAATAAAAAAAATAAAAAAAAAAAAAAAGAAAAGCTAAGAGGTGTAAGCAACACAAATGTCCACACCTACATACACACATATATGCAAATATTTATATATGTATTTTTATGCAAATATACGTATATACATGCATATTTATATATATATATATACACATTATGTGTATATATATTACGTAAATATAATTTTATTCAGTCTTCAAAAGAAAGGAAATTCTCTTAGATGCTAATAAATAGTCAAAATATAATTTAATATAACTAAAATTATTTCATATTTGGAACTCTATGCTGTACAAAACCTACATCAGAGTCCTTAAAGCATGCAGAGAAATTGATTTCCCAATAATATATGGCTTATGAAAACTTCCAAAGAAAATGAAGTAGAGCAAATTTTTTTCCTAAATGTAGTTTGGATTCATCAGGCTATAGCAAGTTAGACTATACCAGAATATAAAATTTACATTAGTGATTTAATTATTGACAGCACAAATATAATTTTTGAAATTACCAAAGAAATTCTGATCATTACAATGTAATGTATTTTTTTATAGGGCTTTCTTTGAAAATTTTTCATGAGGTCATGTTAATATTATCAATGTCTAAAGGTAAAAAAAATAATAATAATAAGGGCCAAATGTTTTTTTCTTAGGTAAAAACAATTCTAACTAGTCAAATTTTTCCTTTAATTTTGTTTTTATCTACTGGAGGAACAGTAAATAATTCATTTCAACTTGCCAAATATTTTCAATATCTGATTTTTAAAATTTCTTTGAAAGCACTGCAATCCAAGCAAAGGGTATAATAGTGTATAATAGAGGAAAAAGCAGAATATAATTCCGACTTGTTTTTGTGGGGAAAATAAGCCTTAAATCTGGATAGTGACTTACATAAACGAGAAGGTAAAAAATGTAAACTTTTATTGATGAATTTCATAGGATGGCACATGAAATGTGTCACAATATGTTCCAGGATTAAATTGTGTCTAATCTTGACCATGATAATTTGATAACTTGAGCTTGAAATCACGACTGGCATTTTATAGATGATAAAATGAGATTCAAAGATTTGAAATGTCTATATTAAAAAACATATTTGCAACTGGTTTCCCATGCCTATGTATCTATCTATCTAATCATCTAAAGGCACCTTCTTTCTTTCCTTTTGTGTACCTAAGATATTAAATACTTGGAGTTAATGAATCTAAAATAAGTGTGGGTCTCTCTTTGTTCACAAGCACACACACAAACAAAAAATAACTGAAAATAAGAAAGAATAAAAAGGAAAGTGAAGTCATTAAACCAGAAATTTTACACGTTGGTAGAAGGTCAAGAATAAATGTGTTCTAAGACTGTCTCTTAGAACACATATAAAGTTACTTCAATATTTTATTTATTCATTTTAGCATATTCTGTTTAATCATATAATGGTTTTAACATATTTTCACTCACCCTCACAACAAGCACACACATTACATTACAAAAATGTTCTCTTAAAGTCTCTAAAAAAAAAAAAAAAATCCACTTCATGTTTTAGCCCCAATACAAAATTGTCCCTATCTAGAATGCACTTACAAAGGAACAATCACATTATTGGCTGTTCAACTGAGATTGCAGATACACATATTCTATATGATGACTAACTTGAACTTGCTGTGTCGTGCTTAGTCACTCAGTAGTTCAGTCATATCCAACCTCTTTGCGACCTCATGGACTGCAGTCTGCCAGGTTCCCCTGTCCATGGGATTCTCCAGGCAAGAATACTGGAGTGGTAGCCATGCCCTCCTGCAGGAGATTTTCCCAAACTGGGGATCAGAATCAGGTCTCCTGCATTGCACATGGATTCTTTACCATCTGAGCCACCAGGGAAGCCCATATCATGACTAAAATCATATACAAACATGCCTGTATTTCAAAATGAGTTACATCTGACCATTTTTTCAAGTCACTATGTATCCATTTCACTGCAGACCTTTTCAGCATGTTTATATTTAGAGATGAAAATAAAATACTAAAAATACCTCATTTTAGTGATCCATACATTTTATAGAAAATACAATTTTTAAATCTATAGTTTTACTATTAAAAAGTAAAAAACAGAATCTTGAAGATATGAAGTGAAATATTCAAGACATAGTAATCTAGTGTTAGAATTAAAAAACTTTGGAAGAGTGTCCTCTAGCATGTAGACAATGCAGAATTTCCCACTGAAGCACAGATTTTAATGCCCTATACTCACTTTTGATCAAAACTAATCTCAAAGATCATTCTTGAGTACAAAATAAAACTAGTGTGAATCTTTACAGAGGTGCAGCAAGAGTGTAGATTCACCCAATAAGTTTTTGAATTGGCTTTGCTGAAAGTTCTATAAGAAATATGATTACAGTTTTAAAACTGTCTAAACCACAAGACCCTCTTCACCAGTTTTCACAGAAACATGTATCACCTTTCTTGGGCTTCCCTGGTGGCTCAGATGCTAAAGCATATGACTGAAATACAGGAGACCTGGATTGATCCCTGGGTTAGGAGGATCACCTAGAGAGATGAATAGCTATACACTTCAGTATTCTCACCTGGAGAATTCCCTGTGCAGAGGACTCTGGTGGGCTACAGTCCATGGGGTCTCAAAGAGTCGGATATAAGTGTTAGTCAGAACGACTAACTCTTTCACTTTCTTCTTAAGATCTTTGAAATATCCTAAAAGTCTGGATCTCCCCAACTTGACTTGCCTTTCTGTTATCAAAAAAAATTTTTCGTGTGTTTCCATTATTTACCTAGAATGACAGCTTTGTAACATGGCTGTGAATAAGTGTTTGAGTGGCTTTTATATATATATATAAATATATTTTTATATATACTTATATATATATATATATATATTTTTTTTTTTTTTGAGAAAGAAAGAAAAGAAAGTGAAGTTACTCAGTTGTGTCCAACTCTTTGTGACCTCATGGACTGCAGCCTACCAGGGTGCTCCATCCATGGGATTTTCCAGGCAGGAGTACTGGAGTGGGTTGCCATCTCCTCCAGGGGGAATATTTATTTTATTATAGACTATATCACTTGTTTAAGCAAATTTCACTCCAATAAAATTTACTTTCAAGGGTTTCCTGGCTAATGAGATGCCTGGATGTATTTATACTTTATTATAAACAAAAGATCTTAATTATGACTAAACTTCTCTTAAGCACTTGTTGAAGAGCCTTTCATCTTCTCCAATGAATAAAGAGTCAAAATAAAATTACTACTTGTACCTTATACGATCTCTGTATTTTCACAAAATCATTGGCTTGATTAACTGCCAGCAGTGCAGTAAGCTTCTTTGAAAATTTTCCAGACAAATGTACAGGTTAACTTTCTTCTCTACAGCTGACACTTTAAATATCTTATAGAAACTCAGGAGCATCAATGGTTCTAAGAATTCTTTACCTAGAGATTAACTGAAGGCTTTTTTTTTTTTTTTTGGCATTCAGTTAGAAATTTCCACTGAGATGAAGATTAACAAGATCAGGATGGCCATATGCCAAATCTGGGGAAGAAGCTCTTTTAACTTCTTTAGATATTTTCACAGTGGGTTAAAAGTCTAATCAGTGGAGACATAAATAAATATATTTATATTCTTCCAATATTTCACAAATCAAGCAATGTAATACACCACATTAACAAATTGAAAGATAAAAACCATATGATTATCTCAATAGATGCAGAAAAAGCTTTTGACAAAATTCAACATCCATTTATGATAAAAACTCTCCAGAAAGCAGGCATAGAAGGAACACACCTCAACATAATAAAAGCTATATATGACAAACCCACAGCAAACATTATCCTCAATGATGAAAAACTGAAAGCATTTCCCTTAAAGTCAGGAACAAGACAAGGGTGTCCACTCTCACCGCTACTATTCAACATAGTTTTGGAAGTGTTGGCCACAGCAATCAGAGCAGAAAAAGAAATAAAAGGAATCCAGATAAGAAAAGAAGAAGTAAAACTCTCACTGTTTGCAGACGACATGATCCTCTACATAGAAAACCCTAAAGACTCTAACAGAATTTCTACAGCTAATCAATGAATACAGTAATGTTGCAGGATATAAAATTAACACACAGAAATCCCTTGCATTCCTATATACTAACAATGAAAAAACAGACAGAGAAATTAAGGAAACAATACCATTCACCATTGCAACAAAAAGAATAAAATACTTAGGAGTATATCTACCTAAAGAAACAAAAGACCTATACATAGAAAACTATAAAACACTGATGAAAGAAATCAAAGAGGACACAAACAGATGGAGAAATATACCTTGTTCATGGATTGGAAGAATCAATATTGTCAAAATGGCTATACTACCCAAAGCAATCTATATATTCAATGCAATCCCTATCAAGCTACCAACAGTATTTTTCACAGAACTAGAACAAATAATTTCACAATTTGTATGGAAATACAAAAAACCTCGAATAGCCAAAGCAATCTTGAGAAAGAAGGATGGAACTGGAGGAATCAACCCGCCTGACTTCAGACTCTACTACAAAGCCACAGTCATCAAGACAGTATGGTACTGGCACAAAGACAGAAATATAGATCAATGGAACAGAATAGAAAGCCCAGAGATAAATCCACGAACCTATGGACACCTTATCTTCGACAAAGGAGGCAAGGATATACAATGGAAAAAAGATAACCTCTTTAACAAGTGGTGCTGGGAAAACTGGTCAACCACTTGTAAAAGAATGAAACTAGAACACCTTCTAACACCATACACAAAATTAAACTCAAAATGGATTAAAGATCTAAATGTAAGACCAGAAACTATAAAACTCCTAGAGAACATAGGCAAAACACTCTCTGACATAAATCACAGCAGGATCCTCTATGACCCACCTCCCAGAATATTGGAAATAAAAGCAAAACTAAACAAATGGGACCTAATGAAACTTAAAAGCTTTTGCACTACAAAGGAAACTATAAGCAAGGTGAAAAGACGGCCTTCAGAATGGGAGAAAATAATAGCAAATGAAGAAACAGACAAAGGATTAATCTCAAAAATATACAAGCAACTCCTGCAGCTCAATTCCAGAAAAACAAATGACCCAATCAAAAAGTGGGCCAAAGATCTAAACAGATATTTCTCCAAAGAAGACATACAGATGGCTAACAAACACATGAAAAGATGCTCAACATCAGTCATTATCAGAGAAATGCAAATCAAAACCACAATGAGGTACCATTATACGCCAGTCAGGATGGCTGCTATCCAAAAGTCTATTTATGTACAGTATATCTAGAATGGGTTATGTACTTAAGGAGAAAGAAATTGGCTTACTGGGCATCAAAAGTTGTTGTAGGCAACTGAATTTTACCAGGTAGATAATAAAACACTTAAAGGAACTAAATTTTAAACTGTTAATTGCTGAGGAGTAGAAAAGTGAAAAAACCAAAAGTGTTAGTCACCTAATCATGTCTGATTCTTTTCAACCCTATGGACTGTAGCCTGCCAGGGTCCTCTGTCTGTGGAATTCTCCCAGCAAGAATACTGGAGTGGCATTATCAGAGAAATGCAAATTAAAACCACAATGAGGTACCATTACACGCTAGTCAGGATGGCTGCTATCCAAAAGTCTACAAGCAATAAATGCTGGAGAGGGTGTGGAGAAAAGGGAACCCTCTTACACTATTGGTGGGAATGCAAACTAGTACAGCTGTTATGGAGAACAGTGTGGAGATTCCTTTAAAAACTGGAAATAGAACCGCCATATGACCCAGCAATCCCACTTCTAGGCATACACACCAAGGAAACCAGATCTGAAAGAGACAGGTGCACCCCAATGTTCATCACAGCACTATTTATAATAGCCAGGACGTGGAAGCAACCTAGATGCCCATCAGCAGACAAATGGATGAGAAAGCTGTGGTACATATACACCATGGAATATTACTCAGCCATTAAAAAGAATACATTTGAATCAGTTCTAATGAGGTGGATAAAACTGGAGCCCATCATACAGAGTGAAGTAAGCCAGAAAGATAAAGACCAATACAGTATACTAATGCATATATATGGAATTTAAAAAGATGGTAACAATAACCCTATATGCAAAACAGAAAAAGAGACACAGATGTACAGAACAGACTTCTAGACTCTGTGGGAGAAGGCGAGGGTGGGATGTTCAGAGAGAACAGCATTGAAACAAGTACTCTATCAAGGGTGAAACAGATCACCAGCCCAGGTTGGATGCATGAGACAAGTGCTCAGGGCTGGTGCACTGAGAAGACCCAGAGGGATGGGACGGGGAGGGAGGTGGGAGGGGGGATCGGGATGGGGAACACATGTAAATCCATGGCTGATTCATGTCAATGTATGGCAAAAACCACTACAATATTGTAAAGTAATTAGGCTCCAACTTATAAAAATAAATGAAAAAGAAAGTTTAATCAGTGGAGACATAAATAAATATATTTATATTTTTCCAATATTATTATTGGAAAAATTATTATTGGGAATAATTATTCCCAATAATAATTATTATATCCCAATAATAATTATTCCCAATATTATTATTGGGAATCTAATTTTAAAAATCATATATTTTATATATATATAGTTAATAATTGGATGATAATAATATATTTGCACATATTGACTTATTTTAAGTTTTTAATATGTTGATCAAAATGTAATAAATTAAATTTAATAAATTAAATTAGTTTTGTATATAAGCAGAAATATGTTGTGTATTATACACATCATAGTTATCATTCATTGATTTTAAATATTACATGTTTCAAATTATTTCCATTCTGTTTGAAAACACATTAAACTATAAAACAATTTTCACTTGTTAAACAATAAAAATGATGATGATACTTTGGTGCAATGATATTTAGAAAACATTCATTAATGTAATCTTATTCCATATAATAATTGAAATGATCTGACATTACAGGTAGTTTTATAGTAGGTGAATTAGCTACACCTTTTACTTGGACAGTGGCAATATTGATTCAGCTTAAATGCTTACAAAACTATTTTAAAAATTTTTAATTTTAGAATTACACTGTGTCTCAGTAAAGATATTTTTATGTTTATGTTATTGATTTCTTTGGGCTTCATGAATCTGAATGTTCACTTTTCTCCCCAGATTTGGGAAGCTTTGGTGACTACTTTATATTTTTTTATGGATTTATTTCTGTACTTTTCATTCAGTTTTTTATTTTAATTTTTTAATTGAAGGATAATTTCTTTACAGAATCTTGTGGTTTTCTGCCACACATCAACAAGAATCAGCCACAGGTACACCCATGTCTCCTCCCTCCCTGGCCTCCCCACCCTTCAGCCGGTCGCAGAGCCCCTGTTTGAGTTCCGTGAGTCATACAGCAAACTCCCATTAACTCTCTGTTTTACACATGGTTTTGTAAATTTCTGTGTTACTTTCTCCATACATCTCCCCTTTTCCCTTCTCTCCTCCCACCTTGCCCATAGGTCTGTTTCTCCATTGCTGCCCTGAAAATAAGGTCATTGCTTTTAAAAAATATGCTTTCTGTCCACTTTTTCTTTCTCTGCTCCTTCTGAGATTACCATAATGTACACTGGTTGCTTATGAAATCCTATAATCTCTGTAGGCTTTGGATGGCATCATCAATTCAGCGGACATGAGTTTGAGCAAACACAAGGAGGCAGTGAAGGACAGGGAAGTCTGGCATGTTGCAGTCCGTGGCATTGCAAAGAGTTGGACATGATTGGGCGACTGAACAGCAATGTACACTGGCTGTTTATGAAATTATATAAATTCTGTAGGCTTTTAAAACTCAGTTTCCTTTTGTATTGTTTGTGTTCTTCTGATTTGGTAGTTTCAAATAATCTGTCTTTGAGTTCACCCATTCTTTCTTTGGGTTAATTAAGTCTGCTCTTCAGGCCTCATTGATGTGTTGTTGTTTTTTTCTGGCTTAGTCAGTTTTCTTCAGGTCTAGAATTCTGTTTGTTTCATTTATTTGGTTTAAAACATTTTGTTGAACTCATTTTGTTCAAATACTGTTCTGAATTTGTTTAGTTCTCTGTGTTCTCATTCAGCTCTCTTAAGCTTCTTTAAGATACTTATTTTTAATTATCTGTCAGGTAGTTTTTAGATCTCCATATCTTATGTGTCAATTGTTTGTGCTTCAATTTTTAGTTTTGTAGTGTCATGTTTCTCTGACCCTCATGAAACTGTTAACCTTGAATTGGTATTTACATAATTGAAGTAGTCACTATTGTCAGTATTTATAGATGAGATTTGACAGGGAAAGCCATTCAGTAGTAAGCCTAACCAAATACCAGGTTAGCATGCAGATATCAAGGGCAGATTGCTCACAGGTTCCATGGGTCAAGTGGATTTGATGTCTGGGTCTATATTAAAAATTATGCCTCTCTTTCTTTTTTTTTTTTTTTCCTTTGGAGTACTCTAAAAAATAGTAGCTTATCTTTTCCATGTGCTTCATGGTACTGGGGAAGGAGTGAACAGTTAACTATTTTTCCTATCACTTCTAATGTGTCTTTTACCCTTTCTCTGCTCCACTTGAGTGATATAATTTCTCATTTGGAGTTCCTTATTTTGAATACATGTTTCCAAGAAGGGATTCAAGGTGTAATTTTCCACTGTCTTCCTGACACAATAATCATGTGTGAGCAGGTTAATATACTTCTGTGTTGAGTCAGAGCAATACTGAGCTATTCCCTCACAGCCCACCCCCCAGAATATGAGTTGATTTTGAAATACCTCTTTATTCCCCAAGAATACATTGAAATCAGTGGGCATTGAGTGTCACATATCTCCCCCAAAAGACACTACCAAACCAGTAGAACAGATTACTAGATCAATTTAGGGGGAGGGCTTTGATTGCTCTAGCTACATAAGGCAGTCATAATTTCTAAAAATTGACTTATCATACAGCACTCTAAATGTCTATAATAAGAAATGTTTTGCATTGGTATCAGTTATGTAGAACTGACAACACTGTAAAATAGCTTTGAGAATCAGAAGCAGAGTAGCAAGAAGTATGTCCTCTGAAGGTCAGACAAGCATGGTTTTCCACAATGAGCTTACATGGAGGCCTATGTGAGAGTCCACATTCCCTCAAGTGTTTCCACAACAGTCTTTAGTAAAGAAGAGACAATGATTGCATAATGGCTTAAATTAATTTACTGATTTGGAATTTTACTGATAGTATTTAATGATCAAGCAAAGTATATTTTCAATTTTTGAAGCTGTACAGTTTGAGAACCATAAATTCTTACTGTATAAATATAACTTATTAATATAATACACAGTAAATATTTGTATATACAGGTTTGTGTGCATCTCATTCATATAATCCCTTGAAATTTTACAATGGCAAATCAGCATTAATAAAAAGGTAATATACTGTGCAGCAACTATATTTAAAAAGTGAATAACTATAGAAAGACATATCAGATTTCTAAAAGTTTCATATAATTTCTGAAACAATATCTACACAAACACAATGTAAAGAATGCCTAGTATTTTTATTTGACAACTCTTCCCAAGAAATTAATATCAAACTAGGCCAATTAATTTAATGTTTCTATTTTTAAAAAGTGAGAGAACAAAATCTTTTGGGATATTATAATATCCTTGTGTGAAATCCTTAGTTTAATATGAAGTAAAAAATCTTATTTAGTATTGATTTTGAAAATTTGTCAAAAAATATTAAAATATTTTATAACACTTGGTCAGGTAAAATTATAGATCACTGTGAAAAACTACTTAGCTATCTATTTAACTTTAATGACAATTAAGGATTTTGCAGGTAAATACAGACTGTCAAATATTTGTTAAAGAAATAATTAAAAAAAAAACTTAGCCCTTTTAATAGAGAAGTCTCATTTTTCTTAAGTAATCAGAGATCTGATGACATCTAAGCTGCCAGGGAAGCAAAATTTCCCTAGGTAGGGGGAAAAAAAAAGGCTCAACTAAGAGAAAAATAATTCACACATGGTAAAGGCAAATATAAAGTAAAATCAGGAAATCATTTTCACACAAATGTGATATCAAAACCAGTAATCATGAGGAGAGTAAAAATAAAGCAAATGGGAACTGCATCTGAAATTATGAGACTAGTAACTTGTATATATACAAGAACAAGGAAGGACAGTACATAATTATCAAGGAATCAATCCATGAAGAAGATACAAAAATTGTAAATATATATTCACCCAATGTAGGTGCTGCTCAATATATAAGGTGAATGCTAATAGCCAGCATAAAAGGGGAAATTGATAACAACACAGTAATAGTAGAGGGCATTAAAACCCCACTTACAGCAATGGACAGGTCATCCAGACAGTAAATCAATAAGGAAATGCAAGCATTAAATGATATATTAGAACAAATAGACTTAATTGATATTTATAGAATGTTCCATTTGAAAGCAGCCAAATATACTTTCTTTTCAAGTGCACATGGGACATTACCCAGGAGCAATCACATCTTGCATCAGAGATAAGACTTGGTAAATTTAAGAAAAGTGAAATTATATCAAGCATCTTTTCTGACCATGATGCTACAAGATTAGGAAACAATTATAAGAAAAATACTATCATAAACAGTGCTGCGATGAACATTGGGGTGCACGTGTCTCTTTCAGATCTGGTTTCCTCAGTGTGTATGCCCAGAAGTGGGATTGCTGGGTCATATGGCAGTTCTATTTCCAGTTTTTTAAGAAATCTCCACACTGTTTTCCATAGCGGCTGTACTAGTTTGCATTCCCACCAACAGTGTAAGAGGGTTCCCTTTTCTCCACACCCTCTCCAGCATTTATTGCTTGTAGACTTTTGGATAGCAGCCATCCTGACTGGCGTGTAATGGTACCTCATTGTGGTTTTGATTTGCATTTCTCTAATAATGAGTGATGTTGAGCATAGATGCCCATCAGCAGATGAATGGATAAGGAAGCTGTGGTACATATACACCATGGAATATTACTCAGCCATTAAAAAGAATTCATTTGAACCAGTCCTAATGAGATGGATGAAGCTGGAGCCCATTATACAGAGTGAAGTAAGCCAGAAAGATAAAGAACATTACAGCATACTGACACATGTATATGGAATTTAGAAAGGTGATAACGATAACCCTATATGCAGAACAGAAAAAGAGACACAGAAACACAGAACAGACTTTTGAACTTTGTGGGAGAATGTGAGGGTGGGATATTTGAAAAGAACAGCATGTATACTATCTATGGTGAAACAGATCACCAGCCCAAGTGGGATGCACGAGACAAGTGCTTGGGCCTGGTGCACTGGGAAGACCCAGAGGAATCGGGTGGAGAGGGAGGTGGGAGGGGGGATCGGGATTGGGAATACATGTAAATCCATGGCTGATTCATATCAATGTATGACAAAACCCACTGGGAAAAAAAAATAATAATAATAAAAATTAAAAAAGAAAAAAAAAAAAAAAAAAAAAAGGAGTCTGGGGGTTACAGCAGAGCAGGTTTCACACTTTAGGATGTGTTAACGCACCTGTGTTATGAAATGCTTACTGATGTGACACTTCAGTATAGGCAGAAACTCATAAAAAAAAAAAAAAAAAAAAAAGAAAAATACTATCAAAGTACAAACACACAAAAGCTAAACAATATGTAACTAAACAACCAATGAATCACTGAAGACATCAAAGAAAGATTCAAAAAATAACCTAGAGAGAAATGACAATAAAAACACAATGACTCAAAACCTGTGAGATGTAGCAAAAAAACAGTTGTTAAAGGGAAAGTTTATAGCATTACAATCCCACCTCAGGAAAGAAGAAACATTTCAAATGAAAAATCTAACCAACTAGAGAAAGAAGAAGAGCAGCAAAAACAAAACTCCAAAATTAGTAGAAGGCAATAAATCATAAAGGTCAGAGTAGAACATACTGTATACCCCAGGAAACTCTACTTAATTAACTGTGGTCACCTGAATAAGAAGGAAGTCTGAGAGGGTGGGGATGTATGTAGATTTATGGCTGATTCATTTTGCTGTATGCAGTAGAAATTAACACAACAATGTAAAGCAACATCTTCCTTATATAAATGGCACATGATTTCAAACTTGAGAACAATGAGAAATGTAATTATACAGTCTAAGAACTTCATGTGAGGATAGTGGATTTTATATGGAAGATACAGTCAATAGTATATCTGATACAATTGAGAATATAAAATTTTAGGTAGAAATTTGTGCTGTTTGATACTGCATATGTAGACATGTGCCAGCCAAAAGTAGTTGTTGTTCTGTCGCTAAGTCATGTCCAATTCTTTGCAATCCCATGGACTCCAGCAAGCCAAGCTTCCCTGTCCTTCACTGTCTCCTGGAGTTTGCTCAAACTCATGTCCTGGAGTTTTCTCAAACTCCTTCAGCAGTGGTGCTAAAGTAGGTGAGTACTTACCATACTAAAGAAAGTAATGTCACCAATTTGTATCTTGGTTAGATAACTTCAAGAGGAATTTCCATCCAATCTGGATTTAGAGAGATGGAAGAGAGTGAGAGATTTAGGAGACTACACTTATAGTAAAACAATAATCTCCAGATTCTCTTAGATTGTGAGAATAAGTGAAAATGGCAGTTGAGATCCTCCCCAGAAGGCATACTTCCAGAGAATTTGGAAGATGCATAACCTTTGAGATGTCAAAAAGAGAGAAATTTTCTGGTATTGTTTCTTATGTTGTTTCCACTACTTTAGTTTATTACTGAATTGTAGTGATGACTTTTCTATGCAGCTCTGAGTCACATTAGATCAGGCCCTAGAGACATGTATACTTGTTCACTAATTTCACAAATTCACAGTAAGCTTCCTCCTTTCTCTCTGTTTAACTTTTCCTCTCTCTTTCCCTCTCTCTCTTCAATTTTTTTTTTATCAATCTTTCTGCTTCTTTTCATCAACTGGACCAGGGTCAAAAAGTTAATTGAGGATTAATCAAAGAATAAAACCCAAATCATTTTTACTTTTTCCACCTCTCAGCTATTTCCTCATTGTACATAAAACAATCTTCTAAAATACTGTCTTATCTCACAGATAATGACCCCAATTTGTAGATAAATGACAGAACACTGGGCTTTGCTAAACTAAATCCTCTTTTAACTTTTCTTAAATAGCAGAAGTTTCAATACCTATGAGAAAAACCAAATGCTCACTTTCCTCCCTGACTTATACCTATAGCAAACATGTAAGCCTGAACTATACATTATACTTTTTATTTGAAGAATTTAAGTTGGGAACAGGTACTCAATAAACTGGGGTAAAGTGCAAAAGGTCTGAGGGAACACAGATACATCATAAATAAACTCAGTAAATTTCGGTTTCTAATGCTATAAATGGCAACAAGAAGAGCCAAAAATAGCTAATGCACAATGCTCTTGTTCTTGTTCAACAGCTAAGTCACTTCCAAATCTTTGTGACCCCATGAACTGCAGCAGGCCAGGCTTCCCTGTTCTTAACCATCTCCTGGAGTCTGTTCAAACTCATGTCCACTGAGTTGGTGATGCCATCCAACATTCTCATCCTCTGTCATCCCCTTCTCCTCTTGCCTTCAATCTTTCCCATCATCAGAGTCTTTTACAATGAGTCAGTTCTTTGAGTTATATACCAAAGTATTGGAGTTTCAGCTTTAGCATCAGTCTTTCCAATGAGTATTCAGGACTGATTTCATTCAGAATTTATTGGTTTGATCACCTTGCAGTCCAAGGGGCCTCAAAGTCCTCCAGAACCAGTACTGAAAGCATCAGTTCTTCAGTAGTCAGCCTTCTTTATTGTCCAACTCTCACATCTATACATGACTACTGGGAAAATCAAAGCTTTTACTATATACACACCTTAGTCAACAAAGTAATGTCTCTGCTTTTTAATACACTGTCTAGGTTTATCGCTCCCTTTCCCAAAGAGCAAGTGTTTTCAAATTTTGTGGCTGCAGTCACCATCTGCAGTGATTTTGGAGCTCAAGAAAGCAAAATCTGTTACTGTTTCAAATTTCTCCCCATCTATTTGCCGTGAAGTCATGGCACCAGTTGCCATGATCTTCGCTTTTTGAATGTTGAGATTTAAGCCAGCTTTTTCTTTATCCTCTTTCACCTTTCTCAAAGGTTCTTAGTTCTTCACTTTCTGCCACTAGTGTGGTATCCTTCATATCTGAGGTTGATATTTCTCCAGCAGTCTTGATTGCAGCTTAGGATTCTTCCAGCCCCACATTTCACATGATGTACTCTGCGTATAAGTTAAATAATCAACATGACAATATACAATCTTGACGTACTCATTTCCCAAATTGGAGCCTGTCCTTTTTCTATGTAAAGTTCTAACTTTTACTTCCTTTCCCGCATACAGGTTTCTCAGGAGACAGGTAAAGTGGTCTGGTATTCCCAGCTCTCTAAGATTTCCTTTTTTTGTGTGTGTGTGTGTGATCCACACAGTCAAAGGCTTTAGCATAGTCAATAGAGCAAAAGTAGATTTTTTATTTTTTTAATTCTCTTGCTTTTTCTATGATCCAGCAGATGTTGGCAATTTGATCTCTGGTTCCTCTGACTTTTCTAAATCCAGCTTGTACATACATCTTCAAGTTTTTAGTTCATGAACTATTAAAGCCTCACTTGAAGACTTTAAGCATTATCTTGAGTGAAATTGTATGGTAGTTTGAACATTCTTTCACATTCTTTACAATCCTTGCAATTGGAATGAAAAAACTGACCTTTTTCAGTCATATGGCCACTGCTGAGAATTCTAAATTTGCTGGCATACTGAGTGCAGCACTTTCAGAGCATCAATTTTTAGAATTTGAAATACCTCAGGTGGAATTCCATCACCTCCACTTGCTTTGTTCAGAGTGATGCTTCCTAAGACCCACTTGACTTCACATTGCAGGATGTCTGACTCTTGAGGAGTGACCACACCATCATGGTTATCTGGGTCTTTGGTGATGGAATTCCAGCTGAGTTATTTAAAATCCTGAGTTTTTAAGACCTTTCTTGTATAGTTCTTCTGTATATTTTTGCTACCTCTTCTTAATATCTTCTGCTTCTGTTAGGTCCTTGCTGTTTCTGTCCTTTTTGTGCTCATATTTGCGTTAAATATTCCCTTGTTCTCTCCAACTTTCTTGAAGAGATCTTTAGTCTTTCCTTTTCTATTTTTTTCCTCTATTTTTTGCATTGTTCAGTTCAGTTCAGTCCATTTCAGTCACTCAGTCATGTCTGACTCTTTGTGACTCCATGAACTGCAGCACACCAGGCCTCCCTGTCCATCACCAACTCCTGGAGCCCACGCAAACCCAAGTCCATTGAGTTGGTGATGTGATCCAACCACCTCATCCTCTATCGTCCCCTTCTCCTCCTGCCCTCAATCTTTCCCACCATCAGGGTCTTTTCAAATGAGTCAACTCTTCGCATCAGGGGGCCAAAGTATGGAGTTTCAGCTTCAACATCCGTCCTTCCAATGGACACCCAGGACTGATCTCCTTTAGGATGGGCTGGTTGGATCTCCTTGCAGTCCAAGGGACTCTCAAGAGTCTTCTCCAACACCACAGTTCAAAGCATATCAATTCTTCAGCACTCAGCTTTTTTTACAGTCCAACTCTCACATCCATACATGACCACTGGAAAAAAACATAGCCTTGACTAGATGGACCTTTGTTGGCAAAAATATGTTGTAACCTTCCTTCCAAGGAGTAAGCATCTTTTAATTTCATGGCTGCAATCACCATCTGCAGTGATTTTGGAGCCCAGAAATATATAGTCAGCCACTGTTTCCACTGTTTCCCCATCTATCTGCCATGAAGTGATGGGATCTGATGCCATGATCTTAGTTTTCTGAATGTTGAGCTTTCAGTCAACTTTTTCACTCTCCTCTTTCACTTTCATCAATAGGCTCTTTAGTTCTTCTTCACTTTCTGCCATAAGGGTGGTGTCATCTGCATATCTGAGGTTATTGATGTTTCTCCCAACAATCTTGATTCCAGCTTGTGTTTCCTCCAGCCTGGTTTTTGTCATGATGTACTCTGCATATAAGTTAAATAAGCAGGGTGACAATATACAGCCTTGACATACTCCTTTTCCTATTTGGAACCAGTCTGTTGTTCCGTGTCCAGTTCTAACTGTTGCTTCCTGACCTGCATACAGGTTTCTCAAAGGACAGGTCAGGTGGTCTGGTATGCCCATCTCTTTAAGGCTTTCTTATCTCTCCTTGTTATTTTCTAGATCTCTGCATTTGGTTGAGTATATCTTTCCCTTTCTCCTTTGCCTTTCACTTCTCTTCTTTTCTCAACTATTTGTAAGACCTCCTCCGATAACCACTTTGTCTTATATTTCTTTTTCTTGGGGATGGTTTTGGTAACAACCTCTGAATTGTCATGTGTATACATACATATATAATTTAAATTAATATATTTATTTTAATTGGAGGCTAATTACTCTACAATATTGTAGTGGTTCCTGCCATATATTGACATGAATCAGCCGTGGGTGTACATGTGTTCCCCATCCTGAACCCCCTTCCTACCTCCCTCCCTATCCTATCCCTCAGGGTCATCCCAGTGCACCAGCCCTGAGCACCCTGTCTCATGCATAGAACCTGGACTGGCGATTTGTTTCACATATGATAATATACATGTTCCAATGCAATTCTCTCAAAACATCCCACACTCGCCTTCTCCCATAGAGTCCAAAAGACTGTTCTTTACATCTGCGTCTCTTTTGCTGTCTTTCATATAAGGTCATCATTACCATCTTTCTAAATTCTGTATATATATTCATTAGTATACTGTATTGATATTTTTCTTTCTGACTTACTTCACTCTGTATAATAAGCTCCAGTTTCATCCACCTCATTAGAACTGATTCAAATGCATTCTTTTTAATGGCTGGGTAATATTCCATTGTGCATAAGACCCAGTTGACTTTGCATTCCAGGATGTCTGACCCCAGGTGAGTGATCAGACCATCGTGGTTATCTGGGTCATGAAGGTCTTTTTTGTATAGTTTCATGTATTCTTGTCACCTCTTCTTAATATCTTGTGTTTCTGTTAGGTCTATACATTTCTGTCCTTTCTTGTGCCCATCTTTGCATGAAATGTTCCCTTGGTATCTCTAATACTCTTGAAGAGATCTTTGGTCCTTCCCATTCTATTGCTTTCCTATATTTCTTTGCATTGATCACTGAGGAAGGCTTTCTTATCTCTCCATGCTATTCTTTGGAACTTTGCATTCAAATGGGTATATCTTTCCTTTTCTCCTTTGCCTTTAGCTTCTCTTTTTTTCTCAGCTATTTATAAGACCTCCTTAGACAACCATTTTGCCTTTTTGCATTTCTTTTTCTTGGGGATGATCTTGATCACTGCCTCCTATACAATGTCATGAACCTGGGTCTATAGTTCTTCAGGCACTCTGTTTATCAGATCTAATCCCTTGTATCTATTTGTCACTTCCATTGTATAATCATAAGGGATTTGATTTAGGTCATACCTGAGTAGTCTAGTGGTTTTCCCTACTTTCTTCAATTTAAGGCTGAATTTTGCAATAAGCAGTTCAGGATCTGGGCCACAGTCAGCTCCTAGTCTTGTTTTTGCTACTGTATAGGACTTCTCCATCTTTGGCTGGAAAGAATATAATCAATCTGATTTTTGGTAATGGCCATCTGGTGATGTCCATGTGTAGAGTCTTCTCTTTTATTGTTGGAAGAGGGTTTGCTATGACCACTGCGTTAGGTTCTTCATTCTTTTCTTTAATTACATACACTTCATGCTTCACAGAGTCAATGTACTATATCACCAAATTTCATAATCACCCTTATAGAAAATGCTTCAATCCATTTCAAGCCACTTAACTTATTAGGACCAGTGAAACCAAAATTGGGTCTGCTCGTGTATTCTGTGAAGAACTTGAGACATCAGAGGATCAAAAACCTCCACACATAGTGTTTGCTAAGTACCTTTATTTTTGACTAAGTATCCATGAAGAAGCATGCAACTGAGATATACCTGCTCAGAACATCAATAACATACATTTTTCTTAGCTCCAATCCTCTTTCCCCATGTCTAAAACCATATCTAACCCTTTGGCTCTGGAGAGGTTGATCTGAAAATTGTTCTCCACTTTCTCTCTCTTGGCTACCTGTGGATGAACTCTTTCTATTCTCTAAACCTCTGTGTCTCAACAGTTGGTTTTCAGAGAGTCATGCAAATGAGCCTAGATCAATAACATCTTTAAATTCTTAATATTTTATCTTGAGGATGACGGTGAATAAAAGAGCTGTATGGGGGTGGCAGAATTTTTATGTAGTTTTGATCCAGCAGCAGAATTTGTATATGTGGGCTCAGGAAGCAAGCTTATGAAGTTACTAGCCTCGTCTCCCCATGTTACATATTCCTCTGATTTCAGGGTACCTCAAGATCCCAAGAAAGTGACTGGGTTGGGATAAGGGCCAGGATTCAATGTCCTGACAATGGCAGCTGCAGATGCAACAGCAATGGTGGAAACTGTCACTACCTAGAGAGAAAGCAATTTTGCCTGGAAGGAGCAGCAATCAATGGTGAGGATGAAAACAAATCAATGTTCCAATCCAGATTCAATTCTGTGTCATCAACAAAATTATTAACTATCTCACTTGAGTTCCAAGACAAGAAATAGTAGGGAGTTTGGGCAATAAATTTTTCAGTGAATTATTACAAAATAAGTGTGCAAGCATATTCATTGCAATAAAGCATATCAGGGAATATTTAGCATTCAATAAAGACTCCAAAACTATAACTTTAAAACCTGCTGAAACACTATAAAGAAAATATTTGTAAGTATAGAAGTAGAAATAATATTTAAAGATTATATTAAGATTTAAAATTAATTTGAAGGATTACTAATCTTTCAAATGAAAGATAGAAAGAACATTTTCATTTCTTTCATTCAAAGTTTCAGGAAACAATTATTAACATCAATTTACTGTGTAATTGAAGATATAGGGATAAAATGAACAGATATTTCAAACAAATTCACTTCTGGTTTCTAATACAAAGTCCACAAATTACAAGCAATGAGGGGAATCCTTAAGATACCAGATTAAATATATATTTAAAATAAAAAATTAAAACAATTTAAAAATCAAAATTATTTATAATATAGAAAAATAAAAGTGTTTGAAACTGATTAGGAAAAATATACCATGAAGTAAAAAGGGTAAGGCTTGAAACTATACATATACATATATATGTGTATGTATAACAAGATACTTCCATGCATATATATGTATTTATATTTACAAGATAATATTGTCTAGATATGAGTAAATTTCTTCTCCTCTAGATTAATTTTAGTCCTTGAATTTAATGATTGAAACAGTGATAAAACTGTATTTTAAATTACTGTCCACTGTTGTGTATACATATACACACACACAAGACCTAGGTACTTATACATAAAGATGTGGCTACATTTTCACAGAACAGATTCTCTTAGTTAATCTTCTCAGGGTTCCCATCACCTCCTTGTTTCTCAGGCTATAGATAATAGTGTTGAGCACTGGGGTGAGGATGGTGTAGAAAACTGCCAGAATCTTGTCCTCTGTTGGAGTTTGAAGGGATCTTGGACGTAGATAAGTGTAAGCAAAGGGCATATAGTAAAAAGTTACCACAGTAAGATGGGTGCTACAGGTTGAATAAGCTTTCTTCCTCCCTTCAGCTGACTGCATGTGATAAACAGCAAAGAGAACATGACCATAGGAACAGGCAATACCAATGAAAGGCAATAGAAGGAAGAAGATGGCACTTACAAACACTGTGTACTCATAGATCCAGGTGTCAATGTAGGCCAGAGTCAACATGGCTGGGACATCACAGAAGAAATGATTGATGGCCCTAGATTTGCAATAAGGGATCTGGAATGCATATATGGTGTGGGCGCAGGAGTTGATAGAGCCTGTCATCCATGATCCTATTATCATCAACACACACACTCTTCTGCTGATTCTGATGGAATAGTGAAGAGGAAAGCAAATGGCTACATAACGATCATAAACCATAGATGTCAGCAACAATGCTTCTGTACCTGCTAAAGTCATGAAGAAGAAGCTCTGCATTCCACATCCAATGAAGGAGATAGACTTATTTCCAAGCAGAAAATTGCAGTCCATTTTAGGGACAATGGTGGAGATGTAATTTAGGTCAATGAAGGAGAGCTGACTAAGTAGGAAATACATTGGTGTGTGGAGATGGGTGTCCAGAAAGATGAGAAGGATCATAAAGAAGTTGCCAAACAGAGCTATTAGGAAAATGAGAACAATGAGAATAAAAAGAATCATGCCAAATCTTGAAGGGGGGAACAACCCCAATAAGATGAAATCAGTTGATGTTTGATTATAAGTTTCCATGGATTATTCGTATTATTTTTCCTAAAGGCAGACACAAAAGCAAGTGAGTTAAATATAAAATGATAAGCTATTTTTGTTACATTATTTTAAATGTTACAGTTCTTAAAAGATGGACTGATGTTACAAATTTTACAAAAAAGAAATCTTCCTTTTGAGCCACTGATTAAAATTTGAAAATGAGACATTTTTAACCTGTTTCCAAGAAATCTTCAAAATTATTAAAAAAATTTTTTTACTATATCACTAGGATAAGTATGTTTTATAGACCTACACAAGCTAAATTAATATCAAAATTTGATATCATATTAAAGATATATGCATAAGATATCAGTATAAATGCATACACTGTAGAATTCTGAGTAACTATTTAAGGCAATTAAGAAATTTGTCATACTTATATCAAAAACATTAGTTGATTCCTGCGTAGTGCTGTCACTTCAGCTGTGTCCAACTGTTTGCGACCCCATGGAAAAGCCTGCCATGCTTTTCTGTCCTTGGGATTCTCCAGACAAGAATACTGGAGTGGGTAGCCATGCCTTCCTCCAGGGAATCTTCCCAACTCAGGGATCGAACCCATGTCTCTAACATCTCCTATATTGACAGGAAGTTTCTTTATCACTAGTGCCATGTGGGATGTCATTAGTTGTTTCATCTGTTGTGAAGTCTAGAATGAATGCATGTCATGTAACGTGTAAGCATATTCAGTCTCTTCTGCCTCCTCTGAAGAGAGGAGCTTCTGAATGCCATGGTTAATGTAAACCCTATGTCTGAATATCTATCACACTCTTTGTAGCTTTCAACAATCGCTCAAGCTCTGCCAAACAGCTTGTGTTTTATATCTTTCCAGATCTCTAATTCTTGTGTGTTAGAGAAACACTGATGGTATTTTATCTTATTCATTTAATTTTTACTTTTATTTGCTTGTATTTTAAATTCTTTCCAACTGTGGATTATTGTGCAAATGTAAGCACTTATATTTAAAATATCTCTCTGCTAAATCCAAATCATTCTGATGATAGAAAATATATTTGTTATAAGTTAAAATAAAACAAGTAAGCATAAAACACAATAAGAGATGAAATATTTTAGATGACCTGAAAGAAAAAATTTGGAGAGAGAAATAATAATCAATTAAATGGCAAGAAGAATAAGGAATCTTTTCTTGGAGGTCAGAAGGAGAATTCTCTAGAGGCATTGTAAGTATGCCAGGTAATAAAGTCTCTATCAAATTAAAAAATAATAATTGATAAAAGATTTAGTGAAAGTTTCATAAGCAAAATGATTATATATATATATATATATATATATATAGTCAAAATAAAAGAAAAAAAACAGCAAAAGAACATAAAAAGATTGTGCTTTGGAAAGGATAGGAGGCTAAGAGAATTAGTAGAAGGAAAGCAATGCATACTTACTGCTATTCCTAGGAATGCACATAATAAAATAATGATGGAGTTAATTGAACCATAAAAAAACTATTCTTTTCAGAATTTATATATTTCAGCCAACATATTCAAACTATGTAAACATATCACTTAAAAATAAATGAGAAATGTTTTATTAAAAGTGTTTCCTTGAGAATTCGAAATGTCTTTTAAAATATTTTTGGAAAATTCACATTTTTGCCTGTGAATACATGGTTCTAAAAGAGTCTTGACAGAGAAAATGCCAATAATGAGAACTATTTGTATAGAAATACTAGATACAGTAGCCTTAGGTTTTGCAATAATTTATATTTTTATATTTTAGCTGTATATACTCTATGACAATGGCCAATTGCTGTCAACTTTGCCACCCCAGACACAAAATGTAATATAACTATATTGAAAGGATTAGGAAAGAAAAAAATGTTGGAGGTGGTTGTACAAGTAGTGTGTAAGTCTCCATTCATAGTGTCCACAGGTAAGAGTCAAGAGATGGTATTTGATTTAAACACTAGAAAATTAGTATGTTGGTGAAAAATACATGGATCAATAAAGGAAAGGATTAAAATAATATAAAATATTTGCCTTGCGGATAAGGAGGGGTGAGTGAAGAAACTGCTGTTTTTTTCTGTAGGCTATTGAGATCATATTCTTGCTTTACTTGAATAAAATATTTAAGTGATACAAAGCTTATGGCATGATTAAAAATTGAACTCACAATTGACATGATATTCAATGGTGAAAGAGAAAGCTTTTGCTTCAAGAGGTAAAAAGGCAAAAATGTATACTTTGACACTTTCATTTTGCATAGTACCAGAAGTATTGTAATTTTAGTTCATAGGTGACACAATCTTATATTTGTAAAATTGTAAAGAGTCTACCAAAAATCTGTTATAACTACTAAATGCAGAAAAATTGCAGGATATAAAATAAGCTGTATTTCTATACTGTACTAATATATAAATACTTGGAAGGAAAGTTATGACCAACCTAGATAGCATATTAAAAAGCAGAGACATTACTTTGCCAACAAAGGTCCCTCTGGTCAAGGCTATGGTTTTTCCAGTGGTCATGTATGGATGTGAGAGTTGGACTGTGAAGAAAGCCGAGCGCCGAAACATTGATGCTTTTGAACTGTGGTGTTGGAGAAGACTCTTGAGAGTCCCTTGGACTGCAGGGAGATCCAACCAGTCCATCCTGAAGGAGATCAGTCCTGGGTGTTCATTGGAAGGACTGATGCTGAAGCTGAAACTCCAATACTTTGGCCACCTCATGCGAAGAGTTGACTCATTGGAAAAGACCCTGATGCTGGGAGGGGTTGGGGGCAGGAGAAGGGGACGACAGAGGATGAAATGGCTGGATGGCATCCCTGACTCGATGGGCATAAGCTTGAGTAAGCTCCGGGAGTTTGTGATGGACAGGGAGGCCTGACGTGCTGCGATTCATGGGGTCGCAAAGAGTCGGACACGACTGAGCGACTGAACTGAGCTGAACTGAACTGAAGGAGTATTTAAGAAAACAGTTACATTTGCAACTTCATGATAAAGAACAAAATGCCTGGGAATAAACCTAATAAAGGAGGCAAAACACATGTTCACTAAAATTTACCAAACATTGCTGAAAGAAGTTTCAAAGACAAATAAATGGAAAAGCATGTTGTGTTTATGGGTTGGAAAACTGAATATTGTTAAGATGGCAATACTACTATAAGCAAGCTAAAAGTGCAATGAAATGTCTATCATAATCCAAATGAATTTATTTTGGTAGAAATACAAAAATACACCCTAAAATTCTTATGAAATCTCAAGGTACTTACGAAAGTGGAAAAAAATCTTTTTTTTTTTCCCAATTACTTTTATTAGTTGGAGGCTAATTACTTTACAATCTTATAAAATATTTGAAGAACATAATCTTTCTGACTTAAAACTTACTATAAAGCTATGGTAATAAAAACAGTAAAATATTGGCATAAAGACAGATATAAATCAACAAAATAAAATGAGATACCAGAAAAGTTTTTAATCTTCAAATACATGATCAAATGAATTTGACGAGGGTCTCTCAGCCATTCCATGGGAATATCATTCCACCAAATACTCTTGGGAAAACTGGGTACTCATATGCAATTAATAAAATTGGGGGCCACTGTTTTGCATCATACATAAGAATTAACTGGATCAAAGTGCTAAATATAGAGCTAAGAGGATAAAATTCTAGATGAAACTGTGTGGGGAAGTTTCATGTCATTGAATTTAGTTGTGCTTTCTTGGATACAACACTAAAAGCATGTGTAAAAACAACAAAAAATGGCTGTTAGATGTTATCAAAATTAAAAAAAAAAATCTGTGCTTGAACTTCACAAGTTGAGTGAATAACCAGCTCACAGAACAGAAAAATATTTTCAAAATATGTATCTGACAATGAATTGATATAAGAAGCATACAAAGAACCACACAACTAAGTGACATCAAAGAAACTATTTTAAAAATGGGAAAGCACTTGAATAAATTTAAACATTTTTCCAAAAATATATATATATATATACAAATGGCTAATAAAATAAAAAAATGATCCTCCACATCACAAATTATTAGGAAAATTCAGATCAAAAGAACAATGAGATACCATTTCTCACCCTTAAGTGATAACTTACATCAAAAAAAAGTGAAAATAAGTGTTTCCAAGGATGTGAAAAAATTAGACATGTGCAATGATGTTGGGGATGCAAAATGGTATAACCACTGTAGGAAGTGCTATCATAATTTTTTTAAAACAATAAACATAGAATCGCCATAGGATTAAATAATTGCATTTCTGAGTATACATCCAAAATAAATGAAAGCAGAATCTAGTACAAGTATTTCTACACCCATGTTCCTGGAAGGTTTGTTCTCAATAGCTAACTGGTGGAAGCAACACAAATGTCCATCAACATAAATGTACACACACACACACACACACATACAAATATTTTACACATATATATGTATGGATGTATATGATTATTCAGTCTTTAATAGAAAGAAAACTATCTTACATGCTATAAGAATGAATGCATCTTGCAGCTATTATGCTAAGTAAAATAAGCCATTTATAGCAAGTCATACACATGATTCAACATACTTGGATTACTCAGGATTGTAAAATTAATATAAATGAAAGTGGAATGGTGGTTGCTAGATACTGGGAGGTAGGTAGTGTTTAATGGATGCAGAGTTTCAGTTGGGTAAGGTAAAAATATTCTGGGGTCGTATGGGTAATATTTGCACAGTACTGTCCATGTACTTAATGCCATTGATTTGTACATTTAAAAATGGATAAAATGGTAAATATCAAAGTACATATATTTACAAAAATAAATAAAAATATGGCTTAACTGTAACTAAAATCATTTCATATTTGCAACACCATATATATTGTATAAAACCTATGGCAGGTTCCTAAACATATGTACAGGAGTTAATATTCCAATAATATGTGGCCTATGAAAACTTGGCAAAGAAAAAAGGGGAGACCTTATATTTTTTATAAGTAGTGTTTGGATTCAGCATGATATAACATGTTAAAATATCTCATAGTGTAAAATTTATAATATTAATTTAATTATTGAAAAGTAAAAGATAATATTTGAAATTTCCATTGAAATTATGATCATTCCCATCTATTATATATTTTTTTCCATCTATTATATTTTATACAGGTTTTTTCAAAAATGTTTCCATGAGGTAGTTAATATTTTCACAGTCTAAAGGTGAAAAAAAATGTCAAATGGAAAAAAATGAAGACTACATCGTATCTCATATTTGATTCCATGTATCATGACCACCAATGGAATACTTTTTGGATATTGATGTTGCATTGCTATAGAGTTCTGTCCTGTTACATAAATGACCCCTGCATGTGACTGGGAAGCAATCTCAACTTTAACATCAGCCTTGAATTCTTCAAGGTCTAAAATGGAGAGGAAATTTTTTTTTTTTCCTTTTTAGTGTGGCTTTATCCACCAGAAGAATAAATAATTCAGTTCAATTTACTAAATATTTTCAAACTCTTTGATTTGAAATTTTTCTTTAGAAACATTTGCAATCCAGGCATCAGCCATAATGGTATCGTATAATAGAGAAAAAACATAGCAGAGAATAATGCTGATTTTTGTTTGAGGGTGAAAAAAAAAAAAAAGCTTAAATCTAGACTGTGACCAGAGAAGAGAAGTTGGAATATTTTATTGGCGAACTTCATATTTCACAAATGAAATGTTTCACAACATATTCCAGGATTAAATTGTATCTAATCTTGACCACAATAACTTGACCTTGAAATCAGCACTGACATTTTATAAGAAATTAAATGAGATTCAGAGATTTGAAGTGAGTTTACCTTAAAATATATCATCTGGATAGCTGGATTCTCACAAATATCTATCTATGCTTCTATCTATCTATCTGTGTATTCATCCATCTAAATTCATATCCTATATTCCCTGTCTTATACTTCAAATATTAAATACTTAGAGTTAATGAATCTGAAACAGGGGAGTGCTGCTTTTTATTCATAAACACAAAAAGAACTGCAAATGAAGAAAGAATAAAAAGAAAATGAAGCCATTAACATAGAAATTCTATACATGTGATAAAAGGTCAAGTTGTTTTGGTGTTTACTCATTCTGACATATTCTATTTAATTATATAATGGTTTTAATGTATTTTTACTTGACCTCACAACAAGCAAGCATACTATATTACCAAAAAAAAAGAAAAAAAGAAAAAATGGCATCTCAGAGCCTCTAAATACAATGAAATTCATGTTTTACTCCCAATGCAAAACTGTCCCTACTTAGGAAAATTCACTTACAAACCAACAACCACATTATCAGCTGTCCAAATTAGACTACATATATTCATATTTAAATGATGAATAAAACCATCCAAATGCTGCCCAATTTTCAAATTGAATTGTATCTGACCATCTCTTACATCAATATGCATCACTTGCATGGGCTGACCTTTTTTTCCCCCAATGCTTATATTTAGAGTTGAAAAAAAATACTAAAATAAGTAGTGGCTCACATATTTTATAGACTCTATATTTTTAAAACATTAGTTTTATTAGTAAAAAGATTTAAAAATTGAATCATGGTGATATGAAAAAATAGTTTCCTCTAGAATCTGGATAATGCAGAATGTTCCCCTGATGCATAGATTTTTATATCCTACACTCTTTGATCAAAACACCTCCCAAAGATCATTCTTAATAAAAATAAAGCTGGTAGAATATTTACAGAAGTATAGCAAGAGTGCAAATTCACCCAAGATTTTTTAATTGGTTTTGCTGAAAGTATTGTAAGAAATTTGACTCCAGTTTTATTTTTATTTTTATTTTTTTTTTTTAGTTCTACCATTTCATTCCTACCAATCCATCTCCCTCCATCCTCATGCACACATGCTCAGTCATGTAACCCCATGGACTGCAGCCCGCCAGGCTCCTCCATCCATGGACTTTTCCGGGCAAGAATACTGGAGTGGGTTGCCATTTCCTTCTCCTTGACTCCAGTTTTAAAATGGTCTAAAGCACAAGACCAACTGTCACAGAAATGTGTATCGCCACCTCTCTTCTTAAGATCCCTGAAATATTGTAAATGTCTGGACCCTCCCCAACCTGACTTGCTTTAGTCATGTGGAGGAAATCAGTAAACCAGGTTACTAGATCAATTTTACTGGGAGGTCAGTAACATCATCAATCATGGTTCCTAAAAATTGACTTACATAGCAATCTAAATTTTTATATTAAGAATTTTTTGATTGCCATTATTTATTTAGAATGACAGCATTACAACATGGCTGTGAATAAATGCTTGAACAGTCCATCTATTTCTTATTTTTTAATTTGAAAAATTAATTGGAGGATAATTGCTTTCCACTATTGTGTTGATTTCTGCCTAACATCAACATGAATCTGCCATGGGTATACACACATTCCCTATTTTAAGGATGCATAGTTTAGTAGAACAGAGAAGGCAATGGCACCCCACTCCAGTACTCTTGCCTGGAAAATCCCAAGGATGGAGGAGCCTGGTAGGCTGCAGTCCATGGGGTCACTAAGAGTCAGACACAACTGAGCGACTTCACTTTCACTTTTCGCTTTCATGCATTGGAGAAGGAAATGGCAACCCACTCCAGTGTTCTTGCCTGAAGAATCCCAGGGATGGGGAGCCTGGCGGGCTGCCGTCTATGGGGTCCCACAGAGTCGGACACGACTGAAACGGCTTAGCAGCCGCAGCAGCAGTTTAGTAGAAATTATTTGTTCTCTTGTCTAAGCAAACCTCAGTTAATTAAAATTTTCTTTTTGGTATTCCCTGGCTAATGGGATGCCTGGATGTATTCATTCTTTATTACAAACAAAATATCATAATTCTGAATAAACTTATCTTAAGCACTTGTTGAAGGGTCCTCTCTTCTGTGGTGAGTAAAAGTCAAAGTACAATTAGTATTAGTACCTTGTATCTCTGCGTTATAAATTCAATGGCTTGGTCAGCTGACAGGAACATGATGTGCTTCTTTGAATTATCCAGAGAAATAAGTGTAACTATTAATCTATCATCTCTGCAATTGACACTTAAATACCTAATCGAAACTCAGGAGTAACAATGATTCTAAGACTACTTTATCAGGAGATTTAGCCTGATGCTTATTATTATTACTGTTTCTTGTATTCATTTAGAAATTTCCACTGAGATTTACAATGTAGGTCATTCCCAGGATGGACATGTGCCAAGTTTGTGAAAGTAACTCTTATAACTTCTTTAGATGTTTTCACAAGTGAGTTAAGGGTCTAATCAGTGGAGAAAGAAACTAGTGCACCTATTTATATTATCAAATATCATAATGTCTCTAAACTCTTTTAGATCATCTATTTTTTTATATATATTATAGCTCATAATTGGACAATAAAATGTATCTGCATAAATTAATTAGCTTTAAGTTTTGAATAGATCAAATTTTATTAAATTAAGTGGAATATGACTAGTTTAATAAAAATATGTAGGCAGAAAGATTTAACATATTGCACATATGGGAATTTTCTTTCACTGATTTTATATATTACATGTTTTTAGTTGTTTCTATTCCATTAGAAAAAAATTAAACTATAAAACAATTTTTACTTATTTAGGATGTAGCACTGTGGTGCTCAGTCATGTCCGACTATTTGCAACCCCATGGTCTATAGCCCCCCAGGCTCCTCTGTCCATGGAATTTTCCAGGCAAAAATACTGGAGTGAGTTGCAGTTACTACCCTAGGGGATTTTCCTCACTCAGTGATCAAACTTTCATCTTTGTCTACTGCATTAGCAGGTGAATTTTTTACCACCATGCCACCTGGGAAGCCCCTTTTACTGTTAAACTAAAAATACAAATGATGATAATACTTTGGCACAATGATACTTAGAAAATATTCAGTAGTGTATTTTATTGCATGTAATACCTTAAATGTTTTACATTCAGCATAATGTAATATTCATCTGGTTTAAATGTTTAAAAATAATTGTAATTATATTTGGTTTTTGAATTATAATGGGTCTCTCGAAGCCTTCTTTATGTTTAATTTATTTTGAATTCTTTGAGCTTAATGGATGTTGATTTTCCTTAATGAACATTTCCTTAATGTAAATGTTGATTTTCCTCCTCAGATTTGGGAAGTTTATTTTTTGTTATTATTATTACTTTAGATATGCTTTCTGCATCCTTTCTCTTTCTCTGCTCCTTCTGGGATTTCTATAACTAGTACATTGTTCGCATACTAAACCTTCTAATTATTGTAGCATTTTTAAACTTACTTTTGTTCTATATTCTTTGTGTTCTTCTAACTTGTCTTTGATCTTACTCATTCTTTCTTTGGATGATCAACTCTGCTGTTTGTATTTAAAGTTTTTTTTTTTTTTTCAGCTTAGTAACTGTTTTCTTCAATTCTAGAATTTGTTTGGTTCTTTTATATGGGTTTAAAACTTTTTGCTGAAATTCTGATTTTGTTCGAATAATATTCTTATTTTGTTCAGTTCTCTGTGTTCACTTTTAGATCACTAAACCTTTTTTAAGATAAATATTTTGAATTCTCTTCCATGCAAGTTTTAGATCTCCATTTCTTTAGGGTCAATTGTGTGTGCTTCATTTTTTAGTTTTGGAGTGTCATGTCCCTCTGACCCTCATGAAACTGGTAGCCTTGAATTGGTGTTTGTATAACTGAAGTAGTAGTCATTATTTTCATTTTTTATAGACCAGAGATGACAGGGAAACTTCTTTAGTAAACCTAGCTGGAGATTTTGGACAAGTCAGCAGGCAGGTATCTAGGGTAGGTTTGCTCACAAGTTCCATGGGTGGGTGGGTTTGATGTTCAGGTCTAAATTAAAAATGTATGGTCAAAAAATGTATGTTCATTTGACATTTTTTCCTTAATAGCAGAACTTGAAAGAGGAGTAACCTCTCTTGTTCCTGTGCTTCACTATACAAGGGAAGGAATGAACAGTTAAACTATTCTTTCTAACCTCATCAATGTGTCTTTTCCCATTTCTGTACTCCATCTGAGTGCTATAATCCCTCCTTTGGAAACCAGAGCTCTTGTGTTGATATCTTTGTGCATGGATAGTATTCATATTTTTGTGAAGGGATGAAGGCTGTTATCTTATATTCCACAATCTTCCTGACACAATAATCTTGTGTGAATAGGTTGAAATACCTCTGTGTTGATTCAGAGCAGTATTGAGCTAGATCCTCATAGTGCAGCATTTCTCAGCAAAACCATGGAATGAATTGATTCTGAAATACCTCTTTACTCCCTTTTGAATACATCAAAAAGAGGTGGGTATTGAATGCTACATACCTCCCGATAAAACACCACAAAAATCAAGCATGGTATAGAGTCATAACACTTGGTTTATCATAAGAGAAGAAAAAAAGAATTTGAAATGTAAATAAAATCATTAATTTTTATTATTTTTCATATTTGTCAAAATTTCTTTGTCAGTCTATTTGAATTATTCATAAAAATCACACAGCTAAATGAATAATCACATTTACTCACATGGAAAATGAAGTATTGTTTAGAGTTGCCCAAATCCCAAATCCAGGTGACAAATATTTTCATAAAAATTTTTGAAAATGTCCATGAAATCATAAAATAAAAATATTCCCTACTATTATATTTGTATTTAATAGACTATGACTATCTTTCCAAGGTTTTATAAAATTACATATATAGCATGAGACATATTTTGAGAATAAAGAATTAAAATGAAAAATCTTTTCTTCTCCCATGAATTTTCCTGATAGCATACAATCACAATCAACAGCCCACATTTTTGGTAGAAATTTCGGCAAGCTAATTCTAATAACTATTTGTTAATACAATGTGCAATGAATAATCAAGATGTGCTTGTGAGATGAAACAATTTTGAAGACAGAACCTATAATCTATAAACAAGTTCTGGGCATATTGACAAAAAAAAGAACAAGTACTGATGGCAAACAGTTAAAGGTTTATATGCAGATTAAATAATTTTGTGCATCATGTGTGAGAGTATGTGTGTGTGTATAAATTTTACCTCAACAAACCAGGGAAAAAAGATAAAAGTATTTCCAATGACTTAGGACTTCCACTCTGAGTTTACTTCCAAAGATATTCTTCCACAGAGTCTCCAAAATGTATGTTCAAATTATTCATAGCAGAAGAATTTGTAATCATTAAACCCTAGAGCATTCAAATATGTTCATTAATAAAAATATGTAAGTAAGTAGAGGATAGCAACCAGATGAAGTATTCAGTAGCAAGGCAGATTAATAACTTACAAAAGCACAAGTAAATATTGACAGACATAAGGTTTAAGAGAAGAAGCAAAAAAAGCACATGATCTACACAAAAATTTGAGTGGGTTAATGATTCTATGCTAACACAAATTGTAAAAAGGGTTACTTTTTGGGGGATAGAAAATGAAAGATAACACATGGGTGATTTGTGAAGTACTGATCACAATTTTTAGAAAGGTAAAACAGTAAGTGATCCATGGAATGATAGCAGTAATTTTAAAAAAAAGTGAGTTATCCCAGTTTATGCAGATATCAGCCTTCCATTTGTTACCCAAGTGGCACTAGTGGTAAAGAATCTGACTGCCAATGCAAGAGACCCAAGAGATATGGATTCAATCCCTGGGTTGGGAAGATTCTCTGGAAAAGAAAATGGCAACTCACTCCAGTATTCTTGCCTGTCAAATCCCATGGACAGAGGATCCTGGTGGGCTATAGTCCATGGGGCTGCAAAGAGTCAGACACAACTGAACAACTGAGCACACACACATGCCTTCAATTTAGTGTGAAGACAGCAGAAAGTTTTAGGTAGGAAGTTGTGCTGTATGATCCTGCAGGTGTAGGGATGCACCAGCTCAAAGGAGATAATTGCTTCTCACACTAATGAACATAACATCATCAATATGTATTTTGGCTGTATAACTCCAAGAGGAATTTCAAGTCTGTCTGGATTTAAATAGAGATAGAAGAAGAACAGAGTCTTATGTTGGGAGACTACAGTCACAGTAACATGATCAACTCCAGACTTTCCTAGACTATGAGAATAAGTAATAATTGTAATTGAAATGCTCCCCAGAGAGACACATTTCCAGGAAACTTGAAAGGCGCACAGCATTTGAGATGTCAGAAAGTAAGATTTTTCTTCTAATCCTGTTTAATTCCAAATCTCATTTTGATTTAGTTGGAAAATCTTGTCAAAAAGGACCCTTGTAAAGAAAGAGTGCGAATCTGATGTAGGGCAATAAATACAAGGACTGAGCAAGAGAGAGATTAAAAAATGTACAAGTAGAAAACACTGAATTTTTAAATGACACAATGGTTTGTTACAATGAAAGAACAAACATTTTATATTAACTTGAAATTGTCATATTGGCTCATTGGTGTCTTGTGAAAGGTGTCTTTGTGTTTCCCACAATATATGAAGTGCTAGTATTTGCTAACTGGTTTGAAGCAGTAATTTTCATTTTTGTCCTTTAAATATTGTTAATAATATTTTTTAATTTCCTCAAATTTTAGAGTCATATATTAAAGAGACATGAGATAAATCCTTGAACAGTAAGAGACTGTTACATTTTTCTGCGTTAGTAAAATGTCATCACTGGCTTCCTGTCATCAGATGGACCTTTGTTGCCAAAGTGATGTGTCTGTTTTTTAATATGCTGTCTAGATTGGTCATAGCTTTTCGTCCAAGGAGCAAGGGCCTTTAATTTCAGTCACCATCTACAGTGATTTTGGAGCCCCTCCCAAAAGAAGCTTCTCACTGTTTCCATTGTTTCCCCATCTATCTGTCATGAAGTGATGGGACCAGATGCCATGGTCTTAGTTTTCTGAATGTTGAGTTTTAAGCCAACTTTTTCACTCTCTTTTTTCACTTTAATCAATAGGCTCTTTAGTTCTTCACTTTCTCCCATAATGGTCGTGTCATCTGCATATCTGAAGTTACTGATATTTTTCCTGGCAATCTAGATTCCAGCTTGTGCTTCATCCTGCCTGGCATTTCACATGATGTACTCTACATATAAATTAAATAAGCAGGCTGATAATATACAGCCTTGACATACTCCTTTCTCCATTTGGAACCAGTCTGTTGTTCCATGTCCAGTGCTAACTGTTGCTTCCTGATCTGCATACAGATTTCCCAGGATGCAGGTCAGATGGTCAGGTATTCCCATCTCTTGAAGAATTCTCCACAGTTCATTGTGATCTACACAGCTAAAGGCTTTGGCGTAATCAATAAAGCAGAAGTAGATGTTTTTCTGGAACTGTCTTGCTTTTCCAATAATCCAACAGATGTTGGCAATTTGCCCTCTGGTTCCTCTGTTTTTTCTAAATCCAGCTTGAACATCTGGAAGTTCATGGTTCATGTACTGTTGAAGCCTGCCTTGGAAAATTTTGAGCCTTACTTTGCTAGCGTGTGAGATGAGTGCAACTGTGCAGTAGTTTGAACATTCTTTGGCTTTGCCTTTCTTTGGGACTAGAATGAAAACTGACTTTCCAGTCCTGTGGCCACTGATGAGTTTTCCAAATTTGTTGCCATATTGAGTGCAGCACTTTCAGCATCATCTTTTAGGATTTGAATTAGCTCAACTGGAATTCCATCAATCCACTAGCTTTGTTTGTAGTGATGCTTCCTAAGGCCCACTTGACTTCTCATTCCAGAATGTCTGGCTCTAGGTGAGTGATCACATCATCGTGATTATCTGGGTCATGAAGGTCATTTTTGTATGGTTCTTCTGTGTATTCTTGCCACCTCTTCTTAATATCTTCTGCTTCTGTTAAGGCAATACCATTTGTGTTCTTTATTGTATATGTTAGTAAAACATTTTTTCCCACAAATTAATTGAAAATACATTTTCTTTATCTTGATGGGAAAAAAGGGATCACATAAAAACAAAAATAAAGCCTTAGAATATCAAATTATTATATAAAAGCTTCAAATTTTTAAACATCTCTATTAATTTCAGTTCCTTCACTTTAGACATATCATATTACTTTTCTTTATGATGACACAGAGCTAAAGTAACATGTTACTGAAGCCTGGGGACTAAGCTAAATAGCTTGTATCCATTTTTACAGAACAGATTCTATGAATCACCCTCCTCAGGGCTCACTTCACCTCCTTGTTTCTCAAGCTGTAGATGATGGGGTTAAGCATTGGGGTCAGAAGAGTGCAGAAGATAGCCAGAACCTTGTCCTCTGTTGGAGACTGAAGAGAGCTTGGGTGTAGATACGTGTGAGCAAAGGGCATATAGTAGAAAGTCACCACAGTGAGGTGGGTACTGCAAGTTGAATAGGCCTTTCTCCTTCCTTCTGCTGAGTGCATGCAATAGACAGCAGTGAGAACATGGCCATAAGAATAGGCAATACCAATGAAAGGCAACACAAGGAAGAAGGCAGTGCTCACAAACATTGTGTACTCATAAACCAAAGTGTCCATGCAAGCCAGGTTCACCATGGCTGGGACATCGCAGAAGAAATGATTGATGGCCCTGGATCAGCAATAAGGGAGATGGAGGACATATACAGTGTGAACACAAGAGTTGATAGATCCCATTATCAAAGATCCTATTATCATAAGGACACACACTTTTTTTGCTCATACAAACAGGATAGTGGAGAGGAAAGCAAACAGCCACATAATGATCATAGGCCATAGATGCCAATATTAATGCTTCGGCACCTCCTAAAGTCAAGAAGAATAAGCTTTGAATCCAACACTCGATGGAAGTTTTGGAAGTTTACTATGAAACCTTATTACCAAATAGCATTTGTGTCAAGCCATTGTCTTCTTCCTCTTCACCCCATTTCTGAAAGCTCTAGTTAAATCAGACCCTTTTCCTGAGAATTTATCTTCTAATTTCACTGTAGCTTCCATAATTCAGCTCAAGCTCTCCTGAAAAAGACATGCATTCTCTCCAGCTGCTTCTCAAAGTTTATATAGCATCATATTTTGCTTTATGACACATTTCCCTCTGGTTCTTTTTTCCTTTTTGCTTTATTAAAATTCTTCCCACTTCTCAATAAGTATGGGACTATGAATGCATATTTTTAGCGCATCTCCATCATAAAACTCATCTCACATAAGGATAAAGAAAAAATAGTGAAAGTAGAGAAGAAACTTGAGCGGAGAATCATGGGTGTGAGAGTTCAGAAAGTTTGGGAATAAGAAATTTTGAGAAACAATTATTCCTTCCCTTAACTGGAGAAGGAAACAAAAAACAACCTGAGAGTCTTCTAAATGTAAAAGAGTGGGCATACTCTCTAGAGAAAATTCCATCAGTGAGCAAACTCAGAATGCTTTTCTAAAAAAAGGGGTTGCAATAATTACAGCTTTATTGTATTGCTCTAAGACCACAGGTTATCAGACTTCTGAGGAATTTTTCAAATGAAAGAGAGATACACAAATAAACACTTACACAGACACTGAATTAAAAGTTATTGACAAAAATATAAGAAATCTTAATAAAAAATTGTCATATCTTCAGAGAAATTTGAGAAGTTGTTAAATCACAGTGACAAATATAGCTTTATATAAAAGGAGATGCCAAGTAACATAAAGAAAAAGCTCTGGAAAATTGAAAAAGATAATAATTAATATTCAATTAAAATTTTGAAAGATAAATGGGTGACAAATTACCAGAAAGGAAATCATAACAATAAAATATAAAAATTTGATATTTAGAAAATATGAGAGATTTAGAGAATTAATACAAGATAAGCCAACATATCATTGATATTCTGAAAAATGCCTATGCTACAATAGTAATGGAGTGAATATATCAAGCAAAAACATTTCTTCAGAATTGTCATGTCAGTGACAATATTCAGAAACCTTGGAAAGGACACGGAAAAAATGAGAAACAATTTATTAAATGATGTTTTATGAAAACATTAACACTCCTTGAGAAAAAATTAGCAATTAACAACATATCAGCTATAAACATAAGGAATGTTAGTTGCTCAGTCATGCCCAACTCTTTGCAACCCCATATACTCTATCCCACCAGGCTCCTCTGTCCGTGGACTTCTACAGGCAAGAATACTAAAGTGGGTAGCCATCCCTTCTCCAGGGAATCTTCCCAACTCAGGGATTGAACCCAGGTCTCCTGCATTGCAGGCAGATTCTTTACCATCTGAGCCACTAGCGGAGCCCAAAAGCTACTTGAAAGAAATTATAATAATACAGTTGGGAGAAATATATGCAGAAATGGCAAATAAAATAGTTTCACAATTATTATATTTTTACATGAAACCAATAAATTCTAGAAGATAAAACAATGTCATCAGCCCATTTCCCCAGACACAAAGCGGGATGTAAATATGGGGAGCATGAGAAGAGAGGAAAAGGGTGAAGGTAGTGATGTAAGGAGGGGGCACCTTTCATCCATTAGCCTGTGTCACAGATCAAAGACTGGTTTCATTTTGGAATCAAACATTAGAACATAAGCGTATCATTTTAAATATGGGAAAATGCTGGATAAAAAGAAATCAGATTATTTCTTAGTGAGTTGGACAAACAAGCTTCGAAACTGTACAAAGTACAGCTAGATAAGTTAGAGATATAAATTTTTATTTACCAGCCTCACTGGGTAACTGACTTGTACCAGAATTATTTAATCAACTCTAAAGGTTGATAATACCACTGACATTTTATAGATGATGATGAAATAGTCAGAGACCTTAAATGACTTTCCTTTGATTCCATGCTAGCAATTTAGATGTTAGATGAATAGATAGATATTTGTATATTAAATTATTTAAAAGAGATATTATGCTTTGTCCCTTTTTTTTTTTTTTCTCTTGTGTAATCTTAGTTCACAAACCAGGGCCACAGCAGTTAAAGTACTGAGTCCTAACCACTGGATATCCAGGGAGCATTTCATCCCTCAAAAATTTTGAGGTAACCATTATGAAACAATAATAGTTCTCTTTTTAAATTCTTTAAACTAAAATAAAATAAATGGAAACATTAAAATGCAAATTTACTATAGATGAAAGAGTGTTAAGATGTACATAGAAGTTATTTTATGCCCAAATAAACTGGTCTAGTGTTTACATTTTACTGAAAACTCTTTTCCCTTATTTTCTGCTGTCCTTACCATATTTTCACTTGTTCCCTCCAACAATTCAATGCTAATGAAAATGTACACATTAGTCTCAGAGCCTCTAAATTAACCTTAATTCATATCTGGCCACCAATACAAAATGTCTCTACCTATAAGTTTTTGATTCCAAAGATACAGCCATATTATCTCCTTTGAAAATCAGGTTGTAAATGTATATATTCAGAATAATTATTCAGTTAACCCCTACATCATGATGAGGGAAATTTAATGACTAATCTTCAATGGCTGCCCAATATCAAAATGAGTTGCAAATTGCCATTACCTAAATTCAATATATATTAATTCCTTGAATAGATTTTTTCTGTACTTTATTCAGTTGAAAATTAAATGATGAAAAAGGCACATACTACTGATTCTTATAGAAGAAATAGATTTTCAAATGCAGTCTCATTATTAAAACAGTGAAAATTCCTTTCTATAGGGGTGCAGTGAATTATTTAAAACTATACCTTAATCAAGTGGCAGATCTGATGAGATGACCACCATGAGTGAAACAATGGCATGGTTTTTTGAAGTAGAGATTTTCTTTTCCTGTACAACTTTGCTTTTGACCAAAAGTAGTCTCAAAGAAATAACTTTTGATTACTAATGTATCTGGGATGTTTGGTGTGATCAATTTTCATAGGTGAAGCAAGAATGTGAATTTACCAAGGAAACTTTAAGTTGGTTTTGCTAGAAGTTTTATAAAATATTTTAGACTAGTTTTTTTTTTTAATGGTCTAGTTGTAACAAACAAAAACATACTCTTGACCAGATATACATGGGTAATATCCTCTCTTTGAAAGATACCTGAAATAGTGTAAAGGGTTGTCTTTTTTCAAAGGAAAATTCCTTACTCACCAGAGATACAGAAATCCGGTTTAAAAAAAAAGATACCAGATTAGTTTTCAGAGAGTTTTGAACTTACCGTCACCATAAAGTCTGCCTAAATTCTTTGAAATTTTTGATCATAGTTGTACCTGAATATCCAAAGATAATAATTAGTTTGTATTGCCAGTAGTTATTTAGAATTTACAGTATTGTAAAATGGCTTTCAAATATTCTGAATCACCAGAACAATATCTCTGGGGTCCAGCCAAGCATAATTCTCCACAGTATTCTTTAATGGAATACGACTTAAAATTCCATACTTTTGCAAGTTTCTATACAACAGATTCTACTAAAAAGGACCAAGAGTGTATCATTTTTATTACTTTAGGGATTTTGAATTAATATTCTTATTAAATATTTAAGTATGTATTTTTAATTGTACACAAGAAGGTAAAAGCATGAAACTTATGATATCTAGCATACACAATATTTGTATGTGCAGCTTATAATACACAGAACCTAAAGGCAAAATAGCTACAGCTACATTTGAGACATATCTGAAGCAACAATGTATTTTCTAAACCAGAAGTTTATCTTATAGAAATTATTCATGTATTATTAGAGATAGTGGATGTATTACAATTACCTAGTTTTTTTGTGTGTGCTTCTAAATAATATATTTCATGAGATTTCACAATAATGAGTCATATTATTAGTTAGAAAACTAGGAAAATGGATAGGCTAATATCTTGAGAGAGAATTGAAAATGATTACTACATATATACTTTGAGCTTGGATTCATATTAAAGATCAGTTTACTAGGCTTTATAGTTTAGGGTCAAAATTATATCTAATCCTAGTTCTACTAGACATGTAAACTGAGATTAATGAATTTAACTCTATGGGCCTCTATAAGTGAGCATACAAAAATCACAATAAAATATAATTCACATGGTTAGAATGGTTAATACCAAAGAACTATGACAAGTGTTGCCAAGCTTGTGGAGAAAGGGAATCCTTCTTCAGTCTTGGTGGGAATGTAAATTGAAACAACCACTATGGATAGTATGAAGATTTCTCAAAATATTAAAAATAAATCTGGCAATCCATCTATAAATATGTTTCAAAGGAAATGAATTAATATTAGAAAGAGATATCTTCTTATGCCTATTTCAGCACTGTCTGCAATAACTAATTGTCTATTAATAAATAAATTGATTTTTCTAAATGGAAAAAAATATACTTGTCATTGAAATATTACATAGTCTTAAAAATAATATATTTCTATTTGCATCAACATGGATGAACCTAGATAACATTATGCAAAGCAAAATAAGACAGACACAGAAGGACAAATATTGCTTGAATTTACTTTTACCTGAAATCTAAAATAGTCAAGCTCACAGAACCAGAGAGTAGAAAGCCTAAAGGGAGTTAGAAATAGAGAGATTTGGGTCAAAGGCTGAAATGCTTCCATCATACAAGATGAGAAAGTTCTGTAGATTTAATGCAGAACGATGGAAATAGTAAACAATAGTGAAAAGTAAATAGTCTATTGCACACTTACAAAGTTATAGGAAAGTAAGTACTAAGTAACTTAAACAGAAATAAAAAGGTGACCGTGCAAGTTGAATTATATGTTAATGACATTGATTTAATGATTATTTCAGAATGTGTACATATATCAAAACATCAATCTGTATCCCTTAAATATATACCAATTTTATTTGTCAATTGTAGCTTCAGTTCAGTCGCTCAGTCGTGTCCAACTCTTTTGCGACCCCATGAACCACAGCACACCAGGCCTCCCTGTCCATCGCCAATTCCCAGAGTTTATACAAACTCATGTCCATTGAGTCGGCGATGCCTTAATAATGCTAGAAAAAAGTTATTACAAGATTGTATGAGAAAATGTATACTGGTGACATTACACATGCCTAGAATAAGTGATCACTGAACAGTAGTTGTAACATTTACCTTCTTCATCACCACTAACAGCAATATCTACATAACCACGTCACTTTCATCTACACCCTTGTCACCTCAAAATTTATCAGACGGTATGGTTCACAAAATGTTCTAATATTCATTATGATATGATTTTAACAAAGTATCTTAGATTACAAATGAAGATGTATTATTATTCCATTGGTATTTTAGTGATATGTATGGAAAGTTAAAAAAATAAAATGCAAAAATTAAACACAGGGATGAAGTACACTTAGTACAATTTGTGTTTGGAAAAAAACCTGGGTAACTGTAATATATCTGCTATTGATATTTTTAAGAATACCTGAGTATTGCACAAGATGTTCTGAAATTTGGAAAATGCTTTATTACCTCAGAAATGTCTCAAATTAGGTGATTATAATTTTGCCTTTGTTAGAAGCTCCATTTTATATTTTTGCAAAAGATGAAGACAAGAAACAATTTAATTGAAAATAGCAGATTCATATAAGTTAAATGTGCATAAAAATACTAAATTTACTCTGGAACCATGCTAACTACTGTGCTCATAGGAAGGTGACCATATTTTTATTAGTAAATGAAATCCAAAAAAGAAGTTTGTTAATAATATCAACTATTGACTATAACATTAATCTCACTGTGTTTCACTACTTCTTCACAGTAATTATTAGGATTGACACCATTTTGAAAATTTTACAAATACGTATATTCATCTCTCACCCCTGCACTTGATGTTTTAGATAATTCCATGAACACTCTCCAGCAACCACAATCCCTGGCCTACTCTAACTGGAAATTCAGTGTAACGTTTATATTGTGTGTGTTCACCTTGGAAAGTCCATTAATGGAGGTTAAGTCACTAACAGCTCAGATTAGTCATAAGCCAAGAGTGGGGAAGAAGTGCTGAAAATGAATGTCCTTAGATATTTTTATAGATATGTTAAGAGTCAATTTGGTGTGAAAAGAAACAAAATATTTTTACTCAAGTTATTCCAGTGTTAATATGACTCTAAAGGGTTATGGAATCATATATCTTCTATTTTGTAATTCAGTAAGTGCATAAAATACTGGAGTACTTCTTTCTATTGTGTTCACTTTATTGCTCTTCAATTTGAAATTTTCTGGCAACCTTGTGTTGAACAAGTCTATCAGTGCCATTTTTCCAATAGTATTGCTCACTTTGTGTATTTGTCATCTTTTGGTAATTCTTACAGTATTTCACACCCCCCAACAGCCAAAAGATTATGACTCTCTGAAGGCTCAGGTGATGACAAGAACTTTTCAGCAATAAAGTATTTTTAAAAGGAGCTATGTACCTTTTTAGAAGCAATGCTCCTACACACTTACTTGAATATAGTAGAATGTAACATAGCTTTTATATGTACTAGGAAACAAACAAAAAAAAAGTTGTATATGATTCTCTTTATGGCCATATTTGCTTTATTACAGGGATCTGGAAACAAATTTGAAATATTTGTTAGGTGTACCTGTAATGTGGAAGCACTTTATTTTTCAGTTTTGAACATATTAAGTAGAAATTGAATACATTAAAATGAAATGTGATGCATTTAACATGGAATCATAAGGAGAAATTCTAAAAATTTCAAACAATTAATGTGGAATTTTAAATTTTTTGATGTTATTTATTTTCAAGTTGTTTTCTTTATATTGTAGTTTACCATTATTACCATTAATTATAAAACACATTTATAATTTTATAATAGATAATAAAGTATTAGCAGTACTCTGATGTGATAGTGTTTAGATAATATTCAATTGCATTTTTTATTACAGGTGATGTTATAAATGTTCTTAGATTTCCTTTGGTCTAAGTATTTGCATTATGACTTGTTTCCCTTGGTAAGTGGTGTTACTAATGTAGTTTAATGCATTTGTTTTCTGGCTCAGATGGTAAAGCGTCTGCCTGCAATGTGGGAGACCTGGGTTCGATCCCTGGATCAGGAAGATCCCCTGGATGAAGGAAATGGCAACCCACTCCAGTACTCTTACCTGGAAAATTCCATGGATGGAATAGCCTGGTAGGCTACAGTCCATGGGGTCACAAAGAAGCAGACACGACTGAGTGACTTCACTTTGACTTTTTGACTTTTAACAAAATTTACCATTTTAACCATCTCATTTGCACAATCCAGTGACACTAAGTACATCCAAATTTTTGTGAAATTATCACCACCATTCATTTTCAGAACATTTTTATTATCCCAATATGAAACATCTCACCATATAAACAAAAATTCTCTGTCCTTTTCTCCACACAGCTTTGCTAATCATGATTCTGTCTCAATGCATTAAAAAACAAACAAACAAACATTTTATTTTGTACTGAGGTATAGCTGGTTAACAAACAATGTTATGAAAATTTTAGGTGAACAGTGAAGGGACTCAGCCATACATATACATGTGTTCTCTCTCCCCCAAACGCCCCTCTCTTCCAGGCTGCCATACAACACTGAGTAACATGTGCCATACAGTTGGTCCTTGTCGGTTATTTATTTTAAGCATTGCAGTGTGTACAAGGTCATCCCAAACTCCCTAACTACCCCTTCCCCCCAGCAACCATAAGTTATATGTACATAAGTTCATTTGTATCATTTTGTTTTAGATTACACACATAAGGGGTGCCATACAATATTTTTCCTTCTCTGTCTGACTTACTTCACTCAGTATGGCACTCTAGATTCATCTATGTTGCTGCAAATGGCATTGCTTCATTCTTTGCAATGGCTGAGTAATAGTCTATTGTGTGTATGTAACTCATCTTCTTTATCTGCTCCTTTTTTGATAGATATTTAGCTTGCTTCCATGTCTCAGCTATTGTAAATAGTGATGCAATTAATATTGGGGCACATGTACCCTTTTGGATCATGTTTTACTCTGGATATATGTGCAGGAGTGGGATTGCAGGGTCATATGTTAACTCTATTTTCAATTTTCTAAGGAACCTGTTTACTGTTCCCAATGGTGACTGTACCAATTACATTCCTACCAACAGTGTAGGAGGGTTCCCTTCCCTTTCCATCCTCTCCAGTATTTATTTGTGGATTTTTGATGATACCCATTCTGGCTGGTGTGAGGTGATATCTCACTATAGTTGATTTGCATTTCTCTAATAATTAGCAATACTGAACATCTTTACATATGTCTATTGGCCATCAGTTTGTTTTCTTTGGAGAAGTGTCCATTTAGGTCTTCTGCCCATTTTGGGGGTGGGTTATTTTGATGCTGTTAGCATTATCAGGTATTTGTTAATTTTGGAGTGCATGCTGAGTCTCTTCAGTCATGTCTGACTCTTTGTGACTCTGTGGACTGTAACCTGCCAGGTTCCTCTGTCCATGGGGCTTCTCCAGGTAAGAATTTTGGAGTGAATTGCTATGCCTTTCTCCAGGGGATCTTCTTGACCCAGGGATTAAACTTGTATCTCCTATGTCTCCTGTATTGGCAGGAAGTTACTTTACCACTCAGTTCAGTTCAGTTCAATTCAGTCACTCAGTCATGTCCAACTTTGCAACCCCATGAAACACAGCATGCCAGGCCTCTCTGTCCATTACCAACTCCCAGAGTCTACCCAATAGTGCCAACTTAATGGTCACATCATTTGCAAATATTTTCTACCAGTCTCTGGTTTGTCTTTTCATTTTGTTTATTTATTTATTCTGTGCAAAAGCTTTTAGATTTATTGCAGATACTATTTGTTTATTTCTGGTTTTATTTTCATTATTCTGGGAGAAAAAAAATTTGAAAAAGATATTGCTGTGATTTTTGTCAGAGTGTGTTCTGCCTATGTTTTCCCCTAAGAGTTTTATAGTGAAAGGTCGCACATTTAGGTTTTAATCCATTTTCAGCTTATTTTTGTATACAGAGTTAATCTAATTTCATTGTTTACATGTAGCTGTCCAGTTTGCCCAGCAACAATTGTTGAAGAGACTTTCTTTCCAACATTGTGTAGTCTTGCCTCCTTTGTCATGGATTAATTGGCCATAGGTGTATGTTTTTATTTCTGGATGTACTATCCTGTTCCATTCATCTTTATTTTTATTTTTGTGTCAGTACCATACTGTTTTTATGACTGTAGCCTTATAGTACAGTCTCAAGACACATACCTGATTCCTTCATCTCCATTTTTCTTTCTCAAAATTGTTGTGTGTCTCCATACAAATTTTGAGATATTCCATTCTAGTTTTGTGAAAAATGCCATTGGTAAACTTATAGGGATTGCTTTGAATCTGTAGATTGCCTTGGGTAGTATAGTCATTTTGACAATATTGATTCTTGCAATCCATGAACATGGTATATGTTTTCATCTGTTTATGTCTTATTCAGTTTCTTTCATCAGATCTTAGTTTTCCCAGTACAAGTCTTTTGTCTCCTCAGGTAGGCTTATTCCTAGATATTTTACTCTTTTTGATATGATAATAAATTGAATTGTTTCTTGGATTTCTTTTTCTAATTTCTCACTGTTGGTATATAGAAATGCAACAGATTTCTGTGTATTAATTTTGTAACTTGCAACTTTACCAAATCCAGTTGATAAGCTCTAGAAGTTTTCTGGCACCATCTCCAGGACCTTCTATGTATAATATCACATCATCTCCTAACAGTGACAGTTTAACTTCCTCTTTTTCATTTTGGATTCCCCTTTACTTCTTTCTCTTCTCTGATTGCTGTAACTAGGACTCCAAAACTCTGTTGAATAAGAATGGTGAGAGTGGATTTCCTTATCTTGTTCCTGACCTTAGAGAGATTGCTTCAACTTTTCACCATTGAGTATGATGCTAGCTGTAGGTTTGTAATATATGGCCTTTATTATGTTGAGACATATTCCCTCTATGCCCACTTTCTGGAGATATTTTATCATAAATGGGTGCTGAATTTTGTCAAGAGTTTTTTTATGCATATATTGAGATGATCATATGGTTTTTATTCTTTAGATTGTTGACATGGTATACCACATTTATTGATTTGTGAATGCTGAAGAATCCTTGCACCCCTGGTGTGAATCCCACTTTATCATGTTGTGTAATCTCTTTAATGTATTGTTGGATATGGATTGCTGGATTTTGTTCAAGATTTTTATATCTATGTTCATCAATGATATTAGCTTGCAATTTTCTACTTTTGTGGTATCTTTGTCAGAGTGATGGTGGACTCATAAAATAACTTTGGAAGTTTAGCTTCCTCTGCTGATTGTGGTTTTCTTTCTGGAGGCTGCAGAACTGTGGTTCTTCTTGCCTTTTCTCTCTGCCCTCTGGTGGATGAGGCTAAGAGGCTTGTGCAAACTTCCTGATGAGAGAGACTGGAGGTTGGGAAAACTGGGTCTCCTCTGGTGGACAGAGTGGTGCTCAGTAAAACTTGAATCTAGTGGTCTACTGATGGCTGGGGCTGTGCTCCCTCCCTGTTAGTTGTCTGGGCTGAGGTGATCCAGACCTGGAGTCTACTTGCTCTGTTGCTGTTGTGGGACTCTAAGTCATGTCCCACACTTTATGACCCATGGCCTGCAGGACACTAAGCTTCCCTGTCCTTCATTATATCCTGGAGTTTGGTCAGATTCATGTCCATTGAGTTGATAATGCTATCCAATCATCTCATCCTCTGTCCCACACCCACACCCACACCCTCTCCTCCTACCCTTAATCTTTCCTAGCATCAGGGTCTTTCCAACGAGTCAACCCTCCACATCAGGTGGCCAAAATATTGGAGCTTCAGTTTCAGCATCAGTCCTTCCAGTGAATATTCAGGTTTGATTTCCTTTAGGATTGACTCATTTCATCCCCTTGCAGTCAAAGGAACTCTCCTCTTTCACTCTCATCAAGAAGCTTTCCTGCTGGTAAGCTTCTCAGTGGTAAAGAATCTACCTGCAATGCTGCAGACCTGGGTTTGATCCCTGGATTGGGAAAATCCGCTGGAGAAGAAAGTCTCAACTCAAACTCCAGTATTCTTGCCTGGAAAATCCCATGCACAGAGGAGCCTAGCAGGCTCCAGTCCATGGAATTACAAAGAGTCGAACACAACTTAGTGACTAAACACTCCCAAGAGGCTCTTTAGTTCCTCTTTGCTTTCTGCAATTGGAGTGGTAGGGCTGCAGGCTCTATTGTATGGCTAATGGTGACCTCCAAGAGGTCTCACATCAAAGGACACCTCCCAGGACTCTTGCTCCCAGTGCTAATGTCCCGCTATAAGCCACTGCCAGGCCATGCCTCCACAAGAGACCCTCCAATACTTGCACATCAGCCTGACTCAGACTCCTGTGGTATCACTGCTTGTTTCCCCTGGGTCCTGGTGTGCACATGGTTTTGTTTGTGCCCTCCAAGATTGGAGGTCCTGTGAAAGTCCTGCAATCCATTTCCATATTAAAGTCAGATTCCTTAGGAATTTCCATATTAAAGTCAGATTCCTTAGGAATTTCTAGTCCTTTTGCCAGATCCCCAGTCTGGGAAGCCTGACACGGGACTCAGAACCTTCACACTAGTGTGAGAACTCCTTTGGTATTATTGCTCTTCAGTCCCAGCAGGTATGGGATTTGATTTTATCGTGATTATACTATCTCACTGCAGCTTCCATTTGTCCTTGGATGTGGGGTATCTTTTTTTGGTGAGTTCCAGCATCTTCCTGGAAGTGGTTATTCAACATCTAGTTGGGATTTTGGTACTCTGGCAGGAGAAGATGATTATATGTCCTTCTACTCCACCATCTTGAACTATTCTTGTTGATTACTTTTAAATTAGCAAAATGGGATGGTCCAAATTCTTGCAAACATGTCAAGGTCATTGTAAACGCACTCCCTAGTTGTTCACTGTCAACTGCCAGTCAAATTGCTCCTTCCAGGCCAGTTAGAGATCATCTCATTGGTCCCACACATTTACACCTCAGGAGGGAGAGAGGAGACAGTGGGGCCCATGGGGAGGCTGTAGGTCAGGAAGCAGCAGGCCACTGCAGGGTTGGGAGGTTTGGCTGCAGTTCAATGGCAAGCAGAGAGGTGGTATTGCAGTGGTGGCAGCTAAATTTATTTGTTCTATGTACCTCATAAAAGTGGAATCATACAATATTTTTCTTTTTGTGTTTGGCTTATTTCAGTAAGTGTATGCAGAGTTCATCTATTTTGTAGCATGTATCAGAATTTACTATTAAATTCAAACTATATTCTATTTTATGTATATAGCCCATTTAAGAAGTACTCTGTTCCTGTGAACATGATGTAATACAAATATCTGTTCTACTTTCTGACTTCAATTATTTCTATGTATACATAGAGCATAATTGTTGGTTCATAAGGTCATACTATGATCAAGTTTTATAGGAATCACATATTGCTTTTCATACCTGCTTATCATTTTACATTCTAACCAGAAGTGGACAAAGATTTCAGCTTCTCCACACCTTACCAACAGTTGCTATTTCTTTCTTTGTTATTTTTGTTATTTGTTTGTTTGTTTTTTCAATACTAGCACTCTAACTTTGAAGGGTTATTCCATTGTGGTTTTGATATGGATTTCCCTAATGACTAATGATGCTAGCCATCTTATCATGTGCTTATCAGGTATTTCTATACATTTTAGAAAAATATGTACTCAAATTTTTCACTCATGTTTTAATTTGGTTTTGTTGTTTTTTAATATTTGTTGTTGAACAATTTTTTTTTAAATGCTAAGATTTATTTATACATTCTGGATATTTTCCTTCATAAGATATATATTTTTTCTAATTATATTATTTTCTCTCTTTAATCTACTGAGAATGTTCTTAAATGCACAATTTCCTTTTATTTATTTAATTAAATAAATTAATTTTCCTTTTGTCGTCTGTGTTTTCATGTCACACCCACAAATATTTGCTAAGCTCAATGTAATAAAGCTTTTCCTCTCTGTTTATTCCAACAGTTTTTATAGATTTAATGCTTTTTTTTAAGCTTTTAATCAATTTTGAGTTAGTTTTTTTTTTTTTTTTTTATTAGTTGGAGGCTAATTCCTTTACAATATTGTAGTGGGTCTTGTCATACATTGACATGAATCAGCCATGGATTTACATGTATTCCCCATCCCGATCCCCCCTCCCATCTCCCTCTCTACCCGATCCCTCTGGGTCTTCCCAGTGCACCAGGCCTGAGCACTTGTCTCATGCATTGAGACAGTTGAGAAAACTGAGTTAATTTTTAAATGTTGTATGGATAATGGTTCCATATTCTTCTTTTGCATTCCAAAATTCAGTTTTCTTATTATGATTCATTGAAAATAGTGTCCTTTCCTTAATGAATAGTCTTGGCAGCCTTGCTGAAAAATTGCATAATCTTACACCTGAGGATTCCTTTATGATTCCTCTATTCTATTTAATTCATCTATTGGTCTCTTTGTATGTAAGCTACTTTAATTAGTTATATACATATATATATACATATATATGTAATTAGTTTTGAAATAAGAAAGAATGAAAAATTGTTTTTCTATTTGAATATTAAATTCCATTATGATTCAACATTAATTTTAGAGTATGCTTCCCTATTTTGCAGAAAAAATTCATAGGGATTTTGATAAGGAATTCATTGACTCTGTAGGTAGTTCTGGATATTCTTATTATTGTAAGAATATTATTATTCCAATCCATGAACATGGAGTATAAAGGTACTTATTTTTATCTCCTTTAATTATTTCAGGAATGATTGATAGATTTCACCATGTAAGTGTTTCATATTCTTAGTTGGAATTTTCCAAAGTATTTTGTTTATGTTATGGTAGATGGAATTGTTTTTTAAATTTTCTTTTAACATGTTTATTGCTAGGGTAAAGAACACAACTGATTTTTGTTATTTATTTTGTATCTTACAACTTTGCTGACCCTGTTTATTAACTTTAATTGTGTGTATGTGTGTGTGATCTTTAGGAATATTTAGGATAATATAACATCGCCAATAAATAGATGGACTTACTCATTTTATTTCAACTTGGATATCTTTTGATACTTTAGCCTAATTGCTCTAGCTGAAACCCTCAACACTGTGTTGAACAGAATTGGTGGAAGTGGGCATATTTGACTTCTTTCTGTACTTCGAGGAAAAGCATTCAGCTTTTCACAATTAAGCACAAGATTAGCTATGCTTTTTTTCATGTCAGTCTTTTATATGTTGAGGATTTTCTTTGTCTAGTTCCAGATTGTTGGGTTATTTTATCATTGAAGGATGTTAAGTCTTGTCAAACCCCTTTTTTCCTTCATGGATTTAGAGTATCATATATTTTATTTCCCCTCTCATTCAAGTAAGATGATGCATTATGTAAGTTTATTTTCCTATGGTGAACATTTCTGGTATTTTATGATTAAATCAAATCAGGTGATTGTGTGTAATCTTTTTGATATACTCAAAAAATTGATGAATTTTTTTGCTGGTATTTAGTTAAGAATGTTGTCTAAAGGCCTTAATTCATATCAATGTCTTTTCCTTTTTAAAAAATATAAATGTATTTATTTAATTGGAAGCTAATTACTTTACAATATTGTAGTGGTTTTGCCATATATTGGCATGAATCCACCACGGGAGTACATGTGTTCCCCATTTTGAATCCCCCTACTTCTTCCCTCCCCATCCCATCCCTCTGAGTCATCTGAGTGCACCAGCCCCGAGCGCTCTGTATCATGCATTGAACCTGGACTGGCGATCCATTTTGTGTATGATAATATACCTGTTCCAATGCCATTCTCCCAAATCATCCCACCCTCGCCCTCTTCCACAGAATCCAAAAGACTGTTCTGTACGTCTGTGTCTCTTTTGCTGTCTTGCATATAGGGTTATCGTTACCATCTTTCTAGATTCCATGTATATGTGTTAGTATACTGTATTGGTGATTTTCTTTCTGGCTTACTTCACTCTGTATAATGGGCTCCAGTTTCATCCACCTCATTAGAACTGATTCAAATGTATTCTTTTTAGTGGCTGAGTAATATACCATTGTGTATATGTACCACAGCTTTCTTATCCATTCATCTGCTGATGGACACCTAGGTTGCTTCCATGTCCTGGCTATTATAAACAGTGCTGTGATGAACATTGGGGTGCACGTGTCTCTTTCAGTTCTGGTTTCCTCAGTGTGTATGCCCAGCAGTGGAATTGCTGGGTCATATGGCAGTTCTATTTCCAGTTTTTTAAGGAATCTGTACACTGTTCTCCATAGTGGCTGTACTCATTTGCTCTCCCACCAACAGTGTAAGAGGGTTCCCTTTTCTCCACACTCTCTCCAGCATTTATTGCTTGTAGACTTTTGGAGTCAAAAGGGGGAGAGAGAAATCAAACTAGTAATCTCACTCCTACTTAAAAATGGGTACTGAAGATTGGGTTCTTAAAGGTATAAAATTGATAACAAATACCAAAAAGCAAAGATTAAAAATCTAGAGTAGAGTTTAGATTCTCAAAAATACAATATTAAAACAAAACAAAACAAAGTCACAAAAATTATAAATACAAATATATATTACATATAATATATATATTTTATAATTATATATATATAAAATAAAGTTTTCTTTAAAAATTGGGTCTTTTTTTCAAGGTAATAGGTTATAAAAATGAAAATTAAAGGAGTAATAGAGGACTTAAAAATAAAATAAAAATTAAAAAAATTAAAAATTTAAAAAATGGTAATAGTTAAAATATATCTAGGAATTTCTCTGGAGCTGTTGTGGGGTCAGTTCATTTTCAGATAGTTCCTTGATCTGGCTTATACTTTTCAAGATTTATAGGCCCCTTCCAGTGTATCGGTGCTAACTACAGGGTTTTAATCTTTTGCACCTGTCACTTCCAAAGCAGTTCCCTCTGTTTATTTCAGCTTCTTCTGTTTGCTGGTCTCTTCAGTGTTTAACTTCTGCCCTGACACAAGGGGGCGGTGGTGGTCACTTATTTAGGCTCGCTTGTTCAGTCGTGCTGTGGGGAGGGGGGAACACTGCAAACAAACGTGACTGGCGTGTGTGGGGAGTGCTCGCAGCGTCTCAGGTGCACTGGGGTTGCCCCCACTCAGGGCGTGTGCGCTTTCCCCGTCTACACTGCTCAGGCTCCAGGTTGCTCTGTGGGGAACTGTCTGAGGCAGGCCCTGGGTTGCCGCAGTTTCCCGGTCTAAGCCGCTCAGGTTCAAGTTCTCCCCAAAGGCGCAGACTGGGCTGGGCCTGCGTTTTGTGCCCTTCCCAGGTCCGAGCAGCTCAGGTGACCAGGTGCTTGGCGAGCGCAGTCTCCCCAAGATGGGCAGTAAGTCTTATCGCCTCCCCCCACCCCCCGCCCCGTTCCAATCACTTGGTTTTCTGGGTGTACAACTGGGCGTGCCTTCTCAGGTGTGCCGTGTGTCTCTTCTGAGGAGCTGATCTCTGGCTGCAACCCTCCCGGCGGATGTCAACCGTCCAGAATCTCAAGAACTCTTGGTTATCCGCAGTCTGCTAGCTCTCCCCTGGTATTTGCTCAGTCCTTTGTTCTGTGAGTGGGCCTGGCAGTGCCTCAGGTTAGGACTCTTCGCAGGATAGTTCTCTCTCTTTTTTAAATTCTCTCTCTCTCTCTCTCTCTCTCTCTCTGGCTATCCCACAGTCTGTGTTGCTATCTCATATCAGTTCCCGCAGATTGCCCTCAGGGCATTCGGACCCTGTCCTTACCCTAAGCAATACAGCCCACGCCTCCCTGTTCAGGCCCTGCTAGCTGCAAGCGCTGGGAGTTGCCATTAGGCATATAATCTATGGGTTTTATTTATTTATTTATTTATTTTTCCTTCCAGTTATGTTGCCCTCTGAGATTGTAAGATTCCCCACAAATCTGCCGGTGAGAGTGGTGAGAGTGTTTCCTGGTGTTTGGAAACTTCTCCTTTAAGACTCCCTTCTCGGGGATGGATCTCTGTCCCTACCTCTTTTGACTCTCTTTTTGTCTTTTATATTTTATCCTACCTCCTTTCAAAGACAATGGGATGCCTTTCTGGTTGCCTGATGTCCTCTGCCAGAATTAAGAAGTTGTTTTGTGGAATTTGCCGAGCATTCAAATGTTCTTTCAATGAATTTGTGGGGGAGAAAGTGGTCTCCCCGTCCTATTCCTCCGCCATCTTAGGACCCCTGCCCTCAATGTCTTTTCTTATAGAATCAGTGTAATTGTGACCTCATAGAATGAGATAATGAGTGATATCTCCTCCTCTGGTTTTTGGGATGATATGGAAAATAACTGACATTAATTCTGTTATATATGACTGCTAAAATTAACCAGTCACATTATCTGGTTTACAGATTTTCTTTGTTGGGAAATCTTAATTACTAATTTAAACTCCTTGCTAATTATAGGTCTAGTCAGTCTTCATAGGGTGTGTTTTGCAAAACTGTACAATATTTTCTTGTGATCTCTTAAAAGTCTACTCTCTTAGTGCCTTTCAAATATACGATATAGCATTTTTAACTGTAATCACCATGCTGTTCATTAATTCCCCAGGACTTATTTATCTCATAACTTCAAGTTTCCATATTTTGCCACCTTCACCTTTTTCACTTATGACTTTTTATAAATTATTGATAATTTACTTTAAGGTTTGAAATATCATTTTATAGTTTCATAAAAATACAGAAATCAAATTAATTTCTCTCTCACATATATCATATATGTATATATCTATACATAATGCAATTATATCATAAAAGATAATTTTTACAAATTTGTATGACTTTAGTGGGAAAATAAAATTAACCTTTAGTCATCTTTGATGTACTATAATTGGAGGTTTGGTGATTATGATTGGCAACATAGAGAGACAGATACAATTTTAGATATATGTATTTATAAAACAAACATCTGTAACAGCTTTACTATTATCAATGTTTCAGAAACATCCATCTTTGCACACTTGAAGAGATAAAGACTTTCTAGAGATTTGAATAACAGGTATCCTCTAAATATTTAGTATGGAAATAGACAACAATATATACTTTAACCTTTTTCCCTATAACATTTTATGGGGAAAATTACTTCTGAGCATATTTTTTATTGCATCTGAGACATCTTTATTCCTGATACTGTAGATAATTGGGTTGAAAGATGGTGTGAGGATTGTATAGAATATTGCCAGGGATTTATCCTGGCCTGGAGTGTGGTACTTTTTAGGTCTCATGTATGTGAAAATAAAAGGCCCATAGTACATTATGACCACAATCATGTGGAAGAAACAGGTAGAAAATGACTTTTTCCTTGCCTCTTTTGATTTCATTTGGAGGACAGTAAGGAGAATTTGGACATAAGATGCAAAGATTAGAGAGGAAGGGATAAACAGGAAAATGATGCCACTTGCATAAGCTGCTTGTTCATAGTGTGTTGTGTCCACACAGGACAACACCAACATGGCGGGGACTTCACAGAAAAAGTGGTCAATGGCTCTTGAGCCACAAAAGGGAAAGTGAAGTGTGTAAGCTGTGTGAACTATGGAGTTGATTATCCCAATAAACCAGGCCCCTCCAGCCATGAGAACACTGACATAGTCATTCATAAGCATGGGGTAGCGCAGTGGGTGACAGATGGCTACATAGCGATCATAGGACATTGCTGCCAGGAGAAGGCACTCACCACCCAAGAGGGTAAGGGATAGAAATATCTGGAAGCCACAGGCTGCAAATGAAATAGTTTTGCTGCCTGATAGAAAGTCAGTGATCATTTTGGGAACAATGTTGCTAGTATGCAAGATATCCATAAAAGAGAGATGGCTGAGCAGGAAATACATTGGAGTGTGGAGTCTTGATTCCTTGTGGATGAGGATAATCATCATTGTATTTTCTGCTATAGTTATAATAAAAATGATGACTATAAAGGAGAGGAAAATCAGACTTGTTTGGGAAGAAGAGAAGAGTCCCAAAAGAATGAAGTCACTGCTGGAAGTGTGATTCTCATATTCCATCATGAAATTCTTGCTTTACCTAAAATAAATTAATAAACAAACAAATATAAATAAATAAGAGATAGAGTTAAAAGAAAGAAAAATTGGCATAAATCTCAACCTCCTTTACATTTAACTGTACAATAAGATAAGCATATTCCTTTTTTGCTATATTTTCCAAGTAAAGCCAATGGACTCTCAGTTTTTCAATTGGGCATGTTTTACATGATGGGCATTTATTTGCTGAACAACTTAATTATTTTATTCATTATGAAATAAACATAATTTGTATATACTTTATTTATATAAAATAAACTTAATTATATATTTAATTCCCTGAAATGTTAACACTGCTTTGCTGTCATTTTTTTTTTCTGCTGTCATTTTAAAAGTTTTAAAAGATCAGTATATGAATGGGATTTGCAGATGTGTGCATGTATACATGGCTCTTGCTTTTTCTACTGGTTTGATCTTCAGCTCAGTAAAATTTGGTGTAGACAGAGTCAGTTTGAAAGCAGTGGTGTTTCCCATGAACTGTTTGATTATAAATTAGTCTCTAAAATCACTGAATATTACTGCAACTCACATTTAATATATTGATATCCAAAGTTGTTGACTTTTTCTCACTGCATAGAATCATTTTGTCCTTCTGGTTTTGCTTTTTCCATTAACAGTTTACTTCATTGTAGTCATCCTGAATCAAAACAACACTTCATTTTAGTGTTAAGAAGAATGGACAGTGTCTATTCACACTAAATTCCTGTTAGTTAGTAGAGTCCCTGGACCATGGTAGCTTCCCAGATTCTTATTAGGAAATATTTGACGTATGTTTCTAAGATCTCTGATATGAAAGGTTTTCAATGAGACATCAATTATATTTATGTTTATAGACGGTTTTGTCTGCACAAGTATGTTTATTATTTTGATTTCAGATATAGGATGTACTCCATTATATATTCCTTAACATGTTTATTATCTTACTTCTATCATATTTCCCCTACCCTTAGGAGGTAGAGGGAAAATGAGGTGTCTAAAATGATGTACCTAAAATTTTTGCAACCATTTATTGTAAAACAGCTTAATTGGTCAATCAGGCATCTGAATATTCTGCCATGAAACTGGACAGATGGAAAAAAAATGTCTGTGACTTCCAAGATCTGGAATGAAAGCTGTTCTTAAATTCAAGGAGGAATGCTCAAGTGGTAAGCCTCCTTACTCAAAGCTAAAAAGTGGAGTAAACACATGTTACATATCAGACTTCCACATATATACAAGTCTTACTCAAGGTCAAGTCTTTCCCACTCCATTTAGGTTCAAATTTTCCCAGTTTACTAATACCAAATGCTAGAAAAGAGATGTAACACATAGCTTACATCCCTTTATCTTCTAAATGCTTGGAATCTAAATAGAAAATGATGTAATTTTTAGGTATTATTTTAAATTATAAAAGCAGTATGTTTCAGTCTTTCCTTATAGGAAATAGAAATACTTTGTATTCTTTATTCAGTGAATGTACTACACTCAAATCATTTTCATCATTTTGAATTTATCAAGATTCTCAAAATATAGTATATATCAATGCATTTTGACTTGACTCATAATACTTTTTTTCATTTTTCTAGTAGATTTCTTATTATTTAAATTAGGTTTATAGAATATTTCTGCAAACTAAGATTTAAGTAGAAGCCAATCACTAATCTTAAGATATTAACATGTATAGTATTATTATATATTAAATGTATACAGTATTTATAAACATACTTAATAGAATATAGTTGAGCCTACATATTTAGAAGATAATTGTTTGTGTGCTCCTATAATTGGTCTTTAAAGTTTTGACCAAAAGGCAAAGAAAAGATAAAAACTTTATATCATTTCTAAAAAAGATTTTTTTAAAGTGTTTGATATGAAAATGCTTTGCAATATTAATTCTGTGAAAAGCATTTATATTTTATACTATATGACTGTTATTTTTATTTGTAAAAGTTTCCTATAAACTTATAATATCAATGACTCATCTACATGATATTTATAAGTTCTATCACAAAATATTGAGTATCAGATTTGGTTGATGTGCAAACCATTCAAAATATCTCATTGTTACTAATAATTCAACTAATTGCAATGAAATTTCAGGGACGAGGCAATAATCAGACACTGAATTCCCTTAAATATGAATAGAACAAAATCATTACTCATTCTTAATAAGGTGATATGAAATAAGTTGACCTAGTTCAAATCCTGAAAGATGATGCTGTGAAAGTGCTGCACTCAATATGCCAGCAAATTTGGAAAACTCAGCAGTGGCCACAGGACTGGAAAAGGTCAGTTTTCATTGCAATCCCAAAGAAAAGCAATGCCAAAAAATGCTCAAGCTACCGCACAATTGCATTTATCTCACATGCTAGTAAAGTAATGCTCAAAATTCTCCAAGCCAGGCTTCAGCAATACATGAACTGGAACTTCCAGATGTTCAAGCTGGTTTTAGAAAAGGCAGAGGAACCAGAGATCAAATTGCTAACATCCGCGGGATCATCAAAACCGCAAGAGAGTTCCAGAAAAACATCTATTTCTGCTTTATTGACTATGCCAAAGCCTTTGACTGTGTGGATCACAGTAAACTGGAAAATTCTAAAAGAGATGGGAATACCAGACCACCTGACCTGCCTCTTGAGAAACTTATATGCAGGTCAGGAGGCAACAGTTAGAACTGGACATGGAGCAACAGACTGGTTCCAAATAGGAAAAGGAGTATGTCAAGACTGTATTTAACTTATATGCAGAGTACATCATGAGAAACGCTGGGCTGGAGGAAGCACAATCCGGAATCAAGATTGCTGGGGAGAAATATCAGTAACCTTAGATATGCAGATGACACCACCCTATGGCAGAACGTGAAGAACTAAAGATTCTCTTGATGATAGTGAAAGAGAAGAGTGAAAAAGTTGGCTTAAGGCTCAACATTCAGAAAACTAAGATCATGGCATTTGGTCCCATCACTTCATGGCAAATAGATGGGGAAACAGTGGAAACAGTGGCTGACTTTATTTTTCTGGGCTCCATAATCACTGCAGATGGTGACTGCAGCCATGAAATTAAAAGATGCTTACTCCTTAGAAGGAAAGTTATGACTAACCTAGATAGCATATTAAAAAGCAAAGACATTACTTTGCCAACAGAGGTCTGTCTAGTCAAGGCTGTGGTTTTCCCAGTGGTCATGTATGGATGTGAGAGTTGGACTGTGAAGAAAGCTAAGCGCCAAAAAATTGATGCTTTTGAACTGTGATATTGGGTAAGACTCTTGAGAGTTCCTTGGACTGCAAGGAGATCCAACCAGTCCATCCTAAAGATCAGTCCTGGGTGTTCATTGGAAGGACTGATGTTGAAGCTGAAACTCCAATACTTTGGCCATCTGATGCAAAGAGCTGACTCATTTGCAAAGACCCTGATGCTGGGAAAGATTGAGGGCAGCAGGAGAATGGGACGACAGAAGATGAGATTCCATTGTTGGATGGCATCACCAACTCATTGGACATGAATTTGGGTGGACTCCCGGAGTTGATGATGGACAGGGAGGCCTGGCATGCTATGGTTCATGGGGTCGCAAAGAGTTGGACATGAATGAGTGACTGAACTGAACTGAACTGATATGGAATATGGGTACAATAAATGTATAAGAGATATTGCTAACCTGGTGGTGTGTATGCTTTTGACTCAAGTAATTATCTTAGCAAAGTAACAACATAAGCCAAACATTTCCTAAAGCTTTGAAGAGATAAAAAAGAAAATACAATTCAGATATATATTTTCAATATTTAATTTTATGTCTCATTATAGAGCAAAGCACCTATCAGACATTAAAATATATCTGAAATCAATTTCTTTTAAATAAGGATGATAACTGTGCCTTGACATATAGTTGATTTTAAGATTAAATGAGTCACATTAAACAATATATTAAATAACCCATACACATGCACTTATGCACACACATGGAACAAAACTTGGCATATAGTAAATACTCAAAAACAGTGATTATTGTTCTTACTATTATTTATATAATTAGTATATCAATATTTCTATCATTAGTATATTAGTATTTCCATAATCAGTATATTCTTTATAATTTAAACATGCATTTAGCAATTATTTCTAAGCAAGCTGAGAGGACCTCCTTGGTGGCTCAGATTGTAAAGCATCTGCCTACAATGCAGGAGACCTGGGTTCGATCCCTGGGTCAGGAAGATCCCCTGGAGAAGGAAATGGCAACCCACTCCAGTACTCTTGCCTGGGAAATCCTATGGATGGAGGACCCTGGTAGGCTACAGTCCATGGGGTTGCAAAGAGTCAGACAAGACTGAATGACTTCACTCACTTCACTAAGCTGAGAGAGAGAGAGAATCTCCAGGTTATGGGAGAATATGACCATGGAAATAAAAGTAGATTTCAATGTGGTGAGTCAGAAGTATATTGGCACTCACTGCTTATTAAAATTGATCCAGGAGGTTCTCTGGGAATGATTCCAAATCAACATATTGAATGAGAATGTGTGGGTTGGCTTCCTCACACATTTACACACATACAGGAATATGTGAGAAAGTAAAACAATGCTTTTTTATTATGAAATCAAATCACTGACCTGTTCACCATTTCATTTTATAATAGGGATGGTGTCATTATGCACTTCTTGCCCTTCAGACTTTTCAGAGGACTGCATTATGTCCCAAGGAGTTAATACTGGGTGATCTTACTTCTACCTCTTTTTGCTGCCTCTCCAGCAACATTGAAACTCCCAAGTAAGCCCCCTGAAACAGTAAGTGGTATTACCATGTATAACTGCCTCAGTCAGAAATCAGAAAATTATTCCGACTTATCTTTATGTCTTCCATCTTTCTTGTGCAAATCACCATCTCCTATTTTATGTAAATCCTCTCACACATTATTCCTTCTCATGGGCTGCATACCTTATGTGGCCATGGTGGTTCTAAGGCAGCAATTCTACTCTTGTCTTTTAATTAAATAGACCTGTACAGGTTCAGCACCACTAAGATAATATTGCAAACTTTCAACTCTCCTTAAGTCCAGTAAAGTGTGGCCAATTAAGTAAAATTTTGACATCAGAAGAGTGTTTGAACTGGAGACATGAACTTTTCTTGTTCCTTCATCCTGCTAGTTAGAATCTGAATGTGATGATGCTTGGTTCTGCAGTCTTCCTAGAGAGTTGTACAGGAAACAAAGTCCAATCAAAAGCACAGAATTGTGGGTCATTAGGCAGTTTACTATTGATCATGAAAATATGAGGGTATTAAAGTGAAATAACTGACCAAACTATTGAAGAAATTGCTTTGGGAAGGGAAAATGCAGAAGGGTACTCTGTGGTAATTGTTATCTTTAAAATTCCTACCAGATCATAAACTTTGGATATAATCATAGTGTAATTCTAATATATTTGATTCAAAATACTTAGCATTTACTTTATGAGATAGAAATTGAAATTATTATAATATTTCAATGAACATTAAAGTAATTTTCTGCCTCCAACTATACATACCCACTTCAATATATTTTGCCCTAGATCAAGTTATTCTTTCTGGAACACCATTTGAAGAAGTTAAACAACCTGTTGGTTTACATTTTGTGACAGAGAGAAAGGAAGGAAGGAAGAAAAGAATTAAGGAAGGAAAAAGGAAGAGAGAAAGAAAATATAAAATTTCTCATCATTAGTTCCCATTTCCCATAAAGCTGAATTACTTATATTTATACAACATAGTTTTTTTTTGCACTTTTGCCCACACCCATATTCTTTCTTCCACAAAACATTTCATTTCAAAGGGCTTTGTGACATTTCACTCTCTAAGATTTTATGTTAAATCTTTCTTTCTGTGGAGACTTCCTTGCCCTCTTTAAATCTTTCCTGCTTGCTTTTCTCTCTTACTCAGAAATAGACAGCACTGCCAGGAAACTATGTTTGAGCCATAGCTTTACTGTCTAAGTTTATCTGTACTCTTTACACTCTGAACATAATCTATGTATTCCTTCTTATCCTGGTCTCTGAAGTCTCTCATGGCCACATCTTACCCCATTCCACTTTACCAGTTTAATAGCACACAGAACAGGATATTCTTGCTGAATATTTCACATCTAACACATTAGCCTCACTGGTGCCTCAGAAGCTACCATCAGCTCCCTTCCGGATGGCGCCTGGTCTTTGCTCACACCATTCAGCAGTCTGTTTCAATATCATCACTTCCAGAGTGACTCAGAGACATAGAATGATACCTCAGTCTAGGCATTTGCTACGAAATAGCTGAGCGTTTATAGGGAGATGGAGGACAGATTTGGGAGGAGCAAGGAGAAACAGGGAGGACACAAACCACCTTGAGTCTTGTGGTTTGCGGTTTCTGAGAAGGAAAACAGCCAACCTTTGATAAGGCAGCATAGAAAGTCATTTCCCCATGGGACAACCAAAGAAGGCAACAAAGGAAACATGATGAAATACTTTGTGTGGAGGGAGGTGGGGTCACTGAGACAGAGCAGGTTTTCCCAAGAAGAGTTGGTGTAGGATAAACATTTGATGAAGAAGGGGGGATACTACCTTCTCTGATCCATTTCCCATCAATCCCTCTTTCCTTTGCATATTTTATTTCTACTCTTAGAGGCTTGAGAGTACACTGTTTTTTTAGTGTTTCTGTATATGGCCTGTCACTTACACTAAGTAGAAGCTCCAGGACAGGTCAGTTGGATGAGCATCACTTGCTGCTGCATTGAGAGTCTCCTGGGTGTCAATAGACAAACCCGATTATTCCACACACTGCCTATTTCAGGGAGCAGACTGAAAAGATGAACTCATATCCCCTAAGTGATTCTGCTTATTTTTATTTTTATCAGACTCATGAGTCAATTAAAGGATCACCAAATAAACTGACTATATAAAGGAATAGAGCAAAAAACATTCAGTAAATATATTAGCTTTACAAATAATTATTTTGGCAGCTAAAACTTGTTTAGCATTTTCAAATTTCAGACAAGATTTCAAGCATTTTGAATGTATTAGCATGTTGCAATTATTATTTAATCATCGCAAACTGATTGGGGCCCAAAGGCATTAAACAACATTTCCAAGGTTATGCAGATTAATCAAAAATACTCAAATTATCTAATTATGCAGCTTCCTCTACATAGGAAAGCACACAAATCAGTAATCTGGGGTGTCACTATTTTGTGATTAGCACTAATCATTTAATGCTTTGCTTCATGTATCTCCCAGCAAAAAACAGAAAAATCCTACCTTACCTATTTGGTGCAGTTCCTAAGAGTTATCTGAGAGGCTGATCTCCCAGTCTACTGGGAGATCTAACCTCATAAGGCCCCTGAACAGATCTAGCCTCCTAACTGTGTGCACTATTCTTTCTGTTGAAAATAACTAAAATTGAACCAGCTTCATGATGCTTGACAGTAATTAAAACAAGAGAATAAAAGTGAAATGTAAAGCAAATTGAATTCACAATTTCATTAATGAATAAAATATACTTGTTTATTGATATTATCATAGCTATTTTATCATGGTAAACTGTATTTTCTCCATCTCAATGAAGTTTTAACAAATCCATTTAATGTGTCTTAGGGTCTATTCAATAAAATATTTATTGAAATTATCCTTTGATCAAGAATGATTAAGTTTAGGGGAAATAAACAAGGCTTAAAGTACTATTAAATGTCTGGATTCCGTTAGAGAATCTGAAACATGACATTCAGGGTCAAGACAAATTCACCAACAAGCCTTTCTTCTAAATCTCTAGGAGCCACCTACAATTTGAAACCTCAAAACTGGTTTTGTCCCATATGATCTTTGATATTGTCTTCTTTAGATCATACTTCTCTTTAATTCATGTGAGATAGAGAAAACAATTCTGACAAAAGTGCTATTCACAAAAAGTAAAATGTTGTGAAAAGTAGGACTGAGATCATCAATACTGACAAAAGCTCATTTAAAAATGTCATTTTAAACTATTTTGTTATAGTTTATATTTAATTGATTTGTGTTTGGACAGCAAATACACACGCACATATATAAATATAAGTATATATATTATATATATGTATATATATATTATATATATATATGACAGAGAGATGTACTTATGCTGTTATTCAGTCACTAAGTTATGTCTGACTCTTTGCAGCTCCATGGACTGCAGCACATGAGGCTTCCCTCTCCTTCACCATCTCCCAATGTTTGCTTAAACTCATGTCCATTAAGTTGATGATGCCATCCGACTATCTCATCCTCTGTTGCCCCCTTCTCATGCTACCCTCAATCTTTCCCAGCAACAGGATCTTTTCTAATGAGTCGGCTCACATCAGGTGGCCAAAGTATTGGAGCTTCAGCATTAGTCCTTCCAATAAATATTCAGTGTTGATTTTATTTAGGATAGACTGGTTCGATCTCCTTGCTGTTAAGGGATTCTCAAGAGTCTTCTCCAACACCACAATTTTAAAGAATCAATCCTATGGCATTCAGCCTTCTTTATGGTCCAACTTACACATCCATACATGACTACTGGAAAAACCATACTTTTGACAATAAAGACCTTTTTGGGCAAAGTAATGTCTCTGTTTTTTAATATGCTGTCTAGGTTTGTCATATATTTTCCTGCAAGGAGTAAGCATCTTTTAATTTTGTGGCTTCAGTCACTATCTGGAGGGATTTTGGAGCCCATCAAAATAAAATCTGAGTGTTTCCACTTTCTTCCCATCTATTTGCCATGAGGTGATGGGACCAGATGCCACAGTATTAGTTTTTATTTGCAACTATTTGCTTTGTAAAAGCAATGGCCTCTTTAAATATAGCAAATATCCTGGCTGAAAATTATTGTAAGTATATAGTTGGAACATAAAGAAGGCTGAGTGCCAAAGAATCATTGCTTTTGAATTGTGGTGCTGGAGAAGACTCTTGAGAGTCCTGTGGACTCCAAGGAGATCAAACCAGTTAATACTAAGGGAGATCCACCCTGAATATTTATTGGAAGGACTGATGCTGAAGCCAAATCTCCAATAGTTTGACCACCTGATGGGAAGAGCTGACTTGTTTGAACAGATCCCAATTTTGGGAATTATTGAAGGCAAAAGGTGAAGAGCATGGTAGAGGATGAGATGGTTAGATTGCATCACTTGACTCAGTGGACATGAATTTGAGCAAACTTTAGGAGATAGTGAAGGACAGGGGAGCCTGTGTGCTACAAGACCATGAACTTCATATGATCACACACACATAAATAATTAATAGCAACTTTATTCACAACAGCTCCAGACTGAAAAAACCCCAAAATTTGGATATAGCTTAGCAACTGAACAACATCAACTCATTTAGCAGGAGAAAATAAGAAATATACCATAAACACCCAAATATTAAATTTTTGTGTAACCAATTTCTTTTCTTCATCTTTGGGCAAAGAGTACCTACTAGAAAAATGTTTCAAATTTTCAATGGCTTGATTCCATTGGTAGAATGAAAGTATTTTGTTGTAGTGAATAATTAAAATACACAAACAAATATAGTTTCAAGCCTAATGGAAGTGGTGGAAGAGATTCATTATAAACATATCCAGTTTAAATAGAAAATATTCAATACTAAAGAATTAACTGAAAACCAAAATGTCAGAAAATATAAAATATAAGTGACCCAATGTAATTTTATTTAAAAATTCCAAATATTCCCATGAATATTTTGTGTTGTCTATCAGTAAACAATCGAGTTCTATTTACTTTAGAAGCATCTGTATGTTTCATGTTTGTTTGTTTTCAAAGTATAAACAGATCATTCACAAAGGAAGATATAAAAATAGGTAATAAAATAATGCAACAGTCCAGAGAATCATTATACATCAAATGAAATACAAATTAAGACCAAATGAGTAACTACATTAAATAGAATAGACAGATGAAGAGGGTTAGTAACACACACAATTGTTACCAATTTGAAGCAACTGCTACTCATGTGCTTTTTTGGTGGGAGTTTAAAATCAAATATCCACTTTAAAAATAGATCAGTAAAAAATTAATCATGCATCTACCAAAAGAAATAAAAACATGACTATACAACACACAAAGCTGATTACTAGCAGCTTTAGTCACAACAGTTCCAGTCTGAAAAAAAAAAAAAAAATAGATGTCTATCAACAAAATGGTGTGTTAATAAGTGATTATATAATATTCTGACAAGGAGCAATTTAAAGAAAAAGAAAAAACTTACTGATACAGGTAAAAATATGGTAGATTCTTTACGTAATATTAAGTTGAAAGATCCAAAATAGAAGAAAAGCACTGTATATTTTCATTGGTATGAAAGTCTACTACAGATTAACAGAAATAGAAGTCAGACCAGTGTTTGTATCTAAGTTGAGGGATTTCATCAGAAAACAGCATGAGGAACATTTCTGGTCTGGTGAATGTTTTGTCTCTTGCTGTGGCACATTAGTTAAGGTACAGATACTGTTGAAACTGGTTGAAAAACACTCTTCACATGTGAGTATTCTGTTTATAAATTATACCTCAATTAAAAAAAATCAACAAACTTCAACATTGACTACTTAGTTCATTTTTTGAACAAATATTTATTGTGAGGTGTTGTGTTGAAACATTTCAATCAGGATTTGTGATTAACAGACTTTTAAAAATCCACAGCTTGATTTCTTGATGACAGTTTAGCAAATGATTTGAAGCTGGAAGCCTTTGTTATTTCAAATTAAAATAGAAATAGTAGAGATATAATGTGTATGTAATTTCACTCATTGAAATCTTGTACAATCACTCTGTGTCAAATTTATAAACATTATTTTACTTCTGTGTAGATCCTAATTTTACAAATCCTCCTGTTCAACATTGATTGTCATTTACACACATGCAGCTTTATTAATTCACTTTTCTAACAATGAGTAAAATGAGCCCCCACACCCCCCCAAAAAAATAGTACTGCAGGTCCTTGCAGAACATTGCTTTCCCATGGAAAAGACAGGCTTGATGAGAGCTATCGATTGGCTGATGGATCACTAGAGGAGCTCTGTTACCTTGCCCCTGGATAGACAAGAAAAAATGGGTCTGTTGTTGGATTTGGTTCAGAACCACTACTTATGCATCAAACTGCAAGCAGAAGGACACAGCCAGGAATCACTACAGGGGCAATCTACCCACATATCAGTCACTGACAGGCCTGTGCATAGACACACTTTCCTGGGACTGTAGCACCATTATCCTTTGACCAGGGACCCTTCCACCAGGGAAATCTCTTCTGTCCAGTAAGCCCCTGTAAGGAGATTTGGTGTGAATATCAAGAACTGTATGAGCAGGGTTACCCCTCAAGATGCTACTGCTGTGGTCCATGAGAAAGATCCTTAATGCCAGAAATTATTTTAATTCCAGAGTGAGGAAAATCTAGCTAATCCCACAGTTTTATAGGCAAAATAAAACTAGGAATATACCCTGAGGAAAGCAAAATTGAAAAAGACACATGTATCCCATTGTTCTTTGCAGCACTATTTACAATAGCTAGAACATGGAAGTGACCTAAATGTCCATTGACAGATGAATGGATAAAGAAGTTGTGGTACATATACACAATGGAATATTGTTCAGTCATAAAAAGGAACATATTTGAGTCAATTCTAATGAGGTGGATGAACCTAAAACCTGTTATACAGAGTGAAGTAAGTCAGAAAAAGAAAGATACATATCATATTCTAGTGCACATATATGGAATCTAGAAAAATGGTACTGAGGATTTCTCAGAGACCGTCCCTCTACTGATAGATTCAACCATAACTTTAGCTAGTTAGGAGGTGATGAAAGGGATTCATAGTCCTGTTTTGAGTCCTAATGTCCAAGCCATACAGTCATTGGAATAGGTCAGGAAGCATCTGCCAGCCTGACATTATTCAACTTGCATAATTTAATTTCAAAGCATATTGACAGGGTTTTGGTGGTTAATTTACTGCCTGGGAGGGCTCTGCTGAAAAGGGGCTCACTTTCCACCCCACAGTGGGACTTTCCCTGCCTCCAGTCCTGAGGGTTGGTGGCAGGAACAGACAGCCCCAGGACTCTGGGAAGCCCTATCATCCCTGGGGTCTGGAATATTGAGAAGATGAAGGAAGTAAGATAGAAAGTTTTCTCTAATTAAACATGACTGAGAACATCATACCTGAGGGCATTTCAGCTCCTTAGGTTTTTTTAGCTTCTCTACATCCTGGGGGTGGCTATAATTTCAGTATGAATTATCACCATCTTAAAAAAAAAAGATGAATATTGACATAGTAAATAATCTCTTGACAACTTTCCTGTGATGTCTTAAATAATTAGCCAATCACAGCATGTACTGAAACTGTTAACAACATTAAATGTTAAGAACAGACCTATAAAACATTTTACAATAACATAGAACATAAGTTGCAAACTATTAACCAATGAGTTATTTTAAAACACAGCAGAGTGCTCTTTTTTTCACCCCAGCATTGAACCAGAAAAAAACCCAGAGGAACTACAGACTGGTGGTTTTCAGTCATGGGACAATAGGAACACAGAATAGTGGTTTGAAAGAAAAAAAAAAAAAAAAAAAGTGAAGGGAATCTACAAGGGCCAGATTAAGTTTCTCAGCAGGGAGGTCTCCTGTCCGAAGATACATGAACACTGTGTGGGTGGGAAGTGCTTGGACTGGATCAGAATCACTGGAAAAGAGTAGGCTGGAAAATTGTTGGAGACGCAGGCCATGCAGAATATGTCACCAGCAACCAGAATGAAAACAAAATCCCTAATCCAAGGATTTCCATACATATACTGCACAGAAATGGTATTGCCTCAGTAGTGGGGCCAAATTATCCAGACTGAAGTTTGTTCTGGCCTCAGCTAACAAAAGACTTAAAGCAATCCTCAAAAGTCTCAAACTGTTTTGAAGTACCTTCTCTGCACCAGAACAGAGGCCAACATTGTTAGTTAAAGGAACATAGAATATCTAGCACCCCAAAATGAACAATGCAGATCTCCCACTTAGAATTACCAGGCATGCATCAAAACAAATTCATTCACCAATAGCAGAAAATTAATCCATAGACTCAAAAGGACACAGATGGAACAATTAGTAGAGTCAGATTAACAGCAGCCACTAGAAGTGGACTCCCTGTGATCAAGCATGCAGAGGAAGCAGTAATATAAGGAGATGATAGGAAGGTATTAGCAGCCTATGGAATTTCTAGAGATGAGAAATACTCTGCCTAAAATGAAATATCAGATTAGACACATAATCTCATTAAAATAAAAAATTTGTAAGAGAGATACATCAAGCAGATCAGAACTGCTGTGAAGGTCATGGATCCAGGGGACACAGTGCTGGGTTCTCATTCCTAGCTCTAAAGTTACAACTGTGGATCCCTTTTCAGGTTAGCTGCCAAGCAGTGTCTCAGTGCCTGCTCTGTGAGATGAGTATGGTCATAACACCTTCCACAGTCTCACTATGAGAATTAAATAAGTGAATATTTGCAGAGAAAAGAAAGGTGGACTGCATACTTTCTAATGGTTGTAAATATTCTCATGAAACTAACTGAAAGATAAATAACCCAGCAGCAATAAACTCACAAATACGCAAGAATCAGGTTTCCTTCAATTTACCTCCATTTGTACTCTTTTTTTCTGCAGCCACAGGGCTTGATATAGGAAATGAAGAAAGTTGGCACTTACTCTGTCTTGATGGAATTCAGGTGAGTAGGTGGTCACTTGAAATGTGTCTGCTCTTCTCTGGTTGTGGCAGTCTCTGAAGCCCTTGGGAGGTTCAGAATCAACTTGGGTGTGTTGAGTATGTACACACCTTATATACCTTGGGTGTGGCTGAGTCATACCCTCCCAATATACTTCTTTTGGATTAACTGAAGATAATCTAATTTAATATTTTCATTTCAACTTCAAATATCCCTTTAATGAAGCAGAGAACGCACTTTCGTGGATAACTGAGATTGGATTCAGGTCAGTTTAGTTCAGTGTGTTTCCACAATAGGTTTTGCTAAAGAAGAGCCAATGGTGAATAAGGACTTGTTCACCCAGTTAATTAATTAACTGATTTAGGGATTTTAGTGATAGTACTTAATATTCAAATAATGTATATTTCTAAGTTTTAAAGGTATATAGTTAGAGAACAATATTTTTACATGTAATGAGATCTAGAATACACAGAATATATTTGTATTTATATGTTTGTGTGTTCTAATTCATATTATTTAGTGAAATTTTGCAGTGGTGAATAAGCACTATTGGGTAAACTAGTAATTAACAGATAATTTCAAAGACAGAAACTGATTATAACAACATGTTTTTCAATTTTGTCTTGCAATAAGAATGTATGTATTCTGTTTTAAAACACAGATATATGAAAGAGAGAGCTTAATTTTAAAACTAGATACACATGCATCTTATCTACTTACAGGAAATTTAAGCATAAAGAACATAAGTATCCAAGTCTAAATATTTTAAGTAGAACAGGTACAAGGAAACATGGGATATTACAGGCCATCTAGGAGATAAAACATAAAAATCAGCATATGCCAGGGTGTAAAATATCATTGAGAGTAGCTCTGAATTTTAGCATCTTTATCAATATCATTTACATTCACTTGACTTGTCATTCACTACAATTACATGTTTTCAAATTATTTCTTTATGCTACAACCCATTTTATATTCAAAAAATCATACAAGATTGTTTACTCAGATATTTTTCACTCAATATTTCACTTCAGTTCAGTTGCTCAGTCGTGTCTGACTCTTTGCCACTCCATGGACTTCAGCAGGCCAGGCTTCCCTGTAATGATGCCATCCAACCATCTCATCCTCTGATGTCCTCTTCTCCCACCTTCAATTTTCGCAGTATCAGGGTCTTTGTCCAGTGAGTCAGTTCTTCGCATTGGGTGGCCAAAGTATTGGACTTTCAGTTTCAGCATCAGCCACTCCAATAAATATTCATAACTGATTACCTTTAGGATTGACAGATTGGATCTCCTTGCAGTCCAGGGGAATCTCAAGAACCTTCTCCAACAACACAGTTCAAAAGCATCAATTTTTCAGTGCTCAGGGTCAAAATCTCACATCTGTACATGACTCCTGGAAAAACCATAACTTTGACTAGACAGAACTTTGTTGGCAAAGTAATGTCTCTGCTTTTTAATATGCTGTCTATGTTGGTCATAGCTTTTCTTCCAAGGAGTAAACATCTTTCAATTTCATGGCTGCAGGCACCATCTGCAGTGATTTTAGAGTCCCCACCCAATAAAGCGTCTCACTGTTTCCATTGTTTCTCCATCTTTTGCCATGAAGAAATGGGACTCAATGGCATGAAATTAGTTTTATGAATGTTGAATTTTAAGCCAACGTTTTCACTCTCCTCTTTCATTTTCATCAAGAGTCTCTAAAATTAGTCTTTGCTTTCTGCCATAAGGGTGATGTCATCTTCATATCTGAGGTTATTGATATTTCTCCCAGTAATCTTGATTCACGCTTGTGCTTCATCCAGCCTGGCATTTCACATGATACACTCTGCATAGAAGTTCAAGCTGGTTTTAGAAAAGGCAGAACACCTAGAGATCAAATTGCCAACATCCGCTGGATCATCAAAAAAGCAAGAGAGTTCCAAAAAACCATCTATTTCTGCTTTATTGACTATGCCAAAGCCTTTGACTGTGTGGATCACAATAAACTGTGGAAAATACTTAAAGTGATGGGAATACCAGACCACCTGACCCACCTCTTGAGAAACCTGTATGCAGGTCAGGAAGCAACAGTTAGAACTGGACAGGGAACAGCAGACTGGTTTCAAATAGGAAAAGGAGTATGTCAAGGCTGTATATTGTCACCCTGCTTATTTAACTTATATGCAGAGTACATCACAAGAAACGCTGGACTGGAAGAAGCACAAGCTGGAATCAAGATTGCCGGGAGAAATATCAATAACCTCAGATACGCAGATGACACCACCCTTATGGCAGAAAGTGAAGAGGAACTAAAAAGCCTCTTGATGAAAGTGAAAGAGGACAGTGAAAAAGTTGGCTTAAATCTCAACATTCAGAAAACTAAGATCATGGCATCCAGTCCCATCACTTCATGGCAAATAGATGGGGAAACAGTCGAAACAGTGTCAACTTTATTTTTCTGGGCTCCAAAATCACTACAAATGGTGATTGCAGCCATGAAATTAAAAGATGCTTACTCCTTGGAAGGAAAGTTATGACCAACCTAGATAGCATATTAAAAAGCAGAGACATTACTTTGCCAACAAAGGTCCATCTAGTAAAGGCTATGGTTTTTCCAGTAGTCATGTATAGATGTTGAGAGTTGGACTATAGAGAAAGCTGAGCACTGAAGAATTGATGCTTTTGAACTGTGATGTTGGAGAAGACTCTTGAGAGTCCCTTGGGCTGCAAGGAGATCCAACCAGTCCATCCTAAAGGAGCTCAGTCCTGGGTGTTCATTGTAAAGACTGATGTTGAAGCTCAAACTCCAATACTTTGGCCACCTCATGTGAAGAGTTGACTCATTGGAAAAGACCCTGATGCTGGGAGGGATTGAGGGCAGGAGGAGAAGGGGACGACAGAGGATGAGATGGTTGGATGGCATCACCAACTCGATGGACATGAGTTTGAGTAAACTCCAGGAGTTGGTGATGGACAAGGAGGCCTGGCATGCTGCGATTCATGGGGTCAAAAGAGTCAGACATGGCTGAGTGATTGAATTGAACTGAACTGAATCAGGGTGACAATACACAGCCTTGACATACTCCTTTTCCTATTCAGAACCAGTCTGTTGTTCCATTTCCAGTTCTAGCTGTTGCTTCTTGACCTGCATACATTTCTCAGGAGGCAGGTCAGGTGGTCTGGTATTCTCATCTCTTGAAGATTTTTCCACAGTTTGTTGTGATCCACCCAGTCAAAGGCTTTGGCATAGTCAATAGAGCAGAAGTAGATGTTTTTCTGGAACTGTCTTGCTTTTCCAGTGATCCAACACATGTTGGCAATTTGATTTCTGATTTTTCTGCCTTTTCTAAATCCAGCTTGAACATCTGGAAGTTCATGGTTCACATACTGTTGAAGCTTGCCTTGCAGAATTTTGAGCCTTACTTTGCTAGCGTTTGAGATGAGTGCAATTGTGTGGTAATTTGAACATCTTTTGGCATTGCCTTTCTTTAGGGTTGGAATGAAAACTGACATTTTCCAGTCCTGTGGCCACTGCTGAGTTTTCTAAATTTGCTGGCATATTGAGTGCAGCACTTTCACAGCGTCATCCTTTAGGATTTGAAATAGCTCAGTTGAAATTCCATCACCTCCATAAGCTTTGTTCATAGTGATGCTTCCTAAGGCCCACTTGACTTCATATTCCAGGATGTCTGACTCTAGGTGAGTGATCACACCATTGTGATTATCTGGCTCGTGAAGATCTTTTTTGTACAGTTTTTCTGTGTATTCTTGCCATTTCTTCTTAATATCTTCTGCTTCTGTTAGGTCCATACCATTTCTGTCCTTTATTGTGTCCATCTTTGCATGCAATGTTCCCTTGGTATCTCTAATTTTCTTGAAGTGATCTCTAGCCTTTCCCATTTTATTGGTTTCCTCTATTTCTATTTTCTTCCTCTATTTCTTAGCATTGATATGAAATAAAAATAAATAAATAAAATATGCAAATTAAAAGTGTAAGTCTCTTCAATTATACAGTTTGTTTAAAAGTATAAAAAAAAAGGATAACTATCACTAAACATATGGTTAATGAGTGGATTATTTCTAGAAGCTTTCATTAAAATGCATATAGAATTTATGGATACAAACGATCAAAATATATCCACAGACAGGTAACAATAGCCATTATTGTTTGCCTTCAGTATTTATTTAATTTTATATTTTTATATGAAATCTAGACAAGTAATTTTTAGATTTTGCTTAGAAATTGTGAATTCATTTAGGGTCAAAGAATGAGTAGGAAGCAGTATTAAGATTACAACACAACCATGTAATCACCCTTCATTCATAAACAAAAAATTCAATTAGCAAGAAATAAGAAAAGCTGTCCTCTATAAACTTTGTTGTGGTTTGGATCCCTAAGTGTTCTATTATTTTTCAAATATAACATGAGCACATCCAAAGCATACTAAATATGATTTGGCTCTATCTCTTCCAAAAACTTCATATCACTTTCCTTTCAGAAATCACATTTATGAATCAGGTCCAAAACTACTTTTTGTTGTTTATTTCATATTGTACAATTTTTGCTGAACAGTATTCTAAAAGGTGCAATCACACACTTGATGCCAAACTTCATTTAAAACTTTCTATTTCTTAGTTTAACCAACTATTATTACATCACTCATTTCCTAAACTGATTACCTTAAGTCCTGAATGATTTCAATCTGAACAGTAGTCAACACTGCCAAAGAGGTTCATACAGTAGAGTCAGCTTCCATGTTATTATACAGTGTGCTTGCATGAAAAGATGTCTACTCCTAGAGATTATAATTTATGTTACCTATGCTGTTTTAAACCATTCTTTTTCTTGGCTTCAATATTTCCCATGTGCAGAGGATATATCACAGGTTATGGATACAATGAATCCTCACTTCTTTAGTGAATATTGTTTATTATTCAACTTTCTTTTTTTTCTATGCATATTTTATTTCAATTATAGCCACGTAAATCTCATATTTGAAGTACTATTTTAATTCATATGAAATTTTATTGTATGTTTTATCATAGAATATAACAATTATTTTCATTCATATTTCAGTATATGGTATAGATGTGTGTAGTCTCATGCATTATTCACCCTAAATCCAGAAGAGTAGTTTTTAAACAATCTCAGCAGGTGTCTTTATCAATTTTACTATATTTTACTATCATTTCACAATCATTCACACTCAGAATTATATGATAACAAATGTTAGATTTAAACAGAGCTTCATGTCTTTAAAAATGTTTATAAGGGTTTGAACAGCTCATACATATTTTATTTTTATAAAATTTATGATTATTTATATACCTTGTTAAACTAACTTCAGTCAAATAAAGTTTTCCTTCTGAGTTTTCTGGCTAACGGCATGCCTGGCTGTATTCATTGCTTAGTATAAGCAGAAATACTTAATTCTGAATAAACTTCTCTAAGCAGTAATTGAAGAGTCCCTTCTCTTCGGTGGCAAATAGAAATAAAAATACCATTAGTACCTTTTATTATATCTGCACTTTCACACACTCACTAGCTTGATTAGTTGAAAGCAGTCTAAACGTCTTCATGGGAACAAAGTCATTTTCTGAGTAAAATTCTTTGAAAAAATTATAAGCAAATGTATTAGTATTTATATCTCTACAGCTGACATTTTAAATGCCTTCAGTGAAACTCAGGGGTCACAGTGATTTGATTTTAGGCCTTCTTTACCTGAAATTCAATTTAATTCTTTCTTTTTTTTTTTTTACATCCACTTAGGCACTTAGGAATATCCACTGAAACCTACATAATATCAGTTAAATCACTAATAGCCCAGGATGGCCACAAGCCAAGATTGGGTATGAGTTCACATAATCTCTATAGAAATTTTCCCTGGGGTGTTTAGTATCAGTCATTGGAAAAGACACCAGTTATTTAATCGGATACCTCCAATATTATTATGTCTCTAAATTTTTAGATCATATGTTTTATATATTGTTATTCAGTAAATGCACAGTAATGATATGATGTTGGGAAAGATTGAAGGCAGGAGGATAAGGGGATGACAGAGGATGAGATGGTTAGATGGCATCACCGACTCAATGGACATGAGTTTGAGTAAGCTCTGGGGGTTGGTGATGGAGAGGGAAGCCTGGTGTGCTGCAGTTCATGGGGTTGCAAAGAGTCAGACATGACTGAGCGACTGAACTGAACTGAACTGATACATCTGTATATATTAATTTATTTCCTATTATGATTATATTGGCCAAAAATTTAATAAATGAGATGTGTTTAATTTAATAAGAACATGTTTGTAAAAATTCTTAAAATATCACACTTGTGAGAGTAATTTTTACTTTATTTTCAGTTCAGTTCAGTCACTCAGTCATGTTCGACTCTTTGCGACCCCATGAACTGCAGCACGCTAGGCCTCCCTGTCCATCACCAACTCCCAGAGTGCACCCAAACCCTTGTCCATTGAGTCGGTGATGCCATCCAACCATCTCATCCTCTGTGGTCTCCTTCTCCTCCTGCCCTCAATCTTTCCCAGCATCAGGGTCTTTTCAAATGAGTCAGCTTTTCGCATCAGGTGGCGAAAGTATTGGAGCTTCAGCTTGAACATCAGTCCTTCCAATGAACACCCAGGACTGAGCTCCTTTAGGATGGACTGGTTGGATCTCCTTGCAGTCCAAGGAACTCTCAAGAGTCTTCTCCAACACCACAGTTCAAAAGCATCAATTCTTTGGCACTCAGCTTTCTGTATAGTCCAACTCTCACATCCATACATGACTACTGGAAAACCCATAGCTTTGACTAGACAAACCTTTGTTGGCAAAGTAATGTCTCTGCTTTTTAATATGCTATCTAGGTTGGTCATAACTTTCCTTCCAAGGAGTAAGCGACTCTTAATTTCATGGCTGCAATCACAATCTGCAGTAATTATGGAGCCCAGAAAAATAATGTCAGCCACTGTTTCCACTGTTTCCCCAACTATTTGCCATGAAGTGATGGGACCGGATGCCATGATCTTAGTTTTCTGAATGTTGAGCTTTAAGCCAACTTTTTCACTCTCCTCTTCCACTTTCATCAAGAAGCTCTTTAGTTCCTCTTCACTTTCTGCCATAAAGGTGGTGTCATCTGCATTATTTTAGGTTTACATAATTTATTTGAAATTGCCATTCTTTTGATAAAGCCCACTCAATGATTAAAAAAAGTCATATAATTATAATTTTATTATAATTAAATTACTAAATTTTTCATGTAATAAACTATATAATGAAAATAACATTATTTATTTTGTTGCAATGATATCAAGAAAATATTCAACCACAAATTTTATTGCAGATTATAATTTGTGTTCTTATATTTCCAATAGTTTTCAGTAAGTTAATTAATTGCACCTTTTACTTGACAAGGAGTAATATTGATTCGACTTAGACTTTAATAATATTTTATTTGTGAATTACAATGTGTCTGGTGGAAGATTTCCTTATGTTTAACTTATTTTGAGTTCTTTGAGCTTCATGGATCTGTATGTTCACTTCCCTCTCCAGATTTACAGTTTCTTTGCTATTTTCCTTTATTATATTAAATAAACTTTCTATTTCTTTTCTTTTTCTTTCCTCCTTTTGGGATTCCCATAACGCATATATTAGTGACATACAATCCCACAAGTGCTATAAGTCTCTTTCCACTCTTTTTTACAGTTTTTATTGTTGTTATTGTTCCTTTTTGTAATCTCAAATAACCTCTCTTTAATCCCATAGATACTTTCTTTTGCTTGATCTAGTTTGCTATTCAGTCTATCATTTTTTTTTCTTTTTCAGCTCAATTACTATGTTCTTCAGTTCTAGGGTTAGAATTCCATTTGGTTCTCTTTTACAGTTTCAAATTTTGTTGAACTTTTCTTTTTGTTCCAGTATTAATTTTCTGATTCTGTATAGTTGTCTGCATTCTCTGTTATCTCACTAAGCTTTTTTAAGATAAATATTGTGAATTAGTAATCAAGCATTTTTCAAATGGAACTTGTGAAGTCTTTTCAGGTTTTGGAAGTTTCCAGGAGAGGGCCAAGTGACAGATAACAGTAGTGCTAGTTTGTAACTATATAATTTTTTCCCCAAATTCCTCCTCATTAGAGGTCAGGAGAGAGTAGGAACAGAAATCACTTGTGTCTACTAAACTATTGCTTCACTGCATGTTCTCTACATCATTTCATCCATGCAGTGGTACATTCCTCTGTACCACAATAAAGACAGATCTGGCTGTGAGAAAGATGGGATCAATATGTATGCATTATTACTTGCAGTATTGCTTATTTCACTGTGTAAAAAAATGAGTCGAGCATTTCAAAATTAAGCAGTTTCTATATTTAGAACCCATGTTAATGGAAATTGCATATTATTTATTAAATAACTTTTAATACATGTTATTCTTATAACAGTATTAACTAAATGATAGCAAATAAATTGGTGTTGTTGTTGCTTAGTCACTAAGTCTTGTCCAGTTCTCTGTGGTTCCATAGCCTATATTTGCCAGGCTTCTATATCCATGGAATTTCCCAGGCAAGAACACTGGGATGGGTTTCCATTTCTTCTCCAGGGGATCTTCCCAACAAATAGATTGAACCTGCCTTTCCTGCATTGGCAGGCAGATTCTTAACTGCTGAGCTGCCAGGAAGCCCACTAAAGTAATGTCATGTATTAATATTATTTAATAATATAACACAAGCAATATATACCAAATAAAATGTATTTCAATGATAATATATTTTATTATCTTTATGTTACAATGAGATATAATTGACAAACAATATTGTATTACATTTAAGCATAGAAGACGATGCTTTGATATATATATATACATATATATATATACACATACATACATATATTGTAAAACTTAGCATGTGTGTATGTATGCATGCATATATTAGAAAAAGATTACCACAATAAGTTTAGTTAAAATCCATCAGCAACAATTAACAGTTGTGTCCTTGTGATGAGAGTTTTTTAAATCTATTCTTTTAGCAACTTTCAAATATACAATATATATTTTTTATTATAATTACCATGCTGTTTGTTACATCCCTAGTACTTATCTCAAAACTGGTAATCTGCACCTTTGATCAATGTTACCTTAAATTTTTAATAACATTGTAGTGTTTGAAATATAATTAAAAATTTATGTGAGTCTCTTTCCCCCTATTTATATAGATATATATACATATTCCATATCTATTGGAAAACGGATATGTTCTCTATATGGAATATATAAGAATATTCTATACTTGTATGGAATATACATATATGTCTATATAAATAAAGAGAGAAAGAGACACAGTTATTTATAAAATTATATACCCTGATAGCTCAGACAGTAAAGAATCTGCCTGCAATGCAGGAGACCTGAGTTCGATTCCTGGGTTAGGAAGATCCCCTGGAGACAGGAATGGCAACCTACTCCAATATTCTTGCCTGGAGAATTCCATGGACAGACGAGCCTGGTGGGCTAAAGTCTGTGGGGTCTCAAAGAGAGGGACACGACTGAGTGACTAACACATATGTGACTATTTATACAATGTGATTTTATTATAAAAAATGATTTTTGCACATTCTTATAATTTTAGTGGGAGAAAATTAGAAGCATTGGGTCATATTTGACTTTCTATTAGAGACTTTGGCGATTATAATTGTTACCATAGAAGGGGAGGTATATTTTTTAGATATATATATTCACAAAACAAATACCTGTGATGAACTTTATTATTATAAGGATTTTGGAAATATCTGCCTCTTTCTACACTTGAAGAGGTAATAATTTTTTATTATCTTTTCAGAGATATGAATAACAGACATGCTCTAAGTATGACTGTGGAAATAGAGAACATGTATTTCAAGGTTTTTTCTACTGTTTTTTCTGAACAAAGTTACTTCTGAGCATATTTTTCAGTGCTTCCAGAACATCTTTATTCCTAAAGCTGTAGATAATTGGGTTGAAAGACAGAGTGAGGATGATATAGAATATTGCCAGGAAGTTATCCTGGCCTGGAGTGGGGTACTTTTTAGGTCTCGTGTATGTGAAAATAAATGGCCCATAGTACATTATGACTACAATCATGTGGAAGAAACAGCTCCAGGCTGAAAATAGCCCAGATCTTTATCAACAAAATAATGCATAAATAAATGGTGATTCATGCCATAACAAAGTATTACTTAGCTATAAAAGAAACAAACTACTGATAGTGTAAATTTGTGTAGGAATCTTTAAACAACTTTTAAATTGAAATAAAGATATAAAAGCCAAGAAAATACATACTTCAGAGTTTCATTGATAGAAAATTCAAGTACATGTTAAAATAACAGACAGAGATACAAATCAGAGCGGTATTTGTCTCTGGGCAGAGTGATTTCACTGAAAAAGGACATGAGAGACATTTTTGGTTTGGTCTTGGTACTGTATGTACAAACCCAGATATCCTGCATTGCAAGTGGATTCTTTACCATCTGAGCCACCAGGGAAGCCCAAAAGTTTTGTCTCTTCATACTGGATGTATGTTAAAAGTGCATGTGCATGTACTGTGGAAACTGGTTGAAGGGAAGCCTGTGTCTGTGAATATTCTAGTGTTCATGTTATACATCAATTTTTTAAAAAGTAACAAAATTCAACTTTGTTGACTACTTTGTTCATTCTTTGAACAAATATTTATTGTTAGGTGGAGTGTTGAAACATTTTAACAAGGATTTGTGATTAACAGATTTTTAATAATAAATAGTCTGATTTATTGATGATAGCTTAGCAAATGATCCCAAAGTACAGAGGTCCATATGAATTCTAAAGTAAAACAGAAATAACACATAGAGATATAGTGAGTATGCAGTCCATGGAATTTTCCAGGTCAGAATACTGGAGTGGGTAGGCTTTCCCTTCTCCAGGGAATCTTCCCAACCCAGGGATCAAACCCAGGTCTCCCTCATTGCAGGCAGATTCTTTACCAGCTGAGTCACAAGCAAAGCCCAATGAGTATATACTCTCTCTCAAGTAAATTTTACAAACAAACTCTGTACAATCTTGAATGTTAGGGCAAATAAATCTAATGTTATTCATGACTTAAGGGAGTCCACTGATTCATACACTTGCTCAGATCTTCCTTGATCTCACTGTTCCTCAGAATATAGATAAGGGGGTTTAACACAGGGGTGAAGATGGTATAAAATGCTGACACAAACTTATCATGGTTAGCTGACCTGTAAGATTTAGGTCTCATGTAGGTAAAAATGGCAGCTCCAAAAAAGAGTCGTACCATGGAGACATGTGAGGAACAAGTGTCAAAAGCCTTCCTGTGGGCTTCATTAGAACATATCTGGAGAACAGCAGCAAGGGTAAGACTATAGGAAATCAAGATGAGAGAAACAGGGCTCAGGAGCATTAACACACAGTACATGTACATGACATACTCAAAGACAGAAGTCACAGACAAGCCAAATGCACAAGGGTGGGAGCCTCCCAAACGAAATGATCAATCTCTCAGACACTGCAAAATGAGAAATTCAGGGTAGCAGCAGCCTGCACAAGCCCATCAGCTGCACCGAGGAACAAAGACCCCAAAACCATACTTAGGCATAACTTCCAACTCATGAGGACTGGGTATCTCAGTGGATGACAGACAGTGACATTGCGATCATAGGACATAGCTGTCAAAAGTAGCACTCACCCCCTCCAAAAGTGAGGAAGAAGAAGATCTGGAACCCATAGCCAGTGGGGGAGATAAACTTCCTGCTGGTCAAATAGTCAACAGCCGTTTTGTGCACAACAGTGAAAATCAGCATCAGGTCCATGAGGGAGAGTTGGCTCAGTAGGAAGTACATGGGCCTGTGGAGTCAGTGGTCCAGGAGATTCAGGAAAAGCATGAGGGCGTTGTGCACTAGGAAGGTGAAAGCAGCTATCAGAACCAACACAAAGAGAAATTGGTGGGCTCCAGTGTGGTTAAAGACCTAGGAGAATGAAATCTGCAGTGATATTCCAGTTTTCCATGATTTCAAACAAGATACTGCAAATGGAGAAATACATGAGGGTTACATATACATGACATGCCAAACTTTATCAAAGCACACTAAAATCCAATAAATTTTCTTGACATCAATTAATCTTAGAAGTTAATTTTACTTTCAAAATAAGATGCCTTATACTCTTACACATAGCAAGTAGAAGAACTGAGTCTGTAGATGGAAACAACTTAATTTGGAATTGTTAGTGCATTTACTTTAACTTTGCCAACTTATAAATTGAAAACAGTAATGGCCTTCTTAGTAGTATTTCCCCCCAGTGTAAACCCATAATGCTAAGTGCAAATCTTCATAACCAGAAAGGACATTTTGTGTAGGAAGTTTTCCCTAGAAATTCACAGAAACACTTTTAATGGATAAAGAAAAAAAAAATTCTTACTTCTTCACTAAAACACAGAGATAAATTAATTTCTCCTTCAATTTCATGAGGATCTAAATCCTCAAAAGCATTTTCATCTCTGATATCCTGGAGCCAAAGCTATTCTAGCTAGTTAAATAAATACAACCATAACTGCAGAAGTAAGGAGGCTAATTCAGTTTCAATGATATGCTGTGATTCAATGAAGTGACCTGACAGGAGTCCTCTTCTTTCATGGTCATTCCCTTTACCCACACTTTTTATATCCATCCCATACTAGTCTGTCAGTCAAGGAGAAAGGCATTGCAAAAGGCTCATTCAATTCTTAATTCCATTGCTTGACCATCATCATTGCACTACCAGCATTCTACTGGATGGTTTTAGCTGGTTGTTTTAAAGTAAGATATTATGGAAATCCCCCTTGTCAAATGCATTTCATATTTTCCAAAACTTCATGATCCAAACACTATCAAATCTATAATAATCAGTCTGAATCACTAATAACTACATGCATTTCCAACTATAACCCTCAGTCTCATTCTTTTGAAACACCTCAAACCCTCCTAACTTATTTATTTGACTTGAGTCTTTCTTGTTTGCCACTATTTTCATTACTTTTGTTGTTGAAGGTTGATAGAAGTTTAACTGTGTTTAAAAATCAATAGGTAATTCAGTAACTATAGGATGTTTGGTAAGTTTCTTAAATTAAGTGTACTGTCAATACAGTGGAATTAAGTATTTTCATATTGCTGTGACTGCATCGTGAATATTAATCTCCACACTCTTCTTCATCATCTCCAGCTGAAACTATTACCAATTAAACAATAATACTCCAATGCTGCTTCTCCTCAGCACTTGGAAATCACTGTTCTACTTTCTATGTCTATAAAAGTGACTACTCTAGAAACATAAGATAAAAGAAATCATACAGCATTTACTTTTATGCTGTTTTTGATTAGTTTATTTCACTTATTATAAAGCCCTCAAAGTTTATCCAAGCTATAACATGAATCAGAATTTCCTTCCATTTTAATGATTGAGCCATATTTCTTTATATGTGCATACTACATTCTATTTATTAATACATTTCATTTATGAACATTTGTGTTGCTGCCACTCCAGGTTTGCATTTAATTATTAATTTAATAGGACTTTTTGTTAATCCAGAGTAATTATTTTTAATTTTGTATAGATACATGTATAAGCATAAAATATTAATTTCTAACCAAAATTTTTGCTTATACCACACATTCTCTTACTATGATATTGCCACTTGTGTTAAGCATTTTATCTATTATGATATCACTAACTCTTAACTTTTCAATGGACATAAATGATATGACTATACATTTTATTTTTGAGTGAGATAAGTATATACAAGCAAGCAGTCATCACAAATATAAATGATTAGTCAGCATGGAACTAAATGTGCCAATTACATGAGTGGTAAGGAATTATATTTCCTAGTATGTGATAGTGTTTTATTATTTGTTGTATTGAAATTTCTATTTTTTCATATTACTTAAGTGAATCTATTTGCCACTATTTAAAATGTTTGTAAACCTATGAAAATAGAATTTTGACTTAAACTGGCTATGGATACAAAGCACAGTGAAATTTTTAAATGAGGAATAATTCATCTTGCAAATAAAATATTTACAATGATATTATGTAGACAATAAAAGCTTACCTCTAACTAGCATAAGAATAGGAATATGTAATACTGTAAAAATAAATATTTTTTTCTTTGGCACTATGGTTTCAGAATGCTAAAGATTTTCTCTATTTCATTCTGACTATATAGTCTTTCATTTATAGTGCAGTAAAGTTGTGATATTTTTACTTTAAATCACAAACTCATCTCTTCACAATGCTACCGGAAGTTACAAATAGAGCCTCTCGTATTTTCTCATAGAGCTATCATAGAATCTTTAAATCTGTCTATAATTTTTTTCTATATTTTCTAATCCTTGCTGTCTTCACTCAACATTGCAATTATAAATTCCTCCCCTCCAGAAAACTGAAAGAATTTATCAATCTATTCTATAAAAAATAAAATGATAACAGCAAAATCATTTATTTGATGAAGTTATTACAAGTGCTTTAACCTAATGACTCTGCCAGCTAACATAAGTTTTAGTTCTTCAGATCGTAGGGTACATAATCAAATGGATTTTATTTGTAAAACTATATAAAGAAAATGATATAACTGTGGCCTTTCTTGAGTTTAAATTTAATAAGCAAAACTAAGACATTTTTAAAGATTAGTATCACTTACACAAGATAAAAATGACAAACTCCAATAGCCTGCACCTGTATCCCCTCTGAGTGGCATCCTCCTAATGTTCCTCTTTGACTGGAGGAAAGTTTTTCTAGTCTTGCAACATCAAACGTGCTCATCACAGTGTCTGCAGCAACCTATTAATGGATGTGGAATTAATAGACCATTAAATTAATGGCCTATTGCCATCTTATATTTGTGTGCTAAGTCCCATTAGTCATGTTCAACTCTGTGACCCCATGGACTGTAGCCTGCCAGGCTCCTCTGTCCATGGGATTCTTCAGGCAAGAATACTGGAGTGGGTTGTCATTCCCTTCTCTAGCGGATCTTCCCAACCCAGGATCGAACCCTTGTCTCTCACGTCTCTTGCATTGGCAAGCAGGTTCTTTACCACTAGGGCCATCTGGGAAACCCAATTCTAAATTTACTATCCTATTAATGTGTCAGAGCTACATAAGCATGACTCTTTGGATAACAAGATGTTTAATTTTCAAGGATTTTAAAAGTCCCCAGTACTTCAATTTATTTTCTTACATGCTTTCATAATGTTATGATTCATTAAAATAAGAATATTATTTACACACAGAAAGCTAAAATGCAAATAAACCTGGAAAGAGATGTCTATTTGAAAATACATTGAATAGACTAATCTGATTCTAGCATTACTTGTTAAGATTTAACAAGGAAAATTTGAAGACTGTGTTACTGAAAGACAAGATTTGGTCAAAATGTGAGGTGAGAGTAGGCCTTCCTACTTGGTAAGATTATCAGGCCACCTGGATACAACCAATTAGCATTTGCTTAACACTGACTGCTGTTTGCCAATTAGGACCAATTAGCTTTCACTTAATACTCACCGCTGTTTGCCAATTAGGAAATTAGGAACGGGGCGGAAACCCCCAGGAAAGTCCCGCACGCGCGAAAGTTTTGACCAATGAAATTGCTTTGCAAACGTGTAACCAATCCCCTTCTCACCCTATAAATTTGTGTAACAGCTTGAGCTCGGGGCTCTCAGACCCGCGCCACTGCGTTGGTTGCGGCAGAGAGTCCTGGCTCAAGTCAGTAATAAACTTCCCTTTCTGCGAGTTGCATTGTCTGGGAGGCCTTCTCTGTTCCCGCTCGGGGATTTGGACATCGGGCATAACATTTGGGGGCTTGTCTGGGATCCCTTTACCGGGGGAAGAGAACACTTCCAGGACAGAGGGGAAGGATAGATAATAGCACCGGTGCTCAGGAAAACTCAGGGGGCCCGAAAACCCAGCGCTGTATTGTCAGCTGTCCGTGTGTTTGTCTTTGGCTCTCCGTGTTTGTGTGTGTGTGCCGGCATTGTCTCAGGCAGGACAGGAAGTCCGGTGTAAATCCGGGGCCCTGCTGTGAAGCAGGAAGGTGTCTGGCACAGGAAGTCCAGTGTAAATCTGGGGCCCTGCTGTGAAGCAGAAGTTATTTGGCACAGGAGAAAGCTTTCTATCTGGTGAGAAAACTCAGGGGGCCCGAAAACTCAGCGCTGTGTTGTCGGCCGACGTTTGTCTGTCCGTGTGTTTGTCTTCGGCTCTCCGTGTTTGTCCGTGTTTGTGTGTGTGCCGGCATTGTCTCTGGTCTCATTCTGCCTTCAACTCCTACTCTCTTGAGGAGTTTCAGTGAACAGGCGAACGGTTGTGGGCGCAATTGATGAGTCCTGGCCAGGGCTACACTCTGGCAGACTCTGAAGGCCCTACAATAAGTGAGCCTCAGTAACTAGAAGCCCGACCAGGTGAAACCCTCCTTTCACTACAATTGTCAGCAGCTGTTGCACCACAGAAGAACGGGAGCGAATTCTGGCAGAGGCACAGAAACGGGTCCCAGGGGCCGACGGGAGGCCAACCACCCAGCCTCATCTCGTGGACGAGGGGTTTCCTCTGTTGCGGCCTAACTGGGATTTTGAGCGAGCGGAAGGTAGGGAGCGTCTCCGAGTGTACCACCAGACTCTGATGGCTGGCCTGCGGGCCGCAGCAAGAAAGCCGACAAATCTGGCAAAGGTAAATTTAGTAAGGCAAGAGCCCACTGAGAGCCCGGCAGCCTTCCTAGAGAGGCTGATGGAAGCTTTCAGGCAATATACACCTGTGGACCCCCAGGCTGAGGAGTCACGTGCTGCAGTTCTGTTAGTGTTTGTGAATCAGGCAGCCCCAGATATTAGGAGGAAATTACAAAAGATAGAGGGATTGGGAGAACAGACAATACAGGATTTACTGAAAGCAGCTGAAAAGGTATTTAATAATAGGGAGACCCCAGAAGAAAGGGAAGAACGAATTCAACGGGAGGAAAGGGAATTAGCTGAGAAGATCAGGAAGGAAGATAGAGAATATAGAACGAAGGAAAACTGGAAGAACCAGAGGGAGCTAGCCCAGATTCTTTTTGCGGGGATAAAAGCCGGAACAGAATTGAGGGAACCTCGAGACCTCTGGACGGGAGAAAAACAGAAACCAAAAAGGCAGGCCCTAAAGAAAGATCAGTGCGCCTACTGCAAAGAACAGGGGCACTGGAAAAACGAGTGCCCTAAGAGGGACCCGAGGAGAGGAACGACCCAGAGAGAGAGAATCTCCCCTGGAACTCGAGTTCTATATGCGGGGGAAGACAGTGACTAGGGGAGTCAAGACTCGGCACCCCTCCCCGAGTCCTGGGTATATATTGGATAATTGCAGTCATGAGGAACTGGAAAATTCTGCTGAAGATTACATGTAGATCTGAGGTGTGGGGACCCTGAAAATCTGGAATGTTTTCCTATTAGCCTGTCAAATGTAGGCTTTGTACCTCTCTATGGTGGAGATCAGACCCAGAAAGTTACTTGCCACCCAGAGGTCCTTCTGCTACACAAATAGCCGGCAAGAGGTCACCTGTTTGGGGTATAAGATCAGGCAGGGGCAAAGGTGGCTAACCCAGGCCATGAAGGATACCAGAGCCCAAGACCCCCCCCCCCCCCCCCCACCCCGCGCCAGGTGAGAGAGTTTCTGGGGACTGTTGGATATTGCAGACAGTGGATCATGGGGTTTGCTGAGAAGGCCCGGCCAAACTGGACTTGGACACTCAGACAGGCCCTACTAGAAGCCCCAGCCCTTGCCCTGCCTAACCCAAATAAGCCATTCCAGCTGTTTGTAGCTCCATGATTGCAGTGAGATACTGGCTGTGACCCTGGCAGCATGAAAAGAAAGCTGGAGCCGCCACGGTAGAAATATGGCTCTGCGAAGTTTTATGGACTGTATGGCTTTGGTGGGGTAAATGCTGTATGCAGGTGGACCCACAGAAGTACAAGGGCATTCTCAAAGAGGATGGTTTCCGTGGTTTGGCCAAAGGATGGGCCCCGACCCTCATTGGCTACTCCCTGCAGGGGCTCTACAAGTTTGGCTTTTATGAAGTACATGCTTGGAGAGGAGAATGCCTATCTGTGGCACACATCACTGTATTTGGCTGCCTCTGCCAGTGCTGAATTCTTTGCTGACAATTAACTTGGACCCGCCTCCCACAGGGGTTCAAGAACTCCCCTAATGAGGCTCTCAGTGAGGCTATGGAAGCTGCTAAGGTTCGAATTCAAACCCAACCAGGTTATGCTAACACTCTGAGGGATGCAGCTCCCAAAATGTATAAGGAAGAAGGCTTAAAGGTGTTCTACAAGGGGGTTGCTCCTCTTTGGATGAGACAGATACCATACACCATGATGAAGTTTGCCTGCTTTGAACGTACTGTTGAAGCATTGTACAAGTTTGTGGTTCCCAAGGCCCGAAGTGAATGTTCAAAGCCAGAGCAGCTGGTTGTCACATTTGTGGCAGGTTACATAGCTGGAGTCTTCTGTGCCATTGTTTCCCACCCTGCCGATTCCGTGGTGTCTGTGTTGAATAAAGAGAAGGGTAGCAGTGCCTCTCAGGTCCTCAAGAGACTTGGATTTAGAGGTGTATGGAAGGGACTGTTTGCCCGTATCATCATGATCGGCACTCTGACTGCACTACAGTGGTTTATCTATGATTCTGTGAAGGTCTACTTCAGGCTCCCTCGCCCTCCTCCCCCTGAGATGCCAGAGTCTCTGAAGAAGAAGCTTGGGTACACTCAGTAGATAAATGAAAGCAAATATGGACTGAATCTGCATGTTGATCAGTGTTTGAGGAAAATGCAACTGGACGAGAGATAATCCAGGCTTGCAAAGCGTGCCAGCTGATGAGGACAGGCAAAAAGCAGCACACGGGAATGAGGTACTGAGGGGAAGAGCCAGGGCAACACTGGGAGATAGATTTCACTGAGGTAAGGCCAGGCAAGTACGGGTATCGCTATATGTTGGTTCTGGTAGATACCTTCTCGGGGTGAGTGGAAGCCTTCCCCGCTAAGGGAGATCTTAGAGGAGATAGTGCCTAGGTACGGGCTGCCAGTGACTATGGACTCTGATATCGGACCTACCTTTGAGAGCCAGATTGTACAAGGGCTGGCCCAAGTTCTGGGGATGAAATGGAAATTACATTGTGAATATAATCCCCAGAGCTCAGGACAGGTTGAAAGAACAAAGTTGGCAATAGAGACTGGCGGGGACTGGGTGACCCTCCCTCCCTTCGCACTCTTTTGGGCGCGTAACACCCGTTATAAGAGATTCTGTATGGAAGACCCCCTCCTGTATGTATTAGAACCTAGATGGAAAGGCCCTTATGTCGTTCTCCTTACCACTCCTAATGCTGTTAAGGTCGACGGGATTGGACCCTGGGTTCACTGCAATCACGTGCAGCAAGCCACACCGGAAGAACAGGAGCAGAATGGAAGGCGAGTCCTCACCCGTCAAGTCCTTTGACTCATCTGCCGGGAGGTCTCCTAATTCTCCTGCTGATTATTGCAGGAGCTGAAGCTGGGCAACCTCTTGTGATGGGCCCCGGGAATGGGACGTAGGAAACAGATTTGGTAGCCCCGAGTGTGGCACAATCCGCAGGGCCAAGTACCTCAGATATGGGGGCAATTTAACCAAGCTTCACTATCTCTGCAAGGCCAAGGGCTTTCCTCCCTATGAGCCGCTGTAGATGCAATCAGTCACTTAGAGAAGTCTTTGACTTCCTTGTCTGAGGTGGTAGAATCTATGGCAAAAGTGAGAGAGGGACTGGCACAACGAAAGAGAGAACGGGAAGCCCAGCAGAGATGGTTTGAGTCTTGGTTTCAACACTCCCCCTGGCTGACTACCCTTAATTTCCACCCTCCTGGGTCCACTTATAGTGTCAGTGGCCCAAGAAAAAAAGAAGATTCCTCTACTTGAACAACAGACAGGGGGGAATGTGAGGCGACAGTAGGCCTTCCTACTTGGCAAGATTATCAGGCCACCTGGATACAACCAATTAGCTTTCGCTTAACACTGACCGCTGTTTGCCAATTAGGACCAATTAGCTTTCACTTAGTACTCACCGCTGTTTGCCAGTTAGGAAATTAGGAACGGGACGGAAACCCTCAGGAAAGTCCCGCACGCGCGAAAGTTTTGACCAATGAAATTGCTTTGCAAACGTGTAACCAATCCGCTTCTCACCCTATAAATTTGTGTAACAGCTTGAGCTCAGGGCTCTCTGACCCGCACCACTGTGTTGGTTGCGGCAGAGAGTCCTGGCTCGAGTCAGTAATAAACTTCCCTTTCTGCGAGTTGCATTGTCTTGGAGGCCTTCTCTGTTCCCGCTCGGGGATTCGGACATCGCGCATAACAAAAATCAATAATTAAATTGATGAAGTGTATGACATAGTTCAACTACCTTTTTTTTCTTTTTGAACTTAATTTGATAAAATAACTGTGTATTATGTTTCATTTAGTATGCATCCATATAACATAACTATACATAATTTTGTACCTGCATGCTTGTGTCTATGTAATAAAATGCATTACAATAGCAAGAATAGTTATAGTAGATTACATTTTTGTGTCAAGCAATATGCAATTTGATTCTATCTGGGATAATTTTTATAATTTTATTATTGGTTTACTTTACATTTTCAGAGTGTGGGATAATTATGTTTTGGGTTCATTTTCATTGTGTTGTCTAAAAGTAAATACAAGGATCACCTTCCACAAATGAAAGTATATATATATATTTCTCATGAAATAGTTAGTGGGAGAAGCTGCCTCTATTAAAAAAAAAAAAAAAGCATAAGATATTGTAAATTGTTTAATCCAGGTGAGCAGTAATAATTGTTATTTTGTTTGCTTTAAGAAGGGAGCACAACCTAGATTTTCATTATAATTCTACCTTTGAATGTTGAATCTTATCAAAGTGTCCAATCTTACTCTGATTTAGACCATAATTGACCTCCTGAATGAAACCTTGCCTTTAAAGTCACACCATATTATTTCCTTGTGCTTCACTGGTAGCTCAGCTGATAAAGAATCCACCTGCAATGCAGGACATCACGGTTCGATTCCTGGGTTGGGAAGATCCCCTGCTGAAAGAATAGGCTATCCACTCCAGTATTCTTGGGCTTCCCTGGTGACTCAGACCTGGGTTCAATCCCTGGGTTGGAAAGAGCCTGGAGGAGGGCATGGCAACCCACTCCAGTATTCTTGCCTAGAGTAGTCCATGAACAGAGAAACCTGGCAGGCTACAGTCCATAGGGTCACAAAGAGTTGGACATGACTGAATGGCTTTCACTTTCAGTTTCATATTATTTCCTTTGCAAAACCTCAGACTTCTACCTAAGCAAAAGTAGTACAACCTGGACAGGTAGTATATCAGGTTTCAAGTGAGACATTTGGCAAGAAAATAACAATCATTCTCAATAAAATGTATACTTTCTGTTTTGAATATTGTTTCATGTTGGTCACAGATTTGTCAAAGCATGACTACTGGAAAAACCATAGCTTTGACTAGACAGGCCTTTCTTGGCAACATATAATTTTGTGATATGCAACATGTAATTTTGTGATTGCAGCATATAATTTGAATTATGACTCATAACATTGTGCCAGAACATATCAGATGTCTAAAATATCATATAATTCTTGAATATATACCATATATATATATATATATGCAGAGTCAAGAACTTAAACCTGAGCGAATAGGAAGTAAGGGAAATAAATTCTACTCTTCTGTTTCCCTCTCCTCTCCTAGGATTAAAGGGACACACTTGACAATTCAGGGAACATAGACAAAGTGCAATATGACCTGTATTCCAGAAGTAGGAAACACAATTACTAATAAACATCATTAACCAATTGTTTCTCTTCTCTTGTTAACAAGTGTCTTGTTCCATTAACTTTCTTCACAAAACAAGTTCATTCACTTTCCAAAGGAGACAAGTAAAAATTTCATTCAGTCAAGGGTGATGAGCAGTTACTCATGGATCCAGAAATGTTCTCATATCTGATGACCTGTGAAATACATATCATCTGAATATCCAACATATTTGGTGAATCAAAGTCCTGAATATAGCAATAAACACTCCAAAAAGGAGAAAGACAGTGAGAGAAACATAGCAATATGTTCTCAGACATTCTCAATTTTTACCGGGCAGCCATTTAATTTTTAATTATAATATGGATGAAGAAAATTAATAATTTTTGTAGTTTTCTAATTTTTATTGACACTGGAACATTCCCCTGAAATATTCTTCATTTTTAAAAATCCATATTGCCTTGTCTGACTTGATATTTGTTGAAAAAAAAATCTTATTTTGACAAATTGATTTTCTCAGCCAACAGTCTTTAATGTGTTTGAAGTCTGTGTGTGATTTATTATTGCTTTATAAATATTCTCTGCATTCTGCTGATTTCCACGTGAAGAATGAACTTCACTGTCATATATGCATATGTATTAGTTATATGTATACACACACACACACACACACACACACGTGTGTGTGTCTATATGTATACTGGCTTGGCCAAGCTATATTTTGTTTTCCCTAATGCCATGTGTTTGAACATCAATTCCACACCAAGATCTTTATAGATACCATGTGTTTTTTCCCATTTCTCTGTTACTTCTTTTAATACTATGAGAAGTAAATGCTTGAGCATATTGTCTATTTTAACACCTTAAGTTGTTTGTGCCTGATTTCCTAATTTATAAAGCCAGAGGTTCCTGGGACTCAGTTCAGTTCATTTCAGTTGCTCAATCATGTCTGACTCTTTGCATCCCTGTGGACTGCAGCACGCCAAGCTTCCCTGTCCATAACCAACTCCTGGAGATTACTCAAACTCATGTCCATCCAGTCAGTTATGCCATCTAACCACCTCATCCTTTGTCATCCCCTTCTCCTCCCTCCTTCAATATTTCCCAGCATCAGAGTCTTTTCCAATGAGTCAGTTCTTCACATCAGGTGGCCAAAGTATTGGAATTTCAGCTTCAGCATCAGTCCTTCCAATGAATATTCAGGACTGATTTCCTTCAGGATAGACTGGTTGGATCTCCTTGTAGTCCAAGGGACTCTCGAGAGTCTTCTCCAACACCACAGTTCAAAAGGATCAATTCTTCAGCACTCAATTTTCTTTATAGTCCAACTCGCACATCCATACATGAGTACTGGAAAAACCATAGCTTTGACTAGACAGACCTTTGTTGGCAACATATAATTTTGTGATATACAACATACAATTTTGTGATTGCAACATAAACTTTTAATTATGACTGATAACATTGTGCCAGAACATATCAGATGTTTAAAATATCATATCATATAACTTCTTGAATATGTCCATATATATGGTATACATTATATACTATTATATGCATATATATATATACAAATTAAACATAAACAATGCAAACAAGTCTTAGTATTATTTCTTATTTGGCAATTCTTTTCATGCAATTTAACGTATCAGCCTAATTAGTCTAACTTTTCTATTTTTCTAAGGTGAGAGATTTTTTTTTCTTTTTTTTTTTCAATTTTATATGAGATTAATGAAAAATACCGAAGTTAATTTGCATTCCAGAACTTTGCTTGGTATTTGAGTTTGAGAAATTGGTCAAGAATTGTTAAAAGGTTTTAAAACACTTGGTCAAGTAGAATTATAGGTCACTGTGAAAAAAAACTTACCTCTCATTTTAATCATAGTGAAAATTAAAGATTTTGTAGGCAAAAATACTGTTAAATATTTGTTTTTAAGAAAACATATCTCTTTCAACAAAGAAGACTGAGGTTTTTTTTTTTTTAATTACTCAAGGACCTACTAAGGACAACATAGGAAATTAATTTGATATAATGCTAAATCCTGATTTTCTAGGCAGTTACTTAAAAAGTAAATAAAATTCTTTCCAGTTTCTTTTAAGGGCAGAACAAAATATATTGTGTCAGGACAAAAAATAGATTGATGTCTCCTGATTCCTATTACTCACTACCTGAAATGGTAAGGAGTATGGAATGCCCATGCTTGCTTGCTTCCACATTTCCTTAGGATATTTTCAATGATAAAAACTGACACTCCCATCATTTTGTTGCTTTTACACGATTCCATCCCCTTTGTATTTGTTCAATCTACATTTCTCAAAGCATAGAGCATGTGTACTTAATTGGCTCTCATATTTATATAATAACCTTGCTTACTTATTGCTCTGTTGCCATCTTGAAGTTCTTAATTTTATCGCTGAGTACACACGTGAGCAGAGGATCTATGCTGAGTGGCGGCATTAGCATGCAGCTTCCGTCCAGCAGCAGGACTTGTACACAGAAGGGCAAGCAACATGGACATGAGGCAGTATGCCTGGCCTCCCCATGTCCACACATGCATTAGTGTTCAGGGCACTACAGGACCCCAGGGGAGTGGCTGGGTGGAGCTTGAACCCAGATTGGTGGTAGTGGTGAGAGCAGCAAATACAGATACAACAACAATGGTGATAGGCCACTGCCTAGAATGGTGAGTAGGCCACTGCCTAGGAGAGAGGAGATTTGCTTGGCAGGAGAAATGGCTCTTAGGGAAATGGGGACTGATTTAGCTTTCCATTCAGTGTTAATCCCTGTGTCATCTACTAAATTCTTAATAATCTCACTCAAATGTCAGAACAGGAAATGATAGGCTTAGGGAGTAAACTTTTCCAATAAATACTTATAAAAGTGTACAAATGATCATTACTAAAGAGCATATCATGGAATTATTATCAAAGTATAAAATATATGGTTTTAAAAACTTGAAATATTGTAACACAGATATCCACAGGCTTATAAATAATATTTAAAGTTTATTTAAAGATTTAAAATTAATTTGAAAGATCAGGGATGGAAAAGAATACCAGTTTCATGTAAACTTTCAGAAAACAATTATTAAAACTTTTTTAAAATTAATTTTCTTTATACTTGAATACTTAGTGATAAAATGAGTGAGCAGATAATTGAAACATCATTGTTATACAAAGTCAACTAATTATGAGAAATTGAAGATGAATCATTAAAAAGCCATTGACTAAATTTATATTTAAAGTTAAATTTACACATGCATAAAAATAGATTTGCATTAATTGATGGCTTGAAGCTAATTCATAAGATAAATACTTTTAGAAAGCATTTCTTCTCCTTGTGAATCATCAGATATGTGCGTACTAGAATTTGTAGTTAATATAATTTATCAAAAATTCAGCCCAATATTCTCCTGAACTATGAGGACTCCTAATAGCTCCAGTAACATAAGCAGAAAGAAACTTTTAAAATATAAATATTAAAAACCATCAAAAATTCATTGAAAACATTTATCACCAGATGCTGAAAACACTTTACAATTTTTAAAACTTTAAATTTGGTGAAAAGAAAGTTGAAAGGATTGATGCTATATGTATATCGTTTTGACACACAATGTTTTTGGAAAGTGTAATTTCATTTCACACCTAATGAATTAATTTTGAATAAAAAAGCTATATTTGAGCAGCAATAATCAAACATTTTTTTTTTCTGATTTTTGAGCAAAAGTCCTCATATGTTCATTTTGGGCTTTGCCCTGCATATTATGTAGAATACGAACATTTCCTTCTTTGACACATGTGAGAAGTTAAGAGCATTTCTTCATTGATCACTGATGGATAACAATTTATGTAGGAAATTTACTTGAACTGATGAATTTTTGTTGATACAGCACTGAGTCCTGTTTAAGAAAGTGATTGTCATCTTATGAATGAATAAAATTGGTTTACAAAATTAATTTTCCCAGTAAAGCTATGGAATGTAGTGAGTAGAGAATAAAATCTCATTTGAGAGGAGTTATCTAATACAAGAGTTGTAGTGGCAACTTAGCAGGTAAACTGAATGGTTTGAGAGCAGTAGCTGTTTGCATGAATTTCCCCTACAGTTCTAATTTCCACTAATGAGACTAAATGTTGACCCACCTGTATAATTATCTTAGCAATTTACTTGATTTCTTGCAGCATTTTTAAGGCCTATTGTTGATTTCCAGATACACCTGATATGGAGGATGCACCACTTTAAAATTAACTTAAGCTTCTCATTTTTCATTCAGAGTGGTTTAAGGACTTCAGAATTCCTGATGAAGTCTCAGCTAAATCTCTCACAGGAAGTTTCCCAATAGTAAAATTAAGAAAAAATGTTACTAGTAATTATGGTTATACTATGAGAAGAACAAAAGTATTCTGTCTTTTAATTGTATCTGGACATTCAGAAAATATGTTTCAGACCTATTGAAAAGTGTATTGAAAACAGTAGAACTATTATGGTGAATGATATTCTGTTATTCAGTTAATTTACATGTCCACTACTAAATGACAGAGAATCTCTCTAGTTGACAGCTTATCAACAAAATATAAATGCATTTGAAATTGATAAAAAAAAAGAAAAAATAGGAATGAGATTTTTAAGGATATGAGTTATTTTATTCTCCTCTCAGTTCAGTTCAGTTGCTCAGTTCTGTCTGACTTGTTGCAGCCTCATGAACTGCAGCACACCAGGCTTCCCTGTCCATCACCAATTCCAGGAGATTACTCAAACTCATGTCCATTGAGTCGGTGATGCCATCCAACCATCTCATCCTCTGCCATCCCCTCCTCCTTCCTCCTTCAATATTTCCCAGCATCAGAGTCTTTTCCAATGAGTCAGTTCCTCTCATCAGGTGGTCAAAGTATTGGAGTTTCACCTTCAGCATCAATACTTCCAATGAATATTTGGGACCAATTTCCTTTAGGACAGACTGGTTGGATCTCCTTGCAGTCCAAGGGACTCTCAAGAGTGTTCTCCAGCACCACAATTCAAAGGCATCAGTTCTTCAGTGCTCAGTTTCCTTTATAGTCCAACTCTCACATCCATACATGACTACTGGAAAAAATCATAGCTTTGACTAGACAGACCTTTGTTGGCAAAGTAATGTCTCTGCTTTTTAATATACTGTCTAGGTTGGTAATAGCTGTTCTTCCAAGGAGCAAGTGTCTTTTAATTTTATGGCTGCAGTTACCATCTGCAGTGATTTTGGAACCCAGAAAAATAAAGTCTGTCACTGTTTCCATTGTTTCCCCATCTATTTGCCATGGGGTGATGGAACTGGATGCCATGATCTTAGTTTTCTGAATGCTGTGTTTTAAGTCAATTTTTTCACTCTTCTTTCTCACTTTCAGCAAGAGGCTCTTTAGTTCTTCTTAGCTTTCTTCCATAAGGGTGGTGGTATCTGCGTATCTGAGATTAGTGATATTTCTCCTGGCAATCCTGATTTCACCTTGTGTTTCATCCAGCCTGGCATTTCTCATTATGTACTCTGCATAGAAGTTAAATAAGCAGGGTGACAATATACAGCCTTGACATACTCCTTTCCTGATTTGGAACCAATCTGTTGTTCCATGTCCAGTTCTAACTGTTTCTTCTTGACCTGCAAACATTTCTCAGGAGGCAGGTAACATGACCTGGTATCCCTGTCTCTTGAAGACTTTTCCACAGTTTGTTGTGATCCACACTGTCAATATGTGGATCCTTTAGTTTTACTCTTTTCACTTAATAAAAATAATATTTTAATGACTATACAATTATAAATTGATTTATATCCAACTCCTGGTATTCATGCAAAAATATTGTCTACATTTTCACAGGGGAAATTCTCTGAGTTACTCTTCTCAGGGCCCCCATCACCTCCTTGTTTCTCAAGCTGTATATAATAGGATTGAGCATTGGTGTGAGGATGGTGTAAAAGACAGCCAGAACCTTGTCCTCTGTTGGAGTATGCAGAAATCTTGAGCATAGATATGTGTAAGCAAAGGGACCATAGTAGAAAGAAACCACAGTGAGGTGGGTGCTGCAGGTTGAACAGGCCTTCTTCTTCCCTTCTGCTGAATTCATGTGATAGACAGCAAGGAGAACATGGCCATAGGAAAATGCAATACCAATGAAGGGCAACAAAAGAAAAAGTGTGGTGCTCAGAAACACTGTGTATTCATAGACCGTTGTATCAGTACAGGCTATTGTCAACATGACTGTGACATCACAGAAGAAATGATTGATGGACCTGGATTGGCAATAAGGGATGGAGAGAATATATGTGGTGTGGGCACAGGAGTTGATAGAGCCCATTATCCAAGATCCTGTTATCATCAACATACACACTCTTTTGCTGATTCTGATGGGATAGTGAAGAGGAAAGCAAATGGCCACATAACGATCATAAGCCATACAGGCCAAGAGCAATCCTTCTGCACCTGCCATAGTCAAGAAGAAGAAGCTCTGAATCCCACACCCAATGATGGAGATAGACTTGTTTGCAAACAGAAAATCATAGGCCATTTTGGGAACAGTAGTAGAGATGTAGTTCAGGTCCATGAGGGAGAGCTGGCTAAGTAGAATATACATGGGCGTGTGAAGACGGATATCCATAAAGATGAGAAGAATCATGGAAAGGTTACCAACTAGAGCCATTAAGAAAATTAAAGCAATGAGAATGAAAAGGAACAGACCAATTCTTGATGAAGGAAACAATCCCAGTAACATGAAATCAGTTGCTGTTTGATTGTAATTTTCCATGAATCATTCATGTAATTTTTCCTAAAGGCAGACACAAGAGTGTATGATTCAAGTTTAAAACAATAAGATATGTTTATAGTACTATTTTAGTCAGGCTGAATATTGTTTAAAGTTTTATACCTCTGTAATAAAAAACTGGAAATATCTATATTGGAAAAACACACTTTTTTTATAAGCTAGAGATTTATGTGTGAAGATGCATATACTTTTTGACAAAGTGTTTTCAAGGAGATCTTTCAAGTTAAAAAAAGGTATTTATTGACACCATTAGAATAGGCATATTATACTGTGCAAACATAGGTAGTATCAAAATCAGATGTTGCATTCAATGTGTATTCATAAGAAATCAATATAATAGCACATATATTTGACTTATATGCAGAGTACATCATGAGAAATGCTGGGCTGGAAGAAGCACAAGCTGGAATCAAGATTGTTGGGAGAAATATCAATAACTTCAGATATGCAGATGACAGCACCCTTATGGCAGAAAGTGAAGAGGAACTAAAAAGCCTCTTGATGAAAGTGAGAGAGGAGAGTGAAAAAGTTGGCTTAAAGCTCAACATTCAGAAAACTAAGATCATGGCATCTGGTCCCATCACTTCATGAGAAGTAGATGGGGAGACAGTGGAAGCAGTGTTAGACTATTTTTTTGCACTCCAAAATCACTGCAGATGGTGATTGCAGCCATGAAATTAAAAGATGCTTACTCCTTGGAAGGAAAGTTATGACCAACCTAGATAGCATATTAAAAAGCAGAGACATTACTTTGCCAAGAAAGGTCCGTCTAGTCAAGGCTATGGTTTTTCCAGTGGTCATGTATGGATGTGAGAGCTGGACGATGAAGAAAGCTGAGTGCCAAAAAATTGATGCTTTTGAACTATGGTGTTGGAGAAGACTCTTGAGAGTCCCTTGGACTGCAAGGAAATCCAACCAGTCCATCCTAAAGGAGATCAGTCCTGGGTGTTCATTGGAAGGACTGATGCTGAAGTTGAAACTCCAATACTTTGGCCACCTCATGCGAAGAGTTGACTCATTGGAATAGACCCTGATGCTGGGAGGGATTGGGGGTAGGAGGAGAAGGGGACGACAGAGGATGAGATGGCTGGATGGCATCACCGACTCGATGGACATGAGTGCGACTCGATGGACGTGAATTTGAGTAAACTCTGGGAGTTGGTGTTGGACAGGGAGGCCTGGCCATGCTGCGATTCATGGGGTCGCAAAGAGTCGGACAGGACTGAGCGACTGAACTGAACTGATGCTAAAATTATATTATGAATTAAAGTTCATGACCATTAGGAACTAATTTTTGTTTCTTATTTAGCCCTAAGCCTTACCTCTAAAACTTCAATAACCTATTGTCTCATGTTAAGGCCCTGTTGTTTCTTTCTTGAGACATCTTTTTATGAATATAACAAATCAAGCTTCCTTGAAGTCAAGTAACACTGTTTGATTCATCTATTGTGAAATCTAGGATTAATCCTTATTCAAGCACCATTTACACAAAGTCATTCCTTCTGCCTCCTCAGTGAGTTTCTGAATGTTATAGTTGAAATCTTCCCTTTGCCTGAATATCTGTACACAGCCCCTTTGTATTACAGGTTTGATAAAGCTGCCCAAGCTCTGACAAATAGCATATGCTTTATATTCTCTGCTTCTCTAATACTCACATGATAAACTTTGCTTTATGGGACTTTATCTACTCATCAATTTTGCCTTTTTTTGTATTTAAAACTTTTTCCAAGTATAGGTTATTGTTTAAATCTAAAGCACATGTATTTATAATTTCTCCTTGTTCAAACCTATCAAACTATCATAATGATAAAAAACAGATAAGTTTTATGTTTCAACATATTAGAAGCTAAAAGAGGATGGATAAGCATAAGACACAATAAAATAATAAATAGTTTAGGGCATTTTGAAAGAAGGAATTTGGAAAGAAATGGCAGCAACAAAGACCCAGCACAGCCAAGTATTCTAAAATAAATAAACCAAATTAAAAAAAGAAATTAGAACACATGCAAATGCAATGCTGTTGGGAATTCAAATTATGTAACCATTGTTGCAAATGCTCTGGCAATATCTAAAATAAATAAATAAAGAATTAATATATAACTGCACTTATGAGCATATGTCATAAGTAAAAGAAGGCAGAGTCTAGAGCAAGTGTTTATACACCTGTGTACAGTCTTAGAAAAATAAATTCTGCTACATGCTACAGCATGGGTAAAGCCTGCAAATATTATGCTAAATAAAATAAACCAGTCACAAGAAGCCATAAACATGATTTCACATATATGGGTTACTCAGGGTAGTCAAATCCACACAGATGAATGTGGGATGGTGGTTATTAGTGACTGGGAAGTGGGAGCAATGGAGATTTAGAGTTTGCTAGGTAAAGCATTTCTGTTGGGCTAGATAAAAATGTTCTGTTGTAATGTTAGCTATGATTGCACAATACTGTGTATGTACTTAATGTCATTGAATGTACTTAATGTCACTGAAAAATAGGTAAAATTGTAAATATTATTGTATGTATATTTACCAAAATAAGGTCAAACATAAAATGTAAGAAACCAGTTCATATTTGGAACTCCAGATACGTTGTATAAAATCTATGGAAATGTCCTAAACATGTGCAAGGGAATCAATATTCTAATAATACATGGCTTATGAAAATTCATCATGAAAAAATGGACCATTTTTTATATAAATGTTGTATGGATTCAACTAGACAGCATGTTAGGCTATCCTATAGTATAGAGCTTACATTGGTAATCTAATTATAGACAAGTTAAAAATGTAATATTCAAAATTACCAATGGAATTATGATCATTCCTATCATACACATTTTATATAGGGCTATCTCTGAAAATTTTTCCTTGGGGTGGCTAATATGGTCACACTATAAAAGTAAAAAAATTAGATACCAAATAGAACAATAAATGACACGCTATATTGACATTTCATTCCATATTCATATTTTACTTTTCTAGTATTCTGTCTTATTTAATTACTTAAAAGATCCTTGTATCTAACAAGTAGGAAATCTCAATTGTAGATAATCCGCCTTACATACTTCAGGGTTCAAATGAAGAGGGTATTTCTCAGATAAAATAAATCCAGATTGCTTATTTTTCTCTTTTGTTTTTATCCACCAGATAAAAAATAAATAACCTATTTCAACTTGCAAAACATTTTCAATCCCTTTTATTTTTAAAATTTCTTTAAAAGCATTGCAATCCATTCACCAGTTAATGACATGATACATAAAAGAATTGACCTACTAGCAGGATATTCTAATGGCAGTTATTTTTAATTGGAAAAAAAACAAATCCAGCTTTTTTTGAAATTTCATAGGAAATCTCAGAGTAGACTTTTAAAAACCTCTAAAGCACAAGACACTCTGCAACAGGTTTTCAGAAATTTGGATCACTTCCTATCTTCATAGATCCCTAAAATATCTTAAAATGTTGACCTTCCCTAACGTGACTTGCCTTAATGTTCTGTAGGGCTGGGAAAGCAATAAACCAAGTTAGCAGGTCAATTTTACTGAGAGATCTTTGAATGTACTGGCTACAGTCAGTCAGTCATAGTTCCTATAAAAGGCCTGAACAAACATTGATCTAAATGTCTATGATAAGATTATTTCTGCATTACTAGAATTTGTTCTCTAGAATTGACAGCATTATGAAGTAGCTTTTGTAGAATTGAATCAGATTAGCCAGAAGAGTGGCCTCTGGACTCTAGACAAGTAGAATTCTCCACAGTAACCTTCAATGGAGGCCGACATGAGAGTCCACATTTCTCAAGTTTTTCCATACCAATCTGTTCCAAATAAGGGACAAAAATTGTGCAATCCCTTGTACTAGTTTACCTACTTGGGAATTTTACTAATAGTATTTAATAGTCAATTAATGTGTATTTTCAATACTTGAACATAAATGGTTTGAAGTAAATTTTAGAGTATAAAGAGATCTAGAATACATGATGAATCTTTGTATATACATGTTTCCGTGCTTCTAATTCACATAAGGCAATGGAGTTTTACAGTGGTAAATCAGTGTTAATAAGTAAGTAATTATATAGGTGGATTTTCAAAGAGGGAAACTGATTATTTGTATACATCCTTCAGTTTTGCTTTACAGTGAGAACATGTTTATTTTGCTTCATTACACAAGTAGACCAGAGAGAGTTTAGATTTAAAAGTAGATACAAATCTAGCTCACTTACTTATAAGAAACATAATATTATATAATTAAACTACCTGAACTAGTAATTTTTATGTAAAATAGATATAAAAAGTCATGGAATATTACAAACTGTTAGATAAAACATAAAGAGTATATATCTGGGTATAAAAAGTATCATTGTAAAGTAGCTGCAAGCTTTAGCATCTGTATCAATACAAAGTCATCACCATCATTTACATTCACCTCGCTGGTCATCTGCTACAATTGCATAATGATATAGTTTCCAATAATCTATGCATCCTATGCCTATATGCTCACTACGGCTGTGCAAAGTTGTTCATGCCAATATTATTATGCTTCACTATAAATTTATCAACGCATGTAAGAATTTTTAAAAAGTTAATAAAGTGCAAAACTTAAAAACATATGAAACTAAATTGTCACCATTTTAAAAAACAAAAGGTGGATTACTAAAATTATATTCTCTCATATATATATGTATATATATGTGTGTGTATATTTATATGCAAACCACTTCAGTATTCTTGCCTAGAGAACCCCACAAACAGTATGAAAAGGCTAAAAAACAGGACACTGAAACATGAACTCCCCAGGTCAGTAGATGCCTAATATGCTACTGGAGATCAGTAGAGAAATAGCTCCAGAAAGAATGAAGAGACGGAGCCAAAGCAACAATGACACTCAGAAATTAAAAGACACTTGTTCCTTGGAAGAAAAGTTATGACCAATCTAGTCAACATATTAAAAAGCAGAGACATTACTTTGCCAACAAAGGTCAGTCTAGTCAAAGCTATGGTTTTTTTCCAGTAGTTATGTATGGTTGTGAGAGTTGGACTATAAAGAAAGCTGAGCGCCAAAGAATTAATGCTTTTGAACTGTGGTGTTGGAGAAGACTCTTGAAAGTCCCTTGGATTGCAAGGAGATCCAGCCAGTCCATCCTAAAGGAAATTAGTCCTGGATATTCATTGGAAGGACTGATGCTGAAGCTGAAACTCCAATACTTTGGCCACCTGATGTAAAGAGTTGACTCATTTGAAAAGACCCTGATGCTGGGAAAGATTGAAGGTGGGAGGAGAAGGGGACGACAGAGGATAAGATGATTGGATGGCATCCAGGAGTTGGCGATGGACAGGGAAGCCTGGCATGCTGCAGTCCATGGGGTCACAAAGAGTCAGACACGCCTGAGCAACTGAACTGAACTGAACTGAATGCATATATATATAAATATATAGGTATTTATATGTAAGCGTGTGTTCATGCTAAGTCATTTGAGTGGGGTCTGACTCTTTGCAACTGTAAGGACGGTAGCCTGCCAGGCTCCTCTGTCCAGGCGATTCTTCAGGCAAGAGCACTGGAGTGGGTTGCCATGCCCTCCTCCAAGGGATCTTGCTGACCCAGGAATCGAACCCACATCTCTTATATCTCCTGCATTAGCAGGCAGATTCTTTACCACTAGAGACACCTGGGAAGCCCATATATTTGTATACATATATATAAATACATGTGTATGTATATGTATGTGTATATATATATATATATATATTTATATTTATTATATATGAGAGAGAAGTAATATTACCCATTACTTTTTATCTTCACTATATATTTCATTTTATATTTTAATATACTATCTAGACTGTAATTCCCAGGTTTTGATTTAAAAGACTGGATTTTCATAGGATAAAAGAAAAAGTAGGAAGCAACAGCAACATTACCATGGGGATAGTGTAACTATTCCTCATTTATGAAAAAAAAATCATAATAAATAAGAAAAATGCTAATTTCTACCCTCCTTGTGAGTTTAGGCATTCTCAGATATCAGGTTTATTATTTAAGTATCAATTGAGCTCATCTAAAGCATTTTCCAAAACCCTTATCAAACTCCACATTCAGAGAAGACATGTATGTATAAGGCCCAAAGACACTTTCTGTTGTCCATTTCATATTCTAATTTTTTTTAATGAACAGTATAGTAGAAATGCAGCATTTGATCAAAATCAACCTTCCTTTAAAATCTTCTATTTCTTAAACATAAAAAACCTCACTTGTTTCCGAAACTATTTACCTTATACTGGATTATTGTCATCCAAACAGTAACCAACACTGTCAAAAGGGTTAGTATAGTAGAAGTCAGCACCTATATGATTATACAATGTGCTTATATGAAAACATCTCTACTCCTGAAATATATAATTTATTTTAGGTATGCTGTTTTCAACCATTTTCTAGTTGGCTGTGTCTTTCTTATTTCCAGAGAATATATCCCAAGCTGTGTGGCAATGAAGCCTACCTTTTTTAATAAATGTTGAATTTTTGTTAGGCCCAATAATTCTCATAATTACGGTACCTTTTTGGAGCTTTCCAAGAGGGGCAGCAGAAGAGTCTGCCTGCAACTGGGGAGACCTGGATTCAATCCCTCGGTCAGGAAGATCCCCTGGAGAAGGAAATGGCAACCTACTCCAATATTCTTGCTGGGAAAATCTCATAGACAGAGGAGCCTGGTGGGCCAGCTGTGTTTTTCCTATTTCCAGAGAATACATCACAAGCTGTGTGATAATCAAGCCTATCTTCTTTAATATAAACAAATATAATTATTAAGCCCAATAATTCTCATAATTATAGTACCATTTTAATTCATACAAACTACTATTGCATAATTTGTCTTAGAATGTCATAATTATTTAAAATTATATTTCAAGAGAAGATATAGTTGAGGGTGGGCCATAAATCCAGGACAATAGTTCATAAGCAAAATCAGCAGTTGCCTTTAATATCAATTTGCTAGGTTTCACTGTCATTTTGCAATCAAAACAATTCTAAAAACTGTGTAATAAAGTTTTGTAGGTAAATAGAGCTTCATGTCTTAAAAAATGAGTTCAAACTGCCCATTTTGTTTTATTTTTAAGTACATTTATTTTAGTATAAGATATTTCTATATCTTGTTTATACTAAGTTCAGTCAGACAAAATTTTCTTTTTGGAATTCCTGACTAATGCAATGCCTGTATGTATTCATTTCTTATTGTAAATAAAAGTTCTTAATTCTGAATAAATTTCCCTTAAGCACTTGTTGAAAAGCCTCTCCTATTCTGTGTTAAATAAAAATCAAAGTACAATTAGAACTAATACCTTGTATTATTTCTGCCCTTTCACAAATTCACTGGTTTGGTCAGTTGACAGATATCAAACCATCTTCCAATAAACAAAATCATTTTCTGAGTAAGCTGCTTTGAAATTTTTCTAAATGAATGTACATATTGATTTCTGTGTTTCTGACATTTTTAATACCTCAACTGAAATGCAAGAACAAACATAATTCTAGAATTTCTTTAACTGGAGATTTATTCTAGTGTGTATGTGTCTTTCCTGGTATTCACTTAGGAAAAACCACTGAGACTTAAACAATGTAGGTTATCACTAATAGGCCAAGATGGCCAGAAGCCAAGATTAGAGAAGGCATTCTGATAACAATTACAGGCATTTACACAAGTGGGTAAAAGTGTCAATTCATTGGAGATATAAAAGCAATTTTGTTTGTTTGTTTGTTTCTTCCAATATTATTAAGCCTCTGAAATTCATGGATAATATAATTTTACAATTGTTCAGTAAGTGTTGTTCAATAAGTTCAATAAGTGTTCAGGAATGATATGAACACATTTATCAATGTATTTCCAGTTATCATATTGGCTAAAAGTTAATAAGTCAAATAAATAAAGCATGTAAGGTAAAACTATTTAAATATCAAAATATGAAAGTTAGCATTAATTTATTTTAGGTATTACATATTTTCAATTGTCTCCATTCTGATGGGAAACCCATTAAATTATGAAACAATTTTTACTTATTAAACTAAACAATGAAAATGAAGATATTACTAATTTGATGCATCATTTAGAGCATATTCAAACCTGTAACTTTTTTTATTTCAGAAAAGTATACCTTAAATATTTTTATCTTTTTCAATTTCCAGTAATTAATTAATTATACCCTTTATTTGGGATGGAGTAGTATTGGTGCACTTTGAATATATAAAAATTATTTTAAAAATACTTGAATTTTTTAAATTTTAATGTATCATAGTGAAGATTTCTTTATGTTTAATTTATTTTGAGTTCTTTGAACTTCATGAATCTGTATGGTCACTTCCCTCCCTGTATGTTCACTTGGGAAGATTTTGCCATTATTACTTTAAATGATCTTTCTACCTTCTTTCTGTTTGTCTGCTCCTTCTGAGATTCCCATATTGCCTACATTGTTATTTAAGAAATTCTGAAAGAGGGGTCAAGATGGTGGAATAGAAGGACCTAGAGTTTACTCTGCCCTTAGTACATGAAGAATACAATTACAATGGAAACAATTCTCACAGAGCACCATACTAGCAGAAGTCATCGATCACCTAAAAGAATAAGAAGAGATCTCTGCATAACCAGGTAGGACAAAAGAAACAAAAGGAAGAAAAAGAAAAGAGGAGACAGGATGGGATCTGCATCCCTGAGGAGAGTTGAAGGAGATCAGAGTTTCTTATTCCTGGGGAAGCCCCCTCACCAGTAGGGTGATCAGTTGGGGCAGAAGGGGAGCTCTGGGGGCTATCAAAGGGAAGCACAGCAATCTCTGTGGCAGGCAGGACAGAGTAAGACCTATACAGATAGACCTTGCCGCAGCCATAAGTGCCGCAGCCATAAGTGCCGCAGCCTGAGGTGAGTGTCCACCAGCGCTGACAGGGGCTGGGTTCTCAAATGTGGAGTTTGGAGAGTTGACTGCTATTTGTTGGAGATTATTTCAGGAGATAGGAGTGAGGAACTCAACAATCAAGAATGCTGCTGGAGGTCTCCAAGACTGCCATAGAAACAAGGCACCATTGTTACTAGGAAGGAATCCTGCCTGAGTAAGCACATACACCCCAGTTAGTCACTGACTCCCCACTCTCCCTCCTGAGCAAGCAAGTGCACCCCAGTCAGTTACCATCCCTCTCCCTTCCTATCAAAACAGGTCAGGGCACCTCTGCTTCCTGCCTTCACCTCCTCTAGCCTGGGCAGAGAGCAGACATCTGAGGGTGGCCCACATGCAGAAGTGGGGCCGAAACCAAAACTGAGCCCCAGAGGCTGTGGACTAAGGAAGAGCTGAAATCTCTCCTTGAAGCTGTTCAAGCTATTGACTAAACTCCCAGGACTGGCTTGGTAAATTTAGCACCTGCAGAAAATCTAACAGTCAATGAGTGTTCCTACAACTGAGACAGATATAACTTTAATAGCTGTGGACTTTGTGGTCACGTACATATAGGGGGTGGGGTAGATTAAAGTCTGAACTGCCCCCACAGTGCCTTCAGCAGGTCCAGGTCCCTGATTACTGCAATCCTGGAACCTGACATCAGTGGATCTATGCCAGTGGCCTGGTGAAAACAACATCTGAGAGACACCAAGGCCAAATGTTGGTATACCTATGGTCAAGCCGAGGCTGAAAGCAGTGCCAAAAACAGAGTAACAATGAGCTCTCACATGGGTGAAAGGGAACAAAACAGCATGCTCACAGAACAGTTCTAGAAAATGAATACTCAGTGGAGTCTCTCCCAGTGGAAGTGCTCCTGTCTCATGTACTTCACACCATAGATCAGAAACACATCTCAGAAACAGATCTGTGGGTCTCTATCTCATCAACTAGGGAGCAGACCCTGCCCCTAACAGGGCAGTGAAAATCACAGAGCAGAGGCCCCACCAAATAACCAGGTTTTGGTCACCACAACACCAGTCAAACCCCTTATAAAGAGGTTCATGGCTAGCATACACTGAGGAAAGAGGTGGCAAATATCTACACAGAAAATGGCCTTCACACATGCACACATGCAGGCATATGAAAGAAGAACCCCTAGAGCATTAGCTTTTAAGGCCAGTGGGTCTTGAATGCAAGACATCTGCAGGGCTGAGGGGAAAAAAGAGATCCCATTCTTGGAGGGTCTATATAGGTTCTCACTTGCCCTAGACCCAGCATAAACTAGAACCTCCAAGGAACCTGAGCTAGACCTACCAAGAAGTATTGGAGAGTTTCCTGAGTGGCAGAGGTTGGCTGTAGTTCACTGTGGGGGAAAGGACACTGGTAATGAATAATCTGTCCATGGGGATTCTCAAACCAAGAATACTGGCATGGATTATCATGACCTCCTCCAGGGGATCTCCCCAACCCAGGGATCGAACCCAGGTCTCCCACATTGCAGATAGATTCTTTACCATCTGAGCCACCAGGGAAGCCAAATTTGCCTAGGTAGGGGAAAAAAAAGAGGCCTCATTTAGAGAAAAATAACTCACAAATGGGAAAGCTTACTTGTAAAGACAAATGTAAAGTAAAAGCAGGAAATAATACAAATATGACATCAACACCAGTAATCATGAGGAGAGAAAATAAAGCAAATGGAAATTGCATCTGAAATTATGAGACTAACAACTTATATATATAAGTTGCTAGTCTCACAATTATATATATATATATATATATATATGTATATACATACATATATATAGTCTCATAATATATTGATATATATATGGACAAGGAAGGACACTTCATAATGATCAAAGGATTGAGAGAAGATGACAGAGGAATAGGTGGACATGGAGTATATCTCTCTACACGGATAAATCAGTAATACAGCTTCAGACACAAAAGGGCATGCAGAACATCAGCTGAGAACTGACAGGAGTATCTGACCAATGGAAAAGAATATATAGAACCACAAAACTCAGTAGGATGAAGGAACTAGGGGGAAAAATAGGAGTGTTAGTAGGACTGAGCCTGCCCTCAGTGGGTGGGGTAACTGAAGCAGGGGTCCAATCCCCACAGCAGGGCAATTGTCTGAGTCAGAGGAGAAACATTTAAGGCTGAGAGTGAAACAGCTGATCTGTGGCAGACTAAATGGAATGAGAATCAGACAGTCCTTACCACAGAATACATACCCTGGACAGGAACACTGGTCCCCTGGAAGGCATAGCGGCTGGGAGCTGGAGTTTAGGGATTGTGGAGCAATCCCAGGACAAAGTTTGCTGTTGACTGCAGAGAGATGGATTGTCTGGATGTGAGGGAAGAGATTGTGGTGGGAAATCCCTGTGGTGGAAAACCAAGCAGCCATGGAAGCAAGGCAATACTGCTGAGTCATGTGTAGGGGGTGGAGCCATCACCACAGCCTCTCTCCCCCCACAGGCCAGCATCAGCAGGTGAAGAATAGAGAGACTGGTCCATCACATGTCTGACACACTGAACTACAGAGTAGGACCCCAGCCAGGGGACCCCTCTACGTGCCTGATGTTCTGAACACAGAGAAGGACACAAGGCAAGGGAGCCCCCTAAGTGCCTGAATGGGCGGAGCTATGGAGAAAGACTGGCCAAAGAGGCCTTCTGATTGCCAGCTACAAGAGGTTGGAAAAAAGACTGACAGGGACATAACTCCTGCAGCAGGGACAGCCCATATCTCTGCACACTTGGTGCCACTGGGGTCACCGCACAACAAGCAGCTTCACAGCCACCTTCAAGCTCAACTCTCACTGGGGCAGAGCTGCCACAGGCAAAAAAATCTGGCATCTATGCATGCAGGATCACTTTGGTCATGTCCAACTGTTTGTGGCCCTGTAGACTGTGGCCTGCCAGGCTTCTCTGTCAGGGAAGGGGGTTCTCCAGGCAAGAACACTGGAGCATGTTGGCCAATACTGGTTGCCATACCCTTCTAGAGCATTACATTTCCTGGTGCCCTAGCCATCATCTCCCCTGAGTACCTGGTGCTGCCAGGACCCCTGCAATCCAACCAGCTGCACCATCTCCATACATAGCCCTCACAGGGGCAAACCCAAGTCTTCCAGGGCAGCCTCAGGAGCAAACCCCAGTGGAAGACCCACATGTAGAGGGGGAAATAAAACCACAATTGAAACCAAGGGACACTATGGTTAAGGAAGAAGACCCAAACCCTTCCCATAAGCTGAACAAGCTGCACAAGCTGCAGATTAAATCCACACAATCAACTAGGCAGACTCTGTGTCTATGGAATATATAAAAGGTCATTGAGAGCTCCCACAAAAGAAAAGGCACTAGTTCTGAAAACTGTGGACATTGGAGGCAAGAACACCCAGGAGTAGGACCAGATTAGAATCTGAGCTGCCCCCACAGCAGGTCCAAAGATCAGCAGAGTGTTGGAGGGCATCCTAGAGAGAAAACAAGCCCTGAGCCTTTGGAGTGGGAGCAGTGACTCCAAGACAATAGACTGCTGCTGCTGCTGCTAAGTCACTTCAGTCGTGTCCGACTCTGTGCAACCCCATAGACGGCAGCCCACCAGGCTCCCCCGTCCCTGGGATTCTCCAGGCAAGAATACTGGAGTGGGTTGCCATTTCCTTCTCCAAGACCATAGACTACCAGAGAGCTAACCCTAGGGAGTATCAAATAGTGAGAATTCACACATGGGAAACCACTTGAATACAAGACCCAGCAACACCCAACTACCAGTACCACCCTGTACAGGCTGCCTCATCTAAACATCAAGCAAAACAAAAATACAAACAGAATCATCATGAGACAGGATTAAGACCAAACTCAGCCTTGGCCATCAGAGGAAAAACAAACAAGCAAAAACTCAGCACAAATCTCACCCTATATGAAGCTTACACAAACCACTGGACCAACCTTAGGAGGGCAGAAACCAAAAGGAAGAAAGAATTCAACCTTCTTCAGAGAAAGAATTCAACTTTCCGTGAAGCCTGGGAAAAGGAGACCTCAAGCACAATAAGTTAAAAAAAAAAAAAATAATGAAAAGGAAGAGAAATACTACAGAAATGAAGGAACAAACTGGAAACACAGAAGTCCAAATAAATGAAGACGAACTAGACAAACAACCTGAAAAAGAGTTCAGAATAGTGATAGTAAAAATGATCAAAAACCTTGAAAACAAAATGGAGAAGATGCAAGAATCAATTAACGAAGACCTAGTGGAACTTAAGAATAAACATACAGAGAAAAACAGCACAATTATTGAAATTAAAAATAGTCTAGAAGGAATCAATAGTAGAATATCTGAAGCAGAAGAACGAATCAGTGAGCTGGAAAATACAATGGTGGAAATAACTTCTGAAGAGCAGAATAAAGTAAAAAGAATGAAAAGAACTGAGGATAGTCTCAGAGACCTCTGGGACAATACCAAATGCACCAACATTCAAATTGTGGGGTCCCCAGAAGAAGAAGAGAAAAAGAAAGGGTATAAGAAAAATTTTGAAGAGATTAAAGTTGAAAACTTCCCCAACATGGAAAAGGAAATTGTCAATCAAGTCCAAGAGGTACAAAGAGTCCCTTACAGGATAAACCCAAGGAGAAACATGCCAAGACACATGCTAATCAAATTAAACACAAAGAAAGAATATTAAAAGCATTAAGTTAGAAGCAACAAATAACATACAAGGGAAACCCCATATGCTTAATAGCTGGTCTTTCAGTAGAAATTATGCAGGCCAGAAAGGAATGGCAGGATATATTTAAAGTACTGAAAGGGGAAAATCTACAACCAAGGTTACTGTACCCAGCAAGTATCTCATTCAAAATTGATGGAGAAATCAAAAGCTTTTCAGACAAGCAAAAGTTAAGAGAATTCAGTACCACCACACCAACTTTACAACAAATGTTAAAGGGGTTTATACAGCCAAGAAATACAACAGAAGAAAAAAGATCTACAAAATCAACCCCAAACAATAAGAAAATGGCAATAGAAACATATATATCAATAATTACTTTAAATGTAAATGGATTAAATGCTCCAACCAAAAGACAGGCTGACTGAATGGATTAAACACACACACACACACACACACAACAACAACAAGACCCATATATATGCTGTCTACAAGAAACCCACTTCAGACCTAAAGACACATACAGACTGAAAGTGAGAGTATGGAAAAATATATTTTATGCAAATGAGAAGCAAAAGAAAGCTGCAGTAGCAATCCTCATATCGGACAAAATAGAGCTTAAAGTAAGGAAGATTACAGGAGATAAGGAAGGACACTACATAATGATCAAGGGATCAGTCCAAGAGGAAGACATAACAATTGTAAATACCCATGCACCCAAAATAGGAGTACCTCAGTACATAAGACTAATACTAAAAGGCATAAGAGGAGAAATTGACAGTAACACAATAATAGTGGAAGACTTTAAAACCCCACTCACGCCAAAGGAGAGATCATCAAAACAGAAAATTAATAAGCAAACACAAGTCTTAAATGATGCAGGAGATGAGATGGATCTCATTGATATCTTCAGGACATTCCATCCAAATACGGAAGAATACACCTTCTTCTCAAGTGCACATGGAACAGTCTCCAGGATAGACCACATCTTGGGATGCAATACAAACCTCAATAAATTTAAGAAAATTGAAATTGTATCAAGCATCTTCTTTGACCACAATGCTATGAGACTAGATATCAAATACAGAAAAAAAAAAACTATAAGAAACACAAACACATGGAAATTAAACAACACATTTCTAAATAACCAACGTTACTGAAGAAATCAAAAGGGAAATAAAAAATTTCTAGAAACAAATAACAATGAAAACACAACTCAAAACCTATGGGATGAAGCAAAAGCAGTTCTAAGAGCGAAGTTTATAGCAATACAATCCTACCTCAAGAAATAAGAAAAAACATAGAATAGAAAACCTAACTTTACACCTAAAACAACTGTAAAAAGGAGAACAAGAAACCCAAAAATTAGTAGAAGAAAAGAAATCATGAAGATCCGAGCAGAAAGAAATGAAAAAGAAATGAAAGAAACAATAGTAAAGATTAATAAAACTAAAAGCTGGTTCTCTGAAGATATAAACAAAATTTATAAACCTTTAACCAGACTCATCAAGAAAAAAAGAGAGAAAAATCAAACCAACAAAATGAAAAATGAAAAAGGAGAGATTACAACAGACAATGCAGGAACACAAAGAATTATAACAGATTATTATGAACAATTATATGGCAATAAAATGGATAACCTGGAAGAAATGGACAGATTCTTAGAAAAGTCGAATCTTCCAAGACTGAACCAGGAAGAAATAGAAATTATGAACAGCCCAATTACAAGTACTGAAACTGAACCTGTGATCAAAAATCTTCCAAAAAGCAAAAGCCTAGGTCCAGATAGCTTCACAGGAGAATTCTATCAAACACTTAGAGTGAATGCCTATCCTTCTAAAATTGTTTCAAAGAATTTCAGAGAAAGGACCACTTCCAAACTCATTCTATGAGGCCACCATCACCCTGATACCAAAATCAGACAAAGACAACACACAAAAAAGAAAACTACAAGCCAATATCATTGATGAACATCAGTGCAAAAATCCTCAACAAAATTTTACCAAACAGAATTCAGCAACATATCAAAAAATTCATATCACATGATCACATTGGGTTTATTCCAGGGATGCAAGGATTCTTTAATATATGCAAGTCAATCAATGTGATACACCATATTAACAAACTGAAAGATAAAATCCATATGATAATCTCAATAGATGCAGAAAAAGCCTTTGACAAAATTCAGCACCCATTTAAGATTAAAACTTTGAAAACTGCAGGTAGAAGGAACCTACCTCAACATAGCAAAGGCCGTATATGATAAGCCTACAGCAAACATTATTCTCAGTCATGAAAAACTGAAAGCATTCTCCCTAAGATCAGGAACAAGACAAGGGTGTCCACTTTTTTCACTGTTATTCAACATAGTTCTGGAAGTCCTAGCCACAGCAATCAGAGAAGAAAAAGAAATAAAAGGAACTCAGATTGGAAAAGAAGTAAAACTCTCGCTGTTTGCAGATCACATGATACTGTACATTGACAACCCTAAAGGTAGTATTAAAAATAATTAGAACTATCTGTGAATTTAGCAAAGTTGGAGTATACAAAATCAACACACAGAAATCACTTGCATTTCTATATACTAACAATGAAAAATCAGAGAGAGAAATTAAAGAATCAATCCCATTTACCATTTCAACAAAAAGAATTAAATATCTAGGAATACACTTACCTAAGGAGATTAAAGAACTATACATGGATAATTACAAGACATTAATGAAAGAAATAAAAAATGATATACACAGATGGAGAGATATTCCATATTCCTGAGTAAGAAGAATCAATATTGTGAAAATGACTAAGTTGACAAACACAATCTACAGATTCAATTCAATTCCTATCAAATTAAATGGCATTTTTTACAGAACTAAAAAAAAAAAAAAAAATCAGAATTTATATGGAAACACAAAAGACCCTGAGTAACCTAAACAGTTTTGGGAAAGAGAAATGGAGCTGGAGGAATCAACCTTCCTGACTTCAGATTATACTACATAGATACAGTCATCAAGAGAGTATGGTACTGGCACAAAAATAGGAACCAATGCAACAAGATGGAAAGCCCAGAAATAAACCCATGCACCTATGGTTACCTTCTTTTTGAGAAAGGAGTCAAGAATATACAATGGGGCAAAGACAACCTCTTCAATAAGTGGTGCTGGGAAAACTGGACAGTTACATGAAAAAGACTGAAATTAGAACACTTCCTAACACCCTACATAAAGATAAACTCAAAATGGATTAAAGCCCTAAATGAAAGACCAGAAAATACAAAACTTAGAGGAAAACATAGGCAGAACACTTGATGGCATAAATCAAAGCAAGGTCCTCTATGGCCCACCTCCTAAAGTAACAGAAATGAAAACAGAAGTAAACAAGTGGGATCTGATTAAACTTAAAAGCTTTCACACAGCAAAGGAAACTATAAGCAAGATGAAAAGACAACCCTCAGGATGGGAGAAAATAATAGCCAGTGAAATAATTGACAAAGGATTAATTTCTGAAATATACAAGCAGCTCACACAACTCAATATCAGAAAAACAAACAATCCAATCAAAAAGTGGGAAAAAGACCTAAACAGACATTTCTCCAAAGAAGACATAAAGCTGGCTAACAAACATGTGAAAAGATGTTCAACAATGCCCATTATTAGAGAAATCCAAATCAAAACTACAATGCGATATCACCTCACACTGGTCAGAATGGCCATCATCAGAAAGTCTACAAACAATAAATGCTGAAGAGGGTATGGAGAAAAGGGAGCACTCTTGCACTGTTGATGGGAACGTAAATTGATACAGCCAGTATGGAAGAAGGTATGGAGATTCATTAAAAAAAAAAAAAAAAAAACAAACAAACTAAGAATAAAACCACCATATGACCCAGCAATCCCACTCCTATGCATATACCAAAGGAAAGCAAAGGCATATACTGAGGAAACCAAAATTGAAAGAGACACATGTATCTCATTGTTCATTGTAGCACTATTTACAATAGCTAGAACATGGAAGCAACCTAGATATCCATCGACAGAAGATTGGATGAACAAGTTGTGGTATATATACACAATGGAGTATTACTCAGCTATAAAAAGGAACCCATTTGAGTCAGTTCTAATGAGGTGGATGAACCCAGAACCTATTGTACAGAGTGAAAAAAGTCAGAAAAAGAAAGATAAAAATTGTATTCTAACACATATATATGGAATCTGGAAAATTGGTATTGAGTTTATTTACAGGGCAGAAATGAAGAAACAGACATAGAGAATAGACTTATGGACGTGGGGGTAGGGGAGGAGAGGGTGAGATGTATGGAAAGAGTATCGTGGAAGCTTACATTACCATATGTAAAATAGATAACCAATGGGAATTTTCTGTATGGCTCAGGAAACTCAAACAGGAGCTCTGTATCAACTTAGAGGGGTGGGATGCAGAGGGAAATGGAAGAGAGGTTCAAAAGGGAGGGGATATATGTATACCTATGGCTGACTCTGTTGAGGATTGACAGAAAGCAACAAAATTCTGTACAGCAATGATCCTTCAGTAAAAAATAAATTAATTAAAAACAAAGGAAATAATGGGATCAATCCATGAAGATGATATAAAAATTGTAAATGTATATTCACACAATATGGGTGCAGCTCAATATATGAGGAAATGCTAATAGCTATCATAAAAGGAGATATTGATAGCAACAAAAGAATGGTAGAGGGCATTAAAACCTCACTTACAACAATGCACAGATAATCCAGACAGTAAATTAATAAGGAAACATAAGCCTTAAATGACACATTAGAACAAATAAACTTAACTGATATTTATAGAACATTCCATTTGAAAGCAGCCAAATATGCTTTCCTTTCAAGTGCACATGGAACATTCCTCAGGATAGATCACATCTTCCATCAGAAATCAAGTGTCAGTAAATTTAAGAAAACTGAAATCATATCAAGCATCTTTTATGACCATGATGCTACAAAATTAGAAATTAATTATAAGAAAAATACTATAAAAATACAAACACACAAAACCTAAACAATATGTAACTAAAGAACCAATGAATTACTGAAGACATCAAAGAGGAATTAAAAAAATACCTAGACAGAAATGGCGATAAAAGTGCAATGACTCAACACCTATGAGACACAGGGGGAAAAAAAAAAAGTTGTAATAGAGAAATTTATAGCATTAAAATCCTACCTCAGGAAAGAATAAAAATTTCAAATAAACAGTCTAGCCTTACACTTAAAGCAACTAGAGAACGAAGTAAAACAATAGCAACAACAAAATTCCAAAGTTAGTAGAAAAGAAGAAATCATAAAGGTCAGAGTAGAACATATTGTATACCACAGGGAACTCTACTTAATGCACTGTGGTGATGTGAATGAGAAGGAAGTCCAAAAGGGTGGAGATATATGTATTTTTCTGTACACAATAAACTAACACAACAGTGTAAAGCAGCATCTTCCTTATATGAATTCACATGATTTCAAACTTGAGAACAGGGAGCAATGTAACAATTATCCAGTGGAAGAACTTCATGTGAAGATAGTGGATTTTGTATTGAAGATGTCTTGTATATCTGATACAATTGAGAATATAAAGTTTTAGGTAGGAATTTGTGCTGTGTGATACTGCATATTTAGAGATGCACCAGCCACAAGGAGTTGTTGTTCAGTCACAAAGTCATATCCAACTCTTTGTGATCCCATGGACTACAGCATGCCATTCTTCTCTGTCCTTCACTGTCTCCTGGAGTTTGCTCAAATTCATGTCCATTGAGTCAGTTATGCTAAAGGAGGTGACTGCTTACCATACTGAGGTAAGTGACATCATCAATATGTATCTTGGCTAGATAACTTCTGGAAGTATTTCCATCCAATCTAGATTTAGAGAGAGAGAAGAGAATGAGAAATTTAGGAGACTACACCCATAATAAAACAATCATCCTCAGATTCTCTTAGAGTGTAAGAATAAGTGAAAATGGCAATTGAGATCCTCCCGAGAAGGCATCACTCCAAAAATCTGGAAGATGCATAACCTTTGAGATGACAAAAAGAGTGAGAGATTTTCTGGTATTGTTTCTTACTTTGTTTCCATCACATTAGTTTATTTATGAATTGTACAGATGACTTTTCCATACAGCTCAGCTTCACATTAGATCACCAGGCCTTAGACATATACTTATTCACTAATTTCACAAATTCATGGTAAGCTTCCTCCTTTCTCTGCTTGAGTCTCCCTTTCTCTTTCCCTCCCCCTTCTCACCTTCTCTATCAATCTCTCTGCTACATTTCATCAATTGGATCTGGTCACAAAAATTATTTGTGGACTAATCAAAGAATAAAAACCAAATCATTTTTACTTTTTCTACCCTCAATTATTTCCCCACACATTATACATAAAAAAAACAACAACTTCTAAAATATTGTCTTATCTCACTGATAGTTACCACAAGTTGTTGGTAAATGAGAGGCCACTGGGCTTTTGCTAAGCTAAACCCTCTTCTGAATTTTCTTAGATGGCAAATGTTTCAATACCTGGACTTCCCTCACAGCTCAGTAGCTAAAGAATTCACCTGCGATGTAGGAGACTCTGGTTCAATTCCTGGACTGGAAAGATCTTCTGGAGAAGGGATAGGCTACCCACTCCATTATTCTTGGGCTTCCCTTGTGGCTCAGCTGGTAAAGAATCCTCCTGCAATGCAGGAGACCTGGGTTTGATCCCTATGTCGGTAAGATCCCCTGGAGAAGGGAAAGGCTACCCACTTCAGTATTCTGGCCTGGAGAATTCCATGGAATGTATAGTCCATGGAGTCGCAAAGAGTAGGACACAACTGAGTGATTTTCACTTCACGTTCACTTTCAATACCTATGAGAAAACCCAAATGCTCACTTCCCTCCCTGCCTTACACCTGTAGCAAAGATGTAAACCTGAACTATAAATTATAATCTTTATTTGCAGAATTTGAGTTGGGAACAGGTACTCAATAAACGGGTCAGTGAAGAACTTCTAAGGGAACACAGATGCAATACAAGGAGACTTATTTTCTTTTACTACTGCTATAAATGGCAACAAGAAGAGCCAAAAATAAATAAGCATAATATTCTTGTTGTTCAATTGCCAAGTCGTGTCTGAATCTTTGCAACCCTAAGACAGCACACCAGGCTTCCCTGTCCTTCACTGTCTCTTCAAACTCATGTCCATGGATTTGGTGATGCCATCCAACATTCTCATCCTCTGTCACCCCCTTCTCTTCTTGTCCTCAATCTTTCCAAGAATCAGAGTCTTTTTCAATGAGTAGGTTCTTTGAATTACATGGCCAAAGTATTGGAGTTTCAGCTTCAGCATCAGTACTTCCAATGAATATTCACAATTCATTTCCTTTAAGATTGATTGGTTTGATCACCTTACAGTCCAGGGGACCCCCAAAGTCCTCCAGCACCACAATTCAAAAGCATCAATACTTCAGCACTCAGCCTTCTTTATGTTTCAGCTCTCACTTTCTTATATGACTACTGGAAAAATCAAAGCTTTGACCATACACATAGCTTTGTCAGCAAAGTAATGTCTCTGCTTTTCAATACACTGTCTAGGTTTATCATGGCTTCTTATCCCAAAGAGCAAGTATCTTCAAATTCATGGCTGTAGTCACCATCTGTAGTGATTCTGGAGCCCAAGGAAATAAAATCTGTCACTGTTTCCAAATTCTCCTCATCTATTTGCCATTAAGTCATGGCGCCAGTTGCCAAGATCTTCATTTAAGTATGTCTTTCCCTTTCTCCTTCACCTTCACTTCTCTTCTTTTCTCAACTATTTGTAAGACTTCCTCAGACAACCACTTTGCCTTCTTGCATTTGCTTTTCTTGGGGACAATTTTGTTCACCACATCTGAATTGCCAAATATATGTGTGTGTGTGTGTGTGTGTGTGTGTGTGTGTGTGTGTGTGTGTGTGTGTATATATATATATATATACATACATATATATATATATATATATACACACACAAATATATATATACAAATATACACACACATGTATGTGTGTATATATACACATATATACATAAACATAAACATATACATATAAAATTACTTTGTTGTATATTTGAGATGAGCACAATATTGTAAATGAACTATCAATGTAAATAACAAACAAGCAAAAGTAAAACAGCCACCACTAATTGTAAACACAAAACTGTGAAATTTTAAGTTTCTTAACACAGTCATGTTAATTAGGCTTTTTTCCTGTGGACTGAAGCAAAGAACTGGATTTTATTCTGGAGTCTTAGAAATCCTGGTTGAAGAAGGGAACAGTTCATATGACTACACTGGAAACAATGGTTGAAACAGGCCTCTGGGATCAATCAGTTCTATTCTAATAGTAGCTCTCACTTCTGTAAATAATTCTCATTTCTGAATTGTTGGTGAAAAAGGCTACAAAATAGGCTGGCACAGTATTTGACACTGAGCCATTATTGCCAGGCTTCAACAGTACATGAACTGTGAACTTTCAGATGTTCAAGCTGGATTTAGAAAAGGCAGAGGAACCAGAGATCAAATTGCCAACATCCATTGGATCATCGAAAAAGCAAGAGAGTTCAGAAAAAGCACCTACTTCTGCTTCATTGACTATGCCAAAGGCTTTGACTGTATGGATCACAATAAACTATGGAAAATTCTTAAAGAGATGAAATACCAGACCACTTGACCTTTCTCCTGAGAAATCTGTATGCAGGTCAAGAAGCAAGTTAGAACTGGACATGGAACAACAGACTGGTTCCAAATTGGGAAAGGAGTACGTCAAGGCTGTATATTGTCACCGTGCTTATTTAACTTATATGAAGAGTACATCATGAGAAACACTGGGCTTGATGAAGCACAAGCTGGAATCAAGATTTCTGGGAGAAATATCCATAACCTCAGATATGCAGATGACACCACCCTTATGGCAGAAAGTGAAGAAGAACTAAAGAGCCTTTTGTTGAAAGTGAAAGAGGAGAGTGCAAAAGTTGGCTTAAAGCTCAACATTCAGAAAACTAAGATAACAACTATTTGATTTAATCCTTCTAATAATGCTACCAAGTAAGCAATGTTATGCATATTTCCTGGAAAAGAAAGGCAGGGCTTATTCATTACAGTAATGCAAGATTGTGAAATGGATAAGGAATAGACACAAGGATTTAAACACACACACAAAATTTGGAATTGATGAATTTATGGAGCACTGACATCCAGTTCAGGATAGAGTCAACAGTCACCTTCAGATGGTAAAATTAAGGAAATATTTTTCAAAGTGTAATTAACAAGCCCTTCTGGTGATTCAGATATTCCTTAAAGTCTGAGAATCACAAATTTAAAATGATTTAGAGATAAATCCTTCTACTCTGGTATCTCAGGACAGTTTTTAAAAAAAGTATTAATATTGTTTGCATTCTTGTAGAACTGTCTATTTCAGGCAATTAAATCACATGTGTTTGGTTCAAGGAGCAGAATTCCAGTGTTGCCTTGAACAATTTCTTGTATTTGCTGTTCCTAACAGTGTCACATTGCTTCACCTTACCACTCAGGATTCTTTTGCTTTAACAAAAACCTAGGAGGTAAATTAGTTCATTTCATCATTTACTCTTAAGAAACATTTATCTGTGTTCCCTTACCATAGAAGATTTGCCTTTGCAGGTGCCATTGCTCAAGGGAAGATATTTTGTAGGTGTAGGATATTTTAAGCAGTCATATAGGACTGCTAAGTAAATATGGCATGCAGCCAGGAGCGGAAAGCAGTATCCTCAACACTTATATAAGCAAACATTTGTAGCCAACCTGTCAGAAAGATCGAGCATCAAATATGTATAAATGCACATTTCATGGATTGTGACTTTTCTATAGAGGTGAGTCTAATTAATTTGAAAACCATTTACTTATTTTTTAAGTCATAGCAATCGATTCATATTTGCTATGTACTTGATGCTTTACATTTGAATTTTTAATTTCATAGTAATTTTGTAAAATTTCATCCACAAGTGATAAAAAATAAAAACCTCCCTATTTTCTATGTGTAAGTTGTTGGCTGTGTCCACTCTGTGAGTTAAAAAGTCATTTTGAAATGGCAGTGAATTCACTCAAGTTATTGAATTAATATTAGGGTAATTTTTCACTGAACAGTGGGACAGTTTTAAGGAAGTAACCATACTATATCAATATCTTGTAACTATAAAGGCACTTTCTTTGTGAAGTGCAGGATGGCAGAAGAGAAAAGGAGTTTGTAAAGGGAAACTCCCAGTAATTCACGACAATGATCTCTACCAGTGTTTACAAGTAAGTGTGGATGGGGGGAGACTATAATCAATTTGTGTAACAGCATCAGAAAGGGCATACTTTTGAGATTAGTGGAGTTTCTAAAATATTTTTCATATAAGAGAGACAAAGTAAGTATAAAATTTTGGGGCGCAAGATATACTGTTACTTTAAAGAAAATGAAACAAAGTCTTTTCTTTCTCTGAAGGATACATACATATGCATCTAAAAAAGTATACATCATCTATTTCTGGAGGAGAAATATTTCTATCATTTCTGGAAAAAATATGTATAGTTTTAAATTTTTTTCAATTTTTTACCCTATTTATTAAAGCAGGCTGGAATTAATTTTGTCCACAATTGACCTAATGAAGAAATACTTATAAGGGCATGTCCATAGTCATAATTTGCTTTTTATTTAACAGCTAAACATTTCACAGAGCAAGAAAATACATTGATATATTCATAATTACAAACATTCTTCATTTAAACATATTTTGTATGATATTTAGGAAAAAAAGATGAAGCTGCTTGTCCATATAACTAAAAGAATTATGTAATACATTTAAGCTGACATTTTTATTAAATTACCATATTGAATTTTGAGCAGTGTAATTTATTAAAGCAATAAACAAATGTAACAGATTTTTTTTACTTTTACTATTTTTTTCATTTTAAAAAGTAATAGTTATAAGTTTTACTCTTATTTAATTTAAACACATACATGTGTGATGCATGTGTATGTGTGTATCTCTGTCATTTAAGTTTTGCCTTTGAATGTCACCTTCAATTTGCCAGAGCATTCAGTCAATTTATCAAATCAATGTATTATACTGTGACTTTCTAGCTCTTGTTTACATGAAAATTTTTTAAAATAGCAGCAAATTATCCTGAATGATGAATTAAATTAAAATTTAAAATGTTGCCTGAATCTGCAAAATGACTTGGGAAATTATTTCAAAAATCTTTCATGTACAAAATGTCTTCTTTTAATTATCTGAGTAATCTTTTTAGGAGGTTTATAATTTTAAGCATAAGTAAGCAAACAAAACAAGGTTGACTGACCTATCACATATGTAGAAAATGACAGAATGATTCTTAAACCAGTACTTCTGTATTCCAGGTCTCATGGTCTTTGTTCATCATCAGTAAGATGAACACAAGTGTAACTTAAATTTATAATGAAGGCAGAAGGAGTCTGAATTCAAGGTTCATGTCAAAAATAGGAGAAAGGTATTTTAAACAGTATATACAACAAGGGACTGCATATACTGGATAGAGGTTATTTGGACTCACAAGGTTTAACAATGCCTTGATTGGGTAAAGTAGAATACCTATTTTCTGGTATCTGATGCTTAAACAAGTGTCTGAAGATACTGGTGTCAATATGTGTTTTATGTCTGTTCAAATGTGAATGTTCTTGTGGTTCAAATAGTGATTTAATAGACCATTAGCACTGCTTTTCTGCAGGTGTTTTAAAGAGACTGCTAGTGTGTATGATGTCATGATTTCTCTGCAAGAGGTGGGCTATGATGGCCATATGATTTTTATAGAATTAAGATATTCACAAAATCAAACCCCTTAGAACAGAAAGCATCATCACTACCTGTCTCTGTAATAATCAATAACTGGACAAATTCTAGACAACAGGCTTAGAAATCGTTACATCTCTAAAGATTTGGTGAAGTTTTCTTCACCATATCAGAAATAAAGAGGTCTGCAAACCTTCAGTTCAGTTCAGTCACTCAGTCGTATTCAACTCTTTGTGACCCCCATGGACTGTAGCATCCCAGGCCTCCCTGCCCATCACTAACTCCCAGAGCTTGCTCAAACTCATGTCCATTGAATCGGTGATGCCTTTCAACCATTTCATCCTCTGTCATCCCATTCTCCTCCCACCTTCAACCTTTCCCAGCATCAGGGTCTTTTCAAATGAGTCAGTTCTTCACATCAGGTGGCCAAAGTATTGGAGTTTCAGCTTCAGTATCAGTCCTTCCAGTGAATATTCAGGACTGATTACCTTTAGGATGAACTGGTTGGATCTCCTTGCTGTCCAAGGAACTCTCAATAGTCTTCTCCAACACCACAGTTCAAAAGCATCAATTCTTTGGTGCTCAGCTTTCTTTATAGTCCAACTCTTACATCCATACATGACTAACGGGAAAAACTATAGCTTTGACTAGACAGACCTTTGTTGGTAAAGTGATGTCTCTGCTTTTTAATATGCTGTCTAGGTTGGTCATAACTTTTCTTCCAAGATGTCTTTTAATTTCATGGCTGCACTCATCATCTGCAGTGATTTTGGAGCCCAAAATAATGAAGTCTGTCACTATTTCCACTGTTTCCCCATCTATTTGCCATGAAGTGATGGGACCAGATGCCGTGATCTGCAAATGTTACATTTATTAAAAAAAAAAAGTGGCACATTTGTGAATTTTTTTCTGCTAATAACAGGGGAGTACTGGTTCCTTGAAGCTATATACTCTTCTGCTGTTTATAAATTTACATTTTTTTCCTTAGTATCGAGTTTAAAAATGGTAAACACTAAAAAAATTCTTACTTGTACTCTGTAGACAATGGCTTTCAACCTGTAAATCATTTCTAATGAAGCTGTACTCATTTATCTCAGTCATTTCAGTTTTGTCTTCCCTGGTGGCTCAGATGGTAAAGAACCCACCTGAAATGCAGGAGACCTGAGTTCAATCCCTGGGTTGGGAAGATCCCCTGGAGAAGGGCATGGCAACCCACTCCAGTATTTCTGCCTGGAGAATCCCCATGAACAGAGGTGCCTGGCAGGCTACAGTCCGCGGGGTCCCAAAGAGTCAGACACGGTTGAGTGACTAAGCACACACAGCACAAGAAAATGGTTCTTTTTTGTTGAATATTAAAAACTATGTTTAAAAACAAGCCACATATTTGAATTTAGGTATTTTTAAAATAAAGTGTTTTCTCTTCCCAAGTATCTTTACATTTTGTTGATAATTATGCTTCATGGTAATGAAATTGCTTTAAAATTGCTTCTTTGTCCTTTTAGTAATGTTACTTCTCATTATACTTATTGGTATTTTCTCTAAGCATTTACTAACATGAAAGATCTTTCATGCTTCCCTGTCATATTCACCTGATGATTTGAAGTCTCTGTGATAGTATACTTTGCGGTGAAATGGTGTTTAGGGCTTGTCACCAAGCCGTAGTAAGCTGGAGAAATAAGTTTGTGAGAATAAGTGTTGTGGGAAGACACTGAAGATTTCAGAGGAGAGAGTAATGAACTAGAATATCTGCATTTTAAAATCATGTAAATAGAAATAGTGATCCAGTGAGAAAAAGAATAAAAGGACATTTTCATCAGTTACTGAGGATATTATCTCCCTTCAATGCAGAAATTTTGTTTAACTCATACTCATCTGTTCCATTTCATGATCCTGGGAACTATAATTTCTTGTTATATTAAAAAAAAAAAAAACCTAGATTGAATATGCTACAAGTTCCAAAATTTAGAAAAAGTTACCTGTGATTAAAAAAATATAAATGACAAATTTCTAAATGAGTTTTTATTTCCTCAATAAGTTAATTTGGTTTCAATATACATAATAAGAGCATAAAATAACAATACAAAATATATAGTCAAAATAACTATTTACAATTATTTAATCCCTGATATTGTTTTCTGCTTTTGATCTATTTTAATCTATCATCTCAATTAGTTAATACAGTATTCTCTGAATTATATAGCTTGACCTTACTTAAAATATTAACATTTATTAACATTCCACTATCGAGAAGTGGATGATAGGTCAAGAAGACTCATTATAAGCGGGAAGTAAGGCTTTGAATCAGGTCCCTGGATCCCATATCCACTACATACCCAGAAGTTATTAAGTTTAACTAAGATGTTTTGATAATAAAAGCCCTTATCTTTTCTTTTTTTTTTTTTTTTCCCATTTCCAGTGTCATATCTAGCAGAAATCATGGAGAAGAGAAATACAGCCTCAGACTTTATTTTCCTAGGAATCTTTAAGCACACAAGATCCCATCTCTTTCTATTTATGATGGTTCTGACAATGGCCATTGCTTCCTTGATGGCCAATGCCCTCATGCTTCTCCTGATTCTCCTGGACCCCCAAATCCACAGGCCCATGTACTTCCTACTGAGCCAACTATCTCTCATGGACATGATGCTGGTTTCCTCCATCGTGCCCAAAATGGCTGCTGACTACTTAACATGGAACAAATCCATCTCTCCTGCTGGCTGTGGGTTGCAGATTTTCGTCTCACTCACGCTTGGTGGTGGAGAGAGTTTCCTCCTAGCGGCCATGTCCTATGACCGTTGTGTAGCTGTTTGCCACCCACTGAGATACCCTGTACTCCTGAACTGGCGATTATGTTTTCAAATGACTTTGGGCTCTTGGTTCCTGGGGGCAGCTGATGGGCTCATGCAAGCGGCCACTACACTGAGCTTCCCATTTTGCAGTGCTCATGAGATCGATCATTTCTTCTGTGAGGCCCCCATGTTGGTGCGTTTGGCTTGTGCTGATACATCAGTCTTTGAAAATGTCATGTACGTTTGCTGTGTGTTAATGCTCCTAATTCCCTTTTCCCTCATTCTGACTTCCTATAGTCTCATTCTCTCTGCCATTCTCCATATGCGTTCTCAAGAAGCCCTCAAGAAGGCTTTTACCACCTGTTCCTCCCATTTAGCTGTGGTGGCACTCTTTTATGGACCTGCCATTTTTATCTACATGAGACCCAGATCCTATAGGTCAGCTAACCATGATAAGGTTGTGTCAGCATTCTATACTATCTTTACTCCTGTGCTGAACCCCCTCATCTACAGTTTGAGGAACAGTGAGGTCAGAGAAGCCTTGAAAAGGTGGCTGAGAAAATGTGCAGACTTCAAATACCAGCAAACTTAGTCCCAGTATTTAACATTACCCATTGTCAAATTCTTGAAGTTATTAGCATTTTAACCATATTATAGGTATCTCTTCTTTAGGAATGCTTGAAGAGAAAATAAAATTCAATGATTGGTATAATAGGAAGTTGTTAAGAATTGTCAGTCTACCTTGTGTGTGTGTGTGTGTGTGTGTGTGTGTGTGTGTGTGTATGCGCGCGCACACGTATGCACGCTAACTCAGTACGGTCTGACTCTTTGTGACCCCATAGACCGCAGCCTGCCAGGCTCCTCTGTTCATGGGATTTTATAAGCAAGAATACTGGCCCATATCAAGATGTAATGTTTCTTGAGCTTTTACTATTTGCAATACCTCATGCTAAGCAGCAAGAGTTCTGGAGTAGGTTGCCGTTTCCTCTCCAGAGGATTTTCCTGAGGATCGAATTCGCCTCTCCTGCATCTCATGCACAGACAGGCAGACTCCCTTACCTCAGAAGCCTGAAATTATTTTACATCCTATGACATCCATGTGATATAAGTATTTTGACTCCCACTTTCTAAATAAACAGAAAGTTAGAAAGTTAAATATTACTGCCAATAACAGTGAAAAATGTTAAAATGGGGCTGATATTTTACTTCTTTCCAGTAATTTATTCTTAATATTATGTTTTCTATGTCCTTGCTCTGTGCATTTCTAATAATTAAATATAGAGATCAAAGAAAGATAAGAACACTGCTATTTAGCTATAACTTAAAATGAAAGCCCATGGCACAGGAGAAAGTGATTAATCGAAACGTGTTAAATTGTCACAATATTGTTTTTTATTTCTCTGCAGACTGTATTATTTAGTGTTTGAAGGCAGTTTTTTAGATTCATGCAACTTCTCATTTAAGTAATCCATACCTTTCCCCAGGATCTAATTGTAATTGCAGTGAGTAACATGCTTTAACGCAAACCACAAATAAAATCTTATTTTTGAAACTGATTCTATCCATAATGTTTAAAGGGTATGTTGATTTATGATGGACATGGGTCCATGGATATGACCTGAGATGCATAAATATGCTCAGTCTTAATAAACTACCTGATGATAATGAGTTTTCAAAAATGAGTAAGAATTAGCTATTTCTTTTTTAAAAGTTATCTAAGACACTTGATCTCTGCAAATGTGCAGATCTCTAGGGCTATTTCTTATGCAAAATACAGGTCACTCCTTAAGGGTTGGGAAAGAGGACTATTTATATGTTAAAGACACAATCTAGGCAGATACAACAGAACATTTGGTCATCAAAGTCAAACACCCATCAGAAACTACATAAGTTGGCCTATGCAATCACAGATGACACCACTCTCATGGCAGAAAACGAAGAAGAACTAAAGAGCCTCTTAATGAAAGCAAAAGAGGAGAGTGAAAAAGTGGCTTAAAATTCAACATTCACAAAACTAAGATCATGGCATCTGGTCCCATCACTTCATGGCAAATGGATGAGGAAACAATGGAAACAGAGAGAGACTTTATATTTTTAGACTCCAAAATCACTGTAGATGGTTACTGCAGTCATGAAATTAAAAGACCCTTGCTCCTTGGAAGAAAAGCTATGACCAACCTAGACAGCTTAATAAAAAGCAGAGATATTATTTTGCCAACAAAGGTCCATCTAGTCAAAGCTATGGTTTTTAAAGTAGTCATGTATGGATGTGAGAGTTGGACCATAACAAAGACTGAGCACCGAAGAATTGATGCTTTTGAATTGATGCTGTGGTGCTGGAGAAGACTCTTAAGAGTCTCTCGGATTGCAAGGAGATGAAACCAGCCAATCCTCAAGGGAATCGGTCCTGAATATTCACTGGAAGTCCTGATGTTGAAGCTGAAGCTCCAATACTTTGGCCATCTGATGCGATGAGCCGACTCAGTGGAAAAGACCCCGACACTGGGAAAGATTGAAAGCAGGAGGAAAAGGGGATGACAGAGGATGAGATGGTTGGATGGCATCACTGACTCAATGGACATGAGTTTGAGCAAGCTCCCGGAGATGGTGAAGGACAAGGAAGACTTCAGGCATGCTGCAGTCCATGGAGTTGCAAAGAGTCAGAAATGACAGAGTGACTAAATAACAGATCTGAACAAAATGAAGTTAAATATGAAATCAATAATTAAAAAAAATTTCGAAATAGTTTTCAAAGTTATACAACGTACATCTCTTTATTGTTTTGATTACTTTGGGGATTTCCTACTCTTAATTCTTTAATAAAATTTGCACAAAAAATTCCAAAAGTTGCACTGGTATATTTTTCATATATGTCTAGAAATAAAGTAGTACCATATAGAGACAATATATCAAAAGTATGAATAATAAGAGAATTTTAATTGGGGAGTGAACTTGAATATATCATCATTAAGTCATTTATTTACAGTTGATATAGATTTTAATTAATGTTATTTAATACAAATTCACAAGTAAATTTTGATGAATTTTACATATGTTTATGCCAGTGTAACCACAATAAATATTAAGGTTTAGAATATTTCTAGTACACTTGAAGTCTTCCTTGTGCTATCTTCCAGTCAATAACTCCAGAAATCCTTTTTTAAAATATCAGTGTTAACTATGCCATATTTTGTTTCCTCAGTACTATGAACATTTATTTATAGTTTTATATTCCTGTTAAATATCATGTTTTATTTATCATGTAATATTAATATTATAACACTTATTAATTCATCTCTTGTGGATACTTGAATTGTTTCCAGTTTTGAACTACTGTCAATTAAACTGCTGCAGACATTTCTCTATTACCAATTAATAAACTCAGCTTTCATTTATGTTTAGGCAACAGTGGAATTATTAGTTCATTAGTTATAATAATATTGATCAGTACTTGATAATGTTAAATTTTCCTAAGATTTTTATGCCAACTTCTATTGGCTAAGCTCCCTTAAAAACTGAGAATGCTAGTTGCTCTACATCATTGTAAGTCTTTTTAATTTTAGCCACTGAAATAAGTAGTTCCCCATTGTAGTTTTTTAACCTTTATTATTTGACACTGGCCTCATTTCATTGTAATGAGCAGGCTCTCTAGCTGTGGCTGTTGTTGTTGTTCAGTCTCTCAGTCCTGTCTAACTGTTTCTGACCCCATGGACTGCAGAATGTGAGGCTTCCCTGTCCTTCCCTCTCTCTGGGAGCTTGCTTAAACTCATGTCCATTGAGTCAGTGATGCCATCTAACCATCTCATCCTCTGTCGTCCCCTTCTCCTCTTGCCTTCAGTCTTTCCCAGAATCAGGGTCTTTTTCAAATGAGTCGGCTCTTTGCATCAGGTGGCCAAAGTATTGGAGCTTCAGCTTCAGCATCAGTCCATCCAGTGATATTCAGGATTGATTTCCTTTAGGATTGAATGGGTTGGTCTCCTTGCAATCCAAGAGATTCTCAAGAGTCTTCTCTAACACCACAGTTAGAAAGTGTCAGTTCTTAGACAAGGATTTCTTTCTTTTTTTCCTTCATATCCTTGCCAAAAGTGTTGCTTCTTGTATTTCTAGTAATAGCTATTTTAACAAGTCAAGGTGATATTACATTATAATTTTGACTTTCAATTCCGTAATGATTCATGATGTTAAGCTTCTTTCTCATGTCCCTTTGGGAATCTGTGTGCCTTCTTTGGAAAGATATCTATTCAGACTTGCCAAGTTTTTAACTGGATTTTTAAAAATTGAGTTGTATGGGTTTTTATAGATTTAAATATTAGCTCCTTATCAGATATACAGTTTGCAAACATGTTCTTTCATTCAATAGGTTGCCTTCTCTTTGTGTTGAAGAGTTTTTGGCTGTGCAGAAGTTTCTTAGTTTGATCTAGTCCCACTTGTTTGTTTTGCTTTTGCTACCTTTGCTTTTGGTGTCAGATCCAAAAAGTCATCACCAAGACTTCTGTCAAGGAACTCATCACATATATTTTCTTCTAGGAGTTTGATGGTTTCATGCTTGTCTTTAATTTTGACTTAACTTTTGTGTGATGTATGGTAATGGTCTACTTTTACTCTCATGCATGTGGCTGTCACATTTCCCAACACTGTTTATTAAAGAGAATGTCCTTTAGTTATTTAGGGTCTTTGTGATTTCATACAAATTTTAATATTTTTCTGTTTCTGTAAAGAAGACGTAGACATTTTGAATGTATTGAATTTATAGACTGTTTTAGATGGTAGGGATATTTTAACAATATTAATTCCTTCAGTACATGAGTACAAAACATCTTTCTGCGTACTTCTTTAATTATTTTTATTAGTATCATGTATTTTTCATTATACAGATCTTACAACTCCTTGGTTAAATTTATTCTTAGGTATTTTATTCTTTTGATGCGATTGCAAAAAGAATTCCTTTCTTAAATTCTTCTTTTGATAGTTTGTTATTAGCATATTAAAATGAAATATATATTATCATTGTATCCTGCAACTTTACACCATTTGTTTATTCACAATCTCATGCTTTGGTGAAATCTCCAGCTTTTTGTAGATGTATAGTTATTTTATCTGCAAACAGTGACAGTTTTACTTCTCTCTTTCCAATTTAGATATATTTTATTTCTTTTTTGTCTAATTTCTCTGGCTATGTTAAACAAAAGTGACAAGAGTGGGCAACTTTGTCTTTTTCCTGATGTTGGAGAAAAGGTTTTCAACTTTTCACCATGGTGTATAAAGTGAGCTGTGGGCTTGTCATATATGACCTTTATTATGTTGAAATACATTTTCGCTATAAACATTTTACTGACAGCTTTTATTATAAAAAAAAAAGTTTTTAATGTATTCCAATGCTGGTTTTGATGTTATTGAGATGATTATATGATTTTTATCCATTATTTTTCCATGAAGCATGATTTTTGAATGTTTGACAGTCCTATTTCCTCACAGTGCATGATCCTTTCAGTATACTGTTTGATACAGTATTTACTAATATCTTGAGAATTTTTTAATGTTTATTAATCAGGGATAATAACCTTTTTTTTTCTCATAGCATTCTTAATATGGTGTTGGTTAACAGTGTAATTTTAGCCTCTTATAATGTATATAAAAGAGCTTTTGCCCCTTCACCTGTCATTTATTTTTAAAATAGCTTGAGAAGAATTATGATTTGTTCTTTCTTGAATATTTGGTAGAATTCATCAGTGAAGCTATCAGAGCCAGAACTTCTATTTGTGGAGAGGTTGTTGTTTACTGATTTAATGTTCTTACTACTAATCAGCCTGTCCAGATTTTTTTACTTCTTCATGATTCAATTTTGGTAAGCATTTATTTCTAGAAATATATTCGTTTCTTCTACCTTGTCAAATTTGCTGTTATATAATTGTTCATAATGGTCTTTTATGACCCTTTGTTTCCAGGGTATCATTTATAATATTTCCTTTACATTTCTGATTTTATTTAAGACTTCTATACTTTTTTCTTGCTAAGTCTAATTAAAGACTGACCAACTCTGTTTATCTTTTCAAAGAACTAATTATTAGCTTTATTGATCTTTTCTATGGTCTTTTCAGTCTCTATTTCATTTATTTTTGCTCTAATCTTTGTGATTTCCTCCCTTCTACTAACTTTGAGCTTCTTTTTTTTTTTTTTCTCGTCTTTTAGCTTTTTTTAGGTGTAAAGTTAGGTTGTTTATTTGAGTCTTATTTTTTGAGGAAGGCATTTATCTCTGTGAAGTTCTCTTTTAAAACTACTTTTGCTGAGTTCCATGAATTTTGATATGCTATATTTCTAATTTTATTTTTTTCAATGTTTTTAAATTTATTTCTTATTCCTTTTAAACTGATTTTGTGTTGTCCTCTATTGTTTGTGTGTGCTTAGTTGCATAGTGGTGTCCGACTCTTTGCAACCTCATGGACTGTAGCTCACCAGGCTCCTCTGTCCATAGGGATTCTCCAGGCAAGAATACTGGAGTGGGTTGCCATGCCTTTCTCCAGGGGATCTTCTCAACCTGGGATCGAACCCAGGTCTCCCGCAATGCAGACAGAGTCTTTCCTGTCTTAGCCACCAGAGAAGACCTTTCTATGGTTTCATATTCACATATTTGTAAAACCTCCAATTGTCTTTGTTTAATTGATTTCTAGTTTTATATGATTGTAGTCCAAAAAGAGGTTTGATACAATTTAAATCTTTAATTTATTAAATCTTGTTTTGTTGACTAACAGATAATTTATCCTCGATATTTTCATGCACACTGGAGAAGAATGTGCATTTTTTTGCTTTTGGGTGGAATGTCCTGTATACGTCTGTTGAAACTATTAATACTCTTATTTTAAGGTACAAACTAAAATATTAAGGAAAGTAGAATATTTATCACTTTTCTTGTAAGTAAGAAAATTAATAATAAGGAGTTCAACAATCCTTCTTCAGTTATTTCTTTGTGTGTGTGTGTACAGTGTAAAATATTATCCAACATCAGATATTTGATATTTTACATCCATTCCAATATATTTTAATGTTTTCAAGCACATGGGTATAAAGACTACAATTCATAGGTTCTATATCCATATTCCACATCTAATTAGTAAAATCTCTCTGTTTGTGAAATAGAAATGTACCCAGTATGAAAAAAAAAGTATATATGTTTGTTCTTCCTTTCAGGTAGAAAAATATCATCAGCTGAGTCTCAGGCATGTTGGAAAAGGCATTATATAACTTATCAATTGTTACCTCTCTGGATTTTTGTGTGAAATAAATGAATGAGGTCTGTGACTACAGAAACATATTGAAAAATCAGAAAACAGAAAATAAAATTGCACATTCATGCCTGGCATCTGTGAGCCACTAAATCTGTGCTATCAAAATATTAAATTTTTTGCACTGGTACACTTAGATGTAGCCATTAACTGGTTCACATGATTTTCCCTCTAGAGCACATGGTTATCAAATTTTAAATAGTAACAGATGCATTTATTGATATATTAATACTTTGCTTATATTTATTGCCTTGATGCTATGCTTACACCAAAACTAAGAGCCAAACTGTCAAATAAATAGACTTCTTAGAACAGAATTTGTCAATTTTTCAAAAAGCAAGTTTATGTGTAAATTTGAACCTGAATAAAGTAAGAATAATTTACCTTTACTTAGCCATTTTATAAACATATTTATATTTCATCACTTTCCTCCAAATCTCCCAGAATACTAGAATGCTTAACAACATTGATAAATATCTACAGTTAATAAATACAAACAACAGAGTTTCTAAAATTGTCAGAAATTTCGACAATCAACTCTTAGATTTTGAAATCTTTTCAAATCAGTTCAGTTCAGTTCAGTCGCTCAGTTGTGTCCAACTCTTTGCAACCCCATAAATCGCAGCATGCCAGGCCTCCCTGTCCATCACCAGCTCTTAGAGTTTACTGAAACTCATGCCCATCAAGTCGGTGATGCCATCCAGCCATCTCATCCTCTGTCGTCCCCTTCTCCTTCTGCCCTCAATCCCTCCCAGCATCAGGGTCTTTTCCAATGAGTCAACTCTTCACATGAAGTGGCCAAAGTATTGGAGTTTCAGCTTCAGCATCAGTCCTTCCAATGAACACCCATGACTGATCTCCTTTAGGATGGACTGGTTGGATCTCCCTGCAGCCCAAGGGACTCTCAAGAGTTTTCTCCAACACCACAGTTTAAAAGCATCAATTTTTCGGTGCTCAGCTTTCTGCACAGTCCAACTCTCACATCCATACATGACCACTGGAAAAACCATAGCCTTGACCAGATGGACATTTCTTGGCAAAGTAATGTCTCTGCTTTTTAATATGCTATCTAGGTTGGTCATAACTTTCCTTCCAAGGAGTAAGCGTCTTTTAATTTCATGGCTGCAGTCACCATCTGTAGTGATTTTGGAGCCTCCCCAAAAAAGTCTGACACTGTTTCCACTGTCTCCCCATCTATTTCCCATGAGGTGATGGGACCAGATGCCATGATCTTAGTTTTCTGAATGTTATGCTTTAAGCCAACTTTTTCACTCTCCTCTTTCATTTTCATCAAGAGGCTCTTTAGTTCCTCTTCACTCTCTGCCATAACGGTGGTGTCATCTGCATATCTGAGGTTATTGATATTGATTATCTTGATTCCAGTTTGTGTTTCTTCCAGCCCAGCGTTTCTCATGATGTGCTCTGCATAGAAGCTAAGTAAGCAGGGTGACAATATACAGCCTTGACGTACTCCTTTTTCTATTTGGAACCAGTCTGTTGTTCCATGTCCAATTCTAACTGTTGCTTCCTGACCTGCATACAGGCTTCTCAAGAGGCAGATCAGGTGGTCTGGTATTCCCATCTCTTGAATAATTTTCCACAGTTTATTGTGATCCACACAGTCAAAGGCTTTGGCATAGTCAATAAAGCAGAAATAGATGTTTTTCTGGAACTCTCTTGCTTTTTCAATGATCCAGCGGATATTGGCTACTTGATCTCTGGTTCCTCTGCCTTTTCTAACACCAGCTTGAACATCTGGAAGTTCTCTGTTCACGTATTGCTAAAGCCTGGCTTGGAGAATTTTGAGCATTTCTTTACTAGCGTGTAAGATGAGTGCAATTGTGAGGTAGTTTGAGCATTCTTTGGGATTGCCTTTCTTAGGGATTGGAATGAAAACTGACCTTTTCCAGTCCTGTGGCCACTGCTGAGTTTTCCAAATTTTCTGGCATATTGAGTGCAGCACTTTCACAGCATCATCTTTCAGGATCTGAAATAGCTCAACTAGAATCCCACCACATCCACTAGCTTTGTTCGTAGTGATGCTTTCTAAGGCCCACTTAACTTCACATTCTATGATGTCTGCCTCTGGTGAGTGATCACACCATTGTGATTATCTGGGTTGTGAAGATCTTTTTTGTACAGTTCTCCTGTGTATTCTTGCCACCTCTTCTTAGTAACTTCTGCTTCTGTTAGGTCCATACCATTTCGGTCCTTTATCAAACCCATCTTTGCCTGAAATTTTCCCTTGATATCTCTAATTTTCTTCAAGAGATCTCTAGTCTTCCCCAATCTGTTGTTTTCCTCTATTTCTTTGCATTGATCACTGAGGAAGGCTTTCTTATCTCTCCTGGCTATTCTTTGGAATTCTGCATTCAAATGGGAATATGTTTCCTTTTCTCCTTTGCTTTTTGCTTTTCTTCTTTTCCCAGCTATTTGTAAGGCCTCCTCAGACAACCATTTTGCCTTTTTGCATTTCTTTCCCATGGGGATGGTCTTGATCCCTGTCTCCTGTATAATGTCATGAACCTCCACCCATAGTTCTTCAGGCTCTCTGTCTATCATATCTAGTCCCTTAAATCTATTTCTCACTTCCACTGTATATTCATAAGGGATTTGATTTAGGTGATACCTGAATGGTCTAGTGGGTTTCCCTACTTTCTTCAGTTTAAGTCTGAATTTGGCAATAAGAAGTTCATGATCTGAGCCACAGTCAGCACCCAGTCTTGTTTTTTGCTGACTGTATAGAGCTTCTCCATCTTTGGCTGCAAAGAATATAATCAATCTGATTTCGGTGTTGACCATCTGGTGATGTCCAAATAAACCTATATATTCAGAGGGGAGATACTATAGACAAATATTAATTGACAAATATATGAGATGCACTGGCTATGTTATGTCAAATCTGATAATAAAATAACAGGTGTAAACCCATTATACTTGAACTGCATACATGGACTATTAAATATATGTAAAAATTACTTTTGCTGTAAAAATGAAAGGAGTCTCCAAAACCAGTAACAAACTGCATGTACTAAATACAGCTCATTGTTAAGCTTATGGTGATGGGTGCACCTTGATGTCAAAGGTGTGTGTGTGTGTGGATGTATGTGTCTTTGTGCAAGTTTACTCAGCTTTAATTTAGCTTTTGAAAATAAATGGCTTGAAATGAAAGTCACCTAATCTTGAATGATTTAATCTCTTAGTTAAGAGAAGTCCAAGGTGAACACCCTTGTGGAACAGTTGTAGATACACAACAACATCAATTTCACCAACACTGTTTCCCTCTCTACTCTGCTATCTCTTGCATTTAGCTTTCAACTTACAATTGTTGCATGGTTGGAAAAAAAAAAAAAAAAAAGTCCACTACAACTTCTACCATTATTTTAACATTCTTTTTTTAAAGTTTAGTTTTCAGTCGCTCAGTTGTGTCCGACTCTTTGTGACTCCATGAATTGCAGCATACCAGGCCTCCCTGTCCATCACCAGCTCCTGGAGTTTACTCAAACTCATGCCAATCGAGTGGGTGATGCCATTCAGCCATCTCATCCTCTGTCATCTCCTTCTGCTCCTGCCCTCAATCCCTCCCAGCATCAGGGTCTTTTCCAATGAGTCAACTCTTCGCATGAGGTGGCCAAAGTATTGGAGTTTCAGCTTCAGAATAAGTCCTTCCAAAGAACACCCAGGACTGATCTTCTATAGGATGGACTGGTTGGATCTCCTTGCAGTCCAAGAGACTCTCAAGAATCTTCTCCAAAACCACAGTTCAAAAGCATCAGTTTTTCGGTGCTCAGCTTTCTTTACAGTCCAACTCTCACATCCATACATGACCACTGGAAAAACCATAGCCTTGACCAGACAGACATTTCTTGGCAAAGTAATGTCTCTGATTTTTAATATGCTCTCTAGGTTAGTCATAACTTTCCTTCCAAGGAGTAAGTGTCTTTTAATTTCATGGCTGCAGTCACCATCTGTAGTGATTTTGGAGCCCAAAAAAATAAAGTCTGACACTGTTTCCATTGCCTCCCCATCTATTTCCCATGAGGTGATGGGACTAGATGCTGTGATCTTAGTTTTCTGAACGTTAAGCTTTAAGCCAACTTTTTCACTCTCCTCTTTCATTTTCATCAAGAGGCTTTTCCGTTCCTCTTCACTCTCAGCCATAAGGGTGGTGTCATCTGCATATCTGAGGTTATTGATACTTCTCCCAGCAATCTTGATTCCAGCTTGTGCTTCTTCCAGCCCAGCATTTCTTATGATGTACTCTGCATAGAAGTTAAATAAGCAAGGTGACAATATACAGCCCTGATGTACTCCTTATTTGGAATCAGTCTGTTGTTCCATGTCCAATTCTAACTGTTGCTTCCTGACCTGCATACAGGCTTCTCAAGAGGCAGGTCAGGTGGTCTGGTATTCCCATCTCTTGAAGAATTTTCCACAGTGTATTGTGATCCACACAGTCAAAGGCTTTGGCATAGTCAGTAAAGCAGAAATAGTGCAAATTAGAAAGTGGCAGACAAAATTGCCTATGTTAATCTTCCCCCATCTAAAAAAAATGTTTTATGTACAATCCAGACACTGTATAAGTAAGGGAAAATCAAATTCACCTGTAAATTAATTTTACCAAATCTCCCCATGATATAGTAACTGATAACGTATACATTGTTAGGTAAATAATCAGTTTGAGTCTTTCCTTACCAGCCACTTAATCAAGATTTCAAACTTTTGATGATGCTCTTCTTGAAATCTTTCTTTGTCCTTTGGGTCACTCATCTCCCATTATCTCACTTCTTAAATCATTGAATTCTCCTTTGCAATCTTCTTAATGGATTATCTCCACATAATTGTTTGCAACATCTCAGGACCATTTTCAACTTTATCTCTGTCAACACTCCCTTGGTGAAATCTAATCTGATAAGTTTAGCTACTATTGGAGAGGAATATATTTTTCTCTGGGTTTTCTTGGTGACTCAGTGGTAAGAAATTTGCCTGCCAATTGAGAAGATCCTAGGAAATTCCATGGACAGAGGGGCCTGGTGTTCTACATTCCATGAAGTTGCAAAAGAGTTGAAAATTACATAGTGTGAGGCAAGCAGAAGTAACGCAGCTTAGATTAAGAGTAGGCTTTTCTGCTTGGTAAGATTCACTTAACAGTGACCGCTGTTTGCCAATTAGGACCAATTAGCTTTCAGTTAATACTGACCGCTGTTTGCCAATTAGGAAATTAGGAACAGGTTGGAAACCCCCAGGAAAGTTCCACGCGCGTGAAAGTTTTGACCAATGAAATTGCTTTGCAAACTTGTAACCAATCCACTTAAACCAACTACCAACGGCGTGTGCTCACCCTATAAATTTGTGTAACAGCTTAGGCTCAGGGCTCTCTGACCCACACCACTGCGTTGGTTGTGGCAGAGAGTCCTGGCTCGAGTCAGTAATAAACTTCCCTTTCTGCGAGTTGCATTGTCTTGGAGGCCTTCTCTCTTCCCACTCGGGGATTCGGACATCGGGTATAACAATAGTGACTAAACAACATCAGCATTTTTCTCTGCCTTCTAGGGTACTTTTGGCTGGTCTAAAAATTAAATTGGTATGAGACATATCAGGTTTCCCAGGCAGTGCAGTGGTAAAGAATCCATTTGCCAAGGCTGGTGATACAAGAGACTCAGGTTCAATCCCTGGGCAGGGAAGATACCACGGAGTAAGAAATGGCAACTGACTCCAGTATTCTGGCCAGGAAAATTTCATGGACTGAGGAGCCTGAAGGCCTGCAGTCCATGTGGTTGCAAAGAGTCAGACATGACTTGAGAACACACACAGCAGCACTGTGTTCTAAAAATGCTAGTACTTGATATTGCTAATATTTAAAATTTTTGTGTGTTCCTCTATATCATTTCTTAATTGAATTTACCCCAAAGAATGATGAAATTGACCATCTTCTATGTGCTGACTGGCCATTCATAAATCATCTTTCAAGAAATATCTTCAGTCCTTTAGTCTTTTTTTTTTTTTTTTGCTTTTTTGCTTCCATTTGTTACAGCAGGCAGGTGTCTAGGAATGAGCAGAGAAATGGAGGCAGGGCCAAATGGTAGGAAATCACTTGTATTGTAAACAGTGGGGGTCCATAGGCAGACAAAAGAACCTCAAGATTGACAGGAAACCACACATTTTGAGTCATCTGTTTCCAGCTAGCAGACAAAGAATGGTGGAGAAAGCTAGAAATCTCCTCTGTCAGAAAATAACCTGTTGCTCATTATGGATCCACTGGAGAAGGGAATAACAAACCACTTCAGCATTCTTGCCTTGAGAACCCCATGAACAGTATGAAAAGGCAAAAAGATGTGACACTGAAAGATGAGCCCCCAAGTCAGTAGGTGTCCAGTATGCTACTGTAGGAGAGTGGAGAAATAGCTTTAGAAGGAATGAAGAGGCTGAGCAAAAGGGGAAACAGCCCAATTGTGGTGTGGATGTGTCTGGTGGTGAAAATAAAGTCTGATGCTGTAAAGAACAATATTGATAGGAATTTGGACTGTTAAGGCCATGAATCAAAATAAACTGGAAGTAGTCAGCCAGGAGATTGCAAGAGTGAACATCAACACTTTAGAAATCAGTGAGCTAAAATGAACAGGAATGGGTGAATTTAATTCAGCTGGCCATTATATCTACTACAGTGGCTGAGAAACCATTAGAAGTAATGGAGTAGCCCTCATAGTCAACAGAAGAATCTGAAATGCAGTACTTGGGTGCAGTCTCAAAAATGACAGAATGATCTCAATCCATTTCCAAGACAGTCATTCAGTGTCACAGTAATCAAAGTCTATGCCCCAAACATTAGTGATAAAGAAGTTGAAGTTGTTCAGTTCTATGAAGACCTACAAGATCTTCTAAAACTAACTACTATATAATATATATGTGTATATATATATATATATATATATATACACACACACACCCTTTTCATCATAGGGGACTGGAATGCAAAAGTAGGAAGTCAAGAGATACCTGGAGTGACAGGCAAGTTTGGCCTTGGAGTACAAGATGAAGCAGGGCAAAGGTTAACAGAGTTTTGCTCTGGTCATAACAAACGTAGCAAACATTCTTCCAACTACTCAGGAGATGACTCTATGCATGGACATTGTCAGATGGTCAAAACCAAAATCAGACTGATTACATTCTTTGCAGCCAAAGATAGAGAAGCTCTATACAGTCAGCCAAAATAGGACTGGGAACTGTCTGTGGCTCAGATCATCAACTCCTTATTGTCAAAATCAGACTTAAATTGAAGAAGGCAGGGAAAAAAACTAGGCCATTCAGGTATGACCTAAATCAAATCCCCTATGATTATACAGTGAAACTGACAAATAAAGTCAAAGGATTACATCTGATAGACAGAGTGCCTGAAGAACCATGGACGGAGGTTTATAACATCATACAGTGTGCAGTGATCAAAACAATCCCCAAGAAATACAAAAAAGCAAAATGATTTTCTGAGGAAGCCTTACAAATAGTTGAGAAAAGAAGAGAAGCAAAAGTCAAAGGAGAAAATGAAAAATATAGCCATTTGAATGCAGAGTTCCAAACAATAGCAAGGAGAGATAAGAAAGCATTTTTAAGTGAACAATGCAAAGAAATAGAGGAAAACAATAGAATGGGAAAGACTAGAGATCTCTTCAAGAAAACTAAGATACCAAGGGAACATTTCATGCAAAGATGGACAGAATAAAGAACAGAAAAGATATGGACCTAACAGAAGTGGAAGATATTAAGAAGAGGTAGCAAGAATACACAGAAGAACTATATAAAAAAGGTCTTAATGATTCATATAACCATGATGGTGTGATCACTCACCTAAAGTCAGACATCAAGGAGTGTGAAGTGAAGTGGGCTTTAGGAAGCATCACTATGAACAAAGCTAATGGAGGTAATGGAATGTCAGCTGAACTATTTCAAATCCAAAAAGATGAAGTTGTGAAAGTGCTGCACTCAAAATACCAGCAAATTTGAAAGACTCAGCAGTGGCCACAGGACTGGAAAAGCTTCAGTTTTAATTCCAGTCCCAATAAAGGGCAAGGCCAAAGAATATTCAAGTTCAGTTCAATTCAGTCTTTCAGTCGTGTCAGATTCTTTGCAACTCCATGGACTGCAGCACACCATGCTTCCCTGTCCATCACCAGCTCCCAGACCTTGCTCAAACTCATGTCTGGAACCTGATGTGAAGAATGTTCAAACTACCACACTATTGCACTCATGTCACATGCTAGCAAGGTAATACTCAAAATCCTTCAAGCTGGGCTTCTACAGTATATGAACCAAGAATTTCCAGATGTACAAGCTGAATTGAGAAAAGGCAGAGGAACCAGAGATCAAATTACAAACGTCTGTTGGATCATATAAAAAGCAAGATAATTCCAGAAAAATATCTACTTCTGCTTCATTGACTATGCTAAAGCCTCTGACTGTGTGGATCACAACAAACTCTGGGAAATTCTTAATGAGATGGGAATACCTGACCACCTTACATGTCTTCTAAGAAACCTGAATGCAGGTCAAAAAGAAACAGTTAAAACTGAACATGGAACAATGAACTATTCAAAATTGGGAAAGTGGCACATCAAGGCTGTATATTGTCACCCTGGCTATTTAACTTATATGCAGAGTACATCATGAGAAATGCCAGGCTGGATGAAGCTCAAGCTGGAATCAAGATTGGTGAGAGAAATATTTATAACCTCTGATATGCAAATGACACCACCTTAATTGCAGAAAGCAAAATGGAACTAAAGAGCCATTAAAACTCAATATACAAAAAACTAAGATCATGGCATCCAGTCCTGACACTTCGTGGCAAATAGATGTTGAAAGAGTGGAAACAATGACAGACTTTATTTTGGGGGGGCTCCAGAATCACTGCAGATGGTGACTACAGCCATAAAATTAAAAGACACTTGCTCCTTGGAAGAAAAACTATAAGAATACTAGACATTGTATGAAAAAGCAGGGAAAAAAAAGAAAAAGCAGAGACATCACTTAGCCGACAAAGGTTGGTATATTCAAAGCTATAGTTTTTTCAGTAGTCGTGTATGGATGTGAGAGCTGGACCATAAAAAAAGCTGAACCCTGAAGAATTGATGCCTTTGAACTATAGTGCTGGAAAAGACTCTTGAGAATCCCTTGGACAGTACGGATATCAAATTAGTCATTTCTAAAGGAAATCAACCCTAAATATTCATTGGAGGAACTGATGCCAAACCTGAAGCTTCAATACTCGGGCCATCTGATGGGAAGAGCTGACACATTGGAAAGGACCCTATTCTAACTACCTAACACACCCAAGAAGTAACTATCATACACTGATGCCATGGCCCTTCCGATCTAAGATAAATAAGGACAACAATCCCTCCTCCCCTCGGGAAATTAGAGCTAGCATGAAAAATTAGGGAATACAACCCCAAACTCTTACTTCCCCAGTGAATGTTTCACCCTCTTCCTAACCAGCTTCTCAAAGAAACCCAGGGCAGCAACTCCTCACCGGTCTGCTCTCCCTCTGACAGAATGTCCTTGCTTAAATACATTTTTACTTTATTTTCTTAACCTCTCTGCTTCATCTTTGAAATATTTTGCAATGAAGTAAAAACTTTAAATTCACCAGGAACATATTTATATCACTGAATGGTAAAATATTTTAAGTATAATATTGTGAACCAAAGTACCTTATTCAAAGTACCTCTGCGGCTGACCTGTTTGTTTTCTGACAAGGGTATCTTGATGAACAAAGTTTTTCAACTTGATAAAATTCAATTTATCATTAAAAAAAAATTATAATCAGTGGCTCTTTAGGTGTGTACTTTCTGAGAAATCATTGTGTTGTGAAATGAAATATGTCCTGCTATACCAGTAAACAAGCCATATCACAGTCGTCAGGAATTCCAGGCTTTCAAATGCAAACTTATGAGCCCAGGTTAAACAACACCAGACACTCAGCTGCCATCAATCACTTTGTCCACTGTAAGAACTGAATAACTTAGAGCTGGGGGGATGCAAGAAAGTGCAAGAGGCAGCTATCCACCATATTCTCCACTCCTTAAGGTAGAGGAGAAATTAAGGATGTGAACAATAGCCATTCAAAAGGCAAGGTGTGACCCCAGATAACTGAGATGCATATGAAAGAAATTATTTCAGTAAACCTAGACTCTTGCACCTTCCTATACACAGAAGATTGCTAAATCCCTTAGTGTGTGAGATCCAGTGTTCTTTTCATATTCAGATTACCTGCCCCTTGTTGCAAACTTCTATATAGCCTGAATCTTTCCCCCACCTCCTAGGAGGAGTCTCTCTGGGCTACCTGAGATGCTGTTTCCTGGACTTGGGGTCCTCATGATTCTCATTAAATATACTTAACTCTCAACTTGTGAGTATTTTTTTCAGTTGACCGTATATTTCAAGGATGTAAAAACATATTATGCATATACATCTAGTGTTTATATTAGTCTATACATCAACTGAGAGAGAATAATCATGGTGAAATGATTCAGTCAAAATGATTCAGTCAAAAGCCGTATTATACATCTAAACACTAATTTTCTTTTAACACATCTAACAGTGTGGGTTTGATATAACTCATATGATATAACTATTTTGCATAGTATTTCTTATATAGTAATTTATCCATAAATTATCCATTATATATAGTAAGGGTATATATAGTGTATGTGTGTATATATATATATATATATATAGTATATAGTATCCATATATATAGTAATTTATCCATAAATTATCCATAAATTTATCCATTTATCCCCTGCCTTTATCCATGGTTTTGTTTTCCATATTTCCCGATACCCACGATAAACTATAGGGTTTCCCTGGTGGCTCAGATGGTAAAGGATCTGCCTGCAATGCAGGAGACCCTGGTTCAATCCCTGGGTCAGAAAGGTCACCTGGAGAAATGAATGGCTACCCACACCCCAGTATCCTTGACTGGAGAATTCCATGGCCAGAGGAGCCTGCAGGCTATATATAGTTCATGGGGTCACAAAGAGTCAGACATGACTGAGTGGCTAACATAGTAAACTGGTCTGAAATATTAAATGAAAAATTCTAGAAATAAATATTCTTAAGCTTTGTGAGATGAAAATAGCTCCTGTCATATTAATCAACAAGAAATGTCACAGCCATCAGTAATTTCTGGCTTCCAAATGCGAATGAGGGCAACCAAAACTGCAATCCAGAGGATGCCATCACCCCTCAGGTGATTGCTGAGGAGCTGGGGAAATGCAAAAAGCAAGAAAAACAGGGAAACAGGATTGGCCCCAAATAGCTGAGATGCATATGAAAGGAAGGAATTGAGGAAGGAAGTGAGCCCAGAGCCCAGAGGCTCGCATCTTCATATACACAGAATACTAAATTCCTTAATTTGATACCTGACCTTTGATGTTCACACTGCCTCCTCCTTTTGTTGCAAACTTGTATATAGACTGACTTCCCCCTGCTACTGAGATGCTGTCTCCTGGGCTCAAAGTCCGAACATTCTCACCAAATAAAATAAGTCTCTACTTTCAGGTTGTGACTATGGTTTTTAGTCAACAGTTTTAAAGTGTACACTATTTTAAGTAGTATGATAAAACCTCTCACCATCATACTCATTCCCCTAGGGATGTGGAATATCCCTTTGTCAAATGTATCCTGCCAATAAGTCACATAGTAGATCAATGCAAAGAAATATGGGAAAATAATAAAATGGGAAAGATTAGAGATCTCTTCAAGAAAATTAGGGATATCAAGAGAACATTTCAGGCAAAGATGGGCACAATAAAGGACAGAAATGGTATGGACCTAACAAAAGCAGAAGATACTGGGAAGAGGTAGCAAGAATACAAAGAAGAGCTATACAAAAAAGATCTTCATGACCTAGATATCCACGGTGGAGTGATCACTCACCCAGAGACAGACATCCTTGAATGAGAAGTTAAGTGGGCTTCAGGAAGCATCACTATAAATAAAGCTAGTGGAGGTGATGGAATTTCAGTTGAGCTACTTCAATTCCTAAAAGATAATGCTGTTAAAGTGCTGCACTCAATATGCCAGCAAATTTGGAAAACTCAGTAGTGGCCACAGGACTTGAAAATGTCAGTTTTAATTCCAGTCCCAAAGAAGGGCTATGCCAAAGAATGTTCAAACTACTGCACAATTGCACTCATCTCACATGCTAGCAAAGTAATGCTCAAAATTCTCCAAGTCAGGCTTCACCAGTACGGGAACCAAGAACTTCCTGATGTTCAAGTTGGATTTAGAAAAGGCAGAGGAACCAGAGATCAAATTACCAACATCTGTTGGATCATCATAAAAGTAAGAGAGTTCCAGAAAAACATCTTTTTCTGCTTTACTAATTATGCCAAAGTCTTTGACTGTGTCGTATAGATCAAAACAAACTGGAAAATTCTTCAAGAGATGGGAATACCAGACCACCTGACCTGCCTCCTGAGAAATCTGTGTTCAGGTCAACAAGCAACAGTTAGAACCAGACATGGAATAATAGACTGATTCCAAAATGGGAAAGGAGTACATCAAGGCTGTATATTGTCACCCTGCTTATTTAACTTATATGCAGAGTACATCATGAGAAATGCTGGTCTGGATGAAGCATAAGCTGGAATCAAGATTTCTGGGAGAAATATCAATAACCTCAGATATGCAGATGACACCACACTTATGGCAGAGAGCAAAGAAGAACTTAAGAGCCCTTTGATGAAAGTGAAAGAGGAGAATGAGAAAGCTGGCTTAAAGCTTAACATTCAGAAAACTAAGATCATGGCATCGGGTACCATCACTTCATGGCAAATAGATGGAGAAACAGAGGAAACAGTGGCTGACTTTATTTTTTTCGGCTCCAAAATCACTGCAGATGATGATTGCAACCATGAAATGAAGAGACGCTTACTCCTTGGAAGGAATGTTATGACGAACCTAGACAGCATATTAAAAAGCAACCCAGAGAAATGGGATAGGGAGGGAAGTGGGAGGAGGGTGCAGGATGGGGAACACATGTAAATCCATGGCTGATTCATGTCAATGTATGGCAAAAATCACTACAATATTGTAAAATAATTAGCCTCCAACTAATAAAAATAAAGGAAAAATAAAAGAAAATAATTAGCCTCCAACTAATAAAAATAAAGGAAAAATAAAATAAAATAAAAGCAGACACATTACTTTGTCAACAAAGGTCCATCTAGTCAAAGCTATGGTTTTTCCAGTAGTCATGTATGGATGTGTGAATTGGACTATAAAGAAAGTTGAGTGCCGAAGAATTGATGCTTTTGAACTGTGGTGTTGGAGAAAACTCTTGAGAGTCCCTTGGACAGCAAGGAGATCCAACCAGTCTATCCTAAAGGAGATCAGTCCTGAGTGTTCATTGGAAGGACTGGTGTTGAAGCTGAAATTCCAATACTTTGGCCACCTGATGCGAAGAGCTTGCTCATTTGCTGGGAAAGTTTGAGGGCAGGAAGAGAAGGGGACAACAGAGGATAAGATGGTTGGATGGCATCACTGACTCAATGGACATGACTTTGGGTAAACTCCAGGAGTTGGTGATGGACAGGGAGCCCTAATGTGCTGCAGTTCATGGGGTTGTAGAGAGTCGGACATGACTGAGCCACTGAACTGAACTGAACTGTATGTGTGCTTGCATAGGCTCTAACACTCAAAAGGATCTTTGCTTATTTTATTACTACACCAATGCCACTGAAAATGTACCCCATAAGGCTAACAATAGCTGGTGTCTGAACAGAAGCACTTGAATGTGTCTTACAAAACTGCAGATAGGGGTACAGCTAGTTAAATGATCTTCTTGTAACCTGCCTTTAATAAACTTGCTTAGGTTGTTCATTCTTTTCTTTAATTACATGCACTCCATGCTTCACACAGTCAATGTAATATATCACCAGATTTCATAACCACCCTTATATATAATGCTTCAGTACGTTTCAAGCCACTCAAGACTTGTAGGACAACTGAAATCAAAATTGGGTCTGCCTGTGTATTCTATGAAGGGCTTGAGACATCAGAGGATCTAAAAACTCCACATATAGAATTTGCTAAGCATTTTTTTTCACTAAATATCCATGAAGAAGCATGCAACTGAGATATACCTGCTCAGAACATCAATAACATGCATTTTTTCATAACTCCAGTCCTCTTTCACCATGTCTAAAACCACCCTTCTATGTTATTCCTTAAATAAATCTAGCCCCTTGGCTTTGGGGAGATAAATCTGAAACTTGTTCTCTACTTCTCCCTCTTGGCTACCTGTGGATGAATTCTTTCTCTTCTCTAAGCCTCTTTGTCTCAGCATTTCATTTTCAGAGAGTCATGCAGATGAGCCTGGATCAGTAACATTATCTTGAAATTCTTTATAATTTTATTTCTGGGGATGCCTGTGAGAAAAGGTGGCAGAATTGTTGTGTAGTTTTGATTCACCAGCAGAAAGTGTACATGTGGACTCAGGAAGCATGCATATGAAGTCACTGACCTCATCTCCCCATATTACATATACATCTCTGTACAGGGTACCACAAGATCCCAAAGGAGTGGCAGGGTTGGGATAGGTGCCAGAATTCATTGTGCTGACAATGGCAGCTGCAGATGCAACAGCAATGGAAACTCTCACTACCTAGAAAGAATGCAGTTTTGCCGGGGGGAAGGAGCAAACACTGGTGAGGGTGAGAACAAACTAATGTTCCAATCCAGATCTCAATTCTGTGTCATCAACAAAATTAGTAACTATCTCACTTGAGTCCCAGGACAGGAAATAGGGAACTTGAGCAATAAAATTATCAGTTAATTATTACAGAATATGTGTGCACACATAATCATTGCAATGAAGTATATCAGGGAATATTTAGCATTCAACAAAGACTCCCAAATCTATAATTTTAAAAACTGTTGAAGCACTGCAAATAAAATATTTGTAGGTATAGAATTAGAAATAATATTTAAAGGTTATATTAAGATTTAAAATTAACCTGAAAGATCACTAATGGAAAGAACATGCCTTTCATATAAAGTTTTAGGAAACATCAGTTTACTGTATAATTGAAGATATAGGGATAAAATAAACAGATATTTGAAAAAAATTTACTTCTAGTTTCTCATACAAAGTTCACAAATTACAAGAAATTTGAAGGGAATCTTGGAGATACCAGATTAAATATATATATTTGATTAAAATTAAAATAAATTTAAGTTGAAATTATTTTACATAGAAAAATAAATGTTTGAAATTGATTAGGAAAAATATACAATGAAGTAAAAAGGATAAGGCTTGAAATTATATGTACACATATATATGTGTATTTATAATGAGATACTTTCATATATATATTTACAACATAATATTGTCTAGATATGAGTAAGCTTCTTCTCCTCTAGATTAATTTTTGTCCTTCAATTTAATGATTAGAATAACAATAAAATAATATTTTAAATTACTGTTCATTTGTATGTGTATACAACACACACAAGACCTGGGCACTCATGTCAAAAGACACTACATTTTCACAGAGCAGATTATCTTAATTAATCTTCTCAGGGTTCCCGTCACCTCCTTGTTTCTCAGGCTATAGATAACAGGGTTTGAGCATTGGGTTGAGGATGGTGTATAAGACAGCCAGAACCTTGTCCTCTGTTGGAGGTCGAAGGATCTTGGGTATAGATAAGTGTAGGCAAAGGACATAATAGTAAAATGTTACCACAGTAAGATGGGTGCTAAGTTGAATAAGCTTTATTCCTCCCTTAAGGTGACTGCATGTGATAAACAGCAAGGAGAACATGATTATAGGAAAATGCAATACCAGTGAAAGGCAATAAAAGAAAGAAGCTTGTGCTCACAAATACTGTGTACTCATAGATCCAGGTGTCAATGCAGGCCAGAGTCAACATGGCTGGGACATCACAGAAGAAATGATTGATGGCCCTGGATCTGCAATAAGAGAACTGGGAGGCATATATGGTGTGGGCACAGCAGTTGATAGACCCATTATCCGTAATCCTATTATCATCAACACACACATTCTTCTGCTGATTCTGATGGGATAGTGAAGAGGAAAGCAAATTGCCACATAACTATCATAAGCCATAGATGTCAACAACAATGCTTCTGTACCTGCTAAAGTCATGAAGAAGCAGCTCTGCATTCCACATCCAATGAAGGAGATACTTATTTCCAAGGGGAAAATTGCAGGCCATTTTAGGGACAATGGTGGAGATGTAATTTAGGTCAATAAAGGGGAGCTGACTAAGTAGGGGTGTGTGGAGATGAGTGTCCTGAAAGATGAGAAGGATCATAAAGAGGTTGCCAAACAGAGCCATTAAGAAAATGAGAACAATGAGAACAAAAAGAAACAGGCCAAATCTTGAAGGGGGAATAACCCCAATAAGATGAAATCAGTTGATGTTTGATTATAAGTTTCCAAGGGTCATACATATTATTTTTCCTAAAAGGCAGACACAAAAGCAAGTGAGTTAAATATAAAATGATAAGCTATTTTGTTACATTATTTAAAATGTTACAGATCTTAAAAGGTGGACTGATTTTATAAATTTTACAAAAAAGAAATCTTGTTTTTGAGCCAATGATTAAAATTTGAAAATGTAAACATTTTTCACCAAAGTGTTTCCAAGAAATCTTTAAAATTACTTTAAAAAATATTATTACTATATCATTAGGATAAGTATGTTTTACTGATCTACAAAGCTAAATTAATATCAATAGTTGATGTCATATTCAAAATATATGCATAGGAAATCAGTATAAATGCATACACTATAAAATTCTATTATGAAAAACTATTTAAGGCAATTAAGAATTTTTTTTCATATTTAAGTTGAATAACATTTGTTGGTTCCTGCGTAGTGCTAAGTCACTTCAGTCATGTCCAATTCTCTGTGACCCCATAGACCATAGACTGCCATGCTCTTCTGTCCATGGGATTCTTCTGGCAAGAACACTGGAGTGGGTAGTCATGCCCTCTTCCAGGGAATCTTCCCAATTCAGGGATCGAATCCATGTTTCTAACATTTCCTCTATTGGCAGGTGTATTCTTTACCACTAGTGCCATGTGTGAAGCTATTAATTGTTTCATCTGTTATGAAATCAAGAATGAATCCATATGTCATGTAACATGTAAGCATAGTCAGTCTCTTCTGCCTCCTCCAAAGAGAGGAATTTCTAAATGCGGTGGTTAACATAAAACCTATGTCTGAATATCTATCACACACTTTGTAGCTTTCAAGAATCTGCTCAAGTTCTGCCAAACAGCATGTGTTTTATATCTTTCCAGTTCTCTAATTCTTGTGTGTTAGAGAAACAATGATGGCAATCTTATTCATTTACTTTTTACCTTTTATTTTCCTGTATTTTAAATTCTTTCTAACTGTACATTAGTGTGTAAATTTAAGCACATATATTTAAAATATCTCTCTCCTAAATCCCAGTCATTCTGATGATAGCAAATAGATATGTTATAAATTAAAAGAGAGCAAGTGAGCATAAAGTACAATTAGAGATGAATATTTTAGGATCCTCTGAAAGAAGAAATTTGAACAGAGGAACAATTGGTCAGTTAAATGGAAAAAGGAAAAAGTAATCTTTGCATGGAGGTCAGAAGAATTCTCCAGAGACATTGCAAGTGGAAAAGCTCTACAGATTATGTACTGTTATACTTTCAAATATGATTTTAGAGCCAAGTGTTACCAGACTTTTAAGCAAGTCTGTACCTAAAAGAGGAAGATGCCTACAACTGCACATATACAAACTCAAACATATTATACATATTCACACATATAAACAATACATTATGAGATAAAATAATTGGAAAATGTAGTAATGATTACATTTTAAAATTAGACCTGTGTCTTCAAATATGTATGACACATTATCATTCCGTACTATAAAGAAATATCATTAGATATATATAAAAAAGTCAGGTAATAAAGCCTCTGTCAAATTAAAAATAATAATTGATAAAAGATTTAGCAAAAGTTTCATAAACAAGATGAATATATATATATATATATATATATATATATATAAATAAGAGAAAATAAAACAACAAAAGAACACAAAAAGATTGTCCTTTGGAAAGGATATGAGGTTAAGAGAATTAGTAGAAAGAAAGCAATGCATATTACTGTTATTCCTAGAAATGCACATAACAAAATAGTAATGGAGTTAATTATTTAAAAAAAACTATTTTTTCAGAATTTATATATTTCAGCCAACATATTCAAGCTATGTAAACAGATCACTAAAAAATAAGTGAGAAAAATGTTTTATTTAAAGTGTTTCCTTGAGAATTCTAAATGTCTTTAAAATATATTTTGGGAAAATTCTCATTTTTGCCTATGAATTCACGATTCTAAAAGAGTCTTGACAGAGAAAATACCAATAGTGAGAAGAACTATCTGTATAGAAATACTAGATAAAATATCCTTAGGTTTCACAGTAATTTATATTTCATATTTTAGCAGTATATAATAGATGATGGCCAATTACTGTCAACTTTGCCACCCCAGTCACAAAATGTAATGTAACAATGTTGAAAGCATTGGGAAAGAAAAAAGCATTGGAGGTGGCTGTACAAGGAGTGGGTAAGCCTCCATTCAGCCTCCACAGCAACGAGTCAAGAGATGGTATTTGACATTTATAATTAGGCACTAGAAAATTAGTATATTGGTAAAAAATACATGGATCAATAAAGGAATGGATTAAAATAAAATATTTGTCTTGAGGATAAGGAGGGGTGAGTTATGAAACTGCTGTTTTGTTCTATAGGCTATTGAGATCATGTTCTTGTTTTACTTGAATAAAATACAAAGCTTATGGCATGATTAAAAATTGAACTCACAATTGACATGACATTCAATGGTGAAAAAGAGAAGAGCCTCTTTTGCTTTAAGAGGCAGAAAGGCGAACATGTACACTTTGACACTTTCAATTTGCATAGTACTGGAAGTATAATAATCTTAGTTCATAGGTGACATAATCTTATATGTGTAAAATTATAAAGAGTCCACCAAAAATCTGTTATAACTAATAAATGCAGCAAAATTGCAAGATATAAAATAAGCTATATTTCTATACACTGCTAATGTATAATACTAAGGAGTATTTAAGGAAACAGTTACAACTTCATGATAAAGAACAAAATGCCTAGTAATGAACCCAACAAAGGAGGCAAAACATGTGTTTACTAAAATTTGCCAAACATTGCTGAAAGAAGTTGAAAAGACAAGTAAATGGAAAAACATTTTGTGTATATGGGTTAGAAAACTGACTATTGTTAAGACAGCAATACTATTATAAGCAAACCAAAAGTGCAATGAAATGTCTATTATAATTCCAACAATTTTTGGTAGAAATATAAAAATATATCCTAAAATTCTTCTGAAATCTCAAGTTACTTAGAAAAGTGGAAAGAAATCTTATAAAATATTTGAAGAACAATCTTTCTGACTTAAAACTTACTTTAAGCTGTGGTAATAAAAACAATAAAATACTGGCATAAAGACAGATTTAAACCAACAAAATAAAATGAGATACCAGAAAAAGTCTTTAATCTTCAAATATGTGATCAAATGAATTTGACAAGGGTCTCTCAGCCATTCTATGGGAATGTCATTCTATCAAATGCTCTTGGGAAAAGTGGATACTCACATGCAATTAATAAAATTGGGCCAATGTCTTACATCATATATAAGAATTAACTGGGTCAAAGTGGCTAAATACAGAGCTAAAAGGATAAACTTCTAGATGAAACTCTGTGGGAAAGCTTCATGCCATTGAATTTAGTTGTGCTTTCTTGGCTACAACACTAAAATCACATGTAACAACAACAGATACAAAAATAGATAAGTTAGATGTTATCAAAATTTTAAAAAACTCTGTTCATTGAAGAACTTAACAAGTTGAGTGAATAACCAACTCACAGAAAAATATTTTCAAAACATGTATCAGACAATGAATTGATATAAGGAACATATGAAAAACTACACAACTAAGTGACATCAGAGAAACTAATATGAAAATGGGGAAAGCACTTGAATAAACATTTTTCCAAAAAGAAAAAAAGATTAAAAAGTGGCCAAAAGAATAAAAAAGATCCTCTGTATCACAAATTATTAGGAAAATTCAGACCAAAAGAACAGTGAGATACCACTTCTCACCCTTAAGTGATACTTATATCAAATAAATTGAAAATAAGTGTTGCCAAGGATGTGAAAAATTAGACATGTGCAATGCTGGTGGGAATGCAAAATGGTGTAACCACTGTAGAAAGTGCTATTGTAATTTTTTTAAACAATAAACATAGAAACAGCATGTGATTCAATAATTGTATTTCTGAGTATATACCCAAAATAAATGAAAGCAGAGTCTAGAACAAGTATTTGTACACCCATGTTCCTAGAAGGTTTGTTCTCAATAGCTAACTGGTGGAAGTAACACAGATGTCCACCAACAAAAATGTCCACACACAAACATACAAATATTTTGCATATATGTATGTATGACTGTATATGAATATTATTCAGTCCTTAAAAGAAAGAAGACTATCTTACATATAAGAATGAATGAATCTTGCAGATATTACGCTAAGTAAAATAAGCCATTTATAACAAGTCACACACATGATTCAACATACTTGGATTACTCAGGGTTGTAAAATTAACAGAAATGAAAGTGGAATGGTGGTTACTAGAGACTGGGAAGTAGGAAAAATGGAATATTAGTGTTTATTGGATACAGAGTTTCAGTTGGGTAAGATAAAAATATTCTGGGGTCCTCTGGGTAATGTTTGCACAGTACTGTCCATGTACTTAATGTCAATGATCTATACACTTAAAAATGAATAAAATGGTAAATATTAAAGTACATATATTTACAAAAATAAATAAAAATGTGTTTAATTGTAACTGAAATTATTCTATATTTGCAACACCATATATATTGTATAAAACCTATGGCAGGTTCCTAAACATATGTAGAGAAAATAATATTCCAGTAATATGTGACTTATGACAACTTGGCAAAAAAAAAAAAAAGGGAAACATATGTTTTATAAATAGTGTTTGGATTCAACATGATATGACATGCTAAAATATCTCGTGGTATACAATTTATAATATTTATTTAATTATTGGAAAGTAAAAGATATTTGAAATTACTGATGAAATTATGATCATTCCCATCTATTATATATTATACAGGCATTTTCAAAAATGTTTCCATGAGGTAGTACCAGGAGCCAGCACACGAGATCCCACCCATGACAAGGTCTTGAGAAGACCTGACAAGCAAGGCAGATCAGGACTTCAGGGATTTCGAAAAGCTGCCCCGGCGCTCACCTTAAAGATGATCTCTGTCTTTCTGATGCTTGCTATATTCGACTACTCCCTAATTTCTGTGACACGGGTAGAAGGCCTTCCCCGATCTCTTTCCAAACAGAATCAACTTAGAACTTGAATTAATGTGTCCGCCGGACGGTGGTATCCTATAAGATTATCCAGGATGAAAGGAGTGTTTCAATTTAGACCCCTTTGCCTGCATTCTAGCCTGCTTGGCAAATGCGTACTAATGCACATGGCTGCTCACAACACCTTAATCATAAACAACATAAAAAACCTGATCACATAAAGGCCCTAATAGGCACAGAGCCCTTCGGGGGTGAGGAAGCCCTATTAGAGAACATAAAATATTATTCTAAAAGCGGTTATATTTAAAGATTTAGAAAAATTAGAGTTCAGAATCGTTAATTTTAACCAGGAATGCTAAACAGGGGCTGCCTCACCGGAGCTGCAGAGTCTTTGTGTGATAAACATTTTAGATAAATTTAACGGATAACTTCTGCAAAAGGACTGACCTTTGTGTTCATTAAAGAATAGATTACAGAAAACAGCTTTGCATTCACCTAGGTCATAAAATGTCAATAGGCCCCAAGGCCAGAAGATAATGTACAAGACCCTCATAAACAAAGAAGCATGCAGAAAACACCCTGGTTTCGTGAAGAACAAGCTGATGTAATGTTAAACTATCTTCCCCTTAGAAATGTACTAATTTAGGGTATAAAAGCCACGGTAAAAAATAAAGCATTGCCAGACTCTGCCAGAGCCTGCTGCACCCCCCGTCTGGTCTCTCTCTCTCTCTCTCTCTCTCTCTCTCTTTCTCTCTCTCTCTCTCTCTCTCTCTCTTTCTCTCTCTCTCCCTCGCAGACTTGGCCCTATCAAGGCTAGTCTTACGTCTCTCTCTCGCTGACACCGTTCATCCTGAGGGTATCCCCTGGATCCTGCCGAGGCTGGACCCCGGCAAGGTGGTTAATATTTTCACAGTCTAAAGGTGAAAAAAAGTGCCAAATGGAAAAAAATGAAGACTACATCATATTTCATATTTGATTCCATGTATCGTGACCACCAATGGAGTACTCTTTGGATATTGATGTTGCATTGCTATAGAGTTCTGTCCCGTTACATAAAAGACCCCTGCATGTGACAGGGAAGCAGTCTCAATTTTAACATCAGCCTTGAATTCTTCAAGGTCTAAAATGGAGAGGTACGTTTTTTCTTAGATAAAACAATTCAAGTAGCTTATTTTTTTTTTCCTTTTTCATTGTGATTTTATCCATTGGAAGAACAATAAATAATCCATTTCAATTTACAAAACATTTTCAAACTCTTTGATTTGAAAAATTTCTTTAAAAACATTTGCAATCCAGGCATCAGCCATAATGATATCTAAAGGAGAAAAAAGATAGCAGAAAATAATGCTGAGTTTTGTTTGAGGGTGAAAAAAAAAAATAAAGCTTAAATCTAGACTGACCAGAGAAGAGAAGTTGGAATCTTTTATTGACCAACTTTGGCACATGGAATGTGACACAATATATTCTAGGATTAAATTGTATCTAATCTTGACCATAATAACTTGACCTTGAAATTACCACTGACATTTTATAGGAGATTAAATGAGATTCAGAGATTTGAAGTGAGTTTACCTTAAAATATATCATTTGGATAGCTGGATTCTCACAGTTATCTGTCTGTCTGTCTGTCTATGTATTCATCTACCTAAATGCATGTCCTATATCTGCTATCTTATACTTCAAATGTTAAACACTTTGAGTTAATTAATCTGAAAGAGGGGTGCACTACTTTTTATTTATAAACACAAAAAAGAACTGCAAATGAAGAAAGAATAAAAAGAAAATGAAGTAATTAATATAGAAATTCTATACACGTGGTAGATCAAGTTAATTCAGTGTTAACTCATTCTGACATATTCTATTTAATTATATCACTTGACCTCATAACAAGTTCACATACTATATTACCAAAAAATGGCATCTCAGAACCTCTAAATACAATGCAACTCATGTTTTACTCCCAATATGAAATTGTCCCTACTTAGGAAAATTCACTTATAAAGCAACAACCATATTATCAGCTGTACAAATTAGACTGTATATATTCATACTTAAATGATGAATAAAACCATCCAAATGCTGCCCAATTTTCAAGTTGAATTACATCTGACTAACTCTTACATCAATATACATCAATTTCATGGCTGACCTTTTCTCTCCTATGCTTATAGAGTTGAAGATAAAATGCTGAAAAAAGTCTCATTGTAGTGGCTCATATATTTTATAAAACCTACAATTTTAAAGCTATAGTTTTATTAGCAAAAAGATAAAAATTTGAATCTTGAAGATATGAAAAAATAGTGTCCTCTAGAATCTGGATAATGCTGAATCTTCCACTGAAGCAAATTTTTTATCCTACAGTGTACTCACTTCTGATCAAAACTACTCCCAAAGATCATTCTTAAAAATAAAACTGGTAAAGTATTTACAGAAGTACAGCAAGAATGTATATTCACTCAGGAAGGATTTTTAATTGGTTTTGCTGAAAGCATTATAAAAATTTTGATTTTTTATTTAAAAAAATTGATTTTTATAAAAAAATTTGATTCTACTTTTAAAATTGTCTAAAACACAAGACCAAGTGTCACAGAAATGTGTATCACCACCTCTCTTCTTAAGATCCCTGAAATATTGTAAATGCCTAGACCTTCCTCAACCTGACTTGCTTTAGTCATGTGTAGAGGCTTGGAAATCAGTAAACTGGGTTACTAGATCAGTTTTACTTGGAGATCTTTGGATGCATTAGTCATATTAAGTCAATGATGTTTCCTAAAAATTGATTTATAAATCAATTTAAATTTTTATATGAAGAATTTTTAGATTGTTATTATTTATTTAGAATGACAGTATTGTAGCATGGCTGTGTATAAATGCTCAAGCAGTCCATCTATTTCTTTTTTTTTTAATTAAAAAAAATTAATTGGAAGATAATTGCTTTACAATATTGTGTTGGTTTCTGCCATACATCAACATAAATCTGCCATGGGTATACACACATTCCCTATTTTAAGGATACATAATTTAGTAGAAATTATTTGTTCTCTTGTCTAAGCAAACCTCAGTTAAATAAAATGTTCTTTTCAGAGTTCCCTGGCTAATGGGAGGCCTGGATGTATTCATTCTTTATTATAAACAAAAGATTATAATTCTGAATAAACTTATCTTAAGCACTTGTTAAAGAGTCTTTCCTTGTCTGTGGTGCTGCTGCTGCTGCTAAGTCACTTCAGTCGCGTCTGACTCTGCGCGACCCCATAGACGGCAGCCCATCAGGCTCCTTCAGTTAGTATTAGTATCTTGTATCTCTGCATTTTCACAAATCCAATGGCTTGGTCAGCTGACAGCAGAATGGTAGGCTTCTTTGAATTATCCAAACAAGTGTACCTATTAATCTATCATCTCTACAACTGACACATAAACCTAATTAAAGCTCAGGAGCAACAATGATTCTAAGACTGTTTTATCAGGAGATTTAGTCTAACGCTTGTTATTATTATTGTTCTTGCATTCATTTAGAAATTTCCACTGAGACTTAGTATGTACGTTATGCCCAGGATGGCCATATGCCAAGTTTGGGAAGTAACTCTTTTAAATTTTTTAGATGTTTTCACAAGTGAGTTAAGGGTCCAGTCAGTGAAGAAGGAAACAAACACATCTATTTATATAATCCAATATCATTATGTTTCTAAAGTCTTTTAGATCATCTATTTTATATATATTGCAGTTTATAATTGGACAATAATAATATATCTACATATATTAATTTACCTTTAAGTTTTAAATATAAAAGCCAACTTTTATTAAATTAAGTAGAATATGATTAATTTAATAAAAATACACAAGCAGAACAATTTAACATATTACACATATGGGAGTTATCTTTCACTGATTTTATGTATTACATATTTTCAGTTGTTTCTATTTTGTTGGAAAAAAAATTAAACTATAAAACAGCTTTTACTTGTTTAAGATGTAGCACTGTGTTGTGCCCAGTAGTGTCCAAATCTTTGGGACCCCATGGTCTGTAGCCCCCCAGGATCCTCTGTCCATGGAATTTTCCAGGCAAGAATACTGGAGGGGTTTGCAATTCCTACTGTAGGCGATTTTCCCCACTCAGCGATCAAAACTTCATCTTTGTCTCCTGCATTAGGAGGTGAATTTTTTACCACTATGCCACCTGGGAATGCCCTTTTACTTGTTAAACTAATAATAAAAATGATGATAATACTTTGGTGCAATGATATTTAGAATATATTCCATAGTGTATTTTACTGCATGTAATACCTTAAATGTTCTACATTCCTCATAGTGTATAGTAAGTGAAATAACTACATCTTTTATTGGTAGCGTAATATTGATCTAGTTTAAATGTTTAAAAATAATTTTAAGTATATTTGATTTTTGAACTATAGTGTGTCTATTAAAGGCTTCTTTATGTTTAATTTATTTTGAATTCTTTGGGCTTAATGGATTTAAATGCTGATTTATCTCCTCAGATTTGGGAAGTTTATTTTTTTTTATCCTTATTACTTTAAATATACTTTCTGCATCCTTTCTCTTTCTCTGCTCATTCTGGGGTTCCTATAACTTGTACATTGTTTGCATACAAAACTTTATAATTTTTGTAGCACTTTTAAGCTTATTTTTGTTCTATATTCTTTGTGTTATTCTGACTTTTCTTTGAGCTTACTCATTCTTTCTTTGGATTAATCAAGTCTGCTGTTTGTCTTTACTCATTTTTTTTTTTTTTTTACCCCAGCTTAGTCACTGTTTTCTTCAGTTCTAGAATTTGTTTGGTTCTTTTATATGGGTTTAAAACTTTTTGCTAAAACTCTGATTTTGTTCAAATACTGCTGTTATTTTGTTCAGTTCTCTGTGTTCACTTTTAGTTCACTAAACTCTCCTTAAGACAAATATTCTGAATTCTCTGCTGGGCAGGTTTTAGATCTCCATTTCTTTAGGGTCAATTGTGTATGCTTCATTTTTTAGTTTAGGAATGTCATGTCCCTCTGACCCTCATGAAACTGGTAGCCTTGAATTGGTGTTTGTGTAACTGAAGAAGTAGTCACTATTTTCATTTTTTATACACCAGATTTGACAGGGAAATTTCTGTAGTAAGCCTAGTCAGAGATTTTGAACATGTCAGCAGGCAGCTATCTAGGGTAGGTTTGCTCACATGTTCCATGGGTAGGTGGGTTTGATGTTCAGGTCTACATTAAAAGTGTATGGTCAAAAACTGTATGTTCATTTGACATTTTTTCCTCAATAGTAGAACTTGAAAGAGGGATAACCTCTCTTATTCCTGTGCTTCACTATACAAGGGAAAGAATGAACAGCTAAACAATTCTTCCTACCCTCATCAATGTGTCTTTTCCCATCTCTGTACTCCATCTGAGTGCTATAATCCCTCCTTTGGAAACCAGAGCTCTTGTGTTGATATCTTTGTGCATGGAAAGCATTCATGTTTTTGTAAGTGATGAAGGCTGTAATCTTTTATTCCACCATCTTCCTGACACAATCATCATGTGTGAACAGGTTGTCATAGCCCTGTGCTGATTCAGAGCAGTACTGAACTAGTACCTCACAGTGCAGCATTTCTCAGCAAAACCACGGAATGAATTAATTCTGAAATACCTCTTTACTCCCTTTTGAATACATCAAAATGAAGTGAGTATTGAATGCTAATACCTCCCCATAAAACACCACAAAAATCAAGCATGGTATAGAGTCATAGCACTTGGTTTATCATAGAGAAGAAAAAAAAAAACAAAACTTGAAATGTAAATAAAATCATGAATTTTTATTATTCTCCATATTTTTAAAATTTCTGTGTCAGTCCATTTGAATTATTCATAAAATCACACAACTCAGTGAATAATCACATTTACCCATGTTGAAAATGAAACACCATTCAGTGTTGCCCAAATCCAGGTGACAAATATTTTCATAAAATTTTTTAAAAATATCCATGAAATCATAAAATAAAAACATTCCCATACTATGATACTTGTATTTAATAGACTACAGATGTCTTTCTAATTTTTTTAATAAAATTACATAAACAGGGTGAAATATGTTTTGATAATAAAGAATTAAAACGAAAAATCTTTTCTTCTCCCATGAATTTTCCTAATAGTAGGCAATCACAATCAGCAGCCCATATTTTTGGTAGAAATTTTTGCAAGCTAATTCTATTAACTGTGTGGTAACGCAACATGCTATGGATAATCAAGATGTGCTTTTGAGATGCAACAACTTTGAAGACAGAAAAAATACTCAGTAGAAAAGTTCTGGGCATATTACGAAGAAAAGAACAAGCCACTGATGATTAACAGTTAAAGGTTTATATGTATATCAAATAATTTTGTGCATTGTGTGTGTGTGTTTGTGTGTATAAGAATTTTGCCTCAATAAACCAGGGATTGGGGGATAAAAGCATGTCCAATGACTTAGAACTTCCACACTGAGATTACTTCCAAAGACATTCTTTCAGAGAGTCTCCAAAATGCACATTCAAAAATATTCATAGCAGAAGAATTTGTAATCATTAAACCCTACAGTATTCAAATATGTCCATTAATAAAAATGTGTAAGTAAATAGAGGTTAGCTACCAGATGAGATATTAAGTAGCAAGGCAAACTAATAACCTACAAAAGTGCAAGTAAATATTAGCAGACATAATGTTTAAGAGAAGAAGCAAAAAAGCACATGATCTATACAAAAATTTGAGTGGATTACTGATTCTATGCCAACACAAATTATAAAAAGGGTTACTTTTAAGGAGATAGAAAATGAAAGAGAACACATGGATGATTCGTGAAGTACTGATTGCAATTTTTTAGAAAGATAAAACAGTAAGTGATCCATGGAATGATGATAATAATAAAAAAAAATTGTGAGTCATGCCAGTTTATACAGACAACTGCCTTCAATTTGCTACCCAGGTGGCACCAGTGGTAAAGGATCTGACTGCCAATGTAAGAGACCCAATCCCTGGGTTGGGAAGATACCCTGGAAAAGAAAATGTCAATCTACTCCAGTATTCTTGCCTGTAAAATCCCATGGACAGAGGATCCTGATGGGTTACAGTCCATGGGGCCGCAAAGAGCCAGACACAACTGTGCACACACATATGCCTTCAATTTAGTGTGAAGACAGCAGAAAGTTTTAGGTAGGAAGTTGTGCTGTATGATCCTGCAGGTGTAGGGATGCACCAGCTCAAAGGAGATAATTGCTTCTCACACTAATGAGCATAACATCATCAATATGTATTTTGGCTATATAACTCCAAGAGGAATTTCAAGTCAGTCTGGACTTAAATAAAAATAGAAAAGGAACAGAGTCTTATGTTGGGAGACTATAGTCACAGTAACATGATCAACTCCAGACTTTCCTAGACTATAAGAATAAGCAATAATTGTAGTTGAGATGTTCCCCAGAAAGGCACCTTTCCGGAAAACTTAAAAGATGCACAGCCTTTGAGATGTCAGAAAGCGAGATTTTTCTGTAATGTTTCCACAACTTCATGTTAATTACTGAACTTCAGGGATGGCTTTTCTACAAGCTCTGGGTCACTTTAGGGCACCAGGCGATACAGACACCAATGCTTATCATCTAATTTCACAAAACTTGATAGATCCTGCCTCCCATCCCCCTCTTTCTTTCTCAGTTTTTATTTTTATTTCTCTTTCTCTATCCCTATCCTCTGCTATCTTTCATTGAGTTTATCCAAACAGGGTCACAGAAATAATTTGGGAACTGATCAAACAATTAAAAGCCAATTATATTTACTTTTTCACCTCTCATGCCTATTTCCTAAGACAGTGTACCAAAAGTAATCTTATCAGATATTCCTATATCTCACTGTACTGATCCAATAAGTAGATAACAGATGTCACCATTTGAGGAAATATGAAAGATACAGCATTTTTGAGAAGTCAGACTGTAAGATATTTTCCTGTACTGTTGCCATCATGTTATGTTTGTTACTAGATTGTAAAAATGGCTTTTCTACACAGCTCTGGGTCACATTAGGTCTCCAGGTCCTAGAGAAACAAAGGCTGATTCACGAATTTTACAAATTTTTGATAGTCTCTCTCATCTGCTACTTTTCATTGTGCATATCAAAACAGAAGTAAAAATATTCTTTGTGGGTTACCCATAAATTATTTTTTATTTTCCACCCCTCATGTCTGTTTCTTCAGACACTGTACCAAAAACAATCTTCTCTATAACTAACCGTGAAATGAAAGTGAAAATCTCTCAGTCCTGTCCGACTCTTTGCGACCCCGTGGACTCTACAGTCCATGAACTTCTCCAGGCCAGAATACTGGAGTGGGTATCCTTTCCCTTCTCCAGGGGGTCTTCCCAACCCAGAAGTTGAACCCAGGTCTCCTGCGTCTTTACTAGCTGAGCCACAAGGGAAGCCCAAGAATACTGGAGTGGATAACCTATCCAGTCTCCAGCAGATCTTCCCAACCCAGGGATCGAACCGGGGTCTCCTGAATTGCAGGTGGGTCCTTTACCAACTGAGCTATAACGGAAGCCTTATACTGATGTATAGGTAAATAAGGTGGGCAGCGTATTCTTGGTTAATCAGAAAGTCTAGAATCCAGTTATCATTATTACATTTTTTTTAATCTGAACTTTCTTTTGATGTGTCATAAGAATTTCAGTATCTGTGATAGAATACAAATGCTCACTTCCCTGCCTGATTTGCTGCTATGGCCAAGATACATGCTTACACTATGCATTCAATCCTTCACTTGCAGGGTTTAACTTGGAATTGGGTCAGTCAAATAACCAGGGTAAGGGGACAACCTCTAAAGGAACATGGATACAACATAAATACATTTATCACATTTCTGGAGAAGCCTATAATATGATTCTGATGCTCTAAATGCCACTCAGAAGGGATAATGGACATATCTTCACAAGACTCAGTCTCATGTTCACACTGGATATAACACCTGACTGTAGTGTTTTCTAACATAATTCAGCCAATTTCTAAAGACTTTATAAGTTGTTCAATTCTTTTAAGTATGATGTCAGCAGTTTAAAATGGATTAAATTTATTTATGTATTTTGGTTAAATATCCATGCTGCTGCTGCTAAGTCACTTCAGTCGTGTCCGACTCTGTGCGACCCCATAGACTGCAGCCCACCAGGCTCTGCCATCCCAGGGATTCTCCAGGCAAGAACACTGGAGTGGGCTGCCATTTCCTTCTCCAAAATATCCATGCTAATCCTGTTTAATTCCAAATCTCATTTTGATTCAGTTGGAAAATATTGCCAAAAAGTACCCTTATGAAGAGAGGGTTAGAATCCGGAGTAGGGCAATAAATACAGGGACTGAGGAAGAGAGAGATTAAAAATGTACAAGTAGAAAATACTAAAATTTTTAATGACACAATTGTTTGCTGCAATGAAAGAACAAACATTTTATGTTAACTTGAAATTGTCATATTGACTCATTGTTTTGTGAAAGGTGTCTCTGTGTCCCCCATAATATATGAAGTGCTAGTGTTTGCTAACTGGTTTTAAGCAGTAACTGTCTTTTTTGTAGATGGTGATTGCAGCCATGAAATTAAAAGATGCTTACTCCTTGGAAGGAAAGTTATGACCAACCTAGACAGCATATTAAAAAGCAGAGACATTACTTTGTCAACAAAGGTCCATCTACTCAAGGCTATGGTTTTTCCAGAGGTCATGTATAGATGTGAGAGTTGGACTATAAAGAAAGCTGAGTGCCGAAGAATTGAAGCTTTTGAACTGTGGTGTTGGAGAAGACTCCTGAGCGTCCCTTGGACTGCAAGGAGATCCAACCAGTCCATCCTAAAGGAGATCAGTCCTGAGTGTTCATTGGAAGGACTGATGTTGAAGCTGAAACTCTCCAGTACTTTGGCCACCTGATGTGAAGAGCTGATTCATTTGAAAAGATCCTGATGCTGGGAAAGATTGAGGGCAGAAGGAGAAGGGGACAACAGAGGATGAGGTGGTTGGATGTCATCACCGACTCAGTGGACATAGGTTTGGGTGGACTCCGGGAGTTGGTGATGGACAGGGAGGCCTGGTGTACTACAGTCCATGGGGTCACAAAGAGTCAGACATGACTGAGCGACTGAACTGAACTGAATATTGTTAGTGATATTTTTTAAAATTTCTTCAAATTTTAGAGTCATATAGTTAAGAGAGATGAGATAAATCCTTGAACAGCAAGAGATGATTACATTTTTCTGTGTTATTACAATGTCATCACTGGCTGCTTGTGATGGAAAAATTCCCTTATTTTTCATTTGGAGAGAAAGTTTATAACCAATTCCCATTCTATGAACTAAGTTTTTATTCAGTTAACACTCTAGTAAACACTAAATGCTTTATTGATAAGCATATAAAAGTACTAAAATTCATATCATCACTTCAAATTTCTCACCCTGTTACTGGAATGTAAAGTTGCAATTATTATGGAAAACAGTATGAAGTTTTCTCAAAAAATGTTGATATTGAGCTAACATATGATCTAGAAATCTCACTTCTGGATATATATCCAAATGAAATGAAATCACTATCGCCAACAGATATATTCACTCTCCAGTTTCCTTCCACACTATTCACAATAGCCAAGACATGGAAATAGCCTAAGTGTCCATCAGTGGGTGAGTGGATAAAGAAAATGTGGTAAATATCTTACAGTGGGACTATCACTCCACCTTAGAGAAGAATAAAATTGTATCACTATGACAAAATAGATGAACCTGGAAGACAATAGTCAAAGATATGTTCGCCAAGATGCACAAAGACAAATACTGCATGCTATCACCTATGTGGAATGTAAAAAAGTTAAAACTCTTTCTTAAAAAGTAAAATTGTGTTTACCAGGGGCTGAGGAAGGAGGGAAATGGGATCTTTTTAGTCAAAGCGTACACAGTTTCAGATACACAAGCTGAGAGAGTTCTGAAGATCTAATATAGAATAGGGTGAGTATAGTAAATTATTGTACTCTAATATATATTTGAAAGATGCTGAGACAATAAATTCTGGGAATTTACTGTAAATTCAAATTTACTATAAATTCTGGGAATTTACTGTAAATTCTGAGAATAGACAGTTCTCATTAAAAAATGCACTATGTAAGGTGATGGATAGATTTTGTTAATTAGCTTGACTGTGGTAATGATTGCACAATGTATATGTATATCAGAAAGATTCCACAGTGGCTTAGCGGTAAGGAATTTGCCTTCAATGTAGGAGACATGGGTTCAATTCCTGGGTCAATAATATTCTTTGGAGAAGGAAATGGCAACCCACTTGAGTATTCTTGCCTGGGAAATTCCATGCATAGAGAAGCCTGGAAGGCTACAATCCACGGGGTCATAAAAGAGTTGGACACAACTGAGCCACTAAACATCAACAACAACATGTATATCAAATCATCAGGCTGGAGACCTCAAAAATATGCAATTTTATTTGTCAATTATACTTTAATAAAATCAGAAGGCATACATTAATATATAAGTGTTGTTTTGTTACCAATTAGATCAGGTCCACCCTAAATTGTTGTTTTTTAGTCCTAATTTTGGGAGATTAAAAAGTATTGTACAATTTATATGTTGACTGTTCTCACTAGTTCAGGTATTTTTACTCATACATGTTAGTAAAACTTTTTTTTCCCACAAATTAATTGAAAATACATTTTCTTTTTCTTGATGGAAAAAAAACTGGATCACATAACAGAACAAAAATTAAGCCTTAGAATATAAAATTATTATGCAAAAAACTTCAATTTTTTAAACATCTCTATTAATTTCAGTTCCTTTACTTTCAAAATGAAATATTACTTTTCTTTATGATGACACAGAAGTAAATTGACTAACTGAAGCCTGCAGACTAAGGTAGATAGTTTGTATCCATTTTTACAGAAGAGATTCTGTGAATCACTCTCCTCAGGGCTCCCTTCACCTCCTTGTTTCTCAGGCTGTAGATGATGGGATTAAGCATTGGGGTCAGGATAGTGTATAAGACAGCCAGAACCTTGTCCTCTGTTGGAGATCGAAGGGATCTTGGGCGTAGATACGTGTAAGCAAAGGGCATATAGTAGAAAGTCACCACAGTGAGGTGGGTACTGCAAGTTGAATAGGCCTTTCTCCTTCCTTCTGCTGAGTGCATGTGATAGACAGCAGTGAGAACATGGCCATAGGAATAGGCAATACCAATGAAAGGCAGCACAAGGAAGAAGACAGTGCTCACAAACACTGTGTATTCATAAACCGAAGTGTCCATGCAAGCCAGATTCACCATGGCTGGGACATCACAGAAGAAATGATTGATGGCCCTGGATCGGCAATAAGGGAGATGGAGGACATATATGGTGTGAGCACAAGAGTTGATAGAGCCCATTATCCAAGATCCTGTTATCATAAGGACACACACTTTTTTGCTCATACGAACAGGATAGTGGAGAGGAAAGCAAACAGCCACATAACGATCATAGGCCATAGATGCCAATATTAATGCTTCAGCACCTCCTAAAGTCAAGAAGAAAAAGCTCTGAATCCCACACTCAGTGGAGGAGATAGACTTGTTTTCAAACAGAAAATCAGAGGCCATTTTGGGGACAATGGTAGAAATGTAGTTCAGGTCAATGAAGGAGAGTTGAATAAGTAGGAAATACATGGGTATGTGGAGATGGATGTCCAGGAGAATGAGAAGGATCATCGATAAATTGCCAAGCCAAGCCATTAGAAAAATCAGAATGATGAGAATGAAGGTGAATAGCCCAACTTTCGATGGTGGAAATAACCCCAATAAGATGAAATCAGTAGATGTTTTGTTGTAATTTTCCATGAAGTGTTCATTTAGTGTTTCCCTAAAGACAGACATATATTATGTATAGAGCAATAAGCTATCTTTATTATTTTAGTGAAACTGATTTATTTATAGAACACAGTGCATACATTAAAAAGAAATTATCTTACCTCTTTTGAAAAAAGAAAATATGCCCACTGTTTGCCTGACAATAAAGTCTTGGTTACACAAGTATCTGTTTACAAAATGTTTTATAGAAATCTATGAATTTGTGAGAATAATGTATTTCTCCAATGATGTTAATAGGATACAGATATTTTATTTCTCTACATAAATTCAAGTAACATCAAAGTCAGAACTTACACTTTAAATATATTCATAGAAAATCAGTATAATTGCATAAATTATAGACCTATATTTGAATACATCTTTATAACCTTTATAGAACATTTTTTGTTCTTTGTATTTAAGCACTGATACCCCTGAAAGTGAGGTAGTCCATCAATTCATGTTGCAGACATACCCTTTTTTAGTTATGCTTGCACAAGACTAACAAATCAGTTTTCTTAGATGGCAAATATCATTATGTGTTTCTTTGTTTCAGGAGTCTACCATGAACCTTATTACCAAATAGCATTTGTGTCAAGCCATTGTCTTCCTCTTCACCCAATTTCTGAATGCTCTAGTTAAATCAGACCCTTTTCCTGAAAATCAACCCTCTAATTTCACTGTGGTTTCCATAATTCAGCTCAAGCTCTCCTGAAGAAGACATGCATTCTGTTCATCTGCTTCTCAAAGTTTATATAGCATTATATTTTGCTTTTTGACAGCTTTCCCTCTCATTCTTTCTTTCTTTTTGCTTTATTTATTAAAATTCTTCCCATTTCTCAATAAGTGTGGGGCTATGAACACATATTTTAGCACATGTTCATCATAAAACTCATCTCACATAATAATAAGAAAAAATAGTGAAAGTAGAGAAGAAACTTGAGAAAGGAATCATGGATGTGAGAGTTCAGAAAGTTTGGGAATAAAAAATTTTGAGAAACAATTATTCCTTCCCTTAACTGGAGAAGGAAAAAGAACAACCTGGGAGTCTTCTAAATGTAAATGAGTGGGCATACTCTCTAGAGAAAATTCCATCAGTGAGCAAACTCAGAATGCTTTTCTTAAAAAAGAGGTTGCAGTACTTACAGCTTCATAATATTGCTCTAAGACCACAGGTTATCAGACTTTTGAGGAATTTTTCAAGTGAAAGAGAGATACACAAATAGACACAATTAAAAATTATTGAGAAAGATATAAGAAACCTTAATAAAAATTATTCATATCTTCAGAGAAACTTGAGAAGTTTTTAGATCACAGTGGCAAATACAGTGTTATATAAAGGAAATGCTAAGTAATATAAAGAAAAAGCTTTGGAAAATTTAAAACTTTAAAAAGACAATAATTAATATAATATATTCAATTAAAATTTTGAAAGATAAATGGGAGAAAACCTATCAGAAAGGAAACCATAACAATAAAACATAAAAGTTTGATATTTAGAAAATTAATATAAGATAAACCAACATATCATGGGTATTCCTAAAAATTCATATACTACAATAGTTATGGAGTGAATATATCAAACAAAAACATTTCTTCAGCACTTTCATATGTTAGCAACAATATTCAGAAACCTTGGAAAACAGAAAAATATGAGAAATAATTTATTAAATGATATTTTCTGATAATGTTAACACCCCTCGAAAAACATTTAGCAGTTATCAGTATATCAACTATAAACATAAGTTATGTTAGTTGCTCTGTCATGCCCAACTCTTTGTGACCCAATGTACTGTAGCCCACCAGTCTCCTCTGTCCATTGAATTCTCCTGGCAAGAATGCCAGAGTGGGTAGCTATGCCTTCTCCAGGGAATCTTCCCAACTCAGGGATTGAACCCAGGTCTCCTGCACTAAAGGCAGATTCTTTACCATCTGAGCCACTAAGGGAGCCCAGAATCTACTTGAAAGAAATTATAATACAGTGGGAAGAAGCAATGACAAATAAAATACAATCAGTTTCACAATTATTATATTTTCACATGAAACCAGTAAATTATAGAAGATAAAACAATGTCATCAGCCCATTTCCCCAGACACAAAGTGGGATGTAAATATATGGGAAGCATGAGAAGAGAGGAAAAGGGTGAAGGTGGTGATGTAAGGAGGGGGCACCTTCCATCCTTTAGCCTGTGTCACAGATGAAAGACTGGTTTCAGAATTTTGGAATCAAACATTAGAACATAAGCATATCATTTTTAAGTATGTAAATTCTGGAAAAAGAGAAATCAGATTATTTCTTAGTGAGTAGGACAAAAAAGCTTGGAAACTGGACAAAGTATAAGCATGAAAGAGAAGTAAGAAATATAAATTTTTATTTACCAGCCTCACTGGGTAACTGACATGTGTCAAGAATTGTACCAGGATTGTTTATTCAACTCTTAAGGTTGATATAACCACCGACACTTTATAGATGATGATAAAATGTTCAGAGACCTTAAGTGACTTTCCCTTGATTCCTTGCTAGTAATTTAGATGTTAGATGAATAGATAGATATTTGTACATTAAAATATTAAAAAGATATTATGTTTTATCCCTCAGTTTTTGTTTTTTTTTTTTCCTCTTGTGTGATCTTAGTTTCCAAACCAGGGAGAGAACCCAGGCCACAGCAGGTAAAGTACTGAGTCCTAACCACTGGATCTCCAGGAAACTTTCCTATCTCTCAAAAATTTTGAGGTAACCATTATGAAAAAAAGAATAGTTTTCTTTTAAAATGCTTTAAACTAAACTAAAATAAAATGAAACATTAAAATGCATGATGAGAGTTAAGATGTACATAAGAAATTACTTTATGCCCAAATAAACTGGTCTAGTGTTTACATTTTACTGAAAACTCTTTTCCCCTATTTTCTGCTGTCCTTACCATATTTTCACTTGTTCCCTCCAACAATTCAATGAAAACGCACACATTATTCTCAGAGCCTCTAAACTGACCTTAATTCATATCTGGCCACCAATACAAAAATGTCTCTACCTGCGAGATTTTGATTACAGAGATACAGCCATATTATCTTCTTTGAAAATCAGCTTGTAAATGTATGTATTCAGAATAATTATTCAGTTAATCCCTACATCGTGATGAGGAAAATCTAATAACTAATCTTTCAAGGGTTGACCAATATCAAAATGAATTGTAAATTGTCATTACAGAAATTCACTATATATTATTTCCTTGAATAGATTTTTTCCGTACTTTATTCAGTTGATAATTAAACTTAAGAAAAGTGTACATACTACTGATTCTTATATTTATAGAAGAAACAGATTTTCAAATACAGTCTCATTATTAAAAGAATGAAAAATTCCTTTCTATAGGGGTGCAGTGAATTATATAACACTATACCTTGATCAAGTGGCAGATCTGGTGAGATGACCACTACGAGTGAGACAACGGTGTGGTTTTCTTTGAAGTAGAGATTTTCTTTTCCTGTACAACTTTGCTTTTGACCAAAGGCAGTCTCAAAGAAACAACTTTTGACTACTCAATAAATCTGGAAAATTTGCTGTGATCATTTTCATAGGTGAAACAAGACTGTGTATTTACCAAGGAAACCTTAAATTGGCTTTGCTAGAAGTTTTATAAAATATTTTAGACTAGTTTTGTTTTTGTTAATAGTCCAGTTGTAACAAACAAAAACAGACTCTTGACCAGATATACATGGGTCTCATCCTCTCTTTGCAAGATCCCTGAAAGAGTGTGAAGGGTTGTCTTTCTCCAAAAGAAAATTACTCACCAGTGAGACAAAAATCTTGTAAAAAAAATAATAAAATTACCATATTAGTTTTCAGAGAATTTTGAACCTATTGTCACCATAAGGATTGCCTAAGTTCTTCGAAATTTTTGGTCATACTTATATGTGAATATCCATAGATAATAATTATATTGCATTGCCAGTAGTTATTTAGAATTTACAGTGTTTTAAAATGGCTTTCAAATATTCTGAACCACCAGAAGAGTATCTCTGGGGTCCAGCCAAGCATAATTCTCCACAGTATCATTTAATGGAATTTAACTTAAAATTCCATACTTTTTTCAAGTTTTTATACAACAGATTCTACTAAAAAGGACCAAAAGTATATAATTTGCATTACTTTAGTGATTTGGATTCATATACTTATTAAATATTTTAGTAGGTATTTTTAATTGTACACAAGAATGTAAAGTATGAAATTTATAAGAGAGATAGTTTACACAATATTTGTACACACACCTTATAATACACAGAAACCTAAATGTAAAACATTAATGACTACATTTGAGACATATCTGAAGCAACAATGTATTTTCTGAATTTAAAGTTTATCTTATAGAAACTATTCAGGTATTATTAGAAATAGTGGATGTGTTTCAATTATCCACATTTTTTTGTGTACTTCTAAATTATATATTTTCATGAAATTCCACAATGATGAGTCATAATACTAGATAGAAACTAGGAAAATGGGTAGGCTAATAACTTGAGAGAGAAATAAAAATGATTACTAGTGTATATACTTTGAGCTTGGATTCATATTAAAGATTTGTTTACCCTGCTTTACTGTGTAAACATGCAATATAGAGTTTAGGGTCAAAATTATGTCTAATCTTAATTCTGTCAGACATGTAAACTGGGATTGGTGGATTTAACTCTATGAGCCTCTATAACTGAGCAAATTAAAATCACAATAAAAAATCACAATAAAATATAATCTCACTCAGTTGGAATGGCTATTATCAAAGGACAAAGACAAGAAGTGTTGCTAAGCATGTGGAGAAAAGGGAATTCTTCCTCAGTCTTGGTGAGGATGTAAATTGATACAGCCACTGTGGATAGTATGAAGATTTCTCAAAATATTAAAAATAAATCTAGCAATACATCTTATAAGTATGTACCCAAGGGAAATGAACTAATATTATGAAGAGATATCTCTCCCTTTATGCCTATTTCAGCACCATCCACAATAGCTAAGTGTCCACTAATAAATAAATTGATTTTTTAAAATGGGAAATATATATATGTATATATATGTATATATCCCACTGAGATATTACATAACCTTAGAAAGAATATACTTCTATTTGCTACAACATGGATGAGCTTAGAGGAAATTATGCAAAGTAAAATAAGCCAGACACAGAAAGACAAATATTGCTTGAATTTACTTTTACCTGGAATCTAAAATAGTCAAGCTTACCGAAGCAGAGAGTAGAAAGTTTAAAGGGAATTAGAAATAGAGAAATTTGGGTCAAAGGCTGAAATATTTCCATCATCATCTGGAGATTTAATGCAGAACAATGGAAGTAGTAAACAATAGTGAAAAGTAAACAATAGTCTATTCTATACTTAAAAAGTGATAGGAAAGTAAGCATTAAGTAACTTAAACAGGAATAAAAAGGTAACTGTGTAGGTTGAAGTATATGTTAGTGACATTGATTTGATGATTATTTCAGAATGTGTATATATATTAAAGCATCAATCTGTATGCCTTAAATATAACCATTTTTATTTGTCAATTGTAGCTTAATAAAGCTAGAAAAAAGAGTTATTATAAGATTGTATGAGAAAATGTATCCTGGTCACATTGCACATGCCTTGAATAAGTTATCACTGAACATTAGCTGCAACATTTACCATCTTCATCATCGCCATTGACAGCAAAATCTACATAACCATATCACTTTCACCTACACCCTTGTGATCTTAAAATTTATCAGCCAGTATGGTTCACAAAATGTTCTTATATTCATTCCTTATGATTTTAACTAAGTATCCTAGACTACAAATGAAGATGTTGTTATTATTTCACTGGTATTTTGGAGATATGCACTGAAAGTTAAAAAAATAAAATGCAAAAATTAAAACACAGGGTGACAAACACTTAGTACAATTTGTGTTTGGAAAAAACCTGGGTAGTTGTAATATATATACTATTAATATTGTTACGAATACCTGAGTAATTTGCACAAGATGACCTGAAATTTAGAAAATGAATTATTGCCTCAGAAATGTCTCAAACTTGGTGATTATAATTTTACCTTTATTAGAAGTTCCATTTTATATTTTTGTGCAAGATTGAGATAAGAAATAATTTAATTGAAGATAGCAGATTCATATAAATTAAGTGTGCATAAACAATACTAAATTCACTCTGGAACCATGTAACTACTGTGCTCATGAGAAGGTGACCATATTTTCACTAGTAAATGAAATCCAATAAAGAAGTTTATGAATAATATAAATTATTGACTATAATATTAATCTCACTGTGTTTCACTACTAGTTCACAGTATTTTATTAAAATGGACACCAATTCTTTCCATGATTTTATTAATAATTTATTTTTTATGTTTAGAGAGATTTTTCTGTCTGAATGTATACAGTGTTTAAACACTCCATTTATATTTAATTGCACACACACAGATACATGATCTTTTAAAGCCATTTCAATTAGGTATTTTTCCCCCAATTTTCTGGTTACTGAGATGCCTTAATGGATCGACTAATTATGCCAGTTATTTATCAAAAGTAGTTCTTTGTTAATTCAAATAAAAATTCTCTTAATAACTTGTAGAAGAATCTCAACTCTTATGCAATAAATAAAAATAAGAATACAATTAGAATGCTTGCCTTTTATCATGTTCCCACTTTACACTATCATTGAATTGGATAGCTGATGACAGTCTTACAGTCATCATATGATTAAAGTTATTTTTCTAAGCAGACTGAAAACTTTACAAATACATATATTCATCTCTCACCTCTGCACTTGATGTTTTAGATAATTCCATGAAGACTCAACAGCAACAACAATTCCTGTACTACTCTAACTAGAAATTAAGTATAACATTTATTTTGTGTGTGTGTTCACCTTGGAAAGTCCGCTGAGACTTCACTAATGGAGGTCAAGTCACTAAAGGCTCAGATTGGTCATGGGCCAAGAGTGGGGAAGAAGTTCTGAAAATGAATGTCTTTATATATTTTTACAGATGTGTTAAGAGTCAATTTGGTGTGAAAAGTAACATATATTTATTCAAATTATTCCTGTTATAATTTATGTCTCTAGCATGTTATGGAATCATATATTTTATATTTTGTAATTCAGTAAGTGCATAAAACACTGGAGTACTTCTTTCTATTGTGTTCACTTTATTGCTCTTCAATTTAAAATTTTCTGGCAACCTTGTGTTGAACAAGTCTATCTGCCATTTTTCTAATAGCATTGCTCACTTTGTGTATTTGTCATCTTTTGGTAATTCTTACAGTATTTCACACTCCCCAACAGCCAAAAGATTATGATTCTCTGAAGGCTCAGATGATGGTTAGAACTTTTCAACAATAAAGTATTTTTAAATTAAACTATGTACATTTTTAGAAGCAATGCTCCTACACACTTACTTGAATATAGTAGAATGTAACATAGCTTTTATATGTACTAGGAAACAACAACAACAAAAATTGTACATGGTTCTCTTTATAGCTGTATTTGCTTTATTGCAGGGACCTGGAAGCAAATTTGAAATATCTGTTAGGTGTACTTATAATGTGGAAACATTTTAATTTATTTGCCAGTTTTGAACATATTGAGTAGAAATTGAATACATTAAAATGAAATGTGGTAAATTTAACATGGACTTATATGAAGAAGTTCTTAAAATTCAAACAATTAATGTGTAATATTAAATTTTGGATATTATTTATTTTCAAGTTGTTTCCTTTATATTGGAGTTTATCATTAATTATAAAACATGTTCATAATTTTATAATAGGTATTAAAGATATAGTAATTCTCTCTTTGATGAAATGGTGTTTAGATAATATTCAATATTGCATTTTTTATTACAGGTGATGTTATACATGTTCTTAGATTTCCTTTGGTCTAAGTGGTTGCATTGACTTCTTTCTCTTGGTAAGTGATATTACTAATGTAGTTTAACAAGCATACTCTCTAAGCTTTTGATATACACATAGCATAAAATTTGCCTTTTTAACCATTTCACTTGTACAATCCAGTGACATAAAGTACATCCACATTTTTGTGAAAACATCACCAAAATTCTTTTTCAAACAGTTTTATTATCCTGATGTGAAACTTCTCACCATATAAACAATAATTCTCTGTCCTTTCCTCCACACAGCTCTTCTAACCATGGTTCTGTCTCAATGATTATTTTTTTTTTTAAGTTTTTATTTTGTACTGGGGTATACCTGATTAGCTAACAATGTTATGATAGTTTCAGGTAAACAGTAAAGGGACTCAGCCATACGTATACATCTCTCCCTTCTACCCCAAACACCCCTTCCATCCAGGCTGCCACACAACACTGAGCAGACTAACATGTGCTATATAGTTGGTCCTCGTCGGTTATCAAATTTAAACACTGCAGTGTGTACATGGCCATCCCAAACTCCCTAACTATCCCTTCCCCCCAGCAACCATAAGCTCATTTGTATTATTTCATTTTATATTCCACACATAAGGGATGCCATATGATATTTCTCCTCTGTCTGACTTACTTCACTCAGTATAGCACTTTCTAGGTTCATCCATGTTGCTGCAAAAGGCATTGCTTCATTCTTTGTAATGGCTGAGTAATGCTCAATTGTATGTATATACCATATCTTCTTTATCTGTGCCTCTATTGATGGACATTTAGGTTGCTTCCATGTCTCAGTGATTGTAAATAGTGATGCAATGAATATTGGGGTACATGTACCCTTTTGGATCACATTTTACTCTGGATATATGTCCAGGAGTGGGGTTGCAGGGTCATATGCTAACTCTATTTTTAGTTTTCTAAGGAACCTGCATACTGTTTCCCATAGTGTTTTTATTTTCATTATTCTGGGAGAAAAAAATTGAAAAAGATATTGCTGTGATTGCTTTTTATCAGAGAAAGTTCTGCCTATGTTTTCTCCTAAGGGTTTTATAGTGTCAGGTCTCATATTTAGGTTACATTCCTACCAACAGTGAAGGAGGATTCTCTTCCCTCCACATCCTCTCCAACATTAATGATTTGTGTATTTCTGATGATAGCCATTCTGGCTGGTATGAGGTAATATCTCACTATAGTTTTGATTTGCATTTCTCTAATAACTAGCAATGTTGAGCATCTTTGCAAATGTATAATAGCCATCAGTTTGTTTTCTTTGGAGAAGTGTTCATTTAGGTCTTCTGCCCATTTTTTAAGTGGGTTGTTTGATGCTATTAGCATTGTGAGCTATTTGTAAATTGGAGTGCATGCTAAATCAATTCAGTCATGTGTGACTCTTTGTGACCCTGTGGACTGTAGCCTGCCAGACTCCTCTGTCCATGGGGATTCTCCAGGTAAGAATATTGGAGTGGACTGCTATGCTCCCCTCCAGGGGATCTTCTAGACCCAGGGATTAAACTTGCATCTCCTATGTCTCCTGTATTGGCAGGAGGGTACTCTACCACTAGTGCCAACTTATTGGTAACATCATTTGCAAATATTTTCTCCCAAGCTCTGGTTTGTCTTTTCATTTTCTTTATTGCTTTTTTTTTTTTTTTTTTTTGCTGTGCAAAAGCTTTTAAGTTTAATGCAGATACTATTTATTTATTTCTGTTTTTATTTTCATGATTCTGGGAGAAAAAAAATTGGAAAAGATATTGCTGTGATTTTTGTCAGAGAGTGTTCTGCCTATGTTTTCTCCTAAGGGTTTTATAGTGTCAGGTCTCACATTTAGGTTTTTAATCCATTTTGAGCTTATTATTTTATACAGTGTTAATCTAATTCCATTGTTTACATATAGCTGTCCAGTTTGCTCAGTACCAATTGTTGAAGAGACTGTCTTTCCAACATTGTGTAGTCTTGCCTCCCTTGTCATGGATTAATTGGCCATAGGTGTATGCATTTATTTCTGGATTTGCTATCCTGTTCCATTCATATTTATTTTTAATTTTGTGTCAGTACCATACTGCTTTGATGTCTGTAGCTTTATAGTACAGTTTGAAGACAGGTAGCCTGATTCCTTCATCTCCATTTTTCTTTCTCAAGATTATTTTTTATCTCCATACAAATTATGACATATTTGTTCTAGTTTTGAGACAAATGCCATTGGTAAATTGACAGGGATTGCTTTGAATCTGTAGATTGGCTTGAGTATTATAGCCATTTTGACAATATTGAATCTTCCAATCCATGAACATAGTATATATTTCCACTGTTTATGTCTTCTTCAGTTTCTTTCATCAGATCTTAGTTTTCCCAGTACAAGTTTCTGTCTCCTTTGATAGGTTTATTCCCAGATGTTTTACTTTTTGATATAATGATAAATTGAATTGTTTCTTGAATTTCTCTTTCTAATTTTTCATTATTGGTATATGGAAAAGGAACAGATTTCTGTGTATTAATTTTGTAACTTGTAACTTTACCAAATTCACTGATAAGTTCAAGAAGTTTTCTTGTACCATATTTAGGATCGTCTGTGTATAGTATCACTTCATCTCCTAACAGTGAAAATTTCAGCTCAGTTCAGTTGCTCAGTCATGTCTGATTCTTTGCAACCGCATGAATTGAAGCACACCAGGATTCCCTGTCCATCACCAACCCCCAGAGCTTACTCAAACTCATGTCCATCGAGTCGGAGATGTCATCCAACCATCTCATCCTCAGTCATCCCCTTCTCCTTCTGCCTTCTATCTTTCCCAGGATCAGGATCTTTTCCAGTGAGTCAGTTCTTTGGATCAGTTCAGTTCAGCCACTCAGTTGTGTCCAGCTCTTTGTGACCCCATGAACCTTAGCATGCCAGGTCTCCCTGTCCATCACCAATTCCTGGAGTCTACCCAAACCCATGTCCATTGAGTTGGTGATGCCATCCAACCATCTCAGCCTCTGTCATCCCCTTTTCCTCCTGCCCTCAATCTTTCCCAGCATCAGGGTCTTTTCAAATGAGTCAGCTCTTTGCATCAGGTGGCCAGAGTATTGGAGTTTCAGCTTCAGCATCAGTCCTTTCAATGAATATTCAGAACTGATTTCCTTTAGGATGGACTAGTTTGATCCCCTTGCAATCAAAGGGACTGTCAAAAGTCTTCTCCAACACCACAGCTCAAAAGCATAAATTTTTTGGCACTCAGCTTTCTTTATAGTCTAAATCTAACATCCATGCATGACTACTGGAAAAATTATAGCTTTGACTAGATGGACCTTTGTTGGCAAAGTAATGTCTCTACTTTTTAATATGCTGTCTATGTTGATCATAGCTTTTGTTGATCAAAGCTATGTTGATCATAGCTTTTCTTCCAATTTTGATTCACTTTACTTCTTTCTCTTCTCTGATTGCTGTAGCTAGGACTTTAAAACTCTGTTGAATAAGAATGGTGAGAGTGAACTTCCTTGTCTTCTTCCTGACCTTAGAGAGATTGCTTCCAGCTTTTCACCATTGACTATGATGCTAGCTGTAGGTTTGTCATATATGGCCTTTATTATATTGAGGTATGCCCCACCAAGCCCAATTTCTGGAGAGCTTTTATCATAAATGGGTGCTGAATTTTGTCAAAAGCTTTTTCTGAGATGAAATATATTGAGATGATTATATATTGAGATGATAATATAGTTTTTGCTCCCTAGTTTGTTGACATGGTGTATCACATTGTTTGATTTGTGAATGCTGAAGAATCCTTGCATCCTTGGGATGAATCCCACTTTATCATGTTGAATAATCTTTTTAATTTATTGTTGGGTATGGATTGCTAGCATTTTGTTGAGGAATTTTGCATCCATGTTCATCAGTGATATTAGCCTGCAATTTTCTTCTTTTGTGGCATCTTTGTATCTTGGTATCAGGGTGATGGTGGACTCATAAAATAACTTTGGAAGTTTAGCTTCCTCTGTTGACTGTGGTTTTCTTTCTGGAGGCTGCAAGACTGTGGTTCTTCTTGCTTCTTCTCTCTGACCTCTGGTAGATGAGGCTAAGAGGCTTGTGCAAACTTCCTGATGAGAGGGACTGGAGGTTAGGAAAACTGGGTCTCCTCTGGTGGGCAGGGTGGTGCTCAGTAAAACTTGAATCTAATTGTCTGCTGATGGGTGGGGCTGTGCTCCCTCCCTGTTAGTTGTCTGGGCTGAGGTCACCCAGACCTGGAGTCTACATGCACAGTTGTTGTTGTTCAGTCTGTAAGTCGTATCCCACACTTTGTGACCCACAGCCTGCAGGACACTAGGCTTCCCTGTCCTTCATTTTCTCCTGGAGTTTGGTCAAATTCATGTCCATTGAGTTGATAATGCTATCCAATCTTCTCATCCTCTGTCCCCCCCCCCCATCACCCCCACATCCTCTCCTCCTATCCTTAATCTTTCCCAGCATCAGGGTCTTTCCAACGAGTCAACTCTTTCTCATCAGGTGGCCAAAATATTGGAGCTTCAGCTTCAGCATCAGTTTTTCCAGTGAATACACAGGATTGATTTCCTTTAGGATTGACTCATTTCATCCTCTTGCAGTCAAAGGAACTCTCAAGAGTCTTCTCCAGCACCACAGTTCGAAAGCATCAATTCTTCAGTGCTCAGCCTTCTTTATGGTCCAACTCTCACATCCATACATGGCTACTGGAAAAATCATAGCTTTGACTGTACAGACCTGTGCCAGCAAAGTGATGTCTCTGCTTTTTAATATGCTGTCTAGGTTTGTCATAGCTTTCCTTCAAATAAGCAAGCATATTTTAATTTCATGGCTGAAGTCACTGCCTGGAGTGATTTTGAAGCCCAAGAAAATAAAATCTGCCACTGCTTCCATTTTTTTTCCTTCTCTTTGTCATGAAGTGATGGAACTGGTTGCCACGATCTTAGTTTTTTGAATGTTGAGTTTGAAGCCTGTTTTTTCATTCTCCTCTTTCAATACCATCAAGAAGCTTCCCTGCTGGTAAGCTTCTCAGTGATAAAGAATCTACTTGTAATGCTGGAGACATGAGTTAGATCCCTGGGTTGGGAAAAATCCCCTGGTGAAGAAAATTGCAACCCACTCCAGTACTCTTGACTGGAAAAGCCATGCACAAAGGAGTGTGGTGGGCTCCAGTCCATTAAATCACATAGAGTCAGACAAGACTTAGTGACTAAACACACACAAGAGGCTCTTTAATTCCTCTTTACTTTTTGCAATTGGGGTGGTAGGGCTACAGGCTCTATGGTATGGCTAATGGTGACCTCCAAGAGGTCTCACGTCAAGGGACACCCCCCAGGACACAGCTGCCAGTGCTGCTGTCCTGGCCACAAGACACTGCCAAACCATGCCTCTGCAGGAGACCCTCCAATACTCACAGGTGAATCTAGCTCAGACTCCAGTGAGGACACTGCTCCTTTCTCCTGGGCCCTGGTGTGGACATGGTTTTGTTCATGCCCTCCAAGATTGGAGGTCCTGTGGAAGTCCTGCAATCCAATTCTGTTGTCTTTTAAAGTCCGCTTCCCTAGGAATTTCTAGTCCCTTTGCTGGATCCCCAGGCTAGGAAACCTGATGTGGGACTCAGAACCTTCACACTAATGAGAACTTCTTTGGTATGATTCTTCTTCAGCTTGTGGGTTGCTAACCCAGCAGGTATGGGATTTGATTTTATCCTGATTGCACCATCTCATTGCATCTTATGTTTGTCCTTTGATGTAGGGTATTTTTTTTTTTTTTTTTTTTTTGGTGAGTTCCAGCATCTTCATGGAAGTGGGTGTTCAACAGCTAGCTGGGATTTTGGTACGTTCTCAGGAGAGGATGAGCACATGTCCTTCTACTCCACTATCTGGAACCAACCTAGTTGATTATTTTTAAACTAGCAAAATGGGATGGTCCAGATTCTTGCAAACAGGTAAAGGCCACTTTAAAGGTTCTCCTAACTGCTCACTGCCAATCAACTTGCAGGCCAGTCTGAGATCTCCTCATTGGTCCCATACACTCACACATCAGGAGGGAGAGAGGAAACAGAGAGGCATATGGGGAGGCTGCAGATCGGGTAGCAGGGGCCACTGCAGGATTCCAAGACTTGGCTGTAGTTCAATGGCAGGCAGAGAGGTGCCACTGCAGTGGTGACAGCTAACTACATTCAGTTCATTTCAGTTCAGTCTCTCAGTCGTGTCCAATTCTTTGCAACCCCATGAATCACAGCACGCCAGGCCTCCCTGTCCATCAGCAACTCCTGGAGTCTACCCAAACCCATGCCCATCAAGTTGGTGATGCCATCCAGCCATCTCATCTTTTGTCGTCCACTTCTCCTCCTGCCCCCAATCCCTCCCAGCATCAGGGTCTTTTCCAATGAGTCAACTCTGCATGAGGTGGCCAAAGTATTGGAGTTTCAGCTTCAGCATCAGTCCTTCCAATGAACACTCAGGACTGATCTCCTTTAGGATGGACTGGTTGGATCTCCTTGCAGTCCAAGGGATGCTCAAGAGTCTTCACCAACACCATAGTTCAAAAGCATCAATTTTTCGGCACTCAGCTTTCTTCACAGTCCAACTCTCCCATCCATACATGACCACTGGAAAAACCATAGCCTTGACCAGATGGACCTTTGTTGGGAAAGTAATGTCTCTGCTTTTTAATATGCTATCTAGGTTGGTCATAACTTTCCTTCCAAGGAATAAGCGTCTTTTAATTTCATGGCTGCAGTCACCATCTGCAGTGATTTTGGAGCCCAAAAAAAAATGAAGTCTGACACTGTTCCCAGTGTCTCCCCATCTATTTCCCATGAGGTGATGGGACCAGATGCCATGATCTTAGTTTTCTGAATGTTAAGCTTTAAGCCAACTTTTTCACTGTCCTCTTTCACTTTCATCAAGAGGCTTTTTAGTTCCTCTTCACTTTCTGCCATAAGGGTGGTGTCATCAGCATATCTGAGGTTATTGATATTTCTCCCAGCAATCTTGATTCCAGCTTGTGCTTCATCAAGCCCAGCGTTTCTCATGATGTACTCTGCATATAAGTTAAATAAGCAGGGTAACAATATACAGCCTTTACGTACTCCTTTTCCTATTTGGAACCAGTCTGTTGCTCCATGTCCAATTCTAACTGTTGCTTCCTGACCTGCATACAGGTTTCTCAAGAGGCAGGTCAAGTGGTCTGGTATGCCCATGTCTTTCAGAATTTTCCACAGTTTATTGTGATCCACACAGTCGAAGGCTTTGGCATAGTCAATAAAGCAGAAATAGGTGTTTTTCTGGAACTCTCTTGCTTTTTTGATGATCCAGCAGATGTTGGCAATTTGATCTCTGGTTCTTCTGCCTTTTCTAAAACCAACTTGAACATCTGGAAGTTCACGGTTCATGTATTGCTGAAGCCTGGCTGGGAGAATTTTGAGCATTACTTTACTAGCGTGTGAGATGAGTGCAATTGTGCGGTAGTTTGAGCATTCTTTGGGATTGCCTTTCTTGGGATTGGAATGAAAACTGACCTTTTCCAGTCCTGTGGCCACCGCTGAGTTTTCCAAATTTGCTGGCATATTGAGTGCAGCACTTTCACAGCATCATCTTTCAGGATTTGAAATAGCTCAACTGGAATTCCATCACATCCACTAGCTTTGTTCGTAGTGATGCTTTCTAAGGCCCACTTGACTTCACATTCCAGGATGTCTGGCTCTAGGTGAGTGATCACACCATTGTGATTATCTGGGTCATGAAGACCTTTTTTCTACAGTTCTTCTGTGTATTCTTGCCACCTCTTCTTAATATCTTCTGCTTCTGTTAGGTCGATACCATTTCTGTCCTTTATCGAACCAATCTTTGCATGAAATGTTCCCTTGGTATCTCTATTTCTTTGTAAGGTGTGTGTTTTGGAAAATTGTACAATATTTTTTTTGTGATGAGATCTTTTAAAAGGCTACTCTCTTAGTACCTTTCAAATATAAAATATGGCATTTTAAACTGTAATCACCATGCTGTTCATTAAATCCCCAGGAGTTATTTATCCCACAATTTTAAGTTTCCATATTTTACATACCTTCACCCTTTTCACTTATGAATTTTTATAAACTTCTTGTAACTTACTATAAGGTTTGAAATATTTTATAGTTTTATATAATATGGATTTCCCTCTCACATACATTATATATGTGTGTATATATATCCATAAATAATATGTTTGTATTATAAAAAGTAATTTTTACAAATTTGTAAAATTTTAATGGGAGAATAAAATTAGACTTTAGTCATCTTTGACTTTCTATAATTGGTGCTTTAGTTATTATAATTGGCAACATAGAGAAACAGATACAGTTTTAGATATATGTATTTATAAAACAAATATCTGTGACAACTTTACTATTATCAAGGTTTCAGAAATATCCATCTTTGCACACCTGAAGAGATAAAAGCTTTCTAGAGGTTTGAATAACAGATATCCTCTAAATATTTAGTATGGAAATAGACAACCATATATACTTTAAACATTTTCCCTATAATATTTTATGGAGAAAATTACTTCTGAGAATATTTTTCATTGCCTCTAAAACATCTTTATTTCTAATGCTGTAGATAATTGGGTTAAAAGTAGGTGTTAGGATGGTATAGAAAATTGCCAGGGATTTATCCTGGCCTGGAGTGTGGTACTTTTTAGGTCTCATGTATGTGAAAATAAAAGGCCCATAGTACATTATGACCACAATCATGTGGAAGAAACAGGTAGAAAATGACTTTTTCCTTGCCTCTTTTGATTTCATTTGGAGGACAGTAAGGAGAATTTGGACATAAGATGCAAAGATTAGAGAGGAAGGGATAAGTAGGAAAATGATGCCACTTACATAAACTCCTCGTTCATATCGTGTTGTGTCCACACAGGACAACACCAACATGGCGGGGACTTCACAGAAAAAGTGGTCAATGGCTCTTGAGCCACAAAAGGGAAAGTGAAGTGTGTAAGCTGTGTGAACTATGGAGTTGATTACCCCAACAAACCAGGCCCCTCCAGCCATGAGAACGCTGACATAGTCATTCATAAGCATGGGGTAGCGCAGTGGGTGACAGATGGCGACATAGCGATCATAGGACATTGCTGCCAGGAGAAGGCACTCACCACCCAAGAGGGTAAGGGATAGAAATATCTGGAAGCCACAAGCTGCAAATGAAATAGTTTTGCTGCCTGACAGAAAGTCAGTGATCATTTTGGGAACAATGTTGCTAGTATGCAAGATATCCATAAAAGAGAGATGACTGAGCAGGAAATACATTGGAGTATGGAGTCTTGATTCCCTGTGGATAAGGATAATCATCACTGTATTTTCTGCTATAGTTATAATAAAAATGATGACTATAAAGGAGAGGAAAGTCAGACTTGTTTGGGAAGAAGAGAAGAGTCCCAAAAGAATGAAGTCACTGCTGGAAGTGTGATTCTCATATTCCATCATGAAATCCTTGCTTTACCTGAAATAAATAAACAAACAATATAAATAAATAAGAGATAGAGTGAAAAGAAAGAAAAATTAGCATAAATCTCAACCTTCTTTACATTTAACTGTATAATAAGATAAGCATATTCCTTTTTTGCTATATTTTCCAAGTAAAGCCAATGGACTCTCAGATAGTTTTTTAATTGGACATGTATTACACGATGGGCATTTATTTGCTGAACAACTTAATTATTTTATTCATTATGAAATAAACATAATTTGTATATACTTTATTTATATAAGAATAAATTTAATTATATATTTAATTCCCTGAAATGCTAACACTGTTTTGCTGTCATTTTAGAACTTTTAAAGGGTTCGCATATGAATGGCTTTTGCAGATGTATGCATGTGTACATGGCTCTTGCTGTTTCTACTGGTTTGACCTCCAGCTCAGTAAAATTTGGCATAAAGATAGATTCAGATTGAAGACAGTGGTGTTTCTTGAGAACTGGCTGATTATAATTTACTCCCTAAAATCAGTGAATATTACTGCAACTCATATGTAATATATCAATATCCAAAGTTGTTGACTTTTTCCCACTGCATAGAATAATTTTGTTCTTCTGGTTTTGCTTTTTCCATTAATAGCTTACTTAAATGTAGGCATCCTGAATCAAAAAGATACTTCATTTTAGTGTTAAGAACAGACAGTGTCTATTTATACTAAATTCCTATTGGTTAATAGAGTCCCTGGACCATTGTAGCTTCCCAGATTCTTATTAAGGAAATTATTGACTTATGTTTCTATGACCTCTGATATGAAAGGTCTTCAATGAGGCATCACTTAAATTTATGCTTTCAGACAGCTTGTTTTGTCTGCACAAGTATATTTATTATTTTGGTTTCAGATATTGTATGCACTCCATTATAAATTCCTTAATATATTTATTACCTTATTTCTATCACCTAACTTTAGGAGGTAGGGGAAATATGAGTGGCCTAAAATGAGGCACCTAAAATTTTTGCAACCATTTATTGTAAAACTTAGCTTAACTGGTCATTCAGTCACCTGAATATTCTCCAATGAAACTGGAAAGATTGGCGGGGGGGTGGGGAGGAAATGCCTGTGACTTCCAAGGTCTTGAATGAAAAAGTTCTTGAATCCAAAGAGGAATACTCTAGTGGTGAATTTCTTTACTCAAAGCTAAAAAATGGAGTAAACACATGTTACATATCATACAGTCTTTCACATATATACAACTCTTACTCAAGGTCCATTTAGGATTTGATCCATTTAGGATCAAATTTTTCTGGTTTACTAATACTAAATGCCAGAAAAGAGATGCAGCATGTAGTTTATATCCCTGTATCTCCTAAAAGCTAGGAAGCTAAATAGAAAATGTTATAATTTTTAGATATTATTTTAAATTATAAATGCCACATGTGTCAGTCTTTCCTTATAGGAAATAAAAATACTTTGTATTCTTTATTTAGTGAATGTACTACACTCAAATAATTTTCATCATTTTGCATTTATCAAGATTCTCAAAATACAGTATGTATCCATGCATTTTGACTTGACTCATAATACCTTTTTCCTTTTCTATTAGATCTCTTATTATATAAATTAGGTTTATAGACTATTTAGATTTAAGTAGATGCCAATTACTAATCTTAATATTATTATATGTTATATATTATAATATATTGAATATATATAATATATATAAATATACTTAACATAATATAGTTAAGATTACATATTTATAAGAAAATTGTTTGTGTGCTCCTATAATTGGTCTTTAAAATTTTGACCAAAAGGCAAAGAAAGATAAAAACCTGATATCATTTCTAAAAAAGATTTATTTTAAAAAGTGTTTGATATGAAAACCCTGGCAATATTAATTCCATGGAAAATATGTATATTTTATACTATATAACACTACTATTTTTATTTTTAAAGCTTTCTTATAAACTTATAATATCAGTGACTCACTTGACATGATATTTATAAGCTCTATCATAAAATATTGAGTATCAGATTTGGTTGATGTACAAATTATTCAAAATATCTCATTGTTATTAAGAATTCAGCTAACTACAATGAAATTTCATGGAAGGGGCAATAATCAGAGAGTGAATTCCCTTAAACATGAATAGAAAAAAATCACTACTCTCTTTTTAATAAGCTGATAGGGAATATGGGTACAGTAAATGGACAATAGATATTACCTAACCTGGTGATATGTATGCTTTGACTCAAGTAATTATATTAGCAAAGTGGAAATATAAGGTAAATATGTCTTAATACTTTGAAGAGATAAAAAAGAAAATATAATTCAGATATACATTTCTAAGTATTTAATTTTATGTCTTGTCATAGTACAAAGCACCAATCAGATATTAAATTATATCTGAAATAAATTTCTTTTAAATAAGGATAATAATGGTACATTGCCACTGAGTTATTTTTAAGATTAAATGAGTCACATTAAACAATACATTAAATAACACATACACATGCACACACATGGAACAAAGTCTGGCTATAGTAAATACTCAAAAAACAAAGATTACTGTTCCTGTTATAATCATTTATGTAATTAGTATAATAACATTTCTATCATTAGTGTATTAGTACTTCTATAATTAGTATATAATTTCTTTATTATTTAAATGTACATTTAGCAATTATATTCTAAGTAAACTGAGAGAGAGAGAATCTCCAGGTTATGGGAGAATATGGCCAAGGGAATAAAAGTAAATTTCAATGCTATGAATGAGAAGTATATTGGCACTCACTACTTTTTAAAATTGATCCAGGAGGCTCTCTGGTAATGATTCCAATTTAACATATTGAATGAGAATATGTGAGTTGGCTTCCTCACACATTTACACACATACAGGATTATGTGAGAAAGTAAAACAACTCTTTATTCTGAAATCAAATCAGCTGAGCTGTTCACCATTTCATTTTATAATAGTCAGGGGTGGTGTCATTAGACACTTCTTGCCCTTCAGACTTTTCAGTACATTACATTATGTCCCAAGGAATTAACGCAGGGTGATCTTACTTCTATCTCTTTTTGCTGCCTCTCCAGCAATATTGAAACTCTCAAGTAAGCCCCCTAAAATAGTAGCACCATGTATAACTGCCTCAGTCAGAAATCAGAAAATTATTCTGACTTCTCTTTATGTCTGCCATCTTTCATGTGCAAATCACCATCTCCTATTTTATGTAAATCCTCTCACACATTATTCCTTCTCATGGGCTGCATACCTTATGTGGCCATGGTGGTTCTAAGGCATCATTCTACTCTTCTCTTTTAATTAAATAGACCTATACAGGTTCGGCACCACTAGCATAGTATTGCAAACTTTTTAAATTCTCCTTAAATCCAGTAAAGTATGGGCAATTAAGTAATTTTTTTACAACAAAAAGTGTTTGAACTGGAGGCACGCACCTTTCTTTTCCTTCATCCTGCTAGTTAGAATCTGAATGTGATGATGCTTGGTCCTGCAGTCTTCCTGAAAGGGTTGTACAGGGAACAAAGTCCAGGCAATAAAGAGCACAAAGATGTGGGTCATCATGCGATCAACTGCCTCCAATTCAATTTTCTGCCTTCAACTATACCCCATCAATATATTTTGCCCTAGATCAAGTTATTCTTTCTGGAGCACTGTTCTAAGAATGTAAACAATCTGTTGGTTGACATTTCATGACAGAGAGAAGGAAAGGAAGGAAATAATTAAAGAAAGAAAAAGAAAGAGACAAAGAAAGAAAAAGAAAAAATAAAATCCCCCATCCTTTGTTCCCATTTCCCATAAAACTGAATTATTTCTATTTATACAATATAGTTTTTCTTGTACTTTTGTTCACACCCATATTCTTTCTTCCACAAAACCTTTCATCCCAAAGGGTTTTATGACATATCACTCTCTAAGATTTTATGTTAAATCTTTCTTCTGTGGAGACTTTCTTGCCCTCTTTAGATCTTTCTCTCTTGCTTTTCTTTCTTACTCAGAAATAGACAGCACTGTCAGGATACTATGTTTGAGCCATAGCTTAACTGTCTAAATTTATTTGTACTCTTTGCACACTGAACATAATCTATGTATTCCTTCTTATCCTGATCCCCGAAGTCTTCTTATGGCCCACATCTTATCCCATTCCACTTTACCAACTTCATAGTACCCAGAACAGGAAATTCTTGCAAAGTCTTTTCACATCTAATACAGTAACCTCACTGGTGCCTCAGAAGCTACCATGACCCCTTCCTGGATGGTGCCTGGTCTTTGCTCATACCACTCAGGAGTCTGTTTCTTTATCATCTTTTCCAGAGTGACTCAGAAGCATAGAATAATACCTCATTTTGGCTACGAAATGGCTGAGAGTTTGTTTATAGGAGATGGAGAACAGATTTGGGAGGAGCAAGGAAAAATAGGGGGGACATGTACCACCTTGAAGTCTTGTAATGTGTGGCTTCTGAGAAGGAAAACAGAAAACCTTTGTAAGGCAGCATGGAAAATCAAGTCTCCATGGAACTGCCAAAGAAGGAAACAAAGGAAATATGATGAAATAATTTGTGTGAAGGGAGGTGGGGTCACTGAGACAGCAGGTCTTCCTCTGGGTACAGAAGAAGAGTTGATGTAGGATAAACATATGATGAAGAAGGGGGATACTAGCTTCTCTGACCCCTTTCCCATCATTCCCTCTTTTCTTTGCACATTTTATTTCTACTCTTAGAGGCTTGAGAGTACACTGTCTCTTAATGTTTCTGTGTATGACTTTGACCATAAGGAGTTTTTTTGGCAAAGTGATGTCTCAGCTAGAAGTTTCAGGACAGGCCACTTGGTAGACATCATTTGCTGCTACATTGAGAGTCTCCTGGGACTTTGGGTGTCACTAGATAAACCTGATTATTCCATAGACTGCCTATTACAGGGAGCAGATTGAAAAGATGAACTCACTTCCCCTAAGTGGTTCTGCTTATTTTCATTTTTAACAGATTCATGAGTTGATTAAAGGATCACCAAATAAACTGACTGTGTAAATGAATGGATCAAAAAACGTTCAGTCAATATATTAACTTTACAAATAATTATTTTGCCAGCTAAAACTTAGCATTTTTAAATGTCAAACAAAATTTCAAGCATTTTGAATTTATTAGCATGTTACAACTATTATTTAACCACCACAAACTGATTGGGGCCCAAAGGCATTAAACAACATGTCCAAGGTTATGCAGATTAATCAGAAAAATCCAAATTATCTAATTCATGCATCTTCCTCTATACAGAAAAGCACTCCAATCAGTAATCTGGGGTATCACTTTTTTGTGATTGGCACTGATCGCTTAAAGCTTCACTTCATATATCTCCCAGAAAAAAAAAAAGAAAAATCCTACCTTACCTATTTGATGCAGTTCCTAAGAATTATCTGAGAGACTTATCCCCCAGTCTACTGGGAGATCTAACCACATAAGGTCCCTGAACAGATCTAGCCTCCTAACTATGTGCACTATTCTTTCAGTTGAGAAGAACTGAATTGAACCTTCTTCATGATGTTATGATAGTAATTTAAAATAAGAGAATAAAAGTGAAATGTAAAGCAAATTGAATTTGCAATCTAATTAATGAATAAAATATACTCATTTATTGTTATTATTATAGTTATTTTATCATGGTAAACTGTATTTTCTCCATCTCAATGAAGTTTTAACAAATCCATTTAATGTAACTCAGGGTCTATTAAAATAAAACATTTACTGAAATTATCCTTTGTTCAAGAATGGCTAAGTTTAGGGGAAATAAACAAGGCTTAAAGTATGATTAAATGTCAGAATTACAATAGAGAATCAGAAACACGGCATTCAGGGTCAAGACAAATTCACCAATAAGACTTTCTTCTAAATCTCTAGGGGACACTTACAATTTGAAAGTGTAAAACTTTTTTTTTCCCATATGCTTTTTGATATTGTCATCTTTCATACTTCTCTTTAATTCAGATAGAGAAAAGAATTTTGACAAAAATGCTATTCACAAAACTAAAATGTTGTGAAAGGTAAGACTGAGATCATCAAAACTGTCAAAGACTCATTTAAACATGTTATTACACTATTTTGTTATAGTTTGTACTTAATTGCTTTGTTTTTAGACAGCAAACACACACGCATGCACATACATATATATACATATATAGATACATACATATATATATGTATATATATATATATACACACACAGATGTATTGGTGGTGGTGTTTAGTCATGAAGTCATGTCTGACTCTTTGCAGATCCATGGACTGCAGCACACGAGGCTTTCCTATCCTTCACCATCTCCCAGTGTTTGCTCAAACTCATGTCCATTGAGTTGATGATGCCATCCAACTATCTCATCCTCTGTTGCCCCTTTCTCACGCTACCCTCAGTCTTTCCCAGCATCAGGGTCTTTTCTAATGAGTCGTCTCTTCACATCAGGTGGTCAACGTGTTAGAGCTCCAGCATCAGTCCTTCAAATGAATATTCAGCATTGATTTTATTTAGGATAGACTGGTTTGATCTCCTTGCTGTTAAAGGACTCTCAAGAGTCTTCTCCAGCTCCACAATTTGAGAGAATCAATTCTATGGTGCTTAGACTTCTTTATGGTCCAACTCTTACATCCATACCTGACTATTGGAAAAAACATAGATTTGACTACAAGGACCTTTTTTGGCAGAACAATATCTCTGTTTTTTTAACACACTGCCTAGTTTTGTCATAGATTTTCCTGCAAGGAGCAAGTGTCTTTTAATTCTGTGGCTGCAGTCACCATTCACAGTGATTTTGGAGCCTAAGAAAGTAAAATCTGCCAGTGTTTCCACATTTTTCCCATTATTTGCCATGAGGTGATGGGACCAGACACCATGATGCTAGTTTTTATTTGCAAATATTTGCTTTGCAAAACCAATGACCTTTTTAATGATATGAAATATCTTGGCTGAAAATTATTGTAAGTATATACTTGGACCATAAAGAAGAGTGCCGAAGAATCGATGCTTTTGAATTGTGGTGCTGGAGAAGACTTTTGAGATTCTCATGGATTCCAAGATCAAACCAGTCAATCCTAAAGGAAATCCACCCTGAATATTCATTGGAAGGACTGATGCTGAAGCCAAAGCTCCAGTACTTTGGCCACCTGATGGGAAGAGCTGACTCATTGGAAAAGATCCCAATGCTGGGAAAGATTGAAGGCAAAAGGTGAAGAGTGTGGTAGAGGATGAGATGGTTAGATTACATCACTGACTCAATGGACATGAATTTGAGGAAACTTCAGGAGATAGTGAAGGACAGGGGAGCCTGACGTGCTGCAGTCCATGCACTGCATATGACCACACACACAAAAATGATTAATAGCTTTAGTCACAACAGTTCCAGACTGAAAAACAAACAAACAAACAAAAAATGGAGCATGGCTTAGCAACTGAACAACAACATCAACTCATTCACCAGGAGAAGGTAAGAAATATACCATTAACATCCAAATATTAAATGTTTGTGTAACCAAGTTTTTTCTTCATCTTTGGGCAAAGAGTAACTACTAGAAAAATGTTTCAAATTTTCAATAGCATGATTCCATCAATAGAGTGAAAGTATTTTGTTATAATTAATAATTAAAATAAACAAACACATATAGTTCCAAGCCTAATGGAAGTGATGGATTTGTTGTTTGTTCTTTTTTTTTAAGTCTAAATGAATCATTCACAAATGAAGATGTAAAAATAGGTAATAAAGTAATGCAAAAGTACAGAGCATCATTACACATCAAAGGAAGCACAAATTAAAACAAAATGGGTGACTATATTAAACAGAATAGACCAAATGAAGGTTATTAATACCCACAATTGTTATCAATTTGAAACAACTGCTATTCATGTGCTTTGCTGGTGGGGGCTTAAAATCAAATATCCACTTTGAAAATAGATTACTAAAAAGTTAATCTTGCATCTACCAAAAGAAATAAAAACATATGATTATACACACACAAAAAGGATTAATAGCAGCTTTAGTCACAACAGTTCCAGGCTGAAAGAAAAACCCAGATGTCTGTCAACAAAATAGTACATAAGTAAATGATTATATATTCTGATAAGAAAGCAATTTAAAGGAAAAAAAATAACTTACTGATACAGGTAAAAATATGATAGATTCTTTACATCATATTAAGTTGAAAGAGCCAAAATAGAAGAAAAATATTGTATGTTTTCACTGCATTGATATGAAATCCTAGTATAGATTAACAAAAATAGAAATCAGACGAGTGTTTGTATCTAAGTTGAGGGATTTCATCAGAGAAGGGCATGAAGAACCCTTCTGGTCTGGTGAATGTTTTGACTCTTGCCACAGCATTTAAGTTAAGATACAGATACTGTTGAAACTGGTTGAAAGACACTTTTCACATGTGAGTATTCTGTTTATCAATTATACCACAATTTAAAAAATCAATAAACTTCAACACTGTTTGACAGACTTAGTTCATTCTTTGAACAAATATTTATTGTGAGGTGTGGTGTTGAAACATTTCAATCAGGATTTGTGATTAACAGACTTTTAAAAATCCACAGTTTGATTTGTTGATGACAGTTTAGCAAGTAATTCGAAGCTGGAAGCCTTTGTTATTTCAAATTAAAATAGAAATAGCGGAGCTATAATGTGTTTGTAACTTCACTCAATGAAATATTGACACTCTGTGTCAAATATAAACATTATTTTACTTCTGTGTAGATCCTAATTTTACAAATACTCCTGTTGAACAACATTGATTGCCATTTAAACACATGCAACTTTATTAATTCATTTTTCTAACAATGACTAAAATAAGGCAAAAAAAAAAAAAAAATAGTACTGCAGGTCCTTGCAGAATATTGCTTTCCCATGGAGAAGACAGGCCTGATGAGAGCTCTTAATTGGCTGATGGATCACTAGAGGAGTCCTGTTATCTTGCCCTGAGTAGAAAAGAACATATGTGGCTGTTGTTGGGTTTGGTTCAGAACCACTACTTATTTACCAAACTGTAAGCAGAAGGACATAGCCAGGAATCACTACATGGGCAATCCACCCACATATCAGTCACTGACAGGCCTGTGCATAAACACATTTTCCTGGGACTGTAGCACCATCATCCTTTGACCAGGGACCCTTCCACCAGCGCAATCTCTTCTGTCCAGTAAGCCCCTGTAAGGAGATTTGGTGTGAATATCAACAACTGTATGAGCAGGGTTACCCCTGAAGATGCTACTGCTGTTGTCCATGAGAAAGATCCTTACTGCTAGAATTTATTTTAGTTCCAGAGAGAAGAAAACCTAGCTAATCCCACATCTTTTTAGAGGCAGGGGTTCAGCACTTCCTGTTTGACCACAGCTCTTTCTGAAGTTAAAGAATTCAAGATCAGGTTTGTATATTTGTAGAGATGAGACGACTTACATTGCAGCTGGGAATATAGGGCTTAGAATCCTTTAGAATCAGAATTCTATTTGAAGTCAAGCACATCGCCTCCCAAATATATCCTATCTAACCATCGTTTAGGTAGATCTGAAGGGATCTGGTAGATGTAATCAGTAAACCAAAAGGATAATGTGCCGAATCAACCTGGCTCAATCACTTGTAAGACATAAGCCCTGTACCCACCACACATTGCAGAGGAATATATAAGGACTCAAGGAGAACATGTGCACAACATCACAGAGCAAGTTGGAGTGCTGAGGCTCAGTACATTCATTGAAAACCAGAGTCTTGATACTCAGTGCCCACTGTGGGTGGTGGCCTGCTCCTAGGCACTGGGGTCAGCTTCCAGGGTCACCAGGTCCTAAGACTGTAACCAAGCAGGACCCTATGGGCCCTTTCCAGGACAGTAAAGCACCCCCACCATGTCCTCTGTCTGCATATTATCTGTAGAAAAAATTTAGCTTCCTAGGCCTTCCATGAATTTCAAATAATAAATTTATTCAGAAGTGAGAGAATACAGAAAGAAATGAAAAGAGTCAAGCAAGATAAAATAATGGTTTAGCCATTAAACAAAGTCAAGAACCTTTCGCTCCACCTCAAGGACTATAGACAATATTCTAAGCCATGTTCTTTAAGGTGTTTTGCAGATACTGAAACCAACCCCCTTCCCCAACCAGGGGAAATAGGTTATCTGTATGCTGCCCACAAGTACACAAACCCCAGACCATTTGGAACCAGAATGTTGAGGTTATTGACTGCTAGTTACTTCACAACCAACTAATCAGAAGAATATCCATGAACTACCCAGGTACCCCCAAACCACCCGCACTCACTCTGGCTTTAAAAACCTTTCCCTGAAAAGAAGAACATATGGCTGGACCAGCCCCAGTGCAGCAAGGCCAACCTCATCAATGTAGACCTCTCTGACCTGAAGGACCCTGACTGGATGGGGAAACCAAAGCAGCAGGGTGAACAGAAGCCAGGGAGTCAGCTCCTCTTCAAGGAAGAACAGAAGGTGGACAGAGGAACCTGCCAAGAAGTAAGTGGTTTTCCTCCTGAAGCAGCATCAGCAGGCCGACTTGGGGAAGCTGCAGCTGGAGGCAGAGGTCAAACTCAAGAAACAAGCAGTGCTGCAATAATGTGGAGGAAGACTGGATCCATCAGGAAGAAGAGGAAGACCGGATCCTGGAGCAGAAAGAGGAGGAGGACCGGATCTGGGACAGGGAGAAGGTACAACAGGAGCTGATTAAGCAGGAGTCCCTATGGAGGAAGCAACAGCAGATCCTGGAGTAGCAGCAGCTGGGCAAGCCCAAGTCCAGGTCCAAAAACCCCAACCCAAATCCATCCTTCTCCAGGAGCAGCCGAACAGTGACCAGGGACCCAAAAGTGCCTTTCCCACTGATAACTGAGCCCAGTTCAATTAGACTCCAGCCTGTCCTAGGCCTCTGCAGCTACCACAGAGTCCCAGAGCCTGCATTTGGGAGGCATGCCTCCCCAGCCTGTTGAGTCCCTGGAAGCTTCTCCATGATGAACCACAATTCCAGCAGGAGCACCAACCTAGACTGGGAAACATCATCAACTGCATCCTCCCTGGGTCTAGTGGTCAAGTACACAGGCCCCAAGCAGTTTAGGGAGCCCAGCAGCAAGTCCAACCAACCTGTTATTCACAACAGTCTATCCCATTGCTGTCCAGAAAAGTGAATGACTTTCACAAAAACACAGTGTTAGAAAAGCTGAAGAAGTGTGATACCAACAATTACATCATCCCATTCCACAAGGCTGGCTGCCAGTTCCAGGCACTTCATTGCTGCTATTCTGACACTGAGGAGATACAAACGGACGGGCACCTGGCGGAAGAGCATCACCAAGAAGATGATCAATAAGTTGTTCAAGTACAGGCCAAACTGGAAGCACTTCAGCCTGATGCCAGCCAAAACCATGCGCCTCAGCTGGATGCACTCACCATCCACAGTCACTTGTGGCTTCCCAGGTGGCCCTCCGAACCAAAGAAATTGCAAATTCGCAAATGACCCCCTTGCAGTGGAGTCCGAAGACGCGCCTGCCGAGTGGATATTTCCTTTCTTCCTTTTGGGTAGGAAGTGTGCAGAGTCACAGTTTTTCAGAGGCTTCTAGACAAGAGAAAATCCTTCCTGAGCTCCTTGCACACAGGACAGGGGTGGGTCGAAAGCAGTCCAGCTCTGATTTCATTGGCCACAGTTCCTTGTTCCGCTGCAGGAAGGCTGGCACATGGGGCGGGGCTTGTGTCCCAGAGCTCCAGATAGAGGATTCCTTTTACTTGAAGTTCTCAAGTGTAAATTAATTTCCTTTGCTTTCTTGTCTCTCACCTCATCCCTTTTACACATGACCTGACACCTCTCTTGTTGGCCAGCTGTAATTGTGCAGGATTATAGGACTGAGACTTGGTCTTCCCTCAGAGAGTTTGAATGTCTGTAGGAAAAGAGTTAACGTTGGGGAATCATTTTCATTTGAGAAATTGTATGATATTTGTTGTGTCTGCTGTTGCGTCTACTGCCAACGTTTATATCAAATTATACGATTTCTGAAGGGAAAAAAAAAAATTGTTCCTTGCTACTGAGAAAAACTTTAATGAAGATAACCAGTTCACAAAAAGCACTGAAATCTGCGAAGTCTCTCTCTCTCTCTCTCTCTTTAGTCACTAAGTCGTGTCCAAGTTTTGTGATCCCATGGACTGTAGCTTGCCAAGCTCCTCTGTCCATGGGATTCTCCAGGCAAGAATACAAGAGTGGGCTGCCATTTCCTTCTCCACTGCAAAATCTGTCTTCTGCTAAAATAACATTTATAACTGGAGGGTTCTCCCTGCCATGCAGTCATTGGGAAGGTGAATGGAACTCTGCTGGTGTCTGCCCAGTACAGGCAAGTCCAGCCAGGATAGCCCTCCCTCATTATGTTGGGGGTATGCTTTGTTCAGTTTTATAAAAACTGATTTTGGTAATGTTAAAAAAAAATGAAAAATTCCCCAAAGGCCATACTGGAGTTTGGGTCTTTTGAGCATTAGCCACCCAAATTCCTTGTTTGGTGTCCTGCACTAAACATTGCACTTTCCTTCACCACAACCTCATATCAGTTGTTGTTATTCAATCACTCAGTTGTGTGATTGAACTCATGCCCATTGAGTCAGTGATGCCATCCAGCCATCTCATCATCTTGGCCCCTTCTCCTCCTGCCCTCAGTCTTTCCCAGCATCAGTGTCTTTTCTAGTGAGTCAGCTCTTCACATCAGGTGCCAAAGTATTGGAGCGTCAGCTTCTGCATCAGTCCTTCCAAAGAATATTCAGGGTGATTTCCTTTAGGATTGACTGGTTTGATCTCCTTGCTGTCCAAGGGACTCTCAAGAGTGTTTTCCAGCACCACAGTTTGAAAGCATCTTGGCTTTATTGCAAGTCAGCTAGTGAATCTGTTTTGTTCAGTTAAAAAAAAAAAAAAAAAAACAGATGTGCATTCCCTGGAAATATGTAAATTATCTCCTTTATTGGACTCCCCACCTTATCCTCTGCACCCACCTCTCCCCTCACAGTTTGTTTAACAGTAAGAAATTTATTCCCAAACATACTACATTCTCTGTTCCTGACATATTTCCTGACTTGTCCCTAAAATACTTTTGTTACTAAACAACTAGCAAAGACTCCCTATTATACAGATACAACTCTTCAAATTCCAGTCCCAGGCTCAGCGGAAACTTGTGGTAGATCCCACCCACACCTATGATTTCTGCCTCCTTTTTTAACTTATTCTCTGTGACAACTGTTTCCATTCAGGACCCTGGAAGCCCTACACACCCACTGAAATTTCAATCACATCCGCATCTCTCTCCAGTCCTTCCAGATTCCCTTTAATTCAAACAATTTGGTTGTGTGAATTTCCTAACTTGCGTTTCATGTGGCTGTTGAAAAGTTATTTAAAATTGGTAATTTTCTATCAGTTTACAAGTGCCTGCTCATATCCTTGAGCATACACTCAGTTCTAAGTCACAGTGAAATGCACCTCCCTTTCAGGGCTCATGTTGAGTTGTAGTGGAGCATTGGGGGCCTGGGTGGAAAGCTTCATCCTAAGTTTCTGAGAAGACCCTCTAGTAATCTGATCTTTATCTCCTCCTCCTTTTCTCTAACTCTCTGATAACTTGGTTTCTCCACCCAATGAGAATCACTGTGTCCTGGATCACCTTTCCTGGCCTCTCTCTCACCTACTTCTTTAGCTTGTCATGACACCATCGAGGTAAAAATTGCCATGGATTCTCTCTCTCATTTCTTCCTCATTTGCTGTCTCTCACATTTCATGACACTCAATCTCTTTAATTTTCCTTTCTGGAAATTTCTCTTTTAAACTTTCCTTTCCAGGTCACTCAGGAACCTGAAGAAACTCAATTTTATCTTTGAAAAAAAAAGATAATTCCCAGTAAATTCCTTAGCACAGGAGAATCTACCATTGCCTCATCCACTCATGTTTGAAGATCTTCCTTCACACAAAAATGCCCAGTATCACTTTACACTTTTATCAACTTCAACTACTATTCCTCCCAATAATTTCTCCATTGGCCTTGTATAAAAATCCATCCAAGAAACTTCATAAATTCATATTTTGCAACAAAATATTGAAAAAAAATTGCTTAAATTAGAAAATTTCCCCTAAGATTTAAAACCATATTTTCTCATCTTTCAGAAGACAGGCAACCTTAACTTTGTGCAAAATCATTTCTGTTACATCCACATGCCCCTCTTAGGTAAATCTAGGCTCTCAAGAACTCTTTCCTAGATCAGCCTCAGTTTTCTGCCTGAGGCCACAGAAATTCCATGAAAGCTGCCATCCTTTCTCAGGAGGGAAAATCAAAATCAAAGGCTCTGTCCATTGGACCCTTTTTAAGAGGAGCTACTCTCCTGTGACTGGGCGTTAGAACCACATGAGGCCTTCAGAACACCTGATGTGCAGGCCCTAAATTTTTCCAGGTCTGAAGCCTGGGTGGGTGTGACTCAAAGTTAAGTTCCAGTTTGTCTGGAGCACAGTGAGGTTAGAATCAAACTAGGAGGCCCTAGTACTCAGGTACAGCTCATGGCAAAGTTTACGATGTTTCGCTAAAGGAACAGATCTCAACCCAGGATGCAGACAAGAATCACTCAGGCAACTTGTTACAAACAATAGTGCCTGTGACCCAGTCCAAAATAATGAAGTCTGAATCGCGTGGGTTGGCCTTGAAAATGCCTTCCAGATGATTCACTGTAGAATCAGGACTGGGAAGGTAGTTTAAGGTGGAATTCACTTTAGAAGGCTTTGTGATTTTGCTGACTTTGTAGACTCCTGGGAGAGTAGATCTGACCAGGAACTTATATAGAACTGTACAAAGTCAGTCCAGGTTGAGAACCTAGTGCTCCAAGTGGCTCCCTGTGACTGAGTGAGGAGTCTTTTCAGTTTGATGAATAGCATTTCTGGGTGATGGGAAAGGACCAAATAACAGAAGAATATAAAGCTTTCCCCTTCTCCTCCCCTACCTAAATCCTTCTTTCGAACTAAGTACTTCATGAATTACCCATTTGCATCTCTACAATCTGTGACCATCCCCACCATCTGAAATCTGGGCTCTTCTTCTAACCCTCCCTTGAAACCAGCCCCTACTTGACACACAAAGTCCTCATGCCAAACCCGATTCCCTGACTTCTTAACTGCAATTCATGGAGGGTAGGGTCTTTCCTTTATGGGAATGTCACAACTTCTTACTTTGCCTTTGAGGGGCCTAGAAATCTTTAGAATTAATACTGGAGTTAATCCAGTATTAATCTCCAGTTAATCCTATCCCAGTTATCCAATCAGACTGCATTCCATGTACTGCATTCAGTTCAGTTCAGTCGCTCAGTCCTGCCTGACCCCATGGACTGCAGAAAGCCAGACCTCCCTGTCCATCACCAACTCCCAGAGTTTATTCAAACTCATGCACATTGAGTTGGTGCATCTTATCCTCTGTTGTCCCCTTCTCTTCCCACCTTCAATCTTTCCCAGAATCAGGATCTTTTCAAATGAGTCAGCTGTTCACATCAGGTGGCCAAAGTATTGGAGTTTCAGCTTCAACATCAGTTCTTCCAATGAATATTCAGGACTGATTTCCTTTAGGATGGACTGGCTGGATCTCCTTGCAGTCCAAGGGACTCTCAAGAGTCTTCTCCAATACCACAGTTCAAAAGCATCAATTTTTTGGTGTCAGCTTTCTTTATAGTCCAATTGTCACATCCATACATGACTACTGGAAAAACCATAGCCTTGACTAGACAGACCTTTGTTGGCAAAGTAATGTCTCTGCTTTTTAATATGCTGTCTAGGTTGGTCGTAGCTTTTCTTCCAAGGAGCAAGCATCTTTTAATTTCATGGCTGCAGTCACTATCTGCAGTGACTTTGGAGCCCAAAAAATAAAGTCTGCCACTGTTTCCACTGCTTCTCCATCTATTTGCCATGGGACCAGATGCCATGATCTTTGTTTTCTGAATGTTGAGCTTTAAGTCAACTTTTTCACTCTCCTCTTTCACTTTCATCAAGAGGCTCTTTAGTTCTTCTTCACTTTCTGCCATAAGTGTGGTATAATCTACATGTCTGAGGTTATTGATATTTAATGTACTGCATTAAAGGGATTTTTTAAAGTTAGAATAAAAATACTAAATTAGAGTATCTTCTTCAATCAATCAAAAGAGAGTACATTGGGTGTGTCTGACTCAATCACACCTATGGTATATAATAGTTGCTGGACCTGCCAAGGGTTTCCCAGGTAAAGAGCCCACCTGCCAATTCAGGAGACACAAGAGACACAGGAGACACAGGGAGAGAGGAATGTGGAGGACCCTGGGGTACCCAGATTGGATCCCTGGAATATGAACCTTCCATAGTCAGGTCTTTCCCTGTTTCCTGCATTTCTCCTACCACACACCAGCCCTCAGCAACAGGGGTCAACTTTTTCTGACACCGAATCAAATAGAGAACTTAATAATTGGAACTGGATCTCAATTTAATTAGAAGGACAGGCAACAGAATAGCCCAATTCTATAAGCTCATGACTTCTTTCTTCCTAGCCCAATGCAATGGAAAAAAAAAAAAAAAAAAACAGTAGTAAGGACAAAAAACTGAAAATAAATGACTGTGACCCTAATCCTTTTTGCCTTATGCTGAATGCTTGGATAGGACCTAGGATTATAGAAAGTCCAAGGGCCAGGGGAAGTGGGCTACTCACTTTCCATGTAACTTGGGACCTGTTTCCCTCTCTTTCTACTCTCTCCCTCATGCTTTCTACATGGAGGATCATTAGCATCCGGGACAACTTAGACATTCAGAGAAAACTTCTCAATCACACTTTCTTCATTTCCTATTAGTGTGATCACAGAATTTGTTTAGTTTCTGAGCCTGAAGTTCTTCCTGTTAAAATAGAAACTAGTGCTTCTTATGTCAAAAGATAGTTTTAGGCTATAAACACACAAACATGGTGAAATCACTTAATGTTACTTTTTTAAAATAAAGGCAAATTTTAATTTTGAGATCATTGTATTTTCATATGTTGTTGTGACAATACAGAAATGTCCCAGAGAGAACTCTTGCATCCTTAGTTTAGGTTGCCTTCATGGTAACATCTCAGGAAATCAAAGTACAATAACATAACTGGTATATTGACTAGATACAGCCAAAATGTTGAATCACTGCAAAGTCCCTTGTTTTTTCCGTTTTTGGTGACACACATCACTGCCCATACGTACTCCTTTCTTAATTCTTGGCAGCGACTAAGATATTCCCCATTTCTATATATCTTTATCTATTGTATCTGTATTTACTCAGCTGGCCAAAAAGTTCATTTGGGTTTGTCTATACCATTATATGATTGGAGAAGGAAATGGCAACCCACTCCAGTGTTCTTGCCTGGAGAATCCCAGGGACGGCAGAGCCTAGTGGGCTGCCATCTATGGGGTCGCACAGAGTCGGACACGACTGAAGTGACTTAGCAGCAGCAGCAGCAGCATACCATCATATGAAAAAACCCAAAGGAAACTTCTCAAACCCATTCTATCTATATATAATATCAAGAATTTATATAAATGGAATCATAAAGTATGTAACTACAGTATGTAACTATTGCCTTTTTTCACTCATGATAATCTCAAGATTCATTGAGATTTGTATTTTTGAGTAGTGTTCCGCTAGATGTATGAACTGGGCATGACTGTGTGCCAAGTAGCTTTAGTTGTGTCCAGCTCTTTGCAACCCTGTGGACCACAGCCTAGCAAGCTCTGCTGTCCATGAGATTCCCCAGGCAAGAAGACTGGAGTGGGTTGACATGCCCTGCTGTAGGGGGTCTTCCCAACCAGGGATCAAGGGATCTTATATCTCTTGTGTTGGTAGGTGGGTTCTTTACCACTCGTGCCACCTTGTTTTTACTCTTATGATTGAGAGTTATTTATTCTAGCCTTCTACGAAATGTGCCATGTAAATAATTTCTCTTTCTGTGTGACTTATGGAATGTTTTGTTTTGTTTTTTTTTTTTGCTCTATGAAAGCTCATATGGAGAGGATGAAAAGTTTTATTTTGAGTAGGTTAAATTTCAAATAGTACTTTAGATTACTTTAATAGTATACAGGCTTTCAAATTATCTATTTCTAGGTGACTTATGGTAATCTGTATGTTTTTTAGGAATTGATCCATTTCCTTAGGTTACCAAGTTTTAGACCATTTCAATGCATGTCTATCTTTTTTGGCTGTTGTTTTTAAATGGACGCACAAGCTAACAAAAGCACTCTGGATGAAATCTGGGATTGAAAATTAACTTAAAACAGGAGACAAGGTGATTGATTGTATTCTTTTTTCTGGTCATGCCTGGCATCAGTTTTTCACTCTTCAGGTATTTATTTCTTTGTTCTATAAATAGAGCAAAACCCTGGTGGCTGCACATGTATCTCACTTTAGATTGCCATCGTCGATATCTATTCTGTAAATTATGTTCACATTGCCTCTGAAGTGCGTGTGGCACTATGTGGCTCATGGTTCATGTCATTCCTCAATCTTTTCACCCCTACTTATACATGTACTTTCGTTTCACAGTAGTACCCTTAACCATTGATCTTGGCCGCCACCTATGAATTTCTCAATGATGCTTTTGCTCTTCTCCAGAGTGCATTCCATAAAACTCTGGACTGTCTTGGGATTCATGGTCAGTTGGGCATGCATAATTCAGTTACTAATGTGTCCTCTGCATTTTGATTTTTGACCTCTTATTCAACAGTTTACCATGGTGTATCAAGCATCATTATCTTACTTACCTATTGTAGGCCCTTATGATGTCCAGTTGTATAGCTCGACTATACTTGTTATCATTTTATTTACTCCTAATGATATTTTTTACCAGTTTCATTTGATATATAGTTGTCATGTAACACTATGCAAGTTTAAAGTGTACAGAGGGATTAGTGTATATATACACATATTCCAAAATACTAACTGCAATAGGTAAGTTAACATATTTCCATCTTATAAAAATAAAATTTTCTTATGGCAAGAATATTAAAATCCCATTCTTAAAGAAACTTTCAATAATGCATTACAGTAAGTTTGATGATAATCAATCTGCTGTACATCATATAAAGGAAATGTATTTAATCAGTTAAATGTTAGATCTCCTATTATTGTTTAAAGATGATATCTATGACAAGCAAAAAAACAAATTTTGTAAATAGAAATTAACTCTGTGAACTAACCAGTGTGTTGCTGTGAGTTGTTAATATTTTTATGTATATTTCTTAAACTTCACTGAGAGTTTACAACAAGGTAACTGTTTTATTTAATTTTTCCCTTTCAAGTTTATTCATAAAATTTATTATAGATTTTCTCCAGTTTATGATGCTTATATAACTCTTACATAGAAATGTGTTCATAACTGTGAATACCAAAGAAAAAATAGCAATAAGTATGCTTCACAAATATATAAGGAATAAGATCACAACTATTTTAGATGTAAAAATTGAAAACATTGCCTCAGTTTTTATTAACACTTAATTTACCATACATTGTGTTCAAACTCAGATAATTGGGAATTACATTCCAGAAGTTGGGAACTCTTGCCATGAGGAATTAGGATAAAAGTGAGCTAGAGAGGCCTGAAGTGGAAAGCACAATGCCCAATTAAGGGTTTTCCTAATCATAAAATATCTAGAAATGATTCAAAGCATCTGTCTCTGGAAATGAAGAGTATGATATATAGAGTCACATTTCTAGGTGACAATAGAAACAAAAATGACTGTGGAGCCAATACCCACTGAGCTTGAGCTGATTTAAGATGCACCACTCACTGTATATGCCACTCCCTTGTCTTGATACAAATACCTCAAATCTGAATCAGGAGGTAGACTTGTAGATGATTCTTAGTTAATTTTTAAGGTTCAAAATTAATTCTGGGTAAGGTTGAGTCAGGGCTTTCCAGGTGGTGTTGGTGGTAAAGAACCTGTCTGCAACAGCAGGAGACATAAGAGATGCTGGTTCCAGCCCTGAGTTGGGAAGAGCCCCTGGGGGAGGGCATGGAAACCCACTCCAGTATTCTTGCTGGAGAATCCCATGGACAGAGGAGCCTGGCAGGCTACAGCCCATTGGGTTGCAAAGAATCAGGCACAATTGAAGTGACTTAGCATGCATGCAGGCAAGATCCCATCAATCCTAAAGGAAATCAACCCTGAATATCCATTGGAAGGATTAATGCTCCAATAATTCAACCTCCTGAATGTGAAGAGCCAACTCGTTGGAAAAAACCCTACTGCTGGGAAAGACTGAAGGCAAAAGGAGAAGAGAGTGGCAGAGGATAAGATAGCTAGATAGCATTACTGACTCAAAGGACAAGAATTTGAGTAAACTCCGGAGGATAACGGAGGACAGAGGAGCCTGGCATATTTCAGTGCGTGGTGTCACAAACAGTCAGACATGACTTAGTGACTGAATAACAACAACAAGGTCTATAGTAGCCTAGATTCCTTTTGAGACCCTGAGAGAGGAGGGAAAAAAAATTCTAAGCATTGTGTTTCCCACAATCTTGGTGACACTGTAAGTCCTTTTTCTCCTCTCCCTTTCCCAGTTGTCTGACCTATAAATACCCACCCAGATATATACAAGACTTCAAGCAACTCTGTAATAGCAAAACAGAAGCCCAAAAGGAACCTCAAATGCTAAATGTTTAACAGAGGTAAATTATACCTTCTGCCAATGCAAGAGACACAAGAGATGTGGGTTCAATCCCTGGATTGGGAAGATCCCCTGAAGGAGGGCATGGAAACCCACTCTAGTATTCTTGCCTGGAGAATCCCATGAACGGAGGAGCCTGGCAGTTTACAGTTCATAAGGTCCCCCAAAAGCTGGACACGACTGAAGTGACATAACATGCATAACATAGTCTTGGGGGCTTTCCAGGTGTCTCAGTGGTAAAGAATCTGCTTTCCAATTCAGGAGATGCAGGTTTGAATTTTGGGTCAGGAAGATCCCCTGAAGAAGGAAATGACAACCTACTCAGCATTCTTGCTTGTAAAATTCTGTGGACAGAGGAGCTAGTAGGCTAAAGTTCATGGGGTCACAAAAGAATCAGATACCACTGAAAACTATATACTCCCCTCCTGTGTTCTTCCTTCAACATACACAAATTTCTTTGAAAAATGACCTCTTATAAAGAAAAGAGCTCTGTTCTCCCCATCTCTTCCTCTCCCTAAACCTTTCTTTCAAACTAAGTATTTTATGAATTACCCCACATGCATCTCTACAATCTGTGACCACTCCCACCATCTGAAACCTGGGCTTTTCCACTAACCCACCCTTGAAACCACCCTCTATTTGACATACATAGTCCTCATGCCAAACCCAATTCCCTGGACTCTTGAAGGTAACTTATGGAGGGTAGGGTCCTTCATTTATGGTAATGTCACATCTTCTCACTTTGTCTTTGTTGGGGCTAGGGATCCTTGGAATCCGTACTGGAGTTAATTACCAATCTCAAGTTAATCCTATCCTAGTTATCCGATCAAACTGCATTCTATGTGCTGCATTAATGGGGTTTTTGAAGTTGGAATAAAAAACAAAACTAAGTTAAATTATCTTCAGTTAATCCAAAGGGAGTATATTGGGTGGGTCTGACTCAATCACTTTCAAGGTAGATAACAGCTGTTGTAACTTTCAAGGGCTTCAGAGACTGCTAGAACCAGACATATTTCAGGAGATTACCTGTTCTTGTGAATTCCAGCAAGGTAGAGTAAGTGCCAGCTCTCTTCAGTTCCTGGATTAGGCATTGTGGCTGCAGAGGAATTTCAGAATACCAATGGAGGTAGGTTGAAGGAAACTTGATTCCTGTGTATTCATGGGTTTCTGGTTGGATTATTTGCCTATTTATTTCATAAGTACTTTCAGTCTGAAGGGATATGTCCACAACCTTCTCTGTTCTTTGCATATATTCACTGTAACTTCAAAACTAGGACTAAGAACCCAGCACTGTGGCCCCTGGGTCCATGACCTTCAGAGATATTCTGAAAAACTTGATGGATCTTTCTCACAAATTTCTGGCTTTAATGAGAATATGTGTCACTTTGTTTGATATTTCATGTTCAGTTTAGTTTGTTTCAGTCACTCAGTTGTGTCTGACTCTTTGCGAACCCATGGACTGCAGCACACCAAGCTTCCCTGTCCATCACCAACCTCTGGAGCTTGCTCCAACTCATGTCCATCAAGTCAGGGATGCCATCCAACTATCTCATCCTCTGTTGTCCCCTCCTCCTCCTAGTAGAGTATTTCTCATCTGTAGAAGTTCCACAGGCTGCATATATCTTCTTGTTATCTCCTTCTGCTACTGTTTCTTCTCCATGCTTGATCACAGGGAGTTTATTTCTAGTCATTGTTATAAATCTTCCTCTACTAATTCTGCCTTCTGTATCATTTTTGAGTCTATGGATCAATTTTCTGCTTGTGGGGAATTGTATTTGTTTTGTTGCATGCCAGGTAATTCTAACTGGGAAATTTGCATGCTTATTTTAGGGTTCTAGATATTCTGTGCTCCTTGAGCTATTGTTGGGCTCCGTTCTGGTAGCAGAAAGGCTACATCAGAACAGTGTGAGACTTTTGAGAATTGCTTGAATCTTTGTTAGCTGAGACCAGAACAGACTTTGGTCTGGCTAATTTGTACCACTAGTGAGGCAATACCATTTTTGAGCAGTCTATGTATGAAAATCCTTGGATTAGGATTACTGTTTTTACTCTTGTCACTGGGGACAGAGATTCTGCTTGGCCTGATTGATCCCAGCAATTTCCCAGCCTACCCTTTTCCAGAGATTCTTACCTAGTCTAGGCACTTCCTACCCACACAGGGTTCAAGTGTTTTTGGACAGCAAACCTCTTTGTAAATCTTCAGAGTTCCCTTCATCTCTCTGTCTCTATGCCTCTGTCTCTCCCCTGCTCTTCTTGCTTATCTTATCTTTATCATTCTGATACATGATATCCAATAGCACTCACTAACCCAAGACCTCAGCTTGGACAACGAGGCACAGTTTGTACCCATCTCCTTGCTCTAAGGTCTAGACACCCTGAGGCATTCTAGGTTGCCCTTGCAGGCCCCCCTCACTTGTTTTTTTCTTTCAAACCACCGTCTTGTGTTCCTGTTGTCTCATGAATGAAAACCTTCTGTTCAGTAGTTCCTCTGGCTTTTTCTGGTTCAGTACAAGTGTAAAAGAAAGAGAGCACTCTGCTTGGTTTTGAAATAACTCATCAGTTAATAGTTTGCAACTGATGTTTTCTGTTATTGTAGAATGTTTTCTAGATCTGCTCTTAAGATTTAAGATTGTTTGATTTTTAGTGATTGGCTAATTACTTAAGCAATCACAAATAAATGATTATGAGATTACTCACTGTGTCAATGTTCATCTTTTCTTTTCTATTAGAAAGTGACAATTCAGACTGAAATTACTAGCCACCTCCAGGATGTAGAGAAAGTAAAAGAAACTCAGGGAGCAGAAGTGTCCTCAGGTATGATGCTCTCAGTCATATTTAGAGAAAACTTTCTATTTCTCCTCTTTCGTCTCCCCAGTATTACAGGCCCCAGGGATGACAGGGCTTCCCAGAATCCTGGGAGCTCTCCACTCCTGCCCCCAGCCCTGAGGACTGGAGGCAGGGAAAAGCCCCCTTAAGGGATGGGAAGTGAACCCCTGATCAGCAGATTTCTCCCAGACAGTAAATGACCCACTATAGCCCTGTCAATATTCCCTGAAATGAAGTTATGCAACTGGAACAGCCTCAGGCTCTCCTGAACTGTTCCAGTGTCCTGGTTGGACCTATCAGTGCAGAGACAGGGTCTCTAAGAAACCCTCCAGTGTGCCTGTGAGTTATTACAAAGCACCTTTATAACCCTCTCTCCTATACAGACCAGGGTGTCAAAGCTTGGAGTGACCACGAAATTAGGAGTTTCCTAGAAGAATGGGAACTCCTTGAAGGTGAAGCGTTAGAGAATTTTCATGTAGCATCAAAAATAATTGCCAGGCATCTCAAGCAAAGAGGCATAATTAAGAGCAAGAGAAAATGTCTCCAGATGCTCATAAGCATGCACGACTTATATTGGACCATTCATGAAGTCAACCAGAAACCAAGAAATGAACCTTTGTCATGTCCTTATGGAGGGACCCTTCACAGGATCTTCGGACATAGGCTGGAGATAAAGGAGTTTTCAGGTTTGTCTCTTATATTCATTTTCATGTTTCTTGAGTAAGTGGCATCACCTGGCCCAGATGTTGCACTGTCCCCATAGCAGGACAGCATTAAATGACTGGTCTCTGCCCACGGGCTCCCCCCTGCACACTGCACGGAAGACTTCAAGGTCTGAGCATCTACCTATCCCTCTTCCTATTTCTCCTCTATATCCCCAAAGCAATGAGGGACTTTTCTTATAGCTTGGTTTAGAATAGACACGGCCCCCTGGGCCAGACAGTGACATGCAAAGATTCAGGAGGAGGGAATGTGGTGTCTTCATGTTTCCCTTGTACATCTTTTTCTCTCTCATGTCCTCCCGGTGCAGAAGTGGCTGCCCTCCCACCGCCTGTGTACCAGCCTCCTGCCTGTGCCACCCCTGATCACTTTGAAGAGCTATCGTGGACTCCCCCACTTGTGATCTACATAGAAGATCCTCATGTACCCAGATGGGAGCCCTGGAACATGAATCTTCCACAGTCAAGTCCATTCCCATTTCCTGCATTTCTCCTACCTTACCCTGGCCCTCAGCCACCATGGTCTCCTACCACACCCTGGTCATCAGCAACAGAGGTCAGCTTTTTCTGACACTGAGTCAGATGGAGAATTTACAATTAGGAGTACACAATATGATTCAAAGTACAGACAATAGAGTAGCACAACTCTCTATCCTAATGACTTCTTTCTTCCTAGCCCAATGTAATGAGAAAAAAAAAAAACTATAAAAATAGATGACTGCTACCCTCTTCCCTTTGTGCCTTGTACTGGGTTTTGGATGTGACCTAGGATTATAAAATGTCCTAAGGGCTGGAGGGGTTGGGGTTCACTTTACAGGTAACTTGAGACTTGTTACCCTTTCTCTTTACTTTCTCCATTGTGCTACTTGCATGGAGGATCACTGACATCAGGGACAACTTAGACATTCAGAGATAACTGTTCTCAGTCATACCTTCTTCATTTCCTGAGTGTGATTGTGGAAATTGTTTAATGTTTCTGATAATTATATGCTTGTTTTTTTGGTTTTTTTTGTTTTTGTTTTATATGCTTGTTTTTTAAAAGAAATTGCCCACTCAGTTTTCAGATAGCTGTATCATTATATGTTACCACCAGGAAGATTTGAGTCATTCAGTTTGTTTCCTCATTATCATTTTGTGCTGTCACAATTTAAATTTTTGCAGTTCTGACAGTTCTTCAGGAAGTGGCATCAGCAAACTCAGCCCATTTTAGCATGCTCTGAGCAGAGCTTAGAATGATGGTCCAGCCTCTGCCCATAGGCTTTTCTGTTTATCATCCCAAAGTGGTGATATCTCATTGTGGTCTCAATTTGCAATCCCTCTTGGCTAATGACTTTGAACATCATTTCATGTGTCTATATGCCATCTGTATATCATCTTCAGTGATTGGTCTCTTCAAGTTTTTGGTCCATTTTCTAATTGAATTGTTTTTACTCTTATGAATTGAGAGTTATTTATTGTAGCCTTCTATGAGATGTGTCATGTGTAAATAATTTATCTTTGTGCCTTTTTTTCCCCTACAAAACCTCATATGGACAGGATAAAAGTTAAATTTTGATTAGGTCAATTTTCAAACAGTACTTTCAGTTTCTTTGATAGGCATATTCAAATTATCTGCTCCATATTAGGTAATTTGCAGTAGTCTGTGTGTTTTGAGGAGAAGTCAATGGCAACCCACTCCAGTATTCTTGCCTGGAGAATCCCGTGGACAGAGGAGCCTGGTGGGCTGCTGTCCATGGGGTCGCACAGAGTCGGACATGACTGCAGCGACTTAGCATGCATGCATTGGAGAAGAAAGTGGCAACCCACTCCAGTATTCTTGCCTCCATCCATAGTTCTTCAGGCACTTTGTCTATCAGATCTAATCCCTTGAATCTATTTGTCGCTTCCACTGTATAATCGTAAGGGATTTGATTTAGGTCATACCTGAGTGGTCTAGTGGTTTCCCTACTTTCTTTAATTTAAGTCTTTGCCAAATTTGGCAATAAGGGTCATCATCAGTTGTATGCAAAAATGCCATAGTCCATTTCTGGACATATACCCAGATAAAACTAAAATTTGAAAAGATACATGCAACTCTCTGCTAATAGCAGTGCTATTTACAATACCCAAGACGGAAACAACCTAATGTCCATCAGCAAATGAATGATGAATGAAGGTATGTCATATCTTCATTATCTCTCTATCCATTGATATATATATATACATGCTCAGTCATGTCCAGCTGTTTGATCCCATGGACTGTAGTCCACTAGGCTCCTTCCATGGAATTTTCCAGGCAAGAACACTAGAGTGGATTGCCATTTCCTACTTCAGGGGATCTTCCCAACTCAAGGATTGAAACTGAATCTCTTGCATCTTCTGCATTGACGGGTGGATTCTTTACCATTGGCACCACCCAAGATGCCCATATGTATAAATATTATTTAAATAAATATATTTAAAAAACAAAATAGACACTCAATGATATACAGGACAGATTTGTGGTTGCCAAGTAGGGAGTAAATGAGGGAAGGAATGATGGGAGTTTGTGCTTAGCACAGGCAAACTATTATGTTAATATATAGGATGAATAAACAGTACATTCATGATATATAGCACAGGGGACTGTATTTGTTATTCTGTGACAAATCATAATGGAAAAGAATATATAAATATAACTGAATTACTTTACTGTACATAATAAATTAAGACAACACTATAAGTCATCTATACTTCAATACTTTTTTATAAAAGAAGCAAATCTGTCTTCTCAATGTTAGAGAAATAAATTATACTTATGAATTCAGGTCTTAAAGAATGAGCAAAGAATATAGAGAAGAAAGCACCTTCTGTGTATCACTAAATTCATTCAATTGACAAGTGCAAATCATACTCAGTTGTACTGATCTTCAGTTTGTGCTCCTTCTTGGCCATAAGAATGATGCACATGTTTAATAAAACATTTAATATATTTATTGTGTGAATTTATGAAGGGCAGACAACTATCTATATCTCACTCAAATAGGCATAGCTATGTTTCTTTTATTATTTCATGGAACCTTTACAAAATATTTTGGGTGTTAATGGTTATCAACTTATCTTCTAACTTTAAGTACCAGATTGGAGTTTCTTTTTCATAATAGGCAACACTGATTATTCATTTCTGGAACTTCCTGTAAAATTTACAGTTAGATTCAAAACAAAATTAAAAAAAAAAAAGTAAACATTTTACAGTTCTTTATTTAGCTTGCATACATACATCACTTCAAAAAAAAAAAAAACTTTAAAAACAACCAATGGAGAATTACAACCAAACATCAAGTGATTTCATCATATGGGGGTTGTTTACAACATCAAAAATTTACCTGTTTGGAAAGTCAAGGTGGCGGAGGAGTAGGTGGATGTAGAGTACATCTCTCTCCATGGTGCATTAGGAATACACCTTCAGACACAGAAGATCTTGTAGAACACCAGTTGAGAGTGGGCAGAAGTCCCTGATCACCAGAAAGGAATATACAAAATACACAAAATCAATAGGACAAAGGAAGGTGGGGGAAAAGAGAGTAAACAGGACTGGACTTGCACCCAGAGAATGGGGGAACTGAAGCAGGGTCAAATCATCCATCAGGGCAATTGCTTGAGACAGAGGAGAAGCATTTGAGGCCATTGGAGAGTGCATCAGCTGATATGTGACAAGCTGAATGGAATGAGAATCACATAGACAATCCTTGCCAAAGCCATATATACCCCAGACAGGTATGCAAGTGAAGTCGCTCAGTTGTGTCTGACTCTGAGACCCCATGGGCTATAGTCTACCAGGCTCCTCTGTCCACGGGATTTTCCAGGCAAGAATACTGGAGTGGGTTGCCATTTCCTTCTCCAGGAGATCTTCCCAACCCAGGGAATGAACCTGGGTCTCCCGCATTGTAGGCAGATGCTTTACCATCTGAGCCACCAGGGAAGGACAGGTATGCAAGTCCCCTATAAAGTGCAGCGGCTGGGAGCTGGATCATACGGATTGGAGAGCAATCTCAGGGTGAGGTCTGCTGTCGCCTGCAGGGAGATGGCCCAAGGAAACTTGAAGGGGGAGATTGTGGTGGGAAATGCCAGGGGAGGAAAGCCCAACAGCCACAAAGGCAAGGCAAAACTGCTGAGTCACACACAAGAGATGAAGCCATCACTGTAGCCTCTCTCTCCCCAAACACCAGCTCTGGCAGCTGAACAATGGAGGAAGGCACCAGAGTGAGCAGCACTTTAAATGTCTGATGCACTGAGCAATAGAGAAGGATCCCATCCAGGGTGGCCATTTAAGGGCCTGACATGCTGAGCAACAAAGACCAGGTAAGAAGGCTGTTTGACTGCCAGCTGCCAGAGGCTACAAAATGAATCTGATAGGGTTGGTGTCCCTGCACACTTGGTGCTGCCAGGGTCTCTGCGATCCAAGCAGCTGCACCACCTCCATGCTCAATTCTCACTGGGGCAGAGCTGCCAGAGGCTAGGAGAAAACACTAACAGCACCATATCTCCTGTGACAATGGCTGCCAGCACCCCTGCATACCTGCCATTGCCAGGATCCCCATAATCCAAGCAATGGTACCACCTCCATGCTCAATTCCCACTGGGACAGAGCTACTAAAGGTTAGAAAAAAAACTAAGAGCACGCTATCTCCCACTTCCCTAGCTACTGGCTCCCCTGAGTACCTGGTGCTGCTAGGTCCCTGAGATCGAAGCAGCTGCACCACCTCCTTACCCAGTTCTTACTGATTGATATAGACTGTTAGTCACTCAGTTGTGTCTGACTCTGAGACCCCCATGGACTGTAGCCCACCAGACTCCTCTGTTCATGGGGTTTCCCAAGTAAGAATACTGGAATGGGGTTGCCATTTCCTTCTCCAGGGGATCTTCCCAACCCAGGGATCAAACTCAGGTCTCCTGAATTACGTTCAGATTCTTTACTATCTAAGCCACCGGGGAAGCCCAATCCTCCCTGGGGCAGTCCCAAATCCTCCAGGATAGCCTCAGGAGCAAACTTTTGTAGATAACTCACATGCAGAGGTGGAGATAAAACCACAGTTGAAACCCAGGGACAGGGTCCTTTGGAAGGAAGAGGACCAAAACCTTCCCACCATCTGCAGATAGGCAGACTCTGTGTCTAAGGAATTTATAAAAGAGCAATAAGAATTCCCCCAAAAGAAAATACACTTTATCTGGCAGCTATGGACATTGGAGGCAAGAACACACAGGGGTAGGACCAGATTAAAGTCTGAGCTGCCCCCACACCATGTCCGGAGACCAGCCCAATACTGAAGGACATCCTAGAGAGGCAAAGGTGGACTGTGACTCACAGCGAGGGAAAAGATGTGACGCTGAGATCTGAGAAAAACATTTATTGTTATTTTTATATTTTGACTTGTTCTGTAGTTAGTTCTAGATCCTTTTCTTTTTTTCTTCATCTCTTGCTGTGGTTGTTAGTTTTTCTTAGTACTAATAACTCTGTCTAAGCTTTTGAGAATTTTTTTTTATATCAGTTTTTATTTCCTTAATAAACTTCTGCCTCTATGTTGGCCTTTTGAGCTTATGTGTGTGTGTGTGTGTGTTTAATCTAATTTTTTTTAATTATAAAAAACATGGTATTTTTTCTTTTGTTTGTTTTCTTAGTTTTCTTTTCCTGCTGTAGTTATTCTTTAATATACATAAATCTTCTTATGTACTTCTGTTTAACTTTGTTTTCTATTCTTCCTCTTTTTTCTTCCTTTTTTCACCATATTTGTTAATTTTGGTTTTTTTTTTTTTTTTCCTTTATTTCCCATTTGGCCCCTTGCTTTGGTTTTGTTTTCCAGTTTGTGCTTTAGATAGTTTTGCTTTGAATTGGTCAATATCATTTTTTGGTTTCCTTTGCTCACCAGGCCAATTTCTTGTACTTTATTTTCTTTGGACTGTATTGGTTTTGTTCATGTGTGTATATGTATGTGTATGTGTTCAATTATTTTTGTTATTATTTGCTTGATTTTGTATTCATCATTTATTTGGGACTCATCTGTTATTTCTTGTTTTGTTTTTTGTTTTTTATGTTTGTTTTAATACCCTTTAATGCCATGACAAAAGACTTGTGGAGTCTCAGTTCCCAGCCAGAGATCAGGCCTGAGCCTTTGGAGTGGGAGTGCTAAATCCAAGACCAGAGAACTCTTAATCCCAGGGAGTATTAAATAGCAAGAAGCTAGAAAGAAATCTTTGATTATCAAAATCATGACAGTGATGAATGACTGATGTATTTTAGAGTTGAAAAGAATCATTTTTTCCAAAGTAGAAGAACCACATTTTTGAAGAAATAATACAAATTTGAATATTTTTATAATAAATATTAGTGAACATTTAGAGGTTTTTTGAGCTTGAACTGATTAGACAAATGATTTTCAAATGGTAATGAATATTACTTGCTTATCTCTTAATATGGACATTTTTCTCAAATCAAAAGAAAAAGAAAAACTGGATGATAAATAAAATTTTTTAAAAGGATAGTTTTCTGTTGAAAATACACCTCATATTACATGATGTAAATCCAAGTTGAAGGAAAAAGAAGACTTTTACTGCTTAACATCCATGACCAAAGACTTACTAAACGTTCATTCATATGCAGCAATGTTGTACAACTGAATTAAATGGGATTTAGAATATAATTAGCTTAAATACTTAACTGAAGTAAATTTATTTCTCAATACAAATAAATTAATTCCAATTTATTCAGAAGTTATTATATTAAAAAGAATAATGAATTTGCAGAATTGCCAGAAATGCTAGCAAATCAGGTCTGGAGATTACATCACCACAAGCAATTTCCAAAATGTGCCTGAGGACATTTCATGTAAAGAAAGATACCACTGTTGCTCCTCCTAGGCACCACTCACAACCCTGAACAAAATGATAAGCTTCTCTGGAAAACTTGTTTACTGTTATTCTTACAACTTTTCCTTACTGGAAGTGCACATCTCTTGCTTCTTCAATTCAGTCATTCCAAAGTTTAAAATTTGGGATCAATGATTCATAATTCATAGATGAGAGTCAGACAAAGCAGCAACTATTTAGCGTAGATATCAGAACTTATGCTTTGTAAGAGACTAGATTTTGTAAATTGTAAATTTACAATTTTGTAAATTGAGAGACTAGATACAGAAAAATGGTCAATTTGTCTAGACTTTCTGCTAAAATAGAAATCCTGTAGTGTCTCAATTATATCTTTAAATGATCCTTACGTGTGAGGATTATATGAGAAGTATAATTTTCAAAATAGGTAATGTTATTATTAATATATATGATATATATATATATATGTATATATATACACACACACATACACATACTCAGTCACTTAGTCATATCTGACTCTTTGTGACCCTATGGACTGAAGCCCACCAGGTTCACCTGTCCATATAATTTTCCAGGCAAGAATACTGGAGTGGGTTGCCACTTCCTACTGCAGGGGTTCTTCCCCACCCATGGATGGTAACTGTGTCTCTTGTGTCTACTGTATTGGCAATCATATTTTTTACCACTCTGCCACATGAGAAGCCTCGTGATTATTAATAGACCAGTGTGACCAAAAAAAAAAAACAAAACTTAGGGTTGAATACAAAAATTAAAAATAGATACCCTATTAGAATTGTCACTTCTTTTAGAATACTCAAATGCATAACCCCACACCATGCTTACAGTTTTGGTGACTCCTGGGGATGTATGCAATTAACACCACCTCTCATAGTATATTCAGGAAATATAAGGGTATTTCAAGATCCTATTAATACCTGGACTTGCTGAGCTCAGTAATTCTCTGATTAAATCAAAATCCATCCCAATATAGCTACCATCTTGTGGCTAACACAAATATGGTCATTTGTGTTTCCCTGAGGATGATTATACCCTGAGAGCTAAAGAAAAGTCTTCTTGGTAGCACATACACAAATTCATTTGTTTCTAACTTAAATTCTTACAGATATTGCATCTTATTATATACATATGTAGAGAAGTAGAGAGAGAGAGAGAGAATATCCAGATCCACGAAACCCAAAGAACTCAGAAATTTAAACATAAAGAAGTCTTCACTGAGACACATTGTAATTCAAAAATCAAGTACTTAACTGTATTTGTTTTTGTTTTGGGGAGTTTTAGTTGATATTTTTAAATTTAATTTTTATTTTTTAACACCAATAACATTTTGTATCAGGGTATAGCCAGTTAATAATGTTGTGATAGTTTCAGATGAACAGTGAAATGACTCAGCCATACATATACATGTATCCATTCTAGCATCAAACACCACTCCCATCCAGGCTGGCACATAACATTCAACAAAGATCCGTGTTCTTTGCAATAGGTTTTTGTTTTAAATATAACAGCATGTACATTACCTTCCCAAAGTCTTTAACTGTCCCTTCCCCTGGGCAACCATGAGTTCAATTTCTAAGTCTGTGCCTCTCTTTCTGTTTTGTAAGTTCATTTGTATCATTTCTTTTTAGATTCCATAGGAGATGTCATATGATATTTCTCCTCTGTCTGACCTACTTCACTCAGTATGACATTCTCTAGGTCCATCCATATTGCTGCAAATGGCCTTATTTCATTCTTTTTAATGGCTGAATAATATCCCATTGTGTGTGTGTGTATATATATCACATCTTTCTCTGTCTATTCCTCTATCAATGGACATTTAGGTTGTTTCCACATCTTGGTAACTATAAACAGTGCTGCAATGAACACTAGGGTGCATGTATCTTTTCAGGCTTTGTTTTTTCTTGGATATATGCCCAGATGTGGGATTTCAGGGCCATATGGTAGCTCTATTTTTAGCTTTTTAAGGAAATTCCATACTGTTCTCCATAGTGGCTGTATCAATTTACATTCCTACCAACCGCCCAAGAGGGTTTCCTTCTCTCCATACCCTCTCCAGCATTTGTTGTTTGTGGATTTTTTTTGATGATATTCATTCTGACTGGTGTGAGGTGGTATCTCATTGCAGTTTTGATTTTCATTTCTCTAATAACTAGTGATTTTGAATATCTTTTCATGTGCCTATTGATCATCTGTATGTCCTCTCTAGAGAAATATCTATTCACATCTTCCGCCCATTCTTCGAGTGAGTTGCTTGCTTTGATGCTATTAAGTGTCATAAGCTCTTTGTGAATCTTGGAGACTAATCCCTTATCAGTCACATCATTTGCAAATATTTTCTCCCAATCTGTGGTTTGTGTTTTTATTTGTTATTTCCTTTGCTGTGAAAAGCTTTTGAGTTTAAGTAGATCCCATTTGTTTATTTTTGCTTTCTTTCCCCTTTATTTTGGGAAAAGGATTAAAAAATATTTTGCTGTGATTTATGTCAGAGACTGCTCTAAGAGTTTTATAGTGTCCCTTCTAACATTTAGATATTTAATCCATTTTGAGCTTAATTTTTTGTATGGAGTTAAAGAATGATCTAATTTCATTCTTCTACATGTAGCTGTCCATTTTCTCCAGCACCATTTGCTGAAGAGGCTGTCTCTCCAATATTGTGCAGTCTTGCCTCCATTGTCATAGATTAATTGATTGTAAGGGCATGGACTTATTTCTGGGTTTTCTATCCTGTTCCATTGATCTATATTTCTATTTTGGGGCCAGTACCATACTGTTTTGATGGCTGTAATTTAGTAATATAGTCTGAAGTCAGGGAGCCTGATTTCTCCAGCTTCATTTTTCTTTCTCTAGATTGTTTTGGCTATCCAGGTTCTTTTGTATCTCCATAAAATTTTGAGGTTTGTTGTTGTTGCTGTTGCTGTTCTAGTTCTGTGGAAAATGTCATTGGTAATTTCATAGAGATTGCATTGAATCTGTAGATTGCCTTGAGTAGTATAGTCATTTTGACAGTATTGATTTTTCCAACCCACAAACATGGCATATGCTTTCATCTGTTTATGTCTTCTTTGATTTCTTTCATTAGAACCTTATAGTTTTCAGAGTATAGGTCTTTTGTTTCCTTAGGTAGATTTATTCCTAGGTATTTCTTTTTTTTTTTTTTTTTTTGATACAATGGTAAATGGAATTGCTTCTTGATCAAGTATTTTAAAATAAATTTTAAAAATTTTGATGGTACCAATATTACCCCTTCCCAAGTAAAAATTGTATTTAATTCATTTACTGAAAATTAGGGGAAAAAAAGAATACTTATGTTTTAATCTTTAATAAAATATGTTATTGAATATTTTCTAAATATCATTGCAGATAGCATGCAATATAATTTTACTAGTTTAATACATGAAAATTGTTTTGTAATTTAATTTAATAGCTTTTTCTAAAAGAATGAAAACAATTTGCAATTATGCAGTGCCTAAAATAGATAACTCCAACATGTGTGATAGCTTAAGAATTTCTGCTTATATGATCTCATTAAATTAAACACATTCCATTTGATTTATTAGATTTTTTAGTCAATATAATCACAACTGGATAATAAATGAATATATACATACAAACTATTACTTTTCACTAACTGAAGAGCAACATATAAAATATAGGATACTCAGGAATTCCCTGTCTATCCAGTGGTTAGGACTTGTGATTCCACTGCCAAGCCCTGGGTTCAATGCCTGGTTGGGGAAGATCCCACGAGCCACATGGTGGGAACAAAAAAATAACAAAGTAAAATAAAGTAAGTGAAATACATGATCCACAGAGTTTAGAGACATAATAATATTAGAATCTGAGTAAATAATTTCCCCCCCACTGAATTGACCCTTAAGAATAAAAATATCTCTAGAAGTTATTGCAATTCTTTTCTTAAACTTGGCTTATGGCCATCCTGAAATATTAAGGACTTGACCTAGATTATCTAAATCCCAGTGGATGTTGCTAAGTGAATACCCACTCCCTCTGCTGCTGCTGCAAAAAAAAAAAAAAGGATTAAATTGACTGTCTAGTTAAAAAAGGCTTAGAATCAAATCATTGTTTCTCTTGAGTTCACACAGAGGTATTTAAAATAAAGTGAAGATAAAATTTAACATGTACATTTGTCTAGAAATTTTTCAAATGCGTCTACTCAGAAAATGACATTGCATATATTATGAAGATTGAACTGCTGTAATCAAGCCACTGATTTTGTGAAATTGTGGATATAATAAAAGGTACTAATTCAAATTGCATTTTAGTTTTATTCACTAATGAAGAGGAGGGATTCTTCAGCAAGTGCTTAAGAAAAGTTTATTCAGAAAAAGTACTTATATATATATATAATATATTTATTTATATAATATATACATTTATTATATATATATAAATTTATCTTATATATACATATAAATGAATACAACCAGGCATCTCATTACCCAAGGAATTCAAAAAAGAAAACTATTTGACTTAAGCTTTTTAACAATATATTTTAATATACTAAAATATATATCCTTAAAGAAATAAATAAATGGGCTGTGCAAATGCTTATTCACATTTTTTTAAGACATGAAGCTCTTTTTAAAACTAATACTTGTTATTATGCAATTCTGATAATTGATCTGATTGCAAATTACTGATTGTAAAATGATAGTGCAAAGTGGTAAAATCGGTAACTGCTGATATCGTCTATGAGCTATTATTCTGAACTTACAGTGAATAGTACCCTTGCCTACCTTCACCTATAACATATGTTGAAATATAACTGAAAATAATTATGACATTCTGTGACAAAATATGCAATAAATATTCATATAAATTAAAATCTTTCTTGACCATAATTGAAATAAGAACTTTATGGGATAAAAGGAAATTGAAGGATAAAAAATACTAAAGAGGGAAGGATTCATTGTATCCAGTGGCTGTTATGTATCCTCTGAAAATGAGATAGACTGCAACCAAGAAGAGAATGCTTTAAAACAGCATAGGTAATACAAATCAAATTTTTTAGGAGTAGAGACGTTTTCATGAAAGCACACTGTATAATCTGATAGAGGCTGATTCTATTGGATTAACACTTTTGGCGGTGTTGGTTATTATTTGGGTTGAAATCATTCAGGATTTTAGGTATCATTTTGGAAAAGGTGTGATGTGATCTATGTAACCTTTGTTATGTTAAGAAACAGAAGATTCTAAATGGAGTTTGATGTAGAATGAGTGGCTGCACTTTTTACAGCACCGTTCAGCAGAAATTGTAGAGAATGAAATGGACAACAGACAGTGGTTTTGGACCTGACCATAAATGTGCTTTCTGAAAAGGGAGTGAGATAAGGGTCTTAGAAGAGATAGAGCCAATATGATTTACACTACAGTATGCTTTGGATGTGCTGAGTTAAATTTGAAGAATAAATCTAACACTTAAGGGTCCCAATGCTCAATAAAGACTGACTGTGGAGGACAGTCTTTCTTATTTCCTGATCATTTTATTTTATTTTATTTTTTGTGAATGAAGCGTGGTTACACAGCATCCATTGTAATCTTAATATGGCTTCCTACTTGTTCTTTTACTGTACATGAATTCAGACTTTCAAATCAAAGTCTAGAAATTACTTGTCTAAATTTTATATGAAAATATGAAATGGTAAATATAATGAAGATTAAAAATGGCTATCGTTACCTGACTGTGAATATAGATATGTGTGAGTGAGTAAATTGCTTCAGTTGTGTCAGACTTTTTGCAACTCTATGGACTGTAGCACATCAGGTTCTTCTGTTCATGGGACTCTCCAGGCAAGAATGTTGGAATGGGTTGCCATGGCCTCCTCCAGGTCATCTTCCCTATTTAGAGACTGAACCCACATCTCTTACTTCTACCTGAAATGGCCGGTGAGTTCTTTACCACTAGCACCACTTGGGAAGCCCTATATGTGGTATATAAATAATTTATATATATTTATTATTTATATACAAATAATTTATATATTTATTTTATATTTGTTATTTATACATATAAATAATTTGAAGGATAACTTCTAGAAATAATTCAAGTAACTAACTGTATTTTTTATGGTTATCCAATTCATATTTTTCAAAAAAGCAATGTAAAATTGAAGTATCTTGTGCCTTTAACTTTTACATTTTCTTTATTTACTTTTTACTTCTTGCATACATCAATGAATTTTCAGTGAAAGAGTAATAATATCTGAATAAATGACCTCACAGAGATTTTGTGAGAATCAAATGGATGTAGCATAAAGAGACAATTAAAAACTATATAATCATGCAATTGTGGTGGATGATAGGTGTATTGAAATGATGGTATGATAAGGATGGGCTTCCCAGGTGGCGCCAGTGGTAAAGAACCCACCTGCCAATGCAGGAGATGTAAGAAACCTGGGTTCGATCCCTGGTTCGGGGAGACTCCAGAGGGCATGGCAACCAACTCCAGTAATCTTGCCTGGAGAATCCCATGAACAGAGGAGCCTGAAGTGTCAGATATGACTTAGCATGCACACAGGCATGGCAAGGATATTGATAAAGGTGCTAAAATTACAGCTCCTCTTTAGTGATATTTTATAGCCAAGCATGCAGTGCTTTTATGTTTCATCTCATATGTAGCTTGTAATAGCTCATATTTCTTTGCATCTGTTCTGCTTAAAAAACACATGTTCAGATACTTACATTTTTAATCTAATCTTACATTTCTTGTAGGTAGATAGGCCAGAATTATGTATAGTTTTAAACCTAAACTCTCTTTGGTGTAACTATTAATGAAGCAAAATAAACACATTCTCATTGTGAAACCAAATTCGAAGGACATAGTCTTAAAATCAGTGTCTATCTTTGAAAGTTTCTGTCTTCCTTATTATCTATTTACCTAATAATACACAGATTTCACTGAGTAATAGGAATTAGAAGCATACAAAAAGTTACACATACAAACGCTCACTGTGTGTTCTAGGTCTCTTTTTATAGTAAAAAATGATTGTTCTCTTAATGTATACTTTCTAAAACTGAAAATATATGTTACTTGATTATTAAATAGTATCGGTAAAATTCCTAAGTCAGTAGATTAATGTAAGCCATTTTGTACTCTGTTTCTTCTCTATTAGAACTTATTGTGGAAACACTTGGAATGTGGAACCTCAAGCAGGCCTCCATGTGAGGGTATTATGGACTGCTATGCTCAGCTGGTAAAGAATCCGCCTGCAATGCAGGAGACTCTGGTTCGATTCCTGGGTCGGGAAGATCCACTGGAGAAGGGATAGGCTACTCACTCCAGTATTCTTGGGCTTCCCTGGTGGCTCAGCTGGTAAAGAATCTGCCTGCAATGTAGGAGATCTGGGTTAGAGACCTGTGTTCCATCCCTGGATTGGGAAGATCCCCTGGAGAAGGGAACAGCTACCCACTCCAGTATTCAGGCCTGGTCACTAAGAGTTGAACACGACTCAGTGACTTTCACTATATTTATCTAGACTCCAAAGAACCTACTCTGGGTAATGTGGTTCTATGAAAGATGTCTTGTAATGATAAAAATTCTAGACACTTGAAAAAATGCAAAATAATTCTTTGGGATTTTTTTGGCTGCACTGGGTCTTTGTCATTGCGTGGATGTGGGCCCTCTCCAGCTGTGGTGAGCAGAGGCTACTCTATGCTATGGTTCATGGGCTTCTCATTGTAGTGGCTTCTCTTGTGGGATGCAGGCTCTCGGTTCGTGGGGCTTCAGTAGTTGTGGTTCACTGATCCTAGAGTGCAGGCTCAGTAATTGTGGCACATGGGCCCAGTTGTTCTGCAGCATGTGGGATCCTCCTACACCAGGGATTGAACCCATGTCCCCTGCACTGGCGGGCAGACTCTCGACCACTGGACCACCAGGGAAGACCCTAAAATAATTCTCATTATAAAAATTTAGACTGAGTACTATCAGTCAATTTTTAAGAACTAGAATTGACTTCCTTTAAAGGCCTCTTGGTAAAATTACCCCAGTAACCTGGTTTCCCAGCCCTACACATGATGAGAAAGGCAGGTTAGTACAGAGAATGTTCAGCATTTTAGTTTACTTCAGAAATCTTAAGAGAAGGAGAAATCCAAATTTCTGTGAAATCTGGTAGAGTGTCTTTGAGCTTTAAAGATTTTTGAAAGTCTCACCTGAGATTTCTCATAATACATCAGACAAATTTAATTTAAGGAAACTTGTAAATCCACATTCCTTCTGCATCTCTGTAAATAATCACATAGCTTTATTTTGTAACCAAGAATAATATTTATTTGAGAATCATTTGATCAAGAGTGAGAGGAGTGGAGAGTATAAAAATTTGTGCTTCAGTTGAAAATTCTACATTAGTTGAACTCTAGAGGACAATTTTCCAAGTTTTCCAACTCAATTACTATATTACTATACAGTTTTGAATTAACTCACTTTGTATCTTTGTGACTCAGTTTTTAAAAATCATTTTAAACATAAAAACTACAATTTAAAAGACAGTATTTTTAAAAATTTATGAATGAAGGCTTTTTCCCAATATTTCAGTTTCAACTCTCAATATGAACATAAGGAAAAAAGTTTGCTGGTAAATTGATGCATTTTGACTTTAAGGGGTAGTCATATGTAACTTATTTTGAGACCTGGACAGTGACTGGATAGTTTTACCTATCATATAGAACATGTATATGTATAACCTGAATTACATGCAGATAATATGGTTGTTCCTTTGCAAGTGAAATCTCCTGGGAAGAGAAACTTGTTTTGGGGAAAAAACATGAACTGAATTTCATTTAGAAGCTTTGAGAGAATAATTTTAAATATAATGTGCTGTGATTGTGAGGCCAAGTGAAAATGCTTTAAAGCCGGTATATTTAATAAAGTAGAAGAACATGTCAAAATGAGTAAACTATAAACAATGAAATCCATTTGGGTCTAACACACATTCTCGACCTCTATCACTTTTATAGAATTTATATTTTAATGATTTTAATTTTTCTCTTTCTTTCTTCCTTGTCAATATTTTCTGTGTTGATCAATAAAAAGTAACCCAATCTAATTTCAGCTTAATTATCTCAAACTATATATGAATAATATCTGTGCAATAAGCTAGAGGAGATAAGGAATGCATTTAGATAGATAGGTAGATGGGTAGATAGAGAGATAGATCAATCTGGGAATCTAAATCTAGAAACATACATCTTAAAGTAACACCACTTCAAATCTCTGAATGTCAATATTGTCACTATAAAATATCAGCAATGGTGTCAAGATCAAGAGATAGTGGTCAAGATTAAATGCAATTTAATCTTTGAACATGTCCTGACACATTCTAAGTACCAACATATAGAGATGGTCTATAAAAGTTTAGACTTTTTCTCTCTTCCACATAGGATATGGCTCAGATTCAAGGCTTGTTTAGTCTCCTTACCATGAAACCACAATCAAAATTTCTTTTTTTCAGTTAAATCTTTTCTCCTATGTATACTGTCATTATTGCTGATACCTAGATTGCAATTTTTAAGGAAAACTTTAAAAATAAAATAGACAAAAAATATTTCATAATCAGAAATAGATTATTTACTATTTTTTCCCCAGTGGATTAAAAGCAGGTCAAAAAATGGGCTATTTGAATTTATTTTTACCTGAGAAAAAATTCCATTTCACTTTAGATTTTGACATACCTAAGGCTAATATTCAACATCTGCTTTCTCATCAGATGTACAAGTCTTTTAAGTAATATCACATAGCTGAATACAAGACTAGTACAACATGAATTAGCAAAAAAATGTTCCACTGGCAATCATGATATGTAGAATCAAATATCAGGTATGGTGTACTATTCATTGCTTCACTTCTTGCTTATTATTTTCTCTTTTAAAATGTGATAATATTAATTACCAAAAGGAAACTTTGCTGTAGACAACCCTATATAAAATACATGTAATAAGAATCATTGCTTTCATATATTATAACTTGTCATTAATTAAATTATAGTATAAATTGTATACTGGGGAATCAGTCCAATATTCTACATTGTGTGGGATACAAGTGACATTTATGAAAAAATAATTGTTCTTCCATTTTTCCCTTTGCAAAATTCTGACACCACACATTATTTGAAGATTGATTCCTCTGCACATGTTCAGGTCCTTGCTATAAGTTTTTTTTACTATATCTTTGAAGTTCCAGATATGAAATATTGTCAGTTACATATGAATTTTATTTTTGACTTTCTATTGTTTGCAAATATATATATATATATATATATATATATATATGTATATATATAATCTATTTCCAGTGTACCAGGTTAGTAACATGGAATTTGCCGACATTATAGTGTAACCATTACCTACATCATGCTGGAACATTTTTATCTTGCCCAACTGAAACTCTCTACCCATTAAACACTAATTCTTCATTCCTCTCACCTCCTAGTTCCTAGCAACCACCATTCCACTTTTCACTTTTATTAATTTGACTATACTGGGTAACTCATATATGTGGAATCATGTGTATGGCTTGTCATGATTGGCTTATTTTACTTAGCACGCTGTCAGCTTTATCCATGCTGTAGTATGTAGCAAAATTACCTTCTGCTAATTCATTGATTGGTCAAAAGACATTTGTGTTGCTTCTACCTAATAGCTATTGCAAATAAAGCTTCTAAGAGCATGAGTATATAGATATTTATTCTAGATTTTGTTTTTTATTTTGGACGTAACCTCAGAAGTGAGATTTTTGACCCATATTTTGATTTTATGTTTTTGTTGTTGTTGCTTTGTAATTTGCAATAGTACTTTTCAGAGTGGTTACATCATTTTTCACTCCTTCCAGCTTTGCATGTGTTGTAATTTCTTCATATTCTTGCCAACACTTACTCTTTTCTGCATTTTTAAAACATAGCTAAAGGTGAAATGTGGTATCTTATTGTATTTTTTATTTGAATTTCTCAAATAATTATTGATGATGACTATATTTTCCTGTGTTAATTGATTAGTTGTTTATAGTCTTTGAAGAAATATTTATTCACATGTATCTAACCTTTGAAAACTATTTTTTCTGTTGCTTGGTTGCAGTTTTTTAATATATTCCCTATTACAATTCATTATCTGATATATATCAATATTTTCCATTCTGTGGGCTGCTTGTTCACTCTGATAAAGTTCATCATCATACGGAAGTTTTTAATTTTGACAAATTCCAATATCTATATTTTTGTTGGTATTGAACATGCTTTTGGTATTATATCCAAGAATGCACAGCAAAATTCAGTATAATGAAACTTTTCTCATTTTATTCTAAGAATGCATAGTTTTAGCTTTGTATCTGCTTTTTCATCCACTTCAGTTAATTTTTGTGTATGTAGTAAAGTAATGGTCCTAGTTCCTTATATGCATGTGGATGTCAAGTTTTCTAGCAATATTTGTTGTAAAGACATTCCAACTGAACTTTTGAGACACTTCTTGAAATAATTTGACCATATATATATATATATATATTTTTCTGGTATCTCTACTGAATTGTTTTGGTTTATGTTTGTCTTTGCCAATACTACACATTTTTTATATATTATAGCTTTGTAGTAAGTTTTGAATAAGAAAGAATAAGTTCAATTATTTAATAAGATTGTTTGGGCTATTCTGTGTATTTAAGATTTTTATTTGGATTTTGAAATGTATTATTTTCTTTCTTCAAAATTTTCTTGGAATTATGGAAGTCATTTCATTGCACCTGTAGTTTGCTTATGGTAATGTTGACATCTTAGCAATAGTCAGTTTTTCAACCCGTGAGCACAGGCTGTTTTTTCATGTGCTGGCATTTATCTCTCCTTTAGTTTATTTCAGTGGTGTTTTGTGACTGTTAGTGCATACCTTTTGTAATTTCTTTGTTTTTTTCCTAGGGCTTTTATTCTTTTTCATGATATGTTAAATGTTATTGTTTTAAGTTCCTTCTTAGTATTTAGCATTATTCATATAGAAATACAATCAGTTATGTATCCTGCAACATTCATGACTCTGTTTATTAGTCCTAACAAGTTTTTATTTCCTACATTTAAGATATCACTTCTGAAGCAGGATAATTTTAATTCTTTCTTTAGAGTTTCAGTGTTTTTAACTTGTTTTGCTTGCCAAAATGTTAGTACTTATAATACTGTAACTTTAATTAGAAGTTTCGAAAGTGGACATTCTTGCCTTGTTCTTGATCTTAAAGGAAAAACTTTTAGTCTTTCACCATTGAGTCTAATGTTAGTTGTGAGATCAATTTTCGACTGCGACATCAGTTTTACATCCCTTTAATATTTTATTCAAGTAGAGTAAGAACATGATCTCAGCAGCTCACTGAAAGTGAAAGTGTTAGTTGCTCAGTGGTGTCTGACTCTGTGACCACGTGGACTGTAGCCTGCCAGCCTCCTCTCTTCATGGAATTCTTCAAGCAAGAATACTGGAGTGGGTTGCCATTCCCTTCTCCAGGGGATCTTCCCAACCCAGGGATTGAACCCAGATCTCCTGCATTGCAGGCAGATTCTTTACCATCTGAGCCACCAGTAAAGCCCCGATAGGCCACTATCAATATACTTTTCATCAATATACTTGCTTTCTAATGATAACTATCAAATAGTATCTCGTGACACTTTAGCCACTGTGAATGGAAAACTTTCTACCCCACATACAATCACATTCATGCTTTTCTCTTTTCTCATCCTTTCAACATAGTTGCAACACAGTTTCTGGCATGGCTATGCTGACAGCATTTTCCCATCTTTTTGTACGTTTTACTAAAATACAAAAACATAAGTTATTGTAAAACCTGATGACATTTTAGTTAGTATTTTTAAATATTTATTTATTTATCTGGTGCACTGGGTTTTAGTTGCAATATTTGGCATCTTTGACTTTTGTTGTGAAATGCAGGATCTTTAGTTGTGGCATGTGAGATTTTTAGTTGGAGGATGAGAACTCTTAGTTGTGTCATATGGATCTAATTCCCTGACCAGAGATCAAACCCAGGACCCCTGGATTGTTAGTGTGAAGTCTCAGCTGCTGAACCACCAAGGAAGTCCCTAGTTATTATTTTTATACAATAATTCTCATTATTGCTGTTTCTCAGTCAGGACACTTTCAGGATCATTCAATTATAGGCAACATTGAGAATTTTCAAAAAATCTTTTCAAGACATTTAGAATTTTCAAGAAAATATCTTTCAAAGAGTATTGTTTAATTATTTTCCTGTGTTCTGTTCATGCTTTTTGAATATTGTGGTTCATTTATATCAATTCTGAAAAATGTGTTTCTTTGGTAATATTAAGTCACTTTTTCTATATGAATTTCTAGGGGTGATAATAAGTTTATATCTCTTCCCTTATATTCTCTAACTCTTATACCCTTTAAAAGACAAATTTTATGATTTTTTTGCCTTTTTTTATTCTGCTAGATATTTTTCATTTTGTCACTGAATGTTTCACTTATTCTTCCTTGTCAATTAACATTATTATTTTAATTTGCAAGAGACTTTGTTACCTTGCAATTTATTTTATATATTTAATAATATTTATAATGTAGAATAGTAATGTATTGTACTTCTTTGAAGATACAATTCTTATTTTTTTAAAAATGCATTTTTTGCATTTCTAAATCATTGTATTTCATTGCATGGTTTTTCTGTGCGTGAATAAGTATTTGTGTTTGTGTGTATGTGCACATGACCATGGTCTTTCCTGTAGCAGTCTTTCTCAAAATTCTAACAGTTTTGGCACTAGAACAATTATTATAACTAAAATAACAAAAATTATTTATGGCTTGTTCCCTTACAATATGTCCTAAGAATCCCTCCTCCCACCATGAGGAAGAACCCTTGGATGCCATTTTTCTTTTCTCCATTTAAAAAACTGACCATTTTTATTCCCAAATTTATTCTTTCATAGGATCCTAAACTATTTCATCTCTTATTGTGCCTCATGTTCATCCACTTTCTTTTAGTTTATAATATATATTTTTAATCATAATTATAGCTGTGTTTTAACAGGGAGAGATTATAAGTGCTTAAGTTTTTTACTCTAACTTAGAATTGGGAGGAGCTTTAAAATAAAATAATAAAAGTTAAAATTAAATGTGTATGACAAAATTTACTTATCATATAAGTGCTAGAGAAGCAGAGAGATGTAAAATATATGTTATTTTTGAGATTTTGCACAGATTTATCAAACTACAATGAGTGTGATGTAGAGATATATAAGCAAATGCTCTTTGCTACTTACAGAATTCAGAATCTCATTCAGGAGGAAGATCATAATTTTGTGTAGATGGTACTTGATGATATTCATCTTGATTTCACAATAGATGACTCAAATAATGTTACTGAATTCAGGGAAGCTTGATTTAATATTTCTGTTCAAAAAAGACTCAAAAAAGAATAATAGCTTCTCAACATAAGTGATAGGCTACTACAGATTTACAGGTAAGCCTTAGGGTTTGAATATGAAAAATAAATCATTTCTTAATGGTGATAAATATTTATTCATAATATAATTAGAAAACACATGCATTTACATGATTTCCTAAGAATATATTTTGAGTATGTTACCTAATTTTGATGTGACTTGAGTTTTTATAGGGTAGTAAAGCATACTTATCCTAATGATGTCAAAATATAAAATTTTTACAATTTTAAAGATTTCCTGCAAAAGCTCATAGGCCAAAATGTTTGTATTTTCAAGTTCTAGTCTCTTGATCAAAAAAACAAAAAAGTTTTGCTTTTCCAAAATTCATAGGTTCAGTTATTCATTTAAGAGTTGTAAATTGTTAAATAGTACAGTTTAATCATGCAACAATTTCAAAATAGCTTACTTGACTTTCTTGCTTTTGTGTCTGCCTTAGGAAAAATTATATTATTGCCACATGGAAAATTATAATCAAACATCAACTTATTTCATCTTACTGGGGTTGTTCCCATCTTCAAGAATTGGCCTATTTCTTTTTATTCTCATTGTTCTCATTTTTCTAATGGCTCTATTTGGTAACCTCTCCATGATCCTTCTCATCTTTCTGGACACCCAACTTCAGAAACCCATGTATTTTCTACTCAGTCAGCTCTCCCTCATGGACCTGACCTATATTTCCAACATTGTACCCAAAATGGCCTACGATTTTCTATTTGGAAACAAGTCTATCTCCTTCATTGCATGTGGGATACAGAGCTTCTTTTTCTTGACTTTAGCAGGTGCAGAAGGATTGCTCTTGGCTTCTATGGCTTATGATCGTTATGTGGCCATTTGCTTTCCTCTTCACTATCCCATCAAAATCAGTAGAAGAGTATGTGTGTTTATGATAATAGGATCTTGGCTCCTGGGCTCAGTCAACTCCTGTGCCCACACCATATATGCCCTTCATATCCCTTATTGCCGATCCAGGACCATCAATCATTTCTTCTGTGATGTTCCAGCCATGTTGACTCTGGCCTGCATGGACACCTGGGTCTATGAGTACACAGTGTTTGTGAGCACCGCCATCTTTCTTTTGTTGCCTTTCACTTGTATTGTATTTTCCTATGGCCGTGTTCTCCTTGCTGTGTATCGAATGCACTCAACAGAAGGGAAGAAGAAAGCCTATTCAACATGTAGCACCCATCTCACTGTGGTAACATTCTACTCTGCACCATTTGCTTACACTTATCTCCGTCCAAAATCTCTGCGTAGTCCAACAGAGGACAAGGTTCTTGCTGTCTTCTACACCATCCTTACCCCAACGCTCAACCCTGTTATCTATAGCATGAGAAACAAGGAGGTGATGGGGGCCTTGAGAAGAGCAATACAGAGAATCTGTTCTGTGAAAATGTAAAGACAATTTTTCCATGAGACCTAGATGTTAAATACAAATTTATTAATCAGCATGGTGGTTTAGTCATGTCTGACTCTTGTGACCCCATGGACAGTGGTCTGTCAAGCTCCTATGTCTATGGGATTCTCCAGGCAAGAATACTGGAGTGGGTTGTCATTTTCTTCTCCAGAGGATCTTCCCAATCCAGGAATCCAACCCAGGTCTCCTGTATTGCAGGCAAATTCTTTACCAACAGAGAGAAGCCCCATTAATTGGCATACAACAATTAAGATCTCCTTTGGATTAATTTCAGTCCTTGCAAATTTAATGATAAAATAAGATTTTAATTATTATTATTAATCAGCATACAATTATTAAAATCTTATTTTATCATTAAATTTGCAAGGACTAAAATTAACCTAGAGGAGAAAACCACTCATGTCTACACAAATCTTTTTTGCAAGTATCTGTATATCCATATCTATATGTTTAAGTTTATATATGTTTATTTATATGTGTGTGTGTATATATATATATGTATATACATGTTTTTCAGTCTCTTTTTTCTTCATTATGCATTTTCCCCTATTAATTCAAAAAGCTTTTAATTTTTATTAATATGCTATACATGTAAATGATTTTTTGTATGCAATAATAAAAATGAAAACTAACTGAAGTTGTCATTCAGCATGAGTTCTACTATTTTGCATTTATATTTCAATATGCTTAAAACATGTTTTATGAATGACAAATTAAAAGTCAGAAGATCTCATTTTCTTTTCACTCTAGGCCTATAATTGCCTGTAACATTCTTTTCTTCAGTATAAGGAAAATATATTTCAGAGATTTATTTGAGACTTCACCAGGGATTCTGAAGTCCTTACACTATGCTGAATGGAAATAATTCATATTCTTTTTAGGGTGTACCCTAGGGAATTGATTTAATATTGGTATACTTGGGATTCAACAATAAGGACCTGGAGATGTGAACAGAGATCAAGGAAATTGTAAAGTTATACAATAAGTGGGTCAAAGCTTTGTCTCATTACTAGATATTAGAAATATCAAAGACTTTCTTGCAACCATCCCCTCACTTGGCACATACTCAATGTACATCCTAAGCAGTCACTTCAACTCTCAATTAGGTGATAAAACTCAGATGAGATTTTATTCTCTACTCACTGTATCCCATAGTTCTACTGAAAGAGGTTGGAGAAAGTTAATTTGTAAGAACAAATTTCAATTCATATTAAGGATTCATCATTTTCCTAAACAGATCCCACCATATGCATTCAATAAACATCAATCAGCTCAAGTGAAAGTCCTGGTTGAAGTGTCATCACTATCCTCCTATTATCAGAGCAGCAATATTCTTTACCTCTCAGGTGTGCCAAGGAAAACAAGGGTCATATCCTTTGTTCAAATTCTCCAACATATTAACACAATATCTCTTGTCTGACTTTACCCTCCATTCTTAGAAACCAGCTTGACTTAGCCTGGGACCCCCTCACTCCACCCTTTACTTGATTAACACATGTCTTAAAGAGAAAACTCTAAATAATTTATGTTATCAATTCTCCCATATTGAATTTCATATGGATAGCTTTTGGAAAGCCTGCAAAAGAGGGATCTATGTTTTAATATCATGTTAACATAGCTTTCAATGAACAAAACTCTCAGTGAAAGCACTCTGGGAGGAATCACCTGTGAGCCCCAGTTTTTGTCCTCACATGCAATTTTGGAAATGACTCACTCTCTCCAGATTGGGCATATAAATGTCCTAATAGCTGGCAAGTGGAAGGTTTATGCTTATTGGAATTTTATGTTATCCCTGTGTTTATTTGCAAAGAGACAAATGGACCTCCTTTCTCTCCCTATTACAGATTCAAGAGATCCATGCTATCAGGATACCAAGATACTTGGTGGGAAAATCATTTAGAAAGCTTTGTTTCTACCACAGGGGTAAAAGTGGGGATATGCTTAAAATTCTATTAACCACTATTGGTCAAATGGTTGAAAAACCATGAAGAGTATTGTAGCACAACAGAAATCCCTAATCATTTTGCCCACATATTATTAGATAATGTCATTGCCTTATATTTTCTACTCACCATGCAACAGGTGTGTGTGTTATTGTTCACACAAGTTGTTGCACTTTCATTTGCAGCTCTGGGTAAGTTGAAACAAGCCTACAAAACGTTTTTTCAAAAGGAAAAATAGTTATGAGATATGAAAAAGACTGATTCTTTGAATTATCTGTTTATTAGGCTCCCCTCAGGACTAGGCAACATTTTCTGCTCTGTTATACAGACAATTATTATTTTCATAATATGTATTATTATTCTTTCCTTAGCTATCAAGTTACTCAATATATATATATATATATATATCACTGCTTGCTTTAAGTCTATTGTCAGAGAAAAAACACAGTGATCGTACAGAAAGTCAAGATGATTGATCAAATATATAATCTCAAAAACATTTCTCTATCAGTATATACACCTATGCTTATTTACTATATTTAAATAATTTACTCAATCCTAAAGCCCTATGATAATAGAAATAATAACACTTAAACTGAAACTACCTATTGTATCTAGATGTATATAAAATAGTGGACTTGAACAATGACCATATAAGACATAATTGGCATGAGTTCTGTCAGACAGTTTAACTCACTATCAGTCCTTACCTAGCATCATACCTTCATAATACACTTCAGAGCAAGAAAGAACTGGGCTAACAATACCCAGTATAAAAGGCATTGATGGATTTAGGACAGATAAGCAAACACTCTGGCACCGAGGGACCACATGTTTGATATCTTAATGCTTTTAATCAAAAGATTTATGATCAAAAAGGGGGACGATGTGAAGGGAAAACATCATAAATTTTTCTAGGGCAGAGCAATCAAACTAAGAAAAAAAAATAATATCATGCCCCCTTTGTGGTTGATCTTTCCCAAAGTGCAATGTGCATCTGCATTGAACATTAAACAGACCTCTTCAAAACAGGAAAACGCAATCAATCTTTGAAAAAAGTGGTCCCTTTCTTCAGACAGCTGAAGAAATTACAGCCTTGTAATTTTTAACATTGATATTACATTTTCATCCTATACAGGATGGCATATGGCCTGAAGCACCACTCTCTACATACATAACTAAAACATCTCTGATGAACTTTGTGAACAATGCCAACCTGTCAATATAATGATGGCTTCCCTGGTGGCTCAGATGGTAATGCGTCTTCCTGCAATGCAGGAGACCTGGGTTCAACCCCTGGGTTGGGAAGATCCCCTAGAGAAGGAAATGGCAACCCACTCCAGTACTCTTGCCTGGAAAATTCCATGGACTGAGGACCCTGGTAGGCTACAGTCCATGGGGTTGCAAAGAGTTGGACATGACTGAGTGACTTCACTTGTATTCTTTCAATATAATATATAAATTATTTTCTTCAAGAATATACAAAAGTACATGTCTAACATTTGACCAGTAGGGACATTTCCAGAGGTTCTGAATTTCTATTCCTCAGGTTAAATTTGACTTAAGTAAAATTGTCTTTCTTTTTTCTTGATTGTTGTTTGATTTTCCACCAATAATAAACCAAAACCCATGGTTCCACACTATGCATTATTTTCTAGCGTCTCCTGGAGAGATATGTGGCACTCAATATTCACCTTTTTTCCATGCACTATTTGAGAGTAAATTGATATTTCAGAATCAATTTGTTTCCTGGGTTTCCTGGTGCTTTATGGGGTGTGACAGATTCAGCCAGTACTTCTCTGAGTGAACGCAAAGCTATCTTGACCTGTTCACATGTGATTATCCTGTCATAAGATGGTGGAATACAAGATTCCAGCCTGAATCCCTTCAGTGAAACATAAACATAAATAACCATCCATGCACAAACATACATTTGTAAGAGCTCTGGATTCCAAATGAGAGGTTATAGTACTTAGGTGGAGCACAGGAATTAGATAAGATGCATTGAACAGGGTAGGAAGGATAGTTTTACTCCACCTAAGTCACTCTTTTCTAAATACCATGACATACAGGGCAGAGACACACTTTTTTCTCCTTCAGAGCTTGTCCATGGAGAAATGAAAGTCAAGTGAGTACCCAATTCTAATTTAGACGCGAACAATAATCCCACTCACCCTTAGACCCCGTAAGTAAGCCTGTGCGTGGTGCTGTCTGATGGCCTGCCCCAAAATCCCTGACTGGGCTTACTGGGGAAAAGTTTTCCCTTTTGAACTCGTTTTGTACAGAATAGAAAGAGTGACTGTTTAAAATGTAAAAGCACCAATTCAAAACTACAAGTTTCACTAGGTTCAGAGAAAACTGACACTACTGAATGACAAAATAAATCACAAGCAATAGACTGTAAAAAATGGAGATCTCATAAATGCCTGACAAATAATTCAGAATATTTTTCTTTAAGCAAGTTAAAGAATACAAACAACTAAACAAAATCAGGAAAATATTATTGTAACAAGGTAAGATTCAAACAAGGCAAAATTCAAACAAAGTAGAAACATAAATAGAAGAAAACAGAAGTTCTAATTCTAAAACAAAACCATACAATGCCTGAACTGAAAAAAAATTAATAAAGACTAAACAACCGACTTAATCAAACAAAAGAAAGAATCTGTGAGATTAGAGATTATTTGAGATTACTTGGTCAGAGGGACAGCGAAGAATAAAAAAGTAGTGAAAAAAGCCTATAGCACATAAGAGATTACATATAGCACCAATATATGGATTACAGGAATCCCAGAAGGAGAAGAGAAAGGGAGCAAAAAGCTTATTAAAAGTAATATTGACAATAGTGACAACAAAAATACCAAAACTAGGAGGTGAAATGAATGCCAAGATTCGTGAAGCCCAAAGAATTCATAATGAATTAAAGAAGTCTTCACTGAGACACATCATAATTCAAAAATAGAATATTTTCCAAATCATTTAAAAAATTTGCACTGAATCTATATTACCTCTTCCCAAGTAAAGGGTATAATTAATTTACTTACTGCAAACTATAAGAACTATAATGCTTATGTTTTAATCTGTAATAAAATTGCATTGTTGAATATTTTTTAAATACCATTACAGCTAATAAAATTTTCATTATTTATATTAATACATGAAAGTTGTATTATAGTTTAATGTGTTTTTCCAGAAGAAAGTTCTAAGTTTTTTGTTTTTTATTGAAGTATAGGTGGTTTACAATGTTATACTGTTTCAAGCATACAGACAAATGATTCAATTGCACATATATCTATATGTGCTCAGACGCTCAGTCATGCCTGATACTTTGTGATCCCGTGGACTATAGCCCACCAGGCTCCTCCCTTCATGGGATTTCCCAGGCAAAGTTGGTTGCCATTTCCTTCTACAGGATATCTTCCCAAACCAGGGATTGATCCCATCTTTTATGTCTCCTGCATTGGCAGGCAGATAATTTACCACTAGTGCCACCTGGGAAGCTCTATCTATCTATCTATACATACACAAACACACACACACACACACACGCACACATACACATATGTATATATTCTTTTTCAAATTCTTTCACACTATAGGTTATTACAAGATACTGAATATAGTTCCCTATGCTATATAGCAGATTTTTGTTGGCTATATATTTAATACATGGTCCTGGTAGTCGCTAAGATGTGTCCTACTTTTGCAACTCCATGGACTGTAGCCTGCCAGGCTCCTCTGTCCATGGGATTCTCCAGAAAAGAGTACTGGAGTGGGTTGCCATTTCCTTCTCCTGGGGATCTTCCCAACCCAGGAATTGAACCCAGGTCTCCTGCGTTGCAAACAGATTCTTTACTGGCTGAGCTAGGAGAGAAGCTCTTATATTAAATGCTATATATTTAATATATAGTAGTGTGTATATGTTAATCCCTAACTCCTAATTTATCCCTCCACTCTGCCTTAATACTTTGCTGACAATACAATTGTTTTCTATGTCTGTGAGTCTATTCTTGTTTTGTTTTTTTAGATTCCACATACAAGAGATATCTTTCTCTGAATGACTTACTTCACTTAGTGTGATAATCTCTAGGTCAATCTATGCTGCTATACATGACATTATTTTATTTCTTTGTTGTCATATAATATACACTGCATCTTCTTTATCCATGCATCTGTCAGTTGATATTTAAGTTGCTTCCATGTCTTGGCTATTGTAAAGTGAAATTATGTAATCTAAAATAAAGATAACCACCAAAAATGTAATATTTAAAGAATATATGCTAATATGTTTTTATTGAATTAATCTCATTTTACTTGACTTAAATTTTGGCCAATATAAACAGAACAGGGAAATAATAACGTATGCAAACATGTCATCATTATGTATTTACAGAAAAACAATACAAAAAATATATGATCCAAAATGTTTAGAGACATAATAATTTTGGAACAAACTAAATTTAAAAAACTATATTTCCCTACTGAATTGACCATAAACATACCATGGAAAACTTCTGTAGAAGTTATCAGAACTCTATCACCAACCTTGGCTTGTGGCCATCTTGGGTTCTTAGAGACTTAGCCTACATTATCTAAGTCTGAAAAACAACAACAACAACAAAAGGATTAAACTGAATCTCCAGTTAAAGAAGGTCTAGAATCAACTCATTGTCACTCCTGAGTTTTAATGGAGATATTTAAAATGTCAATTGTATATTTGTTTAGAAATTTTTCATAGAAGCTTACTCAGAAAATGACTGTTTATATGAAGAAATTTGTGCTTCTTTCAGCTAATCAAGCCAGTAAGTTTTGAAAGCATTGATACCATAGAAGGTACTAGATTTAATTATTTTTGTTTCTATTCACCACAAAAGAGGCTTAAAAGAATTTATTCAGAATTAACTACTTCTCTTCATGCTAAACAAGGAAAATTCAGGTATGCTGTTAGCCAGAGAACTCCAAAAAAAAAAAATCTTTTATTGACTGAAGTTAAATTAATATATATAAATAATTTATACTAAAATGTGTATCCTTAAAAATTATGAGAAAAAATATATTGACTACTCAAATGCTTCTTCACTTTTATTTAAAGATGTGAAGTTCTTTTTAAACCAAAAACTTTATTATACAGTTATAATGCAATTGATGTCATTTGAAAGATTGTGAAATGTTAGTAAAATGTAGCAAAATTGATAAAGACACCTGCTGATATTGCCTATGAACTACTGTTCTGGATTTATGGTGACTATTACATGGGCTTACCCTCACCTAAACCATGTTGTGAAGTATAGTTGAAAATAACTATGATATTCTATATAATAAAATACACAATACATTTTATATTTATTAAAACTATTTCACATATGAGAAGGTATATTTGGCCACTACTGAAATAAGATATATATATATATATATACATATATATATATATATATGTATATATATATATATATATAAAACAAAGCGAGAAAGTTCATAAACAAAATTCATTAATGAAGTGAAGAAAGATTCATTGCATTTACTCTGTACAGGGAAGTATTGTAGCCAAGAAGAGAATGCTTTAAAACAGTATACTGTTTTGTGCAGTCATATCTGATTGTTTGTGACCTCATGGACTGTAGCCTGCCAGGCTCTTCTGTCCATGGGGATTCTCCAGTCAAGAATACTGGAGTGGGTTGCTTATCCCTCCTCCAGGGGATCCTTCCAAACCAGGGATCGAACTAGGTCTCCTACATTGCAGGCAGATTCTTTACCATCTGAGCCACCAGGATTACCCTTAAAATAGTATAAGTAACATGAAATATAATCCCTAGGAGTAGAGATGCTTTCATGCAAGCACATTGTATAATCACATATAAACTGATTCTATTGTATTAATGCTTTATGGCAGCATTGATTGCTGTTTGGATTGAAATCAGGTTTTCAGGTAATCAGTTTAGGAAATGAGTGATGTAAGAGTTGTTTAAGAAACAAAATTTAAATGGAGCTTAAAGTCAAGTGAGTGACTGCACTGTTTAAAATACTGTTCAGCAAATATTGTAGAGCATGAAATGCACAACAAAATAGTTTTGGACCTGAATGGTAAATACACTTTCTGAAAGGGAAGTGAGATGAAGGTTTTGGAAGAGATAGGGCCTAAGCCTATTGCAACATCCTGTGAACGTGCTCAAGTGATACTTGAAGAACAAACCTAACACTTGAGGATTGAAATTCTAAATAAAGATTATAGAGGACAGTCTTTTTTATTTCTACTTATTATAACTGTATATATATACATATATGAAGAGTGATTGCAAGACATTCATTACAAAATGGAATACACAATGAAGGTTAAGAAATAATGCCTAATGTTACTCATCTATGAACATAGATGGATCATTTATATCTATACATTCTATACATATATATATATATATATATATATAATTTAAATGATAAACCCTAGAAATAATCCAGGTAACTAACACTATATTTAGTTATAGTTGTCAAATTTTTTATTCTTAGACATAAACTATGTATTAAATGTCTTATGCTTTTAACTTTTGTATTTTATTCATTTTCTATTTCTTGTACATATCATTAAAATCCTAGTGAAAAAATAGTAACATCTGAATAACCAAATACAGTGGTTTTGTGAGAACCAAATGCATTGTAGTATACAGAAATAACTTGAAAGTTATGTAATCATGCAATTGTAGCATATGACAAGTGAGGTGAATATAACTGATCATGGCAAAGATATTAAGAAGCATTCTAAAATTTACAGCCACAGTTCAGATATATCTTATATTTTAATCAACTGATGTTATATTTTTCTCAAGTATAGCCTGTAATGTCCTATGTTTTATTGTATGTGTTCTACATAAAAGATATAGTTTCAGATAGTTAAGTATTTTAAGCTTACATTTCTTATAAATAGATGAACTAAAACTTTACCTAGTTGTAAACCTAAACTCTCTGGTGTGCTTGCGCAATAAAGCAGAATGAACACATTCTTACTGCAAAACAAAATTTGAAGAACATATTCTTTTAATTAGCTTTTGTCTTTGAAAATGTTTGTTAATTAGCTATTAACCTAATAATTTTGATTCAGCATTTTAAAGTTTCACTGAATAATAAGCAGAAACATGCAAACATATAAGGACAAAATTTTAGATCTCTTTATATGATAAAGAATATTGTTTTCTAACTGAATGCTTTCAAAAGTTGAAAATACATTTTACTTGAATATTAAATACCACCATTCAAATTCCTAAGTCAGTTAACTATTTAAGTTGTGATGTTCTCTTTGTCTCTTTGTAGTAGAGCCTACTGAACAAACACTTGAAGGAAAGTAGAATCTCATGAAGGTCTCCATGTAAGAAAACTGTATATATATATGCTTATCTAGACTCCAAAGGGCTTCTCTTGTAGCTCAGTCAATAAAGAATTGCTTGCAATGCAGGAGAACCGGGTTCAACCCCTGGGTCAGGAAGATCCTCTGGAGAAGGAATGGCAACTTGGCCAGTATTCTTGCCTGGAGAATCCCATGGACAGAGGAGTCTTGCGGGCTACAGTCTATGAGGTAACAAGAGTCGGACATAACTTAGTGACTAACTTAACTTAAGTATCAGACTCCAAAGGACACTCTTTCCAGTTATTTGTTTCTGATCCTGTGAAAGCCATTTTACAATGGTACAGGTTCCCAATAACTGATGGTAATCAAAGTAATTCTTATGATAACCATTTAGACTGATGTATGATCCGTCAATTTTTAGGGACTACAGTTGTCTTCCACACCTAATGCATACAAATACCTCCCTATAAAATCAATCTGGTAATCTGGTTTACTGGTTTTCCAGCTCTAAGCATGATAAGTAAGGAAAGTCAGTTTGGGGAAAGGCCAGCATCTTAGTTTATTTTAGAAATCTTGAGAAGAGAGGGAGAAATCTAAATTTCTGTGAAACCTGGTAGAGAATGTCTTTGTGTTTTAAAGCAATGGTTCCCAACATTTTTGACACCAGGCACTGGTTTCGAGTAAGACATTTTTTCCACGGACCAGGGCCTGATAGTTTTGGAATGATTCAAGTGCATTACATTTATTGTGCACCCTCTTTCTAATCTAATGCTGCTGCTTATCTGACAGGAGATACTGATCCGCAGCCCAGAGGCTGGGGGCCCTAGCTTTCAAGAGTTTTGAAAGTCTAATCTGAAATGTCTTATAACATATCCAATAAAAGTAATTAAATAGGCTTGTTAGATAAATCCACACTCCTGATGCACCTCTGAAAATAAGCACATCATCTTTATGTTGTAATCAAGAATGATATTTTACTGAGAAGTTTTGATCAAGAGCAAGGAGATTGTAGGGTATAAAAATTGGTGCTTTGGTGGAAAATTCTGTGTTATATAGACTCTAGAGGACTCTCTTCCATGTTTTCCAATTTGATCACTATTTCACTGTACAGTCTTGGATAACTCACTTTATATTTTTGTGATTGAGGCTTCTTATTTTTTTTTAATAATAAAAGTATAGTTTTAAAAACTGTATGCTTTATAAAGTGCATGAATCACTAAAAGGACACTTTTTTTCAGTATTTCATTTCCAATTATAAATATAAACATAGGGGGAAAATGGTTTGTGACAGAATTGACGTACATTAACTTTAAGAAATGGTCATATCTAATTCACTTTGAAACTTGTGTATCATTTGAATGGTTTTACTTGTCACACAGAATATGTATATCTATTATCTGAATTACAGTGAAAATAATAGGAATATCCATTTGCAAATAGAATCTCTAGGCTTCTAGGTAAAGAGTATTTTATATTGGAAGCAAAATATGAATTGGATTTCATTTAGAAGCTTTAGTGTGTCAAGTTGTTGTGGGATCATGTGAAAATAACTTAAAGCTGATATGTATGAGAAAAGAAAATATATATGAACATGAGTAAACTAAAACTTTGTGTTTCAAGACAGTTATCACATATACTCTTGACCTTCTACCATGTATATAGAATTTCTATTTAAATGACAGCGATTTTCTTTTTTCTTTCCTCTAACTTTTTGTGTTTGTAAATAAAAAGCAACCAAGCCTTATTTCATACTTATTATCTCAAAATATGTAAAATTTGAGGGATAAAATAGACAGGGATGTACTTCAGTTCAGTCGTTCATTTGTGTCTGACTCTGTGACCCCATGGACTAGATGTTCTCAGTTTGATAGATATATAAAAGGATAGATAGATAGATAGATTGGAGTAAGAAATGGCAACCCACTCCAGTATTCTTATCTGGAAAATTTCATGGACTGAGAAGTCTGGCAGGCTATAGTACATGGGGCCACAAAGGGTCAAACATGACTGAGCGACAGATAGATAGATGAGAGATGGATCTGAGAATCCAGCCTTGCCAAATATGCATTTAAGGTAAAATCACTTCAGATCTCTGAATCTCAATTTTGTCATTTATATAATGTCAGTGATAGTATGTCAAGGTAAAGAGATAGTGGTCAAGATTAAATACAATTTAATTCTAGAACATGTCATGAGACATTTCAGGTGCCAACTTGCACAGATGGTCAATAAAAATTAAAATGTTTATCTTATTTTCCATGTAGGATGTGACCCAGATTCAAGGGTCACATGTACCCTTACCATGAAACCATAGCCATTTTTTTTTCTTCTTGGCTCTTTTCTCTTAAGTATGATGTCATTAATGCTGACGCCTAGATTGCAATTTTTTAGGGAATTGTTTTAAATCAAAGATATTCAAACTACTTTTTAGGTAGAAATAAGTTATTTATTGTTCTTTCAGTGGATCCAAACAAAAACAAAAGGCAAAAAAAATGAGATATATGTATTTCAGTTCAGTCGCTCAGTCATGTCCGACTCTTTGCAACCCAGAAGACTGCAGCACACCAGATTTCCTTGTCGATCACCAACTCCTGGATCTTGCTCAAACTCATCTCCATCGAGTCAGTGATTCCATTCAACCATCTCATCCTCCGTCATCCCCTTCTCCTCCTGCCCTCAATGTTTCCCAGCATCAGGGTCTTTTCCAATGAATTAGTTCTTCACATCAGGTGGCCAAAGTATTGGAATTTCAGCTTCAGCATCATTGGAAGGACTGATGAAGGTCCATTGGAAAAGACCCTCATGCTCGGAAAGGTTGATCTATTATAAAGATTGATATTGGCATATGATACATGGATTTATTTTTTACCTAAAAATCATTGCTTTCTTTGTTTTAGACCTTCTAGTATTCAAGGGTAATATTCAACAGTTGACATTGTTTTCTTGGCAGATACAGGTTATTTTAAGTAATACCACATGACAAAATAGTAGAACAGTACAATATTAATTAGAAAAAAAAAGCTCCATTAGCAGTCATGATAAATGAAATTATATATCAGATACAATGTGCTATTCCATGCTTTCTTTTTTGCTTATATTTTCACATTCAAGAAGTGATGATATTAACTCCCTCACAGAACTTTGTTATGGACAGCCCTATATAAAATTCATAATAGGAATTATCATAATTTCATTGCTAATGTCAAATATTATATTTTAACTTGTCAATAATTACCAATATAAATTGTATACTGTGAAATCAGTCTAATATGCTGTGTCATTCTGAACAAAAATGACATTTGTAAAAAAAATTCTCCCTTTTAAAAAAATTTTTGCAAAGTTGTCAGAAGTCAGAAGCCACAAATTTGACATCAATTTCTATACATATGTTCAGGACCCTACCGTAAATTGTGCACAATATATTTGGAATTTCAAATTTGAAATAATTCAGTTATATTTAAATTCTATTCTTTAAATTTTTACAATGGTAAATGTTCATAGTATAAAAGTCACTAATCCATTTTTAAGTGTTTAGGTCAATGGTATCAAGTACATTGACATTATTGTGCAACCATTACCCACAACAACACAGAACATTTTTATCTTACCCAATCAAAACTCTGTGTCCATTAAATACTCACTGCATTCCTCCCACATCCCAGTCCCTGGCAACCAGCATTCCACTTTCATCTGTATGAATTTGCTGACTCTGGATAATTTATATATGTGGAACCATGTGTATAGCTTGTCATGACTGGCTTATTTTACTTAGTGTAATATCTGTCAGCTTCACTTTGTTGTGGCATAGAGCAGAATTTCTCTTCCTTTAAAAACTATATGTATGTATGTATATGTATATACATATATATTCAATATACTCAGAATGATATTTATATATATAATCCATATTCTGTATATTCATAAAATGTGTCAGTGGACATTTGGGTTGCTTCTACCTGTTAGTATTGTGAATAAAGCTGCTCAGAGCATGGGTGTACAGATATCTATTCTAGATTTTGCTTTCATTCGTTTTGGACGTATACTTAGAATTTGAATTATTGGATCATATGGTGATTACATGGTTATTTTTTTTGATACATTGCAACAACATTTTCTACATGGCTGCAAACTTGCCATTTTTAGTATTTTTTAATACTAGCCATCACCTAAAGGTGAAAAATGGTATCTTACTGAAGTTTTTATTTGAATTACTCAATAATTATTGATGTTGAGTTTATTTTCCTGTAGCTATTTCTCTACTCTTCCCCAGTAGCGTATTGGATAACTGTCAAGACCACATAGACAAGCAGGGTTTCCAAAAATGTGATACAGTGAGAGAATGAGAAACGAGACACAAAAATTCAGAGAAAAACGAGGATCAGGGGACCAACACCGCTCCAAGGTGAAGATGCCAAAACTGAATCCAAGCCAGCTTTATTATACTTTCAGCCATGAATGAAAGAATATGTGGGGAGTTTAACTCATGTGGCCTTCAGGGCCAAAGAACAAAATGATCATTAACCATTGAGTAATTAGGAAACAGTAATCAATAACAAATCAGTAACTAAGACTGATATTCTTATCTATAGATTTTCCACCAGATACATAAAACATGTGACTCTGAGATGCCAGTTGAGAAACTGTCTGGGGTCAGTTTTCCAACCCCAGGATCATATCTTGTTTTCAAGATTATGAACTGTTCCCTTTGGACTTGTTCCAAGAGTCCAATGCCTTATAGCATCCAGTTTATCAATAATTATAAGTTTCTTTTGTGGCCCTTGTCAGGGCCTGCTTTTCTTTTATTCTTCCTGTCTCCTACAGAGAACTACCAACCTGGGGGATTCATCTTTCAGTGTTATATCTTTTTGCCTTTTCATACCGCTTATGGGGTTCTCAAGGCAAAAGTTCTGAAGTGGGTTCCCATTCCCTTCACCTGCTCAACATAGCTGAATGATATGCCTCTTGCCCTGGTAGTCCCACTGCTAGTCCACGTTGAGCATTTAAACTTTCACTGGTCGTGAGATGTCAGTCAATGTGCAGCCAGGGGTTGAGGAGAAGGCCCTGTTGGAGTGTCTGAGAAGTGGATCTGGTGATGGAATTTCATCTGAGCTATTTCAAATTATAACAAATAATGCTGGTAAAGTGCTATACTCATTATGCCAGCAAATTTGGAAAAGTCAGCAGTGGCCATAGGACTGGAAAAAGTCAGTTTTCATTCCAATCCCAAAGAAAGGCAATGGCAAAGAATGTTCACATTATCATACAATTGCATTCATTTCACATGCCAGCACGATTATGCTCAGAATCCTTCAAGCTATACATGAACTGAGAAATTCCAGATGTACAAGCTGGATTTAGAAAAGGCAGAGGAACCAGAGATCAAAGTGCCAGCATCCACTGGATCATAGAAATAGCAAGGAAATTTCAAAAAGACATCTACTTCTGCTTCATTGACTGTGCTAAAGCCTTTGACTTTATAGATCACAAAAAAAACTGTGAAATATTCTTAATGAGATGGGAATACCAGAACACATTACTTTCCCCCTGAGAAAACTGTATTTAGGACAAGAAGCAACAGTTAGAACTGAACATGGAAGAGTGTGTGCTAAGTCTCTTCAGTTGTGTCTGACTCTTTGCAACCCTATGGACTGTGGCCCACCAGGCTCTTCTCTCCAAGGAATTCTCCAGGCAAGAGTACTGGAGTGGGTTGACATTTTCTTCTCCAGGACGTGGAAAAATAGACTAGTTCAAAATTGGGAAAGGAGTACATCAGGCTGTATATTGTCACCCTGCTTATTTAACTTACATGCAGAGTATATCATGCAAAATGTCAGGCTGGATGAAGCACAAGCTGGAATCAAGGTTTCTGGGAGAAATATCAATAACCTCAGATACACAGATGACACCATCCTAATGGCAGAAAGCAAAGAGGAACTAAAGAGCCTCTTGATGAAAGTGAAAGAAGAAAGTGAAAAAGCTGGCTAAAACTCAGTATTCAAAAAACAAAGATCATGGCACCCAGTCCCAGCCCTTCATGGCAAATAGATGGGGAAAATATGGAAACAGCGTTAGATTTCATTTTCTTGGGCTCCAAAATCAGTAAGGATGGTGACTGCAGCCATAACATTAAAAGACGCTTGCTCCTTAGAAAACTAGTTATGACAAACCTAGACAGTGTATTAAAAAGCAGAGACATTACTTTGCCAACAAAGGTCCATATAGTCAAAGCTATGGTTTGTCCAGCAGTCATGTATGGATGTGAGAGTTGGACTATAAAGAAAACTGAACACCAAAGAATTGATGTCTTTGAATTGTAGTGCTGAGGAAGACTCTTGTGAGTCCCTTGGACTGCAAGAAGATCAAACCTGCCAATCCTAAAGGAAATCAGTCCTGAATATTCATTGGAAGGACCGGTGCTGAAGCTGAAACTCCAATACCTGGTGCAAAGAATAGACTCATTGGAAAAGATCCTGATGCTGGGAAAGATTGAGGGCAAGAGGAGAAGGGGGCAACAGAGAGAAGGGGGCAAATGGTTTGATAACATTGCCGACTCAGTGGACATTAGTTTGAACAAGTTCTGGGAGATAGTGAAGGACAGGAAATCCTGGCATGCTGCAGTTCATGGGGTCGCAAATAGTTGGATATGACTCAGTGACTGAACAACAACAACATATATTTTCCTGTGTATGCTGGCCATTTGTATATCTTCTTTGAAGATATATTTATTAAAATGTGTTCAACATTCTAAAATTAGTTGCTCTTTTTGAGCTGTGGTTCTTTAAAAATTCCTTATATCATTCTATTACATGATACACATTTTGCAAATATTTTCCATTCTGTGGGTTGCTTATTCACTCTACTGATAAAAGTTCTTCAATGCACTGAAGTTTTCAGTTCTGACAAATTTCAAGATACATTTCTATTTCTGTTGCACATGCTTTTGGTGTTATATCCAAGAATGAACAGATAAATCCAATATCATAAAATTTTCCCCCTATGTTTTCTTCTATATATTTATAGTTTTAGCTCTATATTTAGATCTGTTACTAATTTAGGTTAATTTTTGAAAATACTGTAAAGTAATCTATACTATATGCATATATATGCATATGCAATTTCATTATATGAATATGGATATCAAGTTTCCTTAGCAATATTTATAGAAAAGACACCTAACTGAAGGTTTAAGACTCTTGTCAAAAATCATTTCATCACATATGTGAACTGTTTCCCTTTTTTTTTTTTTTCTGGAGTCTATTTAATTTTGTTGGGTTCTGTTTGCCTTTATGACAACACTACACAGTTTTGATATTGTAGCTTTCTACTAAATTTTGAACCACAAAGCATGAGTCCTCCAATTCTTTTTTTAACTTTTTATTTTATATTTGAATATAGTTGATTAGCAATGTTATTTTCAGGTGTACAAAGCAATTTTCAGTTATGCATATACATGTATCGCCAAGAGTCGGACATGACTGAGTGACTGAACTGACTGACTGATACATGTATCTATTCTTCTTCAAAGTATTTTCCCAGTTAGGTTGCTTAGAATATTGAGCAGCATTAACTCTGCAATACAGTGAAAAAGCAAAAGTGTTAGTCACTCAGTCATGTCTGACTGTTTGCAACCCCATGAACTGTAACCAGTCAGGCTTCCCTGTTCATGAAATTTCCCGGGCAAGAATCCTGGAAATTCCTACTGAAATTTCCTAGAATCCTGGAATTTCCTACTCCAAGGGATCTTTCCAAGCCAGGGATTGAACTCATGTATTTTGCATCTCCTATTGTCAGGCAGACTTTTTACTACGAACGCTACCTCGGAGAGATTGTCAGTTCTTATACGTACTTCTCCTTATACCTTAAGCTTCTCTCAATTGAAGACTTTCCTTCCCTTCCCAAGAAACATCCCAGTTCCTGCTGACTTTTTTCTGCCAGTGAGCTGTATGTATTTACCTTCAACAGCGGTGGTGAAGAGTCTTGTATTTGCTATGCCTTCCATGCCTGCTTGACAGAAGTAAGCAAGGTTGATCCTACCTCTCTATTGCTTATAAGATTGAACTGATTTATATCTTCAGCTCCTCTCAGTGACTCCTGGCTGGATATATGCTTCTTCCTACAGAGAGGAAGGCTTTGCCCTTGATAAAGTCTTTTGTTTTTCACTTTTTAAAAAAGTATTTTTAATTGGAGGATAATTGCTTTATTTTTTTTAGTTTCTGATGTATGCTGCTTTCTGCCATACAATGATCTGAATCAGCCATAAGTATACATATTATTTATTCCCTCTATCTTGAGCCTCTCTCCCACCCTTCCCCCATCCCACCTCTGTAGGTTGTCACAGAGGACAGGACTGAACTCCCTGTGTTATAAAGCAGCTTCCCACTAGCTATCTACTTTACAAGGGTAGTGTATATATGGGCTTCTCAGGTGGTGCTAGTTGCAAGGAATCTGCCTGCCAGTGCAAGAGACGTAAAAGACACAGGTTTGATCCCTGTGTTGGGAAAATTCCCTGGAGGAGGGCACAGCAACCCATTTCAGTATTCTTGCCCAGAGAATCCCATGGGCAGAGGACCCTGGCATGCTACAGTCCCCAGGTTCGCACAGAGTCAGACATGACTGAAGTGACTTAACATGCACGCATATAGTATGTATATGTCAATGCTACTCTCTCAACTCACTTCACTGTCTCCTTCCCTAACTGGGAAGTCTGTTCTCTATGAACCAGTTATACAGAGTGACATATGAAAAAGAAAAAAAAATCATATATTAATGCATATATATGGAGTCTATAAAAATTTTTAAATTGTACTGCTGTTTTTTTTTTAAATTATTTCTGTAGGTGTTTTTCCACTTAGAAACTTTCATTTAACTTTTAACTGATTATTATTTTTTAATTTGCAAAAGGCTTTGTTATATGACTTTGTATATGTAATGATATTTACATTGTGAATCAATAATATCTCATGCTTCTTTTAAGAGACAAATCTTACTTTAAAAATATTTTTTTTTCTTTTGCATTTTGCAATTATTATAGCTCACATATTTGTGTTTGAATGTGTATGTGAATATGTGTGTGTGTGTGTTGACAATGTGTGCCCATGTATTCAGCTTTCTCTTTCATTTTGAAACACCTTTAATGTCTGGAAAAATTTGGTTCTAGATTAATATTTACAGCTAAGGCATTAGAGACTGTGTAGACTTTGTTGACTTAAAATACCTCTGGAGATTTCCTCCTCCCACCTCCATGAGAAGACTCTCAATTTATTTTTTCTGTTTAAGTAACTGACCATTCCTCTTTCCAAATTCTTATTTCAAAAGGATCTAAACATTTCATCTCTCATTCTCTACCACTGTGCCATGTGGGAAGCCCCCATATTACACTTGATGTTAGCCAAAAGGACAAGAAGCCAACCAAACATTACCTGACTTTACGTAGGTTTGATTTGTCATTCCTGTGTAAAAAATTCTAAAGAAAGAAACATGTCTTCTCAACATGAGCTGATAGGTTGCTGTAAGCCTTGGGGATTGAATATGTAAGAGAAATCATTTCTTAATGTTAATAAAAATTAATTTATAGCAAATTTTTCTATAAGAATTTACACTGATTTTCTATGAACATATTTTAAATATGATATCTGAATTTGTTACTTGAGTTTTATAGGACAATAACACATACTTTTCCTAATAACATAATAATTTAAGAAAATAAAGATATCTGGGAAAACACTTTGGCCAAATATATTTGTGTTTTCAAATTTTAAACTAAATTTCAAAATACAACATAATTTTTTTCAATATAAATAGCATCAGTTCTTCTTTTATGAGTTGCAAATTTTAAAAAATGGGCTAAAATAATAATTTGATACTATATTTTATAGTTTTACACTTATTAACTTTTATATCTGCTGGTTTTAGGGAAAAAAGCATATCAGTATCATTTGGAAAACTATAATCAAACATCAACTGATTTCATCTAATTGAGGTTACTTCCCACTTCAACAATTGATCTGTTTATTTTTACTCTCATTTTTCTTATTTTTCTAAAGGCTCTTTTTGGCAACTTGTCAATGATCCTTCTCATCTTTCTGGACATGCATCTCCACACACCCATGTATTTCCTACTTAATCAGCTCTCCTTCCTTGACCTAAATTACATCTCCACCTTTGTCCCAAAAATGGCTTCCAATTTTTTATTGGGAAACAAAGCAATCTTGTTCATTGGATGCTGGATTCAATGTTTCTTCTTCTTGACGTTAGCAGTTGAAGAAGCATTGATATTGACATCTATGGCTTATGATCGTTATGTGATCATTTTCTTTCCTCTTTACTATCCCATAAGAATCAGCAGAAGAGTGTGTGTGTTGATCTTGGATAATGGGCTCTGTCAACTCCCGTGCTCACACCACATATTCCCTCCATATCCCTTATTGCAGATCCAGACCATCGATCATTTAGGTGATGTCCCAGCCATGTTGACTCTGGCCTGCATTGACACCTGGATCTATGAGTACACAGTATTTGTGAGTACCACCCACTTCCTTGTGTTGCCTTTCATTGGTATTGTATGTTCCTATGGTCATGTTCTCCTTGCTGTCAATCACATGCACTCAGCAGAAGGGAGAAAAAAGGCCTACTCAACCTGCTTCACCCATCTAACTGTGGTGACTTTCTACTATGCACCCATTGTTTACACTTACCTACACCCATGGCCCCTCCAACAGAGGACAAGGCTCTGACTGTCTTCTACATCATTCTTACACCAGGGTGCAACCCTGTTATCTATAACCTGAGGAACAAGGAGCTAATGGAGGCTTTGAAAAGAGTAACTCAGAGAATCTGCTCTGTAAAACTGTAGACAAAGTTTTTGCATGAGTACTAAGACTTGAGTATAATTCTATCTCTCATTGTATAAAGTGATGAAAAGTACTATTCTATGCTTTAATGAAAAGGTTAAAAATAACAGAGAGGAGTAGAGAATCATTCAGTTCAGTTCAGTTCAGTCGCTCAGTTGTATCCGACTCTTTGCGATCCCATGAATGGGGTCCATCACCAGGCCTCCCTGTCCATCACCAACTCCCAGAGTTTACACAAATTCATGTTCATCGAGTAGATGATGCCATCCAGCCATCTCATCCTCTGTCGTCCCGTTCTCCTCCTGCCCCCAATCCCTCCCAGCATCAGGGTCTTTTCCAATGAGTCAATTCTTCACATGAGGTGCCCAAAGTATTGGAGCTTCAGCTTCAGCATCAGTCCTTCCAATGAACACCCAAGACTGATCTCCTTTAGGATGGACTGGTTGGATCTCCTTGCAGTCCAAGGGACTCTCAAGAGTCTTCTCCAACACTACAGTTCAAAAATGTCTCTAAAAAGTTATCTTGGAAACATATACAAGCATATATAAATATGGATATTTGTCTTTCACTGCCTTAGTTACTTTACTTTAGGATAATCTTTAGGTCCATCCATATTGCTATAAATGACATTATTTTATTCTTTTTTATGGATAGCATACATATATGGTGCTATATGTATATGTATATATACACACATCAGATATGCAGATGACACCACTCTTATGGCAGAAAGTGAAGAGGAACTAAAAGGCCTCTTGATGAAAGTGAAAGAGGAGAGTGAAAAAGTTGACTTAAAGCTCAACATTCAGAAAACTAAGATCATGGCATCCAGTCCCATCACTTCATGGGAAATAGATGGGGTAACAGTGGAAACAGTGTCAGATTTTATTTTTGGGGCTCCAAATTCACTGCAGGTGGTGATTGCAGCCATGAAATTAAAAGATGCTTACTCCTTGGAAGGAAAGTTATGACCAACCTAGATAGCGTATTAAAAAGCAGAAACATTATTTTGCCAACAAAGGTCCATCTAGTCAAGGCTATGGTTTTTCCAGTGGTCATGTATGGATGTGAGAGATGGACTGTGAAGAAAGCTGAGCGCCGAAAAATTGATGCTTTTGAACTGTGGTGTTGGAGAAGACTCTTGAGAGTCCCTTGAACTGCAAGGAGATCCAACCAGTCCATCCTAAAGGAGATCAGTCCTGGGTGTTCATTGCAAGGACTGATGCTGAAGTTGAAACTTCAATACTTTGGCCACCTCATGTGAAGAGTTGACTCATTGGAAAAAGACCCTGATGCGGGGAGGAATTGGGGGCAGGAGGAGAAGGGGACGACAGAGAATGAGATGGCTGGATGGCATCACCTACTCGATGAACATGAATTTGTGTAAACTCTGGGAGTTGGTGATGGACAGGGAGGCCTGGTGATGGACCCCATTCATGGGGTTGCAAAGAGTCGGACACGACTGAGTGACTGAACTGAACTGATGCACATGCATACATACCTACATCTTCTGCCCGCCCTCAACCCTCCCACTGCATTTGCCTTCAATGTTTCTCAGCGTCAATTCAAGGTGGTTGCAGTAAATCATTTCTCATCAGGTGGCTATAGTATTGGATTTTCAGCTTCAGCAGCAATCATTCTAATGAATATTCAGAATTGATTTCTTTTAGGATTGACTGGACCTTACTCAAAATTAATTTTGAATCATGGAAACTAATAATCATCCACAAATCTAACCAATGATTCAGATATACATGTTTTTTGGTTACATGGAAACAATCAAAGATGACCAATGTGCCAATACACACTGAGCTTGAGCTGATTTAAGTCACTGTACCACAGACAGATTTTGCTTCATTTCTAGATTCTGTATGATTAAGAAAACCCTTAATTGAACATTGTGCTTTTCACTTTAGGCCTCTCTAACTGCAGATTTGTTTGTCTGCTTGTTTTGTTTTCTCAAAGAGTTGGTGATCAAGGACTGACAAACCCATTCACCAATGTTGGGATGTTTTGTTTTTGAACATTTAGTTTAGAATAAATGCCGCCCCCCCCCCCCCCCCCCCCCACAAATCCCTATCAGGCTTTGAATATCAGCTATGATCAATTTAGCCTGGCCAATGGCCTCTAATTTTAATAATCTGTTTATAAACACTTCTGATTATTCTCCTTGGATTTAATAAATTTTCCAATTATAGCCTTCATTTTGGCCTTTGTTTTGGATTTTTGCCTATAGCCTCATGTGGTTCCATTTCTAAAGGTAACCAGGAAAGTTTTAGTGAAAATTTTAGTTCATTCCATTTCTAACCCATGGGCACCCTAAAAACTGAATTTCATCATAAGCACACAGAGTGGAGGCATTCATGCTATTAGTAGATGTTGAATCTGTGCACTCAAAAGGAAAGTGATTTTGGAAGTCAGGGTGCAGTGGAATGCAAGAGAAACTGTCTCTTATGTCTAGCACTATGAACCAATTTGCATTCTCCAGGACTTCAGCCAATATGGGGCATGGATTAGAGGCTGTCTGGTAAACTGTGACCACTGCCTCATTAACTACCTTCAGGTCTTAGATAAGCTTATTATCTCAATTTTCTTTTTTATGGACAGAATGGAGATTTTACACAAAGTTTGGCAAGGTTGAAACAGCTCATATTTTAAGAACTTGATAATTAAAGATCAGATGCATTCTTGGGGAGAGGAGAGTGAAAAAGTTGGCTTAACAAAAAGTTAAAACTCAACATTCAGAAAACTAAGATCATGGCATCTTGTCCCATCACTTCATGGCAAATATATGGGGAAACAATGGAAACAGTGAGAGACTTTATTTTGGGGCCTCCAAAATCACTTCAGATGGTGACTACAGCCATGAAACTAAAAGGCACTTGCTCCTTGGACGAAAAGCTATGACCAACCTAGACAGCATATTAAAAAGCAGAGACATTACTTTGCCAACAGAGGTCCATCTAGTCAAAGCTATGGTTTTTCCAGTAGTCATGTATGGATGTGACAGTTGGACTGTAAAGAAAGATAAGTGCCGAAGAATTGATGCTTCTGAACGGTGTTTTTGGAGAAGTCTCTTGAGACTCCCTTGGACTAAATGGAGATCTGACCAGTCAATCCTAAAGGAAATCAGTCCTGAATATTTATCGGAAGGACTGATGCTGAAGTCGAAACTCCAATACTTTGGCCAGCTGATTCAAAGAACTGACTCATTTGAAAAGACCCTGATGCTGGGAAAGATTGAAGGCAGGAGGAGAAGGGGAAAAAAGAGGATGAGAAAGTTGGATGACATCCCGACTTGAGTTTGAGCAAGCTCTGGGAGTTGGTGATGGACAGGGAAGCCTGGTGTGCTGCAGCCCATGGGGTTGCAAAGAGTCAGACACGACTGACTGAACTGAACTGACCACATTCTTGGATCTCGGGTCTCAAACAGTCATTTTTCCCCCATGAGTAATCAGCATTAGTTTCTTGGGGGACTGTGCTGGGCCTTTGTTGCTGAGCGGGCTTTCTCTAGTTGCAAAGAGCAGTGACTACTCTCTAGTTGTGGCATGTGGGCTTCTCATTGTAGTGGCTTCTCTTATTACATGGAGCTTGGGCTCTAAGGTGTTCAGGCTTCAATATTCGTGACATGTGGCCTCAGTAGTTGTGGTGCACAGGCTTGGTTGCCCCTCAGCATGTGGGATACTCCCAGACCAATGATCGAACCCAGGTCTCCCTCACCAGCAGGTGGATTCTTAACCACTGAGTCACCAGGGAAGCCCCAGCAATCAGGTTTTAATGAGATCTGAACCAGTGGCACATTAGTAGCTCTGCCAGGGATCTCAGTTGTCCAGAGAGTAGGACTCATTTGAGAAACAATATGGGTTATAATGGAAACCTCCCCTGGCTTAAGACTGAGAAAGGTCCCCGTGGTCCAGAATGATGTTTTTCTTGGTGGATGCCTTCTTCATGAAGATATCCAAATCAGGGTATTGTCTGAAGTTTAGTAAGCAAATCCCTTCTGAAACAAGGCCATGGGACATTCAGGTGTGAGCAGGAACTGAAATGCATAGATAAAATTCTCTAGCAAGCAGCTGAGAGTGTAAATGAACAGCTTGGTTTTTGGCCATCCATTAATCCCTATTATCATACATGATTGGGAGAACAATGATCCAGGGAAATCAGTCAGTACACAGTAGGTAACCCATGTATTAATGAGAAAAAATTTTACTACCTGCTACATCAAGAATTACCCAAGTCTTCTTTAGGGAAATGACATTTGTTTTGGGGGAGCCATGGATGGTGCCAAGCCCCATCAGTCTTCGATCTTCATCAGTTTGGGAGCCCTGAATCCTCTTTGGGACCGAGGGCAGTCTGATTCCAATGTTCCTTGTGGTGCCCTGAGGACAAAAGAACAAGATGAGCATGAAGGGTCTCAGAATATAGGAAGAGAGAAAAGCAGACTCTCATTGCCCTGCCTGCCATGCTATAACCATTGTGGAATTTTTGAGCACTCCTCAGTAGCGTAGTCGGTCCCCCTCCAACCCCTTATAAGGAAAGGTATTTGTCCCACTCTTCTCCTACTTCATATAGGGAATGTGTATGTGCTTCATATAGGGAATGTATATGTAACTCATCCAATCAGCAAATGACTCACAAGACCCCTTACCCCATTCCTTTGTCCCCTGATTATAAAAGCAGATCAATGACCCACGTTCAGGGTTGGCTCTCCCTGATTGTCAGGAATCTGACCTACTTTACCGGCAGTGCTTTCCCCTCTGCCCCTTGCACAAATCCTGCTCCAATAAACTTTATTCTCCTTTCATTTTGCCTCACATCTGGATATTCTCTTCCAATCGATGCAGGGACCCTGACAGCCCTCTTATTTGCATATCACGGGGGATAGAGTCCTAGTGGACTTTTCTCATACAGAGGGCATTCAGTGGCCCTCCCAGTTGCATTTAAAACAAATCCCCTCTCCATTGGGTGGTGCCTCTGATCCATATTTTCTAGATTTGCCCCTGCATAAGCTTTTGCAAGGGAGAGTAACACTGAGGTGGTACTGGGGCTAGGGCTACCTACCATAACTGTGTTTCTAGTTGTTGTCCTTGAATCTTAAAAATATAAGAAGAGAATGTGCTTCCAGAAAGTTAAGTGAGTGGACGTCCTCAAAGGACTTTCATAGAAATAAGTCCTGACAGCAATTTTACAGGTAGTTTAATTGACTGGATCCATGATAGCCCCTGATTCTGGAGTAGGAAATTTGGCCAAAAAAAAAAAGTTTTCAATTAAGCAGAAAAAAATAAAAAAGGGGGATTGCAGCCAACCAGCCATAAGAAAAGGTCTGCTCAGCAAAGACAATGGTGAGGTCTCCATCTCTGTGTGGTGAGCCTGGGAAACCACTTGGATTAGTCAAGGAGAAGAACAAAAGCCAGTGGGAATGAAAGTGATCTGAGTCCAAGGCCTCCATCCTTAAGAGAGAGGGAGGAGGAGGAGGAGACTTAGACCCTGAGTCAACTAAGCAGATTATCTTTTAGTGCTCTCTGAGAAAGAAAAAAGAGAAACAAATAGAGTTGAAGGGTAAGACTGGAACACAAGGCAACACAGTGATAATAATACAATGCAAAGTCACCTTCAGGATTGGCCCTTGTGATTTTTAGCTTAGCATTGTTGAATCAGGCATCCAACAGGGTTAAAAGCACTTACTTGTGTTAGTATTAGTCACTCAGTCATGTCTGACTCCTTATGACCCCATGGACTTATGACCCACCAGGCTCAGGTTAATAGCAGTTTGACCTGAAGGGAGCCAAACGAGGCTTACCTTTTCACAGAAGTAAAACCAAGGCACCATCCGATCTGCTTGCAAAGCTGGTAAGGAGGCTCAAGGATGAATGTGCAGTCTAAGAAGTCAGAAGGGAACTAGAAAAGGAGGATATAAGAGAAATTCAGCATGAAGATCTCCAGGAAAAGACAAGAAGTTATACAGCCATGATGCTTTCAAGACTAGAGGTTTGAAAGCTCTTAAGAAAGGTGCTTTCTGTGGGAGAAGGTGAGGGTGGGATGATCTGAGAGAATAGCATTGAAACATGTATATTATCAGTTGTGAAACAGATCTCTAGTCCAGGTTTGATGCATGAGACAAGTGCTCAAGGCAGGTGCACTAGGATGACCCAGAGGAATGAGATGGGGAGGGAGGTGGGAAGGGGGTTCAGGATGGGGAACACATGTAAATCCATGGCTGATTCATACCAATGTATGGCAAAAACCACTACAATCCAACTAATATAAATAAATGGAAAAAAAAAAAAAAAAAGAAAGGTGCTTGATCATGACCTCTGCACAGGGGTTAAATAAAGCATATGACCTTCTCAAGGGAAGTGCTCATCTGTGACTTCTGTTCAGAACTGCAATGAGGTTGTGAACCCCAACAGGCACCAGAAGAGGGCCAGGTCATTAGTCCCCTCTTTGGGGCTCCCTGATGTGGTTCCAGTATCCTAGAACAAGGCTGAGACTAAGATAAAGTAGGGTTTGGAAATCAGGCTTGAGGAGCCACGGACAGAAAACTCATACAATCAGATTGCCAATTACCTGCTTCACAGTCTTAATTTGGCAGTCCTGAGTGGTCATCTCAGTAGATCTTCCGGAGTCAAAAGAGAGAGAGCAGTAGAAGATAATAAAAAAGATTGAGGCAAGAAATCTTTTGCCTGGGGCTTGGCATGTTCTTTCATAACCAGAGAGCTGAATTCTGCCAGATTCCCTGAGGGGCTACATGAATCTACACTGTTCAGGATGAATGAGTCCCAGCCCAATGGGCAGATCCAAATTATGCTCTTTGAGGTCCCTCTGTGTTAGCCAGAAAGTGTTGCAGGAGAAGGGCGAGCAAGATAACGATCCTTTCCCAGGTCTTGGGCAAGTTCCTGGAGTGGGCCACCAAGCGAAAATCCTTGGCTTTGCAGAGGAAAGAAATCAAGAGTGAGGCAAAGTAAAGTGGGATAATTTGTATTTAGAGAGATATACCTAGGCAGAATATAGACAATTTCAGAAAGCTGCCCTAGGATATGATTAGTTTTTAGAGTTGGGGAAATTCATACACTAACAATTGAGAAGATTGTTCCAACTATTTGGGGACAGGGGTAGGGATGTCTAGGTTTGTCACAGTTTGACCTTTAATGGTCAGCCTTAGAACTGTCATGGTGCCCTGGGGATGGTCAGTTAGCATGCTAATGTATGACAGTGAGCAAATACTGAAGGTCAGGGTCTACTAGATGTCAAATTTTCTGCCATCTTAAGCCTATTAAAAAAAAGTCCTGCCAGTTTTTGTCATTTACTGTTTTGATCAATGGCTGTCATTTTTTTAAAGGTTGTGCCCAGCTGCTTGCCCTCCTGTCTCAATGACTTGGGCTATTTCAGAGAGTTATTCAGTTTTGCTGGGTCTCTGTCATGTATACACGAAGTATAGATGTTAGTAAACTTCTTTTTTTTTTTTTCTGTTAACCTGACTTTTATTATAGAGGATAGCTCAGCCAAGAACTAGATGGGCAGAGAAAAAAAAAAAACAACTTTTTTTCTTTACTGCAATTTACCAATAATTCAGGGTATGCTGCTTCTATCTTTCAGTTCAGTTCAGTTCAGTCACTCTGTTATGTCCGACTCTTTGCGACCCCATGGACTGCAGCACGCCAGGCTTCCCTGTCCATCACCAACTCCCAGTGCTGCTCAAACTCATGTCCATCGAATCGGTGATGCCATCCAACCTTCTCATCCTCGGTTGTCCCCTTCTCCTCCTTCCTTCAGTCTTTTCCAGCTTCTATCTTGCTTCTCAGCAAACAAAGTCCAGGGATATGATGTGATTCCCTTAGGCCATAGAGCATCAGGTCCAACAATAGATACATATCTCTTGATTCTATTGTTTACCACCTGACATGTTGAAGTGTCTGGAATAGACATTCGTGCTCAGTTACAAACTTCCTTAGAGTATTTTCTTTCAATAATAGCAACTGACAAAACAGCAGATATTACCATCATTTTCTGATGATGCCATTCATTTTCTATTCACTCATTCTGCATTTATTAGAGCATGTAGTACGTGTGCTTGCTTAGGTTCCTAGAAATAAGCTTTCTTTGTTTAATGCTCTGTTTTGCCATTAATGCTCTGTTGTTGCCATGTGAAATTCTGTCTGAACATGTGTGTGAGCAGACCTACTATACTGGGTGGCAGCCACAGCAAAGAGTTCTGGTTCAGTAGCAGGACTTGTGTATGCCAGCTCAGGCGGCAGTACATGTGTGTGTGCTTGGAACTCAGTGATGCCCAACTTTTTGTGACCCCATGACTATAGCCTGCCAGGCTCCTCTGTCCATAGTATTTTTCAGGGAAGAGTAATGGATTGGGCTGCCAGTGCTTCCTCCAGAGGATCGAACCCACATCTCCTGCCTTGCAGGAGCATGATTACATGCTTAATCATCCACAGTAGCAGGATCTGTTTATGTCAGCTCAGGCAGCAGTATATGAAGCAAATGGCCTGGCCTACCGTAATGTGTGCACATACATCTGTGTTCAGATCTTCACAGGACACCAAGGGATGGGCTACTTTGAAACCTGGGTACAGATTGCTGATGGTGATAAGGGCAGCTGAAGATGCAACTACAACATTACATGTGGTCACTGACTAGAAGAGAAAAGAAGGAGCTTTGCCTGAAAGAAACAATGACCAATGGTGGAGGTAGGGACCAAATTAAACTTCCATCCTAAAGCCCAACAGTTTGTCATGTACAAAATTATTCACTACATCACTTCATAACTAGAGTGCCAGGACAAATGCTAAGAGCTCAGGCAGTCAACTTTTTCAGTAAATAAACAAAATAATAGTGTAAAAATTGTCATTGAAATAAAACACATCAGGAAATTGTAAGCATTCATGAAATTGTACAGAAAGTAAGTTGTTTTTCTTTAAACTGTTTCAACATTACAAATCAAATATCCACAGTTTTAGAAATAGAAATGACATTTTAAGATTTTAAAATTAATATGAAAGATCATTCATGGAAAACAATACTTTCTTTATGCAAAATTATAGGAAACAATCATTAGCAAATTTTAACTCAATTTACCTTCTAATTGGATATATGGTGGTAAAATTAAAGAAAAGGCATTTAAAACCTCACGATACTTCTGGTTTCCTATATACAGTCTACAAATTATGAGAAATTTGACAGAAATAATTGATGACACAGAGTGAATCTATATTTAAAATTAAATTCAGATTTACATGAAACTGATTTGTGTGAATGGATGAAGTAAACTTGACTTATAAGAGAACTTTTTAGAAAAAGAAACTCTCCATTTGAATTATTAGTTCCACATGTGCTAAAAGTTACACTTTGGCATAATTTATCAATAATTCAATCCAAGGTTTTCATAACTTACAAATACATCTAATGGCTTCAGTAATATTAGCAGAAAGATTCATTTCAAAATTAAAAGTAATCAGTAATTAACTACAAACTTTGTACTTGTCATCTCTGACTAAAAAAATTTCAACTACATTAAAAAAATAAATTTCCTAAAAGTATAAATTTTAATAAATCCATAGAAATGTGAGTTTGGGCATGGCCAATAATGACACATGAAAATAGTGATTACTTTTTATTATGCATAAAATTGTGACACAAAATATTGTTTGCAATTTGTATTATATTTCATATTTAACAAAAAATTTTGAAGGAAAAACTATATTTGAGAAAGGATAATGGCACTTTTTCCTCTTTTTAACAAGACACTTCAAATTTTTTATCCTTTCAGTTAAGCATAAAGTAATGTTTTTATCACTGTACAGTGATGAATGGATTTATGCTCAGGTCTTGGTATGCATGGAAAAAAGCTTTGTCTACATTTTCACAGAGCAGAGTCTCTGAGCTACTCTTCTCAATGCATCCATTACTTCCTTGTTTCTCAGGCTGTAGATAAGAGGGTTGAGCATTGGGGTCAAGATGGTGTAGAAGACAGCCAGAGCCTTGTCCTCTGTTGGAGATCGAAGGGATCTTGGATGTAGATATGTATAAACAAAGGGTGCATAGTAGAAAGTCACCACAGTGAGGTGGGTGCTGCATGTTGAATAGGCCTTCTTCTTCCCTTCTGCTGAGTTCATGCGATAGACAGTAAAGAGAACATGGCCATAGGAACAAGCAGTAACAATAAAAGGCAACACAAGAAATAGGGTGGTACTCACAAATACTGTGTACTCATAGACCCAGGTGTCAATGCAGGCCAGAGTCAACATGGCTGGGACATCACAGAAGAAATGATTGATAGCCCTGGATCTGCAATAAGGGATATGGAGGGCATATGTGGTGTGGGCACAGGAGTTGATAGAGCCCATTATCCAAGATCCTATTATCATCAGCACACACACTCTTCTGCTGATTCTTATGGGATAGTGAAGAGGAAAGCAAATGGCCACATAGCAATCATAAGCCATAGATGTCAAAAGCAATGCTTCTGCAACTGCTAAAGTCAAAAAGAAGAAGCTCTGAATCCCACATCCAATGAAGGAGATAGATTTGTTTCCAAACAGAAAATTGGAGGCCATTTTGGGGACAATGGTGGAGATGTAATTTAGGTCAATGAAGGAGAGCTGACTAAGAAGGAAATACATTGGTGTATGGAGATGCGTGTCAAGAAAGATGAGAAGGATCATTGACAGGTTGCCAAATAATGCCATTAAGAAAATAAGAACAATGAAAATAAAAAGAAACAGGCCGACTATTGAAGGGGAGAACAATCCAATTAAGATGAAATCATTTGATGTCCAATTATAGGTTTCCATGAATCATTGATATTTTTTTTTCCTAAAGACAGACATAACAGTAAGTTATTCTTAAATGACTAATTTAGTTCAGTCATAAAAATTCAAAACTGAATTTTTATCTATTTTGCAAAAGATAAATTTAAGTTTTAAGCCAGAGATTGAAAGTTTAAGATGCAAACATTTTTTGCCAAAGTTTTCCCAGAAATCTTCGAATTTACTTCTAAAAAATTATTAAGAAATCATTAAGATTAGTATTTTTACTGCCGACATGAACTCAAGTATCATCAAAATCAGATATCATAATTGAAATATATTCATAGGACATCAATGCAAATGCATACATTATATAAATTCTGTAAATAAATATTTATTACCATTAATGAATTATTTATCTTTCATATTCAAACCCAAAAGCTTACCTCTAAAACTGTATCAATGTATCAGCTGATGATGGGAAGCTATTAATATTTTTCTTTCTTCAGAATTTTTTTACATAGAAATGTCAAATCAAGCTTATTTGAAGCCAATTAATATCATTTGGCTCATTCGTTGTGAAATCTAGGATGAATCCTTATTGTTAAGTACTGTTTACACAAAGTCATTCTCTTCTTCCTCCTCAACAACATTCTGAATACTATAGATAATGTAGACCCTTTATCTGAATACCTATAAGATGTGCCTCTTGTAGCTTTTGTGAATTTACTCAATGTCTCCCATTAGCATAAATTTTATTTTTTAATCATTATTTGATAAATATTGCCTTATATTGCTTTGCTGTATTCATTTCATTTTTTACCATTTTTTGTACTTAAAATTATTTTCAATTCTAGATGAGTGTGTTCAGTTAAGTACATATATTTATAATCTCCTCCTTCTTAAAAACCTATCATGATGATTAAGAAATAGACATGTGCTAAACTAAAAGGGAACAGGGAAGCATATGCCACAATGAGAGATGAAATATTCTAGGTTCTTTTGAAAGAAGAACTTTGAATAGAGAGGTGGTCAATCATTTAATGGAAAACAGAAAATGACATTCTGAAAGTATTCTCATGAATGAATATTGGAAAAGGCATTCTCAGTGATATTTTAAGAATTTATTAATTCTACACTGCATGTTGTGTTTTACTTGTAAATATTATTCTAGAGCCAATTTTTTCCAGACTTTTAAAGGAATTGCTAAAAGTGAAAGAGAAAGCTGAATATGTGCACATACATATACGTATACTGAAACACACACAATCATATACAAATATAAAGCGAGTTAAATAATTGAAAAAATGAAAAAGAGAACACTTTAAAAAAATGACATCTCTTCAAAGAAGTATAGGATATTATTAAACCACATATCATTAGATACGTAAAAGAGACAGGTAAGAAAGTCTTTTGCAAATTAAGCAAAAAAGATAATAAAAAGATTAAAGGGAAGTTTCAAACACAAAATGGAAAAAAATCCTTTAGAATTAATATTTAAAATAGAACAGCAACAAACATCTAATTATGTTGCCATATTGAAGGGATAGGAGAATTAGAGAAGTAATATAAGGAAACCAATATATATGTATAGTCATTCCTAGAAATGCATATAAAAATAATAATGGAGTTAATATTATCAAAGAAAAATACTCAGTATTGATATACATGAGTCACTATATTGAAATATCATGAATAGAAAACAGAAAAATAAATGAGAAATACTATATTGCAAAATAACTTCTTTAGGATTTTAAATGTCTTCTTGAATATGTTTTCTGAATATTCTCAACATTGCCTATAAATACATAGCTCTAAAAATGTCTTGACAGTAAAAATACCAATACCAATAATGAGAAGAATTGTATACAGAGAAATATACACTAAAATATCATGATTTTTTTAAAATATCATTATTTTAAAAGAATTTATATTCTTCTATTATAGCAATCTATAGTGGAAGATTAAACAATGTTGTCAACCTAGTCACTGCAGATGCAAAGTTGGATGTAACTATGTTGAAATGATGGTAACACATACAAAAGAGGTGGAGATGGTGGTATATAGAGAGAAATGTCTTTGTTCACAGTAGCCAGGGAGAAGAGTTGAGGTGGTATTGGTATTTAGTAAGTATTAAATATAAGCATATTGGTGAAAAATATATTGCTAAATAGAGGGAAACGTGCTAAAATATTTTAAAATATATGCCTTAGGAATCAGGAGGAGTGGGTGATGAAACCATGGCTTATTCTGTTGGCCACTAAGATCATGTTCTTCTTTACTTGAATAATATATTAAGGTGGTATAAACTAATGTCGCAATTAAAAATATAACTCACAACTAACTCTATAATCAATGATGGAAGACTAAAATCTTTCTTTCAGATCAAGAACAAGGCAAGAAAGTCCTCTTTTGTCATTTCTGATTAATATAGTACTTGAAAGAACCTCTAGGCAAGTAAAACAAACAAATCAAAATCCAAGCTATAAAGAAAATAGTGAAATCATAAATGTCCATTTACAAATTAATTACTAAACTTAATATATACATATCTATATGTGTGTATATATTTATGTATACATATATTTTGTGTTTAAATGGATGGAAATGCTGCTACATGGATTTAGCTATTTATTCTTAGTCATAACATTGAAAGCATGTGTAACAACAAAAATATAGATGTATTCCATAAAAATCTTCTGTGAATCAAATAACTTTGTCAGAAGGGTGAATAAGCAACACACAAAATGGAAAATATCTGCAAAAATTACCACATGGATGAAGCTAGCAGATATTAAGTCAAGTAAAATAAGACAGTCATGACAACCCATACACATGATTCCACATATATGAGTTCACTCTTTCTGAACAAAACTTACCACAAAGCTACAAAAACAAAGACATAGTATTGTTATAAAGAAAACAAAACCAAAATTTTAGAGATATCAGGAAAAAGACTTCACATATATGATCAAATGACTTTTTTGACATGTCTCATTCATACCTACAATTGGGATGTTCTTTCAAATAATATTGCTAGGAAAACTTCAGATCCATATGTATATATTAAAATTGGTCCATTATCTTATAGCATGCACAGAAATTAGTTTAAATGAATGAAATAGCTAACTATAGAGCTAAAACTATAAATTCTTAGAAGGAAACATGAAAGTTTCCCAGGGTAGTCATACTTATAGAGATGAAAGTGGAATGGTTGTTCCTAAAGACTGGCACACGAGAGGAGTGAAGAGTTAGTCTTTAATGAGTACAAAGTTTCAGTTGAGTAAGAGAACAATGTCCTGTGTGATGTGGGTAATGTTTGTGCAATAATGTTAATATACCTATCATTGACCTGTACTCTTAAATATGGAAAAAATGGTAAAAAATTATGGTAAGCATATTTACCACACAAAAAATCCAAAAATAGAATTCAAATATAATTGAAATTATTTAATATTTTAAGTTCCAAATACAGTGTTCAAACCTATGGCAGGTTTCTGGACGTATACAGAAGAATCAACCTTTGAATACTGTTTGGTCTCTGACAGCTTTGCAAAGGAAAAAGTGGGAGAAATGTTTCTTCATAAATGCCACTTATGTTCAGAAACATATAAGATATGAACTTGATCCCATAGTATATAATTTATATAAGTAACTTAATTAAGAGTAAGTTAAAATATAATATTTGAAATTAACAATGGAGTTATGATCATTCCCATCACATGTATTTTGAACTTCCCTGATGGGTTAGATGATAAAAAATCTGCCAGCAATGCAAGAAACCTGTGTTCAATCCCTGGGTTGGGAAGATTCCCTGGATAAGGAAATGGCAACTCACTCCAGTATTCTTGCCTAGAGAATTCCATGGATAGAGGAGTCTGGCAGGCCACAGTTCATGGTGTTGCAAAGAGCTGGACATGCTGAGCTACTAACACATACATTGCATGCATTTTCTATCAAGTAGATAATATTATTACATTCTGAAGGTGAAAAAATAAACAAGGGAAGTGATGAACGACACATCATATCTGATATTTTATCCCATGTGTTGTGACTGACCCTGGAGCAATGTTTTAGTTACTCATGTGTCAGTATTCTAACATTCTGCACACCATATTACGTAAAAGACCTCTGCATTCATCAGGAAAGCAATTTTAGCTGCTGAATATTATCCTTGAGTACTTCTACCTCTAAAGTTAATAGGACATTTTCCTAGGTTAAAATAAAGTCAACTAGCTTTTTAAAACATAACTTTTGGGGTTTTATCCACTGAAAAAACAATAAATAACATATTTCCATTTACAAAACATTTTTGATCTCTTTGACTTTAAAAATTTTTCTAAAATATTGCAAATGAGGCATCAGCATTAATGACATTAAACATAAGAGGAAAATGCTAGAAGAAAAAAAATATTGAGGCCATGTAATATATGGAAGAGAAGATAAAAATTTAAACTTTTATCGATCATCTCTATAGGTTGGCACCTGTTATATATCAGAATATGTTCCAGAATTAAATTGTATTTAATCTTTACTACCCTATCTTGATCTTGACACCACCACTGACATTTTATCAATGACAAAATTGAGATTCAGATATTTGAAGTGATTTACCTTAAAATATATTGTCAGAAAACTGAATTTCTAGTTAGTTCTTACCAATCTATCTATCTATCTATGTAAACACATCCCATTCCTATCTTATTTATTACATATTAAATATTTGTGAAAATAAACCTGAAATAAGGGTGGGTTACTTTTTATAGACAATAAAGAACTGAAAATGGCAAAAGAAAAAAATAAATTGAAGTCATTAAAATATAATTCTATATAGGTGGTACAAAGTCAAGAATGTATATGAAATATGTCTTAAAACACAAAGCTATTTCAGTGTTCATAGTTAACTCACTTTGACATATTTCTCTACTTTCTCATACATACCAGTTTTAAAGTATTTTCACAAATTGGTCTCTCAAAGCTTTTAAATGAAATACAGTTCATATTTTGCTCCCAAAACAAAATTCTCTCTTCCTAGATTTCACTTGAAAGAAACAATCATATCATTGTCTGAGTAATTCAGATTATAGATATACACATTCTGTACGATAATTAAAACCATTCAAAATGCTACTCAAGTTTCAAAATGAATTATGTTTAAGTAAGTAAGTAAAGTCGCTCCGTCGTCTCCGACTCTTTGCGACCCCGTGGACGGTAGCCTACCAGGCTCCACCATCCATGGGATTTTCCAGGCAAGAATCCTGGAGTGGGTTGCCATTTCCTTCTCTGGAGGATCTTCCTGACCCAGGGATCGAACCCAGGTCTCCGGCATTGCAGGCAGACGCTTTACCGTCTGAGCCACCAGGGAAGCCCGAATTACGTATAGCCATCTCTTAAAGTCAATATGCATCAATTTCAATATAGAGCATTTTTTCATCTATACTTTCCCCCTATATTTATATTTAGAGTTGGAAGTGAAATACTTTAAAAATCTGCCTTTCAGTGATTCATATGTTATGAAACAAAGTTTTAAAAATCATAATTTTATTATTAAAAAAAAAAAGGTAAAAATAGAATCATGAATATGTTAAGTGAGCTCTTTACAACTGTATAGTGACCTAGTGATTGAATTGGAAAACACAGAAGAGCAGCATCCTCTAGAGCCTAGACAAGGCAGAGTTTTCCACTAAAGCACAGATTTTTGTACCCTACACTCTCCTTGCTTTAGATCAAAACTCTTCTCAATGAAATAGTCTTGATTAGAAAATAAAACTGGCGCGACTATTTACAGAGATACAATAAGACTATGGATTTATCTGACAATGTTTCTTAAACTTGTTTTGTTGGAAGTGTTATAGGAAATCTCAGATCAGACTTTCACAAGTTCTTAAAGCACAAAGACAATTTCCACCAGGTTTTAGAGAAATTTGGATAACCTCTCTTCTCAAGATGTCTGAAGTAAACTAAACCGCTAGACCTTTCCCCAAATGACCTTCCTTACTCAACATGTTTAGGGCTGGGAAACCAGTAAACCAGGTTACTAGATCAATTATACTGTGAGGTTATTGAATACATTAGCTACAAGAAGTCAATTATAGTTCCTAAAAATTGACTGGTCATAAATGTCTATAATAAAATTATTTTGTATTTCCATCAGTTATCTAGAATTGACAGCACTGTAAAATGACTTTCATAGGATCAGAATCATATTACCCAAAAGAGAGTCCTCTGGACTATAGATAAGCATAACTCTATACAGTATCCTTCTATGGAGACTTACATGAGATTCTATATTCCTTCAAGTATTTCCACAGTAGGTTTTGCTAAAGAAGAGCCAAGGGTGAATAAAGACATATTAATTAACTGATTTAGAGATTTTACTAATAGTATTTAGTATTCAAATAATGTGTATTTCTAAGTTTTAAAGTATATAATTAGAGAACAATATTTTTACATGTAATGAGATCTAAATACACAGAGAATATTTGTGTTTATATGCTTGTGTGTCCTAATTCATATTATTCAGTGAAATTTTACAGTGGTGAATAAGCATTATTAGGTAAACTAGTAATTAACAAATACTTTGAAAGGCAGAAACTGATTATAATAATATGTTTTTCAATTTTTTCTTGCAATAAGAATGTATTTATTCTGTTTTAATACACAGGTACATGAAAGAGTTTAAGTTTAAAACTAGATACAATTTTATCTTATCTACTTACAAGAATTGTAAGCATAAAGAATATAAATATCTGAGTCATAGAATATTACAGGCCATCTAGGAGATAAAACATAAAAATCAGTGTATGCCAGGGTGTAAAATATCACTGAGAATAGCTCTACATTTTAGCATCTTTATGAATATCATTTTCATAACCAACATTTACATTCACCTCACTTGTCATTAACTACAATTGCATGTTTTCAAATTATTTCTGTATGCTACAACCCATTTTATATTCACAAAATTATGCAAGGTTGTTTGTTCAGATATTTTTGCTCAATATTTATTTATAAGAAATAAAAATAAATAAAATGTACAAGTTAAAAGCATAAGACTCCTCAATTATACAGTTTATGTTTAAAAGTATAAAAAAGGATAATTATAACTAAACATGGTTAATAGCTAGTTTATTTCTAGAAGCTATCTTTCAAATTATAGAATTTATGGATACAGATGATCAAAATATATCCACAGACAGGTAACAATAGCCATTATTGTTTACCTTCACTATTTATTCCATTTTATATTTCAATATGAAATTTAGACAAGTAATTTTTAGGTTTTACTTAGAAATTGTGAGTTCATTTAGGGTAAAAGAATGAGTAGGAAGCAGTATTTGGGTTGCAACATTACCATGTAATGAACCTTCATTCATAAACCAAAAATTAAAATTAATAATAAATAAGAAAGGCTGCCCTCTATAAACTTTATTGAGGATTGGATTCCCTAAATATTATATTATTCTTCAAATATAACCTGAGCACATCCAGAGCATACTGAATATGATTTGGCTCTATCTCTTCCAACAACTTCATCTCACTTCCCTTTCAGAAATCACATTTATGAATAAAGTAGAAAACTACTTTTTGTTGTTCATTTTATGCTGTACAATTTTTGCTGAACAGTATTTTAAAAAGTGCAATCACACACTTAATGTCAAATTTCATTTAAAACCTCTATTTCTTAGTTTAACCAACTCTTATGTATATTATATCACTCATTTCCTAAGCTGATTACCTTAAGTCCTGAATGATTTCAATCCAAACAGTAATCAACACTGCCAAAGGAGTTAATACAATAAAATCAGCTTCCACGTTATTATATAGTGTGCTTGCATGAAAGCATCTCTACTCCTAGAGATTATGATTTGTGTTACCTATGCTGTTTTAAAACATTCCCTTCTTGGCTACAATATTTCCCATGTGTAAAGGATATATCATAGCCTATGGATACAATGAATTCTCATTTCTTTAATGAATATTGTTTATTAGTTGAATTTCTTTTTTTTTTCTATGCATATCTTATTTCAATTACAACCACATAAATCTCATATTTGAAGTACTATTGAATTTATGTGAGATTTTATTGTATGTTTTATAAAATATCATGATTATTTTCCATCATATTTCAGTATATGGTATAGGTAAGTGTAGACCCATGCATTATTCCCCATAAATTTAGAAGGGTAGTTTATAAACAATATCAACAGCTGTCTTTATTAGTTTTGCTATATTTTATCATCCTTTCACAGTCATTCACACTCAGATTAATACTCAGAATTATATGATAACAAATGTTAGATTTAAACAGAGCTTTATGTCTTTAAAAAATGTTTGCAAGTGCTTGAATAGCCCATATAGTTTTTACTTTTAAGGATATACAATCTAGTATAAGTATTTATATACCTTGTGAAACTAACTTCAGTCAAATGAAGTTTTCTTTTTGAATTCTCTGGCTAACCGCAGGCCTGGCTGTATTGATTAGTATAAGCAGAAGTACTTACTTCTGAATAAACTCCTATTAAGCAGTTGCTGAAGTGTCCCTTCTCTTCGGTGACAAATAGAAATAAAAATACAATTAGTACCTTTTATTATATCTGCACTTTCACACACTCACTGGCTTGATTAGCTGAAAGCAGTCCAAACTTCTTCATGGGAGCAAAGTCATTTTCTGAGAAAAATTCTTTGAAAAATTTCTAAACAAATATATTAATATTTATATCTCTAAAGCTGACATTTTAAATGCCTTTATTGAAACTCAGGGGTCACAATGATTTGATTCTAGGCCTCCTTTACCTGAAACTCAATTTAATTCTTTTTCTCTTTTTTTTTCCATCCACTTAGGCACTTAGGAATATCCACCGAGACTTACATAATATCAGTTAAATCACTAGAAGCCCAGGATGGCCACAAGCCAAGGTTTGGGTAGGAGTTCGAATAACTTCTATAGAAATTTTCCCTGGTGTATTTAGTATTAGTTGGTGCAGAAAGACACCACTTATTTATTCAGATTCTTTCAATATTATTATGCCTCTAAATTTTTAGATCATATATTTTATATATTGTTACTCAGTAAGTGCACAATATTGATATGTCTACATATACTAATTTATTTCCTATTATGATTATATTGGCCAAAAATTTAATAAATCAAATAGGATGTGTTTAATTTAACAAAACATGTGAGCAAAGATTCTTAAAAATATCACACTTGTGAGAATAGTTTTTAATTTTTTTAAGTTTACATAATTTATTTGAAATTGTCATTCTTTTGGTAAAACCCATTAAATTATAAAAAATGTCATGTAATAATTATAATTAGATTGCTAATTTTTTCATGTAATAAACTATCTAATGAAAATAATATTTACTTTGGTGCAATGATATTGAGAAAATATTCAACAATAAATTTTATTGCAGATTATAACTTGCATTCTTATATTTCCAATAGTCTTCAGTAAGTTAATTAATTGTATGTTTTACTTGACAAGGAGTAATATTGACTCAACTTAGATTTTTTAAATATTTGATTTGTGAATTACAATGTGTCTAGGGGAAGATTTCCTTATGTTTAATTTATTTTGAGTTCTTTGAGTTTCATGGATCTGGATGTTCACTTCCCTCCCCAGATTTACAGTTTCTATATTGTTTTCATTTACTACATTAAATAAACTTTTGCCTCCCTTTCTCTTTCTTTCCTCCTTTAGGGATTTCTATAAAGCATATATTAGTGACTTATACTATCCTATAAGTGCTATATGTTTTTTTCATTCTTTTTCACAGTTTTTGTTGTTGCTATTATTGTTCCTGTTGGTAATCTCTGATCTCACAGATAGTTCTTTTGCTAGATCTAGTATGCTATTTAGTCTCTATTGCTTTTCTTCATTTCAATTACTGTGTTCTTCAGTTCTAGGGTTAGATTTGTTTGGTTCTCTTTTACAGTTTCAAATTTTGTTGAACTTTTCATTTTGTTCCTATATTGATTTTCTAATTCTGTATAGTTGTTTATGTTCTCTGTTACCTCACTAAGCTTTTAAAGATAAATATTCTGATTTATTAGTCAAACATTTTTCAAATGGAGTTTGTGAAGTCTTTTCAGATTTTGAAAGTTTCCAGAAGAGGGCCAAATGACAGATACGGTTGTACTGATTTGTCGCTTTATATAATTCTAACTTTTTGTTTCCCCCAGGTTCAGTTCAGTTCAGTCGTTCAGCCATGTCCAACTCTTTGCATCTCCATGGACTGCAGCATGCCAGGCCTCCCTGTCCATCACCACCTCCCAGAGTTTGCCCAAACTCATGTCCATTGAGTCAGTGATGCCATCCAATCATCTCAGCCTCTGTCGTCCCCTTCTCCCCCAGCCTTCAATCTTTCCCAGCATCAGTGTCTTATTACATGAGTCAGTTCTTCTCATCAGGTGGACCAAGTATTAGAGTTTCAGCTTCAACATCAGTCCTTCCAATGCACACTCAGGACTGATCTCCTTTAGGATGGACTGGTTGGATCTCCTTGCAGTCCAAAGAGCTCTCAAGAGTCTTCTCCAACACCACAGTTCAAAAGCATCAATTCTTCTACACTCAGCTTTCTTTATAGTCCAACTCACATCCATACATGACTACTGGGAAAACCGTAACCTTGACGAGACGGACCTCTGTTGGCAAAGTAATGTCTCTGCTTTTTAATATGCTGTCTAGGTTGGTCATAACTTTCCTTCCAAGGAGTAAGTGTCTTTTAATCTCATGGCTGCAGTCACCATCTGCAGTGATTTTGGAGCCCCAAAAAATAAAGTCAGCCACTGTTTCCACTGTTTCCCCATCTATTTGCCATGAAGTGATGGGATTGGATGCCATGATCTTAGTTTTCTGAATGTTGAGTTTTAAGCCAACTTTTTCACTCTCCTCTTTCACTTTCATCAAGAGGCTCTTTAGTTCTTCACTTTCTGCCGTGAGGGTGGTGTCAGCTGTGTATCTGAGGTTATTGATATGTCTCCCAGCAATCTTGATTCCAGGTTGTGCTTCATCTAGCTCAGCGTTTCTCATGATGTACTCTGCACATAAGTTAAATAAGCAGGGTGACAATATACAGCCTTGATGTAATCCTTTCCCTATTTGGAACCAGTCTGTTGTTCCATGTCCAGTTCTAACTGTTGTTTCCTGACCTACATACAGATTTCTCAAGAGGCAGGTCAGTGGTCTGGTATTCCCATCTCTTTCAGAATTTTCCACAATTTATCGTGATCCACAAAGTCAAAGGCTTTGGCATAGTCAAGGAAGCAGAAATAGATGATTTCTGGGAACGCTCTTGCTTTTTTGATGATCCAATGGATGTTGGCAATTTGATCTCTGGTTCCTCTGCCTTTTCTAAAACCAGCTTGAACATCTGGAAGTTCACGGTTCATGTATTGCTGAAGTCTGGCTTGGAGTATTTTGAGCATTACTTTACTAGCCTGTGAGATGAGGGCAATTGTGTGGCAGTTTGAGCATTCTTTGGCATTGCCTTTCTTTGCAATTGGAATGAAAACTGACCTTTTCCAGTCCTGTGGCCACTAAATTCCTCCTCAATTGAGGTGAGGAGAGAGTAGGCAAGAATAATGGAATAGGTTGCCATTTCCTTCTCTGGGGGATCTTCCCAACCCAAAAATTGAACCTACCTCTCCTGCCCTGACAGGCAGATTCTTTACTGCTGAGCCACCATGGAGGCCCACTTAATGAATGTCATATACTAATATTATTTTAATATTATAAGCAGTATGCCCAGAATAGAATATAGTGTAATGATAATAATATATTTCATTATCTTTATGTTACAGGAATATAAGTGACATACAACATTATGTTACATCTAGGCATAGAACATGATGTTCCGATATACATGTGTGTGTGTGTGTGTGTGTGTGTGTATATAAAAATATATATATATTGCAAAACTTAGCATGCATGTATTCATGTATGCATATATTGCAATAAGATTACCACAATAAGTTTAGTTAAAATCCATCACCCACAATTGCAATTGCTTCCTAGTGATGAGAAGTTTTTTAATCTACTATTTTAGCAACTTTTAAATATAAAATGTATCTTTTTTTTTTTTCATATAATTACAATGCTCTTTGGTATATCCCTAGTACCTATCTCCAGACTGGTAATTTGTACCTTTGACAAACATTACCTTAAACTTTTAATAACATTGTAGTGTTTGAAATATAATTTAAAAATTTATGTGGCTCTCTTTCTCCCTTTTTATATATGTGTGTGTATATATATATATTCCAAATCTACTGGAATATATGTATGGTATATACTTATATGAAACATATAAGTATATTCTGTATTTATATGGAAGATATATATATATCTATACAAATAGAGAGAGAGAGAGAATCACATAACTTTTTATAAAATTATTTTCCCTGGTAGCTCAAATAGTAAAGAATCTGCCTGCAAAACAGGAGACCTAAGTTCGATCCCTGGGTTGGGAAGAACCCCTGGAGAAGAGAATGGCAACCTACTCCAGTACTCTTGCCTGGAGAATTCCAGAGAAAGAGGAGCCTGGTGGGCTACAATCCCTGGGGTCACAAGAATCGGACACAACTGAGCGACTAACACACATATGTATATTCAATACAATGTGATTTTATTGTAAAATATTTTTACACATTCTTATAATTTTAGTGGGACAAAATTAAAAACATTGAGTCATATTTGACTTTCTATTAGAGACTGACAGTTATAATTAGTACCATAGAGAGGAAGGTATATTTTTTAGATAAATGTATTCATAAGGCAAACACCTGTGATAAAAACTTTATCATTATCAGGATTTTGGAAACATCTGCTTCTTTCTACAGTTGAAGAGATAAAAATTTTTTTATTATCTTTTCAGAGATATGAATAACAGATATCATCTAAATATAATAGTGGAAATAGAGAACAGGTATTTCAAGCATTTTTCTATTGTTTTTTCTGGACAAAGTTACTTTTGAGCATATTTTTCAGTGCTTCTAGAACATCTTTATTCCTAAAGCTGTAGATAATTGGGTTGAAAGATGGTGTGAGGATTGTATAGAATATTGCCAGGAACTTATCCTGGCCTGGAGTGTGATACTTTTTAGGTCTCATGTATGTGAAAATAAATGGCCCATAGTACATTATGACTACAATCATGTGGAAGAAACAAGTAGAAAATGACTTTTTCCAAGCCTCTGATGATTTCATTTGGAGGACAGTAAGGAGAATTTGGACATAAGATGCAAAGATTAGAGAGAAAGGGACAAGCAGGAAAATGATGCCGCTTACATAAACACCTCGTTCATAGCGTGTTGTGTCCACACAGGACAACACCAACATGGCAGGGACTTCACAGAAAAAGTGGTCAATGACTCTTGAGCCACAAAAGGGAAAGTGAAGTGTGTAAGCTGTGTGAACTATGGAGTTGATTATCCCAATAAACCAGGCCCCTCCAGCCATGAGAACGCTGACATAGTCATTCATCAGCATGGGGTAGCGCAGTGGGTGACAGATAGCTACATAGCGATCATAGGACATTGCTGCCAGGAGAAGGCACTCACCACCCAAGAGGGTGAGGGATACAAATATCTGGAAGCCACAGGCTGCAAATGAAATAGTTTTGCTGCCTGACAGAAAGTCAGCAATCATTTTGGGAACAATGTTGGAAATATGCAAGATATCCATAAAAGAGAGATGGCTAAGCAGGAAGTACATTGGAGTATGGAGTCGTAATTCCCTGTGGATGATGAGAATCATGACTGTATTTTCTGTTACAGTCAAAACAAAAATGGTGAATATAAAAGAGAATACCAGACTTGCTTGAGAAGAAGTAAAGAGTCCCAAAAGAATGAAGTCATTGCTGAAAGTGTGATTCTCATGCCCCATCATGAATTCCTTTTTTGACCTATAAATAAATAGTCAAATTAGAGCTAAACAGAAAAGGGGGGAAAAGTAGTGTGAATCTCAAACTTGTTTACACTTAGCTGTATGTGAAAATGAGAGTTACTCATGTGTATTTTGTAATTAAAGCCAAAGGAATTTCAGGCAACTTTTGAAGTGGATATTTTATTGTAATATGATGTTTATCCATTAAATTAGCTACTTTTTAAAAATGTATTTATTTTTTAATTGAAGGATAATAGCTTTAGAGAATTTTGTTGTTTTCTGCCAAATATCAATATGAATCAGCCATAGACTACTTTTTTTTTCATTATGAAATAAACAAATTCTGATTTTACATTGAATGCCTTGAAATTTTAGAATCAATTTACTACAATTTTACGAGTTTTAAGTGATCAGCATATGAATGAGGTTTGCAGGATATATGCATGTAAATTTGGTCCTGACTGTTTTTACTGGTTTGACTTACTAACTCAGTAAAAATTCCATATAGATGTAGATTCAGATTTCAGGCAGTGGTGCCTGCCAAGAACTGGTTGATCATAAGTCTCGAACATCAGTGGTTACTGACAACTGAAATTCAATATGTCTGTGTACAAAGTTGTTGATGTTTTCTCATGCCTGGAATAATTTTGTCCTCCTGATTTTGCTTTTTCCTATAGTCATCCTGATTCAAAACTTAGCACTTCATCTTAGTACTGAGTATGGGTAATGTCTAGTCTACACACTGAGTCCCTGTACCATCATAAGTTCTCAAATGCTTATTTTAAAAAACTATTGATTTACGTTTGTCTGGTCCCTCTTATCAAAGGTTTCTGATGATGTATCAATTATATTTACATTTTTAGAGAGTTTGCGTTGTCTCCACAAGATTATTATTTTGTCTTCAGGTACTAGAAACACTCCATAATACATTCACTAACTCCTTTATCATTCTACTTCTATCGTCCTGCCAATATCTATGAGGCACCTAAGGCTTTGACAGCTCTCTTTCATAACTTATTGCATAACCAATCAATCAAGGATCTGGAAACATACTCCCAAGATGCTAGAATGATGAAAAAATGTCTTGTATGACAGCCAGGATCTTGAATGAAATTTTATTCTTGAATCAAAAGAGGAATGCTCTAGTGATGAGTTTCCTTGCTTTATGTTCAAAGTGGAGACATATGCATTACATGTCTTAGCCCCTTCACATTTGTGCAACTCTTACCCAATATAAAGTTTCTTTCCATCTAACATCAACATTTCCTTTTTTAATAATGCTAAATTTCAGAAAAGAGATGTGCAATGCAGTTTATATCCCTGTATTTTCTAGAAGAATCTTGAAGATGAATCATAGAAAATGCTATCACTTTTAGGTTTTATTTTAGCTAAAAACACAGCCATATCTCAAACCTTCCTCAAAGGAAATAAAAAGACCTTTGTATTCTTTACTCAATGAATGTACTACACTCTAATCATTATCATTTTGCATTTATCAGGATTTTCAAAATACACTATAAATAAAATCAAATTATTTGCCATTCTTTACTAGATTTACCATTATAAAATTAAGCACACACAATATTGTTTTATATTTCCATTTAACTAGTGGTCAGTTATACATTAATCTTGGTAAGACTGCACATTTATATATTAAAGAAATATTTGTATGTTCAAACATCTTGTATTTACATTGAAGTTATCATTGTAATGTAAACAAATGCAAAAACACCAAATCGTTTCTTTCTGAAAAATACTTTGAAAAGTGTTTAATTTGGAAATCCTGGGAAATACTAAAACTGAAGATTTATATTTTACACTATATAACACTGCCATTTTTACTTTTTAAATTTTCTATAACATAATATCAGTGACTTGCTTGATAAAATAATAATAAGTTCTCTCAGAAAACTTCAAATATCAGACTTAGTTGGTGTGCAACTGACTTGAAATAACTGGTTGTTATAAACAATTTGATAAACTAAATAGATTTTCATTGAACATACAGGAATCATAAATTGAATTGCCCTAAAAATGAATGAAACAAAAGTTTTCATTTTTAAGAAGCTGATATGGAATATGGGTAGAAAATTGTATGATAGATATTACCTAGCCTGAGGGCAGGTGTGCTTTTGACTCAGATAAAGATATTAATCATAAATATAAAAAATAGAAATTATAACCTAAATTTTTTCTAATGCTTTGAAGAGACAAGAAATTACAATATAAACACTTATCTTTTATGTCTCTTCATGATATAAAACACCAATTAATGATGAAGTTTGAGTTGAAATGAATTTCTATAAAGTCAGGATAATAGTGGTACATTTTTCACATTAATCTTTTGAAGATTAAGTGAAACACATTAGACAATACACTAAATAATACACACCTGCATTATTACACAATAATACATACATACATGTAGTCTATACATACATGCACATACACACCAAACAAAGACTGACACATTGCAAAAACTCAAACTAAAGGTTATTCTTTCTTCTTATTATTATTTTTGTTTCTATGATTAGTGTGTTAGAATTTCTATCATTAATATATTGTTATTTGTTATATTTAAAATATACATTTAAGCCATTATATACTAGAGAGACAGAAAGAGATAGAGAAATAAACAGGACCTTAGAGAATATAATCAGGTAATTGGAAGTAAATTTCAATGAAGTGAACCAGAAACTCAGTTTTGCTCAGTGTCTGTTAAAATTAGAGGCTTTCTGGGAGAGAAACCAACTCTGCATGTTGAATGAAGATGTTTAGATTGGCTTCCTCACACTTATACACATGTATAGATCTGTGTGACAGGGGAAAGTAATGTTCTTTGTTGCTTCTTATTCTGAAATCAATCAGCAGAGCTGTTCACAATTTCATTTGAAATAGCCAATGATACTGCCATTACACATTTCTTGCCCTGCAGACTTTTCAGGATACCACATCATGCCCCAAGGAATTATTGTAGGATGATCTTACTTCTGCCTCTTCTTGCTGCCTCTCCAATTTAAGAGAATTTGTGATTAGCATCTCACATTGATATCAAATTCATCATGTACAGTGCTGAACTGCCCAAGTTCCCTTAAACAATGAATGATCCCATTGCATATAACTGCCCCATCCAGAAATCAGAAAATCATTCTAACTTCTCTTTCTGTATCTTCTCTTCCATTTGCAAATCACAATCTCCTACTGATTCTATGCAAATGCTTCTCATGGGTTATTCTTTCTCATGGTTGTATGCTATATGCATCCATGGAGGCTCTAAGGCATTGATTCTACTCTTTAAATTTTGTAGACCTGTATGAGCTCTGCAACACCTGAATAATATAACATGCTTCTCAAATGTACTTGAAGCCAGTGGAGTGTGTTCAATTAAATAAATTTAGACAACAGAAGTGTGTTGGGACTGTGTGCAGAGGCACACACCATTCTTGTTCCTTCATCCTACTAGTTTGAATCTGTATGTGATGATACTTGGGTGTGCATTCTTCCTGGAAGAGTTATACAGGAAACAAAGCTCTGGGATTCAGGAACAGAAAATTGTAAGACACCATAAAATTTCCTATTGATCTTGACAACTAAGTATATTAGCATGAAATAACTAACTAAATTGTTCAAAAATTGATTTGAGAAGGAAAAAAGGAGTAGGTTGTTCTGTGGCAATCATTTTCTATCTTTAACATTCCTACTAGATCATCAATTTTTATAGGTAACAGACTAGTATAATTCTAGTATGTTTTATCCAAAATGCCTAATACTTTGTTTTATGGGATATAATCTGAAAGTGTTACAATATTGTAATGATAATTTGAGGAGTCCTGTGCCTCCCACTACTCCCCACATAAATGCACTTTTTGCCCTAGTTCATTAGTTTTCCCAGAACACAGATTTAAGAACATGAATTTCTGCTGGGTACATTAAATTAAATAAATAAATAAACATAAAATAAGATCTCCTAACCTTTAGTTCCCATTTTATGAAACTGAAGTATTTGCACTTATTTAATATTGTGTTTCTTGGGTTGTTATTTTTTTATATCTTTGCCTATACCCTCTTATCTCTTCCACATAAACAGTCTTCTCCATCATTGCTAGGGGCTTTATGGTCTTCCACTAAGATTTTATGTTTGGTCCTTCATGTGCACAGACTTCCTTGATATTTTTCAAACTGTCTTCTCTCCTTCTCTTTCTTGCTCAGGACTATACAACTATGTCAGGATGTCATATCTGTTCTAGAGCTTCTCCATTTATGCTTAATTATACTCTCTACACGTTGAACATGACCTATCCACTACTTCTTAACTTGGGCTCTGAAGTCTTCCCAAGGCCCCCCCATTTCACATTACTCATTTCTTGCTACCCAGAAAAGGACCTTTTTGTTGAGTTTTTTTTCCTATCTAACACACTAGCCCAACTGGTGCCTCATAGGCTACAAGCAACACTCTCCTCAATAGGCCTTTGCTTATACCATTCAGGTGTCTACTTCAATATTACTTCTTACTTCTTACAGAGTGTTTGAAAGACATGGGTCATGCCTCAATCCAGGTACTTCCTTTGATGTAGCTGAGGGTTTACAGGGACATGGGGAATAAATGTCTTGAGAGGAGCAATAAGAAACTGAGAGGACACCCACCTCTTGAAGTCCTGCTGTGTGTGGCTTCTGGGAAAGAAAACAACCACCCTTTGATAAAGTGACATGGGAAAATGTCCTTGTGACATGGGACATGTCCATGTCCCCATGGAACAGTCAAAGAAAGAAGTTAAAAAAAAAAAGAAAGCATGATGAAATACTTTGTGTGGAGAAAGGTATGGACACTGAGATGTACCAGGTTTTCCTCTGGGTGCTGCAGAAGAGTTTATGTGAAAGGGTTAAAGGGATAGTCTATTTCAGTGTTAATTGCACAAAGTGACATAAACCTTTGATGAAGGAGGGGGAAACTGCCTTCTCTGAATCCTTTCCCATCATTCCTTCATTTCTGTGTATATTTTATTTCTACTCTTAAAGGTTTGTAACTACTCTGCCTGTTAAGGTTTCTGTGTATGACCTGTTCCTTACACTAGATAGAAGCTCCAGGGCAGGCAACTTGGTGGAATTCACTTGCTGTTGCATTGAGTCTCCTGGGTGTTTGGGCATCAGTAGATGAACTTGATTATTCTACAGACTGCCAATTACAAGGGGTGGGGGGCATTAAAAAGATTGACTCACTTCACCAAAGTGATTCTGCCTATTTTAATATTCAATAGATTCATAAGTCAGTTAAATGATCAACAAATAAACTGAATATGTAAGTGAACATAGCAAAAACATTTAGCTAATGTACTTATTTTACATATAATTATTTTGGCTGCCAACTCTAACTGAGCATTTATAAATGTCAGATAGCATTTTAAGTATCTTATATTTATTAGCATTTTACGGTTAATTATTATTTAATCAACAAAAATCTGCATGGTTCTACAGATGTTAAGCAACATTCTGAAGGTCATACAGATGACCCAGTTTCAAGTTCTGAAATTTTTGTCTCAGCACTCACATTCTAAAGTAGTGTATCTCCACAAACTTTAACTACTTTACCACAAACTTTAACCACAAACTTTAATAGCACCCACAAACTTAGCACAGACTCCATTTGACAATATCTTGTTTTTAATGAAGGGCAAGGATGGCTATTTCACATGTGTTCATATGTGAAACATATGAGGGGCAGGAGGTGTGTTTTCAGTCTTATTTTTTAAAACTGATCCTTCTTGAGCAAATATATATATATATATACATATATATATATATATATATATTATCTCAATGGAGACATTTTTTAAAAATAGAGGTAATGTTAAACCTTTCTCATAATTATGATAATAATTAAGAAACAAAGTGAAATATTAAGCAAAATAGAGTCACAAGGTTATTCATGAATTAAGTACCTTGTATTGTTTATTGTTATTATCATTGCTATTTTTCATGTAAACTTTTTATTTTCTATTGGAGTAGGTAATACAGTGGTAAAGCAATTGCGTACTGATGCAGGAGACACAAGAGATGTGGGTTCAATCCCTGGGTTGGGAAGATCCCCTGGAGTAGGAAATGGCAACCCACTCCAATATTCTTGCCTTTAAAATTCCATAGACAGAGGAGACTACAGCCCATGGGATTGCAAAGAGTCGAACATGACTGACTGACTAAGCACACACACAGCCCACTAACAATAATTGTGATAATTTCAAGTGAAGAGTGAAGGGACTCAGCCGTACATGTATGTGGATCCATTCTCCTCCAGACTCCCCTGCCATCCAGGCTGCCATATAGCATTGAGCAGCATGTGCTATACAGTAGGTCAATGTTGAAAATCCATTTTAAATATAGCAGTATTTACATCCCTAACTCCCTATCCCTGCTCCCCATCCTTCCCCTGACAATCATAAGTTCATTCTTTAAGTCTGTGAATATCTTTCTATTTTATAATTAAGTTCATTTGTATCATTTCTCTTTAGATTCAACATATAAGGGATGTCATATGATATTTCTCCTTCTCTGTCTGACTTACTTCATTCAGTATGACATTCTGATTTAAAATGCTAACTCTATCACAGTGAAGCTGTTATTAATCTACTTAATGTACCTTAAGTGAACTATTGAAATAAAATACTTAGTGAAATTATCCTTTGATCAAAGTATGGCCCTGTTTAGGAGAACAGTTTAAAATATTTGAATAATGGTTGAATTTTATTAAAGACTTTGAAACATGGTATTCAGTTTTAAGCTAAATGCAGGTTTAGTATTTCTTCTAAATCTCTAGATGTCACTTCCAAAATACTCCAGGAGCCTGAACAGCTGTTTCTGTCCCATGCTTCTTGATATTGTCTTCCTTAAATGATATTTCTGTTTAATTCACATGACATAAAGGAAACAATTTGAACAAAAATACTTTGTAACAAAAGAAAAAGTTGTGAAAGCTGGGATCCATATCAAGCAAAAATGGCAAAATAAAACATTTAAATTTCTAAATTGGATTCTAAACAAGTTATTTAAAATTATTGTCTTACAGTTAACTTTATATTAATATTTAATTTCTTTATCTTTGGAGAGTTATGTGTGCATACATGCTAAGTTCCTTCAAAAATGTCTGACTCTTTGTGACCCTATAGACTGTAGCTGACAGGCTCCTCTGTTCATGGGCATTCTCCAGACAAGAATACTCGAGTGGGTTGGCATGCCCTCCTCCAGGTGATCTTCCCAACACAGGGATTGAATCAGCATAACTTACAATTCCTGCATTGGCAGGTGGTTTCTTCACCACTAGCACCACCTGGTAAGCCTGAGTTATGTGTACATATTTGAAATACATAGCTGTATAAACAAATGTATATTTGTAACTATTTTCTTTGAAAATCCAATGGCCTCTAATGTTTCCAAATTTCGTCAGTTCACTTCAATTCAGGTGCTCAGGCATGTCCAACTCTGCTCCCCATGGACCGCAGCATGCTAGGCCTCCCTGTCCATCACCAACTCCTGAAGTCTACCCAAACTCATGTCCATTGAGTTGGTGATGCCATCCAACCATCTCATCCTTTGTTGTCCCCTTCTCCTCCTGCCCTCAATCTTGGCCTCTAATTTTTCCAAATTTCTTAGCTAAAACTAATTGTGGATATGTACTCAGTAGGAGAAATAAGGAATATACTGATAAAATAAGTATCCTACTTTAAGGCAAGACAAAAATTTGAACATGAACATTTTATCTGCTCATTGGATCTCCTTCCATCTTGTTGCGGTCCTTTAAAGGACTGAAACCTGGTGGATGAGAGTTGATGATAAGAAAGTTAAAGAGAGAAAGAAGCTAATATTCCCTGGTTTATGCAGAGAACCAATAAAACCCCAGAACAGGGCTTGCACCGCTCACTAAGGCACAGGGCGCCCTCTCGAGGGGGTCTTAAAAGCCCGAGCAGGAGAATGAGTTCAGCTGGTTTCCGCACTCCAGATAATTAGCCGGAGGGAAAGGGGAGAGAGAGAGAGGAAACAAAGCTACAGCTTCAAGCCCAATGGAGGTGGAATAGACTCCTTCTATACATATCCAGTTCAATGAAAATAGAAAATCATCATGAATTAAGTGGAAATAGTGATGTCAGAAAGTGTATACTTGTATAACAAGTAACAAGTAATTTATTTAAAAATTCCAAATATTCCTATAAACATCATGTATTATCTATCAGTAAACCACCAATTTGTGTTTGATTTAGAAGCACATTTATTTTTTTTTTTTCAAAGACTAGATGAATCTTTCAAAAAGAAAGACATACAAATAGTAAATAAGCTAATTCAAAAGTCTGCAGCATCATTACACATTAGGAAAATACTAATTAGACCAAATGAGTACATTAAATAAGACAGACAAAATAAAAAGAAACAGTAATATCAACAACTTGGAGCAACTGCTACTTGTGTGTTCTGCTAGCAGGAGTTTAAAATTCAATATCCACACTGAAAACAGATTATTAAAAATTTATTCATACTTCTACCAAAAAAGTAAAAACATATGATCACAGACAAAAAAAAAAAGAGAGAGAGAGAGATTAATAGGAGCTTAATCATAACAGCTCCAGACTGAAAATAGCCCTGATGTCTATGAAGAAAATAATGCATAAATAAATGGTGATTCATACCAATAACAAAGTACTACTTAGCAATGATAGAAACAAACTACATAGTGTAAATTTGTGTAGGAATCTTTAAAAACTTTTAACATGAAATAAAGATATTAAAGACAAGAAAAATACATACTGTGCAGTTTCGTTGATATAAAATTCAAGTACATGTTAAAATAACAGATAGAGATACAAATCAGAAGAGTATCTGTCACTGGGTTGAGTGATTTCACTGAAAAAGGACATGAGGGACATTTTTGGTTTAGTAAAAGTTTTGTCTCTTGGTACTGTATATACAAACCTGGATATCTGTGTTGCAAGTGGATTCTTTACCATCTGAGCCACCAGGGAAACCCAAAGATTTTGTCTCTTGATACTGGGTGTAAGTTATAAGTTCATGTACTATGGAAACTGGCTTAAGGGAAGCCTATGTCTGTGAGTATTCTAGTGTTATAAGTTATAGCAATTCTTTTTTAAAAAGCAACAAATTTCAACATTGTTTGAAAGCTTTGCTCATTCTTTGAACAAATATTTATTGTGAAATGGGGTGTAGAAGCATTTTAATAAAGATATGTGATTAACAGGATTTTAATAATTAATAGTCTGATTTATTGACCATAGCTTAGCAAATGATCCCAAAGTATGGAAGTCCATATGAATTCTAAAGTAAAACAGAAATGACACACGGAAATTGTAAGGTAAGGGAGTTAGAGAAGGCAAGGTTCAGAAAAAGAACGATACCGGCACTTTACAGGAACAGATCACCTTTGATGAGGTGAGAAGGGGCAGCAGTCAGATTAGCGAGCTGCTGTCCTTATCTAAGAAAAGGGAAAGTATATATACTCATGTATGTGGAAAGTTACTGTCTTAAGGGGGCCTGTTCTTCTCCAAGGTTGTTCAGAGTAGTTATCTCTTAAATGGCTGGGGCAAGGAATTTTGGAGATCGACCAGAGGCTGGACCAGCTGGGAGCTGGGTGTAATCAACATTAAAGTCCATTTTTTTTCTTCTGGTGAAAGAGTTCTTTGTTTTGCATAGAATGATGGGGAGGACCTGGAGGGGTGTTTTAACTCCAGGCTATTTTGAGCCATGTAACTTTCCTTCAGAGATATAATGAGTATATACTCTCTCAAGGAAATTTTACAAACACACTGTACAATCTTGAACTTTAGGGCAAATAAATCTAATGTTAATCAAGACTTAAGGCAGTACACAGATCCATACACTTTCTCAGAGCTCCCTTGACATCACTGTTCCTCAGACTATAGATGAGGGGGTTTAGCACAGGGGTGAAGATAGTATAAAATGCTGACACAAACTTATCTTGGTTAGCTGACCTGTAGGATTTGGGTCTTATGTAGGTAAAAATAGCAGCTCCGAAAAAGAGTCCTACCACAGAGATATGTGAGGAGCAAGTGGCAAAAGCCTTCTTTCTAGCTTCATTAGAACACATCTGGAGAATGGCAGCAAGGATGAGACTATAGGAAACCAAGATGAGGAAAATGGGGATTAGGAGCATTAACACACAGCAGATGTACATGACATACTCAAAGACAGAAGTGTCAGCACAAGCCAAACGCACCAGAGTGGGGGCCTCACAAAAGAAATGATCAATCTCTCGGGCACTGCAAAATGAGAAATTCAGGGTAGCAGCAGCCTGCATGAGCCCATCAGCTGCGCCAAGGAACCAAGACCCCAAAATCATACTGAGGCATAATTTCCAACTCATGAGGACTGGGTATCTCAGTGGATGACAAACAGCAACATAGCGGTCATAGGACATAGCTGCCAAGAGGAAGCACTCACCCCCTCCTAAAGTGACAAAGAAGAAGATCTGGAACCCACAGCCAGCAGGGGAGATAAACTTCCTGCCAGTCAAATAGTCAACAGCCATTTTGGGTGCGACAGTAAAAATCAACATCAGGTCCATGAGGGAGAGTTGGCTCAGTAGGAAGTACATGGGCCTGTGGAGTTGGGAGTCCAGGAGAATCAGGAGAAGCATGAGGGCATTGCCCACTAGAGAGGTGAAAGCAACTATCAGAACCAACACAAAGAGAAATTGGTGGGCTCCAGTGTGGTTAAAGAGACCTAGGAGAATGAAATCTGCAGTGATATTCCAGTTTTCCATGATTTCAAACAAGAGTGATACTGAAATGGAGAAATGCATAAGTGTTACATATGCATGACATACCAAACTTTATTGAAACACACTAAAATCCAATAATTTTTCTTGATGTCAATTAATCTTGGAAGTTATTTTTACTTTCAAAATAAGATGACATACTCTTATGTACAGGAAGTAGAAGAACTGAGTCTGTAGATGGAAACAACTTAATTTGGAATTGTTAGTGCTTTAACTTTGCCAAGCTATAAATTGAAAACAATAATGACCTTCTTAGTAGTATTCCCACCCCCCCCCCACCAGTGTAATCCCATAAATCTGTTTAAACCTTCACAACTGGAAAGGACATTTTGTGTAGGGAGAAGTTTTCCCTGCAAATTCACAGAAACACAACTTTTATTGGATAAAGAAAAAAAAAATCTTACTTCTTAACTCAAACACAGAGATGAATTAATTTCTCCTTCAGTTTCATGAGGATCTAAGTCCTCAAAAGCATTTTCATCTCTAATATCCTGGAACCAAAACAGTTGTAGCTGGTTAAATAAATATAACCATAACTGCGGAAGTAAGGAGGCTAATTCAGTTTCAATGATATGTTGTGATTAAATGAAGTGACCTGACAGAAGGAGTTCTCTTCTTCCATGGTCATTCTCTTTACCTACACTTTTTACATCCATCTCATACTAGTCAACCAAGAAGGAGAAAGGCATTGCAAAAGGCTCAGTCAATTCTTAATTCCATTGCTTGATCATCATCTTACCATCATCACTTACCAGATTCCGCTGGAAGGTTTAGCTGGTTGCTTTAAAGTAAGATATCATGGAAATCCCCATTGTCAAATGCATTTCATATTTTCTAAAACTTCATGATCCACACACTATCTTTGTGTAGAATAATCAGTCTGAACCACTAATAGCTATATGCATTTCCAACTATAGCCCTCAGTGTCATTCTTCTGAAATACCTCAAACCCTCCTAATGTATTTCTTTGACTTGAATCCTTCTTATTTTCCATAATTTTCATTAAAATTTTGTTGGAAGGTTGACCCTGTTTAAACCTTCAGAAGTTTAACCCTGTTTAAAAATCAATAGGTAACTCAGTTACTATAGGATGTTTGGTGAGTTTCTTAAATTAATTTAAGTTTACTGTCAATACAGTGGAATTAAGTATTTTCATACTGTTGTGACTGCATCATGAATATTAATCTCCAGACATTCATCATCTCCAACTGAAACTATTAACAATTAAATAATAATACTCCATTCTCCCTTCTCCTCAGCCCTTGGAAATCACTGTTTTACTTTTTATCTCTATAAAAGTGACTACTCTAAAAAAATAAAATAAAATGACTACTCTAGGAACATTAGATAAATGAAATCAAGCAGCATTTACTTTTATGTTGTTTTTCATTAGTTTACTTCACTTATTATAATGCCCTCAAAGATTATCCATACTGTACTGAGTAAAAATTTCCTTCCATTTTAAGGTAAAAAATATTTCTTCATATGCACATACTATATTCTACTTATTAATTCATTTCAGTTATGGACATTTGTATTGCTTTCACTCCTGGTTTGCATGTAATTATTGATTTAATGGGACTTTTTCTTAATTCATTGTAATTATTTTTAATTTTGTATAGATACATATATAAGCACAAAATATTAGTTTTTAACCAAACTTTTTGCTTATACCATACATTTTCTTATTATGATGTTTCCACTTGTATTAAGTATTTTATCTATTATGACTCACTAACTCAATTTTTCAATGGACATAAATGGTATGACTACATTTTAATTTTGAGTGAGATAAGTATGTACAAACAACAGTCATCACAAATATAAATGACTAGTCAGCATAATAATTGTGTTTAGATTATCTAATGGAATTGTCTACTGTATGTGTCAATTAAATGAGTAGTAGGGAATTATATTTATTAAAATGTGATAGTGTTTTATTATTTGGTTCATTTAAATTTCTATCTTTTCATATTACAAGTATGTGATAATTTAAAATAGTGAATTTCATTTCAAATAGTGAATCTATTTGCAACTATTTAAAATGTTTGTAAACCTATGAAAAGAGAATTTTGAAGGATACTTTCTAAAATTGGCTATGGATACAAAGTGTGGTGAAATTTTTAAATGAGGAATAATTCATCTTGCAAATAAAATATTTACAATGACATTATGTAGACAATAAAAGCTTACCTCTAAACTAGTGTAGGAATAGGAAAATGTAATGCTGTAAAAATAAATATGTTTTCTTTGGCACTGTGGTTTCAGAATGCTGATGTTCCGCCTTTCATTCTGACTATATAGTCTTTCATTTATAATGCTGTAAAGTTGTAATATTTTTACTGTAAATCACAAACTCATCTCTTTTGCAATGCTACCAGAAGGCACAAATAGAGCCTCTCTTGTTTTCTCATAGAACTATCATAGAATATTTAAAACTGTCTATAACTTTTATTTGTATATTTTTATAATCCTTGTTTTCTTCACTCAGCATTAAAATTATAAATTTCTCCCAAGAAAACAGAGACTTAATCAATCTATTGTGTAAAAATTAAAATGATAACAGCCAAATCATTTATTTGATGAAATTCCAGGTTATTACAAGTACTTTAACCTAATGATTATACCAGCTAACATATGTTTTAGTTCTTTAGATCGTAGAGTACATAATCAAATGGATTTTATTTGTAAAACTATATAAAGAAATTAAATTAACTGTGGACTTTCTGGAGTTCAAATTTAATAAGCAAACCTAAGAAATATTTAGAGATTAGTATCACTTACTCACACAAGATAAAAATGACAAACTCCAAAAGTCTGCATCTGCATCCTCTCTGACTGGCATCCTCCTATTGTTACTCTTTGAGTGGAGGAAGGCTTTTCTAGTCTTGCAACATCAAACATGCTCATCACAGTAACCTATTAATGGGTGTGGCCTATTGCCATCTTATTCTAAATTTGTGTGCTAAGTTGCATCAGTCATGTCCGACTCTTTGTGACATTATGCACTGTAGCTCGCCAGGTTCCTCTGTCCATGGGATCCTCCAGGCAAGAATACTGGAGTGGGTTGTCATTCTCTTCTCCAAGGGATCTTCCTGACCCAGGGATCTAACCCTCCTCTCTCACTTCTCCTGCATTGGCAGGTGGGTTCTTTACCACTAGCGCCATCTAAGAAGCCCAGCTCTAAATTTACTATCCTATTAATATGTCAGAACTGTAAAAATATGACTCTTGGATATCAAAGATATTTAATTTTCAAGGATTTCAGAAGTCCCCAGAAATTCAATATATTTTCTTACATGCTTTCATAATGTTATGGTTCATTAAAACAAGGAAGAATTATTTACCCAAAGAAAGCTAAAATGCAAATGAACCTGGAAAGAGATGTCTATTTAAAAATACATTGAAGGGACTAATCTGATTCTAGCATTACTTGTTTAAACTTTAATAAGGAGGAAAATTTAAAGAGTGTGTTATTGAAAGACAAGATTTCGTCAAACTCAGTAGTTAAATTGATAAAGCTTATGGTAGAATTCAGCTACTTTTCTTTTTGGACTTAATTTGATAAAATAATAGCATATTGTAAGTTTCATTTAGTTTGTATCTATGTAACATAACTGTTGGAGAAGGCAATGGCACCCCACCCCAGTACTCTTGCCTGGAAAATCCTGTGGAAGGAGGAGCCTGGTGGGCTGCAGTCCATGGGGTCAAGGAGAGTCGGAGAAGACTGAGCGACTTCACTTTCACTTTTCACTTTCATGCATTGGAGAAGGAAATGGCAACCCACTCCAGTGTTCTTGCCTGGAGAATCCCAGGCACGGAGGAGCCTGGTGGGCTGCCATCTATGGGGCCGCACAGGGTCGGACACGACTGAAGTGACTTAGCAGCAACATAACTATACATAATTTTGTATTTGTATGCTTGTGTCTATGCAATACATGCATTGTAATAGCAAAAACAATTATAGCAGATTACATTTTTGTGTCAAGCAATTTGCAATTTGATTCTATCTGGGATAATTTTTATAATTTTATTATTGGTTTACTTTTCATTTTAAAAGCCCAGGGAAAGTATATTTTTGCTTCATTTTTACCACCCCTGTAACTTTGTGTTGTCTAAGAGTAAATAAGGATCACCTTCCACAAATGAAAATATACATATATATATGTATATATGTATGTATGTGTGTGTATGTATCTTTCTCATGGAATAGTTAGTGGGAAAAGCTGCCTCTGTAAAAAATATATATATATATAAGATACTGCAAATTGATTAATCCAGGTGAGCAGTAATAATTGTTATTTTGTTTCTTTTAGGAAGGGAGTACTACCTAGATTTTCATTCTAACTCTATCTTTGGATGTTGAATCTTATCAGAGTGTCCAATCTTGCACTGATTTAAAATATAACTGACCTCCTGAGTGAAACCTTACCTTTAAGGTCAAGCTATACTATTTCTTTGTGCTTCCCTGGTAGCTCAACTGGTAAAGAATTCACCTTCAATGCAGGAGATCCCGGTTCGATTCCTGGGTCCGGAAGATCCCCTGGAGAAAGAATAGGCTATCCAGTATTCTTGGGCTCTCCTGTTGACTCAGACCTGGGTTCCATCCCTGGGTTAGGAAGATCCCCTGGAGGAGGGAATGGCAATCCACTCCAGTATTCTTGCCTGGAGAATTCCACGGACAGAGAAACCTGGCAGACTATGGTCCATAGAGTTGCAAAGAGTTGGACATGACTGAATGGCTTTCACTTTCGTATTGTTTCCTTTGCAAAACTATATTATTTCCTTTGTTAAACCTCATATTCCTAGCTAAGTAACAGTAGTACAACCTGGACAGGTAGTATATCAGGTTTCAAGTAAGACATTTGACAAGAGAGCAATGATCATTTTCAATAAAATTTGTATTTTCTGTTTTGAATACTGTTTCATATTGGCCACGGATTTGTTCAGAGCAATGCTCCAGAAGCACAGTTGTTGACAGTGCTGCCACTGTCAGATGGGGGAAATAGACATTGAGTAATATACATCAAATATTCTGTTGGTTCCCAGGGGCATAAGTAGGAAGATCAGGTACGCTTATATCAGAGGGAAAAATGGACATACTTCTCAGAATTTCATCATGAAACTGAAATGACTGTGAATCTTGGGGTCAAAATTTAGAGTAATTTAAGATTATTTATAAATATTTGAATATAATTTAGAGAAATCAGAAACTTTTTAACAGACCCTCATTTTAGTAAGACAAAGATGTTCTGCACAACTCTTCTCCAGGAGGTATGTAGAAATTAAATACTTTCCAGACTTTACAATGACAGACTGCTTTGAAAAGGGCATCTAATAGGTGCTGCTATCTGGCTACAGTGCAGAGTCAAGAAGTTACACCTGAGTAGATAGGAAGTAAGGGAAATAAATTCTACTCTTCTGTTTGCCTCTCCTCTCCTAGGGTTAAAGAGACACACTTGGCAATTCATGGGACATAGACAAAGTACAATATGACCTGTATCCCAGAAGTAGGAAACAAGATTACTAATAAACATCACTAATCAATCATTTCTCCTTTCTTTTTAACAAATATTTTGTTCCATTAATTTCTTCACAAAACCAGTTCATTCACTTTCCAAAGGAAACAAGTAAAAATCTCATTCAGTCATGGGTATTGAGCAGTTACCCACAGATCCAGAAATGTTCTTATATCTGATGACCTGTGAAATATATGTCATCCAATACCCAACATATTTGGTGAATCAAAGTCCTGAATATAGCAGTAAACAATCCCCAAAGGGAAAAAACAGTGAGAAGAATATAGTAATATGTTCTCGGACATTCTCAATTTTTACTGGGCAGCCATATAATTTTCAACTCTAATATGGATGAAGAAAATTAATAATTAAAGTCATTTTTATAGTTTTCTCTTTTTTACTGTCAGTGGAACATTCCCCTTAAATAGTCTTTATTTTTCAAAATCCAGGTTGCCTTCTCTGACTTGATATTTGTAGAAAATAATCTTATTGTGACAAATTGGTTTTCTCAGCCAACAGTCTTTAGATACATGTTTGAAGTCTGTGTGTGGTTTATTATTGCTTTATACATATTCTCGGCATTCTGCCGATTTCCATGTGAAGAGCAAACTTCACTGTCATATGTATATGCATTATGTATACGTATACACACACAAAAACACATATGTGTGTATGTGTGTGTATCTGTATGTATATTGGCTTGGCTAAGCTATATCTTGTTTGGACTGATGCCTTGTGTTTGAACATCTCTATCTATCAATTCCACACCAAGATCTTTATAGGTATCATTTTCCCCCTTTTCTCTTGCTTCTTTTATTGCCATGAGAAGATGATGCTTGAGCATGTTGTCTATTTTAACACCTTAAGTTGTCTGTGCCTGGTTTCCTATTTTAAAAAGCCAAAGTTTCCTGTGACTCTACGTTATAAAAATGGAAGCCACTATCTCTTTTCAAACAGAGCAGAGTAATTCAGATAATTAACCTAATAGAAGGTAAGAATGTCAAGGAGCCAAATGGGGGAAAACTGAATCAACCTAGCAACATGCAAGCATGGTAAGTTTCCATCATTCCTGTAAATCAAGGAGCACCTGAATGAGTGGCATCCTGAAACTGAAGAATAGGGCCCACTTGAAGAATCTGAGTAAAGAGGCGGGTTAGATTGTATGATTTGAAACTATATATAGAAAGAATAGCTCTCTCAAGAAACCTGGAAACATGGAGAGTCTCAACTACTGCCAAGGATACTAAAGAAAACAGAGAGACAGCTAATGAAAGAGAAAAGTTTTTTTTTTTTTATTATGTCCTATAGAACTTCCAAGTTTTCACTGGAGCTTGTACTGAGATTTTCTGTAGAAAACCAACTGGCACATAATCAAAAATTTTTATCTTCAGCTATAGATCTTTGCAGAATAAAAAGATCTGAAAACAAGCAAATGAAGACTTGCATGCTGATTAACAATAATATCTGTTTTATATTTTGCTAGTGAGTATTTTTAGATATAGTGATGTTTTTTCCATCAAATTTATTTTATTTTACTAAGTCTAAATCTGTTTACTGTTGGGTTAATACCTGCCTAATAAACCTAGTCTCATTCTTTAATTTTCTAGCATGCTAAATTTTTTCAAGTTTAGATATGTATGCTTTAAACCCTAATTTTTCTTCAGTATAGCTTCTTTCCTTTTCACTTGTAACATTAAGTATATTTACATTTTCCAAAAGAACTGACATGCAAAAAATTAAAAATATATATAATTTAACTCAAATTATTATACATACATAATGCTGTATAAGAAACCACCACAAAACTTACTGGTTCACAGAAATCCCCTGCATTCCTATACATTAACAATGAGAAAACAGAAAGAGAAATTAAGGAAAAAGTACCATTCACCATTGCAACAAAAAGAATAAAATACTTAGGAGTATATCTACCTAAAGAAACAAAAGACCTATACATAGAAAACTATAAAACACTGATGAAAGAAATCAAAGAGGACACAAACAGATGGAGAAATATACCGTGTTCATGGATTGGAAGAATCAATATTGTCAAAATGGCTATACTACCCAAAGCAATCTATAGATTCAATGCAATCCCTATCAAGCTACCAACGGTATTTTTCACAGAACTAGAACAAATAATTTCACAATTTGTATGGAAATACAAAAAACCTCAAATAGCCAAAGTAATCTTGAGAAAGAAGAATGGAACTGGAGGAATCAACCTGCCTGGCTTCAGACTCTACTACAAAGCCACAGTCATCAAGACAGTATGGTACTGGCACAAAGACAGAAATATAGATCAACGGAACAGAATAGAAAGCCCAGAGATAAATCCACGTACCTATGGACACCTTATCTTTGACAAAGGAGGCAAGGATATACAATGGAAAAAAGACAATCTTTTTAACAAGTGGTGCTGGGAAAACAGGTCAACCACCTGTAAAAGAATGAAACTAGAACACTTTCTAACACCATACACAAAAATAAACTCAAAATGGATTAAAGATCTAAATGTAAGACCAGAAACTATAAAACTCCTAGAGGAGAACATAGGCAAAACACTCTCCGACATAAATCACAGCAGGATCCTCTATGACCCACCTCCCAGAATATTGGAAATAAAAGCACAAATAAACAAATGGGACCTAATGAAACTTAAAAGCTTTTGCACAACAAAGGAAACTATAAGTAAGGTGAAAAGACAGCCTTCAGAATGGGAGAAAATAATAACAAATGAAGCAACAGACAAAGGATTAATCTCAAAAATATACAAGCAACTCCTGTAGCTCAATTCCAGAAAAATAAATGACCCAATCAAAAAATGGGCCAAAGAACTAAACAGACATTTCTCCAAAGAAGACATACAGATGGCTAACAAACACATGAAAAGATGCTCAACATCATGCATTATCAGAGAAATGCAAATCAAAACCACAGTGAGGTACCATTACACGCCAGTCAGGATGGCTGCTATCCAAAAGTCTACAAGCAATAAATGCTGGAGAGGGTGTGGAGAAAAGGGAACCCTCTTGCACTGTTGGTGGGAATGCAAACTAGTACAGCCGCTATGGGGAATAGTGTGGAGATTCCTTAGAAAACTGGAAATAGAACTGCCATATGACCCAGCAATCCCACTCCTGGACATACACACTGAGGAAACCAGATCTGAAGGAGACATGTGCACCCCAATGTTCATCACAGCACTGTTTATAATAGCCAGGACATGGAAGCAACCTAGATGCCCATCAGCAGATGAATGGATAAGGAAGCTGTGGTACATATACACCATGGAATATTACTCAGCCATTGAAAAGAATTCATTTGAATCATTTCTAATGAGATGGATGAAACTGGAGCCCCTTATACAGAGTGAAGTAAACCAGAAAGATAAAGACCAATGCAGTATACTAACTCATATATATGGAATTTAGAAAGATGGTAACAATAACCCTATATACGAAACAGAAAAAGAGACACAGATGTACAGAACAGACTTTTGGACTCTGTTGGAGAAGGCGAGGGTGGGATGTTTTGAGAGAACAGCATCCAAACATTTATATTATCAAGGGTGAAACAGATCACCAGCCCAGGTTGGATGCATAAGACAAGTGCTTGGGGTTGGTGCATTGGGAAAGACCCGAAGGAATGGGGTGGGGAGGGAGGTGGGAGGGGGGATTGGAAGGGGAATGCATGTAAATCCATGGCTGATTCATGTCAGTGTACAGCAAAAAATACTACAATATTGTAAAGTAATTAGCCTCCAACTAATAAAAATAAATGGGAAAAAATAAAAAATAAAATAAAATAAAAGTAAATAAAATGACCTACAGATTCCATTTGGACTTCCCAGGTGGCACTAATGGTAAAGAACCTACTGCTAGTGCAGATAGACTTAAGAGATGGGATTTGATCCCTGGTTTGGGACGATCTCCTGGAGGAGGGCATGGCAACCTACTCCAGTATTCTTGCTTGGAGAATCCCATGGACAGAGGATCCTGGCAGGCTGCAATCCCTAGGGTCTCACAAAGTCGGACACAACTGAAGTGACAATACATTCACACATACACAGAGATTCCAACTGAGTATTTAACTACTCAACTCAGTTGAGTCAAACAATTTTTTTTTTTTTCAGAGTTCAGGGTCTTACAGGTGAAAAGTAGAGGTTTATTTCGAGTCAAACCTAATGCTGAAAGTGTACTTTATATATCCCTGATTTATTCACATGCCTTCTCTTTGATCTTTACCTTTGGTTTGACTTGTAGTCTTTCATTTTTTCCCATGAAGCATGAGGTCATGAAAACAAATAATATTTGTTGATTTTACATGATTGATGTTCTTGGTAAAGAGAAGACATCCTGGCATTTGATTTTTCAGATTTCTTCTTTCTCTTCAATTTTCAATTCTAATAGATAGGTATTCTTATATAGATGTCTCACTATATGGACTTATATATAGATAAATATGCAAATATATAAGCATAATAGATTTCCATATCTATTTCCAAATCTATCTATAGATCCATCTAACTCTTTGGATTTGTCATGTAGTTATTCTGCCACACACTCAAATAATGAAGTCTATATCATTTAATTTTCAATTTGAATTAAATTTTAACTATTTTTAAACTACAGAAATGTTATATTTGTAAACTTGCATAGCTGCATTTTAGAGGGTTTAATATACAAGGGTGTGTGTTCCTAGGTGACTGACCTCAGAGTGTAACTCCTGATCATTTCGTATCAAATTCTGAATGTTTTTCCTAAATTACATTTTGAAATGTTTTGTGTGTAAAACATCTATGGATCATATATGAAGGCTGAAGTAGTGAAATATTCCTATTAATATGAAATATTCTCATATAGTATAATAAAAATTATCTATCAAAACAATGGCTCCAGATTTTGTGAAGTAAGTTTAAAATGATGACATTATATTTGTCATGGATGCCAGAAAAAAGAAAAAAAGCATGCATTAATTAGAGTACTATTATAGCTACTTTGTTGCTATTGTTGTTTTAGTTGTTAAGTTGTGTCCAGCTCTTTGTGACCCCATGGGCTGTAGCTGCTAGGCTCTTATGTCCATGGGAATTACTGGAGTGGGTTGACATTTCCTTCTTCAGGGAATCTTCCTGACACAGGGATCCAACACATATCTCCTGTACTGGCAGAGAAATTCTTTGCCACTGAATCAGAAAGACAGCACATCACAATTATCATTTCAGTATTGAAAATAGAAGCTTTAAAAAACAATAACATATTTCAAAAGAATCTATAATTTTGGCTATTTCCAGCAGTGGCAGCTTGTCTGTGTTTCAAGGAGCATCAGCAGAAAAGGGTGTTGGAGGATCCACTTTCTCAAGGGCTTAAATATATGTCCTGGCTATTAAAGGTAAGCTTAATGTCTGCCTGCAAATATTTATAGACATGGACAAGAAAGTACCTATGTGACCTAATCATGGATTGAACATATAGTCACTTCTGCCATGCTTTAGGATAAAAGGAATCAAAGGGGTCTTCCCAGATTTAAAGAACAGGGACACAGATTTCAGTTCTTAATAGACTATCGGTAGTGTCCTACTGGAGTTTATAGATTGGCACATTTTGCAGACTTTTTTTTGAATATGCAATTTATCTTTGGTACCTATATATCATTATGCATACACTATGCACACATATAATAGGAGTTCTGTCATATTTTTAAGTTTAAATAGATCTCACTTAGAACATGAAATATATGTTGTGACTCTAAGCAATACTAGCCATCAACAGCAACTAAAGTGTATGAAAATTATATGTATTAAATCTGATTTATAATTAGTACAGTTTTATACATGATAATTTGTCATTTGCAATTTTATGAGGTAATTTATGTTTATTAGTATTTTACATATTTTGTCTATATATAAATCTGTTATTTATATATGGAAATATATATTTATATATGAAATTATAAAAAGCATAGATTACATAGATATATTTTTATGTATTGGGCTTCCCATGTGGCGTTTGTTGTAAAGAATCCACCTGTCAATGCAGGAGATGCTAGAGATGCGTCTTTGATCTCTTGGGCCGGGAAAATCCATTGGAGTAGGAAATGGCAATTTGCTCCATTATTTTTGCCTGGAAATATTCCATGGACAGAAGAGCCTCCTGGTGGGCTACAATCCAAGGGGTCGCAGAGTTGGACAGAACTGAGCGCACATACACACACATGCACATTGTTACATATATTTACATATTGTATTACATATGTAACTTGTATCTATCAACAATTTACATATATAAATTATAAATAAATATACATAAGTATGGCTTCCCTGGTGGCTCAACATATAAAGAATCTTCTTGCAAAGCAGAAGACACAGGAAACGCGAATTCTATCCTTGGATTGGGAAGATCCCCTGGAGGAGGAAATGGCAGCTCATTGCGGTACTCTTTTTTTATTTTATTTTATTTTATTTTATTTTTTTATTAGTTGGAGGCTAATTACTTCACATCATTTCAGTGGGTTTTGTCATACATTGATATGAATCAGCCATGGATTTACACGTATTCCCCATCCCGATCCCCCCTCCCACCTCCCTCTACACCCGATTCCTCTGGGTCTTCCCAGTGCACCAGGCCGGAGCACTTGTCTCATGCATCCCACCTGGGCTGGTGATCTGTTTCACCATAGATAGTATACACGCTGTTCTTTTGAAATATCCCACCCTCACATTCTCCCACAGAGTTCAAAAGTCTGTTCTGTATTTCTGTGTCCATGAAATTTTCCAGGCAAGAATCCTGCCATTTTCTACTCTACTATGGGCTGTACATAGCCCATAGGGTCACAAAGGATCAGACATGACTGAGCAACCAAGCACACATGTATACATGAGCATGGAGTAGAAAATGGCAGGATTCTTGCCTGGAAAATTTCATGGACGGAGGAGTCTGAAGGGTTAAAGTCCACGGAGTTGCAAAGAATTGGACATGACCAAACATGCACATACAAAAGCATTTATCAGTGTATATGACTTCATTAATCCATAATCTACAATCTGTGCATCATTCAAGTACACTTTCATAAATAATTTTCAAATGATTGATTTTCAATTTCTTATGACTTGAAATATAGTATAAATTCTTAAATTATATTTATTTAGAATGAATCTGGTTGGATATTGATGTGTGACTTCATATACTGACATATTACTCTCTAGTTTTATTCTTATTTAATTCATTAAGTGTAATGGAAAAAAAAGATTTAATATAAAATTTTATTCTGGCATTTCAGCTTCAAGTATCTGAAAGCTTATTAGAAGGAAAGTCCTATAATTATTGGAGCTATGGGTGTTGAGTCCAGAACCGCAGCCGGACATGGGGCTAGAGGACGAGCAAAGGATGCTGACCGGGTCCGGAGATCCCAAGGAGGAGAAAGAAGAGGAAGAAGAATTAGTGGATCCTCTAACAACAGTGAGAGAGCAATGAGAGCAGCTAGAGAAATGTGTGAAGGCTCGGGAGCAGCTAGAGCTCTGTGATCGTGTATCCTCCAGGTCACAGACAGAGGAGGACTGCACAGAGGAGTTCTTTGACTTCTTGCATGCAAGGGAACACTGTGTGGCCCACAAACTGTTTAACAGCTTGAAATAAGTGTGCAGATTTGTTCAACCCAGCCTTCATCACCTGGGCATTGGGATATTTCCTCATGGTTTTGAACATGATGTTTATTTGTGTAACTGAGTTCATGTGAATTTTAAGGATTTTGGCTTAGGCAAGTAATTTCTGTGTAATTATCAGTGATTTCATCTTAATAAAGTCCAGTGATCAGCAAAAAAAAAAAAAAAAAAAAATTATTGGAGCTATGGAAGAATATTTTTTCTTACTTCTTGACCATCTACAAATGCAGTGTTTTATTTGAGTTAATGTGAGCTAATTAAATGAAAGATATTAGGTAGACCATTCAGAAGTTATTAAAATTTAAGAAAAGGAGGTGCTGGGAAAACTGGACGGCTAATGTGAAGCAACATGACTAAAACATTTCCTCACACAACATACCTAAATAAATTCAAATGGGTTAAATACCTAAATGTAAGAACTGAAACCATAAAGCTCATAGAAGAAAACATAAGCTGAACAATCTTTGATTTACAGGAGGAGCAATTTTTTGATCTATCTCTTAAAGCAAAAGATGTAAAAGCAAAAAGAAATCTACAAAATAAAGACAACCCACAGGACAGCAGAAAATATTTGCAAGTGATATGATCAACGAGGAGGTAATATCCAAAACATAAAAACAGCATATGTAACTAAATATCAAAAAACAATCCAATAAAAAATGCACAAATAATCTGAATAGATATTTTTCCAGAGATGGCATATAGAATGCTAAAATGTAAAACAAAGTTACTCAGCAAGGTTAATTGTTGGAGAAACACAAATCACCTCAAAACAATGAGCTATAATCTCCTGCCTGTCAGAGTAACTATTGTTAAAAAATTAAAAAATAACCAATGCTGTATGGATATGAAGAAAAGAGAATCTTCAGATATTGGAGGTGGGAATTTAAAAATTGGTGCAGCTGCTATGGAAAACAGTATGAAGATTCCAAAAACTAAAAGTAGAACTACTATCAGTATCAGTTCAGTCACTCAGTCGTGTCCAACTCTTTGCGACCCCATGAACCACAGCACACCAGGCCTACCTGTCCATCACCAAATCCCGGAGTCTACCCAAACCCATGTCCATCGAGTCAGTGATGCCATCCAACCATCTCATCCTCTGTCATCCCCTTCTCCCCCTGCCCTCAATCTTTCCCAGCAACAGGGTCTTTCAAATGAGTCAGCTCTCCACATCAGGTGGCCAATGTATTGGAGTTTCATCACTAGAAACAAAGCTAGTGGAGGTGATGGAATTCCAGTTGAGCTATTTCAAATCCTGAAAGATGATGCTGTGAAAGTGCTGCAATCAATATGCCAGCAAATTTGGAAAACTCAACAGTGGCCACAGGACTGGAAAAGGTCAGTTTTCATTCCAATCCCAAAGAAAGGCAATGCCAAAGAATGCTCAAACTACTGCACAATTGCACTCATCTCACATGCTAGCAAAGTAATTCTCAAAATTCTCTAAGCCTAGGCATCAACAGTACATGAACTGTGAAATTCCAGATGTTCAAGCTGAATTTAGAAAAGGCAGAGGAACCAGAGATCAAATTGCCAATATGCGTTGGATCATTGAAAAAGCAAGAGATTACCAGAAAAGTATCTACTTCTGCTTTACTGATTACACCAAAGCCTTTGACTGTGTAGTTCACAACAAACCTTGGAAAATTCTTCAAGAGATGGGAATACCAGATCACCTTGCCTCGCTCCTGAGAAATCTGTATGCAGGTCAAGAAGCAGCAGATAGAACTGGATATGGAACAACAGACTGTTTCCAAATGGGAAAGAAGTACGTCAAGGTTGTATATTGTCACCTTGCTTATTTGATTATATGCAGAATGAGTACATCTTACGAAACATCAGAATCAAGATAGCAGGGAGAAATATCAATAATCTCAGATATATAAATGACACAATCCTTATTGCAGAAAGCAAAGAGGAACTAAAAGGCATCTTGATGAAAGTGAAAGAGGAGAGTGAAAAAGTTGGTTTAAAGCTCAACATTCCAAAGAATAAATCATGGCATCTGGTCCCATCACTTCATGCCTAATAGATAGGGAAACAATAGAAACAGTGAGAGACTTTATTTTCTTGGGCTCCAAAATCACTGCAGATGGTGACTGCAACCATAAAATTAAAACATACTTCCTCCTTGGAAGAAAAGCTATGATGAACCTAGACAACATTTTAAGAACTAGAGACATTATTTTACCGACAAAGATCCATACAGTCAAAGCTATGGTTTTTCAGTAGTCATGTGTGAATGTGAGAGTTGGACCATAAAGTAAACTGAGCACTGAAGAATTGATACCTTTGAACTGTGGTGTTGGAGAAGACTGTTGAGAGTCCCTTGGGCAGCAAGGAGATCAAACCAGTCAATTCTAAAGGAAATCAGTCCTGAATATTCATTGGAAGCACTGATGCTGAAGCTGAACCTCAGATACTTTGGCCACATGATACAAAGAACTGACTCATTGGAAAAGACCTTGATATTGGGAAAGAGTGAAGGCAGGAAAAGGGGACAAAATAGGATAAGATATTTGGAAGGTATCATTGTCTAAATGGACTTGAGCTTGAGCAAACTCCAGGAATTGATGATAGACAAGTAAGCCTGGCTTGCTGCAATCCAAGGTGTCACATGAGCCAAACAACTGAGCAACTGAACTGAACTAATTTCTAAACTAAAATTATTTTTTTTTAGTTTATTTACTTTTTATTGAAGGATAATTGCTTTACAGAATTTTGCTGTTTTCTGTCAAACTTTAACATGAATCAGCCATAGGTGTACATATATCCCCTCCCTTTTGAAACTCCCTCCCATCTCCCTCCCCATCCCCCTCCTATAGGTTGATACAGAACCCCTGTTTGAGTTTCCTGAGCCATACAGCAAATTCCCACTGGCTATCTATTTTACATATGGTAGTGTAAGTTTCTATGTTACTTTTTCCATACATCTCAACCTCTCCTCCCCTTTCTCCAAGTCCATAAGTTTGTTCTCTATGTCTGTTTATCTATTGTCGCTCTGTAAATAAATTCTTCAGTACCATTTTTCTAGATTCCGTATGCTGTTGCCGCTGCTGCTAAGTCACTTCACTTGTGTCCGACTCTGTGTGACCCCATAGATGGCAGCCCACCAGGCTCCCTCATCCCTGGGGTTCTCCAGGCAAGAACACTGGAGTGGGTTGCCATTTCCTTCTCCAATGCATGAAAGTGAAAAGTGAAAGTGAAGACGCTCAGTCGTGTCTGACTTTTCGTGACCCCATGGACTGCAGCCTACCAGGCTCCTCTGTCCATGGGATTTTCCAGGCAAGTGTACTGAAGTGGGGTGAGATTCCATATATATGTGTTATAATATGATATTTCAAGCAAAATTGGGCTCAATAAAGGACAGAAAGGGTATGGACCTAACAGAAGCAGAAGATAGTAAGAAGAGGTGGCAAGAATACACAGAAGAACTATACAAAAAAAATCTTCATGACCCAAATAATCACAATGGTGTGATTACTCACCTAGAGCTAGACATCCTGGAATGCGAAGTCAAGTGGGCCTTAGGAAGCATCAATATGAACAAAGCTAGTAGAGCTGATGGAATTCCAGTTGAACTTTTTCAAATCCTAGAAGATGATGCTGTGAAAGTGCTGGACTCAATATGCCAGCAAATTTGGAAAATTCAGCAGTCACCACAGGACTGGAAAAGGTCAGTTTTCATTCCAGTCCCTATTAAAGGCAATGACAAAGAATGCTCAAACTACCCCACAATTGCACTCATCTCACACGAGATGATTTTGAACAAAGTAATGCTCAAAATTCTCCAAGCTAGGCTTCAGAAATACCTGAACCATGAACTTCCAGATGTTCAAATTGGTTTTAGAAAAGGCAGAGGAACCAGAGATCAAATTGCCAACATACCCTGAATCATTGAAAAAGCCCGAGAAAGCCAGAAAAACATCTATTTCTGCTTTATTGAATATGTCAAAGTCTTTGACTGTGTGGATCACAATAAACTGTAGAAAATTCTGAAAGAGTTGGGAATACCAGACCACCTGACCTGCCTCCTGAGAAATCTGTATGCAGGTCAGGAAGCAACAGTTCGAACTGGACATGGAAAAACAGACTGATTCCAAATCTGGAAAGGAGCACGTCAAGGCTGTATATTGTCACTCTGCTTATTTAACTTATATGCAGAGTACATCATGACAAATGCTGGGCTGGATGAAGAACAAGCTGGAATCAAGATAGGAGAAATATCAGTAACCTCAGATATGCAGATGACACCAACCTTATGGCAAAAAGTGGAGAAGAACTAAAAAGCCTCTTGATGAAAGTGAAAGAGGACAGTGAAAAAGTTGGCTTAAAGCTCAATATTCAGAAAATTAAGACCATGGCGTCTGGTCCCATAACTTCATGGCAAATAGATGGGGAAACAGTGGAAACAGTGGCTGACTTAATTTTTCTGGTCTCCAAAATCACTGCAGATGGTGACTGTAGCTGTGAAATTAAAAGACACTTACTCCTTGGAAGGAAAGTTATGACAAACCTAGAAAAAAAATTAAAAAGCAGAGACATTACTTTGCCAACAAAGTTCCATCTAGTCAAGGCTATGGTTTTTCCAGTAGTCATGTATGGATGTGAGAGTTGGACTATAAAGAAAGCTGAACGCCAAGGAATTGAAGCTTTTGATCTGTGGTGTTGGAGAAGACTCTTGAGAGTCCCTTGGACTGCAAGGAGATCCAACCAGTCAAACCTAAAGGAAATCGGTCCTGAATATTCATTGGAAGGACTGATGCTGAAACTGAAACTCCAATACTTTGGCCACCTGATGGGAAGAACTGACTCATTTGCAAAGACCCTGATGCTGAAAAGATTGAGGGCGGGAGGAGAAGGGAATGACAGAGGATGAGATGGTTGGATGGCATCACCGACTGGATGGTCAAGAGCTTGAGCAAGTTCTGGGAGTTGGTGATGGACAGGGAGGCCTGGCATGCTGCGGTTCACGGGGTCGCAAAGAGTAGGACACGACTGAGCGACTTAACTGAACTGATTGCCATTTTCTTAATTGTTTGGTATTGATATTGTAGGTCTTTTTTCTTTTTCTTTTTTGGTCTTTTTTCTTCTGTTGCATTTCTTGACTGTATAAGTCCCTTTAACATACGTTGTAAAGCTGGTTTGGTGGTAATGAATTCTCTTAACTTTTGCTTCTCTGCAAAGCTTTTTATTTCTCCATAATTTTGAATGAGAACCTTGCCAGGTACAGTAATCTTGTTTGTAGATTTTTCCCTTTCAGTACTTAAATATATCCTGCCATTCCCTTCTGGCCTGTAGAGTTTCTGCTGAAAGATCAGCTGTTAAATGTATGGGGTTTCCCTTGTATGTTACTTGCTGCTTCTCCCTTGATGCTTTTAATATTCTTTCTTTGTGTTTAATCTTTCTTAGTTTGATTATTATGTGTCTTGGTGTGTTTCTTCAGGGTTTATCCTGTATGGGACTATTTGTGCCTTTTGGACTTGATTGACTATTTCCTTTTCCATGTTGGGGAAATTTTCAACTATAACCTCTTCAAAAATTTTCTCATACCCTTTCTTTTCCTCTTTTTCTTCTGGGACCCCTATAATTTGAATACTGGTGCATTTGATGTTGTCCCAGCAGTCTCTGAGAATGTCCTCAGTTCTTTTCATTCTTTTTACTTCATTCTGCTCTTCAGAAGTTATTTCCACCATTCTACCTTCCAGCTCACTGATTCATTCTTCTGCTTCAGATATTCTGCTATTGATTCCTTCTAGAGTGTTTTTAATTTCAGTAATTGTGTTGCTTGTCTCTATATGCTTATTCTTTAATTCTTTTAGGTCTTTGTTAATTGATTGTTGCATTTTCTCTATTTTGTTTTCAAGGATTTTGATCAACTTTACTATCCCTTTTCTGAGTTCTTTTTCAGGTAGTTTGCCTCTTTCCTCTTCATTTATTTGGACATCTGTGTTTCTAGTTTGTTCCTTCATTTGTGCAGTATTTCTCTGCCTTCTCATTACTATTATTTTTTAAGTTATTGTGTTTGAGGGCTCCTTTTCCCAGGCTTCAGGGAAAGTTGAATTCTTTCCTTTAAGAAGGCTGAATTCTTTCTTCCTTTTGGTTTCTGCCCTCCTAAGGTTAGTTCAGTGGTTTGTGTGAGTTTCATATAAGGTGAGATTTGTGCTGAGTTTTTGTTTGTTTTTTTGTTTATTTTTCCTCTGATGGGCAAGGCTGAGTGAGGTGTAAATCCTGTCTGCTGATGATTGGGTTTGTGTTTTTGCTTTGTTTGTTCTTTAGATGAGGAGTCCTGCACAAGGTGCTACTGGTGATTGGGTGATTCAGGGTCTTGTATTCAAGTGGTTTCCTTTGTGTGACTTCTCACTGTATGATACCCCCCAGGGTTGGTTCTCTGGTAGTTGAGAGTCTTGGAGTCTGTGTTCCAACCCCAAAGGCTCAGGGCTTGTTCTTTGGTCAGGAACAATGATTCCACAAGTGGTTTGTTATGGCATTAAGTGAGATTAAAACAAATATCCAAGAATGAGAAACCAAAGATGAACCCCAGACAAATGGCAGTTTATAATTGGCATCATAAATCAGGTAAATAATAATTAAATTAATGAAGTACTCGCATATACATATACTCCCATGAGCAAAGTGAAAACTGTCCAACAGTAATAAAGTACAGTAGATTGACCTGGCAAACAAAGGAAATCAAATATTATATTTAACAGTTAAGAACAAAACTAACTTAAGCAAAAACTGGAAAACAAAACTAAAGCAAGGTGAGAAGTTGGGAATAAAGCAATGAAAACAAAACTAACAAATATATTGAGAAGAAAGGAAAAAAAGAAAAGAGAATAGACATGCAGAGTTAAAGAAAGGTAGATGAAGAAGATTTATATACATTAAAGATTAACTGCTGGGGAAAAGAACAGTAGGAAAGGCAAACAAAGGAATAAATGTAGAAAAAAAATAATGTTTAAATTTTTTTCAATTAAATTAAAAAAAGAGAGAGAGAGAGAGAGAAAAGAGGAAAACGCCACAGAACTGCAAAAGCCCAATATAGAGGCATAAGTTTACAACAACAATAAAAGTTGAGACTGGGGAAAACAAAAAGCTTAATCGTTTTTTTAGTGCCAATAAAATTGACAACTCGAAAATAAGCAGAAAAACAAACAAACAAAAAATAATCTACAGAACTAGTAAAAAAATAAGAAGAATAAATGCTTTTCTTGAGTCATTGCTGTCAGAGTCCTTTCCCTCGCTGGGAGTCACAGTCCACCTCACCTCCCTAGGATGCCCTCCAACACTGTGCTGATCTCTGGACCTGCTGTGGGGGCAGCTCAGCTTCTAATCTGGTCCTACTCCTGTGTGTTCTTGTCTCCAATGTCCACAGCTATCAGAGCTAGTGCATTTTCTTTTATGGGAGCTCTCAATGGCCTTTGATATATTCCATAGACACAGAGTCTGCTTAGTTAACCATGTAGATTTAATCTGCAGCTTATACAGCTGGTGGGAAGGTTTTGGGTCTTCCTTCCTTAGCCACACTGACTCTGGGTTTTAATTGTGATTTTATTTCCACCTCTACATGTGGATCTTCCACTTGGATTTAACTACTGAGGCTGCCCTGGAGGGCTTGGGTTTGCCCCAGTGAGGGCCAGGTGTGGAGAAGGTGCAGCTGCTTGTGTTGCAGGGGTTCTGACAGCACCAGGTACTCGGGGGGGGCGGGGGGGGGGGGCGGGGAGGGGAGGGGGGTGGCAGCTAGGGCAACAGGAAATATAGTGCTCTAGAAGGGTATGGCAACCAGTATTGGCCAATATGCTCCAGTATTCTTGCCTGGAGAATCCCCTTTCTGACAGAGAAGACTGGCAGGCCACAATCTACAGGGTGGCACGACCCTGAGCACATAGACACAAGACATTTTTTACCCGTGACAGCTCTGCCCCAGTGAGAATTGAGCATGAATTTGGTGCAGCTGCTTGGCTTGTGGGAACCTTGGTGGTGCCAAGTGTGCAAGGGTTACGGACCTATCAGAGTCTTTTTTCAAGCCTCTTCTAGCTGGCCATCAGAAGGCCTACTTGGCCAGTCTTTCTCTGTAGCTCCGCCCATTCAGGCACTTACAGGTCTCCCTTGCCTGGGGTCCTTCTCTGTTCTTCCAAGTGTCAGGCACACAGAGGAGGCCCCCCTGACTGGGATCCTACTCTGTAGATTGGTGTGTCAGGAACTTAAAAGGGCACCCTGGGTGGGGTCCTGCTCGTAATTCAGTGCATCAGGCATTTGATGAGCCAGCCTCCCTATTGTTCAGCTGCTGGTTCTGGCGTGTGGGGAGAGAGAGGCTATGGTGATGACTCCACTTCCTACGCGGAACTCAGCAGTGTTGCCTTGGTTCCATGGCTGCCCACCTTTCCTCCACCAGCCTTTCTCACCAAGATCTCCTTCCTCACATCCCCTCAATCTGTCTCTCCACAGTCAATAGCAGCCCTCACCCTGGGATTGCTCCACAATCCCTCAGTTTCTACTCCCAGCCACTGTGCCTTCCAGGAGACCAGCATTCCTGCTGTGGTAAGTATGGCTGCAGCAAGGACTATCTGATTCTCATTCCATTTAGGCTGCCACAGATCAGTTGTTTCACTCTCAGCCTTAAATGTTCCTCTTCTGACTCAGACAATTGCCCCACTGTGGGGATTAGACCCCTGCTTCAGTTCCCCCACCCACTGAAGGCAGGTCCAGTCCAACTAACACTCCTGTTTTCACCCTTAGTTCCTTAGTCCTACCGAGTTTTGGGGGTTCTATATATATTTTTTTCCTCTGGTCAGGTACTACTGTCTGCTCTCAGTAGGTGTACTGCATGCACTTCTATATCTAAAGATGTATTTCTGATGTATCCATGAAGAGAGATGTACTCCACATCCACCAACTACTCCTCCAGCTTGTTCTCTCTGACAATCTTTTAAAATCAAAATATTTAAGTTATATACCTTCCTTCCTTCTTTTCATTTTTTTCTTTAAAAAAAAATTGTCCCAAGAAATTTGCAGATGCATCATGAGTGTAACACTTCTCCAATAAACTTAGATTCACTCCCCTCAGCTAAACACTAGATGTAAAACATTTGGTCCCAAAGTTTCCTTGTGATCAAAGGTGATTTTTTCTATCTGTGGGACAGTTAATAGAAAGCAAGAAATATTTGGAAAAAATACTTGGATATTTTTTGCTCCAATTACAGCTGCACATAATCTGTGTGTATTATCTATGCTAATTTATGTGATAAATTTTATCACATGTTATTTTAATAGTTTTTTTTCTGTTTTTCAGATAAAGATGTTGACTTCCCCATAGTTACTTCATATATTGGTAATCCCTCAATGTACATAACCCAATCTCTTTATCTTTAAACATATCTTTAAATATGTTTTTAATCACATAATCAGGGATAATAATTCCCCTGAAAACATTTTGATAAATATTTCTTGCAACTTTAATATATATAATTATTTGCTCATTTGAAATTTATCAAAATATATGAATTTAGTTCTACAGTGCTTTCTTCAGAATAATTATGCACTTTCTAAATTATTTGTGTCCATCATAATTAAGAATTTTTATTGAATATACCAAAATGCAAATTACATGGTTGATATTTAGCATATCTTGTACTATATAGTGCCTCAATCTTATTGCTGAGGTCCAAAGTTTAGAAGAAAATATGATAAGGTATGAAAATATGACAAATGTCACTTTTAATTAATTTATCAAATATAAAAGAAATAATTTGTAAAAATCATGCAAACTGGGAAAGAGAGAGAAAAATATGATGACACAAACCAAATTTCATAACCTAAATCTAAACTGAGTAATGCCATTTTGGAGAATAATGATCACTGTTGAGACCATCAAAAGTGCCTTACCAGCCACTTTCTCAAAGCCCCCTTGACATCTTTATTCCTCACACTGTATATAAGGGGGTTCAACACAGGGGTGAAGATGGTGTAGAAAGCAGAAACCACCTTGTCGTTTGCCCCTGAATGGTAGGATTTGGGCCGCATGTAGATAAACATGATAGTGCCATAGAAGAGTCCCACAACAGCCAGATGGAACAGGTCGCAAAGGCTTTCTTCCTGGCTGCAGTGGACTGCATGTTGAGTACAGCAGTCAAGATGAGACTGTAGGAAGCCAGAATGAGAGACAGTGGAATCAAGAGCATCAGGACGCAACAGACGTACATGAAAAATTCAAAAATCATGGTGTTAGCACAGGCAAGGTGAACAAGCGATGGTGCCTCACAAAAGAAGTGATTGACTTCCCGAGAGTGGCAGTAAGGGAAGCTCAGAGTGGCACCGGCCTGCATCAGCCCATGCACCCCTCCCAAAAGCCAGGAGCCAGCCGTCATGTGCAAGCAGAGCTTCTGATTCATGAGGATCGGGTATCTCAAGGGGGGACATACAGCCACATAGCGGTCACAGGCCATGGCGGCTAAGAGGAAGCACTCGCCCCCTCCCAGGGTGAGAAACAGGAAGATTTGAGTACCACAGCCAGCAGGAGAGATAGACCTGTTGTGCATCAGGTAGTTGGCTGCCATTTTGGGGACAATAGTAAGAACCAGCATCATGTCCATGAGGGAGAGCTGGCTAAGCAGGAAGTACATGGGAGTGCGCAGCTGGGGATCCACCTGAATGAGCATGATCAGGAAGGTGTTGCCCATCAGGGAGGTGAGGAAGGCCATGAGCACCATGGCAAAGAGGAACAGATGGGTCTGTGTGTAGTAGAAAAGTCCTAGAAGAATGAAATTTATTCCTGTGGTGTCACTTGCATTTTCCATGGCTCCTGTTATTCCTGGAAGACAATGAATGATTAGGAAATGAGAACTGCTTAAAAGGAAGCTTGGGTATTTCCTTAAGAAAAATTGGTCCATAACAGAAAAAATGAGACTTGGAAGAAAAATTATGAGTTAACTTATTTCACTTCACAAGATGTTTGCCTTGGTATCCAATTGTCCATCTCTTTGCAATTATACATTATTTTTGACCAAAATAAATTGATTTTTTATATATGAAATATTACCAATTGCATTTCTTTCTCAATATTTTGTCAGTATGCCACAGAAAAAAATATTCATAGTGTTAGGAACTGCTATTATATAATCTCAATTTCTATAATTTTGGGACTTCCATCTTAAAGAGTTTCAGATAATCCATTTTAGTCAATATTGATGTTATATAGTACACATCATAACTATTGAATGTTTCTCCTGTTCTTTTTTTTACTCTTATAAGAGGTCTTTTTTTTTTTAAATCTCATGATGAATTAGATTTTTAAAATGAATTGTATACACAAAACAAAATGTCAACCTACTAAAACTCAGTTTCCTAGAGATGAAGGGAAAATGGCTCAGTTTCTCCATTCTATGCCTGCAAACAGCCCATAGTCTGGGTACATCAAGTTTCTAGCTACCACAGTTACTTAGCACACACACACAGATACTGCTCAGGGTCACCCATCACCTTATGTTACCGTGACTGGTTTTCCTGATTACAGGGGCATTTTCTTAGTTTAGGGATGTCTCAAGAGTTAACATTCATACCTAGCATATACTTACAAATTGAATCTGAATTAGTTAAATATACACATTATAAATGGTTAAAAAATTCATGAAGGAATACAACCTAAAGGAACATAAAGAAACTGGACTTACTTATAGGCTCTCATACTTTGTTATCAATAAGCACCTTTTAAATGTACTAAAATATTAATTTATTAACTAATTCAAGTATTAACAAGCAGGTTAATTACCATACTTAATTGACTGATTCTATAACTATATAATCAAGTAAAATATTACCCAAATTAATTTATCACACAAAACTCATTTGAGATACAGCACCACTACATATAAAATCTGGAGCATTTCAGTTATTTCCAAAGAGTAATTCTCCTTTCATCAAAGCTGCTAGCTTTTATTTCTGTTACATATTAGTATCTATGGGAATAGAGTTGAATATATATGCAAATGACTTTCATTCTTGTATAACATATGTCTTTTCTTTGCAAATCAGACTTTTAAAGAAAGTAATAAATTAGTGATTTCCAGGAAGTTTATGTTTGCACTTTATTCATAATCTGTGCTGTGTGCTCTGCTCAGTCATGTCTTTTTGTGACCCGATGGACTGTAGTCTGCCAGGCTACTCTGTCCATGGGATTTTCCCAGCCAGAATATTGAAGTGGGTTGCCATTTTCTTCTACAGAGGATCTTCCCCACTCAGGTATTGAACCATCTGCATCTTCTGCACTGCAGAAAGATTCTTTGCCACTGAGTCATCAGGGAAGCCCTGTATAGGAAATCTTTTTTTTTCAGTTCTTCTGTAAGTTACTTTATAAACAGTGCAACTTATGTGAATGGCACCATATCTTTAGTAAATATTTACATCATTTTTAGTGCCTAATGTATACTATCAAAGTCAATTATGTCATTAAAATGTATGTTTGCTTTGTTAATCAAAATATCTATAAATAAGATATAATAATGCCCATATCATTATCACAGTTTGTTATCCAAATAATGTGTACTATATTTTTCACCTTAGGAAATTTTCAATTATGACTCCACTTTGTAACTTGTATGCAGAGGATAGTGTATTTGTCAACATTTAGTTTCCTTCTAATTTTCTCTCAGTATAGTTTATGGTCCTGTGCATGGGACATGAGTTTTTTCTAGTAAATATTCTAAAAGTAGCATTGGTTTTGTCTTTGAGATAACTGAATCCCTAATTTTTTAATGACATCCACTGATGATTTTTGCTTCAGTCGCTTTTCTTTTTTTTTTTTTCCCCTCTGGTTTTTTTTATTTTTATTTTTTATTTTTATTAGTTGGAGGCTAATTACTTCACAACATTTCAGTGGGTTTTGTCATACATTGATAAGAATCAGCCATAGATTTACACGTATTCCCCATCCCGATCCCCCCTCCCACCTCCCTCTCCACCTGATTCCTCTGGGTCTTCCCAGTGCACCAGGCCCGAGCACTTGTCTCATGCATCCCACCTGGGCTGGTGATCTGTTTCACCATAGATAGTATACATGCTGTTCTTTTGAAACATCCCACCCTCACCTTCTCCCACAGAGTTCAAAAGTCTGTTCTGTCACTTTTCATATGTGATCCTGTCAGATATTGTTAGGTGCAGCTATTATGGCCAATCATAGAATAATGCAAATTATTTTTGTTTTAATTTACATGCTCATTGATATTGAGAAAAAAATATCCACTGAACTCTTGGATTACTTCTTCAAGTTCCCTTTGAACATTTTTGTCTATGTTTTCTATTGAGTTGTTTGAATTTTCCTTATAGATTTAAATAATTTATTATATTTCTAGTTATGTACAGTGTTCTGACTTGTTTATATGCATGTCAGTATTTTACCCAGACCTTAACAAATTTTGATTGTTGCATCATTTTAAACCAAAGTTTACATTGAATATTACATGCATTTGAGATTCATGTTATTATTGATTTAGTGTTATTGAGCTAGATTACATTAATAGACCTTCTCATACTGCACCATCTGAATATTATTGGGATAAAACTGCTTATTACTGATATGTACATTGTTTGACTCTGTGATCTTGGTAAACAATATTATTTTTGAAGTATCTTTTGCATCTATGCTTATCAAATACATTAACCCTATGAATTGTCTTGTTTGGAGTTCTTTTTTCAATTATATAATATGGAAAGATGGGGCTTTGACTTCATGGATTTGTTGAATTGGCTGTATTTCAATATAAAATTCTTCCAATTTATCCAGTCCAGATTCACAGCAAACATTAGCAAAATGAATTAAAGAATGCTTAAATAACAAGAAGAAAAAAATCCAAATTCTTCTCAAAATTCGCTTAGAAGATATTTATTAGAAATGGGCATGTTACAAGCACCCTCGCTGAGTCAGTCTCCTTGTTCCTAGAATCAAGAAGTTTATATTTTTCTAGACTGTCTTCCAGCACAGAATTAATTTGCTCTGTTGAGATTTACCTTGTGTTTTCTATTTGAATGAAAACTGTCAACTAATGCACATGCTTAAGGCCATTTCCTCAATTTATTTTTTATATGATGAATTATTTTATGCCTGATTTTGAAAGTCTTATGTGATATTACAATCAAAGAAGAAAGTGTTTTAAAATGGTAAACAATTTTTAAAAGTTCATTGTGGTAACAAGTATTTTCACTCATTCAATCAAATAAAAAGTCATGTAAAATACTCATATACTTCAAATTTAATCAGTAGATTACTAAGAAATCTAAAGTCTAGACGTTATGTGGCTCAGTAGTAATGCACATTCAAAGTTAGAGTACAGATAGCAATATCTGTATTCCTTATCTTAAATTCAGCAGCAAGTTTTTCTTTGATTTTATGGGATAGAAGTACTGAATTAATGAGTAGCCTTCTTGAGTATGAATGCCTATGTCACTGATAAGTAGGTGGATAAATTTAGGCAGTTTATTTAAAAATATATTTAAATATCATATCAAAATGGGGTGAAACACACTGTCAATCTCTTATGATTATTTATTGATTGCAAGAGAAAATGCACATAAATGCATAACCAAATGTATGTCACAACACAATACCTTTATTAGCCTTAATATTTTTTTTACTGTTATTAAATATTATGTTTCCTAACCTTGGAATTAAAATCAATAATTATTTGAGAACAATCATATAATACAAATCTACTTTTTTTTGACATAGAAATAATTTAGGTGATATATTATTTGCAATATATTTTTGGGTGGGACTGTCCCCTCCACTCAGCGTTTATGAATTTTTGAACACAGAGAAAACACACATAACCATTGTAAATTTGATTATACTAAGGATGTTGGTTCTTTAATTACCTATTTTGAAACAGGTCTCATAGGTTTACTATTAAATACTTAAAAAAATTTTAGTATGTTATGGAAATTATCATGCATAAAATTATATACTCCTTAAGATTTTTAAATCATAGGGTAAAATAAAAGATAAAATCTTATTATGTGTTGTTTCCTATCAGGAAGGCTGCTTTACTGAAGTGAATTCAAGTCTGTATAATTCAATGTGTTCAAAATGCATGATAGATTTATTAATATAACTAGTCATCTATGTGGCTTCTCACACATTAAAAAGAATAAAATCACTTGTTACTTATTTTTCCAGTTGCATAAAATCACTGATTACACAGAACTATAAGTTTTTGTTGTTGCTGTTGTTATTTTCTGTTTTTTTTTTTTTTTTTTATCATGCTCCATGGCATGTGGCATCTTAATTCCCCAAGCAGGGATCAAATCCACAGTCCATGCATTGGAAGAGCGAAGTCTTAACCACTGGACCTCCAAAGAAGTTCCTTAAATCTTCACCATTATCTCATTTCTCTCCATTGTAATGTGGTTTCCCCATAATTATCAAAACTTCACCCTACCCAACTGTATGCATGCTCTATGTTACACACATGCAGATTCATAAATTAGCCAGGCTTTCATACAACCTTTTTTTCAAAATGACTTGACATTTTAAAGCTGAAATGACTAATTCCACAGCAGCATGCTATAGTTGTGGCCACTCAGACATAACAAGGATAATAGTTGTAGAAAATATTACTTCAAGCACTATGCTAGCTCAATATGTATTATCTCATGGAATGTCATAATAATTAAATTAAGTAGACACTGATATTTGAGTTGCACATGAATTAAATTAGAGTAAGGTTACTTTGGCTTCCCTGGTAGCTCAGACAGTAAAGAGTCTGCCTGCAATGTGGGTGACCTGGGTTCAATCGCTGGGTGGGGAAGATCTGGAGAAAGAAACGGCAACCCACTCCTGTATTCTTGCTTGGAAAATTCCATGGACAGAGGAGCCTGGCAGGCTACAATCCATGGGGTCGCAAAGAGTCCAACACAACTGAATGATTCACTTTCACTTTTTCACTACTTTAATTTCCCTGGAGAATTAAGGGAGAAGACATGTATCAAAGGCAGAGCCACGAGTCCAGAACCCAGGTTATGGAATTTAAGTTTCCAAGCTAAATTAGGTCTCTCAGTTTTTGTCATAGTTACTGTCTTGACAGTGAGAAGACAAAAACATTTAATAAGCAAGTACTGTATATTTAATATATTAAATAATGGATTCTCAAGGTTATGAAGTGAAGTGAAGTCTCTCAGTCGTGTCCGACTCTTTGCGACCCTGTGGACTGTAGCTACCAGGCTCATCTGTCCATGGGGTTTTCCAAGCAAGAGTACTGGAGTGGGTTGCCATGTCCTTCTCCAGGGGATCTTCCTGACCCAGGGATTGAACCCAGGTCTCCCTCATTGTAGGCAGCCGCTTTACTGTCTGAGCCACTAGGGAAATGATTCTCAAGATTATAAGCTGCATTAAATAATTATCTTTTATGTAATTAAAAAAAATTAGTTTGAATAAAGAAATCCATTTGTTACGTTCATTCTGGATGGATGCATTTTCAATGCCTAGTTTTGCTAGCAAATATACTGCAAACACAAAATATGGCATAAATATTTTAAAATGCATTTAAAATGCATTTTATACCTGTAAAAATGTGTAACTATAGGAATATTTGAGGTAAGTGGTTAGGTTTATATGTCAAACAGAGCTCTTTCTATTTTGTATTCTATTAATTGCAAGTTCGATGAAGTAAGACACATTTCTCATACCCTATGTGTTTCAAGCTTCTGTTTTAAAAATGTATACATGGTTATATTACATAGTTGTAAGATTAAAGGAAGTATAAAAAGTGTGCTTAACTGATTACTTAAAATTAGTAAGTTCTCAATAAATAGTAGGCACTATTGCTTTTATGTACTCTAAAACTGTCACTTTTTCTAAAGAATACTAATAAACACAAGTAGATAGTTAATTAAATGCATCCATTTAACTTAGAGCTGGAGCATGAATAAATTTCCATCTCTTGAAAAGCTCAATCATATACTGCTCATAACTACAGTTCAATAAATTTATGTAATATATGTCTACACAATTTATAGTCTCAGGAAAAATTAAAGAAACCCACATATGAAACAAAATATTCTTATACACGAAACCTTGGACTTAAGTTTTTGTTGATAATATTCTTTACAAAATGTGATTTAGTAGAAATTAATATAGTATAAAGTTTAAAATCTCTATATCAGTTTGGCAGGATTGAGTAAGTACCCTAGCACAATCCTTATTGCTTAAAACCAGCAACTTTTTCTAGATTTCATTCTAAAAGTAATATAAAATAAAATGAAAATGTCATCTATTCACAAAATATTTTTGTTTATAATGCATAATAAGAAGATCTATTATAAAAGTATTAAATTGCTGTTATGCAGCATAATGTAACAGTCAGAATGGTCTTAGATAGCATGTGAACATGCAAGGTCATGTTTTATAAAATATTTATGGCAAACAGTAAGCATGAAATTTCAGTAAGTTAATTTCTTATTTTTCAAATTTCTATAGATTATGTTATAATCCTTTAAAATTTGGAAGCAAAATAGATAAGCACATTAGAGAACACCAGCTCAAGTTTCATATATTTAGTCTGAGCACTCACCTGTGTCAGTAGTAGCCATTTTGCAGGAGATGGATAATGCTGCTTGGCTCTGGCACCTGAATCACTGTTTTGAACCTACTAATACTTCTTCTGTTCTAATATAAAATGTAAATTACAGGGGTAAAACCTTAGGGAGTCCTGAGTTCTAGGTACTCAAATGTTAATGGGAACCTAGGAGAATACAGATGACCAAATACTTCTGCAGTATATTGTTTTCAATCCCAGTATATTTGGTCTAAAAAGAAAGTGCTTGTTTGGCTCACCTAATCCTAAAATCATGATTTGACTATTTGAATGGGAGATTTGCTTAACAATAGTGTTTAATAAGATAGCATATATAAAATACTTTTACCCAAGAGTGAGTCTAATCTTATAGTCTATACTTTAGTAATAACTAACGTGTCAAGACAAGCTAGTAATTGCATAGGGAGCAGAGTGCTATGGAAATATTTTTCCCAAAAAAGCACTCTTCCAAAGAGAATGGCTTAATTGAACTTTACCAGTTTTGAATTTTTCTAGCCATATGACTTGGAATGAACTACATAAACTCTTGGAAATTCCAACTAGTCATCTACAGAAGGGGGATAATAAGTTCTCTTCCATAAGGTTAATTTGATTTTCATTTCTAAAATAAATATGAGACACCATTTGTATCAAATAAGTTTTAGGTACCTTCTTCCCTTTCTCTCTGCTTTAGCAAACAATTTTAATTTCTGATCTAACAGGTAGTCCTGAGAGAAGTTATTTTTTTTTTCCAAGTTTTTTTTTTTTTTTCTTAATGCTGGGATATTATAACTAATAACCAAAACATAAGTATATTGAATCACTTTGTATATCAACTGACTAGGGAATAAGTGAGATGGTTTAATTACATAAATCTATTTTACTAGGAGTCTCCAAATCAGTATATGAAAGTCTGTATGAATTTTATATTCAAACAGGTATGTATTAATATCTACAGTCAATGAAGTGAAACAGCATAGGTAAAAAAGAAAAAAAAAAAAGTCAAAGGTTGCAAATTCTAGATGTTAAATAAAAAACAAAAGCAATATTCATGAATAATAATGATATCAAGAGCTTATCAAAAACAAGTTTTATTGATGAATTATTGAATGATCTGCATTGTGCCTAAGAATTTCACTGCATGACTTTACTTAAATCAGTTCAGTTCAATTCAGTTCAGTCCCTCAGCCATATCTGACTATTTGCGACCCCATGAATTGCAGCACGCCAGGCTTCCCTGTCCATCACCATCTCCCGGAGTTTACCCAAACTCACGTCCATCAAGTTGGTGATTCCATCCAACCATCTCATCCTCTGTCAACCCCTTCTCCTCCTGCTCCCAATCCCTCCCAGCATCAGGGCCTTTTCCAGTGAGTCAACTCTTCGCATGAGGTGGCCAAAGTATTGGAGTTTCAGCTTCAGCATCAATCCTTCCAATGAACACCCCAGGACATATCTCCTTTAGGATGGACTGGTTGGTTCTCCTTGCAGTCCAAGGGACTCTCAAGAGTCTTGTCCAACACCACAGTTCAAAAGCATCAATTTTTCGGCGCTCAGCGTTCTGCACAGTCCAACTCTCACATCCATACATGACCCCTGGAAAAAACATAGCCTTGACTAGATGGAACTTTGTTGGCAAAGTAATGTCTCTGCTTTTTAATATGCGATCTAGGTTGGTCATAATTTTCCTTCCAAGGAGCAAGCGTCTTTTAATTTCATGGCTGCAATCACCATCTGCAGTGATCTTGGAGCCCAGAAAAATAAAGTCTGACACTGTTTGCACTGTTTCCCCATCGATTTGCCACGAAGTGATGGGACCGGATGCCATGATCTTAGTTTTCTGAATGTTGAGCTTTAAGCCAACTTTTTCACTCTCCTCTTTCACTTTCATCAAGGGGCTTTTTAGTTCCTCTTCACTTTCTGCCATACGGGTGGTGTCATCTGCATATCTGAGGTTATTGATATTTCTCCCGACAATCTTGATTCTAGCTTGTGCTTCTTCAAGCCCAGCGTTTCTCATGATCTACTCTGCATATAAGTTAAATAAGCAGGGTGACAATATACAGCCTTGATGTACTCCTTCTCCTATTTGGAACCAGTCTGTTGTTCCATGTCCATTTCTAACTGTTGCTTCTTGACCTGCACACAGATTTCTCAAGAGGCAGGTCAGGTGGTCTGGTATTCCCATCTCTCTCAGAATTTTCCACAGTTTATTGTGATCCACACAGTCAAAGGCTTTGGCATAGTCAATAAAGCCGAAATAGATGTTTTTCTGGAACACTTTTGCTTTTTTGATTATCTAGCGGATGTTGGCAATTTGATCTCTGGTTCTTCTGCCTTTTCTAAAACCATCTTGAACATCTGGAAGTTCATGGTTCACTTATTTCTGAAGACTGGGTTGGAGAATTTTGAGCGATACATCCCATTTTCCTCCTACCTTCAATCTTTCCCAGCATCAGGGTCTTTTCAAATGAGTCAGTTCTTCGAATCAGGTGGTCAAAGTATTGGAGTTTCAGCTTCAGCATCAGTCCTTCCAATGAATATTCAGGACTAATTTCCTTTAGGATTGATTGGTTGAATCTCCTTGCAGTTCAAGGTACTCTCAAGAGTCTTCTCCAACACCACAGTGCAAAAGCATCAATTCTTCAGCGCTTAGCTTTCTTTATAGTCCGACTCTCACATACATGCCTGACTACTGGAAAACCATAGCTTTGAATAGATGGACCTTTGTTGGCAAAGTAATGTCTCTGCTTTTTAATATGCTGTCTAGGTGGGTCATAACTTTTCTCCCAAGGAGCAAGCGTCTTTTAATTTCATGGCTGCAGTCACCATCTGCAATGATTTTGGAGCCCGAGAAAATTAAGTATATCACTGTTTCCATTGTTTTCCAATCTACTTACCATGAAGTGATGGGACCAGATGCCATGATCTTAGTTCATTCAAGGAAGGAGAAGAAGCCTCAGAAAGACTGTAGGAGGTGCAAAATCACATTTAAAATCAAACCCCATACCCTCCAGAGACACTCAGAGGGCTCAAACAAACCTGTGCACACCAGGACCCAGAGAACCTGCAGAGACTGAGCCAGAACTGTGTTTGAGTGTCTCCTGCAGAGGTATGGGTCAGCTGTGGGGCCGGGGCAGGGGTTCTGGGTGCAGTAGACTGGGGTATGGCATAAGCCCTCTTGGAGGAGGTCATCATTAATCCCCCATAGAGCCACCAGAACTTACAGAGGACTGGGGGAACAGTCTCTGGGAGGGCACAAACAAAACCTTGTGAGCATCAGGATCCAGGAGAAAGGAGCAGTGACCCCACAACAGACTGACCCAGACTTGCTTATGAGTGTCCAGGAGTCTCCAACAGAGGCGTGGGTTGGTGGTGGCTTGCTGCAGGGTTGGGGGCACTGATTGCAGCAGTGCCTGCATGGGACCTTTTGAAGGATTATCTTCATTACACCCACCATAGTTTGGCCTCAGGTCAAACAATAGGGAGGGAACACAGCCCATCAGCAGAATTTCCATCAGCAGAAAATTGGATTAAAGATTTATTCAACATGGCCCCTCATCACTACAAGACCCGGTTTCCTCCTCAGTCTCTCCCATCAGGAAACTTCCATAAGCCTCTTATCATTCTCCATCAGAGGGCTGACAGAATGAAAACCACAATCACGAAAACTAACCAATCTGATCACATGGACCACAGCCTTGTCTAACTCAATGAAACTATGAGCCATGCCATATAGGGCCACCCAAGACAGATGGGTCATGTTGGAGAGTTCTGACAAAACGTGGCCCACTGGAGAAGGGAATGGCAAACTACTTCAGTATTCTTGCCTTGAGGACCCCATGAACAGTATGAAAAGGCAAAAAAAATAGGACACTGAAAGATGAACTCACCAGGCTGGCAGGTGCCTAATGTGCTACTGGAGTTTACTTGGGAAATAACTCCAGAAAGAATGAACAGATGGAGCCAAAGCAAAAACAACACCTAGTTGTGGATGTGACTGGTGATGGAAGTAAAGTCTGGTGCTGCAAAGAGCAATATTGCAGAGGAACCTGAAATGTTAGGTCCAGGAATCAAGGCAAATTGGAAGTGGTCAAACAGGAGACGGCAAGAGTGAACATTGACATTTTAGGAATCTGGGAACTAAAATGTACTGGAATGGGTGAATTTAACTCAGATGACCATTATGTCTATTACTATGGGCAAAAATCCCTTAGAAGAAACGGATTAACCATCATAGTCAACAAGAGTCTGAAATGCAGCACTTGGATGCAATCTCAAAAATGACGGAATGAACTGTGTTCATTTCTAAGGCAAACCATTCGATATCACAGTAATCCACATCTGTGCCTTGGCCAGTAATACTGAAGAAGCTGAAGTTGAATGGTTCTATGAAGACCAACAAGACCTTCTAGAACTAACACCCAAAAAAGATGCCTTTTTCATTATAGGGGACTGGAATACAAAAATAAGAAGTCAAGAGATAGTTGGAATAACGGGCAAATTTGGCCATGGAGTACAATATGAAGCAGGGCAAAGGCTAACAGAGTTTTGCCAAGAGAATGCACTGGTCATAGCAAACACCCTCTTCCAACAACACAAGAGAAGACTCTACACACGGACATTACCAGATGGTCAATACTGAAATCAGCTTGATTATATTATTTGCAGCCAAAATGGAGAAGCTCTATGCAGCCAACATAGGATTAGAAGAGAAAAAAAAAAAAAAAAAAAAAGAAAGAAAGAAAGAAAAAAAAAAAAGTATGCCACTAGCAGTTGCTACTTTATTTCCTCCTGCCCCTTGGGGACCTCTGGCTTCCCTACTGAGGCTATTAAGACTCTCATTTCTATACTACTATAAATGCTTCATTTTATCCTTTTCTCCTTCAATAAAATAAAAATGTTACTCTATCATAAAAACCTAAAAATATATTACAACTATATAAGCAGGTGAAAGACTTCAAGGATTTCAGTGAAGTATAAGACACTGCTGCATCATGTAACTGAAGTTGTTTAGTAAAGTAATGCTCAAAATTCTCCAAACCAGTCTTCAGAAATACGTGAACTGTGAAGTTCCAGATGTTCAAGATGGTTTTAGAAAAGGCAGAGGAACCAGAGATCAAATTGCCAACATCCGCTAGATAATCAAAAAAGCAAAAGTGTTCCAGAAAAACGTCTATTTCTGTTTTATTGACTATGCCAAAGCCTTTCACTGTGTGGATCACAATAAACTGTGGAAAATTCTGAGAGAGATGGGAATACCAGACCACCTGACCTGCCTCTTGAGAAATCTGTGTGCAGGTCAAGAAGCAACAGTTAGAGCTGGACATAGAACAACAGACTGGTTCCAAATAGGAGAAGGAGTACATCAAGGCTGTATATTGTCACCCTGCTTATTTAACTTATATGCAGAGTAGATCATGAGAAACGCTGGGCTTGAAGAAGCACAAGCTAGAATCAAGATTGTCGGGAGAAATATCAATAACCTCAGATATGCAGATGACACCACCCGTATGGCAGAAAGTGAAGAGGAACTAAAAAGCCCCTTGATGAAAGTGAAAGAGGAGAGTGAAAAAGTTGGCTTAAAGCTCAACATTCAGAAAACTAAGATCATGGCATCCGGTCCCATCACTTCGTGGCAAATCGATGGGGAAACAGTGCAAACAGTGTCAGACTTTATTTTTCTGGGCTCCAAGATCACTGCAGATGGTGATTGCAGCCATGAAATTAAAAGACGCTTGCTCCTTGGAAGGAAAATTATGACCAACCTAGATCGCATATTAAAAAGCAGAGACATTACTTTGCCAACAAAGTTCCATCTAGTCAAGGCTATGTTTTTTCCAGGGGTCATGTATGGATGTGAGAGTTGGACTGTGCAGAACGCTGAGCGCCGAAAAATTGATGCTTTTGAACTGTGGTGTTGGACAAGACTCTTGAGAGTCCCTTGGACTGCAAGGAGAACCAACCTGTCCATCCGAAAGGAGATATGTCCTGGGGTGTTCATTGGAAGGATTGATGCTGAAGCTGAAACTCCAATACTTTGGCCACCTCATGCGAAGAGTTGACTCACTGGAAAAGGCCCTGATGCTGGGAGGGATTGGGAGCAGGAGGAGAAGGGGATGACAGAGGATGAGATCTTTGGATGGCATCACCGACTAGATAGGCATGAGTTTGAGTAAACTCCGGGAGTTGGTGATGGACAGGGAAGCCTGGCGTGCTGCAGTTCATGGGGTCGCAGAGTAGTACAAGGCTGAGGGACTGAACTGAACTGAACTGAACTGAGTGACTGCACTTAACTGAATCCTGTGTAGTCGTGGCGACACCTGATTCTATCTGAACAACTTTATCTCAAAGCTTGAGCAAACCAATGTGTTTTTCTCATGGAAATGTTTTCTTAAGTTACATTAATGAACTATGTATTTGCTTGGAATTCTGCCATTCTTGGAGACTCCTGTCAATTGTTTTATGGCTGGGGATGACTCACCTTGTGCCAATGCTATCTCCAAATGCATGTTGTGGGTGAGGGGCCTGTTGCAACTCTCTCAGTTTTAAACTCTCTCATTTTCCTTTCTCTAATTAACAACAGCTTACTAAAAATTAGCAAGGAGGCACTCTTTCTGTCCCCTTGTGATGTTCACGTCAGAATCTTTCACTATCTCTTTTATACTTTAATAAAACTTTATTACCCAAAAAGCTCTGAGTGATCAAGCCTTTTCTCTGGCCCTGGATCGAATCTCTCTCCTCTGGAGGCCACAAATCCCGGTGTCTCACATGGCTAGTAGCAGCAATACTTCAGTAACACTACCGATCAAGTGCTTTACAAATGATCTAGGTAAATGCGTACAATATTATTTATCTGAGAAATGCACCCTGAAACTGAGAGCTTCCCAGGTGTTATTTTTAGCCCTTGGTGTTGCTAGAAACAGGCTGATATTTTCCTATTAAAATACACTATTTCATAGACACCCATGCAGTCACTATAAATATGGCCTGCTAATAATGCCAATTTACTAATATCTGGGCCTTTTGGATATGTTAAATTCCATGACAAAGCAAAATTATGGTTACAGGTGAAATTAAAAGTGGTTATCAGCTGACTTTGGAATAGAGAATTTACCTAGATTATCTAAATAGGCTAAACTAATCTCAAGAGTCTATATAAGTAGAAGCAGGATGCAAATGTGTGAATCAAAGAAATGGTGGTGTGAGAATGATTCAACCCAATGTTGCTGGCTTTGGAGATTGAGAGAGAGGGTCATCAGCCAAGGAGTACATTAAGGATCTAGAAGTGGAAAGACAAGGAAACTATTTTCTCCCAGTGATTCCAGGAGAAATGCTGCCTGTCACCTCTTTAATTTTAGCTCTATAAAACCAATTTTATACCTTTGATCTTGCGAAGTGTAAGGCAATAATATGTGCTAAATCATTAAGAATGTAATTATTTTATACAACAACAGGAGATTAGTACCTTCAACATGAGAAACAGCAACTCTGTGACTACAACAGACCCAGGCAAAAACAAAATTCCTCCATAATCCTGTCTGAAAAGATACAATGGAAGCATTGTCCAAGCCACAGAGGATATCAACATGCCCTTTCTCTATGTAAAATAAATGGCTTTGACTTTGTTACCAATTACTGTTTGCCTTTGTCCAGTGTATCTGTTAGGGGAAGCGCACTGACTGAAACTGCCCACCCTGGCCAGGCACCATAGTAACCATCTGCATGAGTTGTTTTATGACAGGAGGTCCTGGTAAGGAACACGGAACTAATAAGCCACCACCAACTGGAAGAGTTCAGGAAAGGTCAAAAAGAGACACCATATGTACGGCCACCTCCCAGAATCCTTCTTGCTGACATCCATCTTGGCTGAACAAGGCGTGCACCAACAGGATGGACTCTGAGTCAGAAAGATTGGCTAAAGACAATACCATCACCATAAAACCCATGTGGCAAAGCAGTTCTCCTGGGTTACCTTACCCTACTGCTCTCTGCCTGGGCACCGCTTCCCAATAAAATCTCTTACTTTGTCAGAACATGTGTCTCCTCAGACAATTCATTTCCAAGTATTAGACAAGAGCCGTTTCGGGCTCTGGAAGGCGTCCTCCATCCTGCAACATATCTTCACTATAGACAAAATTTATTAAGATACCTAATCATAAAATTACTTCTGCTTCCAGACAACAAACAATCTGAGGAAAAGCATCACTTCTTAAACCCTCTCAAGACGACATAACGCAAACACAGTTTGTATAAATCCTCTCTAACACTGTCTTACTGATATGTCTTTTATTTCCCCCATGATGTGTAATTATTTGTAAAGGTTAGGATGGTAGGATGAATTTCATTGATGTTTAAAGAGGATAGGAACTTTACAGATAATTACTGGCCATAACGGAAAGACACTTCAACTTACTGCCGATTTACATTAAATTTTTTGGTATTTCTTATTACTGGAGTACTTTCATGCCCTGTGTATGAGGCATTTTATTTTGCAGCTTGGTTGTTGTTTCTTGTACTTTGATTTCTTTGTATATTTAAGCATATCTTTGATGAACTTATGCTCTATATTTTACTATAATCCAATTTATCAAACATTTTCTCTATGCTTTGTGTGATTTTCACTTTCACTTTTCCCTATACCCAAGTTCTGAAGATATTTACTTTAATTATGTTTTTGAAGCTTTGTTTTGTGCTGTAAGCATTTGTACTTTTGACCATCTAGTTTATTTATAAGCTTGCAAATGTATGAAAAAATAGCCAAGTCTCTGTTTTTGTACTTTGATATCTAACATTCCAGTAGTTTTCAATTAAAATAGTATACCTTCCTCACTGCTCTATAGGAGGAACTTTGTCATAAGCTAATTATAAATTATAATAACTATACTAACCAGAACAATGTTTCTAATACTCTATTAAAACATGACTGTAATAAGTATGCCATAACATTTTATAATAATCTATTTTGTAGTGTATAGATAGGCTACTGAGAAGCAATCATATTGATTATACTAAGCTACCACAAAGCAATCACATTGCTGTTTCTTCATTATCAGTGTATGAATCATTATACCTTTAAAGAAATATAAATTTGCTCTTTACATTGTCTTTCCATTTTTGATGTCTAGTGATAGTAAGAAGTTTATCATCTACAATATCTTGTATCATATAACTGACAGAGAAAATATTCATCTTTTAAACAGACAACATAAATTTATGGCATTGATAAATTCAATACAGTGCTATCAACATTCTTTCTCTTTCTTCTGATTTTCTCAATAACATTTTCTTTTCTCTAACTTAATTTATTGAAAAATTACAGTATATAATACATTTAATGTGCAAAATATATATTAATTGACTGATATTGATAAAGCTTCTAACCAACAGTAGGCTATTAATATTTAAATTTTTGGTTTGCCTAAAGTTATAAGTGGATATTAAACCATAAAAGAACCACTGATCACCGTAATTTTCAAATGTTAACACTAACAGATTCTTTAAAAATGTTAATTAAATATAGATACTGCAATTTAGTAAATTTCATTAGAAACCTATTGAATTTACACATGAATATAGGTAAAATGCTGAAAAATATTACAAAATTTTCATTGCATCAATGATAGATCAGGAATGCATTAGAAAAAAATTAAATATAAAGAAATTAAAAGTTGAAACTAACCATTAAATAGAGTCAGACAAGACTTAGCAATTGAACAATAAAGCATGAAACAAAAAAGACCCATGCTTCAGGAAGTTATCTGGTAGTGATGGTGGTGGTGGTGGTGTGTGTGTGTGTGTGTGTGTGTGTGTGTGTATGTGTGTGTGTATGCTCAGTCATGTCTGACTCTTTAGTGACCCCATGAACTGTAAGGTCCCAGGCTCCTCTGTCTATGGGATTTTCCAGTCAAAAATACTGGGATAGGTTGCCATTTCCTCCTCCAGGGAATATTCCCTATCCAGGGATCAAAACTGGTCTCCTGCACTGTGGGCAGAGTTTTTATCACTGAATCACCTGGGATGCACCAATTTGGTGAAACAGATACAAATTTGAAGTAATCTACATGGAGTATTATTTAAGTTTATAAAGATTCTTTACAATCTACTGTTTATTCACTAAGGTATGAATGTATTTTTACCCTTCCTGTCTGATACTTCTTGTAGTGTACATTTGAACACCTATGTCAAAGATATTTTTATATAAAACAAAAATGTTTCTTATATATAAGGGATTTCAAATAAGAAACACAATGTCAAAGTTAATAATCATTTAAAACACTTTGTCCTATTCTTTTAATACATTTAAAAATTAGTAAGAACATTTGACATGACCTAATTTATTAAGTATCCCAACCCAGGGATCAAACCCAGGTCTCCCACATTGCAGGCTGTTTCTTTACCAGCTGAGCCACCAGGGAAGCCCTCAAGTATCCACCAGTGTGTTGTTATCTATGGGCTCAAAGTTGTACATCAGGTATCTAGATCTGGGCTTCCTTGGTGGTTCAGATGGTAAAGAAACCACCTTCAATGCAGGAGACCTGGGTTTGATCCCTGGGTAGTGAAGAGCCCCTGGAGAAGGGAATGGTCACCCATTCTAGTATTTTTGCCTGGAGAATTCCAAGGACACAAAAGCTTGGTGGGTGACATTCCTTGGGGTTGCAAAAAGAGTATCACTATCTATGGGCTCAATATTGTACATCAGACCACTAAAACTAAATTGTCTTAAATATTAAAATGATATACACATTAATTAATATATTTCTATTGTCCCCAATATGCAGCCCTTGGAAACCACCATTATGCTCTTTGTCTATGAGTTTGAGTATTTTAAGTACTTCATGCTAGTGGATTCACACTATATTTGCCCTTTTATTGGCTTATTTCAATCAGTCTTGTCTCCAGGTTATCTAAATTGACTCGTATCACACACATTCTTTGTTCCTTAGGTTGAAAATATTTCTTTGTACATGTATATAACATTTGCTATATTTATTCATCCATTGATGTATAGTTAGGTTTTTCATAATTTGGATATTGTGAACAATACAGCAATTGGAATGGAAGTGATTATATCACTCAGAGACCCAGTTTTCCATCCTTTGGAGCAATTCACAAAAAATGGGTTTGCCAGATCACATATTAGTTTTCATTTTCCATGCTGTTTTCCCTAGCAAAGGCATTAAAAAAAAAATTATAGCCACTCCAAAGAATGCAAGGTGATAGATCTTTTGATGTTCATTTACATAATGGTTAGTAACATTGAGCTAGATACCTAGAGTAATAGGCAAGTTCAGCCTTGGAGTACAAAATGAAGCAGAGCAAAGACTAACAGAGTTTTGCTATGAGAATGCACTGGTCATTGCAAAACTTCTCTTTAAGAACACAAGAGATGACTCTATACACGGACATCACCAGATTATTTATACCAAAATCAGATTGGTGCAACAGAAGAAGGAGAAGCACTATACAGTCAGTGAAAACAAGACCCTTATGATCATACAGTGAAAGTGACAAATAGATTTAAGGGATTATATCTGAGAGAGTGCCTGAAGAACTATGGACACAAGTTCATAACGTTGTACAGGAGGTGGTTATCAAAACTATCCCCAAGGGGGGAAAAAATGAAAAAATACAAAATGGTTGCCTGAGGAGACCTTAAAAATAGCAGAGAAAAGACGACAAGTGGAAGGCAAAGGAGAAAAAGAAAGATATCTGAATGCAGAAATCCAAAGAATAGCAGGGAGATAAGAAAGCCTTCTTAAGTGAACAATGCCAAAAAAAAAAAAGGAAAACAATAGAATGGGAAAGACTAGCGATGTCCTCAAGAAAATTAGAGATACCAAGGGAACATCTCATGGAAAGATGGGCACAATAAAGGACAGAAATAGTATGGACCTGATAGAAACAGTAGATATTAAGAACCTATGGGTGGAATACACAGAGGAACTATACAAAAAGGTCTTAATGATAATAACCACGATAGTGTGATCACTCATCTGGAACCAGACATCCTGGAACCTGAAGTCAAGCGGGCCTTAGGAAGCTACTACTAACAGAGTTAGTGGAGGTGATGGAATTACAGCTATTTTGAGTCCTAGATGATGCTGTTAAAGTGCTGCACTCAATGTGCCAGCAAATTTGGAAAACTCACCGATGGCCACTGGAATGGAATAGGTTAGCTTTCATTCAAATTTTAAAGAAGGGACAATGCCAAAAAAATGTTCAAACAACCACACAATTGCACTCATTTCACATTTTAACAAGGTAATGCTGAAAAAAAACCCTTCAAACTAGGCTTCAACAGTATGTGAATCAGAAAACTTCCAGATACACAAGCTGGATTTAGAAAAGGCAGAGAAAACAGAGATTAAATTTCTAACATCCATAGGATCATAGAGAAAGATCAAAGAGACTTTTAGAAAAAAATAACTACTTCTGCTTCAGTGACTATGCTAAAGCCTTTGTGCGGATCACGACTAACTGTGGAATGTTCTTAAAGAGATGGGAATACCAGACCACCTTACTTGCCTCCTGAGAAACCTGTATGCAGGTCAAGAAGCAACAGTTAGAACCAGACATGGAACAACTGACTGGATCAAATTGGGAAGGAATACATCAAGGCTGTATATTTTCACCTTGCTTATTTAACTTTATCTTCATTCAATGAAAATTAAGGCTGGATGAAACACAAGCCAGAATCAAGGTTGCCAAGAGAAATATTAATAACCTAAGATATTCAGATGCTACTACCTTATTGGAAGAAAATGAAGAGGAAGTAACAAGCCTCTTGATGAACGTGAAAGAGGAGAAAAGTTAGGAAAAACCTGGCTTAAAGCTCAGCATTCAAAAAACTAAGATCATGGTATCTGGTCCCATCATTGCATGCAAAATAGATAGGGATAAAATGGAAACAAATGGTGGATATTATTTATTTTTGCTCAAAAATCCCTTGGACAGTGACTGTAGCCATGAAATTTTCTTTCATTGGAAGAATAGCTATGACAAACCTAGACAGTGTATTAAAAAACAGAGATAGCACTTTGTCGACAATGGTCTGTATAGTCAAACTATGGTTTTTCCAGTAGGAGGGTAGGAATGTGAGAGTTGGATCATAAAGAAGGCTGAGCTCCAAAGAACTGATGTTTTTGAACTGTGGTGCTGGAGAAGACTCTTGAGAGTCCCTTGGACGGCAAGGAGATCAAACCAGCCAATCCTAAAGAAAATCAATCCTGAATATCCATTTAAATGATTAATCTTGAAGCTGAAGCTCCTATACTTTGGCCACCTAATGCAAACAGCCAATTCATTGGAAAAGACCCTGATGATGGGAAAAACTGAGGGCAGGTGAAGACAGAACAATAGAGAATGAGATGGTTGAATGGCACCGTCAACTCAGTGGACATGATTTTGAGCAAACTCCAGGAGATAGTGAAGGATAAGGAAGCCTGGCATGCTACAATCCATGGGGTCACAAAGCATTGAACATGACTGAGTGATTGAACAACCCCATTTCCTCACTGTGTAAACTTGATACTCTTGTAAAAGATTAGTTGAGTATTTATATATGTGGGTTTGCATCAAAACTGTCTATATGATTCTATTGTTCTATATATCTTCCTTTGTTTCAGTTCCACAAGGTTTTAAGTATTGTAGTTTTAAACATATTTTGAACTAAGGACATATGTTGCTTTGCTCTGCTTTTCTAGATTATTTGGGCTATGTTAACTTTTTTGATGGTTCCACATAAATTTTGGATTTAGTGTGACTTGTTGCTCAGTCATGTACAACTCTTTGTGACCCCATGGACTGTAGCCTGCTTGGCTCCTCTGCCCATGTAAATTTTCCTGGCTAGAATACTTGAGTGGGTTGCCATTTCCTACCCCAGATGATCTTCCCAAGCCAGGGATAGAATCAATATCCCTTGAGTCTCCTACATTGACAAGAGGATTCTTTACCACTAGCAGCACCTAGGAAGCCCTGAATTTTGGAATTATTTTTACTTGTTGCTTTTTGTTTCTATAAGAAATACTATTAGAATTTTGACAGGGAATGCACTGAATTTATAAATAAACTTGGGTGTTGAGGATGTATTAACAATTTTAATCTTTTGATTATTAAAGTTCAAATGTGGGCATTATTTTTGTATTCTATTTCTAATTTTTAAATTTGTTTTTGTTTTGCCCAGCTTCTCTGATCAATGTTATTAAACCTTTCACTTCCTTGGGGAAGTTTATTCCCAAGAATTTTATTTTTTTGGCTATTATAAATAAATTTTTCCAATTTATTTTTATAAAGTTTACATATATATATATGGGCTTCCCTGGTGACTTAGTCTGTAAAGAATTTGCCTGCAATGCAGGAAACCTGGGTTCTAGCCCCGTGTTGGAAAGATCACTTGGAGGAGGTCATGGCAACCCACTCTTGTATTCTTGCCTGGAGAATCCCCATGGACAGAGGAGCCTGGCGGGCTCCAGTCCATAGGGTCGCAAAGAGTCAGACATTGAGCAATTAAGCACTATTGCATTTGTATTATGTTGTTTTACAACTTTGCTCACTTGGTTTCTTGATTTTTATTATGTTTTTTGGAAGTGCTTAAGTGATTTCTTTTTTTTTTTAAATTAATTAATTAATTTATTTTTTCAGTGGGTTTTGTCATACATTGACATGAATCAGCAATAGATTTACACATATTCCCCATCCTGATCCCCCCTCCCACCTCCCTCTCCACCCGATTCCTCTGGGTCTTCCCAGTGCACCAGGCCCGAGCACTTGTCTCATGCATCCCACCTGGGCTGGTGACCTGTTTCATCATAGATAATATACATGCTGTTCTTTCACAACATCCCACCCTCACCTTCTCCCACAGAGTTCAAAAGTCTGTTCTGTACTTCTGTGTCTCTTTTTCTGTTTTGCATATAGGGTTGTCGTTACCATCTTTCTAAATTCCATATATATGTGTTAGTATGCTGTAATGTTCTTTATCTTTCTGGCTTACTTCACTCTGTATAATGGGCTCCAGCTTCATCCATCTCATTAGAACTGGTTCATATGAATTCTTTTTAATGCCTGAGTAATATTCCATGGTGTATATGTACCACAGCTTCCTTATCCATTCATCTGCTGATGGGCATCTAGGTTGCTTCCATGTCCTGGCTATTATAAACAGTGCTGCGATGAACATTGGGGGTGCATGTGTCTCTTTCAGATCTGGTTTCCTCAGTGTGTATGCCCAGAAGTGGGATTGCTGGGTCATATGGCAGTTCTATTTCCAGTTTTTTAAGAAATCTCCACATTGTTCTCCATAGCGGCTGTACTCGTTTGCATTCCCACCAACAGTGTAAGAGGGTTCCCTTTTCTGCACACCCTCTCCAGCATTTATTGCTTGTAGGCTTTTGGATAGCAGCCATCCTGACTGGCGTGTAATGGTACCTCATTGTGGTTTTGATTTGCATTTCTCTGATAATGAGTGGTGTTGAGCATCTTTTCATGTGTTTGTTAGCCATCTGTATGTCTTCTTTGGAGAAATGTCTGTTTAGTTCTTTGGCCCATTTTTTGATTGGGTCATTTATTTTTCTGGAAGTGATTTCTATATACAAGTTCATGTCACCTGCAAATAGACAAAATTTTACTCCTTTGTTCTTGATTTGGATAATGTATTTATTTATCTATTTATTTATTTAGCTTTTTTGTTCTGGCAAATGACTTTTATTTCTATGTTTCATAGATGTGGTAAAACTGAGAACTCCTACCTTGCTCCTGATTTTAGTGGTATTGCTCAAGTATGAGGTTAGTTGTGGGTTTTTCTTATATGACATTTATTTTGTTCAGATAAATTCCTCTGAATTTCTAGTATGTACATAAATACTAGAAATTAGTACATAAATTCTAGTATGTTGAGAATGTTTATCATCAGTGTTGAATTTTTCAAACCCTGTTCCTGCATTTATTTAAAACACCATGTGATTTTATTCTTTATTCTCTTAATGTGGTATATCACATTGATTGATTTTTCATGTGTTTAACCATTCTTGGATCTCGAGGATAAATTCTCTTTATTCATTGTGTAAGATTCTTTCAGTGTGAAGATGAAATCAATGATCCAGTATTTTCTTGAGAATTTTTGCAACTTTGTTTATGATGGATATTTTTCTGCACTTTTGTTTTCTTGTGGTGTATTTTTCTGACTTTGTGAGAAGATAATACTGACCCTATAAAAGGAGTGTGGAAATGACTTTTTTTTCCCCCATCAGCTTTTTAGAAAGGTTTGATAAGGACTGACATTATTTCTTTGAGTAATTAATAGGCTCGCCAGGGAAACCATCATGTCTTTGCCTTTTATTTGTTTGAAGGCTCTTGATTGCTGATTCAATGTCCTCATAAATTATAGGTTTATTCAGATTTTCTATTTCTTCCTGGTTCAGTTTTTATAAGTTGTATGTTTCCAGGAATTTACCTACTTCTTCTAAGTCGTCAGTGTCATTGATACACCAAGATTCATGTTGTTATCTTTCTTCTTTCATTTCATATATGTCTGTTAGATATATTTGGTCTCTGGTGTTATTTAAGTCCACAGTTTCTTTCTTTGATTCTCTATCTGTATTACCTATTTGGATATGTACAAATATTATTTTACTATTCTCTCTCTTTCTTGTGACTCTTTAGATATATTATATCTTGTTATCACAAAGCATACATAAAATATGTATAATTATAATGGCCTAATTTAAGGTGATAACAATTTCATTTAACTTGCATACAAAACCTTTTACTTTTTCTTACTGTACATATTTTATAGTACAAATGTCATAATCTGCATCTATTTATATTATTTTTCTATTAACATAACTGTAACTGTGTTTTTTAATCCTTGTTTTTTTGACTTTTATACTAGAAGTAAAGATAAGTTATCCTCCACTGTTAATGTGGTAGTCTATATTTCTCTATATCTTTTCTATATCTTTATCTTTTTTAGTGAATTTAATATTTTATGCTATTTTCTTGCTTTGTTAACATCTTTCATTGCAACTTGAAAGTTCCTTTAGCACTTCTTGTAAAACAATTCCACTGGCTATTAACTCTGTCAATCACATTGATGTGGGAAAACCTTCACTTTTCTCTGTTGATATCTATCAACAGTTTTGAAATGTAAAGTATTCTTGTATGAACAATTTTTCTTTTAGTCATTCAAATATGACTCTATATCTTTCCAAACTGCAAGGTTTCTGCTAAAACTTCACTGATAATCTTATGGGTAGTTTTTGTTTTTTCATAGTTGATGGGTTACTTTTCTCTTGTCAAAATTTTATTTTTTGCCTTTTATTGACAGTATAATTGCAGTTTTTGTCAATGTGAGTAACTTCAGATTTCTCTCATATGATGCCCTTTGTATTTCCTGGATCTGTATTACAAGATATGGAAAATTTTTTATACACTATTATCTTTGAATAAGTTTCCTGCCCCATTTTGTTTCTATTCCCCTTCTGATAACTTCCATATTTATAGTTGGAATTTTTCTTTCTTTCTTTTTTTTTTTTTCTTTTTTTTGCTGGCTCTGTGGGCTTCCCTGGTAGCTCAGATGGCAAAAGGGTCTGCCTACAATGTGGGAAAACCCGGATTTGACCCCTGGGTCGGGAAGATCCCCTGGAAAAGGAAATGGCAACCCACTCCAGTATTCTTGCCTGGAAAATCCCATGGACTGAGGATCCTGGTAGGCTACAGTCCTTGGGGTCGCAAAGAGTCAGACTCTAGACTGAGCGACTTCACTTCGCTTCAAGTCCCTCAAGCTATCTTTTTTGTTTTGTTTTGGTTTGTGTTGTTTTTTTTTTTTTTTTTTTTGAGGCGACATTACTGTTTATTTACTTTAACTCATGTGCAATTTCACATCTCATAGACACAATTTACAAAGTTTTCCTGTGTGAAATGAGGATTTCTGTATCCATATTTATTTTGATTTGCCTGATTTACATATTTTTTTTACTTGAATAAGACTATAAGTGACTTAGACTACACATCAGTTAATTCAGTTTAAACTGGCAGCTTACAAGGGCAGGAGGCTTGTAGGCAGCCTGGTAGCTGACTGCTTGGCAAGAGCAAAATGAATGTTTGGCAACATTGATTCTGCTCATAACTGAAGAAAAAATGTAAGTAGAACAATAATAATAAAAACGAGAGATTTTGTAGCAACATATTTCTCTTTAGTTTATGTCTACTTAATATCCAGCTGCTTTTGGAAAACAGCAGTAACAACTGTCTAGAACACATAGGATATTCATGGTGACCAGATCTAGAAGAACAGATCATACTTGTCTCAGAAGGTTATTGGAAATTTCTATCCAAAGCTGGAAGTGACAGCTGACAGATTTTATTCTATTATTTGCAACAATGAAAAAGAATACATTTTGTCTCCTGGTATGTACTTTGTCAAGGGAAAAATAGTATCTTCCAAATGGACTATTGTTTTTAAGTTCCCATTATCTTAAAAGCTGCTTTGTATCCATTTAAACATTATAAAAAGCAGCACAATACATTTGAAATTACAAATTTCTTTGCTTTGATAGGATATATGAAAGCACTTTTCACATATTGAGGTAGGTATGGGGATATTATTCTGCCTTATCATGAGTTAACTCCTATTTTGTGCTGACCGAAACAGCCAATTTATGGACTATCAAACATTGTACATCTAATTTAATCATTAAAGAAAAGGATGTGTTGACCAGAAGTGAAGAAACGTGCATCCTAAAAATAAAGATTAAACCCCTTCTTTCCTGAGGCACCACTGCTAGTACTCTTCCTCCCCAAGTGTCAAAACCATCTTGACTTGCTGTGTAGATGCTGGTCCATTTTTTTTCCTGAAACTTGAATGAATATTTCCCTAACTTGTTTAATGCTCCTTGCTCTAAGACATAAAGCTGTGCTGAAAATCATGACCCTCTGAAGCAGATCCATCCTCAGAAATATCTGAGAGTCTGTCTTCTGGGCTGTAGTCCTCAGTTTGGCTCAAAATTGTTTTCTATTCCTATTATAAATTGTCTATTGATTATTTTATTGACAGATATGTGGACAAGAAGGTAGCAGTCTCCCTATATCTCATTTTTCCTACATTAAAAACAACAACCATAATAGAGTTTAGGTTTAGATTTTATTTTCTATTTTGCTTTTGAATAAATTTATGTTGTTAAAAGACACGAATTATCAGAGATGGAAAATTCTTAGCCAAAAATACAAGAAAATAAAACAAGTTCCTTTAGATGAACTTAAATGCCATAAAAAAATAAAGCTATTTTATGTCACTAAGGTGACATAAAAACCTAAATTTGTGAATATGTGCATACTATGGAATATTTATATCTTTGGAAATTATAAAATAAAAGTAGTTGGTGTTGCAGATAGAGTCTGTATAAAGTATGGGTGCTGGAGAACTAGGAGAGCGAATAAGAGGAAAATCTGAAGGCAGCCAAATATTAACTTCTATTTGATATAGTTTTAAATACTTCAAAGTTGTGATATTTGAAAAAATTATAAAATCTTAACTTTATATGCATAAGAATATCATGATGTTCATTAAAGCATTATTCATGCTTCAGAGAGGTCTGCTTATCCTTCTGAGCACTTCTTCAAACACTAAACCTATGCCTGGATTGACTAATCAAGAACTGAGTACCCATTCTTCTGTGTTAATTTTCATTCTAAGGATAATACAAGGTTTTTCTATTCAACTGTGACCTCTCTAGGTTTAGTTAGGACCCTCTGAGCTCTCTAAAAATAAGGGAAGAACAGGTCCTTTTTTCTTATTGGTTATTCCCCAGCCACCTTCAAAGATATAAATTTTCCAGGAGATTGTGGTATACGAGGAGATTTCCTGAAGTTTGCAAGAGAGATTGTTAGCATGTGATGACAAAGAAACTGACAATAAATTATCTGAGTCAATAGAGATTGTGTGTGCTTTTAATACTCATTAAATTTTAGAAATAGGTATTTCACATTCAAGTTGACTTAAATATTAAACAAGAGAAAAAATTCATGAGCTTCTAGAAGCTATAGACTACTTCATCACTGTAATAATATCACAACAATATTTAATTAATTTTACATGGTCAGCCATTTCTTTTAACCCTGGATATGCCAGAAAGTACAAACAAAATTGATGGATAATAAATGAAGACTTTTAAAATATTTCTGGCTGTAATGTTTATTGTAAATGAAATTATTACCAAATAGATTCAGTTGAATTTTTTAATTGTAATTTTGTATTATATGTTTATCAACAATGTGACATATATATCCCAAGGAAAAATGTAGCTGCTGATTTTAGATGAATTCAAAAACTCTTTGACAACTACCACTAAACTGGAAAATTTGACTTACAACCCAAAAGAGAAATCTATTAAGTTTTAGTTTTGCTATTGTTTAATTGCTTTCCCCAAAACCAGTCATCCCTAAAATGTTTTTTCACCAAAGTTTTGTTCCATATTTTCACAAATTTTATATTTAATAAATAGTGTATGTGTAGATATACAAATGCATGGGGAGAGAGACACATAACTATCTATTATCTATCTAATGTAACCTCCAGAGAAATAGCTTTACCATCTTGGACTGTTGATTTCAACAGTAAAGAGCACAGGTGTTATAGTTTTTCCTGCATGATCACTTATGAGGTGAAATGTCTGCATACGCAATCACTTGAGGTTTAAGAATTTTGCTTAGTTTTATTCATAAAAAGTGAAAGAAAGTCACTCAGTTGTCTCTGACTCTTTGAGACTCCATGGACTATATAGTCCACCAGGCTGCTTTATACATGCAATTCTCCAGGCAAGAACACTGGAGTGAGCTGCCAATCCCTTGTTCAGGGGATCTTTCCGAACCAGAGCTCAAACCCAGGAATCCTACATCACAGGCAGATTCTTTACCAACTGTGCCACATGAGAAGTTTTTTAGTTTGTTTGTTTTTTATTTCAATAGGAAGGTAATTGCTTTACAATATTATGGTGGTTTTTGCCATACATTGACATGAATCAGCCATGGGTGTACCTGCGTTCCCCACTGTGAACACCCCTCTCACATCCCTCCCCGCCCCATCTCTCTGGGTTATCCCAGTGCACTGGCTTTGAGTGCCCCGTTTCATTCATCAAACTTGGACTGGTCATCTCTTTCACATACGGTAATATACATGTTTCAATGCTATTCTCTCAAATCATCCCACCTTCGCCTTCTCCCACAGAGTCCAAAAGTCTGCTCTTTATATATGTGTCTCTTTTGCTGTCCAGCATATAGGGTCGTCATTACCATCTTTCTAAATTCCGTAAAAATGCATTAATATTCTGTATTGGTGCTTTTCTTTCTGACTTACTTCACTGTGTAATAGGCTCCAGTTTCATCCACCTCATTAGAACAGATTCAAATGCCTTCTTTTTAATAGCTGAGTAATATTCCATTGTGCATATGTATTGCAACTTTCTTATCCATTCGTCCACTGATGGACATCTAGGTTGCTTCCATGTCCTAGCTATTGTAAACAGTGCTTTTGATGAACACTGGGGTACACATGTCCCTTTCAATTCTGGTTTTCTCAGTGTGTATGCCCAGCAGTGGGATTGCTGGGTTGTATGGCAGTTGTTGTTTTTTTTTTTTTTTTTTAAGAAATCGCCATTATGTTATCCATAGTAGCTGCACTAGTTTGCATTCCCACCAACAGGGTAAGAGAGTTCCCTTTTTTCCATACCTTCTCCAGCATTTATTTCTTTGTAGACTTTTTGATGGCAGCCATTCTGATCAGCGTGACTGTACCTGATTGTACCTCATTATGATTTTGATTGACAATCTCTGATAATGAGTAATGTTGAGCATCTTTTCATGTATTTGTTAGCCACCTGTATATCTTCTTTGGAGAAATGTCTGTTTAGTTCTTTGGCCCATTTTTTGATTGGGTTGTTTATTTTTCTGGTATTGAGATGCATGAACTGCTTGTATATTTTTGAAATTAACTCTTTGTCAGTTGCTTTGTTTGCTATTATTTTCTCCCATTCTAAAGGCTGTCTTTTCACCTTGCTTATAGTTTCATTTATTGTGCAAGCTTAATTAGCTAATTAGTTTAATTAGGTCCCACTTGTTTACTTTTGCTTTTATTTCCATTACTCTGGGAGGTTGGTCATAGAGGATCTTGCTGTGATTTATGTCAGAGAGTGTTTTGCCTATGTTTTCCTCTAGGAGTTTTATAGTTTCTGGTCTTACATTTAGATCTTTAATCCATTTTGAGTTTATTTTTGTGTATGGCGTTAGAAAGTGTTCTAGTTTAATTCTTTTACATTTGGTTGACCAGTTTTCCCAGCACCACTTGTTAAAGAGATTATCTTTTCTCCATTGTATATTTGTGCCTCCTTTGTCAAAGATAAGGTGCCCATAAGTGCATGGATTTATCTCTGGGCTTTCTAGTTTGCTCCATTGATTTTTATGTCTATCTTTGTGCCAGTACCATACTGTCTTGATGACTGTGAAAAGTGAAGTAGCTCAGTCGTGTCCAACTGTTTGCTACCCCAGGACTACAGCCTACCAGGTTCCTCCATCCATGGGATTTTCCAGGCAAGAGTACTGAAGTCGGTTTCAATTTCCTTCTCCAGGGGATCTTCCCCATCCAGGGATCAAACCCAGGTCTCCCATGTAGTAGGCAGAAACTTTACCATCTGAGCCACCAGGGAAGTTCTCTTGATGACTGTAGCTTTGTATTATAGTCTGAAATCAGGCAGGTTGATGCTTCCAGTTCCATTCTTCTTTATCAAGATTGGTTCGGCTATTTGAGTTTTTTATGTATTTCCATACAAATTGTGAAATTATTTGCTCTAGTTCTGTGAAAAATACCATTGGTAGCTTGATAAGGATTGCATTGAATCTATAGAACACTTTGAGTAGTATACTCATTTTCACTATATTGATTCTTCAAATCCTTTAGTATGGTATATTTCTCCATCTATTTGTGTCATCTTTGATTTCTTTCATCGATGTTTTATACTTTTCTATATATAGGTCTTTTATTTCTTTAGGTACATTTATTCCTAAGTATTTTATTCTTTCATCAAAATGGTGAATGGAATTGTTTCCTTAGTTCTCTTTCTATTTTTCCATTGTTGCTGTATAGGAATGCAAGGGATTTCTGTGTATTAATTTTATATCCTTCAAATTTACTATATTCATTGATTAGCTCTAGTAATTTTCTGATGGAGTCTTTAAGGTTTTCTATGTAGAAGATCATGTCATCTGCAAACAGTGGGAGTTTTACTTCTTCTTTTCCAATCTGGATTGCTTTTTCTTCTATGACTGCTGTAGCTTAGTTCTTCCAGAACTCAGTTGAATAGTAGTGGTGGGAGTGGGCATCCTTGTTTTGTACCTGACTTTAGGGGAAATGCTTTCAATTTTTCACCACTGAGGATAATGTTTGCTGTGGGTTTATCATACATGGCTTTTATTATGTTGAGGTATGTTCTTTCTATGCCTGCTTTTGGGAGAGTTTTTATCATAAATGGGTGTTGAATTTTGTCAAAGGCTTTATCTGAATCTATTGAGATAATCACATAGTTTTTAATCTTTCAATTTGTTAATGTGGTGTATCACATTGATCAATTTATGAATAAAGAATTCTTGCATCCCTGGGATAAAGCCCACTTGGTCATGATGTATGATCTTTTTAATATGTTGTTGGATTCTGTTTGCTAGAATTTTGTTGAGGGTTTTTACATCTATGTTCATCAGTGATATTGGCCTGTAGTTTTCTTTTTTGTGACATCTTTGTCTGGTTTTGATATCAGGGTGACGGTGGCCTCATAGAATGACTTTGGGAGTTTACCTCCCTTTGCAATTTTCTGGAAGAGTTTGGGTAGGATAAGTGTTAGCTGTTCTCTAAAGTTTTGGTAGAATTCATGTGTGAAGCCAATTGGTCCTCGGTTTTTGCTTGTTGGAAGATTTTCTATTACAGTTTCTATTTCTGTGCTTGTGATGGGTCTTTTGAGATTTTCTATTTCTTCCTGGTTCAGTTTTGAAGGGTTATACTTTTCTAACAATTCGTTCCTTTCTTCCAACTTGTCCATTTTATTGGCATACAGTTGATGATACTAGTCTCTTAAGATCCTTTGTATTTCTGTGTTGTCTGTTGTGATTTCTCTGTTTTCATTTCTAATTTTGTTGATTTGATTCTTCTCCCTTTTTTTCTTGGTGAGTGTGGCTAATGGTTTGTCTATTTTATTGATCTTCTCAAGGAACCAGCTTTTAGTTTTGTTGACTTTTTCTATAGTCTCCCTTGTTTATTTTTCATTTATTACTGCTCTAAATTTTATGATTTATTTCCTTTTACTAACCCTGGGGTTCTTAATTTCTTCTTCTTTTTAGTTGATTTAGGTGTAAAATTAGGTTATTATTTGATTTTTCTCTTGTTTCTTGAGGTAGGCTTGTATTGCTATGAACCTTCCCCTTAACACTGCTTTTACTGAATCCCATAGGTTTTGGGTTGTCATGTTTTCATTTTCATTTACTTCTATGGATATTTTTATTTCCTTTTTGATTTCTTCCAAGATCTGTTGGTCCTTCAGAAGCAACTTGTTCAGCCTTCATATGTTTGTATTTTTAATAGTTTTTTTCCTGTTGTTGACATCTAATCTTACTGCATTGTGGTTAGAAAAGATGCTTGAAATGATTTAAATTTTTTGGATTTACCAAGGCTAGATTTATGGCCCAGGATGTGATCTATCCTGTGTGTTCTGTGTGTACTTGAGACAAAGGTGAAATTCAATGTTTGGGGTGAAATTTCCTATAGAATCAATTAGGTCTAACTAGTTCATTGTATTATTTAAAGTTTGTGTTTCCTTGCTAATTTTCTGTTTGATTTATCTATCCATAGGTGTGAGTGGGGTAATAAACTGTCCCAATATTATTGTGCTACTGTTAATTTCCCCTTCATACTTGTTAGCATTTGCCTTATGTATTGAGGTGTCCTTATGTTGGGTGCATATATATTTATAATTGTTGTATCTTCTTGGATTGATCCTAGATCATGATGTAGTGTCCTTCTTTGTCTTTTTTCATAGCCTTTATTTCAAAGTCTATTTTTTCTGATATGAGTGTTGTTACTCCTGCTTTCTTTTGGTCTCTATTTCCATGAAATATCTTTTTCCAGCCCTTCACTTTCAGTCTCTGTGTGTCCCTAGTTTGAGGTGGGTCTCTTGTAGACAGCATATATAGGGGTCTTGTTTTTGTATCCATTCAGCCAGTCTTTGTCTTTTGATTGGGGCATTCAACCCATTTACATTTAAGGTAATTATTGATAAGTATGATCCCATTGCCATTTACTTTGTTGTTTTGTGTTCGAGGTTATAAACCTTTTCTGTATTTCCAGTCTAGAGAAGATCCTTTAGTATTTGTTGAAAAGCTGGTTTGGTGGTGCTGAATTCTCTCAGCTTTTGCTTGTATGTAAAACTTTTGATTTCTCCTTCATATTTGAATGAAATCCTTGCTGGGTATAGTAATCTGGGTTGTAGGATTTTTTTCTTTCACTTTAATTATGGCCTGCCATTCCCTTCTGGCCTGAAGAGTTTCTACTGAATGATCATCTGTTATCCTTATGGGGATCCCCTTATGTGTTATTTGTTTCTTTCCCTTGCTGCTTTTAATATTTTCTCTTTGTGTTTGATCTTTGTTAATTTGATTAATATGTGTCTTGGAGTGTTTTGCCTTGTGTTTACCCTGTTTGGGACTCTCTGGGTTTCTTGGAATTGGGTGGCTATTTCCTTCCCCATTTTAGGGAAGTTTTCAGCTATTATTTCCTCAAGTATTTTCTCATGCCCTTTCTTTTTGTCTTCTCCTTCTGGGACTCCTATGATTTGAATGTTGGGGTGTTTAACATTGCCCCAGAGGTGTTTGTGATTATCCTCATTTCTTTTAATTGTTTTTCCTTTTTTCCCCTCTGCTTCATTTATTTCCATCATTCTATCTTCCACCTCACATATCCTATCTTCTCCCTCAGTTATTCTACTGTTGGTTCACTCCAGAGTGCGTTTGATATCATTTATTGCATTATTCATTATTGACTGACTCTTCTTTATTTCTTCTAGACCCTTGTTAAACATTTCTTGTATCTTCGCAATCCTTGTCTCTGGTCTATTTATCTGTAACTCCATTTTGTTTTCAAGATTTTGGGTCATCTGTACTATCATTATTCTGAATTATTATTCAGGTAAACTACCTATCTCCTCCTCTTTTGTTTTGTTTGGTGGGCATTTATCATGTTTCTTTACCTGCCAAATATTTCTCTGCCTTTTCATTTTGTTTAGATTGCTGTGTTTGGGGTGCCCTTTCTGTAGGCTTGAAGTTCATGATTTCTCTTTATTGTGGAGCCTGCTCCCTGTGGGTGAGGTTGGATTAGTGGCTTGTCAAGGTTTCCTGGCTAGGGGAGCTTGTATCTGTGTTCTGGTGTGTGGAGCTGGATCTCTTCTCTTTGAAGTTCAATGAAGTGAACAGTAGTGAATTTTAGGGTGGCTAGGAACTAACACCCAAAAAAGATGTTCTTTTCATGATAGGGGACTGGAATGCAAGGAAATGTAGGAAATAAAAAAGCACCTGGGGTAACAGGGAAATTTGGCCTTGGAGTACAGAATGAAACAGGGCAAAGGCTAATAGAGTTTTGCCAAGAGAACGCACTGGTCATAGCAAACACCCTCTTCCAACAACACAAGAGATATCATAATTATCATCATAATTATCTGGGTCATGGACATCACCAGATGGCCAACACCAAAATTAGATTGATTACTATATTTGCAGTCAAAGATGAAGAAGCTCTATACAGTCAGCAAAAACAAGATTGGGAGCTGACTGTGGCTCAGATCATGAACTTCTTATTGCCAAATTCAGGCTGAAATTGAAGAAAGTGGAGAAAACCACTAAGCCATTCAGGTATGACCTAAATCAAATCCCTTATGATTATACAGTGGAAGTGAGAAATAGGTTTGCAGGACTAGATCTGATAGGCAGAATACCTGATGAACTATGGATGGAGGTTCATGACATTGCACAGGAGACAGGGATCAAGACCATCCCCAAGAAAAAGAAATGCAACAAAGCAAAATGGTTGTCTGAGGAGGCCTTACAAATAGCTGTGAAAAGAAGGGAAGTGAAAAACAAAGGAGAAAAGGAAAGACATACCCACTTGAAGGCAGAGTTCAAAAGAATAGGAAGGAGAGAAAAGGAAGCCTTTCTCAGTGATGAATGCAAAGAAATAGAGGAAAACAATTGAATGGGGAAGACTAGAGATCTCTTCAAGAAAATTAGAGATACCAAGGGAATATTTCACACAAAGATGGGGTCAATAAAGGACAGAAATGATATGGACCTAACAGAAGCAGAAGATATTAAGAAGAGGTGGCAAGAATACACAGAAAAACTGTACAAAAAAGATCTTCATGACCCAGATAATTATGATGATGTGATCACTTACCAACAGCCAGACATCCTGAAATGTGAAGTCAAATGGACCTTAGGAAACATCGCTATGAACAAAGCTAAAGGAGGTGATGGAATTCCAGTTGAGCTATTTAAAACATGATGCTGTGAAAGTGCTGCACTCAATATGTCAGCAAATTTGGAAAACTCAGCAGAGGCCACAGGACTGGAAAAGGTCAGTTTTCACTCCAATCCCAAAGAAAGGCAATGCCAAAGAATGCTCAAACTACCACACAATTGCACTCATCTCACACACTTGTAAAGTAATGCTCAAAATTCTCCAAGCCAGGCTTCAACAGTACATGAACCATGAACTTTCAGATGTTCAAGCTGGTTTTAGAAAAGGTAGAGGAACAAGAAATCAAATTGCCAACATCTGCTGGATCATTGAAAAAGCAAGAGAGTTCCAGAAAAACATCTACTTCTGCTTTTTTGACTATGCCAAGGCCTTTGACTGTGTGGATCACAATAAACTGTGGAAAATTCTGAAAGAGATGGGAATACCAGACCACCTGACCTGCCTCTTAGAAATCTATATGCAGGTCAGGAAGCAACAGTTAGAACTAAACATGGACCAACAGACTGGTTCCAATTAGGAAAAGGAGTATGTCAAGGCTGTATATTGTCACCCTGCTTATTTAACTTATGTGCAAAGTACATCATGAGAAATGCTGGGCTGGAAGAAGCACAACCTGGAATCAAGATCACCAGGAGAAATATCAATAACCTAAAGTATGCAAATGACACCACCCTTATGGCAGAAAGCGAAGAGGAACTAAAAGCCTCTTGATGAAAGTGAAAGAGGAGAGTGAAAAAGTTGGCTTAAAGCTCAACATTCAGAAAACTAAGATCATGGCATCTGGTCCCATCACTTCATGGCAAATAGATGGGGAAACAGTGGAAACAGTGGCTGACTTTATTTTATTTTATTTTATTCTATTGGGCTCCTAGATCACTGCAGATGGTGATTGCACCCACGAAATTAAAAGACACTTACTCCTTGGAAGGAAAGTTATGACCAACCTAGACAGCATATTAAAAAGCAGAGACATTACTTTGTCATCAAAGGTCTGCAAAGTCAAGGTTATGGTTTTTCTAGTAGTCGTGTATGGATGCGAGAGTTGGATTATAAAGAAAGCTGAACACTGAAGAATTGATGCTTTTGAATTGTGGTGTTGGAGAAGACTCTTGAGAGTCCCTTGGACTGTAAGGAGACCCAACCAGTCCATCCTAAAGGAGATCATTCTGGGTGTTCATTGGAAGTAGTGGTGTTGAAGGTGAAACTCCAATACTTTGGCCACATGATGCAAAGTCCTGACTCATTTTAAAAGACCCTGATGCTGGGAAAGATTGGGGGCAGTAGGAGAAGGGGACAACAGAGGATGAGATGGTTGGATGACATCACTAACTCGATGGGCATGAGTTTGGGTAGACTCCAGGAGTTGGTGATGAACAGGGAGGCCTGGCTTGCTGCGATTCATGGGGTCGCAAAGAGTTGGACACAACTGAGTGACTGAACTAACTGGATGTGTTTGACATGGCTTTAGGCAGCTTGTCTTTCAATGCTCAGGACTGTGTTCCTGCTTTGCTGGAGAATTAGCATGGTATGTCTTGCTCTGGAACTGTTGGCTCTTGGGTGGAGCTTGGTTTCAGTGTAGCTATAGAGACTTCTGGGTGAGCTCTTGTTTATTAATGTTCTCTGGAATCAGGAGTTCTCTGATGTTCTCAAGTTTTGGAATTAAGCCTCCTGCCTCTGGCTTTCAGTTTTGTTCTTACAGTATCCTCAAGACTTCTCCATGCATACAGCACTGATGATAAAACATCTAGGTTAATGATGAAACAATTCTCTGTAGCAAGGGACACCCAAAGAGGTTCACAGAGTTACATGGAGAACTGAAGAGGGAGGAGGGAGATAGGGGTGACTAGGAGGAGAAGAGGGGTACTGAAAAGAGGAGAGAACAATCTAGTCAGTAATAATTTCCCTAAGTGTCCTCCACAGCCCAGAACACCCAGAGAGATTCAGAGTCAAGTAGAGAAGAGAAGGGGGAGGGAGAAGATAGAGGCATCTGAGGGAGAGACAAAAGGGGAGAGAGCAATCAAGCCAGTAATCACACCCCTATGTGAAAATGGATACTGACGATTAGATTCTTAAAGGTACAAAATTGATAACAAATACCAAAAAGCAAAGATTAAAAATCTAGAGTAGTGGTTAGACTCACAAAAATACAACATTAAAAATACAAAACAAAATCAATCATAAAAAATTATAGAAAGTGTACATAGGAAATTTGCTTTCAAATAGGGTCTTTTTTTTTTATTGCAAGGTAATAGTAGGTTATAAAAATGAAAATTAAAGGAGTAATAAAGAACTTAGTTTTTTTTAAAAAAATTAAAAAGTGATAATAGTAAAAATATATCTAGGCATTTCTCTGGAGCTGTTGAGGGCAGTGTGGGGTCAGTTCAGTTTCAGATAAGTACAAGCTTGTAGTGTTCTCAAGGTCTACTGGCCACCTCCAGCTACAGGGTTTTAATCTGTTGCAACTGTTACTTCCATAGCAGTTCCCTCTTCATTTATTTTGTCTTCCTTTGTTTGCAAGTCTCTTCAGTGTCTAATTTCTGACCTGACACAGAGGGGTGAAGGTGATCACTTATTTAGGTTCACTTGTTCAGTTGTGTTGTGGGGAGGAATGGACAGTACAAACAAATATCACTGGCATGTAGGAGGAGTGCTCACAGTGTATCGACCACACTGGGTTTGCCCCAGCTCAAGGCAGCATGCGCTTCCTGGGTCTACACTGCTCAGGCTCCAAGGTGCTCTGCAGGGGCACTGTCCAAAGCAGGCCCTGCATTTCCTGCACTTCCCAGGTCTAAGCCACTCAGGCTCGTGGGTACTCCACAAGGGCACAGATTTGGTTGGGCATACATTTTGTGCCCTTCCCAGGTCCGAGCAGCTCAGGCAACCAGGTGTATGGCAAGTGGACTGTCCCAGTGGGCCGTGTGTCTTAATCACCACCCCAGTCCAGGTCTCTCGGTTTCCCAGGTGTGCCATGTGTCTCCTCTGGGGAGCTGATCTCAGGCTGCAACCCTCCTGGCAGGTGTCAATTGTCCAGGATCCCAGGAGGATGTGGTTAGCAACTGGGAGCCTGCTCACAGTTTGGTGGAGGATGACGGTCTCTGGGACCAAGATTGGAGCAGGCCTTTGTCTTCTGGCTCTGGCTGTCACACACTTGCCTCTCTGCCTTTGGTGGGGGATAGGGGCCTGTCAGCCTTTGGTATTCGCTCAATCCTTTGTTCTGTGAGCAGGCCAGACTTTGCTTTAGAGCCTTTCACTGGAGAGGTTTTTGTTTTTTTGTTTGTTTGTTTGTTTGTTTTTCTTTTCTCTCTCTGGCAATCCCATTGTTTGGGTTGCTATCTCACCTTAGCTCCCTCAGATTGTCCTCAGGGCATTCAGGCCTGGTCCTTACCCTAAGCACTGATTATGCAGCGCACACCTCCCTGTCCAGCCCCTTCTCACTGGTGGTGGACACGAGTGTCCAGGCTACTTCTCTGTTGGCAGTTGTGGTTAGGCACATACTCTGTGGGTTTCCTTTTTTTTTGACTCCCAGTTGTGTTGCCTTCTGAGATTCCAAAACTCCCCACAGACCCACCTGTGAGAGGGTTCCCTACTGTTTGGAAACTTCTCCTCCTCCACGACTCCCTCCTCAGGATGGGTCTCCATCTCTAAATTTTGTCGTTTATATTTTGTCCTACCTCCTTTCAAAGAGAATGGGTTGTCTTTCTGAGTGCCTGGTTTCCTCTGCCAGTGCTCAGAAGTTGTTTTGTGGAAGTTGCTCAGCATTCAAATGATCTTTTGATGCATTTGTCGGGGAGAAAGTGGTTTCCCTGTCCTACTCCCCCTGCCATCTTGGGATCATCCCCCAGCCTTAAGCTGTCTTTATTTGCTTTCATTCTTAGATTTTTTTCCCCTCCTTTGACCAGATAATTTCTAATGGTCTTTCCATGAGTTTCCTGAACTTTTCTTTTCCTGCTTGTTTTAGTCTGCTGTTGAAGCCCTCTGTTTTTTTCAGATCTGCTATGATAATCTACAACCTCATTTTTGTTAGCATTTTTAAATATTTTGCATTTCTTCATTGTGTCCTCATATTATTCATAAGTTGCTTTCCTATATTCATTGAGCCTAAATATAAAAAACTGCCATCAAAGCAAGTTTACCTAAGAAAATAAGAAATATCTCAAATAAACAGCCTAACCTTATGACTAAAGCAAATAGAAAAAGAAGAAAAGAACATATGCCAAGGTTAGTACAAGAGAAGAAATCACAAAGATCCAAGCAAAAATAAATGAAATAGAGACTAGAAAACATAATAGAAAAATTTTAATAAAATTAAAAGCTAGTTTTTGAAAAAATAAACAGAATAGATAAACATTTTAGCCAGACTCACTGAGTGAAAAATGTGAGGAGGCACAAATCAATAAAATCAAAAATTAGAAGGAAATTTACAATCAACACCACAGAAATACAAAGGATCACTAGACACTACTTTGAGAAACTATATGCCAATAAAATGGACAAACTAGAAAATATGGAAAAATTTATCAAATGTGCTATCTTGCATGACTGAATCACAAATAAATAGAAAACATGGTAACAGACCTATTACTAGTACTGAAATTAAATCAGGAATTTTAAATCTCCCAACAAACAAAAGACCAGTTCCAGATGATTTTGCAGGTGAATTTTACATTTAGAGAAACGTTAACAGCTATATTTCTGAAACTGTTTCAAAATTTGCAGAGGAAGGGAAACTTCCAAACTCATTCTGTTAGACTGCCATTACCCTGATAACAAAACCAGACAAAACTACCCAACAAAAAGAAGAAAATCACATGTTAATGACTCTGATAAATATAGATACAAAAATCCTCACAAAATACTTTAAAAATCAATTTCAATATATATTAAAATGTTTGTACACCATGATCAAGTGGGATTTATCCAAGAGATGTGAGGTTTTTTTCAATATCCACAAATAATTCAATGTGATACTCACATTAAAAACTGAAGGATAAATCCATATGATCATTTCAAAAGATAAAATTAAAAAACAACAACAATAATAATGAAACACATTTATGATAAATACTTTCCAGAGTGTAGGCATAAGTGGAATATATTACAGCACGATGAAGACCATATATGACAAACCCACAGCTCACATCATGCTCAACAGGAAAAACTGGAACACATTTCCTCTATACTCAGACAGAGACAAGAATACATAATCTCCCTACTTTGATTCAACATAGTCTTGGAGCTAAAAAGAAACCAAGTGAATCCAAATTGGAAAAGGAGTAAAACTGTCACTGTTTGTAGATGACATAATAATATACATAGAACATCATATTACTAGAAAATACTAGAGTTCATTAATTCAGCAAAGTAACTGGATAAAAAACAAATATACAGAAATATACAGAAATCTGCTGCATTTGTCTACAATAACATCAAGCTATCATAATGAGAAATCAAGTATACCATTGCATCAAAAAGAATTAAATAACTAAGAATGAAGACATGTAAGAAGGCAAAAGTCCTATAGTCTGAAAACTATGAGATGCTGATGAAGAAATTGAAGGCAAGAAAAACAGAGGGACAGATACACTGTGCTCTTGAGCTTATTGTATTTATTTCCACTATTCCATGACATAGATCAAAAAATATATTGCTGAGATTTATGTCCAAGAGTATTCTGCCTTTGTTTTCCTTTAAGGGTTTGATAGTGTCCAGTCTCACATTTTGGTCTTTAATCTACTTTGAGTAAATTTTTTGTGTATGGTATTAGAGAGTATTCTAATTAATATCATTGTTTTACATGTAGCTGTTCAGTTTTCCTGGCACCATTTATTGAAGAGATTTTCTTTCTCCAGTTGTATAGTCTTGCATGTTTTGTTATAGATTAATTTACTTTCTATCCTGTTCCAATGATCTATAAAGATTTTGCACAACAAATGGAACCATAAACAAAATGAAAAGACAATCCAAAAAATGGGAGAAAACATTTGGAACTGATGTGACTGACAAGGGATTAGTCTTTAAAATTTATAAACAGCTTAATATCATCAGAACAACCAACCCAATCAAAAAGTGGGCAGAAGACTTAGAGACATTCCTCAAAGATATACAGATGGCCAATAAGCACATGAAAAGATTTTCAACATCAATAATTATTATAGAAATGTGAATCAAAACTATAATAAGATAGCACCTCACACCAGTCAAAATGGCTGTCATACTGAGTGAATTCAGAGAAAGAGAAATATCATATGATATGTTACTTATATGCAGAATCTAAAAAAAACAATGCAAGTAAACAGATTTGCAAAATAGAAGCCGACTCAGACTCATAGAGAAAAAAAACTTATGCTTGCTATACAGGAAGGGTGGGGGAAAGAATAGTTAGGGTGTGTGGAACTGACATGTACACACTGCTATATTTAAAATGGATAACCAATTAGGACCTATTGTATAAGAAAGAGACAGTGAAAGTGCAAGTTGCTCAGTCCTGTCAGACTCTTTGTGACCCGAGGCTAGAATACTAGAGAGGGTAGACTTTTCCTTCTCCAGGAGATCTTCCCAACCCAAAGATCAAACCCAGGTCTCCTGCATTGCAGTTGGATAAGAAAGAGAACTCAGTATTATGCAACATCCTAAATGGAAAAAATAATTTGAAAAAAAAAAAAAAAATAGACACACGTATGTGTATAACTGAGTCACTTTGCTGTGCACCTGAAACTATGACTGTATTTTTAATCAACTCTCCTCTAATATAAAATAAAAAAGCTAAAAACTATATCTAGCTCTTAAATTAAAAGAATCAAGTTATTAAAATGACTATACTACCCAGGGCAACCCAAGAGATTCAGTGTAATCCCTATCAAATTATAAATGGCCTTTTTTCACAGAAGAGCCAAAACAATCTTGAACAAGATTTATGGAGCTGGAGAAATCACACTCCCTGACTAGAGACTATACTACAAAGCTATAGTAAGCAAAATGGTATGGTACTGGCACAAAAAAGACATACAGATCAATGGAACTGTGTAGAAAACATAAATCCTGAAACTAACATACTGTAAATTAGCTAATTTAGTTTAAATGTTAACTATATCTTAAAAATATTCCTTCTCAAGCAATTCAAAAAAGTGAAAAACAGTTAAGATTTGTAATTCATTTTACAGAATGCCATTATCCTGACAAAACCAGATAAGGATACTAAGAATGAAAAACCAAACACCAACATCCAGGATGGATATAGATGCAAAGATTCTCAGTAAAGTAACTATGAACTGAATTCAACATTACATTAAAAAGATCATATACTGTGATAAATTTGGATTTATAAATGCATTTATAAACATATGCTAACCAATGAATGTGGTATATCATATTAATAGAGTGAAAGATAAAGCTAATATGATCATCTCAATAGATACATAAAAAATAATTTGACAAAATTTAATGTAATTTAAAAATAAAAATTTTCACTAATTGTGTAGAAGAAATGTACTTCAACATAATTGAGGCTTCTAAGACAAACAGGGTTAAAATCATACTCAGTGATTCAAGTTTGGAAGCTCTACACTCAAATTAGAAACAATATTAGTTGACCTCTCTTAAAATTGCCATTTAACAAAGAATGAGACATTCTAGAAAGACCAATGAGGGAATAAAAAGAAATTAAAAGGCACAAAAATCAGAAAGACTAAAGTAAAATTTTCTTTTTCCAGAAAATATTGTCTCATATATTTAGAAAAATCCCAAGATGTACACTAAAACTTTGTTAGTGCTCATAAAGTAATTAAGTGAAGGTTTTGAATAAATATCAGTATATCAAATCACTGGTTTTTTAATACACTAACAAAACATCTGAAGAAGAAACAGTCTCACTTATAATAGCATAAAAATACTAAAAGATTTTGAAGTAAGTTTGAAAGAAGAAGGGTAAATCAATACAGTGAAAATACAAAATACTAATGAAAGAAACTGAAGATACAAATAAATATTAAGATATATTGTGCTCATGGTAGAGAAGAATCAATACTGTCAATATATCCAACTAGAGAAATCTATTTTTAGATTTGTTAAACCCCTATCAAAACTCCAATGGCATTTTTATAGGAATAGAAACAATACTGAAATTTGAATGGAACCGTGAAAGACCAGAGTAGACCAAGCAAACCTGAGAATATATAACAAATCTGGAGGCACCTTAAAGCCTGATTTCAAATTTTATCAAAAATTTATAGAAATCAAAAAGATATAATACTGGCATTCAAAGACAAAGAGATCAATGGAACAGAAATGAGACCCATAAATAAACTTACACATATACAGTCAACTAATATTTTAAAAAAGAGACAAAAATCCACAATAAGAAATAAAATAGTGCATTTGATAAATGGTGGGGGTAAGCTATATATTCACATGAAAAAGGATGAAATTCCATATGCAAATTTATGTTTCAAGGAATTCTTATGTGAAGTTCTAAGGTCCTGGACTTTGGTTTTTTGCAGAGTATTTAGATTACTAACTCAATTTCACTAATGGTGATCAGTCTGTATTTCTTTCTGATTCAAATTTGGAAAACTGTATGCTTCTAGACATTTATCCATTTCTTTTAGGTGATGCAGTATGTTGATACATAACTTTTCATTAGATAGTAGATTTTTTTTTTTAATTTCAGAATTTTCTTACTCCTTAAGGTAGAACTGTGTTCCTGCAAAATTTCCCCTTAGAACTGCTTTTGCTGCATCCTATATATATATATATATTACATTGTCTAGAGGTATTCTCTAAATATTTCAGTGATTTTCTCATTAACCTATTGTTTTTTTGTTTCTTTTTAGTAGCAAACTATTTAGTCTTTGAATGTTTATGTTTTTCCCATTTTTCCTACTCAGTTGCCTTCTAGTTTTATTCTGTCATGAGCAGAAAAAAAAATGCTTGATATAATTTCTATCATTTTAAATTTGTTGAGATTATTTTTTGTGACTCAGTTTGCATTCTATTCTGGAGAATCTTCCACTAGCAGTTGAAAATGATGTTTTGAAAAGTAAAAAATGAAAGTGAAAGTCACTCAGTTGTGTCTGACTCTTTGCAACTCAATGGACTATGCAGTCTATGGAATTCTCCAGGCCAGAATACTGGAGTGGGCAGACATTCCCTTCTCCACAGGATCTTCCCAACCCAGGGATCAAACCCAGGTCTCCCTCATTGCAGGTGGATTCTTTACCAGCGGAGCCACCAGGGAAGCCCATAGAGAATGTGTACTCTGCTGTTTTTTCTTTGTTTTTTTTTTTTGTTTGTTTGTTTGTTTTGAATTTTCTAAGTCCAATGGATCTAATGTGTCATTTAAAACCACTGTTTATGTATTGATATATATATATATATATGTATTTTTTTGGTCTGGGTGTTCATTCACTGATATAAGTGGGGTGTTAGATTTCCCTTCTATTATTATCAATTTCTCCCTTTATGTCTGTTAATAGTTGTTTATATGTTTTCATGTCCCTATATATGTGTGTGGGCTTTCCTGATGGCTCAGTGGTAAAGTATCCACCTGCCAATTTAGGAGACATTGTTTCAATCCTTGGGTGGGGAAGATCCCCTGGAGAAGGAAATGGCAACCCACTCTTTGGTATTTGTGCTTGGGAAATCCCATGGACAGAGGAGCATGGCAGGCTACAGTCCTTGAAGTCACAAGAGTCAGACATGACTTAGCAACTCAATAGCAACAATTTGTGTGCATGTTGTTGTTGTTCAGTCATCAGTCATGTCTGACTCTTTATGACTCCATGGACTGCAGCATACCAGGCTTCCCTGTCCCTCTCCATCTCTTCCAATTTGCCCAAGTTCATGACCATTGAATCAGTGATGCCATCCAACCGTCTCATCCTCTGTTACTGTCTTCTCCTTCTGCCTTCAACCTTTCCCAGCATCAGAGTCTTTTCCAATGAATTGGCTCTTTTAATCAGGTGACCAAAATATTGCAGTTTCAGCATCAGTCCTTCCAATGAGTATTCAGGGTTGATTTCCTTTAGAATTGACTGTTTTTATCTCTTGCTCTCCAAAGGACTTTCGAGAATCTTCTCCAGCACCACAGTTTGAAAGCATCCATTCTTCAACACTTTGCTTTTTTTATGATCCAACTCACATTCGTACATGACTACTGGAAAGATCATAGCCTTGACTATATGTACCTTTTCCAAAAAAGTGATGTCTTTGCTTTTTAATACACTATGTTTGTCATAGCTTTCCTTCCAAAAAACATTTATCTTCTAATTTCATGGCTGCAGTCACCATCCACAGTGACTTTAGAGCCCAAGAAGAGGAAATCGGTCACTGCTTCCACCTTTATCCCTTCTATTTTCATGAAGTGATTGGGTCATATGCCAGTTGTTGTTGTTGTTGTTGTTTTAATATTCAGCTTTAAGCTGACTTCTTCACTGCCTCTTTGACATTCATCAAGAGGCTCTTTAGTTCCTCTTTGCTTTTTTCCATTAAAGTGATATCTTCTGCATATAAGAGATTGTTGCTATTTCTCCTGGCAATCTTGATTCTAGCTTGTAACTCATCCAGTCCAGTATTTCACATAATATGCTCTACATTTAAGTTAAATAAACAGATTGACAATATACAACCTTGTCATACTCCTTTATCAATTTTGAACCAGTCAGTTTTTCCACCTAAGGTTCTAACTGTTGCTTCTTGACGTGCATACAGGTTATAGGAGACAGGTAAGATGGTGTGGTGTTCCCATCTCTTGAAGAGTTTTCTACAGTTTGTTGTACTCCACACAGTCAAAGGCTTTAGTGTGAAAAAGAAATAGATGCTTTTTGGTTCACTGATTCCTAAGATGTTAATGTTTACTCTTTCCATCTCCTGCCTTACCACATCCAATGACCAGTGACTATGACCAGTGTGTTCCCTTGACCAATGACTATGGCCAGTGTGTTCCTTTGACAAAACTCTGTTAACCTTTGCCCTGCTTCATTTTATTCTCCAATGCCAACTTTTCCTGTTATTCTGGGTGTCTCCTGACTTCCTAGTTTTGCATTCCAATTCACTATGATGAAAAGGATGTCTTTTACTGTGTTAGTTTTAGAAGGTCTTGTAGGTCTTCAGGGAAATGGTCAACTCTAGCTTGTTTAGCATTGTTGGCTGGGTGTAGCCATGGATTACTGAGATGCTGAATGGTTTGCCTTGGAAATGAACCAAGATTTTTTTGAGATTGTGCCCAAGTAGCGAATTTTGGTTGCAGCATGTGGGATCAAGTTCTCTGAGCAGGAATCGAATCCAGGTCCTCTGCATTCGGAGTGTGGAGTCTTAGTCACTGCATTTTGGAATCTTTGTTGACTGTGAAGGCTACTCCATTTCTTCTAACAGATTCCCACCACAGTATTAGATATAATGGCCATCTGAATTATATTTGTCATTCCCGTCCATTTTAGTTTACTGATTCCTAATATGTCAATGTTCAGTCTTGCCATCTACTTGACCACATCAAATTTGTCTTGATTCATGGACCTAACATTCAAGATTCCTGTGCAATATTATTCTTTATAGCATTGGGCTTTACTTTTTACTACCAGACACCTCCACAGTGAGGGTCACTTCCAGCCACCTCATTTTTTCTGGAGTTATCAATAATTAGTAATTGTGTCTGCTCTTTCCCAGAAGCCTATCGGACACCTTCCAACCTGGGAGGCTCATCACCCAGTGTCATATCTTTTTTGCTTTTTCATACTGTTCATGAGGTTCTCCAGGCAAGAATACTGGAGTCATGTGCCATTTCCTCTTTCAGTGGATCACATTTTGTCAGAAAACCTCACTATGATCTGTTCACCTTGGGTGGCCCTGCATAACATGACTCATAGCTTTATTGAATTACACAAGCCCTTCTACCACAACAAGGCTGTGATCCATGAAGGGGTTGTGTACAATACCAAAATATTGTTTCCCTTAAAGACAGTGATTGGTGCAAAAAAGAGTGGAATATATGGCTGGGAGATACTGGGCCACCTCTAATGGAAGTTCTTAACGTAAGTACTTTTTTATGACCTTATTAATTTTACTAGCTCTATTGCTTGTATTCTACTTTATTACAATTGTTTGCCAAATCTTGTGGCCAAGTCTCTGATAAAAATGATGATAATTAGTGTCTTGATACAATTGATCAAATATATGGTTGTATAAGATCAACAATTGTAATATTGCAACTCTAAATATGGGAAGAAGCTACAGAGTGAACCATTTCCTGGACCATAATGTAAAAGGAAAATAAGAAGTCCAGAAGCTTTTGGCTACACTGTTAAAAGAGCCTAGTCCAGTAATAGCTCATTGAGTGACCTATCAACAAAATCCTTAGCTAATCTGGGCATAAACATTCCTACCACTGTGAGAAAAACTGGTCAAAAAATGCCTTCCCTAATTTGGTCAAAAGTAAAACTAAAAGGGAGGAGATTACAAGTGAAGAAATTTTCTCACCATCCCATTGTATGAGTCATTAACCACTGCAGTTGCTGACCTAAATACACCCTGAAAGGAATCCAGGGTGAAGACCAGGATGTGGAATCTTGAGCTTGTGGAAAACTGTTAGAACTGGCCCTCAGATTTATTTCAGGAAATAATTTTATGAATTGAATTTTTGCCTCTTCCTATACATAGAAAAGAACTAAAACCATTGTCTAAAATATCTATCCATTGCAAATAGCATTTAACCATCTACCAAAATGTGATATGATTTTATTTAAAAATTCCAAATATTCTTACAAATATCATTTGTCATCTATCAGCAAACAATAAAGTTGTGTTTCCTTTAGAAATTTCAAAATGTTTTTTTTTTTTCAAAGACTGAATGAACCATTAACAAAGGAAGACATATAAATAGGCAATAAGCTAATGCAAAAGTCTGTAGCATCATTACACATTAGGGAAATACAAATTAAAACCAAATGAGTTACATTAAATAAGATAGACAAAAAGGTTAGCTTTAATAATACCCAACTGTGGCCAATTTGGGGCAACTGCTTCTCATGTGCTCTGCTAGCAAGAGTTTAAAATCAAATATCCACAGTAAAAACAAGTTACTAAAAAGCTATTCATGCAGCTACCAAAAGTGAAAACATATGGTCATAGATAGAAAAGAGTAACAGCAGTTTTAGTCATAACAATCCCATACTGAAAATATAGCCCAGTTCTCTATCAACAAAATAGTACATAAGTAAATGGTGATATATACCAATAAGAAAGTACTACTTAGCAAATAAAAAACTAAAATGCTGATAGTGTAAAGTTGGATAGGAATATTTAAAAATATAGTAGTTAAAAGAAAGGATTAAGATATAAGAAAAATACCTACTGCACTGTTTCATTGATATTAAATTCTAGTATAGAGTAAACTAATTGATAGAGATACGAGTCAGACCAGTATGTGTCTCTGGGTTGAGTGACTTCACTAGAAGAAGAGAAGAGGGACATTTCTAGTTTCATGAAAGTTTCGTCTCTTGGTACTGGGTGTAAGCTATAAGTGCATGTGCTATTGAAACTAGTTGAAAGTTAGCCTAAACATGTGAGTATTCTAGTGTTCATAAGTTATACTGCAATTAAAAAAAAACAAAAACAACAACTTCAATAATGTTTGGCTACTCATTCTTTCAACAAATATTTATTGTGGGGGGGGGTGTAGGAACATTTTAATAAAGATTTGTGATCAACAGATTTTTAATAACCAGTAATCTACTTTGTTGATGACAGTTTAGTAAAGAATCTAAAGCTAAATGCCTATCTACATTTCAAAGTACAACAGAAGTAACAGTTACAGATAAAATGTGTATGTAACTTCTCTCAAGAGAATCTTGTATAATCACTTTGCAGAGCTTTGAACTCTAGGGCAAGTCAATGTAATCTTATTCACAGGCAGCACATCGATCCATACACTTTTGTAGAGCTCCCTTGACCTCACTGTTCCTCAGACTATAGATGAGGGGGTTCAGCACAGGGGTGAAGATAGTATAGTACACTGACACAACCTTACTGTAGTTAGCTGACCTGTAGGATTTAGGTCTCATGTAGGTAAAAATGCCAGCTCCAAAAAAGAGTCCCACCACAGACAGGTGTGAAGAGCAGGTGGCAAATGCCTTCTTGCGGGCTTCATTAGAATGCATCTGGAGAACAGCAGCAAGGATGAGACAATAGGAGATCAAGATGAGGAAAATGGGGATCAGGAGCATTAACACACAGCAGATGTACATGACATACTCAAAGACAGAAGTGTCAGCACAAGCTAAACGCACCAGAGTGGGGGCCTCACAAAAGAAATGATCAATCTCTCGGGCACTGCAAAATGAGAAATTCAGGGTAGCAGCAGCCTGCATGAGCCCATCAGCTGTGCCAAGGAACCAAGATCCCAAAATCATACTGAGGCATAATTTCCAACTCATGAGGACTGGGTATCTCAGTGGATGACAAACAGCAACATAGCGGTCATAGGACATAGCTGCCAAGAGGAAGCACTCACCCCCTCCTAAAGTGACAAAGAAGAAGATCTGGAACCCACAGCCAGCAGGGGAGATAAACTTCCTGCCGGTCAAATAGTCAACAGCCAATTTGGGCACAATGGTGGAAATCAGCATCAGGTCCATGAGGGAGAGTTGGCTCAGTAGGAAGTACATGGGCCTGTGGAGTCGGGGGTCCAGGAGAATCAGGAGAAGCATGAGGGCATTGCCAACTAGGGAAGTGAAGGCAATTATAAGAACCAACACAAAGAGAAATCGGTGGGCTCCAGTGTGGTTAAAGAGACCTAGGAGAATGAAATCTGCAGTGATATTCCAGTTTTCCATGATTTCAAACAAGAGTGATGCTGCAAATGGAGAAATAGATGATAATTACATATAAATAATATATTAAAATCTATTGAAGCACACTAAAGTCCAATAATTTTTGATACTGGTTAAACTTTAAAGGCATTTTTACTTTCAAAATAAAAATACTTATATTTTTATGCCTAGGTCATGGAAGAACTGAGTCTGAAAATGGAAACATAATTTGCAATTGTTAGTGCATTTACTTCAAATTTGCCAAGCTATACATTGAAATCAATAATGACCTTCTTACAATATTTCCCCCCAAAGTAACCCTATAATACTAAATGCAAACTTTGAAAACTGAAAGGGCATTTTGCATAGGGAGAAGTTTTACCTGCAAAGTCACAGAAACACAAACTTTACTGAATAAAGAAAAATAAATAAATAAAATTTCTTATTTCTCTATGTAAGTTCAGTCACTCAGTCATGTCTGACTCTTTGCCACCCAATGGACTGCAGCATGCCAGGCTTCCCTGTCAATCATCAACTCCCAGAGCTTGCTCAAACTCATGTTTTTATGTAAACACAGAGCTAAATTAATTTATCCTTCAGTTTCAGGAAGATCTATGTCCTTAAAAGCATTTCTATCTCTGAAATCCTGGAACCAAAACTATTCTATTAATAGCTAGTTGAATAAATGCAACAATAACTGCAGGAGTAAGGATGCTAATTCAGCTTCAAAGATAAGCTGTGACTTGATGAAGTTACATGGCAGGAGTCCACTTCTTCCATGGTTACTCCTTTTACCCCACTTTTCACATCCATCCCATACTAGACTGCAGTTAAGAAGGAGAAAGGTATTGCAAATGGCTCATTCAATCCTTCATGCTGTTGCTTGAGTATCATCATTGTACTGGCAGCATTACACTGAAGGGTTTTAGCAGGTTGTTTTAAAGTTAAATATCATGGAAATACAATTTCTATCTCTCAAACGTAATTCATTTTCCAAAGCTTGGTGATCTGCACACTGTCATATCTCTAATAATCAGTCTGAGCCACTAATAACTATATGCAATCCTAATTATAGCCCTCACTATCATTCTTCTGAAGGACCTCAAACCATCCTAACTTATGTTTTTGAGTTGAAGCCTTATTTTCCATTGTTTCCATTACTTTCATTGTTGAAGGTTGATAGAACTTTAAAAGTTTTTACAATTTAATGGGTAGCTCAGTGACTTTAGGGTGTTTGGCAAGTTTCTAAAATTAACTTAAGTATACTGTTAATACAGTGGAATTAAGTATTTCCATACTGTTGTGAATCCATCACCAATATTAATCCCCAGACTCCTCATCACTTCCAACTGAAACTATTAACAATTAAACAGTAATTATCCAATTCCCCTTCTCAACAGTTCCCGGAAATCACTGGTCTACTTTCTATCTCTATAAATTTGACTATTCTAGGAATAATAGATAAATCATACAGTATTATTTTTGTTTGCTTTTTTGATTATCTTATTTCCCTTATCATATTACCCTCACAGTTTGTCCATGCTGTAACATGACTGTGTGGATCATAATAAACTGTGGAAAATTATTCAAGAGATGGGAAGAGCAGACCACCTGACCTGCCTCTTGAGAAATCTGTATGCAGGTCAGGAAGCCACAGTTAGTACTGCACATGGAACAACAGACTGGTTCCAAAGAGGGAAAAGAGTACATCAAGGTTGCATATTGTCACCCTGCTTATTTAACTTATATGCAGAGTGAATCATGAAAAAGTCTGGTCTGCATGAAGCACAAGCTGGAATCAAGATTGCCAGGAGAAATATCAACAACCTCAGATATGCAGATGACATCATCCTTATGGCAGAAAGTGAAGAACTAAAGAGCCTCTTGATGAAAGTGAAAGAGGACAGTGAAAAAGTTGGCTTAAAGCTCAACATTCAGAAAATTAAGATCATGGAATCCGATCCCATCACTTCATGGCAAATAGATGGGGAAACAGTGGAAACAGTGGATGACTTTATTTTTGGAGGGCTCCAAAATCACTGCAGATAGTGACTGCAGCCATGAAATTAAAAAGACACTTAGTCCTTGGAAGGAAAGTTATGACCAACCTAGACAGCATATTAAAAAGCAGAGACATTACTTTGCCAACAAAGTTCCATCTAGTCGAGAATATGGTTTTTCCAGTAGTCATATTTGGATGGGAGAGTTAGACTATAAAGAAAACTGAGTGGTGAAGAACTGATGCTTTTGAACTGTGGCGTTGGAGAAGACTCTTGAGAGTCCCTTGGACTGCAATGAGATCCAACCAGTCCATCCTAAAGGAAATCAGTCCTGAATATACATTGGAAGAACTGATGCTGAAGCTGAAACTCCAATACTTTGGCTACCTGATGCAAAGAGCTGACTCACTTGAAAAGACCCTGATGCTGGGAAAGATAGAGGGCAGGAGGTGAAGGGGATGGCAGAGGATGAGATGGTTGGATGGCATCACGGACCCAATGGACATGAGTTTGGGTAAACTCCAGGTGTTGGCAATGGACAGGGAAGCCTGGCATGCTGCATTCTGTGGGGTTGCAAAGAGTCGGACACGACTGAGCGACTGAACTGAACTGAACTGAACTGAACGTGGGTCAGAATTTCATTCCATTGTAAGAATGAACAATGTTCCTTTGTAAGCCTGTACTACATTTTATTTATAAACTCATTTCCATTTATGGACATTTGTGTTGCTTCCCCTCCATTTTTGTATATAGGTATCAATTAACTTGATGGGATTTTTTTATTAATACATGCGTATGTCCGTGCATGTTCAGTTGTATCCGATTCTTTGTGCCCCCATGAACTGTAGCTCACCAGGTCCTCTGTCCGTGAAATTTTCCAGTCAAGAATACTGGAGTGGATTGCCATTTCCATCTCCAGGGGATCTTCTTGACCCTGGGATCAAATCCAGGTCTCTTGCATCTCCTGCTTTGGCAGGAAGGTTCTTTACCAGCTGAGCCAACAGTGAAGCTCTCACACATGGTAATTATTTTTATTTTGTAAAGATAAATATATACAGTATGAATATTTTAAACTTTGTGCTTGATTTTTGCTTATATCATTCAAGAAAGGTTTTTATGTTTTTAAATAATAAGTATAGCTTACATGAATTTTCATTTTACAAAGCACATTTTCTTACAATGATGCCACTTGTATTGAAATACATCATCAAATATGAGATCATTAACTCCTAACTTTACAATGGACATAAGTGATATAGCTATGCATTTTATTTTTAGGTTTAATAAGTATAAACACAAGCAGTCATTATGAATATAAATGATCAGTCAGCATGATAATAGTGTTCAGATGATTTTATGGGAAGGTAAATGTCAACTAACTGTGTCAATTAAATAAAATGAGTAGCAAATACTTTTCCTTCCTAAGATGTGATAATGTTTTATTATTTGTTTAATTAAAATTCCTATGTTTTCACATTACTAAATGAAATTATTTGCCACTATTTAAAACACTTGTGACACGCGTGGAGTGTAGTGCAGTCTAGTCTGACTCTGAGACCCTGTGGACTGTAGCCCATCAGGCTCCTCTGTCCTTGGGATTTTTCAGGCAAGAATACTGGAATGGATTGTCATTTCCTACTCCAGGGCATTCTCCTGACCCAAGGATCAAACCCTCATCTCTTGCCTCTCCTGCATTGGCAGGCTGGTTCTTTACCAGCTGACCCACCAGGGAAGTCCCCAGAATGCTCCTATGCAAGGGGCATTCTGAAGGATAATTTTTAACAAAATTGACTATGGAATCAAAATGTGGTGAAATTTTAAATGAGGACTTAACTCATCTTGCAAATAAAATATTTACAATGATATTAAGTGCAAGTATAAAAGCTTACTTCTGCCTAGTGTAGGAATAAAAATACTTATATTCTAAAATAAATGCTTTCTTCTTTTGTCACATGGTTTTAGGATGCTAGAAATTTTGTCATTTCTTCTGTCTTTATAGTCTTAGATTTAGAATGGAGCTAAAATTATAATATTTTTACTTTAAATCACAAACACATCACTTTTTACTATAGAATCAGAAGGCACAAGTATAACCTCTCTTATTTTCTCATAGAGTAATCACAGAATATTTAAAATTGCCTATGATCTTTTTCTATGTTTTTCTAATCCTTGTTGCCTTCACTTAACATTAAGACTGTAAATTTTCCCCCCAGAATGTTGAGAGAGAGGATTTATTAATCTAGTCTGTAAAAAATAAAATAACAACAGCCAAATCAAATGTAGAATTGGCAGGTTATTACAAGTGTTTTAACCTGATGACTATGTCAGGTAACATGTTTTAATTCTTTAGATTGTAGAATAGGTAATTAATTGGATTTTGTTTTTAAAAGTATAGAGAAGATTATATAACTATGGACTTTCAAGAATTCAAATTTCATAAGCAGAGCTGATAAATATTTAGAGATTAATATCACTTACTCATATAAGATATAAAATGTGAACTCCAATAGTCTGGATCTGCATCCTGTCTGAGTGGCATCCTCCTAATGTTCTTCTTTGAGAGAAGGAAGGCTCTTCTAGTCTTGCAACATCAAACTTACTCAATAATGCTCAGCTGCAGTGACCTATTAAGGGTTCTGGCCTATTGCCATTTTTCTAAATTTACTATCCCATTAATATTCAGAGCTGCATAAGTATGACTCTTTGGATGCTGAAGCTGTTTACTTTTCAAGGATTTTAGAGATCCTCAGAGCATTAATGTACATCCCTACATGCTTTCAAAATAATAAAGAATTCATTACAAGAAAAAAGTAAATGTAAATAAGCCTAGAAAGAGATTTCTACTTGAAAACATGTTAAGGAGTAGATTGATCTGATCCTAGTATTACCTGTTTAAACTTTAATAAGGGAGGAAGTTTAAAGAGTGTGTAATTGAAGGACAGGTCTTGGTCAAATTCAGTAGTCAAATTGATAAAGTCTATGGTAGAATTCAGCTGTATTTTTTTTTCCCTTTCTGAACTTACTAATATTTTGTAGAATCACTATGTATTATAAGTTCTATTTAGTTTGTGTCTATATAATTGTATATAATTTTATATTTATATGTTTGTGTCTGTGTAATAAAATCCATTATCGTAATAAGGGCATTATAGCAGATTATATTTTTTTCTGCCAAAAGCTTTGCAATTTGATTCTATCTGGGATAAATGTCGCAATTTTATTATTGTTTTACTTTACATTTTCAGGGTCAAGGAAAAGCATATTTTTTTCATTGCATTTTTACCACCTCAGTGATGCTATCTAAGAGTAAATATAAGTGTTACCTTCTACAATTGTAAGATATGTATGCATATAAGTGTGTGTGTGTGTATGTGTGTATATATATATATATATATACATATATATATGACTACAGTCATGAAATTAAAAAATTTAAAAAAAAAATGTTTGCTCCTTGGAAGAAAAGCTATGACAAACCTAGACTGCATTAAAAAGCAGAGACATTAGTTTGCCAAGAAATCCATATAGCCAAAGCTAATTTTTTTTTAGTAGTCATGTATGGATGTGAGAGCTGGACCATAAAGAAGGCTGAGTGTTGAATAATTGATGCTTTTGAACTGTGCTTTTGGAAAAGACTCTTGAGACTCCCTTGGACTGCAAAGAAATCAAACCAGTCAATCCTAAAGGAAACCAATCCTGAATATTCATTGGAAGGATTAATGCTGAAGCTGAAGCTTTGGCCACCTTATGTGAAGAATTGGCACATTAGGAAAGACCCTGATGCTGGGAAATATTGAAGGTGGGAGGAGAAGGGGACAACAGAGGATGAGATGGTTGGATGGCATCATCGACTCAATGGGCACGAATTTAAGTAAGCTCTGGGAGATGATGAAGAACAGGGTAACCTGATGCATTGCAGTCCATCAGGTTGCAAAGAGTCAGACATGACTGAGCCACTGAACAACATTTATCTATTTATACATCTATATGTAGTTATTGAAAAAAGATGACTCTGTAAAAACATGTGATATTGTAATTGCTTAATCCAAGTGAGATATAATAGTTGTTATTTTGTTTGTTTAAGGAAGGGAGAAAAGTTCAGATTTTAGTTGTTACCATTATAGGGATCAGTGAACTAAAATGGATGGGAAAAGGTGAATTTAATTCAGATGGCCATTACATCTACTACGGTGGGCAAGAATTGCTTATAAGAAATAGAGTAGCCCAAATAGTCAGCAAGAGTCTGAAATGGAGTACTTGGGTGAAATCTCAAAAATGGCAGAATGATCTCAGTTCATTGCCGGGGCAAGTATATATATAGTAATCCAAGTCTATGCCCCAACCACTAATGCTGAAGAAGCTGAAGTTGAATGGCTCAGTGAAGACCTACAAGACCTTCTAGAACTAACACCATCATAGGGGACTGGAATGCAAAAGTAGGAAGTCAAGAGATACATGAAGTAACAGGTAAGTCTGACTTTGGAGTACAAAATGAAGCAGGGAAAAGGCTAACAAGAGTTTAGACATGAGAATGCACTGGTCATAGCAAACACCCTTTTTCAACAACACAAGAGATGACTCTATACATGGATATCACCAGGTGGTAAATACTGAAATCATATTGATTATATTCTTTGCAGCTGAAGATGGAGAAGCTCCATACAGTCAGCAAAAAACAAGACTAGAAGCTGACTGACTCAGATCACGAACTCCTTATTGCAAAATCCAGACTTAAATCGAAGAAAGTACAGAAAACAACCAGGCCATTCAATTATGACCTAAATCAAATCCCTTATGATTATACAGTAGACATGAGAAATAGATTCAAAGGATTAGATCTGATAGACTGAGTGCCAGAAGAACTATGGACAGAGGTTCATAACATTGTTCAAGAGGTGGGGATCAAAGCCACCCACAAGAAAAAGAAATGCAAAAGGCAAAATAGTTGTCTGAGAAAGCCTTACAAATAGCTGAGAAAAGAAGAGGTGAAAGGCAAAGGTGAAAAGAAAAGATATACCCATCTGAATGCAGAGTTCCAATGAAGAGCAGAGAGAGATAAGAAAGTCTTAAGCCATCTTCTTAAGCGAACAATGCAAAGAAACAGAGGAAAACAATAGAATGGGAAAGACTAAGGATCACTTCAAGAAAATTAGAGATAGCAAAGGAATATTTCATGCAAAGATGGGCACAATATAGGACAGAAATGGTATGAACTTAACAGAAGCAGAAGATATTAAGAAGAGGTGGCAAGATTACTTAGAAGAACTACGCAAAAAAAGATCTAATGACCCAGATAACCACGATGGTGTGATCACTCACCTAGAGCCAGACATCCTGGAGTGTGCATCAAGAGGACCTTAGGAAGCATCACAAGGGACAAAGCTAGTTGCTAGCAGAGGTGGTGGAATTCCAGCTGAGTTATTTCAAATCCTAAAAGATGATGTTGTTAAAGCGCTGCACTCAATATGTCTGCAAATTTGGGAAACTCAGCAGTGGGCCCAGGACTGGAAAAGGCCTATTTTCATTCTGATATCAAAAAAGGGCAATGTCAAAGAACGTTCATACAATTGCACAATAGCACTTATTTCACATGCTAGCAAAATAATGCTCAAAATCCTTTAAGCTAGGCTGCAAGAGTACATGAAATGAACACTTCCAGATATACAGGCTGGATTTAGAAAAGGCAGAAGAACAAGAGGTTAAATTGCAAACAACCATTGAATCATAGGAAAAGCAAGAGAATTCCAGGAAAATATCTACTTTTGTTTCATTGATTATGCTAAACCTTTTGACTGTGCGGATCACAACAAACTGTTGTCTTAAAGAGACTGGAATAACAGATCACTTTACACGCCTCCTGAGAAACCTGTATGCAGTCAAGAAGCAACAATTAGAACTGGACATGGAACAATAGCCTGGTTCAAAATTGGGAAAGGAGTACATCAAGGCTGTATGTTGTCACCCTGCTTATTTAACTTCTCTGCAGAGTTCAGTTCAGTTCAGTCACTCAGTCCTGTCCAACTCTTTATGACCCCATGGACTGCAGTACACCAGGCTTCTTTTGATCACCACCTCCCAGAGCTTACTCAAACTCATGTTCATCCAGTCGGTGATACCATTCAACCGTCTCATCCTCTGTCATCCCTTTCACCTCTCGCCTTCAATCTTTCACAGCATTAGGATCTTTTCAAATAAGTTGGTTTTTTGCATCAGGTGGCCAAAGTATTGGAGTTTCAGCTTCAGCATCAGTCCTTCCAATGAATATTCAGGACTGATTTCCTTTAGGATGGACTGGTTGGATCTCCTTGCAGTCCAAGGGACTCTCAAGAGACTTCTCCAACATCACAGTTCAAAAGCATCAATTCCTCATTGCCCAGCTTTCTTTATAGTCCAATTTTCACATTGATACATGACTATGGGAAAAACCATAGCTTTGACTAGATGGGCTTTTGTTGGCAAAGTAATGTCTCTGCTTTTTAATATGATGTCTAGGTTTGTCATAGCTTTTCTTCCAAGGAGAAAGAGTTTTTTTTAATTTCATGGCTGAAGTCACCATCTGCAGTGATTTTGGAGCCACCCAAAATAAAGTCTCTCAGTGTTTCCATTATTTCCCCATACATTTGCCATGAAGTGATGGGATCAGATGCCATGATCTTAGTTTTCTGAATGTTGAGTCTTAAGACAACTTTTTCACTCTCCTCTTTCAGAGTATATCATGCAAAATGCTGGGTGAATGAAGCACAAGCTGGAATCAAGATTGCCATGAGAAATATCAATAACTTCAGATATGCAGATGACACCACTCTTATGCAGAAGTCAAAGAGGAACTAAAAAGCCTCTTTTATTCAACTTTTCAACCCATGGACTGCCGCCTACCAGGCTCCTCCATCTATGGGATTTTCCAGGCAAGAGTGTTGGAGTGGGTTGCCATTTCCTGCTCCAGGGGATCTTACTGACCCAGGGATTGAACCCAGGTCTCCCGCATTGTAGGCAGACACTTTACCATCTGAGCCACCAGGGAAGTCATCATATATATAATTATAAAATAATTATGCACTTTTTAAAATAATTCACCTCATCATAATTAAAACAAAAATCGTACACACAAAAAAAATCACATGATTGTCGTCTAGAGTATCTTGTGCTACAGTGAGTCAGTCATTAATATTTATTGCTGAAATCCAAATATCAGAAAAAAATTTAATGGCAAGGTATGAAAACATGACAAATATCATTTCACTAATTTATTAAATGTGGAAGAAATACTTTAAGAAATAATGCAAACTAGGAAAGTGAGAACAAAATATATTGACACAAAACAAATTTCATAACCTAAATCTAATTTGAGAGATGCCATTTTGGAAAATAATGCTCACTACTGAGACCACCAAAAATGTTTCTACAGCTGCTTTTTCAAGGTCCCCTTGACTTCTTCATTCCTCACAGTGTGTATAACAGGATTCAAAAGATGGTGTAAAAAGCAGATGTCACAGGCCACTGAATGATAGGATTTGGGTCACATGTAGAGAAAGATGAGGGTACCATAGAATAGCCCCACAATAACCAGGTGGGAGGAACAGGTGGCAAAAGTTTTCTTTCCAGCAATAGTGGACTGCATTCAGAGCACAGTAGCCAGGGTGAGACTATAGGAAGCCAAAATGAGAGACGGTGGAATCAAGAACATCAGAATACAGCAGACATACATGAAAAACTCAAAAACCATGGTGTCTACACAAGCAAAGCAAACAAGTGACGGTGCCTCACAAAAGAAGTGGTTCATTTCTTGACAGTGGCAGTAAGGGAAGCTCAGGGTGGCACCAGCCTGCACCAGCCTTTCCACCCCTCCTGAAAGTCAGGAGCCTGCTGAAATCCGCAGCGCTTCTGATTCATCAGGGTGGAGTATCGCCAAGGGGTGACATGGACACATAGTGGTTATGGGCCTTGGCGGCTAAAAGGAAGCACTCACCCCCTCCCAGAGTGAGAAACAGGAAGATTTGAGTACCACAGCCAGCTGGAGAGACAGACCTGCTGTGCATCAGGTAGTTGGCTGACATTTTGGGAACAATAGTGAGAACCAGCATCGTGTCCCTGAAGGAGAGCTGGCTAAGCAGGAAGTACATGGGAGTGGGCAGCCAGGGATCCACTTGAATAAGCATGATCATGAAGATGTTACCCATCAGCAACCTGAGGAAGATCACTAGCACTATGGAAAGAGGAACAAATGAGTCTGTGTGTGATTAAAGAGCCCTAGAAGAATGAAATTTATTCCTGTGGTGTCATTTGCATTTTCCATGGTTCCTGTCATTCCTGGAAGATAATGAATGATTAGGAAATAAGATTTGCTTGAGGGAAACTTGACCAATTTCTTGAGAAAACTTGGTCAAACAACATAAAATATGACACTTGGAGGAATAATTATGGGTTCAATGTTCCTTTCCACAACAAAATGTTTTCCTTAAGACCCTATTGTTCATCTCTTTATGATTATACATTACTTTCAATCAAAATAAAGTGGATTATATATATATAATAATACTAATTGCATTTCTATTATTTCTCTGTATTTTGTCAGTAAGCCACATGATTTAATCATGATGTTAGGAAACATTATTATATAATCCCAATTTTCTGTAATTTAGAGGCTTCCATGTTGAAGGAGCTTCGGATCCACACATGTTAGTCAATATCAATGTGATTTACCCATATTTGTTTAAACTTCACAATATTTCTTTCAGTGTCATGATGAATTAGATTTTGAAAATTAAATATATAGACAAAAGAAAATGTATAACTACTAAAACTCAGTTTCTGGGGGAGAAGAGAAAAATGGCTAAATTACTCTATTCCATACCTTCAAGCAACCCATGATCTTAATCACCAGGTTTCCAGCTACCACAGGTAGAGTTCAGGGGAACCCATCACCATATGTCTATTGTTACTGTGATCTGTCTTCCTAATTTCAGGGACATTTCCTTAGTTCAGAGACCTCTCAACAGACAACATTTATTACTAATATATACTCACAAAAATGAGCCTGAATTGGTTGAATATATGCATCATGAAAAAGTTTAAAAATTCATACAGGAATTCAAAATCTAAAGGAACATAAATAAATTGATCTTACTTGAAGACTTTCAGAATGCTTTTGAACTGTGGTATTGAAGAAGACTCTTGAGAGTTCCTTGGACTGCAAGATCAAACCAGTCAATCCTAAAAGAAATCAGCCCTGAATATTCATTGGAAGGACTGATACTGAAGCTGAAGCTCCAATATTTTGGCCACCTATGTCAAGAGCTGACTAATTAGCAAAGACCCTGATCCTGGGAAAGGTTGAAGGCAGGAGGAGAAGGGGACGACAGAGGATGAGATGGTTGGATAACATCACCAACTCATAGGACATGCATTAAAGCAAGCTCCAGGCGATGGTGAAGGATAAGGAAGCCTGGCATGCTGCAGTCCATGGGGTTGCAAAGAGTTGGACATGACTGAGTGACTGAACAACAACAACAAAGGCTTTCAGAGTTTGTTACTAATACTCATATACTCTTTAATGTAGTAGAAATACCAATTTATTAACCAATTTAATTAACTAACAGATGACCATATGTAATTGAGTGATTGTTTAATTAGGTAGTCAATTAAATAAGAATACCTAAATTAATTTATCACATGAAATTTATCTGACATATAGCACAAGTATACATAAAATATGGAGCATTTCATTTATTTCCAGAGATTAATTCTTCTTTTACAAAGCCATAAGCTTCCATTTCTGTTACCTGTAGATAACTATGACAGTACAATTGGATGGTTATGTGACATTTGTATTTTCTTTGTAAATTAAAATTTGAAAGAGAGCAATAGATTAGTGATTTACAGGATTATGTTTGAGCTAGAGCCATAGTCTATGGTGTAGCAAATATTTTTAGTTCCTTTGCAAGTTACTTGATAAGTAGTGTAAATTATGTGAATGGCACCATATCTTTAATAAATATTCACATTGTTTTTAGTGCCTAGTGTATTGCACCAAAGTCATTAAAAGATACAATGTTTTGTTAATCAAAATAATTATAAATAAGGTGTAGCAAATATTTTTAGTTCCTTTGTAAGTTACTTGATAAGTAGTGTAAATTATGTGAATGGCACCATATCTTTAATAAATATTCACATTGTTTTTAGTGCCTAGTGTATTGCACCAAAGTCATTAAAAGATACAATGTTTTGTTAATCAAAATAATTATAAATAAGGTATGATCATGTACATATCACTATCATGCTTTGTTATTTCAATATTATGTGTACTATATTGATTACCTAGGAAGTTGTTAATTATTACTCAATTTTATTACATTATGTACATAGCAGGCATATTTATCAATATATAGTTTCTTTCTAATTTTCTATCACTATAGTTTATGATCATTTGCATATGACATGAGTTTTTCCCAGTAAATAATCTAAAAGTAACAATTTTTGGATTTGAGGCAACTGAATCCTTACTTTTTCAATACCATCAACTGTTGATTTGGTCATTCTTTCTCCACATGTGGAACTGTGAGATAATGTTAGGTGCAGTAATTATGGTCAAACATAGGACAGTGAGAATTGATTTTATTTTAATTTATAAGCTTCTTATTGATACTGAGCCAAAAGTATGCATTAACCTCTTGGATTACTTCTTCAAATCCATGGTGAACCTCTCTTGTTCATATTTTCTATAGGATATATATAGGATATATATATAGATATATATATCTATATATATATATAGATAGATATATAGGATAACTTGAATTTTCTTTATAGATGCAAATAATTTATTTTTTAATCTATGTGCACTGTTCTGACTTGTTTATATGCATCATCAATATCTTCCCCAGCCTATTTAAAATATTTACTATTTTTGAATTGTTACAGCATTTTGAACTAAGGTTCACATTGAGTATTATATGTACTTAAAATACTTATATGTTGTTATTAATTTAGTCAATGGACTAGATTACATTGGTGGATTTTCTCATGCTAGACCATGTGACTATTATTAGAATAAAACTGCTTATTCCTGGTATGTATTGTACATCTTATGAATCTATGATCTTGGTAAGTATAGTATAATTTTTGAAGAAACTTTTGCATCTATATTTATTAACTATATTAGCCTTATAAATTGTCCTGTTTGGAGTTCATTTTTTTTACAAGGTATGAAAAGACAATATAAAATTTCTCCAACTTTTCCAGTCCAGATTCAGAGAAACATGGACCACCTGAATTACAGAACACTTAAATCACATGAAGGAAAAATTTCAATTTCTTGTCAAAACTCACTTAGAAGATGTTTACGAGTTTTGAGCATGTTGACACCATAACTGATAAGTCAGTTTTCTTCTTTCTAGACTCAGGAAGTTCATATTATACTAGACTGTCTTCCAGCACTGTCTTCATTTGCTCTGTTGAGGCACACTTTATGTTCTCTATTTGAATCAAAACTGTCAACTAATATTTAAGACCAGCTTCTCAACATACTTTTCATGTGATGAATTACTTTACAAATGAGTTTGAAAGCCCTAAATGGATTTACAGTTAATAAAAAAAATATTTTAAAATAATAGTATTTAAAGAAGATCATTATGGTAACATCAGATATTTTGTCCATTCAATCTTATATTTTCAAGTGAAAGCCATGTAAAGTATCCATATATTTCAAATTTAATCAATAGGAAATCTAATGTCTAAAATTATGTGACTCACTAGTAAATGAACATTAAATATTAGAAAACTGAAAGCCATTTTTGTCTTTCTAATCCTTGATTCAGTATAATGGTTTTCTCTGATTTTATGAGTTAGAAGTACAGAATTAAGAATTAGGTTTCTTGAATTTGAGTACATGGATCCTTGATAAGTATCTGGATAAATTTAGGCAATTTAAGCTGAAATACATTTAAAGACCATATCAAAATGGGAAGAAATATATTATCAATCTCTTTTAGGATTGTTGATTACAATAGAAAATGCATACAAATGCATAACAACATGTATGGCTAAATACAATAAAAATTGTCCTTAATATTTTATATTATTATTATGTTTCCCATCCTTGGTAGTAAAATCAATATTTATCTGAGAACTAACATATAGCATAATTCTACTTATTTTTAACATATGTATAATTTTGATGACCTAATATATATAATATCTCTTTGGGATGGACTGTGTACTCCAGCTATCATTTATGAGTTATTTGACCACAAAATAAAGATACATAACCACTGTAAGTTTAGTCACTTTAAGACTATTGGTTCTTCAATTACCAATTTTTAAACATTTTCTCATACAGATTATAACAATTTTAATATGCTATGGAATTTATAAAATAATTTATTTCCTTCTTAAAAATTTTAAATCATAGGATAAAAAGATGAAATCTTATTATGCATTTTTTCATATAAAAAAGACTGCTTTACCCAAATGGATTCAAGTCTGTGTAATTCAACAGGTTCAAGATGCATGATAGATTTATAAGCCAAGAGTATATCAGGTCATCACTGTAGTTGCTCTACACTTTGAAACATGTATAAAAGCATTTGCTATTTAATTTTAAGTTGTATAATACCTGTGATTATACAGAACTGAAAGTCTTTTTTTGGGGGGTAGGGGGGTTGCAGTAGACAGTATGTGGGAACTTAGCTCCAAGACCTAGAATCAAACCCATGCCCCCCCTACTGGAAGTGGAATCTTAACTACTAGGATGCCAGGGAAGTCCAACAAAGGACATTTTAGGTCCATTGTCTCATTACTGTCTCCATTTTAATGTGGATTCCAAAGAATTAGCAAAATTTCACTTTGCCCTAATACATTCTCATTACACACTTGTAGACCAAACAAATTATCCTGACTCTCATATAACCTTCTTTTCTTCTATTTGATCCTACATTTTCAAGCTGAAATAACTCTTATTCCTCATCAGTGTTGTACAGATCTGCCAACTCAGACATAACAAAGACAATAATTAGAGAAAATATTATTTCAAGCACTATGCTAACTCCTTGATATGTATTGTCTCATGGAATGTCACAATAACTAAATTAAGTAGACATTGATATTTAAGAATTGCATATGCATTCTATTACAGTTAGATTAATTTATTTTCCCTAGAAATTCAAGGGACAAACCATGTATTGAATGAAGCATCATGAGTCCATAACCCAGGTTTTGGAAGTTAAGATTCTATGTTAAATCAAGTATTTGCTTTTTTCTAGCTAACAACTTGACCTTCTAGACCTAACACCTTGACCTTCTAGAACTAACACCCAAAAAAGATGTCCTTTTCTTTATAGGGAACTGGAAGGCAAAAACAAGAACTCAAGAAATACATAGAGTAACAGGCAAATTTGGCCTTGGAGTACAGAATGAAGCAGGGCAAAAGCTGATAGAATTTTGCCAAGAGAACACACTGGTCATAAAACAACCTCTTCCAACAACAGAAGAGAAGACTCTACACTTGGAGATCATCAGATGGTCAATATCAAAATCAGATTGATTACATTCATTGCAGCCAAAGATGGAGAAGTTCTACACAGTCAGCAAAAACAAGACTGGGAGCTGACTGTGGCTCAGATCATGAACTCCTTATTGCCAAATTCAGATTTAAATTGAAGAAAGTAGGGAAAACCACTACACCATTCAGGTATGACCTAAATCAAACCCTGCATAATTACATAGTGGAAGTGACAAATAGATTCAAGGGATTAGATCTGATAGAGTGCCTGAAGAACTATGGACAGAGGTTCATGACATTGTACAGGAAGCAGGGATCAAGACCATCACCAAGGAAATGAAATGCAAAAAGGCAAAATGGTTGTCTGAGAAGGGCTTACAAATAGCTGTGAATAGAAGAGAAGCAAAAGGCAAAGGAGAAGAGGAAAGATATACCCATTTGAACGCAGAGTTCAAACAAATAGCAAGGAGAGATAAGAAAGCCTTCCTCAGTGATGAATGCAAAGAAATAGAGGAAACCAATAGAAGGAGAAAGACTAGAGATCTCGTCAAGAAAATTAGAGATACCAAGGGAACATACCATGCAAAGATGGGCAAATAAATAACAGAAATGGTATGGACATAACAGAAGCAGAAGACATTAAGAAGAGGTGGCAAGAGTACACAGAAAGTGAAGTCACTCAGTCGTGTCTGACTCTTTGTGATCCCATGGACTATAGCCTACCAGGCTCCTCCGCCATCCCTGGGATTTTCCAGGCAAGAGTACTAGAGTGGGTTGACATTTCCTTCTAGAACTATACAAAAAAGATCTTCATGACCCAGATAATCATGATGGTGTGATCTTGCCTAGAAAATCCCCTTGATGAGCTACAGTCCATGGAACTGCAGAGTTGGACACAGCTGAGCGACTGAGCACAGCACAGTAGTAATAATAATACTTCTCTCTCTGGATCGGTTCAATAGCAAAATGGAAATGACAGATTGAGAATTGTTCATAATGATAACAAATCAATAGTAATTATCCAATCTAAAAAACAGCATAAAAAAATGACTGAAAACAATGAAAAGGCCTTGGGGGAACCATGAGTCAATAACTAGATAAATCGTTTAACCTTTGAATTGTTAAGGGAGAATAGAAAAGATTTAGTACTGAAGACGAATTTATAGAAATAGTGACTGAAAACTTCCCAAATAACTGATATCTACAAAGCACTGAATGAGAGCTTTCTCTGAAGTTGAGATGAATGGTAGTAGATTAAATACTTGTCCATCAAGTTATCAGGTATACTAATCTCCTGTGACAATGGTCTTACATTACAAAGTTCTTGCACATATCATTAAAGAATTCAAGATGGGAGGATTATTTTAGTGTTGTCAGGATGGACGCTAAATGCCATAACATGAATCCTTATAGGACAGAGACAGAGATTCAACAAAATCAGAAGAGAAGAAGGCAATCTAGCACACAGGCAGAGATTGGAGTCCTTCAACCACAAGACAAGAAATGTTGGCAAACACATGAAACTAGAATAGGCAATGAAAAGATTATTCTCTGCGGCCTTTTGGAGTAGTCAGCCCTACTGACACCTTAATTTCAACACAATGGAATTCATTTTGGATTTTTGTCCTTCAAGAGTGTGAGAAAATACATTTCTGTTGTTTTAAAGCACAAAATTTTGGTAATTCATTTCAGCATCGACTACAAGCAGTGAATCTTGAGAATCATCGAACATCTTCAGCTGATTAATGTCAATCTGCCACCCCATATGGAGAAGGAGGATGAATAATAAATAATAATAATAAATAGTATACACATTGGGGTGCATATGCAAATTGCATATTTAAATATTTTACTTATAAAATTTACATATACAAATAATATAAAGTATAAAATAGTATTCTTCAGCATAGATTGCTATATAAATCCATAAACTTTTTAAAAATTAATTTATTCATTTTAATTGAAGGATAATTACTTTACGATATTGTGGTGATTTTTGTCATACATCAACATGAATAAGCCATGGGTGTACATGTGCCCCCCCGACCTGATCCTGAACACTCCTTCCACTTCCCTCCTCACCCCATCCATCTGGGTTGTCCCAGAGCACCAGCCTTGAGAGCACTGCTTCATGCATCAAACCTGCATGGGTTATCTATTTTGCATATGGTAATATACATGTTTCAATGCTATTCTCTCAAATCATCGCACCTTTGCCTTCTCCCACTGAGTCCAAAAATCTGTTCCTTACATGTGTGTCTCTTTTGCTGCCTTATACATGCAGTCATCATTACCATCTGAGTTCCATATATATGCATTAATATACTGTATTGATGTTTTTCTTTCTGACTTACTTCACTCTGTATAATAGGCTCCAGTTTTATCCACCTCATTAGAACATAATTTTCTGTCTATATGATCTGCTCATTGGTGACAGTTAGGTGTTAAAGTGCCCCAGTATTATTTCATTACTGTTGATTTCTCACTTTATGGTTGTTAGTATTTGCCATTTATATTGAGGTGCTTCTATATTTGGTCCATACAAATTTATAATTTTTATATATTCTTTTTAGATTGATTCCTTGATCATTATTTTGCACATGTCTTTGTCTAATGTAATGGTTTTTATTTTAAAGTCTATTTTGTTTCATGTGAGTATTGCTACTCCAGCTTTCTTGTGATGTGGAATGAAATCTTGTGATTCGGAACTTGCATGGAATACCTTCTTTCATTGCATCACTTTCGATCTGTATGAGTTCCTAGGTCTCAGCTGAGTTCCTTGTAGACAGCATACATACAGGTCTTGTATTTGTGTCCACTCAGTCAGTGTATATCTTTAGTTTGATGCACTTAATCCATTTTCATTTAAGAAATTATCAATACGTATGCTTCTATTGCTATTTTCTTAATTGCTTTGTGTTTGTTTTTATAGGTTTTTTTCTTCCATCTTTACTAACATTTTAGCTTCAAGCAACATTTAGCAACAACTTTAGCTCTGACATGACATGTAAAATCAGAATTATTGAACCTATACCAACATGTTTTTTTCTTTTGTTTAAAAAAAATTATTCCCTGAAGATCTAAAATGTAATATCTATATTAATTTATGTGACAATAATACCAAATATTAATCATTTTAATTAGTATTTTTAAGATGATATGATAGCTAAATGAAATATGGTAGTCAATTCAGATGATATTAAAATTCATATTTTGAAATTAATTTTAATAAATTAAAATTCATAAATTTTTCGGGAGAATATTTTAATTTGATTTTTTTCATTTCTAAACTGGCATTAATTTTCAAATCAAATTGTGTGCTGTACATGTCTTTCTTTCATTCTTTTTTTCCTCTCTGCTTACTCCTTCTTCCCTCTCCCTTTCTTTTCTCCTTCCTCTCTTATAAATAAAATACCTTAAAAGAAACTTGTCAAGAGATCATAAGATAAAACTCATCCAATATTATTAACTCCATTCAGTTCACCCCAAAATGTGAAACCTCAGGTCAAAGACTTTCCTTGTGATCAAAGACAATTATTTTTTTTTAATTTACAGCATTTCATATTAATTAGATACTCTTATTAATAAGTGAAAAAAATACTTCAGCCTTTTTAAAAAAATTAATGTGTATAAATATATTATCTATATTAACTTATGTGATAATATTTATCACATACTAATCATTTTAATTAGTGTTGCTTTTTTTAGACAAAGTTGTTGAATTTTTCCTTTCACAATTACCGTATATTTTAACCTACATATTTATAGTCCTATCTGCTTATCTTTTACCAAATGATTTTTTCTAAATCACATATAATCACAACTAATCACAAGGTAAGTTCAGAAAAAAATAATATGACAAGATATGGAAAAGATGACAAATGTAACTTTTATTAATTTATCTACATGTAGTAGTTTATCTAACACATTTTTAAAAAGCAGTGCAAACTGGCAAAGCAGCACCAAGTATATTGACACAAAGAAATTTTGTAACCTGAATCTAATTTGAGTGATGCAATATTAGCAAATTATGCTCACTATGTAGATGACTCAAAATGTTTCTCCAGCCACTTTCTACAAGCCTCCTTGACTTCTATATTCCTCACACTGTATATAAGGGGGTTCAACACATGTGTTAAAATTGTGTAAAAGGGAGAGACCACCTTGTCATGGGCCACTGAATGGTTAAGATTTGGGCCACATGTAGATAAACATGCTAGTGCCATAGAAGAGCCTCACGACAGCCAGGTGGGAAGAACAGGTCACAAAGGCCTTCTTCTTGGCTGCAGTGGACTGCATATGAAACACAGCATCCAGGATGAGACTAAAGGAGGCCAAGATGAGAGACAGTGGGATTAAGAGCATTAGAATGCAGCAGACATACATGAAGAATTCAAAAATCAAGGTGTCTGTACAGGCAAGGCAAACAAGCGATGGTGCCTCACAGAAGTGGTTGATTTCTCGAGGGTGGCAGTAAGGGAAGCTCAGAGTGACACCAGCCTGCATCAGCCCATCCACCCCTCCCAAAAGCCAGGAGCCAGCTGTCATGTGCAAGCAGAGCTTCTGATTCATGAGGATCGGGTATCTCAGGGGGTGACATACGGCCACATAGCGGTCATAGGCCATGGCCGCTAAGAGGAAGCACTCGCCCCCTCCCAGAGTAAGAAGCAGGACAATCTGGGCACCACAGCCAGTGGGAGAGATGGACCTGGTGTGCCTCAGGTAATTGGCTGCCATTTGGGGGACAATAGGGAGAACCAGCATGATGTCCACAAGGGAGAGCTGGCTAAGAAAGTAAGAAAGTACATGGGAGTGTGAAGCCGATGATTCACATAGATGAGCATGATCATGAAGGCGTTGCCCATCAGGGAGGTGAGGGAAGTCATGAGCACCATGGAAAAGGGGAACAGATGGGTCTCTGTGTAGTTAAAGAGTCCTAGAAGAATGAAATTTATTCCTGTGGTGACATGTATATTTTCCATAGCTCAGTTATTCCTGGAAGACAATGAATTATTAAGAAATTCCTATTTAAAAGCTTAGGCATTTCCTTACAAAAGCTTGATCAAATAACATAGAAAAAAAAGATACTGGGAGGCATAATTATGACTTTAACATTTGCATTCACAATTGTTTGCCTTAGCATCCTATTTTCCATCTCTTTGTAATTACACTTTGTTTTGAATCCAAATAAATTTGATAACATGTATGTATAGTAGTTGTTTTGTCGCTAGGGCGTGTTTGATTCTTTTGCGACCCCATGGACTATATAGCCCACCAGACTCCTCTGTCTGTGGGATTTCCCAGGTAAGAGTGTTGGAGCCGGGTGCCATCTTCTTCTCCAGGGCATCTTCCCAACACAGGGATTGACCCCGTGTTTCCTGCATCAGCAGGTGGATTCTTTATTGCTGAGCCGCCAGGGAAGCCCATATATAGTAGTACTAACTACATTTCTATAATTTTGTATATTTTGTCAGTATATCACACATCATTTACTCTTATAGTTAGGAAACACTATTAGATGATCAAAACTTTCTATAATTGGGGGACTTTTATGTTGAGGGAGCTACAGATACATTCATTCATTCATTTTAGTCAATGTTGATGTGATATATCTGATAAGTATTGTGTATTTCTCCTATATTTGTTTAAATTAGTTTCACGAGTTCTGTCAATGTCATGATGTACAAATTTTGATTAATAAATATGCAGAAAACAAATATAGAAGTTCTAAAACTCAGTTTTCTGGGAAAGAGAAGAAAAATCATTAAATTTCTTGCTTCCACACCTGCAAGCAACCCATGATCTCAGTACACCAGGCCTGAGCGCTGCTGTCTTCCTGATCACAGGGACTTTCTCTCAGTTTAGAGACCTCTCAACAGTTAACATTTTAATCTTATGTCCTCACAAAATGAGTGTGAATTTAGTTAAACATAGCATTACAAAAAGTTCATAAGTTCATATATATATACAACCTAAAAGAAAATACATTTATTTTATTTGTAGCTTGTTCACACTTCACTACCAGTAATCATACATCCTAAAATGTAGGAGATATACCAGTCTACCAACTATATTGATGTATGATCTAATTATGATCTAATTGTGATCTAATATGATCTAAATGATCTAATTATTAATTAACAGATTAATTATCATACTCAGTTAACTGATTACTTTGTTATCTAAGTACTCAATCAACACTTGCCCAAATTAATTTATCATGCAAAATTAATACAGTACCACCTACATATAAAATTTGCAACATTACCATTACTTCCAGAGATTAGTTATCTTTTCACTAAAGCATCTAGCTTCTGTTACCTGTAAGTGTCTATGGTAACTGAACTGGATTTTTATGCAAATAACTTGCTATCTTATGTGACATTTATCTTTTCCTTGAAAATAAAACTTTGGAAGAGTGTAAAATAGATTAGTATTTTAATCTTTGGACTTTTTTCATAATCTATGGTTTAGCAATACTATTTTACTTCTGCCTTAAGTTAATTTATGAGTTGTGCAAGTTTTGTAAATAAGCACTATATCTTTAATAAATATTTGCATTGCTTTAGTATCTAGTGTATACCACCAATGTTCATTATGCTATTAAAAGATTTAGATGTTCTGTTAATCAAAATAGTTGTAAATAAGATATAATAAGCATATAAGTATATAATAGGCATATTATATGTAAATAAGCATATATGTAAATAAGCATATAAATTTCTTGCTTCATAATTTTAATAATATGTATATTATATCTACCCTTTATGGATCACTGCCTTGTCATGGTGAAGGGGCTTGTGTAGCTTAATGAAGCTATGAGCCATGCCATGTAGGGCCACCCAAGATGGACAGGTCATAGTGGAGAGTTCTGAAAAAACATGATCCACTGGAGGAGGGAATGGCAAACCACCCACAGTATACTTGCCATGAGAACTTCATGAACTCTGTAAGAAGACAAAAAGATATGACACTTAAAAATGAGTCCCCCACATCAGAAGGTGTCCAATTTGCTGCTGGGGAAGAGCAGAGGACAACTACTAATAGCCCCAGAGAAAATGAAGCACTGGGAAATGATGCTCAGTTGTCTGGTGATGAAAGTAAAATCTGATGCTGCAAAGAACAGTATTGCATAGGAACCTATAATGTTAGATCTGTGAATCAAGGTTAATTAGGCATGATTAACCAGGAGATGGTAAGAATAAACATAGACATCTTAGGAATCAGTGAACTAAAATGGACAGCAATGGGCAAATTTAGTTCAGATGTCCATTATATTACTGTGAGCAAGAATCCCATAGAAGAAATGGAGTAGCCCTCATAATCAACAAAAGAGTACAAAATTCAGTGCTTGTGTACAACCTTAAAAATGACAGAATGATCTCTGTTTCCAAGGCAAATGATTCAACATCACAATAATTCAAGTCTATGCCCCTACCACGCACACAGACTGCTAAAGAAGCTGAAGTTGACCAGATCTATGAAGACCTAGAAGACCTCCTAGAACTAACACCAAAAGAAGATGCTCTATTCATCTTTGGGATTGGAATGCAAAATTATACCTGGAGTTACAGGCAAATTTGGCCTTGTAGAAAAAAATGAAGCAGGGCAAAGGCTAACAGAATTCTGCCAAGAGAAGGCATGGATCACAGGGACACCCTTTTTCAACAACAAAAGTGATGGCTTTACACATGGAAATCACCAAGTGGTCAATACCAAAGTCAAATTGATTATATTCTTTGTAACCACAGAGAGAGAAGCTGTATAAAGTCAGCAAAAACAAGACCTGGAGTTGACTGTGGCTCAGATTATCAGCTTCTCATAGCAAAATTCAGGCTTACACTAAAGAAAATGGGGAAAACCATTAGGCCAGCCAGGTATGACTTAAATCAAATCTATGAATATTCAGTGAAAGTGATGAATAGATTCAAGCTTTTGATCTAGTAAACAGTGAGCCTGAAGAACTACAGGCAAGATCTGCAATATTGTAAAGTAGGCAGTGAACAAAACCATCCCAAAGAAAAAGAAAAACAAGAAGGCAAAGTGGTTATCTGAAGAGGTTTAACAAATAGCCAAAGAAAGAAGAGAAATGAAAATCAAGGAAGAAAGGAAAGGTACATCCATCCAACTAAACACAGAGTTCTGAAGAATAGGAAGGAGACAAGAAGGACTTCTGCAATGAACAGCACATAAAAATAGAGGAAAACAACAGAAACCAAAAGACTAGAGATCTCTTCAGGAAAATTGGAACTATCAAGGTGATGTTTCACCCAAAGATGGACACAATAAAGGACAGAAATGGTAGAGATCTAGTAGACACTGAAGAGATCAAGAAGAGATGGAAAGAATACACAGAAGAACTGTACAAAAAAGATCTTAATGAACCAGATAACTATGATGGTGTGATCAGTCACCCAGAGCCAGACATTCTGGAGTGTGAAGTCAAGTGGGCTTTAGGAAGCACTGCTGTTAATAAATCTAGTATGCAATGGAGTTCCAGTAAACCTATGCAAAACCCTAAAGGATGATGTTATTAAAGTGCTGCACTCAATATGTCAACAAATCTGGAAGACCCAGTGGCCACAGTATTGGAAAAGTTCAATCTTCATCCCAGTTCCCAAGAAGGGTAGTACTAAAGAATGTTCTAACCACTGGAAAATTGCACTCATCTCCCATGCTAGTAAGGTCATGCTTAAAATCTTGAATGTTAGGCTTCAGCATTACATGAACCAAGAACTTCCAGATGTCCAAGCTGAGTTTAGAAAAGGCAGAGGAGGCAGAGATCATTGCCAACATTCACTGGAACACAGAGAAAGCAAGGTAATTCCAGAAAAACATCTACATCTGTCTCATCAACTAAGTTAAAGCTTTTGACTATGTAGATAATAACGAAGTGTGGAAAACTCTTAAAGAGATGGGAATACCAGACCATCTTACCTGTCTCCTGAGAAACCTGTATGCTGTTCAAGAAGCAATATTAAGAACCTTGTATGGAGCAACTGATTGGTTCAAGTTTGAGAAAGGTGTACAGCAAGACTGTCCTGATGTCACTCTGCTTAATTAACATATACGCTGAGCACATCATGAGAAATGCTGGGCTGGATGAGTTGCAAGCTGGAATCAAGATAGGTGGGAGAAACATCAACAACTTCTGATGTGTGGATAATACCACTCTAGTGACAGAAAGCAAAGAGGAACTAGAGCCTGCTGATGAGGGTGAAGGAGCAGAGTGAAAGAGCTGACTTAACATTAAATATTAAAACAACTAAGATCATGGCATCCAGCCCCATTACTTCATGGCAGAAAGAAGGAGAAAAGGTGGAAGTAGTGATGGATTTCCTCTTCTTGGACTCTAAAATAATTACAGATGGTGACTGCAGCCATGAAATTAGAAGATGATTGCTTCTTGGCAGGAAAGCTATGACAAACCTAGACAGGGTGTTGAAAAGCAGACACATTACTTTTCCGTCAAAGGTCTGTATAGTCAAGGCTATGGTGTTCTGAATGTTCACATAAGGTTGTGAGAACTGGACCCTAAAGAAGGCAGAGCACCAAGGAATTGATGCCTATGATATGTGGTGCTAGAGAAGACTCTGGAGAGTCCCTTGGACAGCAAGATCAAACCATTAAATCTTAAGGGAAATCAATCCTGATTACTCTTTGGAAGGATTGATGCTGAAGCTGAAGATCCAGTATTTTGGTCATCTGATGCAAACAGCCAACTCATTGGAAAAGTCCCTGATGCTGGGAAAGATGGAGGGCAGAAGGAGAAGAGGGCATCACAGGATAAGATGGCTGGATGACATCAAGGATTCAGTGGACATGAACTTGGGCAAACTTTGGGAAATGGTGAAGAACAGGGAGGCCTGGTGTGCTGCAGTCCATGGGGTCTAAAACAATCAAACTGTGAGTGAACAATAACAATATTATATCTATCTAGGTTTGGAAATTAATTATGCCTCTGTTTTGTTATAATGTAGCATACAGCATATTGGTGAAGACTTCAGTTCAGTCGCTCAGTCATGTCCAACTCTTTGCGGCCCCATGTACTTCAGCATGCCAGGCTTCCCAGCATGATGGTCTTTTCAAGTGAGTCAGCTCTTTGCATCAGATGGCCAAAGTATTGGAGTTTCAGCTTCAACATTAGTCCTTCCAATGAACACCCAGGACTGATCTCCTTTAGGATAGACTGGTTGGATCTCCTTGCAGTCCAAGGGACTCCCAAGAGTCTTCTCCAATACCACAGTTCAAAAGCATCAATTTTTCGGTGTTCAGCTTTCTTCACAGTCCAACTCTCACATCCATACATTACCACTGGAAAAACCATAGCCTTGACTAGACGGAACTTTGTTGGCAAAGTAATGTCTCTGCCTTTGGATATACTGTCTAGGTTGGTCATAACTTTCCTTCCAAGGAGTAAGTAAGTGTCTTTTAATTTCATGGATGCAGTCACCATCTGCAGTGATTTTGGAGCCCAGAAAAATAAAGTCAGCCACTGTTTCCCCATCTATTTGCCATGAAGTGATGGGACTGGATGCAATGATCTTGGTTTTCTGAATATTGAGCTTTAAGCCAACATTTTTCACTCTCCTCTTTCACTTTCATCAAGAGACTCTTTAGGTCTTCTTCACTTTCTGCCATAACGGTGGTGTCATCTGCATATCTGAGATTATTGATATTTCCCTTGGCAACTTGATTCCAGCTTGTGCTTCCTCCAGCCCAGCATTTCTAATGATGTACTGTGCATATAAGTTAAATAAGCAGGGTGACAATATACAGCCTTGATGCACTCCTTTCCTATTTGGAACCAGTCTGTGGTTCCATGTCCTATTCTAACTGTTGCTTCTTGACCTGCATACAGGTTTCTCAAGAGGCAGGTCAGGTGGTCTGGTATTCCCATCTTTTTCAGAATTTTCCACAGTTTATTGTGATCCACACAGTCAAAGGTTTTGGCATAGTCAATAAAACAGAAATAAATATTTTTCTGGAACTCTCTTGCTTTTCTGATGATACAGCGGATGTTGACAATTTGATCTCTGGTTCCTTTGCCTTTTTGAAAACCAGCTTAAGCATCTGGAAGTTCATGTTTCATGTATTGCTAAAGCCTGGCTTGGAGAATTTTAAGCATTACTTTACTATCGTGTGAGATGAGTGCAATTGTGCGATAGTTTGAGCATTCTTTGGCATTGGCTTTCTTCAGGATTGGAATGAAAACTGACCTTTTCCAGTTCTGTGGCCATTGCTGAGTTTTCCAAATTTGTTGGCATATTGAGTGCAGCACTTGCAAATAAAAATAATTATGTTATTTAGATATTAAAAAAGTGGATCTTCTAAACACATTGAGCAAACACACCAAACACAAAGGATAAGTTATTATTTGATTCTGTTAATAAAGCTTTCACTCAAAGGAAATGGAAGTCATAATAATGTTACCATTACTGGGACAAAAGAAAGAAAAAGATAGTGCTAAGTAGTGTCTGACTTTTGCAACCCCATGAACTGTAGCCTGCCAGGCTGTTCATGGGATTCTCCAGGCAAGAAAATTGGAGAGGGTCTCCATTTCCTTCTTCAGGGGAGCTTTCCTACCCAAGAATTAAACCCAGGTCTCTTTCATTCCAGGCAGATGCTTTACCAACTGAGCTATACAGGAAGCCCAAAGAGCTAATATCAAAGGTGAACAAGGAACCCAATGTTTTTGCTTTGGTATTCTTTTTTTTTTTTTTCCCCCATTTATTTTTATTAGTTGGAGGCTAATTACTTTACAATATTGTAGTGGTTTTTGCCATACATTGACATGAATCAGCCAAGGATTTACATGTGTTCCCCATCCTGAACCCCGCTCCCACCTCCCTCCCCATCCCATCCCTCTGGGTCATCCCAGTGCACCAGCTCCGAGCACTTGTCTCATGCATCCAACCTGGGCTGGTGATCTTCTTCACACTTGATAATATACATGTTTTGATGCTGTTCTCTCAGATCATCCCACCCTCGCCTTCTCCCATAGAGTCCAAAAGTCTGTTCTATACATCTGTGTCTCTTTTTCTGTCTTACATATAGACTTATCATTACCATCTTTCTAAATTCCATATATATGAGTTAGTACACTCTATTGGTGTTCATCTTTCTGGCTTACTTCACTCTATATAATGGGCTCCAGTTTATCCATCTCATTAGAACTGATTCAAATGTATTCTTTTTAAAGGCTGAGTAATATTCCATTGTATATATGTACCACAACTTTCTTATCCATTCATATGCTGATGGGATTGGTATTCTTGAACTAAGTTTTTGGTAATTCCAGTGTTCCACTTGTGCAGTCCATGGCCTTAGCTTAGTTATGAGACCTTTTGATTTCCTCAAATTTCACAAGCTTTGTCAGTGTAGTCTGGCTAATTCATCCTCTTCCACTAACACCACTTCAGTCCAAGATATAATTTTATCACAATGAGATGGCTGCAGTCAATTAATAGCCAATTTCAATCTTCTCTGCAAAACACAACAATCTTTTTCATCTTCTTAATGCCAGTTTTATACCAGTCTACATTTTATTACAAACTATGTGTCCATTATGTCCACTCATTTTCTACAGCTCAGTAGTTTATACCTTGATCCGCTGTGACTTTGCCAACCATTTTCTCTGCTCCTTTGCTTCTTCCTCCACCGAGGAAACATATCACAAGATATCCAGTTGGCTTACATTCTCATCTCCCTTCAATGTTGCTCAAATACCATCCTTTCAGTTTCTATTTTCAAGACAGTTTTATAGAAGATGACAAATTCCCTACCAAAATTCCCTACTTATTTTGTTTTTATAACAGCTATAACTTTTGATATAATGCAATATTTGTTGCATTCACTGAATGCTCAGTCATACTGAATTTTGAAATTAGATGATTTCAGAGGTATGTCAGTGTTCATTTTTGATTATGCAGTTATCACCAGTGACACACATATTGTTAAGCCACTAAAAATATGTTGAATGATTGGCTTATATAGCTTGCCTTCTATAAAAATTTGTCACTTATAGCATCTCTAAAGGTATATTAGGATAAAGTATATTCCAGATGCTTTGAATGTGTGCTGGGTCTGTCAGTCATGTCTGTCTTTGGTGACGCTATGGACTGTAGCCTGCCATGCTCTTCTGTATATGGGATTCTCCAGCCCAGAATACTGAATACTGAAGTGGGTTGTCATTTCCTCTCCAAGGGATCTTCCCAACCTTGGGATGGAACCCACATCTCCTGCATATCTTTTCATCAGCAGGCAGATTGTTTTGCCACTGAGTAACCTGGGAAGTCCATGCTTTGGATCGCAGGTTTTAAATGTCCAATTCAAAATATTCATAATATGAAAACATTGGATTAAAAGGGTTGAATTTTATTGTGTTCAAAGTTAAATAAGTTAGACAATACAGTGTTTCTCAAGCTTCTATATTGAAAATGTGTCTAGTTATAATAACAATGTTCAAGGCAATTCTGATATCAGGAGTAATAAAGACTTTTATCATGTTTTTCCTTCATAAACATTTCTTAGGATTCATATATTACTAGGCAGTATTTATTATCATTTATATATTCCAAGACAGTATTTTAAGCACAGCTTTTATATATTATTCAGATTCAATCAATAAGGAATTCCTGCAGTCATATTTTCTGTACACATACTCTCCTCAAGGCCCCTATAACTTCTTTATTCCTCAGGCTGTAGATAAATGGGTTCAGAAGAGGTGTAATAAAGGTATAAAACACAGCTACTATCTTGTCCTCTTCCAGGGAATGCAAGGAGTGTGGCCTTGTATAGGTGGAGAGGGAGGTTACATAGAAAAGACTTGCCACAGTCAGATGAGAGGAGCAAGTGGAGAGAGCTTTTGTCTGCCCTTTTCCTGAACTCATCTGGAATACCACAGTAAGTACACAGGCATAGGAAGCTAAAATGGCCATGAAAGGTAACAACAGAATAATAAGTCCACTCAGGAGTATTGTATGTTCATACTGAGAAGTGTCCTGACACACCAGTGTCAGGCAACATGGATGGAACTTCACAGAAAAAGTGATTAATAAGCCAAGATCTACAGAAGGGGAGTTGAAATGCATACAATGTATGTATTAAAGAGTTGATAGAACAACTGGTCCACGCACATGTGACCATGAACCAGCAGATCTTCTTGCTCATGAGTACAGGGTAATGTAAAGGGTGACAGATGGCTACATAGCGATCATAAGACATGAAACCAAGAAGAAGAGCTTCAGTTCCACCAAGGACCAAGAACACAAATGCTTGAATCTTGCAACCTACAAATGTAATGGTCTTACTATTGGACAGAAAGTTAGTTGCCATTTTGGGCACAGTGGTGGAGATGTACATCATGTCGATGAAAGAGAGTTGACTGAGTAGGAAGTACATTGGAGTGTGGAGTCTGGTGTCCAATTGAATGAGAAGAATCAGCATGATATTCCCCATCAGAGCCACCGAAAACAGGATTGCAATGACAACAAAGAGTACGGTGTCCATTGGGCCATATTGGAAAAGACCAAGAAGTATAAAATCTGTTTTGACACTTTGATTTCCTGTATTCATGACTTAAACAAAAATATAAAAGCAGACCATATCTGAGAATTCCATGTACAATATTGACTTTCCTTAAGAGAAAAAGATGATGATTCTAACATGTGAGAATATGTTCTTGAATCATCTTAGGTTAATATATCTTCCTTATTCAATACAATGAATCCATGTTTATTAAACTATAGAGACTTAAGAAAGTATGAAATAAAAATAAAGTTTTTACATAATGTAAAGTTCAACATATTTTGATAATAAAAATAAGAAAAGTTTAGGTAGTTTGCCAAGATAAATTATTTTCTTCCTTTTAAAATATCTTCAAGGAGATACACTGAAGCTTTGTTTTCTTCTTATAAACCTAGTCTTCTACTCAGTTCACTCATATAAGTAATAAAAATTTTAACCAACAAAAAATTTGGTTAAGTATACTCTAATGTTAAATGTCTATTGTGTTTCTGTGTTTTGAATTTATATTGGCTGTGAACTGGTATGAAGAGAATGATGACATTTATAGCCTTTCTAATCAATTTGTTGTCATTTAGTCACTAAGTCACGTGCACTCTTGCAACACCATGGACTGTGGCCTGCTAGGCTCCTCTGTCCAAGGGATTCTCCAGGTAAGAATACTGGAGTGGGTTGCCATTTCCTTCTGCAGGTGATATTCCCAACCCAGGAATTGAACCAGGTCTCCTGCATTGCAGGCAGTATCTTTACCAACTGAGCTACAGGGAAGCCCCATAATTCTAATCAATTAGTTTTTGTTATTCCTGTGAATGTAGAAGATATTTAATGAATTCAGGAAAAAAAACAACCAGACACAAGGAAAAGTTTGAGAATGAATTAAACATAAACTTAACACTGACATTAACCTTGAACCAAATAGCATGATAAAATGATTAATTCAAAGCTAATGAATTTAAATTTTGCCTTTTATTTTCTGACACAAACCTGACCTTTGTATATTTCCAGAACAAATAATATCTTATTAACTAGAAGCTCCTTGCTTTTAAAATATTTAGCAAAATTACAAAAAAGTATAGTAAATGTTCCTAACATTAGTTGTCTATCTTTACTATGGATACAATACATTGATATTTTCTGAAACTCTAAAATATAAGCCAAACTGATTTTCTCCACTTAAAGTTTACAGCTATTCTCTATCATGGAGGTGCATGACTGCCAGGAAGTCCACCTGAGGACCTTGGAGAGATGTAGCAAAAGTAGACTGAAACAAACATGTATTTAATACCAGGCTGTTATGCTAAGAAATAATAAAGATATTAGGTTAGCAATTAGAAAAGGTGAGTAGGTGAGAAACATTAGGCAGTTTGAGAAAAGCTTGTAATAATTTATAAATATGTCATTATGAATATAAGAATTTATGTATAGCTACTTTTCTATTTCTACTTTAAATTACCATGAAATATGTCTGATCACAAAAAGAAATGCATATATAATAATTGTATCAGCCTAGAAAGAGAAGTAATAAGTATCTCAGATATATCTAAAGTTATCTACATATATAAAATTATATTTACACACGAAATGTCTCCCATGGTTAATTGCAAAATCCTGACAAGAGGGAAGTATATGTTAAGGAGGCACCTGAAATATCATATAGAAAGTTAATAATCAGACTTTCTCTCACCTCAGATTCCAAAGACAGTATGTACTGTGATAATCATTAAAAATATTGAATAGTATAAAATCTTCTCTATAAATTAAATAAATACATTTGGGGCCATCTATTATCGATTTTTAAAAATCCACTTGATAGATGATGGAAAAATGCCAAAACAAACACTAGTTCAGAAACACCTAAAAGAAATCTAGTAACTACTTTCCCCCAAAAAGAAAGAAATCTCCCACATCCCAGCCTCCTCTTCCAAAACCAAAGTCATTACCTTGATTTTGACAAAATATCAAACTAGACATTCAATTGACATTAATATAAAAGAATATACTGGGACCTGGGAGGATTTATGATACTGCATTTACCAATAAATTTAAATAAATTATAAATCAAATTATAAATAAGTTTAATTATAATTTACCTCCAGTACATTAGGAAATGGCTTGGATCTTCAATGTGAGCTAAGCAAATTAAAATAACACCTACTTAAAGTATATTTTAAATCAAAGCCAGAACCTGGAGAAGGCAATGGCAACCCACCCCAGTATTCTTGCCTGGAAAATCCCATTGACAGAGGAGCCTGGCGGGCTACAATCCATAGGGTTGCAAAGAGTCACACACACCACAGAAACTTTGGCAGGGAAAGAGAAAGCAACATTAACATTTTTGTTCACCAGGTGAGATTCAAGAACTACTTTACTATTGTTAGGTCCATAAACTGAAAATTATAAATTTCAACCTAAACAATTTTGCTGAAGAAGCAATTAAATGTGTCCTTATTTTTTAGCAAAATATAGTCCCTCCAAGTTATTATTCTAATTCATATATATTTTTGCATGGTATCTCCAATTTTCATTTGAAGTTTTAATTCTGTAATAAATGATAAAAATGCTATAGAATTAATTTAAGATAAAAGTAACTCATTTCTGGAGATGAAAACTAGAGAAATATGTAGAACTGAAAGCCATGGATATAGACAATATAGTACATTTCTAATATTAACAGGTTATAATAAAATAGTTTATAAAAATGGAAGTGTTAATAGGTAGCATGCCTATGGAGCCATACAAATTGCAAAATATTTTTTTTAATGGAGCTGCATAAACTTTTACTATGTACATCTATTTTTTTAAATAGTTGACGAATTTTATAGCCTTTCATCATCCCCAAAATATTGGTGAATATGATTACATGCTAAGTTTAATGCAGAAACTTGAAGATAAAATAAGAATGAAACAGATACATTCCTTAGGAAGACAAGCATGTTCTTGGGGTCATGTCCTCTCAGGTTGAGGATAGATAGGACAACTGAATACTGGGGCTTCCCTCATAGCTCAGTTGGTAAAGAATCCACCTGCAAAGCAGGATATTCCAGCTTGATTCCTGGGTCCGGAAGATCCCCTGGAGGAGGGAAAGGCCCACTCCAGTATTCTGGCCTGGAGAATCCCATGGACTCTACAGTCCATGGGGTTGCAAAGAGTCAGACGTGACTTTCACTTTCACTTTTCATCTTCACTGAATACTGGTCCTAGTTCACTGCACCAATTTTCTCCCCAACCCCTTGTAAACCTTGTAAACCTGAGAGGATTCAAATTCAGTAAAGATCAAATAAATCTCAAATATATACCTTTATATTATTTTTGCAGAAAGCATACAGGTAATAAATGTATAACTTGGTCAGCCCTGATGTAACCCAATTAAAGTACACCTGCATGTAAAAAATAAAACTTAACTTACATATATAAGCATTAAAGTACAATTTAACATGTTAAATATAATGTCTCAGAGTAGACATATGTTTTTGTTTTAAACATGAGTTATATTAAACTCCAGTTTCTTCAGACTTACTTCAGAGGAAGCTGCATCTGAAGAGCGGATACTGAATGATTTTACTGTGACTTTGTCTCCTTTGCCTTCATCCATCCATGTACTTGATGCCTGCCTTGAAGGCATAAGTTACCCAGCAGATAAATAGACATATCAACTGTCTTTCATTTCATAAAACATGTAAAGCCCCTTTCCACTGAGGCATATTCCCTCTTCTACTGATATAAAGCTTATTATTCTAGGATGTTTTGTTTGGAATAAAATATTAAACAAGGAACAGGAGATGGAGCTGCAAAATTACAGTTTAAAAAATGATTCCACACTACCCCATTAGAGGTAGTAATTAGAGACTCACAATGATTCATTTTCTGATAATTCTTTTTTAAATAAAATCCTATTGTTTGAGGTCATAGAAAGATCACATATATGCTTAATTATTAATCTGTTTAATGTGGCACTGCTGCAGAGAGGCATAAAGTATATTTTAAAAATCTATAATTTAAAATACATTTTAGAAACTATTGCCACACAATTAATTTGTAAGATTTTTCCTTTTTTTTCCCCCAGTGTATTTTAAGCCTTCAATCATTTAGCATGAAAACTTAGGTGAAGAATAGTATTTAAACAAAAGTGTCATTTTCTCAACCTTATGCAAAAATTTAAAGACTCAACTGGGCTGACTGCCTAATCATTACAAAATCTTCTTCTTTTTTTTTTTTTTTTTCCAAAGACCTTTAGGGAAAACTTATTCTCTAGTCCACAATTAAACACATTGGCTGATTATGTTTTATTATAATCACTCTCTGTACTATAAAAAATTAAGTATCAGTATACAAAATGGATTTTTTCAAATGAAAACAGCCATATAAAAGTTTGATAGATTTTAAAATGTGTCACTTGACTCTATATCACTTTATAAGTATGTATTTCATCATATATATTAGAATCTACCTGATGAGAACAAACTGATACACACTTTGCTGTATTTTTAAAACATTTAGGATATTTCAAGAAATTACATGACCCAGGAACTGTTCCATAGTAAATAAATTTTTTTTCTACAATAATTTTTTTTTCTCAAGTATCTTAAGGAGATTTCCATATTCAGGGTAGTAAGAGACTCATATTTCTGAAAGTCCAGAGGTCCAATAAGATGTTGTAGCCATTCACGGTTTATTGTCCTCAAGTTCATAGACAGAAGTTAGATAACGGCATGGCATTCATATAATACTATCCTATGAAAACAAAAATTGTTTAATCTGTAAAAATTAAAGAAATGTTGAACATTTATGTCAATCTCTCTTAAAAATCCTATGAAATGAGATGACACAAGGTACCCTCTTTGTTCAGGTTAAATGCAAACAACAGCAACAACAACAACATATATATTCACTTATTTACCACGTGTACAATCATACTTGCAGCGTATATATGTATGTTTGTGCATGCTAATGAGAGGGTAACAGGCAGGAAGGCCAGGGGTCTCCAAATGGAGGAAAGAGGCTGAAAGTGCCAGACATTTTTATCTCGCTTAAGTGGCAGGAAGAAACAAACCAGCGATATGTTTTTCCTTCTCTATACAAATTTAAAAGGAGGTTTCTCTTAAAATGCTGTGTTGCCATGACACCTGCTTTCACCTGAAGCTAACTACTCTCAAACCTTGAGTTAACCAATACATTTCTTTTTCTTATGGAAATGTTGTCTTAAGCTATGTTAATGTACCCCAGACTCTATCTTCAAGTTGGTTCTGCCAAATGTCCTAACTTACTTACTCAGGTATTGTTCCCCTAATCTATGTAAATGAAACTATTTCTTCATATTCTGCCCTTCTACAAGATTCAAGTCAATCGTTTTATGGCCAGGGATGAATTACCTGGTGCCATTTTAAATTTTATGACACTCCTTTCTTTTCATTAACAGACTGTGAGTGACTATATAACATACAGCTAAAGACTAGGAGGGGGGGGTACTCTTTTGCCCCCTTCTGATGCCTATATCAGAAGCTTTCTCTATCTCCTTTATACTTTAATAAAATTTTATTACACAAAAGCTCTGAGCAATCCAGCCTCCTCTCTGGTCCTGGATTGAATTCGTCTCCTCCGGAGGCCAAGAATCCCCAGTCTTATCGTTCAGCAACAACCTTTCACTAAGTAACTTCAGTTGTGTCTGATTCTATGTGACACTATGGGCTGTAGTTTGCCAGGTTCCTTTTTCCCTGGGATTTTCCAGGCAAGATGTATATACATATATACATGAATATACACATGTAAAGTTCAGTAACTTAAGAGGCAAGATAATGTAGGTTGCAGTTTGATGGAAACATACACAGTCTGAATACAAACTTTATTAACTAGACTACAACTTTCTGTTAAATAAACACATATCTCTATCTTCATTTTCCCAACAATAATATGTAATATATTGTATTTGGTATATGTTCTATCACTTTTATGAAAAATACCTTGCAACAACTTAGAAGATAAATTCAATGAGCAGGTAAGCATTGATTAACAGTTTCAGATAGAAATATGGTTATTTAAGTATCCAAATACTAGATTTTAATTTAAAAATTAAGTATCGTGATGGTTAACACTTTCTTCAAATCCAAATACTGATGGAAATTTTCCTAGAATGTGTGTGGGTGCATGTGCTCAGTCAATCAGTTGTGTCTAACTCTTTGTGAAACCATGAACTGCAGCATGCCAGGCTTCCCTGTCCTTCATTGTCTTCTGGAGTTTGCTCAAACTCATGTCCATTGAGTCAGTGATGCCATCCAGCCATCTCATTCTCTGTCACCCCATTCTCCTCCTGCCCGCAATCTTTCCCAGCATCAAGGTCTTTTCCAATGAGTTGACACTTTGCATCAGGTGGCCAAAAAGTATTGGAGCTTCAGCTTCAGTATCAGGCCTGCCAATGAACATTCAGGGTTGATTTTCTTTAAGACTGACTGTTTTTATCTCCTTACTATCCAAGATACTCTCAAGAGTCTTCTCCAACACCATCTTCTGCAACACATCGTTGCAAAGCATCGATTCTTTGGCGCTCTACCTTATTTATGATCCAATTCTCACATTCATACATGACTACAGGAAAGACCATAGCTTTGACTATATGGACCTTTGTCCACAAAATGATGTATCTGCTTTTTTGTGTGCTGTCATGGTTGTCACAGCTTTTCTTTCAAGAAGCATGTGTCGTTTAATTTCATGGCTGCAGTCATCAACTGTAGTGGTTTTAGATCCCAAGAAAATAAAATCTGTCACTGTTTCCACTTTTTCCCCATCTATTTGCCATGAAGGGATGGAACAAGATGCCATGATCTTAGATTTTTTAATGTTGAGTTTTGAGCCAGCTTTTTTACTCTCCTCTTTCACCCTCATGTAAAGGTTCTTTATTCCTCTTCGCTTTCTGCCATTGGAGTGGTATCATCTGAATATCTGAGTTTGCTGATATTTCTCCCAGCAATCTTGATTCCAGCATGTAAATCATCTAGTCTGGCATTTCACAAAATGTACTACACATGAAAGTTAAGTAATCAGGGTGACAATATACAGCCGTGACATACTCCTTTCCCAATTTTGAACCAGTCCATTATGCCATATGTGGTTCTAACTGCTGCATCTTGACCTGCATGCAAGTTTCTCTAGAGACAGGTAAGGAGGTCTGGCATTACCATCTCTTTAAGAATTTTCCATATTTTACTGTGATCCACACAGTTAAAAATCTCAGTGTAGTCAATGAAGCAAAAGAAGATTTTTTTTTTCAATTCCCTTGCTTTTTCTATGATCCAACTGATGTTGGCAATTTGATCTCTAGTTCCTCTGTCTTTTCTAAATCCAGCTTGTACACTTGGATATTCTAAGTCCATGTACTAGAAGAATGACTATGACATGACTAGATACAATAATTTTGAGCATTACCTTGCTAGCCTGTGAAATGAAAGTAATTGTACAGTAGTTTGAACATTCTTTGGCATTGCCTTTCTTTGGAATTGGAATAAAAACTGACTTTTGCAGTCCTGTTGCCACTGCTGAGTTTTCCAAATTTGCTGGCATATTGAGTGCAGCACTTGGAAATAAAAATAATTGCATTATTTAGATATATAAAAAATGGATCTTATAAACATATTAAGCAAATGCGCCAAACACAAAGGAGAAGTAATTATTTGATTCTGTTAATAAAAGCTTTCACTCAAAGGAAATGGAAGTCATAATAATGTTGCCATTACTGGGACAAAAGGAAGAAAAAGATAGTGCTAAGTCGTGTCTGATTCTTGCTACCCCATGAACTGTAACCTGCCAGGCTGTTCATGGGATTCTCCAGGCAAGAAAATTGGAGTGAGTCACCATTTCCTTCTTTAGGGGAGCTTTCCTACCTAGAATTAAGCCCAGGTCTCTTTCATTACAGGCAGTTGCTTTACCAACTGAGCTACACAGGAAGCCCAAAGAGCTAACATCAAAGGTGAACAAGGAACCCAATGTTTTTACTTTGGTATTCTTGAACTAACTTTTTGGTAATTCCAGTGTTCCACTTGTGCAGTCCATGACCTTAGCTTAGTTCTGAAACCTTATCATTTCCTCAAATTTCACAAGCTTTGTCAGTGTAGTCTGGCTAATTCATCCTCTTCCACTAACACCACTTCAGTCCGAGATATTATTTTATCACAATGAGATGGCTGCAGTCGATTAATAGCCAATTTCAATCTTCGCTGCAAAACACAACAATCTTTTTTATCTTCTTAATGCCAGTTTTATACCAATCTACATTTTATTACAAACTACGTGTCCATTTGTTGCAGGAAGGGGGACCCCTTCCAGGGCCCGAAACTGGGCTCTTGTCTAACACTCGGAAATGAATTGTCTGAGGAGACACATGCTGACAAAGCAAGAGATTTTATTGGGAAAGGGCACCCGGCTGAAGAGCAGTAGGTAGGGAACCCAGGAGAACTGCTCTGCCGCGTGGCTCTCAGTCTTGGGTTTTATGGTGATGAGATTCGTTTCCGGGTAGTCTTTGGCCAATCACTCTAATTCAGAGTCTTTCCTGGTGGCGCATGCATCGCTCAGCCAAGATGGATGCTAGCAAGAGGGATTCTGGGAAGTGGATAGACACGCGGTGTTTCCTTTTGACCTTTCCTGAACTCTTCCGGTTGGTGGTGGCTTATTAGTTCCATATTCCTTATCAGGATCTCCTGTCATAAAACAACTCATGCAAATGGTTACTATGATGCCTGGCCAGGGTGGGCAGTTTCAATCAGTGTGCTTCCCCTAACACATTATGTCCACTCATTTTCTGCAGCTCAGTAGTTTACACCTTGATCCGATGTGACTTTGCCAACCATTTTCTCTGCTCCTTGGCTTCCTCCTCTACCTGGGAAACACATCACAAGATATCCAGTTGGCTTACATTCTCATCTCCCTTCAATGTTTGCTCAAATACCATCCTTTCAGTTTCTCTTTTCAAGACAGTTTTATAGAAGATGGCAAATTCCCTACCAAAATTCTCTACTTATTTTGTTTTTATAACAGCTATAACTTTTGATATAATGCAATATTTGTTGCATTCATTGAACGCTCAGACATACTGAATTTTGAAATTAGATGATTTCAGAGATATGTCAGTGTTCTTTTTTGATTATGCAGTTATCACCAGTGACACACATATTGTTAAGCCACTAAAAATGTGTTGAATGATTGGATTATATAACTTGCCTTGTATAAAAATTTGTCACTTATAGCATCTCTAAAGGTATATTAGGATAAAGTATATTCCAGATGCTTTGAACGTGTGCTGGGTCTGTCAGTCATGTCTGTCTTTGGTGACGCTATAGACTGTAGCCTGCCATGCTCTTCTGTATATGGGATTCTCCAGCCCAGAATACTGAATACTGAAGTGGGTTGTCATTTCCTCTCCAAGGGATCTTCCCAACCTTGGGCTAAAACCCGCATCTCCTGAACATCTTTTCATCGGCAGGCAGATTGTTTTGACACTGAGTCACGTGGGAACCTCATGCTTTGGATCGCAGGTTTTAAATGTCCAATTCAAAATATTCATAATATGAAAACTATGAATTGAAAGGGTAGAATTTCATTGCATTTAAAGTTAAATAAGTTAGATAATACAGTGTTTCTCAAGCTTCTATATTGAAAATGTGTCTAGTTATAATAACAATGTTCAAGGCAATTCTGATATCAGGAGTAATAAAGACTTTTATCATGTTTTTCCTTCATAAACATTTCTTAGGATTCATATATTACTAGGCAGTATTTATTATCATTTACATATTCCAAGACATATTTTAAGCACAGCTTTTTTATATTATTCAGTCTCAATCAACAAGGAATTCCTACAGTCTCATTTTCTGTACACATACTCTCCTCAAGGCCCTTATAACTTCTTTATTCCTCAGGCTGTAGATAAATGGGTTCAGAAGAGGTGTAATAATGGTATAAAACACAGCTACTATCTTGTCCTCTTCTGGGGAATGCAAGGAGTGTGGCCTTGTATAGGTGGAGAGGGAGGTTACATAGAACAGGCTTGCCACAGTCAGGTGAGAGGAACAAGTGGAAATAGCTTTTGTCTGCCTTTTTCCTGAACTCATCTGGAATACCATAGTAAGTACACAGGCATAGGAAGCTAAAATGGCCATGAAAGGTAACAACAGAATAATAAGTCCACTCAGGAGTATTGTATGTTCATACTGAGAAGTGTCCTGACACACCAGTGGCAACATGGATGGAACTTCACAGAAAAAGTGATTAATAAGCCGAGATCTACAGAAGGGGAGTTGAAATGCATACAATGTATGTATTAAAGAGTTGATAGAACAACTGGTCCACGCACATGTGACCATGAACCAGCAGATCTTCTTGCTCATGAGTACAGGGTAATGTAAAGGGTGACAGATGGCTACATAGCGATCATAAGACATGAAACCAAGAAGAAGAGCTTCAGTTCCACCAAGGACCAAGAACACAAATGCTTGAATCTTGCAACCTACAAATGTAATGGTCTTACTATTGGACAGAAAGTTAGTTGCCATTTTGGGCACAGTGGTGGAGATGTACATCATGTCGATGAAAGAGAGTTGACTGAGTAGGAAGTACATTGGAGTGTGGAGTCTGGTGTCCAATTGAATGAGAAGAATCAGCATGATATTCCCCATCAGAGCCACCGAAAACAGGATTGCAATGACAACAAAGAGTACGGTGTCCATTGGGCCATATTGGAAAAGACCAAGAAGTATAAAATCTGTTTTGACACTTTGATTTCCTGTATTCATGACTTAAACAAAAATATAAAAGCAGACCATATCTGAGAATTCCATGTACAATATTCACTTTCCTTAAGGGAAAAAGATGATGATTATAATATGCGAGAATATGTTCTTAAATCATCTTAGGTAATATATCTTCCTTTAGTCAATACACTGAATCTGTGTTTATCAAACTATAGAGACTTAATAAACTATGAAATAAAAATAAAGATTTCACATAATGTAAAGTTCAACATATTTTGATATAAAAATAAGATAAAAGTTTAGGTGATTTGCCAAGATAAATTATTTTCTTCCTTTTAAAATATCTTCAAGGAGATACACTGAAGCTTTGTTTTCTTCTTATAAACCTAGTCTTCTACTCAATTCACCAATATAAGTAATAAAAATTTTAACCAACGTAAAATTTGGTTAAATATACTCTAATGTTAAATGTCTATTGTGTTTCTGTGTTTTGAATTTATATTGGCTGTGAACTGGTATGAAGAGAATGATGACATTTATAGCCTTTCTAATCAATTTGTCACATTTAGTCGCTAAGTCGCGTGCAACTCTTGCGACACCATAGACTGTGGCCTGCCAGGCTCCTCTGTCCAAGGGATTCTCCAGGCAAGAATACTGGAGTGGGTTGCCATTTCCTTCTGCAGGGGATATTCCCGACCCAGGAATCGAACCGGGTCTCCTGCATTGCAAGCAGATTCTTTACCAACTGAGCTACGAGGGAAGCCCCATAATTCTAATCAATTAGTGTTTATTATTCCTGTGAATGTAGAAGATATTTAATGAATTAAAGAAAAAAGATAATCAGATATAAGGAAAAGTTTGAGAATGAATTAAACATAAACTTAACACTGACATTAACCTTGAACCAAATACCATAAATGATTACATAAAATAAATAGATAAAATGATTAATTCAAAGCTAATGAATTTAAATTTTGCCTTTTATTTTCTGACACAAACCTGACCTTTGTATATTTCCAGAACAAATAATATGTTATTAACTAGAGGCTCCTTGCTTTTAAAATATTTAGCAAAATTACAAAAAAGTATAGTAAATGTTCCTAACATTAGTTGTCTATCTTTACTATGGATACAATACATTGATATTTTCTGAAACTCTAACATATAAGCCAAACTGATTTTCTCCACTTAAAGTTTACAGCTATTCTCTGTCATGGCGGTGCATGACTGCCAGGAAGTCCACCTGAGGACCTTGGAGAGATGTAGCAAAAGTAGACTGAAACAAACATGTGTTAATAGCAGGCTGTTATGCTAAGAAATAATAAAGATATTAGGTTAGCAATTAGAAAAGGTGAGTAGGTGAGAAACATTAGGCAGTTTGAGAAAAGCTTGTAATAATTTATAAATATGTCATTATGAATATAAGAATTTATGTATACTTTTCTATTTCTACTTTAAATTACCATGAAATATGTCTGATCACACAAAGAAATGCATATATAATAATTGTATCAGCCTAGAAAGAGAAGTAATAAGTATCTCAGATATATCTAAAATTATCTACATATATAAAATTATATTTACACACGAAATGTCTCCCATGGTTAATTGCAAAATCCTGACAAGAGGGAAGTATATGTTAAGGAGGCACCTGAAATATCATATAGAAAGTTAATAATCAGACTTTCTCTCACCTCAGATTCCAAAGACAGTATGTATTGTGATAATCATTAAAAATATTGAATAGTATAAAATCTTCTCTATAAATTAAATAAATACATTTGGGGCCATCTATTATTGATTTTTAAAAATCCACTTGATAGATGAAGGAAAAATGCCAAAACAAACACTAGTTCAGAAACACCTAAAAGAAATCTAGTAACTACTTTCCCCCAAAAAGAAAGAAATCTCCCACATCCCAGCCTCCTCTTCCAAAACCAAAGTCATTACCTTGATTTTGACAAAATATCAAACTAGACATTCAATTGACATTAATATAAAAGAATATACTGGGACCTGGAAGGATTTATGATACTGCATTTACCAATAAATTTAAATAAATTATAAATCAAATTATAAATAAGTTTAATTATAATTTACCTCCAGTACATTAGGTAATGGCTTGGATCTTCAATGTGAACTAAGCAAATTAAAATAACACCTACTTAAAGTATATTTTAAATCAAAGCCAGAACCTGGAGAAGGCAATGGCAACCCACCCCAGTATTCTTGCCTGGAAAATCCCATTGACAGAGGAGCCTGGCGGGCTACAATCCATAGGGTTGCAAAGAGTCACACACACCACAGAAACTTTGGCAGGGAAAGAGAAAGCAACATTAACATTTTTGTTCACCAGGTGAGATTCAAGAACTAGTTTACTATTGTTAGGTCCATAAACTGAAAATTATAAATTTCAACCTAAACAATTTTGCTGAAGAAGCAATTAAATGTGTCCTTATTTTTTAGCAAAATATAGTTCCTCCAAGTTATTATTCTAATTCATATATATTTTTGCATGGTATCTCCAATTTTCATTTGAAGTTTTAATTCTGTAATAAATGATAAAAATGCTATAGAATTAATTTAAGATAATAGTAACTCATTTCTGGAGATGAAAACTAGAGAAATATGTAGAACTGAAAGCCATGGATGTCGACAATATAGTACAGTTCTAATATTAACAGGTTATAATAAACCAGTTTATAAAAATGGAAGTGTTAATAGGTAGCATGCCTGTGGAGTCATACAAATTGCAAAATATTTTTTTTTAGTGGAACTGCATAAACTTTTACTATGTACATCTATTTTTTTAAATAGTTGACGAATTTTATAGCCTTTCATCATCCCCAAAATATTGGTGAATATGATTACATGCTAAGTTTAATGCAGAAACTTGAAGATAAAATAAGAATGAAACAGATACATTCCTTAGGAAGACAAGCATGTTCTTGGGGTCATGTCCTCTCAGGTTGAGGATAGATAGGACAACTGAATACTGGGGCTTCCCTCATAGCTCAGTTGGTAAAGAATCCACCTGCAAAGCAGGAGATCCCGGTTTGATTCCTGGGTCGGGAAGATCCCCTGGAGGAGGGAAAGGTTACTCACTCCACTATTCTGGCCTGGAGAATCCCATGGACTCTACAGTCCATGGGGTTGCAAAGAGTCAGAAGTGACTTTCACTTTCACTTTTCACCTTCACTGAATACTGGTCCTAGTTCACTGCACCAAGATTCTCCCCAGCCCCTTGTAAACCTGAGAGGATTCAAATTCAGTAAAGATCAAATAAATCTCAAATATATACCTTTGTATTATTTTTGCAGAAAGCATACAGGTAATAAATGTATAACTTGGCCAGCCCTGATGCAGCCCAATTAAAGTACACCTGCATGTAAAAAATAAAATTTAACTTACATATATAAGCATTAAAGTACAATTTAACATGTTAAATATAATGTCTCAGAGTAGACATATGTTTTTGTTTTAAACATGAGTTATATTAAACTCCAGTTTCTTCAGACTTACTTCAGAGGAAGTAAGATGAGTAAGATGACTTACTCATCAGCTGAAGAGCGGATACTGAATGATTTTACTGTGACTTTGTCTTCTTTGCCTTCATCCATCCATGTACTTGATGCCTGCCTTGAAAGCATAAGTTACCCAGCAGATAAATAGACATATCAACTGTCTTTCATTTCATAAAACATGTAAAGCCCCTTTCCACTGAGGCATATTCCCTCTTCTACTGATATAAAGCTTATTATTCTAGGACGTTTTGTTTGGAATAAAATATTAAACAAGGAACAGGACATGGAGCTGCAAAATTACAGTTTAAAAAATGATTCCACACTACCCCATTAGAGGTAGTAATTAGAGACTCACAACGATTCATTTTCTGATAATTCTTTTTTAAATAATATCCTATTGCTTGAGGTCATAGAAAGATCACATATATGCTTAGTTATTAATCTATTTAATGTGGCACTGTTGCAGAGAGGCATAAAGTATATTTTAAAAATCTATAAAATACATTTAAGGAACTGTTTTTTCCCCTCAGTGTGTTTTAAGGCTTCAGTCATTTAGCATGAAAACTTAGGTGAAGAATAGTATTTAAACCAATGTGTCATTTTCCTGACCTTATGCAAGAATTTAAAGACTCAACTGGGCTGACTGCCTAATCATTACAAAATCTTCTTACATATATACATATTTTTTAAGACCTTTAGGGAAAACTTATTCTCTAGTCCACAATTAAACACATTGGCTGATTATGTTTTATTATAATCACTCTCTGTACTATAAAAAATTAAGTATCAGTATAGAAAATGGATTTTTTCAAATGAAAACAGCCATATAAAAGTTTGATAGATTTTAAAATGTGTCACTTGACTCTATATCACTTTATAAGTATGTATTTCATCATATATATTAGAATATACCTGATAAGAACCAACTGATATACACTGTGATGTATTTTGAAGACATTTAGGATATTTCAAGAAATTACATGACCCAGGAACTGTTCCATAGTAAATAAATTTTTTTTCTACAATAATTTTTTTTTCTCAAGTATCTTAAGGAGATTTCCATATTCAGGGTAGTAAGAGACTCATATTTCTGAAAGTCCAGAGGTCCAATAAGATGTTGTAGCCATTCACGGTTTATTGTCCTCAAGTTCATAGACAGAAGTTAGATAACGGCATGGCATTCATATAATACTATCCTATGAAAACAAAAATTGTTTAATCTGTAAAAATTAAAGAAATATTGAACATTTATGTCAATCTCTCTTAAAAATCCTATGAAATGAGATGACACAAGGTACCCTCTTTGTTCAGGTTAAATGCAAACAACAGCAACAACAACAACATATATATTCACTTATTTACCACGTGTACAATCATACTTGCAGCGTATATATGTATGTTTGTGCATGCTAAGTCACTTCAGCTGTGTCTGATTCTATGTGACACTATGGGCTGTAGTTCATCAGGTTCCTTTTTCCCTGGGATTCTCCAGGCAAGATGTATATACATATATACATGAATCTACACATGTAAAGTTCAGTAACTTAAGAGGCGAGATAATGTAGGTTGCAGTTTGATGGAAACATACACAGTCAGAATACAAACTTTATTAACTAGACTATAACTTTCTGTTAAATAAACACATATCTCTATCTTCATTTTCCCAACAATAATATGTAATATAATGTATTTGGTATATGTTCTATCACTTTTATGAAAAATACCTTGCAACAATTTACTCAGAAGATAAATTCAATGAGCAGGTAAGCATTGATTAACAGTTTCAGATAGGAACTTGGTTATTTAAGAATCCAAATACTAGATTTTAATTTAAAAATTAAGTACCTTGATGGTTAACACTTTCCTCAAATCCAATTACTGATGGAAATCTTCCTAGAATGTGTGTGGGTGCATGTGCTCAGTCAATCAGTTGTGTCTAACTCTTTGCGAAACCATGGACTGCAGCATGCCAGGCTTCCCTGTCCTTCATTGTCTTCTGGAGTTTGCTCAAACTCATGTCCATTGAATCAGTGATGCCATCCAGCCATCTCATCCTCTGTCACCCTATTCTCCTCCTGCCCGCAATCTTTCCCAGCATCAGGGTCTTTTCCAATGAGTTGACACTTTGCATCAGGTGGCCAAAAAGTATTGGAGCTTCAGCTTCAGTATCAGGCCTACCAATGAACATTCAGGGTTGATTTTCTTTAAGACTGACTGTTTTTATCTCCTTACTATCCAAGAGACTCTCAAGAGTCTTCTCCAACACCACAGTTGCAAAACATCGATTCTTCAGCACTCAACCTTCTTTATGGTCCAATTCTCACATTCATACATGACTACAGGAAAGACCATAGTTTTGACTATATGAACCTTTGTGCACAAAATGATGTATTTGCTTTTTTGTATGTTGTCAAAGTTGTCACAGCTTTTCTTTCAAGGAGCATGTGTCATTTAATTTCATGGCTGCAGTCATCGACTGTAGTGATTTTAGATCCCAAGAAAATAAAATCTGTCACTGTTTCCACTTTTTCCCCATCTATTTGCCATGAAGGGATGGAACAAGATGCCATGATCTTAGATTTTTTAATGTTGAGTTTTGAGCCAGCTTTTTTACTCTCCTCTTTCACCCTCATGTAAAGGTTCTTTATTCCTCTTCGCTTTCTGCCATTGGAGTGGTATCATCTGAATATCTGAGTTTGTTGATATTTCTCCCAGCAATCTTGATTCCAGCATGTAAATCATCTAGTCTGGCATTTCACAAGATGTACTACACATGTAAGTTAAATAATTAGGGTGACAATATACAGCCGTGACATACTCCTTTCCCAATTTTGAACCAGCCTATTGTTCCATATCTGGTTCTAAATGTTGCATCATGACCTGCATACAGGTTTCTCTAGAGACAGGTAAGGAGGTCTGGCATTACCATCTCTTTAAGAATTTTCCATATTTTACTGTGATCCACACAATTAAAGATCTTAGTGTAGTCAATGAAACAAAAATATATATTTTTTTCAATTCCCTTGCTTTTTCTATGATCCAACTGACGTTGGCAATTTGATCTCTAGTTCCTCTGTCTTTCCTAAATCCAGCTTGTACATTTGGAAATTCTAAGTCCATGTACTAGAAGAATGACTATGACATGACTAGATACAATAATTTTGAGCATTACCTTGCTAGCCTGTGAAATGAGAGTAATTGTACAGTAGTTTGAACATTCTTTGGTATTGTCTTTCTTTGAGATTGGAATGAAAACTGACTTTTGCAGTCCTGTGGCCACTGCTGAGTTTTCCAAATTTGCTGGCATATTGAGTGCAGCACTTTAACAGGATCATCTATAAGGATCTTTAATAGCTCAGCTAGAATTCCATTATCTCCACTAACTTTATTCATAGTAGTGTTTCCTAAGTTCCACTTGACTTCATATCCTGGATGTCTGGTTCTAGGTTAGTGACCACACATCATGGTTATCCAGGTCTTTAAGATCTTTTTTGTACAGTTTTTCTGTGTATTCTTGTCACTTCTTAATCTCTTTTACTTCTGTTAGGTCCTCACCATATCTGTCCTTTATTCTTCCCATCTTTGCATCAATTGTCCCATTATATCTCCAATTTTCTTGAGGAGATCTCAAGTCTTTCCCATTTTCTTGTTTTACTCTGTTTCTTTGGATTGTTTATTTAAGAAGGTTTTCTTACGCCTCCTTGCTATTCTTGAAACTATGCATTTAGTTAGGTATATCTTTCCCTGTCTTCTTTGTCTTTCAGTTCTCTTATTTTCTTAGCTATTTTTAATGCCTCCTCAGACAACCACTTTGCCTTCTTGCATTTCTTTTTTGGGGTGATGGGTTTGATCACCACCTCCTGGACAATGTTGTAAACCTCTGTCCATAATTTTTCAGGCATTCTGTATACCAGATCTTCTCCCTTGAATCTCTTCATCACCTCTACTGTATAATCATAAGAGATTCGATGTAGGTCATACCTGAATGGTCTAGTGGTTTTCCCTACTTTCCTTAATTTTTAGCCTAATTTTTTGTAATAAAGAGTTGATGATATGAGTCATGGTCAGCTCCAGGTCTTATTTTTGCTGACTGTATAGAGCTTCTCCATTTTTGGCTGCAAAGAATATAATCAATTTGATTTCAGTATTGACCATCTGGTGATGTCCATTTGTAGAGTCATCTTTCCTGTTGTTGGAAGAAGATGTTTGCTGTGATCAGTATGTTCTCTTGATAAAACTCTGTTAGCCTTTGCCTGGTTTCGTTTTGTATTACAAGGCCAAAGTTACCTGTTTTCCCAGGGTCTCTTGACTACCTGTTTCTGCACCCCAATCCCCTGTGATGGAAAGGACATCTCTTTTTGATGTTATTCTAGAAGGTCTTGTAGGTTTTCATAGAATGGTTCAATTTCACCTTCTTTAGCTTTAGTGTTTGGGGCATAGACTTGGATTGGTGTGATGCTAAATGGTTTTCCTTGGAAACAAACTGAGATCATTCTGTCATTTTCATGAGATTGCACACAAGTACTGCATTTTGCATTTTTTCGGTTAATATGAGGGTTACTCCATTTCTTCTAAGGGATTCTTGTCCGCAGTAGTAGATGCAATGGCCATCTGAATTAAATATGCCCATTCCCATTTATTTTAGTTCACTGATTCTTAAAATGTCAATGTTCACTCTTGCCATCTCTTACTTGACCACATCCAGTTTGCCTTGATTCATGGACCTAACATTTCAGATCCCTATTCAATATTGTTGTTGATAGCGTTGGACTTTACTTTCATCTATAGGCACATTCACAACTGAGAGTCATTTCCTCTTTGACCCAGACTCTTCATTTTTTTCTGAAGTGATTTTTCCACTCTTCCCTAGTAGCATATTGAACACCTACCAACCTGGGTGGCTTGTCTTCCAGTGTCATTTATTTTTGCCTTTTCATACTGTTGATGGAGTTCTTGAGGGAGGAGTACTGAAGTGGATTGCCAGTCATTTCTCCAGAGGGCCAAGTTTTGTCAGAACTCTCCACCATGTCCTGTCATTCTTGGGTGGCCCTGCATAGTATGGCTCATAACTTCATTGAGTTACACAAGGCTGTGATTCATGTGATCATTTTGGTTATTGTGATTGTGCTTTTCATTTTGGAGGCCTTGGGATTGCATTTTTTACTTCTTCTGTCTGCCCTTTGATGGCTGTGGATAGAGGTTTGTGCAAGCTTCCTGATGGAAGGGACTAACTATCGGGAAAACAGGGTCTTGCTTTGGTGGGCAGGGTCATGCTTAGTAAACCTTTAATCCAGTTATCTCCTGAAAGGTTGTTTTCCCTCCTTGTTAGCTGCTTGGCCTGAGGTGACCCAGTCTGGAGACTATAGGCTCTATGGTAATAGGCTCTTTGTAATAGGTGACCAATAGGTGTATTGGTGACCTCCAAATAGAACTTGTGCCAACACATGCCTCCAGGACTGCTGCTGCCATTGCCTCTGTCCCCAAGACAGGCCTCTTCCAACCCATGCCTCTTCAGCAGGAGACCCTCAGATGCTTACAGGCACGTATGACTCAGTCTCTTGTGGGATCACTGCTCCTTTTCCTTGGGTCCTGGTATGCACAAAATATTGTTTGTACCCTCCAGGAGTCTCTCTGTCTCCCAGTCCTTTGGGAGTTCTGTAATCAAATCCCACTGTACTCAAAGTTAGATTCCCTGGGGATTCCCAGTCCCTTTGCTGGATCCCCAGGTTGGGAAGTCTGATGTGGTGCCTAGAACCTTCCAACAGTGTAAGAACTTCTTTGGTTTTATTACTCTTCAGTCTGTGGGTCTCAAACCTAACAGGTATGGAATTTGGTTTTCCTGTGATTGTGCCCCTCCTGCAATCTCATTGTAGCTTCTCCTTTGTCCTTGGACTTGAGATATCTTTTTTGGTGGGTTCCAGTGTCCTCCTGTTGATTGTTCAACAGCTAGTGTTGGTGTTCTCACAGGAGGAAATCAGCACACATCCTTCTAATCTGCCATCTTTTCTTAATCTACATTCAAAAGTTTTCATGACAATTTTATATTTATCAGAATATACTCATCAATATACAGTACATGGCAATTATACTTATGGCTAGAGAGTTTATCATCCTGTATGTCTCCAAGCTCCTATATATTTTTATTCCACAATACAGGGAATTAAACTGTAACTTTGAAAATAAGGGTAAACGTTACTTCATATCATAGAACATTTAAGCAAAGGGAAAGGGAAACATGTGGAATTTAAGAATTATTTTACCATAAGATTCTAGGCAGAGATGTGCCCATAAATAGATGAAGAAACTAAATGTGTGTATTTATTTCACAGCCTGTAGTTGTATAATAGAGGACTTTACTGATTATATTTCCATGAGTTATTTGATGAAATGATATGAATTTGCCAGTAACATATCTCCACTTTTATGTAAATAAAAATGAACATTTAGATTCTTCCTCAAAACTGACATCATTTTAGAAGCAAATCAGGATTGCATTGAATTTATAATTCTGTTTGTATTTATAATTCATCTTACAGTGTTGGTCTGCTCATCTATGAGCATGTTGTGTCATTCCTTTTAGATAAGTCTTTCACTTTTCAGCAATATTTGCAGCTTTTGGTGTAAAAGTTTTGTACATCTTTCATTAGAATTTCTCTTAGAAATTTTATCATATCCTAAGTTGCATTGTATTATTAAATTTTATTTTCCAAATTTTGAGAGTTTATTTTGGTTGTATATAATATGAATGCTAAATATTTAGCACTGTTCTCAAGTCTAGGAATATAGCATCTGGCTTCCTTGTTGTCTTGTAGATTTCAGTTGATGATAGAAATTGCAAAGATATTTTAGAGAAGTTCATCTGCAGCATACAAAATAGAATTTGCAGATTGAAGTTGAGTATAAGAAAGTTTGAAGAACTAGGAAAATCTCAAGTCCATTGGAAAAGGAAATCATCAACTACCAATACTAAAGTGATCACGACAGATGTTGCAATTATCTGACAACACTTTAAACTGGCTATTGAATGACAAAACTTTTAAGTGAATAGAAAAATAGAAAATTTAGCAATGAAAAAGTAGACAAAAGGGGAAATAAATGATTATTATTGAACCAAAACAACAGTAACCAAACCACAATAATAATAAATAAAACTCTCACTGTAGGTTGGTTCAGTGAAAAAAATGGATATTACAGATGGAAGAATCAGAGAAAAAAGTCTCAAGAGACTCCAAGTCAGTAACTTGATAAAAATTTTTGTCACTGGATTCCAAATGGAGAGGAGAAAAAATTATTGCTGCAAACATGTCAGAAGAAATATTGACTCAAAACTTTACAGATAACTGATTTTTATTAAGAGAATGCAACTGAAACCATGAATGAGAGCTGTCTCTGAAGTTGAGGTAAATTTTAGGCAGGCTAAGTAATGGTCCCTCAAGTTAACAGATACTAATCCATTGTGAGTGTCGCTTTGTATTATAAAATTATTGCATATGTTAAGGATTTTGAGATAAGTAGATTGTCTCAGATTGTTGTTGATCAGTTGCTTAGTCATATCTGATTATTTGCAACCCCATGCCAGGTTCCCTGTCTTTCATTATCTCCCAGAATTTGCTCAAACTCATGTCCTCTGATGGGTTTTCCTGGTGGCCCAGATGGTAAAACATCTGCCTGCAATGCGGGAGACCTGAGTTCGATTCCTGGGTCAGGAAGATCCCCTTGAGAAGGAAATGGCAACCCACTCTGGTACTCTTACCTGGAAAATTCCATGAATGGAGGAGCCTGGTAGGCTACAGTCCATGGGGTTGCAGAGTCAGACATGTCTGAGCAACTTCACTTTCTCTTTTTCTTTCTATGTCCTTTGAGTCAATGATATCATCCAACCATCTTATCCTCTGTTGCCCCTTCTTATCCTGCCCTCGATCTTTCCCAACAGCAAAGTCTTTTCTAATGAGTCAACTTTTCACATCAGGTGGCCAAAGTATTGGAGCTTCAGCTTCAGCATCAGTTCTTCCAATGAATATTCAGGGTTGATTTCCTTTTGGATTGACTGATTTGATCTCTTTGCTGTCCAAGGAACTCTCAAGAGTCTTCTCTAGAACCACAGTTCGCAAGCATCAACTCTTTGGTGAACAGCCTTCTTTATGGTCCAATTCTCACATCTGTACTTGACTACCAGAAAAATCATAGCTTTGACTATACAGAACTTTGTCTGCAAGTGATGTCTCTGCTTTTTAATATGCTGTCTAGATATGTCATAGCTTTTCTTCCAAGGAGCAAGTGTCTTAATTTTATTGCTGCAGTCATGTGATTTTGGAGCTTAAGAGAATAAAATCTGCTACTGTTTCCAATTTTTCGCCATCTATTTGCCATGAAGTGATGGGACCAGATGCCAAGATCTGAGTTTTTTGAATGTTGAGTTTTAAGCTAGCTTTTTCACTCTCCTCTTTCACCTTCATCAAGAGGTTCTTTAATCCTTCTTCACTTTCTGTCATTAGGATGATGTCATCTGCATATCTGAAGTAATCAATATTTCTCCTGGAAATTTTGATTTCAGCTTGTGATTCATCCACTCTGGCATTTCCCATGATGTACTCTGCACATAAATTAAGTAAGCAGAGTGATAGTGTACATCATTGTTGTATATCTTTCCCAATTTTGAACCAGTCTGTTGTTCCATTTCTGGTTCTAACTGTTGCTTCTTGACCAGCACATATGTTTCTCAGGAGCAGGTAAGGTGGTCTGATATCCCCGTATCTTTAAGAAGTTTCCACAGTTGGTTTTCAGACTGGGACCTTAAGTGCCATAACATATATCCTTACAAGAGGGAGACAAAGGGAAATTAGAGGAAGACAGAAAAGAAGAAGGCGATGTGACCTGTGAGGCAGAAATTGAAGTGATGGACTCACAAGACAAGAAATGTTGGCAACCATGCAAAAGTAGAATAGGCAAGGAACAGATTGTTCTCTGTGGCCTCTAGAGGTATGAGCCATGCTAACACCTTGATTTCAGCCTAGCACTATTATTTTGGAATTCTGGTCCTCAGAGATGTGAGAAAATATAAATCCTTCTTTTTTAAACCACCAGTTTATGGGAATTCATTTCTACAACAACTAGAATAGAATAACTGAAAATCTCTAGCCATTCTAGTTTATTTTAAGCTTACTCTTACACTCTAAATTTAAACTATCTTCTGCATAAACCCAATAAGTGAGTAGGGTAGGGAATCAGAATCATCAGCACTTAATATTGCTCTCTTTTTAAGGACTAATTTTTCCTGTTTCCTTGTTCTCCTGAGATGCAGTAATACATTTGACACACTATTTTAGGAGAAAGGTTTCCACTTGATCCTTCTGCCATGATAATATTCACTTAAATAATTGAGCTTTATTAATAAGAATGTCTACTCTAATTCTACATTCACTAACTTTGGTAATAATATAACTTCTGTGTAGTGTCATGAACCATTATTTCCATAGAAATAAGCCTAGGTCAAGACTCCATTTTTCTATTGACCAACATTTTCTTCTGTAAAACTGATTGACTTCATAAATGTTATGGAATCCCAGGGCTTTCTGTTGTTGCTGTTCAGTCACTCAATCATGTCCAACTCTTTGCAACCCTATGGACTGCAGCACATCAGTTTTCCCTATACTTCACCTCCCAGAGCTTGCTCAAACTCAAGTCCATTGAGTCATTGAGGCCATCCAACCAGCTCATCCTCTGTCATCCCCTAATCCTCCTGCATTCAATGTTTCCCACCATCAGGGTCATTTCTCATGCGTCAGCTCTTCGCATCAGGTGGCCAAAATATTGGAGCCTCAACTTCAGCATCAGTCCTTCCAATGAATATTCAAGATTGATTTCCTTTAGGATTAACTGGTTTGATCTCCTTGCTATCCAAGGGACTCTCAAAAGTCTTCTTCAACACCACAGTACAAAAGCATCAATTCTTTGGCAGTCAGCTTTCTTTATGGTCCAACTCTCTCATCCATATATGACTACTTGTTGGTCCTTTAATGGACTGGAACCTGGTGGTCCGGAGTCAACAATGGAGTAACGATTAGAAAGTGAAAGAAGGAAAGAGGCTAATATTCCCTGGGTTATGCAGTTGGCTTTCGCGTTCCAGGGAATCAGCCAGAAATAGAGAGATAAAGAGAAAGAGAGGAAGAGAAAGAAAGAAAGACACGGGGACCAAAGCTCTGATGGAGCAAAGGTGTTTTAATCAGCATGGCATGGGCATATATACTGTCTTACAAGGTAGTTATTCTCAGCAAAGATAAAGATTAAAATTCCAAATTTACAAAACACAAGGCGGTCCCTATTAAAGAGAGAAGAGGGTACTTATCACCATAATGAGAACCTAACAAAGGAAATGCCTGGATTCTTCAGCCCCAGCAAAGGCGTGCCTCTCCTATTAATTCCTGAATATTCAGGAATTAATAAGGGCCAGAGGGTTCCTGAGAGATCCAAAACAGCACACAGGAAAGCTCTTGTTAAATGCTTCCTGACAACTACTGAAAAAAAAACATAGCTTTCTCTATACGGACCTTTGTCCACAAAGTCGCTGCTGTCTAGATTTGTCATAGCTTTCCTTCCAAGGAGCAAGTGTCTTTTAATTTCATAACTGCAGTCACCATCTGCAGTGATTTTAGAGCCCAAGAAAATAAAGTCTGTCACAGTTTCCTTTGTTTCCCCATCTTTTTGCCATGAAGTGACGGGACCGGATGGCATGATCTTAGATTTTTGAATGTTGAGTTTTAAGCCAGCCTTTTCATTCTCCTCTTTCACCTTCATCATGAGGCCCTTTAGTTCTTCTTTGCTTTCTGTCATAAGGGTGGTGACATCTGCATATCTGAGGATGTTAATATTTCTTCTGGCAATCTCGATTCCAGCTTGTGCTTCACCCAGTCCAGCATTTTGTATTATGTACTCTGCATATAAGTTAAATAAGCAAGGTGACAATATACAGCCTTAATGTACTCTTTTCCTGATTTGGAACCAGTCCATTGTTCCATGTCCTGTTCTAACTGTTGCTTCCTGACCTCCATACAGATTCCTCAGGAGGCAGGTAAGGTGGTCTGGTATTCCCATCTCTTGAAGAATTTTCCACAGTTTGTTGTATTCCACAAGTCAAAGTCTTTGGTGTAGTCAATAAAGCAGAAGTAGATGTTTTTCTGGAACTCACTTGCTTATTTGATGATCCAGAGGATGGTGGCAATTTGACCTCTGGTTCCTTGGCCTTTTCTAAAACCCGCTTGAATATCTGAAGGTTCTTGCTTCACCTACTGTTGAAGCCTGGCTTGGAGAATTTTGAGTATTACTTTGCTAGCATGTGAGATGAGTGCAGTTGTGTGGTAGTTTGAACATTCTTTGCCTTTCTATGAGATTGGATTGAAAACAACATTTTCCAGTGCTGTGGCCACTGCTGAGTTTTCCAAAATTACTGGCATATTGAGTGGAGCACTTTGACAGCATCATCTTTCAGGTTTTGAAATTGCTCAGGTGGAATTCCATCACCTCTAGTAGCTTTGTTCGTAGTGATGCTTCCTAGGTCCACCTGACTTTGATTCCAGGATATCTGACTCTAAGTGAGTGATCAAACCATCGTGGTTGTCTGGGTCATTAAAGTCTTTTTTGTATAACTCTTCTGCATAATCTTACCACCTTTTCTTAATATCTTCTGCTTCTGTTAGGACCATATCATTTCTGTCCTTTATTGAGCCCATCTTTGCATGAAATGTTCACTTGGTATCTAATGTTCTCAAAGAGATCTCTAGTTTTTCCCACTCTACTGTTTTCCTCTATTACTTTGCACTGATCACTGAGGAAGGCTTTCTTATCTCTCCTTGCTGTTCTTTGGAACTCTGCATTCAGATGGGTATATCTTTCCTTTTCTCTTTGGCTTTTAGCTTCTCTTTTTTGAGCTAGTTGTAAGGCCTTCTCACACAACCATTTTGCCTTTTTGCATTTCTTTTTCTTGGGGATGGTTTTGATCACCACCTCCTGTACAATGTCACGAACCTCTGTCCACAGTTCATCAGGCACTTTGTCTACCAATCAAATACCTTAAATCTATCTGTCACTTCCACTGTATAATCATAAGGGATTTGATTTAGGTCATACCTGAGTGGTCACATGGTTTTCCCTACTTTCTTCAATTAAGTCTGAATTTGGAAATAAGGTGTTCATGATCTGAGCCACAGTCAGCTCCTGGTCTTGTTTTTGCTGACTGTATAGAGCTTCTCTATCTTCAGCTGCAAAGAATATGATCAATCTGATTTTGGTATTGATCATCTGGTGATGTCCATGTGTAGAGTCTTCTCTTGTTTTGTTGGAAGAGGGTGTTTGCTATGGCCAGTGTGTTCTCTTGGCAAATCTCTGTTAGCCTTTGCCCTGCTTCATATTGTACTCCAAGGCCTAATTTGCCTGTTATTCCAGATATCTCTTGACTTCCTACTTTTGCATTCCAGTCCCTTATGATGAAAAGGATATTTGGGGGTGGGGGGTATTAGTTCTAGAACATCTTGTAGGTCATCATAGGACCATTTGACTTCAGCTTCTTTGGCATTAGTGCTTGGGGAATAGACTTGGATTATTATATTGAATGGTTTGCCTTGAAAACAAACAGAGATCTTTCTGTCTTTTTTGAGATTATACCCAAGTACTGAATTTTGGACCCTTTTGTTGACTATGAGGGCTAACTCCATTTCTTCTAAGGGATTCTTGCCCACAATAGTGGATATAATGGTCATCTGAATTAAATATGCCCATTCCAGTTCATTTTAGTTCACTGTTTCCTAAAATGTCAATGTTCACTCTTGCCATCTCCTGATTGACCATTTCCAATTTACCTTGATTCAGGGACCTACCATGCCATGTGTCTATGCAATATTGCTATTTACAGGGTCAGACTTTACTTCCATCACCAGTCACATACATAACTGGGTGTTGTTTTTGCTTTGGCCCCAGCTCTTCATTCTTTCTGACATTATTTATCCACTCTTCTCCAGTAGCATTTTGGGCACCTAGGATCTGGGTGTCCTATTTTTTTGCCTTTTCATACTGATCATGGGGTTCTTGAAGCAAGAGTACAGAAGTGGTTTGCCATTCCTTTCACCAGTGGACCACATTTTGTCAGAACTTTCCACTATGACCCATCCTTCTTGGGTGGTCCTACACAGCATGGCACATCGTTCATTGAGTTAGACAAGGCTATGACCCTTGTGATCAGTTTGGTTAGTTTTCTGTGATTGTGGTTTTCATTCTGTCTGCCCTCTGATTAATAAGGATAAGAGGCTTATGGAAGCTTCCTGATGGGAGAGACTGACTAGGAGAAACTGGGTCTTCTTTTGATGGGTGGGGCCATGCTCTGTAAATCTTTAATCCAATTTTCTGTTGATCAGTACCTCTGTGTTCCCTCCTTATTGTGTTGCCTGAGGCCAAGCCTCCACCCATGCTTCCACCAGAGACTCCTGGAAACTCACAGGCAAGGCGGACTCAGTCTCTTGTGGGAACACTACTCCTTTCTCCTGGCTCCTATTGTGCACAAGGTTTTGTTTGTGCCCTCCATGAGTCTGTTTCCCTAGTCTTGTGGGAGTTCTGTAAACAAATCCAACTGGCCTCCAAAGTCCAATTCTCTCAGTCCCTTTGACAGTTTCCCAGGTTGGGGGAGATCTGTATTTATGATTATATAATAAAAATGCATCTTGCCTGAGGACATTTTTCTCTTTCTTAACAAAAACCTTCTGACTAATCCTGTTATCTTAAAATGTAAAATACCCAGTATCTACTGAGCCTGTATATTCATGTTTTAGGATACAATGCACAGTGCCATAGGATTTTTTCCAGGCTCCCAATCACATCCTTATTTTTAAGACTATAAATCACAGGGTTGAGCATGGGTGTTAGAATGGTGTAGAAGACAGATACTACTTTATCTTGACTGAAAGTATGAGAGGAGATTAATCTCATGTACATGAAAATGATGGCACTATAGTGTAAATTGACCACTTAAGGTGAGATGTGCAGATAGAGAATGCTTTCTTGAGGCTCTCAGTGTAAGACATTTGATGACAGTAACCAGAATGACTGTGTAGGAAGCAAGGATGACTGAAAATGGAATACAAAGCAAAATGGTGGTGCTAATGAAAACCCCAGTCTTATAGGTCAAGGTGTCCCCTCAGGAGAGATGCAAGAGTCTAGGAAGTTCACAGCAGAAATGATGTGTTTCTCCGGATCCACTAAAGGGGAATCTCATGGTGTAGATAGTATAGATCAAGGAATTGAAAGCACCACTGGTCCATGAGCAAAATGCCATCTTCCAACAGAGGGACAAGTTCATGTGGAGTGACTAGTGTAGAGGCTTGCAGATAGTAACATTTCAATCACAGGACATGAAACCCAAGAGGATACACTCAGTTCCTCCCAGAGTCAGCCACAGGAAGATCTGAGTGCCACAACCAGGAGCAGAGATGACCCTTTGCTGCAGAAGATAGTCCATCACCACCTTGGGTACAATGGCAAGAGTAAAGAAGACATCAGTGAGAGACAGCTCCAAAGGAAAAACTATATGGGAGTGTGAAGACAGGTGTCTACCAGGATCACAATAGTTAAGAGACCATTTCCAGTTAGCATAAAAAGGAATATCATTGTTACAAGTGCAAAAAGACACAAGTGAGTTGGGGTATATTGCAGCAAACCCAGAAGAATGAATTCAATGATTGTGTGGTTTTCCAAATGTGTCATTCTTGGAATCCCCATAGTGCTAAAGGGAAAAGCACAGAGTAGAGAAGTTATTTCTCAATTAAAAATGGACTAGGTAGAAGTTAACCCATCAAAAATCCATTTTTCATTTTACCTAAAGAATTCGGGGAAAAAGAATGATGAATCCAGTAGATCTAAGTTAGTCAAAAGGTATTTGTCTGCTTGATTTAGGGATACATGAAGTTAAATAGGTAGCTATTTTTCTCCTGTAACATATTTTGGATATAGACTCTTTGAGTCCAAAGAGATTGAATAAAAGTTTTTTTTTATTAGTGGCTTACCAACATTTTGATGGATCTCCAGTGGATTACAAGTAATCAGATTGACTACCTTTGTTCTACTTCTACAGTACTGATTCCTAGAACAAATCAAAGTTCTGTAAACAAGTCTGTTGAAAATAAAAAGCACTGTACATGATGACATCAAACACTATAAACATAAAGGCATTTGAGTTTTGTGTTGGTTAATAGAATCTAATTCTTCTAAAGTGATTTGGTATTTTTTAGATACATTTTCTCATTTATATATATATATATATATATATATATATATAAGATTTTCTATATATAATGAGCATTTCATATATAGTTTCTCCACAAATATTATTCAGTCTTTGGACAATTTACATAGCTTTCAAGAACAAATCAGAATATGAAGACTATTCATTGCTCATATAATTCTAGTGATGAAGAGATTATGCATTGGATCCCAGTGGTAAATGTTCACTTTTGAAATTCTCTGCCTGATATAGTCTCAGGCAGTATAGCAATGCACATCTTCATCTCATCACAGGAAAAGCTTTGTACAAATATACAGCCACTCCTCATCTTCTACTTGTCAGGAAGCATTTAACAAGAGGCTTCCTGTGTGTTGTTTTAGATCTGTCAGGAACCCCCTGGCCCTTGTTGATTCCTGAATATTCAGGAATTAAGAAGAGAGGCACGCCTTTCCAGGGGCTGAGGAATCCAGGCATTTCTCATTACAGTGATAAGTACCCTCTTCCTTTTTATGAGCCATATGGTAAAAGGTGATTGCTGATTGCATCTCTCTCTCTCTCTCTCTCTCTCTCTCTCTCTCTGGCTTCTAAGACCCTCTCGAGAAGGCGCACTGTGCCTTCACCCACTCGAGAGGGCGCCTGGTGCCTACGTGCAGCAGCGCGAGCCCTAAGAACAGGGCTCTATTGGCTTTCCGCGTAAACCAGGGGATGTCAGCCTCTTTCTCTCTCTTACTCTCGGAACCACTAGGTTCCAGTCCATTAAAGGACCAACACTAATAAGTTCCAAATTATTTTAATGCAAGAGCATCCCTACAAGTGATGGTATTAATCCTTCTCTGGAAAAGTATAGGAAAATTAAAAATCTTTTAAAAGCATTAAAAATTTTTATTATTAGGGCAAGTCACCAATTATTTACATTAGCCAGATTATTACGTCTTCACACAAATTTTATTACCTGATGATGTAATGCAGTAATCATAATTTAAGCTATATGTATATTATAAATTTCATATTATACAATGGCTTTCTGTATTTACATATCAACCCCAAATTTCTTAATTATCCATTCCTCCCATCCTTCCTCTACCCCTGCAACCATAAATTCATTCTCTAAGGTCTGAGAGTCTGTTTCTGTTTTGTAAATAAGTTCACATTTATCCCTTCTTTTTAGATTTCATGTATAAAGCATGGCATAAAATATTTCCTCTTCTCTGTCTGACTTCCTTCACTCATATACACACTGCTGTATTTAAAATGGGTTACCAAGAGACTTCCCTTCATCAAGAGGCTCTTTAGTTTTTCTTTGATTTCTGCCATTAAGATAGTGTCACCTGTATACCTGAGGTTATTGACATTTCTCCTGACAATCTTGATTCCAGCTTGTGGTTTATTCAGCCTGGCATTTTGCCTTATGTACTCTGTATAAAGGTTAAATGAGAAAGGTGACAATGTACAGCCTTGACTTACTCTTTTCCCAATTTTGAACAAGTTCATTGTTCCATGTTCGGTTCTAACTGTTGCTTCTTGACCTGCATACAGGCTTCTCAGGAGGCAGGTAAGGTGATCTGGTATTCCCATCTCTTGAAGAGTTGTCCACAGTTTGTTGTGACCCACACAGTCAAAGCTTTCAGCATAGTCAGTGAAGCAAATTAATCAGTAGTTCATATGAAGCAAATAGTATTTTAGGCGAATAATTTGTCTCATGCTGTAGGATAAATGCCTGAATTTTTAAATAAATATATTCTTGTTCACACTTTTTCCCACATGGAACTGTGACTTTCCCCCACTTTGTTATTTTCCCTAAAAGACTATGGAAATTTTCACAAAGCTGTAAGCAAAAGTTCTGTTCCCACTGCCACCATATGCCAGACTGGTCACTCTAATCCCTGTAAAGCCATCCGTCTTTATATTCTAGAATAATATGGTCTCTATTATCACTATTGCTCATAAAATATTTACTACCTTATTACTTTTTATTTCCATGAGTACTGTCTTAATTACTATTTAATTTTGTTAAATGTTGATCTGATTTTATAATTACTACAAAATATTTAAATTTTTACTATATTTCAATTTATTTACTCATGAAGAAGGAGGAGAAGGGGACAACAGAGGATGGTATGATTATATGGCATCACTGACTCAATTGACATGAGTTTGAACAAGCTCCAGCAGATGGTGAAGGACAGGGAAACTTGGTGTGCTGCAGTCTATGGAGTTGCAAAGAGTCGGACAAGACTGAGTAACTGAACAACAAGAAAACATACATGATTCAAAAAGTGAAGGTGAAATTGTTATTCACTCAGTCATTTCTGACTCTTTTGGACCCCATGGACTGTATGTTGCCCTACCAGGCTCCTCTGTCCATGGAATTTCCAGGCAAGAATACTGGAGTGGGTTTTCATTTCCTTAGCCCTTAAAATGTTTACTACCTTACTACATTTTATTCCTGTGAATACTGTACTTAATTGCTATTTATTTTTATTATGTTGATCTGTTGATATAGTAGTTTCTATAACTACTACTAAATTTTTACAAGTTTTTTACAATATTACTCTTTACTTACTCATAGAAAGCACACATGATTGAACATATTGGTAATTGGATTTGTAGTCAAGATTTAGTTCCTAGGTTTTATTTTCTGCATTTATTAGCTGAATATCCTGTGATGAAATAACTCATGCTAAGCTTCAGTTTTATCATTTGAAAAATGAATTTATAATTTATCTATCTCATATATTTTTCACTCATGAAAAAAATTAAAGAGAAATATAGACTTTTAAAAAAATTATTAAATACAAATTAATCAAAATATGTTAAAATATTTAAATGTTTGTTGCTATAAGTCTGCCAAATAGATCAGTGCCATATCTACTGGGTAAATTAATAGTTAAACTTCTTCTTCAGCCATTATGATGCTGCCAAGTATAGGCAATTACTCTTGGCAAATTATTAGCTGACTAATATAATGAAATTATTTTTCTTTTCTAATACATTATATTTTTAGGGAACAAAAGTCTGCTCATTTCATATTATTTACTCCAATGAGCATAGTCTTTGTAGAGCTTGACAATATTTTTAGTTTCCCATCATATTCAGCATCTTCTTTATATGGCCTTCAGAAAATGTAGAAGTAGTGTTCATATTCTGTACTCTCCAGAAATATTTGCATTAGAAGTATAAAATGTTAGCCACTGTAAATATAAAGAAAAAGTAGTGACAAACCACTGGATTTTTGCTTAGACAAATTTGCATTTATAATTTCACACTGCAATTTATGGGCTGATGATTTGGGGCAAAATTATGCCTGGAGTCTCATTCACAAAAAAGGGATTTTTTTTGTGAAGTTTACTCATTCACAAAAAAGGGATTATGATCCCCACCTATGTATGTGTGTGGGACACATACACACATAAATAGACAGAGTGTGTGTTTCTTTAGGATAATGGATAGAATAAAGTTATACATTGATATCTGTTTTTCTTATCTGCTTTTATACCCTTTCCCAAATTTTTGGTAGTGTTCTCAGTACCATTTATCTATGTTGAAATAATGAATTATGAATATACATGGTAGTATTAATTTAAGAAGAACAAAAAAGAGATATTTTGTGAAGTCTAAGAAAACTTCCAGAAGTTAAAGCTGGATATAGAAAAGGCAGAGAAACCAGAGATCAAATTGCCAACATCCACTGGATCATTGAAAAAGCAAGAGAGTTCCAGAAAAAACATCTACTTCTGCTTTATTGACTACGCTAAAGACTTTGACTGTGTGGACCACAACAAACTGTGGAAAATTCTTAAAGAAATGGAAATACTTGACCACATGACCTGCCTTTTGAGAAATCTGTATGCAGATCAGGAAGCAACAGTCAGAACTGGACGTGCAAAAAATGGACTGGTTCCAAATAGGAAAAGGAGTACATCAAGGCTGTATATTGTCACCCTGCTTATTTAACTTATATGCAGAGTACATCATGAGAAAATCTGGGCTGGATGAAGCACAAGCTGGAATCAAGATTGCCAGGAGAAATATTAATAACCTTAGATATGCAGAAGACACCAACCTTATGGCAGAAAGTGAAGAAGAACTATAGAGACACTTGATGAAAGTGAAAGAGGAGAGTGGAAAATGTTGGTTTAAAACTCAATGTTCAGAAAACTAAGATCATGGCATCTGGTCCCATCACTCCATGGCAAATAAATGGAGAAACAGTGGAAACAGTGGCTGACTTTATTTTTTGGGGGGGCTCCAAAATCACTGCAGATGGTGACAGCACCCATGAAATTTAAAGACACTTACTCCTTGGAGGACAAGTTATGACCAAACTAGACAGAATATTAAAAAGCAGCATATTAAAAATATATTTAAAAAACATATTAAAAAACAAAACATCTGTTTGCCAACAAAGATCCATTTAGTCAAGGCTATGGTTTTTCCAGTGGTCATGTATGGATGTGAGAGTTGGACTGTAAAGAAAGCTGAGCGCCAAAATTTATACTTTTGAACTGTGGTAATGGAGAAGACTCTTAAGAGTTCCTTGGACTGCAAGGAGATCCAACCAGTCCATCCTAAAGGAGATCAGTCCTGAGTGTTCATTAGAAGGACTTGATTTTGAAGCTGAAGCTCCAATACTTTCGCCACCTGATGCGAAGTGCTGACTCATTAGAAAAGACCCTGATCCTGGGAAAGATTGAAGGCAGGAGGAGAAGGGCATGGCAGAGGATGACATGGTTGGATGGCATCACCATCACCAACTCAGTGAACTTGAGTTTGAGTAAACACTGGGAGTTGGCGATGGACAGGGAGGCCTGTCATGCTGCAGTCCATGGGGTCGCAAAGAGTCAGACACAACTGATCTACTGAATGAACTGAAGAGAAGTTTCAAAAGGATTGGATTTCAGAAACTGTAGGAAAAAGAAAAACAACACTTGAGTACAATGCAAAATATGTTACTAAGTTACTTTCACAGAGGTATTTAGAGTAATGTATTTTTGATTAGACAATCATTTGGCATTGTCTTTCATAAAACAGTTTCTATGGGAATTTCTAGTTAACAATTACACTCATGATCAATATTCCCCAGCCAAAATGTTGTCAACATCATTATTTAGACTAAATTTGCAACAAAAATGTAAAAATTAGAAAAAAAAAAAGGAATTAAAAAAATAAAACTGAATTTATCCTTTCACTGATATTGTGGTAATGCAGTTAAATGATTGTTTTGGTAGCCTATTCTAGAAAAGTCAATTTTGAAAGAGGTGCTGTCCATGTAATGAAATTATATTATCTATCAGATTGTAGAAGTACTACAATGTTCTCTCATAACTCAACCAGTGAGTTGAAATGTCAGAAGTAGGCATTGAAGTATTCTGTACTCATGAATTTGAAATCTATGCTGAAATATACATTTTTATAGCTACTACCTTTCTGGTGATTAATGATCTCTTCACAAAGACTAGGAAACTAAACAAACACAGTCTTGACCACCTTTACTGGGTCTCAAGCAGAATGACAAAGCTAAATAAATACAAAGTTCTTTAAATGTAAAATATCTCTAAATGCATGTCCTTGCATACAACACCAAGAATTAAAGAATAAATAAGCATTTTAAACCTGAGGGTGTGTAAATATGGGGATTTTATTCTCCCTTTGAGCATTGCATTATTCTGAGCCATCTCCAGGGAGATTTTCATCATAGAAGGATTCAGCGGAGGAAAATGCATGACTGGAGGCAACTGTGAAATGTTTTTCGGTCCCTCAAGCCCTCATGTTCTCAAAGGAAATTAGAAGAAAGTCAGGAGCTTAATAAGAGTTAGATAAAGCATGAAAAAACAGAATATACTTACAATTATTTGCAAAACTTTTAGATATTAACTAACCAAGTGAAGTAAAGTGAAGCTCTTTCAGTTGTGTCCAATTCTTTGCAACCCCATGGACTGTAGCCTGCCAGGCTTCTCTGTCCATGGGCTTCTCCAGATAAGAATACTGGAATGGGTTGCATTCCCTTCTCCAGAGGCCTTTCTCAACCCAAGGATCAAACCCAGTTCTCCTACATTGCAGGCAGATTCTTTACCCTCTGAACCACCAGGGAAGACCAAACTAACTAAAGGAATTTTTAAAAATATATGCATGTTTCTCTATGCTATGCTTCATCAATAAGGTCTAATTCTAAGAGTATATAAATGTCCTAGGCAACTCATAGTTTGTTTACTTAAAAGGCATATATTTGATGCAGCCGATTACAAAGATATATTTAACATGTAGGGACTTCCCAGACAATGCCGTGGTTAAGATTCCACCTTTCAATGAAGAGAGAGTAAGTCTGATTACTATTCAGTTCAGTTTAGTTCAGTCCCTCAGTCGTGTCTGACGCTGCGACCCGATGGACTGCAGCATGCCAGGCCTCCCTGTCCATCACCAACTCCCGGAGTTTACTCAAACTCATGTCCATTGAGTTGGTGATGCCATCCAACCAATTCATCCTCTTCTCCTCCCACCTTCAATTTGTCCCAACACCAGGGTCTTTTCTAATGAATCAGTTCTTCACATCAGGCGGCCAAAGTATTGGAGCTTCAGCTTCAACATTAGTCCTTTGAATGAATATTCAGGACTGATTTCCTTTAGGATGGACTTGCTGGATCTCCTTGCAGTCCAAGGGACTCTTAAGAGTCTTCTCCAATACCACAGTTCAAAATCATCAGTTCTTCGGTGCTCAGCTTTCTTTATAGTCCAACTATCACATCCATACATGACTACTGCAAAAACCGTAACTTTGACTAGATGGACCTTTGTTGGCCAAGGAATGTCTCTGCTTTTTAATAATCTGTCTAAGTTGGTCATAACTGTCCTTCCAAGGAGTAGGTGTCTTTTAATTTCATGTCTGCAGTCACCATCTGCAGTGATTTTGGAACCCCCAAAAATAGTCTGCCACTGTTTCCCCATCTAATTGTCATGAAGTAATGGAACTGGATGCCATGATCTTAGTTTTCTGAATGTTGAGTAAAACTTAAAAAGCCTACTTTTTCATTCTCCTCTTTCACTTTCATCAAGAGGCTCTTTAGTTCTGATCCCTGTTCAGATATGTAAAACCCCACATGCCTCACAGCCAAAAATGAATCATAAAGCAGAAGCAATATTGTTGCTGTTCAGTGGCTCAGTCATGTCTGACTCTTTCTGACCCCATGGACTGCAGCATGTCAGGTTACCTTGCTCTTCAGCATCTCCTGGAGTTTACTCATGTCCATTGAGTTGGTATTGCCATCCAACCATCTCTTTCTCTGCCATCCCCTTCTCCTACCTTCACGCTTTTGCAACATCAGGGTCTTTTCCAATGAGTTGGCTCTTTGCTGTAGGTGGCTAACATATTAGAGCTTCAGCTTCAACATTAGTCTTTCCAATGAAAATTCAGGACTGATTTCCTTTAGGATTGACTGGTTGTATCTCCTTGCAGTCCAAGGAATTCTCAAGAGTCTTCTCCAGCACCACAGTTTGAAAGCATCAGTTCTTTACACTCAGCTTTCTTTATGGTCCAATTCTCACACCCATACATGTCTACTGGAAAAACCATAGCTTTGACTACAGAGAACTTTGTTGGGAAAAGTCTCTGATTTTGAATGCAGTCTAGATTTGTCATTGTCTTTCTTCCGAGGAGCAAGAGTCAGTTTTGTGGCTGCAGTCACCATCTGCAGTGGATTTTGAAGCCCCAGAAAATAATGTTTGCCACTGTTTCCATTTATTTCCCTATCTATTTGTCATGAACTGATGGACCAGATATCATGATCTTAGTTTTCAGAATGCTGAGTTTAAGCCAGCTTTTTCACTCTCCTCTTTCACCTTCAAGAGGTTCTTTAGATCTTCTTTGCTTTCTGCCATAAAGTTGGCATCATCTGCATATCTGAGGTTATTGATATTTCTCCTGGCAATCTTGATTCTATCTTGTGCTTCATCCAGCCAGGCATTTTGCATGGTGTATTCTGCATATAAATTAAATAAACAGAGTGACAATATATAGCCTTGATGTACTCCTTTCCTAATTTGGAACCAGTCTGTTTGTTCTGTATCCAATTATATCTATTGCTTCTTGACCTGCATACAGGTTTCTCAGGAGGCAGGTAAGATGATCTGATATTCCCATTGCTTTAAGAATTTTCCACAATTTGTTGTGATCCACACAGTCAAAGACTGTAGCACAGTCCATGAAGCAGAAATGGATGTTTTTTGTTTTTTTCTGGAATTGTCTTGCTTTTTCTATGATCTAATGGATATTGGCAATTTGATCCCTGGTTCCTCTGCTTTTTCTAAATCCAGCTTGAACATCTGAAATTTCTCAGTTAGCATACTATTGAAGCCTGGCTTGAAGAATTTTGAGCATTACTTTGCTAGCATGTGAGATGAGTGCAATTGTGTGGTAGTTTGAGCATTCTTTGCTAATGGCCTTCTTTGGGATTGGAATTAAAACTGACCTTTTCTAGTCCTGTGGCCACTGCTGAGTTTTCCAAATTTGCTGGAATATTTAGTGCAATATTGTAACAAATTCAATAAAGGCTTTTAAGAAAACATGGCCCACATAAAAAATATTAAAAATAAAATAAAGTTTAGTGAAATTTCAACAGTTTATAGACATTTTATGAGTCTTTCAAAATAATAACTTCTTCATAGGATACATTCGTGTTTTCTCCTTGTTGTAGTGTCATGCCTTGTAGAGTAAATCATTATATTACCTAGATTGTTGCTGTTCAGTTGCTAAGTCGTGTCTGACTCGGTGATCTTGTGGATTGTAGCATGCCAGGCGCCTCTGTCCTCCTTTGTTTCCCAGAGTTTGCTCATGTCCATTACATCAGTGATGCTAACTAAACATCTCATCTTCTGCCATCCAGTTCTCCTTTTCCCTCCAATCTTTTCCTTGCATCAGGTGGCCACAATATTGGAGCTTCAGCTTCAGCATCAGTCCTTCCAAAGAATATTCAGGTTTGATTTCCTTTAGGATTGACTGGTTTGAATCCTTGCTGTCCAAGGGACTCTCAAGAGTCTTTCCATCACTATAATTCAAAAGCATGAATCCTTCAGCACTCAGCCTTCTTTATGGTTCAGCTCTCACATCTGTACCTGACTACTGGAAAAATCATATCTTTGACTGTATGGACCTTTGATGGCAAAATGATGTCTCTGCTTTTTAACATGCTATCTAGTTTTGTCGTAACTTGCCTTCCAAGAAGCAAATGTCTTTTGAATTCATGGCTGCTGTCACCATCTGCAGTGATTTGGAGCCCAAGAAAATAAAATCTGTCAGTGCTTCCATTTTTTCCTTCTATGTGCCATGAAGTAATGGGACAGATGACAAGATCTTATTTTTTTGAATGTTGAATTTTAAGTCAGTTTTTTCACTCTCCCCTTTCACCCTCATCAAGAGACTCTACTTGCTCTTCAATTTTTTGCATTTAGAGTGGTATCATCTGCCTATCTGAAGTTGGTGATGTTTCTCCTGGCAATCTTAATTCCAGCTTGTGATTCACCCAGCCCAGCATTTTGCATGATGTACTCTGCCTATATATTAAATCAGCCGGATGACAATACACAGCCTTGTTGTACTGCTATTCTTTAAGAATTTTCCAGTTTCCTCTGATCCACATAGTCAAAAGATTTAGCATAGTCAGTGAATCAGAATTAGATGTTTTTCTGGAATTGTCTTGCTTTTTCTATGATCCAAGGAATGTTGATAACTTGATCTATGGTTCCTCTACCTTTTTTAAACCTAGCTTACAAATCTAGAAGTTCTCAGTTCATGTACTTCTAAAGCCTAGCTTGAAAGATTTTCAGCATAAACTTAGTGTTATGTAAAATGAATCCAATTGTACAGTTGTTTGAACATTCTTTGGTATTACCCTTCTTTGAGATTGGAATGAAAACTTATCTTTTTTAATTCGAGTACAAATGTGCTGAAATGAGTGTATATCAAGATAAGCACCATTAATATCATATGCTCTGATAATTACTCAGTTAAAATTTATTTTGAAAATAATTTAAAGCAATTCAAATTTGTATGATATTACAGACAGATGTTCAGCCTTCCAGATATAGCACATGGTTTTATTCAGGGAAATGACAATATAATTAATTAATTTTTCTTTTCTTCTCTATATTTATTAATCTAAATTTCATTCTAAGCATGGGTTATATGGCTTTCAAAGTATAAAAACAGCTCTTCAATTTACACTTCTTCAATTTACAATGCCTACAGTATGCTACTCAGGACTTCCCAGGTGGCTCAGCAGTAAAGAATCCTCTTGCCAATGTAGAAGACACAAGTTAGATCCCTGAGTCAGAAGAATCCTTTGGAGAATGAAATGGCAACTCACTCTAGCAGCTTGCCTGGAAAATTCCATAGACAGAGGAGGTTGGTGGCCACAGTCCATGAGGTTGCAAAAAAGTTGGACATGACTTCACGACTAAACAGATGCAATAAACTATTCAGGTATTTGTCATAATTTTAAAGAAAATTTTTATCAGAATTCTCAAAATAACATGTGACCAAATTGCAATCTTGTTGAATACTTGTTCGTAAAGTAATCATGAAGAATGAAATTACTGTCTACATCAAACAGTTTTTGCCCCTGGAACTGACCTTGAACTCTATTTTAGTTGGATTACAGAGTCCAAATCTCAGTGACTCACATGTGGGAAAATTTCTTATTGATATCAGCTATTAGATGTGAATCCAGCGCAACTCAGCTACATATCTTCATTTCTGTTTCCTGTGTTGAAAACTCACTAACTCCTATTGAGTCATCAGTATCATGGTATAAAAATAAGAACAATAGTGGAACTAGGAAATAACCCTTAAATTTATGCTTGGATCACTCATATCTCACCTGCCAGAGCAAGCCACACAGCAAAGCATATACTGAAAAAAGCAGGGAAATATCTTATTTCCTCAGAGTGTAAAGATGACAATACATTACTAGGTATAATGATTGCACCACAGTATTCCATATATTGTTAAATCTGTTAAAATTCTGTATTATGTCTCCATACTGGCAGATTTTTTAAACTATTTTTATTATAATTATGCACATAAAACAATCACAAAATCTCAGTGGCACAAAGCAAGGAACATCAAGTTCACACAATTACACAAGTTGGTCAGCAGTATTGAGAGTTCAGTTTGATTCCATGTTTCTTTTAATCTTCTTAAACCAGTTGAATGAGTAGTAGCTACTCATAGAATGCTCACCTCATGGCAGAATTTCAAACTTACAGAATAAGCTTCAGCTATCATACCCCAACATTCATCCATATTCTATTAGTCAAGTCACTTGGTCAGGGCCAGTGTCAAGGGATCAAGAAAACACACACCCTAAATGTACACATCATAACTGCATGTGTCAGACAGGTGTGTAATATTTGCTGACTAGTAAGCTAATCTATATAAGTTCTAGTCATTTATTCAACAAATATTATATAGACACTAAGTCTTTGTCAGATATAAAAGTAGGCTTTCAAAGTATATGTATTCAACCATTATGAAGAATAGTATGGAAGTGCCTTAAAAACTAAAAATATAGCTCCCGTTTGATCCAGAAATCTCACTCCTGGTCATGTATCCTGAAAAGATGATTTTTTTTTTTTTAAAGATACATGTACACTGATGTTCACTGCAGCATTAATTATAATAACCAAGACATGGAAGCAACTTAAATGTTTACAAACAGATGAATGAATACAGAAGTTGCAGTATATATATATATATATATATATATACACAGATATGTATAGATAGATATAGAGATAGAGAAATATATAGTGGAATATTAGTCAGCCTTAAAAATGAATGAAATAATGACACTTGCAGCAACATGGGTGGACCTGGATTATTATAGTAAGTGAAGAAAACCAGACAGAGAAAGACAAATATCATATGATATCACTAATACTTACATGCACGCTAAATTTCTTTAATTGTGCCTGACTATGCAACCCTATGGACCATAGCCCACCAGGCTCCTCTGTCCATGAGATTCTCCAGGCAAGAATACTGGAGTAGGTTGCCATGCCCTCCTACAGGGTATCTTCCTCAACTCTGGGATCAAACCCACATCTTTCATGTCTCCTGCATTAGCAGCTGGGTTCTTTGCCACTAGTACCACCTGAGAAGCCCACTTATACATAGCATCTAAAAAAAAAAAGTGATACAAGTGAGCTTGTTTACAAAATAGAAACAGACTTGCAGTCAGAGACAACAAACCTATGGTTGCCAAAAGGGGAAATCAAGGAAGGAGAAATCAAGAATTTGGGATTAATATATACACCCTACTTATTGTATATAAAGTAGATAACCACAGATAACCAACAAGTACCTCCTGTATAGCACAGAAGATATTTGATACCATGGAATAACCTATAATGTGACAGAATCTGAAAAAGAATACTATACAAAAAAGATCTTCATGACCCAGATAACCACGATGGTGTGATGACTCACTAGAGCCAGACATCCTGGAATGTGAAGTCAAGTGGGCCTAAGGAAGCATCGCTACAAACAAAGCTAGTGGAGGTGATAGAATTCCAGTTGAGCTATTTCAAATCCTAAAAGATGATGTTGAATTGCTGCACTCAATGTGGCAGCAAATTTGGAAAACTCAGCAGTGGCCACAGGCCTAAAAAGATCAGTTTTAATTCCAATCCCAAAGAAAGGCAATGTCAAAGAATGTTCAAACTACATCACAGTTGCACTATCTGACACACTAGCAAAGTAATGCTCAAAAGTCTCCAAGCCAGTCTTCAACAGTACCTGAAATGTGAACTGTAAGAAGTTCAAGTTGTGTTAAGAAAAGGCAGAGGAACCAGAGATCAAATTGCAAACATCCATTTGGAGCATTAAAAAAATAAGAGTTTCAGAAAAACATCTACTTCTACTTTATTGACTATGCCAAAGCCGTTGACTGTGGATCACAACAGTCTGTGGAAAATTCTTCAAGAGATGGGAATACCAGATCACTTTACCCGTCTCCTGAGAAATCTGTATGTGGGCCAAGAAGCAACAGTTAGAACTGGACATGGAACAACAGATTGTTTCCAAATTGGGAAAGGAGTATGTCAAGGCTGTATGTTGTCACACTGCTCACTTAACTTCTATGCAGAGTACATCATGCAAGATGCAGGGCTAGATGAAGCACAAGCTGGAATCAAGATTGCTTGGAGAAGTATCAATAACCTCAGACATGCAGATGACACCACCATTATGGCAGAAAGCAAAGAACTAAAGAGCCTCTTGATGAAAGTGAAAGAGGAGAGTGAAAAAATTGGCTTAAAATTCAACGTTCAGAAAACTAAGATCATGGCATCTGCTCCCCTCACTTCATGGCAACTATATGGGGAAACAGTGGAAATAGTGACAAAGTTTATTTTCTTGGGCTCTAAATCACTGCAGGTGGTGACTGCAGCCATTAAATTAAAAGATGCTTGTTCTTTGGAAGAAAAGCTATGACCAACCTAGACAGCATATTAAAAAGCAGAGACATTACTCTGCTAACAAACCTGTCTAGTCAAAGCTATGCATTTTCCAATAGTCATGTAAGGATGTAAGAGTTGGACTATAAAGAAAGCTGAGCACCAAAGAATTAATGCTTTTGATCTGTGGTGTTGGAGAAGACTCTTGAGAGTCCCTTGGACTGCAAACAGATCCAATCAGTCCATCATAAAGGAAATCAGTTTTGAATATACATTAGAAGGACTGATGCTGAAACTGAAGCTCAAATACTTTTCCCACTTGATGCAAAGAACTGACTCACTGGAAAAGACCCTGATGTTGGGAAAGATTGAAGGCAGGAGGAGAAGGGGACTACAGAAGATGAGATGGTTGGATGGCATCACTGACTCAATGGACACGAGTTTGAGCAAACTCCAGGAATTGGTAATGGACAGAGAAGCCTGGTGTGCTGCAGTCCATTGGATCACAAACAGTTGGGCATGACTAAGTGACTGAATTGAGCTGGTATGTATATATCCATGGACAGAGAAGCCTAGAATGTTACAGTCCATGAGATTGCAAAGGAGGTGGAAATGACTTGGCAACTAAACAAACAAACAAGCTACATTATATCTATATCTATACACACACAGACATGTGAATACATGCACATTAATATATACACATAAGCACATGCACATAAATATACTTTTGCCCTGGTTTAAGTTATTCTTCCTAGAACAGTTTCAAGAATTCAAATATTCCACTGGGTTTCATCCCATGACATTCTATTAAATAAATAAATAAAGATAAAATAAAATCATTGCATCTTTAGTTCCCATATCCAGTAAAGAAACTGATACATATATCTTGGTTTCATGGGTCTTTGCCCACACCAATATACTTTCTTCCACATAAACATTCTTCCTCACTAATTCTAAGGACTTTGAGGTTTTTCACTCTAAGATTTTATGTTAAATTCTCCTTCCATGGAATATACCTTGCTCTACTTATACCTCTCTTCCTTAATTTTCCTTCTTATTCAGAAGCAGGCATGTCTGTCAATATAAGCATGCTTGTTCTACACTTTAAATGTTTGTGCTTAATTGTACTCTCTGCACGTTGAACACGTTCTATGTGTTACTTCTTAACCTGGTCCCTGAAGTCTCCTCAAGAGCCACATCCCACGTCATTCCTTTACCAGGCTCCTACGATCCAGAATAGGACATTCTTGCTGAGTCTTTTTACTTCTAACACATTAGCCTGACTGGTGCCTCACAGACTACAGGTCACTCTCCTCAGCGGTGCCTGGTCTTTTCTTACCTCATTCAAGTGTGTGCTTCCCCACCACTTCTTCCAGAGTGAATGTGATGCCTCATTCCAGGCATTTGCTTCAATGTAGCCAGCGGTCTTCAGAGACATGGGGTACACATGGTTTGAGAGAAATAAGAAGTAGAGATGACCTCTAACTGGTAGTATTGCTTCTTGTGGCTTCTGGGATAGAAAGCAACCACTTTTTGCTAAGGCAACACAGAAAACTGTGTTTCCATGGAACAGCCAGAAAAGGAATTAAAGGTAGCATGATTAAATAGCTTCTGAGGAAGAAAGTAGGGGCACTGAGACAGACCAGGTTTTCCTCCAGGTACAGCAGAAGACCCCTTGTGTCATAGGGATGAGGGATTAGTCTATGTCAGCATTGCTTGTATAAAGTGAGATTAAACATTTAACAAAGAGGGGAGGGACTGCTTTCTCTGACATCTTTCCCATTATTCATTTTTTTCTGAGTATAGTTTATTTCTACTCTTAAAGGCTGAAGAATACATTGTCTGTTAAGGTTTCTGTGTATAGCCTGTCCCTTACATAAGCAGAAGCTCCAGGATAGGCCACTTGCTAGGCCTCACTTGCTACTGCACTGAAAGTCTCCATGAAACTGCTTATTCCACAGATTGTTCATTACAGAGAGACAAGTTAAAATGATGGATTCATTTCACCTAAGTGATTCTACCTATTTTAGTTTTTTATAGGTTCATGATTTAACTAAATATCACCAAATAAACTGGAATATGTATATAGTGCATCAAAAAAACTTTCAGCTAATATGCCTGTATGCCACATTATTATTTTGATAACCAAACATTATTGAGCATCTTTAAATGTCAGAGAAAATTTAAGCATCTTTTATTTATTAATGTGTCACAATTATTATTTAATCAACAAAGTACTTCATGGGGTGCACATAAATTAAGCAACAGTTCAAAATTTTTTATAGATTGTCCAGACTTTCAAGTCCTAATGTTCTTGTCTCAGAATTCATCTTCTAAAGTAGTGTTTCCTCACAAACTTCAACTGTTTTACCACATAAGGACTTCATTCAGGAATATCTTGTTTTTTCATGAAGGACAATGGATGGCTATTTCACATAAGTGTCTGTATTGTGGACCAGAAGGTGTGTCTACGGTCCTACTTCTAAAACTGATCCTTCCTTGAGTATAAACTTGCTAAAATAAGACAATTGAGTTCAGATCTGTGTAAAAGCAGACCATGAATTTTCCCCCCAATAAACCTCTCTATTTTTCAAACATGAAAGCTAACATTGAAACTTCTTCATAAGGTTATGACAGTAATTAAAATAAGAAAATGAAGGCAGAATGTTAAGCAAAATGCAGTCACAAAGTAATCCATGAATAAAAAGGTACTTTATGTTTAATTTTACTGTTGTGATTATAGTTATTTTGTGATGCTGTACCTTAAAGGGATCCTGGAAATAAATTACTTTATGAAATTATCTTTTGATCAAAGTTTGGCTGTGTTTAGCAAAACAAGCAAGGTTTAAATCCAATTAAAGGGCTGAATTTTATTAAAGACTCTTAACCATGGTATTCAGATTTAAGTTAAATTCAGCAACTAGCCTTTCTTCTAAATCTCTGGGTGCCACTTCCTGAAGACCCCAGGGACCTGCAGAATGGGCTTTGTGCCATTCTACTCAATATTGTCATCTTTAGACCATACTTCTTTTGAATTCATGTGAGATAAACAATTTGTACAAAAGTGTTATTCAAAAAGAGAAAAAGTTGTGAAAGTTGGGATTCAGGTTCAACAAAAATGGAACTTTAAAAAAATAAAAAAGAATTTCTAAAGAAATTATTTTAAATTATTGTATTACAGTTATCTTTATATTTAATGTTTTGGTTTTAGAAAGTACATGCTTACATATTTGCAAATATATAGATGTATTAACAAATATATATTGATACCTATAACTGTTTTCTTTGTAAAACCAAAAGCCTCTTTACATATGTCAAATTTCTTGGCTGAAAATTATTATAAGTGTGTATTCACTTAGCAGGAGACAAAAAAGGAATAAACTAACAAAATAAGATTCCTATTTTAAGGCAAGACAAGAAAAATTTGGACATAAAGTTTTTCTGTGCCCTTTTGGATTTCCTCCCAACCCTCCAGCATTATGTATTAATCATACCTCCTCAAAGGCAGAAATACCTGCTCAAACATAAAGATCAGTTTTTCTTCTTCTGATGCCAGCAATGTAACTTTTTAGATGATAACATTTCTTTCCCAGTCTGTAATGTGTATGATGATCTATCATCCATCTTGTGCATGCAGATATAATATCTTTGATGAACTTTGTATAGAATGCCAAAACATTATTTCCCTTAAAGATAGTTATTGGTGCAGATAACAGTAGAACATATGACTGGGGAAATATAAGACCACATCTAATGGAAGTTCTTAGCTTGAATACTTTCTGATAACCTTATAAATGTTACTAGCTTTGTCACTTATATTCTGCCTAAATTATAAAATAATTGTTTCTTGCATTACCAAATGTGTGACTGTGCCTCTGATAAAATAATGATGACTAGGTAACTTGAAACAATTGGGCAAATATATAGCTGTATAAGATCAATGATCGTAATATTATAACTCTAAATATAGGAATAAACAACAGTGTGAACCATTTTCTGGACACAATAACACAAGAGGAAGCTAAACAGTCCAGCAGATTTTGCCTACTGTTAAAAAGGTCTAATGCAATAAAAGCACATTGAGTGGCCTAGCGACAAAATCTTGACTGACATAAGAATGAGCATTCCTAGCAATGTGAGACAAACTGGTTATAAAATGCCTCCCCATATTTTGTCAAAAGTAATACTGAGACGGGAAGGATTATAAACAAGAGACTCTTTCTCACCATTCAGTTTTGAGAATCAAGTCATTAACCACTGAGGTTGCTGACCTACAATACAACCTGAACTCTGTTCAGGGTGAAGATCAGGATGTGGGACTTTGTGCTCTGGGAAAACTGTTAGAGTTGGCCTTCATATAGTTACAATTCTTTTTCCAGGAAAACATTTTATGAACTCAATTTCTTGCATTTTTTGATAATTAGAAAAGCGTTAAAACCCTTATTGAAAATGTCTGTCCCTTGAAAATAGCAGTAACTATCTACCAAGATGTGCGCTTGATTGCATATATCCCTTCATAAAGATCACATATATATTGACCTTCTCCCTTACCTGATCTGAACAGTTCTCAGAGCTCTCTGAGAGTCTGCCCCATAGGTTATAATCCTTAGGTTGACTAAAATAAAAATTTTCATTTCTTTCATAAATTAACTAATGTTTATTATTTTTGTACACAATACCTTGAACAGCAAAACATAAATATCATAATCTATTTTTTTATATTCCTTCTTTGGGTAAAGAGTACTATACCCCAGCAAAAATTTGTATTTCCAATAATATGATTCCACCAAAGTAATTGAAATATTTTGTTACAGTACATAATTAAAATAAAGAAGCTTAGAGTCTCAGTCCAATGGAGAAGCTGGAAGATATTCATCATATACGTACCCAGATCAATGAAAATAGTTAATCTTCGAAAATTCAAAGGAAACACAGATATGGGAAAACTTTTAATAAGTAAACCAATATAATTTTATTTAAAAAATCAAATATTCCTATGAACATAATGTGTTGTCTATCAGTAAACAACTAGATTGTTTTTGCTTTAGAAGCAGCTATCTTTGTTTTTATTTTCAACATCTGAATGAATCATTCACAAAGAAAGAGATACAAATAGACAAGAAGCTAATATAAAAGTATGCAGCATTGTTTCACATAAGGGAAATTAAAATCAAATTCAAATGAATAATAACATTAATTACAATAAACACAAAAGGTTAGTAACACACGCAATTGCCACCAATTTGGAGCAACTGCTATTCATGTGCTTTACTAGTGGGAGTTTAAAGACAAACATCCACTTTGAAAACAGATTACTAAAAAGTAATTCATGCATCTACCAAAAAAGTAAAAAAAAAATATATATATATATATATATAATAAAGTACAAAAAAAAAAAGAAAAGATTAAGAGCAACTTGAACAATAACACTCCAGAGTGAAAATAGCCCAGATGACTATCATTAGAGTAGTGAATAAATAAATGGTGATATAAGGGACCACTACTTAGCAATGGAAAAAAAAAACTATTGATAGATATAAAATTGCATAGGAATCTTTAAAAAATATTAAGTTGAGAGAAAGATATAAGATAAAAGAAAAATATCTACTGTGTTTTCACTTTTATGGGATACTAGATTAGGTTAAACTAACAGAGATACAAAGCAGACCAGTGTTTGTCTCTGGGTTGAGGAGTTTCATTGGAAAAGGGCATAAGGGGCATTTTTGATCTTGTGAAAATTTTGTCTCTTGCTACTGGGTGTAAGTTACCAGCACATGTGCTTCTGAAACTTATTGAAAGGCACCCTTCAGATATGAATATTCTACTGTTTATAAATTATACCTCAATTCAAAAACAACAACAAATGTCAATATTGTTTGACTACTTTGTTCATTGTTTGAAAAAGCATTTATCATGAAATGTGGTGTGGAAACATTTCAGAAGAATTTTTGATTAGCAGATTTTTACCAATCCTCAGTCTGATTTGTTGATGACAGCCTAATGAATGATACCAAAATATGGACACATTCCAAAGTAAAATAGAAATAACACACAGAGATATAATGACTATATAATCTTTCTCAAAGAAATTTTACACAATCACTTTTTACAGCTGTGAACTCTGGGGCAAATCAATGTAATCCTAATCATGACTTAAGGCAGCACACTGATCCATACACTTTCTCAGAGCTCCCTTGACCTCACTGTTCCTCAGACTATAGATCAGGGGGTTTAGCACAGGGGTGAAGATAGTATAAAATGCTGACACAACCTTATCATGGTTAGCTGACCTAAAGGATTTGGGTCTCATGTAGGTAAAAATGGCTGCTCCAAAAAACAGTCCCACCACGGAAATATGCGAGGAGCAAGTGGCAAAAGCCTTCTTGCGGGCTTCATTAGAACACATCTGGAGAACAGCGGCAAGGATGAGACTATAGGAAACCAAGATGAGGGAAATGGGGACTAGGAGCATTAACACGCAGCACACATACATAGCATACTCAAAGACAGAAGTGTCAGCACAAGCCAAACGCACCAGAGAGGGGGCCTCACAAAAGAAATGATCAATCTCATGTGTCCTGCAAAATGAGAAGTTCAGGGTAGCAGCAGCCTGCATGAGCCCATCAGCTGCGCCAAGGAACCACGATCCCAAAGTCATTCTTAAGCATAATTGCCAGCTCGTGAGGACTGGGTATCTCAGTGGATGGCAAATAGCGACATAGCGGTCATAGGACATGGCTGCTAAGAGGAAGCACTCACCCCCTTCCAAAGTGAGGAAGAAGAAGATCTGAAACCCACAGCCAACTGGGGAGATGAACGTCCTGCCGGTCAAATAGTCAGCAGCCATTTTAGGCACAATGGTGATAACCAGTATCATGTCCATGAGGGAAAGTTGGCTCAGTAGGAAGTACATGGGCCTGTGGAGCCCAGAGTCCAGGAGAATCAGGAGAAACATGAGGGCATTGCCCACAAGAGAGGTGAAGGCAGTTATCAGAACCAACACAAAGAGAAATTGGTGGGCTCCTGTGTGATTAAAGAGTCCTAGGAGAATGAAATCTGAGGTGGTATTCCAGTTTTCCATGATTTCAAACAAGACTGACCCAGCAAACAGAAAAATAGATGAGGATTATATATACATAGCATAACAATATTTATTGAAGCAGAAGCAAAAAATAATTGTTCTTGACCTTGATTAATCTGGGAAAGAGCTTTTGCTTTCCAAATAATAGGACTTCTATTTTTATGCACAGGAACTGGAAGAATTAAGTCTGTAGATGGAAACATAATTACTTTGGTATTGTTAGGGCATTTAGTTTAACTTTACCAAGCTATACATTGAAAACAATAATAATTTTCTTAGATAATTATAAGATAATTATAATAATGTTCCTCCAATGTAACACTGTAATACTAAATGCAAATTTTTATTAATTGTAAAAGGCATTCTGTGTAGGGAGAAGTTTTCCTTGTAAAGTCACAGAAGCACAACCTTTATTGGGTAAAGAATAAAAAATAAAACGCCTTACTTCTTCAACCAGCCATGAAGATAAATCCATCTCTCCTTCAATTCCAAGAGGATCTAGATCTTTAATGGCATTTTCATATCTGATCTGCTGGAGTCAAAACTCTTCAAACTATTTGAACAAATATAACTAGACCTGCAAAGATGATGATGTTAGTCTCACAGATACAATGTGATTCAATGAAGTTACAGGGAAGGAGTCCATCTCTTCCATGATCACTCCCTTTACCCCTTCTTTTGATATCCATCCTATACTAGACTGCCAATCAAGATGGAGAAAGGCATTAAAAAGGCTCACTCAATCCCTAATTACATAGCTTGAGCATCATCATTGTACTAACAGCATTTCACTCAAGGATTTTTGTTGTTGTAAACCTAGATATCATGGAAATATAGTTGCTCTTTATCAAATTAGTTTCAGAAGTTTCAGATTAAAAACAACCCTTTATGATCTACACACACTCTTATCTCTAGTATGCAGTATATACCACTAGTAACTATATGCAACTCCTAATTATAGCCCTCAGTATCACTCTTCTGAAGAACCTCAATCCCTCTTATTTCTTTGACTTGAAGATTTCTTGTTTTCCATTATTTTCATCATTTTTATTGTTGAAGATTGCTAGAACTACAAACTTGTTTAAAAATCAATAGGTAATTTTTTAACTGTAGAATGTTTGGCAAATTTCTTAAATTTAATGTATTGTCAAATCAGTGACATCTTCATACTGTTGTGAATCCATCACCAATATTCACGTCCTGCTCTTCATCTTATTCAACTGAAACTATTACCCATTAAACGGTAGTTTCCCATTCCCCTTCTTCTCTTCAGTTCCTGGAAATCACTCTTCTTTTTATCTCTATGAATTTGACTACTAGAGAAATATTAGATAAGCAAAATCATATAGTATTTATTTAGTTTTTGATTAGTTTATTCACCTTATTATAGCATCCTCAAAGTTTATCCATGCTATAATGTGTCAGAATTTCCTTTCATTTTAAAGATGAAAAATATTTCTTTGTATGTATATATTCATACTACATGTTACTTTATAATTTATGCCATCCCTGGACATTTCTGAGTGTCTATTCCAGTTGTGTATTTAAGCATCAATTTAATGGGATTTTTGTTTAAACAAGGTTATTACTTTAAATTTGCTATAATAAACATATATAGCATAAAATATAATTTGAACCAATTATTTTGCTTCTGTTATGTAAGAGAGGTTTATATGTTTTAGGATAACTACAAATTAAGTAAATTTTCAGTTTACAATATGTGTTTTCTTATGATAATGTTTCTAATTATTTGTAAGTATTTTTATCAAATCATTAGTTCTTAAGTTTTCAATGGACATAAATCATATATCTATGCAGTTCTTTATAGATGAAATAAATATGTAAAAATAATCAGTCATTATGAACATAATTGACTAGTCAATATGTTAACAGTGTTTAGATTATTTAGTGTTAAGTTCAACTAACCTTGCAAAAAAAGCTTAAGGGATAATTTCTAACAGAATTGACCATGGATACACAGTGTGGTGAAATTTTAAATAAAGAAACTAACTTATCTTTCAAATAAAACATTTATAGTATCATTAAGTGAAAGTATAAAGGCTCACCTCTATTGTAGGAATAGGATTGCTTAATACTATAAAAACAAATATTTTCTTCTTCTTTTATCACTCTCACTTCAGAACACTAGAAATATTCTGTCTTCTGTCTCCATAGTCTTTCATATAGAACAGTGCTAAAATTGTGGTATTTTACTTTAAATTACTAAGTTATCTCTTTTGCAATGCTACCAGAAATAACAAATATAAACTCTCTTTCAATCTCATCAAGTAATTATAGAATATTTAGAAAACTGCCTATAGTTATTCTTTCTATATTTTCTACTTCTTGCTCTCACTTAATATTAAAACTGTAAATCTTTTTCCACAGGGTACTGGAATGATTAATTAATCTATTCTGCAAAATATAAAATGGTAAAATCCAAACTTTTTTATAGAATTAACAGGTTGTTACAATGTTTTAATCTCATTATTATGTCAGCTATCATATGCTTTAGATCTTCAAATTGTAGAATAGATAATTGAATGGATATTATCTGCAAAACTATATAAATTGATCTAACTGGATTTTTCTGGAGTTCAAATTTAAAAGCAAAACTAATAAGTATTCAGAAACTAGTATGACTTACATAAGATATAAATGAAGAACCTGAAACCTACATCCTCTCTGAGCTGCACCCTTCTATTTACCTCTCTGAGTGGAAGAAGGCTCTTCTAGTCTTACACCATCAAGCTTGCTCATATCAGGGTCTGCAGAGACCTATTAAGAGGCTTGGCTTATTGCCATCTTATTCTAAAATTACTATCATATTAACATATCATAACTTCAGAAGTATAACTCTTTGGATGTCAAAAATGTTTAATTTTTAAAGGTTATAGTGGTTCTCAGAACTTCAATATATGTCCCTACATGCTTTCAAAATGCTATGATTCATTTAGAGATAACTATTTACAAGAAAAAAATAAAGTGTAAATAAATGTTCTTGGGAAAAGATGCTTATTTAAATATACACACTGAAGAATGGATTAATTTGATTCTAACATTGCTTATTTATTTTTTTAATATGAATTTATTTATTTTAATTGGAGGCTAATTAATTTACAATATTGTAGTGGTTTTTGCCATATTGACATGAATCTGCCATGGGTGTACATGTGTTCCCCATCCTGAACCCCCTTCCCACCTCCCTCCCCATCCCATCCCTCTGGGTCATCCCAGTGCACCAGCCCCAAGCACCCTGTCTCATGCATTGAACCTAGACTGGTGATTCATTTCACATATGATAATATACATGTTTCAATGCCATTCTCCCAAATCATCCCACCCTCACCCTCTCCCACAGAGTCCAGAAAGTCTGTTCTTTACATCTGTGTCTCTTTTGCTGTCTCGCATATAGGGTTATCATTACCATCTTTCTAAATTCCATATATATGCGTTAGTATACTGTATTGATGTTTTTCTTTCTGGTTTACTTCACTCTGTATAATAGGCTTCAGTTTCATCTACCTCATTAGAACGGATTCAAATGTATTCTTTCTAATGACTGAGTAATATTCCATTGTGTATATATACCACAGCTTTCTTATCCATTCATCTGCTGATGAACAACTAGGTGGCTTCCATGTCCTGGCTAAACAGTTCTACGATGAACATTGGGGTACATGTGTTTCTTTCAATTCTGGATTCCTCAGTGTATATGCCCAGCAGTGGGATTGCTGGGTCATATGGCAGTTCTATTTCCAGTTTTTTTAAGAAATCTCCACACTGTTCTCCATAGTGGCTGTACTAGTTTGCATTCCCACCAATAGTGTAAGAGGCTTCCCTTTTTTCCACACCCTCTCTAGCATTTATTGTTTGTAGATTTTTGGATAGCAGCCATTCTGACCAGTGTGAGATGGTACCTCATTGTGGTTTTGATTTGCATTTCTCTGATAATGAGTGATGTTGAGCATCTTTTCATGTGTTTGTTAGCCATCTGTATGTTTTCTTTGGAGAAATGCCTGTTTAGTTCTTTGGCCCATTTTTTGATTGGGTCATCTATTTTTCTGGAATTGAGCTGCAGGAGTTGCTTGTATATTTTTGAAATGAATTCTTTGTCAGTTGCTTCATTTACTATTATTTTCTCCCATTCTGAAGGCTGTTTTTTCACCTTGCTTATAGTTCCCTTTGTTGTGCAAAAGCTTTTCCAAAACTGAACCAGAAAGAAATAGAAAATCTTAACAGACCCATCACAAGCATGGAAATTGAAACTATAATCAGAAATCTTCCAGGAAACAAAAGCCCAGGACCAGACGGCTTCACAGCTGAATTCTACCAAAAATTTAGTGAAGAGCTAACACCTATCCTACTCAAACTCTTCCAGAAAATTGCAGAGAAAGGAACACTTCCAAACTCATTCTATGAGGCCACCATCACACTGATACCAAAACCACAGGCAACACAAAAAAGAAAAGTACAGGCCAATATCACTGATGAACATAGATGCAAAAGTCTCCAACAAAATTTTAGCAAACAGAATTAAGCAACACATCAAAAAGCTCATACACCATGATCACATTGGGTTTAGTCCAGGAATGCAAGGATTGTTCAATATACAGTATATATCTATCTATATCTATATATAGAGAGAGATATATATAGATATCAATATATATCAATTAGTGTGATACACCATATTAACACACTGAAAGATAAAAACCATATGATCATCTCGATAGATGCAGAAAAAGCCTTTGACAAAAGTCAGCATCCATTTATGATGAAAATTCTTCAAAAAAATGGACATAGAGGAACCTACCTCAACATAGTAAAGGTCATATATGATAAGCCTATAACAAATATTATTCTCAATGGTGAAAAACTGAAAGCATTCCCCCTTAAAATCAGGAAACAAGACAAGGGTGTCCACTTTCACCACTATTATTCAACATAGTTCTGGAAGTCCTAGCTACAGAAATCAGAGAAGAAAAAGAAATAAAAGGAATCCAAATTGGAAAAGAAGTATAGCCCTCGCTCTTTGCAGATGATATCATACTGTACATAGAAAACCCTAAAGATCATATCAGAAAATTACTAGAGCTAATCAGTGAATTTTGAAAAGTTGCAGGATACAAAATCAATACACAGAAACCACTTGTGTTTCTATACACTAACAATGAAAATTCAGAAAGAGAAATTACAGAATCAGTCCCATTCACTATTGCAAAAAAAACAAACAAACAAACAACAAAAAAAGAATTAAATGTCTAGGAATAAACTTGCCCAAGGAGACAAAAGAACTATACACAGAAAATTATAAGACACTAATGAAAGAAATCAAAGATGACATAAACAGATGGAGAGGTATTCCATATTCTTGGGTAAGAAGAATTTGTATTGACTATACTAAATGTAATCTACAGATTCAATGTGATCCCTATCAAATTGCAAATAGTATTTTTCACAGAACTAGAACAAAAAATTTCACAATTCATATGGAAACACAAAAGATCCTGAATAGCCAAAGCAGTCTTGAGAAAGACTTCAGATTATACTACAAAGCTACAGTCATCAAGACAGTATGGTACTGTCACAAAAACAGATATATAGACCAATGGAACAAGATAGAAAACCCAGAAATAAACCCATACACCTATGGATGCCTTATTTTTCACAAAGGATGCAAGAATATACAATGGGGCAAAGACAGCCTCTTCAATAAACGGTGCTGGAAAAATAGACAGATATATATAAAAGAATGAAATTAGAACACTTCCAAATACCATGCACAAAGACAAATATTAATTCTTTTGATCCATTGATATGGAATACATTTCCATTTGATTGTGTCGTTCTATTTCTTTCTTGAAAATCTTGTAGATTTGAATTGTATAGACCTTTCATCTCCTTCGTAAATTTGCTCCTAATTGTTTTTGATCCAATTTAAACAGGATTTTTTTCTCTTTTTTGAATGTTTCCTTGTAAATGTGTAACAGCACAGTTGATTTCTATATATTTATTTTATATTCTGCAACTTTACTGAAATCATTGATTAGTTATAGCAGATTTTCTTGATTCTTTAGGGTTTTCTACATATAATATCCTATCAATTACAAATAATGAAATGAATGTCTTTGACTTCATTTTCTTCTCTGATAGCTCTAGTGAAATTTAAGTTGTGTAGAGTGGTGAGATTGAGCAGCCTTGACTTGTCCCTGGTCTCACAAGAAAAGTTCTCAGTTTTTCACTCGTGAGAATTTTAGCTTTGGGTTGTTGTATATAATCTTAATTATTTTGCAGTATAACACTTCAACACTGAATTTTTCTGGATTTTTATCAATGCTGTAATTTGCCAAGTGCTTTTTAATGTCTATTAAGAAAATTGTATTATTCTAAATGTAATTGTATTATACTAATGTGGTGTAACACAGAATTTCATTTGATCATGGTGTGTAACCCTTATAATGTGCTATTGAGTTCAGTTTTCAAAGACTTTATTGAGAATATTTGCATGTATATTTATCAGGTGTATTGGTCTATAGTTTTCTTTTCCTGAAATCTCCTTATCTGAATTTAGTATCACAGTATTGTTGGCCTAATAAAATGTTTAAGATTCCTCCCTCTTCAGTTTTTAAGAGATATTAATAATGCTTATTTTTAAGTGTTTGGTAGAAATCCCCAGTGAAACCATTGGCCCTGGGATTTTCTGTGTTGGGAGGTTTTTGATTACCGATTAAATCTCGTTACTCATTATTGGTATGTTTTGATTTTCTATTTCATCAAGATTCAGTTTTTGATAAATCACAGCAGGATCCTCTATGACCAACCTCCCAGAGTAATGGAAATAAAACAAAAATAAACAAATGGGACCTAATTAAGCTTAAAAGCTTTTGCACAGCAAAGGAAACTATAAGCAAGGTGAAAAGACAGCCTTCAGAATGGGAGAAAATACTAGCAAATGAAGCAGCTGACAAAGAATTATTCTCAAAAATATAAAAGCAACTCATGCAGCTCAATTCCAGAAAAATGAACGACCCAATCAAAAAATGGGCCAAAGAACTAAACACACATTTCTCCAAAGAAGACATACAAATGGCTAACACATGAAAAGATGCTCAACATCACTCATTATCAGAGAAATGCAAATCAAAACCACAATGAGGTACCATCTCTCACCAGTCAGAATGTTTGCTATAAAAACGTCTATAAACAATAAATGCTGGAGAGGGTGCAGAGAAAAGGGAACACGCTTACACTGTTGGTGGGAATGCAAACTAGTACAGCCACTATGGAGAACAGTGTGGAGATTCCTAAAAAACTGGAAATAGAACTGCAGTATGACTCAGCAACCCCAATGCTGGGCAGACACACAGAGGAAACCAGAAATGAAAGAGACACGTGCACCCCAATGTTCATTGCAACACTGTTTACAATAGCCAGGACATGGAATCAACCTAGATGTCCATCGGCAGACGAAGGGATAAGAAAGCTGTGGCACATATACACAATGCAATATTCAGTTCAGTTCAGTTCAGTCACTCAGTTATGTCCAACTCTTTGCAACCCCATGAATCACAGCATGCCAGGCCTCCCTGTCCATCACCAACTCCTGGAGTTTACTCAAACTCATGTCCATTGAGTCGGTGATGCCATCCAGCCATTCATCCTCTGTTGTCCCCTTATCCTCCTGCCGCCAATCCCTCCCAGCATCAGGGTCTTTTCCAATGAGTCAGCTTTTCGCATGAGGTGGCCAAAGTACTGGAGTTTCAGCTTCAGCATCAGTCCTTCCAGTGAACACCCAGGACTCATCTCCTTTAGGATAGACTATTACTCAGCCATTAAAAATAATGCATTTGAATCAGTTCTAATGAGGTGAATGAAATTGGAGCCTATTTTACAGAGTGAAGTAAGTCAGAAAGGAAAACACCAATACAGTATATTAAGGCACATATATGGAATTTGTGTGCTTCCATAAAGATGGTAATAATGACCCTATATGTGAGACAACAAAAGAGACACAAATGTAAAGAACAGACTTTTTGGACTCTGTGGGAGAAGGCAAGGGTGGGATGATTTGAGCGAATAGCATTGAAACATGTATATTACCATATGTGAAATAGATCACTAGTCCAGGTTCGATGCATGAGACAGGGTGCTCAGGGCTGGTGCACTGGGATGACCCTGAGGGATGGGATGGGGAGAGAGGTGGGCAGAGCAGGGGGAGTCAGGATGGGGAAATATGTACACCCATGGCTGATTCATGTTAATGTATGGCAAAAACTACTACAGTATTGTAAATTAATTAGCCTCCAATTAAAATAAATAAATTAAATTTTTAAAAATATTCAGTTTTTGTAAACTATTCCTAGGAATTTATCCACTTTTTTAGCTTATCAAAAATTCAGTATATAATTTTTCAATGTATTATCTTAAGATCTTTTTATTTTGGTGGTATCATTTTTTCCTTTTCAGTTTTATTTTTATTTATTCAGGTATGCTTTGTTGAATTTTGACCTTTTTAACTAAAACTTTGTCAACTGTGTTCATCTTCTTTTTAAAGCCATCCCATCAATCTTTTATATTATCTTTCTATACTTTATTTCATTTTTACTTTCTGATATTGTCATTTTTATCCCTTCTACTAACTTTTTCTTTGTATTTTTAAAAACTTTTTTTAAGTTCTTTGAGGTTTATAGGTAGGTTTTGTATTTGAAATTTTTCATTTTCTTAATATAGGCATTTATCACTATAAATTTCCCACAGTACAACTTTGGCATTGTACTATAGATTTTGTATATTGTATTTTCATTTTATTTTATATCAAGCTATTTATTATATATTTCTCCTTTTATTTTCTATTTTTATTGCAGGACAGTTGATTTACAATATTGTGATAGTTTCAGGTGGACAGCAAAGTGAATCAACTATATAATATTATATAACTGGCATATATATAAGATATTGAGTATAGCTCCATATGCTGTATATTAAGTCCTTGTTAGTTATATATTTTATAAACAGTATTAGGAGATTTGGATTAACATATTTGTTTTGATTTCCTCTTTGGACCATTGGTTATTAAGAACATATCGCTTTTCTCCACATGCATGTGGATATTACATTTTTCTTCTTGTTATTAATTTCTGCTATAACAGTTTTGGTGAAGAAAAGATGCTTGATTTAATTTCAATCTTCTTAAATTTACTGAAAGTTGTTTTTTGGCCTTATATATGACCAATCCTACACAATGTTACATGAGAACTTGAGAATAAATTTTTATTACTTGGAAGGTTCTCTATGTGTCTTTTAGTTCCATTTGATCAAATTAGTAGATTATGTCCAAAAGTTCCTTATTAATTTTCTTCTAAATGTTCTATTATTATTGAAAGTAGATATTAATATTTCCTGTAACTATTGCAGCACTGTCTACTTCTACATTCAAATCTGTCAATATTTCTGTATCTATAGACATATATAAGCATTTTTTGGTTATATAATTTTATTTTTTTTAATCTCTCTCTTACATATGAAGCAAACTTAAAAAGCTTTCTAACTGTTCCTTATAATTTATAGCTAATCTAAGTCAACTCAGTAGCAAACTAAATGATTTACAATTATATAGATCCATTCTCAAATAACACAATGCTTCATTTGTAATGAAGATAACTTGTGACACATTATTCCTATTTCCTCACTCTGACCCTTTTTATTTGTCTAAGAAAGTTCTTACTCTAGATAGATTATTTTTATTTCACCATTTAAGATATTCTCTTCTTTCTTACTTTAATGGTTTCTGATAATAAATACACCAAAATTTTTATCCTTGTTCTCCTAATGATAATTTTTTTGCTTGTTTTGATTGTGGTCTCTGTCTGTCAGCTTTCAAAACTTCTCTTACCCTAAGCTCTCTGTCATTTAGATACAGTATGCTTAGGTGATAGTTTCTTGGTATTTGCTTTCCTATGGATAGTTTGGAGAGTCTTTTCCAACACCACAGTTCAAAAGCATCAGTTCTTCTGTGCTCAGCTTTCTTCATAGTCCACCTCTCACATCTATACACAACTACTGGAAAAACCATAGCCTTGACTAGATGGACCTTTGTTGACAAAGTAATGTCTCTGCTTTTTAAAATGCTGTCTAGGCTGGTCATAACTTTTCTTCCAAGGAGTAAGCGTCTTTTAATTTCATGGCTGCAGTCACCATCCACAGTGATTTTGGAGCCCACAAAAATGAAGTCTGACACTGTTTCCACTGTCTTCCCATCTATTTCCCATGAGGTGATGGGACCAGATGCCATGATCTTAGTTTTCTGAATGTTAAGCTTTAAGACAACTTTTTCACTCTCATCTTTCACTTTCATCAAGAGGCGTTTTAGTTCCTCTTCACTTTCTGCCATAACAGTGGTGTCATCTGCATATCTGAGGTTATTGTTATTTTTCCCAGCAATCTTGATTCCAGCTTATGCTTCCTCCAGCCCAGCGTTTCTCATGATGTATTCTGCATATAAGTTAAATAATCAGGGTGACAATATACAGCCTTAATGTATTCCTTTTCCTATTGGAACCAGTCTGTTGTTCCATGCCTAGTTCTAACTGTTGCTTCCTGACCTGCATACAGGTTTCTCAAGAGGCAGGTCAGGTGGTCTGGTATTCCCATCTCTCTCAGAATTTTCCACAGTTAATTGTGATCCACACGGTCAAAGGCTTTGGCATAGTCAATAAAGCAGAAATAGATGTTTTTCTGGAACTCTCTTGCTTTTTCAATGATCCAGTGGATGTTGGCAATTTGATCTCTGATTCCTCTGCCTGTTCTAAAACAAGCTTTAACATATGGAAGTTCACAGTTCACAGTATTTGTTTTTCTTATTCTGATTTACTTCTCTCTATATAGTAAGCTTTAGGTTCATCCACCTCATTAGAACTGACTCAAATGTGTTCCTTTTTATGGCTAAGTAATATTCCATTGTGTATCTGTACCACAACTTCTTTACCCATTCATCTGTCACTGGACATCTAGGTTGCTTCCATGTTCTAGCTATTGTAGATAGTGCTACAGTGAACAATGGGATATGTGTGTCTTCTTCAACTTTGATTTCCTCAGGGTATATGACTAGTGGTGGGATTGCTGGGTCATAGGGTGGTTTTATTTCTAGCTTTTTAAGGAATCTCCATACTGTCTTCCATAGTGGCTGTATCAATTTACATTCCCACCAACAGTGTGAGAGTGTTCCCTGTTCTCCACACACTCTCCAGCATTTATTGTTTGTAGACTTTTTGATGATGGCCATTCTGACCAGTGTGAGGTGATATCTCATTATAGTTTTGATTTGTTTTTCTCTAATAATGAGATATGCTGAGTATCGTTTCATGTGTTTTTTAGCCATTTGTATATCTTCTTTGAAGAAACGTATGTTTAGGTCTTTTTACAAATTTTTGATTAGGTTATTTGTTTTTCTGGTATTCAGTTTTATGAGCTGCTTCTAAATTTGGGGATTAACCTTTATCAGTTGTTTAATTTGCTATTATTTTCTTCAATTCTGAGGGTTGCCTTTTCACCTTATTTGTAGTTCCCTTTACTGTGCAAAAACCTTCAAGTTTAACTAGGTTCCACTTGCTTATTTCTTCTTTTATTTCCATTAGTCTAGGAGGTGGGTCATAGAAAATCTTGCTGCGATTTATATCATAGAGTGTTTTGCCTATGTTTGCCTATAAGAATTTGATAGTTTCTGGTCTTAAATTTAGGTCTTTAATCCATTTTGAGTTTATCTTTGTGTAGGGTGTTAAAAAGTGTTCTAATTTCATTATTAACCCATAGCTGCCCAGTTTTCCCAGCAGCACTTATTGAAGAGACTGTCTTTGCCCCATTGTATATTTTTGCCTCCTTTATCAAAGATAAGGTGCCCATATGTGTTTGGGTTTATCTCTGGGCTTTCTATCTTATTTCATTGGTCTATATTTCTATTTTTGTGCCAGTACCATACTGTCTTGATGACTGTAGCTTTGTAGTATAGTCTAAAGACACACCCATGTCTCCTGTATATCCTCAATTGGCAGATCCTTTACCACTGAGCCACCTGGAAAGTCCATAGATAAATGTATTATATTATTAATATATGCAAAAACATAAAAATTTGTCTATTTTGTATAAATGAGAAGTGATCAAATATATAGTTATGTATATATAATATAGTCACATATTAGATTATGTATTAACTACATATATCAATAATTTACATATACAATTTGTACATACATATATGTGATCTTCCCACATGGTGCAGTGATAAAGAACCTGCTTGCTAATGAAGGAGACAGAGGAGATGTGAGTTCAATCCCTGGGTCAGAAAGATCCCCTAGAGGAGGAAATGACAAGCCATTCCAGTATTCTTGCTGGAAAAAGTTCTATGGACAGAGAAGCCTTGTAGGCTACAGTCCATGAGGTCACAAAGAGTCAGACGTGACTGAACACCTGAGTACACCCATACATATGTGTAAGCATTTATTGGTGCATGTTCATAAATCCATAATCTGTCATCTGTGTATCACTCATGTATCTCTTCATAAATAATTTTCAAATGACTGAAGCTGATATCATATAATTTCACATGTCTGAGAATATAGTATCAATTCCTATGTTATATATATTTAGAATGAATTATGTTGATGACTGCTGTCTGAAGATATACATTGACAGAGTATTCTCTAGTTTTCAGTTCAGTTCGGTAGCTCAGTCTTGTCTGACTCTTTGCACCCCATGAAACGCAGCATGCCAGGCCTCCATGTCCATCATCAACTCCTGGAGTTTACCCAAACTCATGTCCATTGAGTCAGTGATGCCATCCAGCCATCTCATCCTCTGTCGTCCCCTTCTCCTCCTGCCCCCAATCCCTCCCAGCATCAGGGTCTTTTCCAGTGAGTCAGCTTTTCACATGAGGTAGCCAAAGTATTGGAGTTTCAGCTTCAGCATCAGTCCATCCAATGAACACCCAGGATTGATCTCCTTTAGGACTAGTTGGATCTCCTTGCAGTCCAAGGGACTCCCAAGAGTCTTCTCCAAAAGCACCACAGTTCAAAAGCATCAAATCTTCAGCAGTCAGCTTTCTTCACAATCCAATTCTCACATCCATACATGACCACGGGAAAAAACATAGTCTTGACTAAATGGACCTTTGTTGGCAATGTAATGTCTCTGCTTTTTAATATGCTATCTAGGTTGGTCACAACTTTCCTTCCAAGGAGTAAGTGTCTTTTAATTTCATGTCTGCAGTCACCATCTGCAGTGATTTTGGAGTCCCCCAAAATAAAGTCAGCCACTGTTTCCCCATCTATTTCCCATGAAGTGATGGGACTGGATACCATGATCTTAGTTTTCTGAATGTTGAGCTTTAAGTCCAGTTTTTCACTCTCCTCTTTCAGTTTAATCAAGAGGAGTTTTAGTTCCTCTTCACTTTCTGCCATAAGGGTGGTGAAATCTGCATATCTGAGGTTTTAGATATTTCTCCTGGCAATCTTGATTCCAGCTTGTGCTTCTTCCAGCCCAGTGTTTCTCATGATGTACTCTGCATATAAGTTAAATAAGCAGGGTGGCAATATACAGCACTGACATACTCCTTTTCTAGTTTTATTCCTATTTAATTTATTAAATTCAGTAGAGAAAATGATGATTGTAAAATTTTATCTTAGCTTTTCAGCTTCAAATATCTGAAATTCTATTAGAAAAAAGTCATAATTATTGAGGCTATGGAAGAGCTTTTTTTCCTCTCTCTCTTTTGTTTGCTCTTGAATACCTATAGATGTGGTGTTTTGAGTTAATGTGGGATAATTAAATGAAAGAGATTTGGTAGATCACTTAGAAGATGTTAAAATTCAAGAAAAGACAGTTTGTTTTTTATTTTATTAAGTGTTGCTGAGAAAACTGGACAGTTACATGTTAAACAATCAGACTAGAACATTTCCTCATACTATATACCAAAATAAATTGAAAATAGGTTAAATACCTAGATGTAAGAACTAAAAACATAATACTTCTAGAAGAAAACATAAGAAGAAAAATATTTTAAATATATGGTAGCAATATTTTTTGAACTGTCTCCTAGCTGTTGAGTCACTAAATCATATCGGACTCTTCTGCAACTCCATAGACTGTAGCTCGTTCAATTCCTCTGTCCATGTGATTTCCTAGGCAAGAATACTGGGGTAGGTTGCCATTTCCTTCTCCAGGGGATCTTCCTGACCCTGGAATTGAACCCAAGTCTCCTGCATTGTAAACTTATTCTTTACCATTGAACCACCTGGAAAGTCCTAGCAGAAAAAAAAAAAATAACAAATAAGACCTAACTGTATTTAAAAGGTTTTCCATAGCAAAACAAAAATCTACCAAATGAAAGGATAACTTACAGAAAGGGAAAAAGATATTTTCAAAAGATATGACCAACAAAAGTTTAATATCTAAAATATTCATGTAGCTTATACAACTCAATATATATATATAAAGTAACCCAATCAAAAAATGTGCAGAGGAATTTAGTTTTCCAAGAAAAACATACAGATAGCTAACAGGCACAATAAAGTTGCTCAACATCATTAATTATTAGAAGAATGTAAATCAGCACAATGATAAGGTATCACCTCACACTTGTCAGAGCAACTCTCACAAAAAAAGTCTACAAATGACCAATGTTGGCAAGAAAGTGAAAAAAAGTAAACATTTGTACATCATTGGTGAGGATGCAAATTGGAATAGCCATATTGGAAAATAGCATAGAAGTTCCTCAAAAAACTAAAACTAGAACTATCATATGATGCAGCAATTCCACTCCTGGTTATATACTCTTCAAAAATGAAAACACTAATTCAAAAAATTAAACGAACCCAATGTTCATAGCAGTACTATTTACATACTATTGTCAAGATGTGGAAGCAACCCAAGTATCCATCAACAGACAAGTGGATTAAATTGTGGTATGTATGTGTGATGAAATATTACTCAGCCATAAAAAATGATGAAATCCTGCCATTCACAGCAACATGGATGAATTTGGAGGGCATTATGCTAAGTGAAGTAAGTCAGACAGAGAAAGACATGCTATATGATATCTCATATATGAACTTTAAAAAATAATGCAAATGAATGTACATAGCAAAGCAGAAACAGACTCAACAGATAAAGAAAATAAACTAGTGGTTACCAGTGAGGACAGAGAGAGTGGGAGTGGCAACATAGTTGTATGGAATTAAGAGAGACAGACTACTATGTATAGAATAGATAAACAACAAGGGAATACAGTATAGCAAAGGAAATATAGCCATTATCTTCTAGTAATTTTTAATGGAGTATATAGTCTGCAAAAATACTGAGTCACCTATGCTGAATATTTGAAACTAATATAAGGTTGTAAATCAACTATATTTCAATAAAAATAAATTAGTAAAATTCATATTTAAGAATTTTTGGGAAGAGACTCTTTTGACTCTTCACTTCTAAAGTGATAATCTGTTCAAATAAAAATATGTACAATATAAATCTTTCCTTCTTTCCTACCTTCTCCCCTCTCTCCCACATTTCTTCCTTTTTTCTTTCCTTCCTCCCTTCAGTTATTCAAAAGAGGTAAAATCTTTGGTCCTAAGGTTTTTTCTTGTGATCAAATATGATTTTCTTAAATCTGTAAAACAATTCATAAAAAGTAGATTTTTCTTCACTTTAACATGTGAAGAAAGATACTTGATTTTTTTTGCTCCAATTACAGCTGTGCACAACCAATGTGTATTATCAATATTAATTTATGTGATGAATTTGATCACATACATATATTTTAATAGTGCTTTTTTTGTCTTCAGATAAAGACGTTGGCTTCTCCATGATTACTGCATATTTTGACAATATCTAAATGTATGGATTCAATCATGAGAAATAATTCCCTTTAAAACATTTTGATGAATATTTCCTGCAACTTTCATATATATATACATATATGTGCATATTTTATATTAATTTGATTATTCATTTGAAATTTATTTTATCAAAATTATATGAAGTAAGGTATAAATTGTTTTCTTCTAAACAATTAGTTACTTTAAAAATAATTCATCTATACCATAATTAATGATTTTCATTATATACACACAAAAGAACACACCCCAAAATTCAAATTACATGGCTGGTGTCCAGCATATCTTATGATGGAATGCCTCAGTCATTTATCCTTATCGTTGAGATTCAAAGTTCAGAAAAAATATCATGACAAAGTATGAACACAGAACAAATGTTATTTTAATTAATTTACCAAATATGAATTATATAATGTTTTTTAAATTAATGCAAACTGGGAACAAGAAAGCAAAATATATTGACCCAAAACAAACTGACACAAAACAAAACGTAAATCTAATTTGAGTGATGTCATTATGCCAATAACGCTCACTGTAGAGATCACTGAAAATATTTCTCCAGCCACTTTCTCAAAGCCCCCTTGACTTCTTTATTCCTCACACTGTATATAAGTGGGTTCAACACAGGTGTGAAGATGGTGTAAAAGGCAGAGACTACCTTGTCATGAGCCGCTGAACGGTAGGATTTGGGCCGCATGTAGATAAATATGATGGTGCCATAGAAAAACCCCACCACAGCCAGGTGGGAAGAATAAGTAGCAAAAGTTTTCTTCCTGGCTGCAGCAGAATGCATGCGGAGCACAGTGATCAGGATGAGACCGTAGGAAGCCAAAATGAAAGACGCTGGGATCAAAAGCATCAGGACGCAGCAGACATACATGAAAAATTCGAAAATCGTGGTGTCTGTACAGGCAAGGCGAACAAGCGATGGTGCCTCACAGAAGAAGTGGTTGATTTCTCGAGGGTGGCAGTAAGGGAAGCTCAGAGTGGCACCGGCCTGCATCAGCCCATCCACCCCTCCCAAAAGCCAGGAGCCGGCTGTCATGTGCAAGCAGAGCTTCTGATTCATGAGGATCGGGTATCTCAGGGGGTGACATACGGCCACATAGCGGTCATAGGCCATGGCCGCTAAGAGAAAGCACTCGCCCCCTTCCAGAGTGACAAACAGGAAGATCTGGACACCACAGCCAGCAGGAGAGATAGACCTGATGTGCATCAGGTAGTTGCTTACCATTTTGGGAACAACAGTGAGGACCAGTATCACGTCCATGAGGGAGAGCTGGCTAAGCAGGAAGTACATTGGTGTGCACAGCCGGGAATCCATGTGAATGAGCATGATCATGAAGATATTGCTCATCAGGGAGGTGAGGAAGGTCATGAGCACCACAGAAAAGAAGAATAGATGGGTTTGTGTGTAGTTAAGGAGTCCTAAAAGAATGAAGTTTATTCCCGTAGTGTCATTTGTATTTTCCATGGCTTCAGTTATTCCTAGAAGACAATGAATAATTAGGAAATGATACTTGCTTAAAAGGAAGCTTGAGCATTTCCTTTTGAATCCTGATCAATGGCACAGAGAAAAAATGAGACTTGGAGGAAAAATTACGACTTAAATTCTTTCACTGCACCAGAAGATGTTTGGCTTGGCATCCTATTCTCCATCCATATCTTTGTAATTACACATTATTTTTTATCCAAATAAATTGTACATAAATACATAATAATATCAATCACATTTCTATTATTTTTGTATATTTTGTCAGTATGGAATATCTGAGTAACTGAATCTCTAACTTTTTCACTCCTATCAACTGTTGATTTTCGTTTAAATCCCTCTATATGTGGTACTATTAGATATTGTTATGTGCAATAATTATGGCCAATAATAGAAAAGTAAAAAAAAAGTTTGTTTTAATTTACAAATTCCTTGGTAATGAATGAGCCAGAACTCTTCATTAATCTATCAGATTACTTTTGCAAATTTTCTGTGAATATCTCTTTTCCATGATTAATATTGAGTTGTCTGAATTTTCCTTATAGATTTAAATAATTTCTTATCTATATTTAATGTACACTGTTCTGATTTGATGCTTATATGGTACATATCTTCCTCAGGCTATATAAACTTATTAACAATTTTTGTTACATCATTTTGAACTAAAGTTTATGTATTATGTATATTTGAGATATTATATGTTATTTATTTAACATTAATGGGCTAGATTACATTTGTAGATTGTCTCAGCCCTTAACAGTGTGAATGTTATTGGTCTAAAACTACTCATTATTGATATGCAAACTGTTTGAGTATATGTTCAGAATAAGTTTGGTATTATTTTTCAGTCTGATCTATGCTTATCAAATATATTATCCCTATGAAATGTTCTTTTTAAAGTTCATTTTTTATTACATGGTGTGAATTGATAAGGCGCTACCTTTAGGGAGTTGCTGAATAACATGTAGCTCAATATAAAATTCCTCCAATTAATCCAAGCCAGATTCAGTGCAAATAAGGGATAGAGACTGAATTACAGAATACTTAAATAACATGAAAAAAATCCAAAATCATGTTAAAATTCACTTAGTAAATATTTGTGATATTTAAGTAGGAGCTGCATGCTTAGTCACTTCAGTCATATCCAACTCTTTGTGACCTCAGGTTACCAACACCCTTATTGAGTTAGTTTCCTGACTTCTGATTCAGGAAATTCATAGGTTGCTAGACTGTCTTCCAGCACTATCTTCATTTGCTCTGCTGGGGTTCAATTTCTGTTCTCTTTTCAAATTGAAAACTATCAACTAATCAACTAATCTTCATGCTTAAGACAAGCTTCTTGACATATTTTTCATATGATGAGTTACTTTAAATATGATTTTGAAAGTCCTACATGGATTTACAATTGAAGAAGAAACTTTTAAACTAATAGCTTTTAAACAATTCATTATGATAACCTCAAAACATTTAATTAAGTCTTATATTTCCAAATAAAAACTTATGTAAAATACCACGTTTCACATTTAAGCAGAAGGAAATCTGAAATTCAGAAAGCCATGTTGCTCACTAATAATACACATTAAAAATTAGAGAACTGATAGCAGCCTTCGTCTTCCTAATCCAATAGATGATTCAATAGAATGTTTCTCTTTAATTTTATGATCCAGAAGTAATGAATTGAGAAGTAGGATTTTTGAGTTTGAACATCTATGTCACTGATGAGTAGTTGAATGAATTTTAGTAATTTAAATAGACATCTGTTAAAATAGTTTCATTATATGAAAAAAAATGATATGAAAAATATTATCTATTTCTTTTAAGATTGTTTGATAATTAGGAGAACAAATATATATAAGTTCATTTTAAACTGTGTGGCACAATAAAATAACTCTACAAAAATTAGCCTTAATAATACATTGCTGCTATTAATATCAACCATAGGCAGATGTTTCCCACCAATTTGTAAGTAAAATCAGAAATTGAGAACTAGCATATAATTTAACTCATTTTTTAAATTAGAAACAGTTTAGGTGATATAGTATTTACAATATCTTTATGGGTTGGACTCTATATTCTATCCACTATTTATGAACTTTTTTTATCCCCATTTATTTTTTTATTAGTTGGAGGCTAATTACTTTACAATGTTGTAGTGGTTTTTGTCATACATTGACATGAATCAGCCATGAACTCTTTGAACACAGAACAAAGATACATGATCATAGTAAGTTTAGTCATTCTAAGACTGTAGGTTCTTCAGTTATTACTAATTGTGAAACACTTTCTTATGTGTTTGTGTGCTCAGTCACTAAGTTGTGTCCAATTCTGTGAGCTCATGGACTATAGCCCACCAGGCTCCTCTGTCCATGGGATTTTCCAAGCAAGAATACCAGAGTGGGTTGTCATTTCCATCTTATGCTTTTACTGTAAGAGTTTTAATGTGTCATGGAAATTATCAGACATGAAATAATGTCTTTCTTTCTTAAAAATTTTAAAGCACTAGGATAAAAATGTGAGATATTATCATATGTTTTTTCATGTAATTTGACAAAGTTCAAAGAATAGGATAGATTTCAGAGTCAATAGAATATCTAGACATCTATGTTATTGTTCTGCACATTGAATGCAGTATAAAACCACTTGTTACTTATTTTCCGGTTGCACAAAATCTAAAAATCCCTTTCGATCCATTGTTTCATTTCTGTCTCCATTTTAATGTGGTCTCCCTAGAATTAGCAGTTTTTCCCTGCTTGTCTATCTGTGATGCTCTATGTTGCATGTTTTTTGTCAAATAAATTGTTCTGACTCTTGTATAGCATTTCTCTTCAATTTGCCCATATATTTTAAAGCTGAAGCGACTGATTCCACATCAGCATGCTACAGTTGCGACAACTCAGACATATATGGATAATAATTATAGAAATTATTTCAAGTACTATGCTAACATCTTGATAGGCATTCTTACAAAATGTCACAATAACTAAATGAAATAGACATTAATGTTTTAGAATTCCACACTTAAAAGAGTTTGACTAAATTATTTTTTCCATGGAGAATCAAGGGGAGAAACCATGTAGCAAAGAAAACAACATATGTTCAGAATCCACCTTCAGGAAATTAAGTTCCCATGCTAAATTACATCTCTTATTTATTTTTTTGTTGTTGTTGTTCCAGTTGTCATCTTGATAGTGAGAAGACAGATACTTTGAGCCAACAACAAAATAAAATAATAGACTCTCAAATTTATGTGCTGGATTACATGGTTATTTTTCTTATACTAAAGCAAAAAAAATAAAAGTCCAACTCTTTGGGACCCATGGACTATACAGTCCTCGAAATTCTCCAGGCCAGAATACTGTCTCCAGGGGATCTTCCCAACCCAGGGATCGAACACTGGTCTACCTGCACTGCAGGTGGATTTTTTACCAGCTGAACCCCAGAGGATTCTTCCTTGATAGCTCAGTTGGTAAAGAACCTGCTTACAATGCAGGAGACCACAGTTCGATTCCTAGGTCAGGGAGTCCCAAGAATACTGGAGTGGGTAGCCTATCCTTTCTCCAGGGGATCTTCCTAACTAACACAAGAGTAGAACCGGGGTCTCTTGCATTGCAGGCAGATTCTTTATCAACTGGCTATCGGGGAAGCCCTATTTGGAGGCATATCAACCTATGAAAATAAACATGGGAGTTCTGGATCAGGCCTTGCCCGTGTTCCATACGCTTGTGAGCACCCCTGAAATTGGGATTCCCTTGTGGTTCTACTGGTAAAGAGTCCGCCTGCAATGAGGGAAACCTGGGTTCGATTCCTAGGTTGGGAAGACCCCTTGGGGAAGGGAAAGGCTACCCACTCCAGTATTCTGGATTAAAGAATTTCAGAATTTCAGTTGGACACGACTGAGCAAGTTTCATATATGAATAATTAGTAAATTAGTTAAATTACGAAAACTATTGGTCATATTCACTCTGGGTTGATGCGATTCCTAGTATCAGTTTTGCTAGCAAATAAATCTCATTGCAGAGAAGTGGAGCAAATTTATTAAAATATTTGCTTAAATACAAGAAAATACATATATAAGAATGTTAGTTTAACCAAGAGAACACAGAAACTTCTGTCCTTTCATAAAGATTAATAAAGAACTCCCTCAGAAGATTCCAGGTCATCCACAAATCAAGCAGCAGGAATTGAGGTAAGTGTGTAGTCCCATGCCTCAAACAGAGACCTTTCTATTTTGTATTTGAAAATAAATACATAATTAAACTATAAGGTTTTAATAAGAGTAAAATAAAATAGTGTAAAAGAGTGCTTAATTTGATTAACAGAATTGAGTGAATTCTTATAAAAAGTAGCCACTACTGTTTTTATGTACTAAAAAGCTATTACTTTTCCAAAAGAATACTAACAAATAGGATATAGGGTTGGAGCATGACCAAATTCCAAGTCTGAAGAGCTTTTCTATACACTGTGCAAAATTACAATTTGATAAATTTATGTAATATTCACATATAAAATGCACAGTTTCATTATAAAGAAATTCACATATTAAAAATAATAATTTTTATAAATTAAAAGTTGGATTTAAGTTTCCTTTGATAATATGCATTATCAATTGGAATATAATGAAAAATGTGTAGGATAAAATTTAAAATCTCTATAGCAGTTTGGCAATATTGAATGAGAATTGTAGAACTACCCTTATCCTTTGGAGCCACTAATACCATGTTTTTTCTAGATTTCATTCTTTAAAATATCTCAAATGAAAATGAAAAATGCCATGTTACACAAAATGATTTTGAAGTTACTTTAAAATGTGTAATGAAAATACATATAATGGAAATATTAAATTGCAGTGTGCATTACAATATAATGGAATGATCTTACATATCATGCTAACTGAAAGAGGCAAACTCACATTTGAAATTTTTATCAGAAAGTAAAAGGGAATAATTATGATGCTGCTGCATTCATTTTAGATACTTTAATTTCTCTCTTTTAAAAATGTTATGAATTATTATACTTTCTTAAAATTATAAAAATAAAATAGTCAAGCACACTAGAGAATACTACCCCAAGTTTTATACATTCAAAGTCCTGGCACTCACCTACCACAGGAACAGCCACTATGCAGATGATGCCTAGTCTTCATAGCTCTGGCCCCTGGATCACTGCTTAAATCTTGCCAATTTATTTCATTTTAATATAAATGCAGGAGCTTAGGTCTCCCTAAGCAAAACCTTAGGGATTCCTGAGTTCCAGGCTCTGGAAATGACAATGGGAACACATTTAGCAGATATAGATGACCAACTGCTATCTCCATTTGTTGCCTCTATGCAGATTATTTTCAGTCTCAGAATATTTGATTTCTAGATAAAATGTCATGATTCACTCACATAATACTAAAATCAGACTATGACTATTTTGAAAGTGAGATTCCCTTAACAATGGTATGAAATAACATAACATGCATAAAGTACTTATCTCATATCCAAGAATGTCTCTAATCCCATTAGCCTATACTCCACTAATAACCCATATAGCTAAGAAATGGTAGTAATTACATAGAGGACAGAGTGTTATAGAAACATCTTGTCCCCAAAGGCATTCTTTGAATTCTTCTGTTCTTCAATCTTTCTACATATATGATTTAAGTTATATTATTTTTCTGAGATTAAATTTAATCATCTATAAAAGGGGGTAATAATGTCTCTCTCAATGTTATTTGTAGAGTTTAATATATAAAATGAATATGATGCACTCATATATAAAAAAGTGTTGGCTGACTTCTTTCCTTTCACTCTAGTCTAGCAGACAATCTTGCCCTCTGATACTGAGAGAAGTTACTTTATAAAAGAATAAAAAGAATGTTTCACTTGTCAACAAATACTTTCTTATATCTAAAAGATTATTACAATGGTGAACTAATTACCAAAACATAAGAATTCAATAACTTATGATTGAACCACTCTGTGTATGAAGTGATTGGAAAGTAAAAGAGATGATTTAACACATTAATTGATTTTGCTAGGATTCTCCAAACCAGTAGAGAAAAGTATATATACATTTTATATTTAAAATGGTATTTACCTATAAACATAATTAATGGAGTAAAAGAATAGAGAAAAAAAAATATATATATACACACACACACACACACACACACACAAACACACACACATCTGTACATACATAAATCAAATGCTAGTAATTCTAGATAATTTAAATAAGAAAAAATAATAACACCGATTAATAATAATGGTATCAATATCAAGTTTCAAAAACTTATTTTTTTTTTTGAGGAATTACCGAGCATTCTGCATGGTGCCAAAAAGTTTATTAGCATGAATATAATTAAATAATTTTGACTAAGGAATCCTTTTCTGTTACATAGACTGAAACACCCTATAATTCACTGAAATCATCGCAATCTTATACTTCTTAAATTACTGAGTTCTAATACATTTTAAATTGTATTGAAGTATATAAATGTATATAATAAAGTAAAAAATGTATAGTAGCACAGTAAGATAAATTAGCCCCTTTTAAAATCCACCCATTAAATGCTATACAAATGGTGTAGGTAAAGAAATACAATAGTTTTCATCTGAGAAATTCACACCCTGAAGTTCAGAAATGACTAAGTATTACTAGTTAGGGTTTGGTTTTGCTAAAAGCAGACCTTGGTGTTCTTCTATTAAAATAAAAAAAATTTGTGGACATCCACGTAGTTAGCATAAACTCAGCCCCCTAATGATGTCCACACTCTAATCTCTGCAACTTGATAGTATGTTAAGTTACATGGCAAAGCAAAGTTAGGGTTACAAATGAAATTAAAAGCAATAATCAGCTGACTTTAAAATAAAGAGATTATCCTAGATTATCTAGGTAGGCATGAAGAAATCACAAGAATCTTTATAACTAGAAAAGTGAGGCAAAAGTGAGAATCAGAGAACTGGCAGTCTGAGAAGGACTCAGTCCAATGTTGCTAGCTTTGGAGATTGGGAAAGTGGGTCATCATCCAAGCAAGGCAATAGGCATCCAAATGGTGGAAAGACAAGAAAACGATTCCCTTCCAGAGTTTTCACTACAAATGTTGCCTGTCACCTCCTTAATTTTAGCCCTGAGAATAATTTCAGACTTCTGACATCTGGAAGAATAAGATAACAGATTATATTGTTTGTTGTTTAAATCATTAAGAGTGTAGTAATTTTTTTTTTTTTTTATATAACAGCAATAGGAAACTATTACCTTCAACATGAAAAACAGAAATTCTGTGACTATGATAGACCAAGGCAACAACAGTTAAAAAAAGACCACACCAAAATTCTATCTGATCACAGGCACATGAACATTGTCTGAGCCACAAAAGTTACCAACTATGTCATTTTCCTACTTAACATGAATAGCTATGACTTCTTAAACCAATTACTGTGTTAGCATTGGTGCAATATGCCTTCACTATAGATAACTTTTATTAAGATACTATAGTTTTTTCCCGCCTGCTGCGACGGACAGCGCAGAAGCGCGCTGGCTGCAACGGAGGGCGCAGAAGCGTGGCCCTCAGGAGCTACCCCTCGCCCAAGGTCAGAGGTAGCGACCGAAGTGCCAGGCTGCGACAGCGCAGGAGCGGCGGCCGAGAGGAGCTTCCCCACGCCCGAGGTCAGGGGCGGCGGCCGAGACGAAGTACCCCACCCAGGAGGTCAGGGTCCCCGCCCGAGAGGAGCTACCCCACCTCCAAGCAGCGGCTGCTGCGCAGGCGCAGGAGGGCCGAGAGGAGCTACTCCACGTTCAAGGTCAGGAGGGGCAGCGGTGAGAAGATACCCCTGCCCAAGGTAAGGAGCAGCGGCTGCGCTTTGCTGGAGCAGCCGTGAAGAGATACCCCATGTCCAAGGTAAGAGAAACCCAAGTAAGATGGTAGGTGTTGCGAGAGGGCATCAGAGGGCAGACACACCAAAACCATAATCACAGAAAACTAGCCAATCTGATCACAAGACCACAGTCTTGTCTAACTCAATGAAACTAAGCCATGCTGTGTGGGGCCACCCAAGATGGTCGGATCATGGTGGAGAGGTCTGACAGAATGTGGTCCACTGGAGAAGGGACTGGCAAACCACTTTGGTACTCTTGCCTTGAGAACCCCATGAACAGTATGAGAAGGCAAAATGATAGTATACGGAAAGAGAAACTCCCCAGGTCAGTAGGTGCCCAATATGCTACTGGAGATCAGTGGAGAAATAACTCCAGAAAGAATGAAAGGATGGAGCCACAGCAAAAACAATGCCCAGTTGTGGATGGGACTGGTGATAGAAGCAAGGTCCGATGCTGTAAAGAGCAATATTGCATAGGAACCTGGAATGTTAGGTCCTTGAATCAAAGCAAATTGGAAGTGGTCAAACAGGAAATGGCAAGAGTGAATGTCGACATTCTAGGAATCAGCGAACTAAAATGGACTGGAATGGGTGACTTTAACTCAGATGACCATTATATCTACTACTGTGGGCAGGAATCCCTTAGAAGAAATGGAGTAGCCATCATAGTCAACAAAAGAGTCCGAAATGCAGTACTTGGATGCAATCTCAAAAACGACAGAATGATCTCTGTTCGTTTCCAAGGCAAACCATTCCATATCACAATAATCCAAGCCTATGCCCCAACCAGTAACGCTGAAGAAGCCGAAGTTGAACAGTTCTATGAAGACTTACAAGATCTTTTAGAACTAACACCCAAAAAAGATGTCCTTTTCATTATAGGGGATTGGAATGCAAAAGTAGGAAGTCAAGAAACACCTGGAGTAATAGGCAAATTTGGCCTTGGAGTACAGAATGAAGCAGGGCAAAGGCTAATAGAGTTTTGCCAAGAGAACTCACTGGTCATAGCAAACACTCTATTCCAACAATACAAGAGAAGACTCTACACACAGACATCACCAGATGGGCAACACCGAAATCAGATTGATTATATTCTTTGCAGCCAAAGATGGAGAAGTTCTATACAGTCAGCAAAAACAAGACTGGGAGCTGACTGTGGCTCAGATCATGAACTCCTTATTGCCAAATTCAGACTTAAACTGAAGAGTAGGGATAACCACTAGACCATACAGGTATGACCTAAATCAAATCCCTTATGATTTGTACATGGAAGTGAGAAATAGATTTAAGGGACTAGATCTGATTGACAGAGAGCCTGATGAACTATGGACAGAGGTTCGTGACATTGTACAGGAGACAGGGATCAAGACCATCCCCATGGAAAAGAAATGCAAAAAGGCAAAATGGTTGTCTGAGGAGGCCTTACAAATAGCTGTGAAACGAAGAGATGCTAAAAGCAAAGGAGAAAAGGAAAGATATTCCCAATATCCTGGAATTTGAAGTCAAGTGGGCCTTAGAAAGCATCACTATGAACAAAGCTAGTGGATGTGATGGAATTCCAGTTGAGCTATTTCAAATCCTGAAAGATGATGCTGTGAAAGTGCTGCACTCAATATACCAGCAAATTTGGAAAACTCAGCAGTGGCCACAGGACTGGAAAAGGTCAGTTTTCATTCCAATCCCTAAGAAAGGCAATCCCAAAGAATGCTCAAACTACCCCACAATTGCACTCATCTCACACGCTAGTAAAGCAATGCTCAAAATTCTCCAAAGCAGGCTTTGGCAATACATGACCAGGAACTTTCAGATGTTCAAGCTGGTTTTAGAAAAGGCAGAGGAACCAGAGATCAATTTGCCAATATCCGCTGGATCATCGAAAAAGCAAGAGAGTTCCGGAAAAACATCTATTTCTTCTTTATTGACTATGCCAAAGTCTTTGACTGTGTGGATCACAATAAACTGTGGAAAATTCTGAAGGAGATGGGAATACCAGACCACCTGACCTGCCTCTTGAGAAACCTGAATGCAGGTCAGGAAGCAAAAGTTAGAACTGGACATGGAACAACAGACTGGTTCCAAATAGGAAAAGGAGTACATCAAGGCTGTGTATTGTCACCCTGCTTATTTAACTTATATGCAGAGTACATCATGAGAAACGCTGGGCTGGAAGAAGCACAAGCTGGAATCAAGATTGCCAGGAGAAATATCAATAACCTCAGATATGCAGATGACACCACCCTTATGGCAGACAGTTAAGAGGAACTAAAAAGCCTCTTGATGAAAGTGAAAGAGGAGAGTGAAAAAGTTGGCTTAAAGCTCAACATTCAGAAAACTAAGATCATGGCATCTGGTCCCATCACCTCATGGGAAATAGATGGGGAGACAGTGGAAATTGGCTTCCTGACAGCAGACAATCAGTAGCAAAGCACCTCTTCTTAAACCCTTCCAAAATCACCTAACACAAACCCAGAAAGTATAAGTAATTTATGACACCCTATTCATATATCTTACATTTCCCCCATGGTGGATGTTGTCTCTCACAGTAACAAGAAATAAACTCAACATTTTCAAATAAAAACATGTTCCCAGGGATTTCTGATTGGTTAGCATTGAATATCACCAAAAACTCTGTTATTCTATCTAAAAGGTAACCCTTCTGCTGACTTTCGATATTTTAACCTAGATTTTCCTAACACAGATCAAAAACAATCATAGATCAAATACTTTTTTTCTTTTCCTAAAATTATATTTGGGAGATTCATGCATAACTTTTGAGGAGCTACTGTCTTTTAAAATTTTATTTAACATACAATGTTCCATTGAGTGAATGTGCTGTTGGCTGTAAAGTCACTGAGTCATGTCCAACTCTTTTGCAACCCCATGAACTTTAGCCCACCAAGCTGCTCTCTCCATGGGATTTCCCAGGCAAGAATACTAGATTTGTAGCCATTTCCTTCTCCAGGGTATCTTCCTGACCCAGGGATCAAACCTGAGTCTCCTGCATTGGCAGGCAGATCCTTTACCACTGAACCACCAGCTAAACTCCTAATTGAAGTAGAGTGATTTATTCTTTCAATGTTAGTAAATATTTGAATAGTGTCATGTTTAAGAATGATACAAATTCCATATAAAAGATAAACTCAAATGGATTAGAGACTTAAATGTAAGACTGGAAACCATAAAACTCTTAGACGGAAATATAGGCAGAACACCATTTGACATGTATTGCAGCAATATTTTTTGAATCTGTCCTTTATGGAATAGTAAATAGAAACAAAAATAAATAAGTAGGGTTGAATTAAAAGCTTTCACAAAGCAAAGGAAGCTATTGGCAAACTGAAAAGAAAACCTAACAAATGGGAGAAAATATTTATGAATTATATGACCTACCAGACATTACAATCTAAAATAAATAAGCAGCTCATATAGCTCAATAGCAAACAAACAAACAACAACAACAACAACAAAAGCTTTTAAATGGACAGAATACCTGCATAGGTTATTTCCCAAATACATACAGATTTCCAACAGGCACTTGAAAAAAAAAATGCAACACTGCTATTTATCAGAGAAATGCAAGCCATAATAAAATGTCACCTCACACTTATCAGAATGGCTATCATCAAAAATACAGCAAATAACAAATATTGGCAAGGAAGTACAGAAAAAGGAACTCTTGTACACTGTTGATGCTCATATAGATTGGTATATACATTATGGAAAGCAGTATGGGGTTTCTTCAAAAAACTAAAATTAGAATTACTGTAGTATCAAGAAGTTCCAATCCTTCATATCTGTTTGAAGAAAACAGAAACACTAATTCAAAAAGATACAAAAGATAGATGCACCCAAATGTTCAGGGCAGAATTATAGATATTACTTAAAGCAACCAAGATACAGAAGTAACCTAAGTGTCAATCTGCAGACAAAGACATAAAGAAAATATGACATATGTGTAATGGAATTGGATTCCCTGGTAGCTCAGCTGATGAAGAGTCGTCTGCAATGCAGGAGACCCCAGTTTGATTCCTGGGTTGGGAAGATCCCCTGGAAAAGGGATAGGATACCCATTCCAGTATTCTTGGGCTTCCCCGGTGGCTCCGATGGTAAAGAATCCGCCTATGATGCGAGAAACCTGGGTTCGATCCCCGGATTGTGAAAATCCCCTGGAGGAGGGCATGGCAACCCACTCAGTATTCTTCCCTGATGACTCCCCAAGGACAGAGGAGCCTTATGGATTACAGTCCATGGGGTCACAAAGAGTCAAACATGACTGAGCAACTAAGCACTGGACACCATAGCAAGGAGTAGGCAGTACTTGGGTGGCATTTCAAAAATGACGGAATGATCCTGGTCCATTTTCAAGGCAAACCATTCCATATCACGGTAAACCAAGTCTATGCCCCAACCACTAATGATGAAGACGCTAAAGTTGGATGGTTCTGTTAAGATCTACAAGAACTTCTAGAACTAATACCAAAAAAAGATGTCCTTCTCATCATTGGGGTCTGGAATACAAAAGTAGGAAGTCAAGAGATACTTGGAGTAACAGGCAAGTTTGGCCTTGGAGTACAAAATGAAACAAGGCAAAGACTAACAGGGTTTTGCCAAGAAAACTCACTGGTTATAGCAAACATCCACTTTCAAAAACAAAAGAGATGACTGGACATATGGACATCATCAGATGGTCAATACTGAAATCAGATTGATTGCACTCTTTGCAGCTGAAGATAAACAAGCTCTCTACAGTCAGTCAAAAAAAAAAGTGTTAACTGACTGTGGCTCAGATCATGAACTTCTTATTGCCAAATTCAGACTTAAAGAAAGTAGGAAAAAACCACTAGACCATTCATAATGATCTAAATCAAATACCTTATAATTGTACAGGGGAAGTGACAAAGAGATTTAAGGGATTAGATCTGATAGAATGCCTGAGAACTATGGAAAGAGGTTGTAACACTGTACAGGTAGTGGTGATCAAGACCATCCCCAAGAAAAAGAAAGGCAAAAAGGCAAACTGATTGTCTGAGGAGGCCTTACAAATAGCTGAGAAATGAAGACAAACGAAAGTCAAAGGAGAAAAGGAAAGATATACCATCTGAATAATGAGTTCCAAAGAATAGCCAGGAGAGATAAGAAAGCCTTCTTCAGCGATCAATGCAAAGAAATAGAGGAAAACAATAGAATGGGAAAGACTAGAGATCTCTTCAAGAAAATTAGAGATATCAAGGGAACATTTCATGAAAAAATGGGCTCAATAAAGGACAGAAATGGTATGGACCTAACAGAAGCAGAAGATATTAAGAAGAGGTGGCAAGAATACACAGAAGAACTATACTAAAAAGATCTTCATGACCCAGATAATCACAATGGTGTGATCACTCACCGAGAGCCAGACATCTTGGAGTGTGAAGTCAAGTGGGCCTTAGTAAGCATTACTACCAACAAAGCTAGTGGAGATGATGAATTTCCAGCTGAACTACTTCAAATACTAAAAGATGATGCTATTAAAATGCTATGCTTAATATATCAGCAACTTTGGAAAACTCAGTAGTGGCCACAAGACTGAAAAAGGTCAGTTTTCATTCCAAATGCTAAAGAAGGACAATAACAAAAAATGTTCAAGCTACCATATAATTGCACTTATTTCACGTGATAGCAAAGTAATACTCACTATTCTCCAAGCTAGGCTTCAGCAGTATGTGAACCGATAGCTTACAGATGTACAAGCTGGATTTAGAAAAGGGAACTGAACAACAGCCACTATGGACAACAGTGTGAAGATTCCTTAAAAAACTGGGAATAGAACTGCCATAAGTTCAGTCACTCAATCGTGTCCAACTCTTTGCAACCCCATGGACTGCAGCACCACAGGCTTCCCTGTCCAACACCAACTCCCAGAGCTTGCTCAAACTCGTATCCATCGAGTCAGTGATGCCATCTAACCACCTCCTCCTCTGTCATCCTCTTTTCTTGCTGCCTTCAGTCTTTCCCAGCATAAGGGTCTTTTCCAATGAGTTGGTTCTTTGCATCAGGTGGCAAAGAGAGAATGCAATGAGTCGGACACTTGGCATCAAATATTGGGGTTTCAGCTTCAGCATCAGTCCTTCCAATTAATATTCAGGACTGATTTCCTTTAGGATTGACTGGTTTGACTTCCTTGCAAACCAAGGGACTCTCAGGAGTCTTCTCCAACACCACTGTTCAAAAGCATCTATTCTTCAGTACTCAGCTTTCTTTATAATCCAGCTCTCAAATCCATACAACTACTGGAAAAACCATAGCTTTGACTAGACAGACCTTTGTAAGCAAAGTAATGTCCCTGCTTTTTAATATGCTGTCTAGGTTGGTCATAGCGTTTCTTCCAAGGAGCAAGTGTCTTTTAATTTCATGGCTGCAGTCACCATCTGCAGTGATTTTGGAGCCCAGAAAAATAAAGTTAGCCACTGTTTCCATTGTTTCCTCATCTATTTGCCATGAAGTGATGTGACCGGATGCTATGATCTTAGTTTTCTGAATGTTGAACTTTAAACCAACTTTTTCACTCTCCTCTTTCACTTTCATCAAGAGGCTCTTTAGTTCTTCACTTTCTGCCATAAGGGTGGTGAAATCTGCGTATCTGAGGTTATTGATATTTCTCCTGGCAATCTTGATTCCAGCTTATGATTCTTCCAGCCCAGCATTTCACATGAGGTACTCTGCATATAAGTTAAATAATCAGGTTGACAATATACAGTCTTTATGTGCTTCTCTCCTGATTTGGAATCAGTCTCTTGTACCATGTCTGGTTCTAGCTCTTGCTTTTTGACCTGCACAGAGATTTCTCAGGAGGCAGGTAAGCAGCTCTGGTATTCCTATTTCCTTCAGAATTTTCCACAGTTTGTTGTGATCTACACAAAGTCTTTGGCATAATCAATAAAGCAGAAGTAGATGTTTTTCTGGAATTCTATTGTTTATTCTATGGTCCAATAGATGTTGGCAATTTGATCTCTGGTTCCTCTGCCTGTTCTAAATCCAGCTTGAACATCTGGAAGTTCGTGGTTCATGTACTGTTGAAGCCTAGCTTGGAGAATTTTAAGCATTAGTTTGCTAGCATGTGAGATGAGAGTATTGTGAGGTAATTTGAGCATTCTTTGGCATTGCCCATCTTTGGGGTTGGAATGAAAACTGATATTTTCCAGTCCTGTGGCCACTGCTGAGTTTTCCAAATTTGCTGGCATATTGAGTACAGCACTTTAACAGCATCACTTTTTGGATTTGAAATAGCTCAACTGGAATTCCATCACCTCTACCAGCTTTGTTCATAGTGATGATTCCTAAGGCCCACTTGGCTTCACATTCCAGGATGTCTGGCTCTAGGTGAGTGATCACACCATCATGGTTATCTGGGTCAGGAGATTTTTTTGTATAGTTCTTCTGTTTATTCTTGCCACCTCTTCTTAATATCTTCTTCTTCTGTTAGGTCCTTACAATTTCTGCCCTTTAGTGAGCCCATATTTGCATGAAATGTTCCTTTGATATTTCTAATTTTCTTGAAGAAATCACTAGTCTTTCCCATTCTGTTGTTCTCCTCTATTTCTTTGTATTGGTCACCGAGGAAGACTTTCTTATCTCGCCTTGCTATTCTTTGGAACTCTGCTTTCAAATGGGTATATCTTTTTCTCCTTTGCCTTTCACTTCTGTTCTTTTCTGAGCTATTTATAAGGCCTCCTCATACAGTCATTTTGCCTTTTTGCATTTCTTTTTCTTGGGATGGTCTTGATCACTGCCTCCTGTACAATGTTCCAAACCTCCGTCCATAGTTCTTCAGGCACTGTCTCTATCAAATATACTTCCTTGAATCTATTTCTCACTTTTACTCTATAATTGTAAGGTATTTGATTTAGATCATTATGAATGGTCTAGTGGTTTTCCCTACTTTCTTCAATTTAAGTCTGAATTTGGCAATAAGGAGTTCAGGGTCTGAGCCACAGTCAGTTCCCGATCTTGTTTTCCTGACTGTATAGAGCTTCTCCATCTTTGGCTGCAAAGAATATAATCAATCTGATTTCAGTATTGACCATCTGGTGATGTCCGTGTGTAGAGTCTTCTCTTGTTTTGTTGGAAGTGGGTTTTTACTGTGACCAGTGTGTTCTTCTGGCAAATCTCTGTTAGCTTTTGTCCTGCTTCATTTTGTACTCCAAGGCCAAATTAGCCTGTTACTCCAGGTATCTCTTGACTTCCTACTATTGCATTCTAGTCCCCTGCCATACTACCATACTACCCAGCAATCCCACTGCTGGGCATATACACGGAGGAAACCAGAATTGAAAGAGACACATATATCCCAACTTTCATTGCATCACTCTTTACAATAACTAGGAAATGAAAGCAACCGAGATGTCTATTAGCAGATGAATGGATAAGGAAATTGTGATACATATACACAGTGGAATGTTACTAAGCTATAAAAGGAACACATTTGAGTCAGTTCTAATGAGGCAGATGAACCTGAAGCTTATTATACAGACTGAAGTACATCAGAAAGTGAAAGACAAATGCTGTATATTGATGCATATATATGGAATTTAGAAAGACAGTGCTGACAATCCTACATGCAGGGCAGCAAAGGAAACACAGATGTGAAAAACAGACTTTTGGACTCAGTGGGAGAAGGCAAGAGTGGGATTATTTGAAAGAATACCATTGAAACCTGTACATTACCTTATGTAAAACAGATAACCAGTGCAAGATCAATGCATGAAGCAGGGCACCCAGGGCCAGTGTTCTGGACATCCCAGAGAGATAGGGTGATGAGGGAGGTGAGAGGGGTTTCAGGATGGGGCAGACACATGTATACCTGTGGCCATCCATGTTGATGTATGGCAAAAACAGTCGGAATATTGTTAAGCAATTATTATCCAATTAAAATAAATAATTAATTTTAAAAATGTTATTGAGAGTGTGGAGAAATGGAAGCCCTCCTACACTGTTGAGAGTGAGTGAAGCTGCTCAGTCGTGTATGACTCTTCGCAACCCCATGGACTGAAGAGCTTGATAGGCCACAGTCCATGGAATTTTCCAGGCAAGAGTACTAGAGTGGGTTGCCATTTCCTCCTTCAGGGGAGTTTCCTGACCCAGGGATTGAAGCCAGGTCTTCCGCATTGCAGGCAGATGCTTAACCATCTGAGCTACCAAGGGTAGGAATGTAAATTGGTTCAGCCATTCAGTTCAGTCTCTCAGTCCTGTCCAACTCTGTGACCCCATGGACTGCAGCACGCCAGGCCTCCCTGTCCATCACCAACTCCTGAAGCTTACTCAAACTCATGTCCATTGAGTCGGTGATACAATCTAACCATCTCATCCTCTGTCATTCCCTTCTCCTCCTGCCTTCAATCTTTCCCAGCATCAGGGTCTTTTCAAATGAGCCAGCTCTTTGCATCAGGTGACCAAAGTATTGGAGTTTCAGCTTCAACATCAGTCCTTCCAATGAACATTCAGGATTGATTTCCTTTGTGATGGACTAGTTTGATCTCCTTGCAGTCTAAGGGTCTCTCAAGAGTCTTCTCCCACACGACAGTTCAAAAGCATCAATTTTTCAGTGCTCAGCTTTCTTCACAGTCCAGCTCTCACATCCATACATGACCACTGGAAAAACCATAGCCTTGACTAGACAGACCTTTGTTGGCAAAGTAATGTCTCTGCTTTTTAATATGCTGTCTAGGTTGGTCATAACTTTTCTTCCAAGGAGCAACCATCTTTTAATTTCATGGCTGCAATCACCATCTGCAGTGATTTTGGAGCCCAGAAAAATAAAGTCAGCCACTGTTTCCACTGTTTCCCCATCTATCTCCCATGAAGTGATGGGACCAGATGCTATAATCTTAGTTTTCTAAATGTTGAGCCTTAAGCCAACTTTTTCACTCTCCTCTTTCACTTTCATCAAGAAGCCCTTTAGTTCTTCACTTTCTGCCATAAAAGTGGTATCACCTGCATATCTGAGGTTATTGAGATTTCTCCCAGCAATCTTGATTTCAGCTTGTGCTTCATCCAGCTCAGCATTTCTCATGATGTACTCTGCAAATAAGTTAAATAAGCAGGGTGACAATATACAACCTTGACCTACTTCTTTTCCTATTTGGAACCAGTGTGTTGTTCTATGTCCAATTCTAACTGTTGCTTCCTGACCTGCATACAGGTTTCTCAAGAGGCAGGTCAGGTGGTCCGGTGTTCCCATCTCTTTCAGAATTTTCCACAGTTGATTGTGATCCACACAGTCAAAGTCTTTGACATAGTCAATAAAGCAGAAGTAGATGTGTTTCTGGAACTCTCTTGCTTTTTCAATTTTCCAGCGGATGTTGGCCATTTGATCTCTGGTTCCTTTGCCTCTTCTAGTTTGAGCATTCTTTGACGTTGCTTTTCTTAGGGATTGGAATGAAAACTGACCTTTTTCACTCCTGTGGCCACTGCTGAGTTTTCCAAATTTGCTGGCATATTGAATGCAGCACTTTCACAGCATCATCTTTCAGGATGTGAAATAGCTCAATCGGAATTCCATCACCTCCACTAGTTTTGTTCATAGTGATGCTTCCTGAGGCCCGCTTGACTTCACATTCCAGGATGTCTGGCTCTAGCTGAGAGATCACACCATCACGCTTATCTGGGTCATGAAGATCTTTTTTGTACAGTTCTCCTGTGCATTCTTGCCAGCTCTTCTTAATATCTTCTGCTTCTGTTAGGTCCATACCATTTCTGTCCTTTATTGAGCCCATCTTTGCATGAAATGGTCCCTCGGTATCTCTAATTTTCTTGAAGAGATCTCTAGTCTTTCCCATCCTATTGCTTTCCTCTATTTCTTTGCACTGCTCACCGAAGAAGGCTTTCTTATTTCTCCTTGCTCTTCTTTGGAACTCTGCATTCAAATGGGTTTATCTTTCCTTTTCTCCTTTGCTTTTCACTTCTATTCTTTTCACAGCTATTATTAAGGCCTCCTCAGACAGCCATTTTGCCATTTTCATTTCTTTTTCTTGGGGATGGTCTTGCTCCCTGTCTCCTGTACAGTGTCACAAACCTCTGTCCATCGTTCATCAGGCACTCTGTCTATCAGATCTAGTCCCTTAAATCTATTTCTCAGTTAAACTGTAACATCTTTAGGGATTTGAATTAAGTCATACCTGAATGGTTTAGTGGTTTTCCCTACTTTCTTCAATTTAAGTCTGAATTTGGAAATAAGGAGTTCATGACCTGAGCCACTATCAGCTCCTGGTTTTGTTTTTGCTGACTGTATAGAGCTTCTCCATCTTTGGCTACAAAGAATAAAATCAACCTGATTTTGGTATTGACCATCTGGTGACATCCGTGTGTAGAGTCTTCTCTTGTGTTGTTGGAAGAGGGTGTTTGCTTTGACCAGTGCATTCTTTTGACAGAACTCTATTAGATTTTGCCCTGTTTCAAGCTGTATTTCAAGGCCAAATTTGCCTGTTACTCTAGGTGTTTCTTGACTTCCTACTTTTGCATTCCAGTCCACTATAATGAAAAGGACAGCTTTTTGGGGTGTTAATTCTGGAAGGTCTTGTAGGTCTTCATAGAACCATTCAACTTCAGCTTCTTCAGTACTATTGGTTGTGGCATAGACTTGGATTACCGTGATAACCTTGTTAACCATAAGTTTGTTTTCTATAACTGTGACTATATTGCTGATTTGTAAATACATTGATTTGTACCATATTTTTAGATTCCACATATAAGGTGTTGGCTGTGAAAAGATAGCCTGAAGGGACAGGACTAATGAACTCCACAACTGGGAAAGTTTGTGAAATGAAGCCTGGGACGCCTTAGAAGCAAGGCATCACTGTTGAGTGGCACACAAGGGATGGGGCTGCCATTATAACTCCTTTCCCCTGAGTAGGCCCACCCATCCCTCAAGCCAAGAAGCTGTTCAGTTCTTCACTTTCTGCCATAAGGGTGGTGCCATCTGCATTTATGAGGTTATTGATATTTCTCCTGGCAAACTTGATTCCAGCTTGTGCTTCATTCAGCCCAACATTTTGCATGAGGTACTCTGCATGTAAGTTAAATAAGCAGTGTGAAAATATACATTCTTGATGTACTCTTTTCCCGATTTTTAACCAGTCTGCTGTTCCATGTCCAGTTCTTGAGCCTCATTCCCTCCAAAACCCCACCCCTTTAGGTTGTCTCAAAGCACCAAGCTCAGTTCCCTGTATTTTACAGCAGCTTCCCACCAGCTATTTTACACATGGTGATATACATATGTTGATTGTACTGTCTCAATTTGTCCCACACTGTTCCTCCCCCACTGTAACCACAAATCCATTCTCTATTTCTGTGTCTCTAGTTCTACCCTGCAAATAGATCCATCACTACCATATTTCTAGATTCCACATATATGCATTAAAATATGATATTTGCTTTTCTCCTTCTGACTTGCTTCACTCAGTATGACGGGCTCTCAGTTCAGTTCAGTTCAGTCACTCAGTCGTGTCCGACTGTTTGTGACCCCATGAATCGCAGCACGCCAGGCCTCCCTGTCCATCACCAACTCCCGGAGTTTACTCAAACTCATGCCCATTGAGTCAGTGATGCCATCCAACCATCTCATCCTCTGTCATCCCCTTCTCCTCCTGCCCCCAACCCCTCCCAACATCAGAGTCTTTTCCAATGAGTCAACTCTTTGCATGATGATGGGCCCTAGGTTCATCCAAAATACTACAAATGAACCAATTTCATTCCTTTTTTATGGCTGAATAATATTCTATTGTATGCATGTACCACAACTTTTACATATGATAATGTACAGATTTCCATGCTATTCTTTCTTTTTTTTTTTTTTTTTAGGCTTTTTTTTCTCCATTTATTTTTATTAGTTGGAGGCTAATTGCAATATTGTAGTGTTTTTTTGTCATACATTGACATGAATCAGCCATGGATTTACATGTATTCCCGATCCCCATCCCCCCTCCCACCTCCCTCTCCACCCAATCCCTCTAGGGTCTTCCCAGTGCACCATGCCCGAGCACTTGTCTCATGCATCCAACCTGGGCTGGTGATCTGTTTCACCCTAGATAATAAACATGTTTAGATGCTGTTCTCTCAAAACATCCCACCCTCGCCTTCTCCCACAGAGTGCAAAAGTCTGTTCTGTACATCTGTGTCTCTTTTTCTGTTTTGCATATAGGGTTATCGTTGTTACCATCTTTCTAAATTCCATATATATGTGTTAGTATACTGTATTGGTCTTTATCTTTCTGGCTTACTTCACTCTGTATAATGGGCTCCAGTTTCATCCATCTCATTAGAACTGATTCAAATGGATTCCTTTTAAAGGCTGGGTAATATTCCATGGTGTATATGTACCAAGTCATCCCACTCTTGCCTCCTCCCACTGAGTCCAAAAGTCTGTTCTTTACATCTGTGTCTCATTTGCTGTCCTGCATTTAGGATATTCCATTTCCTAAATCACAGTACCCATTGGAAATGGCCTTAGACCCATTTGGAGAACTAATATGATTTATACAACATATATTTTGAATATTATGGTATTTAAGGATAACCCTTAAGGTATCTACCCACCCATTATTTGTAATGTCTCATTATTAGTCTGCTCAGTTCTGCAAATGAGTAAAATAAGAATTGTGTCTTGCAAATAATGTAAATATTCCTACAGGACGATTGTCAAATGTGAACTCATTACATGATATCTAGCTTAGACAAATTGAAACAAACAAATTAAACTTGAGAATGAGGACTTTTGCTTGCAAGGAAAGATCAGAAGAATTTGGCTGTTCAAGATGTTTGTAACATCTAGATGTTTCAACTAGATGTAACCCATTTAGATGTTTCAACTTCAATTTTTCTTTCCAGTCAGTTTTCTAAATATTATGTTAGTCTTAGTGAGGAAGCAAGTTCTAATTGCTTTAATATTTTAGGTCATTTTAATCATGAGGTATATATTCTGTTTTTTAACCTTAATGAAAAAATAAAGGATTATTTCGGAACAGTCATCTGGTTCTATGACTGCTTTCAGAGGAAAATTTAAAGGACTGAGTTTGTTATTTTCTTCTTGCAATCTATTTAGGGAACCAGAAAAAATATACTCCAGTCCACAAATAGTGGGGTCTGTGTGTCTAGTGTAAATGAATTATTTAACAGTAAATTTATATTGTAAATTGGTTCAACCACTATGGAGAACAGTATGAAAGTTCCTTAAAACCTAAAAATAGAGTTGCAATCTCACTCCTGGGCATAGATATGAAAAGAAAAAGATGAAGACTCTATTTAGAAAAATATTTGTGCCCAATGTTCATAGCAACACTGTTTATAATAGCTGAGACATGTAATTAACTTTAATGTGCATCAACAGATGAATGGATAAAGATGTGTTATGTGTATACAATGGGATACTACTTAATCACTGAAAAATGAAATAATGCATTTGCAGCAGCATGAATAAACCTAGACATTGTTATACTAAGTGAAGTCATACAGAGAAAGACAAATACCATGAGGTATCACTTACATGTGGAATCCAAAATATGATAATATGAACTTATTTATAAAACAGAAACAGATTCAGAGACATATACAATAGACTTATGGTTACCAAAACATACAAAAATTATCAATGTAAGTATCTGAATCACTTTCTTATACATCAGAAACTAACATTTCAGCATTGTAAATCAACTATATATCAATTTTTTTAAAAGAGTAAATTTTCTTGCCTTTCTTGCAAGTGATTTTTACCAATAACCAGTGACAATTCAAATAACTTTTTATTTTGGTCACAGTATATAGTCTGAAATACTGTTCCGTCTTCCATTGGCAATTATTGTACCCAATCTACTGTCTAATCAGGATATTGACTTCAGAGTCCTAATTTTGAAATTTTTTATCCTCAGTAATTGGCTGGTAAAAAAAAAATGGTGTATACAAATCATTTGCATTAGTTTGTAAATAGTCTTCACTCATTATTTTCCAGGTATAATTGATTTTATCATAGGAAATTAGATGCATGTTTATATTTTAGAAGTGCTAAAAAAGTGAAGGCAATTTGGGAGTGGTCTTAGAAACTCACTTGGGCTTCCCAGTTGGCATTAATGGTAAAGAACCTGCCTACCAATGCAGGAGACAGAAAAGGTGCAGGTTCGATCAGTGGGTCGGGAAGATCCCCTGAAGGAAGGCATGGTAATCCACTCTGGCATTCTTGCTTGGAGAATCCCATGGACAGAGGAGCATGGTGAGCTACAGTACATAGGGTCACAAAGAGTCAGATACCACTGAAGTGACTTACACACATGCACACACACACAGGAATTCACTTAGAGGGCATCACAAACCTCAGAACGTATGAGATACTCCTATTCAGTCTCTAACAACCACATAGTATATTTTGCAGAAGCTCATCAAGAAGCTAATTTAAAATCCATGTCTACAAATGCATCTGCCTTCCTCAGATGGTAACTCCTTTTATTCTCTTCTTTTTTTTCAAATACATTTGAATTCCTCTCATTGGTAAATGCTAGCCATGAATCATACATGGAATGGGATTCTGAGAAATATGGGTCGAGTTAATACCTACCTAATAATAGCTTAACATATAAAGATTGTCACTTATGTTAGAAGTATTTTGATTTTTTAGATTTTATGTTTTTTTAAGAGGGTGGAGATCTTAATGATAGTCCTTATATTCTCAATTATTTTCATTGATAATGAAAACTAGATATAAACCTGAGCTATCTTTAAAAAATTCTAAAGTATTATTGTGCATAGAGCTTCCTCAAAACTAGATAAAAACTTGAGTTATCTTTTAAAAATTCTAAAGTATTATTGTTCTTAGGGCTTCCTTGAAGTGATAAAGCACTAGTGATAAAGAATCCACCTGTCAATGGAGGAGATGCAAAAGAAGTAATAGAGGAAGGTTTGATCCCAGGGTCAGGAAGATCCCTTAGTGTAGGAAGTGGCAACGCACTCCAGTATTCTGTGCCTGGAAAATTCCATGGACAGAGGAGTGTGGTGTGTTACAGTCCATGGGGCCACAAAGAGCCAGACATGACTGAGCAATTGAGCACACACATTTTGTGCATATGCTATTTTACAGCCCAAAGGAAACTTATAGAAAGGCTTAAATTAACAGAAAGTATACAAATTAATTCCAAAATTGTTTGTACACTCTCCCCTTCTTTTAGTAATTATAGTGCTAATATTATTTTTTCTTTTTTTCTGTTTTGGTAACCTTTGCACAAATAAGTTCAGTTGTGAAAGGAGAAATGGACTTTCTGATTATATGTTGTAATGTTTTTGAGGCATGCTGAAGTCCCTCTCAAATGCTGATTTCTGATGAATTTAGATATTCACACTATATTTTAAATTTTCCTAAGTAGATTAAAATAATTGTAAATCAAAACTTTAGTGATATTAAAGTTGTATAGATGTAAAACGTGGAGGTGATGATCATAGGCCTGAAGCAATATTATTTACAGTGTCTTGCTTACAGGGACATTAGCAGGTCTGAGGATTTAATATATATGCAAAGTACTTATAACTCAGGTTGACACATACAAATGAATCAATAAATACTAATGTGTTTAATATAGTACACAAAAGCCCTAGAAAAAGCCCTTTGACCCACCCTAAAATCAATACTACATCGAACATCTCACTGCATGACCTAACCAACCTCACAGTGTGACTTAATACCTTCCCAGTAACCCAAACTCAGCTGGATGTATCTTTCTGAAATCAAGCTCAACTTCTGAGAAACAATTAATCTGTTTCTCTATATATAGAAAATCAAGAATAATTTTTGAATTACAGCACTCCAGGATACTTGAATAAAATATGTACAATAATACCACAAGTGCACAAAATTCACAATGGTGGATGAGTTCATATCAATGTATGACAAAACCCACTGAAATGTTGTGAAGTAATTAGCCTCCAACTAACAAAAAAAAAAAATTAAATTAAAAAAAAAAAAAAAGAAAGAAAAAACTAAAGGATTTGATGTACATGAGTGATATAATATTCAGGAAATAGAATCACACATACAGCTGATTCACTTCATTCTAGAGCAGAAACTAACACAACATTACAAAGCAATTATATTCCAATTAAAAAAAAATACATGTTGGCTGTTATATATGTCTCTAATTTGTGTATTTGATATGAGAGAAGGTAAAATAAAACTATATAGGTCAATTCGTAGTCCTTAATTATAGCTAGACTTCAAATTCATTTCCATATAGTGAAACTTCTATTATCCTTATGAAGCTTTCACTGTCTTAAGGAATTTGAAATAATCAATTATCATTATTATAACTGATTATCGTTAATTGTATACCATTATCATAAAATCATACACTTGCATCTGCATCCTCTTATTATCTCATTTTATACATGGAGAATGAAAGGTCGAATAACATATCTGAGGTCACTAAACAATGGTGAAGGCTGGAAAGAAAACCACTTGCTCTCTGGGACTTCTCTGATGGTCTGGCGGTCAACAATCCTTGCTTCCAATGCAGAGGGTTCAGGTTGGAGCCCTGGTCAGGGAACTAATAACCCACATGCAGCATGGCATAGATATTAAAAGACATTATTCTACAGCCACATCTATTAAATTCTGAACTGGGATATTGACATGGCAAGTTTTGAGTTGTTGAGATGGGGAATTTGGTGCTGATAAAAATGATTATGAAATTGATTGATATTTTTGTTCTTAAGAAAACAGACATTTAATTGGGGCATTTGAAGGTCAATAGAATGATTATGTTACCTAAGGGAGGACACAGGCAAACAAGGGATATTTTCCCTGAAGACCATACAGATAAATTATAATTTGTCACAGTCTTTATGGCAGAGCGATGTCTGATGACTATTTAACCTTCTTAGTTCATTGGTAATGTATGAACCTGACATTAAGAGATGAATCACTCTGGATATTTTTGTGTGCAATTCTTTCATTCATGTAAATACATTTCTGGTGATATTTTGAGGGAAAAAATAAAATTTATAGCTAGTATTTCTGAAAAAAAGTTGGATTTATTTGATATCAAAAAAATTAATTGAAAGGCTTGGTGATGCAAAACAGTGTTTTACTTAGGTAAGTAGTTACCTTTCCCAATATCATCAGCCTTGTTTTGCAAAATAGCTAAAAGTAAAATTAAGGAATAATTTATTCAAATTTTTAATTTAATATAAACAATAAGTGAAATTGAATAATACTTTTTAGTGTGCACTTACTATGTGTAAGTTTTGGGGCTTCCCGATAGCTCAGTGAGTTAAGAATCTGCTTGTAATTCAGAAGACACAGGAGATGCAAGTTCAATCTCTGGGTCTGGAAGACTAGCTGAAGCGGGGCATGGCAACCCACTCCAATATTCTTTCCTGGAGAATCTCAAGGACAGAGGAGCCTGGCGGGCTTGTATAAGTTGAACTTCCCAAGTGGTACTAGTGGTAAAGAACATGCTTGCCAAAGCAGGAGAAACCCTTTCATCAAGTTTAAAAAAAAAAAAAAAAAAAAAGATCTAGGCAGTTAAATTGCCAGCCAAATCTGTAAATGTGTTTCTAAAACATCATTAGTATATAAACCTATTGAAAATATAATTTTTCACCAATTTATGGGCTATTATATAAAATATCATATGTGGAAATCATTTGGACAATATTAGGTAAAATAACATTTTATATTAATACTTAAAGAACAGTCTATGATTATGTCTACTTTCTTACATGTTAATTTTCACATTGGATGGACAAACAGAACCAAATACTCACTTCGTGCGGTCTTGGACTTCAAGATTATTATAAACCAAGTTATTTGGTGGTAAATAAGAAAAGTACCCGGTTTGAAGTAACTCAAAATTTCAAAATTCTTTCTGAGTGTCTAAAGACTTAATGGCCCTATAATAGCACTATTTATTGGATGGTGAACATCAAATTAAGAGATGGCTAAAGATATAGAATAGCCTTTTAATAATTTACTTAATATTTTATAGTTCCCTTATCCTACCTAGACTCCATCTGCATCTGCCAATGAGTAATATGCACTACTGACTCTGAAAAATATATAATTTTATACTAAATGATGCATTTATATTTAGATTCAATACAATTAATTTATCCTCAGGGATTAAAGTACATTGTGTGTTTTTGCTTTTAATTTTTTGTTTTTGCTTTTTGTTTTTGCTTTTAATTTTCTCACTGAAGCATTTTTATTCACTTTCTCTTTTCCTTTGAGGAAAGTGTGTTCAGCTTCACAGACATTTTTCATAAATACCTTGGATAAAAACAGATGTTAAATAAAGCCTGAGTAAAGGTAATCTCTTTCCTTTTTTCTTAATTGAGACGGCTTATTTAAAGAAATTCTCATTCAGGAGTCAATGCCAATTTTAGTGAAATTTCTTATGTAGAACAACATAACTGATGGTCAGATTTCAAGCCATAAAAGCAAGTCACTATAGATCATGACAACAAATAACTAACTACATTCTTCAAGGAGCAAGTCTAATTGTTTGGTATTCTGCTTTATTATGTCACAATTTTGAGGGACATCTTGAAAAATGTAATGTCTGTGCATAAGAAATACTTCTCACATTGTATTTGAACCTATCAATGAAGTTTTTCTTCACTTTTTCCTCTAAAACTAGGTTATTTCTTCATTATATTAATTACTGTATGTTTTTTTACTCCCTATGTTTTACTGAACTATCCACACAGATGAAAATTGCCAACCCAACTGGCTATATCAATAACAGTTGTCTGGTTGTTTGCTACTGTGTTTCTTTTGCATAATGTCAAGAGTCTTATGACTATGTGGTATCAGTATTTGGAATCTGACTCAGAAAGCAGCCTGTTCAACACTGAGCTTCTTTCTGTACTTTCTGGGTGGTCTTAGATTGTCAAATTCAAAAAATAAAATAAAGGTAAAGTAAGAGCAATCTTACACATTGTTTATTTAAAAACAGAACACCTTAAAGATTTCTCTTTTAGAGAAATTTGGTAACATGCTAAGACTAGATCAGAACATTTGCAAAAATTTAGATCTCCTTATAGTAGTTCTAGTTCCCTTACCCTCTATCTGTACATATTAGCTGATCTCTTTGAGATTCACATTCATATTTTGAAATCAAAGAAAGCTACCCTTTGAAAGTTGTTATAATGATCAAAACATGACATATGTAAAACACTCAACACATTTTATATAGGTGTGTAGAAGATTACTTATTCACTTAGGATTGAAATCTTTATTTTATCTTTAGTACTTGGAAATCAGAACTATGCAAGACCATGGAATGACTTTAAATATGTGCTGAATTTTTTATAGATAAATAGGCAGATCTGTACAGATACAAACTTTTTATTCTTTTAATTAAATTGTACATAGAAAATTTCAAAAAGTTTAAATACATTTTTCTTAAAATACTGCAAGTGTAGAGTACTTCTTCAGAAGTACTTATAAAACTGTCTTAAGAAATTTTGCACTAAAGTTGTGATAGTGACAACATTCTGTGGTAAAGACATAGAATTAAATGTAGTCAAAACTTTATACATAAAATATATCATTGGTATTTCTAAGAAAGAAAATGAAAGTGATACATTGTAAAATAAGTGTGGACCTAAAGATATTTGTAAACTCTACCCAAGGAAAAGAATTGGGATGGACAAGAATGGAGATATGGAACAACAGGACCACTGGAGCTGACTTTGTTCTCCTGGGGCTATTTCACTGCATCCTGGTCCCCAAGCTACTTTTTACTTTCATCTTTCTAGTTTTTCTTGTGGCCCTTACTGTCAATATTATGATGGTGATACTCATTTGGTTGAACTCTCATCTCCATTCTCCTATGTACTTTCTTCTCAGTCAACTTTCCTTGATGGACCTCTTGTATATCTCTACTTTTGTTCCCAAGATAGCCATTGACTTTTTGTCTGGACAAAACAACATTTCCTATACTAATTGTGGAATCCAGCTCTTCCTCTTCATGACTCTGGTGGGAGCAGAGTGCCTTCTCCTGGCAGTCATGGCTTACGACCGCTAGGTGGCTATATGCCATCCCCTTCACTACTCAATTCTCATGCGTCCTACCGTTTGCATTTTGATGGTGGCTGGCACTTGGCTGAGTGCACTTATCAATGCCTTCATCCATGTTGTCTATGTTCTGAATCTTCCTTATTGTGGCTCCAGAGAAATCCATCATTTCTTTTGTGAGATCCCAGCTCTCCTGAAACTTGTTTGTGCTGACACTTCTCTTTATGAAAATGGTCTTTTTATCAGTGGTATTATATTTCTCCTCTTTCCAATATCTGCCATCATGGCCTCATATGGGCAGATTCTCTCCACTGTTTTAAGATTAGGATTAAACATGGGGATGAGGAAGACTTTGTCAACTTGTTCTTCCCATACGATTGTGGTGATTCTCTTCTATGGAACTGCCATCATCAAATATTTTCTCCCCAAAGCCTATCACACTGCTGAGCAGGACAAAGTGGTCTCTGTCTTCTACACCATCCTCACGCCCTTGCTCAATCCCCTCATCTACAGTCTGAGAAACAAAGAAATGTCTGGAGCCCTCAGGAAAGTACTGAGAAGAAAAATAACCAAATAAGTTGCTATCTACTGAGAATAGGAGAAGAAAGAATTGCCCTTAGTTACAGACAGATTTTACAGTAACAGAGATGAGAAATATATAGTCAACAAATTGTACTTTTCTGTAGACATCTCATGGCCAAACCACTTCACCTTATCTTTAGTGGACTGCTAATGAAACATAGAATGCCTTCCTTCTATGCTTCATAAGATCCTCACAGATTTATTAACAAAAATGCAATGTCAGCAATTTGCCAGTCAGCAATCAATATAAAAAATGTCTTTTTGAAAAAATTAGACAAGATAAAACAATGTGAATCCTAAGTAATATTGATTCTCTACTACATTTTAAAGTAATTTTCCCTAAACCACTGAGTTGTAACAATATTTAAGTCAATATTTATAATACATTGGTCAGAACTTTGTTTTTTAAATTCCTACTATAACATATTTAATTTTGAACATATGATTCAAGTGTGGCTCACAAACACAAGATTTTCTTCTTATTCTCACCATTTTATACAGGAACTGGTGTGTGTTTGTTTTACTAATTGTTATAATCACAATAGTTTAGCTTTAATATTTTTTAATATTAACTTTTTTAATATTTAACTAATTAACTATAGTAATTTGTCTTAACTAATGATACCAGTGTACTTAACTATTTTTTTAGATTTGTCATAGCATTTCTTTTCAATTTATAGATTTATTTTTATTAAGGGTCCCACTTTGTGTAAACTATTTTTTTCTTGATAAATTTTCACATGTGAAAATAATGAATCCAAGGAAATAATTATTTTTTAATGTTTCTGTTCTTATCAAATTGATGAGTTATGTACATTTTAACATAACAAATAAATGCATGTATGTATATGTGTAGTTTATACAACCCAAATAATAATTTTAGTATATATGATTTTACACTTTTTATTTTATTAAGTTAGTAAATGATAGAGACCTTATTATAATTGAAAGATATATTTATTCATTTAGCTTTCATTGATTTGGAAACTTTCCTTGTGTGTGTGTTGTGTAAACATTTTTATTTTGGGTTTTTTCATACTATACTTACCCATTTATTGTTTCTGATCTTTGTATATTTTTACATATTTGGCTTATTGACATATTTGAATACATGACCTTTTACAATTTATTAAAAAATAGCCCATCCATTAATTCTCTTATAGTTCTATGCTGTGGCCATAAATTACATATTTGAATTTATAAAACTTTCATTGAGTAATTTTATTATTAAAAATATTATTACTCTACATAATTTATTCTGTACTTTCACTTATCTTTTCACTGGTTGTTGCCTTTTAAATATAAATTAGAATTACATAAGCTAGATTAAAAATATTTCACCCTGTGTCTATAGAAGACCTACAGCTGTATAATCCTGCAGTCCTAAAAAGCTACAACACTAAAAAAGAGAACTAGACAACTATGTCATACCATACTTAAAAATCAACTAAAAATGTATTAAAGACTTGAATATGACCTAATTTTTAATTTCTTTAACCGAATATACATTGAAAAAAATAGTATATCTATTCTGTCTTGTTTTCTTTACTTAACATTTTGCTTGTCAGATTTTTTCCGGTTTTAATTTTAATTTATTTTGACCTTTATGAACTTTTATAACATCAATATGCATAAATTATTTAACATTCAAATGTACTATACATTGGAGCATTTTCTGTTCTTCGCTATTATAAACAACTACACTGTCAATACTTGTATACCTATATCTTAGTAAAAATAAACACGATTTAAAAAAATATGTCTGTGAGTAGATTTGCTAGGGAGAAGTTATGCACATTTTAAAATTAATAATGTGTATTAGATTACCAGGGTCACCATAAAAAATCAAAACCAACTTTGATGTATTAAAACAATAGAAATTTACTTTCTCACAATTCTGTAGTCCAGACTTTCAAGTTTTTGACTGGTCAAGGCTACCTGTGAATGCTCAAGTGTCAATCTTTCTTAGACTCTTTCACCTCTGATCGTTTCTGACATTCCTTGGCTTGTGTAGCATAAGTTTGATCTGTCTTTTTCTTCACTTGGTTTTCTTTCCTTTGTATGGTTTAATGTGCTCTTTTCTCTTATAAAAACATTACTCAGTTGATTTTGAACCCACCCTAAATCCTCGATGATTTAATCTTGAGATCCAAAACTAAGTACAAATGCCAAGCTCTATTTCCAAAGGCCACATTCACATGTTCCAAAAGAACATGAATTTTGGGGTGCCATCTTTCAACTCAAAGTGTTTTCTAAATAATTGTACTAGTTCAATTCATTCAAGCATGAATTCCTTTTATTTCACAACCTTAAAAAATGCATGAATTTCAAAATAATACATTTCTGTGCATATGATGAGTATATCTGTATGGTCTTGTTGCTATTTATTTGCCTATTTTTGATTACCAGTGAAGTTGTGTGATTCCTCACATATTTACTGTCCATTTTTACTTCATTCTTTCAGAAGTTGCATTTAAACAGTTTGTCTATTAAAAAATAATAATGAATTAGACATTTTGTTGTTAATTTTAGTAGTTCTTTATAGAATATGGACAAAAATCATTTCCAATTACTCATGCTACAACTATATTACCCTTCCTTGATATGAGTTCTCACACTCTTAATGCTGATATTTATTAAAAATTAACATTATTGTGGTAATAGTTATCAGTAATTTCCTTCAAAATTAATGTTTGTATATGTTGCCAAATAAATTATTTCACATCCTTCAATCAAAAAGTTATTCTTCCATATCTTTTCCAAGACACATATGTGCATGTTAAGCTATTTCAGTCATATCTGACTCTTTGTGACTCTATGGACTGTAGCCTATCAGGCTCTTCTGTTCATGAGATTCTCCAGGCAAGAATTCTAGAGTGAGTTTCCTTGCCTTCCCCCACGGGATCTTCGCAACCTAGGGACTGAACTCACATCTCTTATATCTCCTGCATTGGCAGGTGGACTCTTTACCACTACTACCACCTGGGGTAAGCCCCATGCTGTGTGTGTGTGTATATATATATGTATATATATATACATACCACATATGTATATGTATTTACATTTATGTATATATGGTGTGTATATATGGTATGTATTTATATGTGTGTGTATACACACACACACATATATACACAATGGAATACTCCTTAGCTATAAAATAGAATGGAATAGTATCATTTGCAGCAATATGAATGGATATAGAGATTATCAGTGAAGTAATTCTGATAAAGACAAATATTATAGGATAACATTTATATGCAGAGCCTTAAAAAAAACAATAAAAAATAGATTTATTTAAAAGAAAAACAGACTTACAGACATTGAAAACAATCTTATGGTTACCAAAGATGGAAGAGGGACAAATTAGGGGTATGAGATTAACAGATATACATGGCTATAAACAAAATAGTCATGTATAATTTTTATAAAAAGCAATGTTATACTATGTAGCATAGAAAACTTTATTCAATAACATGTAATAAGCTATAATGAAAAAATTGATAAAAAAATGTTTTTTATTATTACACAATACTGTACTTCAATAAAAAAAAGAGGTCACTATTTCAAGAAGATATAACAATAATAAATAAATATTCACTCAACATGAAAGCACCTAAGCAACCTAAATATATTAAGCAAATACTATAAGATCTGAAAATAAAAATAGACAAGTGTATAATAATAATAAGAGGCCTTCAATAATCTACTATCAACAATGGATATCTTATCCACAGAAAATCAGCAAAGGAATGTTGTAACTGGACACATTAGAGCAAATGGACTTAACAGACATATATAGAATAGTCCATCTAACAGTATCAGAATACACATTCTTCTCAAGTGCACACAGAATATTCTCCAGGATAAATCATATGAATAGACACAAAATACATCTTAGCAAATTTAAGAAGATTGGATTCATACCAACTATCTTTTCTGACCACAGTGGTAGGAAACTTGAAATTAACAACAAAAGGAAAATTGGAAAATTTGCAAATATGTAGAAGCTAAACACACTTTTGATAGGCAATGGAACAAAAAAGAAATCAAAAGAGAATTTTAAAATTCTCAAATAAGTAAAATGTAATTATAACATATCAGAACTTATGGAATGCAGCAAAAGCATTTCTGAGGAGATATTTTAGAGTAATAAATGCATAACATTAAGAAATTAGGAATATCTCAAATATACAATCTAACTTTTCACTTCGAGGAACTAGAAAAATAAGAACACATTAAGCAAAATGATAGCAGAAGAGTGTAAATAACAATAAAAGAGAAAAAGTGAATTAGGGACTAGAAAAAACAATAGAATGGGTTAATGAAACTAAGAACTGGTTTTAGAAAAGATAAACCAAATTGACAAAACTTCAGATAGACTAAGAAAAAAAGAGAAAGTATTCAGATACATGAAGTTAGATGCAAAAGAAAGTTAAGACCTTACACTAGATACAAAAGAAATACAATCATAAAAGACTACAATGAGCAACCGAAAGTAAGATAAATTAGATAACCTAGAAAATATGGATAAATTCCCAGAAACACATCAGCTACAAAGACTGAACTAGAAAAAAGCAGAAAATCTCAACAGATCAATAATTAATATTGAGAATGAACTAGTAACCAAAAATCTCCCAACACAGAAAACCCCAAGAAACTTTTCTTCACTCGCCAATTCTGCTAAACATTAAATTATAACTAATGCTTCCCTCAAGCTCAGTCAGTAAATCATCTGCCTGCAATGCAGGAGACCCAGGTTTGATTCCTGGGTCAGGAAGATCCCCTGGGGAAGGAAACGGCAACCCACTCCAGTATTCCTGCCTGGAGAATCACATGGACAGAGGAGCCTGGCGGGATACAGTCCATGGGGTTGGAAGGGGTTGGACTTGACTTAGTGACTAAACCACCACCATAATTAATGCCAATTCTAAAACTTTTCTAAAAAACTGAAGGGGATGAAACACTTCCAAACTCCTATGAGACCAGAATAACACTTATATCAAAGTCATATAAGGAAACTACAAGAAAAACAAACAGAAACCTATAAACCAATATCCCTAATAGATTTAGATGCAAAAAATTATCAACATGTATTTTAGCGAAGGACTTCAAGAATAATAAAAGCCAATTATGACAAACCTACAGCCAACATAATACTCAATAGTGAAAAGGTGAGAGCCTTCCTACTAAAAACTGGAACAAGATAAGGATGTCCATTCTCACCACTATTTTTCAACAGAGTTTTGGAAGTCCTAGCCACAGCACCAGACAAGAAAAATAAATAAAAAGGAATCAAAATTGGAAAGGAACAAGTGATGCTCTCAATCTTTACAGATGACATGATACTTAACAAAGAAAATCTTAAAGGCACCATCAAAAAACTACTACCAGGATGAATTTGATAAAATTGCAGGATACAAAATTAATACACAGAAATCTGTCATATTTCTACATACTAATAATGAAATATCAGAAAGGTGATTGACATGTACACATTACTATATATATAACATAGACAACAAATAACACCACTCTGTATAGCACAGGGACTCTCCTTAATACACATTAATGACCCACATGGGGAGGAATCTAAAAAAAGGTGGATATATGTATATGTATAACTGATTCACTTTGCTGTACAACAGAAATCAACACAACATTGTAAATAAACTCTACACCAATAAAAATTTTAAGAAATAAAATAAAATCACATCATATAATAAGATATTTAGGAATAAATCTGATCAAGGAGCTAAAAGATTTATAAACTGAAAACTATAAAACATTGATAAAGAAAATTGAAGATGAATTCAAAAAATGGTGAAAAAAATATCAAGTACTTGGATTGAAAGAATTAATATTAATAAAATGTCCATAACAACCAAATAAATCTTTAGATTTAATATAATTCCAGTCAAAATATCCATGATATTTTTCCCAAAGCTAGATCAAATAATTCAAAAATTTATATGGACTAATAAAAGATGCAGAATTGCCAACGCAATTCAGAGGGAAATGAGCAAAGCAAGAGGCATAACCCTCCCAGATTCCATGCAACAGTCCAAAGCTACAGTAACTAAAATGGCATGGTATTGGCACAAAAATAAACTTGGGGTCAAAGGAACAGAATAGAGCCCCAAAGTAAATCCAATTAGAATCAAACATGGAACAATGGACTGGTTCAAACTTGGGAAAGGAGTACATCAAGACTGTATACTGTCACTTTACTTATTTAATTTATATGCAGAGTACATCATGAGAAATGCTGGATGAATCACAAGCTGGAATGAAGATTGTCAGGAGAAATATCAACAATCTCAGATATGAAGATGATACCACCCTAATGGCAGAAAGCAAAGAGGAACTAAAGAACCTCTTGATGAAGGTGAAAGAGGAGAGTGAAAAAGATAGCTTAAAACTTAACATTCAAAATGGCTAAGATCGTGGCATTTGGTCCCATCACTTCATGGCAAATATATGGGGAAACAATGGAAACAGTGAGAGATTTTATTTTCTTGGGCTCCAAAATCACTGCAGGTGGTGACTGCAGCTATGAAAATAAAAGACACTTGCTCCTTGGAAGAAAAGCTATGACAAACCTGGACAGTGTATTAAAAAGCAGAGTCATCACTTTGATGATAAAGGTCTGTTTAGTCAAAGCTATGGTTTTTCCAGTTGTCATGTACAGATGTGAGATTTGGACCATAAAGACAGCTGAGCACCGAAGAATCAATGCGTTCAAACTGTAGTGCCAGAGAAGACTCTTGAGAGTCTCTTGGATAGCAAGGAGATCAAGCCAGTCAATCCTAAAAGAAATCAACCCTAAATATTTATTGGAAGGACTGATGCTATAACTGAAGCTCCAATATTTCGGCCACTTGATGTGATGAGTCGATTCATTGGACAAGACTCTGATGCTGAGAAAGAAAGAAGGCAGGAGGAGAAGGGGATGACAGAGGTTGAGATGGTTGGATGGCATCACTGACTCAATGGACATGAGTTTAAGCAAACTCCTGGAGATGGTAAACGACAGGAAAGCATAGATCACAAAGAATCGGACACGATTTAATGACTGAACAATAGTCAATCTTTAACAAAGAAGGCAAGAATATACGATGAGAAAACATTCTTTTCAATAACTGTGTTGGGAACGTTGGACTCATTGAACTTAGAACACTCACTCCCACCACAGAGAAAAATAAACTCAAAATGACTTAAAAACTTAAGACATGACTCCATAAATCTACTAGAGGAGAACACAAGCAAAACATTCTCTGACATAAATCATACCATTGTTTTCCTTAGGTCAATCTACTAAGGTGATAGAAATAAAAGCAAAAATAAACAGATGGGACCTAATAAAACTTGCAAGTTTTGCATAGCAAAAGAAATCATATGCATAATGAGAAGACAACCTACGGACTGGGAGGAAACATTTGCAAATGATGTGACCAATGAAGGTTTAATTTCCAAAATATTCAAACAGCTCATACAATTCAATAACAAATAAAACCAAAACAAACAACCCAGTTGAAAAATGGACAGAAGACCTAAATAAACATTTCTCCAAAGAATACATACAGATAGCCAATAGGCACATAAAAAGACACTCAAAGTTGCTAATTATTAGAGGAATACAAATCAAAACCACAGTGAGGTACCACCTCTCACTAGTGAGAATGGTTATTCTCAAAAAGTCTACAAATTACATGTCCTGGGGAAAATGTAGGAAAAAAAGGAACCCTCCTGCCCTGTTGGTGGGGATGTAAATTGGTGCAGCCACTATGGAGAATAGTATGGAATTTCCTCAAAAAACTAAGTATAGAATTGCCATATGATCCAACAATCTGACTCCTGGGCATGTATCCAGAATAAATCTATAATTTGAGAAGAAACATGCACTCTATTTTCAGAAAAACACTATTCATAATAGCCAACACATGGAAGCAGCCTAAATGTCCAAAAACAAGTGAGACTTATCAACCTTAAAAGCTTATGTACAGCAAAAGAAAAAAATAAATAAATAAATAAAAAGCCTACCTAAAAAGTGGGCAAAATTTTTTGCAGATCTTATATTTGATGATGGATTTACTTCCAAAACATATATACAGAAATCATTCAACTCAGTTTAAAAAATTCCAATTTAAAAATGAACAGTTGAACTTAAGAGATACTTTTTCTAAAGAAGATATTCATATGAATATATGAGGTACATGAAAAAATGCTGAATAACCCTCATCATCACAGAAGTACATATTAAAATCAAAATGAGGCATCACTTCAAAACTGTTAGAATGGCTATCACCAATAAGATGAGATAACAAGTGTTGTCCAAGATATGGAGAATTGTGATCCTGGTACACTAGTGATGGGAATGTGAACTGGTTCAGCAACTGTGGAAAACAATGCATTTTTTAAATTAAATATAAATATACCATATAGTCTAGCAATCCTATTTCTGGGTTTATACTCAAAGGAAATAAAATCAGAATACTGGAATGATGTATGCACCTCTATGTGTATTTCATTATTCACAATAAATAAGATATGAAAAAAACCTACATTTATATATAATGTGATGGTAGAGAAGTCAGAGAAAGACAAATGTTGTATCATATCACTCACAATGTCACATTTGAAAAAGTCAAACACATAAAAATAAAAGAGTAAAATGGAAGTTATCAGGGCATACGGGATGGCAAATTGAACAGATGTTAAGGTTGAAACTTATAATTTGTAGTACATAAGTGAAGGAAATCTAATGTACAGTATAGGGAATATAAACTACTGCATTTATTATACTCATAAAACTTGCTAAGAAACTGGAATTTAACTACTCAACAGAATAAAAGAATACTATGAACAGCTCTATGCTCACAAATGTAATAACTTAGATGAAAAGGACCAATTCACTAAAAGCCAAAATTTGCCAAAATTCATGCAAATGAAATTGACAGTCTGAATAGGCTTATCATTATTAAACAAATTGAATTAATAATAAATATCCTTCCAAACCACAAAGCATCAGGCCTAGACAGGTCCACTGGTGAATTCTCCCATATATTTAAGGAATAAATTAAACATATTCTCTTACAACTTTTTCCAGAAAATAGAAGCAGAAATGCTACTTCCTACCTCATTCTTTGAAGCATGCATTATCTTAATATCAAAACCAGAGATGTTTCAAGAAAAGAAAACTATAGACCAATATCTCTTGTAAATCAAAAGGAAAAAAATCTTCAAGAAAATATTAGCAAATTAAATCCAATGATGTATAAAAAGGATTATACACCATTACCAAGTGAGATTTATCCAGTTGATGTAAGACTAGTTCAACTTCAATGTAATCTATCATATCAACAGGCTAAAAAAGAAAATAACATGATTATAGCAATAGATGCAGGAAAAGTACTTGACAAAATCTAATACTTATGATAAAAACTCTCAGTAATGAAGGAATACCTTGACTTATAGAATTCCCACAAAACTTTACAGTTAACATCATACTTTATGGTGAGAAGCATTAAGTTTTACTACTAAGATCAGGTATTTGAAAAATGATATCCCCTTTCACTACTCCTTTTCAATATTATGTTGGAATTTCTGCTTAATGCAATAACAAGAAAAGATAAGGTATTACAGATTGGGAAGAAATAAATAAAAATGTGTTTACTGCATATGATGTGATTATCTATGAAGAAAATGTGAAAAAAAATGAAAAAAATAATTGAAACTAAAAAGTGTTCATAGCATGATTACAAAATGGAAGGTTTATATACAAAGCTACAGTACTCAAAGCAGTACAGTACAAGTACAAAAATATATAGATCAATAGATCAATAGAACAGGATAGAAAGCCTAGAAATAAATCCACATGCCTATGGTCAATTAATCTATGAAAAAGAAGTCAAGAATATACAATGGAGAAAAATACAGTCTTTTCAATAAGTGGTGCTGGGAAAACTGGACACCTAGGTGTGAAAAATGAAATTATAATGTTCTCTAACATCATGCACAAAAATAAACTCAAAATAGATTAAACACTTAAGTGTAAGATCAGATACTATAAAACTCTTAGAGAAAAACACACGCAGAACACTCTCTGACATAAATTGCAGACATTTTCAGAAAAAGAAATATGTTTTTCAATCTACCTCCTAGAGAAAATAAAAGAAAAAATAAACAAATGTGACCGAATTAAACTTAAAAGATTTTGCACAGAAAAGGAAACCATAAACAAAAAGGAAACCAACACAATGGGAGAATATATCTTAAAATGAAGCAACTCACAAGGCTTTAATCTTCAAAATATACAAACAGCTCATGCAACCAGCTCAATATCGAAACGACAGCAACAAAACAACCCAATTTAAAAAAAATGGGCAGAAAATCTAAATAGACATTTCTCCAAAGAAGACATACAGATGTCAAAAAGTACAGGAAAAGATAATCAGTATGACTATTACAGAAATGCAAATCAAAACCACAATAAGGTATCACTTCACACTGGTCAGAATGGCCATTCTCAAAAAATCTACAAACAATACATGCTGGAGGGAGTGTAGAGAAAAGGGAACACTCATACATTGCTCAGTTCAGTCGCTCAGTTGTGTCCGACTCTTCGCAACCCCATGAACTGCAGCACGCCAGGCCTCCCAGCCCATCACCAACTCCCGGAGTCCACCCAAACCCATGTCCATTGAGTCGGTGATGCCATCCAACCACCTCATCCTCTGTCGTCCCCTTCTCCTCCTGCCCTCAACCTTTCCCAGCATCAGGGCCTTTTCAAAGGAGTCAGCTCTTCACATCAGGTGGCCACAGTATTGGAGTTTCAGCTCCAACATCAGTCCTTCCAATGAACGCCCAGGACTGATCTCCTTTAGGATGGACTGGTTGGATCTCCTTGCAGTCCAAGGGACTCTCAAGAGTCTTCTCCAACACCACAGTTCAAAAGCATCAATTCTTCAGTGCTCAGCTTTCTTTACAGTCCAACTCTCACATCCATACATGACCACTGGAAAAACCATAACCTTGACTAGATGGACCTTTGTTGACAGAGTAATGTCTCTGCTTTTTAATATGCTGTTTAGGTTAGTCATAACTTTCCCTCCAAGGAGTAATCATCTTTTAATTTCATAGTTGCAATCACCATCTGCAGTGATTTTGGAGCCCAGAAAAATAAAGTCTGACACTGTTTCCACTGTTTCTCCATTTGCCATGAAGTGATGGGACCAGATGCCATGATCTTAGTTTTCTGAATGTTGAGCTTTAAGCCAACATTTTCACTCTTCCCTTTCACTTTCATCAAGAGGTTTTTTAGTTCTTCTTCACTTTCTGCCATAAGGGTGGTGTCATCTGCATATCTGAGGTTATTGATATTTCTCCCAGCAATCTTGATTCCAGCTTGTGCTTCCGCCAGCCCAGTGTTTCTCATGATGTACTCTGCATATAAGTTAAATAAGCAGGGTGACAATACACAGCCTTGACGTACTTCTTTTCCTATTTGGAATCAGTCTGTTGTTCCATGTCCAGTTCTAACTTTTGCTTCCTGACCTGCATACAGGTTTCTCAAGAGGCAGGTCAGGTGGTCTGGTATTCCCATTTGTTAGTGGAAATGTATATTGGTACAACCACTATGGAGAACAGTATGGATGGAGTCCACAGGTCAAGAAGAATGGAATGATTTTTTCAAAATATTGAAAAATAAAAATCCAGAGTTTCCCAGGTAGCTCAGTGGCAAAGAATCTGCCTGCCAATGCAGGAGACATAGGTTTATTCCCTGATCTGGGAAGATACCACATGCCAAGTACCAACTACACCTGTGAACCACAACTATTGAGCGTATGTTCTAGAGTCCAGGAGTTGCACCTACTGAGTCCATGTGCCACAACTACTAAGCCCTTCTCATGCTCTACAAGAGAAACCACTCCAATGAGAAGCCTGTGCACCACAATTTGAGAACATACCTCACTTGTCACCACTATAGAAAAGCCCATGCAGCAATGAAGACTCAGCACAGCCAAAAATAAAAACAAATGAGTATAGTAAAAGTCTCCTTTAAAAATATTAATAAAGTAGAGCCAAGAATATGCTACCTATAAAGGTTATCTTTCAGATGTGAACATGAAATACTTTTCAAGACAAAAGTTGAAGGAGCTCATCACTACTAGAACTGCCTTGCAAGAAATGCTAAAGGTTCTTTAAGTTGAAATGAAAATATGCTATAGGTGACATACAAATAAAGTAACAATTTGGTAAAGGTAAATATACAGTTGTTGGACTTCTCTGGTGGCTCAGTGGTAAAGAATCCACCTGCAGTGCAGGAGATGTGGGTTTTTATCCCTGGGTCAGGAAGATCCCCTAGAGAAGGAAATGGCAACCCATTCCAGTATTCTTGCTGGTTTTGGCTGGTCCCTTTTCTTCTTCCTGATTTCTAAACATCAGTTCATTTTAGAACTCAGTTCCATTCTTTTTCTTAATTTAGTTACTTCATTTCACTTGCCTTAGCTATTTCTACCCCAGAAGTAAGCAGTCAACTCTGAAGACTTTAAATAACATCTTTACACTGGTAAATTCTGATTATTGCCAACCTTGCCTTTCTCAACTGAGCTCTTGACCCGTTTATAGAACCACCTCATTGCTATCTTCATTTGATTATCTGTTATTTATTATAAATATAGCCTGTCTAAAACTAAATATTTCAATCCTTACATCTACTGTGTATTTGCTTTTACTCCATTCACACACAAGTTCAGAGAAGGACACTGGGAACCTGCTGGGCCAGCCGGAAGATTTCAGCGAGCAACACTACGTGTTCCTTTAGGCTAAGAAATAAAGAGACAGAACAGATGGGGTTGAGAGGATCGCTGCAGTCAACGATGATTCTTTATTTCTCAGGGTTACATATATACTAAACCAAGAAGAGAGGCATCCCAAAGAAAATTCTTCCCCATGTACATCATCTTTAAGATAACAATCACCAGAGCTCTCTCATGGTGCCAAAGGCATCCTACTTATCTTAAGGGCAGTCGTGCAAAGCCATCTATCTGCACCTTGTGTGCATTCAAGGCTCACTAATGGTCTGTTAGGAGTTAACTCGGATAGTAAATTCCAGAGGGGTGGCGGGACAGAGAGCTATGTCTGCGAACAGACCCTTGATAATCAATCAAGGCAGCTCCCAGAGTCAGCTCTTTCAAGCCACTTCCCTCAGGAACCCACTCTAGTACTCTTATCTGGAGAATCCCATGGACAGATGTGCCTGGGTGAGCTGCAGCCCATAGCGTTGCAAAGAGTTGGACATGACTGAAGCTACTTAGCAGGCACACACCAGTCCCTTCCTTTAAGCACTAATTGCTCAAGTTACAAGCCAAGAAATTCTTATCTCTTTTCACTCCATAAATCGCATCAGGAAACCCTTGGTTTGATCTTTTAAAACACACGATCTATTTACAATTTTTCTCTTTTCACTAGTAATACTTACTGTGAAATGTCACCTAATGTTGCCTGATTTATTGCAGTAGATTCTTGATTCACCTTTGTTCCATAACATTCATTCTCTGCAGAGCAGATGGAGTGGATGTGTAACACTGTAAGTCAGATTATTTACTTTCTAAACAATTTCCTGTGCTTGCACTTAAAATTCCTATTCTTTAACAGTGTCTATAAAATTTTCATGCTCTGGCCTTTTCTTAACTCTCTGATAGTAGTATATACACTTATTGTCAATGATAGAATCCACGTATAATGGTTATTATTGTGATTTGAATGCATTCCAAGCTTACTCTTACCTTAGGAAGTTTGAACTTGACATCCCTTCGCCTATTGCTGCAGGTCTCCCTTTTCATGATCAAATGCAGCTGAAATATCTCACTAGATACCGTCAGGGAATATCTCATTTAAACAGCTAAATGGTTACTTTCCAACATATAATTCTTTATTTTTTTCATAACACTAGATGAACACTTTTTATATTTTTATTGTCATTTATTATTATTACTGGCACACACAGTACAGAAATTTTACAAACTTGGGAACCTAGTCAATATTGATCAGAAATTTAATTCCAGCACCTAGAATATACTGTTTGAAGCAGAAAAGTCATTCAGTAATTGGCATTGAATTAATGAACAGGTAAAAAGGAATTGTAGCCACATTTTGCTTAAAGAACTTTTATTTTTGCTGTTATTGTTGTTTTGGGTTTTGTTGTAGGACAATGAAAGTAAGATGCAAATTCTTGTTCCTTGTTCCTAATAGCATATTATCAAGATTTCTAAAAAGTGGATAATTAGATTCCACTACTCGGTGTACTCTAGTGACCAAATATTTCTGAAAATCTGGTAAAATAGATTTCATTTCTACTTCCAAAATTTTCTTTCCAGATTTCTTCTTAATATAAATGCAGTTTTACTTACTGTCTCTACCTTTTTAGAATAGTGTATTTGGATTTCTTGGATATTTGTGCATCAGCAGTGATCGAGGGCTGGAGAAGGAAATGACAACCCACTCCAGTATTTTTGCCTGGGAAATCCATGGACAGAAGAGCCTGGTGGGCTATAGTCCACAGGGTCGCAAAGAGTCAGACATGACTTTGCCACTGAACAACAACAGTGATCAATAGACCTTACTTTGAGAAGTATTGCTTTTGAATTATTTGAATATCAGAATTGGTATACTTCATGATTTGCACAAAGAGTAGGAATGTGTTGCAGAGTCTGAAGGATTCTGCCAAAATTCTGACTGATGGTGGTAATGAAAAACAATAATTAAACATCCAAAGGTTTTTTAAGAACAAAACATTTAAAAGGGAATTCCTAACATTGCCTTTTATTATAATTGCTTTCTTAAACTTAGATTTACCAAAATCAATCTTCTCAATGCCCCCTTCACCTCTTTGTTTCTGAGGGTGTAGATCAGAGGGTTCAGGAGTGGGGTGACAATGTTGTAGAAGAGGGTGAGGAACTTGCCTTGGTCCTTGGAGGAGCTGGCTCCTGGTTGCATGTACATGTAAATGATGTTTCCATAGAAAAGTGAGACCACTGTGAGATGGGAGCCACAGGTGTTGAAGGCCTTGTGCCTCCCGGAGGATGACTGAATACTTAGTACAGCTCTGACGATGTAGCCGTAGGAGACCAGGATAAACACCAAGGGTGACAGCACAACTCCTATGGCAAGAATAAAGGCAATGCCTTCAACGGCAGCTGCATTGACACAGGCCATCCGAATTAGGGCGGGCATCTCACACAGGAAGTGGTCTACCTTCTGGTACCCACAGCGGGGCAACCACAGGGTCATTGGAGACATGATCAAAGAGTTGGCCACCCCACAGCCCCAAGCAAGGGATATTAAGCCCAAGCATAACTGTGGATTCATGATCACCATGTAGTGCAGGGGCTTGCAGACTGCAACAAACCGGTCATACGCCATGACTGCCAGGAGTAGACATTCCACACCACCCAGACCCAGGAATAGGAAGAGCTGGATGGCACAGCCTGTGTAGCTGATGGTCTTGTCATGTCCATTTAGGTTATACAGAAGCTGAGGGATGGAGCTGGTGGTGAAACTAAGGTCCAGGAAAGAGAGATGGGTGAGGAAGAAGTACATGGGAGTGTGGAGGCGAGGGTCCAGCCGAGACACCAGGATGATGGTGGTGTTGCCCACAAGGGTCAGGAGATATGCGATCAAGATAACCACAAAGAGGATTCTCTCCAGATGAGGCCTATCAGAAAATCCCAAAAGGATGAAATTTCCCTGGGTGCTTTCATTGGTTACATCCATCTCTACTGCAACTCAGCAAAACTGAAAAAATAATAATAATAATGACAGTAACATACAGCCTCTAACCATTCTGTATGCCTATCATGTTAATAAAATTTGAAACTTTTAGTGAAAATGTGTGGACATAGCTTAAAAGTTTCAAAATAAACAGAGAAATTACATAGAAATTTTATAATCTGGCTATAGGAAAACTACTCAAAACACAAAACATAAATAACATTTAAGAAAATAAGTTTTAGTGAAAATTAAAAATAGAATCATTTTTGAAGAGAATAAAAGAATAGAGAAAGTAAAATATGCTGAGGAAATTTTCCTATAAAATTAAATATGAAAATCTTATAAAGCTTTGAGAAAATAATTCTTAAAATTGAGAATTTTTATATTCTTTCTTTAGATTCTGAGGCAGCTGTACCATGATACACATAAAGAAAAAATTGCTCATTTGTACAATACCTTGCCCTGGAGAGAAAGTTGGGGTGTCATTCTAAGATTAGATTTACTTCTTTTCCTTTTCTTTGAATAAATTTCCTGAATGTTTCTGAAGCTGGTTAGAAGTGGTTGATAGCTATTGGCATTCATTAATCCTGATAAACTTCAACTTCTCCCAAATTACTCCCCAAAATCTCAGACTTGATAGATCATTTTGGGGTCTCTTGTCTCTATGATTTTTAAATACCTGGGCCAGATGTGATTTATCCATTTCTTAGATGCCACCACAGATGATGACTTTAGTTGTCCTCTATGATCAATAGAGCTCAGAAACAACACATTACTTAATCATATACATATCCCATACTTTACACAAGTTAATATAGCACCTTGTGAATGTAGCTCTTTTGAATTACTCCCAGTCTCTCCTTCAGATCCATTTATGAAAGATGTAGATTACATCTAGGTTCATTCTACAACTCCAATACCTGGATATTGACTTATTTTCAGTAAAAGAGGGCTTCCTTTGTGGCTCAGCTGATAAGGAATCCACCTGCAATGTGGGAGACCTGGGTTCAATCCCTGAGTTGGGAAGATCCCCTGGAGAAGAGAACAACTACCCCCAGCAGTATTCTGGCCTGGAGAATTCCATGGACTATCCATTTGGTCCCAAAGAGTCAGACACAACTCTTTGTGAACGACATTCACTTCACTTCACTCAGTAGGAGAACCACAATGATTCATATTTTAATTAGCTATTGTAATAGTTACTGACTTTCTAATGGATCTGGAGAAAAGATTATTTTTAAAACTAGATTTTCAATACTGGGGAAATTTACAATCTCTTTATCTGGTTTATTACTGCTGGAAAAATTTTTCACTCTTTTGGCAAGATTCAGTCTTCCTCTATGAAGGTTCTATCATTCTTTATTTGCAGTATTTTTTTTTATCTTTCTCTTCTGATAGCTTGTATCTATATATACATCCCCACATACTTATTTTCTTCTTAAGACACCCTCTATTCATGTATATAGGCATTTATTTCACCAAACCTTGCATTATTCCTACCTTTTGATTATGATTATATCTTATGGAGGTCTTAAGATTAACTTATTATTGTCTTTCTTGCATTGCTATTGAACACTTACATAAGAGATGTATAATAAATAATACCAAATTGATTCAACTCAGAACAAAGTCACTTTATGCCAGAAAACTCTCTACCTAATTCTTTGGAATAAATTTTGTGTCATACTTATCTTTATACTTACTATATCAAAAAATGCCATATTTCACTGCCATTCTTAGAACACAATTAGCTCGGTGGCAGTGCAGAAGTGGGTTCCTAGTGCCTGTTATCATATCAAATAAAAATTTTGATTGGACATTCATTCATATTCAATTTTAAATCTTTACCACCTCAACTTTTGACTTTTTTATATACGCTTATCCTACTACAGCCGATTAAATCATCTTGTTTTCGGCTTAAATTGGATGATGGGGTGGTTTTTTATTATGTTATTATCTGCTTCTTGGTCTGCTTTTTTTCCCCTCAGGTTTCTTCTCACTTGCCATGTCTTTCTATTTCCTCCCTATATCTCTACATATATATTTACTTCAATTAGTTCAGACTGTTTTTTTTTTTTTTTCCTTCAGGACATTTTTATTTGAATAACTTACTGCAGTTTACAATCTTCTTTACTTTTTGGGTCAAGGATATGAATATATTTTATCTATTTTATTTTGTATGCCCTTACATATAACTGCCCATTATTTTATTCAAAATTTATTTTCTGCAGGATATCTATTACAGAACTCTAATATATTCTAAGCATTCAATTTTATATGGTTTTGTGGTCCATTTAACTTTGAATTTGCTAATATGTGGCATGTGTTCATCTCCAATGTGCCCTAGCATCATTAGTTAGATTTCCTAAGAATAGAGCTGATTCTTCTTTAGTGCTTTGTATATCTACATTTTCTGAAAGACAAAAAAATAAGTTTACTAATTAGCAATTTAATGAACAAACTAAGAAATGAAAAAAAGGTCAGAGGAAATACACCATGAAAACTCTTCCTCATTATTTTAGTGGCATGTTGCCAAGTGCAGAGTCAAAGAAACTAATGTTGTCTGAGTATAAAAGTAAAAGAGACAGATAGTCTAATTCCAGCAAAACACTCTGCTCTGTAATTTCTGTCTGTCCTTTGTCCTCTTGCTCTTGTGCCCAGAGAAGGTCCAGCCTGAAGCTGGTGGGCTGTGGGTGACTCCCTCCAATGTCATAAACAAAGGGAGTAATCCATGTGAGAGAGGAAAGTGGGGAATCTCTCCTAAACTTGGTCCTTTCCTAGTTAACACCAAAGGACCTCAACTGCCCTGAAGAGGGGGTTTTTATAGAGATGACAAGGCAAGAGTAGTCTCTCTGGAGAGAAGCCTGGATGACAGTGCAGAGAGGATCTAGAACAATAGGGATCTTTATGCTCTGGGGCATTTCAAAGCCCCATGCAGCATTAGTGTGTAAATTGGAAGGTTCAGAGGCAGAAGTCACAGGGGAAGTCTGTTGTGCTTTGATATAACTACCTTTTTTTTTTTTTTCTCACTCTGTAACAAAAAATGAGCAGAACTGAAGATTTTATTTTTTGTATTTTTTTCCCTTCTTTTCTTTATAGGTAATGTCCTTATAACATACTTTTAGCTAAAAACATAAAATTAACCCATAATTTTATAAAAGATAATGAATCATTTAATTTTCCTCTTTTTTCCAAGAAATGTTTTACTATCCTAGTCAAGCAAGACATAAGCATCCGCCTATAGGAAGATACAGCACAGTATCATCTCATTTCTCTACTTTCTTACCACAGTAGGATTAGGGTTCAAATCCTAAAACTCTTCCATAGAGCAGTTTATGGGGAATGACATAGCAGTCTATGTTCATAGATTGTGGTGAAGAATTTGACTTGTTGATTTTAATCTTTTCTGTATTTGAAAAGGGAGTGTCAGCACATATGCATTAATACTTTAGCTCCAAAAGTTCTTTGGGTAAATTTGAACTAACGATCCATCCTGTTTTGCAGTAACTTTATTGTGCACATATATTCCTGGTTCTCTTATAGAGTTTGTGAAAATAGGAGATTAAAGTAATTTGTTAACAAGATATCAGTTTGGTAACAGTGCATCAATCATCCAAACAATTTCATGAAAATGAAATCAACATACAAAGAGTTTTTTGAGCAACATTAACCAAATAAATCACTTAAAATCTTCCATTTGTTAGTTTTTGCTTTCAAAAAAATAAAAGATAACTTTGCTTCATTTCTTCTCTTGGTGCAAAACATAAGGTTTATTAGGAGCTGTAAAGTACACAAAAAATATAGTAGTTGCCTGATAGATACAGAAGCAATTTGATGAATATAATGAGTCCCAGTGCTAAAAATTCTTCTGCCCCGGAGACTCTCTGCCCAAGAGACTCTGTACATATTTAATACTAAACTTGCTCTGCATGCTTTGTCTCAGAAGGCATGATCTTAATTCACTCTCCCAATACAGGTTAATGTGTAGCACTGTCTGTCTCTTTAGCTATAGGATAAACTTCCTACATTGACACAACATAAACTGGTTAGAACCTAATAGGTCCAAGATGGTAGAGGAGATGACCTACTAGACCTTGAGTCTCAGTTTACACTCATTGTAACACATTAGCAAGCTAAATGACTCATCCATATACACCATGACAACTTTGAGGCCGATCACCAAAAATCAAAAATGGTTAGTTGCCCAATTCCTGTAAACCTCTGACCCTTCCCTGAAATAGTTGGAGTCCCACTCATTAGCCTATAAAATTACCCAGCTCATAAAAACAAACAAAGCCATATTTTGAGGCTGCTCTCCCCTTCCGAGACAGCTCACAGTCTGTCTGTGGAGTGTTTATCTCTAAACAAATCCACTTCCTACCTATCATTTTTGTCTCTCACTGAATTCTTTCCAAGATGAGACACCACGAACCTTAAGTCCTAAAACCAGATGTGTGATCTCAGTTGGAAGACCGTGGGCTTTGGGCTTTGGCCTCATGGGTTCAAGTCTCAGTCAGAGTTCATTGTTTCCCAGCCATCTTGCATAGCAACCTTGAGACATCTGTGTCTGGTTGGAGATCCTGAACTGACCATCTTCTCCTTCCAGTACAAGACTGACAATTGTCACCTCAAATGCCCATCTTTACATGCTGTATAGAATCTGCAGTATTCTGTGGCCCATATCTTTTCCCTTCATTGTTTGCTCTTTGTTTTTAGGGAAACATTGTCCTTTAAATAGTTTTCTGGAGCATTCAAATTTTTGAGAAGCTAAATATCTTTGTTTTAGCTTTTTACATGAAGGATATTTTGGTTAGCTATAATATTACACTTAAGAAACACAATTGTGCTTCAGTTCATTATTAAGAAGTTGAAAACTATTCTACTTTCTGGTACTTTTTTACCTCTGTAAAAGCTTATGACTCTATTATTTATCTTGAGCGTACCAAATAGCACGATATTGTCATCCACTGACCTAAGAAGTCTCAGGAAGCACTTTAATGTGAACTTACATGACTTTGAGAAATCACAACTTAGGAAATGTTCTTGATTTATTCCATTGATAGTCTTTCTTCCCTTTCCTCTGTTCTCTAGCTGTAGAAGTGTTATTACTCAGTGTTGGATCTGCTGCACTAATTTTCTGTTTTTCCTCTTTTATGTCTCGTTTTTATTCTTTTGTGTTTTTATTTTACCATTTCCTCATTTTGGTCATCTAACATTTCCATTGATTTTCTAAAACTATTCATCATACTTTTAAGTAGAAAGAATATATTTTAGCTTTGTCAAGGAATATTTCTGTAGATCTTATATTTTTTGCAGTTTATATCTTCTTCTGTATTTCTTGAAAGTAATTTCTCTAAGGTTAATTCTTCTTCCTGATATGTTTATATTCCTTTCATGTTTCATCATTTTGTTTGTTCTGTTTATATTTTTCATGAAAAGGAATCTCCTCATATACCTCATGATCCTTCTTTGTTCACACAAATGAGTGAGTCACTCAATGGAAGTTCTAAGAAGAGGCAAAGGCAAAGTATTTTTTTAAAAAATTAGTGAATATATGTATCAAATGAAGATAACGCTTTTCTGGGAGAAATCTAAACTACAATGGTCTTTGGCTCTCTTCTTTTGAACTGGTCATCTTCTATGTAAAGGAAATTCCAACCACTTCTCTAAGGAGTATTAGAATGACTGCCAGAATAATGAAACAAATGGGACTAAATTGCTCTAACAATTCAGTATGAGAATGGTTACATACACTTCTGTTGTCAGTTTGGTCATCTGTCTGTGGATGCAGTTGACATAACTCAAAGCTTCTAAAAAGAACCTTTGGCTTCCTATAAAATACTGTCAATCATCTAAATCTGAATCTTTATATGCATTCTCCAAAATTAAAATAATGAAAATGAAATCAGTTAAAGTTAACCAAATTTTATGTCATCATATAAATAAACATCTTAAAGTAACAAAGTCAACTTTGGGGACCACATTGGGACTGAAGGTCAGTAATAAAAAATACAGTGCATAGATACATGTTATGGGCTACAGAGTTTCTGATTGAGTTCAGTACTCCAAATTCTAAGATAGCCCTTAAAAACCTATGTCCCAGTACAGTGGTCCTCCAACATTTTTGGCACCAAGAACTGGTTTTGTGAAGACAATTATTCCATGGGTGGGGGCAAGGAGGGAGTGAAGGGGATGGTTCAGGCAGTAATCTGACCCATGGAGAGTGATGGAGAGCTGCAGATGAAGTATCCTTCACTGGCCCACTGCTCACCTCCGGCTATGCTAGACAATACTGGTCCACAGCCTGGGGGTTGGAAACCTCTGTCTTAGTATACTCATTTTCTTTATTTAATGTGATGATGACTTTTACCTTTCTCATGATTGCATGTGTGCTAGTTCATTTCAGTCATGTCTGACTCTGTGAGACCCTTTGGACTGTAGCCTGCCAGGCTTCTCTGTCCAGGGGATTCTCCAGGCAAGAACACTGGAGTGGGTTTTCATTTCCTCTTCCAGGGAACCTTCCTTACCCAGGGATCAAACCCAGTCTCTTACATCTCCTTCATTGGTAGGCAAGTTCTTTATCACTAGAGCCACTTAAGTTATGTCAAAAAAGATTTCTGCCAATGTAATTAAGATTGATTTAATTCAACCTTAGTTCTCCTATTCAGTTGAATTTGCAATATATATGTATAACTACAAATTTATATGTGTATATGTATATATTTATAAGATCAGTCTCATAAATAAGACATTTTTTTTTAAATTTATAATGCTAGTTGACTAGGACATACAAAGCCTGAATACTGTGTTTTAACTGATTATAATCATATCAAACAGGTAAAGGACTATAGATTGCCTGTAATCTGGTTGGCCATTCCCCACTAAACATAACACTATTGACCAGTCAAATCAATGAGACTTGATTTCACAATATATGTATACATCTCATCACACATTTCAACTTATCCAGAATACTAGTTTCCTAAGTTTAGCATAACCACAGAATTCCCTTGTCATAACATTTTAAAATATCTCACTTTTATCTTCTTTGTAAAAAGGTAAGTGCATTTATTCATTGGTGTCTTCTTTTTCCTTTTAAGTTAACAAATTCAGATATACATTTATCTTTCAAGATATTTGCTTTATTTCTAAACTATCTTCTAAGATATTGAATTTTCTAAGAGTATTTTAAAATGAAATATAATCTTGGTAGGAAAAAATATACTTTAAAGAAAAGATATGCGCAATTTATATCACATCTTCCAAGGTTATCTAATTCTTTTACTTTCTGAACTATTTTAGAACTTTGTCAATGCAACCAAATTTTTCACCAGTAAAGTTAAAATTGGTCAAATGAACAGTTTATTGGTTAAACTCTTACCTTAGCATAAAGAAAGTTGATATTTTACTTATTTTACCTCTAGCTTCTCTTCCTTCCCTGGTGGCTCAGAGGTAAAGAACCCATCCGTCAATGCAAGAGAAATGGATTTGAACCCTGGATCAGGAAGATCCCCTGGAGAAGGGAATGGCAAACAACTCCAGTAGTTTTGCCTGGAAAAGTCCATGAACAGATGAGGCTGGAGGGCTACGGTGCCTGGGGTCGCAAAAGAGTCAGACATGACTTAGCAACTGAACAACAAAATCTCTTTCCTCATCCCAATTATACCATTCAAGCCCTAGAGTCTGACATACAGCGTGAAGTAAGTCAGAAACAGAAAAGGCAAGTATCATATATTAATGCATATATATATAAATATATATAGAATTTAGAAAAATTCTAAATTTCCAGGGAAGGAATAGAGATGCAGACATAGAGAACTTGTAGACACAGTGGAGAAAGGGGAGGGTGGGATGAATTGGGAGGGTAGCACTGACTTGTATACATTATGTAAAATGGATAGCTAGGGGAACCCGCCCTATAGCGCAGGGAGCTCAGCTTTGTGCTCTATGATGACCTAGAGGAGTCGGATGGGCAGATGGGAGGGAGGTTCAAGAGGGAGTGGATAGATGTATACATATAGCTGGTTCTGGAGAAGGAACTGGCAACCTTTTTCAGTATTCTTGCTTGGGAAATCCCATGGACAGATGAGCATGGCAGGCTACATCCATGGGGTCGCAAAGAGTCAGACACGACTTAGCAGTTAAACAACATGGCAGGCTCACTTTGTTGTATAGCAGAAAATAGCACAACACTGTAAAGAAATCATGCTCCCATAAACAAATAAAAATTCTTGCAAAGTTAAAATACTAAATTACCTTTAAGGATTTACCTTTAAGGATTTTATTTATGAGCATATAAATGTAATTAATTATTCAAATAGTGTAACTTTTGTTGTAATTATTATCTTTCCAAAAAATTACCTCATCTCCCTAGAATCTGGCATGTATTGAGTAATTTTATAAAACTTTTGGTCTTAGGACATTAGGTTTACAGGACTTTGACTACAATAAACCTAGATAATGGTATATCTGGAAAAACACACACTATGTGAGAAAGATTCATCAAATAAAGATAGTATATGGGAGAATAGAGCTTAAGCCAATTTGAAAGTTTTAGAAAAGATGCCCCTTGGAAATCTAAAGATGTTTGAATTTACTGCCCATTCTAATTCCTTGAAGAGAAGCAATCAGACAACTGAGCAAATTCTGTCTGTTGAGTGAGTTTCTCACATGCAAGCTGTAAGTCTCCTTCCTTGCCTATATTCCTGAAGATTTTCTTGTTTTTTTTTCTGGGTACTGCGTACTTGTCTAAGAGTTTACACTACCACTTCCTGAGAGATGCACTATTTCCTTGATTAAGCCAGTGTTTCAATATTTATTTATTTATTCCAGTAAGGCTCCTAAATATGATACTGGCGCTATAACAGGGATAGCAATTTACTTATATTCTTGATAGTACACTGTAACTTCTAAAAACTAATCTGTGTTGGAGATAAAAGAAAGAAAGAAAAATAAAAAAGAAATAATGATATTACATGTATCTTCCCACCCCCTCTCCCTTACCTCTAAACACACACATTTTGAACTATGGGATAAAGCTCTTATCTTTTCTGCTTCCTCCAGGTGGCAGTATTGCTTAGCTTTGTGACAAAAACACGCTTCTGTATGGGCCAGGACCACTAGTGATAAAGAAACTGCCTGCTAATGCAGGAGACTTAAGAGACCCAGAATCAATCCTCCCTGGATCAGGAAGATCCCCTGGAGAAGGGCATGGCAACCCACTCCAGTACTTTTGCCTGAGAGACTCCCATGTAAGAGGAGACTGGTGGCCTGCAGTCCATAGGGTCACACAGAGTCAGACACTACTGAAGTGACTTAGCGTGGCACAGCATGGGCCAGGAACATTCCTGTTCACATGTTCATGTGAATATGTCACTAGTTTCTAAGTCTGTTTGTTTCAGTTATTTCCTCTGAACTGGGAAAATAACAACTGGACCATAACACACTGTCTTTTGGTATGCCAGATTCAAGTTGTTTGCTACCTAGTGCTCATAAACAGCCCCTTACCTATGTTTTATCAGATAAAATTTATTACCCTGCCAAAGTATGCACTTTCCCCTGGGCATTATTTACCTGTGTAAATAGTTAGAAGTCTCCTTGGATATATTCAGGAGCAGGAATTTCAGTAAAAACCTGGGGGACTAAGGAAGAAGAATTTAGCAAGTGCACCTTGTCTCATTGCTAGTCTAATTCTTTTTATTTAGGAACTGATGCAAATCCGAAAATGAGTAGAAGATTGTGTTTTTCCTTTAGCTGGCTCAGGTCAGGCCTCTGTTCATCCAGATTACTGTTAGTTTGAAAGATTATATAAGGACTCCTTAGGTGGCCAAGAGATTTAATTCCCACTATGTCAAGATTAGCTAACTATAGTCAGAAGTCTTTGGATCCACACAGTTTTCCATGTCTAATAAATATATCAGCCTGTCTCCATGATACTCTTCCTGGCCTTGAATCTGTTTATTCTTCCATTCCTAGGGAATCTGAGAATCTCCTTCAGTTATAACTTCTCATATATATTTCCAGAATAAAAAGGAAATTGATAAAGTATCTTTTAAAGGTTCTAGGTGTAAACATCAAGTTCTGCTCCTTTCTAGACATGGGTAGTTACTTAACAAACATATTCTTCTATTTTGCTTTATGTATATGGGGAATTATAATAGTGAGAAATCTATATCATTGTTGTGGATGTCATACAGTCTGTTTGACACACAGCCAATTCGCTGTTTGCACCATGGGCCCAGGTACATAGTGGCCAAGGTGTCAGTGAAGGGGACAGTCATGTGCTTAATTATGTGATCCACCACCTACCTTGGTCTACAGTTTCATCTTTACCTTTTATGCTACAACTGCTGCATGTCCCATCTGGTAATACTGGAAGTCATTACAAAGCTGCTGAATAGCAACATTCCCCGATGAATACAGTCTATGAAGAGCAGACTGCTCTAGACTCCATCATATAGTGTAATGATTTATCTTTTCAAGTATAGTTGCAAAGTCCACTTGCATATTTTTCATCACTTTCTAGGGTGATTTCTGCCTGCTTGATTTTCTGTAGCCCTACATGGTGATCTGGGCTTCCCTAGTAGGTCAGATGGTAAAGAATCTGCCTACAGTACAGGAGACATAGGTTTGATCCCTGGATCAGGAAGGTCCTCTGAAGAAGGGAATACCTACCCACTCCAGTATTCTTGCTTGGAGAATTCCGCGAACAGAGGAGCTTGGTGGGCTACCGTCCATGGGATCATGAAGAGTCAGATACGACTGAGATACGGAACTTGGGGAAACGCACATGGGGTTCTATCCAAAACAGTTGCATTTTTAACATTGCCTCCCATCAATGGGCATATTTTATTGCCAAGAAAATGTAGCAATAGGCTCAAATTCTTGGATTACACCAGTCATACCTGGAAGGGGTATGGCTTAATAGAGCAATGCAGTGTTCTCCTGAAGGTCAATTATGGCACCAGCTTTGAGAGTGCACATTGCAAAGTTTGGGTCCCATCTGCCTAATCTGCAACATGCTTTAAAACAATAGCCAATGCATGGTGTTGACCTTCCCTTAGCTAGATTGTATAGATACAAGGAGGAATTGTAGGTGACTCTACTCACTGTTACACTTAGTTATTTCTCGGAAGCATTTTTGGGCTCAGAGCCATATTATTGGACTTAGAGGGTATGGCGGACCTGGTGTCCTTAGAGGAATGATTTCACCCAGGAAAGCACCCAAGTTTCTGTTCAGTTGAAAGCTGAGAGTTTATCCTGGTTATTTAGCTCTTCATGCCATTGCCCCCAAAGCAAGAAATCAGATCTCTGAACTGGATGGAGTAATTAGAATCAACTAAAAGGAGCATAAGGCAGCTGGAGCATCTCTAAAAACCCCATGTTCACTGAATCTGGACAGTGACAAACATCAGCAATAAAACGAGGACAAGGCCATAAAAACACATATCCTGCATTGATGAAGACATAGAGTCACATTACCACTGAGGAGCTGGCTGAGCCTAAAGAGACCATGAAAGGGAGTTAGGAAATAAAAGCCTAAGTTGTAACTTTGGCCTCACGACAGCTAAAGAAATGGAGTAGAGCAGCTTGTTTATGCTTTTTATATATTTGTTTGTTTTCTTTTTTTTCTTTTTTCTACATGAGTTAGCTAATGTTTGAGACCTCAGGTGGGAATATGACCAATTCATTCTGTCCACAGAAACAGCTGATGATACTTTGTGTGCTTTGAAACTTTTGTTGGGGGCTTATACTTTTTATCCAGGCAAAGGAAAAATGTGGAGGCTGACAGTCAAAATAGCTCAACTGTTCTGGATCTCTTTTAATTCCATGTTTCATTCGCTATGGATAAAGCAAAGACGTTCCTCTGTCTTCTGGATTCCAACTGGATTTGGTCAATGGGCCATCACAATGTATGGAAAGAAGAGAAGAGCTTAAGAAGCTAAGAGTATTTGTTATGTTGGCTCCCTTCTTGTAAGATCGCTTTGAGGTGAATGTGTCCTTTGCCCAAAAGTAATTGCTTCTGGCAAAGTGGCCATATTAGTTCTCCATCTTTGTGAAACATATTACCACAGAGTTAGTGAGTTAAAACTAAACACAAATTTATTATCTCAGTTTCAGTGGGTCATCAGCTTCTATATAGCATATCTGGGTCCTTTGCACTGGGATTCACAAGACTGAAAGAAAGGTATTAGCTGGGTTGTGTTTTCATCTAGAGGCTTGACTGGGGTGGATTCCACTTCCAGGCTCACGCAGTTGTTGGCAGAATTCTTTTACTTTGGGTTGTGGAGCTAATGACAGCTTTCTTCTTTGAGGCCAGCAGGAGTTAAACTCTTTCACCTCATTGAAAGTTCAGTCTCTTACTTTTGGACCATTATGTGATTTAGTCAGAGCCACTCAAGATAATCTTTTAAAAATTAATCCAAAATCAATAAACTTAAAACCTTAATGACACCTGCAAAAAACTTCACATTTATTATACAACATCACTTAATCAAAGGACTGACATCCCACTGCATTTGCCAATTCTACTGATTTGAAGGAAGTGTTAGTTCCCACCTGCACTTTGGGGGAAAGGAACACGTGAAGGTGTGGGCATTGAGAAGGAAGCTCACAAGGAATCATGTAAAATCTACCACAACAATCACATTGTCAAGATTTTCCTTTGATGTTCAGGTAATTATTTTCCATCTCTTAATCCTGTTTTGAAAAAGCCATTCTACTTGATAGATGTCAACTTTCCACAGATAGAGAAAGCAAAATTATGAACAATTGGCTTTGGCTCTCTTTAAGTTTATAAAATACAATAAAAGACTCATAAATGAATCTTTGTTCTGTTTTTTTTTTTTCCCCAGTATGTATGCATTCCCTTAATACTCTGCTGCTTCCAAGAAGAAATGAAGCATTCTTCACCCTATGGTTGTCCTCTTAATTAAGTAGATTAAAAAAAAAAGACTTTACTAATTAAATAGATATCATTACTCTTGTTATTTTTGATTGTCAGTTTCTAGTTATTTTAGTTCCCAGGTCCATTATTTAGAATATGATTGAAATCATTCAACTGTTAATAGGGACATAATTTTCCCATGTGTATCCCAAGGAATTTTTCAATTAAAATAGAGGATAATCCTGACTCTGAGAGTGAATGCACAATTGCCCCTGTGTCTTGCTTGTCATAACCATGATCACATGGTCTGTGATAACAGTGTAATAAACAGAAACAAGTGGTATATGAAGAGCTTGACAGTGTAGACATGATGATAAGTGCTTTTTCCTATTAGTTCTCAATGCTATCTTGAAATTAAAGTTGAATAGCTTAGTTCTAGGTAGACAGGAGGTGAGAGGTTATTTGTGGCTTTTGTGGTTGTCATTGTTCTGCTACAGTAAATGTTGCAGTGGATGGCAACAAATAACAAATAAGCATTAACCATGAGGTCAGAGTAGATTCTAACAGGTAAAGTTACTGTTTGCTAGCAGTTATGAGTGCCACATCAATTTCTTATGATTTTTGATAAAATAATATAAGTAAAGCACTTAAAAAAATATTGGGACAAGTAAGCTATCCCCTGGATAACTTCTGTTGTTATTACTTGCAACTAAGTGCTCCTTTGCTACCTCTGTCTGTAACTGCAGAGCAGGAATTGTTCCTCATCTAAGAGAAGACTGCTTTCCCCACATGTGCTCTGATCCACTTTCTCTCCTGTCTCCTTTGAGAATTGTCTTTCTTCCTTCTTCATCTTGAGTGATTTCTTGTCTCTTACATCCATTGCATCCCAGGTAGCTAAGTGGTAAAGAACCCGCCTGCCAATGCAGCAGCTGCAGGTTCAATCCCTGATTTGAGACGATCCCCTGGAGAAGGAAAAGCAACCCATTCCAGTATTCTTGTCTGGAAAATTCCATGGACAGAGGAGCCTGCCAGGCTACAGTCCATGGAATCACAAAGAGTTGACACTACTGAGCAAACACACACTTCATCTTGAATGATTTCTTTTCTTTTACATCCATTGCATCAGTAATTACATACTCTAGTGTCAGTTACACAACATCCCCTTATTGTGTTATCACTTCACTCATCTATTCAAAAATATTTCATGAAGAATGGCTGCCAGCCTCTGGAGATGACAAAACAACAAGACCCTATATTTGTACAGTTTGCATGCACCAATTTTCTCTGTGATGAGGAAGAACTTTGTTTTCATTAGGGATAATAACTTCTAGCAGTTCCTTGTGATTTAATTTTTTAATTTTTTTAATTTGACTTTAAATGTGAATTAGGTCAAATGTATCAAAACTTTTTTAAAAATCTACACTTACTGTTGACTTGATATCTTTTCTCTTTTAATTGTGCTTTCAGAGGCCTTATGTTTAACACTGTCAACTAAGTTTTTTCAAGAAAAAGTCTACTGGGGGCAGAGGTCATTCCTTCCCCATCTCTAACTCTGGACTATTTTGTATCCCTCTTCCTTTCTCAGACAAGTATCATAAAAATGAGGATTAAGTTTTATCTTGTCCTGTATTAAATGTTCAGCGCATTAGAAATCCTAATGCTTTCCTAAAACTGCTTTCACAAAGGTTTCTAATATCCCTGGGATTGTCACATCACATAAGACATTTGCAGTTTCCTTTAATGATTCTCTGATCTCACTGATATGTGCTCCTCCCTTTTGGCAGTTTTTCTTATTCACCTCAGCTAGTTCTATTCCTCCTTTTCAATCACCTCTTCTCTCTCTCTCTTGTTTTTTGCCACTCATGAAGTCCTTTGCCTCAGTTGACCACTTCAACATTTATCATTTCCTGGAATATATCTGTCTTCGTCATGGTTTTGACCATAATTATTTTCAGAAATTTTCAAATAAATACCTGCTATAGGCTCTACATAGAATTTCAGACTCTTTTTTAGGACAGTCTACAAAAGGAACTTCAACTCAAAATATTCAGATTAAAATTCATAGTTTGCAACCTGCACATAGACACTTGACTCAGATATAATACCTGTTATTTTGTCTAGCAGTTGTCATATCTTTAATTATTTTACTTTTTATATTGTAAAGAATCTGCCTGCAATGCGAGAGATGGGGGTTTGATCCCTGGGTTCAGAAGATTCCCTGGAGAAGGGAAAGGCTACCCACTCCAGTTTTCTGGCCTAAAGAATTCCATGGACTGTATGGGACATGGAACAAAGAGTCGGACATGACTGAGCAACTTTCACTTTCACTATTTGTATCTATGTGTCTGTGTGTTCAATTTTATTCAATTGTAAGAATCTTTGTAGTCATATCTGCTGCTATAACTCCAGTTCCTGAAAAATTAGCTGACACATAATAGGTGCTTACCATATTTAATTGGCAATGAATCAGTAGATGAATGATGCAGTTTTGGTCTCCTTTGCAACACCTACAGTGAAGATGAAAATTGTGGATTGGTCTAATAGGTGAGACTCATTGTGGAGTATGACTTGCCACAAGGCTATAAAGTAGCTTGCCTTGTATAGCTCTTCAAAGCTTCTTTCTATCTGCTAGATAAGAAGCTGCTTGATTCATGAATATCCATGAATAAAGGCAATAAATTTCTTTTAAACTTTTCAGTTGAATTTTTAACAGAAGAGGAAACTTTATTGTGGTTAAAAAAGCAAAAAAAAAAAAAAAAAGCCATTAGTTTCTCAGGTGGAGAAATATACTTTAAATCACAGTGTCTGCAGGACTTATTAATACAAGGACTCCAACGTAGAAGAGGAAAAAGTTTTCCTGGGTCCTCTTAGGTCTGAAAATTAAGGTGACAAGAATAAATTAAAGTGGCTAAGTCCAAAAATTAAAGTAACAAGGATAAATTAACAAAAGAAAAACACATTAATTGATTTAATATAAGTTTTATGTGACACGGAACTTCACAAGGAAATGAGAGCCCCCCCCGCAAAAAAAAAAAAGACTTAGCTCTGAATATTTTTATGCTAGGCTTGATGAAGAGTGGACCGTCATGGATGAATGTGATAGTTTAAGGAGTGTGAGGTAAGTGTAGTAAACTCTGGGAAACGGCATAGTCTGTTTGCTAGAATTCCTCTTAGTATCCTTTTGTCTTTAGTGATAAGAATGTTCCATTACTCCAGGTTTGGGGAGGGCACCTCTCACATGGGAATTTTATGACATATTTCAGGGGACATGAGTGAGGGAAAGGTCAGAGTCTTCTAGCTTATCTCATTCTGTCAAACTCTTTCTGTTTAAACTATTCAACATGCTAAAGTACCATGTTTTGGACTAACATTTCCTGAACCCCACTAGTCCACTCAGGATTACATACAAGGGATATAGCACAGTGGCTAAACTACTGCATTCTTACTCTCCCAGGAACTGGATATTAAACTAGATGAGCTCTAACTCTCTCACTGGTAATACAGATGTGACACTACCCACTTCAGTATCTTTAATGAGGATTTAATGATTAAACGCAGGTAAAACCCTAATAGTGGCAGCCACATATCAAAGACCCCCAAAGTGCTAATTGCTTTCCTGTTCAGTTGTTCAGTGTGTTCAACTCTTTGTGACCCCGTGGGCTATAGACCACCAGGCTCCTCTGTTCATGAAATTTTCCAAGCAAGAATACTGGAGTGGGATGCCATTTCCTACTCCAGAGGATCTTCACGACCCAGGGATCAAATCCACATCTCTGACATTGGCAGATGGATTTTCCAGCACTCTGGCACTTAGAAAGCCCTGTTTTTAGCAGTATAGAAAAAAAAAAAAAAAAGTTGTGTTTCTGAAGAAAGCTACTATCTCTGGTACACATGTCTGGCTATCAGATTCTAGCCCCCTTTCATTGAGTTTGAGCTATTCTGCACTTCCTATAAATTGTAGGCAATTAATAGATATGTGTGTCATGCCATGTCTAGTAGACATTTAATTGACTGCCTTCCACCCAGTGGACAAAACGGTTTTGCTGTATTTTCACTTCAAATCAACATTTCTTAACTTAGTAAAGTTTTACTGGCTTCAATTTCCATTAAGCTCTTTATAGCATCTGCCTGAACACCTCAGATCTTATGAGTAAAAAAAAAAGAAAAAAAAAAAAACCTTTAACATGAGTTCACTTATATTTATGAGTCATGATTTTACTGAAAGTTATTTTTTAAAATATGCATGGTAATTGTGGCATTAATAGGAGGAGTCCTGGCTATAGTTTAAAAAAGAGTTGATTAGACAAGAATCAAAATAGAGATAGAAAATAAAAAATAGGTAGGCAAAAAATAAGACATAAGGCCTGTTTAAAGAAGAGGCACCATTAAGAGAGAATAAAAAAGGAGTACCTGAAGAAAGAGTTGCAGTCAACAAGCAATGATTGGAACAGAAAACCATTCACCCACTAGAGAAGTCAATTTATCCTATTCTGTCCTATGTCACATGCTGACACAATTTAATCTCAATTTTTCAACATGTGGAAAAATAACTGTGAAGCAAAGTGTGCTGGAAAATTAAGGAGATGACTTTTTCAAGCTAGTGCAATATAAAGGGCATTCCTTAAAGACAGTCAAATGACAAAAATAAATTAGTAACAAGTTTAATGCCCTTTATTTCAGGGAAAACGATTCAAGGATTGGAGTTCAGTGCCTGACAAGCAGTGGAACACTCTTCTGCAATGATGTTTGGGCAAGAGTGAGCTGTATAGAAATGGCAGTGCAAGAAGAGTGCATGAACAGCTGAGGTTGCACATATTATTTCATTGGCCAAAAAGTTCCTTCATATTTTTTAAGTAAAAATGAAAGACACATTTTTTTTCATTTTCACCCATAACTGTATTGAACAGTGTGTTTACCATTTTGTTCTACTACCTTCTGCTATTTTAAAGGCAACTTTATAATTTCATCTTCCCAAAACTCTTTGTCTTTTTTAGCAAAGAAAAGATACCTATTCCAGGTACCATTTACAGTCTTTTCAGGAATTGAATTTTTTTCCATTAAGAGAATTTTGTAGACTAAATGGACGTCTGAAGATGCAATGTTTGGTGAATACAGCGGATAAATCAGAATTTCTTGGCCAAACTGTAACAGTTTTTGCCTGGTCATCAAAAAAATAAATAAATAAAAGAAAGAAAGAAAGAAAAATGTGGACTTATAGTATACTGATGGAAGATTATTCATTTTCTGTTGATTGATTCTGGACACTTTTTTGTTGAGTGTTGCTCTCAGTTGATCAAATTGGGAGCAGTACTTGTCAGAATTAATTGTTTTGTTTTCCAGAAGGAGCTAATAGTAGAGGACTCACTTCCAGTTCCACCATATATACAACATCACCTTCTTTGAAGATTGGCCTGTGGTGTGGTTGGTGGTAGTTCATTTTGCTTTTCCCACAATCTTTTCCATTGCACATTATTGCACAGTATCCACTTTTTATTGCCTGTCACAATTTGTTTTTAAAATGAAACAATTTCCTTACATTTCAGTGGAGAATCATATGTAGAAATACGGTCAAGGAGATTTTTTCACTTAACTTATATGGAACCCAAACATCAAAGTGATTAACATAATCAAGCTGGTACAAATGATAGTCAATTCTTGATTTGGATATTTTGAGTATGTCGGCTGTCTCCCCCATGGTACAATGTTGAATGTTCTCAGTTAATATCTCGGTTTGATTGCTATCAACTTCAACTTATCTAACTGATCACGGAGCATTGTCTAGCCAGAAACCTCCAGCACAAAATTTCACAAACCACTTTTGACACATTCAGTCAGTCATAGCACCTTCTTCTTCATACACTGCAGAGATCTGTTCTTTCATTTCAGTTGCATTTTTACCTTTCTTAAAATAATAAAGCATAATATGCTGAAAATGTTTTTTTCTTCCATCTTCAATATTAAAATGGCTACACAAAAATTCATCAATTTTGATTTTTTTTAATGCATGCTAATAGCTGCCACACTACAATCTAACATAACAATTCAAATGAAGTTAAAAACAACAAAGCACTACTAGAGCCATTTTATGGGGGGAAAAATGAATCTTTGGCCAACCCAATAAATAACAAAAATTCAGCTGAGCAAATTTGAAAGACCTAATATAAAATAATTCATGAATCAGGCAACACTCCATCTAACAAGTAGAGAAGAGTTCTAAGGAGCTGTGCAAAATGGAAGGCCTACATAGGCAGAAGAGAAAGAGTGGGTGACTTCAGGCTTAGGTAAAGGACCTTCTGGGGAGGGAAGAGGGTTACATGGTGGATTACCTCATCGGTGCTGATGATAAAATTCCAAACTGAGCTGTTGAGACTGTATTCCTGGAAGAGGTTATTACTGCAATTAAATTGGATATTAAGTCTTACTTTGCTGACATGGGTCTTAGCACAAATGGCTCCATTTGGGGCCTGTTTCTCTTCCAATGCATATCTGACCTTATTTTAAAAGATCAAGGACCAACCAAGAATAAAGTCCAGAATTACCTTGGGGCATTTGGAGATTGGCTGACTGGTTATACTGCACTTCTCGTCAAGCAGAACACAGAATTTCAGTTTGCTGATGTTGCACCCTAGGGATAAGCATCTCCATCTTGGGCCTAGAAATATATTTCAACATGAGGAAAATCTCCCTGTAAAGAAAGGCTTGGCTAAAAAAGGGAGTAATGAGTCTTTGGAAGAAGAGAGAGGGGATGTATATGAGTTATGTGAGGATGAGTCATTCTTCACAGTTTGCCCTTTAGTGGGACATAAAAAGAGTAAGGGGATTTCTTATCTGTAGTTATTTTCTGGAAGAATGGGACTCCAGTAAAATCAACTTTGTTCTGGCTTAGACCCAGTGAGTGGAGTATCTTATACAACTCCATAGCAACTATATTTATTGGTTCCCCCATGTCATAAAATAATCAGAGATATTATAGACAACAGATCTAAATGGAATGGCTTATTATAAACTCCACATCATCAGATTTTTAAATTATCATTTCAGCTCTCCTAGAAATGGAATCTTAAGCCAGCCAATTAGGATTGCATGATCAGCATTAATTAGGTAATCTACCTTAGATACTTTTTTCTCTCCTATAAGGAGAGTAACAAGTAACAGCACAAAAACAAATGTGTTTTTGCCAAGTACAAGTCTCCTTCCCACTTCTGCCTATAAGCATCTTTCATTTTGCACAGTAGTTTAGTTGCTTCCTTTCTGCTAGAGAAACGATGCCTGAGCATAAATCACTGAATAAAGTCAATAAAATCTTTAAATTTTACTCAGTTGAAATCTGTCCCTTAACTTAAGAAGCATAATAAAAATCATCACAGTGAACACTGGACTATTTTCATTCCTTAGAGTTCTGTGAACATTCTTTGCTATTTTTAGGGTATTTTCCAAAGTTGGGAACTCTGGCAATAGTCCAGTTACTATTCCTTAAGTCCCTTCTTCTCAAGAGGCTGCTCTTCAAGCTCACTTAAGATGTCCAGCAAGTTATTTCCAAAAAGAGAATGAGTTTGGAGAAGCCCTATGAGCAATTTTTTAGGGCTGATCATCTACGAGCCCTGGTTATTGCTTAAATTTTCCTCCATTAGTTTTGTATCAAGGAAGCATTGTGGAATTTTACAACTCTAAGGAGAAACTCTAACTGCCATACAAGTAGCTCTCATTCTCTTATTTATTTTTTTTTCATTTATTTTTATTAGTTGGAGGCTAATTACAATATTGCAGTGTTTTTTTTTCCATACATTGACACTAATCAGCCATGGATTTAAATGTATTCCCCATCCTGACCCCCCCTCCCACCTCCCTCCCCATCCCATCCCTCTGGGTCTTCCCAGTGCACTAGCCCTGAGCACTTGTCTCATGTATCCAACCTGGGCTGGAGATGTGTTTCACACTTGATAATATACATGTTTCAATGTTGTTCTCTCAGATCATCCCACCCTTGCCTTCTCCCACAGAGTCCAAAAGTCTGTTCTATATGTCTGTGTCTCTTTTTATGTCCTGCATATAAGGTTATCATTACCATCTTTTTAAATTCCATATACATGCTAGTATACTTTATTGGTATTTATCTTTCTGGCTTACTTCACTCTGTATAATGGGTTCCAGTTTCATCCACCTCATTAGAACTGATTCAAATGTATTCTTTTTAATGGCTGAGTAATATTCCATTGTGTATATGTACTATAGCTTTCTTATCCATTCATCTGCTGATGAGCATCTAGGTTGCTTCCATGTCCTGGCTATTATAAACAGTGCTGTGATGAACACTGGGGTACACATGTCTCTTTCAGATCTGGTTTCCTCGGTGTGTATGCCCAGCAGTGGGATTGCTGGGTAGATGGCTAACAAACACCTGAAAAGATGCTCAACATCACTCATTATCAGAGAAATGCAAATCAAAACCACAATGGGGTACCACTACACGCCAGTCAGAATGACTGCTATCCAAAAGTCTACAAGCAATAAATGCTGGAGAGGGTGTGGAGAAAAGGGAACCCTCTTACACTATTGGTGGGAATGCAAACTAGTACAGCCGCTATGGAGAACAGTGTGGAGATTCCTCATTCTCTTATTTCATCAGCCCAACCATGTCACTGCGCTGTGCTGTGCTGAGTCGCTCAGTCGTGTTTCACTCTTTGCGAACCCATGGACTGCAGTCCGCCAGGCTCCTCTGTCCATGGGGATTCTCCAGGCAAGAATACTGAAGTGGGTTGCCATGCCCTCCTCCAGGGACTCTTCCCAACCCAAAGATCAAACCCAGGTCTTCATTGCAGGCGGATTCTTTACCGACTAAGCCACCCTGGAAGCCCAAATGATTATTTCTTTAAAAAAGCATTTTGGAATGTTCAAACTGATCCCCTTGAAGCACAGACATCTCCCTTCCAGTAGTCCCTGGCTCATATATACTTAAATGACCCCAGTGGGACTCTGTCTTTGGAGATAAGGTGAAAGAGTGAAGAGGTTAGAAAGGGAGGGTGGGGATACAAGGCCATTGAGGAGGAGAGGCCGTGAAGCCGAGGGGACTGAGAAGAGACATGATGGCAGCGCTCAGTCAGCCTCTCCTCTTTATTTCCTCCCCATTTTATTTCCCCTTGATCTGTGAGTTCTAGCTCAGATTTTTCCAGAGTGTGTACATCCTGCTAAAAAAATTGGCAGGTGATGAATTTCCTATGCCATTAAAATGTGATCTGAGGGCCAGCAGCAAGGGAGTGAGGGCATCCCTTGGGAAATTTGCAGAAATGCAGAATTTCAGGATCCTACTAGACTAGTAAATCAGAATCTAAATGTTATAAAAATCCTGGGTAATTCATTTGCACATTAATTGGAAGAAACCCTTAATGGGGTTCAGTACATATTGGCACAAAATATGACATTTTGGTGTATTGCATATTTGAGTTGAAGACATTTGTGAAAAGGCAGGTGCAGGAAGGACTTTCTGACCTTCATCTGAAGTGGTTCATAAAACCTTCCAATGGGGTTACCCTTCTTATTTTCTATTCCTTGAGGAAAGGAGCACATTTATTTCAAAGATGGAGAAATATTGAGAGGCATCTAAATACATAGGCCTTGCTAAGTTTTCCCCACTTTCTTACCAATAGCTCAACCCCCATTGCCTATCAAATTTCTTCACCAATGTCCACTCTTCATCAAATGTGGAATTAAAAAAAACACAATTTTGGGGATCTTCATTTCCTCATGAAGTAACCTATGCCATGAAAAACATATATTAAATAAATATGTGTGATTTTCTCCCATTAACCTATCTTTGTATGTTTAATTTCAGATCCAGACAGGGACTCAAAAAGGCTCCAGGAAAACTTTTTCCTCTCCTACATCTGGGACTGTAGTATGCAAAGAAGCAAAATAAGTCTTGCTGCTTGCTTTACTTATTAAATGCTTACATTTTTACTCTTTACAAATTTGTGTAGCAATAGAATCATCAGGGGTTAAAAGTCACACAGAACATGGAGAAATTTTCTGGTTCAGTTCTACTTGAGTAAATGATTTAACCTCAAAGCCTCAAGTACCATATGGGCAAAATAAGGGTAATACAAGTCATATGATCTCCACAGATGCATAGAGGTTTAGATGACTTAAGAGCACCTGACTTATAACAGGAACTTAATAAACATCAGGTCCTTCTCCCTAACAAAATAAAAACATACCTGAGAAATAGTGATGCTTTAAGATTTAAATGACACACCTATTATTGTTATAGGTTAACTTCTTGGTTTATCCAAAGTTCTTACAACAAACTTTAGGGAAAATGTTAAAGTTTGGGGACAAATTGTAGACAACACATATGACTCAATGAAAGGCTCTAGATAGGAATTTGAAAAATGCAAGTATCCCTATGCTGAATTCCCATGTCGATGGCTGTTGACTAAGAGAAGTGATTGATCTGTGGTCATTCTCACTAAAACATCCATCATTGCATTAGTGCATTAAAAACAAACAACAAAGGCAAAATTATTTTTAAGAAAAGTTTCCTTCTTGGCACTCTAGTACAAAGTTGGAGAAACTCATCCTTATAACTATCTATATCACTGTGTCTTCATACCTGCTTTACAGATCACCTAGAGGTTTTTGGGTGATATGTGTTTTCCAGTTCACTCAGCAAAACATACATGGTTTCGATGAACTAAGCCAGTTGTAAAGAAGTCCAGAGAAAGGTATATAAGTTGGGAAACAAAGGTAAGACCCAGATCTTATCCAACAATCTCAGATTCCATCAATGTTGCCCGATGGAGTTCATAACCAGGCTAGAGGTGCCTGTCTGGGCTTTTCACTCTTACTCCTTTCTTATCTCTGTCATGCAGCAACAACCTCCTCAATGCCCCCTTCACCTCTTTGTTTCTGAGGGTGTAGATCAGGGGATTCAGGAGTGGGGTGACAATGTTGTAGAAGAGGGTGAGGAACTTGCCTTGATCCTGGGAGGAGCTTTTTCCAGGTTGCATGTACATGTAAATGATGTTTCCATAGAAAAGTGAGACCACTGTGAGATGGGAGCCACAGGTGTTGAAGGCCTTTTGCCTGCCTGATGCTGACTGAATGTGTAACACAGCCCTCACGATGTAACCATAGGAGACCAGGATAAACACAAGGGGTGAGAGTACAATGCCCACTGCCAGTACAAAGACAGTGCCCTCAACGGCAGCTGTATTCACACAGGCCATTCGTATCAGGGCAGGCATCTCACACAGGAAGTGGTCCACACCGTGATGCCCACAGCGGGGTAAGCGTAGGGTGACCGGGGACATGGCCAAGGAGTTGGCCACCCCACAGCCCCAGGCTATCAACACCAGGCCTAGGCAAAGCCCGGGATTCATGATCACCATGTAGTGCAGGGGCTTGCAGACTGCAACAAACCGGTCATACGCCATGACTGCCAGGAGTAGACATTCCACACCACCCAGACCCAGGAATAGGAAGAGCTGGATGGCACAGCCTGTGTAGCTGATGGTCTTGTCACGTCCATTCAGGTTATACAGAAGCTGAGGGATGGAGCTGGTGGTGAAACTAAGGTCCAGGAAAGAGAGATGGGTGAGGAAGAAGTACATGGGAGTGTGGAGGCGAGGGTCCAGCCGAGACACCAGGATGATGGTAGTGTTGCCCACAAGGGTCAGGAGATATGCAATCAAGATAACCACAAAGAGGATTCTCTCCAGATGGGGCCTATCAGAAAACCCCAAAAGGATGAAATTTCCCTGGGTGCTTTCATTGGTTCCATCCATCTCTACTGCACCTGAAGAGGAATATTGATACTGATAATGCGAACAGCCAATAAAATGCATTGTTTACTATCAGCCAGGCATTCTTCTATGTTTTTCACACGTATTTACTCTTTTAACTCCAACTAGAATGGTATGAAGTTGGCATTCTTACTATCTTTGACCTACAGAAAAAGAAACTGAGACAGATGTGTGTTAAGTAAATTATCATATTACAGAAGGGGCAGAACAAATTTTTGAACACAGAAAATGGGGCTTAGAGTCTTTATCTTTCACTGATGGTAGTGCCTCTAATCCCAAAGTCAGGAAAGATAAATCCTGCCATGGCCCAAATATTGATTCTTCTTGAGACATAAGTTCTTAAGCTCCTGCTGTAACCTCAAAGGCCCAAAGACATATTCATTTTATGCAGAATATTTATCTATTCTTTATCCAAAGACACACTCTTTGGGATATTTCTCTCTCAGATATGTCTTGCATAGAAGGAATAACTTTTTTCTTCCAAAATACTATATACTGCTTGAGGAAAAAATGTAACATTTTGTAATGGATAATGCAACTTTAATGCAATTATTTACATACATGTTCAGAACTTCTATCAAATTGAAATTCCAAGAACCCATCACATTCAAAGCAAAGAATGTTTGAGGACACAAAAGCAAGTCTTACAGACAGATACAGAGAAGTAGATTGCAAGCAATTTGAGTTACAATTCCAATCTCCTCTGTTACAATCTCTTAGCCAACAAGATACAATTACAAGCTATTTGAAAGATCATTTACTTTTACATAGTTTTCCCATCTAATATGGTCACACTCAAACTATTTACACATATGTTTGTTATTTTATTAATATGAAAAAGTTGGTAAATATGAAAGCTTATATGCATGCTATATAAAGCTCATATGACATACAAAAAAAAAATGAGACTAGGCAGGAAAATTCTGAAGAAAAAAAAATCTAATGAGGAGAAACTATCCTTTATATATATACAAACATACAGTGAAAATATAATAATTAAAACATGATCGGAATTTCCTTGGTGGTCCAGTGGTTAAGAGTCCACTTTGCAATGCAGAGGATGTGGGTTCCATCCCTGGTTGGGGAGCTAACATCTCACATGCTGTGGGCAGCTAAGTGCACATACCACAACTAGAGAGAAGCCATTAGGCTGCTGAGAAATATCCTGCAAGTTGCAACTAAAACCTGATTCAGCCAAATAAATAAATATATAATAAAAACAAAAAAAGAAAAAGAAAATGACAGCAATATAAACAACATGATCATTGAAAAGGCATTTGGGGTTGGGGAGTATGGATCTATCCCTAAATTACTTCTTTCACCAAAACTAGTTACAAATCAAATATTTAAAGTGTTAAAAATACAGCCACTATAAGAAAGTCAACCATTGCTCAATACATCTCTCTTTCTCTTTTTTATATTTCCTGATCATCTTGGATTTAGGTAGATCTTACTAGATAAATTGCAATTTTTGAAAGTATGAAGCAAAATATATATTTGATTCCATATTTTTAAAAAATCTATACTACAAAATAGTATAGACTCCCACAGAGTAGTTTGGTGGGCTGCCATCCATGGGGTCGCACAGAGTCAGACATGACTGAAGCGACTTAGCAGCAGCATACTACAAAAAGACAACTAACAAAGTCTAAAGAATAATGTCAATATTATAGAATTTCAACATGAAAACTGAAAGCTACCTTAATAAGAAAATATTTAACAAAGTAAATGTAGATAATAATTTGAACATTTTACAGAAAAACAATTATTTACAATAATGTGATAAAACATCAGAATTGTTCTCACTGATGATTGAGTATATAAAGTATAAATATAAATGTATTTGCTTCTTAGATATGTAAGTATTTATAGGTGTGGTATATACAGATTTGGGGAAAGTGTGGGGAAATGAGCCCATTAACCCCTGATAAGAATTTAAATTGGAATAGTATCTTTGGCAGAATATTAGAAGAGATCATTAGTTATAAATAACATATATGCTGAGATTCTTCATGTTATTTTAACAAAAACAATTATACCTTATAAAATTTTAAATCACATGTGAGTTTTTTTTGACTCATTAATTCTGCATATTGGAATCTGTCCTGCATTTATTAACACACAACATGTAATGCAATTCCTCCAAGTCTTCATTATAGTATTGATTGAGACAGATAATACTCAGAAATAATGTATATATTCAGTTATTGAAATGATTTAATAAATAACAACCTTGTGAACTTGAAACAAATAACTACTAAATAAAAATAATATATGTATGTGGCTTCACTTGTTTTTTTTTTTCCAAAAATCTTACTACTTTTAAACAAGGAAAAGGCAAAATGTAATGTATAGTGAGTTTATATGTGGTCTGGTCCCATGGTTTTGGTCACTAAATCTATATATAAATATTCATATCAAAATAGAACCAATATCTAGAAATATGTACATTGAATTATCAAAAAGACTCACTTCTAGAACATGAAATGGAGTTTAAGGGAGACTTTAATGTTTACACATCTTTTGTTTATAAAATAGGAAATAGTAATCATGAGTTGTTATAAAATTAAAAAAGAATATTTATACATGTATACGTATAGGATTACACACCTAGAAAATATCCCTAGAAATGATTCTGTCTTTTTTAAAATCAGTTAATGTATCTTTTTAACTTTGTTATTCCTTCTTTACAGAAATCATTGCCTCATCCTTTATATATATATATATATGTATTTATCAAACTGAAAAAGGAAGAAAAGTAGGAAGAAAGGAAGTTAGGAAGAAAAAAAGACTGAATAATACCACCAGTGTTTTGAAACAAACTGATGCACAATTTCATACTCTTAAAATTATAAATCCTGGGATATAAGAGAAAATTGAGCATGAGGAGCTGAAGATGAGCCAAATGCAGTGACAAGGCAAGAGTTTGGTTTTCAAGAGAACTGGAGATCCGATCTCTTGAATTGCTTTTACAACTTTGATGTAGAAGTAAGAATGGCTTCTTCACAGGAAAATTAGAGACAACTGAAAGAGAATGTTCTTGCTAGTTTTCAATCAAGAAGCTGTCCCTTTTCTCCTGTTCAAGTGGAACACTTGTGTTAAACACTTGGGACCTGAGACAGAGTGTCCACAAGCCTTGTTGCTATCACACACCTTTCTACATGGAAGAAACCCACCTCTCAGATGGGATCCAGGGTATCTTCACTTTCTAAGAAGCTCTGGGAAGGAACTAATATTTTCTCCCCTTATATTCAAACTTTGGAAGGAATATAATAAGTTTTCCTTTCTCTGTTTGAGGTCCTTCTTAGCATACTGGTTCAGTATTAACAGCCTCCCCTACCTTCTCACCTCTCCACCAGTGGTTTGTACTTCATAAGTACCTTTTACAGCCACTATGAATATCTTCATATTTAATGCAGTTGTGCACTTGTGTTTTGCACACAATGAATTTTATTGTATGTCATGTGAATTTGTCACCACTGTCTTGGTGAGGGGAAAGACTGGGCAAAAACCCAGTTATCTTTCATTTTATATACATGGGCACAGCTTGGGAGATCAAAGAATAAACAATTCATTGCTTAATGTGGTAGTTCAAGTCTTCCCTATCTTGGAGAAACACTTCCTCTTCATTGTTCAATGGTTAAAAAAAAAAGAGAAAAAAAAATGAAAGGCAGTAACAAGTGCTAAACTGGAGAGATCAAAGCTCTCCCTATCCACATGGCTGATGACCATAGAAAGGTCAGGAAATGAATCCAATTATTGACAACTCACTGTTTTTCAGATATAATTTTGCATGAAGTTGGAGATAGCAGAACAGATCACCCACATGAAGACTACTGATTTTTAAAACATGTGTTCAAATTGAGCATTTAGGAGAGTGTGTGCTGACACTGTACCTAGAGGTAAAATCTATCTTCCTTGTAGGTGCTGGTCAGCATGTGAACACTGTGGTCCCCAAATGTACCATTCTACCTCAGAAATGCAAAGACTCAAACAACAAAGCAAAAAAAAAAAAAAAAACATATTTTTTTCAGCTCCTAGAGAGCAGGAAGTCATACAATTACAATTTTAGTTTATTTCCAAAGCACGTCTAACCTTGCAGATTCAATAATCTCAGACTCACACAAAGGGTAGCTATACTGGTATATGAAAGAAAATGGGACTGATGATTTCAGAGTAGACAGCAGGCCTGGATCTTCCCAGTCAAGAGCTGGCATTTCTCCACCTCCTCCCATGAGGCTATAATATCTTCTTCAATGCTATTCATTTTTAATGAAACACACCTTAGATCTTACTTTCTAATGTTTGCCTGACAGATAACAAACTCCAGCCCTAATACAAAAAATGAACTTTTATGCTGTATTTATTCATATTTTGTCCCTCAGTACTTTTATATATTATTATTTAAAAATTATTTTGTATTGGTAAATTTATTGCTTTCTTATGACTGAAAAATAAGAGCTTTATATATTTATTTGTCTGTAGATTTGTGTCTTGGCATGGGGTCGCAAAGAGTTGGACATGACTGAGAGACTGAACAGCAATGTCAGTCATAATCCATACATTTTCCAAGAGCAAGGAGGATGTTTCTCATTTTCCATTTTTCTATTTCTTTGATACATTTCACTTTTTTTTTATTATTTATTTAACAAACCTACAAAGGGTTGCAGACTGATGAGCAGAACTCCTTTGTTGGATGTTCTGAGACCTAGTTCCCAAAGTGGTAGATAGGGGGATCCCCACACCAACAAACCTTGGACACCAGTAGAGTGTCTGAGAATTCAGCTCAATTCTGATATTACCCAGAGAAAGTATCAGATTTCACAGGTTAAATGTTCTGTCTTACAAGACTTCTCCCACTGCCTAACCATTTCAGAAGCCAGTTGCAAGCCCAAACTATTACCTGTGCTTCTGACCTACTGGCTATAGATTGAAGATTCCATCAATCCCTTCCTTGGACTTCAGATACCAGCCACAAGTCCAGGTTGTTACCTGTGCTTCTAAGCAAATGGCTTTAGATCAGAGGTTCCCGTGACACCCTCCTCAGGTTAGATGAATTTGTTAGAATGACTCATAGAACACAGAAAAACATTTTACTTACTAGATCATTAGTATATTTTGAAAAGGATATAACTCAGAAACAGCCAGGTGAAAGAGATGTAGAGGGCAAGGCATGATGAAAGGGCACTCTTCCTGCATCTCCACGTGTTCACCAACCAGGAAGTTCTCCCAACCCTGTCCTTTTTGGCTTTCATGGAGGCTTCATGAAATATCATTGATTGATTACAACATTGGCCACTGAATATTGATTCAACCTCTAGCCCTTCTCCTCTCCCCAGAGGTCAAGAGGTGGGGCTGAAAATTCCAACCAAAACTGTTCCCATCCTTAAAGTGCTTTCCAAAGCCACCTCACTAACATAACAAAAGACATATTCATCATTCTCAACACTTAGGAAATTCCAAGGTTTAGGGAGCTGTAAGTCAGGAATGCATGTTTGGTCATCTGAATGACCAAACATTTAAAACTTACAAATAATAATATCACAACTCCTAAATCCAGAAATCTACTCACCATTTTTACTCGTAGGCTACCAGGTATCATTAAAAGTCAGAAGTCAAAATGTGTAGATCTTATTATAGGAGGATTGTGGGTTGTCTTATTCACTCCTGTGTGCACACAGGTGCTCCAGCCAAGTGCAATTCCAGATGTGGGAGGAAATAAAGGCACTTCTCTTGGGCTGGCCCATTCCTCAATAAGTGAAGTGGACCATGATATTTGTGCAGAGGAGTTTATGGCAATGACAGTAAGATGCAGTTCTCCTGAGAAAGACTAGAGAGGGACCAGTGGTCTGGGTTTCTCAACAGCCCCAACCTCTAGGGAAATTTCTGAACCCATAGGGGTCATTAGTACATACACTGAGGTGTGATGTAGGTATACATCATATCAAACTCTATAATCTCCCATAGGGTCCAGACAGAAAATAAGGACTATGAAAATTTGTTCCTTGATATGAAAAGGATTTATTACTTCACATAAGTAAAATTGGAAACTTGATTTTTGTTCCATAAATATAAATATTGATGGGATATTTACTTCCTTTCTCTGTTCCTGAGAATTATTATGTATCTAAAAATTAGCCAAGGTATAATCAGTCCCATCCTACTTGGAAAAAATAATTTTTTTTTTCCCTTAGTCCTACTGATAATAGGGCAAAACTATTTTTTTTTTAACTAAGAATTTTTTTCATGAAAAAGAAAAGACTCATTGACCTAGACTGCTGAAAAATTGGATAGGTGCAATGGCTAATTTAGAACTTTATTATTAATTTAAGGAACCAGTAGGGCAACTAATTTTATTTATTTACTTAGGATTTGAAAGGAAGATGTCAGCATAGTGGATTTATACTTTAGTTTCAAAAAGTAACTAGAGTAAAATTGAGCAAGTATCATGAACTCTTGATTTATTAAACTGTGTATATATGACTGTACTTTTAATGCTCTTATTTAAGTGATGTGACACCCTAAGGCTAAATTTTTTTCAAAATATAAATAATAAAAAAGTCAATAAATGAACAGCAATTAAATCCCTGAAAACAGTCAGACAGTATCAGAGAAAACCAGGTTAGTTTGAATCAATTGGTTAGGGGATTTAGCAAAATAATAATCTGGGATCTTTTGAGTAGACATAGCTACAGAGCCACAGAGTAAAGAGTAAAATATTCAATATAAGAAAATGTGTGGGACTTATAGGTCTGTAGAATATGTATTTTATATAGATACAGATCACTTCCATCCTTCCCTCTTATAATAAAAAAGGTAAATTTACAGAAGACCCCAGAAGCACACACAAAATATACATTGAGGAGTCAGTTCTTGGAGAGCAGACAGATTTAATAAATCCCAGTGTTCCCAATTTATTTGCCCTTTGGGACAATAAGCCTCAATATCACCACTGTAAATTAGCTCAGTTCCTTCTGCCTGAGGATGAAGCTTTTCCACTTCCTATTCCCAATCAGCCCCACACATCATAGTCCTCCTAGTTCTCTTCATTCAGGGCCTTCTCAACTTGCTAGAATAGTTAGCCTAACTAGTTAATTCACAAGACAAATCAGTCACAGAATTGGGATATGGGGAAAATGATCAAATTAGTTATTTGAATGAATTATCTAGTCTTTTGATAAAGTATAAACATAGCTCTGGAGAGTTATAACTTCAGAAAAGCTAGAACCTAATGTTTGAGATTGACTTTGTAACCATTCCTTATGATTTTAGTCATTTTTATAATGATCTGGGCTAAAAAAAAGTCTAGCAGATAACTGAGAGATAGATGGTTGAAGGGAAGTGACAGAGGGGAGAACACTGGAGGGAGAGGAGGTGGCTCTATAGTGCAGTTAAAACAAGAGTTCACAAAGCATGGAAAAGTTGGTTTCTACAAAATTTTTATTCCATATAGCTTATATAATGCTCCCCACATTCTTAGTGAGTATGAGAATTTGCATATGGAATGCATACAAGGTAATGAATGAGTTAAAGTTGTCACTGTATTGTCATAGGAAATCAAAACTACAGGTGGCTCAATGGAACCTGGGCATAGCAATTCATCATGTCACTGGAAAGAGTATCTCTACAAATTTATTCAAATTTCTTCTATACTTAAAAATTGGTTTACTCTTTTAACACTTCACATTAAGCTTTATTGATCAGTGCTTCTTTAGTTATAAATTAGTAGTAATAATAATACCACTATGTTATATTTCACAAAATATTTTCAGACCTATCACTTAATTCTGCCTAACAAAAGTTAATCATTTATTTATTCAACAAATGTGCATTGAGTTGTAACCACATACAAATCAGTGAGTTGTTTAAGATATGTCAGACATATCATTATCAACAGACAGTCATCCCTCTCCTCAGGATGCTTACATTCTATCCAGAAAAGGTAAAAGCAAATAAATAAATAAAAATTTAATAAATAGGACAATATAATATATTAGAAGCCAATAAGTAGTATATTGAAGAAAAGTGCCTCCATTGCACCCAACAAAGGGAAGTTGGAGGGTGAACTCTGGGTGAGCTCTGGGATAGGTCAGGTTGTATGGTTCTCACTAAAAAGCAGGATTTGAGCATGCCCTTGTGATTCAGGCAGTAAAGAATATGCCTGCAGTGCAGAAGACATGGGTTCTATCCCTCGGTCAGGTTCTATCCCTTCTTTTTCCTGGAGAAAGGAGTGGCCATTCACTCCAGTATTCTTGCCTAGAGAATTCCATGGTAAGAAGAGTCTGGCAGGTTTCAGTCCATGGGGTCACAAAGAGTTGGACATGACTGAGCAACTAACACTAACACGAACTAAGGAAAGAAAGAAAATGAATTAAACATCAGGGAAAGGGAAATTGCAGGTGGAAGGCACAGCTGGGAGAAAGGCCTGATGGTAGCAAGTGCCTGGTCTGGTGTAAACCCAGCCAGGATGCCTGGATAGATGGAGAAAAATAAAAAGGGAAGTAAGGGCAAGAAGTCAGAATCAGAGGAGAAACTTGTGCTCAGATCTTCTAGGGTCTGAGGGTTTGTTGTAAAGATTTTGGCTTTAACCCTAAGCTGAATAGAAGGTAATTGCAATGGTACTACAATCTTGGTGCTAAAAGGATCAGCCTGGCTGCTGCATTGAAAAGGGACATGGAAGGGGCCAAAGTATAGCCAGGATTGCTATTAGGAAACTAATAACTCAGAGGGAGAAAATGGATGTTCAGACCATGGTTACAACAGCAAAGTGGTTAGAGCTGGCTGAATTCTAGATACATCTGATGATAGAGCCAACAGAATTTACTGATAGACTAGTATGGGAAAGTAAAATCAAGAAAGGAGTTAACCACATTGTTGGCCTGAGTAACTGGAAAAAAGGAGTTCCCATCCATTGGAAAAGCCTCTGTGCATATGTGTTTTGAGTGTGTGCATGTGTATGGAATTGGGAAGGCAAAAAAAGGGTTTATAATAGTAGATGCACGAAGCTTTGTGAAACGTGGAATGCAAGGGATGAAGAAAGATTTAAGTTGGCTTAGTAACTGACATAAATCATAAGAGGATGCACAATGAGATAATAGGGTTAAAAGGAGACAGTAGACACTAGAGTGTTAGCTTCCTGAGGCAGAGGCATTCTTGGGATTCCCTTTTCACCCCTTGTAGAGGCCTGAGGTCATGTGGCTTCCTTGTCCTGGTGAATGGATGGAGACCCCAGGGGTGACATGATCTTAGACCAGTGACCCTCTTCTTCTTGATCCCTTTGGGAAAGGGACTCTACTGTCCTGAGTGTTTGTTCTCTGTCACAAACTCTGTCATAGATGCTGGCCCTATAGTGACATGAACACTCAGGAGTTACAGTAAGTTTCCAGGCCCCATTTAAACCCTGATGATGGGAAAGCATGAACTGAGACCCAGCTTTCTACTTAGATCATGAATGGAAAAGGCCTAGAGCGTGTATCGGAGAAGGCAATGGCACCCTACTCCAATACTCTTGCCTGGGAGATCCCATGGATGGAGGAGCCTGGTAGGCTGTGGTCCATGGGGTCGCTAAGAGTTGGACACGACTGAGCAACTTCACTTTCACTTTTCACTTTCATGCATTGGAGAAGGAAATAAATGGCAACCCACTCCTGTATTCTTGCCTGGAGAATCCCAGGGACGGGGGAGCCTGGTGGGCTGCCGTCTATGGGGTGGCACAGAGTCGGACACGACTGAAATGACAGCATCAGCAGCAGCAGGGCATGCATGGTATGTAAATTATCAACAAGAGGGACGTAAGGTACATTATTATTACCTCTGTTTCTGAAAGAGACAGAGGAATAGTTTGCTCGTGATCAAACATAAACTTATCGAATATGAAATCTTTGTTTAATACAAGGCCCCATCATTAGAAAATGTCAAGCCGTCTGGAAACACAGTTTGATGAAATTTCCCTATTGCTAAAATTATTATAATCCATAAATGCTCCTCCAAATGTAAAAATGTCTGACAAAAAAGTTTAAAATATAGAAAGAAAGCTATATCATTAATGTTATTGTAAAGTATGTGAAAGATTTTAGTCAAAGAAACTTCTCTGGAAGAGAAAAGCTCCTTAAAAATCAAAAAGTCTTGTCAGGTAATGTCATCTAAAGTTTCTATTAATTAATAATTATTTAATATTTCAACATTTAGCATTTAAGCATTTGGTTAGCAGGTATTTATCAAACATATATATAAAAGATGGAAGCATAGTTAACTTTCAATAATTTTTAAGAAATTTTGTTTGGAATGTACAGAATATACACTAAAAATAAGTCAAATATTATTATCATTTCATCATTATGGTCATTTTCATATTGTATTTAAGAGGCAAAGTTGAATTTAAAGCAATCCTATAAATCACAACCTCAATTATTTCCCAAAATATTGTAAGGTCAATATCATTGTCCCACATTATAGAAATTGTACTAAGTAAATGAATCTAAAAGAGAAAGAAATAATTGTTTGAATTTTTACAACTAGAAAATGACTAGGTCAAAGAACTAGTTGAATCATAATTCTGAGAAATTTCTACTCAAAAATAAAAAAGCATCCATGCTGAGTACCTGAAACTAATACAGTATTATAAACCAATTATATTTCAATCAAAAATATATCCGAAGAAAAAGGAAAATGTTCTTGTGAGAGGTATGGCATTGGACTCTGATATAATCAGAGGAAAGAATTGCATCACTCAAAAATTGACCCCTGAATAAAAAGGATTTAAAGAATAATTGAATAGTTACAGGAATCATGAATATATAAAAGGATGGTTCTGAATATAGTAATCTAGAAGAAAATGGAGGTTAAATGATGAGATATAAAGCAAAAAAAAAAAAAAAAATAGAAAGAAGCAATAAAGAGAAAAGAGAGGGAGACAGAGACAGAAAGAGGCAGAGCCCAGAGGGAGAAAAAGAGGAGAGAGAGCAAGAAGAGAGGAAACAATTAGGGATCTGACGTTAGAACAATATTGGACAGTTTTGAACCACTTTAGGAATTGCTATTTCTAATTCTTAATATGTGGAAGACTTGGAATGAAGAGATATCAAAAGGAATGAGACATTAAAATAAATGTATAGATATCTTTGTTTAATACAAGGTCCATTCATTTGAAGAAAACCTCATCAAAAAAGTTTGTGGAGCCATTTGGGAAAACAGTGATAAGATTGCTCCATTTCTAAAATTATTATACAATCCTTACCCAAACACATATAATATATACTTTCCCTTTCGTTCCTATGGGAAAATTTCCATAGTGACAAGGAGTAAACAGCTGACCTAAATGGGGACATTTGTTGAGCCTTCACATATGTACATACTATATGCTCCGTTCTATTGCAGAAGACTTTGCTAGGCTTGGGGTGTATCTCAGCAACAGAATCTTAGGAAGAATCATCTCTGATATTAGAGGCAGAGTCAAAATGAGCCCCGGATGCCCAATTTTCTAACTCCACATCTGTCATAGGTGGTAAGACAAGAGGTGTTGTGTCACAGATGAAAAAATAAGGTCGAAGAAAACCAGAGAACAGGTGGTTGAACGTGTAGATAAAAGACCCACTTGTGATGTTGTAAAAGGAGATTTCCCCTGCTTCATAGTCCAAGAAAATCCCAATGCAGCGAGGCCGTTCCAGGTGGAGGAGAGGAACTGATGGGGAGGCAAGGACCATGTACTCACTTCCCTTCAGTAGCCACATGGCCCAGACCCCATTCTCAGGAGATGGTGTGATTTCCCCCTTTCTTGACACTGTGTCTTGACAGACGCCCAAGCCCCATTCTGCTCTTTCTCCCACCTTGACTTCCCAGTAATGCCTCCCTGATGAGAAGTTCTGCAAACCCAGGATACAGGGCCATGTGTCAAATCGCTCAGGGTTGTTGGGGACATCCCTCCACAGTTCTCCATCCTGCACACTGCGCAGGTCAGCAGTCAAGAGGAGGCTAGGATGTGCGGTGGCAGGATCCAATTTTATGTCAACTGTGGAAATAATTTTGTGGAACATGTAAAAGAACAGAAAAGACTGGTGAAAACTTAAGAACCCATGATATTGATGACTCTCACACCATGCTTTACTCTCCCTCTAATAACTCATGGGGATAAAAATTAAGTATTTCATCTTGCAGATACTTTATTGAGTTTGAGTATATTCCTCTGTTATGTCTGCATAATCCAGGACTAATTACTGCCTCAATTAAACCATAACCATTGATGATAAGACAAACCAAGTTCATAACCATTTAGATCCCTTTTATCTCTATCCAGAGTACTTGGGTACTCTTTGGAAGATCTGCATTTAGAATAAAATTTATAACTCCCTTGGGATTTTTTTAGTTTCTTTTCAAAGCCTATAGAAAAATTTCACTGGTCTAAAACACACCACTTTCAAAGCTATGTTACTATGGTAGGAAGAATTCTAAGACGAACTTCATGACCTTCAGACCCAGGAGGTTTTCTCATGATTCTGTTATATTATGTGACAAGTGGGAGATTATCTGAGTGGGTTCTAATCTAATCACCCTTTAAAATCAGAGAGAGTTCTTTGGTTATTGGTCTGGTGGCAGAAGGAAAAATCAGGGAGATTTGCATTCGATATGTCATTGCCGCCTTTGAAGATGGAGTGGGCCACAGTTGGGGAGAAGGGTGAGGAACCTCCAACTGATCATCAACAAGGAGATGGGGATGTCAGTCCTCCAACTGCAAGGAATTGCTTTATATCAACAGACTGAATAAGCTTTCAAGTGGACCTTTCTCTAGACCCCTTAGAGATGTCCAGTCTGGTCAACACCTTGATTTTGATCTTATAAAACCTTAAGCAGAGAAACCAGCTGATCCCACAAGATTATCAGATCTGAAGAATGGATGTAAATGGATGTGATTTTAAGTAGCTAAGTGTGTGGTAATTTGCTATGCAGCAAAGAAAACTACTGAAAAGTACTATTAATACCCATACTGTGGAGTCTCCTCAGTATATTGATATGACATTTTATTTGTCCATATAATTAAAAATACATCTACTAATGAAATGACCTCAGTGAAGCAAGGAGGATGTATAATATTCATGTCTTTTTTTTTTTTTTTTTGGTCAACACTCAAAAGTAGTAAATTTGATTTCATTAATTTAAAAACAAAAACAAATTTCATAATTAATCATGTTTTAGTTTTAATATAATAACAAATATTAATATGATGACTCTCTTTGTCTCCAAAACACTTCTAGTTATCTTTTATTTCTACTCAAACCTAAGTGGGTACATCATCTATGCTATCGCATGGAACCAGCCTCAAGATTGATATTATCTTTCTCACATTGTAGATAAGCAGGATGAGCCCAAGGGATTATATGATTTTCCCAAACTCTAGAGGTCATAAATAACAGGAACTGAAAAGCAGGTCTCCATGATGTTGTGGTAGACTCATTTAACAGATGTCATGTCTTCAAACATCATTCCCACTTCAAGAAAATAAATCTGTGAAAAGGTTGTGAATACATCTATTTCTAATTCTTCTCCCTACCTCTTCTTAAACTCTTAAAATTTCTTAAACTATCACCAAGATAGAATAATACCTTAACCAAACTGCACCTTCTTCCCAGTGCCCCATGCATGATCAGTCCTTAAAGTTCACCTTAAATGACTTTTCTATAGCACTCAACACTGTTGAGGATCCTTTTGTCCCAGAAAACATTTCTCTCTCCCAAAGACACCAGTTATCACTCTTTTACTCCCTTTCTGCTGATCACCCCTTCTTGGTCTCCTCTGTTGTTTTCTCTTCTCCTCCTCCATCATTGCTATTGGACAAACCAATGGTCTCATGATTGGGACCTCTTGCCTCTCTCTCAAATCACTTCTGATTTGTTCTTGGGCTGGCAGGTATATTGCTTTCATTAAATTCCATTCATATGCTTTACTAATTCCAAATACTTTTAGCCTAGACTTTTCTCCTGGAACTCCATATTTCTAAATTCATCTGCCTACCCAATATCAGCCTTTGGATATTTAATATCCATCAAAACATTGATATGTCTAAAACCCAAGTCTTTTTTTCTACCTTGCCTGCAGCGTTACCTGTCAATGTAAACAATAATTTCATTATGTCAATTCAGGAGATTTTAACTTTGGAATTATTCACAACTTTTCTCCCTTTCTGACCCCTCATATCTAATCCAACAGCAGATCTTGCCAGTTCTGCTTTCAAAATATCAATATAGCAAGATCTTGTCTTTTTTTCTGTACCTCCAGTACGACTTCCCTAGTCCAAAAGAAAATAGTCTCTAATTGAGTTATCACAAAGACTCCTAACTGGCTTTTCCACATCAAGCCTTGCGCCTCTGTAATTTATTCTCAATAAACCACACAGAGTGATCTTCATGAAACATTAGTACAATCATGCTATTCCTCCATTTATAACTGATGCCCCATTTCACTTCTGCTCATAGAGGCCTTCCTTTTGGGTACTATGCTACCTGGACTTTGCTTGACCTCTACAGTTCTCCTGTCACTCACTCCACAATAGCCACACAGATCTCCTCATACCTCCTGGAATGCATCTTCCATATTTTAAGCTCAGGTCTTAGAACTCATTTCTGTTGCCTGAAATACTTTCTTCTGGATCAGATATTTGCTGTGTTCTCCCCTATGAATGAAGTCTTCCTTGAACATCAAAAACTCCAGATTAGATGTGCTAACTCAAGAACTTCTGGCCACACTTATTTATTTATTTTTTCAATATTCTGTTTCATCTTCTAACGTTTTGTGTATTTTCCATAATTTAAGCAAAAATTTACAATACGAAGCTCCAGATTGTAACATATTTGATGTTATTGTTCAGTTTTATATTCTAATGCTTAGAAGAGTGACTGGCATAAAATAGACAATATTTGTGGAATTGACCAGTTAATTAATCCAGTAAAAGTAAATGGGAATATAAAGACACTGATTATGAGAGTGTAATAACTTGCAACATTTCATACAGTTAAGTGAAAGTTGCTCAGACATGTCTAACTCTTTGGGATTCTCTAGGCCAGAATACTGGAGTGGGTAGCCTTTCCCTTCTCCAGGGGATCTTCCTGACCCAGAGATTGAACCCAGGTCTCCCGCATTGCAGGCAGATTCTTTACCAACTGAACCACAAGGGTAGCCCAAGAATACTGGAAAGGGTAGCCTATCCCTTCTCCAGTGAATCTTCCTGACCCACGAATTTAACCAGGGTCTCCTGCACTGCAGGCAGATTCTTTACCAACTGAGCTCTCAAGGAACATCAATCTGCCTGTAAGATCAAGGATTAATCATTGAACAGGATTGATAAGATGGGTTTTCTTATCATGGGACAAAGCAGTTTCCTTCTAAGTAATAAACCCACTATTAAGTCATAGTCTATTTTCATTATTTGGCATAAATTGAATTTAAAAAAATTAAAAACATTGAATCTATATTGTTTTAAAAAACAACATACTAAGACCCAACAAACTAATTATTACACTACAGCTATTCCCTCTTAAATATAATTAACTGAATGTGTTTGGCTTTATTGACTATCTAATATAAGAAATGGCTGGATGGCATCACCGACTCGATGGACATGAGTTTGAGTAAACTCCAGGGGTTGGTGATGGACAGGGAGGCCTGGCGTACTGTGATTCATGGGGTCACAAAAAGTCGGACACGACTGAGTGACTGAACTGAACTGAACTGAATTTAAGAAATTCATCAAACTGCCAGATAACAACAGAATAATCCAAACTTTATATTATCTGATACACTGCAATGTTTTCATATATTGAAGATTTTTTTCCTCTGTTTTCAAATATGTTTCATTTTGTCCTCTAAACAAGACATTTTTTTAGCATTTTATAAAAAAGGAAATAGACATAGAGTGGAACTAATATTGCTTATGTCACAGATAATATCACTTTCAGACTCACTATTCTTACCAAATGTAGCTTATATGGGTGTCAGTTACTCTGATATTCTTCAGGACCATTCACAAATATCCCAATACTCTTAAAAAAAAAAATCTGAGCCCAGTGCTCTCTCCCCCTTCCCCCCTTGTAGTTTGACATGACCACGTGACGCACTTTCATCAATAATATCTCCAGGAAAGCTATGTGTGCCCCTTAGGGTGGTGCATGATTCACCATGACTTTGCTCAGTTCTGTGCCTATCAGCAACAGGAAGGAGGTGGGGCTCTGTCTGCATGGAGTGAGATTATGTGAAATTAAAGCCTCCACAATCCAGTAATCAACCAATAACATGATCTCAAAATAAAACTTTGCTGATTTTAGCCACTAAACTTTGGGTTCTGTTTGTTACTATAGCCTAACTGGTACAGTAACAAATTGCAACAGCCAAATTCCAGGAGTCATAGTTCTGCAAGGTCTAAAATGCAGCTTACCTTGGAACTTCCTCAGCATTTCTCTCATGCCAGGGATGCGACACATTGTCCTCAGCTCCATAGCGATGGACTCGGGTTCCAGGCGTGTGACATTTTTACTTCTGAGAAGAGCACAAAACCTGCAGTTTTCATTAGGGTTATCCACCAACCTCCCCAGCCTCTCCCAAACCATTCTCTGATTCAGGAAGTAAACATACCGGCTCAAGGCTCCTCCCACACCCTGAAAATGAAGAGAAACACAAGTAGGTGTGAGTTAGACCTCTGAACTGCTTTTGACAGACTGGGGACACACCAGGAACATCTCTTTAAGAATTATTGAAAATTATTAACTATTGATGTAAAACTATAAGAGATATGATTCCCTCTTAAAAAAATCTAAAACAGACTGTTATTGAGTTTTCTCATCAATTTAAAATAATATAAGCAGTTTGCTTCTATTAAAACAAAATCAGACCACACAAACTTTAGGTTAATTCCTATAATATCTATTGGTTTAACTATTTTCTGAATTGATAATTCTGATAATTGGGTATTTTCATGAAGAGCTATATTCTGTGAACAGAATTAAGGTAAATATAGATTCTAAATATCTGCAGAATTTATTTGAGAAATAGTGAAAGGTATAGACATAAAATGATGATCTCAGTGTCCTTGTAAGAAAACCCTAACTTCCTTATTCTCTGGACCAACATACTTGGTCTAAGTTATCTAAGTAGAAAAAAACAGAAGTCATTAAAATTCAGCAACAGTCTATGTCAAAGTAGATTATTAAACAAACCACCTGCACTGTATTTCCCCTATCATTCTAAAAAATGACCAGCAGTCAGATTAATTTTAACAGGGCATAAAAACAGAGAAATGATCAGCTTTATATTTCATCAGAACGACAGGTCTTATTTTGGGCCATTAAGGGTGAAATGTTGTTTACTGGTACTGAGGAAGAAAGGGAGAAATAAGTATAAAAATGAAAGCAAATATTTAAGGATATAGTCTACCTAGGATTTGTGTTATAAGATATTTTAACATTTATTCAGTGCTAATAAATGATAAGTTCAAATATGCAGTATTTTGAGATACAGTAAGATGTGACAATGAATATTATTGAAAATGCCAAAGTTCTTGTGTTTATTTATTGTTTGAAATTTTGAAAATTTATTCCTTTGGGACACTTTGCTTAGTAGGAAGTAGGCATAGCAGTAATAAGAAAAACAATAATAACAACAAGTTTGACTGATGCATAAATATATTGAAGAAAATGGGACTAATTTAATATAAAAGTTTTGCAAATGCATTTACTTAATGACACCCCCTACACTGTGACCAGTGCTATTTAATCACAGAACTTGTATGAAGATAGAAATTACTTATTTCAGACATTCCTAAATGAGTCATTGGGGTTGAAACACAATGAAGCGTGCCCAGAAAATTTCTATTGCAGTGGGTTCTAGCATGAGAGCAAGCATCCACCAACAATGATGACTTTCTCAACTCACTTGAGATTTAATGCCTTTAAGGAGGATTATTAGTTATTTGTCTGTCTGCTCTATAATCTCAAGTATATTGTGAGCAAGTTGTATGGAGCCAAATTAATCCCTCCCCGCCATGCCCAGAATGGACATGCACTATGGGCTAGAACGTTAGCATTTGCCTTGAAAATTAACATGCCAATTTCAACGTGGAAAAATTTAAATATTACTCATATGTTTGACTATTGACATTAAAATGGGTTAACAAGACTTTTTGGATTGGCCATGACTGAAATACAGCAATGTCATCGTTGACCCATTATGAGGTTTTTATAAAATGTTTTCCAGGCAACATAGTATAGATAGTCTGTTTTCTGTTTAACCATATGTAAATCATTAAATTAACTTTAATTTTGAAAATATTTAAGGTTTTGTCTTTAGTATGAACTATTATGTATGATTCTCTAGGGTCCCTTCGGATTCTGGTGTTAAGGATTGAGAATTTTTAATAAAGCAATTTTTAATTGCTTTCCAAGGAAATTCTAGGGTGATCCTGTCCTAAAAAGCAAAACTGCTTAAGGAGTTATCCCCGAAAGCTGCCGTCTGTCCCCTTGGTCTCAGCTGTGCCCGTCCTTCTTCTCCCAGGCACCCAGCCTCACCTCCAGCAGACCCAGGGCTGGTCGCTGGCACCTCTCCTCCAGCTCCTCTGCCAGCTCCTTCAGGGCCTTGCTCTGCTGAACCAGCCGGTTCTTGCTTTCCCGAAGCTTCTGCAGCGTGGCTCGCTCCTCCTCCTCCAGTCTTCTAAGCTGCAGTTGCTCCTCCAGGGCCAGGAAGCCACGATACTTTTCAAACTCCGACCTGAAGCGTTGCCTCTGCATTTCCACTTTTTCCTGGAGTGACAGTACAGTAAATCATCAGCAATTGGGGCAGAGTATTTGGTATATGGGCGGGGGGTGGGGGGCCCTTCCCTGGAGGCTCAGATGATAAAGCATCTTCCTGCAGTGCAAGAGACCTAGGTTCAATCCCTGGGTCGGGAAGATGCCCTGAAGAGTGGCATGGCAACCCACTCCAGTATTCCTGCCTGAAGAATTCCTTGGACAGAGGAGCCTGGTGGGCTACAGTCCATAGGGCTGCAATGGGTCAGATATGACTGAAGCGACTTAACACACACACACGGGCTATGACATAGTGAAAAGGGGTTTAGTTGCAATTCATTGTTCTTTCACATCACCCTTTAAAATACTTTAATTACACCTATAGATATAGAAGGGCTAAGGGTTTCCACAGAATTTAGAATTTATTTTATTAAACCCATGCTTGTTGCATGTTGGCTCACATGGATACATTTTTAAAGGTAAAAATCATGAAAGTTGACTTGACTTAGAACAAGGTTCTTGGAAACATCTCTACTTTAAGAATAATCAGTGGAGGGTTCAAAACATGCATGAAACCAGATCTCAGATATAGAGTTCCTGATTTCATAAATTTGTGGTCAGGCCAGGATTAAAAAAAAATTGACTTGGATTACTAACTTAAAAAAATTATTAATAAATGCCACTATTAATTAACTTTACATACAATATACATAACTATGGGAAAAAGTAAGACATCATAGGAGAAAAATATAGTAAAAACCCTTATGAAAATATCTGCCAGAGGATAGAATACAAGTCAAGATTTTCAAGAAAAGAAAGAATTACAAAATTTTAGAGAATAATCAGAGAAAAAGGGTTCCTTGAAAAAGACAGAGAACTATTCAGAAATAGAGTCTATATATATATTGTAAGACATAATATAAAAATATAAACACCTATGTCATTTCTATATACAGTTTCTCAGTATTGATCCTATTGATATTTGACCAGGTGATTTTTTTGTTGTGATTTTTTTTTGGGGTGGGGTGGGGACTGTCCTTTGTATTATAGGGTATTTAGCAGCATTTCTTGCCTTTACATATGAGATGCTAGTAAGGCATCCCAGTTCTGACAACCAAAAATATCTACTGATATTGCAAAATATCTCTTGGAAGGCAACATTGGTCCAGGTTCAGAATCACTTTGTGTATGTGTGTGTGTGTGTGTGTGTGTGTGTGTGTGTATAAATAGGTAAAGGAAAAAAGAGCTGATGATGGCAGAAATATATCAACATATTGACTGAAAAAAGAAAATTCAGATTATTTTTTATATGTAAGATGATGACTATGAGCCTGTATTTCATATATATATACACACACACACACACACACACACACACATATATATATCCTGTGAAATAGTAAAAATTTCATTCATCCAACAAATACATATTTTTTAAACTAGTAGTGACAGTACAACTCTGTTCTAAGTGATGCAGTGAGTGAAGATCAGTAAGTAAGATCAAGCGAGTTAGTAAGATCAAGATGAGTAAAGTCTTTTTTTATAACTTGGATTGGGGACAGTATTACAGACATTAGAAAGAACACAATTGTACAAAAATAACCTGAGGGGATGAGATGGTCCAGGATGATACTGAGATCAGTTTTTCTTGAGTACCCAGGTAAATGGAACAAAGTGCCAGAGTAGGGAAGATGGTGGAAGAATGACTTAATGATCCAAATAAGGATCCTTCAGATAGATTAGCCACCAGAAGCCCCAATATTCTCTTACCTTCCAAATAACAGTTTTCCTCCCCACATTGGCCTCCTGAGTCGAAGCTTCCTCCAGCTCTTTCCTGACAAGCTCCTGTGCCACCTGGAGCTTTATCTGTTTGGGAAGATACGCTGCAGCCATTAAGGATACTCTCATATAGTACTTAAACTGAGCAAGCACAGGAAGAAATACAAAGATCAGCTATAAAGGGCAGTAGAAAGCATATAAAAATGTTTGATCTTATTAATATCAATGACTGTTAAACATAGATATGTTTTAAATGTTAATGCCAGATATAATAAAAGATGTATCTAAAAAGTGTGTTCATTGTATTATAAATAGCAAAACAGTAAGTAACCAAAATAGGGCAGTTAAAAATAGGGCAGTGAGGAAAAAATTATTTCATTCACTGGATAGAATTAAAACAAAGTGCTGCAGAATTTTTAATGGCAAGAAATACAATTATAAAGAAAATTAAACTAAGCATATTTTATGTAACCTGACACCAATTTTTAAAAATAAAAGTTTTTATAATAAATATATAAAAATTAGGCAGAGACCAATGAAAATATATTCAAAAAACAAAATCTCATCTACTATGCTTGGCTGAAAAGGTGAAGCTATTCCTTTTATCTATATATTTCAACTTCTTAAAGTTATTCATTACTTTATAACCAGAAGTGTATTTCTTACTATTTTACAGAAGAAATCTTGTAAGTTAGTATTTATTATATGAAAAAGAAATATAGAAAGTCATAAATCTTACAAGGATAGAAACATAATTTAAGGAAAACTAAATCTCTTTTCAGCCCTAGGACTCCTGCTAGAGGTAAGCACATATATTTTATTTACAGAGAACACATACAAAGATAGACACATATACATTTTAAAAGTCTTCCTAAAGTCATTCAATAAGTCTCAGGAAAAAATAAAAACAAGCAAAAATTTAAATTCTTCCCACAGTCATTCAACAAGTCCCACACACCAGTCTTCTTTTTTTTTTTTTCTTTTTTCTTAATGATAACATTCTAAGGTAGAACACATAAAATAGGAGTAGGAACCAACGAGGCATTTAATAAGATGAAGAAAATGGCAATTGTTTCTGGAATCTGGAAGGACTAGAACACTCTGACACTTACAGACAAAAAAAATTGTAAGCAAAAGCAAAGAAGTAGAAAGTTGTGTCACGTTTGGGGACAACAGTGATTAGGCTAGTTTTGCTGAATCTAAAGATTAACGGTTAAGGCAAGAGTTACAGTAAGAGCACTTAGGGTCCTAAAAGTGATTGACAGGCTAAGGAGTTTAGAAGATATTTATTTGGTATTTAGTTGAAGGACTACTGAAATAGAGAAAACTTCCTTAGAATACGACATTATCCATGCACTGTATGGTACCATCTGGATTAAAGAAAAAAGGAAGGAATATACTCTAGAAGTCTAGTTAAGAAATAGTTAGCACCTGAATTTTGCAGAAGACCAAAATCAAGAAGAAAACCTAAAAGAGATATTTCTAGGTAGGTCCAGAGGGTACTTGAGGGGAAAAAAATCACAACCTTGATTTAAAACAAAGTTAAAATAATAATTATATTATTAGTTATTCTAAGTTAAAATGTATGATATAAATATACAAAATTATTATAGGCTCTATATGATTAATAATTTACTAAATTAATTTATCATTATTTTATAAAGTTAATATCTTCACTTTATTTTCATTGTGGTAGTACTTCAGGTAAGGTCAATAGATAAAAGATGACTTTAACTCTCTTTGTGTGAGCAGCTGTTCCAGATATTGGGAATTTAAATGTGTTCCGAATATGTCTAGAAACTTCTGATGAGCACCAGTAGGAAGAATCTTATTCACAGAGTTTCATGGATGCCACTTTTGTGAGCCAGATACTCCAATATTAGTCACCTTTTCATTAAGGATGCTCACATCATAAGTCCAGAAATATGTGTTGAATAGAGAGGAATCTGTCTGCTTAACCACTGGATTCCTACTTCAGAGTAACATGTATTGGCAGCTTTAAAGGGGATCAGAGCTTTGTGCCCATCCAGACACCATTCATAGCAAACATTCAAACATGAAGGTGGCTTAATGCAGCCTTATATTCACTGCAGCAGGATTTACAGTAGCCAAGACATGGACTTCCCTGGAGGCTCAGACAGTAACGCGTCTGCCTACAATGAGGGAGACCCGGATTCAATCCTTGGGTCGGGAAGATCTCCTGGAGAAGGAAATGGCAACCCACTCGAGTATTCTTGCCTGGAAAACCCCATGGATGGAAGAGCCTGGGAAGGCTACAGTCCGTAGGATCGCAGAGTCGGACACGACTGAGCGACTTCACTAAAGTGAAGGACACATTCATTAGGACACAGTCTAAATGTCCATTGACGGATGAATGGATAAAGAAGATGTGGCAAATATATATATAGAGAGAGAGGGGAATATTTTTGTTGTTGATGTTGTTTAGTCACTAAGTTGTGTCTGACTCTTTTGTGACCCCATGGAGTGTAGACTACCAGGCTCCTCTGTCTGGGAAATTTCCCAAGCAAGAACACTGGAGTGGGTTGCCATTTCCTTCTCCAGGGTATCTTTCCAATACAGGGATGAAGCCTGTTTCTCATGGATTGGCAGGTGGGTTCTTTACCACTGAGCCAACTGGGGAGCCCACTGTGGAAAATTACTCTGGCTTAAAAAGAATGAAATAAAGTCATTTATAGTAACATGGATGGACCTAGAGATTATCATAATAAGTAAAGTAAGTCATACTGAGAAAAATAAATGTCATATAACATCACTTATGTGGGCTTCCCTAGTGGTCAGCAGTAAAGAATTTGCCTGCCATGCAGGAGACGTAAGAGACACAAGTTTAATCCCTGGGTTGGGAAGATCCCCTGGAGGAGGGCATGGCAACCCACTCCAGTATTCCTGCCTAGAGAATCCAAGCGACAGAGGAACCTGGCCGACTATAGTCCATAGGGTCACAAAGAGTAAGACATGACTGATGTGACTTAGCACACACACACCCACACACATGGCTTACATGTGTAATCTAAAAAAAATGATACAAATGAAAGTATTTACAAAACAGAAATAGACTCAGACTTCAAACACAAATTTAAGATTATCAAAACGCAAAGGTGAGGGGGAGGAATAAATTAGGAGTTTAGGATTAACATATATATACTACTATATATATATACATATAAAATAGATTATCAAATATATATAAAGTAGATTATCAACAAGGACCTACTGTATAGCACTGAACACTCTACTCAATATTTTGAAATAACCTATATGGGAAAAGATTTTAAAAAAGAATGGATACATGCATATATATAACAATCACTTTTCTGTATAACTGAAATGAACACAACACTGTAAATCAACTATATTCCAATATAAAATACAAATGAAAAAAATTAAGATTGTTTTGATGACAATATTAATTAACATGGGCTCCCTAAGTGACTCAGTGGTACAGAATCCTCCTGCTAAGCACAAGACTTGGGTTTGATCCCTGGTTTGAGAAGATCCCCTGGAGAAGGAAATGGCAACCTACTCCAGTATTTTTGCCTGGGAAGTCCCATGGACAGAGAAGCCTGGCAAGCTACAGTCCATGGGGTTGCAAAGAGCCGGACACAATCTAGTTACTAAACAACAGTGGCATTAATTAATATAAATACCATGCAAAAGCAAAATATTATACAAATTTAGTTATTAGTGTTTCCGATAACAGTTGTGCACTTGTAACTAAGACGCAATTAGACAACATAGCCTCCTACACCAGGGAGCTCTAGTTGTGGAACTCAGATTACCTATATCAGGAAAATTAAGACCAGCATGAAATGAAATGACCACGGAGAGTTTCATGGCAGAGAAGATCAGTCTAAAATAATAGTATGTTTGAGCTCCTAAATAGGAATCCCGAAAGATGGGGTTTCCATGGAGCAAAGGCATACAGATCCCAAGGTGAATGTGAGCCAGGAAGGTGGTTGGTGTGGAGGGCACTGCTCATTCAGATCAGGGGGAGTCTTTTGGCTCTGTCTCTGGCAAGGGATTTTTAACACTTCTGACTCGGTCAGTGTCTTCCATTACAGACCGGCATTTCCCGCTCAGGAGTCACGGCCTTCCACGTTACCCCTCACCTGGTAGCACCTGGCGGCCTCCTGCAGCGATGTCGTGTGGTGGCTCCTGTGATCTGGAGTGGTGTCACAGACCCAGCACAGCACCTCCTGGTCCTCCTCGCAGAAACGGGTCAGCTCCTCGCCATGCCGCACACACAAGCGTGCCCCCGAAGGCTCGGCGCCCAGCCCCAGCTGCCGCACGCTGTCCACCAGGCTGGCCAGCTGCCTGTTGGGCCGGAAGCTTTCCAGCCTGAAGGGCCCCCGACACTGCGGACAGGCATAGAGGCCGCCCTGTGCGCTGTCGGACTTCTCGCAGAACTCGGAGATGCATCTGAGGCAGAAACTGTGGCCGCAGTCCACGCTGACGGGATTCTGCAGGAAATCCAGGCACACTGGGCATCGGGCCTCCTCGCAGAGCCGCTCCCCAGGGGACCCCGAGGCCATGGCCGGCTGGGCCTTGCCTGGCCCTCCGATAGTAGAGCGGTTTTCCCCAGCTGCCTGCACTATCTCTGCTGGTGTTCTGGCACAGAAGGGAGGAACCACACAGCCTCACGAGAGGCAGACACGAGATGGGCTTTATCCACTGGCTAGCGTCCAAATGAGCCACGCCCAGTGAAAACTTGCATCTCAGACACAGTCAACCACACGGATAAAATTAACATTCTAGCAATCCTAGCCTCCTAGGAAATTGATCATTTCTAACGGAATCCCTCGTAGTGTGGCTTATTGGAGCCTGTACTCTCATGTTTTCACTGTTAGTAAATTTCAAGAATCGCTAAGGCCCTTCCTTCAGTTATTTTCTAAATTGCCCATGACCTTATTATCTTTTTATGACACATTGATTTGCTAAAGTTTTTTGTCAAAATTTATTTTTTCTACTTCCTGTTAATTAGCTCTCGATAAAGAAATATGTTGATAAGTTAATAAGGAGATGCCCCCCCCCCAAAAAAAATGTGTGTATAATAATGATAGGTCTATAGCCCAACAACAATTCAAAGCATTTAAATAAAATCTGGTCAGCTTCAGTGAGTCGCATAATGACTGCACATGTGTTATGATTGTTGTAAAGCACCTCTTAGAAGTGGCAAAGCTGTAGGCTAAGGCATTGGTTAGGAAGAATAATCTAACTACAGCCTATCAGTGCTGCAGCACTTGTGAGGTGGGGGAGGCTGAGAAAGACATAGAAGGAAGATGATTTGGCAGAAAGGGTGTGATCCCTGCTTGGGATGAATATGGTGAGGTCATTAGGTCATCAGGAAAGTAGACAAATGTGGGAAACATCTGTCATCTATGCAAAATGTAATTTTTATTTTGTTGAGTTTGAAGGGATGATGGACATGCCTATAGCAAATCATTCAATTTGTTTCTCAGCACAAGCTGCCAGAATCTCAGACACAAGAGTAAGCAAAAAAACAAATGGCCCATCTCTCAAGGGTGTCTTAAGATCTGTCAATAGAACTCATACAATTATAAACTAAAAACTGGGAGAAAAGACAAGCTGGGGCGGGGAGAGGGGTGGGGGTCAGATTGGGCCCTTGGGAGTTTCTGAGTTAGTAGCTGAAGGGTGAACAGAAGTTGAAAGGAAGGGAGCTCTGGCAAGGGGAACAGTCAGAGGCACAGAGTATATAAACTGAGCTATTGCTGGAGGGGGCAGGATGTACCTCATACCATGAGGCAGCCAGGCAGGCTGGTGTGTGTGCAAGATGAGGATGAGTGGCAGTAGATAAGTTCCCGGTGAGAGGCAGGGGCAGATGACTCAGGTCACCTCTTCCAGGATCTTTACCCTAACTTTACCCTAACTCCATTTCTGACTCAGGTTGCATAGTTCTAAATCTTTTAGTTAACATCCTCAATTCCTGCCATTATCCTTCTCCAATACTACACTTCACATGTATTCTGCCTTCTCTAACAATACAGGATCCTCCTCCTCTGACCATTTCTCCCTGTTTCTTTCCCGACTTCCTGACCTAGTGGCTTTGGGCTCCTGAAACCATCTTTCCAGGGCATCCATGTTTTCTTTCCTAGCCTGAGTCCTTTTCAACAAGGCTCCCAGCTCTTTCTGACCATACACTTGCCTCAGCTTTGAGAATTTAATATCTCCTAGTCCCAAATTCAGCCCACTCTGTACTGAAAAAAAAAAAAAAGGCCAGCACAAACCTCAAAAGCAACTGAGCCAGCACTTTCCTTCCTGCTTGTGGCTTTTAAAAGGATCTCTGTTTTTTGTTTTTGCTTTTTTTTTTTTTTTTTTCAGTTTTTCCATCATTTAAAAAAAAATTTTTGTCTTTTATTTAAATATAGTTGGTTTATGATGTTGTGCTAGTTTCTGGTATACAGCAAACTGATTCAGCTAGCTAGCTAGATACGGATATGGGTATAGATATAGATAAATACATATACATAACTATTTTTCATATTCTTTTTCATGATGGTTTATTATAGGATATTGAATATAGTTCCTTCTGCTCTACAGTAGGACATTGTTGTTTATTTTATATATAATAGTTTATGTCTGCTAACTCCAGACTCCTAATTTATCTCCCTCTTTCCCCTTTGGTAACCATACATTTGTTTTCTATGTCTGTGACTCTGTTTCCGTCTTATAAATAAGTTCATTTGTATCTTATTTTAGATTCCACATATAAGTGATGTCATATGTTATGTGTCTTTCTCTGTTTGACCTATTTCACTTAGTGTGATAATCTCTAGTTCCATCCATGATGTGGCAAATGGCATTATTTCATTCATGTAAATGGCTAAGCAGTATCCCATTGTTTCATTTCAGCAGTTGTATCCTGCATTTTTATTGTTCCTTTTCCCCAGAGTCTATATTGATCATTCACTGAGCTAAGGTTGTCTAATATCCCATGAAGACACAACCTCAGCATTCATTGGCTTTGTAAGGGGTGCCAACATCCAGAGTATTCTTTGTTCTTTGGAGGGAATTCAGAGAGAAAATGTGAAGCAGAGAAGTTTTCTTGTGACTGTGAGTGAGAACCTAGGGTTTCTAAGATACTGATCTATGCAGTGGAAGAAATGCTGGCCCTTGACCTGTTTTCTGTGCATATGAGCTCCAATCATCACATGTACATGTTAACAAAAGGAGATTTACTCCCTAAGGTTATACTTTAAAATGGATTTACATTAAGAATTTTTAAGGTCATTTGATAGATTCAAGGAAAAGAATATTATCTCATTCATATTTTTATTCCAGAGTCTTTTACTCTGGGCTTCATAGAGTAAGGGTCCCCTATAGCTTCTGGAATAAATTAAATAATGTATGCAATGTCTTGTGTGAGATTTATGATGCAAATTATCTGTAAAATTTTCTGCAAAAAGGGGAAAGATCCAGGCTTAAAAATTTATCTGCCAATATGCCAAGATATTGGGGGTTCCTAGATGGTACTACAGGTAAAGAACCCACCTCCCAATACAGGAGACATAAGAGACACAGGTTTGATCCTTGAGTCAGGAATATACCCCAGAGGAGGGCATGGCAAGCCACTCCAGCATTCTTGCCTGAAGAATCCAATGGACAGAGGGGCCTGGCGGGCAACAGTCCACAGGGTTGCGGAGTCGGACACAACTGAAGCGACATAGCACACATGCGTGCATGCCAAGATAGAGACTATACAGTGGTGGTGGTTGTGGTTTAGTCGCTAAGTCGTGTCCGACTCTTGCAACCCCAGGCTACAGTCCACGGGATTCTCTAGGCTAGAATACTGGAGTAGGTTGCCATTTCCTTCTCTAGGGGATCTTCCTAACCCAGGAATCGAACCTAGGTCTCCTGCATGGCAGGCAGGTTCTTTAGCGACTGAGCCGGGAGGGTAGCCCAGGCTGTACAGTAGTAACTCAATTATACTACTCCACTTGTGGGACACAAAAAAGTATGGAAGGTAAAGTATGAGGTAGCTAATTCTGGGAGACAGTACTATAGATATTTAAAAGGATACATTTTTAATCTGCATATTCTTTACTTCTCGAAGTCTTCATATATATATATATATAACATTAATCACATTATTTTGAAATCATTAGTTTAAATATTTTTTAATTATATTAAGTAAGTCAAACACCAATAAATAATTATGTCAGCCTACCTCTTCAGACTATAGTGTTTGTGTGATTCACTGGTGAATTCCAATGCCTGGATGAGCTCCAAGCACATAGTAGGTGCCAAATGCATATTTGCTGAATAAATTAATAATAAACCCATCCAAAATAAATGCAATTGTAATTTGTTTTTCTTTTTTCATTTGCTCAATCTTTTAATATTTTATTTTAAATTAAAATATATAAACAACTAAAAATATTAATAAATTGCATGATATCATTGAATATTAATAAATTGCTTCAGTCATGTCCCACTCTTTGTGACGCTATGTACTATAGACTGCCAGGCTTCTTTATCCATGGTATTCCCCAGGCAAGAATACTGGAGTGGGTTGCCATGCTCTCTTCCAGAGGATTGTAATAAATTAGATCTTTTTAATTAAATAGACTTTAATACACTTGATTTTTTAATCCTGCTATATTATTGATGGATTAAAAACTTTTTCTTTTCCAACTCATCTCCTAATTCTCAGATTCACATATTGTATTTTTTTTTTGTTAGATTGACAGACTAACACTCAAAGTGAACTTGTGTATAGATTGCTTTAATTGAATGAATGAAAACAATCATTTCAGTCATGACTTTTTTTAAATTTAGCCACACCTACAATTAAAGCTTGATGAAGAAATACCATGCAACAAAACCCAGCTCTCATACAGTCAGTCCTCTCACTAATTACCTGCTTGCTAGATTTAAAAAACATACTTTTTAATTTGATTTAACTTTTAGTCAAACATCACTAGGATTGATATTAAGTTAAATTTTAAAAATATACTTTCAAAAGAGTTTAAGATTTGCATCTATCCTGAGTGTTACTGACATATAAACCTCAGTGGGCAGAGTTGAATCTCAGAAGGTTGGTTCCATTTTTGGTTCCACTAGCTTGATTGGCAAATTACAGAAAAAAAAAAAAAATCTGGGGAACAGAGTACTCAGAAGAGCCAGGTCCCAAGAAACACAGAGTTATTGAAAGGAAAAGTCTGCTTTCCACAGCATCAAACTCCAACAGAAGATGGCAAATTTCCACTCAAGAAAAAAGCACAGCCCACATTTGGGTTCCAGGAGGGCAAGGCAGATGCGGTATCCATGATTTAGGGCTCTTCATGCTGTGGTTATTGACAGGTAGGGGAGGTTCTTGTGGACAGGTTCGAAATTTTTCCTAAAGAAATCTAAATGGTATGTTTGGTGTTGATGACACAAATTTTATTTTGGTTGTTGTGGGTGAATATATTGCATTCTAAAGACTATTCCTCATTACCAAGGTAATTTAGCCTTTGCTGATACTCTAACTACTTTGAGACAAATTGTCTTGCCTAAATTGTTTAGCATATAAAACAGTAATAGCTGAAGAGTAATCAAAAATGTCTTGAGATGCCAAAGGCCATTTAGATGACTCTGTGCGACATTGCATATAAAAACAATAACATTCTTGATTATATTTATTTTTGTATAATTTCATACATATAATTTGCATAATAAAGCTACAGCATTAGATCTGAGGTTACACTGTTTATTCTAGTGCTAAGTAAACTCAGCACAGCATTTTAGAAAACATTTTTTTTTTTTTTTTTTTAGCTCAATGCAGTTAAGGTGACTCTAACTCTTGGAAATAATCAGTAAATGATCATTATTTCTTTAGGGGTTGAGTTCCTCGTTTCTGAAAGTATTTAAGCAAAGAATGGTGATTAGTAAAGTTCAGCTTCCTTGTTCCCTTGGATGCACATAATGGGAGAAATTTTATATGACTAGGAAATTGAGCCAAATGCCTTATAAACTTAGTCAATCATAATACAATGCTCTTTTGCTTTCCCTGTGGGCTCCCTGTGGAGCCTTATTGTTCTCCATGTTTATTTTTTTAATCTACTCATTGTTTATATTTAATTGATTTCCATGGTAATATACTTACAAGAAATGAAAAGATAAAAAAGAGAAATCCATTAGTGTGTCCCTGGTAACAAATGCGTGAAAAATGAAAATGTTAGTCCCTCAGTCATGTTCAACTCTTTGCAGTCCCATGGACTGTAGCCCACCAGGCTCCTCTGTCCATGGAATTCTGCAGGCAAGAATACTGATGTGGGTAGCCATTCCCTTTTCCAGAGGTCTTCTCAACCCAGGGACTGAATCCAAATCTCCTGCATTGTAGGCAGATTCTTTAATGTCTGAGCCACCAGGAAAGCCCAACATGGATTTTGTTAAATATCATTTTTACTCTATATGAATTTTTCATTGTCAAATGAAGATAATATTTCTAGTGACTTTAGCCAAGTATAAGAGGTGAAAGCAAAACATAACAAAAATTGAGAACTATGAAACATGTGAATAAGCTGATTGGCAACATTGTTTTGTTTACTTATCAGGAACACTTCAGCGATATTTATGTTTCCTGTAGAATCTGGGTGTTGCTGTGGGCTTTAAGCAGAGGAATGGCATACTCTGTTCTAAAAGTTTCACTCTGGCTGCTTTACTGAGGATTTACTGAAGAAGGAAAGGCGGGTAGCTGTGGAGAGACGGCAAGGAGTCTATTGAACAATCCAGGTAAGAGTAAGTGGAACTTTTTTTTTTTTCCAGGGAGGATGCGATGTAGTTGCCAAATGGTGAACAGTTTCTAGATATATTTTCAGGTGGAGCCAGGCAGTTTTGGTGAGAATCCGATACTGGGTCTGTGACAAACAAGAATCAAATTTAATTCTGGCTTGAGCAAGTGGGAGGATGGAGGGACCTAATGAGATGAGAGAGACTTACTTAGAGGAGACTGGAGGGTGAGGCAGGAATGCAGGGTAGTTTGTTTTGTTTCAGACCCTGATTGAATGTGTCAGTCTGCACTTCAAATAGGGCAGTTGTTTCAGTTCCGTTCAGTTCAGTCTCTCAGTCATGTCTGACTCTTTGCGACCCCATGAATCGCAGCACGCCAGGCCTCCCTGTCCATCACCAACTCCCAGAGTTGACTCAAACTCATGCCCATCGAGTCGGTGATGCCATCCAGCCATCTCATCCTCTGTCGTCCCCTTCTCCTCCTGCCCCCAATCCCTCCCAGCATCGCGGTCTTTTCCAATGAGTTAACTCTTCGCATGTGCTGGCCAAAGTACTCGAGTTTCAGCTTCAGCATCAGTCCTTCCAGTGAACACCCAGGACTTATCTCCTTCAGGATGAACTGGTTGGATCTCCTTGCAGTCCAAGGGACTCTCAAGAGTCTTCTCCAACACCACAGTTCAAAACCATCAATTTTTCAGCACTCAGCTTTCTTTACAGTCCAACTCTCACATCCATACATGACCACTGGGGGCAGTTGTTTACATGAGTCTTATATTCTGGCTTGATTCACACTTTAGGGGATTAAAGTCCAAGTAATAGCATTTAAAATCAAGAGACATCTTGAAATCATGAGGAAAATGAGGTAGATTGAGAGGTGTTCAGCCTCAAAGTCATATATTTTACAGGTTAGAGGATGTGGAGATGCTAGAAAAAGGAAACAGATAAAACGTGGAAAGAAAAGTCTATAGCTGAACTCAGAGAGTGCATGGTCATGCATAGTAGCCCCAGAAAGAGGGAAAGATCAAAGGTGCCATACCATCAACACATCAGAACGATTAGGAATGATGATGAATGATTGAAGGGCAATAGTGCAGCAGAATGATTTTGCTGTCCTGAAGAGGGCAAAGCATAATTCAGTGGATTCAAGAGGGAATACAGGCAGTGAACAGAGACAATACTTTTCAGAAGAGAAGGGATTAAAAAGAACAGACAAATGCAGGTAGTATTTGGAGAAAAGAATAGCATCAAGACGTTTTATTGCTCTGATTGCCTTTATAAAAGAGAGAGAAAACCAGCATGCTAACAAACTGAGGAAATGATCCAACTGAGAGGGGGCCACTGTTTATTCAGGGAGTAAGGGGGAGTAACACCAGCAATACCTTCAACTACATGGGAGGATGCAACACCTGTATCACCTGTAGAGGGATTTGCCTTAACCTGGGCTTACACTGTTTATTCAGAGGAAGAAATAGGGAGCAGATGCACACGAACTCAGGGTAGGTAGTCGGGGAATTTAGTAGCCTGAGAGTTTGGATGTTCCCATTGGAGGATTTCAGTTTTGTTTTTCTGGTTATTTTGTTGTTGTTGTTTAATAGTACAGTAGGTATTAATATTTTGCTGAGGGTATAGATACTCCCAAAGAGAAAGTGTTGTGAGTTTGAAAAGAGAAGAAGATTATGAAGCAATCACTAAGGAAAATGGAATGTGAATAGATAAAGGACATGTAGAATGAATGCTCCAAGCAATAAGGATGCATTGGAATTCATTGGCTGTAAATTTTAAATGGCTACCTTATTGTCTCTCACCTCCCTTACAGAAAGAAAACTCATGTATGGCAGGTGAATGCTGACTAACAAAACTGGTTATGACAATGAACTGAATGGAAGCAAAGGAAAAATTGGGGCTTCCCTTGTGGCTCAGCTGGTAGAGAATATGCCCACAATGCAAGAGACCTGGGTTCGATCCCTGGGTTAGGAAGATCCCCTGGAGAAGGGAAAGGCTACCCACTCCAGTATTTTGGCCTGGAGAATTCCATGGACTGCATAGTCCATGGGGTCACAAAGAGTTGGACACAACTGAGTGAATTTCACTTTCACTTCACTTTCAAAGGAAAATACTGTTGAATATATACACCAACACGATGGACATGAGTTTGAGTAGGCTCCAGGAGTTGGTAATGGACAGGAAGACTGGCATGCTGCAGTCTATGGGGTCGCAAAAAGTCGGACATGACTGACTGAACTGAAGTGTATGCAGAAATGAGTGAATACAGTGGCTGAGCATGGTATCCAGCTGGACAAGGACAGCAACGAAGGTACAAGTTAGCTCAGTACAAGGCTTCACAAAAGCGTACACACACACATGAACACGGAGAGCAGGTTATCCTTAAATATTGTTTGGAAGGAGAAACTTTCCCAAGGTATCTTAGGAGTTACGCTGTGTCTAACTTCTTTTTCAGACAAAGCCCACATATGAGAAAAGGAAGGTATTTGCTTCCTTATGTGCTTGACTTTTTTTTTAACTTTACTATTATCATCGGTTTCTAAGTTTGATTTTAGTCAGAGTCCTTTTTGGCCTATGTCTTTGAACCTGAGACCACTTGTAGAATTCAAAGAATCCAACAAATGAAGTTTGCTGAGGTTCTTTCCAAGATTTCATATCCATATTCAGCTTCTGATCTCAAAATGTATTCTTTAAAAGATGAAATCATGCATTTGCTCTTCTATAATGCAGTACCTAAAGATCTGAACTAATTTAAAAATTTGTCTCTGAAGTTCCAGATGTCAGTATTTATAAATGTTTTTATGCCTTGCAAACAATGCTTTTCCAAAATGTTTTCCTCTTCTACAGGCAATGAAGTCCCAAAATTTGTCCAATGTTACTGAGTTTCAGCTGCTGGGATTCCAGAACCTTCTTGAGTGGCAGACCTTGCTTTTCATCATTTTCTTGTTCATCTACTTCCTCACAGTCACAGGGAATATTGTCATTATTGTCGTGGTGAGCCAGGACCAGCGGCTGCACTCACCTATGTACACATTCCTCAAACATCTCTCCTTTCTGGAGATCTGGTTTACATCCACCACTGTGCCCCTTCTCCTAGCCACTCTAGTCTCCCAGCGCCAAGCCATCTCCTTCCATGCCTGTATAGCACAGCTCTACTTCTTTGTGTTCTTCGGGGCTACTGAGTGCTTTCTTCTGGCTGTGATGGCCTATGACTGATATCTGGCAATCTGTAGTCCACTGCACTACTCTTTCCTGATGAGTCCTGAGATCTGCACCAAGTTGGTGGCTATCTCCTGGTTGACAGGAGTTGGCACAGGATTTCTGCCCTCTCTAATGATTTCCAAGTTGGACTTTTGTGGGCCCAACCAGATCAATCATTTCTTCTGTGACCTCCCACCCCTCATGCAGCTCTCATGTTCCAGTGTTTATGTCACTGAGATGGTCATCTTTATCCTGTCAATTGCTGTGCTGTGCATTTGCTTTATTCTTACGCTGATGTCCTATGTTTTTATTGTGTCATCAATATTGAGAATTCCTTCAGCCTCTGGCCGAATGAAAACCTTTTCCACATGTGGTTCCCATTTAGCTGTTGTCACTATCTACTATGGGACCATGATCTCCATGTATGTTCGCCCCAGTGCCCACCTGTCACCAGATATCAACAAGATTGTTTCTGTCTTCTATACTGTGGTCACCCCACTGTTGAACCCTGTCATCTACAGCCTGAGGAACAAAGACTTCAAAGATGCTCTTAGAAAAGTCATGAGAAAAAATTGTGGCATCTATGGGGTAAGAATGAAGGAAAATCTCTTTATCAGATAAAGAAAATCAATATAGAATACACAGTGAATTAAGTTCAAGAAACATGAGTGGCAGGTTCAGAGCCTTGAAACATGAATGCCATCATTTTCATTACATTAAATTCCACAAGTTAGTTGGAGGGCATTACCAACTCGATGGACATGAGTGTGAGCAGGCTCCAGGAGTTGGTGATGGACAGGGAAGCCTGGTGTGCTGCAGTCCATGGGGTCACAAAGAGTCAGACATGACTGAGTGACTGAACTGAATTGAAATTCCACAAGTCATAATAAAAGAGTGTCTGCATGACCCTTTGCCAACAACTGCTCAGAAGATAAATTGCCTCTTTCAAACTACTTTGGGTACAATTTTGTCCTGGATGCTTTCTTTCATTTTTTATGGGAATCTGACTGTGTAATTCCAAGGCATGAAGATTATATATATAATATTTTCAGATTCTACAAAAGGGTTACTGTTAAGTTCACAAACCTGTGTACAGAAAATTATACATCTTTTAAATACTATTAGGAAATTGGTCTTGTAGACTCAGCTCCTGATGTTATTGGTCCTTGTTAAATATCTGTGAAATGAATGAATGCAAAAAGAAAAGATAAATGAAGTATGTGTTGACCTGAATTATCTTCTAGTGACAGGAAAAAGCAAAGGAGGATTTTTGAAGTGCCAAAGATTGAGTATAGTGATTTAGAGTTTTTCTGTTGTTTAATGAAATTATAGGAAAGAAAAGAAGGAAGGGCAGGAGAGGGAGGGAGAGGAGATAGAAGAAGAATAACTGGCAGAAGGAAAGTTCAGTTCAGTTCAGTCACTCAGTCATGTCCGACTCTGCAACCCAATGGACTGCAGCACACCAGGCCTCCCTGTCCATCACCAGCTCCTGGAGACTACTCAAACTCATGTCCATTGAGTCAGTGATTCCATCCAACCACCTCATCCTCTGTCGACCCCTTCTCCCACCTTTATTCTTTCCCAAAATCAGAGTCTTTTCCAATGAGTCAGTTCTTCACATCAGGTGACTAGAGTATGGGAGTTTCAGCTTCAGCATCAGTCCTTTCAATGGATATTCAGGACAGATTTCCTTTAGGATGGACTGGTTGGATCTCCTTGCAGTCTAAGGGACTCTCAAGAGTCTTCTCCAACACCACAGTTCAAAAGCATCAGTTCTGCGGCACTCAACTTTCTTTATAGTCCATCTTTCATATCCATACCTGACTACTGGAAAAACCATGGTTTTAACCAGATGGACCTTTGTTGGCAAAGTAATGTCTCTGTTTTTTAATATGCTGTCTAGGTTGATCATAGGTTTTCTTCCAAGGAGCAATATTTTTTAATTTCATGCCTGCAGTCACCATCTGCAGTGATTTTGGAGTCCAAAAAAATAAAGTCTGTCACTGTTTCCATTGTTGCCCCATCTATTTGCCATGAAGTGATGAGACCAGATGCTATTATCTTAGTTTTCTGAATGTTGAGCTTTAAGCCAACTTTTTCACTCTCCTCTTTCACTTTCATCAAGAGCCTCTTTAGTTCTTCTTCACTTTCTGCCATAAGGGTGGTGTCATCTGCATATCTGAGGTTATTGATATTTCTCCCGACAATCTTGATTCCAGCTTGTGCTTCATCCAGCCCAGCATTTCTCATGATGTACTCTGCATATAAGTTAAATAAGCAGGGTGACAATACACAGCCTTGACGTACTTCTTTTCCTATTTGGAACCAGTCTGTTGTTCCATGCCCAGTTCTAACTGTTGCTTCTTGACCTGCATACAGGTTTCTCAAGAAGCAGGTCAAGTGGTCTGGAGTTCCCATCTCTTTCAGAATTTTCCACAGTTTATTGTGATCTACCCAGTCAAAGGCTTTGGCATAGTCAATAAAGCAGAAATATATGTTTTCTGGAATTCTCTTGCTTTTTTGATGATCCAGCAGATGTTGGTAATTTGATCTCTGGTTCCTCTGCTTGTTCTAAAACCAGCTTGAACATCTGGAAGTTCACAGTTCATGTATTGCTGAAGCCTGGCTTGGAGAATTTTGAGCATTACTTTACTAGCGTGTGAGATGAGTGCAATTGTGTGGTAGTTTGAGCATTCTTTGGCCTTGCCTTTCTCTGGGACTGGAATGAAAACTGAACTTTTCCAGTCCTCTGGCCACTGCTGAGTTTTCCAAATTTGGGGACATATTGAGTGCAGCACTTTCACTGCATCATCTTTCAGGATTTGAAATAGCTCAACTGGAATTTCATCACCTCCACTTGCTTTGTTTGTAGTGATGCTTCTTAAGGCCCACTTGACTTCACATTCCAGGATGTCTGGCTCTAGGTAAGTTATCACACAGTCGTAATTAACTGGGTCATGAAGATCTTTTTTGTACAGCTCTTCTGTGCATTCTTGCCACCTCTTCTTAATATCTTCTGCTTCTGTCAGGTCCATACCATTTCTGTCCTTTATTGAGCCCATCTTTGCATGAAATGTTCCCTTGGTATCTCTAATTTTCTTGACGAGATCTCTAGTCTTTCCCATTCTATTGTTTTCCCCTTTTTCTTTACATTGATCACTGAGAAAGGTTTTCTTATCTCTCCTTGATATTCTTTGGAACTCTGAATTCAAATGGGTGTATCTTACTTTTTCTCCTTTGCTTTTTGCTTCTCTTCTTTTGACAACTATTTGTAAGGCCTCCTCAGACAGCCATTTCTGGAATAAGCACCCTTTCCAATGTAAATTTCCTTTATAATTGCAGATATTCCCCAAGAATGAGGGAATGTACATTTTCTTTCAGTCACTTAAAGGGGAGGCAAAGTGCTTTTTCTGAGTTGGCTGTGTCTTTATTGCTTTTATCTTGAAGTATCCTCATGTCAAAATGTTATGTTTTGGAGTGACATAGTATAAACCCCACCATTCTTAAAAATAGCAGAAAATCTCAGAAGACTATCACTTTAATTAAATAGAATTTGAATTCAAAGAGAGTGGTTTGCTGGGGGTTGGCTCCTATGTGTTTGAAAGCTAATGGATCAACTTCATGAATTTTGGTGGCTCTGTCTTTAAATTATTGGTAGTTTTATACAATGGTAGAAAGCTTTTTACTATGGAATTCCACTTGGTATCAGGTGGCCTTGGCCTTCAGTGGCTTGAAGCAGGGTTTCAGTTCACAATCAGAGATTGAAATCAGGTTGCAGTGTGAGATTACCAAATACTAACTGCTAGGCAGAGGTTAGTGACAAGACTCTGGCCATTTCACTTTGCAGAAAAATAATTCCCACAAAGATGGAGAGTAGTGAAACAAGTATTTATTAGGAGGATAAAGGAGTTCAGTACCTGTGGATAGACATGGGCAGATTCAGAGAGTCATTGAATTGTACCCTAATGGTAGTTTAAATTACTTTTATAGGACATTTCTTCTGGGGGTTTGCTGTGTTTAATAATTTGGATTTGCCTGGTTCAGAGTCCATATTTGGTATATCTCAAGATACTCCCATGTGTGCGCATGCATGTCTTAGCTAAGATAGATTCCACTGAAAAGATCTATGGGTAAGGCATCCTTTAGTATCACTCCCCTTTTGAACTCCAAAGAGACTTTTCTGCACAAGTGTAGTAGAGGAGGTCTCCTGACTTTGAGAAAGAGAAATATATATTCTCCAGTCTTCTGTCTCGGCAAAGCCCAGCCTCCTCTCTCAATTGTTCTGCTATTAATATTCTGGAGTTTCAGTCCTTAGGGAATGAATTTCAAATCATTTTACCCTGGGGGTCCCATCTACCTCCTACCTCACACTGCTGCTTTTTTATGCTTGTTTGTATATTAAAAGTGACTTTTTAAATATTCCGAGCAAATCATTACTCACTTCCTCACTGAAAGGAATAAGACACCAAAGAATTACATGACTATTCTGCAAAATTTCTTCAAACATCACTCTGCAGCCTGTCTCTACAGAGGTTATAAATACTGTAACACTTGAAGCTGGAGATTGTCAGTCATCTGAATTTTTGCACACTGATACATTTCATGCAAAAATGGGCACAATAAAGGACAGAAATGGTATGGACATGACAGAAGCTTGCTGACAGTTCTTCCCTGGTGGCTCAGATCACTGGGTCTGGAAGATCCTCTGGATAAGGAAATGGCAACCTCCTCCAGTATTCTTGCCTGGAGAATCCCATGGACAGAGGAGCTTGGTGGACTACAGTCCATGGGGTCCCAAAGAGTTGGACCCGAGTGAGCGAGTAGCACGATACTAACAGAAGCAGAAGATATTAAGAAGAGGTGTCAAGATTACACAGAAGAACTTTATGAAAAAGGTATTCATGACACGAATAACCACAATGGTGTGATCACTCACCTAGTGCCAAAAGTCCTGGAGTGCTCAAGTCAAGTGGGCGTTGGGAAGAATTACTATGAACAAAGCTAGTGGAAGTGACAGAATTCCAGTGAAGCTATTTCAAATCCTAAAAGATGACTCTCTTAATCTGCTGACTCAGTAAGCCAGCAAATTTGAAAAACTCAGTAGTGGCCACAGGACTAGAAAAGGTCAGTTTTTGTTCCAGTCCCAAAGAAGGGTAATGCCAAGGATATTCAAACTATTACACAATTGCATTCATTTCATATGCTAGCAAAGTGTTAGTCACTCAATAATGTCTGACTCTTTGTGACTCTGTGAACTGTAGCCCACCAGGCTCCTCTGTCCATGGGATTCTCCAGGCAAGAAAAGTAGAGTGGGTTGCCATTTCCTTCTCCAGGGAATCATCCCTACACAGGAATCGAACCCCAGTCTCCTGCATTGCAGGAAAATTCTTTACCATCGCAGCCACCAGGGAAGCTCAGTGAGAAATTCTCAAAGGTCACTCCAACCTCAGCCTTCTCACATGCCAGCAAGGTAATGCCAAAATCCTCCAAGCTAAACATCAACAGTACATGAACTGAAAACTTCCAGATGTACAAGCTGGATTTAGAAAATGGAGAGGAACTAGAGAGAAAATTGCCAACATCCATTGGCTCATAGATAAAGCAAGGGAATTCCAGAAAAAAAAATCTGCTTCTGCTTCATTGACTATGCTAAAGCCTATGACTGTGTTGATCATAAAAAACTGGAAATTCTTAAAGAGGTGGATCTATCAGACCACCTTACCTGCCCCACTTGAGAAACCTGCATGCAGGTCAAGAAGCAACAGTTAGAACCAGACATGGAACAATATACTGGTTCAAAATTAGGAAAGAAGAGTGACAAGGCTATATATTGTCACCCTGCTTATTAACTTATATGCAGAGTACATCATGCAAAATTCTGGCCTGGATGAGGCTCAAGATGGAATCAAGATTGCTGGGAGAAATAACAATAACCTCAGTTATTCAGATGACAGCACCCTAAGAGCAGAAAGTGAAGAGAAACTAGATAGCCTCTTCATGAAGGTGAAAGAGGAGAGTGAAAAATCTGTCTTAAAACTTAATATTTAAAAAACTAAGACCGATAACTGGTCCCACTGCTTCATGGCAAATAAATGGGGGGAAGTAGAAATAGTGGCAGACTTTATTTTCTTGGGCTCTAAAATCACTGCAGATGGTGACTGCAGCCATGAAATTATAAGATGCTTGCTCCTTGGAAGAAAAACTATGACAGCTTAGACAGTGTATTAAAAAGCAGAGACATCACTTTGCCAACAAAGGTTCGTTCAGTCAAAGCTATGGCCTCCCCAGTAGTCAGGTACAGATGTAAAGTTGGTCCAGAAGGCTGATTGCCTAAGAATTGATGCTTTCAAACTGTGGTGCTGGAGAAGACTCTTGAGAGGCCCTTAGACTGCAGTGAGTTCATACCAGTCCATCCTAAAGAAAATCAATCCTGAACATTCTTTAGAAGGACTGATACTGAAGCTGAAGCTCCAATACTTTGGCCAACTGATGTGAAGAGTCGATTCATTGGAAAAGATCCTGATACTGGAAAAGATTAAGGGCAGGAGGAGAAGGGGGCAACAGAAAATGAGGTGGTCGGATATCATTATTAACTCAATGGATGTGAGTCTGAACAAACTCCAGGAGATAGGGATACACAGGGAAACCTGGTATGCTGCAGTTGATGGGGTCACAAAGTCAGACACGACTGAGCAATTGAATAGCAACATAATGTCCTTTCTTCTGAAGTTAAACACTATTAATTGTCAAACTTTTAGGAACATTTGATATATCAATCTCTTGTATTTTAAATGTAGAGAAAATATTTTTTTTCCTACTTTCAACTTTTATGTTGATTTTCATTACAAGAATCTTTTTAATTTTTATGTATCCACTATACGAGATTTTGTCTTTTAATTTCTGGGGTGATTTTCTTAATTAGAAAGCAAACTCAACACAAGATTTGGCTTTATTTCTTATGTTTGTTATCTTATTATTCACATCATATTTTTAATTAAGTATATTTGAATTTTCAGTTTTTGAGATTTTCCAGATGGATAGTCAGAGAATACATAATACCTAAGGGTTTCCAGAAGAGCACTGCTTAATTACAAGATTTAACATTAAAACCTACAGTAATTAGGAAACTGTGGTATACGTATAAATGTGGTTGTTCTGTCACTAAGTCATGTCTGACACTTTTCAACACCATGGACTGCTGTGCATGAGGCTTCCCAGTCTTTCACTATCTCCCAGAGTTTGTTCAAACTCATGCTCATTGAGTTGGTGATGCTACCCAACCATCTCATTCTCTGTCATGCTCTTCTTCTCCTGCCCTCAATCATTTCCAGCATCAGAGTCATTTCCAATGACTGGGCTTTTTGCATCAGGTGACCAAAGTATTGGAGCTTCAGCTTTAGCATCAGTTCTTCCAGTGAACATTCAGGGTTGATTTCCTTTAGAATTAACTAGTTTGATCCCTTTGCCATCCAAGGGACATTTAAAGTCTTCACCAGAATCACAGTTTGAAAGCAGCATTATTTCATTGCTCAGTCCTTTGTTGTCCAACTCTCATATCTGCACATGGTTACGGAAAAAGCCATAGCTTTTACTACAAGGACTTTTGGTGGCAAAGCAATGTCTCTACTTTTTAATACACTGCCTAGATTTGTTGTAGCTTTTCTTCCTAGGAACAAGTGTCTTTTAATTTAAAAGCTGCATCAAAACATGTATATTATCAAGTGTGAAACAGATCACCAGTCCAAGTTGGATGCATGTGCTTGGGGCTGGTGCACTGGGATGACCCAGAGGGATGGGATGGGGAGGGAGCGGGGAGGGGGGATCAGGATGGGGAACACGTGTAAATCCATGGCTGATTCATGTCAATGTATGGCAAAAACCACTACAATATTGTAAAGTAATTAGCCTCCAACTAATAAAAACAAATGGAAAAAAAAAAGCTGCAGTCACAATCTGCAGTGATTTTGGAGCCACAGAAAATAGTCTGTCCCTACTTCCACTTTTTCTTTACTATTTGCCATGAAGTGATGGGACCAGATTCCATGATCTTAGTTTTTTGAATGTGGAGTTTCAAGCCAGCTTTTTCACTTTCCTCTTTCACCTCATCAAGAGGTTCTTTAGTTTTTTGCTTTCTGACATTAGAATAGTAGCATCAGTGTATCTGAGGTTGTTGATATTTCTCCCAGTATTCCTGATTCCAGCTTGTGATTCAATTAGCCCAGCATTTTGCATGATGGACTCTGCATAAAAGTTAAATAAGCAGGTTGACAATATACAGCCTTGTTGCAGCACTTTTTTCTCAATTTGAATCAGTTCATTGTTCCATGGCTGGTTCTACCTATTGCTTTTTGACCCACATACAAGCTTCTCAGGAGAAAGATAAGTTGGTCTGGTACTCCAATCCCTTTAAGAATTTTCCACAGTTTGTTGTGATCCACGCAGTCAAAGGCTTTAAATTAGTCAATGAAGCAGATGATTTTTCTGGAATTCCCTTGCTTTCTCTGTGATCCAACAAATGTTGGCAATTTGATCTCTGGTTCCTCTGCCTCCTCAAAATCTGCAAGTTCTTGGTTCATGTACAGCTAAGCCAAGTTTGAAGGATTTTGAGGATAACCTTGCTAGCACTTGAAATGAGTGAAATTGTATGATAGTTTGAACATTCTTTGGCGTTACACTTTTTTGGGATTGAAATTAAAACTGATCTTTCCTTCCCTAACACAATATTGTGAAGCAAGTATCCTCCAATTAAAATTTAAAAATAATAAAAAAGAAAACTGACCTTTTTGTCTTGTGGCCACTGCTGAGTTTTCTAAAAATTCTGACATATTGAGTGTAGCACTTTAGCAGTATCATTTTCTAAAAATTTAAATAGCTCATCCGAAATTCTGTCACCTTCACTAGCTTTGTATAATATGGACACATAAATCAATGAGACAGACTAGTGAGTACAGAACTAGACTCAAGCACCTATGGACAATTAAATCTTGAGAAATATGTTAAGATTATTCAATGGAGAAAGGATAGTCTTTTCAACAAATGATGTTGGTACAACTGGATATCCATATTAAAAAAAAAAACGAGCATTTTTCTCACACTATTTCAAAATGTATCATTGCTTAAATGTAATCTGAAAAGTCATAAAACCTCTATTAAAAAACATAGGAAGAACTGTTAATGAAGGAGGAAACAGAACAGGCTCTGTCTTGAAAGCAGGACTCCCTCTTGGGCCGGACTGTGGACTTTGAGCTATATGCCCAGTATCTATGGAAACGACATACCAACTGGAAAACCAGGCCTTGGAAGGAAGAGCCCCAGGGCTCTTCCTTAGCTAAAAGAATACCCTAATTATCTGTGTAACCAAATAAAATCATCCATTCAATTATGCTTACTGGGGTATGACCACAGGCCTATGGATAACTGTCCACTGTTAACTATCTAGGCTTAAGGCATATGAATCATGGTTAACTTTGATTGTTGGGGAATTTGGGGAGATGGGTTTGTGCACATGCACTTAGGGCATATAAGGTTTTCACAAAAATTGGTTGGGATCCGTGGCTAAGAGGAGACTCTGCTTTGGTGCTACAAACTGCACTCCACTATCTGTATTGTCCTTCTGCCTGAGTTTGTTTCCCAAAACATGTGGCTACAATGTTAAGACCTAGCTTCTGGGAATACTTTTCGGATAGACATATAAAGCACGTGCTTAGTTGCTCAGTCGTGTTTGACTCTTTGAGATCCCATGGGCTATAACCCGCCAAGCTTCTCTTTCCATGGGGATTCTCCAGGCAAGAATAACAGAGTGGGTTGCCATGCCCTTCTCATATAAAGCATGCTGCTGTTGCTGCTAAGTTTCTTCAGTCATGTCCGACTCTATGTGACCAACCCCATAGACGGCAGCCCCGACCTGGGATTCTCCAGGCAAGAACACTGGAGTGGGTTGCCATTTCCTTCTCCAATGCATGCAAGTGAAAAGTGAACGTGAAGTCGCTCAGTCGTGTCCGACTCTCAGCGACCCCATGAACTACAGCCCACCAGGCTCCTCCGTCCACAGGATTTTCCAGGAGAGAGTACTGGAGTGAGCTGTCATTGCCTTCCCTGCATATAAAGCATGCTGCTGCTGCTGCTGCTAAGTCGCTTCAGTCCTGTTCGACTCTGTGCGACCCCATAAACGGCAGCCCACCAGGCTCCGCCGTCCCTGGGATTCTCCAGGCAAGAACACTGGAGTGGATATGTAAAGCATAAGTCACTTTAAAAAAATAAAATTTTCTTAGTGAAAAGGAAAATTTCTGACTTTTGAATTACTCTGCTAAGGACCTAAGAGACAATCTTCTACAGACTAGAGAAAATATTTTGAATCAAATACGAGACAAAGAACTTGTGTCCAGAAATTATAAAGAATGCTTACAATTTAATAAAATAAATAAACTCAATTTTTAATAATGACAAAAAGTTGATTAAAAAAGCACTCCATTAAGGAAGATATAAGATGGCAAACATGTCCATGAAAAAATACTATACATTGTTAATTATTAGGAAAACACAAGTTAAAAGCACAAGGACATACCATCATATACCTAGAATAGGTAAAGTTAAAATGAAATACTAATTCTAATTGTTAGGAAAAATGCACAGCAACTCAAATGGTTATACTTTGCTGGTGAGAATGCAAAATAATGAACATGGGTTTACCAAAACAATTCAACAATTCCACTCCTAGAATTTCACTCACAAGACATTAAGATATAAATCTACCTAAGGATCTGAATTAAATTATTGACAGCAACTTTATTCATTCTGACTGGGAAAAAATGCAAATGTTTATCAGTTGATAAAAGGATTAACACATTTCAGAATATCCATAAAACAGAATATTCCTCAGAAATTGAAAAAAATAAACCATTAAAACATGCAACATAGGACTAACCTCAAAAAACATTATGCTTTGTGAAGAAAGGCAATCCCTGGAGATTACATACAGTAGAATTTTATTCATATAACAGACTGGAGAAAACAAAACCATTGAAACAAGTGTCCGAAATGTTGTTCCTAAACCAGCAAAGACGCTGGGATTCTTGGCCTCCAGAGGAGAAGAATTCAATCTGGAGCCAGAGATAAGGCTTGATTGCTCAGAGCTTTTATGTAATAAAGTTTTATTAGAGTATAAAAGAGATAGAGAAAGCTTCTGACATAGACATCAGAAGGGGGCAGAAAGAGTACCCCCTTGCTAGTCTTTAGCTGAATGTTATATAGCTACTAGCACTCTGTTAATTAAAGAAAAGAAATGTCTCAAAACTCAGAGAATGGCACCAGGTGAGTCATCCCAGGCCATAAAATGATTGACCTGAATCTTGAAGAAAGGCAGATTTCCATACAAATATATAGTTTCATTAACATAGATTAGGAGAACAAAGTATGAGTATAACACACTGGTTTGTCAAGTAGGTTCTGAGCCTAAATCTGAGTCTTTAGGGGGAACGAATTGAAGGTAGAGTCTAGGGTAAATGCATAGTACATTAACATAGCTTAAGACAAACATTTCTATATGAAAAATGCATTGGTTAACTCAAGGTTTGAGAAAAGTTAAGTTCAGGTGGAACCAGGTGTCATTATGGCAATACAGATTTTTTTTTTAATATAAATTTATTTATTTTAATTGGAGGCTAATTACTTTACAATATTGTATTGGTTTTGCCATATATTGACATGAATCCACCACGGGTGTACATGTGTTTTCCATCCTGAACCCCCCTCCCACCTCCCTCCCCACCCCATTCCTCTGGGTCATCCCAGTGCACCAGCCCTGAGCTTCCTATATCATGCATCGAACCTGGGCTGCTGATTTGTTTCACATATGATAATGTACATATTTCAATGCAATTCTCCCAAATCATCCCACCCTCACCCTCTCCCACATAGTCCAAAAGATTGTTCTATACCTGTGTCTCTTTTGCTGTCTCGCATATAAGGTTATCATTACCATCTTTCTAAATTCCATATATATGTGCTATTATATTGTATTGGTATTTTTCTTTCTGGCTTACTTCACTCTGTATAATAGGCTCCAGTTTCATCCACCTCATTAGAGCAATTCAAATGTATTCTTTTTAATGGCTGAGTAATATTCCATTGTGTATATGTACCACAGCTTTCTTGTCCATTCATCTGCTGGTGGACATCAAGGTTGCTTCCATGTCCTGGCTATTATAAATGGTGCTGCGGTGAACATTGGGGTACACGTGTCTCTTTCAGTTCTGGTTTCCCCAGTGTGTATGCCCAGCAGTGGGATTGCTGGATCATATGGCAGTTTTATTTCCAGTTTTTTAAGGAATCTCCACACTGTTCTCCATAGTGGCTGTACTAGTTTGCATTCCCACCAACAGTGTAAGAGGGTTCCCTTTTCTCCACACCCTCTCCAGCATTTATTGCTTGTAGACTTTTGGATAGCAGCCATTCTGACTGGCGTGAAATGGTACCTCATTGTGGTTTTGATTTGTATTTCTCTGATAATGAGTGATGTTGAGCATCTTTTCATGTGTTTGTTAGCCATCTGTATGTCTTCTTTGGAGAAATGTCTATTTAGTTCTTTGGCCCATTTTTTGATTGGGTCATTTATTTTTCTGGAATTGAGCTGCAGGTGTTGCTTGTATATTATTGAGATTAATTCTTTGTCAGTTGCTCCATTTGCTAATATTTTCTCCCATTCTGAAGGCTGTCTTTTCACCTTGCTTATAGTTTCCTTTGTTGTGCAGAAGTTTTTAATTTCAATTAGGTCCCATTTGTTTATTTTTTCTTTTATTTCCAATATTCTGGGAGGTGGGTCATAGAGGATCCTGCTGTGATTTATGTCGGAGAGTGTTTTGCCTATGTTCTCCTCTAGGAGTTTAATAGTTTCTGGTCTTACATTTAGATCTTTAGTCCATTTTGAGTTTATTTTTGTGTATGGTGTTAGAAAGTGTTCTAGTTTCATTTTTTTACAAGTGGTTGACCAGTTTTCCCAGCACCACTTGTTAAAGAGATTATCTTTTTTCCATTGTATATCCTTGCCTCCTTTGTCAAAGATAAGGTGTCCATAGGTGCGTGGATTTATCTCTGGGCTTTCTGTTTTGTTCCATTGATCTGCAACACAGAATTTGAAGAGAAACTTATTTTTAAATTTGTATAGAGAAGGGAAAAAATATAACACCAGTTTGTTTCCTCCTGCCACTTAAGAGAGAGGTAAAAAATGTCTGACACTTGCAGCCTATTTTCTCCTTTTGGAGACCCCTGGCCTTCCTGCATGTTACACTCTCATGTCAAACCAGAGTCAGTATAAGAGGAAGAATGTGTGTAACGGAGGAATCCTTTGATGTGCTAGAAATATTGATATTTCTTGTGGATATTGACTGTGGTTGCTAAAAGAAAATCAAAATGAAATTGGTATTGTTAAGAGAACTCTCTAAAATGGAGCCAAGAAGCTGTTTAGGAATTTATGCATTTCTTATCCTGAATGGAATCTGACTCTTTGACCTGATGAAGCCATAAGAACATCCGACAGAAACTCAAGAAACTTATCAGAACCTTACTTTAAAATAATTCATGATAGTCTATCTATTTATTGAACCCCAAACCTAAAATAACTTGTGATTCCATAAATACATGTATTTTCTGACTTGAACCCGAGTCAGTCACAGTTCTCATCAGGCTACTTTTAACAACCTCCTGACTTTTTGCCTTTATAAGCTTCTGACTTATATGGGAAATATTGAAGACTAAGGTTTTTCTAGTAGTCATGTATGGATGTGAGAGTTGGACTATAAAGAAAGTTGAGCACTGAAGAATTGATGCTTTTGAACTGTGATGCTGGAGAAGACTCTTGAGAGTCCCTTGGACTGCAAGGAGATCCAACCCATCCAGCCTAAAGGAAATCAGTCCTAAATATTCATTGGAGGACTGATGCTGAAGCTGAAACTCCAATACTCTGGCCACCTAATGCAAAGAACTGAGTCATTTGAAAAGACCCTGATGCTGGGAAAGATTGAAGGCAGGAGGATAAGGGGACGACAGAGGATAAGGTTGTTGGATGGCATCACAGACTCAATGGACATGAGTTTGAGCAAGCTCCAGGAGTTACTGATGGACAGGAAAGTCTGTCACGCTGCAGTCCATGGGGTCACAGAGTTGGACACGACTGAGTGGCTGAACTGAACTGAAAGCTTCTGACTCTTTCTCTTTCTTTGGGCTTAACTAAATCTTTATCTCCAGAATTGCAATTCTTAAGATCCTAAATAAACTCTATTCTAATTTACAGCTTTCTGCATTTATTTGTTTTGAGGGAAATATGATAATGATAACATAACTATAAATTTGTTAAGACTTGTAGAACTGTGCAGCTGAAAAGAGTGAATTTTACTGTATGTAAAGTATGCCTCTATAAAGTTGATTTTAAAAGTCTCTATAATCCTCGTTAATTTGCAATCCAATTTTACTTTATAGAGCAATAGTTTTTTTTTTTTTTTTTTTTTGTTCCCCTAGTGAGGTAGCCACTATTCTGAATCTTGTTATATAACCTTTATTTTTTAAATTAATTTATTTATTTTTGGCTGCAATGAGTTTTTGTTGTGGCGCTTGAGCTCTCCCTTGCTGTGCACAGACTTTCTCTAGTTGCGGTAAGCAGGGACTGTTCTCCAGTTGTTTGGTGCATGGATTTCTTATTGTGGTAGGGTCTCGGCTCTAGGGTAAGCAGGCTCAGTTGTTGCAGCTTGTGAACTCCAAGTGTGGGCTTCAGTAGTTGTGGCCCATGGGCTTAGTGGCCTTGCAGCATTCCCCTGGACCGGGAATTGTACCCATGTCCCCTGTACTGGGAGGCAGATCTTAACATTTGTTTCACCAGGTAAAACTCTATATAACTTTTTTTTTTTCTCTAATAACTTCATTGATTATATTGCTTATGCATTCCAAACTAATACAGTGTTCAATGTTGTGTATTTTTAAATTGTTTGTAAATAAACATTTTTCATTCTTTTACTTCTGTTTAATCAAAATGGAGTTTTTGATAGTTGTTCATGTAGGGAAGTATAACTCTAAAATTTTTTCACTGCAATGTACAATTCCATTGTAATAATATGACAAAAATATTTACCCATTCTAACTAATTTGCTTCATTACTTAATAAGCAAGCAAACTAATACGGACATGTGAAACATATTTAGTGGATGCCTGGGGATAGAATTAGTGCATTGAATGTTAAGCTCATCTTCAATATTAGTAAGTAACTGCCAAAATGTTTGGAGAATATGTTAAAATTATTTGCATATTCTGTAAATGTAAGGATGTTTTTTGCATTCTGTATTCCTCTCAAATAGTGACAATTTTCTGGTAAGGGGAGTGTAAAATGATTTTTCAGTGTCCTTTTCTGTTTTCCAAATGTATTTTATCTTATTTATTCATTTAGTAAAATACAGTTTACATATAGTACTGTATACATTACAAGTATCCAATTTACAGGTGATTCACACATTTTAAATGTTATATTCCATTTACAGTTACCATAAGGGGCTTCCCTGGTAGGTCAACTGATAAAGAATCCACCTGCAATGCAGGAGACCCTGTTTTGATTCCTGAGTTGTAAAGATCTGCTGGAGAAGGTATAGGCTACCCACCATAGTGTTCTTGGGCTTCCCCGGTAGCTCAGATGGTAAAGAATCCACCTGCTATGTGGGAAACCTGGGTTTGATCCCAGGATTGGGAAGATCCCCTGGAGAAGGGAATATCCTTTGGAGAAGGGAACAGCTACCCACTCCAGTATTCTGGCCTGGAGAATTCCATGGACTGTATATAGTCCATGGGGTATAGTTGATGTATGGTATTGTATAAATTACAGGTATCCAATATAGTGATTCATAAATTTTAATTTATGAATATATTTCATTTATAGTTACTATAACAACTTAGTTATTATAGTTATTATAGTTATATTCCATATATATATAACTATAACTATATATAGTTAATATAGTTATATTCCATTTATAGTTACTATAAAAGTGTGCTTTTAATTTGTGCTGTTTTTGTTGAAATGGGATTGACTACTTTTTAGTATAATTATGGACTCCTTTTCTTTATTTCTAGGAAATTTATTTTAATTTACTTTACCAGGTCCATGATAGGTTGTTTACATTTTGCTTACTATATTCTGTATATAAATATTATATTCTGGATATTAATCCCCTGTTGGTTGTGTGTGATTTATCTTTTTTAGCTTTTAAACTTTTTAAATTTTTAAAAAATCTTTTTCAACTATTTAATTGGAGTATAAAATAAGTTGATGGGGTATAAAATAAGCAATTTTTTTTTCTTCTTTCTTTCTGCCTTTCTAGTTTCTGTGACTGATCAAACCAACAGGCTAACACTGGCCCTGAGATACCCTGGCCACAACCCCACCCACCAGCAGGCCCATACCAGCTCTAAGATACTTTGGACCTCTCAATCACTCACCCAGGGATCAAGGCCCACTCACTAGTAGGCAACTGAGCAGGTCAGGAAATCTAACATAACTATAAAATACATACAAATAAAAACAGCAAATTAGGCAAAAGAAGGTGACAGAGGCATATGTTCCAAACAAATGAGCAAGATAAAATGCCAGAAATAGAACTAAGTGAAGTGGAACAGGCAATCTACCAGAAAAAGAGTTTAACTGTAAAGATGTTCAAAGAACATAGGAGAAAACTGAATGAACAGAGTAAGAACTTAGAAGTTCATAATAAAGAGTTAGAAAATGCAAAGAAGACCATGCAGGGATAAATAAATACAATATCTGAATTTTAAAAATACATATTTATATGCTATTAATAAAATGAATGAACAGTAGATTAGATGATATAAAGGAAAATGAGTTGGAAGGCAGTATAGTGAAAATCACTGAAGTTTAACAGAAAAAAGAAAACAAAAGAAATACAGTTTAAGGGACCAATGGGACAGCACTGATTACATTAAAAATTACAGTGTAAGGGGGTCCCAGAAGAAGAGAGAGAGTCAGGAGAAGAGAATATATTTGAAACCACACTAACTGAAAACTTCCCTAACCTGGAAAAGAAACAGATATCTAAGTCCAGGAAGCCCCGACCTCACCCACCAACAGGTCAACATCAGCTGGATGCACAGAGGGTTAATTCGAAGAGTGTCACTCCAAAATACATTGTAATTAAAATGACAATAAATAAATAAATAAATAAAAAGCAGCAAGATAAAATTATTAAACAAGTTATCTGATGTGTTAATTAGTAAACTGCGTTCCCAATCCCTATCACATTCCTTTAATAAGAAAATAAACTACAACTCTAGCCAGATATGGGCTCTACAAACTGTACGAGCAGGAGACATTACATCTGGGGCTTAACTGTTAGGTGCTGATGCTCGGACTGAGCTGACAACTCAATAGCAAGTATACTTTGCAGGGTACAACTTCCCCACCAGAGTCTCATTCTTTGAGAAAAAGAAATTTGCAAATTCGCAAATTTATTTTCAGAAGTAGACGGAAGGACGTAGAGTTGAAGACATCAAAAAGGGTAAAGTCAGTGGCAGCCTGGTTAACTAAGGAAATATTTTTCCTTAAGGAAAATGGTAACCCAACAGTTATGAGAACTTCTCTTCTGTCAATGATCTTATTTTTCTGTACCGGTGGGTACGCTGTGGAAGAAATAACACTTTATAGGGTTTTCATGTGTTCCATCAATTAGATATGAGATAAATATTTCCTTCTATTGCATCAATACGTGTTCTGAAAATATTTACATTCATCATTTGAACAAAGAATGGCAGAATTGAGAAGAAAATGTGCAATCCTCAGTAACACAGGTCATCACCCAAGCATCCTCCTTTGTAAATGAATGCCTTATAGAATTGATTTGCATTCTTTCATTGATAAGCTGACCAGAAAATCAGATATGCACTGTACAAGAATGACTTTGCCACTGTCTTTTCCCAGAGCAATTCCATATGGTGTTTTTTTTCTAATTTTGAAAAAGAATCCAGCATTGGTAATAAATTAAAAGTTAACCTTATTACTGGTCAAAGGCTAGTTGAAATGTATGGCTGTTTACACATTAATACATTATTTAAATCAGCATAGGATTCAGTCATGTGTGAATAAGTATATAAAAGCCAACTAAGAGATAATCTTTAGTGTCCATCTATTTTCCTCACTGTGCATAAACTTTTCATCTTCCTGAAATTGTATTCCTTCCATAAGTACGTAAATGCTTACCATGACATTAAGATATTGGCTGTATTTGATTGGTTCTATCAAGGAATATCAAAGCTAGTGGAGGTGATGGAATTCCAGTTGAGCTATTTCAAATCCTAAAAGATGATGCTGTGAAAGTGATGCACTCAACATGCCAGCCAATTTGGAAAAGTCAGCAGTGGCCACAGCACTGGAAAAGGTCAGTTTTCATTCCAATCCCAAAGAAAGGCAAGGTCAAAGAATCCTTGAACTACAATTGCACTCATCTCACTTTCTAGCAAAGTGATGCTCAAAATTCTCCAAGCCAGGCTTCAACAGTACATGAACTGTGAACTTCCAGATGTTCAAGCTGGATTTAGAAAAGGCAGAGGAACCAGAGATTAAATTGTCAACATCTTTTGGATCATCAAAAAAGCAAGAGAGTTCCAGAAAAACATTTATTTCTGCTTTATTGACAATGCCAAAGCCTTTGAACATGTGGATCACAACAAACTGTGGGAAATTCTTAAAGAGATAAGAATAGCAAACCACCTGAGCTGTCTCCTGAGAAATCTGTATGCAGGTCAAGAAGCAAGAGTTGGAACTGGACATGGAACAACAGACCGGTTCCAACTAGGAAAAGGAGTATGTCAAGGCTGTATATTGTCACCCTGCTTATTTAACTTATATGCAGAGTACATCATGAGAAATGTTGGGCTGCATGAAGCAAAAGATGGAATCAAGATTGCTGGGAGAAACATCAGTAACCTCAGATATGCAGATGACACCACCCTTATGGCAGAAAACAAAGAAGAACTAAAGAGACTCTTGATGAAAGTGAAAGAGGACAGTGAAAAAGTTGGCTTAAAACTCAACATTCAGAAAACCAAGATCATGGCATCCGGTCCCATCACTTCATGGCAAATAGATGGGGAAACAATGGAAACAGTGACAGACTATTTTGGGGAGCTCAAAATTCATTGCAGATGGTGACTGCAGCCATGAAATTAAAAGACGCTTGCTCCTTGGAAGAAAAGTTATGACCAACCTAGACAGCATATTAAAAAGCAGAGACATTACTTTGCCCCCAAAGGTCCATCTAGTCATAGCTATGGCTTTCCTAGCAGTCACATATGGATGTGAGAGTTGGACTATAAAGAAAGCTGAGCACGAAAGAATTGATGCTTTTGAACTGTGGTGTTGGAGAAGACTCTTGAGATTTTCTTGGACTGCAAGGAGATCCAACCAGTCCATCTGAAGGAAATCAGTCCTGAATATTCTTTGAAAGGACTGATGCTGAGGCTGAAACTCCAATACTTTGGTCACCTGATGTGAAGAACTGACTCATTTGAAAAGACCCTGATGCTGGTGAAGATTGAAGGCAGAAGGAGAAGGGGATGACAGAGGATAAGATGGTTGGATGGCATCACTGACTCAATGGACATGAGTTTGAGTAAACTCCAGGAGTTGGTGATGAACAGGGAGGTCTGGCATGATGCTGTCCATGGGGTCACAAAGAGTCAGACATGACTGAGTGACAGAGCTGAACTGATCAAGAAATATGGCTAAAAGTAAAAAATAAAATTGAATATCTGGGATATTTCAAGCTTAAGCTCGTTCAACCTCTCTTTATTGTTCAATGCAACTGAATTCAGGAAGTGAATTTGATTTTGTTGCTTGCCTACGAGTGAAGTAAGTCTATGAGGTTTACAAAGAAGACTTTGTGCAAAAAGAAAACAAAGACAAAACATGGTTAAACAAAATGATAAAAAACCGAAGTTGGTAATGTTAGTTAATGCAAGATTACAGTTGAAGTTTAAATATCTCAGAAGTTATTATTTTACTAATCGTATATCTGTGTGTGTATGCTTTCTTCCTCAGAGATTTAAACAGTTTCATTTTCCTGATTTTGTATAAAGTAATATACACATAGAAGCCTTATTACATTATTATTAATTACCTTGATCATCTTTATTGACAATAACATCACCACATGATGGTTTAGTGCAACATGTAGTACTATAAGCATCATTATCTTCACTACCAAATTATGTTTCAATACTTATTCAGCCAACTTGAAAAGTAGATTGTACAAAAATTCAGTTTAGCTATACTTTTATGACTACAAATAATACAAAAAAAGATAACAAATTCATAGCCCATTTTACAGTTATCAACTGATGAACTCATTTTTTGTAAAGCCAAGAACACTCAGGTTTGAGATCAAGCTCAAATATCCTGTCACTTGGGCCTGAGTCCCTTAACAGAGTTCTGGCATTTGACTAATGTGTCCTTCAGAGCTTCTTTCACGGTTTCATTTCATAGACTGAAAATGAATGGATTCAAGAGTGGTGTGAAGACACTGGAGAGGATAAAGAGAACATTGCTGAGGTGCAGGCTGCCCTTTTGTGAGGAGCAGACAGAGACAAATATAGAGACCCCATAGCCCATGGAGACCACAGAGAAATGGGAGGCAGAGATGGCAAAGGATTTGGGATGACCTTGGCCTGATTGTATCTTCAGTATGGTGGAGATGATGTAAACATAGGAGACCACTGTTAAGGGAGAGGGAGCTGAAGAGCAGGACAGCAGAGCTGAAGAAGTCCAACAGCTCAATGATACGGATATCAGCACAGGCCAAGTGGAGGAGGGGTCACTGTCACAGAAAAGGTGGTCAATCACATCGGGGCCACAATACGGCAGTTGTGCCTTAAGGGTGATGGATGGGAGGATAAGGCGAAAGCCACCCACCCAGGAGAGGATGACAAGACAAACACAGGGTAAGCTGGTCATAATCACAGGGTACTGAAGGAAGCTGCAAATGGCCACATAGCAGTCATAGGACATAACAGCAAAAAGGATAAACTCAGTGCATCCAGATAAGAAGTAGAAATACATCTGGGCAAAGCATCCAGCAATTGAGATGTTCTCTCTACCTAACAGGAAACTTGGCAGCGTTGTGGAACAGCACAAGTTGTGGTTAATATTTTGCTGAAAGAGAGATTGCTGAGGAAGAAATACATGGGTGAGTGAAGCCTGAAATTCATCAGAATCAAGGTAATGATGACAGTTATTTCCAAGTAGACCAAAAGAGAGAGCAAGAACAGCAAATTCCCAAAGACTCTGGTGGTTGGGATCCCTGTAAGGCTGATCTCTGTCATCAAGGTCCAGTTCTCCCTCTCCATTCTCAGTAAGGATTCTCTAAAATGAGTCAATAAAAAGAAAGAAACAGTATTTGCTGCTAATTAAAACTCAATATTTTCAGATATATGGAGTTTAGGTCATTTTACTTATGCTTCATCTTCACAGGAATAAACTACATGATTGAAAAATATGAGTTCATTTTTTCTTACAATTTTCATATAAGAATATATAAAAACCAGTTTCTAGTAATTAGAATGTATATAAAAATCAACTTCCCTAATGTAGTTTTTATTAACCCTTGTATCTCTATTTCAGAACACAAATAATGAAAAGGCAATAACTACAATGTATTGACATCCTATCTATATATGTCCTTATGATTATTTGTAAACTAATGATTTTAATCAATGTAACTAATAAATAGACCTATTTTAGTAATTACTTTATCATTTAATTTTGTAACTGATTTTCACTTTCAGAAAACCTGGCTTGCACTATATATTTGAACTACCATACAACTAGCACAAAGACTTAACTTGAAATCTTCAGGGGACATATAAGCAGGTGCTGAATCTAAATCTGCTTGGTTAACTCTTGAGAGTGGATTGTTCACTTCGACCAATACTGGCTGCTGGAATATATAAATCAAAATGAATTTATTTATTATTTTTTTTTTGATACTTAAAGTGGCCAACTCTGCAAAACTAAAACTTTTACTAATACCTTCTTTAAATTTTACTGTGGTTAATGGAGTTAGCAAGAGAGTTCCAGAAAAACATCTATTTCTGCTTTATTGACTATGCCAAAGCCTTTGACTGTGTGGATCACAATAAACTGTGGAAAATTCTGAAAAAGATGGGAATACCAGACCACCTGACCTGCCTCTTCAGAAATCTGTATGCAGGTTAGGAAGCAACAGTTAGAACTGGACATGGAACAACAGACTGGTTCCAAATAGAAAAAGGAGTACATCAAGGCAGTATATCATCACCATGCTTATTTAACTTATATGCAGAGTACATCATGAGGATCCCTGAGCTGGATGAAGCACAAGCTGGAATCAAGATTGCCGGGAGAAATATCAATAACCTCAGATATGCAGATGACACCACCCTTATGGCAGAAATTGAAGAAGACCTAAAGAGCCTTTTGATGAAAGTGAAAGAGGAGAGTGAAAAAGTTGGCTTAAAACTCAACATTCAGAAAACCAAGATCATGGCATCTGGTCCCATCACTTCATGGCAAATAGATGGGAAAACAGATGGCAAATAGATGGAAAGTTTCCCCCCGACCCCCCACCCCCACAGAGAGAAACCTAAAGTGTTAAGTCCTGTAGTATATCCAGATTGCTGTTTATGATTGAGTATGTTGTGTACTGGGCTTCCCTGGTGACTCATTGGTAAAGAATTAGCCTGCAATGCAGGAGTCTCAGGAGACACAGGTTTGATCCCTGGATTGGGAATATCCCCTGGAGTAGGGTATGGCAACCCACTCCAGTATTCTTGCCTGGAGAATCCCATGGACAGAGGAGCCAGAGTCAGATGCTACTGGAGTGACTAAGCACACTTGCAAATGTTGCATACTGCACAAACACTTTGTCCATGGCTGTGCATAGGGTCTGAAGTACACCATTCATTGCATGGCCCAAGTAGGTCTGTGGCTTCCTCAGAATTAGGGCACAGGGGAGGGTTTTTTTTTAAGCAATTTTTCAAAAAGACAATGAAGATATAAGGAGACAAGGTAAAGAAGAGAGAGTTCAGAAAGAGAACTGCAGAACAGATAAAATGAACCATTTCTACCAACTGGAGATCACCACATACCAGTTGCAGCATGGGGGCAGTGTCACAAAAAAAAGTGATCCATAATATTGGCACCACAGAATGGTAATTTTATGGTTGCAATGGAAGGCAATAGATTATACAATAATCCTCTCACCCAAGAGGCTATGATCATCTTTAGGCAAACCTGGATCCTCATAATGGTTAGGTATCTCAAAGGAATACTGATGACAACATAGTGGTCAAATGCCATAATTGCCAAGATGAAGAACTCTACTGTCCCAAAGAGAAAACAGAAGAAAGACTGAGTGATACAGCCTTCAAAGGATATGGTGTTTATTTGTGAAATTGTAATGGCCAACATCTTAGGTATTCACAGAAGTGAGCATGGTTTCTAAAAGCGAGAGGTTTGCAAGGAACAAATACATTGGTGAGTGAAGGCAGTTTTAACTCCACACCAGTAGGATGATCATAGCATTACTTAAAACTGTCACATACACAGTCAGGAATGTAAAGAAGAGCAAGATCTTCATGCCCCAAGTAGTGTGAAAACCAAGGAGGATGAATTCCATCACAGTTGTAGTTTCATTGTTAAAGGTCATTGCCCATTGAAAACATTATCTGCAGAAAAGGAAAACAATATTGCCTCTAGACCATTTTCTTCCAGGTTTATAAAGACTTTTAGCCTCAATAATTAGTGTTGGCACAAGGTTAACAAACATTAAAAAACTATCTATTTGTATGCCTTTTATATACATCACATACATAATTCAAGCTATCTTTTAAAATGGAAAATCATACGTTTTGTTCTCATGGTTTTGTTTATGCTTTCTGTGAATAATTTTATCTCCTCTCAAGGTTTCAAGTTTACCAAACTCTCCTATTTTAATCTTTGGAGTTCCAGACCTATGATCCAATCTCTTTTACAATAGGAGATTTACTACATTTAAATGAACAGAGTGCATTTTTGCAGGCTGCCTTATTTTTCTTTATTTTTGTTGCTAGTCTATTGCATAGCCCATCATAACCCTAATTTGTTGATAGACATCTCTAATCATTTTCTTCTGGCTATATCTTAACTTCTACAATCAACCAATGATCACTTTTTAATAAAACTACTTCAAAAATGTTTCTCTGAAACTGCCATATGACCGAATAATCCCAATACTGGGCATATACCCTGAGAAAAACATAATTGAAAAAGTACCCAAATGTTCACTGCAGCACTATTTACAGTAGCTAGTACATGGAGGCAGCCTAGATGAATGGATAAAGAAGTCGTGGTACATATACACAATGGAATATTACTCAGCCTTAAAAATGAACACATTTGAGAGAGTTCTAGTGAGGTGGATGAACCTAGATCCTATTATAAAGAATTAAGTAAGTCAGAAAGAGAAAAACAAATATCTTATATTAACTCATATATATATGAGTTAATATAAGATATATTATATCTTATATATCTTATATTATATCTTATAAATATATATATATATGGAATCTAGAAAAATGGTGCGATGAATGAGAGGGTAACAGGCAGGAAGACCAGGGGTCTCCAAATGGAGGAAATAGGCTGCAAGTGCCAGACATTTTTATCTCTTTTAAGCTGCAGGAGAAAACAAACTGGTGATTGTATATATATATATATATATATATATATATATACACATATATATATATACATATATATATGTATATATTTTTTCCTTCTCTATACAAATTTAAAAGGAGGTTTTTCTTAAAATGCTGTGTTGCAATGACACCTGGTTTCACTGGAAGCTAACTATTCTCAAACCTTGAGTTAACCAATACATTTTTTCTCATGGAAATGTGTGTCTTAAGCTATGTTAATGTACCCCAGACTCTGTCTTCAAGTTCTGCCAAATGACTCAGAACCTACTTGACAAACCAGTATGTTATACTCAGATATTGTTCCCCTAATCTATGTAACCAAAACTATTTGTATGGTAATCTGCCCTTCTACAAGATTCAAGTCAATTGTTTTATGGCCTGGGATGAATTACCTGGTGCCATTCTGAGTTTAAGACATTCCTTTCTTTTCATTAACAGACTGCTAGTGACTATATAACATCCAGCTGAAGACTAGCAGGGGCGTACTCTTTCTGCCCCCTTCTGATGTCTATGTCAGAAGCTTTCTCTATCTCCTTTATACTTTAATAAAACTTTATTACACAAAAGCTCTGAGCGATCCAGCCTCGTCTATGGCCCTGGATTGAATTTGTCTCCTCCGGAGGCCAAGAATCCCGGTGTCTTATCGTTCAGCAATAACCTTTCATGAACCTATATGCTAGGTAGTTTTGAATACACAGGTACAGTGAACAGACTTGTAGACACAGTGGGGGAAGAAGAGGATGCAACAAATTGGGAGAATATCATTGAAACATATACATTACCATATGTAAAATAACCAGTGAGAATTTGCTGTATGATTCAAATCTGGTGCTCTGCGACAATGTAGAGGGGTGGGATAGAGTGGGAGGTTCAAGAGGAAGGGGACATATGTATACCTATGGCTGATTCATATTGATATATGGAACAAACCAACACAATATTGTAAAGCAATTATTCTCCAATTGAAATAAATAAATTATATAAAAATGTTTCCCAACTCTCATCTATTCTGTCCATTTTTAGTAAACATTTTTCCTTTAAAGTCTTAATTGTTTTGCAAAATTGTAATGGCTTATACTTTATCTTCAGACTTTATGTTGATCATGAAGTGTAGCTGCCATTTTGTTTTCTCTAATGGACATGAGTTGGAGAAGCTTCTTAGATAGAAATGACTCTCTTGTGCCCTATTTGTGGGAGATGATTCTACTTTCCTCCATACTTACTGGTAAACCTCACTAATAGGAGATTGATTGATGCAAGAATAGGGATTTCTAACCCAATGAGGGATCAGATTCATTGAGTCACTGGATCTCTGGAACGAATCCAGACACAGGCATCCTAGTCATGAGTAACAACATTTGTCTCATAAACATCCCCGTAGTATCCTGGTTATGCTGACAATGCAAGTTTTCTTTTGACTACAAATGGCACATTATTCAGACAACAATTTCTATTACTATTTAATTGATTAAAATAGTTGTACCATTATACATTGCTCTTATCTACAAATGCTGGGCTGGATGAAGCACAAGCTGGAATCAAGATTGCTGGGAGAAATATCAATAACCTCAGAAATATAGATGACACCACCTTTATGGTAAAAAGCAAAGAAGAACTAAAGAGCCTCTTTATGAAAGTGAAAGAAGAGAGTGAAAAAGTTGGTTTAAACTTGGCTGAAACTCCGATAATTTGGCCACCTGATGCGAAGAACTGACTCATTTGAAAAGACCTTGATGTGGGGAAAGATTGAAGGCAGGAGGAGACGGGGATGACAGAGGAAGAGATGGTTGGATGGCATCACTGATTCAATGGACAGGAGTTTGAGTAAACTCTGGGAGTTGGTGATGGACAGGGAGGTCTGGCGTGCTGCAGTCCATGGGGTTGCAAAGAGTCGGACACGACTGAGCGACTGAACTAAACTGAACTGATCTACAATGAGAAACTTACCTAATATGTAAATCCTCTGCTTTCTATTACACACTCCAGGTGATATCAGAAAGTTGTTCTCAGCATCTGGTTCTAACATTCTTTACTGGACATGAGCAACTGAGTCCAAAATTAGCTATGTGTCTCAAATGAATAATTATATTGTTTTAATAAAAAAAATTCAGGACCCTTAAGAAATCACTCCTCACTATACACTTTGTCTACTTTTTAAATTTTCTTATCTATATCAAACAAGACTACACATCTGTTAAAATTTGAGACAATATTTCAGCACGTCTGGGTACTTTTCTTACAACCCTGCTCAAAGTTATTAACTAATCTCCTTTGGCTTCCAATGGTTTTAGTATATCTGTACTGTCAGAATTAACATGCTACCTTTTTTAAATCTACAATGTCTTTAATTTGGTCTTCCTACATCCATTACAGGATACTTCCTGGAAAAGAACCCTTGATTTTAGTCATAGTCATATAATTATGATATGAGTAAATTCAATATTCATATCATGTTGACATTTCTAAAAATATAAATTTTTTCTTAATAAATTTATTGAATGAAAAGTATTACTGATAGAGTTAAATGAACTGTAGAATCAGGCAGAAGAACAAAGCTTTATTCACCATGGTAAATACATAGATCAAATTTGAAGATTAATTTATAGCATCACTAGTATAATTTTGACAGTAACATGTTGAGTAAATAAAAATTGCTTCAGATCATATATTTATGTAGCATAGATGCTGGGGTTGATACTTCCCTGTTTAACGGATTCATGAATCTTCAATATAATTAGCAATCAGAATAAAAATGGAGCCTGTACAGTCACTGATTTTACTTAAATCCTTAACTACTTCAAGCACTGCTACTGCAAATTCTTTTGCTCTCTCTAATTTTTCTTAACAATAGAGAGAAGAAATGGAATTTTAAAAGATATTTTAATAGCTAAATAATCAAAACCAATATTCAACAAAGACAAAAGGTTTTATACAAACTAAACTATATCTAAAACTGCTAGCATCCACTAAATAGAATATTGTGAATAAAATGTACAATATATATTTCAGAGCTTTAGAATCATTACTAAGATTAATATACACACACAAATACTTTTCTATGTTTCCAACAATCTCAAACTTCTATAAAGCAATAATATTGATTTTCAAAAATCTGAGTTATAAAATTATGATATTGGTTTGTGGAATTAACCTAAAACATACATGCTTCATTCAGGAGGTACTTGGCTGTATTTTCCAGAGTTTAAAATATGATGTGTTCTTTCTGAATAAATGTGACATTTCTGTCACAAACTTTGAGAACATTTTATCTAACTCTGAAGCAGGTTGTATCAATTGATAAAAATTAATAATCCAAAGCATCATCAAGCCATGCAATAAACTAACAATTTAGTCAGATAAACTTTTTTGTCCAGGTAAGGTTATTCAGCTTCTTTGTACAGTTTTATGTTATTTTTTATTCACAGTAGGCTCATATTTAAACCTGTGTACACAATTTAAGCATAACCTTTATTTTCAAAACATCCACACCTCTGAGGGAAGAACAGATGCACAACAGTAGATTGAATTTACTGATGTCTTCCATTAGTAATACATATAATTGTAGGGTAGATAACTCCTTTGGAAATTATGTCCACTCAGTTTATTAAGATAGAAATCTGTTGATATTTCTTAAGTGTTTCATTTGGCCTAATGAGAAACTTTTTAAAAAATAATATATTAAAGCTATCACTTTTTTTCATAATAGTTGAATTAAAGTCTATTTTCTCCTGTAGGAGCAAAAAGTTTCATAACACTTTTCATTGTCTACTTCCTATCTACAGAAAAGTGTATCTGCTTCTCAACAATAGATATGGAAGTTAGAACAACTTGGCCAGGATCAAAATTTTAAAAGAGTAAAATAAAAATGAAAAATACTGGGTACTGGTACAGACTGGAGACATTAGCTATCTTTTATAAGGAAATTACAAAATCAAAATACATACAGTATAACATGAAAGGGACTAAGTAGAGACTACAAATAAATTCTTATCTCAGAGGAAAAATCCATAACAATACACATTTCTAAATTGTTCAATCTTTTATGAATTTACATTTAAGTTTTCAGAAACGTCAATGTTAAGTTTATTAAACAAGATCCATCTTATAAGTACTTTCTTTAAAGATAGGTGATGTGTGTGTGTGCTTTTTAAGAAGAGAACTAGCATTTAATTTAGTGTGAACCATAATCCTCTTGGTGATTCTTTTCTAATTCTTAAATATAAATTGAACTTTCCAAATATGTTGATAGTGTGGAATTCTTTTATAGATATTTGATTTCTGGCAAACTTTATACATCCAGTTTATAAAGTAAAATCTTCCTCTCTTGTGACCTAAGATGAAGAGAATTTGAAAGTAAAAGTCATCCTGTTTATTGTTTGAGATGATAGAGCTGCCAGGAGAAATAAGTATTCTGAGTTTATTTGAAAAGCTCTTGGGGAGAATTCCTGGAAGAAGGAGAGATTCCCCCAGGGAAGTACTTTCATGTAGGGCTATTAACACCAAGAACACCAGCTAGATCTATGCTAACTAAATAAAACCAAAATAATTAGCTGAAGAAAATAAGTTTGACTAAACTTGGGGTGATTGTTTTATCACAGTAATATGACAAATAGTTTCATTGTTTAGTCTATGTATGCCATAGTTGTTTCTATATTTCTATAAAGTTTGAAGCTATGAAAATAATTTTAACAACTGAACTTTTACTTATATTTTCATTAAAGGATTTATATAAACTTGTCTTATGAGAAAGTAATTAACTGTTCACCTTGCTAGAAAACAGAAATAAAAAACATTCTTACCATTATAAAGCTATCAAATTTAAACATTTTGAAAATATATATGTATCTGTTTTCAGTATTCAAGTTGAGTACATTAGGCTTGAGGCTGGCAAACATTTGCCTCTCCTTGGGTTTATAACAATTTATTAAATAGAGAATTAGTTTCACTTCAGTTCAGTTGCTCAGTCACATCCAACTCTTTGAAACCCCATGGACTGCAGCACAACAGGCTTCCCTGTCCATCACCAACTCCTGGAGCTTACCCAAACTCATGTCGATCATGTCGGTGATGCCATCCAACCATGTATTCCTCTGTTCTCCCCTTCTTCTCCTGCCTTCAATCTTTCCCAGCATTAGGGTCTTTTCAAATGAGTCAGTTATTCACATCAGGTGGCCAAAGTATTGGAGTTTCAGCTTCAGCATCAGTCCTTCCAATGAATATTCAGGGCTGATTTCTTTAGGATGGACTGGTTGAATCTCTTTGCAGTCCAAGGGGCTCTCAAGAGTCTTCTCCAACACCACAGTTCAAAAGCTTCAATTCTTTTGTGCTAGGCTTTCTTTATAGTCCAACTCTCACATCCATACATGACTATTGGAAAAATCATAGCATTGACTAGATGGACCTATGTTGGCAAAATAATGTCTCTGCTTTTTAATATGCTGTCATAACTTTTCTTCCAAGGAGCAAACATCTTTTAATTTCATGGCTACAGCCACCATGTGCAGTGATTTTGGAACCCTCCAAAATAGTCTGTCTCTATTTCCATTGTTTCCCCATCTATTTGCCATGAAGTGATGGGTTGCCATGATCTTAAGTTTTGAATGTTGAGTTTTAAGCCAACTTTTTCACTCTCCTCTTTCACTTTCAAGATGCTCTTTAGTTCTTTGCTTTCTGCCATAAGGGTGGTGTTATCTGCATATCTGAGGTTACTGATGTTTCTCCTGGCAATCTTGATTCCAGCTTGTGATTCATCCAGCCCAGCATTTTGCATGATGTACTCTGCATAGAAGTCAAATAACCAGGGTGTCAACATACAGCCTTGATGTACTACTTTCCCAATTTGGAATCAGTCTGTTGTTCCATATCCAGTTTCAACTGTTGCTTCTTGACCTGCATACAGATTTTCCAGGAGGCAGGTAATGTAGTCTGGAAAGAAATTCCCATCTCTTTAAGAATTTTCCACAGTTTGTTGTGATCCACACAGTCAAAGGCTTTGGCATAGTCAGTAAAGAAGTAGATGCTTTTCTGGAACTCTCTTGCTTTTTCAATGATCCAACGGATGTTGGCAATTTGACCTCTGGTTCCTCTGCCTTTTCTAAATCCAGCTTGAACATCAGGAAGTTCTCAGTTCACATACTTTATAAAGCCTGGCTTGGAGAATTTTGAGCATTACTTTGCTATCCTGTGATATGACTGCAATTGTGCAGTAGTGTGAACTTTCTTTGGCATTGCCTTTCTTTGGGATTGGAATGAAAACTGACTTTTTCTGGTCCTGTGGCCACTGCTGAATTTTTCAAATTTGCTGGCATATTGAGTGCAGCATGTTCACAGAATCATCTTTTAGGGTCTGAAACAACTCAACTGGAATTCCATCACCTCCACTAGCTTTGTTCATAATGATGCTTCCTAAGGCCCACTTGACTTTGCACTCCAGGATGTCTGGCTCTAGTTCAATGATCACACCATCACACACATTTGTTTCACTTCTTCTTAGCCAATCCAGTTTCCTTTTATTTCTTTTTTTTCTCTAATCACCATAGCTAGGGCTTCCAAAAGTATGTTGAAAAATAGATTGGGCATGATCATAGAGGAAATGCTTTCAGTTTTTTTATCATTGAGAATAATGCTTGCTGTGAGTTTATTGTGTATGGCCTTCATTATGTTGAGGTAGGGTTTTCTATGTCCATTTTTTGGAGAGTTCTTTTCATAACCTGTTGCTGAATTTTGTCAAAATGTTTTCCTGCGTCTATTGAGATCATCACATGGTTTTAATCTTTCAATTTGTTATTATGGTGTATTGCATTCATTGATTTGCATATATTGAAGAACCCTTCATCACTGGGATAAAACCAACTTGATCATGGTGTATAATCTTTTTAATGTGCTGCTGAATTTTGTTTGCTAAAATTTTGCTGAGGTTTTTGCATCTATGTTCATCAGTGATGTTGTCCTACATTTTCTATTTTTGTGATGTTTTTATCTTTTTTAGGTATAGGGGTGATGTTGGCCCCATAGAATAAGTTTGGAAGTGTTTCTTCCTCTGCATTTTTTTTTTTTTTGAATAATTTCAGAAGGATAGGCATTACCTCTTCTCTAAATGTTTGATAGAAGTCACCTGTGAAGCCATCTGGACCTGGGCTTTTGTATTTTGGGAGATTTTTTTTCACAGCTTCAATTCCAGGGCTTGTGATTGGCTTGTTCATAATTTCTATTTCTTCCTGGTTCAGTCTTGGAAGGTTGAACTTTTCTAAGAATCTGTTCATTTCTTCCAGGTTGTCCATTTTATTGCCATATAGTTGCTCATAATTGTCTCTATGATTCTTTGTATTTCTGTCTTGTCTGTTGTAACCCCTCCTTTTTCATTTCTAATTTTGCTACTTTGATTCTTTTCTCTTTTTTCTTGATGAGTCTGGTTAATGGTTTGTCAATTTTGTTTATCTTCTCAAAAAACCAGATTTTAGTTTTATGTATCTTTATTATTGTTTCCTTCATTTCTTTTTCTTTTTTTTCTGCTCTGATCTTTGTAATTTCTTTCCTGCTACAAACTTTAAGTTTTTAATTCTTTAAAAAGTAACTGTAAAAAAAATGAAAAATAAAAAGTAACTGTAACATAAAAAATGACTATATATGTTCTTACTACATTATGATTTTATTTTTAATACATCAAGTTACACCTAGATATGTCACTAAGATAGGAAACTGGATTTGGATAAAGCAAAGTAACAAAGTTGGACTGCAAGAAGATCCAACCAGTCCATCCTAAAGGAGATCAGTCTTGGGTGTTCATTGGTGGGACTGATGTTGAAGCTGAAACTCCAATACTTTGGCCACATGATGCAAAGAGCTGACTCATTTGGAAAGACCCTGATGCTGGGAAAGATTGAGGGCAGGAGGAGAAGGGGACAACAGAAGATGAGATCGTTGGATGGAATCACCAACTCAATGGACATGGGTTTGGGTGGACTCTGGGAGTTGGTGACGGACAGGGAGGCCTAGTGTGCTGCAGTTCATGGGGTCGCAGAGTCAGACACGACTGAGCGACTGAACTGAACTGAACTGACATAACAAAGTTATGGAATAACTTTGGAATGCCACAGCTATGGAATACTACAGTAATATTGATATTGCCTTAATTAATTTATGTGCATGTGTGCTCAGCTGCTGTCATGTCTGACTCTTTGCAGCACCATGGACTGTATCCTGCCAGGCTCCTCTGTCCATGGGATTATCCAGGCAAGAATACTGGAGTGGGTTGCCACTTCCTCCTCCAGGTGATCTTCTCTACTCAGGAATCGAACCCACATCTCCTGCAAATCTCTTTCATTACAGAATGATTCTTTACCACTTAGCCACTGGGGGTTTCCCTTAAATAAGGGGGGATGTATTTTTTATTTCTCACTGGTTTCATGGCTGGATATGAACATTCATGGTGACTTTAGAAAAAAAGACTTGGGAAAGGTTTGGGCACTCTTAATTTGCATCATACAGAATTCTTTATTCCAAATCCCCTTCCACATGACAACTAGCTTCTTTTAGGTTTTATTGAAGTATAATTGACAAAAGTTTTATACATATTGTATTTAACATGTGCAATTTAATAATTTGACATACACATACATTGTAGAATGTAGTATGTTTTTAACTGTTTTCTGAATCAAATAGTATAATTTTCTCATCCAATAGGTAATTGATGCATTAATTGGCTGGTTTTTGAAGACATAAACAGCAAGACATTTTTATAATAAAAACCTAGTAAAATATGACACGTCATCCTTTTGAGTTTGAAAGGACTGCTAATATTATGAGAAACATATGTTGGATTCATTAAGAATTTTTTTATTTTTGTAATGTTCTTATAAGTTATTATTATTTTAATGTGGATTTCTGAGATTATAAAATCAGTTGGAAGGGGTTCCTCTTCTATTTTATGAAAATAGCATTTGAAACACTATCTCTTCCTATATATCTATAATTTATTTATAAAGACATGAGAATATGAATGTTTTCTTGAGGTTTTTAAAATATATGAAACAAATTAATTTTGTTTGCTTATATTTGAGTTTCTCACATAATCATTGACTGTAAGAAACCAGCAAATGCTCTGCTTTCATTATTTAAAGTTGCTTTGTAGTAGATGGTTGAAATATAGCCTTATCCTCTTTAGAGATGATGATACATTTTATTTTATCCTTTTGTGTTAAAGTGATAAATTACATCCCTTATTAATAAACATCAAACATTAAACCAAATTGTATTTATTCTATTTAGTCATCTAAATTTTCTGTATGCTTTTCTACATGCTTCAAGTTTTAACTTTATAAATTTTTATTATAATACTTGCCTCCATGTTAATGAGCACCATTATCCTTTAGCATCCTTTTCTTGAAGTATACTTATTTGATTTAGATTACAAGTGTACACTGGGCTTTCTAGGTGGCTCAGATGGTAAAGAATCTATGTGCAATGCAAAAGACCTGGATTCAATCCCTGGGTGTGGAAGATCCCCTAGAGAAGGGAATGGTTACCTACTCGAGTAATCTTGCCTGGAGAATTACACGGATAGAAGAGCCCACTTAGCTACAACCCATTGGGTCACAAAGAGTAGGCTATGACAGAGTGACTAACACTTTCACTTTTCACAAGTGTATACTAGCTTAATATGAGATAAAAACGTTTTGCCCTTTGATTTTCTCTGAAAAATTAGATCTAAAATGATAATCGTTTTTTCTTTGGATGATTGGAAGAATACAAATGAGAAATGGGTGATTCATTCCCTGGAAATTTCTAAATCTTCTCAACACATATCATAGTTGTAGATGGAGAAGGCAATGGCAACCCACTCCAGTACTCTTGCCTGGAAAATCCCATGGATGGAGGAGCCTGGTAGGCAGCAGTCCATAGGGTCGCTGAGTCAGACACGACTGAGCGACTTCCCTTTCACACAAGCAAGATAGAGTGGTTGCAACCACTGACATTCTGAAGTGTGAACATCACTAATAATTTCAGTACAGTGAATTGGTACAGGATGGAGGTAGAATGAGATAGACTTTTAATACTCCTTTAGCATTTGAGATATTTTAGACAATGATATTTTTTAATAAAATTTATTGAAAAATGTATGTACCAGGTACTATGCTAGGTGCTGAGGAACAACAGTGCACTTTGAGTTATTGTTTTAATATAAATGAAAATATTGTTATCAATCATTATTTTTACTAAAAGAGGGACAGTCAAGATTTTCAAGTCAGGGAAATGGAGGGTAGAAAATTAATATCTAGGATTTAGGAAAAATTGATTATAAAGAAGCTGAGACTAATTGACAAATAAATACAGATCATTGTAACTCTTTATATCTGGGTTTTTTAAATCACAGACTAAAGACATGTTTGGATCACTTACAGAGTATTTAATGGTCAAAAACTGAGGCTGTATATAAGAGCATCTTTATGATTTGTGCATTTAAACCACCGTTTATCCCAACAGAATGCTTTCAAAATTACTTGTTTTGGGCCCCCACATCTGTGCCATGCCTACCTACCAGCCTCAAGCACCATTGAGGGAGGTTTTCCTGCATAAGTGGAGAAGACAGTTGTTGCAAGTAGGAGAAGCACAACATATTTTAAAGATGTCTGAAGATGAAGAAAAAGTGAAATTATGCCTTCTTGAACCAATTTCTGCTATCCAGAAATTTACTAAAATGGTAATCCCAACAGACCTGGAGATGTTAAGAAAATGCCAGGTAAATACTGAGAAATATTAGAGGTGCTGAACATGGGACAAGTTACATGAAGAGCATGTCAATGCAGGACGTACAGTTCAGCAACTCTGCTGCAATATTGGAGGAATGGAGAAGCTTTGTTTGAAAATCCAAAAGGATGACCTAAGACTTCTAAAGAAAATGATAGATTCTGTTGAAGATGTATCAGCTGCAACAGCAGGATTTTTCCAACTCCATCTAGAATCTGTAGAAGAACTTAAGAAACAATTTAATGATGAAGAAACTTTATTACAGCCTTCTTTAGATCCATGACTGAGAAAATTTCACACTACTGAAAATGAAGCTGATCCTGAGTATGACTCAGATGTATGTGTTGCCTGAAACTCCTCGAGATTAAAATGCTGCAGAATCACGGGAGACCTTAGAAGTGGACTTAATTGAACTTAGCCAACTGGTCACACTGATTTCTCTCTCCTAGTGAATTCTCAGCAGGAGAAGACTGACAGCACTGAAGACCATGTCAACAGTGCTGCTGTGACTATTGAAGAGAGAACCAAAACCTGAGGGAAGGCTGAAAAATACAAGCTGGCAGAACTGCCTGTGGCAGGCGCACTCATGGGAGGAGTGATGAAGGGTCGGATTGGCCTCCTTGATGCTTCAAAGTGTCAGAAATTGCAGCTGCACTTGGTGGTGGGTGTTGTGCTTCACAGGTGGAAAAGTGATACAAAAACAAAACAGAAAACGATGGGGAAGCTCACTTCCAGCTGTCCAGCTCTCCCCAGCTCAACTGACCCAAAAAATGCAGTTAAAAACCAAACTTTACTAATTATTGGCACCAGCATGTCTATCCTAATGAGGACCTTTGCTGCTGTTGGACACTCAGTTGGCTTTCAGAACATGATTATATCGAAACAGTGGGTACAGATACTCAAGTGGGATTGATCTGTGATAAGGGGATATATTTTGTTGTTTGCTGGGTATTAATGGAGTTGTGAGAGACTTAGGAGCCTGGCCTGAGGCTGACAATATTTGTCAGGTAAAGTTTAAGGGCCGGCAGGGAGCAGAATTTTTTACCTGGAAATGTGAAAACTGAACCCATAACTTTGATAAGAACTTGTGATGTGTGGACATGTAGGGTTACCAAAGGATAGTTTTCGGAATAGTTTCTTCCATGACCCTGACTTGGAGACTCCAAGGTTAAGCATATTATAAATATGTTTCTTTTTCTCCTAAATGTAGATTATTTAGGCATTTTGGCAGAGAAAAGAATGGAAGTTTAAGAGCTTTTCATATCAAATAGGGAAAACAGGATCTAGCAAGGAGCATGAGTGAACTGCATAATGGAATCCATTTGGCGAGCCCTATTGCATTTTTGCCTAACAATATTATATAGCAAAAGAAATAAATAGTGTAAGAAAATGGGGAAAAATTACTTGTTTTTTATAGGAGACAATTTGGCTCCTGTGAAATCTATAACTTATAGTAACAATGATGGGTTGTACTTCACGTTCAACTAAGAATTTTGAAATGCTGCTGCTGCTGCTACTGTCACTTCAGTCATGTCCGACTCTATGCGACCCCATAGACAGCAGCCCACCAGGCTCTCCCATCCCTGGGATTCTCCAGGCAAGAACACTGGAGTGGGTTGCCATTTTCTTCTCCAATGCATGAAAGTGAAAAGTGAAAGGGAAGCCGCTCAGTCGTGTCCAACTCAGCGACCCCACGGACTGCTGCCTACCAGGCTCCTCCATCCATGGGATTTTCCAGGCAAGAGTACTGGGGTGAGTTGCCATTGCCTTCTCCAATTTTGAAATGACTTCTTCACTTATATCTAATTAAGATATTTTACAGGTTCCTTCAAATAGTGAAAAGGTAATGTGATCTGGCTGTTATGTTGAAATTTGCAGATTATTATTAGCATTAGCATTTTAAAAATCTCTTATAAATGATTTTACATGAAAGTTCAGTGGCTATCGTAATTTCCTACCATTCTGAAAAAAAGATTTTGGGTAGAAAAATCTGATACGTTTCTGTCACTCTTCTATTTTTTCTGTGAATGATTAGCTTCTAAGTTTTGGTGAATTCTTTTGCCACAGGTAGATTTATAATCACACTATGGCACAGAAATAGGAGCATAATGGTCATACACTGTAACAGATATGGAACCATGAGTAGATCAGTGTACAATTAAATAAAAATTTAAATAACAAGTAATCTATATATAATATTTCAAATTAAATTCAAATAATGTTTATACTATTTTATTAAGACAATACATATGTACTAATTGTAAAAAATATTGATACTTTAAAAAGTATATGTTTTTTTCTTTTTAAGGTTTTGCAGTAAAGTTGAGGAACTGCCTAAACCAGTGACATCCAATCCTGGCATTGTTTGAGTTTAAATCATTTGCTTATATATGAATTTGATTTTTAAAACACTAGAGGCACAGGAAAATAGAATAATCACATATTTATCACTCATCTCTGTCATTATGTGTGTGTCTGTTATGAATGTATGTATAATTTTTTAGATCTATATGAATCACTATTAGCTGAGCCTGGTGAGAGATAGAAAAGTAACATCTGCTTTCCTAATTCCTTCCTTATGGGAGATTTAGTCGCTAAGTTGTGTACAATTCTTACAACCCCATGGACTGTAGCCAGCCAGGCTCCTCTATCTATGGAATTCTCCAGGCAAGAACACTGGAGTGGGTTGCCATTTCCTTCTCCAGGGGATCTTCCCAACTGAGGAATTGAACCCAGGTCTCCTGCATTGCAGGCAGATTTTTTACCAAGTGAGCTACAAGGGAAGCCTCCGCAAAAAAGTCACTCAATCACATCCAGTTCTTTGCAACCCCAGGAACTGCACAGTTCATGGAATTCTCCAGGCCAGAATACTGGCATGGATACCTTTCCCTTCTCCTGGGGATCTTCCCAACCCAGGGATCGAACCCAGGTCTCCCACATTGCAGGCGGATTCTTTACCAGTTGAGCCACAAAGGAAGCCCTTCCTTATGTGAGCATATTCATTTGGAAGTAATTACATGATAAAATAATTTTAAAGCCAGACATGAAGGTATCTTTGTTGTAAAGATATCATTTTTGAGATTTTAAAGATTTGTTAGCATAATCACATATTTATAGACACCATCTCTCAGGGAATCTTTCACTTTCTCATTTCGAAGACTGTAGATGAAAGGATTCAACATTGGTGTCACAATGGTATTTAGCACTGTGGCAAATTTGTTAACATCCATCACATTACCCTTTTGTGGGCGGACGTAGATGAAGATGGAGCTTCCATAGTAAAGTGTTACTACGGTGATATGTGAAACACAGGTGGAGAAAGCTTTCTGCCGTCCCTGGACAGAGGGAATTCTAAAAATAGTAATAATAATATATGTGTAAGACACTCCTGTCAGGAGCAAGGAACCCAACAGCAACACAGCAGAGGAGACAAAGTCAGCCAGCTCAGCCAGAGAGATATCTGCACAGACCAACTTTAGCACAGGAGCACTGTCACAGAAGAAGTGATTAATTACATTTGGCCCACAAAAGGGCAGAGGGGCAGTTAATATTGATGAGGCCAAAATTGACAAAAATGCACCTACATAAGATCCCAGAAGCAATGATATGCATGTTTGTTTGTTCATGATGATGGCATACCTCAGTGGGTGGCAGATGGCAACATATCGATCAAAGGACATAACAGCCAAGATGAAGAATTCTGTGGATCCCAACAGAAAGTAGAAGAAAGACTGTGTAAGACATCCCGCAAAGGATATTGCTTTGGTGAGGGAAAATGTGTTTGCTAACATCTTAGGCACCACCGTGGAGGTAATTGCAACCTCAAGGAAAGAAAGATTGGCTACAAAGAAGTACATGGGTGAGTGCAGACGGTAGTCACCACACACCAAAAGGATAATCATGGTGTTGCCAATCAGAGACGTCACATACATAAGCAGGAATGCAGAAAAAAGAAGAATTTCTACTTCTTTCCTGTTCTGAAATCCTAGAAGAATGAACTCAGTGACAATGGTCTTGTTTCTTTGATCCATAATTTCTCATTTCCACCTGGCATAATAAAAAAAGAAGTTTATGATTGGTCTTTGTATCTAAATCTTGGAAATAATCCATATACAGATTTTAACTGTATTTTCTTTTTGTGGAAGAAAAACAATAAAAACAAATAATTATTTTTCCAGTGTATAAACAGCTCCTGAGATAAACTGTGCCAGATGTAAGAGTTCAAGTGTGAAATTCACTCATAATAGCTGAATTAGTTCCACAATAAGATTGTGATAAATATCCTATTGAAAGACCTGTGAGTTTTCCCTCAGTGTAGAGAAACTAACAGTGAATTTAGTTCTTCACAAGTCTTGTGAACAGATGTATAGAGTGTCCTTTGAGATAAACACATCACAGTGTCCTTAATCCATTCAGATGTAAAGCATTTTAGAGTGCTGGAAAAGTTGCAAAGCTAGCTTATCATTGAGAAGAAAAAGTGCTAAAATAAACAACTAAATATGATTACATAATACGTTCATTACTTTTGACTTACAAGTTCCAGCCACTGTATTGTCAGATCGTCCACTATAAAGTCAACTTTATGTAATTTCCATGTAGAATCACATCTTATAGCAAATGAGATATTCACAGGTATTTCAAGAGTAAGGGAAAGGTTTAAATAAATGACTTGTCAATATTGATTATATTTTTCTTAGAATTCAGAGAGACAGAGCAAATACTCAGCCAAGAGGGAGTAGAAAAATGAAACTTTTGAATTTTGAATATTCCTAAGAGAAGCAGTGAAAGCATAATTTTGTATTCTTCATACTAGAAAACAAGGGCCAAAAGCACAGAGAAAACAAGACACTCATTGGAGAGAAGGTGATTTTGCTGGATGGCTATCTGATCCTAAAAGTTCATTAGCTTATTCTTTTACTCACTTTTATTATTATCTATTTACTGCATAATGAGGAAACAGATAAATATATGATTCATGCATGTTACACTTTTTATGAGTAAGAGGAATAAGTTGGACCAAAATTAAAGTTAAAGCACTATGATTCTTAACTATGACCACTCTTAACACAGTAACACAAATTCAGTATTTAAATAAATATGAACTAAATTTGTCAATACAGTGGCTTGGTATGAAACACTGCAACCAGTTTACTTTCCTATAATCTTGCAAAGAAAAAGAAATATTGATGGATTAGATGAATAAGGAAAAAGTAATTGTGGAGTATATTACTTGAAAGAGGCTTTCTTGTCATCTCATAAATGGTTGGTTTGAATATGAACAATTGATGGGAATCTCAAAGGCTATAGTGATGCAGGGCAGAAGCTAAAGATTCAGGTGTTGTTGTTGTTCAGTCACTAAGTCATGGTTGACTCTTTGCAACCCCATGGACAGCAGCATGCCAGGTTTTCCTGTCCTTCACCATCTCCTGGAGTTTGCTTAAACTCAATTGGAAACAATAAAGATTTATTCAATCAATTCCAAAATTTTGCTTTAAGCTTGTGTAAACAAAAAGAAGAGATAGAACAGGAGGAAATGATAGTTTGGGGGAAAACAAACAAATAATCCAAAAGCAATGTGAGCAAAGAGTATCAATTAAAAAAGAATATTGTAAATTCTATCCTTACCTGCTGAAGCATACCTCAAAATTGTTATGAATGTTCAAGTACATGGTTTCCAGGTATTCCTTCTCTGTAACTTCATGATTTGGGTTTTGCCTATGATTGGAATCATACTTAAAAGTTCACTTCCTTCTTCTGACAGCCTCAGAAAGTTAAGAAACAAAGTCTGGTGATTGCAACAGTATTGATATGTGAATTTTTAAAGACTTTGTTGGGGAATGAATGATTCACAACTATGAAGTGCTAGTATATATCTGTAGATTATTAGAACTTGGAAAAGGAAGGGAAGCCTGAGTTCATTATTTCTGCTTCCCTAAGGCCAGGGTTTCTAGTAGCACAATAGCCTCCAGAGAATATTTTAAAAAATCCAATTAAAAGAAAAGTAAAAGTGCCCCAAATTAGAAAAGTGAGAACTTATAAACACAATTTCTATAAGAAACACATTAAACCCAGCAAAACCATTAGAGATGCTTTGCTCAAGACTGAGTCTTTTAACTACTATATAATGTCATGTACATGCATCAGGTCATGAGAAGGATCTTGATATTTATCATTATCCATAGCAACAGCAGCATAATCTCCAACTACATTTGTTGAATGCTATGTCCTGGAAACTCTTCCAAAATTGCACTTATATCTTTTTGAACTTTATAAAAACTATATGACATAGACTGTATTGTTACATTGACTTATGCCCTTTCACAAAATTAATAAATGATATCAAAAATCTGTCAAATTTCACAAAATTAATAAATAAAAATTATATCAAAATATATATTGTGTCTAATATTAAAAGTATTAAAAATGAATGGGCACATGGGCTTCAGTAGTTGTGGTGTGTGGGCTCAGTTGCCTCATGGCATGTGAAATCTTCCTGGACCAGGATGGACCCCAGGTTCCCTGCATTGGTAGGTATATTCATTCAACTGGAACACCAGTTGAATGAAATCCCTATATACTGGCTTTAAGCAACTGAAGACCTTCACCACTCATCACACCTAAAGTTTCTATAACCTCAGAAACCTTTTCTGATCTCTCATTCTACTTAGCATTTGTTTCTAGAACCACAGGTAGCTATAAATTGCTGTGGTATTTGCCTCTATTTTCAGTGGCTTCCAAACTCTGCCACAGGGCCCATGAACACACTGAGTGAGGCTGCACATAAATCAGTTTCTTGGGCTGCCTCCAGACAAGGAAAACATTGAACGTACAGTCCCCTGTTTATTTCAATCCAGAAGAAGGAATCTTGATATACAAGGTTCCTCCCAGTTTCACTGCTTTCCTTGGATAGAGGAATATCATAAATAAGCATGCAAATGCTTTGAATTTGCCTACCACTTTTGCTTGAATCCTTCCATGATTTTACATTATCCTGTGTGCTGTAGCTTCTCAGCTGGTCTCTAGAGTTCTCAAAGTTTCTCTAGCCCCAATATTGTTTTTAACTTTCTGTCTTTGTGGGGGAAATATATTTTTGGCCTTCCATTTTGCTAACATCTCTCTATATATCAAGTTTAAATCAACCTTGATTTTTCTTTCTTTTCTTATTTCATAAGTTTACCTTTCTAGTCTTCCATGGTATAATTTTGAGCTTCAACTGAGATAAGACAAATTACTGAATTGTCAAATTACACTTAGAAAGCCCAGAGATCTCATTTAGTACCAAGTTTATGTATAATTTCAAACACAAAAATATTTGAGTGTTTTTGACCTCTGAGTCTCTTGGTGAACTCTAAGCTTTTCAATGAAGTTTTTCAGAGAAGTACTGTACATATCAGGGCATCCTTCCAACTCAATTTAATATATGATACTTCTGTATAATATGTGTAATCACACCACATGTATTGAATACAAAGGTTTGCTTAAAGAAACATGCCCTGTATAAACATATCATTTTTAATTTGCATGACATTTACCAGGAAGTCCTAATCAATAAATACATAAAGTGCTATATTCTATAAGGAATCCTAGACAGCCAGGTACATCCTGCCAAATGTATTCTATAAATAAAAACTTCCTTGCTAACAAATTATTTTTCCCCAAAAGGTGTACTATACACTTAACAGCTGCAACATTAAGAGAGGTTCTATTTGTACCTATTATGGTTTTATTGTGAATAATTTTGACTTTTATTATTTTCATACATTTATTTAGTTGATCATATGATTTCTCTCATTTATTCATGTAAATAATAAATTGATTGATTTTTTGAAGACTTAAATAAACTTTTCTTGAATATGTATCAATAATTTATGATATATTAGCCTTTCAATGGAGAGCATGATCATGTTTGCTTATATTTTGAACTCTTTTATCTATATTTATGAAGAATATGTTCTTTGGCTGTTGATTTTGTAATGTTCTTCTCAGTTATCAGTTTAGTTCAGTCGTTCAGTCCTGTCTGACTCTTTGCGACCTCATGGACTGCAGCAAACCAGGCTTCCCTATCCATTACCAACTCCTGGAGCTTGCTCAAACTCATATCCATTGAGTTGGTGATGCCATTCAACCATCTCATCCTCTGTCATCTCCTTCTCTTCCTGCCTTTCTCAGTTAAAGTTATACGTTATTATTATAGTAATACTATAATATAATTTCATAATTTTATAATAATTTCAACACTATTGTAAGTCTTTTTGAGCTCATAAAATGGGTGGGTAGAATTATTTTACCTCTATTTCCTGAAATAATTTGTGTAAGGGAAATAAACCTTAATAATATTCACAAAATTTCACTTATGAAGCTATGTGGATCCATAAATTCTTCTGAAGATTTTTTGCAGGTCAAAGTAATGTTTTCTATTGTATCATTATTATGACCTTTTTGGCAAAAAAATGTCAATTTTCCAGTTGGTGCTAGTGGTAAAAAACCTGTCTGTCAATGCATGAGACATAAGAGACGTGGGTTTGAGTCCTAGGTCAGGAAAATCCCCGGGAGGAGAGCATGGCAACCCACTCCAGGACTCTTGCAAAGAATCAGACACAACTAAGCGACTTAGCACATGGCACATGTTAATTTCATCAACGTTATCATTAAAATGACATAAAGTTTATGCTGTATCATGCTACCTTTTCAATATTTGTGGCATTTGTAGTGATGCTGCATCTAGTTTTAGAAACCCTGGTGTTTTCACTCACTTTAACATTTCATTAATGTTTTTTAATTTTCAACATTAAAATACAAATTTTGTTTACATTTTGTTTTTCCATATATATTTTTATTTTTCTACCAAAAGAAGTGACTGAAAATAGCACATTTTTAAACTTAAATTTCTGGTAGTCAATAATCTTATATGTATTTCACTGGACTAAAATCAATCTGTTAACATGGATATATTATTTTCTGAAAACTCCAAGGGATACCTTTTTCTTGTTTGTTTAAGCTTCTAAAGAATTTCTAGTTTTGTTGATCATACATGCATGTGTGCTGAGTCTTGATCATACCCACTTTCCAACTCAAAGCCTACATTGACTAGTCAATTCATGTGTACATAACCACCTCTCTGGGGGAGGGGCCACAAGTCACAAAGTGTAAGCAACTCCAGAAGATGGAGAAAGCGAAGAAATGAATTCTCCCTGTGGCCTGCAGAAGGAAGACAGCCTGGCTGACACCTTGATGTTTAGGACTTCTGACATCCAGAGCAGTTTAAGGGAAAGAAACCTGCAGCAAAATTTGAAATGATTGACAACTTGACCTTGAAAAGATCTTGTGGTGATTTGAGATCCTGTTGGCTGTCCAAAGGGTGAGGAGCCCTTTGAGAGAAGAATTTCCTTTGGCTGGTAGCAGAACACTAAAGCAGAAAGGTTCAAGCATGAGAAGAATTTAATGAGGTATCCTTAAGATGGCAGAGTAGAAGGATGTGTGTTCATCTTCTTCTGCGAGAACGCCAAAATTACAACTTGCTGCTGTACAATGGTTGACAGGAGAAATGTTTGATCTCACCAAAAAAAAAAGATACCCCATGTCCAAGGGTAAATGAGAAGTCCCAGAAAGACAGTAGAAGGGGTGAAATCATGTTTAGAATCAAACCCCATTCCCTCCAGAGATACTCAAGGGCTCAAACAAACCTTGTGCACACCAGGACCCAGAGACCCCACAAAGACTGAGCCAGAGCTGCGTCTGAGCATCTCCTGCAGAGGTATGGGTCAAGAGTGTCCTAACTCAGGGACAGGGACTCTGGGTGCAGCAGACCTGGATATGGCATAAGCCCTCTTCGAGAAGGTCACCATTAAACCCACCATAAAGCCACCATAACTTCCACAGGACTTGGTAAACAGACTCTTGGAGGGCACAAACAAAACTTTGTGCACACCAGGACCCAGAGGAAAGGAGCAGTGATCCCACAAGAGACTGACCCAGACTTGCCTGTGAGTGTCCAGGAGTCTCTGGCAGAGGCTTGGGTCACAGTGCCCTGCAGCAGAGCATACATAGGACCTTTAGAAGAACTAAAGAGCCTCTTGATGAAAGTGAAAGAGGAGAGTGAAAAAGTTGGCTTAAAACAGCATTTCAAAAACTCAGCCTTTAGATCGTGGCATCCTGTTACATCACTTCATGGCAAATTGGGGAGACAATGGAAACAATGAGAGACTTTATTTTGGGGGCACCAAAATCACTGCAGATGGTTATTGCAGCCATGAAATTAAAAGATGCTTCCTACTTGGAGGAAAAGCTATGATAACCTAGACAGCATACTAAAAAGAAGAGACATTACTTTGCCAACAAAGTCCGTCTAGTCAAAACTATGATTTTTCCAGTAGTCAGGTATGGATGTGAGAGTTAGACTATAAAGAAAGCAAAGTGCTGAAGAATTGATGCCTTTGACTGTGGTGTTGGAGAAAGCTTTTGAGAGTCCCTTGGACTGCAAGGAAATCCAATCAGTATCGTAGCCTGGAGAAGTCCTTAGACTGTGTAGTCCATGGTGTCACAAAGGATTGGAAGTAGTCAAATAGAAGATGGCAAGAGTGAACATCGACATTTTAGGAATCAGTGAACCAAAATGGACTGGAATGGGTGAATTGAACTCAGATGGCCATTGTATCTAATATTGTGGGCAAGAATACCTTAGAAGAAATAGAGTAGCCATCATAGTCAACAGAAGAGTCCAAAATGCAGTACTTGGATGCAGTCTCAAAAACAACAGAATGATCTGTTCATTTCCAAGGCAAACCATTCAATATCACAATAATCCAAGTCTATGACCCAACCAGTAATGCTGAAGAAGTTGAACTTGAATGGTTCTTTGAAGACCTACAAGATCTTCTAGAACTAGCATTCAAAAAAGATGTACTTTTCATTATAGGGGACTGGAATGCAAAAGTAGGAAGTCAAGAACACCTGGAGTAACAGGCAAATTTAGCGTTGGAGTACAGAATGAAGCAGGGTGAAAGCTAATAGAGTTTTGTCAAGAGAAACACTGGTCATATCAAACATATGCTTCCAACAACACAAGAGAGGACTCTACACATGGACATCACCAGATGGTCAATACAGAAATCAGATTGATTATATTCTTTGCAGCCAAAGACGGAAAAGCTTTATACAGTCAGCAAAAACAAGAATGGAAGCATATGGTGGCTCAGATCATGACTCCTTATTGCCAAATTCAAAATTAAACTGAAGAAATTAGGGAAAAACCCCTAGACCACTCAAGTATGACCTAAATCAAATCCCTAACGATTATACAGTAGAAGTGACAAATAGATTCAAAGGATTAGATCTGATAGACATAATGCCTGAAGAAATATGGCTGGAAGTTCATGACATTGTACAGGAGGCAGTGATCAAGACCATCCTCAAAAAGATAAATGACAAAAAGGGAAAATGCTTGTCTGAGGAGGTCTTACAAATAGCTGTGAAAAGAGGAAAAGCTAAAGGCAAAGGAGAAAAGGAGAGATATACCCATTTGAATGCAGAATTCCAAAGAATAGCAAGGAGAGATAAGAAAGCCTTCCTCAGTCATCAATGCAAAGAAATAGAGGAAAACAATAGAATGGAAAAGACTAGAGATCTCTTCAAAAAAATTAGAGATATCAAGGGAACATTTCATGCAAAGATGGCCCCAATAAAAGACAGAAATGGTATGAACCTAAAAGAAGCAGAAGATATTAAGAAGAGGTGGCAAGAATACACAGAAGAACTATACAAAAAAGATCTTAATGAACCAGTTAACCACTGTGGTGTGATCACTCACCTAGAGCCAGACATCCTAAATGTGAAATCAAATGGGCCTTAGGAAGCATCACTAGGAAAAAAGCTAGAGGAGGTGATGGAATTCCAGTTGAGCTATTTCAAATCCTTAAAGATGATGCTGTCAAACTGCTGCACAAACTAAAGCAAATTTGGAAAACAGCAGTGGTCACAGGACTGGAAAAGGTCAGTTTTCATTCCAACCCCAAAGAAAGGCAATCCCAAAGAAATGTTCACACTACCGCAAAAATGCACTAATTTCACATTCTAGCAAAGTAATGGTCAAAATTCTCCAAGCCAGACTTCAACAGTACTTGAACTGAGAACTTCCAGATGTTCAAGCTGGACTTAGACAAAGCAGAGGAACCAGAGATTAAATTGCCAACGTCCAATGAATCATAGAAAAAAAAAGAGAGTTCCAGAAAAGCATCTACTTCCTCTTTATTGACTACACCAAATCCTTCGACTGTGTGGGTCACCACAAACTGTGGAAAATTCTTCGAGAGTTGGGAATACCAGACCATCTGACCTGCCTTCTGTGAAATCTGTATGCAGGTCAAGAAGCAACAGTAAGAACTGAACATGGAACAATGGACTGGTTCCAAATCAAGAAAGGAGTATGTCAAGGCTGTATATTGTGACCCTACTTATTTAGCTTCTATGCAGAGTACATCATGAGAAATGCTAGGCTAGATGAAGCACAGGCTGGAATCAAGATTGCTGAGAGAAATATCAATAACCCCAGATATTCAAGTGACATCAGTCTTATGGCAGAAAGTGAAGAAGAACTAAAGAGCCTCTTGATGAAAGTGAAAGAAGAGAGTGGAAAAGGTTGGCTTAAAGCTCAACATTCAGAAAACTAAGATTATGGCATCTGGTGTTATCTCTTTATGGCAAATAGTTGGGGAAACAATGGAAACAGTGGCTGGCTTTATTTTGGGGGGTTCCAAAACACTGCAGGTGGTGACTGCAGCCATGAAATTAAAAGACGCTTGCTCCTTGGAATGACCAAGTTATGACCAGCCTAGGCAGCATATGAAAAAGCAGAGACATTACTTTGCCAACAAAGGTCTGTCTAGTCAAAGCTATGGTTTTCCAGCAGTCATGTATGGATGTGAGAGTTGGACTATAAAGAAAGCTGAGCACCAAAGAATTGATGCTTGTTAACTGTGGTGTTGGAGAAGACTCTTGAGAGTCCCTTGGACAACAAGGAGATCCAACCAGTCCATCCTGAAGGAAATCAGTCCTGAATATTCATTGTAAGGCCTAATGCTGAAGTTGAAACTCCATTACTTTGGCCACCTGATGGGAAGAGCTGACTCATTGGAAAAGACCCTGATGCTTGGAAAGACTGAAGGTGGGAGGAGAAAGGGATGACAGATGAGATGTTTTGATAGCATCACTGACTCAATGGACATAAGTTTGAGTAACCGCTGGGAGTTGGTGATGGACAGGGAAGTCTGGCAAGCTGCAGTCCATGGGTTTGCAAAGAGTTGGACACAACTGGTGGACTGAAGTGAACTGAACTGAATGAGTGGGAAGATTATTCCAGCTATTTTTGAGAAGGGGTGGAGATTTTAAGGATTTGGGCCACCTCCCTCTCCTTGGTCTTTTAACAATGCTGCAGAACTGTCATGGCACCTCTGAGTGTGTCATTTCACTTGTTGATTGAGGATTGAGGTCTAGTCTTGTCTGCCATCTTGGTCTCATTTGACTTTAGTTGGTTTTTTTTGTGTCCTTGGGCTATGTCCTTCTTTCAAAAGTTGTTTCCTGCCTCTTTTGCTCCTGTTGCAGCCTGATGGGAGTTCCCCTGTATGTTATTTGTCATTTTTCCCTTGTTACATTTAATATTTTATATTTGTCTTGAATCTTTTTTAGTTTGATTACTGTGTATTTTGGTGTGTTCCTCCTTGGATTTATCCTGCTTAGGACTCTCTGTTCTTCCTGGACTTGGTTGATTATTTCCTTTCCCATGTTAAGGAAGTTTTCAGTTATTATCTATTCAAATATTTTCTCAGGTCCTTTCTCCCTCTTCTCCTTCTGGGACACCTATACTGTGAATGTTAGTGCACCTGTTGTTGTCTCATATGTCTCTTAGTCTGTCTTCATTTCTTTTCATTCTTTTTACTATATTCTGTTTTATCAGAACCCTAGGCTGGGAAGCCTGTCATGGCATTCAGATCCTTCCCAACAGTGGGAGAACTTCTTTGGTATTATTGTTCTCCAATTTGTGGGTTACCCACCCAGCAGGTATGGGATTTGATTTTATTGTGACTGCGGCTCTCCTACCATCTTGCTGCAGCTTCTTCTTTGTCTTTGGATGTGGGGTATCTTTTATTAGTGTGTTCCAGCATCCTTCTGTAGATGGTTATTCAACAGCTAGTTGCAATTTTAGTGTTCCCACAGGAGATGAGCACATGTCCTTCTACTCTGGTGTCTTGAATCAGAAGTCATAACAGTCTATTCTGAATTGACAACAGCTTAACTTTAAGCTCAGCATATTTACTGCCTGCTAAAATATTTCATTTTTTTTAATGTTACCAGTCATATTTCTATATTGTGTACTTATTAATTAATTACTACAGCTATAACTTTATTTAATACTTTTGTCTTCTAGTATTTATACTACAGCTAATAATGATTCACATAACCATTACAGTATTATGCAGAATATGTTTATATGTTTACATTTACCTGTAAATTTATACAGTCATATGTTCTCATATTACTAAATAGTGTCCTTTTATTTCAACTTGAAAAACTCTGTTTTGCATTTCTTGTATGACAGCCTAGTAGTGATGACACTGCTGAAATATTTAACTTATTTGCTGAAGTGAAGTGAAGTCACTAAGTCGTGGCCGACTCTTTACGACCCCATGTTCTTGCCTGGAGAATCCCAGAGACGGGGGAGCCTGGTGGGCTGACGTCTATGGGATCACACAGAGTCGGACACGACTGAAGTGACTTAGCAGCAGCAGCAGCAGTACTGTAGCCTACCAAGCTCCTCCATCCATGGAATTTTCCAGGCAAGAGTACTGGAGTGGGTTGCCATTTCCTTCTCCAGAGGATCTTTCCAACCCAGGAATCGAACCTGGGTCTCTGCATTGCAGGCAGACGCTTTACCATCTGAGCTACCAGGGTTTCATAAAAAATGTAACATTTTTTCAGCATTTGGATCTGAAATTTACTTAGGTATCACAATATGAATGTTTGTATTACACTTTTGTCTTAAGGAATTTGTATACATGAAAGTCTATCACAAATGAACACTATTTAAATTACAGCTAACTTATTATGCTCTTTTTACCAAAGTATAAGTAAACTAATGTTTAGTTTGTTAAGTCACTTTCTGTGTGCTTCATTACCTGTACAAATTGGAGGCTTTGACTTTATGATATTGATTGATTGGTTTCACTCAACAGAATCAAGTATTTGTTAGTACAGCTCTTTAGGAGAAAATATGACTGACATCTCACCATTATAAATGCAAATATGGCTTTTTTATTTCAAGAAACTAATAAAAATATATTTGTGCTGCAGGGCTTGCCAAGTCGCGCTAGTGGTAAAGAACCTACCTGCCCATGAAGCAGAGGTAAAAGACGTGGGCTTGTTCCCTGGTCCAGGAAGCTCCCCTGGAAAAGGGAATGGCTACCCACTCCAGTATTCTTGCCTGGAGAATATCATGGACAGAGGAGCCTGATGGACTAGGGTCCATAGGATCTCAAAGAGTTGGACACGACTGAAGTGACATAGCGCATACACACTCTCTATGAGTGATGTAACCAATACCTGGGAACATGCTAATTACATAGATTCTTTTCTGTATCAGCTCAATGGGTGATAGGATAAATATGTTCCTTAAATACCTACTTAGTGATTATGGGGACTCTTGACTGCATGCCAGTATTTGAATTTTAGCCCCCCAGGCTCTTCTGTCATTGGAATTCTCCAGGCAAGAGTGCTGAACTGGGTGGCCATTCTCTTCTCCAGAGGATCTTCCAGACCCAGGGATGGGACCCAGGTCTCCTACATTGCAGGCAGACTCTTTACCATCTGAGCCACCACGGAAGCCTTTGAAGTTACTTATTGGTAAGGAAAAGTCAGTTGTGGTACTTAATTTCTTCATATAAGACAGTGCCAAGATTTGTCTTGTAATTGAAAGGGACAGATAAGCCAATTTCAACAAAAGTGGCAGCCTCTCTCTTTGGAATATTTCCAATTTTAAGCCACTGGGACATGGGCAGCAGATATAAAATCATCACCATTCTTAATCTCTCTATACTCACCGACAAATATGTTTGCTCACAGAAAGTATAGTGCCTCTTGGAGAGGAAAAGAGCATTTACATATTTGAAAGTCAAACTTAATGTTGTCCATCTGGATGAATCATCAGTAATAATTTAAACAGTGACTATGACATGAAGCCTGCTGTATTCTTTCACCTTCTATAGAACAGATACTTTAGTGAGTTTTATTTTCTTTCACTCTGACTGTTTATTATAATTTCAGTCAGAATATGAGAAGCCTGTAAAAAAGTCTTATTTAAATTCTGTAGTTAGAAAGTTTCTTCTGTAATAATGCTTAATTTAATATCTCTAAAGCATGAATTGCTAAGTATAGGCCACAGAGAAGTCTTCTGTATCTATCTATATTCTAAAATGAGCTTATATACAACAGACATATTTGTCTTTGTAACTCTTTATTTACATAACTTCTTTGTAATGCACAACAGCATTCTGATTCATTGTAATGAATGAAAAATAAGTTGAAAACACTAGGTAAATTAACCACAATAAAAAAATTAGCAAAGTAAGTAAAATGCTGAAGGGAGAGATCAAAAAGTTATATATAACTTGACAATGCATTACCACTAAAATGTACTGGATATTACTGGAGGAAGCAAATAATTACTATAGTAATTATCAATTAGCTTTGTTTTGTTTTGATTTATGTAAAGCATAGCTTTGAATTATACAATACATATATGGAGCTTAGATTTTTAAAAGTAGTTTGGAATTCTATGCATTTGAGCCTCTAAAATGTAAGCTCATCTATAGTTCAACTATATCTTCTCTACTTTGTTAAATTTCATAACTCTTAAATAAATATAATTTTGGAATGATTAGTTTTAGGTAATTTTTTCTAATAAAGTATAAGAGGAAATGCATTACATGCCAAATATCCCATCACAAATATTTTATATTCATTTAATTTTTATTTATCTACATTTTTCAACATATAAAAATAGGAGATCTATCTATCTATCTATAGAGACAGTCAGGTTAACAGAGAGTAGAAGAGATATTAGATGACATTAAGGGAAAATATAATAACAGTAGCCAATCTGGGAAAAAATATATATATATATATATCAACATAATCAGAAAACACATGAAGGTGTATTTAAATAAAAATCATGCACTGAAGAAAGGATACACACATATCAGAGGTGTCAATTAATTTCAGCATTTTACACTAAATTTGTTCACCCAACTTTTTAACTCTATTTTCTTTATCCATTTTACTCAGTTTTATTAATTGAATTCTTAAATGGGTAAAAAATAATTGTTGATCATTGAGTGAGAAAGACAGGCCAGAGATAATTGTCTCAATTACGGCATCAAAAATTAAGCCAGAAATATGTTGAGGTAAGACTATTAATAAATAGATAGATGACAGAGAGATAAACTTATAAATATATGCTTTTAAATATATGTACCCATGTATGTTTATATCTATGCCTATGTCTATAGCTATGCTTTCATTTATCTATATCTTCCCTACCAAGGGATTGGCAGATTTTAAATCAAGTAGAGAAGAAGACAGAATTTACATTTTAAAATGGAGTTATACTTAGGCAAAACATTTGGAAAGAGTTCATGACATCTAGGAAGCATACAAATCAGGGGTGAGAAAAATGACATTGGCAATTAAAATATAGAGAAAGGAAATATAGTTTTGTAGACATAAATTTAGCTTTTCTTATATTTCCATGTTTGTAATAATATATTGAAGTATGACCTAGTAAATATATGTGTGAGTTTATATCTAACTTTCTACCATCCATCTAGGCAGATGAATTTTAAAAATAAATGAATTATAAACAGTGCTGCGATGAACACTGGGGTGCACGTGTCTCTTTCAGATCTGGTTTCCTCAGTGTGTATGCCCAGAAGTGGGATTGCTGGGTCATATGGCAGTTCTATTTCCAGTTCTTTAAGAAATCTCCACACTGTTTTCCATAGCGGCTGTACTAGTTTGCATTCCCACCAACAGTGTAAGAGGGTTCCCTTTTCTCCACACCCTCTCCAGCATTTATTGCTTGTAGACTTTTGGATAGCAGCCATCCTGACTGGAGTGTAACGGTACCTCATTGTGGTTTTGATTTGCATTTCTCTAATAATGAGTGATGTTGAGCATCTTTTCATGTGTTTGTTAGCCATCTGTATGTCTTCTTTGGAGAAATGTCTGTTTAGTTCTTTGGCCCATTTTTTGATTGGGTCATTTATTTTTCTGGAATTGAGCTGCAGGAGTTGCTTGTATATTTTTGAGATTAATCCTTTGTCTGTTTCTTCATTTGCTATTATTTTCTCCCAATCTGAGGGCTGTCTTTTCACCTTACTTATAGTTTCCTTTGTAGTGCAAAAGCTTTTAAGTTTCATTAGGTCCCATTTGTTTAGTTTTGCTTTTATTTCCAATATTCTGGGAGGTGGGTCATAGAGGATCTTGCTTTGATTTATGTCGGAGAGTGTTTTGCCTATGTTCTCCTCTAGGAGTTTTATAGTTTCTGGTCTGACATTTAGATCTTTAATCCATTTTGAGTTTATTTTTGTGTATGGTGTTAGAAAGTGTTCTAGTTTCATTCTTTTACAAGTGGTTGACCAGTTTTCCCAGCACCACTTGTTAAAGAGGTTGTCTTTTTTCCATTGTATATCCTTGCCTCCTTTGTCAAAGATAAGGTGTCCATAGGTTCGTGGATTTATCTCTGGGCTTTCTATTCTGTTCCATTGATCTATATTTCTGTCTTTGTGCCAGTACCATACTGTCTTGATGACTGTGGCTTTGTAGTAGAGTCTGAAGTCAGGCAGGTTGATTCCTCTAGTTCCATTCTTCTTTCTCAAGATTACTTTGGCTATTCGAGGTTTTTTGTATTTCCATACAATAGCCAGGACACGGAAGCAACCTAGATGCCCATCAGCAGATGAATGGATAAGGAAGCTGTGGTACATATACACCAGGGAATATTACTCAGCCGTTAAAAAGAATTCATTTGAATCAGTTCTAATGAGATGGATGAAACTGGAGCCCATTATACAGAGTGAAGTAAGCCAGAAAGATAAAGAACATTACAGCATACTAACACATATATATGGAATTTAGAAAGATGGTAACGATAACCCTATATGCAAAACAGAAAAAGAGACACAGAAATACAGAACAGACTTTTGAACTCTGTGAGAGAAGGTGAGGGTGGGATATTTCAAAAGAACAGCATGTATACTATCTATGGTGAAACAGATCACCAGCCCAGGTGGGATGCATGAGACAAGTGCTTGGGCCTGGTGCACTGGGAAGACCCAGAGGAATCGGGTGGAGAGGGAGGTGGGAGGGGGGATCGGGATGGGGAATACGTGTAAATCTATGGCTGATTCATATCAATGTATGACAAAACCCACTGAAATGTTGTGAAGTAATTAGCCTCCAACTAATAAAAATAAATAAATAAATAAATAAATAAAATAAAAATAATTGGGATCATAAAAAAAATAAAATAAAATATTAAATTGTAAAAAAAAATAAAAAATAAAAATAAATGAATTGACTTTAAAAAAGGTGAAAACTCGGTAACCAAAATGATATGACACTGTCAAGGGAGAATGTAGAGAAACCCAAAAGGCCCAAAGAAGAAATTCTGGGATATGACATTTAATCCATTATTCAATAATCTAAAATCTTAGAAGATATTAGAAAAGATTAGAGTTGTGTGTGTGCTTAGTTGTGTCCAACTCTTTAGGGCTTCATGGACTGTGTAGCCCACCAGGCTTCTCTGCCAATGGGATTTTCTAGGCAAGAATATTGGAGTGGGGTGTGCAATTTCCTACTCCAGGGGATCTTCCCAAACCAGGGATCAAAGCTGCATCTCTTGCATCTCCTGCATTGGCAGACAGACAGATTCTTTACCACTAGTGCCACCTGGAAAGCCCGGAGTTGTGTAGAAAGGAAGCAAATTTAAGTAAAGAGAAGAATTTCTATTATGTTATGGAGTTTATTTTTAAGACAAAAGTTGGAGCAAATAATTATTTCTAACAGTCAATTGATTGAAAGAAAAAAAAAAAACACAAGGCAAATAGATATAAGTTGTGACATGGCATCATTGTATTCTCCATATCTTTCTCTTACTTTCATTCACATGTAAATTAGGATCCTATTGTGCCAAGAATCTGAAACAATTTGTTATATAGTTGCATAGCATTATAACAGTTTGTAGACACATGAAGAGAAACTGAAAAAAATGTCATAAAATACATATAAAGTATATGATTAATATATAGGCTTATACTGATGGAGAAGATATACCATTGAAATTATTTTTTACTTCTGTCTCTTTCACACACACACTCAACATGGTCATTAAAAAGATGATCATTAAATAGGAACACTTATTAGGGTTGTTATTTTTCAGGTATGCTGAGGTAATATTGACTATATTTAGGATTTATGACCACTTTAACCAAACTTTTTTCTTTTTTCTTAATGCAGAATATTTCATCAAGAATGAACAATATCTCCACGGTATCAGAATTTATTATCTTTTGTTTTCCCGGTCCATGGATTTTTCAATTCTTACAAGCTGGGTTTTTCATAGCAATTTACCTGGCAGCCCTAATGAGGAATGGCCTCATTTTTATTGTAACATCCTTCAGTTCAGTTCAGTCTCTTGGTCGTGTCCGACTCTTTGAGACCCCATGGACTGCAGCACGCCAGGCTTCCCTGTCCATCACCAACTCCTGGAGCTTGCTCAAACTCATGTCCATCTAGTCAGTGATGCCATCCAACCATCTCAACCTCTCTCATCCCCTTCTCCTCCTGCCTTCAATCTTTCCCAGAATCAGGGTCTTTTCAAATGAGTCAGTTCTTCACCTCAGGTGGCCAAAGTATTGGAGTTTCAGCATCAATCCTTTCAATAAATATTCAGGACTGATTTCCTTTAGGATGGACTAGTTGGATATCTTTGCTTTCCAAGGGACTCTAAAGAGTATTCTCCAACATCATAGTTCAATAGCATCCTTAGACCCATGCCTCCACACATTACTTCTTAAGAAATTTGTCCCTTTTTGACATTTACCTCACTTCAGTTGTTGTGCCAAAACTGTTGTCAACTTTTTGACCCACAGGAATTCCTTCACCTTTCTTAATTGTGTCACCCAGATGTTTCTGGTGCCTTTTTCAGCAGTGGCAGAACGATTTCTCCTCACAGGCATGTCCATTGACTGCTATGTTGCCATTTGCCATCCCCTGCACTATGAAGTCATTATGAACAGAGGCACATGTGTCCAGATGATGGTTCTATACTGGTTCAGTGGTGGCTTGCTATCTGTTATGCACACAGCAGAAATATTTTATCTTACTGTGGGCTCAATAAGATCCAACAAATCTTCTGTGATATTCCCCATTTGTTATTTATTACTTGTTCAAAGAATATAACTGCAGAAATTGTGCTTATACTTGTTAATGCAGTCCTGGATTTCTGTTGCTTTATGCGCATGATAATCTCATACATCTACATCTTCTCTACTGTCAGAAAGTTTCCGTCTACAGAGGGAAGGTCAAAGCCTATTCTACTTGCCTCCCACACTTGGCAGTTAGTGCACTTTTTCTCTCAACTGGATTTATTGCATACTTGAAACCTATTTTAGGGTCTACATCATTCACTGATCTCATTTTATCTTCTTTTTATATTTTATTGCCCCTTCCTTAATCCCATCATATACAGCCTAAGAAACAAGGCCATGAAAATAGGTTTAGATAAGTTACTCACTAGAAAGCTCTGACAAAGGAGAATATCCTTATCTTTTTCCAGGAATAGAGGTGTTTTTCTTCTTAATATTTGTGTAAGTACAGGATGGATCTGGCTGATTTGTTGTGTTAGTCTCCAGGATTACCTGGACCCAGGGTGATGATGCTTGGTCAATCTTCAATAAACCATAAAATCTAGTATGAATGAAGCTGCACTCAGGTCTGACAGTTCCAGTTTTGGAGAATTGCTAGAGAAAATGTACATAGTAGTTCTTAAATAGTTACCATTACGCCAACTTAATTTCTGCTTATCGAGTCAGCTCACACATCCTGGTTTTGGATTCTTAACTAGACAGCAGCTTCCTCCTTGAGTAAACCTGGATTCCCAGGTGTCCTGCTTTGTATTCTGGAGAGGAAGTACATCCTCTCTGGAGAATGTGACTGAGAATGGCCCCTGGAAGCTGAGCCAGAGTGTTCTGAATCTCAATATTGCATTACACTTTCTTGCTCCTGTTGCATTGTACCATTTACAGTAACAAACCTTTTTTGCGTATGCATTGATAGGTTATTGTCAGTCTTTTATATAATCTATAAGACTGGAACATAGCTAAATAAAACATTTGCTTCTGTCTCAAAAGTCTTCATAAGTATCATTGAAAACTAAAACAAGAGAGACGCTTTTTCTTGGAAGTTTCACTTTGGAGAAATGTCTATTTAGATCTGCTCACATTTTGATTGGGCTGTTTGTTTTTTCATACCCAAGATTTTGAAAAGCTTTTAATTCTTTATTATAACTGACCAGTACACAGAAATAATTTATGTGGTATCTTTTGATGTATGGTCTGTTAGTGTTTCCTTTTGGCACTGCTCATTTAAACTCTTGCCCAAATAACATAAGAGTAAAACAAGCTACTACAAACTCAGACAGATTTCTCAGAAAACTATGCTGCTTGATATATATGTTTTGTTTATAATATTCTATCTTTTTCTGGCTCAAATCTTAGCTAAACGCAAATATTTAGCAAATAAACATTTTGACTTAGGCAGTAGTTAGAATTTACTAGTGTATAAGGAATGGGTGATGATGTCTTTGATTTGCTTATACTGTCATTATTTTGCAAAATAGATATTCCTTGAAATCACTTACTTAGTTTTTTCAATAAGTGTTATAATTTTTACCACTATTGCCATTGACACATATTTATGACTAAAATAAAATTTTAACATAGAATACCTACATCTTCAAAAATTTAGTAGGATAAATAAATTCATGACTTCTTTACTAATTACTAACTGTGATTTTTACATTATAGCTCTCTATATTTGCTTAACTACATGTGCACATATATTTAATCATATTCTTTGAAATTATGTTTTAAGTTGAATGAAGTAACTTATTGCAAAGTTTGATGTAAACCTCGGTATTCAGCAAATACTCTCTAATTGGCTTCTCTGTTATTTCTAATGTTTGTAAGCTTGCTTCCTGTTTCATTGTGTCTAAAATCTCTGAGCATTTGTTTGGTCAATGACCATGGGTTAATACAGAGCACCACATAATTCGATAAGTACAAGAACTTCAGTAACATAGATAAGGTATGTATTATGATTTGTAGTTAGAATCTACATAATCACTTCCTAATGTAGTTGAGGATTAAAGATGTTATTTAAGTGAGACCATATTTTAATATAATAAATCTATCAATGATATGGAAAGTTTACCACTCATTTAAAAAAAATTATACATTTTTTTATTGACACCAGTAATATGTAATTGAATACGAAAGTTTTAATTTCACCTTCAGAACAATTACTAAAAACTAATAAAGTTCTGTGGATAGTTCAGTTCAGTTCAATTCAGTCACTCAGTCGTATCCGACTGCTTGCGACTCCATGGACTGTAGTACGCCAGGCTTCCCTGTCCATCACCAACTTCCAGAGCCAACTCAAACTCATGTCCATCGCGTCAGTGATGCCATCCAACCATCTCATCTGTCATCCCCTTCTCTTTCTGCCTTCAAACTTTCCCTGCATCAATGTCTTTACAATGAGTCAGTTGTGTGGACCAGGTAGCCAAAGTATTGGAGCTTCAGTTTCAGCATCAGTCCTTCCAATGAATATTCAGAACTGATTTCCTTTAGGATAGACATGTTAGATCTCCTTGCAGTCCAAGGGGCTCTCAAGGGTCTTCTCCAACAACACAGTTCAAAAGCATCAATTATTTGGCACTCAGCTTTCTTTATATTCCAACTCTCACATCCATACCTGACTACTGGAAAAACCATAGCTTTGATTAGACTGGCCTTTGTTGGCAAAGTAACATCTCTGCTTTTAAATATGCTGTCTAGGTTGGTTATAACTTTCCTTCCAAGGAGCAAGCTTCTTTTAAATTTATGGTTGCAATCACCATCTACAGTGATTTTGGAGACCCCCAAAATGAAGTCAGCCACTGTTTCCATTGTTTCCCCATCTGTGTGACATGACATGATGGGACCGGTTGCCATGATTTTAGTTTTCTAAATGCTGTTTTAGGCCAACTTTTTCACTCTCCTCTTTCACTTTCATCAAAAGGCTCTTTAGTTCTTCACTTTCTGCCATAAGGGTAGTGTCTTTGGCATATCTGAGGTTATTGATATTTCTCCTGGCAATCTTGGTTCCAGCATGTGCTTCATCCAGTCCAGCATTTTTCATGATGTACTCTGTATAGAAGTTAAATAAACAAGGTGACAATATACAGCCTTGATGTACCCTTTTCCTGATTTGGAACCAGTCTATTGTTCCATGTTCAGTTATAACTATTGCTTCTTGACCTGTATACAGTTTTTTCAGCAGGCAGGAAAGGTGGTCTGGTATTCCCATCTCTTTCAGAATTTTCCAGTTTGTTGTGATCCACACAGTCAAAGGCTTCGGTGTAGTCAATAAAGCTGAAATAGATGCTTTTCTGGAACGTTTTTACTTTTTTGATGATCCAACGGATGTTGACAATTTGACCTCTGGTTCCTCTGCTTTTCTAAATCCAGCTTGAACATCTGAAAGTTCTGGGTTCATGTACTGTTGAAGCCTGGCTTGGAGAATTTTGAGCACTACTTTGCTAGCATGTAAGATGAGTGCAATTCTGTGGTAGTGTGAGCATTCTTTGGGATTGCCTTTCTTAGCGATTGGAATGAAAACTGACCTTTTCCAGTCCTGTGGCCACTGCTGAGTTTTCCAAATTTGCTGACATATTGAGTGCAGTACTTTGACAGCATCATCTCTTTGTATTTGAAATAGCTCAACTGGAATTCCCTCATGTCCACTAGCTTTGTTCATACTGAGGCTTTGTAAGGCCCACTTAACTTTTCATTCCAGGATGTCTGGCTCTAGGTGAGTGATCACATCACAGTGGTTAACTGGGTCATGAAGATCTTTTTTGTGTAGTTCTCCTGTGTATTCTTGCCACCTCTTCTTAATTGCTTCTTTTAGGTCCATACCACTTCTGTCCTTTATTAGGGCCATCTTTACATGAAATGTTCCCTTGGTATCTCTAATTTTCTTGAAGAGATCTCTAGTCTTTTCCATTCTACTGTTTTCCTCTGTTTCTTTGCACTGATCACTGAGGAAGGCTTTCTTGTCTTTCCTTGCTATTCTTTGGAATTCTATATTCAAATGGGTATATCTTTCCTTTTCTCCTTTGCCTTTAGCTTCTCTTCTTTCCTCAGCTATTTGTAAAGCCTCCTCAGACAACCATTTTGCCCATTTGCTTTTCTTTTTCTTGGGAAGGCTCTTGGTCACTGCCTCATGCTCAATGTTATGAACTTCCTTCCACAGTTCAGGCATTCTGTCTATCAGATCTAATCTACTATCTAATGGATAGTAGACTACATCCTAATACTAATGTTTCCAAAATTATTTGCTGAATAGCAGTCATAACACTAAATTATACTTTGGGAATATATTTACTTCTATTGGTATGCCCTGGTCACTCAGCTGGTAAAGAATCTGCCTGCAGTGCAGGAGAACCTGGTTTGATCCCTGGGTTGGGGAGATCCCCTGGAGAAGGGAATGGCAACCCACTCGAGTATTCTGGCCTGGAGAATTCCATGAACACAGTCCATGGTGTCACAAAGAGTAGGACACAAATGAGTGCTTTCACTTCACTTACTTCCATCTATTTCATTACATAAAGTTCATGTAAAATTATGAAAATGTCCTGGTGGGATACTTTATTTTCTCATGATAAGTCTTACATAGAATATTTACTTTTACATATGTAAATTTTAAAAGGAGAAATCACCTTGAATTTATGAAAAATAAAAACAACATCATTCAGTGTAAACTTTAAAAGTATAGAAATATTGAAGAAAGAATGAAAACTTGGGGAAATAAAGTGCTTTCATTATTTATAGCTTTCTTTCTAATATTAAATGCAGGTAAGCATCACATTTGTATCACAAGTATTACAAACTTAATTAATTCCAGAGCTTTTCAGGATGCTTTCTGGTCTTTGGAATTTGATTTTTATTCTATTTAAATTTAATGTTGAAATATTTATGATAAAAATCGATAATAATTACATTTCAGATAATAGTAGCTTCTCTAAAAGTTCATCCTATGATGGTGATAATCATGTATGAACTTGACTCAGACAAGGACTGATTTTGATATGTGATATAATGTATATTTGAGGCCCCTCATGAATGGTATGTGTGACAAAGAATAGGACACAACTGAGTGACTTTCACTTTCAAAAATTTATTTGGACTTCGCTTCTGACTCAGCTGGTAAAGAATCGACCTGCAGTGCATGAGACCTGGGTTTGATCCCTGGGTTGGGAAGATCCACTGGAGAAGGGAAAAGCTACTCATTCGAGTATATTGACCTGGAGAATTACTTAGCTGTATAGTCCATGGGGTCACAAAGAGTCGGACACACTGAGAGACTTTCACTCTCACTTCATGAATGGTTAAAAAAGATAAAAATTTTTGAATTTTCTGTGTTAATTTGCCAATCCATAACTTTTTAAAATAATTGTCTTTTTCCTTGTAAATTATTTTGCTTGTTAATATGAATTCAGAGTATATTATAATTTCATTATCCAAATATGAAATATAATAGAATTCAAGTCAGTTTGAATTAACAAAAATGAATTAGAACATTTATAAAGATACATTGAGACTCTTTACTCATTGGCAGATAAATATTCAGCAGGTAAAGAAACATGATAAAAGCCCACCAAACCAAACCAAAGAGGAGGAGATAGGGAGTCTACCTGAAAAAGAATTTAGAATGATAGTAAAAATGACCCAAAATCTTGAAAACAAAATGGAGTTACAGATAAATAGTCTGGAGACAAGGATTGAGAAGATGCAAGAAACGTTTAACAAGGGCTTAGAAAAAATAAAAAAGAGTCAGTCAATAATGAATAATTCAATAAATGAGATCAAAAGCACTCTGAAGGGAACCAACTGTAGAATAAAGGAGGCAGAAGATAGGATTAGTGAGGTGGAAGATAGAAAGGTGGAAATAAATGAAGCAGAGAGGAAAAAAGAATTAAAAGAAATGAGGACAACCTCAGAGGCCTCTGAGACAATGTTAAATGCCTCAATATTTGCTCATAGGAGTCCCAGAAGAAGAAGACAAAAAGAAAGACCATGAGAAATACTCGAGGAGATAACAGTTGAAAACTTCCCTAAAATGGGGAAGAAAATAGTCACCCCAGTCCAAGAAATCAAGGGAGTCCCAAACAGGATAAACCCAAAGTGAAACACCCCCAAGACACATATTAGTCAAATTAACAAAGATCAAACACAAGGAACAAATATTAAAAGCAGCAAGGTAAAAGCAACAAATAACACACAAGGGGATTCCCATAAGGATAACAGCTGATCTTTCAATAGAAAATTTTCAGGCCAGAAGGGAATGGCAGGACATACTTAAAGTGATGAAAGAGAAAAACCTACAACCCAGATTACTGTACCCAGCAAGGATTTCATTCAAATATGAAGGAGAAATCAAAAGCTTTACAGATAAGCAAAAGCTCAGATAATTCAGCACCACCAAAACAGCTCTTCAACAAAGGCTGAAGGATCATTCTAGACAGGTTTATAAGCTTGAACCCAAAGCAACAAAGTAAATGGCAACGGGCTCATACTTATCAAAAATTACCTTAAATGTAAATGGGTTGACTGCCCCAACCAAAAGACAAAGACTGGCTGAATGGATACAAAAACAAGACCCCTATATATGCTGTCTACAAGAGACCCACTTCAAAACAAGGGACACATACAGACAGAGAGTGAAGGACTGGAAGAAGATATTTCATGCAAATGGAGACCAAATGAAAGCAGGAGTAGCAATACTCATATCAGATAAAATAGACTTTGAAATAAAGGCCATGAAAAGAGACAAAGAAGGACATTACATAATGATCAAAGGATCAATCCAAGAAGAAGATATAACAATTATAAATATATATGCACCCAACATAGGAGCACCCCAATATGTAAGGCAAATGCTAACAAGTATGAAAGGGGAAATTAACAGTAACACAATAATAGTGGGAGACTTTAATACCCCACTCACACCTATGGATAGATCAAGTAAACAGAAAATTAAGAAGGAAACACAACCTTTAATTGATACAATGGAGCAGTTAGACCTAATTGATATCTATAGGACATTTCACCCCAAAACGATGAATTTCACTTTCTTCTCAAATGCACATGGAACCTTCTCCAGGATAGATCACATCCTGGGTCATAAATCTAGCCTTGGTAAACTCAAAAAAATTGAAATTGTTCCAAACATCTTTTCTGATCACAATGCAGTAAGATTAGATGTCAACTACAGGGGAAAAAAAAAAAAAAAAAAAAAACTATTAAAAATACAAACATACGGAGGCTAAACAACACACTTTTGAATAACCAACAAATCACAGAAAAATAAAAAAAGAAATCAAAATATGCATAGAAACAAATGAAAATGAAAACACAACAATGCAAAATCTATGGGATTCAGTAAAAACAATGCTAAGGGGAAGGTTCATAGCAATACAAGCCTACCTCAAGAAACAGGAGAGAAATCAAATAAATAATCTAACTCTACACCTAAAACAACTAGAAAAAGAAGAAATGAAGAACCCCAAGGTTAGTAGGAGGAAAGAAATTTTAAAATTATGGCAGAAATAAATTAAAAAGAAACAATTGAGACCATAGCAAAAATCAACAAAGCTAAAAGCTGGTTCTTTGAGAAGATAAATGAAATAGACAAACCATTAGCCAGACTCATCAAGAAAAAAAGGGAGAAGAATCAAATCAATAAAATTAGAAATGAAAATGGAGAAATCAGAACAGACAACACAGAAATACAAAGGATCATAAGAGACTACTATCAGCAAATATATGCCACTAAAATGGACAACTTGGAAGAAATGGACAAATTCTTAGAAAAGTATAACTTTGCAAAACTGAACCAGGAAGAAATTGAAGATCTTAACAGACCCATCACAAGCATGGAAATTGAAACTGTAATCAGAAATCTTCCAGCAAACAAAAGCCCAGGACCATACATCTTCAAAGCTGAAGTCTACCAAAAATTTAAATAAGAGCTAACACCTATCCTACTCAAACTCTTACAGAAAATAGCAGAGGAAGGTAAACTTCCAAACTCATTCTATGAGGCCACCATCACCCTAATACCAAAATCAGACAAAGATGCCACAAAACAAGAAAACAACAGGCCAATATCACTGATGAACATAGATGCAAAAATCCTTAACAAAATTCTAGCAAACAGAATCCAACAACACATTCAAAAGATCACACACCATGACAAAGTAGGCTTTATCCCAGGGATGCAATGATTCTTTAATATCCACAAATCAATCAAAGTGATACACAACATTAACAAATTGAAAGATAAAAACCATATGATTATCTCAATAGATGCAGAAAAAGCCTTTAACAAAATTTAACATCCATTTATGATAAAAACCCTCCAGAGAGCAGGCATAGTAGGAACATACCTCATCATAATAAAAGCCATATATGATAAACACACAGCAAACATTATCCTCAGTGGTGAATAATTGAAAGCATTTCCCCTAAAGTCAGGAACAAGACAAGAGTGCCCACTCTCACCACTACTATTCAACATAGTGTTGGAAGTTTTAGTGACAGCAATCAGAGAAGAAAAAGAAATAAAAGGAATCCAGATTGGAAAAGACGAAGAAAAACTCTCACTGTTTGCATATGGCATGATCCTCTACATAGAAAACCCTAAACACTCCACCAGAAAATTACTAGAGCTAAGGAATGAATACAGTAAAGTTATAGGATAAAAAATTAACACACAGAAATCCCTTACATTCCTATACACTAACAATGAGAAAACAGAAAGAGAAATTAAGAGAAACAATTCCATTCACTGCAACAAAAAGAATAAAATACTTAGGAATAAATCTACCTAAAGAAACAAAAGACCTATATATAGAAAACTATAAAACACTGAGGAAAGAGATCAAAGATGACACAAATAAATGGAGAAATATACCATGTTCATGGACCAGAAGAATCAATACAGTGAAAATGAGTATACTACCTAAAACAATCTATAGGTTCAAAGCAATCCCTATCAAGCTACCAATGGTATTTCTCAGAGAACTAGAACAAATAATTTCACAATTTGTATGGAAATACTAAAAACCTTGAATAGTTAAAGCAATCTTGAGAGAAAAGTATGGAACTGGAGGAATCAACCTGCCTGACTTCAGGCTCTACTACAAAGCTACAGTCATAAAGACAGTATGGTACTGCCACAAAGACAGAAATATAGATCAATGGGTCAAAATAGAAAGCCCAGAGATAAATCCATGAACCTATGGACACCGTATTTTTGACAAAGAGGGAAAGAATATACAATGGAGAAAAGATAATCTCTTTAACAAGTGGTGCTGGTAAAACTGGTCAACCACTTGTAAAAGAATGAAACTAGAACACTTTTTAACACCATACACAAAAATAAACCCAAAATGGATTAAAAATCTAAATGTAAGACCAGAAACTATAAAACTCCTACAGGAAAGCATAGGCAAAACACTGTCTGATGTAAATCATACTAGGATCCTCTATGACCCACCTCCCAGAGTAATGGAAATAGAAGCAAAAATTTTAAGTTTAATTAGGTCTTTAATTAGGTCTAATTAACCTTAAAAGCTTTTGCACAATGAAGAAAACTATAAGCAAGGTGAAAAGACAGCCGTCAGAATGGGAGAAAATAATAGCAAATGCAGCAACTGACAAAGAATTAATCTCAAAAATATACAAGAAATTCCTGCAGCTCAATTTCAGAAAAATAAGCGACCCAATCAAAAAATGGGCCAAAGAACTAAATAGACATTTCCCCAAAGAAGACATACAGATGGCTAACAAACACATGAAAAGATGCTCAACATCACTCATTATCAGAGAAATGCAAATAAAAACCATAATGAGGTGCCATCTCACGCCAGTCAGGATGGCTGCTATCAAAAAGTTTACAAACAGTAAATGCTGGAGAGGGTGTGGAGGAAAAGGAATCCTCTTACACTGTTGGTGGGAATGCAAACTAGTGCAGCCACTGTGGAGAACAGTGTGGAGATTCCTTAAAAAACTGGAAATAGAACTGCAACATGACCCAGCAATCCCACTTCTGGGCATACACACCAAGGAAACCAGAATTGAAAGAGACACGTGTACCCCAATGTTCACCGCAGCACCATTTATAATAGCCAGGACATGGAAGCAACCTAGATGTCCATCAGCAGACAATGGATAAGAAAGCTGTGGTACATATATATACACAATGGAATATTACTCAGCTCGAATGCATTTGAATCAGTTCTAATGAGGTGGATGAAACTGGAGCCTACTATACAGAGTGAAGAGTGAAGTAAGTTGGAAAGAAAGACACCAATACAGTATATTAACACACACACACACACACACACATATATATATGTAATTTAGAAATTGGTAACAATAACCCTATATGTGAGACAGCAAAAGAGACGCAGATGTAAAAACAGACTTTTGGACTCTGTAGGAGAAAACGAGGGTGGGATGTTTTGAGAGAATGGCATTGAAATATATACATTATCATATGTGAAAGAGATAGCCAGTCAAGGTGTGAAGCATGAGACAGGGTGCTCAGGGCTGGTGCACTGGGATGGCCCTGAGGGATAGGATGGGGAGAGAGGGGTTCAATACGGGGAAAATATATACACCCATGGATGATTCGTGTGAATGTATGGCAAAAACCACCACAATATTGTAAAGGAATTAGCCTCCAATTAAAAAAAAAAAAGCTATGTGCACCCCAATGTTCATTTCAGCACTATTTGCAATAGCCAGGACATGGAAGCAACTAAATGTCCACCAACAGAGGACTCTATAAATAAGTTTCTGTACATATACACAACGGAATATTACTTAGCCATAAAAAGGAACAAAATAGTGTTATTTGCAGAAATGTGTGTGTATCTAGAGATTGTCATACAGAATAAAATAAGTCAGAAAGAAAAAACAAATATCATATAGTATCACTTATATGTGGAATCTAGAAAAATGGTATAGATAAACTTCCTTCAAAATAGAAGTAGAGTCACAGATATAGAGAACAAACTTATGGTTACCAAGAAAGGAGAGAGGTGAGATGAATGGGAGATTAGGTTGACATTTATACAGTATTGTGAATAAAATAGATAACCAATGAGAACCTATTGTATAGAACAGGGAACTCTACTCAATGATCTGTGGCGATGTAAATGGGAAATAAATCTAAAAATGATTGGATGTATGTATACATATAACTGATTTACTTTGCTGGATGGCAGAAATTAATAACACATGGTAAAGCAGCTATACTCCAGTAAAAAAATAAATAAATCTCAACCAAAAAAAAAAAAAAGAATAATGTTGTAGAATAAAATTTACCATACAAAACCAATTGCTCTATTGTTATGTCCTAACAATAACTTATCTGAAAATAATATTAACAAAAAAATTCCATTTTAAATAGCATCAAAAATAAAATAATTACTAATAGGTTTAAGCCAGGAGATTAAAAACTTCTGCACTGATTAGCTCTAGTACTTTTCTGGTTACATCTTTAGGATTTCTATGTATAATATCATGTCATCTGTAAACAAGGATAGTTACTTCTTTTCCAATTCCTTTTATTTCTTTTTCTTTTCTGACTGCCATGGCTAGGACTTCCAGAACTATGTTGATTAAAAATGGTGAGGGTGGACATCCTTTTCTTGTTCTTGATCTGAGAGGAAATGCTTTCAGTTTTTCACTATTGAAACTGATGTTTGCTGTGTGTTTGTCATATATGCCCTTTATTATGTTGAGGTAGGCTCTCTCTATGATCACTTTCTGGATTGTTTTTTTATCATAAACTTGATAAAAAGTTAAACATTGTCAAAAGCTTTTTTCTGCAGCTATCGAGATGATCCCATGATTTTTATTCTTCAGTTTGTTAATACTTTGAAGAATTCTTGCATCCCCAGGATAAATCTCACCTGATCATGTTGTATGGTCCTTTTAATATTTTTTTAAAATTCAATTTGCTAGTATTTTGTTGAGGCTTACTGTGTTCATCAGTGATATTGGCCTATAATTTTCTTTTTGTTTGTGCTATCTCTGTGTAGTTTTGGAATGGAAGTGACAGTGGCCTCATAGAATGAGTTTGGGATTGTCCCTTCCTCTTAAACCATTTGCAGTTCTTTGAGGATAGGTGTTAGCTCTTCTCTAAATGTTTGACAGGTTTTGCCTGTGAAGCCATCTGCTCCTGGACCCTTGTTTGTTGGAAGTTTTAAACCCCACTTTCAATTTCATCACTTATGATTGGTCTGTTCATATTTTCTATTTCTCCTTGGTTCATTTTTGGGAGGGTATACCTTCCTAAGAATTTCTCTAAGTTGTTCATTTTATTGATGTATAGCTGCTTATATGTGTTTTTGATTTTTATTTCCCTAATGATTAGTCATGTTGGACTTTACATTTACCTGTTAGTTCCTTTAATATTTCCTTTAGTGTTATCTCTAAGTAAGTCCTTTCTCCATTTTCAACTATTACTTTTATTAATGAATTATTAGTTCTTTGTATATGTTGAATATTAACTCTATATCACATATATAGTTTGCACATATTTCATTCCATATGCTGATTTATTTTATCTTGATGATTACTTGCCGTGCAGAAGAATCTTTTAGTCTAAAATAGTCCTTTCATTTATTTTTGCTTTATTTTCTTGTGCTTTTGATGTCATGGTAAAAGATTATTTACAAAGACCGATGTCAAGAAGACTTTCCCTGATGTTTTCTTCTAGCAGTTTTACCGTTGTGTCTTACATTTAATTCTTTAGTTTGAGCTGATTACTTTGTATTACACAAACTTTCATAACAACGGCCAGATGACACATGAAAAGATTCTATCATTAGTCATCAGAAATGTAAAGTGAGGCATCAAGTACACTATATAATTACTACAAAAACTTAAAAAAAAAAGTATTAAAGTGGGAATGTAAAAAGCTGTAATGACTTTGGAAATCTTATGATAATTTCTTGTTAAATAATAGAGCACTTACCACATGAGCTAGCAATTACCTTCCTAGCTGTTTAATCAAGTGAAGTGAACCATACATGCAGCAAGGATTTGTAAATAGAAGTTTATATTAGTTTTGTTTTCATTTATCCCATGGATAACTGGAAACAATCTAATTACCTACCAACATGCAAATAGATAATTAAACTTTGATATTTATATTCATTCAAAGAAATAGAAATCAATATAATAAAAAGAAACAGACATACAAAACACACAGCAGCATGGAAAAGTATCTATCATGGTAGATGACAGAAAAGAATATATGACCCATGAATTCTGTATAATTAAAAATCTAGAATAAGCAAAGCTATATTATTTGTCACTAAGCTATAGTGACAAAAAGAAAAGCATTCATTGCTTGAGTCTAAGGGGGAAATAATGTGAGAGTAAAGGGCATGAGGAAGCTTTGTGTAGTATATGAGTGCTATATTTTTTACTGTGGTTGGAATTATGTGTGTGCATACATTTGTGAATATCATTCAGCTCTATATTTATAATGGGTGCATTTTATTATGAGTAAATTATAGCTCTAAACATTTATAAAATGATATCATCTCTTACCTTTAGAATAGCAATACTCAGTGGGAACACTATTAATACCTTTGGTAGGGGATTTGAAATCCTTGGATAAGGATTCTTATCTAAGCAACTTTCATGACAATATTAACACATGAAACCAACATTTCATGTTACTGGAAATAAAAACTATCTCCACACATTTTCAAATATCTCTTGGCGACTTCCATTGCCTCGTTGACTACTGGTTTATAAACTATTTCTTTAATACATAAGAGTTTGACCTACTTGGCATTTATTTGTGGTTTTGATTTACTTACATGTGGGATAACCAACTGTCTATAAAACAGCATGCTGAACAGACATTATTTTCTGTGAGTAATTTAAACAACCTCAAACTTACATTGCTAATTCTCTTTTCATTGCATGTATATGAACAGCAACCATTTTATTGTTTTCACTATTCTAGCTGTGTTCTTCTTCTGATACTGAGGTTTGTTTTGCTTTCGTTCTTTCTGCACATATGTACTATGCCTCCTCTGTAACTATTTTTGAAATGACTCGATCTTGGTATTGGCTTGAGTGGGTAATCTTGTTTACCACGTACACTTAGTAAATGCTTTTGAGTTGAGTTATTTGCTATCAAAATGTTAAACCAGTGTTGTATTTTCTTCATTTGTTTTATTGAAAAGAAAGATTCTTCAACGTGAATGCAGCTTGTATTTTGTATGCTAGAGAATACTATCTTCTGTGGTGGCTGACACATTGAGACACAGTACTGAAATTATAGCTTGAAGGATGGATTCTATGGGCAGCGGCAATCAGTTAAGCCATTTAGGAGAACATTTCTTCAGTTTCTGTGGAAGTATTTCAAATGCTTCTCACACTCTGTCTTTTCCTTTGACCCCCACAAGGAGAATACTCTGACTTTCACCAAAGGAAAGTCCTCAGAGAATTTCTGCAGGTAGATGTCCCAAGGTAGATGCCAGTTCTCCAAGCCTCAAGGCTGATGAAATCCTAATACTTCTCCCAAGGGGATCTCAGACCATGTCTTTACCTACATCCTGGCCACAGGGACAAACAAAGTGAGAAAAAAGAAAAAAGCACACAAGGAGTTTTGTGCTTATCTGTAGCATAGATAGTGTGCCAAAGTCAATGGCATAGCAGGGAGCAGATCCCTCAGCTTATTTCCCTCATAAACTAATTGAATACAGGGCAATCTAATTCATGAAGAGCATGAAAAGGAGCATTTAAAGAAAATATAAGTAATAGCCTTAAATTTCGGGAAAAATAACCAAAAAATATAGGCTGTGAGTATACCTGGGTGGATATAACCTTTGTTACTTCTCACTTTTCTAGAGAATAGTAGTGTTACATGGCAATACTTTCTATCATTTAGATTATTTCTGTAATTTGAGGCAGTTTCTCAGATATTTATTTGGCATGCAAGAGGAGTTATTATGGCTTGTCAATTAAGACATCAAGTAAGTAAAAATATATGTAAGTTTCTCGTTATATTTAGTGCTATTATATTTTTATAAAAATGCTAAATAATTTTTATTTTTATCATTGTTTCCTAGTGCTGCTGCTGCTGCTAAGTCGCTTCAGTCGTGTCAGACTCTGTGTGACCCCATAGATGGCAGTCCACCAGGCTCCCCTGTCCCTGGGATTCTCCAGGCAAGAACACTGGAGTGGGTTGCCATTTCCTTCTCCAATGCATGAAAGTGAAAAATGGAAGTGAAGTCGCTCAGTCGTGTCCAACTCTGTGACCCCATGGACTACAGCCTATCAGGCTCCTCCGTCCATGGGATTTTCCAGGCAAGAGTACTGGAGTGGGTTGCTATTTCCTTCTCCGTTTGTTTCCTACTAAGTGTATATATATATATATTGTTGGAGAGTGAACAACTCCCTTCTGCCTAATGGTAGAATTATATAATTTTGAAAAAGAAAAGGTATTTTTTTTGGGATGGCATTGAATTAATTTTATTGTTAAATTTTTACTTATATTCCTTCCAAATAAGCAGTTTTTCTTTCCTTTTGTTAATTCTAGGAGAATAATAATAGTAACAATAGTAGATTAGTCGTGTGACATGCTGTAGCATGACTAATTAGTATACTATTTGTTGTTTAGCTGCTCAGTTGTGTCTGACTCTCTGCAACCCCATGGACTGTAGCACACCAGGCTTCCCTGTCCTTCACCACCTCCCGGAGCTTGCTCAACATCATGTCCATTGAATTGGTGATGCCCACAACCATCTCATCTTCTGTCATCCCCTTCTTCTCCTCCCTTCAATCTTTTCCAATTATCAGATATATAGATAATAGCAATGAGATAACTTTGGCACATGAGTTTGAGCAAACCCCAGAAGATAGTGTAGGACAGGGAAACCTGGCATATTGCATTCCATGGGGTCACAAAGAGCTGGACATGACTGAGTGACTGAACAACACTTCAGACACATGGTCTTACAAAAAGAATATAAATATCAATATTTTTCTTGTGATACCAGAGTATCAAACTCGACAAATACATTAAAAATTTTTTGTCCGAGTTCTTTCCCCAAAATGGCTTTCTTAAATTATATATTCTAGGTCAATTTCTTGCCATATTTTTAAAAATACTTTTGAACTGGTTTTAAAAGCACAGTTTTATTTTTATTACTCAGAGTAATGTGGCAAAAATCTTAGAAGTTTTAGGGGATTCATATCAAAATGTTGGTTTAAATTTTTATCATATATATCCTGAAAAGTTCTACTTTATCATAAGAAAGCCACAGGGAGCATGAAGGCTGTGGCATAAAGCCTATATACAGTTCTCTATAGAGGTTTATGATTCAAAACATCCACAGAGGTTTACAACAGAAACCTGTGGACATGAACCATATTGCTTTCATAGTCCATTTAGCTGGTTTTTCATTGTGATATAGAAGATATAAAGTCTATATTTTCAATGTCAGAACTTTTATTTAAATGACAAATATATGTATTTTACATATACAAAGTTTTAATATGCATATTAAGATTGTTTTCTATTATAATTTGCCTTTATCATCTGGATATTTTGGCACAAGAGCAAATATATACATAAATATAACAGTTGAAAAGCATTGTTTCTCTAAAACAAGATTTCTTTTTCTTCTAAATTATGATAAGAAATAGTTACAACTATAGTTATAAATACTGTGTTATGTGCTTAAAAATGCTATATACATTGAAGGATGAATGGATTTGTGACTTTAATATTAATTTTTTGAATGCTCTTAAACAACTGAGCGATTTCACTTTCTTTCTTTCTATAGTTCCTTTTGGAGAAGGAAATGGCAACCTACTCCAATGTTCTTGCCTGAAGAATCCCATGGACAGCAGGGCCTGGTGGGCTACAAGTCTATGGGGTTGCAAAGAGTTGGACACAACTAAGCAATCAACACACACACACACAAACAATGTAGGAGAATTAGTAGATGCAAGGATTTTAAAAACAAAAACTAAAAATGTTAAAATAATATTTATGAACAAAAGCTTGTCCATAAATGTCAAATTCATGCTTTTTAAAAAAATTGTCTGCAAATACAGTTTGCTCATCTACCAATTTCCCACCAAAACCTAAAGGATTGCATGTAACAGGGTTTACAGTGTTAAAAGTGTAGGCAATTCTTTGTCTACATAAGGCTACTAGTATGGCCCAGGGGGTCCATTCTGAGAGTGCCCACCCCCAATGCACTGGCCTCTGATCCACATGCTGTTCATTTCTTCACCCTCCTCTAATGTCTAGGATGTGAAATCTTCAGTGATATGACAATGGCATGCTTGTTCCAATGGCTACAATTTTATATATTAGTTGACCTGCGGTTGTTTAAAACAACCTACTTGGATATACTATATCACCCTCAAACTAAAGTGATGTAATTAGGAAAAATACTTATTTGTTTAATTTCTTCATTTGTAAAGTAGATTACTAGACTGCTTACCTTTGTGATTTATTTCATAAACTAGATAAACTAAATGATGTAAAAGTACTTATAAAGATACCAATTTTTACCTTTTTTATCTTTTTTAAAAAAAAAAGATACCTTTTTTTTTTTTGCCAGACATTAATCCTTATTATTTTGTCTATTATCATCATGAAATAAATATGAAATATTCCTTCCTTGCTTATCTGCCGTATTCTAGGTTTTGTTGATTCATTCCAGACCAAGAAGATGAGATATGAATGTGGCAAATCAAACAAGAGTGACAGAGTTTATTTTTCTGGGATTTTCTGGTGTTCTCTATCTAAGACTTGCATTATTTGCGATATTTCTCACTGTATATCTGCTCTCTCTCATGGGAAACACCCTCATCATCTTCATTGTTCTCATGGATTCCACACTTCAAACACCCATGTACATTTTTTTAGGAAATTTGTCCTTTCTAGAGATCTGGTACACGACAGCCACAGTGCCTAAATTGCTGGCCACTTGTCTCTCACAGGTTGTTACCATTTCCGTTGCTGGTTGTATAACCCAGTACTACTTTTTTTTTTCTCTGGGGGCCACAGAGTGCATCCTGTTGGCTGTGATGGCCTATGATCGCTATGTGGCCATATGCAGCCCTCTAAGATACGCATTCCTCATGAGTCTCCAGGTATGCCTGTGGTTTTCAGCTGGATCTTGGATTGGGGGCTTCATTGCCCCTCTCCTACCTACCATACTCATCTCTTACCTAAACTTTTGTGGACCTCAAAAGATTAATCATTTCTTCTGCGACTCCGACCCAATTTTTAAACTCTCCTGCTCAGATACATTCTTGGTGGAGGCTTTGGGTTACACATGTAGCTCTGTTGTGATTCTAAGTTCTTTTCTTCTCACTATGTCGTCCTATGGGAATATTGTGGTCACAATAATCAAGCTATCTTCCCGAGAGGCTCGGAAGAAAACTTTCTCCACCTGCGCCTCCCACCTCACTGTGGTCACCATCTATTATGGCACCATTATCTTTGCCTATGTTCGCCCTCCAGCTAAGTACAACTTTACCATGGGTAAAGTGATTTCAGTGTTCTACTGTGTAGTCACTCCATTGGTAAATCCTCTTGTATACACCCTAAGGAACAAAGATGTGAAGAAAGCTTTCAGGAAAGTTCTAGCACGAAAGAGGTTGCTCTTGGCCAGACACATGCAGAATATTTGAGAGATCAACTAAAACAAGCAATTTAGAATTGATTCTCAAGCCACATTTGCAAACGGTAAATATTTAAAATTATGTAAGTGATACCACCTAATATGGACATATCTGTACTTTTCATTTTGGTTTGAATTCTGCTGAAATGGATATTCTGTAATTACTATGTTCAAGAAGATCTCAGTGCAATGTCATAATAATAAAGAGACAAATAACATAAATTTTCTGCCCATGAGACATTTACAATGGGAAAATTGGCTAATTTAGTCCCATATAATGGTTAGGCTGATTTTTTAAATAATTTATATCTTAATAGTAACCATGGGCCAGAATTTGTTCCTGTTAAATAACTCAGTGTTACTTCATTTAGTAGATGGACCATTATAAATGTACCATCTTTTACTTCAAATTCATTAAATATTTATTAAACATATATAATGAGCCAGGTACTATTCATAAGCATGGGTGTTGATTTAAGTATGCATATAAATATAACTGGAGAATTTCATTAGAAAAATATCAGGAAAATATTAGATAGCTAAAATTTTTTCAGATAATATTAAAGAATTTCTAAGGATCACAGAGGTAGAAATTTTGATAAGTAGAGGGGAAAAAAGGAGAAATCTAGAACTAGGGAGTACAAGAACTGAATATCTAATATGGTAAAACAAGTATCAACTTTCTAATATTCTTATAAAATATTTAAACTGTCAATAATTTAAGCAAACTAATTTAATTAAGCCAAAGAAAGAGAGGGGAAAAAAGGAAGAAAAAGTCTTAGAAAAAACAATGCCATTATCAAGTCCACATTCCATGTTAATGAAAAGCTTTACAAGTTTTATTTCAAAATAGTTTAATAACAAAAAGGATTACAGGAGTGCTAGAAGAAATAAATTCTATCAAAGCTTTATAGGATAAGTGTTCTTTACCTGGGGACTTCCCTGGCAGCTCAGATGGTAAAGAATCTTCCTGCAATGCAGGAGACCCTGGTTCAATTCCTGGGTTGGGAAGATTCCCCTGGAGAAGAGAATGGATACTCACTCCAACATTTTTGCCTGGAGAGTTCCAAGGACAGAGGAGCCTGGCAGGCTACAGTCCATGGGATCACAAAGAGTCAGACACAAGTAAGAGATTAACACTTTGACTTCACTTTCTTTACCAGGTTGCCTCTGAAAGTTTTGCTATTTAGTGTGGTCAGTGACATAGAAGCATCAGAGTAATCTGGGACTTTGTAGAAAGGCAAATCTAACCTCAGTCCCTTGAATGAGACTATGCACTGAAACAAGATCCCCCAGTTGACTGATTTGCAAATGAAATCACTAGAAGAACTATTTTAAGCAGTCAAGTTTTTTAAAAAAATCTTAAAAAAAAAAATCAATTCAAAATTTTCTCACACATGACAATGCTTGTTTTCTTTTCTTTTTTTTTAATTTTAAATTTTGATATGTCATTTTCAGGTAGATAATTAAAACAAGTTGTTTGCATGAATTCCCAATGAGTTTTTATTTTTAATGCAATACATATCCACAGAAACTATTGTCAAAATTATGTTATCCATCAACATTTTTAACCCTTTCTTTTTCAACAGAATATCAAAAGCATATACAATTATAACAATAACAGGGAAATATTCTATTTTTGTTATTCAGTCACTCAGTCAAGTCTGACTCTGCAATTCCATGGATTGCAGCACACCAAGCTTCCCTGTCCTTCACTATCTCCCAGAGTTTGCTCAGATTCATGTCCATTGAGTCGGTGATGCTATCTAACTGTTACAGGGAGGAAGTCAACTCTGACTCCATGTTGGAAACTGTTTCTTCGACTTCCTTTTATTATTATAATCGTACTCAGTGGCTTGCCTGGAGACCCTGCCCCTTTGCTTGACTGTAAACTAAAGTGCCTTTGTTCAGCTCATGGAGAGATAGTTTGTCTCTGCCCACCTGTGAATAGAAAAGACTATCACACCCCTTCTGAAGGCTGGACAGTCCCTTGGAGATATTTTGAAAGACTGAAGACCCTTTCACTTTACTTTCCCACAGCATCTCCCTCTCTATTCTGCGTTTTGACTTTAGTTCCTCATTGCTTCTTTCTCTCTGATCTATAAAACAACCTGGCATCCAGACCCCAATAAGATGGTTATTTTGAGGTGCTAGCCTGCCATCTTACCGGTCTGCTGGGTCCCTGATTAAAGTCTCTTCCTTGCCTCAACACCTTGTCTCTCGGATTCATTGGCCTGTCGTGAGGCAGGCAGAGTGAACCTGGACTTGGTGCATAAACATCTCATCCTCTGTCGTCATCTTCTCCTTTTGCCTTCAATCTTTCCCAGCATCAGGGTCTTTCCCAATGAGACATCTCTTCACACCAGGTGACCAAAGTATCGGAGCTTCAGCTTCAGCATCAGTCCATCTAATGAATATTCAGGGCTGATTTCCTTTAAGATTAACTAGTTTGATCTCCTTGCAGTCCAAGGGGCTCTAATTTTCACAATAACAGGGAAACATTTTGTATCTTCACACAGGTATTTCTGTATGCCATTCTTCAGGGTAAGAAAAAGGATATTTTACACTTTGAGGTTCTGTGGTTAAGCTTATGTATTAAACTAGCAGGACAGATTCATGGGGTAGAAGCAGATACACTGGTTTAATTTTTTACCAGCACATCAATGTCTTTTAAAGAAAAGAAACATAAAACAAAACAAATAATGTTGCTCATTATGCAATTTTAGAAGGGTTAAGTCATTAGCTACTGAAGTAGCTGATGACACTGCACAATAAGAGGAATTTAGAATGAAAATAAAATGAGTCATTTCATGTTTTGACATAGCATGCTCCTTAGTTAGATGTATATCTCAGGAAGTGTTTTAATAAACCCACATTTTTGCATCTTCCCATACACAAAAAACACTGAAATAACTTACTGAGATATCTGTTATTTGTGAGTCACAGTAATCTCTTACCAAGATGTATACTTGGAGGCATGTATTTCCTAGCAAAACGTTTTATATACTGGCTTATCCCCTACCTCTTCCTGAAGCTAGTGAGAGGCTATGCCCCAGGCTAAAGGCCTAAAAATTGAATTTACAACCATTATATTATTCATTTTTCTTTAAGAAAACAGAAACCAGAAGTCATTAAACCCAGAAGTTTATGTAACTTTTTTTTTTAATCAAATAATGGTAAGTTTTGTGGATGTGACAAGACGAAGATTCCTGGGCTAGGAGCATGAAGTCATGGGAGTGTGACTAAAAAATTCATGGAGAAACTAAAGAACAATAAAATGTATTTTACTAGATTTGTTTTACAAGTTCATTTTGTTGTCAAAGCCCAGCTTTCAGTGATAAGAATGCTATCCTTAAAAAAAAAAAAAAGAAAGAAAGCTATTCTTTTCCTGCGTCAGAGTGGGCAGCTTCCAAAAGGAAATATTATGTCTTGATTATAGGTAGAAAGGAAAAATCATAAAGCCCTTCCTGAATCTGCTGTTTCTCAAGTGCCTTCAGCTCAAAAGTCATTATGCCAAAGCAGCATATTTTGGTGTGGCATTCTCTTAAATCCTCACAAATGGACAAAGACATTTTCTTATTCTATTACTGGTAGTGATCTTCTGAAATCCAGTTCTTTGACAGAAAATATATCTAAATCTTCAAACTTTTGTCACACTGCTTATCCCAAAACTGACTATTTTATTTATTTTTCTTTGTTTTTAGCAAGGTCAAGCCAGGAACTGTGGGTGATTTTGAGTTATTCCAAAAGGAAAAAGTCTGTTATCTACTCCAACTACAATTTAAAGATACACAGATAAGTTTGCCTGTCTCATTTATTCATCTTCATCTTGTTTTTATATTTTTGTCACATTTTGATCTTACTTTCAAAAACTGGAAAAGGGCAAACTTTGTATGTGATTAGTACCACATTTCTTTTCGGCAGGGTACATTAAAACTGATTATCATATATTTTAGAATTTTTCCTGCTGGTGATCTTTATAAAGCAGTATAAACATAAAACAAAATGCAAACCCACAAGAAAAAGTTAAAATGAAAGTAAAATAGTATTTATTTAGATTATAAAACTAGAAAGGTATTTGATAAAATTTCACAGGATGCAAAGGAATTAAGTATTTTATACAGAGAATAGTGTTTACTTATAGTTTGTTCTCGAACACTTATTAATACATGTAGTTCTGTGAATTAAAATGACAATGTATATAAAGGTAATTTTTATAAGTATTTGAGCAACTTCCTGACTTAGGAAATTGTTTATAAATATTTTTTCTGGTTGTACCTTTCTCTATGGTATGAATATGCTGAAATAAATGTTGCAACTTATATTTTGAATATTAAATCTGTATTTATATATTACTTCCAAATACTAGTGTACTGAATTCTGTGTAAAATATCTATCTGCTCACTGACTGTTCCCTTATGAAAGAGTCTTGAATTCTGAAATTAAATATAGAAAACTGAAGTCTGCTTCATTCCATTATTTTCATGGGAAAAAACCCACAACTATATCGAGTAATGGTTCCTTGTTATTTAAGGTGGAAAGTCTGGCACATTCGAATTTTCACTGCCATCCCCTAATCCATCACTATTCATAGCCAATCCATCAAAATTCTCATTTTTGTTACCAAATTCTTTTCAAATATATCAATATATTTTCATTTCCTTAGACAATATCAGAATTTGAGCTACATATTGTGCATATTTAGATACCACTGTTATTCCCCACAAGGATCTGACCCTTCCCCTCAAGACAACATCCAATGATACCCACATGACACAATCAGAATGGACATTTTACAGTGTTAATAAGAACATGTTTCTTTTGTTTCTAAAACAGGTAAGAGTATTTTTCTGCTTTAAGAATACAAAGACTACTCATCCTGATCTAGAAATATTGCATGGTCCAGTTCTGTCTTATTTTCTTGTTCCTTCTTTTGTCAAAGTTGATGCATTACTAGATTGTCTTATTACCATATACTCAACATGAATTTTCCCCTACATGTCATGAAGGATGTTACTCACTCCACTGGGCTCTCCTTCCTTCAGCAATCAGGGTATGCTGCTTTTCTTTTAAGATCTCCCCTAAGGCATCACTCTCCGATGGCAGAAGCCCTCCCTGAACTCACTGAAAAAACTCAAGGTTCTGTAAATCAAGTTCTTCCAATCATCAGGCACCTTTTACTCAAACTTTGCTGAGTTACAATTTTACATAATCCATATGATTATAAGATCATGGCATTCAATTCATGCTATTTTATTTTACATCTGAGAATGAATTATGTCACATGTTTAAAAATTCAGAGCTATAAAAGAAAGTAAATATTTAGAAATTGCAATGCTTCAATTTTATCATCTACCCATATTTTCCTTTGCTTGTATAGGTAAACAATAAAGTGATTTCCGGTACATAAATTCAATGCTTACTTAGAAAAATCTGGATATTCTTTGTGGCTGGGTATGGGCAGAAGGCATACAAAATAAATAGAAATTTAGAATATTTTCTATACAAAAATAGAGTATAATGTATGCACTGTACTGTTGATTGTTTTAACTTTGCAATTAAGTATCTTGAAGGAAGTTTGATGCCAGGATTCAGAGAACTTTTTGTTATTATATGTTCATGGGATATTTTATATTTTAAAATTCCCTTAGTATTGGACACTCTTTCTAGCTCTCCTACATTGTATTATATTTCCCTAACCTACAATTAAGTGAATATTCCTTTTTAAAGATTGGGTAATCTATTTAGGAAATTCAGGATCTTAAGGTAGTTTCTGGTTCCCCCAAATTTGGACCATATTTTGTAGAATTAAAAGTTATCCAACCTACTCTACTGTTCTTCATCATGCACTTAGGAGAGATGCTTGCAAGTAGACAAAGCTCCAAACAATATTGTATTTTGTAATCAGTTTTCTCATTTAGGAAGAATTAATAACAACAAAAATAATATGTGTGCCAAGTCACTCAGTCATGTCCAACTCTTGCAACTCCATGAACTGTAGCCTGCCAGACTCTTCTGTCCATGGGATTCTGGAGTGGCTTGCCATTTCCTTCTTCAGGGGATCTTCTTGACTAAGGGATCAAACCAGCATATACTGTGTTTTCTGTGTCTCCTGAATTGGCAGGCAGATTCTTTTACCATTGAGCCACCTGAGAAGCCCTTACTACCCTTACTAAAGAGGAAATATTTATAATGTGGCTAAATTAAATTAAATTAAATTAAAATAAATTTCCCGAGAGAGGAGCCAAGATGGCGGAGGAGTAGGACAGGGAGACCACTTTCTCTCCTACAAATTCATCAAAAGAATAACTGAACACAGAGCAAACTTCGCAAAACAACTTCTGATCGCTAGCTGAGGTCATCAGGCGCCCAGAAAAGCAGCCCATTGTCTTCGAAAGGAGGTAGGACAAAATATAAAAGATAAAAAGTTAGACAAAAGAGCTAAGGATGGAGATCCATCCCAGGAAGACTTAGGCGGCATTGCTTGGGGTAGGGTCCGGGCCTGAGTGCCCTGAGGACAATCGGAGGGAGCTTCTGTGAGTTGCCAACTTGAACTGTGGGAGACCAAAAGAGAGAGAGTAAATTAACCGGCCCGAACACACTGCCGGCCGTTCGCAGAACAAAGAGACCGAGAAAATCCAGAGAAGAGCTCGCAGGCTGTGGACCGGCCCAGCCCCGCCGGAGGCAGGAGGCAGGGGGAAGGGGAAGGTCGCAGCGAGACACAGGGCACAGGCACCCGAGCGGCGCGGGTGGGGACTGGGGCTGGGGCCACGGAGGGCAGAAGGCGCGCGCACCCGACTGGTGCCAGCGGAAACTGAGACTGGGTCCGCGGAAGGGAGTGGGTGCGCCACACCTGGGGAGAGTGTGCCCACCAAGACCCTGGCTGCCTGGACCGCTCTGACGGGGAAGGCACAGAGAACCGGTGCAGCTTTTCGTTCCGTGCTTTTGTGGAACACCCGAGGGCTGGAACCTCGCGCAGCGGGGGGCGCGCTCCATATAGAACAGCCGGAAGCCTGAGCAGCACAGACGGAGAAAGCAGCGTCAGCCCCTCCCTGCAGCGCCAGCCCATCACTGCGGCGCAAGCCCGTCACCACAGCGACAACCCCTCCCAGCAGCGCCAGCCCCTCCCTGCAGAGCGACGGAACTAGCTACCTGAAGAAGAGTCCACCTCCGCCCTCCTGTGTCAGGGCGGAAATGAGGCTCTGAAGAGACCGGCAACAGAAGCCAAATAAACAAAGGGAACCGCTTCAGAAGGGACTGGTGCAACAGATTAAAATCCCTCTAGAAAACACTGACTACACCGGAAGGGGCCTGTAGATATCGAGAAGCGTAAGCTGGAACGAGGAGCTGTCTGAAACTGAGCCGAACCCACACTGACCGCAACAGCTCCAGAGAAACTCCTAGATATAATTTTACTTTCCCCACCCTTTTTTTTTTCTTTCTTTTTTTATTTTTTATTTTTTCTCTTTTATTTTCCGATAAAATCCCCTATTACTCCCCCATTACTCCTTAACTTTCATTTCCATAGGTTTTTATGATTTTTTTAATTAGGGGAAAAAAAATTTTTTTTTCTTTTTTTTTTCTTTCTTTTTCTTTTCTTTTTTCCTCTTTCCTTTTTCTCTTCTATTTTCTATTTTTCTTTTTCTCTTATTTCTTTTAAAGTCCTCTAGTACTCCTCTACTACTCCTTAATTTTCATTTTCAATACACTATAACCTTACCAAAAAAAAAAGAGAGAAGCCCTATTTTTAAACCAAAGATTATTCTCTCCCAATCTTGACTCTCTGTTTTCTACCTCAGAACACCTCTATTTCCTCCTTTCCCCTTCTCTTCCCAATCCAATTCTGTGAATCTGTCTCTCTCCTCTTGAGTCCCCCTTTTTCTCCTCCTGCTCATCTCTATCTCCCTCCTCCCTCTCCTCTTCTTCATGTAACTCTGTGAACCTCTCTGGGTGTCCCTAACGGGGGAGAATCTTTTAGCCATTAACCTAGAAGATTTCTTATCAGGGCTGTATAGTTGGAGAAATCCTGAGACTACAGGAAGAATAAAACTGAAATCCAGAGGCAGGAGACTTAAGCCCAAAACCTGAGAACACCAGAAAACTCCTGACTACATGGAACTTTAAGTAATAAGTGACTGTCCAAAAGCCTTCATACCTACACTGAAACCAACCACCTCCCAAGAGCCAATAAGTTTTAGAGGAAGACATACCACGCAAATTCTCCAGCAACGCAGGAACATAGCCCAGAACATCAACATAAAGGCTGCCCAAGGTCACACCTAACACATAGACCCATCTCAAAACTCATTACTGGGCACTCCATTGCTCTCCAAAAGAAGAAATCAAGTTCCACGCACCAGAACACTGACGCAAGCTTCCCTAACCAGGAAACCTTGATAAGCCAATCGTCTAACCCCACCCACTGGGTAAATCCTCCACAATAAAAAGGAACCACAGACCTCCAGAACACAGAAAGCCCACTCCAGACACAGCAATCTAAACAAGATGAAAAGGCAAAGAAATACCCAACAGGTAAAGGAACATGAAAAATGCCCACCAAGTCAAACAAAAGAGGAGGAGATAGGGAATCTACCTGAAAAAGAATTTAGAATAATGATAATAAAAATGATCCAAAATCTTGAAAACAAAATGGAGTTACAGATAAATAGCCTGGAAACAAAGATTGAAAAGATACAAGAAATGTTTAATAAAGACCTAGAAGAAATAAAAAAGAGTCAATTAAAAATGAATAATGCAATGAATGAGATCAAAAACACTTTGGAGGGAACCAAGAGTAGAATAACGGAGGCAGAAGATAGGATAAGTGAGGTAGAAGATAAAATGGTGGAAATAAATGAAGCAGAGAGGAAAAAAGAAAAAAGGATCAAAAGAAATGAGGACAACCTCAGGGACCTCTGGGACACTGTGAAACGCCCCAACATTCGAATCATAGGAGTCCCAGAAGAAGAAGACAAAAAGAAAGGCCATGAGAAAATACTCGAGGAGATAATAGCTGAAAACTTCCCTAAAATGGGGAAGGAAATAGCCACCCAAGTCCAAGAAACCCAGAGAGTCCCAAACAGGATAAACCCAAGGCGAAACACCCCAAGACACATATTAATCAAATTAACAAAGATCAAACACAAAGAACAAATATTAAAAGCAGCAAGGGAAAAACAACAAATAACACACAAAGGGATTCCCATAAGGATAACAGCTGATCTATCAATAGAAACCCTCCAGGCCAGAAGGGAATGGCAGGACGTACTGAAAGTAATGAAAGAGAATAACCTACAACCTAGATTACTGTATCCAGCAAGGATCTCATTCAGATATGAAGGAGAATTCAAAAGCTTTACAGATAAGCAAAAGATGAGAGAATTCAGCACCACCAAACCAGCTCTTCAACAAATGCTAAAGGATCTTCTCTAGATAGGAAATGCAGAAAGGTTGTATAAACGTGAACCCAAAACAACAAAGTAAATGGCAACGGGACCACACCTATCAATAATTACCCTAAATGTAAATGGGTTGAATGCCCCAACCAAAAGACAAAGACTGGCTGAATGGATACAAAACAAGACGCCTATATATGCTGTCTACAAGAGACCCACCTCAAAACAAGAGACACATACAGACTAAAAGTGAAGGGCTGGAAAAAAATATTTCATGCAAACGGAGACCAAAAGAAAGCAGGAGTCGCAATACTCATATCAGATAAAATAGACTTTCAAATAAAGGATGTGAAAAGAGACAAAGAAGGACACTACATAATGATCAAAGGATCAATCAAAGAAGAAGGTACGACAATTATAAATATATATGCACCCAACATAGGAGCACTGCAATATGTACGGCAAACACTAACAAGTATGAAAGAGGAAATTAATAGTAACACAATAATAGTGGGAGACTTTAATACCCCACTCACAACTATGGATAGATCAACTAAACAGAAAATTAACAAGGAAACACAAACCTTAAATGACACAATGGACCAGCTAGACCTAATTGATATCTATAGGACATTTCACCCCAAAACAATCAACTTCTCCTATTTCTCAAGTGCACACGGAACATTCTCCAGAATAGATCACATCCTGGGCCATAAATCTGGTCTTGGAAAATTAAAAAAAATTGAAATCATTCCAGTCATCTTTTCTGACCACAGTGCAGTAAGATTAGATCTCAATTACATGGAAAAAATTGTTAAAAATTCAAACACATGGAGGCTAAATAACACGCTTCTGAATAACCAACAAATCATAGAAGAAATCAAAAAAGAAATCAAAATATGTATAGAAATGAATGAAAATGAAAACACAACAACCCAAAACCTATAGGACACTGTAAACGCAGTGCTAAGGGGAAGGTTCATAGCATTACAGGCTTACATCAAGAAACAAGAAAAAAGCCAAATAAATAACCTAACTCTACACCTAAAGCAATTAGAGAAGGAAGAAATGAAGAACCCCAGAGTTAGCAGAAGGAAAGAAATCTTAAAAATCAGGGCAGAAATAAATGCAAAAGAAACTAAAGAAACCATAGCAAAAATCAACAAAGCTAAAAGCTGGTTTTTTGAAAAAATAAACAAAATTGACAAACCATTAGCAAGACTCATTAAGAAACAAAGAGAGAAGAACCAAATTAACAAAATTAGAAATGAAAATGGAGAGATCACAACAGACAACACTGAAATACAAAGGATCATAAGAGACTACTACCAGTAGCTCTATGCGAATAAAATGGACAACTTGGATGAAATGGACAAATTCTTAGAAAAGTACAACTTTCCAAAACTGAACCAGGAAGAAATTGAAGATCTGAACAGACCCATCACAAGCAAGGAAATCGAAACTGTCATCAAAAATCTTCCAGCAAACAAAAGCCCAGGACCAGATGGCTTCACAGCTGAATTCTACCAAAAATTTAGAGAAGAGCTAACACCTATCTTACTCAAACTCTTCCAGAAAATTGCAGATGAAGGTAAGCTTCCAAACTCATTCTATGAGGCCACCATCACCCTAATTCCAAAACCAGACAAAGATGCCACAAAAAAAGAAAACTACAGGCCAATATCACTGATGAACATAGATGCAAAAATCCTTAACAAAATTCTAGCAAACAGAATCCAACAACATATTAAAAAAATCATACACCATGACCAAGTGGGCTTTATCCCAGGAATGCAAGGATTCTTTAATATCCACAAATCAATCAATGTAATACACCATATTAACAAATTTAAAGATAAAAACCATATGATTATCTCAATAGATGCAGAGAAAGCCTTTGACAAAATTCAACACTCATTTATGATTAAAACTCTCCAAAAAGCAGGAATAGAAGGAACATACCTCAACATAATAAAAGCTATATATGACAAACCCACAGCAAGCATCACCCTCAATGGTGAAAAATTGAAGGCATTTCCCCTGAAATCAGGAACAAGACAAGGGTGCCCACTCTCACCACTACTATTCAACATAGTGTTGGAAGTTTTGGCCACAGCAATCAGAGCAGAAAAAGAAGTAAAAGGAATCCAGATAGGAAAAGAAGAATTGAAACTTTCACTGTTTGCAGATGACACGATCCTCTACATAGAAAACCCTAAAGACTCTACCAGAAAATTACTAGAGCTAATCAATGAATAGAGTAAAGTTGCAGGATATAAAATTAACACACAGAAATCCCTTGCATTCCTATATACTAACAATGAAAAAACAGAAAGAGAAATTAAGGAAACAATACCATTCACCATTGCAACAAAAAGAATAAAATACTTAGGAGTGTATCTACCTAAAGAAACAAAAGACCTATACATAGAAAACTATAAAACACTGATGAAAGAAATCAAAGAGGACACAAACAGATGGAGAAACATACCGTGTTCATGGATTGGAAGAATCAATATTGTCAAAATGGCTATTCTACCCAAAGCAGTCTATACATTCAATGTAATCCCTATCAAGCTACCAACGGTATTTTTCACAGAACTAGACCAAAGAATTTCACAATTTGTATGGAAATACAAAAAACCTCGAATAGCCAAAGTAATCTTGAGAAAGAAGAATGGAACTGGAGGAATCAACCTGCCTGACTTCAGACTCTACTACAAAGCCACAGTCATCAAGACAGTATGGTACTGGCACAAAGACAGAAATATAGATCAATGGAACAGAATAGAAAGCCCAGAGATAAATCCACGAACCTATGGACACCTTATCTTAGACAAAGGAGGCAAGGATATACAATGGAAAAAAGACAACCTCTTTAACAAGTGGTGCTGGGAAAACTGGTCAACCACTTGTAAAAGAATGAAACTAGAACACTTTCTAACACTATACACAAAAATAAACTCAAAATGGATTAAAGATCTAAATGTCAGACCAGAAACTATTAAACTCCTAGAGGAGAACATAGGCAAAACACTCTCCGACATAAATCACAGCAAGATCCTCTATGACCCACCTCCCAGAATATTGGAAATAAAAGCAAAACTAAACAAATGGGACCTAATGAAACTTAAAAGCTTTTGCACTACAAAGGAAACTGTAAGTAAGGTGAAAAGACAGCCCTCAGATTGGGAGAAAATAATAGCAAATGAAGAAACAGACAAAGGATTAATCTCAAAAATATACAAGCAACTCCTGCAGCTCAATTCCAGAAAAATAAATGACCCAATCAAAAAATGGGCCAAAGAACTAAACAGACATTTCTCCAAAGAAGACATACAGATGGCTAACAAACACATGAAAAGATGCTCAACATCACTCATTATTAGAGAAATGCAAATCAAAACCACAATGAGGTACCGTTACACTCCAGTCAGGATGGCTGCTATCCAAAAGTCTACAAGCAATAAATGCTGGAGAGGGTGTGGAGAAAAGGGAACCCTCTTACACTGTTGGTGGGAATGCAAACTAGTACAGCCGCTATGGAAAACAGTGTGGAGATTTCTTAAAGAACTGGAAATAGAATTGCCATATGACCCAGCAATCCCACTTCTGGGCATACACACTGAGGAAACCAGATCTGAAAGAGACAAGTGCACCCCAATGTTCATCGCAGCACTGTTTATAATAGCCAGGACATGGCAGCAACCTAGATGCCCATCAGCAGATGAATGGATAAGGAAGCTGTGGTACATATACACCATGGAATATTACTCAGCCATTAAAAAGAATTCATTTGAACCAGTCCTAATGAGATAGATGAAGCTGGAGCCCATTATACAGAGTGAAGTAAGCCAGAAAGATAAAGAACATTACAGCATACTAACACACATATATATGGAATTTAGAAAGATGGTAACGATAACCCTATATGCAAAACAGAAAAAGAGACACAGAAATACAGAACAGACTTTTGAACTCTGTGGGAGAATGTGAGGGTGGGATATTTCAAAAGAACAGCATGTATACTATCTATGGTGAAACAGATCACCAGCCCAGGTGGGATGCATGAGACAAGTGCTTGGGCCTGGTGCACTGGTAAGACCCAGAGGAATCGGGTGGAGAGGGAGGTGGGAGCGGGGATTGGGATGGGGAAGACGTGTAAATCCATGGCTGATTCATATCAATCTATGACAAAACCCACTGAAATGTTGTGAAGTGATTGGCTTCCAACTAATAAAAAAAAAAAAAAATTAAAAAAAAAAATAAAATAAAAAAAATAAAATAAAATAAATTTCCCATAAAGGATATAAGTCCCCTGAAAAATGACACTTTTTAAGAGCTATTATGTATAAATAAAATTTCAAGAAATATTTAAGACATTAATAATAGAAGTATCTCTAAGAAAAATATCAAAGCCATCAGGGTAAAATAATCACTGTATCATTTACTCATTGAACACTTTATTTTCTGTTATCACCTCTTAAACTTACATTATTGCCACAGAAACACAATATGCATAAAAATAAAAAGAAATGTTAGAAAAATAAGGTGTAGTGTGCTTTTCAAAGCTGGGATCCCCAGTCACTGATAGACCTGCTGAAAAGACAAAACTGCATCCATTGCCAAGAATCACCAGATTCCAGATAAAGCCAGATCAGATACCAGTCCCAATGTGAAGAGACCATAGAGCCAGATATATTATCATTAGCAAAAATACCTAATTTTATGCCTTATTTGACTATTTTCTTACTATTTTTTTTTTTTTTTTTTTTTTTTTTTTTTTTAGAAAACTGGAGAGAGGATGTAATATTTAAGGGACATTTTTAACTAAAGCAGCAATTATTTTCCCTCTAAGGGCCACTCATATCCAAAGCAATTCTCTTTGAAACAAGCTACCCAATTTTATGAACCTCTGTGGCAAGAAGTTCTGAGTCTTCATGACATTATCTAAATATATGTCTATTTTCTCAGCCACGGCATTTAGGATTAATTCTGTTTTTGAGGAATTATGTGAAGTACAAAATGAAATGGATAAGGAAGAGGAAACATAAATCCAGATTTCTCCTAACATAGTTGAAGTTTCAGCCCTTGTATCAGAAAACAGTCTTTGCCACTTTCAGCAGTGGATAGAACATTCAGATGAAATATCAGTAAGGATCAGACCTACCCTATACTTTAGACCAAAAAGTTCTAACAGACATATACAGAACATTCCATCCAACAGAATCTAAATACACATTCTTCTTTAGTGCACACATAACACCCTCCAGGGTAGAAATATTTATAATAAATAGGTCAGGAAAAAAAAAAAAAACAAAAGTGTTTGTCACTCAGTCATGTTTGACTCTTTGTGACTCCATGAACTGTAGCCTGTTAAGCTCCTCTGTCCACAAAATTCTCCAGACAAGAATACTGGAGTAGGTAGCCATTCCCTTCTCCAGGAGAATTTGCCAACCCAACCCAAGGATTGGACCCAGTTCTCCTGCATTGCAGGCAGATTCTTTACCATAGATCAGAAGAATAAGTATTAAAAATCTAAGAATATTGTAATTATTTGCTGTTGTCATTCAGTCACTAAGTCATGTCTGACTCTGTGACCTTACTGACCCTGTGACCCTCTGAAGCATGCCAGGCTCCTCTGTTCTCAACTATTTCCTAGAGTTTGCTCAAATTCATATTCATTGAGTCGGTGAGGCTACCTAATCATCTCATACTCTATCATTTTCTTTTTTGCTTTCAATCTCTCCCAGCATCAGGGTCTTTTCCAATGAGTTGTCTCTTCACACAAGTGGCCAATATGTTGGAGCTTCAACTTCAGCATCAGTCCTTCCAATGAATACTCAGAGTTGATTTCCTTTAGTATTGACTAGTTTGATCTCCTTGCAGTCCAAAAGACTCTGAAGAGATCTTCTCCAGCACCACAATTCAAAAGCGTAAGTTCTTTGATGTTCAGCCTTCCTTCTGATACAACTCTTACATCTGCACGTGACTACTGGAAAAACCATAGTTTTTACTATAGGGACATTTGTTGGCAAAGTGCTGTCTCTACTTTTTAACACACTGTCTAGATTTGTCATAGGTTTCCTTCCAAGGAGTAACTTTTAATTTCATGGCTGCTGTCACCATCCACATTGATTTGAGAGCCCAAGAAAATAACTGCTTCCACTTTTTCCCCTTCTATTTGCCATGCAGTGATGGGACCAGATGCCATGATACTAGTTTTTTCATGTTGCATTTCAAACCAGATTTTTAACTCTCCTCTTTCACCCTCATCAAGAGGTTCTTATGTTCCTCTTCACTTTCTGCCATTAGTGTGATATCATTTGCTTACCTGAGACTGTTGATACTTCTCCCAGTAATCTTGATTCCAGCTTTTGATTCATCCAGCCTGGCATTTTCAAATGATGTACTCTGAATGTAAGGTAAACAAGCAGAATGACAATAGGCAGCCTTGTTACCAATATCTTTTTGACCATAATTTTTTAAAACCAGAAATCAAAAACAGAAAGAAACCTGGGAAATACAAAAGTATTGGAAATTTAAAAACAAACTCCAAATAGCCTATAGATCAGAGAAAAATCAAAAGGGAAGTGTAAAAAAAGATTTTTTTTTTTTATTAACACGGAAATATGGTATCTTAAAATTTGTAGGATACAGAAAAAGCAATTCTAAGAGAGAAATTTATAGCTATAAGCACCTACAGTAAGAGAAAGAAAAAGAAAGATCTCAAATGCTGTGACTCTATTCCTTCAGGAAATAGAAAAAGAAAAGCAAGCTAAACCCAAAGATAGCATGAGGAAGGAAATAACAAATGTTAGGTAGGAAATTAGACATGTGCATCAAGAGGAGGCCTGACTGAAGGGATGCAAACTGATCTCTAAACTCCACTCCAGACATACACAGGAGAGCTCACAGACATGCTATGAAATAACCGCAGAGATTTTTTAACTCCTGTACATGGCGCCCTAGGCACAGATTGGATAAAAAATAACCACAGTGGCTTCTCCAAATAACCTTAGGCAGTAAAAAGCCCAATAAGGACTCATGAATATTCTATATTTAATTATAACAGTGAACTATGAACTTCCAGATGTTCAAGCTGGTTTTAGAAAAGGCAGAGGAACCAGAGATCAATTTGCCAACATCTGCTGGATCATTAAAAAAGCAAAAAATTCCAGAAAAACATCTGTTTCTGCTCTATTGACTATGCCAAAGCCTTTGACCGTGTGGATCACAATAAACTGTGGAAAATTCTTAAAGAGATGGGAATACCAGACCACCTGACCTGCCTCTTAAAAAACCGGTATGCAGGTCAGGAAGCAACAGTTCGAACTGGACATGGAACAACAGACTGGTTCCAAATAGGAAAAGGATTACATCAAGGCTATATATTGTCATCCTGCTTATTTAACTTATATGCAGAGTACATTATGAGAAATGTTGGGCTGGAGGAAGCAAAAGTTGACATCAAGATTGCCGGGAGAAATATCAATAAACTCAGATATGCAGATGACACGAGCCTAATGGCAGAAAGTGAATAACTAAACAGCCTCTTGATGAAAGTGAAAGAGGAGAGTGAAAAAGTTGGCTTAAAATTCAACATCTTAGAAAACTAAGATCATAGCATCTGGTTCCATCACTTCATGGCAAATAGATGGGGAAACAGTGGCAGACTTTAATTTTGGGGACTCCAAAATAACTGCAGATGGTGATTGCAGCCATGAAATTAAATGCTTACTCCTTGGAAGGAAAGTTATGAACAACCTATACAGCATATTAAAAAACAGAGATATTACTTTGTCAACAAAAGTCTGTCTAGTCAAGGCTATGGTTTTTCCAGTAGCCATGTATGGATGTGAGAGTTGGACTATAAAGAAAGCTGAGCACCAAAGAATTGATGCTTTTGAACTGTGGTGTTGGAGAAGACTCTTGAGAGTCCCTTGGACAGCAAGGAGATCCAACTAGTCAATCCTAAAGGAGATCAGTCCTGGGTGTTCATTGGAAGGACTGATGTTGAAGCTGAAACTCCAATACTTTGGCCATCTGATGCGAAGAGCTGACTCATTTGGAAAGACCCTGATGCTGGGAAAGATTGAGGGTGGGAGGAGAAGGGGATGACAGAGGATGAGATGGTTGGATGGCATCACCAACTCAATGGACATGGGTTTGGCTGGACTCCGGGAGTTTGTGATGGACAGGGAGGCCTGGCGTGCGGGGGTTCATGGGGTCGCAAAGAGTAGGACATGACTGAGCGACTGAACTGAACTGAATTATAATAGACTTAATTATGGGAAGACATAAACAACAGTCTGCTATTATATAACTTACAATTGTCAGTTGGCCTTGAGTGGATGCCCATTTGCATTCCCTTTCATTGACTGGTGGTGGGTACAAGCTTGACTTCACACGTGCCATAACCAAAAGAAGGAGACTGGAAGTATGAAAGGGGAAAGCCAAGTGTGTTCAATATGAAGGAATTAGGAGAGCTCCTTTGGGGTCAGCCTGCTCCCTTCTCTGAGGTGTGTGTTCACCCTTAGTGGCACTCTGAGTCCCTTAATGGCATCTCTGTCCATGGGGATTCTCCAGGTAAGAATACTGGAATGTGTTGGCATGCCTTTCTTTGGGGGATATCGCCAATCCAGCTCTTCCACACTGCAGGTGGATTCTTTACCACCAAGGAAGCACTTATCTTGGGAGTGTCTGTCTAATTAAAGATCTATCTGCTTGAGCTGAACTGAGCTGTGACTTGTCTGTTACTCTGTACCTGTTATAAATGCAATAGAGAATAAACATTGAGCTGTTTGTTTGTTTGTTTTTAAGAAAAATAAAGTTGATAGAACTTTAGATAAGCTAAGAAAAAGAAAAGAGAGGCGACTCCTCCTTTCCTGGGTTTGATCCCTGGGTTGGGAAGACTCCCTGGAGGAGGAAATGGCAACCACTCCAGTATTCTTGCCTGGAGAATCCCATGGGCAGAGGAGACTGGCAGGCTATAATCCAGGGTTTGCAAAGAGTTGAACATGACTGAGCGGCTAACACACACATACTCCTCCTTTAATTAAAATATATATTAATTTCTTTTTTCTAGAGGACAAAATAAAAGGCTAAAGTGAACATGATGTTATTAAAGATCATTCTGACTGCAGACATTATTTTATCAAGGTAACAAGTTTCTGACCAACTTAATGATAACATCCAGTAGGCTTTATGAAATGCCAATCACTGGTAGAAAATTCAGCGATCAGTTTTTGGTAATAATATTTCTATGGAATTTTCAAAAGATGCTGTAATGTTTTGGTACCAGTCACCAAGAAAAACTTGGCACAGGGCAATTAATTTTGTAATATGGGGCTCAATAAGGTAGCCCTCAGCAAGAGAAAAAAACAGTGAATTTTACTTATAAGATCTTCTTTGCTTGTTTCCCTGGAAGCCTTCCATATTCTACTTTGGCATTAGGTTACAAAACTGGACATGGAACAACAGATTGGTTCCAAGTTGGGAAAGGGGTAGGAAAAGGCTGTATATTGTCACCTTACTTATTTAACTTCTATGCTGAGTACATCATGTAAAAGACCGAAAACTGAAAGCATTAATTGCTAAAGAAGTCTGTGTTTACCTGCTTTTGAACTCTTATTAGAGAGACTAAATATGTTTGAGATTACTAATGTATTTTGTTCTTCACTGGAAGATTGTACTATGAAATGACATATGTTTCTAGAATTTAATTTTAAAAAGGGAACCCTTAGAAATGGCTTTACACATGGTCAAGACTGATTAAGATTAGATTTAATTTAATTTAATTAATTTTAGTATTAAAGGTGAAATAGTGCAAAACCAGAATTTGGTTTTTCTCTGTTAAGAAGGCAGTTTTTCTTGAAATATTAATCTGATTTTGATAAGATATTGTGAGATTTATTTACTGGTAATTTTCTGCATTTGCCTTTGAAATCTCTTATTGCCACTTGTTTAAATGAATAAGTATTGTTTCATAGTGACTTGTGATCCTACTTTGCAAACATTTAAAACCTTTTGATATTTTTGTCAAACTTTCTCATCAAATTTTAAACGAAGTTTATTTGTTCTCTAGCTGACTTTGAGATGCATTGGACAGCCCTGGACATCTTGGAGAGATATTAAATTAATTAGGTTCATTTTATTTGTTAAATTTACTTGGGAAACATTATCGAGTGAATCAAGTTAAACTTTATTTAGTTTTATAGATAAATATTCTTAATATAGATGTTATAAAAATTATACGACTTTCTTAAAATTTGAATGTCCTAGTGTTGTGTCAATAGCAATTCCAGTCTTAAAATGTATGTCAGATGTGTGCGTGCTCAGTCGTTTCTGACATGTCCAACTCTGTGATCCTATGGGCTATAGCCCACCAGACTCCTCTGACCATGGAATTCTCCAGGCAAGAATACAGGAGTGGATTGCCATGCCCTCCTCTAGAGGATCTTTTGACTCAGTGATGGAAACTGTGTCTCATATGTTTCCTGCATTTGCAGGAGGGTTCTTTACCACTAGTGCCACCTGGGAAGCCCATTTTATGTCACAGAGATAGCCAAATTTCCTTAACAACCGCATTGTAATCAGATTTTTAACTATGCATTTTAACCATTTTGTCATTTATAGACTGTCATTTTCTTACTCTGATACTTTTACCAAAAAATGCTTGTAAAAGTTTGCTTTTATACTCCCAACATAAATTAGACTCTACAGGAAAAGGACTTACACTTTTAATGAAGACTATTTCAGCAGTGGCTTCCTTATGAAAATTTGCTAAAGAAAAAGCTAAATAGATTCTCCTTGAACTATTTATGTTCCACATTCGGTTAAGTCTCTTCTAACCTCTCACCATGCTCAGACCAATTTTGTAAATTGACTAGCTTCTAACAGTGTTGCTGTTTTCTGTATCTAATGTTAATTTAGTTCAATGTACTGATAATAACCATAACATTGCAACTTTGTTTTCAGCACCACAAGAAGAAAACAACCAAGACTGCATTTCCTTAACAGATTATCTTCTTCTCCCAGGAAAGACTTACAAGAAACTCCTACTGATAAAACTGATACAATTTGATTTACACATGAGTCCCACTTAAGGGATGAGCAGGAACATTACCAAGCTGGATGTGCAATGATGTCCATAGTCAACACAATTGAAATCTCTTAGTTACCAGTCAAAAAAAAAAAAAAAAAAAAAAAAATTTCCTTACTGGAACTTGTCAACTATCTAGAGTCCAGGTAATGAGTATTTATACTGATAGTCACTATGCCTTTGGAGTGGCACACGACTTTAGAATGCTATGAAAGCAATGAGGCTTTTAATCTTTTCAGAACAACCTGTTAAAAAAATGAAAAGCAGTGACAAATCATAAAGGTCAGAGCAAAAATAAAAGAAGAAAACAGCAGAAAAGATAAATGAAACTAAAAGTTGATTCTTTGAAAAAATGAACAAAATTGATAACCTTTTAGCCAGATTCTTCAAGAAAAAAAGGGAGAGGCCTAAAATCAATAAAATTAGAAATAAAAAGGAGAAGTTACAAGAGACACAACAGAAATACAAAGGATCATAAGAGACTAATACAGGCAACCATGTGCCAATTTATAGACAATCTAGAAGGAATGGACAAATGCTTAGAAAAGCAAAATCTCCCAAGACTGAACCAAGAAAAAAATAGAAACTATGAATAAACAAATGATAAGCACTGAAACTGAAATTAAAAATCTCCCAAAAAACAAAAATCCAGGACCAGATGGCATCACACAAGAATTCTATGAAATATTTAGAAAAGAATGAACATTTGTCCTGAAACTTCAAAAAAATTGCAGAGGAAAGAACACTCCCAAACTCAGTCGATGAGGCTGTCATTATATTGATATCAGAGTATGTTCTTTGTGAAAAAAAATTATTTATATTGGAGTATAGTTGATTTACAATGTTTTGTTAGTTTCAGGTGTACAACAAAGTGATTGAGTTATAAGTATACATTGCTGCTGTTCAGTTGCTAAGTCGTGTCCAACTCTTTGTGAATCCATGAACTGCAGCATGCCAGGCTTCCCTGTCCTTCACTATCTCTCGGAGTTTGCCCAAACTCATGTACGTTGAGTTAATGTTGCCGTCCAACCATCTCATCCTCTGTCACCCCCTTCTCCTCCTACCCTCTAGCTTTCCTAGCATCAGGGTCTTTTCCAGTGAGTCGACTGTTTGTATCAGGTAGCCAAAGGGCACCATCCCTCCAATGAATACTCAGGGTTGATTTCCTTTAGGATTGACAAGTTTGATCTCTTTGCAGTTCAAGGGACTCTTAAGAGTCTTCTCCAGCACCACAATTTGAAAGAATCAATTCACTCGCACTCAATCTTTTTTATGGTCCAGTTCTGGACATCCATATCTGACTACCAGAAAAACCTTTGACTATACGTGTTAGCAAAGTGATGTCTCTGCTTTTTAATGTACTGTTGGTCATGTAGGCTTATCATAGCTTTTTTATGGTGGATAATACTCCATTGTATATAGGTGCCACATATTTATCCATTCATCTATATCCTCTTCAGCATTGACAGGGCATCATCGTGGTAAAGAATCTGCCTGCCAGTGCAGAAGATGTGGGTTTGATTCCTGGGTTGGGAAGATCCTGTGAAAAAGGAAATGGCAACCCACTCCAGTATTCTTGCCTGGATAATCCTATGGACAGAAGAGCCTGGCAGGCAACAGTCCATGGGGTTACAAATAGTCAGAAAGCACTGAACACGAACTATTCATTCAATAATACTGTATACAAAAATAAATTCAAAATAGATTAAAGAGATAAATGTAGGACTGAAAACTATAAAGCTCTCATTGGCTTTTGTAGCTCAATGACTTACCCACTAAGTTTGGACAATCTGAAACATGAGGTGCAAAAGCAACATTTTTGAATTAGACATGCAAGACACTTAAGGTTTTGTTTTTAGCCTAAAGTTAAATTTACCACCATTTCCTCCTAGTTGTACCCTTGCTATTTACATGTATCTTCAACATAACCCAAATAGGGGTTGCATCTGCTTGTTTCATCCAATGTAGTCTCTCTTGGGCTATTAACACATAGACATTTGTTGTTGTTGTTGTTGTTGTTCCTGTTTGTTAACACATATACTAACTTGGGATTCTCAGGTGGTGCTAGTGGTAAAGAACCAGTCTGCCAATGCAGGAGACATCTGAAGGAGATGTAGGTTCAATCCCTGGGTCAGGAAGATCCCCCAGAGGAGGAAATGGCAACCCACTCCAGTATTCTTGCCTGGAAAATCCCATGGACAGAGGATCTGGCAAGCTACAGTCCATCAGGTCACAAAGAGTTGGACATGACTGAAGTGACTAGCATGCATGCATGCATGCTAACTTGATAAACACTGATATATTTTGCAAATGAAACTTCCAGACTAAATGCTCTTCTATTGGTCTTTTATTGTTAATACCCCCAAATAGTCACTATTTGTAATGAACGTTACCTATTACCTCATTGGGTCTGACTTAAGCTCAACTGATGATTTTATGATCCAAGTGTTTCTTGGGAAAGAAGTTCTACCAATACAGCTCAAATTATTGAAGCTGACCTTATCAAGATTCAGATTTATTCATTTAAATCTCTAGTGAAACATATACAACAAATAAATACTGACAGCAGGCAAACTCTGTGAAACTTTACATAACTTTGTTTAGGGTTTTCTTTGATTTTGATGATATTTTATGATGTACAATATTTGTTGCTACCCTCAGTTAACTTCAGTCACTCAGGCATGTCCAACTTTTGCAACCCCATGGACAGCAGCACGCCAGGCTTCCCTGTCCTTCACCAACTCCTGGAGCTTGCTCAAACTCATGTCCATTGTCAGTGATGTCACCTAACCATCTCATCCTCTGTCATCCCCTTCTCCTCCTACCCCAATCTTTCCCAGCATCAGGGTCTTTTCTAATGAGTTCTAATGAGTCAGCTCTTCACATCAGGTAACCAAAGTATTAGAGCTTCAGCTTCAGCATCGGTCCTTTTAATGAATGTTCAGGATTGATTTCCTTTAGGATTGACTGGTTTGATCTCCTTGCAGTCCAAGGGACTCTTAAGAGTCTTCTCCAGCACCACAATTTGAAAGCATCAATTCTTTGGGACTCAGTCTTCTTTATGGTCCAACTCTCTAATCTATACATGACTACTGGAAAAACCATAGCTTTGACTGTACAGACCTTTGTCAGCAAAACAATGTCTCTGCTTTTTAATATACTGTCTAGGTTGGTCATAACTTTTCTTCCAAGAGCAAGAGTCTTTTAATATTACGGATGCAGTCACTGTCTGCAGTGACTTTGGAGCCCAAGAAAATAAAGTCTGTCACTGTCTCCATTGTTTCCCCACCTGTCTCCCAAGAAATTATGGGACTGGATGCTATGATCTTCATTTTGTGAATGTTGCTACACTGGATAAAACCATATTTTGGAGAAAAATTTATATTAATTTCTCACATATTTCTAAATTTATCTTTATAATGCTTTTAATTCCATAATCTGAAGAAAGGGAAACTCAAAACTGTTTAACTTCTGTTCTTAAATTATACTACAAATAGAAGTTTTAGAAGCTCCTCTGAAAATCCAGTTTTAATATTGTTTGTAAATGTGTCAAATCTTCAGAATGAAATGGCACAACATTAGACAGGATGAGCTGTAATAGTCCTCACTTCACATTTGGAATGAACCTTTGAATGGCAAATTGTGCCCACTGGAAGGACTTGACATGCTTACCAGAGGAGGTAAGAAAGCATTAGCACATCCAGAGTTAGATATGATTCTAAAGTAGTCCATAACATCACAGCATATCAAAAAAAGATGGGTTTTGCTCCTATCAAAATAAAATCCAGGAGCCTGCTGTGGAAGGAAGTTTCAGTTCAGTCACTCAGTCGTGTCCGACTCTTTGCCACCCCATGAATGCATGCAGCACGCCAGGCTTCCCTGTCCATGACCAACAGCTGGAGCTTGCTCAAACTCATGTCTGTTGAGTCAGTGATGCCAGCTAACCACCTCATCTTCTGTCATTCCCTTCTCCTCTTGCCTTCAATATTTCCCAGCATTAGGGTCTTTTCCAATGAGTCAGTTCTTTGTAGCAGGTGACCCAAGTATCAGAACTTCCGCTTTAGCATCTGTCCTTCCAATGAACATTCATGACTGATTTCCTTTAGGGTGGACTGGTTGGATCTCCTCATAAGTCCAAGGGACTCTCAAGAGTCTTCTCCAATACCACAGCTCAAAAGCATCAATTCTTTGGCACTCAGCTTTCTTCATAGTCCAGCTCTCACATCCATACCTGACTACTGGAAAAACCATAGCTTTGAATAGACGGACCTTTGTTAGCAAAGTAATGTCTCTACTTTTTAATATGCTGTCTGGGTTGGTCATAACTTTTCTTCCAAGGAGCAAGTGTCTTTTAATTTCATGGCTGCAGTCACCATCTGCAGTGATTTTGCAGCCCCAAGAAATCAAATCTGTCACTGTTTCCATTGCTTCCCCATCTATTTGCCATGAAGTGATGGGACCGGATGCCATGATCTTAGTTTTCTGAATGTTGAGTTTTAAGCCAACTTTTTCACTATCCTCTTTCACTTTCATCTAGAGGCTCTTTAGCTCTTCTTCACTGTCTGCCATAAGGGTGGTGTCATCTGCATATCTGAGGTTATTGATACTTCTCCCGGCAATCTTTTTTCCAGCTTGTGCTTCATTCAGCTCAGCATTTCTCATGAAGTACTCTGCATATAAGTTGATGCTTTAGTATTTTATTAAATATAATCTAGACATTCAATGAATTCCCATTACTTAACTTAATATAGCTGAACTCCAAAGCTTCAAATTTCTAAAAATCTGGAGATAGTATTTGTAGGTAGAAATACCATAAAACGTAACTTTCTTTAAAAAGCTTACCCAGGGGGGGAGGAGCCAAGATGGCGGAGGAGTAGGACGGGGAGACCACTTTCTCTCCTACAAATTCATCAAAAGAATAACTGAACACAGAGCAAACTTCGCAAAACAACTTCTGATCGCTAGCTGAGGTCATCAGGCACCCAGAAAAGCAGCCCATTGTCTTCGAAAGGAGGTAGGACAAAATATAAAAGATAAAAAGTGAGACAAAAGAGCTAAGGACGGAGATCCGTCCCAGGAGCTCTTAGGCGGCATTGCTTGGGGTAGGGTCCGGGCCTGAGTGCCCTGAGGACAATCGGAGGGAGCTTCTGTGAGTTGCCAACTTGAACTGTGGGAGACCAAAAGAGAGAGAGTAAATTAACTGCCCGAACACACTGCCGGCCGTTCGCAGAACAAAGAGACCAAGAGGGTCCAGAGAGGAGCTCGCAGGCTGCGGACCGGCCCAGCTCCGCCGGAGGCAGGAGGCAGGGGGGAGGGGAAGGTCGCGGCGAGACACAGGGCGCAGGCACCCGAGCGGCGCGGGCGGAGACTGGGGCTGGGGACGCGGAGGGCAGAAGGCGCGCGCACCCGACTGGCGCCAGCGGAAACTGAGACTGGGTCCGCGGAAGAGAGGGGGCGCGCCACACCTGGGGAGAGTGCGCCCACCAAGCCCGTCGCTGCCTGGACCGCTCTGACGGGGAAGGCACAGAGAGCAGGCGCAGCTTTTCCTTCCGCAATTTTGAGGGCTGGAACCTCACGCAGCGCAGGGCGCACTCCATATAGAACAGCCGGGAGCCTGAGCGGCGCAGACGGAGAGGGCAGCGTCGGCCTCTCCCGGCAGCGCCAGCCTGTCCCCGCGGTGCAAGCCCGTCACCACAGCGACAACCCCTCCCGGCAGCGCCAGCCCCTCCCCGCAGAGCGACGGAACTAGCTACCTGAAGAAGAGTCCACCTCCGCCCTCCTGTGTCAGGGCTGAAATGAGGCTCTGAAGAGACCGGCAAACAGAAGCCAAATAAACAAAGGGAACCGCTTCAGAAGGGACTGGTGCAACAGATTAAAATCCCTCTAGGAAACATTGACTACACCGGAGGAGCCTGTAGATATCGAGAAGCGTAAGCTGGAACGAGGAGCTATCCGAAACTGAGCCGAACCCACACTGACCGCAACAGCTCCAGAGAAATTCCTAGATATAATTTTACTTTTTTCTCTTATTTTTTTTTATTTTTTTTTCTTGTTTATTTTTTCCCTTTTATTTTCCTTTAAAATCCCCTATTACTCCCCCATTGCTCCTTAACTTTCATTTCCATAGACTTTTACGATTTTTTAATTAGGGGGGAAAAAAAATTTTTTTTTTCTTTCTTTTTTTTTTTTTTTTCTTTTTCTTTTTTTTTTCCTCTTTCCTTTTTCTCTTCTATTTTCTATTTTTCTTTTTCTCTTATTTCTTTTAAAGTCCTCTAGTATGCCTCTACTACTACTTAATTTTCATTTTCAATACACTATAACCTTACAAAAAAAAAAAAAAAAGAAGAGAAGCCCTATTTTTAAACCGAAGATTATTCTCTCCCAATCTTGACTCTCTGTTTTCTACCTCAGAACACCTCTATTTCCTCCTTTCCCCTTCTCTTCCCAATCCAATTCTGTGAATCTTTGTAGGTGACTGGGCTACGGAGAACATTCTGGGCACAGACAGCTGCGTAGATCTGTCTCTCTCCTCTTGAGTCCCCCTTTTTCTCCTCCTGTTCATCTCTATCTCCCTCCTCCCTCTCCTCGTCTTCATGTGACTCTGTGAACCTCTCTGGGTGTCCCTAACGGGGGAGAATCTTTTAGCCATTAACCTAGAAGATTTCTTATCAGGGCTGTATAGTTGGAGAAGTCCTGAGACTACAGGAAGAATAAAACTGAAATCCAGAGGCAGGAGACTTAAGCCCAAAACCTGAGAACACCAGAAAACTCCTGACTACAAGGAACTTTAAGTAATAAGTGACTGTCCAAAAGCCTCCATACCTACACTGAAACCAACTACCACACAAGAGCCAATAAGTTTTAGAGCAAGACATACCATGCAAATTCTCCAGCAACGCAGGAACATAGCCCTGAACATCAACATACAGGCTGCCCAAGGTCACACCTAACACATAGACCCATCTCAAAACTCATTACTGGGCACTCCATTGCTCTCCAAAGAGAAGAAATCAAGTTCCACGCACCAGAACACTGACGCAAGCTTCCCTAACCAGGAAATCTCGACAAGCCAATCGTCTAACCCCACCCACTGGGTTAATCCTCCACAATAAAAAGGAACCACAGACCTCCAGAATACAGAAAGCCCACTCCAGATACAGCAATCTAAACAAGATGAAAAGGCAAAGAAATACCCAACAGGTAAAGGAACATGAACAATGCCCACCAAGTCAAACAAAAGAGGAGGAGATAGGGAATCTACCTGAAAAAGAATTTAGAATAATGATAATAAAAATGATCCAAAATCTTGAAAACAAAATGGAGTTACAGATAAATAGCCTGGAAACAAAGATTGAAAAGATTCAAGAACTGTTTAATAAAGACCTAGAAGAAATAAAAAAGAGTCAATTAAAAATGAATAATGCAATGAATGAGATCAAAAACACTTTGGAGGGAACCAAGAGTAGAATAACGGAGGCAGAAGATAGGATAAGTGAGGTAGAAGATAAAATGGTGGAAATAAATGAAGCAGAGAGGAAAAAAGAAAAAAGGATCAAAAGAAATGAGGACAACCTCAGGGACCTCTGGGACACTGTGAAACGCCCCAACATTCGAATCATAGGAGTCCCAGAAGAAGAAGACAAAAAGAAAGGCCATGAGAAAATACTCGAGGAGATAATAGCTGAAAACTTCCCTAAAATGGGGAAGGAAATAGCCACCCAAGTCCAAGAAACCCAGAGAGTCCCAAACAGGATAAACCCAAGGCGAAACACCCCAAGACACATATTAATCAAATTAACAAAGATCAAACACAAAGAACAAATATTAAAAGCAGCAAGGGAAAAACAACAAATAACACACAAAGGGATTCCCATAAGGATAACAGCTGATCTATCAATAGAAACCCTCCAGGCCAGAAGGGAATGGCAGGACGTACTGAAAGTAATGAAAGAGAATAACCTACAACCTAGATTACTGTATCCAGCAAGGATCTCATTCAGATATGAAGGAGAATTCAAAAGCTTTACAGATAAGCAAAAGATGAGAGAATTCAGCACCACCAAACCAGCTCTTCAACAAATGCTAAAGGATCTTCTCTAGACACGAAATGCAGAAAGGTTGTATAAACGTGAACCCAAAACAACAAAGTAAATGGCAACGGGACCACACCTATCAATAATTACCCTAAATGTAAATGGGTTGAATGCCCCAACCAAAAGACAAAGATTGGCTGAATGGATACAAAAACAAGACTCCTATATATGCTGTCTACAAGAGACCCACCTCAAAACAAGAGACACATACAGACTAAAAGTGAAGGGCTGGAAAAAAATATTTCATGCAAACGGAGACCAAAAGAAAGCAGGAGTCGCAATACTCATATCAGATAAAATAGACTTTCAAATAAAGGATGTGAAAAGAGACAAAGAAGGACACTACATAATGATCAAAGGATCAATCAAAAAAGAAGATATAACAATTATAAATATATATGCACCCAACATAGGAGCACCGCAATATGTATGGCAAACGCTAACGAGTATGAAAGAGGAAATTAATAGTAACACAATAATAGTGGGAGACTTTAATACCCCACTCACAACTATGGATAGATCAACTAAACAGAAAATTAACAAGGAAACACAAACCTTGAATGCCACAATGGACCAGCTAGACCTAATTGATATCTATAGGACATTTCACCTCAAAACAATCAACTTCACCTTTTTCTCAAGTGCACACGGAACATTCTCCAGAATAGATCACATCCTGGGCCATAAATCTGGTCTTGGAAAATTCAAAAAAATTGAAATCATTCCAGTCATCTTTTCTGACCACAGTGCAGTAAGATTAGATCTCAATTACAGGGAAAAAAATTGTTAAAACTTCAAACATATGGAGGCTAAATAACACGCTTCTGAATAACCAACAAATCATAGAAGAAATCAAAAAAGAAATCAAAATATGTATAGAAATGAATGAAAATGAAAACACAACAACCCAAAACCTATGGGACACTGTAAACGCAGTGCTAAGGGGAAGGTTCATAGCATTACAGGCTTACATCAAGAAACAGGAAAAAAACCAATTAAATAACCTAACTCTACACCTAAAGCAATTAGAGAAGGAAGAAATGAAGAACCCCAGAGTTAGCAGAAGGAAAGAAATCTTAAAAATCAGGGCAGAAATAAATGCAAAAGAAACTAAAGAGATCATAGCAAAAATCAACAAAGCTAAAAGCTGGTTTTTTGAAAAAATAAACAAAATTGACAAACCATTAGCAAGACTCATTAAGAAACAAAGAGAGAAAAACCAAATTAACAAAATTAGAAATGAAAATGGAGAGATCACAACAAACAACACTGAAATACAAAGGATCATAAGAGACTACTACCAGCAGCTCTATGCCAATAAAATGAACAACTTGGATGAAATGGACAAATTCTTAGAAAAGTATAACTCTCCAAAACTGAACCAGGAAGAAATAGAAGATCTTAACAGACCCATCACAAGCAAGGAAATCGAAACTGTCATCAAAAATCTTCCAGCAAACAAAAGCCCAGGACCAGATGGCTTCACAGCTGAATTCTACCAAAAATTTAGAGAAGAGCTAACACCTATCTTACTCAAACTCTTCCAGAAAATTGCAGAAGAAGGTAAGCTTCCAAACTCATTCTATGAGGCCACCATCACCCTAATTCCAAAACCAGACAAAGATGCCACAAAAAAAGAAAACTACAGGCCAATATCACTGATGAACATAGATGCAAAAATCCTTAACAAAATTCTAGCAAACAGAATCCAACAACATATTAAAAAAATCATACACCATGACCAAGTGGGCTTTATCCCAGAAATGCAAGGATTCTTTAATATCCACAAATCAATCAATGTAATACACCATATTAACAAATTTAAAGATAAAAACCATATGATTATCTCAATAGATGCAGAGAAAGCCTTTGACAAAATTCAACACTCATTTATGATTAAAACTCTCCAAAAAGCAGGAATAGAAGGAACATACCTCAACATAATAAAAGCTATATATGACAAACCCACAGCAAGCATCACCCTCAATGGTGAAAAATTGAAGGCATTTCCCCTGAAATCAGGAACAAGACAAGGGTGCCCACTCTCACCACTACTATTCAACATAGTGTTGGAAGTTCTGGCCACAGCAATCAGAGCAGAAAAAGAAGTAAAAGGAATCCAGATAGGAAAAGAAGAAGTAAAACTCTCACTGTTTGCAGATGACATGATCCTCTACATAGAAAACCCTAAAGACTCTACCAGAAAATTACTAGAGCTAATCAATGAATAGAGTAAAGTTGCAGGATATAAAATTAACACACAGAAATCCCTTGCATTCCTATATACTAACAATGAAAAAACAGAAAGAGAAATTAAGGAAACAATACCATTCACCATTGCAACAAAAAGAATAAAATACTTAGGAGTATATCCACCTAAAGAAACAAAGGACCTATACATAGAAAACTATAAAACACTGATGAAAGAAATCAAAGAGGACACAAACAGATGGAGAAACATACCGTGTTCATGGATTGGAAGAATTAATATTGTCAAAATGGCTATTCTACCCAAAGCAGTCTATACATTCAATGCAATCCCTATCAAGCTACCAACGGTATTTTTCACAGAAGTAGACCAAAGAATTTCACAATTTGTATGGAAATACAAAAAACCTCTAATAGCCAAAGTAATCTTGAGAAAGAAGAATGGAGCTGGAGGAATCAACCTGCCTGACTTCAGACTCTACTACAAAGCCACAGTCATCAAGACAGTATGGTACTGGCACAAAGACAGAAATATAGATCAATGGGACAGAATAGAAAGCCCAGAGATAAATCCACAAACCTATGGACACCTTATCTTTGACAAAGGAGGCAAGGATATACAATGGAAAAAAGACAACCTCTTTAACAAGTGGTGCTGGGAAAACTGGTCAACCACTTGTAAAAGAAGGAAACTAGAACACTTTCTAACACCATACACAAAAATAAATTCAAAATGGATTAAAGATCTAAATGTCAGACCAGAAACTATAAAACTCCTAGAGGAGAACATAGGCAAAACACTCTCCGACATAAATCAAAGCAAGATCCTCTATGACCCACCTCCCAGAATATTGGAAATAAAAGCAAAACTAAACAAATGGGACCTAATGAAACTTAAAAGCTTTTGCACTACAAAGGAAACTGTAAGTAAGGTGAAAAGACAGCCCTCAGATTGGGAGAAAATAATAGCAAATGAAGAAACAGACAAAGGATTAATCTCAAAAATATACAAGCAACTCCTGCAGCTCAATTCCAGAAAAATAAATGACCCAATCAAAAAATGGGCCAAAGAACTAAACAGACATTTCCCCAAAGAAGACATACAGATGGCTAACAAACACATGAAAAGATGCTCAACATCACTCATTATTAGAGAAATGCAAATCAAAACCACAATGAGGTACCGTTACACTCCAGTCAGGATGGCTGCTATCCAAAAGTCTACAAGCAATAAATGCTGGAGAGGGTGTGGAGAAAAGGGAACCCTCTTACACTGTTGGTGGGAATGCAAACTAGTACAGCCGCTATGGAAAACAGTGTGGAGATTTCTTAAAAAACTGGAAATAGAATTGCCATATGACCCAGCAATCCCACTTCTGGGCATACACACTGAGGAAACCAGATCTGAAAGAGACACGTGCACCCCAATGTTCATCGCAGCACTGTTTATAATAGCCAGGACATGGAAGCAACCTAGATGCCCATCAGCAGATGAATGGATAAGGAAGCCGTGGTACATATACACCATGGAATATTACTCAGCCATTAAAAAGAATTCATTTGAACCAGTCCTAATGAGATGGATGAAGCTGGAGCCCATTATACAGAGTGAAGTAAGCCAGAAAGATAAAGAACATTAAAGCATACTGACACATGTATATGGAATTTAGAAAGGTGATAACGATAACCTTATATGCAGAACAGAAAAAGAGACACAGAAATACAGAACAGACTTTTGAACTTTGTGGGAGAATGTGAGGGTGGGATATTTCAAAAGAACAGCATGTATGCTATCTATGGTGAAACAGATCACCAGCCCAGGTGGGATGCATGAGACAAGTGCTTGGGCCTGGTTCACTGGGAAGACCCAGAGGAATCGGGTGGAGAGGGAGGTGGGAGGGGGGATTGGGATTGGGAATACATGTAAATCCATGGCTGATTCATATCAATATATGACAAAACCCACTGGAGAAAAAAAATAAGGAAAAAAAAAAAAAAGCTTACCCAGAAGATTTTATCCCACTTATCTTTACTTCATTAATTTATGAAAATATCATGATACCAAGTTAATTTTCCTGTTGGGAAATTTTAATACAGATAACATGTGCTTATTAACTTTCAGTAAACCTAGATGCAATAAAAGTATATTATAAAGTTGATGACTCAAAAGACATATTAATATTAATTAAACCATCAATTTAAATTTATTTTTATTCATTAAAATTTAGTCTTATATCCTCCTTAAAAAATTGGGCTAGTTGAAGTTATTTTAGAAATATTTTATTTGTATGTGCTTACTTTTAAGTCATTTACAATTAATTTTTATAACACCATCTGAAAGTAGGAATATATATTGTATTTATAATGTACACACAGATGTGTATTGATCGTAATGGACACAGAGATCTCATATCTGTTTCTGCCTGAGTTTAAAAAGTCCTCTTTTTCCTTCTTGCTTTCAGTTTTAGGTCTCACTAACTGAACCAAGGTTGCATTTTCAGGTGACGTAGACTGTGTTTGCATTTCAAAGATATGATGGAAGTTAAAATGTCAGATTTTTCCTAGGAGTTTTTTTGTTCTCTCAAAGTCAGAATTTTGAAAAGATGTTTTATTAAGCCACCTTTCTCTACAGTTTTGGAATGTCAAAATAGTTTCATCCTGTCCATTTAAGAGTTAAGATACATGATTGCATGCATTGGCTTCATTTTAAATGTACATAAAGCCAGTTGGGTTTAACTGAGTGACTGACTATCCATCAGGGAACTGTTCAGCCTTTGAGGTGAAGTTTCTCTTTATCAGTTTGGTAGCCTGATTCAGATATGACCAGATCAGATATGAATTTTCTTAGTGCAGTGTGATAAATAGAATATGTGCTGCTTCTAAGTTTAGCTCCCCAAGGAGTTACTCTTGGATCTGTTTGACTCTGACATGTCTCAGTTTCTGGCTCCAGCATAAGCTGCTATGGGTGCTTGGGCCACTAGTTTATCAGTATTATTGTACCCCACCCCAGTGAGCAGAATTTACTTAATGATTGTAGCAGGATCTCTTGCAGAACTGATGCACCAACATTTCTACTAGGTTCTTGGTTATCTGACAACACTTTATGGCCAAAATGAGCAAGTGCCCATTTTTGTCAGAGATGGGTAGGCTTGGCCTTTCATTTTACTAGAAAAGGGTTTGTTCAGATCATATATACATAATCTTTTCAATTTAAACCAAAATTTAAAAAGGTAAGCTAAGCCAGTTCACTCCAAAGCTCTCCCTAGGTCTCTGCTTTTGAAATGTAGCAGTACAATATATCTTAGGCATCCAACTAACAAGTAAAGCAGTTCAAGTAAAATCTAGGTGTCATCCAAAGCAGTGATGTCCAGATAGCAGGTGAAATCACCAAAGAACCTGAGGAATACCAGTAAGTGGGTTGGGCCCAAACGGCCATGCTAGTACCAAGCACTGGTTCAGGGTAGACTCCAAGTATCCTCTGGTGAGTATTCTGATATTCTGCTGACTGTACAAAAAAAAAAAAAAGTCAAAAAATTCAGTTAATAATCAAGTTAAGAAGGAAAAAGGAAATTTATTCCAGTCAACTAAGGATTATAACCCAGCAGAGAAACTCTCAGATAGTTTTGAGAAGTGTCCCACCTATCAGAAGTTGAAGACACAGTCACATAGATTTTTGAGACAAAGGATCATATAAAAGAAGGACATACGGATATTTCACATAAAGTTCACCAGGAACAAATAGTGCAGCTAAGCACATCCAAGGACTTCCCCAGTGGCTCAACAGTAAAGAATCTGCCTGAAATGCAAGAGCCGCAGGAGACACAGGTTCAATCCCTGGGTTGGGAAGATCCCCTGGAGGAAGGCATGGCAACTCACTCCAGTATTCTTGCCTGGAGAATCCCATAGACAGAGGAGCCAGGTGGGCCACAGTCCATAGGGCTGCAAAGAGTTGGACACAACAGAAGTGACTTAGCACACACACACACAAGCACATACTAAGTGAGCAGCAAGTCAGAAAAAACCCTGGCAAAGCTGGGGAAGAGCACTATTTTTATAAATAATTACCTTGCTAGTGTCAGACAAAAAGGGGGAAAACTGATGTCTAAGGATGACCAAGATACTCCCCTCTTTGAAGAGCTCAGGTTAATGTATAGTGCAGATACAGATTGCACATTAGGAAGAAAATTTTAATTTTTCTTCTCCTGTCTTAAATACAAATTTTATTTCATCAGTTTGAGAAACAATAGAATGTCAAGTAGCACTAATGGAAGAAAAAAATAAATCTATATTTAAAGTGGAGAAGAAAAGACTAAAATAGGACAAAAGTTGAAAGAAATAAAGAAAAATTGAAAACAAGAAAGAAGGAGGAATTTAAGAGAGAAAAAAAAAAAATTGGCATGTCCAGAATCTTTGCAGTATTGTCTGATTGTAATTTATTTCTGACTAAAGAAAGCATTCCTGCTGAGGTTCTTTTCTGTACCAGGACTTTTATGGAAATATTCTCATTATCATTTTTAGACATTCTTAATTCCTAAATGACCACTGACCATAATGATTTGACATTCATCTGATGGCTCAACTCTGAAACTCACTAGTAAAAATTTAATAAACAAGATAAAAAATAATACTCAGAATCAAATTATAAGGTTTGTGCAACCTCCTGTTAAGTACAGATACTTTACACTTCTTGGAATAATAGTAAAATGTGTTATTTTGTGTGACTGTCCTGAGAATGTTGTGAGATCATGGTTTATTTGTAAACTCTAAGAGTGAATGTAAACCAATCAGAATTTTCAGCTTAGTCAAACATTGTTATATGAATAAAGCCAGAAACAGAGCTACTTAAAAGTGGAGGAAAGACTTCCACTCTTGTACCTTCCACAGTCCCTGGGAAGAAATGTGGTAGTTAGGCAAGTTTTGCTTTGTCTATTACATTTCTTGGTATATTATATAAATAACATTTGAATATATAATAGTGTCAAAAAAATGAAAAAATCATGACCAAATGAAAATAAAACAGCATTCATGGCTTATTTTCAGTACTTGAATTCAAATATTCTATTTTCCACAGAAATATTTATGTTGTAATACATTAATAAATAGAAAACACAACTTGAATGAGTTCATAAAGTTGTTACATGCTTACGACAGAAAACCAGTAGTTGTAAGTAAATTACCCTTCCAAGTGGTCCTAAGTCCTAAGCGGTCCTAAGTCTTAAGTTCTAGGTTTAAGGTTGCCTTCTGATCCCTCAGGGAATAAATGCTATCTCTCATTAGAATCCTCGGTCATTTCTCTTAGTTAATTCCTACCACAATTATATAACTGTAACCTCATGTGAAAAGTAAGATCATTAAACTTAAACCAATGGCAGAGGCTGAAGGTAAAGCTTAAAACAGCAGTCATACACAGATTGTACAACTACTTAAGCACCTTGGTCATGAAGCAGGCAGCTATTCTCGAATAAAAGTGTTTTTTGATAACAGATACCAATGACTCTCCTTTCCTTACACATTTAAAGAAACACATGCAAAATGGAAGAGAAAAATGGACTGCATCACACCATGGTTATTGGGATATTCTCTTTTTATTCCATGTCTGATTGCCAAGTCTAATGAATGGGAAGAAAAGTCTCTATTAATTTTGATACATTTGAAGGGTATATTATTCAAGTGCTTTTCTTCTTCTGACCTTAGGAAGATGTTGCAATATTGTCATCTGCATCTATGAAAGAAACTTGCATCAGTTGTTGAGAAAACTGCAAAGTGTGTTAGCTGCTTGACACACAGATATGTTCTAAAGGCTTTACACCTGTCTGCTATATAACTGAAACACTAAATATAAAATTCTTCTGTACTGTAGACAACTAGACAACAGCAGCATTTCATTTCACTTTCCACCTCTTCTAAGCTCTCCTTAATATCAATCTTATTTCTACCTGTTAATATTATAAGAAGGGAAATCTATATGATGTATTTTCAGTTATTCTGATGAGCTATGCCTCACTCAGGATCAAGCCATATAAAAAGTTAAGTAAAGATGAATGTTACCATATCTGAATGAACTAATTACTAGTATAATCTTTATTTTTACAAGTAAGAATCAGCATGACTGAGAAATTAACCAATGCTACCATCGTAACAGAATTTTTGCTCATGGGATTCACTGATGATCAGGTGCTACAAGGACTCTATGTTCCATTCTTCTTCCTGAGTTACCTGACAGCACTGATGGGGAACCTCCTCATTATTATTCTCACCACCACTGACCGGCGTCTCCAGTCGCCCATGTATTTCTTCCTAAAGAATTTGTCCTTGATTGATATCTGCTACATCTCTGTCACTGTGCCCAAATCCATCATAAACTCTCTGACCAAAAGCCATTCCATCTCTTTCCTTGGATGTGCCTCACAAATTTTTCTTTTCATTTTTTTGGCTGGCACAGAGTATGCCCTCCTTATAGTGATGTCTTATGACCGCTATGTTGCCATCTGCCATCCTCTGTACTATGAGACAATCATGAATAGAGGCACCTGTCTGCAGATGGTGACAGCATCATGGGCTAGTGGGTGTGTCTATGGATCCATTCATGTTGCAGGTACATTCTCTGTACCTTTCTGTGGGCCTTACATAGTACATCAGTTCTTCTGTGACATTCCTTCAGTGCTCACACTTGCTTGTTCAGGAGAGCAAATTCTAGAATATGCATTTGTCATTGCTAGCTTTACTTTTGCTTTTGTATGCTTTCTTTTCCTGATTGCCTCTTATGTTTACATTTTTTCAACTGTCCTGAGGATTCCATCTGCACAAGGCAGGTTCAAAACTTTTTCTACCTGTATACCACACCTCACTGTAGTGATATTGTTTCTCTTTTCTGGTATCGCCAATTATTTAGGGACTAATTCTAAGTCTGCATCATCACTGAATCTCTTCATGTCTGTATTATACTCTGTATTACCTCCCAGCCTGAACCCTGTCATCTATAGTCTGAGGAACAAGGATATGAAGGCAGCCTTAGGCAAAATACTGGGTGGTAAATTGTTGCTAAATATATAAGTACCCTGCTGACTTTAATTGTATGGTACATACATTAAATAAAGTAAGTGAAATCATTTACTGAGAGCTAGATCTTAATAGATACCATATTTGCCATCTTTCCTGCCATAGCTATACCAAATTTACATATTCTGCAATCAATTTATATCCGATGATTTTTATATTTTTTTTGTGAAGTTGAGGACTATCTAGGAAGCACAATATGTATTGAATGTATTCCACCATTAATTTCATATCAAAAGATTCTGTTTGGGTTATTCTGATGGTTTCATTTCTTTTGTTAATATCATCACAATTTCTTTACATTTATATTATTTCTCCAAAATTTACACACCATATTTTGTTTCCTAGCATTGGATTTTACAATTTTATCCTAGAAGTTATGAAGAAATGTAATTTTATTTTTATCAAAATGCTTTTTTTTTCTGTTACAAACTTAGAGTAAAAAAGAATTTTTAAAAACTTCTGTTTAAAATATATTCATTAAAAATAGAAAATTATTAAGTAGCAATAATCAAGAATCAGTCACAAAGAAGAATCTTATGGATTGTAATAGCAAATAATGCATCACTTACTACACATTTCTGGTTAAAATGAAACTTTAGCAAAAACAGTTTAATTTTTTTTTTTCCAGCCAGCCATGAGAAAGTTTATGTTTTATTTTATCATCCTATTTTTGTTTAACTTATATATTTTTAATTCTCTAACTATCATTTACTATTTTTATAGATGTCTTTTCTTAAGGTATTTATATGTATATATATTTAATTTATTTATTTATTTTAATTGGAGGATAATTACAATATTGTGATGATTTTTGCCATATATATCACGAATCGGCCACAGGTATACGTGTCCCTCCCATCCTGAACCCTTCTCCCACCTCTCCCCCCACCCTATCCCTCTGGGTTTTCCCAGAGCATTGACTTTGTGTGCCCTGCTTCATGCATCAAACTCACAGTGATCATCTAGTTTACATATGGTAATGCACATGTTTCAGTGCTATTCTCTGAAATGATTCCACCCTCACCTTCTCCCACTGAGTCCAAAAGTCAGTTCTTTATGTCTGTGTCTCCTTTGTCGTCTGTACTGTCTTTCTAAATTTCATATATATGCATTAATATACAGTATTTGTCTTTCTCTTTCTGAGAAATAGGCTCCAGGTTCATCCACCTCATTAGAACTGACTCAAATGCGTTCCTTTTTTTGGCTGAGTAATATTCCACTGTGTCTCTGTACCACACTTCCTTACCTATTCATCTAGGTTGCTTCCCTCTTCTAGCTATTGTAAATAGTGCTGCAATGAACTTTGGGGTACATATGTCTCTTTCAATTATGGTTTCCTCGGGGTCTATGCAGAGCAGTGGGATTGTTGGGTCATATGGCAGTTCTAGTCCCTAGTTTTTTAAGGAATCTCCGTAGTGGCTGTACCAGTTTGCTTTCCCAACAGTGTAAAACAAAAGGGGAGCACAAATATAAATACTAAACTTAAAATTCAGTATTTATATTTGTGCTCCCCTTTTCTCTCCATCCATTCTTATCTCATTCTCTTACTTCTTTTTTTTTATTAGCTCTATTTTATCCTTTTCTTCTCATTTTTATAGTCTCTCTTTATGTTTTTAATGTTTTTCTTTCTACTTCAAACTTATTAGAAAGAGCTGAATTTTGCTTACCTTAGTCAATTGAAATGAGATATGAAAAACGGCTTGTATTTCATGTTGTATATATATCTTCCCCCAAACCCAAAACCCATTTAATGGTTTACATTCTTTTAAATTTCTCTTTTTGTTTATGTCAAATAGATTTCTCCTTTTTAAAAATAGTTTCTCTTTTAACAAATTAAGTATATTGATGAGTATACGCTGTGAAATAAAATATAATTTTTACTGAGATTACATGTTGAAGAAAATCAACATTATGTTTGCAATACTGTATTATAAAAATTTATGCATGAAATGTAATAATAGATGGTGGCCTTTTCAAAGATAAGAGCATTATCTTTCTTTCTGCTTCTGCCACTGCTGTCCAATAGCCCATAATACAAAATGCATATGTAATTCCAGATTTTCTTCCAGCCTCTTAGAAAAAATAAACAAGTAAATTTAGCATTTCAAATTAATTTTTAAACAACTATATGTAGAATATTATCATTCCAATGTAGAATGAAGGCAAATTATATATTAAATATTGTTTGTATTTTCATATTTAGCCTTTAAAATTCTGTGTGTATTTACATTTATAGTACATGTCAATTCAGTATCAAGTGCTTTGTAGCCTCATGTGTGTTGTGCCGGCTGTATTAGGAAGCACAGTTCTAGACCCCAGGATAAATCTCAGTTACTATTCCATAAATACTTATTTTGTTGTAACTTACTTGATTATGTAGAAATAATGCCAATTATTTTTATTAGAATGTAACTTATAATGTCATGTATATGAATTGAGTTATGCATGTGTAAATGTTGACTCATGCTTTAAAATGCATATTATTCTGAGCTACATTGAAACATAAACTGAAAGTCTTTCAATGTTGTCAGTAATAATTTTCTGATGTATGACAGATTTCTCTAGATTTTCCTCTCCAGAGCTACTCTAAATTTAAAACCTAGTCTGATGTTTCATATGATGGTGTCATAATGCTCTATGTATCTATCCAGTAAGGGGTTGCCTTTATATATAATAATACTGTCAAAAACATTAACATTTATATAAATCATAAAGCTTTGCTCATAACTAGCTGTAAAAAGTTTGATTAAAATAATCAAAGTGTTTGTGAATATATGTGCATATATGTGTGTTGGATATAAGAGTCATATACGGAAATATGTTGCATTTCTTTAACAATAAAGTATCAGAAAGAGAATTTAAAAAAAATCCCATTTAAAATTGGATCATAAAAAGCAAAAACAAATTAGGAATAAACCTAGTAAGGAAGGTGAAAGATATACACTAAAACTATAAAACATTGTTAAATAAAATAAAAAATGATTCAAAGAAACCAAAAGATATTCCACGCACTTGGATTAGAATAAGTCTTGCTAAAATGGCCATACTACCCATAGCAATCAACAAATTTAATATGATCTCTATCATGTGTCCCTGTTTATCCCCCTTGTGAAATAACAATTTGACAATTAGTTTACAACTATGTGTTCAAATGGAGATAGAGAGCCATCATCAGGAGAAATAACCTGGCTTGAATCAAGTGGTATCAGTTTACATGTTTGAGTAATATAAACGCAAAAAAAAAAAAAAAGCATAGTTAATTTCATGATATGCTCTTTATCCTAAGAAATAAGTGATAAAAATTCAGAGTCATAATGCCAATTGACTTGACAAGGTGTCATGCTCTGAAGAGTTCTAATATAAGCAAACTTGACAGACATACTTTTACTGATTTATTCACTTTGTATTTCATGTTTATAAGAACATTAATCTTAAAAAAAACAATTTGTATTATTGTAGTTTATAGATTCTCATAGCTACACATTTTCATTTTGTATCTTGAAATCTGTGTTAGTCTGGCAATCTATTTCTTGTAGGCCTCCAGAAAAACCTTCTCATCTTTGTCAATAGCTTCAGTGGTACAATAGGTCATCTTCTCCAGGGAATAGAACATAGTGCCATTCAGCTACACATCTTCCTCAGATCCACATGGGTAATTTTAATCTAACTAGAGAGAGATACAGGGTAACATGAAGAGGCAAATAAGAAAATATATCTTCATGATCTCTCGATATATTTTCAATGTTAACTTGTTAGCCATCTTCTGGGCATTCTCTTTGGTAAGAAAAACTAATGAATGGAACCAATATTTCACTTTAAGGAGATTATATAGCATGGTCAGAGAATGTACATTCATGAACATAGTACATCAAGTTTTATACATGATAATAGTAATGGTAAAAATCAAAGTAAATCAAAGTTATTTAAGCACAAACACATTAAACTTTATGTTACCTGGATGCAGGGAAGATATTTTAATTATAAATCTTTACTTTCAGTTGAGTAATAAAAATAAAACAAACATGAAAACAGTAAAAAAAAAATTTGAGTGTATAACACTTGATCCACTTATTGATTTAAGAATTTTAATACATAAAAATTAATACATATAAATTTTCAAGTCCTAGGTTAAACTGAAGGGATATAGAGTTAAATAAGTTATTTCCTCAGGAAGAGCAAGTATAGGGAATGATTATTAGAAACATAGTATTATTAGTAGTTAAGTATGATCACATATGGAGAAGGCAATGGCACCCCACTCCAGTACTCTTGCCTGGAGAATCCCATGGATGGATGAGCCTGGTGGGCTGCCATCTGTGTGGTTGCACAGAGTTGGACACGACTGAAGCGACTTAGCAGCAGTAGCACACCAGGCCTCCCTGTCCATCACCAACTCCCCGAGTCCACCCACACCCATGTCCATTGAGTCGGTGATGCCATCCAACCATCTCATCCTCTGTCGTCCCCTTCTCTTCCTGCCCTCAATCTTTCCCAGCATCATGGTCTTTCAAAGGAGTCAGTTCTTCACATCAGGTGGCCAAAGTATTGGAGTTTCAGCTACAGCATCAGTCCATCCAATGAACACCCAGGACTGATTTCCTTTAGGATGGACTGGTTGGATCTCCTTGCAGTCCAAGGGACTCCACAGTTCAAAAGCATCAATTCTTCGTGCTCAGCTTTCTTTATAGTCTTACTCTCACATCCATACATGACTATTGGAAAAACCATAGCCTTAACTAGATGGACCTTTGCTGACAAAGTAATGTCTCTGCTTTTTAATATGCTGTCTAGGTTGGTCATAACTTTCTTTCCAAGGAGTAAGCATCTTTTAATCTCATGGCTGCAATCACCATCTGCAGTGATTTTAAGCTGATTCTTCAAATCATTTGACCCTTTTAGTTGTTTTGTCAGTCTTTTCCTTGTATTTTTTAGAGATATTTTATATATGCTGTATATGAGTTCACTTGCCAGTTGAACTCATATACGTTTATTTAAAGGCTACTTTTTGTGGCCTTTTTCATGACTCTTTTAAATAATATTTTCTGGTTAATTTTTGATAAATTTTGATCAGTTTAAGCAGTTCTGAAATTTAATAAATTTCTCTTTCCTAATCTGTTTCTTTTGTCTGATTATTCTTGCACATATAACTTATTGTCATGATTTAGATAACTATTAGACTTAATTTTCTTAAAAATATTTTTTTTATTTTTTCACTGCATTTTCAATCAATATCTTAAGTTGGTCTGAGCAATTAATGTTTTCATTATCGTTGTTGTTCAATCACCCAGTTGTGTCACTCTTTGTGACACCATGGACTGCAGCATACCAAGCCTCCCTGTCCCTCACCATCTCCCAAAGTCCACCCAAGTTCAAGTCCATTGCGTCAGTGATGCCATCCAGCCGTCTCAACATCTGATGCCCCCTTATCTTTCTGCCCTCAATCTTTCCCAGCATTAGGGTCTTTTCCAATGAGTTGACAGTTCTCATCAGATGACCAAAATACTGGAGCTTCAGCTTCAGCACCAGTCCTTCCAATGAGTATTCAGGGTTAATTTCCCTTAAGATTGACTGATTTGACCTCCTCGCTGTCCAAGGGACTTTTAGGAGTCTTCTCCAGCACCACAATTCAAAGGCATCAATTCTTTGGCATTCTACTTTCTTTACGATCCAGCTCTCACAATGATAATGACCACTGGGAAGAACATAGCCTTGACTATATAGACCTTGGTTGGCAGAGTAATGCCTCTGCTTTTCAACACACTGTCTAGGTTTGTTATAGTTTTCCTGCCAAGAAGTAATCGTCTTCTGATTTCATGGCTTCAGTCACAATCCACAGTGATCTTACAGCCTAGGAAGAGGAAATCTGTCACTACTCCCACGTTTTCCCTCTTTATTTGCCATGAAGTAATGGGACCAGATGCCATGATCTTGTTGTTTTAATATCTACTTTTAAGCTGGCTTTTTCACTCTCCACCTTCACCCTCATCAAGAGGCTCTTTAGTTCCTCTTGCTTTCTGCCATTAGAGTGATATCATCAGCATATCTGAGGTTGTTGGTGTTTCTTCTGCCTATCTTGATTCCAGCTTGTAACTTATCTATCCTGGCATTTCTCATGATGCACTCAGCACATAGGTTAAACAAACGGGTGACAGCTGACAGCCCTCCCGTACTCCTTTCTCAATCTTGAACCAATCAGTTGTTCCACACAAGGTTCTCACTGTTGCTTCTTGACCTGCATACAGGTTTCTCAGGAGACAGGTAAGATGGTCTGGTTTTCTCATTTCTTTAAGAGCTTTCCGCAGTTTGTTATGATCCACACAGTCAGAGGCTTTAGCATAGTTGATAAAACAGAGGTAGATGTTTTTCTGGAATTCCCTAGCTTTCTCTATGATCCAGTGAATGTTGGCAATTTGATCTCTGGTTCCTCTGCCTTTTCTAAACCCAGCTTGGACATCTGGAAGTTCTTGGTTCACATAATGCTGAAGCCTGGGGTGCAAGATTTTAAGCATGACCTTACTAGCAGGAGAGATGAGTGCAATCGCCTGATGGTTACCACATTCTTTAGTACTGTCCTCCTTGGGAACTGGGATGAGGATTAACCTTTTCCAGTCCTATGGTCTTTGCTGGGTCTTCCAGATTTGCTGACATGTTGAATGCAATGACTTAATGACATCATCCTTTAGGGTTTTGAATAGTTCTACTAGAATTCCATCACATCCACTAGTGTTATTAACAGCAATGCTTCCTAAGGCCCACTTGACCTCACACTTCAGAATGTCTGGCTCTGGGTGACTAATCACACCATTGTAGTAACCCAGTTCATTAAGATCTTTTTTGTACAGTTCTTCTGTGTATTGTTTCCATCTCTTCTTGATCTCTTCAGTGTCAACTAGGTCTCTACTGTTTCTGTCCTTCATTGTGCCTATCTTTGGGTGAAATGTTCCCTTGATATTTCCAATTTTCTGAAGAGATCTCTAGTCTCTCCCCTTGTGTTGTTTTATTCTCCTTTTATGCACTGTTCGATGAAGAAAGGCTTCTTGTCTCTCTGTGTTATTCTTTGGAACTCTGTGTTTAGTTCATTGTACCTTTCCCTTTCTCCCTTCCTTTGACTTCTCCTCTTTCTTCAGCTGTTCGTGAAGCCTCCTCAGATAACCACTTTGTCTTTTTGCTTTTGTTTTTCTTTGGCATGGTTTTGTTTGCTGCTTTCTGTGCTATATTACGGACCTCCGTCCACAGTTCTTCAGGCACACTGTTAATTAGATCTACTCCTTTGAATCTATTTATTACCTCTACTGCATATGCATAGGAGATTTGATTTAAGCAGTACCTGGCTGGCCTAGTGGTTTTCCCTGCTTTCTTTAGTTTAAGTCTGAATTTTACTATCAGAAGGTGAAGATCTGAGCCACAGTCAGCCCCAGGTCTTGTTTTTGCTGACTACGTACAACTTCTCCATCTTTGGCTACAGAAAATGTAATCAATTTGATTTTGGTCTTGACCATTTGGTGATGTCCATGTGTAAAGCCATCACTTGTGTTGTTGAAAATTGGTATCTGCTATGAGCAGTGCATTCTCTTGACAGAATTCAGTTAGGCTTCACCCTGCTTCATTTTGTTCTCCAAGGCCAAACTTGCCTGTTACTTCAGGTCTCTCTTAACTTCCTACTTTTACATTCCAGTCCCCAATGATGACTGTAACATCCTTTTCTGGTGTTAGTTCTAGAAGGTCTACTAGGTCTTCATAGAACTGATCAGCTTCAGCTTCTTCAGCATCAGTGGTACGGGCATAGACTTGGATTACTATGTTGAATGGCTTGCCTTGGAAACAGACTAAGATCTTTTTGTATTTTTGAGGTTGCACCAAAATACTGCATTTTGTACTCTTTTGTTGAATATGAGGGAAAGAGAGTTCCAGAAAAACATCTATTTCTGCTCTATGCTCTATGCCAAAGTGTTTGTGTGGATCACAATAAATTGTGGAAATTTCTGAAAAAGATGGGAATACCAGACCACCTGAGAAATCTGTATGCAGGTCAAGAAGCAACAGTTAGAAATGAACATGGAACAATAGACTGGCTCCAAATTGGGAAAGGAGTATGTCAAGGCTGTATATTGTCACCCTGCTTATTTAACTTATATGCAGAGTACATCATGTGAAATGCTGGGCTGGATGAAACACAAGCTGAAATCAACATTGCCAGGAGAAAGATCAATAATCTCAGATATGCAGATGATACCACCCTTATGGCAGAAAGTGAAGAAGAACTAAAGAGTCTCTTGATGAAAGTGAAAGAGGAGAGTGAAATAGTTGGCTTAAAATTCAACATTCAGAAAACTAAGATCATAGCATCCAGTCCCATCACTCCATGGCAAATAGATGGGGAAACAGTGGAACAGTGAGAGACTTTATTTGCGGGGGGGGTGGGGGGGGGCGGGGGGAGGTGCAAAATCACTGCAGATGGTGACTGCACCCATGAAATTAAAAGATGCTTGCTCCTTGGAAGAAAAGCTATGATCAACCTAGACAGAATATTAAAAAGCAGAGACATTATTTTGCCAACAAAGATCCACTAGTCAAAGCTATAGTTTTTCCAGTAGTCATGTCTGGATGTGAGAGTTAGACTATAAAGAAAGCTGAGTGCTGAAGAATTGATGTTTTTGAACTATAGTGTTGGAGAAGACTCTTGACAGTCCCTTGGACTGCAAGGAGATCAAACCAGTCAATCCTAAAGGAAATCAGTCCTGAATTTTATATATATATATATATATATATATATATACCCACACACATATATCATTGGAAGGACTGACGCTGAAGCTGAATCTCCAATACTTTGGCCACTTGATGCAAAAGACTGACTCATTGGGAAAGACCCTGATTCTGGGAAAGACTGAAGGCAGGAGGAGAAGGGGATGACAGAGGATGGCATCACTGACTCGACGGGCCTGAGTTTGAGCAAGCTCCCAGAGTTGGAGATGGACAGAGAAGCCTGGTGTGCTGCAGTCCATGGGGTTGCAAAGAGTCGGACACAACTGAGTGACTGAAGCAAACTGTATTTTTAATCAATGTCTTAGTTGGTCTGAGCAATTAATGCTTTACAAAAATTAAAATTTGCTTCTTGATTTTATCAATTATCTTCTGTGCCTTAAATTTAACTTTGAAAAACTGATAGCTTTATAGTAGTGAAAATTGCAATTCATGAACATGGTATGTTCTTCCATTTAAGTGAGTTTTCACTTTAGCCAGTAGATCTTGCTGATAGTTTGTATATTCTGCAATTTAATTTTATATTTTGATGCATTTCTAGTGGAATATATAAAATAAATCTCAAAGTTTGTGGCAGTATATAAAGGTGCAACTGAATTTTGTTGTTCTTATATCCAGAATTCTTACTAACTTGCTAGCTTTTTTAAACCAGAAATCTCTTTATATATTATTTTTCATGACCATAACTTCCAGTATATTTTTGAGTAATTGTGATAAAAGTAGACATGATTTTTAGCCATCTTGATTTCAATTCAATGTGTTTAACTTTTTGTTGTTATCTAGAGTACAAGAAAAAAATCTCTTTTAGTTTTCTAGGAAATCCATCCCCTTCTCAAATGCTACTTTTTGGAACATGATTCTTTATGGAGTCAATCTTAGCATTTTTTATTCTTGATTAATATCTTGATTTTCTATAATATGTTTAAAAATTTTGATGCACATATACTTTTGCAAAAATTCAAATTTGAAAGTAATGTATTAATAATGTATTATTTTATTTAATGTTTTAGAATATATGTCTCTTAGTAAAATTGGCTTGTCACCTCCTTCTATTGTCTTTATATGGTTTGGCATAAAGCTACATGTGAATATTTAAAACATGTTGAATTATGTTTTTATTCCCTGTTCTCTTAGACTTTGTATACATTAAAACATTTATATTTCTTCATTCAGTATAATTCAATTTTGCAAATATTTATGTTATGTGTCTTCTTTGTTAAAATTTTTAAAATTTTGATTTGCTTTCTATGGTACTATCTGATGATTTAGGTTTTTATTCTTTCTAGACTCAGTCTCAATTCTATTTTAAAATAGTTTCATAATTATGTCTTCTAGGCATTAACATTATGTTTCAAAAAGTATCTATTTTTTAAATAATGTACAGAAAAATTATATTAACTTTATTTTTTTCTTTATACCTAATTATGTCTCTTCTCTTCTCTATTTTTTCTGATCAATCTTTCCACAGGTTTGTCGATTCTTTTTCCCACAAACCATTTTAATTATATTAATCCTCTTTAGTGAATCATTGTTCTTTATTTCATTAATTTATTGTCTTGTCATTATTTTTTAATATATAACATTTTAAAGAGGTTATATTCTAGGGCATATTGGCAAAAATTTGAAATTAGACTTTAATGAATTAATGGCCAGCTTGTCTTTCCAAATATAAACATAAGAAATTAAATTTTGTCAATAATTTCATTAAGTCTATTAACAAGTTTTACTTAGAATGCTTTATTTTCATTCAATTTAAGTGTTTCTCTGTTATGTATATTTTGACACAGTTATTTAAAATATTTTTTCAATATCAAATACAGAGTACTATAATTATTTTAATTTAAAAATGATCTTATATTTGGTGAAAGAATGTTAACCATATAATATATTCATTTGATATTTGTCAAACTTTATAAGACCATATAAAGTTGAAATGTTTCATATTATGAAAGAATATACAATATTATATGAAGATCATTTCTTTGACTTTCTAAATACCATATTTTTTCTGAATTATTTTTACTATGACTAAAAGACTTGTAAAAAGCTATCTAACTGATTGAATTATCTTAATAGTATATATCACCTTGATTTATATATTCAAATCTATATTAATTGAAGAATAACTTATATGTACATATTTTTAGCACTTAAATTGAAATTTTCATATTATACAGCCTCACTAGCTATTAAAAATATTTGTTTTATAGATTAATTTATTATTATACAAATATGGTTTAACTATGTTTTACAAAATTTTTTAGTCTTGCCTACCTTATGATTTCCTTAATGAGTAATGATGTATCAACTTTCTAACATTGTATATGCATTTCTTTCAAACCAAAAATGAAATGAAGTGAAGTGAAAGTGTTAGTCAATCATGTCTGACTTTGCAACCCAATGGACTATAGCTTGCCAGGCTTCTCTCTCCATGGAATTCTTCAGGCAGGAATACTGATGCAGGTAGCCATTCCCTTCTCCAGGGGATCTTTCTGACCCAGGGATAGAACCTGGGTCTGACTGTATTGGAGGAAGATTCTTTACAGTCTGAGTCACCAGGAAAGCCCATAGGGAACCCTAAATTCTGAATTCAGCAACGTAGCAGGATGCAAGACTAACACAAAACTTTTCTTGCATTTCTTTATGCTAATAATGAAATTATAAAGAGAAACTAAAAAAAAAAAAAAAACTATTTAAAACCCTATCAATCACAGACTTCGAAAATGAACTCATAGTTTCATGGGGGGAGGGATATGTGTGTGTGAAGGGATAGTTAAGGACTTTGGGAAGGTCATGTACACACTGCTCTATTTAAAATAGATAACCAACAAAAACTTATTGTACAGCACATGGAACACTGCTCCATGTTATGTGCCTGCCTGGATGGGAGTGGAATTTGGGGAACAATGGATACATGTATATGTATCACTGAGTCTCTTCAAAGTTCACCTGAAACTATCACAGCATTGTTAATTAGCTATACCCCAATACAAAATGGTTTTGGTGTTAAGCAAAGAAATAAAAATAAAATTAAAAGAAATAAAATAAAACCCTGTCTAACACCAAGGAATAAATCTGACTAAGGAAATTAAAGAGTCATTTACAAAATATTATAAACAATGGATAAAGAAAATTGAAGATGATTCAAAAATGGAATACGGAAAGATAACCCAGTCTCCTGGATTAGAAGAATGTTTATTGTTAAAATGGCCATTAATACCGGAAGCAATCTACAGATATAGTACATACCCTGTCAAAATACCCAAGGCATCTTTCAAAGACCTAGAGTAAATACTCCTAAAATTTACATAGAGTCATAAAAGACCTGGAATTGCCAAAGCAAAGCTGAGGGAAAAGATCAAAGCTGGATGTATAATCCTTCCAGACTTCAGACTATACTAAATGCTACATTAATCAAAACAGTGTGGTGCAGACACAAAACAAGTATATAGATAGTGGAACAGAATACAGAGCCCAGAAATAAATTGACACACTTACCATCAATTAATCTATGACAAAAGAGGCAATAATGCAATGGAGTAAAGTCAGTCTCTCCCTAAATGATGCTGTGAAAGCCAGACAGCTACATGGAAGTGACTGAAATTATGACAGTACCTCATGCTATATACAAAAATTAACTCCAATTTGTTTAAATACATACATTTAAGACATGAAACCATAAAATTCCTAGAAGAGAACATAGGCAAAATATTCTCAAATATAAATTGTGCGTGTGTGTGTGTGTGCGTGCACCCTCGTTAGTGATTGACTTTTTGCAACCCCATGGACTGTAGCCCTCCAGGCTGTTCCACCTATGGAATTTTCCAGGCAAGAATACTGAAGTAGGTTGCCATTTTCTACTCCAGGAAATCTTCCCAATCCAAGGACTGAAACTATGTCTACTGCTTGCAGGTAGATTCTTTACCACTGCACCTCCTGGGAAGCCTGGAACATAAATTATATAAACACCTTTTTTTTTTAGATTAGTCTCTCAGGGCAAAATAAATAAAAGCAGAAAAGAACAATGAGACCTAATCAAACCTTAAAACTTGTATATAGCAAAGGAAGCCATCAATGAAGCAAATGTACAACCTGTGGAATGGGGGAAAATATTTCCAAACATTGTGATTGACAAAGGTTTAACATGCAAACTATAAAAACAGCTTATACAACTCAGTGGCACTAGTGGTAAACAACCTGTCTGCCAATGCTGGAGAACCAAGAGACATGGGTTTTATCCCTGGGTCAGGAAGACCCCCTGGAGGAGGGCATGGAAACCCACATCAGTCTTCGGTGCCTGGAGAATCCTTAGACAGAGGAGCCTGGTGGACTACAGTATGTTGGGTTGCAAAGAGTCAGACATGACTGAAGCAACTTAGCACACACATTGAAAAAACAAAATCCAACTGAAAAAAATTGGCATAATATCTAAATGGCTATTTCTCCAAAGAAACATATAGGTGGTCGACAGCCACATGAAAAGGTGTTGACCATTAATAATTATTAGAGAAGTTGCCAATCAAAACCAAAATGAGGTAAGATCTCACACCAGTTAGAGGGGCTATCATCAAACAGTCTACAAATAATAATTGCTGGCGAGAGTATGTAGAAAAATGAATAACTGTGAATAAGAATGTAAATTGGCGCAGTCTCTATGGAAAACAGTATGAAGTTTCCCTAAAATACTGAGAATAGAGAAATCATGTTATATAGCAATTCCACTCTTCAGTATATATTTGGAACAAACAGAAGTTCAACATTCGTAGCAGCACTATTTACAGTAGCCAAAATATAAAAACAAACTAAGTGCCCATTAACAAGTAATTGGCTTAAGAAGATATGACATACGTGTATATGTATATAAACTATGTATTGTGGAATATTACTCAATCATATAAAAGAATGCAATATTGACATTTGCAGCAACATGGATTGAACTAGAAAATATAATACTTAGTGAAATAAATCAGAGAATGACAAATAATATGTAATATCACTTACATGTGGAATATAAAAATACGAATTACTTTATGCACAATACATAAATAGACTTACAGATATGGAAAAAAGCTTATAGATACTGAAGTGGATAGGGAATAGAGAAGGGACAAATTAGGAGTATGAGATCAATAGATACAAACTTCTGTGTGTAAAATAGATAACATAGAATTACTGAAAGCCACAGGTGATTATACACACAATCTTACAATAACCTATAATGGATTATAACATGCAAAAATAAATGAATCACTTTGCTGTATCACTAAATATAACACAATATTTAAATCAACTATGCTTTAATATATGTATATATAATCGTCCTCAAATATTAATTAGTTAGAATATAGAATACCTTGAACATTCAATGATTTATTAATAAATTCATACTTCAAAAAGAAAAAGTGTCAGTTATATCATAAATATCATAAAATATTAAGTAAATTATAAATCAATGAAAGTTAGGAAAAAATATTTGTAATACATATAGTATATTTGGAAACAGAGAAAGCAAGGAATGGGAGCCCATTGCTTATTCTAATTTATCTACAGTGTTCTAAAAAGATCAAGTTTCCTAAAAATTGTCTGATACCTCTTTTTCATTCTCTTTCTGTCATACTCTCTTTCTCTGTGTCTTTCTTTCAATATATTGTGGAGTCCAACAATTTTAACAAAAGATATTTTTATAGCAAAGAATATCAAAGAAGATTAGAAGCATCCTTTATGCCTATCAAAACAGATAAGATCTTATACTACAGTTTTATTCCTATATTTGATATAAAAATGGTAGTATGATGTCTATATGTGGACCTAATGAACAGCTACAATGCATTAGTTTGTGAAAAAAATGTCAAATTAAACAGTTTATATGAACTTATCTTTTACTTGTAAAATATTTATATGCACAAAAGAATATCCATTTTTGTATGCTAGAATAATACCAGAAAATACACAGTTAAAATCATATATAATAATATATAATTTTATATACATATACATATGTGTGTGTGTGTATATATATATACACATACATCATACACACCTTTATTTCCTAATTTTCTTTTGCATCCAGTTTTTTGGTAAAAGCATTTGCTCTAATCACACAGAATATATCCAGATCTTGGAAACTGTCATTATTCGTTCATTAGGTTTTTCTGCTTATCCTATTCTTTTTCCTGTCATAACATTAAAAATCATCTTATCTTCCTATTTTCACTCAAAAGTTATATAAGGTTTTTCATATACCAGGAAAATACCCTCAATTGCCATGGTTTCCTACATTAATTGCATTTTCCATATACAATTATTACATTTTTCACACTAACCTGGAATATATTTTCTTCTTTCCAGCTGCTTATGCCCTAGAAATTAAGGTATTTTTGTCAGTATTTTGTATTTTACAAATTTCCTCTTTCTAAACATTATAGATTTGCTTCCATTCTTCTTAGGTTGCCTCTAAAAGTAAAAATTTTTGCCCCCTGTTCCTTAAAGTTTTATTCTCTCTACTAAGCAAATGCAAGTTTTAGCAAGGCCATTATGCATATCAAGGGATGCATTTCAGCTGGTATTGTGTTTAGGAAGGTGCCTCAGTGACCATTATCTATACTATCATAAGATAATTTATGATATGACATTACAATATTGTTCCTTAAGTTCTTAAAAGGTGTTGATAAAGTCAGTTATTATTAACAGGAAAATTAATAGTGTAACTGGCACTATCATTTGTCACATTAGGCAGTGTTACAGGAAAAAATTTAATATTATCAAAAAACTAAAATGTCTATGTAAAAGTATGTTAGTATTATATTAATTCAAGTAGCATCCACTTGAGTGTAGCATTGTGGAAGTTAGAAATTTCCATATGCAAGGAGAGTTACATTACATTGCTTATTTAAATCAAAATGAATCTGATGGTATATATCACACAATGATTCTGTCAATGTGGTGAGAAATCAATTAGCAGTCATTATTTGGGGGTCTTATTTCATCCCTTTTATTCAATCCTCCCTAAGCACCAATAAAATCTTTGCTGATTGAGAGCAATTGGTTTTTTTTTTTATATTTGCTGTATTTTGTGGTTTCCCAATCATGGAGATCTGCACCAAGGGCAGGAAAGTTTCCTTACTCAGACATATGTAAAAACATCCTATTCTACTTCTGGATTGTCCCAAAGAACAGACTGCTACCCTTTATCTTTGGAGAAGAAAGATTTCCCTTACTCCCTTACTGCTCAAGGAGCTTCATTTCTTTGTTAGTTTATGATTATTTTACAAAAAGAGATGCAGGTATGAAAACAGCTGGATACATCTTCACAAACTTCAAGCATCCATGTTACTGGCATCTAGAAGAAGGAATAAAACAAAACACACCTAGAACCAACCTCCTTTCAGAAACATCTCTCAACATGAATATTATCCTGACTTCTATCAGCAGAGTCTGGTCTTAATGTTTATGTAAGATAATAACATCATATAGGGTCCATTTGTTGGGTTTAATTTCTTGGTTCCAATACAAACTGTGAGATTCAGATATACATATACATATATATATATATATATACATATATATATATTATATATATGTTATATTAAATTGTTAGATAAAGATTTTCCATTTCCACTGCTATTCTTTAAATATGCAAAAAGTTAACCATTCTACAATTCAAATGATACATTGATAATGAAGCACTAAGTTTTACTCAGTGTCTTAGTTTTCTACTGCTGCAGAAACAGATTACTACAAACTGAGTAGCTCAAAAAGCACAAATTTCAATTTTAAAGGTCAAACACACTGAACTAAGATGATGATGTCAGTAGGGCTGTTCTTTTCTGGAAGCTCTAGAGGACAAAGTATTTTCTTGCCTTTTTCAGCTTCTAGAAGCTTTCTCATATTCCTTGGATCATAGCCAATCTTTCTTTTTTTAAAGTCAACACTGGTCAGTCTAGTTCATATCATGCTGCCATCTCTCTAGTTCCTGACTGCAGACGGGAAAGCTCTCTGCCTTTAAAGATCTATGTGATTATATTAGGCCCACCGGGATAATCCCTCCATCTCAAGGCCCATAATTTTAATCATATTTGCAATGTTCCCTTTACAATATAAAATAACCTATTCCTAGATTCTGGGGATTGGTATGTGGATATTTTGGGTGGCCATTATTAGGTCTACCACGTGAAGCATTCTAAATGTTATTCTTTCTAGGAAGTCTAACTTTCACAAGCAAACCACCAATAATTTTAACAGGTTACCTCGTTAAATTTCACTTAGTGTTAAAGGGAAGAGACACAAACATGAAAGGAGAAATGCATGCAAGAAGAAACAATGAAATATATTGCAGTGTATGGTGTCATTTTGTATTCTGCACAACCAGCATTATATATAATGCATACCAACTGTTTAAAAATGAGCCAGTCATATAATATCATTTTTCTAAGAAATAGATGCATAATTATCGTAGCAATGATTTTTCTCTGTATATTGCTCAAATTCTTTAGCTTTAGTCCCTATGAAAAAATAATTATGATTTTTTAAAAAGTCTATAGTTGAAACTAATACAGATTTATCATAACTTAATTGTCTTAGAGTAAATTATAAAGTGACTCTAAAAATATAGAAACATGTTTAAACTTGCATTACTAACAAACTGAGTCCATTGATTCATTTTAAATTAATTTTAATTTTAATAATGAGAAAGGTTTTTTTGCTAGGAACTTACTTTCAGACTGAAAAATACCTTTAATAATCACTATAATCACGAATACATCCAACATGGACAGTATAAGCAAGATATCAATTTAAAAAAATAAATAACATTTTATGGGAATAGGAAAAGAAGTATGTATTGTCCATTAATCCATGTATTAGATAAACACTTACTGAATGTCTGCTCTAGACTACACAACAAGCTATTCACTGAAGATTTAAGCATACCTCCAGGATAATACAATTTAGTCAAGGAAAGAGACATTTATCAAAGACTTACAGAAATATGTGTCAAATTGCAATTAAAATTAGCATTAAAAGAAGGGATATATGTATACATATAACTGATTCACTTTGATGTACAGCAGAAATTAACACAATATTCTGAAGCAACTGTATTCCAGGAGCAAAGATTAATTAAGAAGTAGGTACTGTGCTGGAGAGATGTAATGCTCAGGAAACACATGTAGAGAAACTGAGCTAGCCTGAAGCAATCTTAGGCAAAAGAGTTCTCATGAAGAAATGTACAAAAGAAGGAAAATTTATCACTAGATTAGGAACAAAGAAAAGATCATAGTGGATTGTATTTCCAGAAGTTGAAGATCTAAATCTCATTGTTTGCAAACTCAACTTTCTTGACTTTTGTTTTTACTTCCTTAAACATATCTAAGTCATGTGATTGAAATTTCCTGTATCTATCTTCTCTTCCTCTCAACATTTGATCAAAGCTTCATCTCTCACTGCATGTTTTGAGCCTCTTAGAATCTTGATCAGCCTCCTTGCCCTCTGCTTATTCTAGTTCTTCCCTTATGTCTTTCTCATTGTCTTTCAGGACAAGGGCCATTGTAGTTCAGTCCCATATCAGTCACACATCTTTTATAACCCACTATTGCCCTTTGGTTTTGGTTTTTGTTTGTTTTCATTTTCCAATATGTTTTACATCAGTTTTCCTCCCCATTTTCCAGGTTCAATTCCTTCTTAGCCTTTAAAATAGAGTGTAGATATTTCCTTTACAAAAGTGCAAATTGCCTCCCTACACTTGCCTTCATGCTAAGTATGTTTGTGTTTGGCCCCTTTACTCTGTGCACCCAGGAGCTTGTTTTAATATTAGTAAGAGCAAATATATGTGAATATAACAAAGCTAGGTGTTAGTACATGTGTCTTCTCTCACTAGACTGCACGGGCACAAGCTATACCAGAAAATGCCGTATTGTAGGCTTGAGAAAGAAAAAAGGAAGACAGATAACAGACTGCCGCTTTGTTTTTGTTTTTGTCTTGTTGATAAGGTGAAATCCACATAGCATAAAATTGACCATTTTAACTTGTACAATTGAGTCACATTTGGTTATATTTGCAATGTTTCGCAGTGTTCACTTCACCTCTACCTGGTTTCTTTAATTTGAGAATGAATTATATGCATCATCCAACAGGAGTTTCAGGTATCGCATTTGCTAACAGTGACAATAAAATTGGTCTGCCTGAGAGAGCTGGAGTTTATATCTGAAGTCCTAGCACCCTGCCCAGTTTGCCACTTGTCACATAAAATGGTGTTCACATTAGGATGATAAACATAAGGACAACATGTAACTTTACAATTTCAGTTAGAACCCTATTGGTTTGTCATACATTCGGTCTGGACAGGCCTCATGCTTATTAGTACCACTTCAATAAGTAAAACCAAGTTTTCCATGATAATCTTACTCTACACATTTAATATTACTGTCAGAATGTGCCATCAATGTCTCAGATAATTATGTTAGTGAATTAAAAGATCATGATGGATGTGAAATTAATTCTTCTAATTTGATTGAAAATATCCAGTTATTTTCAGTTTCCTTAGTGCCATCTTCATATCCTTATTTCTCAGGCTGTAGATGAGGGGGTTCATGGTGGGTGGCACCATAGTATAGAATACCGAAATTAACAAATCCAAAAGTGATGGAGATTTGGGTAATGGGCGTAAGTAGGCAAAATACCCAGAAGAGAGAAACAAAGTCACAACAAGGAGGTGTGGCAAGCATGTGGAGAAAGCTTTGGATCTGCCTTGTCTGGAGGGTATCCTTCGCACAGTGGAGAAGATGTGAATGTAAGATATATCAATAAACACAAAACAGCCAAAATCTAGCACTAGGCTGAGCCCAATGACTACTAATTCCCCAGTGTTAAATGAACAAGCCAGAGAGAGCAGTTGTGGGACATCACAGAAGAACTGATGAACTTCAGGAGATCCACACATGGGTGTGGAAAAGGTAAAAGCTGTGTGCAGAATTGCATTGAGACTTCCACTGAGCCATGAAAAGGCAACCATCTGCACACAGGCTCCATGGCTCATGATAATGTCATACCTGAGTGGGTGGCAGATGGCAATATAGCGGTCATAGGACATGACTGTGAGTAGCACTACTTCTGTAGTGGCTAAGAGGAAAAAGAAAAATACCTGTGAAACACATCCAAGGAATGAAATGGTGTTGTCATTAGTCAGAGAGTTCATGATGGATTTGGGGACAGGGATGGAAATGAGGCCAACATCCAGAAAGGATAAGTTCTTCAGGAAGAAGTACATTGGCGTGTGGAGGCAATGATCCTTGGTGGTAAGTGTGATGATAAGAAGATTCCCAAGCAGGGCTGCCAGGTAAATTAGCAAAAAGAGCACAGCATGAAAGATCTGGATCTCCCGAATATCACTGAATCCCATAAGAAAAAATGTGCTCCTAGAGGTAAAGTTGTCCATTTCTTTGACTTTTAATCACTGACTTGCACTAAAAGAAAAAGAACAAAAGTGAACAACTTGAGACTCAGTTCGAGAGGGTTTGTTGTTCTATTTTAACTTCCCTTTCTCCCACTCACATCCATGTTTGTGAGAATATTTGAGACTTCATGAGACTAATAGCAGGTTCCAATGAGCTTATTTTACCACAGTGATCACATAGCAGTATGACTGAATGGGGTGCCAGTCCAGTTCAAATCATCTACTTCATAATTTTATGTGGATTAAGGCCTATTCTCTGTGTCTCACTCAAGTGAAATTTTACATACTTTATTTTACAATATGTAGTGAGAAAGGCAGTGGATTTTGATCAATCAGTCTTAAACACAAATTTAAGCTTAGCCACTCACTTGCTTTTTAATGAATTAATTATCTAAGCATCGGTTGACTCAAATTCCAAAGTAAGCTTTCTTGTCTGATTATTATTATTATTATTATTGTTTCCACCCAGGGGTAGAACCCATGGCTCCTGCAGCTTCTGCATTGCAGGAGGATTCTTTACAGCTGAGTCACCACTGGGGAAGCCCTGGACACTCCATGCCCTTTAGTAAAACTTTTAATTTGCGTATTTATTACTGTCATTCAGAAGAGGTAATTTATGCAAAATTCCATTGAGAGGCCATCTTAAGTAGATCCAGGATTTTTGCCTAGCATGTTGAATTCCTAATCTAATAACTGTTTATTCAACTCAGTGATTGCAACAACTTATTTTTCATACACTATATTATTGATCTTAAAGTCATTTTTTTTCTTTTTCTCTTATTTTTCTGCCCCAAGGGTTCACTCTCTATTTTTTTCTCTCTCTCTCTCATGCATTTTGAATTCCATTATTCAGACAACCACACACAAATTCATCCAAAATGCTAATGTTGATTATTTGTAAGTGTATATGCTCTATAGGAAAAATTCTGAAAACTTGCATTCTACTTCAAATCATTATATATAATCACAAAGCAATGAAAATACAAAGTAACTCACTGTGTGACATGGAAATATTAAAACTTTGAATAATAAGTTGAATTTAACTTTTCAAAATCAGTTTCAGTAATATAGTACTCTGCATAGTTCTCTCCTGGAAAACATTCTCTCATGATCTTCTATTTATTTGAGTATCATTGTAATTTCTCCTACACCAAATTCTTACCTCCTAAAAGCATGGTTGATGCATGCTACCTTCCAATTCTATATACCTACATCCTCCCTAAACCCCCCTAATATAGTCTGTCATGAAATTAGCAAATCAACCAGCAAACAAAAACTAAGATATTTTACAAATACCATTCTATTATTACTATTATCCAAGATTAAGGTGAGCCTTACTTTCTTTCTGTGAACTCACCTTGGGATTTATAACAAACCTTTATTTATTTATTTATTTTACCAAATCTTCTCTATCAGCTGAACTTGTGGTTCACAAAATGTGTTCCTTGCCCATCAACACAAGCATGACTTGGGAAATTGTCAGAAATTGAGATTCTTGGGAAACAACGCAGACCTGCTGAATCAGAAACTCTGGGGTGAGATCAAATGAGCTGTGTCTGATCTACACTATAGCTTTTGAGAGCCACTGGTTTAGAATATCCTGGTTCATAACATTTTTTTCTGTGCCTTACTGGCAGGATTTTTTTCCCCTTCATAAATGTAGTTTATGATCTCACTTAAATGTGAAAAAAAAACAGTCATAGAAATAGAAAACAGATTGGTGTTTTGCAAAGATGGAGGAGGTGGGATGCGAGGAAAAGGGTAAACAAGGTCAAAGAATATAAACTTCTAGTTATAAGATGAGTAAGATCATGGGAATAGCATGGTGGATTATAGTTAAGAATACTATTTTACATATTTATATTTGAAAGTTACTGAGAGAGTAAATTTTAGAAGTTCTCACCATTAAAAAAAGCAAAAATAAGACAAAGCAAACAAAATTATATAAGATGATCATACGTTAACTAATCTTATTGTGGTAATCATTTATATATATATGTGTGTGTATATATATATCACTACCTAATCTACCTTAAATTTACCCAATGTTGTATGTCAATTTTGTCTCAATAAAACAAGAAAAAGTAGTTGTTCCTCAAAATTACTTTTGCTTTTCTTTTCATCCATCTTCAAGCTTAATTTGGTTGTTTTAGCAATCAAAATAAGCTCTAAGCAATAACACCAACTTTCCTCTAGAGATCCAGAAAAAAATCTATCTCAAACGTACTCTGCATTTACATTTTAATTAAATGACAAATGAGAACATAATATTTTCCTACTCTACAACTATAATAAACTTGTAAGATGGTATTTATTGAAGCAAAAGAGGGTGGACACTAAATATTCCAGGAATTCTAAGGGAGTCACTGTGGACTGGATGAAGAAATGTGGGAAATGAAATGATTTGCCCTTGGAATATTGACAGTGTTTAGGAAGGAAAAAGAGAATATTCCTTCTTCAAAAACAGGAAAAAGTGTGAGCAAGGCAGGAACAAGACTAGGCAGCTTAAGGAATGTGTATGTAGAATCACATGTAGCAAACGTGTGTGCATAAGATGTGATGTAGAAACGAGTGGTTCAGCTTTATGTCAACTCTGACTACAAAGGGCACTTGCGGGCTTAAAGAGGGTGGTAGAGTAAAGATGGCATTTCCAAGAATTCAACAGTTCTTCATGTTTAGCAATTTTTCAGTAAAAGATTATTTTTGAGGAAGCAAAAAAAGTGAGTGTATTATTTTAATAGTACACATATGGTTATTAAAATAAGTTCTGGAATGAAATAGGTCTGAAATGGAAAGAAAAAGCACAAAACAAATGTGAGAAAGATGTGTGGAAGCTTTGAATGTGTTACTGAATGAATGAGAGGTGAGAATAAAATTCTAGACACAGATGAGGCTATGAATTATTCCACCCTTGCTTCTAAACCAGGCAAGAGGTAGAATGTGCATGTCTGTGCCTGCATCATTTTGTGCCTCTTTCCCACTGTGGCTCACCTTGTCTATGTTCTGAATTGCAGTGCTATAGCAAACATTCCTGCTTCTTAAAGACAAGGAAGAAAAAGTCTGCAAGAAAGCATCCTTATATCTGAGAGGATGAACAACTTGCTTAATGTTTCAGCATAAAATAGTTGTATGTATTTTTATTAATTATGAAAGAAAATAAAATTTTTTTCACTGGTATAAAGAAAGTCCTTGCATTGTTATTGCATTGTTGGAAGGTTTTGTAGAGTTGAAAAAAGCCATCTTTTGTCCCTTGAAAGACCATCAGACTTCCAATGGCCTGATTCACCCTGATTTCAGTGTCTGGGGTCAGACTGGAACTGGCACTGGCCTCTCTTCCTTTCCTTAGATCTGCCCCAACAGGAAGACTCAAAGCAGAACATGTAGAAATAATCCTCAAACACTTAATTGTCACTGACCAAGCCAGAATATTGGGAAATGTTTTGTTTTTTTTTTTATTTTAATGATTCAGGCAGTCAGTTAAAACAAAGTTGTGTTGGAATGCAATAAAAATTTCTTATATTTTGATAAAGTTCTTAAAGTATCTCTGCTGCTGCTGCTGCTGCTAAGTCGCTTCAGTCGTGTCCGACTCTGTGCGACCCCATAGACTGCAGCCCACCAGGCTCCGCCGTCCCTGGGATTCTCCAGGCAAGAACACTGGAGTGGGTTAAAATATCTCTAGGCCCATAAATAATTTTAATCTGAATTGCTCACCTTTTTGTTTTATAGCTCAAAGGTCAAATCCACGTAACTGTGAAGGAGAATTTATTCAGCATTACCCTCCCCCACCCTATATAACAGGTTGGTATTTTACTTTCTTCAGAATAAGTGGGCCTGAAAAGGCATGCATTTTGGCAGCCTAGTCTAAGGGAAGAATGTTTAACAGGACTTCTCTGGTGGTCCAGTGGTTAAGAATCAATGAAACACGGGTTCTATCTCTTGTCCAGGAAGATCCCATGCCGAGGAGCAACCAAGCCCATGTGCCACAGCTATTGAGTCCATGCGCTGCAACTACTGAAGCCTGTATGCCTAGAGCCCACTCGTATGTGCCAAGTCACTTCAGTCATGTCCAACTCATTGCAACCCTATGGAATGTAGCCCACCAGTTTCCTCTGTCCAGAGGATTCTCTAGGTATCAATACTGGAGTGGGTTGCCATGCCCTCCTCCAGGGTATCTTTCCAACCCAGGGATAGAACCCACCTCTCTTACATCTCTTGTCTTGGCAAATGGGTTCTTTACCACTAGCACCACCTGGGAAGCCCCTAGAGCCCATAGTCTGCAACAAAGGTAGCTTCTGAACACCACAACTAGAGAAAGCCTGCATGCAGCAATGAAGACTCAGCACAGACAAAAATAAAAAAAAAAAAAAAGAATGATTAACAGTTAGTGAAAAGTACTGTTGAGAATGTGAGTTCTTGAGCACTTGCCTGCACCAGATACATTCTAAGACGGTTCCATGTTATATAATATGACTTATATCAATGCTCAGGCTTCCCTGGTAGCTCAGCTGGTAAAGAATCCTGCAATGCAGGAGACCCTGGTTCAATCCCTGGATCAGGAAGATCTCCTGGAGGAGGGTATGGCAAACCACTCCAGTATTCTTGCTTGTAAAATCACATGGACAGAGGAAGCTGGCAGGCTACAGCCCATGGGGTCGCAGAGAGTCAGGCAACTGAGCAACTGAGGGACTAAGCACAGCTGAGGACATATCCATGCTCAAGCAACCCATCTTATATACCATTATACAGACACAGACCTGTGGTGAGCTTACGAAACCAATCCCACATGACACAATGTAGAAGCAGGATTTGAACACAAGGGCCTCACTCCTAAACTTTACATACTTGAATACTACATGCTGTGGTAACACTCAGACTTGCTTTTATCCCTGGTTGTCATCCTTAAACACTTTTGCAGAGGTGATTACTTTAACCTTCTTCCTCTGCATGGTGCCTCTATTTATGAAAACCAACCTCATATCCCAATGCTTCCCTATTCCTCCAGAAAATGGGATACAGTGACTAACAGAGGATTGGTTTATTGGGGTCTTCTTTCTATTTCTTTTTATGGGCTTCCAGAGCATAACAGTAACAGCTAATGTTCATAATACTCTCAGTCTGTCTATTTCACTCGGGTTACCTCTTCTGAACTTCAAAACAGAATACTATACACACATTAAAAACAAGAAAAATGAATACTTACGGAAGTATAGATATCTAACTAGGGTTGCAAAGTGAAGTAAGAGGTTCAGAGCACCTGTGGACACAGGTTCAGAGCAAGAATAGCACGAACTTCACTGGATTTTTTTCAGCTGCAGAATATAATCTTATACAAAAATTTCCCAGACACAGTGTAACAGGATTCCTGCCCATGCTTCTTCATTTTTTAAGGTGATTTTCCTTCAAATTGCGTAAGTAAGCACCCTGAGAATACACTCAAAAAAAAAAAAAAAAAGTCCTTGGAGAGAAAGAGACTTTAGAAGAGCTACATCATTAATCACTAGAGCTGTGACAAAATCCCAAGAGACACAGATTATTTCAATTTTTTATCCAACATCATCTTTCTTTAGCATTATGACATGATGAATAAAATCCTTAATTATTTTAAGGTGAATATGTTAGGCTGCACAAGTTTTAAAATGTGTATGAGCCATTTGTCTTAACTTTGTGTCAGCACTTTTTATAACTTTTTCCTGTTTTATTGGTCTTTATTGCTTTCTTTAAGCTTTCTGTATATTAGGAAATTTAGAATTCATCAGCCTCATGATTCTCAGACATAAGAACAATTTTCCTCTGCTTTTTTTTTTTCATTTTTTCCTGTAATGATATTTGCCCAAGGTTTTTTTTTTAACCATTCAGATTCTGGTTTCTTTGGGGGTTTCTTTGGGGGTTTCATTATTTTTAAAAAGTCCAAAATATACCTTTCTAGTTTTTTTTTAAGCCGTCATTCTTTTGTCCACGTCATTCAGAAGTATTAAATTTTTATAGCAGCATTTTACAATACTTTTAGTTCATTTTCCAAGCAAGTTAATTCCAAGCAATTAATCTATCAATTTATCAATTCCTCCACTATAGTCCATAGATATTAGCTATCTAATCTAATTATATGTAGGTTGCAATTACTTTATTAACATAGGTATACCAACAGCTGACTACTAAATTATTGCTTTAGTGTATTTATAGTTTTCCAGGCAGACAATCATAATCTTCTAAGAATAAACATAATTTAACCATTTTTTTCCCATTTGAAAGCTCATATTTATTTACATATATTGGGAAAACAAAATATATTAAATATAAAATATATTTTTCTTATTTCTAACATTTTTGGATTATGTGTCATGGTGCACACTTAAACATATTGTAGGGATAAACAATTACTAAGTTATCATTAGGATTTACTAAAAGTGCTGAAGTTTATGAGGACTTGATTGTTTTTAATTAAATTAATTGTGAAATATATTAATAGATTTCTGGCAATTGAAACCAATTTGAGCCATGGAATGAAACATTTTCTGTGTTGTAGCTTCTATATGCTTTTGATAGCAGTTAATTTTGCTTTAGTTGTGTATATTCCCCTGGTATTTAGAAACGGTATATATTTTTATATCTTTTCTGAGTATGCATTCTTTAAGTTTTTTTTAAATACAAAATACAAAAATTATAATCAGACTCATACAATCATTTTAAATAAATCAAGAACATACTTTTTATTTTATTTTTTTTTTGTTTAAGGTAGACAGTGGTGTTGCTTTTATTTTTTTTTTTTTATTATTATTATTTTTTTTTCCAGTGGGTTTTGTCATACATTGATATGAATAAGCCATGGATTTACATGTATTCCCAATCCCGATCCCCCCTCCCACCTCCCTCTCCACCCGATTCCTCTGGGTCTTCCCAGTGCACCAGGCCCAAGCACTTGTCTCGTGCATCCCACCTGGGCTGGTGATCTGTTTCACCATAGATAGCATACATGCTGTTCTTTTGAAATATCCCACCCTCACATTCTCCCACAAAGTTCAAAAGTCTGTTCTGTATTTCTGTGTCTCTTTTTCTGTTCTGCATATAGGGTTATCGTTATCACCTTTCTAAATTCCATATACATGTGTCAGTATGCTGTAATGTTCTTTATCTTTCTGGCTTACTTCACTCTGTATAAGGGGCTCCAGTTTCATCCATCTCATTAGGACTGGTTCAAATGAATTCTTTTTAATGGCTGAGTAATATTCCATGGTGTATATGTACCACGGCTTCCTTATCCATTCATCTGCTGATGGGCATCTAGGTTGCTTCCATGTCCTGGCTATTATAAACAGTGCTGCGATGAACATTGGGGTGCACGTGTCTCTTTCAGATCTGGTTTCCTCAGTGTGTATGCCCAGAAGTGGGATTGCTGGGTCATATGGCAGTTCTATTTCCAGTTCTTTAAGAAATCTCCACACTGTTTTCCATAGCGGCTGTACTAGTTTGCATTCCCACCAACAGTGTAAGAGGGTTCCCTTTTCTCCACACCCTCTCCAGCATTTATTGCTTGTAGACTTTTGGATAGCAGCCATCCTGACTGGAGTGTAACGGTACCTCATTGTGGCTTTGATTTGCATTTCTCTAATAATGAGTGATGTTGAGCATCTTTTCATGTGTTTGTTAGCCATCTGTATGTCTTCTTTGGAGAAATGTCTGTTTAGTTCTTTGGCCCATTTTTTGATTGGGTCATTTATTTTTCTGGAATTGAGCTGCAGGAGTTGCTTGTATATTTTTGAGATTAATCCTTTGTCTGTTTCTTCATTTGCTATTATTTTCTCCCAATCTGAGGGCTGTCTTTTCATCTTACTTATAGTTTCCTTTGTAGTGCAAAAGCTTTTAAGTTTCATTAGGTCCCATTTGTTTAGTTTTGCTTTTATTTCCAATATTCTGGGAGGTGGGTCATAGAGGATCTTGCTTTGATTTATGTCGGAGAGTGTTTTGCCTATGTTCTCCTCTAGGAGTTTAATAGTTTCTGGTCTTACATTTAGATCTTTAATCCATTTTGAGTTTATTTTTGTGTATGGTGTTAGAAAGTGTTCTAGTTTCATTCTTTTACAAGTGGTTGACCAGTTTTCCCAGCACCACTTGTTAAAGAGGTTGTCTTTTTTCCATTGTATATCCTTGCCTCCTTTGTAAAAGATAAGGTGTCCATAGGTTCGTGGATTTATCTCTGGGCTTTCTATTCTGTTCCATTGATCTATATTTCTGTCTTTGTGCCAGTACCATACTGTCTTGATGACTGTGGCTTTGTAGTAGAGTCTGAAGTCAGGCAGGTTGATTCCTCCAGTTCCATTCTTCTTTCTCAAGATTACTTTGGCTATTTGAGGTTTTTTGTATTTCCATACAAATTGTGAAATTATTTGGTCTAGTTCTGTGAAAAATACCGTTGGTAGCTTGATAGGGATTGCATTGAATCTATAGACTGCTTTGGGTAGAATAGCCATTTTGACAATATTAATTCTTCCAATCCATGAACACGGTATGTTTCTCCATCTGTTTGTGTCCTCTTTGATTTCTTTCATCAGTGTTTTATAGTTTTCTATGTATAGGTCCTTTGTTTCTTTAGGTAGATACACTCTTAAGTATTTTATTCTTTTTGTTGCAATGGTGAATGGCATTGTTTCCTTAATTTCTCTGTCTGTTTTTTCATTGTTAGTATATAGGAATGCAAGGGATTTTTGTGTGTTAATTTTATATCCTGCAACTTTACTATATTCATTGATTAGCTCTAGTAATTTTCTGGTAGAGTCTTTAGGGTTTTCTATGTAGAGGATCATGTCATCTGCAAACAGTGAGAGTTTTACTTCTTCTTTTCCTATCTGGATTCCTTTTACTTCTTTTTCTGCTCTGATTGCTGTGGCCAGAACTTCCAACACTATGTTGAATAGTAGTGGTGAGAGTGGGCACCCTTGTCTTGTTCCTGATTTCAGGGGAAATGCCTTCAATTTTTCACCATTGAGGGTGATGCTTGCTGTGGGTTTGTCATATATAGCTTTTATTATGTTGAGGTATGTTCCTTCTATTCCTGCTTTTTGGAGAGTTTTAATCATAAATGAGTGTTGAATTTTGTCAAAGGCTTTCTCTGCATCTATTGAGATAATCATATGGTTTTTATCTTTCAATTTGTTTATGTGGTGTATTCCATTGCTCTCCAAAGAGAAGAAATCAAGTTCCACGCACCAGAACACTGACGCAAGCTTCCCTAACCAGGAAATCTCGACAAGCCAATCGTCTAACCCCATCCACTGGGTAAATCCTCCACAATAAAAAGGAACCACAGACCTCCAGAATACAGAAAGCCCACTCCAGATACAGCAATCTAAACAAGATGAAAAGGCAAAGAAATACCCAACAGGTAAAGGAACATGAAAAATGCCCACCAAGTCAAACAAAAGAGGAGGAGATAGGGAATCTACCTGAAAAAGAATTTAGAATAATGATAATAAAAATGCTCCAAAATCTTGAAAACAAAATGGAGTTACAGATAAATAGCCTGGAAACAAAGATTGAAAAGATTCAAGAACTGTTTAATAAAGACCTAGAAGAAATAAAAAAGAGTCAATTACAAATGAATAATGCAATGAATGAGATCAAAAACACTTTGGAGGGAACCAAGAGTAGAATAACGGAGGCAGAAGATAGGATAAGTGAGGTAGAAGATAAAATGGTGGAAATAAATGAAGCAGAGAGGAAAAAAGAAAAAAGGATCAAAAGAAATGAGGACAACCTCAGGGACCTCTGGGACACTGTGAAACGCCCCAACATTCGAATCATAGGAGTTCCAGAAGAAGAAGACAAAAAGAAAAGCCATGAGAAAATACTCGAGGAGATAATAGCTGAAAACTTCCCTAAAATGGGGAAGGAAATAGCCACCCAAATCCAAGAAACCCAGAGAGTCCCAAACAGGATAAACCCAAGGCAAAACACCCCAAGACACATATTAATCAAATTAACAAAGATCAAACACAAAGAACAAATATTAAAAGCAGCAAGGGAAAAACAACAAATAACACACAAAGGGATTCCCATAAGGATAACAGCTGATCTATCAATAGAAACCCTCCAGGCCAGAAGGGAATGGCAGGACGTACTGAAAGTAATGAAAGAGAATAACCTACAACCTAGATTACTGTATCCAGCAAGGATCTCATTCAGATATGAAGGAGAATTCAAAAGCTTTACAGATAAGCAAAAGCTGAGAGAATTCAGCACCACCAAACCAGCTCTTCAACAAGTGCTAAAGGATCTTCTCTAGACACGAAATGCAGAAAGGTTGTATAAACGTGAACCCAAAACAACAAAATAAATGGCAACGGGACCACACCTATCAATAATTACCCTAAATGTAAATGGGTTGAATGCCCCAACCAAAAGACAAAGATTGGCTGAATGGATACAAAAACAAGACCCCTATATATGCTGTCTACAAGAGACCCACCTCAAAACAAGAGACACATACAGACTAAAAGTGAAGGGCTGGAAAAAAATATTTCATGCAAACGGAGACCAAAAGAAAGCAGGAGTCGCAATACTCATATCAGATAAAATAGACTTTCAAATAAAGGAAGTGAAAAGAGACAAAGAAGGACACTACATAATGATCAAAGGATCAATCAAAAAAGAAGATATAACAATTATAAATATATATGCACCCAACATAGGAGCACCGCAATATGTACGGCAAACACTAACAAGTATGAAAGAGGAAATGAATAGTAACACAATAATAGTGGGAGACTTTAATACCCCACTCACAACTATGGATAGATCAACTAAACAGAAAATTAACAAGGAAACACAAACCTTAAATGACACAATGGACCAGCTAGACCTAATTGATGTCTATAGGACATTTCACCTCAAAACAATCAACTTCTCCTTTTTCTCAAGTGCACACGGAACATTCTCCAGAATAGATCACATCCTGGGCCATAAATCTGGTCTTGGAAAATTCAAAAAAATTGAAATCATTCCAGTCATCTTTTCTGACCACAGTGCAGTAAGATTAGATCTCAATTACAGGAAAAAAATTGTTAAAACTTCAAACATATGGAGGCTAAATAACACGCTTCTGAATAACCAACAAATCATAGAAGAAATCAAAAAAGAAATCAAAATATGTATAGAAATGAATGAAAATGAAAACACAACAACCCAAAACCTATGGGACACTGTAAAAGCAGTGCTAAGGGGAAGGTTCATAGCATTACAGGCTTAAATCAAGAAACAGGAAGAAAACCAATTAAATAACCTAACTCTACACCTAAAGCAATTAGAGAAGGAAGAAATGAAGAACCCCAGAGTTAGCAGAAGGAAAGAAATCTTAAAAATCAGGGCATTGGGAATACATGTAAATCCATGGCTGATTCATATCAATGTATGACAAAACCCACTGGAAAAAAATAATAATAATAATAAAAATTAAAAATAAAATAAAATAAAATACAAAAAAAAAAAAAAAAAAAAAAAAAAATCAGGGCAGAAATAAATGCAAAAGAAACTAAAGAGACCATAGCAAAAATCAACAAAGCTAAAAGCTGGTTTTTTGAAAAAATAAACAAAATTGACAAACCATTAGCAAGACTCATTAAGAAACAAAGAGAGAAAAACCAAATTAACAAAATTAGAAATGAAAATGGAGAGATCACAACAGACAACACTGAAATACAAAGGATCATAAGAGACTACTACCAGCAGCTCTATGCCAATAAAATGGACAACTTGGATGAAATGGACAAATTCTTAGAAAAGTATAACCTTCCAAAACTGAACCAGGAAGAAATAGAAGATCTTAACAGACCCATCACAAGCAAGGAAATCGAAACTGTCATCAAAAATCTTCCAGCAAACAAAAGCCCAGGACCAGATGGCTTCACAGCTGAATTCTACCAAAAATTTAGGGAAGAGCTAACACCTATCTTACTCAAACTCTTCCAGAAAATTGCAGAAGAAGGTAAGCTTCCAAACTCATTCTATGAGGCCACCATCACCCTAATTCCAAAACCAGACAAAGATGCCACAAAAAAAGAAAACTACAGGCCAATATCACTGATGAACATAGATGCAAAAATCCTTAACAAAATTCTAGCAAACAGAATCCAACAGCATATTAAAAAAATCATACACCATGACCAAGTGGGCTTTATCCCAGGAATGCAAGGATTCTTTAATATCCGCAAGAACATACTTTTTAATCAATTAATTTTAATTGGAAGATAACTATTTTACAATATTGTGATTGTTTTTGCTGTACATCAACATGAATCAGCCTCAGGTGCGTATGTGTCCCCCCATCCTGAACCCCAATCCCACCTTCCTCTCCACTCCATCCCTTTGGGTATGAAAATATTATGCTCAGTGAAAAAAATTCTGATTCAAGATGCCACATATTGCTTGATTCCGTTTATATGAAGTGTCCAAAATAGGTAAATTTACAGGTAAAGAAATTGGGTTAGTAGTTGCCAAGGATGGAGGTAAGAAAATCGTGACTTTTTTGGGGTAGAGAGTTTCTTTTTTAAGTGATGAAAGTATTCCAAAATTAGATAATGATGATGGTTGCACAATTCTCTAAATATACTAAAATTCATGGAATTGTAGAGTTTAAAATAATATATTGTATAATATGTGAATTATATCTTAATAAAACTTTTATATTGAAAATAAAAGCAAAGTAATTATCTTCTACTATGTATTGCACATAATTTCAGAATGTTTTCATGTAAATATCAACATAATTCCATTTTTAAAAACTAATATATTTAATTGGAGGCTAATTACTTTATAATATTGTGGTGGTTTTTGCCATGAAATGAAGTGAAGTGGAAGTCGCTCAGTCATGTCTGACTCTGTGACCCTATGGACTATACAGTCCATGGAATTCTCCAGGCCAGAATACTGGAGTGGGTAGTCTTTCCCTTTTCCAGGGAATCTTACCAACCCAGATCAAACCCAGGTCTCCTGCATTGCAGGCAGATTCATTACCAACTGAGCCACAGTGGAAGACCAAGAATACTGGAGTGGGTAGCCTATCCCTTCACCAGCAGATCTTCCCGACCCAGGGATTGAACCAGGGTCTCCTCCATTGCAGGCGGATCCTTTACCAAATGAGCTATGAGGGAAGGTATGAGGGTTTTTGCCATAAATCAACAGAGGTGTACATGTGTCTCCTGATCCTGGTCCTGAACCCCCCTCCAATCTCTCTCCCCATCCCATCCCTCTGGGTTGTCCCAGTGCACCAGCTTTGAGTGCCCTGTTTCATGCATCAATCTTGGACTCATCATCTATTTCATATATGGTAATATACATGTTTCAATGCTATTCTCTCAAATCATCCCACTCTCACCTTCTCCCACAGAGTCCAAAATCTGTTCTTTACATCTGTGTTTCTTTTGCTGTCTCATACATAGGGTCATCTTTAACATCTTTCTAAATTATATATATATATAATATATGCATTAACATACTATATTGATGTTTTTCTAGCTTACTTCACTCTGTATAATAGGCTCCAGTTTCATCCATCTCATTAGAACTGATTCAAATGCATTCTTTTTAATAGCTGAGTAATATTTCATTGTGTATATGTACCACAATTTTCTTATCCACTCGTCTGTTGATGGACATCTAGGTTGCTTCCATGTCCTAGCTATTGTAAAGCATGCTGCAATGAACATTGGGGTACACATATCTCTTTCAATTCTGGTTTCCTTGGTGTGTATGCCCAGAAGTGGTATTGTTGGGTCATATGGCAATTCTATTTCCAGTTTTTTAAGGAATCTCCACACTGTTCTCCATAGTGGCTGTACTAGTTTGCATTCCCACCAACAGTGTAAGAGGGTTCCCTTTTCTCCACACTCTCTCCAGCATTTATTGTTTGTAGACTTTTTGATAGCAGCCATTCTGACTGGCATGAGATGGCATTTCATTGTGGTTTTGATTTGCATTTTCCTGATAATGAGTGACGTTGAGCATCTTTTCATGTGTTTGTTAGCCATATGTATGTTTTCTTTGGAGAAATGTCTGTTTAGTTCTTTGGCCCATTTTTTGATTGGGTCGTTTACTTTTCTGGTATTGAGCTCCATGAGCTGCTTGTATATTTTTGAGGTTAATTCTTTGTCAGTTGCTTCATTTGCTATTATTTTCTCCCAATCTGAGGGCTGTCTTTTCACCTTACTTATCGTTTCCTTCATTGTGCAAAAGCTTTTTATCTTAATTAGGTCTATTTCCATTACCCTGGAAGGTGGGTAATAGAGAATCTTGCTGTGATTTATTTCAGAGAGTGTTCTGCCTAAGTTTTCCTCTAGGAGTTTTATAGTTTCTGGTCTTACATTTAGATCTTTAATCCATTTAAAATTTATTTTTGTATATGGTGTTAGAAAGTGTTCTAGCTTCAGTCTTTTGCAGATGGTTGACCAGTTTTCCCAGCACCACTTGCTAAAGAGATTGTCTTTTCTCTGTGTATATTTTTGCCCCCTTTGTGAAAGATAGGGTATCCATAGGTGTGTGGGTTTATCTCTGGGCTTTCTATTTTGTTCCATTGATCTATATTTCTGTCTTTTTGGCAGTACCATACTGTCCTCATGACTGTAGCTTTGTATAGAGCCTGAAGTCAGGCAGGTTGATTCCTCTAGTTGCATTCTTTTTTCTCAAGATTGCTTTGGCTTTTTGTTTTTTTGTGTTTCCATACAAATTGTGAAATTATTTATACTAGTTCTGTGAGAAATGCCATTGGTAGCTCGATAGCAATTGCATTGAATCTATAGATTGCTTTGGATAGTATACTCATTTTCACTCTATTGATTTTTTTCTGATCCATGAACATGGTATATTTCTCCATCTATTTGTGTCATCTTTGATCTCTTTCCTCAGTGTTTTATAGTTTTCTATAAATAGGTCTTTTGTTTTGTTAGGTGAATTTATTCCTAAGTATTTTATTCTTTCATCACAATGGTGAATGGGATTTTTTTCCTTAATTTCTCTTTCTGTTTTCTCAGTATTAGTGTATAAGAATGCAAGGGATTTCTGTGTATTAATTTTATATCCTTCAACATTACTATATTCATTGATTAACTTTAGTAATTTTCTGGTGGAGTCTTTAGGGTTTTCTATGTAGAGGATCAAGTCTTCTGCATACAGGAAGAGTTTTATTTCTTCTTTTCCAATCTGGATTCCTTTAATTTCTTTTTCTTCTCTGATTGCTGTGGCTAAAACTTCCAAAACTATGTTGAATAGTAGTGGTAAGAGTGGACACCCTTGTCTTGTTCCTGACTTTAGGGTAAATGCTTTCAATTTTTCACCATTGAGGATAGTGTTTGCTGTGGGTTTATCATATATGGCTTTTACTATGTTTAGGTATGTTTCTTTTATGCCTGCTTTCTGGAGAGTTTTTATCATAAATGGGTGCTGAATTTTGTCAAAGTCTTTCTCTGCATCTATTGATATAATCATATGGTTTTTATCTTTTGATTTGTTAATGTGGTGTATCACATTGATTGATTTGCAAATAATGAATAATCCTTGTATCCCTGGGATAAACCCCACTTGGTCATGATGCATGATCTTTTTAATGTGTTGTTGGTTTCAGTTTGCTAGAATTTTGTTAAGGATTTTTTCATCTATGTTCATCAGTGATATTGGTCTGCAGTTTTCTTTTTTGTGGCATAATATAATAACCAGAATATATATATATATATATATGTATGTATGTATATATGTATATATAAAATGCTGATATAGAAAAACCTTTCTTTAGTTTTAACAGCAAATACTACTCTTTTGTGAGTAAATGTTATAATTTACTTTACCTGTACCCTTACTGTTAGACATTAAATCTCTGAAAACCACTATTTTTTTCTTTTTTTTTTAGAAACAGTGTTACAAGCAGGATTATTTTGTATGTAATATTTCAATCAATCCTAAGATCATCAATAATGTAAACTATTTCAACATGCATCAGTGAGTTAAGCAACAACAGTACATATTTATGTGCATTGATACATTGACTCTATTTACATTTATTGCTATGACTATGTAAAATTAACTCCATAGCCTTATTCTTCAAGCTTTTCATAAATTTTTTGTTTTGTTTTTTTCAAGTGTGCTTTCATTGTAATAACTTGGAGCTGTTTTTTTAAATCTTATTCTAATCCACTTGGTAAGTAAATCTGTATTTTATCATTTCTTTAGTTTTTGTTCTTGGTTAACATCTGTAAAATATTACTGACTCCTCAATATTAAAATAAAAATAGCAACAAACACAATCTCTGTCACCTCATCTATTTACTATCAATTTTATTGATTTAGCTATTTCTAAATTAATACTTCTTTCCTGAATATTCTCCCTTTTCTAGTTATTCTTTTGGTAATCACTATTTTCAATACATATTTGTAAATATTTTAAATTTTTAAAATAAAAACAACTTCAGCTTTCTATATTTTATTTTCTAGTCTCATATGTTACATTATTTCTCTCCTTTCTTATATTTTTTAAAGAAGAAATATGATGACTTTATTTAAAATATGTTTATAAGGGACATATATTGCTGATGTCCCTGAACAGGCAGAAGGAAACATATCCTTCAATGCCCTATAAAATTCTTATCTACCTCCTTCCTTTCCTCTCCCCCCATTCATACAACTTCCTCTTCAGAAATCTATATATTGCTGGAGAGAAATATGTCCCTCTTTTCACATCTTGCACAACTGGCAAGTTGAGCAGCCACTCAACACTTTTACCTTTCACATCCTCAATGGGAGAAGTCACCATGTTCTATCTCCCCTATCAGGTACAACCTTGCTGTTGCCAGGCACCACCAAAAGCCCAACCAGTCAGCCCCTTGCATTATCAGCCTCAGGAAAGGGATGACATTGACAATGTTCTTTTTTGTATGTTCATCTATACCCATTCTTTTCTTTTCTGGCGGTATGCCAGTTTTTCCTGTTAAGCAGACTAAACTTTCACAAATTCTCTATCGCTGGTGAGAATGCACTCACTTCTGTGATTTCCAGGTTTCCATATTCTAACAGCAGTGAGTAGGAATGGACCTGGCCGTCTCATTCTCTTGGTTCTACAGCTCCAACAGACACTATTTGCCTACTTGCAGATGAACAGATGAGTAAAAAGCTTCTGTGTGTCCTGATGTAATGTGCAGAGGAATTTTATGTGATTAGAGATATTCAAATAGCTGTTAATCAAAAAGGAGAGAAGAATGGAACAACATATAGCGTCATGATACTGACATCACTCAATATCAACTTTATTAAACTGAGACATTTGTGATACATTTTGAAGAGAAAAGTGATTTGGCAAAAAAGTAATATTTACGAAGGATATAGCTGCTTTGTTGAAACAGACTAGATAGAAATAGGGGAATCAGGAAAATAGTAGTGAAGCCATTGCTGAAACATAAGGGCTAGAGAGATGCTTGGACTATAGGATTGTGCAACAGGAGGGAAGGGGGTAGGGCACAACTTTGTGCAACAGGAGGGAAGGGGGTAGGGCGCAACTTTTGAAAGAATGACATAGCCTGGGGACACAACATAAAATGATTAGAATTAATCATGGGTCCAAGATTGCAGACAAGTCAGTTTCAGCTAGATCATGATCCTCAGTCAGCAAGCTAAATGACACACCCAGAGTCTCCATGACAGTTCCAGTTCAGTTCAGTTCGGTTCAGTTGCTCACTCGTGTCTGACTTTTTGCGACCCCATGAATTGCAGCACACCAGGCCTCCCTGTCCATCACCAACTCTTGGAGTTTACTCAAACTCATGCCCATCGAGTCGGTGATGTCATCCAGCCATCTCATCCTCTGTCGTCCCCTTCTCCTCTTGCCCTCAATCCCTCCCAGCATCAGGGTCTTTTCCAATGAGTCAACTCTTTGCATGAGGTGGCCAAAATACTGGAGTTTCAGCTTCAGCATCAGTCCTTCCAATGAACACCCAGGACTGATCTCCTTTAGGATGGACTGGTTGGATCTCCTTGCAGTCCAAGGGATTCTCAAGAGTCTTCTCCAACACCATAGCTCAAAAGCATCTATTTTTCGGTGCTCAGCTTTCTTTACAGTCGAACTCTCACATTCATACATGACCACTGGAAAAACCATAGCCTTGACCAGATGGACCTTTGTTGGCAAAGTAATGTCTCTGCTTTTTAATATGCTATCTATGTTGGTCATAACTTTCCTTCAAGGAGTAAGCATCTTTTAATTTCATGGCTGCAATCGCCATCTGCACTGATTATGGAGCCCAGAAAAATAAAGTCTGACACTGTTTCCACTGTTTCCCCATCTATTTGCCATGAAGTGATGGGACCAGATGGCATCATCTTAGTTTTCTGAATGTTGAGCATTAAGCCAACTTTTTCACTCTCCTCTTTCACTTTCATCAAGAGGTTTTTTAGTTCATCTTCACTTCCTGCAGTTCCAAGGCACTATCAAAAGACCAAAGAGTGTTAGTTGTTGTTCAGTCACTCAGTCATGTCCAACTGTTTGTAACCCCATGGACTGCAGCATGCCAGTCTTCCCTGTTCTTCATTATCTCCTGGGATTTGCTCAAACTCATGTCCATTGAGTCAGTGATGCCATCCAACTATCTCATCCTCTGTCATCCCCTTCTCCTCCTGCCTTCAATCTTTCCCAGCATCAGGGCCTTTTCAAACGAGTTGGCTCTTTGCACTAGGTGGCCAAAGTATTGGAGATTCAACTTCAGCATTGGTCCTTTCAGTGAACATTCAGGGTGGATTGCCTTTAGGATTGGCTGGTTTGATCTCCTTGTGGTCCAAGAGTCTTCTCCAGTAGCACAGTTCTAAAGCATCAGTTCTTAGGTGCTTAGCCTTCTTTATGGTCCAACTCTCACATTCGTACATGTCGACTGGAAAAACCATAGCTTTGACTACATGGACCTTGGTTGGCACAGTCTGCTTTTTAGGTCGGTCACAATTTTTCTTCCAAGGGGCAAGTGTCTTTTAGTTTCATGGATACAATCACTGTCTGCATTGATTTTGAAGCCAAAGAAAATAGTCTGTCACTGTTTTCCCATCTATTTGCCATGAAGTGATGGAACTGGAGGCTATGATCTTAGCTTTTTGAATGTTGAGTTTTAAGCCAGCTTTTTCACACTCTTCTTTCACCTTCATCAAGAAGCTGTTTAGTTCCTCTTCACTCTATGCCACCATTAGGGTGATGTCATCAACCTCATCCTATTTGAGGTTGTTGATATTTCTCCCAGGAAACTTTATTCCAGATTGAGCTTCATCCAGTCTGGCATTTTGCATAATGTACTCCGCATATAAGTTAAATAAGCAGGGTGACAATATACAGCCTTGATGTACTCCTTTCCCAATTTGGAACCAGTCTGTTGTTCCATGTCCAGTTCTAAATGTTGCTTCTTGACTTGCATACAGGTTTCTCAGGAGGCAGGTCAGGTTGTCTGATATTCTTTATCTTTAAGAATTTTCCACAGTTTGTTGTGATCCACACAGTCAAAGGCTTTAGCATAGTCAATGAAGCAGAAGTAGATGTTTTTCTGGAATTCTCTTACTTTTTCTATGTTCCAGTGGATGTTGCCAGTTTAACCTCTGGTTCCGATACCTTTTCTAAGTTCATCTTGTACATCTGGAAGTTCTCAGTTCACATACTGTTGAAGCCTAGCTTAAAGGATTTTGAGCAATAACTTGCTAACATCTGAAGTGAGTACAACTGTGCAGTAGTTTGAACATTCTTTGGCATTGCCCTTCTTTGGGATTGGAATCAAAACTGACCTTTTCCAATCCTGTGGCCACTGTTGAGTTTTCCAAATTTGCTGGTATAGTGACTGTGGCACTTTAACAGCATCATCTTTTAGGATTTGAAATAGCTTACCTGGAATTGCATCACCTTCACTACCCAACTCCTGGAAATCTCTACCCCTTCCTCCAAATAGTTGGAATAATCCTCTCACTCATTAGCCTATGAAATTACCCTGTCCATAAAAACTAACTGTGCTATATTTCATGTCAGCTGCACTCACCCTTTAGGATGCCCATACCCTGTGGAGTGTGTTTCTTTCTGAATAAAGCCACTGTTTACCTATTACTTTGTCTCTCACTGAAATTTTTCTCTGATGAGACATCAAAAGCCTGAGCTTCATTAGGTCCTAAATTTATTAGGTCTGTGATTTCCTTTGGAAGATTGTGGGTTTTGGATGGGTTCTAGTCTGTCCAGGTGGGTTCAAGTCCCAAAGCAGAATTTTGGTCAGGTTCAAGTCCCAGAACATGGGTTCAAGCACTCCCAATCTGAGGCAGATGGTTTCAACTGGGTAGAAAATTTCTGCATATCCTCCTCCTACTATGTATTTTGAGAAATGAAAATGATGTGAGAAACAAGAAGGAGTCCTAAGGGTATGCATTAAGCAAGTATTCAGTTGCTCTTTCTGAGAATGGTAGGGAAGGTCAAATTTGTATCATGTGAAATAAAGGGATTTGACTTTGGTCATATTATGCTTGCATGCATGTCTTCTAAGTCACCTGAGTCATGTCTGATTCTTTGCAACCCTATGGACTGTAGCATGCCAGGCTCTTCTGTCCATGGGATTCTCCAGGCAAGAATACTGGACTCAGTTGTGTGCCTTTCTCCAAGGGATCTCCCCAACCCTGGGATTGAACCCATGTCTCTTATGTTTCCTGCAAGGTAGGCAGGTTCTTTACCACTAGCACCACGTGGGAAGCCCATCTTATGCTTGAGGTTACCCTTAAACATCTAAATAGAATAAAGTGTCAAATACTCAAACCTGTGGCAGAGTTGAGTGCTTCGGAAGAGCACCAAACAACTTTCAGCTATCCTTTTCTACCAGAGTCTATGAGACAAGAATAAGTCATACCAGGAGCAAATATGAGTTAGTAAAAAAAAAGGCTGAAAGATTTTTTCTTTCATCATTAATTATGATGTTTACTATGAGTTTTCATAAATGCCCTTTATCATAATCAAAATATTGCCATCTATTCCTAGTTTTGTAGTCGGAGAAGGCAATGGCACCCCATCCAGTACTCTTGCCTGGAAAATCCCATGGACAGAGATGCCTGGTAGGCTACAGTCCATGGGAATCTCGAAGAGTCGGACACGACTGAGCGACTTCACTTTCACTTTTCACTTTCAGCATTTAAAAAAATGGATTGTGTTGAATATTTTCTGCATTTTTTTGTATCATGTGATTTATCTCTGCCCATTTTTTATGTGAATGAGAATTATTGTGTTAATTCACTTCCTTATATTAAACTATACTCACTTTAAAAAAAAAATCCTACCTGGTCATATTGCATTATCTTTTTAAATTGTTTTCAGACTCAGTTTGCTAACATTGTGTGGAAGATTTTGTTTCAATTTAGGAATATTAGGCTGAGGAGTTTTGCCTGCATACATGCTTAGTCATGTCCTACTCTTAGTTATTCCATGGACTGCAGACTGCCAGGCTCCTCTGCCCATGGAATTTTCCAGGCAATAATACTAGAGTGAGGTGCCGTTTCCTACTCCAGCAGATCTTCCTGACCCAGGGATCAAACTTGCATCTCTGTTTCCATATTCATTACAGATGTTGCTTTGAATTTTTTTCTTGTAATGTCTTTAACTGGCTTTTAAAACAACGTAATGCTAGTTTCATAGAATGAGTTGGAGAGTGTTTGTTTATTTGTAATTTTTGGAAATGCTTGAGAATTCAGTTCAGTTGTTTAGTCATGGCTGACTCTTTGTGACCCATGGACTACAGCAAACCAGGCTTCCCTGTGCATCACCAATTCCTGGAGCTTGCTCAAACTCATGTCCATTGAGTCGGTGATGCCATCCAACAATCTCATCTTCTGTCATCCCCTTCTCCTCTTGCCTTCAATCTTTCCCATCACTGGGATCTTTTCCAATAAGTCAGTTCTTCACATCAGGTGGCCGAAGTATTGGAGCTTCAACTTCAGCATCATTCTTTCCAATGAATATTCAGGATTGATTTCCTTTAAGATTTACTTGTTTGATCTCCTTGCAGTCCAAGGGACTCTCAAGAGTCTTCTTCAGCACCACATTTCAAAAGGATCAATTTGTCGGCACTCAGCTTTCTTTATAGTTCAACTCTCATATCCATACATGACTACTGGAAAAGCCATAACCTTGACTAGATGGAACTTTGTTGACAAAGTAATATCTCTGCTTTTCAATATGCTGTCTAGGTTGATCATAACTTTCCTTCCAAGGACTAAGCCTCTTTTAATTTCATGGTTGCAGTCACCATCTGCACTGATTTTGGAGCCCAGAAAAATAAAGTCTGCCACTATTTCCACTGTTTTCCCATCTATCTGCCATGAAGTGATGGCACCTGATGCCATGATCTTAGTTTTCTGAACGTTGAGCTTTAAGCCAATTTTTTCACTCTCCTCTTTCATTTTCATCAAGAGGCTCTTTAGTTCTTCTTCACCTTCTGTCATAAGGGCAGTGTCATCTGCATAGCTGAGATTATTGGTATTCCTCTCGGCAATCTTGATTCCAGCTTGAGCTTCATCCAGCCCAGCGTTTCTCATGATGTACTCTGCATTTAAGTTAAATAAGCAGGATGACAATATACAGCCTTGACGTACTCCTTCTCCTATTTGGAACCAGTCTGTTTTCCCATGTCCAGTTCTAACTGTTGCTTCCTGACCTGCATACATATTTCTCAAGAAGCAGGTCACGTTGTCTGGTATCCCCATCTGTTTCAGAATTTTCCACAGTTTGTTGTGATCCACACAGTCAAAGGCTTTGGCATAGTCAATAAAGCAGAAATAGATGTTTTTCTGGAACTCTCTTGTTTTTTTGATAATCCAGCAGATGTTGGCAATTTGATATCTGATTCCTCTGCTTTTTCTAAAACCACCTTGAACATCTGGAAGTTCACGGTTTACATATTGTTGAAGCCTGGCTTGAAGAATTTTGAGCATTGCTTTCATAGTATCGGAGATGAGTGCAATTGTATGTTAGTTTGAGTATTCTTTGGCATTGTCTTTCTTTGGGATTGGAATGAAAACTGACCTTTTCCAGTCCTGTGGCCACTGCTGAGTTTTCCAAATTTGCTGACATGTTTGAGTGCAGCATTTTCACAGCATCATCTTTTAGGATTTTTTTTTCCCATTTATTTTTATTAGTTGGAGGCTAATTACTTTACAATATTGTAGTGGTTTTTGTCATACATTGACATGAATCAGCTGTGGATTTACATGTATTCCCCATCCCGATCCCCCCTCCCACCTCCCTCTCCACCTGATTCCTCTGGGTCTTCCCACCAGGCCCGAGCACTTGTCTCATGCATCCAGCCTGGGCTGGTGATCTGTTTCACCCTAGATAATATACATGTTCTGATGCTGTTAGGATTTGAAATAGCTCAACTGGAATTTCATACCTCCATTAGCTTTGTTCATAGTGATGCTTCCTAAGGCCTGCTTGACTTGGCATTCCCGGATGTCTGGCTCTAAGTGAGTGATCACATCATCCTGATTATCTGGCTCATGAAGATCTTTTTTGTATAGTTCTTCTGTGTGTTATTGCCACCTCTTCTTAATATCTTCTGCTCTGTTAGGTCCACACCATTTCTGTCCTTTATTGAGCCCATCTTTGCATGAAATGTTCCCTTGGTATCTCCAATTGTCTTGAAGAGATCTCTAGTCTTTCCCATTATTTTGTTTTCCTCTATTTCTTTGCACTGATCACTTAGGAAAATTATCTTCTCTCCTTGCTATTCTTTGGAACTCTGCATTCAAATGGGTATATCATTCCTTTTCTCCTTTTTTTTTTTTTTTTTGCTTCTCTTTTTTTTGCAGCTATTTGTAAAGCTTTCTCAGACAGCCATTTTACTTTGGTACATTTCTTTTTCTTGGGCGTGGTCTTGATCCCTGTCTCCTGTACAATGTCACTAACCTCTGTCCATAGTTCATCAGGCACTGTGTCTATCAGATCTAGTCCCTTAAATCTCTTTCTCACTTCTACTGTATAATCATTAGGCATTTGATTTAGGTCATACCTGAATGGTTTATGGGATGTTCCTGTTTTCTTAAGTTTAGGTCTGAATTTGGCAATAAGTAGCTCAAGATCTGAGCCATAATCAGCTCCTGGTCTCGTTTTTGCTAGCTGTATGGAGCTTCTCCATCTTTGGCTGCAAAGAATAGAATCAATCTGATTTTGTTGTTGACCAAAATCATGTCATGTGTAAAGTCTTCTCTTGTGTCGTTGGAAAAGGGTGTTTGCTATGACCGTGCATTCTCTTGGCAAATCTATTAGCCTTTGCCCTGCTTTGTTCTGTACTCCAAGGCCAAATTTGCCTGTTATTCCAGGTGTTTTTTTGACTTCCTACTTTTGCATTCCAATCCCCTATAATGAAAATAACATCTGTTTGGGGTGTTAGTTCTAAAAAGTCTTATAAGTCTTCATAGAACCGTTCAGCTTCAGCTTCTTCAGCATTACTGGTTGGGTCATAGACTTGGATTACCATGACATTGAATGGTTTGCCTTGGGAATGAATAGAGATCATTCTGTTATTTTTGAGATTGCATCCAAGTACTGCATTTCAGACTCTTTTGTTGACTATGCTGACTACTCCATTTCTTCTAAAGGATTCTTGCTCACAGTATATATAATGGTCATTTGACTTAAATTCACCCATTCCAGTCCATTTTAGTTCCCTGATTCCTAAAATGTCAACATTCACTCTTGCCATCTCCTGTTTGACCACTTCCAATTTGCCTTGATTCGTGGACCTAACATTCTAGGTTCCTATGCAATATTGCTCTTTACAGCATCAGACCTTGCTTCCATCACCAGTCATACCCACAACTGGGTGTTGTGTTTGCTTTGGCTCCATCTCTTCATTCTTTCTGGAGTTATTTCTCCACTGATCTTCAGTAGCATATTGGGCACCTACCAACCTACGGAATTCATCTTTCAGTGCCCTATCTTTTTGCCTTTTCATACTGTTCATGGGGTTCTCAAGGCAAGAATACAGAAGTGGTTTGCCATTCCCTTCTCCAGTGGACCACATTTTGCCAGAACTCTCCAACATGACCCAGCCATCTTGGGTGGCCCTACATGTCATGGCTTAGTTTCATTGAGTTATACAAGACTGTGGTCCATGTGATTAGATTGGTTTCTTTTCTGTGATTGTGGTTTCAGTCTGTGGTTTGCATTTCATGCAAAGATGGGCCCAATAAAAGATAGAAACAGTATGGACCTAACAGAAGCAGAAGATATGAAGAATAGATGGCAAGAATACACAGAAGATCTATACAAGAAAGATTTAAAGACCCAGATAACCACGATGGTCCATTTCAGAGATTTTTCTGCATGCACTTGAAAAGAATGTTGATTTCTATTGTTAGATTGTTCTATATATTTTAGTTATATCTAGATGATGTATTGAGCTGTATGAGCCCTCTAATTTTTATTGTTCTTTGTTATTGTTGTTGAAATTCTCTATCTATTTGTACCATTAAAAATGAGGTAATGAAGTCCCCACTTACAGTGCAGAATTGTCTATTTCTTCTTTCTGTCCAAGTTTGTGTCATTTAGCTTAAGGTTTCTTGTGTAGTGGAAATATGCATATAATTGTTGCAGTTTCTTTTTGCATTGATAGCTTATTAACATATAAAGACTTTTGTTCTTTTAACATATTTGGTTTTTAATTATCAAAATTAATTTAAAGAGTTCAATTCTGTTTTGATTCCTTTTTGTATGAAATACATTTTCTATCATTTTACTTTCATCCTGTTTGTATCTTTGCATCTAAAATAAGTGCTTTATATACAACATATAAAAGGATAATTTTAAAAAATACTGTTTCATCTTGTCTGTTGACATCTAGTTTGCCATCAATATACAATGTAATAATTGATAAAAAGACATATCTGCCAATTGCTCTTTTTTAGTATGTTTAGTCCACTCTCTTATAATTCCTCTCTTCAAAACTGCTTTTACTTATGTTTAATTTTTTTAGCAAATGGAATTAATATACTCTTTTATTTCTTTTGTATATATTTTATTGATATTTCCTTTGTTGCTAATTTGGAGGTTAAGTCTCTCATTAAATATTATAGCATTCAAATTTGAATTTATGCAAAATTAATTTCAATATTAAATATTCTACTTCTATACATTTCCACATTCACTTTTTTGTTATTATTTTTTCAAACTACATTTTTGTATATTGTGTGGATAAAACTGTTAATTCATTTTTTTGCATTTTTCCTTGAAAATATGTAGAAAATAAAAATTGCAATTGCTCACTAAAAACACAGTAGTGGTCATGTTTCTTTTATTCATGTGCACAGGTATGTGACTTTTTTATATTTTTCAAATTTCTCTGCACTGTATTTATTTATGTCCAATTTCCTTTCAGTTCAATCAGAAAATTCACTTTGGCTTTTCATGTAACAAGTCTAGTAGTAATAAAATCTCTCAACTTTTATTTATTTAGGATGTCTTAATTTCTTCCTCATTTTTAAAGCCAGTATTACAGGATATGAAATTCTAGTTTGACAGGTTTTCTCTTTCAAAGTTTAAAAAAATGTTATTCAATTGCCTTCCATCCTCCATGATTTTTTATGAAAATTTGATTGTTAATCTTGCAGAGAATCCCTTGTACATAATTCACTTCTCACTTGTTGCTTTCTGGAATCAGTCTTTGTCTTTCTGCACTTGATTAAAGTGTGTCTTGTGAATCTCTTTGGTTGTGTCTTGCTCAAATACCTAAATTTCTTGTGTTTTTAGATTCATACATTTCATCAAATATAAGAAATTATGTCCTTTTTTCCCCAAGTATTTATTTATTTATTTTGCCATTTTCTCTGTCTTTTATTCTTATTAGATACATATAAACTATAATCTGGTCCACTAGATAGTATTCCAGAGTTTTCTTAAGCTCCAATTATTCTAAATTTTTATTTAATTCTGATTTTCAGATTCAATAAACATTTGCCTATCTTCATGCTCTGCTGCTGTACCTACTCAAACCTGCTCTTGAATTGTTCTGCTAAATTTTTCATTTAGTCATTCTGTTCAAATCTATAATTTTTTTGATTCACTTTCCTAATTTTTCATCCTTTTTCATATTTATCTTTTATTTTACAGATTTTCCTTTATTTTCCCCAGAGTTTGGTTTAGCAATTTTAGCATAGTTTTAGGTAGTTCTTTTAAAATCTCAGTGTGTGTGTGCTAAGTCACTTCAGTCATGTCCAACTCTTTGCAACCCTATCTCATTAGGTATTTCAAATACTGGGCTTTGCTACAAATGTTATCTGAATTTTTTTTTCCCCCTTTAGGGTTTTTTTTTTTTCTCCCTGCTTTGTATACTTTATTATTATTTTTTAAAACGTTAGACATCATCCTATTATAACATGGTAACTCAGAGATTATTTTCTCCCAGTTTCCAGGGCTTTCTGATTTTCTTTCAATTTTTGAAGGCTCTAGTAGAACATTGTGAGAAGGAAATGGCAACCCACTCCTTGGGGGATTCTTGCCTAGAGAATCCTGTGGACAGAGGAGCCTGGTGGGCTGTTCATGGGGTCGCACAGAGCTGGACACCACTGAAGTGACTTAGCAGCAGCAGTAGAACATTTGTTTAGGTAATATTCTAATTTATTTTTTTTACTTTAAAAAATTTTTTGTGGTCAATACATATGCTTGTTTTAAATCACTGTAGTTTGTATTTAGCTAATATTTTGACAAAAATCTATTTGAATTTCACAATTAGGAAAAAAATGAAGAAAAAAAAACAGAAAAATTCTGTAATATAAACCTCTGAAAAATGACACAATATTTATACCTATTATACTGGTCTGCTTTGTTACTCATATACAGTCAGTAAAGTCTTTTTAGTTATCTGCTATAGGAAGAGTTAAAGTCAGTGTTGCTGCTGTTTTTGTTTGTTTCACTGGTTGTATAATTTTCTATTGGAAATAAAGAGTTCTCAATGCTAACCTAGTTTTTACTATTCATATTAGAGAATAGTATCTTCCATGGTGTGGGCGTGCGGCAGTCCATGGGGTCGTAGAGTCGGATACGACTGAGCGACTGAACTGAATTGATCTTCTGCGGTGGCTGAAATATCGAGACACAATTCTGAAATTATATTTTGAAGGATAGTAGCAGTTAATGAAACCACTTAGGAGATTATTTCTTCAGTTCCTGTGGAGATATTGCTAACGTTATCACAATTGCTTTGCTCTTCCTTTGGCCCCTAGGGAAGAGTACTCTGACCCTAACCCTAGGAAAGCCCTCAGAAGATAGTTGTGAAATTCCCAAAATAGAGGACATATCTCCAAGGCTTAAGACTGATGAAGTCGCAATACTTCTCACAGGGGAATCTCTGACCATGCTTTTCCCTACCTCCTGCCACAGGGAAAAATAAACTGAGGGGAGAAAAACACAAAAGGAATTTTGCATTTATCTAAAGCATAGGGATGTGCCATGTCGAATGACAGCAGGGAGGAGATCCCTTTGCTTATTTCCCTTACAAAATAATTGAAAATAGTGTGCTCTAGTTCATAGCTATGTTGAAAAGGAACATTTGAGGAATATACAATTAATAATATTCCATTCCTGAAAAATAATCAAACAAAATATTGGATGTGAGTATACCTGGCAAGATATAATCTGTGTTATTTCTCACTTGTCTAGAAATTAACATAGCAGTGCTTTTGCAATTTCATTATTTCTGTAATTTGAGGCAATAATCAACCTCAGAAATTCATTTAGCATGTATCTTATAAATGAAAACTTTAAATAAATAATATATTTCTCCTTATATTTAAATATTTAATTTTTATAAAAGTGCTAAATAAATTAAAACTATATTTTTCTATATCAAGTTTTTGCTAAGATTATACATAGCTAGAGAGTGTATAACCCTGTTTTTCTAAAGGCAGACTAAAATAACTGTGATATCTTTCAGAAAAAGAAAAGGTATTTGCTTTGGGGTATGGCATTGATCTGATTCTCTTGTCAAAACTCTATTTATATTCTTTCCAAATTGTTTTTCTTTTCTTGTTAGTACTAGAAAGAATAATGATAGTAATACTAGGAGAAATAGTGATTGATATCTTTTAGCATGACTAAGTACCATGCCATTGACTATATAGATAATAGCAATAAGATATACTTTGGACACTTGGTCTGGACACAAATAATATATATTTTAATATTTTTCTTCTGGAATCAGAGAATCAAGCTCAGCAAATATATTTTTAAAAGTCTGTACCAGTTCTTTCCTCTAAATGGTTTCCTCAAATTATAAATTATAGGTCAATTGTTACTCATATTTTTCAAAATGGTGTTACACCTGCAAAAAGTACAATTTTATTTTTGTTAATCAGATGAAAATGGCAAAAAAGATTAAACTTTTTGGGAAACTAAAACTGAAGTTTGGGTAAGACTTGTAAACTATCCCTTGACCGTGCTAACCTAACTTAGCCATTTAACAAGGTCTAACTAAAAGCTTTTTTTATCTTGAAAAAAGGTACTTTATCAACAGTACACCACAAAGAACACAAATACAGTGGCATAAACCCTATACACATTTCTATATAAAGATTTATGATTCAAAACATTCATAACGGTTTAATGCAGAAATCTCTAGATATGAACCATATTGCTGTCATGTTACATTCAGCTGCTGTTTTCATTGTGATCTATATTACCTGTACTTTTACCACCAGAACTTCTTTAAACATTATAAAATAAGTTTTACATATATAAGAACATTTGTATTATTGGTATTCAATTTTTTATCATAATCTGCATTTATCATCTGTATATTTTGGTACTAAAGCAGATGTATATAAAAATATAACTATTGAAAAACAGTGTTTCTCTAAAAACAAAATTTCATTAAAAAAAAAATTGTAAGAACATTAAAGGTTTAAGTATAGTCATAAATACTGTATTGTATATTTAAATATTTGTTAGGTAGATATATCTCATATTAAGTGTTCTTTAACATAGCCAACTTATGGAAACAAACACTACGGACATTGAAAGATGAATGGATGTGTTGTTAGGGAAATTAAATATAGTCTTGTTTGGGCTTCAGAGACAAAGCAGAGCAGGCCTCCTACCTTTCTTCTAACCTGCCTGGACACTGCCCTGACTGGGAGTGACTGAGTGACTGCCTGCCGTGAGTGCAAGACTTGCACACCTTAGATAAAATGGGGGAGGAATCTTGAGATTGTTGAGCCCCTGGAGGGGGCCTGGCAAACCAAGCCCTAAGCTTAGCAACGTTCTAAGTTTTACATGACAAAACCACCAGCTTTAAAATGAAACCAGGCTTGCAATTTGGTCACAGATTGATGATGGTATCAGTTTGCATCCTGGTATTACAAGCCAGAACCCCAAACTGCAATCTTTGAAGCCTCACCCATGTAGCAGACACACTGCCAGTGATCTTTTCCCAACTGGGACTCCAGATGTGCTTCGACACAGGCCTTCCCAGTGCTGTTTAAGTCTGGATGTTGGTCAAAACCCAGTGTGGTGCGGTGATGAATGCTCTGCTCTATTTCTCCTTTTAATGTTAGTACGTTGAAAGTAAGCTAGAGAATTCTCTAATAAATATTTGTATTATTTATTTCTATATAATGAGGGCTTATTTTGTTAACAAATCCTTTGAACCTGAGATGAAAGTGAAAACTTTCAACAAAACAATGTGTGATTTTAGTAATTTTTTTAAACTATTTTTAAACAATGCATGAGAATTTGTGAATGCAATGGGTTTTGAAATAAACAAGCTAAGGTTAGAACACCTAAAACAGTATGAACAAACGCTTTTCTATAGGTGTTGAATTCCTGCTCTTTGTTTCGTTTCTGGAAACAGAGTTGTTCATTTACCAGTCTTCCAACAAACCCCAGTTGATAGCATATAACAGAGTTCATAAGTGTAAAAATGTAGCCAGTACTTTGTCTTCATATGGACACTTGTATGGCCCAGGAGTTCTATTCTGAGACTGACCACCTCCAACCATTGGCCTCAGATTTGCATGTTGTTGATTTCTTCACCATCTTCTAATGTTTACTATATGAAGTCCTCAGAGATGGGGAAATGTTATTATCTTTGAATAGCCATAGTTTATATTTTATCCCAACTGTGCTTTACTAAACAACCTACCTGGTACAATACGTGCCCCACCACTTAAAACTATACAACGAGAAAAATAATTTGCTTCTTTAGTTTCTTCATTTGTAAAGTGGATTATTAGACTACTGTTCTTTCTGATTTATTTCCTAAATCAAATAAACTAAATCATGTCAAATTGTAGATGCCAATTATGTTTTTCCCATCATTAATTTTTAATTTTTCTTAAGGATGCATTATTATCAAGAAAGAAAGAAAAATATAATATTCCTTTCTTGTTCATATTTTGGCTTCGCTGTTTCATTCCAGATTAGAGACAATGAGATATGAATGTGGCAAATCAAACAAGAGTGACAGAGTTTATTTTTCTGGGATTTTCTGGTGTTCTCTATCTGAGGATTGCATTATTTGTGATGTTTCTCACTGTATATCTGCTCTCTCTCATGGGAAACACCCTCATCATCTTCATTGTTCTCATGGATTCCACACTCCAAATACCCATGTATATTTTCTTAGGAAATTTGTCATTTCTGGAGATCTGGTACACAACAGCCACAGTGCCTAAATTGCTGGCCACTTGTCTCTCACAGGTTGTTACCATTTCCGTTTCTGGTTGTATAACCCAGTACTACTTTTTTTTCTCTATGGGGGCCACAGAGTGCATCCTGTTGGCTGTGATGGCCTATGACCGATACCTGGCCATCTGCAGCCCTCTAAGGTATACATTCCTCATGAGTCTCCAGGTATGCCTGTGGTTTTCAGTTGGATCTTGGATTGGGGGCTTCATTGCCCCTGTTCTACCTACTGTACTTGTCTCTTATTTAAATTTCTGTGGCTCTCAAAAGATCAATCATTTCTTCTGTGACTCAGAACCAATTTTTCAACTCTCCTGCTCAGATACATTCATGGTGGAGGCCTTGGGTTACACATGTACCTCTGTTGTGATTCTAAGTTCTTTTCTCCTCACTATGTCTTCCTATGGACACATTGTGGTCACAATTATCAGGCTATCTTCCCGAGAGGCTCGGAAGAAAACTTTCTCCACCTGCGCCTCCCACCTCACTGTGGTTACCATCTATTATGGCACCATTATCTTTGCCTATGTTCGCCCTCCAGCCAAGCACAACTTTACCATGGGTAAAGCAGTCTCAGTATTCTACTGTGTGGTCACCCCACTTTTAAATCCTCTTGTATACACCCTAAGAAACAAAGATGTGAAGAAAGCCTTCAGAAAAGCTCTGGAAAGAAAGAGATTGTTCTTGGCCAGACATACCCAGGAGGTTTGAAAGATCAATTAATATGAAAAAGCTAGAATGGATTACCACATTACATATGCAAATAGTAAATATTGAAAATTATATTATAAAATTGATGCTACCTAATATGGATATTTTTGCACTTCACATTTTGGTTTGAATTCAACTGAAATAGATATTTGGTAACTAGTGTTTAAGAATACGTCGTTGCAAAGCTATAGTGATAAGGAGATAAATACACGAAGTTCCTACACACAAGCACTTACAGTGGGAAAATTGGCTGGTTAGTTCTATGCAATTGTTCAGCAAATTTTTAAAAAATCTACACCTTAACAGTAACTATTAATACAAGTGAAAAATTGTTTCTAAGGCAGTGTTACTCCATGTGGTTGTCTATCATAAATATATCATTTTGTACTTTAAAATAGTTTGATCAATAAACATTTGTTAAATAAATATAATGAGCCAGACACTATTCTTGAACATGAATATTTATTTACATATAGATATAAACACATATAGAGAATTTCTTTAGAAATATATCAGGAAAATATTAGATACCTTAAGATTTTTAGATATTTTACATAATTTTCAATATTAACAAAGGTAACATGGTGGAAGGGAAGATTTAGAATTGGAAAATACAAGTATTGAATATCTAACCTGATAAAACAAATTTCTTAGGTTTTTATAAAATATTCAAGCAGATAATCATTTCAGCATGTACTAGTGCATTTTGGAGCAACAGAAAAGTGGAAAGTGGGGAAGAAAATATGTTTCTATTATTATGTTCATCTTTCTATATTAATAGAGATGCTTCACAATTTTTAGCAATTCTGATATAGTTTAGTAACATAAAGGATGACAGGAGTGCTGAAAGACTAATAGTCTATAAAATTTTTTATGACAAGTGGTCTCTACCTGATTGCCTATTGCTTGCCTTCTTTTTCTGTACTTAGTAGACTAGAAGTATCAGAGTAACCTGAGAACCTGTTAAGAAATACAAATCTAACCTCAGTCTCTTGAATGAGACTATTCATTGCAGCAAGATCCCCAGCTGATTGATATGCAAATTAAATCATTAGTAGCACTCTTTTAGGCAATCAAAGTATTCAACAATCTATTTTTTTTTTGCCTTTTATTTATTTATTTTTTCATTTATTTTTATTAGTTGGAGGCTAACTACTTTACAATATTGTAGTGGTTTTTGTCATACATTGACATGAATCAGCTGTGGATTTACATGTATTCCCCATCCCGATCCCCCCTCCCACCTCCCTCTCCACCTGATTCCTCTGGGTCTTCCCACCAGGCCCGAGCACTTGTCTCATGCATCCAGCCTGGGCTGGTGATCTGTTTCACCCTAGATAATATACATGTTCTGATGCTGTTAGGATTTGAAATAGCTCAACTGGAATTTCATACCTCCATTAGCTTTGTTCATAGTGATGCTTCCTAAGGCCTGCTTGACTTGGCATTCCCGGATGTCTGGCTCTAAGTGAGTGATCACATCATCCTGATTATCTGGCTCATGAAGATCTTTTTTGTATAGTTCTTCTGTGTGTTATTGCCACCTCTTCTTAATATCTTCTGCTCTGTTAGGTCCACACCATTTCTGTCCTTTATTGAGCCCATCTTTGCATGAAATGTTCCCTTGGTATCTCCAATTGTCTTGAAGAGATCTCTAGTCTTTCCCATTATTTTGTTTTCCTCTATTTCTTTGCACTGATCACTTAGGAAAATTATCTTCTCTCCTTGCTATTCTTTGGAACTCTGCATTCAAATGGGTATATCATTCCTTTTCTCCTTTTTTTTTTTTTTTTTGCTTCTCTTTTTTTTGCAGCTATTTGTAAAGCTTTCTCAGACAGCCATTTTACTTTGGTACATTTCTTTTTCTTGGGCGTGGTCTTGATCCCTGTCTCCTGTACAATGTCACTAACCTCTGTCCATAGTTCATCAGGCACTGTGTCTATCAGATCTAGTCCCTTAAATCTCTTTCTCACTTCTACTGTATAATCATTAGGCATTTGATTTAGGTCATACCTGAATGGTTTATGGGATGTTCCTGTTTTCTTAAGTTTAGGTCTGAATTTGGCAATAAGTAGCTCAAGATCTGAGCCATAATCAGCTCCTGGTCTCGTTTTTGCTAGCTGTATGGAGCTTCTCCATCTTTGGCTGCAAAGAATAGAATCAATCTGATTTTGTTGTTGACCAAAATCATGTCATGTGTAAAGTCTTCTCTTGTGTCGTTGGAAAAGGGTGTTTGCTATGACCGTGCATTCTCTTGGCAAATCTATTAGCCTTTGCCCTGCTTTGTTCTGTACTCCAAGGCCAAATTTGCCTGTTATTCCAGGTGTTTTTTTGACTTCCTACTTTTGCATTCCAATCCCCTATAATGAAAATAACATCTGTTTGGGGTGTTAGTTCTAAAAAGTCTTATAAGTCTTCATAGAACCGTTCAGCTTCAGCTTCTTCAGCATTACTGGTTGGGTCATAGACTTGGATTACCATGACATTGAATGGTTTGCCTTGGGAATGAATAGAGATCATTCTGTTATTTTTGAGATTGCATCCAAGTACTGCATTTCAGACTCTTTTGTTGACTATGCTGACTACTCCATTTCTTCTAAAGGATTCTTGCTCACAGTATATATAATGGTCATTTGACTTAAATTCACCCATTCCAGTCCATTTTAGTTCCCTGATTCCTAAAATGTCAACATTCACTCTTGCCATCTCCTGTTTGACCACTTCCAATTTGCCTTGATTCGTGGACCTAACATTCTAGGTTCCTATGCAATATTGCTCTTTACAGCATCAGACCTTGCTTCCATCACCAGTCATACCCACAACTGGGTGTTGTGTTTGCTTTGGCTCCATCTCTTCATTCTTTCTGGAGTTATTTCTCCACTGATCTTCAGTAGCATATTGGGCACCTACCAACCTACGGAATTCATCTTTCAGTGCCCTATCTTTTTGCCTTTTCATACTGTTCATGGGGTTCTCAAGGCAAGAATACAGAAGTGGTTTGCCATTCCCTTCTCCAGTGGACCACATTTTGCCAGAACTCTCCAACATGACCCAGCCATCTTGGGTGGCCCTACATGTCATGGCTTAGTTTCATTGAGTTATACAAGACTGTGGTCCATGTGATTAGATTGGTTTCTTTTCTGTGATTGTGGTTTCAGTCTGTGGTTTGCATTTCATGCAAAGATGGGCCCAATAAAAGATAGAAACAGTATGGACCTAACAGAAGCAGAAGATATGAAGAATAGATGGCAAGAATACACAGAAGATCTATACAAGAAAGATTTAAAGACCCAGATAACCACGATGGTCCATTTCAGAGATTTTTCTGCATGCACTTGAAAAGAATGTTGATTTCTATTGTTAGATTGTTCTATATATTTTAGTTATATCTAGATGATGTATTGAGCTGTATGAGCCCTCTAATTTTTATTGTTCTTTGTTATTGTTGTTGAAATTCTCTATCTATTTGTACCATTAAAAATGAGGTAATGAAGTCCCCACTTACAGTGCAGAATTGTCTATTTCTTCTTTCTGTCCAAGTTTGTGTCATTTAGCTTAAGGTTTCTTGTGTAGTGGAAATATGCATATAATTGTTGCAGTTTCTTTTTGCATTGATAGCTTATTAACATATAAAGACTTTTGTTCTTTTAACATATTTGGTTTTTAATTATCAAAATTAATTTAAAGAGTTCAATTCTGTTTTGATTCCTTTTTGTATGAAATACATTTTCTATCATTTTACTTTCATCCTGTTTGTATCTTTGCATCTAAAATAAGTGCTTTATATACAACATATAAAAGGATAATTTTAAAAAATACTGTTTCATCTTGTCTGTTGACATCTAGTTTGCCATCAATATACAATGTAATAATTGATAAAAAGACATATCTGCCAATTGCTCTTTTTTAGTATGTTTAGTCCACTCTCTTATAATTCCTCTCTTCAAAACTGCTTTTACTTATGTTTAATTTTTTTAGCAAATGGAATTAATATACTCTTTTATTTCTTTTGTATATATTTTATTGATATTTCCTTTGTTGCTAATTTGGAGGTTAAGTCTCTCATTAAATATTATAGCATTCAAATTTGAATTTATGCAAAATTAATTTCAATATTAAATATTCTACTTCTATACATTTCCACATTCACTTTTTTGTTATTATTTTTTCAAACTACATTTTTGTATATTGTGTGGATAAAACTGTTAATTCATTTTTTTGCATTTTTCCTTGAAAATATGTAGAAAATAAAAATTGCAATTGCTCACTAAAAACACAGTAGTGGTCATGTTTCTTTTATTCATGTGCACAGGTATGTGACTTTTTTATATTTTTCAAATTTCTCTGCACTGTATTTATTTATGTCCAATTTCCTTTCAGTTCAATCAGAAAATTCACTTTGGCTTTTCATGTAACAAGTCTAGTAGTAATAAAATCTCTCAACTTTTATTTATTTAGGATGTCTTAATTTCTTCCTCATTTTTAAAGCCAGTATTACAGGATATGAAATTCTAGTTTGACAGGTTTTCTCTTTCAAAGTTTAAAAAAATGTTATTCAATTGCCTTCCATCCTCCATGATTTTTTATGAAAATTTGATTGTTAATCTTGCAGAGAATCCCTTGTACATAATTCACTTCTCACTTGTTGCTTTCTGGAATCAGTCTTTGTCTTTCTGCACTTGATTAAAGTGTGTCTTGTGAATCTCTTTGGTTGTGTCTTGCTCAAATACCTAAATTTCTTGTGTTTTTAGATTCATACATTTCATCAAATATAAGAAATTATGTCCTTTTTTCCCCAAGTATTTATTTATTTATTTTGCCATTTTCTCTGTCTTTTATTCTTATTAGATACATATAAACTATAATCTGGTCCACTAGATAGTATTCCAGAGTTTTCTTAAGCTCCAATTATTCTAAATTTTTATTTAATTCTGATTTTCAGATTCAATAAACATTTGCCTATCTTCATGCTCTGCTGCTGTACCTACTCAAACCTGCTCTTGAATTGTTCTGCTAAATTTTTCATTTAGTCATTCTGTTCAAATCTATAATTTTTTTGATTCACTTTCCTAATTTTTCATCCTTTTTCATATTTATCTTTTATTTTACAGATTTTCCTTTATTTTCCCCAGAGTTTGGTTTAGCAATTTTAGCATAGTTTTAGGTAGTTCTTTTAAAATCTCAGTGTGTGTGTGCTAAGTCACTTCAGTCATGTCCAACTCTTTGCAACCCTATCTCATTAGGTATTTCAAATACTGGGCTTTGCTACAAATGTTATCTGAATTTTTTTTTCCCCCTTTAGGGTTTTTTTTTTTTCTCCCTGCTTTGTATACTTTATTATTATTTTTTAAAACGTTAGACATCATCCTATTATAACATGGTAACTCAGAGATTATTTTCTCCCAGTTTCCAGGGCTTTCTGATTTTCTTTCAATTTTTGAAGGCTCTAGTAGAACATTGTGAGAAGGAAATGGCAACCCACTCCTTGGGGGATTCTTGCCTAGAGAATCCTGTGGACAGAGGAGCCTGGTGGGCTGTTCATGGGGTCGCACAGAGCTGGACACCACTGAAGTGACTTAGCAGCAGCAGTAGAACATTTGTTTAGGTAATATTCTAATTTATTTTTTTTACTTTAAAAAATTTTTTGTGGTCAATACATATGCTTGTTTTAAATCACTGTAGTTTGTATTTAGCTAATATTTTGACAAAAATCTATTTGAATTTCACAATTAGGAAAAAAATGAAGAAAAAAAACAGAAAAATTCTGTAATATAAACCTCTGAAAAATGACACAATATTTATACCTATTATACTGGTCTGCTTTGTTACTCATATACAGTCAGTAAAGTCTTTTTAGTTATCTGCTATAGGAAGAGTTAAAGTCAGTGTTGCTGCTGTTTTTGTTTGTTTCACTGGTTGTATAATTTTCTATTGGAAATAAAGAGTTCTCAATGCTAACCTAGTTTTTACTATTCATATTAGAGAATAGTATCTTCCATGGTGTGGGCGTGCGGCAGTCCATGGGGTCGTAGAGTCGGATACGACTGAGCGACTGAACTGAATTGATCTTCTGCGGTGGCTGAAATATCGAGACACAATTCTGAAATTATATTTTGAAGGATAGTAGCAGTTAATGAAACCACTTAGGAGATTATTTCTTCAGTTCCTGTGGAGATATTGCTAACGTTATCACAATTGCTTTGCTCTTCCTTTGGCCCCTAGGGAAGAGTACTCTGACCCTAACCCTAGGAAAGCCCTCAGAAGATAGTTGTGAAATTCCCAAAATAGAGGACATATCTCCAAGGCTTAAGACTGATGAAGTCGCAATACTTCTCACAGGGGAATCTCTGACCATGCTTTTCCCTACCTCCTGCCACAGGGAAAAATAAACTGAGGGGAGAAAAACACAAAAGGAATTTTGCATTTATCTAAAGCATAGGGATGTGCCATGTCGAATGACAGCAGGGAGGAGATCCCTTTGCTTATTTCCCTTACAAAATAATTGAAAATAGTGTGCTCTAGTTCATAGCTATGTTGAAAAGGAACATTTGAGGAATATACAATTAATAATATTCCATTCCTGAAAAATAATCAAACAAAATATTGGATGTGAGTATACCTGGCAAGATATAATCTGTGTTATTTCTCACTTGTCTAGAAATTAACATAGCAGTGCTTTTGCAATTTCATTATTTCTGTAATTTGAGGCAATAATCAACCTCAGAAATTCATTTAGCATGTATCTTATAAATGAAAACTTTAAATAAATAATATATTTCTCCTTATATTTAAATATTTAATTTTTATAAAAGTGCTAAATAAATTAAAACTATATTTTTCTATATCAAGTTTTTGCTAAGATTATACATAGCTAGAGAGTGTATAACCCTGTTTTTCTAAAGGCAGACTAAAATAACTGTGATATCTTTCAGAAAAAGAAAAGGTATTTGCTTTGGGGTATGGCATTGATCTGATTCTCTTGTCAAAACTCTATTTATATTCTTTCCAAATTGTTTTTCTTTTCTTGTTAGTACTAGAAAGAATAATGATAGTAATACTAGGAGAAATAGTGATTGATATCTTTTAGCATGACTAAGTACCATGCCATTGACTATATAGATAATAGCAATAAGATATACTTTGGACACTTGGTCTGGACACAAATAATATATATTTTAATATTTTTCTTCTGGAATCAGAGAATCAAGCTCAGCAAATATATTTTTAAAAGTCTGTACCAGTTCTTTCCTCTAAATGGTTTCCTCAAATTATAAATTATAGGTCAATTGTTACTCATATTTTTCAAAATGGTGTTACACCTGCAAAAAGTACAATTTTATTTTTGTTAATCAGATGAAAATGGCAAAAAAGATTAAACTTTTTGGGAAACTAAAACTGAAGTTTGGGTAAGACTTGTAAACTATCCCTTGACCGTGCTAACCTAACTTAGCCATTTAACAAGGTCTAACTAAAAGCTTTTTTTATCTTGAAAAAAGGTACTTTATCAACAGTACACCACAAAGAACACAAATACAGTGGCATAAACCCTATACACATTTCTATATAAAGATTTATGATTCAAAACATTCATAACGGTTTAATGCAGAAATCTCTAGATATGAACCATATTGCTGTCATGTTACATTCAGCTGCTGTTTTCATTGTGATCTATATTACCTGTACTTTTACCACCAGAACTTCTTTAAACATTATAAAATAAGTTTTACATATATAAGAACATTTGTATTATTGGTATTCAATTTTTTATCATAATCTGCATTTATCATCTGTATATTTTGGTACTAAAGCAGATGTATATAAAAATATAACTATTGAAAAACAGTGTTTCTCTAAAAACAAAATTTCATTAAAAAAAAAATTGTAAGAACATTAAAGGTTTAAGTATAGTCATAAATACTGTATTGTATATTTAAATATTTGTTAGGTAGATATATCTCATATTAAGTGTTCTTTAACATAGCCAACTTATGGAAACAAACACTACGGACATTGAAAGATGAATGGATGTGTTGTTAGGGAAATTAAATATAGTCTTGTTTGGGCTTCAGAGACAAAGCAGAGCAGGCCTCCTACCTTTCTTCTAACCTGCCTGGACACTGCCCTGACTGGGAGTGACTGAGTGACTGCCTGCCGTGAGTGCAAGACTTGCACACCTTAGATAAAATGGGGGAGGAATCTTGAGATTGTTGAGCCCCTGGAGGGGGCCTGGCAAACCAAGCCCTAAGCTTAGCAACGTTCTAAGTTTTACATGACAAAACCACCAGCTTTAAAATGAAACCAGGCTTGCAATTTGGTCACAGATTGATGATGGTATCAGTTTGCATCCTGGTATTACAAGCCAGAACCCCAAACTGCAATCTTTGAAGCCTCACCCATGTAGCAGACACACTGCCAGTGATCTTTTCCCAACTGGGACTCCAGATGTGCTTCGACACAGGCCTTCCCAGTGCTGTTTAAGTCTGGATGTTGGTCAAAACCCAGTGTGGTGCGGTGATGAATGCTCTGCTCTATTTCTCCTTTTAATGTTAGTACGTTGAAAGTAAGCTAGAGAATTCTCTAATAAATATTTGTATTATTTATTTCTATATAATGAGGGCTTATTTTGTTAACAAATCCTTTGAACCTGAGATGAAAGTGAAAACTTTCAACAAAACAATGTGTGATTTTAGTAATTTTTTTAAACTATTTTTAAACAATGCATGAGAATTTGTGAATGCAATGGGTTTTGAAATAAACAAGCTAAGGTTAGAACACCTAAAACAGTATGAACAAACGCTTTTCTATAGGTGTTGAATTCCTGCTCTTTGTTTCGTTTCTGGAAACAGAGTTGTTCATTTACCAGTCTTCCAACAAACCCCAGTTGATAGCATATAACAGAGTTCATAAGTGTAAAAATGTAGCCAGTACTTTGTCTTCATATGGACACTTGTATGGCCCAGGAGTTCTATTCTGAGACTGACCACCTCCAACCATTGGCCTCAGATTTGCATGTTGTTGATTTCTTCACCATCTTCTAATGTTTACTATATGAAGTCCTCAGAGATGGGGAAATGTTATTATCTTTGAATAGCCATAGTTTATATTTTATCCCAACTGTGCTTTACTAAACAACCTACCTGGTACAATACGTGCCCCACCACTTAAAACTATACAACGAGAAAAATAATTTGCTTCTTTAGTTTCTTCATTTGTAAAGTGGATTATTAGACTACTGTTCTTTCTGATTTATTTCCTAAATCAAATAAACTAAATCATGTCAAATTGTAGATGCCAATTATGTTTTTCCCATCATTAATTTTTAATTTTTCTTAAGGATGCATTATTATCAAGAAAGAAAGAAAAATATAATATTCCTTTCTTGTTCATATTTTGGCTTCGCTGTTTCATTCCAGATTAGAGACAATGAGATATGAATGTGGCAAATCAAACAAGAGTGACAGAGTTTATTTTTCTGGGATTTTCTGGTGTTCTCTATCTGAGGATTGCATTATTTGTGATGTTTCTCACTGTATATCTGCTCTCTCTCATGGGAAACACCCTCATCATCTTCATTGTTCTCATGGATTCCACACTCCAAATACCCATGTATATTTTCTTAGGAAATTTGTCATTTCTGGAGATCTGGTACACAACAGCCACAGTGCCTAAATTGCTGGCCACTTGTCTCTCACAGGTTGTTACCATTTCCGTTTCTGGTTGTATAACCCAGTACTACTTTTTTTTCTCTATGGGGGCCACAGAGTGCATCCTGTTGGCTGTGATGGCCTATGACCGATACCTGGCCATCTGCAGCCCTCTAAGGTATACATTCCTCATGAGTCTCCAGGTATGCCTGTGGTTTTCAGTTGGATCTTGGATTGGGGGCTTCATTGCCCCTGTTCTACCTACTGTACTTGTCTCTTATTTAAATTTCTGTGGCTCTCAAAAGATCAATCATTTCTTCTGTGACTCAGAACCAATTTTTCAACTCTCCTGCTCAGATACATTCATGGTGGAGGCCTTGGGTTACACATGTACCTCTGTTGTGATTCTAAGTTCTTTTCTCCTCACTATGTCTTCCTATGGACACATTGTGGTCACAATTATCAGGCTATCTTCCCGAGAGGCTCGGAAGAAAACTTTCTCCACCTGCGCCTCCCACCTCACTGTGGTTACCATCTATTATGGCACCATTATCTTTGCCTATGTTCGCCCTCCAGCCAAGCACAACTTTACCATGGGTAAAGCAGTCTCAGTATTCTACTGTGTGGTCACCCCACTTTTAAATCCTCTTGTATACACCCTAAGAAACAAAGATGTGAAGAAAGCCTTCAGAAAAGCTCTGGAAAGAAAGAGATTGTTCTTGGCCAGACATACCCAGGAGGTTTGAAAGATCAATTAATATGAAAAAGCTAGAATGGATTACCACATTACATATGCAAATAGTAAATATTGAAAATTATATTATAAAATTGATGCTACCTAATATGGATATTTTTGCACTTCACATTTTGGTTTGAATTCAACTGAAATAGATATTTGGTAACTAGTGTTTAAGAATACGTCGTTGCAAAGCTATAGTGATAAGGAGATAAATACACGAAGTTCCTACACACAAGCACTTACAGTGGGAAAATTGGCTGGTTAGTTCTATGCAATTGTTCAGCAAATTTTTAAAAAATCTACACCTTAACAGTAACTATTAATACAAGTGAAAAATTGTTTCTAAGGCAGTGTTACTCCATGTGGTTGTCTATCATAAATATATCATTTTGTACTTTAAAATAGTTTGATCAATAAACATTTGTTAAATAAATATAATGAGCCAGACACTATTCTTGAACATGAATATTTATTTACATATAGATATAAACACATATAGAGAATTTCTTTAGAAATATATCAGGAAAATATTAGATACCTTAAGATTTTTAGATATTTTACATAATTTTCAATATTAACAAAGGTAACATGGTGGAAGGGAAGATTTAGAATTGGAAAATACAAGTATTGAATATCTAACCTGATAAAACAAATTTCTTAGGTTTTTATAAAATATTCAAGCAGATAATCATTTCAGCATGTACTAGTGCATTTTGGAGCAACAGAAAAGTGGAAAGTGGGGAAGAAAATATGTTTCTATTATTATGTTCATCTTTCTATATTAATAGAGATGCTTCACAATTTTTAGCAATTCTGATATAGTTTAGTAACATAAAGGATGACAGGAGTGCTGAAAGACTAATAGTCTATAAAATTTTTTATGACAAGTGGTCTCTACCTGATTGCCTATTGCTTGCCTTCTTTTTCTGTACTTAGTAGACTAGAAGTATCAGAGTAACCTGAGAACCTGTTAAGAAATACAAATCTAACCTCAGTCTCTTGAATGAGACTATTCATTGCAGCAAGATCCCCAGCTGATTGATATGCAAATTAAATCATTAGTAGCACTCTTTTAGGCAATCAAAGTATTCAACAATCTATTTTTTTTTTGCCTTTTATTTATTTTTTTTTTCATTTATTTTTATTAGTTGGAGGCTAACTACTTTACAATATTGTAGTGGTTTTTGTCATACATTGACATGAATCAGCCATGGATTTACATGTATTCCCCATCCCGATCCCCCCTCCCACCTCCCTCTCTACCCAATTCCTCTGGGTCTTCCCAGTGCACCAGGCCCGAGCACTTGTCTCATGCATCCAGCCTGGGCTGGTGATCTGTTTCACCCTAGATAATATACATATTTTGGTGCTGTTCTCTTGAAACATCGCACCCTCAACAATCTATTTTTAATGGCAAGATTATATAATTAAATCAAGAGTTGCTTGCACATGCCAATGCCTGAAATTTTTCTTAAATTTTTACATGTTTTCTGTATATATTAAAGCTACAAGATTTTTTTAAATTTTTACATGTTTTCTGTATATATTAAAGCTACAAGATTTTTTTTTCTGAATGCCTAGTTTTTATTTTGTTTATCTTACACTTTCATGGAAACTATTGTCACAATCACTGGTTCATATAAATGAAAAGTGTATGTCATACTTCAACAATTTTCTAACCCTTCTTTTGCCATCAGAATAATAGAGCAATATGCAAATTCTCACAATAACGGTGAAGTGTTTTGTGTCATTAGACAAGTATTTTTGTATACCCCTCTTCTGCAGGGAGTAAAAAGTTCATTCTGTACACTTCTGTCCTATAGTTAAGCCTAAGTATTGAACTAACAAAAGGAAAATAACACAGGATAAAATCATGGATGCTTTGTTCTAACTTTTTTTACATGCACTTAAGTGTTTTCAAAAGGAAACAAATGTCAAAGAATGATACTCCACATCCAGTTCTACAATGATTAAGTCATTAGTTGCTGACCTCCAGTGCACCCTGAGAGGAAATATAAAGCACTTTGTGCTTTGAAAAAAATATACCACTAAGATGGTTAGATTTATATCTCTGAAAGAATTTTAATGAAGCCAGATTTTTGCATCTTTTCTTAATACAGAGAAGGTACTAAACTGATAAACTGTGGTATCTGCTTCTTGTGTCTAGCTGTAAACTTTTACCAAGATGTATGCTTGATTACATGCATTCTTTAGCCAAAAATCATATACATATATAATCACATACATTTATATATGTATAATCATAAACACACACTATCTTCTCCCTTATTGCTTTATATATGTCTTCTCAGAGTTATTGAAAGGATATCTCCGAGGATACAGTCATAAGTAAAACCCTGCATAAATATTAAAGTCGTATCTCTTATATTGCACATTTTTCTTCACGCCAACAGAATGCAGAAGTTGTTAGGCCCCAAATCATATATAACTTTTAAAAAAGAATCATAAGCTGTGGCAATGTGACAAGAGAAAGATGTTAGGGTGAGGGACACTAAGTTGCAGAGCAGTAGTAGATTTGTTTTACAGTTTCATTTTGATATTAACTCCCAGATTCCATTGCTAAGAGTTTTTTTCTCTTCCTGGGACTGGTAGACACCTTCCAAAGGGAAATATTATGACCTGCTTTTAGATAGGAAGGGAAAAGCCATGGAGTTTTTTATGTGGCTGCTGTTTCTCCAGTGCTTTCAGCTAAAAAAAGGGATATTTTCTTATTCTGTGTATGGGGGTAATCTTTCTAAATACAGTTCTTTGGCAGAGTGCATACCCAAGTCTTCCTCCTTTTATCATACCACTTATCCCAAGTTTCTGCCTGATTTTTTTTTTTTTTTTTTTAGAGCAAGCCAGAAGCTATGGGTGGCTTTGAGTCATTCATAAAAGAAAGAATCTGTTACTTAATTCAACTACAATCTAATAATATATAAAGAAGCTTGCCTGTTCCATTCACATATCTTCATTTCGGTTTATTTTGGTTGTTGTTGTTCAGTTTCTAAGTTGTGTCCAACTCTTTGCTACCGCATGGACCACAGTACACCAGACTACCTTGTCCTTCACTATCTCCTGGAGTTTGCTCAAACTCATGTCCATTGTGTCAATGATCTCATATTTATATGCTTGTAAACTCTTTGGTCTTACTTTCAAAAACTGGAACAAGTGTGATTTCACTGGAAAGCAGTATACTTGTTAATATATATCACATTATCTGACCTGGTGGGTCAGATGGTAAAAAACTGTCTTCAGTGTAGGAGACCCAGATTCCATCCCTGGGTTGGGAAGATCCCCTGGAGAAGGGAAAGGCTACCCACTCCAGTATTCTTGTCTGGAGAATTCCTTGGATAGAGGAGCCTGGGGGTTGGCTAGACCATGGGGTTGCAAAGAGCAGGACACAACCAAAGTGACTTAGCATACATGCACTCTATAAAACAGTGTAACAGCATATAGCAAAACGCAAACCTGAGTCAATGTAAAAAAGAAAAAGTAAAAAGTAAAGTCAAATAATATTTAATTTTATTGTAAAAGTAGGAATATTTGATAAAATTCTGTAAAACATAAGGGGAATAAATATTTTATAGATTTTGAGTTTAGTTTAATGTATGATGAGAGGGTGTGTTCTAACTTCATTGATTTACATGCAACTTTTCCAACATCGTTTCCAACTTTTCCAGCACCATTTGCTGAAGAGACAGTCTTTCTGCCATTTTATATTCTTACATCCTTTTATGAAGTTTGTGATTTTATTTCTGATCTCTCTATTCTTCTCCACTGATCCATATGTCTGTTTTTGTGGCAATATTATACTGCTTGATTAATGTATCTTTATAGCATTGTCAAGTCTGAATGGGTTATGCCACCTACTTTGTTATTTTTTCCTTAGGATTATTTTGGTAATTTGGGGTCTTTAATGGTTTCATATAAATTTTAGGATCATTTTTTCCGGTTCTGTGAAAACTGACATGGATAATTTGACAGAGGTTACACTACATCTGTAGATTGCTATGAGTAGTGTGGTCATTTTAACAATGCTAATTCTTTCAATCCAAGAGCTTGGGATAGCTCTCCATTTCTTTGAATCATCCTCAATTTCCTTTGTTAATGTTTTATAGTTACAGTACACAAGTATTTCACTTTCTTGGTAAGGTTTTTATTTTTTGGTATGATCTTGAAAGATATTTTCTTTTTATATTCCCCTTTTCCTATCTCATTGTTAGTGTAAAGAAATGCAACAGATTTCTCTGTGTTAATCTTGCATCCTGTTACCTTTCTCAATTTATTTATTACTAATTCTAGTGATTTTCTGTGGAGTCTTTAATGTTTTCTGTAGAAAGTACCACGTTATCTGCATATGATGACAATTTCACCTCTTCCTTTCTATTTGGATATGTTTATTTTATTTTCTTGTCTGATTGTTGTACCAGAACTTCTAATACAATGTTGAATAGAAGTGATGACATTGGACACTTGTCATCCACAGTGATGGACATTGTTGTCTTGTACTAGATTTTAGTGATACGGATTTTAACACTTCCCCATTGAGTATTAAATTGGCTATGACTGTCATAAATTAGTTTTATTGTGCTGGAGTTATGTTTCCTCTATACCTACTTTGGTAAGGATTTTTATCGTGAATGGATGTTGAATTTTATCAGATGCTTCTTTTACACCTATTGAGATAATCAGGTTGATGTGGTGTATCCCATAGACTGAGTTACATATGTTGAACCATCCTTATGAACTTTGGATGAATTCCACTTGGCTGTGGTATATGATCTTTTTTATGTGGTGTTGGATTCAGTTTGCTAATACTTTTTGAGATTTTGCTGCATGTTCATTAACGATATTGGTCTGTAGTTTTCTATTTTGATGATATCTATCTGATTTTGCTATCAGGATGATGTTCCTTTTGTAGAATGTCTTTGAGAGTGTTCTCTCCTCTTCAGCTTTTGGAAGATTTAGAGAAGGATCTGTATAAGTTCTTCTTTGTATGTTTGATAGCATTCACCTGTGAAGGCATCTGGTCCTGGGCTTTTGTTTGTAGGGAGTTTTTTTTTTTTTTTTTAATTATTATTATTACAGATTCTATTTCACTTCTAGACATCAGTCTGTTCAAATTATCTATTTTTTCTTGATTCAGTTTTGGTGGGCTGTATGCTGCTAGAAACTTGTCCATATCTTCTAGATTGTTACATTCATTGACATATAATCATTCTTAATATTCTCTTCTTTTAGCATTAATATTGATCATTATTTCTCTCTTTTTTCCCTTACTTTGTTTCTTTATGTTCACTCTCTTTTCCTCCTTTCGAGCCTGGCCAGAGGTTTGACAATTCTGTTTACCCTTTCAAATAACAAGCTATTTGTTTTATTCATTTCTTCTATTATTTTTATCTGTATTTCATTTCCTCTCTGGTATCCAGTATTTCCTTTGTTTTGTTGACTTTAGGTTTTGTTTGTTGTTTAGTTTTTTAGGTGGGAAGTTAGGTTGTTTATTTGAGGTTTTTCGTTTGCCTGTTTTTTGAGGACAGCTTGTATTACTAAGAATTTCCCTTTAAGGGGAAGATTTGCTGCATCACATAGATTTTATGTGGTTCTGTTTTCACTATCATGTATCTCTAGATATTTTTAAATTTCCTCTTTGATTTCATCATTGTGCATGCTCAATTGTGTTCAACCATTTGCAACCCCATGGACTGTAGCACACTATGCTCTTCTGTCCATGAATTTTCCAGACAGAAATACTGGAATGGGTTTCCATTCATCGTTGACCCATTGGTTTTTTAGTAGCATATGGTTTGTTTTCAGGCAATTGTTTTGTGTTTTTTCCCCTCATTTTTTTTTCCCTGTGGTTTATTTCTGATGTAAATAGTATTTTTATTTTTATTTTTTAAAACGTGTTTGAGCCCATATGTGTCAGTCTAAAGCAAGTAGGTATAAGAAGGGGTTAACATATATGAAAAACTGGGTAACTACTAATCAAAAACATACAGTAGATTCACAGGATCATTGTCATCAGAAAATATGCTTTAAATAAATTCCATACACTTAAATTTTTTGAGACTTATATTGTGCCTTAGTATATAGTCAATCCTAGAGAATGTTCCATTGTACTTGAAAAGAACATGCATTTTTGGGGTTTGGATGAAATGTACTGAAAACATTGATTAAGTCTAACTGTTTTATGGTTTCATGTAGAGTCTCTGTTGCCTTACTGATTTGTCTGTCTAGAATGAATTTGTTCATTGATGTGAGTGGAGTATTAAAGTCTCTTACAGTTTTTCCAACTTCTCCCTTTATGTCTGTTAGTATTCATTTTATGTATTTGGGTGCTCGTATATTAGATGCTGGATAAGAGAAAGGCTGCCTACTCCAGTATTCTTGCCTGGAGAATACTGTGGACAGAGGAGACTGGTGGACTACAGACCATGGGGTTGCAAATAGTCAGACACAACTGAAGTGACTTAGCATGTATGCATGCACACATCCATATTAGGTGCATGTACATTGGTGAGAGCAATATCTCTCTTCATATTCATCTTTTCATCATTATATAGTGTTCTTCTTAATCTTTCTTCATGTCTTGTGTTTCAGAGTTTGTTCTGTCTAATATGAGTATTGCTACTCCAGCTTTCTGTTGATTTCCATTTGCATGAAATATCTTTTTCCATCTCCTCACTTTCAATCTATGTGTGTCCTTTGGAAAAATGGGTCTCTTGTGGGCAGCATATTGTAGGCTCTTGGATTTTTTTCTTAAGGGTTTTTGTTTGTTTTATCCAATCTGTCCCTCTATGTCTTTTGGTTGGAACGTTTACTCCATTGAAATTTAAGGTAATTATTGACTAGCATTTTAAAATGCCTTGTTAAAACCTTGTTTACCAGTTGATTCCCTGTTTCTTTTGTTCCTTTTTTGTTTGTTTTTCCTTTTGTGGTTTGAAGATTTCTTTTTATTAAATGCTTTTGTTCTCTTATTTTTGTTTTTTGTGAATCTACTGTATGTTTTTGATTAATGGTTACCCAGTTTTTCATGTACATTAACCCCTTCTTATACCTACTTGCTTTAGACTGACACATATGGGCTCAAACACATTCTAAAAAATAAAAATAAAAAAACTATCTACATTTTCTTTTTCTCCTCCTCCACATTTTATGACTTTGAAGTCCTCTTTTATATCTTCATTTTTATCCTTTTGCTGTTCATTGTAATTATCAATACTCTCACCCAAATTTGTGATTTTTTTCCCTTTATAATCTATACTGGCTTATTTAAGTGATTTACTTTCTGAATGTGATTTTTCTCATTCTTATAGCATCTTACTATTTACAGACTTTTCATTATTTCTTTTAGGGTAGGTTTAGTATTGCTATGTTCTTTAATTTCTTTCTTGTCTGAGAAATTATCTCTCCTTCTATTCCAACTGATAATATTATTGCATAGAATATTTTAATTTTCAGATATTTCCTCTTTAAGACTTTGAATATATTTTTCCATTTTCTTCTTGCCTGCAACGTTTCTGTAGAGAAATTAACTGATAGCCTTTAGGGAGTTACTTTGTATTTAATGTGACTTCCCTGGTGGCACAGATGGTAAAGCGTCTGCCTACAGTGTAGGAAACTCAGGTTCAATCCCTGGGTTGGGAAAATATCCTGGAGAAGGAAATGGCAACCCACTCCAGTATTCTTGCCTGGAAAATCCCATGGACGGAGGAACCTGGTAGGTTATAGTCAGTCCGTGGGGTTGCAAAGAGTCAGACACGACTGAGCGACTTCACTTCACTTTGTAATTAATTCTTTGTTTTTCTCTTGCCTTTGGAGTCCTCTCTAACTTTAATTTTGCTATTTTAATTATGTCTTGGTGTAGGTTTATCTTGTTTTGGACCTCTTGTGCTTCCTATACCTGGACATCTGTTTCCTTCTTCAGGTTTGGGAAGTTTCAGCCATAATTTCTTCAAATACATTTTTTATCACCTTTCTTATTTCTCCTCCTTCTGGAATCCTCGTTACACATAGATTGGCATGTTTTATTTTATCTTATAGGTTTTTTTATATAGCTTTCATTTTTTATTTGGCTTTTTCTCTGCTGTTATGATTGGATAATTTCCATTTTTTTCTGTCTTCCAGATCACTTATTTGTTTCTTTTGTATTATAAATTCTGCTATTCATTGTCTTTAGTTCAGTTTTCATCTTGGCAAGTGAGTTCTCTAATTTTAAAGGGCTCATCTTTACCATTTCTAGTTCATTTTTACAGTAACCTGCACTTTTTGTTGACAGCTTTTCTTAATTCCTTCATTATTTTCATTATCTCCTTTTCGAACATGGTGTCAATTAGACTTAGGTTTGTTTTGTTTGTTGTTTCAGGGGAATCCTCTTAATCTGTTAGCTGCGAGTCATCCATCTGCTTCTTCATTTTTCTTATGTTTTTCCTCCATGCACTTAAGAGAAACAATTATCTACTACAGTCTTGGAGGGCTACTTTTTATGTGAGAGTATCCTGTGTAGCTTTAGTTGGCTTAATATTTTTGGTGCTAGGGTTGTTTTTAGTGTGGATACCCTCTGCCTCTTTCTTCAGCATGTGCTGAAAATTATCCCTGTAATAGGAGGTGTAAAGATGCCATGCTGGAGCCTGCTTCCAAAGCTTGCTTTTGTGTCAGCATCTGGTGACCTACCCTGGAACATGCAGCATCAGTGGCAGTGGTTGTGGCTGCTTGTCCCCACTCCCAAAGCCTGTGATTATCATGACAGTAATGGTGGTGGCTGTTTGCACCTGCTCCTTGAGACTGTGGGTGCAGTGGCAACAACCATCACCCACTCCTGGAGCCTGCAGTTATGACAGAGATGATAGCTGATTACACCTGCTACTGGATCCTATGGAGAGGGTGCTCTGTTGCCTGAGATTATGTGTATGGAGAAAGAGGCTGGTATGTTGGGACCTACCTCTCCATTCATAGGCCCTTCAACAGTGGTGCCTCACCTGTATGGCAGATCTGGACTCCAGAGGTTAAGTGGTTGTGAGCATACCACATTCCAGCCCCATCAGGCTGTCTCTCTCAGCCAACCCTCAGTCATCTCCCTGGATCTGATCTCTAAAGCCCAAGCTACAGCACCTAGCCCCTGTCTACACCTGTGGATGTACATCTAAAGTTGGAAAACACAGGGTGGTAGCATAGACCTTCTGTTCATGTCTCTATTTATTCTGCAGATTGGTTGCTGAGTATCCTGCAGGGTTCCAAATCTCCCCCTCCATCTTGATTAATCTCATCATCATGAGGGGACTTCTCAGAGGTATGGGTCACATCCTATTTCTATCTGCCTCTCTTTTTATTTTCTGCTACCTGTTATGTGATCATACCAAGGAGATTAAACCAGTCAATCCTAAAGGAAATCAATCCTGAATATTCACTGAAAGGACTGATGCTGAAGCTGAAGCCCTAGTACTTTGACCATCTGATGTGAAGACCTGACTCATTAGAAAAGATTCTGGTGCTGGGAAAGATTGAAGTCAGGAGAAGGGGATGGCAAAGCATGAGATGGTTGGATGGGGTCACAGACTCAATGGACATGAGTTTGAGCATCTCCGGGAGATGGTGAAAGACAGCGAAGCCTAGCGTGCTGCTGTCCATGGGACTGCAAAGAGTCAGACACAACTGAGTGACTGAAAAGCAACATATGATCCTTCTTGCCCTTTCAGAAGTCTGAGGTCTTCTGCTAGCTTGAGTGGGTGTTCTGTAAGAACTGCTCCATGCATAGATGTATTACTGATGTATTTGAGGGAGGAAGTGGGCTTCACATCCTACTCTGCCATCTTGATCACTGTCTATTGAATTATGGAAACTTAAATATGAAAAAAAAAAAAAAACTGAAGTCAACTTTATTCCACCATTCTAAGGGGAAAAAAAAAAAACATACTATATTGTGTGTTGACTCATCATTATTTCAGCTTGAAGTCTGACACCTTATAGTTTTCCTGTAAAGCCAGTTTAATGGTGATAAAATTCTTCAGCTTTTCCTTATCTACAAAACTTTTTATCTCTTCTATAACTCTAATGGGCTGTTTTTCCAGATACAAGTGGTTATTGTTTTGTTTTGTTTTTTCTTTTTCAGTATGTTTGAAAAAAACAGCGACACTTTCTTCTGACTGATCTGCAGTGTTTCTTCTTAAAAATCTACTGATAATCTTAAAATATTGCTCTAGTGCAAAACAAGATTTTTTTCTTCTTGCTTTTAAGATTGTCTTCTTGTCCTTGGGATTCTATATAAATACATGTATTTCATTAAATATGACAAGTGTTGTGATATATTTTTTTTTCAAATACTCCTTCTGTCCTTTTTCCCTTTACCAAGCTGGCTTACATAGCTCCCACCTGCAGACCAGTTTTCATCAACCAAAGCTAACAATCCCTTTCATCAATCTGTAGAACAGATACCATGCCAATCCCAGTGGTCCTCATTTCCTGTTCAGTTTTCCATACCAAGAATCCAGTCCTGATGATGGAGACTATACTTCAGGCCCATAGATGCAAAGTTTAGCACCAAGAATGTCCTTATTGATCTAATGCTCCAAGGCTACCCCTGTGGAGTCAGGCACTAGCCAGAAATTAAGGATCAAAGAAATGGCTGTATTATGTGCTGAGCCAGGCATAAACCTACAAAACTCAGGACCCTAGAGAAAGTCCACTTACAGAAACAACCAGATAACTATCCAAAACCTCTGGACAGGATGACTGGTGAGGGTATTTCATTACAAAAGCTGATCTGCAAAAACTGTATAGGGGCCTCTTTCCTCAAATGCACATATAACAATGCAAGGTCATAAGGATAAAATGATAAAGAAAATATGAACCCTGAAAGGAAGTTAATATAGTCCTAATAACCAACTGAATAAAATTGGTATTTTTAAATTGTTTGACAAAGAATTCAGAATATTCCTCTAAAAGAAATTTATTTGAACTACAAAAGCAACTCCAGATAGACAAATGAAGTAAAATTGGATAATACATGAACAAAATAAAAACTCAACAGAGAAATAAAAACATTAAAACCCTAAATATCAGAGTTGAAGAATACAATGACTGAACTGAAGAATTTAATAAAAAACTCAAACAGCAGACTTAACCAAATAGAAAAAAGAATTAGAGATTTGGAAGACAGATCATTTGAAGAAATACAGTCAAAGTAGTACAAACAATAAAAAAAAAAAATTAAAAAATAGCCTAGGTAGACCATGCAATATCATTTTAAAAAGACACAGATTTTTAGCAATAGCTCACCACACAAGAAAAGTACAGTTTTGACTTGGCTATCTTTTAGGAACAAATTACTGAATGTTGTGTACTAGTAAAGAAGAAGAGAAGATCTCTTTTGAAGTAATATTTATAAATGAAATTACTTATTTTAATGAAGCTTTACATATTCAAATAAGAAAACATGTTCTGTACATTTCCCAACTATAACTTTTCCCAAGGCCCTCTGCAAGTATCAATTTCTGAGTCTAAATAAGAGAAGATTCACGGTGGGGGTTAAACTGTCTAAAACAGTATCAATACATTAAGATGAAGATTTAATTTTTATAGCTAGCTATGTAATAATCCCAGAAAAGAGGAATAATGTCACCACAGTGGAAAGGAGAAGGCAGGCTGAAGTTTTCTCTCTGCCCTTTGCAGATGGGATTTGTAGGTTGGTAAAAGAAAAATTACTTTGCCAACAAAGGTCCATCCAGTCAAGGCTATGGTTTTTCCAGTGGTCATGTATGGATGTGAGAGTTGGACTATAAAGAAAGCTGAGCGCCAAAGAACTGATGCTTTTGAACTATGGTTTTGGAGAAGACTTTTCCCTTGGGCTGCAAGGAGATCCAACATGCCCATCCTAAAGATCAGTCCTGGGTGTCCATTGGAGGGACTGATGTTGAAGCTGAAACTCCAATACTTTGGCCACCTGATGTGGAGGGCTGACTCATTTGAAAAGACCCTGGTGCTGGGAAAGATTGAGGGCAGGAGGAGAAGGGGACGACAGAGGATGAGATGGTTGGATGGCATCACCAACACAATGGACATGGGTTTGGGTGGACTCTGGGAGTTGGTGACAGACAGGGAGGCCTGGCGTGCTGGGGTTCATGGGGTTACAAAGCGTCGGACATGACTGAGCAACTGAACTGAAAAGAAAAATCTGAACATAACACTAAATCATTAAAATAAAACATGCGAAACCAAAACAACTACCAATTATGTGCTCAGTCATGTCCAACGCTTTGCCACCCATGTACTGCAACCCACCAGGCTCCTCTGTCCATGTAATTTTCCAGGCAAGAGTACTGGAATCAGCTGCTATTTCCTTCTCCAGGACTACCAATTATAAGTGCATATTACAGAGTTTGTTTTCCAGAACAAGCAAGGGTGAGCATTAATGGAATATCACAAAATAACTGATGTACTACATTGGGACCCCAGAAACAGACACTGAATATAACCTCAGTGTAAATAGATCCATAAGCACACCCTCTAAGCCATGATGATGTCACCACCTGCACATAGACTCCTCTACTCATGATGGTCTTGCAGTAGAGGATGGCAGGTGGCAGCATAGGGGTCATAGGACATCACTAGAAGGATAAAAAATTCTGAGCTAGTGAGGAACAAATAATAAGGAAAATCAATGCTGTGCATCCCATAAAGGAAATGAAATAGCTGTTGATCAGATACAAAAGTAAAGATAGCAAGGGTATCATCAAGTGTGTCTTTGGCCTCATTACAGAGCCGCCTATTTGCAGTCACTACTTTGTTCTCTGCAAGGAGATCCAATCTGTCCATCCTAGGGGAGATCAGTCCTGGGTGTTCATTGGAAGGACTGATGTTGAAGCTGAAACTCCAATAATTTGGCCACCTGATGTGAAGAGTTGACTCATTTGAAAAGACCCTGATGCTGGGAAAGATTGAGGGCAGGAGGAAAAGGGGATGACAGAGGATGAGATGGTTGGATGGCATCACCGACACAATGGACATGGGTTTGGGTGGACTCTGGTAGCTGGTGATGGGCTGGGAGGCCTGGCGTGCTGCAGTTCATGGGGTCACAAAGAGTCGGACATGACTGAGCGACTGAACCGAACTGAACTTTGTTCTCAGTCCCCAGTTATTTCACATTCTGTCAAAAATATTCATGTAATGGAAATAAGACTTCAGATTCAGAAATTTAGGAGGAAATATTGTAGACGTATATTTAAAGTCTGTATGAAAAAAAAAAAGTTGGGGCATCTACCAGGTTGAAGTTGGATTAGTACATCTAATTTTTTCTGCCATTGAGTTTTTTATATTGTTATTGCATACAGCCACTTTAATAGATTCATTTATTCCTTTAAATTTGATAATTGATTATTTAGAGTTTTGTTTTGCAGCAAATATACCATTTCAAGAAAGGCTTTTTTTTTTCAATTTGATTACCTTTAATCCCCTTTTCCCGCCTAATTCACTGCTTACAACCTCCAATAAAATGTTACATATCAAGTACATAGTCCTCAACCTCATGCTTCCAATTTTAAAAGAAAATTATCCAACATTTTCTTATTTTGTCATTGTTTTCTATATTTGTATCATAGATTTTAAGTTATGCCATAAACATTTCATGTCTATGGAAAAACACTCTAAACATTGGATGTATGGTAAATGCATGTGCATAATATGAGTGTGCCTCAATATGTAATTAGCATATATCATAAATATTAATATAACCCTATAATTCAAAGATAATATTAAATAGAAGGGTAAGCACAAATAAAATATTTTTATACATTTTATTTATAAATAAATGTACTTTGCAAAAATATATACTAAATTATCTAACATCAGGGGTCTGTAATTTAAAATAACAATAGAATTTTATTTCTAATGTTGAAAGTCACAAATATTAATATATTACTAAAGTTTTCAGCAGTTAGAGATATGGGTTAATGAAAAACACTTGCTTTATGGTAAGAGTAAGAGTAAGTACTCTTTATGGTAACAGTAGTAGTAGAGTAAATATTTGCAAATATTTTTGGAAACTGACTGGAATCTATTGAAAACTGAAATGTTCATATACTTGACATATCAATTACACTTCAAAAACTTTTCTAAGTTATCATGTATTAGTTCAGTCACTCAGTCATGTCCAATTCTTTGGACATGACAACTATTTGACCCTGGACTGGTCAAGTACAAAAATCCAGACCACATTAGCAATCTTGTCTCATGTAACCAATGGGGAGCTGAGAAGAACTATGAATTCTGAAGTTCACAACTAAGAAACATTGGCTAAGAGTAAGGCATAAACATAGGACTATAAAAAAGTTGCCTTCTCTCACAGTTTAAGTGTTATTTCCTGCCAATTTTACCCAGTATATCATGTAAAGATATGAAAAAAAAAAAAAAATGTTCAAGGCCTACCAAAAGGCAAACATGTAAAGCCATAGAGCTTGCATCAGAATCAGGCATCATTACATACTGGAATGTTCAGAAGGGGAAATTTAAAACAACTATAATTGGTATGGCAAGGGCTCTAATGGAAAAAGCAATGAACAAAATGTAAAATTTCATTCTAAGTAGATAGATGGAAATTCTAAGCAATAATGTTTTTAAAAAAATGATAGAAATTAAAAACACCACAATAGAAATAGAGAATGACTTTAGTGGATTTACTAGTAAATTGGACAAAACCAAGAAAAGAATGTCTGAACTTTGTTTTTAAATTCACTGAAGCTTATATGTACCCCAAGATGTGATCTACCCTGGAGAAACTTCCTTGTGCACTTCAGAAGAATGTGTATTCTACTGCTTTCAGATTGAATGTTCTATAGATATCAATTAAGCCTGTCTGGTCTAAGGCATCATTTAAAGTTTGTGTCTCATTATTAATTTTCTGTCTGGATGATCTGTGCAGTAATGTAAGCTGATTATTAAAGTCTCCCACTTTATTATGTCACTGTTGAGGTGCTTCTAATGTTGGCTGCATAAATCTTTACAATTCGTCTTGGATCATTATGTAGAGTTCTTTGTCTCATAACAGTCTTTTTTAAAAGTCTATTTTGTCTGACCTGAGTTTTGTTATTCCAACTTTCTTCTGATTTCCATTTGCATGGAATATCTATTTTCATCTCTCACTTTCAGTCTGTTTATGTCCCTAGGTCTAATGTAAATCTCTTGTAGACAGCATAAGGCTGTGCACGCTCATTCACATCCAGTTCTGTGAGACCCTATGGACTACAGTCTGTGAGGTTCTCCTGTCCATGGAAATTTTCAGGAAAGAATACTGGAGTGTATTGATCCTTCTCCAAGGGAACTTCCCCACCCAGGGATGGAACTTGTGTCTCCTGTGCCTTCTGCATTAGCAGGCAGTTCTTTGCACTGAGCCACCTGGGAAGCTATTCTAGTCTCTCTGCTCCTCCAAAATCCTTCTATTCTGGTTTACCAGCAGAACCACTAGCTTAGGAGGATAAAAATACATTTCCATATTCACTAGTCAATAAACAAATATAGCCATTGGTGCAAGAAGATGTAACACTCACATTTCTGAGCTTGTTAAAACTTAAAAATATATATGGGGCTTATCTTTGTATTCATTCAGACAGTCTATGTCTTTTTGTTGGAGCATTTAATCCATTTACATTTAAGGTAATGATCAATATTCATGTTTCTATTGCCATTTTCTTAATTGTTTTGGATTTGTTTTTGTAGGTCTTTTTTCTTCCCATCCTCTTTCATACTCTTCTCTTGTGTTTCTTGCCTGAAGAAATCCCTTTAGCAATTGTTGTAAAGCCAGTTTAATGGTTTTGAATTCTCTACCATTTGTTCATCTCTAAAGCTTTTAATTTCTATGTTGAATCTGAATGACAATCGCTGGATAGAGTAATATTGTTTCTAGGTTTTTTCTTTCATCACTTTAAATATATCCTGACATTCCTTTCTGACCTAGAGAATTTCTGCAGAACAGTCAGTTGATAACTTTATGGCAATTGCCTTGTATGTTATTTGTTGCTTTTTCCCTTGTTCCTTTTACTATTTCTGTTTGTATTTAACTATAGTTAGTTTTATTACATACATCTTATCATTTTTCTCCTTGGGTTTACTCTATATGGGACTCTCTGCACTTCCTGGACTTGACTATTTCCTTTGCCATGCTAAGGAAGTTTTTGACTATAATCTCTTCAAATATTTTCTCAGATCCTTCTTCTTTCTCTTCTTCTAGGACCCCTATAATTCAAATGTTTGTGTATTTAATGTGGTCTTTGAAGTCTCTGAGACCATCCTCATTCCTTTTCATTATTTTTTTCTTTATTCTGATCCATGGTGGTTTTTTCCACCATTCTATCTTCCAGCTCACCTATCCATTCTTCTGCCTCAGTTATCTTACTATTGATTCCTTCTGATGCATTTTTCATTTCAGTTATTGTGTTGTTTATCACTATTTGTTTGTTCTTTAGTTCTTCTAGGTCCTTGTTAAACATTCTTTGCATCTTCTCAATCCGTGCCTCTATTCTATTTCCAAGATGTTGGGTTACCTTTACTAAACCTCTTGTCATTATATGGTACCCATCTTTGCCTTTTGTTAGAGATTTTCATTTAAAGTAATTTTGTCTAATGTGGGTAATTGATACTGCCAGATTTTTTTTTTTTTTTTTTTTTGGTCATTTCCATTTGCATGAAATATCTTTTTTCATCCTCCCTACTTTCACTTTCTGAGTGTGTCTTGAGCCCTAAAGTGAGTTTCTTGTAGGCTTATTGAAGGGTCTTGCTATTCAATCCACTGAATCATCCTATGTCTTTTGGTCATAACATTTAATTCACTGACATTTAGAATAATTATTGATAGATATGTTCTTATTGCCATTGTATTAATTGCTTTCCAGTTGCTTTTGTTTTTCTTTATTTTTTCTTTTGTTTCTTTCATTGTGGTTTGATGATTTACTTTAGTTTTATGCTTGGGTTTTTTGTTTCCTTATTTGTCTTTCTGTATCTATTACAATTTTGTGATTTGTATGTGTGTCATATATATTGATCCATAATTATTTCTACTTATTTTAAAATGATAGTCTTTATATTCAAGCATATTTTAAAAGAATAACAATTTTTACTTCCCTCTCACAACTTTTGTGTTTTTTGATGCTATGTTTTAAGTCTTTATGCTTATCCCTTAACTATTTATTGCACATATTTTGCTTTTATAATTATTTTTCTTTAATCTACACATGGCTTATTTCAGTAATCTTGGATCCTAACTATTAATATATACCTGCTTGCCTATTTTGATTTTTTCTCTCCTATATATTCTTACTCCTTTTCCTTCTTTTAACATATATTTTAGAGTATGTTTAATATTGATGAATTATTTTAGTATTTCCTCGTCTGAAATGTTCTTTATCTTTCCTGTTATTCTAAACAATAATCCCGCTTGGTAGAATATCTTAGGTTGTAAGGTTGGCTTGTTTTGTTTTTTCCCCATTTAGCATGTTCAGTATATCATGTCATACGAAGTTTCTGCAGAGAAAGCAGCTGATCCTTTACAGGAGTTTCCTTGTATATGACTCTTTGTTTCTCTTTTGCTGCCTTTAAAATGCTCCCTTTTATTTTTTTTTTTCATTTTAATTATGATATATCTTGGTGTGGATCTGTTTGGTTTTATCTTATTTGGGATCCTCTATGCTTCCTGACTTGGTATATCTGTTTCCTTCTTCATGTTTGGAGAGTTTTTAGCCATAATTTCACTGAATACAATTCAGCCCTTTTCTCCCTCAGGAAAATGTGTAAGCTAGCTCTTTCTGAGTCTCTGACTACCTATTTTAGACAAGAAACATTTCGATTATCAAAAAGTACAAGACATGACTATTCTCCATCTTTGGCCTCACATATGCATGTGTTTTTAGGTTCCTACCCAATATCAGACTAAGGGACATTGACCTTTTTGTCACTTTATAATGATTAGGTCATGATATCATCATCCCAGTCACGTTGAGGTCAAGATTTTTATTGTTGTATTTGACTTCTATATCATATTTCTCCAAACTAGGTAAATAAAACAAATTTGTTGTTGGCTATTCAATGTTTCAGGGACTACTGAGGGTTCTCATTAATTTTCACAACTCAACTCCTGAATGACCACATTAAGATTCTCATTTTGATTCCAAAATTGTCCACTTTACACCTTCTATTCTTAATAACCATTTACATATTTTTACCCCACTGGGATGAATTCCTTTACTGTCTCCCTTTATAATTTTTAATTTTCCTGAAAATCTCTAATTTCTTACCTATCTGTTATTTCAGCCTAATATTTCCCTTTGGTACCAGCTCCAAGACTAACAGCTCTAGCTCAGATCAGCCAAAATACAAGCTTCATCCAGCAAGAAGATTCTCTCAAACATTCCTCTCTACTTTTATTTTAGCATTCTAGAGAAAAATAGCCAATGAATTTTATATTTAGCTTGTTTCTTATTAGCTTTTAGTTTACTATGCTGCTAGTGAGCTAGTCCTTGGGACTTGTATTCACCCTTTCCAAAATCTATTGGTAATGTTTACCTCTAGTAAGAATGCAGTTTCCTTCAGTATAATTGTTGCAAAGAGAAGAAACTAAAAATAAAATTTTATGCTTTATTTTCTTTCTCCCTCAGAAATATATAAAAGGTTTATATTGGTTGTAGCTCTCCTGTGAGCTCAGTTGGATATTTTAAGACACGCAACCTCATTGCAAAAATTTAGGATCATTACTCTGGATAATATTAAGAATTTGAGTACTATGCTGAATAAATATTCAACTTTTGGTGGACTGAATACTTGACATTAGGATAAGTGATAGTCATTCCAATTTTTAAGCTGTCTCTAGTCAACTGGTTGTCTTTGAAAGACACCCAGAAGGACGAGAGTAAAACTGGAGAGCAGCCTCATGAATGTGATAGCAAGTTCAGTTCAGTCACTCAGTTGTGTCTGACTTTCAGACCCTGTGGACTGCAGCACACCAGGCTTCCCTGTCCATCACCAACTCCTGGAGCTTGCTCAAACTCATGTCCATCTAGTCAGTGATGCCATCCAACCATCTCATCCTCTGACATCCCCTTCTCCTCCTGCCTTCAATCTTTCCCAGCATCAGGGTCTTCACCAATGTCAGTTTTCCTCATCAGGTGATAGCAAGAGAGATGATAGAAAGAAGGCTGATTTTTTTCATGGGATAAATAGCCCTGGTAGCAAGTTCCAGGTAGCAAGACTCCTATAGTTCAAGGACAGATAACTGAACAATCGTTGTTGAGGGGAAGGATAGGAAGAATTTATTATTTTCTTGCCTTATGCTTCAAGAGAAAGAATTGACCTTTATACAATAGCCTTTGAAATTCTTATCATGCCTTATTCTCCAGAGGGCTTCTCAGGTGGTGCTAGTGGTAAAGATCCGCCTGCCAATGCAGGAGACATAAGAGACGCAGATTCGATCCCTGGGTCAATCAGATCCCTTAGAGGAGGGAATGGCAGCCCACTCCAGTATTCCTGCCTGGAGAATCCCCACGGATAGAGGAGCCTGGCAGGATACAGTCCATAGGGCCGCAAAGAGTTGGACAGTACTGAAGCGACTTAGCATACATGTATGTATTCTTCTAGAAGACAGAAAGAAATACCTAATAAATAACAACATCTATTAAAATGTTTGATTTGTTCAGACGATATATGGGGAAAGCTGTTAGCACTAGGGGTTTCTTCTATTTCACCTCTCTTCACACTAATCCTGGGTCTGTTTTTCTGCTCTCTAGATTCAAACTCTCCTAGGGCTCAGTGGCAAAGAATCTTCCTGCCAATGTAGGAGACACGGGTTCAATCTCTAGGTTGGGAAGATCCCCTGGAGAAGGAAATGGAAACCCACTCCGGTATTCTTGCCTGAGAAATCACCAGGACAGAAGAGCCTGGCAAGCTACAGTCCATATGGTTGCAAAGAATCAGATACGACGAAGGGACTAAACAACAACAACAAAATCCAAACATAACTTCACTGTTTCCTTTTTCCAAAATCTATGATAATGTGTGAATTAGTTCAGAGAAAGTCATAACCCAATTAGTCCCATGGCACTACCATATCCTCCACCTTTCATTTTATTAGTAATAAGGCTGCACTTTGCTCTCCATGGATCTGATTTCTAAATTCTAAATTTGCTGTGAGTAAATGAAAGAGTGTTTACTTATAATGCCCTAAAATCCAGACACCACTTTGTTGTACAATTCTCCTAAGCATTTTCTTACTTATCCCACTGCTTGTGAATATCCTCCCTGACTTTTGACAGACAATGAACTACATGAGCTCTAAGATGGATTGTCTATTTACAAATGAATTATGTTATTTACATTATAGAAATATTTTTAAAATATTTTACCCAGTAGGTAATTTTAAAATTTTATTTAACTTTTAAATAAACATATATTTTCTCTTTGTATGTGAAAATAATAATCTGTTCTTCATTGTTATTTTTCCCTAGAAAGTTATTCTACACAGTAATATGTGGGGAATGTCATTCAAATTTTTCTTCTTATCATACTTTTAGCCGAATTTATCATATTCTGTTTTTCAATTTCTCTGATTTTAAGGGGAATCTGGAATAAAGTAAAATTCATTGTTGTCTAAATAATTAAACTACTTATCTTATATTGTTTATTGCATAATCATTTCTTTTCCCAGTAAAGTGTAGTTATATATTTTTCATACAAGAAAATTTTGCATGAGAGAATAATTCCCTTCTGCTGTAAAGGGCTGTTTCTCCTAGTTTCATGTTTCTGATTAAATATAAATTCATATCTTTATCATTCTCACATGCATCAAATAGGGAAAATGTATCATTTTCTCTAGAATATTCAAATACATTTTATTAATCTTCAACAAATATTTTTAATTTTATTTATAAAATTCCATATTTTCAACTGATAAAAACATTCAATTCTTTATTCAGAAGTACCCCATTTCCTTTTGTTATAATTGCTATTGTAACAACCACTGTAGGAAAACATATAAAGTACAAATTATAACCAATTAATTCAGAAAATTAGAAGGTCAATCTGAAAGTTTATTATCACTTGACTATCAGAAAAATCATGCTGAACAATTGAAGAAGCAATGTCAAAACATACTTGGTGTCCGAGATCTGTGTTGAAATTAATGTCAGTCACAAAATTTTGAAATTCAAGCCTGCTTCCTTGAGCAATTACCACTCATTCACTTACTCCTAGGGTTTAAGATGTACAATCTCTTAAAGATGCAAGGAATAAAAAATAAACATAGAAAGAGCTAGGATTATTGAAGCAAAAGAAATTGCATGCATATACAGCATCCAAATATTTCCACAGTATTTGTACTTACACAGAGCACATACAGTAAGCCTTAGTTCCTCACCACGAAGCTATTAAGAGCAATGTCATCATCTCCAGACACAGAAAGTCTACACACTCTCTAAGTGATTAAAGACATAAAAGAATAAGAAAATAAATCTATAAATAGATCAATTATATGAACACAAACATTTAAAATGTTGATAAATAGAACTTCAATAAATAAATTTTATATTCATAGACATTGAACATAAAGTTGATGGTTGATGAAGAATAAACTAGTTATTTAGAAAAAGGTCAGATAATGTTATATAACATCCAAGGTAAAACAGAAAATGAGATGAGTTTTTAAGCATTTATGAAACATGAAAGTTAGAAGGTAAGATGCAAACACATGTAGCAATAGTCTTTGATGGAGAAAAGAGCCAAATACAGTTTTCCACTATATAAATGAAATAACTTTGTCTCTGGCCCCTGGGATGCTCACCACTGTCTCTCTGGCTATTCAGACACACTCCCTGATCAGTGGTATCTATTGCCTTTGCACACTTCAATAAAACCCTACTTCTCAGACCATTCCTTAAAGGTTCATTGGAGTCAGTGGCCACTCTTCATTCACTATCAGTGCTCAATTACCAATATCCTCCTCTCCCCTTAAACACAACACTGAATTCAATGCTTCCTCTTTGTCGTTCCAAATTGAGGTACACTCTAGTATCCACCTTTGATTGTGGTTGCACCTGAATAATGGATCGTCTGTCTCTGCTTACTGAACAGGATACCCTAGTCTCATCTTAATTTTGAGATTACAGGAAGCAAAAACACATATGCTGATGGATTTGACGGAGTATCTCATGGAATGTCACATGTTTCCCTAAATTAACAATAAAAATATATATGATTAGAGTTTGAAATGAGGAAAAGTTATATTTAAAGCAGGATATCTGAGTGAGAGTTCAATAACTAGTAATAAATTATGGTATTTTCCATTTTAGATTTTTATATACATATGCAGTATATAGACAATTTATAGCTTTCTAATTTATATTTCCAGGTAAATTTTGAAGTTTCTATGTGAATAAATGTACACACATGTAGCACACACATAAATATATATTCACAGACACACACACACACATTTGATCATTTCAATGAAACTTTTTACAGCTATTTATGAGAGCTTTATTACCTAAATAATTGCTAATGTTTTGAAAATATTATACGTAAGGACAGTTCCTTACTGGATAGATTTATGGAGCATTGTAACACCAGTATGTTTAAGTTGATGGAGCATCAGTCTAGTCCACATCAGCTCATAAATATTGGGTACTTCTGGGTAGACTATTTTTCTGAGATTCTGAGATACATCAGAAAACTATTACTGACAATATCATAACTCTTTTATCTTAGGTGGTCAATCTAGCTGAAAATAATGTATTCTTTAAAAATGTGAGTAAATATTTATGCACACTTACCTCAGATTCACATGCACATCATTATAGGTCACAATAAAATAAAATAAATTAACATAACTTCTGTATGATCAAATAAGGAAAAAAACAATTATTAATTATTATTTATATTTATTGAATTTCAACTCATATCTGTGTTGATGCTTCAGATTGTGTTGTCTAATATAGCAGGTACCACCCACATATGGTTACTAACCCCTTGAAATGTGATTGGTTCAAATCGACATGTGCTATAAATGCAAATATATGCTGAATTTGAGAGGTTTGATATCAACAAAATAAAATATTTAATGTATATTTTGCATGAATAATATACCAGAATTATATTTTTTGTATATTTGTTTAAATAAATTAATTTTACGAATACATTTTCCATTATGTTTTATTAGACAGCACTGGTACAAGTTAGTCTTCCTATCCTTGAAAAGGCCATTATTTATTTTTCATGCATCTGCTTCTCAATATTGAAAAGATAACATTTATTTTCTTCAGTAAAACATTTATTTCTTTAATTAAAAATTAAAACTTATTTTTATTCCAAAGAAAATACTCATAAAATACGCAATATGGGAAGGATAGGCTACCCACTATAGTATTCTTGCATGGATCATCCCCATGAACAGAGGATCCTGGTGGGCTGCATTTCATGGAGTCACAAAGAGCCTGGCCCTACTGAGCAATTAAGCACAGCACAGCTGTGTGACATGTTAAAATAGACAGCTATGTGACATAAAGAAGAGATTTACTGAAATGCACAGAAATGAATGGACATTGGGTTTTGTGGGGAGAAACATACTCAAGGTGCAATACAAGCCCTTTTTGAGATCTTAGTTCAGTTTATGAAGCACACATGTTGAGGTTTCAGTTCAGTTCAGTTCAGTCACTCAGTCGTGTCCGACTCTCTGCGACCCCATGAACCACAGCACACCAGGCCTCCCTGTCCATCACCAACTCCCAGAGTCCACCCAAACCCATGTCCATCGAGTCAATGATGCCATCCAACCATTTCATCCTCTGCTGTCCCCTTCTACTCCTGCCCTCAATCTTTACCAGCATGAGGTGGCCAAAGTATTGGAGTTTCAGCTTCAACATCAGTCCTTACAATGAACACCCAGGACTGATCTCCCCTAGGATGGACTGGTTGGATCTCCTTGCAGTCCAAGGGACTCTCAAGAGTCTTCTCCAACACCACAGTTCAAAAGCATCAATTCTTTGGTGCTCAGCTTTCTTCATAGTCCAACTCTCACATCCATACATTGAGGTTTATCTTATTCTAAAGTTGAGATAGAAAGAAAAGACTTTAAAATATCGAGAGATTGTGATAATGGGAAGCAAATAATAAGATAGAGGTGATAAAGGACATAAGTAAGGAAGTGATAAGAGTAGAGGGAGAGAAAAGAGAACCAAAAAATACAGACAATTTAAGTTATCCATGGAGATAACAAGTAATATTTAGAAAATAAAAAATGTATGACAGAACAAAGAAAAGTAGGATGATAAAATAAAAACCATCTTTCTCAAGTGTGAGAAGTTTATGATATGTGGTAATCAATTAAACATTTTTTTGCTAAAATTCCATTTTAGTCAAGAATATGTAATGAGAGATGTATTATTTGCTCTCACCATCCATAAGATTCTTTATGACAGATTCTTGCTTATAGCTACTTAATAATTTTATATCTCTAATGCATCTGTTTTAAACAGAAGCTTAAATGGGTGAAATTCTTTTTTTTTCTAAACTTCTCAAAGAAGAAAAATCACTATGATAAAAAAATTAAGATTATATTTACTCATAACATCTAGAGTAAAGTAGTAAAATACAGTGCTAGGAAACAAGATACAATGTCTAAATTTTGGAGAAAAAATATAATCATGTAAAGAAGTAGTGTGTGATTACATTAACAAAACAAATACAACCATCAGAATAACACAAACAGAATCTTTTGATATGAAATAAGTAATGGAATGGATTTCCCAGGTGTTTTAGTGGGTAAAGAATCTGCTTACAATGCAGATTGTAAGGAGATGCAGGAGACTCGGGTTCGATCCCTGAGTTGAGAAGATTCCCTGGAGGAGGGCATGACAATCCACTCCAGTATTATGGAGAAGCCCATGGACAGAAGAGCCTGATGGACTAGTCCATAGAGTTGTAAAAAGTCAGACACAACTAAGGCGACTGAAGATGCATGCACACAAGTAATGGAATACATTCAATATGTTTTGTGTTTTCCAGACCACCCTAAACTTCACAAAAATAAAATAAAAATCATAGAATATGAATTTGAATGCAGAATGTGTAAATGTGATATAGTTATGGCAGGAAAATAGAGAATACAATAATGTTTATATACTTAACTCTCAAAAACTGATTCTATTTTCTTTATTTATTGTGTATGCCATATGATTCAGCAGGATCCTCATGTCTTTGGCAACATTTTACCACCTAGTATTTTGCCTAGGGCTGCCTTCACGTCCTTGTTCCTCAGACTATAGATGAAAGGGTTCAGGCTGGGAGGTAATATAGAGTATAATGCAGACATGAAGAGATTCAGTGATGATGCAGAGTTATAGTTGGTCCCCAAATAACTGGCAATACCAGAAAAGACAAACAATATCACTACAGTGAGATGGGGTACACAGGTAGAGAAACTTTTGAACCTGCCTTGTGCAGATGGAATCCTTAGGACAGCTGAGAAAATGTAAATATAAGAGGCAATCAGGAAAAGAAAGCATACAAAAGCAAAAGTACAGCTAGTGACAATAAATGCATATTCTAGAATTTGCTCTTCTGAACACGCAAGTGTGAGCACTGAAGGAATGTCACAGAAGAACTGATGCACTATATAGGGCCCACAGAAACGCACAGAGAATGTACCTGCAACATGAATGGATCCATAGACACACCCACTAGCCCATGATGCTGTCACCATCTGCAAACAGGTGCCTCTATTCATGATTATCTCATAGTACAGAGGATGGCAGATGGCAACATAGCGGTCATAAGACATCACTATAAGGAGGGCATACTCTGTGCCAGCCAAAAAAATGAAAAGAAAAATTTGTGAGGCACATCCCAGGAAAGATATGGAATGGTTTTTGGTCAGAGAGTTTATGATGGATTTGGGCACAGTGACAGAGATGTAGCAGATATCAATCAAGGACAAATTCTTTAGGAAGAAATACATGGGCAACTGGAGACGCTGGTCAGTCTTGGTGAGAATAATAATGAGGAGGTTCCCCATCAGTGCTGTCAGGTAAATCAGGAAGAAGAATGGAACATAGAATCCTTGTAGCACCTGATCATCAGTGAATCCCATGAGCAAAAATTCTGTTATGGTGGTAATATTGGTTAATTTCTCAGTCATGCTGATTCCTATCTGTAAAAATAAAGATTATACTAGTAACTCATTCATTCAGCTATGGTAACATTCACTTTTATTAAAACTCTTGATATGGCATGGCCCTAGGCATAGTTCATAAGAGTAACACTTGGAAAATGCAGTGATGTCCTTTATTATATTAACAGAGAGTAGATGGAAATATAATTGACATTAAGCAGAGTTTAGAAAAGGACAAAAATAAAATGAAATGCTATCTTTTGGTTCTTTAAAGAACAGAAAAAGTTTTATTATATTTCATGCTTTAGATACATGGCAGACAGGTCTAAAATCTTTGAGATAAATCTGTGTACCAAGCAGCTAACATACTTTACTGGTATAGCCAAAATGGAAAACAGCATTTCACTTTCTTGCTCCAGAAGTTATTTGGCAAATACTGCTCCAGACCACAAGAAAACAATATAAAGTAAACAAAATAAAATACAGAAAATAAAATGAATTAAAAAGACGACCATGTATAAGGTTGTCAAATGAGATCAAAAATGATGCAGAATAGATTTCAGGAAAAACATGTGAGAATCATACATTAGTATTACACTGTGATACTAACTTTTCTCATTGATATAGGATAGAAATATTCATAATAGAAGTATGCATACATGCGTGCTAAGTCACTTCATTGTGTCCAACTCTGTGTGACCCTGTGGATTATAGCCCGCCAGGCTCGTTTGTCCATGGGATTCTTCAGGCAAGAATACTGGAGTGGGTTGCCATGCCCTCCTCCAGGGGATCTACCCAACCCAGGGATCAAACTCATGTCTCATGTCTCTGGCATAGGCAGGCAGATTCTTTAATACTAGTGCCACCTGGAAGCCCAATAAAATTATAAGACATCAATACTGACATTTTCAGAACTATTTACTACAGATCTAGTCCTGATATGGTAGTCCATCAGCTTAATTCTGACAAATTACCACAGTAACAGTGACCTTGTCTGTGTCCATAAAATGAGTCTCTCATTGACACTAGCTTTCTTTCAAACAAAATGTGTGTGGCATGGTCTGGGCATGTAGAAAGAACTAGAATCATCACAATATCCTCTAATCACCTCAGTTCTTGAAACAAATTATTTGGATAATTTTCTTACCAACTGGTGTAAATTTCTTCCACGATGCATATGACAACAATGAAATATCTTTCTGGGGGGCAGAAGAAGAAAATCACTTGAGTAAATATACCTTTCAAATTTATCAAAATTAATAGAGTTTTCTTTCCATTCATTAAATCTGGCATTCAGATATAAAGTGAGAAGAAAACATCCTAATAACCACTTTAGGATGGGGCACATCTATTCCATCTTGTATTAGTTCCTTCTAAGAACATGTAAACAAAGTATTAGTCATTGGTGTCTGTCACCTAAATACACTTTTGTTCAAGAATAACTGCCTGTTACATGACCAAAGGTGTTTAAATACCTCTACTATTCCTATATGATTGGTGGGTTTTAAGCTTTACCTTCAGCCTCTGGCATTGGTTCAAGGTTAATGATCTTATATTTCACATGAGATTATATTTATATAATTGGGGCAGAAATTAACTAGAAGAAATGGTCAAGGGTTCTGATGAGAGAGAGCATATTTCTTGAGGGACAAGAGGGCAACTTTAAATCCCTGGACTTAGGATCATTTAGAAGTGTGATTTACCTCTTGCTACAGACTTTCTGTTACGAGCATATCACAACAACTCTATGAATTCATTCAACCTGTGCCTTTTTATTTATTGATGAATGGTAATACTGAGATTTTAATGAAAAATAGAACATCTGAATTGAAGCATTAAAATTTAAATTCAGGAATGCATATTAAGACATGGATGCTGTTTCATTTCCCTTTAGTTCTGCTATGCTTTGTATTTTTAACACTAGTATATATTCAAATTTTAATTACTTAAAATACCAAGCAATGTAGAAAAACTAAATTAAAATAAAACTTGCCTCACTCCCACTTTTATACCCAGGGACCACAGGAGGTGCAAGTGTGGGAATGTGTCCCCCAGTACATATTCTGTGACTGTGGTAGTGGTTTAGTCACTAAGTCGTGTCCAACTCTTTCTGAACCCACTGTAGCCCACCAGGCTCCTCTGCCCATGGGATTTCTGAGGCAAGAATACAGGACTGGGTTGCTATTTTCTTCTCCAGGGGATCTTCCTGACCCAGGGATGCAATACTCATATTCTGCACTGCAGGTCATATCTTGCATTACAGGAGAATTCTTTTCCACTGAACTACCAGGGAAGTCACATCCTGTGACTGTACATAGATATTTTTTTCTTTGTTTATACTTTTAATTGCATGTTTCTCTCTACATTGATGGTGCATCCACTCACATTCACAAAGCATGGTTCACAGAATCACTTTTTACGTGCAACAGTGTTTCACATGTTTTCCTGCTTTTATCTAATAGTGTATTAAAGGTTATGAAGAATCAATATTTGGTTTTAAGTCTGTTTTCACTATCATGTATAACATAATTTTATATAACTTGTGCACCTGTTTTCAAATCCTAAAAGATGACGCTGTTAAAGTGTTGCACTCAACATGCCAGCTAATTTGGAAAACTCAGCAGTGGCCACAGGACTGGAAGAGTCAGTTTTCATTCCAATCCTAAAGAAAGGCAATACCAAAGAATGTTCAGACTACTGAACAATTGCACTCATCTTACACACTAACAAAGTGACGCTTAAAATTCTCCAAGCCAGCCTTAAACAGTACGTGAACCATGAACTTCCAGATGTTCAAACTGGATTTAGAAAAGGCAGAATAATCAGAGATCAAATTGCTAACATCCATTGGACCTTAGAAAAAGCAAGAGAATTCCATAAAAATATATACTTTTGCTTCATTGACTACACTAAAGCCTTTGATTGTGTGGATCACAACAAACTGGAAAATTCTTCAAGAGATGGGAAAACCAGACCACCTGACCCACCTCTTGAGAAATCTGTACACAGGTCAAGAAGCAATAGTTAGAATCAGACATGGAACAACAGACTGGTTTCAAATTGGGAAAGGAGTACATCAAGGCTCTATATTATCACCTTGCTTACTTAACTTCTATGCAGAGTATATCATGTAAAATGCCATGGATGAAGCACAAGCTGGAATCATGGTTTCCAGGAGTAATATCAATAACCTCAGATATGCAGATGACACAACCCATATGGCAGAAAGTGAAGAAGAACTAACGAGCCTCTTGATGAAAGTGAAAGAGGAGAGTGAAAAAGCTGGCTTAAAACTCCAGTCAAAAAACGAAGATCATGGCATCTGGTCCATCACTTCATGACAAATATATGGAGAAACAATGGAAACAGTGAGACACTTTATTTTCTTGGGCTCCAAAATCACTGCAGATGGTGATACAGCCACAAAATTAAAAGACGCTTGATCCTTGGAAGAAAAGCTATGACAAACCCAGACAGCATGTTAAAAAGCAGAGGCATCACTTTACCGAGTTATGGTTTTTCCAGTAGTCATGTAAGGATGTGAGAGTTGGACTGTAAAGAAAGCTGAGCACTGAATAATTGATGCTTTTGAACTGTGGTGTTGGAGAAGATTCTTGAGAGTCTCTTGGACTGCAAGAAAATCAAACCAGTCAATCCTAAAGGAAATCAGTCCTGAATATTCATTGGAAGGACTGATGCTGAAGCTGAAACTTCAATACTTTGGCCACCTGATGCGAAGAACTGACTCACTGGAAAAGACCCTGATGCTTGGAAAGAAGACAGGAGGAGAAGGGGATGATGGAGGATGAGATGGTTGGATGACATCACTGACTCGATGGACATAAGTTTGAGCAAGCTCCTGGAGTTGGTGATGAACAGGGAAGCCTGGTGTGCTGCCGTCCATGCAGTTGCAATAGTTGGACACAACTGAGGAACTGAACTGAACTGTCTTCAAGTCGGTTCTGCCTAAGACTCAGAACCGACTTGACAAACCAGTATGGTTTACTCATGCAGGTGTTCTCTTAAGCTATGTTAATGAGACTGTGTCTTTGGTTGGAAACCTGCCTTTCTTCCAGATTCCTATCAATAGCTTTATGACCCAGGACAACTCACCTTGTGCCAATGTTATCTCAAAATGCATCTTGCGGGTGAGGGGCCTGATGCCAGTCTGAGTTTTGAGATATTTCCTTTCTCCAATTAGCAGACTGCTAGTAGCTATATAACATCCAGCTGAAGACTAGCAGAGGGGGCACTTTTTCTGCCCCCTTCTGATATCTGTGTCAGAAACTTTCTCTGTCTCTTTTATACTTTAATAAAACTTTGTTACACAAAAGCTCTGAGCAATCAAGTCTCATCACTGGCCCTGGATTGAATTCCTCTCCTCCAGAGGCCAAGAATCCCAACGTCTTTCATGGATTAGCAACAACCTTTCAACATCACAAAAAAAAACTGAGGTACTCTTTTGGAACCACAGAAAGATAAAGAGAATGTTCCAACTGAGTATAAGCCTCCAAAGATTCCTCCCAGCAACCAAGAAGCAGCTGCACACAGACTTCCCCATTCATGAAAATGTCATAGTGCAGTGGGTGGCAGATGGCCACATATCGATCATAGGACATGGCTGTGAGGATAAATACCTCAGACCCTGTAAAGTGAATTACCAAAAAGACATGCAACACACATCCTGGGAAAGAAATAGTGCTATTGTTGGTAAAAGACTTGACAATGGATTTGGGGACTATGATGGAAATAAGACAGAAATCAAAGAGGGTTATTTTTTCAGGAAGAAGTACATGGGGGTGTGAAGACACTGGTCCAAGGTGATTAGGACAATAATGAGAATATTTCCCATGAGAGCTGCCAAGCAAATCAGCACAAACAGAAAAGCCTGGAGGACCCAGATCTCTCTGATGTCAGAGAATTCTACCAGAAAAAATTCCATCATCACTGTGTAGGTGTCCATTTTCTTGTCTCTACCACACTTGCTATGGAATAAATAAATTTAGTAGCGTTAACAGATTTCTTTGAAGTTTTTTGTTTGTTTGTTTGTTTGTTTGCAGAATTCACATTTAACTTTTTGAAAGTTCTTCAAGACATAATTCTCTGAAGTTTACCTGTTTTATCAGTTTCTAATGAGTAAAGACTGGCTATACAGTGAGAGCTTTCTTCAGCTGAGAAAAAGTGGTGCTATTATCTCTCTTCTTCAACAGCACATATAAATTAATGAAGCTTTACTGCATATCAAAATTGCATACCTATAATGAGATTGATTTACAGTTCAATTCAGTTCAGTTCAGTCCCTCAGTCGTGTCCAACATTTTGCGACCCCGTGAATCGCAGCACGCCAGGCCTCCCTGTCCATCACCAACTCCCAGAGTTTACTCAAACTCATGTCCATCAGGTCGGTGATGCCATCCAGCCATCTCATCCTCTGTCGCCCCCTTCTACTCCTGCCCCCAATCCCTCCCAGCATCAGGGTTTTTTCCAATGAGTCAACTCTTCACATGAGGTGGCCAAAGTATTGGAGTTTCAGCTTCAGCATAAGTCCGTCCAATGAACACCCAGGACTGATCTCCTTTAGGATGGACTGGTTGGATCTCCTTACAGTCCAAGGGACTCTCAAGAGTCTTCTCCAACACCACAGTTCAAAAGCATCTATTTTTCGGTGCTCAGCTTTCTTCACAGTCCAACTCTCACATCTATACATGACCACTGGAAAAACCATAGCCTTGACCAAACAGACCTTTGTTGGCAAAGTAATGTCTCTGCTTTTTAATATGTTATCTAGATTGGTCATAACTTTCCTTCCAAGGAGTAAGCGTCTTTTATTTCATGGCTGCAGTCACCAGCCACAGTGATTTTGGAGCCCAAAAAAAATAAAGTCTGACACTGTTTCCACTGTTTCCCCATCTATTTCCCATGAGGTGATGGGACCAGATGCCACGATCTTAGTTTTCTGAATGTTGCGCTTTAAGCCAACTTTTTCACTCTCTTCTTTCACTTTCATCAAGAGGCTTTTCAGTTCCTCTTCACTCTCTGCCATAAGGGTGGTGTCATCTGCATATCTGAGGTTATTGATATTTCTCCCGGCAATCTTGATTCCAGCTTGTGCTTCATCCAGCCCAGCGTTTCTCATGATGTACTCTGCATAGAAGTTAAATAAGCAGGGTGACAATATACAGCCTTGACACACTCCCTTTCCTATTTGGAACCAGTCTGTTGTTCCATGTCCAGTTCTAACTGTTGCTTCCTGACCTGCAAACAGGTTTCTCAAGAGGCAGGTCAGGTGGTCTGGTATTCCCATTTACTATGAAGTACTAAATGGCAATTCAAATTTCTGTATTGCCAATTTATTTAAATATTTTATGCCAGTATATTATAGAACTTTTGTGTGTGTGTAAACAGATGTTTTAACCTCAAATGTATGTTTGTAAGCAAGACACATTTGAAAATGAAGCAATAATAGTTGGAAATTCAGTATTAGTGCAAATTTCAATTTAGTAAAATAATGACATACATAATAATCAGTTTAATCATCTCCATAGCTTCCCTGGTGGTTTAGATGGTAAAGAATCTGCCTGCAATGCAGGAGACCTGGGTTTGATCCCTGAGTGAGGAAAATCCCCTGAAGGGAGCGGCTACCCATTCCAGTATTTTTGCCTAGAGAATTCCCTGAACAGAGGAGCCTGGCAGGCTTGGCTTTTGGACCCTATGTGACAAGTCCACAGGGTTGCTAAGAGTTGGGCAGGACTGAGAGACTAGTACTTTAACTCTCACTTTAATGAAGAGAAGAATAGGTAGATGAGAGAAATAAAGGATATGTCATAAGACATACTTAGAAATGCAATTGTAATAGAAAATAAAAATTAGAAAAGAAAGTGTTAACAAAAGGTAGAAAGACCTGATTCACTTCACAATCAGTCACTCACACAAACCCACATTACCTACAATCACTCTATTTACTTAATCTCATATCTGTTTGAAGTTAGGCAGTTTTTCTTAAGACAATAAATCTTCACTGTAAAAGAAAGGAGTAAAACTGTCTAGGTAAAATTATGTTGAAAAGTTTGTATTTCAAGAAGGATAAAAATTTCCTTCTCAGAGAAGACAGAAAATAGAATGTATTCTGTTACCATAAAAGAGAAATTTCAAAACAACCGGTAAGCTTTGTCACTTGCCATTATTTTTAGCTAACAAAATTCTGAAAGAATCAGTACTAGACTGGGCTTATTGAGTACAAACACAGACAAATGAGCAAATCTCATCAACTTCTCAATTTGCTCTAGAGGTAAAACTCTACAGATCTCTAGTATTTTCTTTATTCTAAAAGAGTTCTTTTTTTTTTTTTTTTTCCCAAAGCTTGCTTCGGTGGAGGCTTTAATAAAATGTTATCAGCTCTCACTTAGCTATAAAAATGAATGCATTTGAATCAGTTCTAATGAGGTGGATTAACCTAGAGCCTACAATACAGAGTGAAGTGTCAGAAAGAGAAAATAAATGCCATATATTAACTCATATATATGGAATCTAGAAAGATGGTACTGATGAGCCTTTTTGCAGCTCAGCAATGGAAACACTGACATAGAGAACACACTTATGGGCAAGAGTATGGGGTGGGGAGTTGAAGAGGAGGGTGTGATGAATAGAGAGAGTAGCACAGAAGCATGTACACTATATATGTAAAATAGATAGCCCAATGGAAATTTGCGTATGACTCAGGGAACTCAAACTGGGGCTCTGTGACAACCTAGACGGGTGGAAAGAATGGGAGGTGGGAGGGAGGTTAAAGAAGGAAGTGATATATATATACCAATGGCTAATTTATATGATGTATGGCAGAAATCAAACCAATATTGTAAAGCAATCATCCTTCAATTGAAAATAAACAAAAAATATTATAAGCTCTCAAGTTAATGACTCTTTAAATCTTTGTGAAAATTATTTTTTTAACTGCCTACTTATCAATAGTTTCTCATAGATCAATTTAAATATAAAATCTTAGATATATCTCTGAATCACAAAAAACACCAAATTCAAAATGTATTACCTTAGTCATTATCATTATTGTAATAGTAATGAGTGGTTGGCATTCATAATACCTGATCAAGTCAAGTTTAAGTAAATGATTATCTAGTAAAACCTCAAACTTGAACCTGAGTTCTGCAAATTGAGATCTCAAGAATACTATGCATTAATCTAAGGCCATTAGCCACTAGAAATGATGTGACTATTGCTCTGTTCAGAAGATCAACAAACCAAAACAAAGCTGATCTAGAATGACATTCCGTGAGTATCATCAAGAGCTTTCTATATCCATTCTTTCCTCATTTCTTCTTTATAAAAAAACTTTAGTTCAGCAGTTGCCAACATATGCTGGATCATAGAAAAAACAAGGTATTCAAAAAAAAAAATCCCTCTATTTCTGCTTCATTGACTACACTAAAACTTTTGACTGTGTGGGTCAAAACAAACTGTGGAATATTCTTAAAGAGATGGGAGTACTAGACCATATTACCTGCCTCCTGAGAAACCTGTATGCAGGTCAAGAAGCAACAGTTAGAACTGGACGTGGAACAATGGACTGATTCAAAATTGGGAGAGAACTGATTCAAATGAATTCTTTTTAATGGCTGAGTAATATTCCATTGTGTATATGTATCACAGCTTCCTTATCCATTTGTCTGCTGATGGGCATCTAGGTTGCTTCCATGTCCTGGCTATTATAAACAGTGCTGCGATGAACATTGGGGTGCACGTGTCTCTTTCAGATCTGGTTTCCTCGGTGTGTATGCCCAGAAGTGGGATTGCTGGGTCATATGGCAGTTCTATTTCCAGTTTTTTAAGAAATCTCCACACTGTTTTCCATAGTGGCTGTACTAGTTTGCATTCCCACCAACAGTGTAAGAGGGTTCCCTTTTCTCCACACCCTCTCCAGCATTTATTGCTTGTAGACTTTTGGATAGTAGCCATTCTGACTGGTGTGTAATGGTATCTCATTGAGGTTTTGATTTGCATTTCTCTAATAATGAGTGATGTTGAGCATCTTTTCATGTGTTTGTTAGCCATCTGTATGTCTTCTTTGGAGAAATGTCTGTTTAGATCTTTGGCCCATTTTTTGATTGGGTCATTTATTTTTCTGGAATTGAGCTGCAGGAGTTGCTTGTATATTTTTGAGATTAATCCTTTGTCTATTTCTTCATTTTATTATTTTTTTTTCCCATTCTGAAGGCTATCTTTTCACCTTGCTTATAGTTTCCTTTGTTGTGCAAAAGCTTTTAAGTTTAATTAGGTCCCATTTGTTTATTTTTGCTTTTATTTCCAATATTCTGGGAGGTGGTTCATAGAGGATCTTGCTCTGATTTATGTTGGAGAATGTTTTGCCTATGTTCTCCTCTAGGAGTTAGGGTGAAACAGATCACCAGCCCAGGTTGGATGCATGAGACAAGTGCTCAGGGCTGGTGCACTGAGAAGACCCAGAGGGATGGGATGGGGAGGAAGGTGGGAGGGGGGTTCAGGATGGGGAACACATGTAAATCCATGGCTGATTCATGTCAATGTATGGCAAAAGCCACTACAATATTGTAAAGTAATTAGCCTCCAACTAATAAAAATAAATGAAAAAAAAATTGAGAAAGGAGTACATCAAAGCTGTAATATTGTCACCCTGTTTATTTAACTTATATGCAGAGCACATCATACAAAATCTTGTGCTGGATGGCTCACAAGCTGGAATCAAGGTTGCAAGGAGAAATAACAACTTCATACATGCAGATGTTGTCACTTTTATAATGTGCTGCTTTCACGGAGTTGCAGAGCCAGACATGGCTTAGTGACTGAACAACAACAGTTGCTGTTTTATGATATTGTGTTAATTTCAGTTGCACAACAAAGTGGATCATCTATATATATACATATATCTCCTCCCACCCAAGGCCATCCCACCATTCTAGGTCATCACTGAACACTAAGCTGTGCTATACAGTAGGTTTCCATTAGTGATTTGTCTTACACATGGCAGTGCAATACATCAATCCCAATCTCCTGATTCATAACACTCCCCTCCTGCCCGTTTCCACTCTTGGTGACCCCATGGACTGCAGCACACTAGTATTCCCTGTCTTTCATCTTCTTCCTGAGCTTGCTCAAACTTGTGTCCATTGAGTCAGTGATGCCATCCACCCACCTCATCCTCTATCATCCCTTTCTCCTCCTGTCTTCTCTTTCCCAGCATCGGGGTATTTTCCAATGAGTTGGCTCTCTCCTCAGGTCACCAAAGTATTGGACAATTATTTGGAGCTCAGCCTTGTTTTTGGTCCAATTCTCATATCCATACATGACTACTGGAAAAACCATAGTTTTGACTATATGAACCTTTGTTGGCAAAGTAATATGCTGTCTATTTAATATGCATTTTAGTATGTAATAATTTTTTTAATAAGCTGTCTAGGTTTGTCATAGCTTTTCTTCCAAGAAGCTGGCATCTTTTAATTTCATGGCTGCACTAGCCATCTGCAGTGATTTTGGAGCCCAAGAAAATAAAATCTGTCACTGTTTCCATTGTTTCCCTATCTATTTGCCATGAAGTGATGGGACCCAATGCCATGATCTTAGTTTTTGAAACTTGAGTTTTAAGCCAGGTTTACACTCTCCTCTTTCTCCTTCATCAAGAGGCCCTTTAGTTCCTCTGCTTTCTGCCATAAAGGTGGTGTAATCTGCATATCTGAGGTTATTGATAGTTCTTCTGACAATCTTGATTCCAACTTGTGATTCATCCAGCCCAGCATTTCACTTGATGTACTCTGCATATAAGTTACATAAACAGGGTGACAATACGCAGCCTTGATGCACTCCTTTCCCAATTCTGAACCAGTCTGTTGTTTCATCTTCGGTTCTAATTGCTGCTTCTTGACCTGCATACAGGTTTCTCAGGAGGCAGATAAGTTGGTCTGGCATTCCCATGTCTTAGGATGACATATTTGATATTAAATATAGTTGAAAGGGGCTTCCCTGGTAGCTCAGCTGGTAATATTTTCATTAGTTGGAGGCTAATTACTTTACAATATTGTAGTGGTTTTTGCCACTACAATATTGTAATTAGCCTCCAACTAATAAAAATAAATGGAAAAAAAAAAAAAAAGAATACGCATGCCATGCAGCAGACCTTGGTTCATTTCCTAGGTTGGGAGGATCCCCCAGAGAAGTGAATGGTTACCCAGTCCAGTATTCTTGCCTGGAAAATCCCATGGACAGAGGAGCTGGCAGGCTACAGTCCATGGGATTGCAAAGAGTTGTAAATGACTGAGCAACTTTTGCTCACAGACACACAATTGAAAGAAACACAGACTAATTAATATTTACTTGCCCTTAGTTCAAAAAGGTATACACAGGACTTTTAAGGTTTTCCAGAGATTTCAAAGATTTTGACTAAGCATTCAGATTGGAACTAAATGTTGTGATCTAAAGTAGAGGACACCATGGAGTCCTGATTGTATAAGTAAGTACTGGACAGACAAATTTTTCAAGACTAATTTACTTTCTTCCTCATGTATCAAGAAATCTACTTTAATTTTCTCACCAGCAATTCCTTCAATTAAAATTGAGTAAGATAAATGAAATAATTTTTAAAAGTTTTTATCTGAAGCTTTTAAATAACTTTTTTTAATTTTAAATATTCAGTACAAGTGCCAGTGTCATCAACAATTATTACTCAGTGTATACAGTGTATGCCATGGGCTTATTTTACTAAGGGCTCATTTTACTTATATATTTAATTTGATCAGACTTTCTTTCTACATAAATAGATAGATGAATGGATAAAATAGATAGACAGTTATATTTAAACTAACTTTAACACAAAGAAAAGAGAGGCTTTAAGAGCTGAGAACATTAGTCAAGAATGAGATCTGTAAGTGGTCACATTCAGAGATAGAACTCTTGGTTGATTGTCTCAGTCTCATCAAATATCCAAGCTAAGTATTGGACCTTTTATAAATAAACTGTTTTTAATAAGCCAGGACTTAGTGGTCAGATTCTGGAATGAAATTTTCACAGAACATGCATGAGTGTATTCAAGTGTATGGTCTTAATTTTGACTAAAAACTAAATAAGCATGGGAACAATTTTTGTCTTCAAAGCCCAATTACATTTTTATATTCATTCAATTAAGGATGGATATCATAAACCAGGATGGGTATCAAATTGAGTATTGGTAAATCTAGTCAGAGTCTTTGAAATAATAATCTTGTGTAGACACGAACTCTGTCCATCTGTTAGCATCGAATTTGAGAAACACACAGGCAAATGGTGAGACATTAAAAGACCTTATAAACTGCATAGTCCAATATGCTTGCCACTTACATCCTGCTCTAGAGTAGATTTTTCTCATCTTTAGGTAAGAGGAGTAATCTGGGAAGATGTTAATTTTTTTTTTAATTTATCTATATGATAGACCAATATTTATACTTACTAGATCAGATAAGAAAGTCTATTGTTACCTAGATCTTAAGATTTGCTTTCCTTTTGGAGCATGTATGCTTTGTGGATAGTGAAAAAAAAAAATGTCTATGAATGGTACCATATCTGAAAATGTATTCTCAAATTTCTGCATTTGCTGAAAGTATTTCCATATGGTTTCAGATCTTTATTTAAAGAAAAGAACCAAGTAAGCAAGGTTCTCAGGGGAGGGATTAAAGGCAGCTTTGATTGTTAAATTTGGGTATCTAAATCTCTGTGGCCCCAGAACTGGTAACACTTGTTTCACTTTAAGCCACCAAGCCATACTTCCTTTTAAAGTGAATTAATATAGAAAATCTCACTGGGCTTCATCAAATGATATAAATGATGGTGCATATATTTTCTGTTTTATATTTTCTGTTTTATTTAACTTTAGTAGGATTAAATTCACACAATTATAAATTCTCTAAGAAGTTAAATGTCTTTTCCCCAAATCTTATTCATTCATTTGTCCCAATGCAAGTAGCAGAGCACTTAAGAAGTAGGAGGAGAGAAAAGTTATGAATTACAGCATCTGGGTTTTGGTGCCTCATATGTGTCTACCGTAATAAAAACAGATTTTATGGAGAAGGTGAGATTTAAATTAGATTACAAGGCAAATAAGATAGTATATTGAATTGTGTGACATGTATAATGTAAAAATAAATATAAATTTTAAAAAAGAAGCTTAATTCTCCCTTTTGAAAACAAGTGAAGCAACTTATCACATTCTCTTTCAAATTTCTTTCTCTGATCTTTTCAAATCCATGAAAATATTTAATTGATAAATAAGACTTTTGCCAGTCTCACAATCCAGAAATGTCTTACTCAGTGGTCTAGAATCATCTTTTGTAATGTAATTGTCAGGAAGACAGAACTCTATCCAGATTCTTGAGTGTCACCTGATGCAGACACATTATTAAAGGACCCAAAATATCTATCAACTAAAAAATGAGGAGAAACTTTATTAAAATATTCAAATTTATTTGCTTAATATTTTTGGATTTTTATGTGTATATTGTCCACTATACTTTTGAATTATTTCTTTACATCCAATTTCTTTTTTTTTTTATTATTATTATTTTTTTTTTTTCCAGTGGGTTTTGTCATACATTGATATGAATCAGCCATGGATTTACATGTATTCCCAATCCCGATCCCCCCTCCCACCTCCCTCTCCACCCGATTCCTCTGGGTCTTCCCAGTGCACCAGGCCCAAGCACTTGTCTCGTGCATCCCACCTGGGCTGGTGATCTGTTTCACCATAGATAATATACATGCTGTTCTTTTGAAATATCCCACCCTCACATTCTCCCACAAAGTTCAAAAGTCTGTTCTGTATTTCTGTGTCTCTTTTTCTGTTCTGCATATAGGGTTATCGTTATCACCTTTCTAAATTCCATATATATGTGTTAGTATGCTGTAATGTTCTTTATCTTTCTGGCTTACTTCACTCTGTATAAGGGGCTCCAGCTTCATCCATCTCATTAGGACTGGTTCAAATGAATTCTTTTTAACGGCTGAGTAATATTCCATGGTGTATATGTACCACAGCTTCCTTATCCATTCATCTGCTGATGGGCATCTAGGTTGCTGCCATGTCCTGGCTATTATAAACAGTGCTGCGATGAACATTGGGGTGCACGTGTCTCTTTCAGATCTGGTTTCCTCAGTGTGTATGCCCAGAAGTGGGATTGCTGGGTCATATGGCAGTTCTATTTCCAGTTTTTTAAGAAATCTCCACACTGTTTTCCATAGCGGCTGTACTAGTTTGCATTCCCACCAACAGTGTAAGAGGGTTCCCTTTTCTCCACACCCTCTCCAGCATTTATTGCTTGTAGACTTTTGGATAGCAGCCATCCTGACTGGCATGTAATGGTACCTCATTGTGGTTTTGATTTGCATTTCTCTGATAATGAGTGATGTTGAGCATCTTTTCATGTGTTTGTTAGCCATCTGTATGTCTTCTTTGGAGAAATGTCTGTTTAGTTCTTTGGCCCATTTTTTGATTGGGTCATTTATTTTTCTGGAATTGAGCTGCAGGAGTTGCTTGTATATTTTTGGGATTAATCTTTTGTCTGTTTCTTCATTTGCTATTATTTTCTCCCAATCTGAGGGCTGTCTTTTCACCTTACTTATAGTTTCCTTTGTAGTGCAAAAGCTTTTAAGTTTCATTAGGTCCCAATTGTTTAGTTTTGCTTTTATTTCCAATATTCTGGGAGGTGGGTCATAGAGGATCTTGCTGTGATTTATGTCGGAGAGTGTTTTGCCTATGTTCTCCTCTAGGAGTTTTATAGTTTCTGGTCTTACATTTAGATCTTTAATCCATTTTGAGTTTATTTTTGTGTATGGTGTTAGAAAGTGTTCTAGTTTCATTCTTTTACAAGTGGTCATCCAATTTCTTTATATCCAATACTTTGTTTTGTACTGTGAGATATTATTTTCACCTATTAATTTAGTTTTACAGCTCTTTATTATAATAATTAAGATATTATTTAATTATATTTTTGATATTTCCCAATTCTTCTGGAGAAAATAAAAAAAACTCTTTATAATTTATAATAAATGTATACTTTTTAATAATTGTAACTTTTCAAGCATTATTGGAGTTTTTATTCATTTATTTTAATTTCTATTGAAATATGCTCACAAAAATATGTGTAATGTTTTTCAAATAGCTTGCATATATTATTTGCAAATTTACTTTTAGGATTTTATAAACTTATCCTTTGGGCTAAGCATATTTCACATATTATAGCACATTAGAAAGATAATGATAAATTAGTGGTGTTGAAATAAGTTTCTGGGCCCAAAATGGAGCTACCCTTACCCATGATGCCATGTCAGCAAACCAGACATTTATGTTTCTATTAATGCTATGTTTGACCAGAATATTTTTATATTTCCTTTCTCCTGCATAGAAAGCAGTCCCCTCAGCAATGTGAAAACCCCATTTGGAGCCTAGTAACTAGATCCCATTTGCCGCAAGAGCATCCGCACGCAGATGCCAAGTGGCACAACTAAAATAAAGACCCCAAGTGCTGCAAATAAGACCTGGCAAAGCCAAATAAATAAATATATATATTTTTTAAAAGCCTAGTAGTGACCAGTTTTCCTGTTTCTTCCATAGTTCTTCTATATTTTCTGAAAAAATGCTGAGCCGAGGTCCCTTTGCAGCTAGTATAGGGCAATGTGCCAATTTCTGGCAAATGAAATAATGAATGCCACTGTCAGGCCTAGCAAAGATCTTTTGAAGATGTATATAACAAAAATTGAACCCAGATTGAAAAACTGAATAAACTTAAAAAAAAAATTAGGAGTAATAAGCTGAAAGTGAAGTCGCTCAGCCGTGTCCAACTCTTTGCGACCCTATGGACTGTAGCCCACCAGGTTCCTCTGTCCATGGGGATTCTCCAGGCAAGAATACTGGAGTGGGTTGCCATTTCCTTTTCCAGGGGATCTTCTTGACCCAGGGATCGAAGCCAGTTCTCCCACATTGCAGGCAGACGCTTTACCTTCTGAACCAGCAGGGAAGCCCCAGGGGTAGGAAGCAAAGGACAAAACACTGAAATGAAAAAAGATTTGTTTCACAAGACCATTTAGATAAATATATTTCTAGTTAACAATAAGGGAAGCCACAAATAAATGGAGTGACAATTCTAATTTTAAAACCACTACAATATTGTAAAGTAATTAGCCTCCAACTAAAAAAAGAAAAAATAAATGGAAAAAAAATAAAGAAAATAATGTAAAAGAAAAAAATTAGAACACTTTTTAACACCATACATAAAAAACTCAAAATGGATTAAAGACCTAAACCTAAGACCAGACACTATAAATCTCCTAGAGGAAGACATAAGAAGAATACCCCCTGACATAAATTGAAGCTAAATGTTTTTGATCCACCTCTTAGAGTAATAAAAATAAAACAATAATTATAAAATGAGACATAGCTAAATAAAAGCTTTTGCTTGGCAAAGGAAACCATAAGCAAAGTGAAAAAGACAGCTAACAGAATGGGAGAAAATATTTGCAAATGAAATGACTGACAAGGGATTAATCTTCAAAATATACAAACAGCCCATCCCACTCAATGCACAAAAGGAAACAATCAAAAACTGAATGGAATATCAAAATAGACACTTCTTCAAAGAAGACATACAGATAGCCAAGAGGTACATGAAAAGATGCTCAATAGCTCTAATTATCAGAGAAATGCAAATCAAAACTACAATGAGATATCACCTCACACCAATGAGAATGACCATCATCAAAAACTCTATACAATAAATGCTGGAGAGGGTGTGGAGAAAAGGGAACCCTCCTACACTGTTGGTGGGCATGTAAATTGGTACAGCTGCTATGGAGAATGGGCTTCCCAGATGGCACTAGTGGTAAAGAACTTGCCTGCCGATGCAGGAGACATAAGAGATGTGGGTTCGATTCCTGAGTTGGGAAGATCCCCTGAAGGAGGGCATGGCAATCCACTCCAGTATTCTTTTCTGGAGAATCTCATGGACAGAGAAGCATGGTAGGCTACAGTCCATAGGGTCACAAAGAGTTCTAAGAGAAAACAAAAAGCTCACAAAACCAAAACCAACATGTCTTAAAGACAATGTGTCCCTTTGAAAGAATGAGTTTTAAGCAAGAAGGAAATAATTTACTTATGTAATGAGGCAAATGAAAATGAATAATGTTTATAGATTAGAAAATCCCATAGGTAAAGATTAAAATTTTTCCCAGGTAATAGATTAAATAAGAATGTATATAAAAATCAACCTATCTTATGTTCTGAGAAACTTGGTAAGCTACTTTTTAAAATTATATAAAAATTGTATGGAAAAAGCTAATAATTTCACAATAAAGAAAGAATAACATGTTCTCTCTGAGTATGAAGAGTTATTATAAAATCACACAAGAAGAACACTTTGGAGCTTATACAAGCATAAACAGATTAAAGAGCTAAAAGTCATACATTGCATAGATATGACACAAGTAAAGACAAAGTAATGCAAGGAAAACAAAGAGGTGAAGTATTATTCAGCTGTTAAAATAATAAAATCTTTCCATTTTCAACATCATGAATCATGGAAGTCATTCTGTTAGGTGACATATCAGACAGAGTATGATTTCACTGAAGGTGGAACCTAAACAATAACAACAAAATAAGTTCATAGAGGGAGTTTAGTTGCTAAGTCATGTTTGACTCTTGAGAACCCATGGACCCCAGGAGCCAGCCGGGCTCCTCTGTCTATGGGATTCTCCAGGCAAGAATACTGGGGTGGGTTACCATTTCTTTCTCCAGGGGATCTTCCTGACCCAGGAATTGAACCCACGTTTCATGCATTACAGGCAGATTTTTTACTAACTGAGCTACAAGGGAAGCCCCAAGCTGATAGATACAGAAAGCAAATTTGTAATTGCCAGAGGAGTGACTAGGGTGTGCAAAATGGGTAAACATTTATCAAACACACAACCTCCCACTTCTAAAATAATTCATGGGGATATAGTGTACAACATGGTGACTATAATTGATAAAGTTGTATTATATATTTGAAAGTACTAAGAAAGTGGATCTTAATTTTTTTCATCACAAGAGAAAACAATGTGTAATTACATATGGATAAGGATGTTAACTAAACTTATTGTAGTGATGATTTTGCAACCGATACAAGTATAGAATCATTATGTTTTGTTCTTGAAACTAATAATATATGTCAGTTATATCTCAATTTTAAAAATACTAGTGTACATTTGTGAAAATTATGAATATCTTATCCTTTATTGATCAGAATTCTTTAATAGAAACAATTTCAAACAGCTTGTTAATAGCAGAACAAAAAAGAAAATCCTACTTCCTAACTTCAGCTTTTATCATCTTTTCATTACTCCACTGCTTTTAACATTCCACAGGACTTTACTAGAGCTGATTTAATGTCCTTATTCTTCAGACAGTAGATAACAGGGTTCAAGGTTGGGGATACCACAGAATAGAACACAGATACCAGCAAGTCTAGAAGAGGACTGTTGGATGGTGGCTTTAAATAAGCAACAACACCCGTTAAAAGGAATGCACTCACAACAACGAGGTGAGGCAGGCAGGTAGCAAAGGCTTTGGACTGGTTCACTCTGGTTCGGATCTTCAACACAGTGGAAAAAATATACACATAGGAGACCGCAATGCAAACTAAACATGAAAATGCATAACAGACCCCAATGGCCACACTGACAGTAATAGTTGCATGTTCTTGAGAACAAGTGAGTTTTAGTAAGGCAGGAACATCACAAAAGAACTGATGTATCTTATTGGACCCACAAAAATTCAAAGAGAATGTCCCAGTGGAGTACAATATTCCCAAGGATCCACCGTTGAACCAGGACACAGCCATCAACTGGACACAGGTCCTTTTGCTCATGACAGCCTCATAATGCAGAGGGTGACAGATGGCAACATAGCGGTCATAGGACATCACAGTGAGAATACCAGTCTCTGACCCAGCCATTAGTGCTACCAGGAAAAGCTGTAACACACATTCCAGGTAAGAGATGGACTCAGTGAAGGTGATGCAGTTGAAAATAAATTTGGGGACTGTGGTAGAAATAAGGCACAGATCTAAAAAGGACAAATGCCTGAGGAAAAAGTACATTGGTGTGTGGAGGTGTTGGTCAAGAATTGTGAGGAAGATGATAATTAAATTCTCCAACAGAAATACTAGGTAGATCAGTGAGAAGAGCCCAGCCTGCAGCCTCAGTAGCATCTGATTCTCAGTAAATCTCACAAGCATGAATTCCATTGTCAGTGTTTGATTCATCGTATTTTAAAAGTATAAGCCACCTATTAAATAAAGAAAAATTATATTAATATAACAAATGAAATGTCTATTGTCTCTTTATTTTTGAAATATATTTTCTTTAACATTATGTGCTAGACAGAAAGTTTTTAAATGCTGTATTCATAGTTATATTTATAGCTGCCTTAGTTATAAAATTATGGGTATTACAATTCAATATGGGGCTTCATAGTGATAAACACAATGCAGGTTAGATGTAAGACATGCTGGTTCAAACCCTGGGTCTGGAAGCTCCCCTGGAGAAGGGAAAGGCTACCCACTCCAGTATTCTTGCCTGCAGAATCCCATGGACCAAGGAGCCTGGCGGGCCACTGTTCATAGGGTCGCACAGAGTCGGACACGACTATGCGACTTAGCATGGCACAGCACAGTTCAATATAATTTAACTTAAATTTATTGTGAAGGAATAAATTTCCCTCTTACTTCTCTCTCTAATTATTTAAAATTACTTTGACTAAGTTTATTTCTAATGGGAATTTAAGAATTGACCATGTGATGATAATTGAAGAGCGTGGACATTTTTGTGCATAAATATTATCCTGGTTGATGTGATTTTGGTGTGGGTTTTTCTGCTGACTGTATACTGAAATCTGTTAGAATCATTATTACGAGGTGATACTCTAATTTATTATTCAATTCCTATCAAAGGACACTATGATTGTACTCCATCTTTTTGTTAAAATATAATTATTTGGTGAAAATTTCATATTATGATTTATTTTCCCTTTAGTGAAAATATCTAGTATAGCACAAAGAAATTAGAAAACTAATCTGGTAATTTTGACAAAATGGTTTACAAATGTATGGTGTCATTTTTTTATGAAAAGAGAACAACTTAAGTCTATAAGCCAGATATATAGCCTACTATAGAAGGAAATAATCTGAAGAACTAACATTAGAGATGTTGATTGCGTCTAATGAGAAAAGCAGGTTGTCTTCCTATTTCAAAGACACACAGGGTTTATCATCCAAATTACTCATACACTCCAACATGAGGAAGGTCTGTGGTCATGTTTTCTTCTCTCAGATCATTTTTAACTTTAGAGTCTCTAATTTTACTTTAGTATCACTTCAACTGCAATTTCTTTACTTCCCCATGCAGCCTATTTTCTTTCCCAATACTTATGCTTTTTTGTTGATCACTAATTTAAGAAAAATAACAATCTATCTGTCCACTGCACATAAAACACAACTTTTCATACATAAGGCTCTGACTAGATACTAACTACAAAAACATCAAGGACTCTTTCTTTACTCCTAAAACCATCTTAATCAGGCATTCCCTTCTCTCAGATGTCTAAGGAATCCCTGGCCCTGAGTCCATCTCTATTGCTTATGTCCCCAACAGTTGTATTTACATACCATGTTACTCTGCTATAGATTTTTTTTTTTTTTAAGCTAAATGCAGTGGGAATTCATAATCATTAACCCACTGAGAATTTTCTACTTATGGAAAGTCTCTCATTCAGTTTAATTTCAGTGCCTTCATTATCTGAGGGTCCTAGGGCAAAAACAATGTTTTTGCAACTGAAACCAAGCAGAAATTATTCATTCTCCAAGAGACATTGAGTCAGATTCAAAGGTACTCTTGGGCTTCCTTGGTGGTTCAGATGGTAAGGAATCCACCTGCAGTGCGGGAGACCTGGGTTCAATCCCTGGGTTGGGAAAATCCCCTGGAAGAGGGCTTGGTAACCCACTCCAGTATTATTGCCTGGAGAATCCCTATGGACGGAGGAGCCTTGCATGCTACAGTCTATGTGATTGCAATGAGTCGGACATGATTAAGCAAAGCATAATCTTGTGCTTATATTGATGCTCCTTCTCTCAACCTGAAAAATTAAGCTCAGTTTTTCTGTTGATTTTCTTTATGTTGTTTCTGCACCCTTCAATGTAATGGTTTCTCAACTTTTGGCAAGTGTCACTTTGTTGATTTCTTCTTAATCTTTAATTCTGAAAAGTACAAACTAAAACATATACATATGATCTGACAATGCTGTTTTCCTCTCAAAATGTGGACATATTTTTAATTAATAAGACCAATATATATTTTAACATCTGAAAGCCACACATTCTGGTTTTGTGATCATTATTGATATTTTTTATAATCAATCATAATTGTTAACACTTTAACATAAAATCTTCCTATTGTTTAATATGATTCTCTCTGGAGCAGATTAAATTTAAAGCCCAAAATGCTCATATTCTCTAGTCTTATCTTATTATAAAAATGGTCTGAAGCCATCTAATCCTAAAAGTGTATTATTGGGAAAATAAATAGCTATATTTTAACATAAAAATATGTTCATATAAGTGTCAAGTCATTTAAAATTTCTAACAGACAACATGGAAGTTTCTCTCACTTATATGCACTTTGGACAAGGATCTCTCTTTATGAAGATTTCTTGTAATAATAATATTTTATTTTACTGAATACCATGATTTTATATTTCACTTTAAAAGTTAATGTGTTAATAGCAGAAAATTGAATAAATAACATAGGAAAGAGCATCTCATAGAAAAAGTAGGCATTGGATTTATTTTTCCTTTGATTAAAAGTAGGGGGAATAGTGCAAAAGAGAGAGGACAAAAGATGATGAGAAAGTGAACTAAAATATAATTTAAACCTCCACATTTCCATTTCAAATCCCCGCCAAGACCTTCCAACTCACAATGATTTTGATTGAACGTCTCTGTCTTGTTTATGTCAGCACTGCTCCCTTTGTGCTGTCTCCAAGTTCCAGGGGAAAAAAGTGTTCTTGATGTCCTATGTCTCAGGCATTGCTTTTCCCAATAAGGGACAAAGCTTTGAAAGTAGTTACAAGTGGAACTTCATAAAATACATGGGCTTCTCCCAGGAGGTTTAAGCTGTACTACTTCTTAGATTCTAAAGCCTTAGAGACCCTAAACTTAATGCCCATCTCAGATCTTAGAGTTGATGCCACTGTCTTTTCCTCTAGTGAGACAAAAGATGAAGTCTCATAGGGTCTCATTAAAATAACCTCTCCATCAACCCTTTAATTATATATATATATACCCTGCCATTCATTTGCTTCTAAAGCATGCAAAAATTGAAATTTAAGTCTGTGTCCACTAATTTTCAAATTAAGTCTAGTAATCTCAGCTCAGTTTCAATGGAGAAGGACACTAGAACACTGTCCTCTAACTTAGGGATCAGTAACATAGTTTTTGTTTACGTTCCTGAGATACCAAATGGCCCATTGATCTTTCCTCTACTGTCTCTCTTGATATAAGCCAATCTCCATTAAGGATAACTATTCTTCAGACTCTCAGTAATGACCAAATATGTCAGGGCAAAAATGTCCCAAGAGCTCTTAATTCTTGACATCTATAGTAGTTCTCAAGGGATGTCAATGAACATATAAGAGTTGTGGTTCCTCATGGAACAGCATCATAATGAAGCTCAGCAGGGTCTCTCCATTGCTGTCATAAACTGGGATATGTTTTCAGAGCCTAATCATGTAATGTTATCCTTGTCTTCTAGAATAGACATGAAATTATCTTCCTTTTTTCATTGTTTTGCTCCACATTATGGTCTCTCTAGGTATCATGGCTGACATACCCTCTGTGTTGCCTATATCTTGTTTCTGTTAAATAACAAGCTCATGTTCTAACTTTCATATTTACCATGGAGTTGTCATTTAGATTATACATTTATCCTCATAATTTCATGATATCATGTTGGCATTTGGTAAAACCCATGAAACAGCCCCATGGACTCTAACCACATAAACTTTAAGAAAAAAAAAAAAAACTTTTTATTTCATATTGGGATATAGTTGATTAACAAACAATGTGATAATTTCTGGTGAACAATGAAGGGACTCAGCCATGCAAATACATGTATCCATTCCCCAAGCTCCCCTCCCATCCAGATTGCCACATAACATTGAGCAGAGTTCCATGTGCTATACATTAGCTCCTTACTGATTATCCATTTTAAATATAGCAGCACATACATGCCCATCCCAAACTCTTCAACTATCCCTTCCCCTATCCTTCCCCCAGGCAACCTTAAGCTTGTTCTCGAAGTCTGTGAGTCTATTTCTGTTTTGTAAATAAGTTCAGCTGGATCATTTCTTTTTAGGTTCCACATATAAGACACGTCATACAATACTTCTCATTTGCTAAAAGACAAGGTCCACATAGTCAAAACTATGGTTTTCCTAGTTCAGTTCAGTTCAGTGGCTCAGTCGTGTCTGACTCTTTGCGACCCCATGAATCGCAGCACAACAGGCCTCCCTGTCCATCAACAACTCCCAGAGTTTGCGACCCCATGAATCGCAGCATGCCAGGCCTCCCTGTCCATCACAAACTCCCGGAGTTTACTCAAACTCATGTCCATCGAGTCGGTGATGCCATCCAGCCATCTCATCCTCTGTCGCCCCCTTCTACTCCTGCCCCCAATCCCTCCCAGCATCAGGGTCTTTTCCAATGAGTCAACTCTTCATATGAGGTGGCCAAAGTATTGGAATTTCGGCTTCAGTCCTTCCAATGAACACCCAGGACTGATCTCCTTTAGGATGGACTGGGTGGATCTCCTTGCAGTCCAAGGGACTCTCAAGAGTCTTCTCCAACACCACAGTTCAAAACCATCAATTCTCCAGCGCTCAGCTTTCTTCACAGTCCAACTCTCACATCCATACATGACCACTGGAAAAACCATAGCCTTGACCAGATGGACCTTTGTTGGCAAAGTAATGTCTCTTCTTTTTAACATGCTATCTAGGTTGGTCATAACTTTCCTTCCAAGGAGTAAGCGTCTTTTAATTTCATGGCTGCAGTCACCATCTGCAGTGATCTTGGAGACCAAAAAAATAAAGTCTGACACTGTTTCTACTGTCTCCCCATCTGTTTCACATGAGGTGATTGGACCAGATGCCATGATCTTAGTTTTCTGAATGTTGAGCTTTAAGCCAACTTTTTCACTCTCCTCTTTCACTTTCATCAAGAGGCTTTTCAGTTCCTCTTCACTTTCTGCCATAAGGGTGGTGTCATCTGCATATCTGAGGTTATTGATATTTCTTCCGGCAATCTTGATTCCAGCTTGTGCTTCATCCAGCCCAGCATTTCTCATGATGTACTCTGCATAGAAGTTAAATAAACAGGGTGACAAAGTACAGACTTGATGTACTCCTTTTCCTATTTGGAACCAGTCTGTTGTTCCATGTTCAGTTCTAACTGTTGCTTCCTGACCTGCATACAGGTTTCTCAAGAGGCAGGTCAGGTGGTCTGGTATTCCCATCTCTTTCAGAATTTTCCACAGTTTATTGTGATCCACACAGTTGAAGGCTTTGGCATAGTCAATTAAGCAGAAATAGATGTTTTTCTGGAACTCTCTTGCTTTTTCTTAGTAGTCATGTACAAATGTTAGAGTTGGATCATAAAGAAGGCTGAGGACTGGAGCACTGATGGTTTCAAATTGTGGTGCTGGAGAACAATCTTGAGAGTCCCTTGGACAGCAAGAAGATCAACCGGTCAATCCTAAGGGAAATCAGCCCTGAATATTCATTGTGAGAACTGATGCTAAAGCTGAATCTCCAATCCTGTGGCCACCTGGAGAGAGGAATCAATTTATTGGAAAAGACCTGGATTCTGGGTAAGATTGAAGGTAAAAGAAGAGGGCAGCAGAGGATGAGATGGTTGGATGTCATCACTGACTCAATGGACATGAGCTTGAACAAACTCCAGGAGATAGTGAAGAACAGGGAAGCCTTATGGACCTCAGTCCATGGGTTCAAAAAGAGTCAGACATGACTTGCAACTGAACAACAACAAACAACAAAAAAAATCCACAGACAATAAATGCTCGAGATGATGTGGCGAGAAGGGAACCATCCTACACAGCTGTTGGGAATGTGAATTGTGAATTTAGAATTGTGGTTCCACAGCCACGATGGAAAACAGTATGGAGGTTCCTCAAAAAACTAAACATAGAGCTACCATATCACCCTGAAATCTCACTCCTGGGCATATATTCACAGAAAGAGATAATCTGAAAAGATACATGCACCTCAGTGTTCACTGCGGCACTATTTACAATAGCCAAGACATGGAATGACTATAAAGTGGAAGTGAGAAATAGATTTAAGGGACTAATCTGATAGACGGAGTGTCTGATGAACTATGGACGGAGGTTCATGACATTGTACAGGAGACAGGAATCAAGACCATCCCCAAGAAAAAAAAAAATGCAAAAAAGTAAAATGGCTGTCTGAGGAGGCCTTACAAATACCTGTGAAAAGAAGGGAAGTGAAAAGCAAAGGAGAAAAGGAAAGATATACCCATTTGAATGTAGAGTCCCAAAGAATAGCAAGGAGAGATAAGAAAGCCTTCCTCAGCAAACAATGCAAAGAAATAGAGGAAAACAATAGAATGGGAAAGACTAGAGATCTCTTCAAGAAAATTAGAGATACCAAGGGAAATTTCATGCAAAGATGGGCTCAAAAAAAGGACAGAAATGGTAGGGAACTAACAGAAGCAAAGGATATTAAGAAGAGGTGGCAATAATACACAGAAGAACAAAGATCTTCATGACCCAGATAATCACAATGGTGTGATCACTCACCTAGAGCCAGACATCCTGAATGTGAAGTCAAGTGGGCCTTAGGAAGCATCATTACCAGCAAAGCTAGTGGAGGTGATGGAGTTCCAGTTGAGCTATTTCAAATCCTAAAAGATGATGCTGTGAAACTGTTGCACTCAATATGTCAGCAAATTTGGAAAATTCAGCAATGGCCACAGGACTGGAAATAGTTTTCATTCTGGTCCCAAAGAAAGGCAACACCAAAGAATGCTCAAACTACCACACAATTGCACTCATCTCACACGCTAGTAAGGTGATGCTTAAAATTCTCCAAGCCAGGCTTCAGCAATATGTGAACTATGAAGTTCCAGATGTTCAAGCTGGTTTTTGAAAAGGCAGAGGAGCCAGAAATCAAATTGCCAACATCTGCTGGGTCATCGAAAAAGCAAGAGAGTTCCAGAAAAACATCTATTTCTGCTTTATTGACTATGCCAAAGCCTTTGACTGTGTGGATCACAATAAACTGGAAAATTCTGAAAGAGATGGAAATACCAGACCACCTGACCTGCCTCTTGAGAAACCTGTATGCAGGTCAGGAAGCAACAGTTAGAACTGGACATGGAAAAACAGACTGGTTCCAAACAGGAAAAGGAGTATGTCAAGGCTGTATATTGTCACCCTGCTTATTTAACTTCTATGCAGAGTACATCATGAGAAACCCTAGGCTGGAGGAAGCACAAACTGGAATCAAGACTGCCGGAAGAAATATCAATAACCTCAGATATGCAGATGACACCACCCTTATGGCAGAAAATGAAGAGGAACTTTAGTTCCTCTTTAGAGTCTCTTGATGAAAGTGAAAGAGGAGAGTGAAAAAGTTGGCTTAAAGCTCAACATTCAGAAAACTAAGATCATGGCATCTGGTTCCATCAATTCATGCCAAATAGATGGGGAAACAGTGGATACAGTGGTTGACTTTATTTTTCTGGGCTCCACAATCACTGCAGATGGTAACTGCAGCCATGAAATTAAAAGATGCTTACTCCTTGGAAGGAAAGTTATGACCAACCTAGAGAGCATATTGAAAAGCAGAGACATTACTTTGTCAACAAAGGTCCATCTAGTCAAGGCTATGGTTTTCCAAGTACTCATGTATGGATGTGAGAGTTGGAATATAAAGAAAGCTGAGCACCGAAGAATTGATGGTTTTGAACTGTGGTGTTGGAGAAGACTCTTGAGAGTCCCTTGGACTGCAAGGAGATCCAACCAGTCCATCCCAAAGATCAGTCCTAGGTGTTCATTGGAGGGACTGATGTTGAAGCTGAAACTCCAATACTTTGCCACCTGATATTAAGAGCTGACTCATTTGAAAAGACCCTGGTGCTGGGAAAGACTGAGGGCAGGAGGAGAAGAGGACGACAGAGGATAAGATGGTTGGATGGCATCACCGACTCAGTGGACATGGGTGGACTCCGGGAGTTTGTGATGGACAGGGAGGCCTGGCGTGCTGCGGTTAATGGGGTCGCAAAGAGTTGGACACGACTGAACGACTGAACCAAACTGAAGACATGGAAGCAACCTAAATGTCCACTGACAGAAGAAGGGATAAAGAAGATATGGTACATATATGAAATAGAATATTAATCAGCCATTATAAAGAATGAAACAATGCCATTTGCTGCAACATGGATGGACCTAGAGAGTGTCATACTAAGAAAAGTAAGTCATTTTGTGAACTTTTGAATCAGCTTATCAATTTCCAAATTACTTGGAATAATTTTGATAGTCTCTAAGCTAGATCCATGTAGAGAACATTGTCAAGGACACAATACTGAGTATAGTCAACATTAAGGGTCATATATTTCTCCATCTTAACAGTTATTCTAAACTTTTCTCAGCGATGTTTACAATTTCAATACAAGCTGTTATGAACATGTTTTGTTAAATCCATCAATGAATTCTTCATTATATCATCTGATCTTGTATTAGTTTGCTAGCACTACCATAAGAAACTACCACAGACTGGATGACTTAAACAACAGACACTTATTTTCTCAGTTGTGGAAGCTAGAAATCCAAAATCAAGGTGTAAGTAAGGCTGATTTCCTCTGAGTCCTCTCCCCTTGTCTAACATATGACTATCATCTCTCCAACTCTTTCAACTCTCTGTATAAATCCCTCTGGTGTCTCTCAGTGTCCTAATCTCCTATTCTTTTAGAAACAGTGGTCAGATTGTATTAATATTAGGCCACCCTGATAACACTTTTTAATTTAATTGCACCTTAAAATTCCTGTCTCCAAGTACAGTCATATCATGATGATCTGGGGATTACAAGATCAACATATAAAATTTTAGAACATTATTCAAACTGTAACATCACATAAATGACATTAATTTTGGATTCCATTTGTATACATATTTTACTACTATAAACATTCTAATTTTATCATGTAAATATTTATTTTTTTACTGAAATATATTTGATTTAAAATTTCATGTAAGTTTCAGACATATAGAACAACAATTCAGTTGTATATAGATAGATAGATAAATCCCAGCCTCCAAATTTATCTATCTTTTCCCCAACCCCACCTTCCCCTTTGGTAACCATAAGTTTGCTTGCTTTGTGTTTCTTTTTCTGATTTGGAAAATGTTTACTTGTGTATATTTTTTCTTTTCAATTTCACATATAACTGATATCATGTATTTGTCTTTCTCTGTCTGTTTTACTTCCCTTAATATTATAATCTCTGGGTCCTTCCACATTGCTACAATTTTTATTGTTTCATCCTTTTTTATGTCTGAGTAATATTTACACATACACATATATATATACATATATATATATTACTCTTTCTTTATCCATCCATCTGTTGATGGATATTTAAGTTGCTTCCATGTCTTGAATACTGTAAATAGCTGCAATGAACACTGGGATACACATATCTTTTAAAATTACTGCTTTCTCCAGATATATATCATGTTGTTGTTCGGTCATTTAGTCATGCCCAACATTTTGCTACCTATGGACTGAAGCATGGCAGACTTTCCTGTTCATCCCCATCTCCCGGAGTTTTCTCAAACTTATGTCCATTGAATCAGTAATGCCATCCAATCATCTCCTCCTCTGTCATCCCCTTCTCCTCCTGCCTTCAGTTTTTCCCAGCATCAGGGTCTTTTCCAAAGAGATGGCTCTTCCCATCAGGTGGCCAAAGTATTGGAGCTTCAGCTTCATCATCAGCCCTTCCAATGGAAATTCAGGTTTGATTTCCTTTAGAATTGAAGAGTTTGATCTATTTACTGTCCAAGGGGTGCTCAAGATTCCTCTCCAGTACCACAGTTTGAAGACATCAATTCTCTGGTGCTCAGCCATTTTTTATTATCCAGCTCTAACACCTGTACATGATTATTGGAAAAACCATAGCTTTTACTATACATACATTTTTAGGCAAAGTAATGTCTCTGCTTTTTAATATGCTGCCACAGTTTGTCATTGCTTTTATTCCAAAGAGCAAGTTTCTTTTAATTTCATGCTTGCAATCACTGTCCACAGTGATTTTGGAGCCCAAGATAATAAAGTCTGTCACTGTTTCCACTGTTTCCCCATCTATTTGCCATAAAGTGATGGGACCGGATCCATGATCTTCATTTTTTGAATGTTAAATTTTAAGCCAGCTTTTTCAATCTCCTCTTTCACTTTCATCAAGAAGCTCTTTAGTTGTTCTTTGCATTCTGACATTAGGGTAATGTCATCTGCATATCTGAGGTTATTGATATTTCTCCTGTCAATCTTGATTCCATCTTGTGCTTCATCCAGCCCAGCATTTCACATGATGTAGTCTACATAAAAGTTAAATAACAGTGACAATATACAGCCTTGATGTACTCCTTTGCCTATTTGGAACCAGTCTGTTGTTTCATGTCCAGTTCTAACCATTTCTTCTTGACCAGCATATAGGTTTCCAAGGAGGCAGGTAAAGGGGTCTGGTATTCCAATCTCTTGAAGAATTTTCCACAGTTTGTAGTGATCCACACAGTCAAAGGCTTTAGCATAGTCAATGAAGCAGAAGTAGATGTTTTTCTTGAATTCTCTTGCTTTTTCAATGATCCAACGGATGTTGGCAATTTGATCTCTGGTTTCTCTGCCTTTTCTAAATCCAACTGGAACATCTGGAAGCTCACAGTCCACATGCTGTTGAAGCCTGGCTTGGAGAGTTATGAGCATTACTTTGCTAGCATGCGAAATGAGTGCAATTGTGTGGTAGCTTGAACATTCTTTGGCTGTCTTTCTTTGGAATTGGAATGAAAACTGACCTTTTCCAGTCCTGTGGCCACTGCTGAGTTTTCCAAATTAGCTGGCATATTGAGTGCAGCACTTTAATGGCATCATCTTTTAGGATTTAAAATAGCTCAGCTGGAATTCCATCACCTCCACTAGCCATTTTTGTAGTGATGCTTCCTAAGGTCCACTCCTCTTCCCACTCCAAGATGTCTGGCTCTAGGTGAGTGTTCACACCATTGTGGTTACCTGGGTCATGAAGATCTTTTTTTGTATAGTTCTGCTGTGTATTCTTGTCACCTCTTCTTAATATCTTCTGCTTCTGTTAGGCCCATATCGTTTCTGTCCTTTATTGTGCCCGTCTTTGCATGAAATGTTCCCTTGGTATCTCTAATTTTCTTGAAGAGATCTCTAGTCTTCCCATTCTATTGTTTTCCTCTATTTCTTTGCACTGACCACTGTGGAAGGCTTTCTTATCTCTCCTTGCTAGTCTGTGGAACTTGCATTCATATGGATATATCTTCCTGTTTCTCCTTTGCCTTTTGCTTCTCTTCTCAGCTATTTGGAAACCTTCCTCAGACAATCATTTTGCCTTTTTGCATTTCTTTTTCTTGGAGTGGTTTTGATCACTGTGTCCTATACAAAGTTACAAACTTTTGTCCATAGTTCTTCAGGCACGCTCTATCAAATGTAATCCCTTGAATCTGTTTGTCACTTCCACTGTATAATTGTAAGGATTTTTATTTAGGTCATACCTGAATGGCCTAGTGGTTTTCCCTACTTTATTCAATTTAATTCTGAATTTGACAATAAGGAATTTATGATCATTTCAGTGCTGGATTAAAGCCTTTTTTAAGTCCCATCAATTTCTGTCTTATTCATTCCAATCTTTTTTTTTTAATTCTTTGCTTAAACTATTAATCTCAGAGTGCAATCTATTAAAAAAACCTTCAGGAATCTCCCTGGATTTAAGAAAAAGAATTTTTTTCTTTCTCTCTCTTTTTCTTTCTCTTTTTCTTTTTGGTTTGGTAAAGAGCAGCTGTACCTCCAATGTGTCTATTTATTTATTTTTTGTTTTAAGATCTGAATGCTACCAGAAATGGTGATAAATGAACTGCTCTTTCTGTTCTAATTTTTATCCTTACATCTTTTTAAGGGAATACCAGCAATTAGTCATTATTCTTATTTTATTTTTCTTTTGAATTTGGTTCTCCCATTAATATCAATAAGGCAGATCCTTGGAACAAGAGCTGTCTAGCTTTTTGTTCTTATAAAGAAGTTTTTCCAATTCAAAATATCCATTGTCTATTCATTGAAAAGTAGAATTTCCATAAGTATATTAATCCCCAAAATGACACAATCTAATAAGCCTTTTAACAAAGACTCATAGGGTGGGAGGAAGGTTTGGGGGAGGCTGAATACATGTATGTGTATGGCTGAGTTCCTGCACTCTTCACCTGAAACTATCATCACAACACTGTTAATTGGCAGTACCTCAATACAAAATAAAAAGTTTAAGTAGCAAAAAAAGAAAGAAAAAAAAAAAAAAGATCCATAAGTAATTTCACAGGCTTAGAATGAATCTTTAAAATGGATGCAAGGGGCATTCCTGGAGAGGAGACAGATAATGCAGTCCCCAGGATCCAGTGATTTCACTCCCAAAGTCCAAGAAACTAAGATTTTGTTACCCAGATCTCCAGCATTGCAGGCAGATTTTTTACCATCTGAGCCAACAGGAAGGGCTCTTTTTTACACAGAAAGAATTTTTTTTTTAAGTTTGTGAGCAAAAGATGCTCAATATCACTCATTATCAGAGAAATGCAAATCAAAACCACAATGAGGTACCATCTCACACCGGTCAGAATGACTGCTATCCAAAAATCTACAAACAATAAATGCTAGAGAAGGTGTGGAGAAAAGGGAACCCTCTTACACTGTTGGTGGGAATGCAAACTAGTACAGCCACTATGGAGAACAGTGTGGAGATTCCTAAAAAACTGGAAATAGAACTGCCATATGACCCAGCAATCCCACTGCTGGGCATACACACTGAGGAAACCAGATCTGAAAGAGACACGTGCACCCCAATGTTCATCGCAGCACTGTTTATAATAGCCAGGACATGGAAGGAACCTAGATGCCCATCCACAGACGAATGGATAAGAAAGCTGTGGTACATATACATAGTGGAATATTACTCAGCCATTAAAAAGAATACATTTGAATCAGTTTTAATGAGGTGGGTGAAACTGGAGCCTATTATACAGAGTGAAGCAAGCCAGTAAGAAAAACACCAATACAGTATACTAACACATATATATGGAGTTTAGAAATATGGTAATGATAACCCTATATGCAAGACAGCATAAGAGACACAGATGTAAAGAACAGACTTTTGGACTCTATGGGAGAGGGTGAGGGTGGGGTGCTCTGAGAGAATAGTATTGAAACAAGTATATTATCACATGTGAAACAGATCATCAGTACAGGTTCAATACATGAGACAGGATGCTCTGGGCTGGTGCACTGGGATGCCCCAGAGGGATGGGATGGGGAGGGAGGTGGGAGGGGGTTCAGGATGGGGAACACATGTAAACCCATGGCTGATTCATGTCAATGTATGGCAAAAACCACTACAATATTGTAAAGTAATTAAGCTCAAATTGAAATAAATAAATTAAAAAAATAAAAATAAATAAAAAGTTTGTGAGCACAAAGTCACCTATAGATTAGGATCCCTGATAGGTGCCTCTGAAATCGTGTATGGCTGGATGAAGCTTCTTGGAACCCCAGTTCATTTGACCAGCCACCAGGTCAAACATTCTAGTAAGTGCATTTTATGGTGGTGGGTAGTGGATACCACAGGAAATACTCTCATTGGCCCAAAATCCAAACTTATAGGACATAAAAGAAGATGTAATAAAAACATCTGAAAGTCACCAGTTTGTCACAGTGACTTGAACATCAGGCTTATAGGGTATTCATACACTATAGTTTTTCCTTCTTATGACAAACAGCACAAAATCCAAAGACAAAGAAAAGTAGTGATCATATCTAGGAAGAAATAAATCAATAAAGTCAAGCATATTCTACCAAATTTACTAGAATTGCTAAACTCAAGAAAATAGCTCCACAACATTTTCTCCTGCTATTCCAAATTTAGAATGGCGGGGGGGAGACTTGCCACTCTTTCTTCCAATAGACCCTGCAGCAGATAGAGATCCTAAGAACTAATGTGACAAAGACCTTTATCTTCTGCCAGCACTTCTCAAATGTCCCAGGATCTATCAGCTGCATACAAGCCCAGGGAAGTTTATTCTGCTGACTTAAGCCAAATGTTGAGGAAAAAGAAGTTTCTAAATTATTCTGGCTGGTTTAAGAATTAACTTAACATGAGGCAGATAAACAAGTGAAAAGCAAATACTAATTCATATGTATGGGAACTCCACATACATGAAGTTTTCAGAGAGCCTATATACATGAGAGATTCAAAAACAGAACGGTAAAATGAGGTTTACATTCTATCTTGAGCTAAGGAATGAAACTGGGCCTTCAGGTTTTCAAGTACAAGAGGGTCATTCATAGATCAATAAACAGAAAAACAGTAGTCTGATAATTAAATATTTGCCCTGCCATATAGGTGGAACCTGGGTGCTCAGAGAGAAAGAATCTGCCTACAATGCAGGAGACTTTCAGGAGATGCAGTTTCAATCCCTGGGTCGGGAAGATTCCCTGGAGAAGGGCATGGCAACTCACTCCAGTATTCTTGCCTGGAGAATTCCATGGACAGAGGAGCCTAGTGGGCTATAGTCCATGGGGTCACAAGAGAGTTGGACACTATTGAGCAACTAAACAACAAACAATAATAGATGGAATCATTTAGATAAAATTTATCTCTGATAATAATTCTTTTTCTTGGAAAAGTTTCCAAATTAAATTCTTCTAAGTAATTAAGAAAGGGACAGTAATTTCTCTTTATCCCACAGGGTCTTCATTGACTTTAGCTCAAAATAATGCACATGCCTTTGTGGTATGTCTTAGGGAGGCTTGATCTAAACCCCTACAGATAAAATTTTTTTTTAATTAATGATGCTAAAAATTTTTATAGATGAAGGATTTTTTTAATTAAAAAAAGAAATCCCAAAATTATTTTTCAATAAATTAGAGTGCTGTGAAACAGACTTCTCAAACTTGAAGTTATATCCACTAATACTATCTTTATTAAAAAGAAGTTTGTTCAAATAAATTGAAAGACTCAAAAAATCTTTAGCAGTGATTTAATACTTCCAATAATTTACCACCATGGGATAATTCTGAATAGCAATATATTTTTTCTTTAATTGAATTTTTATAAATTATTGATTTGAAAAGGAAAACTAAATCAAATATCCAGAAATGAGGTATAATTACTTGATAATATATCATGCAAATAATACTTAAGCTGTTTTTAAATCAACATAGGAGGAATACCCAAGCTACCCTGTTCATTCTTAGTTATTTTCTTCACATAACATTAAATCTTGTATGCAATATTGTGCTAAACCGACTCATTCATTTATCCACATTAAAAGCTGAACACTATTTCCTTGGTTTTGATATAACGAGGTGTGCACCAGAAGAGAGTGAGATGTTGAAGATAACTTTCACTACAATTGACTATACCAACTGCTTTTTTTTTTAAAGTTGGGGCACACTCATCAAAGCAGGAATGCTATTTGTCTCAGAAAATAGCAATTTGACTCTTATTAGAAATTTTGATTTTTTGAAATCCTCAAAAACTAGGATTAGAAATTTATTTATCTTTTTTTTAGCTCTGCATGATTGCATGCTAAGTCTATTCAGTCATGTCTGACTCTGTGGGACCCTATGGACTATAGCCGAAAGGCTCCTCTGTCCATGGGATTCTCCAGGCAAGAATACTGGAGTGGATTGCCATGCCCTCCTCCAAGGGATCTTCCTAACCCAGGGATCAAACCTGTGACTCTACCACCTTACCTGCAACTCTACCACTATCGCCACCTGGGAACTCCTATGGAAGTACAATTGATTTACAAAAAGATGTACATTTACTATATACACACTGATTAGCTTGGATGTATGCACACACCCAGGACACCATTAGACTTCCCAAGTGACTCAGTGGTAGAGATTCCACCTGCCAATGCACACCAAGGTACTTCACATACTCATCACCTCCAAAATTTTTCTTGTGATCCTTTGTGAGTTTTTAGAGTTTAGGGATTTCATGGATTTGAAATTCATGCTCACAGTAAATAAATAATGGCAGCAGATCAGGTGTACGTTGTTGAATTATGGTGATTTAAGAAGTAAATTTTCAACATAGACATACCTTTTGAAACTTAATGTTTCATTCGTGTTAATGGTTGAAAATAAATATCTTGGAGTCATTTGAAGGAAAATCAAATAACTATTATAATCATTTTTTCTATAGTCATTTTCCCTTGAAGCCTTGTGTATCTAACAGAATCCATTAGCATTTTCCTTTTCAAGACTAGCATTTTGCTACATAAGAAACATTTATTGCTTTTCCCAAGCCCTCCTGCAGTTTTGTTTGACCTTTAACTTTTAACATCACTTGCTTATTAGAATGTTTTTGTTCACTATCCTTGTTAAACAAAGGTCTCACATTATAATTATCAACTTTTATATGTACATATTTTACTATATTTTATCCAAAAAATAGTGTGTTGAAATAATTGCACACTATGATTTCAATTATCCTTCTATTTATTTAACCTTTTCCTATTTCACAAACATACGTTTTAAAAGTTTTCACTTTTCACATATTTCATAAAAGCTATTTTTAAAGGGACAAGAATTTAAAGTTTATTTAATAAAACACCTTTCTCATTGACTATTACACCTCATTTTATAAATGAAATCCAAGGATAAACCTAATTCAGTATATGAAGATTTTTTTCTTAAAAAATGTCCAGTCTGCTTATACCAAGAACTTCCATTCCTATCATATATGAGAAAGTAGTGCAAGTATATACAAGTTTTTAAATTTGTTTTGGTTGATTTTTTTTTTCTGTTTTTTTCTTCCCCCCTCTCCTTACATCAAGAAAGATTTGCCTTTTTCTTCGTATTCTCACTTGGAACCCCTGAACAGATATGGAGAAAATTGACAGAGGTCTGTTTTGTTGGAAGCAGTTTATTTTCCCTTACATTTCTTTAGCAGAGTTTCTCTTACTTCCTTGTTACGGAGAGTGTAGATGAAAGGATTAAGAACTGGAGTTACCACGGTGTTCAAGACATGAACAGCTTTGGTCAGATTCAAAGCCTCTTTAATGGAGGTGCGAACATGAAGGAAGATTGTAGAGCCATACCAGATGAGCACCACTGTAAGATGCGAGGAGCACGTGGAGAAGGCTTTGCTTCTGCCCTGGGCTGAGGGAATCCTGAAGATGGTGCTGATGATGTAGACATAGGAGACAAGGGTGATAAGGCAAGAACTTAGGATGACCACAAAAGCAATCACAAAGCTTACAAGTTCCACCAGCCGTGTGCTGGTACAGGCCAGGGCAATCCAAGGTGCGATGTCACAAAAGAAGTGGTTGATAGTGTGGGGCCCACAGAAGGTCAGGCTGCTGATGAGGGCTGTGGGAACTGCAATGGCCAGGAAACCACAGACCCAGGAGCCCAGAGCCAGCTGCATTGAGAGGAAGCTGTCCATGATAGTCCCGTAGTGTAGAGGATAGCAGATGGCCAAATAACGGTCATAAGCCATGGCTGCCAGGAGGAAGTACTCTGTGCAGCCCAATGAGAAAACAAGGTACATCTGCAAAAGACAGCTGGTGAATGATATGCTTTGGCTTCTCCCCAGTAGAATGGCCAGGGCTTTGGGGACTGCAGCTGTGGTATACCAAATCTCCAGGAAAGAGAGATTGCTCAGAAAGAAGTACATGGGGGAGTGTAGCTGGTGGGAGGTACTCACCAATATCAATATGGCCATGTTACCACCAACTGTGAGGATGTACATAACCAAAAAAAGCATGAAAAGAGAGAGCTGAAGGATCTGGGACCCAGGAAAGCCCAGTAGGAGAAAGTCCTGGGGGAGAGTTTCATTGTCTGTGTTCATAGAAAAACACAGACGCCCCCACACCAAGGTCTTTGACTCAATCACACAGTTCTAGAAAAATAAAAAGAAATGCATTCATGAGAGTGCTTCAGTACTTGAATGCATACTGACAAGCTAACATCTGTTGAATGCCTGCTCTGTGCTTGGAGCTATGCATGATTCAGTCAGTCAGTCAGTCAGTTCAGTGGCTCAGTCGTGTCCGACTCTTTGTGACCCCATGAATCGCAGCATGCCAGGCCTCCCTGTCCATCACCAACTGCCGGAGTTTACCCAAACCCATGTCCATCGAGTCGGTGATGCTATCCAGCCATCTCACCCTCTGTCTTCCCCTTCTCCTCCTGCCCCCAATTCCTCCCAGCATCAGGGTCTTTTCCAATGAGTCAGCTCTTCATATGAGGTGGCCAAAGTGTTGGAGTTTCAACTTCAGCATCAGTCTTTCCAATGAACACCCAGGACTGATCTCCTTTAGGATGGACCGGGTGGATCTCCTTGCAGTCCAAGGGACTCTCAAGAGTCTTCTCCAACATCACAGTTCAAAACCATCAATTCTTCAGTGCTCAGCTTTCTTCACAGTCCAACTCTCACATCCATACATGACCACTGGAAAAACCATAGCCTTGACTAGATGGACCCTTGTTGGCAAAGTAATGTCTCTGCTTTTTAACATGCTATCTAGGTTGGTCATAACTTTCCTTCCAAGGAGTAAGCGTCTTTTAATTTCATGGCTGAAATCACCATCTGCAGTGATTGTAGTATAGGTTAAATTAATTAAGTAGAGAGTTGTGCTATTGTAACAAATTAACAGACAGTGCAAATAATTTTAGGAATTTTGCTAAGATTTCATCTACAGTTGCACTTCAGATTCAAGATTCAAATCCAGTCTTGCTGCTTCAATCATTCCTGTTCTAACCAGGTCACAGATTACTGGTTCACAGATTACATCTAAACACACAAAGGGCAGAGTACTTCATGCAAACTCAGTTCAATACTTCGTTACTAAACTCTTTCTGCACAGTCCTTAAATGAAATCATGTTTTTTATCTTTGTTGAGAAATAGGCCTCTCAAATGTAGGTTCTAGACACTTTCATATCTGACAGTTATAGTTTCTGAACTGATCTTTTAATATATATGCTCTGAACTCAAAAATAATGTCCAGAAACAAACTGTAAGAATTTTGAAAACAGTTTCAAATTATTGTCTTCTCCAATCTTGATCATTTCATGTTTAAATTTGTTACATTATTCACATCAAAAAAATTCCATATTAAACAATGCACTTAAGGCAATTTCTTCCTGCATCTAGGATTATTATTCAGTTGCCACGTCATGTCCAACTCTGCAGCCTCAGAGAATGTAGCATGACAGGCTCCTCTGTCCTCTGCTACACTTATTTGGAAGTGAATGAACAAGCTGAAAAGCAGATAATCATTTTGAAACTAGGGTTTTTTTTTTCTTTTTCTATACTTGTAACTTATTTTTAAATACTTTGTTTGAAGATGGAGCTTATAAATTAGAAGATCAATTGGAAAGCTATAACTGTTAAACATTCAGGTCACTAGAACCTACACCTGAGTGGCAGTTAATTGCACAAAGTGAACTTTGGCGTCTTCAGTCTGTGCGAAGTCTCTGTGAAGGAATATTTTCTCTCCCTGTCCTCAAGTATCCAGTCTTACACTCTCACACTCCAATAACAAATGTCATCTGTTTCATAAATCTCAGCAGATTTACTATATGTGTAAACAAGGCAGAAAGGGACTTCAATGTCATTTACAGCAGTGATCTTAAGTTCAAATGGGCACATCAATCACTTGAGGGGGATGTCAAAATACCGATTCCAAATCAGTCACCTGTGGTGGGGGCTGTGATTTTTGCATTTCACAAAAATTTCCAGAGAGTATCACTGCTGCTTGGGGATCCTACTCCGTTGAGGAAGGAACTAGTTTCCTTTTAATTTTGTAAATAAAGTAAAGATCAGGGAGATGACATGACTTTCCCAAGGTTTGCTTGGTTGAGTAGTAATGGCCCTAGTTTATTACTTATTTAATTATCCTAGTAAAAAAAAATATATCTTAGCTTAGACATTGAGGGGTTACACAGAGAAATAAAGAGTACAATGAGATATTCATGAACAACAAATGCTAAATAATGGTTTTCACAAATTTCTTGAAGTAATATGTTCCAACATCTGTATCACTTGCAGCCAACTAACAGAGTTAACAATATTTTCTAGTTCAAAGTACCTATGGATGTCTTTGGTATTATTCAGCTGTTTTTCTTTAAAAAGTAGTCAAGGACTCACCAGGTAACCATAAACTCATAATAATAGTTAATAGTAGCTAACACACAGTGAATGGTTATTTGATAGTCACTAGCCAATTGTCTGGGCTTCCCTCATAGCTCAGTTGAGTTGGTAAAGAATCTGCCTGCAATGCAGGAGACCCGGGTTTGATTCCTGGGTTGGGAAGATCCCCTGGAGGAGGGATAGACTACCCATTCCAGTATTCTTGGGCTTCCCTTGTGGCTCAGCTATTTAAGAATCCACCTGCAATGCGGGAGACCTGGGTTCAATCTCTGGGTTGGGATGATCCCCTGGAGAAGGGAAAGGCTACCCACTCCAGTATTCTGCCCTGGAGAATTCCAAGGACTGTATAGCCCATGGGGTAGCAAAGAGTTGGACACAACTTTCACTTTCAGCCAACTGTCTAATATGATCTTTGTAAATACTATTATTTTGTTTTATTGTTATCTTACTAGTTTTACAGATGAGAAAACTGGAACACAAAGAAGCTAGAGAAGGTGTCTACAGAGATGCTGTGATTATCAGTTCTACAGGTTCAGTCCCAGAGCCACAGCACTTTGGACCTGCTGCTTTCAAAGACATTTTAAAAAATAGACATTTGATTGAAAAATGCAAAAGAATGCTATTTTAATTCATATTCAGATAGGAATAACTACTGGATATGTAAAATGGAAATAGATCAAAGCTATTTCTAAAATCTATTAGTAAAAAATAAAATAAAATCTATTAGTATAAGTTATGGTTTTTTCACCAACTCGATGAACATGAGTTTGAGCAAGCTCCTGGAGTTGGTGATGGACAGGGAAGCCTGGTGCACTGCAGTCCATGGTGTCACAAAGAGTCAGACACGATTGAATGACTAAACTGAACTGAAGTGAAAAATGTAAAAATAATGTAAACAAAATAATTATATTTATCATTTTCCAAATTTAACAATTAATTTGATAACTGAAAATTAAAACATACATAGAATACCTATTACCATGTTATAAAATGGCATTTTCAAGTTTTACTTTCAGTTATATTGCTGAATTGGTCAGACACAATAAATTAATAATATTTTCTTAAAGTATGTGATGATCACGCCCTACATTTTAAAATCTAGTATGTATTGCTTTATATTTGAGTAATTTTACTATTAACTCTAAGATGACCTACTTGGGACTTTATGCAGATGACTTCAGAGTTTTTAAAAAATTAGAGATATTAATATTTTGATTTAATGGCTTTAAATAACCTATTTATTATTCAAAATTAAATAACAGTTGGATTTTTTTTCAGTTGGATCTTTTATCAGGAAAATATTAAATTATTAACAATTTACTAACTGATTTAAAAAGTAATTTTAATTTTTTACATTTGGAAAGTGACTTTACGTACATAAGACTTTTCTTCTACAAGCATGCAATATTTTAACAAAAATACACTTATGTTGTTTCTGAACCATAGGAGATTTGAGGTATTTATTAAATGCTATAAAGGGTATATTACAAAGCAAAAATTTGTGGCAACAAATTGACTGAAGCATAATGAACACAGAACAACCTGGTTTACTTACCCAGTTCCAATTCTTTCTGCCATAAATTGTCCTTCAACTTTATATTTTCTGTGTTTTTTTATTACACAATTTTGTCTTATTTAAAAATATTGTATTTAATTTTAGCAGGTCTCTCTATTCCCCTCTATTTTTTAAAAATCTTATTTTATTGTACATTTTTTTCTTTTAATAGTCATTACTTTCGATTAACTTAATTTCCCATAGTCCTTTAAACTTGTTCTCAGTTGAAATTCTTATATTTCCTTTTCTATTTCTTTCTAATTCTGTAGTGTCTTAGTTACATTTAACTGTCCTTTAGTGTTTTATATTTTCTCCATCTCACTCTTCCTCCTAATGAGTTCCATACTAAAAACAACTTGCTATTAAGTAAATTCTTAAGTGGTCATGAACCTTCTGGGGAAAGGTAACATGTAAATTCTCTTGGGTACTTATGGTTAGCTCAAGAAGACATAATCTTCTGTTAGATCTTTCTAAACAGATGGGGTGGTATCACTCATATGTGGAATCTAAAAGATAATACAAATGAATGTATATGTAAACAGGTGGTCCTAGGGGTAAAGAATCTGTCTGCCAATGGGGGAGACATGAGAAATGTGGATTTGATCATTGGGTTGAGAAGATCCCCTGGAGAAGCAAATGGCAACCCACTTCAGTATTCTTGCCATGGACAGAGGAGCCTGGCAGGCTACAGTCCATGGGGCCACAAGGAGTTGAATGCCACTGAGCAAACAGTCTTGCTATGTAATCAGAAAGACTCACATATTGAAAAATAAAACTGTGGTTACCAAAGGTGAGAAAAAGAGGGGAGGGACAAATTAGGGGTATAGGATTAATGGACACAAACTCCAATGTATTAAATAGATAAGCAGCAAGGATATACTGAATAAAACAGGAAATTATAGCCATTATCTTGTAACGACTTATAATGGAGTAGGGTAGTAGCGTTAGCTGCTCAGTCGAGTCTGACTCTTTGTGACCCCATGAGCTGTAGCCCCCCATGCTCCTCTATACAGGGGATTCTCCAAGCAAGAATACTGGAGTGGTTTGCCATTTTCTTCTTCAGGGGATCTTCCTGACCCAGGGATTAAACCCAGGTCTCCTGCACTGCAGGCAGATTCTTTACTGTCTGAGTCACTAAGGAAGAAGTATAATCTGCAAAAATATTGAATCATGACACTGCACACCTGGAACTAACATAATATGATAAATTAAATACACTTCAATTAAAAATAAAATGGGTGATTTGGGTTATTTTTAATCATTTGATTGAAAAAGCTAAATTGTAAAATCATTTAATTTAAAAAGCTAAATTATAAAATCACTTGCCCCAGAATCACAATATTTCTCTAGATTTTAATATGTTAATCTGGGTACTTTGTCTCACTGAGAGCTCCTAGAAGATGCAAATAAAGAATTTGTAAAAAAAAAAAAAAAAAAAAAAAAAACTGAAAAAAAAAAACTTTTTAAAACAAATAAAGCAGAATTCAATTACATAAATCACCTTAACTTTAAAAAGTAAATAATATAAAGCATAATGTAACAGGAAATTAAAAATGAACTCAAAATAAGAAAATTTAAAATTTTCCTAGCTGTTCATCACACTAAAATAGCTGGAAAAGAAAAGGCCAGCTGCATATATAACAATTTCATTCATAAATAAGTTATATTTATAAAGTGTTATAAAAACTTCCTTCTTTGAGTGATTAGAATCTCTCACTGGGAAATTTTCTTCTTAAAAATCAGATTTTCAAAGATTTTGCTGTTTTAAATTATATAGGTAAGAATGAAGTATGCCACCGTACTGGAAGTACCTTCTTCACTCTGATAAGGACAGACAATCTAACTTTCCAGCACAAACTCAGAGGCTCAGATAAGAAGTTTCTGGACACTAAATTTCTCATGTAAGTTAACTTTGTAGTTCTAAGCAAAATAACTTTTGAGCCCTGTTTGCAGTCTAGACATGATGTTGATCCTTTCATGGAGACTTGCTTTATAGGCACAAGTCTATAAAACCCTTCTCATTTAAATTCCATCTTAACCTCTTCCTTTCCCCAAATCTATAATAACTCTCCCTTTTTATTTTGTGCAATGACATACCACACAACCCCTATCATTTGTAGCCTCTATTCATGCAGTAATTTGATAAACCTGACTTTGCAGGATTACATGTGCTTACCTAGTGGTCTTTGGCTGATTGAGCTAAAACAGAACTAAAGGAAGAAGGAAAACTTAGAAAAAAAAAAGAAGCAGCAGAAAAGTCAATTAAATAGAGTTAGGATATCAGAAGGCAGAACTCTCATGCCTTGAGACAGTAACAGAATCCAACAAGAAGAAAGACTCCTCTTATTTCCTGGCAAAGGTTTCACCCAAAGAAATATCATGAACTATGTCTACTATAGCACTCCCCATATTTTTTGCCCACTGTAAAAGCATTCTTTCTTTTGCTGTCTGGGAACTTACACATGGCTTGCCATAGTTGCAGACACTGAACTGCAATTATTTACTGATCCTTAATAAAACCATCTTGCTGCAGATATCTGGCAATCTATAAGTCAGCAAAACACATGTCATGGCTTATCTACAGAAATATTCCCTGAATCCTAAATTATTATTCACATAACCCTAAAATATTATTCATATTATTCACTTGCAAGCTTACAAATTATCTTAAACAACTGAATTGCAGACAGAGTGTGGGACATCACAGAGGGCACGTTTGACCTTGAAATGTGGTGTGTTAAGCTTTTAAGGGCCGGGTAATTTCATAGGAACCGAACTGAATTTCATAGGGTATTGAGTGACAGGATTATTTCAACTATTTTGGGGGAGGGGCAGAGATTTCCATAATTGGACCACCACCCCTTGTTTGGTCTTTGATGGTCTTGTAACTGTCATGATGCCTCTGGGTGTGTCACTTAGCTTGCTGATGTGTTACAATGAGGGCACATTGAAGATCAAGGTCTACTTGAAGTTGACTAGTCTGCCATCTTGGACCCATTTGATTCTAATCAGTTTATGTTGTGTCCTTGGGCTATGCTATTCTTTCAAAGGTTGTGCCCTGCCCCTTCCCTCCTGTTTCAAAGTATAAAAAATAATGTTATATGATGGGAAGCAGAATTCGTCACTCTAAAATATGCCACTTTGACCTGAGGAGTATTTTGAGCTAAAGGGAATCAAACAGATTCAGCAAAGCTCTGTACTACTCTCTCATTTGCTTAAATTTACATTGGAGATGGAACTTGTACCAGGAAGAAAGCTATTGATCAGAAATATCTTTTTACCTAAGAAACTTTTCCACATAACATGCAATCTTTGTTTTCCACACATCTTCTCTGCCTTCCTGTGAACCCTGGACATCACCTGGTATCTCAGACCTTACTCGTTTTTAAGGTGCTGTTGGCTGCCCTTTGATTTCTTATATTTTATGGGGCTCATGTATATAAAAAACTTGTTTATTTTTCTCAAGTTAATATGTTTTTGTCAATTTAATTATTAGATGAGCCAAAGAGCCTAGAAGGGAGGAAGAAAAACTTTTCTACTCCTACATATTGTTTCTCAGTTGCTAAGTCATGTCCAGCTCTTTGCGACCCTGTGAACTACAGCAGGCCAGGCTTCACTGTCCTTCACCATCACCTGGAGTTTGCTCAAACTCATATCCAGAGAGTCAGTGATGCCATTCAACCATCTCATCCTATAGCACCCCCTTCTCCTCCTGCTTTCAACCTTTCCCAACATCAAGCTATTTTCCAATGAGGCAGCTCTCCCCAAAGTACTGGAGTTTCAACTTTAGCATCAGTCCTTCCAATAAATATTCAGGGTTGATTTCCTTTAGAATTGACTGGTCTGATCTGCTTGCAGCCACGGAATTAAAAGATGCTTGCTATTGAGAGAAAAGTTATGATCAACCTAGACAGCATATTAAAAAGCAGACACATTACTTTGCCAACAAAGGTCCATCTAGTCAAAGCTATGGTTTTCCCAGAGGTCATGTATGGATGTGAGAGTTGGACTATGAAGAAAGCTGAGCGCCAAAGAATTGATGGTTTTGAACTGTGGTGTTGGAGAAGACTCTTGAGAGTCCCTTGGACTGCAAGGAGATCCAACCAGTCCATTCTAAAGGAGATCAGTCCTGAGTGTTCATTAGCAGGACTGATGCTGAAGCTGAAACTCCAATACTTTGGTCATCTGATGCGAAGAGCTAATTCATTTGAAAAGACTCTGATGCTGGGAAGCCCGGCATGCTGCAGTCCATGAATGTTCATTGGAAGCCTGATGCTGAAACTGAAACTCCAATATTTTGGCCATCTGATGCAAAGAACTGACTCATTTGAAAAGATCCTGATGCTGGGAAAGATTGAGAGCAGGTGGAGAAGGGGGTGACAGAGGATGAAATGGTTGGATGGAATGAAATGAAAACTGATCTTTTCTAGTCTTGTGGTCAATGCTGAATTTTCCAATTCACTGACATATTGAGTGAAGCATTTTAACAGCATGGACATGAGTTTGAGTAAGCTCCAGGAGTTGGTGATGGACAGAGAAGCCTGGTGTGCTGCAGTCCATGGGGTTGCAAAGAGTCAGACACTACTGAGCGACTGAACTGAACTGAACTAATTTCCTTGCTGTCCAAGGGACTCTCAAGAGTCTTCTCCAACACCACAATTTGAAAGTATCTGTTCTTGATTGCTCAGCTTTCTTTATGATCCAAATCTCACAACCATACATGACTACTGGAAAAACCATAGCTTTGACTATATGGACCTTTGTTGGCAAAGTGATATCTGTACTTTTTAATACACTTTCTAGGTTTGTCATAGCTTTCCTTTCAACGAGTAAGCATATTTTAATCTTATGACTGCAGTTAACATCCATAGTGATTTTGGAGCCCAAGAAAATAAAGTCTGTCATTGTTTCCATGATTTCCAGATGCCATGATCTTAGTTTTTTGAATGTTGAGTTTTAAGCCAGCTTTTTCATTCTTTTCTTTCACCTTTATCAAGAGGTGAAAGAACTCTTTAGTTCCTCTTAAATTTCTGCCATTAGAGAGGTGTCGTCTGCATATTTGAGGTTCTTGATATTTCTCCCGGCAATCTTCATTCCTGCTTGTAATTTATCTAGCCCAGCATTTTGCATGATGTACTCTGCATATAAGTTAAATTATCAGGGTGATAATATACAGCCTTGATATACTTCTTTCCCAATTTTGAACCAGTTTGTTGTTCCATGTCTGGTCCTAACTGCTGGTTCTTGACCTGTATACAAGTTTCTCAGGAGGTAGGTAAGGCGGTCCTGTATTCCCATCTCTTTAAGAATTTTCCACAGTTTGTTGTGATCCACATAGTCAAAGACTTTAGTGTAGTCAATGAAACAGAAGTAAATGTTTTTCTGTGATCTTTCTCTACGATCCAATGTGTGGTTAGTCACTCAGTCATGTCCAACTCTTTGCGACCCCATGGACTATAGCCTGCCATGCGACTCTGTCCTTGCAAATTCTCCAGGCAATTATACTGGAGTGGATTTCCGTGCCCTCCTCCAGGGGATCTTTCCAACCCAGGGATCAAACCCAGGTGTCCTGCATTGCAGGCAGATTCTTTACCATCTGAGCCATCAGACAAGCCCATATTCGAGTGGATGTTGGCAGTTTAATCTCTGGTTCCTCTGCATTTTCTAAATCCAGGTTGCTCATCTCAAATTTCTCAGTTCATGTACTTTCAAAGCTTGAAGGATTTTTTTTTTTTTTTTTTTTTTTGGCTAACAAATTGGAGAAGCTTTTATTTTTATTTATTTATTTATTTTTTTACTGTTATACTATTTTTTCTTTTTCTTTTTTTTTTTTATTAGTTGGAGGCTAATTACTTCACAACATTTCAGTGGGTTTTGTCATACATTGATATGAATCAGCCATAGATTTACACGTATTCCCCATCCCGATCCCCCCTCCCACCTCCCTCTCCACCCGATTCCTCTGGGTCTTCCCAGTGCACCAGGCCCAAGCACTTGTCTCATGCATCCCACCTGGGCTGGTGATCTGTTTCACCATAGATAGTATACATGCTGTTCTTTTGAAACATCCCACCCTCGCCTTCTCCCACAGAGTTCAAAAGTCTGTTCTGTACTTCTGTGTCTCTTTTTCTGTTTTGCATATAGGGTTATCATTACCATCTTTCTAAATTCCATATATATGTGCTAGTATGCTGTAATGTTCTTTATCTTTCTGGCTTACTTCACTCTGTATAAGGGGCTCCAGTTTCATCCATCTCATTAGGACTGACTCAAATGAATTCTTTTTAATGGCTGAGTAATATTCCATGGTGTATATGTACCACAGCTTCCTTATCCATTCATCTGCTAATGGGCATCTAGGTTGCTTCCATGTCCTGGCTATTATAAACAGTGCTGCAATGAACATTGAAGTGCATGTGTCTCTTTCAGATCTGGTTTCCTCAGTGTGTATGCCCAGAAGCGGGATTGCTGGGTCATATGGCAGTTCTATTTCCAGTTTTTTAAGAAATCTCCACACTGTTTTCCATAGCAGCTGTACTAGTTTGCATTCCCACCAACAGTGTAAGAGGGTTCCCTTTTCTCCACACCCTCTCCAGCATTTATTGCTTGTAGACTTTTGTTTTTTTTTTTTTTCTTTTTTTTTTTTTTTATTATTATTTTTTTTTTCCAGTGGGTTTTATCATACATTGATATGAATCAGCCAAGGATTTACATGTATTCCCAATCCCGATCCCCCCTCCCACCTCCCTCTCCACCCGATTCCTCTGGGTCTTCCCAGTGCACCAGGCCCAAGCACTTGTCTCGTGCATCCCACCTGGGCTGGTGATCTGTTTCACCATAGATAGTATACATGCTGTTCTTTTGAAATATCCCACCCTCACCTTCTCCCACAGAGTTCAAAAGTCTGTTCTGTATTTCTGTGTCTCTTTTTCTGTTCTGCATATAGGGTTATCGTTATCACCTTTCTAAATTCCATATGCATGTGTCAGTATGCTGTAATGTTCTTTATCTTTCTGGCTTACTTCACTCTGTATAAGGGGCTCCAGCTTCATCCATCTCATTAGGACTGGTTCAAATGAATTCTTTTTAATGGCTGAGTAATATTCCATGGTGTATATGTACCACAGCTTCCTTATCTATTCATCTGCTGATGGGCATCTAGGTTGCTTCCATGTCCTGGCTATTATAAACAGTGCTGCGATGAACATTGGGGTGCACGTGTCTCTTTCAGATCTGGTTTCCTCAGTGTGTATGCCCAGAAGTGGGATTGCTGGGTCATATGGCAGTTCTATTTCCAGTTTTTTAAGAAATCTCCACACTGTTTTCCATAGCGGCTGTACTAGTTTGCATTCCCACCAACAGTGTAAGAGGGTTCCCTTTTCTCCACACCCTCTCCAGCATTTATTGCTTGTAGACTTTTGGATAGCAGCCATCCTGACTGGCGTGTAATGGTACCTCATTGTGGTTTGGATTTGCATTTCTCTAATAATGAGTGATGTTGAGCATCTTTTCATGTGTTTGTTAGCCATCTGTATGTCTTCTTTGGAGAAATGTCTGTTTAGTTCTTTGGCCCATTTTTTGATTGGGTCATTTATTTTTCTGGAATTGAGCTTCAGGAGTTGCTTGTATATTTTTGGGAATAATCCTTTGTCTGTTTCTTCATTTGCTATTATTTTCTCCCAATCTGAGGGCTGTCTTTTCACCTTACTTATAGTTTCCTTTGTAGTGCAAAAGCTTTTAAGTTTCATTAGGTCCCATTTGTTTAGTTTTGCTTTTATTTCCAATATTCTGGGAGGTGGGTCATAGAGGATCTTGCTGTGATTTATGTCGGAGAGTGTTTTGCCTATGTTCTCCTCTAGGAGTTTTATAGTTTCTGGTCTGACATTTAGATCTTTAATCCATTTTGAGTTTATTTTTGTGTATGGTGTTAGAAAGTGTTCTAGTTTCATTCTTTTACAAGTGGTTGACCAGTTTTCCCAGCACCACTTGTTAAAGAGGTTGTCTTTTTTCCATTGTATATCCTTGCCACCTTTGTCAAAGATAAGGTGTCCATAGGTTCGTGGATTTATCTCTGGGCTTTCTATTCTGTTCCATTGATCTATATTTCTGTCTTTGTGCCAGTACCATACTGTCTTGATGACTGTGGCTTTGTAGTAGAGTCTGAAGTCAGGCAGGTTGATTCCTCCAGTTCCATTCTTCTTTCTCAAGACCGCTTTGGCTATTCAAGGTTTTTTGTATTTCCATACAAATTGTGAAATTCTTTGGTCTAGTTCTGTGAAAAATACCGTTGGTAGCTTGATAGGGATTGCATTGAATCTATAGATTGCTTTGGGTAGAATTGTGAAAAGAGACAAAGAAGGACACTACATAATGATCAAAGGATCAATCCAAGAAGAAGATATAACAATTATAAATATATATGCACCCAACATAGGAGCACCGCAATATGTACAGCAAACACTAACGAGTATGAAAGAGGAAATTAATAGTAACACAATAATAGTGGGAGACTTTAATACCCCACTCACAACTATGGATAGATCAACTAAACAGAAAATTAACAAGGAAACACAAACCTTAAATGACACAATGGATCAGCTAGACCTAATTGATATCTATAGGACATTTCACCCCAAAAAAATCAACTTCACCTTTTTCTCAAGTGCACACAGAAGCTTCTCCAGAATAGATCACATCCTGGGCCATAAATCTGGTCTTGGAAAATTCAAAAAAATTGAAATCATTCCAGTCATCTTTTCTGACCACAGTGCAGTAAGATTAGATCTCAATTACAGGAAAAAAATTGTTAAAAATTCAAACACATGGAGGCTAAATAACACGCTTCTGGATAACCAACAAATCATAGAAGAAATCAAAAAAGAAATCAAAATATGTATAGAAATGAATGAAAATGAAAACACAACAACCCAAAACCTATGGGACACTGTAAAAGCAGTGCTAAGGGGAAGGTTCATAGCATTACAGGCTTACATCAAGAAACAAGAAAAAAACCAAATAAATAACCTAACTCTACACCTAAAGCAATTAGAGAAGGAAGAAATGAAGAACCCCAGGGTTAGCAGAAGGAAAGAAATCTTAAAAATTAGGGCAGAAATAAATGCAAAAGAAACTAAAGAGACCATAGCAAAAATCAACAAAGCTAAAAGCTGGTTTTTTGAAAAAATAAACAAAATTGACAAACCATTAGCAAGACTCATTAAGAAACAAAGAGAGAAGAACCAAATTAACAAAATTAGAAATGAAAATGGAGAGATCACAACAGACAACACTGAAATACAAAGGATCATAAGAGACTACTACCAGCAGCTCTATGCCAATAAAATGGACAACTTGGATGAAATGGACAAATTCTTAGAAAAGTATAACTTTCCAAAACTGAACCAGGAAGAAATAGAAGATCTTAACAGACCCATCACAGGCAAGGAAATCGAAACTGTAATCAAAAATCTTCCAGCAAACAAAAGCCCAGGACCAGATGGCTTCACAGCTGAATTCTACCAATAATTTAGAGAAGAGCTAACACCTATCTTACTCAAACTCTTCCAGAAAATTGCAGATGAAGGTAAGCTTCCAAACTCATTCTATGAGGCCACCATCACCCTAATTCCAAAACCAGACAAAGATGCCACAAAAAAAGAAAACTACAGGCCAATATCACTGATGAACATAGATGCAAAAATCCTTAACAAAATTCTAGCAAACAGAATCCAACAACATATTAAAAAAATCATACACCACGACCAAGTGGGCTTTATCCCAGGAATGCAAGGATTCTTTAATATCCACAAATCAATCAATGTAATACACCACATTAACAAACTGAAAGATAAAAACCATATGATTATCTCAATAGATGCAGAGAAAGCCTTTGACAAAATTCAACACTCATTTATGATTAAAACTCTCCAAAAAGCAGGAATAGAAGGAACATACCTCAACATAATAAAAGCTATATATGACAAACCCACAGCAAGCATCACCCTCAATGGTGAAAAACTGAAAGCATTTCCCCTGAAATCAGGAACAAGACAAGGGTGCCCACTCTCACCACTACTATTCAACATAGTGTTGGAAGTTTTGGCCACAGCAATCAGAGCAGAAAAAGAAGTAAATGGAATCCAGATAGGAAAAGAAGAAGTGAAACTCTCACTGTTTGCAGACGACATGATCCTCTACATAGAAAGCCCTAAAGACTCTTCCAGAAAATTACTAGAGCTAATCAATGAATATAGTAAAGTTGCAGGATATAAAATTAACACACAGAAATCCCTTGCATTCCTATATACTAACAATGAAAAAACAGAAAGAGAAATTAAGGAAACAATACCATTCACCATTGCAACAAAAAGAATAAAATACTTAGGAGTATATCTACCTAAAGAAACAAAAGACCTATACATAGAAAACTATAAAACACTGATGAAAGAAATCAAAGAGGACACAAACAGATGGAGAAACATACCGTGTTCATGGATTGGAAGAATCAATATTGTCAAAATAGCTTGAAGGATTTTGAGTATTACCTTGCTAGTAATTGAATGGTACACTCATTTCACACACTAGCAAGGTTGGAACATTCTTTGGCATTGTCCATCTTTAGGATTGAAATGAAAACTGACCTTTTCTAGTCCTGTGGTCAATGCTGAATTTTCCAACTCACTGACATATTGAGTGCAGCATTTTAACAGTATCATCGTGTAGAATTTGAAATAGCTCAGCTGAAATTCCATCACCTCCACTAGTTTTGATTGCAATATGCTTTCTAAGGCCCTCTTGAATTCATACTCCAGAATGTCTGGGTCTAGGTGAGTGACCACATCATCTTGGTATCCAGATCATTAAAACCCTTTTTGTATATTTATTTTGTATATTCTTTCTGCCTCTTCTTAATCTCTTCTACTTCCATTAGGTCCATACCATTTCTGTCCTATATTATGCCCATCTTTACATGAAGTGTTCTCTTGGTACCTCTAATTTTCTTGATGAGATATCTAGTGCTTGGCCCATAAAATGAAAGTGGTCCTCCCTAATTTTTTGAAAAATCTTGAAAATAACCGAGGTTAATTTTTCCTTAAATATTTGTTTGAATTCCCCCATGAATCCATCTGTTCATTAACCTTCCTTTGTTATGAAATACTTGATGACAAAAGTTTCAGTATATATTGAAGGTATCCAACATTCAAAAGGATATTGATAAATATTTTACTTGATATTGAACAATTTAAATTTTCTGTTTTAATGGTCTGTCTTGGTAGGTGGAATGTGTGTATGAAATTGTTCCTTTCTTTTAGTTTATCTAATTTGTCAGTGTATAATTTTTCACATTATGATCCTATATTTCTGTAATCTCATATGATCCTATATTCCTGTGGTATCATTTGTAATGTCATCTCTTTTATTTCTTATTTTATTTATTTGAGCCCTTTTCTTTTTTTTTTCTTAGTTAATCTAGCTACATTTTCATCAAATTTGTTTATCCTTTCAAAAAACTAGTTCCTTGACCTGTTGATCTTTTCTTTTGCCTTTCTTGTATATATTTTGTTTATTTCTACTATAATCATTGTAATTTCCTTTCTTCTAATTTTTTGTGTAGTTTGATCTTTTTCTAGTTCACTGAGTTGTATTTTTTTTTGTTTGTGATATTCTAAAAACATTTTTATTTATTTACTTGTGTTGAATCTTAGTTATGGCATGCATCTTTGTTGCATCATATGGGATCTTTTGTTGTGGTGCATAGGCTCAGTAGCTGTGGCAAGGGGGCTTAATTGCTCTGTGAAATGTGGGATCTTAGCACCCTTACCAGGGACCAAATCTGTACCCCCTGCATTGCAAGGCAGATTCTTAACCACAAACCAACAGGGTAGCCCTCAGAATTGAGAAATTTACTGCTTTAAAATGATTTATTAGAACTCTTTTTGCTTTATCAGTACATTGTGCTTCCTACTTTATCTCAATACATTTTTTATTTTCCATTTACTATTTCTTTTTTTAGTTTATTTGTTGTTATGCAGCTTGATGTTTAATTTCCACATGTTTGTGAATTTTCCAGAATTCCTTTTTAAACTTTATTCTGCAGATCTGGAGTAAGAATTTATTATTCTCTTCCACTTCCACTTAGCATTATATTGAATATTCTAGCAGTGAAATGAGTCAAGAAAAATAAATAAAAATATATAGAAAATGAAGTAAAGCTCTTTAATCACAAATTATGTCCATAAAAATTTTAAGGAATCTACAAAAAAAAAACTGCAGCTTTTTAAATATTTGCTTAAACTTTAAGAAAATTAGAGATACCAAGGGAACATTTCATTCAAAGATAGGCACAATAAAGGACAGAAATGGTATGGACCTAACAGAAGGACAAGGTATTAAGAAGAGGCAGTAAGAATACCCAGAAGAACTAAAAGATCTTAATGATTTGGATAATGATGATGGTGATCACTCACCTAGAGCCAGACATCCTGGAGTGTGAAGTCAAACGAGTCTTAGGAAGCATCACCATGAACAAAGCTAGTGGAGGTGATGAAATTCCAGCTGAATTATTTCAAATTGACCAAATATTGGAGTTTAAGCATCAGTCCTTCCAATAAGTATTGAGGTTTTATTTCCTTTAGGATAGACTGGTTTGACCTTCTTGCTGTCCAAGGGACCCTCAAGAGTCTTCTCCAGCACAATAGTTCAAAAGCATCAATTCTTCATCACTTAGTCTTCTTTATGGTCCAACTCCCACATCTGCACTTGACTATTGGAAAAACCATAGCTTTGACTAATCTACAAGACCTTCTAGAACTAATACCATAAAAAGAGGTCCTTTCCATCATAGGGGACTGATTGCAATGGTAGGAAGTCAAGAGATACCTGGAGTAAGAGGCAAGTTACATGAAGCAGGGCAAAGGCTAACAGTTTTGCCAAGAGAATGCACTGGTCATAGCAAACACCCTCTTTCAACAACACAAAATATGTCCATGTCTACACATGGACATCACCATATGGTCAATACTGAAATCAGATTGATTATATTCTTTGCAGATGAAGAAGGAGAAACTCTATACAGTCAGCAAAAATAAGACCAGGAGTTGTCTGTGGCTCAGATCATGAACTCCTTATTGCAAAATTCAGACTTAAATTGAAGAAAGTAGGGAAAACCACTAGACCATTCAGGTATGATCTAAATCAAATCCCTTAAAATTATACAGTGGAAGTGACAAACAGATTCAAGGGATTAGATCTGATAGACAGAGTGCCAGAAGAACTATGGATGGAGGTTCTTGACATTATACAGGAGGCAGTGATCAAGACCATCCCCAGGAATAAGAAATGCAAAAAGGCAAAATGGTTGTGTGAGGAGGCCTTACAAATAGCTGAGAAAAAAAAAAAAAAAGAGGAACTAAAGGCAAAGGAAAAAAGGAGACTAGAGATCTCTTCAAGAAAATTAGAGAAACCAAGGGAACATTTCATGCAAAGATGGGCACAATAAAGGACAGAAATTGTATGGACCTAACAGAAACAGAAGATATTAAAAAGAGGTGGCAAGAATACACAGAAGAACTGCAAAAAAGATCTTCATGACCCAGATAACCACAATGGTGTGACCACTCACCTAGAGCCAGACATCCTGGAATGCAAAGTCAAGTGGGCCTTAGAAAGCATCACTACGAACAAAGCTAATGGAGTTGATGGAATTCCAGTTGAGCTATTTCAAGTCCTAAAAGATGATTCTGTTGAAGTGTTGCACTCAATGTGCCAGCAAATTTGTAAAACTCAGCAGTGGCCACAGGACTGGTAAATGTCAGTTTTCCTAAGCAAAGCAGAAAGTGCCATAAGGAATAAATCCAAAGATTTCACAAATACATATTGCAAATTAAATGAAAAATTGAACATAAAGAGAGAATATCAGAAGCAACAAGGGAAAAGGCAAAATATAACATCAAAGAAATTTTCATAATGCTATCAGCTAGTTTTTCAACAGAAAACCTGTATACCAGAAGGGAATGGCATGACATATTTCAAGTGATGAAAAGGGAAAACCAAAAATCAAGAATACTCTACACAAGAAGACTCTTCTAAAATGTGGTGGAGACATAATAAGTTTTACAGACATGCAAAAGCTAAAAGAGTTCAGCACCACCAAACCAAGCATACAATGTATGCTAAAGAAATTTCTCTAGGCAAAAAAGAAAAAACAGAAGAACCAAAAAAATTATGAAATGAAAAAGTTAGAAGCAAACATATAGTAAAGGTAGGAAATCACAAAGTTAGTAGGGAAGTTAAAAGACAAAAGTAGTAAAAATCATCAATATCCACATGAAGCAGTTAAGGAATGCAAAAAGAAATGGATGTAAAATATGGTATCAGAAACAGTAATTGTGAGGAGAGAAGAGCACAAATGCAAGATTTTTAAAATACATTTGATGCTGGAGAGGGTATGGAGAAAAGGGTACCCTCCTACATTCTTGATAGCAATGTAATAGAGAGAATAGTACGGAGATTCCTTAAGAGACTAAACATTGAGCTACCCTATGATATAGTAAGGGCTTCCCAGGTGGCTCAGTGGGTAAAGAATCCACCTGCAATGCAGGAGATGCAGGCAGACACCAGTTCAACCCCCAGGTTGGGGAGATTACCCTGGAGGAGGTCAAGCCAACCCACTCCAGTATTCTTGCCTGGAGCATCCCATGAACAGAGGAGCCTGGTGGGCTACAGTCTATAGGGTCACAAACGGTCAGACACAACTGAAGTGACTGAGCATGCATGCAAACATGCATGATTCAGCAATCCCACTAGTGGGCACATATTTAGAGAAAAACATGGTTTAAAAGGATAAGTGTAAGTGTTAGTAGCTCAGTCGTGCCCGACTCTTTGTAACCCCATGGACTGCAGCCCACCAGGCTCCTCTGTCCATGGGATTCTCCAGGCAAGGATACTGGAGTGAGTTGCCATTTCCTTCTCCAGTTTAAAAGGATACATGCATCCCAATATTAATTGAAGCACAGTTTACAACAGCCAAGACATGAAAGTAAACTAACGTCCATTGACAGATGATTGGATAATGAAGATGTGGTACATGTATACAACGAAATAATACTCAGCCATTAAAAATAACACAATAAGCCATTTTCAGCAATCTGGATGGACATGGGATTATCATACTAAGTAAACTAAGTCACACAGAGAAAGACAAATATATGATTTTGCTTATATGCAAAAAAAATGATACAAAATATATTATTTACAAAACAGAAACAGACTCACAGACTTAGAAAACAAATGTATGGTTACTGTGGGGGAAGGGATAGGGTGACAAATTGGAATTGGTATGTATGTACTGCTATATTTAAAATAAATAACCAACAAGGACCTACTTTATAGCACACAGAACTCTGCTAAATACTCTAGAATAACCTAAATGGGAAAAGAATTTGAAAAAGAGTAGATACATGTATATGTATAACTGAAACACTCTGCAGTACACCTGAAGCTAATACAAAATGTTGTAATCAAATATGATCCAATATAAAACAAACATTTAAAAACAAAATAAAAACAAAATAATTTGATATTGAGAGATCAGCAGCATAAAACACACACACCTATATACATACACATATATATATATTGCTATACAAAAAACTTATGTTAATGCCATACCAAAACTGTATAATAGACATACACAAAAAGAAAAAGAAATCCAAACATATCACTGAAGATAATCAACAAATCACAAGACAGAAAAAGAGGGAGGCAAAAAACACCTAGGAAAACAAACAAAATAATTAACAAAATGGCAATAAATACATATCGATAATTATTTTAAACGTAAATGGACAAAATGCTGCCTACAAGAGACTCACTTCAGATTTAGAGAAGTGAGAATGACACAGACAGAATGTGTCACAGACACACTGAATGAATAGAAAAATATAAATCAAATAGAAATCAAACACAGACAGAATGAATAGAAAAATATAAATGAAATAGAAATCAAAATGTAGCTGGAGTAGCAATACTTACATCAAATAAAACAGACATTAAAATAAAGACTAATATAAAAGACAAACTAAGGGCACCACACAATGATAAAGGGATCGATTCAAGTATAAATATATATGCATCCAACATATGAGCACCTAAGTATATAAGGCAAATATTAGCAAGCATAAAAGGAGAAGCTGACAGTAACACAATAATAGTAGGGGACTTTAATACCCCACTTACATCGATGGACAGATTACCCAGACAGTGCTGGGAAAGACTGAAGGCAGGAGGAGAAAGGAATTATAGAGGACAAGACGGTTGGATGTCATCACTGACTCAATGGACATGAGTTTGAGCAAGCTCTGGGAGATGGTGAAGGACAGTGTCACAAAGAGTCAGACACAACTGAGCAACTGAACAACAACTCAGACACAAAATCAGTAAGAAAACACTGGTCTTAAACGACACATTAGCACAAGTAGACTTTATATATATCACTTATATTTGCCTTGTATATTTAGGTGCTCATGTGTTGGGTGCAGTAAAGAATCTTCCCGCAGTGCAGGAGACCTGGGTTCGATACCTGGGTCAGGAAAATCCCCTGGAGGAGGACGTGGTAACACACTCCAGTATTCTTGCCTACAGAATGCCATGGACGGATGAGGCTGGAGCGCTGTAGCTCCAGGGTCACAGAGAATCAGAAACAACTGAAGCAAGCAGCAGCAGCAGCAGGTTGGCTGCATGTGCTTACACCAGCTGTATCTTCTTCTTGAACTGATCCCTTTATCATTATGTAGTGCTCTTATTTGTTTTTTAAACAGTCTTTGTTTTAATGTCTATTTTGTATGCTGTGAGTATATATGGCCTTCCCTGGTGTCTCAGAAGGTAAAGAACTTGCCTGCAATTCAGGAGACCTGGGTTTAATCCCTGGGTTGGGAAGATCCCCTGGAGAAGGGCATGGAAACCCACTCCAGTACTCTTGCCTGGAGAATCCACAGACAGAGGAGCCTTGCAGGCTACAGTCCATACGGCCACAAAGAGTAGGATATGACTCAGCGACTAACACACACACACACACACACACACACATACAGAGAGAGAGAGAGAAAGCATTTCATCTGATAGCAGAAGAATATGCATTCTTTTCTTTTCAAGTACACATGAAACACTTCCCAGGACAGATAACGTGGTAGCCACAAAATATGCCTCAGAAAATTTAAGAAAATTGAAATCATACCAATCATCTTTTCTGACCACAACACAATGAGACTAGTAATAGAGCACAAGGGAAAAAAAGAAAAAATTAGCTAAATAGTATGATATTAAATAATCAAAGGATCACTGAAGAAATCAAAGTGGAAGCCAAAATATAATTACTGACAAGTGAAAATGAAACCATGATGAACTAAAACCAACGAGATACAGCAAAAGCAGTTCCAGGAGGAAAGTTTATTGCACTACAAACTTACCTCAGGTGACAAGAAAAGTTTCAAATAGACAACTTTACACCCAAAAGAACTAGGGTGTAAAGAAGAAAGAAGAACGAACAAAACCCAAAGTTCAAAGAAGGAAAGAAATCATAAAAATTAAAGCAAATAAATGAAATAGAGAAAAAATAATAGAAAAAAGTAGAAAAGATCAATGAAACTGAAAGCTGATTTTTTGAAAAGACAAAACTGATAAACCTTTGGACAGACTCATCAATAAAAAAGAAAGAGGGCCCAAATCAATAAAATCAGAAATTAAAAATAAGTTATTATACAACTGACACCAGAGAAATACAAAGGGTCATAAAAGACTACAATGAGCAAGTGAACCACAAATAAATTTCTCATCTAGAAGAAATGAACAAATTCTGAAAAAGGTACAATCTCCAAAGACTGAATCAAGAAGAAATAGAAAATATAAACTGACTAATTACCTGCAAGTAAATTGAATCAGTAATTTAAAAAATTCCCCAAAATAAAAGTCTAGGACCAGATGGCTCCACAGGTGAATTCTACTAAACATTTCAAGGCACATTAACACCAATCTTTCTCAAACTATTAAAAAAAATTGCAGATGAAGGAATACTTCTGAAGTAATTCTTTGAGACCAACATCACCCTGATACCAAAACAAAAGATATCACACAAAAAATTATAGGCCAGTATCATTGATAAAAATAGATACCAAAACCACAATAAAATATTAGTAAGCCAAACCCAACAATACATGAAAAGACTCATACACCATGAATATGTGTCATTTATCTCAGTGATGCAAGAATTTTTCTTAATTGTGAAATACCATATTAACAAACTGAAAAATTATAATAAAAAACTAATGACCATCTCAATAGATGCAGAAAAATCTTTTGACAAAATTCAATATCAATTTATAATAAAAACTCTCCAGAAAGTGGGCAGAGGGAATATACCTCAACATAATCTAGGCCATACACAACAAATCTATAGCTGACATCATACTCAACAGAAAAAGCTGAAAGCATTTCCCCTACCTTAAGATGAGGAGCCAGACAGAGACTGTTACCAATTTTGATTACAATTATGTTGAATGACAATTTTGGAAATCCTAGTCATAGCAATCAGAGGAGAAAAAGAAATAAAAGGAATTCAAGTTCAAAAGGAAGAGCTTAATATTGTCACTGTTTGCAGATGACATGATACAATAAATAGAAAATAATATACCATCAGACCAGAACTGATCAATAAATCTGGTAAAATTTCAGGGTACAAAATTAACACACAGAACTCTATTGCATTTCCATGCACTATCAACTACCAGAAAGAGAATGGTATAAAATAGTGCAAGTATATATTGAATAATTATAAATGGAGTAAAACCTTTACAAATGGTGAATCACTATACTGTACATCTGTAACTTATACTTCAAAAAATGATAAATTATGGAATATAAATCAAAAATGAAAATAAAGTCATATTAAGATAAAAATTTTTTAAATAATTTACCATCCAGAACTACACAAGAAAAAGTGCTTATCAGAATACACATGCAGTAAGGTAAGAGACATTTTGACCTAAAGAGGAGGTGTCATAATAGCATCTTCCACAACAAAGATATCATAAAACAAGTATCTTGTGCACATAGTAGTTTAGCTTTAAGTGGTATGTATGGTATTTTAAATCAAAGACAGAAGTGACAGCACTTTTCAGCAAACAGAAAGACCATAATGGAAGCAAACAGGCAAGGACACAACTTGTTTTCCTCAGTGTTTGACTTTATAGTCTCCATTATTGCCCTCTAAAATGAAAGTGAAAGTCACTCAGTTGTGCCAACTCTTTGTGACCCCATGAACTATACACTCCATGGAATTCTCTAGGCCAGAATACTGGAATGGGTAGCCTTTCCCTTCTCCAGAGACTCTTCCTGACCCAGGAATCGAACAGGGGTCTCCAGCTGAGCTACTAAGGAAAACCCTATTGCCCTCTAATGGCAGAGTCAACACGGTTCAAGCAGACCAGCAATGTGGTTGCAGGGTCAGCCCAGTCTAGCGTCCTGAAGCCAAGGGGAAGGAATGAGTTTGCAGCCAAGAGACAATGACCAGTTCAAGTGTTTTATTTTTTTTAACTAAGTACCCTCCATTCCATCCTTCATACACACATTTATTTTAGATTTTTCTCACTTATTGTCCAGTTATTATATCAGCTAGAACGGGTGTATTTTTTCTTTTATTAGTTTTTTAAATTAATGTATTTATTAATATATTAGTTCACAGCAATATATCAGCAAATATTTTTTATCATTACAGAAGGAGGTAGGTTATTTTACATGTTAAAAATGTTACTAAAGCCAAGTAATTCTGTTGTTCGACAGAAAATATTTTTTAAAGCTTGTTTAGTTTCTACTTGCCCATAAGACTACTACAAATTCTTGTTTATTTCATACTCTCTTTGAGAGTCTGATGTACTTAACAACTGTTTAGGATTGTTATGTTTACTATAAATATTTTACAAGTATTTATATCATTGTCTGGCAGTATATGAGAACTGTTCACTCATGTACTTTGTCTCTGAGATAAACAAATAGAGGAAAGAAGCCTATATAGTACACATGAAAATTTATGTTTTAATTCCAGTGGACATTTCAAACTATGTGGATAGTTAGAGGAACAGAGATGATGTTATTTTGCTCTGAGTACATCTTAGACGTTGCATGGATATGCAAAAACAATGCCAAAAGAATGAAAAGAATGGTTTTAAAACAACTCAATTCAGAAAGAAATTTAGCTAAAGAACTTGTTACATTTGTTAAATGAAGACCAAATTTCATCTTATGGTTTATTTGTAGACCCCTCTTCTTAAGAGTGTAAGTGTTAGTCCCTCAGTCGTGTCCAACTCTTTGCCACCCCATGGACTGTAGCTCGTCACATTTTTCTGTTCATGGAATTCTGCAGGCAAGAATACTTCTCTAGGGCATCTTCCGGACCCAGGGACTGAACCTGGGTCTTCTGCACTGCAGGCAGATTCTCTACCATCTGAGTCATGGGGAAGCCCTAATAGTGTAAGTACTAACTTAACTTCTACAGTCTTTGTTTTTCATCTTTGTCTTGGAATGCATTGCCTGCCACTCTTTCCTCTATTTATTTTCTATTGGAGAGAGAATGATCCTCCAGGCAGATGAAAGTACTTTTATAACAATGCCTATTCATTTGTTCTTTGAATCTCTTTTAAGCATTCTGTGTGTCTCTAGTTACTCAGATTTCCTACTCTATAAGGCTAATATCTCAGGATGCCACTTGGTCTTATAGAGAAGTGAAGACACAGAAAGATCAAGTCATTCCACCTTGTAATTAGTTATCAGTGCAGGGTTGTTTTAATTGTTCCTCTGAGGTCTACTTTAACCTAACTGTCAGAAACTCAGTCCAAGATGCTGTTCCCTGGACACCTTATTCTTGAGTCAGGATAACATTTTTGTAAAAAATTCATCTCAGGTATAATGGAAATGATACTTTAGAAAATATAAAAGAAGAGTGCTGACAACAAACTGACAAGGGCTATTGTTTTTATCTTCAGTTTTTTTGTTTGCTTGTTTTTAGTGATTTAACACAAATCGCTGTTTGAAAATGGCAATACCCTACAGAGAAGTAAAGTGAGTATTTCTGGACATTCTATCTAACTTTTACAGCTACCAAAAATTATAAACTTGGTAAGGACATATGAATTAAGTAACATCTTGAGTTCTTTCTGGTCACAAGGTGAGAAAAAATTTGTCCACAGAATGAAATTCAGTTCAAAACAGGGAATATTTATTTGATGATATATATAATTACATTGTCTGCCTGCTTTGCTAATTTTTTCTTTCATATCAAATATGGACAAATTGGAGTTTAGAACAGAGTCAACTAAATTTAGTTTAGTACACTGCTACTTAATGTTTGGAAATCTTTTTACAATATCTCCTTTCTTCAACTAGCACAAGGCTTAATTACCAAAATAACTTAAAAGGAGCTTGCAAAAATTCTCATTGTATCAGAATGATACAATGTATTTCATTGTATGCTCTAAGCTGCTTCAAATATCTCTCAGAAGTATAGCCTATATAAGAACTTCAGTATGTGTATCCTATTATAAATAAGCATGGACTCTTGAAAGGAAGAGTGATGAGTTCAAATATAAATTTTCAAAGTTATCTCTTCCCACACTAGAATAAATAAAGTACTTTGGGAGTTTATATGTGGCTGAGAGTCTGCATTGCCTTGAGGTGTACTAAGGTAACAAACCAACACAGTTTCCTCAAAACTGAGGGGCTTCCCAAGACAGAAAACTTTCAGAGGCAAAACAGGGGCAGGCTAACCAAGATTACTGATACATTGTCCTAAACTCTACCTCCTTTTATCTTTTTACAGTGTATTTGACTTCTCAGACACTCAGATATTGCATTTCTGTTTTTCTTTGATCACTTCAAAACCTAGAAAGCAGAAGTAGCCACTTTCACCTTTCTTCCAATACTTTAGCAGTTAAGTACTAAATGAAAGAGAATGCAATATACTCCTTGAAAAAGTTTGAACTAGAAGCATCTTTGACTTAACCCTGTTTAATGGAGAATTTGCTAGAATGAAATTGTCCAACAGAAGTTATTCAAGATTGCGAGACCATAGAGAAAATTGTATCACTTTAGTCACATAAAACACAGTGGCTGCTGTGGTGAGTTCCTAGCAGCTTGCCTTATACATGGTATACATTTTAAAAGCCTGTGTATGTTTATTATGCTAACAATACAATTGAAGATATTTCAAAACAGTAGTGGTGGTGATGATGGTGCAACGCATGATGCAGGAGAATAAATTGTGCTATAGACGTTGCATCAGTATAACATTGACTTACAGATAGCCATGTAGATGAGTTTTGTCATTAGACTACCTGGATTCAGATCTCCAAGTCACCAATGTCTGATGTGTATGAGAATGAACAGTTTGTTAATTCTACCAAACTTTACCAAACAACTTTTCATACTGTTCATGTATGGATGTGAGAGTTGGACTATAAAGAAAGCTGAGTGCCAAAGAATTGATGCTTTTTTTTTAAGTTTCTTTTTTTTTCATTTATTTTTATTAGTTGGAGGCTAATTACTTTATAATATTGTAGTGGTTTTTGCCATACATAGAATTGATGCTTTTGAACTATGGTGTTGGAGAAGACTCTTGAGAGCCCCTTGGACTGCAAGAAGATCCAACCAGTTCATCCTAAAGGAAATCAGTCCTGGGTGTTCACTGGGAGGACTGATGTTGAAGCTGAAACTCCAATACTTTGGCCACCTGATGCGAAGAGCTGACTCATTTGAAAAGACCCTGATGCTGGGAGGGATTGGGGGCAGGAGAAGGGGACGACAGAGGATGAGATGGCTGGATGGCATCACCGACTCAATGGACAGGGATTTGGGTGGACTCTGGGACTTGATGATGGACAGGGCGGCCTGGCGTGCTACAGTCCACGGGGTCAGACACGACTGAGCAACTAAACTTAAACCGAAACTTACCAAATACTTCATATGTAAGATAGGATCATTACTGTTTTTAACTCTTAATACTGTTCTTGGGATTTTTTTTTTTTAAGGGACATGGCACATAAATAAAAAATCAATATAAGCAGTTATTCAATGTTCCGAATTGAGTTAGTAAAGACAATAGACAATACAACCTGACCTCAATTCTTTTCCTCTAGCAAGGGTTGGCCATGGTTTATTTGACAATATGCCTACATTTTGCCAAGTAACTAAAACTGACTTGTCTAAATTATACATAGTTTTATCTATTATATAAATTGAATGCTATTTTGCTATCACAAACAAATCCTAATGTTTAATTTAATTAATTGATATTGCCCTACCAACCAATTGGTGCTTGTAAACAATCTCAGCTCAAAATGGACTACTTAATGTCTCCCTCTGAATTTATGTTTCATGCTGTCTTCAGGCTTATCTTTCTAAAATTGGGGCACATCACATATTACTGCCACTCTCAGGAACTTCTAGTTTCTCCCTTATTGCCTACTGAAACACAATTTTTTTCTTGAAGTATGATGATTGGGATGTCTTATCTTGTTATACTTTGCATAGAACAGCAATACCTCTATGCACACAAATCTGTCACAAGACTGCATGCCATTTCCTGGACACACTGTGTTCATCACACCTCCTAAAGTTTGCAATTTTAGTGTTGGAATTAGCTTAGAATTTTTTTCCTCTCCAGTTTCTTTCCTTTTTCTTCATACTCTTTGAAAATCCTTTACCTTTCAAAGACAATACCACATTTATATTTTTACTTAGTCTTTCAACAATCCTATCCAAGCTCAAAATAAGTGTATTATGTTAGTATTTAAAATAGTTCTATTCTTCTAATAATTTTCCCATGATCTCAATGCATGATAGGTGATGGTCTTATTTTACCATTAACTTGTTTATTTTACCATTAACTCCAAGATAATTGAGAACATATATTGCATTTTTCTATATGATTATAATTAAATTTAATAACATTATGATTACTGCAGTGCTGCATAGAATATTTAGAGCCTTATTAAATGTTAAAAGCTGTCTCATTATTAACAAAATGAACCACTATGTAAAACCATGACTTTTTTAAAATGACATGAGTTTTGGACTCTAAGAAATAATATTATTACCTCTAATTGAAAACTAAATTGGGGTAATTATTTGCATTTCTTTTATTTCTTCAAAGCAACTCAGTGAGTTTATCACTGTTCTTATATCCCATTTAACAAATGAGGATAGACCAAGAGGCAAAGAATGTACATTAAGAATGAAAGATTATAGACAGAAAGTTCCAGGGTCAAGATTTAACCCCTATATATTAACTTAATACTAACAAAATTTCACAGTTTTTTTTTTTTTACCTAAAAATTTAAATCAATAGAAAATTTGAGTCAGAGTCAACATCATAACTAAAGCAAAATAGATAATTCCAGATGAGAGGAACAGAAAGGGACATGGCCAAGAGATAATGGTTTTTAATTTATAAGACCTGGGGAAATAGACTTCCCTAGTGGTATAGGCAGCCTTTCTTGTGCTGGATACTGCGGCTTTTCCTGGGAGGGATCAAAGGTATTATCCAAGCCAGGCCAATTTCGACTGCAGAATTTCAGTAGAAAAGATTTACAATTGTTTGGACACCTGTGGATTGAATACAGTATATATCTACACTCTGGGCCAATAGTGGACATTCTGAACAAAGCTTTTATAGTCAACAGATACCCTCTTCTCACAGTGAATTGCGTCTTGTTCTTATTTTGGGTTTTTTTTTTTCCTACACACATAGTAATCATCCCAACTCATGGGACCAGTATTGAGAATATAATCCCATCAATGCCACCATTACTGGGAAGGGGATGGGCCATTTCAAGAAGAGATGAAAAAAAAGCATCTCAGATTTCTCTTCACCACCACTTTTGCTCTTAACTCAGAGAAAGTGAGTCAGAAGTGTACATCCCTATGATTTTGGAAAATTAGCATTTTTTTGAAACTTGGTTTTATAACTTTTGACTAGGAGCTCTCCCTCATGCCCAACTTTGGGAGAATTGATCAGTAACAGTAACATGTACATTGTTAAATAACAGTCATCCAAGTGAAAACTGAATTTTTTTTTCTTCATCATGGAAGGTTCAGTTTATATGTGGGTCCTTATTTCTGTGGGTGAGATCATGTAGGCTGAAAGACATCAGATGTCATAGCTTCATGTCAAGAACCTTGGAATCAGAATTCTGATTCAGACAGAATGAACAGTACAGGACATCAATATCATTTGAAAATATGTTTAATATTCAGCATTTTAAAGATCAGTTAATATAATTTATTTTAATATCAGATCTTTCAAATGTTAAAAAGTATTTGAACTTAATTTCAAATATCAGTTATCTCATCTATATTGTCCTGTTTCAAGTCATATCTCATTTAGAAAAAACTTCCATGTTCCTTCTATTTTTTTATATAATTTAATCTTTGCATGCGTGCTTAGTCTCTCAGTCATGTCTGACTCTTTGAGACCCCATAGGCTAGCCCATGGGGATTCTCCAAGTGAGAATATAGGGGTGGGTTGCTATGCCCTCCTCCAGAGGATCCTCCCAACCCAGGGATTGAACCCAGGTCTCCTACCTTGCAGGTAGATTCTTTGCCATTCAAGCCAATGAATACACGAGTAGGTATTCAATGAGGATTACATCTCTATTACATTGCAGTTGTTAATTGACCACTTAACTTCTATAACTTCAGAACTTCTTCAAAATTGGTAGTATCAGACAAATACTACATATCTTACAGACAGAAAGTAACTTTCTTGAGAATAATCAAGGAAAGAGGCAGCTAGAAATTTTTTTTTCCCCTAAAAACAGCCACTAGGTACATAATGGGAATCCTTGTTATATTCTTCCTCAAAATCTCTCCAGTATTTTGTCAACTCTCCTCATTTTTGCTTATTTATTTGGGTAATTTTTATTGATGTGTAGTTGATTTACAATGTTATGTTAATTTCTATTCCACAGAAAAGTGATTCAGTTATATATGCCTCTTATATTCTCTTCCATTATAGTTTATCACAAGATATTGAACATAGTTCCCTGTGCTATACATTGGACCTTATTGTTTATCCTAAGGTCCTAGGATAAACCATTAATACTAGAGTGGGTACACTCTACCTTCTCCAGGAGATCTTCCCAACCCAGGAACTAAGCTGGGGTCTCCTGCACTGCAGATGGATTTTTTTTACCAGCTGAGCTACCAGGGAAGCCCAATCTCTGCATATGTTTGTTATATGAATCTTGTTTTTCCTGAAAGTTCATTGAAGAGAGATTAAGAGCAATTTCTTTAGAGTCAGACAACCTATGTTTGAATCCTGGCTTTTCCACTTATGAAATATGTAATTATAGCTTCTCTTGCTTTATATCCAGTGCATTCTTTCTTTATCAGCTATTAAAAGATGGCAACATTAAAGTCCCAAAGTTGTTAGGAAGATAAAAGGACATATTTTCAGAGAATCTAACACAGAACCTGTTATATATCATATATCCAAGTAATGGTAGATGTTAATACCTTCACTATAGGAAAAAAAAGAAAGAAAGCTTGGGATTCTCAAAGTGAGTTATAGATTAAACAAAAGCTTTATTTTTTTCCTCCAGTCTGAACAACCACACATATATCTAGTATTTGCTTAAATTTATCAAATTATTAATTGAAGTTTGTAGGGCCTGTGGAATCGAATCAGACTGGATTTGACTTCAAAGGTGATTTTTATTTATGCCTCTATTTAGGCATCAGAAAGACAATATAATCTCTGAAAGTCAAAGCACACTGATGAAAAATAAACTTTGGAACATATTCACAATTACATTGAATATTTTTACTATATTTGCCAGATCATAGTAGTCCTGATGGCTATGAAGTCGTGTAAATAACTGACTATGCATAAAAAATCTAACTGGATCTCTAAATCCATTCACCTGTTGATGGACATTTACGTTGTTCTCATGTCTTGGCTATTGTGAATACAGCTGCTATGAACATAAGGGTGCATGTATCTTTTTGAATTATAGTTTTGACCAGATATATGTCCAGGAATAGGATTTTTGAATCATATGACAACTCTATTTTTAGTTTTTTGAAAATGTGGCACATATATACAATAGAATACTATTCAGCCATAAAAAGAATGAACTAGTACCATTTGCAAAACATGGGTGGATTTAGAGATTGTCATAGTAAGTGAAGTAACACAGAAAGAGAAATACAGATACCATACAGTATCACTTATTTGTAGAATTTGAAATATGACACAAATGAACCTATCAAGAAAACAAACAGACTTGCAAACATAGAGAACTTACTTATGGTTGGTTGCCAAGGGGGAGGGGAGAAGGGATGGACTGTGAGTTTGAGGTTAACAGATGCAAACTATTATATATAGAATAGATAAACAACAAGGTCCTAATGTATAGTGCAGGGAACTATATTCAATATCCTGTGATAAACCGTAATGGAAGAGAATATAAGAGGAATATATAACTAAATCACTTTTCTGTACAATAGGAATTAATATAACATTATAAATCAACTATACATCAATAAAAAAAATTACCCAAATAAATAAGCAAAAAATAGAAGAGTTGACCAAATACTGGAGAGGTTTTAAGAATATAACAAGGATTTTCATTATGTACCTAGTGACAGTTTTTAGGAAAAAAAAAAATTTCTAGCTGCCTCTTTCCTTGATCATCCTCAACAAAGTTACATTCTGTCTGTAAGATATCTAATACTTGTCAGAATTTGTACCAATTTTGAAGAAAACAAATCTGAAGTTATGAAAGTTAAGTGGTCAATTAACAACTGCAATGTAATAGAGATGTACTCCTCAGCCTTCTAATTTTAATCAAACCCTCTTGAGCCACCAGGGAATACCAAGAATACTGGGGAGGGTAGCCTATCCTTCTCCAGGGGATCTTCCTGACCCAGGAATCGAACTGGTATCTCCTGCATTGCAGGCAGATTCTTTACCCACTGAGCTACCAGGGAAGCCCCAATAGAGACTTAATCCTTAACTTTCTAATTTTAATCAAATCCTCTTGCCTTTCTAAGACAGCAGGAGAAAAAAATTCACTCAGTTTTAAAATTGTGCTTGTCAAACTAAAGAAACAAAATATCAAGGTAGGCATCTGACTAAATTACTTAGTCCTTGGACCCAATTAATTAATCATTGGTCCCATGACTATCCAGTCTCAGGATATTCTCTTGGTATTTTTCTCCTGAAATGTCTCCACTACAATTATCCCTGTCAGCTCATATTATAGTTAGATATTCCTGTCTATTTATATATGTTTCAGGGAAGATAACATGTTATTTACAAAATTAGTGAGATATTATGTAACTATGTCATATTTCCATTGTGTTTATATGCATATATATGAATGTAAATTATGCAAAGACAAACTTTAACTAATATGACAATTTTGAAATTTAAAGACTTTTTTAAAAATCTTTTTCTTTTCAATTACAGGGTTCCCTTTAATGGAGTCATGGAAGAACATATATCAGAAAATGGCATTCATCAGGAGAATAGTAGATATTGTAATCAAATCACTAAATTCACACATACACACACAGTCTTCTAATAGCAGCACCCAGACACCTTTAATTCACAGTTGCTTACTCTCTGCACTGTCTACCATTTAATCACAAAAGCAACATGAATAACAGCATTGTAACTGAATTCATGATCCTAGGCCTCACTCAAAAACCTGAACTCGAGGGACTTCTCTTCATTATCTTTCTCTTCATCTACTTCGTGGCTTTCCTTGGCAATATGCTCATTGTCATTGCCATAGTCTATAACGCCACCTTGCATACACCCATGTATGTCCTCCTTCTGGCCCTGGCTATTGTGGACATCATCTGCACAACAAGCATAATACCAAAAATACTTGCAACCATGCTAACATCAAGAAAGACCATCTCATATGGAGGCTGCATGTCCCAACTCTTCTTTTTCACATGGTCCCTGGGTGCTGAGATGGTTCTCTTCACCACTATGGCCTATGACCGCTATGTGGCCATCTGCTTCCCTCTACGCTACAGTGCTATTATGAACCACTATATGTGTGTGGCCTTGCTCAGCATTGTCATGGCTATTGCAGTAATCAACTCCTGGGTACACACAGGTCTCATCCTAAGGTTGACCTTCTGTGGATCAAATTCTATTGACCACTTCTTCTGTGAGATACCCCCATTGCTAGCTTTGTCCTGCAGCCCAGTGAGAATCAACGAAGTGATGGTGTATGTTGCTGATATTACTCTGGCTGTAGGTGACTTCACCCTCACCTGCATCTCCTACTGTTTTATCATTGCTGCCATTCTTCGCATCCGCACTACAGAAGGGAAGAGAAAGGCCTTCTCAACATGCTCATCCCATCTCATAGTGGTGTCTCTTTATTATTCTCCTGTAATCTACACCTATATACGCCCAGCTTCCAGCTACACATTTGAAAGGGACAAGGTGGTAGCTGCACTCTATACTCTTGTGACCCCTACATTAAACCCAATTGTGTACAGTTTCCGAAACAAGGACATGCAGGCAGGGATTAGGAAAATATTTGCATTCCTGAAACATTAGTAGTTTCAAAGGAGAATGTCAACTCTCTAGAATCATTTTCTACATCTTAGATTTTACTTACCTTTCATATTTACCTCAATCCCCAATTTTTCCATTCCCTCTTAGCACAAGAATGTCTCATCTCATAGTAAGTCACTTCCTTAGATCTTCATTTATAAACTACACTTATTCTCAAGACTTGCTTGGTGGTCTAGTCATTAAGACTCCATATTCCCAACGCGGGAGGCCCAGGTTTGATCGCTGGTCAGGGAACTGAATCCCTCATGCCACAACTAAGAGCCTTCATGTGACAACGAAGATCCTGTGTGCCTCAGCTAAGACCCAGTGAAGCCAAAAAAAAGAAAAAAATACACTTATTCTAATTTAACTGTACTGACTGATCATTCTATAGGTTCCTGAAACATTCTCTTTCATGAAAACTTTCCAAACTAATCTCAGTAAATTACAGTGTAATCATAGTGTTTCTCTTAATCCTACCTTGTTCCTAGAATTCTCATTGTCTCCACAATTCCACACTTTTCACTTTAACAATATTTGTGATGTAATGGACATGAGTTTGGGCAAACTCCCAGAGATAGTGAAGGCCAGGGAAGTCTGACATGCCTCGGTACATGGATCAACACTTAGTGACTGAGCAACGACAACAACATAGATACAGCCTCACATATCTCTTGCTATATATATGCATATATATAGACATAAGTGGGTTAGTCACTTCAGTTGTGTCCATGTCTTTGCAGCCCTATGGACAATAGCCCACCAGGCTCCTCTGTTCATGGGACTCTCCAGGCAAGAACACTGGAGTGGATTGCCTTGCCTGACGCCTGGGGATCTTTCCTACTCAGGGACTGAACCTGCACCTCTTATGTCTCCTACATTAACAGGCAGGTTTTTTACTACTAGTGCCACTTGGGAAGCCTATATAGACATATACCACATGTCTAAATATATATATATATATATGAATATTTAATTAATAAAGTAAATATTAAAATATTTATTAATAAATTAAATAAATATAAGAATACTTATTTTTATATATAGACATATATGTCAACATCTTTCTAAATGTCAAACTTAAAAATATAATAGCAGTTATTTTACCAGCAAAAGCAAGTCTACTCAAGAATAGTTGGAAGAATTGCAATTCAGAGTATGCGAACAATGGTGGACCATAGGCAAATCCAGAGAACAATGAAAGAAAACATGCTTTTAGGTGGTGCTAGTGGTGGGCTGCCGTCTATGGGGTTACACGGAGTCAGACACGACTGAAGAGACTTAGCAGCAGCTGCAAGAGCAGCAGCAGCAGCAGTGGTAAAGATCCCACCTGCCAGTGCAGGAGACATAAGAGACATGAGTTCAATCCCCAGGTTGGGCAGATCCCCTGGAGAAAGAAATGGCAACCCAGTCCAATAGTCTTGCCTGGAGAATCCCATGGACAGAGGGGCCTGGTGGGCTACAGTCCATCGGGTCGCAACGAGTCAGACACGACTGAAGCAACCTAGCACAGCACAACAAGCAGAGAGAAAGAGAAAGTGGCCGATCTGTAATAACCAGTTAGTCCATTGGAGGAAGCTAGGAGGTCAAAGTACGGACGCTTCTCATTGGCTGGGCTGCTGTAGTCTCTGACTGGCTGGTCTCTTACTGGGTGGAGAAAAGTTTTCTGTTTTCCTGCTGGATAATAAAGTAGATAACGCTTTCTTGTCAGAAATATAGGCTTATATGTCTTCCTGTTTGTACTAACTGAGGATGTATCACGGAACTTGAGAGTTGCTTTACAGGTCTGTCTGAAATCTAACTTTAGCTGATGATCCTTTAATTCCTCAGTACTGGTCTGGTGCTTGCGACCCCATGGACTGTAGCCTGCAGGCTCCTCTGTCCATGGAATTCTCCAGGCAAGAATATCGGAATGGGTTGCTATTTCTTTCTCCAGGGTATCTTCCTCACCCAGGAATTGAACCCAGGTCTCCTGCTTTGCAGGTGGACTCTTTACCATCTGAGACACTAGGAAAGTCCAAGGATAGAATGAAAAAGCCTACAACACCCAATATTCCCAAGTGGTCTCCCATCCAAGTGTTAACCAGCTTAGTTTCCGGGATCAGACAAGATGGGGCACATTCAGAGTGACATGCCTGTAGACAATACTGGCATACCTCACAGGTAGTGTGTTTGGTTTCAGACCACCACAATGAAACAAATATCACATGAAGCAAGTCAAACTTTTTTTTAATTTCACAGAGCAAATGAAAGTTGCATTTATACTACAGTATAGTCTATTACATGTGCATCAGTATGGCCTAAAAGAAACAGTATACCTCCCTTATATAAAACATTTTGTTGCTAAAAAATGCTAGTCATCTTCTGAACCTCCAGCAAATGATAATCTTTTTTTGATGGTGGATGACTTTGCCTTGACGTTAATGGCTGCTGAATGATAAGGATGGTAGTTGCTGAAGGTTAGGGTGGTGGTGGCAATTTCTTAAAACAAAACAAAAATAAAGTTTGCTGAATCACTTGACTCTTCGTGTCATTATTGATTTTTCTGTGGCATGCAATGTTCTTTATAATATTTTGCTCACAATAGAATTTCTTTCATTTGGGGTTGATCCTCTCAGACCCTGCCACTACTATATTAGCTAAGCGTATGTAATATGTATATGCTTTGCTGTCATTTCAACAGTTTTTTACAGCATCTTCACCAGGAGTAGAGTCCATCTCAAGAAACTACTGTCTGCTCATCCATAATAAACAATTCTTCATTTATTTAAATTTTAATATAATATTACAGCAATACAGTCACATTTTGGGCTCCACTCTTATTTCTATTTTTCTCCTTATTTTGACATCTGCAGTTACTTCTTCCACTGAAATTTTGAACCCTTTAAGTCACCCATGAATATTGAAATCAAATTCCAGTCTCCTGTGAATAATAATATTTTCATATCTTCTAAGAATCACAAATATTTTTAATGATATCTAGAGTGATAAACCCTTTCCCTGATGCTTGGAAAGATTGAAGGCAGGAGGAGAGAGGGATGACAGAGGATGAGATGGTTGGATGGCATCAATGACTCGATGGACATGAGTTTGAGCAAGCTCCAGGAATTGGTGATGGACACGGAGGCCTATCACACTGCGGTCCATGGGGTCACACAGAGTCAGACATGACTGAGGGACTGAGCTGAACTGACATGTAACTTCTATTTTTATCTGTATATGCTAAAGCTTATACTGGAAAAGGTTAGTTTTCATTCTAATCCTAAAGAAAGACAATGCCAAAGAATGCTCAAACTACCACACAGTTGCACTCATCTAACATGCTAGCAAAGTAATGCTCAAAATTCTCAAAGCCAGGCTTCAACAGGACATGAATCATGAAATTCCAGATGTTCAAGCTGGATTAGAAAAGGCAGAGGAACCAGAGATCAAATTGTCAACATCCGTTGGATCATCAAAAAAGCAAGAGAGTGCCAGAAAAACATCTACTTCTACTTTACTGACTATGCCAAAGCCTTTGACTGTGTAGATCACAACAAACTGCAGAAAATTCTTCAAGAGGTGGAAATACCAGACCACCTGACCTGCCTCCTGAGAAATCTGTATGCAGGTCAAGAAGCAACAGTTAGAACTGGACATGGAACAACAGACTAGTTCCAAATCAGGAAAGGAGTACATCAAGGCTATATATTGTCATCCTGCTTATTTAACTTATGTGCAGAGTACATCATGTGAAATACCAGACTGGATGCAGCACAAGTTGGAATCAAGATTGCTGGGAGAAATATCAATAACCTCAGATATTCCAATGACACGACGCTTACGACAGAAAGCAAAGAAGAATTAAAGAGCCTCTTGATGAAAGTGAAAGTGAAAGAGGAGAGCAAAAAGTTGGCTTAAAACAACATTCAGGAAACTAAGATCATGGCATCCGGTCCCATCATTTCATGGCAAATAGATAGGGAAACAACGGAAACAGTGACAGACTTTATTTTGGGGGGGCTCTAAAATCACTGCACATGGTGACTGCAGCCATGAAATTAAAAGATGCTTGCTCTTTGGAAGAAAAGTTATGACCAACCTAGACAGCATATTAAAAAGCAGAGACATTACTTTGCCAACAAAGGTCCATCTAGTCAAAGTTATGGTTTTTCCAGTAGTCGTGTATGGATGTGAGAGTTGGACTATATAGAAAGCTGAGTGCCAAAGAATTGATGCTTTTGAACTGTGGTGTTGAAGAAGACTCTTGAGAGTCCCTTGGACTGCAAGGAGATCCAACCAGTCCATCCTGAAGGAGATCAGTCCTGAATATTCATTGGAAGGACTGATGCTGAAGCTGAAACTCCAATACTTTGGCCACCTGATGGGAAGAACTGACTCCTTGGAAAAGACCCTGATGCTGGGAAAGATTGAAGGCAGGAGGAAAAAGGAATGACAGAGGATGAGATGGTTGGATGGCATCACTGACTCAATGGACATGAGTCTGAGTAAACTCCAGGAGTTCGTGATGGACAGGGAGGCCTGGCATGCTGCAGTCCATGGGGTCGCAATGAGTTGGACATGACCGAGAGACTGAACTGAACTGAACTGAATGCTTACATATGTATCGCACATCTCACATCACATACACATCACAAAAATCTTTACTTCTAATATTACAAAATTAATTACTCTATGGATCTAATCATGCCATCATCTTATGTAATAATAAAATATATTTTATTACAGTGAGGCATTGTCTGACACAAGCAGTAGTTTTTCCTTGAAATGAAAGTTATAATCAAGGCTTCACTGCAAAGTATTAATTTAATGCAGACTTTTTTTTTTGTACTATTCTGAAATAAGATTGTTCAGGTCATTTTTACCTGCTTTAGGTATTTTACTCCATATATACAGGAAAAATATATTACATTTGGTGTTCTTGTACAGAGAATATAACGTCAAATTCTAAATAAATTAATATCTAAAAGACACGTAGAAAGACTGCTCTCAATGACTTCTAGCTTAAAATTACCATGAACACATGTCTAAGTGAACAGGTCAGGTGTATTTCATGGAGACAGCATATTATATGTCAGTAAGTGGGTCCTGATGCTGCTGCTGCTGCTGCTGCTAAATCACATCAGTTATGTCCAACTCTGTGAGACCCCATAGATGGCAGCCCACCAGGCTCCCGTCCCTGGGAGTCTCCAGGCAAGAGTGCTGGAGTGGGTTGCCATTGCCTTCTCCGAAGTGGGTCCTGGAAGGTGTTTATTTGGTATTGTGTTGGGTATTTGGTAAAGAATCAAGAAAGGGGAATTTCCCTAGATTGAGTAGTGTCATAAAGCAAAGGAAATGGTACCTGGGAGGCAGAGAAAATAGACACTAGTACAAAGTGAATTTGCTCAGTTGTGTCCAACTCTGTGTGATCCCATGGACTGTAGGCTACCAGGCTCCTGTGTCCATGGAATTCTCCAGGCAGGAGTACTGGAGTGGGAGGCCATGCCCTCCTCCAGGAGATCATTATTTTCACCTATGCCACATGTCAATCAAGTGAACTTGTTATTTTTTACTCCCTCATAATGACTTTTCCTAATGCTAAAATGTTCTGTGATTTTTTTTTTCTTGAGAATGAACAGAACATCATAACCTGTTCAGCCAAACAAGCTCAGTAGACAGCTCTCAGAGGTAGTATTTGTTTTTCTCACTTCTTTAAAATTTTTACATGACCTTCTTCATTATGTTCTGTTCCTTGATGAAGCAAGTCAACAATATAGGTTAATTGTTTTATAGAGGGTAAATGTCATATAGTTTTCTGAATGTGATCTTTTTTCTGAAATTACTGCTACTGCTACTATTTAGTCACTAAGTCGTGTCTGACTCTTTGTGACTCCATGGTCTGTAGCCTGCCAGGCTCCTTTGTCCATGGAATTTCCCAGGCAAGAATACTGGAGTGGGTTGCTTTTTCCTTCTCCAGGAGATCTTCACAAACCAGGGATTGAAACTGCGTCTCTTTACCACTGAGCCAACTGGAAAGCCCTTTTCTGAAATTAGGTAGTTATAAGACTGGTTTGAAATAGTAAGACCTATTTAAATCATTAAAATGTATTTTTATTCAGATTTTTTACTTCAACTGGAAATTTTAAAATATATATTGATTCTGAACTCCCACCTCCAAGATCTTGTTTTGCTTTGGCTTCCACATTATTCTTGCTCAATATTGCATTTTATTTTTTAATATGTATAAATAAGAATATGACATCAATGTATTTCAGACTATCTTGTGTTATTCTCTATTTTATCCTTTACATTTACTTATACTTACTACCCACTGTAATTTTACCCATTATTATGCTTCATATAACATAAAAGAAAATTGACTCTGTGTATAACTAGTTGTCTAGACTATTTGTATTTGTTATTTACAAGGGAGTATAGACTTAGTGAAGCTGAAACTGAATCTTCTCTGTATTTCTTGCACAGTATGCTATACTCCTTTCCAGGGCAAAGATTCATCTTAAATCATGAACATACTGATCATTTTAGGTTTAAAAGTAAGGAAATAAGTGATTTGAATATTTTGTATATTTTGGACCATTTATTAGTTGATGTGTGAGTGTGCCATGGGGAGAAGTGCTGCACTCTGCTGAGTCATGTCCCACCATTTGTGACCCTAGGGACTGTAGCCCACCAGGCTCCTCTGTCCATGGAATTTTCCAGGAATACTGGACTATATTCCAAGAATACTGGAGTGGGTTACCATTTCCTACTCCAATGGGAGAAATAGTGTGTACAATGAATTTGCCCCTGACTGAACCTAGTATTTGAAATAGCATATAATGAATATCTTACAATGATCTGTACTAGTTTACTAAGATCACTGTGGTAATGAGGCAGTCACTCTGACTCTAGACCTCAAGTAAGTTATTTTAGATTTCACTGGCTCTCCCAATGAAATGTAGTTGTAGGACAAATCCTTGCTAAACTTACAATATTTTGAGCTGCAAATAATAAAGAATACGACTTCAGTTCTTTTACATGAAACTTAAACCTCATGCAGCAGAAGTTGGGGTTAAACAGTCAATAGTGTTGTAGCTACTCATTGATACCAGCAAAAACCTAGGCTTCTCTCATTTTCTTCCTCTTCCTTTCAACTTTATTTCCCCTGGGGACGTGAATGGCTTCTGTGTTACCAGACATCTCACTCATGATCCAGGCAGATTGAAGGTTAAAGAGGAAGACATGAGAGGGCAAAGGAGTCTTGATCTGATATTATTTAACTCCTTTTTTCAGCTTTATTGAGTATAATTGGCAAATAAAATTGTAAGATACTTAAAGTGTATATCATGATGGTCTTTTAAATTAATAATTACTTAACCTTATTTTGACCACATCTATATTAATTCACATTCTCAAGCTATAAGCCCTGATTGGAAGAACAAATTTGAAAATGAGACACTTGGCATCAAACAAATTTGGAGTTAACACATGGGAGGAGCAGAAGGGAGTATTCATATTATGTCAGTTACTATTAATGTCTGTCAACAAAAATATTATGAATACGGATTTGAGATCACAAACTTAATGGTGGAATAAGGTTGGATTGGGAAAGAGAAGAACAAAACTAAAACCATTATAAAGTTTTAATTCCATTGGTTGTAGTTTAAAAATTCGCCTTAAATATTATATTCTTTAATATTTTAGCTACTATTGTTGTTGTTCAGTCCCTCAGTCACGTCTGACTCTTTGTGACCTCATGGACTGCAGCATACCAGGCCTCCCTGTCCTTCACCATTTCCTGGAGCTTGCTCAGACTCATGTCCATCGAGTTAGTGATGCCATCCAACCATCTCTTCCTCTGTCATCCGCTTCTCTTCCTGCCTTCAATCTTTCCCAGCATCAGAGTCTTTTCAAATGAGTCAGCTCTTCGCATCAGGTGGCCAAAGTAATGGAGTTTCAGCTTCAGCATCAGTCCTTCCAGTGGATATTCAGGACTGATTTCCTTTAGGATTGATTGGTTGGGTGTCCTTGCAGTCCAAGGGTCTCTCAAGAGTCTTCTCCAACATCACAGTTCAAAAGCATTAATTCTTCAGCACTCAACTTTCTTTGTGGTTCAACTCTCACATCCGTTCATGACTACTAGAAAAGCCATAGCTTTGACTACAAAGACCTTTGCCGACAAAGTAACATCTCTACTTTTTAAAATGCTGTCTGGGTTTGTCATAGCTTTTCCCAAGAAGCAAGCATCTTTTAATTTCATGGCTGCAGTCACCAGTTGCAATTACTATTATTAGTATTTGTTTATATTTTATAATATAAACTTATAAGTTAAAGATACAGTGAATAATCTTTTAATAGGCGTTAACACCAATACACAACAACATTATTTGACTTTGATGATAATATTTTAGTAAAGGAAATATGAGAAAATATATTTCAATATTTTTTGAAACATTATTTATATTTATAATTGATGACCTGGATTTTTTTGTATTATGCTGTAATATTTCTATACAGTGAGTACCAGAGCTAAAAATGACACCTTGAAACCAGGTCTCTCTAAAATCAAGTTCCTCTGCTGAGTTTATGATTAGCCTATCTATCCAAAACACTATTCACTTTCTTGTCCCAAACCTATTCTTAAGATTTAGGATTATTGAAGGAAGAGGGAATTTGCATACAAGCCTTTGTATCCCTGTCCTGAAGTAAGAGGTTTTTGATTTAGTCTCCCAGTTCTTGCCTGAGTCTCAAAGGGCTGACTTATGAATTAATGATTAGAAAATCTGAAGATGTGGAAACAGAGTTGCTGTTGGACAGGAAACCAAAAACAACTTAGACTTTAAATCAGCCACATAGAAGAGTTACCAAATCCCCTGTTCCTTGAAAGATATAGAGTCCAAGTTGTTTTTACAGGAATCAGACCACCACCAGGTAAAAACGGCTGACTTCAAGCACACAGATCTCAGACAAGGTGAAAACAGACAGTTGGTGATGCTTAAACTTCACTTTGATGCCAACAAATTTAGGAACTGAGCACTTGCTTCTCAGGCACCTACACCCCATTCCCTCACATTGTCTTTAAAAACCTTTCCTTGAAAACCATCAGCAATACCTGGTCTGTAGAACATGAGCTACCTGTTCTTGCTTGGTGCCCTGCAGTACGTGCTGCAATTTCATTCATCAGAACCAGTGGCATACATTGACTTCACTGAGTGTGGGTGAGCTGACTCAAGTCCAAGTGTGATAAACAATTTCACCACACATATCAAACTGGAACAAATCCATTACTGGCTATACTTACCAAATTGGATATTTTTTCAATGTATGTCTACAATTACAGCAATATGCATGTAGCTTATAAGAAATAATATATTGCACTTCTTTACATGCATTACAGAACATGGTTAGGATTTTACAGTAAGTCTGTAGATGTTGTAGGCATGTTTTATTTAAATGAGTAATAAACATATGTTGTCTATTTGGAGGGGTAATTTAAAAACAAGTTAGAGTAGTTTTTTTCTAATTGTGTTAAGTATACATACATGAGACTATAGAGGTCATATGTTGCATCACTTTTGCCAGCGAAACTACATACTGGTAAACAATTTTCAAGCATCTATTCTTATTTTATCTCTATATTATTAGTTTCCTTCTAAAACAAATAAATGTTCACACTTGTTTTTAAAATGCAAACTCTGTATTAAAAAATGGTAAATAAAATAAAAAGAATTGATTTTATATCTATCCAATTTGCACATCAGGACAATTAGTTTGACTTATGTATGGTGAGGGAGTAGTCTTCAAGAAGGATTTCAATTAATAAATGAAGAAGGAAGACATAATTAAATATCAGTTTGAAAACTCTAACGACAGCATCCATGTAGGCAATAATAAGAGAAGGCAACTGATAACCCTAAAATAGAGACAGCTGTCGTTCTACATTACCTTGAAAAATAGAAAGACAATTTAATCAATCCTTTATATCTAGCAATCAATTTATACTAATAGTAGAATTATAGGAAGATAACACCATGAATATGCATCCAGTAAAATCCATACTATAAGAAACTTCACTATGAACTATCCAGTTTCTACAACAAGAAAATTGCAAGATTATAAATAAATAAAGTGCTCGGGCCTGGTGCACTGGGAAGACCCAGAGGAATCGGGTGGAGAGGGAGGTGGGAGGGGGGATCGGGATGGGGAATACGTGTAAATCTATGGCTGATTCATATCAATGTATGACAAAACCCACTGAAAAAATAAATAAATAAATAAAGGGGAAAAATAAATAAATAAACAACAAATAAAATAAATAAGATTTAGTAGCCTTATTAGTCAATTGCAAAAATTAATCCTTATTTTATATCAATTCAGATAAACACATTTTATCAAAACTAGTTTGTCAATAAAAAAATATAAACTCTGGATATTAGAAAATAATATTTAGGAAATGTGAATTTTTTGCTGAAATAGTGATTTTTTTTTTTAATATACAAACATAAGCTGACTCACCAATACATTGGAAAATATGTTTAGATTAAACAATATGAAATATGTGAAGAAATAGGTGAAGGCCAATTTCCTCACATATTTTAAAATCTATATATACATATAATCTATGCATATATAAGAAATGTATAGATTAAACAATATGAAATATGTAAAGGAAGTAGGTGAAGCAATCCCACTTCACAGATCACTGCCTTGTTGTGGCAAAGGGGCTTGCATAACTCAATGACGCTATGGGCCATGTCATGTAGGGTGACCCAAGATGGACAGGTCACAGCGGAGAGTTCTGACAAAATGTGATCCACTGGAGAAGGGATTGGCAAACCACCCTAGTATACTTGCTGTGAGAACCTCATAAACTGTATAAAAGGACAAAAAAAAAATATGGTATTGAAAAGTGAGTCCCCCAGGTCAGAAGATGTCCAATATGCTACTGGGGAAGAGCAGGGAAGAACTACTAATAGCCCCAGAAAGAAGGAAGCAGCTGGGCCAAAGCGGAAACGATGCTCAGATATGGAAGTGTCTGATGATGAAAGTAAAATCTGATGCTGCAAAGAACAGTAATGTATAGGAACCTGGAATGTTAGGGCCATGAATCAAGGTAAATTGGATTCGATCAAGCAGGAGACAATAAAAATAAAATAACTTAGGAATCAGTGAACTAAAATGGATGGGAATGGGTGAATTTATTTCAGATGACCATTATGTCGACTCCTGTGGGCAAGAATCCTATAGAAATTAAGTAGCCCCCATAATCAACAAGAGAGTCCAAAATGCAGTACTTTGGTGCAACCTCAAAAATGACAGAATGATCTTCATTTGTTTCCAACAAACCATTCAACATCACAGTGATTCAAGTCTATGCCCCTACCAACTCCAAAGAAGCTGAAGTTTACCAGTTCTGTGAAGATCTAGAAGACCTCCTAGAACTACCACGAAAAAAGAAGTTCCATTCATCTTTGGGATTGGAACACAAAAGTAGGAAGTCAAGAGATACCTGGAGTAACAGGCAAAACTGGTCTTGGAGAATAAAATGAAACAGGTCACATTCTTTGTAACTGAAGATGGAGAAGCTGTATACAATCAACAAAAACATGACTGGAGCTGACTGTGGATCAGATCATCAGCTTCTCATAGAAAAATTAACACTTAAACTAAAGAAAGCAGGCAAAACCACTAAATCAGTCAGGTATGATTTCAATCAAATCCCCTATGAAAATGCAGGCAGGTAAGGAATAGATTCAAGGGATTAGATCTAGTGAACAGTGTGACTGAAGAACTATGGATAGAAGTCCATGGTATTGTAAAGGAGGCAGAGAACAAAACCATCCCAAAGAGAAAGATAAGCGAGAAGGCAAAGTGGTTATCTGAGGAGGCTTTACAAGTAGCTGAAGAAGAAAGAGAAGCAAAAAGCAGGGAGAAAGGGAAAGGTACATCCGACTAAACACAGAGTTCCAAAGAATAGCAAGGAGAGACAAGACGGCCTTTTTCAATAAACAGTGCATAAAACTAGAAAGAAAACAATGGAAGGGGAAAGACTGGAGATCTCTTCAGGAAAAATGGAAATATCAAGGGAACATTTCACCCAAAGATAGGCACAATAAAGGACAGAAACTGTAGAGACATAGTAGATGCTGAAGAGATCAAGAGAGATGGAAAGAGTACACAGAGCAACTGTACAAAAAAGAACTTAATGAGCCGGATTACTATGATGATGTGGTCAGTCACTGAGAGCCAGACATTCTGCGGTGTGAAATCAAGTGAGACATAGGAAGCACTGTTTTTAATAAAGCTAGTGGATGTGATGGAATATAGTAGAATATAGTAGAGCTATTCTAAACCCTAAAGGGTGATATCATTAAGATATTGCATTCAATATGCCAGCAAATCTGGAAGACCCAGCAAGAGCTACAGGACTGGAAAAGGTTAGGCCTCATCCCAATTCCTAAGAAGGGTAGTACTAAAGAATGTTCTAAGCATTGGACAATTGCACTCATCTCCCATGCTAGTAAGCGCATGCTTAAAATCTTGCACCCTAGGCTCCAGCATTTTGTGAACCAAGAACTTCCAGGTGTCCAAGCCAGGTTTAGAAAAGGCAAAGGAACAAATTGCCAACATTTGCTGCATCATAGAGAAAGCAAGGGAGTTCCAGAAAAGCTTCTACCTCTGTTTCATTGACTATGCTAAAGCCTTTGACTGTGTAGATCATAATAAACAGTGGAAAGCTCTTAAACCGATGGGAATATCTGACCATTTTACATGTCTCCTGAGAAACCTGTATCCAGATCAAGAAGCAACAGTTAGAACCCCGTATGGAACAATTGGTTGGTTCCATGTGGAAGGAGTACCACAGCTGTTTTCTGTTTGTTTAACTTACGTGCTGAGAGCATCATGAGAAATGCCAGGCTGGAAGAGTTACAAGCTATAATCAAGATATGTGGGAGAGACATTAACAACTTCAGATATGTGGGTGATACTACTCTAATAGCAGAAAGCAAAGAGGAACTAAAGAGCCTCTTGATGAGGGTGAAGGTGAAGAGTGAAAGAGCTGCTTAAAACTAAATATTAAAAATACTAAGATCATGGTATCCAGCTCCATTACTTCATGACAAATAGAAGGGGAAAACGTGGAAACAGTGACAGATCTCCTCTTCTTGGACTCTAAAATCTCTGTGGATGGTGACTGCAGTCATGAAATCAGATGATGGTCACTTCTTGGCAGGAAATCTATGACAAACCTAGACAGTGTGTTGAAAAGCAGAGACATAACTCTGCTGACAAAGGTCTGTATAGTCAAGGCTATGGTTTTCCCATAACCTTGGTTGTGAGAGCTGGACTGTAAAGAAAGCCTTCGGACTGTGGTGCTGGAGAAGACTCCTGAAAGTCCCTTGGGCAACAAGGAGATCAAACCAGTCAATCTTAAGGGAAATCAACCCTGAATACTGGTTGGAAGGACTGATGTTGAAGCTGAAGCTCTGGTATTTTGGTCATCTGATGTGAACAGCTGACTCATTGGAAAAGACCCTGATGCTGGGAAAGATTGAGAGCAGAAGAAGAAGAGGGCATCAGAGGATGAGATGGCTGGATGGCATCACCAATCCAATTGACTTGAGCTTGGGCAAACTTTGGGAGATAGTGAGGGACAGGGAAGCCTGGCATGCTGCAGTCTATGGTGTCAAAAAGAGTAGGACATGACCAGGTGACTAAACAACAAGGGGAAGGCACTATTAAACAAAATATGTTATATACATTAACTACAGAAATTAGGCACATTGTACTGTTCTTGAAAATTGGCGGGAAGGTTTGCAAGTGTAGCAAGAAAAAGAAACATGTCTATTATCTGTGTCAGACCTTTTCCCCCTGAAATTTGTTTATTTTTATGTGCTAAAAAAGCAAACTTTTGTATTTCATACTATATTTTCAACATTTCCATCTTACTTTAAATGTATTTTTCTTGATGTCTGGCCAAAATAGTGGAGTATGAAGACCCTGAACACACCTCTGTCCACAGGCACAGCAAAATTAAAACTGTTTACAGAGCAACTATCTATGAGAAACTGAAGGCTAGCAAAAGATATTTTTAACAGCTAAAGATACAAGAAAGGAAGAACAAGAGTGGTAGGAGGAATGAAGATATGGTAATCACAAAAGCCACACCCTTTGGTAGGTGATCCACAAACAGAAGGATACTCAAAATTTAAGAGCTTTTCTCCAAGGTGAGGTGTCTCTCCCAACATCAGGTTCACCAGCCTAGGTGTTATATATCAAAAAGAGTCTCCAGAACATCTGGCTTGCATACAGAGGAGATGGGGGACCTTACAAAACTGAGACTCTAATCTTAAAAGATGTGTGAAGATATTTACATGCGGTAGCACAGAGACAGCAGCTTGAAAAAAGCTGATCTTGAAGAGCACCTCAGAGGGGGAGGTGGCAACTGAAACTCACCCTGGGGCTGGAGATGCCAGCAATAGACATTTTGGGGAAGAGGTTCTGCATCAAGGACACTGGCCCTGGCAAGCATCATTTCGGAGTCCCCTCTCTAGCCTATTAGTGTGAGAAAATTACCCACCCATAAGTGAACCAGCTTCAGCCTCGGCCACTCCAGACCCTGTAGTCAGTCACTTAGGGACATGGCCCCACAAATCAGTGGGATGGCAGTCACCACAAAAATCAGAGCCTAGCGGCCAACCAGTCCAGTGCCCTGTCTTGCCTACCAGTGCATCCATAATATTTGACCACATCAAAAGAGAAGGACCCATGCAGCCCACATAGGGGCCACTCATAGAGCAGACAACCCACTGAAATAAGATACCTCATGTCCAAAGACAAAGAAGAAGCCACAGCAAGACAGTAGGAAGGGCTCAATCACGATAAAACCAAATCCCATACCCATTGGGTGGGTGACCTGTAAACTGGAGAACAATAATACCAAAGAAATTCTCACACTATTGTGAAGGTTCTGAACCCCATCTCAGACTTTCCAGCCTCGGGATCCAACAAAGGGACTGGGACCCCAGAGAATCTTGCCTTGAGGATCAATGGGATTTGATAATAGGCCTCTTAGAGGAGCAGGTAAAAGAAAGTCTCTGGTCTTGGAGGGCACAAACAAAATTTTGTGCACATCAAGATGCAGAGGAGAGGAGCAGTGACCCCACAGGAGACTGAGATGAAACTACCTGCTAGTGTTGGAGGGCCTCCTATGGAGGCATGGGTCAGCAGGGTCTCACCATAGGGACGGGGGCACTGGAAGGTCCCCCTTGTGTAAGCCCTGTTGGAGTTCACCATTAATCCTACCATCAAGCCCCAGAGCCCAGGGCTGGGTCACCTCAGGCCAAACAACTGCCAGAAAGGGAGTGAAACCCCACCCATCAGCAGATCATTGTATTAAAGCTTTATTGAGCAAGGCCCTGCCCACCAAAGCAAGACCCAGTTTTCCCCATTGCCAGTCCCTCCCAACAAGAAGCTTATACAAGTCTCTTCGTCTCATCCATCAGAGGGCAGATAGAAGAAGCAAGAAGCACAGCTCTCACAGAAGCTAAAACTAAAACCATATTATGGAAAGTTAATCACAATGAAAAAACAGACAGTATGTCCCAGATGAAGCGACAGGATAAGATCCCAGAAAACACAACTAAATGAAGCGGAGATAGGCAATCTTCCAGAAAAAATTCAGAATAATGATAGTGAAGATAATTCAAGATCTTGGGAAAAGAATGAGGGCAAAGATCGAAAAGATGCAAGAAATGTTTACCAAAGATGTAGCAGAACTAAAGAACAAACAAACAGAGATGAATAATACACTAGAAGAAATCAATAGCAGAATAACTGAGGCAGAAGAATGGATAAATGACCTAGAGGACAGAATGGTAGAAATCACTGCTGCAGAACAGAATATAGAAAAAAGAATGAAAAGAAATGAAGACAGCCTAAGGGACCACTGGGACAACATTAAACTCACCAGCCTTCACATTATATAGGTTCCAGAAGGAGAATAGAAAGAGAAAGGACCTGAGAAAATATTTGAAGAGATAATAGCTGAAAAATTCCTGAACATGGGAAAGGAAATAGTCAACCAAGTCCAGGAAACACAGAGAATCCCAGACAGGATAAACCCAAGGAGGAACACACCAAGACACATAGTAATCAAACTGACAAAAATTAAAGACAGAGATAAAATATTAAAAGAAACAAGGGAAAAATGACAAATAACACACAAGGGAACTCCCAACAGATTATCAGCTACTTTCTCAATAGAAACTACAAACCAGCAGGGAATGGCATGATGTATCTAAAGTGTTGAAAAGGAAGAAACTACAACCAACCCAACAAGACTCTCCTTCAAATTTGATGGAGAAATCAAAAGCTTTCCAGGCAAGCAAAAGTTAAGAGAATTCAGCACCACCAAACCAGCTTTATAACAAATGCTAAAGGAATGTTTCTAGGCAGGAAACACAAGACAAGGAAAAGACCTACAGAAAATAAACCCAAAATAGTTAACAAAATGGTAATGGGATCACATATATTGATAATTATCTTAAATGTAAATGGATTAAATACAACAACCAAAAGACATAGACTGACTGGGTGGATGCGGACATGTACTTGTATGCACTTCCGCTTAACACATCACTCTGCTTGGCCCTCCCCAAATTGTATATTTTCATATTGTTAATTAATCATGTTTCCATTTTGGCTTGTAATTGGAACTATCTTTTATTTTTTGTCTTGCTATTGATTGTGAAAACTATTAAACATCTTTTACTATTGTGTTAGGTAACTATTACTCAATACCATTGTATTATAATTGGTCAACAGAAAAATAATAGAGCTCTCTATTGGCAATACTAGGACCTAATAGAAAAACCTGTAATCACTTTTTAAAATCCAGATGCATATCAAAATTATCTTGAAATTTTTTGAAAAATACAAATTCTCAGGTATTGCTTTTTTTTCTCCAGAGCTCCAGATAAGTTTCTAATGAACAGTCATGTTTAAAAAACACTGGGCTATATGATAATCCTTTACTTTTATCTAGTTTGTTTCACTTTTTCTATTTCATATTCAGGGCTTACATTTTGTTTAGTTTATGTTCTCCAATTTCTCCATCTCTTCTCTCTTTTACTGATGTTCTTTCTCAAGTCTTTATCAAGTGTAGTTTAGTATATGTGTAATATATATGTATTGTAGTAGATATGGATTTTGTATACATATTATAAATGTAGATAATGTATATATTTTAGAAAACATGAATTTTTGCCTAACTAAGAATATTATGATATTTTGATTCCACTTATTTCACTTAGTATGAATAGAATTCTAGATTTCTAATTAAAAAATAGATATGCAACAAGCAACAAAGGTTTCCTGCACAGCGTAGTGAACTTTGGTCAATATCTTGTAATAACCTATGGTGGAAAATAATTTCAACAATAATATATGTGTATTTGTATAATTGAATCACCTAGCTGTGCCCCTGAAACAATGTAAGTCAATGATACTTCAATAGAAACTATATATGTATATTTATAAGGTCCCAAATTATTAAAATAAATAGAAGTTGCAATTAACATTACAAAAATACAAAAATTCATGTAAGATTACTATGAACAATTGTACATCAATAAAATGAACAACAGAGATGAAATGGATGAATTCCTATAAATCTTCTATTCCTAAGTCTGTATCAGAAAGTAAAAAAGGACAGACTGATTATTAGTAATGAAATTGAGTCAGTAGTAAAAAACAAACAAAATCCAGGATCAGACAACTCCACAGTTAAGTTTTACTAAACACTTAAAAATATTTAACATCTATCCTTTTCAGACTATTCCCAAAAAATAGAGAAGGAATAATTTTGAACTTATTTTACAAGGCCAGCATCAACCTGCTATCAAAACCAAAGAAACAATAAAAGATTAAAGGTCAATATCATTAATGAACATAGCTGTAAAAATTCTCAACAAAATACTAGCAACCCAAATTCAACAAGATATTAAAAGGATCATGCACAATGTTCAAGGGGAACATACCCCAGGGATGCAAGGAAAGTTTAATAACTGCAAATCAATCCATCAATGTGACACATCACGTTAAAAATTTGAAAAATAAAAAATTGTATGATCAGTAGAAACTAACACAACATTGTAAAGTAACTATACTCCAATAAAAATTTATTGTAAAATTATATGATCATCTTAATAGGTACAGAAAAAGTTTATGACTAAATTTAACATCCATTTATGATTAAAAAAAATTCTAGCAACACATGGGTATAAAAAAATACCTCAGCGTAATAAAGTCTATGTATGACAGACCTATAGCCAACATCATACTCAAGAGTGAAAAGCTGAAAGCATCTCCTCTAAGATCAAAAACAAGAGAAGGATACACTCTTTAGTCACTTTTATTCAACAAAGTATTGGAAGTCCTAGCCACAACAATCAGAACTGAAAAAGAGATGAAGTGCAAGCAAACTGGAATGAAAGGGAAATCTGCTACTATTTGCAGATGACATAATACTATATATAGAAAATCCTAAAAACTCCACACACAAAAAAAATCAGAACTAATAAATGTAGTAATGTTGCAGGATACAAAATCAGTATACAAAAATCTGTTGTAATTTTATACCCTAATCATGAATTTTAAGAAAGAGAAATTAATAAAACAATCCATTTTACAATTTCATCTAAAATAATAAAATGATAAATTTAACCAAGGAGATGAAAGGCCTCTTCTCTGAGATTGAAAAGACATTGATTAAAAAAACTTGAAGAAGATGCAAATGTAAAGATATACCAAGGTCATGGATTATAAGCATAAATATTGTTAAAATTTCCATACTACTCTAAGCAATCTACAGGTTTATTATAATCTCTCTATAAATACTAATGACAATTTCACATAACTGGTACAAATAATCTTAAAATTTGTATTTAGACACAAAGGATGCTGAGTAACCAAAGAAATATTGAGAAAGAATAAAATTAAAGGTATATGCTCCCTGATTTTAAGTTATGCAGCATAGTAGTAATCAAAAATTATGTAATACTGACACAAAAACGGATAGATGGGATAGATGGATAGAGTAGAATACAGAGCCCAGGAATAAATCCACACTTATTTGTTCAATCAATTAATGAGAAGGAGAGTAAGAATACTCAGTGGAGACAAGACAGTCTTTTCAATAAAGAGTGTTTATGGAAACACTCTTGATTATGGGAAACTGGACAGCTACATACAAAAGAATTAAATTGGACAACTTTCTTACACCACATACAGCAATCACCTCAAAGTAGATTAAAGACTTAAATGTAAGACTGAAACTCTAAAACTCAGAAGAAAATATAGGTAGTACATTCTTTGACAGATGATTTAGTGTCTCCTCAGGCAAGGGCAATGAAAATGAAAGTAAAACAATGAACCTGCCTGAAACTAAAAATCCTTTGCAAGTCAAGAAACCACCAACAAAGCAAAAGGAAACTCATTAAATGGGAGAATATATTTTCAACTTATATATCTGATAAGGGATTAGTATTAAAATATATAATGAATTCATACAACTCAATTTCAAAAAAACAATCTGAATGAAAAAAATAGATTAAAAACCTGAATACATTTTTCCAAGAAAGCCATATAGATGGACAACAGACAAATGAAAAGATGCTCAACATCACTATCATTAGTTTGTTAGTCATTCGGTCATGTCAGACTCTGCAACCCCTTGGACTGTAGACCTCCAGGCTCCTCTATCCTTGGAATTCTCCCAGCAAGAATACTGGGGTGGGTAGCCATTCCCTTCTCCACGTTATCTTCCCAACCCAGGCGTCGAACCTGGGTCTCCTACATTGCAGGGGGACTTTTTACCATCTGAGCCACCAAGAAAGCTCCATAATCACCAGGAAAATGCAAATTAAACTCACAATGAGATATCCTTCAATACTGGTCAGAAGGGCTATTTTCAAAAAGATAGCACATAATACATAACAAGTGTTGGTGAGGATATCAAGTAAAGGAAAACCTGTGCACTGTTGGTGGAATTGTAAAATGATGCAAACATGATAGAACATTGTATAGAGGTTTTTCCATTAAAAAAAAATAGGACTACTGTACAATCCAACAATTCTACTTCTGGGTGTTTATCCAAAGAAGGAACAAGCACTAATTTGAAAAGGCATATGCACCTCGATGGTTTTTGGAGCATTGTTTATAATAGCCAAGTTATGGAAGTGACTTAAGCGTCCATCAATAGATGAATGGGTGAAGAAAATATAAACATATGTGTGAAGTGAAAGTGAAAGTGTTAGTCATTCAGTCACGTCCAACACTTTGAGATCCCGTGGACTGTAGCCCTCCAAGCTCCTCTGTCCATGGAATTCTCCAGGCAAGAAAACTGGAGTGAGTAGCTATTGTCCTCTCCAGGGCATCTTCCTGACCCAGAGATTGAACTCAAATCTCCTGCATTGCAGGCAGATTCTTTACTGTTTGAGCCACCAGGAAAACCATATATATAGTGAAATATATGCATATATATAGTGAAATATGTACAGATGGTTAATACACTTATGATGATTATGTCAAATGAGAAAAAAGAAAGTGAAAAGTGAAGTCGCTCAGTCATGTCCCTCTCTTTGCAACCCCATGCACTGTAGCCTACAAGGCTCCTCCATCCACGGGATATTCCAGGCAATAGTACTGGAGTGGGTTGCCATTTCCTTCTCCAGGGGATCTTCCTGACTCAGGGATTGAACCCAGGTCTCCCTCATTGTAGGCAGACGCTTTACCATCTGAGCCACCAGGGAAGTCCTATGAAAATGTAAAATCATTATGCAGTACACCTGAAACTAATGTAGTATATTTCATCAACTATATTTCAACTAAATAAAAAGCAAATAAACATTTTTTCTTCATAAAAATTAGCCACTTACTAATTTTGAAGTTTTGTTCTGCAGATATCTGCTGTATAATTTAGCTTTGATACAGGGAATTTAAAGTGCTAGTAATAATCCACTAAAGGTAGCTGTTTAACTAATGGTTAATATTATGTATTTTTCTATACATTTTTTTTCTTTTTGTGACTGAATTTCTTCTTAAGAATATACCTTCAGTGATTTATATTTCCTTCACTCACAAAAATTACCTTTGAATATTTCTTTATTTAAAATAGAATTTACAAATATCAGATAATATTATAAAAGATCTCCTCTGGTGATTAATTTGTTATTAAATTTATTTTTCTAAACCTTTATCATTTTTTTCCTGTTACTTTGCAAGTATACATTGACATTTGAGAAAGTTTAGTTTCTCATCTTCTTTCTTCCTTTATTTGTTTCAGTCATGTTTATCAATATCACAAAAACAAGTAGTTCTTTTATAAAATTTTGTTGTGTTTCTTTTTTTTTTTTTTTTTTGCTTTCATATAAGAAACCTCAAAGCCTGCATCCAAATATGAAGTGTCATTCCTATACATCTTTTTAAATTGCATGAATCTGTTAATGGTAAAAAAAAAAAATAAGTTATGATGTGATAAAACTTAAGATTTGTCTCTTTGTTCTAGAAGATTAATTTTAATGATTTTTCCTACCAGTGATGATTGTATACTAACGCCAACTGACATTGTGAAGCAATTACACGGTTAAGTAGAAGTTCATTGCTAACAACAGAGTGTGCATGAGTGCCAAGTCGTTTCAGTTGTGTCCCTTTCTTTGACACCTCAGGGACTGAAGCCCGCCAGGTTCCTCTGTCCATGAGATTCTCCAGGCAAGAATACCGGAGTGGGTTGCCATTTCCTTCTCCCAGAGTAAACCTGTATGTTGATTAATCATCATAATATTTTAATGTTTTTAAAAAATTTTTCTATTTGACAGAACCGATTAGTCTGCCACTTTTCTTTCCTCAGACTTTGGCTAATTAATACACATAATTAATATACATAACGCTGATTTGAGTTCTCTCACCTTCTTGCTGTTCCTTTTATAATGACAAGTGAACTTTAAAATGAACCTCTAGAGAACAGGCATTATCTAATGGAAAAATAAAAAGAGGTAAATCATCAACAGATCACAAAATAACAAAATAAATGAGCCAGCAATACACCAGGTGTAGAAATGTCAAACATATAAATAATTGAATAAGCTTGAACATAGAAACATTGAACTAGAACAGTATATATACTGTTATATGCAACCCTCTCTGGGCTCACCGGATAGCTCAGTTGTTAAAGAATCTGCCTGCAATGCAGGAGACCTGGGTTCGATCCCTGAGTTGGGAAGATTCGCTGGAGAAGGAAAAGGCTACTCACTCTAATATTCTGGACTAAAGAATTCCATGGACGTCCATGGAGTAGCAAAGAGTCGGACATGACTGAGCGGCTTTAACTTCACTTCATTTCACTTCACATATAGCCCTCTCCAGAAAGAGAGTGGAGTTTCTTTACAAGCAAACATAAAACAATTTTAAAATGCATCATATATTTTACCATGAAATGAATCTCAATAAATTTCTTTCTTTTCTCAATAAATTTCAAAGCATCAAAGATAACAAATATTATCAAACATGTAATGTGTGTGTGTGTGTGTGTGTGTGTGTGTGTGTGTGTGTGTGTGTATCTGTGTGTCTGCAATTTGGAAAACTCAGCAGTGACCACAGGACTGGAAAAGGTCAATTTTCATTCCAATTTCAAAGGAGGGTGACGCCAAAGAATGTTCAAACTACCATACAATTGAGCTCATTTCACATGCTAGCAAGATTATGCTCAAAATCCTTCACGCTAGTCTTCAGTAGTAGGTGAACTGAGAACTTCCAGGTGGGCAAGCTGGGTTTTGAAGAGGCAGCAGAACTAGAGATCAAATTGCCAACATTCTTTGGATCATGGAGAAAGCAAGGGAGTCCCAGAGCATATCTACTTCTGTTTCACTGACTATGCTGAAGCCTTTGAATGTGTGGATGACAACAATCTGTGGGAAATTCTTCAACAGATGGGAGTACCAGACCACTTTGCTTGTTTCCTGAGAAACCTGTATGCAGTTCAAGAAGCACCAGTTAGAACCAGGCATAGAACAATGGACTAGTTCAAAATTGAACTAATGGAAATGTTACTCGCAATGGCACAAAATTGGAGGGAAAAAAACAGAAAAAGTTATGTTTTAAAAATGTATTGCTATATATCAGTTATTTTTTAAGTGGTTTACAACCATCAGCACCTGCATGAATAAATATCTAAGACCAAACTTTGAGTGAAAAAAAGACAAACAACACTTGCAGTATGATTCTCCGAATATAAAGCTCAAAAGAGAAACACACATTTGAAGACACAAATATTTATGATAAAATTGTAAAGAAAAGGAATTGACTAAAATAAAATTGAGGATGTTGTAGCTCTCTGAGGAAGATAGGAGGCAACCACCAGGAGTTTGAACTCATTGCTGAGGTACATTTCCTAAATGTGTGGTGACCACAGGTTACTTTCTTTAATTTTAAATGTATAAATGTTAACAGAATGTATTCCCTTGTGTATGCAATATATTTTATAATATGAATTAAAATAATTTTATTTTTAGAAGTGTCAAAAATAGCACAAAACCACCAAGGAGACCTCATTTTGTTATTCTACTGCATCACATTAAAAAGTACGTTATTGTCATTCTACTCCCAATACATGTGCAAGCCCTGACATGCTTCTAATAAGCAAATGGCCCATGAATTCTGTTCTGAGAGTCACTTAAAAGAGCAAAATACTCAATAATGCTTCTATTAGAATAGATCAGAAATCAGCAGTTAATTAGAACATTCAAAGCAATGGGTAGTACAATGTATAAAAATAAATGAAGAGATGATTTATTCCATAATTAATCCTTAGAAACTTAAATAGCAATAAAATATTAATTTATTCCTATCAAAATAATGATACATTTAATACCATGCTGATGGACTCCAAAACAAGCAGATAAATAAATAAATAACAGAGGATATATCACTGTAGATGTGACAGAAAAAAAAAAGTGAACACATTTGGATCAACTTACATAAGGATGTTAAAAACTGCTCCTAACATATACCAAAGACATATAATATGCATATAAGATATATGTATATTTACACATTAAAACAAAACTTTCCTCTGACAGGAAGTTCAGAATATATCTGAAGATCTGAAACAGGTGACGTAGTGCAGAGTGTGTGGGGCTTAATCACAGGCTCTGTCACTACGGGAGAGTAGTAGTTTCCCAGGGATAAAGAAGATAAAGAGTTCATGCAAGAAAGGATGGACTGGAATAAGACCTTTGATGTGAAGCCAGAGGACATGGATTTCTGGCCTCTTTAAAGGGCTAATCCAAAGCAGACAAGCTGCTGTCTGTGCTTACCCTTTCAATGGGATGTTTTGTTATTCCCATTAAACTAGTGGTTGGGAATTTGAGGAGAAAGGCTCAGTATTGCTGCTAAAAAGGGTGAGACAAAATGCCTCTGGCTCTGGACCTGTTGTATCCACAATACCTGAATGGGGTGCAAAATTACAATAATTAATCACAGGAGGCAGTTCTCAGTTGGAATCCCAGATGGCTACTTGCGAAAGTTACCCAGCTGCTAGACAGATGTGTGTGTGCATATGTGTGTTCATGTTACAAAAGGAGAGAGAGAATCTCCACATTGTTAAGCCTAACATTAAGAAAAACTAATATATTAGTAGGAACTAATATAGTAGGAACCTGTTATAGTTGGAATTTACTGATATATTTTGGATAAGTACAGTCTCACCACACATACACTTAAAATATCCACTTTAAATTTAATGAAAAGAAGCATAACTTTTATTTTAAAAGAGCAAGAAATTATGAAACAAATCAGGAAGGGCAAAAGGAAGATAAGTGAATATAAAATAAGCAAAACCAGAAATCTTGGAAACAAAATATATTTACTCAACTAAAAAAATAAAACAAAAAAGAGATTCTATAATCAATATTAGACAAAGAGCAATTTAGCTTATTAGAAGATAATGATGAGATATTTGCCCATATAAAACAAACAAACAATGATAAGAAATATGGAAAGCTGTTACGATGTGGAGAGAATGAGGCAAGCATATGGATAATGGATGACAACAGCAGCTATGGATTTTTACAATCTTTAATAAGATACACAAAGAACACACCATGTAGTGTGTTTGAAAATCTTATGATTTTCCAAATGATAATTCAATATTTGAAGCATTAACATCTGTTGTATAATGATATAGTAATGATAATTATATTATTATCTTAAACATTTATAGGATTGAAATTCCTTGTTAAAATCAGTACAAGAAAAACATGGGGTACAGAGAATGTGGGAAGGCTGTGGCATGTTTCAATTTAAAAGATGTGGTTAAGCTATTTGGGAAGCTAGAACACTAAGTAGAAAATAATAAAACTAGTTTTACACTGGAGCATAGTTATCAAAGAAGCAGGAGGGTGAGAAAACTCATGGAGCTTTCTTTATCCTAGAATTTCTCCAAGATAATAATACTTTTATTTTTTATAAGAAGGCTGAAATTGAAGTGCTGTGACTAAAATAAGCCAATCCAGTCTACCCAATAATTTTTGTATTTTTCACTGATGACTAAATGTTTTACCATATTGATACCATTCATAATTTTTTGCTTTTTAATAGTCTAGCCTCAGTTATTGGGCTCTATGAATAAGTGAAACTTTTGTGTAAGGTTTAAACAATCGAAGAACTCTTGTGAAGTAAGAGAGCTGAACAGCATGTGTCTCCACACCCAATAAAATATCCACTTATATTTTTAACCCAGTGACAGTTTTACCATAAATGCTGTGACATAGTAAAAATAATAAAATAAAGCTAAATTATGAGTCTGGAGTTATGACTTCAAGATATGAAATAAGTGGCATGTCAGGGAAAAGAGTTTGTACTTGGAATGATTAGTTTATTCTAGGAAATAGAAAAGCTTCATGAAACATGAGCATTGGAATTAAACAAGCCCACAGGCACCAATTCCTTCTGCTGTTCTGCAACTGCAAATAAAAGAGTACACTATTATCCTACAAGTCCCAATACACCTGTAAACACAGGTGCTTAATGATAGGCAAATGATTCATACATTGTGCACGAAGAATCTATCTGATCCCAGAGAAACCTAAAACTTTTTCTCAGAGTTTCTCTTTGATTTCACTGTTGCCAAGTTTCCCTTAAGTGAACTTGAGGCTTCATTAATATCTAGAGTGCAGGGGGAACTGAATTAGAAACCCAAGGGATGTTTAAACAAGCTCTTCTTCTCCTGGGATCCAAACTACAGAGATAAGTGTTTGCAATTTCCTCTATTTTACTATAACTTTTTAATTGTTACATTGTAACACTCTAACAAGCCCCTTGGCGTGGTCCAGAGCACAGTCCCTTGGCACAGTTCGAGTTTAACTGGCAGGACTCGCAATTCCCGGAAGTTCTTAAATAATGAAAACAAGTCTGCTTTAAAGCCTTTAAAAAAAAAAAAAGTTCTGAGACAGTGATTTAAATAAATCTTTGTTCATCTCCTATGCATTTAACATGACCTCTTTTTAATAACTAGTCTCACTGGGACACCAAGTGATCATCAAGTTAGTAAAATCAAACCACCACAGGGAGCTCTCTGTGAAGCATCTCCATCAAAACAAAGCAATCACACTTTGAATTCAAATTATTTGGTAATTCTGGCTTTTTATTTGTTCTCAAACAAAAGTTCTTTGCTTTTGTTGCTGTTTTTATCATATGCTCCTGAATTTACCTTTGAAAATCAATATATCATTGAGTCTTCCTTTAATAGACAAGCTTCATAAGAAAAGATGCTAGTATGCATCAACCCAACAAGCACTAGAAAGACAATTTTGATTTTATAAGCTACTCATATGCCACACATTTTTCATATTCTCTTCCTACACATTACCTCAAAACAAACAAAAAAGTTCTACTAAACATAGGCTAAAATATTTAAATAACTGATTTTCATGAATAGAACTGGAATTTAACAACTGGCCAATCAGTGCACATGATGAATTATGTATTTTAACTTTTTAACTGGTGAAAGAAATGGCAGCTCTCTCCAACATTCTTGCCTGGAAAATACCATGGAGTGAGGAGCCTGGCAGGCTACAGTGCATGGGTCACCAGAGTCAAACACGACTTAGCAACTAAACCACCAGCACCACCACCACCACTTTTTAACAGTTGCAACACAAAATTTTCCTTGTAGTTATTGAAAGTCCATCTAGGAATTTCTGTTTCCACTGTTTTGTAGAAGTGATTATATTCATTTGTCCTCACATATTTCCTTTGAAAAAGTTAAATACATTTAAAAATCTTATATGCATTTTTAAGATTATGATTGAAATGAAACAACTATTCCTTATTTGGATAGACTTAGTGCATAGTGTTTAAATATTTTTAACTAAAATTCAATATCTTAGGTTTGCCCTTCCTTTTTAGGTACATGTTAATAAGCATACTTCTGAGATCTGTTTTCCATGATGTATTTTTTAAATTTCTTATTTATAAAATGTGATATTTTCTCCCCAGCCAAGCTGCTTACTTCTCTCCACCTGATCTAAGACATTGCTTAAAGAAGATCTTACACAAGATCTTACTTCATTAAAAGTAAAGAGCACAGACTTACAAAGAGCCATTATGAAGAGATAGGCAAAGGCCAAGGGGGCTTTCTTGCCTCACACCATTTGAAATCACCCAGGATAAGATATATAGGAAATATAGGAATATAAGTTTACATTTTAAATTTATCTGCATATTTATATATAAGACCATTTATATATAACTTAAAGTTTATAAATTTATATATTATATTAACTTATGTATTTTCATAGGTTTACACTTAGAACTAAGGTTAGTTCACCGAAGCATATGTATCTTTTCAAATTATTGCTTTCTCCAGATACATATCTTATTAAAGACCGTTGCTGTTCAGTCTTTTAGTCATGTCCAACTCTTTGCGACCCCATAGACTACAGCAGGCCAGGCTTCTCTGTCCATCACCAACTCCCAGAGCTCACTCAAGTTCATGTCCATCGAATTGGTGATGCCATCCAACCATCTTATCCTTTGTCATCGCTTTCTCCTCCAGCCTTCAATCTTGCTTCAAAATTGGAGCTTCAGCTTCAGCATCAGTCCTTCCAATGAATGTTCAGGTCTGATTTCCTTTAGGATTGACAGGTTGAATCTCCTTGCAGTCCACGGGACTCTCAAGAGCCTTCTCCAACACCACAGTTCAAAAGCATCAGTTCTTTGGTGCTCAGTTTTCTTTATGGTCCAACTCTCACATCCATACATGACTACTGGAAAAACCATAGCTTTGACTGGATGGACTTCCCTGGTGGCTCAGATGGTAAAGCAGCTGCCTACAATGCAGGAGACCCGGGTTCGATCCCTGGGTCAGGAAGATCCCCTTGAGAAGAAAATGGCAACCCACTCCAGTATTCTTGCCTGGAAAATCCCATGGACGGAGGATCCTGTTAGGCTACAGTCCATGAGGTCACAAAGAGTCAGACGCGACTAGGCGACTTCACTTCACTTCTTCTTCAGTTGACTAAAGTAATGTCTCTGCTTTTTAATATGCTAAGTTGGTTATAGCTTTTCTTCTAAGGAGCAAGCATCTTTTAATTTCATGGCTGCAGTTACCATTTGCAGTGATTTTTCAGCCCAAGAAAATAAGTCTGTCACTGTTTCCATTGTTTCCCCATCTATTTGCCATTAAGAGATGGGACCAGATGCCATGTCTTAGTTTTTTGAATCTTGAGTTTCTTTTTTGTTGTTGTTGTTGTTTTGTTTTTTAATTTTTTTTTTATATTAATTGGAGGATAATTACTTCACAACATTTCAGTGTGTTTTGTCATACTTTGATATGAATCAGCCATAGATTTACACGTATTCCCCATCCTGATCCCCCCTCCCACATTCATCTCCACCCGATTCCTCTGGGTCTTCCCAGTGCACCAGGCCCGAGCACTTGTCTCATGCATCCCACCTGGGCTGGTGATCTGTTTCACCATAGATAGTATACATGCTGTTCTTTTGCAATATCCCACCCTCACATTCTCCCACAAAGTTCAAAAGTCTGTTCTGTATTTCTGTGTCTCTTTTTCTGTTCTGCATATAGGGTTATCATTACCATCTTTCTAAATTCCATATATATGTGTTAGTATGCTGTAATGTTCTTTATCTTTCTGGCTTACTTCACTCTGTATAAGGGGCTCCAGTTTCATCCATCTCATTAGGACTGGTTCAAATGAATTCTTTTTAATGGCTGAGTAATATTCCATGGTGTATATGTACCACAGCTTCCTTATCCATTCATCTGATGATGGGCATCTAGGTTGCTGCCATGTCCTGGCTATTATAAACAGTGCTGCGATGAACATTGGGGTGCACGTGTCTCTTTCAGATCTGGTTTCCTCAGTGTGTATGCCCAGAAGTGGGATTGCTGGGTCATATGGCAGTTCTATTTCCAGTTTTTTAAGAAATCTCCACACTGTTTTCCATAGCGGCTGTACTAGTTTGCATTCCCACCAACAGTGTAAGAGGGTTCCCTTTTCTCCACACCCTCTCCAGCATTTATTGCTTGTAGACTTTTGGATAGCAGCCATCCTGACTGGCATGTAATGGTACCTCATTGTGGCTTTGATTTGCATTTCTCTAATAATGAGTGATGTTGAGCATCTTTTCATGTGTTTGTTAGCCATCTGTATGTCTTCTTTGGAGAAATGTCTGTTTAGTTCTTTGGCCCATTTTTTTGATTGGGTCATTTATTTTTCTGGAATTGAGCTGCAGGAGTTGCTTGTATATTTTTGGGATTAATCTTTTGTCTGTTTCTTCATTTGCTATTATTTTCTCCCAATCTGAGGGCTGTCTTTTCACCTTACTTATACTTTCCTTTGTAGTGCAAAAGCTTTTAAGTTTCATTAGGTCCCATTTGTTTAGTTTTGCTTTTCTTTCCAATATTCTGGGAGGTGGGTCATAGAGGATCTTGCTGTGATTTATGTCGGAGAGTGTTTTGCCTATGTTCTCCTCTAGGAGTTTTATAGTTTCTGGTCTTACATTTAGATCTTTAATCCATTTTGAGTTTATTTTTGTGTATGGTGTTAGAAAGTGTTCTAGTTTCATTCTTTTACAAGTGGTTGACCAGTTTTCCCAGCACCACTTGTTAATTAAGGATTTTTGCATCTATGTTCATCAGTGATATTGGCCTGTAGTTTTCTTTTCTTGTGGCATCTTTGTCTGGTTTTGGAATTAGGGTGATGGTGGCCTCATAGAATGAGTTTGGAAGCTTACCTTCATCTGCAATTTTCTGGAAGAGTTTGAGTAAGACAGGTGTTAGCTCTTCTCTAAATTTTTGGTAGAATTCAGCTGTGAAGCCATCTGGTCCTGGGCTTTTGTTTGCTGGAAGATTTTTGATGACAGTTTCAATTTCCTTGCTTGTGGTGGTTCTATTAAGATCTTCTATTTCTTCCTGGTTCAGTTTTGGAAAGTTATACTTTTCTAAGAATTTGTCCATTTCATCCAAGTTGTCCATTTTATTGGCATAGAGCTGCTGGTAGTAGTCTCTTATGATCCTTTGTATTTCAGTGTTGTCTGTTGTGATCTCTCCATTTTCATTTCTAATTTTGTTAATTTGGTTTTTCTCTCTTTGTTTCTTAATGAGTCTTGCTAATGGTTTGTCAATTTTATTTTTTCAAAAATCAGCTTTTAGCTTTGTTGATTTTTGCTATGGTCTCTTTAGTTTCTTTTGCATTTATTTCTGCCCTGATTTTTAAGATTTCTTTCCTTCTGCTAACCCTGGGGTTCTTCATTTCTTCCTTCTCTAATTGCTTTAGGTGTAGAGTTAGGTTATTTATTTGGTTTTTTTCTTGTTTCTTGATGTAAGCCTGTAATGCTATGAACCTTCCCCTTAGCACTGCTTTTACAGTGTCCCATAGGTTTTGGGCTGTTGTGTTTTCATTTTCATTCATTTCTATACATATTTTGATTTCTTTTTTGATTTCTTCTATGATTTGTTGGTTATCCAGAAGCGTGTTATTTAGCCTCCATGTGTTTGAATTTTTAACAATTTTTTTCCTGTAATTGAGATCTAATCTTACTGCACTGTGGTCACAAAAGATGACTGGAATGATTTCAATTTTTTTGAATTTTCCAAGACCAGATTTATGGCCCAGGATGTGATCTATTCTGGAGAAGGTTCTGTGTGCACTTGAGAAAAAGGTGAAGTTGATTGTTTTGGGGTGAAATGTCCTATAGATATCAATTAGGTCTAGCTGGTCCATTGTGTCATTTAAGGTTTGTGTTTCCTTGTTAATTTTCTGTTTAGTTGATCTATCCATAGTTGTGAGTGGGGTATTAAAGTCTCCCACTATTATTGTGTTACTATTAATTTCCTCTTTCATACTCGTTAGTGTTTGCCGTACATATTGCGGTGCTCCTATGTTGGGTGCATATATATTTATAATTGTTATATCTTCTTCTTGGATTGATCCTTTGATCATTATGTAGTGTCCTTCTTTGTCTCTTTTCACATCCTTTATTTGAAAGTCTATTTTATCTGATATGAGTATTGCAACTCCTGCTTTCTTTTGGTCTCCGTTTGCATGAAATATTTTTTTCCAGCCCTTCACTTTTAGTCTGTATGTGTCTCTTGTTTTGAGGTGGGTCTCTTGTAGACAGCATATATAGGGGTCTTGTTTTTGTATCCATTCAGTCAATCTTTGTCTTTTGGTTGGGGCACTCAACCCATTTACATTTAGGGTAATTATTGATAGGTGTGGTCCCGTTGCCATTTACTTTGTTGTTTTGGGTTCACGTTTATAAAACCTTTCTGCATTTCCTGTCTAGAGAAGATCCTTTAGCATTTGTTGAAGAGCTGGTTTGGTGGTGCTGAATTCTCTCAGCTTTTGCTTATCTGTAAAGCTTTTGAATTCTCCTTCATATCTGAATGAGATCCTTGCTGGATACAGTAATCTAGGTTGTAGGTTATTCTCTTTCATTACTTTCAGTACGTCCTGCCATTCCCTTCTGGCCTGGAGGGTTTCTATTGATAGATCAGCTGTTATCCTTATGGGAATCCCTTTGTGTGTTATTTGTTGTTTCTCCCTTGCTTCTTTTAATATTTGTTCTTTGTGTTTGATCTTTGTTAATTTGATTAATATGTGTCTTGGGGTGTTTCGCCTTGGGTTTATCCTGTTTGGGACTCTCTGGGTTTCTTGGACTTGGGTGGCTATTTCCTTCCCCATTTTAGGGAAGTTTTCAGCTATTATCTCCTCGAGTATTTTCTCATGGCCTTTCTTTTTGTCTTCTTCTTCTGGAACTCCTATGATTCGAATTTTGGGGCGTTTCACAGTGTCCCAGAGGTCCCTGAGGTTGTCCTCATTTCTTTTGATCCTTTTTTCTTTTTTCCTCTCTGCTTCATTTATTTCTACCATTTTATCTTCTACCTCACTTATCCTATATTCTGCCTCCATTATTCTACTCTTGGTTCCCTCCAAAGTGTTTTAGATCTCATTCATTGCATTATTCATTTTTAATTGGCTCTTTTTTATTTCTTCTAGGTCTTTATTAAACATTTCTTGTATCTTTTCAATCTTTGTCTCCAGGCTATTTATCTGTAACTCCATTTTGTTTTCAAGATTTTGGATCATTTTTATTATCATTATTCTAAATTCTTTTTCAGGTAGATTCCCTATCTCCTCCTCTTTTGTTTGACTTGGTGGGCATTTTTCATGTTCCTTTACCTGTTGGGTATTTCTTTGCCTTTTCATCTTGTTTAGACTGCTGTGTCTGGAGTGGGCTTTCTGTGTTCTGGAGGTCTGTGGTTCCTTTTTATTGTGGAGGATTTACCCAGTGGGTGGGGTTAGACGATTGGCTTCTCAAGGTTTCCTGGTTAGGGAAGCTTGCGTCAGTGTTCTGGTGTGTGGAACTTGATTTCTTCTCTTTGGAGAGCAATGGAGTGCCCAGTAATGAGTTTTGAGATGGGTCTATGTGTTAGGTGTCACCTTGGGCAGCCTGTATGTTGATGTTCAGGGCTATGTTCCTGCGTTGCTGGAGAATTTGCGTGGTATGTCTTGCTCTAAAACTTATTGGCTCTTGGGTGGTGGTTGGTTTCAGTGTAGGTATGGAGGCTTTTGGACAGTCACTTATTACTTAAAGTTCCATGTAGTCAGGAGTTTTCTGGTGTTCTCAGGTTTTGGGCTTAAGTCTCCTGCCTCTGGTTTTCAGTTTTATTCTTCCTGTAGTCTCAGGACTTCTCCAACTATACAGCACTGATAAGAAAACTTCTAGGTTAATGGCGAAAAGATTCTCCCCCTTAGGGACACCCAGAGAGGCTCACAGAGTTACATAAAGAAGAGGAGAGGGAGGAGGGAGATAGAGATGAGCAGGAGGAGAAAAAAGGGGGACTCAAGAGGAGAGAGACAGATCTACGCAGCTGTCTGTTCCCAGAGTGTTCTCCGTAGCCCAGTCACCTACAAAAATTCACAGAATTGGATTGGGAAGAGAAGGGGAAAGGAGGAAATAGAGGTGTTCTGAGGTAGAAAACAGAGAGTCAAGATTGGGAGAGAATAATCTTTGGTTTAAAAATAGGGCTTCTCTTCTTTTTTTTTTGTAAGGTTATAGTATATTGAAAATGAAAATTAAGGAGTAGTAGAGGAGTACTAGAGGACTTTAAAAGAAATAAGAGAAAAAGAAAAATAGAAAATAGAAGAGAAAAAGGAAAAAAAAAAGAAAAGAAAAAAAAAAAGAAAGAAAAAAAAATTTTTTTTTCCCCTAATTAAAAAAATCGTAAAAATCTATGGAAATGAAAGTTAAGGAGTAATGTGGGAGTAATAGGGGATTTTAAAGGAAAATAAAAGAGAAAAAAAAAAAAGAAAAAATGAAAAAAGAAAAAAAAAAAAGGAGAAAAAAGTAAAATTATATCTAGGAGTTTCTCTGGAGCTGTTGCGGTCAGTGTGGGTTCGGCTCAGTTTCAGATAGCTCCTCGTTCCAGCTTACACTTCTCGATATCTACAGGCCCCTTCCGGTGTAGTCGGTGTTTTCTAGAGGGATTTTAATCTGTTGCAACAGTCCCTTCTGAAGCCCTTCCCTTTGTTTATTTGGCTTCTGTTTGCCGGTTTCTTCAGAGCCTCATTTCCGCCCTGACACAGGAGGGCGGAGGTGGACTCTTATTCAGGTAGCTAGTTCCGTTGCTCTGCGGGGAGGGGCTGGTGCCGCGGGGAGGGGCTGGCGCCGTGGGGACGGGCTGGCGCCGCGGGGACGGGCTGGCGCTGCCGGGAGGGGCTGACGCTGCTTTCTCCGTCTGCGCTGCTCAGGCTTCCGCTGTTCTATATGGAGCGCGCCCCACGCTGTGCGAGGTTCCAGCCCTCGGGTGTTCCACAAAAGTGCGGAACGAAAAGCTGTGCCTGCTCTATGTGCCTTCCCCGTCAGAGCGGTCCACGCAGCCAGGGGCTTGGTGGGCGCACTCTCCCCAGGTGTGGCGCGCCCACTGCCTTCCACGGACCCAGTTTCAGTTTCCGCTGGCGCCAGTCGGGTGCGTTGCCTTCTGCCCTCCGCGTCCCCAGCCCCAGTCCCCGCCCGCGCCGGTCGGGTGCCTGCGCCCTGTGTCTCGCCGCGACCTTCCCCTCCCCCCTGCCTCCTGCCTCAGGCGGGGCTGGGCCGGTCCGCAGCCTGCGAGCTCTTCTCTGGATTTTCTCGGTCTCTTTGTTCTGCGAACGGCCGGCAGTGTGTTCGGGCCGGTTAATTTACTCTCTCTCTTTTGGTCTCCCACAGTTCAAGTTGGCAACTCACAGAAGCTCCCTCCGATTGTCCTCAGGGCACTCAGGCCCGGACCCTACCCCAAGCAATGCCGCCTAAGACTCCCTTCCCGGGACGGACCTCCATCCTTAGCTCTTTTGTCTCACTTTTTATCTTTTATATTTTGTCCTACCTCCTTTCGAAGACAATGGGCTGCTTTTCTGGGTGCCTGATGACCTCAGCTAGCGATCAGAAGTTGTTTTGTGAAGTTTGCTCTGCGTTCAGTTATTCTTTTGATGAATTTGTAGGAGAGGAAGTGGTCTCCCCGTCCTACTCCTCCGCCATCTTGGCTCCTCCCGTTTTTTGAATCTTGAGTTTCAAGCCAGCTTTTTCATTGTCCTTTTTCATTTTCATCAAAAGGTTCTTCAATTCTTCTAACTAAGGTCACATGATACTGAATGGTGTTTGATGATACAGGTATGTAGGCACTGTTATATGACTACTCTGACAAAAGATTGATTTAACTAAATCCCCAGCAAGCTCATATGAAGACAGACTGAGTGCATGCGAGGATAAAGAAGAGCCTGAGAACCAGTGGAAAAATAATAAAAGTAAGCACTTAATTGTATTCCTGATTAATGAATAAATAATGTTTTGTCAGACAACTCCATGTTAATTATATCTCATAGTCTCAAATATACTTCCCATCCATCCATCCAAAACATCCATCTTTCCATCTATCTATCCATCCAAAACATGCTCAGCTGTGTTCAATTCTTTGTGACCCTATGGACTGTAGCCTGCCAGGCTCCTCTGTCCATGGGATTTCCCAGGCAAGAATACTGGAATAGGGTGCCATTTCCTACTCTAGGGAATCTCCCTGATTCAGGGATTGAACCCTCCTCTCTTGCATGTCCTGTATTGCAGGAGGATTATTTACTGGCTCATATTTGATTGCAATTTCAGAAAAAGATAATGCTCATGAAAAATATACTCTCAAGCATTTTAGTGAAGATTCTGTGTTCTCACCTATGAGAGATCCCAAATGAAGAAAATTCTTCAAATTTTGTACAGCATAATAGAAATAAATATCACTCCCACAAGATTCTTAGGAAAGCAAAACTTTTTTTATTAAAAAAGATAGCTTGTGCACAAGAGAGAAGGAGAAAAAGGGTATCAACTCTGGTAGAATTTCAGGGAAAGAGTTTTAAACACAGTGTGAGGTAGGGGACCACAGGATGCCTGATCAGTTTGTACTCATCTCAGATTGGTTGGTATCAAGACGAAGTTACAAGCATCATCAGTCTTCTGGTTTCAACCTGTTGGGTGTCTACAAGCTTGCTGTCAACAGATTTTATCTGGTGTGCTACTGCCTCCTATAAAAATAGGAATGTGCATAAGGCTTTTATCTGTATCTTTCAGGGAACTGGGAATTGGGTGATTCTGCTAGGTGGAAGATTCATAGTCCCACTTTTCTTCATTGGAAATTATGTACATCCGTACAACATTGCAACAGAAGGAGAGCTAACCATTTACTCTTGTGGATAACTGGTTATTATCTCAGAAACCCATGCTTTTAGGTTCTTTGTGTTACCGGGTTTGTCAAGCCCACTTGCCCAAGGCCATCCCCTCATCCTTTCCCAAAATGACAGTACTCTTGTCTCCATGTTTCAAAAATATGGAATTTAGATACTATTGCTTCCCTCATAGCTCAGTTGGTAAAGAATCTGCAGGCAATGTAGGAGACCCCAGTTCAATTCCTGTGTTGGGAAAGTCCACTGGAGAAGGGATAGGCTACCTACTCCAGTGTTCTTGGGCTTGCCTTGTGGCTCAGCTGGTTAAGAATCTGCCTGCAATGTGGGACACTTGGGTTCAATCCCTCGGTTAGGAAGATCTGGAGAAAGGAAAGGCTACCCACTCCAGTATTCTGGCCTGGAGAATACCATGGACTGTATAGTCTATGGGATTGCAAAGAGTTGGACACAACTGAGTGAACTTTACTTTCACTTAGATACTATCATCTAAAAGTACAGCATTACCACCAATGATATTGTTGAGGTAGAATTTTTTATGAAGAAAAGTGAATGTCCCTAATTCCCTAGCATGGGACAAGTCTGACAAACTGAATGTGTACAAAATGGAATATTTAAACTTTATCTTGAAAAAATATAAACAGAGTACCTGAAGAACTATGGACAGAAGTTCGTGATATTGTACAGGAGGCAGCGATCAAGACCATCCCCAAGAAAAAGAAATGCAAAAAGGCAAAATGGTTGACTGAGGAGACCTTACAAATAGCTGAGAAAAGAAGAGAAGCTAAAGGCAAAGGAGAAAAGGAAAGATATACCCACCTGAATGCAGAGTTCCAAAGAAAATAAAGGAGAGATAAGAAAGCCTTCCTCAGTAATCAATGCAAAGAAATAGAGGAAAATGATAGAATGACAAAAACTAGAGATCTTCTCAAAAAAAAATAGAGATACCAAGTGAACATTTCATGCAAAGATGAGCACAATAAAGGACAGAAATGGTATAGACCTAACAGAAGCAGAAGACATTAAGAAGAAGTGGCAATAAAACACAGAAGAGCTATACAAAAAAGATCCTCATGACCCAGATAACCACAGTGGTGTGATCACTCACCTAGAGCCAGAAATCCTGGAATGTGAAGTCCAATGGGCCTTAGGAAGGATCACTACAAGCAAAGCTAGTGGAGGTGATGGAAATCCAGTAGAGCTATTTCAAATCCTCAAAGATGATGCTGTGAAAGTGCTGCACTCAATATGCCAGCAAATTTGGAAAACTGAGCAGTGGCCACAGGACTGGAAAAGGTCAGTTTTCATTCCAATCCCAAAGAAAGGCAATGTCAAAGAATGTTCAAACTATCTCACAGTTGCACTCATCTCACACACTAGAAAAGTAATGCTCAAAATTCTCCAAGCCAGGTTTCAACAGTACATGAACCATGAACTTCCAGATGTTCAATCTGGATTTTGAAAAGGCAGAGGAACCAGAGATCAAACTGCTAACATATGTTGGATCATCAAAAAAGCAAGAGTGTTCCAGAAAAACATCCACTTCTACTTTATTGACTATGCCAAAGCCTTTTACTTTGTGGATCACAACAAACTATGGGAAATTCTTCAAGAGATGGGAATACCAGACCACCTTACCTGCCTCCTAAGAAACCTGCATGCAGGTCAAGAAGCAACAGTTAGACCTGGACATGGAACAACAGACCAGTTCTGAATTGGGAAAGGAGTATGTCAAGGCTGTATACTGTCACTCTGCTTATTTAACTTCTAGGCAGAGTACATCATGTGAAATGCCAGGCTGGATGAATCACAAGCTGGAATCAAGATTGCTGGGAGAAATAATAACTTCAGCTATGCAGATGACACCACCCTTATGGAAGAAAGCAAAGAAGAAATAAGGAGACTCTTGATGAAAGTGAAAAGGGAGAGTGAAAAAGTTGGCTTAAAACTCAACATTCAGAAAGCTAAGATCATGGAATCTGGGCCCATCACTTCATGGCAAATAGACGGGGAAACAGTGGAAACAGTGACAGGCTTTATTTTGGGGGGCTCCAAAATCACTATAGATGGTGACTGCAGCCATGAAATTAAAACACACTTACTCCTTGGAAGAAAAGCTATGACCAACCTATACAGCATATTAAAAAGCAGAGACATTACTTTGCCGACAAAAGTCCACCTAGTCAAAGCTAGTTTTTCCAGTAGTCATGTGTGGATGTGAGAGTTGAACTATAAAGAAAGCTGAGCACTGAAGAATATGCTTTTGAACATCAATTTGGAGTCTTTGGAGAAGACTCTTGAGAGTCCCTTGGACTGCAAGGAGATCAAAGCAGTCAATCCTAACGGAAATCAGACCTGAATATTCATTGGAAGGACTGATGCTGAAGCTGAAGCTCCAATACTTTGGCCAGCTGATGCAAAAAACTGACTCGTTGGAAAGACCCTGATGTTGAGAAAGATTGAAGGCAGGAGGAGAGGGGGATAACAGAGGATGAGATGGTTGGATGGCACACCGACTGGATGGACATGAGTTTGAGTTAGCTCCGGGAGTTGGTGATGGACAGGAAAGCCTGGTGTGCTGCAGTCCATGGGGTTGCAAAGAGTCAGACAGGACTGAACTGAACTGATAAACAATGTTTAAATTTTTCCTGAATCCCAGGAACACAAGAGCCTGGTGGGCTGCCCTCTATGGAGTCTCACAGAGTCGGACACAACTGAAACAACTTAGCAGCAGCAGCAGCAGTATTCCTCTGGACACCGTAAGATTCTGTCTAGAGGTATTCAAGAGGGAACTTTTTATACATACGCTAAGTCACTTCAGTCATGTCTGACTCTTTGTGACCCCATAGACTGTAGCCCGCCCAGCACCTCTGTCCATGGAATTCTCCAGGCAAGAATACTGGAGTGGGTTGCCATGCCTTTCTCCAGGGGATTGTCCTGAATGAGGGATAGAACCCCTCTCTCAAAAGTCTCCTGCATGTCAGGCTGGTTCTTTACCACTAGCACCGCCTGGGAAACTGCATCACTCAATCATGTCTGACTCTTTGCAAGCCCAGGGACTGTAGCCTGCCAGGTTCCTCTGTCCATGGGGATTCTCCAGGCAAGAAAACTGGAGTGGGTTCCATGCCCTCTTCCAGGGGATCTTCCCAACTCAGGCATTGAACCCAGGTCTCTCACACTGCAGGCAGATTCTTTAACATCCGAGCTTCCTCAGATGTTAGCTTCCTTTATACATAAATCCAATCTTAACAGGCTCCTCTAAGAATTAAGTTAGAAATGGCCCTCAGAGTTCAAGTTTTAGTATCAACAAATGCCAATATTTAGACAAGTGCTTCTGCCCCTAATATTTTATAAATATCATTATTTTTATTTTAGCTCTTCTATGATTTTAATATCTACACTTAAAATTTTGTTTAAATGTAATTTATTTTGGAGTGAAGAGTACAAATGTTATCAGTGTCATGGCAAATGTGTCTCTTTTCACTTGTAAAGCCAACCATATAATGACAGTTTTTCTCAGGATCCCAAGGTAAACTGTAGCTATTTGGGAAAAGGGAACTGGAGGTATATACAGCAAGATTTAAATAATATGGCTTTCTTATTTTTTTCCAGCTTTCCTGAGATATAATATAACACATGAGATTATATAAATTGAAAATGTACAATGTAGTTATCTCATGTATATGTGGCAAAATAAGCAAAACTTTATTAAAATATGTTTCACTCGACATATATGAAATGTTCATATGTTGATATTTGGCTATCTGCTCTATTTTTCTGACTTGAAGCTTTGATACCAGTACCATTCTTCCTAAGTTAGTATTGCTCTATGGTTAATCTTTGTGCCATGTGTTTCCTATTAGTCTTACTTTTTCATATAATTCCTGGATATTTTTCAGTACAACTGTGTTTTATAATATGTAGTATGGAGCTACAAGCAAATAGAATACGTAATATGTGTATCTGTGCAAGTTACCTTTCTCCAGGGGATTATTAAACAAAAGGTAGCAGTGTCTATAACTGTTCCATAATGAATCTGTATTTTTTAATTATTAAAACAATACATGAAAGAAAGTGAAGTCGCTCAGTCATGTCTGATTCTTTGCGACCCCATGGACTGTAGCCTACCAGGCTCCTCTGTCCATGGGATTTTCCAGGCAAGAGTACTAGAGTGGGTTGCCATTTCCTTCTCCAGGCCACCCAGGGATCGAACCCAGGACTCCCACATTGAAGGCAGATGCTTTACCATCTGAGCCAACAGGGAAGTCAATACATAGCATTGTTTGTATGCAAAACAATGCATATGTTAGGGTACAATCTTCATAACCTTATTTTTATTTCTTAATTGTGTTGAGGACATTGTGGTTTTTATTAGTTTCCTTACTGTTGTCTTGAAAGTATTGCCATCAGTTTGATTATGGGCAAGGATCTCCATAGAATAGGAGAAAACATTTGCAAATGATACTTCTGACAAGGATTTAATATACAAGATAGACCACATAGGTCAAGTTGAAAGGTAGGAACTAGTAAGAGAGGAAAAATGTTCTCATTTTTCCCCCTAATTCACTATTGCCAGTGAATGGGTGTTTAATTTTTGCATTTATGCTCTTCAGTGATATTACAGTATAATTTTACTTTCTTAAATATTCTTGTTAAGCATAGATATCAAGAATTGTTCATTTCATAACATGTGCAAGTGTCAACTCATACTGTAATACACCTGAAGCTAATATATTGCAAATTGACTATATTTCAATAAGCAAAGATTGTGTTTGCTGAAGAAGTTGGAGATTATGTTGTCTTTTTCATATTCTCAATGTGTGTAAGATTGGCATATATATATTTTCTTAATCATGGAATAACTCATGAAAAAAGCCATCAGGGCTCAAAATATAATAGGTTCAATATTTTATATGAATATCAGAGGATTCAAATTATCCATTTCTTCTTTTGCAAATTTTTAAAGTTGTGTTCTTTGAAAATGTTATCTGTGTTATCTGAATTGTCAATTTTATTGTCAGTTTTTAAAAATCGTATCCATTAATTATCTTTTGGATGACTATAGGTTATACAGTAATATTCTTTTTCTTGTTCTGGTCTTTGGCAATTTGTTCTCTGTCTTTTTTCATCATTATTATTGGTTTTATTCAGAAATAAAAGAAGAGATTACAACTGACAACACAGAAACACAAAGACTCATGGGATTATAATGAACAATTATACACTCATAAAATGTACAATCCAGAAAAAATGGACATATTCCTATAAATGCACAATCTCCCAAGACCGAACAAGGAAGAAATAGAAAATATGGCCAGATCAATTATCAGTAATGAAACTGAATCAGTAATAAAAGTACTCTCAAACAAAAAAAAGCCCAGGAACAGATGGCTTCAAGATGAATTCCACAAACATTTAAACAAGAGCTAACATCTATCCCTTTCAAACTATTCAAAAAATGGCAGAAAAAGAAACACTTTTAAACTAATTTTACAAGGCCAGCATCAAGCTGATACCAAAAACAAAGATACTATACACACACAAAAGAGACAATTATAGGTCAAAATCAGTGATAGGCATAGATGCAAAAATCCTAAACAAATTATTGCTAAACCAAATTCAACAATATGTTGAAAGGAGAAAACACTATGAACAAGTAATGTTTATCGCAAGGATGCAAAGTGTTACTTGCTCAGTTGTGTCCAACTCTGTGAATCCATGGACCGTAGCCCACCAGGCTCCTCTGTCCATGGAATTTTCCAGGCAAGAATACTGAAGTGGACTGCCATTCCCTTCTTCAGGGTATCTTCCCAACCCAGGTATCAAATCCAGGTCTCCTGCACTGCAGGCATTTTATTTATCATCTGAGCCACCAGGGAAGTCCACGGTTGACTCAATTTCCACATATCAATTAAAGTGATACAGCACATTAATAAACTGAAGAACAAAAATCATATGATCATTATAAATAGATGCAGAAAAAAAACTTGTGAAAAAATTCAACATTGGTCTATAATGAAAACTTTGAGTTCACTCTCATTTTTATTCAACATCACATTGGATGTTCTAACCACAGTCATATAATAAACCATAAGTCATATGTAGGTCATATATAACCATAGTCATATAATAAAATGAAATAAAAGGAATCCATATTTTTGAAGGAGTAAAACAGTGTCTATGTGCAGATAACATGATACTATATAAAGAAAATTATAAAGATACCATCAAAAGGAGAAATAGCCAAGATGGCAGAGTAGAAAGACCCTGAGCTCACTTCCCCTCATGGGTACACCAAAATTGCAACAAATTATAGAACAGCCAGCAATAAAAAAATACCAAAACCTACTGGAAAAGATCATCTACAATTAAAGATATAAATAAAAAATCAAGGAGTCAAGATCAAGATGCTGGAGTAGTAGGAATCAGAGTTCAACTCCCTTCACAGAAACATTGAAAATACATCTACAAGTGGGACTAGTCACATGCATGCATGCTAAATTGCTTCAGTCACGTCTGACTCTGTGCCATCCTATGGATTGCAGCCTGCCAGGGTCCTCTGTCCATGGGATTCTCCAGGAAAGAATACTGGAGTGGGTTGTCATTTCCTCCTCCAAGGGATCTTCCCAACCCAGGGATCGAAACTGCATCTCTTACATCTACCTGCATTGGCAGGTGGGCTCTTTACCACTAGTGCCACTGGGGAACAATTAACACAGAACAGCTATTTTGCCAGCAGATGACCTCAGGTGTCTTAAAAAAGAAAAGAAAACCTCCATGTAACTGGGTAGGAAAAAAGGAAAAAGAAAAAAGGAATCAGAACAGGGTTTGTGCCCCAGGGAAGGGGCTGTGAAGGAGGAACATTTCCTTCACCTTGGGAAGGCTCCTTACCAGCAGAGAAATTAGACTGGATGGAGGGGGAGTCTCAGAACCTAAAAGGTGATAGCAGCAACCAGTCTGTGAAAGGTAAAATAGAAAGTAACCTGCACCGGGTGTCAGTACCTCAACCCTGCGCTCCCCAACCTGAGACACTTTTCAGTCACTAAGGTGGGAGTGCAGTGCTGAAGCTCGCTCTGAAGCCTAGTCCCAGGGAGAGTACCAGGGTTAGGTGTAGAAACATCCTGAAGAGGTTGGACCATTCCAGCTGAAAGTGTATGAGGAAGAAGCCTGGGCCCACCAGATGGATCAGTCATTTCAGTCGCTCAGTTGTGTCTGACTCTTTGCAACCCCATGAATCGCAGCACGCCAGGCCTCCCTGTCCATCACCAACTCCCGGAGTTTACTCAAACTCATGTCCATCAGGTCGGTGATGCCATCCAGCCATCTCATCCTCTGTCATCCCCTTCTCCTCCTGCCCTCAATCCCTTCAAGCATCAGGATCTTTTCCAATGAGTCAACTCGTTGCATGAGGTGGCCAAAATATTGGAGTTTCAGCTTCAGCATCAGTCTTTCCAATGAACACCCAGGACGGATCTCCTTTAGGATGGACTGGTTGGATCTCCTTGCCCAGATGGATAAGGCACCACTATTGAGAGGTGCATGAGGAGAGGGGTTGGAGCAGCATAAGAACTCTTCCTGGGTGAGGGCTCCCAGGCAACAGGACATCATCTACAGAAGCTATGAGGGTGAGTACAACACACCACTGCCATCTTTGGCTCCAGAGGCAGGCACTGGCCACCTCTTCCAGGCCAGGGACAGATGCCAGACCTCACCCTTGCTGACCCAGAAGGGCACAGACAGATCCAGCCACTAGCAATTCTTTCAGCAGGACCCAGGTTCTGCCCTGTTGATCCAGAGAGGCGTGGATAGATCTAGCTACTGGGAATTATGCCAGGGGGCCCCAGGACCTGCCCATGCTATCCTGGGAGGGTGCAGATAGCTTCCATGACTAGGAACTCCTTTGGAGGATATTAGAATATGACCTGCAGTCCTGGGAGAACACACATAGCTCTCACTACTGGCAAACCCACCAGTAGGTGATGGGACCCACTGTGCTGTCCCAGAAGGGCACAGAAAGCTTCTGCAGCTGGAAAATCCATCAGTGAGTGTCAGAACCTGCCCTAGTGTCCAGGAGGGTGCAGATAGCTTTCACTACTGCAAAACCTGTCACTGGGTGCTAGGACCTGCCCCACTGTTAAGGAGGGCTGGAGATTCCGTAAATAGGAAATCTGCCAGTGGGTACCAAGACCCACCCTACTGTCCTGGGAGAGTACAGATAGCTCACTCCAGTAGGAATTCAGCCAGAGAAGGGTCTGAAACCACAGCTGAGCCCCAGCAGCTATGTGACTAAGAAATAAGAGCCAAAATCATTCCTCACAGCTGCATGAACTGTGGAGTTATTCCTCCACTGGTGGCATCCTAAATTCAGCACCTGCAGAATATCCAGAAAGACAAGTGTTCTTGCAGCTGGGGCAGATCTGGCATTAGCAGCTATGGGTTCTGTGAGCACATTCACATGGGAGTAGGCCAGACCAGAGTTTAAGTTGCCTCCATAGTTCCCACAGCAAGTTCAGGAGCATGACTACTGCAGTACTGGGACCTAACCTCAGTGGGCCAGCACCAGTGGCCAAGTGGAAACAATACTCAAAAGACTGTGACATGACTGTGACAGAGCATGCACATTGTTCTTCAAAAGCTTATAACTTCAGTCTCATTTACTTATTTTTGCTTTTATTTCTTTTGCCCTGGGAGACTGACCTAAGAAAATATTGCTATCATTTATATCAGGGAATATTTTGCCAAAATACTCTTTTAGAAGCTTTATGGCAGCATGTCTTACATTTAAACTTTTGAGCTATTTTTAGTTTATTTTTATGTGGTATGAGGGACTATTTAACTTCATTCATTTACATGCAAACTGTCCAGCTTTCCAAATACCACTTGCTGAATAAACTGTCTTTTCTCCACTGTAATTTCTTGCATCATTGGATGAAGATTAATTGACTGTAAGTGTGTGGATTTATTTCTGAGGTCTCTATTCCATTCCTTTGATCCATATGTCTGTTTTCATGCCAATGTCACAATGTTTTGATTACTATAACCTTGTAGTGTTGTCTGAAATCAGGAAGAGTTTTGTTTCCAGCATTGTTGTTTTTCCATGAAGATTGCTTTCCCCTCAAGATTTTAATCTATAGACTGGAATAGCAGGGCTGCTTTAACTGTAATAGTCCTTCCAATTCAAGAGAATGGAATATCTTTTCATTTTCTTGAATCGTTTTCAATCACCTTTGCCAATGTTTTACATTTCTCAGTATATTTCTCAGTATGCTTCACCTCCTTAATTAAGTATATTCCAATTATATTATTTGATGTGATTTTAATTTTTTTAACTTTCTCTTTCTGATACCTCATTGTTAGTGTAAAGAACTAACAATATACAACAGATATCTATATATTAATCTTACATCCTGCTACATTGCTGAATTCATTTATCAATTCTAATAATCTTTGTGTGGAGTTTAGGATTTTCTACATATGGAGAGTCAGACATGACTTATCAATAAAACAACAACAATTATGTCATACAATAACAATTTTACCTCTTCTTTTCTGATTTATAAACCTTTCACTTCTTACTCTTGTCTGATTGATATCTCTAGGATCTGTAGTACTTCGTTGAATAAAAGTTGCAAAATACATTGTAAAATAAGATGTCAAAATTGTGAGTAGAGAAAAGTACAAACGTTGAGTTGTTAAAATGTGTTTGTTTGAAATTAAGAAATAAACCAGAGAAGAACAAGATGGCAGAGGAGCAGGTGGACCTGGAGTACATCTCTTTCCACGGATATATCAGGAATACACCTTCAGACACCGAAGTGCATGCAGAACACCAGCTGAGAGCATACAGGAGTGCCTGACCAGTGGGGGAAAAAAAATAGAACCATGCAAAACTTGGTAGAATGAAGGAACTAGGGGGGAAAACAAAAGTGTTAGTAGGCCTGGACCTGCCCTCGGTGGGTGGGGAAACTGAAGCAGGGGTATGAATCCCACATCGGGGCAACTGAATCAGAGGAGAAACATTTAAGGCTGAGGGTGAAACAGCTGATCTGTGGCAGCCTAAATAGAATGAGAATCAGACAGTCTTTGCCTCAGCCATACATATTCTGGACAGGAATGATGGTCCACTGGAAGGTGCAGCAGCTGGGAGCTGGAGTTTAGGGATTGTAGAGCAATCCCAGGGTGAGGGCTGCTGTTGACTGCAGAGAGACTGATCAGGGGAGGTGAGGGAGGAGACTGTGGTGGGAAATGCCATGGGAGGAAAGATAGGCAGCCATGGAAGCAAGGCGATACTGCTGAGTCGCACGTAAGGGGTGGAGCCATCACCACAGCCTCTCTCTCCCCACAGGCCAGCGTTGGCAGCTGAACAATAGGCAGGCTGGCCCATCAAATACCTGATGCACTGAACTACAGAGTAGGAACCCACCCAGGGTTCTCCTTTAAGTGACTGATGCACTGAACTACAAAGTAGGACCCCAGCCAAGGGGCCCCTCTAAGTGCTGACGTGCCAAACAACAGAGAAGGCCCCCAGGCAAGGGAACCCCCTAAGTGCCTGAATGGGTGGAGCTATGGAGAAAGACTGCCCAAAGAAACCTTCTGATTGCCAGCTACAAGAGGCTCGACCAAAGACTCTGATAGGGCCATGACTCCTGTGGCGGAAGCCGTCTGTGTTCCTGCACACTTGGCACCGCCAGGCGCCAAGCATCCGTGCCACCTTCACGCTCAACTCTCACTGGGGCAAAGCTGCCACAGGCAAAAAAAAGCCTGCGTCTCTGCGCACAGGGTCTCTTTGGTAGTGTCCGACTCTTTCTGACCCTGTAGACGGTGGCCTGCCAGGCTTCTCTGTCAGGGAGGGGGTTCTCCAGGCAAGAATACTGGAGCATGTTGGCCACTACTGGTTGCCATACCCTTCTGCTGCTCCTGCTGCTGCTGCTGCTAAGTCACTTCAGTCGTGTCCGATTCTGTGCGACCCCATAGACGGCAGCTCACCAGGCTCCCCCGTCCCTGGGATTCTCCAGGCAAGAACACTGGAGTGGGTTGCCATTGTCTTCTCCAGCCATACCCTTCTAGAGCACTATATTCCCTGCTGCCCTAGCTGCCAACTCCCCTGAGTACCTGGTGCTGCCAGAACCCCTGCGACCCAAACAGCTGCACCACCTCCACACCTGGCCCTCACAGGGGCAAACCCAAGTCCTCCAGGGCAGCCTCAGGAACAAACCCCAGTGGAAGACCCACATGTAGAGGTGAAAATAAAACCACAATTGAAACCCAGAGGCAGTGTGGCTAAGGAAGAAGACCCAAAACCTTCCCACCAGCAGTACAAGCTGCAGATTAAATACGCCATCAACTAGGCAGACTCTGTGTCTACGGAATATATCAAAGGCCATTGAGAGCTCCCACAAAAGAAAACGCACTAGTTCTGATAGCTGTGGACATTGGAGGCAAGAATACACAGGAGTAGGACCAAACTAAAATGAGTTGCCCCCACAGCAGGTCCAGAGATCAGCATAGTGTTGGAGGGCATCCTAGGCAGGTAAGGTGAAATATGACTCCGAGCGAGGGAAAGGACTCTGACAGCAGTGACTCGAGAAAAACACTTATTATTCTTATTTTTTTAACTTGTTCTGTAGAATCTTTTAGATTCTTTTTTTCTCCCCCCGCCTTTTGTAGTTGATTTTATTGGCACTATGAAATCCAGTTAAGCTTTTGAGGTTTTTTCCTTCAGTCACATTTTTTTATTGTGGTTATAAACCTCTGCCTCTATGTTGGGATTTTGCAGTTCTGGGGCGTTTTCCTTTTTTTTTTTTTTTCCTTTCTTTTCTCTCTTTTTTAATTTTAATTTAAAAATTTTTAAACCTATTATTATTTTTTCTACATTTATTCCTTTATTTGCTTTTCTTATTGTTCTTTTCCCCTTGCAGTTAATCTTTAACACATACATAAATCTTCTTTAACATATAACATATATTACATAAATCTTCATATAACATTCATATAACATATAACATGTTATATAACATATGTCTTCATAGAACATATATAAATCTTCTTTATCTACCTGTACTTAACTTGGCATATCTATTCTTTCTTTTCTTTCTGTCCTTTCCTCTCAACATATTTGTTAGTTTTATTTTCACTACTTTATTCCCCAATTGGCACCTTGCTTTTGTTTTGTTTTCTGGTTTGTGCTTTAGTTAGTTTTATTCTGGTAGATATAATTTTTGGTTTCCTTTGTTTGCTGGGTCAATCTATTGTACTTTATTTTTGTTGGACTGTTTTGAGTTTGCTTATGGGTGTATATGCCTATCTGTATATTCAGTCACATTTTTTTATTATTGTTATAAACCTCTACCTCTATGTTGGGTTTTGGCAGTTCTGTGGAGCTTTCCTTTTTTTTTTTTTTTCTTTTTTCTTTCTTCTTCCATTTTTTAAAATTTTCTTTTTATAATTTCAATTTTTAATTTTTTAAACCTATTATATTTTTCTACATGTATTCCTTTGTGTTTCCTACTGTTCTTTTACACTTGCACTTAGTCTTTAATATATATAAATCTTCTTCATCTACCTCCATTTAACTTTGCATATCTATTCTTTCTTTCCTTTCCTCTCAACATATTTTTTAGTCTTGATTGTTTTATTTCCCACTTGGCACCTTGCTTTAGTTTTGTTTTCTGGTTTGTGTTTTAGTTAGTTTTGTTCTTAACTGGTAAACATAATTTTTTATTTCCTTTGTTCACCAGATCAATCTACTGTACTTTATTTTTGTTGGACTGTTTTCACTTTGCTCATGGGTGTATATTCCATTATTTTAGTTATTATTTGCCTGACTTTGCAACTGCCATTTGTCTGGGGTTCATCTTTGGTTTCTCATTTTTGGATATTTGTTTTAATCTCACTTAATGCCATAACAAACCACCTGTGAAATCTTCATTCCTGACCAGAGATCAAGCTCTGAGCCTGTGGAATGGGAGCACTGACTCCAAGACCAGAGACTACCAGAGAACTAACCCTAAGGAGTATAAAAATGTGAGAACTCACACAAAAGAAACCACTTGAATACAAGACCCAGCATCATCCAAACATCAGTAGCACCCTGTGCATGATGCCTCATCTAAACAACAAACAAAGCAAAAATACAAACCCAGTTATCAGCAGACAGGATTACCACCTCACTCAGCCTTGCCCATCAGAGGAAAAACAAGCAAAAAAAAAAAAAAAAAAAAAAACCTCAGTACAAATCTCATCCTATACGAAGCTTATACAACCACTGGACCAACCTTCAGTTCAGTTTGTACTCGGTCGTGTCTGACTCTTTGCGACCCCATGAATCACATCACGCCAGGCCTCCCTTTCCATCACCAACTCCCAGACTTTATTCAAACGCATGTCCATCGAGTTGGTGATGCCATCCAGCTATCTCATCCTCTATCGTCCCCTTCTCCTCCTGTCCCCAATCCCTCCCAGCATCAGGGTCTTTTGCAGTGATTTTGGGGCCCCCCAAAATAAAGTCTGACATTGTTTCCACTGTTTCTCCATCTATTTCCCATGAAGTCATGGGACCAGTTGCCATGATCTTAGTTTTCTGAATGTTGAGCTTTCAGCCAACTTTTTCACTCTCCTCTTTCACTTTCATCAAGAGGCCTTTTAGTTCCTCTTCACTTTCTGCCATAAGGGTGGTGTCATCTGCATATCTGAGGTTATTGATATTTCTCCTGGCAATCTTGATTCCAGCTTATGCTTCCTCCAGCCCAGCGTTTCTCATGATGTACTCTGCATATATGTTAAATAAGCAGGGTGACAGTATACAGCCTTGACGTACTCCTTTTCCTATGTCGAACCAGTCTGTTTTTCCATGTCCAGTTCTAACTGTTGCATCCTGATCTGCATATAGGTTTCTCAAGAGGAGGGTAGAAACCAAAAGGAAGAAAGAATTTAACCTTGAAGCCTGGGGGAAAAAGACCTCAAACTCAATCAGTTTAAAAAAAAATAAAGAAAAGGCATAGAAATAGTACATAAATGAAGGGACAAACTAGAAACACAGAAGTCCAAATAAATGAAAAGGAAATAGATAAACTACCTAAAGAAGAATTCAGAATAATGATAGTAAAGATGATGAAAACCTTGAAAACAAAATGGAGAAAATGCAAGAATCAATTAACAAGCACATAGAAGAATTAAAGAATAAACATGAAGAGACAAACAACAAAATTACTGAAATTAAAAATACTCTAGAAGGAATCAACAGCAGAATATCTGAAGCAGAAGAATGAATCAGTGAGTTGGAAGATCAAATGGTGGAAATAACTTCTGAAGAGCAGAATAAGGTAAAAAAAAAAAAAAAAATGAAAATAACTAAGGATAATCTCAGAGACCTCTGGGACAATAGCAAACACACCAACATTTGAATTATATGAGCCCCAGAAAAAGAAGAGGAAAATAAAGGGTATGAGAAATTTTTTGAAGAGATTATAGTTGAAAATTTCTCCAACATGGAAAAGGAAATAGTTAATCAATACCGAGAGGCAAAAATAGCCCCATACAGGATAAACCCAAGAAGAAACTTGCCAAGACACATACTGATCAAATTAACAAAGACTAAACACAAAGAAAGAATATTAAAAGCAGCAAGGGAGAAGCAACAAGTAACATAAAAGGGAAACCCCATAAGCTTAACAGCTGATCTTTCAGCAGAAACCTTTAGCCAGACTTATCAAGAAAAAAAGAGAAGAGAATCAAATCAACAAAATTAGAAATGAAAAAGGAGAGGTTACAACAGACAATGCAGAAATACAAAAGATTATAAAATATTATTATGAACAACTATATGGCAATAAAATAGATAGCCTGAAAGAAACAGACAGGTTCTTAAAAAAGTTCAATCTTCCAAGACTGAATCATGAAGAAATAGAAATTATGAACAACCCAATTGCAAGCACTGAAATTGAAGCTGTGATCAAAAATCTCCCAAAAAACAAAAGCCCAGGACCAGATGGCTTCACAGGAGAATGTTTTCAAACATTTAGAGAAGATCTAATACCTAAACTTCTAAAACTCTTTCAAAAAATTGCAGAGGAATGAATACTTCCAAACTCATTCTATAAGGCCACTGTCTCCCTGATACCGAAACCAGACAAAGACAACACCAAAAAAGAAAAGTACAGGCCAATATCACTGATGAACATGGATGCAAAAAATCCTCAACAAAATTTTAGCAAACAGAATTCAGCAACACATCGAAAAGCTCAAACACCATGATTAAGTTGGGTGTATTCCAGGGATGCAAGGATTCTTCAATATATGCAGATCAGTCAGTGTGATAAGCCATATTAACAACTTGAAAGATAAAAACCATAGGATAATCTCAATAGATGCAGAAAAAGCCTTTGACAAAATTCAACACCCGTTTATGGTTAAAATTCTTCAAAAAATGGGCATAGAAGGAGACTACCTCAAAATAGTAAAGGTCATAGATGATAAGCCTACAGCAAACATTATTCTCCATGGTGAAAAACTGAAAGCATTTCCCCCAGGATCAGGAATAAGACAAGGGTATCCATTTTCACCAGTATAATTCAACATAGTTCTGAAAGTCCTAGCCACAGCAATCAGAGAAGAAAAAGAAATAAAAGGAGTCCAGATCGGAAAAAAAAAAAAAGAAGTAAAGCTCTCACTGTTTGCAGATGACATGAGGTTGTACATAGAAAACCCTAAAGATAGTATCAGAAAATTACTAGAGCTTATCAGTGAATTTAGCAAAGTTTCAGGATATAAAATCAATATGCAGAAATCCCTTGCATTTCTATATAATAACAATGAAAAATCAGAAAGAGAAATTAAGGAATCAATCCCATTCACCTTGCAACAAAAAGAATTAAATATCTAGGAATAAACCTGCCTAAGGAGATAAAAGAACTGTACACAAAAAAACATAAGACACTAATGACAGAAATCAAAGACATAAACAGATGGAGAGATATTCCATGTTCCTGGGTAGGAAGAATCAATATTGTGAAAATGTATATATGTATGTACTATATATATACATATACATATATATACATATACTATATACATATATATACATATCCTATATAAATGTATATACTACCAAACACAATCTATGATTCAATGTGATCCCTATCAAATTAGCAATAGAACAAAAAATTTCACAATTCATATGGAAACACAAAAGACCCCTAATAGCTAAAGCAGTCTTGAGTAAGAAGAATGGAGCTAGAGGAATCATCCTTCCTGATTTCAGATTATACTACAAAACTACAATCATCAAGACAATATGATACTGGCACAGAAACAAAAATATAGACCAATGGAACAAGATAGAAAGCCCAGAAATAAACCCATGCACCTATGGATACCTTATTTTTGCCAAAGGAAGCAAGAATATACAATGGGGCAAAGACAGCCTCTTCAATAAATGGTGCTGGGAAAACTGGACAGCTTCATGTAAAAGAATTAGAACATTTCCTAACACCATACACAAAGATAAACTCAAAATGGATTAAAGACCTAAATGTAAGACCAGAAACTATAGAACTCTCAGGGGAAAACATAGGCAGGCCATTCTATGACATAAATCAAAGCAAGATCCTCTATGACCCACCTCCTAGAGTAATGGAAATAAAAACAAAAGTAAACAAGTGAGACCTGACTAAACTTGAAAGCTTTTGCACAGAAAAGGAGAGTAAAAGCAAGGTGAAAAGACAACCCTCAGAATGGGAGAAAATAATAGCAAATGAAACAACTGACAAAGGATTAATTTCCAAAATATACAAGCAGCTCATACAACTCAATACCAGAAAAACAAACAACGCAGTCAAAAAGTGGGAAAGAGGCCTAAAGAGACATTTGCCCAAAGAAGATATACAGATGGCTGACAAACACATGAAAAGATGTTCAACATTGCTTATTATTAGAGAAATGCAAATAAAAACTACAATGAGATATCACCTCACACCGGTCAGAATTGGCATCATCAAAAAGTCTACAAACAATAAGTGCTGGAGAGGGTGTGGAGAAAAGGAAACATTCCTGCCCTGTTGGTAGGAATGTAAATTTATACAGTCACTATGCAAGACGATATGGAGATTCCTTAAAAAAACTAGGAATAAAACCACCATATGACCCAGCAATCCCACTCCCAGGCATATATTCTTAGGAAACCAAAACTGAAAAAGACACATGTATCTCAATGTTCATTGCAGCACTATTTACATTATCTAGAACTTGGAAGCAACCTAGATGTCCATCGACAGATGAATGGATACAGAAGCTGTGGTATATATATAAAATGGACTATTACTCAGCTATAAAAAGGAATGCATTTGAATCAGTTCTAATGAGGTAGATGAACCTAGAACATATTATATAGAGTGATGAAAGTCAGAAAGAGAAAGATAAATATCGTATTCTAATGCATATATACCAAATATAAAAAAAATGGTACTGAAGAATTTATTTACAGGGAACAATGGAGAAACAGACATAGAGAATAGACTTATAGACATAGTGAGAGGGGGTAGAGGGTGAGATGTATGGAAAGAGTAACATGGAAACTTATATTGCCGTATATAAAATAGAAAGCCAATGGGAATTTGCCATATGGCTCAGAAGAGGGTCTTTGTATCAATTTAGAGGGGTCGGATGGTGAAGGAGATGGGAGGGAGTTTCAAAAGAGAGGGGATATATGTACACCTATTCTGTTGAGATTTGACAGAAAACAACAAATATAACATATATTTGACAGAAAACAACAGCCACATATACAGTGCTGTGCTTAGTCGCTCAGCCATGTCTGACTCTTTGCAACCCCATGGACTGTAGCCCGCCAGGCTTCTCTGTCCTTCGGGATTCTCCAGGCAAGAATATTGGACTGGGTTGCCATGCCCTCCTCCAGGGCATGTTCCCAACCCAAGAATCGAACCTAGGTCTCCTGCATTGCAGGTGGATTTGTTGCCATCTAAGCCTCCAAGGAAGCCCAAGAATACTGGAGTGGGTAGCCTTTTCCTTCTCTAGGGATCTTGGAGTATAGAGGTCTCTTGCATTGCAGGTGAATTCTTTACCAGCTGAGCTACCAGGGAAGCCCTAAGCAACTAAACAACCATATATAAATGGCTTTATATATCCTTATATAAAACTCATGATAATCACCACCCAAAGATTGTAATTGTTGCTGTTTTTCCCTTGCTAAGTCAAGTCTGACTCCTTGCAACCCCATGGACTGCAGTGTACCAGGCTTCCCTATCCTTCACTATTTTCTGAAGTTTGCTCAAACTCATGTCCATTGAATCAGTGATGCAATCCAACCATCTAATCCTCTGTCACCTCTTCTCTTGCCTTCAGTCTTTGGAAGCATCAAAGTTTTTTCCAACAAGTTTCAGCTCTTCACATCAGGTGGCCAAAGTGTTGGAATATCAGTTTCAGCATCAATTCTTCCATTGAATATACAGGGTTGATTTCCATTAAGATTGATGGTTTGATCTCTTTGCTGCCCAAGGGACTCTCAAGTCTTCTCTGGCCCCACACACAAAAACATTAATTCTTTGGCAATCAGTCTTCTTCATGGTCCAACTCTCATATCCATACATGACTAGTGGAAAAATCATAGTCTGGACAGACTGTTGTCAGTAAAGTGATGTCTCTGTTTTTTAAAAGCTGTCTAAATTTGTCATAGCTTTTCTTCCAAGGAGCAAGCATGAAATTTTAATTTCATGGCTATAGTCACCATTCACAGTGATTTTGGAGCTAAAGTAGTGTTTGCTTTGGCAGCACCTATTTTAAAATTGGAGCCCCAAAAAATAAAGTGCATCACTGTTTCCAGTTTCCCTTCTATTTGCCATAAAGTGATAGGACTGGATGCCCTGATCTTGTTTTTTTTTAATCACTCTCCTCTTTTGCCTTCATCAAGAGGCTTTATAGTTTCTCGTTGCTTTCTGCCATTATAGTGGTATCATCTGCATGTCTGAGGTTGCTATGTCTCCTGGCAGTCTTGATTCCGGCTTGATTCATATAGCCCAGCATTTTGCATGAGGTACTCTGTATAGAAGTTAAATAAGCAGGTGACAGTATACAGCCTCAATGTACTCCTTTCCCAGTTTTGAACCAGTCCATTGTTCCATGTCTGGTTGCAGTAGGAATGCACAAAGAAAATGAACTGAAATATAACACTAAAGATATCTGTCAAATTACAAGAGAAAGGAACAAAAGATGAAGAAAGGAACAAAAAAGAATTACAGACAAAACTGTAAAACTATTACTAATGGCAATAAGAACACACATATCAATAATTACTTTAAATATAATTGGAATAAATGATCCAATAAGAAACATAAAGTGGCTGAATGAATACAAAAATAAGACCCATTTCTATTCTGCCTACCAGAGACTCACTTATAATCCAAAGACACACACACAGTGAGAGCAAGGGAATGGAAAAAGCTGTTCCATGAAAGTGGAAATCAAAAAAACAGAGGATAGCAATAGTTATATCAGACAAATTAGGCTTTAAAATAAAGATGATTACAAGATAAGAAAAGGATATTACACAATTATTAAATAAGAAGATTAAAAAATTATAATATTTACACAGCCAAAATATAGGAATACCTAAATACATAAGACAAATATTTGTGGACATAAAGGTAGAAATTGAGAGACACAAATATAACAAGACATTTTAACACCTCATACATCAATGGACATGTCATCCAGACAGAAAATCAATAAGGAAGCACTGGTCTTAAATGACACTTAGAAAGACTTTAAAACTATATGTACAACATTCCATCTGGTAGCAGCAGAATACACATTCTTTTGAAGAGCACAGAGTAGGCCACATGCTAAGCCACAAATTAAGTCTCTGTAAATTTAAGAAAACTGAAATAGTATCAGGAATCTTTTCTGAATACAACACTATGATACTAGAAATCAATTACCAAAAAAAAAAAAAAAAAAAAATCTTCAGAAAACACAGACACATGAAGGCAAACGATATGCTGCTAAACAACAAATGGGTCACTGCAGACATCAAAGAAGAAACTAAAAAAAAAAACCTGGAGGGAAATACAGACACAAACACAATGATCCAGAATTTGTGGAATGTAGCAAAAGCAGTTCTAAGAAGGAAATATATAGCAATATATGCTTACTTCAGGAAACAAGAAAAATCTCAAATAACCTAACCTTACACCTAAAGAAAGTAGGAAAAAAAACAAACCCAAATTTAGTAGAAGTTTCCAAAGAACTCATAAAGATCAGAGAGAAATAAATGAAATAGAGATGAAAGTACAATAGAAAATCATTGGGGCTTTCCCTGCCATCAGCACCAGGAAGCGCTGGGAAGGCAAGTATGGTGAGCTTCCTATGGAACAAGACATTGATCTGAGTGATGTGGATCTGGACAACCTGGAGAAAAATGAGTTGTGAGAGGCTCTGCACAGACTAGTTTTCTTTTCTTGGGAGTTGATTCTCCTACAGTGAAGGCACATCTTTTCCAATCCAAGGAATCTACCAGTGTCCTTTTTAACTGAGAAGTAACACTTGACTGGTCATTTGAAAACACTACAACACATTGCAGCACTATTTACAATAGCCAGGACATGGAAGCAACCTAGATGTCCATCGACAGATGAATGGATAAAGAAGCCATGGTACATATATACAATGGAATATTACTTAGCCATAAAAAGGAACACATTTGAGTCAGTTCCAATGAGGTGGATGAACCTAGAGCCTATTTTACAGAGTGAAGTAAGTCAGAAAGAGAAAAACAAATATTGTATATTAATGCATCCCTGGTGGCTCAGATGCTAAAGAGTCTGCCTGCAATGCTGGAGGCCTGGGTTCAATCCCTGGGTTGGGAAGATCCCCTGGAGAAGGAAATGGCAACACACTCCAATATTCTTGCCTGGAAAATTCCATGGATGGAGGAGCCTGGCAGGCTACAGTCCATGGGGTCGCAAAGAGTCGGACATGAATGAGCAACTGACTTATCTTATACGGAACCTAGAAGGATGATACTGATGAATCTATTCTCAGAACAGCAATGGAGATGCAGACATAGAGAACAGACTTATGGACAAGGGTGGAGGAGAACAGGGAGAGGGTGAGATGAATGGAGAGAGTAGCATGGATGCATATACACTAACATATGTAAATAGACAGCCAATGGGAATTTGCTGTATGACTCAAGGAAATCAAACTGGGGCTCTGTGATAACCTAGAGGGGTGGGGATGGGTGGGAGGTGGGAAGGAGATTCAAGAGGGAGGGGACATAGGTACACTGAAGGTTAATTCATATTGATGTATGACAGAAATCAAACCAATATTGTAAACCAATCATCAATTAATTTAAAATAGATAAATATGTTTAAAAAACCACACACACACTGCAATGGTGAACTTTTGTGTCTCAAGAAAACAATGAAAAATTATATGATTTGTCATAGGCACTGAACTGAATTGTATTCTGTCAAGTAATATTTTGAAGAAAGTCGATGGACTATTGAAGCATTTTCCCTCCCTCTCACTGCTACTTGAATAATCTTGGAGGCTGTTTCTTACATAAGTTTTTTAATGTGATCATTTTCATTTGAATATTAATGGCTTTTTTCCATTAAAGAATAAAACAATATTTTAGATTTAAAAAAAAAGTAAGAACTACTTCTCTGAAAAGATAAACAATATTGATAAAACTTTAGCCAGACTCATCAGGCAAAAAAGAGAAAGCACCCAAATCAGTTAAATCAGAAATGAAAAAGGAGAAATTACAAACAAAACCAATGATATACAAAAAGTTGTGTGACTACTACAGACAACTATACACTAATGCAATGGAAAATCTATAACAAATAGACAAAGTCTCAGAAATGTATAACCTTCCAAAAATGAACCAGGAAGAAATAGAAAATATAAACAAGCCAATCACAAGCACAGAAATCAAAATTATTGTCAAAAATCTTCCAATAAACAAAAGCCCTGGGCCAGATGGCTTCATAGGCAAATTCTACTGAAAGTTTAGAGAAGAGCTAACACCTATCCTGCTCAAACTCTTCCAGAAAATTGCACAGAAAATTCCCAAACTCATTCTATGAGGCTACTATCACCTTGATACCAAAACCAGACAAAGAAAATTACAGGCCAATATCACTGATGAACATAGATGCAAAAATCCTCAGCAAAATTCTAGCAAACAGAATCCAACAGCACATTAAAAGGATTATACAGCATTATCAAGTGGGTTTTATTCCAGGAATGCAAGAATTCTTCAATATACACAATGTTGATATACCATACTAACAAACTGAATGACAAAAACCACATCATCACCTCAGTAGTTGCAGAGAAAGTTTTTGACAATATTCGACATTCATTTATAATAATAATAGAAAAAAAAAACACTTTCCAGGAAGTTGGCATAGAAGAAATGTACCTCAGCTTAACAAAGGCCATATACAACAAACCCACAGAAAACATCCTCAGTGGTGAAAGACTGAAAGAGTTTCCTCTAAGATCAAGAACAGGACAAGGGTGCCCATTTTCTCCAATATTATTCAGTATAATTTTGTAATCCTAACCACAGCAATCAGAGGGGAAAAAAAAGAATAAAAGGAATCCAGATTGGAAAAGAATAAGTAAAATTCTTACTACAGACAACATGATACAATACACAGAAAACCTTAAAGATGCCACCAGAAAATTACTAATCAATAAATATAGGAAAATCTCAGTTTATAAAATTAATACACAGAAACCACTTTCATTCTTATATACTAACAATGAAAAAATCAGAAAGAGGAATTAAGAAGGCAATCCCACTCACCATTGCAAGAATATAATACCCAGAGCTAAACCTGCCTCAAGAGACAAAGACCTATATGCAGAAAACTATAAGGCACTGGCGAAAGAAATCAAAGATGACACAAACAGATGGAGAGATAGACCATGTTGTTGGGTTGGAAGAATCAATACTGTGAAAATGACTATACTACTCATAGCAATCTACAGACTCAATGAATCCTTATCAAACTACAAATAGTATTTTTCACAGAACTAGAACAAAAAATTTCACAATTCATATGGAAGTACAAAAGACTCTGAATAGCCAAAGCACTCTTAATTAAGAATGGAGCTGGAGAATCAAACTTCCTGACGTCAGACTATCCTACAAAGCTACAGTCATCAAGACAGTATGATACAGGCACACACAGCAATAAAGACCAAGGAAACAAGACAGAAAGCCCAGAGATAAACCCACACACTGATGAGCACCTTATCTTTGACAAAGGAGGAAAGAATATGCAATGGAAAAAAGACAGTCTCTTCAATAAGTAATGTTGAGGAAAAAATGAAATGTTTTTCAATTCCAGCTACTCGTAAAAAATGAAATTAGAACACTTCCTAACGTCATACACAAAAATAAACTCAAAATGGTTTAAAGACCTAAATATAATACTAGAAACTTTTCAACTATTAGAGGAAAACATAGGCAAAATACTCTTTGATATAAATCACAGCAAGATCCTCTATGGCCCATCTCCTAGAGTAATGGATATTTTTTTAAAATAGACAGATGACACCTAATTAAATTTAAAAGCTTTTGCACAAAGAAGAAAACTACAAACAAGGTGAAAAGACACTCCTCAGAATAGGAGAAAATAATAGCAAATGAAATAACTGACAAAGGATATAATCTCCAGAATATACATGCAGCACATGCATCTTAATACCAGAAAAACAAACGACCAATCAAAAAGTGGTCAGAAAACCTAAACAGATATTTCTCCAAAGAAGACATACAGATGGCTAATAAACACATGAAAAGATGCTCAACATCACTCATTATTAGAGAAATGCAAAATAAAACCACAATGAGGTAACACCTCACACTAGTCAGAATGGCCATCATCTAAATGTCTACAAACAATAAATGCTAGAGAGGGTGTGGAGCAAAGGGAACCATGTTGCACTGTTGATGGGAATGCAAATTGCAACAGCCACTATGGAGAACAGTATGGAGATTCTTTTTAAAAAACTAGGAATGAAATTACCATATGACCAAGTAATCCACTACTGGGCATATATCCTCAAAAAATCATAATTGAAAAAGATATATGTACCCCAGTGTTCACTGAAGTACTATTTAAAATAGCCAGGACATAGAAACAACCTAGATGCTCATCAACATATGAATGGATAAAGAAGTTGTGGTATGTATACAAAATGGAATAACACTCAGCTGTAAAAATGAACACCTTTAAGTCAATTCTAGTGAGGTGTAGGAACCTAGAGCCTATTATACAGAGTGAAGTAAGTCATAAAGAAAAAAATAAGTATTATATATGTATGTGTGTTAGTTGCTTAGCTGTGTCTGACTGTTTGCAGACCCATGAACTTGCTAGGCTCTTCTGTCCATGGAATTCTCCTGGTAAGATTACTGAGTGGATTGCCATTCCTTTCTCCAGGGGATCTTCCTGGTCCAGGGATCAAACTCAGGTGTCATGCATTGCAGGCAAATTCTTTACCATCTGAACCACCAGGGAAGTCCCACAAATATTATATATTAATGTATATATATGAAATCTAGAAAGATGGCACTTATGATCTTCCTTGCAGGGCAGCAAAGGAGACACATGTAAAAAACAGACTTTTGGTCACAGTGGAGGGCAAAGAGGGTGGGATGACTTGAGAGAGTAGTATTGAAACATATATATTACCATATGTAAAACAGATAAGACATTAGGAATTTAGTGTATGATATAGGGAACCCAAAGCCCATGCTCTGGGACAAGCCTAAAGGTATGGGATGTGGAGAGATGTGGGAGGAAAGTTTAGGACAAAGGGAACATATGTGTGCCTGTGGTTGACTCATGTTGGTGTATGATAGAAACCATAACAAAAAGTAACTATCCTCCAATTAAAAATAAAATAAAAGTTAAAAGAAAATTAATATTAAAAAATAGTATTGAGAAAACTAGACAGCAACATGCAAAAGAATTAAACTGGACTCTCATCTTGTGCTGCATACAAAAATAAACTCAAAATTGAATAATACATAAACGGAAGGCCTGAAACCATAAAATTTCTAGAAGAAAACACTGGACTTGTTAATTTTTTTTTAAGGTATATTTCCTGAAGCCAGGATCAGTTCACTTTAATTCAGTCGCTCAGTCATGTCTGACTCTTTACTACTCCATGAATCGCAGCGCGCCAGGCCTCCCTGTCCATCACCAACTCCCAGAGTTTACTCAAACTCATGTCTATCGAGTCGGTGATGCCATCCAACCATCTCATCCTCTGTCGTCCCCTTCTCCTCCTTCCCCAGTCCCTCCCAGTGTCAGGGTCTTTTCCAATGAGTCAACTCTTCGCATGAGGTGGCCAAAGTACTGGAGTTTCAGCTTCAGCATCAGTCCTTCCAATGAACACCCACGACTGATCTTCTAGAGGATGGACTGGTTGGATCTTCTTGCAGTCCAAGGGACTCTCAAGAGTCTTCTCCAACATCACAGTTCAAAAGCATCAATTCTTTGGCAATCACCTTTCTTCACCGTCCAACTCTCACATCCATATATGACTACTGGAAAAACCATAACCTTGACTAGACAGATCTTTGTTGGCAAAGTAATATCTCTGCTTTTTAATATGCCATCTAGGTTCGTCATAACTTTCCTTCCAAGGAGTAAGCGTCTTTTAATTTCATGGCTGCGATCACCATCTGCACTGATTTTGGAGCCCCCAAAAACAGTCAGCCACTGTTTTCACTGTTTCCCCATCTATTTCCCATGAAGTGATGGGACCAGATGCCATGATCTTAATTTTCTGAATGTTGAGTTTTAAGCCAACTTTTTCACTCTCCTCTTTCACTTTCATCAAGAGGCTTCTTAGCTCCTCTTCACTTTCTGCCATAAGGGAGGTGTCATCTGCATATCTAAGGTTATTGATATTGAAAGTTTATTCTGGGCTCTCAATTCTGTTCCTCTGGTTGATATGTCTATTTTTATGGCAGTACCCTGCTGTTTTGATTACTATAGTTTACAGTATTACTTGCAACCAGAATGTGTGATACCCCTAGTGACATACCTCAACACAATGAAGGTTTTATATTATAGTCTTACAGACAACATTACACTCATTAGTGAAAGGTTAAAAACTTTTTCTTTAAGATCAGAAACAATATAAATGTGCACACTCTCACCATCCCTATCCAACATAGTAATAGAAGTCCTGGCTAGAACAATAAGATGAGAAGAAGAAAAAAAAAAAAAGGTATACAAACAAGAAATAAGAAAAAAAAGTATCTTTGTTAGCAAATGATATAATCTTACTTCTATAAAATCCTGAAGAATCCCTACAATAAGTTTCTAGAACAAATCAGTGAATTCAGAAAAACTATAAGAAACTGAAAAAAGTGAAAAAGTGAAGTTGCTCAGTCATGTCTGACTCTTTGCAACCCCATGGACTATCACCTACCATGCTCCTCCATCCATGGGATTTTCCAGGCAAGAGTACTGGAGTGTGTTGCCAATATACAAAAACCAGCTGCACTTATGTACACTAGAAGAAAATCTGAAAATTAAATAAGGAAAACAATGCCATTCATGAGTAGCATCAAAATAAATAACATACTGATGAATAAATTTACCAAAGAGGTAAAAAAATCTCTAGTGAAAGTTATATAAGACCTTGATGAAAGAATCTGAAGATACAAATGGAAAGATATATTGTGCTCATGGATTGGAAAAATTAATACTGTTAAAATACCCATATGACCCAAATTCATCTAAATATTCAATGCAATCTCTATTAAAATCCCAATACCCTTTTTCACAGAAATAGAATAAATGATCCTGAAATGTCTAAGGAGCCAAAAAAGAACTTGAATAGTCAAAGTAATCCTGAGAAAGAACAAAGCTAGAGGTATCACACATCCTGATTGCAAGTATAATGTAAATTTATAGTAATGAAAACAGCAGCATACTGGCATAAAAATAGCCACATTGATCAATGGAACAGAATTGAGTCCACAATAAACTCTCATAAATATGCTCAACTAATATTTAGGAGGGCACCAAGAATGGTAAAGAACCTGCCTGACAATGCAGGAGATGTGAGTCCAATCCCTGGTTTGAGAAGATCCCCTGGAGAAAGAAATGGCAATCCATTCCAGCATCCTTACCTGGAAAATCCCATGGACAGAGAAACCTGGTGGGCCACAGTCCATGAGATCGTAAGAGTCAGACATGACTTAATGACTAAACAACAACAACAAAAGTACTCAGTGAGAGAAGGACAGTATCCTTAATAGTATTGAAAAAAAATGGATAACCACATGCAAAGAAACGAAATTGGGTAACTATCTTATAAGACTCACTAAAATAAATTTGTAATTAAATACTTAAACATAAGATCTTAAAATTCCTAGAAGGAAAAATATGAAATAAAGCTTCTTTACATTTGTCTTTGCAGCAAATTCAAAGATATGACTCCAATGGTACAAGCAACACAAGCAAAAATAAAAAAAAAAAAAAAAAAAAGCAGACAACATCAAACTGAAAGATTCCTTTATGCACCAAAAGAAACAATCTACAAAATTAAAAATCAACCTACAGAATGAGAGAAAATATTTTCAAATTATATACTTGATAAAGGGTTAATATCCAAAATACATAAATAAATCATATAGTTTGATAGCAATAAGACCAATCTAATATTTTTAAAGGGCAGAATAACTGAATACACTTTTTTACTCAAAGATGTTATATTAATGACAACAGGTACCTGAAAAAGTGATCAACATCACTGAACATCAATATATTTAATAAATGCAAAACATAAACATATTCAATATGCACTTGATAGAATGGCTTTCTGAAAAGACAAGCAATAACAGTAATTGGCAAAGATGTGGAGAAAAAGAAACTCTGTGCACTGTTGGTGAGAATGCAAATTGGTTAGAGATAGTGGGAAAATATATGAAAGTTCCTTAAAAGTTACAAATAGAACTACCATATGAGTCAGGCATTCCACTTTTGGGATATATCTAAAGGAAATGAAACTAGAATCTTGTAGGATATCTGCACCACCAAGTTCATTGTTCATTGTAGTTCAGTTCAGTTCAGCTCAGTGGCTCAGTCGTGTCTGACTCTTTGCAACCTCGTGAACCACAGCACACCAGGCCTCCCTGTCCATCACCAATGCCCGGAATTCAGCCAAACTCATGTCCATTGAGTTAGTGATGTCATCCAACCATATAATCCTCTGTTGTCCCCTTCTCCTCCTACCCTCAATCTTTCCAAGCATCAGGGTCTTTTCAAATCAGTCAGCTCTTTGCTTCAGGTGGCCAAAGTATTGGAGTTTCAGCTTCAACATCAGTCCTTCCAATGAATATTCAGGACTGATCTCCTTTAGGATGGACTGGTTGGATCTCCTTGCAGTCCAAGGGACTCTCAAGAGTCTTCTCCAACACCACAGTTCAAAAGCATCAATTCTTCAGCGCTCAGCTCTCACATCCATACATGACCACGGGAAAAATCATAGCCTTGACTAAATGGACCTTTGTTGGTAAAGTATGTCTCTGCTTTTTAATATGCTGTCTAGGTTGGTCATAACTATCCTTCCAAGGAGTAAGCGTCTTTTAATTTCACGGCCACAATCACCATCTGCAGTGATTTTGGAGCCCAAAAAAATAAGTCTGACACTGTTTCCACTCTTTCCCCATCTATTTGCATTGAAGTGATGGGACCAGATGCCATGATCTTAGTTTTCTGAACGTTGAGCTTTAAGCCAACTTTTTCACTGTCCTCTTTCACTTTCATCAAGAGGCTTTTTAGTTCCTCTTCACTTTCTGCCATAAGGGTGGTGTCATCTGCATATCTGAGGTTATTGATATTTCTCCCGGCAATCTTGATTCCAGCTTGTGCTTCATCCAGCCCAGCGTTTCTCATGATGTACTCTGCATAGAAGTTAAATAAGCAGGGTGACAATATACAGCCTTGACGTACTCCTTTTCCTATGTCGAACCAGTCTGTTTTTCCATGTCCAGTTCTAACTGTTGCTTCTTGACCTGCATACCGATTTCTCAAGAGGCAGGTCAGGTGGTCTGTTATTCCCATCTCTTTCAGAATTTTTCACAGTTTGTTGTGATCCACACAGTCAAAGGCTTTGGCATAGTCAATAAAGCAGAAATAGATGTTTTTTTCTGGGACTCTCTTGCTTTTTCAATGATCCAGCAGATGTTGGCAATTTGATCTCTGGTTTCTCTGCCTTTTCTAAAACCAGCTTGAACATCTGGAAGTCCACAGTTCATGTATTGCTGAAGCCTGGTTGGGAGAATTTTGAACATTAGTTTACAAGCGTGAGAGATGAGTGCAATTGTGCAGTAGTTTGTGCATTCTTTGGCATTGCCTTTCTTTGCAATTGGAATGAAAACCGACCTTTTCCATTCCTGTGGCCACTGCTGAGTTTTCCAAATTTGCTGGCATATTGAGTTCAGCACTTTCACAGCATCATCTTTCAGAATTTCAAATTCAATTGGAATTCCATCACCTCCACTAGCTTTGTTCATAGTGATATTTCCTAAGGCCCACTTGACTTCACATTCCAGGATGTCTGGCTCTAGGTGAGTTATCACACCATTGTTACTATCTGGGTCATGAAGATCTTTTTTGTACAGTTCTTCTGTGTATTCTTGCCACCTCTTCTTAATATCTTCTGCTTCTGTTAAGTCCATACCATTTCTGTCCTTTACGGAGCCCATCTTTGCATATGTATATATATTTATATTCACATTTTAGCTAGACATTTACACTACTGCTAAAATCTCACATATATCCCATGAGAAACTGCTCAGAAGTCTGTCAAGTGATTTGGTCAGGTCGTCTCAGATGACTGTGACTTTTAGAGAAAAGAAGAATTTTTTTTTTTAATTACTCCTCACTTATTCTTTTAAAGGACAGCAAGCTTTAATATATGTTCAACAGAAGAAATACACCTTCATCAAAGTATTAGCAGCCATAAATTTGAACAGTCCTTTATTTCCAGGCAGGGAAGAACATGTCATCTAGCAATTTCATCTTGTTTAAATATTTCATCATTTTAAGATCTTGTACTGCACACTTCACTCAAAACGTTACAGAGTGAATACAAAGTCGACAATTTTGTTTGTACTTTAAAAATAGTTTTCTTAACTTGATATGAAGAGACTGTATTATTTTATGTTAAAACAAATAAGCATATAAAATTCTAGAACTTATTCTTTTTCCTTTTTAAAAAAAAAATTACAAAAATTTTCCATTATTTGCCAAGGCCTGATTCATGGAAAACTTGGTGAAATACCCGCTGTTTTCAATAGGATAGAATTAGATTTCAGAATAGTTTACTAACACAGATATAATCCCAGTATCTTTAAGAATATTGCATTCAAATAAGTGGTGAAGTAGAAAATAAATGTTTTGGCATCTGGTATGTAAAACAAACAGTTTGTTGAGCTTTTATTATTTTATTCAATTTTATATGGTGTTACATTAACATGTCCCATGTATTCTGGTTTTTTTTTTTTTTTTTTGTGATGAAGACTTGATTCTTTCATATCACATGTAAACTTTAGAAAAAAAGGAATAAAAACAACAAATTTCAATCTGTAATAGCAATGCTATTATTTCATTTTATTCTTCAGGTATGCATAACTTTTCCCACTCTGTTGAAAAATAAGTGACATATAAATGACTCCTCACAACTATGAATAGCCCTGTATGTTGTGGAAGATGTATATTAGGCCTTTCCTGAATTTTGTACAATGTAATTAATCCAAAAACATGGTACCTCAATGCATTTTTACTCTAGCTCATGTAACAAAAAGTGCATATGATCAGCCTATCATGTGATAGCCTGAAATATAATTTAAAGGATAATTTTGAAAATGACTAAGAGACAAATGACAATCCAGAGGAGGAACTGATAGATGTTTTTGAGTAATATAAGACTACCTCACATAGTGATAATGGAAAGGTAGAATGCAGATAAGAGAAAGAGAGAAGATACTGAATGCCAGAGAATGAAGAATCAGAAATGCAGAGAGTGGGGATATACTTATTAATTGTGATCACCAGACTGAAGATTAAATTTTTAGCTATTGAGATGTCCATGATAGGGAAAAAATTATTTTTTTTTTCATTTATTTTTATTAGTTGGAGGCTAATTACTTTACAATATTGTAGTGGTTTTTGCCATACATTGACATGAATCAGCCATGGATTTACATGTATTCCCCATCCCGATCCCCCTCCCATCTCCCTCTCTACTCGATCCCTCTGAGTCTTCTCAGTGCACCAGGCCCGAGCACTGTCTCATGCATCCAACCTGGGCTGGTGATCTGTTTCACTATAGATAATATACATGTTTTGATGCTGGTCTCTCGACACATCCCACCTTCGCCTTCTCCCACAGAGTCCAAAAGTCTGTTCTGTACATCTGTGTCTCTTTTTCTGTTTTGCATATAGGGTTATTTATTTATGTTGGCTGTGGTGGGTCTTCATTGCTACTGCAGGCTTTCTCTAGTTGCCGTGTGAGGGCTTCTCATTGAGATGATGTCTCTTGTTGCAGAGCACAAGCTCTAGGGCACTTGGTTTTCAGTAGTTGTGGCACATGGACTCTGTAGCTGTGACTCCTGGGCTCCAGAGCACAGGCTCAGTATTAGAGGCTTATGGGCTTAGTTGCTCCACAGCATGTAGGGTCTTCCTAGACCAGTGATTGAACCAATGTCCCCTGCATTTCAAGGCAGATTCTTGGCCACTAGACCACTGGGGAAGCCCAGAAGATTATTAAGAAAATTAAACATAACTTCTGACTTTGAAGTATTAAGATGTAGAGAAAATAATTTTACCTCTACATGTGACAAGGAGAGGGAATGGAGTGGTGTCCCATCCACAGTCAGAGACATCCCTCACTAAGCAAACCAAATGGAAGTGCTGCACTTCAAGGCAAAGCAGTCTAGTTTCATGAATTTTAGTTTGAGGAGTGGGGGAAAACTGACAATAAAAATACAAGGTAGAAGACAAGAAGATGTGTTTGTTTGTGCATGTGTGTATTAAATGATATTTCTTTCAGTTTTGACCATGTTGAGGCTATGCTGATAGTAATATAGTAAGCTGAAATAGAGATCTAAATTTGTTCAGTTCAGTTCAGTCACTCAGTCATGTCTGACACAGAACTAAATGCACTCCTGTGACCAAGGACAAGCAGAACTGAGAATGGATATGATCATCAGAAAAGGGAGAAACAGAGAAATATAGAGTAAGTAGAAGCAAAAGTTGAAGAGGAAGAATGAAATGAAAACAAAAGGGAGTAAGAGCATAAGCAGTCAATCAAATAAGGGAAAGAAGTGTAAGGAGGATCTATAGATAAATATCATTTAGAAATAGATGAAAACATACAGATAGTATAGGTATATGGATATGGATAAGACCATATATCCAAGTTAATTTAAGACTACTTCAATTTATATCTCTTATATTAGTGAAATTACTAACAGTTCTCTGCTTCCTCTCAAAAATGTCAAATTTATGAAGATGAACTTAAAGATCCTGTGAATAAAGGAAGAGATATCCATATATAGAGTAGCATGGTGGTGGTGGTGGTGGTGGTGGTGGGTTAAGTTGCTAGGTCGTGTCTGACTTTTGGGACCCCATGGACTCTAGCCCATCAGGTTCCTCTGTTCATGAGATTTCCCAAGCAAGAATATTGGAGTGGGTTGCCATTTCCTTCTGCAGGGGATCTTCCCGACCCAGGGATCAAACCCAGGTCTCTTGCATTGCAGGCAGATTCTTTACCAAATGAGCCACCAGAGAAGCCCCATAGAGAAGTATAACTAAGATTATATGCATTTGCACCTGTGTGAAATTTTCTAAGTGTATGCAAGTATGCATTTCATATGTAACAATTAAAAATTATTCTATGTATTCATTCTAAAATAAACACTGAATCATTCCCTTTTAACATTAGACTTGCTGTAAACATGCTTTCTGATATAAGAGCCTTCTGATTGCTCCTTTCACCTCTGTGTTTCTCATGCTATAGATCATGGGGTTTAACATTGGTGTAATAATTCCATATAACATGGAGATGAGTCTATCTCTTGCTGGGAAGTGTTGACTGGAAAAGGGACGTACATAGGTAAATATTGTCGTGCCACCGAATAAACAGACCACCAGAAGGTGGGAAGCACATGTGGAAAAGGCTTTGCGCTTCCCTTCTGCTGACTGGATCTTTAGGATGGTAGATATGATGTAGAAATAAGAGATAAAGATGACCAGGAAGGCACTGCTCCCCAGGATACCTGCTTCCACCAAAATAAGCATTTCTGCCACATAGGTGGATGAGCATGAGAGAGCGACCACTGGTGGGATGTCACAGTAGTACTGGTTAACTTGGTTGGACTTGCAGAAAGAAAGGCGGAATGTGGACACTGTATGAAGGAGGGAATTGAGAAACCCTGCTACCCAAGTCCCAGCAGTCAGCTGAACACATCGAACCTTGGTAATGATGAGAGTGTAACGAAGAGGGAAACAGATGGCCACATACCTGTCATAGGCCATGACAGAGAGAAGGAAGACTTCAGTTCCCACAAGGGCCACCAGAAAATAAAGCTGCAAAGCACACCCAATGTAGGAAATGCTGTGCTTCTCAGTCAAGAGGTTCTCCAGCATCTTGGGGACAGTAACTGATGGGCAGGATATGTCTAAGAGTGACAGATTTGCCAAAAAGTAATACATGGGTGTGTGCAGTTTTTTCTCAGTTCCAATGGCCAAGAGAATAACTCCATTTCCCACCAAGGTGACCTGATAGATGATGGTAAAGACCACAAAGAGAGGGTAGCGCACCTCGGGGCGATCAGAAAGCCCTATGAGGATAAAATGAGTCACTGTGGTTTGATTGCAGATGCCCATCTCTTCAATTCACATTGGTCTTTCTGGAAGTAATGTAACAAACAAAGATGAATTAGAGCAAAAAGTCAAAGAGGCAAACAATGAGAAATTCTTGCAGAACACATGGTGTGAGGTTGATCATGAATTATGTAAAATAATATCTTATTAGAGATTTTCATTATTATAAATATTGTTAAGTATATCTCCTGTGTTCATAATTCTTGAAAGATTTATCCTCAGTGGATCCTTGTCAAGAGGAATCCCTCTAAGAAAGTAAGAATACTTTTAAAAACTTGCCTTCAGTAATACCATTGTAGATTCTTCAGGAATGCTTGAGATTTCACAATTCAGTAACACTGAAGTTCTGTTTCTCACATCTCCTTGGGCATTTACCTTATTTTTCCTTGTATTATCTCAATGTGTATAATTTTATACACTATCTCAATACAAACTGTTTGAGGGTAGAAGCTATATATTATTCCTTGGTATGTAAAATTTAATATCTGCTACCAACCTCAAATATATCATATAAAAATGTTTATCTAAATTATTGGTGAATAAAGGAATAAATGTTTTACTTGTATTGTATGAGAATTTTTATCTAAATGGTTCTTGAATAAAAGAATGAGTGAGGCTTTACCTGCTCTGACAAAATGTTTCTATTAGTAAGAAATAAATATGGAAACACTTTTGTAACTTCAAAGTTGTAATTGTTTAAATACAAGCAACTATGTATTTTCCAGAAAGAGTATACATTATATGATTAAGTTAGCCTATAAAATATAAATATGACTTGGTTGATAGTGTCTGTCACCCAAAAAAGAAACAAATGCATTCATTAATATTCAATTTCTTTTCCTTTTAAAGTTTAAATAGTTGACTATGTGTCTGAGTATTTAAAGAATTATGAAGTTGCAAAAGTTAAATATGCTTGAACATACTGCTAATACCAAGTCTCCTGCATTGCAGGCAGATTCTTCACCATCTGAGCCACAGGGAAGCCCACTGGTGACACCAATTCTTATTTAATTTTCTAATTTCATTTCTATGTATCTTAATAATCCACATATTCATCCAGTTTATGATATTTACAAAAATTATTTTAATTGAAAATTTACAAATCAATATCTCTGTGGATTTTGTCACTTTGCAAACTTTTAAAATATCATATGCATATATTATAGAAACATGTGATTACAAAATAAAATAAAAAGTCATTTTTGGTGGCCCCCTCCTTCACATTTATTGTACCAACTGGAAGCTGTTAATTTATTTCTGAAATAAAATATATTAATATAAATAGCACTATTATACACAATGATTTATTTATATGCATTAAATGAAATTTATTTCAGCCACCTTTTCCCCATGCAATGTTTAAATAAAAATCTTTGAGACACTTTGGGAGATATTTTTACTCTTTCTACAAGCAGCACCAGAACTATACCATGCTTGGGAAAAAAAAAAAAACTTTTATCAATAATTCTCAAATCATGACATTTAGAAAATAAGATTACTGTGATAATCACAAAGTATCTATAATTTTCAATCTATAGAAGACATTTAATGAATGAGTTAAAATGTCAAAACAAAAACATCTAATGTGTCACTTCTCAAATTCTCAAATTTTCAATAGCCTGTTGTGCTGTTCAATTTCAGTCTACAGTTAATATTTTAAAAATAATAGTCACTTCAATAAACTTTTGAAGGAACTTTATGAGAAAATATTTTGAGATAGTAAATATTAATGTCTATACTAAGTACTCATTTTTCTTATATCCACACTCACTAATTTGTTTCATTTTTTGCAAGGATTGTGAAAAATAAGTCAAAATCATCCTGACAAGCACATAAGATAGTTCTACATAAGGATACATAATCAACACACATCTTTTAAAACATAATGAAGTGCAGTGAAGTGAAGTCACTCAGTCGTGTCCGACTCTTTGCGACCCCAGGGACTATAGCCCTCCAGGCTCTGCCGTCCATGGGATTTTCCAGGCAAGAGTACTTGAGTGGGTTGTCATTTCCTTTTCCATTAAAACATAATAGATTTTTGCTAAACTTTGCACTTTATCATTTAAGTACGTTAAGTCAAGCTTAGGGTCTTGGCATATAGAATGCAGAATTTGTTCATTTGGGAAGGGAACTTTTGCTCATTTTAACAATACACTCCTTTTAAATCAAACATATTTAAAGTTTAGGTGTTTGATATCTAAATAGAAAAATAAGTGAGTTTTTAAATTTAAGTAATATATTGCTGAGGATGAAGTTCTGTAACATTTTGTATTAATCTAGGAGATTGGTTTAATACAAAGAAAGAAATCCTCATGAAGTGTGATCTGTCACCTGGTTTGTGAAGTTAATTGGTGTAAATATAAGTATATGAGTACATGAAGAGAATACAGGTTGAAATTACATTTTTGTCATAAGCAGCCAAACATAGTGAGAACAGGAACTAAGATGTATGTCATAAGATTAGTCTTCTTTGGAAATTTCCTAGAAAAAAAACTTTATTATTATTTGTATATGGCTTACCCTTTGGCATGTGGTGAAATCAACTGTATCATATATGAAGCTCTTTTCTTTAGCAAATAATCACTTCAAGGTTCAACTACACAGAGAAAAAAATTAGTTAATTATTCAGGAATAATCACTGAAAAATGCTAGCTCTTAAGAAAATTCAAAATTTATAAATTATTTACCACATCAATTACAAAGAAAAATAATATATTTGTTAAAGCTATATTGCTAAATAATAAGTTCTATAGACTTCATTTTTAACTCCTGAAGTAATAGCCAAAATAATAAAGAAAAAATATTCTTGTTACATATAATATCTCCACCGGCTTTGTGACATCTTTGTTCCTTATGGTTTCATGGACCCAGTTCTAGAGAATGTTCTTTCAGGTAAATGGGTCAGAAACACTGATTAGATACAGCAGCATTTCACATACAGAGGGTTTGGATGCACACTTACGTGGGTATGCACAACTTTTATGACTTAATTTAAAGTATTTATAGAGACATTCATTCTACTATATTTGAAATTTTACTCAATCTTACTCATATGGTATTTAGTTTTAACTAATTTCTTAAATGTATACATTTTCTCAACATCCAATTATTAATCTTAGCTTAAAATGTCTAGAATTTAATGTACAAATTTCAAGCCTTTTCAGTTTCAGAGGGCACATTACAAATCCAAACATTCACTAAAAAGAAAGTAAAATGAACTAGCTGAAAAAAAGCTCAGTAAATATAAGCAAGCTACTCACTCCTACATAGGTGCAATTGCAATTTCCTTTATAGTTTATATTATGCCCACTTTTTCCTTAGGGAGAAAAAACAATAATAAGGACAATAGAGAGCATATACTTCTCTTCTTCATAATCTAAATTACTACCAACCTAACAATGGACACCTGGAGGAAACAAACAAAACCTTGGAGACCAAGGAGAAATGAGTAGTGACCCCACAAGAGACTGAGCCAGACTTGCTTGTGACTGTTTGGGAGTCTCTGGCAGAGGCGTGGGTTGATAGTGGCAAGGGTGATAGTGGTCGGGGCACTGACACTAGTGGTCCTGGGAGGTGTGGCATGCTGCCATAAGTCCTTTTGAATGAGGTTGCCATTACTCCTACTATAGTTTGCCCTTAGGCCAAATTATAGGGAGGGAACACAGTCCCACCCATCAGCAGATAATTGGCTTAAAGATTTACTGGGCACCATTTACTTGCCCACCAGAGCAAGAACCAGTTTTCCCGAATCAGTCCTTCTCATCAGGTAGCTTGCACAAGCCTCTTATCCTCATCCATTAGAGGGCAGACAGAATGAAAACCACAATCACAGAAAACTAACCAAAATGATTACATGGATCACAGCATTGTATAAGCTAATGAAATTATGGCCCATGCCATGTATGTCCACCCATATGAAGATGGAGAGTATTGTCAAAACCTGATCCCCTGGAGAAGGATATGGCAAACCACATCAGCATTCTTGCCTTGAGAACTCCATGAACAGTATGAAAAGGTAAAAAGATATGACACTGAAAGATGAACTCCACAGGTCAGGAGTCCAATATACTCCTGGAAAAGAACAGAGAAATAGCTCCTGAAGGAATAAACAAGCTGAGCCAAAGCAGAAACGACTCCCAGTTCTGGAGGAGTCTGGTGGTGAAAGTAAGATATGATGCTGTGAAAAACAATATTGCATAGGAACCTTGAATGTTAGGTCCATGAATCAAGGGAAGTTGGCAATGTTCAGACAGGAGACTACAAAAGTGAACACTGACATTTTAGGAATCAATAAACTAAAATGGATGGCAATGAACTAATTTAATTCAGATGGCCATTATATTTACTACTGTGGGCAAAAATACCTGAGAAGAAATGGAGTAACCCTCATAATCAACAAGAGTCCGTAATGCAGTACTTGGGTTAAATCTCAAAAAAGACAGAATGATTTCGGCTCATTTCCAAGGCAAATCATTAAATATCACAGCAATCCAAGTCTATGCCCCAACCACTAAAGTTGAAGAAGTTGAAGTTGAATGGTTCTATTAGAACCTACAAGACCTTCTAGAACTAAACCCCCAAAAGATGTCCTTTACATTATAAGGGACTGGAAGGCAAGAGCAGAAAGTCAAGAGATACCTTGAGTAACAGGCAAGTATGGCCTTGGAGTACAAAATGAAGCAGGGCAAATGCTAACAGGGGTTTGCCAAGAGAACGTAAAGGTCATTGCAAACACCCTCTTCCAATAACACAAGAGTTGACTCTACACATGGTCATAACCAGATGGTCAAAATCAAATCAGATTGATTACACTCTTTGCAGCCAGAGATGGAGAAGCTCTATACAGTCAGCAAAGAAAACACTGGGAGCTGACTGTGGCTCAGATCATGAACTCATTATTCCAAAATTCAGACTTAAATTGAAGAAACTAGGGGAAACCACTAGACCATTCAGTTCGGCTCAGTTCACTCAGTCATGTCTGACTCTTTGTGACCCCAAATTGCTGAAGCCTGGCTTGGAGAATTTTGAGCATTACTTTACTAGCATGTGAGATGAGTGCAATTGTGTGGTAGTTTGAACATTCTTTGGCATTACCTTTCTTTGAGATTGGAATGAAAACTGACCTTTTCTACTCCTGTGGCCACTGCTTGAGTTTTCCAAAATGCTGGCATATTGAGTGCAGCACTTTCACAGAATCATCTTTTAGGATTTGAAGTAGCTTAACTGGAATTCCCTCACCTCCACTAGCTTTGTTTATAGTGATGCTTCCTAAGACCCACTTGACTTCACATTCCAGGATGTCTGGCTCTAGGTGAGTGATCACATCATCATGATTATCTGGGTCATGAAGATCTTTTTTGTAAGTTCTTCTGTGTATTTTTGCCATCTCTTCTTAATATCTTCTGCTTTTGTTAGGTCCATTTCATTTCTGTCCTTTAATGAGCCCATCTTTGAATGAAATATTCCCTTGGTATCTTTAATTTTATCAAAGAGATCTCTAGTCTTTCCCATTCTATTGTTTTCCTCTGTTTCTTTGCATTGATCACTGAGAAACGCTTTCTTACCTCTCCTTGCTATTCTTTGGAACTCTGCATTCAAAAGGGTATATCTTTCCTTTTCTCCTTTGCTTTTTGCTTTTCCTCTTTTCACAGCTATTTGTAAGACCTCCTCAGACAGCCATTTTGCTTTTTTGCATTTCTTTTTCTTGGGGATGGTCTTGCTCCCTGTCTCCTGTACAATGTCATGAATCTCCATCCATAGTTCATCACTCTGTCTATCAGATATAGTCCCTTAAATCTATTTCTCACTTTCACTGTATAATTGTTAGGGATTTGATTTAGGTCATAGCTGAATGGTCTAATGGTTTTCCCTACTTTCTTCAATTTAAGTCTGAATTTGGCAATAAGGAGTTCATGATCTGAGCCACAGTACGCTCCCAGTCTTGCTTTTGCTGACCGTATAGAGCTTCTCCTTCTTTGGTTGCAAAGAATATAATCAATCTTATTTTGGTGTTGACCATCTGGTGATGTCCATGTGTAGAGTCTTCTCTTGTGTTGTTGGAAGAAGGTGTTTGCTATGACCAGTGCGGACTCTGGTGGACTGTTGCAGGGTTGGGGGTACTTAGTGTAGCAGTACATGCATGGGATCTTTTGAGGGAGGTCACCTTTATCTTCATTACCTCCACATTAGTTTGATCCCAGGTAAATAGCAGGGAGGGAACACAGCTCCACCCATCAATAGAAAATGGATTAAAGATTTACTGAGTATGGCTGTGCCCATCAGAACAAGACCCAGTTTCCCCCCTCAGTCAGTCTATCCCATCAGGAAGCTTCCATAAGCCTTTTATCCTCCTCCATCAGGGCAGACAGTCTGAAAACCACAATCACAGGAAACTAACCAATCTAAATCACATGGACCACAGCCTTGCCTAACTCAATGAAACTACGAGCCATGCCATGTAGGGCCACCCAAGACAGACAGGTCATGGTGGATAGTTCTGACAAAATGTGATCCACTGGAGAAGGAATGGCAAACCATCTCAGTATTTCTGCCTTGAGAACTCCGTGAATGGTATGAAAAGGCAAAAAAATAGAACACTGAAAGATGAACTCCCCAGGTCAGTAGGTGCCCAATATGCTACTGGAGATTAGTGGAGAAACAACTCCAGAAAGAATGAAGACCATTCAGGTATGACCTAAATCAAATCTCTTATGATTATACAGTGGAAGTGGAAAATAGATTCAAGAGATTAGATCTGGTAGAGTTCCTGAAAAACTATGGAGGAGGTTCATAATATTGTACAGGATACAGTGATCAAAACCATCCCCAAGAAAAGAAATGCAATAAGGCAAAATGGTTGAGAAAAGAAGAGAAGCGAAAGGCAAAGGAGAAAAGGAAAGATAAACCCACCTGAATGCAGAATTCCAGAGAATAGCAAGGAGAGATAAGAAAGCCTTCTTAAGTGAACAATGTGAAGAAATAGAGGAAAACAATAGAATGTCAAAGACTAGAGATCTCTTGAAGAAAATTCAAGATTCCAAGGGAATATTTTATGCAAAGATGCAAACAATATAAGACAGAAACATTATGGCCCTAACAGAAGAAGAAGATATTAAGAAGAGGTAGCAAGAATACATAGAAGAACTGTACCAAAAAGTTCTTAATGACCTGGAAAACCACAATGGTGTGATCACTCATCTAGAGCCAAACATGGTGGTATGTGAAGTTAAGTGGGCCTTAGGAAGCATTACTACAAACAAAGCTAGTGGAGGTGATAGAATTCCAGCTGAGCTAAAAGATAGAATTTTAGCATCCTAAAAGAATTTGCTGTTAAAGTACCACACTCAATATGCCATCAAATTTGGAAAACACAGAGGTAGCCACAGGACACAGGCTACATGAAAAGGTCAGTTTTATAATCCCAATGAAAGGCAATGCCAAATAATGTTCAAACAATTGCACAGTTACACTTATTTCACATGCTAGCAAGATAATGCTCAAAATACTTCAAGTTAGGCTTCAAAATTATGAGAACTTACAGATGTACAAGCTGGATTTAGAAAAGACAGAGGAACAAGAGATCAAATTGTCCATGTCCACTGGATCATGAAAATGTAAGAGAATTCCAGAAAAATATCTACTTCTATTTCATTGACTATGCTAAGGCCTTTGACTGTGTGGATCACAATAAAGTGTGGAAAATTCTTAGATGGGAATATTAGACCACTTTACCTTCCTTCTGAGAAACCTGTATGCAGGTCAAGAAACAACAGTTAGAATGAATCATGAAACAACAAACTAGTTCAAAATTGGGAAAAGAGTATGTCAATGCTGTATATTGTCAATCTACTTATTTAACTTATATGAAGAGTATATCGTGCGAAATGCTGGGCTGGATGAGGCATAAGCTGAAATCAAGATTGTCAGGAGAAATATCAATAATCTCAGATATGCAGATGACACCACTCTAATGTAGAAAGTGCATAGGAACCAAAGAGCTTCTTGATGAAGGTGAAAGAGGAGAGTGAAAAAGCTGGTTTGAAACTCAACATTCAAAAAATGAAGACCATGGCATCCAGTCCCATGACTTCATGGCAAATAGATGGGAAAACAAAGGAAAGAGTGACAGACTTTATTTTCTCAGGCCCCAAAATCACTGTGGATGGCAACTGCAGCCATAAAACTATAATATCCTTGCTCTTTGGAATGATAGCTATGACAAACCTAGACAACATATTAAAAACCATAGATATCATTTTGCTAACAAAGGTCCATATAATCAAAGTCATGGTTTTCCCAAGAGTCATGTATGGATGTGAGAATTGGACTATAAAGAAGGCTGAGCATTTCTGAATTGATGCCTTCAAACTGTGGTTCTGGAGAAGACTGTTGAGAGTCCCTTGGACTGCAAGGAAATCAAACCAGTCAATCCTAAAAGAAATCAACCCTGAATATTCATTGGAAGGACTGATGCTGAAGCTGAAGCTCCAATACTTTGGCCACCTTATGTGAAGCGTCAACTAATTGGAAAAGATCCTGATGCCTGAAAAGATTGAGAGGAGGAGGAAAAGGGGGCAGCAGAGGATGAGAAGTTTGGATGGCATCATTAACTCAATGGATATGAGTTTGAGCAAACTCCAGGAGATAGTAAAGGACAGGGAAGCCTAGTAAGCTGCAGTCCTAATGGTAGGAATGTAAATTGGTACAGCCACTATGGAGAACAGTATGCAGATTCCTTGTGTGGGTGTGTTCTCAGTAGCTCAGTCGTGTCCAACTCTTTCCTTAAACTCTAAAGTTAGAACTACCATATGATTCTTTTTTACTTTCTCTTCCATCATAAGTTATTACAAAATATTGAGTATAGTTCCCTGTGCTGTATAGTGAAATCTTGTTGGTTATCTATTTTGTATATGTGCTATGCTTAGACCCCCAATCATGTCTGAATCTTTGCGATCCTGTGGACTGTAGCCCACCACACTCCTCTGTCCATGAGAACTCTCCAAGTAAGAATACTGGAGTGGGTTGCCATGCCCTCCTCCAGGGGATCTTCCCAACCCAGGGATCAAACCCAGGTCTCCCACATTGCAGGCAGATTCTTTATCATCTGAGCCACTAGGGAAGCCCTATTTATGCTTTGATTCCAAACACCTAATTTACCCTTCCCCCTCTTCTTTGGTAACCACAGGTTTGCTTCCTATGTCTGCGAGTCTATTTCTGTTTTTAAAATAAGTTCATTTGTATAATTTTTTATACATATCATATTTCTCTTTGTCTGGTTTACTTCACTTAGTATGATAATCTCTAGGTCCATCAGTGTTGTTGCAAATGATATTATTTCATCCTTCTTATGGCTGAGTAATAAATAGTCCACTGTATATACATAAACTATATCTTCTTTACCAATTAATCTATTGATGAGCATGTGGGGTGCTTCTGTGTTGTGACTATTGTATATAGTGCTGCTGTGAATATCGAGGTGCATATGTCTTTGAGAATTATTTTTTACTGTAGATATATGCCCAGAATTTCTGACTCATACGGTAGTTCAATTTTTTTATTTTTTATTTTTAAGGAACGTCCATACTGTTCTCCATAGTGATTGAACCAATTTACATTCCTACCAAGAGTGTAGGAGGGTTCTTTTTTCTCCACACTCTATGCAACATTTATCATTTGTATACTTTTGATGTTGGCCATTCTAATCACTATGAGGTGATACTTCATTGTAGTTTTGATCTGAGTTTCTCTAGTAATTAGTGGTCGAGCATTTCTTCATGTGCATTTGGCCATCTGTATGTCTTTTTTGGAGAACTGTCTTTTTAGACTTTCGACCATTTTTGCTTGGTGTGTTTTCATATATATATGTGAAATAACTGCATGAGCTATTTGTATCTTTTGGAGATTAATTTATTGAGAGTCTCATCATTTGCAAACTTTTTCTCTCCCTCTATAGGACATTTTGTTGTTGTTGTTTGCTTATGGCTTCCTTTGCTGTGCAAAAGCTTTCAAGTTCAGTTACATCTTATTTGTTTACTGTTATTCTTATTTCTATTATTCCAGGAGTTGAAGCCATAAAAATATTGCCAAGAATCAGATCTCAATTCAAGATGGTAGAGTAGAAGTGCATGCACTCATCTCTCCTGCAAGAGCTCCAAAATTTGAATTAGATGTTGAACAACCATCGACAGGAAAATGCTGGAACTCACTAAAAAAAAAAAAAAAAAAAAATACTTCATGTTCAAAGACGATGAATTAACTGCAATGAGAATGTAGGAGGGGCACAAACATGATAAAATCAAATCCCGTATACACTGGGTGAGCAATGCACAAACTGGAGAACAATAATACCAAAGAAGTTTTCCCACTGTTGTGAAGGTTCTGAGCCCCATATCAGGGTTTCCAGGCTGGGTATCTGGAAAAGAGACTAGGAATTCCCAGTGAATCTGACTTTGAAGGTCAGTGAAATTTGATTATAGGACTTCCACAGAACTGAGGGAAAGAGACTCCACTCTAGAAGAGCACAAACAAAATCTTGCATGAATCAGGACCCAAAAGAAAGGAGCAGTAACCCCACAGGAGACTAAACCAGACATACATGCTAGTGTTGGAGGGTCTCCTGTGGAGGTATGGATCAAGAATGGCCTGCCACAGGCATGGGGGCCCTGGTAGCAGCAGTCCTTGAAGGAGCCCCATGGTATAAATCCTCTTGGTGGCCACCACTAACCCCACCAAAGATCCCATAGACCCTGGAGCTGGGTAGCATAAGGTTAAACAACTAACAGGGAGAAAGCTCAACCCCACCTATCAACAGACAATTGGATTAAAGTTTTACTGAGTGTGTCCCTTACCACTAGGGCCTAAGGAAGATCCAGTTTTTTCCACCACAAATCTCTTCCATCAGGAAGCTTGCACAAGCCCCTTAGCTTCATCCACCTGAGGGCAGACAGAAGTAAGAGAACCACAATCCGACAGCTGCTAGAATGAAAACCATTACACAGAAAGTTAGTCAAAACGAAAATGCAGAGGGTCATGTCCCAGATGAAGCGACAAAATAAACCCCCCGAAAAACAACTAAATGAAGTGGAGATAGGCAATTTTCCAGAAAAAGAATTCAGAATAATGAAAGAGGAGATAATCCAAGATCTCAAAAAAAGGAATAGAGAAGACGCAGGAAATGCTTACCAAAGCTCTGGAAGAACGAAGGAACAAATAAATAGAGATGAACAATACACCAGAAGAAATCAATTTCAGAATATTTGACACAGAAGAATGGACAAGTGACCTGAAACACAGAATGGTGAAAATTACTGCCACTAAATAGAATACAGGGAAAAAAGAATGAAAAAAAAAAAAATGCTGGGTTGGATGAAGCACAAGCTGGAATCAAGATTGCTGGGAGAAACATCTGTCAAGGGCAGATGACACTACCCTTATGGTAGAAAGCGAAGAGGAACTAAACAGCCTCTTGATGAAGGTGAAAGAGGAGAGTGAAAAAACTGGCTTAAAACTCAACATTCAAAAAACGAAGATCATGGCATCTGGTCCCATCACTTCATGGCAAATAGATGCGGAAACAGTGGGAACAGTGATAGACTTTATTTTCTTGGGCTCCAAAATCACTGCAGGTGGTGGCTGCAGTACTCAAAAGATGCTTGCTCCAAGATCATAGCTTGGAGGAAAAGCTATGATCAACCTAAAAGGAAAAGAAAGAAAGAGAAATCACTCAATCATGTCCGACTCTTTGCGACCCCATGGACTGTAGCCTTCCAAGCTCCTCCGTCCGTGGGATTTTCCAGGCAAGAGTATTGGAGTGGGTTGCCATTTCCTTCTCCAACAGCATATTAAAAAGCAGAGACATTACTTTGCCAGCAAAGGTCTGTCTAGTCAAAGTTATGGTTTTTCCAGTAGTCATGTATGAATGTGAGAGTTGGGCCATAAAAAAGGCTGAGTGCTGAAGAACTGATGCTTTCAAACTGTGCTGTTGGAGAAGACTCTTGAGAGTGAGTCCCTTGGACTGCAAGGAGATCAAACCAGTCAATACTAAAGGAAATTAGTCCTGAATATTCACTGAAAGGACTGATGCTGAGGCTGAGGCTCCAGTACTTTGGCCGCTTGATGTTAAGAGCCAACTCACTGGAAAAGACCCTGATGTTGGGAAAGGCTGAAAGAAGGAGGAGAAGGGGATGATAAAAGGACAAGATGGTTGAATGTCATCATTGACTCAATGAACATGAGTTTTAGCAAGCTCTGGGAGATGGTGAAGGACAGGGAAACCTGGCATGCTGCAGTCTATGGGGTTGCAAAGAGTAGGACATGACTGAATGACTAAACAACAAAAACGTATATCATATCATATGCAAATAGTGACGGTTTTACTTCTTTACCAATTGGTACTGTTTTTATTTATTTTTCTAATTGCCATGGCTAGAACTTCCAAAACTATGTTGAATAAAAGTAAGAGTGGACCTCCTTGCTTTATTCCTGATCTGAGATGATATGCTTTCAGCCTTTCACCACTGAATATGAAGTTAGCTGTGAGGTGTTGTCATGTGCCTGCATGCATGTGAAGTCACTTCAGCTGTGTCTGACTCTGTGCGACCCTATGGACTATAGCCTGCCAGGCTCCTCTGCCTATGGGATTTCTCAAGGCAAGAATTCTGGGGTGAATTGCCATGCCTTCTTTCAGGGGATCTTCCAGAACCAGGGAATGAACCCACTTCTCCTACGTCTCCTGCACTGGCAGGCAGGTTCTTTCCTGCTAGTACCACCTGGGAAGCCTGTACCCACTTTATTATGTTGAAGTATGTTCCCTCTGTGCTTCTCAGGTGGCGCAGTGGTAAAAGATCCACTTGCCAATGCAAGAAATGCAGGATACAATCCCTGGCTCAGGAAGATCCCTTGGAGTAGGAAATGGAAATCCACTCCAATATTCTTGTCTGGAAAATTCCATGGAAAACGAAGCCTGGCAGACTCCAGTCCATAGGACGCACAGAGTCAAGCATGGCTGAGCAGTTGATTGTGAGCATGTTCCCTCTACTCTCACTTTCTGGAGAATTTTTATAATAAATGAATGTTGAATTTTACAAAAGCTTATTCTGCATCAGTTGAGATGATTTTTTTTATTCTTCAGTGTGTTAACATGGTGTGTCACACTTACTGATTTGTGCATTTGATCATGGTGATCTTTTTATGAATTTGGTTTGCTAGTACTTTGAGTAGTTTTGCATCCATATTCATTATGAGATTGGCCTGATTTTCTTTTTTGTGCTATCTTTGTCTGATTTTGGCATCAGGGTGATGGTGGCCTCACAGTATGAAACTTGGGAATGCTGCTTCTGCAATTTTTCAGGAGAGTTTCAGAATGATGGGTGTTAACTCTTCTCTAAACTTTTATTAGAATTTACCTGTGAAACCATCTGGTCCTAGACTTGTTTGTTGAAAGTTTTAAAATCACAATTTAAGTTTCAGCACTTGTAATTTGTCAATTTATATTTTCTCTTTCTTACTGGTTTGGTCTTAGAAGCTTCTATCTTTCTAAGAATTTCTTGCTTTCTTTTAGGTTATCCATTTTATTGGCATGTGGCTTTTGCAGTAGTCTCTTATGGTCTTTATATTTCTGCTGTGTCAGTTGTAACTTTTCTTTCTTCATTTTTATTTGAGTCCTTTCCCATTTTTTCTTGATCAATTTGGCTGTAGGTTTATCAATTTTGTTTACCTTTTCAAAGAACCAGCTTTTAGTTCTAGTGATCTTTTCAGTCTCTATTTCATTTTTTCCTGCTCTGATCTTTATGATCTCTTTCCTTCTACTACCTTTGGATTTTGTTTGTTCTTCTTTTTCTATTTGCTTTAGGTGTAACATTTGATTGCTCATTTGGTATTTTTGTTGTACTGCTATCAACTTCCCTCTTAGAACACGTTTGATGCCTCCCAGAAGTTTTGGCTCATCATGTTTTCATTTTGTCTCTAGATATTTTTTGACTTCCTCTTTGACTATATTGGTAATCCATTGGTTGTTTAATAGCATATTGCTTAGCCTTTGTGGTTTTGTGGAGTTTTTTGGTTTCTTTTTTCTTTTTGGATTTTTTTTTTTCTTATAGTTGATTTATAATCTCAACAGTTCTTTTGGTCAGAAAAGATGCTTGATACAATTTCAATTTTCTTAAATTTACTTTTAGAGAGGAGAGGGAATAAAAAAAGATATATCCATCCCTTACTTTTATTCAAGGACAAGAAACTGTGATATATGTTCAAGAGAAAAGATATGCTTTCATCAAAGTATTGCCAGCCATAAATTTAAACAGTCCAATACTTCCAAGCAGGGGAGAGCAATGTCATCCAGTAACTTCATCCAGTTTCAATATTTTTAAAATTAATTTATTTTTTACGGAAGGTTAATTGCTTTACAGAATTTTGTTGTTTTCTGTCAAACCTCAACATGAATTAGCCATAGGTATACATATAGCCCCTCCCTTTTGAACCTCACTCCCATCTCCCTCCCTGCCCCACCCCTCTGGGTTGATACAGAGCCCCTGTTTGAGTTTCCTGAGCCATACAGCAGATTCCTATTGGCTACCTATTTCACACATGGTAATGTAAGTTTCCGTGTTACTCTTTCCATACACCTCACCCTCTCCTCCCCTCTCCCCATGTCCACAAGTCTATTCTCTATGTCTGTTTCTCCATTGTTGCCCTATAAATAAATTCTTCAATACCATTTTTCTAGATTCTGTATATATGTGTTAGAATATGGTATTTATCTTTCTTTCTGACTCACTTCATTCTGTATAATAGGTTCTATGTTCATCCACCTCATTAGAACTGATTCAGATGCGTTTCTTCTTATGGCTGAGTAATATTCCATTGTGTATATGTACCACAACTTCTGTATCCATTCATCTGTTGATGGACATCTAGGTTGCTTCCATGTTCTAGCTATTGTAAACAGTGCTGCAATGAATGATGGGATACATGTGTCTTTTTCAACACTGATTTCCTCAGGATATAAGCTTAGGAGTGGGATTGCTGGGTCATATGGTGGTTTTATTCCTAGTTTTTTTAAGGAATCTCCATACCGTCCTCCATAGTGGCTCTATCAATTTACATTCCCACTGACAGTGCAAGAGTGTTCTCCACACCTTCTCCAGCATTTATTGTTTGTAGACTTTTTGATGAGGGCCGTTCTGACTGGTATGAGATGATATCTCATTGTAGTTTTGATTTGCATTTCTCTAATAATGAGTGATGCTGAGCATCTTTTCACGTATTTGTTAGCCATCTGTATGTCTTCTTTGGAGAAATGTCTGTTTAGGTCTTTCCCCCACTTTTGAATTGGGTTGTTTTTCTAATATTTAGTTGTATGAGTTGCTTGTATATTTTTGAAATTAATTACTTGTCAGTTATTTAATTTGCTATTATTTTCTCCCATTCTGAGGGTTTTCTTTTCTTTTTTTTTTTTGAAATTTATTATTATTATTATTATTATTATTATTTTTTGTCATACATTGATATGAATCAGCCATAGATTTACACATATTCCCCATCCCGATCCCCCCTGCCACCTCCCTCTCCCCCCAATTCCTCTGGGTCTTCCCAGTGCACCAGGTCCGAGCACTTGTCTCATGCATCCCACCTGGGCTGGTGATCTGTTTCACCATAGATAGTATACATGCTGTTCTTTTGAAATATCCCACCCTCACATTCTCCCACAGAGTTCAAAAGTCTGTTCTGTATTTCTGTGCCTCTTTTTCTGTTTTGCATATAGGGTTATCGTTACCATCTTTCTAAATTCCATATATATGTGTTAGTATGCTGTAATGTTCTTTATCTTTCTGGCTTACTTCACTCTGTATAAGGGGCTCCAGCTTCATCCATCTCATTAGGACTGGTTCAAATGAATTCTTTTTAACGTCTGAGTAATATTCCATGGTGTATATGTACCACAGCTTCCTTATCCATTCATCTGCTGATGGGCATCTAGGTTGCTTCCATGTCCTGGCTATTATAAACAGTGCTGCGATGAACATTGGGGTGCATGTGTCTCTTTCAGATCTGGTTTCCTCAGTGTGTATGCCCAGAAGTGGGATTGCTGGGTCATATGGCAGTTCTATTTCCAGTTTTTTAAGAAATCTCCACACTGTTTTCCATAGCGGCTGTACTAGTTTGCATTCCCACCAACAGTGTAAGAGGGTTCCCTTTTCTCCACACCCTCTCCAGCATTTATTGCTTGTAGACTTTTGGATAGGAGCCATCCTGACTGGCATGTAATGGTACCTCATTGTGGTTTTGATTTGCATTTCTCTAATAATGAGTGATGTTGAGCATCTTTTCATGTGTTTGTTAGCCATCTGTATGTCTGCTTTGGAGAAATGTCTGTTTAGTTCTTTGGCCCATTTTTTGATTGGGTCATTTATTTTTCTGGAATTGAGCTTCAAGAGTTGCTTGTATATTTTTGAGATTAATCCTTTGTCTGTTTCTTCATTTGCTATTATTTTCTCCCAATCTGAGGGCTATCTTTTCACCTTACTTATAGTTTCCTTTGTAGTGCAAAAGCTTTTAAGTTTCATTAGGTCCCATTTGTTTAGTTTTGCTTTTATTTCCAATATTCTGGGAGGTGGGTCATAGAGGATCTTGCTGTGATTTATGTCGGAGAGTGTTTTGCCTATGTTCTCCTCTAGGAGTTTTATAGTTTCTGGTCTTACATTTAGATCTTTAATCCATTTTGAGTTTATTTTTGTGTATGGTGTTAGAAAGTGTTCTAGTTTCATTCTTTTACAAGTGGTTGACCAGTTTTCCCAGCACCACTTGTTAAAGAGGTTGTCTTTTTTCCATTGTATATCCTTGCCTCCTTTGTCAAAGATAAGGTGTCCATAGGTCCGTGGATTTATCTCTGGGCTTTCTATTCTGTTCCATTGATCTATATTTCTGTCTTTGTGCCAGTACCATACTGTCTTGATGACTGTGGCTTTGTAGTAGAGTCTGAAGTCAGGCAGGTTGATTCACTGAGGGTTTTCTTTACACCTTGCTTATTGGTTTCAATATCTTATGATTTTAAGATCTTGGGTACTATACAATTCATCCAAAATATTACAAAGGAATATAAAGACAAAGTCTAGGGTTTTACTTGTACTTTAAGAACATTGTTTTCTTCACTTAATAAGAAGAAACTCAAATTACAATTTTTTGTTAAATGAGCATAGAAAATTCCGGAACTTTTTTCACTTTTTAAAAAATTTTCAAAAACTGTTTCCACTATTGGTTAAAGTCTGATTCATGGCAAATTGATGAGAGACCCATTGTTTTCAACAGGATAGAAATCGTTTCCAGATTTACTAACAGAGATATAACCCCAGTATCTTTAAACAATATTATGCTCAAGTAAGTGGCAAAATATAAAATAAATATTTGGTTATCTGATTGTAAAATGAACTTGTTGAATTCTCAATGTTTTATTCAATTTTAAATGAGTGTCTTAACAAATCCTATGCATTCTGTTGCTATATGATGAAAACTTTGTTATTTCATACCACATGTAAACTTGGAGATATAGAATAAAATGAGGAATAAGAAACAAAACAAGCCTCAAATTTATAATGGATAAGTAATTTATTACTTCATTTCTTATTTCAGGTATGCATGAATGTTCTCACTTGTTCTAAAATTAAGTAACATATAGTTGACCCACCACAAATATTAACAGCCTTGTATGTTGTGGAAGATGTATATCAGGTCATTGCTGAATCTTAGAAAATGTAATTAATTCCAGACAATGTTATCTCAATGTGTTTTACTCTATTTCATGTGGCATAAATACAAATAATCAGGCTATATTTGGCATAATTTTGAAAATGACTAAGAAATCAATGACAATCCAGAGGAAGTGATATATGTTTTTGAGTTATGTAAGACTATCTTATTAGTGATGCTATCACATAACTTAGTGATTAATAGAAAGACAGAATCCAGATAAGAGAAAACTAGAAGACACTTATGTGACAGAGTAAAAAGAGAATCAGAAATGCAGAGATTTTGTGACATACTAATTGTGATCACCAGACTGGAGACTAAATTTCAAAAGCTCTCAGGTTATCCAGGATAGGGAAAACTACTAAGAAAATTATACATGACTTCTGATTTTAAAGCAGTAGGAAATACTCCTACTCTACATGTGACAAGAAAAGGGAATGCACTGAAAATGATGTGCTATCTGCAGTCAGAAACTATAGCTCTCTAGGAAAATGGAATAAAAGTACTGGAATTTAAGGCAAAGCAAAGTCTAATTTCATGAATTTCAGTCTAAGTAGCAGAGTAAAATTTATAATAAAATACAAGGTAGCTAATAGATGTGCTTGTGTGTGTGTCTGTGTGTCTATGTAAATGACCATGTTGATGCTAAGATGAGAATAATACAGTGAGCTGAATTAACTATCTAAATCAGAGACAGAAAAAACTAAGTGCACTCCTAGAAGGCACAGGCAGAACTGAGAATGGAAAGGCTCATGGGAAAACACAGAGAAACAGAGAAATATAGAATAAGTGGAAGCTACAATTGAAGAGGAGGAAGAATGAAATGAAAACACTAAGGATAAATGTCATAAGTAGTCTATCAAATAAAAGAAAGAAGCATAGGTACCATTTATACATAAATATAGATTCAAAAAAGATAAAAATATAATATATAGATATGAATATGGTAATAGATCTAAGTTAACTTAGACAGGTTCAGTTTATACCTGTTACATGAGTGTAATTGTTAACAGTTCCCTGCTTCCTTTCAGAAAATATCAACTTTTGGATGATAAAATTAACATTTCTAGTTCATGAAGATAGTGACTTATAGACAGACATAACTAATGTTATACATATATATGTATAAAAATTTCTATGTGTAGACAAGTTTGCATTCCATATACACTCACCTTAATTAAAAATTATTCTATGAATTATTTCTATGACATCATCATAAATTGAGCTTTGAGTCATTTGCTTTGAATATTATACTTGCAGTGAATATACTCTATGACATAAGACCCTTCTGAGTGCTCCTTTTTCTTCTGTATTTCTCAAGCTGTAGATCATGGGGTTTAACATTGGTGTAATAATTCCATATAACATGGAAATGAGTCTGTCTCTTGCTGGGAAGTGTTGACTGGAATAGGGGCGTACATAGGTAAATACGGTCGTGCCACCAAATAAACAGACCACCAGAAGGTGGGAAGCACATGTGGAAAAGGCTTTATGCTTCCCCCCTACGGACTGAATCTTTAGGATGGAAGATACAATGTAGAAGTATGAGACAAAAGTGACCAGAAAGGAGCTGATCCCCAAGATACCTCCTTCCACTAAAACAAGCATTTCTGCCACATAGGTGGATGAGCATGAGAGGACCAGCACTGGTGGGATGTCACAGTAGTACTGGTTAACTTGGTTGGACTTGCAGAAAGAAAGGCGGAATGTGGACACTGTATGAAGGAGGGAATTGAGAAATCCTGTTACCCAAGTCCCAGCAGTCAGCTGAACACATCGAACCTTGGTAATGATGAGAGTGTAACGAAGAGGGAAACAGATGGCCACATACCTGTCATAAGCCATGACAGAGAGAAGGAAGACTTCAGTTCCCACAAGGGCCACCAGAAAATAAAGCTGCAAAGCACACCCAATGTAGGAAATGCTGTGCTTCTCAGTCAAGAGGTTCTCCAGCATCTTGGGGACAGTAACTGATGGGCAGAATATGTCTAAGAGGGACAGATTTGCCAAAAAGTAATACATGGGTGTGTGCAGTTTTTTCTCAGTTCCAATGGCCAAGAGAATGGCCCCATTTCCCCCCACGGTGACCTGATAGATGATGGTAAAGACCACAAAGAGAGGGTAGCGCACCTCGGGGCGATCAGAAAGCCCTATGAGGATAAAATGAGTCACTGTGGTTTGATTGTAGGCATCCATCTCCTCTGTCTACAATGGTCTTTCTGGAGGAAATGTAACAAACAAAAACAGATTAAAGCGAAAAGCCAAAGAGGTAAGCAATGAGAAATTCTTACATGATAGTTGGTGAGCAGTTGTGGATAATATTAAAATTATATTTTATTTAGAGATTTTGATTATTATGTGTGTGCATTCAGGCGAGCCCAACTCTTTGAGATGCTGTGGACTATAGCCCCTCAGGCTCCTCTATCCATGGGGTTCTCCAGGCAAGAATACTGGAATGAGTTGCCACGCCCTCCTCCATGGGATCTTCCAGATCCAGGGATCAAACTCACATCTCTCATGGCTCCTGTATTGCAGTTGGATTCTTTACCCCTGAGCCACTGGGGAAGTCCTTTGATTATTATAATTACTACTTAAAAATCTCCTGTTTTCATAATTCTTGAAGATTCATTCTCTGTTCATTTTCAAAAGGAAGCCCTCTGAGAAAATTAAAAAAAAAAAAAATTCAAAACTTGCCTTCCTTTAAACCACTGTGGACCTGTTTGGGATTTCACAGTTCAGTGAAGCTAGACGTGCTTCCCACCTCCTTGCACATTTACCTTATTTTGCCTATATTATCTTAATGTGTACAATTTTATGCACAATCTCAGTATAAACTACCTTCTAACTACCTTGCAGTTAGAAGCAGTGTATTATTCCTTGGTATATACATTTTAATAAATGCTAGAAACTTGAAAACATATTGTATATGAACATTCATCCAAATAACTGTTGAGGAAAGGAATGAACAAAGGCCTCCTGCATTGTGGGCATATTTTTTACCACCTGAGCCATCAGGGAAGCCCAAAGGAATGAATGTCATTTAATTTCCTCTGACAAAGTGTTTCTATAAGTAAAAAATAAATATGGAGATGTTTTCATAACTTCAGAATCATAATAATTTAAATATCAACATTAACATGTATTCTCCACAGACAGTATAGTGAAAGTGAGTCACTCAGTCGTGTCCGACTCTTTGCAATCCCATAGACTATACAGTCCATGGAAATCTCTAGGCCAAAATACTGGAATGGGTAGCCTTTCCCTTCTGCAGGGGATCTTCCCATCCCAAGGATAGAACCCAGGTCTCCCCGCATTGCAGGTGGATTCTTTACCAGCTGAGCCACAAGGGAAGCCCACAGAAAGTATACTTCAATAAAATTAAATTTGCCTACATAATATAAAGTAAACCTGGTCTGATAGTGTCTGAGTTTACCAGGTAGCACTAGTGGTAAAGAACTCACCTCTCAATGTCAAAGACATAAGAGATATGAGTTTGATCCCTGGGTGGGGAACATCTGCTGGAGGAGGGCATGACAACCCACTCCAGAATTCTTGCCTGGAGAATCCCCTTGAACAGAGGAGCCTGGAGGGTTAGAGTCCATAGAGAGTAGGACACTACTGAAGCAACGAAGCATGCATGCAGGCTGAGAGTGTCTGAATGTGAGCCTAACACAAAACAAATGTATTCATTAATAATATTTTTTCTTCTTAAAATTTAAATAAATCACTATGTGTATATGAATATTTAAAGAAATATGGGGTTCCAGAATTATATATGCTTGAACATACTGGCAATACTAATTATTCTTTAATTTTCTAATTTTATTGCATGGATATTAATAGTCCACATAATCAGTGTTTATGATATTTACAAAAAATGATTTTAGTTGAAGATCTACAAATCAATACCTCTGGATTTTTCATCACTATTTTTTTTGTCACTTTGAAATTAACTTTTTTTATATCATATGTGTAACAGAAAAACTTGATTAGAAAATAAAATGCAAAAGTCATCTTCAGTGGTTCCCCGTTTCTCAACATTTGTTTTGCCTACTGGACATTCTTAATGATTTACTACTGAGATAATATATATTAGTAGAAATGATATAATTTATGCACAATGATTTATTTATACATGTGAAATGAAATTACTTTCTGCCATGTTTTTTTTTTCCCATGTAATATTTAAATAAGAATCTTTGAGAAACTTTGGGAGATGTTTTTTCTCTTTCTACAAGGAGCACCAGATCTGTACCATGCTTGAGAGAGAAAAAAAAAAGAGAGAGACTCTCAATAATTCTCAAATCATGAAATTTAGGAAAGAAAATTCTGATAATAACTACAGTGTCTGGATACTGTTAGTCAATCAATAGATGTTTAATAAGTAAGAAAAGTATCAAAACAACAGTGTCTACCATGTCAGTTCTCAAATTCTCAAATTTTCAATATTTTACTGCACTGTTCAATTTCAGTCTACACCTTAATAAGGCTAAGAGTTTTAAAATAGTATTCAATTTATGAAACTTTTGAAGATACTTTATAAGAAAATTAGTATCTTGAGATATTAACTTCTATGCTAAGTACTCATTTTTCTTTATACCCACACTTACTAATTTGACTAATTTTTTTCATGAGGATTATGAAAAATAAGTCAAAAACATCCTGACAGACACATAAGGTAGTTCTACATCAGGATACATAATCAACATGCATCTTTTAAAATATAAGATTTTTCCTAAATTTTGTACTTTATCACTTTAAGTCAAGTTTAGGTTCTTGGCACATAGAATGCAGAATTTGTTAATGAGGGGAAGAAACTTTTACTCATGTGAACAATACATATCTTAAATCAAACATAGTTAAAGCTTAGGTATTTCTCATCTGATTAGAAAATAATTTTTTTAATAATACATTGCTAAGGAAGAGGTTCTATAACATTTCTTATTAACCCAAGAGATTGGTAGCAGTATATTAAAAAATCAAAAAAATTCTTAGAAAATAAAATCTCACTTGCTTTGTGAAGTTAATTGGTATAAATATAAGCATATGAGTTTTTTTGAAGAGTCCAGGTTAAAATCAGTTTTTTATCATAAACAGCCAAATAATGAGAACTGGAAGTAGAAATGAATGGCTTAAAACTAGCCTTTTTTTTGGAAATTGCCCAGAAATCAACCTTTCTTATTGTATTTGCATATGGTGTAATCAAGTGTATAAACTTTTTTCTTTAGCAGTTATTTGATGATTCCACTAAATAGAGAAAAAGAAAATTAGTTAATTAAGCAGGAATAATCACTTAAAACTATTACATCTTAAGATAATTGAAAATTTATAATTATAATTAAGTTATATATCAATATCAAAGAAAAATTACATTTAAACAGGATTTTTTATTAAAGATAAATTGCTAGAGAAGTTCTATAATCATTTTTAACTCATGAAGTGACAGCTAATAAACTAAAGAAATTTTTAAAATATATCCTTTACCAAGTTTTATCTGCTTTGTGACACCTTTGTTGCCTGTAGGGCTCATGGACCTAGGTTTCTAGAGAACATACATTCATGTCTACAGATCAGAAACATTGATTAGATAGAGTAGCATTTCCCATAGAGAGGTTTTGGATACACACTTGTGTGGGAATGCACAACTTTCAGGACCGAAATTAAACAATTTAAAACCTTTATAAAAATACTCATTTTAAAATATTTGAAATTTATCACTTTATCTTACCCATCTAGCATTTAGTTTTAACTAATTTTTAACACGTGTATATATTCTCACCATATTCACATTTTTACAAACATCCTATTTTTTATCTTAGTTTTAAAAGTCTAGAATTTAACATACAACTTTCTAGCCTTTTCAGCAAACTCATTACACATATGAACATTCACTAAGAAGAAAGTAAAATGATCTAACATGCCCCCCACCTTCCCCCCACCCACCACCAAAGCTCAGTTAATTAAAGTAAACTACTCAGGTCTATGGACTTCCCTAGTAGCTCAGAGGGTAAAGAATCTGTCTACAATGCAGGAGACCCAGGTTTGATCCCTGGATTGGGAAGATCTCCTGGAAAAGAGAATGGCAACCTACTCTAGTACTCTTGCCTGGAAAATTCCACAGACAGAGGAGTCTGGCAGGCTACAGTCCACTGGGTTGCAGAGTCAGACACTAGTGAGTGACTAACACTTTTACCCACCTCTATAAAACATGCATTCTGCAATTTATTCTATGGTTTATATTGTGCCTTCTTCTTCCTTAGGGAGGATAAAACAATAATAAGGACTATGGAGAATACATACTTTTCTTCATGATCTCATCTATTACCTACCTAAAAATGGACACCTGTTAATAATAATGGACATTTATTAATAGTAACAGGCACTTAATGTATAATTAGCCAATTTAATCTAAGTTGAAAAAGAAGTTACAATACATAAGAGTGAAAATTTTGTTTCTTATAATTGTCTAGAATACAATTAAATAAAATACTTTCCAGGAATTAAACTGCCAGATAAAAGTGAGGAAGTTAGTGTTACTGAATTTTTTCTGTAATCAGAGTAATCATTTCAGCAAAATATGATTATATAATCTACTTGCTATAATTTGCATTTTTGAGATAGATAAAAATTTTATAATACATGTATGTATTAAACATATTTTTATGGTGCTAAGACTACCCAGCTGAAAAGTTGTTTATTATAACCATTTGGCTTGAGGCTCAACATTCAGAAAACTAAGATCATGGCATCTGGTCCCATCCCTTCATGGCAAATAGATGGGGAAACAAAGGAAACAGTGTCAGACTTTATTTTGGGGGGCTCCAAAATCACTGCAGATGGTGACTGCAGCCATGAAATTAAAAGACGCTTGCTCCTTAGAAGAAAAGCTATGACCAACCTAGACAGCATATTAAAAAGCAGAGACATTACTCTGCCAACAAAGGTCCATCTTAGTCAAAGCTATGGTTTTTCCAGTAGTCATGTATGGATGTGAGAGTTGGACTACAAAAAGCTGAGTGCTGAAGAATTCATGTGTTTGAACTGTGGCGCTGGAGAAGACTCTTGAGAGTCCCTTGGATTGCATGGAGATCCAACCAATCCATCCCAAAGGAATTCAGTCCTGAATATTCATTGGAAGGACTGATAATGAAGCTGAAACTCCAATACTTTGGCCACCTGACTGAATCCTTGGAGAAGACCCTGATGCTGGGATAGATTGAAAGCAGGAGGAGAAGGGGACAACAGAGGATGAGATGGTTGGCATCACCAACTCAATGGATGTGAATTTGGGTACACTCCGGGAGTTGGCAATGGACAGGGAGGCCTAGCATGCTGCAGTCCATGGGATCACAGAGTTGGACACGACTGAGTGGCTGAACTGAACTGAACTGAGACTCAAATTGCATGGAATTTCAAACTTCTTTCAACCTATAACTGCAAACTCAATTTTCTAGAATAATGGTTTTAATTTTAAAAATTCAGATATATACATTTCAAAAAATATATGTGCATATTATATGTTTTGGGGGCTTCCCTGGTGACTCAAATGGTAAAGAATCTACCTGCAATGCTGGAGACCTGGGTTAGATCCTTGGGTGGGGAAGATTCTCTGGAGAAGGGAATGACTATCCACTCCAGTATTCCCTGGAGAATTCCATGGACTGAAGGGCTACAGTTCATGGGGTCACAGATAGTTGGACACAACTGAGCAACTCATACTTTCATTCTCTATGTGTGTTTAGTGAATACAGGTGAAGGGTACACAGTGTTCATCATACAATTTCAATTTTTGTATAACTTTGTAACTTTTCAAAACAAAATGTTGGGGAAAAATCAAACACAAACATAAAACAGGACACAGGGAAAACTCAGTTTTGCCATCTAACCTGATGTTCACATGCCTACACAACCATTCTGTTATTATGAAATAGCAACTACTTTTAGCTCTATGCTATTTTCTTTTGGAGATAGACTTTTCCCATTTACTCAGAGTAATTTGGTTACATGGACTTTTCTGTTTGCTTTTTCCTTTTTTTCTTTAGTTTGTTTACTGACTATTTGGAAGGTCTGTAATCTTTTTAGACCTTCGCATGGTTTCTGTTGTACTTTACAAAATAAATTTTAACCTAAATTTATTTATATGTTACCCTCATCTTTTAGACCTTTGGATAACAGAGAGGGATACCCTGTTAAGAAATAACATGGAAAAGCCTGTTCAGTCAGTCAGTTGAGTCACTCAGTTGTGTTCAACTCTTTGCGACCCCCATGAACTGCAGCACGCCAGGTTTCCCCATCCATCACCAACTCCAGGAGCCTGCTCAAACTCATGTCCATGGAGTTGGTGATGAACCATCTCATCCTCTCTCCCCTTCTCCTCCTGTCTTCAATCTTTCCCAGCATCAGGGTCTTCTCTAATGGGTCAGCTCTTCACATCAAGCGGCCAAAGCACTGGAGCCTCAAGCCTCAGCATCAGTCCTTCCAATGAATATTCAGGACTGATTTCCTTTAGGATTGACTGCTTTGATCTCCTTGCAGTCCAAGGGACTCTCAAGAGCCTTCTCCAACACCACAGTTCAAAAGCATTAATTCTTTGGCGCTCAGCTTTTTTTATGGTCCCACTGTCACTTCCATACATGGCTGCTGCTGCTAAGTTACTTCAGTCGTGTCCGACTCTCTGCGACCCCACAGACACCAGCCCACCAGGCTCCCCCGTCCCTTGAATTCTCCAGGCAAGAACACTGGAGTGGGTTGCCATTTCCTTCTCCAATGCACGAAAGTGAAAAGTGAACGTGAAGTCGCTCAGTCGTGTCCAACTCTTAGCGACCCCATGGACTGTAGCCTACCAAGCTCCTCCGTCCCAGGGATTTTCCAGGCAAGAGTTCTGGAGCGGGTTGCCATTGCCTTCTCCGCATCCATACAGGACTACTGGAAAAACCATAGCTTTGACTAGATGGACCTCTGCCGGCAAAGTAACGTCTCTACTTTTCAATAGACTGGTCATAGCTTTTCTTCCGAGGAGCAGGCGTCTTTTAATTTCAAGGCTGCAGTGATTTTGGAGGCCAAGAAAATAAAGTCTGTCACTGTTTCCATTCCCCCCCCCCCCATTTATTTGCCATCAAGTGATTCCTAAATTAAGAGATCTGTCAACAGTATCCGGGGCCCAAGCCTCCCCACTTCCAGTTGGGGGAGGGTCCCGCTGGGCCCACGGGGCGGCTGGCAAGTGAGACCGCGCGTGCGCTGTGTGCGGGCAGCGAACCCTGTGGTGAGCTCGGGACGGGGACGTCGGGTCCTTGCTCCCCAGTCCCGCGGCGGTTAGAAGCCCCTAGAGCCTACCCTCGCCAAGGAGCCGCAGCCGCTGCTGGTGTGCGGGCACGGGCTGGGCCGCCTAACTGGAGAACTTATCCCTAGGACGTGACTCTTGAGTCGGACTAGATGAAGACAGATCTGCCAAGGACTGACGGATGATTTGCGTGGACTGGGCCCCTCGGCGGCACGCGTTGGGGCCGCAGGTAAGACGCCCCGGCGGCGGAGCCGGGTCGCGGGAAGCTCCGCGGTGGCGGGGGCCGGCCGGCCTATCAGGCGTTGGCGAAGCGCCCTGGTGTGTGTGGCGGTGGGACCCCGCGCTCGTTTTCCTGGTGGTCCGGCCGTGTCTCTGTCTTTCTGTTCCCTGGACAGCGCCTGTGCCCCTGAGCCACGGCCCTGGCGGTGAGTGCTTGCCGCCCCTTCCTGTCGCAGCTGGCCCTTGCCCTGTCCCTCACGGGTGACCGCCCGCGCCCCCTTCCGCTGTCTGGGACCGAACCGGCCACGCCTCACCTGGATGTCGTCCCCCGGCCTCCGTCGCCTGTGGCGCCCCCGGGCGGAGGGCCCTCGGTTCAAGAGCGGGGCACGCTGGGCCGCCGGGTTGCGTGTGAGGGGCGTGGAGGCGCAGGTACGCGCCCTGAGAGCGTTCTCCCGCGCCGGCTGCGACTTTGGATGTTGGCGGTGGTGGTCGAGAGACCCGCAAGGGCTCCCCTGGTGGCCGGGGAGGCCAGTCGGCGTCCTGTGTGCCGCGCGACCGCCCCTGTGCTGGAGGCCTCTGGCGGTGAGACCCCGTGGCGTGCCCGGGCGGCCGACTCGCGATGGCGACTCGTTTTGAACGTCCCAGGGCCCCTCGCGATGGTGCGCGGCAGCCCCACCCAACAGCCGCTTCTACGCCGCCGCCACGTCTTCGCGACGCCGGCCTACCTGGCTGCACCACGTGGGTCCCTTTCTCCGTCAGTCGGTCCGCCGACCCGCAGGGCCGCGCCCGGTACGGTTCGCTTCGCCAGCCGCCGCGGCCCCGCTCCGTTGCCCGACGCCGAAGCCTGTCCGCCGACGTCATTTAGTGCTGGGCGAGGAGGAGCGCCATGCCCCGCAGCGCCCTGCTCCGGCCGCTCCCGAGCGCGGGTTGGGTCCCCGCCAGCCGTCGTGGACCGGCCGCGTGCACGCGCCGACCGCCCCCGTGCGGGAGAAAGCGGGAGCGCATCCGCAGGTCCCGACGCGACGGGCGGGTGTCCCCCGACCCGCTCCCGGGCCGCCGGGGCAGGGTGCCTGCCACGGGGGATGCCCCCTCGTTCCTCCACGCCGCCGCTGTGATGCTCTGCGCCTCGAGTGGACCAGGCGTGGGTAGGTGCGCCCTCCTCGGTGAGGCGGGTCAGTCGGCCCCCAGTGATCGCCTCCCCCTTCCTCTCTTCGTGGATTGCTGCCGCCCTGCCGCCCGCCACCCGCGCCCATCTCCCTGTGCTCGCTTGGCCAGCTTCCCTGGTGGCTCAGATGGTAAAAAGTCCGCCTGCAATGCTTGAGACCCAGGTTGGATCCCTGGGTCTGGAAGATCCTCTGGAGAAGGGAATGGCAACCCACTCCAGTATTCTTGCGTGCAGAATCCCGTTGACAGAGGAGCCTGGCAGGCTACAATCCACGGAGTCGCCAAAGAGTGGGACATGACTGAGCGAATAACACTTCCCTGGTGGCTCAGAGGTTAAAGTGTCTGCCTGCAATGTGGGAGACATGGGTTCAATCCCTGGGTTGGGAAGATCCCCTGGAGAAGGAAATGGCAACCCACTCCAGTATTCTTGCCTGGAAAATTCCATGGACGGAGAAGCCTGGTGGGCTACAGCCCATGGGCTCGCAAAGAGTCGGACATGACTGAGCGACTTCACTTCACTTCATCAACTGTATAGCTGAGCCATGATTTGTTTAAACATCTATTTAAATTCATATAAATTCTTTCCAGTTCTCATTATTTCAACAAAATACTTTAGTAAACACCTTTGATTATGGTTAAGTGCATGTTGGAGTCATTAGGATAGAATTATAGAACTAGCTTACTTGCTTAAAGATTTCACAAAATTTTCGTTTAGACGGCTTCTGCCAATTTACGTCAAATCCTTAAACCTTTCTTACTACTGATAGCAGGTATTATTTGATCTATTTGTACAAGCAGAAGCTGGACCAACCTCTATAACCATGTGCCAAGGGAACCTCTCATGCAAAGATGGCCTCAATAAAGGACAGAAATGGTATGGACCTAACAGAAACAGAAGATATTAAGAGAGGTGGCAAGAATACACAGAAGAACTGTACAAAATAGATCTTCACGACCCAGAGAATCACGATGATGTGATTACTCACCTAGAGCCAGACATCCTGGAATAAGTCAAGTGGGCCTTAGGAAGCATCACTATGAACAAAGCTAGTGGAGGTGATGGAATTCCAGTTGAGTTATTTCAAATCCTATAAGCTGATGCTGTGAAAGTTCTGCACTCAATATACCAGCAAATTTGGAAAACTCACCAGAGGCCACAGGACTGGAAAAGGTCAGTTTTCATTCCAATCCCAAAGAAAGGCAATGCCAAAGAATGCTCAAACTACCACACAATTGCACTCATCTCACATGCTAGTAAAGTAATCCTCAAAATTCTCCAAGCCAGGCTTCTGGAATACATGAACCATGAACTTCCAGATGTTCAAGCTGGATTTAGAAAAGGCAGAAGAACCAGAGATCAAATTGCCAGCATCTGCTGGATCATTGAAAAAGCAAGAGAGTCCCAGAAAAACATTATATTTCTGCTTTATTGACTAGGCCAAAGCTTTTGACTGTATGGATCACAATAAACTGTGGAAAATTCTGAAGGAGATAGGAATACCAGACCACCTGACCTGCCTCTTGAGAAGCCTGTATGCAGGTCAGGAAGCAACAGTTAGAACTGGACATGGAACAACAGACTGGTTCCAAATAGGAAAAGGAGTATGTCAAGGCTGTATATTGTCACCCTGCTTATTTAACTTATATGCAGACTACATCATGAGAATGGGCTGGAGGAAGCACAAGCTGGAATAAAAATTGCTGGGAGAAATATCAATAACCTCAGATATGCAGATGACACCACCCTTATGGCAGAAAGTGAACAACTAAAAAGCCTCTTGATGAAAGTTGAAGAGGAGAGTGAAAAAGTTGGCTTAAAACTCAACATTCAGAAAACAAAGATCGTGGCATCTGGTCCCATCACTTCATGGGAAATAGATGGGGAAACAGTGGAAACAGTGGCTGACTTTATTTTGGGGGGCTCCAAAATCAGTGCAGATGGTGATTGCAGCCATGAAATTAAAAGACGCTTACTCCTTTGAAGGAAAGTTATGACCAACCTAGACAGCATATTAAAAAGCAGAGACATTTTACTTTGACAACAAAGGTCTGTCTAGTCAAGGCTGTGGTTTTTCCAGTAGTCTTGTATGGATATGAGAGTTGGACTATAAAGAAAGCTGAGCGCTGAAGAATTGGTGCTTTTGGACTGTGGTGTTAGAGAAGACTCTTGAGAGTCCCTTGGACTGCAAGGAGATCCAACCAGTCCATCCTAAAGGAGATCAGTCCTGGGTGTTCATTGGAAGGACTGATGTTGAAGCTGAAACTCCAATACTTTGGCCACCTGATGCGAAGAGCTGACTCATTTGGTATACCCTGATGCTGGGAAGGATTGAGGGTAGGAGGAGATGAGGACGACAGAGGATAAGATGGTTGGATGGCATCACTGACTCAATGTACATGAGTTTGGGTAAACTCCAGCAGTTGGTGATGAACAGGGAGGCCTGGCGTGCTGCAGTTCATGGGGTCGCAAAGAGTCGGACACGACCGAGCGCCTGAACTGAACTGAACTGAATGTTAGAAGTAAATGCCTATTTATATTATGACAGAGCTAATGGAGAGAATTTTTGCAAAAGTTTGCTTCATTATAATAAAATCAACAAAACAAAGTTATAGCACAATTCTCTTGTAAAACTGAAGTTTTCTCCTGTAAACTTGATTCAATTATTTGCTTTTTTCCTTCCTTTATAGAGTTTCAAAGGGAGAGTGGGGAATATATAATTAGTATCTCAGATTCATAAATAGCTTAAATTATCCATGAGAAGCAGAAACTATTGGTTATTTTGGGGTCACAATTCTTGTAGTTGTTTTTTTCTTTCATGAATTTATTTATTGTAATGAAGTATACATAAAATATTTTTTTTCTTGCCTATTTGCTCTGGGTGGAGTTCTAGTGCTGTGTTTAATAAGAAGGAGGGGGTGAAAGTGGGCACCCTTGTCTTCTTCCTAATCATAGAAGAAAAGGTGTCAGGTTTTCATCATTGAGTATGATGTTAGCTGTGGGTTTGCTATATATGTGCTCTATTATGTTCACATATGTTCCCTCTATACCCAGTTTATTGAGAGTTTTTATCATGAAAAATTGTATTTTGTCAAATGTTTTTCCTGTATCTATAGAGATGATCATACAATTTTACTCTTACTTCTATTAATGCAGTGCAGTATGTTTATTGGTTTGCATATGCTGCTTGGAATCCCAGGATAAATCTCACTTGGTCATGGTGTATGACCTTTTAATGTGCTGATGAGTTAGGTTTACTAGTATTTTGTTGAAGATTTTTGCATCTATGTTCATCCAAGTTCATACAGTTTTATTTTCTTGTAGTGTCTTTGGCCGTGGTGTGAAGATAATTCTGGCCCCATAAAGTTGGTTTGCAAGTATTCCATAATCAGTTTTTTTAGAAGAGTTTTAGAAGGGTTGGCATTAATTCTTAAAGTGTTTGGTACACTTCACCAATGAAACCAATGGTATAAGGCTTTTCTTTGTTGGAAGGCTTTTTATTACTGCTTTAATCTCCCTACTTGTTATTAATCTGTTCACATTTTCTATTTCTTCACTATTCACTTTACTAGATTATGTGTTTCGAGAAACTGTTTCATCTAGGTTAACGTTCAAAGAAATATGCTTAATATATGAAAAATATGCCTATTTGGATGGGACAAATAGTTTCTTTAGGGCCGCCTGCATGTCTGTGTTTCTCAGACAGTAAACAACAGGATTAAGACTAGGTGTTAGAATGGAGTAAAACACAGACACTAGCCGTCCTTGAAGGGGGAAGTAATGAGAAGTAGGTCTCAGGTAAGCAATGCTCCCAGTGACATAAAATAGAATGATGGTAGTAAGATGAGAGGAGCAGGTGGAAAAGGCCTTCCAACGGCTACCAGCAGAGTGGGTCCGAGCGATGGTAGCAATGATGAGAACATAGGAGATGATGGTGAGGGCAAAGGCACCAAGAATAGTACACCCACCCACCACAAATCCAACTTCCTCGTTGGTGTGGGAGTCACTGCAGGAGAGTCTCATGATAGGGGAGCTGTCACAGAAAAAGTGGTCAATGACATTAGGCCCACAGAACTGGAGGGAGAAGGTGTTGATGGTGTGAAAGATGGCATAGAGAGCTCCGCTCAACCAGGCCACCATAACAAGCTCTGTACACAGCTTTCTGCTCATAATGACACCATAAAGGAGAGGCTTGTAGATGGCCAAACAACGGTCATATGCCATAGAGGTGAGCAGGAAGCACTCAGAAGCACACAGCGTTACAAATAAGAAGAGCTGAGCCACACATTCCCAAAAGGAGATGACTTCTGAACCCATGAGTGAATTAATCAGTGCCTTGGGGAAGATGACTGTGGTGTAGCACATGTCCAAGAAAGAGAGATTCTTCAGGAAGAAATACATGGGAATGTGGAGGCGGCTGTCTCGGCTCACAGCTGCAATGATGGAGCTGTTTCCCAGGAGGGCAAAGAGATAGATGAAAAGGAAAAAGATGGTGCTAATGAGCCTCAGTTCAGGCACGTCTGAGAAGCCCTTTAGAATAAATTCAGTTACAGTTGTCTCATTTGTCATTTCCTTCCCAAATCATGAAAAGCAATAGTCAGAGGATATTCAGGATGGATATAGTCTTAGTGATAGTTAGTGCAAAACACACGCTCACAGATTGGTCCATAAAGATGGTAAAAAGTAAATCTGGTTCTCTGCATAGTTCATGGATCACACTAACTTTTCTTTTTCTTTTGCTCTTTCTCTGTTAAGTCTGAGCAATAACAGATTATAAATGAACAAATAAGCATATTTTTTCAGATACTATGGTTATATACATGCATAATAACAAGTTGTGAAAACTAATGCAAAAGGTGAAATAATCATACTCATTCAGTAATTATCCACTAAACAAGTACTATTAATAAATGTGCTTCACTAGGTACAGTGCAGTTTGTGAGTTTTTGGCAGGGGTGGGGGGCACTGAAATGGCTATAACAGAACCACTCACAGAGGTTGAGCAGGTACTATAAATATCTTATCACGTCAAGAGCTGGTAGTGATGGAATTGCTACGGGTTTCCCTATGAGATTTCAGTTACTGTGATGTCAAATTTTCACAGCTTTTAGTAGAAATAAACTTGACTTTAGCATAGCATTTACTAATGTTCCAAACAGCACTGTGGCCTGGATTTAACCTAGTGGTCTCTGCTAAATGCATGACTGTGTCCTGTTTCTGAGTCTTCTCTTCCAGTAGAAATCTTGCTAGCCTATGATCTTTAAAGTCACAATTTTAAGTCATGTTCCAGGAAAAGCATGTGGGACAGTGCCCTGAAATATTGGCACACGACTGGCCTTGTTTTAGGACCTACTGGAACTGAAGATTGACTTTCTCTGTGATACTTGAGAGTCTGATGGTACATCACTCTCACTGCACCTGGAAGGTGTCATCAATATCTTCACAGGACGTAATATTTTAAGTAAGAACAGGAAAGTGAGTATGGAGCAAAAAGCTTTGACTTGAGGAAGAGACAACCTGTTTGCCTACGTGGTTCAAATAAAAGGAGAGAGTTACTCTAAGAAACGATCCCCCCAAACGTTTGTATTTAACCAATAGCAGTGCTATTAAAACAATCTGGGACCCATTAAAATTTGACTTTTTAAACATCAATTTAAATTTTCTTTTGAGTAAATCTGTCACCTCTACAACTTTTATTATTCATAATATAATTTTTGTGTCGTTAGAGTAAATGAATTTTTAATATATCACTTAGTATAAAAGATTTTTAGGACCTAAAAAAATCTCTAGCATATATGCAATAAGTGTGGTTATCTCTGGGAATGAGAAAAAAATTTTTTTTTCAAAAGTTAGAATGAATACACATTGGTGTTAATATTATAATCTTTGTTGTTGTCATTGTTGTTTGGGTGCTAAGTAGTTTCCAACTCTTTGTGACCCCATGGACTGCAGCCCACCAGGCTCCTTTGTCCGTGGGATTTCCCAGGCAAGAATACTGGACTGGGTTGCCATCTCCTTCTCCAGGGGATTTTCTAGACCTAGGGATCAAACCTGTGTCTACTACTTGGCAGACGGATTCTGCACCACTCAGCCACCTGGAAAGCCCATTATAATCTTACTTTTTAAATAATAAAATATTTTAAAAATTATTTCAAGAACCAGTTTAAGAATTTTGCTTTCTAATACTTTTATAACGATATAAAGACATGAAGGAGAAAAAGAATAAATTTTGGAGAATGTCAGTGGACTTTCCTCTGGGTATTTTTGTATCCAAATTTCCCCTTCTTATAAAAACAGAAGTCATATTGCATTAGAGCCCACCACAATTACCTCATTTAATTCAATTGTCTCTAAAGATCCAGTCTCCAAACTAAGTCACAGTTGGAGTACTGGTGTTAGGATTTCAACATATGAATTTTGGAGGGGATACAATTCAACTTATAATGGTTAATAAGAAACAAAGCATACTACAACTTATCCTTGTGGAAGAAAGATTGGGATGTCTAAGGACTGCTCATCTGGTCCAAGACAAGAAGTATAGGAAGGGTTCCTTGATCTCCATGAAAGTGACAGTGTCTTTCAAAGAGAGACAGAGAAAACTGACTTATTCGGATTAACTGTTATCTGCCCTCCAGCATGATCCAAGCCACCTCTGCTATAAGAGTTGCTAGAATAAGCATGTTGTTCTTTTCCTGATTTGGGCTTCCATGGTGGCTCAGAAGGTAAAAGAATCTACCTGCAATGCAGGAGACTCAGGTTCACTACCTGGCTTGGAAAGATCCCCTAGAAAAGGGAATGGCTACCCACTCCAGTATTGTTGCCTGGACAGAGGAGCCTGACAGGCTACAGTCCATGGATTTGCATAGAGTTGGACATGACTGAGCAACTAACACTTTCACTTTTTTTCTTTTCCTGATTTACTCTAATATCCACTTAGTGAGAGTGATTGAAATAATGTACTTTGGATGTCTTAGGAGTGTGGCCTTAGGGTGGCTTAGCACAGCTAATAATATTCACATTACTTAAACACTAAGCATAGTTTTCTCAACATTTAAGAAAATTATGCCTATGTCCTAAGTTTGTCTTGAGAGTCAGTGAAGTTGTGTAATCAAGCTCAATGTTTCCTCATTTTCCTAATGAAGGAGTTTGGGCACAATGACATTGAGATTCCATTTTGACCTGATAGTCTCAGATTCTAAATGAGTTAGAATCAAGCAGAATGTCCAGGAGAAGCCACAGGAAAAGAGAAAACTTGCCTCTGGCACTTCTGCTTGCCTCCACTGTGCTCTCAGCTGGAACTGACTCCTTCCTTCACTAGGACCTCTGCCTGACTCATCACTCCTTCCCATCATTTCTTATCCAGATGATAGAAATCTGGTGTCAGTCACTTGCATCACAGTATAATTAAGCTGTTTTCTGGGCCAGTGATGTCTGGATTTAAAACTAAGTATTTTCATATCATTGAAATATGCTTACTTCTATTCTAGCCATTTTCAGGCACTAATGCATTGATTTAAATTATGGTTCATCAAATAAGATGAACTTGTTCTTGATAGGCCAGGGGGCCTTATTAATTTGGTGAATCCTTGTGTTTGCTTAAAGCTGGAATGAGTGTTTCATTATATGCAAGACAGTGGGTTTCCCTGATGGCTCTGTAGAAAATCTGCCAATGCAGGAGACTCTGGTTCTATCCCTGGGCTAGGAAGATCCCCTGGAATAGGAAATGGCAACGCACTCCAGTATTCTTGCTTGGAAAATTCCATGGACTGAGGAGTTTTGCGGGCTATAGACCATGTGGTCACAAACGAGTCAGAGATGACTGAGTGACTGAGCACATAGCACGTGGGACAGTACCAATACCCGTATATGCAAACTAGCAGACAGCACGGTTATTACCAGGCTCTAATATGCCCTGTGGAATAAGACCAATACAGAAAAGTTTAAAGTCAATTATTTCTCAAAATTCTGAGTGTACCATTGTACCTGGTTTACTTTGATCTTGATGGCTGTTGAATCCAAAGAAATAAGCTGATGAGCTTTGCAAACCATATGAAGAATCACTAAAGAATCTAATGCACACTGGCAATAGAACTAATAGTTGTTCTGTCCTTATAGTAGACTGATTTTAGACCAGTTTCATCACCTTTCTGTAAATTTCTTCACATATCAGGCAGAAATAGTGTATATACCTTGCCCCGGTTGTTCATTATAAGTAGCTCAATTAGGTAATGTAGATATCCATAATATTACTATTTCTCTTGAATTACCAATACAAAAACAGGTAAGACTGATTATAGAAAAGATAATAAAAACAAAGAGCCATGTATTCTGACCAAAAAGAAGAATTTATAATTGTGTATAAAATGTATCTTTTCACTGACTAATTTCTGCAAACTTACTATGTTCCTGTTCTTTGACAGGAACTATGTTTGGCACTTAGCATGATCATTCTCACTGCTAATCCATTCCTTCCTATTTATTTTCTTCATAGCATCTGTTTTTATGCTGCAATTTGCTTATTGTGAATAAAGTATTATTCCTGAGGTCAAATATGAGCAAGAGATAGTCTGCAGGACCATAGTGTCTTTTTAATTGTTTTTTTAGGAACAAAAATATTCCATATTTCAAACATTTAGGAAACATCATTGGAGCATAAAAATAAATATATTATTATTTCTGCCTTTCAAGTGCCCATAATGTTTTACAAAGGTATATAAAATTATTGAATAAAATATATCCAATGATTAATACCCAATATTATATCATAATCTGTATATATACTGTGTTTTTTTAAGGTATGGCTAAAGTAATTATATATTATACTATTATATATAATATATTGTTACATAATATTACATATTATCATATAGTATTATATATTACATCATCTCTGTAATTGTTATGTATTATCAGATATTATGTATTATGTAATATATAATGTTATATTTTATGTTATTGTATACTGTATTATATATTATTATTTTATATATGCCTTTGAAAAACATTGTGAGGCTTGAAAATCAGTAGTCACTAACACACACCTCTATATTTATCTATATAGTGGATGTAGTTGTCAGATACAGGTCCCACAGAAATTTAGATACCAAAGAAAACATTTTAAGCTGAGTTGTTGATGAAGTAAATTTTTTAATTGCCTTATGAAGAATCGAAGCACTTTGAATGAATGAAAGCATCCAGATTCCAGGTGGAGGAAGGATGCAGGGTTATGGAAATGGAATTGTAAATAACACACATGTGTGAAGTTAGCATTTGTATAATCTGTGGATGAATAAAAGTATTAAAGGAGATCCAAGTTACCATGACTTGTTAAAATTGCATAAATAACATTTTGATTACATAATTCCAGGTTTCTACTATGTAAGTATCTATAGAAGCAACTTCAATGTTTCAACTAAAGAAGAATATTCAAACAATATTTTTTATTATGAAGATTTCCTGTTAGACTTAAAAAAGAATAATACATCTAAGAGAAGAGTAGTTACTTTGTTTAGGGGCACAATTGTGTCTTTAATAATGATTTGGAAAACTGTACTGATTTAAAAAGAGGGAAAAAATGGCTTTCCAATCGGTTTTTGCCTTGAATGTTCTTCTGGTAATTAACCAATTTAATTTGATCAAAAGTAAACTTGAATTAGTTCACCAATTCAAAGCATTAATTTGTGTGTTTGTTTTTTTTTTTCCTGAAGACAAAGCATTCTTTGACAAAATATTGTGCTAGTCAAATTCTCAAAGATATGAGTCGCACAATAATAGTATATGCTTGACAGGTTTGTATGGAAGAGTTGGATAAAATCACACCTTGGGAAGTGCTTGACCAATATTTGGAATAAAGATGGAGTTGAATCAGTGAGTTTTTGCTTTATAAATGTAGATTCAGTCCACTTTAGGGGAATACATTTCAGAATAACATTGCAAAATAAAAAATCATACTTTTCTACTCACTAAACTAAATCAATGATCATATGCCCTTCCCCTTCCAGAATGGTCCTAATGTAACTTCCACAAAAGTTGGTTTCTTGGTGTGCTTATTTCTAGATTTAATAAAATATTTATCCAGTTACTGAAAGAAGTACATCTGTATTTTGAGATCTTTAGAAGAGATGTCTAACAAAACTAAAGATTCATTGTGCTGAGTCATGTCTGGCTCTTTGTGGCCTCTGGACTGTCGCCCTCCAAGCTCCTCTGTCCATGGAATTTTCCAGACAAGAATGTTGAAGTGAGTTGTCATTTCCTACCCCAGGGGATCTTCCCGACCCAAGGATCAAACTCATGTTTCTTGCTTCTCCTGCATTGTCATGCAGGTTCTTTACCATTAGCACCACCTGGGAAGCCCAAAGATTTTCTGCTTTTATTAGTTGCTACATTAGCTTAACTTCTGACATGCTGCTGCTGCTGCTAAGTCGCTTCAGTCGTGTCCGACTCTGTGCGACCCCGTAGACGGCAGCCCACCAGGCTCCCCCGTCCCTGGGATCCTCCAGACAAGAACACTGGAGTGGGTTGCCATTTCCTTCTCCAATGCATGAAAGTGAAAAGTGAAAGGGAAGTCGCTCAATCATATCCTACTCCTAGTGACCCCATGGACTGCAGCCTACCAGGCTCCTCCGTCCATGGGATTTTCCAGGAAAGAGTACTGGAGTGGGGTGCCATTGCCTTCTCCAAACTTCTGACATACTGTCCACCAATTCTCAACTCCAGTTATCTGTAGTTTTAGTCTTATTTCAAACTCCACTTTGTGTTACTCACACTTATTCTATATTTTTATACAGATTCTAATTTAGTCTATTTTTTTTAATATTTTACCTATCTTTTTATCTTTACATATTACCATTAATACATTCACTTACAAAAATAAAAATATCATTATATTCCATATTTACTTCGTTAAAAAAATCCTAAATATCTATTTAGTTTAGTATTTGTCTTTTAGTATCTTTGTTCTCTTCTTCTCCACCCTCCATATACACAACGTATACCAAGACCAGTAAAATCAGTTTGGTTAAGCAATTTATAGAATTATTTTGAAAAAACTAATAAAATGGATGACTGACTAAGAAATAGTATCATATAAACAGTACATGAATGAATTCTAAATGTTTTTCAATGCATTACCTCATGTGTTCATCACAACAACCTGTAAAGATATATTATTAAACTTGATTTCTGGGACTTCCCAGGTGGTCCAGTGGTTAAGATTTTGCCTTCCAATGCAGAATGTACAAGTTCAATCCCTGATCAGGGAGCAGAGATTCCACATGCCTCATGGCCAAAAACCCAAAACATAAAACAAAAACAATATTGTAACATATTCAATAAAGACTCTTAAAGAATATAGTTTAAAAAATTAAAAATAGGCTTGATTTCATAGATAAGTAAGTTTAAAGTGTCTTCCTCACAAAATGTCAACAATCTCTCCAAAGACGGTCTACCAAGTCTTAAAGATACAAGTTTATACATTAAAATGAATAAAGGTGTACTTCCTGAATGGTTCATTCTAATGGTTAATCATTGCATTGATTTATCATGTAGATAGAGAAAGAAATCATGAGAATAAAATAATCAGAGATGAGACAACAACAACAGAAACAAAACAGAAATCTGTACTAAGACAAAGATGGTGATATGGATCAGATAAAAAAAATTTCTAGGGATGAAAGTTAATTATGAACAGGAGTTGGAGGCATAAGGCAGAGTAGGAGCAAAGACCTCTATATGAAAGCTATAAGAAATCAGTCTCGCAATCAACTCACTCAGACTCCTCAAGCTGGTAGACCATGACCTTAGATGAACGCACAAGGATTCTTTCCAATCAGCTGTTGGATGCTGTAGGAAAAATTCTGAAAATTTTCTTTCTCATCTGATATCAATGTGAATAAATCAATTACCCATCTCTTTCAAATCAGGATCTTTTATTATTTAAACTCTGCTACTAAAATCAGTAGAAGACCAAAAATCTGCAATTCCAGAGTGTGGACTACAGTTTATTCCCTAGACCTTAGGCTAGCCAGAGTGGATAGCTTAGATTTCCCTGGGGCTAAATTACTGGCAACATTTCCAGCAACTCAAAAAATTAAGCAACTCATACTATCCAGGAATTAGTCACTCAGCCTGTATGCATAAAAAGCCATGTTAAGTGCCCATTTATTTTTAGAAAAGACATCAAACTTGTTAACAGAAAATTTAAAATTAGACTGCCAGTATGTTTTGAACTATTAAAACTTGTTTGACCACTCAAATGTATTTTGTGGGGCTATGTTTCATGAATGCATGTTGTAAAACCCATGGTTTGTCTGATGTGTGTGTGCCTAGTTAAAGAATTGATCTAGCTCATAATTTATTCACACTTGAAGAACAATTTGAACATAGCATATATATCATGTCTATGACATAGGCTCTATAAATTTATTTTCTGTTGTTCCATAATTATCACTTAGGGCAAAGTAAAATAAACTTGTTTAAACATACACAAAGTAATTGAAAATTTCATTTTAACAGTCTATTTAAGTAAAAAAAAAAAAAGGTGTCTAACATAATGGAAGCATATTATTTTTAATTACTCTAAATTTTTAAATACACAGATATTTAACTACATACACACTGAAACGGTAACACATCTCTAGAGAAGTAAAGATTTTTCTCTTTATTATTAAAATATGATGAAGAGGGACTTCTCTGATGGTCCAGTGGTTAAATGCAGCAGACTTGGGTTCAAACCCTAGTCAGGGAACTAAGATCCCACATGCCACAGAGAAACTAAGCCCATGAGCCACAACGAGAGAGCACACATGCTGCAACCACTGAGCCCACATACCAGCAGAGGGTCTGCGTGCCTCAGTGAAGGACCCCACATGCTCAATTAAGACCCATCACAGCCAAATAAATAGGATGATCAGTTGCTATTAAAAAAAAAAAAAGAATGCTCTAAGGCCAAACAAATAATAAAATATGATGAAGGCACATAATAGAATTTTTTAAAATGTGTGATGTAAAGTTGCCCCTGACCATGCTCAAAGCACACTTTGTCTATTATGTTTTCTTAGTTATTACATTTACCTATTTAAATGCCAGTCAATTTTCGGCAAAGTGTGGGCACATGGCTCTAGTTTATTTCCAAAGAATAAGTAGTCACCCCAGAAACATTCATTGAATAGTCCTCTGTATTACTTTAATTGTGTTGTTGCCTGTGCTACACAAAACTTCTGTGTACAGTCATCAAAACAGTATGGTTCTGGCACAAAAACAAATATAGATCAAAGGAATAGATAGAAAGCCCTGAGATAAACCCATATACCTATGGTCACCTAATCTACGACAAAGGAGGCAAGGATATACAATGGAGAAAAGACAGTCTTTTCAATAAGTGATGCTGGAAAAATTGAACGGCTCCATGTAAAATAATGAAATCAGAACACTTTCTAGCACCATACACAAAAATAAACTCAAAATGCATTAAGCACCTAAATATAAGGCTCACACTATAAAACTCTGAGGAAAACATAGGCAGAGCACTCTTTGACTTAAATCACAGCAAGATATTTTAGGATCCACTGCCTAGACTGGCAAAAAATAAAAACAGTTAAAAGTGAAAGTAAAAGTTTACTCAGTCGTGTCCAACTCTTGCATCCCCATGGACTGTACCCCCACCAGGCTTCTCTGTTAATGGGATTTCCCAGGCAAGAATACTGCAGTGGGTAGCCATTCCCTTCTCCAGGGGATCTTTCTGACTCAGGGATAAAACCCAGGTCTCCTGCACTCCAGGCCAATTCATTACCATCTGAACCACAAGGGAAGTTCCAGGGTTATAAAAACAAAGATAAATGGGGCCTAATTAAACTTAAAAGCTTTGCACAGCAAAGTAAACCATTAAAGAAAGTGAAAGTGAAGTCGTCAGTTGTGTCCTACTCTTTGTGACCCCATGGACTGTAGCCTACCAGGCTTCTCCATCCATGGGATTTGCCAGGCAAGAATACTGGAGTGGGTTGCCATTTCCTTCTCCAGGGGATTTTCCCAACCCAGGGATCGAACCCATATCTCCAGCATTGCAGGCTGACACTTTACCCTCTGAGCCACCAGGGAAGTCAAAGTAAACCATAAACAACAAAATGAAATAACAACCCTCAAAATGGAAGAAAGTAATTGCAAACAGAGTAACTGATAAGGGAATAATCTCCAAAATATACAAATAGATCATGCAATTCAGGATACAAAACAAACAGCCCAATAAAAAAATGGATAAAAAATCTAAATAGACTTATCTCCAGAGAGAACATGCAAATGACTAAAAAGGACATGAAAATATGCTCAACATCACTAATCATTAGAGAAATATAAATCAAAACTATAAGGATGTATCACTTCATACCAGCCAGAATGACCATTATCAAAATATCTACAAACAGTAAATTCTGGGGAGGGTGTGAAGAAAAGGGAACTCTCCTACACTGTTGGAGGAATGTAAGTAGCTAGAAACACTGTGGAGAACAATATGGAAGTTTCTTAAAAATCTAAAATATAGCTATCATATGATCCCACAATCCCACTCCTGGGCATATATTTGGAGAAAGCCATAATTTGGAAAGCTGCATGCCCCCTGATGTTCACTGCAGCACTATTTACACTAGCAAGGACATGGAATCAATCTAAATGTCCATCAATAGAAGGATGGATATAGAAGATGTGGAATGTATATACAATGGAATATTACTCAGTCATTAAAAAGAATGAAATAATGCCATTTGTGGTAATACTTAGAGATTGTCCTGCTGAGTGAAGTAAGTCAGACAGAAAATGACAAATATCATATGCTATCACATACATGTGTAATTTTAAAAAGGGGTGGGAGGTAACAAATGAACTTATCTACAAAAAAAGACAGTACATGTAGAAAACAAAACTTATGGTGACCAGAAGTTAAGAGGGGACTGATAAACTGGGGATTGGTATTGACATATACACACATATATACAGTGCTATATTTAAAATAGATAACTAATAAGAACCTAGTGTATAGCACAGGAAGTTCCAATCAGTGCTAATGGCCTATATGGGAATAGAATCCAAAAATAGAGCGGTATGTATGTGTATAACTCTTACTTTGCTGTACGCTTGAAACTAACACATCATTGTAAATCAGCTATACCCCAATAAAATTAAAATTAAATAAAATTTTCTGCTAAAAAATAGCTTAAGCTAAGCATTTTGTATATTTTTCTTATTAAATTTTTTAAAATTATTCTAAATTTATAGGTTTTTGAACATGGAAACAAGTATTAATGGCTTTTTTATTTTTTTATTTTATTTATTTATTTATTTTTATTAGTTGGAGGCTAATTACTTCACAACATTTCAGTGGGTTTTGTCATACGTTGACATGAATCAGCCATGGAGTTACATGTATTCCCCATCCCGATCCCCTATCCCACCTCCCTCTCCACCCAATTCCTCTGGGTCTTCCCAGTGCACCAGGCCAGAGCACTTGTCTCATGCATCCCACCTGGGCTGGTGATCTATTTCACTATAGATAATATACATGCTGTTCTTTCGAAACATCCTACCCTCACCTTCTCCCAGAGAGTTCAAAAGTCTGTTCTGTACTTCTGTGTCTCTTTTTCTGTTTTGCATATAGCGTTATTATTACAATCTTTCTAAATGCCATATATATGTATTAGTATGCTGTAATGTTCTTTATCTTTCTGGCTTACTTCACTCTGTATAAGGGGCTCCAGTTTCATCCATCTCATTAGAACTGATTCAAATGAATTCTTTTTAACAGCTGAGTAATATTCCATGATGTATATGTACCACAGCTTCCTTATCCATTCGTCTGCTGATGGGCATCTAGGTCGCTTCCATGTCATGGCTATTATAAACAGTGCTGCGATGAACATTGGGGTGCACGTGTCTCTTTCAGATCTGGTTTCCTCAGTGTGTATGCCCAGAAGTGGGATTGCTGGGTCATATGGCAGTTCTATTTCCAGTTTTTTAAGAAATCTCCACACTGTTTTCCATAGTGGCTGTACTAGTTTGCATTCCCAACAATAGTATAAGAGGGTTCCTTTTTCTCCACACCCTCTCCAGCATTTATTGCTTGTAGACTTTTGGATAGCAGCCATCCTGACTGGCGTGTAATGGTACCTCATTGTGGTTTTGATTTGCATTTTTCTAATAATGAGTGATGTTGAGCATCTTTTCATGTGTTTGTTAGCCATCTGTATGTCTTCTTTGGAGAAATGTCTGTTTAGTTCTTTGGCCCATTTTCTGATTGGGTCATTTATTTTTCTGGAATTGAGCTGCAGGAGTTGCTTGTATATTTTTGAGATTAATCCTTTGTCTGTTTCTTCATTTGCTATTATTTTCTCCCAATCTGAGGGCTGTCTTTTCACCTTACTTATAGTTTCCTTTGTAGTGCAAAAGCTTTTAAGTTTCATTAGGTCCCATTTGTTTAGTTTTGCTTTTATTTCCAATATTCTGGGAGGTGGGTCATAGAGGATCTTGCTGTGGTTTATGTCAGAGAGTGTTTTGCCTATGTTCTCCTCTAGGAGTTTTATAGTTTCTGGTCTTACATTTAGATCTTTAATCCATTTTGAGTTTATTTTTGTGTATGGTGTTAAAAAGTGTTCTAGTTTCATTCTTTTACAAGTGGTTGACCAGTTTTCCCAGCACCACTTGTTAAAGAGGTTGTCTTTTTTCCATTGTATATCTTTGCCTCCTTTGTCAAAGATAAGTTATCCATAGGTTCGTGGATTTATTTCTGGGCTTTCTATTCTGTTCCATTGATCTATATTTCTGTCTTTATGCCAGTACCATACTGTCTTGATGACTGTGGCTTTGTAGTAGAGTCTGAAGTCAGGCAGGTTGATTCCTCCAGTTCCATTCTTCTTTCTCAAGATTACTTTGGCTATTCGAGGTTTTTGTATTTCTATACAAATTGTGAAATTATTTGTTCTAGTTCTGTGAAAAATACCATTGGTAGCTTGATAGGGATTGCATTGAATCTATAGACAGCTTTGGGTAGAATAGCCATTTTGACAATATTGATTCTTCCAATCCATGAACACGGTATGTTTCTCCATCTGTTTGTGTCCTCTTTGATTTCTTTCATCAGTGTTTTATAGTTTTCTATGTATAGGTCTTTTGTTTCTTTAGGTAGACATACTCCTAAATATTTTATTCTTTTTGTTGCAATGGTGAATGGTGTTTTTTCCTTAATTTCTCTTTCTGTTTTCTTATTGTTGGTATATAGGAATGCAAGGGATTTCTGTGTGTTAATTTTATATCCTGCAACTTTACTATATTCATTGATTAGCTCTAGTAATTTTCTGGTGGAGTCTTTAGGGTTTTCTATGTAGAGGATCATGTCATCTGAGAACAGCGAGAGTTTCACTTCTTCTTTTCCTATGTGGATTCCTTTTACTTCTTTTTCTGCTCTGATTGCTATGGCCAAAACTTCCAAGACTATGTTGAATAGTAGTGGTGAGAGTGGGCACCCTTGTCTTGTTCCTGATTTCAGGGGAAATGCTTTCAATTTTTCACCATTGAGGGTGATGCTTGCTGTGGGTTTGTCATATATAGCTTTTATTATGTTGAGGAATGTTCCTTCTATTCCTGCTTTCTGGAGAGTTTCAATCATAAATGAGTGTTGAATTTTGTCAAAGGCTTTCTCTGCATCTATGGAGATAATCATATGGTTTTTATCTTTCAATTTGTTATTGTGGTATATTACATTGATTGATTTGTAGATATTTAAGAACCCTTGCATTCCTGGGATAGAGCCCACTTGGTCATGATGTATGATTTTTTTAATATGTTGTTGGATTCTGTTTGCTAGAATTTTGTTAAGGATTTTTGCATCTATGTTCCTCAGTGATATTGGCCTGTAGTTTTCTTTTTTTTTGGCATCTTTGTCTGGTTTTGGAATTAGTGTGATGGTGGCCTCATAGAATGAGTTTGGAAGTTTACCTTCTTCTGCAATTTTCTGGAAGAGTTTGAGTAAGATAGGTGTTAGCTCTTCTCTAAATTTTTGGTAGAATTCAGCTGTGAAGCCATCTGGTCCTGGTCTTTTGTTTGCTGGAAGATTTTTGATTACAGTTTCAATTTCCTTGCTTGTGATGGGTCTGTTAAGATATTCTATTTCTTCCTGGTTCAGTTTTGGAAAGTTATACTTTTCTAAGAATTTGTCCATTTCATCCAAGTTGTCCATTTTATTGGCATAGAGCTGCTGGTAGTAGTCTCTTATGATCCTTTGTATTTCAGTGTTGTCTGTTGTGATCTCTCCATTTTCATTTCTAATGTTGTTAATTTGGTTCTTCTCTCTTTGTTTCTTAATGAGTCTTGCTAATGGTTTGTCAATTTTGTTTATTTTTTCAAAAAACCAGCTTTTAGCTTTGTTGATTTTTGCTATGGTCTCTTTAGTTTCTTTTGCATTTATTTCTGCCTTAATTTTTAAGATTTCTTTCCTTCTGCTAACCCTGGGGTTCTTCATTTCTTCCTTCTCTAATTGCTTTAGGTGTAGAGTTAGGTTATTTAATTTGTTTTTTTCCTGTTTCTTGATGTAAGCCTGCAATGCTATGAACCTTCCCCTTAGCACTGCTTTTACAGTGTCCCATAGGTTTTGGGTTGTTGTGTTTTCATTTTCATTCATTTCTGTGTATATTTTGATTTCTTTTTTGATTTCTTCTATGATTTGTTGGTTATTCAGAAGCGTGTTATTTAGCCTCCATATGTTTGAATTTTTAACAATTTTTTTTCCTGTAATTGAGATCTAATCTTACTGCACTGTGGTCAGAAAAGATGACTGGAATGATTTCAATTTTTTTGAATTTTCCAAGACCAGATTTATGGCCCAGGATGTGATCTATTCTGGAGAAGGTTCCGTGTGCACTTGAGAGAAAGGTGAAGTTGATTGTTTTGGGGTGAAATGTCCTATAGATATCAATTAGGTCTAGGTGGTCCATTGTGTCATTTAAGGTTTGTGTTTCCTTGTTAATTTTCTGTTTAGTTGATCTATCCATAGTTGTGAGTGGGGTATTAAAGTCTCCCACTATTATTGTGTTACTATTAATTTCCTCTTTCATACTCGATAGTGTTTGCTGTACATATTGCGGTGCTCCTATGTTGGGTGCATATATATTTATAATTGTCGTATCTTCTTCTTTGATTCATCCTTTGATCATTATGTAGTGTCCTTCTTTGTCTCTTTTCACATCCTTTATTTGAAAGTCTATTTTATCTGATATGAGTATTGCGACTCCTGCTTTCTTTTGGTCTCCGTTTGCATGAAATATTTTTTTCCAGCCCTTCACTTTTAGTCTGTATGTGTTTCTTGTTTTGAGGTGGGTCTCTCGTAGACAGCATATATAGGGGTCTTGTTTTGTATCCATTCAGCCAGTCTTTGTCTTTTGGTTGGGGCATTCAACCCATTTACATTTAAGGTAATTATTGATAGGTGTGGTCCCATTGCCATTTACTTTGTTGTTTTGGGTTCACGTTTATAAAACCTTTCTGCATTTCCTGTCTAGAGAAGATCCTTTAGCATTTGTTGAAGAGCTGGTTTGGTGGTGCTGAATTCTCTCAGCTTTTGCTTGTCTGTAAAGCTTTCCAATTCTCCTTCATATCTGAATGAGATCCTTGCCGGGTACAGTAATCTAGGTTGTAGGTTATTCTCTTTCATTACTTTCAGTATGTCCTGCCATTCCCTTCTGACCTGGAGGGTTTCTATTGATAGATCAGCTGTTATCCTTATGGGAATCCCTTTGTGTGTTATTTGTTGTTTCTCCCTTGCTTCTTTTAATATTTGTTCTTTGTGTTTGATCTTTGTTAATTTGATTAATATGTGTCTTGGGGTGTTTCGCCTTGGGTTTATCCTGTTTGGGACTCTCTGGGTTTCTTGGACGTGGGTGGCTATTTCCTTCCCCATTTTAGGGAAGTTTTCAGCTATTATCTCCTCGAGGATTTTCTCATGGCCTTTCTTTTTGTCTTCTTCTTCTGGGACTCCTATGATTCGAATGTTGGGGCGTTTCACATTGTCCCAGAGGTCCCTGAGGTTGTCCTCATTTCTTCTGATCCTTTTTTCTTTTTTCCTCTCTGTTTCATTTATTTCTACCATTTTATCTTCTACCTCACTTATCCTATCTTCTGCCTCCGTTATTCTACTCTTGGTTCCCTCCAAAGTGTTTTTGATCTCATTCATTGCATTATTCATTTTTAATTGGCTCTTTTTTATTTCTTCTAGGTCTTTATTAAACATTTCTTGCATCTTCTCAATCTTTGTCTCCAGGCTATTTATCTGTAACTCCATTTTGTTTTCAAGATTTTGGATCATTTTTATTATCATTATTCTAAATTCTTTTTCAGGTAGATTCCCTATCTCCTCCTCTTTTGTTTGACTTGGTGGGCATTTTTCATGTTCCTTTACCTGTTTGGTATTTCTCTGCCTTTTCATTTTGTTTAGATTGCTGTGTCTGGAGTGGGCTTTCTGTATTTTGGAGGTCTGTGGTTCCTTCTTATTGTGGAGGTTTTACCCAGTGGGTGGGGTTGGACAATTGGCTTGTCAAGGTTTCCTGGTTAGGGAAGCTTGTGTCGGTGTTCTGGTGCATGGAACTTGATTTCTTCTCTCTGGAGAGCAATGGAGTACCCAGTAATGAGTTTTGAGATGGGTCTATGTGTTAGGTGTGACCTTGGGCAGCCTGTATGTTGACATTCAGGGCTATGTTCCTGCATTGCTGGAGAATTTGCGTGGTATGTCTTGCTCTAAACTTATTGGCTCTTGGGTGGTGGTTGGTTTCAGTGTAGGTATGGAGGCTTTTGTATGGTCTCTTATTACTTAAAGTTCCATGTAGTCAGGAGTTTTCTGGTGTTCTCAGGTTTTGGGCTTAAGTCTCCTGCCTCTGGATTTCAGTTTTATTCTTCCTGTAGTCTCAGGACTTCTCCAACTATACAGCACTGATAATAAAACTTCTAGGTTAATGGTGAAAATATTCTCCCCCGTTAGGGACACCCCGAGAGGTTCATAGAGTTACATGAAGACGAGGAGATTGAAGAGGGAGATAGAGATGAGCAGGAGGAGAAAAAGGGGGACTCAAGAGGAGAGAGACAGATCTACGCAGTTGTCTGTTTCCAGAGTGTTCTCTGTAGCCCAGACACCCACAAAGATTCACAGAATTGGATTGGGAAGAGAAGGGGAAAGGAGGAAATCGAGGTGTTCTGAGGTAAAAAACAGAGAGTCAAGATTGGGAGAGAATAATCAACACACTCCTGAATAAAAATGGGAACTGAATATTGGATTCTTAAATGTTCACAATTTATATCAGATACTGAAAAACAAAAATTAAAAATCTAGAGTAGGGGTTAGACTCTTAAAAATACTATATTAAAAACAAAAACCAAACACACAAAAAAAAATTTAGAAATATTTATGAAGTTCGGTTTAAAAACAGGGCTTCTCTTCTTCTTTTTTTTTTTTTTTTTTTGGTAGGGTTATAGTGTAATGAAAATGAAAATTAAGGAGTAGTAGAGGAGTAATAGAGGGCTTTAAAAAGAAATAAGAGAAAAAGAAAAATAGAAAATAGAAAAGAAGAAGGAAAAGAAAGAAAAAAATTTTCCTAATTAAAAAACTTGTAAAAAGTTATGAAAATGAAAGTTAAGGAGTACTGGGGGAGTAATAGGGAATTATAAAGGAAAATAAAAGAGAGAAAAAATTTTTTTTCTTACCTAAAAAAAAAAAGTAAAAATATATCTAGGAATTTTTCTGGAGCTGTTGTGGTCAGTGTGGGTTCGGCTCAGTTTCAGATAGCTCCTCATTCCAGCTTATACTTCTCAATATCTACAGGCCCCTTCCAGTGTAGTCGGTGTTATCTACAGGGATTTTAATCTGTTGCACCAGTCCCATCTGAAGCAGTTCCCTTTGTTTATTTGGCTTCTGTTTGCCGGTCTCTTCAGAGCCTCATTTCCGCCCTGACACAGGCGGGCGGAGGTGGTTTCTTGTCAGGTTGCTAGTTCCGTTGCGCTGCGGGGAGGGAGGGCGCTGTTTTCCCCATCTACGCTGCTCAGGCTCCCGGCTGCCCTATATGGAGCGTGCCCCACGCTGCACGTGCGGTTCAAGCCCTCGGGTGTTCCACAAAACCGCGGAATAAAAAGCTGCACCTGCTCTTTGTGCCTTCCCCGTCAGAGTGGTTCAGGCAGCCAGGGGCTTGACAGGCGCACTCTCCCCGGTTGTGGCGTGCCCACTCCCTTCCGCGGTCCCAGTCTCAGTTTCCGCCCGCCCCAGTCGGGTGCGTGTGCCTTCTGCCCTCCGCGTCCCCAGCCCCAGTTCCTGCCCGCGCCTGTCGGGTGCCTGCGCCCTCTGTCTCGCCGTGACCCTCCCAGCGGATGTCGACCATCCAGAATCTCAGGAGGTCTTTGATTAGAAACTGGAGGCCTGTTTGCAGTGAGGTAGGGGATGCGGTCCTTGGGGCCGAGCCTGCCCCTTCCCCGCCCCGCCCCCGCCTCCTGCCTCCGGCGGGGCTGGGCCGGTCCGCAGCCTGCGAGCTCTTCTCTGGACTTTCTCGGTCCCTTTGTTCTGCAAACAGCGGGCAGTGTGTTCGGGCTGGTTAATTTTCTCTCTCTCTTTTGCTATCCCACAGTTTAAGTTGGTAACTCACAAGAGCTCCCTCCAATTGTGCTCAGGGCACTCAGGCCCAATCCTTACCCTAAGCAATGCCACCCGCTCCTCTCTGTTCAGCCCCCACTTGCTGGTGGCGGATGCGGGTGTCTGGGGTACTTTTCTGTTGGGAGTTGCTTTTAGGCACGTAATCTGTGGGGTTTATTTATTGTTCCCCTCCCAGTCAGGTTACCCTCCGAGATTCAAACACTTCCCCCAGACCCACCAGTGCGAGGGTTTCCTGGTGTCTGGAAACTTCCTCTATTAAGACTCCCTTCTCGGGATGGATATCCGTCCTTAGCTCTTTTGTCTCTCTTTTTATCTTTTGTATTTTGTCGTACCTCCTTTAGAAGACAATGGGTTGCTTTTCTGGGCGCCTGATGACCTCAGCTAGCGATCAGAAGTTGTTTTGTGAAGTTTGCTCTGCATTCAGTTATTCTTTTGATGAATTTGTAGGAGAGAAAGTGGTCTCCCTGTCCTACTCCTCCGCCATCTTGGCTCCTCCAATGGCTTTTTTAATTTAGATTGATCAAAAAATCCATAAAGAGGGAGAGATTTCCCAATATAGGCTATTATTTCTATTTCATCAGTTACAAATCAATAACATATTTAAATCATATGCCTGAAGTTGGAAATACTCTGTTCAGAGATGTTGGCAAACTAATTTGGTTGTTCTTAATTATGTTCTGTAGTATGCTAAGATTAAATTTTGTTTGGATGATATTTATAAGATAGTCAAATATTTTATAATTTTAAAACCCAATTAGTGAAAATAATGTCAAAAGGTGTCTTATTTTTTAAATCACAGAAAGCAAGCTATTTATACCACATGCTAATTATCTGATTAAAAAGGTAAATTCTCAACCTTAAAACGTGATTTTTCAAATTTGTGGTCATATTATCTGCCTAAATATAATTAAATATTTAAGTTATCCCTGAGCTAGGACACTTATGATCATAGCTATGCCTTTTTGTTTCCTTTCTTCTCTAGGCAATGTTGATGTAATTAAAAAAGTACTGTCAATATATAACTTCCTTTTTAACTTAATTTTCTAAAGACAAATATTCTGTGACATTGGTTTAATGAAATCCAGAAACTTTCTTATTTTCATTAGTTTGGAAGCATAGTCACAATCATAGTATTGAAAATCTTCTTTATATAATGTCTGTTCATTAACCAGAATGAAAATGCATTATTAATTCAAATCCTTTCATTTTCTTGCAACACACAATATTTGTGTGAAGTTTGATCCTCCACCTCTTATCCAAGGAACATTTTCAGTCTTTGCCATGTTCAACAGATAACACCAACTTTAACTTCAATAAGAAATAAAGTGAAATACTACTCTGTAACTTGAATTTTCCATGGTAAAGAAAATGTTTATTGAAGCTGCTTCTTATTTATACCACACATAATCAAGAGTTGTTTACTCTGCACATAGTTACTTTTGACTTATCTGCCAGCATTCAGTTTTATAATAATTTTTTCCATATTTAAGTTACTGATATTGTGCAAAGTTCCACATTATCTTTATATATCTAGTTGAAAATAGCTTATATTTATATTTCTGAAATCTAGTTTTGATGATATGTCTTTTTGGTCATGTCCAACTCTTTGCCACACTATGGTCTGTAACCCACCAGGCTCCTCTGTCCATGGGATTCTCCAAGCAAATAATACTGGAGTGGGTTGCCATGCCTTCCACTAGGAGATCTTCCGGAACCAGGGATGGAACCTGCACCTCTTACCTGCATCTCCTGCATTGGCAGGCGGGTTCTTTACCACTATCACCACTTGGAAAGCCTCAAATCTAGTTTTAGAAGTTTCATATTAATAGAAACTTCCATTTCTAATGGGTAGCTTACCCATTTTTGCTATAAGGAATGATTTATTCTGATAAGAGTTATAAATTTCAATGTAGAATAGTATTGCACATCATTGATGCCTGTTTTGAAAAAGAAAAAATATTGATTTGTCAGAAATTTTACTGCTTTGTTGAAAATGACACAACAGAAAAGCTTTGATAACCTATTGCCCTCTTTATGAGACAATGTACTAGGAACAATGAACTAATTATCAATCAAATATAATCTGTTTTCTGCTACTTATAATTATACTTTCATATTTGCTCTGTTCTCTTCCAACTAGTATAGCACAAACACACATACACACACTTAAACACACATATATTTACAGAATTACTACTGTAGCCTATACAAAATCATATTTTGTTTATGGAGTGGGATCCGTACAATGCAAAAAAGAAAAAAATTATACCAAAAGTGACCCAACTTTTCATAACTGTAATGTTTTCTTGATGTACTAAGATTCATTGGATAATCTTTGACTGAGACTTCTTTATTACTTTAACTGATAAAAGTTATTTTAAAAATATAAATTTTATTTGAAAGTGGTCTTAGAAAAGTCTATCAAAATTTCTTAACTTTCAGTGAACAATTGGTAAATACTTAATGGTTTTCTTTTTCTTTTTTCTTTGAATCCTTGGGAATAAATGTCAGAAGTAAAGTACAGACTTTGTGGTGAGGTCACAATGTATACCCATGCACAATTCTGTTTCCCATGGTTCAAGCTCTCAACAGATAAAGATATATACATTTTGCTATTTACACATAAAAGAAGAGGAGATTCCTTATATAGGTAAAACAAGTGAACAATAATTTAATTTGTATAAAACTGAGAACAGTGTTTTGGCTGAGTAGAAACTGAGTAACTACATGACTTGTGATCACTTCCTTGCACATCATGTCTGTAGAGAGCACAGTTTCCCTGTGAGAAGTTTCTTCAGAGCATCTTTCACATCCTTATTTCTTAAAGTGTAAATAATAGGATTTAAGGTGGGGGTCACCATGGTATAGAAAAGTGAGATGAACTTGCCTTGGTCCTGAGCATAACTGTTGCTTGGTTGCAGGTACATGTAAATTATGGTGCCATAGAAAATGATCACCACTGTAAGGTGGGAAGAGCAGGTGCTGAAGGCTTTGTGCCTTGCCTCCAGTGACTTGAGCCTCAGCACTGCTTGAGTTATGAAGCCATAGGAGATAAGGATGAGTGCTGGGGGGATTAGGAGAAACAGGATACTAACAACAAAAAGCACCAACTCATTGATGGTGGTATCCACACAAGCCAACTTAAGGAGAGCTGGTACTTCACAAATAAAATGATCCAGCCTGTGGTTGCCACAAAAGGGCAACTGCAAAGTAAAGGTTGCTTGAATTAAGGAATTGGCCAAACCACTGAGCCAAGAGATAAATGCCAGCTGCTGGCATAGCCATGGGTTCATGATGACCACATAGTGAAGAGGTTTGCAAACAGCAACATAGCGATCCAAGGCCATCACAACCAGGAGGATACACTCGGTTGAGCCCAGTGCTAGAGAAATATAGAGTTGTACCACACAACCACCATAAGTGATGGTTTTCTCTGGTCCTCGCAGATTAACTAGGGTCTGAGGTGCAAGGCTAGTGGTGAAGCAGATGTCCAGAAGGGAGAGGTTGCTGAGGAAGAAGTACATAGGGGTATGAAGAGGAGGATCCAGGTATGAGATGATGATAATGGTGATATTTCCCACAAGGGTCAGGAGGTAGAACAAAAGGACAAATACAAAGAGCACAGCCTCTAGGCGAGGGTGGTCTGAGAATCCTAGAAGGACAAAACCAATCAGAGAACTCTCATTGGCTTTTTCCATCCTCTAGAGGGAACTGCACCTGCTAAAAGAGGAATAAAAACAGATTCATTTGACTTCTTCTTTTCCTATCTGGATTCCTTTTACTTCTTTTTCTGCTCTGATTGCTGTGGCCAAAACTTCCAAAACTATGTTGAATAGTAGTGGTGAAACAGCTCATCCCAGAATCACAGAATGTATGAACTGAAAGGATCAAGAAGACTGACTTGTCCAACCTGTTAATTTTTCATCCTCAATGTGTTACTGGGCTTCCCTAGTAGCTCAGTGGTAAAGAATCCATCTATAGTGCAGGAGACACAGGAGACTCGGATTGGATGCCTGGGTTGGGAAGATCCCATGGAGAAGGAAATGGCAACCCACTCCAGTGTTCTTGCCATTAAAATCCTATGGACAGAGAAGATCCTATGGTGTTGCAAAGAGTTGGACAGGACTGAAGCAACTGAGTAATGTGTTACTGACTCGGAACATTAATCCATGTTACTTCATTCCAGTCCAGTGACTCTTCTTTAAAAATCATAAATGCTTTCAGCTTTGGGGTTATCTGGAAACTGATTATTAAATTCATTCAAAGTGGATATTTGTATGCATGTCAAGAAATGTGTAATGATCTACTTACTTCTGAAATCAAGTGTCTCTCAAAATAAAGTGAACAGCATATCATGGTTTTTAACTGTTGACAAAATCTGCATGCAAAATGTGATATTCAGGTTTTATCACAGGCACAAATGGAGATGGCCCTCTTAAACTCTCATCTCTAGTCACTGCCTAAACAGAGAAAGGTAAGATAGTCTTGGGTTTAATTGTATATCTAGAGACACAAAGGAAAATTGAATAGTTAAGTGATAAACAATTCAAATTTTAAAATAAATTTAAAAGTATGATCTAAGTAAATAATTTTCAAATAGATTTTGCAAAATAATACTTGAAAAAATATCATTTTGAAATATGGAGTCTAGGAGTCTTTATGTATAAAACTAACTAAAATAATATGTTTAAAGATAGGTAATACTAGGATGGGAAGGGATATAAGATCAATTTTTGACATGTGAGAAAGCATCGGAAATAACTAGGAGGGGATGAAAAAGGTATGTTTGAGGAGCCAAATTATATAATATAAATCAAATTGTATATGTTCATTCAATGACTGAAGTGCCAAAAATAAAATATATTTTTTAGTTATATTTTAAAGCAACATTTATATAAACAAGCTGGCTAAAATTTCCTAATATTCAATGCAGAAAATATCATACTCAAGAGAATATACATTATTAATGAAGAGCTAAATATATTAGCTCTATAAATGTAGTTTGTTTGAAAGTGTCAGATAAACTTGAAAAACTCCTTAACTTTCAACATGATAAAATCATAAAACAGATTAAAAGCAAAAATGAAAAGAGTTTATGTGAAAGGTGAAGAAATTTCAAGATCACTTGGTAAACACAAGTAGAACATGTGTGGATAATTCAGTTGCCTTTATAAGAAGCAAAAAAGTGAGTGTTAAAGTTTTGCCTAGAAAAAAAGTATTTGAATCCAAATTGTAGAAATTTCTAAGCAAGGTAGTTATTAACTTCATTGTGCAAACAATGAAGTCTTCGGAGGCTTATGAGCACACAGGAGAATGATATTATCTATTTCTGTTTTGGAAATATTGGCCTGGTAATGATTTATAGATGGATGTGGAAAAATTATTGTCAGGGAGTTCAGTGAGGAACATTTTGATAGTTCTTATCATATAAACTAGTGGCCTTGTAATGCAAATGGACTGAAAACTCTTGGAAATGACAACAGTTCAATAAAGATTGACAGCAGTTTAATAAAAATTAGTTGGAGGAAAATTAATTGAATATAAATGTCAAAATTAATTGAATAGTGATTTTGTTATGGAAAGGGGGATAAGATAAGGACTGTAAGCTGATTCTATGATAATTTGCTTTCAGAATGAGAAAACTGAAGAAGTATAAAATGACAGACTGTATTTCCCATTCTGATAGATTTTTGCCCAACTTACCAAGACTCCCATTTCAAAACATGTTTCATTCCATCCTCCTCTACCATGCCTTTGGTCAAAGTTTTTCTTCTTGACTGATTGTGAAATTTTAGTATAGGAGTCTTAAAATGAGGTGATTGTTTCTAGTGTGTTTATTTATATACCCCGAGCCAGGTGTGAGCCAGGTGTGTTTTTCTTCAGTCCAAAAGAGGTAGAAAAAATATTTTCCAGTGTTAGCTCAAGATGACGTTTATAGAAGTTTCTAATGTCTATTTGTCTCTATAATTGAAAATTGTTATGCTAAACATGACAAAAGAATAAAATATGGAAAATATAGATATTAATACAAGAAGCAGGCAGAAACAAGCTATTTTTAAGAAAAACATAAATCAAAAAGCAAGAAAGAAGTTGAAAGCAGGGCCAAATTGTGCAAGAGATCTTAAAATGGGGGATTCTCCTTGTATTTTCTTAAAGTAACAATTCAGTTCAGTTCAGTCTCTCAGTCGTGTCCAACTCTTTGTGACCCCATGAACCACTGCACTCCAGGCCTCCCTGTCCATCACCAACTCCCAGAGCCCACCCAAACCCATGTCCATTGAGTCAGTGATGCCATCCAACCATCTCATCTGTCTTCCCCTTCTCCTCCTGTCCTCAATCTTTCCAAGCATCAGGGTCTTTTCCAATGAGTCAGCTCTTCACATCAGGTGGCCAAAGTATTGGAGTTTCAGCTTCAGCATCAGTCCTTCCAATGAACACCCAAGACTGATCTCATTTAGGATGGACTGGTTGATCTCCTTGCAGTCCAAGAGACCCTCAAGAGTCTTCTCCAACACCACAGTTCAAAAGTAACAATTAAGCTATTGCACATGGGTGAAAGGAGAAATAATAAAGATTGTATTCTATAGTTGAGATTGTGAAAGACTTTGAAATCCAGACGAAGAGACTAGAAATATTGACGGTTATGAATAAGACTGTTTTAAAATATCATATCTAACTGTGTAGAATTGATTGAGTAAGAAAAAAAGTGATAAGCAGATATAAGAATCGATAAATGAGGTGTAGCCGGGTGTCATGATCTTTGCCTTTAATCATTCAAACTAAGCATGAACCACCAACCAGAGGAATGGATACCACACGCAAAGCACTCAAGGTCTTCCTTCTGCTGGTCCATGGCCTATCTAATAGCCTCTGCCTCTGCCCCCACAAGCTGATTCATTACCCTGCCATACTGAGCAATTTGCAATCTCCTGTCTTCAGTTAGCTATATCTTTTCTTATTCCTCTACCAGAATATTCTCTCCAACATCTATCACCTGAAAATCATCTCCACAGTTTTCAAAATTCAGCACTGATCTGTAACATACAAACTCCCCCTTGACTCTGACTCACCTCCACTCTCCATGCTGACACGATTTATTTTGTGTCACTGCTATACTCTAAACGTACTTCTATCATATTAATAGAAAGTATAAGACTCTACTGACCTAATTTTAGTCCTACCCAATCATAAGCTACTTCTTAAACTGAAGGGTCATGCTTTACTGATATTTAATGTAATTTTTATGATGTCTGAGGCATAATAATTCAATAACAGCTTGATGAAGAAATGAATGCATTTTCAGGTGTCCTGTTTCCCACAGTCTGATTCTTTTTAAAAAAAAAAAAAAATTCTGTACAGAAAATATAAGAAAAATAAATTACGGTCAGATAAACAGAGCTGAGAGGGAGAGCTGAACTGCATATATAGGAAAAAAGCAAAACCCAATGAGCCAAAACAATGTGACAGGGAAGCCCTTAACCACTTACAGTGATAGCATGAGTCTAAAGCTGGAGAAAGCACCTACTCCTCCGTGTTTCTTGTCCCTTTATGGAATGGCATCACTGTTGAGGGTGCCCTAAAAAAAGTAGCTCCTGCAATTTCATGATCCTAAAACCAAGGGGAGGGAGAGAAGAAAAGGACAAGGTATGGAAAAATAGAGCACTGAATCAGAGTGGAAGAAGTCTTAAAGTTTTCCCCTTCTCCCCCTACAAGGAGGCATTGGCAGAAGTACCTGAAGAAGTGCTCAGTTACTCAGTCCTGTCTGACTCTTTGTGACCCTACGGACCATAGTCCATCAGGCTCCTGTGTCTATCGGATTTTCAAGGCAAGAATACTTGAGTGGGTTGCCATTTCCTTCTCCAGGGGAACTTCCCAACCTAGGGATAGAATCAGCATCTCCTGTGCCTCCTGCTTTGGTAGGCAGACTCTTTATCACTGAGCCACATGAGGAAAGCCTCTTTCCAAAGCTTCAGACAAACAGACCTAGCATGAAGATGCCCAGGACATAAATACCAATGTATCTAAGAACATGACTAGCCACAGGAGCTTGAGTCTGACTGCAGCCTTTCAGAGATCGCAGTGCACTGGCTATGCAGCGAGTCTCATGTGGAGGTGGTAGATTTTCCCATGAAGCCTGCTAGGCAAAGATTTTGTAACTGCCTAAATTTAGGGTTGAAGAATAACATCTATCAGCAGAGGGATGGATAAAGAAGATGTGGTACATATACATAATGGAATATTGGCATAGCCAGAATCAGCTCCTCTGTTACCTGTGCTATTGTGCCACTCAGCCTTTGTTCATTACCTCAACTGCCTGCTTGTAGAAAGCTTTGGGACAGCCTAAAATATCATAATTCTGTCCTGTCTCCATTTGGAGAAATTCAGTGTAAGACATAAGTTTTTCTGATCTAGCATATTTTCCATATGCTATGTTCCTTCGTGGCTACTCTATTGGGCTTCCCTGGCAGCTCAGACAGTAAAGAATCTGCCTACAATGTGGGAGAACTGGGTTCAATCCTTGGGTTGGGAAGACCCCTTAGAAGAGGGCATGGCAACCCACTCCAGTATTCTTGCCTGGAGAATCCCCATGAACAGAGGTGCCTGGTGGGCTACAGTCCACAGGGTCGCAAAGAGTCGGACATGACTGAGTGACTGACAGCACAGCACTATTGGTGAAAATTCAGTTTCAGTGATTGTAGATTTCTCAGTTCATGTGTTTAAAAAACAGATTGGAAGTGCTCTCCTGAGTAAAGTTCCTGGCCTAAGGTGTAATCAAGTGCCCTCTACCCAAGAAGATTTGTATTCTTGCTGACCTTTAAGTTTCAGTAAAATAAATTACATCCTATAAGAAGAAAAAAAAAAAAAAAGAGAGAGAGAGAGACCATAATGTCATTAGAATTAAGAAAGAATAGATCTCTAGAAAATATAACATTTCTTCTCAATGAAATCCAATCAATAAAGCAAACCCTCCCTTTGTTTTGGTTAAATTGTGCATTTGTGTGTGCTTAGTCACTCAGTCATCTCTGATTCTTTGTGACCCCACGGACTGTAGCCTGCCAGGCTTCTCTGTCCATGGAATTCTCCAGGCAAGAATACTAGAGTGGGTTGCCATTTCCTCCTCCAGGGGATCTTCCCAAACCAGGGATCAAATTTGTGATTCTGGGATCTCCTGCATTGGCAGGCAGATTCTTCACCACTAGAGCCATTTTTCGAAAATGGCAGAGAGCTCCAGAGTTGAAAAGCTTGTAGTGGTTCCCTATTTAATGAAAGTTTCCTTATGGTAATTCACATGAGTAAATTTTTACAGAAAGCTGAATCATGTTGAATTGAAGTGCTCTAATTGAGCTGTGGAGTTGTATTGATGTGGAATTGAGTGTGTCTATATCTATTTATCTGTTGTCTATCATCATAATCATCTATAGTGTTTCTGTAAAAGCACAATTAACTCAAAAAATATTAGCCATCTAAACAAGTCAATGACAATGGTTTATACCTATGAAGAATAGCATAAATTACTCTATTCCCTTATTTGATAGGCAAACCTGAGTGCAGATAGCTTATCTGTCTCATCAGAAACCACTGTTATTTAACTGATAGATCAAATCCAGCAATAATAGAAACCAAAAACTTGCTACCTCAGTAACCTTTATAAACCCCTTCAAGATCCAAGTGTATTCAATTAAGACTGAACAGACAATCCTTACTTACTATTATGGCTATTTTGTTCTGTTTGAAATTTTCACATCTTCAGGAGGTTCATTACACAGCATTTTCTTAGTTGTGTGTTTACATGTCTAACCCAGAGCCTGACCAGAAGATGACAGGCTTCAAAATGGTGTCTATCAAAGAGTCATATTTCCAACAGAAGCCAACCATGAGGAAACTTTTAGTGGTAATGAGAATTATGACAGAAGGGGATCCTAAAAAGGGGAAGTTGGCAATATCACAAAAAGGCCATGGCTTGTTTACAGTTAAAAGTCTTCTGGGGAAAACCTGTGTCCCCAACAGACAATTAGTCAAGGCACTAATTCTGAGGATCATCCTCAGACAGGATACACTTATTTCCCAACTGTGAGATTTTCCTTTCTTTCTTGAATATTGTTTTGGGACCTTATATTTGCTTAAGGAAATAGAAGTTATCAGACTTGCCCAGTATAAAATAAATAAATAAATAAAAATAGCCTACTTCTGGGTATTTTTCTTTCTTTTTTCCAATTACAAGAGGTAGTGGTGGTGGTTTAGTCACTAAGTTATGTCCCCTTCTTGCGACCCCATGGACTGTAGACTGCCAGGCTCCTCTCTCCATGGGATTCTCCAGTCAAGAATACTGTAGTGGGTTACCATTTCCTTCTCCAGGGGATCTTCCAGACCCAGGAATTGAACCCAGGTTTCATGCATTGCAGGCAGATTCTTTACTGACTGAGCTACGAGGGACACCCCCAATTGCAAGAGAGATCAATAGAGCAGTTTTCTTCCTTCTGAATATTGGGTTCAATGAACCATATAACTTGCTCTCTGAGCATCTGTCCTTGTTAAGCATTAATAATTTTGAAATTAACTTGCAAAGTATTAATAACTTTAAAATTAAGATCATCTGAAGATATGTCTAGATCTGACATTTTTGTGAGATTATGAATTTTTTTTAAAAAATCTATTTTTCAAATCTCAGTCTCAAAACATATTTATTTTTAATTGCAGTATAGTAATTGCATTATCATATTAGTTTCAGGTATACAATGTCACTAGTGACTCAAAGTTTATATACATTTTACTCAATTTAATTTTATTATAAAATATTGATTATATTTTCTGTAATATACCACTTCAGTATTCTTACCTTGAGAACCCCATGAACAGTATAAAGAGGACAGAAAGATAGGACACTGAAAGATGAACTCCTCAGGTCGGTAGGTGCCCAATATGCTGCTGGAGAAAAGTGGAGAAATAACTCCAGAAATAATGAAGAGACAGAGCCAAAGAGAAAACAATGCCCAGTTGTGGGTGTGACTGGTGATGGAAGTAAAGTTGGATGCTGTAAAGAACAATACTGCATAGGAACCTGAAATGTTAGTCCGTGAATCAAGGTAAATTGCAAGTGGTCAAACAGGAGATGGCAAGCATGAACGTCAATGTTTTAGGAATCATTGAAATAAAATGGACTAAAATGGGCAAGTTTAATTCAGATGATCATTTTATCTACTACTGTGGGCAAGAATCCCTTAGAAAAAAATGGAGTAGCCCTTATAGTCAACAAGAGTCCAAAATGCAGTACTTAGGTGCAATCTCAAAAATGACAGAATGATCTCTGTTTGTTTCCAAGGCAAACCATTCAATATCACAGTAATCCAAGTCTGTGCCCAACCACTAATGCCAAAGAAGCTGAAGTTGAGCGGTTCTATGAAGACCTACGAGACCTTCTAAAACTAACACCAATAAAAGATGTCCCTTTCATCATAGGGGACTGCAATGCAAAAGTGGGAAGTCAAGAAATACCTGGAGTAACAGGCAAATTTGGCCTTGGAGTACAAAATGAAGCAGGGCAAAGGCTAATAGAGTTTTGCCAAGAGAACACATTGGTCATAGCAAACACCCTCTTCCAACAACACAGGAGAAGACTCTACACATGGACATCACCAGATGGTCAATACTGAAATCAGATTGATTATATTCTTTGCAGCCAAAGATGGAGAAGCTCTATAAAGTCACCAAAAGAAGACCAGGAGCTGACTGTGGCTCAGATCATGAACTCTTTATTGCCAAATTCAGATTTAAACTGAAGAAAGTAGGGAAAACCACTAGACCATTCAGCTATGACCTAAATCAAATCCCTTACAATTATACAGTGGAAGTGACAAATAGATTCAAGGGATTAGATCCTGAAGAACTATGAATGTAGGTTTGTGACATTGTACAGGAGACAGGGAGCAAGACCATCCCCAGAAAAAGAAATGCAAAAGGCAAAATGGCTGTCTGAGGAGGCCTTACAAATAGCTGAGAAAAGAAGAGAAGCTAAAGTCAAAGGAGAAGAGGAAAGATACACCCATCTGAATGCAGAGTTCCAAAGAATAGCAAGGAGAGGTAAGAAAGCCTTCCTTAATGATCAATGCAAAGAAATAGAGGAAAACAATAGAATGGGAAAGACTAGAGATCTCTTCAAGAAAATTAGAGATACCAAGGGTCATTTCATGCAAATATGGGCACAATAAAGGACAGAAATGATATGGACCTAACAGAAGCAGAAGATATTAAGAAGAGGTGGCAAGAATACACAAGGAAACTATACAATAGCATCTTAATGACTCAGATAATGATGGTAACATAACCAGGTAACATTTTTCACAGAACCCAGATAACCCAGGTAACATTTTTCACAGAACAAAACAAAAACTTTACAATTTCATATGGAAACACAAAATACCCTGAATAGTCAAAGCAATCTTGAGAAAGAAAAACAAAACTGGAGGAATCAACTTCCTGACTTCAGACTATGCTACAAAGCTACAGTCATCAAGACAGTGTGGTACTGGCACAAAAACAGAAATTTAGACAAAGGGAACAAAATAGAAAGCCGGGAGATAAACCCATCCACCCATGGGCATGTTATCTTTAACTATGGAGGCAAGAATATAGAATGGAGAAAAGACAGCCTTTTCAATACATGGTATAGGAAAAACTGGACAGCTATGTGTAAAACAATGAAATTAGAACACTTCTTAACACCATACACAAAAACGTATTCAAAATTGTTTAAAGACTTAAATTTTATGACCAGAAACTATAAAACTCTTAGAGGACAACACAGGCAATGCACTCTGACATAAACTGCAGCAATATCCTCTTTTACCCACCTCTTGAGGAATGGAAATGAAAACAAAACTAAACAAGTGGGCCTTGCTGTGCTTAGTCACTCAGTCATGTCTGACTCTTCGTGACCCAATGGATTGTAGCTCGCCAGGTTCCTCTGTCCGTGGGGATGCTTCAGGCACAAATACTGGAATGATTGCCATTTCCTTCTCCAGGGAATCGTCCCAACCCAGGGATCCAACCTAGGCCTCCCACATTGCAGGTGGATTCTTTACTGTCTGAGCCACAATTAAACTTAAAAGCTTTTGCACAATTGAGGAAACTATAAACAGGATGAAAAGGCAGCCCTCAGAATGGGAGAAAATAACTGCAAACAAAGGAACTGATAAGGAATTAATTTCAAAATATATAAGCGGTTCATATAGCTTAATATCAGAAAAACAAACAATTCAATCAAAAAATGGGGAGAAGATATAAACAGACATTTCTCCAAAAAAGACATACAGATGGCCAATAAACAAGTGAAAACATGCTCCACATCATTCACTATTAGAGAAGTGCAAATCAAAACTACCATGAGGCATCACTTCACAACAATGAAATGGTCATCATCAAAAAATCTACAACAATAAATGCTGGAGAAGATGTGTAGATAAGGGAACCATCTTGCACTGGTGGTAATGTAAATTGGTACAGCCACTATGGAGAACAGAATGGAGATTCCTTAGAAAAAGAGACTAGATATAAAACTACCATATGATTCAACACTCCCACTACTGGACATATACTGTGAGAAAGTGAAGTTGAAAGTGAAGCTATCACTTCTTGGCCTTTTGGCTAAGATCAAGTGTAGAAAGTGAAGCTGCTTAGTCGTGTCCGACTCTTTACAACCCCATGGACTGTAGCCTACCAGGCTACTCTATCCATGGGATTTTCCAGGAAAGAGTACTGGAATGGGTTGCCATTTCCTTCTCCAGAGAATCTTCTGGACCCAGGGATTGAACCCAGGTCTCCCACATTGTAAGCAGATGCTTTACCTTCTGAACCACCAGGGAAGTGAAAAAGACACACGTACCCCACAATGTTCACTGCAGCACTATTTACAATAACTAGGCAATCAGAACAACCTAGATGTCCATTGACAGGTGAATAGATAAGATGTTATACATATATGCAGTGGAATGTTAGTCATAAAAAGGAATTTGAGTTGATTGTAGTGAGGTGGATGAACTTAGAGCCATTAGAACTATTATACGGAGTGAAGTTAGTCAGAAAAGTAAAAACAAATACCATATATTAACACATATATATGTTCAGTTCAGTCGCTCAGTCGTGTCCAACTCTTTGGGACCCCATGAACCGCAGCACACCAGGCTTCCCTGTCCATCACCAACTCCCGGAGTCTACCCAAACCCATGTCCATCGAGTCAGTGATGACATCCAGCCATCTCATCCTCTGTCATCCCCTTCTCCTCCTGCCCCCAATCCTTCCCAGCATCAGGGTCTTTTCCAATGAGTCAACTCTTCGCATGAGGTGGCCAAAGTATTGGAGTTTCAGCTTCAACATCAGTCCTTCCAATGAACACCCAGGACTGATCTCCTTTAGGATGGACTGGTTGGATCTCCTTGCAGTCCAAGGGGCTCTCAAGAGTCTTCTCCAACACCACAGTTCAAAAGCATCAATTCTTCAGCCCTCAGCTTTCTTTATAGTCCAACTCTCACATCCATACATGACCACTGGAAAAACCATAGCCTTGACTAGACAGACCTTTGTTGGCAAAGTAATGTCTCTGCTTTTTAATATGCTGTCTAGGTTGGTCACAGCTTTTCTTCCAAGGAGCAAGTGTCTTTTCATTTCATGGTTGAAATCACCATCTGCAGTGATTTTGGAGCCCAAAAAGATAAAGTCTGTCACAGTTTCCGTTGTTTCCCCATCTATTTCCCATGAAGTGATGGGACCAGGTGTCATAATCTTAGTTTTCTGAATGCTGAGTTTTAAGCCAACTTTTTCACTCTCCTCTTTCACTTTCATCAAGAGGCTCTTTAGCTCTCCTTCACTTTCTGCCATAAGGGTGGTGTCATCTGCATATCTGAGTTTATTGATATTTCTCCCGGCTATCTTGATTCCAGCTTGTGCTTCTTCCAGCCCAGCCTTTCTCATGATGCACTCTGCATATAAGTTAAATAAGCAGGGTGACAATATACAGCCTTGACATACTCCTTTCCCTATTTGGAACCAGTGTGTTGTTCCATGTCCAGTTCTAACTGTTTCTTCTTGACCTGCATACCGATTTCTCAGGAGGCAGGTCAGGTGGTCTGGTATTCCCATCTCTTTGAGAATTTTCTACAGTTTATTGTGATCCACACAGTCAAAGTCTTTGGCACAGTCAATAAAGCAGGAGTAGAAGTAGGGTCAGCTAAAGTTAACCCCTTCTATTAGTGTATTCCTCATTACAGAAAGGGAAAACTCGGATAATTCCATTTAAGGACACAAAACTTAGGTTTTTATTTAGATTTTAAGGTTTTATTCAACTAAAGGAGAAGATATTTATCATCCATAGTGAAAAATAATCATCAGATTACATGATTGAAATACACTAAGTGTGATTAGCATTAATTAAAAATTAACTCTTAAGAGCTTATGTGACCTGAAAAAGCTGCCCAGTATACACAGTGTATAGGGGATGCTCCTACACCAGACCATGACTTTAAGACCAGGCGAGTACCTATATTACCTAACTTATAGGACGAAACTGCAGATATTCAAACAAAATGAGAAGATAGAGTAATTATGTTCCAAACAAAAAAACAAAATAAAACCCCAGGGGGGGGAATGTCATGAAATGGATATAATTCATTTGATAGTGTTCAAAGTAATCATCATATGGATGCTCACCAAACTGAGAAGAATTGAGACCTTCAACAAAGAGTTAGAAAATATTTTTAAAAAATCAATCAGAGCTACATAATACAATAAATGAAAAGAAAAATAAATCCTTAAAGGAAATCAATAGCAGAATAGACAATACAGAAGAATGAATAAGTGATCTGGAAGACTAGTGAAAATCACCCAATCAAAACAATAAAAAGAAAAAGGAATTTTAAAAACAGTTTAAGGGACCTCTGAGGTAATACCAGGCATACTTATATTCACATTATAGGAGTTCAAAAAGGAGAAGATAGAGAGAAAGGAGCAGAAAACTTATTTGAAGAAACAATGACTGAATTTAAAGCACTGTACTCCAATAAAAGTTTATTTTAAAAAAGGAAGAAATAGTTGCTGAAAACTCCTTTAACATGGGAAAGAAAACAAGCATCCAGGTCCAGCAAGTAAGAAAGTCTCAAACAAGATGAACCCGAAGAGATCTTGACCAAGACATATCACAGTTAAAGTGGTGAAAGTTAGAAAGAAAAACTTAAAGGAAGCAAGAGAAAAATAACTAATAACATACAAGAGAACTCTCATAAGGCTACCAGCTGTCTTTCAGTACAAACTTTGCAAGCCAGAAAGAAATGGCAGGATATATTTAATGTACTAAAAGGGAAAAAAAGAATACTCTACTTAGCAAAGTTATCATAAAATTGAAGGAGAGATCAGGAGTTTTCCAGATAAGGAAAAGCTAAAGGAGTTAATCATCACTAACCACTCTTACAATAAATATTAAAGGTTCTTCTTTCAGCTTAAAAGGAAAGGCTATAATAAGAAAAAAGAAAATATATGAAAGGAAAAATCTCATTGGTAAGAGAAAATACATCATAAAGGCAGTGGATTGGCCACTTACAAAGCTAAAAAGGAAAAATAGTAAAATTAACTGTAACTAGTAAGTACTTAGCAGCAGCAGCAGCAGCAGTAAGTACTTAAGGTATATTCAAACTAAAAAGATGTAAAATATGCTATTGAAAACAAAAAAAGTGAGGAGAGGAGTAAAACTGCAGGGCTTTTGGAATGCATTCAACCTTAAGCAACTGTATGCTTAAACTGCTGTACGTATAGGTCGATTTATATGGACCTCATGATAACCACACACAAAAACCTACAACAAACACACAGAAAACAAGTAACAAAATGATAGCAAGTCCACACCTTTCAATAATCACTTTAAATGTAAATGAATGAACTAAATGCTCTAATCAAAAGACATAGGGTGACTGAACAGATTTTTTTAAAAGATCCATTTATATGCAGTCTATAAGGGACTTACTTTAAATACAAAGACATATGCAGACTAAAAGTGAAAGAATGGAAAAAGTTATTCACATATGTAGTTAAAAGAGAATTAGAGTAGCAATACTCATGTCAGACAAAATAGACTTTAAAACAAGGACTGTAGCAAAGGACAAAGAATAGCATTACATAATGATAAAGAGGTCAATCTGAAAAAAGGATGTGATGTTCATAAATACTAACTCTCCCGATACAGGAGCACCTGAATATATAAAGCAAAGAAATATTAATGGATATAAAGGGAAAAGTTGAGAGTTATGCAATAATAGTGTTTGTGTGTGCTTAGTCACTCAGTAGTGTCTGACTGTTTGTGACCCCATGGACTATAGCCCAGCAGGCTTCTTTGCCCATGGGCATTCTCCAGGCAAGAATCCTGGAGTGGTTGCCATGCCCTCCTCCAGGGGATCTTCCCAACCCAGGGATCGAACCCAGGTCTCCCACATTGTAGGTGAATTCTTATTCTTTAGCCACCAGGGAAGCAATAATAATAGGGAACATTAATACCCCACTTACATCAATCAACTAATCATCCAAAGAGAAGATCAATAAGAAAATATTGACTTTAAGTGATATATTAACCAGATTGTCTTAATAAATATATACAAAATAGTTTACCTAAAAACTGCATAGTAGTTTACATGTTAGGCCACAAAACAAGTCTCAGTAAATTTAAGAGGATTAAAATCACATCTAACATCTTTTCTGACCACAACACTATGAAACTAGAAATAATTATGAAAACAAAACTGGAAAAAACATGAACATGTGAAGATTAAACAACATTCTACTGAACAATTAATGGATCAGCAAAGAAACTAAAGAGGAAATTTTTTAAATGCCTTGAGGCAATAAAAATGGAGACACAATTTTCCAAAATCTATGGAATGTAGAGTATTTTTGCCAACTATAGGCTGTACAACCTAATGTTTGCTACAGTGCAGTGAAATAGAGATTTTAATACTATGTGTTTGTACAAAATTTCTCAGAATCAAGGTGCAAAAGTCTTAATTTTCAGAAAAGGAATGTTATAAGCAAAGATTTTTCAGAATGAAGTTATAGGTAAAAAAAATCAGTGTTGTAGCATAAATAATAAAATGAATTTTGTTAAGCTTTCATCTGGAAAATGAGTTTCCAAATTATAAAAATATGTTTATATATATGAACTGTAGGGGTCTAAATGTAAAAAAAGAAAGTATATTATTGTATATTTTAAAAAGTGAAATAATCAACAACAGCATTAAGAAGTGCATGGTTATACTAACAACAATAGTGTTTTTCTTTATATGGCTTTGCAATCTGTAGAATAGTCCATGGCTATGCTTTTTCTTAGGAATCAGAGTCCGATGTTAGTTCAAAGTGGTTCAGTTGGTTCAACTACAACATAATAAAATCAAGTTTCTGCTTCTGCTTTATTCTCCACCTTTAATGTGTGGCTTTTGTCTTCATGCTATTTATGCAACTCTGTATATGTCTACCACATTTTAAGTGGATAGAGTATAGGTGAAGTAAAAGAATTTGCTTTATGACAGCTTGCCCATGGTTCATCCATCTTAGATACATCCTTGCAAAAAAGTAAGCCATACATCTATCTAGAGAAACATAAAGGGTAAGAGATTGAATATATTATTCAAAAATTTTTAAATGGCTAATTTAAAATATTTCTTGAATATTTTTAAGAAATATATTTCTTATAAAATATCTAATTAAACCTCAAATGCTGCATATATAATATATTTTGGAGAAAAGACATGAGCCAAAGGATTTATGTTACTACTGTGTATTTGTAAGGTTGGGACTAGACACATACATTCCATAGTATATTACAGAATGTTTTAGAAGAAATTAATCAAAAGGAAATGGGAAAAAATAGTTTTAAAACATTATGTGATTTTCTTTAACCACAAAAATTCGGTGTTTATCGTAGTAGTGCTTTAAACAATTTTTTGACAATCATGTAAACTTTATTACCAGAATCTTCCCTAGAACTTTTCTTAGTGCTTCCTTGACCTCTTTGTTCCTCAGAGTATAAATAAGAGGATTCAGCATGGGGGTCACCACTGTGTAGAAGAGAGAGACAAACTTTCCCTGATCTTTGTATGTACTTTTGACTGACTGCAGGTACATGAACATGATGGTTCCATAGAACATGATGACAACTGTCACATGGGAGGAACAGGTCCCAAAAACTTTCTTTCTTCCAGTAGCTGATTTGATCTTCAAAACTGCTTGGGTAATGTAACCATAGGAGACTAGGATGAAGGAGATAGGCACAACAAGGAAGAGGATACTAGCCACAAAGAGCTCAGCCTCATTGAAGGTGGTATCCACACAAGCCAACTTGATAAGTACAGGGACTTCGCAGATAAAATGATCCACTTGGTGATGCCCACATAAAGGTAGCTGCAGGGTGAGAGTGGACTGTACCAGGGTGGTGGCCACTCCACTAAGCCACGCTAAAGATATCAGGGCCATGCAGAGATGAGGATGCATCAGGAGAGCATAGTGGAGGGGACGGCAGATGGCCACATAGCGATCATAGGACATCACAGCCAGAAGGACACACTCAGTAGATCCAAAAGCAAGAGAGACATAGAGCTGAACCATGCAGCCACCATAGGTAATGGTTTTCATGGGATCCTGCAAGTTTACCAGGAGCTGAGGAATAACACTGCTAGTAAAGCAGAGGTCCAGGAAAGAGAGATGAGAAAGGAAAAAATACATTGGTGTATGAAGTTTGGGTTCCAGATGAGATATCAGAATGATGGTGGTGTTCCCCAAAATGGTTAGTAAATATAAGATCAAGATGACCACAAAGAGAGCCGTCTGTAACTGAGGATAATCAGAAAACCCTAACAGGATAAAACCTGTTATGTTTCCCTCATTGGTGCTCTTCACCATCCCCATGTGCAAAGTATGTTCCAGAAAGTTAAGTCATAGCTGAGAAAGATTATATATTACATAAGGTCAGATAAATGATAATGTCATCTCTCCCCAAAGTTATATGTGAAATGCTTAGACCTCATATCTATTTTCCTATTGTGTGCATTCTAAATAAATACAGTGCGTACTCTCTCAATGGTATAGGTGTCTTCTGATGCTCTGCAAGATAGAAAAGAAGAGATGTTTTTTTAATGATCAAGCTATAGTAATTAAAACAGTATTGTATTGGCATGAAGGTAAACGTGTAGATCGATGGAGCAGGATAGAGAACCTAGAGATAAATGCTTGCATGTAAACAAGTCATCTTCAACAAAGAGACCAGGAATACACAATGTAGAAAGGGCAGTCTCTTCAATAAGCAGTTCAGGGAAAACTGAATATCCATATGCAAAAGAATAAAATTGAACCCCTAGCTTACACCATATACATAAATCAACTTAGATTAAAGATTTGAATGTATAGTCTGAAACTGAAACTCCTAGAAGAAACATGGAGGAAAACCTTGAAGGTATTGGTCTTGGCGATGATTTTAAAGACATAAGACCAAACCACAGGCAACAAAAGCAAAAATCTCTGGAAGGGGAGAAAATATATAAAATTATACATAACATCCAAGATATGTAAGAGATTCAAATGTCTACAAGAACAACAACAAAAGAGATGACCAAAAAAAGTGAACAAAGAACTTGAACAGACATTTCTCAAAACAAGACATACAAATGTCCAGTAAGCATATGAAAAAGTGTTCAACATCACTAATCATCAGGGTAATGCAAATAAACCCACAATGAGATATCACCTCATACCTGTAAGGATGGCTGTTATCAAAAACAAAAAACAAAAAACAGATGACAACAAATGTTGGAAAGATTATGGAGAAATTAGAATCCTTGTACAGTATTAGTGAGAATGAAAAACAGAATCAATGTTCCTCAAAATATTATAACTATCATGGTCCAACATTCCCACTTCTGGGTATACACCCAAAAGAATAGAAATTTGGATCTTTAAGTGATAACTTCATTCCTGTGTTTATTGCAGCATTATTCACAACAGCCAACCTAAGTGTCCATCTAATAACGGGAGAAAGATATGATATATTATTCAGCTTTAACTAATGGAGTATTATTAGCATGTTGATAAAATATTATGAATAAATAAAGAAGATACAGTATATTCCGTGCATGCGTGCTAAGTCCATTCAGTTGTGTCTTACTCTGTGCGACCCCATGGACTGTAGCCTGCCAGGCTCCTCTGTCCTTGGGAATCCTCCAGGCAAGAATGCTGGCAGGGTTGCCATGCCCTCCTCCAGGGGAGCTTCCTGTGTGTCTTACACCCCCTGCACTGGCAGGCAGGTTCTTTACCACTAGTGCCACCTGGGAAGCCCTTTATGGTATTTTAGTCAACTTTAATTAATGGAGTATTATTAGAATATTGATGAAATATTATTTAGCCTTAAAAAGGAAACAAGTCTTACAATGTGCAACAACATGGATGTACTTTGAGGACAGTATACTATGTAAAATAGGTCAGACACAAATGGACAAACACCCCTCTTATATGTAACATGTAAAACAGTCAGCCGTATAGAAACATAAAATGGTGATGGCCAGAGGATGGGAGGAGGAGGAAACAGGGAGGTGCTCAATGGTTTAAAAATTGCAGCTATACAATATAAGTTCTAAAGAGCTGATGTCCAACATATTGCTTATAATTAACAATATTATATCATGTACTTAACATTTGGTACCAGGGTAAATCGTGTTATGTGTTCCTACCACACATTGACACAAAAAGCAAAAGAACACAAGGAAACTTTTGGAGACGACGTATAAATGTATTACCTAGATTGTGGTGACTGTATCATGGGTCCACACATATGTCCGGACACATGAACTTATATATGTTAAATAAACTGTGAATTTACTTATATATCAGTTCTACCTCAATAAAGCTGTAAAAAAGAAGCACCATCATCTGTTCTAGGAAATTAATTTTATTATCATTTCCATCCAACCAAATGTACCTCCTCTATATTGATGTCTCTCTAGTCACATGAAGGGGAAACTCAGTTACTCAGTTAATTTCAACTAGAGAAAAAAGCAGGTTTATTAAAGCAACTTTCAATAAAGTGAGAATAAGGCCATTTTTAATCACCCCAAAAGAGTGGAAATTAGTTGTAACATTATGTAATTTTTAAATATACCAGATGAGACTGGTATTAATTAAAAATCAACTACTCAGAGCTATATGCTCAGTCAAAAGAGCATATGTATTTAGTATTTAAGGCAACATATGAATCTATTTCTTATGATCAACCAGTTAATTCTATACTCTTACTTATCTTTCTTTTTCTTTCCCTAGTGTTTGTTTATGTGCTTTTGAAAAATTGCTCATTCTCTTTTTTTCAGAGACCCAGGATCCTCCAGGCTCCAAAAAGTCTTTAGGAAATGAAATGCTAGCCATATGCTTTTTTATTTCTTTTTCCTATAATCATGTGCATATTTGTTATCAACTCAAAGTGTGAGTGCAAAACGTAATTCATATTTTGAAAGCAAGTTTTTAAGGGTAAATAAACATTCTTTATTATCCTTATGGTAGCAAGCATACTTTACTACCATACACTCCAAAAAAAAGCTTTGTTTTTAACTATCTGGGAAACTTGATAATGGATAAATATATTTTTGCATTTGACTAAGTGGTATATGTGTCTACTCACAACAGTTTGTGAGATTCATGAGGCCAGGAGTCATATAAAATATGACTTTTCTGTCTCTAACCCTTAGAGTGGTCAGCACAAAGTAGCCTTTCAAAAATTATTCAGCAGTTCACTCATATTATATCCACCATATTATACCTCTTTCTTTTTCCCTAGGGAAACTAATATATCTTTAGTCAACTAGTAGATAGTAGATATGACTACCAAATGAATGATCAGAACTTACCAACCTTCCCTCAAATTAGAAATGTCTCAAACATATATGGCTCCACTATCTATTTGAACATGGCTTTATCAAAAGCATGAGGCTGAGAAAGTGGATTGTAATGTCATAAAGTGAAAAGTGAAGTCACTTAGTCGTGTCCGACTCTTAGCGACCCCATGGATTGTATCCCACCAGGCTCCTCCGTCCATGGGCTTTTCCAGGCAAGAGCACTGGAGTGGGTTGCCATTTCCTTCTCCAATGCATGAAAGTGAAAAGTGAAAGTGAAGTTGCTCAGTCGCCTCTGACTGTTAGCGACCCCATGGACTGCTGCCTACCAGACTCCTCCGTCCATGGGATTTTCCAGGCAAGAGTCCTGGAGTGGGTTGCCATTGCCTTCTCCATGTAGTGTCATAACTAGGGATCAAATCCACACATGGCCCTCTTCTTGATTTTTATGAACTCTATCCCAGTCTTGTAACTACAAAATTGAAGCACTCTGACTTATCTATTTCATCTTTTTCTCATCCTTTCTCAGTAGGAAATACCATAAACTTTATGTTTAATACTAAAGCAAATGATCCCTTTTCAAATATTTTTAGTAGATATTATGCAGTATTAACTATTATTAGTTCTGTATCACTTCAGATCAGTGCCCTCCAAAATGTCTACCTTCCACTTCACTGGCAATATTCCAATTCATTGACTTTTTATTTGCATAGTAAACAATTACTACTTCAGTTTACATTTTCTTTCATCTGAACCTTTGAAAACTTCACAATAAACATGAGTGAGTGGACTTACAGGGAACAGAAGCAGTGTCCAAACACCTTCCAAATGTACATTGCTAAGTTCACGGGAAGCAATTAATTCCAATTATAGATATCACTGACTTGGACTCATTAAGTAACAGTACTTTTCTGAGCAAGTAAAATATCTTTATTGCTCATTAAGAACACATTATGCATTACTAAACATGAAAGTTTCAAAACAAGTTGTGAAAAACATTTTTAAGATGTAAATATTGACCATGAATGCAGTATTTCCACTTCTCTCTTTAAAACTAGTAGCTTAAACACAAATGGCAGAAAATAGAAAGTGAATACTATTCTAAGCAGGAACAGTTCTAAAAGTTATGAAATGCTTATAAACCTATATTATATATTCCACATATTATGTGCCTGATATGTTGAAATTTAACAAAATCACATGAACAGAGAGTGAAACTCTCTTCACTAAGCACCATTCTATGTAGGTCTCATCTTGGACAAACAAAGTATAAAATATAGAGGGCCATGAAAACGTATATCGTACTGAAAGTATAGCCCATATAAGGGATGGCTCCATAGCTGGGAAGATTAGCTAGTTTCATAATTGAGTGACAGGGTCAAATATCAAGTTGAGCTGGGCATGTTCCAGAGTAGAGATTACATTAAGGGAAGAAATGACTGAAAACTATATATCTTGAGTGAACATTCAAGATGCCCTCTGTACTTTCCCATCAAACGATTGAAGGACAGAACACAAATTCTAAATTACCAACATTTAATTCTCCCTCTAATATTCTAAAAATACCATTAAAATAGCACCAGGGGCTGGGGTGGGAAGATGGAAAATACAAGACAAAATGATTCTGCTGTATTTGGGAAAAGACAAGTCTCGATCACTGTATACATCAAAAGATGATGGATATGTAAGAAGTATAAAACACGGAACCTAGTGTTTGAGAGTGAAAGTTGTTCAGTCGAGTTGGACTCTTTGCAACCCCATGGACTCTGCTGCTGCTGCTAAATTGCTTCAGTCATGTCCAACTCTGTGTGACCCCGTAGACAGCAGCCCACCAGGCTCCTCTGTCCCTGGGATTCTCCAGACAAGAATACTGGAGTGGGTTGCCATTTCCTTCTCTACCATTGAATTCTACAGTCCATGAAATTCTCCAGGCCAGAATACTGGATTGGGTAGCTGTTCCCTTCTCCAGGGGATCTTCCCAACTCAGGAATCGAACCCAGGTCTCCCACATTGCAGGCTGATTCTTTACCAACTGAGCCACCAGGTAAGCCCAAGAATACTGAAGTGGGTAGCCTGTCCCTTCACCAGTGGATCTTCTGGACCCAGGAATAGACTGGGATCTCCTGCACTGCAGGTGCCTTTCTTTACCAGCTGAGCTACCAGGGAAGCCTAAGATTTATGTTTTTCAAAATAAAATGCAACAACAACAACAAAAATCAAAGACAAAGAAAAACAATGAAGTAAAGGTCTCTAAGAGACAAAAGTTACATGAAGAACATATATACTTGAAGAAGAATTTCTCCAAGAAACAAGGTAAATGTTTAGGAAGTAAAATGTACTCCTCCTCACTCTCTAAGAATTTAAGACAACCTGTAGCTACAAAACAAAGATTCAAATCAACAGTAGTTTTTAAAAGAGGGACTGGCTGAATCATGTGAAAAAATCAGGAAAATGTATAACGTTTGCTGCCTAAATTATATTTCACAAAGAAATTTTCATACAAAACAGCAAATGGAGGCTAGATTGTAAACAATTTTTATGCTTTATTATAAAACTGCTGATCATCTGTTGTGCAAAATACCATCATTAAAACTTTTAATTAAAGTGGAAATATACTTGTAAACAAAGACACATTTCTGATTCCCAGGTGGCACAGTGGTAAAGAATCCGCCTGCCAATTCAGGAGACATAGGAGACTTGGGTTCATTCCCTGGCTTGGGTAGATCCCCTGGAGTAGAAAATGGCAACCCACTCCAGTATTCTTACCTGAAAAATTCCATGGACAAAGGAGCCTGTCAGTCTACAGGACATGGGGTCACAAAGAATAGGGCATGACTGAGCATGCAAGCAATATCATGTGAAGAACCAGGCTGTGTAATTGGGACTAAATAAATCATGCTAATAATCATTCCTTCCACCAATACCTAAGGAGTATCTCTCAAGTTTCAGCCAAACTTCCCCTCCAGCTCCCCGTGCAAATGTTGACTGTCTGCTTTGCAGTTATGTTTCTTCTTTCTGTGCAACCCACTCTTCCTTGGGCTCCCCACATGCTATGATATGGGCCTTAAATGATTGTATGAAACTAACTTTTGGATTTGATAGCTGCCTCCTAACATGGGCACTCTTGGTCCCTTTGTTTTGAACCAATCCACCGTGACAAGGGACATCCCATGGGACAGTTCTCTAAACCCTTGAAGATAATGCCCTCTTGTATTCCAACAGATGCTACCACCTTTAAGACCACTGATTATTTGTGCTACCCTCAGAAAATGACATAATCAGTGTTGTCTTGAATTGTCACCCAATCAATGTTGTTACCTGCAGCCCAACCCATCTGCCTTACACAACCATCTACAGGTATTTTCATCCTCAGGAAATGAGATATTCATAATTCACGTTGTCTTGGGTGTACCTACAGGATAACTAAAGTATAGAAAACTTCTGGATGTTTTCATATTACAGAGAGTCTATCCTGACTATAACATAAGCATTGAGAGCTCCTCCTCTTTGTGCTGGACATACACATAGCACCTCACACGTACCTGGAGCTCCTCCATCCCTCAAGAACCTGCTATCTGCTGAGACTTCATCTCTAGTGTATATCCCCAATTTGTTTCTCTTGATTGAGTCATTAGAAATACCTCCTGTATTAAATGTTTTAAACTCTCATATTGTGCTTCTCTAACACTGAAAGTTTTTTCTCTTTGAAAGTAGTCTGGCATCCATTATTTCACTCTGTGATTATAGGGTGTGAGTTCAAATTTTGTCCTACTTTTTAGCCCATGAACTATTATTCTCCTTAAAATACTTTCCAGTATATAAAAGTTGCTATGACTCACTCAATCTTCTACTCAATTTTGGTAAACTCTTTGTACATTTCTAAAATCCAACAACAAAAAATTAAAAAAATTAAATTTTATATGTAAATATACTAAACAATAAAAATTGGGTTCAAATGTCCTTTCAGTAGAAAGAAGAGAAATGGGATGTATCATGAGAGAGGGCAGTATTCTGATATAAAAAACAAGCATTTTAATTGTCTATGGGGTCAATCCAGAGGAAATTAGGAGACTGAGATTGCTGTTAAATAAAGGGGCAGCAGGGTGGTAAGTGAAGAAGTGAGGCACATATTAATCTTTTAGAAATGAATTTCTGGAAATGTATTTGTACTTACAAGTAATATCAGTTGGTTAAGCAGATAATGTGTATACTGACTTAATTCCCTTTTAGGTCAATGAGATTGTCTCTAGACTTTGACTAGATGCTTCACAAATGTGTATCAAGTGCAAAAATATTTGGGTAAAAAGGTCATTTTTTTCATTTTGAAGAATATAAAAAGATCAGGAATGATCAATTTTAAACTCATTTTTTGCTGTCTTTGAGCAGAGGTGATATTGAGCATCAAAAAAAAAAAAAAAAAGGAAGAAAGGAAGGAAAGGAGCCGGGGAGGAAGGAAGAAGTCCAGTCAATTTTATGAGGAAAAATGTTTTTGGAATAGTCAAATATGACATGAAATTACAATTAGAAATCCAGAGACTTCTCAATTCTGAAAAGAAAGTGAAAGTGTTAGTGCTAAATCTTGTCTGACTCTGCGATCTCATGGACTGTAGCCCACCAGGCCCTCCTCTGCCACGGAATTCTCCAGGCAAGAATACTGGAGTGGGTTACAATTCCCTGCTCTAAGGGATCTTGCCAACCCAGGGAGTGAACCCAGGTCTCCCGCATTGCAGGCAGATTCTTTACCATCTGAGCCAGATGAGTTTCTTTGTTTTCATAGCTTGCTTTACATTCAGTAAAACATACAACCAGACTATGATGACCACAGCAGGTACCATCTGTCAACATACCTGTTTCAGGCTGAGAGCATGCATTCTAGCTTCAGGAGTTACTTCTTTGTCCACAGTATTTCCAGGTGCCTGTGTCTTGAGAGGAAATATAAAGGTATTCCTGATTAAGGTCCCAGAGCCACAGGAACTGTTCAAGACAGTGCTAGCTAGGAACCAAATGTAAGGTTCCGAGAAAAGGAAACATTCAGGCTGTTGTAAAGTCCTGTCACTGAGTACCAACTAAACTAATGTCAGTATGCCGACAAAGATAATACCTAATCTTTCTTCCTAACCTGGAAGAGTATGCAAGAATACTGAAACTATCTTTGGGAGTTTACTATACGAATGAGCTTTGACCCTCAGTTATGAGTAAGAAATATCACAGTGGCTAGAAAGCTACTTCTCTGGAACTGCATCTCTCTGCAATAGCTCAGAAAGCTGTTTCTCTTTCTCATGCAGTCTGTGGTACAATAGGGAAATGCCAGGTGCAAATAATGAAAAAGTAAATAGTTTCTAAACTAGATGCTGGGGTTTGCATAGAAACACGCCAGAAGAAAATGAGAGATCGCTGCTGATTCCAATTCTGAAAAGAATGAACTTGAAAGGGTAAAACCCCAGTGACTTATTTCCTCCTTTAGGAGTTGGTTTATACTAGGGAAAAAAAAAAAAAAAAAGGCTGTTAATATGGCCTCAGAACGTCCCCAGAAGGATAAGAAAATTACCATTTTCCCTCTATGGAAAATGTGTTGCACATTAAAATGTCCATAACAGAAGATTCCAGGATATGATCATGAAAAAATGCCCTGTGATCATCATTTGTTAATATCACCTAAGGGTTTATGTGGTAAGATACCAGGAACTTCCCTGATGGCTCAGAGGTAAAAAATCTGCCTGCAAAGTGGAAGGCCCAGGTTCAACCACTGCATTGGGAAGATCTCTTGGAGAAGGAAATGGCTACCCACTCCAGTATTCTTGCGTGGAGAATTCCATGGGCAGAGGAGCCTGGCATGCTATATTCCATGGGGTCACAAAGAATAGTTCACAACTGAGCAACTAACATGAACACCGGGAACTTACCTTGGCACTTTCCAAAACACTTGCCAATTAAATTTATCCTAAGTAGCTGTGGAAAGAAGAGAAGTGAAAAACAAAGGAGAAAAGGAAAGATATACCCATTTGAATTCAGAGTTCCAAAGAATAGCAAGGAGAGATAAGAAAGCCTTCCTCAGTGATCAATGCAAAGAAATAGAGGAAAACAATAGAATGGGAAAGACTAGAGATCTCTTCAAGAAAATTAGAGATACCAAGGGAACATTTCACAAAGATGGGTTCAGTAAAGGACAGAAATGGTATGGACCTAACAGAAGCAGAAGATATTAGAAGAGGTAGCAGGAATACACAGAAAAACTGTACAAAAATGATCTTCATGACCCAGATAATCATGATGGTATGATCACTCACACTCACCTAGAGCCAGACTTCCTGGAATGTGAAGTCAAGTGGGCCTTAGGAAGCATCACTATGAACAAAGCTAGTGGAGGTGATGGAATTCCAGTTGAGCTATTTCACATCCTGAAAGATGATGCTGTGAAAGTGCTGCATTCAATATGTCAGCAAATCTGGAAAGCTCAGCAGTGACCACAGGACTGGAAAAAGTCAGTTTTCACTCCAATCCCAAAGAAAGACAATGTCAAAGAATGTTCAAACTACCGCACAATTGCACTCATCTCACATACTGATAAAGTAATGCTCAAAATTCTCCAAGCCAGACTTCAGCAATATGTGAACCGTGAACTTCCAAATGTTCAAGCTGGTTTTAGAAAAGTCAGAGGAACCAGAGATCAAATTGCCAACATCTGCTGGATCATTGAAAAGCAAGACAGTTCCAAAAAATCATCTATTTCTGCTTTATTGACTATGCAAAAGCCTTTGGCTGTGTGGATCACAATAAACTGTAGAAAATTCTGAAAGAGATGGGAATACCAGACCACCTGACCTGCCTCTTGAGAAACCTGTATGCAGGTCAGGAAGCAACAGTTAGAACTGGACATGGAACAACACACTGGTTCCAAATAGGAAAAGGAGTATGTCAAGGCTGTATATTGTCACCTTGCTTATTTAACTTATATGCAGAGTGCATCATGAGAAACGCTGGGCTGGAGGAAGCACAAACTGGAATCAAGATTGCCAGGAGAAATATCAATAACCTCAGATATGCAGATGACACCACCCTTATGGCAGAACGTGAAGAAGAACTAAAGAGCCTTTTGATGAAAGTGAAAGAGGAGAGTGAAAATGTTGGCTTAAAGCTCAACATTCAGAAAACAAAGATCATGATATCTGGTCCCATCACTTCATGGGAAATAGATGGGGAAACAGTGGAAACAGTGGCTGACTTTATTTTGGGGAGCTCCAAAATCAGTGAAGATGGTGATTGCAACCAGGAAATGAAAAGACACTTACTCCTTGGAAGGAAAGTTATGACCAACCTAGACAGCATATTAAAAAGCAGAGATATTACTTTGTCAACAAAGGTCTGTCTAGTCAAGGTTATGGTTTTTCCAGTGGTCATGGTTGTGAGAGTCAGACTACAAAGAAAGCTGAGTGCAGAAGAATTGATGCTTTTGAACTGTGGTATTGGAGAAGACTCTTGAGAGCCCCTTGGACTGCAAGGAGATCCAACCAGTCCATCCTAAAGGAGATCAGTCCTGGGTGTTCATTGGAAGGACTGATGTTGAAGCTGAAACTCCAATATTTTGGCCACCTGATGTGAAGAGCTGACTCATTTGAAAAGACCCTGAGGTTGGGAAAGATTGAAGGCAGGAGAAGGGGACGACAGAGGATGAGATGGTTGGATGGCATCACCGACTCAATGGACATGGGTTTGTGTGGATTCGGGAGTTGGTGATGGACAGGGAGGCCTGGCGTGCTGTGGTTCATGGCGTCACAAAGAGTCAGACACGACTGAGCGACTGAACTGAACTGAACCCTTTTATAATGCTTGCATGGACAATGGAAAAATACTAATTTGGCAATTACAGAGATTTCAGAAAAATTACAGCAACTCAGAAAAATAACCTCAAGAATATATCTCTTAAGTAGTTGGCCCACAATATCGAGGTGGCTGTAGAATGAGTTACAACTGAACAGCAAATGTCAAGCATTATTACACTGCTCTGTTCTCACTATTGTAAAATGCCACTTTACATTTTTGAGCAGACAAGTTAATAATTCTATTCTTATTTCCTTTCTATATTCATATAATACTTTAATTGTTCTGTAGAAGCAAAATTAATTGCTGCTTTGTTTTTATTCAAAACCAAAGAGTCCCCACTTTTCCTTGATTGTCTAAGTCTGATCATGCTTACCAACAATCTCCAAATTCTACATCCTGCCTATTAAGCTGTTTTCTGCTGATGTCAGACTATCAATAATCAATGTTGTGGCTGGACAAAATTGTAGTTCTTATATACTTGCAAAACACCCTTCAGCAGTAACCTTCAGGAAACTTTGAAAAATAAAGCAAAATTTACAAAATTTAACAGTTACCCAGCACACATGGGGCCACATAGTGTTGGGGGGAAGAGTAGCAGGCTTGGGGTTCTGACTTTATTGAAATCATGAGTAGGAACCTAGGATTTCTTCAGTTCATTCTTTGTAGGTGAACTTAAAACACAAGAGTAGAAATTTAAAGTACCCAAACCAAAGAAAGGCAAATATATGATATCGCTTACATGTGAAATCTGAAAAAAGAAAAAAAGGATACACATCATTTATTTACAAAACAGAAATATTCAAATATATACATATGTGTATATATATATATATATATATATTGAATTAGTATGTTGTACACCTGAAACTAACATGACATTGTATATCAACTGTACTTCAAAGAAAGAAAGAAAGCCAAAAGAGGAAAAAGTCCTCATCAGCCCAAAAGGTCAGTTGTTGAAGTGACCTATGACCTCTAAAACAAAAGAGCCTTATTGGGTGGAGGTGACCTGTCTCTTTATCAAGTCAGATGGCCAACAATTTGTCAGAGATAGCCATCTGTGAAGTGGATTCACCACTGAAATGGGTGCTTCAGCAATCAAACCTTAAGTCAGGCATTTATGTTACCAAAAAAAGAAAAAAACCTGTCAGGGCTTATGCTACATAAGCTTGTTTTCCTTTTCATTTTTCTATTATTAAGCTCCAGTTTACTTGGATTTCAGAGATGCTTGCACCCTCCTCAATATAGTGGAAAACATTCTATTTCTAGTTATATCTTGCTATATCTGTGTATATATCATGTAAGTCTTCTAATCATTTTAAAGAAAAACGTCCTCTCTGTCACCAAAAACATACCACTTGAAGACTATTTGGCTATTATAAGCTGTCAGACCCTTTAAAATTTACCCATGAATTCTTTCCTTTCTTACACACACATTAAAATAGTTGTGATTTAGCAAATAACAGTATAAACTCATTCTTCCTTCTTCAAGGTGAGGTGCTACTGCTTAGATAATGTTGCTTTGCAACTGTATCAGCGTAATACCAAAAATCCAAATTTAAAAAAAAAAAAAAAAACACGTAGCCATTAATATTATATTGAGATAGATTTGATTTTACAATCAATTTGATGAAAGTGAGGTTTTTCTCCCTCTAACATTGACTTCTATTGTTTGACAAGAGATACCATCACACGGTGAAAATCAATTGACTGAGTTGGATGATTAGCATATAAACCCTTTACAAGTGTGGATGCTGTTCTGTTCACATCTGTGTCCTCAATGCCTGAATAATTGTTAATAAACAAATGTACTTCGTAAAGGAGATAAGACAAATATAAGTTTCATGAGGAGTTAAAAATTGCATGTACCTAATAACATACATAATGGAAAACATGATTAGTTCATTAAATAAATATCTTCTGCCTAGTAAGGAGGCCATCTTAGAAGTACACTTGTGGTAGAAAATTAAAATGGAAAGAAGCGGATAGACTAGAGAGATAACTAAAAGGTAAAATCCATAAGATTGTATATAAGTTACAAACAGCAAATGAAATAGGAGACAGAGTTGGGATGATGTATGTTCCATTTTGTGATATTGAGAATAGTAAAAAATAACCAAAAAACCAGAGAGCTTTTGATTAGTTTTGATGTACTAATTCTGAGGTTGTTTTAATATACCTAGGTGTAGAAGTGAAATACATAATTGAACATGAAAATATAAACAGTAAGTATCTATACTGAAGCACAAATCTGGAAGTCACCTTTGTACAGATTTTACTTTAAACTTTAATCCAGTCATAGCATAGTTGCCATTCTTAAAAATCTACTAGGGAGAGAACACTAAAAAGTCAGAAAATTGTCAAACAGGTGGAAAGCACAGCAATAATGAGCTCGGTGTAATGGGATCACAACCTGAGGGATTCAGGAATTCATGGTTAGCTGAAAGAACAATACTGTGGATGTTTAGGATTTGTTCTTTCTGACATGAGTAATTTGTCAAAATATTTCAATCCATGCAAAAGAAAAAGTATAATACCCATGTAGTTATGACTAATAAATTAAATTTATGAATAAACTTTATAAGCAATAAAATACCTAGAATAATCTAATTTTAATTTAAGCTGCTCAGTATCATTCATACCAGCTTTTATTTATAGCTGATGTAAAGGTTATGCAAATTGTTTGGGTCACCCAGCTGTTCTGTCATGAAATGGGCATTCAAATGCAAGTTCATCCTACTTAGAATTTCAAGCTTTGTTTAAAATTTTTCTGTGGAAACTAACTTATGAACATAACTGAATTATTTGTTGAGTCATCATCCATTAAATTACTGTCCTAATAATGCTCTTTTAAATATCTTTTGACAGCCATGCCTCACTAAATCATAAAGTTTTCCCCAGAATTTTTTTCAGTGCTGCTTTGACTTCCTTATTTCTCAGGGTGTAAATAAGGGGGTTAAGCATGGGCGTCACCACAGTGTAGAAGAGGGACACAAACTTTCCCTGGTCCTTGGATCTACTCTTGGCTGGCTGCAGATACATGAAGATAATGGTTCCATAGAAAATGATGACAACCATCAGGTGGGAGGAGCAGGTCCTAAATGCTTTACGTCGTCCAGTGGCTGACTTTATCTTCAGAACTGCTTGAGCAATGTTCCCATAGGACATCAAGATGAGTGACAACGGCACCACCAAGAATAAGACACTAGCCACAAAGAGCTCTGCCTGGTTGAAAGTGGTGTCCACACAAGCCAACTTGATGAGCACAGGAACTTCACAGAAGAAATGATCCACTTTGCGATTCCCACAAAAAGGGAGTTGTAGGGTGAGGGTGGACTGTATAAGGGTGGTCGTCACCCCACTGAGCCACGCCATAGAGGCCAGGATGTTACAGACCCGAGGGTGCATGACAAAGGCATAATGTAGAGGGCGGCAGACTGCAACATAGCGGTCATAGGACATAACAGCCAGAAGGACACACTCCGTGGATCCCAGGGCAAGGGAGACATAGAGCTGAACCACACAGCCACCATATGTGATAGACTTAGCTGAACTCCCCAGGTTGACTAAAAGCTGAGGAATAATACTGCTGGTGAAGCAAAGGTCCAGGAAGGAGAGATGGGAAAGGAAAAAGTACATGGGATAATGGAGTTTAGAGTCCAAGAGGGATACAAGGATGATGGTAGAGTTGCCGAGGAGCGTCATGAAGTAAAGAAACAAGATTACCCCAAAGAGAATGAGCTCTAATTGAGGTCGGTCAGAAAAACCTACCAGGATGAACCCACGGAGTCTGCTCTCATTGGTCCACTGCATTACTCTTACTTTGATTATTCACTCCAGAATGATGAAGTCACATTAAACAGAAACTGAAAGAGTTTTATACCAATTCCCTTGGCAATTAAGATCTAGAAAGAAAGAAAGAAAGAAAATGAAGTCGCTCACTCCTGTTTGACTCTTTGCAACCCCATGGACTGTAGCCTACCAGGTTCCTCTGTTCGTGGGATTTTCCAAGAGTACAGGAGTGGGTTGCCATTTCCTTCAAGGGATCTCCCCAACCCAGGAATCAAACCTGGGTATCCCACATTGTAGGCAGACACTTCTACGATCTGAGCCACCAGGGAATTAAGATCTAGATATTGAGAAATAAGACTTTGGATATAGGTAAAGAGAAAAGGCCAAAGTAGAGGATACTGGAGTGTGATATCATTGGTTATCTTGTGAAGTGGCATGCCTGACCTTTTGATCATAGATTTTCCATTTATCTTGAGGATAAAACAAAAGTTTTAAAATGCATCAAGGTTGAAATTCTCAACACCTTTTCATCAATATCATTTTTTTTCAATATAAAAGTAATGGAATTTTGTAGGAAATGTAGGAATCATAAACATCAAAGTGCATTCTCAGAACCTACCAAATAGATTAAGTAAGGTAGGGCCATGATGAAACATGTGAGAATATGCATCTTATTATCTGTGTCAGCAGTGCATTTATGAGAATGTATAGTAGAGAGAAGACTCTATAAAGGACAAGGCTTAGATTGAATTAACTGTGCTCTCAAAAAGATGAGAACAATCGAAGAAGAAAACATGTCTTGATGGTAAGATATAAATATAGAGGGCTTTCCTAGTGACTCAGTGGTAAAGAATCCGCCTGCCAATACAGGAGATATGGATTTGATCCCTTATCTGAGATGATCCCACATGCCGTAGAGCAACTGAGCCCATGCACCGCAACTATTGAGCTTGTGCTCTAGCACCCAGGAGCTGCAACTACTGAGTCCATGTGCCACTGCAACTAGAGAATAGTCCCCACTCTCCAAAATGAGAGTAAGCTCACACAGAAACAGAGACTGAACATAGCCAAAAATAAATAAAATTATTTTTTACAAAGAAATGAGTATAGAAATGGAGAGTACATTATAGGATGGCATAGAAAAAAGGAACTAAATTTGAAGCATGATTATTGCTTATTGACTATGCCACATAACAGAATAGGATACAAGGTAAATTTGAGTCACGTTTTCAGAGATACCAATATCAATACACATTATCTGCATAGCCTAGGCTTTGTAGGAGGGTTTTGATTTGCTTTAAATTTTCCTTTGCAAGATAAGTATGCCTGCACAGTGTAGAATCATTTAAAACAGAAGATAGCCTAGTCCAGAAACTATGTAGGCAGCTAATAATAGCAATGTCATGCTAAGTCACTTCAATAGTGTCCAACGCTTTGTGACTCTATGGACTATAGCCTGCCAGGCTCCTCTGTCCATGGGATTTTCCAGACAAGAAAACTGGAGTGAGTTGCCATACTTTCCTCCAGGGGATCTTCCCGACCCAGGGATCAAACCTATATTTCTGTGTCTCCTGAACTGGCAGGTGGGTTCTTTACCACTAGTGTTACCTGGGAAGTCCATAAAATAACAGTGTAGACAATCACAATCAGAGCAGTGAAGTTGATATCAATAGAATGCAAGAAATGCTTCAGAGCATGAAGTAAAAATTGTTAGGAATTAACTACTATTAGAATATCGAGCCAATGAATAGGAAGACGTTAAAATTATTGAAGTTTTGCACATAATGAAATAAGATTGAGTAGTTAAGAACAGTGTGCATCAATTCAGTTTCAAGTCAGTTGATGCCTGGAAAAATCAGACTGATTATTTCTACAATGTTCAAGAACAAAATTAAAAACCACTGTTTTGATGCCTTTCTTGTCATAAAGACTTTGACCTAGAGTCCCACCGAACCTATGACACATTGTTACCAGCTACTCATTTGACACCTATTCGTAATTAAAATCCTATATAAACACATAAATCATATACATATAACCTTTATGACTATGGAAATTGCATAATATGATTAGAACAGCTAGATGAATATAAGCACTATCCCCAGCCAAATGTCAAAACTCTGGATGTTTGAAGAACTTATGGCAAATTAATCATTATCACTCCCCAAGTCTTTTTTAAAATACAAATGCAGCTGAAAGGGGTAACACTTTAATACTTTAAATTTTTGTCCTGAATTTTTTATTTAAAAATAATCCTGTCAAGTTTTTTATTTTTTTAAACCATATCTCTTTTACCACTAAGTATGTTGTTTCAGCACAGGTTTTCAAAATTTCTCTTTTGTGTCATTAAAATCCACCAAGACACCACCAAAGTCATATTTATTGTGCTTAGACACACATGCAATCATTGCCTCGCCTTGTGTTAATGGAAGTCTATAGAGCATGATGAAAAGTCAAGTATTTCAGAGGCATAAAAGGTTTAAGTCCTGGTCTTTCACATCTTAGTTGTATATCTTGAATAAATCTCTAGATATCACTGGGCTTTGGTTTGCTTGACTGCAACATGGAGATGATGAATAGTTCTAATTTACAGGGATAATGTAAGGACTGTTTGAGATAGTGGATTTAGAATGGCAGTGCTTTGGTTGGGGATAAAGATGCGAATAAATATTGTATTTCATGTATGGGAGAGAGTGTTAAAACGCAAGGTCAGAAGTCCTTCATGTAGTTTACTAGCCCCTCGATAATCATGCCAAACATGGTGGCTTTCGACACCTCCTTCCAAGCCTCAGAAGGAAACACTTTCAGTTCTCCAAACTTAGAATGTGGTTTTCCATTGTTAAGTTTTATTGCATACTGTGTTTTTAATAGTATTCACTCATACCTCATACCACATCTGCTTAGATATTTTTACATTTTTAAGTCTCAATTTAATCAACATTTTGGCGAATCTTTACAGAAGTCACTTTTGCAATTCATTTCTACAACTCTGTATTTCTATACTTACACATTATTAGCATTAAAGAGTATTGAATGCGATGTCTATTATCTTGATGTACTTCATATCTAGCATAGTTTCAAAAAAATGATTGTGAAGTCAGAATTAATATATAATTATGTATCAATAAAACTTGGGCTTCCCTGGTGGCTCAAATGGTAAACAATCTGCCTCCTACATGGGACACCCAGGTTTGATCCCTGGGTTGGGAAGATCTGAAGACGGGAATGGCAACCCACTCCAGTATTCTTGCCTGAAGTATTCCATGGACAGAGGCTATTGTCCATATGGTCACAAAGAGTCAAACATGACTGAATAACTAACACTTTCACTTTCAAATAAAATTTTAAAAGAAGAACTTGTGGCTTATCTAACAATATATTTATCTTTTATCATTTAATATATGAAATATTTTTACATATTTACATAGTAATATATTTTTATTATTTATTACACTATATATAATTATATATTATGCTTCATTATATATGAAATAAAAGACAGAAGATCTAGAATAATGAACTTATAATATTCAATATTCAAATATTACATTATAATATAATAAATGACAAAGAAAAAGATCTAAATATTTGGAAAGAAGACTTTGTAATAAAGGGAAGGGGTTAAAGTACAGAATACCAGTGTGTAATATCATCAATTATCCCATGATACCTGGTCTATTGATCAGAGATTTTCCATCTACCTTGAAAACAAAACAACTTAGAATGAATCAAGATTGAGGTTTTCACCTCTTTTTCATCAGTATCAAATCTATATATACTTAATTTTTGTACTCTTCTCTATTCAGTCATAAACACATTGAGGACCAGTTTTCTTATCCTTTTAACAGCATGTATTAAGGTATTTATACATGTTAGGTGAATAACTACAAATTAACTATTTCTCTTAGACATTATATCAGCTAATGTATCCACCAAAATTTATTGTATATATACTACGTCCTATGCTACATAAGGGGAATAAGACATTTTAAAAAGCCTGAATTTTGTATCAAATGCTGGCTAGTAGAAGCACAAGTGAACTCAAGAAGTAAGCACAATGAGAAGTTCTAGGTACAATTACTTAGCAAATCTTATTCCATTTTCCAATAACTAACAGAGGGGAGGAAAAATGGAGATGAAAGAAAGATCTCAGAAAGTATGTTTGAGTTGAGCTTTTAAGATTATAGAGTGCTCTTGAGTTGCACAAGTTTATTTCAAGAAGCAGCAGCAGTCTAATGAGTTTTAAAAAAAAAAGAAAAAACACAGACTTGAAATAACTTGGTATCATCAGTAACTGCTGAAAATTATTGCCTGGAGCTTAAAGTGCAAGAGCTGGAGAGAGCAGAGATAGAGAAGCTACAACCAGCTGTTGATTGATCTTAGGCTATTTAGGTACTAGAAATCCATACAGCATTTTTGCAAACTATGACAACCATGTGGGTCACTTTATGAATAGAAATGTCAAGAAATTATTCTGAAGACTTCAGCAGAGGCTAGGTGATAGAAATGGGATCTAAAACAGCAAGAAGGAAAAGGTAAATGTCTGCTGACTTTTACCTTCCACTGTCTTTGATCCAATTCATGTCTTTGAAAATAAAAACAAACTTATCTCATGGTACTACTGAACAGGCCATTCTGATAAGAGAATTCCAAATGGGTTTTCTATTTATCTACAAATGTTTGTTACAAGATATACAGAGAACCGCACCTCTCATAGTTGAGTTTGGAAGCTGCTTCTCACTTACAAAAGAAAATGCATTACCTGGTCTCAATACTTTGCTGCAGAAAGTTTCTGCCTGCTGTTACCATTTTTGAAATAGAGTAAAGTGTCTTTGGCTGTTTATGTTGCATCAATTCTGAGAGGATTCCAGGACAGGACTGCAATCTGTGTAGTTGCTTAGGAATTCACTAGATAAAACATGAGATTTGGCATTTTCTCTAAGGGTGATCACTGACTACCTCGCTAACTTTGGGAAATGGTTTTATGTCCCTAGAACTAAGTGTCTTTATAAATAAAGTTAAGATATTACCATCAGTTTTTTCCATGCATCTAAGATATATTGCCATGAGGCATTAAAATATGTTTTATAAATATCACTGAAAGTCAGTAATTCAATCATGAGTACATAATGAATGAGACACAGAGGACTCATCATACACCAAACTCTGTTCTGAGTATGTGCATTCTGTGAACCTGTTTAATTCTATGAGACTAGTGGTTTTTACTATCAACAAAGTCATTTTTTTTATCAACAAAGATGAGAAAATTGATGCTGAGAGTGGAGAAGTAACGTGTTCACGGAGACTTTAGCGGCAAAGCCAGAATCTGAGCCCAGGTGTTTGTACTCCCAAACTCCTCACACTGTGCTGTCCTCCTGGGTTCTTGCTAAGATGCAAGAAATGGACATACGTGTATTGGCTACACAACTACCACTACCTTTTGAGTCATCTCTTTAGTGTCTCATTCATAGTACTTTGTTTTCTGCTAGGAGATTAATTTTGATGAAAACTATCCTGTTTTGAGTTTTAGCTTCAAGCCTTCCAGGCTGTGCTAATACCTTGGAGAGCTCTCAGATATTTACATTCAAACACTCCAAGACCACGGATGGAAAGCAGTGTCACGATGGTGGTATACCAAAACCTATTTCATATATACACATCTGTGTGTTCTGCTCTGAGGTGAAGAAAGGAAGGAAAATTTAATAAGAACATATAGACAGAGTCGGTGGCAGGTGGCATTCTGACAAATGATAGAGACAGAGAGTAACACTGGGAAAGAAGATGAGGAGTAAAAGAAATACAATTGTGGGAAAAGTGGCAGGTATGATGTATCTTTGCAGCTTTTGGAGCGAGGGATATTCGCTTAGTCAGATGAGCAAAACCGGGCATGAATGAAGCCAATGTTTAGAGTTTAATCCTAGGGTGATATTTTCTGGTTCAGAAGTACACACCACACATGAATGTGGGGAAAGAAGTAGCAGTACAGATGTTTCTATTGCTCAGTAGAGTGAACCCTAAACCAGTAGATCTAAGCATAGCTTACTGCAATCAATGTGTATTGGGGTTATCTGTTTAGATATTGTGAAATGTTTACATGTTGCTTATGAGAGTAAAGAGTATTGGAAAAATCTTACAAAACTTACCCATAAAGTTGCTGATATAAAGGTTTTATATATAATTGCTTCTGAGATGCCTAGTGTGGAGTTCATAGTTATCATTCTATCATAAGAGACTTGCACCATTCCTGCCTTATTCATTTGGTTTGATCTTAGTAGGTCATTTTCCCCTTTTTACTGATTTTCCCTTTTCCCTAAAGTGAAATGAAAGAATGGAGAAAAATTGAACTGTGAAAGGGCTGGGTTACACAAATTTAATTCTTATTATAACCCCAATTTAAGTATTGTTCAAGAGAGGAAGAGTTTGCTGCTATATAATTTTAATTCTGAGTATCAACTATTAAGGAAATATAACTTAAAATATAACATTTTAAGCCCACAAAGCAGGGAAAGAACCCTGCATTTTTATGAATACACCAAACCAATGAACTTTTGGAAGCCACACAGTAGTCAATCTCTTACAAACTCATTGACATCTCTTCTTTAGAAATGCATTACCCAGTTACCTTTTCCCTGCTTAGTGGTGACATTAGTCCAAAATTATCTGCTGCCAACTGATTAAGGATCCTTGAACTCATGGTTTCATCTCTATGTGTTTCTTTGCCACCTCTGTAAAAAAAGAATGAAAATTAAAATATATCTATGCTTTAAAGAAAGATTAAAATACTTTTTAAGTTTAATTTTTAAAAGATTTTTAAGTCAACAGACTATAACCAAATTTATGGCTCTTAAAAGAAGCTACTATAAATGCTTTAGAAATCTCTCTGAAGTAATAAACTTATGATTATAATTTGGTAGCAATTAAATGAACTCCCTCACTTTATCCAACTCTTATAGCATGGACATTCTTATTTGGTCAGCATGATAGTTCAAACAGAATTCTATGAAACATATTTAGCAGTTATCCTTCCAGATGTTGTAACATTTAAATTTTGAGGAAATATTAGCTATTTAAAAAGCATGTCATCTTAAGAATAATGCATATTTAGAGTAGCACAACCTTTGGAGTATGTAAAGATGTTCTGCCTCACGTGGTGTTCAGAGAATAGACACAATTTATTAAAAAGTTGTCAATTTTCCTGGTGTGGATGCTTTGCATACTACAGAGAGAGATCATGCGTTTGTCCTCTGGGATACTATGCCCCACCAGGAAATACTTATTAACAGAAGATGGCCAAGGAGAACAATTCATTGTAATCCCTAAAGTCATATTTTTTTGTCATTTGAAACATTTTTAATAGCCTAGAAAATTTCAATAGTATCTCTGGAGATAATGACTAACTTATTCTTTAAAGGTTTGATAGAATTAATTACTGAGTATGTGAGCCTGTAGGCTTCTGCTTTGGAAAGTTTTATATATATTTAAACCTATATTTTAATCCATGGCTTTACTTTAAATACAAGTATCATAGATTTCAATTAATACAAAAAATAAATCAAAATTGTTGCTAGTTAACAGCTTACAGTTACTGGTATAATTTAAGCTCTAGGAAACCTACCGTCTACTAGCAAACTATACAGTTTTGTGTCATGTGTTTCGCTGTCACCTTAAATCATTTTGTTCTTTTTCTTACAATTTAATTGAAATATAATTGATATCCAGCACTGTAGTATAAGTTTAAGGTGTAGAGTATAAGATTTGAATTACATATCATGAAATTATTATCATTATAAGTTTAGTGAACATTTGTCATCTCATATACATACAAATATGAGAAATAGAAATTTTTTTCCTTGTGATGAGATTTCTTAGGATTTACTCTCTTAACAGCTTTCATATATAACATGAAGCACGGTAATTCAGTCATGTTGTACATTACATCCAGTGCTTATTTATCTTATAACTGGAAGTTTATACATTTTGACTACCTTGATTCAGTTCCATTTCACAACACTCTCTGCCTCTGGCAATCACAAATATCATATTCTTTTCTACAAGTATTTTTTTTAATTTACTCTGAAGTAGAAATGACCTACAATTCTACATTAGTTCCTGTTAGACAACACAGTTCAGTTCATTTAAGTCGCTCAATCATGTCCGACTGTTTGCGACCCCATGGACTACAGCACATCAGGCTTCCCTGTCCATTACCAACACTGGGAGACTACTTAAACTCATGTCCATTGAGCCGGTGACCATCCAACCATCTCATTCTTGGTTGTCCCCTTCTCCTCCCACCTTCAATCTTTCCCAGCATCAGGGTCTTTTCAAATGAGTCAATTCTTCATATCAGGTGACCAAAGTATTGGAGTTTAAGCTTCAGCATCAGTCCTTCCAATGAATATTCAGGACTGATTCCCTTTAGGATTGACTAGTTGGATCTGTTTGCAGTCCAAGGGACTCTCAAGAGTCTTCTCCAACACCACAATTCAAAAGCACCAATTCTTTGGTGCTCAGCCTTCTGTATAGTCCAAGTCTCACGTCCATACATGACTACTGGAAAAACCTTAGCTTTCATTAGATGGACCTTTGTTGGCAAAGTAATGTCCCTGCTTTTTAATATCCTGCCTAGGTTGGTCATAGCTTTTCTTCCAAGGAGCAAGCGTCTTTCAATTTCATGGCTGCATCACCATCTGCAGTGATTTTGGAGCCCCCAAAATAAAGCCTGTCACTGTTTCCACTGTTTCCCCATCTATTTGCCATGAAGTGATGGGCCTAGATGCCATGACCTTAGTTTTCTGAATATTGAGTTTTAAACCAACTTTTTCACTCTCCTCTTTCACTTTCATCAAGTGGCTTTTTAGTTCTTCACTTTCTGCCATAAGGTTGGTGTCATCTGCGTATCTGAGGTTACCTATATTTCTCCCGGCAATCTTGATTCCAGCTCGTGCTTCATTGAGCCCAGTGTTTCTCATGATGTACTCTGCATAGAAGTTAAATAAGCAGGGTAACAATATACAGCCTTGACATACTCCTTTCCCGATTTGGAACCAGTTTGTTGTTCCGTGTCCAATTCTAACTATTGCTTCTTGACGTGCATACAGATTTCTAAGGGGTCAGGTCAGGTAGTCCGGTATTCCCATCTCTTGAAGATATTTCCACAGTTTTTTGTGTTTTTTGTGTTCCATACAGTCAAAGGCTTTGGTGTAGTCAATAAGGCAAAAGTAGATGTTTTTCTGGAACTCTCTTGCTTTTTCAATGATCCAGCAGATGTTGGCAATTTGATCTCTTGTTCCTCTGCCTTTTTTAAATCCAGCTTGACATCTGGAAGTTCACAGTTCACAAGCTGTTGAAGCCTGACTTGGAGAATTTGAGCATTACTTTGCTAGCATGTAAGATGAGTACAATTGTGTGGTAGTTTGAACATTCTTTGACATTGCCTTTCTTTGGGATTGGAATGAAAACTGACCTTTTCCAGTCCTGTGGCCATTGCTGAGTTTTCCAGATTTGCTGGAAAATTGAGTGCAGCACTTTCACAGCATCATCTTTTAGGATTCAAAATAGCTCAGCTGGAATTCCATCACCTCCAGTAGCTTTGTTTGTACTGATACTTCCCTAAGCCCACTTGATTTCACATTCTGGCTCTAGGTGAATGATCATACTATTGTGATTATCTGGGTCATGAAGATTTTTGCTTAGTTCTTCTCTTTTTTGCATAATTCTTCTGCATAGTATTCTTGCCACCTCTTCTTAGTATCTTCTGCTTCTGTTAGGTCCATACCACTTCTGTCCTTTGTTGTGCCCATCATTGCATGAATTATTCTCTTGATATCTCTAATTTTCTTGAAGAAATCTCTAGTATTTCCCATTCTGTTTTTTCCCTCTATTTCTTTGCATTGTTCACTTAGGAAGGCTTTCTTATCTCTCCTTGACATTCTTTGGAACTCTGCATTCAGATGGCTATATCTTTCCTTTTCTCCTTTACCTTTCACTTCTCTTCCTTTCTCAGCTATTTGTAAGACCACCTCAGACAACCATTTTGCCTTTTTGCATTTCTTTTTCTTGGGGATGGTTTTGATCACAGCTTCCTGTACAATATTATGAACTTCTGTCCATAGTTCTTCAGGTACTCTGTCTATCTTGCCTAATCCCTTGAATCTATTTGTCACTTCTACTGAATAATCATAAGGGATTTGAATAGTGAGCATATAGGGAACATACCACAACATAATAAAAACCATATATGGCAAACCGTAGCTAACATCACACTCAACAGGGATAAGCTGTAAGCATTTCCTGTAAGATCTGGAGCAAGACAAGTATGTCCACCCTTGCCACTTTTATTCAATATAGTTTTGGAATTCCTAGCCATGGCAATCAGAGACAAAAAAATATAAATAAGAAGATTTCACTTTGGAAAAGAAGTAATGCTGTCATTGATTGCAGGTGACATGATACTGTACATAGAAAACACTAAAAATGCTACCAGAACATTACTGCAGATCATCAATGAGTTTGGTAAAGTCACAGGATGCAAAATTAATATGTTTAAATCTGTTGCTTTTCTATACACTAACAATGAAAATTCAGGAAGAGAAACTAAGAAAGAAATTCTAGTTGATATCACATCAAAAAGAATAAGAAGCATTACCCTCAATGGTGAAAAATTGAAAGCATTTCCCCTGAAATCAGGAACAAGACAAGGGTGCCCACTATCACCACTACTGTTCAACATAGTTTGGAAAGTGTTGGCCACAGCAATCAGAGCAGAAAAAGAAGTAAAAGGAATCCAGATAGGAAAAGAAGAAGTGAAACTCTCGCTGTTCTCAGATGACATGATCCTCTACATAGAAAACCCTAAAGACTCTACCAGAAAATTACTAGAGCTAATCAATGAATATAGTAAAGTTGCAGGATATAAAATTAACACACAGAAATCCCTTGCATTCCTATATACCAACAATGAGAAAACAGAAAGAGAAATTAAGGAAACAATACCATTCACCATTGCAACAAAAAGAATAAAATACTTAGGAGTATGTCTACCTAAAGAAACAAAAGACCTATACATAGAAAACTATAAAACACTGATGAAAGAGATCAAAGAGGACACAAACAGATGGAGAAATATACCGTGTATATGGATTGGAAGAATTGATAGTGTCAAAATTGCTATACTACCCAAAGCAATCTATAGATTTAATGCAATCCCTATCAAGCTACCAACGGTATTTTTCACAGAACTAGACCAAAGAATTTCACAATTTGTATGGAAATACAAAAAACCTTGAATAGCCAAAGCGGTCTTGAGAAAGAAGAATGGAACTGGAGGAATCAACCTGCCTGACTTCAGACTCTACTACAAAGCCACAGTCATCAAGACAGTATGGTACTGGCACAAAGACAAATATAGATCAATGGAACAGAATAGAAAGCCCAGAGATAAGCCCATGAACCTATGGACACCTTATCTTTGACAAAGGAGGCAAGGATATACAATGGAAAAAAGACAACCTCTTTAACAAGTGGTGCTGGGAAAACTGGTCAACCACTTGTAAAAGAATGAAACTAGAACACTTTCTAACACCATTCACAAAAATAAACTCAAATGGATTAAAGATCTAAATGTGAGGCCAGAAACTATAAAACTCCTAGAGGAGAACATAGGCAAAACACTCTCTGACATAAATCACAGCAGGATTCTCTATGACCCACCTCCCAGAGTAATAGAAATAAAAGCAAAAATAAACAAATGGGACCTAATGAACCTTAAAAGCTTTTGCACAACAAAGGAAACTATAAGCAAGGTGAAAAGACAGCCCTCAGATTGGGAGAAAATAATAGCAAATGAAGAAACAGACAAAGGACTAATCTCAAAAATATACAAGCAACTCCTACAGCTCAATTCCAGAAAAATAAATGACCCAATCAAAAAATGGGCCAAAGAACTAAACAGACATTTCTCCAAAGAAGACATACAGATGGCTAACAAACACATGAAAAGATGCTCATTATCAGAGAAATGCAGATCAAAACCACAGTGAGGTACCATTACACGCCAGTCAGGATGGCTGCTATCCAAAAGTCTACAAGCAATAAATGCTGGAGAGGGTGTGGAGAAAAGGGAACCCTCTTACACTGTTGGTGGGAATGCAAACTAGTACAGCCGCTATGGAAAACAGTGTGGAGATTCCTTAGAAAACTGGAAATAGAACTGCCATATGACCCAGCAATCCCACTTCTGGGCATACACACTGACGAAACCAGATCTGAAAGAGACACATGCACCCCAATGTTCATCACAGCACTATTTATAATAGCCAGAACATGGAAGCAACCTAGATGCCCATCAGCAGATGAATGGATAAGGAAGCTGTGGTACATATACACCATGGAATATTACTCAACCATTAAAAAGAATTCATTTGAATCAGTTCTAATGAGATGGATGAAACTGGAGCCCATTATACAGAGTGAAGTAAGCCAGAAAGATAAAGACCAATACAGTAAACTAATGCATATATATGGAATTTAGAAAGGTGGTAACGATAACCCTATATGCAAAATAGAAAAAGAGACACAGATGTACAGAACAGACTTTTGGACTCTGTAGGAGAAGGCTAGGGTGGGATGATTTGAGAGAACAGCATCAAAACATGTATATTATCTAGGGTGAAACAGATCACCAGCCTAGGCTGGATGCATGAGACAAGTGCTCGGGCCTGGTGCACTGGGAAGACCCAGAGGAATCGGGTGGAGAGGGAGGTAGGAGGGGGGGATCGGGATGGGGAATACTTGTAATCCATGGCTGATTCATGTCAATGTATGACAAAAACCACTACAATATTGTAAAGTAATTAACCTCCAACTAATAAAAATAAATGAAAAAAAAAAGAAATAGAATTAAAAAAATAAAAAAAGAATATCATAAATAAAAATTAAATGTGGAAGAATTAAAAAAAAAAAAGAATAAGAATCCTAGCAAGAAACTGACCTAAGAAAACAAAAGATCTATACTCTTATATCTGTAAGATGCTGATGAAAGTAAATTCAGATTAAACAAACAGATATAAAGATGTACCATATTCTTAAATTGGAAGAATAAACATTGTGAAAATGACTATTATCCCAAAGCAGATTCAATGAAGTCTTATTAAATTGCCAATGGCATTTTTCACAAAAATAGAATAAATTTTTTTAAATGTGTATGGAGACACAAAAGATCCCAAATACCAAGGAAATCTTGAGAATAAAGAAGTAAAGTTGGAGGAAATAGTTTCTGTGATTTCAGACTATGTTATTACAACAAAGCTACAGTCATCAAAACAGTATAGTACTGGCAAAAAAAAAAATAAGACATATTGATCAGTGGAGCTCAATAGAAAGCTCAGAAATAAACCAGTACACACCTATGGTCAATGATATACAACAAAGAAGGCAAGAAAATACAATGGAGAAAAGACAGTCTCTTTCTAAGTGATGCTGGGAAACCTGGGCAGCTTCATGTAAAAGAATGAAATTAGAACATTCTCTAACACCATACACAAAAACAAACTCAAAATGGATTAAAGGCCCAAATGAACGTGCAGATACTATACAACTTTTAGAGTAAAACAGAGGCAGAACACTCTTTGAAATAAATTGCGACAAGATCTCTTCAAATCCACATCCTAGAGTAATGAAAATAAAAACAAAAATACATAAATGTGACCTAGTTAAAATTAAAAGCTTATATACAGCAAAGTAAACAAAAAGACAATCCACAGAATGGTAAAAAATGTTTGCAAACAGAATGACAGACAAGAGATTAATCTCCAAAATATACAAACAGCTCATGAAGGTGTGTGTGTGTGTATATATATATATACACACACATATACCCAATCAACAAATAGGTAAAATATCTAAATAGACATTTCTCCAAAGAAGACATACAGGTAACCAAAAAGCATGTGAAGAGATGCTCAACATTGCTAATTACTATAAAAAATACATGTCAAGACTACAATGGGGTATCACCTCATAGCAGTCAGAATGGTCATCATCATTAATGTCTACAAACAGTAAATGCTGGAAAGGGTGTGGAGAAAAAGAGAACCCTCTTACTTTGTTGGTGAAAATGTAGATTGGTACAACCACTATGGAGAATACTATGAATATTCCTTAAAAAAACAAAGTTAAAACTATCTTATGATCCAGCATTCCAATTCTGGGCATATATCTGGAAAAAAACATAATTTCAAAAGATACATGCACGAGGGGAGGAGCCAAGATGGCGGAGGAGTAGGACGGGGAGACCACTTTCTCTCCTACAAATTCATCAAAACAATAACTGAACGCAGAGCAAACTTCGCAAAACAACTTCTGATCGCTAGCTGAGGTTATCAGGCGCCCAGAAAAGCAGCCCATTGTCTTCGAAAGGAGATTTTTATGATTTTTTTTAATTAGGGGAAAAAAAATTTTTTTTTCCATTTTTTTCTTTTTCTTTTTCTTTTTTTTTCTTTTTTCTTCTTTTATTTCTTTCCTTTTTCTCTTTTATTTTCTATTTTTCTTTTTCTCTTATTTCTTTTAAAGTCCTCTAGTACTCCTCTACTGCTCCTTAATTTTCATTTTCCATACACTATAACCTTAGAAAAAAAAGAGAAGCCCTATTTTTAAATCGAAGATTATTCTCTCCCAATCTTGACTCTCCGTTTTCTACCTCAGAACACCTCTATTTCCTCCTTTCCCCTTCTCTTCCCAAACCGATTCTGTGAATCTTTGTAGGTGACTGGGCTACGGAGAACACTCTGGGAACAGACAGCTGCGTAGATCTGTCTCTCTCCTCTTGAGTCCCCTTTTTTCTCCTCCTGCTCATCTCTATCTCCCTCCTCCCTCTCCTCTTCTTCATGTGACTCTGTGAACCTCTCTGGGTGTCCCTAACGGGGGAGAATCTTTTAGCCATTAACCTAGAAGTTTTCTTATCAGGGCTGTATAGTTGGAGAAGTCCTGAGACTACAGGAAGAATAAAACTGAAATCCAGAGGCAGGAGACTTAAGCCCAAAACCTGAGAACACCAGAAAACTCCTGATTACATGGAACTTTAAGTAATAAGTGACTGTCCAAAAGCCTTCATACCTACACTGAAACCAACCACCACCCAAGAGCCAATAAGTTTTAGAGCAAGACATACCACGCAAATTCTCCAGCAACGCAGGAACATAGCCCTGAACATCAACATACAGGCTGCCCAAGGTCACACCTAACACATAGACCCATCTCAAAACTCATTACTGGGCACTCCATTGCTCTCCAAAGAGAAGAAATCAAGTTCCACGCACCAGAACACTGACGCAAGCTTCCCTAACCAGGAAACCTTGACAAGCCAATCGTCTAACCCCACCCACGGGGTTAATCCTCCACAATAAGAAGGAACCACAGACCTCCAGAATACAGAAAGCCCACTCCAGATACAGCAATCTAAACAAGATGAAAAGGCAAAGAAATACCCAACAGGTAAAAGAACATGAAAAATGCCCACCAAGTCAAACAAAAGAGGAGGAGATAGGGAATCTACCTGAAAAAGAATTTAGAATAATGATAATAAAAATGATCCAAAATCTTGAAAACAAAATGGAGTTACAGATAAATAGCCTGGAAACAAAGATTGAAAAGATTCAAGAAATGTTTAATAAAGACCTAGAAGAAATAAAAAAGAGTCAATTAAAAATGAATAATGCAATGAATGAGATCAAAAACACTTTGGAGGGAACCAAGAGTAGAATAACAGAGGCAGAAGATGGGATAAGTGAGGTAGAAGATAAAATGATGGAAATAAATGAAGCAGAGAGGAAAAAAGAAAAAAGGATCAAAAGAAATGAGGACAACCTCAGGGACCTCTGGGACACTGTGAAACGCCCCAACATTCGAATCATAGGAGTCCCAGAAGAAGAAGACAAAAAGAAAGGCCATGAGAAAATCCTCGAAGAGATAATAGCTGAAAACTTCCCTAAAATGGGGAAGGAAATAGCCACCCAAGTCCAAGAAACCCAGAGAGTCCCAAAGAGGATAACCCCAAGGCGAAACACCCCAAGACACATATTAATCAAATTAACAAAGATCAAACACAAAGAACAAATATTAAAAGCAGCAAGGGAAAAACAACAAATAACACACAAAGGGATTCCCATAAGGATAACAGCTGATCTATCAATAGAAACCCTCCAGGCCATAAGGGAATGGCAGGACGTACTGAAACTAATGAAAGAGAATAACCTACAACCTAGATTATTGTATCCAGCAAGGATCTCATTCAGATATGAAGGAGAATTCAAAAGCTTTACAGATAAGCAAAAGCTGAGAGAATTCAGCACCACCAAACCAGCTCTTCAACAAATGCTAAAGGATCTTCTCTAGACAGGAAATGCAGAAAGGTTGTATAAACGTGAACCCAAAACAACAAAGTAAATGGCAATGGGACCACACCTATCAATAATTACTCTAAATGTAAATGGGTTGAATGCCCCAACCAAAAGACAAAGATTGGCTGAATGGATACAAAAACAAGACCCCTATATATGCTGTCTACAAGAGACCCACCTCAAAACAAGAGACACATACAGACTAAAAGTGAAGGGCTGGAAAAAAATATTTCATGCAAACGGAGACCAAAAGAAAGCAGGAGTCGCAATACTCATATCAGATAAAATAGACTTTCAAATAAAGGATGTGAAAAGAGACAAAGAAGGACACTACATAATGATCAAAGGATCAATCAAAGAAGAAGATATAACAATTATAAATATATATGCACCCAACATAGGAGCACCGCAATATGTACAGCAAACACTATCGAGTATGAAAGAGGAAATTAATAGTAACACAATAATAGTGGGAGACTTTAATACCCCACTCACAACTATGGATAGATCAACTAAACAGAAAATTAACAAGGAAACACAAACCTTAAATGACACAATGGACCACCTAGACCTAATTGATATCTATAGGACATTTCACCCCAAAACAATCAACTTCACCTTTTTCTCAAGTGCACACGGAACATTCTCCAGAATAGATCACATCCTGGGCCATAAATCTCGTCTTGGAAAATTCAAAAAAATTGAAATCATTCCAGTCATCTTTTCTGACCACAGTGCAGTAAGATTAGATCTCAATTACAGGGAAAAAATTGTTAAAACTTCAAACATATGGAGGCTAAATAACACGCTTCTGAATAACCAACAAATCATAGAAGAAATCAAAAAAGAAATCAAAATATGTATAGAAATGAATGAAAAGGAAAACACAACAACCCAAAACCTATGGGACACTGTAAAAGCAGTGCTAAGGGGAAGGTTCATAGCATTGCAGGCTTACATCAAGAAACAGGAAAAAAACCAATTAAATAACCTAACTCTACACCTAAAGCAATTAGAGAAGGAAGAAATGAAGAACCCCAGAGTTAGCAGAAGGAAAGAAATCTTAAAAATCAGGGCAAAAATAAATGCAAAAGAAACTAAAGAGACCATAGCAAAAATCAACAAAGCTAAAAGCTGGTTTTTTGAAAAAATAAACAAAATTGACAAACCATTAGCAAGACTCATTAAGAAACAAAGAGAGAAAAACCAAATTAACAAAATTAGAAAGGAAAATGGAGAGATCACAACAGACAACACTGAAATACAAAGGATCATAAGAGACTACTACCAGCAGCTCTATGCCAATAAAATGGACAACTTGGATGAAATGGACAAATTCTTAGAAAAGTATAACTTTCCAAAACTGAACCAGGAAGAAATAGAAGATCTTAACAGACCCATCACAAGCAAGGAAACCGAAACTGTCATCAAAAATCTTCCAGCAAAAAGCCCAGGACCAGATAGCTTCACAGCTGAATTCTACCAAAAATTTAGAGAAGAGCTAACACCTATCTTACTCAAACTCTTCCAGAAAATTGCAGAAGAAGGTAAGCTTCCAAACTCATTCTATGAGGCCACCATCACCCTAATTCCAAAACCAGACAAAGATGCCACAAAAAAAGAAAACTACAGGCCAATATCACTGAGGAACATAGATGCAAAAATCCTTAACAAAATTCTAGCAAACAGAATCCAACAACATATTAAAAAAATCATACACCATGACCAAGTGGGCTTTATCCCAGGAATGCAAGGATTCTTTAATATCTGCAAATCAATCAATGTAATACACCACATTAACAAATTGAAAGATAAAAACCATATGATTATCTCAATAGATGCAGAGAAAGCCTTTGACAAAATTCAACACTCATTTATGATTAAAACTCTCCAAAAAGCAGGAATAGAAGGAACATACCTCAACATAATAAAAGCTATATATAACAAACCCACAGCAAGCATCACCCTCAATGGTGAAAAATTGAAGGCATTTCCCCTGAAATCAGGAACAAGACAAGGGTGCCCACTCTCACCACTACTATTCAACATAGTGTTGGAAGTTCTGGCCACAGCAATCAGAGCAGAAAAAGAAGTAAAAGGAATCCAGATAGGAAAAGAAGAAGTAAAACTCTCACTGTTTGCAGATGACATGATCCTCTACATAGAAAACCCTAAAGACTCTACCAGAAAATTACTAGAGCTAATCAATGAATATAGTAAAGTTGCAGGATATAAAATTAACACACAGAAATCCCTTGCATTCCTATATACTAACAATGAAAAAACAGACAGAGAAATTAAGGAAACAATACCATTCACCATTGCAACAAAAAGAATAAAATACTTAGGAGTATATCTACCTAAAGAAACAAAGGACCTATACATAGAAAACTATAAAACACTGATGAAAGAAATCAAAGAGGACACAAACAGATTGAGAAACATACCGTGTTCATGGATTGGAAGAATTAATATTGTCACAATGGCTATTCTACCCAAAGCAGTCTATAGATTCAATGCAATCCCTATCAAGCTACCAACGGTATTTTTCACAGAACTAGACCAAAGAATTTCACAATTTGTATGGAAATACAAAAAACCTCGAATAGCCAAAGTAATCTTGAGAAAGAAGAATGGAACTGGAGGAATCAACCTGCCTGACTTCAGACTCTACTACAAAGCCACAGTCATCAAGACAGTATGGTACTGGCACAAAGACAGAAATATAGATCAATGGAACAGAATAGAAAGCCCAGAGATAAATCCATGAACCTATGGACACCTTATCTTTGACAAAGGAAGCAAGGATATACAATGGAAAAAAGACAACCTCTTTAACAAGTGGTGCTGGGAAAACTGGTCAACCACTTGTAAAAGAATGAAACAGGAACACTTTCTAACACCATACACAAAAATAAACTCAAAATGGATTAAAGATCTAAATGTAAGACCAGAAACTATAAAACTCCTAGAGGAGAACATAGGCAAAACACTCTCCGACATAAACCACAGCAAGATCCTCTATGACCCACGTTCCAGAATATTGGAAATAAAAGCAAAACTAAACAAATGGGACCTAATGAAACTTAAAAGCTTTTGCACTACAAAGGAAACTATAAGTAAGGTGAAAAGATAGCCCTCAGATTGGGAGAAAATAATAGCAAATGAAGAAACAGACAAAGGATTAATCTCAAAAATATACAAGCAACTCCTGCAGCTCAATTCCAGAAAAATAAATGACCCAATCAAAAAATGGGCCAAAGAACTAAACAGACATTTCTCCAAAGAAGACATACAGATGGCTAACAAACACATGAAAAGATGCTCAACATCACTCATTATTAGAAAAATGCAAATCAAAACCACAATGAGGTACCATTACACGCCAGTCAGGATGGCTGCTATCCAAAAGTCTACAAGCAATAAATGCTGGAGAGGGTGTGGAGAAAAGGGAACCCTCTTACACTGTTGGTGGGAATGCAAACTAGTACAGCCGCTATGGAAAACAGTGTGGAGATTTCTTAAAAAACTGGAAATAGAACTGCCATATGACCCAGCAATCCCACTTCTGGGCATACACACTGAGGAAACCAGATCTGAAAGAGACACGTGCACCCCAATGTTCATCGCAGCACTGTTTATAATAGCCAGGACATGGAAGCAACCTAGATGCCCATCAGCAGATGAATGGATAAGGAAGCTGTGGTACATATACACCATGGAATATTACTCAGCCGTTAAAAAGAATTCATTTGAACCAGTCCTAATGAGATGGATGAAGCTGGAGCCCCCTATACAGAGTGAAGTAAGCCAGAAAGATAAAGAACATTACAGCATACTATCACGTATATATGGAATTTAGAAAGATGGTAATGATAACCCTATATGCAAAACAGAAAAAGAGACACAGAAATACAGAACAGACTTTTGAACTCTGTGGGAGAATGTGAGGGTGGGATATTTCAAAAGAACAGCATGTATACTATCTATGGTGAAACAGATCACCAGGCCAGGTGGGATGCATGAGACAAGTGCTCCAGCCTGGTGCACTGGGAGGACTCGGGGGAATCGGGTGGAGAGGGAGGTGGGAGGGGGGATCGGGATGGGGAATACGTGTAAATCCATGGCTGATTCATATCAGTGTATGACAAAACCCACTGAAAAAATAAAATAAAATAAAATAAAAAGAAAGAAAAAAAAAAAAGATACATGCACCCCAATGTTCAGCACTATTTGCAATAGTCAATATATGGAAGCAATCTGAATGTCCACATGGTACACATATCCAGTGGAATATTACTCAGTCATTAAAAAAATGAATAACATCATTTACAACATAATGGATCTGGGGATTAGCATACTAAATGCAATAAGTCAAACAGAGAAAGACAAATATCATGTGATGTCATTTACATGCAGAAGCTAAAAAAATGTGATAAAAACAAACATTTACAAGACAGAAACAGACACAGACTTCAAAAAGAAACTTATGGTTACCAAAGGAGAAAGGTGCAAAGGCAGGATAAATTAGGAATAACATGTATGCCCTAAAATATATAAAATAGATAATCAGTAAGATTAAGGTATAGCACAGGGAACTCTACTCAATATTTTGTAATAAGCTATTATTTAGGAAAAAATTATTATTATTAAGGATTATTCAGGACAATAGTCTGAAAAAATGTATGTATATATATATATATATATATATATATATATGTGGAACTGAATCACTTTGCTGTACACCTGAAACTAATGTAATCTTGTAAATAAACTATACCCCAATATAAAATAAAAAGAAAAAATAAATAAATAAAATTTTAAAAAATTAAAAAAAGTTAAAAAAAAGTAAATTTTTAAAAATAAATCAATAAGTTACTGACAATTATTAATATGTACATATTGCCATTCTTCTTGTTTCAAGATTGTTTTTGTAGTTCTTTTGTGTTTCTTCTTCTTTCCTACCCTTCTGTGTGATATGATGACTAACTTATGTTATGTTTGGATTTTTTCTTTGTTGTGTTTTTATCTACTGAAAATTTTTGGCTTGTGATTATCAAGAGGCTTATATATAGCAATATAGAAAATATGTATATATAAATATACATATATATGTAACTGTTTTGTTTCTGATCTCTTATTCAAATCCTTTTTAATGACCTTGAATTTTTACTTTCTCCCATTATGTTTCCTGTTTTTGACATCCATATTTATATCTTTTTCCTTTGTGTGTCCCTTAGCTAATTTTATTATCGATAATTATATTACTTTTGTCTTTTAATCTTTCTACTAGTTTCATAAAAGGTTTATACTACCTTTACTGTATACCTGCTTTTTCCCATTAGACATTTTTCTTTTATAGCTTTTTAATTTCTAAATTGTGGCCTTTTCTTTTCCATTTAGTGATGTCTATTTAATATTTATTGTAGAGCGGGTCTCATGGAGCTAAACCTTTTCCATTTTGCTTGTCTGTAAAATTTTTTATCTCTCTCTCACATCTGAATAAAAGCCTTGCCATATGGGTTATTCTTGGCTATAGGTTTTTAGCTTTCATCATTTTCAATATAAAGCATTACTCTCTTTTCGCCTACAGAGTTTCTGCTGAAAAGTCAGCTGATAGTATAATGAGAGCTCACTTGTTCATAACCTGCTGCTTTCCACTTGCTGCTTATATTATTCTATCTTTAATTTTTGCCACTTTAATTACACTTTGTCTTGATGTGGTCCCCTTGGGACTTTCTGTTTTGTATTCTCTGTGCTTCCTATACCTGGATGTCTGTTTCCTTTCCCAGGTTGGGGAAAGTTTTACCTAATATGTTTTTAACATGTTCTTAGCCCCTTTCTCTCTTTTTTCTCCTTTTGGGACTCCTTCCATATTTCTCAATGGTAAAGAAGCTGCTTGCCAATGCAGGAGATGCAAGAGATACAGGTTTGATCTCTGGGTCAGGAAGATCCCCTAAAATTAAAAACAGCAAGCTGCTCTAGTATTCTTACCTGGAAAATTCCATGGACAGAGGAGCCTGGTGGATTACAGTCCATGGGGCTGCAAAAAGATACAACTGAGTGACTAAGAACATGCAGGCCATGTGTCAAACATATCTAATTTTTGAATAAAAGAATTTCTTTTTCTGAGATCCTGTATCTTCTTTGCTATCATTATTCTTACTTTTTTTCCTGAGAAGTTGCCTATCTCCACTTCACTTAATTGTTTTTCTGGGGCTTTATCTTGTTCTTTCATCTGGTACATATTCCTCTACTGCTTCACTTTGTTGAATCTGTGATTATGGTTTTCTTTCTGCAGGTTGCAAGGTTGTAGTTCTTGCTTCTGTTGTCTGCCCTCTAGTGTATGAGACTATCTAAGAGGCTTTCTGAGGGGAAGGACTAGTGTTGGGTAGAGCTGGGTATTGTCCCTCTGGTGGTCAGTCTTGCACTCAGTAAAACTTAAATCTGCTTGTCTGCTGATTGATGGGGCTGTGTTCCAAACCTCTTTGTTGTTTGGCCTGAGGTGACCAAGCACTGGAGCCTACAGACTATTTGGTGGGGCTAATGGCTATTTCTGGAAGGGCGGACTCCAATGAGTGCTTCCCAGAACTAATCCTTCCAGTGTCTTCATCCCTGAAGTGAGCCTCAGCCACCCCAAAAGAAGACCTTTCAGTGTTACCAAGGAGATCTTGCCCCCCCCCAGTCCTAGTGTGCACAAGACTGTGTGTGCCCTCCAAGAGTGGAGCTTCTGTTTTCTCCAGTGTTGTCTGAAGCCCTGCAATCAGACCCCAGTGGTCTTCAAAGCCAGATTCTCTGGGGACTCTTCCTCCCAGTCCCTGACCTCCAGCTGGGAAGTTTGACATGGGGCTCAGAATTCTCCTGTGGAATAACTTCTGTGGTATAATTATTTTTCAGTGTTGTGGGTCGCTTACCTGCTGGGTATGAGATTTGATTTTATTATGACCACACCCCTTTTACTGATTCATTCTGGCTTCCTCTTTGTCTTTGGATGTGGGGTATCTTTTTTTGATAGGTTTTCTCATGGTTGTTCAGCAGTTGTGAATTCCTTTCACAAGAATTTCATTTTATCACTGCACAGATTGTCTAGTTGTGGCACACAGACTTAGTTGCTGTGCAGTGTGTGGGATCCAAGTTCCTCGACCAGGGATGAAACCCATGTTCCCTGCATTGCAAGGTGGATTCTTAACCACTGGGCCATCAGGGAAGTCTCTGAGATTTATTTTTTTAAAGCTCAAATACCTAAGATATATTGATGAACAGATAATGATTACTAGGCAGAGTTTTCCACAGAGACAGACCAATATAAAAAATATATCTATATCTATCTACCTATCTATCTGTCCATCTGTCCAGAGAGAGAGAAAGAATTTTCTCACACAAAAGTAATGATTGATAAGCCTGAAATTTCTAAGTGGGCCTAACAGCTGAAAATTCAGGTAAGAATTAAAGCTGCATCTTGAATCTGAATTCTGTAGGACAGGAGTCTGGAGATTTAGGCCAGACTTCTGTGTTGCAGTCTTAGAAAGAATTCTTTCTTTCTTGGTTTATATCAGTCTTTTTTAATTAAGGCTTTTAGTTGATTGGATGAGGCCCACACAACATTATAAAAGGTTAAGTGAAGTAAGTGAAAGTCGCTCAGTCGTGTGCAACTCTTTGCGACCCCGTGGACTGTCCATGGAATTGTCCAGGCCAGCATACTGTAGTAGGTAGCCTTTCCCTTCTCCAGGGTATCTTCCCAACCCATGGATCGAACCCAGGTCTCCCACATTGCAGGCAGATTCTTTACCAGCCGAGCCACAAGGGAAGCCCATAAAGGGTTATGTACTTTACTAAAAATTTACCCACTTAAATGATAATCACATCTAAAAAAAGAAAAAAATCACAACATCTAGATGGTTGCTTGACCAACCTAGACAAGTTGCAGTCCACCCTTTGCTTATGTGGCATCCATACACATCTTCTTAAACAGTACTAAATCTGCAAATAAAAAAATAACAGGGTGGAATGGGTAAAAGTGCTTAAAACGTACAAAATTGCAGTTAAAAGACAAATAGGTCTGGGGGTGTAATAACAGCATGGTGACTATAGTTAGCAATACTGTATCGTATCTTTGAAGTTGCTAAGAGAGTAAATCTTAACAGTTCTTATCATGAAAAAACAATGTGTACTTATAAGTGATGATGGATGTTAACTATATATACATATATTAAATCATTATTAGTTTTATATCTAAAACTAACACAATGTTATATCTCAATTTAAATAAATAAATAAGAAAGTGTCAAAGGCTGACTAGACTAGAAAAACAATATTTAGCTATAAGCTATTAAAAGAGGCATCTAACATATAAGGACATGGAAAAGTTAAGAGGAAAAAGGATAGAAAAAGATAATTGAGTCATGCAAATAATAACCCAAACAAAACTGATATGGCTTTATTAATATTAGAAAAAATAAAGCTTAAGTAAAGAAGATATATAAGAGGATAACAAGGAGAGGTACCAATTCTAACCTTTGCGTGAAGTTAATAACATCTTTCAAAATATATAACTAAATATGGTATAGAATGAAAGGAAACTGACAAATTTACCACCATAGTAGGATATTTTAAACACATTTTTTACTCAATAATTATCACATTTAAAGGAAAAAAATGAAGATAGGCTATTTAAACCACATGACTAACTAGTTATATCTAATAGGTATATACAAAATGGAACAAAAGTTACATTATTTTTTTAGCTCACTATGATATAGTTTCAAAACTTTTCCACTTACTGTATCATGAAACAATTTTTGACAGATTTCAGAGAACTAGTATTATACAGACATCTTTCACCAACAACAATAATTAGAAAATATTAACAAAAAGAAAAAAGAAAAAAAAACTGATACTAGAAATCGAGAATGTGCTTTTAAATAACTTATGATGTAAAATGTAGTAAAAACAGAAAATATTAAATACTGAACAGTTGTCAAAATGTGTTTTAAGATATGTAGAATACAGCTTAAACAGTACTTTAAAATTTGTGATCTTAGATGTTTACTTTATAGAAGAAAGGATGAAATACAATTTGTGAATGACACAAAGTCAGAAATTAGTTAAAAAAAAGAAATGAGAAAGAACAAAATTATACCTTTCCTTATCTTTTTCTAAAATTTTATTTATTTACTTTTGGCTGTGCTGGGTCTTTGTTGCTGCATGGGCTTTTCTTCGGCTGTGGTGAGCAGAGCTAGTCTCTAGCTGTGGTATGCAGGTTTCTTGTTACAGACTTGTCTTGTTGAGGCGCACAGGCTCTAGGGCGTGGGCTTTAGCAGTGGCACATGAGCTCAGGAGTTGTGGCTCCTGGGCTCTCGAGCACAGGATCAACAGTTGTGTTGCACAGGCTTAGGTGCTCCACACAGATTAAGCGACTCCACAGCATGTGGGATTTTCGTAGATCAGGGGTTGAACCCATGTCTCCTGCATTGACAGGTGGATTCTTTACCACTGAGGCACCAGGGAAGCCCCTCTGCTTATCTTTTGTATACCCAAAGGTATACTAATCTTCTCCCCAAAAAAGAATGCAAAGTCCTTGGATGAGATTCACTCTTCTGTTTGATATTCTGTAACTTAAATACTATGATATAAAGTTAAAATGTATATGTATATATGTGTATGTATGTATATATAAGGAAAGTCAATACATTTTATGTTTCATGATAAGAAAATGAGAGGAAAGATTTAAAGACATTTGTTTAATATAAATGTACATGTATATGTAATATGTAAAATGTTTGTATACTGTACATTTACAGGTTTATATATGTGTGTGTGTGTGAATATATATATGATATAATTCATAAACACAAATACATGCATAGCAACATAAAAGAAATACTCATAACAATTACAATCCTCATTTCTGTAATTGGTCACATGGTTGTAGATAATTATTATCGTCTTTCTTTACACATTACATATTTCCTGTGCCCTCAGCAAGTAGCTCAGATAGTTGTGGGTTTTTTACCTTGTGGGGTGATCCAAGCCATTCCTGAAGTGTCAGGGACATTAGCAGTCCTACCTGAATTAGGTTGTTGTAATTTTCCATTGACCTTAGTCATACAACATGGTAGCATTAAGAGAACCTTAAGGGATACCCTCGATTCCAGACATACTCTTCCTTCTCTCTGTTGTAGACGACCAGTACAATTTATTTCCCTTTGGTTGTTCATATCAATTACTCCAACCAGGAAGATAATTTCCTTTTGTTTGTTGATCAGGTGGTATGAGCCCAAAATGGCTAGGTGGCAGTCTTAACTTCTGGTTCATTATTGTTTCTCCTGGTCTACATACTTCTCCTTTTGGAAGTAAGATCTCTAGGCAAGCAGAGCATAAGTCTCTGAGGACGAAAAGCAAAAATTTGGCCAATGTGTCACTAGAAGTAATAGTGAGTGGTGCCCCTCCCGTGTTCACCCTTTGATTGCTGGACCTGTGAAACAGCACCACGTAGTGGCCACTGATTCAGAGCGTACACAGCCAAGGAGAACCTGGCCTCAACCAAGCAACATATTGCCAAAGAACTGGTGCTATAACTGAGTCTTCAAATTATCATTGCCCTGTTCTATCAAGCCCTCTGCTTCAGGAGAGCATGGTAGGATCAATGATTTTCATAATCATGAGCCCACCGCCATGCTTCTTTCTCTGTGTAGTAAGTTCATTGATCAGAAGCAACACCTGGCCATTTTTTCTGCCAAGAAAAGTGAATTACCAGGGGCACTTCTTGAAGTTCTGCCCAGGGAGAATTTCCCTTTAGCACTGTTCTTCAGGGATGTTCCAGAAAGGAACAGTAGAGCAAGAGCTTTCCATTTTAGGTGTAATACCTGTGTAGGTGCAAAACCATCTGTAAACCAGATGAGTCTTTCTTCCTGTCAGCTGATTGTGGAAAACTTCCCATGGCGCAGCAGGTACAGGTTGGGAGAAAGAAAGTGCTATAGCAGGAATAGGAACCATGGGCATTTGGGCCACTTCTTCATGTAACCTATTTGTGCCTTCAGGGCTTGCTTGGCCCAAAGTCATATATACCAATTCCAGTGGAAGTGGTATATATGATGGAATGTTATCATGTGTGCCCAATTCTATGGCTTGGTCAAATGACACAGTTGATGATGGACAACTCAAGTTGCAAGGCAACTTGGTGACCCATGATTAAACCTTTAGTCTCAGAGCTATTTCTCAAAAGGATAGTAATGATCTTTGGAGGATGGATCCAAAATTTTAAGGGCCTTCCCTGTGATTTACCTATAGGAACTTTCCAAAGCTCCAGACAATTTCCTTAGGTGCCACTGACTCTTCAAGCACCACTGGATCTGCTGAATGATAAGGTCCAAGTGGCAGAGCACTTGGAGAGCAGCCTGGACCTGATGCAGAACTGTCACTTGTCTTGGGCCCCACTAAAAACTAGCAACTTTTCAGGTCACTCCATAAACAGACAAGAGCTGCAAATCCAAATAAAGGGTATGTTATTAGCAAAATCCACAAATATTGTGTCTTCAAAATTCCACAGGCATTGGATCTCTTTTTTGTTTACAGTAGTAGTCAGATGCAACAGTTTATTATTTACCTCAGAAATAATATCTCAACATCCCCATACCACTAGACGCCTAGATATTTCACTAACATGCATAGAAAATCACTGAATTTTAGTAAAATTTATTTCCTATTCTTGAGACATAAAGGTCTTACTGGTAAGTCTTCAGATCCCAAAGATTGCCAATAAGTCATCAGAAACTAGGAAAGAAGCATAAAACAGGTCTTGGGAAAACAGAAAACCTCTGGCTTACAATTTGATCTTGAACTTTGCAGCCTCCAGAATTGTGAAAAAATAAAATTTTGTTATTGAAGCTACCTAGACTGTGATATATTGGCAACCCTAGCAAACCAATACATCTGAGTACTCAAGTAAATGTATAGCAGCTTTATTTATAATGTCAAAACTGTAAATGCCGTACATACCCATCAGCAAATAATTAGATTAAAAATTATGAGTTATTCATTCAGTAATATACTAATAAAAATGTCAACTACTAATACAAGGTGAAACATTCATTATGCTGAATGAAAGACAGATTATACATTAAAAACAAATACTGAATCTCCACAAGAAATAGGGTATGATTTACAACCAGATCACATCTATGCTTTTAGATTTCTATATTTCTTTTACTAAACAGTAATATTCATTGTCCTATTGACTGCCCCTTCTCCTATAATTCCATATTATTAAGTATATTAAAATAAGTCATTATCTTGAATATAGTATTTATTACATGTGAAAAATAACTACAAAAGCATACAGAGAAAAAATAATTTTGTCATTTCCTAAAGCTGACTGATTTCTACAAGGTAAAACAATTTTGTCATTTCCCAAAGTTGACTAATTTCTACAATAAAAAACAGTTCTGTCATTTCTGAAGGTTGACTGATTTCTACAATATTTCTACATATTTCAGAAAGGGTGACTTTTCCAGAACTAGAAGATTTCTATTAAGTTCTCCTTCCACACATTGAAATCACTTCAAAGGAACACAAGAATTTACCAAGAATAGGGAGTCAAAATTTGTATAAAACCAATAAGTTACACAACTAGAACCCAGCAAATGCTCCATAAATGGTAATTATCTGTATCTTCTATTATATGAGATCATTCCTAATAAATAAGGTAAGTTATATTTTGACATGAGCTATTGCATTCTGTTAATTTGTCCATTTTCTCTGTCTACCTACTCTCTTCCAGGTAGTTCTATAGAGGAGGCAGTAAAGGAGCTCCAGTGTAGAGAAGTGTCTCAGTTTACCTTTTGTTAGAAATTAATGTGCATAGAAGAATAACAGACATTATTTTAGATTAAGTCTAGTATTAAACTAATAACTAGAAACCAGATTCCTTCCTACAGCACATGTCATTTTAATGAAAAAATATGAAAAACAAAACAGAAAGTTAGCTGACATCTATCTATTGATTTATCCTTGCCAGTAACCTAAAAGGTCAGTATATTGTAGCTATATAAAAATTAATTATTGGTGTTTTTTCAATTATGTCCTTTATGTCCTCAGTGGGAAGTTGGCAAGTTGTTTAGACTCTCCTTGAGAATGAAAGTAAAAATAAATGGGTTGTTTACTAATTTGCCTGAATTTTAAAACCAGACACTATTCTTCCTTCTTCGTTAAAAATAACTAGTATTTAAATTAACTAGTATATTGTGAACAAAACTGTAAGTACAAGTATGCTTTCAGTTTTTAGTAAACTTTGAACAAATTTATCTGATTGACTATCAGAAAGAAAGACACTGGGCTACTAAACCTCATTCCTTTTTTTAAATTGCACTCTCAGCTTTTCCTCTTAGAAAGGCCAATATCAAACCCTGTTAATTCTTAAATTGCTACCACAAATTTACATGCAAAATCTCCAGTATGCAGAAAAGGCAAAATTGAAGTAAATACTCAGTTAGCAAAGGTTCTGGTCACTGGTCTTATTATGTTAAGAATTTATTAAGTAGATTACACCTCAAAAATTAAATAGGTAATTAGGACTGTGAATGCTGGCCTCTGAAATTTGGAAAGTAGAATTGGAGTTGGATATTCTAAGTAACATATGTGTAGATGTTTATTGTTCTAGGGAGGACCCCCCCACACACAATTTCCACATCCTCAAACCTTACAAAGAAAAAGAGGTTGAATACTCTGTATCATTATATCAACTTATGTGGCTTTACCCAAACCACGTTGATGAGATATTTCAGTTTCTTAATGTGGTACAGTGAAAGAGTATCATTTACAAAATCTGGCCAGAAGTAAAAGTTGCTGTACTGCTGAAAGAGAAAGACTCCCCTGGAGGTCACCATTTGGTCATCTTTGTTACTGGAAGATGATGAGGCAGGAGTATTCTATTGAGGAAGCACAATTTCATAATCATTCTCAGCTGTACAGGAAGAAGACCTAATAGTGCAAGGTTTCCTGAGAAGGGCATATTCTGTTTCTGGCCCTTCCCTTAATGGTCTCACTCTCTTTGCGACATTCTCATAACCATCATCGTTGGAGTTCAGGGAGGGTCTCCGATAGGGCCTGTGATTAATGACAGAGTAACATACTTCTTCACAACCACTGACATTCTTATTTTCCTGCAAGTACAAAGAAAAAAGAAATCAAGGATCTAGAATCAATCATCAGATTTGAACTCTATACTCCACCATCCCTCCTTTTTTCTTGTCTAATGATGATCTTGCACCTCAGGTATTCAAGGCCCTCTCTCCAAGCCCTGATGTCTTAAAGACTTCATTTTAGCAACATATCCTATGCTTCAAACTACCACTAATTCATTTCATTTCACTACAAATAATAAAAAAGAATAACAAGACACTGTTATCTCCCTGAACATCTAGAGAAAAGTAGTTGTATACTTTATGTCACACATACTGAGGTATACTATATGCAACAATCAGAATCACAGATCTATAAGTAATTAATCAAATTGCATAACAATTCTTCATAGGATAAAATTTAATTAATGTAATGAGAATCTAAATACATTTTCAATTGTATGGACCATGAAAGAAAAATTAAAATACTGCTAATTAAATCAATAAAATGTTTGTGATATAATATTAAAAAGAATAAGTGTTTTTTCATCTGTTGATTGATATCCACCAAGTTTATAAATATAAAAGCTAAGTCCTGGACATAAAGATTAAAAGGGAAGGTGGAAAGCTAAAAAATAATATATGTTTTATGGTGGTCAGATTGTAGTTGCAAATTTGATTTACTTTTGTTACAGTAGCTTTGAAAATAAAAATATTAGACTTTGGTAGACTTGAGAAAACAATACAAACTTACCTATCACCTAAATTTGGTAAAATATTTTTATTTTTTTATTTCTTTCTATTTTTGCATTAGAATTACCAGGACTAATATTTAAACTATCAAAATCTTTGATAAATCCATTCAGAAATTGCATGTTAAGGAAGATCTACAAGTAGGTTTGTATGAAGTTGTCTGTATTTTGCATTTATCAGACAAATGTAACAATGATTGTATTACCTGATTAGAAGTGGATGGAACACCTTTACCTGGAGGGTAAAAATAAAAAGAAAGCAATCTAAGAGTTTTGGGACATCACAAATTGAGGGTAAGAAGATAGTGAAAGGGTAGGAAAAAATGATGAAACTTCAAAGAGGTCCACTGTCTAAACATGTCATAATTCCATGTTATTATTGAGGTTCTTAAGGAAGGACACATCTTTGGGGGCAACAACAGTACTATCTTTCTGTGTAAATGATATATAACGAAGTTGGTGACTAAAAGTAAATTTTGAAGCTGGATAATAAAATTTTGTTGATAAATATGCTATGACAATGCAAAATGGCAAGTATAAATAAAAAATAATTATGGCTACAAAATTAAGATATAAATTTTATAAAGTTATCATAGGAAAATCATACAATTCTTAAGATGAACAGTCATTATAGAGATAGGTACTGACATAACAAAAGTGACTATATCAAATTAAATACAGATTCAATTTGATTACAGCTATAAATACTGAATTATACATCTGTTAATCTAAGATTCACTGCTAATATTTTTAATAAATATGTTAGAACTACAGGTTACTATATTTAGACTACTAAATATAGTAAAATCCCAGTTTGTAAAAGGAACATTGAATGATTCTTAACATCTACAACCTAATAGGCTTGAAAGTGATTGTGAGCAAAATCATAGAATATGTTAAATATACAGATTCTGTATAACAACAGTATGCTAGTAACTTTTAACATCTCTTTGTTCTTCACAGAAAAGTCACATTCAATGCACTGATTTCAAGTATGAAATGTTATATTTATCCATATAAAAATATATCTTTATAAATATCATAGTTTGTAATGAATCAATTAACCAAATATGTTTTAAAATTAGTATTGTTTTATAATCAGAAACTGAGGGAATTATGTAGCTTGAGCACAATTCAATTGTAGCATTAGTGATAATTTGGAGAACCAAGCACAAGTATGAAAGGCATGAAAAAAATCGTACACCAGTGGGTGAAGTGGTTACAGCTTTTGGGGCTGAAAATCTTAACATATTTAAAAACAAGCATAGTTATTCTAAGGTTAAAAATGTGAAACATGCCTTCATTGTGCTAAAGGTCAGCTAAATTCATATCCAGAGTAGACTTCTTATTTGAAGTTAGAACATTGAAAATATATATATATATGAGGCTTAGAACCGGAATGGAAATATCTGAGAAAATTTCTGATGACGGCAATTAACCTGAATTCCAAACTCCAAGAAAGATCATTGTGTCACATGAGGTGTTCTCTCTGGTCTTGGAGAGTGGGACTTATCTTTCCTTGATTGAAAACCCTGAAATTTATCTTGCAAAGGAAGGTCAGCCAATATCTCCTACCAAGAATACATTATCTTATTCATACTGAAGACAAAAATCAGATCCAAGCATACCCTTGACATAAAGTAGATTATAAAAGAAAGAGAGAGGACAGGGATACCACTTTCTCCCCCACAAATTCATCAAAAGAACATTTGAACACTGAGAAAATTCCACGAAACAACTTATGAACACTTGCAGAGGACACCAGGCACCCAGAAAGGCAGCCCATTGTCTTCAAAAGGAGATAGGACAAAATATAAAAAATAAAAAGAGAGACAAAAGAGTTAGGGATGGAGATCAGTCCTGGGAGGGAGTCGTAAAAGAGGAGAAGCTCCAAACACCAGGAAACCCTCTCACCAGCAGGTCTGTGGGGAGTCTTGCAATCTCAGAGGACAACATAACCAGGTGGAAAAATAAATAAATAAAACCCACAGATTACACGCCTAACGGCAACTCCCAGCGGAGAAGTAGCCCAGATGCTCACATCCACTACCAGCAAGTGGGGGCTGAACAGGGAGGCATGCGCTGCATTGCTTAGGGTAAAGACCAGGCCTGAATGCCCTGAGGGCAATCTGAGGGAGCTAATGTGAGATAGCAACTCAAACTGAGGGATAGCTAGAGAGAGAAAAAAGAGAGAGAGAGAGAGAACATTCCCGCAAAAAGCCCTAACCTTAGACACTGCCGGCCTGCTCACAGAACAAAGGACTGAGTGAATACCAGAGGAGAGCTAGCCAGCAGCAGACCGGCCCATCCCCCTCTGGAGGCAGAAAGGCAGGCGGACAACAGCCAGAGCTGGAAAGGGGCAATCTCGGCCCCAGAGATGGCATCCTCTACCAAACTGTGAGCAGGCTCCTAGTTGCTAAGCAAGTCTTCCAGGGATCCTGGACAGTTGACATCCATCAGAAAGGTCTCAACCAGAGATCAGCTCCCCAGAAGAGACACAGGGCACACCTGAGACGGTGCTCCCACTGCACACCCAGGAAACTGTGTGGCTGGGATGGGGGAGGTGATAAGATGCCCTGCACCTGGGGAGTGTGTGCTCACCAAGCACCTTGTCATCTGAGCTGCTTGGACCTGGGAAGGGCACAAATCACAGGCCCAGCCGAGTCTGTGCCTTTGTGGAGTACCCGAGAACCTGAACCTGAGCAGCTTAGACCTGGGAAGTGCATGCAACCCAGGGCCCACTTTAGACAGTTCCCCTGCAGAGCAACCTGGAGCCTGAGCAGTGTAGACTATGAAAGCACACACTCCGTGAGTGGGGGCAAACCCAGTGTGGCCAAAACACTGTGAGCACTCCCCACACACACCAGTGATACTTGTTTGCAGTGTTCCTCTCTCCCCACAGCATGACTGAACAAGGGAGCCTAAATAAGTAACCACCTTCACCCCCTTGTTTCAGGGTGGAAATTAGACACTGAAGAGCCAAAATAAACAGAGGGAACCACTTTGGAAGTGACAAGTGCAACAGATTAAAACCTTGTAGTTAGCACCGATTACATTGGAAGGGGCCTGTAGATCTTGAGAAGTATAAGCTGGAACAAGGAACTATCTGAAACTGAACTGACCCCACACTGCCCACAACAGCTCCAAAAGAAATTCCTACATATAATTTACTATTATCATTTTTAATTTTTTCATTTTCTTTTATTTTTAAGTCCTCTTACTCCTTTAATTTTCATTTTTATAACCTACTATTACCTTGCAAAAAAAAAAAAAGACCCTATTTTTAAAGCAAACTTCATATTATTTTTTATAATTTTTGTGATTTTGTTTTGCTTTTTTAATATTGTACTTTTGAGAGTCTAATCTGGACTCAATTTTTAATCTTTGCTTTTTGGTATTTGTTATCAATTTTGTACCTTTAAGAATCCAATCTTCAGTACCCATTTTTACTTAGGACAGTGATTACTGGCTTGATTGCCCTCTCTCCCTTTTGACTCTCCTTTTTCTCCCCTAGGTCACCTCTGTCTCCTCCCTCCACCTTCACTTCTCTACCCAACTCTGTGAATCTCTTTGGGTATTCTGGGCTGTGGAGAACACTTAGGGAACTGATTACTGGCTGAACTGTCTCTCTCCTTTTGACCCCCCCCCCCTTCTCCTCAGGGTCACCTCTATCTCCTTCCTCCCTCTTCTCTTCTTTATGTAACTCCATGAACCTCTCTCTGGGTGTTCCAGGCTGTGGAGAGCACATAGGGATTTCATTACTGGCTAGATTGTTCTCTCCCCTGCTGATTCCCCCTATTCTCCAACTGGTCACCTCTATCTCCCACCTCCCTCTTCTCTTCTCTGTGTAACTCACCTAACCTTTCTGGGTGTCCCTCATTGTGGAGAATCTTTTCTCCATTAACCTAGGTGTTTTATCATTGGTGCTGTATGGATGGAGAAGTCTGGAGGCTACTGTAAGAATAAGACTGAAAACCAGAGGCAGGAGGCTTAAGTCCAAAACTGGAGAACAACAGAGAACTCCTGAATCCAGGGAACATTAATAGATAAAAGCTCATCCAAAAGCTTCCATACCTACACTGAAACCAAGCTCCACCCGAGAGCCAACAAGTTCCAGAGCAAGACATACCACGCAAATTCTCCAGCAACACAGGAACATAGCCCTGAGCTTTAATATACAGGCTGCCCAAAGTCAAACCAAACCCATAGACATATCAAAACTCACTACTGGACACTTCACTGCACTCCAGAGAGAATAAATCCAGATCCACCCACCAGAACATTGACACAATCTTCCCTATCCAGGAAACCTTGACAAGCCACCCGTCCAACCCAACCCATGGGAGGAACCTCCACAATAAAGAGGAACCACAAACTGCCAAAATACAGAAAGGCCACCCTAAACACAGCAATCTAAACAAGATGAAAAGGCAGAGAAATACTCAGCAGGTAAAGGAACATGATAAATGCCCATCAAACCAAGCAAAAGAGGAGGCAATAGGGAGTCTACCTGAAAAAGAATTCAGAATAATGATAATAAAAATTATCCAAAATCTTAAAAACAAAATGGAGTTACAGATAAATAGCCTGGAGACAAGGATTGAGAAGATGCAAGAAATGTTTAACAAGGACCTTGAAGAAATTAAAAGAGTCAATCAATAATGAATAATGCAATAAGTGAGATCAAAAACACTCTGCAGTGAACCAACAGTAGAATAACAGAGGCTGAAGGTAGGATAAGTGAGGAAGACGATAGAATGGAGGAAATAAACGAAGCAGAGAGGAAAAAAGAAAAAAGAATTGAAAGAAATGAGGACAACCTCAGAGACCTCTGGGACAATGTCAAATGCCCCAACATTCGAATCATAGGAGTCCCAAAAGAAGAAGACAAAAAGAAAGGCTGTGAGAAAATACTTGAGGAGATAATAGTTGAAAACTTCCCTAAAATGGGGAAGGAAATAGTCACCCCAGTCCAAGAAACCCAGAGAGTCCCAAACAGGATAAACCCAAAGTGAAACACCCCAAGACACATATTAATCAAATTAACAAAGATTAAATACAAAGAACAAATATTAAAAGCAACAAGGGAAAAACAACAAATAACACACAAGGGGATTCCCATGAGGATAACAGCTGATCTATCAATAGAAACTCTTCAGGCCAGAAGGAAATGGTCAGACATACTTAAAGTGATGAAAGAAAAAAACCTACAACCCGGGTTACTATACGCAGCAAGGATCTCATTCAGATATGAAGGAGAATTCAAAAGCTTTACAGACAAACAAAAGCTGAGAGAATTCAGCACCACCAAATCAGCTCTTCAACAAATACCAAAGGGTCTTCTCTAGACAGAAAACACAGAAAAAGTGTATAAATTCGAACCCAAAACAACAAAGTAAATGGCAACAGGATCACGCTTATCAACAATTACCTTAAATGTAAATGGTTTGAATGCCCCAACCAAAAGACAAAGACTGGCTGAAGGGATACAAAAACAAGACCCCTATATATGCTGTCTACAAGAGACCCACCTCAAAACAAAGGACATACAGACTGAAAGTGGGGGGCTGGAAAAAGATATTTCATGCAAATGGAGACCAAAAGAAAGCAGGAGTAGCAATACTCATATCAGATAAAACAGACTTTGAAATAAAGGCTGTGAAAAGAGACAAAGAAGGACACTACATAATGATCAAAGGATCAATCCAAGAAGAAGATATAACAATTATAAATGCACCCAACATGGGGGCACCCCAATATGTAAGGCAAGTGTTAACAAGTATGAAAGGGGAAATTAACAATAACACAATAATAGTGGGAGACTTTAATATCACACTCACACCTATGGATAGATCAACTAAACAGAAAATTAGCAAGGTAATACAAACTTTAAATGACACAATGGACCAGTTAGACCTAATTGATATCTATAGGACATTTCACCCCAAAACAATGAATTTCACCTTTTTCTCAAGCGCACACAGAACCTTCTCCAGGATAGATCACATCCTGGGCCATAAATCTAGCCTTGGTAAATTCAAAAAAATTGAAATCATTCCAAGCATCTTTTCTGACCACAATGCAGTAAGATGTCAGCTACAAGAAAAAGAACTATTAAAAATTCCATCATATGGAGGAAGAACATGCTTCTGAATAACCAACAAATCAGCAAAAAAATCAAAAAAGAAACCGAAATATGCATAGAAACAAATGAAAATTAAAACACAACAACCCAAAACTTATGGGACACTGTAAAAGCAGTGCTAAGGGGAAGGTTCATAGCAATACAGGCTTACCTCAAGAAACAAGAAAAAAGTCAAATAAATAACCTAACTCTATACCTACAGCAAGGAAATGGCAACCCACTCCAGTATTCTTGCCTAGAGAATCCCATGGACAGAGGAGCCTGGTAGGCTACAGTCCACGGGGTCGCAAAGAGTCGGAAACAACTCAGCGACTTCACTCACTCACTCACACCTACAGCAACTAGAAAAAGAAGAAATGAAGAACCCCAGGGTTAGTAGAAGGAAGGAATCTGAAAAATTAAGGCAGAAATAAATGCAAAAGAAACAAAAGAGACCATAGGAAAAATGAACAAAGCTAAAAGCTGGTTCTTGAAGATGAATAAAATAGACAAACCATTAACCAGACTCATTAAGAAACAAAGGGAGAAGGATCAAATCAACAAAATTAGAAATGAAAATGGAGAGATCACAACAGACAACACAGAATTACAAAGGATGATAACAGACTACTATCAGCAACTATATGCCAATAAATTGGACAACTCAGAAGAAATGGACAAATTTCTAGAAAAGTATAACTTTCCAAAACTTAACCAGGAAGAAATAGAAAATCTTAGCATACCCATCACAAGCACGGATTTTAAAACTGAGTCAGAAATCTTCCAGCAAACAAAAGCCCAGGACCAGATGGCTTCACAGCTGAATTCTACCAAAAATTTAGAGAAGAACTAACACCTATCCTACTCAAACTGTTCCAGAAAATTGCAGAGGAAGGTAAGCTTCCAAACTCATTCTATGAGGCTGCAATCACCCTAATACCAAAACCAGAAAAAGATGCCACACAAAAAAAAGAAAAGAAAAGCAAAGGCCAATATCACTGATGAACATAGATGCAAAACTCCTTAACAAAATCCTAGCAAACAGAATCCAACAACATATTAAAAAGATCATACATCATGACCAAGTGGGATTTATCCCAGGGATGCAAGGATTCTTTAATATCCACAAATCAATCAATGTAATACACCACATTAACAAATCAAAAGATAAAACCCATATGATTATCTCAATAAATGTAGAGAAAGCCTTTGACAAAATTCAATACCCATTTATGATTAAAAATCGTCCTGAAAGCAGGCTTAGAAGGAACATACCTCAACTTAATAAAAGCTATATATGATAAACCCACAGCAAACATTATCATCAATGGTGAAAAATTGAAAGCATTTCCCCTAAAGTCAGGAAAAAGACAAGGGTGCCCACTCTCACCACTATTATTCAACACAGTTTTGGAAGTTTTAGCCACAGCAATCAGAGAAGAAAAACAAATAAAAGAAATCCTGATTGGAAAATAAGAAGTAAAACTCTCACTGTTTGCAGATGACATGATCCTCTACATAGAAAACCCTAAAGACTCCACCAGAAAATTACTAGAGCTAATCAACTAGTATAGTAAAGTTGCAGGATATAAAATTAACACACAGAAATCCCTTACATTCCTATACACTAACAATGAGAAAAAAAGAAAAAGAAATTAAGGAAACAATACCATTCACCATTGCAACAAAAAGAATAAAATACTTAGGAATAAATCTACCTAAAGAAACAGAAGACCTATATATAGAAAACTATAAAACACTGATGAAAGAGATCAAAGAGGACACAAATAGGTGGAGAAATATACCATGTTCATGGATTGGAAAAATCAGTATAGTGAAAATGAGTATACTACCAAAAGTAATCTGCAGACTCAATGCAATCCCTATCAAGCTACCAACGGTAACTTTTCACAGAACTAGAACAAATAATTTCACAATTTGTATGGAAATACAAAAAACCTCGAATAGCCAAAGCGGTCTTGAGAAAGAAGAATGGAACTGGAGGAATCAACCTGCCTGACTTCAGGCTACACTACAAAGCCACAGTCATCAAGACAGTATGGTACTGGCACAAAGACAGAAATATAGATCAATGGAACAAAATAGAAAGCCCAGAAATAAATCCACGCACCTATGGACACCTGATCTTTGACAAAGGAGGCAAGAATATACAATGGAGAAAGACAATCTCTTTAACAAGTGGTGCTGGGAAAACTAGTCAACCACTTGTAAAAGAATGAAACTAGAACACTTTCTAACACCATACACAAAAATAAACTCAAAATGCATTAAAGATCTAAACATAAGACCAGAAAGTATAAACCTCCTAGAGGAAAATATAGGCAAAACACTCTCCGACATAAATCACAGCAGGATCCTCTATGACCCACCTCCCAGAGTAATGGAAATAAAAGCAAAAATAAACAAATGGGATCTAATTAAACTTAAAAGCTTTTGCACAATGAAGGAAACTATAAACAAGGTGAAAAGACAGCCTTCAGAATGGGAGAAAATAGCAAATGAAGCAACTGACAATGAATTAATCTCAAAAGTATACAAGCAACTCCTGAAGCTCAATTCCAGAAAAATAAATGACCCAATCAAAAAATGGGCCAAAGAACTAAAAAGACATTTCTCCAAAGAAGACATACAGATGGCTAACAAACACATGATAAGATGCTCAACATCACTCATTAGCAGAGAAATGCAAATCAAAACCACAGTGAGGTACTATCTCATGCCAGTCAGAATGGCTGCTATCCAAAAGTCTACCAACAATAAATGCTGGAGAGGATGTGGAGAAATTAAGGAAACACTCTTACACTGTTGGTGGGAATGCAAACTAGTACACTGCCACTATGGAGAACAGTGTAGAGATTTCTTAAAAAACTGGAAATAGAACTGCCATATGATCCAGTAATCCCACTGCTGGGCATACACACGGAGGAAACCAGAAGTGAAATAGACACATGTACCCCAATGTTCATTGCAGCACTGTTTGTAATAGCCAGGACATGGAAGCAACCTAGATGTCCATAGCAGACTAATGGATAAGAAAGCTGTGGTACATATACACAATGGAATATTACTCAGCCATTAAAAAGAATGCATTTGAATCAGTTCTAATGAGGTGGATGAAACTGGAGCCTATTATACCGAGTGAAGTAAGTCAGAAAGAAAAACACCAATAAAGTATATTAAAGCATATATATGGAATTTAGAAAGATGGTAACGATGACCCTACATGCAAGACAGCAAAAGAGATATAGATATATAGTACAGTCATTTGGACTCTGTGGGAGAAGGCTAGGGTGGGATGATTTGAGAGAATATCATTGAAACATGTATATTATCATGTGTGAAACAGATCTCCAGTCCAGGTTTGATGCATGAGATAGGGTGCTCAGGGCTGGTGCACTAGGATGATCCTGAGGGATGATAGGGAGGGAGTAGGGAGGGGGGTTCATGATGGGGAACACACGTACACCCATGGCTGATTCATGTCAATGTATGGCAAAAACCACTACCATATTGTGAAGTAATTAGCCTCCAATTAAAATAAATAAATTTTTTAAAAAGAGAATATTTTCCTTTCTATTTACGCTCTTAATATGTATTCACAACCTGCCCAAATCAAACAAACAAAAGTGTGAATTCCGCAACACTGTGTTGTTATTGAATTGATTCTGTGAGTCCTAGATTATGAAAGAAAGCACACATATGGTATGGAACGGAATGAATGTCTAGATACTGATGCACTTATCAGAAAGTCTGGACTCAATACTGCAATTCACAGAGTTGAGAGGCACATCTAATTATTAACTAGAGTGGCTGCCTAGGAATAGATCTCAGTAATGGCCTGTATAAAAAGGCATTACTGCTTCAGGTTGTAATTGTCTCCTATTACTGCTGCCATGAAATTAAAAGACGCTTGCTCCCTGGAAGAAAAGCTATAACAAACATAGTGTACTAAAAAACAGAGACATCACTTTGCTGACAGAAGTCTGTAAAGTCAAAGATATGGTTTTTCCAGTAGTGCTATGGTTGTGAGAGCTGGACCATAACTGAAGGCTGAGTGCCAAAGAATTGATGCTTTTGAACTGTGGTGCTTATGAAGACTCTTTGAGAGTCGCTTGGACAGCAAGGAGATCAAACCAGTCAATCCCAAAGAAAATAGACCCTGAATACTCACTGGAAGGACTTATACTGAAGCTTCGATACTTTGGCCACCTGATGCTGTTAGGGAAATTAAACTTCCCTTGTAGCTCAGTCAGTAGTCTGCCTCCAGTGCAGGAGAACTGGATTCCATTCCTGGGTCAGGAAGATCCCCTGGGGAAGGAAATGGCAACCCACTCCAGTTTTCTTGCCTGGAGAATCCCATGGACAAAGTAACCTGGCAGGTTACAGTCTATGGCGTTGCAACAGTCGGACATGACTGAGAGACTAAGTACACACACGCACACACACACACACAATCCTATTTAGGCTTCAGAGACAAAGCAGAGCAGGCCTCTGACTTTGCTTCTAACCTGCCTGGACACTGCCCTGAGTGGGAGTGACTGGGAGTGACTGCCTGCTGTGAGTGCAGGACTTTCAGTACTTTAGAAAAAATGGGGGAAGAATCTTGAGATTGTTGAGCCCCTGAAGGGGGCCTTGCCAACCAAACCCCAGGCTTAACAACATTCCAAGTTTTACAAGACAAATCAAACAGAATTAACATGAAACTAGGCTTGCAATTTGGTCACAGATTGATGATGATATCAGTTTGCATCTGTCCTGGGATTATAAATGGGAGACCCAAACTGCAGTCTTTGAAGTCTCACCCATGGATTAGATATGCTGCCTGGGACCCTTTCCCAATTGGGACTCCAGATGTGCTGTGACACGGGACTTCCCAGAGCTGATTGAGTCTGAATGTTGGTCAAAGCCCAATTTGGTGATGTATCTTCTGCTCTTTCTATTTGTCCTTTCTTTTAATGTTAGTATATTGAAAGTAAGCTAGATAATTCTCTAATAAATATCTGTGTTATTTATTTCTATATAACCAGTGGCTTATTTTGTTAACAAATCTTGTGAACCTGAGATGAAAGTGAAAACTTTCTGCAAAACAGATGCAAAGAGCTGACCCACTGGAAAGACCCTGATGCTGGGAAAGATTGAGCACAGGATGAGAAGGGGGCAACAGAGGATGAGATGGTTGGATGGCATCATCGACTTAATGGACATGAGTTTGAGCAGTCTCTGGGAGTTAAGGACAGGAAAGCCTGGCGTGCTGCCATCCATGGAGTTGCAGAGTCAGACACGACTGAGTGACTGAACAAAAACTGCTGTAAGAAGTTATCACAAACCTGATGGCTTAAAACAATGCAAGTTTATTACTAATATCTTACAGTTTTAGATATTAGAATTCTGAGTCTCACTGGGCCAAAATCAAGATGTTGACATGGCTGCATTCCTTTCTGGAGATTCTAAAGGAGACTCAATTTCTTTGCCTTTTCCGGCTTCTGGAAGCTGCACTCATTCCTTGGATCATTATCCTTTCCACTGCTACAAACAAGCAATAGCTGTTTGAGTTTTTCTTATGCAGCATCTCTCTGACACTGTGCTGACACTCTGACACTCTACTTCTCTCTTCTACATTTTAAGAGCATTTGTTCATCTCCCCACCTAGAAACCTTGAATCACATATGTAAACTCCCTTTTGACATTTAAAAACATAGTCAAATTTGGATATCTTTGGGGGCCTTTATTCTGTTAATACCTGTTTGCATACTCAATAGCTCAGTCCTGTCCAACTCTTTGTGACCCCATGAGCTATAGTCCATCCACCCGGCTCCTCCGTCCATGGGATTTTCCAAGCAAGAATATTGGAAAAGGTTGCCATTTCCTCCTCCAGGGAATCTTCCCAACTCGGGGATTGAACCCACATCTCCTGTATTGGCAGGAAAATTCTTTACTGCTGAGCCACCTGTGAAACCCCTTATTCTACCTACTACCCATATATTCCTTGTTATAAAGCCAAAAAAGGAAAATATCTAAAGATTTAGGAAAGTAAGAATATTTAAATGAATGTACTTCTATAACCTTCCCATCTTTGCCCCAACATCTCAGAAAATGGCAAAGAAAACCTTCCTTTGCCTATGTCCATGAAATAACACATGGTAAGCATCACATTGCTTTCTAAATTGCAAATTTTTCTTGCTGTTTGTATTTTGGTAAGTCTTCTGGCTCTATTATGATTCACACACCATTAATAGACTGCCACATCTTTCCTGCAGTTCAACCCAATAATTATGACTGATCTGTAATTGTTGGAACCAGGAATGGTTGAAGTAACCATCTTCCAAAGGTATGAGAATCTGGACTTAGGTACATCAGCTGATTAGGTTTAGAGGCAGAGCAGATCCCGTATTAAAAAATGAGACACAAGTAGTCCACAGTACAAATGGCAAAAGACTTATTAAAATTTACCTGTGGTCACTTGAGTGGAAAAGACTAGCCTAAATGACTGCTCTAACAGACCTTTTGGGAAAGAATGAGAAATATGAAGACTACTGATTATCTGATTGTTTTTGGAGCACATAAACAGAGAATATGATACTTTAAATTTGTGGTTCAAGAGCTGATTAAAGGACCAAGGAAATTTCCCTAAAAGAATCTTATTTTACCTTAGCCCACTAATAGAAGAAGGGAATTTTTTCCTGTGTCTATGTCATAGTGTGTTGAAGGGGTCCATAAATATATCCAATGAATATCACCATGACTAAAACAAGGGTGAAAGCAGATATGTTGACCAATTTGCAGCAGCATCATATAGATTCTCCTCAACTGGCTCTCATCTAAATGGAATGTAAACTGACTAAAAGCAATAAAATAAAACCAGAAAATTACTGACTTTAATATCAAAAAGATGCAGAGGTGGTAATTTTGGTAACTTTTTCACTTAATTTCCCTTTTTGGCCTCAGTAAATGCGGCTGGGTCTTGGACATTTTCACAAATTTAATTAGATAACTTCATTTGCATTTACTGTTGCAGATGAGGTCTGTTAATTCACTAAAGCAGTGCATTGGCAGATAGTTAGATACATTTGCTTTCATGCTTCATTGGTGCTGCTTCATTGGTGTATTTCAGGGCTTTATCTATTTCTGTCTTTCTGTCAATATCTGCTTTGCAGGAACATTGATCATTTCATATATCTGCAGGACATAAAAATAATCTACTATATAGAGGACATAAGGCTGATAGATCCTGGTGAACATAAAGGGACAGGTACCCTGGAATACTTTAGATATATAGTTTGCCAAAGGAAAATGAAGGAACCTTCACCTTGGCGAAGTTTTGGAGGGTGGGTGGTCAGTAGCCTGAATTATTTCAGGATAGCCCCACCTCAATCCGGAGAAGGCAATGGCACCCCACTCCAGTACTCTTTTGCCTGGAAAATCCCATGGACGGAGGAGCCTGGTAGGCTGCAGCTCGCTAAGAGTCGGACACGACTGAGCGACTTCACTTTCACTTTCCACTTTCGTGCATTGGAGAAGGAAATGGCAACCCACTCCAGTGTTCTTGCCTGGAGAATCCCAGGGATGGGGGAGCCTGGTGGGCTGCCTTCCATGGGGTCGCACAGAGTCGGACACGACTGAAGCGACTTAGCAGCAGCAGCAGCGGCCACCTCAATCAATTTGCACCTACTCTTCCTGTAAATAAAAGTGACACAGTATTTGGTGAACCTCTTAGGATTCGAGTAAGCCATATATCAGTTGGAATTGGGCTCAAAGGAATAGCAAGAGGGCATCACTATAGATCCCGCAAACATTAAATACTTACAATTTTAAGTTTAGGACTCGGAATTTTAATTAAAAAGGATAAGTTTGATGAGAAACTTAACTTGCAAAACTGACAAGATGAAACAGAAAATGTGAATAATCTATAACTACAAAAGCGTTTGCATCTAGAAGTGAAAAAAGTTCTTACAATAAACATTTTCTCCAGATACTTTTCCCTAGAAATTTCTACCAAAGATTAGAAAAAAATAAAATCCATCATACAGAAGCTCCTCAAAAGAGTAGAAAGTTTCCAAATCTGGTTCAAGCACCAGCATTCCAGATGTACTGAAACAGGATAGCATCAGACAGTAGAGCAATGGTCAACAATTGAGGATCCAGAGTAGAGTGTGGTGTCAGATAAATGAAGGAAGGAAGAATTTCAGGAGGGAGATGCTGAGCAACATTTTCAAGTGCTAGAGATACAGTGATGGAGATTAAGATTGAATATTGTCTTTTAGAGTCTGTAGTTACATCTGAACAGAGACATTCAACTTTTTTTAATGTGATCCATCCTTAAAAGTATATTTTATATCCTGGTTCAGTGCAACCATATACATATATAAAATAGAAATAATTCTCATATAACAATTACATATGCAATGCACTATAATGCTCTTTAAGCTTATTATTCTAATTATGACTGTGATGCAGTCTGGTAAAATGTATCATTTCATAGTCCATTGAATATGCTTAGTGGAACAGTAGTACCAGAAGTAAACTACTCTGAGCTTAGACTGGGAAATGCAAAGTCCCAGATAATGAGGCCGTACAATTCTTTCAAGAAGTTTGACTGTAAGATGAGAGGACAGTTGAAGCAATAGTGATAAGAAAATGTGAGTTTTCTTCATAATTGTTCATTTTGAGTAATTGCATGATTATTACAGTGGTAAAGAATTGCCTGCCAATGCAGGAGACACAGTTTCAATCCCTGGATTGGACAGATCCCCCGGAGAAGGAAATGGCAACCCATTGCAATATTCTTGCCTGGGAAATCCCATAGACAGAGGAGCCCGGTGGGCTACAGTCCTTGGGGTCACAAAGAGTCAACACAACCAAGCAACTAAGCAACAACACCTAGATACTATATCAAATGGAGTAAATGCTTTAAAAAAAAAAAAAAAAAACACCAGATAATGTGACCCTATTTTAAAATTTCAATATATAAATTAAAATTGGCAGAGTTTGGTTAATTCCTTCCCCTAGAAATCTATGAAATGCTGCTAGAAATAAATCATGTTCAAATACTACTGTAATACAAAGATTAATGAGATCAGTTTCATGAGACAAAAATAAGTAAAGGACTAGCACATCCCTATAAGGACTCCAAGCAGAATTTCCTCCAGTTGGAACATAGTATCAGAACATCAGCTAATTTGTATGTTTACAACATCCCCAGTATGAAAAATATGAAGCAATGACTTACTTTTCTTCTTATCTTGACCTTGATTTTCTATCTCATATGTAGTCACTTCCTGCCTACAAAGGAAAAAGATAATAACATGAGACTCCAGTTCCCTGAAGCCAAAGTTGCACTTAAAAGAACTATTTCATTGCCCTTAACCTAAGCTCATTCTAAATTTATAGTTCAAAGGTTAAATAAAATTAAATGCTTGCTACTCCCTTTTCAGAAAAACCATGAAATATAGTTAATGCTGTATTGTATAATTGAAATAGGCTCTCACATTTTAAAAAGGTAAATATGTGAGATGATGGATGTTTTAATTACATCAGTGGGGCAATCCATTCAAAATGTATACATAAATCATCAAGTACTCTTTAATTATCTTAAAACTTTGTCTTAAATTTTTATTTTTTAATTATACTTCAATAAAGGTGAAAAAAAGGAAAACCACACAAATCTAAGAAAAGAATGAAAAGTAGAGAACAAATTCCACAAATGCCAACAAAGTATTTTATGAATTTATTATACTTAGGAATTACTAAATTATTTAGGCCACATATATTGTATATTATCATATATATGAAAAGCATATGTGCAATATAGTGAAACTGAGAATGACCCAAAGGATAATATTGAAATTCAATTTATTTCTCTGCTGTTCTGGATGAGTGAGGACATCTTTAAAGATAAATCATAAGTTCTAGAAATTATAATTACAAACTTGCAGTGACAGACATAAAAAGTATGGGCTAGTGATGAAAGAAATAAGAGATTATCTCTACAGCCACGCAATTCCACAGCACATAACAAAGAAGAGACAAAGAGGGCGTGAAGTTGCCAACACAACTTTTGTTTCCTTTTCCCAGACTCTTAAGGGAAAAAATGGAAGTGACAAAGGATACAACCTATAATGATATTCGCAACTCAAAGAGGGTAATGAATATAAAACAGAGATGTGCTCAGAGCAGAGGGAAGAAAATATTCCGTGAGGAGGCAATCAGAGAAAACATACTAAAATCAAAGCCTGAGTCTTAGATTTTCTCTTCTCTCCCAAAAAGTAAAAGCGTTAGATGCTCAATCATGTTTGACTTTTTGTGACCCCATGGACTATGGGCAACCAGGCTTCTCTGTCCATGGGATTCTCTGGGCAAGAATACTAGAGTGGGCAGCTATTCTCTTCTCCAGGGGATATTCCCAACCCAGGGATCAAACCCGTGTCTCCTGCATTCTAGGCAGAACCTTTACCGTCTGAGCCTCCAGGGAAGCACTCTCATTAAACCAATGGACAAACACACACGCCACTTTATCTCACAAATGACATGCTTGCACAGCAAGGTCTTAAGCACAAAGTTGCAAGCATGGACTGCACAGATAGATAGATAGATAATAGAAACAATGTAATAAAGACAAGTAAAGAACAAAATTATTAACATAATATACATGGAGCAGGAAAGTGGGCTAGCATAAATCAGGGGGGGGAAATTGAGAGAAATGGCAAAGCTTTTAGAGAAAGTAAAATAGTATTAAAAGCATGGAAGAGTAAAAAAAAACAAGCAGTAGCATAAAAAAACATTCTTGAGACTAAAAGGTAAATGGTAGAAAATAAAGAGGTAGAGTGGTTAGAAAAAGAATGATAATTATGAAAAAAAAAAAAAAAGAAATCTTAATATACACATAGTTGTTATTTCAGGTCATGAGAACCAAACAATTAAAACAAAAATATCCAAAGATATTTTTTAAAACGAACTCCTGAAATAAAGACTTGAATCTGAAAATTGATTTTATGGGTGGAAAAAAAACACAAATCATAGGGAACACTGATGTGTAATAGCTTCTGAACTTCAAGAATAATGAATCCTGGAACATCCATGGGAAAACATTACAGATATAGAATGCAATCAGAACATTAGTTCAGAAACATCAAAAGATAATTTCTACCTCTTCTCCAGCTACAAAATGTAAAGGGGAGTTGCGAAGAGTCACAGTGAAGGCATAGCCACTCCACTATTTCTACGTTTTCCTTTGTGCAGAGAAAGCATAGCTGCAACTTAGGAAATGACTGATTCCTCAAAAATTATTTCCTGTCACCAACAAACATCAAGGTCTTCCTCTCCATCCCCCATACCTTCACACTTTGTAAGACTAGAAAGGGTCATCTCAGAGACAGAAACACAGACCTTGAGATGAAATGATTAGGAAAGGGGTTGAGTGCAAAGATATGAAAATCTCATGACTGACAAACAAGTCATGGTTTTTCTGTTAATCTAAGCAGTGGCAAGATATGAGTGTCCAGATATAGATTGCTTTTGCACTGCCTTCTTTTTTTTTTCCCCCATGAGTGTCCTGTCAGGGTTGGGCAACTGATAGACACTAACAAGTTCAAGCAGTGGTCAAAGCCTTTATAAACACTTAGTCTATAGAGGAAGATGGAATGTAAAAAGCCAAACTAACAATATAAAGTTACAAGTTAAGAGAAAGACATAGAAATATATGAATTGATGCTTTCAAATTGTGGTGCTGGAGAAGACTCTTGAGAGTCCCTTGGACTGCAAGTAAATCAAACCAGTCAATCCCAAAGGAAGTAAATCTTGCATTTTCATTGGAAGGACTGACACTGAAGCTGAAGCTCCAATACTTTGGTCATCTGATACAAAGAGCCAACTCATTGGAAAAGACCCTGATGCTGGGAAAGATGGAGGGCAGGAGGAAATGGGGGTGACAGAGGTTGGATGGCATCATCGACTCAATGGATGTGAGTTTGAGCAAACTCCAGGGATAGTGAAGGACAGGGAAGCCTGACATGCTACAATCCATGGGGTCACAAGGAGTCAGACACAACTGAGCAACTGAACAACAGCAAAATATAAAGAGAGGGGCAGTGTAGAAAATCGACATGGTATGGAAACAGCATTCTTACATAGTCTAGTCAAGGAGCTCATAGAAATCATAAGAGCCAGCATCTCCAGAGGAGATATTTTCTGTCACAAACAAGGAAAATGAAACTCATATGCACTAGCAAAACAGCATGAGCCAGGGCCCCAAGGCGAAGATGATTAGTGGCTTAGAGGATATGATTTCCTGGGAGAAAACAGGTGAGAATGCAGGGTGAGGAATGATATTGGAGACATACACAGGAGTCAATCTATGTTGAATTTTAGTCCATGGTGAAAAGTTTGGATTTTATTCTGTGTGTAATAGAAAAACATAGATGGGTTTTAAGGGAAAGACATGATTAGATTTATATTTCCCCAAATTATTCTAAGTATGTGGAATAGGTTAGAAGTGTGGTCATTCCAAATAACCAACCAGAAACAAATATCCTTTATATCAGCTATTCATTCATGCATTTGCATTATATAACTATTAAGAAACAAAATATGTGTACTAATGACCCAGTTTTCATGTTTAGAGTCTCCATTTAACATTCTGCCAAGTCTTAGAGGCAATCGCCAAATAATTTTATCATTGTGGCTCTAAGAGATCTAAGATAGGACATTAGCTCTCATGGTACAGAGATTCTGGAAGTAAATCTCTGGGGAAAATGCTCTGAAATGCTGTGTTCTTACCGTTTTCTTTTCACGTCTGGGCTTACCTTCCCAAGCTCCTTTTGATTGTCTTTCAAGCAACTAGAAAACACACAAGAAAAAAAGAGATTGTTACCTCTCTCCAAATCTTTTTGTCTCCATTTTAGCTTTCCTTAACATTTTTCAAAAAATGGGGTACAATTTGTGTTAATTTTTGCTGCACAGTGAACTGAATCAGCCATATATGTAGATTCCACTCATACATGTTAATGCATGGTATATGTTTTTCTCTGACTAATTCACTCTGTTTGATAGACTCTATGTCCATTCACATCTGTATAAATGACCCAACTTTGTTCCTTTTTATGACTGAAAAATGTTTGCTTGTATATATGTATGACATCTTCATTATCCACTCACCTGGATTTAGGTTGCTTCCATATTCTGGCTATAGTAAATAGTACTATAATGAACACTGAGGGGCATGTGCCTTTTGAACTATGGTTTTTCAGAGTATATGCCCAGGAGTGGGATTGCTGGGTTATATAGTAGTTCTATTTTTAGTTTTTTAAGGAAACTCTGTACTGTTCTCTATCGTGGCTATATCCATTTACCTTCCCACCAATAGTGCAAGAAGGTTGCCTTTTCTCCATACTCTCTCCAGCATTTGTTGTGTGTAGATTTTTTGAGATGGCCCTTCTGATTGGTGTGAGGTGATAGCTCATTGTAGTTTTAATCTACATTTCTCTAATAATTAGTGATATTGAGCAATTTTTCATATGCTTCTTGGTCATCTGTATGTCTTTCTTGGAGAAATGTCTATTTAGGTCTTCCACACATTGAGGTTTTTTTTGTTGTTGTTGTTGTTATCGAGCTGTTTGTATATTTTGGAGATTAATCCCTTGTCAGTTGCTTCTTTTGCAAACATTTTCTTTTCTCCTGTTCTCAGGGTTGTCTTTTCACCTCATTTTTTGTTTTCTTTGCTATGCAAAAGCTTTTAAGTTTAATTAGGTCTCACTTGTTTATTTTTGTTTTTATTTTCATTACTTTAGGAGGTGGTCAAAAATGATCCCCCTGTGATTTATGTCAAAGAGTGTTCTTCCTGTGTTTTCCTCTAAGAATTGTGTAGTGCCTGGTCTTATGTTGCAGTTTTTAATCTATTTTGAGTTTATTTTTTTGTGTGGTATAAGGTTCTAATTTCATTCTTTTACATGTAGCTGTCAAGTTTTCCAGTCTCTCATTGAAGAGACTGTCTTTTGTCCACTGTATATTCTTGCTTCCTTTGCCATAGATTTGGTGCCCATAGGTGTGTGGGTTTACCTCTGGGCTTTCTATCCTGTTCCATTGATCTGTATTTCTGTTTTGTGCAAGTACTTTACTGTTTTAATTACTGTAGCTTTGTAGTATAGTAGCTTAAGCAAACCCCAGGAGACAGTGAAGGACAGGGAAGCCTGGCGTGCTGCAGTTCATGGGGTTGCAAAGAGTGAGACATGACTGTGTGACTGAACAACAGCTAAAGTCAGGGAGCTTCATTCCTCTAGCTCCATTTTTCTTTCTCAAGATTACTTTGGACATTTGGGGTCTTTCACCTTTCCATACACACTGTAACATTTTTTGTCCTAATTCTCTAAAAAATGTTGTTGGTAATTTGATAGAGATTACATTGAATATGTAGGTTGCTTTATGTAGCATAGTCATTTTTCACAATATTGATTCTTCCAGCCCAAGAACGTGGTATATTTTTCCATTTGTTAGTGTCATCTTTGATTTCTTTCATCATCAGTGTTGTCTTATTGATTTGTAAATACAGGTCTTTTGCCTCCTTGTGCTCAGTTAAGTAGTCCTATTCAACTCTTTGCAACCCCATGGACTGTAACCCACCAGGCTCCTCTGTCCATGAAATTTTCCAGTCAAGAATACTTGGAGTGGCTTGCCATTTCTTACTACAGCTTTCACTTTCTTAGGTGAGTTTATTCCTAGGTATTTCACTCATTTTTGTTGCAATGATAAATGACATTGCTTCCTTAATTTTTCTTTCTGATCTTTCATTGTTAATGTATAGGAATTCAAGAGATTTCTGTGCATTAGTTTTGTATCCTGTAGCTACCAAATTCATCAGTTAGCTCTAGTAGTTTTCTGGTGGCATCTTTAGGATTTTTTTTTAATGTAGGGTATCATGTTATCTGCAAACAGTAACAGTTTTACTTCTTCTTTTCCAACGTGGATTCCTTTTCTTTGTTTTTCTTTTCATATTGCCATGGCTAGCTCTTCCAAAATTATGTTGAATAACAGTGGTGAGAGTGGACATCCTTATCTTGTTCCTGATCTTAGAGGAAATGCTTTCAGGTTTTTCACCAGTGAGAATGATATTTGCTGTGGGTTTGTCATATATAGCCTTTATTATGTTGAGATAGGTTCCCTCTATGCTCATTTTCTGGGTACTTTTTTTTTTTAATCACAAATGGGTGTCAAATTTTGTCACAAGCTTTTATTGCACCTATGAGATGTTCATATAGTTTTTATTCTTTAATGTGTTAACATGGTGTATTACATTCATTGATTTGTATACATATTGAAAAACCCTCCCATCCCTCGGATAAATCCCACCTGATCATGGTATATAATCTTTTTAATGTGTTGTTGGATTCTGTTTACTAGTATTTTGTTGAGCATTTGCATCTATGTTTCTCAGTGATATAGGTCTGTAATTTTCTTTTTCATGATATTTGGTTTTTATTACAGTGATGGTGGACTAGAGAGTGAGTACACTTCTCTCACTATTAAAAAGAAGCCTGCTTTTCCTTTCTGTTAAACTTCGTTTTCTTTGAAATTGACAGTCATAGATACAGAATGCAATTTGGAAATTGACCAGAAGCCAGACTTATGATGGAACAAAATTCTATAATCTGATCCCTGATTCTCTCAGTTTAATTTTTTATAATCAGGAAAGTTCTAGGGCTTGGATTGATCATGATCTGACTTGCCAATTCCCTGAGTTCTCCAGAAGAGAAAGGAGGTGCCAAGAAGGTTGAAAGCCCCTTACAATGGAAAGGTTCGGCCTCTCCAGTGAGTCCAGGTAGCATAAGCATGCTATATATGTCTATGTGCAGTACTAGGACTACTGATCCTGGCCCTCTGAGCCAGAGCAAGATTCTCTAAAGTCTTCTGTTTTGCCATTCACATACATGTAGAGCAATTGTAATCCTCACCTACATTCAGAGAAGTGTATGTTGTACATATTACTCTTAGGTTTATTCTCATTAATTAAAATCATTATTATGAGAATCAATCAAACACTGAATGATGAAGCTACAACCAGAGGAACCAGTGACTTGAATGATTATATAATGGTTACAGAATAATTCATCAGAGACCAAAGCTCATGATTCAGTTAATCAAATTTTTCACTATGTACATTGTACAAATATAGCATTTCTTGGACTAGTCTTTTCCCACTAGTACCAAATCCTCAAAAATAGTGTATTCTCTTGTTTCTATATAAGAGTTCATGTAAAATATCTCAGACTATGAGCCTCATACTTGCTTACTGACATTATTGAGAGAAGTTATCTCTTCAATATTAGTGTTTAAAGTTCAAGAAACATTGTTAGATATTGACACACAGGATTACTAAGCAAAGAGTAGAACTTGTTAAATACAAAGTAAATCAGATTTACAGAGGAAGGGAACCTTTTCTTTTTATTCTGATGTAGAGATTTCTGGATAGTATTCAAAAACTCTCAAATTTGGAAGTTATAATTACTTAACAGTATAGATTGTGAATCAGGAAAAATTTAATTTTGGTGTCCCTTATTTGCTTTTCTTTTTCTGTTTCCCTAGAATCCAGTTTCTCATGATTTCTTTTTTCCAATCTGATCAACGAAGATTCTCCTTGAGGTTTTCAATGATTCACTAATTTACCCTTCTAAGGGCTGTTTGTATTTCAAAATTAAAAAAACAGGGTCATAAAGTTCCTAATTTAGAAGATACTTAATTGGAATTTGTTGTCATTAGAATTACTGTACATAAAAAGGCATTTATGAATTGTCATGCATAAAGTAAAAGATTTTGTTTTAACCAAACAGAATTCAGATAACATCAGGCATTGATGATATACAAAGATTTATTGAATGAATTAATAAATTGTCAATATTCTATCATTTAAAAACCACATATTAAGCTTAAAATGTATGCTGGTCAAAGTACTGAGATAAGGGCTGATTTTTCCATATTTTCTGTGCTTTTTTCTTTCTTTTTAAAAATGTTCCAAATGTATGACTTTAACTTTTTAATACATCATAACTTCACAAAGGAAATCTAAATAAACACCAAAATTCAATAATTTATACAATATTTCTCCATCCAATTTGAGATTTTTTATTTTCCATAGATTCTTCTTTCCACCTCAAGAAGACTCTTCAAAATTTCATTTAGTTTAGGTTTGGTACTGATGAAAACTTTTTATATTTGCTTGTCTGAGATAATTTTTATCTTACCTTCTATTCTAATTGAGTAGAATATCCTAAGTGCGGGACAGTATTTTTGATGAGTGTATGTACATGCTCAGATGTGTCCAGCTCTTTGCTACCTCAAGAACCATAGCCTGTCAGACGCCTCTGTCCATAGAATTTTCCAGGCAAGATTACTGGAGTGGGTTGCCATTTCCTATTCCAGGGCATATTCCTGACCAAGGGATCAAACCTACGTCTCTTCTGTCTCCTGCCTTGCCAAGCAGATTCTTTACCACTTGAGCCATCTGGGAATTGCCCAGATGAATTTTGATGAATACAGATGCAAAAATTCTCAAAAGAATACTCGCAAGCCAAATACAATCATATGTTAAAAGAACTATGTACCATGATTGTGTTGGATTTATTCAAGGAACACAAGAATGGTTCAATGTTTGCAAATCAATCAGTGAGACATACAAAATTAGCAAGAGGAAGGATAAAAATAATGTGATCATCTCAACAGATGAGAAAAATGCATTTGATAAAATTTAAACTCCATTCATTATTAAAATCCTGATTAAAACTTTTACCGAACTGGGTATAGAGGGAATATAGAATGGGAAAGACTAGAAATCTCTGCAAGAAATTATAGATACCAAGGGAATATTTCATGCAAAGATGGGCACAATAAAGGACAGAAACAGTATGGGCCTAACAGAAGCAGAAGATATAAACAGGAGGTGGCATGAATACACAGAAGAACTTTACAAAAAAAGATCTTCATGACCCAGATAACCACAATGGTGTAATCATTCACCTAGAGCCAGATATCCTGGAATGTGAAGTCAAGTGGGCCTTAGGAAGCATGACTATGAACAGGGCTAGTGAAGGTGATGGAATTCCAGTTGAGCTATTTTAAATCCTAAAAGATGATGCTGTGAAAGTGCTGCACTCAATATGCCAGCAAATTTGGAAAACTCAACAGTGGCCACAGGACTGGAAAAAGTCAGTTTTCATTCCAATCTCAAAGAAAGGCAATGCCAAAGAATGCTCAAACTACCACACAGTTGCACTCATCTCACATGCTAGCAACTTAGTGCTCAAAATTCTCCAAGGCAGGCTTCAACAGTACATGAACTGTGAAATTCCAGATGTTCAAGTTGAATTTAGAAAAGGCAGAGGAACCAGAGTTCAAATTGCCAACATCTGTTGGATTATCACAAAAGCAAGAGAGTTCCAAATATCTACTTCTGCTTTATTGACTATGCCAAAGCCTTTGACTGTGTGGATCACAACAAACTGTGGAAAATTCTGAAAGAGATGGGAATATCAGACCACCTGACCTGCCTCCTGAGAAATCGGTATGCAGGTCAGGAAGCAACAGTTAGAACTGGACATGGAACAACAGACTGGTTCTAAATTGGGAAAGGAGTACATCAAGGCTGTATTTTGTCACCCTGCTTATTTAACTTATATGCAGAGTACATCATGTGAAATGCCAGGCTGGATGAAACACAAGCTGGAATCAAGATTGCCAGAAGAAATATCAATAACCTCAGCAATGCAGATGACACCACCCTTATGGCAGAAAGTGAAGAAGAACTAAAGAGCCTCTTGATGAAAGTGAAAGAGGACAGTGAAAAAGTTGGCTTAAAACTTAGCATTCAGAAAACTAAGATCCCTGATAGAGGGAATATAAGTGAGCATAATAAAGGCCATTTATGAGAAATCCACAGCTAACATCATACTCAATGATGAAAAGATGAAAGCCGTTTCTCTAAATTTAGGAACAAGGCAAGAATGCTCATTCTTGCCACTTCTATTTAACATAGTATTGGAAATTCTAGCCAATGCAGTTAGGTAAGAAAAAGAAATAAAATACATCTATATTAGAAGAGTAGAAGTAAAACTGTTCCTATTTGCAATACTTTATATAGAAAACCCTAATGTCTCCAAAGAGTCTATTAAAATAAATAAATTCCTCATAATTGCAGGATATAAGATTAATATTCAGAAATCTTCTTTGTTTCTGTACATTAATACTAGTAATGCAATACTTTATATAGAAAACCCTAATGTCTACAAAGAGTCTACTAAAGTAAATAAATTCCTCATAATTGCAAGATATAAGATTAATATTCAGAAATCTTTTGTGTTTCTGTACACTAATCCTCAAAAAGGGAACATTTTTTAAAAAAATCTTGTTTAAAATTACATCAAAAAGAATTAAAATATCTGGGAATAAATTTAACCAAGATGGTGAAAGATGTATACTAAGAAAATTATACAACATTGATGAAAGAAATTGAAGACGATACAAAGAAATTGAAAGCTATACTGTGGTTTTGTATTAGAATAATTAATATTGTTAAAATGAGTATTCTAATCAAAGCAATCTACAGATTTAATGCAATCTCTATCAAAACACCTGTCAGGGAATGTTTAACAGTAGGATTCCTGTGTGCTGTTTTCTGTCTCTCATGAGCCCTCTGTTCCTTATCAGTTTCTGGTAACAGGAACAAGTGGGTGGCATGCTGCTCTCAGAACTGAGGTCATGAGATGGAATGCATGCATGGATTTCCTTCATTAGCTTTTCCATACAGTGAAAGTGATTATTTAAGACCCTCTTTCTTTTGATATAGATTGTCTCCTGGCTTTATGACCCCTATTACTCCTTGTTTCCTTGGTAACTTGTCAGTCTGGTCTTTTGATTTTATCTTTGCTGAAGAAGCTACCTTGTAAAACAGTATATATACTCACAGAATTCAATAAAGCACCCTCCTTCCACTAGAGACCTGAGTCCCCATGTCCTCCTTTCTCTCTCTCTCTCTCTCTCTCTCTCTCTCTCTCTCTCTCTCTCTCTCTCTCTCTCTCTCTCTCTCTCTCTCTCTCTTTCTGGCTGATTCTCTGGAGCATGGAAGCCTGCCGAGCTCACTTTCTCGCCCGGGCTTTCAAGACCTCTTTGAGAGGACGCCCTGTGCCTACATGAGTGGTGCAAGTGCTGTCCTGGGGCTTTATTGGTTCTCTGCATAACCCAAAGAATATTAGCCTCTTTCTCTCTTTTGCTTTCTTATTGTCGACTCTGAACCACCAGGTTCTGGTCCATTAAAGGACCGCAACAAACACCCATGACTTTTTTCACATAACTAAAACAAATAATCCTAAAATTTATATGGAACCACAAAAGACCCAGAATTTCTAAAGCTCTCTTGAGAAAAAAGAACACAGCAGTATCACTCCCCCAGACTTCAGAGTATACTATTTATATACAGTAATCAAAACAGGTTTGTCCTGGCACAAAAAAACAGACACATAAGTCAATCAAACAGAAAAGAGAATCTAGAAATAAATTCATGTATCTATAGCCAGCTAATCATTGGCAAGAATATACCAACAAATTTTCCTGGTAAAATAGGACAGTTACATGTAAAACAATGATATTAGAAAAAATTTTCACAATGTACATAAAAATAAAATAATTTAAAGACCTAATTGTAAGATTTGTAACCATAAATTCCTAAAAAAATATAGGCAAACACTCTTTGACATGTTACAACAACATTTTTTGCCAAAATAAATAAAAGCAAAAATAAACAAATTGGATCTGATTAAACTTAAACATTTTGCACAACAAAGGAAATCATTTATAAAGTGGAAATACAACCTACAGAATGGGATAAAATATTTGCAAATGATGAGCTCAACCAAAGGCTAATATCCAAAATATATAGATACTTCATACAACTCAGTATCATAAAAACAAACAACCCAACAACAAAAAATACACCTGAACAGACATTTCTTCAAAGACATACAGATGGCTAACAGACAAATGAAAAGATGTTCAACATCATAAATTATTAGATAAGCATAAATCAAGACAGCATTGAGGTATCATCTTACACCTGTAAAATGACCATTATCAAAACAATTTCAAACAGCAAAAGTTGGAAAGGATGTGGAGAAAAGTTGACCCTTGTACACTGTTGGTGGAAATGCAAATTGGTACAATCACTATGAAAAACTGTATGGAGATTCCTCATAAAACTAAAAATAGAACTACATATCATCCAGAAATTCCACTCCTTGATACTACATCTAGAAAAAACTAGAACATGTGTGCAAAGGACACAAGAACATGTATGCAAAAGAAAACAAGAGCATGTATGCAAAAGACACATGATGCTGTGTGCTGTGTACATACAATATCACTATTCACATATCACATAGCCATATCACATAGCCAAGATATGGAAACAACCTAAGTGTTCATCAACAAATAAATGGATATAAAAGACATGAGATGTGTGTGTGTAATACATAATATTAATAATATTCACTCTTTAAAAAAGATCAAATTTGTTGCTACATCGGTGGATCTACAGAAACAATGGAAACAGTGACAGACTTTATTTTCTTAGGCTCTAAAATCACTGTGGATGGTGACCGCAGCCATGAAATTAAAAGATGCTTGCTCCTTGGAAGAAAAGCAATGACAAACCTAGACAGCATATTAAAAACCAGAGACATTACTTTGCCTACTAAGGTCTGTGTAATCAAAGCTATGGTTTTTCCAGTAGTCGTGTACAGATGTGAAAGCTGAACAATAAAAAAGACTGATGGCCAAAGAACTGATGCCTTTGAACTGCTCTGGAGGAGACTTGAGAGTCCCTTGGACAGCATGGAGATCAAACCAATCAACCCTAAAGGAAAACAACCCTGACTATTCATTGGAAGGACTGATGCTGCTGCTGAAATTGAAGCTCCAATAGTTTGGCCACCTGATGCGAAGAGCTGACTCATTGGAAAAGGCCCTAATGCTGAGAAAGACTGAAGGCAAGAGAAGGGGATGACAGAGGATTAAATGGTTGGATGGCACCATCAACTCAATGGACATGAGTTTGAGCAAACTCCAGGAGATGATGAAGCAAAGGGAAGTCTAGAATGCTGCAGGGGGTCCATGGTGTCACAAAGTCGCAAGCAGTCCATGGGGTGGCAAAGAGTCAGACATGACTGAGTAACTGAACAACAACAACAAAGTAAGTCAGACAAAGACATAATGTTTGATATCACTTATATATGGAATTTAAAATATAATGCAAATGAATATATGCAAAAGATATTCACAGATATAGAAAATAAACTAGTGTTTCCCAAAAGGGAGAGAAAAAGAAGGAAGGGCATATTAGAGATATGGGATTAAGAGAGACAAACTACTATTATAAATAGATAACCAACAAGAAGATACTGTATAGCACTGGAATTATAGCCATTTTCCTGTAACAACTTTGGATAGAGTATAATCTGTAAAAATACTGAATCAGTATGCTGTACACTTGAAATTAATAAAGCGTTAGAAGTCAAATATACTTTAATAGAAACAATAAAGTTAAAAAAATCAGAAAAAGCACATGACAGTCAACTAGGTGTTATCCCAGACAGGGTAGGTTATCAATACAAACAGCCAAGACATGGAAGCAATCTAAATGTACCTCGACAAATGAATGGATAAAGAAGATACAGTACATATATTCAATGAAATATTACTCAGCCATTAAAAATAATGCCATTTGCAGCAACATAGATGCACATACAGATTGTTATCCTGAGTGAAGACAAATATTGTATGATATTGCTTATATATAGAATCTAAATAAAGTGATACAATGAACTTACAAAACAAAAACAGATTCCCAGACCTACAGAGCAAACTTACAGTCAGCAGAGGGAAAGGGTCTAGGGGAGGGATAGATTACGAGTTTGGGACTGACCTGTACACATTGCTGTATTTTAAATGAATAACCAACAAGGACCTACTGTGTAGCAAAGGGAGCTCTGCTCCATATTATGTAAAAACCTACATGGGAAAATCATTTGAAAAAGGATAGTTACATGAATATGTATAACTGAATCACTTTGCTGTACACCTACAACTAATATAACATTGCTAATCAACTTCAAAATAAAATTAAAAGTTTAAAAATATAACCATATTATCAACTATTTGAAGTTCAATGCCATTATTGACTTGTACTGTATTTTTCACTTAGCTTGTGTTAATCTGCTAACAGAAAAATTATAAGCTTAAGCAAATTTTTGTTTATGCATTTTTTGTGCATTTTTCTGAAAATAATTAGAGAGAAATACATTTACAGATATTGGATTGAGACATTCAGGGGTGTTATCTGGCAGACACCCTTGTTACTTTTGCCATGCCTACTTTTTTGGTGTCACTATCATGCTTGTCTTATTATTATCACAACCTCAGACATCATGTCCATGTTCAAAGTAATTATAAAAGGGAAAGTAGATGCCATTTATGCTGAATATATTTATTAGAAAAGAAAAAGATTTCATAGGAAGCTCCAGGTCATCTCATTGAACATCTAATGATATGCCTACCTACAAGGGATATTAGAGCTGATTATATTGCTAAAATAAATAAAATCAAAGTTATGTTAGTAAGGAATCTTGAGGAACGGATACAGATCATGCAAATGACAGTGTTTCCAATTCACTAATAGAGAAAAAAGACAAGGAGAAAAGCCTTTCCTAATCGTTTCCCATTACTTGTTAACAATCTCTCTTATTCACAAGCCCAAAGTTTACTTAGACACTGCTAAGACAGGACAGGAAAGTCAGTAACAATACGGTTCTGAATTGATAATGGATTTTACGTTCATTATTTGATTGCTTTCTCACTACCATCTCTGTTTATCAAACACTGATTGCTATCAGACCTCTAAGCCATTAATTTAAAAAAAAAAAAATGAAAGAAACCTATTAACATAATTTACCATCTTAGAAATCTAACCAAAAAATTTAAAGGTTATCTCAACAATTTCAAAAATTCACTTGATACTATTTAGCCACATTAATAATAAAAATTCTCATAAAATGTATTTTAATTCAGAACTTCCTTATTTTGATAAAAGCAATATATCAAAAGCATACAGAAAAGTTAATGAAAAAAAAAAAAAAACAAGAAAAAGGCAGGAGTTGTAAAAAATGAAAAGAAATAGAAAAGTATTTTTTGTAGTTTATATATTAATTATATGTAAAACCCAGTAGCATTAACTTAACAAACCATTAAATAACAAATTTAACAAGACTGGTAGACACAAAACGATCTTACAAAATTCAATAGCATTTCAACAACACTAGGCTAGAGAATAATGTACTTTATCTGATATTATAAATAGTACTTAGAAATCAACCTAAGCAAAGAATCAAAAAAAAAATTACAACTCTTTTAAAATACACTAAAATTTTGAATAAAGTTATACACAACTGTTTTGACTGGAATAGTGGTTGCATCAACATAGCTTTTTGTACTGAAATTAATCTATATATCCAATGTTATCCCAATCAAAATTCAAGCTGACACTTTTGATTAACTCAACTAATTTAGTTTTTAATAAATATGAGAGGTAAAAGTCCTCAAAAAGTTAAATCAATTTTGAAGTGAGGAATAAAGAGGACATGTTCTGAGCATAGTTAATGGGCATTGTTAATATCTATTCCATCTTCTTTCTGGAAAAAGGAAAGTGATGACTGCCTTCCTCAGAATCATTTGCCACCAATATTGAAGCTGCAAATTACATGCTGCTCAAAGTGTGAAGAGGCCTTTTTGTGGTTCTTCCTCCAAAAGTCAGGTTCACAGACAAGAAGTTTTTGTGCATCAGCCTTCTGGTGTCCATTCTCAAGCCTCATAAACAGTACTGGTAGGGAAATTTTTAATGTAGAATCACCCTAGAAACCTCTTAGGCAGGGTAGCTTGGTCAATTTTGTAGCATAAAGGTATGTTTATAAAGAGGCCCAGGCTGAGAGCCAAAACTAGAGCCAATCCAGTGATTTTGTAGGTACCAAAATCTTTACATTTAAAACCCATCCTACTAAAATCATTCTACTATGGTTTATATTTATCTCTTTTTTTTTTATGGTTTATATTTATTATATCAAGCCTCTGTGATGTCATAGAGAATAACATCACACCAGATATCAAGACATACTACAAAGTCATAATAATAAAATCTATATGCTGCTAGTAAAGGAATACAAGACATAAACCAACCATATGTAGACACTCCATATATAATATAGAAGTAATTATAGTTCAGTGGGAAAAGAATATATCTTCTAGTAATTGAAGTTGCAAAATCTGGGTCATTTCTTTGAGAGAAAAAAAGCAAAATCCCTAACTTAATCCACATACTAATAGAGATCAAAGATCTAATGAAGAAAATCAGTATAAAAAAATCCAGAGTAATAGCTTTGCTACATAAAAATGGGAGAAAACTTCTTCCTAAGGAATTACCCAAGAGAAAAGAAAACATCTATCCACAAAAGCATTTAAACATGAATATTTATAGTAGCTTTGTTCATTATAGCCCAAAATAGGAAGTAACTCAAATACTATGGATAGAAGAATGCATAATCATACTCTTGTGTATTTGCACCTAAACAGACTCTGGAATATTCAGTAACAAAAAAGAATGAACTTTTGTCACATGCAACAGTATGGATGAATCTTTTCATTAATGTTGACTGAAAAGCAAGCACAAAAAGTACATATTTTATTAGCTCATTTGCAAAAAAAAAAAAAACAAACATGGGAATAGAAGAGTACTTTGAGGTGATTGAGAAGAGGCATGAGGAAAATTTCTGGGATGATGAAAAATTATGTCATGATTGGGGTGTTCTATAGGTATACACATGTTCTATGACTATACACATGTTCTATAGATATATACCACGTTCCATAGGTATACACATTTGTAAAACTCAACAAGTGTTACACTTAAAATTTGCTCCTTTTGCCATATGCAAATTTTGCCTTAATACAGAAATCAATTAAAGGAAATTTATCTTAAAAGAACCAAACCACAAACCATGAGGCAAAAACTTGACAAATTTTATTACATCAACATTTAGGACTTCAGGTATTAATAAATCAAAATGAAGCAAGTAGATGGATGCCTGGTAAGATTAGGTATTTGTTATGGTTAACAAACTTGAATCAGTCTCCTGAACCTCTTCCTAGGCTTGTCTGTGCACTTCTCTATAAAATCCAGTTTTAGTAAAAATCCTGCCAAGGTGCTTTAACCAGAACCCCACCAAGCTCCTTGTTCTCCGCCATCCACCAAGAGATTTCTGATCATCATGGCCTGTCTTCAACAAGAGTTCTGTTAGGTCGGTTGAGCCAGAACCACTTTTAACCCTATTTCCTCTTAGTAAATTTTCATCCACTGACCCCTACCTTGTTCCTTGACTGTAAATTCTTTCAGCCTCATCTCTCTCCCCAGCTATAAAATCAAGTCTTCCTTGCCATCTTTAACAAGTGTCATTACTTTTTTCTTTAACCTGGCTAACACTCAAGAGGTGAGTCTATAATATTCAAAAGGTGTTTGTTAATCCACAAGAATTCAAGAAACCAAAGAGGGAGGAAAAGATGAGCAAAAAAGTTTCTGTTTGTTTGGGTATTTTCTTTTGCTTTAATTTATTTCTGATTGGAGGACAATAGCTTTACAATATTGTGTTGATTTCTGCTGTACAACGTGAATAAGCCATAAGTACACACACATCCTCTCCCTGTTGAGCCTCCCTCCCACCCAACTCCTCAATTCCCAGCCCTCTAGGTCATCACAGAGCACCATATGTGAAAAAGCTGGCTAGTGGGAAGCAGCTATGTAGCACAGGGAACTCAGCTTGCTGCTCTGGGAGCAGAGGATTTGGATAGTAAACATTTAAAAGAAGCTTCAGAGCCTAAGAAGCATCTGAATAGATACACAAAATCACCAATAAACTTGTTGGTGGGAATGCAAACTAGTACAGCCGCTATGGAAAACAGTGTGGAGATTTCTTAAAAAACTGGAAATAGAACTGCCATATGACCCAGCAATCCCACTTCTGGGCATACACACCAAGGAAACCAGATCTGAAAGAGACACGTGCACCCCAATGTTCATCGCAGCACTGTTTATAATAGCCAGGACGTGGAAGCAACCTAGATGCCCATCAGCAGATGAATGGATAAGGAAGCTGTGGTACATATACACCATGGAATATTACTCAGCCATTAAAAAGAATTCATTTGAACCAGTTCTAATGAGATGGATGAAACTGGAGCCCATTATACAGAGTGATGTAAGCCAGAAAGATAAAGAACATTACAGCATACTAACACATATATATGGAATTTAGAAAGATGGTAACAACAACCCTATATGCAAAACAGAAAAAGAGACACAGAAATACAGAACAGACTTTTGAACTCTGTGGGAGAAGGTGAGCGTGGGATGTTTCGAAAGAACAGCATGTATATTATCTATGGTGAAACAGGTCACCAGCCCAGGTGGGATGCATTAGACAAGTGCTCGAGCCTGGTGCACTGGGAAGACCCAGAGGAATAGGGTGGAGAGGGAGGTGGGAGGGGGGATCGGGATGGGGAATACGTGTAAATCTATTGCTGATTCATGTCAATGGATGACAAAACCCACTGAAAAAATAAATAAATTTAAAAAAACACCCCCCCCAAAAAAAATCACCAATAAACAACCAGATAAATAAAAATTAAAATAGCAATTGGTTACAAATTTACATTTTAAATACATGGCAAAACTAGAAAACATGCATTTTTCAAGTAAAGGAACAGATGTGAAGATCCAAAACCTCCAGAAAGGGAGAGTAGAAGGTGTAGTCTCCCAGTAAAGAAATGGGGTATATTCCAGGTCACTCCTTCCAAAGGTATATGAGGTATGTTTTAGATATCCACAGCAGGACTTTGGTAGGCAGGTTGGCATGAATGGATGGTGTGAAGCAAGCTCAGATAAGAGGTTACAAAGGAGATACGCTCACTCTAATAAATATAGATCTCAAAGATATTGATGAGTATAGAAGAAAACAGACTAAGTTGATACTAAGTTATTGTTTGCATCTATTAACATTTCAAAGACTCAGATCCAAACACTCTAAGGCTACAGATGAAATAAATTAAAATTGGTACTTATGGGAAGAGGAGTGAGACTGGGAATTAGGGAGGAAGGAGAAAACATAATGAGAATGGTCTTACATAGAAGGCTCAGTGGTAAAGACTCTGCCTGTCAATGTAGGAAATGTGAGTTTGATTCTCAAGTTGGGAAGATCCCCTGGAAAAGGAAGGGCAACTAACTCCAATTTTCTTGCCTGGGAAATCTCAAGGACAGAGGAGACTGGCGGGCTACAGTCCACGAAGTCTCGAAAGAGTCAGACACCGCTTAGTGACTAAACAAGATATCACTCCTTAGTCTTCCTGTTAGTGGTGATTCCTTTGGTCCTTTTGCTGCTTTTAAAGCACCTGCCACTTTATTAGAACCTAGATGTCAATAACAATGCAATATACTTTTCAATGGTCACAAAGAGTAGTTTGTTTTGAAAATCTTTAACACATTCTTTCTATTTTTTGGAAAGCAGAAAAGCACCACTAAGAGTCATCAAATTCTACACTTAATTATTAACTAATGAGAATAAAAAGAAAAAACCACATGATCATCTACACATGAAAAATTCATCTGCTTCAAAGTCAGGCACTTCAGTCTCTGGTGCCTGGCTAAACACTTGAAGCTGAACACAATTTTAAAAGTAAGGGCATAATGATGAAATGGTAAATAAATTTCCTCTTAAGGTACATTTTCCTTTTCTTTAGTCAATTTACTACCTCCCCTTTCTGAATACAGAGGCATACTAAAGCCTTATTCTCTGGGAAATATCCAAGCTTTTAATTTGATTACTTTAGCCCTGAGCAGGAATGTAAGAATTCTTCATAAACAATTATGGAGATCTGATTATAAAATTCTGTCCAAAATGTAAGTTCTAAATCCATATTGCCTGAGGAAATATGGACTGGGTCTAATTCCACCAGAGGAAATATAGATTTTCTGTTATTGAATTTTCCTTTAAACTATCATCTTTGAAAGGCTGAGTCATACAGAGATCATAAAATATTTAAGATGATCAAGAACAATAAAGCTATTAATCTATAATTTTAAAGTTTCCATGCACTATTCAGAAATTTCATTATTTTTAGTCAATAAGGGCTTGTTTGCATGCTGTGTACATATATAGATACAAACTTAAAGTAGATAGATGATGTAGAGGAGAAAAAGTCTTCCCCTAATTTCTTTAGGTCTCTAGCTGGGCCTAAAAATTAAACTGACATGAGGCAAACTAACAGGAGAAAAACATACAAATTTTATTGAATTTTTCATGCATATGAGAGCCTTCACTTGAGAAAGAAGACCAGAAGTGACCCAGAAAGGAAGCTTGTATATCTTTGAGACAAAGGCACAACAAGCTTGGAAAGCATTGACAAGGCAGAGGAATTGATCGAGAGCTAATAAATGATAAAGGTGTAACAAGTTTTGTTAGCATAGCTTTCTTGACCCTAAATTCCTTGTCTCTGGTGATAGAAATGTCTCTCTTCCTCTTGGAACAAGGAGAGCACCTTTCACATAAGGGATCCATCTCCTGCTTTCAGGGAAGAGAGGCAAGTTTTGGGAAATCAGAATAACCATCCTGCTTCTGCTGTCCTTGAATTCCTTCAGCTTGAGATAGTCAATACACCAAGGTACCATATTTAAGGGCAGTACATCCTGAACCCTATCATTGGATAGATGGAGAGAAGATTCACACTTTCTAAATATAATGTAGGTGTCAGCTATAGATTTCCAGAAGGAAACAGTTCTTATTATCCATTTAATGCTGAACCCAATAGACAAGCAACAGGCAGAGGGCTTCATGTCATCCCCTCATACTCCTCTGAGAACCACCGGCAGGCTTCCCACCTTCCATGTTCCAGAAGGTCCAAAGTACCCTCTTCTTGAAAAGAAGGGAAGCCTTATAGAAAACCTCTCTCAAATAATCAAACAAAAATCGTGGACTTTGGAGTCTTGCTGGCTACATGTTTGATGACTTAAACCACCCCTTCTAACTGAGAGAGTGAAACCCTTGCACCCTTAACTTCAAAACATATCAAAATGGGGATAGCAGTATCTCCTTTGTGGTATCATTGTGATGATTTAGCCCAACTATACAATATTTTGGCACTTGTTCGGTTGCTTGATAAATGTTATCTCCCTTCCCCCCTCAATGCCATTGCATTAGAGTGTCTGAGAGTAAAGTCTGGAAAATCTTTGGTACAGGTCTAACGGCTCTTTCATTCCGTGAAAATGGGGTAACGGCTGAGTTTGGAGAATAAAAAAGTGTTATCACAGACAAAGGAAAGAGGGAGAGCTGAGTCTGTTCTTATCATTTCTGTTTCCTCTTTCTGGCAGATTTGATGGGGATTTATTTGACAGTTACAGGAGGAAGTTGGGAAGTACCGCCTCGCCTAATATTCATCACTGCTCTCCTTGTTTCTGTGTCTCCTTCATCTCCAAATATGTGCAGCATATCCCAAGAGTCTCTAATAATGGAGAGGTCCTCAGGAGAGGCCAGGAAGAGACTGATATGTCATTCAGGGGAATAACTTTTTCCTTCTCTCATGCCACATTTGTGATCTAAATGACTGACAAACACCAAAATGAAGTGCATTTACTTTCACCAAACCTCTTTTTTTCCATTTTGGTTGTTCCTGCTGAATTTCAGCTCTTCATTTCCTTTTAATTCATGTATTTTTTAGAGCTTCTTAACTTTGTCCATTTTTGTCCATTTCACCTTACACACTAAGGACAGACAGTTCTCTTAACATATAAGCCACATTACATCTTTCTCCACTCACAAATGTTCATTGCATTATCACTCCCTGTATGCCTTTGAAGACTTTTTATCATCAAATGACAAATCTCATTTTCAAATTCTTCTCCTATTGGGATTATCCTTGAACAATATGCTCTAATATTTGACAATTGTACTTCCTGAAACACCACATACTTCAAACTCTTACACATTTTCACACATTGTCCCTTTAGTTTGTAGTCTTTTCCACTTTGTTCAGCCTGCCTAACATTTGCAAAACAATCCAAGCTGCAATTCTTCAAACATGCCCTACGTCCCTGCCAGTCCAAATCAGAATTCTATTCATCCCTTCCTCTTGTTTCTATTGCACACTATTTGGGCTTCTATGAAGAATACATTAACATCTGCCCTTTCTGAAAAAAAAAAAGAGGTTGTTGTGGTATAGTGGAAATGACACGTGACTTGACATCAGGAATTACTGATATATCCTGGTAATCATTTCACAACATATACATGTGTTAGTTAAATCACCATTTGTACACTGTAGTTTCATCATCTTATAGCAGAAGTGACCTTGAAAAGCTTTTATCATCTCTCAGCTATATAATTTCTAATTTTTTTAAGTACAGAACAGCTATTAGGTACAGTATTTGTTCAAGGGGCTTATCAACTTTTTAGTCGGCACCCACTGTAATCCCTCCTCTATGTTATTATTTTTTTAAGGCCAAGAGTGCTATCTCATATAGGCTTCCCATAAATTCTGACTGACCTTAAAAGTGGGAAGCATTTTTCATCATGGCATATGTGAATTCACCTCTTTGAGCACAACTGTTTCATTTTACCTTCATCACCACAGAAGATATACCAACTGCCAACAGCTGCCAGGAAATGTTCAACAAAGTTATCAGTGAAGTGCAGATCAAAATCACATTAAGTTATATCATCTCACACCTATTAAAATGGCATGGCTGTTATCAAAAATATATTGCGTGTGTGTGTTGTTTTATAGCTGAGGCATGTCTGACTCTTTATGACCCCATGGACTGTAGCCCTCCAGGCTCCTCAGGCTGTGGGGATTCTCCAGGCAAGAATACTGGAGTAGGCTGCCATGCCCTCCTCCAGGGGATCTTGCCAATCCTGGGATCAAACCAGGTCTCCTGCAATGCAGGCAGATTCTTTACCCTCTGAGCCACCAGGGAAGTCCAAGAATATTGGAGTGGGTAGCCTATCCTTTCTCCAGCTGATCGTCCCGACCCAGGAATTGAACCGGGGTCTCCTGCATTACAGGTGGATTTGTTACCAACTGAGTTACCAGGGAAGCCAATATATATATCTGCAGATATTGGCAATGATGTGGAGAAATTGGTAGGTAGGCAAATTATGCAGGCACTATGGAAAACGGTATGATGACTTCTCAAAAAAATTAAAAACAAAATAATTATTTCTGTGATTTTGCTTCTGAGCATATGTCCAAAGAAATCAAAATCCAATTAATCACAAAAGCAAGTTGAAATAAATATATTAGGATATTAGAAAAAAAGAAATCAAAATCAGGGTCTCAAAGAGATGTCTGCCTTCCCATGTTTACTGCAGCATTATTCACAATAAATAAGATATGGAAACGACACAAATGCCCATTCACAGATGAATAAAGAAAATGTGGCATGTAGCATATACATACTATCTAAAATCATTTAGCCATAAAAAGAAAGTATTTTACCTTTTACAACAACATGGATGAATCTCGAGTATATTATGCTTAAGTAAAATAATCCAGTCACAGAAGAACAAATACTGCGTGATTTCAATTTTATGTGAAGCTGAAAATAATTGTAGCATGGAAGCATATACACGACCATATGTAAAATAGATAGCAAATGGAAATTTGCTTTATGACTCAAGGCCCTAACTGGGGATCTGTAACAACCTAGAGGGGTGGGAAAGGCTGGGAGGTGGGAGAGTGGTTCAAGGAGGGGGCATATGTATACCTATGGCTACATCATGTACGGCAGAAATCAAACCAATATTGTAAAGCATTATTCTTCAATGAAAACTAAGTAAGTTTTAAATTTTTTAAAAAAGGAAAATAGTTGAACTCATAGAAACAAAGTAGAGTGGTTGTTGCAAAGGGCTGGGGAGATAGGGAAAGGGGGAATTGCTGCTCAATAATATCATGTTTCTGTTATATCATATAAATTAGTTCCAGAATATGCAGCACAACATAGTGTCTATAGTTAATAATAAGTTATTGTGCATTTTAAAATATATTAAGATCTCATGTTAAGTGTTCTTAACTCAGACACAAAATACACACACACACACAAAACAAGGAAACTGGAGGTGATGGTTCAGTCAGTTCAGTCACTCAGTTGTGTTCGACTTTTTGTGACCCATGGCCTGCAGAACGCTAGGCCTTCCTGTCCATTACTAACTCCTGGAGCTTGCTCAAACTATTGTCCATTGAGTCAGTGATGCCATCCAGCCATCTCATCCTCTGGTGTTCCCTTCTTCTCCTGCCTTCAGTCTTTTTCAACATCAGGGTCTTTTCAAATGAGTCAGTTCTATGCATCATTTGGGCAAAGTATAGGAGTTTCAGCTTCAGCATCAGTCCTTCCAGTCAATCAATATTCAGGACTGATTTCCTTTAAGATTGACTTGTTGGATCTCCTTGCAGTCCAAGGGACTGTCAAGAGTCTTCTCCAACACCACAGTTCAAAAGCATAGATTCTTTGATGCTCAGCCTTCTTTATGGTCCAACTCTCACATCCATACGTGACTACTGGAAAAACCTTAGCTTGGCAAGGTAATGTCTCTTCTTCTTAATATGCTGTCTATGTTGTTCATAATTTTTCTTCCAAGGAGCAAGCGTCTTTTAATTTCATGGCTACAGTCACCATCTGCAGTGATTTTGGAGCCCAAAAAACTAGTCTTTCACTGTTTCCCTTGTTTCCCATCAGTTTGCCATGAAGTGATGGGACCAGATGCCATGATCTTAGTTTTCTGAATGTTGAGTTTTAAGCCAGCTTTTTCACTCTCCTCTATTTCACTCTTAATTATCTCCACTAATTAAGATATTAGTACCTTAATTGTGGTGATGATATCACAGAAGTGTAAATATGTATCAATTTAAAAATACATACTTTAAATATATGAATTTTGCATACCAACTATATCTCAATAACACTTAGAGATAAAAAGCCCAGGACAAGCAGTTGTAAAATATGAAGTGACCAAGTGGTGACCCTATTAACCTCATGTCCCCTGCCCTCCTCATCCCATTACACACCATACTCTGACTCTCCTCAGGGCCTTTACACATGATCTCTCTGTCTGGAAGCTAATCCCACAGATTTTTGCCTAATCTGCTTATTCCCAGTTACCCATGCCTCTCTAATATTAGCGCTCCATGACATCATACCTCTCCCTTTGCTATATTTCATTCATAGTGCTTATAACTCCCTGAAGTGCACGATTTATAAAATTGTAACCCATTTCTCCTGCTAGAACAAGTTCCATGAGGTAGAATTTTTTCCGTCTTGTTCTCAATCATAATTGCAGTGCATTGAATGGGGTTCGTTGTGAATTAAATAATTTCTATGAGTAATTCACTGAGACAAAATGCACTGTAACTCAAGAATCTGAAAATAAAGTTGACTTCAGTACTAATGGAATTAAATAATAGGTATCATTCATTAATCAGCTACTATGTTTCTGCTAAAAAGAGTTGGACACAACTGAGAGACTAACCTGAACTGATGTTCCTGCTAACATATATGAAAAGTGAAAGTGAAAGTTGGTCAGTCGTGTCCAACTCTTTGAGACCCCATGAACTGTACAGTCCATGGAATTCTCCAGGAAAGAATAATGGAGTAGGTAGCTTTTCACTTCTCCATGGTATCTTCCCAGCCCAGGGATTGAACCCAAGTCTCCTGCTTGCAGGCACATTCTTTACCAGCTGATCCATAAGGGAAGTCTAAGAATACTGGAGTGGGTAGCCTATCCCTTCTCCAGGGGATCGTCCCCACCCAGGAATCAAAACTGGAGTTTCCTGCATTGCAGGCGGATTCTTTACCAACTGAGCTATCAGGGAAGCCCACTAACACATATACATTGTTTCATATTATCATCACAACTAAATCTAGGATCTGGCAATATTATTACCCTCACAGTGGAGATACAGTCATGCAATCATAGAAACCAAGGAGCTTATTCAGGATCACAAGAAAAACAGGACAATTATCAAATATAAGCTTAATTTAGCTTCATGATTTCTCAGGTGAATTATTTATTACAAATTATTCATTTCTCCTTTATCCAGTTGTATGAACTGCAAGCAGTGCTGCTAACCTGACTTTTGAAGTTCACCAAGGCAAAGAGTACTCTAGACAGAAATTACCCATATTTTACTTACTGGAAATAAAATAACCTCCCGTCACCAATTAATAAATGTATTCAAAAATCCAACACTTTTATACTTAATATTGTATTTTTCCAATGAAACCATACCTAAGGATAAAAATAACCACTTAGTATGGAAAAATAATGAGATAATCTTATGAACTTCTTAATGGTGTATAGAGCAGAGAGCAAGCCTGAAATAATTATTAGTCTCTACTATCAATGAAAGTTGAATACTTCACTCAGTCCTGTGAGTTCCTTGAATACTAGAGAATCTGGTTGCCTTGAAGTTTGTGGGCATGCAGGAGGGCCTAGATGCCTCTTACTGGATGCCTCTTAAGGATGCCTCTTACTGTGGAGGTATCATTCACAGATGACAACCATGAGGAATCCTAAGATAACATCTGTCTACTTCCTCTTCACATCTTCCTGAACTTTAAAATAGATCTGAAATCTAGCTGATAGGTTTCTCCAGAAGGTGGGAATAGGATCCTAAGCAGAAAGCAGTGGCTAAAGGGTAGAATATATGTGTGTGTGTTAGTTGCTCAGTTGTGTCTGACTCTTTGCCATCCCATGAAGAGTAGAATAAGAAGGGGTTTTTGCAATGACGAGGGTAAGCAAACCAAGACACTTTCATCTCTTTGAGTCTAACTGGCTTCGTTTACAACATGGTTGAACTGAATCAGCATCCTCATGATGCTTTCATGTTTGTAAAGTAAGCACAATTCATGGCTGTTTTGAAAGAGACCACCAACCTTATCAGAACACGGTAACAGATAAGGTTGGATATTTTAAAAATCAATACAGATAGGAAGACAGCTAAAAATGGAAAGCTCCTTTAAGTCTCAGTAATCCGAACAGGACAATTTTAATCTCTGCTTTTCTCCAATGAGCGCACATGCTTCTTCACACTAGCCAGAAAACATTTATTGAGAGCCTTCTTTCTGCAGATCATTAGCAAGAGTTTCAGGGATTTTCAAAGTTTAAGAGTACTATCCTCATGGCCAGAGAATACATTATCTAAAAGTCTTACACCCATATAACCATGACAGAACACGATGCGTTTAGAATCATCAGTGTGTATGAACCATTTACAAGTCATTGAATAGTGAAAGAATAATTTCTGGTAAAGATCAGGAAGATGTAATATCTGGCCACAGCACTGTAGAGGGAATATTATATTTTGGCAAATAAAAAGTGGTTGAAAATGAACCTTGGGGCAAGAATTCTGACAGCCAAGGCACACTTCAACTCAAATTGGCCAAGAGACCAGACTGACAAAGTCCATACAACATATTTATGACAGAAGGGGGAAAAAAGGTATATTTAACTAACTAAGTACACATTCTTTAGATTTCTATTTTTCTCTACATTCTAGACAGTTATAGGGGCTGTAAAGATATATTCAAAGTAAAAATTGCCTTGGAGAGACTCCATTAGTAAGTAGAAAGTACTTAATTGGAGGCTGGTTGCTAAGCAAGACAGTCAGGCAATGCCCAAAGGGAGAAGAGAACAAGGAGGGAGTGATTAAAACAATATATAGGACTTTAAATTCTAAAACAAATGTTCCACAGTTTAGATGTTAGCTAGTGGGAAATGGATATACTCATTGGAACACAGGAGCAATATGTTGAGTGCCGCAAGGCCAGATCAATCTACCTGTATTACAGATCACATCCAAATGGCCAACAACAGCTCTTTGGAAAAGACCCTGATGCTGGGAAAAATTGAAGGCAAGAGGAAAATGGGGCAACAGAGGATGAGATGGTTGGATGGCTTATCAACTCAATGGATGTGAGTCTGAGCAAACTCTGGGAGACAGTGAAGGACAGGGAAGCCTGGCATGCTGCAGTGCATGGTGTCACAAAGAGTCAGACACAACTTAGAGACTGAACAGCAACAATCATTAACTATCAGAGAAATACAAATCAATCAAACCACATGAGATATCACCTCATTAGTATGGCTATCATCAAGAAAAACAAGAGAAAAAAGAAAAGACAATCTTTATCCATTGATCCGTTGCTCAATACTTAGGTTATTTTTATGTCTTGGCTGTTGTGAATAATGTTACAACAAAGATAGGAGGATCCTGGTTTCATTTCTTTTGCATATGTACCCAGAAGCAAGAATGCCTGATCATATGATAGTTGCATTTTTTAATTATTTAAATTATTTTCCACAGTGACTGAACCACCAACAGTATACAAGTCTTTCTTTTTCTCTACACCCTTGCCAACACTTGATATATCTTGTTTGGAAACAATTTAAGACCACAGATGAATGGATAAAAAAGACGTGTCTTGTAAAGCAAGTATATTCCAATAAAGAATAAAATAAAAGTCATTCCAACAACAACAAAAAGAAGTGTGTCTATATATCTTAGGCAAAGAAAAAATTATTTACCTATGAGAAAGAGGGAAGTGTTTGATAAGGACAGGGATAAAAATCACCCACAAAAGGCACTACTTAATTTAAAAACACTTGAGTGAATTATTTTGCTTCAACAATTTGTAAGAACTTGAGTGTTTATTTTCACTCTGATCCCATGAAGTCAATGAATGGCAAGATAAGCCCTCTACTCAGATGAAGAAAAAGATGTAGGAAGATTCAAGTGATCACAGACCCAGGTTGCTGGATAAAAGACAGGATGCACAGTTAAATTTGAATTTCAGATAAACAACAACTTTTTCAGTTTAAGTATAACCCATGCACAGCACATGACCTGTGCCATAGTGCTCCAGATATTGCAAGAGGGATACTTAATACTGAAAAAAAAAATGCATGCGTTTCTATGAAATTCAGATCTGACTGGCATCTTGTATTTTTATTTTCTAAATCTGACAACCTACCACAATTCCAAAGTAGGCCAAGAGAAAGTGGATTGGGAGCTTCCTGTGTGTTCTTAGGAGATGCTGTCTTTAAGTTCAACCTTCTTAAAGCACAACTGATTCACCATTCCAAATGCACACACCCCACCTCCCTCTTCCTGTCTCTTCTCCCAAGAAGGGCTGTGCCCAGAGTCAGGACTTACCTGATTTCTCTCATGAGATTATTTCCCATTCTCTCACTGTGACTCTGTTTCTCAGATCCTGAGTTTAATTCCACTTGGGGTGTCTTGACCAAAGTTTAACAGTGGCCACAAAACGGGGCAGGATGTTACATCTGACCACTGATTCATGCTTTCACCAATGACAAGTTGCCAGAGGATGGGCATAGGCATGGTAGAGAAGGCAGGGGAGGGGAAAAGGAAGAGATGTTAGTGTGAGTGTGAGTGTGTGTGTGTGTGTGTGTGTGTGTGTGTGTGTGTGTGTGTGTGGAGTGTGGAAAAATCAGGCTGAAACATGAGAGAATAAATCTAGGGTTCATTTTGCTTTCAACAAAATGTCAGGATTTCAGAGTCAGACAGGGCAGGGACTATCCCTATTTCTCAGAAATTTGAGATTTCAGGACTCTCAATATTTTGTCCTCTTCCAAACACACAAAAAGAAACCCTCCTAAAAGGAAAAGAAATAAAGTTAAAAATAAAACAAACATCTGTTTGTTCTTCCATTTATGAAAATCAAATCAAATGTAAATGCCTTTCCTTAGTGGTCTGATACTTCAAAAGACAAGACTGCAGAGAAAAAGTAAGAAAAATAGAAGAGTCTGGACATTATTCAAGGTAAGTAAAAAAGAAATTTTTCTTCCTGTTGTTTTTTCAAGACTAACATTACAAGGAGGAAGGTGACAGGGCCTAACATACAATCTCCACCATCTGGTCCCCCACTTCCTCCCCTACACAGCCCATCAGAGCCACAGAGCGCAAGCTGGCCACAGTGATAATTTCAAGGCAGGCAATAAGCTGACTGCTGACTCTGAGCCATTGTTGCTGGGAGAGTGAAATAGCTTTTTCGTTATAGTTCTCACGCAAAAGAGGAGAGAACAAGTAGCCACTTTTCTTCAGTTCTCATCCAACATGAAATTGATCTGCTGAATTCAGAAACTATACACTCATATGTTCCAGTTCTCTTTTTCCAAATACCAGGACTGAGGATGTTTTAACTTAGCCATTGGCAGAGCTCAGGAAGTATCAGGCCTTGTGTGTGTGTGCAAAGTCGCTTCAGTTGTGTCTGATTCTTTGTGACTCTGTGGACTATAGCCCATCAGGCTTCTCTGTCCATGGGATTCTCCAGGCAAGAATACTGGAGTGGATTGCTATTTCCTCCTCCAGGGGATCTTCCCAATCCTGGGATCGAGCCCATGTCTCCTGTGGCTCCTGCATTGCAGGCAGATCCTGCGTTGAGTCACTGGGAAAGCCCAAATTCTGGTTCAGAAATTTCTAAATTCTAGTTTATGTTTCAATCACAATTGTGAGAAAAATACATCTGCAGCAAGATTGTCACACATCCCATTCTGGGTTTATGGCTTACCCAACTCGTATTTGAGAACCTGTGTACTAAAGCCCTGCTTCCCAAACTTTCACATCTATAATAATCATCTGATGATCTTGTAAATGCAGATTCTGATTGTCAAGCTGGAGTCAAAAATCTGCCTTTCTAACAAACTTTTGGGTAGATGCCACTACTGCTGATCCTTTAAGGAACACAGTGCTAGACGAGGGATTCTCAAAGCATGATTCCAAACCAAGAACATCCATTTCACCTGAGAACTTGTTAGAGATACAAATTCTTGGGCCCCAGTTCACGCCTGCTGAATCAGAGACTCTTGGGATGTCTTCCTCCTATTGCCTGCTGAGATTTGAGAACCAGTGCCATAAACCATTTATTACTCACAAATGAACTCATCAGTCCCTAAATGCTTAAGTAGGTCCCCACTGGGAGCCAGACATTCAGTGATGGAGATGTAGTAATGCCCAAGGTCTCCAATTTCTTCAGCCTCTTTAGGGTCCCCTCTGCTCACACTAGCGTGAGTTGGTCAGGAAAAAGACAAGGATTTAAAGGGTAAAGAATCCACCTGCATTGCAGGAGACACAGGAGATGCAGGTTCAATTGCTGGGTCAGGAAGATCTCCTGAAGGGGGAAATGGCAACCCACTCTAGAATACTTGCTTGAAAAATCCTATGGATAGAGGAGCCTGGTGGGCTACAGTCCATAGTGTTGCAAAGAGTCGGATATGACTGACTGACTAACACTCTTAATTCTACTACTGAAGGCTAGCCAATGAGCCTCCTGCACCTGACATTCTTCACCTGTGAAATAGATAGTATATAAGTGAAAGTGGATTTTAGTGTAAAGTATTCTGTAATGATGGTGGCTATGACTGTTGAATGAGCTGACATGCATGCTATAAGAAATTTCATTTAGTAGTCTCAGTGCTGTGTCAAAGAACAAGATACTAGCCTTCAAAGCCAATATCTCAAACTACACACTTGATGTGGGTCATTTTTATTCTTGAGAAGAATCCTCCCTGTCAATATTCTCCACATGGTTGCTCTCTCTACTTCATCTCTTCCCTATCAACAACTTCGTTTGTCATTTATTTGAAAGGCGCACAAAATGCATTCTATTTACTCTTATAGTCAGAACTATCATCTCACTTTGTACTTTTAAAGTCAGATATTTGATAACATGGGTTTTTCTTATCATTGTTATTATATGCTTGGCATAGAAAATCTAGAAAGTACAAATAAGAAAAAATGAAAACATTTAAATATCCCAGAACCCTATTACCCAGAAACAATTTCTATGTATTTTAATGTATATTTATAGTCTTTGCTCTGTGAATACACATATGTACCCCTTGGGTTAAAAAAATTTCCAAAAGGAGGTCTCCCTTTGCACATGTCTTTCTATGCCTTTAAATAGGTTTTTCAAAGATCAGTTTCTTATTTTTTTTTCTTTTTTCCAGCTTTATTGAGGGATAATTGGAATAAAACAAATCCAAATATAATTATCATATACAATTTGGTAAGTGGATATATATGTGTGTGTGTGTGTGTGTGTGTGTGTGTAAATTGTATAGTGCTATATTATATATAGTATAGCACTAGTGGTAAAGAACCCACCTGCCAACACAGGAGACGTAAGAGATGATGTGGGTTTGAACCCTGAATCTGGAAGATCCCCTGGAGGAGGGCATGGCAACCCATTCCAGTATTCTTGTCCAGAGAATCCCCAGGGACTGAGGACCCTCATAGGGTCCATAAGTCCATGGGGTCGCAAAGAGACAAACAAGACTGAAGCAACTTAGCAGGCACACATATATACTCAATACCATCCCCACAATCAGGCTAATAAAAACAACCATCACCTCCAAAATTTCTTTACATCCTTTTGGTGTTTGCATGTAGGTGTGTGTTTGCATGTGTTAACATGAGATCTACACTTTTAACAAAATTTTAAGTGTACAATACCTTTGGGTTAACTATAGGCATTATGTTATAACAGTCAACAGAGGGAAAAGGCAACCTACAGATAACCTACAAAAAAGGAAAAGTATTTGCAAACTATGCATCTGATAAAAAGGTAATTTTCAAAATACATAAGAAACTCATACAACTCAATAGCAAAAATAATAATGAAAAATAAGTAGCCCGATAAAAGAATAGGCGAAGTATTTGAGTAGAAATTTCTCTGAAGATGTCTTACAGATGGACAACAGTTATGTGAAAAGACGCTCACCATCACTACTGATTAGGGAAATGCAAATCAAACCACAATGAGATTTCACCTCAAACCAGTTAGGATGACCGTTATTATATTTTCTCTTTTTTTAATTTATTTTTTTATTGAAGGATAATGGCTTTACAGAATTTTGTTGTTTTCTATCAAACCTCAAAGTGAATCAGCCATAGGTATACATATATCCCTCCCTTTTGAACCTCCCTCCCATCTCCCTCCCCATCCCACTCCTCTAGTTTGATACAGAGCCCATGTTTGAGTTTCCTGAGCCATACAGCAGATTGCCACTGGCTATATATTTTACATATGGTAATGTAAGCTTCCATGTTACTCTTTCCCTACATCTCACCCTCTCCTCCCTCTCCCCATGTCCATAAGTCTGTTCTCTATGTCTGTTTCTCCACTGCTGCCCTGTAAATAAAATCTTCAGGGCCATTTTTCTAGATTCTGTATATATGCATTGCTGCTGCTGCTGTGGCTAAGTTGCTTCAGTCGTGTCCGACTCTGTGTGACCCCATAGATGGCAGCCCACCAGGCTCCCCCATCCCTGGGATTCTCCAGGCAAGAATACTGGAGTGGGTTGCCATTTCCTTCTCCAAAGAAATATATGCATTAGAATACAATATTTATCTTTCTCTTTCTGACTCATTTCACTCTGTGTAATAGGTTCTAGGTTCATCTACCTCATCAGAACTAACTCAAATGCGTTCCTTTTATGGCTGAGTAATATCCCATTGTGTATATATACTACAACTTCTGTATCCAGTCACCTGTCGATGGACATATAGGTTGCTTCCATGTTCTAGCTATTGTAAATAGTGCTGCAATGAACAATGGGATACATGTGTCTTTTTCAACACTGATTTCCTCAGGGTATATGCCTAGGAGTGGGATTGCTGGGTCATATGGTGGTTTTATTCCTAGTTTTTTAAGGAATCTCCATACCATCTTCCATAGTGGCTGTATCAGTTTGCATTCCCACCAACAGTGCAAGAGTGTTCCCTTTTCTCCACACCTCCTCCAGCATTTACTGTTTGTAGACTTTTTGATGATGGCTGTTCTGACTGGTGTGAGGTGATATCTCATTGTGGTATTGATTTGCGTTTCTCTAATAATGAGCGATGTTGAGCATCTTTTCACTTGTTTGTTAGCCATCTATATGTCTTCTTTGGAGAAATGTCTCTTTAGGTCTTTTTCTCACTTTTCGACTGGGTTGTTTGTCTTTCTGGCATTAAGTTGTATGAGCTACTTGTATATTTTGGAAATTAATCCTTTGTCAGTTGTTTCATTTGCTATTATTTTCTCCTATTCTGAGGGTTTTCTTTTCACCTTGTTTATAGTTTCCTTTGCTATGCAAAAGCTTTTAAGTTTAATAAGGCCCCACTTGTTTACTTTTATTTTTATTTCCATTACTCTAGGAGGTGGGTCATAGAGGATCTTTCTTTGATTTATGTCATTGAGTGTTCTGCTTATGTTTTCCTCTAAGAGTTTTATAGTCTCCAGTCTTACATTTAGGTCTTTAATCCATTTTGAGTTTATCTTTGTGTATGGTGTTAGGAAGTGTTCTAATTTCATTCTTTTACATGTAGCTATCCAGTTTTCCCAGCAACATTTATTGAAGGTGCTGTCTTTGCCCCATTGTATATTCTTGCCTCCTTTGTCAAAAATAAGGTATGCATCAGTGCATGGGTTTATTTCTGGGCTTTCTATCCTGTTCCATTGGTCTATATTTCTGTTTTTGTGCCAGTACCATACTGTCTTGATGACTGTAGCTTTGTAGTATAATCTGAAATCAGGAAGGTTGTCTTCTTTCTCAGGACTGGTTGGCTGTTCGGGGTCTTTTGTATTGCCTTTGGTAGTATAGTCATTTTCACAATATTGATTCTTCCTACCCAGGAACATGGACTATCTCTCCATCTATTTATGTCATCTTTGATTTCTTTTATCAGTATCTTATAATTTTCTGTGTAAAGTTCTTTTGTAGGATTTTGTAGGATGACTGTTATTATATTTTCATAATATCATTACTAATGATAATGATTATATAACCATGTAATGATTGATTTTTGGTCTTTTCTCTCTCTCTCTCTCTCTTTTTTTTTTTTTTTTGGTTACTTCAGTATTTCTATTATAACAATGCTACAATTAGCATTTTTTAAAAATAAATCTTTACATTGCTGATAATGTTTGTTTAAAATTTCTAATGCTAACTGGAAATTTCCTTCCATGAAAATAGTGGTATTTGTAACATTAAAGTACATCAGCCATCTGTGTGGGAGATTTGATATCAGTTACTTCCGTAAAACTTGGAGCTAGACCAAGCATGTGAGATGAAAGAAGGTTCTTATCTGTTAACAGCTAGTCTCTGCTTATTTGTAGATAATACTGGAACCAAAATGGTTTCTTACCCAAGCCCTGGGTAAAGAAACTGACTCTCAAATCTAACTCGATTGTTTTATGTTGAAGGACAGATCAATAAGATGAAAATTGACTACTGGAAAAGTTAACAGGTCAACAAACCAGGTACTTGGTTTAAAATGTTTTTAATGTCATTGCTTGACTGAATTTTTTTTTATATTTATTATATGGAAAAAAAGAAGTTATCTCAATTTTGAGAAAAGGTAAAATAATGATTGTATAGGAGATCACAATATGCCACTTTGGTGTAATGAAGACATTTTATAATCAATAAATGCAGGAAAAAGCTTTCTTTGAGCTCCCCTTATCTACTTAAACACAAAGAAAGAATTTCTTCAAAGAAAAAATTCAATTGTAGTAAATCCCCTTCCTGGGAGTTTTGTCACAGGGAAGATTGAATCATCACAGGAAAAGAGATAGGAAGTCACCACCACATTCAAACAGACATTGTCATCATCTATCATACCCCCCATTATTCTCCTAAGAATCTAAAATTCATTTGCTGTCTGGTAAGTAGTGTTTGTTCTCTCCCTTTCTCCTGTTAAGATGATATGTAAGCTCTCATATCTCACTTCTTTGGATATTCACTTTCCAAAAAAATGCCCCCCATGGATATAAAATTAAAATTTAATAAATTTGCATATCTTTCCTTCTCTTAATCTATTGTCAGTTTAATTTATAGGACCTCCGTCAGTAAGCTTAAATAGAGAGAGACAGATGGAAAGATTTCCTCCCTTACAATTGTCTGACTGATGAAGATGATGATGATGATGACAATGATGATTTCAAGAAAGTTATAATTATCTTAACTGATCTTCATCTGAAACTTGTGGGCAGTGTACCTTCGTTGCCACAACATATTTTCAAACATAGAAGGAAAATTTCCCTTTATGACATCACTTGCCTAAATATCTATATTACAGTTCAGTTCAGTCACTCAGTCATGTCCAGCTCTTTGAGACCCCAAGGACTGCAGCACGCCAGGCTTCCCTGTCCATCACCAACTCCCAGAGTTTACTCAAACTCATGTCCATCGAGTCGGTGATGCCATCCAACTATCTCATCCTCTGTTATCCCCTTCTCCTCCTGACTTCAATCTTTCCCAGCATCAGGGTCTTTTCAAATGAGTCATCTCTTCACATCAAGTGGCCAAAGTATTGGAGTTTCGGCTTCAGCATCAGTCTTTCCAATGAACACCCAGGACTGATGATTGATTGGATCTCCTTGCAGTCCAAGGGACTCTCAAGAGTCTTCTCCAACACCACAGTTCAAAAGCATCAATTCTTTGGCACTCAGCTTTCTTTATACTCCAACTCTCACATCCATACATGACCACTGGAAAAACCATAGCCTTGACTAGACAGACCTTTATTGATAAAGTAATGTCTCTGCTTTTTAATATGTTGTCCAGGTTGGTCATAACTTTTCTTCTAAGGAGTAAGTGTCTTTTAATTTAATGGCTGTAGTCACCATCTGCAGTGATTTTGGAGCTCCCCAAAATAAAGTCTACCACTCTTTCCATTATTTCCCCATGTATTTGCCATGAAGTAATGGGACCATATGCCATGATCTTAGTTTTCTGAATGTTGAGCTATAAATTACAACTTATGAAAAATAAATAAATAAAAAATTTTTTAAAAAATTACAACTTATGTTACAACTCAGTGTTTTTCCTTCAGTGCTGCTATCCAGAAATGATCAGGACACTGAAGGATACAAAAGCCAAAGCAAACGGTGTAAGAACTTGAGGAGGTCTTGTTTACATCTCTTTTAGATTCAAGACCTAATTAAAAACATTTTCCTGAACATTGAATGATGTAATTTGGCTTAACAATCTGTGTACAGATCTATGGCCTCATTCTCTCCATCCAGAATGCAAATGTTCAACCTTTCATTAGCACAGTCATCATGAGTGCCCTATCACCCACCAGGAACTATTCCTTCAACAAATTGCATGGCACATTTTCCCCTGACATAAGGTTCTTTTGTTGTTGTTCATGGTCCTTTACCTAAAAGTTACTAAAATCAGATTTCTTGAATGACCTGCCAGGCACTGGCACTAAGAATTAGCAAATATTAGAAAATCTGATATTTTTACAACCTAGTAAGATTAGAGGTTAAGTAGCAGAAACTAATGTCATGATGGATTAACAGTTGGCAGAGAAGCAGATGGTTTGGATTGTTTAAAGGAGAAGGTTAAACATATATAGTTTAGTAATCTTAATTTTAGCATTGTTTCTGGAATAACTATAAAAATCTCTATTATTCAAATGCTCTTTGAACAATGCTCAATAATAACTTAGAACATTCTTTCTTATTATGTATTTCTAATTGAGAGACACACCATACTGAAGACAGTTATCTGGTTTATAGGTTAAATCCTCCATGCATGAAGCATTTCTCTCTCATTTTATTTTAACTATGTCAGATGCTTTGTTAGGATTTTTCTTTTTATCAAGCTATAATTTACACATAACATGTAAATTTAAGTTGTATTGATTTGATACATTTATGTATTGAATATAAGTACTGCCATACTTAACATTGTTGACATAGTCAACACATTATATTATATAATAACCATTTCTTTCTTTTTTTTTCATGATGAGAACATTCAAGATCTAGTCACTTAGCAAACTTTAGGTACATAATGTAATACTGTTAACTACAATCACAAGGCTGTGCATTAGGTCCCCAGAACTTATTCATCTTCCAACTTCATGGTTGTATCCTTTGGGTAACATACCCCCAATTTTCAAGGACACTAATTCTAGCCAGGAGGCTGAGTAAATTCAGACTGACACTCCCTGCTGGCTGTGTTCCTGATCAGACCCTGAGATGAGGAAAGTCAAGTACAGACATTTCACTGTAGAATTTGAGCTTAACTACTCCGGTTTGTACAATAACTGTAGTCAGTAACTACCCATAAAGGAAAAGTTATTTTTTGAAATTATTTTTTTTTGCTTCCAGTATGTTTTACCTAAAAGGTGTTTATAGTAAATATTGTAATTGTCAATATAGTAAATATTGTAACTATCAAAATAAGTTTGACTCTCAGTGTTTCAAATATGTGACTATTAATAAGGCAAAATAGAAGGGGGAGCCAAGCTAGTGGAGAGGGAAGCCATGGAGTCCAGTGTCTCTCATACCTGAGATACTCACCAGATGCTAATGGGAGACCTCCAGTGGCCAAGAGCATGGGAGGAGCCCCTGGGCGACCAGGTACCAGGTAGTGGGGAGCAGGGGGTGGGCGGTCAAGACAAAGTGGAGGGGACTGGTGTGACTGAGAGGTGGCTGAGGGAAAGGGGAGCATTTTGGGAGCCAGGAATGGTACCTCACCTTAGCTGGGAGGGGGTGGAATCCTTGGGAATTGAAGGACCCATTGAAGGAAGTGCCTGGAGTTCCCTGTATACTTGGCCCTGGGGAGCTTTCTGGGGGCCCAGAGCCTGGTCCTCCGCCCTCCTGGGCCCCTCTGTCCTCCAGGGCCATCTCCACCCTCTCAGCGGAGTCCTCCAGGGCACACTCCATTCTTCAGGGCTTCCTCCACTTGGGTAGGCCCTGGGGGTGTGAGAGGGAAGAAGGAGGAGGAAAAGCCAGGCTAGTGGAGGAGGCTTCCTCCGGGATTTCAGGATCAGAGAACCACCTGCCATTCCCCCATTGACCAGGCCCGAGGAGCCCTCTGACCCCAAGCTGAGGCTACCAACTTCCGGGACACTCTCCACCTTCTGGGATCGCTCTGGGCCCATCCTTGCACCCTCCAGGGCCCCCTCTGCCCTCCAGGGCTCTCGCCTCCCTCTGAGGTCCCTTCCTCCCTCCAGGCTGAGCCCTCCACCATTTGTGGTTCCACTCCGTCTTACGGGGGCCCCCCTCCACCCTCCAGACCCAGTCCTCCACCCACTGGGGTGTAGTCCTCCATCCCCTGGGCTCCCCTCTGCCCTCTGGGCCAAGCCCTCACCGAGGGCTCCACCCTCCAGGGGCCCCTCTGTCCTCTAGGGCATTCCCTTCCTGAATAGGTGCTACTGCTACAAGGAGCAAGTAGAGGAGGAGCCAGGTCGGTGTGGGGAGGGTAACTTGTGGTGTGGAAGAGCGGAGAACCACCTCCGTTCCCTCACCCACTCAGGCCCAGGGAGCCTCCTGGGGACATGGATGGGCTTAATCCTTGGCACACAAAGTTTGAGGTACTCCAGAGGACCCCTCAGCTGGGAAGAGCCCAAGCTTGCCCCCCTTTCCTGCCCAGGACATTTTCCAGAGCTGTGGATCCTGAATGAGGACTTCATTTCTGGGTAAACTCCACCTCTCCCTAAATCCCACCACATCCTGGGTTCTTCCATAACTAAGCACTGCCCTTCACAGCCAACAATTTTTCTACCTTTTTATTGTTTTCTTTTTTTTTTTTTAACTCTTTGCCAGTAGAGGTTGGTTTTACCCTCCATAGTTGTTTCATATATAACTTTTTATTTTTATTATTCTTTTTTAATTTTCTAAACTTAATTTTTTACTCTGTTATTGTTCTGCTCCCTCTTATTTTTTAATTACATATGTGTGTGTGTGTGTATATATATATATATATATATATATATATAGAGAGAGAGAGAGAGAGAGGCTTCCCAAGTGGTTCAGTGATCAAAAAGCTACTTTCAATGTAGGAGACATGGTTTCAAATTTCAAATCCGGTCCAGAAAATCCCCAGGAGAAGGAAAGGGCAACCCAATTCAGTATGCTTGCCTGGAAAATCCCATGGACAGAGGAGCCTGGCAGGCTACAGTCCATGGGGTCAGAGTTAGACACAACTTAGTGACTAAACAGCAACATACATACATACATACACTTATATATATATATACTTCTCTCTCTCTCTCTCTTTTCTATTGGAGCAAAGCTTTACCCTCCAAGGATTGTTTCATCAATAATAGTATTGTTTTTTCTAATATATTAGAAATATTTTTTCTAATATATCTGTTGATTTTCCAAGTCCATTTTATTTTTATTCTTTGTTCCTGTTCTGCTCCCTTTTGGTTTTATCATTATTATTTTTTTCTTCTTTGCTTTTGGAGTTTGGTTTTATGCTACAGTGCCTGTTTCAAATTCATATTTTTCCTAGCATATCTGTTAGCATTCTAAATTTATTACATTTGTTATTCTTTTTTATTGTTCTGCTACTTTCTTTTTTTGCATTATAAAGTCTCAGAAGAAGAGGAGAAAGAGTCTGTAAAAATATTTGAAGAGATTATAGTTGAAAATTTCCCTAACATCTGACAGGAAATAGCTAACCAAGTACAGGAAGCACAGAGAGTCCTAAACAGAATAAATCCTAGGAGAAAGACACCAAGACACATATTAATCAAACTAACAAAAACTAAATATAAGAAGGAAAAGTAGCAATGGAAAAGCAAAACATCATATAAAAGAACCAGAAATTCTGTAGGCCAGAAGGAAGTGTCAGGATATATTAAAAGTGATAAAAGAGAAAAACTTACAACTAAAATGACTCTACACAAGGATCTCACTCAGATTTGATGGAGAAATCAAAAACTACAGACAAGCAAAAGCTGAGAGAATTCAGCACCATTACAACAAATGCTGAAAAAACTTCTCTAGGCAAGAAACACAAGAAATGAAAAAGACACACAAAATCAAGCCCAGAATAATTAAGAAAATGGCAATAGGAACATATGTATTGATAATGACCTCAAATGTAAATGAGTTAAATGCCCCTATCAAAACACACAGACTGTATGTATGAATACAGAAATAAGAACCATACACCTGCTGCATGCAAGAGACCCACTTAAGACCTAAAGATACATATAGATTGAAAATGAGGGGATATAAAAAGATATTCCATGCAAATGGAAATCAAAAGAAAGCTGGGATAAAAATACTCATATGCATTTCAAGATGCATAAAAAGCTTTTCACAAAATTCATCACCCATTTATCATAAGAATGCTCCTGAAAATGAGCATTTCTATGCTCATTTAATACCTCAATATAATAAAGGGCATATACAGCAGACCCACAGCAAACATTCTCAATGGTGGAAAACTGAAAGCATTTCCTCTAACATCAAAAACAAGACAAGGGTGCCACTCTCATCACTATTAGTCAACATAGATTTGGAAGTCCTAGACATGTTAATCACAAAGAAAAAGAAATAAAAGAAATCCAGATTGAAAAAGAAGAAGTATAACTCTTACTGTTTGCAGATGGCATGATACTATACGTGGAAAACTGTAAAGTTGCCACCAGAAAATTACTAGAGCTAAGCAATGAATTCAGTAAAGTCACAGGATACAAAATTAATACACAGAAATCCCTAGCATTCCTATACCCTAACAACAAAAAGTCAGAAAAAGAAATTAAGGAAATAATTTCATTCACCATTGTAACAAAAAGAATAAAATGTTTAAGAATAAACTTACCTAATGTGACAAAAGACCTGCATGTATAAAACTGTAAGAACCTGTTGAAAGAAATCAAAGATGACACAAACAGATGGAGAAATATGCCATGTTCTTGGATTGTAAGAATCAGTCTTATAAAGTGACTATACTACCCAAAGCAATCTACAGATTCAATGTAATCTTTATCAAATCATGAATGAAATTGTTCACAGAATTAGAGTTAAAAAATTTACAACTTGTATGGAAACACAAATGACTTTGAATAGCCAAAGCAAACTTGAGAAAGAAAACTGGAGCTGGAGGAACCAACCTTCTTCAGACTATCAAGACAGTCATCAAGACAGCACAGTACTAGCAGAAAACTGAAATATGGGTCAACTGAACAAGACAGAAAGCCCAGAGGTAAACCCACGCACCTAGGCACCTTATCTTTGAAAAAGAGGTGAGAAAATACAAAGGAGAAAAAACAGCCTCTTCAGTCAGTGGTGCTGGGAAAACTGGACAGCTACATGTAAAGGAGTGAAACTAGAACACTTCCTAATACCACACACAAAAATAAATAGAAAATTAATTGAAGACTTAAATGTAAGGCCTAAAGCTTTAAAATCCCTAGAGGAAAACATAGGCAGTACACTTTTTGACATAAATCAAGCAGGATCCTCTTTGACCCACCTCCTAAAGTAATGGAAATAAAAACAAAAATAAACAAGTGGGACTTAATTAAACTTAAATGCTTTTGCAAAGCAAAGGAAACTATAAACAAGATATAAATACAACCCTTATAATGGCAGAAAATAATAGCAAATGAAACAACCAACAAAGGGTTAGTCTCCAAAATATGCAAGCAATCCATGAAGCTCAATACCAAAGAAACAAACAACCCAATCAAAATATGGGTGGAAGACCTAAACAGACATTTCTCCAAAGAAGATATATAGATGGCCAACAAACACAAGAGAAGAAGCTCAACACTGCTTACTATTAGAAGCATGCAAATGAAAAGTGCTATGAGGTATCACCTCACACTGATCAAAATGGCCATCATCAAAAAATAAATTAAAAAAAATAAAATAACAACAAATGCTGGAGAAGATATGGAGAGAAGGGAACTCTCTTGCACATTGGTGGGAATATACATTGATACAGCCACTGTGGAGAACAGTATGAATATTTCTTTAAAAAAAATTAAGAATAAAACTAACATGTGATGGAGCAATCCCACTTCTCTGGGCACTTACCCTGAGAAAATCAAAAGATACATATGCCTCAATATTCAATGCAGCACTATTTGCAATAACCATTACAGGCAAACAACCTAGATGTCCATCAACAGTTGAATGGATAAAGATGTGTGATATATATAATGAAATATTACTCAGCTCTTAAAAGGAAGAAATTTGGTCACTTGTAGTGATGTGGATGAGCCTAGAGTTTGTCATACAGAGTCTAGTAAGTCAGAAAGAGAAAAACAAATATCATATATTAACACATGCATAATTAATCTCTAAAATATACTGATGAATCTATTCACAGAAATAGAAATGCAGACATAGAGAATGAATTTGTGGATATGGGGGAAATGAGAGGGTGGGACAAATTGAGAGAGTAGCATTGACATATATATATTACTAAGTATAAAATAGGTAGCTAGTGGGAAGCTTCTGTATAGCAGAGGGATCTCAACTCATTCTGTGTGTTGAGATAAAGGGATAGGTTGCTTTTTGGAAGGGAGGCTCAACAGAGAGGCAATATATATAACCTTACACCTAAAATGACTAGTAAATGAAGAGCAAACAAAAACCAAAGTTACTAGAAAGAAAAAAATCTTAACGATCAGAGCAGAAATCAATGAAATAGTGATGGAAAAAAAATAACCAAGATCAATGAAACTAAAAGCAGTTTCTTTGAGGTGATAAAAATGACAAATCTTTGCCAGATTCATCAAGAAAAAAAGAAGAGAACTCAAAACTATAAAATTAGAAATGAAAAAGGAGATGTTACAACAGAAATACAAAAGATTTTAAGTGATTACTACAGGCAGCCATATGCCAATAAAATGGACAACCTGGAAGAAATGGACAAATTCTAAGTTTTCTAAGGCTCTGTACAGCCTTCCAAGACTGAAACAGGAAGAAATAGAAAATATGAACAGACTAATCATAAGTACTGAAATTGAAAATGTGATCAAAATTCTTGCAACAAACAAAGACCAGGATCAGAGGGTTTGACAGGTCAATTCAATTCTATCAAACATTTAGAGAAGAGCTAATATCTACCCTTCTAAAATTGATCCAAAAAATTACAAAGGGATAAACACATCCAAACTCATTCTATGAGGCCACCATCACCCTGATACCAAAACCAGACAAAGATATCACAAAAAAATAAAACTACAGGCCAATATCATTCATAAACATAGATGTAAAAGTCCTCAACAAATACTAGCAAGCCAAAAACAACAACATATACAACCTGACAAATAGGTATATATCCCAGGGATGCAAGGATTCTTCACTATATGAAAAATCAATTAGATGATACACTACATTAACAAACTGAAGGATAAAAACCATATGATAATTTTAAAAGATTCAGAGAAAGCTTTTAACATAGTTCAACACACATTTATGATAAAAACTCTTCAGAAAGTAGGCTTAGAGGGAACCTGAGTGAGTGAAGTCGCTCAGTCGTGTCCAACTCTTTCCAATCCCATGGACTGTAGCCCGCCAGGCTCCTCTGTCCATGGGATTCTCCAGGCAAGAATACTGGAGTGGGTTGCCATTTCCTTCTCAACACAATAAAGACCAGATATGAAAACCCTCAGGAAACATCATTCTTAATGATGAAAAATTGAAAACACTTCCTCTAAAAACAAGCATTTCCTCAAGTATTATCAAGAATAAGACAAGGAAGTCCACTCTCACCACTATTATTCAATATAGTTTTGGAAGTCCTAGTCAAGGCAATCAGAGAAGAAGAAATAAAAGTAATCCAGATTGGAAAAGAAGAAAAGCTATCACTGTTCACAGATGACATAGTTCTATACATAGAAAATTCTAAAGATGATACCAGAAAGCTACTTGAGCTCATCAATGAGTTTAGTAAAGTCACAGGATACAAATTTAGTACTCAGATATCTCTTGCATTCCTATACACTAACAATGAAAAGTCAGAAAGAGAGATTAAGGAAACAATCTCATTTACTATCATATCAAAAAGAATAAAATACCTAGGAATAAAACTACCTAGTGAGGCAAAAGATCTGTACTTGAAAAAACTAAAAATGGAGCTCTCACATGACCCATCAATCCCCCTCCTAGGCATATAACTGGAGAAAACCATCATTCAAAATGATGCATGCAGCTGGATATTCCTTGCAACACTGTTTGCACTAGTCAAGACGTAGAAACAGCCTTGATATTCATCAACAGATGAATGGATAAAGAAGTTGTGGTACATATATGCAATGGAATGTTACTCTCATATAAAGGAATGACTTTGAGTCAGTTAAACTGAGGTTGATGAACCCAGAACTTATTACACAGAGTGAAGTGAGTCAGAAAGAAAAAAGTTTTGTGTATTAATGCATATGTATGAAATGTAGAAAAATGGTACTATTGAACCTATTTGCAGGCCAAGAGTAGAAATACAACCATAAGAGAACAGACTTTTGGACACAGAAGAGGGAGGAGAGAGTGGGATGGATTGAGAGTAGCATTGAAACATATACGTTACCATTTGTAAAAGAGCTGGTGGGAAGTTGCAATATAACACAAGGAGCTCATCCAGATAGAAAATTAAAAAGAAAACATAATCATTAAGTGATACATTAGAACATATTGACTTATTTAATAATTGTTATTTATAGGATATTCCATCTGAAAATGGCATACTACACTTTCTTCTCATGGAATATTCACAGAGCCCGTTGCTCTGTGACAAGCTAGAAGGGTGGGATGGAGGGGGATGGGAGGAAGACTCAAAAGGGAGGGGATAAATATATACTTATGGCTTACCTGGTGGCTCAGATGGTAAAGAATCTGCCTGCAGTACAGGAGACCCTGGATCAATCCCTGGGTCGGGAAGATCCACTGGAGAAGAGAATGGCTACCTACTTCAGCATTCTTGCCTGGAAAACCCCATATACAGAGGAGCCTGGCAGGCTACAGTCCATGGGGTCCCAAAGAGTTGGACACAACTGAGTGACTAAGCATGCATGGCGGATTCGTGTTGTTGTATGGTAGAAACCAATGAAACATTGCAAAGCAATTTTCCTTCAATTAAAAATATTTTTTAAAATGTGGTGCATATATACAATGGAATATTACTTAGCCAAAAGAAGGAACAGATTAGTACTATTTGCAGAGGTAGATGGTCCTAGAGATTGTCAGAGTGAAGTAAGTCTGAATGAGAAAAATGAGTATCACACAGTATCACTTATATGTGGGGTCTAGAAAAAAAAAATGGCAGAGATGAATTTATATGTAAAGCAAAAACAGAGTCACGGATGTGGAGAACAAACTTTTGGTTACCAAGGGGGGAATGGAGAGTGGGATAAATTGGGAAATTGGACTGATACATATATCTGTACTATGTGTTAAAAAAATTACTACTTAGAACCTCCCATATAGCACAGGGAACTCTACCCAGTGCTCTCTGGTGATCGGAATGGGAAGGAACTCTAAAACAGAGGTTGTGTTTGTGTGTGTGTGACTGATTCACTTTACTGTAGGGCAGTAAATTAATGCAACATTGCAAAATCACTATTCTCCCATTAAAATTAACTTATAAAAGGTGTGAAGTGAAAGTGTAAGTGTTAGGTGCTCAGCTGTGTCTGACTCTTTGCAACCCCATGGACTGTGGCCCACCAGGCTCCTCTGTCCATGGGATTTTCCAGGCAAGAATCCTGGAATGGGTGGCCATTTCCTGCTCCAAAAGATTGGTGATCATTGTACTATTTTGTGAATGAGTTTAATTCAATTGATTTGTACACTTTAAAATTGTTACAGTGGCAAATTTATGAGGTGGATGAACTTGGAGCCTATTATGCAGAGTGAAGTATATCAGAAAGAGAAAGACAAATACTGTGTATTAATGCATATATACAGAATTTAGAAAGACAGTACTGTTGATTCTACATGCAGGGCTGCAAAGGAGACACAGATGTAAAGAACAGACTTTTGGACTCAGTGGGAGAAGGTAAGGGTGGGATGATTTGAGAGAATAGCATTGAAATATGTACATTACCATATATGTTACATATTTACTACAGTAAAAATAAGCTTGTTCTATCAAGAATAGTATTAGTTTATCACTGCATTGTACACTCAGAGTAGAATAATTGGATTTTTAAAAAATCTGTAGGACATGTACCAAAATTACTGTAGTGAACAAATATTTCAGGCTCTCTCCTCCACTACATGAAAACACCTTTGTGGGGACACACAAATCTTGTGTTCTGCAATCAATGTTTGGCAGTATAGAAACCTAAAATAACATTGAAATAACATTCAAAATATTACTTTTGTACACCCATGATCAATTCTGTGTGTACAGAAACTATAATAGAATTGTAATTATTCAATAGGAAAAAAATTCCCAAAGCTTCTTCTGTTCCAACTTCACTCCCTTGATGTAGTCACCCTCTGTCTCTTTCCTGAATACTCTGGCGATAGCATGAATGTCTTGTGATTTTAAGAGTTTTATGACATATTTGGTCCTTTGGGAGTTGGCATATATTTTTGTTCTGAAAATACTGTGACTTATTCTCATTCTTTTTGCTAACCACTTTCTTAGGGAAAATATCAGTGCTTCTCTCTAATTTAAACTTATTCTAATTTAAAAAATTAGGACTGTGTCCTTACACATGCATTAGAAGAGAATTTAGTACACCTGCCACCACTGATGTGAAGATTTCCAATATTTTTAAGGCTTCCAAATCCTTGGATGCTCTCCTATTTTTAATGCCACTTGCACTGAATTTGCTAATCTTATCAAATATTGAAATAAAATACTGCCCTTTATACAATATTTGCACCCTGACTACAGAGAGATGATGCTGAAAGATAGCCATTAGTAAGTCATATTCTTCAGTTTATTTGTTTTCTTTCATGGTACATATTTAAGATAAAACAGTATCACAGAGTTTCTGGTAATTCCAGTAAGATTGATGAGCACTGATCCTTTTGAGTAACAGGATTTTTTCTTTTTGGAGTCCCTGGTATTTTAGTAGGTTGCCTACCTTCGGGGGAAGAGTTGGGACTGAATAAATGATTTACAAAATATGGACTCATTCCTGTAACTGTCATCATGCTTTCTATGTCATAATGTCACAGGACTTGGGGCTGAGTCACATTTTTCAAGAGTGATTTTTATTGTAATGGTTTTGGTGAGTCACTCTCATGAGCAAAACTCTTCCTTTACAGGATTTTTTTTTTTTACTAAGAATCTGGGTGTCATGAGCATAGCTCCAGTACTTGCACTGAGCAACTCTTGGAGTTTGCGTAAGCCCCTAAACATTTCTAGAAATGAATCACGTTATCACTAAGATCTTCATTTCCTCAAAAATTCTACCAAACTATTACTTCATGACTATGATTGATATTTTGGTCCCCATCTGCTGGGAACATTCATACCTATTCTTCATATGTGAGTCAACAAAATTTTCATTATCTCCAGAGGGGCAATTAAACCCACAGATGACAACACAGTCCTCAGTTTAGACTTTTACTTTTCTGCGTCCTCCTAAATTCATCTGCAGTAACTCTTTGCACAGGGCAGTTATTTTATTGTATCATAACTATTCTTTATTGCACATCAATATACTCATTCACATATCCTCCCCCACTTCCGTGTTATGAAACCACTCCTGACAACTCTCCATGCTTCCTGAATTTGGATGGGATCCGAATACATCTCCTTGATGCCTTCTCAGAGTTTTAGGTGCTGCTCTGATGTACTGGAGGATTGTCTCAGCATTCTGGTGTGGTGAAGACCACAGCAGTACAACTTCTGTGTATGAATTTTGGCAAATGCCTGAAGCTCTCTAAGTCTTATTTCTACAAATTCATGCGGAAACTCTACATATATTTTTTAAAACTGTGAATGTACAAGTGTTCAATTTATTCATTTGGTCTAACTTCCAGTTATACAAATAGGTAAGTTCCCTGCTGTGGGATTTTAAAAGAGTTGACAGTTGAGTTTATAAATGCTCTATTCTTCACAATGTATGGACTCCAATAATAATCAATTTACTTTTCCTTTTAAAAGACTGAAAAGAAAATTTCATGTTTTTTTTAAGAACAGTCCCAGAACTCTTCAGATACACCTGACGCAGACTGATTGTCTGTTTTCGTCTAAGAGAGCTTCTGACTTCACACACTGTCCCTGATAGGTCCTGTGTTGTTTATTTAACATTTATAAGAGGAAGAGAGAGTCTGAGTCACTGGGGCATGACTTTGACAGTTTTAAGTGTTCATTCTTAGAAATACTTTTGTGAGGTTATCACCTATAACCTTCATTTTGCTTCAGTCCTGCCTCCACCATGACTACACACCATTCTAAAAACTACTTCACAGTTTACTCATTCAATGACAATAGATCAAGGGACTTCTGTGTGTCAAACACTGCATTGGCACTGGGGACCCAAAAATAAAGTAACAGAAAGCCATAACTCCATGAAATGTTTACTCTAACGGATTGAGGTAGGTAATAAACATAATGAATTAGAATAGAATATTTGTTCTATGCTAATAAGTATTATGAATAAAAATAAAGCAGGAAAGGGGGAGAAGGGAGCTGAGAGGAAGCTATAATTTTCACTATTAAATAGCACAGTGAGGGAGGCCCTCAGTAAAATATGACTCTTGAGAAACAACCTGAAGGAGGTAAGGAATGTGAGCATGTGGCTGTGTTGGAGGAAAATCACTGCAAGCTTTGCTCCATGAAAATGGGGGGTGTTCAGCAGGGGAGCAATATGACCATTGCATTTTAATGTAATCTTCCGACTACTATGTTGAGAATAACTTGAAGGGAAGTAATAAGGAAGCAGGAAGACAATTTAGGATATAACATCAACAGTACAGGTGATAAATGATAACAGCAAGGATCAGAGTAGAAACAACAGAGGTGGCGAGAAGCCATGAGAATCTGGATACATTTAATAATAAAATGAAACATTGCCAATTATTGTGGGGTTTGAGAGAAGAGAAATGTCCAGATGGATTCCATGTGGCTATTAACTGTGTGGCAAAGGAGCACAGGCTCAACTTTGTAACATTTTACTTTATCCTGGAATATCACTGAGTGACAATGTTCAGGTGGACAGCATGGGGACTGAGCCACATATACAAATGTATCTATTACCCCCAAGCTCCCCTCCCATCCAGGCTGCCACACAATATTCAGCAAATTTCAGCACAGGCTCAATTTTAATGCCTGTGCAGTGTAGTGTTTCATTCCATAAAATACCATACCCAGTGATAACTCCTCACTAAAAACTTGGGTTGATTCTGTAAGTAATATTTCAATAACAACTCATTTCCAAAAAATTTTCATGTGTCCATTTTTCCACAGGCTATGCATATTTCCATGTCATTTAGCATACATTCCAAACTGGCCTTCAAGAGTATGATGCAACCTCATCCACAATGAAGTTGAATGGATGATTTCAGGAGCAATGACTATGCATCTAGATTTAAAGTTTGCTCACTTATATAATCCCTTTATACCTCACACCCTGTGTCTTCCCACTCACCTGCAAGGTGACCTGTTTGCCCTAACTTTAGCTGTATGTAAGATGGAAATAGCCAATGTAAGTTTTCCAGAAGTTTTTATACTGCTGGGCTTCTCCGAAAGACCCTCTCTAGAACCCATCCTTTTTATCTTTGTCTTGGGGATTTATGTGGTGTCTGTCTTGGGAAATGGCATCATCATTGTGGTCTCCTGCATGGATGTGCATCTCCACACTCCTATGTACTTCTTTCTTGTCAACCTTTCCTTCCTGGACATTAGCTTCACCACAAGCATCATCCCACAACTCCTGGTCAACCTCTGGGGACCAGAGAAAACCATCAGCTATGGAGGGTGTGTGATCCAGTTCTACATCTCCCACTGGTTGGGGGCAACTGAATGTGTCCTTCTGGCTGTCATGTCCTATGATCGCTATGCTACCATCTGCAGGCCACTCCACTACACTGTCATCATGCATCCAAAGCTTTGCTGCAGCCTGGCTTTTGCCTCATGGCTTGGGGGTCTGACCACCAGCATGGTAGGTTCCACACTCACCATGCTCCTGCCTCTCTGTGGGAACAGTCGCATTGACCACTTTTTCTGTGAGATGCCCCTCATTATGCAACTGGCTTGTGTGGATACCAGCTTCAATGAAGTAGAGATGTACGTGGCCAGCTTTATCTTTGTTGTCTTGCCTCTGGGTCTCATCCTGGTCTCATACAGCCATATTGCCTGGGCTGTGTTGAAGATCAGGTCAGCAGAAGGGTGGAGAAAGGCATTCAATACCTGCTCGTCCCATGTGGCAGTGGTGGCTCTGTTTTACGGGAGCATCATTTTCATGTATCTCCAGCCTGCCAAGAGAAACTCTCATGAGCAAGGTAAGCTTGTAGCCCTTTTCTACACTGTGGTCACCCCAATGCTGAACCCCCTGATTTACACACTAAGGAACAAGACTGTGAAGAAGGCACTTAGGCACATTGTATTAGAGAACTGTGGTTTTGGAGGGATACATATATTTAAAAACTTATCACTTGTGAGGAGGAAGCAGATTTAAAGGGATCAAAACTGATTTGGAGTGTCAGGATATTTGGGATATCATTTCTACACACTATTTCTTAAGTTCAAGGTAAATGACAAACTGAAATGGATGTACTTACATACTTTTTTCAGGCCAGTGCAAAGAGAATTTATTTTCTGTTTTATTTTTTATTAATAAGTATATTTTGCTAATTATTTATATAGCTTTGTATGTGTTATATTCATGCTACTTACGATATTGTAAATTGTTTATGTAGCTACATATGCTAATTGTTAAATGATTTTGTTAATATTTTAAAGCAATGTCTGTCACTAAAGGTGTCTAATACGTGTGAAATCCTTTACTTTTTTCCCCCCTAATACTTGTAATGACTCAGTGAGGTAGATATTATTGACCTCACAAAGGTTAGATAATTACAAAGTTATCAAGATTTTATTCTGAGATGTAAGTCTTTTCTTTGTATCCATGGACATATATGCCATTTTGGCTATAGTCTCTTGTGATGTAATAAGAAATATATACTTTTTTTTTTTTTTGTCCTGACTTCTGGCACTGAGCTTCTAGGACCCTTGAAATTTTCTGAGTGATATGGATAAGAAGGTATCTTTTATTTTCATAAAAAGGACATTTCAACATACCTAAGTTTATGCCAATGAATTAACTCAAAGAAGAGTCTCTAGATAGCTTCCAGAGGATGCCTGGATACCAGAGGAACTGACGCTGTGGTTAGAAGTTTGTAACTTTCAGTCCCAGCCCAATGTCTGGGAAGGAGTTACTGGAAATTGTCATTAATGGCCAATAACTTAATGAATCATGCCTATACAATAAACCTCCACAAAAACTTTAAACAACGGTGTTTGGAGACTTCCAGCTGGTGACTGCATCTATGTGACAAGAAGGTAGGGTGCCCTAAACTCTGCCAAGACAGAAGTTCCTGTGCTCAAGACCTTTCCAAACTTCATCCCATGTATCTCTTCTTTTATATTATTTGTCATAAACCAGTACACTAAAGTGTTTCCCTAAGTTATGAGAGCCATTCTTGCAAATCACTAAATCTAAAGAAGGGGTTATGGCAACTCTATAGTTAGTTGGTCATAGACATGGGTGGCAACCTGGAGCTTGCAACTGCCTTCTAAACTGGGGGTGGTCTTGTGGAGGACTTTGTTCTTAAATTGGCAGGATCTGGTAATAGATTTAGGTAGTTACTGTCAGAGTTAAACTGAACTATAGGCTGCCCAGTTGGTGTTTAGAGAGTTAGAATATTGGTTATTGTTGTGAAAAAAATCTCACACATTCGGTGTCAGAAAAGATGTGAGCAAAATACAATTCATGCACTTTCAGGAGGAGGAAACTAAAGAGGCAAATGCCTCAAAAGTAGAATTTTGAGTTGAATTTTCAGCAAATTGGAGATTTCATCAATAACATGCTGCACAGATATATCTGTAACTATAGGAAGATCAGTTTCCCTATTCAAGTCTACATATTCTGTTTACAGGATATGTAAAGATATATTTATTCACTGAGTACTATTCATATGTCCAAGAATGATTTCTGGAGGTTATGAAAACTAGCACACAAAGTTGCACTTAAAAAAGTGAATTAAGTTTAAGAGCAATCACTGGACTTGTTGATTTAAAACTCAAGATCATGTTGTAAAGTTAATAATATTTACATTTTTGAGATGGGAAAATTCTGATCAGAGAAAAAATTTGATCGTAAAGAAAAAATAGCATTCATGTTTTTCTTTCAAACATATTAAGTGGGTGTACCACAAACTCATTTACTTTCAGCAATATTTTGAAAGGTTTTTCTGGACTTTTTTTGGCCAAAACCCTGTCTCTAGAAATTTTGCTCCCACTTTTTGAACTCAACACCTCCCTAAATGTCACAAATTGACTCTCAGACTACTCATTTGAATAATACCAACAGATATTGGTATATTTGGATCTTGGATAAAGTAAAAGTAAATACAGTATTGAGATTGATAACTTATCAACAGTATCAACTATTAATTACTTAGTTTATTTCTTTTTTAAACTTTTTTATTGGGATATAGTTGCCTTACAATGCTGTGTTTGTTTCTTGAAGTAAAGCTATGACAAAACTAGAAAGCGTATTAAAAAACAAAGACGTCACTTTGTGGACAAAGATCTGAGCTTAAACAAAGGTCTAGGCTATGGATTTTTCAATAGTCATGTATGGATGTTAGAGTAGGGCCATAAAGAAGACTAAGCACCGAAGAACTGATGCTTTCGAACTGGTGTTGGGGAAGACTCTTGAGATTTCCTTGGACAACACGGAGATCAAACCCCTTCATTCTAAAGGAAATCAACCCTGAATATTCATTGAAAGGACTGATGCTGCCATTGAAGCTCCAATACTTTGATCACCTGATGCGAAGAGCCGACTCATTGGAAAAGACCCCGATGCTCGGAAAGATTGAAGGTAAAAAGAGAAGAGGGTGGTAGAGGATGAGATGGTTAGATAACATCCTGACTCAATGGAAATGAATCTGAGCAAAAACTGGGAGACAGTGAAGGGCAGGGTATTCTGCCATGCTGCAGACCACAGGGTCCCAAAGAATTGGACTTGACTTAGGGACTGAACAAAAACAACAATCTCCTAAAGAACAATCTTAACTTAGAGTAGAATTCAGTTTCCTTTTATGCTTAGAGAAAAGGTGAGGCAGAAGGTTCAAGATTAAAGGGTCTTGCAACTACCTAGCAATCAAGAGAAGCATAACTTTATTTTGTTTTTTGGCTTGCTCACATAGAGTAGATCACAAGGCTCCAGTGAAACTCTAAATTAATAACAGTCATTTTATTTTACCATTCTTGTCTCTACTTGCTTGCAAGGTTTCTAGACTGAAAGAGAACTACAATAAGGAACAGCCATAACTAATTTGGGACTGCAGGATGGAAAATTTCTTGAGGGAACTTAATGAGTTATTTGGGCATAAGAAACATTTTTCTGGGCTTCCCAGGTGGTGCAGTGGTAAAGAATCCACCTGCCAATGCAGAAGACACTGGTTTGATCCCTGGGTCGGGAAGATCCCCTGGAAGAGGGCACAGCAACCCACTGCAGTATTCTTGCCTGGAGAATCCCATGGACAGAATAAACCTGGTGGTCTACAGTCCATAAGGTCTCAAAGAGTCAGACATGACAGAGCCACTTTAGCACAGCACAGCACAGTTTAAAGCTGTAACTCTTGACATGCAGTGCCAAAGTGCTAAAGTAATAGAATACATAGGCTAAAGAATGAGCGAGGCAGTTTCAATACGGTGTTGTTTCACAATGAAGACATCCTCCTCAGAACCTAAAGAAATTCATTTGAAGTGTGATTTGTGGCTCATGATGAAGTCAAGAACTGAAAGGACACCAGTGATCCTACACAATTTCTGGCCCCACATCCAGTAGAATTAATGCAAACTCACTAACAGAGCCATCCTGAAGGAGTGAAGCCTGAGGGAGAGTAAGGGAGGGTCTCCCTAAACAGTGTAAATTTTTATCCTGTTTGTATTATAAGTCCTTAAGACATAGTGAAAGGGGGAAAGATGTTCATGTGACCTCTTGGAAACTCAGTTCAATTCAGTTCAGTTCAGTCACTCAGTCATGTCCGACTCTTTGCGACCCCATGGAATGTAGCATGCAAGGCTTCCCTGTCCATCACCAACTCCCAGAGCTTACTCAAACTCATGTACATCAAGTCAGTGATGCCACCCAACCATCTCATCCTCTGTCGTCCCCTTCTCCTCCCGGTTCAATCTTTCCCAGAATTAGGGTCTTTTCAAATGAGTTGGTTCTTCGCATCAGATGGCCAAAGTATTGGAGTTTCAGCTTCAGCATCAGTCCTTCCAATGAATATTCAGGACTGATTCCCTTTAGGATTGACTCGTTGAATCTCCTTGCAGTCCAAGGGATTCTCAAGAGTCTTCTCCAACACCACAGTTCAAAAGCATTAATTCTTTGGCACTCAGCCTTCTTTATAGTCCAACTCTCACAACCATACATGACCACTGGAAAAACCATAGCTTTCACTAGATGGACCTTTGTTGACAAAGTAATGTATCTGCTTTTTAATATGCTGTCTAGGTTGGTCAAGCTTTTCTTCCAAAGAGTAAGCATCTTTTAATTTCATGGCTGCAGTCAGCATCTGCAGTGACTTTGGAGTCCCAAAAAATAAAGTCTGTCACTGTTTCCATTGTTTCCCCATCTACTTGCCATGAAGTGATGGGACCTGATGCTATGATATTCATTTTTTGAAAGTTGAGTTTTAAGCCAACTTTTTCACTCTCCTCTTTCACTTTCATCAAGAGGCTCTTTAGTTCTTCACTTTCTGCCATTAGGGTGGTATCATCTGCATATCTGAGGTTATTGATATTTCTCCTAGCAATCTTGATTACAGCTTGTGCTTCATCCAGCCTAGCATTTCACATGAAGTACTCTGCATATAAGTTAAATAAGCAGGGTCACAATATACAGCCTTGATGTACTCCTTCCCCTATTTGGAACCAGTCTGTTGTTCCATGTCCAGTTTTAACTGTTGCTTCCTGACTTGCATACAGATTTCTCAAGAGGCAAGTCAGGTGGTCTGGTATTCCCATCTCTTGAAGAATTTTCCACAGTTTATTGTGATCCACACAGTCAAAGGCTTTGGCATCATCAATAAAGCAGAAATAGATGTTTTTCTGGAACTCTCTTGCTTTTTCAATGATCCAGCGGATGTTGGCAATTTGACCTCTGGTTCCTCTGCCTCTTCTAACCACTTGAACATTTGGTAGTTCACAGTTCACATGCTGTTGAAGCCTGAAAACTAGCCACCTACTTTTTTGTATTGTGCGTCTTTTTTGCCCAATACATTAGAATCTTTGAATCTCCATGATTACTCCTGTCACTCTTGCCCCTTTTTGCAGCAAGCTTTTGAACACAGGTTTTGATGCTCTCTCACCCAAGCAAACCGAACCTGAGTCACCCCAGGCCCCTTTGTATACTCCGAGACTTTCCCTCAGGGTCTCCTCACATGCTTAACTCAAGCATGCACAGTCTGGAAATGAAGCCACACCTCCCACAGGGATTGAAGTCAATGGGATGACTTCCCTTCCTTCCATCAGAAACTGATCTGAGATGCGTTTCTGTGCGGGTGTTTTCCCACAACCATCAGTTCTCTGACACATATTGGATAACCTTAGAATTTGACACTATTTACCTGAAAATAGCATCAGATATCCAGTTTAAAGACTCAATACCCAAGACTGTACCCGACTTCAGACCCCAATCACAAGTCTAGCTTGTCAGCTCTGCTTCTAAATAGGGACTTCCCCAGTGGCTCAGATAGTAAAGAATCTGCCTGCAATGCAGGAGACCCAGGTTCAATCCCTGGGTCAGGAAGCTCCCCTACAGGAGAGAATGGCTACCCACTCCAGTGTTCTTGCCTGGAGAAGTCCACGGACCGAGAAGCCTGGTGGGCTACAGTTCTTGGGATTGCCTCAATCACAAGTCTAACTTGTCACCTGTGCTTCTAATTAACTCAGCTATAAATTGAAGGTTTCCATGACTCCCTCCTCAAGTTTGATTAATTTGTTAGAATGGCTTACAGAATTCGAGAACATTTTTCTCACTAAATTAATTATTCACTCATTCCAAAGAATATTAAAGATTACAAATAAATACCCAGATAAAGAGATATAAAGGGTGGTGTCCAGGTGAGCCTTAAACACAGGAGCTTCTATCCCCATGTATTTTGAAGTGTTCAAATGTCATGACATGAAGATGTTTTCTTGTTCACCAACTTGGAAACCCCCTGCAGCCTGCATTTCTGAGTTTTTGTTGAGGCTTCATGACATAGACATGGTTGACTTAATCACTGATCTTTAGTGAATGATTCACCCTCCATCCCCTCTCTTCTGTTCTGAGGTTAGGGAATTGGGTGTATGGCGGAAGGGGCAGGACTGAAAGTTTCAACACTATAACCGCCTTGTTGATTCCGCTGGGAACCAGCCCCAGTCTGTTGGTTATCTAGTGCATGGTAAATTGACGCAATGGACCATAATCCGCTAAGCTGCTCTTTCCAGGGATTCTCCAGGCAAGAATACTGAAGTAGGTTGCCATGCCCTTCTTCAGGCGATCTTCTAACCCAGGGATTGAACCCGTGTCTCTTATGTCTCCTGCATTGACAGATGAGTGCTTTACAACTAGCGCCACCTGAGAAGCCCCAGTGGTTACCTAGAGACTTTCCAAAAGTCACCCCATTAACACAAACTCAAGTATAGTTGAAAGGGATTTTTATCATTTGTAAATGATAGCCACTTCTTTTTGTTCTAAAAACATTTCAGAAACTGAGGACAAAATTTAAATATTATAACAAAAGATGTCCTTATCAGTCTAGTCATCTAAGAAATTATAATATATATATATATATATATATATATATATATATATCACAATATCTTACAGCTCCCATATCTCTGCTAGATGGAGCACTGATAACCATGCTCATGGCCAAAGTCACCTCTGTCCTTGTCCTGCTCTACTGTTATCTGACATTATAAACCAGATGCACTGGGCATAGCGTTTGCCTTGGGGACACCCAGACTAAAGTGAAAGTAATTTATGCAAGCTAGCACACTCCACTTCATCTTTCAGCTTGGGATGGGATAGTGTGTGAAGTGGTGGGAGTCAGATGGTATCAAAAATATGATTAAAAACTGTAAACACACTCAGCAGGCAACCTCCTTGGTCCAAGACTGTAATGCAAAATATGAGAAAACAACCCAGAAAAGAGCAAGCTCAGGACTTCCTAGCAAGTTCTTTCACTAAACATTTCATAGATATATTTTCACATCAATATGTACTATATATATGTATGTATGTATTCTGAAATTTTAATTACCATGAGCATTTTCCTCATTTTCATTATTACATACAAAATTAAAATAAATCCATATGTACTGAAATTCTTGCAAACTTGACTACTAGTTATAGAAGATGGATCTTAGAATTCTGAAGCAAATAACATTCACATATTCATATTTTATGGAAATATACATTTTGAAATTGTTAAGAAACTATAAATTTATACTCTTATCAATAGCATGTGGAAAGGTATACAGTCTCACAATTTCACTAACTTTGGATTCTGTAGATCATTTTAGTCTTTGCTTGTCAATTATCTGATCACTAGTGAGTTTTAACACCTTTTGAAATGTTTTGGATACTATATGCTTTCTGTGCTAAATTGTCTTCCCCCTTTTTTCATTGTTGTTCTTGCTGTTTTACATTTTCTTATTGCTTTAAAGTAGTTTATATATGAATCTATTTCCCTTCATTATTAGAAGTGATAAATAATTTTTCCAGTGGGATGTTTATTCTTTTGATATGTTTTTTTTTGTTTCCTTCACGGTACAAAAGCTTTAAATTTTGTGTATTAAATTCCATCAACTATGTAATTATAATTCCTTATAGTCCTTATTTCATTTAACAAAATGAAACATTATTTTAACTTATTTTTTATATGCAACCTGTTTTGTGTGCTGGAGATGCAAGAACAAAGAAACGATGTCACCCTTTCACAGATACACAAGCTTATTAAATAAGCAAGCCTATAGAGAATGTAGGTTAAGACATGACAGGACGAATAGTCAATAGGATGAGAGTGGAGAAGGTGACAGGAGGTCTTGAGTTGCCATTTTAGCTCTTCGTAATGAAAGAGGGGAGGGAGACACAAAACATGAGTGTGAAGGGCATTTCATGGAAAAAGAGCAACCAGTGCAAAGGCTTTAGAGGAGAAAGAATTTCAGATGGAAAATTGACAGGTGTGGCTGAAAGGGAGTGAGAGAAAGTGTGAAAGGAATTTAAACCTGAGAGATCCTTAAGATCCAGGTGATGAGGGGTCTTCCAGACCCCAGGCAAACATTGACTTTTATGTTTTCAGACTATCTTAGTAAGTCGGAGGAAATTATTTTATGCCTTGATGCCTGAAATATGCTTAGAAATGGTCCTCCAAACACAAAATTTATTTTGTGTTTAATAGAGTTCTATTTTATGCTTATCTTTTCAATCCCTTCTACAATGTCTGTGTGTGTGTGTGTGTGTGTGTGTGTGTGGGCACATGATAGGACAAAGAAAGAACTATATTTAATATATTCCAAATGTTTATTCAATGGTCCCTCCACAGTTTATTTCAATTAGCTATATTTCTACTATTATCCTGAAATGATACATTTTTTAAAAACTACATTTCTTATGTATATAAGTTTATTTGGGGAATATCAATTCTGTTCTTTTAATATTTATTTATGCATGATGCACCCATGGTGGCTCAAACAGTAAAGAATCTGTCTGTGATGCAGGAAATATAGGTTCAAACCCTGGGTCAGAAAGATCCCCTGGAAAAGGAAATGGCTACCCACTCCAGTATTTTTGCCTGAGAAATCCCATGGACAGAGGAGCCTGGCAGGTTATAGTCCTTGGGGTCACAAAGAGTTGGACATGACTGAGCGACTAACACTTTCACTTTCACAGCACACTTTCAGTAACTGGATTAATAGAATATTTTCTTAGCTAGTAGAGCAAGGAATATATCACTATTCTTTCTATTCTTCAAATTCAAAAATTTCATAGCTGTTCCTATACTTACTTTATCTTAAATGTCACAATAAGCCCATTCCTGCTACTCAAAAACAGTATCTTATTGGGACTCTGGTAGTGAGCTAGACTTTAAATTAATGTCAGAAGAATTCACATTTTTGTAGCACCAAGACCTCTATGTAGATAATAAGGAAAGGACATGAAGCACAGGGTTTTGGTATCTGGTATGAGGTCAGGTCATACTTGCTATAGGGCCTGGTTCTTTACTTAGTGACTATGTGACCTTACTCAATTAACTCTCCTCTCTGAGCCTCATTCTCTTCATCTGTAAAACTGTGTAATAGCACCAACCACATATGCTTGTTGTGCAGCCATATGTAGTGAGAGGCTGAAAAATAACATAGTGATAAACATATAAAAACTCAACAAACAGTAGTGTTTGTTTCTTTTTATGCACATAATTGTTTTATTTCTTCATAAAATTTTCTAATTTTCTTTTACTAGTATTTACACTAGATGTACTGCTATAACTGATACCAATATAGTGACTCAAAGGATACAAAGTTGATACAGGTGCATCTCTTCTGTAGGTGGTTGACAACCATCAGTAAGAGAAAAAAGAATGGTCAAAGTTGATTTTGAGGTTTCTAACCTAAGAAACTAGTAGAATAGAATTGTCATCAAGTGAGATGGGGATACTGAAGCTAGTTAAGGTCTGGTAGAAAACAGGGTTCATTTTCGAAAACATTAAGTTCAGAAGGTGTATTAGCCATCTGTATTTAAATTTGAACTAATATTACATGTAGAATGGCTTAAACAACAATAACTTAGTTTCTCACAGGTCAGACACTGGACCTGTGAGACAGATCAGTCTTACACCAAGGTGTCATCAGGTTAATTGCTGGTAAGATCTCTCTTCCTGGTTCGCAGATTGCCTTGCTCTTACTGTGTTCACATGGCCTTTCCCCTCTGCATACTGGGGGACAGAAACAGGGGGAAAGAGATGCAGATCTGGTATTTTCCACTTTCTTATAAGGACACATATCCTATGGGATTAGGATGCCACACATGAGCTCCCTCATATAAACTTAATTATTCCTTAAGGGCCTCATATCCAAATACAATCACAATAGGGGTAACAGCCTCAACATATGAATGTTGGTGGGGGAAATGAGTCATTCCATAACACCCTTTAAATCAACATTAACAACACAGACAATGAGTTGTTTGAGTCTGAAGTGTGGGGCTGAGTTGCTGGCCAGTGATACAGTTCAAAGAGTCTTTAGGATTTAGTTAATATTTGAATCCATTAGACTATATTAGGTCACTAAGGGAATATGTGAGATAGGAAATAAATATTTATGAGTGCAAATCTCTCCACCATTTAGCCACATGACCTTGAGCAAGTCATTTGCCCATTCAAAGCTTCAGTTGCCTCACCTTTAAAATGAGGTTCGTAATAGCTCTTTGCAGAATTAAATTAAGAGTAACTTGCACTCAAAAATAAGACAAAATATTTATTGGTAAAAATGACCCATATTAGATTGTAAGGCAGTAGACTGTGTCGAGCACATATTTCACTGCATACATTGCTTGGTTGTTTCCCATTCACAATAGCACCAAAATAGTAATATACTTAAGAATAAACTTAAACGAGGTAAAATATATGTATATTCAAAACTATAAGAATTTGAAGAAAGAAATGAAATAACACAAATAAATGGAAAGAGCCCACATTCATGGATCAGAAGAACTAATCTTGGTAAAATGTCCATACTACCCAAAGTCATCTGTAGTTTCACAGCAATCTCAATCAAAATACAATGGCACTTTTTACACACACACACACACACACACACACAAATTTTAATCACAATATTTGGATGGATCTTTAAAAGATTCCAAATAACCAAAGCAATCTTGAGGAAAATAAACAAAACTGGAAGTCTCATAATTCCTGATCTCAAACTGTAATACAAAACTGTGGCTTCCCTGGTGGCTCAATGCTAAACAATCAGCCTGCCTAATGCAGGAGACACAGGAAACCCAGGTTCAATCCTTGGGTCAGGAAGATTCCCTGAAGAAGGAAATGGCATCCCACACCAGTCTTCTCTCCTGGAAAACCCCATGGACAGAAGAGCCTAGAAAGCTAAGGTCCATGGGGCCACAAATGGTCAGACATGACTTAGCCACTGAAAAACAACAGCATAGTAAATATAATAGTGTGAAAGCATGAAAGTGTTAGTCACTCAGTCGTGTCCGACTCTGCAACTTCATGGACTGTAGCCTGCCAGGCTCCTCTGTCCATGGAATTCTCCAGGTAAGAATACTGGAGTGGGTTGCCATGGCCTTCTCCAGAGGATCTTCCTGACCCTGGGATTGACCCCAGGTCTCCTGCATTGCAGGCAGATTCTCATACATTACACCACCAAGGAAGTCCCCAAAACAAGTTCTAATCACAAAGTTACCATATGATCTATTAATTTCACTCCTAGACATGCACCAAAATAATTGAAAACAGATGTTCAAACAATATTTGTAGAGAAATGTCATTAGCAGCTCTATTCACAATAGTGAAAAGTGAAAATGATACAAATGTCCATCAACAAATAAACCAATGTGCCTAGCAGCTCAGTCTTGTCTGACTCTTTGCCACCTTACGGATTGTAACCCACAAGGTTCCTCTATTCATGAGGATTCTCCAGGCAAGAATACTTAAGTGGGTTGTCATGCCCTCCTTCAGGGGATCTTCCCAACCCAGGGATCAAACCCAGGCCTCCCACATTGCAGGCAGATTCTTTACCATCTGAGCTACCAGGGAAGCCCAAGAATACTGGAATGGGTAGCCTATCCCTTCTCCAGGGGATCTTCCCAACCCAGGAATCAAACTGGGGTCTCCTGCATTGCAGGTGGATTCCAATGGACATCAACAAATAACTAGGTAAACATAATGTGGCAAAGTCGTACAATAGAATATGACTCAACTATAAAAGTAAATAAAATAATGATACACACTACAACATGGAAAAACCTGAGAACATGCTAAGTGAAAGAAGTCAAACATAAAAAGCCACATACATTATGATTTCATTTACATGGAATATCCAAAGTAGGCAAACTCATAAAGACAAAGTAGATTTCTCCAAAGACTAGAAAAAGAAAAAAAAAAGGAAAGTGACTGCTAAAAAGGGGTTTGATGGGGTTAATAAGAAAGTTCTGGAACTAGATATGAGTGATGGTTGTACTATTTTGTAAATGCACAATTCCACTGATCTGTACATTATTAAATGATTACACTAGCAAATTTATGTTACATGTATTTTACTACAGTAAAAATAACCTTGTTCTATCAAGAAAAATATTAGTCCGTCACTGTTTTATACTCCAATAATAGAATAATTGAATTTTGAAAAAATATCTGTAACACAAGTACTGAAGTTACTGTAGTGAGCAAATATTTCATGTTCTTCTTCACAAGATATGGCCACCATTGCATAAATGCACAGACAATCAATATTTGGCAGTATAAAAGCCTAAAATAACACTGAAATAGCATTCAAACTGACACATCTGTACACATATGAACAATTCTATGTGTATAGAAATTCTAGTAGAATTGTAATTATTCAATAGGGAAGAAAATCCCCAAAGCTTTTTCTCCTCCAACTTCACTCCCCTGATGTAATCACACTCTGCCTCCTTCCTGAATGCTCCAGGGGATAAAATGAATGTCTTGTAATTTTATTAGTTTTATGACACACTTGATCTCTGGGGACTGCCATATATTTCTCATTCTGAAAATTCTGTGAATCATTCTCACTTCTTTTGCTTACACCTTTCTTAGGAAAAAATAAGTTTTTCTAATTTAAACCTGTTCTAATTTTAAAACTTAAGGCTGCCCTCACATATGCATTTGAAGAGAATCTAGCACACCTACCATCACTGACTTGGAGATTTCCAGCAATTTTAGAGCATCAAAATACCTTGCTGACTCTCTTACTTTTTAAAGCCACATGTATTGAATTAATGGATCTTATTAATTATTGAAATAAAATACTACTTGTTATACAATATTTGCACCCTGCATAGAGAGAGAGGATACTGCTAGTTTACCATCAGTAAGTGATATTCTCAGATTTATTTGTTTTTTATTGATGATATTTAAAATAAACTGGAATCATACAGTTTCTGGTAATTCTAATTAAGTTTGAGAGAACTGCACCATGTTGATTTGCTCTTTTTGGGGTCTTGGGGATATTAGTAGGTTGGATAAATTCAGGGGTAGAATTTGTGATGACATAATTGACTCACAAAATTTGAACTCATTCCTATAACTCTCACCATGCTACTTTTCTTTGTCATAACGTCACGGAACTTGGGGCTGGGTCACATTTTCAAGAACAATTTTTTTTATTGTGATGCTTTGGTGAATCATTGAATGAGCAAAACTCTTCCTTTACTGAGTTGTTGGTTTTTTTTTTTTCTTGTATTAAGAATCTGATTGCTTAGGTATAGCTCCAGTACTTGCACTGAGCAACCCTTGGACTTTGAGTAAGCCACTGATCATTTCTATAGTGAAAGCAAAAGTCACTCAGTCATGTCCGACTCTTTGTGATCCCATGGACTCTACAGTCCATGGAATCCTCCAGGCTGGCCGCTCAGCTGGTAAAGGATCCACCTGCAATGCAGGAGACCCCAGTTTGATTCCTGGGTCGGGAAGATCCCCTGAAGAAGGGAATGGCTACCCACTCCAGCATTCTGGCCCGGAGAATTCCATGGACTATGTAGTCCATGGGGTTGCAAAGAGTTGGACATGACTAAGTGACTTTCACTTCACTGATCATTTCCAGAAATGAATCAAATTATCACTAAGATCTCCATTTTCTCAAAAATTCTACCAAACTATTACTTCTTGACTATGAACTTCTGATCCCCATCTTTTGGTGACAGTCACACATTTTCTCCATATGTGTGCTAATAAAATTTTCATAACTCTAGTAGAGATACTTAAGCCCATGAGAGACAATGCAGCCTTTTACTTTTCTATGTACTCATCAATTCATCTGAGGTGACTCTGTGTATGGGGCAATTCCTTTATTGTGTCATGAATCAGTTGCACAGAACTATCCTCATTCACCTCTCCTCTCCCACATCCACATTATGAAACTACTCTTTATGCTTACTAAATTTGGAGGGGTCCTGAATCCTCTTCCTGGTGGTTTTGGAGAAGTTCAGTGCTGCTCTGGTGTACTATATGTTAAGCAGATGATTTTCTCAGCATTCTAGCTCAGTAAAGTCCAAACCAGTACAAGTTCTGTGGGAAAGGCATGAAGCTCCCTGAGCCCCATTTCTCCAAATGCGTGGGGAAATTCTACATGTATTATGAAACACTGTAAACATACATGTGTTCAATTTATTTTGCTTGGTCAACTTCCAGTTATAGAGATGGAAAAGTTTCCCTCTCTGGAATTTTTAAAGTGTTGAGAGTTGAGTTTATAGCTGCTCAGATCCTCACACTTGAATGAACTCTAATTATAATACATTTATTTTTCCTTTCAAAAACCAGGGAAGAAAAATTTCATGTGTTTGTAAACAAAGGTTCCAGAACTTTTCAGAGATACCTGAAGCAGAGTGTTTCCTGTTTCCCTTTAAGAGGGCTTCTGACTTCACACATCGTCTGTGCTCAGTTCTGGTTTTATTCAACATTTATAAGAGGAAGACATAGTCTGGGTCAGCTATGCATGACTTTGACAGCTTTAAGTGTTCCCTCTTTGCAGCATTGCTTGAGGTTACACTGCATGTCCCTCAACTATACCTTTATTTTGCCTTAGTTCTTCTTTCATCATGCTCACACACCATTTTAACAAAACTGCTTCACAATTCACTGATTTGATGACTGTCGATTAAAGAACTTTTGTGTTTCAGACACTGAGTTAGCGCTGGGAACTCAAAAATAAAGTAACAGAAAGCCCTATGTCCATGACATTTGTACTGTAATGGAGTGAGGCAGGTAATAGACACAATAAATTAGAACAGAATATTTGTTCTATGAAGATAAGTACTGTGACAAAAAATAAAGCAGGAAAGGGGGATAAGAGAGATGGGAGAGAGCTGTTCTTTTCAATTTTAAATAACACAGTGAGGGAAACCTTCAGTAAAAAATTGTTTTTTAAAAACAGCCTTAAGGAGGTGAGGAATAAGAGCATGTGACTACCTTGGAGGAAAACCACTGCAAGCCTTTTTCTATGATAAGAAGGGTGTTGAGCTGTGGAGCAATTATGACCATATTACATTTTAACATAATCTTCTTGATATCATGTTGAGGATACTTTGAAAGGAAGTAACAGGGAAGCAGGAAGACAAGCTAGGATGTTACAGCAACAGTTCAGGTGATAAATGATAACAGCAAAGGTTAAGGTAGAAGCAGCAGAGCTGGTGAGAAGTGATGAGAAGCTGGCTATATTTAGTAATAAGACAAAAATTTGCCAATGTTTGTGAGATTTGACAGGACAAGAAATGTCAAGATGAACTCATGTGGCTGCTAACTTACTAGGGAAGTAGCACAGGCTCAATTTTAATAACTGTGCTGTGTTTCATCATATGAAATGCCATCCTCCACCCAATGAAAACCTTATCACTAAAAATTTAGGTTGATTCCACATCTGCTACTACAAGTAATATTTCAATAAAAACTCAATGCCAAGAATTTTGCATGTGTCCATTTTTCCCCAGCCTATGCATATTTCCATGTCACTTGGCACATACTCCAAACTGATCTTCAAAAAGCTGATGGGCCATTACCTATGGAGCAGTTGATGGGATGCTTTCAGGAACAAAGGATTTAAATTTATGTTTAAAGTTTGCTAACTGATATAATCACTATACCCTGTGTAATCACTCATACCTTGTGCCCCCCACTCATCTGCAGGTGATTTGTTTGCCCTACTTATAGCTGTACGTATGATGGAAATAGCCAATGTAAGTTTTCCAGAAGTTTTTATACTGCTGGGCTTCTCCGAAAGACCCTCTCTAGAACCCATCCTTTTTATCTTTGTCTTGGGGGTTTATGTGGTGTCTGTCTTGGGTAATGGCATCATCATTGTGGTCTCCTGCATGGATGTGCATCTCTACACTCCTATGTACTTCTTTCTTGTCAACCTTTCCTTCCTGGACATTAGCTTCACCACAAGCATCATCCCACAGCTCCTGGTCAACCTCTGGGGACCAGAGAAAACCATCAGCTATGGAGGGTGTGTGATCCAGTTCTACATCTCCCACTGGTTGGGAGCAACTGAATGTGTCCTTCTGGCTGTCATGTCCTACGATCGCTATGCTGCCATCTGCAGGCCACTCCACTACACTGTCATCATGCATCCAAAGCTTTGCTGCAGCCTGGCTTTTGCCTCATGGCTTGGGGGTCTGACCACCAGCATGGTAGGTTCCACACTCACCATGCTCCTGCCTCTCTGTGGGAACAATCGCATTGACCACTTTTTCTGTGAGATGCCCCTCATTATGCAACTGGCTTGTGTGGATACCAGCTTCAATGAAGTAGAGATGTACGTGGCCAGCTTTATCTTTGTTGTCTTGCCTCTGGGTCTCATCCTGGTCTCATACAGCCATATTGCCTGGGCTGTGTTGAAGATCAGGTCAGCAGAAGGGTGGAGAAAGGCATTCAATACCTGCTCGTCCCATGTGGCAGTGGTGGCTCTGTTTTACGGGAGCATCATTTTCATGTATCTCCAGCCTGCCAAGAGAAACTCTCATGAGCAAGGTAAGCTTGTAGCCCTTTTCTACACTGTGGTCACCCCAATGCTGAACCCCCTGATTTACACACTAAGGAACAAGACTGTGAAGAAGGCACTTAGGCACATTGTATTAGAGAACTGTGGTTTTAGAGGGACACGAGGTAATATTTAGAAACTCACCAGTTGTGAGGAGGAAGCTGGTTTAAAGGGATCAAAATTAATTTTTAAAAATGAGAGAAAAAGAAATACATGATTTGGAGGGGCAGAATATTTGGGATGTCATTTCAGTACAAAATTTCTTGAGTTCAAAGGTGACAAATTGAGTTGGATGTACTCATACTGTTTTCATGCCAAGATAAAGATAAAGTGTTTTCTCTTTTCATTTTTTGTTCATAATTATATCACTTGGCTGTTTATATTATTTTATATGTATGATAGGTATGCTTATTATGATATTGTAAATTGTTTATGTAGCTACATATGTTAATTGTTATATTAGTTTGTTAAGATTTTAGAGAATGTCTGCCACTAAGGGTGCCTAATTTCTGTGAAGTCCTTTGCCTTTTCTCCCCAATATTTGCAGTGACTCAGTGATGTAGATATTATCGATCTCATAGGAGTTAGATAATTGCAAAGTGACTCAATGGACACGAGTTTGAGCAAATTCTGGAAGACAGTGAAGGACAGGGAAGCCTGGCGTGCTGCAGTCCATGGGGATACAAACAGTAGGACACAACTGAGTGAATGAATAACAACAAATCAAGATTTTAGGCTGATATATAAGTCTAGCATATTTATCCATAGGTGTCTTTGCCATTTTCCTTATAAATCCCAGTGATGTAATAAGAAATAGATACATTTTTCTTATCATGAGTCTTGGCACTGAGCTTCTAGAACCCTTGGAATTTTCTGAGTGATATCAGTGAGAAGAACGACTTTTGTTATTCATAGCAAGCCCATTTCAACCGTACCTGAGTTTATGACAATGAAATAACTCAACCTAGAGTCCTCAGACAGCTTCAGGATGGAGTCTGGGTGTCAGAGGAACCAACCATATGATTAGAAGGTTGGAACTTTCAGCCCCACATCCACCTGCTGGGGAGGGGGAGTAACTAGAAATTAAGGCACCGATGGTCAGTTTTTACTTAATCAATCATGCCTATGCAATGGACCTATATAAAAACCTTAAACTCTGGGGTTTGGAAAGCTCCAGGATGGTGAATAAATATATGTGGCAAGAAGCTTGTGAACCCCAAACTTTGCAGACAGAAGCTTCTTTGCTCAGGACTCATCCCATGTACCTCTTCATTTATATTCTTTATTATAAACCAGTACACTTAATGTTTCCCTGAGTTCTGTAAGTCATTCTAGGAAATCACTTAACCTAACCAAAGGACAGGTCCTGGCAATGCATGATTATAGTCAGTTGGTAGTTTGTGGCAATCTAGAACTTGCAACTGACTTTTGAACTGGGGCAGGTTGGGGGAAGGGCTCTTGTGCAAGACTTTGCTTTTAAATCAGTGGGATCTGGTGTTAAATTCAGGTGTACTTACTGTCAGAATTAAACTGAATTCTCAGATATACAGTTGGTCTTTGGAGAGTTGGAATATTGGTTATTGATGTAGAAAATCTCACACATTTGGTGCCAGAAATGTTGTGAGCAAAAAGCAATTCATACCACTTCAGGAGGAGGAATATAAAGATGCAAATGTCTCAAGAGTAGAACTTTTAGCTGGATTTCCAGCCAATTAGAGATTTCATCAATAACATACTATACAGATTTATCTCTAATTACAAAATTGTCAACTTTCTTATTCAGCTCTATGCCTTCTGTTTACAAGAAATATAAAGTTATTTTTTCATTCAGTAGAATATTTGTTTACTTTTTTCATATGTCCAATCGTGCATTTATTCATTCCTAAAATGAGATCTATTCCTGGAGCTTAGGAAAACTAGCACACAATGTTGCCCTAAAAAAGATGAATTAAGTTCACAGAGCAATCACAGTACTTGTTGATTTAAAACTCAAAGCAGTGTTGGAAAGTTAATAATATTGACATTTTTGTGATGAAAAATGCTGATCAGACAGAAAAACATTTTTTGATATTATTTTACTGATTTTTTTACCTTTTTATTTCATATTGTAGTATAGTTATTAATAATGCTGTGTTAGTTCTAGGTATGCAGCAAAGTGATTCAGTTTTACATGTATTAATTATTCTTAAAATACTTTTCTCACTTAGATTGTCACATAATAATGAGCAGAGTTCCCTGTGCTGTACAGTAGGTCCTTGCTGGCTATTTATTTTAAATATAGCAGTGGGTACATGTCAGTCCCAAACTCCCTAACTATCCCTCCCCGTACCCTTCTATCCTGGTAATCATAAATTCATTCTCTAAGTCTGAATCTGTTTCTTCTTTGTAAATAAGTTCTTTTGGATTGTTTTCTATAGATTGTGCATATAAACAAATCATACGATATTTATCTTTCTCTGTCTGACTTATTTCACTTAGTCTGACTATCTCTATGTCCATCCATGTTGCTATATATGACATTATTTCATTCTTTTTAATGGCTGGATAATATTCCTTTTTATACATGCACCACATTCTCTTTATCCATTCCTCTGTTGATGGACATTTAGGTTACTTCCCTTTCTTGGCTATTGTAAACAATGCTGCAATGAACATTGGGGTGAACATATCCTTTTGGACATTTTTCTCCAGATTTATGACCAGGAGAGGGATTGCAGGATCGTATGGTAGCTCTATTTTTAGTTTTTTAAGACACCTCCATACTGTTCCCCACAGTGGCTGTGCAATTTACATGCCCACCAACAGTGTGGGAAGGTTCTGTTTTCTTGACATCCTCTTCAGCATTTGTTGTTTGTGGATTTTTTGATGGTAACCGTTCTGATTAGCATGACGTGATATCTCATTGTAGTTTTGAATTGCATTTCTCTGATTATTAGCAATATTGAACATCTTTTCATGTGTCTCTTAGTCATCTGTATGTCTGCTTTACAGAAATGTCTCTTTAGGTTTTCTGTCCATTTTTTTGATTGAGTCATTTGTTTTGATGATATTAAGCCACTTAGGCTGTTTGTAAATTTTAGAGACTAATCATTTGCAAATATTTTCTCCCATTCTGTGGGTTATCTATAAGGTTTTTTTAGGGTTTCCTTTACAAAGTTTTTGAGTTTAAGTGGGTCTCATTTATTTATTTTTGTTTTTATTTCCATTACTCTGATAATGGAAACATTAAAAAAAAGGCATTACTGTGATTTATCTAACTGTGTTCTGCCTATGTTCTCCTCTAAGAGTTTCATAATATCTGGCCTCACATTTAGGCCTTTAATCCATTTTGAGCTTATTTTGTGTATGATGTTAAAGAATAGTCTAATTTCACTTTTTTACAGGTAGCTCTTCAGTTTTCCCACCACCATTTACTGAAGAGACTGTCTTTCCAACATTGTGTAGTCCTGCCTCCTTTGTCATTGATTAATTGACCATGAGCGCATGGACTTATTTCTGGGTTTTCTATGCTGTTCTGCTGATCTATATTTCTATTTTTGTGCCAGTACAATTCTGGTTTTTTTTATTTTATTATTTATTTTAATACAAAGCTTTGGCATTAGCAATTTTATGAAAAATAAAATGTACTAAAAATAAATGCTTGTGTGGCATGATTGGTAAATGGTGCACAAACATAGGTTCTTTTTTCCTTCAAGGCAATCAGTCAGAAAGCAGTTTTTCCTTCTTCAAAACTATTCTACCTCATTAGCATTCAACTAGCTGTGGTTCTGATGATCAAGTAGCAGTGTGAGAGCGCTGAGGAGGCCGCAACTGTCAGTAATAAATCGTTCTTTTGTCACTGCGATGTTGATCTCTCTTGCTCTAGGAGTGTGCTCCCCATCCTGTGGAAGTGAGAGCCCCAAGTTGTGACTCCAGGCCAAACGAGTTGTCACTGGCGAGCTCACCTAGGGCTGATTGTCAGTTAACTACTTGGGCTCTGGTGAGTCTTTCCATATCAAATGCTAATCAGTACTTGGCAAATTTGGCACCATTCCCAGGGCCTTCAATATATGCAGTTTGCACATAGTACAGATACAATGTTCATTAAGCCAGGGATCCACACAGGATTTTTTTTTTCATTTATTTTTATTAATTGGAGGCTAATTACTTTACAATATTGTAGTGGTTTTTGTCATACATTGACATGAATCAGCCATGGATTTACATGTATTCCCCATCCCAATCCCCCCTCCCACCTCCCTCTCTTTGTAGAATACATGCTTGCAGGGGAGAATCCGAACAGTATCATTCTGTTTATAGCTTTCTATGCAGACTGCACAATGATCAAAATCTGGATCTGTTTCCTTACCACCCCTTTTCACTGTTCCGGTTGTCTATTTGCCGGTGACTTTCTTGGCTGCATCTCCAAAACAACGCTGGTTCCTGCCCCCGGGGCATTTGTGTACCTAATCTTCTAAATGAAGTAGAATATAAGCCATGCTGAAGAAATAATCATCAAAACAATAAAAGATATTGACCCGACGACTAGAAAGTCATGGCTGAAGTTCTTCTGCAGCTTTTGAGTTCCAATAGCTGTTGTCATTTGTACAGAGATGTTTTTCTCCAGATAGCTCCAAATATCGTTACCCCACAATTCTGTAATCATGACAACAACATTATCTCCAGTGCCTGGCTATCCTTTGGATATAGTATTGTAGATGACTACAGCAACTGCATTGTGGAAAGCAGGCAGACCGTGGTATTTTCTCTTTAAAGGTGCAATTTCCCCTCTGCACCTAGGCAATCCACGGTTTGATGTTAGGAGGGACAAAGAACTGGGTTTGAGGATCACAGCCCAGATGATCAGCAACTCCATGGATGGGCATCGGCGCCAGAAACTGACGGCCTCGGCCTTGGGCAAGCTCAAAGAGCCCGCGATGGATGTGGATGTAAAAAGAGGTGCCGCGGCCGGGCTCCTGCACCGTCACGTCGATGAGCGCAGTGTAGCACTCCTGGCTCGCATTGTCCAAACGCGCTGGTCACAGGCTGCTGGTCAGCAGAGCGAGCGCGGCGAGCCGGGCGGCCGGCCAGCGCTGCACGGCTCACAGTCCCTCCGGGCCGCCAAGGTAGCTCGTCTAGGGGGCTCCCAGGCCGCTGGGAGAGGCGGGACGGCGCCGCAGGCCCTGCAGCTGGAACGCATGCCTGCGGCCCCGTGCCAAGTTCGGCACTCCTGGGCGCCAGCGCCACAGAACCGCTCCTCGGCCAACCTCCAGGACGCGCCCAGGGGGCCCGTCTAGATGACAGCGGGCCAGGCGCCGCCTGGTCGTCTCCTCTGGGTCACTCCAGGGCCTGGTTGGCGGGCCCACTCCATCCCCTGTGGCCGGTCCCGCTGAGTGGGGGCTCCTCAGGAGAAAGCCTGCAATACTGTTTTGATAACTAGCTTTGTAGTACAGTTTGAAGTCAGGGAGCCTGATTCGTCCAGCTCCATTTTTTCTTTCTGGGAATTGCTTTGGCTATTTGTGGTCATTTGTGTCTCCATATAAATTTTAAGTTTTTTGTTGTTGTTGTTGTTCTAGTTCCAAGAAAAAATGCCATTGGTAACTTGATACCGATTGCATTGAATCTGTAGATTGCTTAGGGTAGTATATAGTCATTTTGACAATATCGATTTTTCAATCCAAGAGCAAGTTACAGCTTTCCATCTCTATTGTCTTTGATTCCTTTCATCAGGTTATTACAGTTTTCAGAGTACAAATCTTTTGTCTCCAGAGGTAGGTTTATTCCTAGGTATTTTACTCTTTTTGATGCCATGGTAAATGGGGTTGTTTCTTGAATTTCTCTTTCTGATCTTTTGTTGTTAGTGCATAGGTATGCAGCAGGTTTCTGTGTGTTACTTTTGTAACCTGCAACTTTACCAAATTCATTGGTGTGCTCTAGCAGTTTTCTGGAAGCATCTTTAAGATTTTGTATGTATACCATCATTTCATTTGCAAACAGTGACAGTTTTACTTCTTTTCAAATTTGGATTCCTTTTACTTGTTTTTTTTCTTCTATGATTGCTGTAGCTACGACTTCCAAAGCTTTGTTGAATAAAAATGAAGAGGGTGGACATCCTTGTCTTGTTCCTGATCTTAGAGGAAATGTTTTCATCTTTTTACTGTTGAGTATAATGTCATCTGTAGGTTTGTCACGTATGGCCTTTATTATGTTGAGATAGGTTCCCTCTATGCCCACTTTCTGGAGAGTTTTTATCATAACTAGATGCTGAACTTTGTCAGAGTTTTTCCTACATTTATTGAGATGATGGTTTTTATTCTTCAGTGTGTTGATGTGGTGTATCACACTGACTTATACTGAAAAATCCTTGCATCCCTGGGATAAATTCCACTTGATCATAGTGTATGAACCATTTAACATATTGTTGGATTCAGATTGCTAGTATTGTGTTGAGAAATTTATTATCTAGGTTCATCAGTGATATTGATCTTTACTTCATTTTTTTTTGTGGTATCTTTGTCTGGTTTTGGGGTCAGGATGATGTTTGCCTCCTAGAATGGGTTTGGGAGATTTCCTTCCTCTGCAACTTTTTGGAACAGTTTCAGAAATATAGGTGTTAATTCTTATCTGAATGTTTGAAAGAATTCACCTGTGAAGCCATCTGGTCCTGTACTTTTGTTTGTTGGAAGTTTTTTAATCACAGTTTCATATTCATTAGTTGTGATTGATCTGTTCATATTTTCTATTTCTTCTTGGTTCAGTCTTGGGAGATTGTATCTTTCTAAGAATATTTCCATTTATTCCAGGTTATCCATTTTATTTGCATATGGTACCTCTTAGTAGTTTCTTAATGTCCTTGGTATTTCTGTGATGTTAATTGTAACTTCTCTTTATTTCTAATTTTTTATTTCTAATTTTATTGATTTGAGCCCTCTCCCTTTTTTCTTGATGAGTCTGGCTAAAAGTTTATCAAATTTGTTTATTTTTTCAAAGAACCAGCTGTTAGTCATTCTTCAACTCTATTTCATTTTTTGAGCTCTGAATGGTATGGCTTCTTACCTCCTACTGACATTAGGTTTTTTTTTTTCTTCTTCGCCAGTCAGTTTAGGTGTAAGGTTAGGTTATTTATTTGAGATTTTTCTTGTTTCCTGAGATAAGACTGTATTGCTATAATCTTCCCACTTAAAACTGCTTTTGCTGCATCCCATAGGTTTTGGATCACTGTGCTTTCATTTTCATATGTCTCTAAGTACTTTTTTTATTTCCTCTTTGATTCCTTCAGTGATCCATTGGTTGTTCAGTAATATATTGTTCAGCCTCTATGTGCTTGTGTTTTTAAGAGTATTTTTCTTATAGCTTATTTCTTATCTCCTAGCAATGTGGTTGGAAGAGATGCTGCATATGAATTTAGTTCAGTTCAGTCACTCAGTCATGTCTGACTCTTTGCGACCCCATGAACTGCAGCACGCCAGACTTCCCTATCCATCACCAACTTCCGGAGCTTGGTCAAACTCATGTACATCGTGTCAGTGATGCCATCCAACCATCTCATCTTCTGTGGTCCCCTTCTCCTCCCACTTTCAATCTTTCCCAGCTTCAGGGTCTTTTCCAATGAGGTCAGTTCTTCACATCCGATGGCCAAAGTTTTGAAGTTTCAGCTTCAGCATGAGTCCTTCCAATGAATATTCAGGACTGATCTCCTTTAGGATGGATTGGTTGGATCTCCTTGCAGTCCAAGGGACTCTCAAGGGTCTTCTCCAACACCACAGTTCAAAAGCATCAATTCTTCTGCACTCAGTTTTCTTTATGGTCCAATTCTCTCATCCATACATGACTACTGGAAAAACCATAGCTTTGACTAGATGGACCTCTGGTGGCAAAGTAATGTCTCTGCTTTTTAATATGCTGTCTAGGTTTGTCGTAGCTTTCCTTCCAAGGAGCAAGTGTCTTTTAATTTCATGGCTGCAGTCACCATCTGCAGTGATTTTGGAGCCCAAGAAAATAAAATAAGTGGAAGAGCAAGGGAAAAAATGTCACCCGGAATATTTTTCTATTCCTACAGAAATAAACATTATTGACTCTATGATCTAAGGAGTCTAATGTAATCAACACACCACTAGTTGGTTCCCTAGTCCCCTGGGAACGTGCCAATTAAGAGATCAGCCCTAATAAGAGAAATGTTATAAATTTGAATCAATTCACAGCCTCCATCCTTGCTTCTCTGTTCAATTTTACTTGGGCCTGGGAGCAAGGCTGGCAAAAAAGACTGACTAGTATCTACTGGAAGAGTTCTCATCTACCAACTATCAAGATCCATCTCTGCAGTGGATGTAGTTTAGTGCAGATTTATGTAGGACATAGTTATCACATTCTGTGCCTCTTTCAAGAAGTTCATCTACAGCCTCTTTCCAGATTTCTGTCATTAACTTCTCAGCCTTTTTCTTGTCAAATCCCTGAACAAAACACCAGCCTGTTAGGCAATGACCAGAAATCAGTGCATATCCAAACTCAGTTGCACATCTCCTTGCATGAAAATTAAGAGCCAGGTGAACTACCTGTAGTCTTCCACTATCTATATGTGGGAATATAAAATGTCTCTATACCACTATCTTATAGGATGCTCAGAGGGGACTGTGGCATAATAATGACAATTTCTTTCTACTGCTTGTATATAATTTAGATTGATTTATAAATAGGCCCTTGCTTTTACCTCCATTGAGAATTTGGTTTAAAATTACAAAAATCTTGAGGGCTTAGGCAAGGAAGTAAGAGAGGTAAGAAGCAGGTCAGTAGTGACTTAGGAAGTCAGAGAAATAACATGAATTGGGAAAGGAGTTAATGGAGTCACTGACAATTTTTACCTTATTTAGTACCCACAAAATAAAAAGAACAAATAGTGGAAAATCATAATTTTAAAATCATTAGGTGAAAATTTTCAAGATCTGTAAAACAATGTCAGTCTGAAAAGTGAAAATTATTCCTGACTCCTTGAAAAGATGAATAAAAAATATCTCCTGGTGTTTGAATGTACTATTATTTTCTTTGCCTGATCATGGTTTAATGCAAAATTAGTACTCAAGATTTTAGAACCTCCAAACATAGAAGCAAGGAACAGGACAGGAGTATCCACTGGGATACCCATTTTCCCAAGCATGCATCATCCTCTTGATCTCAAGACTGGATGCCAACTCAAGACAATAGTGCAGGTATTCTTCAGTTTATTCAGAAATAGTTGACCAAACACATCACCCCAGAACCACAGAGGACAGCATTGAGCTCTGCTCATCTCTTAGCACCAAGAAGAATTATAAGAATTGCTAGCACTTTCTTTCAATTGTTTTAAATGGCCAGGCTGCTGGGTCATCTGCTAACCCAACTGCTACCTACCTGTGCTACTGGATTCAAGTCCATACTGCTCACTATACAATTTGGGGCTGATGACCCAAAACTTATTGGATGTAGCAAAAGGAGCTGTAAGACTGAAGTTTCTATCAATATAATCCTACCTCAAGAAACAAGAGAAATTTCAAATCAACAACTTAACCTTATACCTAAACCAATTAGAAAAGAAAGAAAGAAAAAAAGCCCACAAAATTAATAGAAGGAAAGAAATCATAAATATTAAAGCAGATATAAATGAAAAAGAAATTAAGGTAGCAATGGCAAAAAATCAATGACACTAACAGCTGTTTCTTTTAGAAGATAAGCAAAATTGATAAACATTTACCAGACTCATCAAGAAAAAAATGACTCAATAAAATTAGAAATAAAAACAGAGAAGTTGCAACTGACACTGCAGAAATAGAAAGAATCATAAGAGACTTTTGTATTTGTAGTTGTAGTTGTACTACAAACAACTACATTCCAATGAAATGGATAAACTGGAAGAAATGGACAAATTCTTAGGAAGGAACAATCTTTTAAGACTGAACCAGGAAGAAATAGAAAATATGAACAGACCAATTACAAGCACCGAAACTATAACTTATTAAAAATCTTCCAACAAACAGAAGCTCAGGGCCAGATGGCTTCACAGGTGGATTCCATCAAATGCTTAAGAGAAGAGCTAACATCTATACTGCTCAAGCTCTTCCAAAACTTACAAAGAAAGGAACTCTCCCAAATTCATTCTATGAGGCTACCATCACCCTGGTACCAAAACAAAAGATATAACATAAAAAGAAAATTACATGCCAATATCACTGATGAACATAGACGCAAAAATCCTCAACAAAATAGTAGAAAAATCCAACAACACAATAATAAGGATCATATACCATGAGTAAACTCCGGGAGTTGGTGATGGACAGGGAGCGATTCATGGGGTTGCAAAGAGTCGGACATGACTGAGCGATGTAACTGAACTGAAACATGATCAAGTGGGATATATACCAGGGATGCAAAGATTCTTCAATATAAAAACCAAGCAATGTAATACACCATATAAAAATTGAAGGATTAAAAATTATATGATAATCTCAATAGATACAAAAAAAAAAGCTTTCAACAAAATTCAACAGCCACAATGTTGAAGCCTGGCTTGGAGAATTTTGAGCATTACTTTGCTAGCGTGTGAGATGAGTGCAATTGTGGGATAGTTTGAACATTCTTTGGCATTGTCTTTCTCTGGGATTGGAATGAAAACTGACCTTTTCCAGTCCTGTGGCCACTGCTGAGTTTTCCAAATTTGCTGGCATATTGTGTGCAGCACTTTCATAGCAGCATCTTTCAGGATTCCTGGATTGGAATCATCAATATTTTGAAAATGACTATACTACTCAAAACCATCTACAGAGTCACTGCAATCCCAAGCAAATTGCCAATGGCATTTTTCACAGAACTAGAAAAAAGTTTCACAATTTGTATGGAAACACAAAAGACCCTGAATAGCTAAAGCAGTCTTGAAGAGAAAAGCAGAGCTGGAGGAATCAGGCTCCCTGACTTCAGATTATACAAAAAAGCTACAGCTTTATAATCAAAGCTGTTTATTACAAAACAGTAGGGTACTGGTCCAAAAATAGAAACATAGATTTTTTTTGAACAGCGTAGAAAGCCCTACACGCCTATGGGCATCTTATCTTTGACAAATTAGGCAAAAATATACATTGGAGGAAAAACAACCTCTTCAATAAGTGGCACTGGGGAAACTGAACAGATATGTATAAAAGAATGAAATTAGAACACCTCCTAACACAATACATAAAAATAACCTCAAAATAGATTAAAATACCTAAATGTGAGGCTAGCATCTATAAATCTCTTAGAAAAAAACAGTCAGAACACTCTTTGATGTATGACAGCAAGATGCTATTTGATCTGCATCCTAGAGTAAGGGAAATAAAAACAAAAATAAACAAATGGGGCCTAACTAAACTTAAAAGTTTTTGCACAGCAAAGCAAACCATAAACAAATTGAAAATACAGCCCTCAGAATGGGAGAAAATATTTGCATATGAAGTAACTGAAAAGAATTAATCTCCAAAATATACAAGTAGCTCATGCAGCTCAAAATATAAAAACAAGCAATCCATTCAAAAACTGGGCCAAAGACCTAAAGAGACATCTTTCCAAAGAAGACATACAAATGACTAACAAACACATGGAAAGATTTCAACATTGTTCATTATTAGAGAAATGCAAATCAAAGTTAAAATGAGTTATCAACTCACACCAGTCAGAATGGTAATCATCAAAAAATCTACAAACAGTAAATGCTGGAGAGGATGTAGACAAAAGGAAATCCTCTTGCACTCTTGGTGGAAAGGTAAATGGACACAAACACTATGGAGAATAGTATCAGTCAGTTCAGTCACTCAGTCGTGCCCGACCCTTTGCAGCCCCATGAATCGCAGCACACCAGGCCTCCCTGTCCATCACCAACTGCCAGAGTTTATTCAAACTCATGTCCATCGAGTCAGCGATGCCATTCAGCCATCTCATCCTCGGTCATCCCCTTCTCCTCCTACCCCCAATCCCTCCCAGCATCAGGGTCTTTTCCAATGAGTCAACTCTTCTCATGAGGTGGCCAAAGTACTGGAGTTTCAGCTTCAGCATCAGTCCTTCCAATGAACACCCAGGACTGATTTCCTTTAGGATGGACTGGTTGGATCTCCTTGCAGTCCAAGGGACTCTCAAGAGCAGAATAGTATGGAGAGTTCTTAAAAAATTAAAAATAGAATTACCATATGACAGTAATCCCATTACTGGGCATATACCCTGAGAAAACCATAATTCAAAAAGACACATGCTTATTTAAAGCAATTATCCTTTGCCCCCTTTTGTAGCACACAGTTGCACACAGGTTTTGATGCCCTCTCACCCAAGCAAACAGACCCTGAGTGAACCCAAGCTCCCTTTGTGAACTGCCCAGTTTTCCCTCAGGGTTTCCTCACATGCTTAACTCTAGCACACACAGTCTGGAAATGAAGCCACACCTCCCACATGGATGGAAGCCAGTGGAGATGCTTCCCTTCCATCCATCAGGAAACCAATATGAGATGAATTTCTGTGCAGGTGTTTTTTTCACATCAACCATTTCTCTGACACAGGTTGAATATCCTTACAATTTAATTGACACTATCTACCTGGAGATAGTGTCAGATTTCACAGGTTAAAGAATGGGTCCCACAATGCACCCTACCTCAGACAAATCCAGCTTGTCTAATTATCCCAGCTATAAATAAGACGTTACCATGACTTCCTTCTCAGATTTGATTAATTTGTTAGAATAGCTCACAGAACTCAGGAGAACACTTTAATCACTGAATTATTCATTCATCCCAGAGGATATTAAAGGTTATAAATAAATACTCAGATAAAGAGATATATAGGGTAGAGCCAGATGAGTCTCAAACATAGGAACTTCATCCTAATGGAGTTGGGGTGTTCCACTCTCATAACACATGGATTTATCCTTGTTCACCAACCTGGAAACTCCCCAAAGCTTATACTTCTGAGTTTTTATGGAGGCTTCACAACATAGGCATTGTTGATTAAATCTATGACCTTTAGTGGTTGATTCAACCTCCAACCCCTCCCTTCTCCCCTGAGTTCAGGGGGTTGGGTGGAGGATGGAAGGGGCAGAACTAAATATTTCAACTCTATAATCACTTGGTCATTTCCTCTGGGAATGAGCCTCAATCTAGTGGTTATCTAGGGACTTTCCAAAAGCCACCCCATTAACATAAACTCAGGTGTGACTGAAAGGGATTATTTCTTATTATTATTAATAGTAAATGGCATCCATTTTATCTTTATTACTCTAAAACCATTTCATAAAGTGAATTCTTTACCAGCTGAACTACCAGAGAAATCCAAAAATAGCTAAATATTATAACAAAAGATGTTTCTATAGGTCTGATAATTTAGGAAATTATAGGAGTTTTGGAAGTTATGTGCCAGTACCTATGGACTGGGAATGAAGACTTACACATATATCTCACTTTATATCACAATATCACAGTTTCATACAGCTACCAGTTCCCTGCTAGATGGAACACTAATACCCCTGGTCATGGCCGAACTCACCTCTGCCTTTGCCCTGCTCTCCCGTTAATTGATATCATAAGCCAGATATACTGGGCATCCTCTGTATTGCAGACACAGAGGCTAAAGTGGTTTCCCCAATCTCAGAAAACTCCACTTTGTCTTCCACTTGGGTTGGGACAATGGATAAACTGTTAGGAGCTAGATAGTATCCAAAATATGAAGGTTAAAACCTGTAAATACACTCAGCATAGCAAGCTGCTAAGTCCAAGACAGTAATAAAAGATTTGAGAAATCAACCCAGAATAGTGCAGACTCAGAACTTCCTGGCAAGTTCTTTCACTAAATATTTTATAGACATGTTTTCTTGTCAACATATACTATGTTCATGTATATACTGCAACCTAAATACCACAGGCATTTTCCCATTTTCACTGTTAACAAAGCTACAGTAAATCCATACATAATGAAATCATTGCAAACTTTACTGTTAGTTCTAGAGGATGGATCTTAAAATTTTGAAGAAAGTTATGTTTCACATGTTTGTATTTTAAAGACATTTTGAAATTTCCTTAAACTATCAATTTATGCTCTTACAACACATGTAGAAAGGCATACAGTCTCACTATTTGATGGATTATACTAACATTGGATTCTGTAGATCATTTCAGTCTTTGCTTGTCAATCTTACCTGTTTATTTTGCAATATTTGATCGTTAGTGAGTTTTAACATCTCTTGAAATGTTTTGGGGGCTATTTGCTCTTCTGCACTAAATTTGTTTCCCTTATTTTCATTGTTGTTCTTGTTGTTGTTTTACTTTGCTTATTGATTTAAATGAACATTTCATATATGAATGTATTCCCTTTGTAATTATAAGTGGTGAATAATTTTTCCAGTTAGATGTTTACCCCTTTGGTATTTTTTTAATTTCCTTTATGGAATGAAAGTTTTAAATTTCATGTACTAAATTCCATCAGTCATGTATTTATGCCTTCTTCAGTTCATTATTTCATTTAACAAAATGAATTATACTTTTAACATGCTTTACATGTGCAATCTGTTTTCAGGGGCTGGGGATGAAAAACAAGGAAATGATGTCATCAGTTTCATGAGGTGTTCAAGTTTATCAAATAAGCAAGCCAATAGTGAATATAGGTTGGGACAAGACAGGACTAATAATCAAGCAGGATGTGTCTGGAAGACATGACAGAAGGTCTGGAGTTGCCATAACAGTAGAGTTTACACCTCTCTTTTTTGCACATAATTCTTTTATTTCTCTGGAAAATATTTCTTTATCTCACTGTTTACTAGTATTTACAGTAAGATGCATTGTTGTAACAGAAACCAACAATATAGTGACTCAAAGGAAATAAAGTTTATACAGGTATAAGGTGCATCTCTGCTGTAGAAGGTTGGCAACCATCAGTTGAAGAGCAAAGACTACTGACAAACAGTAGATTTATTTGTTAACTGGCAATTAACCCTGTATATGAAATATAATCTTAGATGTAATCACCATCAGTTTGCTCTTAGACTCAGAAAGATCACTTGATGCTTGCTTAAATCATATACCCCTACAGCTCATCTAATCTGGAGTTCATGCTCCCACTGGCCAGAGGCTTTCTAAATACAGAACTCAAAATATGAGATTTGTGCTGCCAAGAAAGAAAAAGAAAAAAAAAATTGTGTAGTCTGCATAATTAGAAAGACTGTTAATCAGTGTTAAAATATGATCAGCATCATCTTACTCTTCTTCAGCATCTTTGTCATAATCATCATTATCACTAACTTAGACTTTATTTAAGTAAGGTTTCTGAATGGGTAGCCGTTCCCTTCTCCAGGGGATCTTCCCAACCCAAGGATTGAACCCAGGTCTCCCTCATTGCAGGTGAGAAGCCCTTCTGATATTATTAAAAGGGAAACAAAGACAAAAAATGATGGAATTGTATGCAATGAAGTCATTATATGCTTTAGTTAGAATTTTATTTTGAACCACATTTACAAACTGGAATCATATTTAATGGTGAACCTTGTTGACATGAAAGCCTTCGTTATGGAAAAACAGCTTAGAGATATCTTTCTCTTTATAAAGGAAAGGGATGCATTTAGGGAATTCAACTATTCAAATTCTGTGTCATCATAATAAGGAACAATTTCTGTCTACATATAATTACTTAAAAACCTTTAAGTACATTTTGGTAAAATGCAGAAGTTTTAATATTTATCTCCTATAGGTAGACTCTGTTTGCTAGCTTTGTGAAGCTGCATTTGCTAGAATATGTATTAGAGAAAGCTGTGTTCACTAAAAATCAAATTATGGTTTTCATATATCATTGAAAATGCTTACAACCTTATCCTAATTGACTTTTATCGATCTTGATATACTTAACACTTCAGTCTTATTTTTTTAAAATGGGTACATTAGAAGTGCTTATCAGGCTGTTTTCTTTCAGGAAAAAAATGAACAAATATAATTTTGAATGATTAATTACTATTTTATATGATTTATTTCAATAGTGCATAAAATCTTGCTCTAAGACTGTTGTTTTTATAGAGTGAAGTGAGTGACTGAAAGTCACTCAGTGGTGTTCAACTCTTGGCGACCCCATGTACTATACAATCCATGGAATTCTCCAGGCCAGAATACTGGAATGGATAGCCTTTCCCTTCTCCAGAGGACCTTCCCAACCCCGGGATCTACCCACGTCTCCTGCATTGCAGGTGGATTCTTTACCAGCTGAGCCACTAAGAAAGCCCAAGAATAATGGAATGAGTAGCCTATCACTTCTCCAATGGATCTTCCCAACCCAGGAATTGAACCAGGGTCTCCTGAAATGCAGGTGGATTCTTTACCAATTGAGCTATCAGGGAAGCCCTGTTGTTTATACAGGCCCACACTAAATGTATTTGATGTACCAAAGCTACCAAGAGACGATATACAAAGCCTGGGAGATACAAGTATAAATGTATCAAAACTATCAATAGACAAAACAGTGAAAAAAATTCAGAGACTTTGTAAGAGACACAAAGAAAGAAAAATTGAAACAAACTTCTTTTTACTTGGAGAAATCAAAAAATAAAAATAGTACTGTAGACATAGGCTCACTTGTCCTCTTTATTTTCTGCAATTTTTTAACTTCTGATAATTCAAAGAGAAAATCTGACCAAAAAAAAGCAAATTTTATCTTGTCTGAGGAAACAGCTATTTGAATATGTGGGAAAAACAAGAAATTGAGTATAAACCTAAAGATTTTAGGGTTTAAAAATTAGGTAAAACTTAAGCAAAGGTTAATTGAGACATACTTAATTTTATATAAGATTTTTGGGAAGATACTGACAGAGATTGTACTAGTCAGGGTTCTCAGAGAAAGAGAACCAATAGGATATACAGAGGTAGGGAGATTTGTAGATCTTTAGATAGACAGATAATTAGACAGGGGATGAGAGAGAAAGAGACATTATATATCTACGTAAGAAAGAGAATTTTAGAACTGGAAATAGAACTGCCATATGACCCAGCAATCCCACTTCTGGGCATACACACTGAGGAAACCAGATCTGAAAGAGACACATGCACCCCAATGTTCATCACAGCACTGTTTATAATAGCCAGGACATGGAAGCAACCTAGATGCCCATCAGCAGATGAATGGATAAGGAAGCTATGGTACATATACACCATGGAATATTACTCAGCCATTAAAAAGAATTCATTTGAACCAGTCCTAATGAGATGGATGAAACTGGAGCCCCTTATACAGAGTGAAGTAAGCCAGAAAGATAAAGAACATTACAGCATACAAACACATATATATGGAATTTAGAAAGATGGTAACGATAACCCTATATGCAAAACAGAAAAAGAGACACAGAAATACAAAACAGACTTTTGAACTCTGTGGGAGAAGGCAAGGGTGGGATATTTCAAAAGAACAGCATGTATACTATCTATGGTGAAACAGATCACCAGCCCAGGTGGGATGCATGAGACAAGTGCTCGGGCCTGGTGCACTGGGAAGACCCAGAGGAATCAGGTGGAGAGGGAGGTGGGAGGGGGGATCGGGATGGGGAATACATGTAAATCTATGGCTGATTCATATCAATGTATGACAAAACCCACTGAAATGTTGTGAAGTAATTAGCCTCCAACTAATAAAAAAAAATAAAATAAAATAAAATATAAATATAAATATCAAAAAAGAAAGAGAATTTTAGGAATTGGTTCATGTGGTATAGGCGGCTGGCAAGTTTGAAATCTACAGAGCTAGCTGAAAACCCAGGAAAGAGGTGATGTTGTAACTAGAGTCCAAAGGCAGTTTGGGAGCAGAATTCCCTCTTCCTCTTCCTCTGGTGACCTCTTTCTAAGACCTTCAACTGATCAGATAAGACCCATTCTATTTTAGGTACTATGACCTAGCCAAGTTGACACTTAAAGTTAACCATCATAAAGACTAACTAGTTCCTGGAAATAGCTGACATTTTATTATTTTAAAACTTAAAGTTTCTTATTTTCACTTTCCACTTTCAAGTTCAAGAAAAAAAAATAATGTGAAGCTAACTACGACTTGCCATTAAATCTTGAATCATTTTTACTTCAGAAATGTCAAAAGTGAAAATGCATGAGTTGACGAAACACAGCTCTATTTTCACAATAATTAGTTTCATTGTCAGTGTTGTCATTACCATCATCATCATCATCGTTGTCATTACCACCATCATCATCACCATCATTATATCAAGCAATTGTGGTTCCCTTGTTTCCCAGACTCTTCCTGTCCATGTGCTACCACACCACTATTCTCCTTCAATGACCCTCTGTTCTTGAATTATTGAAACTTATATCCCTAATGCTTTCTCCAGTGGAGACATATGGCTTGTTTAGGAGCTTTTTCCAATTGAGACTCTTTAAGGAGGTGACTTTCAAACTTTTGTGTCTGTGGTTCACAGTAAGACACATATTTAACAGAGATACACACTCACACAATTGATTCACCTTACTCTGTGTGAGCCTCTGAAATTTTATAATCCATTTTATGTTAACTCACTTTTAAATGCTTGTTAAAATTCATTGACTTGATTTCATGATCAGTAAAGGACATATGACCTAAAATTAAAAAGAAACATTGCTCTAACTGAAGCAGCTACAAATTGCTTACAAAGGACAGAAGAAGGCAAGCAATGGCCTGAAGAATCAACAGAATCATATCCATATCCATGGGGGTCTGAAAAATTCAGAACTAAAAGGTATATGAAATAGAACAAGTGTACCCCTAAATAGAACAAGTGTACCCCTAAAAAAAGGAAAAGAAAGGGATGACAGGGAATGAGATGGTTGGATGACATCACCAACTCAATGGACATGAGTTTGAGCAAACTCCAAGAGATGGTGAAGGACAGGGAAGCCTGGTGTGCTACAATCCATTCGGTCTCAAAGACACACATGACTTGGTGACTGAACAACAACAAACCCAAAATAATGGTCATTCTCTCTCTCTCTCTCTCTCATACACACACACACACACACACATGCACATGCACACACACAAAGAAACATACATGTCCACACTCGTATTGTTCTGGCACAATGCCTCCTTTCCTGTGTATCTGACCTGAAATTGACATTACAAATCTCTGGAATCAGAGTCACAAGTTAGCTGCAAAGTGTCATTTCCTTCTCCAGGGGATCTTCCCAACCCAGGCGTCGAACCTGGGTCTCCCGCACTGCAGGCAGATGCTTTACCATCTGAGCCACCAGGGAAGCCCCCAAAGAAACAATCATCTCCCTGTAAAACTCCGCTGAGTAGTACATTATCCTTTGTGATTAGCTGGCACATTATCTTTTATAATTATAACAACTCTGTCATTTTGCAGAAAATAGAGGGTCTGTCCATCTGCAAACAAGGAAACAAGTTATTGAGTAAAGGGCCCCCGAAAGAGAGAAGACCCTGCTTTATAACATTTCAGCATTATACAAGGAATTGTGCCTTGTTATTGTCCTGGAACAGAGCAGTTTTCATGGACAAAAGAACCTCAGGATAAGTACTGCCCGCCTACATCAGTGCTCTCCTGCATCCAAGAGGCTGCGGTCTTTCCCAAGAACCTTCCGCATGGCGCACTTCACATCTTTGTTTCTCAGCGTGTAGATGAAGGGATTCAGGGTGGGGGTCACTAGGCAGTAGAAGAGGGTGAGAAACTTGCCCTGGTCCTGGCTCGCTATATTCCCAGGCTGCATATACATGTAGATGATGCTGCTGTAGAAAAGAGATACCACGACCATGTGGGAGGAGCAGGTGTTAAAGGCCTTTTGCCTCCCGGTTGCAGACTGCATCCGCAGCACCGCAGCTGCGATATAACCGTAGGAGACAAGTATCATGGTGAGAGGCACAAGAACGATGGGAATGGCCAGGAAGAAAGCCAGGCCTTCAACCCGACTGGTGTCCACGCAAGAGATTCGAATGATAGCCGGCATCTCGCACACAAAGTGGTTGATGCGGCGGTGACCACACCGCCCCAGGGACATCGTCAGTGGGGACATCAAGACGGAGTTGGCAATCCCACTAAGCCATGCAAAGGCTGCCAGCTGCAGGCACAGTTACGGGTGCACGATGGTCATGTACTGAAGCGGCTTGCACACAGCCGCAAAGCGGTCATAGGCCATGACAGAGAGTAGAATGCATTCAATGCCCCCCACAGAGAGGAAGGCAAAGAGCTGGATGACACAACCCACATAGGTGATGGTTTTGTATGGGCCCCAGAGGTTGACCAACATCTGGGGAATGCTGCTGGTTGTGTAGCAGAGATCCAGGAGAGACAGGTTGCTGAGGAAGAAATACATAGGGGTATGCAATCGAGGGTCCACCAGGGAGAGGAAGATGATCGTGGAGTTGCCAGCAACAGCCAGGAAGTAAAAGATCATGTTGACAAAAAACAGGACCATCTCTAGCTTCGGCCGGTCAGAAAACCCAAGCAAAATGAAATCTCCTCCAGAGCTCTCATTGTTTCTCTCCATCACCTTTGGCTTGATAAACCTATTTTAATATGTGTTCTATTATCCATACAGAAAAGGTGCATCTTATTTTATCCCCACAGTAAGAATACTTTTTCTTTTGCCACCCACACTATTTAAATGGACTGTGTTGCCAGCTGATTACTCGGAATTGCAGGGCAAGGCATTAAGTAATGATGCGTGCATGCATGCTAGGTCACTTCAGTCCTGTCTGACTCTTTGTGACCCTATGAACTGTAGCCGGCCACGCTTCCTTGTCCATGGGATTCTTCAGGCAAGAATACTGGAGTGGGTTGCCATGCCCTCCTCCAGGGAATCTTCCTGACCCAGGGATTGAACCCACATGTCCTGTGGCTCCTGCATCGCTGGCAGATTCTTTACCGCTGAGCTACCAGGGAAGCCCTTAAACAAGGACATTTGGCTGTAAAGGAATGGAAGTTATAACTTTTGCTTCAGTAACCTCTAATATGGTCAAGTGAGTTAAGTGAATAAATCTTTTAAATATATATATACTGATATAATCAGAAATAAAGTAATTCGAGGGGAGGCAATCATACTTTTGTAAGACTCGGCTAACATTGAGCCCATTTCCTCTTTACTAACAGATAAATTCCTCTTTAAATGTACAGAATGATAGCTTCAATTAATATTATCAGTGCTCATATTTTCATAACTATATTTAAAATCAAATAAAAAATATATTTGTGACTGACCATGGGCCAGATGCTGCAGTGTAAGCTTCAAGTATAGATGAGAATCAGACACAGTATCTATTTACAAGATACTCACAATACCAATACATTGTTAGGGAAGTAACAACATGGGGCTGGGGTCAATAGAGACTTGAAATAGGAGGGCCCCAAATTTACTTGCTTCTGAATTGTTCATGATTTGGTCCAATCTCTTGAACCAATGATTACAGTGACATCATCCATGAGAACAAAAGCAGATTTGTTTGTGCAAAGGTAAGGGGTTTTGTTTGTTTTTTTGTTTTTCCCTGCCAGGTGTGTTCACAAAATGGGCAGAAAAATGAGACATATTCTTGTTTAGAGATGCATGTTAAAGTATGAAACTGAAATGATCTGACGTCTAAGAGTTTGTTTCCAAATACTCCAGCAAATGAATAAAAGAAATGGATAAAGAAAAACATGTGACAGATGTTCTTCTGTGCATTCCAGCTCAATATAATACTATGCACAGAGATCAATTAAAAGGAAAAATTAAGGATCATCGTACAAGGTTACTTTTGCAGTAGGTTTGTTTTCTGACCTGCAGTGGTACAGTGAGAGTTAACTGAATGTTTACATTATCAAATAGACACCAATCAAATGTTTGACCTGGAAATATAGAACTCCCCTAGGATTTAGAAATTAATAGGAAAAAATGTCTCCATGTCAACCATTAAGTGTTAGCTGTATGGATATAATTTTCTACATCAGCACATTTGGAGTTGACAAGGACTCAGCTGCTAGAGAAACTAGGATACAGTTTAAATGGAGAGTAAATTCATCACTGTGGTCTTCCACAGCTCTGCTGTCCACATGTGGAGAGTGTTCACTTGTGGTTCAATCAGAAAGGGCTGTAGACCCAGAAAAGAATTATTGTCTGAAATGAATCCATTTGCAAAGAGCAATTAGAGTTTTTTAAAAAATCAACTTGAAAATTGTAGCAAACCAACCTAAGGGATGGTCTACTATGAGGGCATCATATCTACAGATCTCCTAGTGAGTATACATACTGAGAGTGAAACTATGTCAGCACAAATTTCAAGCTTGGAAATTGTAACATGAACACAAAAAAAATTTTTTCTAGTAGAAGAATCATTAACTTAACTGCATTTCAAAAAAAAAAGAAACACTTTGGAATGTAGTAGGAGACAAAATTGGAGGAAGGTGGTCTAAACATACAAACTTCCAGTTACAAAATAGATAATAAGTACTAGGGATATAAGTTTCAACATGAAGACTATAGCTAACACTGCTGTATGATATATAGGTAAGTTGTTAAGAGAATAAATCCTGAGTGTTCTCATCACAAGCAGATTATTTTTTTTTTCCTTTTTTTATTTTAATTGTACCTATATGAGAAAATAGATGTTTGCTGAGCCTATCTTGATAATCAATTCACAACGTATGTAAATCAAACCTGTATGCCTTAAAAATGCTGTATGCTTTAAAGTTACTCTGTGATATATGTCAATTATTTCTCAGCAAAACTGGAAGAAGATGAAAATAAAACAGGGTGGGAGAAGTAAATGTGGGAAAAGGACGATTGTGAACCCAGGAGAAATATGATATCTGGAAGGGAGATAATCTACACATTTCCCAGACGACAGCATGCTTCCTAAGAAGGAGCCCCTAGAATTGTCAGATATTTGTTATGATGCTTTAGGCACTGGAACTGGAACTGAGCATCTAAGTCACCTGGGACAATTTGCCATATCTTAGAGATCACGGCTGTTTAAAGAAGGTTCTTTGAGTGAATTTTAATTCTTTGTAGCTACATTTGCTTCACCAAGGAACAGAATTAATAATACCAGATTTGCATTTTGTCAGGGCTATCTGATTACTATGTTAGTTTGTACTGTTGTTCTAATCATGTGAGTTTTTTGGGACCTATGTTCAAACAGAGACTATTAAATATTGAGAAAAGTATATAGAAAGCTAGAAAGCTTATTCTGAAAAAATAATCTTTTCTAACCATAGACCTCCCTCATTATCCATTATAGTGATGACTTGCTAGTCAGATCTATGAGACTGCAATAGGGCTTGAAGCCATTTATCCTAAGATCTGAAATGTACATCCATACACCCCAAGACCTGAGTATAACCATGAGAATTAATTTCATCTTACAAGGAAATATTAACGATTATATCACAGTGTTTTTCAGAGCAGTCTCTGAAATACTGCTATTTAAAAACACTCAAATGTTTTCATGAACCTAGATGTCCATCAACAGATGAATAGATAAAGATGTTGTGTGACATATATACAATAAAATATTACTCAGCCATAAACAGGAACAAATCTGAGTCAGTTCTACTGAGGTGAATGAACCTAGAGCCTACTATACAGTGTGAAGTAAGTCAAGAGAAAAGCAAATATTGTATATTAATGCATATATATGGAATCTAGAAAAACGGTAGTGATGAACCTATTCATAGGACAGCAATAAAGACGTAAACTTAGAATACAGACTTGTGGACAAAGTGGGAGAAGGAAAGGGTGGGACGAATTGAGAGAGTAAGAATGGAAGCATTTATATTACCATATGTAAAATAGACAGCCAGTGGGAATTTGCTGTGTGATGCAGGTACTCAACCCAGTGCTCTGTGACACTGGGATATGGGATAGGATGGGAGGAAGGAGGGGGGTTTAAGGTGGAAGGGACAGATGTACACCTATGGCTGATTCATGTTGATGGATAGCAGAAACCAATACAACATTGTAAAGCTGATATTAATAAAAGGGAAACAAAGACAAAAAATGATGGAGTTGTATGAAATAAAGTTATTATATGCTTTAGTTAGGATTCTATTTGGAACCACACCTACAAATTGGAATCATATTTAATGAAGAAACTTGTTGACACGAAGGCCTTTGTTATGGAAAAATGGCTTTGAGATCTCTTTCTCTTTATAAAGGAAAGGGGTACATTTAGGGAATTCAACTATTCAGCTATTCTGATTCTATATCCTATCATAATGAACTTCTGTCAAAATTCTGACAAATTTATAATTTCTGACTATTTGTAATTACTGAAAAATCATTAAGTACTTTTTGGTAAAATACAGAGGTTTTAATATTTATCTCCTAAAGGTAGACTCTGCATGTTAGCTATGGGAAGCATTTGTTAGAATATTTATTAGAGAAAGTTGTATCCACTAAAAATCAAATTACGGTTTTCATAATTATGTCACTGAAAATAGTAGGAGGGTTATTCTCCAATTAAAAATAAATACAACTTTGTAAATGTTTTGATGAAAATCAGAACATATGTTAGGAAAAATAGCAAAATAATTTTCAAAATATGTTTAAAAGACTCGAAACTTGCAACAGCATCAGTATTCTGGGACCTTGTTCTGGGACCCTATGATCTCACATGGCACACATCTGCCAGCAAATCTTTTTGGGAAATATTCTGTCATCACTGCAGCAAAATCATACATTTATGCCGACCTGCATTAAGTTCTCAGAAAAAAAAAAAATAATAATAAGTAGGTGTGGGTTCAGAGATGGTCCCTGGATTGATGAAGTCTCTTCCCAGAGTCATCCTCCTGTATTAAGGGGCAGGTGGTAGACCTAGGGAACCAAGGCATTACTTCAAGAATTTTCAAGGTACAGCACATGCTCAGAGCCCTCAGCTTTTGATTGCTCTTATCCTCACCAAGACCTTGTAAAAGAGTTTCAACTATTAATAAATTCATGTGTTACAAAAGCCAACAGCTGATTTCTTGCTCATCCTGTTATGTTGGCAGACGAAGAACAGCTTGCTATTTGCTAGCAGACATCAAAACAAAGCAAAAAGCAAAAAAGAGGCATTTTGGTTAAGGTAGATTTTTAAGTCCTCTAACTAGAGATGGTCAAAAGAAACACAAAACATAGGTCTGATGAAGGTAATGCTTTGATCAATCTTTGTCTTAGGAAAAACAAACTGCAAAGTCACTTAAGATAAGATTTTTGTAATACTTCGTACATCGTACAAAGCACAGCTCTTTGAAAAATTGCTACATAAATAAAATTAAAGGATTCAATGTGTTGCTAGTGATATAAACACATTTATGGATCATTTTTATAGTAGCATTTAGTGTAACCTGAGAGAATGTACTCAGCAGCTCACGCTGAAGTTAATGAGTTTGGGGAAGCATGGGTGGGTAAATCTGGGAAACAAGGAAATAGGAATAAGAAGGGTTTCTGAAAAAATGATTGCATATTAACAGGGAAGCCTAATTTTAGAGTTAAAATAGCAAATGTCTAGGGAATGAAAGTGCAAATGGTCAAACTATTTGCATGATCAAATTGTGTGAGCAATTCAGTACTGGCATAGGTTTTAATATTACCCTCCAAATACAGCCTAAAAATGAAGAGAGAAAATAAAATTAACTTTCTCTGAAACATTGACCCAGAGGAAGAAGTAAGTATGTAGGTGTTCAACAAGCTCAATTACAAGGGGATGATGAGCTCATAATACTTACTGAAATGGGGTGATGAAATTCTATCATTCTGGAAAACATCATCTCTCCACTTGCTCCCTAGACTGGGGAGTCATTGACAGTAAGCCCCCACCCCCATCCCAGAGTTCCTTTCACATATTACACTGGAAGGCATTTTAAAACTTCTCGAGTTGTCAGGAAACTATCATTAAACCCCTGTAGATTTATTAGTAAAGACTTAATTTGCTTATGCTCTTAAATTGCCTGAGTTCTTAGGTTTCCTTCTGTTCTCTAGAGATCCAAGAAGTATCTCCCTAAAGATTCAAGGGAAATAGATCTCATGAGTTTTTTTGGTGGGTACAGAAGAAGGCAAATAGCATAAGCAATAATTTTATTTCAAATCAATCACTAAAATGATTCAAATTTAAAGATGAGAGAGAAATAATTTCTCCTAAGTGCTGGTTAATTACAAAAGACTGATTGAACACTTATTCACCTAGAGTTACAAAATAATTTGGCTGACATTGCCATTGCATTTGTATTTGAATTCTGTTGTATTTGAAAATGCTACATTGTATTTACAGGGAGAATAAAAAAGTACTGAAGCTTTAAATTAGCAAGCCTTAATCCTGACGCAATACTCAACACTTAGGAAAGGAGCAGTGACCTCACAAGAGACTGACCCAGACTTGCCCATGAGTGTCCAGAGAGTCTCCGGCAGAGGTGAGGGTCAGCACTGGCCTGCAGGGTCAGGGGCAGTGAGTGCAACATGAGACCTTTTGAAGGAGATTGCCATTATCTTCATTACCTCCACCATAGTTTAGCCTCAGGTCAAACAACAGGGAGGGAACACAGCCCTGCCCATCAACAGAAAATTGGATTAAAGATTTACTGAGCACAGCTCCGCCCATCAGAACAAGACCCAGTTTCCCCCTCAGTCAGTCTCTCCTATCAGAAAGCTTCCATAAACCTCTTATCCTTACCCATCAGAAGGGAGACAGAATGAAAAACATAATCACAGGGAACTAACCAATCTGATCACATGGACCACAGCCTTGTCTAGCTCAATGAAACCATGAGCCATGCCATGCAGGGCCACCCAAGACAGACGGGTCATGGTGGAGAATTCTGACAAAACATGGTCCACTGGAGAAGGGAATGCAAACCACTCCAGCATTCTTGCCTTGAGAACCCCATGAACGGTATGAAATGACAAAAAGATAGGACACCGAAAGATGAACTCCCCAGGTCGGTAGGTGCCCAATATGCTACTCTAGATCAGTGGAGAAATAACTCCAGAAAGAATGAAGAGATGGAGCCAAAGCAAAAGCAACACTCAGTTGCAGATGTGACTGGTGATGGAAGTAAAGTTCAATGCAGTAAAGAGCAATATTGCATAGGAACCTTGAATGGTAGGTCCATGAATCAAGGCAAATTAGAACTTGTCAAATAGGAGATGGCAAATGTGAACATCGACATTTCAGGAATCAGTGAACTAAAATGGACTGGATGGGTGAATTTAACTCAGATAACCAATATATCTACTACTGTTGGCAAGAATCCCTTAGAAGAAATGGAGTAACCATCATAGTAAACAGAAGAGTCCGAAATGCAGTACTTGGATGCAATCTCAAAAACAACAGAATGATGTTGTTTGTTTCCAAGGCAAACCATTCAATATCACAGTAATCCAAGTCTACTCCCTGACCAATAAGGCTGAAGAAGCTGAAGTTGAATGGTTCTATGAAAACCTACAAGACCTTCTAGAACTAACAACCCCAAAATATGCCCTTTTCACTATAGGGGACTGGAATGCAAAATAGGAAGTCAAGAGATACCCAGAATAACTGGAAAATTTGGCTTTGGAGTACAAAATGAAGCAGGGCAAAGGCTAACAGAGTTTTGCCAAGAGAACACACTGGTCATAGCGAACACCCTCTTCCAACAACACAAGAGACTACTCTACACATGGACATCACCAGATATTCAACACTGAAATCAGATTGATTATATTCTTTGCAGCCAAAGATAGAGAGCTCTATACAGTCAGCAAAAACAAGACTGGGAGCTGACTGTGGCTCAGATCATGAACTCTTTATTGCCAAATTCAGACTTAAATTGAGAAAGTAGGGAAAACCACTAGACATTCAGGTATGACCTAAATCAAATCCCTTACAATTATACAGTGGAAGTGACAAATAGATTCAAGGGATTAGATCTGATAGAGTGCCTGAAGAACTATGGACAGAGATTAGTGACACTGTAAAGGAGGCAATGATCAAGAGCATCCCCAAGAAAAAGAAATGCAAAAAGGCAAAATCGTTGTCCAAGAAAGCCTTACAATAGCTGAGAAAAGAAGAGAAGCAAAAGGCAAAGGAGAAAAGAAAAGATACACCTATTTGAATGCAGAGTTCCAAAGATTAGCATGGAGAGATAAGAAAACCTTCCTCAGTAATCAATGCAAAGAAATAGAGGGAAAAAATAGAATGGGAAAGTCTAGAGATCTCTTCAAGAAAATTAAAGATGCCAAGGGAATATTTCATGCAAAGATGGGCTCAATAAAGGACAGAAATGGTATGGACCTAACAGAAGCAGGAGATATTAAGAAGAAGTGACAAGAATACACAGAAAACCTACACAAAAAAAGATCTTAATGATGCAGATAACCATGATGGTGTGATCACTCACCTTGAGCCGGACATCCTGGAATGCAAAGTCAAATGGGACTTAAGAAGCATCACTACAAACAAAGCCAGTAGAGGTGATGGAATTGCAGTTGAGCTATTTCAAATCCTAAAAGATAATGCTGTGAAAGTGCTGCACTCAATATGCCAGCAAATTTGGAAAACTCAGCAGTGGTCACAGGACTGGAAAAGTTTTCATCCCAATCCCAAAGAAAGACAATGCCAAAGAATGCTCACACTACTGCACAATTGCACTCATCTCACACACTAGCAAAGTAATGCTCAAAATTCTCCAAGCCAGGCTTCAGCAATATATGAACCGTGAACTTCCAGATGTTCAAGCTGGATTTAGAAAAGGCAGAGGAACCAGAGATCAAATTACCAATACCCACTGGATCATCAAAAAAGCAAGAGAGTTCCAGAAAAACATCTACTTCTGCTTTATTAACTGTGCCAAAAGCCTTTGACTATGTGGATCACAACAAACTGTGGAAAATTCTGAAAGAGATGGGAATACCAGACCACCTGACATGCCTTCTGAGAAATCTGTATGCAGGTCAAGAAACAACAGTTAGAACTGAACACGGAACAGCAGACTCCTTTCCAAATCGGGAAAGGAGTACGTCAAGGCTGTATATTGTCACCCTACTTATTCAACTTATACACAGAGTACATCATGTGAAATGCTGGGCTGGATGAAGCACAAGCTGGGATCAAAATAGCTGGGAGAAATATTAATAACTTCAGATATGCAGATGACACCATCCTTATGGCAGAAAGTGAAGAACTAAAGAGTCTCTTGATGAAAGTGAAAGAAGAGAGTGAAAATGTTGGCTTAAAACTCAACATTCAGAAAACTAAGATCATGGCATACGATCCCATCACTTCATTGCAAATAGAAGGGGAAACAATGGAAACAGTGAGTGACTTTATTGTTTTGGACTCCAAAATCACTGCAGATGGTGACTGTGGCCATGAAATTAAAAGATGCTTGCTCCTTGGAAGAAGAGCTATGACCAACCTAGACAGCATAAAAAGCAGATACTTTGCCAACAGAGGTCCATCTAGTTAGATCCATGGTTTTTCCAGTAGTCATGTATGGATGTGAGAGTTGGACTATAAAGGATGCTAAATGCTGAAGAATTGATGCTTTTGAACTGTGGTGTTGGAGGGAGACTCTTGAGAAACCCTTGGACAGCAAGGAGATCCAACCAGTCCATCCCAAAGGAAATCAATCCTGAATATTCATTGGAAGGATTGATGCTGAAGCTGAAACTCCAATACTTTGGCTACCTGATGCAAAGAACTGACTCATTTGAAAAGACCCTAATTCTGGGAAAGATTGAAGGCAGGAGGAGAAGGGGACAACAAAGGATGAGATGTTTGGATGGCATCACCAACTCAATAGACATAGTTTGAATAGCTCAGGTAGTTGGTGATGGACAGGGAAGCCTGGCATGCTGCAGCCCATGGAGTCACAAAGAGTTGGACACGACTGAGTGACTGAATTCAACTTGAATCCTGACCCATTACTCAACACTTTGTTCAATATTTGACATACAAAAACATTCATAAGGCATACAGAGCTGCTATCTTGAACATTTGTACACATAATGACCTAATCTTTCATATCATATACAATGAAAATTGCCCAAATAAACAAATTATGTTTCATAAACTTGACCCATATTGTTAAAATAATAAATACTGTATAGTCATAGTCTGAATAGATCAATATTGAGAGGAGATAGATTTTTATTTGCATCTTAAAGAAAGTAATTGGAATTGGCAAGAGAGGGTGAAAGATGTGCTTGTAGTAAGAAAAAAATACTAATAACTAGGAAATATAAACAAACTTTATTTGTTCCTTTCACAAGAAAACACTGCAGTATTCTTTTATATATTTAACTAACAGTTATGTGGCACTACTTTTTCACTGTTTAATTAGCATAATTCATTATATCCTCATCCAGTGGTACAACCAAAAAGGGCCAGACATTAGATCTCTGTAGATTTGGATTCAATTCCACACTCTACCATTCATAAGCTCTTTGACTATGGACAAACTAAATTTCCTCTGATAGTCAGTTCCCACCCTTCAATCTCTGCTCCCACTTTCTTTTGGGATTCAAACTGTATTATACCTCACCATCAGGGCCTGTATTTCCAGTCTTTATCATTCGCAAATTTTTTCATTTAAACCAAGTCTCAATCCTACTTGATGAAAACGAGTTAATAAAATTCTTAAGTTACCAAGTAAGAGGAAATTCCAAAACCTTCAAAAGAAATATTTCTATCAGAGAAACTACAATATGGTAAAAATCACTCCTATGAACTATGTTAACAATAGAAAGGAAAATCTTGATCAGAGTGTTACAGTCACTTTTTAAAAAATTATATGAATAGCCTATGTTCAAAAAGTATTTTGCAATTGAAAGAAAATTTCAGCCGGTAAAGTTTGTTTTTTTTTTTTAAACCCAGAAGAATAAAACAATGAGACTTGGTTTTGAAAAGCTAGGAGAAAGTCCACACAAAGTACAGACTCTCTCAATGGCAGGACTCACATGAGCTGTTCTGTCATTGATCCCGAGTCTAACCCACTGAACCAGCAGCTTCACGGGGCAGAGTCAACAATGTCTTGACTAATGAGAAATGTAGCAAGACCAGGCATCTAGAAGTCTTGTTTCTAATCCTCATTCTAACAAGAAGAAGATGTGTGAACTTGGCATTTCTTCCCTGGTGGCTCAAACGGTAAAGAATCTGCCTGCAGTGCAGGAGGCCCGGGTTTTACCCCTGGGTTGGGAAGATCCCCTGGAGAAGAAAATGGCAACCTGCCCCAATATTCTTGCCTGGAGAATCCCATGGGCAGAGGAGCCTGGCAGGCTACAGTCCATAGGGTGGCAAAGAGTCGGATACGGCTGAAGTGATGTCGCACAGCACAATCCCTGTTCTCTTAGACTTCGTTCACTTGCATCTGATTCCGTGTGATTTCACAGGAATTCAGGGCAGGAACCAGAGCACAAACAGTCCTTTTCATGAGAAAAGGAACTTGTAAAAACACAAGATACTTCTCACAAGAGATGTTTTTCTATTAATGTTTCTCCTTCCCTACTGGCTGGTTTCCTTTCCTTATTATTCCTCTGGCTCACTTACCCAAGTACCATCCTACCTAATACATACCCCATGTTGCTAATCTCACTCTGATCTCTGATCTTTTTCTGCATCATAGTGTGTCTGCTTCAGCACTTATTCACTGCTATATTAGTTCCTCAAATTCTTAATTCTAAATGTGCATGAAAATTGTAAGACTGTTTAAACTCAGATCATTTTTCAGGCCACATCATAACTCCAAGGGGTTGCTAGCTAGGAGTTTATCATACCAAACCTGGGTCCATGTTCATTCTTTGTTCAGAACTGTGAGTAAAGCCCTGTGGTGCTAGGATAAAGAACCCAGCTGCCAATGCAGGAGACATAAGATATGTGTATTTGATCCCTAGGCCAGGAAGATCCCCTAGAGAGGGCATGACAACCCAGTATTTATGCCTGGAGAATCCCATGGACGGAGGAGCCTAGCAGGCCACGGTATATAGGGTCGCAAAGAGTCGGACATGACTAAAGCAACTTAGCATGCACACGTGTGAGTAAAGCATGAATGTATCTCAGGGTCAAGAGCATGAACTCTGGAGTTAGATACTCTGGAACATGGCCCTGGCTCCAGATTTTACAAGCTATGTGACCTATGCTGAGTCACAGCATAGATCTCCTTCTCTTCTCCATCTCTTCTCAAGGTAGTTTTAAGGATCAAAGTGAGTAACAGAAGGCAAAATGTTTGAGTAGCTGGCACATAGTAAACACTAGTCAGGTGTTAGATATTGTTCATTGTCAGAGATTGATCATTTTAAATCAAATTCCTGTTATTCGCTTTACATGTTGACCAAGCAACTCTCTGATAATTTTGCTTCTTCATTTAGCTTCCCCAAAGGAATAAAATCTACATTGGAAGAGACCCTGATGCTGGGAAAGATTGAGGGCAGGAGAACAAGGGGGAGACAGAGGATAAGATGGTTGCGAGTCATCACTGACTCAGTGGACACGAACTTGAGCAAACTCTATGACATAGTGGAAGACAGGGAAGTCTGGCATGCTGCAGTCCACGCAGATGCAAACAGTTGGATATGACTTAGCAACTGAAAACAACAATAAAGTGGCAGGAAAGACTGGTAAAATTGAAAGAGAAGTTTCTCTCATCGTTAAGTAGCACACTGCTATTCTGGTATGATATACTAGGGCTTTTATTAAGTTGATAAAAGTGAATCTGCATCTCTGAGCCTGCTCAACTACAGGTCACTATGGAGGTCCAAAGGGTATTCTGTAAGATGGAATCTCAGTCCTCAAATCACAGCACGCTCCATTGCAAACCCAAACATGTGGTGTATTAGCTGCTCCCAAGAGAGTATTCCTCCAGCAAAAGTTTACCTTACTAATTAATATCTTTTTTTTTAACCTGAAAACCTTGTATCCATGATTTAGGGCTATTTACAGTCAACATTACTTTACCTGTAATGCCATAAGCAAACTCTCTCTTAGGGGGAAATGTCTATTTCCATATGCTACTACTTTTTTCCTGCTCTTTTCAAATATTTTTCACAGATTTTCAGAATCCAACAATTTCTAGCTATTCTAATTCAACTCTCTGGTCAAACATTTTATCACTATTTAATTTCTTCTCTTCTTCATTTTATTTTTTGCTATGTTTTCTTATATTAGTAGTTTATTCCAATTTATTTCCAAATGATGACATTTTGACTGAACATCTCTGTGACGACCTAGAGGGGTGGAATGGGAGGGTGAGAGGAAGGTTCAAGGGGGAGGGGATATATGTATACATATGGCTGATTCATGATGTAGTACAGCAGAAACGAATGCAACATTACAAAGCAATCACATCCCAATCAAAAAAAAAAAAAAAGAATCCGTTTCCTAAGTGCCTAAAGAGACAGTACAGAAATCATAGGCCAGTTTATGGATGGACTAATTGATTTCCCACTCCATCTCCTGAAACTTCCTTTTACCATTAACGATATACAAGAATGAGGTTTTGTTGAAACAGAATTTTTCCACTGCTGCAGTGTCAATGGCAGGACAGATGTCACATTTCTGAGTGGTGGTATACCCAAAGAGGTGTGAATGAATGGGCATCCTACAACTATATCAGTTTCTTTGATTTCCTTAAAATTTCTGGTATATATATGTGTGTGTGTATTTATTAAGTACTTGTTGACCCACTGAAATTTATCACAGTAGTATTATAGTCATAATACAGGAGGCTTTAGGCAAAAGAATAAAACCTCTTGGGAAATGATGTTCACAGCTGTTGCAAGAGCCCTAGCTGAGGTAAGCAGAAAATACACTCATTTTATCTGTGTGTGTCAGCGGAAGGACACTGACTGGAACCACCTACCCTGACCAGGCACCATAGTCACCATTTGCATGAGTTATTTTATGACAGGAGGTCCTGGTAAGGAATACGGAACTAATAAGCCACCACCAACCGGAAGAGTTCAGGACAGGTCAAAAGGAGACACCACATGTCCGACCACCTCCCAGAATCCTTCTCACTGGCATCCATCTTGGCTGAATAAGGTGTGCACCACCAGGAAGGACTTTTGAGTCAGAATAATTGGCTAAAGACAACCTGGAAACTAATCCCATCGCTGTAAAACCCGAGACTGTGAGGCAGAGCAGTTCTCCTGGTTTCCCTTGCTCTCCTGCTCTCCACCTGGGCTCCAATAAAATCTCTTGCTTTGTCAACACATGTGTCTCCTCGGACAATTCATTTCAGAGTGTTAGACAAGAGCCCACTTTTGGGCCCTGGAAGGGGTCCCCCTTCCTGCAACATGTGGATAATTGGTCTGTGGTTGTAATATCACAGAGATACAACAAGGAGAAGAAGAATAAAGAAAAGGACTAGCATTGGGGGAAATAAACTAAATTTCTTCAATGCTTTATTTCCAAGACGATGCCCTGTGGGTGATTTCTTAATCTTAAAATGAAAACCTAAATATTCTGTTTTAGTAAATAGGCCACATTTGGCTACTAGATAGTCGAAATTTTAACTGCGTAGAACCTAAATTCACAGGAGGGAAACGATGAAATGGAAAAACGCAATGGGAAATGGAAAATGCTTAGAAGATATTAAGTACTATTTTGGGTACTCTTTTGCCTTGTAATTCTAAGCAAATCCCTTAGCTTCTCTGTGTTTTGTCATATAATTTGCTTCCATTTGTCTGTGATCATTTACATAATACAGGAAGATCACGGAAGCAAACAAGTTTTACTTTGTTCCTAATATCTCCTAGATATATATTTGAATGACTTTGAAATAACTTTTCTATTTCCATCTGGATAATTTGTTATCACAGATTTGACTTCTTTCCTAGTCTATGAATCCACTCTATCCATAATCCCAATAGCCTGAACTTGTATTATCCGTTAACAATATAGAATCATCACACTTATCCTGAGTCTTCACCCTGACACCTCACATTTATACTAGGGTGCTAACTTATACAGCAAAGTTCTCTGAGAGTTTGTAAAGGAGCCTATTTACTTAATATAAAAGAAGAGAGCAAAGGGTGTTTCCTATAACTAAGAGAAAGCATTTTTTACCTTGCAGATATTCACTGGGAAAATACTAAAGTCAGTTTTTACTAAAAAAAAAAAAAAAAAAAAAAAAAAATCTAAATAACAAAATTGAATCTATTCCAAAAGGAATACATTACCAATGACTGTAAATATTATTGAGAGGCCATTTACCTCACATTGTCACCTCTAACCTTATTTAATCTCTATTGTTCTTAGTCATTCAGTCTTGTCCAACTCTTTGTGGCCCCATGGACAGTAGCCCACCAGGCTCCTCTGCCCACTAAGCTCCTCTGTCCATGGAATTTTCCAGGCAGGAATACTGTAGTGGGTTGACATTTTCCTCTCCATTAACCTCTTCTACAACCTTGTAAAATTAGGATTATTTATCCCTATATGATACAGAGGAAAAACCCTAGATTCCAAGATATAACTGGTAAGAGGATAAACCAGTTCCAAGCACAGATATGGGTGATATCATCTCCTAATATCTACTTTGTAGCATCATTCATACCCAGTGAAGGTGGTCAAACACTCAGAATGCTCTAGGAGGATTTCTGGTTAATGTAAGAAGTTGGATTTAGAGCATTTCTAAATAACAATGATTTCCAAATTTGGCTGTCATCAGTAACACTTAGAGAACTTTTTAATAACAGAAATGCCTAGACCCCACACTTGGAGTTTCAACAAAAGAAATCTAATGAGTTCTTGGAAATCTGTATCTTAGAAGTCTGATACAAAATCAAGTTGTCATAGTACTGCTCTTAGTAACTTCCAGCCCCAATAACTTTGGCAGCCAAAACAATTTTTTGAGGTGGTAATAATCAATCTGAATATAAAACAGCTTTTTAAAAATTTATTTATTTTAATTGGAGGCTAATTACTTTACAATATTGTAGTGGGTTTTGCCATACAAAAGAGAAATATTTGCAACTGTTTAAAGTAGCCTGCTAAAGATACCAAAGTGTTTCATTCTCATGTTTTCCACTTGCTCTATTCTCTACAAAGTCTTGAATGCCTAAATCTACTCAACTATCTTGTAAATGCTTTGACCATGAGATAAGGTCAAGGAAAATGTACAAATGACAAAAAAAACTCTTCCTTCCTTTTCAAAAAGCAAATCAAAGAACACTACTTAGTCACAGAGAACTAACATATATCTAGGACAGCATACTGTGATTTTACTGATGCTGACTCAACCCTCTCTGAAAAAACACTGTCGTCATAAATAAAGGAGCTTCAGAAAAAAGCCATTCATGTTGTCTCATTTTTATTTGGCATCTCATGATGTCGTCTGCAGACTGTGTGATCTGAATTCATTCTACATATCCCCTGCAGTTCTAAATAAAGATGGATAAAATGCAAATACACTAAAGATCTTCTAAAGTAGACACCTTTAAACAGAACAAAGGCACTTCACATCCAGAGAGTAGAGCATGGGGTCAAACTCAAAAGCCCATTGTGCCTATCCATGTTCCCTTCACTCTTTAAATATTAGTTTTCCACACAGTTAAGATATATGTAAGACAGCAGAACACCAACTATATTATTCCAACATTTCTCTTAGGTTTCCTTATTCTCTTTCTCCCACCCCAAGATTTTCCTCATTGCCCCTTTCACATCTTTGTTCCTTAAAGTATAGATGAGGGGGTTGACACTGGGAGTGACAATGGTATAGAAGAGAGTGAGGAACTTGCCCTGATCTTGGGAGTAGCTGTTGGCTGGCTGCAGGTACATGTAAATGATGGTTCCATAGAAGAGAATGACCACTGTTAGGTGAGATGAGCAGGTGTTGAAAGCCTTCTTGCGCCCTGCTGCTGACTTGATCCTCAGCACAGCAGCAGTGATCATGCCATAGGAGATGAGGATCAGAGAAAGGGGTACCAGGAGAAGAGCAACCCCCAGGACAAAGGCAAATGCTTCCACCAGCATTGTGTCTTCACAGGACATGGCAATAAGAGCAGGCATCTCACACAGAAAGTGGTCCACCTCGCGACGCCCACATCGGGACAGGTGCATCGTCTGGGGACACATAACAAAGGAGTTTAGAAAGCCACAGCACCAGGCTACAGTCACCAGTTGCAGGCAGAGATGTGGGTGCATGACCACGGTGTAGTGCAGTGGCTGGCAGACAGCCACGTAGCGGTCATAGGCCATGACAGCTAGGAGAACACACTCAGTTGAGCCCAACAGCATATAGATATAGAGTTGGGCCACACAGCCATGGTAGGTGATGGTCTTCTCTGGACCCCAAAGGTTCCACAGCAGCTGGGGAACAATACTCGTTGTAAAGCAGAGGTCCAAGAAAGATAGGTTCCCAAGAAAGAAGTACATGGGTGTGTGGAGCCTGGAGTCCACCACAGACAAGAAAATGATGGCTGTGTTGCCCACTAGTGTGAGGATGTAGAAGATCAAAATAAAAGCAAAGAGAATTATTTCCAGTTGAGGTCGGTCAGAAAAGCCCACCAAGATGAATGCCTGATGGTAGCTGTCATTGTCCCTTCCCATAATCTTCACCAGTTGTTATGGAGACACAGAGAAAAGAATTAGATAAGATAGCAGGTGAAGACTACCCAACACTCTCCAATTTCCACTTACGGGTCTGTGAATTTTGGAAGGTCATTTGCCCTTCCATTATTTTTTTAACATACACTTACAGATACCTTTCTTATGCAAGGCAGTGTGCCTAATACTGCTCAAGATTAAAGGGTGAATTGACTTGGGAGTTGTTCTCCCTGGTGAATAATATATGCAAATAATGACAAAGAAAGGAGAAAAGTGGAAGTTCTCTAAAAGAAAACTTGTTTAAAAGCTGAGTGTTTTGCAGGTTATTTCCAGTTGATCAGGAAAGAACTTATAGAAGCGCGTATATTACAAGAGGGGCTTCCCAGGTGGTGCAGTGGTCAAGAATTGGCCTGCCAATGCAGGAGACACAAGAGACACAGGGTTGATCCCTGGGTCAAGAACAACCCTTGGAGTAGGAAGTGAAAACCACTCCAGTATTCTTACCTGGAAAATTCCATGTACAGAGGAACCTGGCAGGCTGCCGTCCATAGAGTCGCAAAGAGTCAAACAAGACTGAGCACACATTCATATTGCAAGAAACTGTTACACCTGAGAGGTCCTTACTTTTGGCTGTTTTTCAAATAACAAGTAAGAATTTTACATGTGGCAGATTAAGCAATGTGATTCAAGGAGAGAAAGTAGTATATAGAAAGGCCCAAAGGGCTAAATTCATGGATGATGTTCAGGACATCCATGAATGTACATGTCAGGCAACTTCTTAATGATATGGAATTTTATTGAGATTAAACACAATACCTTTGACTCTAAAAGGAGGAGTTGAGATAGATTGGATTCTGCCTCTATATAAGGCAATTCTGCAAATGTGTGGCCTAATATCTGGTTTCTTTCTCTGCATCTTGGCTTTTCTTTGTGCAAGAGAAAGGCTAGATCCTTTCTACATCTCCCTCCAGACCTCACATGTTTTCATAATTCATGACATCGGGTATATGCCATAAACATACAGTCAATACCAAGGGATTTGTTGGGGCTCTGCCTTATAGGAGAGCACCAGTGTTCACCCAAGCTTGTATCAACTGTGATAATAGAAAGTGGCATCATTGCAACACACAAGAAGGAAGCAGTAAGAACTAGAATACAAAACCTTTTTAAACGGTGAGTGGACCCATGAGGTCGTTGTCATCACTGTCAAGCCTGATAGTGAAAAAGTTATGAACTCTTTCCAGTTGAAGCTGCAGGTGGAAATTCTGTAAGTTCCCATTCAGTTCAGGCATAGGACTGAATGTAAGTTCCCATTCCCATAAAGGCATAAGAACCTCAGCAAAACCCCATGAAGAGATTAAAAGGTGCAGGGAATGATCAGAAATAACCAGCCAAGTACCAAAGACTTTACTAGGTCAACTGAGTATTTGAAAGGGAGACTTTCCTACACACACACTCTGCTGGTATTGGTTGTGAAGAAAAACTTGCACTGTTTTTCCCACAGACCTGTCACAGCTCTCACTCAAGTTTAAGAGAGTCAATAAACAGATCCTGTGAGTGGCAATCACAATGTACACAAATTGCTTAGCTATATATATCATTTAGGACATGACTCCTCAGCCAAATTGCAAACATCAAATTTATTTATAATTTACCTATTCTAAAGGACAGTATATGAATGTGTTATTCTTTCATTCCAAGATGACTTAATGCTCAGGCCTCTGTCCAGTACCCAGAGACTCACCCTGTTTCACCTAACAAGCATTTCAAGTATAATGTACTTGATTTTTCATGCTTTTTTTTTAACTCATCTTTAGTTCAGAATCATGAAATTGCAAGGAATAAAGCTGTTGCAAATGGAAACTGAAAAGAATTAAGCTGTTCACACACCAATAATAGTTTAATTAGCATTGTTGTTCAGTAGATCAGTTTTGTCCCACTCTTTGCAATACCATGGACTGCAGCATGCCAGGCTCCCCTGTTCCTCACTATCTCCCAGAGTTTGCTCAAACTCATGTCCATTGAGTTGATGATGCCAACCAACCATCTCATCTTCTGTTGCCCTCTTCTCCTCCTTCCCTCAATCTTTCCTAGCATCAGGGTCTTAAAACTATAAGCTTGTTCTAATTTTGAAAACTGTGGCCTAAAAATCTGGACGGATGCACTGGACTTGATTCTCTGACTGAGAGAATATCTGAACCTGTACCACCAACTCACAAAGGAAGACTACCTGAATGGGATTTAACAATACCAAGTAGTGGAGCTATTTTTGTCTGCTTCAGGTGTAAACATATCCTAAACAATCATAACTCTTTTCACAATTACAATACATTACATATTTTGAAGAGCTTTTACACCTACACTTGCACACCATCCTCACAACAGCTCTGTAATGTGGAAAGGCCAAGCATTAGGATCTCCATTTCAGAGATGAACAATCTCCATGACAGAAGGGTCAAAAGAATAGCCAACACTTGCAATTTCGTATCACAGCAGGAACCATAAAGCCGCATGTGTGTGAAGTTGCTTCAGTAGTGCTGACTCTTTGCAGTCCTACGGATTGAAGCCCACCAGGCTGCTCTGTCCATGGGATTCTTCAGGCAAGAATACTGGAGTGGGTTGCCATGTCTTCCTCCAGGATCTTCTTGACCCAAGGATCAAACCCATCTCTTATGTTTCCTGCACTGGCAAGTCCATTCTTTACCATTAGCTCCATCTGGTAAGTCCATAATCCTACTTATTAGCACAAAGTTTCATTTGCTCTGCTTCCTCCCCTATTCCTATCTAGTTAAACTTGTTGAAAGATGATCTTTTATTACTACTCCTCCATGAATCCACACATACAGACCTAACTATGACATTCTGAATACTTGCTGGGGTGAAATTTGTGATCATTCTCAACATTACCAGAGAAGATTTGCAATGCTTGATTTGCCACTGTGACAAAACAGAACAGCAGAGGTTTTCTGCCCAAACTGGCTATTATTTCAAGAGGAGATTAAAAAGGATAATTTGATATGTGTAAATCTAAGGTGACAGGATGCCCTTGGATTGGCCCAGCTATGAATGAGAAAGCAAGTAGAATGTAATTTATCCTAATCTACCTGTCTTAGATCTACTTTGTTAAAATGTGATGCATTCTGTTGTTTTTTAATTGGATGCAGTTGCTGTGTTCCAAGATGAAATTAAAGTGTGAGTTGGCTTTGAGAACTTTCTTACTCTGTCACCCTAACAGATAAAAACCCTACTAGAACCATCACAAAAATAATCATAAATCTTTCAAATGATCAAAGGTACAGAAATAAGATTCACTGCTACAGCAAAGCACATATCAAAATCTTTACTATTGTTCTTCCCAGAAAGTTAGAAGAACAGTCTGTCAGCCCTCCTTACTTTGATTCCAGAGAGTTTTCTCAGGGATAAGGCAGCTAATTCTGGTCCCTTTTAGTCTCTGGATCTTCTGAAGGAACGAAACTGCAACAAAAACTGATGGGGGATTGAGCACAAAAATAATTTATGCACCATTAATGCCTTAAAATGAAACTTTAAGTATCACAGCTTGAAAAAAAAAAAAGTTAACTGTGGGCAAAAGTTATCAGGACTGGCCACAGATGGCATCTCTTCTTAGCTAAATGGATGAGGTGGCATGGTGCCACATTTCAAATCTGTATGTTTTATCTTACTCCTATATAAACAGGCACCCTAGGATTAAGGAGATGGCAGATGTTCCCCAGGGATAAAAGGAAGCACACATCACTAACAGGTTTAATACATATGATGTTATTTCATTTGTGCATAATAAGGGGATGGGAGGACAACTTCTATATCTTGTCACCTTGGGAATTTGAAATAACCTGGGGGCCTGAAGATAGATATCAGTTTGTTTATAGAGTTAAGACCTTAGGGACTGGTGCTCTCATCTAGAGATCAGCTCAGGTCCCCACATGTGAAGGCAGAACTCACAAGAGAGGTATCAAGGGCAATTCCCAAGTATGGAAGTCAGATTTTCTTGAAGAGAGAATGATTATTGAGTTTTACATAAAAATTAAGTCAGATAAATTTATTTTGTTCCTGGACTCACAAAATTAAAACCATGTAATTGTGGGGAGCCAAGCAATGCCAAAAAGCTGAATCTACACTTTCTAACATGGGGGAAAATGGGGTAAGGGAGACCAGATAATATAGAGTGCTTTGGTCTCCTGACATATTGAGAAGTCAAGAGAAAAGTGTCTTCACCTTGAATGGATAGTGCCAGTACTTGAGGCTGGTGTTCAGCCAGTCCAATCTAGTTCAAGTGACTAGATGGTGTCTCTGCCCCTCTGCTTTCCACATTTACTGTTCATATGACAAGACTGCCCTGTCTTGCCTCTTGCAGACCCACCAAACACAAATATGGGATGGAAATATCAGTATTACACATAACTAGTAAAAATAATTTGATTGCAGTGCTTTTTTATTTTTTCTTAGGCTTCAAAATCCTTGCAGATGGACTGAAGCTATGAAATTAAAAGACACTTGCTCCTTGGAAGTAAAGCTGTGGGAAACCTAGACAGCATATCAAAAACAGAGACATTACTTTGCCAACAAAGGTCTATATAGTCAAAGCTATGGCTTTCCGGTATTCATGTATGGATGTGAGAGCTGGACCATAAAGAAGGCTGAGCACTAAAAAAATGATGTTTTTGAACTGCGGTGTTGGAGAAGACTCTTGAGGGTCCCTTGGACTGCAAGGAGATCCAACTAGTTCATCCTAAAGGAAATCAGTCCTGAGTATTCTTTGGAAGGATTGATGCTGAAGCTGAAACTCCAATACTTTGGCCACCTGATGCGAAAAACCAACCAATTATAAAAGACCCTAGTTTTGGGAAAGATTGAAGGCAGGAGGAAAAGGGGATGATAGAGGACAAGATGATTGGATGGCATCACCAACTCACTGGACATGAGTTTGAGCGAGCTCCAGGAGATGGTCAAGGACAGGGAAGCCTGATGTGCTGCAGTCCATGGGGTTGCAAAGAGTAGAACATAACTCAGTGACTGAACAACAGCAGCAACAAAACAGTGTTTTATTTAGCTCTTTAAATTGGTTTGGCACTACCTCTTGCAGTAAAACAAGAATTTCTTTGAGAAGTTGTAGAAAACAGAATACATCTGATTTTCTTGGAGCCCAGCTGGTCACACTTCATTAATTTAAAGAATACAATACTACATACAGTTTGAAAATATTCTAACTTTATATATAAAGAAATTAATTTCCAGACACATTGTGAACTCGCAGTCAGATTGCTAATGGCCAGTGACTGCCAAATAGGACAAGCTTTCAGACCTTCTTAACACAATCTTACCATGAAATCAGATAAAATGCAATGCTACTCATTGAAGTAAGAGATAATTAGTAATCAGATTCAAACTATGCTCTTAAGGCTACAAGTTACAAGTTGAAGTTCTTGTTTTTATAGAATAAAAATATGTGCTCACTGCATAGGATTCTGTCTTTTCTGGGACTTTGAAAATAAGAAGGCTTATGGAAAACTGGAGAGAATTTTTATATTTGGGCCTAAATATAACACCTTTCCTCTTCTGTAGTATGGCAGCAAGACATTGAGAATCACTTATCACCTAATACCTGTCAGAATAGCTGTCATCAAAAAGACCACAAATAAGGACTTCTCTGGTCATATGCCAGTTAAGAATCCTCCTTGAAATGTAGGGGACACGCGTTTGATTCCTAAGTTGGGGAACTCAGGTCCCACATGCCATGGAGCAGCTAAGCCCATGCACCACGACAACCCAGCTCTCATGCTCCAGAGTCTGTGCTGCAAGTAGAGAGCCTGCATGCCACAACTAAATAGTTGGTATGCCACAATGAAAGAGCCTGCATGGCACAATGGAGACCCAACTCAGTCAAAGAAAAAAATAATTCTTTAAAAAGAATGCCTTGGGGAAAAAAAGACCACAAATGATAAATGTCTGTGAGAATGTGGAGAAAAGTAACCCCTTGTACACATTGGTGGAAATGTAACTTTGCCCATTCACTGTGGAAAACAGTATGGAGGTTTTTCAAAAAACTAAAACTGGTACTGCCATATGACCCAACAATTCCTGGGATTCCTTAAAAAACTGGGACTAGAACTGCCATATGACCCAACAGTCCCACTGCTGGGCATATACACCCAGAAAACCAGAATTAAAAGAGACACATGACACACCGAGGAAACCAGATCTGAAAGAGACACGTGCACCCCAATGTTCATCGCAGCACTGTTTATAATAGCCAGGACATGGAAGCAACCTAGATGCCCATCAGCAGACGAATGGATAAGGAAGCTATGGTACATATACACCATGGAATATTACTCAGCCATTAAAATGAATTCATTTGAATCAGTTCTAATGAGGTGGATGAAACTGGAGCCTATTATACAGAGTGAAGTAAGCCAGAAAGATAAAGACCAATACAGTATACTAATGCATATATATGGAATTTAGAAAGATGGTAACAATTACCCCATATGCAAAACAGAAAAAGAGACACAGATGTACAGAACAGAATTTTGGACTCTGTGGGAGAAGGCAAGGGTGGGATGTTTGGAGGGGATGTAGGGGACACGCGTTTGATTCCTAAGTTGGGAAACTCGTATATTATCTAGGGTGAAACATGTATATTATCTAGGGTGAAACAGATCACCAACCCAGGCTGGATGCGTGAGACAAGTGCTCGGGCCTGGTGCACTGGGAAGAACCAGAGGAATCGGGTGGAGAGGGAGGTGGGAGGGGGGATCGGGATGGGGAATACATATAAATCCATGGCTGATTCATGTCAATGTATGACAAAAACCACTACAATATTGTAAAGTAATTAGCCTCCAACTAATAAAAATAAATGAAAAAAAAAAAAAAAGAGAGAGAGAGAGACACATGTACCCCAGTGTTCATTGCAGTACTATTTACAATAGCTAGGACATGGAAGCCACCTAGATGTCCACTGGCAGATGAATGGATAAGAAAGTTGTGGTACATATATATATATATACAATGGAATGTTACTCAGTTATAAAAAGTAATGCATTTGAGTCAGTTCTAATGAGATGAATGAACCTGAAACCTATTACAGAGTGAAGTAAGTCAGAGAAAGAAACACAAATACAGTATATTAACACATATATAAGGAATTTAGAAAGACGGTACCAACAATCTTACATGCACGGCAGCAAAGGAGACACAGATGTAAAGAACAGACTTTTGAGCTCAGTGGGAGAAGGCAAGGATGGGATGATTTGAGAGAAAAACACTGAAACATGTACATTACCATATGCAAAATAGATGACCAGTGCAAGTTCAATGCATGAAGCAGGGCACCTAAAGCTGATGTTCTGGAACAACCCAGAGGGATAGGATGGAGAAGGAGGTGGGAGGGGGCTCAGGATGGGGAGACACGTGTATACCTGTGGCAAATTCATGTTCATATATGGCAAAAACTGTCACAAAATTGTAAAGTAATTATCCTCCAATTAAAATAAATTAATTATTTTTTTAATTCCACTCCTGGATATTTATCCGAAAAATATCAAAACACTAATTCAAAAAGATACAATGCACCCCAATGCTATGTTCATAGCAACATTATTTACAATCGACAAGATATGAAAGCCACCTAAGTGTCTACCAACAGATAAATGGATAAAGAAGAAAAGATGTGTTATGGGGGGGGGGGAACCTCTAAGATGACAGAGGAGTAAGACATGGCGATTACCTTCCACCCCCACAAATACATCAAAAATACATCTGCATTTGAAACAACTACAGAACATCAACTGAAAACTGGCAGAAGACCACAGACTTCCAAAAAGGCCAGTTAATCGCCCCATAATGGAGTAGGGCAAAAGAAATAAGGAAAAAGAGAGAGACAGAGAGTGAAAGGAATCACGATGGGATCTGTGCTTCTGGGAAGAAGCTGTGAAGAAGGAAAGTTTTCCACACAGACACCCCCTCCCTGGTGGAGAGAGTAGGGAGCTTCGGAGCCTCAGAGAAGAGTGCAGCAGCAGATGTGCAGAGGGAAACATGTAGAGAATTCCACACAGAGATTGGTGCCGACCAGCACCCCCCAACCTGGGATGTTTACCTGCATGCCTGCTGAGGCAGCTGGAGACTGGGTGCTGAGGCTTAGGCTTTGGAGGTCTGACCCCAGGGAGAGGACTGGGGTTGACTGCCATGGAGACAGTCTGTGGGGGCTAAAATGACATAGCCGAGGGGATCCAGGGAAAAGCCTCTGCTTGCCAGAGAGGCAAGAGATCCCTGTCAGGGGGTATACAAGGAGAAGGGCAAATTGGTACAGCCACTAAGAAATATGGAGATTCCTTTAAAAATGTAGAAATAAAATCACCATATGACCTAGCAATCACACTCCTAGGCATATACACTGAGAAAACCAAAATTGAAAAAGACACATGTACCCCAATGTTCATTGCAGCACTATTTACAATAGCTAGAACATGGAAGCAATTTAGATGTCCATCGACAAATGCATGGATAAAGAAGTTGTGGTACATATGCACAGTGGAATATTACTCAGCCATAAAAAGCAACACATTTGAGTCAGTTCTGATGAGGTGGATGAACCTAGAACCTATTATACAGAATGAAATGAGTCAGAAAGAGAAAGATAAATGTCATATATTAACACATATATATGGAATCTAGAAGGATGGTACTGAAGAATTTATTTGCAGGGCAGCAATGGAGAAGTATGGAGACATAGAGAACAGATTTATGGACACAGGGAGAAAGGAGGAGAGGGTGAGGTGTATGGAGAGAGTAACAGGGACCTTATATTACCATAGCCAACGGGAATTTGCTGTATGTCTCAGGAAACTCAAACAGGGGCTCTGTAACAATCTAGACAGGTGGGATAGGGAGGGACGTGGGAGGGAAGTTCAAGAGGGAGGGCACACATGTATACCTATGGCTGATTCATGTTGAGGTTTGGCAGAAAACAACAAAATTCTGTAAAGCCATTGTCCTTCAAGAACAAAACCAAGAGCATTAAAAGAAGTAACCAGAAGGAATCTAGCTTCTCTATTCAGCTTTAAGTAAAGACACATTTATGACTTCTCTTAAAAAAGTCATATAGGACCCTTTTCTTCATTCAGAAGAAAAGAGAAGAGTAGTCATCATAATTTTGTGTTTGAAAAATTGAAAGGACATATAAATAAAGATCATTTATTTTAAGAAAAAAGAATGAAATTAGAACCCTTCTTAACGCCATACAAAAACATTAATTTAAAATGGATTAAAGACCTAAATATAAGGCTAGGAAACTCTAAGGGGAAAACAGACAGAACACACTTTGACCTAAACTGCAGCAAGATTCTCTTTGACACACAAATCCTAGAGTAATGGAAATAAAAACAAAAATAAACAAATGTGACCTAATTAAACTTAAAAGCTTTTGCACAGCAAAGGAAACTATAAACATGATGAAAAGACAATCCTCAGAATGGGAAAAAATATTTGCCAATGAAGCAACTGACAAAGAATTAATTTCCAAAATATGGGCAGAATATGGGAGGGGATATGTCTATACCTATGGCTGATTCATGTTGAGGTTTGACAAAAAAACAGCAAAATTATGTAAAGCAATTATCCTTCAATAAAAAATAAATTAATTTTTTTTAAATGTATAAGCAATAAATGCTGGAGAGGATGTGGAGGAAAGGGAACCCTTTTGCACTGTTGGTGGAAATGTAAATTGATACGGCCACTATAGAGAACAACATGGAGGTTCCTTAAAAAACTAAAAATAAAACTACTATATGACTCAGCATTACCACTTCTGAGCATATAACCTGAGAAAACTATATTTTAAAAAGACACATGTACCCCAGTGTTCATTTCAGCAGTATTTACAGTAGGACAATAGTCTATGAAACACTTTTGCTTAAACATTGGGGAAAGCAAGCACTTGTCTACATGTTTTTAAGTTGCCTTCAGCCAACTATTTTTCATTAAACAGTTGCAAGGGAGGATGCTATGGTGCATTATTTACCACTTGTTTGACTTAAAAATGTTAATCACACTTTGAATTTGTAGGTTTAGTTTATTCACTTCTTTGAAAACTACTCCCATCTAACTCCATGATCCAGTTCTCAATTTCAAATGAACCAGTCTATTAGATTTATTTTTCATCTGAAAAATCTGAAAATAATAAAACTATTTTTATTGAATGTGTCTTTAAAAATACATCCCTGTGACATTGTTGTCAAGTTTGCATTTTAACCTAGAAATAGACATTAACAGAGAGATGAGAAACAGAGAAAAAGTAAATTGGCAGAGATAAATCGGTTTGGTTAGATGAGAGGAAGAAGGCATGGGACTCATCATATTCATCATCGTGGGAAAATGAGGCAATTCTGCCTTCAACATTTCCTACCTAAGCTCTCTTGGGCTCTCTGCTATAAGTGATACTCTTTTAAAAGTGATACTTTAAAAACAAAATCATCCCTTTGTTTAATTAGCCCCTTGTTTGCAATATAGAGTCATATACTCAGAAACATTCAGGATGGGTGAAAGAAATACCTGTTCTGCTATATGTGTGTGTGCATGCGTGCTAAGTCACTTCAGTCACAAAGTGTCTGACTCTTTGCGACCCTATGGACTGTAGCCCACCAGGTCCCTCTGTCCAAGGGATTCTCTAGGCAAGAATACTGCAGTGGGTGATCAAACTCTCCTCCAGGGGATCTTCCTGACTCAGGGATCGAACTTACATCTCTTTACATCTCCTGTATTGGCAGGCAGGCTCTTTATCACTAGCGCCACCTGGGAAGGCCATATGTGGGCTATATGTGGGAGGAGATTAACTGTGTAAAGGAAGATGGGGAAGAAAAACTAGCAGTCAGCTTCTGGATTCTCAGAGAAGCATTTTGGGGGAAAGGACATATGAAAGTTGAAGCATACCTCGCATAGTATCTATCAAACATCATCTTTCAGTTTCTTTGTAATACCTCTCATGAAGCCTTTGTGAATTTCAGAAATTATTTAATTTTATAATGAAAGATTATACAGGCCAGTAGCTATTTGGCTCCTGATCCTGCAAACTGTGCAAACAATGTTATCTGGGAGATGAATCTGTACTCAGTGAGAAAATCTTCCCTGTGCTGTGTCCTGAATATCTGAAATATTCCCCAAAGCAGAATAAGGAAGAACAAGAAGCTACTGAGGTGGCATCATACAGGAGACCTCGACATTCAGACTCAGAACTGGAATGGTAGTCTAAACAGAGCCTTAACTGAAACCAGATTGCAAGAAGTAACTTCATAAAGATTTGCTGGTAGCTCATTTCTGTGCTATACAACAGGTCCTTGTTGGTTATCTATTTTAAATATAGAAGTGTGTACACTTTGTCATACACCTGAAACCAACACAACATTGTAAATCAACCAGACTCCAATATAAAACAGAAAGTTAAAAAATAGAAAGGTAGACAATTATACAGGTATGTTTTATACAATGTACATAATTATATAATTTATATCATACGGTATCAATATAAATATAATATTAAATGAGCATGTATTTTACATATGCATATGCTGAGAATTCTGTGGATGCGGAGACCTATATTGAAGAACACATTAGCACATTCAGGTTGTCAGGGCGATGAAAGACAAAGTGTTCTGGAAAGAAAAAGAGTGAGCAGGGAGAGTGGAAGGTAAGTCTGGAAATCTGGATAGCCCCTGATTTTGCTCAGAGCTCTTCCTACTCCTACTTTTGCCCCTGACAGCATCTCTCATTCATTTCCTGCCTCTCATATCTTGTCATGCTAGAGCAAACACATCATAAAAATAATGTTTCTTATTTTTCTCACCCATCTGGACAATTTTTCTTATAATTATCCTAATTTGAGTCTAAGCAAGGAACATGGCAGATGATATGGTCCAGTATTAATGCATCCTAAAGCTGGTCAGAAAATAATTACCTGTAGTTTTCTTCTCCTGGTCTCCCATAAAGCATGTAACTATCTCTGCATAGCCTGTTAGCTTTGGACTCTGCCATATCAGTTGAATAATTACAGCAACTATCTGGAAGCAATTATAAATTAATTATTCCAAAAAAACCTCTAGTAGTCATAAGGCGTTAGTAAACAGAAAGTTTTTTTTTTTTTCAAATTTCATAGAATTTTTTTTTAATTTATTTATTTATTTATTTTTTCAGTGGGTTTTGTCATCCATTGACATGAATCAGCAATAGATTTACACGTATTCCCCATCCCGATCCCCCCTCCCGCCTCCCTCTCCACCCGATTCCTCTGGGTCTTCCCAGTGCACCAGGCCCGAGCACTTGTCTAATGCATCCCACCTGGGCTGGTGACCTGTTTCACCATAGATAATATACATGCTGTTCTTTCGCAACATCCCACCCTCACCTTCTCCCACAGAGTTCAAAAGTCTGCTCTGTACTTCTATGTCTCTTTTTCAAAACCTCTAGTAGTCATAAGGCGTTAGTAAACAGAAAGTTTTAATTCAGGGTCATACTCTCAAATGACCTGGAAATGATATTAATAGTATAGTGTTTCACAAATACAAATTAAAACCTGTCATGTTGTCTGTAACACTGTCTCTCATAAAGGGTGCTATTTAATCATTGTTGTTCCTTCTTTATCAGTCTTTCTATTCTCTTTTTTCCCTTAAAAAAAATCTTGGGTCTTTTTAATTTTCTTAATTTTATTTGTTTATTTTTCCCAAATATTATAAGTCTTTATTTTTTCCCATTTGGTTTTTCCTATTTGGTTAATCTGAAAATACAGTCCTTATAAACCAAATTTAATTTTTGAAACATTTTTCCCACAGAAACAGTCCTTCATTTTTCTTTCATTAATGGCAGTAGTGGTGGTTTAGTCGCTAAGTCCTGTCTGACTCTTGTGACCCCATAGACTGTAGCCTGCCAGGCTCCTCTGTCCATGGGATTCTCTAGGCAAGAATACTGAAATGGGTTGCCATTTCCTTCTCCAGTGGATCTTCCCAACCCAGCGATAGAACCAGGGTGTCCTGCATTGCAGGCAGATTCTTGACCAGCTGAACCGTGATTCATACCCACATGACTGACATAAAGTTGTCTGAAATTGGTAATTAATTTATGTACAACATATGATGACTTTAGTATATTTAACATAGTTTTTATTGTGACACAAATAAAATTTGATGATCTGGAAGGAAACCTTGATTTTCTTTTTTTTTCATTTTAATTGGTTGGAATAGATGCCAAAGAGATCAAATCATGAATGTTAATAAATAATGATCTTATCATCTTCTATTTATTTCTGAGCATAGGTCTTGTTCCATATAACTAGTAAAGGTCTTATTATATCAATCAGTGAACCATTTGACATGGATACTATGGACATTACCGTTCAATAGGGTAGGTCGAAGGTACTGAAGTGCAATAATTATCCATGACTGCATCACATAGATTGCATGTTGTGTTCAGAGACAGGTCAGTTACAACATCTTTATGGGTTTAAAACAGATATAACCCAGAAGTATGATTATGTGTCATCTCAGTCAGTGTTTGCCAGTGAACTCCCTGAAGATCGAAAACCCAGGTCTCCTGCATTGCAGGTGATTCTTTACAGTCTGAGCCACCAGGGAAACCAAAGAATACTGGAATGGGTAGCCTATCCCTTCTCCAGGGGATCTTCCTGACCCGGGAATTGAACCAGGGTCTCCTGCATGGCAGGCGGATTCTTTACCAGCTTAGCTACCAGGGAAGCCCAAGTGTAAACTGCTATTTATTAAATTATATACCATGAATACTAAGAAATTTGCATGTATTATTTAGTTTTTCTCGTAACAACCAAGGGCTCGGATATTACTATTTCTGTTTTATAGATAAATAGCCTGGGCCTCAGTAAACTTTTGCAACTCATTCAAGGTCCAATAGTGAATAAATGGGTGCTGGGGTTAGAATTCAGTTCATTTGATTATGAAAGTCTATTTTTCACCACCAGTTTTTACTGATTTCATGTCCAATAAATATTGGTCTGGTGATGTTTCTTTTGGTTATCAGGTACAAATATTTTTCTCCTTTGATTTTAACCATACCTGAAATAACATGAAATTCCAGAAATATAGGCAATCTGTATTATACCCTCCCCCTCCACAAGAGAACATTCCAGTTCATTCCAAGGAGAAGAGGCATCTCTCTTCTCCACTAACTATAGCCACATTAAGTATTTTTATCACATTTGATCATTAAACTGATCATTCATTTGTTCACTGTTAATTCAATTATTAATCTATTTAATCCATATCAAGACAGACTGCTTCAGGTCATATTCTCCCAGAGTTTGGGAGATTATTGGAAATACTGATATCAATACCTTTTTTATAGCCTATAATATAATAATTTTAATTAAGAAATTTCAGAAAATCTTGAAAGGTCTGTCATAATTAGTTTCAGCTTTCTAAAGCATAACATCAAATTGGTGCTAAAAACGAGGTGGAAAACTCTCTCTCATATCACAGATGCTAGAGGTTAATAGCTCATGGCACTTCCATGATCATCAGGGACCCTGGCTTATCTGAATGCTCCCTCATTCATAGTGTGCAGCTTTCATCTTCGAGTTTGCCTCAAGGAGAAATATGGCTCCAGAGTTCCAGCCATCAGGTCTAAACTGGACACCAAAAAAATGGAGAAAAGAGGATTGACAAATATTTCTATGAGATTCCCCAGCATCTCATTCATCTCATTACTGTCTTCTACCAAAGAAAGTGAAAAATATAACTCCTTCACAAGGTTCCTTACAGTCTGGAGTAAAAAGAACTGCCAAAAATAAGAGTGGTAAAACAGATACTTGAAATGTGAAAGTTGATCATTAGTATAAAGAGACTCTGCCTCAGTCTTGACAGTTTCTATTTATACCAGCATTTTCTTATCACAAAACTCTAAATTTCATCTATTTTTTCCGACTTCACATATATTTAAGCCTGTTTATCTTTTGAAATCATCCCATCTGAACATCAAGGCAGTTCCCAAGAATTCCTACATCCCATATCTGGCTCACCATGAAAGAGAACACACGTGAAATAAATTGGAATCAGGGAATTGTCCCTCCTTATCAATGTCAAAGAACGTTCAATCTACTATACAGTCATGCTCATTTCACATGCTATCAAGATTATACTAAAAATCCCTCAAGCTAGGCTTCCACAATACTTGAACCAAGAACTTCCAGATGTAAAATCTGGGTTTTGAAGAGGTAGATCATATTGCCAACATTCACTGGATCATGCAGAAAAGCAAGGAAGTTCCAGAAAAATATCTACTTTGGCTTCATTAACTACACTGAAGACTTTGACTGTGTGAATCACAGAAAATTGTGGAAAATTGTTAGAGATGAGAGTACCAGACCACCTTACTTGTCTCCTGAGAAACCTGTATGCAGGTCAAGAAGCAACAATAAGCAAAAAGAAGCAATAGGCATGGAACAATGGACTGGTTCAAACTTGGGAAAGGAGTACGATAAGGCTATATATTATCACCCTGCTTATTTAACTTATATGCAGAGTACATCATGTGAAATGACAGGCTGGATAGAATCACAAGTTGGAATCAAGATTGCAGGGGGAATGTAGGAATTCTTGAGAACTGTCTTGTTGTTCAGATAGGATGATTTCCGTTGCTGGGGGAAATGTCAACAACCCCAGATATGCAGATGATAACTCTCTAATGGCAGAAAGTGAAGAGGAACTAAAGAGCCTCTTGATGACAATGAAAGAGGAGAGTGAAAAAGCTGGCTTGAAACTCAACATTCCAAAAACTAAGATCATGTTATCCACTCTCATAACTTCATAGCAAATAGATGGGGAAGAAGTAAAAACAGTGACAGGTTTACTTTTCTTGGACTCCAAAATCACTGCGGACACTGACTACAGCCATGAAATTAAAAGACGCTTGCTTCTTGGAAGAAAAGCTATGACAAACCTAGACAGTGAATTAAAAATGCAGAGACATCACTTTGCTGACAAAGGTCCACTTAGCCAAAGTTATAGTTTTTCCAGTAGTCATGTACAGATGTGAGAGTTCAACCATAAAAAAGGCTGAGTGCCAAAGAATTGATGCTTTCCAATACTGATGTGGGAGAAGACTCTTGAGAGTCCCTTGAATTGCAAGGAGATCAAACAAGTCAATTGTAAGGGAAACCAGTCTGAATATTCATTGGCAGGACTGATGCTGAAGCTGAAGCTCCAGTAATTTGACCATTGGATGCAAAGAGCCGATTCATTGGAAAAGACCCTGGTGTGGGGAAAGATTGAGGTCAGATGGAGAGGAGGGTAAGAGGATGAGATGGTTGGATGACATCACTGACTCAATGAACAGGAAGTTGAGCAAACTCTGGGAGATAGCGGAGATCAGAGGAACCAGGCATGCTGCAGTCCATGAGATCGCAGAGTTGAACATGACTTAGTGACTGAACAACAAAAACCCACCTCATCACCCAGGCACAATTCACCATCTTTTTTGCGGGCAAGCTTTCTCTCCTCATTCTAATCCTACACAAAACGCTTCCTAAAATCCCAGAGGATAAAAAGAAACCACTGCCATAACCTGATATCATGCCAAATCAAGACATCTAGAACTACCAGCAAAAATAATTAAGTTGAAACCTACAGAGTAAAAATAACTCTCCCCAAATGTCACTATCCATGGTGTTTATGGTACACACTAGCTTTTATTTACATGAAATAAAACTTGAACCACTTCACACTGGCTGCCTACCAAAAAGTTTTTATCCATCCTTTCCATGTGACAAATAGAACAGGCAGTTGAAACCATGTGTAGTAGTCAGAAAAAAAAAAAAATTCAAAGCTATTACTCTGTGCCTGTCACTGTTCTGAGTGTTTTATGCTTTATAAAAATCAACTCATTTTGCACTTGTAACAGATTGAATGGTGACATGAGGGTTTCCTGTAGTTTTCTGATCATGAAGGCTGTTCAGTGTCCATTTTCAGATTGAATTATGTGCTAGACAGATTAATCTTTCACTCTGGTTTTAAAGCAGTCCTGAGCTACCCAAAAAAGTTAAAAATACAGAGTTCTTATTCCTCATTATTGGTCCATTTCCTCTGGTCTTCTGGTCTTCTAGGATTTACCATTAATTGCAAGTACTCCAAACTCTCACACTACATCAATTATCAGATAACCCCTCAGATACTAATTAAACAAAACATCAGGGATAACTTACAAGCCAGAGGAGAACAAGGTTTTTCTCTCAGTGTCTGGGGAGAAAGAACAGAGCCCTTTTAGAAATAAATGGAGACAATGAGGTCAAATTTCATCTGAGGGATAATTTTAAAGTGAGCACGGAACATGACATAGGAAGGTTTCTCATCTTAGAGTCTTATCCTCAGAGGTAACCTCCACTACATAAGCATATAAGCTTGCTCCACCAAATAAAAATGTCTGCAGGGACTCTGGAGACCAAGACTATAGCAGATCCATGGAGCTCAGCCAGAAAGCACTTAGTCTCTGCAGCAATTGTGACGGAAGGCAGTCTTTTCTCCTAGACTAAGAATAACCTCTCCACATCTACTCAGAGGGCAAGCTTCAGGTAAGGGTGAAGTCCTAGCAACTTCATCAGAGAAAGCATGTTGTATCTTTCTAGAACATAATGTTTCCAGTGACTTCATCCCCAACAAAAAGCACCACATGCGGCTAATAAAGCCTCCATTCCTTAACCAAGCTCTCTGTATAAGCCAGAGAAACATGGGGGTAAGAGGTTAGCCCCTAGCTCTAGACAAACTAAAACCTGCACCATGCAGTAGAGGTGGGTCAGTCTGTGGCATCAGGAACACTGGTCTGCAATGGAGACCAAGATGATGTGGGACAGAGGACAGGCAGATCAATGAAGAGTGGCCAAGCATTAAGCAGCATATATAATACTGTGTACCATAGAAGCTAGAAAAGACATCCAGGAACAGAACAGGCTGCCCCTGCCTCTAGGTAGATGAGCTATTCAATATTCAGGAAGAGCGGATGTTGCCCAGAGTAAACGAGATTCCAATCTCACTTATGCTGCCTCTGAATATTTTTTACAATGTTGAGTCATAGTCACAAGAACAATATGAAACCCTGCATGGCCATGAAAAAAGAAAAAATAGAGCAAGTAAAGCCAAACAGTCCCAGAGACAGCAACTTTCCAGCTGCATTTTAGCAGGAAAATGAAATACAAAGAGAACATCAAAAGTCAATGGAAATGGGTGGGGGACCAGCTTTATGCAGGAGAGGCTATCCTGTCTCAGTGACATGTGTCTGCTTGCAGAAGCTGGTGCCCCCACCCCGTGAGGGTTTGTGTCCCTTCTTTGTGGTCCCAGAGACCCATCACTACTGAGTTCCAGCTCCTTCTTCTTCCTTCCTCCCCACCCCAACCTCACCACCACAAGAAAGAATAACCCATGCAGCTCAGCACTCTACATACTATCTGGAATAAGGAGTTATTTGAAGAATGAGACCTTTGGATTCGTAAACATAATCAGTAATCACTTCACAACTTAATCGCATTACTCATGCTAAGTGCTTTGAATGGCACAATGTGTAAGATTCTTATTTTTAGAAAAATTACAATCTCTGCCAAAATTAAAAATTAACATATTGGAAACTATTAACAACATAACACTTATAAGATTTTCCTTTACGCAAGGTCTTTAATATTTTTCATAATATTTAACAAAGTTTTATGAATATAAAAGGGGATTAGTCATACTTTGGAGGCAGTGATGTCCTGGCTCAGCAGTTATGACATCTGGGGGCTTAGGAGGAGGTAACTTACCCTCTGGATGAACCAATATCAATGGACTTAAATATCTTACCCCATGGAGTCATACTGCAGCTTCAACCTGAATGAGGAAGACGTTCTCAAGCTTTGTGAATGTCTCTGTTTTCCGAGTTATTGAAGTGGGACATGAAACAGTCCATATACAGTGTCTGGTACACAAAGTGGTGGCACTCGTTCAGTGCCAATTTACTTCCTATCTTTTCTCATGGTTTGCTAGAAAATGTTTGTTTGTTTTATAATCTCTGTAAGTAAAACACTTTGAAAAACCATACCTCAGGCTTCTTGTGAGGATATGGTTACCTATGCTCTTCAAACCTCTCTGTCTATGGGATTTTACTGGGGATGACCCCTTAGTAGAGGTTGAGCTATAATGAAATCAAGCATATGATGTAAAGTAAAACAGCCTAGATTTGCAGCTGAGGGGTGTGTGTGTGTGTGTGTGTGTGCGCGCGCGCGTGCACGTGCGCGCACACATGCACGTGCACACATGCTCATCCAGAAATGCCTGGTACACTGAACTGGAAATTACAAAAAATCTCTTCTCAATTGCCTTACCACTCTCCCTCCTGTGACATTACTCTTCTCTTTCTGGCATTCTTTTCTGTCTTAGTCATTTGCACAAATGCTGCTGCTCACCCAGTCACTAACTGCTTTTACAAAAGCAAAGTTCTAGAAGAAAAAACAACAAAAGCAAAACTAAACAAGTGGGATTACATCAAACTAAATTTCTGCGTAGCAAAAGAAACTGCCAACAAAATGAAAAGGCAACTTACTGAATAGGAGAAAATATTTGCAAATTATAATAACTGATAAGGGATTAATATCCAAAATATGTATATAAATTTATACAACTTAATAATGAAAAAAAATCAATTCAATTAAAATGCGCAGAGGGCCTAAGTAGACATTTTATCCAAAGGAAACATTGTAAACAGCCAGCAAGAAAAGGTGTTCAACATCACTAATTATCAGAGAAATGCAAGTCCAAACCACAATGAAGTTTCGCCTCACACCTGTCAGAATGGCTGTCACCAAAAACACAAATCAGCAATTGTTGGTGAGGATATGGAGAAAAAGCCACCCTCATTCACTGTTGGTGGGAATGTAAATGGGTGCAGTCACTATGGTAAGTGGTATGGAAAAAAATAAAAGTGGAACAATTATATATAATTCAGAAATTCCACTTTTCAGTGTTCATCTGAAAAAACCAAAAACAACCCTGGCATACCTCAGAGATATTGTGGGTTCTGTTTCAGACCACAACAATAAAGCAAATATCACAAAAAAACAAATGACACATTTTTTTTGTTTCCCAGTGCATATAAAAGTTACTATATTGTAGTCTATTAAAAGTGTAAGAGAAGTATGTCTAAAAAAATGTACATAGTTTAATTTTAAAACTCTCTATTGCTGGGGGAAAAAAAAGGCTAACCATTATCTGAGCCTTCAGGGAGTTATAATTGTTTTGCAACAATAATATCAAAGATCACTGATCATAGGGAATTCCCTGGAGGTCCAGCAGTTAGGGCTCTGCTCTTTCACTGCCGAGGGCCTGAGTTCAGTCCCCGGTCAGGGAACGAAGATCCCACAAGCCATGTGGTGCAGCCAAAAACAAAAAGAGGACAAGGATCACTGATCATGAATCACCATAATAAATAAAATAATCATGAAAAAGTTTGCAATATTGTGAAAATTACTAAAATGTGACACTGAGATGTGAAGTGAGCATATGCTATTGAAAAAAATAATGCCAATAGACTTTTCAGCTCAGGGATGCCGCAAACTTTCAGCTTGTAAAAAATGTAATAAGTGAAAAGGACAATAAAGTGAACCTCAATAAAACAAGCTATACCCATAATTCAAAAAGATATACATATACACCCACTGCAGCATTATTTGCAATAGTCAAGATATGGAACCAAGCTAAATGACCCATCACCCATCAATGAATGAGTGGATAAAGAAAACGTGGTATATATACACATGGAATACTACAGGACCATAAAAGAATAAAATCTTGCTATTTGTGACAGCATTGATGGGCCTTGAGGGCATTATGGTAAGTGAACTAAGTTAGAGAAACAAAAATACCATATGATTGATTGTACTTATATGTGAACTACTAGGAAAAAAGCTCATAGACACAGAAAACAGACTGGTAATTTCCAGAGGTGGGAAGATGGACAAAATGGACTAACAAGGTCAAAAGATATGAACTTTCACTTATAAATTAAATAAATAATGGAGATGTAACATACATCATGGTAACTATAATTAGTAATACTGTATTGTATATTTGAAAGTTGCTGAGAGAGTAAATTGTAAATGTTCTCATAATAAAATAAAATTGGAACTATATGGGAACAGAATGTTAACTAGAATTACTATGGTAATAATTTTCCAATATATATGAATATAGAATCATTATATTGTACACCTGAAACTAATATAGTGCTATATGTCAATTAGACCTTAATTTAAAAAAATAAATTAAAAAGCAAAGTGCTAGAGAGAATAATGATTAAGATCATAGCTTTCAGTACTGATTATCACTTGCTGCTACCTAAATAATCTAAGGTAGACAAGTTATCTTCCCCAAGTCAGTCTGCTTAACAGTAAAACAGGAGTGAAAACATCTGCCTTACTGGATTGTTAAAGCCCTAAATAAAATAATCATGTGAAAGTGAAGTGGCTCAGTCATGTTCGACTCTTTGCAACCCCATGGACAGTAGCCTATCACGCTTCTCCGTCCATGGGATTTTCCAGGCAAGAGTACTGTGGTGGGTTGCCATTTCGTTCTCCAGGGAATCTTCCCAACCCAGGGATCAAACCTGGGTCTCCCTCATTGTAGCCAGACGCTTTACCATCTGAGCCACCAGGGAAGTCAATCATGTAAAGCTGTTATTAAAGAATCTCACTCACACTGAGTGCTTAATCAAATAAGATAAAAAATAAAGCCAAGCCAAATCTGAAAAAAAAGAATAATTTGTATGTTTTATTACAGTAGCCTGTATCTATTTTTCTTTCTTCCTCCATACTTTTAGGATTCCTTGGTGGCTCAGACAGTAAAGAGTCTGCCTGCAATGTGGGAGACCCAGGTTTGTTTGATCCCTGGGTTGGGAAGTTCTCATGGAGAAGGAAATGGCAACCCACTCCAGTAATCTTGCCTGAAAAATCACACAGATGGAGGAGCCTGGGGGGTTACAGTCCACAGGGTCGCAAAGAGTCAGACACAACTGAGTGACTTCACCACCCGCATACTTTTACCTTTTTTCAATATCCTTGCAACGTTTCCCTTTCTTGTATAGTTTAGGTTCTGAGAGGAAACCTTAGAGTCAGAAATTAGGAAAGGAAAGTAACATGATCACTTTTCATTTTAAAAAGGGAGCAAACTTGATTTTGCCCTGCTGCAACTCATGTATCAGAATCTGAGTGCTGATTTCCCATTAGAGACAAAATAATGAAATTCAGTAAGAACTATCCGAGAAGTACTTTTGATAGAATGGGGGTGAGAAGTGCAGCAATTGGATGTTCCACAAGAATATTGGAACTTTATAGGAAATATTATATAGTTTTGAAAAAGCAAGAGGAAGAAAGGTAATTTGCATTTACTTATCCATTTCAACCCCAGAGTTTGAGTTCTTTTCAAATATATTAGAGTTCTTTAGAATGTAAGACTGTGGGGGTGGGAGAAAATATGTTTATTACCTCATCTAGACTGAAGAGATCTTTATGAATTTTAGAGTTTATGTATAAAGCACCAAACATGCAGATATAGAGAATGGACATGGGGTCGGAGGGAAGGAAGTTTGGGATAAATTGGAAGAATAGGATTGACACATATAAAATACACTACCATGTGTAAAATAAATAGCTAGAGAGAAGCTGCTGTATACACAGGGAGCTCAACTTAGTGCTCTGTGATGACCTAGAGGGGTGGTGGGGAGTGGGGAGGGAAGCTGAAGAGGGAGGGGATATATATATACATATAGTTTATCCACTTTGTTGTACAACAGAAATTAAAACAACATTGTAAAGCAATTATACTCCAATTAAAAATACAATATAATTGGCATAAAAATACCAATTTTTAATAAAATTGGAGAAGGGGACGACAGAGCATGAGATGGTTGGATGGCATCACCGATTCAATGGACATGGGTTTGGGTGGACTCCGGGAGCTGGTGATGGACAGGGAGGCCTGGCGTGCTGCAGTTCATGGTGTCGCAAAGAGTCAGACATTAACTGAGCTGAATCTGGTATGAATGATTTTAAAATGAATATTTCATAGGTTACCTGCACATAGGACTTAACTCCCTTTCAATAGTTTCATGGATTATATCATCTCCACCAAGAACTTGAGGGTGTACAGTCCTACGGGGAGTGCAGGAGTTTGGAGATTGATGTAGCTCAGTAGTAAGGCCCCCTGAATCAGCAAATAGCAACCCAGTTGCTTTCTGACAGCAACAGAACCTGGAAATCAAATCAGTTGTGTCTTTCAACTCCAAGAGGAAACAGCTGCTTGGCAAAGACGTTACAGAGGGAATTCAAATGTCATTCAAACTGTTTTCTCCAGAGGCAATCGGATCCTTCAATAAAAAACTTGAGGGCTATGTTTCTCACACTGACCACTTTTCTCCGTTTGCTCAGAATTCTATGTTCTGGAGTCTCATTAGTTGACGTGACTGAGTCAAAGGTGGGCGTGACTTAGCTCCTCCACTCAGAAGATGTTGGACTGTGCTTTTTATTTACTGACAAAGTGAATAATAGTGCTGCACATGTGTGAGCCGTCATGGGAGGAGAGACCAGCATGGTACAGAGGGCCAGGTAGGCAATATAAGCCTTAGGAGGTGAGTAGGATGTGTTCTTATCAATAAACCCCTTATCAGTTTATAAAGCTTTTATTCTTATTTTATACCACCTTTAAGCTCCCTCCCACTACCACCTCCAAAAGGCAAAGCAAGAATGCCTAAGAAAGTGATCAGTGCCCTGATAATGAGTATGTAGAGAGAATTCAAACCTTCTAATAGTGATGGGAGCTATGGCAGACTTCGACCAAACTGGAAGAAAATTGCTTTTACAAACCTAATGTCCCTTTATCATCCTCAAGACTCTGTAGTTGAAGCAGGTACTTTCTCCCCCACATTACAGATGCAGAATTAAAGTTCAGAGAAATTAAATAGCATAGTCAAGGGCACGGACTAGGAAGGAGAGCAAGACATATATGTAACTCTTCTAACTCGTGGTTCTGATTTCCCAAATATTTCAGTGTCCCTACAGAGGTAAGGCTTCCCTGGTTGCTCAGCTTGTAAAGAATCCGTCTGCAATGCAGGAGACCCCAGTTTGATTCCTGGGTCAGGAAGATCTGCTAGAGAAGGAATAGGCTACTTATTCCATTGTTTTTGGGTTTCCCTGATAGCTCAGCTGGTAAAGAATCTGCCTGCAATGCAGGAGGCCTGGGTTTGATCCCTGGGTTGAGAAGATCCCCTAGAGAAGGGAATGGCCACCCACTCAATTATTCTTGCCTGGAAACCATGGGTCCCAAAGAGTTGGATACGACTCAGTGACTTTCACTTTCACTTTCAAAGAGGTAAGGAAAATCAGATAGGTGGAACCTGTGAAAGCAAGAGCAAGCACAGGAATGAGAAAGACAATTTTTCATTTATTTATTTATTTTATCCCAATTTTCTTAATTCATCCCAGGTGCTGGAAAATACCTCAGCATGAGAAGTGACAACCAAAGCATTTGGGGGGATCCCCCTAAGGACTTCATCCTTCTGGGTGTTTCTGACAGGCCATGGCTGGAACTCCCTCTCTTTGTGGTCCTCCTAGTGTCCTATGTGCTGGCCATGTGGGGGAACGTTTCCATCATCTTGGTGTCCCGCTTGGATCCCCAGCTCCACAGCCCCATGTACATCTTCCTTAGCCACCTCTCCTTCCTGGACCTCTGCTATACCACCACCACTGTTCCTCAGATGCTGGTCAACATGGGCAGCTCCAGCAAGACCATCAGCTACAGCGGATGCACAGTACAGTATGCGATTTTCCACTGGTTGGGATGCACCGAGTGCATCGTTTTGGCGGCCATGGCCCTGGACCGCTACGTGGCCATTTGTGAGCCCCTCCGATATACCATTTTCATGCACCGCCCTCTCTGCCAGCAGCTCGTGGCTGTGGCCTGGCTCAGTGGCTTTGGCAACTCCCTCGTTCAAGTGGTCCTGACAGTGCAGTTGCCTTTCTGTGGGCGACAGGTGCTAAACAACTTCTTCTGTGAAGTGCCAGCCATGATCAAGCTATCATGTACTGACACAGCTGTGAATGACACCACGCTGGCGGTGCTGGTGGCCTTCTTTGTGCCGGTCCCCCTGGCTCTCATCCTTCTCTCCTATGGCTTCATTGCCCGTGCAGTGCTCAGAATCCAGTCCTCCAAGGGTCGGCACAAAGCCTTTGGGACCTGTTCTTCCCACCTGGTGGTGGTCTCCCTCTTCTACCTACCTGCCATCTACATGTACCTGCAACCTCCTTCCCACTACTCCCAAGAGCAGGGCAAATTTATCTCCCTCTTCTATTCCATAATCACCCCCACCCTCAATCCCTTCATCTATACCCTGAGGAACAAGGATGTGAAGGGTGCTCTGAGAAGACTTCTGGCAAGGATCTGGAGGTTCTGCATAAGGTAAAGACCTGAGACATGGTAGTTTCCATTGGTTAGAGAATACACCTACACGAGGCAGGTGTATTGTGTGCTCAGAGTACTTTTCATTAAGGAGTCAATAACAAAACAGTGTACTTATTTTTGAGAGAGCCCCAAATTCCCTACCCAAAGTATCTCACTTCCTGTGTTCTCACAGTATCTAAAGTCCCACCTTTCCCAAGGATCTTTAATTCTAAGAGGCCATAATTAGGAATAGTTTAAACAGAATTGATGAAAAGACGCTTGCTCCTTGGAAGAAAAGCTATGACCAACCGAGACAGCATGTTAAAAAGCAGAGACATTACTTTGCCAAGGTCCATCTAGTCAAGGCTATGGTTTTTCCAGTGGTCATGTATGAATGTGAGAGTTGGACTATAAAGAAAGCTGAACGCTGAAGAATTGATGCTTTTGAACTGTGGTGTTGCAGAAGACTTGAGAGTCCCAGGGTCTGCAAGGAGATCCAACCAGTCCATCCTAAAGGAAATCAGTCCTAAATATTCATTAGAAGGACTGATGTTGAAGCTGAAATTCCAATATTTCGGCCATCTGATGCAAAGAACTGACTCATTTGAAAAGACCCTGATGCTGAGAAAGATTGAAGGCAGGAGAAGAAGGGGGCAATAGAGGATGAGATGGTTGGATGGCATCACTGACTCAATGGACATGAGTTTGAGTAAACTCCAGGAGTTGGTGATGGACAGGGAGGCCTGGCATGCTGCGTCCATAGGGTCACAAAGAATCAGACACGACTGAGCGACTGAAATGAACTGAACTGATGTCCAGTAAGTATTTGTCAAATTATTTAGCTTTTAATTTCCTGATCTTTTCCCCTTCTCATGTTCATGTTTTTCTTCTGCTTCTCCCATTTATCTCTTTCTAAACTTTCTTCCTTTTCCCACTACTTCTAAGCATAAATAAGGTGAAACTAAGCCAATCTTATACTATTTATAAGAAATTTACGCTCTTCTCCATATATTTAAATCTCCATAAATTATATGTGCCTTTGAAAAAATTCAAAAACTGAAGTAGATTGCTTTCTTATTCCTGTCTTAGATGGTGCTTTTTTCGAGTTTAAGTTTTTTTCTATAGAAAGTTTTTCCACCATTGACTGAGGATTAGTACAAGCATATGTATTGTGAGTATATAAGACTCTGTATTGGTTCTATGGGTACAAAAAAAAAAAAAAAAAAATGGCATAATCTCTTATCCAAAAAAGGGAATGCACTCTAACTGAGAACACAAGGTATAAATACAATCATAATTAATGACAATAAAAATTTTAAATAACAAGTTCAAGTTTATTGCAATACCTAATATTTGTAGAAGACTTCCAAGATATAAGTACTAAATTAAGTGCATTTACACAGACCATCTTGTTTAATCTGCAAATAACTTTATAATATAATCACCTTTATGATTCTTCATTGTCATAAAATAAATTGATTATTAGAGAGGTTGCAATAGCTTGGCCAAGGTCCTTCCAGTAAATGAGAGAACTGAGACCAGAAATAAACCAGAACTGTGTGGGCCACTTCTGTTAGTCATAGAGCAGATAATAATGTTAGAACTTGTCATTATAAAGTTCTACTATTAGAACTTTATATTTGTATTTTGTTTTTTCCTGTTCTAGATTTATTTAAATTTAATTCATTCATTTATCCCCCTGCCATGCATATGCCAAATAAGCAAGCATAAGAAGTAATGTATAATAGTAGTAATATAGATAATGTATAAAAATTAGGAAAAAGCAAAATTGAAGAAGTCCTTCTACAGTAAGGACAAAAAAAGGAATACGAATCACAAAGCTAAATCATTTGATTTAAGAGGAGTGAAAAAGTGAAAAAACCATGACTATTACTGGTACCAAGACGACAAAGGATTTTTTCCCCCCAGGGCAACCATATAGCAGCCACTGGGTAATAGTGAACATACATAATGATGCATGAGAGCTTACTCTTCTCATTTTTCCTAATGACACAGATCCAATTCAACAAAGCAATGTGACATGGAAGAAAGTCAATCCACACATATAGCTATGAAATGAACTGATCTAATTCTAGAACACATTGAGAGTATTAAGCTTCTCAAAAGAGATGCTAGATTAAAGATGATCTCAAGGTCTTTTCTATCTTGCAATGAGAGGTGGAGACTAATTTTCTTTTTAAATGAGGAGTGACATTAGTGACTTATTTGACCATTTGAATGAACTTATGGTTGCTGGGGGAAAAGTAAGGGGGGAAGGATAATTAGGGAGTTTGGGATGGATATGTACACACTGCTATATTTAAAATGGATAACCAACAAAGACATAATGTATAACACAGGGAACTCTGCTCAAAGTTATGTGGCAGCCTGGATGGGAGGCGAGTTTGGGGCAGAATGGATACGTGTATATGTTTGGCTAAGTCCCTTTCTTGTTCAGGCCTGAAACTATCACAACATTGTTAACTGACTATACACAATACAAAATAAAGCTTTTTTTAAATAAATAAATAAAGATAGGATTGTAAGAAAAACCTGGCAGCTTCCAGATAATAATACTCTTTCTGGGTCCCTAAAATCCCTAGGTAAGAAGTCCAGCTACCCTAAGACAGCCTTGCTAGGGAGACTGCAGGTAAATCCTACTATACAAAACTAACGAGGCTTCCAGCCAGCTGTGCTACGCCTGACTGGAACCATCCTAGACCTGCCCACTAGTTAAAGACCATCCAGTGACCTTGTTAGACATAACATGGAGCAGATGAGTCTCCCTCCCGGCTGAGCTCTGCTCAAATTCCTAACCCATAAAATAGTGAGATAAAGAAGCCTGGTGGGCTACAGTCCATAGGATTGCAAAGAGCTGGACAGAACAGAAGTGACTTAGCAATAAAATAGTTATTATTCTAAGCCACTAAATTTTACTCTGGGTGGGACAGCAGAGGGCCGTGTCAGGCAGCCATCGATAACTAGAATACCAGGGACCCCTAGACTATTCAATATTAGTTATATAAAGCCACAGGTAAACATGGTGAATTTTCCAGAAGCATCAATGTTATGCAACATTTTAGGGGAAAATATTTAAATAATTCAACTAAGAAGTAAATTAAAACATGCTTATATTACAATCAACTGACATGTTAGATATAAAAATATAGGTAAATTTTTATAATGAAACACAAGACTCTAAATATTTTATATGCTCTTGGTTCTCTGCTTTGTTTTATAGTAAACTTCTTGAAATTCACTTTCCTCTGCCTTTGTAACTACTTTGTAGAAAAATGAGGAAGACTTATGAAAAGGAAATGATAGAATATGTGTGCTCTTCATGTACTCTTTCAAAAATATCATTTTCCCAAGAAAGATTTGGAAATATATTGGTTTGTACTGTGAATATAGAGAGACTCTTTAAGAGGTTCTTGGATGTAGTTGTTATATGTTGCCAATTAAAAGCAAAGTCACGGTCTTCAATGGTCACATCTTGGACACTTTACTCAAAATGACTCAATATCTAACCTGGTGTCTCAAAGTGTCTATCCTGAGTAGAAACCCTCGTCAAGTGAACAAAAAGTCAGCAGAATATCAAAATCTTCCTCAAGAAAGCTTGATAATACATATTCTAAAATTTCGTTGCCACCTATAGAGGGTCAGCCTTTGATTAATAAAGGTTTTTCACACACTAAATATGGGGTTTGCAAAATATTCAGGTAGTTGTTAGCCATATTGTCTTGTTGCAGAATCATTAATTATTGGGTTTTGTATAGAAAAAAGAATGACTAACTCTAGGGTTTCCATGACACATTTCTTTTTTATTTTTGTTTATTTTTATTGGATTATAATTGATTTACAATATTGTGTTAGTTTCTGCCGCACAGCTCAGTGAATCATTTTTAGACTGTTTCGCATATAGGGCATTACGTAGTTTTGAGTAGTTCCCTGTACTATCCAATAGGTATATCTATTTTATATATAGTAGTCTGTGTGTGTCAATCCCAATCTCCTTATTTATTCCTTCCTCCGTGACCCCCTAGTAACCATAAAATTATTTTCTACATCTGTAACTCTCTGTTTTGTAAATAAGTTCATTTGTATCATTTTTTAGATTCCAGATATAAGTGATATCATATGCTATGTGTCCTTCTCTGATTTACTTCACTGGCTATGATGACCTCTAGGTCCATCCATGTTGCTACAAACAGCATTACTTATGTTTTCTTGTGGCTGAGTGATATTCCATTGTATTATATACATGTACCACATCCTATTTTATCCATCCCTTGGTCAATGAACTTTTCAGTTACTTTCATGTCCTGACTATTGTAAATAGTGCTCCAGTGAACACTGGAGTGCATGTATCTTTTTTAATTATGGTTTTGTTGTTGTTGTGTTCAGTTGCTAAGTTGTGTCTGACTCTGTGACGCTATGGACTGCAGCATGCCAGGCTTCGCTGTCCTTCACTGTCTCCTGGACAAACCCATGTCCATTCAGTCTATGATGCCATTCAGTCATCTCATCCTCTGTCACCCCCTTCTCCTGCCCTCAATCTTTCCCAGCATCAGAATTTTTCCCAATGAATTGGTTCTTCACATCAGTTGGCCAAAGTATTGGAGCTTCAGCTTCAACATCAGTTCTTCCAATGGATACTCAGGATTGATTGCCTTTAGGATTGACTAATTTGATCTCCTTGCAGTGCAAGAGGCTCTCAAGTGTCTTCTCCAGCACCACAATTAAAAGGCATCAATTCTTTGGTACTCAGCCTTCTTTATGGTCTGGCTCTCACATCATACTGGACTACTGTAAAAACCATAGCTTTGACTACATGAATCTTTGTTGGCAAAGTGATGTCTCTACTTTTTAATATGCTATCTATGTTTGTCATAGCTTTTCTTCCAAGGAGCAAGCATATTTTAATTTCATGTCTGCAGTTGCCTTCTGCAGTGATTTGGGGGCCCAAGAAAACAAAGTCTGCAGCTATTTCCATTGTTTCCCCATCTATTTGCCATGAAGTGATGGGACCAGATGCCATGATCTTAGTTTTTTGAATGTTGAGTTTTAAGCCAGCTTATGTGTGTCACTTATCTCTGACATTAATCATTTAGCAGACCCAAAGGTCTAATCAGGTCACTCTTAGTCCATGAAGATAAAATAAATAAAATTAAATGTTTTAATTCTTTATTCCTCTAAAGAATTACAACAATCTTCCAATATTTCCCCCATTAGCAATTATCAGATGTTTTAAAAATCATATAAGTTAAGCACACAAATTTGACTTTTTCAAGTGCTTTCACTTTTTAAATGCCTTTGGAACTCAATATATTCCAGGAAAAATCCAAATTTATAATAAAACATATGCTTATCCTTGTCCTTTCTCTTAGTTTCATCTCCTATGATGCCTCTCCATCCACCAGACACTAGTTCTTCCTCTGCTCATCCTTGTCTCGTGTATCCACATTTCAGTTGTAAAGACTGATTCAAGACATAAGAGTCTAATGCAGCATCCTTTTTCCAGTTGATGAGTAAAACTATATTTTCATTCTACATAAATTCCAGCCAAATTCTCCAGCATAAGGATAACCATTTTATGTTATATCACATAAACATGTAAATCTTATTACTCTCATTTTATTCTCAGGGTGGAGGTACAGTTAAGTCATCACAGTGTTTCTCTATGTGCTTATTTTACTGAAAATGACATGTCTGGCATTTTATAATACAATTATGCAGCATGGTTTATATTAATATTTTCAAGTTCATCACACTTGGCCATCTCAAGAGCATAGTAACAACCAATGACATTGAGAGATGTTGAGAATAGACATTACTGTTGGCACACCCTGACAATTTTTTTTTTCATTCCCCTTTACCTCAAGGATATCTGTTCACTATATTGCTGAGCTCAGGTTTGGCTGCTCGCTGCTCAAAAGTCATGAAAGAGGTCAGGTTTGTGGAAGTGAAAAATTGCTTTGTTTCAGAGACTGGCAACAGGTTGGAGGTGGAGGAAGTGGATGCCTGTCCTAAGCCCAACTCCCCTTGGCAGAAACAGCAAAGTCAGCTCTGGCAGTCATCTTGAAATTGGTCATTGGTAGTCCAACCAGCATCATCTTAATTGCTTTTGCTTGTTTATTTGCTTTAACTTTTACTTTATATTGGGATATAGCTGATTAACAAACAATGCTGTGACTGTTTCGGGTGAACAGTGAAGGGACTCAGCCACACATATGCATGTATCCATTCTTCCACAAACTCCCCTGCCTTCCAGGTTGCCACATAACATGGAGCAGAGTTCCATGTACTATACAGTAGGTCCTTGTTGGTTACCCATTTTATTTTTTTTTTCTTCTTTTTTTTTTTTTTTTTATTAGTTGGAGGCTAATTACTTCACAACATTTCAGTGGGTTTTGTCATACATTGATATGAATCAGCCATGGATTTACACATATTCCCCATCCCGATCCCCCTCCCACCTCCCTCTCCACCCGATTCCTCTGGGTCTTCCCAGTGCACCAGGCCCGAGCACTTTTCTCATGCATCCAGCCTGGGCTGGTGATCTGTTTCACCATAGATAGTATACATGCTGTTCTTTTGAAATATCCCACCCTCACATTCTCCCACAGAGTTCAAAAGTCTGTTTTGTATTTTCTGTGTCTCTTTTTCTGTTTTGCATATAGGGTTATCGTTACCATCTTTCTAAATTCCATATATATGTGTTAGTATGCTGTAATGTTCTTTATCTTTCTGGCTTACTTCACTCTGTATAAGGGGCTCCAGTTTCATCCATCTCATTAGGACTGGTTCAAATGAATTCTTTTTAATGGCTGAGTAATATTCCATGGTGTATATGTACCACAGCTTCCTTATCCATTCATCTGCTGATGGGCATCTAGGTTGCTTCCATGTCCTGGCTATTATAAACAGTGCTGCAATGAACATTGGGGTGCACGTGTCTCTTTCAGATCTGGTTTCCTCAGTGTGTATGCCCAGAAGTGGGATTGCTGGGTCATATAGCAGTTCTATTTCCAGTTTTTTAAGAAATCTCCACACTTTTCTCCATAGCGGTTGTACTAGTTTGCATTCCCACCAACAGTGTAAGAGGGTTCCCTTTTCTCCACACCCTGTCCAGCATTCATTGCTTGTAGACTTTTGGATAGCAGCCATCCTGACTGGCGTGTAATGGTACCTCATTGTGGTTTTGATTTGCATTTCTCCAATAATGAGTGATGTTGAGCATCTCTTCATGAGTTTGTTAGCCATCTGTATGTCTTCTTTGGAGAAATGTCTGTTTAGTTCTTTGGCCCATTTTTTGATTGGGTCATTTATTTTTCTGGAATTGAGCTGCAGGAGTTGCTTGTATATTTTTGAGATTAGTCCTTTGTCTGTTTCTTCATTTGCTATTATTTTCTCCCAATCTGAGGGCTGTCTTTTCACCTTACACCTTATAGTTTCCTTTGTAGTGCAAAAGCTTTTAAGTTTCATTAGGTCCCATTTGTTTAGTTTTGCTTTTATTTCCAATATTCTGGGAGGTGGGTCATAGAGGATCTTGCTGTGATTTATGTCGGAGAGTGTTTTGCCTATGTTCTCCTCTAGGAGTTTTATAGTTTCTGGTCTTACATTTAGATCTTTAATCCATTTCGAGTTTATTCTTGTGTATGGTGTTAGAAAGTGTTCTAGTTTCATTCTTTTACAAGTGGTTGACCAGTTTTCCCAGCACCACTTGTTAAAGAGGTTGTCTTTTTTCCATTGTATATCCTTGCCTCCTTTGTCAAAGATAAGGTGCCCATAGGTTCGTGGATTTATCTCTGGGCTTTCTATTTTGTTCCATTGATCTATATTTCTGTCTTTGTGCCAGTACCATACTGTCTTGATGACTGTGGCTTTGTAGTAGAGTCTGAAGTCAGGCAGGTTGATTCCTCCAGTTCCATTCTTCTTTCTCAAGATTACTTTGGCTATTCGAGGTTTTTTGTATTTCCATACAAATTGTGAAATTCTTTGGTCTAGTTCTGTGAAAAATACCGTTGGTAGCTTGATAGGGATTGCATTGAATCTATAGATTGCTTTGGGTAGAATAGCCATTTTGACAATATTGATTCTTCCAATCCATGAACACGGTATGTTTCTCCATCTGTTTGTGTCCTCTTTGATTTCTTTCATCAGTGTTTTATAGTTTTCTATGTATAGGTCTTTTGTTTCTTTAGGTAGATATACTCCTAAGTATTTTATTCTTTTTGTTGCAATGGTGAATGGTATTGTTTCCTTAATTTCTCTTTCTGTTGTTTCATTGTTAGTATATAGGAATGCAAGGGATTTCTGTGTGTTAATTTTATATCCTGCAACTTTACTATATTCATTGATTAGCTCTAGTAATTTTCTGGTAGAGTCTTTAGGGTTTTCTATGTAGAGGATCATGTCATCTGCAAACAGTGAGAGTTTCACTTCTTCTTTTCCTATCTGGATTCCTTTCACTTCTTTTTCTGCTCTGATTGCTGTGGCCAAAACTTCCAACACTATGTTGAATAGTACTGGTGAGAGTGGGCACCCTTGTCTTGTTCCTGATTTCAGGGGAAATGCTTTCAATTTTTCACCATTGAGGGTGATGCTTGCTGTGGGTTTGTCATATATAGCTTTTATTATGTTGAGGTATGTTCCTTCTATTCCTGCTTTCTGGAGAGTTTTAATCATAAATGAGTGTTGAATTTTGTCAAAGGCTTTCTCTGCATCTATTGAGATAATCATATGGTTTTTATCTTTCAATTTGTTAATTTGGTGTATTACATTGATTGATTTGCAGATATTAAAGAATCCTTGCATTCCTGGGGTAAAGTCCACTTGGTCATGGTGTATGATTTTTTTAATATGTTGTTGGATTCTGTTTGCTAGACTTTTGTTAAGGATTTTTGCATCTGTGTTCATCAGTGATATTGGCCTGTAGTTTTCTTTTTTTGTGGCATCTTTGGTTTTGGAATTAGGGTGATGGTGGCCTCATAGAATGAGTTTGGAAGCTTAACTTCCTCTGCAATTTTCTGGAAGAGTTTGAGTAAGATAGGTGTTAGCTCTTCTCTAAATTTTTGGTAGAATTCAGCTGTGAAGCCATCTGGTCCTGGGCTTTTGTTTGCTGGAAGATTTCTGATTACAGTTTCGATTTCCTTGCTTGTGATGGGTCTGTTAAGATCTTCTATTTCTTCCTGGTTCAGTTTTGGAAAGTTATACTTTTCTAAGAATTTGTCCATTTCTTCCAAGTTGTCCATTTTATTGGCATAGAGCTGCTGGTAGTAGTCTCTTATGATCCTTTGTATTTCAGTGTTGTCTGTTGTGATCTCTCCATTTTCATTTCTAATTTTGTTCATTTGGTTCTTCTCTCTTTGTTTCTTAATGAGTCTTGCTAATAGTTTGTCAATTTTGTTTAATTTTTCAAAAAACCATCTTGTAGCTTTGTTGATTTTTGCTATGGTCTCTTTAGTTTCTTTTTCATTTATTTCTGCCCTGATTTTTAAGATTTCTTTCCTTCTGCTAACCCTGGGGTTCTTCATTTCTTCCTTCTCTACTTGCTTTAGGTGTAGAGTTAGGTTATTTATTTGGCTTTTTTCTTGTTTCTTGATGTAAGCCTGTAATGCTATGAACCTTCCCCTTAGCACTGCTTTTACAGTGTCCCATAGGTTTTGGGTTGTTGTGTTTTCATTTTCATTCATTTCTATACATATTTTGATTTCTTTTTTTATTTCTTCTGTGATTTGTTGGTTATTCAGAAGCGTGTTATTTAGCCTCCACATGTTTGAATTTTTAACAATTTTTTTCCTGTAATTGAGATCTAATCTTACTGCACTGTGGTCAGAAAAGATGACTGGAATGATTTCAATTTTTTTGAATTTTCCAAGACCAGATTTATGGCCCAGGATGTGATCTATTCTGGAGAATGTTCCGTGTGCACTTGAGAACAAGGTGAAGTTGATTGTTTTGTGGTGAAATGTCCTATAGATATCAATTAGGTCTAGCTGGTCCATTGTGTCATTTAAGGTTTGTGTTTCCTTGTTAATTTTCTGTTTAGTTGATCTATCCATAGTTGTGAGTGGGGTATTAAAGTCTCCCACTATTGTGTTACTATTAATTTCCTCTTTCATACTCATTAGTGTTTGCCGTACATATTGCGGTGCTCCTATGTTGGGTGCATATATATTTATAATTGTTATATCTTCTTCTTGGATTGATCCTTTGATCATTATGTAGTGTCCTTCTTTGTCTCTTTTCACATCCTTTATTTGAAAGTCTATTTTATCTGATATGAGTATTGCGACTCCTGCTTTCTTTTGGTCTCCGTTTGCATGAAATATTTTTTTCCAGCCCTTCACTTTTAGTCTGTATGTGTCTCTTGTTTTGAGGTGGGTCTCTTGTAGACAGCATATATAGGGGTCTTGTTTTTGTATCCATTCAGCCAATCTTTATCTTTTGGTTGGGGCATTCAACCCATTTACATTTAAGGTAATTATTGATAGGTGTGGTCCCGTTGCCATTTACTTTGTTGTTTTGGGTTCACGTTTATACAACCTTTCTTCATTTCCTGTCTAGAGAAGATCCTTTAGCATTTGTTGAAGAGCTGGGTTGGTGGTGCTGAATTCTCTCAGCTTTTGCTTATCTGTAAAGCTTTTGAATTCTCCTTCATATCTGAATGAGATCCTTGCTGGATACAGTAATCTAGGTTGTAGGTTATTCTCTTTCATTACTTTCAGTACGTCCTGCCATTCCCTTCTGGCCTGGAGGGTTTCTATTGATAGATCAGCTGTTATCCTTATGGGAATCCCTTTGTGTGTTATTTGTTGTTTTTCCCTTGCTGCTTTTAATATTTGTTCTTTGTGTTTGATCTTTGTTAATTTGATTAATATGTGTCTTGGGGTGTTTCACCTTGGGTTTATCCTGTTTGGGACTCTCTGGGTTTCTTGGACTTGGGTGGCTATTTCCTTCCCCATTTTAGGGAAGTTTTCAGCTATTATCTCCTCGAGTATTTTCTCATGGCCTTTCTTTTTGTCTTCTTCTTCTGGAACTCCTATGATTCGAATGTTGGGGCATTTCACATTGTCCCAGAGGTCCCTGAGGTTGTCCTCATTTCTTTTGATCCTTTTTTCTTTTTTCCTCTCTGCTTCATTTATTTCCACCATTTTATCTTCTACCTCACTTATCCTATCTTCTGCCTCCGTTATTCTACTCTTGGTTCCCTCCAAAGTGTTTTTGATCTCATTCATTGCATTATTCATTTTTAATTGACTCTTTTTTATTTCTTCTAGGTCTTTATTAAACATTTCTTGTATCTTTTCAATCTTTGTTTCCAGGCTATTTATCTGTAACTCCATTTTGTTTTCAAGATTTTGGATCATTTTTATTATCATTATTCTAAATTCTTTTCCAGGTAGATTCCCTATCTCCTCCTCTTTTGTTTGACTTGGTGGGCATTTTTCATGTTCCTTTACCTGTTGGGTATTTCTTTGCCTTTTCATCTTGTTTAGATTGCTGTGTCTGGAGTGGGCTTTCTGTGTTCTGGAGGTCTGTGGTTCCTTTTTATTGTGGAGGATTTACCCAGTGGGTGGGGTTAGACGATTGGCTTCTCAAGGTTTCCTGGTTAGGGAAGCTTGCGTCAGTGTTCTGGTGTGTGGAACTTGATTTCTTCTCTTTGGAGAGCAATGGAGTGCCCAGTAATGAGTTTTGAGATGGGTCTATGTGTTAGGTGTCACCTTGGGCAGCCTGTATGTTGATGTTCAGGGCTATGTTCCTGCGTTGCTGGAGAATTTGCGTGGTATGTCTTGCTCTAAAACTTATTGGCTCTTGGGTGGTGGTTGGTTTCAGTGTAGGTATGGAGGCATTGGACAGTCACTTATTACTTAAAGTTCCATGTAGTCAGGAGTTTTCTGGCGTTCTCAGATTTTGGGCTTAAGTCTCCTGCCTCTGGATTTCAGTTTTATTCTTCCTGTAGTCTCAGGACTTCTCCAACTATACAGCACTGATAAGAAAACTTCTAGGTTAATGGCGAAAAGATTCTCCCCCTTAGGGACACCCAGAGAGGTTCACAGAGTTACATAAAGAAGAGGAGAGGGAGGAGGGAGATAGAGATGAGCAGGAGGAGAAAAAAGGGGGACTCAAGAGGAGAGAGACAGATCTACGCAGCTGTCTGTTCCCAGAGTGTTCTCCGTAGCCCAGTCACCTACAAAGATTCACAGAATTGGATTGGGAAGAGAAGGGGAAAGGAGGAAATAGAGGTGTTCTGAGGTAGAAAACAGAGAGTCAAGATTGGGAGAGAATAATCTTCGGTTTAAAAATAGGGCTTCTCTTCTTTTTTTTTTTTTGTAAGGTTATAGTATATTGAAAATGAAAATTAAGGAGTAGTAGAGGAGTACTAGAGGACTTTAAAAGAAATAAGAGAAAAAGAAAAATAGAAAATAGAAGAGAAAAAGGAAAGCAAAAAAGAGAAAAAAAAGAAAAAGAAAAAAAAAGGAAAGAAAAAAAAATTTTTTTTCCCCTAATTAAAAAAATCGTAAAAATCTATGGAAATGAAAGTTAAGGAGTAATGGGGGAGTAATAGGGGATTTTAAAGGAAAATAAAAGAGAAAAAATAAAAAAGAAAAAATAAAAATAGAAAAAAAAAAGAGAGAAAAAAGTAAAATTATATCTAGGAGATTCTCTGGAGCTGTTGCGGTCAGTGTGGGTTCGGCTCAGTTTCAGATAGCTCCTCGTTCCAGCTTACACTTCTCGATATCTACAGGCCCCTTCCGGTGTAGTCGGTGTTTTCTAGAGGGATTTTAATCTGTTGCACCAGTCCCTTCTGAAGCAGTTCCCTTTGTTTATTTGGCTTCTGTTTGCAGGTCTCTTCAGAGCCTCATTTCCGCCCTGACACAGGAGGGCGGAGGTGGACTCTTATTCAGGTAGCTAGTTCCTCGCTCTGGCGCTGCCGGGAGGGGCTGACGCTGCTTTCTCCGTCTGCGCTGCTCAGGCTCCCGGCTGCTCTATATGGAGCGCGTCCCGCGCTGCGCGAGGTTCCAGCCCTTAGGTGTTCCACAAAAGCGCTGAACGAAAAGCTGCGCCTGCTCTATGTGCCTTCCCCGTCAGAGCGGTCCAGGCAGCCAGGGGCTTGGTGGGCGCACTCTCCCCAGGTGTGGCGCGCCCACTCCCTTCCAGAATATTATCTATAGCCTCTGAGAAGGAGCTAAAGGTCCTTGACTATGCTTAATGACTAAACTATTATTATTTAGTCTCCTTTGTCTGTTTTCCTTTGTTTCTGTATGTTCTCATTTCTCTGATTAAGCTTATTATTTGCCTAACGTTTTTCCACAGAGAAAGGCAAGCTGAGAACATGGTGGAGGTGGGGGCAAGGACCCTAGGGTCTTGCTGTTTCAACTATATAATGTGTGAAACACACACCACGAAAATTAGAGTCATAGTCTTACCCCAAGTATATTGAGATTTATCATTTTCTTCCTTTGAACCTCAATATCATCTATTTTAGGAAATCTTCCTTGATGAACTAAAAGAGACACACCAAAAATCCTCCTAGTCCCATTTCCTCATCCCCAACTCCTGAAACCTCCCTTGGTCATCTCTTGGCACACATACTCAATTCTCATGTTCACTTATTTTTATTCACACTGCATCCTAGATAGGACTGTGCTGGCTATAAAGCTATTGCCTCTCAGTGTCAAGTTGACTCCTCTGCATTCCTCTTTGCGGAACTGGGACTCTGAGTAAAAGGCTTCTTACTGGTTGGCTGCTTCCTGTAAACTCTTCCAGTTAGAAGCATGGTAGTCAGGCTAAAGGAGACAGATGACTATTTCATCCTGCTTTCTTATATGTCTCAAATTCATCTCAGCAACACTGCTTTACCTCAGCTGCAGCAGCTTATTCCAGAGGCAGCAGCTGACTCCGGTATGCAACAGTTGAAGAACCAGACCTTCATATCCCTCTGGAACACGAACATCAACCCAGCAGCTTTCCTTTCTCAGAGGCTGAGATTCAACCCCATGGGACCCTCCTCCAAAGATCCAATAAATCCAACTTACCTGCTAACTGAAGTTGCTTCCCCCATGAAACTTTTGTTTTTTTCTCTCTTGTCAAGTGGACAATCCCTAACCTAACCATTCCTCATGTTCAATTTCCTCTGTTAAAACAACTGGTCTGGTTTCTATCATGACTGTACTCAAATAGGGCAAAGACAATACAGAGAGTGCATAGGATCAGTGTAGAAAAAAGTGAAACCAATGTTAGTGGAGTGTAGACTTCATAATATGTCAAGGTTGGACATAGAAGCAAGTCAGCAGAGTGACTAAAAATGCATCCTTATTAATGCATTTCAGATCATTGCCTGAATATCCATGAATATAATTCATTGTCATCCTCTCCCACACTCAGTGTCAGCCATGCCATGGGGGAATGTCACCCCCCCACTGTGTCCACCAGGAAAGGCAGTAGTTTGAAGCAGTCTCTCCACCTGGAAAAGTATTGCAATGAATAGTTTACTACATAACATCCATTTTTTTAAGGATAAAAATCTAAGTTTTAAAAAATCCTCTATGATGAGAGAAAATGTCAAAGGACTAAATCTTCAGGAAAAACATGTAGCAAAATAACCCTCTAAGATATACTTCTTTTATGCTTGAAGCCAACAGTTTTACTGAGGTGTTACTTCATATCACACAATTCATTCATTTATAATGTACAATTCAATATGACACCTAAAGCACAAGCTACAAAATTTTAAAAATAAACAAGTGAAACTGAAAATGTTCTGCACAGCAAAAGAAACCATCAGTGAAATGAAAAGACAACCTAAGGAATAGGAGAAAATATTTGCAAACAATATATCTAACACAGGGTTGATATTCAAAACATATAAAGAACTTGTACAACTTAATAAAAAAAAAAAAAAAAAAAACAAATAACCCAATTAAAAATTGGCAAGAACTTGAGTAGAGTATATGAAAGGCCAAAATGTACATGAAAAGATACTCGACATCACTAGTCGTTAAGTGAAGTGAAGTCACTCAATCATGTCCGACTCTTTGCGACCCCGTCAACTTCATGTTCCTCCATCCATGGGATTTTCTAGGCAAGAGTACTGGAGTGGGTTGCCATTTCCCTCTCCAGGAATCTTCCCTGACCCAGGGATCAAACCCAGGTCTCCCACATTGTAGACAGACACTTTACCGTCTGAGCCACCAGGGAAGTCCTCACTAGTCATTAGGGAAATGCAAATCAAAGTCACAGTAAGCTATCACTTCATACCTGTTACAATAGCCATCATCAAAAGACAAGGGCTAAAGACTGGCATGAATGTGGAGAAAAGGGAAGATTTGTGAACTATTGGTGGGATAGTAAATTTTTTAGCCACTACTGAGGTTCTTCAAAAACATAAAAATAAAACTACCATATGATCCAGAAACTCCACTTCTGGGATAGGAATATATCCAAGAAATGAAAGCACTAACTCAAAAACATATTTGCAGTTATGTTTATAGCAGCATTAGTTACAATAGCTATGACTTCAAAACAGTCTAAGGGTCTATCAATGGAAGAATGGATAAAGAAGTTGTGACATAAATATAAGTATAGATAGAGATAATGAAATTATTCAGCCATAAATAATGAGAAAGTCCTGCCAATTGTGATCTGGATGGACTTTGAAGGCATTATGCTAAGTGAAATATATCAGACAAAAAAAGACAAACATTATATATAATTTTATTTATATGTAGAATCAAAATAAAAATAAAACCTCATAGAAAAAAGAGGTAAGACTTGTGTCTGGTGAGAAGAAGGAGGTGAGAGAGGGAACTGGAGAATGGGGGCAAAAAGATACAAAGTTCCAGTTATAAGATAAATAAGTAATAAGAATGCAATGTACAGTGGGATGATTTGAGAGAATAGCATTGAAACGTGTATATTACCGTATGTGAACTAGATCACCAGTCCAGGTTCAATGCATGAGACAGGGTGCTCAGGGCTGGTGCACTGGGATGACCCTGAGGGATGGGATGGGGAGGGAGGTAAGAGGGGGGTTCAGGATGGGGAACACATGTACACCCATGGCTGATTCATGTCAATGTATGGCAAAAACCACTACAATATTGTAGAGTAATTAGCTTCTAATTAAAATAAATAAATTTAAAAAAAAAAAGAATGCAACGTACAACATGATGACTATAGCTAACATGGCTGTATGCTATATAGGAAAGTTGCTAATAAAGTAGACCTAAGAGTTTTCAACACAGTGATATTTTTTTCCTTCTTCTTCCTTCTTTTTTATTGTTTCTATATGAGAAGATGGATGTTATTGTGCTGGGAGCCAGCACACGAGATCCCACCCATGACAAGGTCTTGAGAAGACCTGACAAGCAAGGCAGATCAGGACTTCAGGGATTTCCTTAAAGATGATCTCTGTCTTTCTAAAGCTTGCTATAGTAGACTACTCCCTAATTTCTGTGGCACGGGTAGAAGGCCTTCCCCTATCTCTTTCCAAACAGAATCAACTTAGAACTTTAATTAATATGTCCGCCGGATGGTGGTATCCTGTAAGATTATCCAGGATGAAAGGAGTGTTTCAATTTAGACCCCTTTGCTGGCATTCTAGCCTGCTTCACAAATGCGTACTAATGCACATGACTGCTCACGACACCTTAATCATAAACAGCATAAAGAACCTGATCACATAAAGGCCTAATAGGCACAGAGCCCTTTGGGGGTGAGGAAGCCCTATTAGAGAACATAAAAATATTATTCTAAAAGCAGTTATAGTTAAAGATTTAGAAAAATAAGAGTTTAGAATTGTTAATTTTAACCAGGAATGCTAAACAGGGGCTGCCTCACTGGAGCTGCAGAGTCTTTGTGTGGTAAACCTTTTAGATAAATTTAACTGATAACTTCTGCAAAAGGACTGACCTTTGTGTTCATTAAAGAATAGATTACGGAAAACAGCTTTGCATTCACCTAGGTCAAAAATGTCAATAGGCCCCAAGGCCAGAAGATAATGTACAAGACTCTCACAAAGAAGTATGCAGAAAACACCCTGGTTTCGTGAAGGATGAGCCCATGTAACATTAAACTATCTTCCCCTTAAAAATGTACTAACTTAGAATATAAAAGCTATGGTAAAAAATAAAGATTTGCCAGACTGTGCTGCACATCCCCAGTCTGGTCTCTCTCTCTCTCTCTCTCTCTTTCTCTCTCTCTCTCTCTCTCTCTCTCCCCCTCCCCCTCTCTCTCTCTCTCTCTCTCTCTCTGTCTCTCTCTCTCTGTCTCTCTCTCTCTCTCTCTCTCTTTCTCTCGCCGACGCCGTTCATCCTGAGTGTACCCCTGGATCCTGCTGAGGCTGGACCCCGGCAATATTGAATCTATTGTGATAATCATTTCACACATACATAAATCAACCCATCAAGCTGTACGCCTTGAACATGTATAGTGAAATATGTCAACTATTTTCAATAAAACTGGAAAAACAGAAAATTCAATGACTTTTAGTATATTCACAGATTTGTAAACTCATCACAATTTTAGATTTCTTTACTTCAGAGAATGCTCACTCCCCTTAGTCATCATGTAAGGTACAGTTCCGGTGAGGCAGAAAAGGAAAGACGACCTCAACAGAAGTAGGTTACCTTTATTCAGGCAAGGAGGGGCGACAGTGGGCCTAACGACCAGGCTGAGCACCGAAAGGGATCAGGGAGGCTTCATAGGGAGGTTTGTGGAAGCGATAAGGGACACGTTAATCAGGCAGGATATTTTGAGTATTCTTTGGTTGAGATGACACTTGTAGTTGGGCAGAGGGTGATAAGTCTTCTGGGCGGGTGTAGGGGGTGGTAGGTTTCCGGACAGGGGGTGATAAGTCCCAGATAGATGCAACTGGCCTGGAGCATCAGGATGAAACTAAAGTTATGCTTTGTTTTCTCTGAAGTTAGATGATTCAACAAGGGGCCTTTGAGACTGTTGTTCTCTTTTCTAGGCCCCAAAGACTCCTTCACATCACACTGCTAAAAGTTCTTTCCACCGCACCTCTAGTCCTAGGCAACCATCTACTTTCTGTCTCGATAGATTTGCCTATTTAGCACATTCCTCTGAAATATTTGAGGTGCATTTTTTCTTCCCAGTGATTCCTGGTACCCTAGAGCTTCCCCACTGTGGTTGAAGCATCTGCTGTTTCATTGGTGTAAAGAAACCATTCTTAACCTTGACATTTATCTTTAAAAACCTAAAGGAAAACAACCCTGCAAATTCATTGGAAGGACTGACGATGAAGCTGAAGCTCCAATACTTTGGCCTCCTGATTCAAAGAGCTGACTCACTGGAAAAGACCCTGATGCTGGACAAGATCGAAGGCAAAAGGAGAAGAGAGTGGCAAAGGATGAGATAGTTAGATAGCATCACCGACTCAATGGACATGAATTTGAGCAAACTGTGGGAGATAGTGAAGGACAGGGAAGCTTGGAATGCTGCAGGCCATGGGGTCTCAAAGAGTCAGAAACGACTTAGTGACTGAACAGCAAAATTCAGTTTCTCAACAAAGTTTCCTGGAAATTGTTCTAGCCTTTCCATATGGAATAGTTTTGGTACTCTTATCAAAAATAACTTGACCCTATATGTGTGGCTTTATTTCTACATTCAATATTTTATTTCATTGGTTTATATAACATAATTTCTATATATATATATGGAATAATTACTTGATAATTATGATTAAAACTTTAAGAACCATAGAATCTATGTAAAAGATAAAAAGCTAAATGGAAAATGTGGCCATGATTATTTGAGGGTCAGGAATTTAGGCAGCACTCTACTGAATGGTTCTTCACTGACATCTGCATGGTCCCAAAGAATCAGAGTCAGGAGCTCTGGCTTGGTGTGGTGTTCCACAAGAGCAAATAGGAAAAGGATACACATTCAAACTTTTCAAATTTAAGACTACAGAAGCAGGGGCTTTCTGATTATCCAGTGGCTAATTCTCCATGCTCCCAATGCAGGGGAGTTACCAAGTTACTAAGATCAAACCTGGGTTTGATCCCTGGTCAAGGAATTAGATACCCCATGCTACAACTGAGTTCGCATGCTGCAACTAAAGATTCTGCATGCCACAATGAAGATTAAAGATCCCCATGCAGTCAAATAAACAAATTAATTAAAGTATTATATACTTTTTAAAAAGAAAGGACTACAGAAGCAGAAGACAAAACTCAACAAGAAATGACCATTTTCCATCTTTTCCCCCCATATATAGTCATGCACTCCCTCATTCTCTTCATTACCTGCAAGGTATTTGTCTTTGCCCTCCTTACTTTCTTCTCAGTCTCTCAGTGTAGTTTCCCAGCTAAACAACTTCAACGTGAGAGGAGAATGCAACGTAACCAAGCACTTTGGTGGTTATGTTCTAGGATGTTGGTCTCTCTGTTTGTCAAGGCAAAGTTCACTCCCCAGCCTTCCTGTCTAATCTACCTCCTAACCCACCCTGTGGCCTGACAATTTGGTGCATGAGAAGAGTTTTTCCTAGTACCCCAGACCTACATATTTTTACAGAACCAAATGAAGGAGATGAAAATGGGTAGGCAGCAACCAGAAACAGCTATATTGATAACTTCTCAGTTCTTCCTATAGATATATAAAGCCTGGTTTCACCATGGTACCAAAATATGCATTCACTATTCAGGTATGTTTTTATTTCAGGCATCGGCATTTGTATTATGTAAGTCGTTGTTATTAGTAATTACTTGATGTGTAGCCGTAACAAAATCTAAGTGGCAAAGGGAAGGTGCAGGCATCCTCTAGTCCAAGGCCACAGTATTAAGGAAGAGGAAATGGAGTGCCTAAAAAATATGGTAATATTCACAGGTGTCTAAATGATAACTAAGTGATAACTGACCTGAGATGGAAACTTAAGAAATATGTTTGTGCTTTTTAGAAACACAGCACTTCCCTTCTAGCATTTTGTGGATTTTGGCTTTGGTAAAATTTTTTGTACTTTGTGCTATGAAGTAAGAGAAAGAGAAAACCTACAGATAGATCTTTCCCCCTTGATGTTTTTCAGCCTATCATTTGTCTCTACCATAGGAAAAAAAGAAGCTTCTCTTCTGTGTAGTTCAGTCAGTAAAGCATCTACCTGCAATGCAGGAAACCTGGGTTCAATTCCTGGGTCGGGAAGATCCCTTGGAGCAGGAAATGGCAACCCACTCCAGTATTCTTGCCTGGAGAATCCCATGGACAGAGGAGCCTGGCAGGTTACAGTTCGTGGGATCACAAGAGTTGGACACGACTTAGCGCTATCTTTCTTTCTTAGGAAAAAAAATATGTATATAGTTGGCTTTGCATTTGTCCTTACGTACATACTTAAAACTATGATGGCGACTACTGCAGGAAAACAGAATGGAGTTAGAATGAGAAAGTTTAATGCTTCTTTTTACATAAACTCAATATACATGAGGGGGCTTCCCAGGTGGCACTAGTGGTAAAGAACCCTCCTGCCAATGCAAACGACGTGGTTTCAGTCGCTGGGTCTGGAAGATCCCCTTCTCCCCCCAGGAGAAATACTTGGTAACCCATTCCAGTATTCTTGCCTGGAGAATCCTACGGACAGAGGAGCCTGGCAGGCTATAGTCCATGGGGTCCCAAGAGTCAGACACAGCTGAAGCAACTTAGCACGCACGCACGCAATATACTTGAATTTTCTTCTATAAGGACATATATAATTTATTTTGTGCATGTGTTCAACTACTTTTCACATTTTTCAGTTTCCGTATCAAAATTTTTAATTTACACTTATAAACAATTTTTGGTTACAAAAAAAAATACTTGGTTGACCAAAAAGTCATTTGAGTTTTTCCTTAACATCTTACAGAAAACCTAAACAAACTTTTTTGCCACAGTAGCACTTTCCAGCTGACAGAATTTTTAAAAATATTTCGGTCAGTATTGTAAACACAAAGATGACCCACCAGTTGAAGGATACATATAATTTAGAATATACATATATATGTGTGTGTGTATATATATGAAATATATGAATATATATGAAATATATATTCATGAAATGAATGAAATATATATTCATGAAGTAAATATGTATATTTATATATACATATGTATATATGTATGTGCGTATGTATGTATGTATGTATATGTATATATATATATATATACAATATATAATATATATATATATATACAATATATAATATATATATATATGAAATACTTTCTCCTGAATCCCAAAGTCTTTTCTGAGTATCTTTACATTTTTGTCCATGAGGAAGAAATCACTAGATTCTGAATCCAAACACCAGACTAGGGAAAGCATGAGAATGGGACCCAAACTGAGAAGGCTCCAAGGTCAATAGGATTTATTGAGTTTCTGCTTACTGAATGGTTTAAAAACAGTAAAATCTAACTTAGATGAATGGAAAGACAGGGGGAAAGTCCCTTAAGGTGGATACCTATAAATTTTCCATCTCGAATAACTAGGAGCAGATATGGTTAGGTCCCAAGGTGATGGAGAGCTCACCATAGGAGACATTCAGACACAAAGCTGATTTTCTTCTGGGAAGGGAGTCCCAGTTGCCTCATCAGTCTCAGCAAGCTGAGGCTTCCTGAAACAGGCAGGAAATTTCCACAGCACTAGTACTGTCATCTCTTCATGAGTCTGTGCCCAGGATGCTAATAAAGACAGGTCTCTAATTCCAACCCTTCTTCAATGACCATGGTGTCCTGGAGGTAAGTCAGTTATACCCTTGCTCAGGCTGTGATAAAACTTGGGCTGAAATACTATAAAACGCACATGAGAAGGGAAAAGGAACATATGTGATGCCTTTGGGAATGGCTATGATTAGGTACATCAAGGGAAAAAGTAAACCTATTCCATGTACAGAGAACAATATGAGCAAATCACACTGGCAAAAATAAAAATAAGAAAACCAGAACTGTCTTATGAAGTATGAGGATGTGAAGTTCAAACACGATAGGATATTATTGAGCTATGATAAAGAAGGAAATCCTACCATTTGCAACAACAAAGATAGAATATGAGGGCATTATGTTAAATGAAATGTCAAGACAAAAATAAGTAAATACTATATGATATCACACGTATAGAATCTAGAAAAACTGAACTCACAGAAACAGAGTATAGTGGTGGTTGCCATGGGCTGATGGGTGGACAGATTAGGGAGATGATGACCAAAAGGTACAAACTTACAGTTAGAAGGTAAATGACATCTTATAATCTAATTTATAGCACAATTATAGTTAAAATGTATCATATTACATACTTGTAAGTTACTAAGTCTGTAGATCTTAAATGTCCTCACTAAAACAAAAACAAAAAGTAATTATGTGACACCGCGCCTATTATTGATGCTTTGGTGGTAACCATTTTGCAATATATATCAAACCAACACATTGTACACTTTAAACTTATACAATATTATATGTCAATTAAATCTCAAAGAAAAGAAAGAAGCAACTTCATCTGAAAAAAAATTATGCCCAGAGTACTTGAAGGCAGAACAGTTAGTCAAAGGATAAAAGCAAGATTTTTCTTTCTAAAAGACTAATTCACCTGGATTTAACAGTGGTCATCTCAATGAAACCCAATGAGAATGATTACCATTTCTAGTAGGTGGAAGATATCAGCATGCAAATATTTGGGGGAATGCTAATTTTTAATTAATAAAATTCCTTTTCAGAGAAGGTTTAGATTCACAGCAAAATTGAGGGTAAAAAATTGTCATATACTCACTCCCCCTGTACATGAATAATCTCCCCACTATCAACATCCCACACAACAGTGGTACATTTGCTACAACTGATGAATCCACACTGATAAATCATTATCATCCAAACCCATCGTTTACCTTGAGATTCACTCTTGGTGTACATTCTATAGATTTTGATAAATATATAGTGACACATACCCACCATTATAGTATTATACTATAATTTCACTGCCCTAAATATCCAATATGCTCTGTCTGAGAATAATGGTCTTTATTAGAAAATTCTGTCAGTGATTTGTCTATCTTTGCCTGGATTTATAAAGTGAGGAAAACATACAAACCAACATTTTCTGTAATCATTTTGGACATTTTTAATAACAATTAGCTTGTGTTATAACCAGAAGTTTATCACAATAGATACAGTTTATTTGTTCTTCACAGCATTATGATTTTGTGTAATGCTTTGTATTCATTTTACATTAAATTATTTTCCAAATAAGTAGTAGAGATAGACGTGAATTCACCAAGGATGAGCCTAGTTCCACTCAAACCAATAGGTTTTAAGACTGATGCTTTTGCATTGCAGTATTCTGACAATTCTCCCCAGATGATCAGCTCTACTGGTCATGCAGAGAATGTGGTCCAGGATGGGTGAATTTCTCAAAACCAAGAAGGGCTAAGGAGAGTTCATGGAGAATGGCAAAAGGGGGGGGGGGGGGGCTCCAGACTGCTAGGACATGGCAACTGAGAACCAGAAAGGTGATAAAGTCAATCAACATTTTCCACCTCCTAGGATCTGTTATTGCCCCTCACTCTCTATAATCTCTGCCCCAGTACTTGCCAGCTTTCAGCATCAATTATGTCATTACATAATGGGAATATTTTATAGCAAGTGGATCTACATTTGTTCACTCAAGAGTGCTCTGGAAGAAACATAGGTGCTAGTAAGAACAAAACAAGTAAAAGAAGTTTCCACAAATTCTTGGCTCCTCGAGGATTTGTACTAACCATTGTTGGGAAGATTGACATGAATAGCTGGAGCTTTGCTTAGAAGGGTCACAACAGCAGTGAAGTTTCAGAAGTTTACCACTGATAGACTAAACATTGTCTGACTGAAGATTTGCCATTATAGAATAGGATGCTGCAACACAGATAATGGATGATGGTTTCTGAGCTTTGAGTACAAGGACCAGGGATCCTAGAACAATATAATCCTAGACCTGGAAATATTATATTTCATTTTTTGTAAATTTTAAAATTAAAGGCTACAGATAAAGTGAATATATTTCAAATAAACACATAGTAAGTAAGTGTTAGTCGCTCAGTCATGTCCGACTCTTTGAGATCCCAGGGACTGTCTGTCACCCACCCAGCTCCTCTGTCCATGGGATTTCCCAGGCCAGAATACTGGAATAGATAGTCATTCCTTTCTCCAGGGGATCTTCCCAACCCAGGGACTGAACCAGGTCTCCGGAATTACAGGCAGATTCTTTACTGTCTGAGCCACTAGGGAAGCCCCAAAATAAATAAACCACAAATAAACACATAGTGATGAACAAAATAAACTCTTCATGGAGCCATTAAGTGATAGCTGGGTACTCCCCTAGAAGATAAAGTAGGATTACCACACAAATCTCATGACACCTAACATTAGAGGCTTCCCCTATCACAAGTGCAGAGCATTTATCAATAGCATGTTATATTGGAAAAGAGAAACTTGGAGCTACAAGGGAACAGAGATCATTTAGATGAATATATATATATGAATATGAATATATATATATGAATATATATTAATATAAATATATATATTATATATATCAAATAGCTATATATATATAGCTAAGGAGTAAAGGAATATGGAAAACAGAAGGCAGAATTCACTAGAAGGAAACTTAATCTACCTTTGCCACATCCTTACTGTAGCATGACCCAGAAACTACCTCTTCCCTTCATATATTTCCATAGTTCCATGTTAAGCTAGCACATCCCAGATTCATCTTCCAGCTCCAAGTAGGTTTCTCCTATCTGAATTGATCACAGACTGGAGGGTGATGAGAAAATGAGTGAAGCACAAATTCCTCCTTGAAGATAAAGATATTGATACAGAAATGCATCATAAGGATTGTTTTGGGGTAAATGACATCAGTTAGAAAGTAAATAAATGTAGTCACAAACATTGAGCAATAATTAATATTGGCATTATAACTGAAAAGTATTAACATTACAGATACTGTTATGATGTCTGCTTTGAAAACCAATGGTCAGAAATGGCACTGTTCTGCTAAGTGTTAAAAAAATGGGCAAAAAGAAAAGAAATGGCACTGTTCTAACTGAAGTTACAAAGTGATAAATATTTAGTGAGTGTTTTACTTTGAAAGTCCCTTAGAAGGATGCTGAAATGAATTAAGTGAAGTTCTTATCTCAGGGAAATAAAAATCTCGTAGGCATATATCACAACTTTCTTATTCAAAGGGCTCAAGCTCATTGTATATTTCCCCTAATTGAAAGTTCTATGCATTTTTGGAAGCCTGAGAAAGTAATATCTGTGAATAATGAGAAGAGCAAGTTGGTATTTACTTGGAGTTTCTGATACGAGAGATTTTGTCACGATATGTCAACATTTAGGACTGCCATTTGGAAGAGAACACAATAGATAATTGTCACATAGGAATGAAAATGGATCCAGTATGAAATTAGATGAATAAAAGTATAAATAGATACGATGCATTTTTTAAAATTATCAACTATTAATGTAAGAGAACTACAGTAGGAGTGCTTGGGTGATACCAACTGAAATTGTCAGCAATCCAAGTATTTAAGATTTAGACCAGGATAGAAATATGAATATGTTAAAGTCTTTGATAGTAACCAAGGTAACGTTTTCCTAGATTCCAAGTAGCTGATGTAAAACTAATCTTCATTTGGCCTCAGAGGTGGCAGGCACCATGATGATACGATCAGAGGGTATCAGAAAGAAGCTGCCTGCACTTGTACAAGGACAGGTTCAGCATGATGTCAGCTAATGGCAGGGCTGTGGGGAGGTATCAGAAGATGGGAAATAATCAGAGATTATTTCTGCTAGGGAGCAGAGTGAAGAGGGGACCTAGTTATGACTTTTCATCTAATTAATTAAATTTACTCTATGGGAAAGTGAAGGTCCTAAGCAGATGGAGGAGGAGGAGGATGATAGAAAAGATATTTCCCAGAGGACTGTGTGTGAAGTTCAGGACTTGCTGCAGCATCCTAGCATGAGGGAAGCTGGACCTGCACTGCTAGTAGTGAGTAATGAAGAGGGAAATGCCTGGGAGCACTGCCAGTAACACAAGGGAAAGTTTGGGCATGCACTTAGCTTATGTGTTTAGCAGGGAGTGGAAAAGAGGGTGTTCTCAGCTTCATTATTTCTCCTATGCCATGCCTCATATCATTATATTATATCCGACTTAGAAACACTTTATGATTCCCCAAAATATGCACAAAGTCCAGGTGAGACATTGCCCTTCCGTCAATGACCACCTCTTTTGTTGTTACTTTTCTCTTTTATGTTTTTCCGGAGTATAAGAGCATACACATGGATTTTCTATTCTTCTCCACCACCTGTAACTATGACTTCCTTTAGGTTAGGCCCTGAATTGGGTTTTTATTAATTATATCACAAGTAGAAAGACAGATGAAGAAAGGCAAGTTAGGGACCAGCATCCTGAGGAGGAACCACAAAGCCGGCACCTCAGGGTTTTGGCAGAGGTTACATCCTAAGTGCAGCCCATTAGACCACTCAGTGCTGGTTACAGAGGAAAGACCTGCAATGAAGAGTAGGATGTCCTTACTCTTTTTCTAACCCACCTCCCACAAGCAAAGCCATCAGTAAAATCAATTTAGCAATAGTAATAATGCCTCATACCTGTAGAAATTCTCACACAGGGTCACAGGACACCAGTGGAATTTCCAAAATCATCAGGGTCATATGGGCAGTTTGAAAATGTCCCTGAGTCAATTTTTATATTTATTGCTTAAGTTTTAAGACACATCAGTTCAGTTCAGTCCAGTTGCTCAGTCGTGTCTGACTCTTTGTGACCCCATGAATCGCAGCACACCAGGCCTCCCTGTCCATCACCAACTGCCGGAGTTTACCCAAACTCATGTCCATTGTGTTGGTGATGCCATCCAGCCATCTCATCCTCTGTCATCCCCTTCTCCTCCTGCCCCGAGTCCCTCCCAGCATCAGGGTTTTTTCCAATGAGTCAGCTCTTCGCATGAGGTGGCCAAAGTATTGGAGTTTCAGCTTCAGCATCAGTCTTTTCAATGAATATTCAGGACTGATCTCCTTCAGGATGGACTGGTTGGATCTCCTTGCAGTCCAAGGGACTCTCAAGAGTCTTCTCCAACACCACAGTTCAAAAGCATCAATTCTTCGGTGCTCAGCTTTCTTCACAGTCCAACTCTCACATCCATACATGACCACTGGAAAAACCATAGCCTTGACTAGATGGACCTTTGTTGGCAAAGTAATGTCTCTGCTTTTTAATATGCTATCTAGGTTGGTCATAACTTTCCTTCCAAGGAATATGCATCTTTTAATTTCATGGCTGCAATCACCATCTGCAGTGATTTTGGAGCCCAAAAAAATAAAGTCTGACACTGTTTCCACTGTCTCCCCATCTATTTCCCATGAAGTGATGGGACCAGATGCCATGATCTTAGTTTTCTGAATGTTGAGCTTTAAGCCAACTTTTTCACTCTCCTCTTTCACTTTCATCAAGAGGCTTTTTAGTTCTTCTTCACTTTCTGCCATAAGGGTGATGTCATCTGCATATCTGAGGTTATTGATATTTCTCCCGGCAATCTTAATTCCAGCTTGTGCTTCTTCCAGCCCAGCATTTCTCATGATGTACTCTGCATATAAGTTAAAAGCAGGATGACAATAGACAGGCTTGACGTACTCCTTCTCCTATTTAGAACCAGTCTGTTGTTCCATGTCCAGTTCTAACTGTTGCTTCCTGACCTGCATATAGGTTTCTCAAGAGACAGGTCAGGTGGTCTGATATTCCCAGCTCTTTCAGAATTTTCCACAGTTTATTGTGATCCACACAGACACATAGACGTGTATTATTAGGAAAAAGTCACAGCCAGCTCCATGGAGTTGGGGGTAAAATGGGACAAACATATCTTATAAGCTAAAATGTTTTGGAAGGAAGATCAACTGGCCAAGGCTTTTCCAGATGTGGGAAGAGAGTATCTAAGAGGCTGCTTGTTGCCAACATCTGAGCACCTATGCTCACACTGACAAAAAGTACATATCAGCTCACAAAATCTCAGTGGCTTCATTACTGCTTGATGGAAATGCCATTCGGTGGCACAACATTAGATGTCGAATTCTGCTCACTAGCAAAGAGGTAGGTATGCCTCAGGATGAGTACAGAAATGGATTGCTTTTTGGGGGGTACAGGGAGTGGGGTGGGGGGCAGAGTTCCAGTTAGAGTAAACAAATTTTAACCAAAATCACTTACATAGAAGCTAAAGGGCAGCCTTGATTCCAAAGAAGAGATTAAAAGGATCACTTAATGCTACTACCGAAGGATGGCAAGGCTTGAGGTGTTTTGTGGAGGCTTTATTGCAGTTTTACTGAGTTATAGTTGACATACATCACCGTGTAAGTTTAAAGTGTACAGCATAATGGTTTGATAGACACACATTACAAAATGATTACATGCTTCATCTCGTGTAGATAGTATAAAAAGAAAAGGGGGAGGAAATAATCCTATCCTTGTGATAAGAACTCCTAGGCTCTGTTCTTAGTAACTTTCATGTACATCATAAAGTGAGAGCCTAAGTTGCTCAGTCATGTCCTACTCTTTGCAACCCTATGGACTATAGCCCACCTGTCCATGGAATTCTCCAGGGAGTGGATAACCATTCCCTTCTCCAGGGGATCTTCCAGACCCAGGGACTACATTGCAGGCAGATTCTTTACCATCAGAGTCACCAAGGAAGCCCATCATAAAACAGTGTTAACTATACTTATCATGCTATATTATATCCCTTACTATTCATTTATCTTATACTGTAAGTTGGTACATTTTGACAACCTTATTCCAATTCCTATTCCCCCAACTTCTGCCTCTGGTAACAACAAATCTGATCTCTTTTTATAGGAGTTGTGTTTTATTATTTTTGCATTGCACATTCAAATGATATCATACTATATTTGTCTTTCTCTGTCTGACTTATTTCACTTAGTGTAATGTCCTCAAGGTACAATGACATTGCTGCAAATGGTAGGGTTTGCTCATATTTTTTTTGCTGAATAATGTTACTATATATATATGTCACAGCTTCTTTATCCATTCATTCAACAAACAGGTTGTTTCCAGGTCTTGGCTATCGTAAACTGTGCACTATTAACATAGAACTGTAGATATCTTTTTGAGTTATTGCTTTCATTTCCTTTGGCTTTATTTCCAGAAGTGGATTTGCTGGATCATAATGGTAGTTCTAATCTTAATATTTTGAGGCTCTTATATGTTTTCCATTATGTCTGCACCAGTTTACAATCACACCAACAGTGCACAAATATTCCCTTTTCTCTATATCCTTATCAGCATTTGTTATCACTTGTCTTTTTGTGATGGTCATTCTAACTGATGTAAGGGGATATATCATTGTAATTTTGATTTACATTTCCCTAATAGCTTGTGAAGTTTAGCATTTTCTTGTGTTCCTATTGGCTTTTTGTATATCTTCTTTGAAAATATCTATTCAGGTTCATTACTTATTTTTAATTGGATTATTTGGTGTCTTTTTTTTTTTTTGTTTGATTGCTTGTTTGGGATTTGGGGGGGGGGATTTTTTTTTTTTTTTTTTTTTTTTGCTGTTGAGTAGTATGAGTTCCTTATATATTTTGGATATTAACTTCTTATCAGATAAAGGATTTGCAAATATTTTCTCCCATTTTGTTGGTTATCTTTTCATTTTGTTGAACATTTCTTTTTTCTGTGCTGAATAGTTTTATGTAGTCATGTTTATTTTTTATTTTGCTGTTTATGCTTTAGGTGTCACATTTTTAATATTGCAAAGACCTCTGCCAAGGAGTTTTCTTCCCTATGTTTTCCTCCAGGAGTTTTATGTTTCAAGTCTTACACTTAAGTCTTTAATCTATTTTGGATTAAGCTTTGTGAGCTGTATAAAAAATACTTCATTCTTTTTGCATGTGAATATTCAATTTTCCTAGCACCGTTTATTGAGTTCTCTTATTGTTGGCTCTCTTGGCAAATGTTAGTTAAAAGTATATACTATATAAAAAGTACATAGTATATATAAAATTTATAGTTTGAAATGGAAGTGTGACACCTTTCACTTTGTTCTTTTTCCTCAAAATGAAAGTGAAAGTGATAGTTGCTCAGTTGTGTCTGTACATTAACTTTGTATCCTGAAACTTTAATGAATTTGTTAATTTGATTGAATAGTTTTTAGATGGAGTTTTTAGGATTTTCTATACATAAAATTCCCCTTCATGGATCACTGCCTTGTTGTAGCAAAGGAGCTTGCATAACCCAATGAAGCTATGAACCATGCCATCATGCAGGGCCACCCGAGATGGTTGGGTCATAGTGGAGAGTTCTGACAAAATATGATCCCCTGGAGGAGAGAATGGCAAACCACTCCAGTATACTTGCCGTGAGAACTCCATGAACTGTATAAAAAGGCAAAAAGCTATTGTTGTAGCCAAACACCCCAGGAAACATATTCACTCAGAAGGACAGCGCAGATAGTGGAGTGCAGTTTATTACACCAGAAGGTCCAAGGCAGAGTTTCCTCTTTAGCCAGGGACCCTGACCATTTTTTGTGTCTACCTTTTATACCTCGTGTGTACGTGCCCAAGTCCACATTCCCAATTTTCTCAAGTCTGCTCTGGAAAATGTCAGAAGGAGATATAATTAAGTTACAGTCATGTTTCACATTCTGAAGGCTAACTAGCCATGCAGTGTAGCCCACATCAATAGGTACCATGAAGATTACAGAAGGTATTCGATAACATAGTGAGTTATCGTATTCTTCTTCTAAGGAGTCTAGGTATGAGGTCAGCCTGGTCTGGTGTTCATCCATCCAGGAGGCCTGCTTGGCCATTGGTATGTTATCTCCATGGTTACCAGATATGTAGTCCAGAGTTCATTAAAAGTGTAAGGTGGAGTTAGTTCAGTCTGGGCAATCTGATTCTTCCCTTCTTCAATATGATACCGAAAGATGAGCCCTCCAGGTCAGAAGATGTCTAATACACTACTGGAGAAGAATGAAGGACAAATACTGATAGCTCCAGAAAGAAGTGGCTGGGCCAAAATGGAAACGATACTCAGTTGTGGATGTGTCTGGTGATGAAAGTAAAATCCAATACTGTAAAGAACAGCATTGCAAAGGAACTTGGAATGTTAGGTCCATGAATCTAGGTAAACTGGACGTGGTCAAGCAGGAGATGGCAAGAATAAAATGACATCTTAGAAATTAGTGAACTAAAATGGATGGGAATGAGTCAATTTAATTTAGATGACCATTATATCTACTACTGTGGCACGAATCCCATAGAAGAAATGGGAGTAGCAAGAGTCTGAAATGAAGTGCTTGGGTGCAACCTCAAAAATGACAGAATGATCTTGGTTTGTTTCCAAGGCAAACCTTTCCACATCACAGTAATTCAAATCTATGTCTGAACCACTGATGCTGAAGAAGGTGAACAGTTCTATGAAGATCTTGGGCTTTCCTGATAACTCAGTTGGTAAAGAATCCACCTGCAATGCAGGAGACCCCGGTTTGACACATGGGTCTGGACGATCCGCTGGATAGGGGATAGTTTACCCACTCTAGTATTCTTGGGCTTCCCTTGTAGCTCAGCTGGTAAAGAATCTGCCTACAATGTGGGAGACCTGGGTTCTATCCCTGGATTGGGAAGATCCCCTGGAGAAGGGAAAGGCTTACCCACTCCAGTATTCTGGCCTAGAGAATGTCATGGACTGTACAGTCCATGGGGTTGCAAAGAGTCAGACACGACTGAGTGACTTTTGCTTCACTTCACGAAGAAAGACCTAGAAGACCTCCTAGAACTAACAGCAAAAAAAGATGTCTTATTCATCATAGAGGATTGGAATGAAAAAGTAGGAAGTCAAGAGATACCTGGAGTAACAGGTAAGTGTGGCCTTGGAGTACAAAATTAAGCAGGGCAAAGGCTAACAAAATTCTGCCAAGAGAATGCACTGGTCATTAGCAAACACCATTTTTCAACAAGGCAAGAGACGACTTTACACACGGACATCACCAAATGGTCAATACCAAAATCAGATCAATTACATTCTTTGTAGCCAAAGATGGAGAAGCTCTATACAGTCAGCAAAAACAAGACCGGGAGCTGACTATGGCTCAGATCATGAACTGCTGCTGCTGATCATGAACTCCTTATTGCCAAATTCAGACTTAAATTGAAGAAAGTAGGGAAAACCACTAGACCATTCAGGTATGACCTAAATCAAATCCCTTACAATTATACAGTGGAAATGACAAATAGATTCAAGGTATTAGATCTGATAAACAGAGTACCTGAAGAACTATAGACAGAGGTTCATAATATTGTACAGGAGGCAGTGAACAAAACCACCCCAAAGAAAAAGAAAAGCAAGAAGGCAAAGTGGTTGCCTGAGGAGTCTTTACAAATAGCTGAAGAAAGAAGAGAAATGAAAAGCAAGGGGAAAAGGGAAAATACACCCAATTAAATGCAGAGTTTCAGAGAATAACAAGGAGAGACAAGAGGGCCTTCCTCAATGAATAATGCAAAGAAATAGAAGAAAAACAACGGAAGGGGAAAGACTAGAGATCTTTTAAGAAAATTGAAAATATCGAAGGAATATTTCATCCAAAGATGGGCACAATAAGGGACAGAAAAGGTAAAGTCCTAATAGAAGAAGAAGAGATAAAGAAGAGATAGAAATAATACACAGAAAAACTGTACCCAAAAAAATCTTAATGACCTGGATAACCACGATGGTCTGGTCACTCACCCAGAACCAAACTTTCTGGAGTGTGAAGTCAAGTGAGCCTTAGGACACACTGCTATCAATAAAGTTAGTGGAGGTAATGGAATTCCAGCAGAGCTATTTAAAATCCTAAAAGATGGTGCTATCAAACTGCTGCACTCAATATGTCAGCAAATTTGGAAAACCTGGCAGTAGTCACGGAACTGGAAAAGATAAATCCTCATCCCAATTCCCAAGAAGGGCAGTATTAAAGAATATTCGAACCACTGGACAATTGCACTCATCTCCCATGCTAATAAGGTTATACTCAAAATCCTTCATGCTAGGCTTCAGCATTGCATGAACAGAGAATGCCCAGATATTCAAACTGGGTTAATCTTTTTTCACCATATATTTAAGGTTTCTTTATTTAAAAACACATACGGGAGGCATAAGAAGATATACTTTGAATCTAAGCTTGCAGATTACACCTTTTCTTTAATAGCCTGATTTACTGAAATAAATATATGATAAACTGTTGAAAAAATGATGGCTGTTTTTTTCAGTAGTTACTGAGTTTTAAGGTTTCCCTGGTAGCTCAGATGGTAAATAATCTGCCTGCAATTCAGGAGATCCAGGTTTTATCCCTGGGTGGGGAAAGATTCCATGGAAAAGGAAATGGCTACACACTCCAGTATTTTTGTCTGGAGAATTCTATGGACAGAGGAGCCTGGTGGGCTGCAGTCCACGGAGTGGCACAGAGTTGGACATGACTGAGCAACCAACACTTTTACTTTTTCACTGAGTTTTAAATTCTAAGACAGATATTAACACCACATATACATACATACACATACATATATATATGATATTAAAATAACAATTGATTCAGATATATCTATTCATTAAAATAGTAATTGATTAAAATAACAATAGCTTAGACTCATTAAAACAACTTTCTTGTTAAGTAATTATGTTTCTTCCCTCACACAATTCATTTCTCATCTAGATTTTTCCAAAGAAGGCTATGTTATTGTCACAAACCCTTCTGTTATTAGAACTTAGGAGGTCATTTCTTATAGAGCAAAATGTCTGGTACTTACATGGAGATTTCCAAAGATTTAGCATCTTTATTAGTTCTTAAGATCTACTATGATATCATTGCACAGAAAGTCAACTTCTAGTCAACAATTTTAAAATAATCTGACTGGATGTTCAGAACTTTAGTTAGCTCTTAATTGCTGTAACTGTGGAATTTTTTTACTCCTCTCTTGAAAATACATATCAATAAAACCAGAAAGCAACAGTCATTCATTGGCAAGTAAATAGCTGCCACATTGTATATGTTTTATTTAGAACACCAATGTTTTGTCATTAAATGGAGGCAAAATGATTTGTAAATACTAAGTGCCCTGCAAACAGGCATTAGCATCTATGAATTTTGCGTGCCACTTGGACTAGGCTGTTAATCAAGCTGGATTTAGAAAAAGCAAAGGAACCAGAGATCAAACTGCCAACATTCATTGGAACATAGAGAAAGCAAGGGAATTCCAGAAAGATGTCTACCTCTCTTTCATTGACTACGCTAAAGCCTTTGTATGTGTGGATCATAACAAACTGTGGAAAACACTTAAAGAGATAGGAATACCAGAACATCTTACCTGTCTCCTGAGAAACCTGTATATGGGCCAAGAAGCAACAGTTAGAACCTTGTATGGAGCAACTGACTGGTTCAGAATTAAGAAAGTAGTACGACAATGCTGTTTATTGTCACCCTGTTTATTTAACTTATATGCAAAATGCATCTTGCAAAATGCCTGGATGAATGAGACACAAGATGGAATCAAGATTGCTCGGAGAAATATCAACAACCTCAGATATGTGGATGATACCACTTTAATGTCAGAAAATGAAAAGGAACTAAAGAACCTCTTGATGAGGATGAAGGAGAAGAGTGAAAAAGCCAGCTTAAAACTCAATATTAAAAAAACCAAGATCACGAGTGGAGAAGGAAATGGCAACCCACTCCAGTATTCTTGCCTGGAGAACTCCATGGTCAAAGGAGCCTGATGGGATACAGTCCATGGGGTCACAAAGAGTTGGACACAACTAAGCGACTAACACTGAAGATCATGGCATACAGTCCCATCACTTCATGGCAAATAGAAGGGGAAAGAGTAGAAGCAGTGCCAGATTTCCTCTTCCTAGACTCTAAAATCACTGCAGATGGTGAGTGTAGCCATGAAATTAAAAGATGATTGATTCTTAGGAGAAAAGCTATGACAAAGCTAGACAGTATGTTAAAGGCAAAGACATCACTTTGCCAACAAAGGTCCGTATAATCCAGGAAATAGTCTTTCCAGCAGTCATGTATGAATGTGAGAGCTGGACCATAAAGAAAGCAGATCATCGAAGAATTGATGGTTTTGAACTGTGTGTTGGAAAAGACTCTTGAGAGTCCCTTGGACAGAAAGGAGAAGAAACCAGTCAATCCTAAAGAAAATCAACCCTGAATACTCATTGGAAAGACTGATGCTGAAGCTGAAACTCCGATACTTTGGCCATGTGATGTGAAAAGCCAACTCTTTGGAAAAGACTTTGATGCTGGGAAAGATTGAAGGCAGGAGAAGAGGATGGCAGAGGATGAGATGGTTGGATGGCATCACCAATTCAATGGACATGAATTTGAGCAACCTCCAAGAGATGGTGAGGGACAGGTAAGCTTGGCATGCAGCAGTCCATGCAGTTGTGAAGAGTCAGACATGACTTGGCAAATGAACAGCAACACAGAAGTAAATCATCTGCAAATTAAATCATCAGCAAATTGGAATCCTTTCCAATTCTATTGCCTTTTGTATATCTTTCATGCCTGATTCCTCTGGCTAGGACTTATAGAACTATGAGTGGTAAGTGAGTGAACCCTTATATTATTCCTGATCTTAAAGAAAAAGCTTTCAAACTTTCACCATTGAATATGATGTTAGCTCCACAGCTAATATGAGGAGCTTGCCATATATGACCTTTATTATGCTGAAACAGGCTTCCCTGGTAGCTCGCTGGTAACCAATCCATCTGCAATACAGGAAAAGACCCCAGTTCAATCCCTGGGTTGGGAAGATCCCCCGGAAAAGGGATAGGCTACCCACTCCAGTATTCAGTGGCTCATATGGTAAAGACTCTGCCTGCAATGTGGGAGATCTGGGTTCAATCCCTGGGTTGGGAAGATCCCTTGGAGGAGGACCTGGCAAACTAGCCCAGTATTCTTCTTGCCTGGAGAATTCCCATGGACAGAGGGGCCTGACAGGCTACAGTCCATAGGGTTTCAAAGAGTCAGAAATGACTGAGTGACTAAGCACAGCACAGCATGCTGAGATATTTTCTTTCTATACCTAATTTGTTAAAAAGTTTTATCATGGATAGATGTTGAATTCTATCAGATGCTTTTTCTGTATCTATTGAGATTGTCATATGATTTATCATTTCATTTTATTAATGTGATGTATCACACTGATTGATGTACCTATGTTGAATTATCCTTGCATCCCAAAGCCAAATTCCATTTCGTCATGGTGCATGATTCTTTAACGTACTGCTGAATTTGATTTACCAGAGTTTTATTGAGAATTTTTTCACCTATAGGTATCAAGGATATTGGTTTTAGTTTTTTCTTCTGGTAGCATATCCGGAATCTGACTTTGGTACCAGGGTAATGCTGGCCTCATAAAATGAGTATGGGAGTTTTCCTTCACCTTTGATTTTTTGGAAGAGTTTGAGAAGGTTTGGCATTATTTGTTCTTTAGGTATTTGATAAGATTCACCAGTGAAGCCATCTGATCTTGGGTGTTTCTTAGTTGGGAGATTTTTGATTACTCATTCAATCTCCTGACTAGTAATTGGTCTATTTTGATTTTCCATTTCTTCCTGATTCAGTCTTGGTTGTTTGTGTATTTCTAAGAACTTTTCCATTTCTTGTAGGTTGTCTAGTTTTTAGCATGTAGTTGATGGTAGTGGCAAGGGTTAATTTTGAACATTCACTTACCATACTCTTGGCTTCTAAGAAAATGCTAAAATTATCCAAGTTTGAAGAAATGAACAGATGAAAATATCCAAAAATTAACAGGATGAAAAAAAAGTCAGCAAAACATCAGAAAAAATATTATTATAGGATAATAGAGACAGTTTTCTAAAATTACAAATCACTTTTTTCTGCCATCTCTAGGTGATAGTCTAATTGATGTTCTTGCTTCTTGCAGTCCCAGATGGGCACTAGATGGACATGTCAATGGCACCATCCCAGATGACTTCATCCTTTTGGGCTTTTCAGATAACCCTAGCCTTGAAATGACCCTTTTTGTGACTGTGTCTATCTCTTACATGGTCACACTAGTGGGCAACACCACAGTCATACTTCTGTTCCACCTAGACCCCCACCTCCACACCCCCATGTACTTCTTCCTCACCAACCTCTCCATTCTGGACCTCTGTTTCACCACCAGCTGCATTCCCCAGATGCTAGTCCATCTCGGGGGCCCAGACAAGACCATCAGCTACCTGGGATGTGCAGTCCAGCTCTATATCTTCTTGGGACTGGGAGCTGCTGAGTGTGTGCTGCTGCTGGTCATGGCCTTCGACAGATATGTGGCAGTGTGCCGACCCCTACACTATACAGTCATCATGCAGCCTCACGTGTGTCACAAGCTAGCATTCTTGGTCTGGGCAAGTGGGATATTTGGCACCTTGGTGCAGTCACCCACCACCATGAAGCTCCCCTTCTGCCATCATCACCGGGTGGACGACTTTGTCTGTGAAGTCCCTGCACTGATCCGTCTGGCCTGTGGGGACACACACTCCAATGAGCTCCAGATTTCTGTTATTGGCTCTGTCTTCCTGATGGTGCCACTCCTGCTCATCCTTATCTCCTATGGTCACATTACCCGGACGGTGCTGGCCATCCAGTCCCATGAAGGGAGGAGGAAGGCCTTCCAAACCTGTTCTTCTCACCTGGTCGTTGTTTTTCTCTTCTACTGCACTGTCACTGCTGTCTACATCCAGCCCCGAAGCCATTTTTCCCAGAAGGGAGGAAAGTTTCTAACTCTTTTCTACACTGTGGTGACCCCCACTCTCAACCCTCTCATCTATACCTTGAGGAACAAGGACATGAAGGGGGCTCTCAAGAGGCTATTTGGGAAAGACAGAACATCCAATGTGCAATAAGGAAATCAGCTCACATTCAGGAGCTAATTTGTCAGCCTTTGTCCAGTTGCTCACAGCATTAAATATGTGGTATTTCTTTTGTGGGGACTCTCAATTATCAACACGAATGGGAAAGGTCAAAAGCATGATTTGTCCAGACAGAATATCTATCAATAGTAAAATCTGATGCATCCTGCAATGTTGTTCTTAAATTTAAATGGAAGTGCAACATTGTTCCCATCAGGTTACCAGCACATAATAGACACCATATATTTTATTTTTTTCCATTTTTATTGTAGTATAGTTGCTTTACAATGTTGTGTTAGTTTCTGCCATACAGCAAAGTGAATCAGTTATACATAGACATATACCCCTCATTTTTATTTTTCCTTCCCATTTAGATCACTGCAGAACACCGAGTAGAGTTCCCTGTTCTACAGAGTGGGTTCCTATCAGTTATCTATTTTATACACAGTGGTGTATATACGTCAATCCCAATCTTCCAATTCATCCCGTTCCCTTCCTCCTTGACATCCAAAAGTTTGTTCTCTATGTCTGTGTCTTTATTAAAAGAGAGAACTTATTTTAAGGAATTATAACTAGCTGTTGAAGGAGGGAGAGGCAAAAGAAAGTAGTTACAACCCCTAGCACTGAGGGAACACAAGAAAATGACTGAAATTGTTAAATCTGACTATTGAAAAGAGCAACCTTAAGATGCCACTAAGCAACAAGCAAGGTCACCTGGACAGGCTTTTTCTATCTGCGAAGGTTTTCTTTCAATGGAGACCAGATAGACCAACTCCCGCTCATTGTCAGCACCGTTGGGTTTACTTTCTATGCTATTTCTTTCACTAACAACTGGTTGGGAGACTGCCTTGGAAGGGATAGTATCTATAATAGTAAGTGCAAATCTTGACCAATTTGCACAGCTAATGATATCACCTCAGTATTGGCCCAAAAATGGCTGCATCAATTCTGGCTGATGGGTCTCTGGGCCAGATATTCCAGGACTAGGAACAATTTGAATAGCAAGAATTAAGAAGGGAAAAACTTATTAAGTTATGTCACCCAATTTGGCCACAATATCAGTTAGGAAATTGAAAATGGAGTGAAGTACACTGTGTTCAAATTTTCATGGCCTTGCATTTAGGTAATAGAACCCAAAAGAAATTTAAGGCATATGTAACTTGGAGGGATAAATCCAGGAAATACACAGAGGACACTTTAATAGACCCACCCTATGGGACCACGCAGTATACTTAGTAGGGAGTGAGGCCATCCATGAGGGAAACCCACAATGGAATTACTTGGTGAATTCAATTGATAGAAATAGATGGGGCCATATGATTACCAGTTTAATAGAAGGTATGAAGAAACTTACAGTAAAACTTGTTAAATATGAAAAGGCAAAAGAGGTCCAATAGGGGTAGGATGAAGATCCTGTAGTATTCCAAAGGAGACAAGTGGAGATTTTGTAAAAGTATACAAATATAGATTCCTCCTCTCCTGAAGAACAAGCCCTTTTGGATTCCATAGGCCGTCTTCCCCAGTCATCAGGCACAAAACTCAGAAAGTGATTTCTGAATCACTTCAATAAGTGAGTTGTTCCAATTAGCTTATTCAGTTTACAATAATAAGCATATGGCCTTAAATGCTGAATGCATCCAGAGAAATATTTTAAAGGCCCAAATGTTGGCAGGGGTTTTTCCTGCTCAGAGAGCCCCAAAGGGGAAGCTGGTTTTTCTGGTCCAATCTGGCCCTGGCAGACCAGTAGGCTTACAGGTACCCAAGCAGGACTAGTGTACTCCATGCAGACAAAAGGGGCACTGGAGGGAGGATTATGATCAATGTGCCCCTGGCAAACAACAGCACATTGGAAGAAGGAATGCCCCAGATGCCAGATAGTGATGGGTGGTCCCTGGGCCATTGATAGTTTTGCAAGACTGAAGGAATCCAAGGCAAAAAGTGGCTCTGACTAAAGATATCATCTACATAAATAATGTCAAGCCTTGCGTGGTCTTTGATGTGATGGACCGCTTGATAGAATTCCCTGTAGATTCTGAAGCAACCTCTCAGAATTAACCCAAAGAACTGGAAACCTTAGTAATCATAATTAATATGTACTGAGGGCATCAGGGAAAGGCAGGGGCACATGTTCCTGGAGCCCTTTTATGCAGCATCAGTGACTGACTGTTTTTAAATTCCTTTCTGTTTGTGTCTGGCTCTCCCATCCCTTTAGTGGGATGACACTGTCTTAGGGGCCACTCTGTTTCTCAAGGGGCAAGGGAACCAGCCTCATCACCAAATGGTTCTGCTGCTGCTGCTAAGTCACTTCAGTCATGTCCGACTCTGTGCAACCCCATGAACTGCAGCCCACCAGGCTCCTCTGCCCATGGGATTTTCCAGGCAAGAGTACTGGAGTGGGTTGTCATTGCCTTCTCCACCAAATGGTTCTAACAGAAGATAAAAAGGAACCGAGGAAATCTGAAGCTAAAATAGAAGCCTTAGTAGACTCTGCAATGTGGAATATCAATGTTATGGGCTTGACTGAAGATATCCAGCCAATGATTGTCAAGTTAAAATGGTTATATAGAGTATCTAAATATAAGGCACAAATTTCTTAAACTTAGAGAAGATTCACAAAAGTGTTTGTAAATAGAGTACCAAAATGAGAGGTCACTAGTTTGACTAACAATAGCTGATATTTGGAGCCTGATGGAAGTTTGGAGGGGAGGCCTTCTCCCCTAAGCTAAGTGAGGGAATGTAAAATCTTGCAGCATAGGTGAATGGGTGCATCAGTCCTTTGATAATCATTGAATTCTTTGAATTCAATCATTGAATTCTTCTATCCAATTCTTTGAAAAAGAAAAAAAACTGTCCTTATTTTACAAATCCAGTCTTTATAGGACCAAAGGTACGGCTTCAAAAACAATCCAAAGCCCATCAATCCTTTCACCACTCCCAAAATCTTCCCTATTTATCTTAAGAGGGTTCTGAGCATTAAACAAAAGAGAAATAAAGTCAAGCAAGAAGAAACTTGCCTGTACCTTTGAGATGCAAATGTCCTATCTGGTCTTCCCAGGAAACTTTATCTCCAACACCTTTTCAAGACAAATTTTGAAAAGCAAGTCAAATAATTTAGAACTTGACTTATCAAGGATAAACAGAAATCCTAAGAGTCTTTTCTGTTGTTGTTTGATTGCTAAGTCGTGTCCAACTCTTTTGTGACCCTGGGGACTGTAGCCCTCCAGGCTCCTCTGTCTATGGGATTTCCCAGGCAAAAATAGTGGAGTGGGTTGCCATTTCCTCCTCCAGGGGATCTTCCTGACCCAGAGATCAAACCCACCTCTCCTGCACTGGCAGGTGGATTCTTTACCACTACACCATCAGGTAAGCCCGTCTTTTCTGTAAATATTAGTAAAAAGATTTATCTGTCTAGACAAATGAGTTTGATTTGTTCCATCTTCCAGAAGCCTAATTGCAATTCAACAGTTTGTAACTGATGAGTTTTATGATATTGTACCTGACTCAAGGCTGAAATTTTGTAATGGGAACTATGAGACCTCTGTGTGTGTGTGATTGTTAAGAGTTTGTATGTGTGTTACAGCTGCATGGTATTGCCAAAAATTGATTCAAGAGAGTTCTGTTTAATTGGCTTAAAGGAAATTGAGTGCTTATACAAATACTCAGATAATAATCTGGCCAAAATAAATTTCAGATTCATGTCATCTGGAAAATATTCAGTACTAAACTCATATTTAGTACTGAAGGTGGCTTAAGCTTGTTGGATTAATATAGACATGTCTTTAGAGTCATCAGTGTTAAGTACAGAACTTCTGTTGTACCTATATTTACTAGAGACCAGAGAAGACCTTATTCTGTTACAAATTTGTCAACAGGAAAGGTGAATTTAATGTGGAAAAACTTTTAAAGAAAGTAGAATGTGTGTTTTCAGTAAAGAAGATACAAGGAATGGAATTGTATTTTATTAAGGGAGAAGAAAGTAACTCTATCTTAAAACTATTTCTGAATAGAAAAAATTTAAGTGATGTATATAGAAAATGATGGGAAGGTTTTTGGAAAGTGGACCCTGAGAAACGTGTTTTGTGCATTGTCAGGATTGACTGAGTTTAGAATAAATTTAACTGAGTAATGAATTTTAAAAGTAAGCTGATGTAAGACTTGAATGGGCTTCCCTGGGGGCTCAGACAGTAAAGAATCTGCCTGCAAATGCAGGAGACCAGGGTTCAATCCCTGGGTCGTGAAGATCCCCTGGAGAAGGAAATAGCAACCCGCTCCAATATTCTTGAATGTGGCTTTTCTCTCTTTTAAGAAGACAGGAGACCCAGGTTTGATCCCTAGATCAAGACGATACCCTGAAAAAGGGAATGACTACCTACTCCAGTATTCTTGCCTAGAGAATTCCATGGACAGAGAAGCCTGGTGGGCTAAAGTCCATGAGGTCACAAAGAGTCAGTTAGCAATTGAGCATGCACACATATGTACATTGTGAAACAATCAACTCAATCAAGCTAATTAACATATCCATTATTTCACATAGTTGCACTTTTCCTTTTGTATATATGTGTGTATTTGTGTGAGATGAGAACATTTAAAACCTACCCTCTTAGCAAACTTCAAGGATACAATTCAGTATTGTTAATTATAGTCACATTGTTGTACATTTAGCTTTGCTTTTAAAATGTGTCTTCATTACATTTGGGATTTATTTGTATTCTATAAGGCAGAAATACAATGTTTCTATGTACATGGCTGCTTGTCCCATTCAGGTTCATTGACTAGTCTTTCCTTTTCGCAACATTTTTGGTGTAGTAAATCATATTTCCATACATGCCTGTGCTTGTGCATGAATTCTCTCCTATCTATACTACATCAATCAGTTATTAAGCTCTAGTGTGGCAAGTTCTCCTATGCTTTTGATTCTCGGATATGCTTTGATTCTTATTTTTCGTATTCATTTAAACACTATCTTGCTCAATTCTGTAGAAATCTCTGTCAGTATGTTAATGACAATTGCACTGAATTTTAGTTTGAGGGGAGGAATAATCAGCAGTGAATGCTGCTGAATCTTCACATCCATGAATATGACATATCTCTCAATCTCTCCATTCATTCAGGTCTTCTTTGGTATGATTTTTATACAATTTTTAAGAAATTTATTCCAGGTGAATATTGACTGAAAGAAAAATATACAAGTTAAATTTTATTCAAGATCTTACTGAGGACTTTAGTCCAGGAGATAGCCTCTCAGATACCTCTGAGGAACTGCTCCAAAGAGGTAGGGTAAGAAGTCAGTATACATGAGATAAATTCAAGACAAATTCTTAAAACTGAAGGCCTTAGGGGATGAGGATAACTAAGAATACATCTTGGTAAAAGATTATTGCTAGTCACGAAGAAAAAAATGTCTCAAATTAATGTTTACTGTGCTTTTTTATGTAAGGTTAGATGAAAGAAACTGGGTTTATTAAAATTCTTCCTGAGATACATCTATCTAAGAAACATGTTTGCCCACAACACAAAGCATCTTGTAGTCATCTCTAATTTCCTCTGTCTGAAGCACAGAGTGCACTTTTGGTCAATGACTACAGTGGATGAATCTTTGTAGACTTAGATGGTGACAAAAATTATCTTTGCTCTTCTTTTGCCTGTACACTTAATAACTTTTATTGCTATGATTAATCAGATTCTGTTATATTTTAAGTTGCAGGTGTTTAGAAATATCGTTTTTTTAATTATTTAAACTTTTTATTTGGAAATAACATCATATGCACATAAATGATACATGAATAAGAACAGTTTAAAGGATAATTTAATAACTCCCCCACCCCAACATCTACCCATTATTAACACTGACATTGACATTCTTGAAGAATATAGTCTCCTTTCCCTTTTCATAGAACTTCCTCATTTGGAGTCTGTGTGGTGTTTGTTAATTAAATTTTGGGTTCTCAACCAGAAACACACAATAGTGATATCAGTTTCTCCTCAAGTCATCTTACCTAAAAGAAGGCATCCATCTGCCCTCTTTGATATTTTTTATTAGATGGTCAGGGTACTGTCTAGTTTCTGCTTTTTATATAGTTAGTATTTTTCTTTTGCAACTGATTAGCCAATGTAAAAAGATAATTTCAGACTACATAAGAATCCTGCTCATCATTTAAATTTCCTATTAGGTTTTAGCACCCATTGATGCTTCATGCCTGACCCAATTTTTACTATGATTATTGGAAAGAATGATTTCTTTCCAACTGCTTGTTTTGATGTTTGCATATTGATTTTCTATCCATCATCTTTACTTATTTTTTAGTTCTCCTAGTGAGGAAAACTTCATGGATTTTTCCAAATTAATAGTTACACTGTGGGGTCTTTATTCAGATATTTCTCTTGACCTTTGAGAGGTAAACTCTTAATTCAATTTTGAGAGCCTAGTGCACAGAAATTTTTCTATCTTTCCAGCTTAGCTGTGTGTTTCTAATTATATTTTATCCTGAATGTCAAGGTATTTTTAGCAGATAGGCAGTCTGCAATACCTCAGTTTACTAAGATGCAAAAATACAAATATTGAGACTAGAGTTACTCAAAAGTGTTGGTCCTACAGAAGACAAAGACAAAGACTTTGCATCAGAATATAAATTACATACTCCTTTCCTACTGAAAGAGTCTTACCATGAAAAAAAGTTAGCCCATCTAAAAAAGCAGTTTTGATCCCTGGGTCTGAAAGATCCCCTGGAGAAGGGAATGGCAACCCACTCCAGTAGTGTTGCCTGGAGAATTCCACGGACAGAGGAGCCTGGAGAGCTATACTCCATGGGGTTGCAAAGAGTTGGACATGATTGAGTGGCTAACTTTCATCTTTTCAGAAATCCATAGGCTACACTTTGACAAGCAAGGTCTAGATGACTCACTTGAAAAAAGAAGTAGTATTTCTATCTTGAACAATTCCCTGTGGTTCAAGAGTTTCTCCATGTGTGGAAAAGTGATTAATCAATACATATTAATGAGTTAATGCTATGTGAAGTGTGATGGATGAAATGTTCTTGTGATGGGATAAATCCAAGACAAATTCTTAAAACTGAAGGCAAAAATGCATTTTCTACATAATACTTCTATTTATGAATATAGGCTCCATCTACTCTAAAATTTTCCTTTGTATGATTTTCAACCTCCTGTCTTACCAGAACTGAAATTTCAACCATCAGAGTTAGAAGGATTTTTTCCTTATTCATTAAAATTGAATCATTTGCCAAAGAGATTTTTTTAATACACGAAGCAATTTAATTTATCTTTAGTAATTTAGATAAATAAGTAAAAGGCTTTCTAGGCATCCTCTCTTAAAACCAAGGAAAGGAAACAATTTAACTCAATAAATACAATAAAGTTTTTTTCTATTTTCAAAAGTTCCAACCAGCTACAATACAATAAACATCAATTATTTTATTAGAATATATAACAGTTCAAAAATTAAAAATAAATAAGTTGCTGCTACAAAATTGCAGCATAATATATAGTTAACTCATTCTGTTATGGTCAATTAAGAGAAAGATGGCAGGAAAGATGATATAGTCAAAGAAAAAAAAGTGGGGAGAGGTACAAAGGAAAGGAGAGTTAGAGTAAAAAGAGAAAAAGAAGGAAAAAGTGTTTTCCTGAATGAGTTAGATACGTGAGGTCACCAAGAGGAACACATTCTCTGACTAAGGCACTGTGGTAAGAACTGTTTCATTTGATGATTTTACTGCACTGGTGTCTTCAACCTAGGGATGAAGGAGATTCTCATATTCACCAGGCAGAAGGACCATCAGCAAGTTTTCATTCTTCCTCACTGGACCAGAAGAATTGCAGAGAGGTGATCTTAATGCTGAAGGAAGAATGCTCACTACAACTTGTCCACACCCGAATGGCAGAGTGCTTCCACCACTATCGAGAAGGCTCAAAGACAATGGTTAATTCAGGCTTTTCTTCTTGAAGTGTTTCTAGTGCACGTTTTGTATCATAGTTGAAATACATTTCACACAACCTATAAAAGCAAAAAGAGAGCCTTGGATTACACTCTTCAAATGAACACTTTCAGAGTTTTTGACTTTAAAAATCTCGTCTCCTCAAGTGCTCCAGCCTGGTGCACTGGGAGGACTCGGGGGAATCGGGTGGAGAGGGAGGTGAGAGCGGGGATCGGGATGGGGAATACGTGTAGATCCATGGCTGATTCATATCAATGTATGACAAGACCCACTGAAATGTTGTGAAGTGATTGGCCTCCAACTAATAAAAAAAAAAGATTTAATAAAAAAAAAAAAAATCTCGTCTCCTCTCTTAACCTCACACTTCTCAGCTTTCCAGTGCTACACATAATGCCTAATGTGGTTTCTGTTACATTTTTAACCTTCAAGTTTGGAAATATTTAAACATGCAAATATAAAGAGAATAGTACAGTTAATCCTGCCATCTAGCTTTGACAGTTAACAACTCATGGCCAGCCTTGTTTCAGCTATTACCCACCCAACTCCTCACATCAGTGGATTATTGTAAGCACAGCAGTTCAAACATCTATAAATATATCAATGTGTGAAATGAAAAAACTTTTAAAAGAGAATTACAATGCAATTACAACACCCAAAAAAGTTAACAATAACTTTCACATATTAATATATGTCCAACCAGTGTTTCAATTTCCTCAACAATCTGATAAAATTTTTATATTATGTTCATTTAATCAGGAGCCATATAAAGTCCACACATTGAGAATTCCCTGATGATCCAGTGGTTAATTTGGTGCTTTCACTCCTGTGGTCTAGGTTCAATTCCTTGTCAGGGAAACAAGTTCCCATGAGCCATAGCCCACCCCTCCACTCCACCAAAAAGAATCCACATATTTTAATTGCTTGGTATGCCTATCAATGATATGAGTTCTTCCTCCATCTCTCTTCTTTTTTTTTAATTTCCCTTACAACTTAAGTAAGAAATTATGCTATTTGTCCTGTATCATTTCTAATAATCTTGATTTGGGTGTGCTATGGATGGTTTATGTTCCTTCAAAATTCATATGTTAAAGCCCTAACCCTCAATGTGATGGTAATTGGAAATGGAGCCTTCAAGATGTAATGAGGGTTAGATGAGTTCATGGGGATGAGTCCTTAAGATGGGCTTAGTGCCCTTATAAGAAAAGATACCATAGCACGTACTCTCTATCTCTGTCTCTATCTGTCTGTCTTTCTCTCTGCGTACCACATGAGGACACAACAAGCCCAGAGGAAAGCTCTCACCAGAAACCAAATCAGCCAGCACCGGGATCGTGGATGTTCCGCCCTCCAGAACTATGCGAAATGAGTGACTATGATTTGTTTAAGGCATATAGACTATTCTATTTTGTTATGGCAGCCTGAGTTCACAAGGCAGGTTGACTGCATCCATGGATTCCCCAGTCTTTGTCAAGCTTGTCCCTCATCTCGAGAGTGTCCTAAAGATATAGATAATAAGTAAGCAAGAAAATGATATAGCTTATATGATGGTGTTCAACACAGTGGAGGAAAATAAGCAGAGAAGAGGAAAGGCATTGCTGGGTTGCTATTTTCAGTAGGATGGTTACAGTCAGACTCACAGAAAAGACCTCTGAGCAAAGAGTTTAAGGATGCACAGGAATAAGACACGTGGACATCAGAGTGTAAGAAGTCCCAGGTAGAAGGAACAGCAAGTGTATAGTTTCAGAGGTGACAGTGTTTCTTGAAACAGCAGAGACAATAGTGTGAATGGAGAAGGAACTAGGGTTAGAAGATGACTGCACAAATAGCAGGATTATGTGGGGCCTTAGACACTGCCATGAGTTTGTGGCTCTTGCTTTGTGAAATGAGCATGTTAATAGGAGTGATATGCTCTGACTCACGTTTTAGCTATACCCTCCATCTACAGTGGTAGATGCAGAATAGCCTATCAGAATGTCACCAGGACAGTCCAGACAAGAGGTGACAATGGCTTGAACCAGAAAAGGAGCTGTGAAGCTGGCGAAAAGTGGTCAGTGAGTGGGCATGCTGTGAAAACAGAGTTAAAAGGACATGCCAGTGGACTGGATATGCACATAAAGAAAAAGTATCAAAGACAACACCAGGCTTTCTGCACCTGAACAGTTCAGACTGAGTTACCATTGACTGAGATGGGTAAGAAATGGAATTTACACAGAGGGGAACAGCACAGGTTTGGGTTTGGACACGTCAAGTTTGGGTGGCTTATTAGGTATATAAGCAGAAAGGTGAGACAAGCATTTAGACATGGAATTCAGGGAGATATGAACTGGAGGGAGGGGTACAGCATGTATGTGATAAAACCAGAAGACTAGATGATATTTAAAAAAAACAGCAGAAAGTATAGAGAAGGAAAATTAACTCAGAGATTGAGTTCTGGGTATTCAGCATGCAAAGGTCAAGATGATGAAGAGAAAGTAGAGGAGACTAAGCAGAAATAGCCAATGTAATAGGAGAAAATTCAGAGTAGAGTATGTTGTCCCTAAAACCAAGTGAAGGAAATCTTTAGTGAAGGATGTGATTACCAATGCTAGCAGAAGTTATGAAACTAATTAGGAAGCTCTTACTAGAGAGGTAATCAATGAGTGGCTTAGCGGTATCATTGATGATGGAAGGGAGCAGATGGTCCCACCACCCTGAAGATAGGCCAAATTCTATGAATTTATGATCTTGATGTTTCTGGAGCACTTTTCACCTAGAAATTCTCAGAAACAAGATGCACAACACCCTACTATGCAATGACTTTTACAATAGACAGGTCTAATTTTACAAAGTACAATACCTTGTATAGAAATATAATTCTATTTAGCTACTTTCATTGGGAATTGTGTTTCTTTCAAGAATATGGATGCAAAGTCTTTTCACACCCAACTGAAACTTCGTTATTCTAAACATCTGGACGAAGTTGAATATGTAGTTCATGACTCACATACAGTATATATTAAAAAAAAAAAAAAAAAAGCTGCAGTTGGACAAGGCTCAACCTTCAGACTGAGCGACTGAACTGAACTGAACTGAACAAACTTACCCAGAGTGCGAATGAAGCCATCCTGGATTTTGGAAACTGCAAAAATTTTCTTTAGCACTGTGAGCCGTGCCATACAAATCTCTGCAGGGCACACTTACCTCAGGCTTTTCAGGAGGCAGCTCTGCTGTTTGAGCACTTCACAGAGAAGCATGACCCCCAGATCTCCCAAGTCGTTGTTGCCTAGGCTCAGCTTTCGCAGGCTCTGGTTAGAAGTTAGAAGTGTGGAAAGATCCCAGCAGCAGTGTGATGTGAGGCTGCAGTTGTCTAACCTGCAAGAAAGAAGGTGACTTTTTAAAAATGTCTCCTTAATTATCCTACACAGGTCTCCCAGGTCTCTGCCTGTAATATTTCAAATGTAGGAAAAGCTCAGGATTAACAAGCTTTGAACTGCTTTATGTGCCAAGAGTTATTCTTTCCTCTTCAAATGAGGGTATTTTTTCCAATCTACTGGATTGTGCAGATCAAATTAGTAAGAGCAGTTTATGAAACAGTTCTTCCCAAATTCTGTGTCTCCCCACAAATTTTCCTAAGACAAAAGTGCATACCAACCCCAAGGAACTCTAGTATTTACCTTTATACTATCTAAAAGTACAACTCCTGCTCCCAGTCCCATAATCCTGTAATAAGCCAAACCCTAGGAAGACACTATCACTTCTCAGATATAGATACATCATTCTCTCAAACTACCTCATTCCCTGGGGCCACTATGCATTCCCATCACTGTAATAAGCTAAGAGACTTACTCCAACACCTGAAGCTTGCAGTTGTGGTGCAAGAGTCCCTTACAGAGTAGCTTGACCCCCATGTCGCCAAGAGCATTGCCCTGTAGGTAAAGGTGGGTGAGATTCTGATTTGTACTGAGCACCGAGGATAGAGCTGGACAACAGCCTGATGTAAGGCCAGAGTTCACCAACCTGTGGAGGGAATAAGGAAAAGAAAATTCAATGTGGGGCGGGGAGGATAAATCAGGAACTTAGGATGAACACACACACACTACTATATATAACATGATAACCAACAAGGACTACATAGCACAAGGAATTCTACTCAATATTCTGTGAAAACCTATATGAGAAAAGAATCTGAGTGAATATATGTATATGTATAACTGAATCACTTTGTTGTACACCTGAAGCTAGCACATTGTAAATCAACTGTACTCCAATAAAACTAAAATAAATTTAAAAAAAAAAAAAAAGAGTCCTCAATGCCCAACCTTTCTTGGACATCACACAGCTGTCTCAACATAGGAACTTCATCTTATCTGAAAAGTTTCATCCCTCAACTTACAGGCCAGAAGCCAGTATCTTGAATATAATCTGTAGACAGTATGACTCCCTATCTCTGGCCTCATAAAAGCTACAGATGATGTCTAAGCAGATGCTTTCCTGGGGTCAGTAGAAGAGACAGAGCAAAAGCAAACTGATCCACATTACCTCCACATTTCTCCTTCTTCCTACATATATTCCCTCTGGCTCTACATGTTCCTCACAAGCACTTCTTCAAGAAAGACATCCCAGATTATTTCTTACTATTAATACTAATTCTCATTATTTTTATATTAACAGTGCAGAGACTACCTTATTTGATTTTTCTATCAACTGGGCAAGGGGACAGTGTAGCTCTAACTATTGAATATTTTCTTACAGAGGAGAAAGCTGAAGCTCATCAAATCATGTTCCCCTTAAGGTCAAAGAGAAAGTATTTGGAAGAGAAGGAACCTATACTAACACCTTCTACAGTCATCCCCTGCTCTGTTGCCCCTTCTATCTACCTCATACTATGTTCTGCACTATAAAGGGCTTCTCAGAGCATAAAGCCTCATTTTGCATTATACTCAGTAAAATTAAGACTGTTGATGTACTACTCTTGGGTCAGGTTGGGCATATACCATACATTTGTGAAACATATACCATACGTTTGTGAAAAAGCATTTCACAAGCTGCTCCACTTTGTAACTAGATAATACTATAATATAGCATTATCACCCAACAACAGCATGAGAGCTCTGAAATAGAGAGCTGTGTCACTCCTGAAAAGAAGCTCAGAGGGTGGTACACAGTATACAGAAAGTCACAATGTGAGACCTTGAACAAAGCCTTGATTTAAGAGTATCTCATGCAGGCACATTCCTTTCTGCCATAACCCTTAACAATGATATGTTTTTAAATTCTAAGGTGTCTTGGAATCAGGAAAAATAGAAGGAAATCATTCAGATAGTATAGCATGAACAGATGACCCAAAGGAAACAGAAGCACTTACCCACCCACTGGTCTCCATCTTCCTAGTCAAGGATGAATCACAACAAAAGACTGAGCAAGCAAGACAAAGAGGAAAATGAAGCCTAAGAGGGATGAGCAAAAGAAACTGAGTGGTTTATAGCAAGCTCTTATCTCCAGATAAGAAGAATTTTATCAGAGGATCTTCAGTGAACATGCAGAAGAGTTTTTCAGGACTCTTGGCTGTTAAAATGAATGTTTGTAGTCCCCTACCCCCAAATTTCATACGTTGAAATCTTAACTCCCAATGTGATGATATTAGAATGTGGGGCCTTTGAGATGTGATTAGGTCTTGAGGGTGGAGTCCTCATGATGGGAATAGCACCCTTATAAAAGAGAACCCAGAGATTTGCTTTGCTCCTATTACCATGTGAAAACACAACAAGAATGGCTATATGCAAGGTAGGAACAGAGTTCTTATCAGGAACCAGGTAATCTACAGGCCTAACCCTAACCTTGGATTTCCAACCACCAGTTTGATGGTGGTTGTTGTTTGAGCCACCCAGTCTGTAGTATTTTTGTTATTACAGTCCAAATAGACTAAGATACTGGCAAAGATGAAGAACGTTCCAGAAGCCTAGAGATAGTCATCAAAAAGGAAAGTAAGAATATTTTGACAGTTACAGAATAGTAATCTTCACCACTGTTTACAAAATAAAAGGGTTGGAAGATATTATACAACAGATGTCTGAGGAGAAGTACACAATGAAGTGGCAGCAATTACCAACAGATAGGGTGGTTTTTGTCAAGAATAAGTTACATCAGGCTTATCAAAGTATTGTTAACCACTGAGATTGACTGATGGGTACACAGAGCATATATTGAAATGTTTAGAAAATCAAACCACCATGCCCTATCAAACAATCTATTAGATTAGAGAAATGTAACCAACATCATATATCTTAGTTTCACCCAATCCATTCACTCAGATCTACATTTACATTTACTGAACATAGATATTTCACCATGTATTATATGGTGATTGACTTTTTAAAAATTACTAATGAGGGAGTCCCAGAAGAAGAAGACAAAAAGAAAGGCCATGAGAAAATACTCGAGGAGATAATAGCTGAAAACTTCCCTAAAATGGGGAAGGAAATAGCCACCCAAGTCCAAGAAACCCAGAGAGTCCCAAACAGGATAAACCCAAGGCGAAACACCCCAAGACACATATTAATCAAATTAACAAAGATCAAACACAAAGAACAAATACTAAAAGCAGCAAGGGAGAAACAACAAATAACACACAAAGGGATTCCCATAAGGATAACAACTGATCTATCAATAGAAACCCTCCAGGCCAGAAGGGAATGGCAGGACGTACTGAAAGTAATGAAAGAGAATAACCTACAACCTAGATTACTGTACCCAGCAAGGATCTCATTCAGATATGAAGGAGACTTCAAAAGCTTTACAGGCAAGCAAAAGCTGAGAGAATTCAGCACCACCAAACCAGCTCTTCAACAAATGCTAAAGGATCTTCTCTAGATAGGAAATGAAGAAAGGTTGTATAAACGTGAACCCAAAACAACAAAGTAAATGGCAACGGGACCACACCTATCAATAATTACCTTAAATGTAAATGGGTTGAATGCCCCAACCAAAAGACAAAGATTGGCTGAACGAATACAAAAACAAGACCCCATATATGCTGTCTACAAGAGACCCACCTCAAAACAAGAGACACATATAGACTAAAAGTGAAGGGCTGGAAAAAAATATTTCACGCAAACGGAGACCAAAAGAAAGCAGGAGTTGCAATACTCATATCAGATAAAATAGACTTTCAAATAAAGGATGTGAAAAGAGACAAAGAAGGACACTACATAATGATCAAAGGATCAATCCAAGAAGAAGATATAACAATTATAAATATATATGCACCCAACATAGGAGCACCGCAATATGTACGGCAAACGCTAACGAGTATGAAAGAGGAAATTAATAGTAACACAATAATAGTGGGAGACTTTAATACCCCACTCACAACTATGGATAGATCAACTAAACAGAAAATTAACAAGGAAACACAAACCTTAAATGACACAATGGACCAGCTAGACCTAATTGATATCTATAGGACATTTCACCCCAAAACAATCAACTTCACCTTATTCTCAAGTGCACACGGAACCTTCTCCAGAATAGATCACATCCTGGGCCATAAATCTGGTCTTGGAAAATTCAAAAAAATTGAAATCATTCCAGTCATCTTTTCTGACCACAGTGCAGTAAGATTAGATCTCAATTACAGGAAAAAAAATTGTTAAAAATTCAAACATATGGAGGCTAAATAACACGCTTCTGAATAACCAACAAATCACAGAAGAAATAAAAAAAGAAATCAAAATATGTATAGAAATGAATGAAAATGAAAACACAACAACCCAAAACCTATGGGACACTGTAAAAGCAGTGCTAAGGGGAAGGTTCATAGCATTACAGGCTTACATCAAGAAACAAGAAAAAAGCCAAATAAATAACCTAACTCTACACCTAAAGCAATTAGAGAAGGAAGAAATGAAGAACCCCAGGGTTAGCAGAAGGAAAGAAATCTTAAAAATTAGGGCAGAAATAAATGCAAAAGACCTAAAGAGACCATAGCAAAAATCAACAAAGCTAAAAGCTGGTTTTTTGAAAAAATAAACAAAATTGACAAACTATTAGCAAGACTCATTAAGAAACAAAGAGAGAAGAACCAAATTAACAAAATTAGAAATGAAAATGGAGAGATCACAACAGACAACACTGAAATACAAAGGATCATAAGAGACTACTACCAGCAGCTCTATGCCAATAAAATGGACAACTTGGATGAAATGGACAAATTCTTAGAAAAGTGTAACTTTCCAAAACTGAACCAGGAAGAAATAGAAGATCTTAACAGACCCATCACAAGCAAGGAAATCGAAACTGTAATCAGAAATCTTCCAGCAAACAAAAGCCCAGGACCAGATGGCTTCACAGCTGAATTCTACCAAAAATTTAGAGAAGAGCTAACACCTATCTTACTCAAACTCTTCCAGAAAATTGCAGAGGAAGGTAAGCTTCCAAACTCATTCTATGAGGCCACCATCACCCTAATTCCAAAACCAGACAAAGATGCCACAAAAAAAGAAAACTACAGGCCAATATCACTGATGAACACAGATGCAAAAATCCTTAACAAAAGTCTAGCAAACAGAATCCAACAACATATTAAAAAAATCATACACCATGACCAAGTGGGCTTTATCCCAGGAATGCAAGGATTCTTTAATATCTGCAAATCAATCAATGTAATACACCACATTAACAAATTGAAAGATAAAAACCATATGATTATCTCAATAGATGCAGAGAAAGCCTTTGACAAAATTCAACACTCATTTATGATTAAAACTCTCCAGAAAGCAGGAATACAAGGAACATACCTCAACATAATAAAAGCTATATGTGACAAACCCACAGCAAGCATCACCCTCAATGGTGAAAAATTGAAAGCATTTCCCCTGAAATCAGGAACAAAACAAGGGTGCCCACTCTCACCACTACTATTCAACATAGAGTTGGAAGTTTTGGCCACAGCAATCAGAGCAGAAAAAGAAGTGAAAGGAATCCAGATAGGAAAAGAAGAAGTGAAACTCTCGCTGTTTGCAGATGACATGATCCTCTACATAGAAAACCCTAAAGACTCTTCCAGAGAATTACTAGAGCTAATCAATGAATATAGGAAAGTTGCAGGATATAAAATTAACACACAGAAATCCCTTGCATTCCTATATACTAACAATGAGAAAACAGAAAGAGAAATTAAGGAAACAATACCATTCACCATTGCAACAAAAAGAATAAAATACTTAGGAGTATATCTACCTAAAGAAACAAAAGACCTATACATAGAAAACTATAAAACACTGATGAAAGAAATCAAAGAGGACACAAACAGATGGAGAAACATACCGTGTTCATGGATTGGAAGAATCAATATTGTTAAAATGGCTATTCTACCCAAAGCAATCTATAGATTCAATGCACTCCCTATCAAGCTACCAATGGTATTTTTCACAGAACTAGAACAAATAATTTCACAATTTGTATGGAAATACAAAAAACCTCGAATAGCCAAAGTAATCTTGAGAAAGAAAAATGGAACTGGAGGAATCAACCTGCCTGACTTCAGACTCTACTACAAAGCCACAGTCATCAAGACAGTATGGTACTGGCACAAAGACAGAAATATAGATCAATGGAACAAAATAGAAAGCCCAGAGATAAATCCACGAACCTATGGGCACCTTATCTTTGACAAAGGAGGCAAGGATATACAATGGAAAAAAGACAACCTCTTTAACAAGTGGTGCTGGGAAAACTGGTCAACCACTTGTAAAAGAATGAAACTAGAACACTTTCTAACACCATTCACAAAAATAAACTCAAATGGATTAAAGATCTAAATGTGAGGCCAGAAACTATAAAACTCCTAGAGGGGAACATAGGCAAAACACTCTCCGACATAAATCACAGCAGGATTCCCTATGACCCACCTCCCAGAATATTGGAAATAAAAGCAAAAATAAACAAATGGGACCTAATGAACCTTAAAATCTTTTGCACTACAAAGGAAACTATAAGCAAGGTGAAAAGACAGCCCTCAGATTGGGAGAAAATAATAGCAAACGAAGAAACAGACAAAGGACTAATCTCAAAAATATACAAGCAACTCCTGCAGCTCAATTCCAGAAAAATAAATGACCCAATCAAAAAATGGGCCAAAGAACTAAACAGACATTTCTCCAAAGAAGACATACAGATGGCTAACAAACACATGAAAAGATGCTCAACATCACTCATTATCAGAGAAATGCAGATCAAAACCACAGTGAGGTACCATTACACGCCAGTCAGGATGGCTGCTATCCAAAAGTCTACAAGCAATAAATGCTGGAGAGGGTGTGGAGAAAAGGGAACCCTCTTACACTGTTGGTGGGAATGCAAACTAGTACAGCCACTATGGAAAACAGTGTGGAGATTTCTTAAAAAACTGGAAATAGAACTGCCATATGACCCAGCAATCCCACTTCTGGGCATACACACTGAGGAAACCAGATCTGAAAGAGACACATGCACCCCAATGTTCATCGCAGCACTGTTTATAATAGCCAGGACATGGAAGCAACCTAGATGCCCATCAGCAGACAAATGGATAAGGAAGCTGTGGTACATATACACCATGGAATATTACTCAGCCGTTAAAAATAATTCATTTGAATCAGTTCTAATGAGATGGATGAAACTGGAGCCCATTATACAGAGTGAAGTAAGCCAGAAAGATAAAGAACATTACAGCATACTAACACATATATATGGAATTTAGAAAAATGGTAATGATAACCCTATATGCAAAACAGAAAAAGAGACACAGAAGTACAGAACAGACTTTTGAACTCTGTGGGAGAAGGTGAGGGTGCGATGTTCCAAAAGAACAGCATGTATATTATCTATGGTGAAACAGATCACCAGCCCAAGTGGGATGCATGAGACAAGTGCTCGGGCCTGGTGCACTGGGAAGACCCAGAGGAATCGGGTGGAGAGGGAGGTGGGAGGGGGGATCGGGATGGGGAATACGTGTAACTCTATGGCTGATTCATATCAATGTATGACATAACCCACTGCAATGTTGTGAAGTAATTAGCCTCCAACTAATTAAAAAAAAAAAGAAAAAGAAAAAAAAATTACTAATGAGTTCGTGATTTATGTCACAAAAATATCTCACAAAGAAAACTGAGGAAGAAGGTTTAACATCTACTGATTATCTACTAAGCACCTGGCTGTGTGATGATAAATTTAAATAGGATTATTTCATTAAAGTATTACAAAACCAAGATGCAGTTGTTATTTTTAGCTTTATTTTTAAATAGAAAAACTAAGAATCAGAGAAATTAATTGAAGAATAAGAAGGCATTTTCTAGGTGGATGGTGGAAATGGGAGAGTAAGGGTAACCCTTTAGGCAAAAGGAAAATGCTACACAAGGGTGAGGAAGAGTGAAAAAGTGGGCAGGTTCTTAGAATTAAAAATTAATTTAGTATGACTCAAAACAGAATGAAGGACCTGGTAGGCAAGAGGGAAGGAGCAGTGATCTATGGCTGAACAGGTATAGCCTTATGTGCCAAGCTAAGATATATTAAATTTACTCAGACTTCAAAGAAGAACTTCTGAAGGTTTTTTGAGCAAAAGTCCAATATTAACCAATTTACACTTTAGAAAATTCCCTGCAGTGTTACATAAAAAGAAAGATGAAAGACAGCAGGGATTGAAAGTAAAAACAAAATAAAAATGATCCTCTGTTTACTTGTCAGCCCCCTGGAAAGTCCCACTTTTCAACAACATGGAGTAGAGAGGGCAAGAAGAGGGCAAAGGAGAGGGATGAGAAGTAAGTTACAAGAAATAAAGATTTGCAAATGCTTAGTATGTGATGCTCATGTAACACTGTGGAGGGGGCAGGGGCAATATGCGGTCAGAAAGAAAGGTCTAAAGTTCAAGATAAGAAAATTTGACTGTATCTAACAAAATATAAAATGCCTAAGTTTTGTCTTATTAATTTTACTTATAGGTTTCTGTCTCAAAAGAAAAGAAATATGCTTATATAAAGTATATATAAATATGCTGTTTTCAGAGTTACTTGTAACAGTAAAAAAGAAACTCATTCAATAATACTACATCATTCAATGAGCAGCTAACTACATTACTGTAATGAATACTACAGAGCATTACCAAAATCTGTAGATTTTTATATAGCAACATGGCAATGTGTCCACAATAAATGAAAAAAGCAAATCATGGAAAAGTATCCACATAATGATTCCTGTTTGGACAGACATAGTGTTATGGGTTGAATCATGTCCCCCAAAATTTCATACCTTGAAGTCTTATCCCCCAGTACTTCAGAATGTGATCTTCTTTAAAAATAGGGTTATTGAAGATGTAATTAGTTAAGATGAGGTGATTAAAGTAAGCTCTAGTCCAATAAGACTGATATCATTATAAAAGGGGGATATTCAAACACAGAGATAGACACACATCAGCACAGTTAGAATACCATGTGCTGAAAAAACTAAGAACGAAGTGATGTACCTACAAGTCAAGGAATGTCAAAGATTGCCAGTAAATAATGAGAAACTGGAAGAGAAGTATGGAACAGATCCTTCCTCACAGACATCAGAAGAAACCAACCCTGACAACACCTTGATCTTGGACTTTTAGCTTCTGCTATTGAAATAAAATAAACTTTGGTTGGAACTATTTTAACAGTAGAATACACATTCATCTCAAGAGCACTTGAAACATTTTCTAGGATGGATCATATGTTAGGCCACAAAACAAATCTTAAAAAATTCAAGATTGAAATTATGCCAAGTATCTTCTCTGACCATAATGGTACAAAACTAGAAATCAATAACAGGAGGGTAATTGAGGAAACTCAAATACATGAAAATTTAAACAACACACTTCTGAACAACCAATGGGTCAGAGAAAAATTGTTGCAGGAAATAATAGCTTGAGTTAGACAAAAATTAAAACACAATATACCAAAACTTAGAGGATGCAGCAAAATCATTTCTGATAGGGAAGTTTCTAGGTATAAATGCACACATCAAGAAAAGTAAGAGATCTTAATTAAGCAGCTGGACTTCTCTGATGGCTCAGAGGTGAAAAATCTACCTCTCAATACAGGAAAAACAGGTTCAATCCCTGGGTCAGGAAGATCTCCTTGGAGAAGGAAATCCCAACCCACTCTAATATTCATGCTTGGGAAATCCCATGGACAGAGGAATTTGGCAGGCTACAGTCCATGGAATCCAAAAGAGTCAGACACAACTTAGCTACTAAACAACAGCAATAATTAAACAACTAACTTTACACCTCAAGGAACTAGAAGAAGGGGAATAAAATAAGCCCAAAGTTAACAAAAGGAAGGAAATAAAAAAGATTATAGCAGAAATAAATAAAATAAAGAACAGGGAAATAATAGGGAAAAAATTAGCAAATTGAGTTGGCCCTTAGAAAATTTACAAACGTTTAGCTAGGAAAATAAATAAATAGAGAGAGAGAAAACCCAAATCAATAAAATTATTTAAAAAAGTGAGATATTAAAACTGATACCACAGAAATACAAAAGATCATAAGAACTGCTACAACTATAACCACCTGGACAACCTACAAAAAAAATGAAAAATTCTTAGAAACATACTAAATACCATTGAATCAGAAATAGAAAATCTAAACAGACTAATCACTAATAAAGAGAATGAAGTAGCACTCAAAAAAACTCACAACAAAGAAAAGCCCAAGACCAGATGACTTCACTGGTGACTTTTAGTAAACATTTAAAGAAAAATTAATGCCTATTCTTCTCAAATTCTTCCAAAAATCAAAGAGAAAGGAACAATCACTAACTCATTTTATAAGGCCAGTTACCTTGATACCAAAAAGGACACTATAAGAAAAGAAAACTAGAGGCCAATCTCTTTGATGAATATAAATTCTCAGCAAAACACTAGTAAACTAAATTCAGCAACACATTATTAGGATCATGCACCATAATCAAGTGGAATTTATCCTCAGATGCAGGACTGTTCAACATATGGAAATCAATCAATGTGGTATATCACATTGCTGCTTCTGCTGCTAAGCCGCTTTAGTCCTGTCTGACTCTTTGCGACCCTATGGACCATAGCCCTCTAGGTTCCTTTGTCTGTGGGATTCTACAGACAAGAATACTGGAGTGGATTGCCTTGTCCTCCTCCAGAGGATCTTCCCCATCCAGGGATTGAACCCATCTTCCCCACCCAGGGATTGAACCTGCATTGCTTACATTTCCTGCTTTAGCAGGCAGGTTCTTTACCACTAGCACCACCTGGGAAGCCTAATATATCACATTAATGAAATAAAATTTAAAAATTAAAGCAGACTTATGGACATGGTAGAGGGGAGGAAGAAGGGGGTGGGGTGTATGGAGAGAGTAACAAGGAAAACATACCTTACATATGTAAAATAGATAGCCAACAGGAATTTGTTAGCCAACAGGAATTTGCTAGCCAATGGGAATTTGTTGTGTGACTCAGGGAACTCAAACTGGAGTTCTGTAACAACCTAGAGGGGTGTGATGGGGAGGGAGGTGGCAGGAAAGTTCAGGAGGGAGGGGTCATAGGTATAACTAATGCTAATTCAAAAAGTTTCATTCTTTTACATGTGAATATTCAATTTTCCTAGCACCATTTATTGAGAGACTATCTCTTCTTCTTGAGTATTATTGGTTCTCTTGGCAAATGTTAGTTGAAAGAATATACTAACTTATTTCTGGGCTCTATATTCTGTTCCAATTATTCATTTGTCTGTTGTTATTGTTTTGTTTTGTTTTTTTTTTGCCAGTGTCATACTGTTTAATTTCCCTAATTTTATACTTTAGTTTGAAATGCAAGTGTAACACCTCTCACTTTGTTCTTTTTTCTCAGAATGAAAGTATAAGTGAAAGTTGCTCAGTCATGTCTGACTCTTTGTGACCCCGTGGACTATACAATCCCCATGGAATTCTCCAGGCCAGAATACTGGAGTGGGTAGCCATTCCCTTCTCCAGGGGATCTTCCCAACCCAGGGATCAAATCCAGGTCTCCTGCATTGCAAGTGGATTCTTTACCAGCTGAGCCACAAGGGAAGCCCCCTAATTTCAAAGTATATTATAAAATCATAGTAATCAAAACAGTATGACAGTGGCATAAAAACAGACATAAATATGCAATCAACAGATATTTGACAAAGGAGCCAAGAATACTCAATGGAGAAGACAATCTCTCCAATAAATGATGCTGGAGAAATAAGATATTCATAGTAAAGGGAATGAAACTAGACCCCTGTCACACACTACTCCCAAAAATCAACTCAAAATGGATTAAATACTTAAATGTAGGGGCATCCCTGGACTCAGTGGTAAAGAATCCGCCTGCCAATGAAGGACACGATGGTTTGATCCCTGATCTAGGAAGATCCCACATAATATGGAGCAACTAAATCTGTGTGTCACAACAATTGAGCTTGTGCTCTAGAGCCCAGAAGCCACATCTAGGGAAACCCATATGCCCTAGAACCTGAGCTCCATGACAAGAGAAACTACCACAATGAGAGGCCCATACACCACAACCTGAGAGTAGCCCCCACTCACGGCAACTGGAGAAAGCCCACACTCAGCAACAAAGACCCAGCACAGCCATAAATAAACAAAATTAAAAAAAAAAAAAAAGATTGAAAGGGACACAGGAGGTTTTTTTAAAAAAAAAAAAAAAAAAAAAAGACTTAAATGTATGAAATCATAGGACTCCTGAAAGAAAATATAGGAAACAAAACTCCTTGACATGGGATTAGTGATCATTTTCTTTAATATGACACCTGAAGCATTAGCAACAAAATTTAAAATAAACAAATGGAACCACATAAAACTAAAAGCTTTCACTTAGCAAAAGAGACAATTAACAGTGAAAAGACAACTTACAGAGTAGGAGAAAATATTTGCAAATCATGTATCTGATGAGATTAATAGTTAATATACAAATGTATAAAGAACTCATACAACTGAATAGACAAAAACAAAACAAACAATCCAATTTAAATATGGGAAAACAACCTAAATAGATATTTTCCCAAATATATTCAAATAGCCAACGGGTACATGCAAAGTCATTTGGAGAAGGGAATGGCAACCCACTCCTGTATTCTTGCCTAGAAAATTCTGTGGACAGAGCAGCCTGGAGGGCTACAGTCTATGGGGTCCTAAAGAGTTGGACTGGAGGAGGAAATGGCAACCCACTCCAGTATTCTTGCCTGAAGAATCCCATGGACAGAGGAACCTGGCAGGCTGCAGTCTACGGGGTCGCAAGAGTCGGACACAACTGAGCGACTAAGCACATACACACACATGCAAAGTCATATTGAGATATGACTAGTCACCAGGGAAATGTAAATTAAACCACAATGAGATATTACCTCATGCCTGTTAAAGTGACCATCATCAAATGTGTGTGTGTGCGTGTGTGTGTTAAGCCACTTCAGTCGTATCCGACTCTTTGTGACCCCATGGACTGTTGCCTGCCAGGTTCTTCTGTCCATGGAATTCTCCAAGCAAGGATACTGGAGTGAATTTCCATGCCCTCCTCCAGGCAATCTTCCACATCTCTTATGTTTCCTTCATTGGTAGGTGGGTTCTTTACCACTAGTGCCACCTGGGAAGCCCTTCATCAATGATGAGTGATAACAAATGCTAGGACGAATGTGCAGAAAGGGAACTCTTGTACACTGTTGATGGGATTGTAAATTGCTATAGCCACTATAGAAAACAGAATGGAAGATCCTAAAAAACTTAAAAATAGGACTACCATATGATCCAGCAATTTTACTTCTGGGTATATATCCAAAGGAACTGAAACCACTATCTCCAAGGACTTGAAATTAGTATGTCAAAGAGATATGATATAAGTATAGATATCTACAATGGAATACTCATCAGCCATAAAGAAGAAAAAAAGGTCACAATTTGCAACAATGTGAATGGATCTTGAGGCATCATGCTTAGTAAAATAAGTCAGAGGAAGAAAAATACTATATGACCTCATTTAAAACAGACTATTTTAGAATTTAAAATAGAAACTAAAACAAAAAACTCAAACTAAATTCATAGAAAAAGAGATCAGATTTGTGATTACCAGAGGCAGGAGAATGCAGGAGGTGGGGAGGTATAAGATAAATAAGTACTAGGGATATAATGTACACCCTGATGACTAAAGGCAACGTTATCTATATGGCATATTTGCAAGTTGCTAAGAGAGTAATTCTAAAACATTTTTGTAACTGAGGTGATAGATATTATCTATTGTAATCATTCTGTAATATATGTATGTCAAGTCATTATGCTACACACCTTAAACTTACACTGCTGTACATCAACTGTATATCAAAAAAATTGAAAGAAAAAAAGTAAAAACAGACTTCCCCGGCAGTCCAGTGGTTAAAACTCCACACTTCCCCTGCAGGGGCTCGGGTTTGATCCCTGATTGGGGAACTAAAATCCCACATGCCATGCAGCACAGCGAAAAAAAAAAAAAAAAACAGTTTTTTAATTTTAAAAAGAGAATTTAAAAAATTATGTCTGTTATTTAAGTCACTCCCTTTGTCATACTTTGTTACAGTAGCCCTAGAAATCTAACACACACAGTATATTAAAATGGGTGGGTAGATGGACAGATAAATGGATGGATGATTGCTCATTTGTAACAAAATGTCTGGAAGTTTGCTCATCAGCCTGTTGCAATGGTTCTCTCAGGAAGTAAGCTGAAAATGAGCTTTCACTTCTTACTTCACGTATCTCTATTATTTAATATTTTACACTAAGCATGTATTACTTTTGTAATTAAAAACTTCACAAGCAGGACTTCCAGTTTCCAGACCAGCATGTAGAAAGCTTAGAAGTTGCTGTTCCATCCTAACAATAAGTTAAAAGCAGAATAAGCTGACAAACCAAGTCTTCTTAAATCCACAAGAGAAATGTGGTCACAGCACAACCCACTGACCCTAAAATGATGCAGAGACAAATACAAAGAATCACAACTTCTGGATCAGAAACCGATGAACTTAAACCTCCATGGGAATCACTGGCCAGGTGGAAAAACCTGGTGGCTCAGACAGTAAAGAATCCGCTTGCAATGTGGGAAACCTGGGTTTGATCCCTGGCTCAAGAAGATCTCCTGAAGAAGGGAATAGCTACCCACTCCAGTGTTCTTGTCTGGAAAATTCTGTGGACTGAGGAGCCTGGCAGGCTAGTGTCCGTGGACTCACAAAGAGTCGGATACAACTGAGCAACTAACACTTTCACTTTACTTCAAAGGCTAGATGTGGACAAGTCTGAGAGATTAAAAACATTAGGAGGACCCAGTCATAGACGGATCTACATACTTATGTGAGTTTTACTTCCAGCAGGGCTCAACAAGGTTCTCACACTAAATATAAGAGAAAAACCCCTCTGTGCTTCCAGCTGGGGAAGGATTAAAGGAACTATTTTATTTTATTTCACCTTGCTTTGTTTAGAGAATGCCCAGTTTATTATTGGAAGGGACTAAGGGAGAAGGACATGCACATGAGAATCATTTGTGGCTCAGACCTGGGACTCTGGGGGTGGACAGAGTTGTTCAAGGGTCTCTAGTCCTGAGCGTCCTCTTGAGTTTGGTCTTGCAGGCAGGATGCTATGGTTCCAAGAATAAAAAGAATGGAGGAGAGAAGCCAGGTGCCCAGCCGTAACTGATATGTAGAGCTGAGTGACAGGCACTGAAGGGCTTGGGATGGACTAGAAGCAATACCCTTAAGACAAATTCCTCCAACTTATTTTTCCTTTTTGGCCATGCCACGTGGCATGTAGGATATTAGTTCCCTAACCAGCGATCACACCTGCAGCCCCTGCAGTGGAAGCACAGTGTCTTAACTACTGGACAGTCAAAGAAGTCCCAGGAACCATTTAGAAATACAAACATATGTCAGAGATACTGTGAGTTCAGTTCCAGACTACTGTAATAAAGGAAATATCTCAAAAAAGTGAGTCACTTGAATTTTTTGGTTTCAAAGTCGGGAAGATCCCCTGGAGGAGGAAATGACAACCTGCTCCAGTATTATTTCCTAGGAAACCCACAGGCAGAGGAACCTGGCAGGCTACAGTCTGTGGGGCCGCAAAGAGTGGAACATGACTGGGCAACTGAGCACAACACTGAGTGCATATAAAAGTTACTTTTACACTATTCTATAGTTTATTAAGTCTGCAATATCATTATGTCTAAAAAACAACGTGAATACTTTAGTTAAAAAATACTTTATTACTGAAAAATGCTAACCATCATCTGAGCCTTCAGTGAGTCATAATCTTAGTTGGTAGGAGGCCTTGACTTAGTGTTGATGGCTGCTGACTGATCAGGGTAGTGGTTGCTGAGGGTTAGCGTGGCTGTGGCAATTTCCTGAAATAAGACAACAGTGAACAACAAGGTCCTACTGTATAGCCCAGGAAACTATATTCAGTATTCTGTGATAAGCCATAATGGTAAAGAATATGAAAAAGAATGCATATATATGTATAACTGAGTCACTTAGCTGTATGACAGAAATTAAAACAACATTGTAAATCAATTATACTTCAATAAAATTTTTATAAAGAGACAACAATGAGGTTTGCCACGTCAATTGATTCTTTCACTTGAACACTTAGAAGAACTGTATGGTTATTAATTGACCAATTTCAATATTGTGTCTCAGGCCCATTGACAGGGAGAGACATGGAAACAACCAGTCAGTAGGGCAGTCAGAACACATACATTTATTGATAAAGTTCACTGACCTATATAGACGTAGTCTGTGGTGCCCCCAAAACATTTATAAGAAACATCAAAAATCACTGATCACAGATCACTGTAACAAATATAATAACAATCAAAAAGTCTGAAATACTGAGAGAATTTCCAAAATGTGACACAGAGACTCAAAGTGAGGAGATGCTGTTGAAAAAATGGTGTGAATAAGACAGTCAATACAGGGTTGTCGCAAACCTTCAATTTGTAAAAAATGCAATGTCTGTGAAGCATAATAAAGCGGAGATAAAAAAATAAAGGTATGTCTATATACCAGAGTTCTCTGTTCCTTTCACCTATACTTGTCCTCAGGAGAAACTAGTTACCCAAAGCCTAACCTGCTGGGATATTATTAGTCTAATTGATCTTAAGGAAGAGAAATATTCAGCTTTGGCCCTCTCTGGCCATCTTGTTCTGCTGAGAAGGGAGGAAAAAACTGAGATGCAGTTGAAAAACACTGAGAAGTCTCAGTCCAGAGGTACAAATTCACTGAAACTGAGACCTAATGATAGGACTGCTTCCTCTCTCCTCAGACTGCATTACCACATTACTGAAGTTCTATTTACAGTAGTTCCCTTTACCAGTACAACATGTTCAGTCTCCAAGAATAAGTTACAGGACATTTTCAAAGGCAAAAAAATAAAGTTTGAAGAGACAGAGAAAACATCGGAACCAGAGTCTAAGATGGCAGGAATGTGAAATTATCAGACCAGGAATTAAAAATCATTACGATTAACACCCTAAGAGTGTTAATGGATTAAGTAGACAATGTGGAAGAACAAATGGGCAAAGTAAGCAGAAAGGTGAAAATTCCAAGAAGGAAACAAAAGGAAATACTAGTGATAAAACAAATGGTAAATTAAAAAAAAAAAAAAAAAAAACCTGTAACAGAAGAGTGTCTTTAATGGGATTGTTAGTAGTAGTAGACTGGACATAGCTGAGAAAAAAAATCTCTGAGTTTGAAGATATCTCAATAAACACCTCCAAAACTGAAAAGTAAACAGGAAAAAAAAAAGACTAGGGGAAAAAAAAAAAAAACACAGAATATCCAAGAACTGTGAAATAACTATAAAAGATGTCATATGAGTATAAGAAACACGTAACGGGGATACTAGAAGAAGACAACAAAGGAACAGAAGAATTACAGGCAAGGAGTATGACCAAGAAATTCCCCCAAATCACAGATCCAAAAAGTTCAGTGGCACCAAGTAAGATAAATACCAAAAAATGGGGGGAAAAAAATCCTACAGATTGGCATATCATTTTCAGAACACAGAAGATCAAAGGTAAAGGAAAAATCTAGAAAGAAGCCAGAGTGGGGGGAAGTATTTTATCTGTTTAGGAGCAAAGATAAGAATTACAGCTGACTCATTATCAGAAACCATGTAAACAAGAAAAGAATGGACTGAAATATCTAGTGTTGAGGGAAAAAAAAATCCTAGAATTCTGTACCCTTTGAAATTAGCCATAAAAAATGAAAGAGAAATAGTTTCTCAGACAAACAAAAATTGAGTGAATTTGTTGCCAATAAACACCTCACAAGAAATGAAATTTTCCTAAGTTTTTAGAGAGAAGAAAACAACATACAAAAGATGTGCAAAAAAAAAAAAAAAAAAAAGAGCACCAAAGAAGAAACAAGTGAAAGTGAAACAAACATTTACTTTTCTTGTTTTTAATTGCTCAAACAGATAGCATCATGTTCAAAATAATAGCAATAATGTATTCAATTATTTATATTTATGTGTATATATATGCTCATAAGTTGACTGAATGACAGCAATTATATAAGGATAGAAGAAAGGAAATAAAATTACTTTGTTATTATAAAATAGTCACATTGTAAATGTTGTATAGGGTCATTTGAAAATAGATTAGTTGTAAATATGTACTGCAAACTCTGGAGCAACCACTAAGAAAAGTTTTTTAAAAGTAGGATGGAGGGAATTTCCTGGCCTTCCAGTGATTAGGACTTGGTGCTTTCATAGCCGTGGGCCAAGTTCAATCCCTAGTTAGGGAACTAAGATCCCACAAGCTGGACAGCAAGGCCAAAAAAAAAAAAAAAAAGGCAAAATGGAATTCTATTAAAGGTTCAATTAAAGTCACAAAAGGCAGAAAAGGAGATGAAAACAACAATAAAATCAAAGAAAAAGAGCAACAAATGGAAAACAGGAACAAATACAAAATATTAGTTCAGTTAAGTCAATAATTAACTTGATTATCAATGATCTAAATGAATCAATTAAAAAGCATATATTGGGGAGTGAACAAAAAAGTAAGACACAACTGTATATTGTCTATAAGAAATCTACTTTAAAAATAAACACATACAGTTTAAAAGTACAGGAATAGAAAATATAAAAAATAAAATAAGTTTAAAGGGATAGAGAAGGATATACCATGCTAACACTAACCAAAAGAAAGCAGGGGGATCAAAGGAAGCAGAGACTATGTGGTGTATATACACATATATATGCAATGTGATATTATTCAGCCTTAAAAAGGAGGAAAATCCTGCCATTTGTGACAACATGAATGAACCCAGAGGACATTATGCTAAGTGATGTAAGCCAATGATCGTAAAAAAAAAAGTCAGACTCATAGTAAACAGAGTAGAATGGGGATTACCAGAGAAGGGGGGCGGGGGGATGGGGGAAAAAGGAAGATACTGATCAAAGGGTTCAAACTTTCAGTCCTAAGATGAGTAAGTGCTGGAGACAATGTACAGCATGGTGACCGTAGTTAATAAGTTGTGTATTTGATACTTGCCAAGAATAGATTCAGACTGGGCTTCAGACCCAGGCTGTCCAACTTCAGAGCCCACTCTCATAACCACTCTTATTCCAGGGTAAGGGGAGGGTCATCCTTCTTGCCCTCATTTAACAATCCTGAATACCCATTGGATGGACTGAAGCTGAAGCTGCAATACTTTAGCCACCTGATGCAAAGAACCAGCTCACTGGAAAAGACCCTAGAAAAGATTGAGGGGAGGAGGAGAAGGGGGCAGCAGAGGATGAGATGATTAGACAGCATCACCAACTCAATGGACATGACTTTGAGCAAGCTCCAGTAGATGGTGAAGGACAGGAAAGCCTAGTGTGCTGCAGTCTGAGGTCACAAAGAGTTGGACATGACTGAGTGACTGGACTCACTCAATGGACTTCTTCATCCAACAACAGAGGGATACACATTCTCTTCAGGTTCACACATAACATTTACCGAGACAGGCCACATTCTGGCTTGTAAAATGTATCTTAACAAGCTTAAAAAACAGAAATCATACTGCAATCAAATGAAACTAGAAACAAGTAACAGAAAAATAGCTGGAAAATTCCAAAATATGTGGACACTAAACAACACACTCCTAAATAATGTTTTAAATATTCAGCACAACATACAAAACAAAGAGTGAACCTTAATGTAAACTATGAACTCTGGGTGATTATGATGTGTCAAGGTAGGTTCATTATAACAAACAGCCATTCTGGTGGGACATGTCAATAATGGGGGAAATTAAGCACATGTAGTATAGGGGCATGTGGGAAATCTCTGCATCGTCCTCTAAATTTTGCTGTGAATCTAAGTTGACTCTTAAAAAAAAAAAAAAAAAAGTTTATTTAAAAAGAAAAAAGCACAAGAGCAATATCTAAGTTTGACGAGCCACCTGTATACAGGTTGTTTTCAAAGCTGAGGATCATACGAGAATTCCCAAGGAGTGTGGAAACATTTCGTGAAAAAGAAAACCAATGGTGAAATCCCCAGACCACAGGAAGAGAAGTCAATACAGAATCCGGAGAAGCAGAAGCTATAAAATTAGCAGGAAAGGCTGCTGCTGCTGCTGCTGCTCAGTCAATTCAGTTGTGTCTGACTCTTTGTGACCCCATAGACCAGAGCCCACCAGGCTCCTCCGTCCATGGGATTTTCCCAGCAAGAATACTGGACTGCAAGTTTGATGCATGAAACAGGGCACTCAAAGGCAGTGCACTGGGACAACCCTGAGGGATGGGATGGGGAGGAAGGTGGCAGGGGGTTTCAGGATGGGGGACACATGTACACCCATGGCTGATTCATGTCAATGTATGGCAAAAACCACCACAATATTGTAAAGTAATTAGCTTCCAGTTAAAATAAATTAACTAATTTTTTTTTTTTTAAAGAATACTGAACTGGGTTGCCATGCCCCCCCACTCCAGGGGATCAAACTTCCCAACCCAGGGATCAAACCCACGTCTCCACAAGGGAAGTTCCAGGAACTTCCTAAAAATAAGAGAAAAGGATTTCAAGGAGGAGATAAACAGAATTAAAGGCAGCAGGAGACCTGGGTCGATCCCTGGGCCGGGAAGATCCCCTGGAGAAGGGAAAGGCTACACACTCCAGTATTCTGGCCTGGAGAATTCCACAGACTGTATAGGTCCATGGGTCACAAAGAGACAGACACAACTGAGCAACTTTCACTTTCAGGAGTGTCTATTGCTAATCAAAGGAGCCTCTTTTGATCACATTTGAGTTTATGTTAATGTTAATTTAGTTTATGTTATGTTAATGGGGTGACTTAAAGTGGGGCCCTTAGATTGGCTCAGGATAGGGCTAATCATCAGAAAGGCCAAGTGGTTAGAAAGTTGGAACTTTCAGCCCCACCCACTAACCTCCAGGAAGGAGAGGGAAGGGAGGCTGGAGATAAGGCTCTATAAAATCTCTTAAACAATGAGTTTTGGAGACCTTCTGGGTCAGTGAATCTAACCAACCTGGCATCTACATACCAGGAGGATGGAGCACGCCAACTCCATGGAGAGAGAAGCCCCTGGGCTCCAGATTCTTCTCTACCTCATCCTATGTGTCTCTTCATCTGTTTGTACACCTTACAATATCTTTTATTTAAAACTGTAAACATAAGTATCTCCCTGATTTCTGTGAGTCAATCTAGCAAAGTTTCACACCTGAAGAGGGGGGTTGTGGGAATCCCCAGTTTGTAGCCAAGTCAGATAGAAGTGTGAGTAATCTTGGGACTCACTACTAAAAGTTGATGTCTGACATTGGCAGGGCTAGGGAGGCAATCTTGTAGGACTGAGCCCTTAGCTGTGGGGTTAGTGTCGAAATCTAACTGACTTGTAAGATACCCAATTGGTGTCTGCAGAGAATTGGTTATTGGTATTACAAAACACTCCAGAGTTGTGTATTACTATTTCCTGCAGACTTACAACAGAACTCATGATCTGATGTGACTGCCAAAAATACAAGGAAATCTCAGTCCTCACCACTGACAACATAGTGCCCTACCATAAGAGGTGAAAGTTCCACCACACATCATTAGGAGTGTCATGTTCAGGTCTGGGTATTGCACTTCAAATAGGGACATTAAAAGACCGACTCTTACCTAGGAGAGCATAACTAAATAGGTGAAAGTATTAAGCCATGTCCTAGTTAAATATTGAGAGACATCCAAGTAAAAGATGAGAAGAACTAGAGTGTGAGTGTTGCCTCTAAGGAATCAAGATCAGCATCTCTTAGCAGACCTTGAGGAGCAGAACAAGGACCAATGCACAAAACCACAGAAGGGGCTGTATAGAAATAAGAACTGTAGGCATTGCAGCAATGACTAGCATGCTTCAAAGTTTTCACACATAAAACACGGTGCCACCCACATGAATGTCTTAGGAGCAGGTGTTCGTTCAATGATGAACTGGGCTGTACAATTCCTAAGGTTTCTTTCGACTCTGAGATCCTCCAGACTATATGTAATAGGAAAGAACAAATCTGACTCCATATTAGACCTAGTTCTTCTTAGGAACTAGTTAGGAATTGAAGTGAAGTTGCTCAGTTGTGTCCGACTCTTTGTGACCCCATGGATTGTAGCCTACCAGGCTCCTCCGTCCATGGGATTCTCCAGGCAAGAATACTGAAGTGGGTTGCCATTTCCTTCTCCAGGGGATCTTCCCAATCCAGAGATCGAACCCATGTCTCCCGCATTGGAGGCAGATACTTTAACCTCTGAGCCACCAGGGAAGCCCATTAGTTAGGAATTAGAACTTATAATTCCTAATTAGGAATTAGAAGTTAGTTCTTCCTATTTCTTCTCTGTTGACTGTGCTTAGTCATGCTGGCTCTGCATCCTTGAAAAGAATGTTTCCTGGGTTTCCCTGGGTGGCCTAGTGGTTAAGAATCTGCCTACCAGTGCAGGGGACATGGGTTTGATCCCTGGGCCAGGTAGATCTCACACACCTCAAAGCAACTACTGAAGCCTGAGCACCTAGAGCCCATGCTCTGCAACAAGAGAAGCCACCACAGTGAGAAGTCCATGCACCACAGTGAAGTGTCACTTCTGCTCACCAAACATAGAGAAAGCCCTCACAACAACGAAGACCCAACACAACCAAAACAAACACAAATTAATTAATTTTAGCCATTTGCAACAACACAGATGGACCTAGAGAGTGTCATACTGAGTGAAGTCAGATAGAGAAGGAAAATATCATATGATATTCCTCATATGTGGAATCTAAAAAGAAATGATGCAAATGAACTTACTTACAAAATAGAAAGAGACTCACAGACTTAGAAAACAAGCTTATGGCTGCCAGGGGGTAGGAGAAGTTAGGGACTTCGGGAAGGTCATGTACACACTGCTGCTGCTGCTAAGTCACCTCAGTCGTGGCCGACTCTGTGTGACCCCATAGATGGCAGCCCACCAGGCTCCCCCATCCCTGGGATTCTCCAGGCAAGAATACTGGAGTGGGTTGCTATTTCCTTCTCTAATGCATGAAGTGAAAAGTGAAAGTGAAGTCACTTAGTCATGTCCAACTCTTAGTGACCCCATGGACTGCAGCCCACCAGGCTCCTCCGCCCAGGCAAGAGTACTGGAGAGGGTTGCCATTGCCTTCTCTGCATGTACACACTACTGTATTTAAAATGGATAACCAGTGAGGCCCCATTGTTTGGCACATAGAACTCTGCTCAATGTTATGTGCCAGAATGGATGGAAGGGGGGTTTGGGGGAGAATGGATACATGTATCTGTATGGCTGAGTCCCTTCACTGTTCACCTAAACCTACCACAATATTGTTAATCGATTATTTCTTAATACAAAATAAAAAGTTTAAAAAATAATAATAAATTAATTTTTTAAATTATTGTTAAAAAATGTTTCCTATTGCCTGAAGTATACAGAATAGCCTATTCTCAAGGCTCTGATCTTTAAGAGTCATTTGGAGATAAAGAGTTGCAGAACAGAGAATAACATTTGTCTTGGAGGTTTACAAGAACAGCTTTACCTGCCTGACATGGACAACTGCAAGAACAAAGGTTTCCAACACTAAGGAGTTTGCAACAACCAACTGCATCTATTTTTTTCATTAACTATTAAGCTCTTTATTAACTTTTATTTTTTCTGTTTGGTGTAATTGCAAGTTAAAGGCAACTTCAACTTGCCTTTAAAAGTGCTTTGCTGAAACCCCTATTGGAGTGCAGGGTTTTGGAGTGCAAGAGCCACCGATCTCCTTCATGGCCCTGCAATAAATCTTTCTGTGCTCCAAACTCCAAAATTTCAATTTATTTGGCCTCACTGTGCTTTGAGCATAGGAACTTGCATTCAGTAACATGTAGACATAACAATTTTGGGGGATCCAAAATCACTGCAAATGTGGTTGCAGCCATAAAATTAAAAGACGCCTGCTCCTTGGAAGAAAAGTTATGACCAACCTAGACAGTATATTAAAAAGCAGAGGCATTACTTTGCCAACAAAAGTCTATCTAGTCGAGGCTGTGGTTTTTCCAGTCGTCATGGATGTGAGAGCTGGACTATAAAGAAAGCTGAGCACCGAAGAATTGATGCTTTTGAACTGTGGTGTTGGAGGAGACTCTTGAGTGTCCCTTGGACTGCAAGGAGATCCAACCAGTCCATCCTAAAGGAGATCAGTCCTGAATGTTCATTGGAAGGGCTGATGCTGAAGCTGAAACTCTAATACTTTGGCCACCTGATGCAAAGAACTGACTCATTTGAAAATACCCTGATTCTGGGAAAGATTGAAGGCAGGAGGAGAAGGGGATGACAGAGGATAAGATGGTTGGTTGGATGGCATCACTGACTCAATGGACATGAGTTTGAGTATACTCCAGGAGGTGGTGATGGACAGCGAGGCCTGGCGTGCTGCAGTCCGTTGGGTCACAGAGTCAGACATGACTGAGTGACTGAACTGAACTGAACTGAGACATAACAAACTTACTAGCAGTAGGTAGTATCTAGTACTTCAAATTACTTCAGATATTGTCTCTTCCACTCTCTAACCTCAACTCCATCTGATTAACCTTTTTTAGAGTAACCCCATTCATATTTTCCCAATAATGTATCACTGAAAATAAGTTACTTTATTGCTGAGATGTTCATGAAGACTTACCCCAGTTTCTGCAAGTTACAGTGTGGATTCTTTACTTTTTCACACAAAATCCCAACTCCTGAGTCTCCCAGAGCATTTTCCCCCAAGTAGAGTCTGGTCAGGGAATGGTTGGTGCTCAGGACAGATGCAAGGTCCTCACAGCATGCTGATGTGAGACTGCAGCTGACCAACCTTTCAGAGAGATGGCAGATGGTCACAACACCTCTCTCAACCCAGTCACACACTGCTGTGAGTCAAGAAAGCACTTGTCCTGCCCTTGCCTATAGTTCAGTCTGCACATGAGAAGAGTATATCCAAGCTCTTTATTAACTATTTTTTTTTTTTCTCTGTTTGGTATAATAGCAAGAAAACACCCTCAAAGCCCATGCAATGTTACATCTTCCTAGATTTCTACATTTATTTTTATTGAGGTAAAATATGTATAGCATAAATTGTACCATTGTAAACATGTGTTCATTTATAAGTGTTAACAATTTAGTAGCACTTAAGTACATTCCCATAACTGTGCAACTATTACCACTGTCCATCCCCAGAACTCTTTTCCATATTCCCAAACTGAAATTCTATACACATTAAACAATAACTCCAAATTCCCTTCCCCCAAAACCCTGCAAACCACCATTCTACCTTTTGTCTCTATGAATTTGACTATTCTAGGTATTACATATAAATGGAATCATACAATATTTTCCCTTTTGCCTCTGGCTTATTTTACTGAATATATAGCCCTATTGTGTTTTGCTTTTTTATAATAGCCACCCTAACAAGTATAAATTGGCCCTACCATTTTCAACTGATTTCTTGTCTTCAAAATTCAAGTCTCCCACAAGCATTCAGAGAAGAGCTACATAGACTGTCAAGCAACTGCATTGCTTTGGCCCTATTTTTCCTATTTAACGTGCACCAAGGCCTTATCATCAAATCCCGAAACTCTTCTAAAGCAAAATACATTGGTTTTATTTTCTTAGCTAGGTTATAAATACCTTAAAGGCAAGCATAATATTTCTGATTTTTTTTAAGGTCCCCTCCAGTGCTGACTATGTGACTTCTCTCACATAAAATGCTAACTAAATTAATTATTGACAAACATCCAGAGATAAACACAGGGAATCCTCTGAGTAGCCCAAGGCCATTTTCACTTTAAAATTCTAACACATCATGGCTCATTAAAGCCACAGCTATTGCTTCATGAGGGAAATTAGTTCAGCCTCACCAGAGCTTCTTCAGATTGCAGAATAGATGCCTCAGTCCCACACACAAAAGTCTGATCCCGAAGTCTCCCAGGGCGTTGTGGCTCAGGTCCAATTCCACCAGCTTCTGGTTGTTGCTCAGGACTGAGGAGATGTTGAAGCAGCACTGATGGGAAAGGCAGCACTGTCCCAACCTTCATCACAAGCACAGAAACAGAAAGATCTCAGAGCATGGGCTGCTTTCTGTCACTGCCTTCTGGTCTCTGCTGGGTTTTAGCACCAGGCAGGGGCACTGTGAGCTCATGTTACAAAGAGAATTAAACTAAATTTATAACTAAATTTTCATGAAGGAAAGTATTATCTTGGGACTTCCCTTGTGGTCCAGTGGGTGAGGGTCCGTGCTCCCAAAGCTGGGGGTCCGGGTTTGATCACTGGTCAGGAACTAGATCCCACATGCCATCCTGAATATCAAAGATCCTAAGTGTTGTAACTAAGACCTGACGTAGCCAAACACATAAATAAATATTTTTTTAAAAAGGAAAATATCTTATCAGAAACTCCTGACTATAGCTGAAGACATATTGGGAAAATTCAAGTCAGTTCTAGTGAAATGGATGAACCTAGAGATTGTCATACACAGTGAAGTAAGTCAGAAAGAGAAAAACAAGTATTGTATATTAACACATATAAATGGAATCTAGAAAAATGGTATTGATGAACCTATTTGCAGGGAAGAAGTGGAGACACAGAGATAGAGAACAGACTTGTGGACACAGTAGGGGAAAGAGAGGGTGGGATGAATGGAGAAAGTAGCATTGACATATACACACTCTGTTAAAGTAAATAGCTGATGGGAAGTTCCCATGCAACACAAGGAGCCCAGTCTGGTGCTCTGTGAGGACCTAGAAGGGTGGGTTGAGGGGAAGAGAAGGAGGCTCAAGAAGGAAGTGATATATGCATAATTATGAGTGATTTGCTTTTTATTATGGCAGAAACCAACACATTATAAAGCAATTTTCCTTCAGTTAAAAAATAAGTAAAAAAAAAAAAAAAAAGACATGTTGGGAAGATAGTTCTCAGGCTCTCTGGCTCACAATCTGTGACCACAGCTGCCAGGGAGCACATCTAAATAATGGGCAATTCTCAAGTATTTAAATGGCATGTTTCTGTTTCATAAATGAAAACAATGGTTAGCCGATGGGCTCCACCTCTTTACCACATGTTCCTACCAACTGAAACTCCCTCAGATGGATACTGCTCTCTCTAGGGCTGTATGCATCTTCCTTTTCTCTTGGACAATCTTGTCCCTGCTGTTTTGTTTGATGTTTTAATCCCAGCCCTCCATCTACACTGAAGGAGCGAGCATCTCTGATTCTTGATTGCTTTATACAGACACACGCTATCACCACTATCAGCACCACCACCGAAACAATTATCGTTCTCAGAGAAGCAAGAACAATATTCTAGCTCATTTCAAATGTCCTAGGAGCTGGTTGGATTACCTTTTCTGCCTCCATTTCCACACCAGCTAGAAGCAAATAGATAACTAAATCTTTATCTGCAGAACATCTCATTCTCATACATGTCTCCCTGTTTGTGTCTCACTTTCTAGAACCACAGAGGGGCATCACATCCACAGGGTTGATGGAGAGAGTGGCATGGTATAAAGGTGGAGAGGAATGTTAAATCTTAAAATCAGCCAGAACCTTGAAGGCAAAAAGAACATTTTATAATTTATCAAAACAAGTAAGAAAAAGCTCTTAAGCAAGGAAATGGCGTAATCAAAGCATAATTTTTTAAAAATATTAAGCAACCCTCTGTCTTCTGTACAGAGAATGAATGGTGGGTGGCAAAAGTAGATGCAGGGACACCAAACAGACAACATTCATCTGATATGTACTTTTGAGCACAAACAAATGGTACAAGCTTGTCCAAACATTATAGAGACAATTGCAGGACAAACATGAATCCTGTCATGAGAAATTAATAGTCTTGGAGGGCATTGCAATATCTAAGCAAATAATTGTGGTTGTTAGATCTGGGCTGCTGGAGTTGAGACAGGCTGGGACCTGGGACCCTTTACTGCAGTACTTGCACCTGGATGAATGTCTCCTCGGGCAATAGAATACAAAAGAAACTATAAGGGCGGAATTCCCTGGTGGTCCGGTAGTTAGGACTCCACAATTCTTATGTAGGGGGCTTGGCCACACAAGGTAGCCCAAAAATAGGGATATTAAAAAAAGAAAGAAAGAAAGAAACTATAAGGGACTAAAAATAACTGCATGCCTGCATAGTTGAGGCAAATTATGAATAAAAAGATACAAAAAGGCCAAAATCCCAACTGCCATTTCTGAAGAACCAGGAGCAAAAGTAGAGTAACTGTACATGATCCCTGCACACGGTACCACTGAGGGGGTGAGCAGACCACCTAAGCCATCCCTCTGGTCCCATCCACTGATCTGCCCTACCCTCACTGTGTTTAAGAAACCAGCTCACCCCACCTCAGAGAGCCAGCAAGGATACCTTTACTTGTTTTCGCTCCCTCATGCTGCAGCACTATGCTCAGTAAAGCCATGGCTTTACTTTCTTATTTACTTAACTTAAATTTTCTTATCTGGCATTTTACTGATTTCTATTGGTTAAAGAGTCTATGGGGGGGAATTCCCTGGCAGTCCAGTGATTAAGACTCTGCACTTCCAGTGCAGGGAACATGGGTTCAATTCCTGGTCTGGGAACTAAAATCCCACATGCCCAGTGGTGTAGCCAAACAAAAGGCAAAAAGAGTCTAAGGGACTTGCCTGGTGATTCAGTGGTTAAGACTCCACTTCTACTTCCCCTGGTCAGGGAACTAAGATCCCATATACTGTGTGGCATAGTCAAAAAAAAAAGGTCTAAGGACCCCGGATGGTAACAAAATCAGAATGAGGAAAAGTGGAAAACAGCTTGTACGGGGGTGAAATTAAGAAGACTGGTGATAGGGTGGTTATTAAGAGCAACACAGAAAGGTATGAAAATGTCCTGAGGTGGTGGGCTTTAAAACTGGCTGTGAAGTCCAGATTTGTGACAAAGGAGGATTGGAGGGGTGGCCCGTACAACTTTGTACTTGATTCAGGGCATGTGAGTCTAATTCACAGTGCGGGCTCATCACTTTAGTCGCTCAGTCATGTCCAACTCTTTGCTTCCCCATGGACTGCAGCACATCAGGCCTCCCTGTTCATCACCAACTCCTGAAGTTTACTCCAACTCATGTCCGTTGAGTTGTGGTGCCATCCAACCATCTCATCCTCTGTCGTCCCCTTCTCCTCCCACCTTCAATCTTTCCCAGAATCAGGGTATTTTCAAATGAGTCAGTTCTTCACATCAGGTGGCCAAAGTATTGGAGTTTCAGCTTCAGCATCAGTCCTTCCAATAAATATTCAGGACTGATTTCCTTTAGGATGGACTGGTTGGATCTCCTTGCAGTTCAAGGGACACTCAAGAGTCTCCTCCAATACCACAATTCAAAAGTATTAATTCTTTGGCGCTCAGCTTTCTCTATAGTCCAACTCTCACATCCATCCATGACTACTGGAAAGACCATAGCTTGGACTAGACAGACCTTTGTCACAAAGTAATGTCTCTGCTTTTTAATATCCTGTACCAGTTGGTCATAGCTTTTCTTCCACGAAACAAGCATCTTTGAATTTCATGGCTACACTCACCATCTGCATCGGTCTTGGAGCCCAGGAAAATAAAGTCTGTCATATTTCCATTGTTTCCCCATCTATTTGCCATGAAGTGATGGGACCAGATGCCATGATCTTCAGTTTTTGAATGTTGAGTTTTAAACCAACTTTTTCACTGTCCTCTTTCACTTTCATCAAGAGGCTCTTTAGTTCTTCTTTGCTTTCTGCCATAAGGGTGGTATCATCTGTGTATCTGGGGTCATGATATTTCTCCAAACACTCTTGATTCCAGCTTGTGCTTCATCCAGCCAAGCATTTCACATGATGTACTCTGCATAGAAGTTAAATAAGCAGGGTGACAATATACAGCCTTGATTTACTCCTTTCTCAATTTGGAATCAGTCTGTTGTTCCATGTCCAGTTCTAACTAATGCTTCTTGACTTACATACAGATTTCTCAGGAGGTAGGTTAGGTGGTCTGGTATTCCCATCTCTTTAAGAATTTTCCACAGTTTGTTGTGATCCACACAGTCAAAGATTTTGGCATAGTCAATAGAGCAGATGTTTTTCTGGAACTCTCTTGCTTTTTCTATGATCCACCGGATATTGGCAATTTGATCTCTGATTCCTCTGTCTTTTCTAAATCCAGCTTGAACATCTGGAAGTTCATGGTTTACATACTGTTAGAGAATTTTGAGCATTATTTGCTAGCATGTGAGATGAGTGCAACTGTGCAGTAATTTGAACATTCTTTGGCATTGCCTTTCTTTGGGATTGGAATCAAAACTGACCTTTTCCAGTCCTGTGGCCACTGCTGAGTTTTCCTGGCATACTGAGTACAGCACTTTAACAGCATCATCTTTTAGGATTTGAAATAGCTCAACTGCAATTCCATCACTTCCACTGGCTTTGTTTGTAGTGATGTTTCCTAAGGCCCACTTGATTTCACATTCCAAGATATTGGGCTCTAGGTGAGGGATCACAGCATCATGGCTGTCTGGATCATTAAGATCTTTTTTGTATAGTTTTTCTGTGTATTCTTGCCACCTCTTCTGAATATCTTCTGCTTCTATTAGGTCCCTACCATTTCTGTCCTTTATTGTGCCCATCTTTCCATGAAATGTTCCCTTGGTATATCTCATTTTCTTGAAGAGATCTCTAGTCTTTCCCATTCTATTGTTTTTCTCTATTTCTTTGCATTGATCACTGGAGAAGGCTTTCTTATCTCTCCTTGTTATTCTTTGGAACTCTGCATTCAAATGGGTATATCTTTCCTTTTCTTCTTTGCTCTTAGCTTCTCTTCTCTTCTCAGCTATTTGTAAGGCCTCCTCAGACAACCATTTTGCCTTTTTGTGCTTCTTTTGTTTGGGGATGGTCTTGACCACGGCCTCCTGTACAATGTCACAAACCTCTGTTCATAGTTCTTTAGGCACTCTGTCTATCAGACCTAATCCCTTGAATCTATTTCTCACTTCTACTGTATAATCATAACAGATTTTATTTAGATCATACCTGAATGGTCTAGGAGTTTTCCCTACTTTCTTCAATTTAAGTCTGAATTTGGCAATAAGGAGTTCATGATTTGAGCCACAGTCAGCTCCTGATTTTGTTTTTGATGACTGTATAGAGTTTCTCCATCTGCAGCTACAAAGAATATAATCAATCTGATTTCAGTATGGCCATCTGGTGATGTCCATGTGTACAGTCAGTTCTTGTGTTGTTAGAGGAGGGTGTTTATCACAGTGTGGGCTCATAGCAAGCACTTTATTATAGACCCACAAGACATGCCCTGTGACAATTTAATCCATGCAAAATATTTTGATGGGTTCCAGCTCAGGTAGCCATTTCTGTATTTGATGAAACTCTTCTATTCTCATCTCTATAAGCATGGCTAATGAAGAAATGGAAGACCCTAAAAGTAATGCCCTTTCCTACCACCAACAAATGACTTATTTTCAGTTCCCCTTTATTCTTCCCCATCTGAAACTTCTCAAATAACTGTCCTCCAAACCATTTGGCCTTCCCATTTGTAATAGGCTGAGCTGTGTCCCCCCAAAAAAGTTCATGCTGAAGTCTCAACCCTTAGCACCTTAGAATATTACTACATTGGGCTTTAAAAAGGTAATTAAGTTAAAATGACATCATTAGGGCAGGTCCTAATCCAGCATGACTGGGGTCCTTGTATGAAGAAGAGATCAGACACACACAGAAATCATGTGAAGACACAGGGAGAGGACAGCAATCTACAGCCAAGGACAGAAGCAGCAGAAGAAACCAACACTTCTGACAACTTTATCTGGGACTTCCAGCTCCCAGGATTGTGAGAAAGTTAACTTCTATCATTTAAGTCTCCCACTCTGTGGTACTTGGTTATGCCAGCCTTAGAAAACTAATAAACTGCTAACGGTCCTTCTTCTCCTTTTCTGTCTTTCTCACACACACACATATACACAGACATATACACACACAAGCGTGCGGATTCTTACCACAATCTACGAATGTTACAACCCGGTTGTTGGAGTGTTTCACACAGCACCTTCATGCCTGGGTCCCCCAGGGTATTGCCACTGAGGTTCAATTCAGTGAGGTTCCAGTTATTGCTCAGGACTGAGAAGATGCCGCTGCAAATGCTGGTGGTCAGATAGTTCACCAACCTAGAAATTGGAAGGAAGGAAGAAGAGAAAACAAAGTGAATCTCTCAGAATAGCAAACTGAAGTTGGAGCCAGGGTGGCTGACACTAGTGCAGAGGCAACCTAGGGATTAAGAAATGAGTCACAGAACCAAAGACCGGGCACTGAGGAATGCAAAAGGCCAAAGGAGTCCTGGTAAGGCTGTTCTGCACATTTTATGATTAAAAGAGCCTATGATGCACTGAGGAAACCAGAATTGAAAGAGACATGTGTACCCCAATGTTCATCGCAGTACTGTTTACAATAGCCAGGACACGGAAGCAACCTAGCTGCCCATCAGCAGACGAATGGATAAGAAGGCTGTGGTACATATACACAATGGAATATTACTCAGCCATTAAAAAGAATGCATTTGAATTGGTTCTAATGAGGTGGGTGAAAGTGGAGCCTATTATACAGAGTGAAGTAAGTCAGAAAGAAAAACACCAATACAGTATACTAACGCATATATATGGAATTTAGAAAGATGGTAACAATGACCCTATATGCGAGACAGCAAAAGAGACACAGATGTAAAGAACAATCATTTGGACTCTGTGGGAGAAGGCGAGGGTGGGATGATTTGAGAGGGTAGCATTGAAACATGTATATAATCATATGTGAAGCAGATTGCTGGTTCAGGTTTGATGCATGAGACAGGGTGCTCAGAGCTGGTGCACTGGGATGACCCTGGGGGATGGGGAGGGAGGTGAGAGGGGGCTTCTGGATGGGGAACACTTGTGCTCCCATGGCTGATTCATGTCGATGTATGGCAAAAACCACTACAATACTGTAAAGTAATAAGCCTCCAATTAAAATAAACAAATTAATTTAAAAAAGAAAAACAGCCTGTGATGAATAGATAAAGAAGGTGTGATATATACATACACAAACACACACACACAATGGAATACTATTCAGCCATGGAGACGCAGACATAGAGAATGGACTCATGGACACAGCAGGAGAAGGAGAGGGTGGGATAAACTGAGAAAGTAGCATTGACATATCAGTTCAGTTCGGTTCAGTTGTTTAGTCAGTCGTGTCCGACTCTTTGTGGCCCTATGGACTGCAGCACACCAGGCTTTCCTATCCATCCCCAACTCCCAGAGCTTGCTTTGACATATATACACTACCATATGTGAAATAGATAACCGGTGGAAAACTGCTATCTAACACACGGAGCCCAGCCTGGCACTCTATGACAACCTAGAGGGTGGGATGGGAGTGAGGAGGCTCAAGAGAGAAGGGATACATATATACAGAGGTATGATTGATTCATGTTGATGTATGGCAGAAACCAACACAACATTGTAAAGCAATTATTTTCCAATTGAAAAATAGAAAAATAATGAAATTTTGTCATCTGCAAAAACTTGGATGGACTTAGAGAGTATTATAGTATATGATATCACTCATATGTGGAATCTAAAAAATAATATAAATAAACTTATTTACAAAACAGAAAAAGACTCAGAGACATAGAAAACAAAATTACAGTTATCAAAGGTGAAGTGGAAGAAGGGATAAATTAGGAGGTTGGGGTTAACATACACACACTGCTATATACAGATTTCCAGGTGGCACAGTGGTAAAGAAAGCCCGTGTCAAGCAGGAGATGTGGGTTCAATCCCTGGGTAGGGTAGATCTCCTGGAGAAGGAACTGCCAACCCACTCCAGTATTCTTGCCTGGAAAATCCCATGGACAGAGGAGCCTGGTGGGCTAAAGTCCATGCGGTCACAAAGATTCAGACACAACAGTAACTAAACAACCACCACTACTGTATATAAAATAGATAACCAGCAAGGATCTACTGTATAGCACAGGGAACAATAACCTGTAACAACCTATTAGGAAAATAATCTGAAAAAGTATATGCATATATATATATATATATATATATATATATATATATATAAGACATATATATATATAACTGAATCACTGTGCTATAGATTTAAAACTAATATGACATTGCAAATCAACTATACTTCTAAAAACAAAAAACTAAAAAACTAAAAAACTAAAATGGGAAGAGGATGAGGGGAGGGAATAATTTGGGAGTTTGAAATAGACATGTACACACTGTTATATTTAAAATGGATAACCAAGAAGGATCTTCTTGCATGGCACATGAAACTCTGCTCAATGCTATATGAAAGCCTGGATGGGAGGGGAGTTTAGGAGAAAATGGATACATGTATATATATGGCTGAGTCCCTTCTCTTTTCTCCTGAAACTATCACAACATTGTTTGTTTATTAATCAGCTATATCTCAATACAAAACAAAAAGTTAAAAAAAAAAAAGAAGTACAAATTACTATGTGTAAAATAAATAAAATATAAGAATAAGTTGTACAACACAAGGAATATCGCCAATAGCTATAAACGGAATTCAACCTTTAAAAATCATGAATCACCATATGTAAAATAGGTAGCCAATGGGTATTTGCCATATTACTCAGGGAACTCACACTGGGGGTTCTGTGACAACCTAGAGGGGTGGGATGGGGAGGGAGGTGGGAGGGAGGGTCAAGAGGAAGAGGACAGAAGTATACCTATGGCTGATCCATGTTGATGTATAGCAGAAACCAACACAATATTGTAAAGCAATTGTCCTACAATTTAAATTTTTTTTAATTTTAATAAAACAATTTTAAAAAATTATGAATCACTATGTTATACACTGGAAACATTGTATATCAACTATATCTCAGTGAAAAATAATATTTTTTAAATTGCAAAACAGCCTGTGACTTTGGCTGACTGTAAAGAGCCTCTGGTTCCTACCTCCGGAATCCTTCTCCTCCTTCATCAATTGGCTGCCCTGCCCATGGCCCTGGACACTCTGCTAAATGACCCAGAGGCTGGTTCTTACATTAGCTGCATAATAGCATCAGTTATGATCACAAAAATCCCTATGCCAGGCCACATCATAGGAATAAAGCCAGAATTTCTAAGGTAGGACCAAGCATATTGATATTTTTAAGACTTCCAGGTGATTCCAAAGTGCTACTCCTGTTAAAATGAAGATTCTGATTCCATGGGTCTAGGATCAGGCCTGCAATCCTTCACTTCTAACAGGCACCAGGTAGGTGCTCATGCTGCTAGTCCTTCAAAGGCTCTACAACACACAAAGCAAGCTCCTGTCCTCAGAAGAAGGTAGCGATCATCTAGCATGATGCGCATCAAGCTTTTCTTCAAGGTTTTAGTGTGAGTTTCTGCCAGCCTTCTTCACAATCCTGTGATCTTAGTCAGGTGTCTTGTTTTCTGAGCCTCATTTTTAGTGCCCTAGTGAGATCTTCTCTCAAGACATGGTAGCAGTTGGGGCTGTATAGTTTGAAAAAAAAAAAATCAATGTGTAAAAAAGCTAGAAGTCTGGGACCTTGAGGAATTCAGGCTGCTCATGGCCAGGTTGTCCTCAGAACTGAGCCCCTGGTGGCACAGTACCAAATCTACCAAGTCTTCTTTTTCTCGACCGGCATCAATCGGTATGCTTCTAAGAATGAGATACTGCCAGAGATCCTTCATTTTCAGTTGCATTAACTGAGAGCACTGAATCTCTTGTAATAAGTGCCAAGTGGAACATCTATGGAGATTTTTTTTGTAAGACTGAACAAACTGAGCAAAAATCTTTCTTGCAGTCATAACATACATGCTTCTTTCTAAAGATTGAAAACGAAAGTTCACAGGATTTGCAAACTATATTAGGCTCTTCTGTAGATGCTGTAGTCCCCCTGGCTCTTGCTCTCTCCCTCTTCCATCTTCTTTCTAGCTATTCTGAACTATTTGCCATTGTCAAAATGTACCCTGCTTCCCCATCCCACTCTCTGAACCCACCGTCCCCTTGGTCTGGGCTGCCCCTTGTGCATCTGTGGCTCTTTCATACTCCATCCTTCAGGATCCAGCTGGCCAAGGGCTTCCCCTGTGTGCTTCAGATGCACTCCACCAATATTCCTGCCAAGGCCCACCCCCTCTACCAAGAGCCCTGGTTTTCCTGCCTGGCCCCACAACCCCACTATAAGTTGTTGTGAACAGGACCTGGCTCTTAGCCACTACTGAAGTCTCAGCAGGTAGTCCTTGATGACCCAACAATAAAAAGAAAAGTCATCGCGGTAGCAGTGTCAAGGAAAAGAGAGGGAGCTGAAAGCTTACTGCTGCCAGTGAAAGGGCCAGCTCCTTTTCTCCTTAATTTTGTCCCATGTCAAGTGTCCTCTATAGAGGTCAAACCCAAGCATTCACAGAGCAGACACCTCCCCACAGCCACTGAAGCTGTGGTAGTTTCTGCCCGAGGATTTAGAAGTCAAGTAACTCAACCCTTTCAATGAACACACACAACTGACTTCCAACCCTCTAGCAATTGAGTAAACAGACCTTGAAGTGGGTGCTGTTGACAAATGAAAGTGTTAGTTCCTCAGTTAGTTCTTTGCGATCCCATGGACTGTAGGCCACCAGGCTCCTCTGTCCATGGAACTCTCCTGGCAAGAACAGTGGAATGGGTTGACATACCCTTCTTCAGGGGGTCTTTCTGACCCAGGGAACAAACCAGGGTCTCCTGCTTTGCAGACAGATTTTTTACCATCTGAGCCATCAGGGAAGCCCTAGCTGTTGACAAATGCCTGGCTGCAAGCGCAAGGTGAGGGCCTTGGAGCACTCTCTCCTTTCCAGCCCTATTTCCCCTCATTGGTTGTTCCAGTGAAGCCATGTCCCTCTCCATTTTCTCCTACATAAACGCTCTTCCTCAGACCACATTCATGTCTCCTTCATATAAGACGCCACTGCCAGGACTTTTCCAGCAATCCAGTGGTTAAGAATCTGCCTGCCAATGCAGGTGACACGAGTTCCATCCCTCTTCCTGAGAGATTCCACCTGTACAGGCCAATTAAGCCCACGTGCCACAACTACTGAAGCCTGCATGCCCAAAGCCTGTGCTCTATAACAAGAGAAGCCACCCCAATGAGAAGCCTGTGCACCACAACTGGAGATTGGCCTCTGCTTGCAGCAACTAGAGAAACCCCACACACAGAAGACCTAGCGTAGCCAAAAATAAATTAATTAATTATTTTTCTTAAAAGAGATTGTCTAGGTAATAAAAAATTCCTTTTCCTTCTCTGCCACCCACCTACATTCTCTCAATCTTTCAAGGCAGGCTCAAACTTCACTCCTCCAAGAAATCTCCCCCAAGCATCCCACACTGAGGTCCTCTGTCCTCTGTGTTCCTTGGCAGAGTCATACTGGTTTTTCTGCCCCTTAGGTGACAGGCTATTAAGCAATAAAGTCTCAAGTAAATTACAAGCAATTTGAGTTTATGAACATTTTCTTCCATTCTTTTTTTCACATAACACATTGTGCTAAATTGGCATCCACCAAACATTTGCTTACTGTTTCACTGGTTTTTTTCTCATGTCATTTGTCCACCTACTCTTCCTCTACTAGTCAATATCTGCCAATGAAGGGGTCTGGTAGAAATGATTGATGATGGCATTGTTTTGTAGCTGTGGAAACTGCATTTGCAAGACTGTTGAAGACAAAGGAGAGTAAGTGCCAAGAATCAGAAGACTAGAAAGTAGAAGACATATAGTACCAATTGCCTGAAGCAAGATCTCCTTACCGCTGAGAATATGCAACCTCAGAATCAGAGAGAACAGAATGGTCTATATGAGAGTGTCTAACTTCCTCCTCTTCTTCCTCCTCTTTGGGTGAGTTATGGAGCAACCTCAGGGAAAGGGATTCCACATGGCGACAGTTCTCAATACAAAAAGAAGAAACCACATGGTCCATTCTGGTGGACAGCTTGATCTCAATTTTGGGGAAATGGCCCATGGCCCTTTGCACAAATTCCTCCTCCTGCATCTCATACAAACAATAGAACAATTCCAGCTGGCTGGGCTCAGTCTGTAGTGTCTTGGCCTGGGCTTTTGCTTCAATCCATTTCAGCAGCTCCAGCCTGATTTTCTGCGAGATCTTACAGCTCAGTTTTTTCTCTAAGTAGGAGGTTCTCTCCTGGTTTATAAGGCCAAAGAGGAAACGGACAACAAAAATCAGATACCCCTTTTCGAATTTGCCATAGTTTTCGAGAAGGACCTTCACATCTCGGTTGGGAAGCTTTGAACAACCCTGAGTCATGCTCCTCATCTCCCCATGATTATCTTCTTCCAGCAGGTAGTACATGGCAGCAAAGAACTCCTGAAAAGTCATGTGGATGAAGCTGTAGAATTTCTCGCAGTCCACTTCCTTTTGGAACAGGTTCATCCTCAAGAAAGCAGACACATCTGCCTTCTGCAGGCCGTGATTTCTGAGATCACACTCCTCAAATAGGATTTTCTGGTTCCAGATTCCATCTGCAGCCAATGAGCAGAGACCCCAGAGGGTAGCAGAGTTGTGGTTCTCCTGGCTCCCTCCCTGAGATTGCAACAAACTAGAGAGGAAGAAGATATACACTGCAGTAGTGGTCTTGGATGTCCGAGCAAGACTCTTGCCACTGTCCATCTGCTGTTTCAGTCCAGTGCACACAATCCAGCAGACCAGAGGAATAAAGCACATGGTGAAGAGGATCTCATTCTCCTGAATCAGCCTGAAGGCTTCCCTTGCTTGCTGCTCATCTGAGAAATACTTTAAGAAATATTCCTTCCTCCTGGCCTCTGAGAAACCCAGGATCTCCACATGACGAGCCTGGCCCAGCAAGTGCTGAAGTTTCTCCAGAGCCACAGGTCTTGTGGTGATGAGGAGTGAGGCCTCAGGAAGCAGTCTTTTTCTGATGAGGCTGCTCAGGAGAATGTCTCCCCGCTCCACCTTCTGCCAGTTCGTGCAGAGTGCTTCCGTGTGCTCATCAAAGGCACCTTGAAGCTCGTCAAAGCCGTCCATGAGGAAGAGGATCCTGGAAGGTTTGCTTACAATCTTGCCTATGGGTGGGTTTGGGCCAGGGCAGCAGCTGGCGATCAGATCCCCCAGGCTCCTCTGCGCCCCAAGGCTTACCTCCCGGCAGTGAATGTAAAACAAATAGTCAAATCTATCCTGGTAAAGTTTCTCTGATGCCCAGTCCAACATGATCTTCCTGGCCAGTATTGTTTTCCCGATGCCCGCTGCTCCCTGGAATACCACCGTGTGCACAGGCTCAGAGTGTTGGTCCTCAGGATCAAACAGCAATTCCAAGTTCACAGAACTCACGGGACTATCCTGTATCTTGGCCCAGGTCCTTCCAATGGTCAGGAGCTCATGCTCCCTCTCCCATTGGCTCCTGTGTTCCTTGATGAGACGCAGCCTGGTGAAGCGTTTGTTGAGGTTCACGCTCTCACCCAGGCGGGCATTCCTGTCTTCAATACACTGGAATTTGCTTCTCACATATTTTCTGTACTTCTTACAGTAATCTGTGTCAGAGACAGAAAGTTAGACTTCAGAAGAAGCTTGACTACATCCACCAGAGACAAGCTGACAACAGGGGCTGGTGGTCTCTAAGGAGTGGAAACTGATATTGAAAAATGGGAGTTGCAATTTCTTGCCACTGCCTGGGGTATGGATAGCCCCAGAAAATATAGGTGTCAAAATCTTCCTAGACACAGCTGAACAGAAGAATAGCAAAGTGCCATATGGTATTGGCCCTGACCAGAAAGTCCTTTTTCATTCAATCTTACTCCTTTACAGAGTCTGCAGCTCATGCCCTATAAAACCTGAAACATTCAGTTTCCCACCATGGTTTTGGGGCTGCAAGGAGTGAAACACACATCTATTTCTTAAGCTAAAGTGGATTTCCTAAGACAGACCTTTTCACCCCAAGGAACATGTTAGGATCACCAAGTTATCCACCTTCTGAGCTTCAAGTACCTATAGAATCAGGTCTCTAAACCCAATCAGAAGTACCACCTATATTGCTTACCTTTTTTTTTCCTACAAATAGAGATTCTGGAAAGGTATCCCAGTAAACCCATCCATTCTTCTTCAAGGCTTTCTTCCTGACTTAGTACAGAAACATTTGCATTCTCTGAGAATTAAAGGAAGAAAATACAAAGCGTCAAAAACCAGGTCTCCTGATTAAGGTGATGTCATTGAAACCCAATGGCAAAGGTCCATCTAGTCAAAGCTATGGTTTTTCCAGTAGTCACGCATGGATGTGAGAGTTGGACCATAAAGAAGGCTGAGCACCAAAGAATTGATGCTCTCGAACTGTGGTGTTGGAGAAGACCCTTAAGAGTCCTGTGGACTGCAAGAAGTTCAAACCAGTCAATCCTAAAGGAAATTAACCCTGAATATTCATTGGAAGGACAGATGCTGAAGCTGAAACTCCAATACTTTGGCCACCTGATGCAAAGAGCCAACTCATTAGAAAAGACTCTGATGCTGGGAAAGATTGAAGGCAGGAGGAGAATGGGATAACAGAGGACAAGATGATTTGATGGTATCATGAACTCAATGGACATGAGTTTGAGCAAGCTCCGGAAGATGGTGAAGGACAGGGAAGCCTGGCGTGCTGCAGTCCGTGGGGTCTCAGAGTCAGACACAACTGAGTGACTGAACAACAAAAACAATTGAAATCCAATAGCCAACACTTGGCACAGGTCAAAGCCACCTGCCCTGAACATCTCCCAAACCAAAATACAGCTCAGTTGAATGTCCAGCTGGAAGCATTCCTGTACTCCTAATTTCAAAGTAATGGATACCAACTAATATTGTGTCCTCATTGTATCCAGTCTTGGAATCTATCTCCCAAGCCTGTAAATCAGAAGGCAAACATATGAGCCATCAAAGTTTCTCATCCTCATTTGGCTTTGGCAGATTCCCTCCCTTGTGCTCTGGTTTTAAGGCCATCGCCACACTCTCAGTTATCCCCAGGATGGCCAAAGGCCAGCAGTATCATCTGCCCTTGAGCCCAAATGCCTGGAATTCATCTGACCCTTATTTGGAGTCTTCAAAAGCGAGAATAACCCATCTGTCTTATATCTAATTCAGAATCCTGACTAACTTTAGATTCACTTAGAAAGTTTTTAAAAAAATTGATTCTAGGACTCTACTCCCAATGATCCTTTTTCAGTTTTCTGAGCTGGAGCACAGGCACCATTATATTCATCTATTTTTAAAATAATTTTTATTGGAGTAGGGTTGATTTACAATGCTGTTAGTTTTCTGCTGTACAGAAAAGTGAATCACAATTATATATACATATATATACTCTTTTTTAGATTCTACTCCCTTATAGGTCATTACAGAGTATAAAGTAGAAGGCACCTTTTTATTTTAAAAGCCCCACATGCATCCACAGCTGAGAATTATAGACCTGAACAATCAATAAACAACACATCCAAAAGAGGTATCTTACAGGAGAAATTAGACACAGCAGAACAAGAGACAGGTACCAGGGCAAATGCATGGGGCAGATAAATTTAGGTGGGCAGGAACTCCAGAGCTATATAAAAGATTCCTGAGGTATCTACTTGTTCTGAATGCAAATGCTGTTAACCCCACACACACCAAACCACAAAATAAAATCTAAACATTAACTCAAACCAAGACCAAAACCTAATTTTTACCTAAAATGTAACACTAGCCAGCCCCCTGAAACAAAAAACAAAACCCACACACACAAAAAAAACTTCTAACCCTAGGTATAATCCTTCCACCCCCAAAACCTACATGTATAAGCCAAATGGCATAATGGTTATTCCACCAAAGAGACACTTGACATTGAATCCAGGCTTGGCTCTGGTTAGAACAGAGCCATGGACAACTGTAACTTTTTCCGGGCTCATTTCACATGGTTTTGCAACCATTCTCCAGAATTATTTTTCATCTTGGGAAAATGAAATTCTTTATATCCATTAAACAACAGTTCTCCATTCCCCATTCCTTGCAGCCCCTGGAAACCACCACTTTGTCTCTATAAATTTGTCTACTCCAGGTACCTCTTATAATGGAATCACAGAATATTTGTCTTTTTGTGATTGACTTATTTCACTTAGTATAATGAAATTGAAAACTTATTTGAAAAAGCACAGGCCTCCAGGGGTTCTTGTGAGGAATAAATAAAATCCATAAAATCTGCTTAGTGAACTACTTCTGCAACCATGATTGAAAGTGAAAGTGTCAGCCCCTCAGTCTTGTCTGTCTTTGCGACCCCATGAACTGTAGCCCGCCATGCTCCTCTGTCCATGGAATTCTCCAAGCAAGAATACTGGAGTGGGTTGCCATTCCCTTCTCCAAGGGGGCTTCCCAACCCAGGATCGAACTCAGGTCTCCTGCATTGCAAGAAGATTCTTTACCATCTGAGCCACCAGGGAAGCAACCTTGATTATTACACTTTAACATGGTTACTGAGTATGTCAGTACTGACACAATTATAATTATGCTATTATAAACAATTTGTTTACAACATCACACTGATAAACACACCTGCCTTCATGCCCCTATTTTTTATCTCCCTCATTAGATCCATATTTCTCCCCCACCTCACTCTGCTTGTGATCTGCTGATCTATTTTATATTTGCCAGTATAAATACTTTTTAATTAACTTTAGATATGCCAATGTGGACAAAACAAGGTTAGAAGAAAAAACAGTGTAAATAGAAAATAATTCATTAGAAAACAGTTTAAGTCTATAAAACTGACTTCAAATGGCATAGATGTACTACATATACACCATCATTTTTGTCTGTTTCAGAAACACTGATTCATTTTTATTACACTTTTTCACTAGCTCAACATCATCATCTTGTGATTTTCTAGGTTCCTCTGAGCCCTTTCTTGTACCCTTCCCTTGCTCAGAACACCAAGCCAGAAGGAAGAACCTCACCATGCAAAAGACAAACAACCCATTTAAAACATGGGAAAGGAATTTGAATAGTCATTTCTCCAAAGATAAGCAAATGACTAACAAGCACATGAGAAGAGGTTCAATATCACTAGTCAATAGGGAAATACAAATGAGATACCATCTCAAGCCCATTAGGACTGCTACTGTCAAAAAAAGAAAACATAAATGTTAGTAAGGATGCGAAGAAATTAGAACCCTTGTGCACTGTTAGTGGGAATGTAAAATGGTGCATCTACTGTGGAAAACATTATGGCAATTCCTCAAAAAATTAAACTAGAATTACCATATAAGCCAGTAATTCCACTTCTGGAAATAAACCCAAAAGAATTGAAAGCGAGATCTCAAAGAGATTTGTACAATCATATTCATAGAAACACTATTCACAATAGTCAAAAGCTAAAAGCAATTAGAAAGTCCAATGATGGATGAATGAATGAATGAACAAACTGTGGTATACACATACCACAAAATAGTATTCTACCTTAAAAAATAATGAAATCCTGCCATATGAGACAATGTGCGTGAAGCTTGAGGAAGTTTATGCTAATACACAAAAAGACAAATATTCTATGATTCCACTTATAAAAGGTACTAGAATAGTCAAATTCATAGAAACAGAAAGTGGTTGTCAGGGGCTGAGGGGAGGGTAGAATTGTTTCATGGGTACAGAGTTTTGCAAGATGAAAAAGCGTTCTGGAGATTGATTGAACAACAGTGTGAATGAGCTTACCACCACTGCATCATACACTAAAAATGGCTGATAATAAATTTTATCTTATGTATATCTTATCATGATTTTAAAAAAGTACAGTCTTCATTCCACTCACCCCATTCTGGCTCATCCCTCTTAGCTTTCTCGTAAAGGTCTCTCCTGTTGATTGCAGCAAAAATCCACTTGGCCATGGCCCATGCCTTCTCTTCCCCGTTGAAATCAATCATCAGCGTGGCTAGATCCACATGATCTGCTTTTTCTGTCTGACCCCGAGGAATTGAGGTGCAGCCCTTCTGACTGGGATAGTCTTCTAAATGCATCTTGAATTTCTTAAAGTCTATGTCTTCCAGGTCCTCCAGGTAACGAGCCAGCTTGCAGCGAACACTTACCATGCTTATCGGCAGCCCCAGTCAGAGTCCTTGGGCATAAATCCACACTTGGAAGTTGGGTGGTGCAAACAGCATATGGTTAAGAAGTCTTTTCAGAAATTTACCCTCAGAGAGAACTAAAGTATCAAAAACCCAGAAAATTGAAAGGGAAAAAAAATATCACTGGATTCTAACAAGTTGCCACCTTTAGCTTTTAAATGTGAGTCAAATTCTTACCAGAAAGTTTTCCTATTGGCTCGACCCAGGTGTGTGTCCTGAGCCATGGAAGAAAGGTGCCCCTATGGAGAGAAACAAAATCACCAACACAATCACATTAACAGTGCAATGCAGTCTTAAACCGCTTCCTGATGCCACCTTGATGTATCACCAAGAGAACTTTCATCCCACTGATTACTGGCTATGGATGACCTGGATGATCTCTCCACTATTTTTCAACTTCAGTTTCCTCATCTATAAAATGGCAGAGTGGAAAAGATTTTTTTTACCTTCCTTCCAACTGAAAGACTCTGGTTTCTTGTTTCTGTTTTGAACCAAGGAAAGATGAATGAGGGAGAAGAGAAGAAAGGATGCCAGGAATGAGTGATGATGGTGATAACAGAACAGTATATTTCTAGAGAGAAGGGAAGAGAACATAGAAGCAGGCAGAGGAAGGCATAACCTGCAACGACCCCTTTATCAACACATTGATTGACTAAAACTGAAATGGGATGGACCTTGGGGTGATAAGGAAGAATGATAAATATATACATTTGTTTAATCTCTCCTTGCAAAATTCACAATTATAATAATTATTAGAACTCACATTTATTGAGAGCTTCTCATGAGTTAGGTGTTGTACTGATGCACAAAACTGAAAAATTATATTCCTAGTTCCATGGTATGGAAGTAGAAAGTGAGTCTTAGGCTAAGTGACTTGCCCAGAGTTTCACAGCCAGGAGGGACAAAGGCAAGATTTACACTAGGGTCACTGATTTCTGAGTCATGCCCCTAACAGTGCATTTTTCTCGGCATAAAAAATGTGAGAACATTTCTTCCACCATTTAAGTAGGTATCTCAGTCAAGTAGGAGGAAAAAATGGTTGAAGATGATAAAAAAATATAGATGAAAGTGAAAGTGTTAGTTGCTCAGTTGTGTCTGATTCTTTGTGACCCCATGGACTGTAGCCCACCAGGTTTCTTTAGAATTCTCCAGGCAAGAATACTGGAGTGGTTTGCAATTTCCTTCTCCAGGGGATCTTCCTGACCCAGGGATAGAACCCATCCTGCATTGCAGGCAGATTCTTTACCATCTGAGCCACCAGGGAAAACCAAAAATCAGGTTGTTAAAAAACAAAAACACTTTCCCAGGTTTTATCACACAGAGTAGTGTTCAATCACATTGCAGTATTCAATGTCTCGGTTTCCTAACTAGACTTCAAGTTCCACAAAGACTTGAAATCAGCTGGTATATCTCTTGATCATACACAATTTCTAGATTTTGGATGGATGAGCACATTGGCTTTGTTTGGAATTGATCTCTTCATATTATTGAATTTAGAAAAGGATCACAGGAAGGGAGAAGCACTATGAACCTAGGTCTCCTGCATTGCAGGCAGATTCTTTGCCATCTGAGCCACCAGGGAAAGCTTATGAAGCTTTCGAACTCTCCAAACTGGAATTCATAAAAACCCAGTTTAATGTTCAAGACATCTCAAACATGTTCAACTCTCCTTCCGTCTCCATTCCTGCCTCTCCACTCCTCACGTCTTGCATCGCTCACTCCCCGCCGACCCCTGTCAAGTCCATCCCCTATGCATTTGGCAGGTGGCAGGAGGAGAGGGGGTACTCCAGACAGATCCACCAGCTCTGCCGACCCTCCCAGGTCCCACTGCATCAATCTTTCTATCCACATCAGGACTCTGCCTCTCCTCTGTGCTACCCTATCCCTAACCTTAGTGCTCCCCAACCCTGACCTTTACCTTCTCTGTCCCTTGGTTTCTAAATATGCTCATTTCCTTACATGTATCCCAGCTATCCACTTTCTGGAGGAGTGAGCGTGAGCCACTTCACTGTTCCTGACCCCCACTCCCCACACACATGCACTGGCACACACAGTGACCAAAGATTGATAAACACAAAAGAAACGTTCCAGAAACATGTTGAAGGATAGACTTGAAGGCTGGCAGAAGGAACCTCTAGTCAAGTTCTGCCCCTTGAAACAATCTCCCCACTCTTCCCCAGGCTATTTCAGCCACCCGCTCCAAAGAGCTAGACTCACCCAGACGTCAGCCTCGGGAACAGCCGGAGAAGAAACTAGATGAATTTATAGCAGTCACAACCCAGCAGGAAGGATGTGGTCTCAGTTTGGAGCAAACAGGATTGCATCACAGGCAAAAGCAGAGACTAACGGTTACTCACATCACTGGATTTTCCAAACTGAAGCTCTCAAAGCTGAGCCTGCTTATAGCCAGAGATACCTGGCCTCTCCTCAATGGCCACTGGGGTAGAAAAGGGGAGGAAATTCAACTGCTGCTCAATGAATGTTCCCTCTGACTCTGACAACAGCCATATGAGTGTTTTGATGACTGAGGGGGCTGTGATGGAGAATACCACAGCAGCAAAAACAGACAATCGAAAGCATAACCTGGCTATCAAACTGCAGATCCCATTCACTTCCAAGCTGTCACATGGAGGAGGTCAGTAGACAATACAGTAACCACTGACTGTTATTTTTCTTCACCACTTAATTGAGGTAAGTATATACCTGTGAAACCATCACCACCATCAAGTCTATAAGCATATTTATCACCTCCCAAAGTTTCTCCGCACCCTATTATGTGGGGAAAATTGACTTTGTGTGTGTGGTGAGAACACAATATAAGATCTACCATAAACAAATATTAAGTACACAATTTAGTATTATTAGCTACAGGCTCTATACTGTATAGCAGATCTCCAGGACTTATCCATCTTGCATAATAGAAACTGCCCACTCTCTGACTAACATTTCCCTCTTTCTGTCCCTCCCCAGCCCCTGGAAACTGTCATACTACTCTGTTTCAATGAGTTTGACTATTTTAAATCCTACATGAGTGATTTCATTTGGTATTCTTCTTTCCTCTCATTTATTCCTCTATGTCATCAACATCCATTCATATTGTTGCAAATGGTAAGATTTCCTTATCTATCATGCCTGAATAACATTCCATTGTGATATTTTTCATATATGTATATGAAATATTCCATATATATAGAATATATACAGTCCAGGATATATTCCCATAATATATTCCAATATATATGTATACTCCAACATTATATATATATATATATCACATCTTCTTTATTCATTCATCTACTGATGGATGCTTTTGTTGTCTTTATTCATTCTTCTAATTATGAACACTTATGCTGTTTCTGTGTCTTGGATATTGTGAATAAAGCCGCAGTGAACATGGGAGCAAATATCTCTTCAAGATCCTGATCTCAATTCCTTTGGACAGGCACAAACTCTACTTTCTGACTCACTGACTTATTTGTTCAACTAAAATCTATGGAGTACCTAGTGTGTGTCAAGCATGAACACAAAGCTGAATAGCAGCTTGCCTTACCCAACAAGAGCTAGAGAAGAGACACACCCAGACCTGCTTTTCTAACTGTTACCATGTCTGCAGGACCACAGTCCAACAATGGCATGAGTTCCATAGAACATGGTCAGTGAGAGGCAGTCAGCACCCCAGGGAGTGCAGGAAACTTGGAGCAAGAAGGAAAAGCATTCGAGTCTGACAGAAGGGTACTGGGGCATTGGTAGATGACTTTGCCTCTTTGTGTCTCAGTTTCCTCATCTGTAAAATGGGGATGACAATAGCACCAGTCAGAGATAAGAATTGAGCAAATGGGTAAATGTGAGGCCTTTGGAACAGAGCCTGAATCACAGAAACTGGTATCAGTGGTTAGCTCCTCCTCCTCCTGCTGTTACAGAATGGTGTGCAAAATGCTCTTGAGAGAGTCAGTTCCTAGGCAGGCTGATAAGAAGTCTGGGTCCCCTAGGAGGAGAGAGGGGTCTGGGGCTCTCGAAGAGGAGATAGGGATCTGGAGTTTCCAAGGAGGAGAAAAGGACATTTTTTCTACATTCCTTAGTCACATAAAACGTTTTTTTTCTTTAAGCCCAGAGCTGATGATTACACAATAAAACAGCTCAGCTTAAACTCTGTACTAAGGATTATATAACAACAATATATCCAGCTTGAGGACAGTTTCTCCTTCTTGAAAACCTTCTGACTAATCCTGTTATCTTAAAGTGTATATTATGGGAGTGGATCTGGTAAGATCTTTCTATTGTTAGTTCTAATTCTGTCACAATTACATTAAAATGTAAATTGTGAGAGTGGGTTTAGTAAGACCCTTAACACCTTGATACATTCTTCTGATTTACTATAATAATCAATTTTAAAAGTATATAGCTCCCTTGCTAAGACTAGGGAGGGGGGCACTTTCCACCCCCTTTCTGATGTCTATGTCAGAAGCTTTCTCTGTCCCTTTTTATACTTTAATAAAACTCTGCTATACAAAAGCTCTTGAGTGATCAAGGCTGGTCCCTGGTCCTGAAGCTAAATCTTCTTTGGAGATCACGAATCTGACATCGTTCACCGTAAGCTATCACTCAGAGATGAAAGAGAGGCATCTACTCCCACTGAAGCAAGGGCAGGATAGCAGACCTGAGTCTCAAGCTCTGCCTGTGTTAAAGGCCAGGGTGCATGCAGGAGCTGTAAGGACTCCAGAGGCTGAGGTTACAGAGAGAGATAGCAGATCAATCAACCAGTAACTGAGAGGGTAGAAAGCAGAGTTCAAATGTCATTCCAGAATTTTGAAACAATACTCTAATCATGTATAAAAACTAATCAAGAAAAAGAAGAAGAAGAAAAAAAAAACACCATACTCTGCCTGTTATTCTGCATTCTGAAATCATTGTTTCAGATATGGAACTATCAAAATCAGTACAAATAATAAAGAAGGCCATAAAAATAGAATATAACGATTCTCTTTCTATCTATTCATGACTCCCTCCTAAAACCTTGGCAAATAACAATGAATACTGTGTACCAAAGAAAAACAATTATACCCATGAAACACCTGCAACTCACTTCTGTAAAGCAGAGTTGACTGGAGTTCTAGGTATTAGGTTCTAAACCCAAATTTGCCACAAACTCTTTCTAAACTGAATTGGTTTCTACAGGAAACCAAACCAAAATGAAAGTAAATCCACATGTTGCCCCAACCCACCTCCAAGTACATATGAGCCATCCCTGATGATACAGGTCGGAGCAAAATGAGGAAATGACATAGGGGTTTTTCTGAACCAAAAAAAAATTCCAGACATGAGACATGAAAGTATAGGCATGGTGACAAAGATCCCAAACATTTAAAGTCAAGATTCTATTGAAAAGTCCGAAGCAAAACAGCAATAACAGTGCAAGTTACCCTAAATACTGCATGTATCTCTGGGCCTGAATGCTTCCAAATCCTCATCCATCTTGCCCTTCCCTCGACCTCCACACAGTTAAGGTGGTATGCTAATTGCCCTTCCTGAGCCTGTGGGGAAAGCAGTTTCAGTTCTACATGAGAAGCCAGAGGCACATTGCTTTCCTAGCAAAGATACTCTTTTAGGCTGTAGGCATTGCTGTCACTTTCCATTCGTCAACCCTGCACTAACCAATAGAGTAGCTACTGGTCTAGTCACACATGGCTACTGAAATGTAAACTTAAATTAATTAAAATTAATGATTCAGGGGGGCGTCCTTGGTGGTCCAGTGGCTAAGACTCCACACTCCCAAAGCAGGGAGTTTGCTCCCTGATCAGGGAACTAGATCCCAAATGCCACAACTAAGAGTTTGCATAAGGCTTCCCTGGTGACTCAGTGGTGAAGAATCCACCTGCTGATGATGCAGGAGATACAGGTTTGATCCTTGATTAGGGAAAATTCCACATGCTGTGGAAATACTAAGCCCATACTCCACAAATATTGAGCCTGTGCTCTAGAGACCAGGCTACTACTGAACACATTTGCTGCAACTACTGAAGCCTGTGCTCTACGAGAGAAGCCACCACAATGAGAAGCTGGTGCACGGCAACTAGAGAAAAGCATGCAGCAATGCCAGATGGTAAAGGGTCTGCCTGCAATGAGGGAGACCCAGGTTCGATCTCTGGGTCAGGAAGATCCCCTGGAGAAGAAAATGGCAACCCATTCCAGTAGTCTTGCCTGGAAAATTCCATGGACGGAGGAGCCTGATATGCTATAGTCCTTGGGTTCGCAGAGTAGGACACGACTGAGCAACTTCACTAAATGAACACCCAGCACCGTCAAAAATCAATCAATAAGTCAACATTTTTAAAAAAGAGTTCGATTGCTTGAGTCCTAACGGTGAGGCTAACTAAAAACTGAACATGCCGCAATTAAGACCTGGCACAGACAAATAAATAAATAAATATTTTTTAAAAATCAATTCAGTTCTGGCTGGACTGGTGGCATGATAAGGGCTCAGTAGCCACATGTGGGGATAGTACAAATTAGTACAAGTATATCACAACTGAGTTTTAGTGGTCAGCCTTGGTCTGACTCGAAGGCTGGAAGGGCGTCCTGGAGCTTAACTCCTCTTGCTTGGAAATCTTAAATTATTTCCTGCTGAATATTATTCTATCAGACATTACATTGTTGAAGATATGATTACTTATTTTTTAAATATATATATATGTACTTGCTTCTGCTAAGTCACTTCAGTCGTGTCCAACTCTGTGCGACCCCATCCCTGGGATTCTCCAGGCAAGAACACTGAAGTGGGTTGCCATTTCCTTCTCCAATGCATAAAAGTGAAAAGTGAAAGTGAAGTCACTCAGTCATGTCTGACTCTTCGCGACCCCATGGACTGCAGCCTACCAGGCTCCTCCATCGATGGGATTTTCCAGGCAAGAGTACTGGAGTGGGGTGCCATTGCCTTCTTATTAATACACGGTATAGACAAATTTAGAAGAACTGTATCTGAAACCACAAACATGAAGTTAGAACACATAGAGGATTTTTATTTTCCACTTTAATACAAAGGACTTTCATTGAGTATGTTGTACAATATATATGTCTTCATTGACTGGCTTTTTCCCAATAAGCATATATAACTTTGCAATTAAAACAGGGGGAAAAAAAAAAAAAGAATGCTACCGAGCACAGCTATCAGGTTGGTGGGTTTGATGGCCTTGAAATAGGATGACAGCGACAGTCGGGCTTCCCTGCTTTGCCAGCCTCCATCAGTACCCCAATCCTCTAACTAATAACACTCCTTTTATTGCTTCTCCCCCATTAGGTTCTGATTCTTTCTCCTATGCCTTCTAATCCACGTCAAGACATGAACTGCAAAAGGCCAAACACCCTGTGATGAGTGTAGAATTTCACAGAAGTGGAACAGATTCTACGGATGGTCAGACCACCATCCAGTGGCCACCTTCTTTCTTGCTAAAAGGAACTCAATTTTGTGCAAGAATTCACCTCTTCCTCATAGGACTTGGGAAAATTTAACTCTTTCCTTCAATTTACGGGGTGTATTCTGGTTTATAGAACTCAATCACTAGATCCTGTTCTCCTAATAATTGCTGTTTAAGGAGTGGGCTGGTGAGTAAGTTCTGGTTAAAAGACCCAGACTCCATAGAAAAAAATCTGCTCTAAAGAATCTCCATATTTGGCCATTTGCTGCCAGTATATGTGGTCACATTGGGATATGATGCTCCGAACTGCATAAGGGAGCATGAAACACTCTAAGGATGGCAGAGCTGGGGGTGGAAGGAACATGTCCACTGAAGCAACCAGCCCAACAGTGAAATGCCCATTTAATGGGACTCTTCTGTTCCTTAGAACCAAAGGCAACTTATACTTACATGCCTTTGTTGAGGTGTGATTGACTTCTCTGTGAGTTTTGATTTCCCTGAAGTCAACACTGAGCTAATACTCACTACTTACAGACATACTATGGCTGAAAACCTGTGCCTGGGCTCAGAGGTGGGCATCAGTGCCCTAAGGACTGTTAAATTGTTCTAAAAATACCACAGTTGCCAGCCACCACCATTTCCTCACCGTTCGCTACTCAGCTGAAAAAAGTAACCAAGTCATTTATATTTTATTATATTGATAAAATACAAACACTTTCACATATAAAAGGGTAAATCCAATCTCTCCTAGAATTTTTTTCTTTTGGCATAATTTTGGTGCCTTTTTCCATTTTATCTCCTTTAAAATAGGTAGTGGTTTTTTGTTTGTTTGTTTGTTTGTTTTTGTTTTGGCCATACTATCCAGCTTGCAGAATCTTAGTTCCTCAACCAGGGATCGAACCCATGTCCCTTGCGGTGGAAGCACTGGAGTCCTAACCACTGAACCACCAGGGAATTCCCTAAAATGAATGTTTAATTAATTCTTCCTTAGGAAAAGAAGGCAAATCTTTAGCTGTGAGGGTTAGAGGCAAAATTTTTGGCCTCACAGTATATTTACATTTTAAAACTGGTTGCCAACAAACAAAATCTGAGGTTTTCCATAAAACAGATGTCAGCTTTCTGTCTAAAACTTAGAATTCTAGAACCATTCCAAGCAGCACTCCTTCAATATGGAACCAGGAGCTAGGAAAGGAAGCCACATTGAGCTAACTTCAGTTTTCTGCAGTCTCCATCCCTCCCTCCAACCTCTTAGATTCAGCCCATACCTTCTATTTATATTTGCTTGCTTGGAATTTGAATTTGAATTCCTAACTCCTCAGTCATATCTTCCCCACCCCCACCCCCAGATTTATTGAGATATAATTGACAAATAACGCTGTGCAAGTTTAAAGTGTACAACATGATTTGGTACACATTATATATTGTGAAATGATCACCATAAGATTAGTTAACACATCCATCACTTAACATAGTTACCTTTGTGTGTGTGTGTGTGTTGAGAATTGTGTGTGTTGTGTGTGTGTTGAGAATATTTAAGATTACTCTCAACAATCAAGTATAAATAGGTATTATTAACTCTTAGTCTTCATGCTATATATGAGGTCCCCACAGGTTAATTCATCTTATAACTGAATGTCTTATCTTTAAACAAAGAAAATAAACATTTCAAGTTTTTTCATCAGAAAGAAGGGATATTTGGTAAGGTTCAGTTATATGTATTTAAAAAGTCATTTTAATACACCTGTTTGTAGCCAAAGGTGGAAGCAACCCAAGTGTTATCAACTAGTGAATACATTAACAGAATGTATTATATACATATCATGGAATATTATACAGTCTTTAAAAGTAAGTTCTGACATATGTTAGAGCATGAACCATGATAACAATACACTAAGTGAAATAAGATAATTATGTAAAAACACATGCAGTTCCACTTATATAAGATTCTTAGAATATTCACATTCACAGAAACAGAAAGAATGGTGGCCAGGGAGGGGGAGGGGGAAACAGGGACACATTTAATGGTGAAAAAGTTTCAGTTTTGCAAGGTGAAGAGTTCTTGGGATTCCCTGGTGGTCCAATGGTTAGGAATCTGTGCTTTCACTGCCAAGGGCCTGGGTTCAATCCTTGGTTTGGGAACTGAGATCCCACAAACTGCATGGTGAGGCCAGACTGAAAAAAAGATGAAGTGTTCTGGAGATGGGTGATGTTGATGGCTGCACGACAATGTGAATGTATATCACACTGCTGGACTGCACACTTAAAAATAATTAAAATGGAAAATTGTGTGTTATATATATTTTCTACAATAAAAAAGAAGAATACTAATTATGTTATACATTTCCACTCCTCATTTTCTCTCTCTCTCTCTCGTTTAACCCAGAAGAATAAAGGAGTATAAATTCTATTCCTAGCACTCAGTTAAAAATAAGCAATTATATTTCACTATACCAGCTACTTCAATAGGGGGTATATTGCAATTGTGGATCAATTGCAATACTTAAAATGTTTATATAGATACAGAGAAAAGATGAAAACAGACACACACCACATTTTTGCTTCCAAGATCATCCCTCAAGAGGTTACTGTGTGGGAAGAAGAAGACATTTCTGCTTCATGCAATTCTGTATTGTCTCTATTATAATGAAGCCCCCATGGACCGAGGATCGTGGCAGGCTACAGTCCATGGAGTCACAGAGTTGGACAGGACTGAGCAACTGAGCACATTGTCCATAGAAGGCAAGGACATGATGAACCTCAAAAACCTTTTAAAAGTTATGGAAAAAAGCTAAAATGATTTCCTATTAAAGAGAGGAGGAAGAGAAACCTCTAACTCTTGTGCCTCCTCTGAAATTAATCCCGAACCACAGAGAAACAAAAAAAGAACTTCCACTTCTATGAAGTCACCAATCATGAGAGGGCCCAGGGCTCTTGAAGCCTGTAACTGGGGTGAGAAGAGACATAATGAGAGAGACCATCTGCAAGAAAATAAAGAGAATCCAGAGTTTTCTAGAGTAGGGAACACACACTAGTGGGAAACAGCAACCCCAGTCCCACTCTCCTTGCAATTTCAAGGGTGTGAGTGTTTGGGCAAATCGCCAAACATCTTTGAACCCTGTGGACCGCAGTAGTGGCAGGATGTTGGGATATAACGGGGACAAACATTTTCAAGAGTGAGTGGTTATCTGCTACTAGTGTGGGGAGAAACTGTGAGTGAACCAACAGAAGACTGATTCTTGCTGACACTGGTCAGCTAAGGAGAAATTCAAGCTAAATCACCCAAAATCTGTGATGTGAAGAGTTTTGACACAAGTCAAGGAACTTCCTGTTTTTTGGAAGGGGCCCACACCCAGCTGAGAGGAACAGCGAGAATGGGACAAAAGGCAGGAAGGTTGTACCCATGATGCAAGCCTGATGATGTGCATGAGTCCCTTCTCAGAAGAATATATTCAAGTGCATAAAATAAGGCACATAAGATCACAAAGGAAGACGTTGAAATAGAGGTACCAAAATACTTTTTAAGTTTGTGGTATTCATGCCCAATAATTCATAATTTGAAAGAAATGATGAGAGTAACTGGTATTTTGGCCTTTCTGTAAAGTGATATGAAAATAACTCTAATTTCCACTGGTGACAAGTATATAGGATACATGGGCTGTGTTGCCTGCATTCATTAGAGAAAAATCAAGATCAAAATGTTTCCCATCCAAGTTAACAGATCCCCCGGACTACATCCACAGAATCCTCGGGGATATATGCTACCTCTTCCTCCAATTGAAATGAAGTGAAGTGAAAGTTGCTCAGTCATGTCCAACTCTTTGAGACCCCATGGACTGTAGTCCATGGAATTCTCTAGGCCAAAATACTGGAGTGGGTAGTCTTTCCTTTCTCCAGGGGATCTTCCCAACCCAGGGATTGAACTCAGGTCTCCTGCATTGCAGGCGGATTCAGTTTTTCAAAAAACACTGTCCAGGAAAAACTCCATTACTTTAAAGAAAAGTGATAATTTTTTTTAAAGAATGATCATGGAAACTATGTAAAGATAATGCAGGAGGGAAAAACAAAAGAAGTAAAGGCATCTGGCAAATAAAAGATAATGACAAACATTTGAATATAGTAACATGGAATGAAAGCATTCCAAAGCAAGGGGAAGTTAGTGGGGCAGGCACAATAATGCACTCCCTCCCAGCATATCCACGTTCTAATCCCCATAAATCATGAATATATAACCTTATATGACAAAGGGGAACTAAGGCAGCAGATAAATCAAGTTTGCTAATAAGGTGACAAATTGAGGAGAGTATCCTTGATCATCAAGGTGGGACTAATATCATCACAAGGGTCCTTATAAGTGGAAGAGAAATGTAGAAAACTTCAAAGTGATCTGATGCAAGGACACATGGAAAAAGAGACATCTAGCAGCTGGAAAAGGCAAAGAAACAGATTCTCCCCTAGAATCTCCAGAAAGGAAGGCAGCCTTGCTGACACCATGATTTTAACACTGCGAGACCCATATTTGAATTCAGACCTGCAGAACTGTAAGATAATCATTTTTTTATTGCTACAAGCCAGTAAGTTTGTGACAAGTTGTTATGGCAGCCATAGAAAACTAATACAATTAAGAACCCCTACTTCTGGAACTTCCCTGGTGGTACAGTGGCTAGGACTCCACCTGCCAATGCAGGGGACACAGGTTTGATCCCTGGTTTGGGAAGATTCCACATGACATGGAACAATTAAGCCCCAGCATCACAACTACTGAGCCCTCAATCTAGAGGCCATGGACCACATCTGCTGAAACCTGTGTGCTCTCGGGCCTGTGCTCCCCAACAAGAGAAGCCACCATGATGAGAAGCCCGTGTAACACAGTGAAGAGTAATCCCAACTCACTGCAGCTAGAGAAAGCCCGTGTGCAGCAATGAAGACCCAGCACAGCCAAAAATAAATAAATAGATAACCCCTAGTTCTCCCAGAATAGAGAATCCAGAAATAAACCCACATCCCAATTACTCACATATCACATATAAATAAACCCACATATCAATTAATTTTGGGGGACTTCCCTGGTGGTTCAGTGACTAAGGCTCTGGGTTCTCAATGCAGGGGGCTTAGGTTCGATCCCTGGCCAGGGAACTACGTCCTACATGCTGCAACTAAGACCCGGTGCAGTCAAATAAATAAAAATTTTAAATTAATTAATTAATTAATTTTAAAAATTCATCTTCAACAAAGGAGGTAAGAATATACAGTGGAGAAAAGAATCCCTTCAGTAAGCAGTGTGGGGAAAAATGGACAACTGTGTGTAAATCAAAGACGTTAGAACAATTTGTCACATCATGTAAAAAATAAACTCAAAATAGCCTAAACTCTTAAGTATAAGACATGATATCAAGCTTCCCTGGTGGCTCAGTGGAAAAGAATCCATCTGCCAATGCACGAGACGCAAGTTCAATCCCTGGTCTGAGCAGATCCCACATGTCACAGAGCAACTAAGCCCATGCGCCACAACTATTGAGCCTGTGCTCTATAGCCTAGGAACAGCAACTGCTGAGCCCACTCACCCTAGAACCATGCTCTGCAACAAGAGAAGCCACCACAATAAGCTCTCCGCTTTGGTTCAGCCTCTTCATTCCTTCTGGAGCTATTTCTCTATTCTTCTCCAACAGCATATTGGACACCCCCAAACCTGGGGGGTTCATCTTTCAGTGTCCTAACTCTTTGCCTTTTCATACTGTTCATGGGGTTCTCAAGGCAAGAATGCTAAAGTGGTTTTTCAATTCCTTCTCTAGTGGACTATGTTTTGTCAGAACTCTCCACCATGACCTGTCTGACTTGGTTGGCCCTATATGGCATGGCTCATAGTTTCATTGAGCCATGAAAGGCTCCTGGGTTTCCTTATTACCTCCTACATATCCAGGAAGGGCACTAAAGACTCCTGTGATGAAACTCAGTTCATCCTCCCCAAAATGTAGCACCTTGGTATGTTGAATATTTTGAGCTGAAGGAATTTAAAAATGGGATGTGCAGGAAGGACTTTCCTACCTTTCCTCAAAGCATATCATAAAATCCTCAGGTAAAAAAAAAAAAAAAAAAAAAATCCTCAGGTAAGAGGACCTTCCCTATACCTGGTAGAAAGGCACATCCTCATCCTAAAGGGATACAAAGAGAAATCAATGAACAAGCCTTGCTAAGTTCCCCCTAGTTTACTGCACTTAGCTCATACCCTTTTTCTGTCTGATCACATCTTTCCATGACTTTCCACTTTTCAACAAATCTATCATGTTTATGTTTAATTGCCTTTTCAGGTCTTCATTTCCTTATGAAGGCTCTCATGTCATGTAAAATATTAGTCATTCAGTTGTGTCCAACTCTTTGCAGCCCCATGGACTATAGCCCACCAGGCTTCTCTGTCCAAGGAATTCTCTAGGCAGGAATACTAGAGTGGGTAGCCATCCCCTTCTCCAGTGGATCTTCCCAACCCAAGGATCATTGCAGGCAGACTGTACCATCTGAGCACCAAGGAAGTAAAATTTACATTAAATAAATCCATACACTTTTCTTGTGTTAACCTATCCTTAGTTACAGGGGTCCCAATTGAGAATTGAAAAAGATGAAGGAAAAAGTGTTTTTACTCCCCCAACATCTCCAACCCAGAACCACCAAGAGCACAGATAAAAAATGTTGCAAGAAAATAAAATTGCTAGAGGCAAAAAAGGATGTTCAGTTTAGTTCAGTCTATCGGTCGTGTCTGACTCTTTGTGACCCCATGGACTGCAGCACGCCAGGGCCTCCCTGTCCATCACCAACTCCCAGAGTTTACTCAAACTCATGTCCATTGGGTCAGTGATGCCATCCAACCATCTCATCCTCTGCTGTCCCCTTCTCCTCCCACCTTCAATCTTTCCCAGCATCAGGTTCTTTTCAAATGAGTCAGCTGTTCTCATCAGGTGGCCAAAGTATTGGAGTTTCAGCTTCAACATCAGTCCTCCAATAAATATTCAGGACTGATTTCCTTTAGGATGGACTGGTTGGATCTCCTTGCAGTCCAAGGGACCCTCAAGAGTCTTCAACACCACAGTTCAAAAGCATCAATTCTTCGGCGCTCAGCTTTCTTTATAGTCCAACTCTCACATCCATGCATAACTATTGGAAAAAGGATAGCTTTAACATCTCCTGGAGAAGAGAATGGCAAACCACTTCAGTATTCTTGCCTGGGAAATCCCAGGAACAGAGGAGCCTGGCTGGCTACAGTCAATGGGGTCTCAAAGAGTCAGACATGACTGAGCAACTAACACACACAAAGTCATAAAAGAACTGAACACCAAAATCAACTAATTGGATTCAATTGACATATATAGACCACGCTAAGTAAAAACAGTAGAAAAACGTATATTTTTTTCAAGGGAACACTGGAACATTTATCAAAGTATACCATGCCCTGAACCACTGAGGAAAACAAAAAAAACCTCAATGTAATTCAAAGAATTTAAATCATACAGAGCATGTTCTCTTGTAATAATGGATTAAACCTAGACAACAGGAAAGTTGTAAGACAACGGGAAAATCTCCATGCTCTTTTCACTAGCATGAACCCAAATGACATCTACAAATGTCAGTAGATGGGAAATAACAGGGCCTCATGCAGGCCAGCCCCACATCCCACACACTCCATATGAGTAGGCAAAACAGGAATATTGGTAAATATCCATTTAAAAAGAGCAAAATCCCAAGGAAGAGATATATGTAGTAAACCATATATTAAGAACTAAAGGTACATTTCTTATTAGTAACCTGAGAATAAAGCCAGGTAGATACTATATATGCTTTAAATTTTTGTAAAATATTAATAATAAATTAATAATAAATTGCAGACAAGTAAGAAATATCATCTAACATACAAAATTGCAAAAGAGACTGAAGCTCTCCTAAAATACAGGAAAGTTAAGTGTCAGTTGCATAGTTTTGGAGCAAATGCAATTAAACATTGGGCAAACCAGTGTTAGATGAACTGACTTTGGGGCAAAACTGATTTGCTTCCAAAAGCAGGGGCATTAAGGAAGAGTCTCAAGCTTCTCAGTTCACATGCAGAATTGTCTGTTCACAAAACAAATCATTTTCTGTTTTGTAAAAACTGCAGAGGCTTAAATTTACTTTACTTAGGTGGCCATCAGCACCACCTCTGAGGACAGATGTTGGTAAAAAGGAGAGCAGGGTTTTGAGTTTGGAAGAAGAATCAAGGTGAATAGAGAGAGTTAGTAAGAAGTGTACACTAAGAGCACCTCCTTGGCCCCTATTGTCATGTCACCCACAATTAGCCTTGATGAGGGGCAGAGACAGGTCTCAGAGATGGAGAAGGATATACATGGAATGATTACATTTTTCAATATATAAATGTATCAAAGCAACATGCATATTTTAAATGCATGACATATGATATATGTCAATTATATCTCAATAAAGCTAGAAAAAATAAAGCATTCAAATATATAATCTGAACTATATTTTATATATATAGAGAGAGATGTCTATGTATATATACCTCACTCATTCGCCAAAGAACTCAACAAGGGAATTCCCTGGCAGTCCTAAATAAAATCTCCCTTAACATTTTAACAAATGTCAGAACAACTATTTAACAACAGCTATTGCTCACGTTTCTAATAGTATAATGTAATCCACTTTGCCTAGAGTCCCAAAGTGAGATCTTGTGCTAAAAAGAGAAAAATTTCAAAATTTTGCATCAGGTCAAATATTTCCTTCATTCTTTTTGCACACAAAATAAACCTGTCATAAGATATTTGCAAATGACATATCCAGTAAGCGGTTGATATACAAACTATTAATATAAAAACAGTTCATACAACTCAGTATCAAATTTTTTTAAAGCATTAAAAAACAGGCAGAGGATCTGAACACTTTTCCAAAGACATACAGGTGGCCAGTAGGCACATGAAAAATACTCAATATCACTAATTGTCAGGGAAATGCAAATCAAAACCACAATGAAATTTCATTGCCAAGGGTGCAGATTTGATCCCTGGTCTGGGAATTAAGATCCCGCCAGTCAAATGGTGTGGCCAAAAAATAAATAAATTTTTTAAAAATTAGCTACAATGAGTTATCACTTCATACTTGGCTATTGTCAAAAAGACAAAAACAACAATTGTTGGTGAGGATGTGGAGAAAAGGGAACCCTCATGTACCACTGGTAGGAATGAAAACTGATGCAGCCACTGTGGAAAATAGTATAGAAAAATTAAAAATAGAATTACCATACAATCCAACAATTCTACCTCTGGGTACCTATTCAAAGAAAACAAAGACACTCATCCAAAAAGATATGCACCCTTATATTCATGGCAAATTTCAAGATATGGAAGAAATCATCAACAGATAAATGGATAAAGAAGATATGGTTCACATATACGATGGAATATTATTAGCCAATAAAAAGGAACAAATTTTAGTCACTTGTAGTGAGGTAACATAGATCCTGTCATACATTAATGCACATATATGGAATCTAGAAAAATGATACAGATAAACCTAGTGCAGGGCAACAATAAAGATGCAGATGTAGAGAATAGACTCGTGGACACAGCGGGGGAAGGAGAGGGTAGGATGAATTGACAGAGTAGCATTGAAACATAATGTATTACCTTATGTGTAATAAAGAACCAGTGGGAATTTGCTGTATTACACAGGGAGCTCAACCCGATGCTCTGTGACAACCTTGAGGGGTAGGATGGAGTGGGAGATGGGAGGGAGGGGTTCCAGATGGAGGGAACATATGTAAACCTATGGCTGCTTCATGGTTATGTATGGCAGAAACAACCACAACATTGTAAAGCAATTATCCTCCAATTAAAAATAAATTAATTTTAAAAGAGAAGATACGGTATATACACATATTACTCAGTCATAAAAAAATAAAATAAAATCTTACCATTTGTGACAATATGGACGGACCCACCAAGAGGTGAAATGTCACACAGAGAAAAATAAATACCATATTTCACTTACATGTGGAATCTAAAAACAAGAATAGATTCATAGACACAGAGAAAAAACTGGTAGTGGCAGGGGAAAGTGAAATAGGTGCAGGTGATTAGGAAGCACAAGCTTCCAGTTACAAAATAAATAAATCAAAGGGTGTATTATTCAGGATAGAAAATATAGTCAATAATATAACTTTAATGGTAACAAATGGTAACTGGACTTAGTGTGGCAATTATTTCATGATGTATAAAAATATTAAACCACTATGTTGTACATATGAAACTAATATAACATTATATGTCAAACATAACTTAGCCCTTTTAATGAAAAAGTGAAAGTGGAAGTCATTCAGTCGTGTCCGACTCTTTGCAACTCCATGAACTATACAGTTCATGAAATTCTCCAGGCCAGAATACTGGAGTGGGTAGCCTTTCCCTTCTCCAGGGGATCTTCCCAACCCAGGGATTGAATCCAGGCCTCCCACATCGCAGGCGGATTCTTTACCAGCTAAGCCACAGGAAAGTCTTCTCAATAAATAATATTTTTTTAAAATTTTAAATAAAAAGAACCTATCATTGCACTGGACCTTCGGTTTTCTGTAAATGGGAGGCTTATTCAAGGTAAACATTTAAAACACACCACAGTTTTGTAACCCTGCTCTGTCACTTCTTCTTTTTTTTAATTTACAAAGATTCTCAAAACAAAAAAGGAAAGGAGAAAAAAAAAAAAAAATGGAAGTGGCCTGGAACTGCTGTCACAACGCTCTTCCTGCCCACATTCTGGGCACTTCTCCTTTCCAGAACCTGGCTCCAGCTGCGTCTTGGATAGGGGTGAAGGGGTCTCAACACTTCTTAAGTTTAACCTCTCCTCTCCTCTTTAGGGTTCTAAACAAAACGGCCACTTGGCCTGGCCTAGCCTGGCCTACAATGGGAACAGCTGACGTCATTGCTTGACTAGAGAGGGAAAAGCCTAGTAACTTCGCTTCTGCTACTCTCTGGTACCCTCTGCTGGTTATGAGTGTTAGTAGCACTAACCCTTCCACCCTCCTCCTCCTTAGTTAAGGAGACTAAGGAATAAAAAGCAAGGATCAGAGAGTGCAGAGAACAAGAGAAGGGAGAAAGCTAGTCACTAAAGGAAAGAGTGTGCAATGTATTGGAATTTCCGGGAGAGAGGTGAATGATAAGATATTGGATAAAGATGTTATTTTTCTAGATGAACATAATATAGTTACTTAAAGGGACTTCCCTGGAGGTCCATTGGTTAAGACTCCGTGCTTCTATTGAAGGGGTCAAGGGTTCATTCCCAAGACAGGGAAGTTCCACGTGCTGTGTGGTCGACAAAAAAAAAAAAAGTTACTTACAGGAAGTAGGGGAGAAATCCCCCTTGTTGTAACCAAGATCCGCATAAGGTGAAGCACTCACTTTAATGGGGCATCTCCCCGCTCCCCTCTTGTTTAGGGTGACCAAATGCCCGTCTGTTTATCCTTCATCAAAACCTTTTCACAAGAAAAGCTCTTGTGAACAGGCAGGAAAGCCTTTTTCAACTGTTTAAAAATAAAAAGATATTAGAAATCATCCAGTCTAACACTCTTCCTTTATAAAAGGATACACCGAGACTTAGAAAGATCGGCTTGCTCAAGGTTTAAAAGATTCTCAAGCCTACAGCAGCAGTTCTCAAAAGAGAACCACTAAAGACTACACTCTCAAAAATAAGAACCCCAGGGAGTATTCATGGAAGCGTATGTATTGGTATTTACTGCGCTGTGTGCTATGCTTAGTCGCTCAGTCGTGTTTGACTCTTTGTGACCCCGTGGACTGTAGCCCACCAGGCTCCTCTCTCCATGGGATTTCCCAGGCAAGAATACCGGAGTGGGTTGCCATGCCCTCCTCCAAGGGATCTTCCCAACCCAGGGATCGAACCCAGGTCTCCAGCATCGCAGGCGGATTCTTTACCATCCGAGCCACTAGGGAAGCCTGGTATTTACGGTACCAGAAGTTAAAACAGAGAAAAATATGTTCAATAATCAGTAATTTATTGAAAATAGCAATAATAAACCTATTTTAATAAAAAAACTATTTTTCATAAAAATGACTATTTCCTAAAACTAAAAAATGTCTAGTGAGAGAAGTAACATTGTTTTATACTTTGCACATTTCATTTCTGTCTGATTTAGTAGAGAAGAGCTGAATTCTCAAATCCACTTCTAGATTCAGTCAGGTACAATATTATACATCATGTTACCTGCCAAAAATCCCACTGTACCCTTGTGAGAGTGAAAATAATAATGTCTCAACATTATTATGAGCATAGTTTTGACCTTGCATATCCTCTGAAAGGATGCCAGGGTTCCACAAGGATTCCCTGACATTTTGAGAACTGTAGGTGAACACCTGTAGTCAATGTCTCTCAAATCTCCATCTGCTACCTTTACATCCTAGGACACTATTATAATTATGTTATCCTTTACCAATTAAAAAAAAGTCAAAATTTCTGTTAGAGTGTTATAGAAAACTCTGAAGACTACACTAGGGATGTCGGACTTGTAAAGAGAAGTTGCATGAGTCACTTCAAAAGGTCAGTTTGCTCTTCAGGGAAACTGAACTAAAATTATGAAAGATATATGCAAATGTTGCTGTGGGTGGTGAAAACAAGCAGTGGTTTCTAGCACTTGGCAATCCAGATAGGAGCTATTCTTTGGCACTGAACTGTTTTTAGCTAGGAAGCTATATATGATAAAATATAGGGTGAAAAACAGTACAGCTGCCTTTAATTTAATGACAGTTAATGGCTTAAGTCATACAATTTAGGACAATCAGTGAGTTTAGGACTTTTAAAGTCTTCATCCCATGATTGGGAAGACAACAAAGGTCACTGTATGGAGGAAAGTTTCCATCCTGAGACCTAAAGAATGAAGAAAAGGCTCTGCAAAGCCAGGTATCTGCCTGTCTCCTGCTTCTTCATAGCTCTCAGCTCTGTTTAGCTCTGCTTGGCTCCACACTCTCCTACCTATGCCCTCTGTTTCATGACCCTAAGAAAGGTATCCTTTTTTCCAGGTTTAATCCAGACAGGGCCCCAAGTTCCGAGCACAGAGGGGAGGGGGGGCGGGGGATCCCAAAGCACTGCAAGCACCCCTCAGGGCAACCAGATTCGCTGGACCTGGACAATGAGCTGAGGAGAAAGAGGAGAGGAAATGCAGGAGCCAGAACTCTGCTGGAGGCAGGCCATGGGGGTGGCTGATCAACCCCAGGGCAGCCACCAGCAGCAGCAAGGCCAGGAAGCCAGACATCCTAGAGTGTGAGATCAAGTGGGCCATAGAAAGCATTCCTAGGAATGAAGCCAACTGAGGTGATGGAATTCTAGCTGAGCTATTCAAAACCCTACAAGATGCTGCTGTGAAAGTGCTGCACCCAATATGCCAGCAAATTTGGAAAACTCAGCAGTGGCCATAGAACTGGAAAAGGTCAGTTTTCATTCCAATCCCAAAGAAAGCAATGCCAAAGAATGTTCAAACTAATGTACAATTGCACTCATTTTACATGCTAGCAAAATTACATTCAAAATCCAAGCAAGGTTTCAGCAGTACATGAACCGAGAACTTGCAGATGTACAAAATGAATTTAGAAAAGGCAGAGGGACTGAAGATCAAATTGCCAACATATGCTGGATCACAGAAAAAGCAAGGGAATTCCAAAAAAACATGTACTTCTGCTTCACTGACTATGCTAAAGCCTTTGATTGTGTGGATCACAACAAACTGGAAAATTCTTAGAGATGGGAATACCAGACCACCTTACCTGTCAAACCTGTATGCAGGTCAAGAAGCAACAGTTAGAACTGGACATGGAACAACTGACTGATTCCAAATTGGGAAAGGAGTACCTCAATGCTGTATATGTCACCCTGCTTATTTAACTTATATGCAGAATACATCAAGTGAAATGTCCGGCTGAATGACTCACAAACTAGAATCAAGATTGCCAGGAGAAAGCTAGAACACTTTCTAACAGCATACACAAAAATAAACTCAAAATGGATTAAAGACCTAAATGTAAGACCAGAAACTATAAAACTCTTAGAGGAAACCATAGGCAGCATACTCGCTGACATAAATCACAGCAAGATCTTCTATGATCCACCTCCAGGAGTAATGGAAATAAAAACAATAATAAATAAATGGGACCTAATTAAACTTAAAAGCTTTGGCACAACAAAGAAAGCCATAAGCAAGGTGAAAAGACAACCCTCAAAATGGGAGAAAATTAAGCAACTGAAACAACTGAGAAAGAATTAATCTCCAAAATATACATGCAGCTCAATACTAGGAAAACAAACAACCCAATCAAAAAGTGGGCAAAGACCTAAACAGACACTTCTCCAAAGAAGACATACAAATGGCTAATAAACACATAAAGAGACGCTCAACATCACTCATTGTTAGAGAAATGCAAATCAAAACCACAGCAAGGTATCATCTCATACCAGTCAGAATGGCTACCATCAAAAAGTCTATACAATAAATACTGGAGATGGTGTGGAGAAAAAGGAACCCTTTTATACTGTTAGCGGGAATGCAAACTGGTACAGCCACTATGGAGAACAGTGTGGAGATTTCTTAAAAAAACAGAATAGAATTGCCATATAATCCAGAAATCCCACTGCTAGGCATATACCCCAAGGAAACTAAAATTGAAAAGAGACACATGTACCCCAGTGTTCACTGCAGCACTATTTACAATTGCTAGGACATGGAAGCAACCTAGATGTCCATCAGCAGATGAATGGACAAGGAAGTTGTGGCACATATACAAAATGGAATATTACTCAGCTATAAAAAAGAATGTATATTTGAGTCAGTTCTAATGAAGTAAATGAACCTAGAGCCTATTATACGGAGTGAAGTAACTCAGAAAGAGAAATACAAATACTGTATATATTATATAGAATTTAATACATTATATAGAATTATATAGAATTTAAAAAGATGGTACCAATGGTCCTACTTGTAGGGCAGCAAAGGAGACATAGACATAAAGAACAGACTTTTGGACTCAATGGGAGAAGGATACGGTGGGATGATCTGAGAGAATAGCATTGAAATATATACATTACCATATGTAAAAAGATGAACAGTGTAAGTTCTGTGCATAAAGCAGAGCACCCAAAGCCAGTGTTAGGGGATAACTTAGATGGATAGGTGGGGAGGGATTTGGGAGGCAGGTTCAGGGATGGGGACACATGTGCACCTGTGGCCAATTCATGCTGATGTCTGGCAAAAACCATCAAAACATTGTAATTATCTGCTAATTAAAATAAATGAATTAATTTTAAAAAATAAAAAAAAAAGAAAAGAAAGATTGCTGGAAGAAATATCAACAACCTCAGATACACAGATGATACCACTTTAATGGCAGAAAGTGAAGAGGAACTAAAGAGCCCTTTAATGAAATTGAAAGAGGACAGTGAAAAAAGCCAGCTTAAAACTCAACATTCAAAAAACTAAGATCATGGCATCCAGTCCCATCGCTTCATGGCAAAAAGAGGGGGGAAAGTGAAAACAGTGACAGATTTTGTTTTCTTGGGCTCCAAAATCACTGTGGACAGTGACTGTAGTCATGAAATTAAAAGACACTTTTTCCTTGGAAGAAAAGTTATGACAAACCTAAACAGCATATTAAAAAACAGAGACATTACTTTGCTGACAAAGATCCATATAGTCAAAGCCATGGTTTTTCCAGTAGTCATGTACAGACATAAGAGTTGGACCATAAAGAAGGCTGAATGTTGAAGAATTGATGCTTTTGAATTACGGTGCTAGAGAAGACTCTTGAGTGTCTCTTGGACAGCTAGGAGATCAAACAAGTCAATCCTAAAGGAAACCAACCCTGAATATTCATTGGAAGGACTTATGCAAAAGCTGAAGCTCCAATACTTCGGTCACTTGATGCAAACAGCAAACTCACTAAAAAAGACCCTGATGCTGAGAAATGTTGAGGGCAAGAGGAGACTGAAGGCAACAGAGGATAAGATGGTTGAATGGCATCATTGAGTCAATGTACGTTAATTTGAGCAAACTCAGGGAGATAGTGAAGGACAAGGAAACCTGTGTGCTGCAGTCGACAGGGTTGCAAAGAGTCAGATACAACTGAATGACTGAACAACAACAATCCAGACACTGGAATATAATTTCAAAGCTGCTAAGAGAACACAAATACCCAGATCCAGTAGCATACCAAAAGAGTGCATTGAACTGTGGTGGGTGAAGTGGCCAGTTAATTTCAGGTTTGTGAATGAATAAGTTCCAATGTTAAGAAATTGTGCACTGTTGTTGGGATTGTAAATTGGCACAGCTACTGTTGGGAGCCGCCGGGATGCACCCAGTCTGTGACAAGGTCATGGGATGAGAGACGAACCTGCAAGGCAGCTCTTCCTCACATGGGGCTGCCCCGGGGGCCCAATATGTCCCCTCCAGAGCCGCCGGGATGAGAAAGGAACCTGCAAGGCAGCTCTTCCCCTCGAGGTTGTCCCAGGGGCCCGGTATGTCCCTTTCTTCCTTCTGTCTTACTGTTGTTGGGCTTTCTATTAATTTTTGGAAATTATAATATATAGTAATAAGGCCTCACTGGAAAAGTCCAAGCCTTTTTGGAAATGCTCAAGATTGCTCTGGCTCAGGACACGACCATAAACATCAAGTCATAAAAGAAAAGGCCACAGGTATAGTTTGGCTGCTTGCTTAAAAGATTATAATGTTCTAGAATAGAAAAGAGTAGAGGTGTTTAGATTTAGAAGTAGATATACTGCTTTAGTTTACTTGCTCCTTGGTTGAAAGGGTTTTCACTATTGCTATTTCCTTGCTGCTGTTTGTTCATTGTTTCCCATTCTTTAAACAACATGGGATATTATGGGTATTTTTGTAAAATTAGAAAATGGGGTATATAGGATTTTAATAGGAGACATATTAATCAGCTTTACTGCCATTATCTTACTATTAATAGAGGTGCTTTGCTGCTTTAGAGGTGTTTTTGCTGTTTAATAGTTAATTGTTGTAAATTGAGATTTTGTGGTTTCAGGTAAAGAAAAATATCAGGTTTTTCTTATGGTACTATTTTCAGAAATGTCAAACATGTTACTGTAACCCTTCCCATGTACTGTTTTATTGCCCAAAGAATTTACACTATATCTGAGATTTGTGAAACATTGTTTTTGTTACAGTGAGAATGTTAGGCCATTGAGGCAAGAAGACTATGTACGGGACATTTAAGCATAAATCCTGTAATTGGAAACGTTCTAGATGAATGCTTAGGTGAAAAACATGGGGAAAAAAATATTGACGGAAGCACAAACCAATATCTGATGTAATATGTGGTGACTTAAGGAGGAGGTAACATTCATTCTATAAAAACTGAGCTATCCTAAAAATTAAAAAAAAAAAAAAGCTACCTCTTCTACGCAACGTCTGTGTGTGTCTGTCTGTCTGTCTTCTTCCTCACCGACGCCACTCATCCCTCGGGTATTCCTGGTCCTGCCGGGGCTGGACCGTGGCAAGCTACTATAGAAAACAGTATGGAGGTTTCTCAAAAAACTAAAAATAGAACTACCATATGACCCAACAATCCCCTCCTGAGAAAACCATATTAAGAGATTGGGACTGACAAATATACACTGCTGCCGCTGCTAAGTCGCTTCAGTCGTGTCTGACTCTGTGCGACCCCACAGACGGCAGCCCACCAGGCTCCGTCGCCCCTGGGATTCTCCAGGCAAGAACACTGGAGTGGGTTGCCATTTCCTTCTCCAATGCAGGAAAGTGAAAAGTGAAAGTGAAGTCGCTCAGTCGTGTCTGACTCTTTGCAACCCCATGGACTGCAGCCTGCCAGGCTTCCCTGTCCATTACCAATGCCCACAGCTCACTCAAACTCATGTCCATAGAGTCAGTGATGCCATCCAACCATCTGATTCTCTGTAATCCCCTTCTCCTCCTGCCTTCAATATTTCCCAGCATCAGGGTGTTTTCCAAGGAATCAGTTCTTCCCATCAGGTAGCCAAAGGACTGGAGTTTCAGATTCAGCATCAGTCCTTCCAATGAATATTCAGGACTGATTTCCTGTAGGATGGACTGGTTGGATCTCCTTGCAGTCCAAGGAATCCTCAAAGTCTTCGCCAACACCACAGTTCCAAAACATCAATTCTTCGGTGCTCAGCTTTCTTTATGGTCCAACTCTCACATCCAAATGTGACTACTGGAAAAACTATAGCTTTGACTGGACAGACCTCTGTCACAAAGAAATGTCTCTGCTTTTTAATATGCTGTCACAGTAATCCAAGTCTATGCCCTGACCAGCAATGCTGTAGAAGCTGAAGTTGAACAGTTCTATGAAGATCTACAAAAGTTTCTACAACTAACACCCAAAAAGGATGTCCTTTCCATTATAGGGGACTGGAATGCAAATGTAGGAAGTCAAGAAACACCTGGAGTAACAGGCAAATTTGGCCTTGGAATACATAATGAAGCAGGGCAAAGGCTAATAGAGTTTTCCAAGAGAACGCACTGGACATAGCAAACACCCTCTTCCAACAACACAAGAGAAGACTGTACACATGGACATCACCAGATGATCAATACTGAAATCAGATTGATTATATTCTTTGCAGCCAAAGATCGAGAAGCTCTATACAGTCAGCAAAAACATGACTGGGAGCTGACTGTGGCTCAGAATATGAACTTCTTATTGCCAAATTCGGGTTTAAATTGAAGAAAGTGGGGAAAACGACTAGACCATTCAGGTATGACCTAAATCAAATCCCTTACATACAGAAGAAGTGACAAATAGATTCAAGGAATTAGATCTGATAGACAGAGTGCCTAAAGAACAATGGACAGGACTTCCCTGGTGGCCCAGTGGTTAAGAATCTGCCTTGCAATGCAGAGGATGTGGGTTCAATCCCTGGTTGGGGAAGTAAGATCTTACATGCCCCAGGGCAAGGAAGTCCATGTACTATGAGGAGCAACAAAAGAGCCCATGTGCTGCAAGCAAGACCCTACACAGCCAAATAAATAAATCTTTAAAAAAAAAAAAAAAAAAAACAATGGACAGAAGTTCGTGACATTGTACAGGAGGCAGGGATCAAGACCATCCACCAGAAAAAGAAATGTAAAAGGTCAAACGGCTGTCTGAGGAGGCCTTACAAATAGCTGAGAAAAGAAGAGAAGCAAAAGGCAAAGGAGAAAATGAAAAATATATCCATCTGAATGCAGAGTTCCAAAGAATAACAAGGAGAGATAAGAAAGCCTTCCTCAACGATCAAAGCAAAGAAATAGAAGAAAACATTAGAATGGGAAACACTAGAGATCTCTTCAAGAAAATTAGAGATATCAAGGGAACGTTTCATGGAAAGATGGGCACAATAAAGGACAGAAATGGTATGCACCTAACTGAAGCAGAGATATTACGAAGAGGTGGCAAGAATACACAGAAGAACTGTACAAAAAAGATCTTCATGACCCAGATAATCACGATGGTGTGATCACTCACCTAGAGCCAGACATCCTGGAATGTGAAATCAAGTGGGCCTTAGGAAACACACTATGAACAAAGCTAATGGAGGTGATGGAATTGCAGTTGAGCTATTTCAAATCCTCAAAGATAATGCTGCGAAAGTGGTAAACTCAATAGGCCAGCAAATTTGGAAAACTCAGTACTGGTCACAACTTGAAAAAGGTCAGTTTTCATTCCAATCCCAAAGAAAGGCAATGCCAAAGAATTCTCAAACTACTACAAATGCACTCATCTCCCATACTAGTAAAGTAATGCTCAAAATTCACCAAGCCAGGATGCAACAGTACATGAACGGTGAACTTCCAGATGTTCAAGCTGGATTTAGAAAAGGCAGAGGAACCAGAGATCAAATTACCAACATCTGTTGGATCAACGAAAAAATAAGAGAGTTCCAGAAAAACATCTACTCCTGCTTTATTGACAGTACCAAAGACTTTGACTGTGTCAGTTCAGTTCAGTCAGTCAATTGTGTCCAGCTCTTTCCGACCCCATGAACTTCAGCACGCCAGGCCTCCCTATCCATCACCAACTCCTGGAGTTTACCCAAACCCATGTCCATTGAGTCAGTGATGCCATCCAACCATCTCATCCTCTGTCATCCCCTTCTCCTCCTGCCCTCAATCTTTCCCAGCATCAGGGTCTTTTCAAATGAGTCAGCTCTTCACATCAGGTGGCCAAAACATTGGAGTTTCAGCTTCAACATCAATCCTTCCAATGAACACCCAGGACAAATCTCCTTTAGGATGGACTGGTTGGATCTTCTCACAGTCCAAGGTACTCTCAAGAGTCTCCTCCAACACCACACGTTCAAAAGCATCAATTCTTCAGTGCCCAGCTTTCTTCATAGTCCAACTCTCACATCCATACATGACTACTGGAAAAACCATAGCCTTGACTAGACAGACCTTTGTTGACAAAGTAATGTCTCTGCTTTTTAATATGTTGTCTAGGTTGTTCATAACTTTCCTTCCAAGGAGTAAGCATCTCTTAATTTCATGGCTGCAATCACCATCTGCAGTGATTTTGACTGTGTGGACAGCAATAAACTGTGGAAAATTCTTCAAGAGGTGAGAATACCAGACCACCTGACCTGCCTCTTGAGAAATCTGTATCAGGAAGCAACAGAACTGGATAAGGAACAACAGACTGGTTCCAAATAGGGAAAGGAGGACATCAAGGCTGAATATTGTCAGTCTGCTTAATTAACTTCTACGCAGACCACATCATGAGAAATGCTGGGCTGGACGAAGCACAAGCTGGAATCAAGACTGCTCGGAGCAATAACAGTAACCTCAGATACTCAGATGACCCCACCCTTATGGCAGAAAGTGAAGAAGAATTAAAGAGCTTCTTGATGGAAATGAAAGAAGTGAGCGAAAAAGATGGCTTAAAGCTCAACATTCAGAAAACTAAGATCATGGCATCTGGTCCCATCACTTCATGGCAAATAGATGGGGAAATAGTGGAAACAGTGACAGGCTTTATTTGGGGGGGGGGGGGGTACTCCAAAATCACTGCTGATGATGACTAATCAATAAGCCCGCAGTTACATTCCAAACAGTTAATAATCAATAAGCCCGTGGTCACGTTCTAACCAGTTAATAATCGATAAGCCCGTGATTACATCCCGATAGATATGGAGAAAATTTATGACCTGTCCGGAGGCAGGGGTGATTACGGTATGTTTCCTCTTAGGCAATGAGTAACCTGAATGTGATCTTCAAGATTCCCTTGTCCAGAGGGGGTCTTATCCTTCCATTGTCATTCCCACAGTCACTAAGCAGAGAGTTCAGAGTCCACTGGAGAGCACAATCAGCACGGACAGGCCTCAAATGGAGTCAAGGCCCTGTGAATTCCTTCTTCATCATCAAGAGGCTCTTTAGTTCTTCTTCACTTTCTGCCATAAGGGTGGTGTCATCTGCATATTGATATTGATACTTCTCCCTGCAATCTTGATTCCAACTTGTGCTTCATCCAGTCCCACATTTTGCATGATACACTCTGCATATAAGTTAAATAAGCTGGGTGACAATATACAGCCTTGATGTACTTTTCTCCCAATCTGGAACCAGTCAGAAGTTCCATGTCCGGTTCTAATTGCTGCTAATTAAAAAAAAGAGAGAGAGAGAGGGAATTCCTTGGTGGTCCACAGGGAACTCCACACTGTCACTGCCAAGGGTGAACCAAACAAAAACAAATGAAAACAACAAAAAAATGAATCTATGGGGTAATGACTGAAAAACTTTTAGAGTGTACTCAAATCATCTAATGCAGTTCTAACTTTACAGTGTTTCAGAAACTCATCTGAACTTAGGAAGAAGGAAGATTTCTTGGTTCCATCTTCCAGCAGTTCTATGACTAAGGAAGTCTTGCTTTCAGAGAAAACTCCAGGTAGTTTTGGTGTGGACAGGATTCCACTGCTCTTTGAGAATAAACGATGGTCAGATGGTGCTAAATGCAGGTTGAAAAGACTCCCACTTAGTGCTTGCCATTGGCAAGGTTTTTGAAGGAGCCAGGAATCAGGGTTTTCATTATATACACAATTGGAATTCAACACAGGTATTCCAAAGACTGCCCTTTAAGAACTCATGATAAGGACTTCCCTGGTGGTCCAGTGGTTAAGTATCTGCATTCTAGTGCAGGGGATGCGGGATTGATCCCTAGTAAGATCCCATATGCCCTGGGGCAGCTAAGCCATTGCACCATAATGCCTGATCTCTCCTGCTACAACTAAGACCGAACCAAATAAATATTGAAAAAAATAAAGAACTAATGATATAATAATATGGTTACTGTCTCTCACACTTCTAAAATTGCAAGCCAAAGAAATACATATAACCTTGTATCGAGTACATATTTATGTATGTGTATGTGAATATGCATGTATGTTCAAAATGGGCACAAAATTCTGGGAACAATACTTACCCTGACATAGCCTAAAAGTTCTAAAACTTAATGTAACAAAAAGTCCTTTCATTTTCCTCCCTCTAGGTCTTGTTTCTCTTTGTTGTTCCCCATAAAGGGGAGAGTCGTCCACTTCTCTTTTAAATGTATATTTGGGGGCCTTTCCAAATGCAAATTCCACTTTATCTATGGTTATTTAGGGTAGATTTCAAAGCCTGTGCTTTCAAAGGTAGATTGTGTTTACTTTTGAGGACTCCCCAGACTGCACTGTAGATATTCAAACCAACAGTATTTGGAAGGTGGGGGTGTCTTCTTTTGTTCTCTAAAAGCACCCATAAAATTGTGGAAGTGGGAAGTGTAATGAAGTTAACTAATGGTTTCTTGATGATGGATACTCCCCTCATTCTTCCTTCTTGCAGATATTGAGAAAACAAAAGCCCTATTTCAGAAATACCTGAGTCTATGGACTCATTTCCAAACTAGGGCAATGTGATCTGATATTTCATCTCCACTAGTCTCTTCTATTTAAAGAAAAAAAAAAAGTGAGTGTTGGCCCACTGATTGATTAACCCATGTACAACTCACAGGGTGAAATGCACCAGTCTAAGACCTGTTGGGAAAGGAAGATTTGCTGCAAGGTTAACTTACTTCCCTGGTGCCTCCGATGGTAAAGCGTCTGCCTACAATGCACGAGTTCCGGGTTCAATCCCTGGGTTGGGAAGATCTTCTGGAGAAGGAAATGGCAACCCACTCCAGTATTCTTGCCTGGAAAATCCCACGGACGAAGGAACTTGGTAGGCTACAGTCCATGGGGTCGCAAAGAGTCTGACACAACTGAGCGACTTCACTTTCACTTTCCAGGCTTAAAGGGCTTCCCAGGTTGTGCTAGTGATAAAGAATCTGCCTGCCAATGTAGGAACACAACAGATGCTGGTTCCATCCTTTGTGTCCGGAAGCTCCCCTGAAGAAGAAAATGGCAAACCACTTCAGTATTCTTGCCTCAGAAATCCCATGGATGGAGAAGCCTTGCCAGCTACAGTCCATGGGGTAGCAAAAAGTCATACCGGACAGAACAATCCAGGTTAAAAGAGCTCCCTGTTTTCATTCTGAATGGCATTCAATAGGCAACTTGCAGATTTTTTTTTTTTTCCTTAAGCCCCCTGTAGGGAAGACCCTGATACAGAGAGAGATCAGAGGCAGGAGGAGAAGGGGACGACAAAGGATGAGTTGGTTGGATGACATCACCAACTCAAAAAAAGGCATGAGTTTGAGCAAGCTTGGGAAGATGGTGAAGGACAGGGAAACCTGGTGTGCTGCAGTCCATGGGGTCACAAAGACTTAGAACAACAACAGGAAATGTGCAAAAGGTGCTATCAGAGAAGTCACTGGAAGTGGAAAAAGAGGGAAGGCAAATTCACAAAACCTGGAGAGTAGCTGTAGTTTGAGAAATGGGAGACTAGCTGTAGTTTGAGAAATGGAAGCTCAGACTAGGGCGAGATTTTCCCTGAAGCGATGGTTCTCAACTGTGAGACCAGTTTTTTATTTGCAAATGTGAGGAATCCCTGCAGGCACAGACCAGCAGTGGGCACCAGAAATTTCCCTAAGAAAATAACTTGTATTTAAAATTTCTTTAAACAACCTTTCACCCTAGAAATGGGAGAATTGAAATTCTGGTTAATTCTGATTTCAAATACCTGCATGGCATTTTTGGAATAGATATTGATCCCCGAGACCTCCCACAATTTCACCCTTACAATGGTATTAGGGCCAACACGAGATTTTCTTACAACAGAGTTGGTGTCACGGAACCAAAGTTGGTAATGGGTCATTACCTACTGTGGCGGGCAGCTCCTGTGTCTGGTCATCTTCAGGAGCCCAGCACCAGGGGGTAGGCTGTTTAAAATATATTGCCCACCCTCAGAAATTCCTGAGCCAGGGCAAAATGTACTTGGCTGGATGTGCGCACATCTGGACCCTCCCCTCCCCAGTCTGAAGTGACTGACTAGGAGGCCACAGTTCTAGATTCTCCCTTATGGCCAGCCTATCCCTCCCTCGGCTCATGGCCTTTGTAAGGATCAACCACCCCTGCATCAGAGAACTTGGCCCTGGCAGGGGAGGCCCCCAGAAACTCCTGGAGCCTGGTGTGTGTGTGTTAAGGGGGGTGGTGCCCACAGGTTGAAATGGGCTAGGAGAGACATCACTTTAAGGACAAAGGCCCGTATAGTCAAAGCTATGGTTTTTCAGTAGATGGATGTGAGAGTTGGACCATAAAGAAGAAGGCTGAGCATAGAAGAATTGATATTTTAAATTGTGGTGTGCAGGGAGCGGCCTGAACCAAAAGGTTGACTCTGGGAGCTGCCTTGATCCTCAAGGGTCTGTTCGCAGACATAGCTCTCTGTCCTGCCACCCCTCTCTGGAATTTATTATCTAAGTTAAATCTTAACAGAACATTAGCAAGCCTTGAATGCACACATGATGCAGATGGATAAGCCTTTCTCAACCACCCTTAAGATAAACGGGATGCCCTTCTTAACCCTTGACATTATCAGAGAGTTCTGGTGATTGTTATCTCAAAGTGATGTTTATGGAAAAATATTTTCTCTTCTTAAGATTCTCTTCTTGGTTTAGTATAAATGTAACCCTGAGAAATAAAGAATCATCGCTGACTGCAGCGATCCTCTCGACCCCATCTGTTCTGTGTCTTTATTTCTTAGCCTAAAGGAACGCGTCGTGTTGCTCGCTGAAATCTTCCGGCTGGCCCGGCAGTGGTGTTGAAGAAGACTCTCGAGAGTCCCTTGGACAGCAAAATCAAACCCGTCAATCCTAAAGGACATCAACCTTGAATATTCACTGGAAGGACTGATGCTTAAGCTGAAGCTCCAATACTTTGACTACCTGATTCGAAGAGCTGACTCATTGGTAAAGACTCTGATGCTGGGAAAGATTGAAGGCAGGAAGAAAAGAGGTCAATAGAGGATGAAATGATTGGATGGCATCACTAACTCAACGGACATGAAGTTGAGCAAATTCTGGGAGACAGTGAAGGACAGGGAAGCCTGGTATGCTGCAGTCCATGTGTTAGGGGAAGCACACTGACTGAAACTGCCCACCCTGGCCAAGCACCACAGTAACCACTTGCATGAGGTATATTTTAAGACAGGAGGTCCCAGTAAGGAACACGGAACTAACAAGCCATCACCAATGGATGAATTTGAAAGAGGTCAAAAGGAGAGACCCCGTGTCCTCAGTTCAGTTCAGTTACTAAGTCATGTCCCACTCTGTGACCCTTTGGCCCGCAGCACGCCAGGCTTCCCTGTCCATCACCAACTCCCAGAGCTTGCTCAAACTCATGTCCATTGAGTTGGTGATACCATCCAACCATCTCATCCTCTGTTGTCACCTTCTCCTTCTGCCTTTCCCAACATCTGGGTCTTTTCCAGGAAGTCATTTCCTCCCATCAGGTGGCCAAAGGATTGGAGTTTCAGCTTCAGCATCAGTCCTTCCAATGAATATTCAGGATTGATTTCCTTTAGGATTCACTGGTTTGACCTCCTTGCAGTCCAATGGACTCTCAAAAGTCTTCTCCAACACCACAGTTCAAAAGCATCAATTCTTCGGCACTCAGCTTTCTTTATAATCCAGCTCACACATCCATACATGACAACTGGAAAAACCATAGCTTTGACCAGGTGGACCTTTGTCAGCAAAGTAATATCTCTGCTTTTTAATATGCTGTCTAGGTTGGTCATAACTTTTCTTCCAAGGAGCAAGCGTCTTTTAATTTCATGGCTGCAGTCACCATCTGCAGTGATTTTGGAGCCCCAAAAAATAAAGCTTGTCATTGTTTCCACTGTTTCCCCATCTATTTGCCATGAAGTGATGGGTTTGGATGCCATGATCTTCATTTTCTGAATGTTGAGTTTTAAGCCAGCTTTTTCACTCTTTCACTTTCATCAAGAAGCTCTTTAGTTCTTCACTTTCTGCCGTAAGGGTGGTGTCATCTGCGTATCTGAGGTTATTGATGTTTCTCCCCATGTCCTACTACCCCCCAGAATCCTCACTGGCATCCATTTTGGTTAAGCAATGCTTGACCCACCAGGAAGGACCCTTAGTCAGAGTGATTCGCCAGAGAAAACTTGGAAACTAATCCTATCACCATATAACCTGAAACTGCAAGCCATGTGGCAGAGCAGTTCTCCTGGGTTCTCTTACCCTACTCCTCTTTGCATGGGCACCTCTTAATAAACATCTTTTGCTTTGTCAGCTTATGTGACAATTCATTTCTCAGACAATTCATTTCTGAGTGTTAGACAAGAGCCCACTCTTGGGCCCTGAAAAAGGGGTTCCCTTCCTTCAACTCATGGGGTCTCAAAGAGTCAGACATGACTTAGCAACTGAACAACAACAAGGAGGAATTATGAAAGGTGGGAGGGTCCAGTGGAGAACAGAAGAGAAGGCCAAGAGTGTGGATTGTCCAGCCTCCAGCAACCGAAAGGCTCTGTTATAACAGACCAGGTAGCAGTCCCTGTAAAGAGTCCCAGAAATCAGAGGTCAGATGAACTTGTTGAGTCCCTGGAAATTCCTTAAATACCCTGTTAACTTTTCCAGGCTTTGTTTTCAACTCAGTTAAGAAGTTTGATGCTGGATAACTTCTGAGGATTTATCGGGGTGTTACCTCTGGACTAGTAGACTAAGTAAATTTTAAAACAAAACAGGCAGACCAAGTTGGGTTGCTGCCGCCATTGTGCCAGCTTCTTGGGTCTCAGTGAGGCTGGGTGATGCTCCAGAATGGGAGACAAGCCAGTTTGGGAGCAGATTGGCTCCAGCTTCATTCAACATTACTACCAGTTATTTGATAACGATAGAAGCCGACTAGGAGCAGTTTATTCCGACGTCTCATGCTTCACATGGGAAGGACAGCAATTCCAAGGGAAAGCTGCCATTGTGGAGATATTGCCTAGCTTCCATTCCAGAAAACCCGGCACAGCATCACGGCTCAGGACCGTCAGCCCATGCCGGATAGTTGCATCATCAGCACAGTCGTGGGCCAGCTCAAGGCCAATGAAGACCCCATCATGCAGTTCCACCAGATGTTCCTATCAAAGAGCATCAAGGTTGCTTGGATTTGTACCAATGACATGTTCAGGCTTGCCCTGCACAACTTGGGCGGAACCCTCCCAGCCAGGCATTCATGCTATTTCCTCCTTCTTCCCCCTCCTCTTACTATTCAACTGTCCACATTCCTCCAGAGGCTCCTAATATCAACAAATAAACAGGGCCACGGTGGGAATGGGTGCAGGGTGCTGCTCCAGTGAGCTGTTTCACGTGATGTTTGGATCCTGGACTAGCTGCATCGGATAGAAGTTTGTATTGTACCGGCGTATACCTTGGAATGACTTAAGTAATACAAAAGGTTGTCTTTTTTTCTTTTTTTGAAAATCTGCTGACAAGTTGCTTTAGTAACCCATAAAAGTGAAGGAGAAAGTCTCATTACCCAGATACTGATTTGTTCAGATGTTTCAATGTCTCATGGTACAATAAAACCATAAATATTTTCCTAACAACAACAACAAAAAGAACAAGCAATTATATCAAGTAAGTGTGAGGCTAAAGGCAGATTTTTTTTTTTTAAGTGAGACTAAGGATAACCCTCCAACTAGACTAAATAATGTAAAGAAAGAAAATAAGAATACAAAGTAACATTTAGACTATTTGTTTCTAGTCCTGGGAGACTGGACTAGATCCAGTCTAGTTTCTAGATCTAGTTTCTAGATCCATGGGAGACCTGGATCGGCCACAGAGGAAGACAGCTGTGTTCACATCAAGTTGGTTATAGACAGTACATCTGTCTCATCTGTTAAGTCCCAGTAGCCTCCCTTCTGACACAGCTGGGGAGTCTCCAGGAAGGTTACCAGCATGAGCCAGACCCAGGGCCCACCTTACAATTCAGAATTCTGGCTATTACTATTTGTCATGAGGTTTAGGAGCCAGACCTTTATTCCCAAAACCCACAACACAGGCTTTAGGTGCTATTTCTCAGCAAGTTACTACAAGATGAGAGTTTTTGGTTCCCAGACTTTCTACAGTTCTGGGAGAGAATTTTTACCTGACAATGCCTTTCCACAACCTAATGGTGACTGAGACATACAAGACCCCTCATCAGAGACCGGATTCAATTACAGTTACAGGGCAGCTGACTTTCTGGCCTTCAGCTCCCATACTCACTAACAACTGTCTGTTTTCGTGTCAAGTCAGTAAGCCAGCAGCCCACATATCTCTCTCCTGGGTTTTCCCAAAATACTTAACTGAACTCTGGTACACATCACAATTCCCGTAGCCTAAGGAGAACCCTTCATTAACACTCTACTGTGTTAAAAGACCCAATAGAGCCTATAATAGTATTAAAGAAAAATTATTCATGACACCATATAAAGCACAATAAGGCAGTCTTTATTCAGGGGACTACTGGGATAGGTGTACAGACCACCGAAGTGGGATTTTGCAATGGAGAGAGTGATTGGGCTCAACTCCAAAGGCAAAAAGGAAAGGTGGAAATTCATAGCCAAGGAGCAAGGTCAGTGGATAGAATATTACCAAGGGAAAACCTTAGGAGTAAAGGGGCATTCAGGATAAAGCAATCTGACCTAAGGGGATTCTTGCTGAAGGCAGGCCAAGGTGATCAGATATCACCTGAGGGATGGTGGGGAGGATGAGCAACCTGATCAGAGATTTCAAGGGTAATCAGAAATCTTGAGGGTGGGGGCTCCTGGTTAAACTGACTGAGCAGGATTCCTCCTAAAGTTGGACAATGTAGAGCAGGAATGGAGGCCTGAAAGTCAGGTCTAGTTGGCAAAATGCTCAGGGAAACCTGGGTCAAGTTTGGCTGAAGAGAGAATCTGCCAACACTACAGCCTTTTTTCTGCATTATAGAATAGAGCAGAAATTATCAGCGTGAATTATGATTTATGTATCTTTGGGCTGCAGGCAAAAAAATCATGAGAAATGATTTACAGAGTGAAACCCAAATTCTTTAGCCTCTCACCTCATCTGCAGGTTGGTCACACAATTCCCTCCAAATAACAAGTATTTTGCATAATGGTCATTCACTCACTTATTTCATCTTTGTATTGTGCCAATGAGGTTTTCCCATCTTCCAGAAGAAGCTCCTTGAGCCAGGCTGCTCTGAGTTGACACCCAGTAAATGCTAAATTGAATGAACTCAAAGAGGAGAGTGATTAGGATAGCATATGTGCTGGCAATTATCTCAGTATTCCAAGGAGATGACCTTGAGCCAGGCTGCTCTGAGTTGACACCCAGTAAATGCTAAATTGAATGAACTCAAAGAGGAGAGTGATTAGGATAGCATATGTGCTGGCAATTATCTCAGTATTCCAAGGAGATGACCTCAACAAAAACAACCAGAATGCAAAAGAGAAGATGAATGGGGTTTTAACCAGCTTAACTGTCAGTTTTAACCAGTTAGGTAGGCCTGGGAGGTAAAAGGCAGAGAGAAGCTGATAACTTTCAAGTTTCAATGCGGGGTCTCAAATTTATCTACAGGAGACTATGAGCAAGCCTGGAAATAATCATAAACAAGCAGAAGTAGGACTGTGACAAGTGTTCTTATTGTAGGACAAATTAGTGGGTGTGTGAGGGTGGGTGGGTCAAGGCCTGTGGTTTTTTGTTTTGTTTTGTTTTTTAATATTTATTTATTTGGCTGTACAAGGTCTTAGTTGCAGCATGCAGGGTCTAACTCCCTAACCAGGGCTCAAACCCAGGCCCCTTGCATTGGGAACATGGAGTCTTAACCACTGGGCCACAAGGGAAGTACCCAGGCCTGTGTTAATTTCTTAGGGCTGCCATAACAAATTGCACAGACTGGGCAACCCAAAACAACAGGAATTTCTTCTCTCACAGTTCTGGAGGCCAGAGTGTGAAATCAAGGCACGGCAGAACCACACTCTAGGGAAGAATCCTTCCTTGCTTTCTGTTAGCATCTGGTGATTACCAGCAACCCCTGGCATTCCTGGCCTTGTAGGCACACTACTCCTATCTCTGCCTTCATGGTCACATGGTCTTCATCCTGTTGTCTATCTTCATATGAACTACTTATAAGGAACCCATCATTGGACTTCAAGCTCACTCTTAATTCAGTATGACCTTGTCATAACTTGTTCACAACTGCAAAGATCCTATTTCCAAATAAGGCTACTTTCACAGAAATAAGAGATTAGGATTTAAGTATATCATTTTGTGGGATACATTTCAACCCATTACAAGACTCTCACTGCCATCCCTATCTGCACGTGAAATGAACTGAGCTAGAGGGAATGGGGCTGAAGGGAGACTGGCAAAATTAGAAGGGTCAGTAGCTAGAGAGTGTCAGGAAATTCCTGAAATAGATCATGCTATGTTTAAAAGATTTAGTGAAAGCACTCAGAGTGTCTGAGGAATAAGGACTCAGAATTCAGAATTCTCTATGTCTGGAGCAAAAATACACAGTGACTACCATCTGGGTGTTCAGTAGCAGAAACACAAACTGAGATGCACTATAATTACAGGTGTTGAACACTAAGAAGTTTAAAAGTTCAAGTACAGCTAACTGAGGAGGAAAGGGGCACTATGACGTATAAATACCTCCTAAGTATCCCCGGCTCTGTGCTGGGGTGTGTGTGTGTGTGTGCTAAGTCACTCAGTCATGTCTGACTCTTTGCAAACCTATGAACTGTAGCCCGCCAGGCTCCTCTGTCCATGGGATTCTCCAGGCAAGAGTACTGGAGTGGGTTACCATGCCCTCCTCCCGGGGATCTTCCCTACCCAGGGATTGGACTCACATCTACAAATCCTGCACTGCAGGTGGATTCTTTAGGACTGAGCCACTGCAGAAGCCCCTGTCACTGGAGTACTTATGCAAAAAATTTTGTTTGATCCATGTGACCCAGGTATTGTATCATTATATATGAGTGGAGAAACTTATCCACTGCCTCCCAGCATCTAAGCAACCTGCAGAGCAAGGGAACAGAAATAAGATTTCCCTGTTCCTGAGACTGACTAAGAAAAAATACCTAAGATATAGGTACTCCATGGTTATGTGACTTAAACCACACTTGAATAGGAAGGCTAGATGGAGGTGGAAGGGCTGGCATAGGTTCTGTGTTCTGAGAAGGGAATCAGGACACACTTCAGAGTATGGGATCCAACATATAGTGAACACTTCTGTCCTACAGGACAGACTCCAAGCTCTTCATGTGGCCCTTAGAGCTCTGGCTTCCTGGGATTCCAGTGTGCATTAAGTGATAAAATGCAGATGGTAAGCCTAGCATATACCGAACATATTGTGCATGATATCTGCCTTCCCCACCCCGACCCCCACACATCTGGGATCCTTGACCAGTTTTCTCTCCCTGAGCTTCAGCTTCCTAAAATTCCAGGATCCTGGGATTCACCTCACTTAAGGAACAGACAGAATGAAGGGGAACACTCAATGAACTGCCATGACCAGGGCTGATTCCCTCCAGAAAGAGTCAAAGACTATCCAGGACAAAACTGAAAATCAGAGTGGATAGAGAAAACAGGCAGGAGGACTTCCTTCATGATACAGTGGTTTAGAATCCACTTGCCAGTGCAGAAGACACAAGTTCGATCCCTGCTCTGGGAAGATTCCACCTGCCTCAGGACAACCAAGCCCAAGGGTGAGCTCTAGAGCCTGCGAGCCACAACTACTGAAGCTTGCTTGCCCAGAACCTGTGCTCTGCAAGGCACAAAGCCATTGCAATGAGAAGCCTGCACACAGCAACAAAAGAGAAGCCCTCACTCGCTGCAACTAGAGAAAGCCTGTGCACAGCAATGAAGGACAAGCACAGCCAAAATAAATAAATTTTTAAAAAGAAAAAACAGGCAGGAAAGACAGACACAGTAAAACATCTATGTGTTCACAGGAAACATGGTTTTCCTAAGGTTTTGCTGCAACTGTGAAATGCCACAATGCACCCATCTTGGAGTGACTTTTATTTTCTTACCACCCACACCCCAGATCTGCTTGCTACACTCATGTGTGACTATTCCATTAAGTCACCCTCGCCTCCCGAAAACTCATGATCCTTAGTTAATCTCACCTGTCCTGAGCCCACCTCTAAAGAGCATCCAAAGTGCAAGTGACCCCTACTTCCCTAACACCCTCCTTCTCCTCCATCCTTGGCACCTTTTTCCAGTGAACAACTGGGTTATTTTAGGTGCTTTCATTGGAGCCCTTGAATAGTTAGTTATGTTGGTCTTTGTGTAGTTCTCAAAGTCTTTCTGACTTTGGCAAAAGGAACAAAACAAAACAAAATATAAAAATAGATGAGCAGCCTTCATGTGACAGCTGGGAGGCCTGTATTGCAAGAAAATTAATCAAGCCAAATTTCTTCATTCAGTGGATTCTCAGAGCCCTTTTTATCAGCCATAACCTCTGATGGATATTGGGGTACCAGCTCAGAACCCTATTGTCCTTGCTTCCTAGAAGTCTATGAATAAGTCATAGTAAAATTCAGTACTGTTATTCTTAGGACTGTTATAGTTTGTTGAGCATGTACTCTGCCCAGAACCATGCTGACTCCTTTACAACAGAGCTTCTCAAACTGCAAAGAGCTGGACTTCCCTAGTGGAAGTGGAAGTAAAGCTTCCACTGCAAGGGGCATGGGTTCGATCCCTGGTCAGGGAACTAAGAGCCCACATGCCATTCAACTCAGCCAAAAAACAAAACAAAACAAACTGCAAGTAACTAGAAAGTCTAGTCCTAGTATTTGGTTAACGATTCAGACTGTGTTTAGGACCTACCTGAGGGTTCTATTTCTAATGAGCTCTCAAGTAAGCCAGATGTGGCTGGTCCAGGAATCAGACAACAAGGTGGCAAGGCACATTTTATACACCTGTATTTGTCATTCATCCACAAGTATATCCTGTGGAATGATGACCTTCTCCCCAGGGGAAGATGTAATTGCTGCCCTTCTGTTTGTAGAAATGGCATTTTTAGGAAAGCTATACGTGGTACTTTACGGTGCAAAGTTCACTTTCCATGTTTGGCATAACCTATGGCTTCCTTTGCTACAGTCGATTCACCTTCCACTCTGCAAGGTGAGTGTGTCATGCCTTCCTCCTGCTCTCACATCTCTACTATCTCTTGTTCCTTCCTGTCAGTCAGGGTTCTCCAGAGAAACAAAACCAATAGGGTGTGTGTGTGTGTGAGTATGTGTATGAAGAGGGGAGGGAACTGATTGGTTTATTTCACAAGACTGGGTCACATAATTGTGGAGGCTTGCAAGCCCAAAATGTGCAGGGCAGGCCAGCAGATCAGAGACCAAGGGAAGAGAAGATGTTGCAGCTCAAGACAGAAGGCAGCTTGCAGGCAGAATTCCTTAAGTGTGGGATAAGGGGAGGACAGTGTGTGTGTGTGTGTGTGTGTGTGTGTGTGTGTGTGTGTCCCTACATTGTTAAAACTCTGTGCTATTTTAACGACTGGACCACCAGGGCAGCTCAAGACAGAAGGTAGCTTGCAGGCAGAATTCCTTAAGTGTGGGATAGGAGGAGGACAGTGTGTGTGTGTGTGTGTGTGTGTGTGTGTGTGTGTGTGTGTGTGTAAACCTCACAGCTTGCAGGCAGAATTTCTTAAGCGTGGGATAGAAGGAGGACAGTGTGCATGTGTGTGTGTATGTGTAAACCTCAGTCTTTACTCTTTTTTGTTTTAATCTTTTGGTGGTGCTGCACGGCATGTGTGATCTTGGTTCCTCAACCAGGGATCAAATTCATGCCCCCTACATTGTTAAAACTCTGCGCTATTTTAACCACTGGACCACCAGGGAATTCCCTTGGTCTTTACTTAGAGACTGATTGAAGCCCATTCATTTATGGAGGATAATCTGTTTTCTGCAAAGTCTACTAATTTAAATGTTAATCTCAGCCAAAAAGTATCTTCACAGCAAATTTGAGACTTCTGTGTGATCAAATAACTGGGCACCAAGACCTTGCCAAATTGATGCATAAAATAAACCATCACATCCTGCTTCTTCTTTTGCTGAAGTGTCTGTGTATTCAGGAGTCCACCATGGACTTCCACTCACTTGCTCCCTGCTAGGCTCAGGGTCCAGAGACCACCTTGCCTCCTCTTCTCCCTTCTCTGCTCTTCCTGGCTCCTGCCCAGTCCCTCCTTCCTTTAAGCCACACACTGTAATTCTCTCATCTTTAAGGTGGGACCCATTCTCCCTCAGCTACTGCTACTTTTTTCTACCCACTGTCTCCACTCCCTCACCTCCCTTCTCTCTCCAAACTACCCCATCCCAGCACTCTACCACCTCTGTTCTGCTCAGGGGGCCTCTATACCAAATACTATGGGTCAATGCTCTTATCAGTGGTTTTTCCTCATTTCATTTGATCTTGCACCAGCACTTATCCTCAATGACTATCCTTCTTTCTTGAAAATACCTTTGCCTGCATGGGATTCCAAGGCTCAGCACTGCCCAGACTTCTCTCCACCTCATAGTGGCTGCTCCCTCTCCTTCTCCTTCCCCTACCCACTTCCCCCTTTCCTCTTTTTCCCCTCTGGATCTCTCTCCTCTCTTTCTAGTCTCCAAAGCTAGTGTGGCCCATTCAACTCCTCTAAGACAGCTCCTCTACCCATCCGAGTCTGTGCTAGGATCTCAACTCCTATTGTTTGCTGTGACAACAGATTTCCACCTCTAGTCTTGGCTTTCTCCCAGAACCATCATAGCTATTTGTCTTGAGCATTTCAGACCTAGCAAGTCCAAAACCCATCTTTGTCTCCCAACCCCTTCCCAGAAACTGTTTTGCAGTTTCCTAGGCAGACTCTCCAATCACCCAACTGGGGCCAAAACTACACACATTTCTCACTCCTTTAACACCCAGTAGCACACCATGGAGGAAACCACTACTGCTCACCAGCCTCACCTCCACCAGCTGATTCTGGAATGGGCCATGTCCTGCTTGCATTTCTGTGGCTGCTTCAAAATAGCCTCTGCCTCCCTCCATCCAGATCCAATCTGTTCTGCACAGTGATAATAATAAAATTAATAAAAATTATAATTATATATATTATATTATATATATAATATATATTATAAAAATATAAATAAAAATTAAAAAATAATAAAATTAAAGTCCCATCAAGCCATGCCCTCACTTGAAAACTTCTAAGTGTAAAATCCACGGTCACTCCATTCCAGTTACCCCTTTCTCTAGCCAGGGGATAAGCCTCCTGCTTTATGGCCTTTGCATATGCTATTCCTCTGCTGGAATGATCTTGCACACTTCTGTTCAATTTGCCCTCCACCTGCTCCCTGCTCAAATGTTACCTTATGAAGGTCCTACCCAACCACCCTAGCAGGCTCCTTCTTACCCTGTTTTATTTTTTCATGCCATCTATCATCTGATTCCTCTTCTAGCTCCTAAAAGCCAGGATCATCTATCCACTATGATCTCCCCAAGGTTGACAAAACTGGTGGCACACAGCAAGCACTTTATAAAAATACATACAATCAGCGACATAATAGAAACCAAATGAAACATTACTTGTGAGATGGATCAATGGTCCTTGAGTAGCATTTACATTCAGGGTTTTCTTTCTGTTGCTTTACTTGTGCTATCTGTCATAATCCCACTTGATGTCAAAGAAAGCACCTTCCCACGGTCTCCAGTTGCCTCCCCACCTCCACCCCAAGCTGACACACCATGGCCCTCACTCACTCACTGCCTCCCTGTGCTTCTACACGTTTAGGGCCTTTGCTGTCATGGTGGCCTCCACTTGGGACCCTGTTTTCACCCATGCTTGAGCTTGATCAACTCCCTCATCTCAGATGTCACCATCACAGTGGAACCTGCCCTGACCTCTTTCTTAATACTGTGACCATCCCCAGCTCATCCCCAGCATCCATTACCTGATACTGCTAAGCGTTCTTCTTCCTCTGCACTGCAAATCAAACATAGCAGATGTTTGAGAGATGGGAGACCCTGCCTGCACCTGGCTGTCATTTGGGGGACCAATCACTGTTCACAAAAATGAATTTTACTCCTTTGCTTTATCTCCTGCAAAAGTCACAGAATCCAAGCAAACACCAAACGGTGGCTCCCTGTTAACTCCCTTACTCAGGAATGATTATCTGTTATTTAGAGGAAGAAACAAAAGGCTCCCAAGTCCTTGAAACGAGGAAAGCAATGCCAAGAAATCCAGTTCCAGACCCCCCCTTGGTGGTCCAGTGGTTTAGATTCTGTGCTTCCAATTCAGAGGGTTCAGATTCCACCCCTGGTTGGGGAACTAGGACCCCACACGACATGCAGCACCACCAAAAAATCAATCAATCAATCAATCCAGTTTCATGGTCCACCCACCTCTTTCACATCTGCTCAACCAGGCCACTTCCTTTCTTTAGGGGAACTGGTATTGTTCTGCTCGATCTGACCAGACATCAGTTATCTGCAGTAGTGTATCCTCTCTAGACTCTGCATGCTCAGTCATGGCAAGAATACTGGAGTGGGTTGCCATTTCCTCCTCCAGGGGATCTTCCAGACCCAGGGATCCAATCCGCATATGCACTGGCTCTTGCATTGGCAGGCGGATTCTTTACCAGTTCTTTACCACCTGGGAAGCCCATCCTGTTTAGCAGATGGAGACATTTCTTTGCCTTCTTCTATGGGAAAGTTCAACTTCAGTGCCCAGCAGATGAAAAAGAGAAGTGTTGGTGTCAATCAGCCCAGCTCAGGACCCCCAGACATGCTTTCTCCCAAGCTCCAGAACCTGCAAGATTAAGGATGGTCCCAGGAAGACCTCTCTGTCTTCGAGCTACATGTTCAGCATAGTGTAGCGGCAAGGAGCCCTGTCTAGACGTCCAGAGGCCCTAATTCTTCCTGGCCCTCGCTGCGACTCGACTTCAAGTCAAAGTCCATTAGCCCGTTCCCCTGACTGAGTGTGAACAGCTAGCCACACCCTACACTTAAGGGAGCTATAAGCACCCTGACCACCCACTGGGGGCCAAGACGGACCGAAGTCCCTCTGGGCGCTCCCCAGGGTTGTCCTGATGCCCAGAAGGGACGTGTAACGAGTAGCTGTGAAACTCCGCACATCCTCCGAAAGCCAGGGCTGACACCTTGGGCATCAGACAGCGGATAGAAGGAGAAGGTGAGTCTTCCTTTCCCGAGCCTTCCTCGCCTCTCCAGCGGCCGCGGGCCGGGCGTAGAGGAGGGGTTTTGGCTGGAAGGAGGTTGGGCCTGCGGGCGTGGGGTGGGGGTGCCACACGGCGATTCTGAAATGTAACGGGCTCCGGTGCGCCGCAGCCTCCTTCCTCCGCTCCCCCTCCCAACTCCAGCATTCAGCCTCGGCTCCCGGATCGGCCCTTCTGGGAGTAAACAAGCCCCTAGTACGAGTCCGAAGGGGGAGAACAGAGAAGAGAGGAGCCCCAAGACCAACCTTCCCACACCACCGGCGGCCCACAGCCGGGCGCACCCGCGCGAGCCCTCCCGCTGGCCCGCTTCTCTGCCCCGCCACCCGCCTCCAGGCGCGGTCCCCGTCGCGCCTTCGAGGCCCCTGCCTCCCGCCCCGCGTCGACGCGCGCCCCCGGCGCAAGCCCGCGGGGAGGCCCGGCAGAGGCGGCGTGGAGGACCTACAAAGCCCCCGGCCAGGCGCCGAGGCCCAGGCGCGCGCGAAGCGGGGCGTGGCAGGGCGGGGCGCGCCGGCCGGGCCGGGCCGGGGGTGTCGAATGTCACCCCTAGCGCACACCTCGGCCGGGGGGCGGAGGAGAGAACCACTGAGATGCGGAGACCTCCCCGGTCCTAGAGCGGAGCAGGAAGTGTCCCAGGGGAGGGAGCCGGAGGGCTTCGGCCTTTCCTTTCCTCAGCGTCCGGCGGGCTCCGGAGGCGGTCAGGCCTGTACGGCCCGCCAACTGGGACTTGGAGAGGAGGTGAGTGCGGCCCGGGCGGCCCCGGCTTCTGCGGCCCGCGCGCGCCACTGCGCGTTCCTTGGTCCCCTGGCTCCGAGCCCCGCGCGCTCCGGCCTCCCCTCCCAGAGCGGAGCGCTGAATCCCTGGGCAGGGGGATGAGACGACACAAATGTTTTTCAGGCGCCTGCATTTGATCCCACTTCTTCCCTCTTAAGCGGAGCCGTGGTTTTCTGGATGAGCAGGAGACGGGGTCTTGGCTAGCCAGGGACAGAGTGGCCCTCGCAGAGAACCCGCCTCAGGAAGGACACCCGGGAGACCGGGCTGGAAGGATGAGGAGCTGCCGCCGTAGACTTCCGCCGCAGGAGGGCTTTGAGGTAGACGCTGAGAAGGAGTTCCATGCTGTGAGGTGAGGAGCCGGGAGCTGGCTAGAGTGGAGGTGGGTGTGGGTGTATAGGGAGGGGACAGGGAGAGATCTGGATCAAAGGAAACCTTGCCCCTTTCCCTGGCTTACGGTATGCCCATCCCCTTCCCTTTCAGCTCATCCAGCTCCGTTCCTCCTCGTAGAGCTGCTTTTAAGTACGCCCCGCCCCCTGTTGGATCCTCTTGAATTAATCAACGTTAATTCATTCATCACTCATCATTTCTGAGCTTCCTATGTGCCGGTGCCAGGGTGACAGGAACACGGCTCTCTGTTAGGGATGATGGACTAAGCCCAGAGCCAGATGCCCTAGAGCTCTGAGGGTGGGTGCAGACCTGAGGAACCCAGAGGCCCTGGAGGTGTGTGATGGCCGAGTTCAGGGAAGGTGGAGTTGAGTAGGGCTGAGATTGGGTGTCAGATACAGGAGCTGACACTGGAGGAAATCCGGTGGTGGGGCAAACTGTAATGTGTGCTGGCATGCTGGGGAGTCTCCTAAACCGGGTGTTAAGGGCAAGGGACCACGTCCAAGGATCTCAGAGGCCTGAGGGTGGGGGAGGGGACCGTGTTGGACCGTATTTGCCATTCGTTTTCCCTGGGTCCCTTACTCTGGTTTAGTGGCTGCTACTCTGATGTCGCCCTGCATTTGTGTTTTTTTTGTTTTGTTTTGTTTTTTTCATTTATTTTTATTATTTGGAGGCTAATTACTTTACAATATTGTAGTGGTTTTTGCCATACATTGACATGAATCAGCCATGGATTTACATGTGTTCCCCATCCCGATCCCCCCTCCCACCTTCCTCCCCATCCCATCCCTCTGGGTCTTCCCAGTGCACCAGCCCTGAGCACTTGTCTCATGCATCCAACCTGGTCGCCCTGCATTTGTTCACTGAGGAGATGCAGGGGCTCCTGAGCCTCTTCTCTGCATAGGTGGAGACTGTGCCATGACAGCCCCACCTCTGTCCTGCCTGGGGAAGGTCTCTGAGGTGTGTGTGTGGTTTTCTTCATTGTGGTTTGAAGATGGCAAGAGAAAAGAAGGCAAGATGGGTGGAGGCCAGGTTGAAGGTCCAGATATCTTTAAATATATACTGAAGGTTACTATTCAGACTTTAGTGAATTGGGTGGAGGCGCCTTTTAAAACACTGGTGTTTTTAAATACTTAGTGTTATTTTTCTCTAGTAAACTCAGGATGTGCCTCTTTTGCCTCTCCTCATCTCTTGTTTGGGGGCTTCCCTGGTGGTTCAGCAGTAAAGAATCTGCTTGTAGTGCAGGAGATGCAGGTTAGATCCCTGGATCTGGAAGATCCTCTGGAGAAGGGCATGGCAACCCACTCCAGTATTCTTGCCTGGAGAATCCCCATGGACAGAGGAGCCTGGCGGGCTACAGTCCATCGCATCACAAAGAGTTGGACACAACTGAGCGACTGAGCCTGCACACACACATCTTTTGTGGGGGTGTCTTCGGGGCTGTCTGCTTTCTTCCCTGCTTCCTGGTGCATACTCCACTGAGCAAGACTGACTCGCTCTGCGTTGGTCTAACTCTGATAGCCCTCACTACCAGCAGGGTGAATTTCCTGTCCTGGATCAGCTTTGAAGGCTTTTCCTGTGCATGTTTGTCTTTGTCTTTTCAGCTCGTTTTGTAAAGGTCTCAAGGGCAAGGACGGTGACTTTGACTCTGAAGCCTCAAGATAGCGGCCTTCTCAGCTCGTCCATTTCAGGTCCCTTCCAGGAGGACCTGGCCATCGAAGGTACCACAGAGTGTTAATTACCATCTCTCTCCTGCATGCGGCCCCACTGGTCTCCTGGGATGCTTGGAACACCAGTGCCACGTTGAAATGTCACTGCTTTTCTCCTGGACTGCCTGCCTTGTTCATCCAGTCCTCAGTTAGGGAAATCATATAATGATGCTTTTGGGAATGGGGTTGTTCCTTCTCTGCCTTTGTGTAAGGATCATCCGCACTGACACTTGTCACATATCCTGGTGCTTCTCCCAAGGGCTGATCTCTGTGGGCTTTTTCACTTTTCCCATCACCACCCCCAAAAAACTACTACAGGAGACCAGAACATTGAAGCCAGTGATTTCTGTTTGGAAATAGGGTCGTCTTCTGCTGCTGACCCCCATCAAATCCCATCATGCCCACAGCCCTGTGCCCCCGAGTCTTGGCTCCAAAGGAAAGTGAGGAGCCCAGGAAAATGAGGAGCCCACCGGGAGAGAACCCTTCCTCCCAGGGTGAGCTTCCCAGTCCCGAGTCCTCCCGCCGCCTCTTCCGACGTTTCTGCTACCAGGAGGCTGCAGGCCCCCGGGAGGCCCTACACCGCCTCTGGGACCTGTGCCGGGGCTGGCTGCGACCTGAAAGGCACACCAAGGAGCAAATCCTGGAGCTGCTGGTGCTGGAACAGTTCTTGGCCATCCTGCCCCGGGAGGTCCAGGGCTGGGTGCGAGCCCAGGAACCTGAGAGTGGTGATCAGGCTGTGTCCGCTGTGGAGGCCCTAGAACGAGAGCCGGGGAGACCCTGGCAATGGGTGAGCAGAGGGGGCTGGGCTAGGCTGGCTGGGAGAATGGGAAGGGAGAGGGAGAGAGTGGGGCTGGGCAGCAGATGTGGAGAGGGTGGCCACCTTGCACTTTGATGCTTTGGTGGAGTCACGTATTCCCTGGCCAGGGATGAGGAATTCCATCTAGAGCCATGTGCTTTCGTTATGTCCATGTTGAAGTTTGATAACCCCAAAGGCAGACTCCATTACCAAAAGGCTCTAATTTGTGACACGGTTATGTCATCCCTCTTTATAGCCCTGAACAAGGTGGGTCTGTGCTTCTAGTGGTTGAGTTAATGGTCAGCAGGCCCAGGGAGGGGGGAATTTGCCCAGTCCCTGGCACAATTGCTGGTCCTCATCTGGCCAGAGACTTCTCCACCGAGCTCTAAAGAGCCCTCTCTGGGATTGCAGCTCAAGCACTGTGAAGACCCTGTGGTGATTGACGATGGGGACAGCCCTCCAGACCAAGAGCAAGAGCAGCTGCCAGCAGAGCCCCACAGTGACCTTGCAAAGAGCCAGGATGCCCAGCCCATAGCTCTGGCTCAGAGCCCTGGGCTTCCAAGCAGGCTCTCAGGCCAGCTCAGCGGGGACCCAGGTAGGGTGCCCATGGGAGTGGGGGAGGGGCGTTTGTACCTGGCCCTGTGCGCTTGGAAGTAGCTCTTGACATTTTTGGTTCTCTCCTGCTCCCTGAGTGGCTCTGAACCTTTTTCAGGGTCTGGTCCTTCCCTAGAGCAATTCAATGAGAATCTCATGAGAGTGTCCTCTTCATGGTGCCAGGGCTGCCCGGAGGGACCTCTACTGTGAGTAGGTGTTTTTTGAGGTTGCATCATGTCGCTGCTTTGAGGGCGCATCTCTGAGTTTGTTTTGTTGGTTTGGAGACAGCTGGGCACCATCACTGTCCAAATAGGGCCTGCGTGGGGAGCTGAGTATAGCCATGTCCTCTTATCTCTCTGAACATCTCTTTTCTCAGCTAAATAACTTCTGCTCTCAAGATTTTATAATGTTGAAAGAAGATATAAAAATGCCTCCTAGGGAACAGAGTGATATCACCAGGACTTGCGGCTTGAGTGGTGGCTAGCCATGTCTGTAACAAAGTGCACTAATGGCCATAAGCAGTTGGCTTTGGCAGCAAATACACTTGGCTTTTCATCCTCTAGCTGTGACCCAGGTCATGCTTCTAAACTCTGCAAGCCTCAGTGTCCTAGTCTGTCCAGTGGAGATAATCTCAATAAAGTGAATGACTTGAACTTGTGGTTTTCCGGTACATAAGAAATTTTTATTTACGCTGTAGTTTGTTACATGCACAATAGCATTTATGTCTCAAAAAACTGTACTTATTTTAACTGAAAATATTTTATTGTTAACCATTGTGTGAGCCTTCAGCAAGTTGAAATCTTTTTGCTGATGAAAGGTCTTGCCTCTGTGTTGGTGGCTGCTGACTCATCAAAATGGCAGTTGCTGAAGGTTGCTGAAGGTTGGGGTAACTGTCAGTGTCTTAAAATGAGATGGTAATTAACTTTTGCCTCATCGATTGAATCATTCCTTTCAGGAACGATTTTCCTATAGTATATAATGCTGATTCATAGCATTTTACCCACAGAACTTCTTTCTTTTTAAAATAGAATTGGTCCTCTCAAACTGTCATTGCTGTATCAATTGAGTTCATGTAATATTCTAAAGCTTTTGTTTCCATTTCACCAGTCTTCACAGCGTCTTCACCAGGAGTAGATGTCATTTCAAGAAACTGCTTTCTCTACTCATCCATAAGAAGCAACTCTTCAAGTTTTATCATAAGATTTTTGCAGTTCAGTCACATCTTCAAGCTCCACTTCTAATTCTGATTCTTTGCTGTTTCTGCCACATCTACCATCTCTTCTTCCACTCAAACCTTGAACCACTCGAAGTCATCCATGAGGATTGGTGTCAACTTCTTTCAAACTCCTGTTGTGTTGATGTTGATATTTTGGTATCTTCCCATGAGTGTTTTATTTTTTCTGGCCATGCTGGCTTGTGGGATCTTTGTTCCCCAACCAGCTGTTGAACCTGAGCCCTGGCAGTGAAAGCGCTGAGTCCACCGCTGGTAGTGGTGGTTTAGTCGCTAGGTCGTGTCCAACTCTTGTGACCCCATGGACTGTAGCCTGCCAGACTCCTCTGTCCATGGGATTCTCCAGGCAAGAATACTGGAATGGGTTGCCATTTCCTTCTCCAGGGGATCTTCCCGATCCAGGGATAGAACCCGGGTCTCCTGCATTACAGATTCTCTACCGACTAAGCTATGTGGGAAGCCCCTAACTGCTAGACCACCAGGAATGTTCTCGTGAATGTTCTTAATGGCATCTAGAACAGTGACTCCCTTCCAGGAGATTTTCAGTTTACTTTGTCCAGATCCATCAGAAGAATCACTGTGTATGGCAGCTATAGCTTTGTGAAATGTATTTCTTACCTTAAATAATAAGACTTGAAACTACTCTTTGATCTATGAGCTTCAGAATGGATGTTGTGTTAGTAGGCATGAAAACAACATTAATCTTGTACATCTCCATCAGAGATCTCTTGGGTGACTATTCAAAAAGCAGTACTATTTTGAAAGGAATCTTTTTTTTCTGAGCAGTAAGTCTCAATAGTGGGGCTTAAAATATTCATTGAACCATGTTGTAACCAGATGTGCTGTCATCTAGGCTTTGTTCCATTTATAGAGCACAGGCGGAGTGGCTTTAGCATAATTCTTCAGGGTCCTAGGAGTTTGGGAATGGTAAATGAGCATTGGTTTCAACTTACAGTCACCAGCTGCATTAGTGCCTAACAAGAGAGTCAGCTTGTTCTTTAAAGCTTTGAAGCCAGGCATTGCCTTTTCTGTAGCTATGAAAGTCCTATGTGGCATCTTCTAATATAAGGCTGCTTTATTCACACTGAAAATCTGTTGTGCAGTGTAGGCAGCATCGTTAATGATCTTAACTTGACCTTCTGGATAACTTGTTGCTTCACCTTGCACTTTTATATTATGGAGAAGAGATTTCTTCCTTGAACCTTGTGAACCAGCATCTGCTAGTTTCAAACATTTTATTTATGGCTTTTTTTTTTTTTTTTTTTAACCTCGCTCAGCCTTTGTAGAATAAAAAGAACTACAGCCTTGTTCTGGATTAGGTTTTGGCTTAAGGGAATGTTGTGGCTTGTTTGATCTATCCAGACTGCTAAAACTTCCACTGTATCAACAATAAGGCTATTGCACTTTCTTGTGTGTTCGTTGGAGTAGCACTTTTAATTTCTTGCAATAACTTTTTGTTTGCATTCACAGCTTGGCTGTTTGATGCAAGAGGCCTAGCTTTTAGCCTGCCTCAGCTTTTTAAATTTTTAATATTTATTTATTTGGCTGGTGGCAGAATCTTTAATTGCTGCTTGCAAACTCTTAGTTGCTACATGTGGGATCTACTTCCCTGACCAGGGATTGAACCCAGGCCCCCTGCACTGGGAGTGCAGTCTTAATCACTGGGCCACAAAAGGGAAGTCCCTCAGTCTGTTTCAGATTTTGATATGCCTTCCTCACTGTTTTAAATCTTTTAATGTGAGACATATGTGACTCTTCCTTTCATTTGGACACTTAGAAGCCATTGTAGGATTGTTCGTTGGCCTTATTTCAGTATTGTTGGGTCTCACAAAGTAGAGGTCCAAGAAGAGGGAGAGAAATGAGGAAGCCAGCACAACACACACATTTACCTGTTAAATTTGCTGTCTTATGTGGGCATAGTTTATGGTACCCAAAAACAATTACAGTAGTAACATCAAAGATCACTGATCACAGGTCACTGTGACAAATATGATAATAATGAAAAGTTTGAAATATGAGAACTCTCAAAATGTGACACAGAAACATGAAGTAAGCAAATGCTGTTGGGAATTGGATTGCTTTGGGATCAAAGTAGGATTGTTTTGATGCAGAGTTGCCAGAAATCTTTACTTTTTAAAACACATAATATCTGCAAAGTGCAATAAGATGAGGTATGCCTGGCTACCCATAAAATACTGAATAGGGGGCCTGAGTTGCCCATGAATTTTTTTTTTTTTTTTTTTGGCTGCACTGTGGAGTTCACACTCAGTTGTGGCATGCAAACTCCTAGGGTTTTTTGTTTTTTAATTTAATTTTACTTATTTCTTTTTGTCTGTGCCAGGTCTTTGTTGCTGTGAGGGTTTTTCTCCAGTTGCAGTGCATGGGCTTTTCATGCAGAGCCCAGACCCCAAGACGTGCTTCAGTAATTGCAGCACATGAGCTCAGTAGTTGTAGTTCCCAGACTCTAGAGCACAGGCTCAATAGTTGTGGTGCACAGACTTAGTTGCTCCGAGACTTGTGGAATCTTCCTAGACCAGGGATTGAACCTGTGTCTCCTGCATTGGCAGACAGATTCTTTGCCACTGAGCCACCAGGAAAGTCCAGGGGTATTTTTGTTTAAGATTTTTTTTTTTTTTTTGCTACACCGTGTAGCATGTGGGATCTAGTTCCCTAATCAGGGATTGAATCTGAGCCCCTACATTGGGAGCATGGCGTTAAACACTGGACCACCAGCGAAGTCCCCTGCCCATGATTTTTAGTTGTAATCACCATGGAAAAAATTTGGTCCTCTCAGGTTGAAGGACGTGACCTGTATGGTGTGAGGGTTAGCTCGGGTGGACTTATCACTTTGTACTGTAGTTATAGATGGCAGAAGAAAGTATAAGGAGACCAGAAATCCATTCTTGGTGATTTACAGAAGTTGTCCTTACTGTAGTAAACTTCGGAGTGTAGAAAAGTTACATTTCTTTATGTGTGAAACTACACTGATTTTTATACAAATCAAATAAAACGCCAGCCTTTCCTTGCTTAAAAGTCAAGACAGATGTGCTAGTTTGTTTGGGCTGCTGTAATACAGTCCCACAGACTGGGCAGCCGAAACAACAGACATTTCTGTGTCCTAACATGGTCTTCGTTATGTATGTCTGTGTCTTAATCTCTTCTTATGAGAGCATCAGGCATATTGGATTAGGGCTCACTCCCATTACCTCATTTTAATTTAATTACTGCTTGAAAAATCTTATGTCCAAATATATTCCCATTCTGAGGTATTAAGAGTTGGGACTTTTAATATGAATTCAGCAGAGATGCAATTCAGCCCACAACCACAGGCATGAGAAACAACCATTTGCCCAAATAAACAATGCTTCCCAGGTGGCACTAGTGGTAAAGAACCCGCTTGCCAATGCAAGAGACCCAAGAGACGCAGGTTCAATCCCTGGGTTGGGAAGATCCCCTGGAGGAGAAAATGGCAACCCACTCCAATATTCTTGCCTGGAGATTCCCATGGACAGAGGAGCTTGGTGGCCTATAGCCCATAAGGTGGCAAAGAGTCAGACATGACTGAAGTTACCTAGCATGCATGCCCATGCCAACAGCCTGGGTTCTACAGGTTATACAAGCTATGAGAGAGTCTTAAGGAACTGTGTCAGCCTACTCACTTCCGGGTAGAGTTTTGAGATAAGCCAGGTACTGTGTGTCAAAAGGGTCAATGCTGCCATTTCCCTGAGCAGTAATAATAAATGGATGAAGAAAGTATGATGAGAGTTAGCTATGAGCAATACCTTAAACGTTCAGGTGATTGATCACTGGGAAGAATTTCCATTAAAAACCATATAGTTACTAATTGAAGATTTTCCCCAAAATATAGTTTTTATTTAGAGGCTGAAAGCTTTTCAAAGTAATCCTCAGAGTATTGTTATGCTCATTTATCATGCTGAAAAGTAGGGTAGGGCTGTGTTTTATCCCTCAGAAGGTGGTAGGTATGAGAACAGAATTAAAACATCCCTTCTTCAAGGGACTTCCGGGTCCCTATGCTCTATGCTCTATACTCTATGCTTACAATGCAGGTGGCTCAAGTTTGATTCCTGGTAAGGGAACTAGATCCCACATGCTGCAACTAAGAGTTTGCATGCCACAACTAAAGATCCAGTGTGCTGCAATGAAGATAAAAGATCCAGAGTGCCACAGCTAAGACCTGGCACAGCCAAATAAATAAATAATTATTTTTTTAAAAAATCCCTTCCTCAAATCCATGCCCACCAACCCTGAGCCTGGCAGCAGGGTGATGAGGCTGCCTCCCATAGGGAACTACTCCCCAAATGTCACTGCTGGCTGAGCTGGCTCCTGTCTTAGGCTCTTGTTCCAAGTAACCACACCTGCCCCTGTTTGCAGAAGGCTTTGCATCCCAAGTGTGAAAGGTGAGGAGCATTGGCTTCTGTTTGGCACTGATTTTGCATTATGAGCTGGGGTTAATCTGAATTTTCTCTAAACTGAGAGATGATAGTTCATCCTTCCAAGTTTATTCCATGAAAGGAGCACTTTTTGAAACACAGGTCATTTGACATGACTGCACAATAAGCCAGGTATATGACTCACTTCTTGCAGAAGCCCAAGCAGGAGCTTGTCAGGGGAGAGAAATCACATGAGAATATAGCAGAGGCTCTTGGTAGCCCAGGATATGGGAGAGTGAGATGATCCCAATGCTACACTCTGCATTTTTTGTGTGATTAGTGGTTAGGGTACTGTGCTAAGTACTCTTCCAGGAACATCTAATAGAGATAAGAAAGATAGGCTTCCTTAAGGAGCTTTGCAATTTATAAACTTATAAATGTATAAATTTACATGACACTAGAGTCCCACAAAATCTTTGTTGCCAACAACTCTTACTGTCCTTTTCCTGTGTGGAGTTTTAACCTTTATTTCCCTCATATTATGGATGATAGAGCTGAGGTCCCTGGACTTGGGAGTCACATAGCTGGTTGGTGGCAGAGCCAACTGGAACCCAAGCATTTCATGTTAAAGCCCACATTGACCTGTCTGAAAGCAAAGCAATAGAAATCCTTATGGTTTGTAAGTGCTTTTTACGTACATCATCTGGTGATCCTCTTTCTTCAGGTGAAAAAAGAGACTTAGATTTTTACGGGATTCTTTTCTGATCTCTTTCAGTCCTGCAAGACACTTCCATTCTTCAGGAAGCGAGTTTGAGGGACGCACAGCAGGTGACTACCTTCCAGCTACCCCCGGTGAGTGATTTCTGGAGCAGTCACTCATGAGCCTTAGTGCTTGGCACATGTGTTTCAGTATCTATCATGTACTGTGATGGCTGTTGAACGTACATGACCCAAAGGAGATGAAACTCATATTTCTTATTAAAAATTGATACATCTTTGATTAGTGTGACACACAGGGAGATACTATAAATTTAATATCTAATGAGCTTTGATATGCGTCTTGTGAAAGAAAGATGTATATTTTGATATTCAGTGTTGTTCTATCACTGTTGAACATAGTTGCTGCCTAGTGAACTAGAAATCACCATCATGAAAACCTTTTTTTTTTTTGGTTTTAAAAAATGTAGTATAGGCATAACATAAAATATACTATCTTAACCATTTTTAATATAGTGTCTTTAAATGTTCGGTAATATTAAACATTGATATTGTTGTGGCGCCAATCTCTAGTGTTTTTTCATCTGGTGGTGGTGGTGGCTTAGTCTCTAAGTCATATCCGACTCTTGCGATCCTGTGGACTGTTGCCTGCCAGGCTCCTCTGTCCATGGGATTCTCCAGGCAAGACTACTGGAATGGTTTGTCATTTCCTTCTCCATCTGCCCAAGTTGAAATTCCTCACAAATTAAGTAACTCCCTCCATTCCTCATACCCCCCAGCCTCTTGAAGCCACCATTCTACTTATTCTGTGACTTGACTACTCTAGATAGCTCCTGTAAGTGGAATCATACAGCATTTTTCTTTTCATGACTGGCTTATTTCATTAAGCATAATGACCTCAAGGTTCATCCTTGAAGTAACATGTGCAGAATCGCCTTCCTTTTTAAGGCTGAATAGTATTCCCTGCTATGTATATAATGCATTTTGTCTATCTGTTCATTCATTGATGGACACTTAGGTCACTTTGACCGTTTGGCTATTGTGAGTAATGCTGTTCTGTGATCATGGGTGCACATGAAATTTATATATTTAAAATTTTTTTACATAACTGTAAATTCACATATAGTTCAATTTACATGAAGTTGAATCTCATGTACTCACAAGAGATCCCTTATACTTTTATACTAAGTATCAGATTGCTTATACTTTTATACTAAGTAATATTTGTTATTGTTCAGTCACTAAGTGGTGTCTGACTTTTTGTGACCCCGTGGACTGCAGCATGCGAGGCTTCCCTGCCTTCACCATTTCCTGGAGTTTGCTCAAACTTGTCCATTGAGTCAGTGATGCCATCCAACCGTTTCATCCTCTTGTCGACCCCCTTCTCCTCCTGCCCTCAGTCTTTCCCAGCATCAGGGTCTTTTCCAGTGAGTCCGATCTTCGCATCAGGTGACTGGAGTTTTGGAGCTTCAGCTTCAGCATCAGTCCTTCCAGTGAATATTCAAAACTTTAGGATTGACTGGTTTGATCTCCTTACAGTCTAGGAGACTCTCAAGAGTCTTCTCACACCACAGTTTGAAAGCATCAGTTCTTCAGCACTTAGCTTTCTTTACGGTCCAGCTCACATCCATCCATACATGACTGCTGGGAACACCATAGCTTTGACTATACGGAACTTTGTCGCCAAAGTGATGTCTCTGCTTTTCAATATGCTGTCTGTGTTTGTCATAACTTTCCTTTCAAAGACCAAGTGTCTTTTCATTTCCTGGCTGCAGTCACCATCCACAGTGACTTTGGAGCCCAGGAAAATAAAGTCTGTCATTGTTTCCATTGTTTCCCTATTTGCCATGAAGTGATGAGATTGGATGCCATGATCTTAGTTTTTTGAATGTTGAGTTTTAAGCCAACTTTTTCACTCTCCTCTTTTACTTTCATCAAGAGGCTCTTTAGTTCCTTTGTGCTTTTCTGCCATTAGGGTGGTGTCATTTGCATATCTGGGTTATTGATATTTCTCCCATATTTCACATGTTAGTAAGGTAATGCTCAAAATCCTTCAAGCTAGGCTTCAGCAGTACATGAACCAAGAATTTCCAGATGTACAAGCTGGATTTAGAAAAGGCAGAGGAACTAGAGACAAAATTGCCAGCATCCATTGGATCACAGAACAAGCAAGGGAATTCCAGAAAAACGTCTACCTCCATTTCATTGACTATGCTAAAGCCTTTGACTGTGTGGATCATAACAAACTGTGGGAAATTCCTAAATGGCAACATCTTGTGAAAATATACAATGTCACAACTAGCAAATTGACATGGATACATACAAGATACAGGTCATTTGCTTCATTGGAGAATCCTTCATTTTGCCTTTTATAGCCAAACTCGCTTCTCTTTTATACCATGCTCTCATCTTTCTCTGACAACTATTAACTTGTTTTATATCTCTGTAATGTTGTCATTTCAAGAAAATTATATGAATGGATTCATACAGTATGTAACATTTGGGAATTTACAGCATAATTCTGTGGAGCTTCAGCCAGGGTTTTGCATGTATCAGTAATCTGTTCCTTTTTTAGTGCTGGGTGGAATGTCTTGGTATGGCTATACTACAGTTTGTTTAACCAGTCACCCATTGAAGGATATCTTGGTTGTTTCTAGTTGGGGCTGTCTTGCTGAATCTGCTCACAGTGCCAATTGTCTCGCTTTTCACACTGTCCACTCTGTTCGCTGAACTCAGGGTAGGCAAGGCACGAGCTGAGAGGCCAGAAGAAGACTTGAGGAGCCGTAGGAACTTCAGACATGTTTATTCTCTCCTAGCTGGCATGGCAGCCACAATACAGCATCTCTCCTGGCTGGCGTGGCAGCCATAGCAGCAGCCACAAGGTAATCGTAATGTAGCCATAACAAGCTGTAATATAACCTCATATAACATAATCATGATGTTCTTCCAACATAGCCCCAGTGTAGCAGCAGCCAGAGTTTTTCATGGTGAGCTCATACAGGGATACCCCACAAAGTAGCCCGTGACCAAGGGAGTACCTCATGAGTGCATGTGCAGTGCGATAAATGATTTCAGCTGTTAATAGTCATTATTTACAAAATGTGGGGTGAGAGAGCCTGAACACAGCCATCCTGGCTAATTTGCTCTCTCCCCACAGGGGCCATTTTGCATAAAGCTGCTATGAATATTTGCATACAGGTTTTGTGTGAATGTCAGTCTTTATTTCTTTGGGATAAATGCTCAGGCATGCAGTTGTTAAGTTGACTGGGAAGTGCATATTTAGTTTTGTAGGGAAGCTTTTATTTTCCAGAGTAACTTCCTTTTCAATAGTAACTGTTCCATTTTGCATTCCTGTGAGCTATGTATGACTAAACTACACTGTCTACATCCTCTCACTGTTTGTTGTTGTTACTTTTTGTTTAAAGCCACTCTAATAAGTGATATCTCACTGTGGTTTAAATTTGCATTTCCCTCATGGCTGATAAAGTTGGACATCTTTTCATATGCTTCTCCACTGTCTGAATATCCTCTTATGTGAAATGTTTCTTTATGACTTTTGCCCGTGGTTCTAATTGGACCATTTACTTTTTTACTATTGTTTTAAGAACTCAATATGTATTCCAGATACTTGTCCTTTGCTGGATATGTGTTTTGCAGATTTTTCCTCTTACTCTGAAACTTGTCTTTCCATCCCTTTAACGGAGTTTTTAACAGAGCAAAAGTGTTAAATCTGGATTAAGTCCAGGTTGTTAGTTTTTCCTTTTAAGTATCAGGCTTTTGGTATAAAGTCTAAGAACTCTTTGCTTAGTATTAGATCCCAAAGATTTTCTCTTATTTTTTGCTAAAAGTGAGATAGTTTCACATTTTACAGTTGAGTCCATTTAATCCATGATCTGTGATCCATTTACATTTAACTCCATGACCTCTAATTTTGTGTAAATGTGAGACTGAGGTCAAAGTTCACATTTTTTGCCAGTGGATGTTTTTTGCCAGTTGCTCCAATGCCATCTGTTGAAAAGGCTGCCTCTCCTCCACTGAATTGCTTTGTTCCCTTGTCAAAAAGCTGTTGAACATATTTGTGTGAGTCTTTTCCTAGGTTCTCTATTCTGTTCCATTGATCTTTGTCTCTTTCTCTGTTAGTACTATACAAGTTTGATTATTGTAGCTATATGCTAAGTCTTAAAGTTGGGTAGATTGAGTCTTTTACTTTATTTTATTCTTTTTTTTTTCCAAAATTATTTTAGCTATTTTAATCTCTTTGATTTTAGCTATTTTAATTCCTTTCTCTGTAAATTTTAGAATAATCTAGTCCATGACTACAAAGGATCTTACTAAGATTTTGATAGGGATTTTGTTAAACCAACCTGTATATCAATTTGGGGAACACTGGCATTTTTATCATCTGAGTCTTCCAATCTGTGAATGCAATACGGTTCTTCATTTACTTTTTTTTAAATTTATTTCATCACTGTTATATACATTCTTAGCATATACATTTTGTACTTGTTTTGTTAGATTTAGAGCTAGGTACTTCACTTTATCAGCAGTTGTAAATTATAATATATTTAAAATTGTGGTGACAACACATTTATTTACAGGATAAGAAACATACTTGATTCTTGTAAGTTTATTTTGTAGTCTGAGACCATGCTGGAATGGTTTAAGAAGGGTTTTGGTGCAGTTTTTGTTTTTGTTTTTAGTTTTAAGCAGTCCTGGATTTTGTGTGTAGACAATTATGTCATCTGCAAATAAGGGCAGTTTTCTTTCTTCCTTTCAGTCTCTAAGAGGGCAGGCTTCTCCTGCCCTACTCCACTGGATGGAACTTCCAGCATAATGTGGAATAGCAGGGCTGGGAGCAAACCTCCATCCTTGCCCTATTCCCCATCTTAGGGGGAAAGCATTTAGTCTTTCACAGTTAAGCATGTTAGTTGCAAAATTTAAATAAATTCTCTTTATCAAGTTGTGTAAGTTTCTTAATTCCTGTTTTTCTGGAGTTTTTCTTGTGTGTGATTGTTGAATTTGTCAAAACCTTTCCTTTGGGTGTGGAGAAAAGGGAACCCTCTTACACTGTTGGTGGGAATGCAAACTAGTACAGCCACTATGGAGAACAGTGTGGAGATTTCTTAAAAAACTGGAAATAGAACTGCCATATGACCCAGCAATCCCACTTCTGGACATACACACCGAGGAAACCAGATGTGAAAGAGACACGTGCACCCCAATGTTCATCGCAGCACTGTTTATAATAGCCAGGACATGGAAGCAACCTAGATGCCCATCAGCAGACAAATGGATAAGGAAGCTGTGGTATATATACACCATGGAATATTACTCAGCTGTTAAAAATAATTCATTTGAATCAGTTCTAATGAGATGGATGAAACTGGAGCCCGTCTTCTTGTTTTCTAAAAGAGATTGTGTAGAATTAGTGTTCATTCTTTGAATGTTTGGTAGGATTCTTTAGGGAAACTACACAAACTATAGAGGTTTGAGGGTGGAGTGGGGTGTGTGTGGTATTTGAATTATGGATTCAACTCCCTTAATGGTTATAGGACTGTTCATACTATCTATTTCACAGTGGATGAGTTGTGTAATGTGTGTTTTTCTTTTTCTTTTTAAAAAATATTTATCTATTTATTTGGCTGCATCGGATTTTAGTTCCACCATGCAATCTACACTGCAATGCAAAAGCTTTAGTTATGGCACACATGCTCTACTGTGTGTGGGCTCAGTTGGCCCCAAGGCATGTGGGATCTTAGTTCCCTAACCAGGGATCAAACCTATGTCTCCTGCATTGGAAACAAGGTTCTTAACTGGTAAACCACCACGGAAGTTCCCAAATGTAAGCATTTCTTATGTAAGCATTTTCATGCTATCCTACTACAATCCCACAGATTGTAGTACAGTGTGTTTTTGTTTTATTATCAATCACTTTAGTATATTTTTAAATTCTCTTGAGCCTTATTCTTCACCATACTTTAGAAGTGTGGTGTTCAGTTTCCAAAGATTTGAAAATTTTCCAGTTATCTTCCTACTATTGATTTCTAGTTCAATTTCATTGTTTTCAGAGAACATATTGTATGATTTCAAATTTGTTGGGAGTCTCTCCTCTTCTTCCAGGATTTTGATGACCCAGTGTAGGGTTGTCTTGTTTGTATTCTGTAAGCATTTGAATTAAAAAAATTCTGCAGTTGTTGAGTGAAGTAGTCTATAAATGTTGCTTAGATCTTATTTTTGATGGTGCTATTGAGTTCTTCTGTATTCATGCTTCTTTTCTTTTTTAAAAAAAATTGCTTTTTTGTTTTTTTGACTTTACTGGATCTTTATTGCTCAGTTTGATTCAGTAGCTTGGTTCTGTCTGACTCTTTGCAACCCCATGGACTGCAGCTTGCCAGGCTTCCTTGTCCATTACCAACTCTGAGAGCTTGCTAGAACTCATGTCTATCAAGTCAGTGATGCCATCCAACCATCTCATCCTCTGTCATCCCCTTCTCCTCCTGCCTTCTATCTTTCCCAGCATCAGGGTCTTTTCAAATGAGTCAGTTCTTCCCATCAGATAGCCAAAGTATTGGAGCTTCAGCTTCAGCATCAGTCATTCCAGTGACTATTCAGGGTTGAATTTCTTTAGGATTGCTTTGATCTCCTTGCGGAACGAGGAACTCTCAAGAGTCTTCTCCATCATCACAGTTCAAAAGCATCAATTCTTTGGCACTCAGCTTTCTTTACAGTCCAACTCTCACATCCATACCTGACCACCGGAAAAACCATAGCTTTCACTGGGTGGACCTTTGTTGGCAAATTAATGTCTCTGCTTTTTAACATGCTATCTAGGTTGGACGTAGCTTTTCTTCCAAGGAGCAAGTGTCTTTTAATTTCATGGCCACAGTCACCATCTTGCAGTGATTTTGGAGCCCAAGAAAATAAAGTCTCACTATTTCCATTGTTTCCCCATCTATTTGCCATGACGTGATGGGACTGGATGCCATGATCTTTGTCTTTTGAATGTTGAGTTTTAAGCCAACTTTTTCACTGTCCTCTTTCACTTTCATCTAGAGGTTCTTTAGTTCTTCACTTTCTGGCATAAGGGTGGTGTCATCTGCATATCTGAGGTTATTGATATTTCTCCCAGCAATCTTGATTCCAGCTTGTGCTTTATCCAGCCTCGCATTTCACATGATGTACTCTACGTAGAAGTTAAATAAGCAGGGTGACATTATATAGCCTTGACTTACTCCTTTCCCAAGACTGGTCCCTTTGGAACCAGTCTGTTGTCCATGTCTAGTTCTAACTGTTGTTTCTTGACCTGCAAACAAATATTCTCATGAGGCAGGTAAGGTGGTCTGGTATTCCCTTCTCTTTCAGAATTTTCCACAGTTAATTGTGATCCACACAGTCAAAGGCTTTGGCATAGTCAATAAAGCAGAAGTAGATGTTTTTCTGGAACTGTCTTGCTTTTTCTATGATCCAGAGGATGTTGGCAATTTGGTTTCTGGTTCCTCTACCTTTTCTAAATCCAGCTTGAACATCTGGAAGTTCATGGTTCACGTACTGTTGAAGCTTGGCTTGGAGAATTTTGAGCATTACTTTGCTACTATGTGAGATGACTGTAGTTTTGCAGTACTTTGAACATTCTTTGGCATTGCCTCTCTTTGGGACTGGAATGAAAACTAACCTTTTCCAGTCCAATGGCCGCTGCCGAGTTTTCCAAATTTGCTGCCATATGGAGTGCAGCACTTTCACAGCATCATCTTTTAGGATTTGAAATAGCTCAGCTGAAATTCCATCACCTCCACTAGCATTGTTTGTAGTGAAGGCCCGCTTGATTTCACATTCCCGGATGTCCAGGTCTAGGTGAGTGATCACAGCATCGTGGTTATCTGGGTCATTAAGATCTTTTTTATATAGTTCTGTGTATTCTTGCCACCTCTTCGTAATATCTTCTGCTTCTGTTATGTCCATACCATTTCTGTCTTTTATTGTGCCCATCTTTGCATGAAGTGTTCCCTTGGATCTCTGATATTCTTGAAGAGGTCTCTAGTCTATCCCATTCTATGTTTTCCTCTATTTCTTTGCATTGATCACTGAGGAATGCTTTCTTACCTCTCTTTACTATTCTTTGGAACTCTGCATTCAGATGAATATATCTTTCCTTTTCTCCTTTGCCTTTAGCTTCTCTTTTTTTCTCAGCTGTTTGTAAGTCCTTTGCAGACAGCCATTTTGCTTTTTTGCATTTCTTTTTCTTGGGGACGGTCTTGATCCCTGCCTCCTGTACAATGTCACGAACCTCCGTCCATAGTTCATCAGGCACTCTATCAGATCTAATCCCTTGAATCTATTTCTCACTTCCACTGTATAATCGTAAGAGATTTGATTTAGGTCATACCTGAATGGTCTAGTGGTTTTCCCTGCTTTCTTCAATTTCAGTCTGAATTTGTCAATAAGGAGTTCATGAACTAAGCTCCTGGTCTTGTTTTTGCTGACTGTATAGAGCTTCTTGGTCTTTGGCTGCAAAGAATATAATCAGTCTGATTTTGGTATTGACCATCTGGTGATTTCTATATGTAGTCTTCTCTATTAGCCTTTGCCCTGCTTCATTTTGTACTCCAAGGCCAAATCTGCCTGTTATTCCAAATGTTTCTTGTCTTCCTGCTTTTGCATTCCAGTCCTCTAAAATGAAAAGGACGTCTTTTTTTGGTGTTAGTTCAGAAGATCTTGTAAGTCTTCATAGAACCATTTAACTTCAGCTTCTTCAGCATTACTGGTTGGGCCATGGACTTGGATTACCATGGTATTGAATGGTTTGCCTTGAAAACAAACAGAGATCATTTTGTTTTTGAGATTACATCCAAGTACTGCATTTCAGACTCCTTTGTTGACTATGATGGCTACTCCATTTCTTTAAAGGATTCTTGCCCACAGTAGTAGATATAATGGTTATCTGAGTTAAATTCACCTATTCCAGTCCATCTTAGTTCGCTGAGTCCTAAAATGTTGACGTTCACTCTTGCCATCTCCTGTTTGACCACTTCCAATTTACCTTGATTTGTGGACCTAACATTCCAGTTTCCTATGCAATATTGCTCTTTATAGCATCAAACTGTGCTTCTATCACCTGTCACATCCACAGCTGGGTATTGTTTTTGCTTTGGCTCCATCTCTTCATTCTTTCTGGAGTTATTTCTCTACTTATCTCCTGTAGCATATTGGGCACCTACCAGCCTGGGGAGTTCATCTTTCAGTGCCCTATCTTTTTGCCTTTTCATACTGTTCATGGGGTTCTCAAAGGCAAGATGTGGTTTGCCATTCCCTTCTCCAGTGGACCACATTTTGTCAGAACTCTCCACCATGACCTGTCTGTCTTGGCCCTACATGGCATGGCTCATAGTTTCATTGAGTTAGACAAGGCTGTGGTCCATGTCATCAGACTGGCTAGTTTTCTGATTGTGGTTTTCAGTCTCTCTGCCCTCTGGTGGAGAAGGATAAGAGGCTTATGGAAGCTTCCTGATTGGAGAGACTGACTTAGTGGGAAACTGGGTCTTGTTCTGATGGGCAGGGCCATGCTCAATACATCTTTAATCCAATTTTCTGTTGATGGGTGGAGCTATGTTCCCTCCCTGCTATTTACCTGGGGCCAAACTATGGTGGAGGTAATGAAGGTAATGGGGACCTCCTTCAAAAGATCCCATGCAAGTACTGCTATACTAACTGCCTCGAACCCTGCAGCAGGCCAACACCAACCCACACCTCCGCTGGAGACTCCTAGACACTCCCGGGCAAGTCTGGGTCAGTCTCTTGTGGCGTCACTGCTCCTTTCTCCTGGGTCTTGGTGCACACAAGGTTCTGTTTGTGCTCTCCAAGAGAAAGCACAGTCCTATGTAAGTTCTGGCAGCTCTATGGTGGGGTTAATGGTGACCTCCTCCAAGAGGACTTATGCCATACCCAAGTCTGCTGCTCCCAGAGCCCCTCTCCCTATGGCAGTCCACTGCTGACCTGTACCTCCACAGTCAGTCAGTTCAGTTCAGTCGCTCAGTCGTGTCCGACTCTGCAACCCCATGAACCACAGCACACCAGGCCTCCCTGTCCATCACCAACTGCAGGAGTCTACCCAAACCCATGTCCAATGAGTCAGTGATGCCATCCAACCATCTCATCCTCTGTCGTCCCCTTCTCTTCCTGTCCTCAATCTTTCCCAGCATCAGGGTCTTTTCAAATGAGTCAGCTCTTTGCATCAGGTGGCCAAAGTATTGGAGTTTCAGCTTCAGCACCAGTCCTTCCAGTGAACACCCAGGACTGATGTCCTTTAGGATGGACTGGTTGGATCTCCTTACAGTCCAAGGAACTCTCAAGAGTCTTCTCCAACACCACAGTTCAAAAGCATCAATTCTTCAGCACTCAGCTTTCTTTATAATCCAACTCTCACATCCATACATGACTACTGGAAAAACCATAGCCTTGACTAGACAGACCTTTGTTGACAAAGTAATGTCTCTGCTTTTTAATATGCTGTGTAGGTTGGTCATAACTTTCCTTCCAAGGAGTAAGCAGATTTTAATTTCATGGCTGCAGTCACCAGGAGACACTCAAAACAGTTCTGTCTCAGTCTCTGTGGGGTCCTTGGGTCCTGGTATGCACAAGCTTTGTTTGAGCCCTCTGAGTGTCTCTGGCAGGAGTGGGGTTTGATTCTGAATGCGAATTCGCCCCTCCTGCCGTCTTGCTGGGGCATCTCCTTTGCCCTTGGGTTTGGGGTATCTTCTCACAGCTGCTCAAGCACCACGCAGCCGCCGCTCCAGCGCCGTACCGTCTTGCTGGGGTTTCTCTGACCTTGAACGTGGGGTATCTGCTCAAGGCCGCTCTAGTGAAGCACAGCCGCTGCTTCTGACCTTGGAAATGGAGTACCTCCTCAGTTGAGTGTAGGCTTCAAACTCCTATGAGAGTCCAATGTTGCCACTGATCTGATAGGAGGCAGAGTTCAGGCAGTAATGTGAGTGATGGGGAGCATCTGTAAATACTGATGAAGCTTTGCTCTCTTGTCCACCACTCACCCCTTGCTGTGTGGCCTGGTTTATCTAACAAGCCACAGATGGGTCCCAGTACCTGACCCGGGCGTTGGGGACCTCTGGACCAGGGTGATCAGACATGACCTAGGGTATGGTAAGGGATGAGGAACCCAGTCAGTTGTTGAAGACAGAAGATTCTGGTTAAACCGCTATGCTATGCTATGCTTAGTCGCTGGTTAAACTGACTTAATGCTGAAATTTGGTTTTATGAGGAAGTGCACAGAGGGCATAGGGGAAGGTTCAGGAGCCTGACTAAAGTTTGATCAAGCAAAGAATTTTTGTCATATAACTTTTTAGTGATAGTGTTGCAGAAAAAATGTGGCACACGTGAGAGGATGGTCATGTCCTAGGTCTTGAATGATTCCCTGGGACAGTCCACCAAGTGAGGGTCATTGGCTGTGTGCAGGAGGGAATTCACTAGCAGACCATAGTAAAGTGGAAGCAAGTTTAGAGAAATACACACTCTGTAGATGGGCTTCCTTGGTAGCTCAGGTGGTAAAAAATCCACCTGCAGTGTAGAAGACCCAGGTTTCATCCCTGGATTGAGAACATCCCCTGGAGAAGGGAATGGCTACTCACTCCAGTATTCTTGCCTCAAGAATTCCATGGACAGTGGGGTCACAAAGAGTCAGACACGACTGAGCAACTAACACTTTCACTTTCACGCACTGTGGACGGTGTGGGTCATTTCAAAAGTTGAGAGCAGCAGCCCCAGAGCATGAGGTCGGGGTCTTGGGAAGTACGAGGTGCTGGGAGAAAATACTCCACAGTGTGTATGGTCTGGGAAGGCAAGAGTGGCCCTGAGGTGTGGCAGTGGTTATTTTTTATTAGCTGAGTAACTTCATAGGCTAACGAGTGGGAAGATTATTCTAATTTGGGGAAGGAGCAGAGATTCCAGGAATTGGGCCACCACTCACTTTTTGACCTTTTATGGTTGTCCTCTGAACTGCCGTGGCATCTGTGGATATGTCATTTAGATACTAATATGTTCCTAGAGTGTATAATGAGGCTCAATGTCCACCAGAAGGGACATCTTCCACCCTTCCAGGCGTAGTTGGTTCTAACCAGTCTATATCCTACTCTGTTGTTAATGGTTGTGTCATTCTTTTAATGGTTGTGCCCTGCCCTCTTCCTTCCTGTCTCACTTTCTCTGGGTAATATACATAAGTTATCCCAATGTTTTATATCCCTTTACCCTTCCTATTTTATAATACAATTGATTTAAATAGTTTTTATGCATACATTAAGAATCATGTCTGATATTTAGAACTATGTTAGACAATGTTACAACCTTTGCTTCAACTGTCAAACATTATTTAGTAAACTTAAAAAGAAGAAGGAAAAGCCTATTGTCTTTGCTCATATTTTGGCTTAACATTTTCTTCCTTTCTTATGTTCCATAATTCCTTTTATTATTTTCTTGTTTCCTTTCTGTTTAGGGAATTTTCTTTAGCCATTCTTTTAAGATAAATCTGCTGGTGGCAAATGTAGCTATTTTTTATTCCTCTGGGAATGTCTAGATTTTCCCTTCACTCCTGAAGTATATTTTCATCAGTTATAAAGTCTACAGTTGATAGTTCTCTTTCAGCACTTGAAAAGTACGGTTCATGCACACTTTCTGACCAGAAATCTGCTATCAAATTTGGTTCAGACTTTCTTCCTATAGGAAAGATCCCATTTTTTAAAATTTTGTCTTTAGGTTTCAGAAGTTTCTTATGATGTATCTTCTGGGTCCTTCACCATCTCTTGGAGTTTGCTCAAATTCATGTCCATTGAGTTGGTGATGCTGTCTAACCATCTTATCTTCTGCTGCCCTCTTCTTTTGCCTTCAGTTTTTCCCAGCATCAGGGTCTTTTCCAATGAGTTGGCTCTTCACATCAGATGGCCAAAGTATTGGAACTTCAGCTTCAGCATCAGTCCTTCCAATGAATATTCAGGACTGATTTCCTCTAGGATCTACTGGTTGGATCTTCTTGCAGTCCAAGTGACTCTCAAGAGTCTTCTTTTAACACCACAGTTCAAAAGCATCAATTCCTTGGCTCTCAGCTTTCTTTATTGGTCCAGCTCTCACATCCCTGCAGGACTACTGGAAAAACCATAACTTTGATTATAGACCTTTGTTGGCAAAGTGATGTCTCTCCTTTTTAATATGCCGTCTATGGGGTCTCACAGAGCTGGACACGACTGAAGCGACTTAGCAACAGCAGCAGCAAGGTTTGTCATAACTTTTCTTCCAGGGAACAAGTGTCTTTTAATTTCATGGCTGCAGTCACTGTCCACAGTGATTTTGGAGCCCAAGAAAATAAAATCTGCCACTGTTTCTACTTCTTACCCATCTATTTGCCATGAAGTTATGGGACTGTATGCCAGGATCTTAGTTTTTTGAATATTGAGTTTTAAGCCAGATTTTTCACTCTCCTCTTTCATCCTCATCAAGAGGCTCATTAGTTCTTTGCCTTCTGCCTTCAGAGTGGTATCATCTGCATATCTGAGCTTATTGATATTTCTCCTGGCAGTCTTGATTATAGCTTGTGATTCCTCCATCCCAGCATTTAGTCTGATGTACTCTGCCTGTAAGACATACTCCCTTCCCAATTTTGAACCAGTCTCTTGTTCCATGTCAGTTTCTAACTGTTGCTTCTTTACCTGCATCTCTTTAATTGCTTCCATTAAGTACAGCTAAAATCCCAGGAAATTATACATTTTTAAAAAACACAGCAAACTCTTAAAGGTGGAGAGGGGAAAACAAGCAGGTAGTCTACCATATTACTGACAAGTGAGGGAACAAATCAAGCTCCCCCCTTAACTTGTCTCCATTGGCTCCAAAGTCAGAGGACTCCTGAGGGGGCTTGGTAGTTCCTGATATGATCTCCACTGATATAGTGGTGGTAGTGGGGGAGGACTGTTATCAGCAACAGGGATGGAAATTCCAGGTCCCTGCTTGGCATTCTCTGAGACCACCCCAGTCGGGGTGTTTGAACACTTCATTGCAGCCTAATGAGGGTGGAAGTTTAGACTCTGACTCACTCACTCCTATCATGAGCAAGTTTGGAGGGCTTTCTGTGGTGCTTGGCTGGAGTAGAGCAGGTATTGTCTGTCTAGCTACTTTCTCAGTCCTGTGCCTTAGAGAACAGGCTTTTGTTAGGGTTTTATTTTTATCTGTGCCTATTGGGGTTTTGGAGTCTCTGGCTCCTTCAGCTTCAAGTTCTGATTTGATACATGAGGCAGAAAGAAAAATGAGGGTACTCACCACTGTTGTTCCTCCTGTTCCAAGGTTTCTATCTGGTGTGCCTCCCTCTCTCCACCTTTCATAGTCTGCTGTGTGTTTTCTTTTATTTTTAATGTATGATTTCCTGGAATTTTAGTTTTACTTAGTGGGAGCACTTAAAGAAAGGTATGTCTCCTCCATCTTCAAGAAGGAAACAGAGGTCTCCTCTGAAAATCTGATTTTAAATGGACCTATATATTCCCCCCACCCATTCTTATTATAAAAATTGGCAAGATTTAGAAAAGTAAAAGAATATTACATGTTTCCAATTTTCTGAGATTTCTGAGTATTTTCATGAATTTCTTTCTTTTCTCTGCCATTTTGCTTATGCCTTTCTAGGATCATGTTGTATTTGAGTCCTGTTTTTATTAAAGCTTTGTCTCCAAAGTGTGTGTATATAAGCATTTTTCCACGTGATATAAAAGCTCCCTGAGTATCCTAGTGACTGTCAGTGATTGGAGCATCATTGATCTGTTGATGGGGCCCTGGGACTTGGGTTTGCTTCCATGATGCCATGAACATCTGTGCCCACCGTGTTTTGTTCCTATTCCAGTTTGGGGTAGATTCATAGACACCTGTCCAAGGGTCACGGGAAAAACATCCAAGTCTATTTTGATAATACATACTGCCAATTTTGTCTTTAGAATCTTCAGAATGAGACACCTCCACAGTGCTGTCTGAGAGCACTGATTTCTTTCATATTTCATCAATAGTGTCAATTACTGTCTTTTCCTTATCAATTTCTCATATTGAGAGACTTCCTAGGGAGGGGGGAAATAAAACTTTTTCCTCTACTTTCTAAGGTTTAGTGGCCAGGAAACTGCAAATTGAACCGATAGAAGACAGGTTAACAGGTGAAAATTTTTTATTTTGTATGCCTATGGGATGCCTCACAGGAATGAAAACTAGAAAGCAGTCAGATCCAGAGATTTATATACCATTTTAATCACGTGCATGTATGCTCAGTCATGTTAGACTCTTTGTAATCCCAAGGACTGTAACCCACCAGGCTCCTCTGTCCATGGAACTTTTCAGGCAAGAATACTGGGAGTGGGTGGCCATTTCCTCTTCCAAGGGATCTTCCTGTCACAGGGATCAAACCCAGAGTCTTTTGTGTCTACTGCACTAGCAGGCAAATTCTTTACCACTGCACCACCTGGGAAACCCATTTTAACCACAGGCAGTTCATTTATGGAGAAATGACAAGAGGATTTTGAGCTTCAAGGGCTAATAAATTGTGGGAAGGTAGATATATATAGAAACTAATGGAAGATAAAGATTATTTAGTTAAGTTCGCTATGCTGTCTCTGGGCTGATAAGAGTCTAGAGTTCTATCTGGTAATTAAGTCACCTTACCTCCCTGGTAGGAGGGGAGGCACACTTTCACAGAGGAACATTTACGGCCTGCCTTTAGGCAAATGGGGGGAGGGTACTTTTTTTTTTTTTTGCAGTCTTCCTGTTTATCCATTCCCTACAACTCAAAAAGGTCCTTGGGCCAAAGTGGTGTGTTTCAGGGTGGCGTATTTCTTGCCCACTTTAAGACCAATATCAATGTCTCTCCTGCGGGCCATTGAGAGGAGAGCCTGTGACTTCCTGAGCCTTGGCTTCCATTCTGTGGAACTTGGAGGACAGATTTCCCCCACACTGGCCTCTGGCTAGCAGTAAAGCCACTTGAGAAATGTAAGCTCTCAGGTTCCACCCTAGACCTGTAGAGGCAGAATGTGCATTTTTACCAAGATGCTTTGAGTGATATGTATCCAAGTTTGAGAAGTCCAGCTCCAAATTGATTCAACCTTAGAAGTTTTTTTTTTCCTTTTTGGCCACACTGCATAGCATGCAGGACCTTAGTTCCCTGACCAGGGATTGAACCCATGCCCCCTGCAATGAAATCAGGGAGCCTTAACCCCTGGACTGGCAGGGAAGTCCCTGAAATATTGTGTTTATTTTTATTTTTAACTTTTTCGGCATTGATATCAAATTTGGGGAAGATTGCCAGAATAGTAGACTTGCAAATAGCCTTACTTTATTTATTTGTAATTTTATTATATTTTTATTTTTCGGCTGTGCTGAGTCTTCATTGCTGCCAGTTTTTCAACTAGTTGTGGTGAGCAGGGGCTGTAGTTATGGTGCACAGGCTTCCCATTGCAGTGGCTTCTCTTGTTGCGGAGCATGGGGTCTAGGGCTCAGATTTCATGTGGGCTCCGTAGTTGCAGCTCCTGGGCTCTAGAGCACAGGTTCAATAGCTGTGACACATTGACTTAGTTGCTCTGCGGAACAGGGATCGGACCCATGTCTCCTGCACAGGCAGGCGGACTCTCTACCACTGAGCCACCAGGGAAGCCCTGGTCCTTTGCTTTAATTCCCCCATTCTCTGTCACTTTCTCTCGCTTGTCCCTCCCTCCATCCCTCCCTCCTACTGTCTTTTTGTCTCTGCCTCACCCCTACCCACTGCCCCACCTCGTTTTTTTCCCCAGAATTTTTAGGGAGTTATATGCAGACATTCTACCCCTTTTATCTCTTTGTTCATGCCAAGGGGGCATATTTCCTAAAAGCCAGGGCAGTTCCAGGGCATAACCATAATGCAATTACTACATTCTGGAAACTCAGCATTGAAATAGTGATCTTAGAGCATCATGCTTCCCAGTTAGTTGTCCTGTGTCCAACATTTTCTCCTTGAAATTTCAGTGTTTGTCACAGTGTCAATAGTTCTGAAGAGTGAAGACTAGTTGTAATGCAGACTCTGCTCAGATAAGTTTTAACTTGCATTGAGATTCAGGTTACATGTTTTGGTGGAAGTGCCAAGCTGGGTTGTGTCTTTCCCCATGTGGCATGTTTTGGCCATTGAAGGGGTTTTCCCCATATGGGTGATGCCAGCTCTGACCTCAGGGGTAAGGATCTCAGGTGATTTTTAATGTGACCCACATATATAGAATTTATGTATAATTGTTACATATATATTTTTTTATATTAATGTTTTTTTAAATCTTTGCTGAAATGATGGCTGAAGATGGTCTCTATATTTTCACTTTTTTAAATCTAGTTTTTGTGCTAAAATTTGCATACAACACACCTATTTTTGGACATGAATCTGAGTAAACTTTGAGAGATGGTGGAGAAGAGGAGCCTGGCATGCTCCAGTCCTTGAGGTTGCAGAGTCAAGACATGACTTAGCGACTGAACAACAATAACACCTGTTTTAAATGTAAAGTTTAGAGAGTTTTTGACAACTGTCTACACATGTAACCATTAACCAATCAAGATATAAAACATCTCCATCATCCTAGGAGTTCCCTGTGTCCTTCTGCATGCTCTCTCTCCCAGACCAGCATTGATTTCCTTTTTGTCCCAATAAGGTTTGTTCTTGTTTTAAAATTTTATATAAATGGAATCCTACTGTATGATAGAGGCGTCAGGCTCCTCTTTCTCAGCCCAGTGATTTAAGCATCATTCGTCTTGTGTGTATTAGTAGTTTGTCCTCCGTTGTATAGCTGTGTCACAGTTAATTTATCCAGGGTAATTCCCTGGCAGTCCAGTGGTTAAAACTCCCCTCTCTCACTGTGGAGGGCCCACACCGGTTGGGTAACTAAAATCCCACAAGCCACATAGTGTGGCCAAAAACAAACACACATAGTTGCTTTATCCACTGACCTGTTGGTGAATATTTGGGTCACTTCAGCTTTTGAATGTTATGAATGAAGCTTTTATGAACATTCATATGCAAGTCTTTTTGTGAATGTATGTTTTCCTTTCTCTTGGGCAATACCTAGGAATGAATATGGTATATACACTTGCCATAGGGGAAGTGTATATGTAATGAATTACAGGAGAATTGGCTGTTTTCTATAGTGATCTAACCACTTATACTCCTACCTTCAATGAATATGAGTTCCAGTTTTTACATATCTTCACCATAACCTGGCACTGTCATTTTTAAAAACATGTATTTTGGTTATTGAAATAGATATCTTAATGTGGTTTTGATGTACTTCTCTGTTGACTAATGAAGCTGGATATCTTTTCATGTGCCTGTGCATCATTTCTGCATCTTTTGTGAAGTGTCCAAACATTTTCCCTGCTCATCTGGTTGCTTGTCTTACTGCGTTTTAGGAACTTTTTAAAGCATATATGTTCTAGAGAAGTCCTTTGTCAGATACATGTATTGAAAGTATGTTTTACCAGTCTTCAGCTTGCCTTTACATTGTTTTAATGATGTCTTTTGAAGATCGTAGCTTCCCTGGTGGCTCAGAGGGTAAAGCATCTGCCTGCAATGCGGGAGACCTGGGTTCAATCCCTGAGTCGGGAAGATCCCCTGGAGAAGGAAATGGCAACCCACTCTAGTACTCTTGCCTGGAAAATTCCATGGACAGAGGAGCCTGGTAGGCTACAGTCCATGGGGTTGCAAAGAGTCAGACATGACTGAGCATCTTCACTTTCACTTTTGAAGGTCATATATCTTCAATTTTAATGAGGTTGAATTTATCAGTTTTTTCTTTTATCATTTAATACTTTTTGTGTCCTATCTAGCAAATCTTTGTCTAGCCTATGGCCACAAATATTTTCCTACTGTGTGTTTCATAGTTCTGGGTTTTGCATTTAGGTCTTTGCTTTTTTTTTTTTTTTTTTCCTCTTTTTTCCCCTCTAGCTGCAATGAGCAGCATGTGGGAATCTTAGCTCCCTGACCAGGGATTGAGCCCCCCTGCCATGGAAGCATGGAGTTTTAACCACTGGACAGCAAGGGAAGTCCCTTTGGTTCCTTTTAAAATTATATTTTGTGTATGGTATGAGGTGTAGAGTTTGTGTTTTGTTTTGGTTTTATTTTTTTATGTTGATATTTAGTTATCACAATTTACTGAAAGATTTCCCTTTCTTCCATTGAATTGCCTTGGTACCTTTGTCAAAAATTGATTGTCCACATATGTCTGGACATCTGGGCTCTATATGGTGCACTGATTTATGCTTTGATCCTTTATGTCAAGAACACTGTAACATTATACTGTGTCTTTGCAGTTGGTAGTGAGTCCTCCAGTTTGACTTTTGTTTTACAGAGTTCTTTTGGCTACTCTTAAGTTCTTAGTATGTCATAAATTTTCGAATCAACTTAAATAAATAAAGCCTCCTGGAATTTTTATATGGAATTTCACTGAATTTATAGATCATTGTGGGGCAATTGACATCTTAACAGTATGAAGTCTTCCCATCTAGAAACATTTAAATCCTTCCATTTACTTAGTTCTTCAGTGTTTGGATAGTGTACATATTTAGTAAACATTTTCCTTAAGAATTTCATGATTTTTTATGCTATTGTAAGTGGTATATTTTTTTAATATTTCATCTTCCATTTGTTCATATATAGAAATAAAATTGATTTTTGAATGTTGACTCTCTATCCAGCAACCTTGTTAATTTTACTTGTTGGTATAGAAGCTCTCATGAAGATTCCAGGGGATTTCTGTGATTGGATTGTAGGACTTTTGACCTCTGGGCTCAAGTGAAATTTATCACCTTTCTTTTTGAAACTTCATCAAAGTGAACATTGGTACTGGTATTTTATATACATTTTTTTCATGTACTAGTAAAGGTGAATTTTTTTTATATGTTTTAAAATACTTACTTGGTTCCCTCACTTTTTTTTTTACTATATTAGAAAGCTTTACCAGTTGTGTTGTAAGGGCTCCATATATTTTAAGTACTCTTTGCCTTTCATTAATGGTGTATCTCTGTTCCCAGTTTGTCATTTGTCTTTTAATTTCATTCATGCTGTTTCATCACTATGAATATTTATAATTTATGTGGAGTATCTGCCAATTGCTTTTTCATATGGCCTCTCTATTTTTAGTGCTTGAAAGCTTTTTGGTTGGGGGTTGGGCTTCAAGTTGTTTTTTTTTTGTAGTAATTATGGTAAAAGATCAAAATCTAGTTTTATTTCTAAGTAGTTAGCCAACTGTATCAGGCACATCAGATGAAAATAATATTTTTCCCCCCACTGGTTAGGGTCCTGTTTTTACTTATAGATTTTTTCCGTAAGTAAAATTTATTAATTAAATTTTTACATATTACCAAATTTTGTTTCTGAACTTTTTCTTCTCTTCTCTGTTGGCCTGTTTTTGTTCCAGAGCCACATTTCTGATATTGAAGCTCTTTTCTAAAATGATCACCCTACTAACTTGTTAAACATTTTCTTGCAATCCTTTCTATGTCACTAATATTACTGATTACTCATACAACCATAAAGTGATTGACGCATACTTAGAATTTTTCTAATTGAAATCATATTATTTTTTATTTTATGATTGTTAAGTATAGCCACAGTTAATAACAAGCTGATTTTTTTTAAAAAAAAGAAAGAACAACTCATCATTAGATAAACAAGCATCTTCTCAACATTTCTGATTATTATTGTTGTTGTTTAGTCTCTAAGTTGTGTCTGAGTCAATCCCACCAGGCTCCTCTGTCCATGGGATTTCCCAGGCAAGAATACTGGAGTGGTTACCATTTCCTTCTCTAGGCGTTCTCAACCCAGGGATCGAACTCGTGGCTCCTGAATTGGCACATGGATTCTTTACCACTGAGCCACCAGGGAAGCCCTAAGCTAATTATCAGGGAAATGCAAATCAAAACTGCAGTGAGGTTACCACCTCACACTGGTCAGAATGGTCATCATTAAAAAATCTACAAATAATAAATGCTGGAGAGCATGTGGAGAAAATGGAACCCTCCTACCCTGTTGGTGGGAATGCAAGCTTGTGCAGCCACTGTAAAAAATACAGTGGAAAAAAATGTATGGAAACATATGGAGGGTCCTCAGAAAACTAAAAATAGAACTGCCATATGGTTCAGCAATTCCACTCCTGGAAATAAACCTAGACAAAACTATAGTTCAAAAAGATACATGCACCCCGGTGTTCATAGCAGGACTGTTCACAATAGTCAAAACATGGAAACAACCTAAATGTCCTTGGACAGATAAATGGATAAAGAAGATGTGGTACATGTATACAATGAAATACTACTCAGCCATAAGAAAAAAAATGGAATATTGCCATTTGCAGCAACATGGATGCAACTAGAGATTACCATACTAAGTGAGTCAGAAAGAGAAAGACAAATACCTATGATATGACATGTGGAATCTAAAAAAATGGCACAAATGAACCTATCTACAAAATACAGACTCACAGACATAGAGAACAGACTTGTGGTTGGGGAGGGATGGAGGGAGAGGGTTGAACTGAGATTTTGGGATTGGTAGATTCAAACTCTTACATTTAGAATGGATAAACAAGGTCCCACTGTATAGCACTGGGAACTATATTCAGTATCCTGTGATAAACCTTTATGGAAAAGTGTGTGAAAAAAAGGAATGCATATTTGTGTATAACTGAGTCCGTACAGCAGGGACTGGCACAACATTGTAAACCAACTATACTTCAGTGAAAACTAGCATAAATAAATAAATAAATGGACCTCTTAAGACAAAACCCAAGTGCCCAATAAATCCACAAAGAGATGTTCATTGAGATAAGGGGAGTTACACTGCTATGATTGCCTCATAGCCACAGTGTTGCTAGAACCTTAGATTTTTCACAATACCCAGTGTATTGGCAAAGGTGTATGAAAATAGGCATGCCAGTGGGCTGCCAGTGGGAATGTCCTTTAGGTACTCTACCTGAAAACCAGTGTGGAAATACTTAGGATTAGTCAAAATGTGTGTTCCCATGGCTCCCTCTGCACATATACTCTGGAGACACTCTTACACATGGACGTGGTGACAGATGAGAACTTACAGAACAATGCTGTCATTTCATGCTATATTCATATGTACTGGGAGTTTGAAAGACATGCATAGGATATTAAACACCAATTCCATAGTGAAGCCTCCTTCTAGGAAGATTTAGTGGTGGGACCTTCATTTTTACATACATCTCTAGTGATTTACTAGAAATAGAATTACTGGATCACAGGGTATCCTTCTGCTAGTTCAAGTGTTCATTTTTCTCAATTGTGTATAAAGGCCTACTTTTCTACATCCTGAAGTACCTGGGGGAGAATCACACTTAATTTTTTCTAATCAAATGGATTTGGGCAAAAAAAAAAATTATAAATAAGTAATTGTAAGCATACACCTATGGTTATATGAACATAAGACTGTTGAATTTTATTTATATTCGGATGATTGACATTTTAAGGCAATGCATCTTTAGAAAGACTTCTAGGGGCCTATTAGAAAGCTTTAACCCAGCAAATTCCAATCTTGACTTCTTGTCACAGTTACCTGTATAACTCTTCATGGTTTTTTTCCTTGAAAGGATAATGCTATTTCATAATTCAGAAGATGCTTATTGAACCAGTGTTGTTTCTTGGCTGTTGTAGAACAGTTTCTTGCCCATGGCTCTTTTGACATTTTGGCTGGATAATTCTCTGTCACGTTGGCTATCTGGGGCACCACCACCCAGGGACGTGTTAGGCGGCATCCTTGGCCTTCGCCCCCTCGATGCCAGTAATGCCTACCCCTCAGTGGTGACAAAAATGTCTCCAGACATTGCCAGACATCCTCTGAGTACAGTCAGTCCCCCTTGGGTGAGAACCACTGTGCTAAAAAAAAAAAAAAAAAAAGTTGTACTGATGTAGGAGAATAACTTTTTAGTAGGAGATTCACATTGATGCATGTTGGGATGAAACGTACTGTGGACAAAATGTTAATTTATTGACTCTAGCTGCAGAGTTGTATATCCTTCATGTTTATTGTATTACTCTGTTTTCTCTAGGCTTAATTTGAAAAATTAAAAAGTGTGTATGTGGCTGGGAGGAAGGGTCCTAAGATACTGGAGGAGATTCACTGAAAACTCTCCTGGGACTCCCCTGGTGGTCCAATTTTTAAGATTCCTTGCTTCTAATGCAGGATACATGGGTTCAATCCCTGTTCAGGCAATTAAAATCCCACATACTGCATGGTCAAAAACAGAAAACTAACAAAAATTCTCCTTACCCAGCCTTTCCCATGCCCCTTCTTCCTGGCACCTGGCCCCAGGGCAATCATATATGGCTATAACTGGTACTATTTTGAAGTCTTTTCCAATTAAATGTATAAAGGACTTTTTTTAAAAACCCCGAACAGAATTTTATTTTAAATGCTTTGTGATTAAAACCCTTTGCAGAAAATATGTGCACGTTAAGCCAATGTATAGTGCATGCTTAGTAGAAATGTATTTATGTATTTCTGTTCTGGAATTAGAAGGTGCAAACAGAAACATCAACTAGACCAGTAATTGTCCATCTTTCACATTTTACATCTCCCAACTATTCTGTCAAATGATCGAGGTTCCAGATTACTACAAACAAAATGAGTAATTTTTCAGTGACATTTACATTTGCCATTAATCTATTGTCATATTAGTATTTACAGGAAATTTGAGAACCTAGCATCATGCTCTAACTGGCAAAGAATTGTAATTCCATATTGTAAATGACTTCTTTATTTTTATGGTCTCTTGATATTATGTGGATGTGCCATCATGTCACAAATAAAAGTTAATTTTTGATACATTCCCATGGTTCATGACACAAAGTATAAGAAAAGTCTCAATATTACACTTATCTGGAAAGTCCTAGCTCACTCTGCAGAAGCAGCCAATGGTCAAGACTTCTAGGTAGAATCTAGACCATCTTTGCACAGATGCTTTTTTCGTGTAACAATACACCTTGGAGGGCTTCCTACTCAGGACAGAAAAGCTCTTATTTTTTTCTAATACTGGTGATTATGCCTTATAGGATATCCTGCAGCGTACGTAAACAGTCTTCTGTTGAGCATAAATGTTGTTTTCAACTTTAACTATCATCACCAGTGCTGCAGCAGAGGAGCTCATATAGACCTCATGCTGCACATGTGCAGAATAAACTCCAGAACTGGGGTCTCTGCATTACATGGATCATTTGGAGACATTCTGCATTTGCCTGTTTGGGGTTGTAGATATGCAGCCTCTCCAGCACTGTGTAGGAAGACCTGTCCTACACATCCTTGGCCACCCTGTGAGGTAGCCACTGTTTGGATTCTGCCAAACCATATACATCTAAGGGTGGATCTCAGGCTAGAACTGGGGAGACTGTGAGCTCTGCAGCAGCCTCTCTGCTTTGTCTTTCTCCCAGCTGTACACGTTGCTAGGGGCTCTGCCTCAGACTCATCTTCCTTCCCGCATCCCTCCCCTAGCTTGTGCCTGGATTGAGGTGTACTTGTTCTGTGGTTTCAGAACCGGGTTTCTCCTTTCAAGGATATGATCTTCTGCTTCTCAGAAGAGGACTGGTCCCTTCTAGACCCTGCTCAGACTGGCTTCTACGGAGAGTTCATCATTGGAGAAGACTGTGGGGTCTCACTGCCTGCAAGTAAGACTTAACTCAGCTCTCTCCTGAGACCAGGGGCCTGGGGGTCCACATCTTACCTCACTGTTCACCCCCACACCCTAATGGGAGGCACCTGTGCCCAGTGGTGCCAGGGCCACTCTGCAGATTAACCATTGCCTGGTGTATCACATGAAAGTTAGGCTTGTTACCTGACTGTTTTACATACACAACGAAATATAACTTGTATCCCTTGCATTTGCTCTTCTATTGTTCTTACTCTGACTCTTTTCATTGCTGGTTTTCTGGTAGGCCTGAAAGAGTTATCCCAAGCCCACAGCTTCCCCCTAGTGTCCACTCCCCTGCCCTCTCCCTACCTGCCCTGGCCCTTCCACTTTCCCTGCATGGCCCCTGTTGGTGGTCTCGGTGTGTTGTGCGTCCCTCCAACTTCTCTCTCCTCTACTGTCTCAGAGTCACCACTGTCCTCCTGCTTTGGTTTCCTGCGGGAGCAGAGGCCTGATGAATGCATATCCTTCCCTTTTCTGTGAACAGATGATGCAGCTGCCCAGCTGGATCTCTCCCAGGGAGAAGAGAATGAGCCACGTGTTCCAGAGTTGCAGGACTTCCAGGGGAAGGACATGTCCCAGGTCTCCTACTTGGGTGAGGAATGATACCAGAACTCAGTGGAATGCAAGGCTGCTGCCGGCCAGAGGCAGGCCTGCTCCTTCTACCACTCTCTGACCATGTCTCTGACCATGACTATCACCCCTGGACCATGTCTTGGTAGAATGAGTCCTGCCTCATCCCTCATTCTTTACAGAAAAAATGTGGTATTTCAGTTTTCCCAGGTGTGGGGATTGCCCTCTTTCAACCAGGAACTAAGATATGATAGGAATATCTTTCTCCTCTGCTGTAAGTAACATCTGGCTTGTGGTAACAATGCAGTGACCGCTTTATAAGTAAGGTCAGATGCTCTCCAAAAGTCAGGTGGAAGAGGAGGAGGGCATGCCACCTCTGGCTGGGCATTGGGCACAGTGCCTCTGGGTGCCTCACCTGTCTTCTTCCAGCCACATACTGCAGGTAGTGTAAGGAAACTGAGGCTTGGGGAGGTGCTGGGGTTTGGTTGACGTGCCACAGCTCAGCAGCAGCATTTCCTACCCCCCTACCCCCACCCCCAGCTTTCCATGTCACCAGAGCTTGTGTTTGTAACCACTGTGCTTTAATGCCTTAAGATGCCTGCTTCTTCAGGGGAAAAGCTTTGTACCGTGCCAGCAGTACCCCCAGGCCTCCTTTCTCTTAGGACTTTGAGCTGGCACAGAGCAGATCAGTATTTCACTTGCCACCCCCACCTGGAACAAGCAACCAGGGCCTCTGGTGTGCTCAGTTTCCCATCCCATCTCTGCCCCAGCAGACTGTCCAGACTGTGTTTATGCGGTGTCTGTGTGGAATACTGGAAATCCCACCACAGAAAGTGAAAATGACTGCATGGATGCCAGTTACTTGTCCACAGTCAAGTGGATGGGGCAGAACCCAGATCCATGTTCATTCTATCTAGCTTCAAAACCCATGTTCATGGTGTTGGCCCATTTTGCCTACAGGTTTGTTTGCTCATCAGACATTAATTTACTGAGTGACTGCCCTGAGAGGGAGCCAGGCCTGTTCTCGCATCACAGCCTGGCATCTCTTAAGATGCCTCTTCCAGGTAGTGCTGCAGCAGCAGGGAAAATGAATTTTTCATTTTCTTCTCTGGAAAGGCTTTCCAAGTCTCCAGCCATTCCAGGTAGAAGAAAGAAGAAAGCGGGATGAGCTGCAGGTGCCGGAGTTCCAGACAAGCCAGCAGACAGTGCTCCCTCAAAGCACCTGCCCAGGTAAAGGAATTCTTAGGAGGGTGTGGGGGTGGGTGCCCCTGTGTGTGATGAGTGGCTTGAGTGTGTATATATGTATGTAGTATGTGTGTGCATGTAGCATGCGAGTATGATGTGTACATGTGTATCTGTGTATGTGTGTGCATGAATGTGGTAGTAGGATGTATGGTGTATATGTATGTAGTATGTTTGGTGTATTGTGTGTGAATGTGTACATGTGTAGGGTGTATGGCATGTGTTGTATACATGTGAGCATGCCTGTGGGCATTTGTGTATGTGGTACATATATGTTTATATAATGTCTGCTGTGTTGTGTGTGTGAAATTGTGCATGTGTGGTTATGTGCATGCATATGTGTTGTGTATGTATATACATCTGTGCTGGTGGTGGTGGGGGTGGTGTAGGTTTAGGAATTGAGCTTTTTGAAATTTCTGCTGACAGTTCCTGAGAGTTACTGAGGCTGCTTGCCCTAGGTTTGTTTTTCTAGGATCTTTTCCAGCTGACTCCCAGTCTGAGGCCCTCCCCTCCATGCCTTTCTCTTGTGGGTTGGTTGAGGCAGGGTGCTGACAGAGTGCTTTTGGACACATGGTCTGTGTATTTCTTTTCTGTGCATGTAAAACCAGAGTCCCTGGACAGTGTTGCAATTAAAGAACAGGTTAGCAGAATGCTAAAAGGAGGACCACTGGAGAGTGTGCCCAGCACCATTTAGACTCTGAGTCTCTAGTCCTTACTTAAATCCACTGTGTCACAGAGGGTTTTTTGCAAGTACAGTGACTCATGCACAATTTGATACCTTTCAGAGGCAAGATTTGCATGATATTCTGGTATTTCCACCTAGTGTCATGCAGAGTTCACAGTCATTTGTATTCACCCCCTATCCTGCCTGTGTAGACTAAAGGGATTTTCTGTTTTTGTAAATCTTCAGCAGATCTAGGTTGAGAGTCCTCCCTCCCCACAAGCTTTGATGCCCTGGTTTTCTGAGGAGCCTGCTTCTGCATGCCGAGGGTAATCGTCCCTTTGTGGCTCATTCCTAGTTCAGCTTGATTCTCAAGATGAAGTTTGAATCCTCTCTGCTTCTGCCTGCTCACAGGAGGTCTCAGCCCTGGCAGCATACTTACAGAATGTGGATTTTCATTACCACAGGGGAGTTTTCACTCTCCCATTGCTGAGCTCTGATACTGAATCTATTTTGAAATGACAAGAAGCTAAGGGTTGCTATCTATCTAAGATCAGTGAGAGATGATAAATTGCAGAGGATAGGCACCATTTTTATTTTGGTAGTTCTTCCCACGCCTTCTCACAGCAGGTGAAGGGTCTGCATAGCCACATCCACGCTCACAAAGGACCCTTCCAACCAGTTCCATTTGTGTCAGTCCAACCAGCACATTATAATGCTACCACTGAGACTGAATATCTCTTCTTGTTTATTGTGTTTTTTCTGTGAATTGCCTAGTGAATACTCTTTGGTCCTTTTCTTTTTTCTTCATTTTTGCCCTTCCCCCTTCACATTTGATAAGCTCTGTGTCTTTATGTCCCAAGCACTGCAACAGTATAAGGTCTTTACGTGATTATATTCATGTATCTTTATGTACCTTCTGAGTTAGATATCATCTTAGTCAGCACAGGCTACTAGATCAGAATAGCAAAGAGATATGTTCTGTTAAACAGTATAAATTTATTTCTCAAGTTCTGGAGGTTGAGAAGTGTGAGATCAGGTCAGCAGCAGATTCAGTGTGTGGTGAGGACTCTTCCTGGCTTGTAGTTGGCTTCCTTCTCCCTAATGCGCTCACATGACCTTTCCTTGCTACACAGAACTCTTGTCTCCTCTTCTTATAAAAGTACTAATCCCATCACAAAAGTCCCACCTTCAAGATCTCATATAAACCTAATTACCTTCCAAAGACCCCACTTCACAAACCATCACATTGGGAATTAGTGCTTCAACATAAAAATTTTGGAAGGACACAAATCCTTGGCCCATAGTATCAGACTGAGGATCTGAACCCATGTGATTAAGAGACACCATGCTCTTTATTCCATAGCTGCTTGTCCTTTCCGTGAATTGCCTCCTAAGTGCATGCATGCGTGCTCAATCACTTCAGTTGTGTCCGAGTCTTTGCGACACCATGGACCATAGCTCGCCAGGCTCCTCTGCCCATGGGATTCTCCAGGCAAGAATACTAGTGTGGGTTGTCATGCCCTTCTTGAGGAGATTGTCCCAACCCAGGATCTATCCTGCATCTCCTGTGTCTCCTGCATTGCAGGTGGATTCTTTACTGCAGAGCCATTGGGGAAACCTTGTCCTAATTATTTGTACATAATTCTTACTACTTTTTAACTTTCTTTATGTGTCTTTTAGCACATAATTTTTTTAAATTATTTATTTATTTATTTTTGATTGTGCTGGGTCTTTGTTGCTGCTTGCCAGCTTTCTCTAGTTACAGTGAGCAGGGACTTCTCATCACTGTGGTGCATGGGCTTCTCATGGCGGTGACCTTTCTTGTTGTGGACCATGGGCTCTAGGCACTCAGGCTTCAGTAGCTGTGGCGCATGGGATTAGTTACCCTTTGACAACATGTGGGATCTTCCTGGAGAAGGGGTCAAACCTTGTCCCCCACATTAGCAGGTGGATTCTTAACCACTGGACTACCAGGGAAGTCTGCACATAAATGTTCTTTTAAAAAACATTTTAAATATGTAAATACAGTTATTCATCTCTTTTTTGTGTATCTTGCTTAAGAAAGCCCCCCGATCCTAACGTTATAAGGATATATTTGTTATGATGTCTTTATTTACTTATTTTTTTTACATATAGCTTCCTATCCTGCTTTTCTCCTTAGCACCTCCACCTGACAGGAAATGATTTATTCCCAGGCCACAGCTTGCCCTTCTTGAGGAGTTAGCCATCAACCTGGTTATGAGCTTTTTGCTCTTAAAAGTACAAAGCAGCCTTTGTTCCCTGGCCTTGGAAGAGCATGGTCGTAGTCTTAGGTTCACACCCCTACCCCCACCCCCAGTTAAGCGCAGTTCCCCTGAACCTTGGGCTATTTTATCTCTGTTTTACATTTTTCTCCTGTAAGATAGAGATAATAGTCAAGTCTACCTTATGGGGTTATTGTTGAAGATTGATATAATACAGGTAAAAGCACTTACAGCTAATAACTTTTCCCTATTTTCTCTACTGTTATCCTAACAGTCAGTTTAGCTTCTCTTTTGCCCTGCACCTTCCCTGCATCACCCATATTTATCTCAGTGCTGAGCTGAGACATCCCTAGTGTTACTCTTTCTCTGCAGTGTTACGGACACACCTCTGTAAGTCTTATCTCATCTACTAGAAATTCTTTACACTGTTGTGTCAGTGGCACACAGCAACATTATTGTTGAATTATTTCCCCCTTTTTAGAAACTATGCATCCATTTTTAGTCACCTCATCTGATTTCAGGGGGCTGTTATCCCATATGTGGGCTTCCCAGGTGGCACTAGTGATAAGGAAACCATCTGCCAATGCAGGAGACCTAAGGCACGCAGGTTCGATCCCTGGGTTTAGAATATCCCCTAAAGGAGGACATGGCAACCCACTCCAGTATTCTTGCCTGAAAAATCACGTGGACAAAGGAGCCTGTGGGCTACAGTCCATAGTGTTGCAAAGAGTTAGACACGACTGAAGTGACTTAGCACACACATGCATGAATCCCATATGTACTATATTAGTCTCCTAGGAATGATATAATAAAGTACCACAGACTGGGAGGCCCAAACAACAGAAATTGATTTTCTCAACATTGTGGAGGCTTAGAAGATTGAGATCAAGTTTTCAGTAGAGAGGTTTCTCCTGCGGCCTCTCTTCTTGGCTTGCAGACAGCTGTCTTCTCCCTGTGTCTTCTCATGGTCATCTCTCTGCATGTCTATGTCCTAATCTCTTCTTCCAAGAGGTCTCTTGCATATTATCTCTTGAAAGATCTTATCTCCAAATATAGTCACATTCTTGATTACTGGGGGTTAAGACTTCACCCTCTGTTCCCCGATAATCCATACTTCTTGTTCCCCTTTACCCTCTGTTCTCCCATAATTCATACTTCTCATATGCAAAATACATCCATTCTATCCCAACATCTCTTAATCTATTCCAGCATCAACTCTAGTCCATAATTTAATCTAAATATCATCTAAATCAAAATTGAGTGAGATTCAGGGTATTGTCACTTCCAACTGTGAATTTCTAAATCCAGACATCAAGTTCAGTGCTTCCAAAATGAAATGGTGAGACAGGCATAGAGTAGACACACTCATTCCAAAAAGAAGAAAGACTGATGATTCCCAAGAAAGTGTGAATCCTAACAGGGCAAATTCCATTAGATTTTAGGGTTTGAGATTCATCTTTGGCTCAGTGCTATGTCCACCCTGTGAGCCTGTGGATGCAGTGGCAGTTCTGTCAACCTCTGAACTGCCTTTGGGGCTGTCTTCCTTTTCTTTCAAGGATAATCCATGTTTGCATCCAGGTAGCTCTATTAGTTTGTTCTAGAAGTTTGATAGAGGTAATAGTGTTAGTTGCTCAGTCTAATCCAACTCTTTGACCCCATGGACTGTCTGAAGGCCTTTCTTTAGTCCATCTTCTTTCCTGTTTGTTCCAAGATGGATATTCTCAGAAACACTGTTGGCCTCCTATGAAATTTACAAGGGTTCAGGCCATCAGACAAGAGGGTCCTCTACAGACCATTCCTGGATTATCTCATCTCCACTCTTGGCTTCTTAGATGATGAATAGGATCCGTGGTTGTCCTGCCACGCGCTTGATATTCTCTCCAGAACATACTTTCTCATTTTTTGCAGGATAGATAGACTGAAAATTTTCTAAATCTTCATGTCTTTCCTTCCTACTCCCCCATCACACTTGTGCTCTGATGTATGGGTAAATACCCGCATAGACTCTGCCACTGCCCAGTGTCTCCTGCTTGCTATGGTATTGGGTCTTCCTGCTATGTTCTGTCCAGTTTCACCTGCCCTTACTTCCCTAAGCTGCCAGAACTCTCCTCCTTCCAGCAATTAAGTCCAGAATAACCATATTCCTATTATTGTATCGAAGGACCTGGCACCACTATCCCCCACCCCTGTTTTAGACCTGAGCCCCCCATTTCACAAAAATAAGGAAACGGCTGTAAGGAGAGCTGTGTAATGGGCTCTGGGCTACAGGCAAGGACCTCATATCAGGGTCCCCACTGCCCACCCAACTCCTCCCCACAGTACATCTTTTCAACATCACAGACTCAAGATCCATTGAGTCAGCTTCAGTTAGTTTATAAAGTCCAGTGCATCTTTATGCATTACCACTAGTGGCTGTTGGTTGGCCTCTGATATGATACTGAAAGGGAGAGATGACCTTGGATAATCTGGGGCCTTTGAACAGTCCTACCATCACAGCAGGGCTCAATATCACTAGCCCTGAGCCCTTAAGCACGTGACCTGAGTTTGCCTATGTTTATAATGGCAAGTAGTACATCATTGGCTTGTGTCCAGGATCAAATGGGCTTGTGCATGTCAGAAGTCTTGTACAGCCCCTGGGGAATTTAAGTGCCTAGCATATAGTAGCTGGCAGCCTCCAGTCACTGTTTATAGAATACAGGACCCTTCTCTGTCTCAAGGCTTTTAATGCACCCTGACAGTTTTTCCCTTGTCTGATTAAGAAAGGCAGAGTTAAGTGATGTGTAAATGGTCAAGGCTTACACGGATAGATACAACGTCTTAGAGCTTGGAGGGGTCTCAGTGGCTAGAAAAGAAATGAATTAAAGGACTGGGTCTGGGGATTTAGGAGAAAAAGGTAGAAAGAAAAACGTATGCAGAATGGGTTAGCAGTGTGGCCTGTGTTAAGGGATTCCTTCTCACAAGACATACCACAGAGATACCTGCAGGGGAAGATTCCTTACAAAAATGTGGGTTTCTGGACCCACACAGAACCTCCTTGGGTAGGATTTGCAGGGGCTCGGGTGTGGCCTGGGCAGCACCACTGACCACCTCGTTGCTTTCTGGTAGTGGGAGGTGATGCACCATTCCCTGAGAACAGCCTGGATGAGGAGGTGACGATTGAGATTGTGCTGTCCAGCTCCGGAGATGAGGATTCCCAGCTCGGCCCCTACTGCACAGACGAGCCGCGGAGCCCCGCGGAGAAGCAGCACAGCCTCCCCACCTCCCACCGGAGCGGCATTGAGGCAGCGGGTGAGGTGCAGACCTCCTCTAAAAAGTCCTACGTGTGCCCTAACTGTGGCAAAATTTTCCGCTGGAGGGTCAACTTCATCCGACACCTGCGGAGCCGCAGGGAGCAGGAGAAGCCACATGAGTGCTCGGTGTGTGGGGAGCTGTTCAGTGATAGCGAGGACCTAGATGGGCACCTGGAGACCCACGAGGTCCAGAAACCGTTTAGGTGCGGTGCTTGTGGGAAGAGCTTCCGCCTCAACTCCCACCTGCTCTCACACAGGCGGATACACTTGCAGCCAGACGGACTCGAGTTAGTGAAGAAGAGAGAACAGGAGGCGTCAGGGACCACGGGTGGGGATTCTGACGACCCGCTGACAAAGGGCAAGGCCAAGCTACGCTGCCAGTGCTGTGATTGCGGGAAGGTGTTCCAGCGGCCTGAGCACCTGGCCCGGCACCGCAGTAACATTCACATGGACAAGTCCCGGCCCTTTCAGTGCAGGTACTGCGTCAAAAGCTTTTCCCAGAACTCTGACCTCCTCCGCCACCAGCGCCTACACATGAAGCGCCGGTCCAAGCAGGCTCTGAACTCTTACTGAGCCGGGGGCTTAGCATACAATTTTTGCGTGAAGCTCCAGCGTGGGTGGAGTGTATCCCACTTGTGCTTGGCACTGCCCAGTTTTAGACTCCTCCCCAGGACAGAGACCACGTCCTCCTGACCTTTAACTCTCAGGTAGAAACGAGATAGTGGCCAGTTAAGTATTTGCTCCAGGAGAGTGTGTCAGCACCAGCTTTGACTTGCCCGTGTTTCGGGTCTAAGAGAACCCTGTTCAGGGCTTCCCACCTGGTGGAGGGACTAGGGTGCCCCCTACCACAGGGAACCTTTGAGGGGTCTGTCCCTTGCCAACTTGCAGTACACTCCCTTCCTGCCCCATCTGAATTCCTACCCCATCCTGAGGTCTGGAGGTAATTTCTCCCTACCTGACAGCAGGAAGCTGCAGGTGGGGTGATGGGTTAGGAGGAAGGTGGGGCTGGGCCTCTTGGCACAAGGGCAGCAGGGCCAAGCACACCAAGCCATGTCCCGTCATCAGAAGTCTGTGTCCCAGGCACCATCTGGTCCATGAGAACACCTCAGAATTATCAGATGGCCCTTCCAGGCTCAGAAGCCTTTGTGGGAGACTATAGCTTGCCAAAAGGGAACTCTTTCTTTTATGGTGGTGACTGGTTATTGGGAATTGTGAGCTCATTCAAGGCAAAACCCACATTAAGCCCACATTTTAATTTGTTTGTTGGCACACACTACAAAGAAAGTGTCCTTTCTTTGTACCCTGAAGGTCCTTGGTATACTTGGCTGTGGGATAGAAGTGACAGCATCATCTTTTGAAAGGCGCTTAACTTTCCCTTCCCCATTGTATCATGTCTAGGAAAGGAGAGCTCAGGTCCCGTAAAGGAGAGCTCAGGTCCCATGAATGAGAAGTTTTTTTGTCTGGATGAGCTGAGCAGGAGAAACAGAACCTTTGATGAAGTCATTCTATATATATATATATATATATATATATATATATATATATATATATATATATAAACTTCATGTGCCAGTTGTATTAATTCCTTAAGGCTGCTGTAACAAATTACCAAAAGCTGGGTGGCTCAGAACAACAGAAATTCATCATCTCAGTTCTGGAGGCCTGGAATCCAAGATTAAGGTGTCAGCAAGGTTGGATTCTTGTAAAGGAAGGATCTGTTCCTTGCCGCTCCTTTAGCTTCAGTGATTGCTGACAATTGTTGATGTTCTTTGTCTTGTCGAAGCATCACCCCACCTCCTCCTCGTCTTTACATGGTGTTCCTGTGTATGTGTCTGTCTCCATATTTCCCCTTTTTATAAAGATAACAGTCATATGGAGTAGGGCCTGCCCTATTGATTCCAGACTGTTCTCATCTTAATTATATCTGCAATGACCCTATTTCCAAATAAGGTCACATTGTGAGGTACTGGGGTTAGGACTTCAATATGAATTGGGGGGATGGGAAGACAATTTAACCCACAACACTAGGTAATCCTGAGGTTCTGCTGATATTTCTCATTCTTAGATGAATTAGTGCAAAGTTGATTTAGCTTACTCTGAGTTCCATTGGAAGCAGAACTCAGATTCAAGCTTCTGTTCCCAGGGTGGGGGATCCTCTGCAGAATACCCTTTAAAGTTCATTGCCTGGGGTTCTGGACTGGGAGTGACACTGGTAGTGAAGCCTCAAGCAATGAAAACCATCGTCTTGATCCTGAAAGACTGGTCAGATTGGCTCAGCTCAGTGATGAAAAAGCATGGAAGCAGTGGTATATTGGTGGCTGAGTCAGAAAGCCGGCCACCAGGCCTGTGTTTTATATTTATATGTCAGGTCCCATTAGCAGACAGTAAGGCCGGGCAAATGAATGCAAGACCCTTTGCTCTTTGTCACTTCATTATCACATCAAGTGATAACAAACCCAATGAAATAGTTACAGTTTATAGTTATGATTACTGTGCCTGTATAGGTGCATCTATATACCCAGGAACAGTAAATACAATAAAATAATTTGCTTATACCCTGAACAAAAAATAAACTATTGGGGCTCTTTGTTTTCTAAATAGTTTGCCTCTTGGGTTGACCTTGCCAGAAAAGAGGAAAACATGTATCTTGAAGGACAAGGGAGGAGAAAATTTCAAATAGAGGCCAGATTCTGTGAACATTTCCCTACCCACCTATGCACTCTTGCCCAACAATTCCATTAAGGGAGGAAGTTATGAACTTACCCACTTTAGATATTTGTATAAAAGAAGAAAACTGTTCTGTTTAGTATATTTTATCTGTAAAATCAGATCATAAGTAAGACAAAAGGGGATGTAACAGAATTGAAACCTATGGGGAGGCTATGCATCTGATCAGTACCCACCAAATATTGTGAGGGAGTATCAAATTCACTGATGCAAACCTGACCAAGGTACCTAACTAATCAGAAGTTCACCTTCCCCCTGGATTCAGAAGCCCCTCTGGGTGGTGCAACTCAAATCCCAGGTTCTTCCCATGCAGAGGAACCATTGGGTTCTGAAAAAAAGCTTCTCCAGAAGATAGAACTGACCCACTTCATCCTTCCTACCCTCCCTTCCTGGGTGGCTGGGCAGACAGATGAGCTGTGTGTGTACCTTCCCATGGATGTTCAGAGACCCCACATCCAAAAAGCATCTGTCCTCCCTCTTCCTCTGATTCCTTGGCATTGTTCCCATAAATTCACAGGTGCAAAATAAAAATTTGACTTACTGAATTAATATTCGTGTTTGACTTTTCATTTTAGTTAAAAAAGTATGAGTAGCACAGCTGAGAGAGATAGTCAGTTGGCCTGACAAAGAGAACTTGAGGACTTCCCTGGTGTCTCAGTAGTAAAGAGTCCGCCTGCCAGTGCAGGAGTCTCGGGTTCAATCTCTGATCTGGGAAGATCCCACGTGCCACAGAGCAACTAAGCCTGTGCACCGCAACTGCTAAGCAAGCCTGTGTGCCGCAACTGCTAAGCCTGTGCTCTGGAGCCCATGCTCCACAGTAGGAGAAGCCACCACAGTGAGAACCCTGTGCACCACAACTAGAGAGCAGCTCCTGCTCGCCGCAACTAGAGAAAGCCTTTATGAAGCAAGGAAAACCCAGCACAGCAAAATACATTAAATTTTTAGAAAAGAACTTGAAGTGGGAAGATGCTGAAAATAGCCCTTCTGGATGTCAGGTGTCACCTTATAAAACTTTTAGGCCTCAGGTAGTTGTGGTCACCTGATCTGATCACCTCTCTTTTTAGAAGAGAGAGGAAGTAATGGCCTTTTTTTTTTTAATGTTTTGTCTCTCTCTCTCTCTATATATATATATATATATTTGACTGCACCAGGTCTTAGTTGTGGCATGTGGGATCTTTCTGGCATGCAGGATCTTTAGTTGCAACATGTAAACTCTTAGTTGTGGCATGTGGGATCAAACCTGGGCCATGGAATCTTAGCCACTGGACCACTAGGGAAATCCCAGTAACCAGGTTCAGGATTAGGATACACTCCTGATCACACCATAGCTGTTAGCTGTTTCACCCAACCTTAGCCATTTTCATACAACCTGAACTCCCCTTTCACTAAAATCTTATGTATTGCCCTTCCCCCACTGCCTCTTGGGAGCAGTCTCAGAGCTATCTGAGGTGCTGTCCCCCAGGCTGCAGTCCTCATTTTGCCCTCAAATAAAACTTACCTCGAAACTCTCCAGTTGCGCATCTTTTTTAATCGACAAACTCTTGATACAAGTGGAAGAGAAGGCACAAGTCTGTGCCAATCTTAGACTTGGAGATTGGTCCTGGTTGCTTTTCTCCCATGAGATAGTTTCTGTCCTCTACCAAAAGCAGAGTTTTGATCAGGCACAAACACTTCTGCTTGCAATGTAATGCAGGGAATTTGATGACATTTATGTCACCTCTGCCCCCCACCCACACACACACACCCCATTCCATCAAACAAGCCCAGGTGTTTTTTCTGTTAGCAACAGAAGTTGATGCTGTTTTATTAGTAATAGTCAATGCCCACCAGTGCTCCAGTGCAAACAAGTCTACAGATTAGGTAGCATGTGTAAGACATCTTGGCCAGGAAATGAGCATCAGGATGAATTTTGGATGACCAGGCTCTCCTGCTGCCTCGCCCCACATCTAAGGCATCCAGCATCTGCTGGCTGGTTATTAAGGGTCATAAGTTCATCAAGTACAAAGCCCTGGGTTCCATCCAAACCTACTTTTGCCATTCCATACAGACTGGGAATTTTATCCTCTAAACCATAGTCAACAACCAAGGTACCATGATTAATGTGCACATAGTCACCAAGGTACATTGAGTGTTATCAATTCCCCATAAAAAATGCAGATGAAATGGAGGACCAGATTCATATATAAGTGGGAAGGGCCAGGCTTCCCTTGTGTATCTAGACTATAGCCAAGAATATTGAATTGGGAATCCAAGTTCTTGTTCTCAGAGCTAAAGAAAGAACTTCGCAAACACTCAAGGTAGCAAGCAGACAGAATTTATTTCACAGAGAAGACAAGTACAAAACTCTCAGCATAGACATTGAGAGGGGGTGAAGTGTCCCCTGAAAGTGTTATCTTTAGTAGTTTATATTCTTACTAGTATTAATCTATATGTCTCTGGTTGGCTCTTACCCTTGGCATATGTCATTTTTAACCAATCAACTTAAAGGTCACAGTTTTTATTGTAGCATTCCTTAGTTATCTTTTGATCCTCAGGTTTTAAGTTGTCTTAGACATTTAGTTGCCAATGTGGCTCTTTTTTATGACCTCCAGCCATTTTACAATGGACCAGATGTATAAAGATTAATGATCACCAGTTGTTTTTCCCTCAGGCATGTGGAACAGAAGTTAATTACTCCCCTTTTCTGGATCTGAGTGCTGATAATTTATCAGACCCAGAACACATTCCTCTAAGAGCCAGGAATTTGAGACAAAGGATATAATTTTAGGTTAATGGAGTGGGATGTTTATTGAAATAGGCTGAGATCTCAGAGTTCCTACACTAACTGCCTAACAATTTCTACCTCAATATTACAGGCAGGTTGGTAACCCTCACAAGTCAAAGGACTGTACTCTTAGCATGTAAGTAAATGGCAGGGGATTGCCGTTTTTCCATCACTCACTAAAAAAAACAAAATTTTTTTTGGTACAGTTGTGTCTACACTAGCCTATTATATACAGGTCTTGCTACATCTTGTCAAAATATAAAGGGGCCAGGATACCTGCCCTGAAAATGTCGCAGGTCAGAAAAAGTGCAGATTTAATAGCTGGGGTAAATTGATCCTATCCAAATCAAGCTGCATCCCCTTTGAAGGTGTCTGTGTGCTCAGAAGAGATGGGAGCCTGCTTCCAGTCCATCTAAGGTAAATTCAAAATGAGATTTCTATGTATTTTTAAGTGTTTTCCCTGAGTATTTTTAAGGAAGAAGATCTGGGTGGAAAAGTGTGTAAACTCATATGGGAATCACACCTACAGTTTGCATCTTCAGCACACTTTAAGTTGTCAAGTTGCAGATAGGGGGAGTGGGGTGTGGGGTTGCTGAGTGGCTGGACCAAATTTTATCTTGGACTCCCTTTGTTGCCACACACATTTTCCTAAAATGGCTTGCCTAATCTCAAGATGATATTCTGGAGTCACAATCTGGAAACTTAACTAGCAATTTCCTTTAATCATCTGCTCGAGAAGCCAAAAGTCTAACCAGATGTGCACTCACCACATTTACAGAGGCAGAACCAGGTGTTCCAGCAAAGATGGCTACTGAAACAAGAGAGCCAGGGGCCCCAGCATCCTTAAAGCTCTCTCCCATGCCTTTGGAGAGTTTCATGTAGTTACCTTTGGTGACAACACATAACTTTGGCTTGGGCACACTCTCTGTCCTTCGAGAAAGTGCCAAGCAGGTAGGCAGTGTTGGAGTTCAGAGAGGGTGGCATAGATCCACACTGTAGTTGGGAAGGAGAGGTGGGCAGATACCTGGTGCATTCTCTCAATGCTTTCTCCATTGCTAATCACCAACAGCAGAAATCTCATTGAGTTTATCTGTCTACTTTGTCAGCTCAGTATCTGATAAAGAGTGGGGTACTGATAATGTGCACCTTGTCACTTCTGCCCTCCTAAGAGAGACTGGACTCCTGTTGGACTCCTGAAAACCAGCTTGGGTCGAGATGCTGAGAAGACCTGCTGCTATCCTGACACCACTTCTCTGACACCAACTGGGTGGGTGTCCACTGTGGACAGGGAATATCGCCTGTCATTCCAGTAAACAAGGATCAAGCCAGTCAGTCACGGTAGCCCTACCATCCCCATCCACTACTCTCCTGACTGCGTCCTGAGGGGAATTCGTGAGAGAGAAAATCAGGAAGCATTGTGTGCTTTGCATACTGGCCCTATATAATCAAGATGCATATCTAAGGAATAATTTCTTCTTTTCTTACAGAAAAGCACTAAAATCATTAACTTGAGATGTCATTTTGTGATTAGCAGTAATAATGCAGTTACTCTCCCACTAGGATGGACAATCTGAGAACATGGAACACAGGATTTTTGTTTTATTCACTTTTTTGGGTGGAGTAGAGGTTTTTTATTGGTTTTTTTTTTTTGAACTGAATTTTAAGAGGCAGGGAGAAGCAAATAACTTTTTTGCAAATTTTCATGGTCACTTGGAAAGAGAGGTCTAAGACTGAGGCTTCTAGGAAGCCAGACAGCTTCCTCCTCCCTGATCAGATCTCCTTCAGCTTTGGCTTCAGGGAAGGGCCCTCCAGGGGATATCATTGCTGGGATATCAGCTCTGGGACATCAGCCCAAGTGCTGCTCCCTCCCCACCTCCTCCTCTGTGATTGGATCACAGGATGTGGCTGAAGAAGCCAGAACCACAACCCTGGTTGAGTTTCAGATTCTAGATAGCAAGGGTGTAGTTGAAATCAAGCAGGACCCTGCGAGGCCCTCCTAGGTACAAAAGCCTTTCCATGTCCCCGATTTCTTTTTTGTAGGAAATAGGCTTCATTCATCCTGGAATGAAGGGCCTTAGGAAGGATCGCTATGAAAAAAGTTAGTGGAGGTGACAGAATTCCAGTTCAGTTCAGTTCAGTCGCTCAGTCATGTCGGACTCTCTGCAACCCCATGAACCGCAGCATGCCAGGCCTCCCTGTCCAACACCAACTCCCAGAGTCCACCCAAACCCATGTCTACTGACTCGGTGATGCCATCCAACCATCTTATCCTCTGTCGTCCCCTTCTCTGACTGCCCTCAATCCTTCCCAGCATCAGGGTCTTTTCCAAGGACTCAGTTCGCATCAGGTGGCCAAAGTATTGGAGTTTCAGCTTCAGCATCAGTCCTTCCAATGAATACTCAGGACTGATTTCCTTTAGGATTAACTGGTTGGATCTCCTTGCAGTTCAAAGGACTTTCAAGAATCTTCGCCAACACCACAGTTCAAATCTATCAATTCTTTGGGTATTCAGCCTTCTTTTTTTTTTGCTCAGACTTCTTTATGGTCCGACTATCACATCCATACATGACTACTGGAAAAACCATAGCTTTGACTAGACGGACCTTTGTCAGCAAAGTAATGTCTCTGCTTTTTAATATACTGTCTAGGTTGGTCATAGCTTTTCTTCCAAGGAGCAAGCATCTTTTAATTTCATGGCTGCAGTCACCATCTGCAGTGACTTTTGGAGTCCAAAAAAATAAAGTCTGTCACTGTTTCCATTGTTTTCCCATCTATTTGCCATGAAATGATGGGACCAGATGCCATTATCTTTGTTTCTGAATGTTGAATTTTAAGCCAACTTTTTGACTCTCCTCATTCACTTTCATCAAGAGGCTTTTTAGTTCTTCCTTGCTTTATGCCGTAAGGGCAGTGTCATCTGCATATTTGAGGTTATTGATATTTCTCCCAGCAAACTTGATTCCAGCTTGGGCTTCATCCAGCCCAGCATTTCACATGATGTACTCTGCATAGAAGTTAAATAAGCGGGGTGACAATATACAGTCTTGACGTACTCCTTTCCTGATTTGGAACCAGTCTTTTGTTCCATGTCCATTCTAACTGTTGCTTCTTGACCTGCATACAGATTTCTCAGGAGGCAGGTCAGGTGATCTGGTATTCCCATCTCTTGAAGAATTTTCCACAGTTTGTTGTGATCCACACAGTCAAAGGCTTTGGCATAGTCAATAAAGCTGAAGTAGATGTTTTTCTGGAACTCTCTTGTTTTTTCAATGATCCATCGGATGTTGGCAATTTGATCTCTGGTTCCTCTACCTTTTCTAAATCCAGCTTGAACATCTGGAAATTCTCAATTCACATACTGTTGAAGTCTGGCTTGGAGAATTTTGAGCATTCTTTGCTAGCATGTGAGATGAGTGCAGTTGTGCAGTAGTTTGAACCGTCTTTTTGTTTGAACATAAACTTTGCTTAGTAACAAAGTCATGATAGATCCAGAGAAGAAAAAAAATTATTTTTAATGAAAAAGTCATGATGTGCTTTGAAATGGGAAAAGGAAGAGCCAGGAAGAAAGGGAGAGGGCACAATCATTAAAAGAATAACATAACCATTTAGAAGAATAGGATATGGCAAAAACAGAACTGACGAGGGCCAAGATGGCAGAAGATTTGACTTCCAGTAGACATTGACCTGTATATGCTCATTGTAATACATTAGCATCTGATGACACACCCACAGTTGCCAAGCCACTTCTGAGACCAACCATAAAAGGCCAAAAAATGGTCAATAGTTCAATTGCTAGAAGACCCTGCCCCTTTCCCAAAATAGTTGGAATAATCCTGCCACTCAATAGCCCTTGAAATTACCCAGTCCATAAAAACTAAACACCTCCCACACCTTAGGTCTACTGTAACTTTCTGAGACCCCAACCCCGTGCCTGCAGCCACCTCTGTTGCCTCTGAGATGGCCCATACTCTGTCTATGGAGTGTGTTGTTGCTGTTGTTCAGTCACTAAGTCTTTCCGACTCTTTGTGACCCCATGGACTGTAGCCTGCTGGGCTCCTCTGTCCATGGGATTATCCTGGCAAAAATACTAGAGTGGGTTGCCATTTCCTCTTCCAGGGGATCTTCCTGACCCAGGGATCAAACCCATGTCTCCTACAGCTCCTGCATTAACAGGCAGATTTTTAACCATTGAGCCTCCTGGGGAGTGCAATAGAGAAACCTAGGGAGACCTGACTGGATTCTGTCTCACTATTCTGCATGGCTCTGAGTGTTTTCTAGGAGTCTTTTAACTGCTCTGAGCCTCAGGAGTCTGATCAGTGACAGTCCTGCTGGGCAGAGTCACAGCTATGCCTGCAAAGCTTGTAACCTGAGCTCGGTCCTGGATCATTTGAGCTAGAAAGGGAAAGATACACACATTCTATTATGTGAAGATGTGCACGATGTTTTGTGAACTTCAACATGCCCCTCCCTTTGGTAGATGATGACCTTTTATGGCAACTGAAAAAGCTTGGGAAATCTTTGCACATGTTAACTCATTTAATCTTCACAATTATTTAGCAAAATAGGCACAGTTATTACCCTCATTTTACAGATGAGGCATGGAGTGGTTAAGAAATTTGATTAGGGACACACAGCTGACCCAATGTTAAAATTAAGGCAGCCTGTATAGGTAGCTGGGCTTTTCATACTGTGCTGAGTTACTTTTTACTAAGGCGTTAAGTAATAAATTCCACAAATGATCTTTAAATTGCTGTAATGATAAAAGCTACAGATGAGGAAAACAGAGAAAAGATAAGGTATTTCTTAGTCTGTGAGATCAGGAAGGGGCTTCCCTGATGGCTCAGGGGTAAAGAATCTGCCTGCAGTGGAGGAGCCGCAGGAAATGGATGCTCGATCCCTGGGTTGGGACGATCCCCTGGAGGAGGAAATGGCAACCCACTCCAGTATTCTTGCCTGGAGAATCCCATGGACAGAGGAGCCTGGCAGGCTACAGTCCACAGGGTCACAAAGAGTTGGACACGACTCTAGCAACTGAGCATTCATTCATGAGGTCAGGAAAGACTTCCGTGAGAAGTAACTTTGAAAGTGAGACTGGCCGATGAATAAAAGGTAGCAGGATGAAGTGAAAGGGAAGTGAAGTCACTTAGTTGTGTCCGACTCTTTGCAACCCCATGGGCTGTAGCCTACTAGGGTCCTCCGTCCATGGGATTTTCCAAGCAAGAGTACTAAAGCGGGTTGCTATTTCCTTCTCCAGGGAATCTTCCCAACCCAGGGAATGACCCGGGTCTCCCATCTGTTGTCTCCCATCTGTTGCTTTTACTGTCTGAGCCTCCAGGGAAGCAGGATGAAGGGAGGGGGCCAGAATTTCCTCAGGTAGGAAAGAGGAAAATAAGGCCAGAGGAGCATCAGACCTTGGGCTTTACCTTGAGTCCATTTGGACAAGGATATGGCACATCTAAGTTTGTGTTTTTCTAAGATATCTCTGCTACAGTGGGGTGAAGGGGAAGGAGTAATGGGGTGCTGGGGAGGGGCAGCAGGTACAGGGGAGATAGTCGGGGTACAGCAGGGGCAGTGCAATTCAGGGTAAGGTATCAGAGTACACAGGAAGGGAAGAGGGATTTAGGGGAGAAACAGTAGGGTGCAGAGGAGGGTCAATGGAAGTACATTGTAGGGGCAGTGAGTTTTAGAGTAGGGACAATGTAGTTAGGGTAAGATAGCAGTTCTGGGAATTTGGGGGAGGTGAGTTTCAGAGCTGTTGAGCTAGGACAACTGAGATACCAACCAGGAGCTGCTAGCAGCAATAGAAGTGCAGAGAAGTAGAGAGATATGAGAAACATATGGGAGATAAGCTGGGAAGAGCGTCCCAGTTTCTGATTTAAAGAGAAGCATGATATTTTGAGAAGAAAGAAAAATTTTAGGATGAGTTTAGTGTGAGATTTGTTGAGTTTTAAGGTAGCCACAGGAAGGGGCAGCTTGGAAATGTACATCTGGAGATCAGAAAAGCTTTAGGCTACAGGGGAAACACACATCTCTGTAATTAAAGCTGGAAGAGTAAATGAGATGGCCAGGGGAGAAAAGCACATAATGGCAATAAAACCTAGATGGAGAGACCTAGGTAACATCTATACTTAAAAGCCCCAGTCCAACTGATATATCATTAGTAAAATGCATAGCTGGTGGAAAGTTGCTATATAACACAGCGAGCCGAGCCTGGCACTTTGTGATGACCTAGAGGAGTAGGACAGGGAAGGGGAAGGCAGCTCAAGAGGGAAGGAACATATGTATAATTATGGCTGATTTGCATTGTTGTACAGCAGAAAACAACAAATATTGTAAAGTATTTCCCTCCAATCAAAAGCTAAGTAAATAAACAAACAAAGAAAAACTCAAAAAATAAATAAAATCCCAATCTGAAACCCACTCACCTATGGGCATTTTATCTTTGAGAAAAGAGGCAAGAATATACAATGGAGGGAAAACAGCCTCTTCAGTAAGTGGTGCTTGGAAAATTGGACAACTATATGTAAAAGAATGAAATTAGAACACTCCTTAACACCAAAATGAAAATAAACTCAAAATTGATTAAAGACCTAAATGTAAGGCCAGGGGCTATAAAATTCTTAGAGAAAAATGTGGAGAGAGCACTCTTCGACATAAATCACAGCAGGATCCTCTTTGACTCACCTCCTAGAGTGATGGAAATAAAAAACAAATAAACAAATGGGACTTATTAAACTTAAAAGCTTTTTCACAGCTAAAGAAACTGTAAACAAGATGAAAAGAGAATGGGAGAAAATAATTGCAAATGAAACAACTGACGATTAATCTCCAAGATACAGATGCAGCTCAATATCTGAAAAACAAATGGCCCACTCAAAAAATTTACAGAAGACCTAAATATTTCTCTGAAGAAGACATTCAGATGGCCAATGAACACATGAAAAGATGCACAACATTGGTCATTATTCAGTTCAGTTCAGTCGCTCAGTCGTGTCTAACTCTTTGCGACCCCGTGGACTGCAGCATGCCAGGCTTCCCTGTCCCAGAGCTTACTCAAACTCACGTCCATAGAGTCAGTGATGCCATCCAACCATCTCATCCTCTGTCATCCCCTTCTCCTGCCGTCAATCTTTCCCAGCATCGGTCTTTTCAGAAAAGTCAGTTCTTCGCATCAGGTGGCCAAAGTATTGGAGTTTCAGCTTCAACATCAGTCCTTCCAATGAATATTCAGGACTGATTTCCTTTAGGATGGACTGGTTGGATCTCCTTGCAGTCCAAGGAACTCTCAAGAGTCTTCTCCAACATCACAGTTAAAACCATCAGTTCTTTGGTGCTCAGCTTTCTTTATAGTCCAACTCTCACATCCATACATGACTACTGGAAAAACCATAGCTTTGACTAGATGGACCTTTGTTGGCAAAGCAAAGTCTCTATTTTTTAATATACTGTCTAGGTTGGTCATAGCTTTTCTTCCAAGGAGCAAACATCTTTTAATTTCATGGCTGCAGTCACCATCTGCAGTGACTTTTGGAGTCCAAAAAAATAAAGTTTGTCACTGTTTCCATTGTTTCCCCAATCTATTTGCCATGAAATGATGGAACCAGATGCCATGATCTTCGTTTTCTGCATGTTGAGTTTTAAGCCAACTTTTTCACTCTCCTCTTTCTCTTTCATCAAGAGGTTCTTTAGTTCTTCCTCAATTTTTGCCATAAGAGTGGTGTCATCTGCATATTTGAGGTTATTGATATTTCTCCCAGCAAACTTGATTCCAGCTTGGGCTTCATCCAGCCCAGCATTTCACGTGATGTACTCTGCATAGAAGTCAAATAAGCAGGGTGACAATATACAGTCTTGACGTACTCCTTTCCTGATTTGGAACCAGTCTTTTGTTCCATGTCCAGTTCTAACTATTGCTTCTTGACCTGCATACAGATTTCTCAGGAGGCAGGTCAGGTGGACTGGTATTCCCATCTCTTGAAGAATTTTCCACAGTTTGTTGTGATCCACACAGTCAAAGGCTTTGGCATAGTCAATAAAGCTGAAGTAGATGTTTTTCTGGAACTCTCTTTGCTTTTTCAGTGATCCAACAGACACTGGCAATTTGATCTCTGGTTCCTCTGCCTTTTCTAAATCCAGCTTGAACATCTAGAAATTCTCAACTCACATACTGTTGAAGCCTGGCTTGGAGAATTTTGAGCATTCTTTGCTAGCGTGTGAGATGAGTGTAATTGTGTGGTGGTTTGAACATTCTTTGGCATTGTCTTTCTTTGGGATTAGAATGAAAACTGACCTTTTCCAATCCCGTGGCCACTGCTGAGTTTTCCAAATTTGCTGGCATATTGAGTGCAGCACTTTCACAGCATCATATTTTAGGATTTGAAATAGCTCAGCTGGTCATTATTAGAGAAATGAAAATCAAAACAACAATCAGATATCATCTCACACCAGTCAGAATGGCCATAATAAAAAAAAAAATCTACAAACAATAAATGCCAGAGAGAAAGTGGAGAAGAGGGAACCCTCACACTATTGGTGGAAATGTAAACTGACACAGCCACTATGGAGAACGGTATGGAGATTCCTCAGAAACCTGAAATAAAACTACCATATGCTAAATGTCTTTAGTCATGTCTGATGCTTTGTGACCCTATGGACTATAGCCTGCCAGGCTTCTCTCTCCATGGGATTCTCCAGGCAAGAATACTGGAGTGGGTTACCATGTCCTCCTCCAGGGGATCTTCCCAACCCAGAGATTGAAGCCACATCTCTTACATCTCCTGCATTAGCAGGAGTTTTCTTTGCCACTAGTGCCACCTGGGAAGCTCTACCTTGAGAAAGTCACAATTGTAAAAGACAGATGCACATGTGTTCATTGTAGCACTATTTACAATAGCCAAAACATGGAAGCAACCTAGATATCCATTGACAGATGAATGGATAAAGAAGTTGTGGTACATAAACACAATGGAATATTACTCAGCCATAAAAAGGAACAAATCTGAGTCAATTGTAGAGAGGTGAATGAACCTAGAGCCTGTTAGACAGAGTGAAGCAAGTCAAAAAGAGAAAAACAACTACAGTATCTTAAAGCATATATATGGAATCTAGGAAAATGGTACTGATAAACCTATTTGCAAGGAAAGAATGGAGACACAAAGATAGAGAATGGATTTGTGGACACAGAGAGGGAAGGAGAGCATGGGATGAATTGAGAAAGTAGCATTGATATACATACACTACCATGTGTAAAATACATAGCTATTGGGAAGCTGCTGCATAACGTAGGGAGCCCACCCTGGCTCTCTGTGATAACCTAGAGGGGCAGGATGGGTGAGAGTGTGTGTATGTGTGTGTGTGTGTGGCTTCCGTGGTGTACATAGTTATGACTGATTTGTGATGTTGTATGACAGAAACCAGCACATTGTAAAGCAATCATCCTCTAACTAAAAAAGAGAAAAGAATGAATTTTAGTCAGCTGAACTGAGATAAATGAAACTAGAGCCCATTATACAGAGTGAACTAAGTCAGAAAAAGAAAAATATCATATATTAACACATATACATGGAATCTAGAAAAATGGAGTAGTGAACTTATTTGAAGGGCAGGAATAAAGACACAGACATGGAGAACAGACTCGTGGACACAGTGAATAAGGAGAAGATAGGACAAATTGAGCGAGTAACATTGAAACATATATATTACCATGTGTAAAATAGCTAGTAGGAGGCTGTTGTGTAACACAGGGAGCTCAACCTGATGCTCTGTGACAGCTGAGGGGTGGGATGGGGTGGGGTGGGAGGGAGATTCAAAAGGGAGGGGATATTTGTATACTTACACCTGATTCATGTCATTGTATGGGAGAAAACAACACAATATTGTAAAGCAATTATCCCCTGAAATATATTTTTTAAAAAAATCCATTCCATACCATCAACAAGAAAAATGCAGAAGGCTGATAATTAGAAAAGAGTATATTTGGGATTTTAGAAATTGCAGTTCAGAAGACAGATTCGGGTAAAACCCAAAAGTGTTCTGGAAAGGAGGCAAAAGCCACAAGGAAAGCTGTCTGGCAAGAATTATGACAAACTCTGAAACAAGAAAGAAAATATTTGTCTTTCAGGGATAAGGTGCCATAAGTTATTCTAGATAAGCATCCAATAAGTCTTTTGAATTTCTGGCACATGTTCTAGATGCCTACATTAAGATAATAAGTGGACCAGATGTGGGCTTTAGGCAACCATGTCCCAGGTTGGGTCAGGACCATTGGTTCACCAGTCATTTACAGGGGGAAGAATCAAAATGGAGAACTAGAAGGATGTAGAGTTCACATATTCTCATAAGTATGATGAGAACATATTAGAGCAATTCTCACAGAGCACCTGCTGAGCACCCGTGGGAGACCTCAGACAGCTCAGGAGACAGGAGGAGTACTTGTGAAATCAGGCCAGGGATTGAGTCTGAGCCCCTGAATTGGTAGCATAGAGTACAAGCTGCTGGTCTACCAGAGAAGTTCAGGTCCCAGGGAATATTAATGGATGTGAGCTCTTCTGGACACCCTCATCTGGACACACCACCATCACCAACATCTGACTCCACCCAACTGCCTGTACACTCCAGACACTTCAAGTCAAACAGCTAGCAAGAGAGGAACACAGCCCCACCCATCAACAACAACAACAAAAAAATGAGATGATATACAAATATGTTATTTAGGAAAGAGAAAGGTAAAAACCTACAAAACCAAATAAGTGAAGAAGAAATAGATGATCAACCTGAAAAAGAAATCAGAGTAATGATAATAAAGATCCAGTATGTACCTGATGGTCCAGTGGTTAAAAATCCACTTGCCAATGCATGGGACACAGATTGAAACCCTACTCCAGGAAGACTGCACATGCCTCAGTGCCACAATTACTGAGCCAGTGCTTTAGAGCCCAAGAGCTGTAACTTTTGAAGCCCACACATCCTAGAGTCTGTGCTCCACAACAAGAGAAGCCACCACAATGAGAAATGCCTATTCTAGAGAGTAGCCCCTGCTTGCAGCAACTAGAGAAAGACAGCACACAGCAACAAAGACCCAGTGCAGCCAAAACTAAATTAACATGCACATAAATAAAATATTAAGAAAAGAAAGACAATCCAAAATCTTGGAAATAACATGGAGGCACAGATCAAGAAAATGCAAGAAATGTTCAATAAGGACCTAGAAGAACTAAACAACAAATAATGATGAAAAAGCACAATAACTGAAATGAAAATACACTTGAAGGAATTAATAACAGAATAACTAAGACAGAAGGACGAATAAGGGAACTGAAAGCTATAATGATGAAAATAACTGTCATGGAACAGAATAAAGAAAAAAGAATGAAAAGAAATGACAATCTCAGAGACTTCTGGGACAACATAAAACACAACAAGATTCTGATTATAGGGAACCCAGTAAAAGAAGAAAAACAGAAAGGATCTGCAAAAAATGTTTGAAGAGATTTTAGTCAAAAACATCCCTAACATGGGAAAGGAAATAGCCACACAAGTCCAGGAAGCACATAGAGCCCCTTACAAGATAAACCTAAGGAAAAACATACCAAGACACATACTAATCAAACTAATAAAAAATAAATTGAAACGATCAATGAAAAGGGGTGGTGGAGGATGAGGACATAATAGCAAAAATTAACAAAGCTAAAAGCTAGTTCTTTGAGAAGATAAACAAAATTGATAACTTTTAGCCAGGCTCATCAAGAAAAGAAAAAAAAAAAACACAGAGAGAGAGACAGCGAGAGGACTCAAATCAGTAAAATTAGAGATGAGAAAGGAGAAATTACAACTAACACCAGAGAAATACAAGGGATTGTAAGAGACTATTACAAGCAACTATATACCAACAAAATGGACAAGCTGGAAGAAATGAACAAATCTTTAGAAAGGTAGAATCTTCTAAGACTGAACCAGGAACAAATAGAAAACATGAACAGATCCATCACAAGTAAAGCAATTGACAAGAAGGGATTAATCTCCAAAATATACAAACAGCTCATGCAGCTCAATATAAAAAAAATAAGAACCCACTCAAAAGGTTGGCAGATTTAAATAGCCATTTCTCCAATATGCACATGAAAAGATGCTCAACATCACTAATTATTAGAAAAATGTCAATCAATAAAACAATGAGGAGTCACCTTATGCTGGTTAGAATGGCTATTGTCAAAAAATGTACAAACAAGTAAATGCTGGAGAGAGTGTGAAGAAAAGGGGATCCTCCAGCACTGTTGATGGGAATGTAGGTTTTACAGCCACTATGGAGAATGAGATGGAGTTTTCTAAGAAGTAAGTCTTGGGTGGTGTTCAAAATAGGAGGAGTTAATGAATCTTTATATAGAGAAATCTTATAGGAATGGTCAGTCCTCTCCAGCTATCGTTATTGCTGTGGAGGGTGTCATAGTGTAGCGGAGAAGCGTACAAAGCACAAACAGTTTGAAAGAAGCCAATAGAGAACAAATTAAAATAACCAGTGTAACTAGGTGTAATCCAGATCACAATAAGGCATCAAGACAAGAAGGGTGCCAACTGAAGAAGACTTTATGGGTTGAAGCTTTTTTTTTTTTTTTTTTTGCAGTTTGAAGTGTCTCTGATGATGTCATTGGGTATCCAGTTAAACTTTCTGAGTAACTCATACAGCATCAGGCATGAAGATTGCAGGTGAGCTGTTATGGGGATTTCTCTGAAGTTTATGTCATGTTATCCAATGTTAGCTTGAGTGTATTCAGAAAAGGGGCAGTTTCGGTTCTTAACGATTTCCAGTCAAGAGAATGGGAGAAAAATGGAAACATTTGTTTGAATAGTCATAGTCAGATAGTGAGAAAACTAGAGTAATTCAGGACATTTTCCAGTTTACAAGTAAGTATCATGACAAACTGTGGGAAATTCTTCAAGAGATGGGAATACTAGACCACCTTACCTGTATGCAGTACAAGAAGCAAGAGTTAGAACCGGACATGGGATTATTGGTTCACAATTGGGAAAGGAGTAAGTCAAGGCTGTATATTGTCACCCTCCTTATTTAATTTATATGTAGAGTTCATCATGTGAAATGCCAGGCTGGATGAAGCACAAGCTGGAATCAAGATTGCCGGGAGAAATATCAATAACCTCAGATATGCAGATGACACCACCCTTATGGCAGAAAGTGAAGAGGAATTAAAGAGCCAGTTGATGAAGGTGAAAGAGGAGAGTGAAAAAGCTGGCTTAAAACTCAACATTCAAAAAACGAAGATCATGGCATCTGGTCCCATTGTTGCTGCTGCTAAGTCACTTCTGCTGTGTCCGACTCTGTGTGACCCCATAAACGGCAGCCCACCAGGCTCTGCCGTCCCTGGTATTCTCCGGGCAAGAACACTGGAGTGGGTTGCCATTTCCTTCTCCAATGCATGAAAGTGAAAAGTAAAAGTGAAGTTGCTCAGTCGTGTCTGACTCTCCGCGACCCCATGGACTGCAGCCCACCAGGCTCCTCCATTCATGGGATTTTCCAGGCAAGAGTACTGGAATGGGTTGCCATTGCCTTCTTCAATCTGGTCCCATTACTTCATGGCAAATAGATGCAGAAACAATGGAAACAGTTACAGAATTTATTTTACTGGGCTCCAAAATCACTGCAGATGGTGACTGCAGTCATGAAATTAAAAGATGCTTGCTTCTTGGGAAAAAAGCTATGATCAAGCATATTAAAAAGCAGAGACATTACTTTGCCAGACAAAGGTTCGTCTAGTCAAAGCTATGATTTTTTTCCAGTAGTCATGTATGGCTGTGGGAGTTGGACCATAAAGAAGGCTGAGCACTGAAGAATTGATGCTTTTGAACTGTGGTGTTGAAGAAGACTCTTGAGAGTCTCTTGGACTGCAAGGAGTTCAAACCAGTCAATTCTAAAGGAAGTCAATCCTGAATATTCATCAGAGGGACTGATGCTGAAGTTGAAGCTTCAATACTTTGGCCACCTGAAGCAAAGAACTGACTCTTTGGAAAAGACCCTGGTGCTGGGAAAGATTGAAGGCAGGAGAAGAAGGGAACAACAGAAGATGAAATGATTGGATGGCATCACCAATTCAATGGATATATGTTTGAGCAAACTCCAGGAGTTGATGGACAGGGAAGCCTGCTGCAGTCCATGGGATTGCAAAGAGTTGGACATGACTGAGTGACTGAACAACTTGACTATAGTCTGACCTGTGGCATCCCATCTTGTAATCCATTTACAAAAAGTTTTGAGGATCCTCCCTGGACTTATGAAATTCTTTTTTTTTTAGAACATTTGCCCCATATACTTCTTTTTTTTTTTTTTTTTCCACTTCACTGGGTTTTTGTTGCTGCGCGCAAGCTTTCTCTAATTGTGGAGTGTGAGATATACTCTCTAGCTGTGGTGCATGGGCATCTCTTTGTGTGACTTCTCTTGTTGCAGAGCACAGGATTTAGGGCGTGCATGCTTCAGTAGCTGTGGCACATACCATCAGTTGCCACAAGGCATGTGGGATGCTAGTTCTGAGGCAGAGATGGGATCTGTGCCATCTGCATTGGCAGGTGGATTCATTTTTTTTTTCTTTATTAATTTTTTACGTGAAGGATAATTGCTTTATAGAATTTTGTTGTTTTCTGTCAAACCTCAACATGAGTCAGCCATAGGTATACATATGTCCCCTCCCTCTTGAATCTCCCTCCCATCTCCCTCCCCATCCCACCCTTCTAGGTTGATACAGAGCCCCTGTTTGCCCTGAGCCACACAGAAAATTCCTGTTGCCTATCCATTTTACATATGGTAATGTAAGTTTCCATGTTACTCTCTCTAGACATCTCACTCTCTCCTCCCTTTTCCCATGTCCATAAGTTTGTTATCTATATCTGTTTCTCCATTGCTGCCCTGCAAATAAATTCTTCCGTACCATCTTTCTAAACTCCATATATATGAGTTATTATAAGATATTTATCTTTTTCTTTCTAACTTACGTCACTCTGTATAATAGGCTCTAGGTTTATCTACCTCATTAGAACTGACTCATATGCGCTATTTTTATGACTAATATTACTTTGTGTGTGTGTATTACAACTTCTGTATCCATTCATCTGTCGATGGACATCTAGGTTGCTTCCATGTTCTAGCAGTTGTAAATAGTGCTGCAATGAGCATTGAGTGCATGTGTCTTTTTCAGTTTTGGTTTCCTCAGAGTATATGGATGGAATCTCCATACCATCTCTATAGTGGTTGGATCAATTTACACTCCCATCAACAGCAAAGGAGGGTTTTCTTTTCTCCACACCCTCTCCAGCATTTATTGTTTGTAGACTTTTTGATGATGGTCATTCTGACCAGTTTGAGGTGATATCTCACTGTAGTTTTGATTTGCATTTCTCAACTAATGAACAAAATTGAGTATCTTTTCTTGTGTTTATTAGCCATCTGTATATCTTCCTTGGAAAAATGTGTCTCAGTCTTTTTCCCACTTTTTGATTGGGTTGTTTGTTTTTCTGGTATTGAGTTATACGAGCTGATTGTATATTTTGGAAATTAATCCTTTGTCAGTTGTTTCATTTGCTATTATTATTTTCTCCCATTCTGAGGGTTGTCTTTTCACCTTGCTTATAGTTTCATTTGCTGTGCAAAAGCTTTTAAGTTTAATCAGGTCCCACTTGTTTACTTTTTTTACAATTTCCATTAGTCTAGGAAGTGAGTCATAGAGGATCTTGCTTTGATTTATGTCATCAAATGTTCTGGCAGGTGGATTCTTAACCATTGGACTACAGGGAAGTAGTTTGTTAGTATGCCTTTCAGTTTAGCCGTGTCCTGAATAGGATCACCTACAGCCTCATGTAGTCCCATTTCTAAAGGCAACATTTTAAAAGTCTTTTCACAGTGGAAAGGCAATTCAAATAGAGGATTGCTAGAGTGAGTACTCAAATAAAGGAGGATAGAGGGGAGCAGTAGTTACATCAGTCTTATAAATTTTTGTTTTAAATACCTTTTATATCATTAGTCTTTGATTAGCCTTCTATAGCAAATCCTTCAATGAGATTATTTTGAAATTTTGGAGCCTTTTGGGGGCTTCTTCATTTAAATTAAAATTCATACAATAGTTTAAGATGAGAGAATTCTAAAATTTTAACAATTGTCTTTCCAGTTCAAAGGGTCTAAGGAACTAGTCCTACAAATATTTTCTCCTGATTATGTAATTTTAGAAAAGATAAAAGCTCTTACCACTTTTGTTTCCAATAGACCCTGCAGGCAGGGATCAAGGAGACTGACTGACCTAATGAGAAGTCTTGCTTTCCATAGGGTTTCTCTAACTGTACACACAAAAATAAGTTTTGGAATCAGGTCAGGATTTACTTTAATTCCCAATAGTTCTTGCAAGTATCAGTTCTGTGTTATACATAAACCCAGCCTACTATACACATAGGTGGCTGTTCCATCCAGGAGGTATTTGGCCTTTGAGACACCATTTCCCAGTACTATTATGTAGTCTAATTCAGATATGAGATATGATCTGAACAAGTTTCTGAAAACAGTGTAGTGGATTGGACCTGTGTTGCTTCTGCATTTAGCTCCCCAAAGAGTCACTCTTGGGTCCACTGGACTCTTTTGTATGTCTCAGCTTCTCCCTCTGACAGTCTAAAACCACTATGAATGCTCAGACCACTAGGTGATCAGCCTCTATTATGCATCCCTGAAAGAGGAGAATTTACTTAACTGTTGTAGTGGGATACCCTGTGAGACAGCTCCTTGTCAAAAGGATTGATCCTCAGACAATTCCACTAGGTTCTCAGTCACCTGAGGACACCTTGTGGCTAGAAGGAGCAAATGTCTCTCATTCTTTGGGGCTAAATTCATTCAGTCTCTCATTTCACTAGTGAACAGTTTGTTTAGACCATAATTCAACTTTTTTCCTCCCAATTTAAACCAAATTTAACAAAAGCCCACCCACCTCTGTTTCCCTGGACTTCCTACCCAGAACCTCCTAGGCTCATGCCTAGAAAATGCATCAGTCTTAAGTCAAAACAGCTCAAATAAAAAATTTTTAAGATCACCATTTAAAAAAAGGTGAAACCCAGATATCAGGGGAACTCATCAGAACACTAAGGAGTACCAAAAAGTTGGTGGAGCTCAAAGTGCCAATGTTATTAAAAAGCAGAGATATTACTTTGCCGGACAAAGGTCCGTCTAGTCAAGGCTATGGTTTTTCCAGTAGTCATGTATGGATGTGAGAGCTGGACTATAAAGAAAGCTGAACACTGAAGAACTGATGCTTTTGAACTGTGATGTTGGAGAAGACTCTTGAGAGTCCCTTGCAAAGAGATCCAACCAGTCCCTCCTAAAAGTGATCAGTCCTGGGTGTTCATTGGAAGGACTGATGTTGAAGCTGAAACTCCAATACTTTGGCCACCTGATGTGGAGACCTAACTCATTTGAAAAGACCCTGATGCTGGGAAAGATGAGGGCAGGAGGAGAAGGGGAGGACAGAGGATGAGATGGTTGGATGGCATCACCGACTCAATGGACATGGGTTGGGGTGGACTCCGGGAGTTGGTGATGGACAGGGAGGCCTGGCATGCTGTGGTTCATGGGGTCACAAAGAGTCCGACACGACTGAGCAACTGAACTGAACTGAACTGAAAGTGCGAATACTGGTACTAAGCACCAGTTCAGGGTAGACTATATGTTCACAGTTGGGTACCTTTTTTTTTTTTTCACCCAATTTTTAAAAATTTATTTTTAATTGGTAGATGATTGCTTTACAATGTTATATTGGTTTCTGCCATATAACAGTGTGAATCAGTCACAAGTATACATATAAGTCATAGGTACACTGATAGCTCGGTTGGTAAAGAATCTGCCTGCAATACAGGAGACCCCGATTTGATTCCTGGGTGGGGAAGATCCTCTGGAGAAGGGATAGGCTACCAACTCCAGTGTTCTTGGGCTTCCCTTGTGACTCAGTGGGTAAAGAATCTGCCCACAATGCAGGAGACTTGGGTTCAATCCCTGCGTTGGGAAAATCCCCAGGAGAAGGGAAAGGCTACCCACTCCAGTATTCTGGTCTGAAGAATTCAATGGCCTGTATAGTCCATGGGGTTGCAAAGAGCTGGATGTGACTGAACAACTTGCACTTTCACTTTTTTTTTTCAAGTGCACATATCCCCTCCTTCTTGAATCTCCCTCCCACCCACCTCCACCCCCAATCCCACCCCTCTAGGTGTCCCAGAGCACCAGGTTGAACTCCCTGTGTCATATAGCAACTTCCCACTAGCTATCTATTTTACATATGGTAATAAATGTACTTCAATGCTACTCTCTCAATTTGTCACTCTCTCCTTTCCCTATTGTGTCCACAAGTCTGTTCTCTATGTCTTTGTCTCTATTCCTGCCCTGCAAATAGGTTCATCAGTACCATTGTTCTAGGTTTCATATATATGCATTAATTTACAATATTTATTTTTCTTTTTACTGGGTATCTTTGATATCCTGCTGGTTCTGCCACGAAAATGTAGGCCAAAAATTTAATCAATATAAATAGTCAAACTAAAAAAGAAATAAAAAATATTATATGAGCCAACCTGAGGATTATAACCAGGGAGACAGTCTTTCAGAAAGCTCTGAGGCCTGTTCCACCCATTAGAGGTCAAGAAACAGTTACATACATTTTTGAGACAAAGGGCTATATTTTAAACTATGTATTGACAGTTTATACAATCCAGATTTGCACTACAAAGTGAATAGTGAATCACTGTGAACTCTTACTGAATTAAAAAGGAATATTTTCTCCTATGGAGGTCTAGATAATACAGAAGCACAAAACACATCAAAAGGGAAGAAAGAGGACTAAATGGGCATAGAAAAATTTTATGTTTAAGCTTTTCTTATCTTGTCATAAAATGTAAATTTGATTTTATTAGGATTATCTTAAACTGGTTATTTTAAAGAAACTGCAGATATACAAGCTCTGAAAATTGAGTAAATTTGTCCTTTTAAAATTTTTTATTTTTAATTGGAGAATAATTACTTTACAATATTTTGTTGGTTTCTGCCATACATCAGTGTGAAACAGACATAGGTATACACATATACATAGGTCCTCCCCGCCGGACCTCCCTCTCATCTCCCTCTGCCTAGGTTGTAACAGAACACTGGGTTTGCATTCCCTCATCATACAGCAAATCCCCCCTGGCTATTCATTTTATCCATGGTATGTACATGTCTCAATGCTATTCTCTCAATTTGTCCTACCCTCTTCTTCCCCCATTTTATCTGTAAGTCTATTATCTATACCTGTGTCTCCAAGGCTTCCTTGCAAATAGGTTCATCAGTACCATCTTTCTAGATTATATATATATGCATTTATATATGGTATTTGTTTTTATCCTTCTGAGTTATTTCACTTTGTAGAGGCTCTATGTTCATCCATCTCATTAGAATGGACTCAAATGTGTTCCTTTTACGGCTGAGTAATATCCCACTGTATATATATATATATACACCATAACTTCTTGGTCCATCCATCTGTTGATAGACACCCAGGTTGCTTCCATGCCCTAGCTATTGTAAATAGTTCTGAACTTTGGAGTGCGTATGGTTTTTTTCAATCATGGTTTTCTCAGAATATATGCCCAGCACAGGGATTGCTAGGTCATATGATCATTTTATTCCTAGTTTTTTAAGGAATCCCCATACTGTTCTCCATAGTGACTGTATCAATTTATATTCCTACTGACAATGCAAGAGGGTACCCTTTTCTCCACACCCTCTTCCACACTTACTGTTTGTAAATTTTTTTGATGATGACCATTTTGACTCACGTGAGGTGATCCTTCATTGTACTTTTGATTTGCGTTTCTATAATAATTAGTGATGTTTAGCATCTTTTCACAGGTTTATTTGTATGTCTTCTTTGGAGAAATGTCTGTTTAGGCCTTCTGCCCAGTTTTTGATGGGGCTGTTTGTTTTCCCGATATTGAGCTGTATGAGCTGCTTATATATCCTGGAGAGTAGTCCTTTGTCAGTTATTTCATTTGTAATTATTTTCTATTTTGAGGGTTGTCTTTTAATTATGCTTATTGTTTCCTTTGCTGTGCAAAAGATTTTAAGTTAATTAGGGCCCATTTGTTTATTTTTATTTCCATTACTCTGGGAGGTGGGTCAAAGAGGATCTTGCGGTCATTTATGTCAAAGAGTGTGCTGCCTACGTGTTCCTCTAGGAGCTTTATAGTTTCTCACCTTACATTTAAGTCTTTAATTCATTTTGAATTTATTTTTGTGTTTGGTGTTAGGAATGGTTCTAGTTTCATTGTTTTACATGTAGCTATGCAGTTATCCCAGCTTGAAGAGGCTGTCTTTTCCCCATTGTATATTCTTGCCTCCTTTGTCATAGATAAGGGATTCATAGGGGTATGGGCTTATCTCTGGGCTTTCCATCTGTTCCATTGGTCTATATTTCTGTTTTCATGCCAATACCATACTGTCTTTATATATGACTGTAACTTTGTAGTATAGTCTGAAGTCAGAAAGGATGATTCCTCCAGTTCCCTGTTTTTTCTCAAGATTTCTTTGGCTATTTAGCATATTTCATGTTTACATGTAAACTGTGATTTTTTTTTTTCTTGTTCTCTGAAAAATATCCTGGGTAGGTTGGTAAGGATTGCGTTAAATCTGTAGATTGCTTTGGGCCATATAGTCTTTTTTACAATATTAATTCTTCCAATCCGAGAACATGGAATATCTTTGCATCTGTTTGCATCATCTTTGATTTCTTTCATCAGTGTCTTATAATTTTCTGCAGGTAGGTTTCTTCCTAGATATTTTATTCTTTTATTTGCAATGGTGAATGGGATTGTTTCCTTAACTTCACTTTCTGATTTTTCATTGTTAGCATATAGGAATGTAAGGCATTTCAGTGTATTAACTTTATATCTTGCAACTTTACAATATTCATTGATTAGCTTTAGTAATTTTCTGGTGGCATCTTTAGGGTCTTCTATATGTAGTATCATGTCATCTGCAACCTGTGATAGTTTTACTTCTTTTCTGATCTGGATTACTTTTCTTTTTCTTCTCTGATTGCCATGGCTAGGACTTCCAAAACTATGTTGAATAATAGTGGCAAGAGTGGACACCCTCATCTTATTCATGATCTTAGAAGAACTGCTTTCAGTTTTTTCAGCATTGAGGATAATGTTTGCTGTGGGTTTGTTATATATAGCATCTATTATGTTGAGGTATGTTCCTTCTATGCCTACTTTCTGGAGAGTTTTTATCATAAATGAGTGTTGAACTTTGTCAAAAGCTTTTTCTGCATCTATTAAGATGATCATATGGTTTCTATCTTTCAGTTTGTTGACATGCTGTATCACATTGAATGATTAGCATATATTGAAGAATCCTGGCATCCCTGGGATAAATTCTACTCAATCACAGTGTATGATCATTTTAATGTGTTGTTGGATTCTCTTTGCTAGAATTTTGTTGAGGATATATGCATCTACATTCATCAGTGATATTGACCTCTAATTTTCTTTTTTGGTGGTATCTTTGTCTTGTTTTGGTATCAAAGTGATGGAGGCCTCATAGAAGGAGTTTGGGAGATTTCCTTCCTCTGCAATTCTCTGGAAGAGTTTGAGCAGGATAGGTTTTAGCTATTCTGTAAACTTTGGTAGATTTCACCTGGGAAGCCATCTTACCCTGAACTTTTGTTTGTTGAAAGATTTTTGATTGCAGTTTTGATTTTGGTGCTTATGAATGGTCTGATCACTTCTATTTCTTCCTGGTTCAGTATTAGGAGATTGTACTTTTCTAAGAACTTATCCATTTCTTCCAGTTTGTCCATTTTATTGGCATATAGTTGCTCATAGTAGTCTTTTATGATCCTTTGTATTTCTGAGTTGTCTGTTGTAACTTCTCCTTTTTTGTTTCTAATTTTATTGATTTGAGTTTTCTTTTTTATTTTTCTTAACAAGTCTGGCTAGTGGTCTGTCAATTTTATCTTGTCAAAGAGCCAGTTTTTAGTTTTACTGATCTTTGCTATTGTTTCCATCATTTCTTTTTCATTTATTTATGTTCTAATCTTTATGATTTCTTTCCCTCTGCTAACTGTGGCTGGTTTTTTTTTTTTTTGGTTCTTCTTTTTCTAGTTGGTTTAGGTGTAGTCAAGTTGTTTATTTGATGGTTTTTTTCATTTCTTGAGGTAGGCTTGTATTGCTATAAACCTCTTTCTTAGAACTGCTTGTGCTGAATCCCATAGAATTTGCGTCATCGTGTATTCATTGTCATTTGTTTCTAGGCATTTTTTATTTCCTTTTTGAAGTCTTCAGTGACCTTTTGGTTATTTAGAAGCATATTATTTAGTCTCCATGTGCTTGTGTTTTTTATATTTTCCCCCTGTAATTGATATCTAGTCTCATATTGTTGTGGTTGGAAAAGATGCCTGACACAATTTCAATTTTCTTAAACTTACCAAGGTTTGATTTGTGACCCAAGATATGACCTCTCCTGCAAAATGTTCCATGTGTACTTGAGAAAAAAGTGTATTCTGCTGTTCTGAAATGAAATGTCCTGAAGATATCAATTAGGTCCATCTGGTCTAATGTATGATTTAAGGTTTGTGTTTCCTTATTAATCTTCTGTACAGATGATCTGCTCACTGGTGTGAGTGGGGTGTTAAAATCCCTTACTATTACTGTGTTACCATTGATTTCCTCTTTATGGTTGTTAGCATTTGCCTTATGTATTGAGGTGCTCCTATGTTGGGTGCATAAATATTTATAATTGTTAAATCTTCTTGGAAGATTGATCCCTTGATCATTATGTAGTGTTCATTATTACCTCTTGTAACAGTTCTTATCTTAAAGTTTTTTTGTCTGACATGAGCATTGCTACTCCCACTTTCTTTTGATTCCCATTTGCATGAAATATCTTTTGCCATTCCATGATTTTCAGTTTGTATGTTTCCTTAGGTCTGAAGTGGGTCTCTTGCAGGTAGCATATGCAAAGGTCTTGTTTCTGTATCCATTCAGCCTGTCTGTGTCTTTTGGTTTGGGCATTTAATCCATTTACATTTAAGGTCGTTTTCTATATATATGCCCTTATTGCTATTTTCTTAGTTGTTTAGGATTTGTTTTTGTTGGGCTTTCTTTTCTCTTACGTTTCCTGCTAGAAAAGTTCCTTTAGTATTTGTTGTAAAGCTGATTTGGTGGAGCTGAATTGTCTTAGCTTTTATTTGTCTATAAATCTTTTGATTTCACCATCAAATCTTAATGAGATCCTTACTGGATAGAGTAATCTCGCTGTTCAGTCACCAAGTCAGAATCAACTCCCTGAAACACTGTGGACTGCAGCATGCTGGGCTTCCCTGTCCTTCACTATCTCCTGGAGTTATTCAAACTCATGCTTATTGAGTTGGCTATGCTATCCAACCATCTTATCCTCTGTCATCCCTTTTTCCTTCCTGCCTTCTACCTTTCCAAGCATCAGAGTCTTTTTGCCATGAATCTATTTGCCATGAAGTGATAGGACAGAGTGCCATGATCTTAGTTTTTTGAAGGTTGAGTTTTAAGCCAGCTTTTCCACTCTTTTCTTTCACCCTCATCAAGAGGGTCTGTAGTTCCTCTTTGCTTTCAGTCATTAGAGTGGTATCATCTGCATATCTGAGGTTGTTGATATTTCTCCTGGCAATCTCCATTCCAGCTTGTGATTCATTCAGGCTGCATTCTATATGATGTTAAATAAATAGGATGACAATACAGAACCTTGATGTACTCCTTTACCAATTTTGAACCAATCCATTGTTCCATGTCTGGTTCTAACTGTTGTTTTTTGCCCTGCATACAGGTTTCTCAGGAGACAGGTAAGGTGGTCTGGTGTTTCCATCTCTTTAAGAACTTTCCAGTTTGTTGTGATCCACACAATCAGAGGCTTTAGTATAGTCGGTGTAACAGAAAGTAGATTTTTTCTGGAATTCCTTTGCTTTCTTTACGTTTCAATGAGTGTTGTCTTCTCTGATTCCTCTGCCTTTTTAAATCTAGCTTGTACATCTGGAACTTCTCAGTTCATGTACCATGGATGCCTAGCTTGAAGTATTTTGGGCATTACCTTGCTCCCATGTGAAATGAGTGCAATTGTATGGTAATTTGAACATTCTTTGCCACTGTCCTTTTTTGGGATTGTTATTGAAAACTGACCTTTTATAGTTCTGTGGCTGGAAGTAATCTTGGTTATAGAGTAATCTTGACTATATATTTATTATATATATTAATATATATATATGTATTTTCCCCCTTTCATACTTTAAATATATCCTGTCACTCCCTTCTTGTCTACAGAATTTCTGCTGAAAAATCAGCTGTTACCCTCATGGGGGTTCTTTGTATGTTATTTTTTGCTTTTCCCTTGCGGCTTTTAATAGTTTTTCTTTGTGTTTAATTTTGATTAGTTTGATTAATATGTGTCTTGGTGTATTTCTCTTTAAATTTATCCTGTACAGGACTCTCTGGACTTCCTGGACTTGGGTGGTTATTTCCTTTCCCACGTTAGGGAAGTTTTTGACTGTAATATCCTAAAATATTTTCTCATAACTTTTCTTTTTCTCTACCTCTTCTGGGATTCCTATAATTTGAATATAGGAATTTAATATTTAATTTAATTTAATATTTAATATTAATATTGTCCCAGCTGTCTCTTAGACTGTCTCTTTTCATTCTTTTTTCTTTATTCTGCTCCTCAGCAGTTATTCCATCATTCTATCTTCCAGTTCACTGGAATCATTCTTCTGCTTCAGTTATTCTGCTATCAATTCCTTCTAGAGTATTTTTAATTTCAGTGATTGTGTTGTTCATCACTGTTTGCTTTTTCTTTATTTCTTTGATGTCTTTGTTAAATGTGTTAAATATTTTCTCTATTCCATTTTCAATATGTTTAAACATCTTTACTATCATTACTCTAATTTCTTTTTCAGATAGGTTGCCTATTCCCTCTTCATTTATTTGGTCTTGTAGTTTTTCACCTTGATTCTTCATCTGTAATGTATTTTTTTATCATTTCTTTCTTTCTTTTTTTTTTTTTTTTTGATGAGTGGGACTCTGCTCCTGTCTCATTAGTTGTTTGGCCTGAGGTTTCCAGCAGTGGAGTTTGCAGGATTGAAGGGGTCCACAGAGGATAGAACCCTAGAGGGAGGAGGAAACCAGAGAACAGAGGGTGACCCTAGAGGATGGAGGGAGACTCCTGGATAGCAGTGGGATCTGCCTGGAGGGAGGAAGAGGGCCTCAAAGGGAGAAGAGGGCCCTGGAGGGCAGAGGAGAAACTTGGAAGGCAGAGTGCCCAGTCCAGAGGCCAGATGGGTGTCCCTAGAAAGAGGATGAGGGCCCCAGGAAACAGGGGTCCCAGAGGGAGTTGGAAACTAGAAGACAAAGGGCAGCCGAGGGTAGAGGGGGGCCCTGGAGGATGGAGTTGGCTCCAAAGGGTGGAGAAGGTGGCCTGGGGACCTTAGGAGGCTCCCCAAGGCTGAGTGGGTGGGGGAAGACCAGTCAGTTACCTGTTCCTGGAATCCCACACGATCCTCCCCTAGCTGGCCCACCTTTTCCTCTCTCCACAGGAATCTCCCCACTCCTTCTCATGTCCATGGGACCCACACAGGTAGAGGAGCCCCTGAAAAGTAGAGAGTGCCCCAAACAGGTGAGGGCTCAACTGGAGGGTAGAGAGGACCTGGGAGGGCAGATGGGGCTTCAGAAGGCAGAGGCCCAGGGGGTCCCAGAAGGCTCCCTGGGGCCAAGTGAAATGGGAACCACAAGGGATTCCTCAATGGATCCTCTGATCCCTTCAGGGGTCTCTCTTGGCCAAGCAATCATGTTGCTCCTAGCACCCAAAGACACCCAAATGACTGCCCCTCCCCCAGCAGCCCCTCAGTCAACCTGGCTGAGTGATGGAGAGCCCCAGAGGCTTCCCCCAGTGGATCCTCCAATCCCAGGAGATTCCTCCCTCTTTTGGCTGTGCAGACGTGTTTCTACTGGCGCCCAGGGAACCAAAACCACTCCTGCACCCAAACTGTTTTTTGAGCCCAAATCTCTCCCCTTCCCCCAGCAACCCCTCAGCTGCTGGTCCCCCAACTTCAACCTCCGCCACTTTCCCCTACCCAGTACCAGGTTGCCCTCAAGGCTTCTCCTACAGCCTGTCTGCCAGAGGTCCCCCACCAGCACCTGGTGAGTATCCTAGGCCTGAGGAGACACAGACTCTGTGTCTTCCCTCACTGCCATCTTGACTCTGCCCCCTGCCCATTTTTTGATTGGGTTGTTTGTTTGTATGCTGTTAAGCATCATGAGTGGTTTGTAAATTTTGAAGAGTAATTCCTTGTTAGTCACATCATTTGCATGTATTTTCTCCCAATCTGTGGGTTGTCTTTTCATTTTGTTTATTGTTTCCTTTGCTGTGCAAAAACTTTTGAATTTAAGTAGTCCTCATTTGCTTATTTTTGTTTTTATTTCCATTATTCTGGAAGACAGATTGAAAAAGATATTGCTGTGATTTGTCAGAGAGTGTTCTGCTGACAAAGGGAACTTCCAGAGGAAGTTTTATAGTGTTTGGCCTTGTATTTAGGCCTTTAATCCATTATAAGCTTATTTTTGTGTATAGTGTTAAAGAATGATCTGATTTCATTTTTTTACATGTAAAACTGTCCTGTTTTCCCAGCACCATTTGTTGAAGGGACTATGTTTCCAACATTGTGTAGTCTTGTCTTGTGTAGTCTTTGTCATAGATTAACTGACCATAGATTCATGGGTTTATTTATGGGTTTTCTGTTATGTTCCATTGATCTATATTTCTATTTTTGTGCCAGCACCATACTGTTTTGATGACTGTAGCTTTGTAGTCTTGTTGGAAGTCAGTGAGCCTGATTCCTCCAGCTCTGTTTTTCTCTCTCAAGATTGCTTTGGCCACTCGGGGTCTTTTGTGTCTGCATACAAATTTTGAGATTTTTGTTGTTGTTCTATCTGTGTATTTTCAAAAATTTTATTTATTTATTTATTTGGTTGGATTAGGTCTTAGTTGCAGCATGCAGGATCTTTGATCTTTAGTTGCAGCATGTGAACACTTGGTTGTGACATGTAGGATCTAGTTCCCTAAAAAAGGATTGAACCTGAGCCCCCTGCATTGGGAGCATAGAGTCTTAGCCACTGGGTCACCAGGGAATTCCCTGGTCTTGCAAGTGAATACTAAAAAAACAAAATGAAAACTTTATTTCTTTTAATATACTTAAATTTCACTTGTGGAAAACCATTAGGAAAGAAATTATTTGAAAACCAAGATGGCCAGTTTTCATGATGATGAATAGCTATGTTTGTCCTGAGGGACAATGCCTTTTGAATCTGCAAGAGAGAAATATCCCTTCTATATGTGGCTGCTACTGGAAAAAGTAAAATTTACTATGTTCAGGTCAATTCAATAAAGATTTAACAGAACATAATTCCTTGTTGATGAGTCAAAAAATCACCCAAATAAATGAGGCTCCATAAGAAGCCAAAATGTGGGACATATTTAAGCAACCCAGGATAATAAAATACCAGATAAACAAAGTAATTTATCCCTGCCAACCCTCCCACATAGAGTCTTGTTTTAAGCAAAATGCAAGGCAATAGAGAAAAACAAATCACTTAATGGGTATCTAGGGACTCACTTCCTCTGTGGTTTCCTATTTGTCTCAAGGATCCTCTGGAGTACTTACTTTTATCAAATATATGTGTAATTGTCTATATGATCTCAGAAATGGTGCTTGTACATGGAAAACAAAATGCTCCAGTCTCCTACAACAAGCCTTCTTCAGGAAGTAACCAGGAATATCACTTCTTTGGGGGAAGCATGTTGTGTTGAGGAAAATCCAGTGTGTGTAGGTACATAAGTGCAGGTAAAATGAAGAGACTGGCCTGGCTTCCAATAATTCTACCTACTGTTTTGCCTCTCTTCAGTTTAGTATTTCCACTTAATAGAGTCCTTTGTCTTGAACAACCAGAGGGGAATATTTTGTTCAATTAACTGGGTGCAACTTTAGGGATATGGAACAAACATTAGGAATATTTTTATTAAATTAAATCACCTCTTGCATCTGGTTCTTTCTTCAGCTTTCACCTCCTTGCCTCACTGTTCCTAAGAGTTTTCCATAACTTCTGTCTAGAAATTTAGTAGTCACCTGATGGGAAAATGCAATTATTGGGCCCCAGAAGTAAGTAAATCTAGTAAACATCAATGAAGCAACATTAAGAGTAAATTGTCAGTGTTACCTTCATTTTCAGCAGTAAAATGAAAATGAAATTTACACATAATCATTGTTGCCACCAGGAGGTACCACTTGGTGGTATTGCTTGGGAAAGTGGGAAATCTTAGAGCTTTTCATATCCCAATCAGAGCTTTCCCTTTGAAATTTGTCCCTTGTAGATTGAAGTTTTCTTACTGCCTACATACAACCTGAGTAACTAGTGATATGGACATAAAAGTTAAAGTTCATGCTTAGCTGCTTCTAGCCTGTTTCAAGCTACTTAGAAAAAACAAATCCTCCATTTCTATTTCCATAAACTTGTAGGGAGGAACATCCTCCCTTTTGAATGTAGGCACAATCTTATTTCTCATTTAGAGTTTATGAAATCTAATTTCATTATTATTTCTGAATTTATCTTGATGTGGTTTATATAAGTTTCTATGAAAAAAATCTAAATGAGAACACAGCTTTGACTATGTTGGTTGATTCCTTGGCTAATGTATATTGTTTTAGAAAATGACCCCCTAGATTCAAGTACAAGACAACAGTTTCATTTTGCCGTACTCTATTTCTCATTTATCTATGGTTTCTTCCATAAATATATGTAACTAGATCCACAGGTAGAGGAGAGCTAAGAAAAAATTTATGTATTTACCTGTTGCATGTCTAGTCATGAATATAAGAAATTGCTACATATGACCTCAAGGCATTCTTTATGGTGAAAATAGTTTGTGATCATAGGAAACCCATAGATCTTTATCACTGAGTCTTAGTAGAGCACATTAAACAGGATACCAAGAAATAATGAAATATCTGAATACCCAGCATTAAGATCATAAAATTGAGAATGGTAGAGGTAGGAACTCTGAGAAATGTAATAGATCATATTAATGGCTTCTAATTCTCTCTTCATGTCTCAACATTTTAGAGTTTGCTGTGGGTGGAGCTTACTTCCCCGTCATATTGATGTTGGGTTTCTACTTGTGAGTTACTTTAGTCAGTGGAATGTGGTAGAAAGTAATAGAGTCAGCTTTAAGTCCACCCCTTAGGGGAAACCCTAGCTGGCTTAGAGGGTAAAGCATCTGCCCGCAATGCGGGAGACCCAGGTCACCAGGTTTGTATCCCTGGGTCGGGAAGGTCCCCTGGAGAAGGAAATGGCAACCCACTCCAGTACTCTTGCCTGAAAAATCCCATGGACGGAGGAGCCTGGTAGGCTACAGTCCATAAGGGGTCGCAAAGAGTCGGACACGACTGAGCGACTTCACTTCATTCACTTAGGGGAAATCAGGTAATTTTGCTTGTCCATTTTCGGCTCCTGCCATCTTCTTTGAGAAGAGCAAGCCCCAGAGTGAGAGACTTACGGTGGACTATATCTGTACTTGGCAGACATCCTAAAGCAAAATGCCTCCACCTGACTCACAAACGTGGGAGCAAGAAAATATATGTTTATTGTCATAAGCCACTGAAATTTGTGGAGTTACTTTTTGCCTCACATTATTACAGCAATACCTGACCAATAAAAATATTTTCAAAAGCTTTTATTTTATTTTACTTTTGTTCCCTTTCCTTCTTCTTATAGCTCAACCAGACCAGTCAACCATGGAAGAAGAAAATGAGACATTAACAACAGATTTTATTCTCTCAGGACTCTTCCCCAATATGAACTATGTCAGTATTCTTATCTACATTATCATCTTAATTTATCTTGTCGCAGTAACTGGAAACTTCTTCCTGCTCCTCCTGATATGGATGGACTTGAGTCTCCACACTCCAATGTACTTTCTGCTTAGCCAGCTTTCTCTCATAGACCTGGCCCTCATCAGCAGCACTGTTCCAAAGATGATGGTAAACTTTTTCTCTGGAAGGAAAGACATCACTCGGGCAGCCTGTGGAACCCAGGTATTTTTCTTTTTTACTCTTGGGGGTGCTGAATGTATCCTCTTGACTCTCATGGCCTATGACCGATATGTAGCTGTCTGTAACCCCTTGAGATATGCAGTCATTATAAACCATGGGGTCTGTCTGCAAATGGTCATAGTGTCTTGGACTGGGGGAATTTTAGCTTCCACAGCCCACACATTCTATACTATGAGCCTGCCTATCTGTGGCTCCAGAGAAATCCAACATTTCTTCTGTGAGATGCCAGCAATCATGAAGATCTCATGCAAAGACACTTCTATCTATGAAGCAGTGGTCTTTGTGATGGGCATTTGTTTCATCATCATCCCTTTTGGATTTATTATGGCTTCCTACATGCTCATCTTCCACACAGTCCTTCATATGAAATCCCCCCAAAGCAGGAGCAAAGCCTTGGCCATCTGCTTCTCGCATCTTACAGTGGTAAGCTTTTATCTAGGACCATGTGTTTATATGTACATGACACCTGGTTCTTCTCATACCCCTGATCAGGAGCAGGCTGTGTCTGTATTTTGCACTGTGCTCACACCCATGCTCAATCCATTCATCTATAGCTTGAGAAACAAAGATGTTTTGGGGGCTTTTCAGAAGGTCCTGAGGAAGCATCCAGTCTTTAAATGGACCACATAAATATCAAGGTGGAAAACAGTTATCTAGAGGGTCAAGACAAAGACTTCAAGAGCATCTCAGTGGCATTTTCCAGCATAAGGAACTTTGCTGTAGCCCCATACACAAACCATACTGTTGAATTCAATTGACAATATTAATTCAATAATAAATAATACATAAGGAGCTTTTTCTCAATCAGTTTTTAATAACTTGTTATCAAAATAGATCAATCCAATTGCTATTAATCAAATCAGTTCATAAGCACAGACAAATTTCCAATCTTCTCTTCTTAAACATGAAATATTTAGACATTTTTAAGTGTCTTTTAGGCTCAACTTTATCTGGTATTATTGGTAATTCAAGTCTTGTTAATTTCCATTGTTAGAAGTACAAAGTTCCTGTGAAAGACATATGTGACTGATAATGTAAAAAAAGAATTGATTTTATCATGGACAATAAAAAGATAATTTTTTTTCTCTTAAATACCTGACTCTTTGTGACCCTATAGACTGTAGCCTCTGTCCATGGAACTCTCCAGGCAAGAATACTGGAGTGGCTAGATATTCCCTTCTCCAGGGGATCTTCCTGACCCAGGGATTGAACCTGGGTCTCCCACATGGCAAGCAGATTCTTCACCATCTGAGCCACCAAGGAAGCCCTAAACACCCTAGAAAACTCAATATGTTTTTTCTATTCTCTCTGCCTATCTTGGATAGAAGCTTTTCTTGGACAAGCTTTGGGTTCTTCAATCAGTGAGTGTGTTTGTAACTCAAGATAAAAAGTAGAAATAAGAGTCTCAGAAGGCTACACCTACCCATCAGCTATTTAGGGGAGGTACCCTCTGCCTATGCCAAATATTTCCCAGACCCTGGAATCAGTCCATATTCATACCTGTTTTTTTCCTTATGGGATACTTTTATGCTCTTATGAGGCACTGTCATTTATCCATAAAAAATGTGTAAATAAGTCAACTTTGATGAACAGAGTTAAAAAATAATTGGAGTATTTTTGAAGAAACTTATGTAAAGCAACTGTAAGGTTCATCAAAAAATGAAACACATTGAAAAAAAATGAAACACATTGAACTACGAATGAGGCTGAAGTACCAATAGAGGTTAGCAACATTTCAGAGCTGATTATATACATATTAGGAAGATGTTGCATTGAACTCCCAAGAGGATATCCATGACTGCATGTGGAAACACATGCAAACCCAGATTGCTAACTAAAATAAGAGTGGATGATGCCTCTGTTGCTTAGAAAATAGACTACAAGCAGGAAAGCTGTCCAGCTGCTACTGAGAACATGGGCTGTAAGGAGCATGCAGGCATAGCTCTCTCTAACATTGTGCCATTTGAGGCAATCCCACATTTCACATGACAAAAGAGGATAAAGTCTGGTTAGAATTGTGAGTCCCAGTAATAAGGCCCAAGACAAGATTTTCTAGATGCAGAAAAGATTTTATTTAGTTTTCTATGTCTATGAAAATGGTCCTTGATATCAGGCCATTTGAATCATAATAAAACTTTGTGATTGAAATACGTTACAAAATCTAAGCTTGTTTTCTACCTTCATGAGTCTGTTTCTGTTCTGTATATAGATTCATTTGTATTATTTTTTAGATTCCACACACAAGTGATATCATATAGTATTTGTCTTTCTCTGTCTGATATACTTCACTAAGTATAATATTCTCTAGGTCCATCCATGTTTCTGCAATTGGCAATATTTTATTATTCTTTTATAGCTCAGCAATATTTCATTGCATATGTATAACACAACTTCTTAAGCCAATCACCTGTTGATGGGCACTTTGGCTATTTCCATGTCTTGGCATTTGTAAATAGTGCTGCTATGAATATTGGAGTTCTTGTGTCTTTTCAAATTAGAATTTTCATTTTTACCAGATATATACTAAGGATCACATGATAGCTCTACTTTTAGTTGTGAATGAAAAATCCAGACTGCTTTACATAGTAGATGCAAGAATTTATAGTCCCACCAATTCAAGCTGGATTTAGAAAGGGCAGAGGAACCAGAGATCAAATTGCCAACACCTATCGGATCATAGAAAAAACAAGACAATTCCAGAAAAACATCTACTTCAGCTTTATTGACTACTCCAAAGCCTTTGACTGTGTGCATCACAACAAACTGTGGAAAATTCTTCAAGAGATGGAATACCAGACCATCTTACTGCCTCCTGAGAAATGCGGGTCAAGAAGCAACAGTTAGAACCAGACATGAAACAATGGACTGGTTCCAAATTGGGAAAGGAGTAAGTCAAGGTTGTATATTGTCACTCTGTTTATTTAACTTCTATAAAGAGTACATCATGCGAAATGCTGAGCTGGATGAAGCACAGTTGGAATCAAGATTGCCAGCAGAAATATCCATAACCTCAGATATGCAGATGACACCACCCTTATGGCAGAAAGCAAAGAGGAAATGAAGAGCCTCTTAATGAAAGTGAAAGAGGAGAGTGAAAAAGCTGGCTTAAAACTCAACATTCAGAAACAAAGATCATGGCATCCGGCCCCATCACTTCATGGCAAATAGATAGAAAAACAATGGAAACAGTGACAGACTTTATTTTCTTGGGCTTCAAAATCACTACAGATGGTGGCTGCAGCCATGAAATTAAAAGACGCTTGCTCCTTGGAAGAAAAGCTATGACAAATCTAGACAGCATATTATAAAGCAGAGACATTACTTTGCCAACAAAGGTCCATCTAGAGTCAAAGCTATGGTTTTTGCAGTAGTCATGCATGGATGTGAGAGCTGGACCATAAACAAAGCTGAGCACTGAAGAATTGATGTTTTTGAATTGTGGTGCTGGAGAAGACTCTTGAGAGTCCCTTGGACTGCAAGGAGATCAAACCAGTAGATCCTAAAGGAAATCAGTTCTGACTATTCGTTGGAAGGACTGCTGTTGAAGCTGAAACTCCAATACTTTGGCCACCTGATGCAAAGAAATGACTCACTGGAAAGCACCCTGATGCTGGGAAAGAATGAAGGCAGGAGAAGGGGATAACAGAGGATGAGATGGTTGGATGGCATCACCCACTCAATGGACATGTGTTTGAGCAAGTTCCAGGAATTGGTGATGGACAGGGAAGCTTGGCATGTTGCAGTCCATGGGGTCACAAAGAGTCAGACACGACTGAGCGACTTAACTGAACGGAACTACCATCTCTCTGCAGCTTCTTCTTTGTCTTTGGATGTGGAATATCTTTTTTTGGTTGGTTCCAACATCCTTCTGTTGATGGCTGTTCAACTTCTAGTTGTGGTTTTGGTGTTCTTGCAGGAGGAGATGAGAACACATCCTTCTACTCCACCATCTTGAGCCAAAAGCCTGAAGTATAGGATATCTTTAGACTAAAGAGCGTTTTTTAGTATTTCTTTTAGATAGGTCTTCTAGTTTTAAACTATCTCAATGTTTATTGATCTGGAATGTCTTCTTTGTATATTTTGAAATTTTTATACATTTTTAAAGGTCATACTCCATTTACAGTTATTACAAAATATAACTGTGTTCTTTGTGTTATACAATACATACTTGTAGCCTATCTTGTACCATTATTTGTACCACTCACTCTCACATCCTTTTATTGTCCCTCCCCACTCACCGCTGAAAACCACTAATATGTTCTCTGCTCCTTTTTTTTGTTTTGTTTTTATATTCATTAGTTTCTAGTAGGAGAAGGAAATGGCAACCCACTCCAGTGTTCTTGCCTGGAGAATCCCAGGGACAGGGGAGCCTGCTGGGCTGCCATCTATGGGGTCACACAGAGTCGGACATGACTGAAGCGACTTAGCAGCAGCAGCAGCAGTTTCTAGGATACTTTCGATTTTACATATAAGTGATATCATATAATATTTGTGTTTATCTAACATTCCACTCAACGTAATGCACTCCAAGTCCACCCATGTTTCTGCAAATGGCAAAAGTTTGTTCTTTTATGACTGAGTAGTATTCATTGTATATATCTATATGTACCACTATTTTATCCATTCATCTGTTGATGGACACAAGTTGCTTCCTTATCTTGGCAACTGTAAATAATGCTGTTATGAACATTGGGGTGCATGCATCTTCTTGAATTAGTTTTTTGTTTTTTTTCATATATATGTGTGTGTGTGTGTGTGTGTGTGTGTGTGTATACACTCATGAATGGAACTGCAGGGTCATTGGGAATTTTATTTTTAATTTTTTGAAAAAACTCTGTACTGTTTCCCACAGTGGCTGAACAAAAATTATGTTCCCAGCAACAGCATAGGAGGGTTTCATTTCCTCCACATCCTTACCAATATTTATTACTTGTGTTCTTTTTTATGATAACCATTCTAATTGGTTTCAGGTGATATCTTATAGTTTTGATTTGCATTCTCTTGATGATTAGCAATGTTAAGCTACTTATCACTGACAAAACAGAAAGGCAGCCTACTGTATAGAATACAATGGTTGCAAATGATATGTCTGATAAGAGATTAATATCCAACATATATAAACAGATCATACAAGTCAACATCAAAAAAAAAAAAACAACTCTAAAATAGGCAGAACTGAATAGACATTTTTCAAAGTGGAAATGCAAATCATCAATAGTGGAATGATACCTTTATTGTATTTTTTACATATACAGTTGTGCTGGGTACAATATTCTTGCTTCACAGTTTTTTTCATTGAGCATGTGGCAGAAATGTTTTGACATAAAATTTAAAATACTTCTTTGTGGTACTTATATACAATGGAATATTACTCAGACTTAAAAAGGAATGCATTTGAGTCAGTTCTAGTGAGGTGGATGAACCTAGAGCCTTTTATTCAGAGTGAAGTAAGTCAAAATAGAAAAACAAATACTGTATATTATTGTGTATACATGGAATCTAGAAAGATGGTACTGATGAACCTGTTTGCAGGGCAGCAGTAGAGATGCAGACATTGGGAACAGATTTGTGGATCCAGTGGCGGAAGGAGAGTGTGGGACAAATTGAGAGAGTAGAATTGAAACATGTACATTACCATATATAAAATAGATAATCAGTGACAATTTGCTGTATGAAGCAGGGAGCTCAACTTGGTGATCTGTGACAATCAAGAGGGATGGGATGGGGTGGGATGTGGGAGGGAGGTTCAAGAGTAAGGGGACATATGTATACCTATGGCTGATTCATGTTGATAAATGGCAGAAGCCAACACAACATTGTAAAGCAATTATCTCTAATTAAAAATAAATTTAAAAAATTTAAGATACTTCCAAGAAAGAAAAGAGACTAAAGAAAGTCATATGGAATGCATAATGATGTTATTACAATGGTGGCTAGTGATAGATTGAAAACAGTAGGGAGAAGTGTGTTCCAGACTGCTTCAGTTTGTGAGATATATGTTCCTGAGTCCAAATAAATGGTTTGAAGAGGGTCAAAATGAAATATGAGAGGTACATCATATTAAGCCCAAACAGGCTGAGAGTTTATGACCTGTGCTAATATTCCTAGTGCTAGAGGATTACGTTTACCACTTTAAAATCAAATGGTGCTTAACAAAGAAGAACACAAATGTCGCAGTCATAATTAAAATTAAGTTTAGGGTTAGTTGGGCTTCCCTTGTGACTCAGCTGGTAAAGAATTCACCTACAATGCTGGAAACCTGGGTTTGAACCCTAGGTTGGGAAGATCCCCTTGAGAGGGGAAAGGATACCAACTCCAGTATTCTGGCCTGGAGAATTCCATCGACCATATAGTCCATGGGATCACAAAGAGTCAGACATAACTGAATGACTTTCACTTTTACTTAGGGTTAGTTATAAAAACAATGTGGTTGGTAGATGTCAAATTAGCAAAGAAAAATTGACATTTACTGAAGAATGGGTGCCCTAAAGTTGGCAGTTGAAATCACTGCCAAACTCTCCCGTGAAAAGAAACAGAATACTGAAGAATGATAGTGACAAAATATGCTGCCACAGTAGTCTAATATTTCAAGTAAAATATCTCTGGAAGGACAGTGCATACCCCAAATTTCAGTACTGCTTGAAATGGAATTGACTTTCCTGTTGTCAATAAATACATTGATAAAATATAAAAAGCATCTTGCATTCTGCTTTTTGTGTTTGGTGCCCTGGCTCAGAGCTGTGGCTGAAGAGTCACTTTCCTAAATCATTCAAAGCTGCTTATAGTCTAGGGGTGACCCTGAAAACTAGATAATACTGGGGACTGCGTGTGCAGGACACCAGGAGTTCCTGGAACTAGCAAGGATACATGGAAAATCTGATATTGAACTTTACTCATTCTGAATTGAGGGTTATTGTTTGACTTTTGTTTTTTGTCGTCAGGCCAAAAGACCTAGGAAAATGAGCTCTCACATGGAACAATTTGGGACCAGCTCTTCCTACTTTGTTTTTTTCAGGAATGAGATAAGCCCCCTTTGGTGAATCCCTATGCTAATAATCCCAAGACCAGAGATGTCAACTTTCTACATATGTCATGAAAATTATAGCCTTGGAAGGAGATGGGCTGATGGCATCCTTTCCTTATAATTTTATCTAGAGAGCCTCATATCACATACATGGACTCACTTCGTTGACTCAGCCTGGTGAGTTTCTGTTTTGCAACTTCATTAATGTGAGTGCTTAAGACTCAGGTGTCTTGTGGGATGAGGCAAAATTTTCTCAGTGAAGTGATAGGAGGATTATCTTCTCATAATTTCAGACTTACATGTTAGAAGATCAGAACAAAACACAGTAGATATTTACAGATGAAAACATCAATTTTGTGAATTCTACTGAGCAATGTATTGTGATTATGAATATTCATATCAGGACCAGCTTCCAGCTGTATCCTGCATTAAGTTTAATTACTGAAGGAGAGTGGATATATTGCATTCTTTGCTTACTTTACTTTTCCCTGAGAATTTGCATATTTCACAAAGGTCCATGAAAGTGACCAATATGGGGAGGGGATCTTCCTTTCCTAAAATTGTATGAGATTTTTCTCATGTTTCCCACTATTGCCACTGAAGCAGTGTTGTGTAGGTAGTATGATAATGTGGATGGCAAAAATAAAATAATTAAATACTGATTAATATAATAATAAAGCAAACTTTAAGATGCTACTTTGTGATGTAGTATAAATTTTATCTAAACTGGGAAGAGTACTAAATTCTTTGCAGAAATGGTGCCATTCATGAAATGAAACAAACCTAAAATTAGATATTACTCTAAGGATGAAGAACTAGATTTGCCAAACTTTATTCTCTCAGAACAACTTACTTGTTATCTCCCCGGATAGCAGTTGGATTCTAGACATGACCTACTCTTTTCATTTTTTTTTTTCTCTTTTCCTTTGAATCTAACCACTCGAAGTTTAGATAACTTTCTTGTTCTTGGTTTATCTAGTCTTATTTTCCCATCAGTATTTTTAATATATGCATACTTTGAGTCTTAGAATATTGAGAATAGACTAAAATATAGCCAATTTAATGAGGATGAATTTGATCCATATTCTCTGTCTCCTGAGTCAGCTCAGAGGCTTTACTTATAGACTCTGAAGTACCTGTTTTTATCTCTTCTAGTGAGTCCTGTGACATGAATTCATTAATGTGTTAGAATACAGTTATGCTCTACAGTCTGACCAAATCTATGTGATTTCAATGGATGTTCCTAATTCTATTTCTCCTTTGGTCTGGACCATGTTACTAAAATCCTATGACTCTTCTAAGGCAGGGTGTCAGATTCAGTAAATAAAAATCCATGGCACCCACTTAAGTTTGAATTTTAGTTGAGTAACAGATAACTTTTAAAAACAAAATCATACCTGTAACTTTTTTAAGGTTTGTATAAGCATATGTTCTATCAAATTGCTGCCTTCTATGCTATATGGCAATGGTTCCTACAGGTAAAAGTGCCTTGAAAACAAGTAATTTTGACTAGACTACCCACAACCATCAATACTGACCCTACAAATGGCTTTCATTTAGAAAAATAAAAAAAGGCTCAAAAATGAAAAGGGCTTTCCAATTTCAGGAAATTGAATCTTTCTCCTTTGGATGGTTTGTATTGTGGACACATTTTAAAGAAAAATAAAGACATACAGAATCTAAAATAACAAAAACAAAACACTTTTCTGCAAAAGAATTTTCAGTTTGAGCATGCAATATTTGCCTGCAGTTCTGAGAAATCTTTATACAAAAAATATTTTTAATTGAAATTTAAATTTAATTGAGTACCCTGTGTGCTGTTTGGTAATCCCGTTCCATGAGATCCATTGTCATCTCCAGTTCAGCCTCAGGATCAATGAACTCAAAAGCTTCATTGGAGAAAGGGGCACTGACCATCTAGGAGATCAATTCTTAGTGCCCACGTGAGTGCTAAGTCGTTTCAGTCCTTTCTGGCTTTTTGTGACCCTATGGACCATAGCCTGACAAGCTCCTCTGTCCATGGGATTTTCCAGGCAAGAGTACTGGAGCGGGTTGCCATGCCCTCCTCCAGGGGATCATCTTGACCCATGGATCAAACCCACATCGCTTACATCTCCTGTACTGGCAGAGGATTTTTTTTACCACTAGTACCACCTGGGAAGCCCTCTTAGACAGTATGTGATACTAAAAATCTCCCTATACTAATTAAAATTTTATAGAGAAAAAAGACATATTTAATCAGCTGTGCAAATACTCATTCATAAACTTATAAATATTTGGTGAGTTAGTGTAATATTCTACTCAGCCATGAATTTCTGAATATGAATCAGGAATACCATCTGGCTACATTTATGCATTGCTTTCATATTTTATTTATGGAAACGTATTTCTGTAAGAAACCTTAAAAACATAACCAAACACTCATAGACACTAAAAGAAGAATATGAAGCTATATGAGGTTTTATTTTCTTATACAGCTGAAATTTTCTACATTCTGGATTGATTTAATTAGACAAAATAATAATGCTTATATTCACGGTAAACACATGAAAATGTAACTTTTAAAATTCTTCAGTAAGATTTTTTATGGGTTCTGATATTTAATGGATCTTGATAAAGTACAAAAGAGAATAACTTGCTACTACTTTTACTATAGTAATATTTTAATATTGCTTTTTTATTTTTAATTACTTTTATATTGGAAATATATCTCTTCTCTCTTGGTTTACTTTAGTTTCTAAATTATTTATTTATTTTAATTGGAGGCTAACTGCTTTACAGTATTTTGGTGGTTTTTGCCATACGTTGACATGAATCAGCCATGGGTGTGTATGTGTCCCCCACATCCTGAACCCCCCTCCCAACTCTCCACCCACCCCATTTCTCTGGGTTGTCCTTGTACACTGGCTTTGAATGCCCTGTTTCATGCATCAAACTTGGACTGGTCATCTATTTCACATATGGTAATATACATGTTTCAATGCTATTCTCTCAAATCATCCCACCCTCGCCCTCTCCCAAAAGTCTGTAATTTATACCTGCGTCTCTTTTGCTGTCTCACATATAGTGTCTTCATTACCATCTTTTTAAATTCCATCTAGGAATCAGCGAACTAAAATGGGCTGGAATGGGTGAATTTAACTCAGATGACATTATATCTACTACTGTGGGCAGGAATCTCTTAGAAGAAATGGAGTAGCCATCATGGTCAACAAAAGAGTCTGAAATGCAGTACTTGGATGCAATCTCAAAAACGACAGAATGATCTCTGTTTGTTTCCAAGGGAAACCATTCAATATCACAATACTCCAAGCCTATGCCCCAACCAGTAATGCTGAAGAAGCTGAAGTTGAACGGTTCTATGAAGACCTACAAGACCTTTTAGAACTAACACCCAAAAAAGATGTCCTTTTTCATTATAGGGGACTGGAATGCAAAAGCAGGAAGTCAAGAAACACCTGGAGTAACAGGCAAATTTGGTCTTAGAGTATGGAATGAAGCAGGGCAAAGGCTAATAGAGTTTTGCCAAGAGAACGCACTGGTCATAGCAAACACCCTCTTCCAACAACACAAGAGAAGACTCTACACGTGGACATCACCAGATGGTGATGAAATCAGATTGATTATATTCTTTGCAGCCAAAGATGGAGAAGCTCTATACAGTCGGCAAAAACAAGACCAGGAGCTGACTGTGGCCCAGACCGTGAACTCCTTATTGCAAAACTCAGACTTAAACTGAAGAAAGTAGGGAAAACCACTAGATCATTCAGGTATGACCTAAATCCAATCCCTTATGACTATACAGTGGAAGTGAGAAATAGATTTAAGGGACTAGATCTGATAGATAGAGAGCCTGATGAACTATGGACGGAGGTTCATGACATTGTACAGGAGACAGGGATCAAGACCATCCCCAAGAGAAAGAAATGCAAAAAGGCAAAATGGTTGTCTGAGGAGGCCTTACAAATAGCTGTGCAAAGAAGAGAAGCTAAAGGCAAAGGAGAAAAGGAAAGATATTCCCATTTGAATGCAGAGTTCCAAAGAATAGCAAGAAGAGATAAGAAAGCCTTCCTCAGTGATCAGTGCAAAGAAATAGAGGAAAACAACAGAATGGGAAAGACTAGAGATCTCTTCAAGAAGATTAGAGATATCAAGGGAACATTTCACACAAAGATGGGTTTGATAAAGGACAGAAATGGTATGGACCTAACAGAAGCAGAAGATATTAAGAAGAGGTGGGAAGAATTCACAGAAGAACTGTACAAAAAAGATCTTCACAACCCAGATAATCACAATGGTGTGATCACTCACCTAGAGCCAGACATCCTGGAATGTGAAGTCAAGTGGGCCTTAGGAAGCATCACTATGAACAAAATCAGCGGATGTGTAGGAATTCCAGTTGAGCTATTTAAAATCCTAAAAGACGATGCTGTGAAAGTGCTGCACTCAATATGCCAGCAAATTTGGAAAACTCAACAGTGGTCACAGGACTGGAAAAGGTCAGTTTTCATTCCAATCCCTAAGAAAGACAATCCCAAAGAATGCTCAAACTACTGCACAATTGCACTCATCTCACACGCTAGTAAAGTAATGCTCAAAATTCTCCAAGCCAGGCTTCAGCAATACATAAACCATTAACTTCCAGATGTTCAAGCTGGTTTTAGAAAAGACAGAGGAACCAGAAATCAAATTGTCAACATCCACTGGATCATTGAAAAAGCAAGAGAGTTCCAGAAAAACATCTGTTTTTGCTTCATTGACTACACCAAAGCCTCCCACTGTGTGGATCACAATAAACTGTGGAAAATTCTGAAACAGATGGGAATACCAGACCACCAGACCTGCCTCTTGAGAAACCTGTATGCAGGTCAGGAAGCAACAGTTAGAACTGGACATGGAACAACAGACTGGTTCCAAATAGGAAAAGGAGTACATCAAGGCTGTATATTGTCACCCTGCTAATTTAACTTATATGCAGAGTACATCATGAGAAAGGCTGGGCTGGAAGAAACAAGCTGGAATCAAGATTGCTGGGAGAAATATCAATAACCTCAGATATGCAGATGACACCACCCTTATGGCAGAAAGTGAAGAAGAACTAAAGAGCCTCTTGATGAAAGTGAAAGAGGAGAGTGAAAAAATTGGCTTAAAACTCAACTTTCAGAAACTAAGATCATTGCATCTGGTCCCATCACTTCATGGCAAATAGATGGGGAAAGAGTGGAAACAGTGGAAACAGTGGCTGACTTTATTTTTCTGGGCTCCAAAATCAGTGCAGATGGTGATTGCAGCCATGAAATGAAAAGACGCTTACTCCTTGGGAGGAAACTTATGACCAACCTAGACAGCATATTAAAAAGCAGAGACATTACTTTGCCAACAAAGGTCCATCTGGTCAAGGCTATGGTTTTTCCAGTGGTCATGTATGGATGTGAGGGTTGGACTGTGAAGAAAGCTGAGTGCTGGAGAATTGATGCTTTTGAACTGTAGTGTTGGAGAAGACTCTTGAGAGTTCCTTGGACTGCAAGGAGATCCAAAACAGTCCATCCTAAAGGAGATCAGTCCTGGGTGTTCTTTGGAAGGACTGATGCTTAAGCTGAAACTCCAATACTTTGGCCACCTCATGCAAAGAGTTGATTCATTGGAAAAGACCCTGATGCTAGGAGGGATTGGGGGCAGGAGGAGAAGGGGATGACAGAGGATGAGATGGTTGGATGGCATCACCGACTCAATGGACATGAGTTTGAGTAAACTCTGGGAGTTGGTGATGGACAGGGAGGCCTGGTGTGCTGTGATTCATGGGGTCACAAAGAGTTGGACACGACTGAGTGACTGAACTGAACTGACTGACTGACCTCTCCATATGAACTCTAGAATCAGTTTGTCAATAATCATAAAATAACATTTTTTTGGACTTACACCGAAGTATTTCATTTTTTGCAGTGCTAATGTAAATAGATTATGTTGCTAAATTCAAGTCCCTGTTCACTGTAGTTATGTAGGAAAATTATTCTCTTTTGTGTATTAACCTTGAATTCTACAATCTTTCTACAATCAAAACCCTAGTTTTGGCCTTAGGGTAATGCTGGCCTCAGAAAATGAGCTAGAATGAACTCCCTCTGCTTCTAACCTCTGAAAGAGAATTTAGAAAACTAGTATAATTTCTTTCTTACATGTTTGTTAAAATTCACCAGTGAACCAAAAGGGTTTGCTATATCCTGTTTTAAATTGTTAATACTCTTTGATACAATTTCTTTAATACATAGGGACTATTCAGATTTCCTAATTTCTACTTGTGAGAGGTTTAGCAAACTGCATCTTTTAAAGATAAAACATATCATCTAGGCTATCAAATTTTAAGCCATAGAGTTGTCTGTAGTATTCCTTTATTATCCTTCCAATTTCCTTGTGATATATAGTGATGTCTTCTCTTTAACTTCTGATATTAACAATTTGAATTCCTGTTTTTTTTTTCTTAGATGTCCTGACTACAGGCTTATTAATTTAATGGATGTTTTCATAAAACCAAGTTTTGTTACTGTCCCCTATTTTCTATTTCCAATTTCACTGAACTCTGCTCTAATTCCAATTCTTTTGCTTTCCCAGTTTTGAACCAGTCTGTTGTTCCATGTCCAGTTCTAACTGTTTCTTCTTGACCTGCATACAGAGTTCTCAGGAGGCAGGTCAGGTGGTCTGGTATTCCCATCTCTTGAAGAATTTTTCACTGTTTGTTGTGATCCACACAAAGCATAGTCAATAAAGCAGAAGTAAATGTTTCTAGAACTCTCTTGTTTTTCGATGATCCAGTGGATGTTGACAATTTGATCTCTGGTTCCTCTGTCTTTTCTAAATCCAACTTGAACATCTGGAAGTTCTCAGTTCATGTATTGTTGGAGTCTTGCTTGGAGAATTTTGAGCATTACTTTGCTAGTGTGTGAGATGAGTGCAATTGTGTGGTATTTTGAACATTCTTTGGCATTGTCCTTCTTTGGGATTGGAATGAAAACTGACCTTTTCCAGTCCTGTGGCCACTGCTGAGTTTTCCAAATTTGCTGGCATATTGAGTGCAGCACTTTCACAGCATCATCTTTTAGAATTTGAAGTAGTTCAGCAGGAATTCCATCACCTCCATTAGCTTTGCTTAAAATAATGCTTCCTAAAGCCCACTTGACTTCACACTCCAGGATGTCTGGCTCAAGGTGAGTGATCACACCATCATCGTTATCTGGTTCATTAAGATCTTTTTTGTACAGTTCTGTATATTCTCAACACCTCTTCTTAATCTCTGCTTCTGTTATGTCCATACCATTTCTGTCCTTTATTGTGCCCATCTTTGCATGAAATGTTCCCTTAGTATCTCTAATTTTCTTGAGATCTCTAGTCTTTCCCATTCTATTCTTTTCCTCTAGTTCTTTGCACTGATCACTGCGGAAGGCTTTCTTATCTCTCCTTACTATTCTTTGAAACTCTGCATTCAGATGGGTGTATCTTTCCTTTTCTCCCTTGCCTTTAGCTTCTGTTCTTTTCTCAGTATTTGTAAGCCTCCTCAGACAACCATTTTACCTTTTTTCATTTATTTTTCTTGGGGATGGTCTTGATCACTGCCTCCTGTACAATGTCACAAACCTCTCTCCATAGTTCTTCAGGCAGTCTATCTATCAGATCTAATACCTTGAATCTATTTGTCACTTCCACTGTATAATCATAAGGGATTTGACTTAGGTCATACCTGAATGGTCTAGAGGTCTTCCCTACTTTCTTCAATTTAAGTCTGAGTTTTGCAATAAGGAGATCATGATCTGAGCCACAGTCAGCTCCCAGTCTTGTTTTTGCTGACTGTATAGAGCTTCTCCATCTGCGGCTGCAAAGAATATAATCGATCTGATTTTGGTATTGATCACCTGGTGATATCCATGTATAGTGTCTCTTGTGTTATTGGAAGAGAGTGTTTGCTCTGACCAGTCCATTCTCTTGGCAAAATTCTGTTAGCCTTTGCCCTGCTTCATTCTGTACTCCAAGGCCAAACTTGCCTGTTACTCCAGGTATCTCTTGACTTCCTATCTTCGTATCCTCCATTCAAATCCGCTATGATGAAAAGGACATCGTTTTTTGGTGTTAGTTCTAGAAGGTCTTGTATGTATTCTATATGACAAAACAACATTATGTGCAGTGTTTTACTATTATATCAATGTAAAAGTTATTTTCCTCATCAGATTTACTGTATACTGTGAATATCTTTGTAAGATCTATGATTGGACATCAGTAGCATAAAATGATAATGGAAATTGAAGGAGATAAAGTGAGAGAGATTTAAGTGATAATAGATTAGTAACAAGAAAAATAAATCTGGAAATATTATTAAAGGAAAATGTTTCCCACTATGATTAGTTTACAAATAGACCTTTATGAAATGTAAACAAAGAAATTAATATATAAGATCAGCATCAGAAACCATGAATAAGTAAAATGAATTTCTCATTGCATGGCAATTGAGTTTAATGTATGGCGCAGGTGGAGGCACAATGTTTGCTGAAAAGAATATATATAACTTGAAGATATTAATTCTCAGCCCCATTCCCCAGCAAAAGGTCATAAGAAAAGAATGTGTAACTGCATAAGCAGAACAACAACAACAACAACAAAACACTGGAGTGTTTTCATCATAAATCTTATACTGCAAATTCTAATAAACTAAAAATCCTGTCAGGCAATGTATTTTTCTCACTACTGTGTCTCATATTTTATAACATCATAATTTTGTTGTTCAGTTGCTAAGTCATGTCCAACTATTTGAGACCCCATGGACAGCATGCAGCATGCCAGTCTCCTCTGTCCTCCACTATCCCCTGGAGTTTGCTCAAATTTATGTCTATTGAGTCAGTCATGCTGTCTAACCATCTTACCCCCTGTTCCCCCTACTCCTTTTACCTTTAATCTTTCCCAGCATCAGGGTGTTTCCCAATGAGTCAGCTCTTCCCATCAGGTGGCCAAAGTACAGGAGCTTCAGCTTCAGCAGCACTCCTTCCAATGAATATTAAGGGTTGATTTCCTTCAGGACTGAATGGTTTGACCCTCTTACAGTCCAAAAGACTCTTAAGAGTCTTCCAGCACAATTCAAAAGCACCAATATTTTGGTGCCTAGCCTTCCTTAAGGTCTAACTCTCACATCCACACATGACTACTGGAAGAACCATAGCTTTGACTCTACAGACATTTGTTGGCAAAGTGATATCTCTGCTTTTTAATATGCTGTCTAGGGTTGTCATAGCTTTCCTTCCAGGAGCAAGCATCTTTTAATTTCATGGCTGCTGTCACCATCTGCTGTGAATTTGAAGCTCAAGAAAATAAAATCTGTCACTGTTTCTACTTTTTTCGCATCTATTTGCCATGAAGTGATGGAATTTATGCCATGATCTTAGTTTTTTGAATGTTGAATTTCAAGCCAGTTTTTTCACTCTGCTCTTTCACCTTCATCAAGAGGGTCTTAGTTTCTTTTCACTTTCTGACATTGGAATTCAGAAGAAAATAGGAATTCACTCCATGTATTCCTGCCTAGAGAACCCCTATGGACATTATGAAAAGACTCTGTACTAGGATTTGGCATATGTTCCGTAGATTTCATAATTATTCTATTCATGTTTCATTTCATTCAGTCTTGTAAGATGATATGTTTCCAAAAATTACCCTTTTTTTTCCAGTTTGTGTAATTTGTTGCCATATAGTTGATTGTAATAGAGTTTTATGATAGTTCATATTTCAACAGGAAGTTTGTAACTTTCCCCTCTTTTCTATTTGAAGTTATTTACTTTGTCCCTCTCTTTTCCTTGATGAGTCTGGATAAAACTTTATTAACTTTCCTTATCTTTTCCAAGAACTATAGTTTTTTCAGTTCCACTGATCTCGTTTTTTGGTCTCTGTTTCATTTCTCCTCTGATCTTCATTATTTTCTTCCTTCTACTAAGTTTGGGCTTTGTTGGTTTTTATTTTCCTAGTTTATTTAGGTGGAAAGATTGATTGGGTTTTTTGTTACTTTTCTTGTTTTTTCAGGTAGTCTTAGTTGCTCAGTCATGTCTGACTCTTTGCGACCCCATGGACTGTAGCCCACCAGGCTCCTCTGTCCATGGGATTCTCCAGGCAAGAATACTGGAGTGGATTGCCATTCCTTTCTCCAGAATACTACTATGAACTTCCCTCCTAGAACTTCTTTTGCTACATGCCACATATTTTAGAATATTATGTTTCATTGTTATTTGTCTCAAGGCATTTTTGGATATCCTCTTTGATTTCTTCATTGAGAAATGAAGAAATTGGTTGTTTAATAACATGTTTTTTATGATGCATGTGTTTATGTTTTTCCTAGCTGTCTTTTTTCAATTAATTTCTAAATTTATACTGTTATGGTCAGAAAAAGAGTGCTTCATATGATTTCAACTTTTAAAAATTTATTGAGACTTGTTTTGTGACCTAAAACATGATCTTTCCTAAGGAATAATTTTTTTGTACTTGTAAACAATGAGTGTTCTACAATAATTTTCTAAAGTTCTCAGATGGAATATTTTATACAAATATTTTATATTTGTATCTTTAAAATCAATCTGGTCTGTTTTGGACTGTGTTTCATTATTGATATTCTATCTGGATGATCTGTGGTATAAATAGGGTGTTAAAGTTCCGTACTATCATTGTATTACTGTCAGTTTCTCCCTTTTTGCCTGTTAATATTTTATTTCTATATTTAAGTACTCTTAAGGTTGGTGCACACATTATTACAAATTTTATATCCACTTCTTGGATTAACCTTTATCATTATTTAATGTCCTCATTTTTCTTCTATTTCATTCTTAGTTTTAATGTTTATTTTGTCTTATATGATATTGCTACTCTAGCTTTATTTTCACTTCCATTTTTATGGACTATCTGTCTGCATCTTTCACTTTGTGTGTGTTTAAGATCTGATGTGAGCCTCATAGCAACATATAGATGGATTTTGCTTGTTTATTCATTCAGCGACCAATACATCTTTTGTTTGGAACATTTCCTCAATTTAATTTAAGGTGATCACTGATAAATATGAACTTATTGCCATCAAAAATTGTTTTGTGAGACACATGTAGCCCATTGTTCACTGCAGCACTGTTTACAATAGCTAGAATATGGAAGCAACCTAGATGTCCATCAACAGATGAATGGGTAAAGAATTTTGGTACATATACACAATGGAATATTACTCAGCCATAAAAAGAAATGCATTTGAGTCAGTTCTAATGAGGTGGATGAACCTAGAGCCTATTATACAGAGTGAAGTAAGTCAGAAAGAGAAAGATAAATATCATATTCTAACACATATATATGGAATCTAGAAAAATGATACTGAAGAATTTATTTATAGGACAACAGTGAAGAAACAGACATAGAGAACAGACTTATCGACCTGGGGAGAGGGGAGGAAAGGGTGAGATGTATGGAAAGAGTAACATGGAAACTTAACATTACAATGTGTAAAATAGATAACCAACAGGAATTTGCTGTATGGCTCAGGAAACTCAAACAGGAGCTCTGTATTAATCTAGAGGGATGGGATGGAGAGGCGGATGGGAGGGAGGTTCAAAAGAGAGGGGACATATGTATACCTATGGCTGATTCATGTTGAGGTTTGACAGAAAACAACAAAATTCTGTAGAGCAATTATCCTTCAATTAGAAAATAAATAAATTTTAAAAAATGTTTTATGATGGTTTTTGTAGTTTTTCTCTGTTTCTTTCTTCTTGTTTTAGTCATTTATCTTGTTGTTTGGTGATTTTCTTTAGTGTTATGTTTTGATTACTCTTTTTAAAAAATTTTTTGTGTCTTTATTGTACATTTTTGGTTTGTGGTTACTATTTATAAACTATGAGGTTTATATCTATCTATCTTTCTCTCTTTGTTCCTCTGTCTCTGTCTCTTTCTCCTGGTCTCTCTCTCGCTCTCACTCTCTCTCTCTCTCTCTCTATATATATATATATACAGTTTTATATATAATTATAATTATAGTTGCTTACACAGTTTATTTTAGCTGATAGTTGCTTATGTTCAAATAAATTCTAAATACAGTACATTTTTACTCCCTTACCCCACATTTTATGTTATAGATGTTATATTTTGCATGCTTTTACTTAGGATGTAGTTATATATATAGTTATAAATATAGTTATATATAGTTACAGATATAGTTGCTTTTACTCTTTTATCTTTGAACTTTTGCACTAGCATTTTAAGGGCCCAGTCCACTGCCTTTACTATATATTTGTCTAAACCAATGAAATTTTTCTTTAATCTATTTTTATATATCTATTTATTGTCTTTTCTTTTCCACTTAAAGAAGACCCTTTAACATTTCTGGTAAGGCCTGCTTAGTGGTAATAGACTCCTTTAGTTTTGCTTTTATGGGAAACACTTTTTCTCTCCTGCAGGTCTGAAACATAACCTTGCTGAATAATCTGTGTGGTAAGTGTTTATTTTTTCTTTTTCAGAACTTTAAACACAGCATACAATCCCCTTCTGGCCTGATTCTTGCTGAAATACTGGCTTATAGCCTCATCAGTTTTTCCTTAAATGGAACTAGTTGTGTTTCTCTGGTTACCTTTAAAATTCTTTCCTTTATCTTTAACATTTGTCATTTTAATTATGATGTCTTGGTGTGGATTTTTTTGTGTTCATCATATTTGGTACCTTCTGTGTTTTTTGGGCCTAGGTACCTGTTCCCTAATTTTAGCTATTATTTCTTCAAATAAATTTTCTGCCACTTTCTCTCTTCTCTTTCTAGGTTTCCTATAATGCAAGTGCTGATATTTTTGATGTTCTCCTAGAGGTCTCTTAAATTGTCCTTAATGTTTTAGTTGTTATGTCTTTTTCTTTGGTGGTGGTTGTGATGGGAGATTTTCCACCATTCAGGCCATCAGATATCTTATGCATTCTTCCATATCATCCAATCTGTTGTTTTTCTGCAATGTATTTTTCACTTCAATTATTATACTCTTCAGCTCTGATTGGCTCTAATTCTGTTGAAGTTTTCACTATGTTCCTGTATTTTCTCCTGAGTTCAGTGAGCATCTTTATGATCATTACTTAATCCCTTTATTAGATAAGTCACTCATCCCCATTTCACTGTCTCACTCTTTTGTTTGAACATATTTCTCTGTCTCCTTATTTTGTTTGACTTTCTGTGTTTGTTTCTTTGAATTTGGAAAAATATTTACTTCTTCCAGTCTTGAAGGCATGGCCTTGTGTAAGCACATCCCATATGTAGATGATATGTGCTTTTTCCCCATCAGGCTGAATCCAGCTGGAGAAGGCACAAGACAATTTTTTCCTGGAATGTGCTACAACTGAGCTAGTTTCTTAAAACAGCTGTTCTTGAAGTGAGGAAAATGGGGGGGTTGGTCTCAAGGTGCACTATGCCAAGACCACATTTATAGGATGGCAGTAGTTTGAACCAGTGCAGGCCAGATTTTTCGGAGTGCACTGGGCTGGCCTGAGGTTGCCTTGGTCATATGAATAGGGCTAGAGTGAGTATAAGTGGCAGAGGTCCCTGGGCATGCCCAGCCAGCTGGAGTTGTCTTGTTAGGATATCTGTTGCTGCAATAGGCACGGGCTCAGAGACATGCTGGGGTAGCCTTGTCAATGTAGCTGGAGCAAATAAGTTTTCTGGAACTTTTTTCTGGAACTTAATGTGAGTTAGCTTGTGCATAAGCACTCTAATAGCTGAATCCTGGATTCCAAGAGTTCTCTGGCTCTCATGGATGTAAGTCCTACTGGCTTAAAAGCAGACATTATGGAGACTTATCCTCTGGGTCATGCCCCCAGGACTGGGATGCCTGGTGTGGGGCTTAAACCCCTCACTCCTTAGGGAGGAGGTTTAAATTTGTGATAGCCTCTCCTGCTTTGGGCTTCCCTGGTGGCTCAGAGGTTAAAGCATCTGCCTCCAAAGCGGGAGACCTGGGTTTGATTCCTGGGTCGGGAAGATCCCCTGGAGAAGGAAGTGGTAACCCACTCCAGTATTCTTGCCTGGAGAATCCCATGGACAGAGGAGCCTGGTAGGCTACAGTCCCCGGGGTTGCAAAGAGTCTGACATGACTGAGCGACTTCACTTCATTTTCACTCCTGCTTTGGACACTTTCCAAGTGGCTCAGATGGTAAAGAATCTGCCTAAAATGTGTAAGACATAGGTTCGATCCCTGGTAGGGAAGATCCCCTGGAGAAGGAAATGGCAACCCACTCCAGTATTCTTGCCTGGAGAACTTCATGGACAGAAGAGCCTGGTGGGCTATGGTTCATGTGATCACAAAGAATCAGACACAGCTGAGTAACTAACACGTTCAAGACAACTGACAGCCCCTGTGCAACCACTGGTCACTCAGATCAGATCAGTGAGCAACCAACACACACACACTCCTGCTTGTGGGTCACTGCACCAAGGGTGGGGTCCTGACTAAATTGTGCCTTTGTCTTTCCTACCTATCTCAGTGTGTTTTTCCTTATATTCTTCATTCTAGATCAATGTTCTACAAATCTTCAAGTCATTCTCAGAATTTTTATATATGGATTTGTAGTTTTGATGTGTTCATGGGATAAGAACAGTTCGGGATATTTCTCCTTTTCCACTCTGATCTCACCCATGTATGGTGACTTTTCATTTCGTTAATTACTTCTTTGCTGAGCAGAAGATTTTTAGTTTGATCTAATTCTAGTTATTGATTTTTTCTATCATTGGTTTTACTTTAGGTGTCATTCTAAAAATCACCGTGGAAGAGGTTTCCTCCATGTTTTCTTTTAGGTGTTTTATGGTATCTTTAATATTCAAGATAATATTCAAATCTTTGATCTATATTGATTTAAATTTTTGTGAGTGGCACAAGAGTACAATTTTATTTTTCGGCATGTGGTTATCCAGTTTTCTGCTTATCATTTGTTGAAGATACCATCCTCCTTGGGAGTTCTTCACTCAGCATATATTAAGGTTTAATTCTGAGGACCTACTCAGTTCCAATGAACTATGGAGTCAGTATCTTGCTGTTTTAATTACTACAGCATTGAATCCAGGAAGTATGATGCCTCTTGTTTCTTTCTTCTTTTTCCTAATTGGTTTGGCTATTTGGGGGGCTCTGTGGTTCCACATATATTTAGCATTTTTAGTTAATTTATATTTAATTGAATGATAGTTGCTTTTCAATATTGCATTGGTTTCTGTCATACATCAACATTACTCAGCCATGGGTATACATATGTACCCTCCCTCTTGAGCCTCCCTCCTACCTTTCCACCTAGCCCACTCCTCACAGAGCCCTGGGTTGAGTTCCCTGACTCATACAGAAAATTCCCACTGACTATCTATTTTACATATGGTAATGTATATCAGTTCAGTCTCTCTGTCGTGTCCAACTCTTTGAAACCCCATAGACTGCAGCACGCCAGGCTTCCCTGTCCATCACCAACTCCTGGAGCTTACTCAAACTCATGTCTATAGCATCAGTGATGCCATCCAACCATCTCTTCCTCTATCGTCCCTGTCTCCTCCCGCCTTCAACCTTTCTTAGCATCAACGTCTCTTCCAAAGAGTCAGTTCTTCCCGACTGAGCGACTTTGACCAGAGATTTCCCTACCACTGCACTGGTAACCCAGATGGGCATGAACTCTAAGCCCGTAACTCCCATCTCTGCTACAGGCTCCTTGTGTGCACTCCCCAGTGTGTCTGGGAGAACAAGTTCTGGTAAACATGGAGTGGTGGTCAAAGTATTGGAGTTTCAACTTTAGCATCACTCCTTCCAATGAATATTCAGGACTGATTTCCTTTAGGATTGACTGGTTGGATCTCCTTGCACTCCAAGGGACTCTCAAGAAATGTTTCCATGCTATTCTTTCCATTCATCCCACCCTCTCCCCACCTGTGACCACAAGTCTGTCCTCTATGTCATCATCTCCATTGCTGTCCTATAAAAATGTTCATCAGTACCATCTTTCTATAATTCATATATATGTGTTAATATATGATATTTTTCTTTCTATTTCTGACTTACTACACTCTGTATAATAGACTGTAGATTCTTCTACCTCATAAGAATTGACTCAAATGCATTTCTTTTTTATGGCTTAGTAATATCCCATTGTATATATGTACCTCCCTTTCTTTATGCACTCATATTCGATGGACATCTAGGTTCTTTCCATAACCTAGCTATTGTAAATAGTGCTGCAATGAACATTGGTGTTCAAGAGTCGCTTTAAATTTTGGTTTCCATAGGGTATATGCTCAGTAGTGGGACTGTTGAGTCACACCCAGGTGGTGCTAGTGGTAAAGAACCTGCCTGCTAATACAGGAAACATAGGAGATGTGAGTTTAATCCCTGAGTTTGGAAGATCCCCTGGAGAAGGGCATGGCAACCCACTCCAGTATTTTTGCCTGGAGAATCTCATGAACAGAGGAGCTTGGCAGGCTATAGTCCACTGAGTCGCAGAGAGTCGGACATGACTGACGCAACTTAGCATGCACCCACACATGGTAGTTTTGCTTCTAGTTTTTAAAGAAATCTTTATACTGTTTTTCATAGTGGCTGTATCAATTTTGGGAATTTTTACATTCCCACCAACAATGTAAGATGATCCCCTTTTCTTCACATCCTCTCCAGCATTTATTCTTTGTAAACTTTTGATGATGGCCATTCTGACCAGCGTGAAGTGATATCTCATGGACACAAAAAGTCGGACACGACTGAGAGACTGAACTGAAGTGAACTGAACTGAACTAGCTCTTACAATATACCAGGCTGGTTATTGGAAAGTGCTCTTTTGTTTTCCACAAGGTGGCATTATAGTCTTTCTTGCCAACCACCATGCTCTATCTTCAGACACCACTCCATGTTTATCAGAACTTGTTCTCCCAGAGACACTGGGGAGTGCACACAAGGAGCCTGTAGCAGAGATGGGAGTTACGGGCTTAGAGTTCATGCCCATCTGGGTTACCAGTGCAGTGGTAGGGAAATCTCTGGGGATGGTACTCTGAGAGGCTTATGGGATGTTTTCCTGCTGAGCACAATCCTTTTAATAACCTTTAAATTCTTTTCTGCCTCTTTCCCAATATCCTCCCTGCCATCAGTTGTAGAACTCCCACCTTACTACTTGAGAGGCTGGTGGAAAGAATTGAATCTTTCCAGCCATGACTGTCACTCACTCAACACTTTTCTTCTCCCACAAGGAGTGGTCACCTCCATCTGATAAATCAGTCTTACTCAATATTTTCTTGGGGAAGGGCAGCACAGGGAAAGTTTCTCTTACCATCCCTGCTGCAGTCAGACTGGCATTTTTCTTTTCATTCCAAAGATGAGCTTGACTTCTGCAAGTTTTCCCATGGGTGAGTGCCTGCGCAGTTCAGCATTTCCCTCATTTATTGTCTGGTATCAGACTAAGGAGTCTAGGCAGTTTCTCTGGCTCTGCTAGTTCTGCAGCCATATAAAATTTTACCTGTCGCTACCAGTTTTGCTCATGGGGAAAACTGCTCCCAAGTACTTGAGAGTAAGATGCTAGGTAACAAGGTCCTGATTCCCAGGAGCCTGGAGCCCAGGATGGAGTAGAGAAAGCAGTACTCTTATTTATATAAGACCCCTTGTTTCCCCTGGGCCTCCTTGGTCATTCTGTCATGTCTTCCAGGTGGTGTAAGTGAGGCAAAAGCAGGAAAAGCAGCACCCCCCTTGCTTGTGTTGTTAAGAGTCTGCTTCTAGCTGGTTTCTGCTTTGAACTCTGGGCATAACAGGGGTAGCAGCTGCTGTAGGGAAAGTGGCAGATGTGTAAGGAAGTGCTTTCTAAATGTAAGAGCAGGCAGATAGCTAGATATGAGCAGAGAATAGCGGTTCATTGATCAGGTGGCAGGAAATCATACATCTTGTGAATGACAGGGAGTCTTGGGCAGACAAAGCAGTAACCTCCAGACTGACAGAAAACCATACATCTTGGGTGACAAGGATCCTAGAGGCAGACAAAGAAAGGTGAAGAAAGGTGGGAATCTCTGGTGTTTTCCCCCATTATGCTCTCATTACAATATAATTAAGCTTACTGATAAGAAGTTCCCATCATGTATCAGTACCTTGACACATCTAATCAAGACTGGATAAAAATTATAAAGCAATCATCAATCAATTGAAAGTAAATAAATATTTAAAAATGAAGACAAACTGAAAACAAACAAACAAACAAACAAGAACAAAAATCCCTCCTTCCCTTGGGAAAGTGGAACTGGGATAAAAATCAGAAAATACCTCTCCATCCTCAATGGATATTCTGCCCAAACATTTTTAACCAGTTTGCCAAAGGAACTCAGGGCAGTCACTCACATGATCCTGCCCACTCTCCCTTTCTGAAAGGGTACTGTCACTTAATAAATCCTCAGTTTGCTTTCTTGGACTTTGTGTCTTGTCTCTGAATTCTTTCTGCAATGAGACAAGAACCTACTCTCTAGTAAATTAAATGGAACAATGTTGCCTACACAAACACAAGGTTGGATTTACCACCCTCTAGTTCAGAACTCATTCTTTACTGATATGAGGGAATGCTGTGGAATGTAAGTGACTACAGTAATAACTGTAAGAGCAACTGCCTAAGATGACAGTTGTGACTGCAAGGACTATTTACTACATTATTATATTGCATATGGAAATTGTTTTAGCTAATGAAGAAAGAGACCAAGACTAAAATCCTTCCCAGAGAGCTGAGCAAATCACATGCAGATTTGATCTCACTCTACCAAAAATTACTGCCCCACAGGTTCCTTATCTTAATGAACAAGATACTGGGTCATCTGAAAGGAAACTGGGTTACCCTCACTTCCCAGCCATGTGCCAGATTTGAAGCCTAACCTACTGGGTACAGGGCCCCTGGGGACTGTGGGGCAAATACAAGACTGGCAGGGGAGGGGATGAACATCAAACTTCCTGAAGAAGATTAACTGTATTCTTAGAGCAGCTATAAGCAGTTGAGGCAGAAGAATAGCAACTTATTACAACTTGAAATGAAAATCACTTGTGCATTTGCCCTAGGACTGCTTTCCTAAAGAAAAAAAAAAGCCTGTTATAAGCTTTTTAGAAACATTTTAGAAACGTTTCAAACAGGCACTGAAGTAGAAAGAATATAATGACCTCCCCTTATACCTACCAACCAGGTTACATAACTATTAATACCACGTTTCTTTCATCTCTGTCCATTTCTTTGCAGAATACAGTCCCAAGTCAAATCCTAGACAACTTGTCATTCTGCTCCAACATAATTTAGGAAGGAATTTCTAAAAACCATGGGCATTTTCTTACAGAATTTCATGACCTTGGCACATCAGACAAAATCAGAAGTAACCCTTGGTATTGGTTAATGCCTGGTGCATAATTAAATTTTCATAATGGGCATAAACATATTTTGAGGACTAGTTTTTGGATTCAGCATCTAAATAAGGCCAAGCCAGGCCCCCTTCTGTCTGTAACCGCCCCCACCCCCAACATGACAGAAGTTAATTCTCATGTTATTCATTTTTGTAGAATGACCTCTGGAGTCCACTTTTGCTTTCTATTTTCTAATAATCTTTGTAGTTGAAGGACACTGTATTTTCTTGTTACTTACTCATATGCTATTTATAGCTTACACATGACAACATTCTTGCCCCTACAAATTCCAAGGGTAGAATTTGGGATATTTGCCTTACTGACTAAAATACATTGCACAAACTGAAATTTGAGAATTATGTTTTATTCAGTGACCTCAGTGAGGATTAATAGCCAAGATACTGTCTCTCCAATAGCTCTGAGGAACAGTTCCAAAAATGTAAGGAAGGGGCCAGGATATATAAGAGATTTTGCTGGGAAAAAAAATAACAACAACATACAGTTGAACACCAAAAGATTACTGCTAGTCACACAAAAAAGCCAGATATCTCAAGTTAATAATTTTGGTGCTTTCCTATGTAAGGGCAGATCCACGAGTCTGGGCCTATTGAAATCACTCTTTTGAGATATATCTTAATTATATATGGTGGTATCACACTTTTCTCCACACTGAATTCCCCTCAGGGTGTAACTGCAGGGGCTGATGGCTTTAAGGCCCCAACATCCTTCATTTACTGAAATGGCAGGTGATCTTTGTCCACACACTCATGTAAGAAGAGAGAAAATGGATTCAGACCATGTCTCCTGGGCTCTGTAGCTCCAGCAGACATAGGGATACTCAGGTTATGTGTTAAATGTTAAGTGTGTGATTTTTCGGGTTGGTGGTAGTGGTGGGTGGGTAGGGGATTGTTGCTCAAAGATTTAATAAAGTCCCTTTGACCAGGGAAAGTTGACAATTAACTTAGATATGACTCCTGCAGATCCTTTCAAGTGAAACAATTCTGGCATCCCACTGCCAAAAGAAACAAAAATGAGAGGACAGAAGTGGGAGGTGGCAGATAAGGACAGAGAGACAAAAAGCGAGCAGAGAGAGAGACTGCTGGGAAAGGCATGTTCTGTGACAGAGCCTCACAAGATGGGCAGAGGCGAAAACCTGCTCCTAATATCAAGCCCCTTGCACCCTGTCAGCGTTTTCAGTTCAAAACCAAGTGCATTCCTCAGTGGGCAAAAACCAGTCCCCGAGCCAAGGTCTGGGCAAGACCATTCAGGATTGGTTTGGTTGGAACCACACTGTCCAATGAAAGTCAAAGTCAAACTGATGATGCGTCATCTGTTATCAGACAGATTACTCCTTTTAATTTTTTATCAGTGAGGTGTAAACACCTCGCCTGTCTTCTTGTTGGATTGGTCTTAACAGTTTAAGGGAAAAAAGAGAGTGTAATTCAAGTTTGTTAATTTACTCACTTATGTGAGTACTGATTTGGTCAGCTGGACAGTTAGTTTGCCAAGTAACCAAGCAAGAAATGAACTATTACACATTTTGAGCCATTACACACTTTGGCTCTGATACAGCAGTTTGACATATGAGGACTTGTAGAACTTAACTTCTTCTCTTGACTATACTTGGTTCTGGAGAATTTGTTTTTATCCTTTATGTGAGGAAAAACATCTGTAATACTGGAAAGAAAAAGTGAATGGAGAACTGGGGGTGGGGACAGGGGCAGGTATTCATCATACAGGGGTGCATGCCCAAGAATGACCACCTACTTCTCAATCCATCTTCACTTCTTCATTCCTACTGTCATTTCTTCCTCTGCCCACAACTCTGATCACTTCTGGTTTGAGAAGGACAGCAGTGCAGTGCTGGAACATTCTAGACAGGAAGGTGAGTAGCAGGTCTGGGGAGGGAAGGAACAGTAAGCCTAATGTCCCCAGGGATTTGCCTGCCCTGTGCTGCGATCCCAGATGCCCCTTCTTCTTTCTTCTCTTGCTCTGCTCTCTCTCTCCACTGCAGGTCGCAGAGAGGTTCCCACAGGCCTGGTGGGTACATCTCAGCCTCTCCCCAGTGATGGCCTCCACAAATGTTCACTTCTGTATAATGGAGCCTCATGTCTGGAGGCTTGTCCTAGGGCACTTTTCAGTGTGCTCTGCATCTTGGGTCAGCTCTTTCCTGACCAGTAGCCATCCAAGCATTGATTTCCTGAGGGAAATTTAGACCAAGAATGTCACCTGTCATTTCAGTAAACTAAGAATGTTGTATCTTCCAAGTTATCAGCTTCTGCAGCCAATTCAGACTGTGCACCTTAGGGGAACTATGGATGGGATGGAGATAAATAGGATACTGTCCCTAGATGGCTAAGATGCATATCAAAGGTGTGATTCAATATGCCTAGGCACTTGCAGCTTCCTATACTTAGAAAAGCATTAAATTCATTAACTTGAGATGTCAGATTTTCTTTCATTAGAAATAATCTTTTCATGTTCAGACTACCTGGGTGTTTTTGTTTTTGTATGCAAAAACTTCTATATGTCCTGACTCCACTTACCTCTTTGTTTTGCTGAAAGTTTTCACTTTCATCTCAAGTTCAAAAGATTTGTTAACAAAATAAGCCACTTGCTATATACAAATAAATAATACAAATATTTATTAAAGAATTATCTAGCTTACTTTCAACATACTAACAGTAAAAGAAAAGAGAAACAGAAAAAGCAGAAGATACATCCCCAAATGGGATTTTGACCAACATCCAGACTCGATCAGCACTGGGAAGTCCCATGTCACAGTACATCTGGAGTCCCAATTGGGAAAATGTCCCAGGCAGCGCATCTGCTCTGTGGGTGAGACTTCAAAGACTGCAATTCAGAGTTCCTGCTTATAATCCCAGGATGGATTGCTCTTCTTTGTCTCTGAAGTCTAAACAAGACTATTCATTTAATTTCCCTAACAGTCAGCCCCAGGATTGTTTAGGCTGAAGAATATAGGAACAAGGCAAAATAACACAAACAGTCTTATTCATTCTATAAGTAACTATGTAGAACATATTGTAGGTTTTAGTGAAAACAGTCCATTCACAATAATTGATGGACTGTTCCAATAAACAGAGTTCTCAAATTTAAGTTGGTCCATACAGCAGTCTGGCCGAAGCCTTGTCACAGTCTGTCAGTAAATGGGTGCAGCTATCAAAGTCTAGATAATTTAACCACCTTTGCAAAAGTCTATGATTTTATGCTTCTATTGGCCAACAGTAGGGCAGGTGATATTCTTGTGTCACCATTTGGAGATCCATTTGCTATATTCTCAAAGAAACAAACTTATCAAGAGGGTTAAAAATGCAAAAAAGCAGAAGAGTTGTCAAGGTGCCTAGAAGAAAGGCTAAAGAGGAGAATCAGGACCAGATATTGGCCCATGATATTAGTGTTTCTGTAGGTATGAGAAGTGAAGTGAAATGAAAGTCACTCAGTCTTGTCCGACTCTTTGCTATCAGTCCATGGAATTCTCCAGGCTAGAATACTAGAGTGGGTAGCTGTTCTAGGTATGAGAAGATTCAAAAATTTGGGCTCATTAAAAAAAAGAAAAAAAATCATTACTTAAAAAATCTGACTGTCTGAAGGCCTGCTTTGTCCATTTTTTCCACAGAATGAGTGCTTTTCTGATATCCACCCTGAATACCTTTCAAGGGGTGTTGAAGTTCAGCAGTTGTAGTGACCATGATTTCATCTTTGCAAATGCAGTCTACAAGTGCCAGTTTCCAGTCAGCAGGGCCCCTTTATAGCTACTGATTCAACCATGCTTTGGGAGAATTTCATGGACTTTGTGTCTCATGGTGCTGGAAAGGCTTATTTCCAGGTCTAGTGAAGATTCCATTGATAGGCCACTCAGTGTGCTTGTTACTGGACCAGGCCCTGTGAATAGCAAAAGTCTCCAGACCATTCCTGTCTTGCTAGTCTCTTGGTCAAGGAAAATATTCCCTCTTGTTGCTTCTTCCCATATCTCAATCAGTTCAGTTCAGTTGCTCAGTCATGTCTGACTCTTTGTGACCCCATGAATTGCAGCATGCCAGACTTCCCTGTCCATCACCACCTCCTGGAGTTTACTCAAACCCATGTCCATAGAGTCAGTAATGCCATCCAGCCATCTCATCCTCTGTCCTCCCCTTCTCCTCCTGCCCCCAACTCCTCCTAGCATCAGGGTCTTTTCCAATGAATCAACTCTTTGCATGAGGTGGCCGAAGTATTGGAGTTTCAGCTTCAGCATCAGTCCTTCCAATGAACGCCCAGGACTGATCTCCTTTAGGATGGACTGGTCGGATCTCCTTGCAGTCCAAGGGACTTTCAAGAGTCTTCTCCAACACCATAGTTCAAAAGCATCAATTTTTTGGTGCTCAGCTTTCTTCACAGTCCAACTCTCACATCCATACATGACCACTGGAAAAACCATAGCCTTGATTAGATGCACCTTTGTTGGCAAAGTAATGTCTCTGCTTTTTAATATGCTGTCTAGGTTGGTCATAACTTTTCTTCCAAGGAGTAAGCGTCTTTTAATTTCATGGCTAAAATCACCATCTGCAGTGATTTTGGAGCCCCCCAAAATAAAATCTGACACTATTTCCACTGTCTCCCCATCTATTTCCCATGAAGTGATGGGACTGGATGCCATGATCTTAGTTTTCTGAATGTTGAGCTTTAAGCCAACTTTTTCACTCTCCTCTTTCACTTTCATCAAGAGGCTTTTTAGTTCCTCCTCACTTTCTGCCATAAGGGTAGTGTCATCAGCATATCTGAGGTTATTGATATTTCTCCCAGCAATCTTGATTCGAGCTTGTGCTTCTTCCAGCCCAGTGTTTCTCATGATGTACTCTGCATATGAGTTAAATAAGCAGGGTGACATATACAGCCTTGACATGTTCCTTTTCCTATTTGGAACCAGTCTGTTGTTCCATGTCCAGTTCTAACTGTTGCTTCCTGACCTGCATACAGGTTTCTCAAGAGGCAGGTCAGGTGGTCTGGTATTCCCATCTCTTTCAGAATTTTCCAGAGTTTATTGTGATCCACACAGTCGAAGGCTTTCGTGTAGTCAATAAAACAGAAATAGATGTTTTTCTAGAACTCTCTTGCTTTTTCGATGATCCAGTGGATGCTGGCAATTTGATCTCTGGTTCCTCTGCCTTTTCTAAAACCAGCTTGAACATCTGGAAGCTCACGGTTCACATATTGCTGAAGCCTGGCTTGAAGAATTTTGAGCATTACTTCACTAGAATGTGAGATGAGTGCAATTGTGCGGTAGTTTGAGCATTCTTTGGGATTGCCTTTCTTTGGGATTGGAATGAAAACTGATCTTTTCCAGCCCTGTGGCCACTGCTGAGTTTTCCAAATTTGCTGGCATATTGAGTGCAGCACTTTCACAGTGTCATCGTTCAGGATTTGAAATACCTCAACTGGAATTCCATCACCTCCACTAGCTTTCTTCGTAGTGATGCATTCTAAGGCCCACTTCCCCACGTCCGAGGTCAGGGGCGGCGGCGGAGAGGAGCAACCCAACCTCCAAGGAGCAGCAGCTGCGCAGGCGCAGGAGGGCTGAGAGGAGCTACTCCACGTTCAAGGTCAGGAGGGGTGGCCCTGAGGAGATACCCCTCGTCCAAGGTAAGGAGCAGCAGCTGCACTTCGCTGGAGCAGCCGTAAAGAGATACCCCACGTCCAAGGTAAGAGGAACCCAAGTAAGATGTAGGCCTTGCGAGAGGGCATCAGAAGGCAGACCCACTAAAACCATAATCACAGAAAACTAGCCTATCTGATCACACAGACCACAGCCTTGTATGACTCAATGAAACTAAGCCATGCCGTGTGGGGCCACCCAAGATGGATGGGTCATGGTGGAGAGGTTCTGACAGAATGTGATCCACTGGAGAAGGGAATGGCAAACCACTTCAGTATTCTTGCCTTGAGAACCCCATGAACAGTATGAAGAGGCAAAATGATAGGATACTGAAAGAGGAACTCCCCAGGTCAGTAGGTGCCCAATATGCTACTGGAGATCAGTGGAGAAATAACTCCAGAAAGAATGAAGGGACGGTGCCAAAGCAAACACAATACTCAGTTGTGGATGTGACTGGTGATAGAAGCAAGGTCTGATGCTGTAAAGAGCAATATTGCATAGGAACCTGGAATGTTAGGTCCATGAATCAAGGCAAATTGGAGGTGGTGAAACAGGAGATGGCCAGAGTGATTGTCAACATTCTAGGAATCAGCTAACTAAAATGGACTGGAATGGGTGACTTTAACTCAGATGACCATTATATCTATTACTGTGGGCAGGAATCCCTTAGAAGAAATGGAGTAGCCATCCTGGTCAACAAAAGAGTCTGAAATGCAGTACTTGGATGCAATCTCAAAAACGACAGAATGATCTCTGTTCGTTTCCAAGGCAAACCATTCAATATCACGGTAATCCAAGCCTATGCCCCAACCAGTAATGCTGAAGAAGCTGAAGTTGAACAGTTCTATGAAGACCTACAAGACCTTTTAGAACTAACACCCAAAAAAGATATCCTTTTCATTATAGGGGACTGGAATGCAAAAGCAGGAAGTCAAGAAACACCTGGAGTAACAGGCAAATTTGGCCTTGGAGTATGGAATGAAGCAGGGCAAAGGCTAATAGAGTTTTGCCAAGAGAACGCACTGGTCATAGCAAACACCCTCTTCCAACAACACAAGAGAAGACTCTACACATGGACATCACCAGATGGTCAACACCAAAATCAAATTGATTATATTCCCATACCTAGAGTTACATTATTACAATCATTGATCTCATATGGAACTATATATATATCTCATATGGAACTATAAATATATATATATATATATATATATATATATATATAATCATTTTGTCAGTGGCTCAGTCACCTACTTGGTAATGTAAGAAACAGCAATTTTTTGAAACAGGCAACATAGAAAATAATATAACTAGCAGTTAGCAGTAAGGTCACAAGCCAGAATTTAAGTCAAGAACTTTCATTAGGTATAGCCCAGTATACCACAGGTTATCTGACTTAGTTAAATGATTATAGCCAGAGTTTAATCTCCTGGTTGTACATCATGGAGCATTTGATCTTTATCCAAAGATTAACTACTGATATACTTTTAGAAACAAAGTTAGAGTATCATTTTAACAACTTAATTAAAATCTAAACAATAAAACATAACAACAGGGAACTATCTCAGAAGTGAATAACAAGATTAGAATGTGATGTTAGGTGAAACATAAACATTTTTCATTGTGAGGGCATTAACCCTGCAGCCAGGGAAGGCTTTAACGCATCAAATAAAAATGAAGTTTGTCAAGGAGATGCCTGGAATTTCCCATAGCCCTGACTGCTTAATTTACAATTTAATTGCTTACTCATTTTAAACCTCCCGATTTAGGAGGAGATTATTGCCATGTTTTAAGAACATCAAGGGGCTTCCTGGAGGCTGAGCTGGTAAAGAATCAGCCTGCAATGTGGGAGACCTGGGTTCAATCCCTGGGTCAGGAAGATCCCCCTGGAGAAGGGAAAGGCTACCTACTCCAGTATTCCAGCCTGGAGAAGTCCATGGACTGTATAGTCCATGGGGTCACAAAGAGTCAGATGTGGCTGAGCGACACTCACTGTCAAGGACATCAAGATAGCAATAGTTTGACAGTCACGGGTTAATTTTGTAGAAGCATGAGAAGCTTTATCTACATGTACCATAATTTTCATAAATCCCTGTGAAATAATACTTCTTTACTTCACCAAAGTAGCAAAAGGTTTTTAAAATAAATATAAATCACTTAAAGTCAAAGCTGCATTCTAAGAAAACTTTTTTCTCTTAACAGAGAGAAAAAACCAAATTCCAGTCTGCTACCAGGTTACTGTTAATAACAAAATTTGTTTATCTGGTTAATCTTAGAAAAGTCTTTTTCATAAATTTTGGAGAAGTAGCAGTATTCCTCTAAAGGCATCAGAACAAAACCATGGAAAGCATGTTTAACATCTGATTGTATCGCAACTGACAAAAGAACCTGGTAATTGCTGTGACATGTAACACTTTAATATGATAACTAGAATTAAAATTGACAATATTTTATCTGGACATATCAGATCTTATGAATTCCACAGAATTTAGGATATCTATATTAGTAACATCAACCATACAGTATAACCTGAGAAGATTTATCATTACTTCAACAGTACGTCCCATGTAATTTAATGTGTCAAATGAACCCATGTAGTTTATTACCTCTCTGTGGGGGATCTCAGGGCTCTCTGAAGCATCCCAAAGTCAGCTAGAAGTCAAAAGAACTTCATTAGAGTTTAATCTTAGGAAGTTTTGCCAAAAATTAACAGGGTTTATAACACTCAGTCAGATAGGATCGTATAGGTCATTGTGAAACAGCAGTTATTTGCTTAGCCACAGTTAACAAAAGATTTCAAAGGTGAACATATAACAGATCACTTCAGAGGTAAAGACACTTAAAATCCATTATCAAAGGCAGTTCAACATCTCAAGAAAAATTATTTTATGCACGAAACTCTTTTCTTGGAGTCCACTTTCAATAAAACCTCTCTCTCTTTTTTAAATCACTTTGTTCATTTAGAAACAGCCAGCTCTAAGTCAGACCTACTTTCTTTTTTTTCTTAATAAAATGTAATTTCATTCCTCATACTTTTTTCTTTTCTAAAACCACATCCTATTTTCCTTGAGCAACCATTAACTATCCTTTATATTAGCATACTGTAGATTGTTGAACATAAATACCAGTGATAATTTCTAAAAACATTTGCTTTCTTATATAGAACATCTCAGGATGGCACCAAACGTATTCACTAATAGTCCAAAATCTCTTTAGCTTCTCTGTGAAAGGAAGTCAGTGTTCAGTAATTAATGTTTTCAAATCTTAATTTGTTGACCTAACTAGTCAATAAATTTTCATCAGTTAGTTTAGAATAACTCTAGAAATTCAAGTTATCCCAACCCAGAGAGACTAACTTAGACAGACAATTCTAAAGTACAATTATTCTTTTTTTTTATATATAAGTACAATTATTCTTAATGGAGTTTATGTAAAAGCTCTTGTCCCATTTATATTTTTCTTTTTTTAAGAAAAATTTTCTTCACTTGAGTTACTTTCCTTATTGACAAATTTAGCTTACATTAAAGTTAGGCACAATAAAAGTATTATACAGTGTTGATGACTCAAGACATGTCTTAATTATGTCAGGCGAGTGTATTCCTCTCGGTTCTGTCTCATCACAACAAAGATTTGGAGTGACAGACATTAAAGCCCTCGGCATGTCACAGCTCTAGGGTCTTGGACAGACCGTGTTGTAGCTCTCAGGTCTCGAACGGACTGTGTTATAGCTCTTAGACAAATCAGTGTTACAGCTCCGTGTTACAGCTCTATTTTATTTAGATAATAGCAGGAAAATCCATCATTGAGGCGTGAGGGAATGTCGACCCAAAGACTCAAAGAGAAGAGCACCCCAGAGTGCGGGAGAGAGAGAGAGAGCCCTGGCCCTTTGGCTCCTCTTTTTATATGTTTTTTCTCCCCCTGGGCCTGCCCTATGTAGATTGGGCTAGCCAGGAGTGTTATTTGTTCTACCTGAGGTCCTCACTCTGGTCCTTGGACCTTCCTTTGTTCTATTTTCACAGTCTTTTCCCTTCCCTGTCTTTTAGCCACCGTCATTCTGGACTCCTGTTTCCTATTCTAACTACTTAACAATCAGATTAGCAAACAAACATTAATACTAGATATTTAATATTGAATATTTCCCAGTTCACGTGAACCTGAAATTCATTTAGCTTAATTTCTCTTGTAATTGATTTGTAAGCACTTACTATTCTTTAAGCCAATTGAATTAGAGCTCATTTACAAATTAACCCCATGTTATCCAGAAACAAAGACACATACTGAGACAGAGATAAATCCAGACAGACAGAGATCTCATAGTTTTCCACTTGAGATTTAAAGTGTCTCTTTGACTCTTTTCTCTCTTTCATTTTTTTTTTTTTTTTTACCTTGGCTTGAAATTCTAATTTGCTCAAGGCTGAAATCTCTGGCAAATTGGGTTCTGTATTTCAAGGACATGGCAACGGTTGCATGCTGTGCTAAATGACTTCAGTCGTCTCCAAGTCTATGTGACCCCATGGACTGTAGCCCACCAGTTTCCTCTGTTCATGGGAACTTCCAGGTGATCCTCCCAACCCAGGGATTAAACCCATGTCTCTTGGATCTCCTGTGTTGGCAGACAGATTCTCTGCCACTAGCACCATCTGGAAAGTCCAGGCAAAGGTTAGCTTCAAGTTTTTTTCTAGGCAGGCCATTGTAAAAAGTTAGCTGTTTTTAATTGAATATGAAAAAAAAAAAAAAAACAAAAACTGGTTTTGCAGTTTCAAGGGAAAAAAATATCATTTTAACCAGTTTTCTCCAGAGTCTAAAGAATATCATGGCCATCCTGTGTCATAAAAGTTATCTTTCCTTTCTGTGTTTTCCATCCTGTGTTTCATTCTGTGTTTCCATTTCTCCATCCTGTGTTCCATAGTTTTACAGCTAAAATATAGACCGAATAGTGTTCAAATTGACTCTGGTAACAGGGTCAGGGAAAAAAAAGCTTGCTAGAGCAGGAGAAGCAGTGGAGGAAGTTGGGTCTCCCCTGCCCCCACTGAGAGATAGGGAAAGTAGGAAAGGGATTAGCTGATGGAGAGGGAGACAGTGGCAGATGGGGCCTGGGGTGGGCGGTGGGGGGGGGGCACCATGGTGTAAGGCAGCAACAGGAAAAAGAAAGGAGAAAGAAAGGGGAGTGGGGGACACTGTTAGAACTGTGGGCTATCTCAAGGGAGAGCTGACTTAAAAAGTGAAAATATGATCAACTAAAATATAATTTTGGCATTGTAACATGAACACTCATCTTCACAAATAGCATAATTCTTTTTTCCAATTGTAACTTCTTTTCAATTTTAAGTTAAATTCATGTGCCTTCCGGTAAGGAGAGAGGAGGATCCAGCCTCTCACCTAGCACAGCACATTCTTAACCTTTCTCAGTCGTTCTTAACCTTTCTTAATCAGCACAAGCCGCAAACATTCAATAGCTTCTTAAGTTTTGGCCTGCTTTAATTTAAGGTTCCAATTCTCACACACTTCAGTGAATACATCCCATTCATTAGCTAATGAGCAATAAGGTGAATCTTTCCATACAGGAATAAAAATGTCATCAACCTTAATCTCTTGCTTCTTAAAGAGTGGCATTCTGTCTCACAAATCCTGCTCACAGCACCAATTAATGTTTTGCCTAAAGTTTTCACTTTCATCTCAGGTTCAAAAGATTTGTTAACAAAATAAACCACTCGTTATATGCAAATAAATAATACAAATATTTATTAGAGAATTATATAGCTTACTTTCAACATACTAACATTAAAAGAAAAAAGAAATAGAAAGAGCAGAAGATACATCACCAAATTGGGTTTTGACCAACATCCAGACTTAATTCGTGCTGGGAAGTCCCATGTTACTGCACATCTGGACTCCCAACTGGGAAAATGTTCCAGGTAGCACATCTGCTCTGTGGGTGAGACTTCAAAGACTGCAGTTCAGAGTTTCCGCTTATAATCCCAGGACAGATGCGAACTGATATCATCATCAATTTGTGACCAAATTGCAAGCCTGGTTTCTTGTTAATGTTGTTTATTTTGCCTTGTAAAACTTGGAACGTAGTTAAGCCTGGGATTTGGTTGGCCAGGCCCTTACCAGTTCAGTTCAGTTCAGTTCAGTTCGGTCGCTCAGTCTTGTCAGACTATTTGCGACCCCACAGGCTGCAGAATGCCAGGTTCCCTTGTCTATCACTGACTCCAGGAGCTTGCTCAAACTTAGGCCCATCGCATCAGTGATGCCATCCAACCATCTCATCCTCTGTCGTCCCCTTCTCCTCCCACCTTCAGTCTTTCCCAGCATCAGGGTCTTTTCAAATGAGTCATTCTATCAGGTGACCAAAGTATTGGAGTTTCAGCTTCAGCATCAGTCCTTCCAATGAATATCAGGACTGATTTCCTTTAGGACTGACTGGTTTGATCTCTGCGCAGTACAAGGGACTCTCAAGAGTCTTCTCCAAAAACCACAGTTCAAAGCATCAGTTCTTTAGCGCTCAGTTTTCTTTACAGTCCAACTCTCACATCTGTACTTGACTATTGGAAAAACCATAGCTTTGACTAGATGGACCTTTGTAAAAAGTAATGTCTCTGCTTTTTAATATGCTATCTAGGCTGGGCCCCCTCCAGGGACTCAATAATCTCAAGATTCCTCCCCCATTTTATCTCTGCTGCTGCAAGTCTTGCACTCACAGCAGGCAGTCACCCCCAGTCACTACTAGTCAAGGCAGTGTCCAGCAGGTTAGAAGCAAGGTCAGAGGCCCGCTCAGCTTTGTCCCTGAAGCTAAGCAAGACTATTCATTTAATTTCCCTAACACTCTTCAAAACTGTCCGTCAGAGCTATCTGAGAGGCTGTTTCCTAGGCTGAAATCTTCAGTAATGCCCTTAATAAAAGATAATTCTCAACTTTTAGATTCTACATTTTTTTGTTTTTTGTTTTTTTAGTTGACAGAAGTAGCTAAGAGCACAGAACTTGAAAATGGTTTCTTTCCACCTTGGTTAGTGTGTGTGCATGTGGTCACCTCTGCTGATGGGTACTGAATTTGGACCAGTAGAAATGGAGTTAGGGTGAGGCAGAGACTAAAAGGCTTATACCCTGGAGTTCCCAATACCCATGGGCTGGAAAATAGGGGGCTTGATTAGGAGAAACCTCTTCCAGACTCTGTTTTGAGTTTCTGATCCCTATTAAGTTGGGGTCATACACACCAGGTTAAAGGAAGAGTGAGGAGTCAGAGCTGTTGCTCAAATACACCTGTGCATTTGTGAAGTAGCATATGTCCGTAATTGTTTATTACAGATTTACCATAGATGGAAAGAACCCAAAACCTATCCGTGGAGACTAGCTAGGTATGTGATGATGCATCCATATGAGTAGAATATTGTGTGACATGAAAGAATGAGAATGTTTTATATGTGTTGGTGTAGAAAGATCTCTACACTAGATCATTTAGTGAAAATGGGTGCCTATTGTGCTATTTTTGCCGAGGAAAAAAATAATAAATGTTATTTCCTCAAATATGCATAAAGAAGTTATGAAAATATATCTACAAAAAATTAGGCTGACATGTAAGAAAACTCACATGAAATATAAATAACAAATAGATAAAAACTTTAAAAGACATAAAAGACTTACATAAAGAAGACTTATTCACATGTTAGAACTTCACTATTGTAGTAGTGTAGTGATCAGTAGGTAGTATGATCAGTCATTCTGTGGATTCAATTCAATCTCAGTCAAAACTTCTGAAGGATGAATGTATTGATGGATGGATGGATGGATGAACTGATGGAAGGATGGGCTTGTTTTATATATATATATATATATATATATACATATATATATATATATATATATCCCTTCCCTTTTGAACCTCCCTCCCATCTCCCTCTTCATCCCACCCCTCTAGGTTGATACAGAACCCCTGTTTGAGTTTCCTGAGACATACAGCAAATTCCTATTGGCTATCTATTTAACATATGGTAGTGTAAGTTTCCATGTTACTCTTCCCATACATCTCACCCTCTCCTTCCCTCTCCCATGTCCATAAGTCTGTTCTCTATGTCTGTGTCTCCATTGCTGCCCTGTAAATAAATTATTCAGTACTATTTTTCTAGATTCCATATATATGCATTAGAATATGATATTTATCTTTCTCTTTCTGACTTAATTCACTCTGTCTAATAGGTTCTAGGTTCACCCACTTTATTAGAAGTGACTCAAATGTGTTGCTTTTTATGGCTGAGTAATATTCCATTGTGTGTATGTACCACAACTTCTTTATCCATTCACCTGTGGATGGACATCTAGGTTGCTTCCATGTTCTAGCTATTGTAAATAGTGCTTCAATGAACAATGGGATACATGTGTCTCTTTCAATTTTGGTTTTCTCGGGGTATATGCCTAGGAGTGGGATTGCTGGGTCATATGGTGCTTTTATTCCTAGTTTTTTAAGAAATCTCCATACCATCTTCCATAGCGGCTATATCAATTTACATACCCACCAACAGTGCAATGGATGGGTTTACCAATTTAATATTCAAAACTATAGATAAAGCTCACATAGCATAAAATTTGCCGTTCTAAATGACCAACTTCCTGGCTTTAATATTCACAATGTTGCACAATATTCACGTAGTTCCAAATATTTTTATTGCCAATGCAAATTTGGAATATTTTCCAGAACATTTTCAGTACCTGGAAAGGAAACTCTCTACCCATTAAGCAGTTACTCTTATTTCCCCTCTTCTGATTCTGCTAGCACCTCTCTAAATTTCTGATGACTGCTACAACAGAGTACAACAACCTGGTCAGCATACAGAAATGGAAATGCATCTTCTCACAGTCCTGAAGGCCAAGAGTCTGAAATGAATATGTTGGCAGAACCATGATACTTCCAAGGTTCTAGGGGAGAATTCCACTGTCTGATTTCTGAGTCTGAAAAAAAAATGCACAACCTAAAAGTTGAGAGTTGTTTTATTCAGTGGACAAAATTGAGGACTTAAGCCTGGAATACAGGCTCTCAAATAATTCTAAGGGGCTGCTCTGAAGAGGTAAGGGAGGAGTCAGGATATATAGGATGTTTTGCAAAAATGACCAGGTTGTTGGACCATCAAGAGATTACTGTTGACAAGGGTGTCCACTCTCACCACTATCATTCAACATAGTTTTGGAAGTCCTAGCTACAGCAAACAGAGAAGAAAAAGAAATGAAAGGAATCCAGATTGAAAAAGAAGTAAAATTCTCACTATATGCAGATGACATGATACTATACTTAGAAAATGCAAAAGAAACTAACAAAATTACTAGAGTTGATCAGCAAATTTAGCAAAGTCACAGGATACAAGGTCAATACACAGAAATCACTTGCATTTCTATATACTAACATTATGAAAAATCAGAAAGAGAAATTAAGGAATCAATCCCATCCACCATTGCCACAAAAAGAATAATATATCTTGGAATAAACCTACCTAAGGAGACAAAAGAACTATATATGGAAATTATAAGACACTGATGAAAGAACTCAAAGATGACATAAACAGATGGAGACATATTCCCTGTTCCTGGGTAGGAAAAATCAATATTGTGAAAATGACTATACTACCAAATGTGATCTACAGATTCAATGTGATCCCTATCAAATTAGCAATGGCATTTTTCACAGAACAAGAACAAAAAATTTCACAATTCATATGGAAACACAAAGACCCCAAATAGCCAAAGCAGTCTTGAGAAAGAAGAATGGAGCTGGAGGAATCAACCTTCTGACTTCAGACTATACTACAAAGCTACAGTCATCAAGATAGCATGATATTGGCACAAAAACTAAAAACATATATCAAATTCATAAAAGATAGATTTACGGAGGCAGAATGCCTCTAATTCTAATTTCATTCTTTTGCATGTAGTTGTCCAGTTTTCTTAGAACCACTTATTGAAGAGGCTATCTTTGACCCATTGTATTTTCTTGCCTCCTTTGTCAAAAATAAGGTTCCCAAATGTGCATGGGCTTATCTCTGGGCTCTCTAGCTTGTTCCATTGGTCTATATTTGGTTTTTTTTTTTTAGTGTAGATTGCCATCCTGATTCTAAAATTCATGTAGATGTGCCAAGGGCCAAGAATTAGCAAGACAACTCTTGGGTTCCAAGACTGGTTCTCTGGAAACCTTTTAGGGACCAAGAACCTGCTCCCTTTTGCCAGCTCCATGTAGGAGGGAAAGACGCCTAGGAGAGGAGAAGTGCAAGGAAGTCACAGCCCAGGGAAGTTGTTCAAGGTCCAGGGAGGCTGACACTGTCTATCTTCTTGAGGCAGGTGGTTTCAGGCCTGGGAGACAGCATAGGAACTGAGATTATGTGAAGAGCTGCAGAGGCGTGACTAAGAGCAGGTTTCAAAGCAGTGGAATGGGAGGAGACTTGTGAGTGCTAAGTCGCTTGAGTCATGTCCTTCTCTTTGTGGCCCTATGAACTGTTGCCTGCTAGGCTCCTCTGTCCATGGGATTCTTCAGGCAAGAACACTGGAGTGGATTGCCATTTCCTTCTCCAGGGGATCTTCCTGAACCAGGGAATGAACCTGGGTCTCCTGCATTGCAGGCAGATTCTTTACTATGTGAGCTACCAGGGAAGACCTATCAGTCTGCTATTACTCACTGCACTGTTTGTCATCTGATGTCCCTGTTTCCAGAGCAGTGAGGACCTTACAATTTGCCAGGATAATTCTGCCTGGTCTTACTCTTCCCTCTCCCTCCTTTCTTTTCTCCTTCTGTAAAGCAATCACCTGGATTACAGGGGATTGGTGGTCACCTGGGGGAGGCAGGATCAGAAAGATTCGGAGCAATCACTTGCTCATTTCCTTTCTGAGCAAATTCAGAGTCAGGGTGCCAGGACTCCACTCTGGAGAGACTGATTCTTGCTCCTCAAGATCCAGTTATCAAGAGATTTGATAGACTGTCCAGGTCCTGTGAATAGAGTACCTACATAGTATCAGATCAAATTAATGGGCATATCAGAAGTAAGCATGTTTTCTTTTTATTGTTCACATGCATCTAATGTTTTGCCTTAAATAAGTTTAAAAACAAGGTAGAAGCATAAATATAAGATAAACAGTAGGTACTTAAGAAAAACACAGCTATGTTTATGAATTTTCCACCCTGAGGGTAGACATGCGCAAGCACTGTGTTAGACAGTTCTTTCACTTTGTATGTTGAATTGTGTCTTAGTCCAGTTTTCAAGGAAAACAGAGCCTGAGGAAAAATATGTGCTGACACTCTAACATATCCCTTCAGTGAGGGCTTCATCTACTTATCTTCTTTCAACGAATGATTAGAAACACTCCTCATGTGTACCACCATTACGAGGGTGGTCTCAAACTTGAGCTTATATGGGAGTCCTGCAGAGGAGAAGAGGTGCTAAAAACTGGTTCTGGGCCCACTATTGCCTCTCTAATTGAGGAAGTTTGCAGTGAGGCCTAGAATTTGAATTTTTAACAAGACCTCAGGGCATGGTGATATTGAAGATATGGGATTATTCTCTGAGAACCACAAACCATCATTGTGTCACTCCTAAATTTTACTTCAGCACATGTCACCTCCTCTGCAAAGCTCTGGGCCCTTCAGCTTTAGGCCCTAGCACCCTTAAAAGCCATATCTACAGCTACCTCCTGCCAGAATTTTGTATAAACAGTGTTTCCTTTCTCTTCTTGATAATTTTATTTTAGAAATGAAGGTGTGAAGAGTCCATGTTGAAATATTGTCTACTGATTGCACCTGTGGGCAGCTGCTCCTCACAGCACAGACCTGATTTTGAAGAAGTTGACCTCCTCCCTCAATACCCACTAGTTCCATGTGGGTAGAGATAATATTTCTGAATATCTTGTGTTAACTCTGGGGAATTTCAGAGGAAGAAGCTATGAGTAAGAGATAAAGGAAAAATCAGAGAGAGGAAGAGCTGAGGATGTAGAATACCAGATGTGAAATCAGAGGGGTGTTTTATAGCCCAAACCTGCCCTTGCCCTGGAAGGAGTCTGGGGTAAAAGAGGAGGTGATCAGCACAAAACACATGCCCAAAGGAGTCTGTGCCTTTGTGGAGTAGCCAAGAACCTGAACCTGAGCAGCTAAGGTTTCCATAACCTGGGAAGTGCACGAAACCCAGTGCCCACTTTGGACAGTTCCCCTGCAGAGCAACCTGGAGCCTCAGCAGTATAGACCAGGAAACCTACACCCCATGAACTGGGGCAACCCCAGCGTGGTCCATACACTGTGAACACTCCCCACACATGCCAGTGATGTTTGTTTGCAGTATTCCTGCCTCCCCACAGCACAACTAAACAAGTGAGCCTAAATAAGTGACCATCTGTTGGTTATTTAATGGACCGGAACCTGGTGGTCTGGAGTCAACGATAAGAAAGTAAGAGAGAGAAAAAAAGAAAGACACGGGGACAAAGCTCTGATGGAGCAAAGGCGTTTTAATCAACATGGTGTGGGCATATATACTGTCTTACAAGGTAGTTATTCTCAGCAAAGATAAAGATTAAAATTCCAGACTTACAAAATATAAGGCGATAAACCATCACTTTTACCGTATGGTTCATAAAAAGGAAGAGGGTACTTATCACCGTATTGACAAACTAACGAAGGACATGCCTGAATTCTTCAGCCTCAGGAATGGCGTGCCTCTCCTCTTAATTCCTGAATATTCAGGAATTAATAAGAACCAGAGGATTCCTGACAGATCCAAAACAGCACACAGGAAGCCTCCTGTTAAATGCTTCCTGACAACCACCTTCGCCCCCTTGTGTCAGGGCAGAAATTAGACACTGAAGAGACTTGCAAACAGAGGAAACCAAAATAAACAAAGAAGAGAGAACTGCTCTGGAAGTGACAGATGTAACAGATTAAAACCCTGTCGTTAGCATTGACTAAGCATCAGAAGGGGCCTATAGACCTTGAGAAGAAGTATAACCTGGAACAAGGAACTATCTGAAACTGAACTGACCCCACACTGCCCTCAACAGCTCCAGAGAAATTCCTAGATATATCTTGCTATTATCATTTTTTATTTTTTTATTTTTAAGTTCTTTATTGCTCCTTTAATTTTCATTTTTATAACATACTATTACCTTGCAAAAAAAACCTCCTATTTTTAAAGCAAATTTCATATATATATATTTTAATAATTTTTGTTATTTTGTTTTATATTTTTAATATTGTATTTTTGAGAATCTAACCTCTACTCTAGATTTTTAATCTTTGCTTTTTGGTATTTGTTATCAATTTTGTACCTTTAAGAACCTAATCTTCAGTATCCATTTTTACCTAGTGGTGTGATTATTGGCTTGATTGCTCTCTCCCCTTTTGACTCTCCTTTTTCTCCCCCATGTCACCTCTATCTCCTCCCTTCCCCTTCTCTTCTCTACTTAACTCTGTGAATCTCTTTGCATGTTCTGGGCCGTGGAGAACACTTAGGGAGCTGATTACTGGCTAGACTGGTCTCCTTTTGACTCCCCTTCTTCTCCTCCTGGTCACCTCTATCTCCTTTCTCCCTCTTCTCTTCTCTATGTAACTCTGTGAACCTCTCTGAATGTTCCAAACTGTGGAGCACACATAGGGAATTGATTACTGGCTAGATTGCTCTCGCCCCTTTTGATTCCCCCTCTTCTCCTCCTGGTCACCTCTATCTTCCTCCTCCCTCTTCTCTTCTCCATGTAACTCTGTGAACCTCTCTGGGTGTCCCTTACTGTGGAGAATCTTTTCACCATTAACCTAGATGTTTTATCATCAAAGCTGTATGGATGAAGAAGTCTTGAGGCTATTGTAAGAATAAGATGGAAGGCCAGAGGCAAGAGGCTTAAATCCAAAACTTGAGAACACCAGAAAACCCCTAACTCCAGGGAATATTAATCGACAAGAGCTCATCCAAAAGCCTCCAGACCTACCCTGAAACCAAGCTCCACCAAAGAACCAACAAGTTTCAGAGCAAGACATACCATGCTAAATCTGCAGCAACACAGGAACATAACCTTCAGCATTAAAACACAGGTGGCCAAAAGGCACACCAAAACCATAGACACCTCAAAACTCACTACTGGACACTTCATTGCACTCCAAAGAGAAGAGATCCAGCTCAAACCACCAGAACACTGACGCAAGCTTCCCTAACCAGGAAACCTTGACAAGCCACTCATCCAACCCCACCCACAGGGAGGAATCTCCACAATAAAAAGGAACCACAGACCTCCAGCATACAGAAAGGCCACACCAAACATAGCAATTTAAACAAAATGAAAAGGAAGAGGAATATTAAGCAGGTAAAGGAACATGATAAATGCCAACAAACCAAACCAAAGAGGAGGATATAGGGAGTCTACCTGAAAGAGAATCTAGAATAATGATAGTAAAAATGATCCAAAATGTTGAAAACAAAATGGAGTTACAGACAAATAGCCTGGAGACAAGGATTGCGAAGATGCAAGAAATGTTTAACAAGGACCTAGAAGAAATTAAAAACAGTCAATCAATAATGAATAACGCAATAACTGAGATCAAAAGCACTCTGCAGGGAACCAACAGTAGAATAACTGAAGCAGAAGATAGGATAAGTGAGGTGGAAGATAGAATGGCAGAAACAAATGAAGCAGAGAGAAAAAAAAGGAAAAAGAATTAAAAGAAATGAGGACAACCTCAGAGACCTCTGGGACAATGTTAAATGCCCCAACATTCAAATCATAGGAGTCTCAGAAGAAGACAAAAAGAAAGGCCACAAGCAAATACTTGAGGAGATAATAGTTGAAAACTTCCCTAAAATGGGGGAGGAAATAGCCACCCAAGTCCAAGAAACCCACAGAGTCCCAAACAGGATAAACCCAAGGCAAAACACCCCAAGACATACATTAATCAAATTAATGAAGATCAAACACAAAGAACAAATATTAAAAGCAGCAAGGGAAAAGCAACAAATAACACACAAGGGGATCCCCATAAGGATAACAACTGATCTTTCAAGAAACTCTTCAGGCCAGAAGGGAATGGCAGGACATACTTGAAGTGATGAAAGAGAAAAACCTACAACCCAGATTACTATACCCAGCAAGGGCCTCATTCAAATATGTAGGAGAAATAAAAAGCTTTACAGACAAGCAAAACTGAGAGAATTCAGCACCACCAAACCAGCTCTTCAACAAATGCTAAGGGACCTTCTCTAGACAGAAAACACAGAAAAGGTTTATAAACTTGAATCCAAAACAACAAAGTAAATGGCAACAGGATCATACTTATCAATAATTACCTTAAATGTAAATGGGTTGAATGCCACAACCAAAAGACAAAACTGAATAAATGGATACAAAAACAAGAATCCTATATATGCTATCTACAAGAGACCCACTTCAAAACAAGGGACACTTGCAGACTGAAAGTGAAGGGCTGGAAAAAGATATTTCATGCAAATGGAAACCAAAAGAAAGCAGGAGTAGCAATACTCACACCAGATCAAATAGACTTTGAAATAAAGGCTGTGAAAAGAGACAAAGAAGGACACTACATAATGATCAAAGGATCAATCCAAGAAGAAGATATAACAATGATAAATATATTTGCACCCAACATAGGAGCACCGCAATATGTAAGGGAAGTGCTAACAACTATGAAAGGGGAAATTAACAGTAACACAATAATAGTGGGAGACTTTAATACCCCACACCTATGGATAGATCAACTAAACAGAAAATTAGCAAGGAAACACAAACTTCAAAGGGTGCAATGGACCAGTTAGACCTAATTGATATCTATAAGACATTTCACACCAAAATAATGAATTTCACCTTTTTCTCAAGTGCACACGGAACATTCTCCAGGATAGATTATATCCTGGGCCATAAATGTACCTTGGTAAATTCAAAAAAGTTGAAATCATTTCAAGCATCTTTTCTGATCACAATGCAGTAAGATTAGATGTCAACTACAGGGAGAAAAAAGCTATTAAAAATACAAACATATATAGGCTAAACAACACGCTTCTGAATAACCAACAAATCACAGAAGAAATAAAAAAAATCAAAATATGCATAGAATCAAATGAAAATGAAAACACGACAACCAAAACCTATGAGATTCAGGAAAAGCCAGGCTAAGGGGAAGGTTCATAGCAATACAAGCTTACCTCAAGAAACAAGAGAAAAATCAAATAAATAACATAACTTTACAACTAAAACAACTAGAAAAAGAAGAAATGAAGAACCGCAGGGTTAGTAGAAGGAAAGAAATCATAAAAATTATGGCAGAAATAAATGAAAAAGAAACAAAGATTATAGCAAAAATCAACAAAACTAAAAGCTGGTTCCTTGAGAAGATAAATAAAATAGACAAACCATTAGCCAGACTCATCAAGAAACAAAGGGAGAAGAATCAAATCAACAAATTTATAAATGAAAATGGAGAAATCACAACAGACAACACAGAAACACAAAAGATCACAAGAGACTACTATCAACAACTATATACCAATAAAATGGACAACTTGGAAGAAATGAACAAATTCTTAGAAAAGTATAACCTTCCAAAACTGAACCAGGAAGAAATAGAAAATCTCAACAGATCCATCACAAGCACAGAAATCAAAACTAATCAAAAGTCTTCCAACAAACAAAAGCCCAGGACCAGATGGCTTCACAGCTGAAGTCTACCAAAAATTTAGGGAAGAGCTAACACGTATCCTACTCAAACTCATCCAGAAAATTTCAGAGGAAGGTAAACTTTCAAACTCATTCTATGAGGCCACCATCACCATAATATCAAAACCAAAGATGCCACAAAAAAGGAAAACTACAGGCCAATATCACTGATGAACATAGATGCAAAAATCCTTAACAAAATTCTAGCAAACAGAATCCAACAACATATTAAAAAGTTCATACATCATGACCAACTGGGTTTTATCCCAGCAATTCAAGAATTCTTCAATATTCACAAATCAATTAATGTGATACACCAGATTAACAAATTGAAAGATAAAAACCATATGATTATCTCAACAGATGCAGAGAAAGCCTTTGACAAAATTCAATACCCATTTATGATAAAAAAAAAAAAAGAAAATAAAAGAAACTCTAGAAAACAGGCATAGAAGGAACATACCTCAACATAATAAAAGCCATATATGATAAACCCACAGCAAACATGTAACTCAATGGTGAAAAATTGAAAGCATAGCCTCTAAAGTCAGGAACAAGACAAGGGTGCCCACTCTCACCACTACTATTCAACATAGTTTTGGAAGTTTTAGCCACAGCAATCAGAGAAGAAAAAGAAATAAAAGGAATCCAGATTGGAAAAGAAGAAGTAAAACTCTCACTGTGTGCCAATCACATGATCCTCTACATAGAAAACCCTTAAGACTCCACCAGAAAATTACTAGAGCTAATCAATGAATATAGTAAAGTTGCAGGATATAAAATTAACACACAGAAATCCCTTGCATTCTTATATACTAACAATGAGAAAACAGAAAGAGAAATTAAAGAAACAATTCCATTCACCATTGTGACAAAAAGAATAAAATACTTAGAAATAAATATACCTAAAGAAACAAAAGACCTATATATATAAAACTATAAAACACTGATGAAAGAAATCAAAGATGACACAAATCGATGGAGAAATATAGCATGCTCATGGATTGGAAGAATCAATATAGTGAAAATGAGTATACTATGCAAAGCAATCTATAGATTTAATGCAATCCCTATCAAGCTACCAACGGTATTTTTCAGAGAACTAGAACAAATAATTTCACAATTTGTATGGAAATACAAAAAAAAAAAAACTCGAATAGCCAAAGCAATCTTGAGAAAGAAGAATGGAACTGGAGGAATCAACCTGCCTGACTTCAGACTATACTACAAAGCTACAGTCATCAAGAGAGTATGGTACTGGCACAAAGACAGAAATAAAGATCAATGGAACAAAATAGAGAGCCAGAGATAAATCCATGCACCTATCGGTACCTTATTTTTGACAAAGGAGGCAAGAATATACAATGGAGAAAAGGCAATCTCTTTAACAAGTGGTGCTGGGAAAACTGGTCAACCACTTGTAAAGAATGAAACTAGAACACTTTCTAACACCATACACAAAAATAAACTCAAAATGGGTTAAAGATCTAAATGTAAGACCAGAAACTATAAACCTCTTAGAGGAGAACATAGGCAAAACACTCTCTGACATAAATTGCAGCAGAATCCTCTATGAGCCACCTCCCAGAGTAATGAAAATAAAAGTAAAAATAAACAAATGGGACCTAATTAAACTCAAAAACTTTTGCACAACGAAGGAAATCATAATCAAGGTGAAAAGACAGCTTTCAGAATGGGAGAAAACAATAGCAAACAAAATAACTGACAAAGAATTAATCTCAAAAATATACAAGCTGCTCATGCAGCTCAATTCCAGAAGGATAAACGACCCAATCAAAAAATGGGCCAAAGAACTAAACAGACATTTCTCCAAAGAAGACATACAGATGGCTAACAAACACATGAAAATATGCTCAACATCACTCATTATCAGAGCAATGTAAATCAAAACCACAATGAGGTACCATCTCACGCTGGTCAGAATGGTTGCTATCAAAAAGTCTACAAACAATAAATGCTGAAGAGGGTTTGGAGAAAAGCGAACCCTCTTACACTGTTGGTGGGAATGCAAACTAGTACAGCCACTATGGAGAACAGTGCGGGGATTCCTTAAAAAAAAATAGAACGGCCATATGACCCAGCAATACCACTTCTGGGCATACACACTGAGGAAACCAGATCTGAAAGAGACACGTGCACCCCAGTGTTCATTGCAGCACTGTTTATAATAGCCAGGACATGGAAGCAACCTAGATGCCCATCAGCAGATGAATGGATAAGGAAGCTGTGGTACATATACACCATGGAATATTACTCAGCCATTAAAAAGAATTCATTTGAATCAGTTCTAATGAGATCGATGAAACTGGAGCCCCTTATACAGAGTGAAGTAAGCCAGAAAGATAAAGAACATTACAGCATACTAACACATATATATGGAATTTAGAAAGATGATAATGATAACCCTATATGCAAAACAGAAAAAGAGACACAGATGTACAGAACAGACTTTTGGACTCTGTGGGAGAAGGCGAGGGTGGGATTTCGAGAGAACAGCATCAAAACATGTATATTATCTATGGTGAAACCAGCCCAGGTTGAATGCATGAGACAAGTGCTCGGACCTGGTGCACTGGGAAGACCCAGAGGGATTGGGTAGAGAGGGAGGTGGGAGGGGGGATTAGGATGGGGAATACATGTAAATCCATGGCTGATTCATGTCAATGTATGACAAAACCCACTACAATATTGTAAAGTAATTAGCCTCCAACTAATAAAAATAAATTAAAAAAAAAAAAAAAACTGGAAATAGAACTGCCATACAACCCAGCAATCCCACTGCTGGGCATACACTCCGAGGAAATCAGAATTGAAAGAGACTCATGTACCCTGATGTTCATTGCAGCACTGTTTACAATATCTAGGATATGGAAGCAATGTAGATGTCCATTGGCAGACAAATGAATAAGAAAGCTGTGGTACATATACACAATGGAATATTACTCAGCTATTAAAAAGAACACATTTGAATCAGTTCTAATGAGATGGTTGAAACTGGAGCCTATTATACAGAGTGAAGTAAGTCAGAAAGAAAAACACTAATACAGTATATTAACGCATATATATGGAATTTAGAAAGATGGTAATAATGACCCTATATGCGAGACAGCAAACAGACACAGGTGTAAAGAACAGACTTTTGGGCCCTGTGGGAGAGTGCAAGGGTGGGATGATTTGAGAGAATAGCATTGAAACATGTGTATTACCATATGTGAAACAGATCACCAGTTCAGGTTCGATGCATGAGACAGGATGCTCAGGGTGGGTTACTGGGACGGCCCTGAAGGATGGGATGGGGAGGGAATAGGACGGGGATTTAGGATGGGGAACACATGTACACCCATGGCTAGTTCATGTCAATATATGGCAAAAAAAAAAAAAAAAAAAAAAAACCCACTACAATATTGCAAAGCAATTAGCCTCCAATTAAAACAAATTAATTAGAAATTTAAAAGATTAGCAGGAATGTCCCCTCTGAGAATGCTGAAGCTTTTGCCCAGGTTCTTGGTTTCATGTCTGGTTGGCATGACAATTGGGAATCTCACATTGAAGTCCTACCAGCTCATAGCAGGTATTTGGATGCAGCCACCACTGGGCATCACAGCCCCAGAGAACCTTCTCTCTCTTTTAACTTTTAAGCTGATTTTTTCCTTTCTTTTAAAACTGTTACCAAATTAAACATATGGTCCCCCTACTTGGATCATAGATTGGCCAAAGCCTCCTGTCTTAGCCGAGAGCTTATTCTTTCCATGCGAGTTCCCACAGACAAAAATGAAACCAAACTTTGGATTGTAGCATTGCAAGCTTTATTCAATGACCAGAGAATGGAGAATCGGGAGCTTAGTTCACAAACCAACTTCTTGCCTTAGTGCCAAGTGGGATTTGCTTTTAAGAGATAAGGACAATAACAGGTGAGGTTATGATGGGAAGACATTGGCATTTATTTTTTTGGAAAAAAATATGGCTTTTCTGGAACTGGGTTGCTATCCTTTTTTGTTTGTTTGTTTTGTTTTTTTTTTTTTTTAGTAAGTGACTTCTGGTCATGACTGTAGGAAGTTGTGCCATTTAGTATGCTAATGCAGTAAAATCAGTGTATTATGAGACAGGGACTGTTGAAGGTCAGATCTGTCACCATCTTGGATTCAGAGCTGGTTCTATCTGTTTTTTGTTTGTTTGTTTGTTTCTATTTCTTCCTATGACTTCTTTGTCTGTGTCCAGACTCTATAATGTAAAGATATATGTTGCTTCTTGCTCAAGAGTAGTGTTGGTGGGTTTTCATCAAGGGTCTGCAGTAACTCTGATAACAAACTCAATCAATTTTTTTGGGCCTGCAGTCCAGATCATGGCAAATTACTGTGTTTGTGTTGTGCACAGCACACTTTTTGCTTTTAATATTGGCTCACTAGTGAATCAAGTTCCATTCCTGTCCCATTCCCTCATTTTACTCCTCTTCCACAAGATGCATCTGTTTCTTTTGATACAAATTGTTGAATTCAATTTTATCTTTAAATTTCTGTGCAGTATTTTTTTAATTTTAATCGAAGGGTAATTGCTTTACAATATTGTGTTGATCAATATGAATCAGCCATGGGTACATGCATGTCCCCTCCCACCTGAACTTCCCTCCCATCTTCCATCCCATTTCACCCTCCTAGGTTGAATTGAGCACCAGATTTGAATTCTCTATATCATATAGCAAATATCTGCCAAGTATCTAATTTTGCATATGGTAATGTATATGTTTCAATGCTACTCTCTCAATTCATCCCACCCTCTCCTTCCCCCTCTGTGTCCACAAGTCTGTTTTCTTAGGCTGCATCTCCATTGCTGCCCTGCAGATAAGTTCATCAGTACCATCTTTCTAGATTCCATATATATATGTTATTATATGATGTTTGTCTTTCTCTTTCTGACTTCACTCTGTATAATAGGCTCTAGGTTCATCCACCTCGTTAGAACTGACTCAAATATGTTCCTTTTTATGGCTGAGTAATATTCCATTGTGTATGTGTACCACAACTTCTTTCTCCTTTCATCTGTCAATGGACATCTAGATGGCTTCTGTGTCCTAGCTATTGTAAATAGTACTGCAATGACCATGTGTCTTTTTAGATTATGGTTTCCACAGGGTATGTGGAATTGTTGGGTCACATGGTAGTTTTAGTCCTAGTTTTTATTTTATTTTATTTTTTGCATTTAAAAAGTTATTAAATTTATTTATTTTTAATTGAAGTCAATTGCTTTACAGTACTGTGTTGGTTTCTGTTAAACATTAACATGACTCAACCATAGGCACACCTACGTCCCCTGCTGAATCTCCAAATCTGATGGCCCAGATGAAGTTGCTGGGCACTCACTCACCACTTTTCTTTTCCCACACAGGCGTGGTCACCTCCACCAGATAAATCAGTCCCATACAGTATTTTCTTAGGGAGGCAAGCAGAAGAAATATTGCTGTGACCAACTCTACTGCAACATGGCTTGCATTTTTCTTATTATTTCCCTCCAATGATGTAACTGGATTCTCCTTTCAGGAATGCCATTCTTCTGCATATTCTTCCATGGATGAATACCTACATGGCTTAGCATTAACCTCACTTTTTGCCTAATAGCAAACTGAGAAGTCTAGGTAGTTTCTCTGGCTCTGCTAGTTCTGCAGCCATATAGACATATGTTTGTTTGTACCAGCTTTGCTCATGGGTGAGACTTATGCCAAGTCCTTGGGAATAGTTGGTGTGTCCCAGGGTCCTGATGCCCAGGAGCCTGGAGCCAAAATGCAGGAGGGGCAGCAATTCTCTGGTCCATGCAAGAACCCTTTTTTCCACTGGGCCTTCCTGGACCTCAGTAATGTCTTCCAGATGGTGGTGTAAATGAGGCCAAGGCAGAAAATGCAGCAACCTCTTGTCTGTGTTGCTAAAACTCTGCAGACCATTAGTTTCTGCTTTGAGCTATAGGTGCAACAGGGGTATCAGCTGGTGCAGGGAATGTGGCAAAATGTAAGCAAGTGATTTCTAAGTGTTCAGTTCAGTTCAGTTCAATTCAGTCACTCAGTCGTGTCCAACTCTTTGTGACCCCATGGACTGCAGCATACCAGGCCTCCCTGTCCATCACCAACTCCCAGAATTTACTCAAACTGATATCCATTGAGTTGCTGATACCATCCAACCATCTCATCCTCTGTCATCCCCTTCTCCTCCCACCTTCAACCTTTCCCAGCATGAGGGTCATTTTCAATGAATCAGTTCTTTGCATCAAGTGGCCAAAGTATTGGAGTTTCAGCTTCAGCAACAGTCCTTCCAATGAATATTCAGGACCTATTTCCTTTAAGATGGACTGGTTGGATCTCCTTGCTGTCCAAGGGACTCTCAAGTGTCTTCTCCAATACCACAGCTCAAAAGCATCAATTCTTTGGTGCTCAGTTTTCTTTATAGTCCAGCTCTCACATCCACACATGACCACTGGAAAAACTATAGCTTTGATTAAATGGGCCTTTGTTGGCAAAGTAATGTCTCTGGCTTTTAATATGCTGTCTAGGTTGGTCATAGCTTTTCTTCCAAGGAGCAAGTGTCTCTGAATTTCATGGCAGCAGTCACCATCTGTAGTGATTTTTGGAGCCCCCAAAAACAAAACCCTGTCACTGTTTCCATTGTTTCCCCATCTATTTGCCATGAAGTGATGGGACAAGCTGCCATGATCTTAGTTTTCTGAATGTTGAGCTTTAAGCCAATTTTTTCCCTCTCCTCTTTCACTTTCATCAAGAGGTTCTTTAGTTTTTCTTCGCTTTCTGCCATAACTGTGGTACCATCTGCATATCTGAGGTTATTGATATTTTTCCTGGCAATCTTGATTCCAGCTTGTGCTTCATCCAGCCCAATGTTTCTCATGATGTACTTTGCATATAAGTTAAACAAGCAGAGTGAAAATATACAGCCTTGACGTATTCGTTTCCTGGTTTGGAACCAGTCTGTTGTTTCATGACCAGTTCTAACTTGCTTCTTGACCTGCATACACATTTCACAAAAGGCAGGTCAGGTGGTCTGGTATTCCCATCTCTTGAAGAATTTCCACAGTTTGTTGTGATCCACACCGCCAAAGGCTTTGGCATAGTTAATAAAGCTGAAGTAGATTTTTCTCTAGAACTCTCTTGCTTTTTCAATGATCCAATGGGTATTGGTAATTTGATCTCTGGTTCCTCTGCCTTTTCTAAATCCAGCTTGAACATCTGGAAGTTCACAGTTCAAGTACTGTTGAAACCTGGCTTGGAGAATTTTGAGCATTACTTTGCTAGTACGGGAGATGAGTGCTATTGTGCAGTAGGTTGGGCATTCTTTGGCATTGCCTTTCTTTGGGATTGGAATGAAAACTGACCTTTTCCAGTCTTGTGGCCACCGCTGAGTTTTCCAAGTATTCTGGCAGATTGAGTGCAGCACTTTAACAGCAGCATCTTTTAGAATTTGAAATAGCTCAACTGGGATTCCATCACCTCCACTAACTTTGTTTGTAGTGATGCTTCCTAAGGCCCACTTAACTTCGCATTCCAGGATGTCTGGCTCTAGGTGAGTGATCACATCATTGTGATTATCTGGGTCATGAGGATCTTTTTTGTACAGCTCTTCTGTGTACTCTTGCCACCTCTTCTTAATACCTTCTGCTTCTGTTAGGTCCATACCATTTCTGTCTATTGTGCCCATCTTTGCATGGAAAGTTTCCTTGGTATCTTTAATTTTCTTGAAGCGATCTCTAGTCTTCCCCATTCTATTGTTTTCCTCTATTTCTTTGCATTGATCACTAAGGAAGACTTTGCTTAATGTCTGGTGCATAATTAAATTTCCATAATGAACATAAACATATCTTTTTAGAGTGAGTTTTAGATTAAGAATCTAAATTAGGCTCCCTCGGTCCCTTTTTCCTCTGTACATCTGCATGCAAGGGACTCATTCTTGTGTTATTTCCTTCCTGTAGAATGAACACGAGTCCACTTTTAGTTTCTGTTTCTTAATAATCACTGTAGTTAAAGTACATTGTATTTGCTTCTTATTTACTCAGATGCTGTTTATTACTTGCAAATGAAAACATTCTTGTCTCTGGAAATTTTGAGGATACAATTTGGGATGTTTGCCTTGTAGACTGGATAAAAATTGCGTAGTCCCAAAGTTGAGAATTATGTTTTATTTGGTGGCCTTACTGAGGATTAGTAACCAGGAAACAGTCTCTCGGATAACTTTGAGGAACAATTCCAAAGCATTAAGGGAGGAGCCAGGATATACTGGATATTTTCCTAAAATGCAAAAACCAGAAACTTATAGTTGAACATTAAAAATTACCACTAACCACACAAAAAACTAAAATATATCAAGTTAATAGTTTTAGTTATTTTATATGTAAGGGCAGATGCAAGAGTCTGAGCTTATTGAAATCATTCCTCTGATATGCATCTTAACCATCTAGGGCCAGTATCCTGTTTTTTTCCATACTGAATTTCAGTCAGGATGCAGCTGCCCTGGCTGATGGCTTTAAGATCCCAACATCTTTTGTTTACTGAAATGACAGGGGATATTCTTTGTCCACACCCTCATATGAGAAAAAGAGAAAATGAGCTCACACAAGGTCTCCTGGGTTCTATGGCTCAAGCAGATTTGAAGTTAAAGTGAAGTCGCTCAGTCATGTCCGCCTCTTTGCAACCCCATGGACTGTAGCCTACCAGGCTCCTCTGTCCATGGGATTTTCCAGGCAAGAGTAATGGAGTGAGTTGCCATTTCCTTCTCCAGGGGATCTTCCTGACCCAGGGATTGAACACAGGTCTCCCTCATTGCAGGCAGACGGTTTACCATCTGAGCCACCAGGGAAGCCCAAGCAGAGTTAGGAACCCTCTAAGATTTTGTGTGAATTCTTGAGTGTGGCCTTTTATGGGGGTGGGGGGCAGTGGGGAACATGGTGGTGGTGGATATTAATTAGAGATTTAATAAAAATCTCAAAGTTCCTTCGACCAAGGAAAGCTAAGTGACACCTGACTTAAAAGGGCACTCCCCTAAATCCTTTCAAGTGAATCAATCTTGGGATCTCACTGCCATAGGAGAGAAGAAAAATGAGAGGGCAGAAGTAGGAGAAGAAGGCAGTTAAGGACAGAGTCAAAGACTGAGCAGAGAGAGAAAGTTATGAGAAAGGCAGTTTCTGTGACAGAGCCCCTCAAGATGGGCAGAGGTAAAATCCTGGTCTTGATATCAAGCCCTTTGCGGCCTGCTTGTGTTTTTAACTCAACCCATGTGTAGACCTCAGTAGATAAAAACCAGGCCCAGGACCAAGGTCTGGGCAAACTCATTCATTATTGCCCCAGTTGAACCACATTGTCCACTGAAAGCGAAAACCAAACTGATCATACATTATCAGTTAGGCAGATTATTCCTATTGCTTTGCATTAGTGAAGTGTAAACACCTCACCAGTTTTCAGGTTGGAATGGTCCTAACAGTTTAGGAAAAAGAGAGATTGTAATTCAAGTTTGTTAATTTACTCATTTATGTAAATGCTGGTTTAGTCAGCTGGCCAAAGTGAATGAACAAGTAAGTGAACAAGAAAGAACATTGCACATTTTAAGCCATTACATATTTTGGCTCTGATACAGCTGTTTGACACATGAACACTCATAGGGTTTAACTTCTTCTCCTGACTACACTTGGTTCTAGATTATTTATTTTTATCCTTTACATGGGAAAAAGATCTATAATACTAGAAACAAAATGGGAATGGAGAAGTGGTGGGGGTCAGTATCCAGCCATACAGGCATATGTGAGGAAGCATGACCACCTTCTCCTTGTTCCATATTCACCTCTTCATTCCTTCCATCATTTCTTCCTCCACCCACAGCTCTGATCACCTCTGGTTTGAGGAGGACAACAGTGCAGTGCCAAGAACAGCCTAGACAGGAAGGTGGGTATTGGTTCTGGAGACAGAAGGGACAGTGAGCCTGGTCTCCCCAGGTGCTTGCTGGCCCTGTGCTACAATCTCAGATGCTCCCTCTTCTCCTTTCTTCTCTTGCTCTTCCTCTCACTCTCCACCCCAGGCTGCAGAGAGATTCCCACAGGTCTGGTCTCTCACTAGGCAGGTGTATCTCGACTCCTCCCCAGGGATGGCCTTTACTCATGTTCACTTCTGTAAGAGAGTCTCTTGTCTTGAGGCTCCTCACAGGTGAGGAGGCTCCCAGTTGAGCTCCGTGTGCTCTGTATCTTGGGTCAGCTCTTCCTCATCAGCAGCTATCCAAACATCTATTTCTCGAGGGACATTTACATAAAAAATATCACCTGGCATTTCAGTAAACAAAGGATGCTGCAGCTACCAAGTCATCAGCCTCCAGACAATCAGGATGGTGCACACTGAGAGGAACTAAGGGTGGAGATAAACAGGATACTGGCCCTAGATGACTAAGATGCATATGAAAGAAATAATTCAAAAAGCCCAGACTCTTGCATCTTCCTGTGAAGTGATAGTCATTCAGTCATGTCTGACTCTTTTTGACCCTATGGACTGTAGCCCGCCAGGCTCCTCTGTCCATTGAATTCTTCAGGCAAGAATACTGGAGTGGGTTGCCATTTCCTTCTCCAGGGGATCTTCTCAACCCAGGGATTGAACGCAGGCCTCCTGCATTGCAGGTGGAGTCTTTACCATCTGTGCCACCAGGGAAGCCCCCTCGCATCTTCCTATACATAGAAAAGTATTAGATTGAGGACCGAGATGGCAGAGGAGTACTTAGATATGGAGTGCATATCTCTCTATGGTTGCATCAGGAATACATCTACAGATGCAGCATTTTCCACAAAATACCAGCTAGATGATAGAAAGAAAGGGGAAGGAGAAGAGCACACAGGACTGGATCTGTTCCTGGGAGTGGGGTAACGGAAGCAGGGGAGAGACTCCCACATCCAGAGAAATTTATTGAGATAGAAACAGAGCATTTGAGGCTGTCAGAGGAGGGGTGAAGCAACTGATACATGACAGTCTGAATAGAGTGAGAACCACAAAGACAATCCCTGATGCAGCCTTACGTACCTGGGACTGGGTTGTGGATCCACTAGTACACACGGGAGCTGGAAGTGAGAGTGTGGGGATTGGAGAGCAATCCTGGGGTGAGAACTGCTGTTGAATGCAGGGAGATGGCCTGATGGAACAAGAGGGAAGAAGTCCACAATGGGGAATGCCTTTGGTGGGAAGCCAGGTGGACACGGAGTCACATGCAGGGGGCTTAGCCACCACTGTTGCCTCTCTTTCCCCACACCCTGGCACCAGCAGCTGAATAGAGAAGAACCCCAGCCAGGTCTGCCCTTTGAGAGCTCGCTTCCAAAGCTAGAAAGGCACCTAATAGAGCTACATCTATTGCACCCATGGCCACCAGCTTCCCTGTGCACCTGTCACATTTGGGGTCCTCATGATCTAAGCAGCCACAACACCTCCATCCCTGTCCTCACTGGGGCAGGCCCAAGTCTTCAAAGGCAGCCTTGGGAGCAGATTCCTGTGGATGATCCACAAGTGGAGGTGGAGATAAACCCACAGTTGAGCTCCAGGGGCAGAGCAACTAAGGAAAAGGATCAAAAACCTTTCCATCAGCTGCACAAATGCAGATAACATCCAAGTCTACAATCAACTAAGTAGACTCTGTGTCTGTGGAATATATGAAACCACAGTGAGTATTTTTAACAAAAGAGAGCACTGTAGCTCTGACAGCCATGGACTTTGGAGGCATCTGATCATGTCCAACAAAATAAAACTGGAAGTCCCTTACTTTTTACTTCTGCTCCTATGTAGGGCTCAGGAGAAGCACCAGAGTAATATTGACTTAGATGCTTTACATTCTTAATATTTTAAGGATCTTAGTACACTACTAGTATTAATAAAAGAATGTTAAGTCATGGGTTAAGTACTAATATATTCACAATTATTTATTAACTACATATATGAATAATTTTATTGGTATACAACAGGTCTCATAACCATAAACTAAAAAGAGAAAATGATAATACTTAGAAAAATAACATACATGAGAATTTTAGTATTTTCTATTCTTGCCCCATGAGATATCCAGCTCACCTCTTTAACCGATGCCCCTCATTCAATGAATGACTATCATATCTTAAAAAGGAGTTGGTTTTCTTGATCATTAAACTTCATGTTTCTTCAATGAGGCTCTTGAGGAGAAATGGTTAAAAATGGTTAAACCATAGTAACCACTTGCATGAGTTGTTTTATGACAGGAGATCCTGATAAGGAATACAGAACTAATAAGCCACCACCAACTAGAAGAGTTCGGGAAAGGTCGAAAGAAGACATGCATGTCTGTCTACTTCCCAGAATCCCTCTCGCTAGCATCCATCTTGGCTGAGTGATGCGTGCACCACCAGGAAAGACTGAATTAGAATGACTGGCCAAAGACCACCTGGAAACTAACCCCATCACCATAAAACCCAAGACTGTGAGCCAAGCAGCAGAGCAGTTCTCCTGAGTTCCCCTACCCTCCTGTTCTCCACCCGGGTGCCCTATCCAGGTAAAACCTCTTGCTTTGTCAGCACATGTGTCTCAGACAATTCATTTCCGAGTGTTAGACAAGAGCCCAATTTCGGGCCCTGGAAAGGGTCCCCCTTCCTGCAACAATGCTATCTAACCACCTAATCCTTTGCTGCCCTCTTCTCCTTTTGCTCTCAGTCTTTACCAGCATCAGTATGTTTTCCAATAAGTTACTTCTTCACATCAGGTGGCCAAAAATGTTGTAGCTTCAGCTTTAACATCAGTCCTTCCAATGAATATCCAGGGTTGATTTCCTTTAAGAGTGACCGGTTTGATCTCCTTGCTGTCCATGGGACTCTCAAGAGTCTTCTCCAACATCACAGTTCAAAAGCATCAATTTTGGGGGATTCAACCTTCTTCATGTTCCAACTCCTTCATTCATACATGACAACTGGAAAAACCTAGTTTTGACTATATGGACCTTTGTTGGCAAAGTGACATCTCTGCTTTTTAATATGCTATCTTGCTTTGTCATAGCTTTTCTTTCAAGGAGCAGGTGTCTTTTAATTTCATGTCTGCAGTCACCATCTGCAGTAATTTTGGAGCCCAAGAAAATAAACTCTGTTACTGTCTCGACTTTTTCCCCTTCTATTTGCCATGGAGTGACGGAACAAGATGCCATGATCTTTTTGAATGTTGAGTTTTAAGACAACTATTTCACTCTTGTCTTTCACCTTCATCAAAAAGCTCTTTAGTTCCTCTTCACTTTCCGCCATTAAAGTGGTATCATCTGCATAGCTGTGGTTGTTGATATTTCTCCCAGGAATCATGATTCCAGCCTGTGATTCATCCAGCCTGGCATTTCTCATGTTGTACTCTACAAATAAGTTAAATAAGCAGGGTGACAATACTCAACCTTGACATGCTCCTCACCCAATTTTGAATCCATATGTTGTTCCATTCTGGTTCCAACTGTTGCTTCTAATTCTGAATACAGGTTTCTCAGGAGACAAGTAAGGTGGTCTGGTATTCCCATCTCTTTAAGAATTCTCCACAGGTTGTGTGATCCACACAAAGGTTTAGCATAGTCGATGAAGCAGAAGTAGATGTTTTCCTGGAATTCCTTTGCTTTCTTTATGATCCAGCAAATGCTACCAATTTGATCTCTGGTTCCTCTGCCTTTTCTAAACCCAGCTTGTACATCTGGAAGTTCTTGATTGACATACTGCTGAAACCTAGCTTGAAGGATTTGGAGCATATCCTTACTAGCATGGGAAATGAACATAACTGTATGGTAGTTTGAACATTCTTTGGCATTGCCCTTCTTTGGGATTGGAATGAAAACTGGCCTTTTCCAGTCCTGTGACCATTGCTGAGTTTCCAAATTTGCTGACATGTTGAATGTCAGCAGTTGAGTGCTGACATGTTGAATGTCAGCAGTTGAGTGCTGACATGTTGAGTGCAATGTCATCTTTCAGGATTTGAAATAGCTCAGCTGGAATTCCATCACCTCTACTAGCCTTGTTTGTAATAGTGCTTCCTAAGGCACATGTCTGGCTCTAGGAGAGTGATCACATCTTCATGGCTATCTGGATCATTGAGATCTTTTATTACAGTTCTTCTGTGTATTCTTGCCACCTTTTCTTAATCTCTTCTGCTTCTGTTAGGTCATTACTGTTTCCCTGATCATGCCCATCCTTGCATGAAATGTTCCCTTGATATCTCCAACTTTCTTGAAGAGATCTCTGCTGCTGCTGCATCGCTTCAGTCATGCCCAACTCTGTGCGACCCCATAGACGGCAGCCTACCAGGCTCCTCCATCCCTGGCATTCTCCAGGCAAGAATACTGGAGTGGGTTGCCATTGCCTTCTCCGAAGAGATCTCTAGCCTTTCCCAATTTATAGGCCTAACACAAACAAATAAACAGACAATAGAACAGCCTAGGAAGATCAGATAGAACATGTACATCTCAAATACACAGAGCAATATGAGTTTCCCTTAAGATTTTACCACACTGGCTTTTGATCTTTAACTGTGTGTATGTTAAAGTGTCCCCTCAATATTTAGGGTGTGATTTAATTTCTCCAGTTAACTAGGTACTTGCAAGTATGAGTTCCATACATCCTACAATGGGGCACCTCAGTGTCTTTTGACTGAGCCGCTGGTATTCCTTGGTAACTTCGAACAGAGCCCCCCTCCCCAGTGCCTTCCACTGTGTGGTATTTCCTTGGTACCTTTCAACCAGCCCCCCTCAGTATCTTTCAATTGGGCAGATATTCCTCAATATCTTTCAACCAAGTCCCATTCAATATCTCAGTCCATGGGGTGGGTATGTTCCAATGTCTTTCAACACCCCCCACCCCACAATATCTTTCAACTGAGAGGGGACAATACTTGCTATATCCCACCAAATAAAAATTCAGGATCTTCAATTTCAGTACAGGAGATCTGAGAACCAGTAGAGATTTACTCAAATGTGTTCTGAGCTCCTGAGGAAGTAGGTGGGGACAAGTGTGCCTCTGCTGGTACCAAGGCTCCAATTTCTCGAAGAGTTCAGGCAGAGGAGAGGAATCTGCTCTGGGTCCCTTTATCAGCTGGCCAAAACTGTTGACTAAAAAATTAGTCACAGCCTGAAAGCAGAGAGTTATTTTATTTGATGAGAATGTAAAGAACTTTGATCCTGGAAGACAGCATCTCAGTAGTCCTGAGAGACTGCTCCAAGGAGGCAGAAGAGTGAGTCAGGGTATATACAAGCTTGTAACAAATGGGCCAGGCAGTCTGAACATCAAAGATTATTGTTAAGTGACAAAGAATATGAGCTAGGTGTGATAGACTTGGGAAAACTTAGCAAGGCCTATTTGATCAAAGTCTTCTCTGTTTCCCGTTGTTTCTGCCTGGCATGGCAAACATTTGTTTACCAAACATTTGGTTATCCATCATCCTGTAAATTGATTTTTCCCCTTTGAAGTTCCATCTCTTACCTCTTCTACTAAATCCCAAATTGCATATAAGCATCAATCACCTGAATGCCTGTGTTCTTCATATTATGGAGGCCCCATATATACAAATTAAATTTGATTTTTGCTCCTAATAAGCTATCTCATGTCATTTCAATTCAGAGACCAGCCATAAGCATCTACAAGAGTAGAGGAAAATTATTTTCTCCCCTACAACAGGCTCAATCCTGACTCTGTAACAGGGAAGGGTCAATTTTGACTCTTCCATGCTAAATCTGTTTCTTTTACTTTAATGTTTGTTTTTTGCTGCTTTTGTTATTAGAATCATACATAATGGCCTGTCTCAGAGAACCCTGACCCTTCTGCCAGATCCTTAAACTAAAGTGCTTTTCGTTTATCTCCCAGAGAGATAATGTGACCCTGCTCACCTGTGAGTGACTGTAAAAAAGAAGAAAATCAACACATCCCCCTGCTTGAGGCTTGCCATTCTAGGAGATATTTGGAACAATTAAATAGTCCTTTCACTTGGTTTCCTTATCTCTCCCCCACGTCTGATCCATAAAAGAACCGGGTATCCAGACCCGGACAAGATGGTCATTTTGAGACGTTAGACTGCCATCTTCTGTATCAGCTGGCTTTCAGAATAAAATCATAATCCTTGCCTCAACACCTCATCTCTCTGATTCATTGCCCTCTCCTGCGGCAAGCAAGGCAAGCTTGGATTGGACTTGGAAACAAATTGATCACTGGTATTTTTCTCCTTCCTGGTTGCTCTGGAGAGCTGGAATCACTGATGACTGTGACATCCTTGTTTATTGATAAGGCAGGAAATACTCCATTTCTCATTTTCCAGCATCATCTGTGTGCTGGAGGTACTGAGATCTCCCCTGACCTCAGATATAAATATCCCATTTTCTATACAGCATTTCCCACTTGACTGTCTAGGACGATCTTTACTAACTGAACAGAGTCAAACCTAACTCAAGCCCCCATTCCTGTCCTCCCAGTCTTCTCTCTTCCAGATAATGTCAACACCACCCCTCATTTGCACATGGGGTAATCCACGTAATTTTCTTTCCCTTGTGCTTTTCATCCACAGTCCTGTGACCTGACCAACTCTATCCAGGGTCTAGTTACTCCTCCCATTCCCTCCACTATTGTCCTAGCCCTGCGTGGTTCTCAGCTCCCTTACTGTCCTAACCATCTGAAAAGGATCACCAGGTCTTCTGCACCAAACCATAGCTGTCTACCAGTCAAGCCTACCCCTCAGGCCTCCAAACGAAAAGCCAGCATCTCACCACTGCAAATACAAAGAGTTTGTAAATTAATATGCTCACTTTGGGAAAACAGTATGGTTTAATTGTACAAAATTGCACATTCATAAACCTTGGGCCCCTGCATTTTCACTCCTAAGATGGCATCTATAAGTCACTATGAAAAAGTGTACAAGGGACATATAAAGTGTTCCTAACAGCAGTCTTCATAATTGTGAGGAAGGAGAGGATAGCCATTGACAATAAAGGGATAAAGAGAGCTTTGCCGAACTGAAAAGAATACATAGATAAATAAATATTAGTAGTATAATGTTGAGTTTAAATTAAGAACCAGTATGAAAAAAAATGAAAGTTAGTTGCTCAGTCATGTCTGACCCTTTGCCATCCCATGAACTATAGTCTGCCAGGCTCCTCTGTCCATGGAATTTTCCAGGCAAGAGTACTGTACTGGGTTGCCAATTAAAAAGATCTCAGTTCTTTCTGTATTGATTCTGTGCATATTCTCTTATATGCATTCAATCATGAGTCTTTCCCTTCTTCCATAGTTTGGGGACATAAGAGAAATACTCTACCTGTTATATAGAGACAACCAGTGCTGTGATGGAAGAAAGACTGAGAAATCATTGAGGGAGGAGATGGAGACAAGAGAGACTGGCATTCCAGGCAGGAGGAACAGCACGGCAAGCACACAGACTCACAAATGAATATGACAGCTGCCTGTGGGTGCAGATGAACACACAAAGACACCCACTGAAAACCCTTCCTAGTAAAATAAGAAAACCAAGTTCATGCCTTCTCCTTCTCTGGTCTGAACTGTCCAAAGGCTGGGACCTAATGCCCTGAACACACATCTCACAGTCCATAATCAAAGCTTCTGCTCCTAAATGCCCTGTGATCACATGAACCTTCCCCAGGACAAGAGGCCACACACACCTGTCATAGTCACTAATGGGCACCTACCAAGAGGAATTATTCACTGGACACTAACACAACTGCTGCCTCTGTAGGAAGTCTGGCCCCATCAGAGGTCTGTGAGCCTCTACAAAGTTGCCTTTTCCCTGCACAGAGTAGGAAAAGAAAGCAGAATCTGGACAGAATCCACAAGAGATACACAAAAATTTCTTATTGCACTTTAGAGCCACACTTTGAAAAACTTTACTAAGTTTGAGTTTCTGCTTTCAGGCTAATCTGTCTATCAGATGCCTGAAATGGTTTGGAACTGGCTTCAAAAGAATTCACAAAGTCCAGGAAAGCAGTCAAATTCAATAGTTTTTGGTTGTGTCACTTCCTCTCATGTTTCCCCACCTTCTGGCAAACCCTCAACCCATGTGATGCATGCGTGGTCATCCCTTCACCATCAAACACTAAGCGGGTTGGAGTGTTGACCTAGAGGCTGAGTGCTAGACCTCCATTTGAGACCAGACTAGGCCTCAGCAACCTATTCTGATCTCAAATGTTAAGCAAAGCAGGAAACAGGAGAAAAGGGAAGGAGTACAGGCATAAAATGCCTTGCCTGGAGCTCTCAGCCTGGGGTGTGGGCCAGAAGCTTTCAGTCTGAGTTCATTAAGAAAACCCTCTGCAACTTGTTTAACTATACGAGGAGTTTCTCAAGTAGAAAATGAGTGTTGTCTTTCCATTACCCTGCAAAGTTTCACTAAGCTTTTCCGTGGCAATGTGTACTGTTCTGTGGTGACTGACATGACTACACCTCTAATATCTTGGTCTCCTTAGGATGTGACATATTCAGGATGAGGCAGGTATATCTGGACATCCATGTGGTCTCTGAAATGCACAGAGGCAAAGCACACACCTCCTGGTTTGCAGGGGAAAGGAAAGGATCAGGAAATTATCTGTCTCCTGGTCCCAGTAAGGTAAACAAAGTCTAATTGGTCTAATAAACAATCTCCAGATTCTGATAGAATTGAAATCTCACCTGCCCAGGCTCAGTCCCTCCTCCAACTGAGACAGCTGTAGCAGGGATAGGAAAAGAGTCACATTACTGCCCCTTTCTGTCTCCCACTGACCATAAAATGAAGGTGGGAGCTGGCTGCAGGGAAGACTCAGTCAAGTGGAACAGTTGCAGTTCTGTTGATGGCCTCTGCTGTGGCGCATGTCTCTCACGTAGGAGACACACCGGCTGGCAGGGGGCTAACACTGACATCCCCAGTGGAATCCTACTTCCTCTTCAGTATTTACAAATTGTGAAGAAATTTTTCTTTCTTTTTTTTTTTTTTTTTGGACGAAGCCATCCAATTCAGGAAGACTAAGTCCAGCCCTATGGTTGGCTTAACGTGAAAACACACTCCGTTGTTAAAGGCTCACTAAAGAGATCCTTGCTCTCACTTCTCCTCAATCTGTCAGCTATTCTTTTCTGACCCAGAGCAGGAATCAGGGTGGCAAAGCCAGGTTCATGATCTCTTAACTGGGAAAAGGTTTCCTAACTTGTTTTCAACATTGCAATCTCTGCCCAAACTGTGGAAAACACCACTTACCAGAGATGTGTTTCAGACCAGACCAAGAGCAGGGATGTTTCTTTCAACATGGAATTGAAAGCACTGTGTGCCATTGATTCCTCCTCAGTCGCAGGTGCTTGGGGATGCCTCTGAGACAACAGCACCCAGGTAGCTGCTGGATAGTCTCCAAGAGCTTCCGCTATCACAGGGTGATAGAGTGGTTCTGCAACCCAAGGTTTGAATCTGGCTAGTTTGAACCCAGTTTCTCCTGCAGAGGCAGTAGCTCTGCTTTTGTCCAACAAGCAATTCCATTTTGTAGGTACCCAGAAGTGACCGTGACATGTTGTGTCACCTCTTGTCCTAAGGAAGGCTCAGAGAGGATGTAGTAATACAAGGTGTAGACTGTGAGATGTGTATTTAGAGCTACACCTCCTACCTGTAAAAGTTCAACCCAGAGAAGGAAAAGGTATAATTTGGTTTTCTTATTTTTCTTACTTTACTATTTCTCATTTTACTATTGAGGTCTTTAATTGGCTGTTTAACTGTTTTCATCTGTATTCACAGGTAGCTGTCAGGTTCAATTGTGAGCTTGTATCTTTGCCTTGCATTTCTTTCTGCCTCGAATGCCATGCTCTCTTGTCTCCACCTCCTCCTTCAATGATTTCTCAGTCTTTCTTCCATCATAGCATTGATTGTCTCTGAATGTCAGACAGTATTTCTCTGATATCGCTAAACTATGGCAGGAGGGAGAGATTCCTGACTGACAACTGAGAAATAGAGCATTTCCTGCAATATCAGTAAACAAGGATGTCCCAACCATCAGTGATTCCAGCCCTCCAGGTGTGAATTTCTGAGCCCAGAAGATGCCCAGGAAGAACAACACCTGCTATCATGCAGCCATCAGGTTGCTGCCACTCCCTACGGTGAGCACTGAGGAGCTCGAGGGGATGTGAAAAATGCAGAGTACTGGTCTCAGATAGCTGAAATGCATTTGAAAAGAACAATTTCAGTGGGCCCAGACTTGTGTAATGACCACCTACACACCAAACAACCATCCCAAGAAATAGAACATCTTCAATAACTATACCTACCTCTGTTTCTATTTACTCCATGCCCTGTCACCAGCCCTTGGGTGACAGCTTCATGAAGTATGTGTTTCCTTTCTTTCATTTGTTGTGTTATCGTGGACATATACATGCCTGAGCAATACTTTGTTGAGCTCTCCTGAGGTTTTATTTAAAAGGCATTATATTGGTTCTTGGGGCTTCCCTGGTGGCTCAGTGGTATAGAATCCTGTTGTCCCAATGCAGAAAACCTGGGTTTGACCCTGGGGACAGGAAGATCCTTTGGAAAAGGAAATGGCAACCCACTTCATTATTCTTGCCTGGAAAATCCCATGGACAGAGGAGCCTGGTTGGCTATAGTCCATGGGGTGGCAAAGACTCAGTGACTCTTTGTTGTTTAGCAACTAAACAATAGCAAACACTGGTTCTAAATCTAAAAACTCAACATTATGTTACTAATATTTATTTATCTATGTTTAAGCCATGACTCAAATCCTTTCAGTCTGCAGAGCTCTGTTTATTTTTCCATTCTCTCTCAATGGCTACCCTCTTTTCCCACAATTATGAAGTCCAATATTAGGAACACACTGCTACACATTCCCTATACATTTGTGCATAGTGACTCTTAGGTGCCATCTTAGGAGTGGAAATGCTGTGTTCCAAGGTATATGAATGTACAGCTTTTATAAAATTAAGGCATATTGTTTTTTTCAAAGTGATTGTAATCTTTTAAAGTTTATTATTTTTCAATTGATCAAAGTGATTATAATGATTTATATTCTCAGCAACTATGTTTCAGAGATCCTACTGATCCACATTTTCATTAATACTCTATATCATCCAACTTCTAACTGTTCCAGTTGAATTGATGTACAGTGTTATCTCATTTTGCATTTGTCATCTCATTTTACATTTTTCTAATTATTAAGAAGGCTGCTAAGCTATCTGTGTGTTTATTGGTCAGACATGTTTTGTTTTGTTTTGGTTCTTTTTTCAGAGAATGGTCTGTTCGTGTCTTTTGCCCACTTCTACACTAGATTGTTTCTCATGCTCTTAGTGGTTTCTGAAATTTAAAATATACCTTTTTTCTATTGATCCTTATTTGACATCATGTATACAAATATCTTCTCGAGGTTTTTGGAGATTCTTTAATTTTTATTGTCCTTAAACATTTTTTTCATGAACAGAATTTTTTCTTATTAATATAGTCAAAGGCACCTCACTTGTCAGTCTTTACTATATAGCTATCACTTGGGTGTCTGTACCATAAGGGTATCTGTACCCTAAGATCAACTATATTTTCTTGTAGAATTTTCCACTTGAAATTTAGGCCTTTCCACCTTCCAGAGTTCTTTATCAAAAGTGATATAAAGGTGGGGCAGTACCTTTTTCCATATGGATAACTAGTTTGTCAAACTCCATTTGCTAGACAGTGCTTTCTCTACCCACTGAAATGCCATGCACTTCTTCCATTCATCAGAATTCCACACATGCCTGAGTCTGATACAAGGCTCAGTACTGTGTTCTATAGGACTGTTAGTTCATTCTTCTGCTCTTCCCAAGTACAGCATTAATAGATACTTTGTTTGTTTTTACAATGTATAAAATATACATGAAAATATGTCATAAATGGTATGGCAAACCTTCCCATTTATTCTGTTTTCTTAAAAAATTTTGGTATTTTCCCCTTCCTCTTCCACATGAATTTAGGAATCCCATGACCTGCCAGAGTGATCCACATCCAGGTTTGACCACGTGGCAGTCAGGTATAGGGCTCCTAATGACAAAAGAACAGAAGGACATGAGGGAGAATGGGTACGTGTATATGTATGGTTGAGGCCCTTTGCTGTGTACCTGAAACTACCGCAACATTGTTAATTGGGTATACTCCAATATAAAATTTAAAATTAAGAAAAAACATAACGACAGAGAAAAGTTAGAGAAATGTTTCTCGCTCATTCACTGGAAGCTTTGAGAAGCTGCTCACAGCCTTCCTCCCTCCCTGCCCCTTGTGCTCCCTTGGGTGTCTTCATTAGGTGACCTCCCAGGGTCCTTGGAAACCTGCCCTTTCTCGCCCCTCGTACCCCTGTGTGCTCTCCTTACTCACTGAGCTTCCTAGAGTTACACTCTTGTATTTTTCTTTTCTGGGAAATATTTCTGCTGTAGAGAAAGATGTAAACATGATTGCTATGGTTTCATTTTCATTTCCTAGAAATGTGCGTTATCAACTATCATCTTTTGTTTTCCCCCCAAGGCAGGGCTCAAGCCAGAGGTTCTGATATTATCTACTGCCTCCCATCCTGGACGTCATTTCCCAGGCAGGCTACAGGTTTGCCTGTCCTTGCTCTATACTTTGTCTGCATTTGCCTGGACAAGGACAGTTCTCTGGAGTGTCCCTGTGCTGGGGGCTGCAAGGAACAATTCACCAGACTGCATTTTCTGCTCACTTAGTGGAAGCTCTCAGATCTGAGCTCTGACCAGAAACATCTTTTCTCTTTTGGCTGGTAAGTGAGCAAGCTCCTTGCACTGAAGTGATGGGATGCTGGCCTTTTGCTTGGAGGCCTCAAGGGCAGAACTGGCTGGTGGAGAGCTGAGAGTTGGTGCAGAAGACCTGGTCATCCTCCTCAGGTGGTCAAGAGAGTGAATGACAAGCTGAGAACTGCCCAGGGCTATGGCAACGATGATGGAAATAAGCAGAGTAACTGGATTCCAGATGGACTTGGGGAGGTCACAGGATTGTAGACATGAGATAAGAGAGAAAGACAGTTATGTGGGTGATCCCATGTGCAAACAAAGGGTGGCACTGACATTACCTGGAAGGGAGAAGACTATGGAAGGAAAGAGATGGGGACTTGATTTAGGCTTGGCCTTGTTCAGTTATAAGATCATCCTAGACACACAGTGGGAGATGCTGTGTAAACAGTGGGGTATTTGTGAATGAGGTTAGGGAAGACTTCAGCACCTTCAGCACAGAGGTGGTGCTGGACAACATGGGACAGGGTAAGAAAACCTAAATGGTGAATGTATGTGGAGCCCCATCAGGACTGAGCCTGTGTGAGGGGAGGCAATAATTCTCTTCTACCCTTGTGAGTGCATTGGGCTGGTCTTATAACTAAAATGACATGAGACAGAGTAATATGAGGAAAAAACAAATGTAATTATCTATGTTCAGGGACTTCATAATATATAGCACAAAGACATTCAGGCAATCGGTGCTTATATGCCATTTGGATTTCAGGAGAAAGGTAGGAGCCTAGGACTTCAAAGGGGAAAATCCATTTTAGAGAGGTACAAAAACAAATGTTTGGTAAATGTTTGCCATGCCAGGCAGAAAGCAATGGGAAACAGAGAAGGCTTTGATCAAATAGGCCTTGCTAAGTTTCCCCAAGTCTACTCTACCTAGTTCATAGTCTGTAGGTATCTCTGGTGATAGCTCTTCTTCCTAGATTAGGCCCTTTATCTAAATTCTTTAAGGCAGTTAAGGGGAAGGTAAAAGCTCTTCTTGAGTCTTTGGTTTCTTAAAATTAATTATTCTAAATAACCCTAATGCCAAGGAGGCACATTTGGGCCAGCATAGTTTGTTCCCTTACAACATAGACACACCCAATCTTAGATCTTGGTTTGGGGTGGGGAGGTGCAAACAAAACAAGTTTGGTCAGCCACAGTTTTTAAACTGCTTTAGTTTAAAAAAAATGATATGGGGGCACAAAATTTTTCCTCTACCCTTCTAGGTTCTTGTAGCTGGTCTAAGAATTAAATTGACATGAGATAGATCAACAGAGGGAAAAAAAAAAAGCAAATACAATTACTAAACATAGGTAAGGGTGGTGGCTCTAGAACTGTATGAGATGCAGAGGCAGTCAGGCAATCAGAATGTATTCATTCTGAGCAAAGTTGGTGGGTTTAGGGGTCGAGTACTTCAAAGGTGAGGAAGACAATGCAAATAGTAACGGGAAGAGTGAGAGTCTGGTAAACAGTAGTTGTCTCGCCACGTGGTAGAGACAGCGGGACACAGAGCAGAATGTGAGCACACAGGCCTTGGAAAATTTCCCAGCCTACTATGCCCAGCTCATATTGGTTTCAGTTACCTCTGGTGATAGCTCCTTTCTTGGAGGAAGCCCCCTATCTAACTGCTTTCAAGCAGCTAAGAGGGAGGTAAAAAAGAAAGCTTCCTGAGCGTTCTGCTTCTGAAAAATAAACAACCTAAACTAATCCTAATACCTGAGAAGCCTTTTGGGGTGGTAATGTTGCTCCCCTACACTGGTCGTTCATCTTATTTTTCTTGGACCTTGAAACAGAATGTCTTCTCATTGCTCAAAGTTCCTTCCTTTGTATCCCTTAAAAGTCACATGTTTTTGAAACATTTAAATGCCCTGCTTCCAGGCTAAGATCCCTGATGCTAGTGTCATCCTCTCAGGCAGCTCCTATTCTTATAATGGGGTCAGGGGAAGAAAGAAAGAGAGGAGAAGCTGCCTCTTTTCCTCTCCCTGAAGCATTGCCTCAGTCGGAGGACAGACTGAACCAGGGCAGGTGAGATTTCAACTCCATAGCCGTCTGGAGATGGTTGATTAGACTGTTTGGAATTTTGTCTACCTGATTGGGACCAAGAGACAGGATATTTTCTGAGCCATTCTTTGCCTCTGCAAACCAGGAGCTGTGTACTTTGCCTCTGAATTTCAGAGACCGTATTGATGTCCAGATATATCTGCCTCCCCCTGAAAATGTTATGCCCAAAGGAGACGAAACTATTAGAAGTCTAGCCATGTCAGTCACCACAGAACCATTGCCACGGCCACTGAAAATCTTGCAAGCATTTGCAGAGTAATTCACAGACCCCACCCATTTCCTACTTGAGCAACTGCTTTTATAGTTAAACCGCTTGCAGAGGGTTTTCTGAATAAAATGAGGCTGAAAACTGCTGGTCCACACAAAAGCCTTAGGGCTCTAAGCAACTCTTTCTTTGCCCATCCTCTCTGGAGTCCTCTCCCAAGGCCAAAGGTGGGAAGCTGCCGGAGCCTGCCGGCAAACGAACCGGTCATGGATGCAATCGCCGAAATACCTAAGAAAATAAAGACTCGGAAAGATGGGGTTGAGAGGGACGGAGTCAGCTCTTGACTGAAACCGACAACCGACAATTTTATTGAGGGGTAACATACATATATATGCTAACAGGACTCACTAAATTTAGATCAAGGACATGTATACGTGCAGAATCGCAGGCATTAGTCTTCGCTCAGGAATTTTATCTTAACTCTTTAAGACTAGCAGAGCAAGGGACTAGCCTCTTAGTATGATTACAATCAGTTAAAGATTACCTAGACATAAACCATAAACAGGAGCCTGACAATCTCGTCAGGAAAATGGGTAAAAGGTCGCTACAGCAATTTCCTTGAGGGAGGTAAGAAAGGCCAACCTGTACTTTAATAAATCAGGGGTGTCGGGACAGAGAGGGACCTCTTGATCTCTCTCAGGGCCAAGAAGGAGCCTGAGCAGTCAGGCCGGCTCCCCGCAGGAAGCCTTACACAAATGTCACAGAAGTAGAGCCCAGAATCAAGGTCATCTCCAAAACTGACTGATCCCCGTGTAACCATTGCCAAAATCCCCTCTGATCCTTACAGGCCAACTTCCTGACCACAAATTAGGCAGAATGCCCGGCCCAGGACTCACTCTCTAGCACCCTAACCAATCACTTAATGCCATCCTTCCAGCAGTATTTTTTTTTTTTTTGTCTTGAGGCCATAAAAATAGGCTCCTAACCCACAAAAAGTGAGCCTGCCTGCTGTTCTAATGCTGTCCCATTGTCTCCCTTGGCTGTCAGGAGGTCAGCCGGCTGTGCTCACAGCACCCACATTACCTCTCTTGTTCTTTTTTTTTTTTTAATAAAAGAGAACACCCCTGCTGCCAGACCATAGCTGAAATGCACAGCTGCAAATCCCAGACAAGAAATGGTAGTCCCATGGTTGCTGAATTTGTGGTCTGAATCAGAAGATTTAATTCTAAATGAAAGATACTTCTATGTCATTTGGAAGCAGGTGTCCAGAGTAACTTTCTTTTTTAAATTAATTTATTTATTTTTAATTGGAGGGTCATTGCCTTACAATATTATATTGATTACTTCCATACATCAACATGGATCAGCCATAGGTATACATATATCCCCACTCCCTTAAGTCACCCCCCCGCCTCCCACCCAATCCCAACCCTCTAGATTGTCACAGAGCACCAGCTTTGAACTCCCTGCATCATACACCAAATTCCCACTGGTTATCTTTTTCACCTATGGTAAAGTATATGTTTCAATGCTACTCCCTTCATTTGTCCCACCCTCTCCTTCCCCCGTTGTGTCCACAAGTCTGTTCTCTATGTCTGCATCTCCACTGCTGCCCTGCAAACAGGTTCATCGGTACTCTCTGTCTAGATTCCACATACACACATTAACATACAATGGTTGATTTTCTCTTTCTCACTTACTTTACTCTGTATCATTATACAGGCTCTAGGTTCATTCACACATCAGAACTGACTTCTGATGAGTTCCTCTTTATGGCTGATTGCTACTGCTACTGCTAAGTCACTTCAGTCGTGTCCGACTCTGTGCAACCCCATCCCTGATATTCTCCGGGCAAGAACACTGGAGTGGGTGGCCATTTCCTTCTCCAATGCATAAAAGTGAAAAGTGAAAGTGAAGTTGCTCAGTCATGTCCGACTCTTCGCGACCCCATGGACTGCAGCCTACCAGGCTCCACCATTCATGGGATTTTCCAGGCAAGAGTACTGGAGTGGGGTGCCATTGCCTTCTCCGTTATGGCTCAGGCATAAAAATGGCTGGAGAGGGTATGGTGAAGAGGGAACTCTCTTGCACTGTTGGTGAGAATGGAAATGGATACAAGCACAACAGAGAACAGTATGGAGATTCCTTCAAACAAATAGGAATAAAGCTACCATGCATGTGTGTTAAGTTGCTTTACTTATGTTTGACTTTTTGCAACCCTATGGACTGTAGCCTGCCAGGCTCCTCTGTTCATGGGATTCTCCAGGCAATAATTCTGGAGTGGATTCCCATGCCCTCCTCCAGGGGATTTTCCTGACCAGGGACTGAACCTGCATCTCTTATGTCTCTGCATTGGCAGGCAGGTTCTTTACAATTAGCACCACCTGGGAAGCCCCATAAACTACCATGTGACCCAAAAATCCCACCACTGGGCCTATAGTCTGAGAAAATCATAACTGAAAAACACACATGTACCAACATTCCTTGCAACACTATCTACAATAGCTAGGATATGGAAGCAACCTAAATGTCCACCAACACATGAATGGATAAAGACGTTGTGGTACATATATGCAGTGCTCGTTGTTCTTAATAAACTCACTCCTCCTGCAACTCTGTGTCTGGAAACTCTTTTCCAGCCCACACTCAGACTGACACAACATTCTTCCCTTTGCTCCTGTTCCCTGCTTTTCTTACCTGAATCCGCCAGCCTAGTCTGGTCTAAACTGGAGGCCTGGCACTTCGCCTCATGGTCCACCCTCCAGCCTGCCCAGTTCTGGTTGTGAAGGGATGACATTTAAGCATCTTATGGGTTAAGTGTTTGCCGAAAGCTGGGGGAACATGGAAGGAGGTGGTACAAGCAAAAGAAGCTGAATCTGCTTTCCTTCCTGGACCCTGTGAATTCCTCTGAACACAGTCCCAAACCGTTTCAGGCATTTAATGGCCAGATTCGCCTTGAAAGTGGAATTCAAACATAGAAAACTTTCCAAAATGTGACTCTACAGTGCAGTCAGCAAGCAATCTTGGTATGTCTCTTGTGGAATCTGCCTAGATTCTGCTTTGGATTCCTACTCTGTGTGGGAAGAAGGCATCTTTGCAGAGGTTCACAGACCTCCGATGGGGCCTGTTAGGAGTTCCTCCTGAAGAAGCAGAAGTAGTGCTTGTGTCCGAGGAACAGTTCGACTCTGTAGGTGCCCAGGAGTGACCCTGACAAGTTGTGTCATCTCTTGTCCTTAGGACGATTTATATGGTCTTAGTCGACCTAGGGCTACAAAGTCTGACTATTGAGTGTGAGGTGTGCATAAAGGGACATCATGCCCCAGCCCACTGAGAAAAGGCCACTCCATACGAGAGTCTATCAAGTCTATCCAAGTGAGACTTGGAGTGACCCTCAAAATAAGGACCAGCCCAGCCCTGCGGAAACCTGAACAGTCTTTTTAATACTGAGGTCTTTAATTCGGTGTCTCTATGTATTCATCTGAATCCATGGCTAGTTGTCACGTTCATTGTCAGTTTTCATCTTTGCCTTGCAGTTTGTTCTTCCTAGAATGCCAGTCTCTCCTGTCCCCTCCACCTCCTTTAAGCATTTCTCAGTTTTCCTTTTTCCATCATAACATCGATTGTCTCTATATGTCAGACAGAATATTCCCAAACTAGGAAGGAGGGAGAGATTCATGACTACAGATGAAAGAATATATGCAGCACCAATTTGCAAAGAACTGAGATATTTTCTTTTTTAAAATCCTATATCACCTACACACTGTACAACCATTCCAAGAAACACAACACCTTCAATAACTATGCCTACGTGTATGCTCCTATTTACGCCATGCCCTGTCACCAGCCCTTGGGTAACAACGTCATAAAGTGTGTGTTTGATAACTTTGTTTCATTTGTTATATTATCACTTAATATGCCTGCCTAAACCATATTTTGTTATGTTTTCTTGAGAATATATTTAAGGGTATTCTACCTTTTAAAACTTTTTTATTGATTTACAATGCTGTGTTAGTTTCAGGTGTACAGCAAAGTTCATCTGTTAAGACTTTAACATATATCCGCTCTTTATTAGATTCTTTTTCCCATATAGACCATTGCAGAGTATTGAGGAGCATTCCCTGTGCTATACAATAGATCCTTATTAGTTTTTTAGTTAACTAATTTTAATTTAGCTTTTTATTGACATATAGTTGATTTACAATGTTTCTCCAATCTCTGCTGTACAGAAAAATGACAGTTATACACATATAGACATTCTTTTTTATATATTCTTTCCTGTAATGATTTATCATAGGATATTGAATATAGTTCCCTGTGCCATATAATAGGACCTTGTTGCTTATCCATCCTATATATAATAGTTTACATCTGCTAATCCCAAATTCCCAGTACTTCCTTCGCCTGCTCGCTCCCCTTGGCAACCACAAGTCTGTTTCCTATGTTTGTGAATCTGTTTCTGTTCCATAGACAAGCTCATTTGCACCACACTTTAGGTTCCACATATAAGTGATAGCTATGGTATCTGTCTTTTGTTTTCTGACTTTGCTTAGTATGATCATCTCTATCTGCATTCATGTTACTGCAAAAGCATTATTTTGCTCTTTGATGGCAGAGTAATAGTCCTTAGATTAAATGTACAACATCTTCTATTCCTCTGTTGAGGGACATTTAGTTTGCTTCCAAGTCCTGGCTATTATAAATACTGCTGCAACAAACATTGGGGTGCATGGATCTTTTTGATTTATGGTTTTCTCCAGATATTTGCCCAGGAGTGGGGCTGCTAGATCATCAGTTCAGTTCAGTTGCTCAGTCATGTCTGACTCTTTGCCACCCCGTGGACTGGAGCACGACAGGCTTCCCTGTCTATCACCATCTCCCAGAGCCGACTCAAACTCATGTCCATTGAGTCGGTGATGCCATCCAACCATCTCATCCTCTGTCGTCCTCTTCTTCTCCTGCCTTCAATCTTTTACAGCACTGGGGTCTTTTCAAATGAGTCAGCTCTTCGCATCAGGTGGCCAAAATATTGGAGTTTCAGCTTCAACATCAGTCCTTCCAGTGAATATTCAGGACTGATTTCCTTTAGGATGGACTGGTTGGATCTCCTTGCAACCCAAAGGACTCTCAAGAGTCTTTTCCAACAACACAGTTCAAAAGCATCAGTTCTTCAGTGCTCAGCCTTCTTTATGGTCCAAATCTCACATCCATACATGACTATAGGAAAAATCACACTTTGACTAGACGGACCTTTGTCGGCAAAGTAATGTCTCTGCTTTTTAATATGCTGTCTAGGTTGGTCGTAGCTTTTCTTCCAAGGAGCAAGTGTCTTTTAATTTAATGGCTACAGTCACCCTCTGCACTGATTTGGGAGCCCAAGACAATAACGTCTCTCACCATTTCTATTCTTTCCCCATCTATTTGCCATGAAGTAATGGGACTGGATGCCATGATCTTAGTTTTTTGAATGTTTAGTTTTCAGCCAGTTTTTCCACTCTCCTCTTTTTCATCAAGAGACTCTTTAGTTCTTCTTTGCTTTCTGCCATAAGGGTGGTGCCATCTGCATATCTGAGGTTACTGTTATATCTCCCGGCATTCGTGATTCTAGATTGTGCTTCATCTAGCCTGTTACTTTGCATGATGTACTCTGCATGTAAGCTAAATAAGCAGGGTGATAATATACAGCCTTGACGCACTCCTTTCCCAAGATCATATGGTGGCTCTTTTTAGTTTTTTAAGGAACCTCCATACCGTTCGTCTTGCTGGCTGTAACAATTTCCTTTCACACCCACAGTATAGGAGGGTTCCCTTTTCTCCATATGCTCTCCAGCATTTATTGTTTGTGGATTTTTTGATGATGACCATTCTGACTGGTGTGAGGTGATACCTCACTGTAGTTTTGATCCATATTTCTCTTATTTAGTGATGCTGAGCATATTTTCATGTTCTTTTTACCCATCTGTATGCATTTCTTGGAGAAATGTTTCTTTAGAAAGCCTGCCAGATACTATAAAACTCTTTGAAGAAACTATAGAAAGAACACTCTTTGATATAAACAGGATTCCACTTTTTTTTCCTTTTGTTTTTACTATTGCTTTTACTCACTTCTGTTTATATATTTTAAACTCAACATGGTGTTACAAACACATAGTGTTTATTAACCTATGTATAACAATGGCAAAGAAGGCAATGGCAACCCACTCCAGTACTCTTGCTGGAAAATCCCATGGACGGAGGAGCCTGGTAGGCTGCAGTCCATGGGTTCGCTAAGAGTCGGGCACCGCTGAGTGATTTCACTTTCACTTTTCACTTTCATGCATTGGAGAAGGAAATGGCAACCCACTCCAGTGTTCTTGCCTGGAGAATCACAGGGCCAGAGGAGCCTACTGGGCTGCCTACTATGGGGTCGCACAGAGTCGGACACAACTGAAGCGACTTAACAGCAGCAGCAGCATAACAATGGAACATTCTTTTCAGTGCTGTAGAACTCAGTTTATTTATCCATTCTCTGTCAATATGAGGACTGCTATCAGGAACACTTTTTACATATCACTTGTACTTTTTTGCACACTGACTCCTCAGTACCATCTTAGGAGCGGAGATGCTGGCTCACAAAGTACATGAATGTACAAGTTTATAAAATTTATCCATACTGGTTTTTCAAAGTTTCAGAGACCCTAATATTCAGTGCTGTCAAACTTTTTAAATTTTCCAACTGAATTGATATACACTGTCATCTCATTGGGCACAGATTTGCATCTGCCTCATTACTAAGGAGGCTGTTAAAGTTTCTGTGCGCTTATACATCACATGCGGTTTTTTTTTTTCTTTTTCTGAGAAAGATCCCTTTATTCCTCTCTTCCACTTCCATACTAGACTGTCTTGCTTTTTCGTGTTTCTATCATTTTAAAAATATCTTTTTTGCATTGATTTTTAGTCTAACATATTGTGCAAGTATCAAATATCTAAGATATTGTGCAAATATCTTCTCCATGTGTCTAAAGAAATTTTTACCCCCCTTAAGCATTTCTTTTCATGAAAAGAAGCTTTTCATTTTAATGTAGTCTAAGGCACCTCATTTGTCAATATCTTTTATAGAGCTATCATCTGGGTGTCTTGTTTAAGAAATTTTTTTACCCTAAGATCAGTTATATTTTCTTCTAGAGTTTTCCATTTGAAATTTCAGTCTTTACTCTCCTTCTAGAGTTGATTATCAGTAGTGATAGAAGTAGAGAATCAGTAACATTCTCCATATGGATAACCAGGATAACCAATTTGTCCAGCTCCATTACTACACAGTACCTACTTTTCTCGCTGACGTGCCATATATGTCTCCTATCAAACACAATTCCACACATGCTTGAGGCAAACATAAAGATCAGTGTTGTGTTCTGAGGGTCAGTTGGTTTATCTCTATGCTGGCACCGAAGTACAGTATAAAATATGCTTTGTTTATTTTCATGATGTATAAAATATACTGAAAATATACCATACATGGTATGGGAGTTCCTCCCATTTTTTTCTCAAAATGTGAGTTCTAAAATATCAACCACATCTTCCTATTGTTGTTTAGTCATGAAGTCGTGTCTGATTCTTTGCAACCCCATGGACTGCAGCATGACAGGCTCCTCTGTCCTCCACTATCTCCCAGAGTTTGCTCAAATTCTTCCTGAGAGAGACGCTTAGGTTAGAGACTTCCTGATGCCTCCCACTTGGGCCTCATTACCCAGGGAGCACAGAGACTTGCTAATCCTTATTCTTTACAGTGAGCACAGAAGCACACTCTGATTGCATTCCCTGGTAAAAACTTAAGTTCTGGGAAGTGTTCCTGTGCAGCATCTGCTGTTTTAATAGAAACATTTGGACCTGCCCTCTGTCTTAGGAAATCTGTTTTCTCTCTAGAGCTGGTGAGTAAGCTTACTGTATATCTGCAGTGGCCAATTCTGGCTTTGTGTTTGAAGGACTGAGGGTGGGGGTGGCTGGTAGAGAGCCAAAATTCCATCCAGAAGTTCATGCCTTTTCTTCTTCTCCTTTCTTTAAATTAAAAAAGTTGTAAGAAAATTTGGAACAAGAGAATGTTTACTGCTTTCACCAATGGTAAATTATGTAATGTTTGATGCACATTGAGAGTTTTCTGATTCTAGCCTTATTACCATAGAGCTATTTAAATCTCTCTGAGTTTTGATAATTAAGAGGAATGAAAAGTAATTCTTTCTCTGCCATTTTCTTAATCCATGCAGGCCATGACAAAATACCACAGAGTGGGTTCTCTATTTAAAAAAAAAAAAATCTATTTATCTTATTTTTGGACAATTGGAAACCACGATCAAGGCAACTATAGATTAGGTGTCTGATGAGAGCACACTTCCTAGGTGGGTGCCTTTTCTATAAAGTCATGTGACAGAAGGGTTAAGCTAGATCTCTGAGGTCTCCTTTATGAGGGCACTAATCCATTCCTGATGGCTCTGCCTGCATGACCCAGGCAACTTGCAAGGGTCCATTTACTAATACAATCACTTTGAGCATTAATTTCACCCTTGAAAGTATGAGAACAACAGACATATATAAAATCTGTCTGTTGCGGTTCAATAGACTTCCCACCCTCTCCTTAGAAAACAGTACTCTTGTCTCACTTTGACATTCATTTCAATATTCTTGAACTATAATTGTATCTCTTCCTGAGTATTCATTCAACTAGCAGTAACATATGCTCACTTCCTTCATAAGTCATTAGTTAATAAAATCCTTAACATGTATTTATTTTATGTTTGAGAATCATGATTTTCCTTATTTTTTTAAGATTGTCCTTGCTCGATATGTAGGGTGGGGATGGAGAGCATTCAGCACACCCCTAATGGACAGAGCCCACTGGTAATTCCTGAGACAACCTTATGTGTATAAATATTTCTTAAATCACACTTTCTTGATATAACCATCCTTGCTCATAGTAAATGATAGGAGATTCCATCGATGTAATATTAATAATGTCTTTAAATTACCTCGGTTTAAGCAGATACCCATGTTTCAAAACTGTGTTGAACGGGGTAGGGAAAATTAGAGCTCTTATTTACTTCCTCTACGACTTCTTGGTACACATTTTATATTCTACCCATATCGGTCCATGAAGTGAGGTAAATAGATATCAAGCTCCCACTGGGCAGCTATACCACCATGACCGTGGTTTTGGTTGTTCTCCAAGACGTACGGGAAACAGATTTTATAACACATGTTATGGAACATATGTCCTGGCGGTCACCGCCTGGTGGACTTGTCTCTGCTTCCTGCCTCTCCCACAGGCTAGGTCCCATCCTGATTTGCTGCAGGTTATTGGAAATGAGGTCCTTCTGGAAGCCTTCTGTGCTCACTAACATCATGACCTAAGTGATTCTTCCTGCAGAATAGAAAGGTGCTGGTCTCTCTATTCAGGGGTCATGACAGTACAGACTGTCTATATTAGTTTCCCCTTGCTGTGTAACAAATTAATTCTATTATGGATCTGGAGGTGAGCAGTCAAAATGAATCTTAAGGAGCTACAATCAAAGTGTCAGCAGGGCCTGTTCTATCTGGAGGCTCCTGGAGATAATCCATTTTCTTGTCTACTTCAGCCTCTAGAAGTTGCCTGACATTCCTTGGCTCATTGCCTTTCCTCCATCTTCCTAGATCTTCACTCCAACCTCTGCTCTATTATCCTGTCTTCTTTTCAGTACTTGGCCCTGCCTCCATCTTGCCTGTGATTCCTATGATTATATGTAGCCCACTTGGATAAGCCAAGATAATCTTTTCATCTGAGCATCATTAACTTAATTACCTTCAAAAACTGCTGAATACACTAAGCCTTTATTCTTGTCCTCAAATTTTTAGATGATATTTTTACCTGCAATAATCAAACATGGACAGGTTAAACATTAGGCTTGTCTAGCAGTGGAATTAAAAACTAATGTCAAGTAAAAAGTGCTTTTTGCTATGTAAAGTAGCACACTCCCAAGTTATGGATATCACAATGTGGACATCTTCGGAACCATTATTCTGTCCTCCAAACTGTCCTGACTCTTTGGACATATAAATTATCAGCATAGAAAACAGGCAGAGTCTTCTGCAATGGTGGAAACAAAGGCCATCAAGAGATACTAGTCAGTCATAAAAGAATGAACAAACATAATTTGCAGTGACATGGATGGACCTAGATATTACCACACTAAGGGAACTAGTGTTTACTTTGTTTATTTTTACAATATAAAATATACCTGAAAATATGCCATAAATGGTATGGCAAACCTTCCCATTTATTGTATTCTTAAAATTTTGATATTTTCTCCTTCCTCTTCCACATGAATTTAGGAATCCCATGACCTGCCACAGTGATCCACATCCAGGTTTGACCACGTGGCAGTCAGGTATAGGGCTCCTAATGACAAAAGAACAGAAGGACATGAGGGAGAATGGGTACGTGTATATGTATGGTTGAGGCCCTTTGCTGTGTACCTGAAACTACCGCAACATTGTTAATTGGGTATACTCCAATATAAAATTTAAAATTAAGAAAAAACATAACGACAGAGAAAAGTTAGAGAAACGTTTCTCCCTCACTCACTGGAAGCTTTGAGAAGCTGCTCACAGCCTTCCTCCCTCCCTGCCCCTTGTGCTCCCCTGGGTGTCTTCATTAGGTGACCTCCCAGGGTCCTTGGAAACCTGCCCTTTCTCGCCCCTCGTACCCCTGTGCTCTCTCCTTACTCACTGAGCTTCCTAGAGTTTCACACTTGTATTTTTCTTTCCAGGTAATATTTCTGCTGTAGAGAAAGATGTAAACATGATTGCTATGGTTTCATTTTCATTTCCTAGAAATGTGCGTTATCAACTATCATCTTTTTTTCTTCCCGACAAAGGAAGTGTTGAAACCAGAGGCTCTTATATTCTCTACTGCCTCCCATCCCGGACGTCATTTCCCAGGCAGGCTACAGGTTTGCCTGTCCTTGCTGTCTACTCTATCTGCATTTGCCTGGACAAGGACAGTTCTCTGGAGTGTCCCTGTGCCGGGGGCTGCAAGGAGAAATTCAACAGACTGCATTTTCTGCTCGCTTAGTGGAAAACTCTCAGATCTGAGCTCTGACCAGAAGCATCTTTTCTCTTTTGACTGGTAAGTGAGCAAGCTCCTTGCACTGAAGTGATGGGATGCTGGCCTTTTGCTTGGAGGCCTCAAGGGCAGAACTGGCTGGTGGAGAGCTGAGAGTTGGTGCAGAAGACCTGGTCATCCTTCTCAGGTGGCCAAGAGAGTGAGTGACAAGCTGAGAACTGCCCAGGGCTAGGGCAACGATGATGGAAATAAGCAGAGTAACTGGATTCCAGATGGACTTGGGGAGGTCACAGGATTGTAGATATGAGATAAGAGAGAAAGACAGTTATGTGGGTGACCCCATGTGCAAACAAAGGGTGGCACTGACATTACCTGGAAGGGAGAAGACTATGGAAGGAAAGAGATGGGGACTTGATTTAGGCTTGGCCTTGTTCAGTTATAAGATCATCCTAGACACACAGTGGGAGATGCTGTGTAAACAGTGGGGTATTTGTGAATGAGGTTAGGGAAGACTTCAGCACCTTCAGCACAGAGGTGGTGCTGGACAACATGGGACAGGGTAAGAAAACCTAAATGGTGAATGTATGTGGAGCCCCATCAGGACTGAGCCTGTGTGAGGGGAGGCAATAATTCTCCTCTACCCTTGTGAGTGCACTGGGCTGGTCTTATAACTAAAATGACATGAGACAGAGTAATATGAGGAAAAAACAAATGTAATTATCTATGTTCAGGGACTTCATAATATATAGCACAAAGACATTCAGGCAATCGGTGCTTATATGCCATTTGGATTTCAGGAGAAAGGTAGGAGCCTAGGACTTCAAAGGGGAAAATCCATTTTAGAGAGGTACAAAAACAAATGTTTGGTAAATGTTTGCCATGCCAGGCAGAAAGCAATGGGAAACAGAGAAGGCTTTGATCAAATAGGCCTTGCTAAGTTTCCCCAAGTCTACTCTACCTAGTTCATAGTCTGTAGGTATCTCTGGTGATAGCTCTTCTTCCTAGATTAGGCCCTTTATCTAAATTCTTTAAGGCAGTTAAGGGGAAGGTAAAAGCTCTTCTTGAGTCTTTGGTTTCTTAAAATTAATTATTCTAAATAACCCTAATGCCAAGGAGGCACATTTGGGCCAGCATAGTTTGTTCCCTTACAACATAGACACACCCAATCTTAGATCTTGGTTTGGGGTGGGGAGGTGCAAACAAAACAAGTTTGGTCAGCCACAGTTTTTAAACTGCTTTAGTTTAAAAAAAATGATATGGGGGCACAAAATTTTTCCTCTACCCTTCTAGGTTCTTGTAGCTGGTCTAAGAATTAAATTGACATGAGATAGATCAACAGAGGGAAAAAAAAAAAAGCAAATACAATTACTAAACATAGGTAAGGGTGGTGGCTCTAGAACTGTATGAGATGCAGAGGCAGTCAGGCAATCAGAATGTATTCATTCTGAGCAAAGTTGGTGGGTTTAGGGGTCGAGTACTTCAAAGGTGAGGAAGACAATGCAAATAGTAACGGGAAGAGTGAGAGTCTGGTAAACAGTAGTTGTCTCGCCACGTGGTAGAGACAGCGGGACACAGAGCAGAATGTGAGCACACAGGCCTTGGAAAATTTCCCAGCCTACAATGCTCAGCTCATATTGGTTTCAGTTACCTCTGGTGATAGCTCCTTTCTTGGAGGAAGCCCCCTATCTAACTGCTTTCAAGCAGCTAAGAGGGAGGTAAAAAAGAAAGCTTCCTGAGCGTTCTGTTTCTGAAAAATAAACAACTTAAACTAATCCTAATACCGGAGAAACCTTTTGGGGTGGTAATGTTGCTCCCCTACACTGGTCGTTCATCTTATTTTTCTTGGACCTTGAAACAGAATGTCTTCTCATTGCTCAAAGTTCCTTCCTTTGTATCCCTTAAAAGTCACATATTTTTGAAACATTGAAATGCCCTGCTTCCAGGCTAAGATCCCTGATGCTAGTGTCATCCTCTCAGGCAGCTCCTATTCTTATAATGGGGCCAGGGGAAGAAAGAAAGAGAGGAGAAGCTGCCTCTTCTCCTCTCCCTGAAGCAATTGCCTCAGTCAGAGGACAGACTGAACCAGGGCAGGTGAGATTTCAACTCCATAGCCGTCTGGAGATGGTTTATTAGACTGTTTGGAATTTTGTCTACCTGATTGGGACCAAGAGACAGGATATTTTCTGAGCCATTCTTTGCCTCTGCAAACCAGGAGCTGTGTACTTTGCCTCTGAATTTCAGAGACCGTATTGATGTCCAGATATATCTGCCTCCCCCTGAACATATTATGCCCAAAGGAGACGAAACTATTAGAAGTCTAGCCATGTCAGTCACCACAGAACCATTGCCACGGCCACTGAAAATCTTGCAAGCATTTGCAGAGTAATTCACAGACCCCACCCATTTCCTACTTGAGCAACTGCTTTTATAGTTAAACCGCTTGCAGAGGGTTTTCTGAATAAAATGAGGCTGAAAACTGCTGGTCCACACAAAAGCCTTAGGGCTCTAAGCAACTCTTTCTTTGCCCATCCTCTCTGGAGTCCTCTCCCAAGGCCAAAGGTGGGAAGCTGCCGGAGCCTGCCGGCAAACGAACCGGTCATGGATGCAATCGCCGAAATACCTAAGAAAATAAAGACTCGGAAAGATGGGGTTGAGAGGGACGGAGTCAGCTCTTGACTGAAACTGACAACCGACAACTTTATTGAGGGGTAACATACATATATATGCTAACAGGACTCACTAAATTTAGATCAAGGACATGTATACGTGCAGAATCGCAGGCATTAGTCTTCGCTCAGGAATTTTATCTTAACTCTTTAAGACTAGCAGAGCAAGGGACTAAGCCTCTTAGTATGATTACAATCAGTTAAAGATTACCTAGACATAAACCATAAACAGGAGCCTGACAATCTCGTCAGGAAAATGGGTAAAAGGTCGCTACAGCAATTTCCTTGAGGGAGGTAAGAAAGGCCAACCTGTACTTTAATAAATCAGGGGTGGTGGGACAGAGAGGGACCTCTTGATCTCTCTCAGGGCCAAGAAGGAGCCTGAGCAGTCAGGCCGGCTCCCCGCAGGAAGCCTTACACAAATGTCACAGAAGTAGAGCCCAGAATCAAGGTCATCTCCAAAACTGACTGATCCCCGTGTAACCATTGCCAAAATCCCCTCTGATCCTTACAGGCCAACTTCCTGACGACAAATTAGGCAGAATGCCCGGCCCAGGACTCACTCTCTAGCACCCTAACCAATCACTTAATGCCATCCTTCCAGCAGTATTTTTTTTTTTTTTTTTGTCTTGAGGCCATAAAAATAGGCTCCTAACCCACAAAAAGTGAGCCTGCCTGCTGTTCTAATGCTGTCCCATTGTCTCCCTTGGCTGTCAGGAGGTCAGCCGGCTGTGCTCACAGCACCCACATTACCTCTCTTGTTCTTTTTTTTTTAATAAAAGAGAACACCCCTGCTGCCAGACCATAGCTGAAATGCACAGCTGCAAATCCCAGACAAGAAATGGTAGTCCCATGGTTGTTGAATTTGTGGTCTGAATCAGAAGATTTAATGCTAAATGAAAGATACTTCTATGTCATTTGGAAGCAGGTGTCCAGAGTAACTTTCTTTTTTAAATTAATTTATTTATTTTTAATTGGAGGGTCATTGCCTTACAATATTATATTGATTACTTCCATACATCAACATGGATCAGCCATAGGTATACATATATCCCCACTCCCTTAAGTCACCCCCCCGCCTCCCACCCAATCCCAACCCTCTAGATTGTCACAGAGCACCAGCTTTGAACTCCCTGCATCATACACCAAATTCCCACTGGTTATCTTTTTCACCTATGGTAAAGTATACGTTTCAATGCTACTCCCTTCATTTGTCCCACCCTCTCCTTCCCCCGTTGTGTCCACAAGTCTGTTCTCTATGTCTGCATCTCCACTGCTGCCCTGCAAACAGGTTCATCGGTACTCTCTGTCTAGATTCCACATACACACATTAACATACAATGGTTGATTTTCTCTTTCTCACTTACTTCACTCTGTATCATTATACAGGCTCTAGGTTCATTCACACATCAGAACTGACTTCTGATGAGTTCCTCTTTATGGCTGATTGCTACTGCTACTGCTAAGTCACTTCAGTCGTGTCCGACTCTGTGCAACCCCATCCCTGATATTCTCCGGGCAAGAACACTGGAGTGGGTGGCCATTTCCTTCTCCAATGCATAAAAGTGAAAAGTGAAAGTGAAGTTGCTCAGTCATGTCCGACTCTTTGCGACCCCATGGACTGCAGCCTACCAGGCTCCTCCATTCATGGGATTTTCCAGGCAAGAGTACTGGTGTGGGATGCCATTGCCTTCTCCGTTATGGCTCAGGCATAAAAATGGCTGGAGAGGGTATGGAGAAGAGGGAACTCTCTTGCACTGTTGGTGAGAATGGAAATGGATACAAGCACAACGGAGAACAGTATGGAGATTCCTTCAAACAAATAGGAATAAAACTACCATGCATGTGTGTTAAGTTGCTTTAGTTATGTTTGACTTTTTGCAACCCTATGGACTGTAGCCTGCCAGGCTCCTCTGTTCATGGGATTCTCCAGGCAATAATTCTGGAGTGGATTCCCATGCCCTCCTCCAGGGGATTTTCCTGACCAGGGACTGAACCTGCATCTCTTATGTCTCTGCATTGGCAGGCAGGTTCTTTACAATTAGCACCACCTGGGAAGCCCCATAAACTACCATGTGACTCAAAAATCCCACTACTGGGCCTATAGTCTGAGAAAATCATAACTGAAAAAGACACATGTACCAACATTCCTTGCAACACTATCTACAATAGCTAGGATATGGAAGCAACCTAAATGTCCACCAACACATGAATGGATAAAGACGTTGTGGTACATATATGCAGTGCTCGTTGTTCTTAATAAACTCACTCCTCCTGCAACTCTGTGTCTGGAAACTCTTTTCCAGCCCACACTCAGACTGACACAACATTCTTCCCTTTGCTCCTGTTCCCTGCTTTTCTTACCTGAATCCGCGAGCCTAGTCTGGTCTAAACTGGAGGCCTGGCACTTCGCCTCATGGTCCACCCTCCAGCCTGCCCAGTTCTGGTTGTGAAGGGATGACATTTAAGCATCTTATGGGTTAAGTGTTTGCCGAAAGCTGGGGGAACATGGAAGGAGGTGGTACAAGCAAAAGAAGCTGAATCTGCTTTCCTTCCTGGACCCTGTGAATTCCTCTGAACACAGTCCCAAACCGTTTCAGGCATTTAATGGCCAGATTCGCCTTGAAAGTGGAATTCAAACATAGAAAACTTTCCAAAATGTGACTCTACAGTGCAGTCAGCAAGCAATCTTGGTATGTCTCTTGTGGAATCTGCCTAGATTCTGCTTTGGATTCCTACTCTGTGTGGGAAGAAGGCATCTTTGCAGAGGTTCACAGACCTCCGATGGGGCCTGTTAGGAGTTCCTCCTGAAGAAGCAGAAGTAGTGCTTGTGTCCGAGGAACAGTTCGACTCTGTAGGTGCCCAGGAGTGACCCTGACAAGTTGTGTCATCTCTTGTCCTTAGGAAGATTTATATGATCTTAGTCCACCTAGGGCTACAAAGTCTGACTATTGAGTGTGAGGTGTGGATTCAGGGACATCATGCCCCAGCCCACTGAGAAAAGGCCACTCCATACCAGAGTCTATCAAGTCTATCCAAGTGAGACTTGGAGTGACCCTCAAAATAAGGACCAGCCCAGCCCTGCGGAAACCTGAACAGTCTTTTTAATACTGAGGTCTTTAATTCGGTGTCTCTATGTATTCATCTGAATCCATGGCTAGTTGTCACGTTCATTGTCAGTTTTCATCTTTGCCTTGCAGTTTGTTCTTCCTAGAATGCCAGTCTCTCCTGTCCCCTCCACCTCCTTTAAGCATTTCTCAGTTTTCCTTTTTCCATCATAACATCGATTGTCTCTATATGTCAGACAGAATATTCCCAAACTAGGAAGGAGGGAGAGATTCATGACTATAGATGAAAGAATATATGCAGCACCAATTTGCAAAGAACTGAGATATTTTCTTTTTTTAAAATCCTTTATCACCTACACACTGTACAACCATTCCAAGAAACACAACACCTTCAATAACTATGCCTACGTGTATGCTCCTATTTACACCATGCCCTGTCACCAGCCCTTGGGTAACAACGTCATAAAGTGTGTGTTTGATAACTTTGTTTCATTTGTTATATTATCACTTAATATGCCTGCCTAAACCATATTTTGTTATGTTTTCTTGAGAATATATTTAAGGGTATTCTACCTTTTAAAACTTTTTTATTGATTTACAATGCTGTGTTAGTTTCAGGTGTACAGCAAAGTTCATCTGTTAAGACTTTAACATATATCCGCTCTTTATTAGATTCTTTTTCCCATATAGACCATTGCAGAGTATTGAGGAGCATTCCCTGTGCTATACAATAGATCCTTATTAGTTTTTTAGTTAACTAATTTTAATTTAGCTTTTTATTGACATATAGTTGATTTACAATGTTTCTCCAATCTCTGCTGTACAGAAAAATGACAGTTATACACATATAGACATTCTTTTTTATACATTCTTTCCTGTTATGATTTATCATAGGATATTGAATATAGTTCCCTGTGCCATATAATAGGACCTTGTTGCTTATCCATCCTATATATAATAGTTTACATCTGCTAATCCCAAATTCCCAGTACTTCCTTCGCCTGCACGCTCCCCTTGGCAGCCACAAGTCTGTTTTCTATGTTTGTGAATCTGTTTCTGTTCCATAGACAAGCTCATTTGCACCACACTTTAGGTTCCACATATAAGTGATAGCTATGGTATCTGTCTTTTGTTTTCTGACTTTGCTTAGTATGATCATCTCTATCTGCATTCATGTTACTGCAAAAGCATTATTTTGCTCTTTGATGGCAGAGTAATAGTCCTTAGATTAAATGTACAACATCTTCTATTCCTCTGTTGAGGGACATTTAGGTTGCTTCCAAGTCCTGGCTATTATAAATACTGCTGCAACAAACATTGGGGTGCATGGATCTTTTTGATTTATGGTTTTCTCCAGATATTTGCCCAGGAGTGGGGCTGCTAGATCATCAGTTCAGTTCAGTTGCTCAGTCATGTCTGACTCTTTGCCACCCCGTGGACTGGAGCACGACAGGCTTCCCTGTCTATCACCATCTCCCGGAGCTGACTCAAACTCATGTCCGAGTCGGTGATGCCATCCAACCATCGCATCCTCTGTCGTCCTCTTCTTCTCCTGCCTTCAGTCTTTTCCAGCATTAGGGTCTTTTCAAATGAGTCAGCTCTTCGCATCAGGTGGCCTAAATATTGGAGTTTTGGTTTCAAAATCAGTCCTTCCAATGAATATTCAGGACTGATTTCCTTTAAGATGGACTGGTTGGATCTCCTTGCAGCCCAAGGGACTCTCAAGAGTCTTTTCCAACAAACACAGTTCAAAAGCATTAGTTCTTCAGTGCTCAGTCTTCTTTATGGTCCAACTCTCACATCCATACATGACTATAGGAAAAATCATAGCTTTGACTAGACGGACCTTTGTCGGCAAAGTAATGTCTCTGCTTTTTAATATGCTGTCTAGGTTGGTGGTAGCTTTTCTTTCAAAAAGCAAGTGTCTTTTAATTTCGTGGCTGCAGTCACCACCTGCAGTGATTTGGGAGCCCAAGACAATAAAGTCTCTCACTGTTTCCACTGTTTCCCCATCTATTTGCCATGAAGTGATGGGACTGGATGCCATGATCTTAGTTTTTTGAATGTTTAGTTTTCAGCCAGTTTTTCCACTCTCCTCTTTCACTTTCATCAAGAGGCTCTTTAGTTCTTCGCTTTCTGCCATAAGGGTGGTGTTATCTGCATATCTGAGGTTACTGTTATTTCTCCGGCATTCTTGATTCTAGTTTGTGCTTCATCTAGCCTGTTACTTTGCATGATGTACTCTGCATGTAAGCTAAATAAGCAGGGTGATAATATACAGCCTTGACGCACTCCTTTCCCAAGATCATATGGTAGCTGTTTTTAGTTTTTTAAGGAACCTCCATACCGTTCGTCTTGCTGGCTGTAACAGTTTCCTTTCACACCCACAGTATAGGAGGGTTCCCTTTTCTCCATATGCTCTCCAGCATTTATTGTTTGTGGATTTTTTGATGATGACCATTCTGACTGGTGTGAGGTGATACCTCACTGTAGTTTTGATCCATATTTCTCTTATTTAGTGATGCTGAGCATATTTTCATGTTCTTTTTACCCATCTGTATGCATTTCTTGGAGAAATGTTTCTTTAGAAAGCCTGCCAGATACTATAAAACTCTTTGAAGAAACTATAGAAAGAACACTCTTTGATATAAACAGGATTCCACTTTTCTTTTCCTATTGTTTTTACTCACTTCTGTTTATATATTTTAAACTCAACATCGTTTTACTAAAACATAGTGTTTATTAAACTATGTACAACAATGGCAGAGAAGGCAATGGCAACCCACTCCAGTACTCTTGCTGGAAAATCCCATGGACGGAGGAGCCTGGTAGGCTGCAGTCCATGGGGTCGCTTAGAGTCAGGCACCTCTGAGTGACTTGACTTTCACTTTTCACTTTCATGCATTGGAGAAGGAAATGGCAACCCACTCCAGTGTTCTTGCCTGGAGAATCCCAGGGCCAGAGGAGCCTACTGGGCTGCTGTCTACGGGGTCGCACAAAGTCGGATGCAACTGAAGCGACTTAACAGCAGCAGCAACAGCGTAACAATGGATCATTCTTTTCAGTGCTGTAGAATTCAGTTTATTTATCCATTCTCTGTCAATATGAAGACTGCTATCAAGAACACTTTTTACATATCACCTGTACTTTTTGCACGCTGACTCCTCAGTACCATCTTTGGAGCGGAGATGCTGGGTCACAAAGTACGTGAATGTACCAGTTTATAAAATTTATCCATACTGGTTTTTCAAAGTTTCAGAGACCCTAACACTCAGTGTTGTCAAACTTTTTAAATTTTCCAATTGAATTGATATACACTGTCATCTCATTGTGCACAGATTTGCATCTGCCTCATTACTAAGGAGGCTGTTAAAGTTTCTGTGTGCTTACAGATCACATATGGTTTATTTTTTTCTTTTTCTGAGAAAGATCTTTTTATTCCTCTCTTCCACTTCCATACTAGATTGTCTTGCTTTTTCGTGTTTACCATTTAAAAAATATCTTCTTTGCATTGATTTTTAGTCTAACATGTTTGTGCAAATATCTTCTCCATGTGTCTAAAGAAATTTTTACTCCCCCTTAAGCATGTCTTTTTATGAAAAGATGCTTTTCATTTTAATGTAGTCTAAGGCACCTCATTTGTCAATCTTTTTTATAGAGCTATCATCTGGGTATCTTGTTTAAGAAATTTTTTTTACTCTAAGATCAGTTATATTTTCTTCTAGAGTTTTCCATTTGAAATTTCAGTCTTTACTCTCCTTCTAGAGTTGATTATCAGTAGTGGTAGAAGTAGAGAATCAGTAACATTCTCCATATGGATAACCAGGATAACCAATTTGTCCAGCTCCATCACTGCACAGTACCTACTTTTCTCACTGATGTGCCATATATGACTCCTATTAAACACAATTCCACACATGCTTGAGGCAAACATAAAGATCAGTGTTGTGTTCTGAGGGTCAGTTGGTTTATCTCTATGCTGGCACTGAAGTACAGTATAAAATATGCTTTGTTTATTTTCATGATGTATAAAATATACTGAAAATATACCATACATGGTATGGAAGTTCCTCCCATTTTTTCTCAAAATGTGAGTTCTAAAATATCAACGACATCTTCCTATTGTTGTTTAGTCATGAAGTCATGTCTGATCCTTTGCAACCCCATGGACTGCAGCATGACAGGCTCCTCTGTCCTCCACTATCTCCCAGAGTTTGCTCAAATTCTTCCTGAGAGAGACGCTTAGGTTAGAGACTTCCTGATGCCTCCCATTTGGGCCTCATTACCCAGGGAGCACAAAGACTTGCTAATCCTTATTCTTTACAGTGAGCACAGAAGCACACTCTGATTGCATTCCCTGGTAAAAACTTAAGTTCTGGGAAGTGTTCCTGTGCAGCATCTGCTGTTTTAATGGAAACATTTGGACCTGCCCTCTGCCTTAGAAAATCTGTTTTCTCTCTAGAGCTGGTGAGTAAGCTTACTGTATATCTGCAGTGGCCAATTCTGGCTTTGTGCTTAAAGGACGGAGGGCAGAGGTGGCTGGTAGAGAGCTGAAGTCCCAATTTCTTCTCCTTTTTTTAAATTGAAAAAGTTGTAAGAAAATTTGGAACAAGAGAATGTTTACTGCTTTCACCAATGGTAAATTATGCAATGTTTGATGCACATTGAGAGTTTTCTGATTCTAGCCTTATTATCATAGAGCTATTTTTTTTTCCTTTATTTTTATTAGTTGGTGCCTAATTACTTTACAATATTATAGTGGTTTTTGTCATACATTGACATGAATCAGCCATGGATTTATATGTATTCCCCGTCCCGATCCCCCCTCCCACCTCCCTCTTTGCCATGTTCTTAATCCATGCAGGCTATGACAAAACCACAGACTGGGTTCTCTATTGAAAAAAATCTATTTTGCTTATTTTTGGAGAATTGGAAACCACGATCAAGGCAACTATAGATTAGGTGTCTGATGAGAGCACACTTCCCAGGTGGGTGCCTTTTCTATAAAGTCATGTGACAGAAGGGTTAAGCTAGATCTCGGAGATCTCCTTTATGAGGGCACTAATCTATTCGTGATGGCTCTGCCTGCATGACCCAGGCAACTTGCAAGGGTCCATTTATTAATACAATCACTTTGAGCATTAATTTCACCCGTGAAAGTATGAGAACAACAGACGTACATAAAATCTGTCTGTTGAGGTTCAATAGACTTCCCACCCTCTCCTTAGAAAACAGTACTCTTGTCTCACTTTGACATTCATTTCAATATTCTTGAACTATAATTGTATCTCTTCCTGAGTATTCATTCAACTAGCAGTAACATCTGCTCACTTCCTTCATAAGTCATTAGTTATTAAAATCCTTAACATGTATTTATTTTATGTTTGAGAATCATGATTTTCCTTATTTTTTTAAGATTGTCCTTGCTTGATATGTAGGGTGGGGATGGAGAGCATTCAGCACACCCCTAATGGACAGAGCTCACTGGTAATTCCTGAGACAACCTTATGTGTATAAATATTTCTTAAATCACACTTTCTTGATATAACCATCCTTGCTCATAGTAAATGATAGGAGATTCCATCGATGTAATATTAATAATGTCTTTAAATTACCTCGGTTTAAGCAGATACCCATGTTTCAAAACTGTGTTGAACGGGGTAGGGAAAATTAGAGCTCTTATTTACTTCCTCTACGACTTCTTGTTACACATTTTATATTCTACCCATATCGGTCCATGAAGTGAGGTAAATAGATATCAAGCTCCCACTGGGCAGCTATACCACCATGACTGTGGTTTTGGTTGTTCTCTAAGACGTACGGGAAACAGGTTTTATAACACATGTTATGGAACATATGTCCTGGCGGTCACCACCTGGTACTCTTGGCTCTGCTTCCTGCCTCTCCCACAGGCTAGGTCCCATCCTGATTTGCTGCAGGTTATTGGAAATGAGGTCCTTCTGGAAGCCTTCTGTGCTCACTAACATCATGACCTAAGTGATTCTTCCTGCAGAATGGAAAGGTGCTGGTCTCTCTATTCAGGGGTCATGACAGTACAGACTGTCTATATTAGTTTCCCCTTGCTGTGTAACAAATTAATTCTATTATAGATCTGGAGGTGAGCAGTCAAAATGAATCTTAAGGAGCTACAATCAAAGTGTCAGCAGGGCCTGTTCTATTTGGAGGCTCCAGGAGATAATCCATTTTCTTGTCTACTTCAGCCTCTAGAAGTTGCCTGACATTCCTTGGCTCATTGCCTTTCCTCCATCTTCCTAGATCTTCACTCCAACCTCTGCTCTATTATCCTGTCTTCTTTTCAGCACATGGCCCTACCTCCATCTTGCCTGTGATTCCTGTGATTATATGTAGCCCACTTGGATAAGCCAAGATAATCTTTTCATCTGAGCATCATTAACTTAATTACCTTCAAAAACTGCTGAATACACTAAGCCTTTATTCTTGTCCTCAAATTTTTAGATGATATTTTTACCTGCAATAATCAAACATGGACAGGTTAAACATTAGGCTTTGTCTAGCAGTGAAATTAAAAACTAATGTCAAGTAAAAAGTGCTTTTTGCTATGTAAAGTAGCACACTCCCAAGTTATGGATTTCACAATGTGGACATCTTAGGGACCATTATTCTGTCCTTCACACTGTCCTGACACTTTGGACATATAAATTATCAGCATAGAAAACAGGCAGTGTCTTCTGCAATGGTGGAAACAAAAGTTACCAAGAGATACTACTCAGCCATAAAAGAAGAATGACCAAATGCAATTTGCAGCAACATGGATGGACCTAGATATTACCACACTAAGTGAACTAGGTCAGAAAGAGAAAGATGAATGTCATATGATATCACTTACACATGGAATCTAAAATATGATACAAATGAACTTATTTACAAAACAGTAACAAACTCACAGACATAGAAAACAAACTTATGCTTACCAAAGGGGGCAGAGGGGAGAGGGATAAATTAGAAATTTGCGACTAGCTGATATAAACTATTAATTGCTGTTGTTGTTCAGTCGCTAAGTTGTGTTCAACTCTTTGTGACCCCATGGACTGTAGCCCCCCAGGATCCTCTGCCAATGGGATTTTCCTGGCAAGAATACTGGAGTGGGTTGCCATTTACTCCTCTATGAGTTCTTCCCGACTCAGGGATAGAACCCATGCCTCCTGTGTCTCCTGATTTGGCAGGCAGATTCTTCACAACTGAGCCACCTAGAAATCCATATATATGTACCTGGATCACTTTGCTGTACACCAGAAACTAACACAATGTTATAAATCAACTATACTTCAATAAAATAAGCCATCAGAGAAAATAATTTAACTGTAGAGACATGAGTCTGCACGAGAGACGGGACTGGTCTGTTAAGACCATTGTGTTTTCTCAGCTAACTCTGTGTCTGTTCTGTTATTTCATTCACCTTACCTCCTTATTCTCTCTTCTTTTCCACAGATTATTCAGTTAGCTGGCATGGATCCACTCCTCTCACATCCCATGGAGAAAAATGATATGAAGCAACAGGCCTCAAAGTTTCGGTCTTGGTACAAAACATTAGTCGGTAAACTGGGGGGGATCCTCTCTCAGGTAAGCCTTGAACGTATTGTAAAAGGCATTGAGAAGGGGCAACTGAAAGAGGCGACTGATGAGATTGAGAGATCACTTCAGAGATCCAAGAATGCTACCCTGAATGTGGCTGTGATTGGGCAATCTGGTTCTGGCAAGTCCAGTTTCATCAATGTCTTGCGAGGAATTGGTCATGAAGAGGCTGGATCTGCTTCTGTTGGAGTTGTGCCAACCACCACAAAGAAAACTCCCTATCCACATCCAAAGTGTCCCCACGTGACCTTCTGGGACCTGCCTGGAACTGGGACCCCCAAATCCCTTCCAAACCCTTATCAAGAATTAGTGGGAGATGATAAGTATGACTTTTTCATCATTATTTCTTCCTCACGATTTAGCTCAAACGATGCTTTGCTGGCCCAGGAAATTCAGGAGAACGGAAAAAAATTCTACTTTGTTAGAACCAAGGTGGATAATGATTTATATAATGAAAAGAAAAGCAAACCCAGATCTTTCAAAAAGGAGACAGTCCTTCAGCAAATCCGAGACAACTGCCTGATCAATCTCAGCAAAATTGTATCTGAGCCGACTGTCTTCCTGGTGTCCAACTTTGAGCCGAAGAAGTTTGATTTCCTAAAACTGCGGGAGACAGTGCTGCAGGAGCTCCCTGATGAAAAGCGCTACACCTCTGTCCTCTTGTTGCCAAATTTGTCTGAGTCTTTCATCAAGATGAAAAGAGATATAATCAAGGAGAAGGTCTGGCTGCAAGCCTTCAAGGCAGCCATTTTGGCCTTCTTCCCCATTATGCCTCTCTGCTGTGTCTTTAACTTGTCTGAACAGGAGGAGTGCTTGAAACTTTATCAAAGCCATTTTGGTTTGGATGAGGACTCGGTCAGTCAGATTGCCCAGGAGCTGGGCACATCTGAGCAAGAGATCACCAGCCTCATGAAGTCCACAGATTTCAACTCACTTGTGGAGGATGACAGTACAATAGCCAATGTCAAGAAGTTTGCTGAAATCATTTTCTCAATTACTGGACTCCCCCAGTCTTCTGTTTTCCAGTTTTACAAAGTCTACTTTCTACATCTGAAATTCATCGATACAGTGGCGGAAGATGCTAAAAGAGTCTTGGCTAAGATTGAGGAGATGAAGTAGAGATGGGTGGACTTGCCAATGTGAATAACAAGTGAACCTCACACGCTGTGTTCTCTGAGTGGGCCAGGATCTTCTGCATACCACCAAGGCCAATGCTTCCCAATCTGAAAATATTTTCTCTCTGTTAGAGTAAGGCCATTGCTCCACATTGATACTTTACTGCTCTACAAGGGAATTTGACCATAGCCTGTTTACTGTACTCTCTGAGCTGTTTTCCTTGAATCATGATAGAAGTGTACCATGTACCTTTCATTAATCTTCCAGTGTTATGAGGTAGTTTTCTTCTGCATGATTTATTCAGATAATAAAATTTCAGCAACAATGAGGATGACTGTTATCCATTGGATTTTTATGAATTATGATCCCCTGTTATCATTATCATCATTAGGACATTATCATCTCATTGTCCTTCTCATGAAAATGAGGGAAAATACACACATTTGGGAACATGGTCAAGTGAAGAATTTAGAGAACTACATAGGAGAAATAGTTGAGAGAGAATTAGAGAAAGGGTATAGAATGTCATATTTTCAGATATTCCTGAGGATTAGGGGGAAGGAAACCAACTCAGGGTTTATATTTCCAGAACTTTTTCAACACTGGGCTAACAAGACAATATGAGGGACAAGAGATATGAAAGAGTAAAAATGAATTAGGAAGGAAAGCAAAGAATAAGTGAACTGGCAGAAGAGAGAAAATGAGTGCATTTTTCACTCACCAAATTTTATATCAAACTTCTGAAATACGACCTAGCACACATCAACATCACCTGTCTCAGTCTTAGGGATTCTCATTCCTGATGTTATAGTAATTGTAATCATATATGTGACTTTTCTTCCTTTTTCCATCACTGGTATAGGATAGACCCTGTACTGAGTAAGATATGTACATGGTGGGAGTCATCCCTCAAATTCCCATATTCTGGAGGTCCTCTCAGAGGGTGGAGGGCACTGAGATGTGGAAGAGGGCATGAGTATCCCACTATCACTTTACTCCTCCATGCTCCCCCACTGCTCAGGAGAGGATGCAGTCAGTGGGGGATGAAGGAGATCACTGTGGGTGCTGCCTCATATTTAATAGGTATGTAAAATGTTAAAAGGGAAGGAGCTTGTGACCATCTGTTATGGATGAATTGATTTTAAAAATTCTTTTGTTCCTCAATTCTTAATGTAAATCCCTGCACAGTATTTACACTCTCAGAATACAGTCTGTTTGTCAACTTGCCCCTAGACCTCATCTGTCCTTATAAAGAGCATGGATACTGAGGAAATCCTCCTTCTACCTCTACCTCATCTTGTCAATCAGATGTGGCCAACACAGGGACTCATACAATCTTCTCCTCCAGAAGTCATGACTTTCCAAGGTCCCTGGACCTTTTTACTCCATTTTGGGGGCCTTCCAACAATATTGCAAAGGACAAATCAAATGTATCTTTTGTGGGTCTCTGTGGAAACACCCTTGCTACAAAACAAGAGTTATCAAATATTTACATCTATGATTTTTATTTTCAAAGTTCCCTCTTCCCAGATAAGACAGGCAGGGTTAATGAATCTCTCCATCTGGGAAGAAAGAACTTGGGAGGAGGAAAGTAGAGAGGCAGTTCCAGTGCTTTGGTTTAATCAACATGGCCAAGGGTGAAAGGGAAGTTTCATGTACCTAACCCGGCATTCAGAAGGGACGGAATGATTTCACAGGTAGAGCAAAGTGGGGACTTGGGAGGTGGCTGAGAAGAAGAAGGAAAGTCTCAGAGTCTGGTGGGAGGGGACAGAACTTTGAGATGTCTCCAAACTGAGACCTGTGAGTCCACCTATCAATGTGCAAGCATCAGGCTTTTATAAGGGCAGCATCTGAGGTCCCTCCAGACTCTGTCAGAGGAGGCTTCTGTAGCTCCTCCAGGAGATTATATGATAGCTGACCACATTTTAGGCTTTGGGTGAACCTGTCTCATTTGGTAGCCTTCAGCTCATAGCCCGACATATCACATCAGTGTACCATACACTTCCTTGGTCCCCATACGTCTTACTCTGTGAGTACAAAACTCCTTTCATGACAGCCAGAGGGCTGGTATTAGTGAGAAAGGAAAGAGGCCTTCTTCTTCTAATTCCTGCAGCTCAGTGTTACTGGCTAAGAAATTCTTTCAGTCATCTTAAAATCTGGGTCAGTGGTAAAACAGTTCCCGTCTTGTCTTCTGTCCCAAATCACTGACTGAAAGAAAGAAGGTGAAAGTGGCTCAGTCACGTCTGACTCCTTGTGACCCCACGGACTGTCCATGGAATTCTCCAGGCCAGAATACTGGAGTGCGTAGCCTTTCCCTTCTTCAGGGTAATCTTTCCAACCCAAGGATCAAACCCAATTCTCCCGCATTGCAGATGAATTCTTTACCAGCTGAGCCACTGAGCCACAAGGGAAGCCCAAGAACACTGGAGTGGGTAGCCTATCCCTTCTCCAAGGGATCTTCCTGACCCAGGAATTGAACCGGGGTCTCCCGCACTGTGGGTGGATTCTTTACCAACTGAGCTATCAGGGAAGCCCAAATCACTGACTAGTAGATGACAAATATTTTTTGCCTTTTTATACAGTTCATGGGGTCCTCATGGTGAGTATACTGAAGTGGTTTGCCATTCCCTCCTAGAGTGGATCACATTTTGCCAGAACTCTCCACTATGACCCATCCATTTTGGGTGGCCCTACATGGCATGGCTGATCACTTCATCAAGTTATTCAAGCCCCTTCACCACAACAAGGCAGTGATCCATGAAGGGGAAGCCTGGTGTGCTACAGTCCATGAGGTCGCGAAGAGTCAGACACAAACTTGGTGACTGAAAAATAGATGACAAAATGGTTCTCTCCACTGGGGCATTTTTGAAAAAGGTTTTGTGAAAGATGCTGCTCCTTGGACCTTGAGCACAAAAACAACATGCACCTATAAGTTGGAAGAGTGTTCCCAGTTGAGGAAATATGCTAATGCTCAGGTTGTGAAATTATATACAGAGTACATCATGAGAAATGCCAGGCTGGAAGAAGCACAACAGAGTGGACTATAAAGAAAGCTGAACACAGAAAAACTAATGCTTTTGAACTGTGGTGTTGGAGAAGACTCTTGAGAGTCCCTTGGACCGCTAGGAGATCCAACCAGTCCTTCCTAAAGGAAATCAGTCCTGGGTGTTCATTGGAAGGACTGATGTTGAAGCTGAAACTCCAATACTTTGGCCACTTAATGCGAAGAGCTGACTCATTTGAAAAGACCCTGATGTTGGGCAAGATTGAAGGCAGGAGGAGAAGGGGATGACAGAGGATGAGATGGTTGGATGGCATCACCGACTCAATGGACATGAGCTTGTGTAAACTCCAGGACTTGGTGATGGACAGGGAGGCCTGGTGTGCTGCAGTTCATTGGGTCTCAAAGAGTCAGACACAACTGAGTGACTGAACTGAACTGAACTGATGGGACAAGATGCCATGATCTTAGTTTTCTGAATGCTGAGCTTTAAGCCAGCTTTTTCACACTCCTCTTTCACTTTCATCGAGATGTTCTTTAGTTCTTCTTCACTTTCTACCATAAGGGTGGTGTCATCTGCATATCGAGGTTATTGATATTTCTCCCGGCAATCTTGATTCCAGCTTGTGCTCCATCAGCCTAGCATTTCTCGTGATGTACTCTGCATATAAGTTAAATAAGCATGATGACAATATACAGCCTTGATGTACTCCTTTTCCTATTTGGAACCAGTCTGTTGCTCCATGTTCTAACTGTTCTAACTGTTGCTTCCTGACCTGCATGCAGGTTTCTCAAGAGACAGGTCAGATGGTCTGCTTTCCCATCTCTTGAAGAATTTTCCACAGTTTGTTGTTGAATCCACACAGTCAAGGCTTTGGCATAGACAATAAAGCAGAAATAGATGATTTTCTGGAACTCTCTTGCTTTTTCAATGATCCAGAAGATGTTGGCAATCTGATCTCTGGTTCCTCTGCCTTTTCTAAAACCAGCGTGAACATCTGGAAGTTCATGGTTCACATATTGTTGAAGCCTGGCTTGGAGAATTTTGAGCATTACTTTACTAGCGTGTGAGAAGAATGCAATTGTGCGGTAGTTTGAGCATTCTTTGGCATATCCTCTCTTTGGGTTTGGAATGAAAACTGACCTTTTCCAGTCCTGTGACCACTGTTGAGTTTTCCAAATTTGCTGGCATATTGAGTGTAGCACTTTCACAGCATCATCTTTTAGGATTTGAAATAGCTCAACTGGAATTCCATCACCTCCACTAGCTTTGTTCATAGTGATGCTTCCTAAGGCCCACTTGACCTCCCATTCCAGGATGTCTGGCTCTAGGTGAGTGATCATGCCATCGTGATTATCTGGGTTGGGAAGATCTTTTTTGTACAGTTCTTCTGTGTATTCTTGCCACCTCTTCTTAATATCTTCTGCTTCTGTTAGGTCCATTACGATTTCTATCCTTTATTGAGCCCATCTTTGCATGAAATGTTCCCTTGGTATCTCTAATTTTCTTGAAGAGACCTCTAGTCTTTCCCAGTCTATTGTTTTCCTCTATTTCTTTGCACTGATCGCTGAGGAAGGCTTTCTTATCTCTTCTTGCTACTCCTTGGAACTCTGCATTCAAATGGATATATCTTTCCTTTTCTCCTTTGCTTTTTGCTTCTCTTCTTTTCACAGCTATTTGTAAGGCCTCCTCATACAGCCATTTTGCTTTTTTGCATTTCTTTCTCTTGGGGATGGTCTTGATCCCTGTCTCCTATACAATGTCATGAACCTCTGTCCATACTTCATCAGGCACTCTGTCTATCAGATCTAGTCCCTTAAATCTATTTCTCACTTCTGTATAATTGTTAGGGATTTGATTTAGGTCATATCTGAATGGTCTAGTTGTTTTTCCTATTTTCTTCAATTTAAGTCTGAATGGCAATAAGGAGTTCATGATCTGAGCCACAGTCAGCTCCCAGTCTTGTTTTTGCTGACTTTATAGAGCTTCTCCATCTTTGGCTGCAAAAAATATAATCAATCTGATTTCTGTGTTAGCCATCTGGTGATTTCCATGTGTAGAGTCTTCTCTTGTGTTGTTGGAAGAGGGTGTTTGCTATGACCAGTGTGTTCTCTTGGCAAAACTCTGTTAGCTTTTGCCCTGCTTCATTCTGTACTCCAAGGCCAAATTTTCCTGTTACTCTTGACTTTCAGGTATCTGAAATTATACCTGAAAGTATACTGTGGTATTCAGGACTGATTTCCTTTAGGATGGACTGTTTGGATCCCCTTGCAGTACAAGGGACTCTCAAGAGTCTTCTCCCCAACACCACAGTTCAAAAGCATCAATTCTTTGGCACTCAATTTTCTTTATAGTCTGACTCTCACATCCATACATGACCCCTGGAAAAACCATAACCCACGCCCAAGGTCGGAGAAACCCCAGTAAAACGGTAGGTGCTGGAGCAGCTGTGAGGAGATAGCCCACGTCCAAGGGCAAAGGAGAAGCCCCAGCAAGATGGTAGGAGGGGCGAATTTGCATTTAGAATCAAACTCCATTCCTGCCAGAGTCGCTCAGAGGGCTCAAACAAACCTTGTGCACACCAGGACCCAGGGACCCCACAGAGACTGAGACAGAACTGGTTTTGAGCATCTCCTGTGGAGGCACAGGTCACAGTAGTCTGCCGCAGGGACAGGGGCTCTGGGTGCATCAGACTTGGGTATGGCATAAGCCCTCTTGGAGGAGGTCACCATTAACCCCACTGTAGAGCTGCCAGAACTTACACCAGACTGGGAAATAGACTCTTAGAGGCACAGCAGAACCTTGTGCGCCAGGACACAGGAGAAAGGAGCAGTGACCCCACAAGTGTTTGTCCTGGACTTGCCTTTGGGTGTCCAGGAGTCTCTGGCAGAGGCGCTGGTTGGTGGTGGCCTGCTGCAGGGTTGGGGGCACTGAGTGTAGCAGTACATGCGTGGGATCTTTTGAGGGAGGTCCCCATTACCTTCATTAACCTCCACTATAGTTTGGCCCCAGGTAAATAGCAGGGAGGGAACACAGCTCCACCCATCAACAGAAAATTGGATTAAAGATTTCCTGAGCATGGCCCCACCCATCAGAACAAGACCCAGATTCCCCCTTAGCCAGTCTATCCCATCAGGAAGCTTCCATAAGCCTCTTATCCTTCTCCATCAGAGGGCAGTCTGAAAACCACAATCACAGAAAACTAACCAATCTAATCACATGGACCACAGCCTTGTCCAACCAATACAGTATATTAAGGCATATATATGGAATTTGGAAGTGAAAGTGAAGTCACTCAGTCATGTCTGACTGTCTGCGACCCCATGGACTGCAGTCCACCAGGCTCCTCCATCCATGGGATTTTCCAGGAAAGAGTACTGGAGTGGGTTGCCATTTCCTTCTCCAGGGGATCTCCCCAACCTGGGGATCGAACCCCGGTCTCCTGCACTGGGGGCAGACGCTTTACCATCTGAGCCACCAGGAAGCCCCTATGGAATTTAGAAAGATGGTAATGATGACCCTATGTGGAAGACAGCAAAAGAGACACAGATGTAAAGAACAGACTTTTGGACTCTGTGGGAGAAGGTGAGGTTGGGATGATTTGAGAGAATAGCATTGAAACATGTATATGACCATGTGTGAAACAGATCCTCAGTCCAGGTTTGATGCATGGGACAGGGCACTCCAGGCTGGTGCACTGGGATGGCCCTGAGGGATGGGATGGGGAGGGAGGTGCGAGGGGCATTCAGGATGGGGAACACATATACACCCATGGCTAATTCATGTCAATGTGTGGCAAAAACCACTACAGTATTGTAAAGTAATTAGCCTCCAATTAAATTTTTTTTTTAATCAGCTTAAAAGTTGAAAAAAGGGAGGTTTCTCTGGTGAAGTTCAGTGGTAGCTGCATCTAAAACCCCACTGTGCCCTTTGAGGACTTTCACTGTGAGGTGACCAGTGGGACTCTCAACTGCAATGCCAACCAGAAATGAAACCAAGAGACTTGGCTTTGGTATTCTCAGAGGGGACATTCCCACTGACCACCCTCTCCATTACACTAGACCCCTCCCAAGGCAAAGGCAGATTTGGGCTATAAGATATTCCTCTGATCTCACATTCCCATATCCTCAGCTCTTCCCTTCCCTGATTCCTCCTTTATCTCTTACTCACAGCTTTCCCCACTGGAACTTCCCCAGGGTTAACATGTAATCTTCTGGAATATTAGTTCTATCCATGGGGGTTGGGGTGGCAGGGTAGGGGGTGGGGTAGTGGGTGTTAATGGAGGCGGTCCTGTGGAGGGAAAGAAAGGGCCAGGGATGTGACCAGGAAACAGGAACTACAGTTCTGGTCCCCACCCAGGCACAGATGCCTGTGGCCTCTGCACCCTTGGATGGTCAACATCCTTTATGGAGCAATGAGAACCCCCTGCAAAAGTCTGATATGGTTAACTGGAAGGTTGGGAACATGAAGAACATGGAGACCACAGGACAAGGGAAGAAGGATCACACAGACCAGCAATGGCTTCACTGGTGCCTGCAGCTCAGGACCCAGAATAAGGGGCTTCAGGGAGGCTCACTTCTCATTTCCCCATAATCACCAACTCACCCAGGTCCCTCAGTGGCTGGGAATCAGCAGGACAAGAAGAGACAGAGGCTGTGAGATGTGTGGGTTATACCCAGCCACCACGTCAAACTCCCCCTCTACTTCTCCGCTGCTAGGAAGCATCAGACCTACTAGGAATCTATTCACTTCTTCATACACAGCTCTGTGCTGAGATGACCAGTTGCCCCCAGGCCCAACCACTGGATAGTATTTTGACTTGGACTCTCCACATCTTAGTTTCTAAAGTAAAATTACTAACAGGAGAAAGGAAACACTGCATTTATCCATGTCCTTGGAAGGAGGGAATCACAGATAAGACTTTATCACGGTGCTAGGGCCTCACAGCTGGAAGGCCCTGAAGCTTTGCAGAGCAGTGACGGCTGCTCTGCAGGAACTCTAGGAGCTTCAGGGGCTCTCAGGGCATAGTCCCAAACCAGCATTATCAGCATCCCCTGAGGACTTGTTAGAAAGGCAGATTCTAGACCCACTGTAGACCTCCTGAATCAAGATGCAGGCAGAGGCCCAGCAGCCAGTGTTTAGAAGCTCTGGCCCTCTATGGGATTCCCATATAAGCCCAAATTTGAGACCACCCTTGTAGTGGTGGTACACTCAAGGAGTGTTTCTGATTGTCTGTTGATAGAATATAAATACGTGGACCCCTCCTTGAAGGGCTCTGTTAAAGTGTCAGCACATTTGCCTTAAGCTCTGTTTCCTTTGGAAACTAGCCTAGGACACAACTTTTACATTGTGATGCCAAGGGAAAATGAAGGAACTATTACAGGTGTTTGCCCATGCATAGCTGAGCTTTTTAAAAGTACTTTCACTATGTTTAAGGTATTTATGCTTCTACTTCTTTGAAGACTCTTGAGAGTCCCTTGGACAATGAGGAGATCAAAGCAGTCAATCCTGAAGGAAATCAGCCCTGAATATCACTGGAAGAACTGATGTTGAAGCAATTCAACAGCAATTCAGAGGATTCCTTTGTCAAAGGAGGAGCAGGAGGGAGAGGGAAGAGGCAGACCTGGCAGAATCATCTTGCCATATCATAAGGTCCTCCTGGTTCTGGAAACAGGGATCCCAGGATGACAAATAGCACAGCAAATAACAGCAGACTGCTGGGTATCTTCCAATTCCATAGCCCTAGAATCTGCTTTCAGCCACATTTCTGCAGTTCTTCCCATAATCTGTTTCCATCCTGTCTGCCAGGTATACTCCCTACAGTGAGGGAGGCAGTGTCAGCCCTTCTGGCCCTGGGAGATGTTCTCTAGACTTTGACTTCTTTACACTTCTCTCCTAGACCCTCTTCCTCACTCACAGGGAGCTGGCAATAGCGGATGGGTTCTTGGTTCCTAGAAGGTAGACAAAATCCAGGCTTGGAAACCCAAGAATAGTCCTGCCTATTCTGGGCTCTTTCCACATCCATACGAATTTTAGAATCAGTCAATCTATACTAAAAAGCCAAATCTCATATCCAGAACAGGTAAATCTATAGAGACAGAATGTAGATCGGTGGCGTTATGGGTTGAATTATGTCCCCCAAAAGATATACTAATGTTCTAACCTCTAGTACCCATGAATAGACTAGATAGACTTTTGACTAGACGGACTTTTGTCGGCAAAGTAATGTCTCTGCTTTTTAGTATGCCATCTAGGTTGGTCATAGCTTTTCTTCCAAGGAGCAAGCGTCTTTTAATTTCATGGCTGCAGTCACCATCTGCAGTGATTTTGGAGCCCAAAAAAATAAAGTCGCTCACTGTTTCCATTATTTCCCCATCTATTTGCCATGAAGTGATGGGACCAGATGCCATGATCTTAGTTTTCTGAATGCTGAGCTTTAAGCCAACTTTTTCACTTTCCTCTTTCACCTTCATCAAGACACTCTTTAGTTCTTCTTCACTTTCTGCCATAAGGGTGGTGTCATCTGCATATCTGAGGTTATTGATATTTCTCCCAGCAATCTTTATTCCAGTTTGTGCTTCATCCAGCTCAGCATTTTGTATGATGTACTCTGCATATATGTTAAATAAGCAGGGTGACAATATACAGCCTTGACGTACTCCTATCCTGGTTTGGAACCAATCTGTTGTTCCATGTCCAGTTCTAACTGTTGCTTCTTGACCTACATACAGATTTCTCAGGAGGCAGGTCAGGTGGTCTGGTATTCCCATCTCTTTAAGAATTTTCCATAGTTTGTTGTGATCCACACAGTCAAAGGCTTTGGCATAGTCAATAAAGCAGAAGTAGATGTCTTTCTGGAAATTTAATGCTTTTTAACTGTGGTGTTGGAGAAGACTCTTGAAAGTCCCTTGGACTGCAAGGAGATACAATCAGTCAATCCTAAAGGAAATCAGTCCTGAATATTCATTGGAAGGACTGATGCTGAAGCTGAAACTCCAATACTTTGGCCACCTGAAGCGAAGAACTGATTCATTGGAAAAGACCCTGATGCTGGGAAAGATTGAAGGTGGGAGGAGAAGGGGATGACAGAGGATGAGATGGTTGGATGGCATCACTGACTCGATGGACATGAGTTTGAGTAAGCTCCAGGAGTTGGTGATGAACAACTGGCCTGTTGCAGTCCATGGGGTCACAAAGAGTCGGACACAACTGAGCAAGTGAACTGAACTGAACTGCACCCATGAATATGACCTTATTTGGAGATACAGTCTTTGCTGTGCTGTGCTGTGCTTAGTCACTTAGTCATGTCCAGCTCTTTGAGACCCCGTGGACTGTAGCCTACCAAGCTCCTCATCAATGATCAATGACTTAATCAACTGTGCCTATGTGAAGTGAAAGTCACTCAGTCATGTCTGACTCTTTGTGACCCCATGAGCTCCAGGCCAGAATACTGGAGTGGGTAGCCATTCCCTTCTCCAGGTTCTCAACCCAAGAATCAAACCCAGGTCTCCCGCATTGCAGGCAGATTCTTTACCATCTGAACCAGCAAAATGGATTCTTTATTACCAGATGGATTCTTTACCATCTGCAAAACCTATGGTCTTTACAGATGTACTGAATTTGGGTATGCTCTAATCCAATGACTGGTGTCTTTAGGAAGAAAAGAAGAGACACAAAGAAATGGAAACCATGTGAGGAAGAAGGTATGCAGAGATGGGAGTGAGGCTGTCACTAATCAAGGAATCTCTGTGCTTACCAGCATCTGGAAAGGGCAAGAAAATATCAATAAAAAAATATTGCCTGCCATATCACTAAACAAAGGATGTGGCAAGCATCAAGCCATCACACTGCAGCCAACCCCCAATGATGCATCCTGAGGAGAAAACACAGGTTACTGGATTACTGGCCTCGGATAGCTGAGAGGCATATCAAGGGGATGATAAGTCCTCACTTTTGTTCACTGAATAAAACTCTCAACTTTTAGGTTGTGCATTTCTGTCAACAAAGGAATCCTCATCCAGAGCCTTGGAAGGATCATGGCTCTGCCAACACACTGAATTCAGATTCCTGGCCTTTAGTACTGTGGTAGGATCAACTTATTTTTTTAAGTAGACCAGGTTGTGGTCACAAGCTGATCACAGCAGTCATAGGACAATAATATAGGTGTTTATCAGCATCAGGGGGTTGGGTATTAGGAATGCTTCTTAATAAGTACAGGATTTCTTTTTTTTTTTTTTTTTCCATTTATTTTTCTTAGTTGGAGGCTAATTACTTTACAATATGGTAGTGATTTTTGCCATACATTGACATGAATCAGCCATGGATTTACATGTGTTCCCCATCCCAATCCCCCTCCTACCTCCCTCCCCATCCCATCCCTCTGGGTCTTCCCAGTGCACCAGCCCTGAGCACGTGTCTCATGCATCCAACCAGCTGGTTCTGAGAGAATAGCATTGAAACAAGTATACTATCAAGGGTGAAACAGGATTTCTTTCGTATGTTCTGAAGATGCCTTGGACATTTTTAAAATTTTTCACTGGGAGTGAAAATATTTGGAATTACATAGAGATTGCACAATATATGAGTGTACTGAATGCTAGCTAACTGGTTGTTTAAAATGGCAGTTTCTAAGCTATATGAAATTTCACCTCTTCTTTTAAATTTTCAACAATAAATAAAGAAATTCATCCATCCATCCACTCATTCTCCCTTCTGGGATTTTCACTGAGATTGAATTGAATTCAATGAATGAGAAGAACTAACAGTTACAATAGTGAAATTCTGACCTGTGAATGTATTCTTTACATCAGGCTTTTATGTTTTCTTTTAAAGTTTTTGTTTATTTTTATTTTACAGAAGTCTTCTTTGTAAGCTTAAATTCTTGTAGAAATATTTTCTACAGTTTCCTTATGCATATACAAGGAAATGATATGGATTCTTATCTTCCTCTGAAAGAAGTAGTTGAATAGACTCTCATTTTCATTAAATAATCTTTGGTTGAGATCTTTCCATAGCAATACATAGTGATCATTCTCATTCTTTCATGCTGCATAATATTTTATGTATACAAATGTACCATCACATACCTAGCCAGTCCCTGTGGATGAACTTTGGGTATATTTCCATCTATGGTGAAGCTGTAATGAATGATGTTGGACCTATACCACTTTACAAATGCACAAGTATATTTAAGTAGCCAACTCTGACTCCCCACTGCACCTTTAATCTGGTGTGTATGGCCCCAGCTTAATAGAGGCCAAAAATCAGAAAATAGTGTCTATCTCTGAAAAAGGTTTCTCCTAACCAAGCCCCCCGTTTTCCACCTCATGGAAGTAGGGATAGGGCTCCAGCCCCTTCAGTCTCTACCTCACTCTAACCCCATTTCCATGGCTCCAGATCCAGTTCCTTATCACAACAGGTGACCACAGCCACACACACACACACACACACACACACACACACACACACACACACACACACACACATACACTGTGGTGCCAAAGATGTATTTTCAAGTGCTGAGCTCTTAGCTACTTCTGTCAACTAAAAGAAATGCAGAACCAAAAACCTGAGAATTGTGTTTTATTGGGAGCATTACTGAGGATTTCAGCCTGGGATACAGCCTCTCAAATTCTTCTGAGGGACTGTTCTGAAGAGATAATGGAGGAGCCAGGAGATATAGGAGTTTTGGGGGAAAAAAAATATTTTTAAACTGAGTATGAATATCAAAAGATTACTGGTATTTAAAGAAAACTAGACATTGCAAGGAATAAATTTAGCACCTTTTTAAGTATAGGAAGATGCAAGAGTCTGGGCTTACTGAATTATTTCTTTTATGTGCACCTTTAGGCAACTAGGCCCAGTATTCTGTTTATCTCCATCTTTAGTTCCCATAAGGCTGCATCATCCAGATTGACTGTGGAGGTTGATGACTTGGTAGCTGCCACACTCCTTGTTTACTGAAATGGCAAGTGGCATTCCTTGTCCAAATTTCCCTCAAGAAATGAATACTTGGATGGCTACTGGATAAAAAAGCACTGACCTGAGATGCAGAACACACTGAAATGTGGCCTAAGAGAAACCTCCAGACCTTAGGCTCACTTACAGAAGTGAACATGAGTGGAAGCCATCCCTGAGGAGGAACAGAGAGATAGCTTCCAGGTGACACACCAGGACTATGGAAATCTCTCTGCAGCCTGGGCTGGAGACTGAGAGGAAGGCCAAGAGAAGAAGAGGGGAAGACCAGGGATTGTAATACAGGGTCAGCAAACACCTAGGGCCACTAGGCTCACTGTCCGTTCCCTCTCCAGCACCACCTTCAGCCCTCCTATCTAGGTTGTTCCTGGCACTGCGCTACTGTCCTTCTCAAACCAAGAGTTATCAGACCTGTGGTCAGAGGGAAAAAATGAGGGAGTGAAGAGGTCAAGATGAATTGGGGAGAATCCATGCTCCTCCATGTTTCCCTGTATGGGTGAATACCTGCCCACCACTTCTCCATTCCAATCCCACTTCCCATATTATAGACATTTTCTTCTCACCTACAGGATAAATACAACTATGCCAGAACTAAGAGCATGTCAGAAAAAGAAGTTCTACGACAGTTGGGGTGTCAGACTACTGTATCAGAGCCAAAATGTATAATGACTCAAAACATGTGATTGTTCATTTCTCGCTTACTTACTTGGCACACCAACTGGTCGTGTTGCTGTTCAGTCACTCAGTCATGTCCACCTCTTTGCGACCTCATGGACTGCAGCACGCCAGACTTCCCTGTCCGTATCTCTCAGAGTTTGTTCAAATTCCTGTACATTGAGTTAGCGATGCTATCTAACCTTCTCATCCTCTGCCACCCTCTTCTCCTTTTACTTTCAATCTTTCCCAGTATCAGGGTCTTTTCCAATGAGTGGGCTCTTCAACTCTGGTGGCCAAAGTACTGGCACTTCAGCTTCAGCATCAGTCTTTTCACTGAATATTCAGGGTTGATTTCCTTTAGGATTGACTGGTTTGATCTCCTTGAAGTCCAAGGGACTCTCAAGAGTCTTCTCCAGCACCACAACTGGAAAGCATCATTTCTTCCATCCTCGGCCTTCTTTATGGTCCAACTCTCACATCCATATGTGACTTCTGGGGAAACCACAGCTTTGACTATATGGCCCTTTATCTGCAAAGTAATGTCTCTGCTTTTTAATATGCTGTCTACCTTTGTCATAGCTTCCTTTCAAGGAGTAAGTGTCTTTGAATTTCATGGCTGCCATCACTGTCCGCAGTTATTTTGGGGCCCAAGGGAAAAAAAAACCTGTCACTGTTTCCACTTTTTCCCCTTCTATTTGCATAAAGAGATGGAACCAGATGTCATGATCTTAGGTGTTTGAATGTTGAATTTTAAGCCAGCTTTTTCACTCTCCTCTTTCACCCTCATCAAGAGGCTCTTTAATTCCTCTTCATTTTCTGCCATTAAAGTTGTATCATCTGCATAGCTAAGATTGTTGGTATTTCTCTCAGCAACCTTGATCCAGCTTGGGATTCACCCAGTCTGGCATTCACCCAGCATAGCGTTTCACATGATGGAATCTGCATATAAGTTAAATAAGCAGGGTGACAATATTCACCCTTGTTGTACTCATTTCCCAATTTTGAAACAGTCAGTTGTTCCATGTCTAGTACTAACTGCTGCTTCTTGACCTGCATACAGGTTTCTCAGGAGACTGGTAAGGTGGTCTGATATTCCCATTTCTTTAAGAATTTTCCACAGTTTGTTGTGATCCACACAGTCAAAGGCTTTGGCCTTTGTCAAGGAAGCAGAAGTTGATGTTTTCCTGGAATTCCCTTGCTTTCTCTGTGATCCAACTGATGTTGGCAATTTGATCTCTAGTTCCTCTGTCTTTTCCAAGTCCAAACTTGGAACCAGGAAGTTCTCAGTTCATGTACTGCTGAAGCCTAGCTTAAAGGATTTTGAGCATAACCTTGCTAGCATGTGAAATGAATGTAATTATACAGTAGTTTGAACATTCTCTGTCACTGCCCTTCTTTGGGATTGGAATGAACATTGATCTTTTCCAGTCCTATGGCCACTGCTGAGTTTTCCAAATTTGCTGGTATATTGAGTGCAGCACTTTAACAGCATCATCTTTTAGTATTTGAAATAGCTTAGCTGGAATTCCATCACCTCTACTAGCTTTATTTGCAGTCATGCTTCCTAAGACCCACTTGACTTCACACTCCAGGACGTTTGGCTCTGGGGCTGATTTTTATTCACTGAGTTCACAGAGGTCTCCACTTGGGTTTGGACTGAAAACACAGGCAGAGCGCAAGGGGCTTGATATTAAGAGCAGGTTTTTAACCTCTGCCCTTCTAGAGGGGCTCTGTCTCAGAAACTGCCTTCCACATAACTCCCTATCTCTCTGCTCAGTCTTTGTCTCTCTGTCCTTACCCACCTTCTTCTCCCACTTCTGTCCTCTTTTTTCTTCTCTCCTTCCTTTGAAAGGATTTGGGAGAGTGCCCTTCTAAGTCAGTTGTCACTTTTCTTTTCTTTGTCAAAGAGACTCTTTAAAGAATTTTATTAAATCTTTAAGCAACATCCCCCACCCACCACTGCCACCCACCCAAAAAAGCACACACTCAACATTTCACACATCTCAGAGGGTTCCTCAATCTACTGGATCCACAGAACACAGGAGACCTGCTCTTGATCAATGTCCTTTTTTTCTCACATGACAGTGTGGATAAAGAATGTTACCTGACATTTCAGTAAATGAAGGATGTTGGGGCCTTAAGCCACTGCAACTGCATCTTGAGAGGAATTCAGGATGGAGAAAAACAGGATACTGGTCCTAGATAATTAAGGTTTATATCAAAGGAATGACTTCAATAAGGCCAGACTCTTGCATCTTCTCCTTCCAGTATAGAGTGGCAACTAAATATTGGCACTTCCCATCTCTAGAAGGAGTAAGTCAGTAGCCACTGCAGCTGCTGACCTTCAGCACACCCTGAAAGGAGTTCAGGGTGGAGATCAGCAATGAGGCACTCTGGGATCTGGGAAAAACTGGCAGAACAGGTCTTTAAATAGTTGTATGTGTTCAGGAGAAGATATTTTTCTTTCTTGTGGTTTTTTTTTTTTGGCCATGCTATGTATCTTCTGGGATCTTAGTTTCTTGACCAGGAAATTTCCAAGAGATTTTATGAGCACAATCACTGTATTTCCTCATATCTAGAAAAGCACCAAAATCATTATGGTAATATCTGCTCCTCATGGCTAGCAGCCAGTCTCTGCCAAAATTTGTGTTGCCTGTACATATTCCCTTAATACTTGCTGCTGTTGCTGCTAAGTCACTTCAGTCGTGTCTGACTCTGTGCGACCCCATAGACAGCAGCCCACTGGGCTCCCCCATCCCTGGGATTCCCCAGGCAAGAACACTGGAGTGTCTAGCTCTCTCCTATTCTGTAAAACCACCTCAGCCAGGGAATCTAGTTGGTCCTGTAAGACCACTAAAGATTTAACTACTTTCTCAATGTCGTCTGTGAAGTCCTTGGACAGTGTACGGTAAAAGGTGGTTGACGAAGCAATTCCTCCTATTTCCATACCTATTCCAGCCATAATTCCCAGACCAACTAGTAGGGCTATGAACTGGATGACTCTTCTTGACTGCAAGTGTGCTGCCAGAGGTATGGTGAGAGCCTGGTTGTTAGGGGCAATATTTATCTGGGGAGTGAGGAAAGGTAAGGTGCAGATACCCATCCATTGATTGGTAGACATAAGTAAGCATCTGTCCCACAAACAAAGAAAAGGCCTTGATGGAGGCAGCATCATATTGTGTTTGTAGGAGGATGAGTGGGCCACTCACTTTTTAAAGTTTGATTACATTGGTCCCTGGCTAAATTGCCTACAGGTTCAGTTCCTCATTATCTCTAAAGCATTTCAGAGCCTTTTGAGTTAACTCAACTGCCCTTAAGACTGGTCCTTGCAGAGGTGAATCTATAGAAGTCCCCATGGCTATTGCATTATTCAGCGGCACTTGTGTAGCTAAGTGCCGTGGAGCTCCCAAGGATAAGCAAAGCCAGAAATCCCTGGCCAGCTGAGGACTGGTGTCATTAAGAAAGCAATGAGTTGCATTGAGAATCTATGAGGGTCTAAGGGGAAGTTAACTCTGTAACCTGGGTCATACTGCCAACAGGCAGAGCCTGATTTTTTAGGGCAAAGTTGTTCCATGACCTCAATTGTCTGTATTATTGTCCCTGTCCAGTAGGTTTTTCCGTTTATTTGGCAGACAGAAACCTGTTGTGGGTTGTAACATCTGCGTGGTATTTGGGGGTAGACAGAGGCATAGGGGCATGATGGCAATGCCATGGTGTCGGGATATCACCCGGAGATCCTCTGGTTGGGGAGAGGTAGCGGCAGCGGAGAGCATAACTGGAAAACACTTTTGGCACCCAGGCCCCTCGATATACATTGCGTGGTTATGAAGGCAGTAGGTGATCGGCCTATAGGATTGGCTCTCTATACATTGTTCTAGCTGATGGTTAAGTAAGCGATTTTCCAAGGGTTGACTGTGATGTTGACAGGTGCATGGTGGATACGCAACGGCACCATCTGTTGCAGCAAGGGACACCAAAAGGCTGCAAAGCAGCTCGCACACAACAGATAACTGAACACTAGCAAAAGTTTTCTCCCCATCTTTGGGTTGCCATGGCTATAGCAACTGGGCCTATCGTGAAGGGGGAGTGGCCAGCTATACCATGAGTGGTTTAGTTAGCAGGGAGAATCGATCGTAAGAGACATCTGATAAGAATGAGGCTTCCGGGACTTCCCTGGTGGTCTAGCGGCTAAGACTCTGTGCTCCCAATGCAGGGGGCCAGGGTTCGATCCCTGGTCAGGGAACTTGATCCCACATGCTGCAGCTAAGGCTGGGAACAGCCAAATAAATAAATAAAATAAATAAATATTTAAAAAAGAAAAAAAAGAATGAGGCTTCCCACTACAGAGAGATTAACAGGCAGCTAACAGCAGCTTCTGACCCAAATTCCAGTCCAGGAGTGTGGCTGAAGCTAGTCCTGTAGGGAAGAACATAGCAATAATACTGATTAGGGATAGAGGCCAGGGTTGACAATGAAAATCCATCGATATTTCGATAGCCAGATCCTCAAGCTTCCACTGTTCCTCGACCAGACAGCTGCCAGAGTGTGGCTGGAGCAAGGCTGAAGAATCCTCAAGCTTCTGCTGTGCATTGACTAGTCAGCTTTCAAGGTGATGAGAGCAGAGCTCAGCATCCTTCTTGGGTGAAGGCCATTGTCTTTGGAACCGGTCCCTGAGGAGGTTTCTGGGGTCCTAAACTGCTTTCCAGATGTCCTCATCACAGGAAGCCACTGCCTTCTTGACTCTGGTGTGGTGGATTCAAGGGATGACACCTGTAACTTTAACAGCAGTAGGGGTTTCCAGGACGACTGTGTGAGGGCCTGTACAAACTTGCTAAAGTGGCTCCTTTTTCCATTCTTTAACCCATACCTCATCTCCTGGCTGATAGGGATGAACCCAATTGCCCAAAGAAATGGGTGTCCTTTCTAAGGTTTCTCAGGCAATATGGTGAAAGAGTTTTCCCAGGGCCTGGAGTGTCAGGACATTTCCAGGTCAGCTAATTGTTGGGGGTCTATCACTGGGGGTGTTCTCCCATATAAGATCTCCAAGGGAGAATAGCCTGAGGACATCGGGTGAATTGGGCTCAGAGCAAGGCTAGGGGTAACATGTTGACTCAAGATAAATGGCTCTCCTGACAGAGCTTAACTAATGTAGTCTTGAGGGTCCAACTCATGCGCTCAACTTTCCCTGAGCTCTGTGGCCTGTAAGCAGTGTGAAGCTTCCATTTGATCCCCAGTGTCCTGGATAAAGTTTGGATTATCTCAGACACCAAGGCTGGCCTGTTGTCAGGCCCTATGGAGAGAGGCAGCCCATATCTCGGGACTATGTCTTTAGTAGGGCCTTGGCCACTTCTCATGCCCTTTCAGTGTGTGGGGGGTAGGCTTTAGCCCATCGAGAGTAGATGCAGACTACCACAGTACATACTTACAGCCCATATAGGGCTTGACTTTGGTAAAGTCCACTTCTAGATCTTCAAAGGACTGTGTCCCAGCAGTCTGCACCCCTGGGTTGGGTCTTGGTCCTTGGCTGGTGTTGTTCCACACACAAGTCACATCTAGCGCTGATCTGGGCACACAGGGTTGGGAGCTTAGGAGAGAAATAGCAGTGCCTCAGTAAACTCTCCAGCGCAGTTTTTCCTAAATGAGTTGTCTCATGATGCTGGTTTACCAGCTGGACTGCTATATTGCTGGGGACAAAGAGTCTTTGGTCAGGGAGCTTCCACCAGCCCTCCTTTTCTTTTTATTCCTCCCTCATTTAGAGCCCATTGATCTTCTCCCTTGGTATGTCTCGGGGACAGAGGCAATTCTGGCGCCAAAAAGACCTTAAAAAGCTTGACCCAGGGCCCACTGTGGGGCTCAGTTGGGTCACCGCCTCCTTGGCTGCCTGGTCAGCCAACCGATTTCCTTTGCTGACTGGATCAGTTTGTCGCTAATGGCCTTTACAATGGATGACTGCCACTTGGGACGTCTTCCAAACTGCCTCTAATAGCTGAAGGATTTCTGTTTTTGATCTCCTTTCCCCCTGCTGTCAATAGTCCCCTTTCTTTATAAATGGCGCGGATGAACATGTAAAGTAGCAAAGGCATACCTTGAGTCAGTATAGATGTTGACTCCTTTCCCATCACTGTGGACAAGTGCCCATATCTCAGCGCATTGTGCTGACCACCCTCGTGACAAGGCCTCAGCCTTCACTATCTTGTCAGTTGTTGCTATGGCATAGCCTGCTTTGTGCTGTCGGTCCTGAATGAAACTTCTTCCATCAGTGAACAGCCCCAGTTCTGGGTTCTGCAGGGGAATGTCCATCAGGTCTGGCCTGCTCGAGTAAATTTCATCTATGACCTCCTAACAGTTATGATCCAGGGTTCCTGCTCGCGTAGGTAAGAAGGTGGCAGGGTTCAGTGCCCACACAGTCTCTAGTCAGACCCATGGGTTTTCACAAAGCAGTCCTTGATAGTCAGTCATCCTGGAATTGGTCAGCCATTTATGCCCCTGGCTGTTCATTAGGGCAGTAACAGCATGGGGAAACCTTACATTTCTGTTTTGTCTTAGAGTGAACTTCTCTGCTTCTCTGACCAGGACCACGGTGGCAGCTAATGCCCAGAGACAGGGTGGCCATCCTGCAGCCACTGGATCTAGTTGTTTGCACAGGTATGCAACCAGGTGCTACCATGGCCCAGCTCTCTGTGTGAGGACCCCCAGTGCATGTGATTGTTCCCATGCACAAACAGGTTCAAGTCCCGAGTCACATCTGGCAGCTCTAATGCTGGAGCACTGGTCAAGAGTCTCTTTATCTCCTTGAAGGCCTTTTCCTGTTCAGGTCCCCACTCCAGGGGGGTCCTTACCAGACCCTGCTGTGGCTTTATACAAAGGCTTGGCAGGTTCAGAGAAACCCAGTATCCAGATCTGTCAGAATCTGGCAGCCCCGAGGAACTTGTGGACTTCTTTCTTGGTGTTTGGCTGAGGTATTGAACAGATGGCTTGCTTCCTCTGATGTCGGAGCGCCCGATGCCCTTTCAAGATGACAAACCCGAGGTACTTGGCCTCCTGTCTGCAGATCTGAGCCTTTTTCCATGATGCCTTGTAACCTGTGATGGAGAGTAGAGCCAACGGGGCTTTAGCGCCTCTCCAGCAGTCCCCTTGGGTGGGACAGGCTAGCAACAGATCATCCACGTACTGGAGTAGGGTGCAGCTCAAAGTTTCTCTGTGAAAGGCAGCCAGGTCCGCAGCCAGGGCTTCACCAAACAGGGTAGGTGAGATTTTGAAGCCTTGTGGCAGTCAGTCCAAGTCAGCTGTGTCTTTCTCCCCATATGTGGGTCTTCCCATTCAAAGACAAACAAGGGCTGGCTGGCAGATGACAGCTGGAGACAGAATAATGCGTCCTTTATATTGAAGCAGGTGAACCAGCTTGCCTGAGCAGGTAAGAGACTCAGGAGAGTGTAGGGATTTGGGACCACTGGAAGGATGGTGATCACTGCACTGTTGACAGCACAGAGGTCCTGGATGGGGCGGTAGTCGTTCCCTCCAGACTTCTTGACTGGTAAGAGCAGAGTTCCAGGGAGACTGACACTCATTTGGGATCTCAGCATCTCGAAGGTGTTGGATGTGGTCCCAAATTCCCAGGCGTGCCTCCCATGGTACCAGGTATTGTCTCTGTCTGACAGGAGTGGCTCCTCGCCTCAGGTCCATTACGAAGGGGGCATGGTTTTTGGCCAAACCTGAGGGCCCCTTCTCTACCCAGACAGCAAGGAATTCTTTTAGCAGGCTGGGGGGATTTATTTGTTCCTTCCCTGAGGAATAGAGGCGCCGTTCATCTTCTCTGGGCACAGGCACAGCCATCATCAGAGCCGATTGGCTCCACAGGGTGAGGCTCACAGGCTTTCTGGGGGCAAAGGTGATCTGCGCCCCCAGCTTTGTCAGTAAATCTCTATCCAGCAGGGAAATGGGGCATGCCAGTAAGTACAAAAATTTATGAGTCACCAGATGGCCCCCTAGCTGACACAAATGGGCCTTGCAAAATGAGCGGGCTGCCATATCCCCTGTGGCCCCAACAATAGCTGCTGTTCAGCCTGTGAAGGGAGCCACAGGTAACCACTCTGTGGTTACCATGGAGTGTTCAGCTCTGGTATCCACCATAAAAGTGATTGATTCTTGGCCCCCTACTTTCATCGTGACCATGGGCTCCCGGGGGCCCAGGATCAGGGAGCCCAGTCCTCGCTAGTCTGATTCTGCTCCAACCAGGCCAATAAGGTTTTTTTTCTTTTTCCCAATAAGGTTTTAGATGGCCGGCTCAGGCTGATACCTTCCTTTGTTGGGTTGACTGAACTTCTTTGACCCTTCAGATGTCCCTCTGCGATGGGGGCACTCATTCTTCCAGTGTCTGGCCTCTTTGCAATAGGCTCACTGGTCACAGCATAGTGGTGGTCTCTTCTCAGTTTCCTTTTTCCATGAGGGAACAATCTGTTTCACTGGATCTGAGCTCCTCAATGCCGCTACTAGCAGGGCTGCTCTCTGTTTCATTTCTATCCGCTTCTTGTTGAGCTTCATGGTCTCGGTTCACAAAGACTTTATTTACTACCTTGAGGAGCCATGTTGCATTCATCCCAGCAAAGCCTTCCAGCTTTTGGAGCTTTCATTGGATGTCTGCACAGGATTGAGCCACAAAGGCATCATTAATCATCTGTTGATTCTCAGGTGTCTCAGGGTCCAACAGGCAGGGTGTAGGTCAGGAACACTTCACACAGTCTTTCAAAGAAATCGATGGGGGTCTCACCCACTTTTTGGATTATCAATGTAGTTTTGGACATATTGATGGGTTTTTTGGCTCCCAATCGAAGTTCATGTGGAAGGGCATCATGGTGGCGGCTCAGGATTTCTTATCCTTCTCTGGTATTGAAATCCCAATTAGATCTTGTTGGTCCTTTAATGGACCGGAACCTGGTGATCCGGAGTCGACAATGAGAAAGTGAAAGGAAAGAGGCTAATATTCCCTGGGTTAACGCAGCTGGCTTTTGCGCGCCAGGGAATCAGCCAGAAATAGATATATGTATATATACATATATATAGAGAGAGAGAGAAGGAAAGACATCGGGACCCAAGCTCTGATGGAGCAAAGGTGCTTTATTGAATTCTGTAAGAGTATATATGACAGTAGCTTCTTTAGATAAAGATCAAGAGACCAGACTTTACAAGTTTACCAAGGAAGCAAGGAGCAATAGAGGCCATAAGGCCAAGAGGCAATCCATATGAAAAGAGGGTCGTAAATAGTTACTTTTCACCATATGGAAAAACTAAGGAAGAAAATGCCTGGATTCCTCAGCCCGGGGAAAGGCGGGAAAAGTATGCCGTGCCTCTCCTCTTAATTCCTGAATATTCAAGAATTAATAAGGACCAGAGGATTCCTGACAGATCCAAAACGGCACACAGGAAGCCTCCTGTTAAATGCTTCCTGACAAGGTCTCGTCTCTGGCATCGCTTCTCGCACCCATCCTTCCACATCTAAGACTTCTGCAGGGACTTGTCCCTGGATCCATTTCTGGGCTTCTGTTGAGATGCATTGCCTTTCCTCAGTGGTCAAAAGATACATAAGGAATTGATGACAGTTGTCCCATGTATGAGTCCCATAGTATGCTGGGTTATGGTGCTTCCAATTTAGATCAGTAGTGCTGAAGGGCTGGTAATAGAGGATGGAGCAACCAGGCTGAACTGAGCCATCCTCATACACTTGTTGAGGACCTTGAGTTTCCCACAGCGGCATCTGACAGGCCGCAGCCAGCTGGTTAGATTGCTTGGCCGAGTGGAGCCGCTTCCCCACCGGCTCGGGCCTGGAGTCTTGCTCATGAGGTGGTGCAGGGGACAGTGTTTTGCAATGGGTCCAGCGCTGGCTGTGCCAGGGCCTGTGGAGCCATGAGAATGTGTGGTGGGGACAGCAGTGGATCTTCTGCCAGTTCTCCCTATAATATAGATTTTTTTTTTCCCCCTTCTTCTTTCTTCCTTATGAGTGGTTGGGCCACAAATACCCTACCCTCTCCCTGTCTGTTTGTGCAAAATCTTGCTCATGGGGGCAGGGTTTGTGCTAATTAGAAACCAGCAGTCTATGTAGGGAAACTGATCTGGATGTCCTGGACTTCCAGTGACTACCTGGTGCATGCGCAGATGGTGGGCAGGTCAAGCGTGCCCTCTGGCGGCCATCCAACATCAAAGGCCGGCCAATCGAGCTCGCATAAATTACGACGCTACCTGGGGGTCATCTTGACTCCGTAATCTCCAGCAAAGCCCTTTTTAAAGTTCTTTATCATGAAATCTAAAACTGTTGGGTTAAAGGAACTGCCCCCCATGTTGACAATGTAATCCACCTGACAGGGTTTCGAGGAAAACCTAATCTCTTAGATATCAGCTCAAGGAGTCAGTCGATGGAAGGATAAACAGTAATCAATAATTCCTCCCTCCCTGTGTATCCCGCCCTGAATCGGTGCTGCAGAGACAAACAAGGGTGGGTGCTCCCTCAAGAGAGGAGACAATTCAGGTGCCCGCTTGGCTGCATCCCATGGGGGAACTTAGGTTCCTCTTAGCGTTGGTGGATCAGTATAAACCCCTGATCTGGATCTGTCTCACAGGGAGGGACAGGGTCTCCCCAGAGGCAGACACCGCCTTGAGCCATGAGGTCACCACAGAACCGCAAGTTAGGGTCAGCTCAGACTCCGTAGCCATGAAGCCACACAATCGAGCCTGAAGCATAAGCAAATCAGGCCACACACTTGTTCACATTCATTTTTCATCTGCCTGGCCATTCTCCTGAGGGAGATTTAAGATGCCTCTTAGCACTGGCAGACTGGTATAAACCCCCAACCCGACCAGCCTGATAGGGAGGGATAGAATCCCCCAGAGACTGGCACTGACTTTTAGCCTTATCAGGTCATCACAGAGACAGGTTTTGGACCCTCTCAGGCTCCATAGTCCGAGGACGGTGGAGCTCGCTCTTACTCCCTTCAGTCATCAATCGCAAACACAATCACTCGGAGGTTATCGCAATGCCTCCCTTCTCCTGAGTCCCTAGGTCTCTCTATCTGATGCTCCCTTCCTGGGAGCTCCAAGGAGATGATCAGTCTCCTCTTCTACCCGGTGGGGTAGGATCTGACTGGGGACTGGCCCTGGGGGGGGACCTTATCCTATGGCCATTCCTGGTGAGTTGGTCATCACTCCAATGAGTCCCATCAGGGCTCAGCCGTCTGAAGAGTCGGAATGCCAGTCCAAAAGAGAACCCAGAAAACTGTTGGGTGGCGTGCCTCCTCATTCGTCTTGGGGTTCCTCCACTCTGGTCTAGCCAAGCCACCAGTCTGGCAACTCAAGGGGCCAGCGTGGTTGGCGTCTTGCTGGGGTCTCCAAAAATGTTTCAGAAACCAGTAATCGAGAAACCAAGCACCACCCTCAGAGAGCTGGAGAACTCAGGTTTATTACACCGGTGGGCCCAGAGGAGTTACCACTGCAAGCTCTGAGCCCTGAACAAAGGGGTTACAGAGTTTTTATAGACAGATTATAGTGGGTTTCCCTTGTGGCTCAGCTGGTAAAGAATCCGCCTGCAATGTGGGAGACCTGAGTTCAATCTCTGGGTTGGGAAGATCCCCTGGAGAAGGGAAAGGCTACCCACTCCAGTATGCTGGCCTGGAGAATTCCATGGACTGTACAGTCCTTGGGGTCGCAGAGTTGGACATGACTGAGAGACTTTCACTTCACTTCATAGTGGGAAACACTAGCTGCTAATAGACTGGTCTAAACGAAGGAGTTTCACGCACACGGGAACAGTGGTTAAGATGGGGAGGGGGATGCCTGACCTTTACATGGACAGGCATGATTAAGCAGGATGGCAGGGACTAGACAATTCCAAAGAGCAGGACAGAGGTGAGTGAGATAAGCTCCATTTCCTAGTATTGTTTTAAGTCCCCACTTTCCGAGACTACGTGACCCACGTGACCCAGACTTTGCAAGGAACAAGCTGAGTTACAGAGGCAGAATGAGCAGGAGGTTATGTAAAATTTAACTTTTCCTCTTCACATGGAGGACCCTTAGGGGCTCCTGGGCACAAAATCTGTGTCCCCCATTTCTTATTTGTAGAAAATAGGTTTCATTCAGCCTCCAAGACCTTCCCTAAGTTTAAAGGGCAGATTCAAACAGTTACTATTCAGTGGATGGCATTACCAACTCAATGGACATGAGCTTGAGCAAACTCCACAGCAAAGGATAGGGAAGCCTGGTATGCTGCAGTCAATAGGGTCACAAAAAGTCAGAAACAACTGAGTGACTGAACCATAACCCTTTTGAACTTGTAAATGAACATGTAGCTCTTTCATGAAAAAGACGCATTTCAGCCATCATATGAATTAACACATAAATGGACACATTTCAGTCAGTAAAATTTGAAATGTTGAGCTGATAGGAAAGACAAATGCCTTAGTGACTGAACAATAAAAATCAGAGAAGGGAGGGAATGCAGGGACAAGGGGCTTCCCAGGTGGCGCTAGCAGTAAAGAACCCGCCTGCCAATACAGGAGGCCTAAGAGATGTGAGTTCAGTCCCTGGGTGGGGAAGATCCCCTAGAGGAGGAAATGGCAACCCGCTCCAGTACTCTTGCCTGGAGAATCCCATGGACAGAGGAGCCAACAGTCGATAGGGTTGCAAAGAGTCAGATGTGACTGAAGAGGACAAGGGAGGAGACAGTCAAGAAACAATAGTGCAGCCTTGAGGCAGGGTCCTCATTCCCCTGAAGGGATATTTATGAATATATCTTTAAGTTCTTCTGCCAAATGAAAACTCCCACCGAATGGAAGATGTTAACTACTTGATGGAGCATTCTTCACTCCAGAGAGAAGGTCACAGTTTGATAACCTCAAGAACCACAGAAGCATGTTAAGAGATTATCTGAGAGACCAGATTAAAAGAATGTGCAGGCACTGCACATACTCTAATTTTACTAGCAATCTTACCATTGAACCATTGCTATAAAAACTCCACCAAATCCTCCCAGGTTGAAAGATACAGTTTTGAGGAGTTTGAGCCCATTTGTGTCCCCTTTTACCTGGGAAAGCAATAAAGCTATTCTATTTCACCCAAAACTCTGTCTCCAAGATTCAGTTTGACACCAGTGCACAAAGGTGGAGTTTTTGGCATCAAGGTGAAGAAAATGCAGGTTATACAATCTGAACAGTTGGTATAAGGAGAGGTCTTTATATTCTTCTTTCTACTTTAATGTGTGTTTGACATGTTCATAAATACAAATGTTCTTGAGAAGTAAAGATAGTTTTTAGTGAGCAATGGAGTATTTCCCACCATTTCAGTAAACAAGGATGTCACAGCCTTCCGCAATTCCAGACCTCCAAATGTGAATTTCTGAGTTCAGAGGGTGCCCAGGAAGAACAATACCTGCTATCTGGCAGCCATCAGCCATTCTCCACAGTGAGCACCTAGGGGAAAGGGGGATGTGAAAAACACAGGATACTGGCCACAGATAGCTGAGTTGCATATAAAATGAATTATTTTAGTGAACCCAGATTCTTGCATCTTCTTATACATAAAACAGTGCTAAATTCCTTGAGATATCTGATTTTCCTTAATTAACCATAATCTTTTGATGTTCAGACTACCTACCTTTTGTTGCAAACTTCTGTGTAAACTGATTCCTTCTGGCCCAACCTCCTCAAAGCAGTTCTCTCAGGTTGCTTGAGATGATGTCTCCCAAGCTTGAAGTCCTAAAAACTCCCACCAAAAAACATAACTCAAGTTTTAGATGGTGACTATTTTTTAAGTCAACATTAGGAAGGCAGACTTAGGGCAACAACACAAGTGACTTCAACTTCAAGTTGTAATCAGTTGTTATTCTTCTGCCTCCAGTGCTTACAGCTGCTCAAAGGATACAGTTAAGCCTCTCCAGGAGGTGTGATCTGCACCCCTTCACCTGCCAGCCTTGCATTTGTCCCACAAACCCAAGGGGTCCTGCACCCAATAGTGTAGGATCCAGGCCTGGCCTCAGCACAGGGCTGAGAAATGAGAGGGGCCCAGTTTCCTCTCAGATGACCCAGCATCTTGTCCATTAATACTAGAGTGGAATCTGTGGGTCAGTGACAGTCTGCTGTAGTCTGATCAGATCTGCATGGGTCCCCCCAGCTCTCTGGGAAGGATTTTAGTTTCAGTCTCTTTCTTCATTATCTAAACCAATTTACATAGACTCTGTATTAGAGTAGTAAAATAGTCCTTGCAGGCAAAACTGTCATCTCAGGCAGTTGCTCTTAGTTATTACTGCAGTCACCCACATTCCACAGCATCCCCTCTATCAGTAAAGAATGATTCCTGAGCCAGAGGATGATAAATCCAACCTTGTGTTTGTGTAAATAGCATTGTGCCACTAATGCTATGTGTGTTTTATCACAGAAAGAGTTTAGAGACAAGACATGGAGGCCAAGAAAGCAAAGTGAGGATTTATGAAGTGATAGCACAGTCTCAGAAGGAAGAGTGAGCAGGCTCATGTGAACAACTGCCCTGAGTTCCTTTGGCAAATTGGTGATACGGGGTATAAAAATGGTTGGGTGGAATAGTCACTGAAGAAAGAGGGGTCTTGGATCGTGTTTCCTGATTTTCATCCTAGTTCTATTACCCAGCCCAAGCCCTCTCTGCCTCTCTCAAAATAGACAGACCAATCAATTGGGAGACAAGTTGTTGGAACAGGAATAAAAGTTTTAACTGGAAAGCTAGCAGACCAGGAAGATAGCACATTACCAAAAAACCACCTCTTGAACTTCCCTGGGGGTCCAGTGTTTAATAATCCACCTGCCGGTGCAGGGGATGCAGGTAGGATCCCTGGTTTGGGAAGATTCCACCTACCAAGGGGAATCTAAGCTGGGGTGCCACAACTACTGAAGCCAACACAGCCTAGAGCCCAGGCTCTTCGACAAGAGAAGCCCCCCCTGTGAGAAGCCTGAGCCCCGAAACTACAGAGTAGCCCCTGCTCGCCACAACTAGAGAAAGCTCGTTCGCAGCAATGAAGACCCAGCACAGCCATAAATAAATAGTAAACAAACACAAACAAACCATCTCTCCTCAGTACCCATTCGGGTTCCTTTTATACAGAAGGGGGGAGAGTCCCACTGCTCCCCGACCAATGGCTGAGCAGGACCACTGCCGGTTGCCCTTTGACAGTTGTGGAACCACTGAGTCGCTGACTGACAGCTGCTTGCTTGGGGGAGGGGCCCACTGCGGCACCGACCAATGGCTGAGCAGGGCTGATAGCTCTCTCCTGTCCCTCTGCGGAGAAGGCACTGGCACCCCCCTCCAGTACTCTTGCCTGGAAAACCCCATGGACGGAGGAGCCTGGTAGGCTGCAGTCCCTGGGGTCGCTGAGAGTCGGACACGACTGAGCGACTTCACTTTCACTTTTCACATTCATGCACTGGAGAAGGAAATGGCAACCCACTCCAGTGATCTTGCCTGGAGAATCCCAGGGACGGCGGAGCCTGGTGGGCTGCCGTCTATGGGGTCGCACAGAGTCGGACACGACTGAAGCGACTTAGCAGCAGCAGCAGCAGTCCCTCTGCTATGGTTCCACCTTCCGGAGGTGAGAAGAGATTTTTGTTCATATTTGGTCTTGATTGGAAGTGTCATGGTGTCAATGCATGATGGCAAATTCTTATCTGCAAAGCTACTTCTATTGTCATGAGGGCATAATAAGCAGAAAGTTACAGTCTGTTGCTAGAGATTCCCACCATTCTGTCTCTTTTGTCTGCCTCTAGGACCCTTGTCACCACAAGATGTATGGTTTCTTGCCACCTGGCTCATGGCCCCCTTTACTCCGCTCATTTCTAGCTATCTGCTGGCTCTAACACTTAGAAAGCACTTGCTTACACACCTGCCACTTTCCCTACACCAGCTGCCACCCCTGTTGCACCTACAGCACCAAGAGACCAGCTATACGCAGACACTTAGCAACACGAGAAAGGAAGGTGCTGCTTTCCCAACTTTTGCCTCATTTGCACTGCCTGAAAAACATGACAGAGGGTCCAGGAAGGTCCAGTGGAGAAAAGGGGTCTTGGGTGAAGCAGAGTAGTGCCTCCTCTACTCCATCCTGGGCTCAAGCTCCTCCAACCAGCAGCTAGTTTCCATGGCTCTCTCTAAAATTCCACTCTGTCAACACCTGTTCCTAGGTCTCCAGGACATCCCTATCTGGAAGACTCTTTCCCAGTGATGATGAATCTGTCCCTAGAATGCCATTCCCAAATAAGCCTGGCTATTCCCTGATCCTCCTCCTCCTCCTCCCAGGTATAACTTACCTCAGTTAGGTTTTCCAGGTCACCTCTATTTTATCATCTCCTGAGGGTTTACAGCACTGCCCACACTAGGGGGGTAGTGGGGATGGAGATTTCAGGAGCTGAAAGCAATTCAAGATCAGTTAGTGGCCCCTGAGAAGGCGCCATCTCTAGGGAAAGAAACCTGAATTGACCCCTGTCCTCTGCTTCCCCTTGTCCAAACCCTCCTAGTGTGGCTTTTGTTCCCCTCCCTGTCTCATTTCCTTCTGAGCCTATTTTATGTACAGTAAGATGTAGAGGGTTGTGGAGCCCTGTGTGATTACCCAGGATCCCTACTTCCCAAAGAAGCCCTAAAGCCCAGCTCTTCTACTAGTGACATGACATACCTCTTTTTGTGCAGCCCTATGTATTCCCAACTTTTCCAGTCCCAGCCAGGCCATGTCACTGTCCACTCTCCTGCCTCACAAAGAGATTTAATATTTCCATTGCAGAGACTATTGTCCAAGTGACACAGTTAGCAAGGACCAACCCAGAGCTGGATCCCAGGGCTTCTGAGCCCATGAAGGGTGGCAGTGTGGTGGCAAGGTCACTGGGTTTTCCCTTCAGATTTGCAGGGACCCTATGTGTGTTCTGGAACCTCACAGCCTGGCTTCCGACCCAGTTCATCTGCTTCCCAGCTCTGTGATCATGAGCAGAAGACTAACCTCTCTGTGTCTCTGTGTCCTCATCTCTAAAGTGGGGATCATGCAAAAGGCTTGAACCAGTGAAGTCAAGACAACTGAGCTCCATCATGACCTAGAGACAGGAACTTCTTCCCCTCCGAGGATCCCACTGTCTGCTGTTCTTGCCATGTGGTATCACAGGCTCAGCCCAGAATCCCTGGGTACAGTGCCTTCATGTGCCGGGAGGACCTAAGGGTCACCCAGGCTGACACTGAGCATTGGAAAATGGAGTCATGCTGGTTCCAAGACTGCCTGCTTATCATGATGGGCTACTTCAGTGAGAGCCAGGGTGAGTGATTCAGGAAGCAGCACGTCATCACCCTGTAGAGACCCCAGACCTGAGGTCCAGGACTACTCATCTCGCCCAGCAGGTCAGGGGACAGCAAGACATCCCCTGCTTGGCTGACCAGTGCTGGTACCCTGGGGAGGAATAGGCTGTCAAGGTTGGAGTGGTGGAAGCAGCCCTGAAGTAGGGCAATCCACATAAAAGCACTGTGTGGAGGAGAGAATCATAAAATAGACTCAGAGAGCTTCCAGTTATCCATGTTCAATGTACCAAAAAGCACAAATACAAATTGCACATCCTGAAAGGGTCTTCAGGCTTTATTTTTTACATTTTAACATTTATTTTGCATATTAAATATACACAAAACCTTTTCACCCAGTAAATATTCTCATTAATAATAAAATTTTAATAATGACAATGTGTTTGAATATGCATCATTATTTTTGCTTTTTTTAATTAATTAGTTTTTTTTTTTTTTTTTTTTGGCTGTGCTGGGTCTTCATTACTGTGCAGGCTTTCTCTAGTAGTGGCAAGCAGGGCTTCATTGTGGTGCTTCTTATTGCAGTGGCTTCTCTTCTGTGTAGTTCAGTCAGTAAAGCATCTGCCTGCAATGTGGGAGACCTGGATTCAATTCCTGGGTCAGGAAGATCCCCTGGAGAAGGGAATGGCAACCCACGCCAGTATTCTTGCTTGGAGAATCCCATGGACAGAGGAGTGTGGCAGCCTACAGTTTACGGGATCCCAAGAGTTGGACACAACTTAGCTCTTTCTTTCTTTCTTTTCTCTGCTGCAGAACATAGGCTGTAGGTGCTCATGCTCAGTAATTGTGGCACATGGGGTTCGTTGCCCTGAAGTTTGTGAAATCTTCCTGGGCCAGGGATCGAACCCATGTCCTCTGCATTGGCAGGTGGATTCTTAACCACTGGACCACCAGGGAAGAACCTTCTGGTTTTATTTTTAAATTTTCATTGGAGTATAGTTGATTTATAATATTGTGTTTCAGGTGTACGGCAAAGTGAATCAGTTATATGTATACATATATCCACTCTTTTTAAGATTATGTTCCCGTACAGGTCATTAAGAGCATTGAGTGGAATTCCTTGTGCTGTCCAGTAGGTTCTTATCCGTCATCTATCATTTCCATAGTAGTGTGTATGTCAGTGTCAATCTCCCAATTTATCCCTTCCCCACCCATCATCCCCTAGTAACCATGTTTGTTTTCTACATCAGTATCTCTATTTCTATTTTGTAAACAAGTTCATGTGTACCTGAAAGGATCCTCAGGCTTTGCACAGAAAGCCAGTCTTGTGAGGCAGCCTCCCTGGGTTCTTATACCCCATCCTACCTCCTGCCCCAGAGAAACCATAAGGCTGGAGCCTTCCAGGGCCATGTTCTCCAGTTCATGGGCAGATTCTAGATCCTGGCTGATGGCAGCATCCAAGGGCTTTGCCAGTTTGTGAAGGACTACTGCATCACTTAGAGACCAATGTCTGCCATGTCACTCTCATTACCAAGTACAACTGGGAGGTGATATGGCCGCTGAGAAGCAAAGTCTGGACTGGAGCATGAGTGTGTCCATGAAGAGGTTCCATGAAGAGGTTCCTAAAGGACAAGAGCAAGCCTATGGACCAGACCGGTACCTGTCCCTCCAGCCCCTCATCACAGCAGCCCACTGTGCCCTTGTATAGTTGATGGCCAAGCTGTGCTGCTCACTGCTTTTCCAGTGATTAGAGGCTGTGCATCCACAATATCAACACCTCATTCAGCAAATGTGGAAGCACCTCCCCATGCAGGGCTTCTGGGGATACGACGCTGAGGATATCCCAGGGCCTACTGGGGCCTTACTGTCTCCTGGGCAGAGGTTGTCCTTCTACAGGAAGGGCTGAAAATTAACTTTGAAAAAATTAACTTTAAGCAAGAGCATGTAGCACTTGTCTTGATTCCATTTCTAGTGGCACCCATATATATCTCCATCTCTTCATTTGGAAAATGAGGGTAAATTTTTTAATGGACAAGTTGCATTTATTTCTTGGAGCCTTTTTTGAAAACTTGAAGTCACCACAAATCAATCTCATATAACTCCATTGACATATAAGGAACAGCTCCATTAATAGCATCATGTTTTACAGAAAGTTCAAAGTAAGAGTAATTTAGCACCAAACATGATGGAGAACCTGCTGTGCACCCCACACTCAAATGTGTGTGATCTCAGCTAACCAACCTTCCTTCCTTTCCTTGTGGTTTTTAACACTCTCTAAGCAAACTCTTTGCTAAACTCTTCAGCATATTACAGTTTATCTCTGCAGTTAGTGAATTTCCAGAACGTCAAAAATCAGATGTATAGAAGAGTCATTTGACCGGCAGTAGAGGCCACCCAGGTGAAGCATTTCAAGCAAGGGTAGAGTGGAGTCCTCACCTCACAGAGAGAAGTCTCAGGCCCCAAGGGCAGGGTGATGGCAAGTGTGAAAACCCAGGTGTTCTGGGTTCCCAGAGCAGAAGCCCTAGGCTACAAGTATTCCTTGCTCAGGGTTTGCCCCCCAGAAATAAGGGGTGGGGGGAACAGGGACAAGGAATGTGCTCTCACCCTGGAAAGGATAAAAGGCCTAATCAAACTTGGGTACCCCATGCGGCTCCTCCTGGTCCAAGGTGTGGATGTTAAGACCCTCTGGCAGGAAGTTCCAGCACCCTGCATCCCACCTGTAGCCCTCTCTTTCCCTCCATCAGCACCCTCTTCATGGGTTTGCTGGGCTTCCCAGGTGGAACTAGTAGTAAAGAACCTGCCTGCCAGTGCAGGAGATGTAAGAGACATGAGTTTGATCCCTGGGTTAGGAAGGCACAACAACCCACTCCAGTATTCTTGCCTGGAGAATCCCATGGACAGAGGAGCCTGGTGGGCTACAGGCCACAGGATGGCAAAGAGTCGGACATGACTGAGGTGACTTAGCATGCACGCACACATGGGTTTGCTACCATAAAGCAAGTTTCTCAGATAAAGTTGCCAGGACCATGGTCATTTTAGCTTCTCATGCTTACTGGCCTGGAGTCCTCATCCATTTCCACTCTTCTCTCTCCTTCCAGCCCCATACATACCCCAGGGTCCTTCCTGACTGTGAACCTGGACCACCTTTAGTATCTCTTCTCTTGCCTCATCTTACTCTAAAGGTGAGTTAAGCAGACCTCGAAAGGTGGGAAAAGTGTGAGAGAGGGCAAGACCTCCACATTGGAGCACTCTGAGGTTCCTTCCTGCTCTCAGGCAATGCTCCCCCACCTGTTCACCAACTTTCTTTCTTCCTTCTCTCCTCAAAGATCTCAGGCCAGAGCAGTGAAGACTTTGATCAGGGAGCCTATGGTGGATGAAGGGTAGTGAAGGATAAAATTGTGAAGGGTGAGAATTGAAAAGCTCTCACTGCCTTTACCATGTAGCCATGGTAAAAAGAAACCACCAGAAGCTGTTTACAACCTGTGTGATCACCAAACTATAACCATTCTCCCTGTGACCACAGCTCTAAAAGTCAGCCGGTCAGCCAGAGCCCTGAAAGTAAACACTCTCAACTCTGAAAATCCCCAACCTCTGAGCACTGTGCTTCTGCAAAACCCACATCAATCACTCTCGTTTTGCTTAAAGAGACAGTGTCTTATAAGCTGTCCATGCTTAATCTCAGCTTTTAAGTTTTCCTTTCTTCCTTTAACAAGGGGTTTATGCAATCAAATGAGGTCCTATGAAATCCAGGTTGCCTGGGTTCTCTCTGTAGAAGCCAACATATACTACAAGAGCCTGTGGAAGTCCTGGCTGTAGAAATCCTGGCCCAGACTCACACCACAGAAGTAATGAATGTTGTTTATGCTAATGTTGCTAATTTCAGAATTGTTGATTATTGTATTAACTGACTGAGATAGAAGGTAATTGATTTTGACAACTTAACTTTGACGGTGAGCCTCCCATCCTTCTAGGAGTAGACCTGGGATTCTGCTCCAGCGTCTGGGTGCTCAGCCCTGATGGTGAGCTGTTCTACAACGAGGGATCAGGGATTCTGAGGGTCTCAGATGCACCTCCAGGAGAATTCAGCCCTCAGCTCTCATGAGAAGTATTTGATGGAGAATCATCCCTGGATGTCTGGACGGAGATCCAGAGGAGAGAATGGAGCCAGGGAGTTTGGCCAATGTCCCTAAAACAAGGACCTTAGGTGAATGGGCCACTGAACCAAGACTAAGTAACCAGGCAAGTAGAGGAGGTCTAGGGGAAATTCTAGAAACACTGCTGATCCCAGGGTGAGCAGCAAGTACATAGCAGGGTGCTGGATGGGTGCCCAGACCTCTCAGAAAGCCCTTCCCATGGGGGTGCTAGATGAGGATGGCCTCTTGGGGTCTTTCTCTTCCTCCCTCACAGAGCCAGTGTCCTACCCTCTACCTGGACCCAGGGACAGCTGTCAGTACTCACTGTAAATTCCCATTAGGCAATGGCCAATCCCTTCCAGTGTCTCCTCTAAACTTCTATCATAGCACTTAGAGTGCCCTGTGGTCCTTATGCACTTTAGGAGTGCTTGAGAGCCTGGAGTCTAGACTGGACTCAGATTGCCTGGGTTCAAATCTTAGCTCAGCTTCTTACAAGCTGCCTGAATTAACCTCAATCTGCCTCACTTTACCCATCTTCGAAATGGAGAAATAATGACGGTCCTGCCTCAGAGGTTATTGAGTGGAATGAACGGCAGCTGTAAGTAAAGGGTCTGGACCAGGACCTGTCTGATCCATCCTCCGTTACTTATGCGTTGGTGTTGGCTGTTTACTAGGATAATGAATGTAAATCACCTTCTTCCAGACTGTGGACTTTCTCCTGGCAGTAACCTTACCTGGTTCCTGCCTGTGCCAAGTACCTGCTGCAGAGCATTTGAATGGATGGTTGGATCTGACTGTTTACACCTTGAGGCCAGCATGCAGATTCCTTAGTTCTGCACTCAAGACCCTCTGTGATTAGGCCCCCAGCAACCCTCAGCTCTGTGATCTTTCCTTCCACCACCCTCCTCCCCATTTCCCACTGCTCCCCACACACCACTCTACTTGCATTTCCCTGCCCAGAATTGCCTTTGATCCTACACCTTCATCTTCCTTGCCCCCTTTGTCAAGAACCAGGTCAATTCTCACCACCTCTAAGGGCCTGGCCCCTCTTCCTGCTCAGGATCCAAGTCTTACCAGTGGGGGGTATCAAAGCCCCATCAGAATATCTCTCCTTGTTACAAATATTTTATAACATCATTTTCTTTCTGAAGAGAAATTCAAAGATAATTTAATCTGTATACCCATAGAACTTTTGCCTTTCTATACAGTTTAGGGGTTCGCACCACAGGAATACTAAAGTGGTTTGCCATTCCCTCCTCCAGTGAACCATGTTTTGTCAGAACTCTCCACTGTGACCCATCTGTCTTGGGTGGCCCTGCATGGCATGACTCATAACTTCATTGAGTTACCCAAGCCCCTTTGCCACAACAAGGCTGTGAGTTATGAAGGCAGAAGGAAAAGAGGGTGACAGAGGATGAGATGGTTGCATGGCATCATTGACTCAATGGACATGAAGTTGGGCAAATTCTGAGAGACGGTGAGAGACAGGGAGGCCTGGCGTGCCACAGTCCATGGGGTTGTAGCGTCCGGCTTGGCCACTGAACAACAACCCACAGAATTATAAATTGGAGTCAATGTAGTGCTGTAATTATAACAAAAAGTATTAAAAATTAAACTACAATATGTAAAATAATAGCATGTGTTTGAATAGTTAAATGTTTTAGTTGACTATACAAAATAAACTGATGACATAGGTAGTTACATGTACGCAAAAAATTTCTGTAAATATGACAGCTATAAATGCAGACTGATCTGAGTATGCAGTGTGGACAATGTGGAGCATCCCTGAGGGTAACACAGCTCTAGAGAAAGCCTCTCTTGGTAAAGTACCCCACAGCACAAAGTACAACTTCTCTTTCATCTGCAGCACAGCTGCCTTCCTGAAAGATTCAGTGTGTACAAAGGAAGCAAAAATGACAGTTACTTGCTTCCTTATCAGTAGGCCCATCATGTCCTATAGCCAACTGTCCTGGTTTGTACATGGCTGACGGGTCTACTGGGATGCAGAACCTTCAATACTAAAACCAGGACAGTTGGTTACCCCACTTTACACCTTGAAACAAACGAAAGCTAACTGGGTTGATTTATTTGATTTGGCCCCCCAAATAAACCTGGCTTATCTAGAAAAATAATTTTCAAAGCTATGTCAAACCTAGACAGTATATTAAAAAGCAGAGACATCACCTAGCCAACAAAGGTCTATATAGTCAAAGCTATAGTTTTTCCAGTAGTCATGTATGGATGTGAGAGTTGGACTATAAAAAAGGCTAAGCACTGAAGAATTGATGCTTTTGAATGTGGTGCTGGAGAAGACTCTTGAGAGTCCCTTGGACAGCAAGGAAGTCAAACCAGTCAATCCTAAAGGAAATCAACCCTGAATATTTATTGTAAGGACTGATGCTGAAGCTGAAACTCCAATACTTTGGCCACCTGACATTAAGAGCCAACTCATTGAGAAAGACCCTGATGCTGGGAAAGATTGAGGGCAGGAGGAGAACGGAGTGACAGAGGATGAGATGGTTGGATTTCATCAGCGACTCAAAGGACATGTATTTGAACAAGCTCTGGGAAATGGTGAAGGAAAGGGAAGTCTGTAGAGGTACAGTCCCATGGGGTTGCAAAGAGTCAGGCATCACTGAACAAGAGAAAAACAACAATGTCTGCAGCTATGTCACAATCTTTGTGAATATAATAATCATATCATAATGCAGATTCATTAATTTTGTAGGTTTTTTCCTTTACATACATATTTTTATTTGCTTAAACTTTCTGATGCCCACCTTCCTCTATTCTTTTCACTCCATGTGTTCTTTTGACAATATGAAAACTCAACAAACATTGTATTCTAGACTCAGATCATTACAGTCTGGTTCTTTTCCTCCTGTTAGCTGGCAGGACACCATTTGTGTGGTGGTCCCCAGACAGGACTGCACATCTGACACTCCTGCTGCCTCCCTGTGATGTGAAAATTTCTCCCCTCACTAACCCCAATCAGGATCACCAGAGCCTTCCCTATGAATTTTCCAATATCAGAGAATGCTGGGCTGAAAACCATTTTTCTGAACATGAGAGTCCCTGGTGAAAATTCAGGGGTTCTGTGAACCCAGATAAGGAAAATAACCTTTATTTTCACTAACTTCTATTTGAGATTTAGCCTTTCGTCCCTGATGGATGGAGGTAAGAAAGCTCAGTGAGGTTAGCAGGAGCTGTTGGGTCCCCAGCAGAAACCACAAGAGTTTTTTTGAATCACGACAGAGTTGTCGGAGACACCTCTCGACTTGCCAGACGGCTGTAACTTGAGCTTCGCCACCTGATCTCCTTTCGTGAGGTGGTATACACGAAAGGCTGTAAGGCTGTATTTCACAATTAATCGATGGGGTTTCGTTCCTGTTTTTCATACGAGGCCCAGCAGAGGGAGCCATCGAGGAGCGGCGGGCGGGTCCCAGGGGTGCGGTGGCGTCGCAGTCGGAACCTGGTCAGAGCCTGAGCCTGAGCCAGGATGGGTTCGCACCCTCCGCGGCCCAGAGGGAGCTGAGCGCTCACCCGCCGGGCACCCGGGAGGGGACGGGCCGGCGTTAGCACAACTGCAGGCGGACCCCCCGGGGACCGGCGCCCTCGGGCGGCGCGTGAGGCTGGCGACCAGGTGGCCTCGGAGATCCGGGAGGGCGCGGCACCCGCGGCCGCCGCCGCCACCACTGCTGCGGCTGCTGTTACTTCTGTCCGGACTGGTGCTGAAGGGCGCGGCAGGTAACCCGGGGCGGCGGGGGCCGGGGGCGCTGCTAGGGAAAGATCCTCCAAGAATACAGAGGCCATTCCGGGTTTGGAGGCGAGGAGAGCATGGTCAGTCGGAGAGCTGACCCAAGATAGCCGAAGCCACAGCTTCCCGGGGATCCCTTGGCCCGTATGGAGGACGCCGCTCGCACTCGGCTCCCAGACCTGGTCCTCGAGGATGGCCCCGGGGAAAAGCTCCTCGAGGGCAGGAATCTGAGTGCGGCCTTGGAATCTGCACAAGCCTCTGCTTGCTTGCTCGACGAGGCACCTGCCCATCGCTATAGGTCTCCCTGGCTCCCTGCAGAGGTTATCTCGGGTGGCCCGGGCAACTCCTTGTTGAGGTAGCGGGTGAAGGGAGCAGCAAGGATTTTTTTGACTTGGCGAGGAATTTCCATCCTTTTCCAATTTCCATTCTGCACGCAGAACTGCAGGGCTGATCCTCTCCCCGCCCCTCCCCTGCCGGATTCCCGACCACCCCCACCGAGCACCACCCATCCTAACTGCCCAGAGGCCTGAAGATTATTAGCACAGACCGGAGTGTCCACCGTCATGGCAGTAATAATAGCTGATGTCCTTTATTCCAGGCTCTGTACTAAAGGCTTCAAGTACAAGAAGCCATTTCGGCTGTAGAAAATTCAAAATGTACGATTTACAGATTTAAAATAGGGCCCGGAAAGGACGCTAGGGGGCAACACTGGGATCCAGATTCGGAGATTTTTTTTCCTTTTTTTTTTTTTCAGTTTTTAACCATATTTGTTCTTGGGCCTTGTCTCAGAATGCCTTTTACACATAAGTGAAATACATATGATTCCAAAGGATCCAAATTATATTTTTATAAGCTATTAGAAATTTTAGCTATAAATATAAATTTGTGATATGTAATATATGTGCTTCTAAGATAACACATTAAAATCAGCCATTAGATAGCAACAATTCCCAGAATTTGTAAGTATTGAGGGTAAAGCATATTTACAGGTGTCTGAAACCACTGTCTTGTGGTTGGAAAACATCTGTGGATTCTATCATGGACCACTGCACAGGTTCTGCTAATCCTGCTGAACTTCCATTCAGCATGGAAGATGGGCCAAACTTCAGCTAGAGCTTAGTGAAAATAAAGAGGTTATTTTTTTCCTCCAAGTTGAGGCTCTTGAATGCAATAGGAGGATTCAGGGCTTCCCTGGTGGCTTAGTGGTAAAGAATTCACCTGCAAAGCAAAGGAGGCACACGTGTAAAGAACAGACTTTTGAACTCAGTGAGAGAAGGCAAGGATGGGGTAATTTGAGAGAATAGCATTGAAACATGTACACTACCATATGTAAAACAGATGACCAGTGCAAGTTTGATGCATGAAGAGGGACAACCCAGAGGGATAGAGTGGGGAGGGAGGTGGGAGGCGGGTTTGATGGGGGGAACACATGTATACCTGTGACCGATTCATGTTGATGTATGGCAAAAACCAGCACAATATTGTAAAGTGATTATCCTCCAATTAAATTAATTTTTAAAAAAGAATGGTATAATAAATGTCCTTGAACGTAAAAAATGTAGGGGAGGATTTCTGTATCTGGGTGTTCTGTTTCATATACTAAATATACATCTGTCCTCAGAAAATGAATATGTATTTCTCCAAAGATGTATATGCATGTTCCATTTCTCCTATTAAATATATAATCTGTTTGTTTTTTTTTAATGAAGGAAATGGCAACCCATTCCAGTGTTCTTTAAACAACAAACAGATGTTTGTCAAATGAGTAATATTGCAAAGGGAGAGGTCAGGGTTGCCTAGCTGAGCAGCGGGGCAGGGCTGAGCCAGGCAGGAGTGCATGGGTTCTCCTTCTGGCAGCATATGAGCATCACCTGGGAGGTTTCAACGCCTACCAGTGTCCAGCCCTCCTTTACCTCCAAACCAACTAAATCCATGTCAATGGCAGGATTGTCAAAGCTGCCGGGTGGTGTTAGGCAGCCAGATGGAGACATCCCAGTCCTGGCTGCTCTCCTGGCTTTGTGCCTGCCTGCTGGGGAAGTTTCCATCACTCCTGAGGCAAGACCCCCATGATCCTCTTCCCTTCCAATGTACCTCTCATTGTTGTCATTCCATACTATCTCTCCCAGCAAACACAAGGGTGGGAAGGATGTTTATGCCTTAAGATTCATACTATCCTTTTCCATTTTCCCCTTGCAGAGAGTCCTTGGGGGCTGCCCTTCTTGGCCGATGACCCAGTTTCCATGGCAAAGGTGGTGATGGCAGACCTGGCACAGCAGAAGGTGGAAAACAAGTCATGGCCTAGAGGTAAGACCTTGCCCGCCTGCTGAAGAAAGGATAGGATGGTGGAGGCCAGGAGTCCCCTGCCTGCAGGAGGCCGTGTCCACTGTCTAGGAATCTGGAGGACTGTCTTGGGGTGGGGAAACTCTGCCAGGATGAGGATACAGAGGCCAGGGCCTCCAGACAGTGTCCCAGGGGCTGAGACCTGGCCTCCAGAGAGCTGACCCAAGCATCTTTCCCCACCTCACCCCAAACTCCAGCTCTCTCCTTCCCAAGGCCACCTCTCCCTTCAGAATAGGGAAGGACTGAGCCTGAGAAGGTGCTGTCTCCATGCCTATTGTTTAGTCGTTCAGTCACGTCTGACCCTTTGTGACCCCATGGACTGCAGCCCAGCAGGCTCCTCTGTCCATGGGATTTCCCCAGCAAGAGTACTCAAGTAGGTTTCCATCTCTTTCTCCAGGGAATCTTCCTGCCCCAGGGATTTAACCTGAGTCTCCCGCACTGCAGGCATTTTTTTTTTTAACCATTGAGCCATCTGGGAAGCCTGCCCCATGCCTGTACTTTTTCCTTATGTTCATTATCTCACTGGATGCTCAGGCACTGTGGAGCAGGTCAGTTAATTGAGCCTGCCTACAGATGAGGAAACCAAGGCCTGGAGAATTGAAATAACTTCCTCAGAGCCATGCAGCTAGGGACTGGCAGTGCCATATGGATTATAGGGGAGGTGGGGCAGATGCAAAAAAGTCTCCTGGCCTGGGTGGGAAAGGGGCTGGCTCCTCCCTCCCCAACCATGGCCAGAGGAAGAAGGAGGCTAGGCTAATGGGGCGCAGGACTGCTTCTTTTTGAAGACCAGCCATGTGGCCAAGAGACTAGGAACAGCAGCGGAGAGTTAGGGTGGAAGCGGGGGAAAACTAATGTTCACGCAGGCCCTGAAACAACAGTGACATGTAGCAACTTCCTTAGGCCATGTCACTGCAGGAGTAGATACTGCTGGATGCCTGCCGTGTAGCCCCCACTTCTTCCTGCCTTGGTCCCACAGTGCCTGGCACTGACCCCAGCCTGGCAGGTGGTATCGCCTCCAAAGCCAGGGAGGTGGCCTTCCTCAGCTGCTTTTGCTTCACTCTGGGCTGCAGCCCAAGGCATGATGATCCCACTTGGGTCCAGTTAGCAGGTGGGAATCTAGTTCCAGCTGAGATCGTTCTCCTAGGCAAAAATGGCAATGAGCAGTGTGTGAGCCCCCACAGAGAGCAGGCTGGACTCTCAAGACTATCTGGTAGGCAGAGCAGAAACTGGTGGGATTTTCAGGGAGGGAAGGGTGACAGGTGCCTCACTGGGTACATGGGAAGCAGTACCTGAAAGTCAACTGAGGCAGGCCACAGTCATGAACTTGTCCTAAAAAGCAGGTCCCTGATTCCCAGGATGGGTACCAGATGCCAGGATGTAGGCCATGGTAAGTAGTCCAGGGCAGAGCAGATGCCAGGAACCAGAGCCCTCATGGCAAGGAGGGCCAGGCCGGATCTGGACGAGCCTGGGAAGGATTCAGAATTCAGCCCTTTCCTTCACCCCCACATCTGCTACACTGAATCACAGCACCATTTTATTTTTCCCTGCCTTCTTGCAGCAGCCTCAGGACACCTGACATACGCTTCTAACTTGGGACCTTTGCACTGGCTGTCCCCTCTGCAGACCTGGAATACTGTCAGATCCTTAAATGGCTATTCGGCTATCCTTCCTGTCTTTTAAAAGGAAATCCCTTTTTGAGGAGGCCTTTCCTGCCTGTTCTAGAACTGTATTTATTGGCACATAGTGCCTTCCTGCATCTTTCTGTGCTCCATCTTCACATCACCTTCTCTGACCTTCTTGGAATCTCCCTCTACCTCCCTTTCCTAAGGACACATTTAGGGCCTGCCTAGACAATCTAGGATAATCTCTTCATCTCAAGACCCTTAATTTAATCTGCAAAACTCCTGTTACCGTATAAACTAACATTCAACAGTTGCAGGGATATCTTGGGGGGCATTATTCAGCCTACCCCACTATGCTTTCTGAGCTGTGGAGAAGGAGGCAGGACCGGAGGCCCAGCTTGTACGGCTTCCTCACTACCCAGGAGTCCCAGCAGCTACCCAAAGACACAGGATCTTTTTTGTCCCTCACTTCCAGGGCAGGTAGAGCTGCTGCAGATCAGAGCCAAGGAGTGAGTGGATCACCTTGACATGGAGAAATCATAGCCTCTGTTCTCCCCCAAAGAACTTTGTGCCCATTCGCAGCTGCCAGCACAGGAGTACCCCCACACTGATCTTAACTCAAAGATGTGCAAGGAAACAGCACCATGAGAGATAATTCAGTCATCTCCCAGGAGGCCCACACCAGTTCAGGCCTGATGTTAACCCTTTACTCAAACACTCCTAACATTGACCACTCTTGCCTCCCATGAGGAGGTTTCTCCAGGCATGAGAAGAGAGCATCCCTTTTATCAGTTTAGAAAAAGGCAGCAGTCCCTGGGGAGAGAATCTGGGCTGCCCTCGTTCTAGTGCATGCTTTTGAGTACTACACTTGGTCTCCCCTGGGCCTTGATTCCCTTATCTGTAAAATGGGGCCAATCACACTGACCTCTTAGGTTTATTGTAAGGATGAAGTAAGATAGTGAATGAGGAGGAGTTAAACCAGTGCAGATACAATGGTCACTCCAAAAACGGCAACTCTTGATTATCCTCATACCATTCATGTTCTTGTTTTTTGTCTAGTACAGCAACTTCCAGCTGTGTGCTAGGCCCTGGGTAAATAGAGGGCAGATGGACTTCCCACCCTCATGAAATCCATAGTTTCACAGGGAGCACAGGGCACTCTTGAGATCCCTCTGTGAGACATCAGGCTGAAATCAGGAGGACTTCCTGGAGGAAGGGATGCCTGACTGCAACCTGAGGTGTGGAGAGTGGCTGAGAGAAAACAGAAAGGGGGATGCCTGGGGCAGAAGAAACAGCAGGTACAGAGGACCTGGGCAGAGTTTGGTATAGCCTGAATTAACAAGGAGGCAGTAAAAAGAGAGCTGTGAGTATAGAGATGTGTTTGACTCCTTTCACATGTGAATGTTCAACCAATGAGCACCCACTGTATGCCAGAAGCTGTTCTAGGTGCTGGGGAAACAGAACAATCTAACAGGAATCCCTGCCCTTGGAGAGCTGACACTGCAGAGGAGAGAGTCCATTAACAAGACAAACAAATGCGTACTCTCTAGTCAGTGCAAATGCATACTCTCTCCAGTGCTCTGGAGAAAAATAACACAGAGACAGGAGTGTTAGGGGATAAAAACTTCTGAGCAAAAGTTTTTTAAAAGTTAAGTACGAAAGTAAGCCAGGGATATCTCAGAAATGTGACCTGAGTTTAACATACAGCGCTTATTTGAATAGCTTGAGTCAGGACTGACTGCTAAGTAGATTTCATCTCCAGCACCAAGTTAAATCAATGAGTTTGGAGTTATGGTAGAGAGGCAGCATTGGACTCAAAGAGATAAGAGATCAACTAGTCTTGGGCCTCCCTGGTGGCTCAGATGGTAAAGAATCTGCCTGCAATGCCAGAGACCTGGGTTTGATCCCTGGGTTGGAAGATCCTCTGGAGAAGGAAATGGCAACCCACTCCAGGTTTCTTGCCTGGAGAATCCCATGGACGGAGGAGCCCGGTGGGATACAGTCCCTGGGATCACAAAGAGTCGGACACGACTGAGTGACTAACACACAGTAATGTCTGCTGTGGGAACAGAAGGGAGTGGGGAATGGAGTCAAGGTGCCACCAGCTTGGCAGTAATGGTTCAAGCTAAGAATGATGTCCAGCCTTTCTCAAGCATGTCCAGGAAATGAATTAAGCTTAATTAACCACATCAATTGAGCTCCCAAGCAACCAACTTTTTAAAAATATCCCACCCTTTTTGTGAGAAATTGGAAACCAGACAATCACACTCACTAGAGATGAATACAAAGTATGAGTAAGTAGGCCCTGCATGAGGAGCTGAGAAGCTTTCTGAGAATAAAGTCCATAAGCCTTAATACCTGAACTTTGGCCTCAGTGTTCAACTGGTGCTGTCTATATTTAATCTCTTTGGATGCCCTTATATATTTTTTTTCACTGAAATTGCTAGTGCTTACTCTTGCTAATAGGACTTCCCTTGTGGCTCAGATGGTAAAGTGTCTGCCTACAATGAGGGAGACCCGGATACGATCCCTGGGTCGGGAAGATCCTTTGGAGAAGGAAATGGCAACCCACTCCAGTACTCTTGCCTGGAAAATCCCATGGACGGAGGAGTGTGGTAGGCTACAGTCCATGGGGTCGCCAAGAGTCGGACACGACTGAGCAACTTCACTTCACTTCTTCACTCTTGCTAATGGACTTCCCAGGTGGCGCTAGTGGTAAAGAACCCACCTTTCAGTGCAGGAAACACAGGGACTCAGGTTTAATCCCTGGGTTGGGAAGAGCCCCCGGAGGAGGGGCAACCTACTCCAGTTTTCTTGCCTGGAGAATCCCACGGACAGAGGAGCCTGGTGGACTACAGTCCATGGGGTTGCAAAGAGTTGGACATGACTGAAGCAACTTAGCACACGCACACACATTCTTGCTCGTGATGAATTCTCTTGGGTAAGTTTCTACAGCCAACCTCACCCAGCACACTGAGGCCTGGTGCAGACCCTGGTGGTCTGTGTGAACCCAAGACCAGTTTGTGTTTCCACAGGGATGCACTCCCTCCGCTACCACTACCTGTACCTGTCCGAGCCGGGCCCAAGCCTCCCTAAGTTTGTGGCTGTAGGCTACGTGGATGATCAGCCTTTTATCCGGTATGACAGCCGTATGGACAAAGCTGAGCCCCAGGCTCCATGGATTTCATCCAAGAATGCCACATACTGGGAGGACGAGACCAAGAAGCAGAGGAAATGGGCAGAGATTCATCAGGTGGAGACACGGATAGAGATGGGCTACCACAACCACAGCACCGGTGCGTTGGGTGGAAGCCCCATGCTCCTTCCTTCACCCTCTGCACACTCACTCTCTGGGCAGCTGTGCTTGTCAGAGGGTGTGGGGCAAGCCTCTGACACTTGGCTCTTCTCAGTCCACTTCCCCCACAGTCCAGCAGGGGCCTCAGGGCCTCAGAACAGTGCAGCAAGCATCATAGGAGCTGGGGGCCCATGATGTCTCCCCCTAACCCCTTGCATGCCCCTTAGCTAACCTGGGTTCTGAAACTCAGCTGATGGGGAGAGGATTTCCCTGCCTCATCCTCACTCATGCAGTACCCCCAGGCCCTCTGGTACTGCCTCAGCTTCTCCTTCTCAGCAACAGTGCGCTTGAGCCCACCACCAGGGCTGCTGCTTATTCTGAATGAAGTGCTTATGGAGCACAGCTTGTTCACACAACACTGTCCCTGTCTGTGCCTGGATACCCAAATGCCCAGACTAAAAGCCTCAGGTCCCCAGAGGCCTCAGAATCAGTAGATACAAAGGATATAAAGGATTGAGACTGAGAAGGGCTGTGCATCAGCCAAAGGCCCCCGGGATAAGCATGGCATGACTTAGTCTTACCGTTGAGAACATTTTACACCCACAGGTGGGCTTCCCTGATGACTCAGCTGGTAAAGAATCTGCCTGCAATGTGGGTGACCTGGGTTTGATCCCTGGGTTGAGGAGATTCCCTGGAGGAGGGAAAGTCTACCCACTCCAGCATCTGGTCTGGAGAATTCCATGGACTGTATAGTTCATGGTGATGCAAAGAGTCAGACACGACTGAGCAACTTTCACATAGTGTGGGATGTGATATAAGGATGTGTCTAATTATGAACTGGGGTGTTTGTCCCACATGAGAAGCCTAGAAGGTTTCTCAACCCAGGCTGCTTATGAAAATTACTTGGGAGATTTTTATCTAAATGATGATGCCCCGTCCCTCTACTTTTTTGACATCCCTGTGGGTGGTGGGCTTCTCCCTGGCTCTCAGGGACTTGACCCCCAGTCCCCACTAGTGACAACTTTCTTACCTGTACTCATAGGCATACACAGCACTCAGCGCATGTTTGGCTGTGAGATCCAGGAAGATGGCCACTCCAACAGCTTCTGGCTGTTTGGCTATGATGGGCAAGACCACCTGTCACTGGACATGGAAACCCTGAACTGGGTGACAGCTAACCCCATGGCTCTGTGGACCAAGCGCTGGTGGCAGACAGAGCGCTGCTATGCTGAGTACGACAAAGCCTACCTGGAAGGCCCCTGCCTCACCTCCCTGCACAGATACCTGGAGCTGGGAGGCCAGAGATTCACCCGGAGAGGTAAGGTTCAACCTGTGGCTCCCATTCTCAAGAGCCATCCCATTTGACAGATAAGTCTCTGGGAAATGAGGAGGCAGGCTGCGTCCCCAGGCTGTGTCCCCCTGGCTCAGGCAAGCCCTCTGGCGTCCAGAAAGATGGCCAGCTAGCCAACAGCTTTTTGCTGCAGAGTAAGAAGAAAGCCCAGACCTCAGGTCTTTGCTCCAAATAAGATAGAGTGTGGAGTTCTGAAGTCTCCCCTGTTCCAATGTGGTCTTGGGAATAAAGTCTCTTAATCTGGGTCTCATTTTCTTCATCTGCAGGGCAAGTGGGTTAAACTAGGTCCTCCTAAAGTCCTCTGGGGATCTACCAGCCTGTAACTCTGCTCCTTGGGAAAGAGATCTCAGGTTCCAGGAGAACAGCAGCCCTCACCTGTCCCTAGACCACTGGGGACTGACAGGGAAGCTGAAGCTTTTTTCCCCTTTCCTCCCCGACACCCCTCATGATAAATGTGCTCCCCAGACTCCAGGTGCATCATAAACTTCTCTTGACCCCAGCCAACCAGGGCTAGAGACACAAAGGCTGGGGTGGACACTAGGGAAGGTAGGTGCTTGGGAATGCCTAGGGTGAAAGCCTTTCTGGCTGAGGTTGCCAGGGGTGGAGCTGATCAGAACACCCAGGACACCATGGATGTCTGGCAATTGAATGGTGGGACGTGAATCAGCTGAGGTAATAGAGAGGATATTCCTCAAAGGGAGGAAAGGACAGATCACATCAGGAGTAGAAGATGTGATTGTGAGAGCAGAGCATGGTGGTTCAGAGCTCAGGCATTGGAGCCTAGCCTCCAGATAACTCATCCCAGATCCAGGATTAACTGGCTGTATGACCTTGTGCCAGTTACTTGCCTTCTCTGCACTTTAGTTTCCTCATCAGTATAATGAGGATATTAATAGTAGCTCCTGCCTCTCCAAAGCACCATATTGGTGTGCATTAAATAAGTACTGTGGAACTCTCATTTAGCACCTATGTGCTAAATGCACTCATTTGTCCTATGTCCTTCCCCTGGGAGATTAGTGAGGATTCTTCACAGAAGTAGAACCAACAGGCTACATGGAGAGAGAGAAAGAGTTATATTCTAAGGAACTGGCTCATGTGACTATGGCGGCTAAGTTCCAAGATCTGTGGTTGGCAAGCCGGAGACCCAGGAGAGCCAATGTTGCAGTTCCAGTCTGAGACTAAAGGCCTGAGAACTGGGAGAACTAGTAGTATGGTTCCTTCAAATGCTAGAAAGTTTGAGGCCCAAGAAGAGTTAGTGTTTCAGTTTGAGTCTGAAGGCAGGAAAAGACCAGTGTTCCAGCTCAGCAATCATGCTAGAGGAACTCCGTTACTCAACCTCTTTGTTCTGTTCAGATCTTCAGTTGAGTGTATGGACCCACTCACACTGCAGAAAGCAGTCTGCTTCACTGAGTCCAGTGATTCAAATGTTAATCTCAGGCAGAATACTCTTCAACATAAATCACAGCAAGATCCTTTTTGACCCACCTCCTAGACAAAATAATACTCTTCAACATAAATCACAGCAAGATCCGTTTTGACCTGCCTCCTAGACAAAAATAAACACATGGGACTTCATTAAGCTTAAAAGCTTTTACATGGTAGAGAAAACATAAACAAGATGAAAAGACAACCCTAAGAATGGAATAAAATATTTGTAAACAAAGCAACAGACAAAGGATTGATTTCCAAAATATACAAACAGAATATGCAGCTCAGTATTAAAAAAAAAAAAATAACCCAACCAAAAAATGAGTAAAGACCTAAGTAGACATTTCTCCAAAGAAGACATACAGATGGCCAACAAATGCATAAAAAGATGTTCAGTGTCACTCATTATTCGAGAAATGCAAATCAAAACTACAACGAGGTATCATCTCACACTTGTCAGAACAACCACCATCAAAAAATCTACAAACAGGGACTTCCCTGGTGGTCCAGTATTAAGACTTTACCAGGCAAGGCAGGGGACATGGATTCAAGCCCCGTCAGGGAACTAAGATCCCACATGCCGCGAGGCAACTAAATGTGCACAACACAACTAGAGAGAAGTCCACTTGCCGCAACGGAGGACCAGTGCAGCCATAAATAAATAAATAAAAATATATATATATATATTTAAATCTACAAACAGTAAGTGCTGGAGAGGGTGTGGATAAAATGGAACCCTCTTGCATTGTTGGTAGGAATGTAAATTGATACAGTCACCATGGAATACAATATGGAGTTTCCTTAAAAACCTTAAAATAGAACTACCATATGACCCGGCAATCCCACTACTTGGCATATACCCTGAGAAAACTACAATTCAAAAAGACACACGTACCCCAGTGTTCATTACAGCACTATTTACAATAGCCAGGACATGAAAGTGAAACCATTCGCCTCAGATTGGGACTCTAAGTCACATGGCCAGGACTTGAACACAGCCGAAACCCCACATGGGACTCCAACCATGATCTTTTCATTAGAATCACTCACCTGGTGTCTGGACTTAATGAGGAACAGTTTCTTTGTGTCTCAGCACAGAAGGAATCCAGCAAGAGGCAAAGTGATGGGTTAGCAGTAGATATATAAATATAGGACACTTAGAAGAGATGTAAGCAGGCAGGCCAGGGAGCTCTACCCTAAGGATTAAGTGGGCTACAATTTTATAGTCAAAGGAAAGGGGGAGGGAGAAAGTACCACCTTCTTTGAGTAGACATGAGATTTACATCAGTAGTTCCTCCTTTGTATCAGGCAGGAGACTGTCTGACCCATGAGGTCAAACTAGGATTATCATAGCACTTATTCAAATCAGTAGAAGGGTGGTGACATTTTTCTTCCACCTAAAGGCCCAAGGCATATCTCATGCTTGTAGTTAAGCAAGCCTGCTTCATTTCATGATGTTCCAATAGCTTTCTTGAGTGATCATTAACTGAGAGTGGTCTCCCAAAGTTTCCTAGGTTCCCCCTTCTATCTATAGTACCTTACTGGGACATCTATAGCTACTTGTATAACTATTCTATTCTATTCCTCTCAGAAGCAACCTAAACATCCATCAACAGATACACAGGTAAAGAAGATGTGGTACATACATATAGTGGAATATTGTTATTCAGTCGCTCACTCATTTCGGATTTTTTGCGACCCCACGGGCTGCAGTATGCCAGGCTTCCCTGTCCTTCACCGTCTCCCGGAGTTTGCTCAAACTCATGCCCATTGAATTGGTGATGCCATCCATCTCATCTTCTGTCATCCCCTTCTCCTCTTGCCTTCTATCTTTCCCAGCATCAGGGTCTTTTCCAATGAGTTAACTCTGCATCAGGTGGCCAAAGTTTTGGAGTTTCAGCTTCAACATTAGTCCTTCCAATGAACACCCAGGACTGATCTTTAGGATGGACTGGTTGGATCTCATTGCAGTCCAAAGGACTCTCAAGAATCTTCTCCAACACCACAGTTCAAAAGCATCAATTCTTCAGCACTCAGCTTTCTATATAATTCAACTCTCACATCCATACATGACCACTGGAAAAACCATAGCCTTGACTAGATGGACCTTTGTTGACAAAGTAATGTCTCTGCTTTTTCATATGCTGTCTAGGTTGGTCATAACTTTTCTTCCAAGGAGTAAGCATCTTTTAATTTCATGGCTGCAGTGATTTTGGAGCCCCCCAAAATAAAGTCTATCACTGTTTCCACTGTTTCCACATCTATTTGCCATGAAGTGATGGGACTGGATGCCATGATCTTAGTTTTCTGAATGTTGAGCTTTAAGGAAACTTTTTCACTCTCCTCTTTCACTTTCATCAAGAGGCTCTTTAGTTCTTCTTCACTTTCTGCCATAAGGGTGGTGTCACTTGTATATCTGAGGTTATTGATATTTCTCCCAGCAATCTTGATTCCACCTTGTGTTTCTTCCAGCCCAGCATTTCTCATGATGTACTCTGCATATAAGTTAAATAAGCAGAGTGACAATATACAGCCTTGGCGTATTCCTTTTCCTATTTGGAGCCAATCTGTTGTTCCATGTCTAGTTCTAACTGTTGCTTCCTGACCTGCATACAGGTTTCTCAGGAGGCAGGTCAGGTGGTCTGGTATTCCCATCTCTTGAAGAATTTTCCAGAGTTTGTTGTGGTCCACACAGTCAAAGGCTTTGGCATAGTCAATAAAGCAGAAGTAGATGTTTTTTTGGAACTCTCTTCTACTGCGTCATTCTCAGTAAATCTTTAATCCAATTTTCTGCTGATGGGCGGGGCTGTGTTTCATGGCAAATAGATGGGGAAACAATGGAAACAGTGAGAGACTTTATTTTCTGGGGTTCCAAAATCACTGCAGATGGTGACTGCAGCCATGAAATTAAAAGACACTAGCTCCTTGGAAGAAAAACCATGACCAACCTAGACAGCATATGAAAAAGTAGGGACATTACTTTGCCAACAAAGGTCCATCTAGTCGAAGCTATGGTTTTTCCAGTAGTCATGTATGGATGTGAAAGTTGGACTATAAAGAAAGCTGAGCACCAAAGAATTGATGCTTTTAAACTGTGGTGTTGGAGAGTCTTGAGACTCTCCAACTGTTGGTCTTGAGAGTCCTTTGGACTGTGAGGAGATCAAACCAGTCCATCCTAAAGGAAACCAACCCCAAATATTCACTGGAAAGACTGATGCTGAAGCTGAAACCAATACTTTGGTCACCTGATAGGAAGAATTGACTCACTGGAAAAGACCCTGATGCTGGGAAGTACTGAAGGAAGGAAGAGAAGGGGATGACAGAGGATGAGATGGTTGGATGGCATCATCAACTCAGTGGACATAAGTCTGAGCAAACTCCGGGAGTTGGTGATGGGACAGGGAAGCCTGAAGTGCTGCAGTCCACGGGGTCGCAAAGAGTTGGACATGATTGAGTGACTGAACTGAACTGATTAGGCACCTACTGTATGCACAAAGTCAAAGAGGAAGTAAATAAAGTCACTGAGAAAACCCTAGGATCTCTGTAGGAAGAAGGGGGTATGTCAGACTAGGACCCAACAGCCCCCCAGAGGAAGCTCCTTGGAGGTTGGGGACAGAAAGTCAGTCCCCCTCATGGCAATTAATAGGTCAATGCTCCTTTGTAACAGCTGGAAATCAGTCATCCCTGCCTACAACAGTAATTGGGTACATCCCCTAGACAGAGACCTCGTCCCCATTTCCTTGTCCTCCACCCTGGAAGATGCTGGAGGAGCCCAGAATTAAGCCTAAGGGATAGGCAGAGAGCAGCCACTCAGCAGTCTTCCTCCCTCCTCCTCTCCTCGCAGAACCACCCACAGTCCAGGTGACAAAGCACTCAGCCCAGGACGGGGGTACCACCCTGAGGTGCTGGGCCCTGGGCTTCTATCCACGAGACATCTCACTGAGCTGGTGGCTGGGTGAGAAGAAGTTGAATTCAAAGCTCGAGTATGTGGAGACACGCCCCAGTGGAGATGGCACCTATCAGACATGGATGGCCGTGTGGGTGCCGGCTGGGAATGAGACCCAATACACATGCCATGTGCAGCACTCCAGCCTGAATCACACGCTCACTGCGTCCTGGGGTGAGAAGCTGGGCTTGCCCGGGAGGGGCTGAGGGGGAAGTAGGGGAGGGTCCCAGGGGACCGGAGACAGTCCCATGATCTGGGAGTGCCCACTTTTCTCTGTCTTTCTTAGAAATGCCCTCTCATCCAGGACTTACGGCCATAGTTATCTCTCTCATCCTGATCTTGCTGGTGATTGGCGGTGTTGTGAGCTTGATCAAGTGCCTTCAAGGTAGGTGGGTAAGGAACAAAGGAGTGGGAAGCCCTCTGGCTGCAGAGGGCTTTTAGGGAAGGAATGTATCCTTCCCTGCCGCAGCAAGAACTGTTTTCTCCTGGGAGCAGCAACTACTGCTGAGGTCCTGCCCCCTGTCCCCCACATGTAGAAAAGCCCAAATGTCCCCACTCCACCCCAGTTGCACACCACCAGGAGGACCCTGTGGATTCCACAGTCGGGGGAGACCTGGGACTGACTTGGGAAAAGGCCCAGATAGGGGAGGAAGAGGGATGGTGGGGACCCACTCACCGGGTCTCCTGTGTTCTTTTTTTCCACAGCCAGGAATAAGGAACCTTACGAGCAAGCCCCAGGTGATTGTGGTATGGATCAGTTGGGGAGAGGAAACCCCAGATGTTCCCAACACAGCAGAGATGCCTTAGAACTCAGGATGGGGGTGGAGCATGGTGTGTATGCTTTCCCTGGCCTCAGTCCCCTGCCCCCAGGCAGAGGGGGTAGGGAGCACTCCTGAGAGCCACCATCCGGGTTTGGAAGAGGGTTGGGGAGCCTATTGGGTCACCTCCATTCCTTTCTTCCTGCAGGTGAATAGGACACCCATAATTATCAAAGCCCAGCAAGATCAGGAGCTGCTCAACTCAACTGCTGACAGAAGTCACTGTCACAAATCAAGGTTGTGTTTTGTGGCATATTAGGCCCCCCTGCACTGGCTGGCTCATGTGATCTGTGAAGGGCCCACCCAACCCAAAACTGAGCCCTCTTCATCCCCACCAGCCTTCTTAAAAGCAGTCTGTGCCACTAAGATGGCTTTACCCTCTTCCTGAAGCCCTTTAAAAAGTCTAATTATTTCCCGTTTGGGGGGTGGGAAGGGGGGCAGTAGTAATCCCTCAGCTTCTCTTACACTTGACAATTTGCAGAGTGATTTCATGTTAATTGTAAATCCCACTTGAGCTTCTCAGGCACTCTATGAGTTTGGCAATGTTACTCTCATTCCCACTTGCCCAACCTGAAAACCAAGGGTCTGGGCAGTCAGGGAAAAACCAGAAAAGTATCCAAGAGTTATAGGGGCAGCATCCTGTGTGAACCTGCTAGCATCAGAAAGAAATGACTGACTGCCTGCTTCTTTTATAGGTGTGTTCTATATATATGTATGATCTCCTTCTGTATAGATTAGAGTGTTGGGTGTGTAAGGGTATAGGAGAGGCAGTAAGGGTAGGTGTGTGAAACTGAGGAGGTGTGTTAGGGTGAGGATGTGTGGGTGTGTATGTTTGAGGGTGAGAGGATATATGGGGTGCATGTGAGGGGGAGTGTATGTGTGGTGTGTGGTATCCTTTTGTATTTGAGGAGAAGCTCAGAAGACAGGTACCTGGAGACCTGTTAGTTAGTCCCAGGCAACTGAAGGTTGGGATACAATTCAGACCATACTTTCCCTATGTCCTATCCTTTTGAATGGTTGAATTTTTACAATAGGCACAGGTTACTGATAGAGTAGGAAAAGACCCCTTTTCTCTGTGTCACATGAAAATGCCTGTGAAGGATATGTCTGGAGAAGGCCCAGCCTCACCTTTGCACGTTCAGTGGAGCAGAAACCCCTTGTCTCCTCTCTGAACAAGAATCCAGTCTCAGGGCCATTTGATGTGCTAGCAGTTGGGACTCCAGAGCCGAGGTGGAGAGAGCGCTCTCCGCTGTCATAAGGACACAAGGTCAGACCCCTTCCAGAGCACCCGCTGCCTCCCTTTCAGCTGACGCCAAAGTGCAACGGAGCCTCCTGTGGGGAGTTTGAAACTTCTGTGTCTACAGCCCTGGGAGGCTCAAAGGCCAAGGATGTGAACACTTGTAATACTAGAAAAAGAATCAACCTACCCTGGTGGCCTGTAGGACCTAAGCAGTGAGCTTGTAATGATTGACTTGTACTGAAGACGTGTCTTATATGTCTGTCTTTCTCACTGATGTTGTCATGCCCCATATATGCTGTGCAAACCACATACTAAGCAGAGTTCTAGGCACTTTATTGTATGTTAGTCTCTCAGTCATGTCCAGCTCTGTGAGACCCCATGGACTGTAGTCCACCAGGCTACTCTGTCCATGGAATTCTCTAAGCAGGAATACTGGAGTGGATAGCCATTCCTTTCTCCAGGGGATTTTCCTGACCCAGGGATCGAACCTGGGTCTTCTGCATTGCAGGCAGATTCTTTACCATCTGAGCCACCAGAGAAGCCCTTTATTTTGTACTTTATTGTATACTAAGCTATTTAGTCTTCCAAGCATGAGTGTGGGGGGGAATGAATACTTCTGTGGTACAGGTGAGGAAACTGAGGCCCAGGGTCCCACAGCTGATTCATGCCAGAGCTGGGATGTGAGGACAGGCAGTCTGGCTGCTGCAGCCTGGCCACCTCACCACTACACCAAAGCCTCAACAATAACTGAGCTGTTCTGTAAAAGGGCAAGTAAGTACAGGTCTACAATCCCCTATCGCAAATCTACAAAAACCTCTGGAAGCTAGAAGTGTCTTCCCAAGTTTGTCATCAAAACATGACCTGGGAGAGGGGCAGGAGGGGAAAAAAAGAAATCCTAAAGTGAAGTGAGGTTCAGTGCTTCCACTGCCAGGGGCAGTTTTGATCCCTAATCAGGGAACTAAGATCCCACATGCCCCACTATGGAGCAAAAAAGAAAAACAATCAAGTGGGGTTATTCATATTCTTCATTTACTTCCTCTAGTGTGCCTTTTCACATTTTTTCACAGAAATATTGATTTGGGGGATTATTGGATGTCACCCCCAGACATCTCTGGTAGTATTATATAATAGTCAGTATTCACATCTTGGTATCTTTCTAAAGCCCAAAGAATTCTAAATTCTAAACTATATCTGGCTCTAAGGGTTTTGGGTAAGGGATTATGGACCTGTATTAATACGGTTTTGTGGTAATAAACGTGTTTTATTTTTACAGTTCTCTGGCTGTATGGTGAGATAAGTTAGAACAAAGGTCAGGTTTGGTCCCCACCAATGGGAGGCACAAGTGCCCAGGTGGACCCTCAAGACTCCCTCAGCCCTGGGTATACTTAGGGCCTCCTGAGAAGAAGTGGAACTTTCTTCTCTGGGGAAGGAGTGGAGGGAGAACGTTTTTGGGAAGAAGCGGATAGAAGGAGCTTTCTGGTTAGTCTTTCTCTCTTTGAATTGGTATAGCTGGGTCACCCTTCAGTACCCCACACATACCCCCAAGACTTCAGGCTCCTCTATAGACCCTCCAGACCCACCTCCCAGTTTTGATCTCATCCAACCAAGTGTAGCCCTTAGACTGACAATCTGCATGGCTTCTTTGATGCAAGGGGGTGGTATATTCAGGGAGTCTTAGATATAGGGTCTGGCTTCTGTAATTATGAACACTGGGCAAAATAGGCTGGAAGTTCCTGTCCAGTTCTGGGCTTCCCTGTGTCTAGGACCCTGAATACTTCTGGGACTGTGGAATTATAGGGTCATCTCTCCAAATGAGAAAAAAGGGGCAGAGAGGCCATAAACTAGAACAGTGCCATAACAGCCCCTGTAGGACAGCAACAGAGCCCCTGGCACCTGCCCCTATAGGGTATGGTCTTTCCTTCTTCCATTAGCCTCATTGGCTAATTGGTTTAGAAACTGCCAGAGGGCAAGGGACATGCAGTCTACATCTGTCCTGGATATCCATCCACAAACCCTGGTTTTTGCACCTCACTGCCTTATCCTGCTGGTTTTACTCACTCTGTCCACCCAGCCTCTGATCTTCTCATCAGAACATAACATTTGCAAGAAAACCTGGGGTTCTGGGACCAAGGGGCTGATAGAAATGCCTGAGGCAAGGAGACAGCTGTTAAACTGCCTACCTTGGCCTGAGGGGCCTTCCTCCCCTTTCCTGAGTCCTACTAACCCTTCCCTGCTGGAGTGGCCCCCACCCCAAACTTGACACCCCAGGCAGAACGTACCAGCTTTTTTGCTGCCAGTGGCTCCACTGTCCTGATGTTCAAGAAGTATCTGCTCCATAAACAGATTATGAAATCTTTGGTAACTGGATCGATTTTGTTTTAATCATATCTCCCTTATAGGCTAGTTCAGGTGTTTTGCCCATGAAAGTGAAAGTGAAGTCGCTCAGTCATGTCTGACTCTTTGTGACATAGAACCATAAAATACATTTTAGGAAAACAAAACTAAACAAAAAATATATATAAATACAAAATAAAATAATACATTTTGGACCTAAAAGGATTCTGAAGCGACCTCTTTGAACCCCTGATAAATTGACCCTCTTACTAACTGCCCCACCCCCATCACACTACTTCCCTCTGCTGAGGTTTTGAGGCCTCTCACATTAGAGTCCTTCCTGTCCAGGCTGTGAGCTCTCTCTCAAGCACATTTCTTTTATCTCCCATCCACACCCCAACATATTTTGGTTTGTGTCTGGTGCAGCTGCAAAAATCGAAATAAAGGAACACAATTCAATTACCACCCCACAACCAGTAGGAGTGAACCCAGGGGTCTAATGGCACCAAGGGATGAGCAGGCTTAGAAAGCATGGCTGTCTCCCATAACCCAGTTTCGCTCCACCCCCATTTTTATTTTTTTGGCTTTTTAAAAAATATTTATTTATTTATTTATTTGCCCCCATCAGTCTTGGTTGTAGCATGCAGGACCTTCGTTGCGTCATGCATTGTGGTACACCGGCTCAGTAGTTGGTGGAGTGCGGACTCAGTTTCTCTGGGGCATGTGACATCTTAGGTCCCCAACCAGGGATCAAACCCAAGTCCCCTGCATTGCAAGGCGGACACTTAACCACTGGACCACCAGGGAAGTCCCTCCACCCCCATTTTTTGTTTCACTGCTTAGTAGCGGCTGGTCAATGGTCTCAACCAAAGTCTGGTGCTCTGAGCCTAACTGAACCCGCCTGGACATCTGCCTCTCTTGGCTTCCTTCCCCAGCCACTGCTGCCAGGGGAGAAACTTGTGAAGGGACAGAAGGCAAATGCAGAGGGAGTTTGTCTTAGCCCTGAGTGTTCCTCTCAGCTTCACCAATGGACACCATGGTCTCAGGAGTGGACAGAGGCAGGAAGGCAAGGGTTCTGAGTGCACTACAAAGGGCATGGGAATCTGGCAGGGGTAGGATGGCAGGTTTGCAAGGGCTCCTCCCTCAAATCCTTGATCTGAGGGAACAGCCTTCCTATCCAGCAGGGCACTGACTTTGTGTCCTGAGGGCACGACCACGGGCCTCTCTAGGGAACTGCTTCCTTCTGTCAGCCATTCTGGGCTGTGGCTCAGAACCTGTGGGTGGAGTGCTAAGTCATATTTCTAAGCCTCAGGCCACCCTGATGGCCTCCCTACTCCCATTTGCACAAATCTCACATGCTAACCACTTACTCAGGAGTCCTGTCCCAAACCACAACTTCTTGAGGGGCTATTCCATTCAGAACAGAATTCTCTGGTTGTTCAGTGTGGCCTGGCGCTGTGATTATGTGTCAAATGAATGAAGGAATTCACTAATAAATAATAATGAATCATGGGTATTCAAAGAATACCATTAGAATCCAAACTCTCCAAACAGGAAGGCTTTCTTATAATATCATCTCCAATGCAGCTTGACTCACCCAGTTTCCCTCAGTTCCAGCCTTGCCTCCCTTGCTCCCAAGGCCATCCAGAACTCAGAGACCCAGACATGCCTGTCCTGGGTACCATGATGAATTATGCAGGATATCCAAGCAGCCACAGCCTGGTCAGATGGGAACTAATGACAAAGGCCAACAGGAAGGCCCAGCCCTGGGCTGGTATTCTTTTTCCCCTCTAACTTCCTGGAAATGTTCACAGATCAGTGTGGCATCAAAAGCATAATCAGGACATAGGCTCTTTAACAGCTGTGTCTTTCTAGACTCTCCTTGCCCCAAACTGCCACACAGTACAAATGGAACCACATGACCTCATCTCAAAGCAAACAGTCAGGGAGGAGGGGGTCAACCTTCCAGCTGTCTATGCCAAAGGCCTGACCCTCCAGGTTCCTTTACTCCACAGTGCCAGAGTCAGGATCGGGAAGAGACCCAGGAAGCCCAAGCTCTCTGCACCACAGCCAAGGCAGAGAAGAGGCTGGGCCTGTATTAAGGAAAAGCAAGGCTGACCCACTGGTCATACTCACTCTGTCCAGCCAGGACCTCTGGAATCTGACAGGGAGGAGACAGTGCTAGGGCATGGTGGACAAGCCTGAGTCTTGAACCCAGAGCGTAGAGACAAACCAGAATTGTAACATTAGAAGGCATTCTGGGGACTTCCCTGCCAGTCTGGTGCTTAGGACTCTGTGCTTCCAATGCAGCAGCTTGCAACTTCCATCCCTGGTCAGGAAACTAAGATCCCATATGCCACGTGGCACAGCAAAAAAACCACCACCAACAGCAAAGTCCTGCTGAATAGCTCAGGGAACTATATTCAGTAACCTCTAATACACCATAATGGAAAAAATATATATATAAGTATATATGTGTAACTGAATCACTTTGCTGTATGCCTCAAACTAACACAATATTGTAAAACAACTATACTTTGATTTAAAAAAACAACAACAAGGCATTCTAGAGGTCTTCCATTCTAACCCCATATCCTAGGGTTCAGTAAATTTTCTTGTGAAGTGTCAGACAGTAAATATTTTAGACCTTTCTGGCCACAGTCTCTGTCTAAATATTCACCTTTGTTTTCTCGCTTTACAACCCCTTTAAAATTTAAGAATTGCTCTTTGCTCTTGAGCCTTACAAAAAGAAACCGAGGGCCAAATTTGCCAACCCCTGTGTGGTCAAGCCCATGCTACACTGCCTCTTGGATACCTCTGACAAAGTGGTTCCCCGTGTCTGTGTGACAAATGCTTGCCTCCTTCACCATCAACTGGAATATAATCATCTGCCATTGTGTGGGATTCTTCAGCCTAAAAAGGCTGATGTGAATTTCCATGGATAAATCTTCTGAAATCAGAATCCTGAGAAAAATGCTCAGCTTCATTGCTGAGCCCTAGCTCCTGAGTGCCCTTCACAGCTCTCTTTCCCCTGGGACAATGACACCTGAGGCCCTGTGTGTGCCAAGTGGTCTGCTCCAACTACCCGCAGCCCCCAGCTGAGTTCAAGAGAAGGCGAGCAGTCCTTCTGTGAATAGGAGAGTGTGCCTTGTTGCTGAGGGTGTACAGGTTGCAAGAGGGCTTAAAACCAAGCCTCCTGTATACCCTGGAAAATATCAGCAAGGCTTTACAACATGAAGGAATCTAAACAAAGCCCCTTTCTCAGGTGCCACTTAGATTTGAGGGGAGGTATTTAGAAGAAAAGCAAGATAAAATAAGTACTGAATTAGGTCTTCATTCAGCTAGGTATTCTTGAGAATGGGTATCCACTATATGTTTAAGTCACGTTGGTTCCCTCAGGATGCTCCCTCTAGCCTCCTCTCACCATCTTCTTTCACTCATTCCTCCTTGCTCTTTCTCCAGCTCTCCCTCCTTCCCACCTGGGCTCTGCTCCTTGGGGCAAGCAGGAACTTGCTTTCATAAGCAGGCCCCTCTTCTCTTGGTCTGCTCTCCAGCTCTTTGCCCACCCCCTTCCATGTGCAGGGGAGAACCTGCATTCAGGGATGGGGAAGTATTCCCGCCTTGAAACTCAATTCCAGTTCCTGTTGTACATATTACCCACAGTGGCTTCTCAGTCATAATCTCCAGGATGGCTCTCAGATTGTATATGGGAGCTCACATGTTTGTTTTCTAACAAATAAACATCATGGATATGTGTCCCACTTTACACAGGGAAGACCTGGGTTTCAACTCCTGCCCTCTCCAGGCTAAAGGCTCTCAGAACCACTAGGATAACAGAGAATTCCCTGTCAGTTCAGTGGTTAGGACTCTGAACCTCCACTTCAGTGGGGAGGAGTTTAATCCCTGCTCTGGACCCTGCTTGCTGAGGACCAAAAAAAAAAAAAAGTAGGATGACATATGGTGGGTTATTTTCCCCTCAGGGTTCCAATTACTTGAACATACTTGAAGTAAGAGAGAATAAGAGATAAGGGAGAGTTTCTTCTGAGACTTATCTACTACAGGAAAGGAATATAGTGGCAGGTGATAAAAACACAAAAATAACTCCAGTGGGCACTGTTCTAACCATTACAATTAATCCAATTTTACAACAACCCATGATGTATGTGCTAGGCTTCCTTAGTGGTTCAAACAGTAAAGAGTCTGCTTGCAATGCAGGAGACCCGGGTTCAATCCCTGGGTTGGGAAAATCCGCTAGAGAAGGGAATGGCAACCCAATCCCAGGATTCTTGCCTGGAGAATTCCACGGACAGAGGAGCCTGGCAGGCTACAGCCCATGGGATCGCAAAGAATTGGACACGACTGAGCGACTGACACACACATGATGCGTGTGCTACTATCATCTTTATGTTGCATATGGGAAAACAGCAGCACAGGGATGTTAGTAACTAACCCAAGGTCATACAGAAAATGAGTAACAGAGTTGGGGTCTGAACACTGGCTGGTGCTGACAGCTCATGGTGAAAGGTGCAGCTTCGGGACCAGGGACCAGGCTTGATCACTCAAGAGTTTTTGTGTAACAAAGTTTTATTAAAGTGAAAAAGGGACACAGAAAACTTCTGACATGGACATCAGAAGGGGGACGAGAGTGCCCCCACTTGCTAGTCTTATCAAGGCCTTATATACTTTTACCAGACCCATGTCCACAACATACATCTTAAATTAACAAGATTAGAACTAACAACATAAAGGTCTTACCAGACCCCTTCCCATAACATACATTTTAAGATGACAGGGTTAGTCAAAAGGTTCTCAAGAAGAAACATGTCCTCAAGCAAGATAAATTGTTATGTTGCCTAAGACAAACAATATAGAAAAAATCATCTGTCCTTTTCTCCTTGAGAGCCCCAGACCCCTTTCTCCTTCTCGAGAGCTCAGGACACCTCTCTCCTCCTCCTCCCCCTCCCCCTCCTCCTCTGGGACCCTGGACTTCTTATCAACCTGCTTAGGAATTGACTCTCAGTGCCATCCTCTGGGAAGAGTCTCCTTCAGGAGTTTATGCCTAGGCAGAGACCTGAAGCTTAATTAGGGATTATACCTACATGAGGCAGCAAAGTGCGAGCCTTCTAGATGAGTGAATAACATGGCCAAAGACAGAGGCAACAGCCTGGCAAGAGTGTGTCAGACCTTCATTTCAGGTAAATGGTACTGATGGCTGAAGGATGCACTGAAATGAGTGCAAATGACCCTTCAGAAAATTTTTTGTCCATTTGGAAGCTGATAGGGTTAAAATATAGGCTGGAAGAAACAGAAATAGAGAAGACCTAGATTTGAGGAGACAAAAATCAGCAGGACTTGATCCTAGCAATCTGTTGGGTTTCATTTACTTACTCTGCAGATATATAGTGAGTATTAGCTGTATATTCAGCACTATGATAGAGGAGCTGTATATACAATGTTGAATAGTGCATTTATCATTCTTGCTCTGTGTTCAAGCTCAGGCTCAGAGAGGAAGCACACGGGATCCAAGGTTGTCTGAAGTTTCTGTTAGGGCAAGTGGAGTTCCTCACACCAAAGTGACCAATTAGTGAGGTCAATTTGCAATCACTCCAGTGGGTCTTGAACAGCATCTTATTGAAACAGATCAGAGTGATATGAATGCCTCAAGGAAAAGAACAATTTCCCCAAATTTTGTTTCTGTCATATATGTGGAAGCCTGTATTGTATCAATATGTGCAATATACTTCTCAATGAGGGCCAAGTTAAACAAACAGACCCTGTAAACCTTGGGTGACAGATGACCAAACGTCTATAATTCTGTAACTCCTTGAAGGACCCTATCATGCCTTACTCATTTTCTGTTGTTATTGTTCTTATAATGTGGACAGATGAAAGTGGGTGGATAAATGGATGGAAGGCTTATTCATGCATATGATGGATGAATGGAAAGGCAGAGGGATGGATGAAAAACGAATGGTTATTTGGGTAAGTGGATGAGTGCTTGCATGGAAAGAAAGTGAAGTCGCTCAGTCGTGTCCGACTCTTTGTGACCATGGACTGTAGCCTACCAGGCTTCTCCGTCCATGGGATTTTCCAGGCAAGAGTACTGGAGTGGGTTGCCATTTCCTTCTCCAGGGGATCTTCCCCACCCAGGGATCAAGACCGGGTCTCCCGCATTCTAGGCAGACGCTTTTACCGTCTGAGCCACCAGGGAAGTCGCATGCATGGAGAAAAGATGCTGAACGGAAGGATTATAGATGGAGGTGAAAAGATCCACAGACGAAGTCGGTGTAGGGTATGCTGAATCTAAGGTTTCTGAGGGCAGGTAGCAAGAAAGGGGTGAATTGATCTGAGAAGGAAAGTTGGAAGCACCCAGGTTTATTCTTCCACTTCACGACCACTCAGGGGCACAGCAAACTCAATCCCGCCAGGTTCCTATAGACCACACCCTCGAGCGCGGGAGCCTCGCAGGAGTCCTCCCTACCACAAAAGCCTCTGGGTAGACGGGGGTCGGAAATACAGGAGAGCACCAGAGCTTGGTCGCCGCACTTACGACCCTTTTGGGTACATGCGGGGACGCGCTTTCCTAAGCGGCTGCTGGACCCTCTGGGTCTGGCTGATTAGAAAACTCGTGGCTCAAACTGATTCTCTCGCCGCCTCCACCCATTCTGACCAGGCAGTTTTTCCTATCTGTGATAGCGGAATGGGGAGCCGGGGTTCTTGCCTGGCGCGTTTCCGGGGGCACCATAGAGACGTGGTCCTCCGCCTGCCCAGTCCGCCGTCTCCCGCGTGTGAGCGTGCCTACGTCATTTTCGGTTGCCTACGACGGGATGAGGAGCGCCGGCTTCTGAGGAGAACGCCGCCGGGTAGCGCACACCCGGAGGCAGGCGATAAGCGTGGAGTGGTCTGAATTTGAACGCTGAGTCTCGAAGGGAATTGGGGGCCCGCAGTCTGGTTCTTTCCCCACTGCCTTCGGAGGGCAGCTGTGAGTTCAGGGAGCGCCTGAGAGAAGAAAGCAAGGCTTCTCTGAGAGCCTGAGGAGGGACAGCAGAGTTGGGGACAGCTTTGAATCACCAGCGTAGCTTGGAGGCAGGTCCGCAGGTGCGTCCCCTGCTCCTCGGCTCTGAACTGACGCATCCACACCAACCGGCAGCGCGTTAAGATGGCAGGCAGTGCCACTGCTCCTAATCCCTTGCAGACACTTCAGGAGGAAGCCGTGTGTGCCATCTGCCTGGACTACTTCAAGGATCCTGTGTCCATCGGCTGTGGTCATAACTTTTGCCGAGGGTGTGTGACCCAGCTGTGGGGCAAGGAAGATAATGAGCAAGACAGGGAGGAAGAGGAAGATGAATGGGAGGAGGACGACGACGACGACGACGAGGCAGTAGGGGCCATCGGTGGATGGGGCAACTCCATTCGGGAGGTTTTATACCAGGGGGATGCTGACGAGGAGTTGTTCCAGGACCAAGAGGATGATGAACCCTGGGTCGGTGACGGTGGCATAAGGGACAGAATGGATTATGTGTGGGACCAAGAAGAAGAGGAGGAAGATACGGACTACTACCTGGGAGGCTTGAGACATGACCTGAGAATTAACGTCTACCTGCAAGAGGAGGAGATTTTGGAAGAATACGATGAGGAGGACGAAGAGCTGTACCCTGACACTCACCTGGCCCCGCCTCCAGCCCCTCCACGGCAGTTCACCTGCCCCCAATGCCGAAAGAGCTTTAAGCGTCGCAGCTTTCGTCCCAACTTGCAGCTGGCGAACATGGTCCAGATAATTCGCCAAATGTGTCCCACTCCTAATCGAGAGAGCCGGGTGAATGATCAGGGCATCTGCTCCAAACACCAGGAAGCTCTGAAACTCTACTGTGAGGTGGACAAAGAGGCCATCTGTGTGATATGTCGAGAATCCAGGAGCCACAAACAGCATAGTGTGGTGCCATTAGATGAAGTGGTACATGAGTACAAGGTAAGCAGCATGGGAGAATGTGGGGATTTGAAGGAAGTGGAGGAGAAACCAGGGCAGCTGGGTACTTTGTAGCTGAGCCTGTTTTTTTTGTGAGGGATGAGGCACAGGGTGAAGAGAGATGGACATATGTGGAGAAAAGAAACATTGGCTGAGGCTGACTGGCTTCCCCAGAGGAAACTGAGTAAAGACTAAAGACAGTGATCAGGAGCTGATCACTGTCTTTACTCCCTTTCAATTTGCCCAAGTATAAGGGGGTACAAGTGACAGCCTCCTCCCCACTCGCTGACTTAATTTCCCACTTATATAAGTACTGAGTCTATACCTGACCAAGACTCCAGGACCCTTAATACACAGGAATGGAAAGCCATCGTGCTTATAGATAACTAGACATTTAGGACACAGCACAAGCAGTGTCAAAACTGAGGGCTAATCGGTAGACCAAAAAGCCAGGGTGTGGTTCCTGCTAATAAGAGCAGCTGGACATACCTGCCTAATAAGTCTGGAGTTACTTTCCTGCCTTCAGTGGGGCCCATTTCCCCTGTAGAGAAAGGCAGAGGACATAAACATCAGAATAAACCTGCCCCGATCATTTTCCTTACCTGTTACTTTATCATAGCAGAAGAAGTTAAGGATTTAGAATCAGATGACCTGGCTCTAAAACTTACTGTCTAATCTTGGGCAAGCCTCAACCTCTTAGCTTTACTTTTCCCCTAGGCTTGTTAAGATGAAAAGAGATCTTATATGAAAGTATTTTATAAACCATAAAGCACTAAACAGATGTTTCTTTGGCTTTCCTCTAGTTTCCTCTAGTTTATTTGGGTTCTGATTTGGTTAAAACCTTGCTTTCTAGTTCTGATCTGAGTATTAGAGAATTATCTCAGTGACAGCATGAAGACTGTCAAAAAGCCTAAATGGATATGACTCCTAGCGGTACCCAAAGGAGAGAAAGGTTGTCTTCAGGTCCATAGAAGTCTTAGTAGCAGTTGCTCATGTCTCAGTAGTGCTTTACAGTTTATAAAGTGTATTTTCTCATATTCTACAGCAGTGGTTTTCAAACTGTGGGTTTTGATCAATTAGTGGGTCTTAAATGGGTCATGCCCAGCATTATTTTTAAATGAACTGAGAAAATATCGAGTGCATGGGAGCATAGTAAGGGTCAGTATTGTTTTATGAAACTTTTAAATTATATGTACACAGGTGTATACTTGGGCCACAAAACATATTGCTTACTTTGGGTTGCAGTCAAAACACAAACAGAACCCTGCCCTATAGGTATTATATATTAGATATTATCATCCCTCACCCCCTCCCCCGCAACCCCGCCGCCCCGTTTCACACTAACTGTTGGTAAGTACACAGTTAAGACACAAATCTTCATTAAAAACCATTGCTAATTCCATCATATTCATATGATTTAAGGATAAACCCTAGTATCTGCTTTCCCCCCAGGGTAATAATTAAGTTTGCCTATAGAAGAAACTATGTCCTGTACTTCTGGGGTTTAGTACCTAAAGCTAAGGAGAGGAGGTAACCTTTCATTCCTCTGCTAGGATTTCCTGAAAAGAATTTCTGAAACCAAAATTTTAATTGAAAGCTAGTTTAGACAAGAGAAAAAGAGGTGATCTCTTTATCTTGGGAAGCCAGCTAACACTCATTTGAAACCTCGGAAGTTACTTATAAAGCACACTTGTAAGTATAAACAGCACAATCAAGTTAAATTGGAGATAATCCCTTTCAAAATATATACTATTTAAAAGAAAATAAAACTTTTTTTTTCAAACATATACCAGAACTTAGGTTGATGGTGATACCAAACACAGGAATTACACTGAAGAGGTAATAATTGTGTAGGCCTTCTTTATATGGTTTATAGTTTGTTTTTTATTGGTAAACGTGCGTCTTATAGTAGCATGATTTAGAATCTTATGATACAATAATAGTTTAACATTATATGGAACTGTTTTTGTATAATGGTTTATTTAATTTGCTATACATTAGCCACCACACAGTTCTGGTTACATTAAATTCTCTCTTGTCAGCTATTAATTCACCAAAATTTTAATCTCCTTTGGAGGTGATCAAGCTTTTTTAGTTTTAGGGGCTACAATAGGAATTTGTTACTCATAGACTCAGGGAACAGTTTAGTGATTTTCAGAAATAGAAAAGAAAGCATTCTGTCCTCCTCCCTTCACACATTATATCAGCATTGCCGGGTTATGAGGAAAGTTATAGTTTATGAAATCATACTTAATATTGTAATGTTGAAAAGAAAAAAAGATTTAATTTTTCATAATATAAGAAATAAATTGGAAAGAACTCCTTGGCTGGTGGGAATACAAAGGCAGACCAAGAAGTATTCAGAGTAAAGCCTATAATCTGAGGTATATAACAAACTGGATACCCAGAGATGTTTGTTGTGGATATGGTACCATTCATACTGCTATTCCTTAATGTTTAATTTTGTATAAGAGGCTTTTTTAGCTCTGAAACACTTACTTATTTACATCTTCCATTTTGTTCATCCCATGAGTTAGAGTTCGTCTTGACTCTTCAAGCTAGAATCAGAGGATTATGAAAGTAAGATCGTTTAGATTGACCAAGGGTACCGTTAAATGGTGTCAGGTTTTAGCCAGCAGATGGGTGTATAAAAAGAAAATGAACAAAGATTTCACTTGTTGAGGCTCAGGCATAACTGGATGCCTGTATTGCCCTGCCACCCAGCTGCCGCCGGTAAAATCATTCATCGCTCTGCAAGAGGGACCAGAGGCTTCCATCATCAGTACTCCTGTTTTTCTGTTCTTTTCCTTGAGGTAGCTAAAGGTGGCAGCCAAAAAATTTTTTGAGGCTTTTATCAAGTTTGTATTCATGAATGATGCAGAAGATAGGGTCAGCTCCTTCAGATGAGTTATCTGAAAGTGTTGGGCAGTGACACATGCCAAACACTGTTAAAAGTTATGCCACTAAAAACAGTGAAGTATTCTGCAAAGCACAATTCTCTGCAGTTTTAAGATTGGACAGTATTGGAATATTAATAAGAATCTTCAAAGGCCATGAATGCCTGCCTAATACTAAATAATAAATAACTCTTTTAATTGCAAAGGAGAAAAAAATGGAGAAACTAGTGAAACCTTGCATCCCGAGTGCTGCCATAACTTTGAGAGGAAATTGAGGAATTCCAGAATTTCTTCATCAACTTCTGCATCTGAATTCATTGACTGAGCCTATCAAACATCGGGTTTAAAAAACAAAACAAACATCAGCTTATCCTTTGCTCTTAGTTGAGATTAATCTACTGATGAAGAAAACTGTACTTTGCTTTGTTCAGAGTAAGGCTTTAAAAACTCTGGAAATGCTATTTTCACTAAGCCTAGCACTAAAGACAGTATTTTTGAGGTTGTATGAAATGAAATTAGTTGGAAGAAAAAAATTAGAGAAGTATATGTTAATGGTGCTACAGCAATGGCATGTTTTAGATCTGGGTCTTTGTCAGAAATTGAAGAAAACTGGAGAGATGTACCGTAGCAGTCACCACCAAGCATTGACTTCATCAGCCTGCCCATAATCTACTGGAAATCTTAAGCCTTGCTGTCAGCATAACTGTTGTGAAAAGTAGTCCATCTGATCCCAGTTTGCCTTGGTTTTCAAAAATCTGAATGCTGTTCAGAGTATTTCCTGTCACGCACTGAGTTTCCTTGATAAGAAAACTTGGTTCACCTGACTGAACTTCTTATGGACAGAACAACTACTTTGGGACACCAATGATAAAGAATCTGTACTTTAAAACTTAACGCAGAATTTAACACATTGAAGCTTAAAATACATTGACCCTGAAATGTCAAGGAACAGACACCAACATCACTGCTTGTTATGAAATGAGCACTTTAAGCACTTGCCAAAAATCTCTACAAATGGCAAACTCATATGAAAAATGTCAATTTTCTTGGCTAATCTTTCAAGAACCAGATTCATGAATGTTATTTCCAGGAAAAAAAAAAAGGGAAAATCTAAAACTATTCTGGGTGATGTTTTGTTGACCTTGTTCTTAAAACCTACCTGTGGTAACTTTGGGAAGAATGTCTCATGTTTCACACTTAATGTTCATTTCTCACTAGAAGAACTTTAGGAGTTTGTGGAACTCAAAGTTGGATTGTTTTGACTAGAAATTTTCAGATTTTAATCCTACATTATTCCATTTTCCTCCTTATATCTTAAAAGCTTTTTTTTAAAATTGGTATAACTAACTGTGGGAGAAAATACCACAAGTGTTGTCAAAGCAGCTTGTGTTTTGTTGCATTTTCTACACCATCCAGGAAAGAAAAGTTAAGGCTTAACAGTGACATGGTTATTATATCATTTGAATAAATTTTTGCCTTCCAAAATTTATCATTGCTTTGATTAATTTTAGTCATGAAACTTAATTTTGTAATTTTAAATAACATTGAAGGAAGGAGAATGTGAGGTGTTAAGGTATATGGAAAGAAAAGGTGTGGGTTACAAAAACATTAAGAAAAACTGATACATATCCAAATCCATCAGATGCTCATCTGTTTATTGAATGTTTTCCCTACTAGGTTCAGCTGTTGACTGCTGTATCACAAGTCAGACTGTTTAAACTTGCTCCTCTCTACTGTGGCTGTACCCTGGACCTTTTCTTCACACAGACTTGCTACACACCTGAAATCCTGAACTCCAATTGTACCATGAACTTAGCTCTTCGCATTCTAGTACAGTTAAACACACTCCAGTTATACATGCCCTTCATCTTTATGGAGGCCACTGTTCCACTGACTCCTAATTTTTTCCTTTCCCCATTTATCAGACATTTGCTAGCCTTACTTACTGTCCTTCTGATCCTGTACCTCAAGATCAGTCTTGGCACGAAGAACTGATCCATGTTGTGTTCTAGAACAGGGATTCTCAACCTCAGCACTCCTGTCATTTTGAATGAGATAATTCTTTGCTTTGGGGGGTGGGATATAGTCTATGCATTTGAGGATGCTTAGCAGCATCTGTGGATCCCACCTACTAGATGTATGTAGCACTCCTCCACCAGTTGTGACAACCATAAATGTCTCAGATGTTGCCAGATGTCTTGGAGGGAGTGGTGCAAAAGTATCCCTGGTTAAGAACCACTGCTTTAGTCTTGGAAAAGTTAGTCCTATCTGCAGACCTGCCATTACTAGCCTCACTTAGGCCATATAGTCAGTACCTGGCAAGGAGGTTTAAAAGTGTTCGGGGAAGAATAGCCTCACCCAGCTGGAATTTTATTAAATGCAGTCATAGCATCAATGGATTAACTAAGACCCCTACTTCTCCCAGTTCTTGGCATACAGGTAACAGGGTCAACAGGCCTTTTTTAAAACTGAGATGCCTATATCACTGCCATCAAGGACTAACATAAAGCAGTATATGAAATAAGATCTACAAACAATGAATAATAAAAGGCAATCACTTCAGCTGTTCCTTAGTTTCAGCAGAGCCATTCGGCAGTATTTAAGTATTCAGAACTAATACCAGAGCCTCTGTTCCTGTCAGAGTGGGAGTAGCCCTGGACTGATCCATCAGCCCTTAAAGCACTTCTTTAAAACCTAAGGTTCCTCTGCCATTGGCCATCAACCTCTGGTCCCTGTGCCATGCCTCCTGAAGCCTTTATAGGACCTAGAGATTCTGTGCTGTTTCCCACCCCTTATCCCTGACCCCCTTTGGAAGCTATCCTATAATAGTGAAATTATCACAGGTATTTATTGACCAATAAATTTGGGTTACAAAGAGGAGGCAGGGACAGTAGCCCTCTATACCAGCTCTAAGGACTTTCTGCAATGATGGAAGTGTTCTAAATCTGTGCTATGCAATATGGTACAGGTACCACTGACTACATAGGACTTCTGAGCTCTTGCAATGTGATTAGTACAACTCATTTATTTTAAATAGTCACATATGGCTTGTGGTGGTTTAGTCGCTAAGTCATGTCCGACTCTTGTGGCCCCATGGACTGTAGCCTGCCAGGTTCCTCTGTCCATGGGATTCTCCAGGCAAGAATACTGGAGTGGGTTGCCATTTCCTTCTCCAGAGGATCTCCCTGACCCAGGAACTGAACCCAGGTCTCCTGCACTGCAGATAGATTCTTTACTGAATGAGCTACAAGGGAATCAAATCACGTTGGACTGTATAGTTCTATACAGAAACAGGTTGAATTTTGATCCTTCCTAGGACTCTCAAGAGTAGTAAAGTCCAAATGGAAGATGCAAAAGGAAAAGACAATTTTCTTTTCTCAATCAGGAGAGAGGCTGTAAGGTTATAGTTTTAGGTATAAAAGGAGAAAAGGCGGCTTTTTTTTTTTATTTGTTTAAATCTGACCAAAATGGCCTTGAGCCAGTTACACTTGTGATCCATATAGATCACATGTGGGAGATGTGACAGAGGAGAATTCTAATGGAAAGTAGCTAAAAACTATTACCTGCTTTCCCAAAAGAGCTGGGGCTAGAACCTCAAAACAAGACAAGTTTAAGTATAAATAAGCTTTTATTTGGTTTAACTTTTTAATGATAGTGTCTGCCCACAAATCAGAGCCCTCAGAGAATCTTGGCCTTGGGGCAACAGCTCACCTGTGCATGTGGGAAGTATAGGAGGAGATGCCACAAGGCTCCTGTTATCAGCAGACCTGCTACTCTTCTCCCCAACTCTCCTGCTTCCAAAGAAGGGGGAAAATGGATACCTTAGGGATTTGAATTAGAAATAGCCTTAAAGAACAAGGAGGCTTATTCCTCCTAGCTACATTCAGGCTGAGACCTTCCTTGCCTTTTCCCCCATCCTAAAAGATTCAGATCCAGAGTTGGTCAGGGCCTCCTGGTTGACAGTTCCACTTGTCATCAGGCAGGGCCCTGCAAAAACAAAGGAGGATCCAGGTGGTCTGCAAGAAGATCCCTGGAGGTCACACCCCCTTTTTGACTACCATTTCCTAGGTGTGTAAAATCCCTTCTCTCCCTCTATGGCAAAGGATGGAATTTCTCAGCAGGCTCTGGCTGTTTAACCCAGGTGTGAGCAGGGAAGGGTTACATGGGCTGAGGGCTGTCTGCTTCTCAGCCCTCATATTTTGTAGTAAGCTGCTGCTGCTGCTAAGTCGCTTCAGTTGTGTCTGACTCTGTGCGACCCCATAGACGGCAGCCCACCAGGCTCCCCCATCCCTGGGATTCTCCAGGCAAGAACACTGGAGTGGGTTGCCATTTCCTTCTCCAATGCATGAAAGTGAAAAGTGAAAGTGAGGTCCCTCAGTTGTGTCCGACTCTTAGAGACCCCAGGGACTGCAGCCCACCAGGCTCCTCGGGGATTTTCCAGGCAAGAGTACTGGAGTGGGGTGCCATTGCCTTCTCCGTGTAGTAAGCTGGTTAGCCTCAAGTTTCCATTTCAACACGATCTCCTGACCCTGGTTCATATGAAATTCTCTTCCTGGTAAAAAGCTGAGAACAAGCACCCTGGATCACATTTTGTTTCTCCCTACCACTGAGTGCTGTTTTAAATCCTTTAACAAAGCAAAGAAATTTGCCTTTTGCTGGCATTTCTTACAGTCTTGCCTGGAATATAGCCACTTGCCCAGATCAGGCCCACTTTCACAGCCTGTGACTCTGCACATCTGGTAAAGCAGGGGTCCCCAACAGGGTCACAGCAGGAGGTGAGTGATGAGAGAAACCAAAACCACCTCCCCACCCTGCCCCCATCCGTGGAAAAACTGTCTTCCATAAAATGTTCCCTGGTGCCAAAAAGGTGGGGGACCACTGTGCTAAAGTACCCAGAGCCTGGGGAATGCCAGTCCATCTCTTAGGGAAGACCCACAGGATATGTTAGCAGCTTTCTGGGGGACTGTTAGACCTCGGATTTCTGCCTAAGACGAACAAGGGACCTTTCAAGAGATTAAAAAATGGCATGTGATTTCTTTATAAATCTATTTCCAGCATTGATTTAATGCCACATCGCTGCCTCTGACTAGGAAGAATGGAACAGAACCTATAATTATAGTCTCACATTTCCCTGTCTTCAGCCTTTTTGAACTTAATTCTTTAGGCCTCAATCATTACATAGCTTCTGTATACAGAACCTGACTCTAGACCCTGGAATGGAGGAAGCAGGGTAGAGATGGACTGGAAGAGATGTTCAACCCCTCACTCATAAGACCTTTGGTAAATCTTCTATTCCTTCCTTTATAAGAGTCTCATGATCCTCCAGGAGACCCTCTGGTTCAGCTTCTGAATTCTTATTTTTTCTAGTCTTACTCCTCCAACCTAGCCTCCACTTTGACAACAAATGCCTTTCAGTAAGATCAAGGTTAGGCAGGTAGGCAGGAGAGGGATGAGATAATCTTTAAGAGACTGTCCTGGGCTTCAGGACAAAATCACTAGGGTGAACTGCCTACCTTGGATTTCACTCTGCCTTCTCTCTTGAAATAATCATCCTCAAACTTGTGCATGCAAACCATGCACAAGTTTGTATATTTCCTCCCCAAGCTGATCCCTCTGCCTAGAATGTCCTGCCTTTAACTACTTGCTCCTAACTACTCAGCCTGTGAGGCTGACCACCAAAGTTAGAATCTTCCACATGCGAAACCCTCTATCTAGTGCTGAGAATGCAAAATGTGAGCAGAAACAGCCTAATCCCTATCCTTAGGGCACTCACAGGAGAGGCTGGCAGAATTTAAGAGACCCAACACACACTGCACCACTAGTAGGACAGCATTAAATAAAGGAGCCTGACATACACCTGGGGGTCACAGAGGGCCTCCCAGATGTGGTAACTTGAGCTGAGACTTGAAGGAAGCTTAGATTTAACTAAGGGGAGGGGGGAGAGGTGGTGGTGGTGATAAGACATGGTGGGCCTTCCAGACAGAACAATGCATATTCTGTATGGGAGAGAATTGATGGATGAGTTGGAGGAGCAAGGGGGGGCCAATGTTGTCATAACAATGGAGTATGGGGTATGCCAGAGCCAACCACATGGAGTCTGCAGAAGGACAGTAAAACAAAGGGAAGCCATCTGCCCAGGGCTGGCAGTCAGCAGGCCCTCCAGTCCCAGCCATACACCTTTCACTTAGGTCCTCACCTCAGCATTCAAGGGAAGACCTCTCCCACCTCTTGAATGCTGGCAGGAGGGGATGGAGGCCTCTGCTCCTGGAGATCATGGGCCTCCAACAAGAAATCTGGAGGACTCTTTCCAGCTGTGTGGGTCCTAGGGGCTTCCTTCAGGAAAGGGATGGTGAGACAGACTTCCTTAGAAGAGCATCTCCAATTTCTTCTGTGGGATTCTTACCTTGTGTGGACTAGAGGTGGTGCCCATGAGGACAGGGGAAAGATGGGGCTGCCCAGGGGCTGAGACAATAAGTAGGTGAGACAACAGTAAGCTTGGAGCCAGAACTGGTTCTACCTACAGAGTGTGGGCTGCCTGGAAAAGTGGGAAGATAGCTTGGAGGAGAGCCGAGTCTTCCCTAAAGGGCAGATGAGAGCCTCCAGCCGCCTTCCACTTCCCTGAGGTTGGAGAAGAAATGCCCTGAATGAGAAGGAAGAGGTCTGGCCCAACCTGGCCAGTGTAGTAAGTAGACTTTGTTGAGAAAGGCGCAGCTGATTCTCAAACTGTCCAGCAGCTGAGGGACAACACTGCTGGAAGGGGCCAGGATTCCTCTGCTAACCAAAACAACCTACAGCCTCCTCAACAGGAGTGAGGAGTCCAGGCAGACCCCTAACCAGGGCCAAGTGAGGGCTTCCATGCCAGGGGTCCCCAACTTCTGGGATCTAATGCCTGATTATCTGAGGCGGAGTTGATGTAATAGTAATAGAAATAAAGTGCACAATAAATGTAATGTGTTTGAATTATCCTGAAACCACCCACCCCCACGTCCATGGAAAAACTGTCTTACACAAAACCGGTCCCTGGTGTCAAAAAGGTGGGAACCACTGCAGCAGGGAGCCACAGCGTGCCCTTGAGGGAAGCAGGCTTGAATGTGGCTGTGCTGCAAAGGTCACTCCACCCCCACCTCTACTCAGAGCCAAAGCCAAAGAGGTCCCCAGCATTCCCAGGGTCAGGGCAAGGCCTCCTTCAGCTAAAGGCTGTCCTTCAGTGGCACTGTGGCCTGCCAGCCTCCCCTCCAAGAGAGGAGAGACCAGGTGGTGGCTGTAAAAGAGCTCTGAAGTGGGAAGCCTGAATCCCTCAGGGTCCCTGGTCAATGGGGAAGGCCACTACATCCCATTTATCTCTCTCCTCTACTGGCATTGCCAGCTTAGTCCTGGTGAGCACCAGGGCAAAACCCAAATTCCCTCCTTGACTGCATAGGAGGGGCTACTGCCAGAATCATCTTAAGATTAAAGACAAGTGTGGGGAGAAGCCTGCAGGTTCAGAAAGTCACCTTCAACTGTCTCAGAGCAGAGACAGGGCAGGGAGGCCCTGGGAGGGGCTGGGCAGGGGAGGGCTGGGAACCTGGGAGGGCAAGGATCCTCTGGGAGGCTTCTGGAAAACAGTCTGGTGTTACAGAAAGGTCCCATCTTTGAGCCAGTATGAGTGACCTTACAGGCTTCTTTTAAACCTCGTTTCCTGGCACCCTGCCTCAAGGATGCAGATTCCACAGGGGTACCCTGGACAAAATTCAAGAAAGAGCCAAATGAGGTTTTTCAAGGGGGAAAAAAATATAATAATGTGATTGAGTGAGGGTGTCTTTGGAGAGCAGAGGTAGGAGGTGGAGGAGCAAGTGTTCTTGAGGACAGAGGAAATTTTGTGTAACACATCACATTCCACAGAGATGACCATAGAATCACTCACCTCTCCATTGTGCTGAGTACCCAAGGAGGCTTAGTCATGGCCCAAGTTGTGGGCAGCAAGCTGGATACTAAGATGGGTGAAGGCAAGGATCTTCCACCATCACAGGAGAAACAAAACGCATGGGTAGGGACTTCCCTGGTGGTCCAGTGGCTAAAACTCTTGTGTTCCCAATACAGGAGAGCCGTGGTGGGATCCCTGGTCAGGGAACTAGATTCCACATGCCACAACTAAGACAGGATGCAGCTAAATAAATATATATATTTTTAAAAAAGCATAGGCAGGGGTAAAGTTCAGTGTTGGAAAAACTACACGACAGCCAGTTGGGGGCGCCAGGAAGGTAGATGATAGAACCCTTAAAAGAATCCTTAGGCTGTGCAGGAACACAGCAAAGGCTGTTCCTGGTGAGACCAACTTGGCTGTGGAGGAAGGCAGAGGCACCAAGAGAGTAGCTGCTTTCAAGGGACGGATTCTGGCCTTCTTCACAAATCTGAGTAGCCATAGCCCGTAGCAGCTTTGCCTGTCCCACGCTGTTCCTTCCCAAAGGCAGGCCTTCTAGTAGTCTGCTAGGTCCTTCCTCCAGCCTGCAAAGCCCTCGGTCAACTGCCACCCCCGCCCCCACCTCCATCGCATTGGTTTGGTCCCCAGGGCCTTCAACGCTCCAGCTCCGGACTTTGGCACTAATTCTTTACTCGGAGTGGAACATCCACCCATAAATCCCCAAGGCTCTCTCCCATATCTTTCTTTGTTAAAAATCTCCCCCTTGAGCTCTCTTTTCCCCATCTCATTGGATGTAAGCTCAAAAAACAAAGAACAGGTTCCTTTTATCCTGTTCACAGCTGTGTTCCCAAGACCTAAAATTGCGTCTGGTAGCCAAGAGATGCTCGCTAAATTCTGTGCATTTACTTTGCCAGGGATCTTTCTGGGTGTTTTACCTATCTGATATACTCTCCACACCCTGTGAGGTAGGTATTATTATTCCCGATCTCATTTCATGAGAAAATAATACATGTGACAAACAGAAAAGAAATACTTGCGCACGCCTGGCCGCCCAGACCCAAGGACCTTTCTACGAGGTGGTTTTACCCGAGCCAGCTTTCCTCTTGGGGCCTTTCAGTTTCTGCGAGAGCTCTCCACGCTCCTGCTTAGGTGGGAGCGGGGTTTATTGTCCAGCAGCCCACAGACTAACTTATCCTTCATTCCCGGTTTTCCTCTCTGTAACCCATTCCTGCCTTAGTCCTGGGTGGACTGTCTTTCCTCACCCAACACCATTAGTGAATAAACCTCTTGAGGGAAGAGTCGCCGCCCGCGCATGGAATCTGTTAGGGTTTAATAGTTCACCTGAACGCAGTTTACTTTGAAAATTTAATATAGTATTATCACATTGCCCACCGTTACTCACAATTGTGCCCATGAAATTAAGCTCCCTCTGCGATGCCCTCCGAGCCACCAAGCGGAAAGGGAGGGGTTCAGCCTGTGCCACGTAGGGCCAATGAAGCCACTAGGCTCTCCTTACTAGGCTCTGGGGCGTGTACTTCCTTTCTGCCGCTTTTGAGACATCATGCCCCAACCATAAGGAACCTTTTAAAATACTCGGGCATGTTAGTTTAATAAGGGGATTTGTACGGTGCTACCAAATCACGTTGTACGGCGGTCTGGACCAGAAGTCTTCTTTCATCTCTCCCTTTGAACTACATGGCGCTGCCATCTTGAGCAGAAGTGAATTATGGGAGGGCGCCATTTTGCTCGGGAGGGCGGGTATTTCCGGTTCCGGCGTGGGCGGCTCGCTCTTTTCCTCTGCAGGGCCGCGGTGGAAGCGGGTGTGCGGGTCGCCTCTCTGAGTTATCCAGTTCCATCCTTGTCGCTGCGGCGACACCCGCACTCTCCGTCGCCATGACTGAACAGATGACCCTTCGTGGCACCCTCAAGGGGCACAACGGCTGGGTGACCCAGATCGCTACCACTCCCCAGTTCCCGGACATGATATTGTCCGCCTCTCGAGGTACGGGCTGAGGTGCTGGATTATGGGGCAGGGGTCGTTGAGCGCGTCACATGGTTGGGCCTGTGGGCCGCGAGGTGGGCTGTGAGTGCCTCATCGCGGAGAAACCCATGAGGCATCCCCCACTTTGCGCGCTCCGAAACAGCTGACTGCCGGGAGGGTTGCAAGGCTGGGGCCTTTTTAATCTCTAGCTCTCAAACCCATGTATGTGACTGTGTGCCCAGGAGCCTTCGGGTCGGGCGGCGCGGTGATGATCCCAACATGCCATCTGAGTGCCTATGCTGAAACCCAGAGGCTGTTTCTGAGCTGCTGCCCGGACCCTCTGCTTATTATAAAAAGTGGACTCCAAGGAGGACCTCGTGTCTAGTCTCTCGGCTACTTCAGGGCAGCCCTTTCTCACCGCCCCCTCACCTTTTTTTTTTTTTTTGCTTTTCATTCTCTCTGTACCTGACTGTATTTGGAGACTTTGTCGCTTGCTTTTTGCGTTCACGCTATTTAAAAATAGTTCATCTGAGGCTACAATCATTTATGGCACGTAATAGGAAAGTTTGTTAAGTAGAACACATTGCAGTGAAAGCATCCAATCCTTAGCGCCTAAAGTGATTTTTCTAATGCTAGTATTTCTTGCATCCCTTAGCAGTAGTCTCAGGAGGCCCACAGCTAGTCTTCCACATCCAGCCTGCTGTGTGCATGCATTGTGGAAGTGAAGTCGCTCAGACTCTTTGCAACCCCATGGACTGTAGCCTACCAGGCTCCTCCGTCCATGGGATTTTCCCAGGCAAGGGTAGTGGCGTGGGTTGCCATTTCCTTCTCCAGGGGATCTTCCAGATCCAGGGATTGAACCCAGGTCTCCCATATTGCAGACATCTGCTTTACCATCTGAGCCACTAGGGAAGCCCAGTAAATAGATGTGGAATCGTTTTGGATTTCCGAAAGGGGCATCCATAACCTGGTAAAGTTTCACACACCTGAGTTAAATTCTCAGGGTGCTGCTTAGCTCTGCTTGACTCTTGACTAGAGTTATTTGGACTTGGCTAATAACTACTCTCTCAGCCTTTAGGTAGTTTCCCTACCCCAAATGCCCTTGATTTATGATCCAGAAGGTCAGATGGTGAGCTGTGGGGTTTTTTCACTGGGTCTTCTTTTTTGTTTTACCTGCCCTTAGATAAGACCATCATTATGTGGAAGCTGACCAGAGATGAGACCAACTATGGTATCCCACAGCGTGCTCTTCGAGGTCACTCCCACTTTGTTAGTGATGTGGTCATTTCCTCAGATGGCCAGTTTGCCCTCTCAGGCTCCTGGGATGGAACCCTTCGCCTTTGGGATCTCACAACGCAAGTAGCTGCTCTGGGGCACTGGGGGGAAGCTGGGTAGAAAGCAGGTAGATACCATCAGGTTTCCCAGGGTAGTGATTGGGTACTTATGGGAACTGTAAGGCAGAGTACTTGGAGAAGATATTTGTGGTTGTTTGGCCTCTCTCCCCATTGCTTTTAATTAGATAACACAGAATGGCTGAGGAGTGGTCTGTTTGAGCAGTTTTATCAGATATTGCACTTGGGAGTAGGCAACATGTTTGAACATGTTGTATGTTGGGAGCTCAGTCTTGGGTGGTCAGGCATTAATGGAGGATCCTGGTGATGACAGATGACATTGTCAGCCAATCCCGACGTGGGAGTGAGGACATGTCCTGCAATTCTGAAGGGATTCTCGGCCAAGGGCTTGCTGTTTATCAAAGCCATGTCCAGGGTTGTGTGGGTAACACAGCTCCATTGGGTGAGGAACCAGGCCAGGGAAACAGTGTGACTGTGGAAGAATGTTTGCAGAGTCTGTCTAGAGAGTAACGAAGTCCTCCCTCTCAGGGGCACCACCACTCGCCGATTTGTAGGCCATACCAAAGATGTGCTGAGTGTGGCCTTCTCTTCTGACAACCGGCAAATTGTCTCTGGCTCCCGAGACAAAACCATCAAACTATGGAATACTCTGGGTGTATGCAAATATACTGTCCAGGTAAAGTAAAGGCACATGCAGGGAGCACATGCTGAACATTTCCCCCCATCCTTCTTAAGTGGTGCTTTTATATGGTAATTTCAAGCCTCATCTGGAACCTAAAGGGATTCTATCTTAAAGGTTTGGGTTCTGGAAGTGTGAATACAGGTTGTCAACACACTGAATATATATCCCACATAACTGAGGGGGAAGGTGGGGGTCTGGAGTTTCATGAGACAAGACAGTTTCTCCTTATTTCCTTTCCATCTGCAGGATGAAAGCCATTCAGAGTGGGTGTCTTGTGTCCGCTTCTCGCCCAACAGCAGTAATCCCATTATTGTTTCCTGTGGCTGGGACAAGCTGGTCAAGGTGAGCTTGGAGCCAGGGTGTAAGGCCTTTACCAACCAGAATGTGTTCCCACTGCCTCCCAGTTGGTCATAATCAACTTTGAATGCTTTGTCCCTTAACTGACCATTTTCCTCTTGATACTTTCTCAGTACAGGCCATTAATTTTTGATATTTGGTCTATAGTAGCTAATTGGGAGCCCAGCGTCCCTGGTAAGGTGGCAACACAGAAAGCATTTTTTTCCTTAAGTGGCCAAGATAAATTCTTTGACTTTTTTGTCACTGATAGAATGGAAATTGGCTGTCCTATCCAGGGATGCCTTTTAAGCATGATGCCATGCCTTTTATTTGACCTGAGCCCTTTTGACCTTGATAGATCCAGAGCCCAGGTTCTTCACCTTTGACCCACAATTTTAGGTATGGAACCTGGCAAATTGTAAGCTGAAGACCAATCACATCGGCCACACAGGCTACCTGAACACTGTGACCGTCTCTCCAGATGGATCCCTCTGTGCTTCTGGAGGCAAGGTATTCATAGACACAGGAGTCCTCTAATCAATGGAGAACAATTGGATACTTAATGGGACAGCAATCCAGGGGTAAATGTTTCTTCAGAAACATTTTGAAAATGACATAGTTAAGGTGTTAAAGAGATTGTCTTATGTGAGGCTGGTTTCTTAAAGCTGTTGATGAGATTAGAATGCTGTGCTTTTGGAGCTTACAGTGATGCATTTTGAAGTCAGGTTTTTGTAGGGTTGGTGAAGTGTCATCTCTTACATAAAGAGATAACTGTTGATATTCGTGAAATTTTTGTAAAGTCAAGATGCTGCGGTAGGCAGTTAAGAATAAAGGCAGTATCTTGAGGCAAGATGGGTGGGATTAACGTGGAAGAAGTCATATTTCCCTGATTTGTGTTCTCCTGTCACCCAGGATGGGCAGGCTATGTTGTGGGACCTCAATGAAGGCAAGCACCTTTACACACTAGATGGTGGGGACATCATCAACGCCCTCTGCTTCAGTCCCAACCGCTACTGGCTCTGTGCTGCCACGGGTCCTAGCATCAAGATCTGGGTGAGTTGTGTGCTACAATTGAGGCTAGATACCTGGCTGTGCAAACCTTGGCAGTGTTGTAATTTTTCAGTGTGTCTTCTGACTCACTGCTGGGATTTGAACTTCCTAAACAACTACAGAACTATCATGCCATCAGTGGATACCCAAGAAGGATGAGTTATTTCTTCTTGGGATTGGGAACAAAAGGAAGACCAATTGTAGTGATCTACTCAACCTCAGTGCAATTGACACTTCGGTCTGGGTAATCCATTGTTGGAGGGGAGGCAGTCTTGTGCATTAATATTTAGGATGTTTAATAGCATCCCAGGCTCTACTCCCCACAAGATGCCTGTAGCAAACTGTAGTGACAAATAAAAATGCCTCTAGGCATTGCCAAGCGTCCCCGAAGAGGCAGAAAGTAATTCTCTGCTGAAAATTACTGAATTACAATTAAAGGGGCGTTTGAGCAGGGACCTGTCTTGGTTTTTAAAAACTGATAATAGCATGAAAGGGCCCAGTGTCCTTAACCCTGGTTTTATCCCTTCCCCAGGACTTGGAGGGCAAGATCATTGTAGATGAACTGAAGCAAGAAGTTATCAGCACCAGCAGTAAGGCAGAGCCTCCCCAGTGTACCTCTCTGGCCTGGTCTGCTGATGGCCAGGTAAGTGGGTCTATCCTCTGGTGATTCAGCTTTTAACCTTTCTTGCTTTCTTCTCGTCAGCCAGTTACAAAACTAGTGACATAAATGATTGCCTTTGGCAGGACTTGGATAACTGTGCCAGTGAACACATACTACCCTTCATGTGCTAATGTCAGTAGGAAGATTGTGGAGGGACAGTGATTACCTGTCTTCAATTAAAACCTTGATTAACTTGATCAGTTTACAACCTGTGAATCCTTATGACCAGCTGTTGCTTCCTCTAGGAATACATAATCACCTGTGAATAGTAGAAGAGTGGGCATCTTAAAAGAAGGGTCATCTTTGTGGCACTAACAGGATTGTAGAATTGCATGGCTCTAACAATGTTGTCATTTCTCCCTTGCAGACACTGTTTGCTGGCTACACGGACAACCTGGTGCGAGTGTGGCAGGTAACCATCGGCACCCGCTAGAAACAAACATGGCAGAGCTTTAAAAATTAAAAAAAATACTGGTTTTCTGACTTTTATAGTGAGTGTTTTTCTCTGAAAACTTCTTGAAACTCATCAAATTAGTTTAATCTGCATCAAACTGGGGCTTTGATTAAAAAGATTTTTAGTCCTTCAAGGCAAGGACTCCTTCGAACTCATCTTACATAGATATTTAAAATTAGGTGTAATGGTCTGGAGATGGTGGCTTTTCCTCAGGTGGCAGGTAATGACAGATGTGTGGCACATGAAGGTCTCCTGTATATATACCCTCCAACTCATAATGGCAATGAGACTTCTTTGACTTCCAACTAGATACGATACATAAAAAGACTGGAGATGTAGTGTGCCTGTGTCTTGGGCATGAGGGCCACAGTATATAGAGATTATTAGGAAAACCAAAGTCTCAAGCAGTGGTAGAAAAAAAGTGGCAGATCATCTTCAAGTAGACCTGAGGAGCCTGCCAATAACAAGCTAGGCAGAGGATCCAGATGGAGGGTTATTGAAACAATCACACCTGACAAAGAAGATCTAATTAACCACGCCTCCATTCTATGGCATCTCCTTTGTGTGTGTATGCACACTCTAGTCATGTCCGACTCTGGTTTCCAACCCCTGTGGACTATAGCCCCCCAAGCTCCTGTCGCTGGGTTGTCATTTCCTTCTCCAGGGGATCTTCCCCACCCAGGAACTGAACCCACATCTCTTGCTTCTTTTGCATTGGCAGGCAGATTCTTTACCACTAGCAACACCTTACTCTTCTAAAGGAATGGACTCCACAAAAGCAGCAAATAGTTTTTATTTCCACAACACAACCCATCTTCCTTTTCTCCCAGGAGCATAAAATTGACCTCAGCCATCAAAGCAGAGGACAAAAGCTGATAAGTGACAGAAGGCAAAGGGTTACTAGAAAAATAGATTCTGCCCAAGGCTCTCCTAGGGATTCAAATCCCTGTCCCAAGGCCCCCCTCCAGGGCTCACCAAAAGGAGGGGACGAAGCACATGAAGAGAGGCTGGAAACTGACAAGGGGATTTTACAGAAAAGGGAAGGAGCCTGGCAGTGAGAAGACCTGAGGGATTGGGGTGGGGGAGGAGCCTTGCTCCTAGATTAGTGCTGAAAAAGGAAGGGGGGAAGAAATAATTGGATGATGTATGTAGTTTCCATCGTGTCGACCATTCCAGATCTCACTGAAGCTAAATTCTGGCCAGTCTATGGAGGTAGAAATTGGGGATGGAAGGAAAATTAGAATCCTTCCTACTTCCCCCAGAGAGTAGACTGTTGATTATCCAGCTCTACCCTTTTCCCAGCCTGCCTCCCCGTAAAAAGCTTCCAAATCCCTTAGCTAAAATTTGCATCAGAAAATGGAATGAGGGCTGTCGTGAGTCTTGCCCAAATCCTCCAGCCTCAGAACTGACATGAAAGTTGAACAGGAATGGGGAAAGGGAAGTTTAGTAATGAGATTACAACCTCCCTTCATCCCCTACTGAAAAACTCAGATCCCTGGGCAGACAGACAGGAAGGGACACCAGGCAGCTGTTGTCATCAGGGACCCATGCAGACCTGTTGAACAGACCCAGTAGGTGAGAAAAAGCTGAGCTGGAGGCTAGGAGAGTATTAGACTCCTAGAAGTAGAAGCAGGGGCCTGGGGTCAAAGGAGCATGAAGCAACGCAGGAACAGGAGCATTTTAGCCCCCAAACTTATGGGCCACCTTCCACCACCACCCGCCCCCCTAGTGCTAACCAGAGGGGCCCATGCGGGTGGCAGGCTGATCAAGGGCAGAGCTTGATGCGGGTGCCCTTGGAGAGCACCCGGAAGAAAGGGAAGACACGCTCGCCCAAGAAGGCAGCCGAAAAGGTGTGCACATGAGCCAGAGTCTCTGCATTGTAGAAGCCCAGGCGCCCAGCCTCATAGTCCAGGTACACGCCAAACCGCCGCGGTTTCTCACTTGGGCTCAGCAGTGTCTGCTCCGTTGAGCTTTGTGCCTGGTAGCGTTTGCCATTGGTGCCCACACACCACACTTCCCGCTGGAGCAGGGGCTGCTGGGGCAGGTGGAGGCGGCGGCGGCGGTGGTGATGGCGAGAGGAGCTGGCATCCCCACTGCCCACAGAGGACCCCCCAGAGCCCACCTTCTCCTTGTGATGGGTTGATTCACGGGCAGCACCCACCGCCCAGCCCCGCCGCCCACCCACCTCTACCTCCCAGTAGTGCCGGCCAGAGCGGAAGCCCTGGGCCCCCAGCACGCAGCAGTCGGCCGAGAAGCGCTTGGAATGGTCAGCAACCTCCTGCCGCCTCTCTGCCAGGCGGACCCCCCGGCGGTCGGGAGACAGCATCAGAGCCGGGTGAGCCGTGTCAGGGTCCAGCGTCAGGTCCACTTGGGAGGAGGGAGGACAAATACGCCAGGGCTGGAACGACTGTTCCCTGTTAGTGGCTAACTCCAAAGTTTGGCCTTTCCTGCTACCCTCCCCCTTCATCAGCTCGCCCCACCATCCAGCTGTCTTCAGCTCCCTGCCCCAACAGAGTCGGCTCACGTTCCTAGGGGCTCCATTTCTTTTCCCCACTGTTTTCAGGGCACCAGACAGGTTTTCCCTCCGGTCCTGGCTTTTACTCCCCAACACCCACCTGGGCTAGAACAAAAGCTGCTCTTGGCTTGAAGCCCCAGTAGGCCTGCCTTTTATCCTCCCATTTCAGCACCCATTTCCCCAGGGCCCACTTCCCCTCAGAACCCAGCCTCCGGTCTGTGACGGGAAAGGCAAAGGAAGGTCGAACAGGTGACCTCCCTACCTCGGGCGGCCTGACAGAACATCCGGCTCATTTTCCTCACGATGGCGTCTGTCAGGAAGTCATGGCTATGGGGTTGACACGGGTCAGGGGACCAGACCTCTGGGGGCTGCAGCTGTACCTCTTCACACCTGGAGAAGGGGACCGGGCAGGGGGTGGGACCATGATATTCCCAGAGGGAAGAGCAGAAGCTGAGGGGAAGGAGAGGGTCCAGAAGGCAGAAACTCAGGTCCTGGGGAAGGAAGGAGAGGAGCGGGATATCCAAGAGATGCAGGGATGGGGAACCAGATGCCATTGGGTCACAAAGGATAAAGGGTGAGAACACACCTATTGAAAGTCTCCTTGATGTCCTGGGAATAACAAAAAGAGGGAGAGGGAGAAAGAAACAGAGAGTCAGCTGCACAGGGATGGTTCCCGTCTCCCCATCTGATTCCAGCCAGAGAAAGAACTGAACAGTGAGTCAGAAAACATATACAAGGCCTTCAATAAACATGCATCCATCTCAATCACCCATATGACTCATTATGCCTAATTTAACTCATCCTGCTGTAAGCCCAACAGAATTTACAGCCCCAGTAAAAGAATTTTCACAATATGACTTGATCCTACTTTTCAAGATGTTAATGTCAAAAATCCTTTTACAAACTGAATCGTCATTCTTTTCATTAGGTACAATCATCACACACCACATTCAGTATCAACTAATCTGTCTCCAGCCTCAAAAAACCTTTTCACTCTTCGAGTTAAATCATTGTGGGTTCCTCCCAATGAGAAGAGAGGTAGCTCTGGACAGGTCTTTGGTAAGCACCGCCTGATACAGCAGATACAGGGCTCTCGGGGGTGGACAAGGAAGGGGCCATTGCTTACCTGGAGCAGCCGCAGGCCCCCTTGCTGGCTTCGCTCCTGGGCTTCAGCCAGCAGGCGGCTCAGCTGGGCAGCCTGCTCTGAGAGGCGGCTGGCCGCTGCTCCTGCACGCCCCAGCTGAGCTTCGTGCATCTCTCGGAGGCGCCGCTCTAGCCCTGCCTGCTCTTCGGCCAGAAACCGTGTCAGCCGCCCAAATTCTGAGGCCACAGCTGCCAGCTCTGACTTCATCTGGCTCTGGGATGATGCAAAGGGGATGGTGGATACCACCTCAACACACAGAAACAAACCTCCAATTTGGTAACTGCTGCCCCTCAATCCAAGGCAAAGGAGCCCTACATTCTGAAAGGAAAAGAGCCCCTGACCCCTTCCCCATCTCCTGGGTTTAGCATGCTCCTGGCACAATGGTCCCAAGCTCAGCAATCTCTGCCTGCAACACTTATCTCCATCTTGGCTACTTGACTCTTTCTTCAGTTCTAAGTTTAAATATTCCTGAGAAAAGTCTCTCTTCCAGATCTAAATCAGGGTCACTTACATAAATATCATCATCTCTTCATGGCATATACCTCAATTTGAAAGGTTATATTTACACTGGAGTATCTTTTTAAAATCCTCTTTCCCCACTGCTCTATAAGCTCTGTTGCCACAGGGTCCTCAGACCCTGGAACAGTGCCGACTACCGAGTAGGTGCTTAGTGAGAAGTTTTTTGTTTTTTTTTTGTTTGTTTGTTTGTTTGTTTTAGAAGTTTTTGAAATAAATAAAAAATTCAGGAATCAAGATACAAAATCAGGGTCCTGGCTATTCCAATAATGACCGTGGGAAAGTCACCCAATCCTTCTAGGTCAGATGTCAGTAAACTTTCCATAAAGGGTCAGATAAGATTTTACACTTTATGGGCCACGAGGCAAAATCAAAAATATTATGTAGATAATGTTAATATATAAAGAAAGAAGACCTCTACCCATTCCCACCCCATTTGCCTCAGCAGGGCAACCCCAGATAATCAGCACACTTTTCACCCAGATATAAGCTGGAGACATTCTTAAGGGTATGTAAAAAGAGTTAAAAGACCAGAGTGTGGAGGGAAGTCCTGGCTGGTCAAGTATGTGAAGAAAATGGTTTCACTCTCTGTCCCACTGAAACTCAGTTCCTGACACCACTGCACCCCAGGAGCCCAAAAATCTCAATTTGGGCATCAGGCTAGAAGCAAGAAATTCCCTGACTCCCAGAATCAAGATTCCACCACTAGCTGCCCAGCAACAAAGTCCCTAATGTATAGGTGGCAATGAATGAGTATGGGTCCTGCAAAATGGCAAGGCTCAGCCACCCTGCCAGGATGGCAGGCACTAGAGAGATGGGGGAAGACGTCAGATAGGAGGGATGCCCTGGCTTGGTGTCCAAAGCTCATTGCCAGGTCATTCCAGTGCCTACCAGCTTTACAAAAAGAGGCAGGAGTAAAGGGATGGAATTAGGGGGAAAATATTTAAAAATACTCCATGGGGAGGGGTAAGCAATAATGAAAAATGGCTGAGAAACACCAGACTAGAAGATAACAGGTCTCTGCAATGCTGACATTCCTCCACTCATGTTCCTCTCACTCATGTCTTGCCCCCACGTGACATCTGTCTTGGAACCTGGAGCTTCTCTGACAGCTGGTATGTGAATTTTGCCTTGCCCTCTTCTGTCCTCTGTGTTATCTGGAGTGACAGTATCGGGCAGCAGGTCTAGGGTTAAGTGTCTGGATGGTAAACCTGCTCTGCAACCTTGAGCCAGGGACCAGCCCTCTCCAAGCTAAACCTATCTCATTCCATTTTGGAACCTAGGAATACACATGCCTCTTGATTTGCTAAGGCTTCCCTGGTGGCTCAGATGGTAAAGAATCTGCCTGCAATGCAGGAGACCTGGTTTCAATCCCTGGGTCGTGAAGATCCCCTGGAGAAGGGAATGGCAACCCACTGCAGTATTCTTGCCTGGAGAGTTCCATGGACAGAGGAGTCTGTTGGGCTACAGTTCGTGGGATCACAGAGTCGGACACAACTGAGCAACTAACTCTTTCTTTGAGCTGCTAAGACCCCTCTCCTCACAGATACCCAAGAAGGTGTCTACTTTTCTCCCAGGCCTTGGCTGTCCCTCTGCAGAGGATCTAGTCACCACTTGTGAGAGCCCATCTTTCCTGCTCTAACTACAGAACCAGTCAGCCCTGTCAAGGACATTCACTCACCTTCAACTCTGTCACCCGCCTCTCCTCCTTGGCCTTCATCTTCTGCACAGCCTCCAGGTGCTTCCTCAGCGGTTCCACATGCCCCTGCAGTTTGGCCTAAAGAAATGGAGAAAGGAAGGTTAGAGGTCTTGGATAGGAGAAGCACCTGCCCTCAAAGGCCACATCCCCCCATTCTCCCTGCAGTGGGTTGGGCTCAAAGCCTGATACCCATTACAGGTATTAAATGAGCATCAAATTCCCTTCCTCCCCTTTCTTCTCTTCAGATGATGACAAAAGCTTTCAACCCTCCTCCTGAACTTATGTGCAAAGTCTGCAGGTTAAGATTCTGGGACTTCCTTGGCAGTCCAGCAGTTAAGACTGCACTTCCACTGCACAGGGCACAGGTTCAGTCCCCGGTCAGGGAAATAAGATCCTACATGCCACTCGGCCTGGTCAAATTAATAAATAAAGGTAGGATCCTGATGACTACATAGGACCACACTCAAGAGTTGGGAGTGAACATGGCTTGAGCCCCTCAATGCACAAAGTCTTTCCATATGAATGCTCTTACATATGGTCTCTTCCTCCTCATAATCAATCTTCCTCATAATTTTCAACTCCAAATACTTTTCTGATAATTTTATGCCTATGCTAAAAATCTTTCTACAGTTCTCCATGACTTAGAATATACGAGGCTCTCATTGCACCTTCATTTCTGGCCTCTCCTCCGATACCTCCTGAACACAGACTCTAGTTTTAGTCACATAAACTCCTAGTCTTTTCCTGAGCATAATTCCATACTTTTATCCATGCTACTCCCTCTGTCTGGGACTGCCCTTCTACACTTAGCCCAAGGCATTCTTCCTTTAAAACCCAGCTACCTGTCCATGCCCCTGATGCTCCCCATCCCCAACTTCCTCTGTGATCCCAAGGAACAGGAATACACCTTTACAATACTTCCCTGCACTGTAACCACTTACATGTGTTCTGTCCCTAGGACACACAGGCTCATGGGAGCATGGACCCCACTTATTTTAATTTCTATGCTTCTCTCCCGCTCAATTACTTGCTAAATGGAAAACAAATACACTGTCCTCCTAAAGTTTTAACTCGTGCAGCAAAAATGCACTTAAGCTCTGTGTTCTAATCATTTGTAATAGTATCTTTTGCTTTAAAGACCAAAATGGATAAGCCTGGTTTTTGTGCCCCTTCCTTTTTTGTGCCTTCTACTTCTTCTGCCTTTCTGCCACCTTTTCCTTGGGGGGTAATACAGCGTAGAAGAGCTCAAGCCTAGACTCTGATCTGAACCTGAATGCAGGCAGGTGACCTGAAGCAAGCCATGCTTCAAGTTACCTCATCTTAAAAAGGGAACCAGGAACAACAGAATTTACCTTGTGGACATGATGCTTAGCACAACGTCTGGCACAGAGCAAAAGATCAGTACTAAATGTTATCTAGAATTCCCTACCCAGGCCTAAGCTGCCAATGACAACCTGATAATGACCCTTGATCTAAAGAGGTTACTGACCCAGAGCACAAAAGGTAGTCATTGCAAGGTTAAGTGTTGAAGAAAAAAATCATAATAAAATTACAATCAATCCATAACATAAAAATAGCATAAACAACACAAAAATTTGCCTTTTGCTATTATCTTCTACTTTTTTCCAGTACGGTCAATAATTTCAACTCTATTAACTCAAAATTTATGCTTTTATTTCTCATTTAATATTTTTCCTTAATTATGGACAAAAAATTCATATATGAATCCAAACAGAGTACCATTTAAGAGAAAATTTCAAGAACGTTTAACTTTTGTGAAGCTTTATTTATATATCATTTGTGCATTATTACCTATTCAATAAAGAAATATTTCTACAAAACAACACTGTGCCAAGTTAGTGCTAGTGTATGTATCTGAAAAGAAACTGCCTGTAAAATACCCTGCCTGTAAAATACCCTGTAATTTAGAAGAGGAAACTCAAATTAGTCGGACATAATAAAACTTATGTATTTACATTTACTGATCAGTTAATGTCAGACTTTGTGTTTAGTGGCCTCTTCAAATTGCAGAGCTCTACTGGGCTGGCATTCAACAGCTACGGCTAACACAAATTAAAATCCAGTTTCAGAAGCTCTTCAGAAGAGTTCTGCAAGGAGAGGGTGGAGAAGGGATGGAATACCCTGTGGATATGCCACCCTGGGATTCAGTTAACAAAGTGACTACACACTGATGGGTAAAGGTAACTAGAAGCCAAGAGGATACAAAAGGGAAGGACAAAAGGAGCTCACAATCTCCCCTAATAATGTAGGGCCTGAAAGGCAGGTGGTAGTACCAGTGCAGTGATTCTAATAGTAGCCTGGGCTTTCTAAAGATAACTCTCCCTGTCAGTGATTCAGAATCGATGATGGTAGGGCCCACTGTACTTCTGAAAACCTCCACTAATAACTGGAACAGTCAGCCAGGTTTGACAATCACTCTGTGGGAGGAACAGTTACTTGTCATTAAGGGGTGTAGGTTTATCTTAACTGTATGTACCACTCCCAGCTGAGAAGCTCTAGACATCTTACTCTAAAACCGCAGTAATGATAATAAAACCCAAATGAAGTTACTGTACAAATCAGGAGAAGATTATGAAAACACAAGTCATAAAACAGAAAAGCTCTGTGCAGACTACAGAGAAGAAGCTACCCTCTCCTCCTGGTTCCACTTTTACAAACCATCTGCCCCTTCAGTAAATGTTATTTCTACCAGCTGTCTCACACGGAAATCTCCTTTACCTGTGTCCAAAAAGATATTAACTAAACTAGAATGAAACTTTGAGAAGAAAAGTCACATGTCAGAAAAATCAAACAACAAACTTCTAAATAGTGGTGATGTTATAAACAGTATAGGCCAGGAAAGGAGGTGGGGTGGTGTAGTTACTAGTAACTGTGTGGCCCTGTGTGTATTACTTACATCTCTCTGGTTCCATTTCCCTTCTGTTTCCCAATCTGTAAAACGGGGATACAAACCGTAGCAAACTCACAGGGTTGTTTTCAATTTTAAATGAGACAGTCCATTAAAAAGTGCAGGGGTACACATAAGTGTTCAGTAAATATTAACTTTTAATTCTGGAGAAATTAAAGTTCAAAGACATTCAGAGACTAAGGGCCAGATCTTCTGACTTAAAAGCCTATCCCTCTTTTCTAAATACCCAGGAAAGGTAAGAAGTCCTGGCCAGTACACCAGAATGATTCAGATCCAACAAAACTGCTCAAGGGGAAAACAAAGCCATATCTTGGAGTGGGTGGGGAACCCATTAGAACAAGAGCAGAGCATATGAGTCTGATACTAGTAGTCAATATACACTCCTGTTCCTCAGAGCACTTTTTTATTTGAGGCCCAAGCTCTTTCCTGGAGAAGGAAATGGCAACCCACTCCAGTATTCTTGCCTGGAAAATTCCATGGACAGAGGAAGCTGGCAGGCTACAGTCTATGGGGTCGCAAAGAGTTGGCCAGGACTGAGTGACTGAGCAAGTTCTTTCCATTTCTAGGGGTTTTAATCAAGGATAGATTTTAAAGAGTCATTCACAGTTAAATAAGACTGGTGGTAAAGCCCTAAGGGCTTGTCACTTGCATTTCTATAACTTAGGGACAGTGGAAGTGCAAAACAGCAGTGGCTTTTCCCCAAGAGACAAAGTCCAGTGATATGACATCACCAGATTTCCTTTGAGGAAGCCAGTCTTCCCTGGTCTTCTTCACTGTGTCTACTTCTCTGTGTCCAGGATCCTTCTCACTCTAACCATCCTGGTGCCAGTAAGTGCTCAGGTAAGGAGAATCAGCTCAACAGTACACGAGGCTCTTTGAACGGGAAAGACACCATTTCCTTTCCCCAGTTCCTCTTACTTCTTCTCCACCCCAACTAAACTCCCATCTTCTACTCTCACCTTGTACTCCTGCACCACCTCCTCCAATGGCACCACGCTGTGCTGTTTGTGGTTCCTGGATTCTCGACATACCACACAGATGGCCTCTTCATCCACCTCGCAGAAGAGCTTCAGGGCTTCTTGGTGTTTGGGACAAATGCCCTGCTCGTTCCCACGGCTCCCCCGACCAGCGGTTGGGTGCATCTGCCGAATCACCTGGACCATATTGGCCAGCTGCAGGTTGGGCCGGAAGCTCCGCCTAGGAAAGCTCTTGCGGCACTGAGGGCAGGTGAAGCACCTCCGCGGAGTTGGAGGCGGGGGCAAGGGGGTGACAGGATCTAGCTCCTCTTCCTCGTCCTCCTCCAGCACTTCCTCCTCGTCCTCCTCCTCCTCTCCCCTCAGGTCCTCCTCCATGTCCCCCAAGTAGTAGTCCAGGTCTTCCTCCTCCTCCTCCTCCTCCCACACGTAGTCCATGTTGTCCCAGTTGGATCCGCCCATGCCACTGGTCCAGAACACACCCTCTTCTTCCTCCTCGACCTCCTCCTCCATGTCGCCCTCATAGTCTTCATCGCGCATGGGGGTGTCCCAACCCCCACCGGCCCCCACAGCCTCCACTTCTTCCTCCTCTGCGTCCTCCTCCTCTTCCTCCCGGTCTAACTCTTCTCTGTCCTCTTCATCCTCCCCTCCCCACAACTGGGTTACACACACTCGGCAGAAGTTGTGCCCGCAGCCGATGGACACGGGGTCCGTGAAGTAATCGAGGCAGATGGCGCACACCGCCTCCTCCTGAAGGGTCTGCACAGGGTTGGGTGCCATGGCAACGGCAGCCATCTTAAGTGTCCAGTCAGTCAGTATAGACGGGTGATGGGTGGTGGGGGGCAGGGGGCGGGGGGGGGGTCTTCCCTCTCAGACTCCCTGACGACCCAGCCCCACCCCCAGCCCTGCCTCTCCACACCTCGCCTCCAGCGCAGCCAAAGAAATGTCCTCCCGACAACACACCCCTGCACATAGAGTTCCCTACTCCCAGACCACAACCGAGTCCCTGAAAGGGGAGGGGACAGAGCTGAGCGATACCGCCAAGTCCCTCAGGTGGCCCTGAGTGCAAATCTGCCCCAACGCTCCCTTGGCCTCCTCATAAACCCCCGCCCCTCCTCACTTCCTGGCTCCGCCCCCTCACTTCCGGCTTCCCCTAACACTTCCGGTGCTGCTAACCACCCAAGATCGCGAGTTCCCTCCCCGGTCTCGCTACGCCCCTTTCTCCCCCGGCTTCCCCGCCCCGGGCCCCCAGATGACAGGAAACGGTGAGGCGACGCTCTAGCAGGCACTCAGGAACAGGGAGGGAGGCCTAGAAGGACGGAAGCGTACGACTCTGTAATGCGAAGGAGTGGGGAACGCAGACGAAACTGAAAGCCCGGCCTCCCCCATCGCCCGCCACTGGGGATAAACTTCGGGGAACCTTGGAAGGACTTGGCGCCCGTCTACTCTCGATGCTATGACCGTATCGGCACGGCGCCATCCTACCGACCGGACACGGAGAACTGCAGCAGGCACTCCCCACGGCCGATGCCGGAAATGGGGAGGGCGGGTGTCGGTGAGAACCCTGAAGTACTTCCGGCCCATCTAGGCGAAGGACTTTGTTGTTTGAAGACTCCGAGAGTCCGTCGGAGACTGACTAGGGGGCGGGGTCTGAAGAAGTGCGGTGGAGGTGGGACCGGAGACCCTTCCCATCCTCCCCGCTGTAGTTGGCATTTCCACACACTTTGTGTGCCGTCGGTCACTGTCGCTTCGTTTAGATGAACTTTATTAACTGCCATCAGTAAAAGAACCGTAGCAAATCATGAAATGCACATTCACACAGTGGAACACTTCAGATGTAAAAAAGGGAATCCTCCCCAAAATGTACAAATGAAATGAAAAAAACAAGGTGCTAAACAATGTGTAGAGTATAATTGTAAAGAAGGGAGGGGGATAGGATGTTAAATGTATGTAATAGCTTTATAGTCCTGTGCTAATTAATAAAGATAGTTCCTATCTCAGAGGGTTTAGTGAAATTACTGTCGTGCAGAACTGTTATAATATTGCCTGGCACATTGTAAGTGAAATACAAGGTTTAGCTGTCATTATCATCTTTGTTGTCTACCTCTGGATGAATACTAGTTTATCTAGAACACTTTTCTGTAAATGTCGTTCTGTATCTTTTGAACTTGAACCAAGTCAATGTATTGCCTTAAAGAAAAAAAACAATAATTTTGTTTCCCATCACCCAAGTGCTATTGATTCTTTCAACTCTTTCTGAGCTGTGAACCACGCGTGCTCCGCTCCCAGAATACTTCGAGGTCCGTCTTCGTGGAGTCTCAGTCTAAGAGCAGGGGCTCAAACTGGGTTTGCGGTGTTGGGTTTTACTTAAGAGAAACCTAGCTAGGATGTAGAACGGTATCAGTAAAGACGCTGCTGTGGTACCCGGAGCATCTCTGCCAGATGGATTATTTGTGCGATAGAAATAATACTTGATGTTTTTAGAAAACATAAGCTTGCTTAATTAAAATTTTTTTTAAAAAATAGCGGGGAAAGTTACGGGACTCCCTAGTGAGTGTGGGGCGCGCGCGATGCCAGAACTGGGCACGCAGAATTGACCCTGATCTCGAGGCGTTTCACGCCTCTTGTGGAAACTCCAAAAGGACATGTGCTTTATAAAGTGGTGGTCGGAACGCGCCGAAACTACGAATCTTCGTGCATAAACTATGTACTAGGTCGTGCCATGAGCTGCAAGCGCTACTGTGGCAGATAGATGGGACCACAAGACCTGAACGTGGTTCAGACGGCCGCTAAAGGGAGCCCCATGTCCCTTTGGAATCTTGTCCTGTTTCATACTGACAAGTAGGGACCATGTGTAGATTCAGGGAGTAATCAGCGAGATACCCTGCCTGGGTGTTTCCGTAGTGTAGTGGTTATCACGTTCGCCTCACACGCGAAAGGTCCCCGGTTCGAAACCGGGCGGAAACACGTTTTAATTTTCAATTCTAGTCACTACCTCTCTCGTGTCCTGGAGAGTGAAGACCATCACATCAAAAACGTGTGTCTGTGTTTACCTGTATTTCTGCTCCTCGGAGACAGGCAGTGAAGCGGCACTGTAGCAGGCAATACTCTACCTAAGTGCTCCAATGGAAATTCGGTTCTGGTACCTCAACTGATCTCCTTGCTCTTCCCCTTGGAAGCCTGCATGGCCAGCTGTCCCACGTCAAGGGGGTGTAGATTTCAGATCCCTTCGCCAGGCGCACAGTAAGAGCTCCATAATACTTTTGTAGTTATTTAGTGGTGATCTGCATCCTTGCTTGTGGATTTTGGTCTCCTGGGACAGAAAGTGTTTTTTTTTAACCCGTAGCCCGGCTAGCTCAGTCGGTAGAGCATGAGACTCTTAATCTCAGGGTCGTGGGTTCGAGCCCCACGTTGGGCGATGGTCTCTTTTGGAAAATGAGACAATAAAAGAGATCTCAATGTAAGGGCAGCAGACCGAGACTCTTCTGGGATCCATCTTCCCGCTGATGATCGCCAGTAGCTGGGCTACAGAACAGATGGAGTGCACCAAGCTCTAAGGGTTGAATACCCGGCGACAAATTCCTTGTTTATGAGACACCCTCCTCCAGAAACTGCTGTATGACCCCAGAGTCCCCTGTTTAGCGACCACTTTACCAGGTGATTTTGAGGTTAGTATTCCGCGCTCTTAAAGCCGCGGCCCCATTTCGGAGTCTAAAGCCCTCAAGTTCAATATATTCTCTTTAAGCTCCATACTGAGTCGATCTATTGTGAAATGTTGCCCTACACATCCTAGTCTCCACATTCCCTCCACACATAAAGGAATGTTAAAATGCCCCCCCTCTTTTAATCTTAAAATCATGATACATTTTATTTATAGAGTTCTAAGACAGATGACCTATCAAACACATTATTCTGGGAAAAGGCACTTGGTCAGTGTTGGAGGATATGCTTACAACAGGTCTTTACAGTTCTTAAAAATTGTTTTTTGTTGTTTTCTTTATTTTAATTGGAGGCTAATTACTTTAGAATATTGTAGTTTTTGCCGTACATTGACATGAATCAGTCACCAGTGAACATGTGTCCCTTGGTCCTGACCACCCCTCCCACATCCCTCCCCATCCCATCCCTCTGGGTGGTTCCAGTGCGATGTCTTTTAGTGCCCTGTTTCATGCATCAAACCTGGACTGGTCATCTATTTCACATATGGTAATATACATGTTTCAATGGTAGTCTCTCAAATCATCCCACCCTTGGCTTCTCCCACAGAGTGCAAAAGTCTGTTCTTTATATCTGTGTCTCCTTTGCTGTCTTGCACATAGGGTTGTCGTTACCATCTTTCTAAATTCCATATATATGTGTTAATATACTGTATTCGTGTTTTTCTTCTGACTTACCTCACTCCGTATAATAGGCTCCAGTTTCATCCACCTCATTAGAACTGACTCAAATGCATTCTTTGTAATAGCTGAGTAATATTCCATTGTGTATATGTACCACAATGTCCTGATTCATCTGCCGATGGACATCTAGGTTGCTTCCATGTTCTAGCTATTGTAAACAGTGCTTTGATGAACACTGGGGTACACTTGTCTCTTTCAATTCTGATTTCCTCAGTGTGTATGCCCAGGAGTGGGATTGCTGGGTCATATGGCAGTTCTGTTTCCAATTTTTTAAGGCATCTCTACACTGTTCTCCATAGTGGCTGTACTAGTTTATATTCCCACCAACAGTGTAAGAGTGTTCCCTTTTCTTCACATCCTCTCCAGCTAAAATACCCTTTTTTAAAAAGACCCTAGCATGAACATCTTCAGCAGGTCTTGTCACCAGCTTCTTCCTTAACTTCACTTGAATTCATTCTTTTCCATTTATTGTTCCTTGGTCCTGTAAATTCATCTCATTTTCTATTTTCCAGCTGTAGAAGTCTCCCCACATACATACCAGACCACAACAGAAGTTGGCTGATTATATAAAGCTGGTTTATTAAACTTGCTAAGTGAAGGATAGTTATCACCTTCAGTCTCAGAAGTATATGGAAAGGAAGAGATAGGGAGAGTTTAGCATGACACCCTCTGAAGACAGTGCAGACAGGAATTGGGCAGAGTTGGTAAAACAGGTAGAGTTCCTAGTACAGTCGTAACTCTCACATCCCTGGGGAGTTACTGTTATTATCATCTTTTCTTGGAATCGACGGGTCTAAACAAGCCAGCGTTGAAATAGTTTGGACTTTGGCATTTTGTATTGCAAAAGGCTTGCAAATTCGTCTGCAATGTTGCTACAGGGCTTTTTTTCTTTTCTTTTTTTTTTTAACCACCTTTACTGGGACTGGAAAACATTCCTAAAAGATTCTGACTTTTTCGTTAAGAGAAAGTCAAAATGTACAGGTTTCTCTTCCCTGTCTCCCAACAAGCAGAGGGTACACCCTCCCCAGGTTTTTGCTACAATTTCTGCTTTTCTCTCCTCTCCACCCATTCCACAGAAGCCCCTCAGGCCAGGTCTTGTTTGGAATCCCTCTGCTAGTAAGTGACCTATGTAGCTCTTCGCGTTCAGCAGTTCAGGATCTTTGCTCTTTAAAGGCCGAAGAGGCAGAAAGACTCTGATGTACATTTTGAATTCTTTCAGGAATGAGGAGTTGGAGGTGTGAGGGAAGTGAGACTTCCTCAGGGAGAGAGAGGGGCTGGAAGGACACAACCACAGTCCAGGCAGACCCTGGGGCCTGCGCCAGGGTCAAGGCAGCAGCCAGCCGGAGAAGCGGCAAAAAAGCTGGATGTATGGCTTGTACTCAGGGCAGGAAAGGGGTCTCCTGGATTTCTGCTTTATATGAGTTAATAATCAAGATCAGATACTGAAGACTGGGGCTGGTAGGGGAGGGAGGAGAGAGGTTTAGTCAGTTCAGCCTTGGACAAGTTGGGAGATGTCTAAAAGGACATGTCCAAGGCAGGAGGAACTGAAGCTTGGAGAGAGTGGTCACAGGTGGAGTCACAGATGCAGGGAAGGAGAGTGGG